>NW_025334004.1:4224207-14224207 GCF_019186645.2 Phyllostomus hastatus
AGTTTGGACTTTTTTAGATTTCACATATAAATGAGATCATGCTGGGGTCCAGCCTGGGCAGGGTCTCAGGGTCCCCGAAGGATGTGTTACAAGGTGCAGCCAAGAAGGGGGACCCCAAATGGGCATTTGAAATGGGGTCCAGAACTTAAGGTGTCCAGGAGATTTTAAGATGTCTCCACCCCCCCACCCCCGTGTGGGTTGGGGGAAGGGACAAATGGAGCAGGGCCATTGAGATCTGTTTTGCATTGCAACAGCCATGCAGCTACCCTCTGGCGTGGTCATTTAACATATCTATAGCCTTTGGCTGGTCGCTTAGATATGTTAAATAGCTGTGATCATTTCTGAGCCACGGGAATGGAAGTAACTTCCCCACCAAGACGTGACTGGGGGCAGATCCCCCAAGCTACAGTGCCTGCGTGAGAGCTCGGAGAAGATTGGCTCCAGGACATGGGGCCACACCTGCCCAGACTCTTGCTGGCAGCCCAGTAAACCTGGAAGGATACGAGTTCTGGCATGTGAAGCCGAGTGTGGGAGGAGTCGGAAATGAGGCTGCAGAAGAAGATTGGCCACGGGGATTTAAAACCCAGACTTGGCGGCCATTAGGAGAGAGAACCATGCTGCTTTAGGAAGGAGAGCCAAGCGCAGCCCTGAGAGGGAGAGAAACATGTGGCTTCAGAAGAATGGGGAGGACCTCAGCCACTGGGGGAGAACCATGCTGCTTTAGGAAGGAGAGCCATGCGCAGCCCTGAGAAGGAGAGCCATGCACAGCTTTAGAAGGGGGAACCACCACCTGGTTTTAGCAGAGATCCCAGCGACTCAGCAGAGGGTGCCAGGAACCCAGCGAGGTCTCCCAGTCGAGATGGAGGGCTAACTGGGAAGAACCAGAGGACTGCCTGAGCCATGGACTTCTATTTCCTTTCCTGAGATACAGTACTCTGGACTGGGCAAAGGGGGAAGGAAGGAAGGACTGTCTGTTTGTGGGTGTTTTAAGGGACTTTAGGATTTTTGATGAAGACATTAGGTCACTACTTGAAATCTGCATAGCATTAAATAAACATTTCCTTTCCTTTTCACTAATCTCTGGCATTGAGAGACATCTTTCATAGGGTGGCGGACATAACGGACCCAGGGCCTTCTTTCAATAATAGTATATTGTCCCAGGCCCCTCTTGTCTGTTCTGTAACAGATGCACGGCTAAGGTGAAGCGCATGAAGCAAGACACCCGGTGGGGCGCCACAGGACAGCCAGGATTTTTTGGGCCTGACTAATTCACAGAAAAAAATCAATCTTTATTTTTATAGGGGTGGCTATACAACACTCAATGCTAGTGTGATTATTAAAACAGAAACAGTTACCATAGGAATAACTTCGAAAAGTACAGAAGGTTTTACAGATCAATCATGTTAAACAAAGAAATAACCAAAAAGTACAGGAAGTCCCACAGATCAACCATATTAAACAAAGGTTATTTTGACCAAGAGGGCCATTAATCAGATACCAAGGAAGCTGTACAGGCACAAACTTTCAGGTGCCAATTATTAATTAGCTGTCTATAAAGATTCTAGGGACTGGTCTAAATTGAAAGGGTGCTAGGGGTGATTTCTAGGTTATATAGAAATTAGCTATTGTCTGTTGAGGTTAGATTTGTCTCAGTTAGGTCACTGGTTTTTTGCCTAGGTTTTTTGATTTATACATCTTGGAGGGGGCAAGTTTTATATTCATTTTCATGTACTGAGATTATTATTTTCAACTAGAATTCCTTGCTGGTTACATTCCTGTCCAGGGTATGGGAGGGGTAGTAGCTCTAATAAATCTTAACCTTTTGAGTGGTGACTCCTTAAGAAACATTCCTAGCAACAGCTTCCTTCAGCATTCTGGCAGTTGGTCTGCCCATAGTTTAATTTTGCCCTTAACTTCCCAGGTAGGGGAAGCAGGCAGCATTAGGGTTGCTAGGGGTCTCTATTCTGTGGTCAGCAAGTCATTTCATGCAGACTCAGAGGCATTTTGCAGATTTTTTGTTATAGTGCACAGGTATCCAAAACCCCCACCACCTATTGCTAGCAGGGACAGGCAAACAGGAGGAGATAGACAGGAGATCCGGCGACAGTTGCCTCTGCGGTGCATATGCAGCTCATCCAACCTGACTGTGTCAGAGGTCAGCTGTTGGTTGGTTCCCAACAAGATCAGATGGTATTTGTGTGTTTTTGTTGGACTCATTTCATTTAATATTAATGCCCTCAAGTTCCATCCACATTTTCACCAATAACAGTATTTCCTTTTGTGACTGAACAATATTCCTTTGTATACATAGGCCACATTTTCTTTATTGTTCATTCATCCATCAGTGGACACAGGCAGATTTCGTGTCTGAGCTCCTGTAAATAATGGTGCAGTAAACATGGGGGCACAGATATCTCTTCAACATAGTGATTTCCTCTCCTTCAGGGGCATATGCAGAAGTTGAATGGCTGGATCATCTGGTATGTTGGGAACCGCCCTGACTGGTATCAGAAGCTGAAACCCCCACCTAGGCTAAGGCTAAGGGAACACCCTTGGAACTGTAAGCCAGCAAGGAGACAAAAGCTTATCTTCCTGGCAGGAATGCTGCTTCTGCTGCTGTATTCATGACTGAACCCCAAAAAGCTTGGTCGGTTAGCCAAAGATGGGTAAGATTCCCCATGGGGGGAATGACCTAAGACAGGCACGATCACTTTGGGAGGCCCACCAAAAGAAAGACTTGGGGGGCTGCAGCAAAAGGGGGTGATGGACCCTCGCTCCTCGGCTTTGACATAGCCTGAGTTCTCAGCGTCTGGGATAAAACCTCCTTGTCTCCCAGTTGCCTTAGTTCCCTTCCTCCACCTAAGCCTGAAACAATGACAGGGTGGTGCAGCTCTGTACTGAGAAGTGCGGATTCCCCCGGGTGATCAGGCCTAAGAAAGAATATGTAAATTACTGTGAAACCTTCTTTGTTTAGAATGCTCTCAGTTGAATGAGAATGGTCTTAGGAGGAAGTTATTTTGTCCTCAGTCTTACAGCTCTTTGACCCCGACTCAATAGACCGGCAGAGTTCTTTGTTTTCTATAGTTCCTTACTTCCCCCTAATGAGTACTGTACTTTACCTGAATTATTATGCAAAATGAGCCCAATAAAAGCAGGTATGGAAGGTAAATCAGCGCGCTCCCCACTAGGGGGGGTGGCTATTCCGTCCCTACTTCCCCACAGAAACTAGTTTGTCTCTGTGCATGTGTGTTTTTCCTCGCGTGATTATCGTCAAGCCATCCACAGCGTTCCGTGGTCACTGCTGGCCGGTGACCCACGCGCAACACTGGTAGTCCTATTTTTCATTTTTTGAGGAAGCTACATACTGTTTTCCATAATAACTCTACCAATTTACATTCCCACCAACAGTGTATAAGTGAATCCCTGAAGTTCAGATCCAGAGAGCCCTTTCTCTTCAGCCCACAACTAAACAAATGAGGTTCTAAAGTCAGTCTGACCTGGATTTATCTCCTCGAGTATATTTTAAGCTCTCGGAGTCTTCTCTTATTCCTACGGTAAAATGCCATGTCTCACATGGGTGTCCAATGAAATAAATTAGGCCAGTCCTATAAATCCTTGAGCAAAGATTCTCAGTCGACATTAGCTAGTGGTGTTACCAGTGACAGCAGCTCCCCTGAAGCCACACGGGTCCAGGGGCCATTTAGAGTCTAGTTCTCTAAGTGCCACATTTGTGGTCCTCCCTTTTGTAAAGTTTCCTCTGCCTTGAACTTCCTTCCACAGGCTTTCTCCAAAACATTTTGTCCCAGTTGAGTTCTCAACCAGAAAGCTCAAAGGGCTTCTTGCTTGAATGTCCTTTCTCCCAGCAGGAAACCAAAGTATCTGAAAGTTAGCTGTGCTTGCCCAGATCAGTGTCCATGTCCTGCGTGCAAGTGCACATCGAGGTAGCCTTGCTCCTTGTCCTCGGGAGTCTGCTGCGGCTGCGGTCAGCTCAGGCCGATCCTGAGCAGCAACCAGCCTCTGCCAGACACTGCAGGAAGGACAGCTGCACTGCAGCCCTTGGCCTACGACCATGAGATAAATGGTTTTGATGTTGCACTGATCCCTTGAAATTGTGCCTAGTGTCTTTGAAAATCTTAAAGCAGGCTTGTTTCAGTACCTGCTTCCATATTTGACATACTTTAAACTAGATGGTAAGTATTTCAGGCGTTGTAAAGTCCCTAGCACTTCTGGGCTCACACAGCCTCTCCCTAATAGAAACCTTTAGAAATCCTAGCCAGGAAGTGGCCCAGGCTGGAGTACAAAGGAACTAGAAGAAAGGGCACCAGAGGCTTTGGAGAGGGGAGAATTTATTTCCTTCTGCTGCTGGAAAATTTTCATCAGTTCAGGATGAAAACCAGGCAGAAATGTTTTTACAGGCTTTTATTTTTCTGTTTTTCATTTGAAAGGAAAAGTCGGGAGTTTGGGGTTATTTAATTATGATTTTAAATGGAAGGTATCTCTATCAGAGCCCCATAGTGGCTGTTTTTAGTTAAAAATGCATTTAGCTAATTATTTCCCAAGGAGCCACAGTTAGGCATGAAACGAGAACCCACATCTCCGAGGTGCCCCCGAACCTCCAGAGAAGCTGGGTTTGGTTAGTCCCTGTGCCCACACTAGCTTTCCTGCTTTGTTTTTAATCCTCAGTGATCTGTAGACAACGAAAGAGCACACATACAACACCCACAAAACTAAATTATGAGGTTCATTTTTAAGGATAAAAACACTATGAGCACACTTAAAAACCTTGGGAAAATATCAGCTAATACAAGGGGGAAATTCAGATAGCCTAGTATATATAACCAACCAGAAATAAAACATATCAACATTTATAAAAGAAATTTGGGAGAATTTTTTTTAAGTTGAGAGTATATATTACATATATAGTTTCATCTTGTCTTTTAACATTATATTGTGGGAATTTCCCATTATTAACATTCTTTTATGTTATGAATATCAAAGGCTTCATAATAATGTTGCAAAGTATGGATGTATCACGATTTCCTTACCTTCCTTCTTTCCCTGCACCTTCCTCCCGCCCTCCTCCCTTCCTCTCCCCATTCCTTCTTGCTCTTCTCCCTCATTTCCTCTTTCTGTCCTTCCTGAGTTCTTTCCCTTCTTCCTCCTTTCCCTCCTTTTTGATTTCTTCTTTTATAGTTTAACCAAATGTACACATTCACACTATTGAAATAGTCTGCAAGGCAGGAGAAATAGCAGCCCCCCACCATATTTCCCATTTCCCACAGGCAACCATACATAATTCTTTTAGTGATTATTATGTTATTCATTCTATACAAAATAATGTTGATATTGTAAATTCTTGATTTTAAAAAAATGTTTAGGCATTATCCAACATAGAACTGCCTCCCCCAACACACACATACATGACTCCTCTGCCACAGACTTCCATCCCCAAATGGCAGTGACTGTGATTAGATTAATATTCAGTGATCAGGTTATTGCAACCACATAAATGCTGTTCACAACTGAGCCATGTCTTGTTTACAATGACTTCAATGCCTGCTCGGACCTTGCCTGCTTCTAGGGCATGACAGGTCAGGATGACGAGGAGGAGCATGACTTCCAGAATGAATTCAGTAAGGATCTCACTGCAGGGAGAAACACGTGCTCCATCTGCAGAAGGGCAACTTTCAGCATTACCAGAGGCTGTGCGATGACACTGCCATCGGCCTCTACCGGATGTCCTTGACCATCAACAGGACCTTGACTAAGAAGGCAACACTGATCATTAACCTAAGAAGAATCGCCAATAAATGATCACACCAGACCCCCAAATCCAGGTGTTGGCCCCTGTGACATATCTTGTCTCTGCCAGCTTCTGTTGCTGCATTGGTTCATCGAGGCAGTTGGATGGACAGTCCTTGAATCCATGGTCCTGCATCCTGGATCCTGGATTCAGTCCCTGAATCGATGGGGAGCAGAGGCTCCCCACTGGAGAGGATCAGACATTCACAGGCAGTATCAGTGAGGTTCCCCGGGAGTCAGGAAGACGGAGAAAAGATGAGAGAGAAAAGCATAAGTCTCACCAACAGAGAAAGGGAAGTAGAAAATGGCTACTAAACAAACAACACAATAACACACAACCCTTCAAGCCTATGAGCCTCATGGAGTTTTATTGAAAGTTCAAATGAGACTGTTTATATGTTACAAAGTAGCTATTATGCTGTTTCCACATATTAGCCAATACCAATTATTGTTTATTATTGCAGCCTAACCATGTCAGAAAAGCATATCAACTGTTATTCCGTCCGTCTGACGGTACTATAAGGCTCTGGGAAAAGCCCATGAACATGGGCTTCCAGACACAGGGGTGCAAATCTGGGGTAGTGAAAATATGTGCACATACAAAACTAAAACACAAAGTGATTCCCTGAGCTTTAATCTTACCGAGTTCACATTTCTTTCTAGTGAAATGCATTAGGACACTCCTCAGGGGCAGCCTCGGGGCTTCCGCTTCACACACGGCCACCCGAGCTACACCAGCTGGTGAAGACAGTACATTGACTTCAGGAAAAACAGTGGCATCATCTCTCCACTGCACTTTTCTTCTCAAACCAGTGGATTTATGGCCTGCCTCACAATTCAAAGTTCATGAACATACATGGTTGTGTGTATCAGTCTTCAAGTATTGAACATCAGCTGTTGTTTCTTAATGAGTGGAATTTGTTTTTGAGGACTCCAGCAAACTAGTTTGCTTCAGCAGAGCAATGTAAACTCTTGGTAAATAACAGCTATCACAGATGAGACTTGATAAAACTCATTATAAAATCTTTATAACTGACACAGCTGGAGTGTCACTGGATTTGACTCGGCACCTACTTCATGAGGACATGACAGAGTGTCCTTTAGATCCCCAAACAGAGGGCCGTTCCACTGGACAGCCTCTCGGGGCCCAGTGATGAGAACTGGGTGCTTATGCACCAAGCTTCCCTCAAGGCGGTCTCAGGTTATTTACCAATGAACGGCTCAGTCTAAAAGTTCCAACACAGGGGTCAGTGTGTGCTGTGTGTGGGTACAAAAAGACATACGGTGCATTTTAACTTGTGTGGACAAGCAGAATGGTCATGACCTTTCACACGTCAGTAATATTTTAGAAGACTTAAAGAAACTACCCTGTGGTTGAAATACAAGCTGCATATTTGGTCATGATTAAACAACAACAGAAAAGCCAGTGCATTTCTAAACCTAACTGCAGAGACTTAGGTTATCTTCAACATCATAATTTTCTTGGATATACAACTATAAAAGGGCTGGGAAAGAAAAATAAGGACTTTAGAAAAATGGAGCCAAGACATTTTGGACATGCTTCGATCACTGACTTGATGATGGTGAATGTGTCCACGTGGCTTTCACTGATACTTCCTCATGAGGTTCACCACCTCCTTATAGAGCCGCCAAGGGGCATCCAAGCCCCAGATAAAGTCCAGATGTTCCCACCCTTCAATGCACTCATGGTACACCAAGTTGGGGATCTGGGTCAGTAAGACATTGATGTCGATGACGTCCGCGAGCCAGTCCTTGTCCCCGCTCCACACAGCAGTCGGCACAGGCATGTCTCTCACGTTGTAAGCGGGAGGGGAAGTCTGTAAGAAAAACCCACAGAGCACTTTGTGGTGGTTGTTTTAACTTACAAAAACACAATCAACAGTCTCCATTAAACACTGAGTAGTTCATTGAGAATAAACTACATTTTGAAAACCGTTCTCAGTTTACTTTTCATATCACTTTACCAGAACAAAAAGAAACCTAACCCACAATGAAAGAACAGTTACTATAGTAACGTGGTGGGCTTGGTAACAAGTGTTTAAATCCCCTGGAAGGAAGCTGTACTCCCAGGTGGTCAGTGCGAACCCACAGAACCAAGCAGTTGGGAAGGGGCTGTGGATCCACATCTTCCTCCTTTCCCTCCCTCTGGGGAATGGCACAAGGCACAGAAGGTCTCTAAGCCTCAGTTTCTTCATGTTTGATCATCATCATCATCACAGGGAAGTTGTAAAAATTATATAAAATATGGCAAAGTACCTTACACTTTAGAATACTTAGCACTCAAAAAGGGTAAATTTCTTGGTATATGGAAGAAAAGGCTTAGGCAATGTAATCTGGCCAAGGCCCTCCAGCTACAGATGACAGACCTAGTTTTGTCTGATTCTAAAGTCCGTGTTCCCGATCACTGTGAGTCACATGGAACAGTGATGGTGACAGCTGGTCCACAGGGCCAAGGACAGAACAAAGAGGGAAGGCCTGGACCACAACACCGACCACCAAGTTCAGGTTGTTCTGGAACTGAATGCTATCTGCCCAGCTCTCCCAAGCCTTCCCATACACCCAAGCCCTGGCAGCGTCCCGACAACAACTTCCTTGATGCGTCTCCAGGGCCCATGATCTCTAAAGACTTTCAAGACTTACCTGGTTGTAATGAAAATAGTTCCTGGCCCTGCTTCCCCAGTCAAAGGCTTGAAACTTTTGTGATTTCTTAACCTAAAGAGAAGATAATTTGGAAAAAAGTTATCTGGCACAGATGTGTGAGATAACTTCACAGGTTGCTAGAATCAGCCACGTCCTCAGAACCAATCCTACACCAATACTCAGACTTACTCTTCACTTCCAAACTAATTTAAAGTAAATGACATCATTTTGTTCTCCTTTACTAAATGACTCAATTTCTCACTGTAGGACTGGAAAGCAGCTACTGCATGACCCGATAAAGCAGCTATACACATGCTGTGAATGATACAGGACGGGGTGAAAGCAGGCACAGTTGTGAGTGAGCAAAACACAGAGTTCCCTTCTTGTGTTATTACTTATTAATTACTGCGTTGTTTTCCATATGAACAACTGTAAACCTACTCTTTCCTCACCCTGTACTAGATCAATTGTTATGCCCATTGGGAAACTTTATTCTGACACCTTTTACTGAAATGTGAGTCTTAAATTTTTGAAAGACTTAACTATCTTATTTGGGAAAGATCTATATCATACATACTATATAGGTTAATATATATTTATGTGGATACATAGGTATTTCTATGGATTAATAAAATATTTATACTTGGATATAAATATTAATTATATATCACATATTTATATGGCTTAATATAAACATTGTATATCTATATGTGCATTAACACAGTTATATATGCTTATATATAATCTCTATATTTTCTATGTATGCATTCTACTTGATTACTTACATTATTCTATATTTTAATGATTTTATTGATTTGGCACTTTTTCTTGAGTACCAGTATCAGCATAACCACCAAATTGTACTGCACACCAGCACAATTCTGACTAGTTGGGGACAGCAATCATGAAATAATATTGTACATAAAATTTAAACTTATGCATATATAGTGTAATATAAAAGTAGTAGCAAAGGTCACTTATTTTTTTAATTTTAAGTAATGTACATTCATACTTCCTCTATACCCGCAAATTCAAAATGTCAAGAATTAAATCCAAAATTGGCAAGCCAAGTGAATTGGAAACTGTTCAAACTTTGGCCAGAGGATGGCGTATGGTCAAGAGGAAGAACCTAGACATTCTTTGTGTAGACTGCTCTTGATTTGTGTGAGGTTTCAATTCTTATCAATCGCATAAAACTCTACTGCTTGATGTAACAGGAAACAGCATGAGATTAGAAACTACAGGCATTTCTGCAGGAGAAACGCTAACATCTGCTTTTGCCATCGCAAATGACGAATTTTTAAATGCGTCTGGCAGGTCTCAGGAGCCCGCGCATCTGCAGGGTCTGTCAGTGCGTCTGCGCTGCAGCTCTAGCTGTCTGTGAGAAAACAGCCATGCAAGCTGCTCTGCCACCATAGACCATTTACCACCTGAAACTTCCTCACAGGGTCTTTCAGCACTGATTAAAGCACCCGGTGTGAGCAAGGAAGACACTGGGAAAACCTGCCCAGAGCTCAGGCTGAACTTCTAAACTTGACTTTTGTGCTCACAGTCATTGCCACTTGAAAGGGAGTCTCAGAAGGAGGGAAATGTGAAGAGGAATATTTACAGACACAGAAACAGGGACATAAGTTAAATTCCCACAGTAGATGTTCGGTTAAATGCATCGTGTTACCTCAATATGTTGCAACAGTATGCCACTTTCATAAATATCAATATAATAATATAGAAAGAGAAATATGGATAATGTATATAAATAACATTGAGTGGGGGAAAAGAAAATGAAAATGAACAAGTGCCTTGGTTACACTTATATGACAAGTATATGTGGCCAAAGATCAGGAGGAAATACTCATAACATTAAGCTATAGGCTAGATGGGTTTTTAGGTGACATTTTAAAAATTATTTTTACATCTTGAATGGTAATAAAAATGTCAATAGGTTCAACTTTTCTAAAGTACAATACATATTGTCTTAAAGATATGCCCACCCTCTGGCCTCTAAGTCTACTTCTACAACTAGACCCTAAAAAAAATAATCTAATGTATAAAGAGAGATCTTTAATTCAAGAATATTCTTCCCAGAATGTTTACTATTGCAAAAAAAGGCTAGCAAAAATAATAGTAATGGTAATAATTATACCATTAATAATAATAATTCAAGCAAAGGAAAACTGTCCTCAGTTACAAATATTTAAAATCATTGACCTGAACGGGCATTTTTGATTACAGCAGAGACCGCTAATGGCCCATTCTTGTCCCTCTTCCTTAATCCCCCGAAGCTTTCGCTCAGCACATGGCCACCAGGGCAGGCACCACATCCCGTGCGGGCTTCCTTCTTGTGGCGGGAACACACATGGAGACCACCCGGCTTCCCTCAGACAGAAGAGGACCGCAGCCAGTAATGGCAGAGCTGCAGTGTGGAGGGAACCGGGACCCCGAGTGACTCCCGGGAGCACCGCCACACCCCCTCCACCGCACACCTGTGCCGCTGATGTCTGGACTGCATCATGAGAAAGACAAACTATTCACAGGCTGTGTTTTGGCATCTCTGATTCAGCAACTTAGCAAATATAATGATATTTATTAACATTTTTTTAAGTTACGTAAATGTGCACATAGTAGGATCGTACTTTTCTAATAAAAACACACCAAAAAAATGTAAGCTGACACTGAGAGAGTTCACAACATGCCACCAAAAATATGCTGCTTTGGCCATTTTAATTACTGACTTAAAGGCACTTGCAAAATGGCAGATTCGAGGAAGGTACTCTGGCCTTCCTTTGTCTTTCTAAAAGCGAGATATAAAATTCCCAAGTGAAAAAAGCCATCCATCCCTGGACCAGAAGGAAGAACAGTTCATGTCACCAGACACAGGGGGAGGCCTAGAGAAATTGTACAAAAAGACCTGGTTAAAATAACTCTTATCTCCTTTAGGCTCTCATATTAATTTTAGTAATTTTTTACAGTTGTTACTCTTTGTTCAACCTAGTACATAAGCACTTAGACCTAGGCACTTCTTTGAGTCTTCATTTTTCTTGTGAGAGCTCTTATGCACACATAAATAAGATTCACGTGTCTTTCTCCTGTTCATGTCTTAGGTCAGTCCCAGACAGAAAGCTTAAGAGGGGAAAGGGAAATTTTAGCCTCCTCTACAATACCAACACACAAACAGGAGTTATCCCTGGTGGTGGAAACATGGGTGGTTTATTTTCTTCTCTGTACTCACATACACTTTTAAACTTCATAATGAACACATATTACATGTATAATGAAAATTATGCTAAACGTTGTTTTATAATGTTTTCAAGAGCCTACCTGATGCACATTTTTTTAGGTTACTAGTAGGTTTCAAACAACAGAATATCAGAATCATATCAGGAACTATTTAAAATGCAGATTGCAGGAACATACCCTCCGGGAATTTGAATTCTCAACAGGTCATGGGCAGGCCCAAGAACCTGGATTTTCTACAGCATCCTAAGTATTTCTGAACAACCCTGTAGAGACAGGTTGGGACCAGCCTTCTTCCAACATCAGTGAGCACTGGGGCTCTGGACTCTGGAGGCAGGGAGCAGGGGACTAAAGGAGGCGTGGCTCTGGGGGGCGGGGCTCTAAAACTTGCCAGGTTTAGAAATTGAATAAGGTTTGTAAACTAAATTTAAAAGCCCAGTAGAGAACTAGGTTTTGGACTGTCTAACCACTATGGTATACATCTGAAACTAATACAAAATAAAACTGAGTGTATAGTGTAATTGAAATAAGTTTTTAATTTAAAAAGAGTAGGAAACCACAAAAAAAAAATTGTACAGAATAACAAGTAAAAAGTAAAAATGAGGTTTTGGCCCTGGCTGGTGTGGCTCAGTGGATTGAGTGTGGGCCTGCTAACCAAAATCTCGCTGGTTCAATTCCCAGTCAGGGCACGTGCCTGGGTGGTGGGCCAGGTCCCCAGTGAGGGGCATGTGAGAGCCAACCACACATTGATGTTACTCTCCCTTTTTTTCTCCCTCCCTTCACCTCTCTCTTAAAATAAATAACTAAAATCTTAAAAAATAACAACACTAGGTTTTGGAACTGTTTAAGAAACCAGAATTGTAACTACTTAAACAAACAGTAAATTTCTGAATGTACTATGAATAAAATGGCCTGAAAAAGCACCTCCAAACTACCACAGGAACTCCCAAACGTCACAGCTGAACTGCAGCCCTTAGCCTGCCAGCACCCAGAAGGCACACCTTCAGCAGCAGCCTCTCCCAGCAGGCACCACGGCACCCTTGACCAGTGAGTTGTTGACAGGCAGAGGGGCAGCCCCTGGCCACCAGCCCAGAGGAGAGAGAATCAAGGAGAAGGCCCTATGAGACAGCTGCATGAAACAACCTTTCTCAACAAAGAGATAGCACAGGGGAAAGAGGGCAAAGGGTGAGACTGCCTCCCGCAGTGAATCTGGACTTGGGAAACATTCCTGAGGCACATTCCAATGTGGTTAGAACCTAAAACCACAATGGGGCCCCAGAGCAGTGCTCTGAACCTCAGCCTGCGGCCCCTGACCTTGGCCAGCTGCTAGATTAAAGGGGCTGGGCCACGAACAGAAGCCTGGGTTGCAGCTGGCCCAGGAGCTCTTGTGCACACCCTGCGCAAGGTGGAGGCCTGCCACACAGCAGGGTGAGGAGGCACTTCTGCACACATAACAGCGTGGTCTGGCAGTCTTGGCTGCCACATTCCCAAAGTGCCCTGACAGGTGGGGTCTGGCAGTCATTTGCGTGTTGCTGAGGCATGTGGCACAGCACTCATGGGCTGCAGTGGTCACTCAGCTGCATAGTTCAGCATCTGCCTTCCTCCTGGCCAGTCATCCTCCCTACAAAAGTGCACTAATTCCTGAGGCAACAGAAACTGGGCCTTTAAAAACAATGTCCACTAGGTAAGAGGGTAAAAAGTGTTCCAAAAGGTAGGGGCACTGTGGTGACTGGACACACAAAGAAATCAAGTGCCCATAAACAGAAATGGGGCTGAGGAGAAAAGCAGGAGGCCTGAGTGAAGGATCGTGAATCTGAGAACTTTTCAAGGTTTCAGGACATTCCTTAAGAGGTAAGAGATGCTCTTCAGCATATCAACTACCTGTGTTCCCGGAGCCCCTCATCTAAGCCACAGGAAACTGGCACTGCGTCACTGACATTTAACACGGGGCCTTACTGTCATCAGGAGGGACCAAAAGCCTCAGGCACAGTCCTGCCTGGTTCCTGAGGGACCAGCCCAGGAAAAGGTGTCCCATGGCACTCCCACCTGACGCAGGTCACTAAGCCACTCAGCAGCAAAGGAGTGAACTGCTGACACACCTGACAACAGGTACGAATCTCAGAACAGTTATGCTGAGTGGGAGAAGTCACACAAAGCAAGTAGATACTGTATTACTGTGGTTATACAAAACTCTAGAAAATGCAAACTAACCTATAATGAAAGAGCAGATGGGTGGTGGTTTGGGGACAGAGGTGAAAAGGATGAAGAGGTGGGTGTACAAAGGGGGCAGGAGAAAACCTTTGGGGTGATAGGTTCACTCTCTTGATCGTGGTGATGGTTTCATGGGCATATGCCCATGTCAAAGCACGCTAAATTGAACACTTTAAATATTGTATGCTCTGCCACTTACACATCCAGAAATCTGTTTTTTAAAAAATGAAAATAGAGATTCTGCAGTCTAAATGAATTAGGACCTCTAGGGATGGGGCACAAGAGCCTTTGCTTTTAAAGACTGGGATTGTAGCTAATCCAACAGCTCTGCCACCAATTCAGCTCCCTTTGGGACAGTCTAAGCCTCTCTCAGATGCGTGGGAATGTCCTTCAGTTTCTTTTTTTTAATTCTCCCCCTAGGATATGTTTATTGATTTTAGGGGTAGGGAGAGAGCGAGAGAAACATTGATTGGTCACCGCACCCCTGCACATGTCCCCACTGGTGATGGGACCCACAACCCAGGTATGTGCCCTGACCAGAAATCGAACCCACAACCCTTTGGTGCATGGGATGATGCCCCAACCAAATGAGCCACCCGGCCAAGGGCCAATTACTTCTAGAGCCTCTCCTAGATAAGATTAAGGTTTCACTTGAGTACTCAATGCTGCCAGCCCAGGGAGAACCTGGAGGACAAGAGATACACTCTGCTCACCTGCATGAAGAAGGAAAAAAGAAGAAACCCTGTGCTCTAAGAGCCAGACCCTGGAGGCGGTTCCGGAGCCACACTGTCTACCAGTGCGGGTGCCCTTGATGCACCAGGCTCCCTCCCTCCACCTTTTCCTCTCAGCTCATTTTCAGTAAACCTCTTTTCTTCTCAGTCTGTTTTGCCTCCTCTCTTGATTTCCCTGGGGCCAGCGGGGGTTGGGGGAGGAGGCATGGCAAGAACCCCCTTACTGTTCTTAAACAGTATTTTCTTAAAGGTATACTTTTCAAGTAATTCTGATGATTCTGATGCAGGCAGTGACTGCCCAATGTTTGGAAATTACTACACAAGACACCCACTGCATCTTGGTTTGAAACTCAAAAGGTAAGTAATTTCTATGTAAAAATTTAGGGGAGGGGAATTGTACAAAAATAGGTTCTGAGGTAATAATAAGGTCCTCACATATTGTTAGATTTTAAAAAAAGGCAAGTTACAAAAGAATAAGAGAAGATAAATTAATATATTTCTACTGCACAACTGTTATTTCTATCTGTACCTATAACCACTGCCTCCTGAAATGACACGCAGCAGGAGGTGCAGGGCAGAACACAGAGACATTTCAAATCCCCAGGTACACGTTTTCCCTCTCTGTGTACAATTATAGGATAATTCTATTTTTTAATCTTTAGTGAATTTTATTATTTGTTGCCTATGTTTAATTTCTAAATTTTCTAGAATGAGTATGCATTACTCTTGTGATAAGTGATAAAACAATCAAACTCTACTTTAAAAGTTAGTTGCTCCCATTTACCTCCATGAGTGGTTTACCCATTGATATTTCAGCATATTATGTTCATGGGTTAATGCTGAAATAGCAGCTTCTGTTTCCAAAGTGGCTCTAAACGCTTGTCTTATGGAGCAATACAGAAATAAAATAAAGCTGGCACCCTAGCCAGGTAGCTCAGTTGGTTAGACTATTGTCCCCATATCCCAAGGTTGTGGGTTCAATCCCTAGTCAAGGTACATACAAGAGTCAACCAATGAAGGCACAAATAAGTGGAACAACAAATCAATGTTTCTCTCTCACGTGTGCCACCCCCACCCCTTCCTCTCTCTCTCTCTCTAAAAATTTAAAAAATATAGAGATAAATAAGAAACTTAATGAAAAACTGACAAGAGGGGAGAGAAGGGGAAAGAAGAAATGAAGTCAACTCCATCAGCTGTTTGGCAAACTCACACATACAGTACAGTTGTGCCAGGGAGGAAAACAAAAGCAACACACACACGAACCAGGGATCCACCAATCAGGGGAGGAACACCAGCTCAGCTTTGTAAGCAGACTGTCTTGCTGTTGGTGAAGGGGTTGCAGGAAGGTGTTTCATGGATGCAGAGATCGTTGTAATGCTGGTTTGACACAAATCCCAAATGCACTGCCGGGATGCCTACCTGGCCCCAATGTAACATGGTCTGCACAGAAGTCCCAGCAGGAGAGTGTGTCATGTACAACGCCACTCTAGACTGGGGAAAGAAAAGTGTTGAAATAAAGAATCAACAAAATAGTGTTAAGAAGGCATTGATAATAAACAAATTTCATACTTCAAAGCATTAAAAACCACAGAGCCACAATCTCAAATATATGAGATTAAGAGCAAGAAACAATTATTTGACTATAAGTATGTCCTATAACAATAGAAAGAAACACCCTGGCTGGTGTGGTTCAGTGGACTGAGTGACAGACTGCAAAGCAAAGGGCACGTGCCCGGGGTTGCAGGCCAGGTCCCCAGTAGGGGGGTGTGCAAGAGTTTACAAACCACACATTGATGTTTCTCTCCCTCTCTTTCTCCCTGCCTTCCCCTCTCTCTAAAAATAAATAAATAACATACTTTGTTTAAAGTAGGAACAAACCCATACATGGAGCAACACGGTAACCGGGGACTATATGGGGCTGAGATTACTGCCCATTTTTATTTTCTTTATCATGCTTTTCTGAATTTCCAAAATTTTATGCAACAAGTATACCTTACTTTTACCATGAGAAACAAGAAAAATTATCATCGCTTTAAAAAACTGCCTAGAACCTTCCAGAACATCAAAACCTGTTTTCAAGAGGCAACATTACACACTACAAGTATATTCAGAAACACCAGCCCATTGTTGGCCAAGGGTTGACAGCTTCTAAAATGAATAAATGAATGACAATTCCAAAATTAAACAATTATAAATATCAAGACCTAAGTGATGGGGACCTCCCCATTCAACAGTGTCCGTGCAGGGACACTCAGAAGTGACTGTGGCTGGCCTGAGGACAGCAGCAGACGGTGCTCCAGGCCCTCGCTGAAGTCCATTCTCGTGCCTCTTGAGTGAAGGACCTGTCAGAGCTGTAATGAGGGCACTCCTTCCTCTCCACCATCCTCCCACACAAACGACCGTATTCGCAGATGAAATAAAATCACTGGAAGTTTAAAGCAAGTCTTGTTATGAACATACTTACCATATTTAAGTTTCTCTCATTGAACCCACACAGAAGAAAAAAGATATTTCCACAAAGCTCCTTTAGGACAACTCGATCACAAACATGAACACTCAGCCACTTCAGGAATGTATTCTGGGGAAGAAATTCTTTGTCTCCAAATAAATCCTGCCAAATAAGAAGAAACCCAAGAATACCTCAGCATTACATCCTGATCCACGGGCGGACCCCCATGACCCACCTCCGAAGTGAAGGCATGTACATATGTGCCAAGCATCTCCACAGATGGCCTCAGGACAGAAACAAAAACCAGTGGATGTTCCAACTGCAGTACTTGTGCAATCTGCTTAGTAAGACAACAGCAGTTGTTACAGGTGTGTGTTTAATCTTTCGAATGAAGAAAAGGAGGCAGAAAGTCAAGTAATTCACACCAACGTTTACAGTAGGAAAGGGCCTTAGTGGCCGCTCATCCCAGGGCCGTCCCCACAGTGTTTCACTAAACTCCAGTGGGCAGGCAGGGACCCTGGGAGAGAGTGGAAACAGTGCTTGGCCAGCGGCGTGCCTGCCCAGGGCACACACATCTCATCTGATCTACTGGCCAGTGTGCCGAATCCTGCCCACTGTCTGCTGTTTTCTTTAACACTTTTTTTATTGTGCCAAAAAGCTACCATTTTCACATGTTACACTCAGTGGCATTAAGTACAGTCACGTGGTACGACCAGTGCCACATTCCATCTGCAGAACTTTCTCAACATCTGCACCTGAAACCCGGTGCCCGTGAAGCAGTAACTCCCCATTCCCCCTCTGCCAGCACGGCCTGCCTTCACAAATAAAGTTTATTGGAGCACAGTCACCTCATTTCTTTGCACATTGTCTCTGCCTGTTTTTGCACTATAGGGGCAGAGACAAGTAGTTGCAGAGACCATGTGGCCCACAAAGCTGAAAGTAGTGACTACCGGGACCTTTACAGAAAAAGTTTGCCAACTGCTGGTCTACATCGGCACTAACCAATGGCCTAGGAACCTGTGCTCAAGTATTTCCGGGATGCTCACTGTGGCCTCAAGGCAGATCTCAAAGTACTTCTCCAGCAGGAAATAAGAAAAAAGGTCTTCCTTACACTGAACCCACGTTTGTCCCCCTTATTGCTTACACTTTTCTGCTGCTGCCTACCCTCTGGATGGACAAGCAGGAGTGAAAAATTCAAATGCCAACAGAGGCAGTTTTATGAACTGAACTGTGATCCACCCACCACCACCCAACAGATACATCGAAGTCCTAATCCCCAGCATCTCAGCATGTGGCGTTATTTGGAGACAAGGTCTTCACAGATGGAATCAAGCTAAAATGCAGTTGTTGAGAGTGTGTTCTAAGCAATAGGACTTGTGATCTGACAGGAAGGGGAAATTTGGACACAGTGGATACAGGGACAGACACAGAAGGAGGTCTGAACAGACACAGGGAAAACGCCAAGTGAAGATAAAAGGCAGAAATTGGGGTGATGTTTCTGTAAGCCAACGAACACCAAGCAAACCACCAGGAGCTAGGGGAGAGTCATGGAGGATTCCTCTTCACAGTCCTAACCAACTAAGATAGGCGGGTGTGTAAATGCAGATGATAAAATGGCCAACAGCACGTGAAAAAAAACGCCATCCTGTCCAGAGTGAGGATTAGGGAACAGTGAGAACGGGTGGACAGGAAAGCTTATGCTCAGCCTCCAGCAACTGCTCTGTGGCACATAGCTTCTCCCCACCCCCGGAAAAATCCATCATCAAGATTTCATGATCAGCATCCTGCTTTGTAAAAAAGGTGCAACTAATTTAACTTAAATATTGCTTGAGCCACATTCAACACTCTTCGGGCAAATCTGGTCTACTGCCACCTGTGATAAGTCCTCAACAAGGCAACCAATGGCTCTCTAAAGACAGACAACAGGCCTCCTTGAAGGCTCCTTTGCTCCAGATTAAAAACACTAAGATTAGCTGGGGAGAATGAGGAACCAAATACCACAGCAGAGAAAAATCACAGGCCATGAAAAGGCATCAGTTTCCAAAATTCCTGGTTTTGAGTCTACATAATAGTCACATGTGATATATGTGATAAATGTATATATTTTTGAGGTTGTCTACTAAAAACAAGTTAGTAACATCACTGACTTAAACCACAGTAAGCTAAGCATTCATTTTGACTGACAAAGAATGTGACGTTGTCTTGTATGCAGGACTATTACCCAAACATTACTGTGGGCACTCCACTGATCATTAAGGCAAAGCAGGATGGTATTGCAGAAAAATTTGCCTTACATTTACAGGCCTGCTCATCCCAATTCTGATGTCTTATAATATATACCTTTGCATTCTGAGACCTACAATACTCTCAACCTTCATGGAAGCAACATATATGTCCAGGAACAGCAAATTCCAAGGTTTTGTGAACATAACCTTGAAAAACAAGGTTTTCTTTCACTTTGTCACATGCCCAGGATATAAGAAAACACCAGTGTGTGGAACAGTAATTCCTAAATACCAGTCTGTTTGGCCTACCTTCAAATCAGGTAGGGTGCTAGGTAAAACCTCAGACCCTGGACCCCACGCCAGTGTAACAAAACACCATCTCCAAGGCTGAGGGAGCGGGGGGCAGAATCTATATGTTTACAAAGCTACTAAATCACAATCTCCAAAGATGAAATTAAATTGAACACATTCCTATGACACAGCAATTTCAGTTCTCCATAAAAACGGGGCACAAGGATCCAGCAACAGCAAATTAGCAAGAACCTAACTATCCACCACAGCACCTGGTTTAATAAGTAGTCATTCTTCACAATGGAAAACTTACTACGCAGCAGTTAAAAAGAATGTGATGGAGTTTCATGTGTTAACAGCTGTTCAAGAGTGAAAAATGTAATCTGCAGAAAATATGCATAGTTGAATCCTGTCTACATTAAAACAAAACAATATATTTCTCTCTGGAATTTCACAGACAAGGTCTATAGGAAAAGACCCTGAAGTGAGTACTGGGCTTAATTATGAGGAAGGTGGAAAGAGAAGCTAAGGTAGTTAAGCAGTACTTTATTGGTACCTCTGAATTGTTCATAATGAAAACTGAGGTTTCTATTGCCCAAGGCATTACAAGTTAATTTGGTTTTTGAGGGAGTCACATCTCATCTGCATGTCTGGTCACCTATGCAGAGAATCCCATCTTATGTGAGAGTCAGATTCTAAATTCAGAGTACAGTCTGTATTTCTTGTGAAAGTAAATGGCCAGTACATATGTTATACCTGATTTTAAGTATACATTCCTCAACGGGATTTAACATCTGTGTCTGTATAAACGTGCCATACATAAAACCTATACTGTGCATGCACAGTGGACCATCTGACCTGGGCTGGCTCTCAGCTCCTCATAAAAACTGCTTCCTCCTTGAACAGAGCCTGGGGGTCACATAGCTCTAGGGATAAGCCCCCATGAGGTTACTGGCTTGTGTTTAGGGGCCACGTTATAAAACATAACAGCAACAGTGTCTTGAGATCGCCCTCAGTGTGGTTCGGGTTGGGCACGTGGGAACAGTGCATTTCCTTGTCCCATCTCCAGCCAGTTCCCATACACCACTCACTGCACAGAATAAAAGGCAACTCCCAAAAGGTTTAAGGTCCCTTCTCCCAGACTTTCTCATGCTCGCTTTGTATGATTGGTGGAGATTTGCACCTTCCCTGACTCCCCAGGATCTGAAGGAAGGAGTGAAAGGGAGATAAACCATGGAGAGAAGAAATCCCACTTTCCATGATAGCAAAACACAGAGGAGAAAAACACAGATTCTCCTTCTAATGGCCAGTTCTTCAGATCTGAAAAGGAAATTGGGGGTGGGGTGGGTTAAATACCTTGATGAGAAGATCTGGAATCCATGCCACCTTAACTAGAGGGCTAATAGAGAAGTTGATTGTAGCCACAGGAGCCAGGGCAAAAAACATTTTAATCTTTTTGGCCAGTGCTGGGAGCTGTGTAAATGCTATAAAACCTGTGGGACAAAAGGAAGGTGACAGGAATTTGATCTTCTGGAAGGAACTTTCCATGAAAAGGCAAGGGCAGTTGCGCACGACGCCCTCTAGTGGCAACATGAGAAACATGCAAGCAAACTCTTCAAATGGGGTCCTCTGAACTTTTCCATGCAGAAACACTGAGTTTGACTAAACGAGTAAATCAAGTATTTCTTACATGATTGTTTCAATATTTCAACCTAGATACTCACTGGAGGAAATCTAGGTGGCTAAAACCAGATGTTTCCTGTTCCTCTAAGAATGTAAACCAAGCTAAGGAAATGCTGTATTCATAACAGCTGGGGCCCCACCACCCCCATCCACCACTGACCCTCCCACAATCCCCAAGACCAATTTATAGAGGCATTCAAATCAACCACCAACAACTCAGAAAAGAGTTATGCATTTAGAGTGCCCTAGCATTAAAGTATCTCTTAGCTTCCTCTCAGGTTACTGCTGGCCTTAAACTTGGCTCCAGAATATTACTACAGAAAGCAGTGAGGCAAAGGACATTTAGTAGACAAGTCATGGAAGAAGAAATATAAATGAAGAGTAATGCTTAACTTAATGAATAATAAAGGCAAAAGGTGTGCACATTAATTTTTGTTTGTGGCCTCTCAAACTGGCAAAGAGTGTTTGCTTGGTAGTGAGGGTGAGGCCATTTAACCAATATATATCAAGACACTTGAAAGCATTCATATCTTCCATAGACTAATTCTCTTTCTAAGGATGTGTTCTAATGAGACCATGTGATATGAACACAAAGCTATTGGTTACAGTACACACTCAGCCCTGACCAGTGTGGCTCAGTTGGTTCGGAGTTGTTCTGGAAAGCCAAAGGTCACTGGTTTGATTCCCAGTCAGGGCAGACGCCTCAGTTGCGGGCTCCATCCCCAGGAGGGGTGTGCAGAAGAGGCAACTGATAGATGTTTCTCTCTCACATTGATGTTTCTCTCCCTCTCTTTCGACCTCCAGGCCCCCTCTCTAAAAATAAATAAAATCTTTAAATACTAAAACGGGGAGTGCTTTAAGTTACAGGACAGTCTCCTAATCCCTAATCAGAGGAACACTTGTAGAATTATGGGCAATTTTTATTTTCTTTAAACTTTGCTAATTTCCCATTTTTTAAAAATGAACACACATTACTTTTATAATATCACAAATAAAAATGCATATGACTTTTAAAAACTATGTATTATAAAAGTGTAACATGGCATCTTTGTAGTTAGTTTCACTCCACTTAATGTTAAAAGTTAGTGTACTTTCTTGTTTTCTTTTTAAAAGCCTCTGCACTTACAAAACTTCTTGTTTTCTACCCTCTCACATCCCCATATTGCTTAATGAGAAAAATACATAACAGGCTGTGGCTTACATTAATTCCTTTACATTCAAGAGAACCACAAAACATGTCTATCCATTCATGTTAAAGCCTGAATTTCCAGAGAAGACAAGTACTACCAAAATTCTTAGGCTTTGCCCTAATCATTACTTCTCCTTGGTATGAAATAATAATAACAATAATACTATTATTATTATTATTAAACACACATTTGAGCTAACATATTTTATATTTTACTTTTCAGAACAAATGCAAACTGTGACAAAACACTACATCGACTTCCAATCTTTATTTCATACATACCTATCGTGGTGCCTTGGGAATGACCCACATAATACACTTGCTTTTGGCTGGTTTTGTTCAGAATGTAGTTAATGGAAGCTGGTAAGTCATAGATGGCCATCTCATCGAAACTGCAACCCAAAAACGGAACTCTTTCATTGAGATGTTGCAGCAAATACAGCAGCACACACATAGGAAGCAGGCAGTGTGACCCCTTATCACAGACCGAACACAGCTGCGTGAGCCGCCACTGAGTGCAGGAAAGAGAATTCCCAGGACTGCAAAAGCCCCGGGGCCCCTTCCAAACGGGACTTAAACTGTAAATGAGTTCTACCCATTTCTGAACTTTTCTATAAATTGGATCGAACAGTATGTATTCTTCTATATTAGGTTACATCCAAACTGCCGCACGTAGTTATAGGTTGTTCATTGTGCTAACATACCACACTTATTTTGCCCATTCCTTGCTAATGGGCATTTGGTAGTTTCCAATTTTTCACTATTACAAACAGTTGTCATACATGTCATTGGCAAAGGCTCTTGGTCATGCATTTCGTGGCCCTAGGTGGGCTCTGCTTTACACCTGCAAAGCAAGACTGGAGGATCCACAGCCTGGCCTTCTCCGCACCTGGTATCATGACAGAGCCCTGACCTGGTTTGCCAGAGAGCATTTCTGTCATCGGGAGAGTGACGCGCCCATTGCTGCCACCACTCATGATGGAGTGCCAGGCTCTTTGCCTGGATCGCCTCTTTTAACCCCCCAATAACCTGATGAGATAGGTATTCATTATCCCCACTGTACATGAAGAAAACTCAGACACAGATGGCTTATGTGACAGGCCTGATGTCACACAGTGATTCATCGGTAGAGCCAGAAGCAAAGGGGAGGAGAGGAAATCTTCCGGGTACAGAATAGTGAGCATTTGGAATGTGTGTTGATAAAGGAAGGAAGAAGGTTATGGGACATAATTCACTCAGCAGCTCCCACACCACCAGCAATGCCAAAATACCTAAAACATTTCTGATTGAATCTAAATCTCAGTGTAGTCATTTACTTAAAATTTACCTCACTGCTATTTATTAAATCCCTAAAAAGGTTTCCAATCTTTCATGATCCATCAGTCTCCTCTCCCATGACCCTGAGTTACCCACCTATCTGCACCCGTGTGTCTGTTGAGAGCACTAAGGGACTGGAGCCTACCATGACCAATTCAAAGATACCTGAAGGCCCAATACTCAGCCTGAAGAACAGAAAGCGTCTTGTGTTTCCGAGACCAGGTGTTTCCCCGGCTGTTCCCCATCCACACGTCAAAACCAGCGTCTGCCAGAATGAAGCCCAGGCTGCTGTTGGGCAGGTTTGTGACCCAGTTACTTGAATCTGCCAGCAAGCCATGCTGCAGGAACACCACTGGCTTGGGACCTGAAACACACACATGTTTAGGAGCAAGTAGCACCTATCTTCAAAACAAACAGGTAATGAGTAAATGACCCCAAAGCAAATAGTGAAAGAGGGATGAGTTAAAATATTGAGGTGGCAGTGTACTCATATATAACATTACCAAAGAATTTTTTTTAAACAGTGCTAGCAAGGTAACAGTGAAACCAGACTATTTTTGCACATCTAGTAACAAGACACACTGACTTAATCATTTAAAAATTTTTAATATATTTTTAAGAACTTATGAAATGTTTCTGTATTTTTCTCCAATCAATTTCTCAGAATGCATCCTAACAAAATAAACCAAAAGGGAAAAAATATCTCTCTCACACAAATTCATAAGTATCTATACACATGTATTCATATGTATACACACAAATATATATTTATATGTAAATGTATCTTCTACTCACCCATACCTGAGACAATGATACAGTAGAAAAAACAAACCTGGGAGTAAAAGAAACCTGACCTCCAGCTGCTTACATTGTGTTAAGAACATTCAGTGATTCATTAAACAAACATCTATTGAGCACCAGCTACATGCCCAGCACCTCGGCTGTGTGCTGCAGACACAGCAGGGAATAGCGGCAAATGAGAAAAAATAAAAGAAAAGCCTCATCCTCACGGAGCCAACATTATATTGACCATGAGTTTCAGAGTCAGACACTCCTGGGTTCAAATCTGTCCTTGCCTAGTTCTGATGTGCCCTCTTGGGCACAGTATTTCAACATCCCCGGAAATTTATGTCATCCCCAGGCAGAATGGAAATGTAATGTGCCCCTTACAGGGAGTAATGAGATATGAGATATTATATGAAACATGCTTAGAAAAGTGTCTGACACACAGTAAGACTTCAAGAAACATTAGCTTACATTATTCAGTCACTTAACCAGTCTCAGTCTCAGTTCCATAAATGTTAGGAAAAATAAATAATTAACTGTATGGTGGAGTGACTGACACATAGGTCAAAATAAATAAGAACTCCCTTTGCCTTCCGCCCATCCTTTATAACAGTGAAACCCCAGAAATAAGCTGATGGTTGAGCGGTCAAATACTTCACGGCCATCGGACCGGGGCCATGACAAGGACTGCGGCAGCACAGAGAGAGAAGCTTCCAGCAGAGCTTAAAGGGGTAAGAAGAGGAAAAGTACAAAATTAGGGACTACTCTGCACTACAGCTATGCAGCCATGATGTATGCAAATGAGAAGTCTAAAATGTCCAAGAAAAATGAGAAGACTCACTGGATAGTCAGATGGGAAGTGAATTGACAAATTATTTCTCTAAATCAGATTTCTTTGCACCTTCTTTGCTGAGAAAAGCTGACTGGAATAACACTGAGATATTATCGTGTGCTTGTAAGTTCTAAGGTGCTGTGGTGAAAATCCTGTGAAGCTGGCACTATTCCCATTTAGCAGACAGGGAACTGTGGCTAAGAAAAAAGTAATTTGACCACTATGAACCGAGAGACAGTAAGTGTGGGAGTTGGGACAGGAAGTCAGGGAGACCTGGTGCCAGGTCCATGATCGGAAACGTGCTGGCATAGGAAAGGACGTTAGCTGGAGAGGAGTCATTCTACACCGTCCAGAAAGTCACTCTACCCCTCAGAGAATGACAGCCTGTGAAGGGGATGCTGTCTTGGAGGGAGCTGAACTGCATGCTTGGAAGAAAGCAATCTCTGCTAGGCAGAGGAGATAGAGAATGGGGACAGGGACATGCTACTCAACTTGGCTGCTCAGGCAATTCTCCCAAGGACCAGCCTGGCCCATGCACTCCAGCACCTGAGGCCTGGTGTGTCTGAGAGCAAACTGATGTGTCAGGGCCAGGGCTGCCTCCCCTAGCTGTGCCTACAATTGGTTTGTTTCTCCCATACTAGCCCTGGGAGAGCTGGGAACTGACTGAAGGAAAGTCCCAAAGGCACCTTGGACCAGAGAGGGCAAGTAACATTCTCATGGTCACCTAAATAGTTAGCCACAGAGCCAGCAACAACAGGCAACCCTGTGATGGCCCAACTCAGTACTGCCCGCCTGATTAGGCCCTCACGAGGGTGGCAGTGTGGAGGGGACTGGTCAGGCTCCGAAAATGAATCTGCTGAGCCCACAGTCTCACAAGAGGAAGATGACAAGCACACACGGGAGGAAGATGATGGGTGGGCAGGGAAGTTCCTCCTACGTCCCAAGACACTGGCCTTCTCTACCTGGTCAGGCCACCACTGGTCAGGCTCTGAAATGGTGTGAGAAATCAGCTGACATGCAAGGAAGAACTAAAAGAACAAGGAGGAGGTCACAAAGATCAAGGCGTTGGTGTGAAATGCACCCTGTTTCTTACTAGTTAAGAAACCTCGTAGGATTTACTCAAGCTCTCTGAAGTGTAGATGTCCTTTTCAAAGTGGGAAGAATACCGCAGCTGATACACAGTAAAGCGCAAGAAATAATGACTCATAAAAACAATACTGAATATACAACTGTAATAAAATAATATTAGAACAGAAGCACAGGCAGGAGGGTCTGAGTAAGAGAGAGACAGAAAGATGCTACACTGCTGGCTTTTAAAGATAAAGGATGGGGCCCGAAGCCAAGGAATGCAGGCAGCTTCTAGGTGCTGAAAAAGGTAAGAAAACAGATCTCTCTTAGAGTCTCCAGAAGGAACAGAGTCCTGCCAATGCCTTGACCTTCAGCCTCTGACCTCGAGGACTACAGGATCATAAATTTGTGTAGCTTTCAGGCACTACATTTGTGATGCTTGGTGACAGCAGCAACAGGAAACTGACTCAGTTGGGGACCAGTATTCACCCCCATTTTTCATCTAATGACTCTGAGGCACATTGTGGCCAAGTAATCTGTGCACAGCTGTACAGCCAGCAATCCCGAACCAGGACTCCGAGGCGGTGCTATGTCTCCTCGGCCTAAAGAAGAGAGAGAGCCCTGGCTCCTTGTTAGTCTAGCAGGAGCCTCCATAACCTAAAATCTTTTAGGATCTCCTAGAAGATGGACTGTGAGTTGCATAAGAGCCCGCCTCCCGCCGCCCCTCTGCAAAGGCAGGCTCTAGACAAAATGGCATCAAGGACTTAGCTTAGTGTACATAAGCATTCCCACCCCTTTGTAGTGAGTGATGCAAAGCCAGACCTGCTCCCTACTTTGCACCTTTCTGCAGTCATGCAAGGGACCGAACAATGCAGGGAAGCTCAGCACCCAGCAAAGCAGGCCCTCGGCTTGCACAAACCCAAAGTCCAAGGGCTGGCTCAACCACCCCTTTTGGTTTTAGGTCACTGAAAGCTTCAGGGCCTGGGAGGCTTCCTGAACCTGCCCCAACTACTTAAGATAAATCCTAGCAAGCACTGGTGCCTGGCTGATGTGTGGATATTAGCATTAGTGTTTGTCACAACAGCTAACAGTTACGTGCCTTGGGCTTCATTTCACATGAATTATACTGTTACAAGAGAGCTGGTAAGATCCATCCTGTGTTAAAGAGAAGGTAACTGGTGCGTGGAAACAGAAATTAAGTGACCTGCCCTAGAAGACTCACCTCGCAGAGAGCCACAATTGAAACCCAAGCCAGCCACGTTCCAAAGCCCTTGCTTTTAGCTACTAGAGAACAATTCATTAGAAAACAAAGTGCTGGGAGAGACGAGGTGGGTTTACGACTATTCTAGCCAATTGTAAACAAGCCAAGCACTACATCCTCAAACTGGCTGCAAATCAAACTCACCTCGGGCGACAGAAGGCATATACATTCGCAGCCCTGGCTCTGATTCAGGGAATCAGGAACCACAGGGACAGAACCTGGAAATATTTAGTCTTGCCACACTTCTGTGGCTCTTTTGATGCAGCCCATCCATAGGCGTGTTCAAAGTGGAGTCATCTAACAGGGAGCTTGTTCAGCCCTCAAAGGGCAGCCCCTTGTATTTGCCAAGGAAAAGCTCAAAACGCTTGTTTGTGCACACTGAAGGCATTTATTCATATTCCCTAATGCCACCAAACACAAAACTTTTCAGATACTATTGGTGCTTTACTTCCTGATTGTTTTATTGGACAGTTTATATCCCAGTTAGGCGAGGAGCAGGTCTGCCTCGTGGCTCTTTATGTACTTCAGCCAAGGCCTGTATGTATTTCTTTGTTTTGGCCAAATGAGATAAGTAGTCTGTCATGGGATTAAGTTGCTCAATACTTCCTACACAAGGCCACATTCTCTAGTTTAAAGTACACTGACTCAGACTAGCTGGCCCACCATCCTTTGCCCTCAAGCAAATCCCTTTTCCTTTTTAACCTTGGCTGTGTCACCCAGTAAAAAAAGGGTATTGATCTAGAACACAGGTTCTCAAACCCAAAGACTTCACCTCAGAATCCACAGGAGAGCATGATAACAATGAAAGCTCTCCAAATCCTTGGCCCAGGTGGGACTCTGATGCCCTGCTAGTGCGAACATCCCATGACTTTCTGAAATAAGGCTGAGCAGATAAAAACAGAGATACTTCCCTAAAAATGATGAGCTTCTGAATTTCAATTCTTTTATAGAGTTAGTGCAAAGCAGGGATAGGTCAGCACTCCACAGAGCAGTTTGCTCAACTCTGAGAAACAGCATGCACCTACCTCACAGCTCACTGAGAGCTTCTGAGAAAGTATTCTTGACCAGACATAAAAATGGTTCTCGAAAGCAAGGGGATTGTGTGCTCGTTCCATAAACTCTCTACACATACAAACAAAATTTGTGTGCACACAGGTGTCTTTTAATTCACTAGAGAGAGGGCCATTGTCTGCATTCAGCTGTGTACCCCAGCTCTGGAGACTGTCCTGCTATAACTGTCACTCAGGTGGCCATGCCACAAACATGGTGCTGCTAGTCCCCATGAGGGACACAAAGATGACAAAGACATCAAAGCCTCGGCCTTCAAAGACTGAGGGAGGGATGATGCACAGAAAGAAGCAAAGAAATAAGTTAACCCAAACCAAAATAAGAAAAGCACCTCAGGAAGGGTGTTGGCAAGGCTGCTGGGAGTTCAGAGAAAGTGTGTGTCTCCTTCCTGCTTAAGCAACCAGGGAGACTTGGCAGTTACGCTGGGCTTGGAAGGATGAAAAGAATCTTTTAAGAGATGACAGCTGGGGTGGGGAGGTTAGCAGGTGGAGGGAAGAGCAACAAGGGAAAAGGACCCATGGGCATGGACAACAGGGTGGTGATTGCTGGGTGAGGGGAGCACAAGGGAACTAAATGGTAATGGGAAAAAAATACAATAAAGATTAAATTGTTTTTTAAAGAAGATAGTAGGCAGGATGAGCAATATTCCAGAGGTTGTGTTCACCAGCCGAAATCCAGGGAGACTTTAGCAAAAAGGAAATAACTCATGAGAGTGAGTTATTTGGATTGGAGAGTGTCAGGAGGTAGTTCTCTAATACTTATTAACATAACAAATGCAACTTCAATTACAGCATTAATAATTTGTCTACAGTGCCAATTTAAATCTGTACAGTCAATAAGTGATAAATGTTTCTTAGATAACAGGTAAACACAGCTGGCAACCAATAGTTCTCTGCACTCCCCGTACACCTTGCAGAATAGGTGTCCAACCCCATCCTACAGAGGCAGACGCCATGGACATCACAGCCACTGACTGTACACACTAACTCAGGGAATCATCTCCACAGAACTTCAAAGGCCTACTGCTGTGCAGAATGGGGGCGAACAGTACGGACAACATCTAGGACAGAACAGGATATTAAGGGGAGGTGTACATCTTCATTTCACAGGCCCCTGTAGATGCTGATTGGCAGGATCAGGCAGTTATGCCCGGGCTCTGAGAAGGTCAATCCTGCAGGACTACACGAGATGAATGAAAACTGCCAGACTGGCAGTAAACACAGCAGCTGCTGTGTGTGGAGGAGCAGTGGCTAAGCCCTGTGATCATAAAGCCTCCAATAATCTCCACATGAGTCTCTACAGGCAACCAGAGGACCACTGAGACAGGACTGAAGGATGCTCACCACACAGCTGCAAACTCTGCTTGTGGCAGCACCTCAGTGCAACCAAAACACTGAGAAAAAAACACTTTGAAAAGGGTAAGAGGAATGTTTTCACCTTGTCCTCCACAAACGACTCATGTTTCACTGTATCTTGCAAAGATTTGTAAACAGTATAGATGTCTGGTGTTATTTCTGTGTGTATTAAAAGTACTAATTTCTTAAAAGATAGGCAGACTGAATATTTTCATATTCTTGTTTTGATATTCTTTCTTTTTTTAATACACAGGAAGCCTTAAAAATGGAAGTGGCTCAAGCCTCTTTTGGGCTCTGAGTTTGTCTCAGGCGTCCAGTGAAGTGCTAACAAGAACTCAAGGAGGAGTGGATGGGAGTCAGGAGTGATTCTGCAGTCTCTAGCTGAGGTCATGCGGAGGGTGATGGTGGTATTAATAGAGGAGGAAGTCAGGAGAGGAAGTGGCATGAATGAGAAGGTGATGAGTTCTGTGTGAAGGACTTTATGACTTCGTCTACTTGGCTGGAATGAGCCAAAGTAACACCGACAACACTGCTCCTGACTATGAGTGAGGACAATGAAGTACCTCTGCCTTGGACCACGAAATGCAAACCAGCTGTCAGAGGAAACCCCAGGCAGGGTCAGGAAAACCACAGGTTCCTTTAGATCACTGAGTCTCTTGTCCCAGATTTCCTCTGAAACTCCCCTAGGAGCCAGCTCACCACAGGTATTATATAAACACCACTGAGGCCTTTGCAGAAGAGAAGAAGGTGGGAACCTAATGCTATGGCCAGATTTTAGGGTACTCTCTGTTCCCCATTTTGAAGACCAATGTTATCCACTGCCCCATACCTCTGCCAAAACAAAACAAAATACCAGTAAAACAAAAAGAAGGTAGAACATAGCCTATAGAACCAGAGAGTGATGAAGATGGAAGGGAAACAGCCAATCAACTATTTTTACAGATGAAGAACCCTAGGCCTACACACGTGAAACCACACAAGCACTTAGGGGCTGACACAGACCTAGCACTGAGGTCTCCTAACTTTTCTTCCTACCCCCTGGGGATGAATCCAAAATCGTGCTCACTCTCTTCATATTCCGGGCCATAGTACCTTCCCCTGCAATGGTCTCAATGCATACACACAGGGCCTGTGGCTCTACTTGCTTTAATTGCTGTATGGACAGAGAAGCTTGGAGGTGGCAATAAGACAAAAAGAGGAGGCACAGTCTCTAAGCTTGCTCTTACTGAGTATCCCTGCATCTTTTAACAATGACTTACATTGCTAATTATTTTAGTCAATTACCCACTTTTAAGAGAAATAATATCAAGACATATTTTTCTTTATATGGGATCTGAAATCAGTATACAGGGTTTACTTTAGAAAAAAAAAGGAAACATCATATGATCACTGTGGAATGAAATACGAGGTTTGTCTGGAAAAAGTCCAGCCATTGTCAATATAACAAGAATGGTTTGCACGACATTGATGCAACCTGGCTGCCAAGAAGAGTGGACTGGAATGCAAATGTGTGAACAATGATGACTTCCCTGTACTAGATAGTGGGGGCAGTAGATGCCATTGAGCGAGCATTTGTACTGTGTGGCTGTTGCGTTCAAAATGACTGCATCAAATTTTGCATTAAGCTTGAACATTCCTCTGCAGAAACTATTTAGGGGATTCAAAAAGCCACAGCTATGGACAACTGGTGATTGGCAGCTTCATCACAACAACGCACCCACTTATGAATTAGGTCTTGTGCGGAGATTTCTGATGAAACATCCAGTCAGCCAGGTGACTCAGCCCCCCTACATCCCAGCACACATTTGGCGCCCTATAACTTCTGGATTTTCCCCAAAATAAAATCACCTTTGAAAGGAAAGAGATTTCAGATCATTGTTGAGATTAAGGAAAATACAACAGGGCTGCTGATGGAGATTGGGAGAACTGTGTGAGGTCCCAAGGTGCCTGCTTTGAAGGGGACTAAGGCGTCATTGTCCTATGTACAATGTTTCTTGTATCTTCTTCAGTAAATGTCTCTATTTTTCATAGGACATGACTAGACATCTTCTGGACAGACCTCGTATATGTTTTGTGTGTTTGAGCACAAATTATATATAGAAGCCCTGACTATAGCTCACTATTCATTTCTGTGATATGCTGACAAAAGGGAAGCTTAATAATGTGTATCTGTAAATTATAGAAATCTTAAGAATTAGAAATTAAATTTCAAAAAGAGCAAGGGCCATTTTAAACATCATTAAAAGCCTTATTATAGTTAGAATTTATGGAAAAGGAAATAGACAAGTCAGATATTAAGAAAAAAACAGATAATGATCATTAACGAGGTTTTTAACTTTGCTTTGACTACTAATTTGGGAAGGAATTGAGACAAAGAAGGCACTTCTGCTCATATAAAATTTAATTAAAGAAGAGACAATTATCCAATTACCTTAATCTCAACCTTTACTTATTAAAGAAAGTTTCTAGACACAGAAAATGTTCAAGATTAAGCTACATCTGGAGAGGATTAAATAAGAATCAGATCCTTATTCTGATATTTAACAATTTCAGGTAATCTTTCTAGAAATTCCTTAATGTAGTTACTGATATAAAAAATGGCCCAGTTCCTGCCTTGACACAGAAAACACGCTTACCTTTGTCAGAATGGTCCTTCCTCCCGTGAGGAATTCGGTGGAGGCAAAGAATGTATCCATCTTCTGTCTCCACGAGGTGTTCCTCACTAGGAAACCCCCAGTAGGAGATAATTTCACTCTATGGAGAAAATACATAATTATAGTGGAAGGTCTATGGACAGAATCTGACAAAATCTCCCACATTCACAGGCAAAGAGGACATGATGTTAATGACATTTTCCAGGCTTTGTTTAAGAAATTGAACTTTCAGTCTGCTAAGTCTAGTCACACTCCCATCACCAGAGGAAATCCTCCACGTGTTTCATCCCTGCGTTCTATTCCTGAGTGTTTGGTGAAACCTATGGTCACCCCAGCATGTTCTACACCAACCACGACTAATTTTGCCACAGCTGTGGGCCTCTTTGTTTCCATCCTGGCCCCCAGGCACAAATAAACACTCTCTTTCTTTTCTAAGTATGTCAGCTAATACCCTGATCTACCACCATTCTTATTTTAAAAGGCCCCATCCTGGTCTTTAAGTAATCTCTATTTCCCTGATACTTTGCACCTAAACAAGGTATTTCCAGACTTTATGGTTTACTTAGGATTAAAAACTTTGAAATGTTTTAATTACTGAAGGGATTGTTTTTGTTTCTCTGTTCTAACAAAATGGTTTTTTCAGATCTTTTCATTTTTGTATTGAACTGTGCTTCCTGGACATTGCTAATCACGATCCTTGTTCAATGTATTGGAAAGCAGCTCCCAGTAGTAATGTTCTTGCAAAGTTTTGACACTCTTTTATTGTTCTTTAAACAGATTTAGTGAGACTTAAGAATTAAACAAATCTATATAAGTATCATGTATTGCTCAGTAAGAAGCATGTAGTTTTCACAGTAAGATGCAACCTGTAAAATACACACCACCTGTGAGGAGAGTCTAGCAAACTCAATCTAAGCTTCAGAGAACTCGAAAAGCACTGAGATATCAAGCGATGAGAGCGTGTGGCTCCACGTAACCCTGAATTTAAGAACATACTTAACACTTGTCACATGCATTCGGAAAGCAGGTGACTTTGAGAGACCTACCACATTCATATTTGTTTCAGGATCCACAGGTGGTGTCTTCCCTCTGGATGTCTCAGAACGCAGGGTCCCAAGGGCCAAACAGAACACCAAACCCAAAAGCCACATTTTCATTCTGTATAAAACAGTCCATTGTTATTTGTCCAAATTTTACTGCACATAATTTTCATTGGTAGATTAATTTCCCATAAAGAGTTCAGAACCAGGTTCAGGGCAAATAAACCTTAGGTGAAAGGCAAATATGAAACAAATGACTCCAATCACATCTGGAAGCACAAAAAGGAGGAATTCTTTTACTAAGAGACCCACCACCCCCACCTGCTGCCCCCAGTTACTATGTGACCTTTGGAGCCCAGCACACATACTCACTGCTTCATCACGAGGTTAAATAAGTTATTACTGGAGCGGTAGCAGAAGGCCGGACTTACTGTAGAAAGAACTAGGCTGAGAAAAAGGGAGATCCTCAAAAATCCCGAGCCTGTTAACCTCCCACCTTTTTCTCTCTAATTGTGATATCAACACTTGTGAGTTTGGCCAGTATTAGCTTTTGTCACCACTATCTACTCACTTCCATTCTTGCTCCAAAGTATGTGTGAGGATTCAAATTTCTCACCCAAAGGGAAAAAGTGAAATGAAAGAAAAGAGCCTACTGGAGAAACAGAGGAAGAGAAGACCACCCCTCTCCCCTCCTGGGACCCTCCAACCACTAACAAACACCATCTAGTTTCTGGCTGTGGCAGCACAGAATCACAGCATGGCCGAGAACTGGGGATGGATGTTACAGGCACAGCAAAGTGACTCTCCCAAGGACACCCATATGGTTAGACACAAGGCTGGGACTACAGCCTGGGCCTCTGGCATTGTTTTAAGTAAATATAACCACTTAAAAAGGTCCATGTGTGTATGCCCACACAAAGACTTGGAAAAAAATGTTTATCACAGTCCAGCCTGTGTGGCTCAGATGGTTGGTGCATCCTTCCATGCACAGAAAGGCCAAAAGGCAACGGGTTTGATTCACGGTCAGGCACATGCCTGGGTTGTGGGTTCAGTCCTGGTTGGGGCACATGCAGGAGGCAACCAATCAATGTTTCTCTCTCTCTCTGGAATCAATAAATATATATTTTAAATGTTTATAACAGGTTGTATATAATAGCCCAAAACTGGAAAATCCCAAATGCCCCAAATGAGTGAATTGGTAAGCATATTATGGTATATACACACTACTCAGCAATACAAAGGAATAAACACAGTAACATGGATAAAACTCAAAATAACTCTGGTGAGTGAGAGAAGCCAGACCTCCCCCCAAAAAATCCTATATATGATTCCATTTACATAAAACTCTAGAAAATGCAACCTAATCTATTTTGACAGAAAGCTGATCAATGGCTGCCAGAGGAGAAAAGAATTGGGAGGAGGGAGTTACAAAGGGCTATGCACAGGAAAGCTTTGGGGGTGGGGGTAGGGCGTGATGGACAGGTTTATTATATTGAATTTACTGATGGTTGCATGGCTCTGTACATATATCAAAGCTTATAAAAATGTATGTACATTTACAATATGTCTTGTTATTGAATGTCAATTAATACAATACAGCTGTTTTTAAAAGGCTATGCTTAAACCGAGTACACGCATACCTCAGTGATAGGGAGGGTTTGGTTCCAGACCTTCCCAATCCAGCGAGTATGGCAACAGAGCTTTATTTGTTTATTCAATCTGGAACCAAACTCCAAATATCTCCAAGGTATGCCTGTATTCTACAAATCTGAAGAAACTGGTTCTCAGGAAGATGCAAAAGCGAACTGACACCTTCTTTGATGCAATTCCTGCTGGTGCTGCACTTATTTGTCCAAGCAGTGGTGAAGCCCACACTTGTAGATGGGAGACGTTATCTTGGGGTCTGCACTGGCAAAGCAAGCCCACTTGCATTTATGCAAAAGTTTGTATTTCTTTATGGTGGTTAGAAGGGCTAACTTTTATTTTAAATATAACCTCTCAAAAATCTGTTATTACCAGGAATTAAGTCGATTGAAAAGAAAAATGAAAGGTTATAAGCACAATTTAAAACAATGAGGCATCCAGCACTACCCACTTTCCATTCAGCACCTGTCCTACAGCACCTGGACCAGCTGTCCACAGAGGACTCCACAGTAACAGCTGAAGCTATTCCAGGAAATATGGCCTAGCTAATTTTTCTTTCCAACACTACACTAACCAAGCTACTAGTCAACCTACACTTTCCCAACCTACTAGTCAAGTGATTACCATAAAGATGAAGATTGACAGGGGTAAATGGAGAAAAAACCCTTTCAGGCTGGATTCCAGGGGCTTTTCTGGGCTCCCTCAGCCACTTTCACTCACTTCTTTCTGTATTGTAACAACCCAATTATCTGCCCTCATTTCAGCCAAGCTGGAGGGCACAGTGGGTGTCTCATTCTACTTTGAGTCCCTGGACCTATCCAAGTGCTCCTCACATATGAGATGCACAGTACAGACTTTGCAGTATGGAGTAGGAGCGGTCCAACAGTCCAGTGGCTGAAGAAAAGCCCCAAAGCAGTTTGTCATAGAGCTTAATAATAACAACAGCAGCATCAACAACAGCAACAATAACAACATCGACTCCCATTTAAGCTCTTGCTATGTGCCAGACCCCACAGGCAGTGCTTATGACCTACCATTTTAATTACTCCTCCACCACTCTATGCAGCAGCCTTCAATACTTTTTCCAGGAAACGGCGGCTCAACCAAGTTAAGTACCGAACGCAAAGTGCCAACTGGTTAAACAGTTGGAATTTTCACCAGCACCAATGCCAAAGTTCACTCTCGACCAGGTCGTGAGTTCACAAGTTAGTAAGGCCGGGCAGGCTGCCTGAGGAGCTAATGGGAGTAAAGGGCGAAGAGGAAGCCGGGAATCCAGAATCCTGGCTGTCAGCGCAGTAGAAAGGCTCTAGGCAGCTTCCCTGTGCAGACCACGCCTGTCTGGGAATCAGAGGGCACCCAGGGAGAAGGGGACAACTTCGGAGAGCTTTCTAGACTCCTGGGTCACTGGGATGTAGCTGGGCCACCCGCAATGTGCTCGGGCAAGGTGCCTAGGGCCAGCAGAGGCTCGGGACGGCGGAACTGAAACCCCAGGAGTGGTGCCTACGGTCCCGTGGAGCCCGCAGAGATGGGTCCGAACTGCAGCACTCACACCTGGCGGAGCAGCTGGGGCAGGCACTCACCTGGAGCCGCCTTCCCTGGATGCTGTCCAAAGCCGCTGTGCCAGCCAGCAGATGCTGGGACTCTTAGAGGGTGGCCCTGGAGAGGGCGGAGACAGTTCGACCCCAGGGCTGGCGTCCGCTCCGGCTCAGGCTCCTAGCGCGGCCAATCAGGACCGCCCGCCACCCGGAACAGCAGCGACGACTCCGCCCGCGTCTAAAAAAGGCAGTTCCCGCAGAAGCCCTCGGGCTCCTGGGAAGCCTGCGCTGAGGGCAGGCCAGGCGGGAGAGGTCTGGCAGCCTTGGCACTGCCTCCCACCCCGTGGCAGATCGGCGCCTACGCAGGATAGCTAAGCCCTAGTCTCTTATCTCTGCACCTGGAGCTACTTCTGTGGGGCCCACACCCTCTGCTTCAAATTATATACTCCATATGAAACACTTAGAATTGTGATAGATGCAAAACAATCTTGCTGTACATTGTATTTTTATTTCCAAGTATGCCAAGCATTATTGAGACACTAGGGGTACAGCAGCCAAGAAAACAAGACCCTGTCCTCCTACTTACATTCTAATGAGAAGCATATCACGAATAAATAACTATATAATATAAACTAGTAGAAAGCGCTATGAAGAACAACAAAAGGGAGTAAAAGGGTAATGAGAGAAGATGCAATGTTACATGTAAGGTAATCAGAAAAGAACTGACGAAATGACAGCTAACCACAAACAGAAAGGTGTTTTCAGAGCAGAGTAGGGAGTGGAGACTGATGCAGAGAGAAGGGAGGGGGGAAGAGGAGGAGAAAGAGAGAGGGAGACAGAGAGAGAGGAGCACAAGCCTGTGTGGTGCCAGGTCTTCAAAGGGTTCCCTTGAAGTCTTGGGCCCAGTACCAATTCGGTGCTGCATGTGAAAACACTACACAAGATCAGGAAAAGACCCACCTAAAGGAAACAAATGGGAAGCCCCGCCCCAAGTTCACACAGGATTGGGAAGAGTTTTCAGGTTCCATCTGGCCAGAATGGGAAAATCCTGTAATGTAAAGGCACTAGGTAAGAGTCAAAAGGATATCACCTTGATGTTGGAACAAAATTAGCCCTGGAGTAAGGACACTTAAATATAAGAGTCCCGAAACAGACCCTCAAATTCTTTTTTTACCAGGATGCCAAGACAATTCTGTGGGGAAAGAATAATCTTTTAATAAATGTTGCTGGGGAAATTGGATAGCCTTACCTCACATCTTACACAAAGTTAACTCAAAATGCACCATAGACATACATTTGAGACTTAAAACTGTAGAACTTCCCGAGTGGGGCAGGGGGCATGGAGAAAATAGTAGGTTTGCCAAAGATTTTTAAAACACAGTATAAAAAAGACAACCCATGAAAGAAAAAAAAAACAACAAATTGGACTTTTTCAAATTAAAAACTTGATTCTTTGAAAGACGCTTTATAACCACAATGAGATAGCACTTCATATCCACTGGGATGACTATCATCAAAGACGTACAATAACAAGTGTTGCAGAGGATGGGGAGAAACTGAAACCCTCACACACAGCTAGTGGGGATGTAAAATGGCACAGGCACTTCGGAAAACAATCTGCAGTTCCTCAAAAAGCTAAATATCCAGTTGCCATGTGGCACAGCAATTTTACTCCTATGTATCCATCTACCCAAGAGTAATAAGAACTTATGTCCACATAAAAATTTGTCCATGAATGCCCATAAAGCATTCATAATAGCCAAAAGGTGGAGACATGTCTACCAACTGATGAGTGGATACATGAAATGTGATATATCCATACAATGGAATATTATTGCATAATTTTAAAATGCAGTACTGATACATGCTGCAACATGGATGAAGCTTGAGAACATGCTAAGTGAAGGAAAGCCAGTCACAAAAACACAAAACAAAACACTCCATTTACATGAAATGTCCCAAATAGGCAAATTGGTAGAAACAGAAAGTAGATTAGTGGTTGCCTAGGGACAGTGGTGGGGGATGGGAAGAGAGTGGGTTGATGGCTACAGGGTGTGGGGTTCCTTCTTTCAGATATGAAAGTGTTCTAAAAATAATGGTGGTGAAGGCTATACAGCTCTGAATAAAGGGAAAGTCATTCAATTATACACTTTAAATGGGTGAATTGTGTGGTATGTGAGTTATATCTCAATAAATCTGCTTTTAAAAACTTTATAAAAATGATAAGGTGTTCTCCTTACAATTTAAGATGAAGACTAAAAGCCCAATCAAAATGGGCAAAAGATGGAACACAGCACTACAGTAGATACACACATGGCAAATAAACACATGAACATATGCTCACCATCATTAGTCATGAAGGAAGTGCAAATTAAAACCACAATAATATATCACTGTTCTACCCATGAGAATGTCTAAAATTAAAAAGTGTCCGAAAGCATACCAGGTAACTAGAAATCTCACACATTACTAATGGGAATGTAAAGTGGTACAGCCACTTTAGAAAACAATTTGAAAGGAAATAAATTTGCCTCCTATATGACTAGCTATTCTACCCCTAAGTGGAAAGGAAAATTTCCCAACAGAAATAAAAATTATTTGTATACAAATGATCTTTGTAGTTTTATTTGTAACAAGCAAAAACGAGAGGCCACACGTATGCCCATCAACAGGTAAATGGGTAAACAAGTTGTGATATATCCATACAGTGGGTTACTCAGCAATAAAAAATAATGAACTATCTTTTAATCTTCACTTGAGGATATGTTTACTGATTTTAGAGAGAAGAGGAAGGGAGTGAGAGAGACACACACACATATTGATGTGAGAGAGAAACATCAATCAGTTGCCTCCAGTATGCACCCTAACCAGGTATAGAACCCACAACCTAGGTATGAGTCCTGACCAGGAATCAAACCCTCAAACTTTTGGTGTATGAGACAATTCTCCACTCTATGGAGCCACCTGGCCTGGCCAGGGCAAAAATAATGAACTATTGACACACACAGCAACATGTATGACTCATAATAGTTATGCTGAGACAAATGAAACAGATAAAAAAATCTAATACTGTATTATACTATAATAATACTGTATTATTTCACTTACAGAAAATTCTAGAAAACCTAAGCTAACCCACATTGACAGAAGAAAGATAAGTGGTTGCTTGGAGAGGACATATTTGTGGGGGAAGGGGTGGTGGGAGGAGGTCAGATCACAAAGTAACATGAAGACAGTTTTGGAGGGAGTAAATATGTTTACTATCTTAATTGTGGTGTGGGCACTGAAACAGAGCCCAGTTGTAGCATTTCTTCTCAGCCCCACAGACCTGGTCATCTTGCATTTGACAAGCTTGTTTAGAAGCACTGGTTTAGGAATGAGTCTTTTCTCAGAAAGTTTAATTTCCTAATCCAACTTCTTCCTTCCTCCAATCCATCCTCCTACATTGAGTCACTCATCACAGATTTGCCACTTCTAAACTCTCAAAATATCACGAAAAGTCATTAAGATTTTTATATCCAGGAATCATGGTTTCAATTTGAGATGTACAGAAATAGTCTCAGAATGTTATTGTTATGGGTTGTATCATAGGTATTGGACTTTAACTACTAATGTTCCATTTTGTGAAAAACTATCCCAAAGCTCTTCCGTGGATTGCTACCAAATAATTAGAGGTAACAAGTTCCCTGTGTTTGGATCTTTGGTTGGCTTCATGTTCAGGAAAACAACTTGTTCTCTGAGATTCTTTCTGTTTACCATGGCAGAAACTACCCCAGTCCTCTAACTCTGCCAAACATATCATGCAAAGGCAATAAAACACATATACACAGAAAGGTATGATTAACTAGAGTTGCCTGAGAAGCATAGATTAGTTTAAAGAAGTGCTAACGGCATGTGAAATCAGTCAACATACTGCATGAACCAGGAGCAACAGAAAGAATGCCCTTGTGCTTGAGGACTTGTATTCTTTTATTTTTCTTCTACATTTTAAAAACATGTTCATTGAATCGATAGAATATCTGTGGAGCACTCATTATGTGCAAGGGTTAGGTTTAAAGATTATGAGAGGCTTCGTGAGTCTTCTTCCTGACCTGCTTCTTTTGGTTGATATTTGTGTCTTGGAGCTGCTAATAGCAAGATGTCTTCAGGAAATGCTAAAACTGGGCACCCTGCCTCCAACTTCAAAGCCACAGCTGTTATGCCAGATGGTCAGTTCAAAGGTATTAGCCTCCCTGACTATAGAGGAAAATATATGCTGATGTTTTTTCACCCTCTTGACTTTACCTTTGTATGCTCCATGGAGATCATTGCTTTCAGTGACAGGGCAGAAGAATATAAGAAACTCAACTGACAACTGATCGGGGCTTCCATGGATTTTCATTTTGGTCACCTGGCATTCATGGATCAGCACACCCAGGAAACAAGGAGGACTGGCACCCATGAACATTCCCTTGATGTCAGACCCCAAGCACACCATTGCTGAGGGCTATGGGGTCTTAAAGGCTAATGAAGGCATCTCATTCAGAGGCCTCTTTATCATTGATGAAAAAAGGTATGCTTCACCAGATCACCGTAAATGACCTTCCTGTTGGCCCCTCTGTGGATGAGACTCTGAGAATAGTTCAGGCTTTCCAGTACATGGACAAACAAGGGGAAGTGTACCCAGCTGGCTGGAAACCTGGCAGTGATACCATCAAGCCTGATGTCCAGAAGAGCAAACGATTGTTCTCCAAGCAGAAGTGAGCACAGGATCATTACATGGTCACGGCAGCAGTGTAGAGCCTTCAGAACAAAACCTCTCTTTTCCTACTTTCATGCTTTAAACCCAAGATATCAGATTTGGGCCAGATGTGTTCTGGGACAGGACAAGACTTTCCTGGTGGGTGTGGGGAGGCCAGCCTTTCTTTTTCTGGAGGAAATGGCCTGAACTAATGTAGCAGGACAACTGACATGTACAAGAGTGGGACAACACCTTTTATTTCATGTAGTTTCTACTCATATTGAACTGATACTTGAATTTGAATTGGTGAAAGGATATTCTTGCAGATAATTTCACCCAGCCCACAACTTTATAGACTTTACTCTTTCTAACATTTCTCAAATATGAAGAATTGAGCTATTAACGGAAAAAGGGGCTTTTATTTTATCGGCAATCAAGATGAAAACTACCTTCAATACCCAACATATCTATTTTAGAGAAAAGAAGTGTTCCCATTGCTTTTCTGCCAGTAGCTTCTGTTAAAATGGTAGTCCTGGTGCCTGTGTAAAGCAGGTCTCTTTCAGTGGCAAGTAGAGTAAGTGGAGTGTCCACTGGGCAACATGATTCCCATTTCTCTCTCCTAGACCACTTGCTGAAGATAATGTAAGAAATATAGTGACCACAGCAAAAAATGCAGATGTTTTTTTCTCTGCTTCTTGCTAAATGGTCTGAAGCTTCACACTAATGGCACATGGACTTGGTTTTCAGCATAAACTTTCCAAAATGCCTCTAATCCAGCAAAGGCAAATGCCAACCACAGATCATTTTGTAGCTCCTTCAAAGTGGCTCCAGGCAAGGCACAGGCAGCACAAGCCCTTGGCCTGCACTGGAGTCTTTCCCAAGAGGCCCCAGAGCCAACACAATTGGTGGCCAACTTCAGGTCACACCACAGCACCATCCAATTAAGTTCACAATTGACACACCCAAAGAATGACTTTGCCAGGCACCAGGCTCTGCTAAAGCAAAGTACCTTCCATCAGGTCAGCTGCCACAAAACAGCTTCTCAGCTATAGTCATAGTCAGTCTTCATAGACAGTCAGTCTGAAAGTCACTTTCACCCACTGATATTCCAACAGCAATCAAGGGTCAACAAGAGGGTACCCACAACCCACACAAGGGACACCCCTGGAGTACTTGGCCCATGTCAATTGGAAGATTGCACCACGAGGTCACACAGGACACCTACTACATAAGGACACTCTGCCAAGACTAGGAGATATAGCACTTCCACCTATTACAAAGACACAAAAACAGCCAAAATGGGGAGACAAAGAAATACCTTTGAACTGAAAGAACAGGAGAAAACCTCAGGAAAAAAAAACCTAAATGAAATGGAGGCAAACAATGTACCATACAGAGGTCAAAACACCAGTTATAAAGTTGCTCAATGAACTTAAGAGAAGAATAAATTAACTCAGTGAGAGCCTCAACAGAGAGATAGAAAATATTTTTAATAAACAAAAATGAAGACTACAATAACTGCAATGAAGAATACATGAGATGAAATCAGCAGCATATTAGATGAAGCAGAGGATCAAATTAGCAATTTGAGAGACAAGGTAGTAGAAAATGCCCAAATGCAACTGCAAAAGGTAAAAACGATTTTTAAAAATGAGTATTGTGTATAGGACATTTGAGAAAACGTGAAGTATAACAAATTTGCGTCAAACTAGAAGAAGGAAGAGACAGAGCAAGGATTGAACACCTTTCTGAAGAAATAATGAATAAAAACTTCCCTAACCTGGTGAAGCAAAGAGACATACAAATCCAGGAGGCAGAGAGGGTCCCAAACAAGATGAACCCAAAGAGGCCCTCACCAAGACACATCAAAATTAAAACACCAAATGTTAAAAACAAAAAGAGAATCTTAACGGCAAAAAGAGAAAAGCAGTTAGTTACCTACAAGGGAGCTCTCATCACACCTTCAGCTGATTTCTAATCAGAAACTTTACAGGTCCAAAGGGACTGATGCAAAATATTCAAAGTGATGAAAAGCCAGGACCCACGACCAAAGTTTCTCTATCCAGTCATGCTACTATTTAGAATTAAAGGACAGGTCAAGAGCTTCTCAGACAAGAAAAACACAAAGGAATTCATCAGCACCAAACCAGTGTTATAAGAAATGTTAAAACTTCTGGTCAAAATGGCAGCATAGGTAAACATGGCTCACCCCTCACACAACCACATTAAACTTACAGCTAAATTACAGAATAATCACCACTCAGGACTGACAGTAATCGAGTTGAGTGGAAGTCTGACAGCTATGGAATTAAAGGAACCACATCCATTCAGACTGGTGGGAAGGGCATAGAGGTGGAATGGTCTGGCCCCACATCCCTGGGTGGTGGATAAAAATTTGGGAGGATATCTTGTGACAAAGGCATCCTAGCCCCACACCAGGGCCCCCAGCCCATGGTTATAGTGCCCACACTTCCCCACATAACTCCCCACAACTTCTGGCTGCAAAGCCATTGAGGATTGAGTTGGTAGAAAAAACTGCTGGAGTCCTAAGCAGTTCCTCTTAAAGAATCCCTGTGTGGACTTACTCAGACTCACTTTTCTTTGAGTTCTAGTCCCTGGGTAGCAGCTTGAAAGGCACCAGTGGCACACAGGAATGAACTGAAGTGCCTGGCAGCAAGGCAAAAGCTAAAAACAGCTCTCTAGCCCTGGCTGGCGTAGCTCAGTTCAGTGAGCATGGGCTGGGAACCAAAGTGTTACAGGTTCGATTCCTAGTCAGGGTACATGCCTGGGTTGCAGGCCATGACCCCCAGCAATCTCACATTGATGTTTCTCTCTCTCTCTCTCTTTCTCCCTCCCTTCCCTCTCTAAACATAAAGAAATAAAATCTTTAAAAAAAAGATATTTCAAAACACCAGATTCACATAATTTAAAAAACAAACCAAGAAAAAAAAACCAACAGCTTTCTCCCAGACAGAAAGCTGGACAGAGGCTATTGTCCTGTTTCTGAGCCCTCCCCTGACAGAGTCACTGAGCTGGCAAGCTGGGTCCATCTCTGAAACCCCATCAACCTGGCTAACACTGCTTGTCCCACCCTGGAGATTCCTTGAGGCTCTATCCCACCCAAGTCACAGCTGTTAACTGTGGCTTTCCCATATGAATGACTGGCTTTGGCTCATGCTTTGCAACTTCCTAAGTCCTTTCAAAGAAGCAACAGCCAGCCATTGCAAAAAAAAATTTCTCACTGAAAAAGGCAAATACATATAAAAGCAGTGGATAGATCGATCAACTAACTATAAAGCTATTACAAAGGTAAAAGGCAAAACTAGAAAAAATCTGTGTCATTACTACAATAAACTAATGGATACCAACACACATGCACAAAAGAAGTCAAAAATAATACCAAAAATGTAAATGTGGAGGGAGGGAGTAGAGAAATGGTAGTGATTTTCGAACATGTTTGAACTTAAGCAATCATCAGCTTAAAATATGCTGTTACAAACACTGTTTGGTATATATAAAGCACGTGCTAACCACAAAGCAAAACTCTACAGACGCTATATGAGAAATAAAGGAATCCAAACACCATGTACAGAAAGACATCAGTATATAAGAGTGGAGAGCAGGAGAAAAAGAAAACAACAGAGACTACAAAAACAATCAGAAAACAATTAATAAATGGCAGTAACACATATTTATCAATAATTACTTTAAATGTAAATGAAATCAATGTTACAATCAAAAGACATAGGGTCACTGAATGGATAAGAAAACAAGACCCACACACATGATGCCTATGTGAGATCGACCTCAGACCAAAGGGATGAAGAAGATATCTGAAGAAATCCAAAACATTAATTCCAAAAGATACATTCATCTGTAGGTTCATTGCAACACTATTTACAACAGCCCACATATACAAGCAACCTAAGTTTCCTTCAATAGATGAATGGATAAACAAGATATGGTACAGATATACAATGGAAATGTACTTTGCCATAGAAAATTAATGCTAACATTTGAGACAATGTGGAGGGACCTAGAGGGTGTTGTGCTGAGTCAATCTGAAAAAAATAGAGAAAGAAATGAACAAACAAAACAGAGTTAAACTCATTGATACAGAGAACAAATTGATGGTTTCCAGGTGGGAAGGGGAGCCAGGTGGGAGGTGAAGAGATTAGGAAATACAAACTGGCAGTCACAAAATAGTCAAGGGGATGTAAAGTACAGCACAGGGAACGTAGTCATAACATTGTGATAACTGTGTGCACTGTCAGGTGGGTGCTGGGCTTCCTGGGGGTTCTCCCTGAATGGTACAGAAATGTCTAAACACTAGGATGTACACCTGAAACTAATGTAATAGTAAATGTCAACTGGTATTAAAAATAAATTAATTACAATTTAAAAAGGAAATAACTGGTAAGATGTTATAATTTAGTGAATTTTATCAATAAAACTAATTTATGTTGCACAGATGGGGTAAAAAATTTGAATTATAAAGTAAATCTCCAGGATTAGAACCCATTAAAGGCATCATATTTTTTTCTTGTATTTTCATCCTAAACTGTATAGGATGTGGTATCTCTTCAAGGTGGTGATTTCACCTCCTTTGGATATATACCGTAAGTGAACTTGCTAGATTTATTCTATTTTTACTATTTTTATGAAGAAGATTCTATTTTTATAGGACAGTTCAATTTTGAGTATTTTGAGAAACCTTTGTACCGCTCTCCCAACAGTGGCACCATCTATATTCCCACCAGCAACGCACCAGATTTCCCTTTCTTCCACATCCACAATGGCAACTGTTATCTCTTTATTTTTCTTTATTTTTGTTTTGTTTTAGGTACTTTTTTAGGGTGCTGGGGTTTGTTACTCATTTTAACAGGTGTCAGGTGATTTCTCATTGTGATTTCTTATTTGCATTTCCCTGATTATTACTGATGCTGAATATATTTTCATAAACCTGTTAGCATTCTGAAAGTCTTCTTCGGAAAAGTGTCTATTAAAGTCCTGTGCCCATTTTTCAATCAGCTGGCTTTGTTGTTGTTGTTGTGGTTATTGTTGTTTGTTTTGGAGAGGTTTTTGTTTGTTTCTTTTATGCTATTGAGTTGTATGGATTTCTTACAGCTTTGGGGTATTAATTCTTTATCAGACATATGTTTTGCATTTTGTTGATTTTTTAAATTCAGAATCTTTTTAGTTTGATGTAGTGCCACTCGTTGATTTTTCTCGTATTGCCTGTGCTTTTGGTGTCATACCCAAAAATTCATTTCCAAGAAGGCTGTTAAGGACCTTTTTCTCCAAGAGCCAAGCCTAGAGGAATGGGAAGAGCTAACAGCGTGTCCCACTAGGGGGCGCGCATGGCCCACTCTCCTGCCCAGCTGAGCTGGTCTTTGGCGGCCACTGTACCTTCTTCCTCTGCAGGCTCTACTTTCTACCTCCTCAGAAGTCAGTGCTTAAAAACAAACAAGCAGCATCTTATTTTGTATTTCTTATGTGAAAAACAACACATAGAAATATGACAAAATACCGGAAACCACAAGGAAAGAAAACAAAAATTATCCCCAGTCTCAGAACACTGGGATTCATCCCTTTAGCAATTAAGTATGGAATAAGCTGGCTTTTCTTTTTCTAATTAAGCTAACAGCTGACATTCAAATTCTTTGGGGGAGGAAATCTTTTTCATATTCGTTTCCATTTCTTTTTCTCTGTCTTTTCTTTGAGAAAAATAAACTCACACATTTTCAGTATTCAGCCTGGAAGACCATCTTGCCCTAAGAACAGATGGAGTGTGGGGGTGGGGTGTCCTCCCACAAAAGGGCTTCAACATGCCTCCAGTCTCTTTGCAGCACAGTCTCAAGCACAGGTTCAGTACACGTGTTTAATGAACGCGAGACTTTAGGTGAATGGGCAGCCACACAGGAAGTAAGTGTTGGGACTCTTCCCTCCCCTCCCACTGTCTCCGTGAGGCTTCTCCCATTCGGGTGAAGCAGCACCCTAAGCTGACAGCTAAATCTGCTCCCACACTGCTTGGAGGAGCCCTGACAGAGGCAGCAGTCCTGACTCCTCCCTCCAGGTAACTGGACTTACATAGATTCTTTGTTTCTTTTTTAAAAAAAGTATTTATCTGTTCAGGAGAAGGAAAGAGAAAGAGGGGGGGAAACATTAATGTGTGATTGCCTCTAGTACACCCCCTACTGGGAACCTAGCCTGCAACCCAGGCTTGTGCCCTGACTGTGAATGGAAATAGGGACCCCTTGCTCCCCAGGCTGGCACTCAGTCCACTGAGCCACAACATCCAGGCCAGATTCTTTCCATGTATGACACTCGATGGGTTTTGCCAAGGGTATATGGATTGGCCATGCTTCTGTTTTCTGAAGCAGAAAGTGAGTGTTGGGAGGCACGCAGGCAATGGGGAAAAGAGAGAGGGAAGCTGAGGTTTTCCATGGACATGCTTTGATACTTTATTATTTTGACATCAGGTAGGTAGACACTTTAAAAGATCTCATTTCAATTCTGAAAGTATTACCTCTAGAAGAAAACTGTGAGGACAAAAACCTACGTCTGGCCTTTTTGAATTTGAATGGTTCAAAAGATATACTTGCAGATGATTTCACCCAGTCCACAATTTTGTAGACTTTACTGTTTCTAACATTTCTGATATCTGAAGAAATGAGCTATTAACAGGAAAATAGCCTTTTATTTTATTGGGAACTGAGATGAGAACTACCTTCAATCCCCAACAAATCTATTTGGAGAAAAGAAGTGTTCCCATTGCTTTTTTGCCAGTAGCTTCTGTTAAAATGGGAGTTCTGATGCCTGTGTGAGGCAGGTCTCTTTCAGTGGCAAGTAGAGTAAGTGGAGTGGCCATTGGGAAACATGATTCCCTTCTCTCTCCTAGACCACTTGCTGAAGATAATGTAGTAAATATAGTGACCACAGAGAAAATTTCAGCTGTTTTCAAACAGTTCAACGCAAGTGGCCTTTTCCTAATTGATTTGCTCTCCCTTCTATCTCCTTCCTCTAACAGAATTTTATTTGGCCAAGATGTTCAAGACCAAGTCAACTGCATGGCTAATATACACTCAACAGAATACACATGGAAAGTAAACTTAAAAATAAAGAGATTAATGACATCTTCAACAAATACACATGTTCTTCAGCTGCATCAGTTATTAGAATCTTGTCACTAGAGGGCCCCTGAAGGTCACCTGAGAAATGTACACCATCCAGTGACTGTGGCAGATATCACAAATTCATGGCAGAATTTTTCTCACTCTGCAGACATGACCTGAGAACCCTTCTTATCCAACCATTCCACTTCTCCACTATTGTGTATTAAAGTCAGTGCTCAAGGTGGAACCTCTTTTCTCCTCCTGGCTTAGTGGGACTACCCACAGTGTGAAGGCAGTTTCCCTTATAAGGGAAGTCCTTTGGTGGATAACTCAAGGCTTCCCATCTCTGCTTCTAACTTTTCTCTCTAGCTCTAAACAGTGAGATGTAACATGAAGCTCAGCCTAATTAGATGCTCCCTGGTCCATAAATAAAGCCTTCCTTGTTCTTGTATGACTATGCAAATCTGTGAGAGTCTCCAGCATTGCTACCAGCCCAACAACATTCCAGCATTCTTCAATGAGCATCCAAGAAATGCCTCTGCAGCGAAGACTTCTGAACCCTCCTGCCTGGTAGAATGTTAAGTGGTCACCTCTTCACTGAAATCCTCACAGCACCCTCTACCTTGTAATCAACCCTAGCAGGTGTTTTGTCACCACTTTCTTATGTGATTGGTGCTTTTTGTTTTCTGTTTAAGAAACCGTGTCTACCCCAATTTACCCACACTTCTTTAAAGTATTAACAAAGAGCCTAAGAAAACATCTCTGATGACTACTAACACTTTTGACATCCAGGAAAGAGGTCTGCTAAGAAAAATACTGTGGACTGGGGAGCTGCAAGGAGCCTGCTAAGGTGAGGCAGAAGCCACAATTTGTAGGACTTTATTAAAAAATTAGTAAAAATATTTAGCCAGTGTATAGACAGAGATGGCATGTTTGGGGTATTTAATGAGATGTTCCTGAGTGGTAGGGAGCCTACAGTAAGAACATGAATGGGAAGTTACAAAAGGTAGAGTGAATAACATTAGGGACCATTTCCTCAAGATGCACTGTGAACATGAAGGACTTCTTGGGCCACAGAGCAAGGACACACAAACTACAGCTCATGGACTCAATACAGTCTGCCACCTGCTTTTGTAAAGTTTTACTGGAACACGTACTGTCATTGGCACTACAACAGCAGAGCTGAGTAGCTGAGACAGAGACCATGTTGCCAATGATGCTGAAAATAGTTCTTATCTGACCCTTCAGAAAGTGTACAGTCCCTGCTAGAGAACAGCATTATGGCCAAGATTCACATTCCCTGGATCCTGGAGACGCTCCAGACTGAAGGAACTGATGGAGATGGGGTGCCAAGGACCCCTGGACATGAGTGCAGATGGCCACTGGGCAATTTTGGGGTGTTTTGAAATGTTTCAATGTTGCCTGTGAGATATAATTTAATAAAACAATAGCAAGCATCTAGAATAGAGCAAAGGATTGTCTCTGGTTGCACATTCTGTTGTAAGATTATTTGCACACTTACTGCTTTCAATTGTTTCTGTTAGAGAAGAGAGAAAACTCACCTTTTAGTGCCCAAACAGATATATAGATGCCATCACTGTCGGCCATTTGGGGATAACTAGAGAAATAGACAGGTGAACTTGAGGGAGAGGCCCAGTGATATGATATGTTGCTGATGCCTGAGTGCAGGCAGACTTTTGTGCTGGCCCCTCCTAAGGTGGGGCATCTGCACATCTCTGCTCTGCTCAGCCCTGAAAGCAGTGGGCAAGGTACAAAGAGAGACCTCTGCATTGGACAGCTGAGAAACTAGGGAAGATCATGCATATTTTTATACCATCTTCATTAAAAAATAAGAGACTGTATTTAAAACTATTTTTGACTGAGATCATTCCCTTAGTATGGTAGATATTGTATTCTTTGACTCATAAAGTAATATTCTTTGTTGCTGTTGAAATCCAGCAACATAAAGGTTTTTCCCCTGATGCCTGGACCCTGACAAGAGACTGAGGATCAGAGGGTGACTGGGGCTCCCCGAGGGAACTGGCATGTCCACGTCGGATGGGAGGAAGGTGCCTTGCCTGGGGACAGGCTTTCTGGGAGCTTTCTTCCTCTCAGAGCACACACATAGTTGCAGAATGACTTACTTTGTTGGTGCTGCTGTTATTATTAGAAGAAGATTCTGGTGCTATTTCTGTCATCACCCCAGAAATGAAGAATGCATTTTATTCTTCAACATCTTCTTCTGATGGAAAGGCATTCATTCAGTCTGAGGGAGACACTGCCCTAAGTGCCACACAAGAGTGGCACAGTTATGCAAACACGACATCCAGTTGTAAACTGCGGGGGCTTTGGAATGTGTCAATTTGCCTCGACTGAACCGTGTTTCCCAGAATTTTCATCTTTGTGTGACTCCAGTCAAGGTGAGCCAGGAGACATTTCTGCATGTGATTTGGAGGGTGGAAAAGAAGCCCTCATTCTGCTTTTTGTGCTTGGAATGGCAGGGTGGGTGTTTTTGTACCTTGTAGCACACTGTAGCTTATCTCCCGGCTGCACACCATGGTGTACCGGGCCTACCACCCCCGACCCCAACCCTCCCCCAGGGTCTCTGAATCCCACGATGCTTAGCTCCACGGTGAAGAACACCAGCTTCTCCTGTGGGACCCCCACATCATCCAGGGTGGAGGCAGTAAGAGCTGGCTTGGATTCCACTCCACTGTTGTGGGGGTGCATGCAGCCCAGCTGAGGTCCTGCTGTTTTTGCTGTCCCCACATCACACCCATCTTCCCTTCTCTACTGCCTGCTGTGGACTTTCAGCTCCAGCATCAGACAGGAAGGCGGGAGCCTCACAGACACTGCTTAGCCAGCTCCTGCCATTGCATAAAGTCAAATTCCTGTGAGAAATACATACTCATATGCATACCCTGCAGTGGTTCTTCTTTTCTCACTGAACCCTAATGCACGATTAAAGATACTTTATGAAACTGGGAACTAGGGAGTTAGTGATCTAGTTTCATTTCTGCCAGTTCTGGTTCTGTTACTTGGTGAAAATTATTTCACCCTTTTAGGCCTCAGTGTCTTTCAACTACAGGAGTGTTACTGAGTGACCAACTTAAATCCCATTCCAGTCCTCTTAGAGCTACCAGTGACTTGATGACTCTGTGCCAAAGTATAGCAGGCCCTTGATAAGTAGCTCTCTCACTGTGATGTATGGAGACTATATCATAAAACATGGGGGCTGAACAAGGCCCAGACAAGGTAGAGTGAGGAGAGTAAGGCACCTAGGGCACATCATTCAAGGAGACACCCACTCTCATGGTAAGGCAAGTGCAGGGTCCGCATTCATACCATCCTGACAGCAAGGGTCTCCTTCAATTTTACACCCCAGGTGCCTCACCCCCTTCACTCTGGTCTTCTGTCTGGTTCTGGAGCCAGACATGTGGGTTTGAAGCAAAGATCCACCACTTGCTAGTGTGTAATCTTATGCATGTTATTTAATCCCTTGGAGTCTGTTTCCTGATCTCTAAGACGGACATAATCACAAAATATATCATAGAGCTGTGTCAGGGATTAAAACACCATGGTATACACAAAACAGCTAAAGCAGTTCTTGACACACAGTTAAGGATCAGTTAATGTTAGCTATCTTTATTTTTGTTTGTATTATATTCCAATATTAGAAGCATAGAACCGTGTGTGCCATGTGGTTGAAATTCAATACATATTGATTGAGTGAATTACTGAATGAATGAAGAGGATAGATGATAGACAGATGAACAAGATATTTATTCTGAGTTCAGCATCCCTGAATTTCCCCTGAGCTCTTCAGAAAAATGTCAACAAAATAAAGGAAACGATCACTGAAATATTATTGATGATTATGTTTAAATGGAGGAAACTCTTTAAAACAACCACAATTCACAACTTGGTTTAGGGATATGAGTGGGCTGGCAGCAGTGAGGTGCCTTCCTTCATTCATTCATTCATTCATTCTCCAAGTAAAGAAAGCACAAGTTGCAGTTTGAATTTCCCTAGTGTCTTTTATTCTGTGGTTGTTTTTACCCAAATAGCAACCCCCTTCCCACTCTTTCTTATGGGAACATGCTCCCCCAATTTTTGTTTTGCTTTTGTTTATTTATTCTTAAGTGTTCCAGCCTCAGCTGTATTAGAAATGAAACTTGAAAATACACAGTGCTGTGTAAATGTGACAGAAATGAGATGGCACGCTGTTGTGTGGAAACTCTGTTGTACAACCCTGCCTTCTTCCTTTCCTCTCCCTCTCTCTGATCAGAAAAAGTGCTTTTTGGGAATCAGGCTCAGGGCCAAGAGTCCGAGTAAGGTGGGCACCAGGGTGGCAACGGGAGAAAGAACAATTCTCACTCAAATAACGTACTGAGTTTCTTTCCTGGGAAGTATAAAGAGGGTGGTTTCGTTTTCTCAGTTCTGACTTCATATCTGTGCTGAAGAAAAGGAACAAGTGACAGTGATCTCCTTACTAAAACTTTTGACAAACATGCCATGTCATGGCTGGACTGACTCCAAAAGCTAGAGTCCAGACAGGACTAGACTATCTGGGGCATGAATCACCGTGCTCGGAAGCCCACACCCAGACTTGTGAGATAAGTCTCTCTCTGCCACAGTGCCAGGGCGCTGTGGGCAATTTTATCCTGTAACTAACCCTTAGCAATAGCTTACACTTTGTCAGGCACTATCCTTAGGGCTTATCTTGGTTTATCTCATGTAATTCTTACAATAACCAGATGGGGTAGGAAGCAGAGGCAAGAGGTGAAGCAACTTTTCCAAAGCTACTCAACTGGGAAACCTGCTCTACTTACTTCGGAGCTAGAGGACTTAGCAACTAAAATGGTTAGTTTGGAATATTAGCCAAAAAATTGATAAAGAGAGACTCCAAGTTGTGCTTTATGCTTTAGAAAAGCAAGAAATCTCATAATATATGATTAAATTATAAAAAGTGTAAAGTCTTAAGTTCAGGTTAAGCACACAGAATATATATTACTGACACATACATTCATACATATTATACAGAATATATAATAGAATATTATATGATAAAATATATTACTTTTATATATTATATAACAACATATTTGCAATAATAAATAATGTATAATACATTGATATAAATATTTTATTACATTTATGTGATATTTAAGTATTATAATATATTTTACATATAAATATTAACACTTTATAATATAACATCAATTTTACATGTTATATAAAATATATTTTTAAATAATATATAAATTGCTTAAATGAATAATAAGTGTGTCATCATAAATGGAAGATTTTATAAAGACACATACACACATGTGTATCATGGGAACATGGAGAACAGCAGAGATTTTTGTCAACGTCTGCTTTACTGCAGCTCACATAAAATATACTTCAGAGAGTGGCTTCTGTGAAAGATCAGTTATGATCAACAACATGATATGCCCCCAGAAAAATAGCTGCCCCTTGGCTACATTAATGCAGGCAAGGGAGTCCAAAACAAGGTCATCAGATTCTGTGTGATGTGATGAGTCCATCTGAGACTCCAGTGCTCATGGATGAACCCATACCTGCCTCTCCCACCACCTTCTCTGCCCTTTTCCATGATATGCACCCCACCTTCTTCCCTCCCTCTGAGCTTCATGACTTTAATCTCCAATGAGTTTAGTCCAAAAGGGACTATTCTCTAGAGGCAGATGGAGGAAGAGTGATGAGGAGGCCCTGCTCAGCAGTGAGGCTGGGGGCGAGTTCTAGAGAAACATCCAAGATTGCCTTTCTACCTCAGAGGCAGGTGGAGGAAACGGCAAGGTGGGAGTGGAGGAGACCTCCATGTTCAGGAAGGATTTCAGGAGCCAAGGGCCTGCCCCAACCTTGACTCGGAGAACAGGGCTTCTAGCCAAACCACAAGAAACGATAGAGACCACCAATGGAGAAATGCATCCGTTTCCTGAGAAAGGGCTTTGAGCTGAATCTTGACAAATAAGAGGATGCGTCAAGAGAGTACAGATGTCAGTAATAGACACCTTTCAGCAAACCTCACAACTATAACAATACTTTACAGTGCAGGCAAATTTTAACACAGAACAAGAAATCTAGAAAAAGCTCTGAATTACTCATAGGGGTTTATGAAATGTCACCAAAAATTGCCTCCCTGCTTCACCAGATCTAAGAGTACTCTGGGGGGAATAAAACAAATTTAAAATTCAAAAGCTTATGAATCAAATGAGAAGGAACAAATTGCACACACTCTAAGGAGATATCCTAGAAATTCCTTTTATAAACACAATGTCTTATTTTTATTTTTTCTTCCAGTTTTACTGAGATATAACTAACATACAATACTGTTTAAGGTGTATACCATAATGACTTCACATATATACATACTGTGTAATACTGTGAAGTATTTACCATAATAAGTGTAGTTAACATCCAGCACTTCATATAGTTACAAATACAATTGTTTTCCCTTGTGATGAGAAGCTTTTAGGATCTTCTTTCTTAGCAACTTTCAAATACAACACACCACATTAACTGTAATGACCATGGTGTGCCTTACATCCCCAGTACTCATTTATCTCATAACTTCCAGTTCCCCTGCACCCCTGGCTCTGGCGACCACAGATCTGATCTCTATTTCCATGAGTTTGGACTTTTTTGACTTCACATACAGATGAGATCAGATATTATTTGTCTGTTTCTGTCTGACTTATTTAATTTAACTTTAATGCCCTCAAGTTCCATCCACATTTTCACCAATAGCAGTATTTCTTTTTATGACTGAACAGTATTCCATTGTATACATAGGCCACATTTTCTTTATCATTCAGTCATCCATCAATGGACACTTAGGTAGATTTCGTGTCTGAGCTCCTGTAAATAATGATGCAACAAACATGAGGGCACAGATATCTCTTCAACAGAGTGATTTCCTCTCCAGGGGCATATGCAGAAGTTGAATGGCTGGATCATCTGGCAGTTCCATTTTTCATTTTCTGAGGAAGCTCCATACTGTTTTCCATAACATTTCCATAATAACTCTACCTATTTACATTCCCACCAACAGTTTATAAGTGAACTCCTGAAGTTCAGATCCAGAGAGTCCTTCCTCTTAAACCCACAACTAAACAAATGAGGTTCCAGAGTCAGTCTGACCTGGATTTGTCTCCTCGAGCATATTTTAAGCTCCCTGAGTCTTCTCTTATTCCTACGGTAAAATGCCGTCTCTCACTTGGGTGTCCAATGAAATAAATTAGGCCAGTCCTATAAATCCTTGAGCAAAGATTCTCAATCGACATTAGCTAGTGTTGTTACCAGTGACAGCAGCTCCCCTGAAGCCACACGGGTCCAGGGGCCATTTAGACTTCTAGTTTTCTAAGTGCGACATTTGTGGTCCTCCTTTTGTAAAGTTTCCTCTGCCTTGAACTTCCTTCCACGGGCTTTCTCCAAAACATATTGTCCCAGTTGAGTTCTCAACCAGAAAGGTCAAAGTCAGAGGGCTTCTTGCTAGAATCTCTTTTCTCCCAGCAGGAAACGAAAGTATCTGAAAATTATCTGTGCTTGCCCAGATCAATGTCCATGTCCTGTGTGCAAGTGCACATCGAGGTAACCTTGCTCCTTGTCCTCGCGAGTCTGCTGTGGCTGCGGTCAGCTCAGGCCTATCCTGAGCAGCAACCAGTCTCTGCCAGACACTGCAGGAAGGACAGCTGCACTGCAGCCCTTGGCCTACAACCATGAGCTAAATGGTTTTCATCTTGCATTGATCCCTTGAAATTGTGCCTAGTGTCTGTGAAAATCTTAAAGCAGGCTTTTTTCAGTGCTAAGTTTCAGTGCCTGCTTCCATATTTGACATACTTTAATCTAGATGGTAAGTATTTCAGGCATTGTAAAGTCCCTAGCACTTCTGGGCTCACACAGCCTCTCCCTAATAGAAACCTTTAGAAATCCTAGCCAGGAAGTGGCCAAGGCTGAAGTACAAAGGAACTAGAAGAAAGGGCACCAGAGGCTTTGGGGAGAGGAGAGGGGAGAATTTATTTTCTTCTGCTGGAAAATTTTCATCAGTTCAGGATGCAAACCAGGCAGAAATGTTCTTACAGGCTTTTATTTTTCTGTTTTTCATTTGAAAGGAAAAGTCGGGACTTTGGGGTTATTTAATTATAGTTTTAAATGGAAGGTATCTCTATCAGAGCCCCATAGTGGCTGTTTTTAGTTAAAAGTGCATTTAGCTAATTATTTCCCACGGAGCCACAGTTAGGCATGAAACAAGAACCCACATCTCTGAGGTGCCCCCGAACCTCCAGAGAAGGAGAGAAGCTGGGTTTGGTTAGTCCCTGTGCCCACACTGGCTTTCCTGCTTTGTTTTTAATCCTCAGTGATCTGTAGACAACGAAAGAGCACACATACAACACCCACAAAACTAAAATTATGAGGGACATTTTTAAGGATAAAAGCACTATGAGCACACTTAAAAAACCTTGGAAAAATATAAACTAATACAAGGGGGAAATTCAGATAGCCTAGTATATATAACCAACCAGAAATAAAACATTTTAACATTTATAAAAGAAATTTGGGAGAATTTTTTTAAGTTGAGAGTATATATTACATATATAGTTTCATCTTGTCTTTTAACATATATTGTGGGAATTTTCCATTATTAACATTCTTTTATATTGTGAATATCGAAGGTTTCATAATAATGTTGCTAAGCATGGATGTATCACGATTTCCTTACCTTCCTTCTTTCCCTGCACCTTCCTCCTGCCCTCCTCCCTTCCTCTCCCCATTCCTTCTTGCTCTTCTCCCTCATTTCCTCTTTCTGTCCTTCCTGAGTTCTTTCCCTTCTTCATCCTTTCCTTTCTTATTTCTTCTTTTATAGTTTAACCAAATGTACACATTCACACTATTGAAATAGTCTGCAAGGCAGGAGAAATAGCAATCCCCTACTGTATTTCCCACCTCCCAGAGGCAACCATACATAATTCTTTTAATGATTATTATGTTATTCATTCTATACTAAATTATGTTTATATTGTAAATTCCTGATTTTAAAACAACTGTTTAGGCATTATCCAACATAGAACTGCCTCCCCCAACACACACATACACGACTCCTCTGCCACGTCCTTCCATCCCCTTATATGGGAGGTGACTGGCAGTGACTGTGATTAGATTAATATTCAGTGATCAGGTTATTGCAACCACATAAATGCTGTTCACAACTGAGCCATGTCTTGTTTACAATGACTTCAATGCCTGCTCGGACCTTGCCTGCTTCTAGGGCATGACAGGTCAGGATGAGGAGGAGGAGCATTATTTCCAGAATGAATTCAGTAAGGATCTCACTGGAGGGAGAAACTCGTGCTCCATCTGCAGAAGGGCAACTTTCAGCATTACCAGAGGCTGTGCGATGACACTGCCATCAGCCTTACCAGACAGCATTGACCATCAACAGGATCTTAACTGAGAAGGCAACACTGATCATTAACCTAAGAAGAATAGGCAATAAACAATGACCTGAAAATGCCTCAGACACCATGGGTTGGCAATCCCCTAGATTCATTCATGAGCAGAATAGAAAAGGGCAGCCTACAGCTGACAGCTCTGAGAGGTCTGGGATGCTGCTGGGCAGCCCAGTCACAGCTTCTGGCTGATTTGTCCCCTATGCCTCCCTGTCAAAGAAGGTCAGCAAGGAAATGGTGGGGCAGGTGGCACCCACCACCCAGGAAAGCAGAAAGCCCTAGAAAGCATCTATAGCCTCTCTCTGGGTTTCAGAGAGAGGAGAGGGAGAGGAGTGAGAGGAAAGCCAGGGTGGGGGGAATCTTCATTTGGTGGTCATCAAGGGGAGGGGAACAGGGAGGCAGAGAAGCCCCAACTTGAAAAAGCTGGGGCCAAATGGCTAGGTTTTTCATTTTGCTATCTTTTTTTCCAGGTTCAATATTTTTCTCATCCAGCTCTGGAAATTACTTTTCCTCTGTCATATAGATATTTTAACAAAATTCCTTTGAGGGAAAGCACTTACTTTGGGACTTCATAATTTTGGTTTCTCAGTTTGTATCATCCAGACCCCCCACCTGTCGTCCACAGTGCCTCTCTGTGGCCTGGCGCACCACAGACACTCAGCACTGCGGGGTGAACGAGTGACCATAATGCCACTGACGCCGGTCATCTTTCCTCACTCCTAACACTCCAAAATACATTCCGTGTAAGCCAGAGTTTTACATGTTTAAACAATAAACATCATAAAATTAATACAACATTCTTGAGAGAATTGTTTTGGTCACAGGATCTGGAATGTGTACATATGAAGTCACAAAAGGTGTGAGACATTAATAAGTTTAGCTACACTAAAACATATAGAACATAGAAGAGATACGTTTAGAATGTCCAAAAATAAATGACAAACTCAAAAACACAATTTCAACACATTACTGGTAAAATTCATTTAAACATATGAAATGATGGTTGATGTCACTCCTGTTAAGAGCAAATAAAGCAAACCAACACCAAAAGAAAGGCGGTCTCAGGTCAACAAAGAAAACACCTTTCCTAAGAATGTATACCCATCTTTGCCTCAGAGATTCCACCTTATTAATTTATTCTGTATTTGCATAAGAGTGCAAGGGCAGACATGTGGGTATTTATGATCTTTGTTTATAATAACAAAGGACTGAAACAGTGTCCCTCATTAAGGGACTCATTAATTCATTTTTAATATTTCATATATGGAATAGCACGCAGCTATGTAAAAAAAAGAGGCTATTTTAAATGTAAAAATGTAAAACACTATCTCTGAAATATTTTAAAAATGAAAGTGCAGGCCCTGACCAGTGTGGCTCAGTTGGCTGGGCATCATCCCCACAAAGCGAGGTCAACAGTTCAATTCCTGGTCTGGGAACATTGCTGTGTTGCAGGTTCAGTCTCTAGTCAGGAAGCTTACAAGAGGCAATCCATCTACATTTCTCTCTCACATCGATGTTTCTCTCTTTCTTCCTCTCTTTCCCTCCCTCTAAAAATGAATAAAATTTTTAAAAGTAAATAACAAATAAAAGTGCAGAAGAGTGTTTACAGCATGCTAATGTTGTTCAAAGGAAGGAAGAAAAGAGGAGAGAGAAAGAAAAAAGTAAACACTGTCACAAGTCTGTGTAGAATAGTTGGGAAAGGAGATGTTCCCCTGGGGTAGCCTCTGGGCAGGGAACTGTGCCTAACCGACTAGACTCTCTTTCTGGGTCTTTCCCCATGCCTCATCTCTTCTACCGCTGCCCACTTACCTAATCCCCCCAAACATTTACAAAATGCCTCTTAACTCTTTTCACCAATCCATAATTGTATTCATCAAAACTGATTTTTTTAAATGTTACCACCTTCTGACGTTTGTTCCATCGATTAGGGAATTTACTTGTTATGCAACAAACTGTTCTTGGGCTCCCAATAGGTGTTAATTAATGTGAAAAATGGGCGTATAACCCAGGTGAAAGGCACACGTGTTTTAACAGCTCACTCTGCAATATCATGCTTCTGTTGACAACACGGACACCCTTCCGTTGTCCCATTTCCCAGTAATGGCTTCCTCCATTCCCCATGATTTTTAGTTTTGGAGGGCTTTCCTCTGTCCTTAGATATGTGGAAGTTGAGTCTTGTAATCAGATTGGAAATTCAGAAAGGTGGGGACCAGAGTTTTTATTTCATAGTGATACTTAACCTTGTCCGACATTGAGGGGCAATTTTAGCCTTAGTGGCTTGGCTTTGCCTAAGTTTGGGGTTCTCTGCCTGCAGCCCCTTAGTAAGTACACAAAAGGAGTCTGGCTGGAAACTGGGAAGTATTCTAGAAGCTTTACTTCCAGAGAGCTTGGTGAGGCAGCTGATGAGGGATGAGGAAATATTCCTACCACTAATTTAAAAAAAGAAAATCAGGAATTTACATACACGCAGAGAACACTTAATCTACACATTTGCTGACTAGCCTCGCTGCCCCTGTTCCTTTATGCTTCCTTGTACATCCCTCTTTTACCTACCAATGCCTCGATGATCATTTACTCTTAAAACTCCTTTTATTCTCAGGATGTAACATTGGCAAATATTTGAGGCATTCCTTGGGGGCATTAAAGTTTTGAATAAATGTTCTCCTAAGGGATACTATCGACCAAAGTTCTATATGAATTCAGTCTTAGAGAAAGTGTTATTCATTGTGGGTTTTCCTGCCCAGGGCAGGGAGAAAGCTATACTTCTCCACAATCCTCTACCCTTTTATTAGCATACACAGCTAAGCCTACCCCAGCTGGGATCCTTACTTTTAGGGCTCACTCAAGAGCTACAAGTTCTAATTCTATTTACAAGTTCTATTCTTTTTATAGAAATGTTTGTTAAATGTTCAAGGAATGCTGACCTTCCCTCTGATGCACTGCAGGGGAGGAGGGGAATCTGTGGGCTGGTTCTTCCTCAAGATTCATTTCTCCTGAGAGCCCTGCCTATTTTACTTTCAGTTTCAATTTCCATTTCCTAAAACCAGTTCCTGTGCAACAAAGCAAAGGAGCCAGGGGCTGCTTCCATATATATACAGGTTTCTTCAGCATTTATCTGAGGCAGAAGAAGATCTCAGGAGCAGAACATCTGAGTAGCCTGAACTGCAGCCTTACAGACGGGAAGAAAAGTTCACAGCAACCATGAGGTAGGCTTCCCAGATCCCGCTGAAAATGCTAATCTACCGTGGTGTGGAATGCAAGTCCCAAGCAGCCGTGCTCCTAAAAGGAAAGTTCCCAATTGCCATAGTGTGTGTTTCTAACCTTTACCATGCATCTATCCATCTCATAGCTTGCTGGCTTGTTTACTCTTAAGTCATTTTCTGCCCGATACTGTCAGGTGTTTCAAGGGTGACCCTCAGTGGGGAAGCTGAGAGCTGAGTTCAGAGAGGAGCGAGGCACAAAGGAAGTGGACAGGGGAAGATTTAATGAGGCGGATTCTTTGTTTAAAGGTGGGTCTGGGGGAATTGCTTTTGGAGACTGTTTTGTTTCTTATTTAAAAGAACTAAGTGAGGGGCTTTCATAAGGTTCTTTTATTTTTACTGTTGTTCAAGTATAGTTGTCTCCATTTTCACCCCACCACACCTCCCACCCTCAAACCCACCCTCTTCGGCTTTGTCCACCTGTCCTTCACTTTTGTTCCTTGATGGCCTCCCCCAATAATCCCCTATTATCCCTCTCCCTTCTCCTCTCTGGTTACTGTCAGATTTTTCATTATTTCAATGTCTCTGGTTATATTTTGCTTGCTTGTTTTGTTGATTAGGTTCCATTTATATGTGAGATAATATGGTATTTCTCTTTCACCACCTGTCCTGTTTCGATTAGCATGATGCTTTCCAGATCCACCCATGCTGTCAAAAAGGGTAGGAGCTCCTTCTTTCCTTCTTTCTTTCTGCCATGTAGTATCCCATTGTGTAAATGGACCACAGTTATTTAACAAATTAAGAACAGCATTTAGCAGTGTTTAGGGCATCTGAGTAGTGTTTAAAATGCACTCAAAGCAGTAACCCACTTCATTAGAAGGTAGAATTTACTTTTAATGTGCTTATAATTCATCTTAAATTTGCATTAGGGCTGAAAAAATGTACTCACTCATTCAATAGAAATATAGTTTACTCCAGAATTCTACTGATTGGCTAGAGTCCTCCAATCTGAAGTATGGATTGGGGATGATACTCTTACACTCCAGAAACAGATGTTTGCCCAGGGGTAGAAGGGTTAGCCCAATGGGTAGGAAGGATGCTATCTTTTTACTCCAGTCTGAGGACAGGGTAACTAGACTGGATGCCTCAGCCTCAGTCCTGGAGCTCCAGGACCCAGGGACACCGGCACAGCACTTCCTTCCTAGAGAACACGTTGTCCTCCTCTGAGTTTCCTGGTCTGTCTTCTGGAAAAATACTGTTTTCTGCTAGTCTCCATGTGTGCCTGATAGAAAAAATAAATGATATTAGACATGTCCAGATGTCTGTTTCTATAGTAACTCAGAATCTTTAGAAACGTTGTTCCTACTCCTTAGAATTTCAGCATGGTCTTCTCATAGAATCTTTCTCATGATAATACAGACCCACCAGTCTCTCTTCTACGTTTCTTTGATTGTTTAATCTCATCTACCTTCCTTCTCAGTGAGGTTACAGAAAGGCTTTTTTAAGTACATGAGCTACAGGCACTGTCACCAGGCATTGCAGAGTTTAGCTTGTTAAAGACATGTTCCTGAGCTCACCCCTCTCCCCACCCCAGATTCTGATTTGATAGCTTTGGGATGAGTGCCAAGGGGGTGCCTTTCCCACAGGGCCCCCCTCGGTGGTGCTGGCACCGCACTCAGACACCGTGGGGGCAGCCATCAGCTCTGAGCCAGCTGAGCAGAGTCACTGTGGCTTTCACCCAGACTAGAAGCCAGGCAAAAAAAATTGCTGCTGTGTAAACAGGACTCCTAGAGGCATCAGGAACAGAAGTCACAAGTGTGTCTGGGAACAGCTTCTGATTTACCAGTGGAATAATAATCTATAATTATGCAGTGAAACTGGTTGCCCTTTGAATCGCTGCTCAAAAGGATTTTACTTAAGTGTACATATTAAATGTCTCTCTTGCAAATGCACAATTGACTATATGCTTGACTGTATGAGATTATTTCAATTGTATTCTCTCTCTCTCTCTGTTTCTTATATAAAACAAGAAAGGAGCTAAAAAGCTCATGTACTTAAAAAAGCCTTTCTGTAACCTCACTGAGAAGGAAGGTAGATGAGATTAAACATCAACTTTTCAAGGTGAGGCTGTTGTTAGCACAGTGCAGACACCAAGCCAGTCTCTCTCCTGGGCAGTGCCCCTCCCCACCCCCAGACATTACACAAGAGACAGGACAACCTGGCTCACTAAGACCTGCCTGGGGCTTTCAAAGGACACAGTTTCCCTCCCTCAGTAGAAATTCCTACCTACTTTCCTTCCTATTTTTTTGTTTATTCTACCTTGGGTAGTTAAGTTTCCATTGTTTTAAGTAACAGAAAGAAGCAGGCACTGATTTAAAGTTCGTGGAATGGCTCACAGGACTCGCCCCACCCCCCACGGGACTATAGCAACCCCGGGAGGACTAGAACAGGACACTGGGAAGCATGGGGAACCCAGACTGACTTCTCCAAGTGCATCTGAGTCACTCTCTGCAGCACATGGTACAGAATGTGGTCATCATCAGACCCCCAGCATGCACAGCACTCTTCTTAACGTGTGAAAACTGCCTCTGGCTCCCTCGCTTCCTCTCACATCCATCTCCAGCTCCCACATGTGTCTGAGTAGCCAGACATGGCCCACTCAGACTGCGGGGTGGAGGGGGAAATAAAACATGAAAGATGAGGGCGAGAGGAAAATGGGGGGGATATCATCTTCCATTTGACAAATATTTCTAAAGTGACCCTGCCATGTTATATGACTTCCCAGATTATCTACTGGTTCTCTACTTCAGAATCCATAATATTTAGAATATCAGCTCCTGATAAAAGGGCCAATTAATATATACCATAAAAACATTTTTAAGTGAGAAAAAGTATTTCAGGGACTCCAATGCATAGGCAATATAAAAAAGAATTTGGAGCTATTAATGAGTTTTAACCTACCCATCTCTGAAGGTATTCAAACAAGGTTTTTATTTGTCTGTTTGCTGTTTCTGTTTGGTTGGTTTTGTTTGTTTGTTTGTCTGCTTGTTTTGAGGACCAACACTAAAAGGAATAGGAAGTCTTTCCAGGGGAGTTCACCCTTGGAGAAAAAGAGCATTTCTCATACGAAGTTAGCTGTCTTGTGAGCCTCCTCCTGCTGCCACACTTATAACCCCTAGTCATGACAGCAAACCATAGGAGAAGAAAAATAAATTTCAGGACAAAAATGTTAACCAACAAATACAAAATTATTAATAAATCAACTCAATGAGACATGGTAACAGAAATCAACAGTCAAAGTTAGGGGGATTATATTTATTCTAAAATAAAAGTTTTAGACATTGCTAGTATGTATAATATTAAGTTAGGATAATTCAAATGTGGGGAAAATGAGTAGAAATTAAATTGGTTGAAATTAGGATTTAAATGGTTAAAGTAGAAAAGTTAAAAAATAAGACTACAATGTCAAAATAATAAAAAGACAAAGCCAATGTGATAAAAAAGTTTGGCTAAACAAAGAAAATCAGTTAAGGATGTATGAAAAGCTGACATAATTAGACAGGAAATAGAAATTAATCGAGATTTTTAAAAAGACAAATTAAGGTGAACTGAGGAATTAAAAATTTAGATGATAAAATGGCGTTGAATATCAGAGGGATAACAGAGATTAAAATCAGGATGGCAAAATACCACAAGAGAAAATTATAAAGCTAAAATTCCCGAATTTAAAAGGAAACACTAAGTAGGTAGGAGAAGGAAGAGAAACAAAAAGCCATTAGATAGTCTCCGCTAAAATCAGTCCACAGACTTGGCAACCCCTGCACAGCTCAGGGCGACCTAACAAGAACCGCCTTCTTTAGGGAGACCCGCCCACTGCCCTCCCCTCATTCTTCTGCAGCCCAGTCACCTGATTCCTGCTTTCCCATGCTTTAACACATACACCAAAATACAGAAATAAAAAAGGAAACACTGTTATTTTGATTGGGATTCACACTAGTTCAGAGAAGGAGAATTGTATTTGCTGTGGTCCCTGTTTCTCACCAGGGGAGTGTGTGCTACATCCCAAAATGTCCATCTTTCTGCTTTTCTCTACAGCGAGGCCACTGAGAACTCCTTGGAGAGCAAACTACGGCTACTAAAATGCCATTTCACCTGGAACTTGTTAGAGGGAGAAAATTCCTTGGATGATTTTGAAGACAGAGTGTGTTACCAGACTGAGTTTCAGAACAGTGAGTTCAAAGCAACACAGTTCAACTTGTTGGCCTACATAAAACACCACAGAGGTCAAAATGAGGCAGCGCTGGAATGCTTACAGAAAGCCGAAGAGTCGATCCAGCGAGAGCACACTGACCAAGCAGAAATCCGAAGTCTGGTCACCTGGGGAAACTACGCCTGGGTCTACTACCACATGGGCAGACTCTCAGAAGCTCAGGTTTATCTAGACAAGGTCAAACAGGTGTGCGAGAAGTATTCCAGCCCCTATAGAATGGAGAGTCCTGAGATGGATAGTGAGGAAGGATGGTCACGGCTAAAGTGTGGAGGAAAGCACACTCAAAGGGCAAAGGTATGTTTTGAAAAGTGTCTGGAAAAGGACCCAGAGAACCCAGATTTCACCTCTGGAATGGCGATCTCGAGCTACCGTCTGGATAACTGGCCAGCACCTCAGAATTCCATTTACGCCCTGAAGCAAGCCGTTCATCTAAGTCCTGACAACCAGTATGTGAAAGTCCTCCTGGCTCTGAAACTTCAAAAGATGAAGGAGGATGCTGAAGCAGAGAGGTTAGTCAAAGAAGCTGTGGAGAAAGCCCCATGTGCAACAGATGTGCTTCGAGGTGCAGCAATGCTGTATCGAAAAAAAAATGACCCAGACACAGCTATAAAACTGCTTAAAAAGGCTCTAGAATGCTCGCCAAACAATGCCTACCTGCATTGCCATATTGGGGTATGCTATAGGGCAAAAGTCCACAAGTATCCGAATGAAGACCAGAATGTAATACATGGGGAAAGAGAGGAGTTGCAGGAACTGATAGAGCATGCTGTGTATCATTTGAAGAGAGCTGATGAGCTCAATGGAAATCTCAACAGTGTCTGCTCTTTTCTTGCCTGCCTCTATGCACAGGCGGGTCAGTATGAAGAAGCAGAGTATTACTTCCAAAAAGAATTCAGCAAAGAGCTTACATCTGCAGAGAAGCAAGTGCTCCATTTACGATATGGCAACTTTCAGTGGTTTCAAATGAAGTGTGAAAAAAAGACCATCCACCATTTCATGGAGGGTGTGAAAATCAACCAGGACCAAAAGGCAACAGAAAAGATGAAATACAAACTGCAAAGTATTGCCAAAAGCAGGCTTTCTAAAAACAGATCAGACCCTGAAGCTTTGCATATCTTGGAATTTCTTGAGGAGCTCAATGGGAAAAGGTGGCCAGCATATGAAAACTCTGAGAGGGGTCTGAACTCTGGACACCTTGTCCTTCAGCATCATTAGTGGAGGAATGAGGAATTGGTGTGTGGTGCCCATAGGGTTACTCCTGGAAGGGAGCTGAAGCCCTTCCTTCCAGTTAGTATCAAAATATGAATCAACAACTGGTAGGGCATAGGCATGGACTGAGACCCTGGCCACAGGACTGGATTAGGGTTATGGAGGACCTCTGTTGGGCCAAGTGTTAACCCTTGAATTGCTCAGGGAGTATCAGGGGAGGGGTCTTATGGGGGGAGAGTGAGGAGGGCCTGTGGGTTGGTAAAGAGACTATTTCCCGATTTAACTCTGGGGAGAAGTTTGTGCCCTGTGACATTCTTTTAGTCAACTTCTGAGGGGGTTTGCATTGGGTTTGTTTCTGTAAAGCAGCCAAATTCCTCACATCTGTAACACTGGTCCATTTTTGCAATTCTTTTCCATCACTGGAGTTATCTGAGATTCTGTGTAGGAATGTGCTGTGTCCAGCCAAAGGCTGGGGGGCCAAAGCTTAGGGGTATCCTCTCTCTCTCACTTCTGCCTCTTCTTCTCCGCCCCGGCCAACCCTCAATCTAGACTACTCTACACAGCAGCATTTCAATCATCCTATTACTGAGGTGGGAACATAGTTTGAAAACCAGGCACAAAGAATAAGTTAAATCCTGGAGGGACATATCTCAGAGAAGCAATGAGGTCAATCAATCACAGACCAGAGTTTCGGGAGGCATGTGGGGAGATTTTGGCTATACTATGCACTCGATCATACAACAGGTGAAGAAAAAAAAAGGGGGGTCTCTATAATATGCTAGAAAACAAAATAATACATTTCTTTAAAGCTTGTATGGAAAAATAAGTGTCTCACCAGTAGGGATAAAAACCAGGTAGGCAAAAGAGAGAGAGAGGAATGCTGGTTGTTATTGTAGATTGTAATCATGGAGAAATTTTAATTTCCTTAGCCACTATTAAAAAAATTCTTTGTAGGATGAAGGCTTGTTTTGTCAAAAGAAACTGTTTTGGTGAGCCCAGGTTCAAGGTGATAAGAAAGCAACAAAACAGGGAACCATTTGGTGGCTGAGGACCTAGTGAAAAGCCTTGGAAAATGACATAAAAAATGGAGGGTTTCCCACCATTAGAAATATTGTATATTTGGTGATATAAAACTTTTATGAACTCTGAAAATTTTTATGACAACTCCCAAATTTATGGTATGTTTGGAGTGATTGGGATTTTCTAGGTAGATACTGAATAGCCTGGAACTATGTCAAAGTTGATGTGACTCAAAACATACCTGACCCAGCACAAAACCATCAATTACCTTCTGATCGTGAAATGTTTGTCTGTTGGAATTAGTTTAAATTTAAATGTTTGTTACCTGGGGCTGGGAGAGGGAGGAATAGAAGAGATGTTTAGGGTACAGATTTGCAACCAGTAGATAGAGAAGTGCTAGAGACCTAATGCACAGACAGCGAATATATGCACTAAATCTTAATTATTCACCACAAAAAAGAAATGATAATTATATGGTATGAAAGAGGTGATAATTGTTAAACAATGGCATTCATATTATAATATATAAATGTATCAAATCAGCATGCCGTATACTTTAAATTGATAATGTTATATGTCCAATATGTTTCGATAAATGTAAGTATATACTAACATTTTTATTAAGCAATTAAAACATTAAATGAAATTCAAAGTTTTTAAATTAAATATTCCAACTACTGTAACAATGGTTTTTGTGTTATTTTCTGTGTTGTCAAAAACAATGTGTGTGCTCTGAAACCATGAAAATGCATAGTATGGATTCCTGAAAAAAAATCATAGCTTTAATTAACAAATAATTTGGATGTGATGGATCATAACAGGGTGTTCAGGTTTTTCTGAAATTTTGATGTACCTCAACTCTTCTAGCCTCCGCTACAGGTAAATAAAATGTTGCACGGGTATGAAATGGTCCCAATAGCCCAGGCTGGTCTAACATCACAGCCACAGTATAGAACAAACTTTTTTTTCCCTACAGCTTTCTGAAGAGTCCAGACTTCAGCTTACACCCTGACACTCACCACCATGTACCCTCATGCTCACAAACACCCTGCCCCCACACTGACAGAGGGAGTGCCGCTGTCCTCTCTGTTAAATCTTGTCAACATCTGCTTCCATCCACATTCTCTCCTTTCTTCTGACCTCCATTATGAGAAATGAGGAGGTTCCCCTGATTCTGTTTTAAGCCCCCTCCTGGAGGCAGTCAAAGCCATATGTAAAGAACAGTTTTTGCTGATAAGTAAAGAATGGAGAGAGACATGAAGCCTTTAAGTCTCTCTTGCTTTTCAAGATTCCTCTGGTAGGAAGCATGATCCATGACAGCTGCAAAGGTAAACTCATTCCATTGGACTGAATTAGACAAGTGCACATCTCAGGGGTAGGGTTTAGCTCACTTTGCCTGAGTAACTTAGTGGACCTGGAGCCTGGGGAGGGAAGCTGGGCATGTCCTGAGTGGAAGGAAGCACACTGGTCCCTGTCATGTGCTGAAGAAGGTACACCAGGTGTCTGCAATCTTGCTCTTGCATGTCATACCAGCAGGAACAGAAACCTCAGAGGAGGAAGGTAGCAAGAGTAGGAAAGAGACGTACAACATATTACACTTAATATTTATTTGAGGACTTAAAGCTAATAGAGGTGATTGGAAAACAATAAAGAAAATGAGGTATATATATGGCTAAGTTTCCTGAAATGTCAACATCCAGGGAACAAATGGAACCACATTAACTGGAATGACCTGTAATTCCCTGGCTCTTAACCGAATCTCCTAGTGCAAGATAGATGACTCCTCTCATATGCTCACCCTGGAACATAACATGCCCTCAGTAGGTGTCTCCTAAGCGTCGATGAGCTAGTCTGTCAGATTTATCTGATCATTTCAGCTGTTTGTACGGTTCCAGCCCTCACAACCATCAATGCCCCCTGCTCATGAAAGGGCTTCACTACATCTCATCACTCTGTATTTGATTGCCACCTTGGCAGCACTGACATCCATGACAAAGATGCTCTTAAGTGTAACCACACCCATGAAGGAGTGAGGAGAACCTCTCATGTTCTTGTCTGGGTTCCAAGACATACTAATTGCTTGTCAGCCTCAGAGTCCTCAGTGAAAGATTCATCAGCCTCTGCTTATAGCCACTTTTCTTCTAGAGCTCAAACAGCCCCTGGAGGCAGCAGACCTGAGTCAGCTTTCTTCCTGTCTCCTGTCAACTGACTTGCACAATCTGTGCCTGTGCAGCTGGAAGTGTGACAGCATTAGAACCCTGAAGATAAATACAGACAAGATGTGTTTGCATCCCTACTGTACGCACAATCAACCTTGGATTTCAACCTGGGAAATGTGGGCTCCAAGTGGAGACCATAAGCTGCTGTATCCTCCCGCCCTCCCTTCACCATTTCCCCACCCTTTATTTTGGGGAAAAGGAAGTAACTTGGTTTGATGAATTAGAAATTTTCCATGAGACAGCCACTGGCCTGCAGTGACCTCAAACACTGCAGATGCTTGAGACACGAGAAAGCATACACATGGACTACCGAGTCCTGTGGAGGAACAGGAACAGAACGGCCACTCTCTCAAGTGGGGAGTGCCATGCCTTCCTGCCCAAGCAGGCTTTTATTAAGAATACAGATACAGTTTGTTGATTACAGTCTGGCAGGGAAGATCAAACAAGTAGGTAGCTTTCAAAGGGCTGACAGGGCTCACGCTGAGTTTGGGGTTTTATCACTTAAAAAGCTACAGGAACTAAAAGCTAGTTTCATTTCCTGCCCATGCCTTCATATTCTAATTCAAGAGCATCCTCCAACAAGCAGGTCTCACAGGATCTTGCATATTCTATGCCCCAGGTCTAATTCCCCCGGGGGTCTGCCAACTGGTCTGAACTGCACCACCCCTGCTATTTCTGCAGGCCTGAGTTGGGCTGAGGAGACAAAGGCAGCTGGGAGACTTGGATTTCTCACAGCCAGAATAAGGACTCAGGTTTTGTCAAAGCCAAGGGGGCAGGGGTCGATGTCAATCACCCCCTCATTTCCACACCCCCCTGAGTCTCTTCCCTGGTGGCTTTTCCCACGTGGTCGTGCTCATGTTAGATTCATTCTCTTCAGAGAACTGTTACCCATCATTGACTATCCGACCAAGCAATGGGAGCCAGGCAAGGAGCAGGCAGCGCTCCTGCCAGTGAGATAACCTTTGTCTCCTTAGTGTCTCCTGGTCCAGAGGTCTCTCTCTCAGCCTTAGCCACAGGGGGTTACAGCTTCCTGAGACCAGGCAAGGCGGACCCCAACATTTCCATACGATTTATAGTGCAACTGTCTCATTGCTGGTAATCTACACCTTCTTGGGAGACAGCAAGGAGGGAAATCCTTAATGATTAAAATCCTTAATGTAAAATGGTGCAGCAAATTTGGAAAACAGTTTGGCAGTTCCTCAAACTGTTAAACAAAGCATTACCATACAACCCAGCAATTCCATCCCTAGGTATATACCCAAGAAAAATGAAAACATATATTCACATAAACTTGTACATGAATGTTCATAGTAGCATTATTCATTATAGCCAAAAAGTGAATCCATAAACTGATGAACTAGATATTTAAAAAGAAACAGTATGTTCATACAGTGGGATGTTATTCGGCAATAAAAACAAAGTACTTACTCATACATTCTATGACATAGATGAACCTTGAAAACATTATAGCAAGTGAAAGAAGCCAGTCACAAGAGGTCACATACTGTATAATTCTTTTTTAAAAAGATTTTATTTATTTATTCTTGATGGGAGAGAAGAGGGAATTTCAGGGGAGAATGGGAAGGGTTTACAGGAACAAATTTAAAGGACACATGGACAAAAACTAGGGGGAGGGTGGTAATGGGAGGGAAGTGGGGAGGGTTGGGTGGGTGGGCTGGAATGGGAGTAAAAGGGAGAAAACTGTACTTGAACAATGATTAAAATAAATTTTTAAAAAAGATTTTATTTATTTATTCTTTGACAGAGAGGAAGGGAGGTAGAAAGACAGGGAGAGAAACATAGATGTGAAAGAGAAATATCAATCACTTGCCTCTTGCACGCAACTTGACCAGGACCAAATCTGCAACCCAGGCACGTGTTCTGACTGGGAATTGAACCTATGACCTTTCACTTTGTGGGAGGACACCCAACCAACTGAGCCACACAGGCCAGGGACAGTATGACTCTTTTTAAATGAAATGTCCAGAGTAGGCAAATGGAGAACCAGAAAGTAGATTAATAGTTGCCTAGAGCTTGGATAATAAGATTGGAGGTGATGACAAATGGGGTGTGAAGTTTTTGGAGGGGTTAGTGAGAATATTCTAAAATTGAGTGTGATAATGGTTACACAGCTTGGTGAAATGCTTAAACTACAATTGTATGCTTTAAATGAGTGAATTGTATGGTATGTGAATTACATTTTAATATAACTGTTAAAAAAGAATGAGTACTACTATTAAAAATGTATATAAAGAAAGCAAGCTTTTCTTTTATCGCCTTATTTTTTATTTTATTTATTTTTAGACAGAGGGGAAGGGAAAGAGGGGGAGAGAAACATCAATGTGTGGTTGCTTCTCATGTGGCCCCTACTGGGGACCTGGACCACACCCCAGGCATGATTCTCTGACTGGGAATTAAACTGGTGACCCTTTGGTTCCCAGGCCAGCACTCAATCCACTGAGCCACACCAGGGAAATCATCACCTTCTATGTTTTAACCTCTAAGTTTGTTTGCATTGTTTCGTGCCTATATAAATTCTTTTAGGCAGTTAAGGGAGAGGCAAAAGTTTTCTTGAATTTGCTAGGTCTTGACTGCCTTCAGCTTAAAATAGTCCCCATGCCAAATGGCATATTTTGGGGATGTTCATTCTGAACCCCTTGAGAAATTTTATAAAAATGAAAAAAATCTCTTAGGGCAATGTTACTCCTTCAGAGCTCACAGCACAAATATAAGTATGTAAACTTATAAGGTAGCTAGCCAGCCATTAAACAATATTACATGTTACTAGTTCCCATTTTATAGCTGGGAAAACTAAATGTTTGCCTTAGGTTACTCAGAGTTTAAACTGATCACGATTCACTCCAGGCTTGGCTTCCTGTATTTACCATAGGGCAAAACAGAAAATTCAGGCTCAGTGATGTGACTCATGGTAGTCCCAGAGCTAGTCAATTGAACACACAGAATTAAACTGGTCTCCCACACATCGACTTACTGGACAAGAATACTTTTCACAAAATAATTCTGGAAACAATTTTCTACATCATGTGATCCCAGAAACCCCTATGTCTGAATCTCCTACAGACTTATGAAAAATTTAGTTTCCTGTGACCCATCTTAAATTTGTGGACAGAGGGAGTAGTGACTTATAATTTTAACAGTGGGAAATTGTAACTCACCCCACCATTCTTTTGACATTGTTTCTGTAAGTGCTGACTCTGACAGATAGGTAGCTTGTATGTAAACAGCATGTTTGTATAAGAATCCTAAGAATTAACTTCAAAATATAGACTCCGACCTTCAGGCATCCCAGTTCCAGGAGACTTGCTGACCTTCAACCGTGAAGGCAGGGACATAAAGTCAGGATGACGAAGAACCAGGACGACTACACCAGGATGATGCACACTGGCCTTATCGGAATGGGCTGTGCTAGTCTGCAGGTAGAGAACTTTCCAACCTCCTTCCTTAATCTCTTTGTTCTGCTCCCCTCTTCTTCCTTACACAAACCTCTGCCCCCACTGAGATGTGGAGATGGGTTTTGAAACGTGAGTTCCCCATCTTCCAGGTGGCCAGGCACCTGAAAATAAACCACTTTCATTTACATCAGCACCTGCCTCTGGAGTACTGGCTTTAGTGGCAGACGGCCAGATATGTGTTCCAGTTACATAGTTTCAGAGTCATTTTTAAACAATGTACTTGGCTGAGGCAGAGCTGGTCAAGCTTAAGTATTATTTTCCTCCTCCTGACTTAAAATCAGTTTCACTTTCCAATTCCTCTTCTGTTTCATAATCACTCAGAAACGAGAACGCATTCCCTGAGGCCTTCCCCGCCTTCCCCTTCCCCTTTAAATAGCTCCTTGAGCATTTACTTGCCACAGACTAGGAAGATTTCTGAAGAGCAAATCATCTTGGACCTCAGCTTTTGAGACGGGCAGAGAAGCAGATTTCAGTCATGAAGTGAGTGAGATAAGAATGCATAAACATTACTGATCGTGAGTGCAAACTGTCAACTGAGTTTCTCAGGTTCAGACAAATTCCTGAGCTGTCTGTTATTTATGGACCAAACATGCCTTTTTCAGTGTTGGCACTTTTTATTTCTGGGGGGTTTTCTGGTCTATGCACTCAGCTCCCTGAATTTCTAGAACAGCTGGTGGAGCTGGGAGCCGGGAGCCAGGAGCCGGGAGCCGGGATGAGCGGGAGGCTTGGCAGGCCTGGTTAAATGCACTCTGGAACTAAGTTCTCTGGTTCAGTGTTAGAACTAAGGGCACTACTCTGTATGGGGTCTTGTTGTTTTTCTTTGAAGGACTAAAAGGCTTTCTTCTTGTCATTTTAAAAAGGAAGCTTTTCTTTTCAGCAGACATTATAGGTGGAATTGGTAGTCCAAACCCGATTCATGGTGAGAAGAATTTGCTCTGAAAGTTGGATCACTTCATGGTGGGAAGTAGAAGAAACAATTCTTACAGATGGGCATTTTGCCCCCATTTCTTATATGAAAACAAACTGAAAGCTTATAGTTGATTTTTATTGCTCCGATGAGACCTGGTGGGCAGCAGGAAATAATTTCTCTTCAGAACATAATCACCTAATCTCTTTTCTAACATGGATTTAATTTCTAGTGACGGGACACAGAGAAACGGTTGCCAGGGGGTGGTGGTGGGTGGCACCGGCGCCTGCACCGACTATGAAGGCACACAGGGGACACTTTGAAGACAAAACAGATGGTCTCTAAGGAGATAGTGGTGATAGTCACATGGGTGCATAGTATATACATCTGTCAAAATTCATCAAACTGTACACTTAAAATGGGTGTATTTTATTGTATGTGACGTGTAACTTTAGTACACTTGATTTTCAAAAGTGCACATAGACCTGCTGAAGTTCTGTCAGCACACAGAGCCTCAGGAGACATAGAACTGAGTGAAAATAAGCCTTTCCCGTCAAACAACCTATGGAGAGGAAGGATCCTAATGACCACTCAGGGAGTGAGGAAAAGAAAACCCAAGGGCTCCCAAATGCTCTGCCCACGCAAATTAGCGGATGGCGTCAGGGAGTGCTGGCATAAGAGTAGTTCACTGTCAAGTGCCTCAGGTTACCTTTTTTTATATGATGAGCTTCTGGTTAATTGTGCCTGCCTGAGTAAGGCTAACCAGAAAAACTGGTTCTGCCCAGAGCCTTGGTAGCAGGCCCACCCAAGAGGTTTTGCAGTGACCTGTGCTTGGGTGTGTCCAGAGCCAGTGACGTGAGGAAACCTGAGAGAGGCGTCCTGGACAGTGCTGGACTAAAGCCCGCCTCAACGCACCCTGTTCCCAGAGGCTGTACTGATCATCGCAGGTTTGACTGCTCGTCCCCAGCAGTGCTAAAAATTGTCAAAAGGAGAGCCACGGGGGGAAATGCCTAGCCCCTGCTGGTTGCCCCATGGGTGCCCTCCTCTGCCCCATCCTCTGAGGAGCTCTGTTGCCCGCCCCACCCACTTAAAACTGTAACACTAATATACTGGTAATCATGGTTGTCAGGGCTTCTATGTGATCAGTAGTTAGTAGTGTCCCTGTCAAGTACACTTATCCCATATCATCCTATTGGGAGTTGGCAGTGTACTCGAAGTGCTTTATATGCGTCATCTTGCATCATCTTTCCCAAAGCTCTATGAAGGAAGGACTCTTCATTTTTATTAGCCTCATCTTCTAGGTGAGTAAAATGGGGCTCAGAAGGTGAGTCCCGTACCCAGGAGTTCACACAGAGAGGTGTCAGCAGGGTCATTATAGGGGTGCTGAATCTAGTTCCAAGCATCTCCTGGCTCTGTGCACAAAGGCCAAAAGGGCGAAATGTCTTAACGCTTTTAATTATGCTCACGTTAGAGAGAAGGGGCAAGGACTGGGAGGACTAGGCCCTCAGGGTTCCTACTTGGAGAGAGAGGAGGACCACTGTTTGACAGCAACTCACTCCTTAGTGCCACACCTTGGATGAAGGTAACAGTGGATCTCCCATGGCATAGTTTTCCATCATTTGGATGGAAGGAAAAAGGCAATTCATTCTAGGCTATTTTCAGAGTAAGGAAATGAGACTAAATGATGTGATTCAAGAACTATCCCAAAGCTGGTCAAAGAGACACCCCAAACCCAGGTGTCCTGTGGTTATTTCTCTCGATGCTAGGCCATCTGACTCACCACATTATCTCCAGCAAGAAACTAGGAAGCTGGCTTTCCAAACACCTCTAGAACAGTGCTTCATAAAACGTGGCCCAGGGACTCCTGTTACCCACCCGGCTCCAGCAGAGCCAAGCACTAGACACTGAGAACCACCGTGGAGGAATATTGGTTATTTGCTCAAAAGCCTGAACTCCCCAGTGGAGTGTAGTTACTGATGAGATAGGGCAAAATTGCAAGACACAGTGGGTTAGGGATTTGGGGACACACTGGGAGCTGATTGTCAGAGGTGAGGTAAGAGTGATAAATCATCTCTTCAGATCTTGAGGACAGCTCTGAGATTCTTTCCGGTGTCCCTCTCTCTGGCCTCATGGGAAAGTAGCCAGGAGGCTACTCCACCTTAGGGATCAGGAGCTGAAACATAACTTAGATGAAGATGTTTCTTTAGCCTGCCAGACATCCAGATCATTAGTCAGATATTGGCTCCTGTCTTCTGCTACCTCGGGGAGCTGTGTGGGGGAAAGGCTCATCTCTGAGGGTGATACACACACACACACACACACACACACACACACACACACACACACCATATTTTTCAGACTATAAGACATCCCCCCTCCCGGCAATTTGGGGAGGAATGAGGTGCATCTTATAGTCCGAATGTAGCTTACCTGGCTTGCTGGTGGGGGAGGGGGTGGCAGCGGAAGAGCAGGGTCACAGATTATTAAATATTTTATCATTTTTTTTTACTTCAAAATTCTTTTTCCTATTTTCCTAGGTGCATCTTATAGTCCTAAAAATACAGTATATAATATATATATGTATATCACACATATACATATATGATTTCTAGGACTAGGATTTAAAGTTAAATTTAGTGAAAGTCATAATGACAGTCAGTTTCACTCCTGCAAAAGAGATTCCAGAGTGTGTGTAAAAGCGCAGTTTCCTGAGCCCAAGCCCAGCCCCAGACTGGACTAGAATCTCTAGCAGTAAGGCCTGGGATCTGCAAGGCATCTCTAGTGCCTTTTTACAAACTCTCAAAAGCAATTCCAGAACCTGTGTAAGAGAGTGAGCTCAGCTCTCACAGCTTCATTTTCAGTTTCTCCTCAGCGGGAATCTTGACAGCATTGCATCAGTTTCGTTTTCCATTTCTACTCCATAAAAGCACAGACCTAAGTGCTAGCACCAGGGGTGGAAACCTCTTCAGCACTTGCTTGCAATCCACAGGCAGAACATAAAATCAGCTCTTCAGAATTACAGAAAAACAGCCATCATGAGGTAATTGTGCCTTGCTTCTCTGACAGAAAGGGGAACATTTCTCACAAATCTTGTTCTGTCATGCAGCTTCCAGAATTATCCTGATTCAGTGTTTGCTTCTGGATTAAAGGTGCACTTAGCTTAACTTAATCATGAATCTCTCTTACCAATTCATGCATTTTTATTTCTGTGGCTCTTTCTGTTTAGAGTCAGGCAGCCTAAGGGCACCGAGGGAGGCACTCGGGCAGCGCTGGCTGCTGGTAGCAGGGAAGGAACAGGAGCTTGTTGAGGGTGACTAGAGGGAACACCTGCTCACATCCTTTCAGGCAACTTCTGGACAATGGGGACTAGGGCCTGCAGGGCAGTCCCTGGAGGTCCTGATCCCTATTTTGTTTTTTCTTTTTTGTAAGACTAAGTTGGAGTTTTGAGAGTTCTGTTGTGGTGGTTGTGATCATTTTAAAAGCATGGCTTATTTCTCAGCAAATGTGCTAATGACTAATTCAGCACTCAGAATTCCAATCTATCTTGAGGTCGCTTCTACCTTGCAACTTGCCTTTTCAGAATTGAGGAATATGTCTTCTTACTAAACTGCCAGACCTCCTCTGGGAACAGGGAGAAAAGTGTGGCAGTTTCAAATTGTGTCGCAGATAGCCAGTCTCACAACCAGCAGGAGTGCTCTGTTAGAATACTAATTACTGGGCCCTGCTTTCTGAAATCCTGATCAGAAATAAAGCTGAGAGGGGGGAAATATATATTTAAAGAGGACCACATATACTTCTAGATGCTGCTCCCTGCTTTGTATGTGTGGAAATGTGAGTGGAGGAAGCCCCAAGTGGGTGGCGAGTCAGAGGGGAAGGAAGGATGTTGTCATAGGTTTGCCTATTTAAGGGCTATTTTAGGGATGAGAAACTGGTGATTGGAGAGCACTTCCAAAAAGTGATGTCCTCCGGGCCCCTTGCTACTCACAGTGTGGTCTGCATCCGACACCCCAGAAAGGTTGTTAGAAAGGCAGTGCCCAGACCTACTGAATTCAGAAGTCCATTTTAACAAGATCCTCAGGTGATTTAGTCCATGCGCGCATTGACATGTGAGAAACACTGCTCTGGAGAGTTTCTTGAAGGGATGGGTTCCTTGGGTGGTGCCTGTTCTAACCAAATAACTGGGCGTGAGTTCTGCCTGTTCCTTCATGTAGTCAGCTGAGATGTAACTACAGCATCTGTGATACAAGCCCCCTCAAGGATTTCCCTGGGAACTCCTATTCTTACTATTTAAACAGGACCTCTTTCTCAAAATTTCAAGATTCTGCTCTAGTCATGGCTTTGACGAGGCCCTGGGAGGAGGTGAGCCTCAGGTCTGTGGGCCACAGCACAGCACGCTGTCTGTCACCACCCAGATAGGTGAGCAGGAGAAGGAGGAAAGACTGTCAGTGGATGGTTCTGGGTGTTTCCTAAGAAGTTGCAGTGCTGCTCTTATCTGCTTCAGTCAGCAAAACCTCAAGGCTGCGGCTTGAGGCTGTGAGAAACTTCCTCCCGGGCCAGAGGGACTTCTACCTACCTCTCCAATGTCTTCTTCTAGATACATGGTCTCCAGGTAGGAAGAGCCTTCAACACCCCATATTTCACCTGAACATAGATAATTTTCTGTGTCAAGTTACTACAGCCATCATTCTACCTACCTGCTTGTCCTTCCTTCAAATATCTGAATTTAATTATTGTTCAGTAATTTATCGAATTTTATGCATATACATATAAAGAGTGTTTAGAGCAACTTTGAAATATACATGATATCAGTAAGTAAGAAAACCTGGACAAATGTATTGCTTTTCAGACAGGCAAGAGTATTTTTTAGTTAAATCAGAATTAACTTCAAATGTCTTATTTTTATATACCCAGTTAAATATGTTAATGTTATCATAAATGTCAATTATATATGAACATGTAAATATGTCAATTAACATTTACAAATATAATGAAAATCAAAGGTAAAAAAATGCAGAGTATCTCATGTACTTAAACTACATAGAAGAAAAAGCGACAAGAATTTCTAAGAAAATATTTGTAAAATTCAACTTTATTGATGTATAATTGACACATTAAATTGTAAGGCTATTTACAGTGTATATTGTAGTGGTTTGATATACATATACATCGTGAAAGGATTCCCTCACCCAACTAGTTAATTAACACATTCATCACCTCACACATTTATACATTTCTGCTGTTCATTTAGTTTTAGTGAGAACATTAAATTCCACTTTCTTAGCCATTTTAGCTGTACCATACAGTGTTACTGACTCCAGCCACCGTTATTACGCACTCAGACCTTACTCAGCTCAGGAGAGAAAGCTTATTCCCTTTTACATACACATTTTCCCCTGCTTTCCTCTCCCTCAACCCTTGGCAACCACTTCTACTCCATTTCTATTAGTTTGATTTTTGTTATTTAGACTCCATATATAAGAGATATACTGTATTTCTGTTTCTCTGTCTGCCTTATTTACTCAGCATAAATGTCCTCAAGGTGCATCAATGATGTCGCAAATGGTAGGATTTCCTTCTCTTTTATGGCCAAATAATAGTGGTCAGAAAAAATGCTTGGTGTGATCTTGCTCTTCTTACATTTTATTAAGACTTGTTGTGTGGCCTAACACACAATCTATCCTGTAGAATGTCCCATGTGTGCTTGCAAAGAGTGTGTGCTCTGCTCTTGTCAGACGGGAAGTTCTGTTTAACTTCATCTGGTCTAACCTGTCATTTCCAATGTCTAACCTGGGCTAAGTCCACTGTTTCTTGATTGATTTTTGTCTGGTGATCTATCCTTTGTCAAAAAGGGATGTTGAAGTCCCTGCTATTATTGTGTTGCTCTCTGTTTCTCCCTGCAGGTCTATTAATATTTGCCTAATGGATTTAGCTGTTCATGTATTGGGTTCATATATTTACAAATACAACATCCTATCATTAGATTGACCCCTTTATTAATATAAAGTGACCTTTTTTGCTTCTTGTTACAGTCTTTGGCTTAAAGTTTATTTTTTCCAATATAAGAACAGCTACCCCTGCCTTCTTTTGTTTGCATGAAATATCTTCTTCCATCCCCAAACTTTCATTCTGTGTGTGTCCTTAAACCTAAAGGCAGCATATAATTGGGTATTATTTTTTATCTATTCAACCACTCTAAGTCTTTTGATTGGAGAATTTAGTCCATTTATTTTAAAAGTATTTATTGATAATTATGGACTTACTGTTGTCAATGATAATAAAAATGCTGCTTTTCTCTCTTTTTAATAAACTATTGCTAAGACTAGATGATGGGTATCTTTTAGGATGACATCTCTCCTTATGTCATTGCATTGCCAAATAAGTTGGCAGTCCTGTTTGGTTCATAATTTTTTTTTCTGAAATTGTGCTAGTCGGTGAAATAAAAAAATATGGACAACACCGGGTTTCATGATTTCTGGGGGCTCTCTCCATTCTCACCATGCCCAGCATCTACTCATAAAAAAGGAGGAGCACAAACTCAGTAAACATACCCCAAGCCCTAGGCAAATATAGATGTGAGAACACACTTGGGGATCTTGTGTGACTTACATAACAAGTAAGGCAAGTGATCTCCCTTGGTGTCTTCCAACGGACAAAACACAAATGTGTCTATTTTGTTTGTTTCTTTCTTGAAACAATTCATTCTCTCTGGGGATCTGGCCTGTCAGGGAGACTACTTCAATCAGACTGAAACTAAGCCTTCCTGGGTCCCAGTGTGACTGTAGGAAGTGGTAGTGAAGATGAATGAAAAAGGACTAAGTCACATAGCATGGTGGCAAACATTCCATGGGTTTTCATTTCTTTTCATGGTTCCTTCTAACCAGACTGTGTGCTCCTAGGGGCAGAGAGGGCCAGGATAATCTTTCTTTTTCCTAGTATCCCCAAAACTAGCAATGTGACACAAAAAAGTAGCTGTTTAAGGGTCACTGGAAGGCTAAATAAAACTTACTTCTCAGAATGTGTGAGGGCTGAGCCCTGACTCAGTCACTGAGCAGGACAAGAGAAATCCAGTACTTCTCACTGCAGGGATCCCGTTTCATCCACCTCACTTCGCCTCCTGCATATCTGCTCACACACTGGAAGTGATGTGCTTTGTGGGTTCTTGCACAGACCATAGCTACACAAAGACAAGTCCAAGAAGCAGGAGGAAACTACCTGCTCTTCTGTCTAGGAAAACTTAGAGATGTGCATTAGTCAAGGCTCTCCAGAAAAACAGAATCAATAGGAGACACACAGACATGCTGCTGGTCAATGACAGGCCCAACCTGCAAAGGCTGAGAAGAGGCAAAGGGGGCTTTGCTAAAAGTTGTCCCAGGCTCTTCATTTTTGAGGAAATTCCATCCTGTTTTCCACAGTGACTACACCAGCTGCATTCCCACCAACAGTGTCTAGGGTTCCCTTTTCTCCACAACCTCACCAGCACTTGTTTGTTGATTGGTTATCATAGCCATCTGACAGGTGTGAAGTGGTATCTCATTGTGGTCTTAATTTGCATCTCTCTGATGGCTAGTGATGCTAAGCATCCTTTCATATGTCTCTGGGCCCTCTGTATGTCCTCCTTGGAGAAGTGTCTGTTCAGGTCCTTTGTCCATTTTTTCATTTGGTGTTTGTCTTCCTAGAGTGGAGTTGTGTGAGATCTTTACGTATTTTGGAGATCAAACCCTTGTCCGAGGTATCACTGGCAAATATGTTTTCCTATATTGTTGGTTCCATTTTCATTTTACTGCTGTCTTTTTTAACCATGCAGAAGTTTTTATTTTGATGAGGTACATTTGTTTATTCTTTCCTTTATGTCCCTTGTTGTAGGGGACGTATCAGCAAAAATATTGCTGCGTGGAATATCTGAGATTTTCCTATGTTCTCCTCTAGGACTTTTATGGTGTCATGATTTACATTTAAGTCTTTTACCCACCTTGAATTTATTTTTGTGTATGGTGTAAGTTGGCAGTCAAGTTTCATTTTCTTGCATGTAGCTGTCCAGATCTCCAAACACCATGTGTTAAAGAGGCTAATTTTACTCTATTTTATGCTTCTGCCCCTTTTGATGAATATTAATTGACCATAGAGACATGGGTTTATTTCTGGGATCTCTGCTCTCTTCCATTGGTCTATGTGTCTGCTCTTATGCTGGTACCAGGCTGTTTTGATTACAGCAGCCTTGTAATATAGTTTGATGTCAGGTATTGTGATCCCTCCTTGTTCTTTCTCAAAATTACTGCAGCTATTTGGGGACATTTACGATTTCATATAAATTTTTGAAATATTTGTTCTATATCTGTGAAATATGTCATTGGTATGTTAATAGGGATTGTGTTGAATCTATAAATTGCTTTGGGTAGTGTGGACATTTTGATAATGTTAGATCTTCCAATCCATGAGCATGGTTTATGATTCCATTTATTTGTGTCTTCTTTAATTTCTTTCTTCAGTCTTCTGTAGTTTTCTGAGTACAGGTCTTTTACCTCCTTGGTTGTGTTCATTCCTAGGTACTTTATTTTTCTTGTTGCTATAGCAAATGAGATTTTATTCCTGATTTCTGTTTCTGATATTTCATTGTTGGTTTACAAAAATGCCTTCACTTTCTGGATATTGACTTTGTATCCCACTGCTTTACCAAATTCACTTATTAGATCAAGTAGTTTTTTGGCAGAGTCTATAGGGTTTTCTATGTACACTATCATGTCATCTGTAAAAAATGACCTGATTGGTGTAGTTCCGTGGACTGAGTGCGAGCCTGCAAACCAAAATGTTGCTCGTTTGATTCCCAGTCAGGGTATATGCCTGGCTTGCAGGACAGGTCCTCAGTAGAGGGTACACAAGAGGCAACTGCACATTGATGTTTAATTTCCCCTCTTTCTCCCTCCCTTCCCCTCTCTCTAATAGTAAATAAATAAAATCTTTTTTAAAAATGACAGTTTTACTTCCTCCTTCCCAATTTGGATGCCTTTTATTTCTTTTTATTGTCTGATGGCTGTGGCTAGGACTTCCAATACTATATTGAATAGAAGTGGTGAAAGTTAACATCCTTGTCTTGTTCCTGATCTCAGTGGGAAAGCTTTTAGTTTTTGCCTGTTAAGAATGATGTTGGCTGTAGGTTTTTCATATATATGGCCTTTATTATGTGGAGGCATGCTCCCTTTACTCCCACTTTGCTGAGTGTTTTTATCATAAATGAGTGCTGTACTTTATCAAATGCTTTTTCAGCATCTATTGACATGGTCATGTGATTTTTGCCTTTTCTTTTGTTTATGTGATGGAGTACATTTATTGATTTGCAAATGTTGTACCATCCTCACATCCCTGGGATGAATCCCACTTGATCATGGTGTATGATCTTTTCAATGTATTGTTGGATATGGTTTGCCAAATTTTGTTGAGGATTTTAGTATCTACATTCATCAGTGATATTGGCCTGTAGTGTTCTTTCTTTGTTGTGTCTTTATCTGGTGTTGTGTCTTTATCTGGTTTTGGGATTAAGATGCTGGCCTCATAAAAAGAGTTTGGGAGTCTTTTTCCTTGGATTTTTTGGAATTGTCTGAGAAGGACAGGAGTTAGTTCTTCCTTAAATATTTTGTAAAACATTTTGTAAAATGTTTTGTAAAAACTGTCTGGTCCAGGGCTTTTCTGTGCTGGGAGTTTTTTTATTACTGCTTCAATTTCACCAGCTGTTATCAGTCTGTTCAGGCTTTCTGCTTCTTCCTCATTTAGTTTTGGAATATTAAATTTCTAGAAATTTGTCCATTTCACTCAGGTTTTAAATTCCTTGGCATATAGTTGTTCGTAGTAATTCCTTAGAGTCCTTTATATTTCTGTGGTATAAGTTGTAATTTCTCCTCTTTCATTTCTCATTTTACTGCTTTGGATCCTCTCTTGTTTTTTCTTGATGAGTCTGGCTAAAGGCTTGTCGATATAGTTTATCTTTTCAAAGAACAAGCTCCTGGATTTATTGATCTTTTTAATTGTTCTTTTAGTCTCTATGTCACTTAATTCCTCTCTGATCTGGATTATTTCCTTCCTTCTACTCTCTGGGCTTTGTCTGTTGTTGTTCCTCTAGTTCTTGTAGTTGTAGGGTTAGGTTATTTATTTGAAATATTTCTATCTTTTTTAGGTTGTCTTGTATTGCTATGAAGTTCCCTCTCAGGACTACCTTTGCTGTGTCCCATAGGTTTGGGTCTCTTGTGTGTTCATTTTCATTTGTTTTTAGAAATTTTGATTTCTTCTTGGATCTCTTTGTTAACTCATTCATTGTTTAATAGCATGTTATTTAGTCTCCATGAATTTGAATGTTTTGATTTTTTTTCTTGAGGTTGGTTTATAGTTTCAAACCATTGTGATCTGAGAAAATGCTTGATATGACTTCAATTTTCTTGAATTTGTTGAGGCTTGTTTTGTGTCCGATCATGTGGTCCATCTTTGAAAATGTTTCATACACGTTTGAATAGAATGCATATTTTCCTTCTTTGGAATGAAAGATTCTGCACGTATCAGTTAAGTCCATGATCTCAGATGTAGTTCAGTTCCACAATAGCCTTGTTGATTCTTTGTTCAGAATATCTGTCCATTGTTGACAATGGGGTGTTAAAATCCCCTACTATAAGTATGTTGCTCTCTATATCTTTCTTAAAGTCCTCCAAGATTTTCTTATGCATTTGGGTGCTCCTATGATGGGTGCATATATGTTTACAATGTTTATGTCTTCTTGATGGAGTCTTCCCTTAAGTATAATGAAGTGTCCTTCCGTGTCTCTTTTTATGGCTTTTGTTTTGAAGTGTATGTTGTCTGTTATAAGTATTGCTACCCCAACTTTTTTTTTTCCTTTCCATTTGTTTGGAATATTTTTTCCAACCCTTCACTTTTATTCTGTGTAGGTCTTTTGTTCTGAGGTGGGTCTCGTGGTTGCATATATGCAGATCATGTTTTCTTATCCATTCAGCTACCCTATGCCTTTTTTTATAATGTTTCTATTTTTTTGTTTAAGATTTTATTTAATTATTTTTAGAGAAAGGGGAAGAGAGGGAGAAAGAGAGGGAGAAAAACATCAATGTGTGGTTTCTCATGTGGCCCTTACTGGGGATCTGGCCTGCAACCCAGGCATGTGCCCTGACTGGGAATTGAACTGGTGACCCTTTGGTTCACAGCCCATGCTCAGTTCACTGAGTCACACCAGCCAGGGCTACCCTTGTCTTTGGATCAAAACATTTAGTCCATTTACATTTAAGGCTATCATTAGTAGGTACTAATTCATTGCCATTTTCCCCTTTGTACCTATGTTCCTCTCTCTCTCTCATTTTTTCCTTCATCTTTTTAAAGCAGCTCCTTTAGCATATCTTGCAATGTTGATTGGGGGAGGTGTATTCTTTCAGCCTTCTTTTGTCTGGAAAACTCCTTATTTCACCTTCCATTTTAATTGAGAGCCTTGCTGGGTAGAGTAGTCTTGGTTGCAGGCCTTTGCTTTCCATTACGTGGAATATTTCTTGCCATTCCCTTCTGACTTACAATGTTTCTGTTGAGAAGTCAGCTTCTAGCCTTATTGGGGCTCCCTCGTATGTTACTGGCTATTTCTCCCTTGCTGCCCTTAAGATTCTCTCTGTCTTTGAATTTTGTTATTTTAAAAATGACATGTCTTGGAGTGGGCCTCTTTGAATTCATCTTGATTGGGATCCTCTGTACTGCCTGGTCTTGCCTCACTTTTTCTCTCATCAAGTTAGGGAAGTTGTCTATCAGTACTTTTTCAAGCACATTTTCTATCCCTTGCTCCTCCTCTTCTTCCAATATGCCTGTTATACGGATATTATTACATTTCATGTTGCCCTGCAGATCTCTTATTCCCTCTTCATTCTTTTTGAGTCTTTTTTCATTTTTTGGCTCTGTCTGGGAATTTTTTCTACCTTGTCCTTCAGCTCAGTGATTCAATCCTGTGCTTCATCTAACCTGTTTTTAATTCCTTCTACTGTGTTCTTCATTTCAAATATTGTATTTTTCATTTCCTCCTATCTCTTATTGATAGTTTCTATGTGCCTTTTTATGCTGGTGTAGTTTGCAGTAAGTTCCTTGCAACTTCTGTGGAATTCTTTGAAGTTCTCACTAAGCTCAGTGACAGTCCTTATAACCATTATTTTGAATTCTGTGTCTGATAGTTGGGTTGCCTCAATTTTGTGTGGTAGTCTTTCTGGGGATTTTTCCTTTTCTTTCAATTGGGGGTTCTTTGTCTCCCTATTTTATATAACTCTTCTTGTTGTTGTTGTTGTTTTCCTGCTTGGTAGGTTTATCTGCTTTGACTCCCTGTCTTTGTGGTGTGCTCTTCTGTGGTAGGAGACCTGTGAGTCTCAGTGGTGCAATCTCCTGATCACCTGCCCTTGGTGCTCTTGCACTGACCTTCATGCCTTTTATGTGGTTGTAATTGGGTTTTGGTTGCTGTTGTGTCATTCTTTGGTGGGTTTTTCCTTCTGGCTGTCTGACTGAGGGTCATTCCGCCCTCCATGTCTTGTATACTGCTGAACAGGTGCTGCCAGAACAAAAACCAAACAGCTGCCCTGGCTGGTGTAGCTCGGTGGATTGAGCGCAGGCTGTGAACCAAAGCATCGCAGGTTCGATTCCCAATCAGGGCACGTGCCTGGGTTGCAGGCCACAGCCCCCAGCAACCACACATTGATGTTTGTCTCTCTCTCTTTCTCCCTCCCTTCCCTCTCTAAAAATAAATAAATAAAGTCTTTTAAAAAGAGTCTACTTAAAAAAAAAAAAACAGCTCAGGAAACAGACCCACACCCACAAAGATATCCCCTGCCCACAATTACACTATCAACAGCCAATGCACCAATATTAATAAAGGTATAAAGAGATTAAGACTATTATAGAAAAGGAAAAATGAATGTGAGATAACTAACTGAAATAAAAGAGATTTTGCAAGGGCAGAGGGAGGGGCAATAATAAGAGTAGGAAATAGAGACAAGGCAAAGCAGGAAAGAAAATAAAATTTACTTTGTAATTAAAAAGGGAGAAGGGAAGGCGGTATAAGAGAGGAGAAGTGTGTAGTACTAGGTTAAAATCAAAATTTAAAGAAAATATGTATATCTGTATATATCCAGTAAAAGAAAAAACAGACAACTACAACAAAAAAATATGTATATATACATAAAATAATATGGCCATAACTGCAGAAAAGTCTCTACCAGAGAGATATCAACAACCAACAAGTTAAGATTTATATATTTGGAATGGGAATAAGAGGGCACAAGGACAGAAAGAAGAGCTTCAGAGATGTCTAGAGGAAAGAAAAGTTAGTTTGAGAGGATAAAGGGAGAAGGAATAAAGGATGAAAATCTGGCTAAGAAGGAATAATTAATATTTAAAACAAAAAAAGGGAAGGGCAGGAGGAAGGCAAAATGGTGTAGCAGAGGGGAACAGTGAAATTTGAGATTTAAAATGCAAAGAGAGTCACAGTCTAGAAATAAGATTGAAGAACTGTAACAATAACAACAAGCTCCTTATCCACTACCTATGAACAAAGATTGATAAAGGTGGAGAGACAATAAGGGCATTTCAAGAACGGGAAAAGGAATGTGACCTAATGACAATCACAAATGATTTTGAAAGGCTAGAAGGGGGAGCAATAGTAATAGTGCAGATTAGAAACAGTGATAACAAGAGAGAAAATGGAATTTTAAAAATATATACAAAGGAGGAGGAAGGAGGTAGTGTGGAGTAAGAGAAGGGAAGAGCAATATATGAGATTTGAAATAAACTATATTGTAAAACCTGGTGTTTTATTATGCCCAAACTTGAAGGATATGAAATGAATCTTAAACAGCTTTGCAGGAGAGAATATAGCATCTTCTTGTGCTTGTCTCTATCTTCTCTGCTCTGCTGGGTTTAGTAAATTGGGCTGGGGAGCTGTGTAGCTTGCAGTGCTGATGCAAGGCCTTTCCCTTCTTTCCCCTGAGGAAATGTACACAGCAGAAAACTCCTGGGCCTGAACCTCACCACTCTGCAGAGCCTGTAATCCCACAGGTGGGGATTGGGTTTGCCTATCTGTGTAAGGCTCTGGCTGATAGGAGCAAATCTCATTCAGATCCTGCCCTCCAGATCCAAGACACCGGGCCACTCTCCCACAGTAGGTTCACCCAAATTCTCCACTCTGTGCTGCCCTTTGCTTGCTAGCTGTGTTGGCTCAGGTCATCCCCCTCAGTGTTTTTCTGCCTCTGAGATTTTTGATTAGCAAAGCTGTTGCATCCTGCCCGGGTGCACTGGCTGCCCAGGTGCACTGGCCTGCACACTCAGCCCCTGCCAAGCCTAGGGTACCTCTCAGCCCCCTCTGTAAAAGAGCATCTCTATGGTGCCCATGATGTAGTGCAGGTCCCTGGGGACCCTATTCTCCACACACTCCCTCTCCCTAAAAATCACAGTGTCTCACAGTCAGGATTGGCCAGCTCCTTACAGGGCCTCTGACAATTTTAGATAAAGTTTCTCTGACTCTTTTAACACAAGGCAGTGAAAGTGTGATGTCCCTGCTTCCTCCAGAGGTCTTTTGCCTCAGGCCTGCCTGTCCATGACATGCTGTTTCTGAAGCCTGCACCTCCCAGGCCTTCTCTTGCCACCCTGGTAGTTTTGGACGCTGAGCGACCCGACTCTGCACACCCAGCAGTGCTGGGCTGGGCAGCAGTGGCAGGCCACCTGGAAAGCCTGGGGCCAGCTGCCCCAGGCTCCCACCACAGGCTGGTGGGTTCCTGCGTACTCCCGCACACGCCTAGTGCTCTCCTCTGCACACTCTCACTCATGGACACTTTCACTCCCTCTCCTCTCTGAATTCTGACTTCAAGTCTAGTCCGTGTCTGCGAGCAGATGAGTGGAGCTGCATGCTATATGGCTGCCATCTTGGATTCTCCAAAAGTAGGCAGGTATTGAATACAAGTGATGCAGTCACCGGCCTGCAGTGTCTGCGCCATTATGGATGAAATGAGACATTCACACAGACTACCAAGCACGGTGGAGGAAAAGGGACAGCATGGCTTTTCTCTCAAGAGGAGCAAAAGCTTCAGCCCTTGCTCCAATGAGCATTTATTGTCTTCCTGGGCACATTATAAGAAGGTCCTCATTTACTATGCACAGGTTTGCTTTAGGTGGTTACCTTTTACAATAAACAAAGGAGCCAATGCCGTTAATCACATCACAGAGGAGGGATATTTGCAAGTGAAAAGGCAAAAGTGGTTGGACCAGTTACACTCATCCTTGGAAGATTTAGCATGGTTTTTAGGAAGTTGCTTTGCAGTAAATGTCCTCAGTTCAGCGTGAGGGAGTTTTAGCAAAAAGCAAGACTCACAGTGGCCTAGGTACATTGCAGGCCTGATTCCCCATGGTAGAACCTATCCGTGGGTCCTGTGCATCTCTCAATGGGAGCTGGGCCCACGCCTCGCAGAGCAGTCTCCTACAACAAGGAATGGGCTCATAGAGAGTGACTTCAATGAATATTTCTAAGTGATTTTGTACATTTTCAGCAGGGAAACCAAGCTGGATCTTCAGCTTTATGTTCACTTCCTGCAAGGGAAGAAGAGGCTTTCTACAATTGGACATTTTGGTTTTCCTCTTTGAGAATTTTAACACCCTTTTGTGTCATTTCTACTTAATTTGGAAACATTCATTTTTACCTGCTTTTTAAAATACTGCCCTTACTTTTTCCAGTAAAAATCCTCAATAATGCTAGTATATATATTTATGTAAATGAGCTACAGAGAGATATTTATCATTATGAGTATTTGGCTCATATGATTATGGAGGCTGAGACATGCCATGGTCCACTGTCTGCAAGCTGCAGTGGTGTAGTTCCAGTTTGAGTCCAAAAACCTGAGAACCAGTAGTGCCAATAGTGTAAATTCCAGTCAGAGTGAAGGAAAAAACCAATGTTCCAGTTCAACCAGCCACTCAGAGAGAACAAATTCACCCTTTCTCTGTATCCCACCCCCATTCCCCACCCTCAGGCCCTCAACAGATTGGATGCTGTAGGGGGCAATCAGCTTTACTCAGTCCACCAACTCAAATGCTGATCTCTTCTGGGAACACAGATATCCCAGAACTGATGTTTAACTAGATATCTGGGCATCCCATGGCCCATTCAAGTTGACACACACAATTAACCTTTATTTGCATCACAGGGTTTAATGCTTGGCAGGTGCTCATCACAGTGACCATGTTTATTTTTTCCACAGTGAGGTCAGCAAGAGCTCGCTGGAGAAAATCCTTCCACAGCTGAAATGCCATTTCACGTGGGACTTACTTAAGGAAGAAAGTGTTTCATCTGATCTAGAAGATAGAGTGCGTAACCAGATTGAATTTTTAAACCCTGAGTTCAAATCTACCATGTACAACTTGTTGGCCTACATCAAACACCTACGTGGTCAAAATGAGACAGCGCTGGAATGCTTACAGAAAGCTGAAGAGTCCATTCAGCAAGAGCATGCTGACCAAGCAGAAATCCGAAGTCTGGTCACCTGGGGAAACTACGCCTGGGTCTACTACCACATGGGCAGGCTCTCAGAAGCTCAGGTTTATGCAGACAAGGTCAAACAGGTGTGCAAGAAGTATTCCAATCCTTACAGTATTGAGTGTCCTGAGCTTGACTGTGAAGAAGGGTGGACCCTGCTAAGGTGTGGAGGGAAACAAAATGAAAAGGCTAAGGTGTATTTTGAAAAGGCTCTAGAAAAGAAACCCAACAACCCAGAATTCTCTGCTGGGCTGGCAATCGCAATGTACCGCCTGGATGAGAAACCACCAAAGCAGTTCTGTGTCAGTGTTCTCAAGCAGGCCATTGAGCTCAGTCCTGACAATCAGTATGTCAAAGTTCTCTTGGCCCTGAAATTTCAAAAGATAAATAAAGAAGCCGAAGGGGAGCCATTGGTGGTAGAGGCCCTGGAGAAAGCCCCTTGCCAAACTGATGTCCTTCTCAGTGCAGCCAAATTTTACAAAAAAAAAGGTGATCTAGACAAAGCTATTGAATTGTTTCAAAAGGCGCTTGTATCCTTGCCAAACAATGGCTACATCGATCAGCAGATTGCAAGCTGCTATAGAGCGAAAGAGAAACAAATTCAGAGCGCAGAGGACTCCGAAGCTGATAGGAATAGAGAGAAGATTGAAGAACTGAGGAAATATGCTAGGAAGTATTCAAATAAAGCTACTGAAAAGGGACTAAATCCTATATATGCATATTCTGACCTCACTGAGCTGGAAACAGAAGAATGTCTTGAGACAGCTTTCCCTGAGGCTTCGAGGAAACAATTCTATCAGGGCTATTCCAACTTTCAGGAGTATCAGGGGAAGTCTGAAGACACTTCTGTCCTACCTCATTTAAATGTTCTGCCCATAAACACAAAATCGACTGAGAAGGAAAAAGTGAAGTACCAGCCACAGAATGGAGCCGAAAATCAGCTTCCGCAAAATGCACCAAATTCTTGGTATCTCCAAGGATTAACTCACAAGATGAATGGAGACCTGCAGCAAGCAGCCGAGTGCTTTGAGAGGGAACTGGGCCGCCTGTTGAAGAACAGCCCTTCAGGCATAAGCAGTTTTTTCCTGCCAGCATCGGAGCTTGAAGACGGCCATGCAGAAGTGAGCCAGGGTACAGATGGCTTCCCTCTCAGTGAGCTCCCTGACCCCGGAGCTGAAACAGAGAGGGGGGAAAGGAGAGGAGAGGGAGAAGCCTGTAACTGCCATGAGGGGAAGAAGGATGGGAAGGCAGGCGTTCCCCAGTCTGAGCTTGCTGACTAGGTGGTCTTGCTTATATGAGGCTTTAAGGTACATTGTTAGAGAGCTCTTTCCTCATGCCTGTCTCACCAGTTCCGTACCAGCCACACACAGTTGTGTAGTCTGCAGGTCTTATAAGAAATGACTACTAGAAGCAGAGCTTCAAACCCACAAAAAGTGATTAATTCTCAGTTTGCACTCAGTTCACCAGAAATTCCCCATTTCTGCCCTTTCTTGCCAAGGGTCATAGCTCGAGATTACCTACCAACAGAATCGCACATCTTTCATCCCATTACTATTTAACCTTCTGGGCCGCCTAGAAGACTAGTTTTTGATCAACCCTAAAGTATTCTTTACTTGTTGTTCTTGATTTCAGCCATGTATGAGTAATATGTATATTTTTGATAGTGATACTACAATAAATATATATTGGTGATAGTGATACTACAATAAATTTCATAATTTCAACTCACGATAGAAGTGACTGTGTGGTTTGCATGTGTGACTAAGAGTGATGTTAATTCCCCAAGGTCTCTGTTTAGAGCTGAGGGGGAAGGCGGGTAATTGCTACAGCCATGCCATGCTATTCTCAACATGTCCACATTAGCTCGTCCTTGGAACTAACAACACTCTCACTCTGTAGCTAGCCCATCCTAGGGCTGTGGGGGCTATGACTCTCACTGCAGCTCAGGAACCTCACCCAAGCCCAGTGCCCTGTCAGCAGCTGCCGCTGTAGACCAGGGTTGTTGTGCACCCAGGAATATCTTGGCAATTGCCACCCTGCTAAACACCATTTCATAGTCCCCTGCACTTCATGCTGAGTATGGTGACACACACATACACACAGTGATTATAGAGAAACATTGACTTCCAATTTGAGATTAAGAGAGAAGAGTTTGGATGTTCCTGCTTCTTTGTCTCTACTAAATTATGTGAGAATATACTTGCAACTGGCATCTGCCAGGAAATAGACTCTTATCCCAAGTATGCCCAAGAATGGTGCTGTGTTCCTAGCCAGTGTCCCCATGGTTTGGGAATCTAGGAACAGCCATCTGGGGAAGGAGAGTCTTACAAAGGAAAATCCTCACAGGAAACTGGGTAGGCTGGAGAGAGATCCACACTTGGCCAGTCTTTGCCCGTCTTCGCTCCCCTTCACACCTCCACATGGAGGTGCATGGCTGAATAGCTTTTGCATTGTTTTTTCCAGTGCAAAGTCTAAGAAGTCACATCAGGAGTCCCCAAGACAATCTCTGGGTCTGGTAGGTTTCACTGCAAGGACTCACAGGCCTTAGTAGAGCTATACTCATGGCTAAGATTGACAACAAAACGATACAAAGCAAAATCAGCACAGGGAAAAAGCACAGGTCCAAGGATAAAGAAAACAAGGCATGAGTTTCCCAGAGTCTCTCCCAGTAGAATCATACTGGGAGAATCATACAGGATCTTCTTGATTCTTCCAGCATCAAATTGGAACAACTCTTACGAAGCTTGTTAGAGACTTCATGGCCAATGGTTCCACTGGGGACTAGTTAGTTACATAAGGACACCTAGGCTTAGCAGGTATCAGCATTAACTATATCATTTGCATAAACAATAACCATGCTTATTGGTTAGGGAATGGTGGGAACACTCCAAAAATCCAAGTTCCCAGATGCCAACTAAGAGCCAATCTTGCAAACTGGCCTTTCTAAAAATCATGGCCTCCAGCCTAATGCTTTTCTGCACAGTCCATCCCCTTGGTCCCTTAGCCAAGGTGTATTTAAAGCCAAAGTATTGTCAGTAGGATCTCCCATGTCAGGATGAGATCTTACAGTATGGGCCTCAGCTATGCCATTTAGAGATCCTGAATTTAGTCATCCTACTAATTATTAAGGTTTATGTTGGAAGCCCAAGTCACTTCCTCCCTGAATTTCTGTACTATCCTTTTTACCTGACGGCATAGCATAACTCTGGCTATGACCTGGCTGCCTCCCAGGGCTGAAGCATTATCATCGTATGCATACATAAGAAGTACAATCTCAGAAAACATATATGGTGCCCCTGGAAACAGAATTTAGTTGTTTAGGTATTCCAAGCAAAACATACTTTAGTTGGGTAGTACAGGTTAATAGGTTCTCCGGGTGTGGCCTTCCACTGGAGGGCTTTCAGTCCAGTCCAAAAAAATTCGGTTGAGTAGTTGGTTTTAGAGGAACTGCCTGACAGTTAGTTCCAAACATTTGCTTAACCCTGATACCAACCACCAGTTCATATGTGTCATGAGTGAAGATGATATCTGAGCTTTTCTGGGTGAAAAGTTCAGGGGCTGCCCCACCCCCCACTGCCCTCCTGCCCCCTGTGCTCAGCAGTCTGAATTCCAAGCACTCTAGCACAGTTTGGAAAGGTGGAATGGGGGGATTCCCCCCAGAAGGGAAGGACAGCTTCCGAGAACAATTCAAAGTGTCTTGTTCAACAACTATAACTTTTCATTCTTTCTCAATTATCCCCTATTCTCTTTCTCCCAGACCCAGGTTATATGCAAGAGGGAAAAAAATGTTTTCACAGAAAAATATTTTATACAACTTAACCAAAAAGAGGCATCATGTTTAGGAATGACCCAAAGCCTGCAGTTTTTAAAACTTTCAAAATGGGTTTATATCACTCCCCACCACTTTGTCCTGACCATTTATATGGTGAGTCTAGAAATGAGCAACTGTTTTCTGGGGTCACTTGCATTTAACAATCAGACCACATGCCTTACTAAGATGTGTACACTAGGACAAAGGCAAGAGACATGCAGTCGAGCTATCATTCCATTCTCACAGACCACGACGACGTAGAAATTTGAAAAGAAGAAGTCAATAGCAGTGAGAGGACCTGGACGAGGTCCATGGCTTAATCTGTCAGGGGTGGGAGAAGCGGGTCATACTCCCTGTAATTTGTCCTCTCCCAGCTCACAGCTTTCAACAAGAATCACCAGTAAGAAATGCAGCTAGCCTCTGTACCACGAGGCCCATGTTGAGCTGAAAGCAACTGAGAAAAATCAGACACAGGATGAGCTGTTTGCCCTCCCTATCTGACTGAAGGCAGAAGATCAATTCCCCATGTAAATGTGCCCTCCCCTGCCTAGTTCCTGGACCAGGAAGGGATAACAGTCTTATTACCAGAGACAAGACGGCACCAAAAAGAATATACACAAACCCTATCTTCCCAGTTCTCATCTACCATTGGTTTCCTCCGTATGCTTACCTTCCCACAATTTGTAGCCCCTAAAAACTCAAAGCCTCCTCCCTTTGTCTCACTTCTTTTCAACAAGCATATTGTCCTTTTGATAAAATGCTATATAAGCCCAAGTTCTAACCATGCCTTTGAAATACTCATCACTGGGTGCCTCCATGGATACGCATGAGGCACATGTCATTGAACTTCTTTGTTTTTCTGTTATTAATTTGTTTCTTTGTCAGTCTAATTTGCAGGCTCCATCCAAGAACCTCAGATGGATAGAGGAAAAAGATTTTTTTCTTCCTCTATAATAAAAAATAGAGAGATGATCTGCTGCTATATTTCAGATGGTCAGTCAGAGCAATGTCTTTTTTTTAAGATGTTATTTGTTTATTTTTATTTTTAGAGGGAAGGGAGGGAGAAAGAGAGAGAGAGAGAAACATCAGTGTGCGGTTGCTGGGGGTCATGGCCTGCAACCCAGGCATGTACCCTGACTGGAAATCAAACCTGCGACGCTTTGGTTCGTAGCCCGTGCTCAATCCACTGAGCTACGTCAGCCAGGACAGAGCAATGTCTTTTCCTGTAGGCATTTGATCATGACCCAGACAGTCACGCTGGCATCCATGATGTTTTTATGAATTAGGGCCCCACAGAGGGGTGTGCTGTTGTGCAAAGGCCCCAGAGTCTGGGTTCTCTTCACGGAGACCGCTCTCAGGTCAGCACAGCAAAAACTAAGGCTAACACAGCCCAGCAGCCGTCAGCCCCAGGTTTTAACCTCGAGTCCAGTCCAGGCAGTTAGGATCTGTAAGTTCCAGATTTCAACAGTCAGATGCTTTTCTTTTTCTTTCTTTTTAAGAGTTTATTTATTTATTTTTAGAGAGAGGGGAAGAAAGTGAGAAAGAGAGGGAGAAAAACATCAATGTGAGAGAAAAACATTGATTGATTTCCTGTTGTAGGCACCCTGACCAGGAACTGAACCTGAAACCCAGGCATGTGCCCTGATGGGAATCGAAACTGCGACCTTTTGCTTTGTGGTACCATACGCAACAAACTGAGCCACACTGGTCAGGGCAAGAGTCAGCTGTTCTTGATGCAGCAGCAAAGCCTGGACAAGGCTGGGCCAGCCCGCCATGGTCTAAGAAGGCTTTCCTAAGCCTTCTGTCTTGTCAGTCTTAGAATTCTAATTGACTCACTCAAAAATACATACCATACATCAGCCCGGAAAATCACCAGCCTCCAAGTCTCAGACATCTGATCTCACAAGGGCTCATTAGCAACGAAAACCTGCTTTCTCCATCTGGTGATTGCCTCTCTTTTTAGGTGGTCTCCCTTTTTCCAGGGGCTGTCAAAGGTGAGCATCATAGCAAAAATCACATATTACAAGACTTCCTCTGTTTTCAGTACTCGAAAACTTTGAATTCCAACCCCTGCATAAGCAGCAAAAAGGGAGAAACTGGTGTCCCACTAACACATTTTCCTTTTATTACGGCAGTTGTTCCTGACTGAGGAGATCCCACTAGCATTTCTAAAATTGTAAGCATATGACAGTTTTTATTAATCTCATCATATATCCCAGTGTTGTCAGATGTGGGCTGGGACCTAGGAAGGTCTGCCAAACTTGTCTGGAAACGGGTTTTCATGCAAAGTTTCGAGAAAAGAATTTCTGGGGACTTACACATTGGAGAATGTGAGGTGTATTAGCAAGATTTATTGGAGGGGCACACAGGGCATAAATGCTCCTGAAGAGGCTACCACAGTGTCTCATCCACAACCAGGTGGCTAAGGTCTGTCACTGCTGGGGAAGAAGTCCAGTCTCTGCCCTGCAAGCCTGCACCCAAGCTCATCAGGTTAAGGATGGCTAGGGCCCAGAAATGTAGAATGTCTCTGTGCCTCATTTCCCCATGTGCATGTCCACCACAAGGGGTAAGGGTGCCCTGGCTGAGATCTTGCCAGGCAGCTGTCACACCCGGGCCCAGGCACCTGCCAAGGGGAGAGAGAACAAGCATGTGCGCCAGGGTGCCACCATGGGGGTCTTTGTTAAACTTTGATTATATCTTCTGGGGTTTGGGAAGAGGTAAACTTCCTTTCAAACTAACCAATCTTCTTCCTAATTTTGCAGGCTTGTGCTGCACCCACCTCATGTCCAATCCCTCTCCTGGATCTGCCTGGGTTTCCTGCCCTGATCCTGTCCAGTTGTTTTCCCAGATTTTCCTAGGTTAGACTCCTTCCCTTAGGGTCACCATTTTGGCTCCTACTGCACATACCCCATAGTTTTTCCTCCTCATCTGGCTTCTACTGTGCAGGTCTCAGCAGAAGAATTTCCTCCCAGCTGTTCATCCCTCCCCCCAGTAATCCAGGCCTTCAAACAGGTTGTTCCCTGGGGAGATTGGAAACTGGTCTTTCCTGTCCGCTTGATGCCTGCAGTAACTGTGAAGCTGCCCCTTCCTAATTAATCCAGCTTGATTAGATGTTTGGCTCCCTTCTCTTTCATTAATATCTAACTACCTACCTACTATAACACCAATGGAATAGCCACCACATATGAAATCATCTCCTTTTTTGATTTCCCATTGCATATTTACTGAAAGCCCTCCCAGTAAATTCCACCTTACAGAGTTAACATTGGAGGGCTGGGGAGACCTGGACTGGAATGCAAGGGTTGGCACGAAGAAGGGGGAAGCTATTACAGCAGTGGCAGCCACCAGCTGAAGAAATGACTAGAAAAAATTCCCCTCCATCCGCCTAGCTGATTAACCCTTTTTTTTCTCCTGCTTGGAAGAAAGAACAAGACAAACTTTTGATATTTTTGGTCCATCCAAAGCTCACCTTTAGAAATGTTTCAGCCCTTTCTCCTCCCACTGGAAGGAGAGAATAAAAACCAAAGGCATTTCCTTGGCTGCAAGATTTTCCCCTCCCTCTAACCAGCTGGGCCAAAAGCAGCCAGAGATTGAATCCTCAAGCCAACTCTCTTGTGGTTAGATACCTCAGTTTCAAACCCCACGGGTAACTGAAACCTCTTACCAACAGACAGTAGCTCAACTGCTGTTGCATACATACCACGAGTGACTCCAGAGCCACCAGGCATCAAAGTTTTGTCATCCCTTGTGTGTTCATCCTTCCCTTTCCCAAACAATGCTTCAGCATATTTCATGAGTCAGGATTGTTCTAACATGGGGGTAAGGGGATTCAAGTCCACTCTCAGGTTTGCTCATTTGCTGAAAAGACTGACAGACTCAGCATGTAGCAATAATCATCAGTAAGATTTATTATAGTATAAGGGAGAAAAAGTTATTTTCCTCTACCCTCCTGTCACCAAACCGGTTCCGTGTCAGAGACTGGCCCTGCCCCAGGATGGCCTGAGACCTTTCGCATATGAGACAACCTTTAGGCTCTTGGCTTGCCCAGGAAAGATTCTGAGAATGAAATCAGAGGGAGAACAAGCAAGTTTTATTCAGGTAGAGGAAACAGAAGAAGCTGGGACACGGGTTGCTGGAGAGAGGATCAGGGGTTGAGTTCAAGACGGGCTGCCAGCACCCGCTGCCCACATGGTTGCGAGTCTCACAGGGCACTGCTGGAGAAGTGAAAGTGTGCATGGGAGTGGACACAGACAAATGCACATGTCAGTTGCGTGTGTGGTCAGTCAGTTCCTGGGTTTTCCATGTTCCCGGTTTTTTAACTTTGCGGCACCAATTCTGTCTCTGTCTTCTGGTTGGGAGCGTCCTAGTTCTTAAAATGGTTTGTTCAGGAAGTGTCATGGTGTTCACCTCACCTCACCCCCCTTGTACCTGTGGTGTTGTTACAGGATGCAGCCAAGAGGCGGGATCCCAAACAGGCATTTGAAATGGGGTCCAGAACTCAAGGTGTCCAGGAGATTTTAAGAGTCTTCACCCCTTCCCCCACAGGTATGAGCTGGGGGAAAGGGCACACAGAGCAAGAACATGCAGGGCAGCTTTGCAGCTAATCCATGGCATGGTCATTTAGCATACCTATAGCCTTTGGCTGGTCACTTAAATATGCTAAATAGCTATGGCCATGCTCAAGGCCAGGGGGATGGAAAGGGACCTCCCCCCAAGATGTGACTGGGGGGCAGGTCCCCCAAGTTACAGTGCCTGCGTGGGGGCTCGGAGAAGATTGGCTCCAGGACATGGGGTCACACATGCCCAGACCCACGATGGTGACCAGAAAAGCTGGAGAAGACAGCAGATTGAGGGCAAGTGTGCCCAAGTGTGGGAGGAGTCAGAAATGGGGCTGCAGAGGAAGATTGGCGTGAGGATTTAAACCCAGACACAGCAGCCATTGAAGAGAGAACCACATGACCTGGACAGAGTGGGGACTCTCCCTTCCCGCAGCCCTGAGAGAGGGAGAACCATGTGGCCTGGACAGAGTGGAGACTCCCGTAGCCTTGGGAGAGAGGACCACGTGCCTTTGCCAGAGTGGGGACCCCCGCAGCTTTAGAAGGGGGAACCACCACCTGGTTTTAGCAGAGATCCCGGTGACTCAGAGGAGGGTGCCGGGAACCCAGGGAGGTCTCCCAGTCGAGATGGAGTACTAACTGGGAAGAACCAGAGGACTGCCTGAGCCATGGACTATTTCCTTTCCTGAGATACGGTACTCTGGACTGGGCAAAGGGGGAAGGAAGGAAGGACTGTGTCTGTTTGTGGTTTTAAAAGGGACTTAAGGATTTTTGATAAAGACATTAGGTCACTACTTTAAGTTTGTATAGCATTAAATAAACATCTCCTTTCCTTTTCACAAATCTCTGGCATTGAGAGACGTCTTTCCTCTGGCGGCGGACGGTACGGACCTGGGGGCTTTTTTTCAATAATAGTATATTGTCCCAGACCCCCCTTGTTTGTTCTGTAACAGTGTCAGTTTTCATTATAATGATAGTATAATGAGCTTCAGAGTTGATTCTCTGATCAGTTTTTCCTCCATCTTGGATTGATCTGGTTTTAGCCAGTCCTTGCAATCATTGACCTCTGTGACCATGGCAGAACTTTTCTTGCTATCAGCTGTTTCCCTTTGATCATGGTGGAGGTGGGGACTCAAGCAAGAGAACCTAGCAGCTTATTGGCCCTGTAATGCCCGCTCCTATTTCCCCATTGCACTTGTCAGGATTTTCCCCTAATTTCTTTCTGTCCTGCTTCATTACCAGGTTCTCAGCCCAGGGCCCTGAAAATTAAACTGACAAAGAAGGGTTAGTAACAGAAAAGTCAGCTGAAGTTTATTAACGTGTAGTGGGAGAACCCAGTAGTGAGTAACTCAAAGGAGTGGAGAGAGCTTGGGCTTTTACATAGTATAGGAGAAAAAGTCTTTTTACTTCTACCCTCCTAGATTCAATGGCTAGGGACATGAATCAAACATGATAAGAGACAGATTCACAAGAAAATAGTTTTAATTACACACATAGACACAGTTCACAAAGAAAACTATGCCTCTCAGAGGCAACCGGATCATGGAGGCTTATCAGGCAGTGTCGATAAATCACTGGCAGATCTAATCCCTTTTGGCTGGTGCTCAAACGCGACAGAATGAATTTGTTGACGTCATAATGACGATAATATTCTCTGAGGCTTCATAACCCTAGTGTAGTGTTTCCTGTCTCCACAAACACACGAAGCCCAGAGAGGCCAGAGGTCTTTGAAGAGGCAGAACCAAACACCTGACAGTTTAGAAGGATGTTGACAATGTTGAACTTCCTCTGAGCCTTGTGCTCCAGGAAAACAGCTATGGTCAAAATATTTACCCACCCTCCCCCTACTGTAAATGTGGAGCGTTTTGTTTAGCTAATCCATGGTGTTGCTGCCTAGGTTTCCTTTTTGTTTGGCCAAGCAGCCAGAGGAGGGCCGTAAAGGCCTTACACTAACATTGGCCCCTCGAGTAAGTGCATGCCCTAGACAACAGCCTGCAGAGTCACAAGCAAATGGAAGTTCCTGAGATGACTTCCCCAAAATCCCTTGTGATCAACAGTCTCTCCCAACCTCCCAGAGACTTTCCTCTGCGCTCCCCTTAAATAAGATCCCAGTGGAACTAACCAAAACCCTATTTGTTTGTGGTTGGAATTGACTAATCCAGCCTTAGCATGGGATCACTAAAGCATTTACCTATGGACCATGCTGAAAACCTGTGCCCCAGGTCCTGCCTCCCTCTCTCTGCCTGCAGCCTGCCTGGCCCTGCTGGTGTGGCTTCAGGACCTGTTGTAATCCACATGCCTGTTTCAGTTTCTCTTGTGCCCATTTGTTGAACTGCTAAGAATACCCTTCCCCCTATTACTTAGACAAGTCTGGTCATGCCCTCCTCCTTACTTACCTATGACAAATCCAAACACAGACCCTCCAAATTCCTGTTCTGTGTCTCATGAATAAGTAGATGAATGATTTGTTCACACTGACCAATGTGAAGAAAATGTCTGTAAACTTAACTTCACCGAATTTCTCTCATCCCCACTCCCCCCACCCCCACCAGATTCTGCAAGCTGGATGACCACTCAGATTAAACACACACTGGAATGCCAAACAATCCCCCTCAAAACTGGCTGAGGACCAGGAGAAATATTTCCTGCTCAGCTGGTGGATCTGCCACCCATTGCCCTCCTTGCCCACACCCACTTCTTTCAATCCTTGTTTACACCTCCATAGAAAAGAAAACCCTTTTTCTGACTAATCTTTGAGACATTTGCAGGATTTATGATCAAAGCCATCTCCCTGTTGCCATAGTCACCCTCCCTCCTTTGCAATAGTCACCCAAACTTATTGCAAGTCTTTTTTTCTTCTGCTTAATAAGCTTTTAGAGTACTTTTAGGCTTCTGGAAACAATGCAGAGAAAGTAGAGCTCTATATATCACCTGCTCCACACTGTCACCCATCCTGCAGTTTCCGCTATGAGTAACATCTTGCATTCTGTGGTGTATTTGTTTCTACTGAATACCCACTATTAATACGTTATTACTGAAACCCATAGTTCACTTTAGGGTTCACCTTTGTATTGCATGTAACATCATGTACCCACCATTACACTAACATAAGAAGGGTTTCATTGCCCTAAAAATGACCCATGCTCCACCTGTTAATCCATTCTCCACTCTCTCGCCACTTCAGGGTCTCAACATAGCCTCAGCTGATGGCGTGCTCGCAGATAAGGACTCTTATTTGTAATCATAAAATCATGAAAATTCAGTTAGAACTGAAAAACATGGGAATCAGTCAAAAATGCCAATAATGGTGGGCCAAAGATAGCTACCAAGACCCCTGAGATGGTATGAAAATTACTGAAGTTTTCAGAGAAGAGTAGTTTTTGGTGGCTGAATATTTTCTCTGTGGATGATTAGCACATATTTACAAACATGAGTAATCTCAAAAGCAAACATCAGACCCTCCAAGTAGAGGTAAAAACACTGAGCTACATCCTTTAACACATTATGTGGATTATTAAGGTGCACACAGGGACACCAGAAACAGAGAAATGAAGTTACAGATTCAGAGCCTCATAGAAAGACAGGTATGTAGTAGGAATCAGTCCCTGTCCACCCTCCATAGCATTCAAACCTGAAAGGGACCTAGGAATCAGCTAAGAAGGCACCTCTCAAACTTCAACATACCAACGAATCACCTGAACATCTTGTTAAGGGAAAGACTCTAATTTAGTAGGTGCATGGAGGGGCTTAACATTCTGCATATCTGATAAGCCTTAATTGATGCTGATGCTACTGGTGTACAGAACATACTCTTAGTAGCAAAAATCTAGCTCGGTGCTTTTAAACCATGATTGCACAATAAAATTACCTTGGGGTTTCTGTTTGTTCATTTTTTATTAACTGATAATTCCAATGCTTGAGCCTTACTCCTAAAAATTCTGATTCATTCAACTAGAGATTAGCTTTGGCATACATGCATTTAAAGATTCTCAGGGAATTTTCCAGTTTGCAGCCAGGGTTGCAAACTACTGTCCAAGGCCAACCTATCTATTTAACTGTTAAGGCAACTAATAGAGTTTAAGTTAAATCAAATTCACCCAGCTTGTCAGTTAAACACAGAGCTGGTCCTTGAATCCGGATATTGAACTCATAGTTCAGTAGTTAAGGCTCATTTCCTCAGGTAGGAACGCTGTGCATTAGAAATTAATTGCTCTTTCTAGTTTTCATTGCTCTTTTCTATTTGTAAACACACACACACACACACACACACACACACACATTTACAGACTTGTTGACTGTTGCCTCTCTCCTTAATGCTTCTCTGCCCTGTGTGGTTCATGGGTCTGTTTATGTCAAAGACACACTGGGCGAGATTCTAAATACCTAATCAGCTGGACCAGAGTCCTACAGAATCAGGACTGTTGCCAAGTTCACACTTATCATGGGAAGAACACTTGCTCTGTTTCCCTGATACACAGGCCATTCTCCTGTGAGAGGCAACAGCCCTCCCATCCTTCATTTCAGCACTTATTTACTCTTCCATCCCTTTCTTTCAGAACGGGGTTTGTGCTGGTGTCTCACAGAAAATATTTTCACCTAAAAACTCGATTAGCCTGCTAGCAGCTTTCCAAATGATACAGGACTAGAAGGCAATAACTGACCAGACATGACCCTTTTAAAGTCTCTTTTCCCCCTGCACAGGTCAGTCCCTCCTTGGGAAAGGCTGGATGCCAGCCTCTGGGTGTGGGCATGTCCACGGCTCCCTGACTTGAGACCTAAGGTAGGATCATCTAGGTTGCCCTGGATCAAAACCCCCAACAGACCGTGCTACCTTAGCAGTTACACAGTCAGAGTCATGACATGAGGCACCTCTCAGTCCCCACAAGTTGACAGTGGCTCTCTAGATTGTTCCTTTAGTCATAAGCCACTCACTCTGGCCCAAGTAGTTTTCATTGTAGATGTCCCCAGAATCATATCAGTGGGTACATTGTTGACCATTACAAATTAGACAAGAATTGGACGTGTTACACAAAAATCTGGATCTCTGTCCCCCCGCTGATCTTTCTACAACACTTAAGTTATCATAAGGTCCAGGTAGTCTCTGTGCTCTATGCCACATTGCCCCTGTAGGGAATTTGCATATCAAAACAGCTTCTCACAAGCATCCTCCCAGCTGCCAAAGCTGAGCATGTACTGGCAATCAAAGCAGAGACAGCCCCTCTTTCTAAGATTCATTTTCACCCAGATAGAAAACCTGCTGATCTTATTGGGCCTTCAGGGTGAGCAAAATCTCCTGGGTATAGCTGCCATATCTAAATACCATGCTTATCTGAGAAGCTTTAGAGCTGCATGGACCAAATCTCAGAGCAGCCTCCTCCCCTCCTGAACCCAGCGACTGAGGCCTTGTGGCACCATGAGGTAACTTTCTCTGCCTTGATGATCTTGTTTCTGTGTCTTTTGACATTCCTCAACTTTCCTAAAGGGCCAGTTCTTAGGCCCCCTGCCAAGGGAGCTGATTCACTCATGCCTCTGACTCTGACAGGCACCCCTAATAACCTGGTAATGAGGAGAGTTTAGTAAGAGGGCTGTTTAAGACAGAGTGGAAAATCAGTAGAAGATGGTGCTGAACCCAGGGCCTCCCAACGGTGTTAACACCTCTAGGCCAGCAAGGGCAGGGGGAGGGAGCAAGCAGTCACCAGACCTGTTGAGACCCTCAGCTATTCCTGTAGGGAAGAGCTTCTCAAGAAGTTTTTGGTGTAAAACTCAACCACTGACAACCCAAAGCCTGGCACAGTGGGAATTAAGACCCCGAACTTCACCTCCTCCTGTGCTCTAACTTCTGGCTGATGCCTGCCAGTGTGCCAAACCCAAAAGGAAGTCAACAATGAAAGAGGCCCCATTAATGAAATCCATACCATCCATTTCCATGAGCACACAGCACAGGAAAGAATGTAGGAAGGGGGATCCAGAGAGGGGAGACGGACTAGATGCACAGAGACACATTTCCTTACTGTCCCATTATCAAGCTTGCTCAGCAAGAGCAGCAGTGCTTTTAGGAGAATCAATGAGAAAGCTATTTTGACTCCAAAACAGTCATTTGTGTAGCACTCGGTAAATGCAGTGACTATTTCCCAGGAGACACTGACAGAATCCATGTTCACCAGGTAACAGAGGCCTGGGCCTATGCAGGGACAGGCATGGGGACCAGTCAGCATTTAGATCCTTTCAGGCAACACTGATTATCTTCAAGTGGCAAGGAGAAGAAGCTATTTATAAGACGGCCATTTTTCTGTTCTTTTTTAAAAAAATGTTTTTGTTGTTGTTCAGGTATAGTTATCTCCCTTTCCCCCTGACAACTACCCTCCCCCCACCCCAGCCACCCCCACCTCCCACCCTCGATCCTACCCCTCCTTGGCTTTGTCCATGTGTGCTTTATCCATGTTCCTTGATGGCCCTTCCTCCTTCCCCCTTCCCCATTATCCCCTCCCACCTCCCTCTGTTTACTGTCACTTTGTTCTTTATTTCAATGTCTTTGGTTATATTTTGCTTGCTTGTTTATTTTGTTGATTAGGTTCCACTTACAGGTGAGATCATATGGTATTTGTCTTTCACCACCTGGCTTATTTCACTTAGCATAATGCTTTCCAGATCCATCCATGCTCTCACAAAGGGTAGGAATGCCTTCCCTCTTTCTGCTGTGTAGTATTCCATCATGTAAATGTACCACAGTTTTTTGATCCACTCATTTACTGATGGGCACTTAGGTTGCTTCCAGCACTTGGCTATTGTAAATTGTACTACTATGAACATTGGGGTGCATAGGTTCTTTTAAATAGGTGTTTCAGGATTCTTAGGGTATAGTCCCAGCAGTGGAATTTCTGGGTCAAAAGGCAGTTCCATTTTTAGTTTTCTGAGGAAATTCCATACAGTTTTCCACAGTGGCTGCACTAGTCTACATTCCCACCAGCAGTGCACTAGGGTTCCCTTTTCTCCACAACCTTGCCAGCACTTGTTTGTTGATTTGGTTATCATAGCCATTCTGACAGGTGTGAAGTGGTATCTCATTATGGTTTTAATTTGCATCTCTCTGATGGCTAGTGATGTTGAGTATCCTTTCATATGTCTCTGGGCCCTCTGTATGTCTTCCTTGGAGAAGTGTCTGTTCAGGTCCTTTGTCCATTTTTTCATTTGGTGTTTGTCTTCCTGGAGTGGAGTTGTGTGAGTTTTTTATATATTTTGGAGATCAACCTTGCCTGAGGTATTATTGGAAAATATGTTTTCCCATATGGTTGGTTCCCTTTCCATTTTGCTGATGTTTCCTTCAGCCGTGCAGAAGCTTTTTAATTTGATGAAATCCCATTTGTTTATCCTTTCCTTTATATCCCTTGCTCTAGGGGATGTATCAGTGAAAATGATGCTGCATGGAATATCTGAAATTTTCCTCCCTATCTTCTCCTCTAGGACTTGTCTTATTGATGCAAAGTCTCTTGATTACTATGAAACTATGCAATTGTGATCACTATGAAATTTGCTCTTCACTAAACCAACTGTCTTCCAGGTGTGGTCCCCTAATCATGAGCATCCACATAACCTGGGAATTTGTTTTAAATGTAGATTCTCAGGTCTCAAATTCAGGGGTAGGGGGAAGAGAGGATCTCAATCTGTATGTTATAAGTCTTCCAGGTGGTCACGATGCAAGCTAAAATTTGAGAAGCCATTTAGCCCCTCTACTAGACATTAGAAGATAAGAAATCTTATCGGGGTTGTGATGTGCTAGTTCCAAAGACTCCATGTTCCTTTCTTTCCTGGTTTGGTTTGAACTGGAAAACTGTAGAATGTATTTTCTGATCCAAAGTCTTCTCACCTGCTACAGTCATCCCATCTGCCATTGCAGTCAGTGGGACAGGAAGAGCTTGCAGGAAAAGGGTACCCTCCTTCGGGATTCCTTCTTCACTGCACAGCAATACCTGTCCCGTGGAAAGACTGCAAGTGAGGATTGCAATGGAGTTCACCACAAGAGTCTCCAAGTCTCTCTTTTGAACATAACTAACTGCTGGTCATAAACTGGTGTTAGCGATGTCTGTATCTGTAGGGCTGACAGAAAACAAGCCTTTCCCCCAGTCCTAGGAGTGAGGCTCTCTAAGTCATTTTGCAGTGGCCTGTAGTTATGTTTGTAGAACCTCCTGACATAAGACAGCCTAAGGGGGTTTTGCACTATCCTACACTGAATAAAACCCATATTAAAATGTGTATCTGCCACATATGAGGAGGTTCCCCCCTCCAAAATGGAATTATCTTCTGGAGGGCAGGCCCCTTGTAGCACAGGCTTTCCCCAGTAGGTGAGTGCTCTAGGAACCCAACCATATCAGTGTACTAGCTGGTGTTGTTGTAAGAGGCTGCATTTGGCTTCAGTGAATTTTTTTAAAGACTTTTTCAACACATTTGTCCATTTCATGATAGGTGATTTATGAGCATTCAGCAGCTTTTGACCAAAAATGGCATGGCTTCCATGTCCCACCCTTCCTTTTTTATTTGTTTCCCTGAATGAAAAAAGTCCTCAAAGGGAAACATTTTGCCAATGTGGAAGAGGTGAAACAAAAAACAGCAAAAGCACTAAAAGGTATCAAAATCAATGAGTGCAAAAATTGTTCTGAGCAGTGGAATAATGTCTCAATAATTGTATCGCATCAAATGGAGAGTACTTTGAAGGTGACTCAAGTTTGAACATGTGAGAATAAATACACAATTTTTAAATAAATTCTAGGGTTTTTGGGGTCCCCCACATACATGCACATACTTGTAATTTGATAATAATAATTTTACTACCAATGACAGTACACTCCATGTGCTCACTAGGTAACAGGAGGACTTCAGGTTCTCAACATTCCTATTTTAAAGTGTAGAGATAATTCTGTGATGACATTCTACTCCATAGTCTTTCCAGGGCCCAAGCCCTGAACTAGGTAAAAGATGACACAGGCTGATGAACAACCACCTACAAGGAAAAATAATAATTATCTTCTGGAAAGTTCCAGGGCAGCCCTGTAAGGTTGTTCAAGTTGTGCACTTGAAGTTGTGCAGTCTGTGCACTTGAAGTCCTGTAATCCAAGTGAGGGCTGAAATCCAGTATAACTTCTACCCATTAATACCTGGCGCCCTAGCCCTAATTGGATCGCCCAGAAGAAGAAGGGCCTCTCTGAACTTCACAAAGGCTCTGGCTGGACAGAGATGCAGAGATTGGGGTACATGTTTAAGTCATGGGGATATAATATACAGCATATGGAATAGAGTCAATAACGCCATAACTGTATGGTGACAAGTTGATTACTAGACATTTTGTGGTGACCACTTCATAAGGTATATAAATGTTGAGTCACTATGTTACACACCTGAAACTAATATGCTTTATGTCAGTTATAATTGAAAATAAATTAATAAAAAAAGAAAACCTGGTTGGTTCATATATAAATATTGTAGCAACTTCCTTGGGCCATGTTACTTTGTGTGAATGAGCTTCCTGGCACAGTGTCTGTCCTCATCATACCATGGACTACAGTGGGCAGAAGTGGAATATTTGGGTTCAAAGCTCTTCCTGATTTTATCTCCTTTGAAGACAGTGAGTGTTTTCAGTGAGCGTTCTTAGGAACTATATAGATTTCATGCACCCCTAACTCATCCCCTCCAACACGACACATGCGCACACATATACACACAGGCTTCACTGGGTAATATTTCTTGACCACAGTTAGGTGGTGAAAAGGAAGGTCACTGCATGTTCTCACTTGAGTGGTCAACCCCTCAGTTACGGCTTTAAGCAAAAACAGATTCAGATGAGACATCACCTCTGAGGCCTGGGGAAGATGGCATGGCATTGTGGGGAGTTTCTGAAGTCAAGACTTGTGGGGAAATGAGGGAGCTATACTAAGCTGCCAGCCATATTTGTGGAGTAAGGCTGAGAATCTTCTACTCACCTGGACTTTTTTCTCTCATTTTCAAAAGGGGATGTTTCATAGCCTGTTTTTTTATTAGATTATGGTCAGATATTATGAATCAGGATGGTAAGATTTATATAAAAATTTCTATCCATTGGAATAAAAAAAGCTCATAAGGTTCCACTTGGGATCTTTCCCTGGGACTGATGGGTGGAATAGACATTAAATATGAGATATAAGGTAATCGGTTGAAGACACAGATGCAAATATACCTACATAAGATGTGAGGATGACTTTTTCAAGTAGTAGAGACATTTATTTCTCTCCTCTCATGTTCTTGGAGGGGGGATAGAACTTCAGCTCTATTTCACAAGAGGATGACATACTGGAAAGAAAATGCCTCATCCCACTGACTCATTATTACTCTCCTCTCCCCACTGGTGGCTAAGACCACTGTGATTGTTGAGAGTTTGAATACCTATTAGTAACTATGCTATAGGGTTACCTGTCATAAAGCTCACTGAATTCCAAAGATAGGACTTACCACTTCCTTGCATAAGCACATCTGACCTCATGCAAAGTCGCTCATCCCCCTACTTCGGACTTGTGCATATACAGTGTTTGTTGCTATGAAGTGGTTCCTCCTATTTTTCAATCTCTCTGGAACTGGTTAAGTTCATTCAGGCATAGACATCAGCCCAGTACCACACTCTCCACCCCAGCTTAAGCATTCATGAAACCTGTCCTTCAAAAGAATATTGGGCTCTCATATTTTGCTCAGAATGTTTACCATATTTATATATTGAGAATATGGAAAAGATGAGTAAATAACCTATCCTTCTGTGAACCCTTTCTCCACATTTTTTCTAATAATGTTAATGGTGCTCTACAATGTTGAAAAAGGACAAGAGGAAGGGTTTTGCAGTGTTGGGGATGGTGCTAAAATAATTTGCCATGAGAAGAACTAATCTCTTTTATGCTACTTTCTCATAATTTGCATGTTGGAAACATGAAGTAGCATTTCCTTGAGGTTTTTATGTCAACCTGCTTTCTGCCCTAAGACAACCTGCTCTCTGCCCTAAGACACAATCATAGAGCACTGAAAGGAGGCAGATAATAAATCAAAAATACTTGGGGATAGTATTTGACTATTCAAAGTTCTGCTTCAATTTCCACTGGATCAAATGCTGCTGAAAAATGATTATTATCTATTTTTACAGTGCTGAATTAAAAGGGAATCTCATTGGAGACAGACTTGTTCAACTCAGATGTCACTTTACATGGGAGTTGCAAATTGAAGATACTGAAATGACTGATTTAGAAAATAGGGTCTTGGAAGAAATCGAGTTCCTAGACACAAAATTTAATGTGCCAATACACAACCTATGGGCCTATGTGAAACACCTGAAAGGCCAGAATAAGGAAGCCCTGCAGAGCTTGAAACAGGCTGAAGACTTGGTCCAGACAGAACAGGATGACCAAGCACACGTGAGAAGACTGGTTACCTGGGGCAACTATGCCTGGCTGTGTTACCACATGGGCCAACTGGAAGAAGCCCAGGTGTATTTGGACAAGGTGGAAAGCATTTGCAAGAAGTTTGCCAGCCCCTCCTGCTACACAGTGGAGAGTCCACACATGGACTGTGAGGAAGGATGGGCCTTGCTGAAGTGTGGAGGAAAGAACTATGAACGGGCTAAAGCCTGCTTTGAAAAGGCTCTGGAAGTGGACCCTGAACACCGAGAATTCAACACTGTGTATGCAATTGCTGTCTACCGTCTGGATGGGTTCATCAAAGGATCACATCCTGGTGATGCATTTTGGTGCATGAAAACATCCTGGTGAGGCATTTTGTCTGCAAACCTTCAAACGGGCTATCGAGCTAAATCCAGAGGATGCATATATGAAGGCACTCCTTGCTGTGAAGCTTCAGGATAGTGGACAAGAAGCTGAGGGAGAGAAGTACATTGAAGAAGCACTGACCAGCATGTCTTTTCAAACCTATGTCTATCAATATGCAGCCAAGTTTTACCGAAGAAAAGGCTCTGTAGATAGAGCTCTTCACTTCTTAAAAATGGCTTTGGAGAAAACACCCTGCTCTGCCTTCGTGCATCACCAGGTAGGGCTTTGCTACAAGGCACAAATGATTCAAATAAAGAAAGCTAACAATTGGAAGCACAGAGGAAGGGATGAAGAAAATATCCACAGATTAGTTCAGAAGGCTATCCGTGAATTTGAAAAGGCTTTGGAGTTAAGGCCCAGATTTCACATGGTGTATATCGACCTGGCTGAGATGTATGCAGAAATGGGCCACCACAGAAAGGCTGAGGATATTTTTCAGAAGCTGTTGAGCATGGGGATCTTTCATGATCATCTACACCAAGATATTCATTTCCGCTATGGCCGATTTCAAGAATTTCACATGAAATCTGAAGTCAATGCAGTTATCCATTATTTAAAAGCAATAAACAAAGGAAACTCATCATTTACAAGCAATAAAAGTCTCAATGCTCTGAAGAATTTGGTTTTAAGGAAACTTTGAAGAAATGGAGCAGATGTAGAAAGCTTGAGCATCCTCAAGTTTGTCTACAAATTGAAAGGAAAAATGCATGAAGCCCTGGGGTGCTATGAGCGGGCCCTGAGGCTGGCTGCTGGCTCTGAGAACTCTGTGGGACATGTTCCTTAGACGCTGAAATACACACTGCTTTCACATTCTGTCTGACTTTAGCTTAACGTGCACTAACCATCTTTTCTGTGTGCCACTTTCAGAAACAAGTATTTTATTTTCACCCCCATCTAGCAGGAAAGCATTTCTATGAAATCTTTTGTAAGGCAAAATGCCCTAAATCAAACAGGCAATTACCTTAGGAGATATTTTGCAAATTAATGGAGCTGAAGCACAGAGGCTCACAGACAACTCAGAGCTGTGGCAGTTTCAGCTGAGCTGCAGATCAGTATCCTGTCCTTACAAGCCTTGAAAGCTAGCACTGAACTGGCATTGCCTTGGCATCCCCAACTTCTCTTCATCTCTATTCAAGTTTTCCTCTGCTACCTGAAATCCATCTGCTATCTCTTGCAGGCTCTGCTGTGAAAACTAATTAAAAATAAAATTCATCATATGCATGAAGGTATTATTTGTAGCAAGGATTTTCAACTGGGGCTGGGGGAGGTGAGAGACAAGAGGAGAATTTTGCCACTCAGGGCAAAAACAAGGTGCATTTGGCAACATCTGGAGAAAGTGTTTATTTATTTTTCACCCGAGGTCATGCCTGTTGATTTAAGTGAAAGTGGAAGGAAATGAAAGAGAGAAGTAGAGAAACACTGATGTGAGAAACATCCACCAATTGCCTCTTGTATGAGCCCTGACTGGGTAACGAACCTGCAACCTATGTACATGTCTGGCAGGGAAGCAAACCCATGAGCTTTTTATTTAAGGGATTATGATCCAACCAACTGATCCACACCAGCTTGGGCTGGAGACAGTTTTGATGGTCGCACCCACAGGGTGCTCCTGACATCTAGTGGACATACTTAGTGATGCTGTGGTAAGCATTATACAATGCTCAGGACAGCTTCCCGCAACAGAGTTATCCAAAGTCAATGGTACCAAGGCTGAGGAAAAACTGTGACTGATACCCATCTCCTGCACCACTTATTATTACTGAATATTCAGTGTTTCAAGCTGATTTTAAATCAGTTGGATGTTTCACTTTTTTTCTCTATTGCTATGTTTTACATATTTACAGTAGGAATTCAAAAGACAACACTATTTATAGATTTTCCCAAGAATCCAAACATTCCAACAGTTGAAAAAATGAGATTGGTATTCAAGTTCCATGTAGCAAGGCGCTAATGTCACCCATCATGAACTTCAAAATCACCTTTCTTTCCAACATTGAGGTTGGGGGGCCCATTTCCAGAGATGATTTGAATTACTCTGGGATGGGGCCTCGTTGGTATTACTCTAAAAGCTTCCCTCAGTGAGTCTAGTGTGAAGTAGCGGTGAGATCCCATAGCTGTCCCTAATCAGTTATTAATCAGATGGGGAAGGCAAGGCACATAGCGATGATGTGGCCTGAACATTTCCCTGAATGCATGGATAAACCTGTTTTATTTATTCAGAAGTTTGTGTGCAGAACTTTCTGACTGGTTTGGGGTGGGGTAAACAGAGTAGGGGTAAAGCTGTTGCTGAGTTGTGAAACTGCCAGTCTTTGTTGAGCTGTCTTCCAGAACAAGGACGCATCCTGGAAGCTGAGCACCAGACTGCCCCTGTGCTGGAATCACTCAGCCTTGGCATGTAGTGGCCTGTCCCTCCTGATGCATATGTGTCCCCAGTCCCAGGAAAGGTGATTCCCCTTGTCTACTCGGGGAAACACTGCTTTGGGGGCTATCCCCAGTGCTGTCCTTACTGCTGGAAGTAAGAACCCCCCTTTGCTCATAGAGTGCCTTGGTGGACATTCACTGGGCTGCACCAGAGGAGCCCAGTATGCTCAGTAACAATGTCTCAGGGGAAACTTGTAACTGGTGAGGGCTGAGATGAGAGATGGACTGGGCAGGGGGACTGAGCAGAAATTTCTTAGATCTAGCAGTGAGTTCGATTAAGTGTTTCTGAGACAAGAATATTCTTGCAGGTGTTCCTCATACTTGGCGTATTCCCTTCATTCCTGGTCTAGGTGGATTGTTTATTTCTTTCAAGCTGAAACCCAAAGGGACAGTATCCTGGTCACTTAATTGGGAGTGCCTTATATGATATTATAGATTTATATTATCCTAGATTCCTTCCACATATATGAGGCTAACTGAAGATGGGGCTGCTTTTCTCAAGTGCTTTTTTCCTGTGCCATCCTCTGGAATCCAGCCATCAGCCTTTAGTATGAGCACCAAGGAGCTAAAGTTTGTTGGGGACCGCCCTGCTTGGTATCAGAAGCTGTAACCCCCACCAAGGCTAAGGCTGAGGGAGTGGCCTTGGACCTTAAGCCAGGAAGGACACAAAAGAGCTTATCTCCCTGGCAGGAGTGCTGCTTCTGCTCCTTCATTCATAACTGAACCCCAATGCTTGGTCAGTTAGCCAATGATGGGTAAGATTCCCCAAGGGGGGAACGAGCTAAGACAGGCACGATCATGTGGGAGGCCCCCAAGAAAGGACTTTGGGGGCTACAGCAAAAGGGAGTGATGGACCCTCGCTCCTCAGCTTTGATGTAGCCTGAGTCCTCTTCATCTGGGAGAAAATCTCCTTATCTCTTGGTTGCCTTAGTTCCCTTGCTCCACCTAAGCCTAAAACAATGACAGGGTGGTGCAGCTCTGTGCTGAAAAGGGCAGGTTCCCCAAGTGATCAGGCCTAAGAAAGAATATGTAAAATTCTGTGAAGCCTGCTTTGTTTAGAATGCTCTCAGTTGAATGATAAGGGTCCAAGAAAAAAGTAAGTTTGTTCCTCAAAGTTTTATAGCTCTTTGACCCTGACTCAAAATACGCCCTCAGACTTCCTTGTTATCTATTGTTTCATCCTTACTTCCTAGCAATGAGTAATGAGCTTTACCTGAATTCTTATGCAAACGAAACCATTAAAAAGCCTCTCCCCACTACAGAGAGGTAAGGGAAGTCTGATTGTTTCCTACTTCCCCACAGGACCTGGTTATCTCTGTGTATGTTTTTCTAGTGTGTTGACAAGCACACAGGTGGGCACGCATCAGAAGTTTTCTTTTAGGGTCTGAGGCAGATCTGCTTTCCAACCCTGGCCACTTACTGGGCTTTTGCAGCACTAGGCATGCCCCTCAGTATGGCCCCAGGTCCAGTCATTGGTAATCTGCTTTCATACAATTCAGGACTCCCTGGAAACCTCAAGACACGTCACTTGGTCCTCCTTCTTTGACTCTTAATGTTACAGAACAGACGGGGGGGGGGGGGGGCCTGGGACGATATACTATTATTTAAAAGGCCCCCAGGTCTGTCATGTCCACCGCCAGAGGAAAGACGTCTCTCAATGCCAGAGATTCGTGAAAAGGAAAGGAAATGTTTATTTAATGCTGTACAGACTTCAAGTAGTGACCTAATGTCTTCATCAAAATCCCAAAGTCCCTTAAAACACCCACAAACAGACACAGTCCTTCCTTCCTTCCCCCTTTGCCCAGTCCAGAGTACCGTATCTCAGGAAAGGAAATAGAAGTCCATGGCTCAGGCAGTCCTCTGGTTCTTAGTTAGTCTTCCATCTCGACTGGGAGACCTCCCTGGGTACCCGGCACCCTCAGCTGAGTTGCCGGGATCTCTGCTAAAACCAGGTGGTGGTTCCCCCTTCTAAAGCTGCGGGGGTCCCCACTCTGGCACAGGCACGTGGTCCTCTCTCCCAGAGCCACGGGAGTTTCCACTCTGTCAAGGCTGTGTGGTTCTCCCTCTCTGGGATGCAGGAGTCTCCACTCTGCTAAAGCCACGTGGTTCTCTCTTCAAATGGCCACACGGTTCTCCTTCTCAGGGCTGCACATGGCTCTCCTTCTCAGGGCTGTTCATGGCTCTCCTTCTCAGGGCTACGCATGGTTCTCTTTTCAATGGCCGTGATCCTCTCTGCACCTCCACAGCCACATGGTTCTCCTTCAGGGCTGCGGGAAGGGAGAGTCCTCACTCTGCTAAAGCCGTGTGGTTCTCTCCTCAATGGCCACCAAGTCTGGGTTTTAAATCCCCGCGGCCAATCTTCCTCTGCAGCCTCATTTCCGACTCCTCCCACACTCGGCTTCACATGCCGGAACTCGTATCCTTCCAGCTTTACTGGGCTGCCATCTTGAGTCTGGGCAGGTGTGGCCCCATGTCCTGGAGCCAATCTTCTCCGAGCTCCCAGGCAGGCGCTGTAGCTTGGGGGATCTGCCCCCAGTCACGTGTTGGTGGGGAAGATATTTCCATTCCCCTGGCTCAGAGATGATCACGCCTTTTTAACATATCTAAGCGACCAGCCAAAGGCTATAGATATGTTAAATGACCATGCCAGAGGGTAGCTGCAAGGCTGTTGCTATGCAAAACAGCTCTCAATGGCCTTGCTCCATTTGTCCCTTCCCCCAACCCACACACTGGGTGGGGGGATGGAGACATCTTAAAATCTCCTGGACACCTTAAGTTCTGGACCCCATTTCAAATGCCCATTTGGGGTCCCCCCCCTCTTGGCTGCACCCTGTAACATTAATGGTGAAGCTGTGGACATGAGATGCCATCAGAACTTTCCATCTTTTGTCTCAAATTCTCTATATGTTCAGCTCAATCTCTTGATGGTGTTCTCTGTGGCTAAACTTCCCTTGTTCTTATTGTTTTCAGGCCACATGGAAGAACGTGGCTGACCACTGTACACACATGTGTATGCTACAGGTCCAACACTAGCCAGTGTCTGCTTTCCAGAAAGGCAAATCTGATTGTCCCCTCTCAATAAGCACTTCCCTGTGACAAGATCAGCTGTGGTTTAGTATTAGCTTGTGTTGCAAACCTGCTGGGGAATCTTCACTTTTCTATAGTATCAGGAGAGTGAAGCAATTTCCAATCAAAAATAGGGAGAAAGAGGACCTGGGCAGGCAGCAGTAATAGGAGACGCACCTGTACCCAGAATCGCAGTCTTAGCACCTATTTTTCTCCACCTCTCACTACAAACACCACGGGTACAGAAGATAACACTGCCCAGGTTGATGGAGACCAAGCCCAGGTGCCATGGGCACCCAGAGGACTGGACAGAGCTCTAACACACTGCGCCAACCACATCTGCTGAACAAGGACACATTACATAACTACAATAGAGACCATTAAAAATAAGAAAATATTATCATTGGGGACTAACATGTTTTGTTTAAAGTCTCAAGATGGTAGCACATGCATTTCTCTGTCCCTCAGTATACTGAGAAGGAGATTGTGGGCCTCTTATTGTCATTGATTCTCCAGAAGGGTGTGCAAAGGCACAGAATGATTAGGAAGACATAGCTTCGCTCTGAGAAAATAGGAGCGAAGTTGGCTTAAGGCTCCAGTTTAGAGACTGGCAGAATTGTATACCATAAAATGAGCAAATTCTGTTTCCAGATGAGCACACAGGCACAGATCTGAGCATGACCTTGGCAAGTTCACACAGCCGATTGTCACAGGGTCCCTGGCTCCAGGGTCAGCAGACTGGGCATGACTGGCATCTCCTAGCTCCCAGGCTTCCATAGGCTGGGTATAGACTGTGAGATGGAATTCACATATCATGAAAACTGTTCTTCACCATCTTCTCCACAATAATTTTCGAAACTAAAGGCAGCAATCACTCTTTCAGTTTCATTTTGTCCTGGCAAAGGGCATGAATTCTGACTGTGGTCAGTTTCACTTTCCAGTTGCGGTTTTCCACCTTGGTTTCTGAGTTGTCCTTGCAATGACACACCCACAGGTTACCTGATTAGTTGCTGTTTCCCTTCCTTATATATCCCTGCCCTGAGGCATAAATGCATTGGAAAATCTCCAGCACAAGCTTGCAGATCTCAGAGCAGCCCATCCACCAAAGCAACCATAGTGCACCTGCACCCTGGTTCATAGCAGCAATGAGGTAGGTGTTTCCTGCTTCTCTGCCTTTCTGCCTAAGGTTCTGAAAAGCAAATGTTAATCATTACTATCTGAACAGACTTCATTTCAATGATGTCAACTTTCCTCATTCTTCTGTTTGGGCCTCTGCGTGTGCACTGAGGTGTGTTTGTGCACATTCAACACACACAGAAACTGTTATATTAATTCAGGTGTTTTCATTTTTGTTAGCATCACCCTGAGGAAGCTTACCTCATGTTAAAGTCTAAAAAGTGAGGGAAATGGCAAACAAATTGTAGTGTTTATGAGAGTTACAGAATTCTTTGGAGAGATGGAGGAGACAGAGTGACTGTAAAGGGATAATATAAGGGAGATGTTTGTGGTGATCAGAGAGCTCTGTATCTTCATAGATGTGCTGGTTCCCGGTATTTATTCATGTGATAAAATGATATAGAACTATACACACATTCTACCAATTTCAATTTCCAAATTTGATATCATACTATAATTGTGTAGCATGTGATCATGGGGAGAAACTTGGTGAAGGGAGCACTGAAACTGTGCTCCCTTTGCTTTCTATGACTCTATAATTAAGTCCAAATAATATATGGAAAAAATAATTGATCAACATTATCTCTTTTACATGGTCTTATTTTCTTTCATAATCTGCAGACTAAGGTTCTGAAGTTCCACATTTGTACCTGAGCTCTGTCGAAATTATATTAACAGGAAAAAAGAAAAACCTTTTTAAAAAATTATTTCTTGATTTTAAGAGAGAGAGAGATCAGTTTGTTGTTCCACTTATTTATGCATTCATTGGTGGCTTCTTGTATGTGCCCTGACCAGAGATTGAACCAGCAACATTGGTGTATCCAGCCAATGTTCTAACCAATTGAACTACCTGGTCAGGGCCAGGAAACTCTTATTTAGCACATAATGTGCTCTAAGTACTTTGCACATGTGGCTTATTACTCCTCACTAAACCCAGTGTCATAAGAACTATTACTATCCCTATTTTATAAATAAGACATTGAAGCACAAAGAGGTTACTTGGAGAAAAAGTGCTGGAGCCAGCGGGTGGGACCAAGCAAATTGCATTCAAACTCCATACAGGTCTTAGAAATACAGTTGACCCTTGAATAAGGCAGAAGGTAGGGATGCCAAGCCCAGCTCCCACCCCCATCCCCACACAGTTGAAAACTCACTATAACCTTAAAGTCAGCAGTCAGCCCTTTGTATTCATAGATTCAACCAACCACAGATCAAACACAGTAGTATTTTCAAACCACAACTGGTTGGTACCTTGTAGGTGAAACCCCTGATAGGAAGGACTGATTATATAGAAACTAATCCAAGTAGATATAAATGGGCATAGTCAATACAAACTCATGTTGCTCAAGGGTTAACTATAGAGCAACTCTAAAAGAGAAAGAAAGAAAAAACATCAATGTAGCTGTGTCCCTTTCTAGGCTAAGCTATAAATGTAAAGTAATCAATCTGGCTTATTTCCATTGGCAGTGCCTCACTTAACACAGAAAATCTGCTTGTATTTTCACAGTAAGAATACTGAGGAAGATCAGCTCAAAGATAGGCTGGAGCAGCTGAGATGCCATTTTACATGGAAGTTGCAAATTAAAGATGCTGAAATGACTGATTTAGAAAACAGGGTCTTCGATGAAATTGAGTTCCTAGACACAGAATGTAGTGTGGTGATGCACAACCTACTGTCCTATATGAAACACCTGAAAGGCCAGAATAAGGAAGCCCTGCAGAGCTTGAAACAAGCTGAAGACTTGATACAGAAAGAACAGGATGATCAAGCACACGTAAGAAGACTGGTTACCTGGGGCAACTATGCCTGGCTGTACTACTACATGGGCAGACTGGAAGAAGCCCAGATGTATTTGGACAAGGTGGAAAGCATTTGCAAGGAGTTTGCCAGCCCCTCCTGCTACACAGTGGAGAGTCCACACATGGACTGTGAGGAAGGATGGGCCTTGCTGAAGTGTGGAGGAAAGAACTATGAACGGGCTAAAGCCTGCTTTGAGAAAGCTCTGGAAGTGGACCCTGAACACCCAGAATTCAATGCTGGGTATGCAATTGCTGCCTATCGTCTGGATGGCTCCAAGAAACCATCTCAGACCCTACACACCCTAAAACAGGCCCTCAGGCTAAATCCAGAGGATGCTTATATTAAAGCTTTCCTTGCTATGATGCTTCCAAATACAGGACGAAAAGCTGATGGAGAGAAGTACATCAAAGAAGTGCTGTTCAGCACATCTTCCCACACCTGTGTCTTTCGATTCGTGGCCAAGTTTTACAGAAGAAAAGACTCCTTAGAGAAAGCTCTTCGGTTCTTAAAAATGACTTTGCAGGCAACACCCTCCTCTGCCTTCCTGCATCACCAGGTAGGGCTTTGCTACAAAACACAAATGATTCAAATAAAGAAAGCTAACAACTGGAGGCCCAGAGGAAGAGATAAAGAAAATGTTCACAGATTGGTTCGGATGGCTATATGGGAATTTGAAAAGGCTTTGAAGCTACAGCCCACATTTCATCAGCTGTATATTGAGCTAGCTGAGATGTATGCAGAACTGGGCCACCACAGAGTGGCTGAGGACACTTTTGAGAAACTGTTGAGCATGGGGGTCAATGATGATTATCTACAGCAACAGATTCATTTCTCCTATGGCCGATTTCAAGAATTTCACATGAAATCTGAACTCAATGCAATTAGCCATTATTTAAATGTAATAGAAATAGAAACCTCATCATTTACAAGCAAGAAAAGTTTCACTGCTTTGAAGAAATTGGTTTTAAAGAGCTGTCAAAGAAATGGAGAAAACACACTAAAGTTGAGAATCCTTGGGTTGATCTACAAATTTCAAGGAGAAACGAAAAAAGCCATGGAGTGTACCCTGCGGGCCCAGAGTCTGGCTACTGAGAAAGAACTGTGTGGGATGTGACCCTTAGGTGGTCAAATATGGACCACTTTTACATTTCATCTCATTTTAGGTTAACCTGTACTTACCATCTTTTCTATGCTGCTTTCAGAATCATGTAATTTTTAACAATACTCACACCTGATCAAATATTACTTGTGTTCAGAAAACAGTGAAACAGATTATATATGTCTCTGTGTCAGAGAGGAAGAGAGACATAAACCATTTCATGGCAATGTTATGTAGTAGAAATAACAGTTTGTTAAGTCGATCTGCTGCAAGTGAAACACTGTACCTGCCTAAAGTAAAATCATTCATTTTGTCAACAAATAGTTTTCAGTCCTAGATCCCAAACATATTATGGTGATATAAGGAATTTATTTTTCCTCTACCCATCTTAGGTGTCTTGAGTGAGGTCCCACAAATTAGACTGGGAAAAGAGTGATTAACCAGAGAAAAACAAACAAAAGTTTATTAACCTTTGCAGCCCCCCCACACACAAGGCACTACCTAGTGATGACTAACTAGGTATTTAAAACTTGGGCATATATAGCATCTTAACAAAAGAACAATAAACATTTACAGAAGTGATAAGATAAGGGAAAAGAAGTTTGGGTATGTAGGTGGAGAAATGTAGGGAGGTATATATATGGGGAAAACTACCTGAAGATAGCTGCTAATTGCCAAGGTTTGTTGTGCAGATTCCTTTGATGGAGATCTGGAGGTGTTTCAGGAGATGACCCTCTGTCTGGATAGAAGAGGGAGGAGGAACACCTGTAGGAGATTGTGCCCTGCTTTTTAGGCAGATAGGGAGGTAGCAGAGCTCATCTTCTGTAGTTCCCTCTACCCATTCCAGAAGTAAAGCATTTCTATGAAATCTTTTGTAAGTGAAATGATATGAAGAAAAGACATAATGACCTTAGGGGTCATTTTGCAAATGAAATTGCGCTAGGGGACAGAGGCTCACGGACACAGCTCACAGCCACGGCAGTTTCCCGCTGAGCTGCGGAGTGTAGCTCCTGGGGAAGGAGCTCAGTGGCTGGGGTAGGGCACAGCCTCTAGAGAGGCTCTGTGCAAAATAAACAATGAGCATTATTCTTTTTGCCTTTTTTTTCACAAAGTGAAAAAGAAAAACTTTTTGGAAAGTTTCTATTAGAAAAACAGGTAAGAATGTATGTCTTTCAAAAAAATGAAGGGGCATGATGCAAACTTTTGAAGAGTGGGGATCTTTTAAAAAACGCCAATACCTACATCTGCTTCTCCTCAGTTGCCTACAGCTTAAAATAATACACATGCCAATGTGGCATACTTTGAAGTGGCACATTTTGCTCCCCTTCAGGGAGTAAACCTGACATTTCAGACATTTTCTTCAAACCTATGCAACTTACATCTAATGACAGAACTGACAGTAAATCATGTACAACTCACGTGTTGCCTGTTAGGAGAGATAGAGGAGATCCAAGATGGTGGAGGAATAAGTGGAAACTACACTACCCTCCCAGCAACAATCTGGAATTACAATGAAGTTGCAGAGAAATCATCCTGAATAACCAACCAAACTCTAGCTGGAGAGAAGCCTTATAACCAAGGACAGACGGAAGAAACCATTTGACAGCAATGTGACTAGTAGAGAGTGAGAAGGAGGCACCAGAGAGCTGGTTGGACTCCCACAGCTGGCAGCTGAAGCCCCAGAGATCTATTTCAATGGCTGGGGGTTCCCCCTGAGACCTGTGGGGTCTGAACCTCAAGATGGGCACTCCAGGCTAGAGCACCAGAGCCAGAAAAGGAGCCCAGATAACTTCTAGCTGTGAAAAGAAGTGGGGTTGCTGTCTGCCAGGGAAAGACTACTGAAGACACAGCCTCTTAAAGCACCAACACACAACATTTCATTTGCAGCCACTTAACCTGGGCTCCAGCAGAGGGACCGCAGAGTGAACTAGAATCACTTGAGGAGACTATGTTTAGTGGTTCTGGGGAGAGAACTGAAGGAACAGACAGCAGGATCCCTGTGCTGAGTCATCCTCCATACTGCAGAATCCATCATGGGCGGAGCATTACCTTCCAAGTGGCATCAGCACAAGGGGAAGCTACAGCCCCACCTGGAAGAATTACTCTGCTCTACCCTGTGAAGCTTAAGTCATGCTGCTGATTACAGTTTGAGGCTATATCAATACTCAGTTTAACAACTAAGGTAGATCTCTGGGAGGTCTGAGATTTTTAGCTGACACCCACCCTCCACCTGGCCTGCTGCACATGTAAACCAGCTTTGGTGTGAAGTCTGGTTCTTTCTGCATGCCCAGGCCCAGCAGAGGGAGCCACAAGCTGTAGATTGCTGAGAGTTCCAAACAGTTTTCCTAGGGCCAGTCATAGGCAGCATCTGACAAGGACCTACACGACAGTCTTTGCAGATATAACTAATACATAGAAACAAATACAGAAAAGAAGCCAAAATGCAAAGACAAAGAAACAGATCCCACATGCAAGAACAAGAGAATTCTCCAGAAGGACTAGATGAAATGGAAGCAAGCAATTTGTCAGATAGAAATTCAGAGTAATGATTATAAGTCTATTCAACAATATGAAAAAGACATAGAAACAAACAGATGAAAAGACTAGTCAGAAATAAAGCATGCAATATCTGAAATAAATAATACTCTGGAAGGAATAAAAATTAGGTTACACGAAAGAGAGGGCTGAATCAGTGGTTTGAAAAACAAGGAATAAAAAAGCACCTAGGCAAAACAGCAAAGAGAAAAAAAGAATTTTTAAAAAATGAGGAAAGGTATACTTCCAACCAAGAGGGAGGCATAGGTAGACATGTTCCACTTCCTTGCACAACCAAAAGAAGGACAACGGCCAATTTAAAAACAAAAAAAACAACCAGAACTGCCAGAAAATCACAATTCCATGGAAGTCCAACAACCAAGGAGTTAAAGAAGGATCATTCATCCAGACTGGTAGGTGGGACAGAGACAGGCAGACAGGGCAGAGAAGTCACAAGGCAAGGTGGCAGCTAGCAGACCAGGTGGTCCCACATTCATGTGCAGATAACCTAGGAGGAACATCTGGGGAGCAAGACACTGTGCAACCCATGGGTTTAAAAACGTGTGGGGTTGCAGTGGTGGGAGAAACTCCCAGTCCCATAGGAGAGTCTGCTGGAGGCGATCCATGGGGTCCTAGAACATACACAAGCCCACCCACCTGGGAATCAGCACCGGAAAGGCTCAATTCACTTGTGGGTAGCAGGGGAAGTGACTGAAAGCAGGCCAAGAACTGAGCAAGCAGCATTGTGTCTTCTCTGAACTCTCTCCCACACACAGTGCCATAATGCAGCAAATTATATTGCCCTGCCCTGGGGAATACCTAAGGCTCTATCCTTCACAATTTAACAGGTACACCAAGACAAAGAAAGATGACCCAAATGAAAGAACAGATCAAAACACCAGAAAAAGAACTAAGTGATGAGGAGATGGCCAACCTATCAGATGCAGAGTTCAAAATACTGGTAATCAGGATGCTGATGGAAATGATTGAGTATGGACAGAAAATACAGGAATAAGTGAAGGCTATGCAAAATGAAATGAAGCAACATATACAGGGAACCAACAGGGAAGGGGAGGAAACCAGAACTCAAAGTAATGATTTGGAACAGAAGGAAGAAATAAACATTCAACCAGAACAGAGTGAAGAAATAAGAATTCAGAATAAAATGAGGAGAGGCTTTAGGAACCTCTGGGACAACTTTGAACATTCCAACATCTGAATCATAAGTGTGCCACAAAGAGAAGAGGAAGAACAAGAAATTGAAAACTTATTTGAACAAATAATGAAGGAAATTTTCCCAATCTTGTGAAGGAAACAGACATGCAAGTCCAGGAAGCTCAGAGAATCCCAAAGAAGTTGGACCCAAGGAGGAACATGCCAAGGCACATCATCATTACATTAGCCAAGATTAAAGATAAGGAGAGAATCTTAAAAGCAGTAAGAGTAGAGGAGAGAGTTACCTACAAAGCAGTTCCCACTAGAGTAACAGCTGATTTCTCAAAAGAAATCTTGCAGGCAAGAAGGGGCTGGAAAGAAGTATTCAAAGTAATGAAAGGCAAGGACCTACATCTAAGATTACTCTATCCAGGAAGGCTATCATTTAGAATGGAAGGGCAGATAAAGTGCTTTCCAGATAAGCTCAAGTTAAAGGAGTTTATCATCACTAAGCCCCTATTATATGAAATGTGAAAGGGACTTACAAAGAAAAAGAAGATTAAAAAATATGAACAGTAAAATAACAACAAACTCACAACTATCAACAACTAAACCTAAAGAACAAAAACAAACTAAGCAAACAATTAGAACACAAAATCACAGAAATGGAGATCACATGGAAGATTTCAGTGGGGAGGGCTGAGGAAAGAAAGGAGGAAAAGGTACAGGGAATAAGAAGCATAATTGGTAGGTACAAAATAGACAGGGGGGTGTTAAGAATAGTATGGGAAATGGAGAAGCCAAAGAACTTATATGCATGACCCATGGACACAAACAAGTGGGGTGTAATGCTGGGGGCAGGGGTGTGCAGGGCAGAGAGGAAGAGAGGGGAGAAAAGATGGGACAAGAGTAATAGCATATCAATAAAATATACTTAAAAAAATAAAATGTTAGGCTGACAATGTCAAAACAATATCTAAAAACTAAATCAAAGAAGATAAATAAATAAAGCAAATATACCAAAATATATATAGGCTAGATGATAAAAACATACAGAGAGGAAGCATTGCAGCTGACTTTTCATGAACTATAATTGGACTCTAAATCTCTAAAAGAATGTAACTTTTACCAACACACACCCTCCCAAAAAAATCGTAAACTCTACACAGCAATCATTTTGAAGGTGTTTTGTGGTTTTGTTATTTTGAGACTGTTGTTAGTATAGTGGAATAGATGGTATTAACACTGGTATCACTTACAAAAGAGAAATTCAGTTTGGAAGAAATGATACACAGATATGAGATAATTAGGTTAATAAAAATATGGTAAACTTGGGTTTGTACCTGAAGTCATGATCAAGTTTATCTTTCAAATATACACCAAGTACCAATGTCATTTTCCTGATTGTGATATTCTGCAATAGTTATATAAGTTGTGATTCTTGCCAGGGCCGCATTGGGGGAAGTGAAAAGTACACAAGACTCTTCCTGCAACTTCCCTTAAATCTACTTCTGCTCCAAAATATGCCTGAAATATAGAAGTAGTACTGATGAAAATTCACTCAGTGCTTGGGTATATTTCAGTGAGCCCAACTGTGGGTCAAGATGGACCCTTGAGACCCATGAGAAGATATGAAAATCATCAGACGATTCATAAGGAGGGACGTCTGGTGTTTTTAAGTCTGGTGTTTCTACATGGATATGATGGGAAATATTTGGGAATAACCACAAAGCTAAGTGCAAACTTTTTTTATAGGGGTGAGAACACTCAGGATTCCATTCTTTTCCCACCCAACCCATGGATATGAAAGAGACACTGTGCAGCTCAGGAAAGGAGGAAGAGTGGTGGAGATACCGGACCTGGGCCTCAGAGAAAGGGAAGCATGTCCAGGAATTGAGTCCCAATCACTCACGCAGGGAATCTCCCTCACACAATAGACACCAGGAATCAGCAAGGCCCTGGTGTCTGCCATCATGTACTTCAAAATCACCTGAGGGTTTCTTTCCAACATTGAGGTTGTGGGGCCCATTTCCAGAGATGATTCCAATTGGTCAGAGATTGGGCCTAGTTAGCACTACTCTAAACCTCCCCCTACACCCAGATAATTCTCCTGTGCAGGAGTGGTGAGATCCCCCAGCCTGCTCCAGTCAGATGGGGGAGGTGAGGAACATAGCAGTGATGTGGTGTATCATTACTGGTGAGTCACTCGGGAAGTGGGACCTAGCCATACTTCTGGGACTTGCTTCAGCCCTGTGCTCATTTTTATTTTCTAAAAATTTCTTGGTTTTTTTCCCTAACTGTAAATACACACACACACAGTCTTTTTTTTTCTCTCTCTCTCTCTGTAATGCTTATCTGTCTTCTGTCACTCACAAGTGTGCTTATCCCAAAGATGCACTGGAAGGGATTCCAAAGTTCCAATCCACCTGAGGCAGAGCCCCATGGAACCAAGATGACTGCCAGTTTGTAGCAATAACAAGAGAAATGCTTTGTCTCTCTGCCTTCCCTCTAATGCATTGGAAAATTACAACCCCAACTGCTTTTGTCCCCTAGAATTCCAAAGACACCTTGTTGCCAAAAAGGAAAGTTTCTAACTCATTAATTTCAGCATTTGTTTACAGCCTGAACATTCCCCTGAATGCATGGATAAACCTGTTTTATTTATTCAGAAATTTGTGTGCAGAACTTTCTGACTGGTTTGGGGTGGGGTAAGCAGAGCAAGGGTAAAGCTGTTGCTGAGTTGTGAAACTGCCAGTCTTTGTTGAGCTGTCTTCCAGAACAAGGACGCATCCTGGAAGCTGAGCACCAGACTGCCCCTGTGCTGGAATCACTCAGCCTCGGCATGTAGTGGCCTGTCCCTCCTGATGCATATGTGTCCCCAGTCCCAGGAAAGGTGATTCCCCTTGTCTACTCGGGGAAACACTGCTTTGAGAGCTATCCCCAGTGCTGTCCTTACTGCTGGAAGTAAGAACCCTCCTTTGCTCATAGACTGCCTTGGTGGACATTCACTGGGCTGCACCAGAGGAGCCCAGTATGCTCAGTAACAATGTCTCAGGGGAAACTTGTAACTGGTGAGGGCTGAGATGAGAGATGGACTGGGCAGGGGGACTGAGCAGAAATTTCTTAGATCTAGCAGTGAGTTCGATTAAGCGTTTCTAAGGCAAAAATATCCTTGCTCTTCTTCCATTCCTCCTCTGTTCCTTTTTTTAAGAGACAAAGTATAGAGACCTTTATTTTTAAAGAAAATATTACTTTCACTTGAAGAATTAAAATCATCATCATCATCATCATCATCATCATCTGATCACCTCTTATTTGCATGCTTATATGTGCCAGGGAGTTCCTAATGATTAAACTCAAGCTCTGTCAATTAGAGTTAATGTTAATGTTAATGTTACCAGAGAAACCCGAGTCAGGGGCTTCCTGGCCTCAGCTCTTGCCTTGCTAGCAAGAAATGAATTCAAGAGAGAAACAGACACATCATGTGGAATGAAATAGCAAGTGTACTTATAAAATATAGCAGAATTCAGGTAGTAAGTTTGTTAGTGAATTTATTCTATACCCTTAACCGAGGCTACAAGTGGGCACTCAGCTAATCTGAGTGCTCCAACTATTGGGGTTCTGGGGTTATATACCTTAGTCATCTTCTAGGTTTCCACTTCCTTCTCCACCTTCCAGACCTTTCTTACAGTTGCAGAGCATTCTCTCCCATGGGAGTGACGCACACAAAATTTGAAGGGCCCCCTCCTCTTGTGCCATCACAGTTATGCATGTGATTCTGTGAATGCCACACCCTGCTTTATTTCCCCTCTGGCCACTCTTTCCTGGCTTCTACCTAACATTAAGTTACAATTTCACTCAGAATGTGGGAATGCATATTAGAGCAATAGAGGATTCCCTCTGGCAAACAACAGCACCTTGCTTTTTGCCTCTGCACAGGGATCAGAGATCAAGAAATTCTCCTGGGTCCCTGGCTGAACAGCTCCGTTTGTCTCAGCATCGCCTGATGAATCAATATTGTGGGCTGATTCCCAATCAAGGTGCTACAGGTCCAACACTTGCCAGTGTCAGCCTTCCAGAAAAGCAAGTCTAATTTTTTGTTTCAAGTCTCCAGATGGGAGCACATACATTTCTCTGTCCCTCATTATACTAAGGAATAGGTTATGGGCCTCTTATTGTCATTGAATCTCCAGAAGGGTATGCAAAGGCACAGAATGATTAAGAAGACATAGCTTCGCTCTGAGAAAATGGGATCAAAGTTGGCTTAAGGCTCCAGTTTAGAGACTGGCAGAATTGTATACCATAAAATGAGCAAATTCTGTTTCCAGATAAGCACACAGGCACAGACCTGAGCATGACCTTGGCAAGTTCACACAGCCAATTGTCACAGGGTCCTTGGCTCCAGGGTCAGCAGACTGGGCATCACTGGCATCTCCTAGCTCCCAGGCTTCTATAACCTTGCTTGGTACAGACACTGAGAGAGGGATTTACCTATCACCAAAACTATTATTCACCATCTTCTCCTCAAAAAAAAAAAACAAAACTTTGTTTCAGTTTGCCCCTGAAGGGAGCAGGAACACCGACTATGGTTAGTTCCATTTTACAATGTTTTTTTCCACCTTCGTTTCTAAGTTTTTCTTGCAATGACCCGCCCAAAGTTTTCCTAATTAGTTTCTGTTTCCCTCCTTTATATATCCCTGTTCTTGGGCTTAAGGTTATCTGAAAAATCTACAAGGCAGGCTGGCAGATCTCAGAGAAGCCCATCCAGCAAAGTAAGCACAGTGCAACTGCTGCCTGATTCACAGCAACAATGAGGTAAGGGTTGCTTGCTTCTCTGTCTTTCTAACTTTTTGAACAAAATGTTCATCGTTACTGTCTGAACAGACTTAGTTTCCATGATGTCAAGCTTTCTCACACTTCTGTTTGGGCATTTGTGTGTGCACTGAGTGTGCACATTCCTACACACACACAAACGGTTTTATTACTTCAGGCATTTTCATTTTTGTTAGCTTCGTCCTGAGGAAGCTTACCTCATGTTAAAGCCTAAGAAGAGGAGGGAAAGGGCAAAGTTATTTTGCGGGAGAAGATGATCCCAATCTCTGATGTTACTTTCCACCAAACTCACCTCTGTCTGACATAAGGAGGCAAGGTCCAGTTGGTCGGGATAGAGACACTGCTTTTAGAGGCTCCTCACCATGGAGGAGCTGCAGGACTACACAGCCAAGGGACCCACAGTGGAGAGGTCGTCAGATGTGTGGGGGAAACATTGTGGGGATGTGGTGGGAAAGCTCACTGCCTAGAAAACAAGCCTTCTGTAGGCTTCCTGTCTCCCTCTCTGCATGGCTGAGCTGCTATGGGAGGCCAATCCAGTGAGACTGCATTTAAGATCAGCAGCCAGGTGGTCTGCAGGGTCCCTGATTTCCTCCTGTCCCAGGGGCTTGGCTGGAGTTCTGCACTGGAGAACATCCCTATGCTCCTTAGCTAAAGGACCTAATGTGGGAATTTCTATACTGTCCACACTGAATCTACATTCCAGTAATTCCTGATATCAGCAGATTAAAAAGGAAAGACATTAAAATCAATATTGATCTGCAAATTCCCCCTCAGTGCTCAAATAGGTAAAATTTTGAAGAGGCAGAAGTTTCAGAAAATGCCCAGTGAGAGGCCTTTGAAGGTTGAATAATATTGCCTTGTATGTATATACCGCATTTTGTTTGTCCATTCATCCACTGAAGGACATTTGCGTTGCTTCCACCTTTTGTCTATTGTGAGTAATGCTGTTAGGAATACAAGTATTCAGATACCTGTTTGAGTTTCTATTGTCACTTATTTTGGGTGTATTTCCAGGACTGGAATGACTGAATCCCATGGTAATTGCATGCTTAATTTCCTGAGGAGTCACCACCATTTTCCACAGCAACTGCCCCATTTCACATTCCCACTGCGCACAAGGGTTCTACTGTCTCCATACCCTCACCAAGACTTTACTTTCTGCTCTTCTTATTTTAACAGTAGCCATCCTAATGAGTGTGAAGTGGTGTTGTGTGGTGGTTTTGAGTTGCATTTCACTAATGATTGGTGATGTCAAACATCTTTTCATGTGCTCCTTGGCCATTTGTACATCTTCTTTGGAGAAATTGTCCACTCTCATCCTTTGCCCATTTTTTTAAATCAGGTGTTTCTTTATGGTTGCTGTTGTTCTTGATTTGTAAGTGCTGCTTATATAGTCTGGATATCAATCCCTTACCAGACATGATTTGCAAATAAATTTTCCCATTCTGTGAGTTTTTTCTCTCCATAAATAGTGTCCTTTGATGCATAAAAGTTTTCAGTTTTGAGGATGTCCAACTTATCTATTTCTACTTTTGTTGCCTGTGCTTTTGGTATCATATGCAAGACATCATTGCCAAATACAATGTCCTGGAGCTTTTTCCCCTGTGCTTTCTTCTAATATTTTCATAGTTTTTGACCTTACATTTAGGTCTTTGATCGCTTCTGAGTGCCTTTTGTTGTTCCTTTTGCTGTGAAGTAAGGGTCCAACTTCATCCTTCTGCACGTGAAGATCCACTTTTCCCAACACATTTGTTGAAACACTGATTTTTTCTCTCCATTAAGTGGTCTTGGCACATGTGTCCAAAATCATTTGACTGTTCTTATGGACTAAATTGTATCCCCTCGATCCCTACTTTGAAGCCCTAATCCCAATGTAACTTGATTTGGAAATAGGGCCTGTAAAAAAGGCTAAGTGAGGTCATAAGGGTAGATCCTTATTCCTACAGGGTTGGGGTCCCTGTAAGAATAGGAAGAGCAGTCTTTTACCCACACCATGCACCATGGAGGAAAGGCCATGTGCAGAGGCCAAAAGAGAGTTCTCACCCAGAACCAAAGTGGGCACTTTGATCTAGGATTTCCAGTCTCCACAACTATGAAAATGGACATTTCTTTTGGTTAGACCACCTTGTCTATGGTACTTTGTTATGGTAGCACTCGCTGTTAATACAACCATATGTGAAGGTGTATCTCTGGGTTCTCTCTTCCATTCCACTTCTATATATGCCTGTATATATGCCAGTTCCACACTCTTTTGATTACTATAGCTTGTAGTAAGTTTTGAAATCAAGAAAGTGTTAGACCTCCAACTGTGTGTTTTGTTTTGTTTTTTTCAAGATTGCTAGGCCTATTTGAGATTCCTTGAGATTCCATGTGAATTTTAATTTTTTTTCAAGATTTAATTTATTTATTTATTTATTTTTAAAGACAGGGGAAGGAAGGGAGAAAGAGCAGAAGAGAAACAGCAATGTACAGTTGCTTCTCACTCACTCCACACTGGGGACCTGGCCTGCAACCCAGGCATATGTCCGGCCTGGGAATCAAACCAGCGACACTTTGGTTTGCAGGCTGGCACTCAATCCACTGAACCACACCAGCCAGGGAAGATTCCAGATTAATTTTAAAATGCATTTTTCTATTTCTGCAAAAAAATCATTGGAACTTTGATGGGAATTGCACTGAATGTATAGATTGCTTTGCATGGTATTTATGTTCCAGAAAAAACGACTCAGACGGCCTCGGAGTTTGCAAAGTGGGGTTTATTCATGCATGCAGACCCAGAGGAGATAAATTCCAAATCTGGGCACTGAGCTTAAGCTGGAGTTTGCTTATATTCTTGTTACAAGGCAAAAAGGGGAGGGGGGAACTGCTAAAAGCAAGAATACAGAAGCAGAAAGCGAAGGTTAGTGTATGACCTTGAGATAACTGCTTATCTGGGAAAGGCTACTGTCTGGGAACGGCTGCTGGTCAGCTCCTACCTAAGAATGGCTACTGCTCAGCTATGTCCTGTCACAATCCCCCCTTGATGCTATAAGGTGCTTTTATCCTTTCAGCATCACTAAACGCCTGGCTGTGTGACTGACATCATAGGGAAGCTTGTAACTGCTGATACTGGTATTGGTACTGCTGGAGGACTAACACTTTGGCGGCTGCTTTTTGAGTCACTGTGGCCTCCAGGTGTTGGACCAAGGTCCAGAGGATGCAGGGCCTCAGAGTTATGCCTAGGAGAATTATGAGGATGGGCCCTAGAACAAGCAATATCCATGTTAGCCACGTCTGTGGATTGAATCCAAAATTCTAATCCTCTAGCTCTTGGGCCTGAATTCTAATGTTCTCCTTTGATGTTAACCTTTTTTGCTACTATACCGATTGCTTGACAAAATAGTAACATTCTTCTCCTAGGAACATACATGTTCCACCTTTCTCTGGAGTAATGAGGTCTAAAGCTCTCTGATTCTGAAGGGTTAACTCAGCCAAGGAGTTTATCTGCTGCTGCAGGTGGTCAGGGAATGGGCTACGTTGTCCATATCTTCACTCAGCTGAGCTGACAGCTTGTAGTAAGTGGATGCAGACAATCCCATTGCCCTGAGTCCTGCCCCAACCCCCACTGCAAGATTTGCCCCTATAGCTATGGCGGCCCCTACTTTTCTCTTATGCCGGGAGGCTTACTTCACTTTAGGTTGCAGCAGCTTTCTCATCTCGTTAGGGGTCCGGATACTGATGTAGGGGCTAGGGAGACTTCAATGCAGATCCTGGTCTAATTCTGGGGCAGGCACTTGTAAGCTGCCTTCTCACAGAGAAGGAAGATTCCAGGTTCAGTACAAAGGCTGCTGTTGTTGGGAATATTACGTTGACCAGAGCAGAGCCGGGGGTTGAGCGTTCCCACATCGTTCCTTGGCTCTGTGGTCTGGATTGCCACCAAACAGGTTAAGTTCATCCCCTCAGCATCTAGGAAGACAATGGTAGCTACGGGTCCTTGGATCACGGTAGGACGAGTGTCTATGGTCTTACGAGCCCTGTTCCAGCTTGGGGGCACTGGAACATCCAGAAACCCTTTTTCTTTTATAGGCAAACATACCCAGCATTCTTTTGTGGAGTTAGTAACTTTCTGGTATGCTGCATACATGGTGTGGACCATGTACTGAACTTGGACTGCTGGGCTCACCATCCACCGGGCCTCCTGAAAAGCCGTGAGGTTAGCCCCTTTGTAGATGACTGCTTCTTGGGCCAGCTGGTTTGCTATTTCTCTTGCAGCCTCTTTCTTAGCCTGTTCAAACACTGCCTGGCTCATTGTACTCAGCTGGCGGTAATAGTTCCAACATACTTGTTGGCCAGGGAATCCATGTCCCTGCCACTTTTGGGACTGGTATCCTATAGTTCCTTTTGTTATTCCAGTCTGGTATAATTTCTCTCCCCAAGTACAGAGGAATTGGGGCTGTGGCCAAATGCAACCTGATGGGGTGGAGGTGGAGGAGGTGAAAGCTACAGCTGGAAGCGGGTAGGTCATCACTCCGCCGCCAAGCCTAATCCTACACATGGGGGCACTACATTTGCAGACTGGGGCTGAGATAGACCCTGCATTTGTCAAACAAAGCATACAATATATCCAATTACAGAGACTAAAGAGAGATAAACTACTCCTAGGGCAACTTGTTCCCCGGAACTTCATTCTGCCGGGGTCACAGTCACTAGTCCAATTCCCAACACTCCTGTGAAGATGTCCATTACAGTCAGGAACCCTGCGGAGGAAAGGTCCATTCCCCGGTATCTTCTCTAAAGTTTCCCCTAGCTTCTGGAGATATTTTGTCTGACCTAATTCACCTTGCAACTGGAGTCCCCCCTTTCGTGTGCCGAGAACTGGGGGATGTCTCCCAAAAACTAGTTTATATGGAGTATATCCTGAGGGGTTAGGGGCGTTTCTAACTCTAAGGAAAGCTAGCAGTAGCAAGCCCATCCAGGGCAGTCTGGTTTCCTGGTGAAATTTAGCTAAAGTTTCTTTAAAAGTCCGGTCCATCCGTTCTACCTTCCCAGAGCTCTGGGGTCGATAGGCGGTGTGTAGCTTCCTCATGATGTTCAGAAGCTTGGCCGTTTCTTGGACGATTTGTGAGACAAAGGCCGACCCATTGTCACTTCCAATGGTTAGAGGCAATCTGTACCCTGGGATGACCTCTCTCAGGAGGGCTGGGGTGACTTCCCGGTTTTTCTACATCTTGGTGGGGAAAGCTTCAACCCATCCAGAGAAGGTACACACAATTACCAGGAGGTATTTTAACCCTCGGCTAGGCTTGACTTCAGTAAAATAGTTCAGCCAGGCACTTCAGAAGCATATGCATTCCCTCCCAGCACCGTTCCTGGGATGGGGCCACCAGGAGGAGGTCATCCATGTACTGCAGAATTGTCAGGTCTGGCCCCCCCCAGCAAGGGGCTTCAGGTCCCCTGCTAGGGCTTCCCCAAATAAGGTTGGGGAGTTCTTAAACCCCTGGGGCAGTCTAGTCCAGGTTAACTAAGTCTTGACCACTGTGTGTGGATCTTTCCATTCGAAGGCAAAAATGGGTTGGCTGGAAGGTGCCACAGGAATGCAAGAAAAGGCATCCTTCAGATCAAGACAGGTAAACCATGTTGCTATTGGGGGAAGCTGGCTCAGGAAGGTGTACGGGTTTGAAATGACCGGGTGGAGGGTGATGGCTGCTTCATTAACAGCCCACAGATCCTGGACTGGCTGGTACCCGCTCCCATCTGGTTGCTATCATGGGTCTGGGCAGGTGTGGCCCCATGTCATGAAGCCAATCTTCTCCGAGCTCCCACGCAGGTGCTGTAACTTGGGGGACCTGCCTCCCAGTCACATCTTGGGTCGGGGGAGTCTTTTTTTTTTTATCTCCCTGGCCCGGAGCATGGCCACAGCTATTCAGCATATCTAAGTGACCAGCCAAAGGCTATAAGCATGTCAAATGACTATGCCATGGATTAGCTGTAAAGCTGTTGATGTACAAAACAGCCCCGCATGTTCTTGCTCCGTGTGTCCCTTCCCCCAACTCACACCTGTGGGGGAAGGGGTGAAGACATCTTAAAATCTCCTGGATGCCTTGAGTTCTGGACCCCACTTTAAATGCCCATTTGGAGTCCCCCATCTTGGCTGCACCCTGTAACAATCTCTCATTTCAGATACACACCCACTTTAAACTTTTTTAAAGGACAATGGACGAAGGTCTCATCTTCTTGTAACTACTTCTGGCTGGACATGGACCTCGTCCTACCTACCCATGGGGTCTACCTGAAACAGCGGGGGGGGGGGGGGGGTGTTTTTCAGCACGGAGGGAGTCCTTCCTGTAACGGGAAGGACCTTACAGAATCCTGGTCAGTTGGCTGTCACCAGGGAGTTGCAGGCTTGGTGTCCAAAGACTGGTATTACTGGACCATTGGCATCCTGGTCGTATTCTGGAGATGACAGATTTGGAAAGAGTTGGAAGGCATGATTAAATCATAACCACTAAATGACAAAGGCAGGAACTTAAGTAAAAAATGGCTTATCTGGAGGAAGGTATACCAAGGCATGCTACACCTATCCAAATCTCTTGTGGCCCATTATACTTCACTCAGGCTGAGGGGAATATATTAGGATATCTCTCCTTTCAGATATCTGAACCCTTTCTGTCCAAGCCATCAAGACAGAAAAGGGAAAATCAGTTCTAAAGTGAAGCCCACAGATTGTCCGAGCTGCTCACCAACCCAACCAGTTAGTTCAGCCAAACTGTTGAGTTTCAGGGGGCGATGATGAAAAATGGGCTCCTTAAGTGGGGCTTATATTCCAACCAATCACTCAGGTAATGAAGTCATAGGCATACGTCCTAAGAAAACAGAAGGACACACAGATTTAATTCACACAATAACCTCCAAACCAGTCTCTGTGCCTGTGAGACTGTCTTTTGGGAAGACATTTAGTTGCAAGGTCTTTCCTGCAATGACATTCAACAATGGGAATTTGACAGGTCCTCCATACCTGTAAATTGTACATCTTTGATGATATTACAAACCCAGTTTCAACTTTCAAATGAAAACAAACTTTCAAGACAGTTAGCTGCGCCATTCTGATGTCCAATACTGAGCATTTCCATGCCTTATACATTCCATCACTAACTTTCACTACATAATTCCTTCCTAAAACTTTCACTTTTCTATTTATCTTTACAGTTTCCCACAGACCTTCTGCAACATTCACAAACTTTCTAATCTTTCTTTCATACACATTCTTCATTTATATCTTTTATACTTTCCCATTTACTTTCCTACAGACTGTGAAGTTTCAACCTTCCCTGGAATCCTCAATTTCCTTTTCAGACCAGACACAGAGCAAATTCCAAAACACAGAGTTCCAGAACAACACACGTAGAAGCATTCTCTTGCACCAATGCGTCCATTGGTGCCTCGCAGAGACATGCTCCTTCAGGCCCGGTCTCTTGGCAGAGACATGCTGCTTTACCTCTGGCTGAGGCACTCATGAGCCCCAAATGACCCTTCCTGGGTCCCCAGTGGCAAAGGCATTCTCGCCAACCAGTTACAGTGACCTTTCCTAGGTCTTACAGGTGACCTTAAACAGGTCTTCAAGTACAGAGGGTTTCTGATCAGAAACAACACCAATGGCAGAGACTTGCTCTTTCAGATCTGGTCTCATGGCAGAGACATGCCCCCCATGATGAATTCTCCTAATCAGTGCTGACAGACAGGGGAAGGGACTCTTGGGTCACCAGGCTGGCTTCCCATGTCATGAGGGACTTGGGTGTGTCTTAGCTAAGGCTGCCCAGATAGAATTCGGGTTAAACTCCCAGCTGTTCTGCCGTATGACAGACCAAGGAACTGCAGGTTAGGTCTCACTCCCACTCTGTAGGCTTTTGCCAGGGGAGCAACAGGCACAATCATCGACACAGACACCCAGAGATTATCACGTTCCCATCGCCCGAACTTTGGAAACCCTACCTGGGCCTTCTGGCCTGAGGGGCGATCAGTCCCTCCTTCCACCACAAAGGGTGGGCATGGTCTTGGGCTCCTGGTCCCCGGGGCACTTATCTGATTGGCACCTTCCCAGATTCTACCGGTTCGAATCCCACCAGCTAGGGTCAAAGAGCAGTCCGGGGCCGAGCCTGCAGAGCCCCGGATATTCAGGACCCGAAATCACCGGGGCACACACACCTCCTTATCACCGCTGGGCCCCACCAGCTACCCCAAGGCCGCCTTCACTGGAGGCAACAGCCTGCTCACGTGAGTCATTTCCCAGTCAGGGAACCTAAATGTTATGGAAAGTACGACTCAGACGGCCTCGGGGTTTGCGAAGTGGGGTTTATACATGCATGCAGACCCAGAGGAGATAAATTCCAAATTCTGGGCACTGAGCTTAAGCTGGAGTTTGCTTATATTCTTGTTACAAGGCAAAAAGGAGGGGGGTGTTAAACAACTGCTAAAAGCAAGCATACAGAAGCAGAAAGCGAAGGTTAGAGTATGACCTTGAGACAACTGCTTATCTGGGAAAGGCTGCTGTCTGGGAATGGCTGCTGGTCAGCTCCTACCTAACAATGGCTACTGCTCAGCTATGTTCTGTCACATTTACATCTTTTTTTTTTAAGATTTTATTTATTTCTTTTTAGAGAGGGAAGGGAGGGAGATAGAGAGAGAGAAAAAAAACATCAATGTGCGGTTACTGGGAGTTATGGCCTGCAACCCAGGAAGGTACTCTGGCTGGGAATCGAACCTGCAACACTTTGGTTCGCAGCCTGCACTCAATCCACTGAGCTACGCTAGCCAGAGCCACATTTATGTCTTAACAATTTAAGTCTTCCCATCCTTATACACAGGATGCCTTTCCTTTTATTTGTGTCTTTCTTCATTTTCTTCAGTAATGTGTAGTAGTAGTGTTCAGTGTATGTCTTTGCCTCCTTACAAAAGTTTATTTCTTAATATGTTATTCTTTCTGATGCTGTTGTAAATGGAATTGTTTTCCTTTCTAGATGATTCTTGCTAGTGTATAGAAACAAAAGTGATTTTGGCGTGCTGATTTTGTATACTACCATTTTGCTAAAAGTTTTTATCAGTTCTAACAGTTTTTGTGTGTAATATTTAGGATTGTCCATGTACAAAATCACACTGTTTTTGAACAGATATATATTTACTTCTTCCTTTCCAGTGTAGATGCGTGTATTTTTTCTTGACTAATTGCTCTGATTAGGACTTCCAGGGCTGTGTTGAATAAAAGTGACACAAACAAACATCCTTACCTTGTTCCTGATCTTACAGGAGAAGCTTTCAACCCCTCACCACTGAGTGTGATGCTTGCTGTGGACTTGCAATAGATGGCATTTATTATGTTGTGGTAGTTTCCTTCTATTATAGTATTTTGAGTGCTTACATTATGAAAGGGTAGTGAATTTTTCTCAAATGTTTTTTCTATATTAACTGAGATGATGATGTGGATTTTTTTCTGTTCATTCTGTTAATGTGGTATGTTAAACTGACTGATTTTCATACATTGAAACCATTCCTCCATCCCAGGAATAAACCCTACTTGGTCAGGGTGTAAAATCCTTTTCTTAAGCTGTTAAATTCAGTGTGCCAGTATTTTGTTGAAGATTTTGCATGAACATTTGTACGAGAAATTGGTCTTAGTTTAATTTGTTTCTTATTATCTTCATTTGGCTTTGGTATCAGAGTAATGCTGGCCTCCTAGAATTTGTGAGTGTGAAAGCATAGTGTTCTCTCTATTTAATTTTTTGGAGATGTTTGGTTTTGTTTGGTTTTTTTTTTTAAAGAAGAGTCCAAGTCCTGGTTGAAAATCCCCATGTGAATTATTTTAGGCCCGACCATAGGAAATTACAAGGGTTCTCCTGACTGGTGTCACAGGGGAAGGCTGCCTTTCACATAGCACACTTGGTGCACAGCCAATGGACTGCTGTGTCTGAAGGGAGGTTAGTCAGTGATGCAGGTCCTCTCTGGTTTGACATGCCTCTCACTTTTCTGCATCCTAGGACAGGCACCCTCATTCCTTGGCTCCTTTGTTTGAGGCCTTGATCAGAGCTACTCTTCAGACACCTCTGCTGAGATTTCCATAGAGGGGAGAGGAGAGGGAAAACTTGAAGACTCTTTACCCCACTATGGTCAGTACCCAGTACTTTTCCACTCCTAGCACTTAACCCCACCCTTCCTCAGACTTCAGGGTCCATTAACTGCCAGAAAGTTTTGTTCAGGCCTCTCAGTCACATCTGTGCTGATCTACCTGAACTTCAGCCTGTGTACCATGCTGGAGGCTGGGGGTAGGGAGATGGAACAGGGGATTTGGCATATTCTCCATTGTGCACTCTCATTGATACCATCACAGTCACAATTAAAGGCAAAACACTTTCATTTTGGGCTGGGTGCTTTAATTGTCTACTCTGACCCCTGGAAGTTCAACTGTCTCTCCCTCCCAACTCATCTGAGCTCCTGACACTTAAAATGTATGGTGGAATTTACTAGTGAAGCCATCTGGTCCTGAGCCTTTCTTTGTTGTGGATTTTATTGAATACGTTTTGTGCATCTATAGATAGGGGCATGTGATTTTTTATGTTACATTTTCTTTATGTGATGTACTATATTTTTTGATTTGTGAATGTGAAACCAAACTTGCAGCCCCATGATAAATCCCACTTGGTCATGTTGTACATTCCCGCACACGAAAAGGCTGTGGGTTCCATCACTGTCACAGCGTAGAAGGGAGATCATCAATAGATTTTTCTCTCTCACATCTATGCTCATCAAGGGTATTGGCCTATGATTTTCTATCTTTGTAGTATGTTTATCTGATTTTAGAATTAGGATATGCCAGCCTTGTAAAAAGGTCTTGGAAGTCTTCCATCCTCTTGAATTTTGGGGGAATCTTTTGAGGAGAGGTTTTAATTCTTTTTTGAACAGTTGGCAAAATTCACCCGTGAAGCCATTCAGCTCATGACTTTTGTTTGCTGGGAGTTTTTTGACTCCTGCTTCAATTTCATTACTTATTATCTGTCTATTCAGGTTTTCTGATTCTCCTGATTGACTTTAGGAAGACCACATGTTTCTAGGAATTTGTCCATTTTGCCCACATTGTGCATTTTATGGGCATATAATTGTTTATAATTTTATCATCAAATCCTTTCTATTTCTGTGATGTAAGTTGTTATGTTGCTGCTTTCATTTTTGATTTGATGTACTGGTTGTCTCTCTTTATTTCTTGATGAGACTGGCTTCAGCAATCTTGTTTATATTTTTAAAGAACCAGCTCTTGCTTTCATTGATCTTTTGTTTTTGACTCTATGTCATTTATTTTTTTCTCTGATTTTTATTATTTCCTTCCTTTTACTTACCCTTGGCTTTTCTTGTTGTTTTTCCAGTTCTTTTAAGTGTTGGGTTATATTGTTTATTTGATATTTTTCTTGCTTCTTCAGGTCTATGAACTTCCCTCTGAGGACTGTCCTCACCGTGTCCCGTGCATTTTGGGTTGTTGTGTGTGTGTTCATTTCCTTTGTTTCCAGGCATGTTTTCTTTCTTCTTTAATCTCATTGGTAATCCATTCATTGTTTAATAAGATGCTATTTCGACTCAATGTGTTTAAATGTTTTTTATTTTTTTCCATACTTGATTTCTAGTTTCATGCCATTATGACTGGAGAAGCTGCTGGATATGATGCCAGTCTTCTTGAATTCGTGAAGACTTATTTTGTGTCCTAATATGTGGTCTCTGTGTCAGAATGGTCCATGTGCACTTGAAAAAAATGTACATTCTGCCTGGCTGGTGTGGCTCAGTGGATTGAGCACCAGACTGCAAAGCAAAGGGTCACTGGTTCAATTCCCAGTCAGGGCACATTCCTGGGCTATGCGCCAGGTCCCCCGTGAGGGACACCCATGAGGCAGCATTACATTGATGTTTTTCTCATTCTCTTTTTCTTTCCCTTCTCCTCTCTCTAAAAATAAATGAATAATATCATAATAAAAGAAAGGAATGTACATTCTGCTGCTTTGGATTGACATGTTCTGTAAATATCAATTAAATCCATGAGATTGGGTGTGTTGTTTAGGATCTCTGTATTCTTGCTGATTTTTTGTCTGGGAGATGTATCCAGTGTAGTCAGTGGGTGCTCAAGTCCCCTACTATGGCCATATTGCTGTCAGTCTATCCCTTTAAGTCCACCAAGTTTAGCCATTTCTGGAAAATGTGAGCACACACCTTTCACATGACTTTGCTGTTGCACTCCTGGTCATTTTCTCCTGAGAAATAAAAATGTACTTTGTTTGTATGTTTGTACAGACAAAAGCCTATAGAAAAGTATACATAGAACATTTATTTGTAACAAGCCCAAACTTGAAACAACTCAAGTGTCAATGATAAGGGAAAAAACACAATCTCCAATGTCATGTACTGTATGTTTCCATCTATGTGACACTCTTGAAATGACAATATTACAGAAATAAAGAACAAATTAGTGGTTATCAGAGGTTGTGGATTTCTCAACAGGGAAGGAGGAGACAGATGTGACTGTAAAGGGACAGTAGAAGGGAAATATCTGTGATGATCAGAGAGCTCTGTATCTTGATGGTGGTGGTGGTTCCCGGGATTCATTCATGTGATGAAATGACATAGAACTATGCACATATTATACCAATTTCAATTCCCTAACTTTGATATTGTACTATAGTTGTGTAAGATGTAATCATTGGAAGAAACTTGCTGAAGGGTGCACTAAAACTATGTGTTCCTTTTGCTCTCTGTGAAATTATGATTATTTTCAAATAATTAGTGGGAAAAGTACTTAGTCAAAATTATCTCTTTTTAATGGTCTTATCTTCTTGAATAATCTGCAGACTAAGGTCCTGAGGTGCTGCATTTCTACCTGCATTCTGTCCAAATTGAATTAGTAGGAAAATAGAAAACTCTGTTTTAAAACATTTATTTATTGATTTGGAGAGAGAGAGAGACATCAGTTTGCTGTTCCATTCATTTATGCATTCATCGTTTGCTTCTTGTATGTGCCCTGACCAGAGATTGAACCAGCAACATTGGTGTATCCAGCCAATGTTCTAACCATCTGATCTACCCACACAGGGCCAGGAGACTCTTATATAGCACATAATGTGCTCTAAGTGCTTTGCACATGTGGCTTATTATTCCTCACCAAACCCAGTGTCATAAGAACTATTATTATCTCTATTTTTCAAATAGGACATTGAGGCAGAAAGAGGTTATTTGGGGAGAAAGTGCTGGAGCCAGCCTATGGGGCCAAGCACATTGCATTCAAACTTCATGCAGGTCTTAGAAATACAGTTGACCCTTGAACAGGGAGGAAGTTAGGAATGCCAAGCCCAGCCCCCACCCCCATCCCCACACAGTTGAAAACTCACTGTAACTTTAAAGTCTACAGTCAGCCTTTCATATCCACAGATTCAACCAACCACAGATCAAACACAGTGGTGTGTTCAAGTACAATTGGTTGGATCCTTGCATGTGAAACCCCTGATAGGAAGGACTGACTATACTGAAACAAATCCAGATATATATGAGTGAGCCTACAAGTTCCTACCTGTGTTGCTCAAGGGTTAACTATAGAGGAACTCTAAAAAAAAAAGAAAAAGAAAAAATGAGGCAGCTGTGTCCTTTTCTAGGCTAACCTCTTAATCTGAAGTGATTTATCTGGCTTCTCTCCATTGACATTGCCTCACCTAACAAAGAAAATATGCTTGTGTTTTCACAGTAAGAATTCTGAGGAAGATCAGCTCAAAGATAGACTGGAGCAGCTGAGATGCCATTTTACATGGAAGTTGCTCATTGAAGATGTTGAAACCACTGATTTAGAAAACAGGGTCTTGGAAGAAATTGAGTTTCTAGACACAAAATTTAATGTGTCAGTACACAACCTGCTGGCCTATGTGCAACACCTGAAAGGCCAGAATAAGGAAGCCCTGCAGAGCTTGAAACAGGCTGAAGACTTGGTCCAGACAGAACAGGATGACCAAGCACACGTGAGAAGACTGGTTACCTGGGGCAATTTCGCCTGGCTGTGTTACCACATGGGCAGACTGGAAGAAGCCCAGATGTATTTGGACAAGGTGGAAAGCATTTGCAAGGAGTTTGCCAGCTCCTTGTGCTACACAGTGGAGAGTCCACAAATGAACTGTGAGGAAGGATGGGCCTTCCTGAAGTGTGGAATACAAAATTATGAACGAGCAAAAGCTTGCTTTGAAAAGGCTCTGGAAGTGGACCCTGAAAATCCAGAATTCAACACTGGGTATGCAATCGCTGTCTCTCGTCTGGATGTGTTCAGCAAACAATCCCAAACCCTACATACGCTAAAACGGGCCATCAGGCTAAATCCAGAGGATGCATATATTAAAGCTCTCCTTGCTCTCACACTGCAGGGTGTAGGTCAAGAGGCTGAGGGAGAGAAGTACATTGAAGAAGCATTGCACAGCACATCCTCTCAAAGCTATGTCTTTCGATATGCGGGCAAGTTTTACCGAAGAAAAGGCTCTGTAGATAAAGCTCTTCACTTCTTAAAAATGGCTTTGAAGAAAACACCCTCCTCTGCCTTCCTGCATCACCAGGTAGGGCTTTGCTACAAGACACAAATGATTCAAATAAAGAAAGCTAACCACTGGAAGCCCAAAGAAAGAGATAAAGAAAATATCCATAGATTAGTTCAGAAGGCTATCTGTGAATTTAAAAAGGCTATAGAGTTAAGGCCCATATTTCACCAGGTGTATATTGATTTGGCCAAGATGTATGCAGAAGTGGGCCAGCACAGAGTGGCTGAAGACACTTTTCAGACACTGCTGAGCATAGAGATCTTTGGTGATCATATACAGCAATATATTCATTTCGAGTATGGCCAATTTCAAGAATTTCATATGAAATCTGAAGTCAATGCAGTAATCCATTATTTAAAAGCAATAAAAATAGAAAAGTCAACATTTTCAAGAGAAAATAGTCTCAGTGCTTTGGAGAAATTGATTTTAAAGAAATTTCGGAGAAATGGAGCAGACGTAGAAAGCTTGAGCATCCTTGGGTTTGTCTACAAATTGAAAGGAGAAATGCATGAAGCTCTGGGGTGCTATGAGCGGGCCCTGAGGCTGGCTGCTGGCTCTGAGAACTCTGTGGGACGTGTTCCTTAGACGCTGAAATACACACTGCTTTCACATTCCATCTGATTTTAGGTTATTGTGCACTAACCATCTTTTCTGTGTGCTGCTTTCAGAATCATATTATTTTTCAGCAATTACTCACACCTGATCAAATATTACTTGTAGTCAGAAAATAGTGTAACAGATTATATATGTCTCTGTGTGAAAGACAGAGAGGAAGAGAAACATAAACTATTTCATGTGAATGTTATGCAGTAGAAATAATGGCTTGTTAAGTCAAATTGCTGCAAATAAAACACTGCATTTGCATAAAATGATTGATTCATTTTGTCAACAAATAGTTTTCTGTGCTAGATACCAAACATACTATGGTGATATAAGGAATTTATTTCTCCTCTACCCATAGGTTTGTTGACTGAGGTCCCCGTAAACTAGACTAGGGAGAGACACATTAACAAGAGAAAAACAAACAAAATTGTATTAACATGTATTTCACATACACATGACACTACCCTGTGGGCTTATATTGCAGCTTAGTAAAAGAACAATAAAGTGTTAGAGAAGTGATAAGATAAAGGGAAAAAAGTTTTAGTGTGTAACATGGGGGAAGGTAAGAAGGTAAATATATGGGGAAAAATACCTGAAGATAGCTGCTAATTGCCAAGGTTTGTTATGCAGATTCCTTTGATAGTGACTCTGGGCTGATTAAGACTTGGAGGTGTTTCAGGAGATGACCCTCTGTCTGGATAGAAGAGGGAGGAAGAACACCTGTAGGAGATTGTGCCCTGCTTTTTAAGCAGATAGGGAGGTAGCAGAGCTCTTCCTCTGTAGTTTCCCCCACCCCCTTCCAAATGTAAAGCATTTCTATGAAATCTTTTGTAAGTGAAATGCTTTGAAGAAAAGACATAATTACCTTAGGGGACATTTTGTAAATGAAATGGAGCACAGAGCCTCACTGACACAGTTCAAACCCATGGCAGTTTCATGCTGAGCCGGTGAGCATAACTACTGGGGAAGGAGCTTAGCAGCTGGGGTTGTGCTCTGCTGATACCAGAAAAACTGGAGTTTCTGCTCCCTGTCACCTAGGAGACCCAGTAAGCAGAGACAGGGATTGAATCTTTATGGGCTCTTTATTCAAACGGCCGGCAATCTGAGAGGAAGGCAGATTTGTACCTTAACAAACTGTTTTGAATTTTCAACCGACCCTTTTTATGAAGGAAGAAGAGTGTGGAAAAGGGGATTGGAATTCCAGGGAAAAGGTAATCAGATAAAAAGCTGCAACATCCTTTCATCTGTGCCCTGGGTGGTGGTCTTTGTGTCCTGGGTGGTGGGCAACTCACCCTGGAGTACAATGGCTCAGATTCCATCTTGATTGCTTGAGACCTCCTGAGGCACAAAGGTGGAAGTGCTCATGGTCTCCTGTAGTCCAGGTGGGTCATACCTTCAGTTCCTGAAACAGTAGCTTTTTATATACATTGATTACTAAGCTTCCTAGCTATTACACGAAACTAAAATTTTTCCAACATTTGAGCCCCCCATCACTGCCTGTATAAAGGCTCTATGCAAAACAATGAACACCATTCTTTTTGTCTTTTTTCACAAAGGCAATAATCCTTTTTGAAATTTTATTTAGCAAAAACAGGTACTAACCTATGACCTCCTAACAGTGAAGAGGCATGAAGAGAACTTCTGAAAAGTAGGGATACCTGTATCTGCTTCTCCTCAACTGCCTTCCACTCAAAATAATCCTCACATCAATGTGGAATGCTTTGGAGTGGCATAGGTTGATCCCCACCAGTAAATGAAGCAGACATTTTCATCAAGCCTCATGCAACTTACAGTCTAGTGAGGAGACAGACGTTAAATCATGTACATTCATGTGTTGCATAATGATGGAGCTAGACCAGAACCAAGATGGTGTAGGAGGAAGTGGAAGCCACTCTAACCTCCTCCCAGCGCCAAACTGGAATTACAATGAAATTGTGGAGAATGCATCCTGAATAACCAGCTGAGCACTAGCTGGAGAAAAGCTTTAATATCAAATGTTATGGGAGAAACTACCAGAAACTTGGTTCTTCTTGACAATGCAGTAAAGAATTATAAATCATCAAGCCTATTAGCATGCAAGCAAAGTATATCAGTGCTATGTTCTAATGGGAAAGCAACAGCAAGGGTGTCAAGAGCAGGGTGGCCAGAGGCTGGGTGTCCAGGGGCCCCACATGTGGCAAAAGGGCCAAGAGAGCAAGTCCTTTGTTCTGAGGACTTACATAGTTGGTGGGATGGGGGTGAGGAAATCACATGTTCATTGACAGTAGAGGTGGTGCCAGCTTTCCCAGGGCAACATTACTACCCAAATGTCGGTATGTGTGGGATATGTTAGCCTGAATCCTTATCTTGCTCCAGGCTCCATTTATTCATTTTGCATTGGTGACAAGACGAAGGCAATAATGAGAGCTATCTGGTGGGATTCACTGTGGACCTCCTCGCTCTCTCCCTTCCAGGCTTTGGAATGAACACACAATCTTAAGGTTCTCCTTTTCCTAGCTAGGTGCGATGATATACACAGACTTCCAAGGCCCCCCAACCTTGCAGGGTTATAGTTTTGCTGGTGTTGTTGGGAATGCCTGGCAGTCTTATCAAATGAACCAGACTCAGGACTAGTGGGTCCAAGGGTGAGATATGTCTTCCTTTGCTTTTAGCCTCCTGGGTTAAGTACTTTGCTAGATGGCAATGTGTGCCATTAAGAGGCACATATGAGACCACAGCCACTTAATTTGTACGTTTGGATTCACAGAAAATACAAACCCCAAATCAAAGGTGAATAGTTACTTCCAGCCAAGATGAAGGCGCAGGTAGACGCACTGTGCCTCCTCCCACAACCAAAAGAAGGACAACAACAATTTAAAAACAAAAAACAACCAGAACTGATAGAAAACCCAACTGTATGGAAGTCTGACAACCAAGGAGTTAAAGAAGACACATTCATCCAGACCAGTAGGAGGGGCGGAGAGGGCAACTGGAGCAGAGGGAACTCACAGAAAGGCAGCGGCTAGGGGACCGGGGCAGACAAGGTGGCGACTGGTGGACCCAGCCAGGTGGCTGATTGTGGAACAGAGCACACAAGGCTGCAGCTGGCCAGCAAGGCAGCAGCTGGCAGACTGGGCGGTCCCACATTTGCATGCAGATAAACCATGGGAAACAAAGGGGAAGCAGGAACTCCCAGACTCTCAGGACACTTCACTGCAGAGACCCACAGGGTCCTAAAATGTACACAAACCCACCCTCACGGGAGTCAGCAACAGAAGCAAAACTCTTGATATGGTCAGAGATGTTATAACCCTTCCAGAATTATACCAGTGTCTTCTTCATTTGCAGCAATAGCCTGGGCAAAGCACCTCCTGAGCTAAGGAATCCTTAACATCTGCTATACCTCCTTGATTCATTGTTTGGCTCAAAGAAATGGTGTTTGGACTGAGAAGCACCACTTCGATATTGGGATGGAGGTCTCCAATAAGGGGGATGTCTATAAACAGTGGCAACAACAAGCAAAAATTGAAAGGCATGTGATTCTCTGTAGGAGGCCGTTCTGCGTGGCATGAGCCCAGCTCCCAGTGGAAAGCAAAGTCCGATGCACAAGACCCATGCCCCATGGGGCAATCAGGCCTGCAAAGTACCTAAGCTGCTTTGAGACTTGCTTTTGCTAAAACTCCCTCACCCTGAATTGAGACAGCAAGTGCTTACTGTAACTTCCTAAAATCCAAGCTAAAACTTTCCAGTGTGGAGTGTAACTGGTTCCACCACTTTTCCCTTTTCATTTGCAAATATCCTTCCTCTGTAATGTGAATAGTGGCATTGGCTCCTTTCTTTTCTGTAAAACGTAACCACCTGAAGCAAACCTGTGCATAGTAAATGAGGACCATCACTTTATGTGCTGAGAAACCCAATAAGGGCCTGTCATGGCAGAGGCCACAGCTTTTGCTCCCCTCGAGAGAAAAAGCCATGCTGTCCCTTTTCCTCCACAGACTCAGTAGTCTGAATGAATGTCTTGTATCTCTTCCATAATAATGGCGGACCCCAGGAGCTAGGGTCCAAATCAATTCTCCAATCAGTACTTCTGCATTTTGCTGGCAGAACACCTCAGCAGGGCATCTTGGAGGAGGAGCTGGGTCATCCACACCTTTTTTCTTTTAAGATTTTATTTATTTATTTTTAGAGAGGTAGGAAGGGAGGAAGAAAGAACAGGAGATATTTTGACCAGTTAACTCTGTCATGTCCCCAAGTGGGGACCTGGCCTGCAACCCAGACATGTGCCCTGAGTGGGAACTGAATCAGGGACCTTTCAGTTCGCAGGCTGGTGCTCAATCCACTGAGCCACATGAGCCAGGGGGAAATCCAGGGCTTGATGCTGCTCCTGCAGTACACTGGCAGGTGTGCTCATGGATATCCTGGGAGGCCTTGGGGTCCTCAAGCTGTCAATCACAAAGGGTTTCCATATGCAGCCTACATCACTGCCCTCCAAGAAAGATCAGTATCCTGTCCTTACAAGCCTTGAAAGCTAGCACTGAATGGGCATTGCCTTGGCATCCCCAGCTTCTCTTCATCTCTATTCAATTTTTCCTCTGCTACCTGAAATCCATCTGCTATCTCTTACAGGCTCTGTTGTGAAAACTAATTAAAAATAAAATCGTCATATACATGAGGGTATTATTTGTAGCAGGGATTTTGAAGTGGTGTTAGGGGGGAAGTGAGAGACAAGAGGAGAATTTTGCCACTCAGGGCAAAAACAAGGTGCATTTGTCAACATCTGGGGAGAGTTTATTTGTTTTCACCTGAGGTCATGCACATTGGTTTTTGTCAAAATGGAAGGAAGTGAAAGAGAGAAGTAGAGAAACATTGATGTGAGAGAGAAATATCCAGCAGTTGCCTCATGCACGAGCCCTGACTGGGTAAGAAAACTGCAACCAAGGTATGTGCCTGGCAGGGAAGTGAACCCATGACCTATTTATTTAAGGGATGATGCTCCAACCAACTGATCCAAGGAGCCTGGGCTGGACAGTTTTCATGGTCACAGCCACAGTGTGCTGCTGAGACCTAGTGGACATACTTAATGATGCTGGATAAGCATTTACAATGCTCAGGACAAAGGAGTTATCCAAAGTTAATGGTACCAAGGCTGAGGAGAAACTGGGACTGATACCCATCTCCTGCACCACTTATTATTACTGAAGATTCAGTGTTCCAAGCTGGTTTTAAATCACTTGCCTTGTGCATCTTTTGTTTTTATTGTTCTCTACTTGCTCTGTTTTACATGTTTATTGTAAAACTTCAAAAGATAATATATACTGTTGATTTTCCCAAGAATCTATCCAATCCAACAGTCAGAGAAAAGATGATTGGTGTTCAGATCCATGTAGGAATTGCAACATGATCAAAACCCACAAAACAGCCAGGTCTTTCTTCTCAGTCCTGAGAGTGCATTTTCCTCTCATTTTCATAGATGTCCATTTTCTTTGCAACTTTGAATTTCTGAACAATGTAAGTAGAGAGCCAGGAGGGGTTTCTTTCCACCTAATTTTTACCATTGATTGTTACCTGTTCTCCATTTAGACCTTAATCATCAAAGCCTGTCTCTTGGCCCAGACACAGCTGAGAAAGGAGGGGAAAGAAGTAGGAATGAGGAAGACAAAACATGACCCAGACACTGGAGACTGTTCCAAACACTGCCGTTCTTTTAAATGTTTCTACCTCCTTAGCAAGGAAGGAGACAACTCTGGATTTGTTTTTCTACCAGAACAAGCTCTTCATTACCTTTTCTAAAATGTGTCTTCCCTCTCAATGTAAACATTGTGACGGGGACCACAATAGCCTACCTCGTCCAGGAGGCTTCCTGACCTGAAACCTTGTGCCTCGGCCTTGCTCTCCTCACCCAACCACACTGTCTGCACAGGCCAGCCTGCTCCCACCCCCAGGCCTTCGACTTCCTCTTTCCCCACAGGGAACCCTCTTCCTTAGCCCCGTATCTGCATGTTCACTCCTTCACCTTGTCCAGATCTTTGCTCAGTTGACACTTTCTTACTGAAACCTTCCCTCACTCACATATTTATGATAGCAAAACGCCCTGACCCCAACCCTCAGGGTCACTGGATTGAACTGGTAGAAATCTACTAGAGCAGGACTATTGTCTTTTCCTTGTAAACAAGGTGTGACTAAAGTCATGACATTATGCATGCTGAAATATTTTATCGATTAATTATACTGACTGCCTTCTTAAGTATCAACAAAAAAATGAGTTCAAGGATAGATAGAGAAGTTGATGGATGACTAGATATATGATAAAGGAAAATAGTAAAATGTTATTGTAGAGTCTAGTTGGTGAGTATATTAGTGTTTGTTGTGAAATTCTCTCCACTTCTGTTTTACAATGTTCATAATAAAATGTTAGGATGGATCAAAACAATATCTAAATACTAAATCAAAACAAATAAATTGATCAAACAAATAAATGAAAATGTATATGGGATAGAGGATAAAACCATACAGAGAGGAAGTATTGAGGCTGATTTTTCATATATTATAATTTGACTCAAAATCTCTAGAAGCATATTAATTTAGGAGCCCCCACTGAAAAAAAAAAAAGTAGCAAAAATCTTAAATTCTACTCAGCAATGATTTTGAAAGTGTTTGGTTGATTTTGTTATTTTGAGAGTTTTCTTAGTGTGTGCTGGAGTAGATCATGTGAATGTTGGTATCACAAAAGAGAAATTCAGATTAAAGTTTTATCGTATTAATCATAAAAAAACAAAAGAGATATTCAGTTTGGGAGAAATGATACACAGATGTGAGATTAATTACCTTAAGTAAAAATGTTATAAACTTGAATTTATACTATAAACTTAGGATCAATTTCATCTGTAACATATACACACAGCAGTAATGACATTTTCCTGATTTTGATGTTGTGCAGTAATTATATAAGTTGTCACTCTTGTGGGGCTGGATTTGAGGGCAGACTCTTCCTGCAACTTCTCTTAAGTCTATTAATGCTTCAAAATATGCCTGAAATATAGAAGTACTGATGAAAATTCACTCAGTGCTTGGGTATATTTCAGTGAGCCCAACTGTGGGTCAAGATGGGCTGAGTGGACCCTTGAGACCCATGAGAAGATATGAAAATCATCAGATGATTCATAAGGAGGGACGTCTGGTGTTTTTAAGTCTGGTGTTTCTACATGGATATGATGGGAAATATTTGGGAATAACCACAAAGCTAAGTGCAAACTTTGTACGTAGGGGTGAGAACACTCAGGATTCCATTCTTTTCCCACCCCAACCCATGGATATGAAAGAGACACTGTGCACCTCGGGAAAGGAGGAAGAGTGGTGGAGATACCGGACCTGGGCCTCAGAGAAAGGGAAGCATGTCCAGGAATTGAGTCTCAATCACTCACGCAGGGAATCTCCCTCACACAATAGACACCAGGAATCAGCAAGGCCCTGGTGTCTGCCATCATGTACTTCAAAATCACCTGAGGGTTTCTTTCCAACATTGAGGTTGTGGGGCCGATTTCAAGAGATGATTCCAATTGGTCAGAGATTGGGCCTAGTTAGCACTACTCTAAACCTCCCCCTACACCCAGATAATTCTCCTGTGCAGGAATGGTAAGATCCCACAGCCTGTTCCAATCAGATAGGGGAGGTGAGGCACATAGCGGTGATGTGGCCTGAACATTTACCAGAATACATGGATAAAACTGTTTTATTTATTCAGAAATTTGTGTTCAAACTTCCTGACTGGTTCGGGACAGGGTAAGCAGAGTAGGGGTAAAGCTGTTGCTGAGTTGTGAAACTGCCAGTCTTTGTTGAGCTGTCTTCCAGAACAAGGATGCATCCTGGAAGCTGAGCACCAGACTGCCCCTGTGCTGGAATCACTCAGCCTCGGCATGTAGTGGCCTGTCCCTCCTGATGCATATGTGTCCCCAGTCCCAGGAACAGTGATTCCCCTTGTCTACTCGGGGAAACACTGCTTTGAGAGCTATCCCCAGTGCTGTCCTTACTGCTGGAAGTAAGAACCCTCCTTTGCTCATAGACTGCCTTGGTGGACATTCACTGGGCTGCACCAGAGGAGCCCAGTATGCTCAGTAACAATGTCTCAGGGGAAACTTGTAACTGGTGAGGGCTGAGATGAGAGATGGACTGGGCAGGGGGACTGAGCAGAAATTTCTTAGATCTAGCAGTGAGTTCGATTAAGCGTTTCTAAGGCAAAAAATATCCTTGCTCTTCTTCCATTCCTCCTCTGTTCCTTTTTTTAAGAGACAAAGTATAGAGACCTTTATTTTTAAAGAAAATATTACTTTCACTTGAAGAATTAAAATCATCATCATCATCATCATCATCATCTGATCACCTCTTATTTGCATGCTTATATGTGCCAGGGAGTTCCTAATGATTAAACTCAAGCTCTGTCAATTAGAGTTGATGTTAATGTTAATGTTACCAGAGAAACCCGAGTCAGGGGCTTCCTGGCCTCAGCTCTTGCCTTGCTAGCAAGAAATGAATTCAAGAGAGAAACAGACACATCATGTGGAATGAAATAGCAAGTGTACTTATAAAATATAGCAGAATTCAGGTAGTAAGTTTGTTAGTGAATTTATTCTATACCCTTAACCGAGGCTACAAGTGGGCACTCAGCTAATCTGAGTGCTCCAACTATTGGGGTTCTGGGGTTATATACCTTAGTCATCTTCTAGGTTTCCACTTCCTTCTCCACCTTCCAGACCTTTCTTACAGTTGCAGAGCATTCTCTCCCATGGGAGTGACGCACACAGAATTTGAAGGGCCCCCTCCTCTTGTGCCATCACAGTTATGCATGTGATTCTGTGAATGCCACACCCTGCTTTATTTCCCCTCTGGCCACTCTTTCCTGGCTTCTACCTAACATTAAGTTACAATTTCACTCAGAATGTGGGAATGCATATTAGAGCAATAGAGGACTCCCTCTGGCAAACAACAGCACCTTGCTTTTTGCCTCTGCACAGGGATCAGAGATCAAGAAATTCTCCTGGGTCCCTGGCTGAACAGCTCCGTTTGTCTCAGCATCGCCTGATGAATCAATATTGTGGGCTGATTCCCAATCAAGGTGCTACAGGTCCAACACTTGCCAGTGTCAGCCTTCCAGAAAAGCAAGTCTAATTTTTTGTTTCAAGTCTCCAGATGGGAGCACATACATTTCTCTGTCCCTCATTATACTCAGGAATAGGTTATGGGCCTCTTATTGTCATTGAATCTCCATTCTGTGCAAAGGCACAGAATGATTAAGAAGACATAGCTTCACTCTGAGAAAATGGGATCAAAGTTGGCTTAAGTCTCCAGTTTAGAGACTGGCAGAATTGTATACCATAAAATGAGCAAATTCTGTTTCCAGATGTGTGTTGGGAACCACCCTGACTGGTATCAGAAGATGAAACCCCCACCTAGGCTAAGACTAAGGGAACGTCCTTGGAACCATAAGCCAACAAGGAGACAGAAGCTTATCTCCCTGGCAGGAGTGCTGTTCCTTTGCTTCATTCATAACTGAACCCCAAAGCTTGGTCAATTAGCCAAAGACGGGTAAGATTCCCCAAGGGAGAAACAACCTTAGACAGGCACGATCACTTGGGAGGCCCCCCAAAAGAAGGACTTTGGGGACTGCAGCAAAAGGGGGTGATGGATCCTCGCTCCTCGGCTTTGACATAGCCTGAGTCCTCATCATCTGGGAGAAAATCCCCTTATCTCTTGGTTGCCTTAGTTCCCATGCTCCACCTAAGCCTGAAACAATGACAGGGTGGTGCAGCTCTGTGCTGAAAAGGGCGGATTACCCGGTTGATCAGGCCTAAGAAAGAATATGTAAAATCCTGTGAAGCCTGCTTTGTTTAGAATGCTCTTCATTGAATGAGAAGGGTCCAAGGAGGAAGTTAGTTTGTTCCTCAAAGTCTTACAGCTGTTTGACACCGACTCAAAATAGACCCTCAGACTTCCTTGTTTTCTATGGTTCCTTACTTCCCCCTAATGAGTACTGTGCTTTACCTGAATTATTATGCAAAATGAGCCTAATAAAAGCAGGTATGAATGGTGAATCGGAGTGCTCCCCACTAGGGGGGGTGGCCATTTCGTTCCTACTTCTCCACAGAAACTAGTTTGTCTCTGTGCATGTTTTTTCTCACATGTTTTCGTCGAGCCATCCGCATTGTTCCCTGATCACTGCTGGCCAGTGACCCACGCATCAGGTGAGCACACAGGCACAGATCTGAGCATGACCTTGGCAAGTTCACACAGCCAATTGTCACAGGGTCCCTGGCTCCAGGGTCAGCAGATTGGGCATAACTGGCATCTCCTAGCTCCCAGGCTTCTATAACCTGCTTGGAATAGATGCTGTGAGAGCAATATGCCTATCATGAAAACTGTTCTTCACCATCATCTCCTCAAAAGAAAACATTGTTTCAGTTTGTCCATGCAGTGAGCAGGAACCCCACCTCTGGTAAGTTTCACTTTCCAGTTTTGTTTTCCACCTTGATTTCTAAGTTGTTCTTGTAATGACCCGCCCAAAGTTTTCCTAATTAGTTTCTGTTTCCCTCCTTTATATATCCCTGTCCTGGGGCTTAAGTTTATCTGAAAATCTACAAGGCAGGCTGGCAGATCTCAGAGAGGTCCATCCAGCAAAGCAAGCACAGTGCAACTGCTGCTTGATTCACAGCAACAATGAGGTAAGGGTTGCTTGCTTCTCTGTCTTTCTAACTTTTTGAACAGAATGTTCATCGTTACTGTCTGAACAGACTTAGTTTCCATGATGTCAAGCTTTCTCACACTTCTGTTTGGGCATTTGTGTGTGCACTGAGTGTGCACATTCATACACACACATAAACTGTTTTATTACTTCAGGCATTTTCATTTTTGTTAGCTTCGTCCTGCGGAAGCTTACCTCATGTTAAAGCCTAAGAAGAGGAGGGAAAGGGCAAAGTTATTTTGCAGGAGAAGATGATCCCAATCTCTGATGTTACTTTCCACCAAACTCACCTCTGTCTGACATGAGGAGGCAAAGGCCCAGTTGGTCAGGATAGAGACACTGATTTTAGAGGCTCCTGGCCATGGAGGAGCTGCAGGACTGCACACCCAAGAGACCACAGTGGAGAGGTTGTCAGATGTGTGGGGGTGTTACAGAAAAGAGGACTCAAACGGCTTCGGGGTTTGTGAAGGGGAGTTTTTTCACACATGTGGACCCAGAGGAGACATTCCAAATTCTGGGCCCTGAGCTCAGGCTGAGGCTGGCTTATATTCTTGTTACAAAGGCAGAAGGAGGAGGGGGAAGGAGGGCAGCTGCTGAAAGCAGGGGTTAGTGTATGATCTTGAGATAACTGCTTTCTGGGAATAGCTGCTGTTTGAGAATGGCTGCTGTCCAGCTCCTATCTAAGAATGGCTACTGCTCAGCTATGTGCTGTCACAGTCCCCTTTTTTGATGCTATAAGGTGCTTTTACCCCTTTAGCATCACCATATACCTGGCTATACGGCTGAGGTGCTGGGGAAGGTTGAAACTGCTGATACTGGTGTTGGTACCACTGGAGAGCTAACACTTTGGCAGCTGCCCTACGAGTCACCGTGGCCCCCAGGTGCTGGACTAAGGTCCGGAGGATGCAGGGTCTCATATGCCTGACATCTTCGTGTCTGGTATCCTATGGTCCTGGATATCACTCCAGTCCGGTATACCTTCCCTCCCCAAGTGCAGAGGGATTTCTGTGGCTGAACGCAACCTAATGGCATGTCAGTGGAGGAGCTCAAAGCTGACCCTCGGAGATAGTAAGAGACCACCCCACCGCTGAGCATAATCCTGCGTCCAGGGGTATTGCATTTGCAGGCTGGGGCTGAGACAGGGGCTGCATTGGTCAAGCGAAGCATACAATAAATCCAAATGCAGAGACCAAACAGAGATAAACTACTCCTGGGGTGATTCGCTCCACAGGATTCCATTCTACAGGGGCCACAGTCACTAGTCCAATTCCCAATACTCCTGCAAAGGTGACAATCAAAATCAGGTACCCCAAAGAACAATGGTCCATTCCTTGGTGTCTTCTCTACTGGTTGGCGTCCTCCGGAGCCTCAGCGTGGGTATTCTAGGTGCAGGCCTAATCCTCGGGCCCTCAGGATCTGCTGCTGCTTTGGCCTGGCTATAGTGGATCCAAGGGGTGACTCCTGCAACTTTAAGGGCAGTCGGGGTGGTTAGTAACACCAAATGTGGCCTCGTCCACACAGGTTGGAGTGGTTCTTTTTCTAATCTTTTACCTATATACTACTTCCTGGTTTAAAGGAGTGTGCTGGCCCCCCTCGGGGTAGGGGACCCTGGCCCAAACAGTCCCCGTTTATTTTTCTAATGTTTTCCCCAAGCTTGTGAAGATATTTTGTCTGTCCTAATTCACCTTGCAACTGGAGTCCCCCCTTTTGTATACTGAGAATTGGGGGAGGTCTCCCCAAAACTAACTTGTATTGAGTATATCCTGAGGGGTTAGAGGTGTTTCTAACTCTAAGCAAAGCTATCAGTAGCAAGTCCATCCAGGGCAGTCCAGTTTCCTGGTAAAATTTAGCTAAGATTTCTTTGAGAGTCCGGTCCATCCGTTCTACCTTCCCAGAGCTCTGGGGTCGATAGGCGGTGTGTAGCTTCCACGAGATCTTCAGAAGCTTGGCTGTTTCTTAGACGATTTGTGAGACAAAGGCCGACCCGTTGTCACTTCCAATGGTTAGAGGCAATCTGTACCTTGGGATGACCTCTCTCAGGAGGGCTGGGGTGACTTCCTGGCTTTTCTACATCTTGGTGGGGAAAGCTTCAACCCATCCAGAGAAGGTACACACAATTACCAGGAGGTATTTTAACCCTCGGCTAGGCTTGACTTCAGTAAAATAGTTCAGCCAGGCACTTCAGAAGCATATGCATTCCCTCCCAGCACTGTTCCTGGGATGGGGCCACCAGGAGGAGGTCATCCATGTACTACAGAATCGTCAGGTCCGGCCCCCCTTGGCAAGGGGCTTCAGGTGTCCTGCTAGGTTTTCCCTAAATAAGGTTGGGGAGGTCTTTAACCTCTGAGGCAGTTTAGTCCAGGTCAATGGAGTCTTGACCGCAGTGTGTGGGTCTTCCCATTCAAAGGTGAAAATGGGTTGGCTGGAAGGTGCCACATGGAGCCAGTCTTCTTTGAGCTCCCACACAGGCACTATAACTCAGGGGACCTGCCCCCCAGTCACATCTTGGGTGGGGGGTCGTCTCTTTCCATCTCCCTGGCCCAGAGCATGGCCACAGCTATTCAGCATATCTAAGTGACCAGCCAAAGGCTATAGGTATGTCAAATGACTATGCCATGGATTAGCTGTAAGCTGTTGCTGTACAAAACAGCCCTGCATGTTCTTGCTCCATGTGTCCCTTCCCCCAACTCACACCTGTGGGGGAAGGGGTGAAGACATCTTAAAATCTCCTGGATGCCTTGAGTTCTGGACCCCATTTTAAATGCCCATTTGGGATCCCCCATCTTGGCTGCACCCTGTAACAATCTCTCATTTCAGATATATACCCACTTTAAATTCTTTTAAACGACAATGGACGAAGGTCTCATCTTCTTGTAACTACTTCTGGCTGGACATGGACGTTGTCCTACCTACCCGTGGGTCAGGGGTTCCTTGAAGGGGGGGGCGGCGGTCAGCACAGATGGGGTCCTTCCTGCAATGGGAAGGACCTTACAGAATCCTGGTCAGTTGGCTGTCACCAGGAAGTCACAGGCTTGGTGTCCAAAGGCTGGCATTACTGGACCGTTGGCATCCTGGTCATATTCTGAAGATGACAGATTTGGAAAGAGTTGGAAGGCACAATTAAATCATAACCACTAAATGACAAAGGCAGGAACTTAAGTAAAGAATGGCTTATCTGGAGGAAGGTGTACAAGGCATGCTATACCTATCCAAATCTCCTGTGGCCCATTATACTTCACTCAGGCTGAGGGGAATATATTAGGATATCTCTCCTTTCAGATATTTGAACCCTTTTTGTCCAAGCCATCAAGACAGAAAAGGGAAAATCAGTTCTAAAGTGAAGCCCACAGATTGTCCGAGCTGCTCACCAACCCAACCAGTTAGTTCAGCCAAACTGTTGAGTTTCAGGGGGCGATGATGAAAAAATGGGCTCCTTAAGTGGGGCTTATATTCCAACCAATCACTCAGGTAATGAAGTCATAGGCATACGTCCTAAGAAAACAGAAGGACACACAGATTTAATTCACACAATAACCTCCAAACCAGTCTCTGTGCCTGTGAGACTGTCTTTTGGGAAGACATTTAGTTGCAAGGTCTTTCCTGCAATGACATTCAACAATGGGAATTTGACAGGTCCTCCATACCTGTAAATTGTACATCTTTGATGATATTACAAACCCAGTTTCAACTTTCAAATGAAAACAAACTTTCAAGACAGTTAGCTGCGCCATTCTGATGTCCAATACTGAGCATTTCCATGCCTTATACATTCCATCACTAACTTTCACTACATAATTCCTTCCTAAAACTTTCACTTTTCTATTTATCTTTACAGTTTCCCACAGACCTTCTGCAACATTCACAAACTTTCTAATCTTTCTTTCATACACATTCTTCATTTATATCTTTTATACTTTCCCATTTACTTTCCTACAGACTGTGAAGTTTCAACCTTCCCTGGAATCCTCAATTTCCTTTTCAGACCAGGTACAGAGCAAATTCCAAAACACAGAGTTCCAGAACAACACACGTAGAAGCATTCTCTTGCACCAATGCGTCCATTGGTGCCTCGCAGAGACATGCTCCTTCAGGCCCGGTCTCTTGGCAGAGACATGCTGCTTTGCCTCTGCCTGAAGCACTCATCAGCCCCAAATGACTCTTCCTGGGTCCCGAATGTCAAAGGCATTCTCGCCAACCGGTTACAGCGACCTTTCCTAGGTCTTACAGGTGACCTTAAACAAGTCTTCAAGTACAGAGGGTTTCTGATCAGAAACAACACCAATGGCAGAGACTTGCTCTTTCAGATCTGGTCTCATGGCAGAGACATGCCCCCCATGATGAATTCTCCTAATCAGCGCTGACAGACAAGGGAAGGCACTCTTGGGTCACCAGGCTGGCTTCCCATGTCATGAGGGACTTGGGTGTGTCTTAGCTAAGGCTGCCCAGATAGAATTCGGGTTAAACTCCCAGCTGTTCTGCCGTATGACAGACCAAGGAACTGCAGGTTAGAGCTCACTCACACTCCGTAGGCTTTTGCCAGGGGAGCAACAGGCACAATCATCGACACAGACACACAGAGATTATCACGTTCCACCTGCCTGAACAGTGGGAACCCTACCTGGGCATTCTGGCCTGAGGGGTGATCAGTCCCTCTTTCCACCACAAGGATGGCTTGGTCTCCGGCACAGGTCCCCAGTCACTTACCAGATAGGTACCTTCCCAGATTTCACCAATTCACACCCCACCAGCCCTGGGTCAAGGAGTGGTCCGGGAGCCGAGCCCAAGGAGCCTGGGATGTTCAGGACTCGAAATCACCAGGACACGCACCTCCTCATCACCTCAGGGCCCCACCAGCCTCCCCATAGCCGCCTTTCCTGGAGGCAACAGCCTGCTCGTGTGAGTTGTTTCCTACTCAGGGAACCAAAATGTTACAGGAAAGTGACTCAGACAGCGTCAGGGTTTGAGAAGTGCAGTTTTATTCATGCATGCGGACCCAGAGGAGGAAGTCTCCAAATTCTGGGCCCCGAGCTCAGGAGGGGGCTTGCTTATATTCCTGCTGCAAAGGTGGAAGGAGGAGTGGGTAGGAGCGCAGTCGTTGGTGGGAAGCCTGGGCTTACAGAAGCAGGATTTGGGGGTTAGCTCGAGACCTTGAGACCAGAGGGAGAGTGCGGAGGTTGGCGCGTGACCTTGAGGCGACTGCTATCTGGGAGTGGCTATCGCTCATTTATGTCCTGTTACAGTCCAACTTCATTCTTTTCCATGTGAATATCCAAACTTTTTCCAACACATTTGTCGAAACACTGATTTTTTCTCTTCATTAAGTGGTCTTGGCACATGTGTCAAAAATCATTTGACTGTTCTTATGGACTAAACTGTATCCCCCCCATCCCTATTTTGAAGCCCTAATCCCAATGTAACTGGACTTGAAAATAGGGCCTGTAAAAAAAGGCTAAGTGAAGTCATAAGGGTAGATCCTTATTCCTACAGGGTTGGTGTCCCTGTAAGAAGAGGAAGAGCAGTCTTTTACCCACACCATGCACCATGGAGGAAAGGCCATGTGCAGAGGCCAGAAAGAGAGTTGTCACCCAGAACCAAAGTGGGCACTTTAATCCAGGATTTCCAGTCTCCAGAACTATGAAAATGGAAATTTGTTTTAGTTATGCCATCTTGTCTGTGGTACTTTGTTATGGTAGCACTTGCTGCTAATACAACCATATGTGAAGGTGTATTTCTGGGTTCTCTCTTCCATTCTACTTCTATATATGTCTGTCTATATGCCAGTGCCACACTATTTTGATTACTAAAACTTGCAGTAAGTTTTGAAATCAAGAAAGTGTTAGACCTCCAACTTTGTTTTTTTCAAGATGGCTTGGTCTATTTGAGATTCCTTGAGATTCCAAGTGAAATTTTTTCAAAATTTTATGTATTTGTTTATTTATTTATTTATTTATTTATTTATTTATTTATTTATTTTTAGAGACTGGGGAAGGGAGGGAGAAAGAGTGGAAGAGAAACAGCAATGTTCAGTTGCTTCTCACTCACCTCACATGGGGACCTGACCTGCAACCCAGGCATGTGCCCGGACTGGGAATTGAACCAGAGACCCTTTGGTTTGCAGGGTGGCACTCAATCCACTGAACCACAGCAGCCAGAGTAAATTCCAGATTAATTTTAAAATGCATTTTTCTATTTCTGCAAAAAAAAAAAATCATTGGAACTTTTATGGGAATTGCATTGAATGTGTAGATTGCTTTGTGTGGTATTTACCTCTTAACAATTTACATCTTCCCATCTGCCTTTTCTTTTATTTGCATCTTCATTTTCTTCAGTAATGTGTTGTAGTGTTCAGTGTATGTCTTTGCCTCCTTACAAAAGTTTATTTCTTAATATGTTATTCTTTCTGATGCTGTTGTAAATGGAACTGTTTTCCTTTCTAGATGGTTCTTGCTAGTGTACAGAAACAAAAGTGATTTTGGCGTGCTGATTTTGTATAAAGTTTTGCTATAAGTTTTTTATCAGTTCTAACCGTTTTTGTGTGTAATGTTTAGGATTGTCCATGTACAAAATCACACTGTTTTTGGACTGATATATATTTACTTCTTCCTTTCCAGTGTAGATGCACATATTTTTTCTTGACTAATTGCTCTGATTAGGACTTGAAGGCTGTGTTGAATAAAAGTGACACAAACAAACATCCTTACCTTGTTCCTCACCTTACAGGAGAAGCTTTCAACCCCTCACCAATGAGTGTGATGCTTGCTGTGGACTTGCAATAGATGGCATTAATTATGTTGTGGTAGTTTCCTTCTATTATAGTATTTTGAGTGCTTGCATTATGAAAGGGTAGTGAATTTTTCTCAAATGCTTTTTCTACATTAACTGAGGTGCTGATATTGATTTTTTTCATTCATTCTGTTAATGGGGTATATTAAACTGACTGATTTTCATACATTGAAGCCATTCCTCCATTCCAGGAATAAATCCTACTTGGTCAGGGTGTAAAATCCTTTTCTTAAGCTGTTAAATTCAGTGTGCCAGTATTTTGTTGAAGATTTTGCATGAACATTTGTATGAGAAATTGGTCGTAGGTTAATTTGTTTCTTATTATCTTCATTTGGCCTTGGTATCAGAGTAATGCTGGCCTCCTAGAATTTGTGAGTGTGAAAGCATAGCGTTCTCTCTATTTAATTTTTTGGAGAGTTTTGGTGTGTGTTTTTTTTTAAAGAAGAGTCCAAGTCCTGGTTGAAAATCCCCATGTGAATTATTTTAGGCCCGACCATAGGAAATTGCAAGGGTTCTCCTGACTGGTGTCACAGGGGAAGGCTGCTTTTCACATAGCACACTTGGTGCACAGCCAATGGACTGCTGTGTCTGAAGGGAGGTTAGTCAGTGATGCAGGTCCTCTCTGGTTTGACATGCCTCTCACTTTTCTGCATCCTAGGACAGGCACCCTCATTCCTTGGCTCCTTTGTTTGAGGCCTTGATCAGAGCTACTCTTCAGACACTTCTGCTGAGACTTCCATAGAGGGGAGAGGAGAGGGAAAACTTGAAGACTCTTTACCCCACTATGGTCAGTACCCAGTACTTTTCCACTCCTAGCACTTAACCCCACCCTTCCTCAGACTTCAGGGTCCATTAACTGCCAGAAAGTTTTGTTCAGGCCTCTCAGTCACATCTGTGCTGATCTACCTGAACTTCAGCCTGTGTACCATGCTGGAGGCTGGGGTAGGGAGATGGAACAGGGGATTTGGCATATTCTCCATTGTGCACTCTCATTGATACCATCACAGTCACAATTAAAGGCAAAACACTTTCATTTTGGGCTGGGTGCTTTAATTGTCTACTCTGACCCCTGGAAGTTCAACTGTCTCTCCCTCCCAACTCATCTGAGCTCCTGACACTTAAAATGTATGGTGGAATTTACTAGTGAAGCCATCTGGTCCTGAGCCTTTCTTTGTTGTGGATTTTATTGAATACGTTTTGTGCATCTATAGATAGGGGCATGTGATTTTTTATGTTACATTTTCTTTATGTGATGTACTATATTTTTTGATTTGTGAATGTGAAACCAAACTTGCAGCCCCATGATAAATCCTACTTGTCATGTTGTACATTCCCACACACAAAAAGGCTTTGGGTTCTATCCCTGTCACAGCGTAGAAGGGAGATCATCAATAGATTTTTCTCTCTCACATCTATGCTCATCAAAGGTTTTGGCCTATGATTTTCTTTCTTTGTAGTATGTTTATCTGATTTTAGAATTAGGACAATGCCAGTCTTGTAAAAAGAGCTTGGACGTCTTCCCTCCTTTTGAATTTTTTTAGAATCTTTTGAGGAGAGGTTTTAATTCTTCTTTGAACATTTGATAAAGTTCACCTGTGAAGCCATTCGGCCCATGACTTTTGTTTGCTGGGAGTTTTTTGACTCCTGCTTCAATTTCATTACTTATTATCTGTCTATTCAGGTTTTCTGATTCTCCTGATTGACTTTTGGAAGATCGTATGTTGCTAGGAATTTGTCCATTTTGCCCACATTGTGCATTTTATGGGCATACAATTGTTTATAGTTTTATCTTCCAATGCTTTCTACTTCTGTGATGTCAGTTGTTACATTGCTGTTTTTATTCCTGATTTGATGTACTGGTTGTCTCTCTTTGTTTCTTGATGAGACTGGCTAAAGGTTCATCAATCTTGTTTATATTTTTAAAGAACCAGCTCTTGCTTTCACTGATGTTTTGTTTTTGTTTTTTTGGGTGTCTATGTCATTTACTTTTGCTCTGATTTTTATTATTTCCTTCCTTTTACTTACCCATGGCTTTTCTTCTTGTTGTTTTCCCAGTTCTTTTAAGTGTTGGCTTAGACTGTTTATATGATATTTTTCTTGCTTCTTCAGGTCTATGAACTTCCCTCTGAGGACTGCTCTCACTGTGTCCCGTGTATTTTGGGTTGTCGTGTATGTGTTCATTTCCTTTGTTTCCAGGCATGTTTTCTTTCTTCGTTGATCTCATTGGTAACCCATTCATTGTTTAATAAGATGCTATTTCGACTCAATGTGTTTAAATGTTTTTGATTTTTTCTTCCATACTTGATTTCTAGTTTCATGCCATTATGACTGTAGAAGCTGCTGGATATGATTTCAATCTTGTTGAATTCGTTAAGACTTATTTTATGTCCTAACATGTGGTCTCTGTGTGAGAATGTTCCGTGTGCACTTGAAAACAATGTACATTCTGCCTGGCAGGCACAGCTCAGTGGATTGAGCACTACACTGCGAAGCAAAGGGTGGCTGGTTCAATTCCCAGTCGGAGCACATTCCTGGTTGTGGGTCTGGTCCCCTGTGAGGGACACCCTGAGGCAACCATACATTGATGTTTCTTTCGCTCTCTTTTTCTTCCCCTTCCCCTCTCTCTAAAAATAAATAAATAAAATCTTTTTTTAAAAAAAAAAAAGGAATGTACATTCTGCTGCTTTGGATTGACATGTTCTGTAAATATCAATTAAATCTATGAAATCTAGTGTGTTGTTTAGGATCCCTGTATTCTTGCTGATTTTTTGTCTGGGAGATGTATCCAGTGTAGTCAGTGGGTGCTCAAGTCCCCTACTATGGCCATATTGCTGTCAGTCTCTCCCTTTAAGTCCACCAAGTTTAGCCATTTCTGGAAAATGTGAGCACACACCTTTCCTATGACTTTGCTGTTGCACCCCTGTTCATTTTCCCCTGAGAAATAAAAATGTACTTTGTTTGTATGTTTGTACAGACAAAAGCCTATAGAAAAGTATACATAGAACATTTATTTATAACAGGCCCAAACTTGGAGCAATTCAAGTGTCAATGATAAGGGAAAAAAGACAATCTCCAATGTAATGTATTACATGATTCCATCTATGTGACACTCTTGAAATGACAGTATTACAGAAATAAAGAACAAATTAGTGGTTATCAGAGGTTGTGGATTTCTCAACAGGGAAGGAGAAGACAGATGTGACTGTAAAGGGACAGTAGAAGGGAGATATCTGTGATGATCAGAGAGCTCTGTATCTTGATGGTGGTGGTGGTTCCCGGGATTCATTCATGTGATGAAATGACATAGAACTATGCACATATTATACCAATTTCAATTCCCTAACTTTGATATTGTACTATAGTTGTGTAAGATGTAATCATTGGAAGAAACTTGCTGAAGGGTGCACTAAAACTATGTGTTCCCTTTGCTCTCTGTGAAATTATGATTGTTTTCAAGTAATTAGTGGAAAAAGTACTTAGTCAAAATTATCTCTTTTTAGTGGTCTTATCTACCTGAATAATCTGCAGACTAAGGTCCTGAGGTACTACACTTTTACCTGCATTCTGTCCAAATTCAATTAGTTGGAAAACAGAAAACTCTTTTTTAAAAATTGTTTTTATTGATTTTGAGAGAGAGAGAAAAAGAGACAGAGAGTGCGTGGGCACCATTGAGTTGCTGTTTCACTTATTTATGCATTCATCAATTGCTTTTTGTATGTGCCCTGACCAGAGATTGAACCAGCAACCTTGGTGTATCCAGCCAATGTTCTAATCATTAGAGCTACCTGGTCAGGGCCAGGAAACTCTTATATAGCACATAATGTGCTCTAAGTGCTTTGCACATGTGGCTTATTACTCGTCACCAAACCTGGTGTCCTAAGAACTATTATTATCCCTATTTTACAAATAGGACATTGAGGCACGAAGAGGTTATTTGGAGAGAAAGTGCTGGAGCCAGCCTATGGGGCCAAGCACATTGCATTCAAACTCCATGCAGGTCTTAGAAATATAGTTGATCCTTGAACAAGACAAAAGGTAGGCATGCCAAGCCCAGCTCCCACCCCCATCCCCACACAGTCGAAAACTCACTATAACCTTAAAGTCAGCAGTCAGCCCTTTGTATTCATAGATTCAACCAACCACAGATCAAACACAGTAGTATTTTCAAACCATAACTGGTTGGTACCTTGTAGGTGAAACCCCTGATAGGAAGGACTGATTATATAGAAACTAATCCAAGTAGATATAAATGGGCATAGTCAATATAAATTCATGTTGCTCAAGGGTTAACTATAGAGCAACTCTAAAAGAGAAAGAAAGAAAAAACATCAATGTAGCTGTGTCCCTTTCTAGGCTAAGCTATAAATGTAAAGTAATCAATCTGGCTTATTTCCATTGGCAGTGCCTCACTTAACACAGAAAATCTGCTTGTATTTTCACAGTAAGAATACTGAGGAAGATCAGCTCAAAGATAGGCTGGAGCAGCTGAGATGCCATTTTACATGGAAGTTGCAAATTAAAGATGCTGAAATGACTGATTTAGAAAACAGGGTCTTCGATGAAATTGAGTTCCTAGACACAAAGTTTAATGTGTCAGTACACAACCTCCTGGCCTATGTGCAACACCTGAAAGGCCAGAATAAGGAAGCCCTGCAGAGCTTGAAACAGGCTGAAGACTTGGTCCAGACAGAACAGGATGGCCAAGCACACGTGAGAAGACTGGTTACCTGGGGCAACTACGCCTGGCTGTACTACCACATGGGCCAACTGGAGGAAGCCCAGATGTATTTGGACAAGGTGGAAAGCACTTGCAAGGAGTTTGCCAGCCCCTCCTGCTACACAGTGGAGAGTCCACACATGGACTGTGAGGAAGGATGGGCCTTGCTGAAGTGTGGAGGAAAGAGCTATGAACGGGCTAAAGCCTGCTTTGAAAAGGCTCTGGAAGTGGACCCTGAAAATCCAGAATTCAACACTGGGTATGCAATTGCTGTCTATCGTCTGGATGGATTCATCAAAGTGCCACATCCTGGTGAGGCATTTTGTCTGCAAACCCTCAAACGGGCCATCACGCTAAATCCAGAGGATGCATATATGAAGGCACTCCTTGCTGTGAAGCTTCAGGATAGTGGACAAGAAGCTGAGGGAGAGAAATACATTGAAGAAGCACTGACCAGCATGTCTTTTCAAACCTACGTCTATCGATATGCAGCCAAGTTTTACCGAAGAAAAGGCTCTGTAGATAAAGCTCTTCACTTCTTAAAAATGGCTTTGGAGAAAACACCCTCCTCTGCCTTCGTGCATCACCAGGTAGGGCTTTGCTACAAGGCACAAATGATTCAAATAAAGAAAGCTAACAACTGGAGGCCCAGAGGAAGGGATGAAGAAAATATCCACAGATTAGTTCAGAAGGCTATCTGTGAATTTGAAAAGGCTTTGGAGTTAAGGCCCAGATTTCACACGGTGTATATCGACCTGGCTGAGATGTATGCAGAAATGGGCCACCACAGAAAGGCTGAGGATATTTTTCAGAAGCTGTTGAGCATGGGGATCTTTCATGATCATCTACACCAAGATATTCATTTCCGCTATGGCCGATTTCAAGAATTTCACATGAAATCTGAAGTCAATGCAGTTATCCATTATTTAAAAGCAATAAACAAAGGAAACTCATCATTTACAAGCAATGAAAGTCTCAATGCTGTGGAGAAGTTGGTTTTAAGGAAACTTCGAAGAAATGGAGCAGATGTAGAAAGCTTGAGCATCCTCGGGTTTGTCTGCAAATTGAAAGGAAAAATGCATGAAGCCCTGGAGTGGTAAGAGCAGGCCCTGAGGCTGGCTGCTGGCTCTGAGAACTCTGTGGGACCTGTTCCTTAACGCTGAAATACACACTGCTTTCACATTGTGTCTGACTTTAGCTTAACATGTACTAACGATATTTTCTGTGTGCTACTTTCAGAAACATGTATTTTATTTCACCCCCATTGAGCAGGAAAGCATTTCTATGAAATCTTTTTGTAAGGCAAAATGCCCTAAATCAAACAGGCAATTACCTTAGGAGGTATTTTGCAAATGTAATGGAGCTGAAGCACAGAGGCTCACAGACAACTCACAGCTGTGGCAGTTTCAAGCTGAGCTGCGGAGTGTAGCTCCTGGGGAAGGAGCTCAGTGGCTGGGGTAGGGCACAGCCCCTAGAGAGGCTCTGTGCAAAATAAACAATGAGCATTATTCTTTTTGCCCTTTTTCACAAAGGTGAAAACTCTCTTTGAAACTTTCAATTTGCAAACAAGTACTAATGTATGTCTGTTGTAAAAGCAAATGGTGTGAAGCAAAGTTTTGAAAAGGGAGCACACCTGGAGCTGCTTCTCCTCCAAGGAAGGCATCACTTGGAAGAGGCACTGGGTCATCCAGGACTTGATGCTGCTCCTGCAGTACACTGGCAGGTGTGCTCATGGATATCCTGGAAGGCCTTGGGGTTCTCAAGCTGTCAATCACAAAGGGTTTCCATATGCAGCCTACAACATTGCCCCCCAAGAAAGATCAGTATCCTGTCCTTACAAGCCTTGAAAGCTAGCACTGAACTGGCATTGCCTTGGCATCCCAGCTTCTCTTCATCTCTATTCAACTTTTCCTCTGCTACCTGAAATCCATCTGCTATCTCTTGCAGGCTCTGCTGTGAAAACTAATTAAAAATAAAATTCATCATATGCATGAAGGTATTATTTGTAGCAAGGATTTTCAACTGGGGCTGGGGGAGGTGAGAGACAAGAGGAGAATTTTGCCACTCAGGGCAAAAACAAGGTGCATTTGGCAACATCTGGAGAAAGTGTTTATTTATTTTTCACCCGAGGTCATGCCTGTTGATTTAAGTGAAAGTGGAAGGAAATGAAAGAGAGAAGTAGAGAAACACTGATGTGAGAAACATCCACCAATTGCCTCTTGTATGAGCCCTGACTGGGTAACGAACCTGCAACCTATGTACATGTCTGGCAGGGAAGCAAACCCATGAGCTTTTTATTTAAGGGATTATGATCCAACCAACTGATCCACACCAGCTTGGGCTGGAGACAGTTTTGATGGTCGCACCCACAGGGTGCTCCTGACATCTAGTGGACATACTTAGTGATGCTGTGGTAAGCATTATACAATGCTCAGGACAGCTTCCCGCAACAGAGTTATCCAAAGTCAATGGTACCAAGGCTGAGGAAAAACTGTGACTGATACCCATCTCCTGCACCACTTATTATTACTGAATATTCAGTGTTTCAAGCTGATTTTAAATCAGTTGGATGTTTCACTTTTTTTTCTCTATTGCTATGTTTTACATATTTACAGTAGGAATTCAAAAGACAACACTATTTATAGATTTTCCCAAGAATCCAAACATTCCAACAGTTGAAAAAATGAGATTGGTATTCAAGTTCCATGTAGCAAGGCGCTAATGTCACCCATCATGAACTTCAAAATCACCTTTCTTTCCAACATTGAGGTTGGGGGGCCCATTTCCAGAGATGATTTGAATTACTCTGGGATGGGGCCTCGTTGGTATTACTCTAAAAACTTCCCTCAGTGAGTCTAGTGTGAAGTAGCGGTGAGATCCCATAGCTGTCCCTAATCAGTTATTAATCAGATGGGGAAGGCGAGGCACATAGCGGTGATGTGGCCTGAACATTTCCCTGAATGCATGGATAAACCTGTTTTATTTATTCAGAAGTTTGTGTGCAGAACTTCCTGACTGGTTCGGGGCGGGGTAAGCAGAGTAGGGGTAAAGCTGTTGCTGAGTTGTGAAACTGCCAGTCTTTGTTGAGCTGTCTTCCAGAACAAGGACGCATCCTGGAAGCTGAGCACCAGACTGCCCCTGTGCTGGAATCACTCAGCCTCGGCATGTAGTGGCCTGTCCCTCCTGATGCATATGTGTCCCCAGTCCCAGGAAAGGTGATTCCCCTTGTCTACTCGGGGAAACACTGCTTTGAGAGCTATCCCCAGTGCTGTCCTTACTGCTGGAAGTAAGAACCCTCCTTTGCTCATAGAATGCCTTGGTGGACATTCACTGGGCTGCACCAGAGGAGCCCAGTATGCTCAGTAACAATGTCTCAGGGGAAACTTGTAATTGGTGAGGGCTGAGGTGAGAGATGGACTGGGCAGGGGGACTGAGCAGAAACTTTTTAGATCTGGTACTATGTCTGATTAAGTGTTTGTAAGACAGAAATATTCTTGCAGCTGTTCCTCTTCTTATTCTTATTGTAAATGACAAACTATAGGTAGCTTTTTTTAAAGAGAGCATTTACTTTTACTTGAAGACTTAAGATCATCATCACCATCACCATTACCTCTTGTTTGCGTGCTTCTATGTATGTGCCAGGTAGTTCCTAATGTTTAAACTCAAGTTCTGTGAACCACAGTGAAAGTTTATGTTACCAGGGAGACTCGGAGTCAGGGACTTCTCCTCCTCGGTTCTTGACTTGCTAGCAAGACACAAATTCACATGACAGGCAAACACAGTAAGTGGAATGAGATAGCAAATTTAATTATAAAATATAACTGTACTAAGGTAGTAAGTTTGTCAATAAGTTTATTCTATACACTCAAACAAAGGCTACCAGTGGGCACATAGGTATTCTGAGTGTGCCGACTAGTGGGGTTCAGTGTTTTTTATACTTCAGCCAGCTTCTAGACTTCCACACCCTTCTCCCCCTTCCAGACCTTGGGATTAATACAGTCACGAAGCCTTTCTTTCCCATGGAAGTGATGTACACAGAATTTCATCAGCTTCCCTCTTGTGCTATCACAGTGTCGTGTGTGACTTTCTGAACTCCTAGCAATCTTATCAGACCACGCTCAGGACTGCTGGGTCAGTGGATGAGATATGTCCTCCTTTTGTTCCTAGCCCCCTGTTTTAAGTTCATTAGATTGCACTGGACAGGGACCCTACGTTATTTCCCCTCTGGCCATTGATTTCTGGCTGCTACCTTACATGAAGTCAGAATTTGATTTGGAATGTGCGTTTCCATGTCTGAGCAATACAGGCCTCCCTGTGCCAAACCACAGAAGCATGCTCTTAACCTTCTGACCAAGGGATCAGAGGTGAACAAATTCTCTGGGGCTCTGGCTGAGCAGCTCAGTTGGTTGGAGTGTCATCCCAATGCACCAAGGTTGCAGGTTTGATCCCTGGTCAGGGTGTAATGGAGGGGACAGAGACGCCCACGCTCACACCTCGGTTCTTGTCTTACTCACAAGGCATGAATTTGTGTGAGAGACAAACACATGTAATGGAAATGAGATAGCAGATTTATTTATGAAACACACACAAGCACAAAATACCCAGTGAGTCTAAATGCCATGTAGAGAGGAAATAAAGTTGTCAGTGAGTTTGTTAATGAGTTTGTTCTATACACTTGATCCGAGGCTACACATTGGTACTTAGCTAACCTAAGTATACCGTACTTTAGGGGTTCAAGGGTTATATGCTTTAGTCAGTTTCTCAGTTCCCCTTCCCTCTCCTGGTTCTATATCTTGAGAATAATGAACAGCTACAAAGTTAATAAGGGCCCTGTGTCTTAGTGAAATTCTTACAAATGCTCACTTTCCCAGCATAGGTCCCCCTCTTCCTCCTGTGCACTTCCCACAGGATGTCAAGAGCACCCACAATCTTAATAAGGTTGTTACAGAAGTCCTTATTCTCAGCATAGTCTCAAGGATTCTCCCCTCCTCCTGTGCTATTTTGCTTCTACTGATCAGGACACCTGGCTGTCTTATCAAACAGAGATCAGGGCTGCTGAGTTAATTAGGGACACATGTCTTTCTATTGCCTCTAGCCTCCTATATAAAGTTCTTTGTTATATAATGGCAATGGCCCTGCCTTTATTTCCCCTCTGGCTGCTAATTCCTAGCTGCTACCTAACAAGGGCAAATACAAGAATCAACCATTGAATGCTTAGATGAGTGAAACAGCAAATTGACACCTCTCTGTCTTTCTACCTTCATCTGCCTCCCTATAATCAATAAATAAAATTTTTTGAAAAATTTTAAAACAGGGGTTCTCATGATATTTAGTATATTTCCCTCATTTCTGATCTAGGTGGATTGTTTATTTCTTTCAAGCTGAAACCCAAAGTGACAGTATCCTGGTCACTTAATTAGGAGTGCCTTATATGATATTATACATTTATATTATGCTAGGTTCCTTCCACATATATTAGGCTAACTGAAAATGGGGCTACCTCCCTCAAGTGCTTTTTCTCTGTGCCATCCTCTGGAATCCAGCCACCAGCCTTTACTATGAGCACCAAGGAGCTGAAGTTCTCCTTTAGGGTCTGAGGCAGATCTGCTTCCCAACCCTGGCCACTTACTGGGCTTTTGCAGCACTAGGCACGCCCCTCAGTATGGCCCCCGGTCCAGCCATTGGTAATCAGCTTTCATACAACTCAGGACTCACCTGGAAACCTCAAGACACGTCACTTGGTCCTCCTCCTTTGACTCTTAATGGTGAAGCTGTGGACATGAGATGCCATCAGGACTTTTCATCTTTTGTCTCAAATTCTCTATTTGTTCAGCTCGATCTCTTGATGGTGTTCTCTGTGGCTAAACTTCCCTTGTTCTTATTGTTTTCAGGCCACGTGGAAGAACATGGCTGACCACTGTACCCACATGTGTATGCTACAGGTCCAACACTAGCCAGTGTCTGCTTTCCAGAAAGGCAAGTCTGATTGTCTCCTCTCAATAAGCACTTGTTGGGAACCGCCCTGACTGGTATCAGAGGCTGAAACCCCTGCCTAGGCTAAAGCTAAGGGAACGCCCTTGGAACTGTAAGCCAGCAAGGAGATAAAAGCTTATCTTCCTGGCAGGAATGCTGCTTCTGCTGCTTTATTCATAACTGAACCCCAAAAAGCTTGGTCGGTTAGCCAAAGACGGGTAAGATTCCCCATGGGGGGAACGACCTAAGCCTGGCACGATCACTTTGGGAGGCCCCCCAAAAGAAGGACTTGGGGGGCTGCAGCAAAAGGGGGTGATGGACCCTCGCTCCTCGGCTTTGGTAAAGTCTGAGTTCTCATCGTCTGGGAGAAAATCTCCTTATCTCTTGGTTGCCTTAGTTCCCTTGCTCCACCTAAGCCTGAAACAATGACAGGGTGGTGCAGCTCAGTACTGAGAAGTGCGGATTCCCCAGGGTGATCAGGCCTAAGAAAGAATATGTAAATTACTGTGAAACCTTCTTTGTTTAGAATGCTCTCAGTTGAATGAGAAGGGTCTTAGGAGGAAGTTAGTTTGTTCCTCAGTCTTACAGCTCTTTGACCCCCAACTCAATAGACCGGCAGAGTTCTTTGTTTTCTATAGTTCCTTACTTCCCCTAATGAGTACTGTACTTTACCTGAATTATTATGCAAAATGAGCCCAATAAAAGCAGGTATGGACTATAAATCGGCGAGCTCCCCACTAGGGGGGGTGGCCATTCTGTCCCTACTTCCCCACAGAAACTAGCTTGTCTCTGTGCATGTGTTGTTATCGTCGAGCCATCCACAGCGTTCCATGGTCACTGCTGGCCGGTGACCCACGCGCAATAAGCACTTCCCTGTGACAAGATCAGCTGTGGTGTAGTATTAGTTTGTGTTGCAAACCTGCTGCGGAAACTCCACTTTTCTAAAGTATCAGGAGAGTGAGGCAATGTCCAATCAAAAATAGGGAGAAAGAGGACCTGGGCAGGCAGCAGAAATAGCAGACTAACCTGTACCCAGGATCCCAGTCTCAGCACTTATTTTTCTCCACCTCTCACTACAAACACCACAGGTACAGAAGATGACATCCAAGCCCCAGTGCCACGGGCACCTGGAGGGCTGGACAGCACTCTTACACAATGTGCCACCACATTTGCTGAACAAGGACACATTATATAACTACAACACTGAGCATTAAAAATAAGAAAATACTATCATTCAGGACTAACGTTTTGTTTAAAGTCTCAATATGACAGCACATGCATTTCTCTGTGCCTGAGTATAATCAAGAGGTTACGGGCCTCTTATTGTCGTTGATTCTCCAGAAGGGTATGCAAAGGCACAGAATAATTAAGATACAACTTCACTCTCAGAAAATAGGAGGGAAGCTGGGTTAAGGCCCCAGTTTAGAGACTGGCAGAATTGTATACTATAAAATGAGCAAATTCTGTTTCCAGATGAGCACACAGGCACAAATCTGAGCATGACCTTGGCAAGTTCACACAGCCAATTGTCAAGGGGTCCCTGGCTCCAGGGTCAGCAGACAGGGCATAGCTGACAACTTCTAGCTCCCAGACCTCTCTAGTTCTGCTTGGTATAGAAGCTGAGAGAGGAATTCGGGTATCACAAAAACTGTTCCTCATCTTCTCCTCAAAAGAAAACAATGGTTGTTTCTGTTTGTCCCTGCAGGGGGCAGGAACTGTGACCATGGTGAGTTTCACTTTCCAGTTTCTGTTTCCTAGTTGTTCTTGCAATGACACGCCCACAAGTTTCCTGATTAGTTGCTGTTTCCCTTCCTTATATAGCCCTGCCCTGGGGCATAAATACTTTGGAAAATCTCCTACACAAGCTTGCAGATCTCAGAGCAGACCTTCCAGCAAAGCAAGCACAGTGCTACTGCTGCCTGATTCACAGCAACAATGAGGTAAGGGTTGCTTGCTTCTCTGTCTTTCTAACTTTTTGAACAAAATGTTCATCGTTACTGTCTGAACAGACTTAGTTTCCATGATGTCAAGCTTTCTCACACTTCTGTTTGGGCATTTGTGTGTGCACTGAGTGTGCACATTCATACACACACATAAACTGTTTTATTACTTCAGGCATTTTCATTTTTGTTAGCATCGTCCTGAGGAAGCTTACCTCATGTTAAAGCCTAAGAAGAGGAGGGAAAGGGCAAAGGAATTTTGCAGAAGAAGATGATCCCAATCTCTGATGTTACTTTCCACCAAACTCACCTCTGTCTGACATAAGGAGGCAAGACCCAGATGGTTGGGATAGAGACACTGCTTTTAGAGGCTCCTCACCATGGAGGAGCTGCAGGACTACACAGCCAAGGGACCCACAGTGGAGAGGTCGTCAGATGTGTGGGGGAAACATTGTGGGGATGTGGTGGGAAAGCTCACTGCCTAGAAAACAAGCCTTCTGTAGGCTTCCTGTCTCCCTCTCTGCATGGCTGAGTTGCTATGGGAGGCCAATCCAGTGAGACTGCATTTAAGATCAACAGCCAGGTGGTCTGCAGGGTCCCTGATTTCCTCCTGTCCCAGGGGCTTGGCTGGAGTTCTGCACTGGAGAACATCCCTATGCTCCTTAGCTAAAGGACCTAATGTGGGAATTTCTATACTGTCCACACTGAATCTACATTCCAGTAATTCCTGATATCAGCAGATTAAAAAGGAAAGACATTAAAATCAATATTGATCTGCAAATTCCCCCTCAGTGCTCAAATAGGTAAAATTTTGAAGAGGCAGAAGTTTCAGAAAATGCCCAGTGAGAGGCCTTTGAAGGTTGAATAATATTGCCTTGTATGTATACACCGCATTTTGTTTGTCCATTCATCCACTGAAGGACATTTGCGTTGCTTCCACCTTTTGTCTATTGTGAGTAATGCTGTTAGGAATACAAGTATTCAGATACCTGTTTGAGTTTCTATTGTCACTTATTTTGGGTGTATTTCCAGGACTGGAATGACTGAATCCCATGGTAATTGCATGCTTAATTTCCTGAGGAGTCACCACCATTTTCCACAGCAACTGCCCCATTTCACATCCCCACCGCGCACAAGGGTTCTACTGTCTCCATACCCTCACCAAGACTTTATTTTCTGCTCTTCTTATTTTAACAGTAGCCATCCTAATGAGTGTGAAGTGGTGTTGTATGGTGGTTTTGAGTTGCATTTCACTAATGATTGGTGATGTCAAACATCTTTTCATGTGCTTCTTGGACAATTTCTTCTTTGGAGAAATTGTCCACTCTCATCCTTTGCCCATTTTTTTAAATCAGGTGTTTCTTTTTGGTTGCTGCTGTTCTTGATTTGTAAGTGCTGCTTATATAGTCTGGATATCAATCCCTTACCAGACATGATTTGCAAATAAATTTTTCCCATTCTGTGAGTTTTTTTCTCCATAAATAGTGTCCTTTGATGCATAAAAGTTTTCAGTTTTGAGGATGTCCAACTTATCTATTTCTACTTTTGTTGCCTGTGCTTTTGGTATCATATGCAAGACATCATTGCCAAATACAATGTCCTGGAGCTTTTCCCCTGTGCTTTCTTCTAATATTTTCATAGTTTTTGACCTTACATTTAGGTCTTTGATCGCTTCTGAGTGCCTTTTGTTGTTCCTTTTGCTGTGAAGTAAGGGTCCAATTTCATCCTTCTGCACGTGAAGATCCACTTTTCCCAACACATTTGTTGAAACACTGATTTTTTCTCTCCATTAAGTGGTCTTGGCACATGTGTCCAAAATCATTTGACTGTTCTTATGGACTAAATTGTATCCCCTCGATCCCTACTTTGAAGCCCTAATCCCAATGTAACTTGATTTGGAAATAGGGCCTGTAAAAAAAGGCTAAGTGAGGTCATAAGGGTAGATCCTTATTCCTACAGGGTTGGGGGTCCCTGTAAGAATAGGAAGAGCAGTCTTTTACCCACACCATGCACCATGGAGGAAAGGCCATGTGCAGAGGCCAAAAGAGAGTTCTCACCCAGAACCAAAGTGGGCACTTTGATCTAGGATTTCCAGTCTCCACAACTATGAAAATGGACATTTCTTTTGGTTAGACCACCTTGTCTATGGTACTTTGTTATGGTAGCACTCGCTGCTAATACAACCATATGTGAAGGTGTATCTCTGGGTTCTCTCTTCCATTCCACTTCTATATATGCCTGTATATATGCCAGTTCCACACTATTTTGATTACTATAGCTTGTAGTAAGTTTTGAAATCAAGAAAGTGTTAGACCTCCAACTTTGTGTTTTGTTTTGTTTTTTCAAGATTGCTAGGCCTATTTGAGATTCCTTGAGATTCCATGTGAATTTTAATTTTTTTTCAAGATTTTATTTATTTACTTATTTTTAAAGACAGGGGAAGGAAGGGAGAAAGAGCAGAAGAGAAACAGCAATGTACAGTTGCTTCTCACTCACCCCATACTGGGGATCTGGTCTGCAACCCAGGCATATGCCTGGACTGGGAATTGAACCAGTGGCCCTTTGGTTTGCAGGCTGGCACTCAATCCACTGAACCACAGCAGCCAGAGTAAATTCCAGATTAATTTTAAAATGCATTTTTCTATTTCTGCAAAAAAAAAAAAAATCATTGGAACTTTTATGGGAATTGCATTGAATGTGTAGATTGCTTTGTGTGGTATTTACATCTTAACAATTTACATCTTCCCATCTGCCTTTCCTTTTATTTGCATCTTTCTTCATTTTCTTCAGTAATGTGTTGTAGTGTTCAGTGTAGTGTCTTTGCCTCCTTACAAAAGTTTATTTCTTAATATTTTATTCTTTCTGATGCTGTTGTAAATAGAACTGTTTTCCTTTCTACATAGTTCTTGCTAGTGTATAGAAACAAGTGATTTTTGCGTGATTTTGTATACTACTATTTTGCTAAAAGTTTTTTATCAGTTCTAACAGTTTTTGTGTGTAATATTTAGGATTCTCCATGTACAAAATCACACAGTTTTTGAACAGATATATACTTACTTCTTCCATTCCAATGTAGATGTGTATATTTTTTCTTGACTCATTGCTCTGACTAGAACTTCCAGGGCTGTGTTGAATAAAAGTGACACAAACAAACATCCTTACCTTGTTCCTCATCTTACAGAAGTTTTCAACCCCTCACCACTGAGTGTGATGCTAGCCGTGGACTTGTAATAGATGGCATTTGTTATGTTGTGGTAGTTTCCCTCTGTTGTTACAGAAAAGCAACTCAGCTTCAGTTTACGAAGTGGAGATTTATTCACGCATGCGCACCCAGAGGAGGCAGTCTCCAAATTCTGGGCCCCAGCCCAATCTGGGGCTTGCTTATATACTTGCTGTAAAGGCGGCAGCTGGAGAGGGGAGGAGCGCTGTTTCTGGCGGGAAGCGGATTTCAGAAGCAGAATGCGGAAGTTAGCGCGCTGACAAAACAATTCCTGCTCCGGCTTAAGAGGGCGGTCTACCTAAGATGGCGGCGGTCCGGGCCATCCTGCCACACTATTATAGTATTTTGAGTGCTTGCATTATAAAAGGGTAGTGAATTTTTGTCAAATGCTTTTTCTGCGTTAACTGAGATGCTGATGTTGTTTTTTTCCATTCATTCTGTTAATGTATATTAAACTGACTGATTTTCATACATTGAAGCCATTCCTCCATTCCAGGAATAAATCCTATTTGGTCAGGGTGTATAATCCTTTTATTAAGCTGTTAAATTCAGTGTGCCAGTGTTTTGTTGAGGATTTTGCATGAACATTTGTATGAGAAATTGGTCATAGTTTAATTTGCTTCTTATCTTCATTTGGTATCAGAGTAATGCTGGCCTCCTAGAATTTGTGAGTGTGAAAGCATAGCGTTCTCTCTATTTAATTTTTTGGAGAGTTTTGGTGTGTGTTTTTTTTTAAAGAAGAGTCCAAGTCCTGGTTGAAAGTCCCCATGTGAATTATTTTAGGCCCGACCATAGGAAATTACAAGGGTTCTCCTGACTGGTGTCACAGGGGAAGGCTTTCACACAGCACACTTGGTGCACAGCCAATGGACTGCTGTGTCTGAAGGGAGGTTAGTCAGTGACGCAGGTCCTCTCTGGCTTCACATGCCTCTCACTTTTCTGCATCCTAGGACAGGCACCCTCACTCCTTGGCTCCTTTGTTTGAGGCCTTGATCAGAGCTACTCTTCAGACACTTCTGCTGAGACTTCCATAGAGGGGAGAGGAGAGGGAAAACTTGAAGACTCTTTACCCCACTATGCTCAGAACCCAGTACTTTTCCACTCCTAGCACTTAACCCCACCCTTCCTCAGACTTCAGGGTCCATTAACTGCCAGAAAGTTTTGTTCAGGCCTCTCAGTCACATCTGTGCTGATCTACCTGAACTTCAGCCTGTGTACCATGCTGGAGGCTGGGGTAGGGAGATGGAACAGGGGATTTGGCATATTCTCCATTGTGCACTCTCATTGATACCATCACAGTAACAATTGAAGGCAAAACACTTTCATTTTGGGCTGGGTGCTTTAATTGTCTACTCTGACCCCTGGAAGTTCAACTGTCTCTCCCTCCCAACTCATCTGAGCTCCTGACACTTAAAATGTATGGTGGAATTTACTAGTGAAGCCATCTGGTCCTGAGCCTTTCTTTGTTGTGAGACATGTCTGTCTTGTTTTTTTGTCTTAGGGGAAATACTTTTAATTTTTTGGCCATTAAGGATGATTTTACTGTAAGTTTTTCATACATGACCTTTATTATTTTGAGGTATGATACTTCTATTCCCACTTTGCTGAGAGTTTTGTCAAAAATGGGTGCTGGAATTTATTGAATACGTTTTCTGCATGTACTGATAGGGGCATGTGATTTTTTATCCTACTTTTTTTAATGTGATGTACTACATTTTTCAATTTGTTAATGTTAAAGCAAACTTGCAGCCCCCTGATAAATCCCACTTGGTCATGTTGTACATTCCCGCACACAAAAAGGCTGTGGGTTCCATCCCTGTCACAGCGTAGAAGGGAGACAATCAATTGATTTTTCTCTCTCACATCTATGCTCATCAAGGGTATTGGCCTATGATTTTCTTTCTTTGTAGTATCTTTATCTGATTTTAGAATTAGGACAATGCCAGCCTTGTAAAAAGAGCTTGGACGTCTTCCCTCCTTCTGAATTTTTTTGTAATCTTTTGAGGAAAGGTTTTAATTCTTCTTTGAATATTTGATAAAATTCACCTGTGAAGCCATTCGGCCCATGACTTTTGTTTGCTGGGAGTTTTTGACTCCTGCTTCAATTTCATTACTTATTATCTGTCTATTCAGGTTTTCTGATTCTCCTGATTGACTTTTGGAAGATCGTATGTTGCTAGGAATTTGTCCATTTTCCCACGTTGTGCATTTTGTGGGCATATAATTGTTTTAGTGTTATCGTCCAGTCCTTTCTGTGATGTCAGTTGTTACATTGCTGCTTTCATTTCTGATTTGATGTACTGGTCTTCTCTCTTTGTTTCTTGATGAGACTGGCTTCATCAATCTTGTTTATATTTTTAAAGAACCAGCTCTTACTTTCATTGATGTTTTCTTTTGTTTTTTGTCTCTATGTCATTTATTTTTCCTCTGATTTTTATTATTTCCTTCCTACTTACCCATGGCTTTTGTTGTTCTTTTTCCAGTTGTTTTAAGTGTTGGGTTAGATTGTTTATATTATATTTTTCTTGCTTCTTCAGGTCTATGAACTTCCCTCTGAGGACTACTCTTACTGTGTCCTGTGTATTTTGGGTTGTTGTGTGTGTGTTCATTTCCTTTGTTTCCAGGCATGTTTTCCTTGTTCTTTGATCTCATTGGTAACCCATTCATTGTTTAATAAGATGTTATTTCAACTCAATGTGTTTGAATGTTCTTTTTTTCCATACTTGATTTCTAGTTTCATGCCATTATGACCGGAGAAGCTGCTGGATATAATTTCAATCTTGTTGAATTCATGAAGACTTATTTGTGTCCTAACATGTGGTCTCTGTGTGAGAACGTTCCATGTGCACTTGAAAAAAAATGTACATTGTGCTGCTTTGGATTGACATGTTCTGTAAATATCAGTTAAACCTATGAGATCTAGTGTGTTGTTAGGGTCCCTGTTTTCTTGCTGATTTTTTGTCTGGAAGATGTATCCAGTGTGGTCAGTGGGGTGCTCAAGTCCCCTACTATGGCCATATTGCTGTCAGTCTATCCCTTTAAGTCCACCAAGTTTAGCCATTTCTGGAAAATGTGAGCACACACATATCATATGACTTTGCTGTTGCACCCATGGTGATTTTCCCCTGAGAAATAAAAATGTATTTTGTTTGTTTGTTTGTATAGACAAAAGCCTATAGAAAGTATTCATAGAACATTTATTTATAACAGGCTCAAACTGGAAACAACTAAAGTGTCAATGATAAGGGAAAAAAAGACAATCTCCAATGTAATGCACTACGTGATTCCATCTATGTGACACTCTTGAAATGACAACATTACAGAAATAAAGAACAAATTAGTGGTTATCAGAGGTTGTGGATTTCTCAACAGGGAAGGAGAAGACAGATGTGACTGTAAAGGGACAGTAGAAGGGAGACATCTGTGATGATCAGAGAGCTCTGTATCTTGATGGTGGTGGTGGTTCCCGGGATTCATTCATGTGATAAAATGACATAGAACTATGCACATATTATACCAATTTCAATTTCCTAACTTTGATATTATACTATAATTGTGTAAGATGTAATCATTAGAAGAAACTTGCTGAAGTGTGCACTAAAACTATGTGTTCCCTTTGCTCTCTGTGTAATTATGATTATTTTCAAATAATTAGTGGGAAAAGTACTTAGTCAAAATTATCTCTTTTTAGTGGTCCTATCTTCTTGAATAATCTGCAGACTAAGGTCCTGAGGTGCTGCACTTCTACCTGCATTCTGTTCAAATTGAATTAGTAGGAAAATAGAAAACTCTGTTTTAAAACATTTATTTATTGATTTGGAGAGAGAGGGAGAGAGAGAGAGAGAGAGAGAGAGAGAGAGACATCAGTTTGCTGTTCCACTTATTTATGCATTCATTGGTGGCTTCTTGTATGTGCCCTGATCAGAGATTGAACCAGCAACATTGGTGTATCCAGCCAATGTTGTAATCATTGGAGCTACCTGGTCAGGGCCAGGAAACGAGTATATAACACGTAATGTGCGCTACGTGCTTTGCACATGTGGCTTATTATTCCTCACCAAACCCAGTGTCATAAGAACTATTATTATCCCTATTTTACAAATAGGACATTGAGGCACAAAGAGGTTACTTGGAGAAAAAGTGCTGGAGCCAGCCTATGGAGCCAAGTAAATTGCATTCAAACTCCATGCAGGTCTTAGAAATACAGTTGACCCTTGAACAGGCAGAAGATAGGGATGCGAAGCCCAGCCCCAACCCCCACCCCTACACAGTCGAAAACTCACGATAACCTTAAAGTCAACAGTCAGCCCTCATATCCACGGATTCAACCAACCACAGATCAAACACAGTGGTGTGTTCAACCACAATTGGTTGGATCCCTGTATGTGAAACCCCTGATAGGAAGGACTGACTATACTGAAACAAATCCAGATATATATAAGTGAGCCTACAAGTTCTACCTGTGTTGCTCAAGGGTTAACTATAGAGGAACTCTAAAAAAAAAGAAAAAGAAAAAATGAGGCAGCTGTGTCCTTTTCCAGGCTAACCTATAAATGTGAAGTGATTTATCTGACTTATTTCCATTTGTGGTGCCTCAATTAACACAAAAAATTTCCTTGTGTTTTCACAGTAAGACTTCTGAGGAAGATCAGCTCAAAGATAGGCTGGAGCAGCTGAGATGCCATTTTACATGGAAGTTTCTCATTGAAGATGTTGAAATCGCTGATTTAGAAAACAGGGTCTTCGATGAAATTGAGTTCCTAGACACAAAGTTTAATGTGTCAGTACACAACCTCCTGGCCTATGTGCAACACCTGAAAGGCCAGAATAAGGAAGCCCTGCAGAGCTTGAAACAGGCTGAAGACTTGGTCCAGACAGAACAGGATGGCCAAGCACACGTGAGAAGACTGGTTACCTGGGGCAACTACGCCTGGCTGTACTACCACATGGGCCAACTGGAGGAAGCCCAGATGTATTTGGACAAGGTGGAAAGCACTTGCAAGGAGTTTGCCAGCCCCTTGTGCTACACAGTGGAGAGTCCACACATGGACTGTGAGGAAGGATGGGCCTTGCTGAAGTGTGGAGGAAAGAACTATGAACGGGCTAAAGCCTGCTTTGAAAAGGCTCTGGAAGTGGACCCTGAACACCCAGAATTCAACACTGGGTATGCAATTGCTGTCTATCGTCTGGATGGATTCATCAAAGTGCCACATCCTGGTGAGGCATTTTGTCTGCAAACCCTCAAACGGGCCATCGAGCTAAATCCAGAGGATGCATATATGAAAGCACTCCTTGCTTTGAAGCTTCAGGACATTGGACAAGAAGCTGAGGGAGAGAAGTACATTGAAGAAGCACTGACCAGCATGTCTTCTCAAACCTACGTCTATCGATATGCAGCCAAGTTTTACCGAAGAAAAGGCTCTGTAGATAAAGCTCTTCACCTCTTAAAAATGGCTTTGCGGGCAACACCCTCCTCTGCCTTCCTGCATCACCAGATAGGGCTTTGCTATAGATCACAAGTTTTTCAAATGAAGAAAGGTACCAACAGGCAGCCTAGAGGGCGGGATAGAGAATGTATTGACAGAATAATAAAATTAGCTATATCTCATTTAGAATTTGCTCTGGAACAAAAGCCAACCATGGAAATTGCTTATGTTCACTTAGCAGATATGTACCTGGAAGCAGGAAACTACAGAAAAGCTGAAGATGCTTATAAAACAGTGTTCAGCATGAAATCAATTGAAAAAGAAAAACTGCAAGATATGTATTTCCACTATGGCCGATTTAATGAATTCCACAGGAAATCTGAAGCTGATGCTATTATCTATTATTTAAAAGCAATAAACAAAGAAAACTCATCATTTACAAGCAATAGAAGTCTCAGTGCTTTGGAGAAACTGGTTTTAAAGAAACTTCGAAGAAATGAAGCAGACGTAGAAAGCTTGAGCATCCTCGGGTTTGTCTGCAAATTGAAAGGAGAAATGCACGAAGCCCTGGAGTGGTACGAGCGGGCCCTGAAGCTGGCTGCTGCCTCTGAGAACTCTGTGGGACATGTTCCTTAGATGCTGAAATATGAATGGTTTCACATTCCATCTGATTTTAGGTTAACATGTACTAACCATCTCTTCTGTGTGCTGCCTCCAGAAACATGCATTTTTTGAGCAATTACTCACACCTGATCCAGTATGAGTTGTATTCAGAAAATAGTGAAACAGGATATATATGCTTCTGTGTATGAGAGAGAGGAAGACAGACATAAACCATTCCTCTGTGAATGTTACATAGTAGAAGTAACAATTTGTTACATAGATTTGTAGCAAATAAAATACATAAAGTAAAATGATTAATTCATTTTGTGAATGGTTTTCAGTGCTAGATACCAAACATACTACGGGGACATAGGGGAGGAAAAATTATTATTCCTCTACCCATCTTAGGTTCATTGGCTGCAGCCCCATAGTTAGACTTAACAAAAAGCAGAAAAACAAGAGGAAAACAAAAGTGTATTAACATGTGCATCTCACATATACATGGCAATACCCAGTGATGAGTAACTCAAAGATGTGGTTAAACTTGGGCTTATATAGCATCTTAACAAAAGAACAAGAAATTTTCAAAGAAATACTAAGTCAAAGGAAAAGAAGTTTGAGTTTCTAGGTTGGCAAATTGTAGGAGGGTAAATATTTGGGGAAAACTACTGGAAGACAGCTAGACGCTAGTTAAGAGGGTTTGGTATGCAGATTCCTTTCATAGTGACTGGGGTGTCTCAGGTGATAGACTTTTGTCTTTCCTCGTGGGAGAGGTGGGTCACCTTCATGACTTATGTATTCCTTTTAGGCAGATGAGTGATGGGCAGAGAGAGCTTTTCTTATATCTGCTTTCAACTGCCTTAGGTCAAAATAATGTCCCATATTTGGGGGGTGGAAAATCGTGCTTTCCTATGGTGAACAAACCGGACATTTTGCTGAAACCTCATGTAGTTTACAATCTAGTGAGACACAGACGGTAAAACAAGGACAGTTTAGATTAAAGGTCAGCCATCTCCATGAAAACGCTTGAAATTTGGTTCATTGTTAACATTGCAAACACTTCCTCTTGTTTTGGGCCAGTTTATTTGATGCTCTATGTATTCAGTCATTTGCTGATATTGATATAGTTATATCAAAAAATATGCAACAGTTGCTAAATGATCTGAGAAGTCATTCATGGCGATCACCTTTGATTGTGACATTTTGTTAAAGGTCAATGTACAACAAAAAATACTTTTAAAAAGAAAAATAAGAAAGCAATGTTGCCCCAACGGGTGTGGCTCAGTGGGCTGGGTGCCATTCCACACACCATAGGGCACAGGGCCCGGGCTGAGGGCCAGTTTCCTGGTTGGGGGCAGGTGAAGAGCCACAGATAGATGTTTCTCTCACACATTGCTGTTTCTCTCCCTCCCTTTCTCTAAAATAAAATTTAAAAAATCTTTTTTGAGAAGGAAGCAATGTTATTGTTTTCTCATTGCTGTATGGGTTTGGGGAGGATATATTAATTTCCTATTGTGGCTATAACAAATCATCACAAACTTGGTGGCGTAAAAACACACAGATTTATTATCTGAAAGTTCTGTATGTCAGAAGTGTGAAATAGGTTTCGTTGGACTGAAATTGTTACAGAAACACCCCTCTGCCCCTGAGGGGTCTTTTGTTACTCTAGGTTCTTTATGCCCGCCACCATACTAGGAACTGTGGTTCTCAATGTCAGAGTTTGGTAAAAAGGAAAGGAATTTTTAAATTAAAAGTTATACAGGTTTAGACTAATGGTCAAATTCTGCCATTACATCTCACTCCCCTTAGAAACAAAGATACACCCACAAACACAGTCCTACCCTCCCCCCTTTGCCCAGTTAGGCCAGTCTCGGGGCATGCCAGTCCAAAGTGCCACCTCACAGAAGAAAAAACCAGAAGTCTGCAGCTCACTTCCCCCGGTTCCTGTCAGTAATCTGTGCTTGCATTGTCCCCAACCTCATGGTGGCCCGCCTGCTTGTTTAAATCCCAGCCTGGAACCTCCCCTGTAACCCTGTAACCCCATTTCTGACTCCTCCCACACTACCACTGGTCTGGTCTCTTCTCTTTCTCACCTGCCATTGTTAGTCATTGTTAGTCGCAGCAGCCACCTCCAAGCTGCTCTCACAAGCACAGGAAGCCCCTCTGGCTACATTGCATCACGGGTTAGAGTCATGCCCATCTCCCTGGCTCCAAGCAGGCACGTGTTTTAATATTATTAAAACTCTGGTTTTAATAATATTTTATTAAAATATTTTAAGTTTTCCAGATGCATCCTATTACAAAATTAGCGCCGACACAGCCACACTTCCTCCAGAGACTCTAGGGCAGGGGTGTCCAAACTTTTTGGTGTCTCTGGGCCACACTGGAAGAAGAATTGTCTTGGGCCACACATTAAGTACACAAACACTAACAAAAACTGATGAGCAAAAAAAAAAAAAAAAAAGGGTCCATGCATAATTTTCATGATATCCACCATCACAGATAAGCAAGAAAATCCTCACATAATAACTCTAATTGTTCAGTGGCCCTTTCAATAATCTTTTAAAACCATTGAGCAGGTCCCAAGTTTGTGATCACTAATATAGAAAATGTACCTACCTAAGTAATAAAACTTAGTATAAAACTTAGTAATAAAATGAAGTAATATTTTAAGTAAATTTATGATCTTGTGTTGGGCTGTATTCATAGCCATCCTGGGCTGCACGTGGCCCATGGGCCATGGGTCATACACCCCTGCTCTAGGGGATAATCCTTTTGTATATTAACCAGCTTTTAGGCTGTTTCCTTGGTGGGGACCCCTAAATCCATGAGAATACAACTCCCCAAGGAATTTTCAGGAATACTGGGCTGGGTTTTGAATTACTACTGAAATTTTATAGGAACTGGAGTGAGCAAAATCTATATTACTGAGGGGAAGTATAGAGTTATATAGAAATAACTTTCCCAACTTTCTTATCACTAAAACAAGACATCTATTAAATTTAACCAAAACAATACCTTAAAATGCTTGTGCTTGGGAAAGGAGGCTGTGTGGTGCTAAGTCTAACCACTATCAACTCTCCCAGAGTCAGAAATATTAAAAGTAAATAATTGTTCAATTGGTTGATTCTCTTGACTATTAGGCAACTCTTCCTAGGTATTGCTGTGCATCCTTTGTATCCAGAAAGCAGAGTTCATTAATGCAAAACAAGTCTCTAGATTATGTAATATATTCGTGTGATATGTGTTTGACAATCTCCAGAGATCACGGTTACTTAGTGTGTTTTATCACCTAATACCATCTCTTTCTCTCATCCTTCACAACTCTGCAATACACCTCTATACTTCCCAGAGCTCAGTAGAATTAAAGTATGGGATAGCCTGGATGCTTGCAGAGAGCAACAACAAGCAGCAAATCCAGAAAAACAGATGCTCTTTGGTATTGAAAATACTATTGCCAGATTTACACATGAGGAGATCCAGGCATTATAACCAAGAGGACTCTTTAAATGGATAGCTGAATTTTAGGCACTTGTCACTCCCATGTAGATGACTGACCACCTCAGTTGTCCTTATTTAGAGTTCCCTCCACACAAGAATTTCTCTAAGTGCTCAGCAATCAGGGCTTGCCACAGCTCCTGCCATTCACTACTGTGATAGTTATCCCAGCCCAGGTTTTTGCTACAATTGCTATCCACATGCTATCGTAGGCTCCAGCTCCTTGGCAATCATCACTCTGCCCACCAATGTCTCCAATCTCATGATGCTGCTGGAGGTGAAACTGCATTGGGACTCAGGATCTCTAGCCTATATACTGCAGCTTGGATTACCCACCCTTGGTGTGTGACCACAGCTCTGTATCTTGTCCCCAGACAGACCAAATGTGATAGACACCTCCACTCTGGAGTCCCATACAGAAGGGGGTATGCCTTCGCTGACATTTTCCTTGATGTCCATCCTTTCTTTCATCCAGGCCTTTTCCTGAATTCCAGTACCGTTTCCAACATCACCTCTATTCAACTTTTCCTCTCTTACTGAAGTCTACCTCCTGTCTTTTGCAGGCTGTGCTGTGAACCAATAATTTTTTTAAAAATTAGGCATATACATAAGGGCAATTTTCAACTTGCCTTGTATGAAGGAAGAGTAGAATTCTGCCCCTCAGGGCAAAAAGAAATTGCTTTTGGCAACAGCTGGAGACAATTTTGATGATCATACTGCAGCGTTCTACTGACATCTAATGGGTATATGCAAGGATACTGCATAAACATCTTCAATGCATGGGACTGTTTGCCACAAGAGAGAGTTATCCAGCCCACACGTCAGTAGTACCAAGGCTGAGAAACTCTGACTGACACCCATCTCCTGGAAGAGTTACTGAAACAGTGTTTATTCTGAAACTCAGAGAGTTACTACCTGTTACTTAAGTTTCAGTTTCCCAAGCAGATTTACATCAGCTACCACATTTTACTTTTCATTTCCCTTTTTCTCTAATTGCTGGATTTTACATGTTCATAAGAAGAAATTCAAAAGACAATACACTATTGGTTTGCCCAAGAACCCACTCAATCCGAAAGTCTGTGAAAAGACAAAACAAAGATTGATAGTAAAATTCCAGCTAGTGATTTCAGCATGTTCAACACCCACTCAATAGTCAGGTCTTTGCTTCTCTTCAATACTGAAAATGCATATTTCTTTAAAATTTTTGTAGATGGCTTTTGTCTTTCTGAATTTGAATTTCTAAAACATATAAGTAGACAACTAGGAGGGGTTTTTTCCTTTGATTTTTACCAATGATTGTTACTCATTATCCATTTAAACCTTAACAAGCAGAGACCTTCTCTTGTCCCGCATACAGCTGATAGAAAGGAAGGGAAACGAACAGGAACAAGGAAGAAAAAACGTGATCCAGACACTGGAGATTGTTTCAAACATGGGAACTCTATTAAATTTTCCTACATTCTTGGTAAGAAGAAAATTCTGGGTTTATTTTTCTACTGAAACCATTCAGTATCTTTTCTAAAATGTGGTTTCCTACTTAAGATAAATATTACAATAGCCTACAAGCCACCACACACACATTGCCTCTCTGACCTTGTATCTTACAACATTTCCACTGGAAATGCTTCCTCCACTGGAAGCGCACCATCTGAGCTGGCCAACTATGCTCCTACCGCCAGGCTGTTCTGCTTACTGTTTCCCTGCCTGGCACATACTTCCCCACCCCCACATCCACTCATTCACCACTCATTTGCTCAACCACACTTTCTCAGTGAAACTTTCCCTCGCCCACATATGAACAGCAGCAAAATACCCTGAACTCCTACACTCTTTATGCTCTTTGCTTTTTTTTTTTGCCATATAATGCTATTTGTTCTTTATCTTCATCTCACACACTAGATGAAGTCTAATTACACAATGGTAGATCCCTTGTCTGTTCTATTCATTGCCATTATCAACAGTGCCTGAACAATGTGTGGCTCTTAGCAGTTTTTAAATAACATTTATTAAATGAGTGATTGAAGTCAAAAGGGACAAAAATTTTAGTGTATGGATATTGGGCATTTTCTGCTTAGGTTGCCAATACCACCCCCATCTTTACGAACCTATTACAGGAAGCACTTCAGGCAAGGACACAGAAGGCAAACGCTACACAATCGTGAGTGGGGGTGTATAAACCTCTCTACAAAGCTATTTGGCAGTACCCACCAACATTTAAAATACATATACATTTTGGCCCAAAAATTTATCTAAATTTACCCAGTGGAAATAATGGCACAGATGCACATCACTACAATGTTGTTTACTGAAGGAAGACTGGAAGCAGAGACTTCAGTTTCGGCTTAGGATGCATAAAGCTGGAAAGAGTATCACTGCCACTCTTACGACAAAAATAACAGTGAATTATCTCCTCTCATTGTATTCAAATAATGTTTTTTTTTAAAAAAAAAAAGGTTAATTGAGTGGCACGGGGACTCGGGGAAACCAAGGTCTAGAGGCCCAGCAGCAAATCCAACTCTAAACCGCCTACTGGTCTACAAAGATGCCCCTGCGGCCCCTGAGTCCCGCAACAGAACGGGGGTGGGGACATTCCCACTCATCCCTTCCAGCAAGTTTCCGTTTCCTGGAGCTGGACTCCGCCTTTTCGGGGTCAGATTCACATTGGAGTTTCCTTTTCCCCGCTCCAGTCCTGCCTTTAACAAAGACAAACGCCCAGGCACAAGCCAAGCCCTGCAGACCTGGTGGGTAGCCCGCCCATCAGCCCCGCTGCGCACACGCACAAGCTCTGCAGCCCAGCGCCCACCGCCCCCCTCGCTCAGCAGCGCAGCATCCGGGCCAAGGAGAAAGCCCGAGGGGACTGCGGACTGCCCTGAGCCAGGAAGACCCTCGGAGCCCAGCCACCATGAGGTAAGGGGTTTCCCCACTTCTCCACCCAAACTCCTTGCAGGCCTTTGTTTCACCCCGCTGTGCTCCTTTTATTCCGTTTCCCAGACGACGCTGTGCTGCCGCCCCGTCTCCAGGCCAAGCCCCACGCACCAAGTAGCGCAGCAGCCAGGCGGCTGGGTTGGGATGCTCCCCAGGAGCCCTCTCCAGGTCCGGCGCGTCTGAAATCAGGCCTGTCGGGGAGGGTGTCCTAACGGACCCTTACCCGGAGTCCCGATGGTCCTAGGCGTCCGTGGTCCGGGCTTTGGGCCGTGTGTCCAGGCGACTTGCTCAGGAAGCTTGTTCTCTCCCTGCGGCCACCGCGGTGAGGTGACGGAGGGCCGTTCTGCGGGGTGTCTACGTGGCACAGGTCTCCATAGGCCCCTGCCTTGCTCCGCATCCCAACTCCGCAGCTGCCATTCCCTCATTTTGGCACACGCAGTTTGGCCGCAGCTCCAGGCTGCATATTTGTCCACTACTGCCATTTTGCCTTTCTGATTTCTGGGCCTGAGTCCTTCCCTTCCGTGAGCTACCTTTGATTATGTACAGATTTTTATTGTTCCACCAAATCCACTGTTTTATGAGGGTTTCTTTATCCGTCTCCTTTACTAAGTTACGGTGATGGCGCCTTTTTCTCACCCTTTTTGCTCTCCCCAGGGCTAGCATCCGTGGTTAATGAGCCATTTGCATTCAATAATCTGAGGACTGAGAGGTTAAGATCTTGAGCTCCTGAAGCAGATAATAAATAACCCTTTGTTCCACTAGTTGGGTGACGCAAGACAAAGTTTTTAAAAATCTGTGAATCTGTTTATCTGTAAAAAATGAATGGCATCCATCTCTTAGGACTGTGGAAAGGCTTAATTGACTGCTTAGCAAATAGTATTTGACTATTATTAGAAGTAATAGCAGCAACAACAACAATAATAATAAGCCCCTAACCTGTAACATTTGTAAGAAGGGAGGGAGGTATCAGGAAGGGCCCGAAGAAACAAGGAGGAAAAGGGGGTGCACCGTGTATGTATATATGTAGGGTGTTGGTGGTAGAGGGGTGGACCCCATTGGGAAGTGTCTCCCAAGGATGACGAAAGACTGCATCTTCCTGGGAAAAAAATTACTGAAAGTTAAATGTAGCTTTTTTAGATATAATAGCCTGTCTCTACTGGCTTTCCAAAGTAAAAAAAATTAAGTAGACAGAGTTTAAAAAGTAAAACTTCTTATGGCCAGCCAGTGGGCAGAGCACTTCAGTGGCTGACTGAACGCCCCTTTCAGACCTCACGTCCACAGTCATGATACCCCTGGCAGCCCTCTGCATCGTCTTTGGGCTGCGCTGGTAGAAACCCTCAGGTTGGAGGCCAGTGTTCATTTTACTCTGTGGTGGATCTAGGCAGGCTGGTAAGGACATGGTAAGTCTTACCCAGGATTTTGGTGCAATTACACCAGAAAAAGGGCCAAACACCAAGGGGAATCATGCCTTGTTTCCCACTGAGAACCACAGGAAACAGTTCAAAATCTATTCTCAAAATCCAAACATGGAGCCAGACAGAGAGCGTGCCAAGATAAAAAGACAGGCAGGAGATGGAAGACTGAAGTGGGGAAGGGTTTGGAGCCATTAGCAGGAAGGGAAGAACTGTCAGGAATTCCTTCATCTGAAATTCAGGTGCTTTTTGTGCTAAGCCTACACCTCTGGATTGGACATGCCAGAAGCTACCAGTATATAACTTCATTCATTCGTTCAACAAATATTTATTTATTTATTTATTTATGTATGTATGTATTTATTGAGCTTCTATCATATGCCTGGAATAACAGATGGTAGGGACACAGAGGTGAAAAAATCAGAATAAGGTCTCTATTCTCATGGGGCTTACATTTAAATGGAGGAAATAGACAAACAGATGAGTGAGTAAATAATCAACATAACTCAGAAAGTAGCAAGAGCTATAAGGAAAGTAAAACGGTGTAATGGCCTAAGAGAGGTATCTAGAATGGAGAAGTCTGTTTTAGGTAGCTTTGCATCAGGCAGCCTCTTAAATAGGGAATATTTGAGCTGAGTAACAGGAAAGAAGGAGTCGCTCAGAGATTTAGGACCAGAGCACTCTAAACAGAATAAAAACAATAGGTATAAAAGTCCTTGTATTTGGTATGCTCAGGATAGGAGCAGGTCAGTATGTTTAAAATGGTGAATGAGGAGGGCAGATTGGTAGGAGAAAATGTTGGATGGGAAGACGGGGCTAGCTCCTTTGGGGACTTGCAGGACGTGCCTGGATGAGTATCTAAGGGTGCTGGGAAGCCATTTGGAGATTTTAAGACATCATCTGGTTCATATTTTGAAAAGTTTACAAATACTATATGGGGACCTAGAGTAGAAGCAGGGAGACCAGATTCTCGCCCCCATGCAAAGGAAAGGTAATTTTGGATTAGACGGTAAATAGCAGTGGAAATGGAGAAAAGTGGGTGGATTTGAGATGTATATGGGTGGTAGAATTAACAGGACTTCCTACTGGATTTGGGTGAAGGGGTGAGAGAAGAGGAATCAACGATTACTCAAGGTATTTGACCTGTGGAATTAAGAGATGCCCAACAAGGTGGGAAAGGCTGAAAGGGAAACAGACTCAAGGGACCCAAATTTCTTTATTGGATATGTTTATGTGAGGTGCCAATTGGACTTCTAACTGAATATGTGAACTAAAAAATTAGATAAGTCTAGAATTCAGGGAATAGGTTAGAGATAGAATAACTACTTTGGAAGAATATTCTCATATACAATAGAAAGTCATTAATTGGATTGTGGGGGAAATATTTTAATTTACTTATTTTAATAATAATGATACCTATATCTTTGTTAACTAAGATTCTTATACTTAATTTGGATCACTTTTAACATGTTATTACCCAGCTCTCTTGTTTGAGTCACTAATTATTCCTAAATAAATCTCTGTGCCAGTCTCTGTCTAAAATACTCTGTGAAGCACATCCTGGTGAGAAGTAGCTCCATCTCAAAACACTTCCAGCAAAGTAGAATGTTACGACTTCTAGGGCTCATATGTGAAATTGCCTTCTTAATCTGAGACCTTAAAATATCTGGTATGTTTTTCCCAGTGGTCAGTCACACAAACCGTCTACCTGTTCTTTAAGCTGCTCTGAAGTCCCTTCCTGTTTTCTCTTGGGGTCTTCCTGAGGCAAGCAAACTTTACATACATGAGATATATCTTGTCTCGAAGCAAACTGGTTTTAAAAACAAAAACAATAAAAACCAACCCTCCAGTTTGTATATTAGAGGTAGCATACTATAATGGTTGAAAGGCATAGCTTTTGAATCAACCACTTTATAACTGTGTAACCTTAGATATGTTATTTATTTTCAGATAACAATCATATATTATTTCTCACAAGTTTTCAGGATTTTTTTTCACTTTTTAAAATTGTTGTTCAAGTACAGTTGTCTCCATTTTCCCCTCTCTACTCCCTCCACCCCACCCATTCCACCTCCCACCCGACATGTTATTTAAACTGTCTGCCAGTCCTTAGCCATAAAATTGTGAAAATAATAAAAGATTTTTATAAAAATAAAATGTAATTTATGTGAAGTGCTGGCACACTGCCTAGCACGTAGTAAACCATCAGTGAATGGTGGCTTTAGTTATTTATGTTTCTTTGAGTACTCATATGATTCTAGATAGTATCTAATATCCTGCACAAATAACACCCCCTTTTTTATTACAAAATCTTTTATTACAAAATCATAAGCATATAATTCTGTAACATAACAGTATGGCACTCAAGCACACCATGTGACATTTTAGGTGACATGTTCAAATTAAAACTGTAAATTATTACACCCATATTATTACCATATCAACCACACTCAAGCAGGTGTTACTTCTGCCAGATCTTGTATTATAAATGGTATATTTTTATACCATTGTATTGAATTTGCAGTGAACCCAGGTCATAGACATAAAGTTCTTTTCAAATATATCTACCTCTTCACCTTGAATAAAATAGAATTTCAAATTAAATGAGAATTCTGACCTGTTGGGCATGAGGCCTTTTTATCCATTAAGCCCCAAGGCCCAGTGTCTCTTGTCTCATACAGTAGCCACCAGTGTCGTGTGACTGTTAAAGTTAGTTCAAGTAAATAAACCTAAAAATTCATTTTCTGCATTGTACTCGCTGCATTTCAAGCGACCAGTGGCTTTGTGTGACTAGTGTCTGCCATATTGTATGACACAGATAAGGACATGGCCATCATGGTAGAAGTTCTATTGGAAAGTTCTAGTCTAGAGCCTGCAGTCACTAACATGTGGGGCCTGTGTGTATGGTATGTGTGTGCTTACATACACAAACAGAAAGAGAATAAATATGAAAAAATTTAAAAATTGAAATTAACAATAAATGAATTTAAATGTCTACTAAATATAATATATTAAGTCAACTATTAATGTTCACATTTAGTATTTATAAAAGTTGAAAAACGTTTTGCAGTGTAGTACATTCAATTATAAATATGAAATGGTTTTATTTTTATAACCACTACTAATAATTATACAATTAATCCAGTCCTCTAATTTTTTGTTTCTTTTGGCTACTAGGATAGCCCCTTTCCAATTCCTAAAGACTCAGTCCAACTCAATTTAATCTCTTATTTTATTCAAAGCACTCTCCTCCTTTTCAGCCCCCAGCAAATATTTATATAAGTGCTATGAAGAACAGAAAAATGTGATAGGCTAGACTTGAGGATGACTGGCAAGGTGGCGGTGCAGCTTTATCCAAGATAGGCAGGGGTAGGCCTCTTCAGAGAGCTGAGATTTGAGCCAAAGACCAGAATTAGGAGAATAAGTAAGCCCTAGAATTCTCTTAGGAAAAGTTCATAGAATAAGGGAATAAAAAGAAGGTACAGCTGTGCTGAGGTAGGTACATACTTGGCATAAGAAATAATAAACCATAAAGATCTCTTAAAGGCTGGTGTGGCTGGAGTGCAGTGCATGAGAGGAAAGTGGTATGAAATGAGGCCTGAGAAGTAGACATGGGCCAGATGATGAAGGGCGTAGCAACCATGGTTATGAGTTGGGTCTGGAGATAAAGATTTGAGTATAAACAATAAATAGCTTCACTTCTGCTTTCTATTCCACCTTTCTTGTAATTATCCCCCCCTCTCCCAGACGCATTGTTGTCTCTGTCAATACTAGATCATTCCCATTGGTATATGATTGAGGCATTAAAAATAGCATGATTAAATTTTTTTACAGTTCTCCCAGCCTCCCTCCAGCTGTAGCGGTATTTCTCTACTCCCCTCATAGTAAAATTCCTTGTTAAGGGGGGCCCATATTCCCCACTTTGTCACCTCTCGTTACTCCCTCGCCCAACTCTAGCCGTGTTTTCATCCCTACCATTCCAGAAAAACACTTAGCTAGGTCCCCCACAACTTTACTCCTGCCAAAAAAGTGATCTCTTCTGTTCTAACCTCTTAGAGTCATTTTACACATTTTACACATATTCGTTTCTCTTTCTTGAAATGAACCTTTTCTTCCTCAGGCTTTCATGACATTCCTGCTCCCTCACTGATTATTCTTTCCTGGTCCTTCTACTCTGCTTGACAGCTGAGTTTTTGACATTCTTCTCTGTCTGTGCTCATTCCTAACATAATCTCATTTGGGATCTTGTGGTTTTAAAGTTCATCTGCATGCCCATGACAAAGTTTTATGTCCCAAGTTCTAACTTCACTCCTCCTCATCTCCAGAATTTTCCTCATTAGTATCCAGCTTCATACTTGATGTTTTCACTTAACTATCTAATAGACATCTCAGAATTGACATTCCCAATCATCCTCTTGATTTATCCACTCAGCTCCTGAAGTCAAAAGCATAGGAATCATCCTTGCTTCCCTCTTCCCCTCATGGCCCTCACCACACCCAGTCCATCAGAAAGACTCATTAGCTCTGCCTCTAAAATATAACCATCCAGTCCTCACTAACCCACTACTACAACCTGAGTCTAAGCTTGTATCATCTCTCCTTGGAGTCCTTGAACAGCTACCTCCATGTCTCTTTTAGGGAGATTTCCACTGGCCATGCTGTGTAAATTTTAACTACCTCCCGGACAATCTGCCAGCCACCCACTTCCCTCTCCTGCTTTATTTTTCTCCTTCACATATATTACCATCTCACATACTCTATATTATCATTTATTTTTTGGTCTTTTTATGGGACACCCCACCCTCTGTTGAAAATGTGAACTTCACAAAGTCAGTATATTTTTTTCTGTTTTGTTCACTGCTGTATCCCCAACACTTAGAACAGTTCCCTGTGTAGAGCAGGCTCCCGATAAAAATTTGTTGAATAAATAGCTTTCCTACTAGTTTCCCAACTTCCTCTCTTGGCCCTCTATCATCCATTCTCCAAAGAGCATCCAGAAGGATTTTTTGAAGCCTAAACCAAACATTTTCATTTCCCTACTTAAAAATTTGTTTCCATTGGTGTCCCATTACAATTAGAGTGAAATTTAAATCATCTGCCCCTGCCTACTACTACCTCCTCATCTCCTGCTACTCTCCTTTTTGTTTATGCTTTAGCTGCACTTTCTTCCATTCCCCCGAACACTCTGGATTTGTTCCCACATCAGCCTTTGCACTTGCTGAGATACCTCAGCCCAAACTGCAGTTTCTAACCTCAGCATTATTGACATTTTGGACTGGATCATTCTTGGTCACTGGGGCTGACCTGTCCATTGCAGGGTATTTAGCAGTATCTCTGGCCTTGATCCTGTAGATCAGGGGTGTCAAACTCATTTTCACCAGGGACCACATCAGCCTGGTGGTTTCCTTCAAAGGGCTGAATGTAATTTTAGGACTGTATAGATGTAACTACCCCTTAACTAGGGGCAAGGAACTCGGCACTGCTGCTGGGTAGAAACAAGGTGCCGGGCAGGATAAAACAAGGGGGATGGCTGGATTCAGCCCACAGGCCTTGTGTTTGCCACCTGTGCTGTAGATGATAGTAGCCATTTCTTCTGTGGTGACAATCAAAATTGTCTCTACACATGACCAAAAGCCCCCTGGGAGGCAAGATCACCCTGGTGGAGAAGGACTGGCTTAGACCATTCTGCCCTCAGGTCTTCCATGACTGCCTCCTTTCCATTGCTGAGATCTTACTTAGTTACCTCCTTTTTACAAGGGCTGCTCCTTGACAGTCATAACTAAAGTACCCGCACCAGCCCCAGCATGTAATCCCATTTCTCTGATTTTTTTTCCTTCTTAACACTTATTACTATCTGGAATTATGTTGTCCATTGATTTGTATACATGTTTATTTTCCATAAATACCTTCTGTTCCATGGTCTCCTCCAGAATGGAGGTACCATGAAGAAAGCACCTCTTTCTGTCTTGCTCACTGCTATATCCACTACAACTAGAATGCTGCCTCACGTGTACGATATGAGGTTATCAATAAATGGTCATTCACAGAAATATGACTGCGGCTCCCATAAGCATTTATACAAATACATATTCACATTGTACATACAAGGGGAGGTCCTGTGTGCAGCAGAAAAGGAAATGCACACTATACCCTGTTCATCCCATAATGAGAACATTTCCCTCTTTGAGAGTAACTCTAAGTAATTTTTGTACATTTCTTGTGACCTGTAAGTACGACCAATAGCAGCTTTATTTCCTGATTGCCTCACCATCACCGTTAGCCAAAGAAACAAACAAATACAACTAGGCATATTAATGAGGACTTTGTCAGTTGCAGTGGAAACTCAATTCAAAGTGCCTTGAGCAAGAAGAGAGAGAGAGAGATCACTTGCTTTCTAAGTAAATAGAAGCCCAGGGTAGATACGGTGATCCAGGCAAGGCTGAATCTGGGTATTCAGTCGGTGTCATCAGCCATCTGTCTTTTTTCCTGTCTAAGCTCTGCTCTCCTCTGAGTTAGGTTCTTTCTCTGGCAGGCTCTTCCTAAGAGTTTGGAAAGATGGCCACTCCAAGATTATATCGGCTTAAAATTTTTACGAGAGAGATTATTTCGGCAAAGTCCCATTTTAGCAAAGTTCTATTTTTCATTCTTCAAATAAATCACTGGGACCAAGAGATGGCTGGAATATCTGTGCCTTCACATGGACCAGAGTGTCTCAAATCACATGGACTCAGAGTAGGGTGAGAGGTTGTTCCACAAAGGAAAACCAAAAGAAGGGGCCCTCCCCAAGTACCAGCCGCAGACGGCCACACCGCTAGACTGCGGCCCCTTTCTGGATCACTTCCATGGAACTTTATCAAAGTGCTGAGTTATGATTGACTGTTTGCTTTACACTGGGCCTTGCACAAAGGGCGCTCAACAGATACTTGAATATTGAAGGAAATGATAAGTAAATAATAGGTGTCAGCCTTTATTGTTGTCTTCAACCCTAAGACATCAGAAGGACGTGGCACTCACATGAAAACCTACTAACTTTTCTTTTGCGTTTTCCGCATTTTTCTCTATATCTATTACTGTCTTTCTCTCAAACATTCTTTCCCCCATCTCTTGACATACCTGTTCCTTTCTGTTTCCGTGCCTTTTCTCTCTGCAGGCTTCCCTCCCTCCCTTTCTCTTTCTTTCTTCTTCATAAATAATATATTTCTGTAGTTTCTCTGTCTCCCACAGTGTACATCTTATTTCTTATCCTCTCTTTTCTCTCCCTTCACTACTCATAACACAGAAATGAAGTTTTTATAATTATTGACTGTGTATATATTTATTGTTCTTAATGTTCAAGGCTAGTAAATCAAGCATTTAAGTTCCTGTCTCTAAAAGCAGGCGGTCCTTGTGGGATAGTGACTGCCAAAAGGGAATAGATATCCTGTAATGCAGAAAATGCTGTCATCTCCAGAAATTTGCAATAAATAATGAGAATTTAATGAAATATTCTAGGGCAGAATGGTACACAGAGGAAACTAGTATGAAGTTACAGGAGCCTGTGTTGAGCTATAAGATCAAATAAAAGATAAAATTGGTTATTAAGCAAAGAACAGTATTTAATGTTTTAAAGTGGGTTGTTTCCTTTATTCAAAAATTAAAAAGGATTTTATCTTTGACAGCGAGATTCCTAAGGACTCCTTGAAGGCCATTCTGTTGGAGTTAGAATGTCACTTCACATGGAATTTACTTAAGGAAGACATTGATCTGTTTGAAGTGGAAGATACAATTGGGCAACAGCTTGAATTTCTTACCACAAAATCCAGACTCACTCTTTATAACTTACTGGCCTATGTGAAACACCTAAAAGGCCAAAATAAAGATGCCCTAGAGTGCTTGGAGCAAGCAGAAGAAATAATCCAGCGGGAACACTCAGACAAAGAAGAAGTACGAAGTCTGGTCACTTGGGGAAATTATGCCTGGGTTTATTACCACATGGACCAGCTTCAAGAAGCGCAGAAGTATGCAGACAAGGTAGGGGACGTCTGCAAGAAAATGTCTAGTCCTTTTAACTACAAATTGGAGTGTCCTGAGATTGACTGTGAGAAAGGGTGGGCACTTCTGAAGTTTGGGGGAAAGTATTACCAAAAGGCTAAAGCAGCTTTTGAGAAGGCTCTGGAAGTGGAACCAGACAATCCAGAATTTAACATCGGCTATGCCATTACAGTGTATCGGCTGGATGATTCTGACAGAGAGGGGTCTGTAAAGAGCTTTTCTCTGGGCCCTCTGAGGAAGGCTGTTACGCTGAATCCAGATAACACCTACATTAAGGTTTTTCTGGCACTGAAGCTTCAAGATGTACATGCAGAAGCTGAAGGGGAAAAGTATATTGAAGAAATCCTGGACCAGATATCTTCTGAACCTTATGTCCTCCGTTATGCAGCCAAATTCTACAGGAGAAAAAATTCCTGGGACAAAGCTCTGGAACTTTTGAAAAAGGCCTTGGAGGTGACACCAACCTCTTCTTTCCTGCATCACCAAATGGGACTTTGCTACAGGGCACAAATGATCCAAATCAAGAAGGCCACACGCAACAGACCTAAAGGAAAAGACAAACTGAAAGTCGACGGGCTGATTGCATCTGCTATATTTCACTTCAAGGCAGCTGTGGAGCGAGACTCTATGTTTGCATTTGCCTACACAGACCTGGCCAACATGTATGCCGAGGGAGGCCAGTATAGCAATGCTGAGGACATTTTCCAGAAAGCCCTCCGTCTGGAGAACATCACCGATGATCACAAACATCAGATCCACTACCACTATGGCCGTTTTCAGGAGTTTCACTGTAAATCAGAAAATACTGCCATCCACCATTACTTAGAAGCCTTAAAGGTCAAAGACAGGTCATCCCTACGTACCAAACTGACAAGTGCTCTGAAGAAACTGGCTACCAAGAGACTTAGTCACAATGCTTCAGATGTGCAGAGCTTAAGTGCCCTGGGGTTCGTGTACAAGCTGGAGGGAGAAAAGAGGCAAGCTGCTGAATACTATGAGAAGGCCCAAAAGATAGATCCCGAAAACGCAGAATTCCTTTCTGCTCTATGTGAACTTCGACTTTCCATTTAACTGCATAACGCTAGGAAAGCAGTTTTAAAGCTCTTCTTCTATTTTGGGTTCTTATATTTTTGTTTATTATTTTAACCCATTCATTACAGGGTCATTTTTTAGTGAATGGTCAGTGTGTACCAGCCATCGTGTTAAACACTTTATATACATTGTGATGACTCATTTTCTGTTTTATACTTTTTTAATTAAAATACTATAGTTCATTAAGAAACAGCAACATTCCAGCTGTTGTAACTTAAAAATGGCATCGCCATTTTGACTATATACCCTTTATCTCTGCTATTTATAATAATGTTCTGATTAAGTTTTGTCAAATTTCCCATATTACTCACTCATGCAGTGAGAATAATCCTACATAAATCTTTGACTCCTAGGTCAGGAACACTGTTTCAGGGGTGCAAAATTATGTAGCATACAAAAGATGGAATCTTCCAGCTATAGATGTTCTTAATTATGTAACATACAAAAGATGGAATCTTCTAGCTACAGATGTTCCAAGTTTGTTGAGGATATTTAACGATTACCCTAAAGAATCCTCTTTGTTGGAAGAACAAAGTTCATAATAAAAAGTTTGTCATCTCTGATGACTGCAATAAAAAAAACTAGAACATGAGAAAAAAGATTTCCTCAAATACAGGACTTTAGGGACCCATGAAAAATCAGCAGTATTATCTCCCAAAATGTTCAGTAAGTAGCTAGAAACAGTTATGAGGAAAAAATGAAGAATGGAAAATCATTAGTCTCAAGTTTCTTTGGTTCTTTAACTGGAAGAATAAACTTAAACTGAAGATGCCATTTTAATTTTCCCAATTAGAACTGCAGTATTTTTAGGTTATAATCATTGAGATAGAAAGCAGACCAATTAAGAAATTGGAAAGATAAGCAAATGTATAAAGTAAAAGTCCCTAGTCTAGTGATTTAGCTTTGGGTCTGGACTGGGTAGAGTTCTCATACCCCTAATTTCTGGCCTTTGGTTAACTGTTTTAGAATTCCAGCTTACTTCTGTGAAGCTTTTACTTTTGTCTGAAGTTTTCAGATTGACATGTTTTCCTATAGATCCTGCAGGAATAGGTAAGCCCAGCTTTTAGTTTTAATATCCACCTTGAAGGATTGCTGTTGAAGGGCTTTAATCCCAAGGGACTTTTTAAATTGGGATGTTGTTAAAAGTGGCTTCTCTAATGTTATTTCTTTTCTTATGTTTACCACCAGTATTAGTGGAAAAGTGTGCCATGTTATTTAATTCTCTATACCTCTAGTGTAGCTCTTAAAACTAATGTGTGTGTGTTTTCATTTTTGTTGCTATTTTTATTTTTTTATTTCCATTATGGTTTTGATTATTATAAAAGTAGTGCATTATCATTGTAAACTTCCAAACAATGCAGAAGTGTATGAATTTAAAAATAAGTGCATTCCCCTGACCCTACCCCAGTTCTACACCCCCAGGTAAACTGTTACTAATTTGATTTGTACCTTTCCAGATAGCTTTTCTATGCACATTCAGACATACATATATACTGCAATGTAGCTCATGAATTAAATTTTTTTTAATGTTTGTTTTACTTAAGTCCCTGTTTTGTTTATTTTGCTCATTTTATTTGTTTATTCAAGAAGGAAAAACAGGGAAGGGAGTGATCTTTACTTAAGTATTTTAGAAATTCAAGACTAGAATGTTTTATTTTGCAGAAACCATTTTCCCACATTGGGTATAATGTTCTGATCAAGGTTATGTTCCCAGGTAGACATTTGACATGCAGTAAAATACAGTTATGGTATCAAGACAAAGATATAACTCTAAGCCTCTATATCTAAACATTAGACTTTGAAGTCTATGAAATGATTTTAAAATTTACTAGATATTAAAATAATGAAATATATAAGAAGTCATAACATGCTAAGAAGGTGTAAAATTAGCATATGACAAACAACTATAAATACTGAACTAAAAGTAATGTTTATAATAACTTTAAATTTTGTCCATAATTTTACTTATCTTCCAAAAATTTATAATTATTTAGAAATAATTCATAGACTCTCGGGTTTAAAAAAGACCTCAGAGTTCACCTTTGTCAATTAACCGTCAAAACTTCAAGTTTTGATGGCTTGAATTATCTTCATAAATGATAATTTCATCTTTAGATAGTCCTTAGTCTTAGATATGTATTTCCTCCATTTAACTGAAGACTTATGGCCTGAAGTTTATATATTTTAGTCTGTTTTTAGGGACCTCAGAGATCTAATCTTTTTTAGACAAACCAAAAATATGCCCAGGGAAGTGGTTGTAGTTGCCCTTTGGGGTAATTTCACCCTTCTGTTAGAGAGGAGTGCCTCTTTCCCCAGTCCCCAAAGTGATCTTGGAAACCATTTTGTTGAACAGTAAAGCTATGCTTACCGGCCCCACAAAAGCTAACAGAAATCCTTTCAACAAGTGAATCAGCTGGCAGGAAAACTGACTTCAGAGAAATGGAGCTCTTAAACATATTTTCTGTCCTCTCTTGGTGCAGACCTAGTCTTAGCAGTTCATCATGCACCATCTGCCAGAGTTTCAAAGGTAATATAAGCAGTCACTGCACCTTTCTAGATTGAGTCTGTGAAGATTATCTCAGTTTAAGAAAAAATGCACAGACCCACAGAACTTTAGAGCCAGGAGAACCCCGAGATAATGCCTGCTCCAGCCAACTTTAACCAAAAAAAGTTGTGACCCAGGTTGGTGATGTGGCTTAAGATTTCACAACTAACCACTTTCTTCTTCTGGTTCTGCATCACTCTTCCCTATTTGACAGTTTATCTGGTCATGATGTGATTGTGCCTACATGACATCAACCAGGACACAGCAGGCCCAAGGGTGGTTCTTTTACAGAATGTGTTTGTTGAGATTAAAGAACAGGACAGAAATATAAAACATTAAAATGTGGCATGTTCTTTTATAATCAGTAGATTATAAGAAGTGAGAATCCACTGGCCTGGAAAATTAGAGTAGTCTCTATCCTATCTATCTATTTCTATCCTTTGAGTAGTTCAAGGATAGTAATTTGTAACCCTAACATGGGTGGTCAGGAGATGCACCTCTCAGATCTCCAGCAACAAGGATTATAACTGACTGAGGGTCCTGTCTGCTACCTGCCAACATCCATCATTGCATTTGCACTGAGGCCAGGCTTCCCAGCGTGGCAGGAATATGAATTCAGGCCCCAACCCAGGAGAGGCAGGACTCCTCTGACTTGGGCTCGAGGATTCCCCACCAAGCTTGCCATATTTTCCTGATAACGATGTTAAGGTCTAAGATGCTTCCACGTAACTTTTCTTCTTTCTCCTGCATCATAATCTGATGGCTCCCTGAACTTCTCCCTGCCCCCTTCCATTTTCTCTCACAGATGTTGCCCTAATAAATCTTTTATAATTAACACTATTTTGGTGTCTGCTTTCGGAGGTCAAATTAACTTACCTAGTGACAGAAATGTAATTAGATGATTCATTGCATGTAGGTTAAATAATCTTTGCATATTATAAATGCCATTTATTATTTTTTAGCTTTTTGGATCAGTAATTATGGTTAAAGAACAGAACATAAATCTTTCCAACTTTGACAATATTTGAGCTGGAAAAGAAAAGGGAGAAAGAGGTTAAGGAAAGGCTAGAGACTGAAAAATACCTCATCTTACAAAAAGGGAAGTCAAGAGATATAGTTAAAACTTGATAAAATAAAGTGTTATGTGTTATTAACTAATTCTATTATTTATAAAGTAAAAGTTGAACCATGACAGTAAAAATGGGAGGACTTGGGATGAGTTCTTTAAATTCAATAATTAATCCTCACTTAGCAGGAAATCTACATCTACATGAAATAGATGAAGAAAGAGCATTGTAAGTACACCACAGGCACCCATTGTAGGTTGGGGCAGCATCCTCTCAAAAACCTGACCTTTCTTCCTTCTTCCTTCCCCACAGAACAAGGGCTAGTTTATATTTAATGGCCACAACCTTTTACCACTTAACTTTCAGCTGTAACACTCCCCATTCTCCTCTCTCCTGCTTCTTTCCCAGGACTATAATCTCTCGTTCCTCTCCCATTCTCTTCTTAGCCGTGGTTCTCCAGATTAGCGAGATGTGATTTCTTCTCATTAGCTTATTTTTTCCCTTGTGAACAAGCTATCCCCATTCACCTTCTCCTTCCCTAAACAAAACTTTTACCTTCTCCAGCAGTTTCAGAGAAAAACTTGTTCATTAAGCATTTTGTTGTGCTTCACTTCAAGTGAATTTTAAAAACAGCATCTAATTACTCAGAAGACGCACAGAATTGCGAGCATTCCCATGTCTGCTCTGAACCTAGGGTTCCCCTGTTAGTGGTGAACTAGAATTCCCAACATTTCCTTTCATGGTGGCGTGTGGGCAGAGTAAGCAACAAAATAATGAAGGCGAGATGTATGCTCCTGGGAGCACACAGGTGCCTCATGGGTAAACTGAAGGACAAGCATGGATTGCTGGCACTTGGATTGGACACCAAACTCAGTGGCCTTTTGTCCTTCAGAAAGAGCCACTCCTATATCAGGAGGCAAGAGGGAGGGTAATGAAAGAGATGGACACATAAAAGTTCAGAAGGAGTTTTGTAGACTAGTTCCCTCTGTATACACAAGTTTCTCACCACCAGATTGAAGCAGAGCCCTTAGAGAGGAAATGCTAGTTCAGCCACATCTATAGATCCTAGTGACACATGAATAAGTGTAGCTAATTCTTACATAGTACCAGGTAGGTGTACTAACTGCATTACATGTAAACATAAAATTCTCACAAAAGTCCTATAGATAATGCATTTTTTATTATTTTTTTTTTGCATATCAGTAAACTGGATTTTAGATTAAGACACACAGCTTATAAGAAGTAGGGGAGGTATTTAAACCCCAGTGTCTGGTGCTAAAATCTAGCATTTAGGCTCTATACAATATTTTCTAAATAGTCTTAAAATTTTGAATGAAGGGTGTGGAAAGATAGGACCAATCTTTATAGGGCTTTAGGAGAATGCTACAAAGGGTCACACAGAGTTCAGACACCCTACAGTCCTAGATCACCCAACGCTTTTACATAGAGTCCTAAAACTCCCTGGGAAGAAATATGAAAGGGAGCTGATCCTTGATGCTGGCATTAAAGTTGCTTTGCAACCCCTGGAGAGAATGGCCTAAGAAATCAGGGGCTCAATCTAAGGAAGAGGCCTGCCTCAAGAGTTGCATGTTGAAAATCAGAGATTTGGAATATGTTTCTCAAACCTACTTTGGAAGGCTGAGGAACCAGTAAACAATTAAGAACCAGGACATCTACTCCGTTTTCTTTAGTGGGAAGGATACATCTCCCAGCACACACCATCCAGAATCAGAACTTTCACCCAGGCTGGAGAGCAGCACAAGAAGGCGAGAAGGAGAGTGCCGCATGTGACCATCAGAGGTAGGCTGAGAGCACCTGCCTCTTCACATCCCCTGGGTTTGCCCTGAGCTCCCAAGGCAGGGACTTTGGAAAGTGCCTCTGAGCCCCTAATTCCACTGAGTATTAATTTAGTTTAAGAGTAGCTTCACCCCTTTTTACATGCTTTCCCTCTTCCATACCACATTAACTCCAGCAACCTCATGCTTCAATCACACCAAAACAAACAACAAAACAAAAACCGCAAAATAAAATTCATAGGTAATGTGTGTATAAAAACCCTTTACTGAGATTTCAGGAGAAGAATCTACAACTTAAAACTTATTAGATAATTCCTATTTTTCTTTGGAAAGAGTGTGTGTATGGAAGGAGAGAGGGAGAGGAGAGGGAAGGAGGAAGGAAAGGAAAGAAGGAAGGAATTAGGGAAGGAAGGGGGGAAGGAAGGAAAGAGAAAAAAGGTAAGATCCTTAAACATTTTTTGATGTTCCTGCCTCTTTCCATGATTCTAGGCCTTTCATATCTATACTCTTCTTCTGAAATAAAAAATAGTCCCTCCGTTTTCCTTAAACAGAGCAATTCAGTTCTCTTTTCCTCATACTCAGCCACAGAACCACCTATACATAACCAAATTAATCAAATTGCTTAGTTCAAAAAAAGGTCTTTTATTTTAACATGGTATACTCTCTTTTGAAGGGAATTGTTATAAATAGCATCTCCTCACAATTTCACAGGAATTACACATTTTAAAGTAAATCCAATCACTAAATATGTCATAATTTGTGTACAGTATAAGAATGATGTCTTATGCTTCCAAATTGACTCAGAATATATTCCCCTATATCATTTTGTTTCAACACTTCTCAAAATTTGAATTCTGACATGTGTTTGAGATTCTGTGTGTTACACTTTAACTGATTCCTTTATCAACTCAAATCAATTAACACATTAGTAGGAGGCCAAGAATGTGACCCAAAATAGCCATCTGGGTTCCCAAGGAAGAGAGAAGGTTCAAAATCTTTTCCCATTAAATTTTACCAATGGTTATTCATAGACAAGTGGACCAAAATCATCATTATACTAACTTTGACACTCCATGTAAAGAAATGACCTGAGTAAGCTACTACATCTTTATTCCCATGTTTTAACTTGCAAGAGGAAGAGGATAAATGTGGGCTGGGTAATGAGCCCGACTGGGGACAAGAAGAATAGGAAACAACAGCAAACTTGAATGTTTGTTGTAAGGCTGGCCCTGTCCAGTTGAACCGTAGTTGTAGGGATCACCAACTGTTGGGAGGTGGTCTCACTCTTTCCAGCAGATGGCAGTGCTGCACAACACATCAAAGAAAAACTTTCCTGAAGTTCTGGACCTTTTACCAAGAGAAAACTTGCTCAGTATCACAAATCATCAGAGAAATAGAAATCAAAACCACAATGAAACACCACCAGACCAAATGGCTATTATCAAAAAGTCAGTATGTGTTGGTGAGAATGGAGAGAAAAGTAAACCCTTGTGCACTGTTGGTGGGATTACAGACTGGTACAGCCACTATGGAAAACAGTATGGAGATTCCTAAAAAAGCTAAACATAGATATACTATATGACCCAGCAATTCCACTTCTAGGTATTTATTCACAGAAAACAAAACTAATTTGAAAAAATAGATGCACCCATGTATATTACATTATTTACAATAGCCAAGATATGGAAGCAACCTAGGTGTCCATTGGTAAATAAATGGATAAAGATGCGATACACACAATGTAATATTGAAATATCAATGAAATATTACCTAACAATAAAAAAGAATGAAATCTTGCCATTTGCAAAAACATGGATGGATCTAGAGGGTATTATGCTAAGCGAAATAAATCAGGCAGAGGAAGGCAAATACCATGTAGTTTCACTTATATGGGGAATCTTAATAAACAAACAAACAAAATAAAAAAGACATAGAGACCAAAGAGATGGTTACCAGAAGGGAGGAGTGGGAGGATGGGCGAAAAGGGGAAGAGGAATATAGTGATACTGTGATAAGTTCACACTATGATAGATGATTACTAGAATTAGTGGGGTGATCCATTTCAAAGTACAAAACTGTCAAATTACTATATTGTACACCTAAAACTAATATAACCGATGTAAGACCGTATGCCAACTATACTTAAATAAGAAGTAAAGAACAGCCATGGCTGATGTGGCTCAGTGGTTTGAATGCTGACCTGCAAACCAAAAGGTCTCCGGTTTGATTCCCAGTCAGGACACATGCCTGGGTTGCTGGCCAGGTCCCCAGTTGGGGGCATGCGAGAGGCAACTGATCTATCTATCTCTTTGTATCTCTCACACACTGATGTTTCACTCCCTCTCTTTCTCCCTCCCTGCCCCCTCTCCAAAAAGTAAATAAATAAAATCTTAAAAAAAAAGACAAGCACACCAAAAAATAGAAAACACATGTGGTCCCTCTTTAGAGTTGAAAGGTGAGTATTGAAGTATAACACCATGTCCTGAAAATTCCTGTTTTCAATTTAGAGAAGCCAAGGGCAGCCCCCAAATCCCAGCAATCCCAAAAGTCCCAGGCACCCTTGTGGCTCCCCTCACCAGAACATTTATTAGTGTCAGCTTGTGTTTGGCTCTGCATTGAACTTAGGTATCAACTGGCACCTCAGAAAGCCACATAAAGTGGCAACCCCGCATCCATTTGTGTTCCTCCCAGCTTCTTCCCCTAAAAGGAGTAGAGTCTGATTTCCATACCTGGCCTGGGTTCTTCAGAACTTCCTCAGATTTCTTCAGCGCGTGATGAATCCTTCCTCTCCTAACCCCCAGAGTATTCACTGCTCTTAGCCTCAGTGTTCAATAATGCTTGGTGTTGCTCTCACCTGTGTGAGTTTCAATGTACCAATTAGGCAGTAAACTTGAAATGGTAGAGGGGACACTATGTATATTTTGAATTTCCCACCACATACAAAATGGTGGCAGATTCCAACGAAGTGCTTAATAAGTACGTGTTGGTTGGTTAGCATGCTGTCTGATTATCAGTAATGCCCCATATGGCAGAGGCCAGAATAGACTAGGCAAAAGACTCTGGTCAGCGACTTCTGCTGCTAGCCAAATGCTAGCATGAAGTTTTCTTGTGCAATAAAAACAGCTCTTGTGGTGCCTGCCTGTACCTGAAACTGTATCTTTCCATGTGTGAGGCACACGTGTTCCATCTCTTCCCAGTGTTCAGGGCTCCTAGTGTGAGCAGTGCCCATCCCAGGTGGCCCACTCCATTTGAGCACAGCAGAGGTAGTTAATTAAGCCTGTTTCTCTGGGTTGAACACAGCTGTATCATTTTTACATCAGGTCTCCATCAGGTAGCAGCTTTAGCACAGGGATAAAAATCTGTTGTTTGGTAGTGTTTTTTTAAGACTTAAACTTTGGAGTATGAGAAGAGACACTGAGATATCTACATTGAATTCACTCTATTTTATGTCAATAAACAATTTCAGAATGATGCCTATTGGGACCACTAAGGTGAGTACCAAGTTGACAGTTCCATCTTCATCATCACTGGGCAATGGTGCAGGCGCTTCAGAAAGACTCAGCTTCTGACTGAGAAAGTTGCAGACAGCGGAACTTCCTTTGTGACAAAGTGTGCTCCCCAGCTGCTTCCCTGCTCCCCCCACAAACGTTCCCAAAGAGAAAGCTGGATCAACAGATAGTAAGTTAAATCACTTATCCCGGAAGTCATGATCTTGACAGAACCAGAGCAACTTTTTTTTATTGTTCAATTACAGTTGTCCCCATTTCCCCCCCATTACTCTCCCCTGCCCTACTCAACACCTCCACTTCCCATATTCGATCCTCGCCTGCCCCTGGTGTCTTTGTCTGTGGGTTCTTTATACACAGAACCAGACTCGGGAAAACTCTTGGAAATTTCCAACCTGGAATCTTCCCATCTATGCTAATTGGAAGACTGAAGCATAATCTAAATGATTTTATCTGCCCAAGGAAGGGCCCGATTTCCAAATGGCTTCTTAAACCCACATAAGACGACGATGTGAGTGGACAGGAGGGAAAGAGGCAGTCTTCGGCACCACGCAGCTTTCTAGTTTTACAAGATTTCACTAGAGGTCCTGGAGCGCAGTGGCTACTGAGTCACTCTGTGGGACCTGGTGCCTCAGTCTCCACACCTACGGAATAGAATGGTGATGGCGTAGATTACTATGGGGATTGAGTGATACAATGCATAGGAAGTGCTTGGCGCAGTAGCTAACACTGGAAATGCTCAATAAATGGTTCTGATTTTTGTAAAATACAGGGCTGGCAGAAGTAAGGCCCACCTGAGTGTAGTTGGTAGGGTAATAATATGGGTGTAATAATTTATATTTTTAATTTGAACATTTCACCTAAAATGTCATATGGTGTGCTTGAGTGTGATATTGTTATGTTATAGAATTGCATGCTTATAATCCTGCAATAAAAGGTTTGTAATAAAAAGGGGCATTATTTGGGCTGGACCCTGAGTTGGATTGCTACCCCATCTTTCTATGGCGGCCGCCTCTTAATGTGATGCAAACGGGCCCACTCACGCTCCCACCCCAGCCCCTGGCACAGGAGAAAAAAGTTTTTCCAAATATAACTGTAAACTCATTTTATTAAGCTTTTAAATAAGAAAATATTAGTACAAATTTCAGCTCAATTAGAGAAACCACCGTCGGAAAAAGAGACTGAACGGTAGAGTGTATCTACAGTACTTAGTTTCCTTTGCTTTCTTATCCGTCAGTGTCAGAGTAGCGCTCACAGTGATAAAGAAACAATTTTCTTCTTGATTCCACAAAACATATCACTTTCATGAACCCCTCCATTTTAAAATAACATGTAACCTTAATAGAAACATTTTGTGTAGATGACAATGATCATCTCTAAGATCTGCATTTTTCTACTGGTTCTTTAAAAATGCTGTCCCCAAAAGGAAAATAAAATACAAATTTATGCATGTATAAAATCAAAAAATCCCAAATATTTTATACAATTTTTTAAAGCTCTGATCTCTCATTTTTCATAAATAGTTATAATACTTTAGAGAAATTATATTTCAGGATCAGATAAAATTTTACTATGATCACTACTAGGAAAATAGATATATAATCATGTTAATAACAGTTTAGATTTCAAAAAATCTTTAGACTTGAAGGTTTAAGAAATGACATTTAGAGTAAAGTGCTATTCTAAACATATATAACTTCATTTTTAACTTTGACTTTTTACAGATATTTTCCAAATATTGTTTTAAAATTACAAATGACAAAGCACAAAACTAAATTTTCAGACTAAGTAACAAGATAAAAAGTAACCATTCAAATTTCTTTGGAAAATAACTAAGAAATATTAGTTTTCTCCCATCAAATCAAGTCAGGCTCTGGCTGCTGTGTCTCAGTGCATTGAGTGTGGTCCTGTGAACTGGGGAGTCATTGGTTCGATTCCCAGTCAGGGCACATGTCTGGGTATTGCGGGCCAGGTTCCCCATTGTGGGGTGCTCAAGAGGCAACCACACATTGATGTTTCTCTCCCTTGCTACCCCCTTTTCTAAAAGTAAATAAAAATAAAGTCTCCTAAAAAATCAGGTCAATATTTTATTCTGAAAGCAATGTATTAATAGGTAATTTTATGAAATAATCCAGTATAGACAAAGACTCTTGCTGAGCATGCTTAGCTTAGAATCTCCCTCACTGCTGTGTCTTTTCTCTCAGTACCTCTGGCAGAGGATTTGTGAGATCTCTTGGGGGACAGTGGATTAAATGGCCATCAAGGTCAAAATATTAGCTTGAAGTTCAGATTTAAATGTGTTAAATAATTAAAATCCCTTTTCAATTGTATAATGTGTCCCTATGTACAAATGAAACATATTTTGGCATTCAGAATTATCATTCTGTGTATTTAAAATGGTTAGAGATAGACTGGGGGATCTGGCCATCTCTTCTCTACCCATGCCTTCCCTTTTCATTCAGCCTGAAGACAGAAATTATCCCAGACCACTGGAAAGGAGCATACTTGGGGAATTAGTAAACTGTTCTAATCCAATCTGCTAATATATGTGAAAAGTTCTATAAACTATAAAATATCACACCATTAGCTTTCTTGTTTTTTTGTTTTTATTGATTTTTTTAGAAAGAGAGAAATGTTAATTTGTTGTTCCACTTATTTATGCATTCATTGGTTGATTCTTATGTGCTATGACCAGGGATCGAACCCATGACCTTGGCGTATCAGGACAACGCTCTAACTAACTGAACTACATGGCCAGGGCCAGTAAAATATCACATCACTAGCCTTCTTAATTTTCTCCTCCCTCTCCCCTGACCAAAGCTGTAATTTATGAGAGTGCTATGATACTGAGGTTGACCCCGATGCCTTATCACTCTGCTGAAAAGGTCCACCAAGTTTCTAATAATTATCCATGAAGAGATGAATAGTGGATAATTGAGCAGGAAGTAACAGAGGGAGAAAGGAATCTCACCTTTAAAATATCTCTAGAATAATATTTTCAGGCAAAACCCCCAAGTCCTGTTTTGGGTAATGATGAACCTAAATGTCTGATCTGAAAAAGAAAACTCTCACCAGAGACCTGCTGATTCAGGAATTCAATTCCTGGCCATTGGGATACTGCCAACATTTTTTCCTTTCCTTAACAGAAATGTGCCTGCAATTTAAAAAAGAGCTTTTTTCCCAAGGAAAAAAATGGAAAGTGTTGGTGTTACATTTCAGGTAGAAATGGCCCTTGCAAGTTGGTATGTTATGTTAAATTTGAACAAAGTATTGTATATGATAGTAACAGGAAAAAGCTTTCAGTTTCCAGTTCACAATTCCAAAAAGAAGATCTTACCAGCCACCCTTAAGATCATTTCCAACCATGGTGTTCCATGATTCCTGGGATTCTCAAAGTGGTGCCTACCCATTGCCAAAAGCAAGGGGTAGCTAAGGAGGAGGGGAGGGGGAGCAGGGTGGAGACAGTCATTTCCATTCTGTATTAATCACTGCCCTTTGAAGAATCTGTTCTTCAACAACCCTGTTTATAACCCTAATGAGAAACTCTACTATGAAAAAGTTTGGTATCTTCACCTTCCACTACCACACCTAAGCTGACCCCGTTCTCCAAGCAGCATAAAGTAAGCAAACCTACATATCAATCAATGCTTCCCTTTACCTTTCTAACTAAAGGGGAAAGATGCGGGGACAGAGAGTTGGAGACAAAGCTGCTGCCCAGTGTCATCTGCTTTGGTCATACCTTGCAGCTAATTGTATCAGCTATGTTGTAAAGTTCTCCGTGGAGTGATGCTCACGGCCCGAAAGATGTGAGTTCTATTGTGAATACAAATCCCAAAAGAGGAAACTCTGAGCCAGCCTAACTTGCTTGGTTATTTGCTATTTCCCTGTATAAATATGTTAATGAAACAATAATAATTTCCTTGGAAGGCAATGCTTCTGCCAAAATAAAATGCTTTAGCAGTATATACAATCCAGTGGTCCCACCTCTCTCAGCGTATAGATTCCCAGGCTCAAGGCCATTGGTCACGTGGGGTTGTAACCAGGCATGGTAAGAGCCACAGATTCCCCGTCTTTCTGATCTAATTCACTTGCTACAGAATACGCCACCAATCCATTGGTCCATGGCTGCAGCTTGGGATCAGATTCTTTGGCAAGGAGCCGCAGCTGGGTTTTTTTCATCTTCTTGACAAGTCTAGCAAATCCAAGCAACAGTGAACTAAATATCATTGAAAATCCGCAGAGGAGAAACGCTGCAGTGTAGCTGCCCGTCATATCTACCAGCCACCCTGTAACAAGCAACAGCAAAATCACATCACTGAGTTGAAAATTCAATTACCCACTCTGAAATTTAATAATTTGTAAGGATAATAACAATGGATTGCTAGTTGCCACCATTATAATCTTGACACAAAAAGCAGATATCCTAAAAATATTGTGCAGCAACTGAAAAAATGCTTTCTGTTTTCTAGGGAAAATTCTAAAATAGATTATTGTTGTTATTTAAAATGCCTGGAAGAGTGTCACATTCTTAGTAATCACAAAATAAATATCATTTATTATTATTAATCCCATAAAATACGGTAGAAAGTTAAAAGTAGCATCAAATTATTCATGTTAGGATCAATTATCTAGGGTGCTAGGAGAAAATAATCATACAAATGCTAATAGTACTCCCAGCACCCATATGTCTATCTTCAGTACATGCTTCTGGATAAAGCAGAATCCAAATTTTCAATTGGTTCCAATCATTGTACCCCATCCAGTTTGAAAACCAGAACTTTGGGCCATTTTAAAAGTTGCAAATACAAATTTCAGAAAGCATAATTCTGCTATCACAGCTTTAAAAAAAATCTCTTGTTGTAACACATAAATCTCAACATCTATTCCAGCTGTACATTTTGAGGAGAACCAGGACATGTGTTATGCAAAACATGGGCTGCAATGATCAAAGAATCGATGGAGTAAAATGAGACTTTGGTAGGCAATTATTTTGTGATTAAAAGAGTTAAATTTCCCTAGACTTTACATATATGTCAAGAAAATCCACCTAATGGTGTCTCCTCTCACCCACTTCAAATCCATTAGTCAAAAATGACATGTAGAAATTGTTATAAGCCTCACAAACTTTTCTGCAATCCAAAGTACTCTCACATACTCTGGTTATCTTGTGATTTACTTCTGCATTTCCATAGCACCAAACAGAAGAGACTGACTGAATATAGAGTTGTCCTTTTAAAGGTAATTAAGTAAGAGGAGTATTACAATAACTCACACGCTAATCCTCTAGTAGCTGGTGATAAGTACAATGCTCGACTGGCCAAGTAAACACCCTAGATTGAAAAAACAGTCTAGGAATCCCAACTCCATCTCACATCCCATGACTTTTTAACAGAATCACACTGCTCCTAAGGGTTAACAAGCAAAAATTGGCTATGAAGGGAGGAGGCAGTAACATTTGGGGGGCAGTTTTCACAGAGGAAGCACTAAACATGTAGTCCTGTATCAGGGAGTTAAACTGACCAGGAGTTTTCATCTGCGGCCCTCAAACAGCCAGTTCCCTTGTTTGCTGCTTTAGCAATTGCTAGGGTTGGAAGTAACCCTAAACTATCTATACACAACAGCAGCGAAATGCTGCCTCCCTTTAAACATTCCCTTCTTTCCTTCTAGGCAAATGTTTGGCTGATTTCTTTTTTGCCTGTCTTCAGAGGCCTTTGGTTTTAATTTAGGCAGGTAATAATCTGGACCAATTAGTCTCAATCGAGTAAGACTGAGCATCACAAGAAAGCTGGTTGAGATTTTAGATTCCTGAAACTCACCCCCAAAGATGCAGATCACAAAGGGAGGGTCAAGGAATCTTCATTTTTCACAATGGAGCCAGGGGATTCTACTGCTGGCGGCCCCAGGACCTCAATCTGAGAGACCCCGGTCTACATCACATACTCCAGGAAGGAGGAACGGGTGCTGACTCATTTGTTGCCATAGCAACAGCACCTGAGCACAGTGCTGGTGTCCACAAGCAATACACATTTACTGAATCACTTATTTCATACCCTGTAAATTTTTATAGCACTTTACAGTTTACAAAATACTCTAGATGCTTCATCTGATGACTCCCTAATCTGTATGTCAAATCTGGCCTCCTTCTCAAAGCTTAGATTTTATCCTGAAAAAACTCTATTGGTCATTTTATTGGGTATTTCATATATCTCAAAATGTCTAACATTAATAAATTTATTTTTTCTGACAAGGCCACTTTCTTCAACTTTCTTATTTCTTTTAAGCTTGCCATTATTTTCTAAGTAATTTTGGACTTCTTTCTCTGCTTCATCCTCATATGCTAAATTCAGTTGATTTGTTGTCGTTGTTGTTGTTGTTTACAAAACTTCCTCCTTGCCCCCAGAGGTCATTTTTGTTTGTGCTGCGGCAGCCCCAGTTTAGGCCTTTATCAGTGTGCTCCTGAACTGTGAGAATGGAATCCTGACTGCTTCTCCCCTGAATGACCAGATCAATGGTTCGATCACATTATCTAAAGTACTTACCATATTACCCCTCTGCACAAACACTGTAAACCTATCCATGGTCTCTAAAGAACACAGGGCCCCAGCCCCTTTGGGTGGCACTCACGACACTTCACTATGACTTGGTTCAGCCTCACCACCCGTCTCCTGTTAGAACGCTGTACTCCTGCCAGAGGTGTGCCCAACTTGATACATAAGTCTGAACAGCTGCCCCATTCCATTGTTCTTATCATCAGTGTGAAATGAAACCAAGACCCTAATTTGGGACATTTTCTTTCCAAGGAGGCTAAGGTCCCTACTTGGTTAGGTTACAAAACAGGCTGAAGTGAGATCATGATGTTTTGGCGGCTCCTGCATCCCTTTCTCTTGCACTCTTCCCCAGCTTACTTCCCATCCTCATTTTCTGTGTCTGAGTTCACTATTTTCACATCAGTACAACAGAGACAAGAGGTGGTTGGGGGTTCCCTCTGGAAACTCACCTGCAATGGGTGGGCTCACCAAATAGGGCACTGCGTGAAGAAAGTATACCACACCGAGGGCTGATGACAGAGAGGAGGTCCCCACTATTTCTGCAGTCACGACTGGGATCAGAGTCACATAGGCACCGTCAAAGTAGCCAAAGGTACAAGAAAAAGGCACGAGCAGGGGCAGAGTTCGAAGCAGTGGGAGGCAGAGATAGCAGAGTCCATCTAGTCCCACGGCAAAGAGGTAGCAAACATATCGGTAATTCTTCAGACACCTGCGGATGTGAAGAACAAGAATGAGCGCGGTGCGAGAATGAGTGTGGCGCGCACAGATTGTGTCGAAGAGCTTGAGGGCTAGGCCACTCAGCTGCAAGCACTGCAGTCACTTATACAGATGGCTTCCCCATCATGCATTGTCTGTGTTGTCTTTCTAGCTTTCTTATTTTATTTTTCAATTACAGTTGACATTCACTATTATTTCTTATTAGTTTCAGGTACATTCCTGTCTTTCTGTTGGCATATGCAAATGTAAGAATTTATCTCCCCAGGAAGCTTGGTGTGGTAGAAAATAATATATGCTTTAAAATTAGAAAGAAGTTCCAATCTAGTTCTATTACCTACTGACTACTTAGTTTTATCCTCAATTTCTTTAGCAATAAAAGGGAAAAGTTACCTAGCTCATAGGATCTCCAAAGATAGTCATAAAATGCCGTGTGGAGTTTCAAGATACTAATAATTTCTAGCAGTCTTCCATATTAGATGCTTTCAGACATGTTATCCATGGGTATCTGGCACAACATGTATGCTTAATAAATGACCCAAGTGGTTACACAAAGATGTAATGTGGAGATATTAAAATGATTTGCCAGAGACTATAAAGGTCTTGTACTAGGACTAAGTCTTATTTCAAGACCTCCCCAGTGGTACTTCTATTAATATTTTCTCTCTGTAGCTCCAAACCCATCTATGATATGAATTATTTCAAAGACTCAATATAGTATCAGCACTAGCAGTTCATGCTTTACAGATGTTTTTCTACCCAGAGCCTCATGTGAGCCTCACAAAATGCTGTGAGGCTTACAGGCAAATATTGCATGGGCCCACTTTACAGATGAAGACCCTTGAGGACATGAGGGTTGGGTGATTTTCCCAGGTCCCGGAGACAATAAGGGGCAGCGCCAGCACAAGAACTTGGGTGTTATACATATCAGACAAGAGATCCCTCTATCAGACCTACACCAGGCTGCTTCTTGTTGAGTTATTTGGTTATAAAAACAAATACCCCTTGCTCTTCCCCTCTTCCTTAACCATTAAAAATGTGGAACTAATCCTAAGTATTCTATTCATAACACTGCAGAATGGCAGTTGGGTCCTGAGTAATTACCAAAGACATAATGTGTGAGAAGCTACAGGATAATAGCTCTCGCAGGTCATAACTCAAATGTGAAGAGTCCATCATTTAGGAAAATGGGAGTAGTGTGTGCTGTCTTCAATTCAAACTGATAAGCATTAACTGAAAAAACTACTCAGTAGATTTCTTAAATCTTTGGTGTTCTAATCCGGAAATTATAATGTAAGGATTTGCTATCTGCACTGTCAAACATAGATATATGGCCTCAGATAAGGTGTTATTACTGCACCTGATCCTCCCTCCTAGATTGGATTTGGCCCCTCTCTGCTGCCAGCCCATCTCTGCAGTGGATCAAAAGAAATGAGAACCATGACATCCAGCCGTAAGTGGGCTTACCTGAGGACTGACTTGACTTAGGATGAAATTAAATCTACTACCAGAACTTTGAAAATTTAGAGATACCCACCATCCTAAACCATCTAGGGCAGGGGTCAGCAAACTGTGGCCAAATCTAGCCCCTACCTGCTTTGCACTATCTGTGGACTAAAAATGGCTTTTCCAGTTTGAACAGCTGGAGGAAAAAAAATCTAAAGAACCATGTTTTGTAACTTGTCAAAATCATATGAAAAATTCAAATTTCAGTGTCTAAAAATAAAGCCTTATTGAAACGTAGCCACTTCCATTTGTTCGTGTATTGTCTACAGCTGCTTTGGGGCCACACCCCCAGAGTTGGGTAGCTGTGATCAGATGACTCACAAAGCAAAAAAAGTTTACCATCTGACCCTTTACAGAAAAAGTTTGCCACCCTCTGACTAGAAGAACCAGCAGGGGTGTTGCCTTCAGACACTGAAAACTTGTTAACATTGTGCAGACCTAGGCATTGTACAGGAAAAGGGGATGAAGAAAATGCAAAACTTACTGCTCCCTGATGGGGAACCAATTGTGGTGTCATAAATTTTACCTTCTGTCAGTTAGCCATCCAAACGTGATATTGCCAATGATGTCAATCACCCCGAGCACGGACATGAGGAAAGCGGCCTGCTGCGGACTCACTCCAACGCTCAGAGCGTAAGGCACCAAGTACACAAAGAGAGGGCTGCAGCCGTAAGCCATAAACAGAACAGAGATGGCTAATACAGCAAAATCTGACATCAGTAAGAAACTGTATTCTTGCTGCAGAGAGCAACAGAGGCAGGTCTGCATCCATTCTTTAGTCAAAATTGAACAGGGAGATGCGCGCTGAAAGTCTTGTTTCTGAGTTCTACAGACATGGTTCTGCTCTGGAGTCGTAGGGTCCTCTTTAAGAGTAATTGGCCGCATCAAGGCACCGCAGACACAGAGATTCAATACAAAGCCCCCGAGAATGAGTAGTGCTCCCCGCCAGGAAAACTGTTCTATAAGGAGCTGAACCACAGGGGCCAGGATGAAGGTGCCAATGCCGCTTCCCGACATAGCAATCCCGTAAGCAAGGGCTTTCCGCTTGCTGAAATACTTGCCAACCATGGCGATGGCTGGAGAGTAGCAAAGTGCAAATCCAAGACCTGGGAATAGAGAGAACCCTGTGAGTGCTGGTGTACCCAGAACAGCCAATGAAAGACAATATCTCAGAATGAAGTTATTTGTGTTAAAGAGAATCTGACCTTCTGTTAGCCCTTTTAAAATTGTTTTCTACACCAGGCTAAAAAGGAGTCTCCTCTCACCAGTCATTCCACAATTTGGAAAGTATAGCAAATATATCACTTTCTTCTTGGGAAGAAAAAAGAAACATGACTTCTTTTTTTTTTTAAGATTTTATTTATTTATTTTTAGGGAGGGAAGGGAGGGGGAGAGAGAGAGAGAGAGAGAGAGAGAGAAACATCAATGTGTGGTTGCTGGGGGTTATGGCCTGCAACCCAGGAATATACCCTAGCTGGGAATCGAACCTGGGACACTTTGGTTCCCAGCCCACGCTCAATCCACTGAGCTACGCCAGCCAGGACGAAACATGACTTCTTAAAACCAATGAAATGAAGAACTTAAAAACTATTATACAATCTAAATTTGAATTAACAGAAAACATTAGGATAATGCTGACCTAAGAAACTCATTCTCCCCAACAATACCTCCTTTTAACTTAAAATTATCCAGAGAATTGCCTCAAGTCTTGGCTGCCTGTGAAGACACAAGCCTGCTAATCTGTACCATTCTGGAATTGAGGTGTAAAGCACATATTACTCCAGAGTATTTTCACATCATGGGGAAACATTGTGCCAATTTTATACATGAACATCACATGTACACATAGTAACCTGAAAATATCCCTTAAAGTCAGCAAAAAGCTTCTTAAGGATTTTCAGTGTCTATTCCTTTTAAGTCAAGAAAATCTGAAGGGCTTTAAGCCTGGAATTCAAGGCATCTAATGTCAAGGGAGGAAAAGGAGAGCTCCCTCCAGCTTCTGTTGCCATCTGCAGTGCAGAGTGACCAATGGTCCCGACTGGCCTCACCTGAAGGGTGGCCCAGGTGTGAGACTCAGTGCTGAGACCAGGACAGTCCCTGGTAAACTGGAAAGACTGGACACCCTAGCAGGCAGGCCCTATGGGTTACATGGGGCAGATACCTTTTTGTGCTGACAGAGCTAGATGTGTAGCCTCTCTATGAGTTGTATCATTTATTGTCCTGATCACGCTACCCCTGCAGCACCATGTCTGGGCAGGGGTCAGTGCTGCCCTCCACACCCCTCAGGGTGGTGGGGCAAACTGCCACTCCAGTCCCACCAGCTGACCCCATCCTCAACCTACCCAGGCCCCTTATGAAATACATATATGCTGTTTCTCTTTCTCTGGGGTTCATTATGATTCTCTAAAGTATACTTCTATAATATTGGGAGAGTGTGTATAATATGAGAATATTCACAATAGGGCGCTTTTTTTTTTAAGTTGGAAACCCCATTTACTGGACAGTCATATTCACTATAAAGCAGGGGCTACTCGAGTCAACAGCAGGTAGTAATTTAATGGCTTGTCAAAGATATTGGGAGAATGATCATTGTTGAAAATTTATGTTGCCCTGGCTACTATCTTGTGCTTCTTAGTATAGAATCTCAGCCATACGCTGCTGCCAAAGGGAAAGCCAGACATTACTTTTTATCATGTAGCTGAATTAAAGTAGTAATGCATTTTCATTATAGTCATATAATCAATTGCAATTCCAGCTCTTCTGTTTAATAAGCTAGGTCAGCTAAATTATGCATCTAACAAAGTGAATATTTTATGAATTATTGCTCTGTTGATGTGCTTAACCCCTGGGTGGGGTAGGGTGAGACAAGTGGTACAATGTGCCCTTACCTGTAAGAACTCCCAGAGTGAGGTAGAGGTGCTTCAGACTGGTGGCAAAGGAGCCCAGGATCAGACCAGTAGATGCAAGCAAGCCACCCAGCATGATTCCCACTTGACAGGATAAATGGTTGCTGACAACACTCCCAAGTGGAGCTTCAAAAACAATAATAAATAGGTTCAGCAGAAAGACCTTGAGGGCACTGTGAAAAAGTGGAGTAGAGAATGACTGACCTTTTGAGCATCAAGCCCTCGCCCCTTGCCCCACACAGTCATCCTACAGATTTGGAAACTGAGGAGCGAAGACACGACTCATCCACGGTCACACAGAGAGCAAATAGCAAAGCTAGAATTAGGATCCAGTGTCCTGACTTCCATTTCAGTGCTCATTCCACTTCTCCATTCTATTACAGTCCTGATTTCAGGACTGTGGGGTGTTTCATTTTTTAATTTTTTAAATGTTTAATTGAATTTATTGGTGTGACATTGGTTTTCAAAACCAATAGGTTTCTTGTTTTTTAATGATTTTTTTTAGTGAATCAGCTCCTTGTTTAAACTACATGTCACTTGCACAGGGATATGCCTTGCATTTCTCATACAGCATTGATCGTACACCACTAGCAATCATTATGACAGTCAATTGGTGAAGAAGGAAAGTGGATGATACTAGGAGGCCAGCAGTGTTACACAAGAAAAGGTCATGGAGAGAAATAATAGGCAAATATCACAATCTGACACTGTTTTCGGACTTTAGGAAACCCTGTAGATGAGAAATCGAAACCCAGAAAAATCTAAGAAAATGCTCACGCCCATCGTGACATTTTGGTTGGCCTTGTTCTATTTGTGGTTTAACAGTACGTCAGAGCTGTGCCAATTTCCAGGTTTGTTAGAATATTAATTAAAGCTGGAGGAAGCCAATGGGAAACTGAAATTCAAGGGAATATGGCATGCCTAAGATCACTTAAGAAGTATAGCTCCGGGCATCAGATGCCAAGTTCAGGGTTATTTCCACCTGTTCCTCTGGCTCCTTGAGTCTCCCAAACTGATGGCAAGGAGGGAAGGTAAGGAAAGCATGTGAATTTATTTCTAAGGAACAATTCATGCTGACACCAGTAATCCTAGTAACAAGATTAAAAGAGTCACTTCTCTGGGTTTCCATGGAATATAATTTCTGTGTTGATCAGGCTGACACTTGGGCCTGATTCAAATGTACATGATGGAATCGGTCATCAGCCTGATGTCTGCTGTCTAGTTAAAACAGTAGCTGTCTGTATATATAACCTCTGTGGATAGGAATGAGCAAACCTCCTGAAAATATCTAATTTTCCAGGCTGTTACTGCTATGATTATTGGAAAAGTGACAAAATTTTCACCAAATTCAATGAAAAATGTTCACTTCTCTGTTCATCATGAGACAGGTATATTCCCAACAAGTGTTGTAGATGTGATTCTACAGCCTCTTGTTCACACTCTGTACTAAACTGGCATTGCCAAGTAAGCAAGTGGGTATATGGTACCTGGGTACAACAGGCCTCAAGTCCTTCATGGAACTGAAATATGCTGCACATTTAAGGTTATGCTAACATGACCCTGCTTTGGCCCAGTGTCTCACATGGTCATTGTGACCATATTGGTCACTGAAGGTCATTTACTCCTCTCTTAGAAATTGCAAATATTCTCCAAACGATAACAGTGGGAGAAATGAGTCACCTATGTGCTTAGAGAAAGGCAAACATGGTTCTCTTGACTTGTTCTTCATACAAAGGTTGTGACTAATCCTGTTACCCTGAAAACCCAGTGATTGCCTTACTGGTTTCATATGTGCTGGAAACCCCAGAGATATTATTTTTTGATCCCTTAAGACCTTCCAGTGTGATCAGCAGACAGAGTCAATTTAGCCTTCCCACAAAACCTACTTTTAGCCCTAGAATTGCTCTCAAATTCCTCCCAACCAAGAAATTAATCTCAGTGTAACTTAATGTATATTTTTTCTAAAAATAAGCATGAACTAGTACCTAGGATGGAATCAGATGACATTATTTATAAGTTACTAAATGTTGAATAATACAGTATTACCCTTTACCACAAAGACATGGCCTGAAGAGAGAGCAGCTTTCTAAAATACTCAGGATTCATCTCAATGGAAGGATTAAATGAGTCTAGCCTGCAAAGAGATCATATCAATTTGACTCAATCTCAGAAACTGTCTAAGCCACTAATTTAATAACTCCAGTTTGAAAATTGTAAAAAAAAAACCCTGGTTTGTAAATTGTAAAAAAACAAAAACAAAAAAACACTTCAAGGTTAGTTTCCCTCTACTATACATATGTAATGGCAGATTCCATTTATTCTGAGGATACTCTATTTACCCTATATATAGCACCTGTGGGGTTTCTTGAGTGAAATTACAGGCATGGTGAATGTATGCACCTCAGGATTGTGTCATCCTATTCTCTAACACTTCTCTAAGAATAAAGACTTAAGCATGAAAAATGATGAAATCTATGAGACAAAGTTTGGGACCTCTGGGAAGAGAACAGGATGAAAACAACACTTGAGATGCAATGCAATATTGTTTGCACTGATTTCAGTAGATCATATAGAAATAGCTCACAGTGCTATCCAAGAACTGTTTACATGTCTGGAGAAGGAGAGGATCACAGCATTTAGAAGAAGGAAGCCCAGTACATACTGTATGGTTAGCTGCTTCCCAACCAAGACAAACCCTATGATGCCCAGCATCCTATCTTTACAGGGAAGAAACAAATGGCATGTGTTCTTCTGAGTTATTAACCACCTGTCCCATCTGAAATCAGCCAAAATCATTAATTCCAGGAGCATGTCTGATTGGGTTTGGCTGAAGGTAGGATCAACCTCTTCTTTTACTCTTGGCCAATTTTACCATAGTCTTTCTACTATGAAAAATTGGTAAGCAAAGGCAGTAGAGGGTCACTGTCATGTACAGTTTGAGAGTAGCCAGTAATTGTCTATCACTGGTAAGTGATACGTACCACAGAGCATGGTCACACAGTCTACAATGGAATGGATCCATGCTGTTTGTGCATAGTCCTGAGTGAAGTATGTCTGGAACTCCACAAAAAAAATTGAAATACATCTGAAAAATATAATGAAAGCATGTTACACAAAAAAGGAAAGAGTAAACATGAATTTGAATCAGAGCTTAAAGTTTTGGTTCAATCAACTGTTCCAGCCCTCCATGGGCTTATACTGGTTTTCAGTGGAATTTTGCTGGCCCATATCAAGTGGGAAATCAGAACCTGGCCATTGGGCAATTCTAAAGAATAAGAACAAGTATTCATCCACCAGAGGGGCTGTGGAAGCCAAGTGGATGTGAAGATGTGTACTATGTGGCCATCACATTCAGAATGACTGAGCTAGTAGAGCAATGAATCTGCATCAAATTTTGCATATGCTTAACATTCTTCTATGGAAACTATTTTGATGATCCAGAAGGCAGCAGCTATGGGCAACTGGTGATTGGCAGCTTCATTGTGACAACATGCCTGCTCATGTGTCATATCTCACGCAGAGTTTTTTGGCAAAATATCTAATCACTCAGGTGGTTCAGCCCCCCTAATGCCCAGATTTGGCACCCTGAAACGTCTGGCTTTTCCCAACACTAAAATCACCTTTGAAAGGGAAGAGGTTTCAGACTGTCAATGAAATTCAGGAAAATATGATGGGGCAGCTGAAGGCAATTGGGAGAACTGCGTGAGGCCCCAAGGTGCCTACTCTGAAGGGGGCTGAGGCATCACTGTCCTATGAAAATGTTTCTTATATCTTGTATCTTCTTCAATAAATGTCTCTATTTTTCATATTAGATGACTGGATACCTTCTAGACAGACCATATGTATCTCTCTGATATATATATATATATATCATATATATATATATATATATACACATATATATATCAATCAGAGAGAGGGGGTATATATACCCCCATTATTTATATACATATATATCTCAGAGAAAGGGGGAGGCATACAGAAACAGAGATAGAAACAAAGAGACAGAGACATTTTTATGTTGAAAAATAGCTAATCATTTAGGAAAAACAAGACATAAGTAATCCAGAAGCAATAGTTTACATCACCATACAACTTGGAAGAACCTAATACAGATTAGAATGCTGTCCTAATTCAGCACAGGAAACTTTTGGAGCTCAGGAGAAGAAATAAGGCCTTGTTACTTGGGGATGAGATAGGAGGTTATCAGTCTCTTTGGATAGAGCTACAGTCCAACTCATTATGCTTTAGTAGCCCATGGTAACTAGTCATTTCACTCTCCTTCTCCTCTCCAGTTGCTGCTAGATGTGAATTCAACAACATATTAAAAGGATCATTCACCATGATCAAGTGGGATTTATCCCTGGGATACAAGAATTGTTGAATATATGTGAATCAGTCAATAGGATTTATCACAATAATATAATGAAAACACTAACTTGAAGAGCTATCTGCAGCCCCATGTTCATAGCAGCATTATTTACAACAGCCAACACACAGAACCAACCCAAGTGTCCATCCACAGATGTGTGGCACATATATAATGCAATATTATTCAGCCATTAAAATGAGGAAATCCTATCATTTGTGACAACATGAAGGTATTATACTAAGTGAAATGAGTCAGAAAGAGAAAGACAAATACTGTATGACCTCACTTACATGTGGAATCTTAAAAACAAACAAAAGCCAAACTAAAAGAAAAAGAAATTAGCCTTGTGGTTACCAGAGGTGGAGGTAAGTGGTTCTGGTGGTTAAAAGGCACAACTTCCAGTGTTATGATGAATAGGTGCTAGAGAAGTAATGTACAACATGATGACTATAGATGACACTGCTCTATGATATGTAAGGAAGTTAAGAGAGTAAATCCTAAGAGTTCTTATCACAAGGAGAAAATCTGTTTTTTTCTTTTTTCTTATTTCTTTTCTTCATTGTATTTACATGAGAAATGGGTGTTAGCTGAACTTGTTTTAGTCATTTCACAAAGTACACGGATCAAACCATCATGCTGTATGCCTTAAACTTACACCGTGATGTATGTCGATTGCTTCTCAATAAAACTGGGGGTGGGGGAGGGAGAAAGAAATGCCCAATGATGCACTGATTTTCTGAATTGACAAATCACCCTGCAGGCTGCTTTCCTTGTCTGTCTCTGGTGTTCTTGGCTGCCTCTTGGTTTATGACATTTAAAGTTTCATGCAGGCTGTGTCTCTACACTTTTCTCCCTCTAAGCTCATTCTGCTCAGGTGTCTTCCTCTCAGCCTCTCCCAGTAACCTCTGATCACAGGCCCACACTGCCAGCCACAATCCTCGTTTCTGGTTTCCAGCTGCCCTTCCTTATGAAACACTGAGCTCATTCCCAGAACTTTCCCACCATGAAATGATGGAAATTCCACATGTAAAAACCAAGATACAAAAGATTCCTTTTAACTCCATGACCTCCTCATACCCAGAACACAAGCCCCATAATATGAGAGCAAAATCAAATTCCACACCAATCACATAATTCTAAACAAGTCTCCAGCTTATTATGACACATAATTAACCAAACTTTAGTGTAGCAAAAACAAACCTCCTGCTTCTTTCCAACATTATGTATTTGTTATGAAGATAACGTCAATGCCTTTACTGATGATACCATCAAATAATGCTGTTAGTGCAAATTGCTTTCTTTTGCTGCCAAGTGTGAGCAGCCAGAGAAGAATGAAGAGTTCAGTTTGAACAGGAGCACCTGTAGAGGAAGGAGCTGGCATATGCAGATTTCAAGTATGTATTTCTTCCAATGAGTCTCAATGTATAGTCGTTTAACTTAAGCACTTTCAACAGTGTGCCGCTGGATAACAGAGAGAGAGAGCGATGTGCTCACTTTGGCAGCACATATACTAGCACTGGAACAACGATACAGGGAAGGTTAGCATGGCCCCTGTGCAAGGATGACACACAAATTTGTGAAGCATTCCATATTTTTTATGCTGCATGCCTGAAACTATACAAAATAATATTAATGTAAACTGTAATTTAAAATGAAATTTAAAAAAGAAGAAACTTTCTCAAAATATAAACATATCAAAAAGAAAAAGAGATGTGAGCAAATGAGGAGAATCCCTATCTTTAGGCTGGTGCTCTCTCCTCCAACTTAGAACTCAGCCTCTTCCAACACAGCCAAATGCAAAATGAAGCAAAGGAATTTAGATTCAAATTTTTAAGCTTCCAAGGGCTCAGTATCCAGTGAGCCAAGAGGTCTTCAAGGAGTATTTTAACCTTATATGTTTTTACTTTCTGGATGAGCTGCTTATGAAAACAAATGGCTGAAATAGCCACAATATTTGGTCTGAAAATGCCCTAACACTTCAGGTTTATACATCAGATATTATAGAAGAGACCACAACCCAGGACTTTAAAGTGTCAGAAAATTACACTCCTTACAAAGGAAAAGATATCTGAGTTGTCAAAGAAAATACACACACACACACACACACACACACACACACACACACCATACGAATACATATATATTTTCATAATGACAGGTTCAGAAATAGAATTAAGAAGACTTAGAAAAAAAGACAAGCCAGATCATCTTTTTTAAAGATTTTATTTATTTATTTATTTATTTATTTATTTATTTATTTATTTATTCACAGAGGCAATGGAGGGCAAGAAAGAAGGGAGGGAGGGAGAAAGAGAGGGAGAGAAAATATTGATGTGTGAAAGGAACATTAACTGGTGCCCCTTGCACACCTCCAACCAGGAACCCAGCCTGCAACCCAGGCAATATGCATTGACTGGGAATTGAACCAGCAACCTTTCGGTTCACAGGCCGACGCCCAACCCATTAAGTCCACCAGCCAGGGCAAAGAAAGCCATATCATCTTAATAAATCAAGAAGAAAATCCCACCTACCTGGTTACTGCTCGGGTACAGATGGTGACAAGGAAACAGCCAGCCACAATCATCCAGCCCCACCCTCCATCTGGAGGGGAGATGGACCGAGTTCTATTAACTTTTGTCATGCTTTCAGTTCTTTTTTCTTCTTTTCCAAGTTACTCCAACAGCCCAGTTATGATCTTGGAAAAGTTTGCTGTCCAGTGACTTCCTGTTGGCATTCAAGATTGGCATACAATGCTACCTGGCACACGGGTTACTGTAGACCATCTAAAACCAAAAATCGGAACACATTTGTATTTTATTGACATCTTAAAAGGTCATATTTCACAGGGCAAAAATGATTAATACTTTCCTGTTACATATGATTATTTGTAACTAAGATCCTGGAATGGGGCAAAGACCATTAGTTGTCTTTGGTGCCCATCCTCCTTTTTCATAACAGACCCTCTCAAATTTTAGCCAAATCCACATGCACCCAGTTTGATGCCATTTTCCCTAGCTTTTCCTGAAGGTAGGTGTGGCAACATTGTTTAGTCCTGATGACAGGAATGTGAGAAAAAGTAGTATGTGCCCTTCTGGTTCATCAGATCAAAGACAAAGGCTCTTCCCCAGGACTGCCCTCACTCCCTTTCCCAGACTGGAATGTGGACATGGAAGCAGGAGAGCTCCAACCACACAGACCAGGACGCCACTGTTGGGAACCGCCCTGACTGGCATCAGAAGCTGAAACCCCTGCCTAGCTAAGGCTAAGGGAACGCCCTTGGAACTGTAAGCCAGCAAGGAGACAAAAGCTTATCTTCCTGGCAGGAATGCTGCTTCTGCTGCTTTATTCATAACTGAACCCCAAAAAACTTGGTCGGTTAGCCAAAGACGGGTAAGATTCCCCATGGGGGGAACGACCTAAGACAGGCACGATCACTTTGGGAGGCCCCCCAAAAGAAGGACTTGGGGGGCTGCAGCAAAAGGGGGTGATAGACCCTCGCTCCTCAGCTTTGACATAGCCTGAGTTCTCAGCGTCTGGGAAAAAAACCTCCTTGTCTCCCAGTTGCCTTAGTTCCCTTGCTCCACCTAAGCCTGAAACAATGACAGGGTGGTGCAGCTCTGTGCTGAGAAGTGCGGATTCCCGGGGTGATCAGGCCTAAGAGAGAACATGTAAATTACTGTGAAACCTTCTTTGTTTAGAATGCTCTCAGTTGAATGAGAGGGGTCTTAGGAGGAAGTTATTTTGTTCCTCAGTCTTACAGCTCTTTGACCCCCGACTCAATAGACCAGTAGAGTTCTTTGTTTTCTATGGTTCCTTACTTCCCCCTAATGAGTACTGTACTTTACCTGAATTATTATGCAGAATGAGCCCAATAAAAGCAGGTATGGACTGTAAATCAGCATGCTCCCCACTGGGGGGGTGGCCATTTTGTCCCTACTTCCCCACAGAAACTAGTCTGTCTCTGTGCATGTGTTTTTTCTCGCGTGTTTATCGTCGAGTCATCCACAGCGTTCCGTGATCACTGCTGGCCAGTGACCCATGCTCAACACGCCACCTTAGGGCTGGCAGAGCTGCAGGACCAAAGGAGCCTGGGTCCCCAAAAGACTCTTTGAACAGGGTTGGCTCTCCAGCTCTGGACTTCACATACCCCTCACTGTTAGAAGAAAGATAAAATTTGTATTTGAGTCTCTGCATTTTAGAGGCTCTGTTACAGCAGCTTAGGCCATGTCCTAATTATTATACTGATAATCTGACTATAATTTCTTTGGCATTTCTGACTAAGAATGCTGTCATTTTTAAGGTGTGTAATTGAAGCAAGAAGAGACCAACAAATAAACAGAAGGGAGAGCTCAAATACTACTACATAAAATTAATATAATTAAATAAGAAGGTTGCAAAGATTTGTGAAGAATAAAAGATTACTCCCTACATTATGTTATAATTCTCCATTTTGCTCTTGACCTTCTAGACAGATGAGAGTTAAGTGTGAAAAAAATAATTAAAAATATAGGTGAACATATAGGCAAATATATATCTTATCTCTAGAGAGAAAAGGACTCCCTGAGATGCAAATTAATGTAACAAGACAAGGGAAATTTGTGTTGAGTTGTCTAAATTAAAATTTAACATTTCTATACATCAAAACATATAATAAATAAAATTAAAAGGTAAATCATAGACTTTGAAAAAACATTAGCAACATTAATTCATTCAACTACCAACATTAATTGAGTGTTTAATATGTGTTAAGCCGCATTTCAGGGCATTGGGGATTTAGTGGGGATTCCCATGTAGACCACTTATGTTTGCCTCCCTCTTCATTTATTAGCCATCCTGTGAATGTGGGGGGCCTGACAAAGGAGATGGAATGAACAGCTGGAGTATAAATCTATCAAAAGTATTAGAAGAGCAGTATTAGTATAAGTACTAACCTACTGATTCAGAGAAAATAAAAATTATCATTTGAAATGATACTATTGCTAATCACTGGCCTAAGGACTGACTAATAGCCAAAACACTGTGTCCACACTAAGTGAAAATAACACAGAGCAACCTTTTACAGAGCAATTCTCACGTTGAAACCTAATCCCCATGTGATGGTATTTTGAGGTGGGGCCTTTGGAAGGTGATTAGTGCCCTTGTAAAGAGACCGCAGAGAGCTCCCTTGCCCCTTATGCCATATGAGAACCCAGTGAAAAGACCACTGCCTTGGCAACAGGAGGTGGGCTCTTACCATACAGGGAATCTACTGGTGCCTTGATCCTGACTTCCCAGAACAGTGAGAAAGAAAGGTCTGTTGTCCCAGCCCTCCAGTCTGTGGTAGTTTTGTTATAGCGACCCAAATGAACCAAGGCACCTACAAATCCAGAACTCCAAATTCTCCTGAAAAATCTAAAGCACTGAAGATACCGAGCTGGTATTCTTTTGCAGCAGCCATTGGCTACAGTCACATAGCAGCACCCTCCTCAGGGTAAGGCCCATCCATACTGCTCACTCTGTCCTGTCCCCGACATCCTGCACTGCCCAGCCCCCATGAGGGCTGTGTCTCCCATGGACATCTGCCGGCTTCTGGAGGTCACGAGGTTGCCAACTTCTGCCTGTATCATGCCTCTGTATATCCAAGTTTCTGGCACAGATCACGTGATTTATGTTTATGGTGTATGCCTTATACCTAGCACTCTCACAATTCAACAGGACTAGCATTCACGTTTCTACCTACGCCTGCATACAAACACACAATGGAATCTCATCAACCGGGCACAACCAGGTGCCAGGTGTCAGGAAATGACAGAATCGATTATGTAAGTAAAAAAGCCAAAGCTCAGAAACCTCTGCCTTGGTGTAGTCCTGTCCTCTTCACAGATCTTTTCATTAAAATGACCCCTGAGGTTAAGCTATTTTCAAACTTACGACTCTGAATCCACCTACCCACAAATGTTCGATATGGAACCACCCACATTTAGTGCTTCCCAGTGCTATTAAAGAATGCCAGAGCAGGCAGCACTGTGCAGCAGCCCTTTGAGGAACAATACAGTGCAATGAAACAAGAATTAGAAAGTTATTCATGTTCTTTGAACAGTGATCTCATTTCTGAGAAGTTTTCCTAAGGAAACAATTTAAGAGAAGCTCAATGCTATAGGCAAAAACAAAAATAGCTGCACTCTGAATAATATATAAAGCAGGAAAAAACCTCAGTGCTCAACCACTGGGAAGTGTTTAAAGAATTATGATGCATTAAGCAAATGGAATAGTATACGACTGTTTTAAATTATAAACAAGAAGATAATATTGTAATGTGGAAAAAGATTTATGATGCAATGTTAAAGCAAAAAAGAAGTCTCTAAAATTGGGTGTATCTTGTAAGAGAAGCTACGTAAAACCATGTAAAAGCTGTAAACTTGTATCTGTCAGAAAAAATACACAGAATATGCAAAAAGGAATATCACTAGGCTGGTATAATTAACTTAGGATTCATTTTCAAAATTGTATCCAATCCCACCTTATATATAAATTAGTAGATATTCCAGGTCTACTCCTGCAGTATAAGTCTGAGCACAACAATCTTCTTTGTATGGCCATATTATAGCACTTAATTAATACTGCACAATGAAAGGCCCATGAACCACAGAGGATACACTGAGAGAAAAAGCCCCCGGCAGAATAAAATGTTCTGTTTCTTTACAAAAATATTAGGCATCATTAATTTTTACTTTGCCTCTGCTATCCTCAGATGATTCTGTTTCCATTTGTTTTAGTTGAGCAACTTCTCTTTGGCATTCCCACATTTTATAAGTTAAGACTGATTTATGAGGATCTCTCAAAAAAAAAATGCAATGACGTAAATCCAAATTCAAAAAATGTAGCACTCTCAAGCCTGGCTGTGGTGATAGCAAAATGAACAAAGGTCTGTTGTCAGCTAGGGTCAACCTGGGTAAAACCACAGAACAGGGAACTTCCTCACAGGATTCCCATGACTTCTCCGAAAGCATCGGCATGCAATGACATTATAAATAATTCCTCATGAATAGTCGCCAGGAGCCTCAGAAGCCTCAGAGATGGACACTACTGTCCCCTTTTGACCATGACAAAGCTAAAGCTCAGAGAAGGGAAAGGACCCTCCTGCCATTGCTGCATGTGAGTCCAAATGGAGACAGGCAGCTCTGGCCGATTGATACAGTGCACTTGCCCACCTGCCCTCCAGGTTTCAAAATTGTTATGAGGCACTTCAACAAGCCATGCAAGCAATGCCAAAGCTTAAGCACCTATTCTTGTGAGTGACCACATCACAAAGAAGCAGGGCTCCCCCCAAGATTAGCACAGGGATATAACTACTCACAAAACAACTCCTGAGAGTTTCTTTCAAATCAGGTCATTCAGCAGATTTCTATGTATTCAAAAGAAATGCACAGGTCAGACAGGCTAACCTCGTTTCCTAGAGACTTTGCAGCAGCTTGCAGTTCCCCTAGAATAACAGCCTGAGTGTTCTTGTGAATAATTAACCCACCTCGCAGTACACAAATATGGTAAAGTGTTCTTTTGAGTTGATATTATACCTAAAACCATAAGGAAAGCAAGCATGTTACCATCACTCAATTCTTCATTTTCTTAACCAGCCTCCAATTTATTTGATTTTGACATCCAACCACTAAAGTATATAAATGAATTCTGCATCTCATTATGGATTCAGAAACATTCTTTTGAAACAAAAGGGTTGCTATACTATAACGTTCCTCTAAGATCACTCCTTAACAGTACAAGTTGGGATATATTCTCAATATCACTGTATCCCCAAGTTCTTAACTAAGCTTCTTGCTCTTTCTAATACTGCATTCTGTTTCTCCTTTTGTGCCCTGATTGTAACCCAAAATTTATGAACTAGAAAAGAATGTCCAATTTAAGTTGCATTTTTTACCTTGAGTATTTTATGCAGAACAATGCATGTTCTTTGGGCACTGTTTGGATATGATTTTAATACATGCTAATAAAAGCCAAGGAAGATTTAAAAATCTAATCATTTGCAAAGAGTTCTTGCTAACAGTCAATACCCTTCCAGTAAAGCATTCCATGTGCAGGGCAAATGTTTCACATTGCCCTCAGTAGAGTTTTCCGAAGTGATCACTGCTTCTGGTAGAAGCCCTGCACATTTGTTACCATCAGTACACAGCTAGAGAGAAGGCAACAGCAGTTCTGGAACCACTTGTTTTGGTAGGTTCCCAACTCTCTTCCCACTTGTCTTTCCTCCATCCATCCATTTATTTCAAAAGGTACTGCCTTCAGCTTTAGCAGTACCTTTAACTTTGTATATTTGTTTGCATCCCCAAAAGAGGCAAAGGCGTGTGGCAGAAAGATATCAAGAGTGGGTATCAAGAACACTGGTACAAGTGACACTATTAGTTTTACGACTCTATGTAAGTCAGTCTCTCTGTGTCACTGTTTCTAATCTATAGAACCAGGGCATCAAATCACTGACATCTATTCTTTAAACCAGGTGACTGATTAGTAAGTGTCTCTTACCCAATATGTAAGTTACCTGATAGATTGGCCATGCTCAGTATACCTTGACTTTCCTCTTCATTACCTAATACCTCTTTGAAGGAGGAGACAATTCCTCTTTGTTTTTACTTAAGAATCATGGAATTTGCCAGTCTCTCTTTTTTTACACATTTCTAAAATGTTCCTGTAATACCGATAATATGTCTGAAATATCTCCTGGTGTATTTATTGCTGGTTCTACCCCAACCCAGGACTTCAGGCCCTAATTAACATCCTTGGCCTGCACTTGGAATCCCAGAGGACACCGTGTATATGGAAGGACAACCTTCCAAGTATGCTGTGAGAGAATTCCAACCCTTTCCTGCACAGCCTTCATAGCAGTGGGGAAAGTATTCCTGCAGGTAGCCTTACAGACTTCTCTCCTGGGGACAAACTCTGAGAAGGACTGAACAGGGGAGGGAAGGTGAAGAGACCCCCTTCTCTCTGCTCAGGTGTGCAGTTTCTGGCCCAGGGACCCGCTGTTATTTCCACTTGGAGTCTAGGTCTTGGGGATGCCTTCTAATGCTATGGGTTTATTTATTTTGTTGTTCCGAGACATTACACCTGTGGTATGAAAAAATGTTATTCTGAAATGAAGACTAGAGATCCGCTTTTTTAAAAACACTCTGCTTCTCTCTATTTAGTCCTCAAATGGATCCTGGTAACAGGAGAGTAAATAATTACTGACTTCAACTAGAAATTTTTGGATGTTTTTCAGGGACCTTTGGGCACTAAACTGAAACATTGACCTTTGCTAATGAAGCTGCCAACGTTTCTACATTGTGTATGAGACTCTGGAACAGGAATACTTTACATAAGACCTAGAATAAACAGCAGAGTGATTTATATGGTATTTGGTCTACAGAAAGAGAGAAAAAGGTACCACTCATGATTCACAGATTTGGCAGAGAGAACAGAAAGCGAGATTCTTTCCCACCCCGTCAGCTCCTCATCCACAGAGCCACTGATTCTAGGCAACATCAGAAAAATGCTTACTTCTGAGTCTAATAGTTTGTTGACAGTATAGCTCATAGCCAGGAGCTTGCCACCTGCTCCCATTCTCTGCAGTAATAGAGTTCTTTTCTCTCCAAGTTGGAAGTACATGTGAAAGAAGTGACAGGCCTGAGCTGTAGCCATCTTTGAAGAAAACATGACATCTAATCAAATATCTCAGTGCCTGGCACAATGTCTAGTATAAAGCTGGTGCTTAAAAATGTGTGTGGTTCAGTGAATACATTTTTGTGTCTAGTTCAGTGGCCTTGCACAACTCTATTTCTAATTTTGCACTTTCATAGCATATGGAATTACTAGGTCACACTGTGTTATGTTCCAGGTGTCTGGGCTGCAGAGGAGACACTTGGGGTTTGTGATGCTTGTCACAGAGTCTTTCTGTTAGTCAAGAGAGAGCCTTTTATTGAGGAATAGTGCTGCCTGTGTATACCACAACATCTCCCTCACTGTGTAGTCACAGCGCCCGCCATGTTGTCGAGATGGGAGGGGTAACAAGTCAAATATCTCAGTCAGGTATTTCAAGTTCACCCCGCACACCGCACACCACGGAGTGTTGTGGAGACTGGTACTTGAGGGAGAGTGCAGGCAGAAGAGTGGGAGCTCCCTAAGAGCAGGGTGCCCCTGATGCTGCCAGTCGCCACTCTGTCCCCAGTGCCTAGGAGAGTGCCTGAAAGACAAGATGTGCATGATAAACATTTAGTGGATAAACACCTCTAATTCTCAAATTCTGGACATTTCCCAAATCACACGGGCCGGGGTTCGGGGAGCTTGAGGAAACGGGGGCAGGAAATTACCCAGCCTATCTTTGTTCCTTTTATCCACTGTCAAACCAGATTAAGCAGCATTCTCAGCATCTGAGTAAGAGCGTGCTAAGTGAATATATCTCACTAAGTACACCGCAGCATGGCCAGGCCCTGACCTGAGACCAGGCCAAACCTGGAAACAGAACTTCACTGCCAGCTTGGCCCTCTCTCCTTGTGTTTGCAGAGTGGCCAAAAAGGAGCGTGGACTGCTGGAGGGCTCACCTACAGAGCCTGGCACCCAGCCCGCTGTCTGCCCCACACTGCACAGGCCATCAAATTCCACAGGCCCTGAGAGATGTTTGTTCTTGCGCTCTGTAGACACTGCTCACTGCTTGAGCCGCACAGCAGGTCACAGAAAGGACAAGGTGCTGCCAAGGCTGAGAATGTGGCGGACTCTTTTGTGCAAGACCGAGGACCTGAATTTCTCCCTGCAAATGAAAACATTAGAAACAATTTCATAAAAATTCTTTCAAGATACCGGTGGTCATGTTTGTCTGTATCCTGATAGTTGCAGCAGTGAGGTCTGAACCAGTTCTTTCCACATCTTTCTGGTTTTGGATGAAGGAAGCGGTGGTGAACTTGAAAGGCCTTGGAAATAGTTCCTAATTTTTTTGTCTGTTATAGTTGACATTTAGTAATAGCATTTTTATAGTGCTCTTATTATTTTTTCAATTACAGTTAGCATTCAATGTTATTTCATATGAGTTTCAGGTCTTTACCATAGTGGTGAGACAACTATATGATTTACAAAGTGATCCCTGCGATAATTCCCACCTACACCACGCATAGTTATCACAATTTATTGACTACATCCCCTATGTTGTACTTTACATCCACATCACTATTTTATAACTGCCAATTTATGTTTCATCTCTTCACCTTTTTCACCCAGTCTTGCAGCCTCCCAACCATCTGGCAACCGTCAGTCTGTTCTCTACATCTACGAGTCTGTTTCTGTTTTGTTTGTTCATTTACTTTGCTATTTAGATTTCACATATAAGTGAAATCATATGGTATTTTTCTTTCTCTGTTGGTTTATTTTACATAGCATAATACCCTTTAGGTCCATCCAGGGTGTCACAAATGATAAGATTTAATTCTTTTTACAGCTAAGCAATATTCCAGTGTGTATGTGAGCCACATCTTCTTTATCAACCACTTATTAATGGGCACTTGGGTCGCTTCCATATCTTGGCTATTGTAAATAACTGCAATAAACACAAGGGTGCATATATCTTTTCAAATTACAGTTTTGGATTTCTTTGGGTATATACACAGAAATGGAATTGCTAGGTCATAAGGCAGTTCCATTTTTAATTTTTTGAGGAACCTCCATACTGTCTTCCACAGTGGCTGCACCAATCTGCATTCCCTTTTCTCTGCACCCTCGCCAACACTTGCTGTTCTGTTGATTTATTGATGATAGCCATTTTTTTTTAGGTGTGAGCTAATATCTCACTGTGGTTTCATTTTGTATTGCTCTGATGATTAGTGACATTGAGCATCTTTTCATATGTCTGTTATCCACCTGTATGTCCTCTTTGGGGAAATGTCTATTCAGACCCTCTACTCATTTTTTAATTGGATTCTTAGGTTTTCTTATTTGGCGGAAGGGTTATCTGAGTTCTTTATAAATTTTGAATATTAACTCCTTATTGAATGTATCACTAGCGAATGTATATCTTCTCCCATTCAGTGGGTTGCCTTTTATTTCATTGATGGTTTCCTTTGTTGTGCAAAACTTTTTAGTTTGATATTGATACATTCGTTTATTTTTTCCTCTGTTTTCCAAGGAGATAGATCAGAAAAAATATTACTAAGAGAATATTTTACTGCATTTGTTTTCTTCTGGAGTTCTTATGGTTTTGAGTCGTTAATTCAATTTGCATTTATTCTTGTATATGTTGTAAGAAGGTGTTCTAGTTTCATTTTCTTCACATGTATCTGTCCAATTTTCCTGACACCATTTGTTGAATAGATTGCCTTTGCCTATATATTCTTGCCTCCTCTATTATATTTTAATTGATCATATAGGTATGGGCTTATTGCTGGGCTCTCTATTCTGTTCCATTGATATATGTGTCTGTTTTATGCCAGTGCCATGCTATTTTGATTACTATAACCTTATAGTATAGTTTGATATCTGGTAGCATTGATACCTCCAACTTTATTATTTATTTCCAAGATTGCTGTGGCTATTCAGGGTCCTTTGTGAGTTCATATAAATTTTTGGATTATTTGTTCAAGTTCTGTGAAATATACCATTGTTTGATAGGGAATGCACTAAATTATAAATTACTTTGGGTAGTATGAACATTTTAATTCCTTCCACCCATGAGCATAATATACACTTCCATTTATTTGTATCTTCTTCAATTTTTTTCAGTGTCTTATAATTCCTTGGGTACAGGTCTTTTGCCTCTTTAGTTTAATATATCTCCTGGGTATTTATTTTTTTTGATGTAATTGTAAAGGGGATTGTTTTCTTTGTTTTTCATTGTGATAGTTAATTATTGGTGTATAAAAATGCAACTGATTTCTGAATATTAATTTTGTACCCTGCTACTTTACTGAATTCATTTATCAGTTCTAATAATTTTCTTGTGGAATCTTTAGAGTTCTCTATTATATATAGCATCAAGTTAGCTATAAAAAATGACAGTTTTACTATTTCTTTTCCAGTTTGGGTGGCTGTGAACCCAAGGCCACCTGGTAGGAGCTACAAAGTGATCTACAGTTGTTTGCTGCCTGTGCAGGACCTAGATTTGTGTGGCAGAGGCTACACTGCGAACCAAGGTCAGCTGCCACCAGTACCAGGCCTGGGGTAGCTCAGCTAATGGCACCAAGCACCCAGAGCCCCGCGACTGCCTGCACACTGTTCTAAGGCTCAACTGCTGAAAGAGCCTCAGGCAGTATGCAGGTTTGGTGAGGTAGCCGCTCAGGGAGTCACAAGGGTGGGGCAAGTTAATATGGATTTAGATTTGGAATGAGTGCTGAATCTGGGGCCCCTAAGCAAAAGTCACCAGGCACACTGAGGCCAGCCACTGCCTGCCTACAGCCTATGGACCTTTGAGAGTCAAGTTTTCTTGTTTGTTTTGTTTTGTTTTGTTTTGAAGCCTGCCAAAGCCAGGTGCTTCATGTTGAAACAGTCCCAGGTGGTGTAGGAGTTGGGTGGGCAGGGTCCCAGGAAGTCAGCAGGGTGGGGCAAGTAAAGTTCTTTAGACTCATGCAGATTCAGAATTGGCTGTGTGGGAAGAGGATTCAACACAGGGACAATGGCAGCTGTCCCTCCAGCCCTCACCCTGAAGCTGTACACTCAGTTTCTCCCTTGTGTCCCTGGCACCTCCCAAGCCTCTGTCCCACACCAGAACCTAGGGTGAGTGTCTTTAAGCCAGTGGGTCTGTGCATGGCCCTTTAAGAGGTCACTTAGATTTCCAAAAGCCCTCCATCTCACCCAGGTGGAAAAAACCAGATTGTCACAGCCAGATGTTTCAGGGCTCCTCTTCCTGGCACTAGTGCTCTAGGCTGAGAAGCTCAGTATGGGGCTGGATCCCCTCTCTTCTCAGGAGAGACCTCTGCAGCTGAGATATGATTCTCAACTGCCACACATGGATGTAGGGCCAAGCTGTTTCACATCTCTGCTCCTCCTACCCATTTTCATGTGGCCTCTTCTTTACATCCTTAATTAGAGGACTCTGTTCGCTAGTCCTCAGATGGTTGGTTCTCCAGGTTGACTGTTCTGTAATTTAATTGTAATTTCTATGTGGTCACAGGAGGAGACAAGTCCAGCATTTACCTACTCCATCATCTTGACTCAGAACTCTCCCTAACTGTTTTTTTGCCTGTGAGCTCACCCTACACATATTTAAATACTTCATTAGCCAAACACAGGAGTAGTTATACTTTTAATAAGTTATCTGTTGATTAATATATAAAGACAATAGTTAAAATGAATTTCATACTATTTTCAAATACATTTTTTGTTTTATGAATTAGTAAGGCACTTACAAACATTTGAAATCATAACTGTGTATGATATTATTCTGGCCACTGATAATGCTGCATGTATTTGTGGATTTGCACACCCTGTACTAATTCTGTCATCTCCTCCCAGGTCCGAGACTCCCAGATTAGAAGACCTCACTGTTTATTAAGAGTAAGGGGAGTGCCTTGGCAAACATAAATTTCCTTCTGGTCTACTAAGTATTTAATTATTCAAAGTCCCAATAAGAACTGGGAAATTGGGGAGACTTCAACAAGTACACTATTTATAAAGCTATGAACTGTGTTCACAAAATCTAATCAGGTCAGTAGAGTTTCTAAAGCTGGTAACAGTTAGAAGTCACTACCATCTCTAGGCCTGAGGTGCCAAGGGACAGAGCAGCTACTGGAACCTTCTACGTAGACACTATAGAGAGTCTTGGGTAAAGCAAGGATCCACAAGAATCTGACAGTAAAAAAAGCAAGACAATAAATGCATCAACCTCATACTCTTCCTGCCTTTCAAGTCCCATCAAGTCTGAAGCCAAAGCAATCCAGTTGACATAGCCCATACATGTCAACAACCCAGGACAGGGTGGAAATGGGCTGGACAGTGGACTTGGAGGGGCAAATAGAAACTGTCCTGTACACCAGTGTAACCTGTAAGCTTGCCATGTGTTGCACTATGGCTGTGGTTTAAAGATGAGGTAAACTTCTGAGTCAGTGCTGAACTTTGCCTTTAAACTAGATCTAGTTGCTCGAGGTTACCAACTCAAATCTGTTGTCATATTTCAAATACAAAACTCAACTGTGGAACCAACCTCCTGTTTCTGTACTCTCACCTTTAAGTAGACAACTCCAAAATCTGCGCCTCTGCTTCCAATCTTCCTCCCAAGTTGCAGACTCAGATTTCCAACAGCCTTTAAGGTATCTCATACTCACAGGCCCAATAAGAGCACATCAGCTATTCTCTCCTGCAAATGATTTTTTTTTAACAATTTCTCTATTTTCCCACTAAGCATGCTAGAACACTGAGTTTTTTGACAACTTTCACAACTTTCATAACGAGTCCAACACTCATCACCTTCCACTTGTATCCCTCCCACATCTGCCCTCCCCTTTAAATTTCCTGTTGTCTTGTACCTGAGCTAAGTCAGAGCCTGTTCTAGCTGGCCTGGTTCAATCCTGACTCTGCCATGTGTGCAGTGACCCTGTTTAGGCTTTGTCCCACTTACTAATTGTGAGTTCTTCCTTAGAGTCTCAGTGGTTTCCTTAGCTGTTCGGTAGACCCAGGTATAGTACCTACAGTTGGAGACAAAGACCTTCTTCCCACTGATTCCATGTGGCAGGAGCTCCAGTACTGTTGGCAACCCCGGCCTTTCTCTCCTTCCTCACTTTTCTCCACAGGAGGCAGAGTTAGTTTTCTGACTCACATGTTTGGGAGTAACACCTGTACAAGTTCAGCTTAGACTTTCTCTTTCTTTTTTTTTTTTTTCACTTGGGATCTGCCTGTTAGAGAGTGCTCATCCTTCTCAGCTATTCCACACTGTAAATGAAATAGGGACAGGAATCCTTGCAAATGGGCCTGTGGTTGTTTGGGAGCTGTGAGGGGCTGTGGCTGGCTAACTCTGTCTCTTTTACAGGACACTACTACATTCCTGCTTAGCTGGTAGTTCTAAGGCTCATTCCCCAGTTATCAATATTATTAGCACTTAAGGTGACATTCTGACCATCCTCTGTTCAATACTTGTTTCTCCCTCTACGTTGGTTTTGAACTGAGGGAGAAAATGAATGTTTTTATTGATCTTTTCAAATCTCAATTCCTACCCTCATGGACTTGTTAAGAAAATAAAATGAAGTCATCCATTTTATTCCACAAAGCATAAATTCTGCCCATATTAAGCATTCAAGTAAAATAAATGTTAGCTGTTATTACTACTGTTGTTCTTCTTATAGACTGCCTCCAGGAGCCTTAGAAAAGGGATAAGGCATTGAAAGTTTCAATACCTTATGATTATTATAATATTTTACATCAAGATAGTGTGGGAGAATAACAGCTACACCAAGTGGAACTTCATACACTGCAAAACAAGGTCTATCACCATTTCCTCTCCTGCGTTCTGAGCTGGGTGTGAACAATGCTCTGAAAGAGCACTTCTCTGGGGAGGAGGCGGACAGGAGGCCCTTAGGCCATGATGCAGCTCTGAACCGTAACATAACACAGCTCAGGCAAAAACTGTTAAAAATAAAAAAGAAACCCACATTTCTCTGACAGGATATTCCTCTCTAAAGAGTTCTCAGGGTTGCCCACCACCCCTCAGTTACACCACTACTCTTTAGGCCTCTAAAACTGCCCTATGAATATGGACGTTCCGTTACCTTTTCAAGCACATAGAACAGTGCCCTGGGCATGGGGTCAGTCACATCTGGCTTTGAAATCCAGCTCAGACAATTAGGAGCTGTGTAACCTTGACCATGACTTAGTTGGCTGCATCTTGACCTCCTGCTATGTATGCTGGGGTTCATAGAGCTCCTGATACTTATCAAAATATTCATATGAACGGATATTAATTTCCTTCCTTTTAATATTAGAAGATACATTTTCATCTTCATTTGTTTGTTTTAATACTTTTCCAAATTAAAAAGTGAAGCAATTACATACTTTGATAGCCATACACTGGGCACTCAAAAAATGCTTAACTAAGTTAAACTTATACCAGTTACTAGCTCAGAAGTTATTAGCAAATTATTAGTAAATAACTAGAAATTATTAGTAAATAAATATCTTCATCATAGCTGAACATACCAATACTTATTTTTTCAGAGTATCAAAAGAAAAGAGTGCAGGAGAGACCCAGTGACTTCATTTTTCTATGTCAATTCCCCCTCATGATGTAGAGACAACACAAAAGTGTTAAATCATGGGAAGGATGGCAGAGAGAAAATGACAGGGAAAAGCAATCCAAGAATGTCATGCTCCTTAAACATTTAAACTAACTTTGACTTCTTTGCAGTATTTAGCTGTTTCTTTCTTTTGAATTAGGCACTGAAATTCTCTACAGGCAACTATCCATATACCAAATATCTGTGTCCATTTTCTCTTCTCTCTTCAATGATTTTTCCTAAATTGTACACAGATGGCATGTTCACTCTATGGGTTACTACAAAGCCTTTACAAATGAAGGTATGAAAACTGTAGCAGCACCGAAAATGCCAATTCATTAGGTTCACTCATAATCAGAACACAAAATCTCATGAGTGCGCTCTCGGAGTACAGCTACAGCACATACACATGGGTCCCAGAGCCCAGACTTTATGTCAGAACCCTGGGGCAGGAGGAGTTCTACTTCTGTTGGGGTCCTGACGGCATCGGCTGTGGCTGTTGGTGGCCATCTTGCTTTCATGAAGCGAAAGCCGAGCTGAGACCAACACCAGCACAGAGCGATGCGAGCAAAGTCAAGAGCCACAGAGAGATGATTCCTGCTGGCCTCATCGAGCACCAGGAAGGAAAATCTCGCACAGTTCCCTCTGCCTCCTGATGGATCCTGGCGCTTCCTTGTGTGGCCCAGCATGGTATGGAGCGCCCCTCCCTCTGGGAACTTAACGGTCACAGCCTTTTCCCTCAGGAACCACATTCATTGCTGTTGGGAGTTCCTGTGAAAATTCTCTTGACATTTCTCCATTAGTTGTTCTGATTAAGTCCAAGTACTACATCACTACGTGCTTCTCAGACTGGAGGACACACAGCCCCAATTCTGCGCAGGGAGGATGCAAAACAAGAGTATCGGATATATCTTTCTGGAGTATCCAGTGTATTCCAAGATTCGGAAGAACCCAGTACTTTAATAACTGTCCCCCATCCCACAAATATGGAAGAAAAGAAGGGCAGGGGCAGGCAGTAGAGCCTCAGGGAAAAAGTCTCTAAAGTTTCACCCATGTGGGAGGTGAGGGGGTGGACTTGTGGCAAGGGTGGCCTCTCCTCTTGTCCCCTAGGGTGCTCCAGGCCATACTCCAAGATGCCGGGTACTCTCCTGATTTGAATTCTGTGCAGAGAATGCTGGGGCCATTCACACACCTCCATCCTCTGCTGGACCAGGTCCTCTCTCCCACACACAACGTGTACTCCTTGTGCTGCTCCCACCCACAGCTGTTTGTGTGTAGCCTCTGGCCGATCTCCTGTATCATGTTGCCAAGTGTCTGAAGTTCAGCACCTTCGACTTCAGCATTTGAAATACAGGAAGTATGTGGATTGACCTTCCCAGAGTCTTTGTGACCCTGCCTTAGCCATCTGCAATTTAAAACATTACAGCAGCTTTACTTGGGTCCATTTGCCATGCTGCTTCTTGATGGAGAGCCTACAGCATACAAATCTGAAGAGAATCTAAGACCCTCCTAGCCACCCCTGCCAGACCTGACTGTGGCCAGAGGGAGAGGCTGGGGTCCCACTGTTAGGCTGCCCAGTATGGAGGGAGTTTTCATTGTTGGTTCGCTCTGGGACTTCACTACTGCCGCTGCTGCTGGTGCAGTGTGTGGAGGGGGAGCCCCCAGAGCCATGCTGGGAGGCGGGGCTGGGAGTTGCGGTCCTCGACTCCAGGATGACTGCGGGACTGGCTGGCTCTCTGGCCTGATGGCTATACAGTCTGGGTTAGGGAAGGACTGTGGCTGTCGAAGTCTGGGGAGGGATCTTATCATGATGGTGTGGCCCTCCACCTTGCAGTTTTTCAGTTCTCAGAATCTAGTGCATGGACAACGCTCTGTCGTATCTCCTATCTATTATTGAGCCTTGGATCTGGTCCTGCTCAAACCCCAGGTTCCTCATTACCTCAGTCACCTGGGGGGTCCATGTTGTCACAGGGTGACTCCTGAGACCTGAGTTCCTCCTCCTGGCCCATGTTTAGCCATGGGTCCCTCATTAATTCTTCTAGAGTTCCTCTGTCACTGAGGTCAAGGGTCATTAATTTATTTAAGAGTTCTTCATACTCAAAAGACTTGAAACAGGGGACATGGTAGTGACCACTCAGTATGTGCTGGTGTAGTCCCTAAAGTTTTCCCCCCAGAAAAGCAGGGGTGCCAGGGACCCTCATATACAGAACCATTCCCAGGCTCCACATATCCACTATGGGGCTGTCCTAGGGGCCCAGGAAGAGCTCTGGGGAGGCATAAGGGAGGCATGCTCAGCTTGTGGCTGATAAACTTGGTGCCAAGGCCACAATCTGCAAATTTGATGTTATTCTCACTGTCAGGTAGTGTGTTCTCTGGCTTCAGGTCCCTGTGGACAATGCCCCCCTGGTGGCAGTACCACATAGCGGATACCAGCCGCCAGAAAATGCCTGGGGCCTCGTTCTCAGTAATGCAGCCACGGTTCTGCAGATAATCAAACACGTCCCCTTTGCTCACATGCTCTAAAGCAAGGAATACTGTTTCCTCAGCGTCAATCACTTCATACAGTTTGGTAATGTTGGGATGATTCAAGGCCTTGAACAGTGGACTTCCTGAAATTGTCTGGAAGAGCCCTGCTACTTCATGACTTTGACAGCCACTACTGTCCTGGTCAGAATGTGCCAGGCCTGCCTCGCTCTGGCAAAGGTTCCCTGGCCAATGGTGTTCAGTAACTCCCAGTGGCCAATATGATCTTCCCTTGAAGTTATTCTTTATCTTACACGGCCCAAGATAGGGTAGTTTAGGACCGGAAAAGAGAGAGGGGTGACAATTATCTCTTGGGTTTGTTTTCTGTCCAGTATCCATGGCCTTTCCTTTAGACAGCAACATCTCAGTTTCCCTGTGGGCATCTTACCCAGTCTCACTTCACACGCCTTGGAAAGCTATACGCTCCTGGAGAGGCCGAGCTAATAAGAGCCACAATTACTCATTTAGAGACTTACGAACCAAGCTAGACAAAAATAGTCAGCCCGGCACATTTGCTGGACCAATTGGGAAGAAGTTCCCAAGTCACAGAAAGGCGGCACAGAGCTGCAGGTGGCCGTTTGTACTTCCACTTGTAGAGATGCGACCTAAAATGCCATCAACTCAGGAGAGAAAAGGAGTGAGAGGTAGAGAAATACATATTTCTGAAATTGTGTAAGTGTCTGAATTCAACTATATCTAAATTCTACCCCTGGGGTTCTCTGTTAAGTAAATAAATGAACTCGTTTTTTGCTTTTAGTCACATAGAGTTTGATTTCTGTCCCTTGCACCTAAAAACCTTGACTAATATTTTTAAAGCATCCTTATTCTTATCAACCTGGCTCAGAGCTTATATGAGTTTCTAAGATCATGCAGCAGTAAGTGGCTGAGCCAGCACGCAAACACCAAACTGTCAAACTTTCCATCAGTGGCTTTTCTCCATCCCATATACATGTGCTACTGGTATTTTACAGGCCTAAATAAGTGCATTTTTATCTTTTTGCACAAACTCAAATAATCAGATGGGACAGCAGCCATGTCAGAAACAAGAGTCAGGACAATGTGTTGGTAACATAAAGCGGACAAATGAAGGGTTCTCTCTAAAATTACTCTGTCAAAGCACACTGGTACCAAATCAATCATCAGTGTTTCTAATGCTAAACATTCTGAAAGCCCATGAAACTGAAGGATTGTAAATCATGCAAACACAGTAGAAATAAACTCAAGTAATCATTTTGGCTCCATTCTTATTGGTAAGTTAATCACCCACAGACTACTTTTTTGTTTAAGAATTGTAACACGGGAATGTTTACTATGGACTTTTTCATTGTCTAACATGCAAGTTTGCCAAGATTATTAAATAGAGCATATTTAAAATCAAACAAAAGAATCCACCAGCCAAGGATCAAACAGGACATGTGGCTAGTTTACTAATAAAAATGTCTTCTATTTCATGTTGTTGATAGGAATATTAATTTGTTCAATTTTTTGGAGTGATATTTGGCAATATCTATCAAAAGATTAAATGAACCTAACTTCCCAACCCAATGTTTCTGCATTTAGGAATTTGTCATATAGTAGCTTTCCCCCAAATGCTCAGATATGTTTGTATAAGGGTGCATTTGCATTATTTATAGCTGTAAACATTGGAATAAGTGCCCATTAGTAAGGAATAAGCTGGATAAATTGTGGTACATTCAGCTTCTAATTTAATATAGCAGATTGAACACACATGTTTACCTTTGTTCTTTCTTAAAGCACCACTTATGGTAAGGAAATAAAGAAGGAAATAAACCACAAAGATAAAGTGAAGGGGAGAGATAATAACAACAGATAAAGATGTGAACCAAATTCTAGAAGCTGGGAGGCAAATGAACAGATAGTTTGTGACTTTGCAAAACAGATCACTGAAACCTAACCCAGCAGGGAAGGAACACAAGGAATAAGCTAAGGGCAAAATCCAAGGAAGACTTGGGGAGGGAGGAACGGAAGACTTCTAAAGGCAGCAAGTGTTGGTGGGGTTAGAAATAGGAGAACTGATGGAAAGTCCTTAGAAGTTTTTCCCTCCTGGAAAAAAATGAGCATTTCCTCTGTGGAAATGCTACACACTGTGTTATTAGGGATAGGAGATATAACTAGGGAAAAAGCAAAAGGGAGAAGCACCCTATGAGCACAGGGACATTGAAAGAAAATCATACAGATGGTGAAACCCTGGCCCCAAACCCTGGCCCCATCTGACTCCCAGAACACTAACAGCCAAGTTTCTAACCTCCAGATTGTGTCTGTGGAGATATCAATGTGATTAGCAGGGCAATCCTACAGAAGAAGGACTTGGACAAGCGGTCCACACAAACATAAACCAATGGCCAGTGAATACATGAAAGGTGCTCAACCTCATTTGCAAAGTCCCCCACTGGGGCATATGCGAGAGGCAACTGACGGATGCTTCTCTCACAAATTGATGTTTCTTCCCCTCTCTTTCTTCCTCCTTTCCCCTCTAAAAAATAAAAATAAAATCTTTTAAAAAAACACAATGAGAGAAGTGTGATCCCTAATGTAAGAACTTTAGTTAATTATAATAATTATAATTTACCAATAGTGGTTCAACAATTGTGACAAAGGCACCGTATCAATGCAAGATGTTGACACTAGAGGGAACTATGGGGGCTGGACAAACTCTATACTTTCTTCTCAAGTTTTTGTAAACCTAAAACTGCTCTAAGAAATAAAGACTGAAACACACGAGCATACATGCAATGAGATAACACTACACACACACCAGATTGATACAAAATTTTATAAGATTAGCTACACCAAGTGTCAGCAAGGATGCAGAGCAATGAGAACTGTCATACACTGTTGGTAGAAGTGTGCCATAAACTGATAACATTATTTTGGAAAAACCACTTGACATTCGTTATATAATAAAGTCAAAGATAGGCATTCCACATGACCTCTCCTAAGTTACATACCAACAGAAATGCATCCACAAATGCAGCAAAGTGCATGTATGAGAGTGTTTATGCAGGCATCCTTTGCAAAAACCCTAAGCAGGAAAAGCCTAAGTGTCTATCAATATTAGTCATTGGAGCAAAGGAGTACCAATAGAATGTAGCAATGAGAATGAAAGAATTATAGCGACATGCACCCACATAAATGAATCTCACCAGTATGACAATGAGTGAAACAACTCCCAAAATCATATGAACAGTAGTGCTCCATGCTCATGAGTTCCATAAAGTTTCAACTGTACAATTTATGTATGTACACATACATGGCAAACGTATAGAGAAAAACAAGGAAGTGAAGTCCACAAAACATAAGACAGTGGTTACCTAGTTGGGAGGAGGGGGGTGTGATCAGAGAGAGGCACACAGGAAGAGGGGTGCTTTCTACAATATTGGTAAATGTTCCATTTCTTCATCTGGATGGGAGTCATGCAGAAGAGAGCAAACAGTTTGAAAAGGTAACTAGCCCCTCTGGTTTTTTAACTATTGGTCATCTTCACTCTTCAGACCAGGCGTTCTCACTGCAGTCAAGTTAGAATATCAATAAGCGAAGTTCAGGGGGCAGAAGGGACTAGTCCCCTCACATGCTTTCACTGAACTGTGTGAAATGTTCCACTCTCCACCTTCAGAAAGGACCACAGGAGAGCCCTCTGTTTGAACCAACCTTGTAAAGTGAAGGTAGCTGGCAACAATGATAGAAAGGCAGCAAGAAGACTCTGACAAACTCTGTTAAAAGTAAAGGGGTATGATTAGTTCTAAGCAGAAGTTTTCTTAGTGATTTAAGTATAGCAAGAAGTTTAAGAACTGTACTTAACCTCATCAGTGGTATTAAGATATTTGAAGAAAAAAATGTACATGCAGGAAAGAGTGGTACTGAGAATGAGTAAACAGACAAAAGAAATAATATAATAAAGTAAATAAATAACAAAATACAATAAAAGAGGAACTGTGTGTAGGCCAATTTTGATAATGTACCAGAAACTAAGAGTTATCATCAATGCACTCAAAGAAAAAAGTGTTCTAAAACAAAAACTATAAAACATAACTATGCCCCTCACCCCCAACAGCATTAAAGAACGCTTCTGACAGACTCATAAATATAGAGAATAGATTGATGGTTTCCAGAGGGAAGAAAGGTTAGGAGTTGGGTGAAAAAAGGAAGGGATTATGAAGTACAAATGGGCAGTTACAAAATAGTCACAGGGATGTAAAGTACAGCACAGGAAATATAATCAATAATATCGTAATAACCATGTATAGTGCCAGGTGAGTACTTGAAATATCATGGGGGTCACTTTGTAAATTATATAATTGTCTAGCCACTATACTGAACACCTGAAACTAATATAAAATATTCAATCTCAGCTGTAATAAAAACATTCTTATTTTATGTGTAAAAATATTCATTTTTATTAAATTTCCATTCGGCATGTCAGATAAAATATTTAAATGAAAGAATATCTAGAATTTTTATGAGAACATGCTATTGCAAAGTCACACAAGGAAATTAGTCTCACTTCATTAAAGAAAAGTTGATCTCAATTAATCATTCAGTGTTGCCAAAAAACAAGTTTTTTAAAAAGAATGTTTCTGATTGATGCATACCTCTTTAACGGTGAACAGACAGTCCTCAGGGGTAAGAAAATTTACAGGAGCATGTTTTATTTCTCTCCTTCCCAACTCAACAAGTGAGTGAGTTGCTATCTTAAGGAAGTTGTGTTCATAGCTGTACAGAGCAATCCACATAAAGGCTCCTTGCCCCAACAACCCACATTCTTAAGCCACCAGGTACAGGACAGTTGCGTGTAAGCCTGTTCTCTGATCCCACCACCTCTCCCCACTCCTTCTGGAGTTTGGATTCTGGGAGGGAAGCTGGTCCATCAGTGTAAAGCTAACTAAACACATGTATAAAACAAGAACCACAGGTTTATAGAGCACTAGAGCAGGCCCCAGGAATCAGCTAGGTCATGATGGTCTGCTCAGCTGGCACCCAGCAGCCACATATGGCTCACCCATATGTTTTTTCCGCCCTCAAGGGTCAACTTTTAGAAATTAAAAACAGTTTCCAGAATGTAAAAACCAGGAGGACTTCTGGCCAAGATGGAGGCAAAGGTAGATACACTTTGCTTCCTCGCACAACCAAACGAAGGATAACAACCAATTTAAAAAAAAACAGAACTGCCAAAAAACTGAACTGTATGGAAGCCCGACAGCCCAGGAGTTAAAGAAGGAGTTAACATTTATCCAGGATGCGCCACAACACAGCAACATGGGTTGCCCAACCCTGGCGAATACCAAAGGCTCCATCTCTTATAATGTAACAGGTGTGCTGAAACAAAGAAATATGTCCCAAATGAAAGAACAGATCTAAGAAGCACCAGAAAAAGGACACCAGAAAAAGAACTAAGTGATGAGGGGATGGCCAACTTATCAGATGCACAATTCAAAACACTGGAAATCAGAATGCTCACAGAAATGATTAAGTATGGACATAAAGTAGAAGAAGAAGTGAAGGCTATGAAAAATGAAATAAAGGAAAATACAGGGAACCAACAGTGAAAGGAAGGAAACTGGAATTCAAATTGATGAGTTGGAATGGAAGGAAGAAATAAACATCCAACTGAAACAGAATAAAGAAACAAAAATTCAAAAAAAAATGAGGAGAGGCTTAGAAACCTCTGGGACAACTTTAAATGTTCCAACATCCAAATCATAGGGGTGCCAGAATGAGAAAAGGAACAGCAAGAAATTGAAAATTTATTTGAAAAAATAATGAAGGAGAACTTCTCCAGTCTGGCAAAGGAAACAGACTTCCAGGAAGTCCAGGAAGCTCAGAGAGTCCTGAAGAAGTTGGACCCAAGGAGGAACATACCAAGGTACATCATAATTACCATACCCAAGCATAAAATTAAGGAGAGAATCCTAGAAGCAGCAAGAGAAAAGGAGACAGTTACCTACAAAGCAGTTCCCATAAGACTGTCAGCTAATTTCTCAAAAGAAACCTTACAGCAAGAAGGGGCTAGAAAGAATTATTCAAGGTCATGAAAGCCAAGGACCTATATCTGAGATTACTCTGTCCAGCAAAGCTATCATTTAGAGCAGAATGGCAGATAAAGTGCTTCCCAGATAAAGTCAAATTAAAGGAGTTCATCATCACCAAACCCTTATTACATGAAATATTAATGTGACTTATCTAAGAAAAAGATAAAAAAAATATGAACAGTAAGATGACAATAAACTCACAACTATCAACAACTGAACCTAAAAAATACAAAAACAAAAACAAACTAAGCAAACAACTAGAACAGGATTGGAACCACAGAAATGGAGATCTCATGGCCCTGGCTGGTGTAGCTCAGTGGATTGAGCGCCAGCCTGTGAACCAAAGGATTGCTGGTTCGATTCCCAGTCAGGGCACATGCCTGGGTTGTAGGCCAGGTCCCCAGTAGGGGGCATGTGAGAAGCAACCACACACTGATGTTTCTCTCCCTCTCTTTCTCCTTCCCTTCCTCTCTCTAAAAATAAATAAATAAATAAATAAATAAATCTTAACATAAAAAAGAAATAGAGATCACATGGAGGAGGGTTATTAGCGTGGAGTGGGAAGAGGGGAGCAGGAATAAAGAATAAGAAGCATAAATGGTAGGTACAAAATAGACAGGGGGAGGTTAAGAATAGTATAGGAGAGACTTCCAGCCAAGATGGAGGCATAGGTAGACACACTGTGCTTCCTCACACAACCAAAATAAGGAATACAAAAATTTAGAAACAAACAAACAAAAAAACAGTACTGACAGAAAATTGAACTGTATGGAAGTCTGACAACCAAGGAGTTAAAGAAGAAACATTCATCCAGATGGTGGGAGGGGCAGAGTCAGGCAGCCAGGTGGAGAGGGCTCGCCACAGGGTGGGCTGGTGGACCCCGGGAGTGCAAGGCGGTGGTGGGCAGACCTGGCAAGGCAGCGGATTGTGGAGGGGCTTGGCGCACAAGGCGGCTGGCAGACCGAGCCATCCCACATTCGTGCACAGATAAACCAGGTAAAATTGGGGAGCGAGATGGACGGTGCAGCCTGGTGTTCCAGAGCAGGGAAGTGGGGCCTCAAGACACCAACTGGGAACCCATGGTGGGGTTGAGATTCTGGGAGGGCCTCCCAGCCTCACAGGAGAGTTCGTTGGGGATACCTGCGGGGCTCTACAGTGTGCATAGGCCCACCCGGGAATCAGCACCAGAGGGGCCAAGTTTGCTTGGGTGAGGCGGCGGAAGTGACTGGGATCTGGCGGAGAGCACAGCGGGTACCATCGTTCCCCCTTAGACCCTTCCCCCACATATGCATCACAACCCAGCAACTCATTTGCCCCCCCCAAACACCTAAGGTTTGCCCCTCACTACATAACAGGCACATCAAGACAAAAAAAAAAAAATGGCCCAAACCAAAGAACAGATCAAAGCTCCAGAAATAATACAATTAAATGATGAAGAGATAGCCAACCTATCAGATGCACAGTTCAAAAACACTGGTGATCAGGATGCTCACAGAATTGGTTGAATTTGGTCACAAATTAGGTGAAAAAATGAAGGCTATGCTAAGTGAAATAAAGGAAAATATACAGGGAACTGATAGTGATGGGAAGGAAACTGGGACTGAAATCAATGGAATGGACCAGAAGGAAAAAAAGAAACAACCAAACAGAAAAGAAGGAAGAAACAAGAATTCAAAAAAATTAGGAGAGGCTTAGGAACCTCCAGGAAATCTTTAAACGTTCCAACATCTGAATTATAGGGGTACTGGAAGGAGAAGAGGAAGAACAACAAATGGAAGTTATTTGAACAAATAATGAAGGAGACCTTCCCCAATCTGGCAAAGGAAATAGACTTCTAGGAAGTCCAGGAAGCTCAGAGAGTCCCAAAGAAGTTGGACCCAAGGAGGAACACAGCAAGGCACATCATAATTACATTAGCCAAGATTAAAATGAAGGCGAGAATCCTAGAAGCAGCAAGAGATAAGGAGACCGTAACCTACAAAGGAGTTCCCATCAGACTGTCAGCTGATTTCTCAAAAGAGATCTTACAGGCAAGAAGGGGCTGGAAAGAAGTATTCCAAGTCATGAAAGGCAAGGAACTACATCCCAGATTGCTCTATCCAGCAAAGCTTTCATTTAGAATGGAAGGGCAAATAAAGTGCTTCCCAAATAAAGTCAAGTTAAAGGAGTTCATCATCACCAAGCCCTTATTTTATGAAATGTTAAAGGAACTTATCTAAGAAAAAGAAGATAAAAAAACACATATAGTAAAATGACAGCAAACTCACAATTATTAACAACCACACCTAAAACAAAAAGAAACTAAGCAAGCAACTAGAACAGGAACAGATCCACAGAAATGGAGATCACATGGAGGGTCAGCAATGGGGGAGTGGGAGGAGGAGAGAGGGGGGAAAGGTACAGAGAATAAGTAGCATAGATGGTAGGTAGAAAATAGACAGGGGGCCTGTAAGAATAGTATGAGAAATGTAGAAGCTAAAGAACTTATGACAAATGGACATGAACTAAAGCAGGGGAATGAGGGTGGGAGAGGGTGGGCAGGGTGGAAGGGAGTGAAGGAGGGAAAATGGGACAACTGTAATAGCATAATCAATAAACTATATTTAAAAAAAGAATAAAAATGAATAGTATAGGAAATGGAGAAGCCAAAGAACTTAGATGTATGACCCATGGACATGAACTAAGTGGGGAGGGAATGTGAGTGGGAGGGGGTGTGCAGGGCAGAGGGGAATAAACGGGGGGAATGAGACAGCTGTAATAGCATAATCAATAGAATTTATTTAAAAATTAAAAATAAAACAAAAATCTGGAGATTCTGACAATTCTGCCTGGCAAGAATAGTTGGCTTCCACATATTACCTGACTGGCCTCCAATATAGGTCATAGGTCAAGACCCTCAGCGAGTGGCTCACAGAGGTGACACAGTCAGTTGAACCAGCAGTGATACAAGAACAGAGACCAGTGGGCCCTTTGCTACACAACCCTGAAGAGACTAAGTTTGGCCCTCCTCCAGAAGTTGTCCAACTTGCCAACACTTTCATCCCCAATGCTCAGAGCAGTCTAGTCATACAAGCCACGGAGCAATGCTCTGACATGGAGCCCGGCCCACCTGCATGGAGCCCAGGCACTCAGAGCTGTCTGGGGTGGTGGGGGACCCACAGCTCCAAGGGTCCCTCATAGTTCTAAGCTTACAACCCCCCTGTGCTTGCTGGATAGGAAGAAGCTCCTTTCATAGCTGGAGGTCAGGGAGCTCTAGTATTGAATCTCCAGGAGGTCCTGAGTCTTTGTGAACTGGGGAGGGGGCAGAGAAGAGATTTTCTGAAGAGCACATTACTCTTAATTAAAGAAGGCCCTTTCTAAAAAGATATAAACTAACATCTTCCTATTGAGATCAGAACTATACTTTGTGTATGTATGTTAACTGAGTATTTATTTCCCCCAAATTGTATGAAGGCACATAGACTACAAAAGGTAAAGTTAGAAGTAGGTACAATCTTTATGTTCTCTACTTTGGTGCTATTTGAAAATTGAATGAGAAATAAGTATTAGCATTACAATCAGTAAAAAAAAAGTAACATTTCTAGTTCAATTGATTACATTAGCTGTGGTCTCTCATTTATACATACAACTGGCTGAAGTATAATTACAGGCAAGGGAAGTTGTCCCAGATATATACTTACGTGAACAAATTAAGTTGCAAAATTATACATGATCTACCTGATTTTTATCAAATGTATGTAATACGTGAAGTATCTTCAAAACATCTGGAACATTTTTTTTAGGTTAGGATTTAAAAAGGAAAGACAAATACCATATGATCTCATCTTTAACAGGAACCTAAACAACAAAACAACGAAACAAGCAAAACATAACCAAAGACACTGAAATAAAGAACAGACTGACAGGGTTCAGAGGGGAGAGGAGAGGGAATTTCAGGGAAATTTCAGGGGAAAAGGGTAAGGGTTTACAGGAAGAAGTATAAAGGGCACATGGATAAAAACTAGGGGTGGGTGGAAATGGGAGGGAGGAGGGGAGAACTGGGTGGGTGGGTTGGGATGGGAGTAAAAGATAGAAAATTGTACTGCAACAACAATTAAAATAAAAATTTTAAAAAAAGGAAAGACTAAGGCAAAGGTGTAAAATGGAATTACAAAGGATGTTAACAGATAAAATCGATCCACTTCCTGGGGGGAGGGTGGGGCACAAAACTTGGCCCTGAGATTTCCAGCACATGGACAAGAAAGGGAAACCGAGATGATTGCATAATTTGTAGTGTCTAAGGTAAAGACAAACCAATTGGCCTAAAGCCAGACAGTTTTTTCTAGCAATAATAATAGTAAACACTTACATAGTGCCTGGCACCATTTATTATACCCCCTCATCAACGATCCGAAGGAGTGCTAAAAACTATTAGCACCTGTTTACAGATGGCGAAATGAAGGCACCCAGAAGTTAATGACTCACAGAGGTCACAACCTTAAACCTTGCCTGAGGGGCTGGCTCCACAGTCCCTGAAAATTCAGCTTGAGGCTGGAATTCAGACAGAACAACTTGTAACCGCTACACAACCTCCTCAGTTAATCGGAGAGAAAACTGTGGTGTAAAACTAACATCCTCAATAACATTCTTCCAGCAGGCACAGTGACACATTTTGAGGGGCTTTTTAAATTGGACTATAAATCTAAAGTCAGGCGGATAGTCACAGTACTGGCTGGACCACATCATACCACTGCTTAAAACTCTCTAATGGTTTTCTCATTGCCCTGAGAATACCACCTAACTTCTTTGAATGATCTGACCCCCTTCAAACATCAACCTCTTACCACTCTTCCCTCCACCACAATAGAGCAGCTTCCCGAGCCTTTTTTCTGTTCTCTAAACATGTCAAACTCATTTCTGCCTTGGGGCCTTTGCACTTGTCCTTAGAAATGACCCCCTATGCCATTTTCACATAGCTGGCTCCTTCTTGTCTTTCAGACCTCAGGTCAAATGACTCTTTCCAAGAGACCCCTTCCCCATCATAATAATTTATGGTGTCCCCTGTCCTCCCAACCTGTAGTAACTCTCTATTAAACTCACTGTTTCATTTTCCTCCCAGCACACTGATCACCATTTGAAGTTGTCTCATTTATTATTTGTTTATTGTTTGTCTTCACTACAAAACTGTCAGCTCCATGGGAGAGAGCATCTAGCCTCTCTTCTTTACTGCTGATCTCCCAGCACCTCAAACATGCCTAACATACAGGAGGTTCCCCAATAAATATTCACTGAAATTGAAAAATTAATTGCTTCATAAGTTGAAGACAATTTGAGCCTCACCAAAAGCAACTAGGATGCTTTTAATTTGAGTTATGTAGGTTAGCTACTCACACAATCCAGCCTCACAACTGCTTGAAAGCCCTGCCTCGGTCCAGGCAGCCTAGGGAGCAGACAGCCTACTCAACCACCACTGAGTGCTGGGATTCAGCCAGCCGGGATGCCCACAGAAATAGTCCTCCAACCACTGAGGACTGGATCCCACATGCATTCTCCAGCTGATGGGCACTGCTCCTGTGCAGAACTCAGCCACTTGCCCAGGAGTTTGTACCATTTCAGAGCCGTGCACTGGAAGGCCATCAAAAATGTGTCAAGTGTCTCAAGCCCTTGGGATTATGGAAGCAAAAAAAAATCAGTCATTTTGGCTGAACATTTGCCAGGCATCAATCAAGTCAATACTCCTTCCATCAGGAGCATGCAGTTAAGTCTCCAGCTGCCAAAGCATGTTGGTTGCCACAGACTGAGGCCAACCCAATGCATATAAATATTCATTTGGCAGAGGATCAAGAATTTTCCAACTTCCAATCAACTAAGCCTCCATTTATTCAAAGAAGCCAGCAGACAGCTTTCTCTATCTCTTTATCAAAGATTGATAGGAAATGTGTGTTCTACCCACAATCAAAACTATAATCTGATGTCAAAGGCAGGGGTTCCTATTTGGTAATAAGTACTACATCAAACAGACAAGCACTTAGTTCATTTCTCTCTGGTGTGTGTTCTCAAAAGCAGGCGTGTGTCATTCAAAACATCAGGCATCAAAGAGGATAAGGCACCACGCTCTTAGTATACCAACAAATCTAATTAAGTTATAAATATATCAAATGACCTATTTCTCACATAACTGGTTTTTACTTTTGCCTACATTACTTTCCTTCGACATGAAACATACCATACATGCGTGGTAGGTCCTTAATTTATCTCATTATGTAAACATAGACTTGTTTGATTTGAAAAAGATTTTAAAAATAAGATGGTGACTTGCTCGGAGCCAAAAACCACAACAACTCACAACAAATGTAACGCTATCTAATCTATAGTTGCTATCCCAACCCCACTTAGAATTCTGTAAGGTCTCTGTGAAACCCCATTAACCCATGAAGGACCTCTCTCAATAGCTTGCTGCCTGTGCCTGGACACAGAATGATGAAGTGGGTGAAACATGAAGTGAGCTCGCACTGTGGGGACAGAGAGACAGTCCAGAAGCGCCTGCAGCATGTGGGTTTGTAGATGTGCCTCAGGAAAGAAAAGACATGACCAGGTGAGTCATAGACAATGACCTGAAAATGACCAAAGGGCCAGATGGGTTGGGAGGCATGGGTGTGTACAGAGAGATTGGAGAAGCCAAGCCCACGATCACATGGAGAAGAGACAGGAAGGAAAGGTATTTGCAGTGGTGTCTGCAACTGTCTCCATACAATTTAGGCTACAAAAAGCTGTTCTGGCTGGGACGACAGTAATGGAAATGACAGCAGGCCTCTGAAGAGGGTGTGGAAGATGACGAGATGACATGCCTCAAGACTGAGGGCGAGGGAGGAAGGTGACGAAGCCAGAACCCTGAGTTATCTACTGCTCTTGCAAGAAGACTGGTGTGAGAAAATTGAGCATAAGGAAGGAATATTGAGATGAAATGAATGGCAATGTCTCATCCAGATGTGATATGATTAAGAAATGGAACTACTCTTACACCTCCCCAATAACAATGTGTCCTCGCTTCAAGTCTTCCTATCTCTAGGAGGCCCCAGATCTAGTCATCAGATCTGACCGGCCCTTCTCATATCCGGATAAAATCAGCACAAGTCCTCACAGCTCAGGCTCAGACTGTTCCAACTGTCTCTTTGACTTTGCTTCAAATTCTTGGCCTTCAATTGAGGCAGCCAGAATCATCATGCCCAAACAAAGCAAACCAAGGAAAAGGGCTCCCACAAAAGGCCACTCACTGATCCGTGATTAAAAGAGGCGATCATGTGTAAAGAGGCTGGTAACTGATGCCTTTCCTTGTCACCTGTTCCCTGGGCTATCGCTCTCTTCATCCTTAAAAAACAAACATGTCCCTGGCTGGCGTAGCTCAGTGGATTGAGCGCGGGCTGCAAACCAAAGCATCGCAGGTTCAATTCCCAGTCAGGGCACGTGCCAGGGTTGCAGGCCACGGCCCCCAGCAACTGCACATTCATGTTTCTCTTTCTCTTTCTCCCTCCCTTCCCTCTCTAAAAATAAATAAATAAATCTTTTAAAAAAACATGTTTTGTAACCCACCCTTTCAGCCTATACATGATCACATATAATAACTAAAAAAAAAAGAGTAAGTTATATTATTGTAAACCACACAACCCTTTTTTCTTTCTGGACTGGTATGTATGCAATCTTGACTGCTTTTTAGCTGATATGGACACTTGTTATGAGCCTTAAAACTCTATGGAAGATTACAGAATATATAACTTCACAGAAATGGAAGAAAGTACTCTTCGCTTTCATTTGTAATAAACTAAGATGACCAGCTGTAACCTTATTGAGAAAACAGACCCAAAAAGGAGATTTCATTGTGTTACAAATCGAAATAGAGGAAGGTGGACTAAGGCACCAAACAGCCATGTGCTGGTTATAGTAATAGCTGCAGTCTCACCCACTGCCAAGGAACTCTGGTTCTGCTCCACTGGATAGAGGAGCAGGAGGCAGCTGGGCCTCAAACACAGAACATCCGTGGACAGCCTCAGCATGGAGGATGGCAACACACCAGGGGCAGCACCAAGTCCAAAACTAACAAGCATGAGCATCCCCCCCGCCCCCACCCCTGCCCTGTGAAGGCTGCTGCCGGGGCCAATGGGAGGTACCCTCACCTCTGACCTGATACAGCTTGATTTTGAGTTTCAAACCTTTTTAATTACCTAGATCACACCTGCTTAATGCAGAGAAAAAAAAAGAGAATAGAGCAAAAAACAGTAAGAAAAATTATCTACATGCTGCCACCCAATAAGCACTGTTTTATTTGGTGTAAAACCTTTGGACAATTATTTTTGTATTATATGTATATGGAAATGCATCTTTTTAAAAACAAAACTGAGGCTTCATACCCATTACAATGGCTATTATTAAAAAAACAAAAGCAAAAAACAAAAACAGAAAATAACAAGTGTTAGCAAGGATGGGAAGAAACTGGATCACTTGCACATTGCTGGGAAGAATGTAAAATGGTGCAGCCACATGGAAAATAGCATGGCAGTTCCTCAAAAATACAGAACTACTGTACGATCCAGAGATTCCACTTCTGGGCTTATACCCAAAAGAAGTGAAAACCAGAACTTGAATGGACATTTGCGCAGAACAGCATTATTCGCAAGGGCCAAAATGCAGAAGCAATTCAAGTGCCTGGATGAATGAATAAACAAAAGGTGGTATATAGGTAATGGAATACTACTCAGCCTTTAAAAAGTAAGAAAATTCTGACATGTTACATCATGGATGAACCTTGAAGACATTATGCTAAGTGAAATAATCCAGGCACAAGGGGACAAATACTGCATGATTCCACATACATGAAGTAACTGGAATAGTCAAATTCACAGAAACTGAGAGTAGAACGGTGGTTGCCAGGGGCTGGGGGAGGGAGAATGGAAACTCATTGTTTAATGGGCGTGGAATTTCAGTTCGAGAAGATTAAAAAAGTTTTGGATACAGATGGTGGTGATGATGATACAATGTGAATACACTTAATCTCACAGAGCTGTGCTCTTAGAAATGGTTAGGATGGTAAGTTTTACATTGTATATATTTTGCCACAATTTAAAAAATAAAACTCTAATCATGCTATCTGTAATTTACTCTTTTCACTTAATTTGATACCATGAATGCTAATAAATATACTTTGATCATTCTCATGGCTGTAAAGTATTTTATTATATGAAATACTATAATTGATTTGACAAATCCTTTATTGTCGGACAGCGAGGTTGCCTCTGATTCCTCCCTCTCCAGCCCCCCCGTCCCCCCAAAAGTGCTGCATGATTCAACCACGTGACCTGCCAGGTCAGACCCCATTCCTGAGATCCCTCTTCTGGACTCACTATGGACAGTCACAAATATTCTGGAAATCTTACACTTCAGTCAGAGAACTTCTATTCCCCCATCATGGAAATTATTTATTAACCACTTAACCTTCAATATATTAATAATTAATAATAAACATAATGACTACTATTTTAAATCAAGTATTTATTAAGTACTTCTCCACTGGTAAATCTACTTTGGAAGAAAGAAATTTAGAAATGTTGCTCATTGAACATGACACCATGGGCAATATTCAAAATATTGAACAAGCGGCTAAGAGAGGCACCCACCACTCAGAGGAGAGGCCGGCTGAACAAAGACTCATCATGACAACTCAGAGCCCCTTCTTTGATACTTATGGCCTGGGAGGACTTCCGGTCCTTCCAGTGGAATGCCCACAGGTTAAGAGTGCTAAGTCCCTGGCTTGGTGCATGGCCTCCTGGCCCAGTGTGGCACCTCGCACGCAGGAGAAGGCCGGAGCTCCTGGCACATGCAAGGAGGCTCCAGGAATCTGAGCTACAAACATTTACCTCCTTAATACCCACTAATTTACTAAAAACACTCACCAGGGCTCTGAAGACTGAACAGAACAGTGAGAATCGGAAGGTTTTATTCTCTGCCGGAGGCCTACATTTCCTCTCTCCAAAATTATCAGTTTTGCCTCACTTTGTGGGCCCAGCAAAGCTCCATTTGTTGAAATTGGAGATAAGAGGAGCCACAGATGCTTCTTATCCCCATTTTCCCACATGGTTTCCCAGGTCCTAGCTCCCGGCTCGTTATTCTAGTGACCTCACCAGAGTCACACTACAGAAAGCCAGGCCTGAGAGAGGACTGCTCCCTGCGGACTGCTACCTGGGGAGCTCCCAGCTCTGGGATGGACTCCCTGACCGCGCTGAGTCGTCATTGATTAACTGTGGAAAGTCCTCACAATCAGCACAAGGGCAGATAAGATTTTCTACAATGCTGTGTTTTCCACTAAATATCAAACTGGAATGAAATAAACCAAATGTTGCCTTGTAGATAGAGCTAATTGTGGTTTATAATTTGTGGTTATTTGGCAAATTAAGGCAACAGACCAAAAAGAATGCCAAAAATAAGCTCCTTCTCCTTATAAATACAATAATCTCGCTTACCCAGAAATCACCTACCCAGAAATACTACCTAACAATATTGAAATCTGTGCAACTGATTCACAGGAACAGACCAACACATCTGACTTGTTTATTTTTACTCTAGTGATCTTTCCAACGGCCTTAGTTATTTGTTTTTCAACAAGTGTGACCTCCGGGAGGGCAGGGACATCATCAATGCCCCTGCAACAGGAGCAGATCTTAGGTATCTGTCGAAGGGTGAGAGCCTGAACCTTTCCATGTCCTCTGGATTTGACTGTGGCCTTGTACCCCGCTCTTAGGTCACATCTCAGCTACTCTGCACTTGAGCCCCCAAAGACGTTTGACTTTGCAACCCCTGGTTTAAATGCAGTGAGACTATTTTCTTGTAAAAATAACTGGCAAGATTTCTTGTAGGAATATCAGTATTCTCTCTGTGCTCTTGTGTCTGCTGGGTATCTGCTTAGCGAGAACCCTGTACTTTCCTGCCAAAATAAACGTTTTGTTTTTTACTACATTGCAAACTCCTTCAGACCTGTTATTAGGGCAAATTGGTTGAATTGAGCCAAAAGGGAAATTTTAGCTCGTTGCCTAGCCTTCACTATTTGAAGGCTCTCCAAATTAATTCTACCTGGACAGGCACAGAGTCTAAGTAATTGCTTTAATCCCTTCATATTACCAGGCATGTCATAGCAACTAAGTGGCATTGTCCGTTTTTATTGGAACTACAGCACTCCTTTTGGGTTAACATTCTGTTCACATTACAACAGTCTTGTGGTCAGTCTGCTGTTTCCAATAAGGGCCAGGAAGCCACTAAATCCATGATAGGCAAATCATTCTTGCCAAGGCCTAATTCAAAAAATAAAATTCAAATGTTTAAAAGGTATGTTTTATTTTTTTAATTAAAAAAATGAAAATAGCTTATTGAGTCTTATTGGGGAAAGGGGAGATCAGAAATGTGCATTCTTATAATGTAGAATACCAGGTTAAGTGATCAAAAGACTGTCACTACTTTTTTAGTCAGGAAGTTTCTGTCCAGCCATCTCTGGGAAATAACCACTCAGGGGCAGCTGGGCAGTTTTCTGCCCTTTTATATTTACACAGCACTCCACCATCCACAAAGTGCATTATCAGGCATTCTCTGTTCTCCAGACAACTCCCCAAAAGACTGCTTACCACATGCCCACAATCCCCAAATAACATAAATTGTAAGTTACCCCACTGACTTAATAGGTTTCCAAGAAAAAGTTAAGAAACACTGGTATATTAACTACATACATCTAATGCCATTCATGTCTCATTTCAGAAACATTAAAATGAGGAGAGAAATGGTGCACTTTAGATTTGGAGAAACTGAGATCGGACTCTTCTAGTTTTGAAGCAACTTACCCAAAGTTGCTTACCCAAAGTCAGTCCATGGCTGGACCTGCAGAAGTGGGGCCCAGGCATCTTCATGTCTCTCATGCAACAGTATCTGGGCCCCACAAGTGCAGGTGCTAAAGAAACAGAAACGAGTGAGGGGCTGCATCTGGCCCTCCTCCCAACCTCTGCATGGTAAGGGGCTCTGCAATGTGCTTTCCCAGCAGGTCAGTGTCAGGCGGAAAGCCAGAGCAGCACAAACAGCTATCCCTTCGCCCAAAGGGCTGGCTGCCGGAACACTCTATTGCTGCTAAACCTGGGAGTGTCCTGGTTCCCAGGGCCAGCATGCCATGAGCCTCACGGGGTAGGTCCTGGAGAGAGAAGGACAGCTCACTCCTGAACCAGCCTCTGTTCTCACAGCTGTTCCATCTGTGCTGGAGACAGTCATACCTGAGGTTTCCTTAGGCACTCCGAACACACGGAGAAGGCGGCCTGGGAGCACACCCGCCAAACTTTGAGCCATGCAAGCCTGAGTTATGGGAGAAGGTGGGGGAAGCAGAACACCCTTTACTCCCTTCCATAAAGTCTGAATTATTTTAGAGGTAAGTTTGAAAATTGAAATCTGGAAAATAGAAACTAAATGAAGAACACGTAATTTGAATGCAGCAAGATTTGGGTTGAAATCCAGGCTTTCCCCTTGACTGACTGGGTCCCCAGGCAGGAGCAGAGCCTCTTCGGCCTCCATTTCCCACGTACTTCACAGGGTTGTGCTGCGGTCCTTCCCAGACGACTTAGTTGCTGGCACAGCACTCTCCCCACCTTCCTCACAGCCCTGCTCACACTGTGAGGTCAGTCTGTCCATGGGCCCCTCCGAGGCAGGGGTGGTCCCTGCCTTTTTCTTTTGCTTATCACTATACCTGACATATTAGTGTTTAAAATGATCTGGGGAAATGTACAGGCAGAGAACAAAACAGAAATATGATTTATATCATATACACTATGGTCACAACTATGATTTCTTTAAAAATCTATTTAAGAAGAGTGGCAGTTCCTTCCTCTGAGTTTCCATTGCTATATGCCTGCATTCACCAATATATCATGTGGCAGACAGAGGGAGATGGGGAGAAGTATTTTAGGGGTTGTTGAAAGCAGTACATGGAGAGTGGAGTCACATGAATGAAAGTCTTCCTACCTCCACCACACTGCCAAAACAAATACTCCAGATGTATCCTTCGTCAGCCAGAAAAGTGCATCTCCCACTTCATTTTTCCCATCAATTTACACAAAGATTGTCTTAAGACTATAGCAGAGGCCCCAGCGTGAGGAACAGAACTGTGAATAAAAAGCAGATGTGTCTGAAAGATAGGTCGTCAGGGAGTCTATCTGCCTGCAGATCAGGACGCCTTGGGAGCAGTCCCTCACCATCAGAGAAAGATGAATAAAAACGCACAAGTTTCATGTCTTCCCAGGACATTGGGACTAATGGGGAATAATTGAGGTGGGCTGGATTTCCTCAAAATCCAGTACAGGCTGAGCCACAGAAACACTGTTTTTATTACAATTGTGGGGGGAGCCTGGGAAATGTAAGTTACATGGTAACAGAACAGTTCAGCTTTTCTGGAAATATTTTATGACCCCAGACATATGAAACACCATAGAATGCGAAAACACGGACAGCATGGATGGACCTGGAGATTATTGCTAAGTAAAATAAGCTAGACAGAGAAAGACAAATACCATATGATCTTGCTTATATGTGGAATCTAATGAACAAAATACATTGACAAACAAAACAGAAACAGAGGCATGGACACATGGAACAGACTGACAGCTGTCAAAGGCCTGGAGGGGGGAGGACCGGATGAAAAGAAAGTGAAGGGATTAGCCAGAGAACATGTATGCATAACACATAGTCGCAGACAACAGTGTGGTGATGGCCAGAGGGAAGGGGAGTGGGGCCTGGGAGGAGGCAGGCAGTGGGGGGAAAATGGGGACATTCGTAATAGTATTAATGATAAAAGTAAAGAAAAAAATAAATTAAGCAACAGTCTAGAGAATTGAAAGAAAGAAAGAAGAAAGAAAGAAAGAAAGAAAGAAAGAAAGAAAGAAAGAGCAAGAGAAAGAAAGAAAGAGCATAATCTCTAAGTAACACTACAAGTGTAACTGAACGCAGGTCCAGCTGCCCACCGCTACGAAAACCAGTGCCTGAGAGGCATGTGCTGATGTAAAGGAAAGCAGTTTATTTTCAGGTGTAGATCACCTGGAAGATGGGGTACTCACGTCACAATGCCCATCTCCTGGAAGATGGGGGTCTCATATCTCAAAGCCCATCTCCACATCTCAGTGGACGCAGAGGTTTTTATGAGGAGGCAGAAGGGAACAGAGCAAAGAGATCAAGAAAGGGGTTGAGAAGTTCTCTATGTGCAGATGAGCATAGTCCATTCTGATAAGGACAGTGATGGTCCCGTATACATCATCCTGGTTTAGTCATCCTGGCTCCACAGCTGAAGGTCAGCAAATCTCCCGGAGCTGGGATGCCTGAAGGTCAGGATCTGTGTCTTTTGAAGATAGTTCCTAGGATTCTTATACTAACATGCTGTTCATCTACAAGCTGCATATTAGTCAGAGTCCCCACTTTCAGAAACAATGTCAAAAGAATGGTGGGTGGGTTACAATTCCTTGTTACAGTTATACGAGTGTGTCATTTTTCACCGTTCAAAAACTTTCCATGAACCAACCAGCCAATAAGTATAAAAAGTTCAAACCCTTTGATCTAGCCATTCTCCTTCAGGGAAACTATCATAAAGATATAAAGCAAAATAGGGAAGACGTTCACTTCACAATGATGTTCAAAGCAGGGCAATTTATAACACCAAAAAAAAAAAGTTCCTACTACTTACTGACTCCATTGACTGACAGGACTCTTGGCCACTAAACCTCAATGCAATAAAAATCCAGGCCTGGACCTGGATTTCTATTGCATATTAATAATTAATAACAAACATAATGATGAATACTTAATTTTAAAAATACATATTATGTACTTCCACACTGTTTAACCTACTTCGGAGGAAAGAAAGTTCAAAATGTTACTAATTCATGAAGCACAGACAAAACAATATATACGAGGGCCTAATAAACATCTGTGAATCCATCTATGATTTCAAACGCACAAATATGAAAAAAAAAATAACAGCCCAAACCCTTGTATTTCAGGAAATAAGGAAGAGTAGAAAGAAAAGCATCAGGTGTTCTGAAAGTACACATAAACTTGTGTTTTGCAAACCCCTCGTGCACTGAGCCCTGAACTAGATGGCTAAAGACAATCTGTGGCAAATAACAAGGCAATTGTCAGAGGCCACTACTTGCTCACACAGGCCAAAAAAGATATGGAACCTCTGGGTGAAACTGTGGTAGGCAGTTAGACGGCCATGAGCAGAGCAAGGACAGGTGGCCAGAAGGTCACCAGGGGGAAAAGCCCCAGGCACCTAGCAATGACAAAACTGGGAAAACAAGGACTTCAATCTGAGGATAGCTTTTCTCCCTGCAGCTTATCTCTGGTTATGGGGCTTAGACCCCCTGACCTTTCATATCACTGGTCATGTAATTCAGACCCTCCCCTGACCTTTCCTACCCTGGCATGTTGCTAGCCGTGTGGGTTAAATCCCCTTAGAGATCTAGGCCTCAGTCATGTTTCAGCTCCAGGCCCAGAAAAGCAGCAAAACCAGACAAGGGACTCCATGGCTGACATCATGACCAGCTGCATCAACTAATGCCCACCTGCCCTGGCACCAACCAATCAGTAGAGACCACCACCCAGAAAAGACACACCTAGAAAGCTATTGGGAACCTCCCCTGAGACCTCCAGATAAATAATCTCAAGACAGGGGACCCAGGGAGGCTCTCTCTAGGGAGGACCCAGCCTCTCCCCAGTCCCTTTCTACAGGCTCAGTTTCCTTGTCTCTCTCTTTCTTCTAAGCTCCAAAGGCCCTCCTTTTGCCTCTGTAACTTGTTTCCTAAGCCCATTTCTTCTACGGCTCACTTCTTTTACCTCTGTGACTTTCTAAATTAACTTTCCTTTATAGTTTGAGTCTTGGCTCTGAATTCTTTCTTAGCCAGAACGCAAGTGCCAGGGTTGCTGAACCAAGCTCTGGTCTGACTCTACTGGTTTAACTTGGTTTTTGCCGCTGACAAAACTGAGCCCGCATCCCTTCTCTGGCCTTACCCTTGAGCCTTACTGTTCCAGATCTCAGCTCACCTGAGACCGGAAATAGAGCATTTAGTAGGGTGCCCTGAGTACGCTGGGTGCTTGGTGTGTGTTTAGTGAGCAATACTGAGAATGCCTTTAAGCCGTAGCAAGTGCGTGGAACAGGCAAGTGCTCAGTAAATGGAAGCTGTGATTATTATAGTTGTTGTTATTATTAATAAATAATTAGCATTTGTACAGCTCCTTAAAGTTTATATAAAGTGTTTTCAAGTCCCACAATGATCCTTGAACAGAAAACAGGGACTCACAGAAATTGGCAATTTTTCCAAGTTCATACTGCCAGCAAATAGCTGAAGTCAGGGACTTGACCACTAACCAAGGCTCTTTTCCCTTGACAAGGCTGAAATGTCATAATAATGGCCTCAGCCTTCTCTTGGAAATAAACATCTAGTCCCTCTTAATCAAGAATTACAGCAGTCCTGTTGTAATTCTGTTCCCCCTGCCAGTCATGGACTGAATGGAAAAGGCAGTGACCCAGTCCTTGCCAATGACTTAAAGAAAAGTCTTTCAGGAACTTCTGGGAAACATTTCCTCACTACTGAGGAGACACGAAGACATGCCTTCTCCCCTTCCACCGGGTGTTTCTTATCTCTATGTGACCTTTCAAACTATTGCGGTCATTTTGGGACCATGACGGGAATCAGGTTGGGAATGTAACCAACTCATAGCGGGGACAAAGTCAAAAGAATCACAGAGAAGCAAAGTCACAACCCAGACATTCTGCTCCTGAACTTTCTACTACATGAAAGAATTCTCCTAACTAGTAACGCCAGTCCAGGTTGGAGTTTCTGTGCCTAATACCCCACGGACACATTGTCTACACAAGCCACTCACGTATCAGACCCAGACACACAGCTTAGCCCCAAGGTAGTAGCTCCACATCTTCACAGAGGGGCTGTCTAAGCTTACATCAGCTCGGATTTTGATTTCTGTAAGTCCTAAATAGGACTTACAGAAATCGCAGGAGAGAAACGGAGACACTGGTGTGCACAGCTGTACAAAGGGAACACATACTGCTGGTTCCCATCACACCGCTAACTATAGAAGCAAAGACACCACACTGATTTCCACTGAAGTTTCTGGCCCCTCTCCCATGACCCCCACCCCCACAAATGACAACAAACTCTACATCTGGAAGCCTGATGATCTTCAGCTGCCTCTCTCTTTGCCCAGACAGTGCTGCATTGTGTACTAGCCGGAGAAAAGAAAGAGGAGGGGACGGAAGAGGAAGAGGAGATTTTATCAGAGCACACAGTCCTTTCTTTCCAGGGCAATAACGACCATTTGGCTAAAGCATCCAAAGTTACTTGTGAAATGTGTTGTTTTGCCAATTGATAATGGCAAGTGCTTTTACTCAAAACCTACAGCACAAAATATAAGCTATTCAACTGTCCTTTGACAAGACAATGAGTGATTTTTATTGCATACCAGATATCAGCTAATCTTGCATATCTTTCCTGAAGACCACCACATATTTGAGTTGTAGCTATCTAAGGCCGATACCCACCCTTAGGGCTTCTGGGCACCATCTTCCGATGAGAGACACAGTCTAGTCAGCATCTACCCAACATCTCTGCAGATCATAGCCTCAACCTTGACCTTGTCATGTCCCATAAGATTCACCTCCAATCCATTTGTCATGTACTCCCAAAGCCACACCATCAACCTATCATCACTGGTGCCACCTTTCACTTCTGAAATTTAGGATTGTTTAGAGAATTAAGTATCCCTCTCTAACCCCAACTTTTTATCCTCCACAAGTTTCCCACTCCTCAACTAGTAATGTGCTTTGTTTTCAATCCCCTTGAGCCCTTAGGCCCTTGCTCTTGTATTTTCTCCCATTTCATTGGCTCATTCTCTCTACATTTCTTCCTCCTTAGAGTCTAGAATTCATGACCCAGCACATCAACTGCTCTCTCTCTAGCACCCCCACTCCTTCCACCTCACCAATCTCCAATTCCCCATCGGTGCAAACGTCCAAACATTTTCATTCCTACAACTGGTAAGGCAAGTTTTGCTAGAGGCAATCTCTTAACCTTGCAGTTTAATGATGCAACATAATTATCATTTCCAACACAGACTGGGTTCTTGGGGTGACTCAGAAACTATATGTCATACCTGTTTTGTGCACACAATGGTTATTCAAAATCTTAAGTGCTCTACAGACCCACCATTTTCAGTAGTATGGCATGATGGTCAACAGCCCTGAATCCTGGTTTTGCCTCTTACTCGCTGTCTCCCTCGGTGCTTCCATTGTCTCCTTTGTAAAATCAGAATAATAATTTCATCTTCCCAGGGTTGTTGCAAGAAATTCATGAGTTAACAAATAAAAGTAATTTTAATAATGCTTAGAACATAGAAAGCATCCAAAACGTGGCAGTTAATATTTTGTAGAGAGAATGGGCTGTTGCATGGGTTTCCCTCCATCTTCTTTCCTTCAGTAATCGCTCCAGTTTATTCACACCTGCATGCACCCTAATCTCTTTTGTGCCTTTCTCAAAGAAAGACATGTCCTTTTATATTTAATTTCTCCAATAAATATCCTCTCCCCTCTTTTCTCCTCTTTTGACCTTTTCACTGGATCCTCTTTACCCTATAAATTCATTCAAGTGTCTATCATCTTGAAAGCAGGAAGGAAGAAAGTGAGGTAGAAAAGGGAAGAGAAGGGGAGACAAGGGAAGAAAACCCCCTTCAGCCTCTCTACTTTCCTCCCATTGCAAAGCCAGCCTCTTACAGACCTGTGCACACTACCTCCTCATCCCTTTTCTCATGGCCACCTTGGTGGAATGGAATTTGCTTCCTGCCTCCCTTACATATCGCTCAAGCTGTTGTTGATAATGCACAATGAGTCCTAATTCTGCCATTCTTAATTAACTGGCCTCTCTGTAATATTTGGCACTGTTGACCTCTCTCTCATTACTGAACTCTTTCTTCCTGGAATTTCCATGACAGGAGTCTCTCCTGCTTATTCTTCTGCACCCCCCACCACCCAGACCTGTGTTTCTTACTTCATCTGTTAAATCCTTCTTCTTCTGACCACTCATTATTTATTATGTCATTTATTCATTCATTCAGTAAACATACTGAACACTTACCACATGCCAGGCACCATGACTGCTGCTGGGACCAGTTGAGCAGGGACAGCTGAAGCACAGCTCCAGAGGGCACTAGCCACAGTGAGACACAGCTACTCGGACAGCAGAGCAATGCAGAGAGGAGCAATGGCAGTGACACTGTACATTAAACTTGGTCCCTACCCTAATCGTTGGTGTAGTGAAAAAGACCAACACATGCCAGACAATTAGAGTAGAAATAGGAAGGTACAAATGAGACAGGATGGTGAGGAGCTAGGAAAATTCCTCAGCAAGTAGAATACAGAAACTGAGACAGAGAGCCCAACACAATGGCTGAGAAAGTTACGTCAGATGTAGCCGGTCAGAGGCTGGAAGGCTCCAGTGCCTGGAGGGATCAAAACTGGAAAAACAAGGACCTCACCCCCAGGGTAGCCTCTTCTCCCCTGGCCTTTCCTCGGTGGAGATAACATCTAGGCCTAGAAAAGCAGCAAAACCAGGTGGGTGAGGCCAGGACCAACTGCAGTGACTAAGAATCCCTGCCCAGTCACTGACCAGTCAGTGGAGATCATGACCCTGAAAGGGCCAACCTGGAGAACTGCTGAATATTCTACTAAAACCCTCCCCTGTGTCCTCCCCTAAGATTCCTGTCAGCAAGAAAGAGATAAAAGCCTCAGGATAAAGGACCCAGCGTGCCTGTACCAGTGGCTCTCCCTCTGAGGAGCAGCTGGTGCCATTTCATTTTTCTTCTGCTCCCCACCACGCCCCACTCCTTCCTTCACAGGCTCACATCTCCTAAACTCTAAGGTACTGGGCAGCTGGCAGTTTGTCCCAGGCTAATCCCCCGTGCCTGTCCTCAAAGCCCCCTTTTCCCTGACTTCTCAGTGAGCTAAGGCAGGCCAACCAAGGCTCTCCTATTGTTTCCGCCATGCTAAGCCCTTCCTTGTTTCACTGTCCCCAGCTTTAATAAACATATCTTCATAGTCAAAAGGACTCGTGTTGTGAAATCTTTCCTACACATTGCCAAGAACTCACACTTACAACTGGCCCTAGACAGACCCACTCAGGGCCTAGACAGACCCACTCAGGGCCTAGTAACACGAAGACTAAGGGCTGCTCTGGGTAGAATGTGAACACATATTAATTATTCTTCACAATTTTTTGACCCATTTCACACTTCACTCTACACATACTCCCCAGGTAATTACATCCAATCATGTGATGTCAAACAAACCTATTTACCAGCCCAAATTTTGTATTGCTTGCACAGAATATCGAATTGCTGACCAAACATCTCTACCACATTGATATAGGGCAGCAAGCACCAAAAATAATAAACATAAATAAAACAAACGTCTTATTATGAGGCATTAGCCTTATTTCCTGTCTGAATCACTTCAACAGACCCCTAGTTTATCACCCTCCTGGACCTGTTCTTGAAGCCCCATTCAGGGTTATCAGTTTGAAACACAAGCTAATTTTATCACCAAACCCCACTCCTGTCCAACTTCCCTATTTAAAAGACTTCGAGGACCACTCTCAGCAGCCAAAACAAAATCAAAACTTCTTGTATTTAATGTGATACACAGGACCCCAAATGACCCAGCTCCTGCATGCCAGCCACATCAAATCCCCCTGAAGAACCAAGCAGTTCTTCCAATCCACAGTGCATTTTTCCATGTCAGCACTTTGTACTGATTGCTCCTAGAAAGGCCTCCCTGGGTTGTTCACCTCATGAATTTCTGATTCTCTAATAGTTTGACAAACATAGAGCATGGAGTGCCTCTACTCTAAACTCCTATAAAAGCAGTCATCTGTGGGACTCATCACAATGCAGTGATTGTCTGTCCCCACACCCGTGTCTCCCAGGGGATTGCAGCCTCTGTGTCAGAGCCCTGTCTATTCTCGGTGGGCCTTCAGCACCCGGCTATGCCCAACGCATGCTGGGTACTCAGCCTGACACAGGGGTAAACTCACTGAGTTACTTCAACACTATCTCATCACAGTATTTTTTATCAGGGACTTCAAAGGTAATTCATTCTGTTTCACCTAATTCAAATACCTCTTCTCCAGCTTAAAACTATTAAAACTATAAAACTATAAACTGAAACTTTACCTTAACATAGTTTGTATTTGCAGCCAATTAGGTGTCTTATCACGTGAAAATTTATAAAGAAAGCAGAATGTACCAGGATGATTCTACAATGACAATTTTCATGCATAAGCTGCTCAATGTTTAGGTAGATCTTCATCTCTAATAAAATTAGTATATGGTTGCCTATATTCTATCTTCTTTGAATGTCTAAGATAATCAAAGAAGTCAACCTAAAGAAGTAAAAAGAGAAAAAATGTGTGGGGCTTAATTTTTGATACAATGACCAATCCTTTTATCATTAGAACACCCGATTAAGGAAAATATTTTTGACAGTATCTTATTTAAAAGATGTTTATTCATTATCCTGGTATTAGACCTTTTCTAAGGCTTATATGTGTTTTTAAATTAAGTTACTGCATTGTTGCCTGGTGAGCCTGGTAACTAGATTTGCCAAACAGCAGGACAGCACTGAAGGCAGGGTCTGTGTTGGTGAGATGAAATGACACTTCAGACCCAAATGGAAAGGTACTTACTCCCGGGCCTCACTGGGACCACACCTAGAATTGAGCAGTCCCTGCTGTAATTCCAAAAGGAAGAACAGAAACATGGGGGAAATGTCTGCATGTTAAAAGCCAAGGAAAAAACACAGTACTTCTTAACAAATCATTTTATGCCAGAAATACTACAATGGCTGCCTGCACTGCCGAATCCACTAGCTAAACACTCAAATTTATCTTCTCAGTCCATGTCTAAGTATGCATGTCTAAGTATGCATTTTAATTTGCTGTTTGCCCACATGTGCTTGGGCATAACTGTCAAGAGTGTTGAAGCTTGAGTATACGTGTGTGTGGTGGAGGTGGTAGATAGCGTTGGAGCCCAGGCCTTTGAAAACTATAAGGCTCCCTAAAGTTTTGTGCAGGATGTAGGCTTTTCAAAGGCCTGGGCTCCAGCGCTATCCACCACCTCCACCACATACACGTATATTCAAGCTCCAACACTCTTGACAGTTATGCCCAAGCACATGTGGGCAAACAGCAAATTAAAATATAAAAAAGGAGGCAGTTGAGAGACTTCCGGCAAGATGGAGGAATAGGTGGATGCACCGTACCTCCTCGCACAACCAAGATTAGAACAACAATAAATTACGGTCAGCATAACACACAGAACTGATAGAGGGTTTATCTGAATGGAAGTTGGACAGCCAAGAAGTTGTAGACCCGTACATCCAGACTGGTAGGAGACTACGAGCCGAGCGGGCGCGGGGCTGGCGCGGGTCGGCGGCGAGCGGAGGTTGGGGAAAGTTTGGCGTGGAATCGGCGCGACAGCCATCGGGGCGCAAGAACGCAGTGGTGATCCCTGAGTGCGTAAGCTGCGGCTGGGGGACCCAGTGAGGCAGCGATTGTGGACCAGGGCAGAGCTCGCAGCCCAGGAGCCCGGGGAAGGGTCTGGGCCCAGGAAAACTGAACTGCCGCCATTGATTCCCTCCCGTCCCTGCTCCCGCCCCCGCCCCCACATATAACGTCACAATGTAGCGACTGGGGCGCCCAGCCCCAGTGAACACCTAAGGCTCCGCCCCCCACCGTAACAAGAGCGACCGGACCGAAAAAAAAAAAAATAGAGACAGGGAAAGACATAAGACATGTGTACAACTGAGCAGATCAGTCCCCCAGGACTCATCCTTTTGAGCGACCAAGAAATAGCCAATCTATCAGATGCACAGTTCAAAACGCTGGTAATCAGAAAGCTCACGGAATTGGTTGATTTTGGGTGCAATTTAGATGAAAGGATGCAGGTTACCATAAAAGAGATGCAGGAAGATATGCGGAGGAGAGCCAATAGAGACAGGAAGGTATCTGAGTCTCAAAACAATACAGTGGACCAGAAGGAAGATAGAATCAATCAAGCAGGAAAGCATGATGAAATAAGAATTCAAAAAATTGAGGCGAGCCTTGGGAACATCCAGGACACCTTTAAACGTTCCAACATTCGAATTATAGGGGTACCAGAAGGGGAGGAGCAACAAGTAGAAAACTTATTTGAACAAATAATAAAGGAGAACTTCCCCAATCTGGCAAAGGGAACAGTCTTCCAAGAAATCCAAGAAGCTCGGAGAGCCCCAAAGAAGTTGGACCCAAGAAGAAACACACCAAGGCACATCATAATTACATTAGCCAAGGTGAAAACGAAGGAGAGAATCCTAGAAGCAGCAAGAGATAAGGGGACAGTAACCTACAAAGGAGTTCCCATCAGACTGTCAGCTGATTTCTCAAAAGAGACCTTACAGGCAAGAAGGGGCTGGAAAGAAATATTCCAAGTCATGAAAGACAAGGACCTACATCCCAGATTGCTCTATCCAGCAAAGCGCTCATGTAGAATGGAAGGGAAGATAAAATGCTTTTCAGATAAGATCAAATTAAAGGAGTTCATCATCACCAAGCCCTTATTTTATGAAATGCTAAAGGGACTTATCTAAGAAAAGAAGATAAAGAAAAGACATGTATAGTAAAAGGACAGCAAACTCACAATTATTAACAACCACACCTAAAGCAAAACCAAAAGAAACTAAGTAAACAACTAGAACAGGAACAGAACCACAGAAATGGAGGGCACAGGGAGGGCTAGCAGCAGGGGTGTGGGAGGAGGGGAGGGGGGGAAAGGTATAGAGAATAAGTAGCATAGAATGTAGGTTGAAAATAGATAGGGGGAGGGCAAGAATAGTACGGGAAAGGTAGAAGCTAAAGAACTCATAAGAATGACACATGGACGTGAACTAAAGGGTGGGGAACATGGGTGGGAGAGGGGGTACAGGGTGGAGGGGAGGGAAGGGGGGAAATGGGACAAATGTAATAGCATAATCAATAAAATATATTAAAAAAAATATATAAAAAAGGAAACTTCATTGACCAACATGTATTGGGTTACTGTGAGTACAGAAGAGGGCCCTTGACCCCAAATAGCACTTCCTCACGCTTTCATCTTTGACGCATCTCACAGTTTCTCGTGTCGTTCTACAAACACTCCTTTGGTAATTAGGTCCACACACATGACCCAACAGATGCTCTATGCCGATAGCTCCCAATCTGCATTTCTCGCCCAGAACATCTAACTGCTCATTTTGCTTTCTCTCCCTACAAGCATGGAGGATGTGAAGTTAATGAGACCGAAGTCTTTCCCTGTTTTTTCAACACAGATGCGCAGTGGTAGCTAAAGAACAGTTAGGAGTGACCGGAACTGATTTGGCAGGGAAAGGGAAGCAGAAACCTAGAAACCTAGTGGCCTAGTCATTTACAAACTTGTTTTTTCAAGAAATCCTTTGTTCAAATGAAGTTTTATTTGGCAACCCAAAATGTGAAATCAATAGCACACCCGCTCAGTTGCAGAAGAGACCACCAAAAGGAACCCTAAGCTCAATGCTCAGCATCTTGTCCCCACCACATTGTCCCCATAACAGCCCCTGAAGCTCTGCGGAACTCTCAGAAGTTGGCAAAGCACAGTTCAAAACTATTGGTCAAGATCCATGGAGGTGTTATTTTTAATACAAGAATCAACAGTTAAAGAAAAATCTGGGAAAACTAACCGGTAATGGTGGGAGAGAATTTCCACGAGTATTAGAAAATAAGAACAAATGCCATCGCAGATAGAGAAGTGTGCTAGAGCAGTGTTTTTATGTTCTAAGTCACCTCACCACAATTCCTCACAGACACTGAATACTAATGACAAGGAAAAGCATGGAATTAGTCATATTTTAAGTCATATGAGGACAGGTTTAAACTGCTATCTTTCTTACACGAGCCCTATATAATGCCTTTTTTATATAATGGTCTTATATTTCCAAAATCTATTTTGATTCAATTAAATAAGAAAAATTATTCCGAAAAAAAGCTGAGCATTAGGATTGACAACTCAATCAGTTATGGGAACTCATCATAAACAAGGACATATCTGTAAGCTTTGTAGAGAAAACAGATTCTGTAGAGGAAAAAACCAAATTGTTGTCCTCAAGAAATATACCTGTGACCCCACAGTCATGAAAAGCATGAAAGTAGTTGGTCAATTGATTGGTGGGTGGTCTGTAATGGTACCAGTTTGGTTGATTTGTTATTTTGACATTGTGTAGACATAAGTTCAGTAAATCCCATAAGGGGGAAAATCAGTAAAAAATTCATTCAACCATTGAGAAAGCTTCCCATATACTGAGTGGGTACTGTATGAAGAAATTGCAAAAAACAAAAAAACCAAGTTACAAAGATAAAAGTAGTATTATATCAATCCATGGTTCACAAGCCCACCTGCACATGAGACTCACTAGGGGAGCTTTAAAAACTACTGAGGTTCTTGGTCTATCCCAGGCCTACTGGGTTGTGGCACCAATATTTTTTCCTCCCCAGGGTGGTACTAACATGTAGCTGGGGTAGAGAATCATTGGTATAGACTTGAATCAACTTAGTGATGGATCGCTCAGTTGTCAGACATCAACCTGGACAAACCACTTCTTTCTGACAGCAGTGATGCCTGTCAGAGTTTGGGCTCCCCCACCCCACACTTCGTGATTAGTTAATAATGATGTTTAACGTTGCTTATTGCTAGTTGTCTGACTGGCCCATGCCCAACTGAAGAGGCAGGACTCCATTCTCCCTTCAGGCAGATCTGCCCTGCTGTGAGTGTAGGTTTCAGGCTGTGTTGTTTGTTTGTTTCTTCAAAAAAAAGTAGAATTACACAACAATTTCAGTTGGTCCCTAAAATGTGAAATTACAATCTTAATGTGTAATGTGGTACATAAGCCAGAAAATGGTGAACTGTTCTCAGAAATATTTTGAAAAATTATAAAGTCAACCAATACTTAAGAATTGGTGTAGTTAAGATTTTATGTTATAACTTTGTTTACATGGATGAACCAGGGAGCCATACACAGTTTGGAGGGAAAAGGGTTGTGATTTTTATGGTGATTTGGAACTTGAAAACCAAGTTCAGGTCACCTCTATAGTCTCAAGTGACTAATATTACATCCATAAGAGAGGCTCATAAACGTGGAATTTCTCTCCAGATACAGAGAAATTAGCTATTTTCCAGATACACTTATTACCCTAAGAAATTGAAGTATTGAAAGCATTCTTAATTGAAGCAATCAGTAAAAGGTGAGAGCCCAAAAGTTGATATATTATAGTTCAAATATTTTATTTCAATTTTAGTGAAATCATTCACCACCTTTGGCTCATGATTGGAGTTCTGTGTTGGCTTTCTTGGGTAAACCATTCCCAGATTTCCAGTTTCCATTTCTTTTTTCATTTGTTCGTTTTAGAATGAACATGTGTATAATTTTTATTGAACTCATGTGAGATCCAGGCACACGTACATTATATGGAGGCATATTGGTTTCACCACAGGGGAGGCCCGTTGTCAATGGAACCTCTGCTGGAAGGGCTGGAATTTGCAAGTCTACAGATAAGAGTGGTTTGATATTGCTACCAGCTGCTTATGATGTACAGAGCTGTAAAATCTTTAGAAGGAAATGCTAATCCTATGAAGCAGATAGCTGGGAAGTGTGTGTTGTATACAGACAATGCATTGAGTGATGGTAACTGAGTCACCCAAATGCAAAATTTTCTTTGCAGACATAATTCTTTCCTTCATTCAACAAACACCTACAGAGGTCAGAGCAGGGAGGCAGGGGCTACCACCTTAGGAAGGTGTCTTAGTGCAGGAGGAAAAGGCTGCCTCTGACTTCTGGGAGAGGACCTTAAGCAGAGCCAGTTTTGGGGGCAGGCGCGTGCTGGGTCCACCACTACATCCTGTTCAATCTTCCTCCGGATTTCGGCCACTAGGTCCCCGAGAGATATCTTCCTGAGCTCTTGCTGCTGCACAATCCCCGCCTTCTTGGGGTTGACAGATAACAGCTCCCTTTCTCGGGCTATTTCCGGTTCTACCCTGAGGCTGCCGCTGCCCTCTCGCTCTTGGCAAGCCTCAGCGCCTGGAACTCGCGCTGCCCTGCGCCATGAACAGGCATCCTTCTGCTTCAATTCTTAAAAGCATTTATAACTTCAAGTCACTTGTGGAAACACCTGACAGCAAAATCCTTCAAGATTTTTTATTATAGTTTTCCATTTACAGTTGTCTATTCCATACCTAAGTAGTAATAATAGCTTGTTTGTTGATGTTGCTTTTTTTAGCTTTATAGTCTTTTTTGATTGAGATAAAATTCACTATTTTAATTATCTTAAAGGGTGCAATTCAGTGGTTTTTAGAATATTCACAATGCTGTAAAGCCATTACCCCTATCTACTTTTGGAACATAGCCATCACCCCAAAAAGAATGCCACTTGTACCTACTATCAGTCACTCTCAGTTCTCCCGGGTGCCCATCCCCTGACCACCACTAATCTACTGTTTGTCTCTATGGATTTGCCGATTGTGGACATTTCATATAAATGGAATCATACCATATGTGGCTTTTTGTGCCTTCCTTCCTTCACTTAGCATGATGCTGTCATGGTTTCTCTATGTTGTAGCATGTGTTGATGTTGTTTTTTTAACATGGCTTACTTTCAGGAGCCTATCTGGCAATTAACTTAGTTTTCACAGAAGCAGCATCCTATGTTTGCCATTCACATGACATGAATTTATGCAGTATTTAACTAAATTACAATAGCAAGTAATACTGGAATGAACAGGACTATGACCAGGCAGCACCATCAGTGTGCACCTGAACTGATAAAAAAGCAAAGTACACCATTTCACTATGATGATAGTTATTTGCCACCGCGGTCTGTGCTCTGAGCAAAAACCAGTGTGTGTTTCAGAGGAAAAGAAAAGGGTTGGTTAACCCAATGAGTTGTTTTAGTGTTGGTTGGTACTGCATTACCCAGGACAAAAGGGTACGCGAGTACAGGGTATAGAGGTAAGTTTCTGTTATATAATCCAACACAGCTTCATCTGGTGCCCACAGGGAAGTCTTCTATGCATCTTCAAAAAGAAGCAAAGATGTGTTCCCATAAAGAGAGTACCCTTCTGCCTCGGTAGAAACTTTACCATACTCCCCATCTTTCCAGGAGCAGCTCAGGAGTGTCCTCTAGACAGTCTTCCCTAAGCCTTGACTCCTCACAGTGCCCATTCGTTCTCTCTTATTTTTAATTGCCAACATACTTATCTATCTCACGGTGGTTATAACTGGTAGTACAGCTAGTCACAAAACGTCTTTTCTTCCATACCAGGGTGCTAGCTGATTGAGAGGGAGATTCTGTTTCCTAATATCCCCACAACCACCAGCACAGGAAAAGAGGTGCTCACAGCACAACCTTTTTTTTTTTTAACATTTTATTTATTTTTAGAGAGGGGGAGGGAGAGAGAAAGAAAGGGAAACATCAATGTGTGGTTGCCTCTTGAGTGTCCCCTACTGGGGACCTGGCCCACAACCCAGGCATGTGCACTGACTGGAACTGAACCAGCAACCCTTTGGTTTGTAGTCTGGCGCTTAATCCACTGAGCCACACCAGCCAGGGCTCACAGCACAATCTTTACACAAATCTTTATCTTCAGTAAATGTTCAATAAACATTTACTGTGTAAATAATGAATGAGCACATTAGTTAAGTAATTAATTAATGATGTAGAACTTCCTACCTGGCTACAGCAACTTGCTCCATTCATCAATGTGCAACAAAAGAAGGGGGTGAGGATCCAAAAGAGTAAAGTGGTGGGCAAAGGAAGAAAATCAATCACTGTGGGTGCCTGGCAGCCATCAGAAATCATGACTCTCCTCCAAGGGTTTAACAGAGATCACTTTCAAATAAGATAACAATTCCTGGTGCCTTTTGATGTGGAACAAATTAGAAACAGACAGAGACAGTCATTGTACTTAAAGTCTTGCCCTGGCTGGTGTGGCTCAGTGGATTGAGTGGCAGCCTGCAAACCAAAGGGTCACCAGTTCGATTCCCACCCAGGGCACATGCCTGGGGTGTAGGCCAGGTCCCCAGTTGGGGGCCTCCAGTTGTATTTCTCACACATCCATGTTTCTCTCCCTCTCTTTCTTTCTCCCTCCCTTCCCATTTCTCTAAAAATAAATAAATAAAGCCTTTAAAAAAATCTCCCTATGTCTTCAAGTGTGGATTTGTTTTTTTTCTCAATTAAATTATTATACCACTTTCATGAGTGAGTTTTTAGATATACTAGAAAGGTACTCATAAGAACACAGCTTCCAAATAGGCAATTTAAAAAGCAAAGCAATTGGTTAGGTAAGGAATGCATAAACAGTCCCACAATCTGCACTAAATACTTTTTTTTGGCTGTATACTACTGAAAAACAGCCAAGTTCATTTTGATAAGCCTTTGTTAAAAATAATAAACATGCCTGAGCTTGCAAACCGTGCCTTTCCAAAGAAAAAGCAATTGAGAAAATTAGAAAATGCTTAAAACTGCAAAGTGTGATTAAAAGGAAAAACTTCTGTGGTAACAGATTTACCAGTAAGTTAAAACTTATAGTGGAGGGGAAGGGAGAACAAAATGTAAAGTGAGACAAAGTAAAAACAGAACACCACCCTCCTTAATAGGTAAGAAGTTACATCTCACAAGATAATGCAATTATAGACTATAGCACTAACATGGGCCACTAACACTACTGAGAAAACTCATTCTCCCATGCTTCATTAAGTTTAATGTCACCACGGTGATGTCCCTGCACTAAAGGAAATGTAATTTCAGGGACTCTGAATGAAGGAATATACATAAAATAACCAAGTGGGGGAAATTGTATTCTTGTACAGTAGAATGTCAGTTCATCAAAGTCAACGTAACTTCATCTGAATTTGCTTCTTTGTTTATCTTCAGTGATTATAAATAAAATCAGCAGAATCACTGGATGAGAAGGAAGATAATCTGCAACATTTATGTTTATCTCCCTACTTTGGGCAAATTCTGAAATTCTCTTCTTTCTGCCTAACAAAATCCTGGAAAAACTGTAGTGGATGAACTGTAATTGGAGCTCCACAGAATCAAAGTTCTTTGTTTTGATTGCTGACATATCCCAAATGTCCAGAACAGCACCAGGCACATAGAAGGCACTAGGTATCTGTTCACTTGAGCTAAAATGAAAAAACATGCAAAATGTACAACACAATGCTAGAATGCTAAATAAGCTTGTTTAAAATCCCTTTCTCAGCTGTGTTATGGGTCATAGTGTTAATCACAACACGCAAATGGCCTTCATACAAACCACTTTTCTACAGTCCGTTCCAGAGTCCAACCACAACTTTAACTAGTCATCACCATAGGGAGCTAAGGATCAGACCAAGGAGAGAATGGGGTAAATTTAGTGCACCTGTTTTGATTGCTCTTCTTTTTCTGGAAAGTTCACCTGAGATGTATGAGCACATTCATCTTCATGTAAGAAGAATGTAAATATTATTTAAAATTAAGGGTTTCTGTTTTTAAAAACTGTACCACAAAGGTGATTGGACTAAATCAACCTCTCTCATCTGTTTCAGAAGCCCACCAGTTTAAAAAAGATAGCTAGATAAATAAATAAATAAATAAATAAATAAATAAAAAGAACAGGCAAGTGATGTGATTAGGTGATTCTAGTCATGTAACTTTTTGTACAAAATGCCTCTGGGCAATTGAAAACTGAACGCAAAGGGAGGGAGGAGGCCTGGATTCTGGTGTTGGTCCCATACCAGTGAACAGTAGGAGCTCGGCCGACCCTTGCCCACTGGAATCTAAGCTTCCTGAGCTGTAAGGTGAACGTTTGAATAGATGACCTCTAAATTTCTTTTCGGATTTCAAGATCCTGTGACTATAAGTGACCAAATCCAGTCCCTTAATTACTCCTCCTAATTTCCATCCTTTATTTCTTCAACAGACATAGGTTGGGCACCTGGGGAGAGGGTCGGGTCCCATTAGCCTATTTCAGCATAACGTTTGGCGGGGGGCGGGGCGGGGAAGAAGGTGGGAACGAACTATGCAGGAGCACTTGATGATTTTTAAAAGCTAGTGATTTCGCACTCCTGTGGAGATCGTGTGTTTCTACATTTGGCAGGCCTGAAGACTTTCCTCCCTGGTTAAGCGGGCTGTGCCCGCGGGTTGCCCCGCTCTCGGCAAGGAAGCAGGCAGGATGAACTAATGAGGGCCCCTTCAGAACGGAAGGGTTTAACCAGTGTGCTGGCAGGCCCCATCTTACTCACGGTAAAAAAAAAAAAAAAAAGAAGAAGTTATAAGAGATTCAGAATGCTGAGTTGTGAAAACGGCAGGCTAACGAAAGAGCCGCGGGACCTGAAGAGTGCCTTATTGTACAACTTTGCCGAGAACCCACACCTCCGCCCCTGGAGTCCACGATATAGGTATCATTGTTTTTCTTTGAGGACAAGAAGCAACTGAAAAATTAATTTCAGTCCACTTAAGGTTTTGAAGGCTGCTCTGCTTTTAGTACACCACGCACAAGAAGTAAACATTATTACCTGAGGCAGAAGGGAGATTTTTAAAATTACACGAAAAACAGAATCCGGAAGAAAGCCGGTTTCTACTACACGGAGAAATCTGCACTTGAAAGCCACGGCAAGGGATCAAAGCCGCTTCTTCTCCAGCCACCTGCCCAGAAATTGCAGGCGCGCTAGCCCCAAACCGACGGGCACGCGGGCACGTGTCTCTCCCTGACCCAGCAGGTGCTCCGAGGGACCCGGGTTGGGGTGACCGGCTCCTGGAGCGTTGCTGGGAGCTGGGGCAGCGAAACCAGTGTCCTCCGCCAGCTCCACCAAGGCCAGCCCTAGAGCCTCGCCGCCCAGCCACGAAGGATGCTTGGGGTCACTTGAGCCACCGCGCTCTCCGCACAGGTGAGCCGGGAAGCGGGAAGAGGGTAAAATAAGACAGATCACTGGCCCACGCGATGGGGATCCCGGGGCCCGCAGTCGCCCTCGGGAGACTGCGTCCGGGGTAACCTGTGGGCCGGACTCTAGCGCTTCGCAGCCCTCCCAGAAAAGTGCAGAGCCCTCTCCCCCTTCCACCCTACCCCAGGCCTTTAGCCTGGCCCCGCTGCGTCCTCACCTCGCGTTGGCCGCAGCAGCCCCGGCGGTGGCGCGTGGACATGCCTCCAGCAGTACACGCCGTGCTGTGTCCTCAGGCAGTGGCCCCTTCCCGAGCCCCAGGCGCAGCGACCCGTGCTTCCGAGGGGCGGGGAGCCCAAGGGGCGGAGGCGCGGGCGGGTGCTGGGGCCCGAGCCCCACGGGCAGTGATGGGGGAAAACAGCACAGAGGGGGAAAATCTCGAGGTTCAGCCCCCCAGCTCTGCCGTGGACTCTGCGAAGCGGGCGAATGGGATTTATGCCTGGGATCCGCTCTAAGTGCTGCGGCTGGGCGAGGGGTAAGGGGCCGGGAGCGAGTTTGAGGGGGAGGGACGCCTCGCGGTTATGCAACGCCGGAGCCCGCGGTGGCCCGCGCCAGCTTGTTCCAGCACTGTCCGACCCTTCCTAAGGAACAACCATCCGTGCCCCTGACCTAGGCAAGCGGACGTGGTCATTTCCCTGCAGAGTCAAAGAACAAGGTCTCCAGAAAAAAAATGTAAGGACTTACTTGGAAGTCTCCCAGCCAGCCCTTTCCCTTTTACAGCACAGGAAATTGAGGCCCCAGGGTGTTAAAAGCATTGTCTCTTGGAGTAGATGGACCTGGATTCAACAGTCCTGAAAAGCTTGCGCCTCCGCTGGTGTGGCTCAGTTGGTTGGGCCCGGTCCGCAAACCAAACGTTGCGGTTGGATTCCCATTCAGGGCACCTGCCTGGGTTGCAGGTCCCCCAGCGAGCAAGGAAGGAAGCCGGTCGCTGTTTCTCTCTTGCATGCATGTTTCTCCCTTTCTTTCTCCTTCCTCCCCTTTCCCTCTCTCTAAAATTGAGAGAGAGAGAGAATGCCCGAGACCTTGGACAAGGTCTTTAAGTCTCTGAGCTTCCGTTTCTTCCCCTGTAAAACGAAAATAATACTAGCATCCACTTCATGTGTTTGCTGAAAGGACAAAATGAATGAGGTACAGGCACCGGGTACTTAACGCTCGCCCAGTACAATTCACTGCTGCTGAGTGTGCTGAGGCTGGTCCAGCTGACCAAAGTGGCCTTAAATTGGCCTTCCCACTGGCTTGAAGAAGGAAGGAGCTGCCCGAGTCTGCCGATCCGTACCCTGTGGAAACCAGGTTCCGGACTCACTTCCCTGTAAATGTCCACATCCTTGCTACTCAACCGCATTATCTGGGAGCTTGCTGGAAATGCAAATTCTCAGGCCCAGTCTTAGAACCTCTAAATCATAATTTGCATTTTAACAAGAATCCCTAGGTGATTTAGTTGGTTTTCCATCACAGTGTCAAAATGAGTTCAACTTTCTGGAAAATTTGACCAGGGGCCTAAAGTTACTGTGTAGTGGCCACAAAATACCTTAGGGTATTTTTTAAAATAGGTCAGTACAGTCCTTCCTCATTTTGCCCTCTGGGTATTTTGTATTTTTCCCTCTGCTCAATTTCCTACTCTTTACAAATCTGGATTTAAGTCCTATTTTGCACTTGCATTAAAAAAAAAAACCTCTGAGTTACGTACAAGTAACAATTAGTGAATCTGTGCCTAAAACAGGTAAAAGAATGAGCACATGCAGCTTGTAAAAGAATTCATTAGCATTGAAAATGGAATTATTAATGCAGAAACAGGGTTGAGCCCTGATTTCTCATCTGTGAAGGTCTTTAGGTTAAAGGCTTGAATACTTTTGTGATTCAGGAAATTACTTCTCTTAGTTTAACATTGTTTTGGGCGGCAAAAAAATAGCTGCATTTTCCACTTAACTAATATAGGACAACCAGTTTGTTAAAAACATTTTGGAGAATAGGAAGAAATGTCACAGGCTTTCTTCCAAGTCACCACCTGTAGGGGCTCTATCAACGCTCGAAGGAAATATTTTATCTCATTACATGCTGTGTTTGGGTTTTGTGTGTTTGGTTTTTACTCCTAGAGGGTTTAGGTTTAGTTTACCTGATTCCGTCTCTGGCAGACTGATTCTCACATTTTGAGAATTGAATAATTGTGGATTGTTGATGAGGAGGAGGAAGTTAACACTCCTAGCCTGTGCCTGATACAGAAGGGTCACTTACACCTATTCACCCTTTGGGGTTTCTCCTCAAGGCTGTTGGACAAGCTGATACACCACGGGGATGGGCATTTGGGGGGTGGTAGAAGGGAAGATGGATAGAGAAAAGGAATCTCCCTTCTCTGAAGTCAGAAGGTTGAGGAAGCTGGAAAGAAGAGGAGAAAGCCCTTCTGTTTGCCCTAAAATCCAAAGGGGGGGTGGGGGGGAGAGGAATGCACAATTTCCCCTGAACAGTGCTATCCAATACATTTGCTACAATGGTGGAAACGTTTTATCTTTTCAATGCTCTTTGTAATTATCCTTAGAAAAACTATTTGTCACATTCAAAAGGACTATGAAATTGGCCATTTACATTTAAATTTTAATGAAAATTCAGTTTTTGTTCATGTTTTCCAGTGCCAGTCTATTGAATTAACCGCATTTCCAGGGCTCCATGCCAACACGTGGCCAGCACCTACTGTATTAGATAGCACATGAAACATTCTCTTCATCATGGAGAGTGCTATCAGACAGCCGTGCTTAGAGGCAAGGATTTGGGTGAGAAGGTGAGCCCAGATATTCCAGTTTTTCCAAATCCTAGTCAGTCTCACCTGCCCTAAGTCAGGTAGAGGAATTGGTACTTCAACCTCCATCATTCAAGTCCTTATGAGAGTCAAACTGGGGTAACTATAGAATGTGCTGAACACAATGCTGCGTACACAGTAAATGCACAAAAAAACTCAACGAGTATTAGTATCAATAGTCATTTTACATTACAAAAAACAGGGAGACATGGCACTACCATGCATCATTATTAGTCAAATAGCTTTTGCTGATGTGGCCAGCTGCTCTGCTGCCTCCACACCCATTGACAGCTGTGCTCTGACCGCCTCCCCTCAGCTCTTTTGCCCATTCAGAGCTGGGCACTACCTGGACCGGCCTGGAGGGAGAGCATACCCGGTCAAATCCCTACCATTTCTATCCAGTAAATAACAAGCAGGTTCATTGAAACCATGTCACACCATGGTACAGAGGAATCAATTTTCAGATGCAGTTCTCAGAAGCATGACACCTCAAGGTACATTTGTTATGAAGGGATTGTTTGTTTCTGTTATTTGATCAAACAAGGATGTGTAGACTCAGCAGCGAGAAACAAGAACTTCAGCTTCAAAGAAGTGACATTTGGGGGGTCCACGTCCAACTGGGAGCCGCCAGAAGGTTGAGCGTTGGGGACAGAAACAAGGCTTTTTCCTAAGTAGAACCTAAACAAAACCTAGAGTTTAATAAAGATTCTGAGGATAACTACTATACAAACAGCATGAAAAAAATGCGTTTTATGCTGTCAGTTATACAAATTAGGGTGCCATGTAGAATGGAAAACAGTAACATTCTTCCCTGCCCACCAAGAAACACAGATTTCTGGACAATCTCAAACTCCCATTCTTCTGAATTTTTACATAAGACCACATCCTGTGTGCACCTTCCAGATCCCACTTTCGTTAATGTCTTTCTTGGTCCCCCCCCCCCCACCTTTTTTAATCACCTCACTTCCTTTTTACAAACATTTTTGCAGAATGCAGCCACTATTTCTTCGCTCCCCTTTGTTATCCCGTATCTTGATCCCCCCCTTGTCGTGGCTGTGTGTAGCTGACACTTGCCTGTCAAAGGCAATGCATTTCCAGTTCCCACCTCTCTCTGAACTCCAGTTCTTGTCACCAGGCCCCCAGTGGATATTGTCACTGAAACTCTCCTCCGATCATCACTTTAAATGCTAACCTTTCAGGAACTAAAGTTACAATTGGAATCTGCTCTTAGCTCCCCCCAAACTTCCTAGTTTCCCTTCTCTGACCTCACTGCCTTGGTCTCTGGTGCTAAAACTCTCTTGTTCAATGTCACTTGAATCCATGGAATTATTGAATCCATTTTCCTTCGTCATGGTGGAGTCCTGGTATAACTGAAAGGCATTGAGTTTGGAATTAGAAGACCTCAGTAAAGATCCCACTTTTGCCACTTCTTAGCAGTATGAGCTAATGAAATTTCTTAATCCTCTTAAGCCTTGAGCTTCTCATCTACAAAGTAAGATCAATGGTAGTCTTCCCAGCTTCTGTGCTAATTAGCTTAGACCCTCACCCTCCACACTAATGACATCCAGAACCTGATAATTCTTTGTGGTGAGCTGTCCTGTGCATTGTGGAGTGTTTAGCAGCATCCCTAGTCTTTATCCATTAGATGCCAGTAATACCCTCCTAGTTGTGACAGTCACAATTGTCTTCAGTCGTTACCCAATGTCTCCACCTCTTGCTAGCTGGGTAACCTTGGGCAAGTCACATAACTCAAAACTTAAGTTTCTTAACTTGTGAAATGAGCTTAATAACAGCACCTTCCTTGTAGGACCATTGTGAAGGTTAACTAAGACATATACTTCTGAAGTGCCTAGCACAGTAGCTAACTTGCAGTGAGTACTTACTAAATGTTAGCGGAGTTAGTCACAATAGCCAATATATGGAAATGACCTAAGTATCCATGGACATGTGAATGGATAAAGAGATGTAATATATTTATATATATGTACATGTGTGTCATTATTATAGGGATTTATCATGGAATATTAGTCAATCATAAAAAAAGAAGAAAATCCTGCCATTTGCAACAACATGGAGGAACCTGAAAACATTACGCTAAGAGAAGCCAGACAGAGAAAAACAAATACTGTATGATCTCACCTATTTGTGGAATCTAAAAAATTCAAGCTCACGGAAACAGCAAGGAGAATGGTGGTAGCCAGGAGCTGCCTGAGGGGGGAAATGGGGAGTTGTTGGTCAAAGACAATAAACTGTTAACTGTAAGGCGAGTAAGTTCTGGGGGTCTGACATACAGTGTGCTATCGTTATACTGCATTGTGTGCTGACGTTTGCTAAGTGAGTAGATCCTAACAGTTCTCATGACACACACACACGACTGTGAGGTGATGATGTTTACGTTAGATTGTACCAATCATTTTACAATATACAGTTAATTCAAATCATCACATTGTACACCTTAAGTATCTACAAGTTTTATTTGTCAGTTATACCTCAATAACACTGAGGGATGGATAACAATAAATAAATGTTAGCTGAAAATAAATCAAATACGAACAGCCTTCTCTTGACAACGTATTTGATGGCAGGAACCTTCTGTCTCATAGACTATTCCCTCAGTGCTGACAGAGTAGAAACTTCAATGAAGTTCTGTGGAATGGGTGAATGTTAGTTCTGCATCACTTTCGTTGGTCACCACTGTTGTTCTTCCTCTTCAGATTCATTCAATTCGTATTTATGAAGCTTTTACTCTGAACAAAGTCAGCACTCCTGGTCAGGACCATGATAACCCCACACCTAGTGCAATACCTGATCCCCAAAATCAGCAGTCTCCCCAGATCAGAGCAGCTGTGCAGCTTAAGAGCTCTCTGATCAAGCCAACGGTTTCTCAGAAAACCTCTGTGACAGAGGTGCATGTTCACTGGAGAATGGGAAAGAGAGAAGAGCTACCAGTCATGTCACCCACCCAGGCGTGGAGTGTGAGAAAAGAAAGGGAGAGATGCCCACTGTGTGATCCACAGCGGTGGTGTTCTGCCCCCTCTCGATCCCTTTGGGTCAGCGCACGGCGGTGCTGATTTTAGTAACACTGGGCTTCATTTCCCAGTTAACTCATTCAAAATTTTTCAAATTATTTTTCAAAGATTTATGTATTTTTTCTGAAGTATGTGTTTGCTTTTAGCGCTTTGTTTCTTGAAATTAAATTGAAATAAAATTATTTAATATCCCTAATGTTAAGAGCTGGTGTATACTTTTTTCCCCTCTCTGAACAGCTGGAGGGAGAGTTGTAAAGAGTTTATTGATATTCATTGAGTTCCTGTGATGTCCCAGGCCCTATTGTCTATTCAATTCTCACAGTACTTATTTTCAAATAGAGGAAAAGTGGTTCAGAGAGGTTGAATGAATTGCCCAATATCGCTCAACTATAAAACAGTGCTAGCATCTGTCTCACTCTGGGTAGACTGGTTACAAAAGCAGCTATGATTCTGTTCACCTCTGTTTCCATATCCTTTGCTATGTGAACTTGTAGGTTCTTCCATCAAGAAATGGGACCTGTTCCCCCACTTCTTAAATCAGGGCTAGTGTAACAATCATTTTGTCCAGTGGAGAGAAAAATAATTGTGGGCCAATTCTGAGGGTAGACCTTAAGGGGCTCTCTGTCTCAGAACCCTACCTTACCCCAGGAACAAGCCTGGTATGGCTGGCTGGAAGATGACAGAGCACGCGGGTAGAGCTCAGGCAGCTCGGTCCCCCCCGCTGAGGTCCCAGGTACAGTGAGAGCCAAGCCAAGATTGCCCACAAAGACCAGCTCATATCAGAACTGACCAGACAATTTACACACTCACATGCAAAAATAAAGGTTTGCTGTTGTAGCCATTGCGGTGTTGCAGTTATTTGTCACACGTCATTATTTAAGCAAGAAGTAATTAATATAAGTTCACAATGCTTGCAGGTCTTTCCTTATGGTGGTATAAAGAGAAAAGTTATTGCAAACTCATCTATGAAAAGTCTTTTTTTCCAGTTTTTATCATAATATTACATTCTTTTAAATTACTCAAGAGAAAAAAAAACATGGTATGAGCAAGATATTAGAAAGGAAATTATTTGTGTTTAATGAACCAATGTAATGAGCAAGTAAATTGCAAACTGAACTATAATGCAAGTCTCTCCTTTGTTTCTGTCATCAGATGAATTCAATGCAAACCAACCAACCAGTAGTTCTGAATGTCTCGTCTGCACAGGCACGATGCTACCATGCAATGGTGTTTTGAGACAAGGTTCCTGTCTTCAAGGAATTTATAATCTAATTGAAATAGAAGTAGCCATGCAAGTAATGGAAGTTGAATAACAATAAAATATTTTAATACCACCTTCACCACAACCTATATTTATTTTTTAATTTAATTTGTATTGTACTTTTTCCCATTACCACTTAGTCCCCTTACACTCCCTGCCACCCAGCAATCACAACACTATTGTCCATGTCCATGAGTCCTTTTTCCTTTTTGCTCAGTCTCTCCGCCCCTCACCCTACCCCATACCACTAGCTGTCATCCTGCTCTCCATCTATGAGTCTGTCCCCATTTTCTTTGTTAGTTCAGTTTGTTCATTAGAGTCTACCACAACCTATGTTTCAAAAAGAAACTATGTATGAACATTTTTATGAAGGAAATTAACATTTGCTAGGAGAATACAGAGGAAAAATAAGATGCTTGGGAGAGAAGCTGCCTAGGTGAAGGCTAACTCTATAAGTGAGGCTGGAACTCCTTAAAGCACTTCAATAAGCAAATAAGAAGGCTCTGTTGGTAGGTAAACCCGCAGGCTGGCAGTGGGAAAGTGCAAGGTGTATTTGGCAGTGAGTAAATAAGTCATGTTGATGAGAACAGAGAAAATCAATAGGACAAAGTAGCTGATTGGATAGGGAGTAGAGGGGACTGAGAAGCATGTGTGTCTCCAGCCAGGAGGATGGTGATCATTAACAGACAAAATGTTAGGAGGCAGCAGCTGGTGAACTCTTCACCATCAGACACATGGAGCTTGAGGTGGGAGTGAAACACCCAGCAGGCTTTTAGAAATTCAGGTCAGAGGCCAAGGGGAAAGATAAAAGTTAGAAATATGGCTTGAAAATCTTCAGTGCAAGAGAGCTGAGGTGAAACCAGAGCAGAAGGGTGGACTGGACCTTGGGGAATGCCCACAATGTCCAGGGGGCGAGAGAAAGATGCACAGCTGACTGCTAAGCAGGATGTCACAAGTGCCACATGAGTCACATAAGTGTGATAGCCATTCAGAGGAGGCAGAGAGGTGTACACCAACAGGGCAGAAATATTCTCTTTCGAGAGAAAATTGATGATAATGAGGAGGACAGGGTCACAGCTGGACCAGACGGCTTCTGTAAGTCATTCGAAGGGATGCATGGTTCTGGCTGGACAGCCTACTTGTTAACAACAGAAACATAGTGCAGACTCGTAACCTTATTTGCAAAGAGAAAAATCAGCCAGCTTTGTTTGGGGCTAATTTCGTCTTCTTGACTCTCTGCATTGACCTTAATGGCTTTATTAGCAAACTTCTGCTTCATTTTTATTAATTTTGATAAATTCAGAAGGTGAAAATTGAAGAAAATATTTGATGAGTTGAAAGCCAGCTCAAATAAATAAAGCATCAAGGTACATGAAGGATGGCCTGGTCCCCTTGCTTGTACTGTCTATGTGGTAAGTACATCTTAAGTGGTGTGCATATTGCACATACAGGGTACTATTGTCTTTGCATCTCTCAGCAGAAACACATAGTTACACACTCACATTAACTAGTTCTCATGGTTACAGATGATGTCATGATAACATCCGTAAGAAAGTACAAGTCATCCCAACCACTGGAAGAACCACTCAAAGAGTTTCTAGCAATATAAATAGTAGCCATTGGTTATATTTGATTTCAATAGAGTGAAGAATAGAAAGATACAGTTTTATAAAAACATATCTTGCTTTTTATTTTTTTAAAAGTTTGCAAAAGAAGCCTTAAGCCCTTAGCCACCAGATATATCTGTATTAACCATTCCAGTCTATACCTGCTCCAAGTGCTGTGCTCCAGTAACACTGCATAGCAACTGGTATTTTAACAAGCTTTTCAAGTGGTTCAGGACCTAAAATTTGAGAACCATGACCTAGGTATTCTAGGGAGAAGCAAGGGCATTGGAAAGGGTGAAGGCGCCCCGCTGAACACAGCCCAGTCTTCCCTTTTTATTTTTGCTCTTTTTAAGTAGAGAAGCTTGCTTTACGGTTTTATGATATTGGGCTTTCATCCTTCCATTCATTAAATTGGAAATCTGGGAGGCATCCCTGACCTCCCTCATCAGTCCACCAGCAAGTCCTGTCAATCATCTTATCAAAATGTATCTCAACATCTGCCTCCTTTCCTTCCAGCTGCACTGTCAACACCCTGCACCAGCCTGCCACCTTCTCTCGCCACTCCTGCAGTATCCTTTCAAGCCACCTCCTTCCTTCTGCTCTTAGCCGCCCTCAGTCCATTCTCACTGGAACACCAAGAATGTTTTTTTCAAAACTTAAATTAGGTCACATTGCCTCACAACTTAAAACCTTTCTATGGTTCCCAAAACATTAAAACAAAACCTGGGCTCCTCTGACTGTGGATCATAGTGTGTCATGCCCCTGCCTTTCTCTATATCATCTGACATCTCATTCTCCAAGTCTCAGTATAATTCTAGCCACCCCAGTTTTTTTTCTCCACATCAAGCCAAGGAGGCAGAAGACTTTGCATTGATCTTCTTTGCAAAGATGTCACTCCCCAGAGGTGTTCAAGACCATTGTCTTTAAACTCAATTTCCACCCTGGCTGATGTAGCTCAGTTGGTTGAGCGGCATCCCACAAAACCTAAAGGTTGCTGGTTCAGTTCCTGGTTAGGGCACATGCCTGCCTGACTGGTTCCGTACCCAGTCAGAGTGTGTACTGAAGACAACCAGTCAATGTTTCTCTCTCACATTGATGTTTGTCTCCCTCCCATCCCTCTCTCTACAAATAAATAAAAATATCTTTTCTTTGAAAACAATTTCCCTCTCTCTGTTTTTCTCTGTCTTATTACATATTTGTTTCCTTCATAACATTTAGTGCAACATGAATTTTTTGTTTGCTTTTATTTGGTTTGGCTCTAAACTAAAAGCTCAGTGAGCATAGAAACTGTGTCCATTGTGGTACCTAGCATGGGGCCTGGCATATATTTGGGACTCCATTACTGGACGAATGGATGAAATGATCCGCAGTTATCAAGGTATGGAAGTCCCTGATAGAGACGTTAGAAACTTCCATTTTGGGTGGGGTGAGAGTGAGTGTGTTCTGAAATTAAATTCCATTCCCGAGTTGTTTTCATGACTGGTGACCTAAAATTCCCAAGCCTATTTTCTTCCAGCCCACTGAGGCTAGATCACACGGCCATTGGGAACATTCTATGAAGCTAACAGGTTGTTTTGCCCATTTGGAAGAGAAATTTATTAATGTTCACCCATAGGTACAAAGATATCACAGTAAGAAATAAGAGTTTGAGCTCTTTGTGGGAGAATGTGAGTTCATTATACAGCATGCACTATTAATTCTTATTATGGTTGTATTAAAATCATATTAATTTCATATAATCTCATTTGTACAATATAGGCTTTAGGCCAAGAGCATTATGGCAATCTCATCTGGACAAGGCTGCCGCAGTGTGACTGAATCAGACTTGGCCGCTTGCCAACTACGGCACAACACTGAATTTCCCATCACTAATGGACATGGAGAGGAGGGAGCACTGTCATCCTCTGAGGGGTGGGAGTGGGTGCAGGTGATGAGAACTGGCTCTCAGGTCCTTCCAATGGCTTCTGATTCTTCAATTCCAGCTAAGCCGATTCAACACAACTAAACAACCACATATTCAGGGCCTCCTGAGTGCCAGGAACTGAGCTGAGAATGTGACAGCGAAGAATGTAGACACTCACTCTGCACCAACAGAGTCTGGAGACAGTAAATGGGAGGTGAAAAGAACAGCTAAGTCAGAAAATGGTGACATCAGCCCTTGGTTCTCCTCTCAGAATGTCACCTTGACACAAGAGTTAGCCCATGCAGTCAACAATCAAAGAAACGGCACTTCCTTAAATGTCGCCAAAATATTTTTGTCTTTGGTACCATGAAATGACTGTTGGCTGTATTTGAAATGACCCCAGAATTAGAAGGCCCAACTGTTTGACTCGAATGTTCCTCCAACCCCTCATTCCTCTGAGCTCCTTCACCATACCCGCATGTTTATTGTGTTTTCCTGTGTGATAGTGAGTCACTGTCCCTTAACCTAATAGTAAAATCCATATGTACCTCTTTTATTAGATTTATAGAGTAATAGAATGTCTGACTTTCCCAGAATCTCTTGAGGTGTTACCTTGCAGCTGTTTTCCAAAACACTGTTGTGTCTGTAGCTACATTTCACAGCACCATCATGGGGCCTGCTTGCAACTGATGGCAGCCAGAGTAGTGCATCTTTGTTTTCTCACTAGTTCCTCTGCGGTCATCATCACTCTTTATGTTAGGGACCACACTCATTGTCAGTATAAATCACTCTGTCTCAGCACCAACATGGCTGAGTAGCATGACTCATTTCCAGGCTAATTGTAAAGCGGACAACAGTTGCCTCACTAGTTGTCAGACATTTTCTCCACATTTTTTTAGATATTTTATGACTAAATTGAGAGAAAATGAATTACGTGGTAATGTGGGCAAGTCATTAACTTCTCTGAGTCTGTTATTTAGTCCATAAAATTAGAGGATTAAATTAGGTTATAGGTTAAGCTACTGAGCAATGAGGGAAATTTAGCTCTCAGATGAGCTTGGATTTGTTCTCACAGCATATTAAAACTTCTCAGTCATCAGTAAGATTCTAAAATTGGGGGGAGGGTTCCATAAAACTCCAGATTTCTGGTTCTCTTGAAAAATAAAAATATGAATTCCCTTGAAAAGTCTGGCTTCAGAGAGTGCCAGCCATTTTTCTCACATTCACAAATGATGAGGAAGGGAGGTGACTAAACTAACCCATCTCTTCTGATAGCACCTAAAGATAGTTATGCCCTATGCCCTTTTCCTGGTGAAATCCAAAAAGAGACTTGGAAGAACCATATTTGGAAAAGGAAGGTCTCTGAATGGCTTAGAAAATTCTTTGAAAAAAAGAAGAAAACAGCAACCTCAGCTCTACCATAGTCATGGTGCATGTTGTGATCTTGACTTGTTCCATATTTATCATTGTTTGGGTTGAACAGGTTTGTTTCTTAAAAATAATTGAGAGGGGTGTGGTAGAGGAAATTTAGTTTATCTTAATCCTTCACACCTCACAGTTCTCTGAATCCACCTAGAGCAGCTCATTCTGCTTGGTGACTTAGGAAAAGGAGTGTTTGTATTAAGGAGAGTGGGTCTTTTTTGGGTTATAAAAAAGGAGAGAAGAACTTCTGATCAAGAAATGGGAGGCATAGGTAAACACGCTTTACCCCCTTGCAAACTACAGAAAAAATTACAACTAGACCTCTAAACAAATAACAACTAAAACCATAAGAAAAATGAGCTATATGGAAGTCTGACAACCAAGGCTGTAAAGAAGCCACATTCACCCAGATGGGTGGGGGTCCGGAGATGCAGAGACAGTGGGGAGAGGTGCAGAGACATAGTGTGGCCAAGAGTCAGAGGAGTGGGAAGTCCCATTCATAAGTGGTGAATAATAATCAGACCTCAGGAGCAAGGGATCCCAGCCCTAGGCCAGACCACACAGCCCAGGGTTCCAACACCAGGAAGATAAATCTCCATAACTGCTGGCTATAAAAACCAGTGGGGGCCCTGGCTGATGAGGATCAGTAGATTGAGCACCAACTATGAACTGAAGGGTCACCAGTTCAATTCCAGACAAGGGCACATGCTTGGGTTGCGGACCAGATCCCCAGTTGGGGGATGCGAGAGGCAAGCAATCAATGTATCTCTCATGCACTAATGTTTCTCTCCCTCTTTTTTTCCCTCTTTTCTCCCCCCCCCCTTTGAAAGATTTTATTTATTTATTCTTAGAGAGGGGAACGGATGGAGAGAGAGGGGGGTAGAAACATCAATGTGTGGTTGCCTCTCAAGCAACCCCTACTGGGGACCTGGCCTGCAACCCAACATGGGCATGTGCCCTGACTGGGAATCGAAACTTTGACGCTTTGGTTTGCAGGTTGGTTCTCAACCCACTGAACCACACCATCCAGGGCCCTTCCTCTCTCTCTCAAAGAAAAAAAATGCAGTGGGGGTGGGGGTAGTGTTGGGAACCGCCCTGACTGGTATCAGAGGCTGAAACCCCCGCCTAGCTAAGGCTAAGGGAACGCTCTTGGAACCGTGAGCCAGTAAGGAGATAAAAGCTTATCTTCCTGGCAGGAATGCTGCTTCTGCTGCTGAACCCCAAAAAGCTTGGTCGGTTAGCCAAAGACGGGTAAGATTCCCCATGGGGGAATGACCCAAGCCAGGCACGATCACTTTGGGAGGCCCCCCAAAAGAAGGACTTGGGGGGCTGCAGCAAAAGGGGGTGATGGACCCTCACTCCTCGGCTTTGACAAAGTCTGAGTTCTCAGCGTCCGGAAGAAAATCTCCTTATCTCTCGGTGGCCTTAGTTCCCACGCTCCACCTAAGCCTGAAACAATGACAGGGTAGTACAGCTCGGTACTGGGAAGTGCGGATTTCCCGGGGTGATCAGGCCTAAGAAAGAACATGTAAATTACTGTGAAACCTTCTTTGTTTAGAATGCTCTCAGTTGAATGAGAAGGGTCTTAGGAGGAAGTTATTTTGTTCCTCAGTCTTACAGCTCTTTGACCCCCAACTCAATAGACGGGCAGAGTTCTTTGTTTTCTATAGTTCCTTACTTCCCCTAATGAGTATTGTACTTTACCTGAGTTATTATGTAGCATGAGCCCAATAAAAGCAGGTATGGACTGTAAATCGGCGCGCTCCTCACTAGAAGGGGTGGCCATTTCGTCCCTACTTCTCCACAGAAACTAGTTTGTCTCTGTGCATGTTTTTTTCTCGCGTGTTTATCGTCGAGCCATCCACAGCGTTCCGTGGTCACTGCTGGCCGGTGACCCACGCGCAACAGGGTAGTGGAAGAAACTGCCAGATTTTCAGGAGACTCCATTTAAAGGGCCCACACGAACTTAGAACTTATGCAGACTCACCCCCTCTGGGATTCAGCACCAGAGCAACAGCTGGTAGGGCTCCAGACACATATGAGGAGTAAGTGAAGTCACTGGAAACAGGGCAAATGCTGGACAAACCTACAAAAGGCAGGCAGCCACACTGTCTCCTCTCTGAGCCCTCCCCCAACAAAGAGCCACAAAGAGGTGAGGTGAAGCAGGTTGCCCTGCCTTGGTGATTACCTAAGGCTCCACCCCACACAATTTACAGGTGCCTTTTCTACAATAGGCCATGCTACTAAGACAGGGAGTCAAAGCTGCTCTACCCAATACACAGAAACAAACACAAAGGAGGCTGCTGAATTGAAGAGAGAAAGGAATAGAGCCCCAATGAAAGAACAGATCAAAAACCCAGGAAAAAAAAAACTAAGCAAAATGGAGAGAACCACCCTATTAGATGCAGAGTTTAAAACATTGGTTATCTGGATACTCAAAGAACTCATTGAGTATGGCAGTGACATAAAAAAGATCCAGGGCAAAATGAAGATCACATTAAGTGAAATAAAGAAAAATCTATAGAGAACTAACAGTGGAGGAGATGAAGCCGAGATTCAAATCAACAATTTGGAACATAAGGAAGAAATAAGCATTCAGGCAGAATAGCAAGAAGGAAAAAAAGAATTCAAAAAACGAGAGTAATGTAAGTAGCCTCTGGGACATCTCCAAACACACCAACATCTGAATCATAAAGGTGCCAGAAAGAGCAGAGGAACAGCAAGAAATTAAAACTTATCTGAAAAAATAATGAAAGAAAACTTCCCTAATCTGGTGAAGGAAGTAAGTCTGGGAATTACAGAGAATCCCAAACAAGTTGAACCCAAAGAGGATCACACCAAGACACGTCATAATTAAAATGCCAATGGGTAAAGATAAACAAAGAATCTTAAAAGCAGCAAGAGAAAAGCAGAGAGTTACCTACAAAGGAGTTCTGATAAGACTGTCAGCTGATTTCTCAAAAGAAACTTTGCAGGCAAGAAGGGACTGGCTAGGAATATTCAAAGTGATGAAAAGCAAGGACCAACAACCAAGATTACTCTAACCGGCAAAGCTAGAATGGAAATTAGAATGGAAAGGCAGATGAAGTGCTTCCCAGACAAGGTAAAGCTAAAGGAGTTCATCATCACCAAGCTATTATTATGTAAAAGGTTAAAGGGATTTATTTAAGAAAAAGATCAAAACTATGAACATTAAAAGGGCAATAAATTCACAACTATCAACAACTGAATCTAAAAATAACAAACTAAGCAAACAACTAGAACAGGAACAGAATTCATAGGTATGAGGATTACTTGGAGGATTATCAGCTGGGAGTGGGAAGAGGGAGTTGGGGGAAAAGGTGCAGGGATTAAGAAGTTTAACTGGTAGATACAAAATAGACAGGGGGGTGTTAAGATTAGTATAGGAAATGGAGTAGCCAAAGAACTTACATGCATGACCCATGGAAATGAACTAAGGGGGGTTATTGCTACAGGAAATGGGCATACCAGGTGGAGGGGGCCATAGGGGGAAAAATGGAAACAACTGTAATAGCACAATCAATGAAATATATTTTTAAAAAATAGAATAGAAAAGCAGAGAAGAAAATTCTACCTGAGCCGTTTGGGAGGAAGTAGTCTTAACTAGACACCTGCTCTTTGCTTAATGGCATCCCCACCTGGCCTTGCTTGTTTATATTATTTCTCTGGCCCTTTTGGTCACCAGAGTTTTCACTAGAAATTTCTAAGTGCCCTTTCATCTTAATAAACTTCAACATTTAAAAAAGTATTTCAATGGGGCTGATCCTCCACAAGCAGGCATTTTCTCCCTCTCCTGACAGAATATCGCAATCTAAACACAAAGATACAAACCTTGTCTGTCTTCAGTTAAGGCTTCTGCACCTGTAAAAATCCCTGGCATCTAAAAGGCACTCAATAAATATTTGTGGAATGAAGTATTCAAGGGTTAGTAATTACCTTTGGAAAGGATCCATAATGATTAACAGAGCAAATGAGTGTTTAAAAGGGCACAGAATCACCTTAATTGCAATATCATTATATTTTATGTTACCAAATAGAGAGGGATAGGCAGCTTAAAATTTTGTTGTTGTTGTTGTTGTTTTGGTTTAAATAAGTTGTTGTTTAACATGTCCTAGGTATAAATGCCATCGGACTTTTATTTTTTTTATTTTTACCGAAGGATAGGTATATACTCTGGGAAGTAATGAAACAAAAACAGTAAACTTCAGTCTTAAAGGAATAAAGAATTTATTTTTTGATTGAGATTAGGTTTAGAAAGTGCACTTTTCTGAAAATCGTTACTGAAGGGAGCCGGGGTGAGGATAGGTGGCAGAACACTACCCCCTTGTGTTTAATGTTGGAACTTCACCCGTCTTCACTGACAGCCCTGAAAATTAATCCGCACATGCTCCAGGTATCTTGCTAGGCGCTAGGGGGCATTATTGAGCAAAACACACGCAGCTTCTGAAAACTCATGCGAGAAAGGCTCATCAATGATGTAATCATTCAAATACATATGAAATTTCAAACTGCAGTAACTGTTTTGGAGGCAGGAATATGGTGCTTTGAGAATGATTCAGCTTTTTTCTCTGCCTCTCAGATAACTAGCATAACATAGATTAATTTATTGAGAACCCTATATGCCCAAGTAGTAAGTATGCTAAGCATTTCTTTTGCATTATCTCATTTAATCCTCTCAAAAATTATAGGCAGATAATGTGTAGATAAATAATTTTGTACGAGGTCACACAGCTAGAAAGTTGTCAGACTAAGATTTTTTTAAAATTTAAATTATATTTTATTGTTTATGCTACTACAGTTGTCCCAATTTTTCCCCCTTTGCCTCTCCCACCTAGCCCTTTATATATACCTCCTCAGGCAATCCCTACACCATGTACATGTCCGTGGGTCAGGCATAGATGTTTTTTGGCTACTATATTCCCTATGCTGTACTTTACACCCTCACGACTTTTCTGTAACAAGCAATTTGTACTTCTTAATCCTCTGACCTTTTTCACCTATCCCTCTGACCCCCCTGCCATCTGGCTACCATCAGATGCGGTGTGCATTTATGATTGTGTTTCTGTTCTTCTTGTTTGTTTATTTTATTTTTTAGATTCAATTATTGATAGGTATTTATTGCCATTCTATTTGTTCATATTTTTGACCCTCTTCTTAAAAAAGATCCTTAAACATTTCATATAATATCAGTTTAGTGGTGATGAATTCCTTTAGCTTTTTCTTTTCTGGGAAGCTCCTTATCAATCCTTGAATTCTAAATGATTGCCTTGCTGGGTAGAGGAATCTTGGTTGTAGGTCCCTGCTTTTCATCACTTTGAATACTTCTTTCCAGCCCCTTCTTGCCTGCAAAATTTCTTTTGAGAAATCAGCTGACAGTCTTATGGGAGCTCCCTTGTAGGTAACTAACTGCTTTTCTCTCGCTACTTTTAAGATCCTCTCTTTGTATTTGACCTTTGGCATTTTAATTATGATGTGTCTTGGTATGAGCCTCTTTGAGTTCATCTTGTTTGGGACTCTGTGCACTTCCTGGATTTGTATGTCTCTTTCCTTTACCAAGTTAGAAAACTTTTCTGTCATTATTTCTTCAAATAGGTTTTCAATTTCTTGCTCTCTGTAGGGTAAACAGAGGCAGCCTGGCGTCCTCATCCAGGTGTCTGGGTAACTAAGGGAAGAAGTTTTCCCATAACCTTGAGAATGGGCCTGATAAGTAGTGTTCTCATAGTCTTGTGACTTGGCCCAATGAACTGTTCCCATAGCCTCGAGTGGGCTCGCGTGCATAGTATGAAGCTCTGTTGCATAAGATCTGTTGGCACCCTGCTGGCCTTGTCTATGTCTAGTACTTAAGCAACTAGGGAGTCCCCGCTGGGTGTTACAACATGTGCCATACAAAGAGACAGCTGAAATGCAGTGTGCCATACAGAGACATGCAGGGAGACACGCAACTTGCAGTGTGTGTGGCTTGCGCACGGGTGAATAAAGGTCTGTCAAGCATCCCCACGGCTCCGTGCATTTTCTTCCATCTGCCCAAATCAGAGTGGACCTGCCAGGCCTTAACCAGCTGCAACACACTCTCTCTCTTCTCGTTCCAGCACTTCCATAATCTGAATGTTGGTATGCTTGAAGTTGTCCAAGAGGCTCCTTACACTATCCTCATTTTTTAAATTTTTTCTTCTTGCTGTTGTGACTGGGTGTTTTTCTTCCTTCTATTCCAAGTCACAGATTTGATTCTCAGCTTCATCTACTCTACTGCTGATTCTCTGTATATTATTCTTTATTTCAGTTAGTGTACCCATCATTTCTGACTAGCTCTTTTCATGGTTTCCATGTATTTTTTTATGCAGTTGAAGTTCTCCCTGAATTCACCTACTCTTCCCCTAACTTCATTGAGCTTCCTTATAACCAGTGTTTTGAACTCTGCATCTAGTAGATTGTTTCTATTTTGTTTAGCTCTTTTTCTGAAGTTTTGATCTGCTCTTTCATTTGGGCCATGTTTCTTTGTCTCCTCATTTTGGAAGTTTCTCTGTGTTAGAAACATGTGTTCCTGCTATGACTCCCTGGCTTGGTAGAGTGGCCTAATATAGCAGGTGTCCTGTAGAGTCTAGTCACACAGCTTTCCCTATCACCCAAGCTGGGTACTCTAGGTGCACCCTCCTCTTATAGTTGAGTCTGATTGCTGTTGGCATGCCAATGGGAGGGATTTACACAGGCTGATCAGTTCCAGTGACTGGCTGTGATCACTGACCACCAACCTCTAACCACTGTGGAGGATCAGCTGTGCAGGGGTCTACTCCAAAGAGAAGAACTTACATCAGCAAGGCTCTGGTGACTGCTGAGTCCAGCCCTTGATTGTGTTGCTTATAAAGGTGGTTGGGTGTTCTGACATGATTTGTAACTGTCCACTGGGTGAACAGGCTCTGAAGCCTCCCAGGAAGTGCAGACCAAGGTCAACCACCCAGCATAAGCTACAAAGCAATCTGAAGATGGCTGCTAGTTTTGCTGGGCTTACAGGTGCCCAAGCAAGGCCAAGCTCTAAACCAAGGCTAGCTGCTGCTAGTGCTGAGTCTAGAGCCACTTAGTGAAAGGTACAGGACTTATTGAGGCCAGATGCTGCTTGTTTGAGAGAATGTAAGAAAGTCTGAAGCATCAGCTAAGACAAGCCATTTATATGGAATAGCCACTGGAAACAGCTTGGGTAGGCCCACAAGTTAGGTGGGGAAAATCCTCAAGGAATCACTGGGGTGGGGCAAACCGTATGAGCCAGGTTGATAGAGTCTCAGATATGGAGCCTGCCTGCCGGTTCTGTGTAGAGAAGGCTCAGAAAGGAATAATATTCTCTGCCAGCACTTCTGTCTAGGGCAAAGCTGACCCCAAGTTCTTGCCCTGATGGCAGACACTTCAGTTCCTCTCCACATGTTCCTGGCCTTTCAAGCTGCTGCCCCAGGACTGGAGCTCAGAGGGAGTGAGTCTGACTAAGTCTGTGTGGGGACCCTTTAGGAGGAACTGCTTGGGATTCCAGATATTTCTGTGTTCCACAGCCTCAACCCCCACTAGGTTTTATAGCCAGAAGTTATGAGGACTTACCTTCCTGACACTGGAACTCTGGACTGGGGAGCCTGGTGTGGAGCTGGGACCCCTTGCTTCTGAAATATCCCTCCTGATTTTTATGTTCCACATGTGAGTGTGGGACCAGCCCATTCCATAGCTCCGCCCTTCCTACCAGTTTCAGTGTGGTTTCTTCTTTAATTCCATAGTTGTAGGGCTTCCATTCAGCTCAATTTCTGGTGGTTCTAAACAATGGTTGTTCTGTAGTTTAGTTGTAATTTTGGTGTGCTTATGTGAAGTAGCCGGCTGTGTTTACCTATGCTGCTATCTTAACCAGAAGTCCTGGACTAAGATTTTTAACGCCCATATTCCTTACTAACTGGGGGAGGCGGGGGGAGCAACCCAAGATACTATAACAGTGTTTCTTAAACATGAGGAATATGTGAACTTCTTTTGTAGCCCTGGCTGGTGTGGCTCAGTGGGTTGAGTGCCAGCCTATGAACCAAAGGGTCACAAGTTGATTCCCAGTCAGGGCACATGCCTGGGTTGCGGGCCAGGTCCCCAATAGGGGGCACTCGAGAAGTGGCCACACATTGATGTTTCTCTCTCTCTTTCTCTCTCCCTTCCCATCTCTAAAAATAAATAAATAAAATCTAAAAATAAAGTTCTCAACCAATTTTGCCATCATTATATCCAGGGTCAGCTTGTGAGTGTAAAGGAGGAACACAGTAGACCCGACAAGCTCAGGAGGCCACATGCAGTGCCTGATAAGCTAAGTGATCAAAATTAACTTCACAGGCTAGTTGGATCATAAGTTCCTAACTGGACAGGTCATGGTTGTTGGTCATCTCCCAGGCCTATAGCTTCCTTAGCAAAGGTCAGTCTTTGCATTAAGTGAGTCCTACCCATTGTTTCATGCATCTAAAATAATGGAGCTTTGACATGTTAAAGTAATTTTTGTTTCCAGAACCTTTGGAAGCATAACAGCTAGGACCAAAGCACAGGACCATGAAACTCCTCATTATAATCTTGTAAATGCTAAATATTAGCCACCTGGTACCCACCAATGTAAAAGAAGCATGGATCTCTCCATTTTTACCCAATCCTAGACATTACCCCACTTTGCTTTCTCCTGCCTCCCTAACCTACCACAAGTGGATTTCATGTAACCTTTTCATCATCTTGTTTGATTCTCAATTCATAAAAATTCATAAGAATTCATAAGAAATGCAAAATTGCCATTCTCAGAAGTATTTTCTCAATCCCTTAAAATCTTGCTATCAAGCATGTCTGCAGATTTGGCTCACACAAACTTTTTAAATTCTAATCCTTGCTGCTTTAGTCTGTAGAAAAATGTTAAGTATGAACTTTGAATGTCTATAGCTCTTACATGACTATAAAACAAAAGTAAATGTACATGTTAAATGCAAACAAAACTATCACTCAAAGGGCATATTGTAATAACTTCTAATCAACAGCAATGATGAGGCATTCATTTAAAAATGAACACATATGATTTGCCTACAACAAGTCAGGCACTGCACCCATGCTTTGGGAGCAAGGTGGCAGAGACAAACAATGAACAAATAACTAATAAAATATCTAGTGCACAGGTGGCAAACACAAGGCCCATGGGCCAAATCCGACCTTCCACTTTGTTTCATCTGGCCTGGCACCTTGTTTCTACCCAGTGGCAGTGCCGAGCTCTCACTTAACTGTTAGGGGGTAGTTATATTTATACAGCCCTAAAATTACATTCGGCCCTTTGAAGGTAACCATGAGGCTGATGTGGCCCCCGGTGAAAATGAACTGGACACCCCTGATCTAGTGCATCAGTTGGTGAGAAGTGCAGTGTAGAGAAATACAACAGGAAGAATGGTTGTGTTAGCAAGATGGTCAGGGGAGTAGTGTTTGGGCAAAAACATGAAGGAGGCAGGGGAGCATGCCTGTAACTGTCTACGGAGAGAACATCCCAAATGAGCCTGGGCAAAGAGAAGACCTCAATTTGGGAATGTACTTGGTATACAGTGTTTGAGGGCAAGCAAGGAGGCCAGTGGGATTAGAGCAGAGTGAACCAGTGAGGAAGTTGTAAAAAATAAGGTGGGGTCAGGGTAAAGGTTAATTGTATGTCAGATAAGGATGTCTGCTAAACTACCTTTTGGATTCTTTTCCTACACTGCCTGAAACACCATTAATCTTTCCCTACAGATCCATTTAAATACAGTTCTCCAGATAGATTGCATTTGCCTTCTCTGCCTGCCTAAGCTGGTTCCTCTTCACACTTCAAGCCAAGCTTAATCATGGCCTTGTCTGGAGAACCCTCCCCACCCTGATCCGACATGCATCCCCTCAGAAAATGATGACACCTCATGCACGATTCCATCCCAGTGTCCATTACTGCATTCTAGCTGGTGACTTATTCATCCGTTTTGCCTGCTAAAAAAATAAACATCTTGAGGGTGAGAAGTTTTTTTCTCAATATTTTCAATGTGTAAACACCTACATGGTCCTAATATTTAGAAAATTAAGACAGTTAATGCTTGTTGAGTGAATAAGTACCACAGGTAATGGCTCATAATCATGCCAACCCAGACTGGAATGGTGTGCTGGTGTGTAATACTTGCCGTCAATCACGAAGGGTCACGAAGTGCCAGACAAAGAACTGAATCAGACTTACCATCATCCGTCCTTATTTGTTATCTTCCAATAACCCTACAAATTAGATTCATCACTACCACCTTTAAATGTAAAAGAGATGAAAGTAGTCTGGTTAAATAACTTCAATTTTACCATCTAGAACCAGGATTTAAATCTAGATTTATCTAAATCCAAAACTACGCCAAGTTATAAATTGGACACATAAATTAGGAACTGCTTTGTTATACTTTTCCAAATTCTTCTATCAATAACTATCATCTGTAAGAGATTTACAGAAAACCTTTCTGTACTGTATTTACATTACTTGACATCACTGTGGTTTCTAGGGAAAAAGGTTGAAATTCACCTGTCAATCATTCAGTCACAGAGAAGAGGTGGGCATGGCTGAAACCAGGAATTCCTGGGGAGCACCTGAAACTGAAGTAAAATGATGAGGAGGAAATGAAGACCACGGATCCAATAGAAATGTTAGCTCTACAGGGGACATCTATAAACCCTGGCATTTCTGTGGTTGTTGTGTGTTATCCTCATTTTTGTATGCATTATATAAAACTATATTTATATAAATACACAAAAAAACAGGTTCAAAGGGTATATAAAACAAAATGTTTGGGTTTTTTCTAAGATGCAAAATGTTCTTTTTCCCCCCTGTGATCTTCTGCATTTACCGAAGTCTCCACAACTTAAAAAATTATGATGAAACTGAATTTAAAACATGAATTCAATTAAAAAATGGGCAAAAGACCTGAACACCTACAACACCAAAGAAGATATACAAATGTCAGATAAGCCTAAGAAAAGGTGCCCAACATCAAGATCATTGAGGAACTGTAAACTGAAACAGCAGTGAGACACCACCACACAGCTGTCAGGATGACCGAAATCTGAACACTGACTCCGTATGTGGTGGTGGTGTGGGCAGTCAGGGACTCTCACTCATTGATGGTGGGAACACAAAATAGTCCAGGCAGTTCGGAAGAGGATTTGGTGGTTTCTTACAAAACTAAACATGTTTGTATAATAAAATCCAACAATCACATTTCTTGATATTTATCCAAAGGAACTGAAACTCGTCCACACAAAAGGCCTGCACGTGAATGCTTGTAGCAGCTTTATATACAGTTGCCAAAACTTGGAAGCAATCAAGATGTCCTTCAATAGGTGAATGGATAAATAAATGTCAATAGTAATACATCTACACAGTGGAATATAATTCAGCCCTAAACACAAATGACCTATGGAGCCATGACAAGACAATGGGAAGAAACTTAAATGCATATTGCTGAGTGGAAGAAGCCAATCCGAAAAGGCAACATAGTGTATGATTCCAACTATATGACATTCTGGAAAAGGCAAATCTGTGGAGACAGTTAAAAGATCAGTGGTTCCCAGAGGCTTGAGGCGGGGAGGGATGAATAGGGGGAGCACAAGAGGATTTTAAGGCAAAAATACTGTGCTGTGTAACACTCTAATGGTAGATATATGTCATTATACATCTTTCCAAATCCATGGAATGTGCAACAGCAAGGTGAACCCAAGGTAAACCATGGACTTTGGTTGAGGATGATGTGTCAGTGTTGGCTCATTGATCGTAACACGTGTACCACTCTGGTCCCAGGTATTGACAGTGGAAGAGGCTGTTGCCAGGAAGGGACATACGGGAATGCTCTGTATTTTCTACTCAATTTTGCTTTGAACCATAAAGTGCTCTAAAAATATAGGTCTATTAATCTCTTTAAGTCCAGGACAAGAAAATTTGCTATTCAAAATTCATCAGAATGGAAGGTGGGGGTATAGCTCAGTGGTAGAGCATTGGACTGCAGATCAAAATTCATCAGAATGCACTCCAAGAACTCCTGCCCTTGTTTGCATTCCTTGCTATTCTGGGAAGAGAACTGTTCATGATAATAAAGCGCAGGTTACAGGAAATTCAATAAACACAGGAGAATATGCTTCAGAATGCTGCAGAAGTTGGAAAAAGTACCCATAAATAATAATCTCAGAAGAACAGATTGAGGAAACTACCTCACTTAACCAGAATAAACTAACAATTCAACAGATCAGCACTCAGGGCTGGTTGGAGAGCAAAGATTTGTAGGTAACTGGAAATCAGTTACTTTGTAAACGAATATGTACTGAACGTCTAAACAGAAGTCATTGGAATGAAGATGGTGAATAAGATCATTGAGTTACAAGGAGGAATTCCACACTTCCCTAAATTTAGACAGTTCTCCATAGGGTTTAACTTCTGCTTCTCTTCAAGACCACTTTGCCAGGGCATTTGCATTCAGGAGCTTTGTGCAGAGGCTGATCTTCCCTTTAAAGCCTTGCCTTCAAAATCCCATGCCTTGAGGCCCTCAAAGCGTTGGTACCTGCAATTTTGGTTCGTCTGTTATTGAGAAGTGGGCTGAGTAATATCAATAGCAACACCTAATGTTTTGTGGACTGGTCCATGTGCCATGCACTGTTCTATGTGTTTTATATGCATCCACTCACTTAGTCTGCATAACGACCAGTGAGGTCAATATTAATTGTCTAATTTTATGAGTGAGGGACCATGGCACAGAGAGACTGCTCTGTTACTAGTAGGCTGGGAGACAGTGGGACCACTCTGTCTTACCATCTCTCAATGACAACAGACCCCAGGCCTCCAAAAGTCATTTTGTGGGTTGTTCACTAGGCAAGATGGCTACTCATGGGAGCAGCAACTGGGGACAGAAATCCAGTCCCCACTCAGCTTGCAAATGATGGACCCACAGGGCTGCATCTGCCCACAGAGGTCTTTACCTGAATAGCACAAAAGTGCTGGGAGCCAGGTACTATTTTGAAGGCTTTGTGTGAATGATCTCATTTCATCCACGTGTCCCCACACCTCTGCCTATTCTGTGTTCAAGTTCCCAGGGCTTCCTACACATGTAGAGTGTTGTCTGCACTTGCGAAATGTAGGCCCCATGAATCGGGTATAAACCTACCTTTGAACGCCAACACCTTGTTTTGGTTTCATCTTTTAAAAGATGTTTACAGGTATTAACTGCTCGGGCAGCTTGAGGCAACAAGGTCAACTCAGGGAGAATGCATAATTTCGAAATAGGCTGTCAATAATTTAAAAAGATAACTTAAAAGTGCCCTACACCTATATTTTCTGCATTTTAGTAGTAATATGTTTATCTATTAATTTATATATCCAATAAATACTTCTTGTTTTGTTTTGGGTTTTCTTATTTTTTTTTGAGGACCAGCCATTATTAGGCAATGAGAATTAAGTAAACACTGAAACTATTATTACCCTAAAGAAACTCCTAGTCAAAAAAGAGAGAAATATGGGAAATGGAACTCATGTATTTGGTTATCATTACAGACTTCATACTTACTGTATGTTGAACCATGTGGTGCACTAACGGGGCAAAGAAGCTCCGAACTATTAACACCACACAGGACAAATGTTTCTCATACTAACATATGTTTCACTAATGTGTACTAATATTTCAGTGAAGCCAAAGTTATTTCCTCCAACTAAACTAAATAAAGCAGGAATGTCCAGTACAGAGGCCACTTAAAATTGCTACAGTTTCTTCACAGACTGCTCTCCAACTACTTTCTTCAATAATGGTCTCAGAGAGATGAGAATTGGGAGATGAGAGAGATCAAAATGGAATTGCTTTTGAAATTATTCAAATTCTTGATCAGCTCTGAGCTTATTACACTGACTACCTTAAGCAGAATGACACTCTAATGAAGGATATAAATACCTCTGAGTCCAAATTTTGAAATCCTCAAAATTAGGAACAATTAGCATAGTGTTTACCAGATTAAAATGCACTTCCACAAACATATTTCATTTTATGCTCAGAAAACCCCAGAAGAAACGTGTTACTGACTTCCATCCCTTTCTAGAGGATGAAGCAAGCCCAGGGAAGCTTGCCCACGGGCCTTCCGCTAATAGGTGGGATCTGGCCTCTACACCAAATCAAGTCTTATGTAGATTTCACAATGACATTACAAAATCCCCTGTTTTGTTATTTCAGTCTTGACAGGGACATTAGCATTAATTGACACCGTGTTAAGATGTTTCATATTAAGATAATTCTTTCAACATGAGATAGTTATTTTGAAACCACCTGAAAAGTACTATCGACTTTTCCAGAAGCCACTGTTGCCGGCAACAGCGGCCAGGTCCGTGACAGACCGCACGCCGTGGTGGCAAAGCGCACACAATGGCTCATTGATTAGGTATCAAATGGCTTTGCAGTGAAAGCAGTGCTCAAACTGATAGAATTTCACACTTAATTTTACTAATTACAATGGGCAATAACCAGGGAATGTCTAGGAAAATATCGCCATCTAGTGGTAGAATCCGGCCAATGTGATGTACCCGCAATTAATTGCAAATAAAATACATAAAATAATTATTCAGCCGTAAAAAGGAATGAAAAACTGGTACATACTACATCACTGGTGAATCCTGAAAACATGCTAGGTGAAAGAAGTCAACAACATAAGGTCACATATTGTATAATTTCATATGAAATTATATCCGGAAGAGGCAAATCCACAGAGAAGAGGACAGTAGGTCTCGCCCGGGGCTGGGCCGGAGGAAACTAGGGAGTGACTGCTCAATAGGCAGGGGATTTGGGCGGGGGCGGGATGCAAGTGGTCTGGAACTAGACAGCTGTTGCGTAAGGTTGTGAATATACTAAATGCCGCTGAATTGCTTGCTTTGAAATGGTTAACTTCAGGACTTCTGGTCGAGACAACATTGTACGTAAACATGGCTCACCTCCTCACACAACTACATCAGAATCACAACTAAATTATATAACAACCGTTACACAAACATTCGTTTGTTAAAGATTTTCTGAGTACCTACTACTATGAGCCAGACTCTGTACTAAACCCATTAAGATTCTACCAAGATGAGGACTTTGCGGACTTGAATGGCTGAGGTGGGGAAACAAACGCTGACAATACGCATTTTGCCTCCACACACTCTTCTGTTCGACTCTTAATCTTCTCTGATGAAGAAAATGAATTGACTTGGTTCCAGTGCTAAGACTCCCAAGAACCTGAAAACGAGGTAAAGACCACATGAAGAGGACAGAATAACTGAGCTGGAAGGGGTGGGAGGCGAGAGTCCTGTGGGTGCTGGCCCCTTCCACTCGCTCTCCTGAACAGCTGAACACATCTTCAGGATCGTTGTCTCCAAGTTCACATTCCAAACCTTCTTTGTGCTTCCCGAAGGACAGAGTCAAAAAAGAGAGTAAATTACGTCCCCTTAAACTTCAAAGCACTGACATTTTAAGAAAACTCAAGCTAACTACGTTGCTGTTAATGCAGAGCGCCTCAGTGGTCCTGCCATGTGTTTTAAATTACGGGTGCCACAACTGCTTCATATTCTGAAATAAATATTTGAGCCAGCTGCCAAAATGAAATTCTGTTAAAAGCACATTTTTAAAGCATATAATTCCAAGTTTGATTTGTAACAGAAGAATAAAGAGTTTTTAAAAGGCCAGAGAGCCCTTCTCAAGTAGAATGGAATGTAAAGGTCAATTATATGCTTATTTTGCTTCTCCACTGAAACCAGAAGAGTTTGCCCTTCATAATCACGCCGGTTGACTTTCTTAGTCAATGTGTGCTATTAATCACCACTATAGGCCTGACTTAATTTAAACACAAAAATGTGGTGTGGTCACATGATTAGAATGTTCTTTATAGTCCCTGCCTTTGGTTGATTAAAATACCAACTTTAACTTTTTTTTTTGAAAGAAGTGGTCTCTGTCTACTCCCCTATTTCCCATATTAGTACCTTCATAAAAGTGGGGGTTATTGAAAATAAAGTAATGGGGTGGGGGCCAAACAAACAAGAAAGAGGGAGAGGGAGAGAGAGGGAAATGACCACTCTGCAGTCGGTGTTGATTTTGGAAGCAGAATATGTGCCTCACAACTCTTAGCAAATACCCCTGCTCCGGGGGCCAGGTGGGTGGCCAGCTGTTAGAACAGCCAGCTGAGTTAAAAAACCAATGAGTCTTGGTTCAAGTAAAGTGATTGGTTCAAATGTCAAAGTCATTTGGGGATGTGTATACCCCCTATTGACTCTTTGTTTAAGTGCTACAATGAAGCTCTAGAAGGTCATACGTGTACAAAATGTAACAATTAATGAAAGTTTACTTTGAGCCCTGGCTGGTGTGGCTCAGTGGATGAATGCCAGCCTGGGAATCAAAGGGTTGCTGGTACGATTCACAGTCAGGGCCCATGCCTGGGTTGTGGGCAGGTTCCTAAGTAGGGGGCATAGGAGAGGCAACCACACAATGATGTTTCTCTCCCTCTTTCCCCCCTACCACCCCCTTTCTAAAAATAAAGAAATAAAGTTTTTAAAAAATGCAAAAAAAAAAAAGGTTTATTTTTAGTAGAGTTTTTAACACACTATAAATGTTCATTAATGATAGGATATAGCAACCTGTGAACACACATTGTAAGTCCATGAAGCAGCAGTAGAGATGTAGATGTAGAGAGACCTATCTGTCTTTGCAGTGAAATGATTCATGTAGCTTAAGCTTTCAACATGATTTTATATTTTCAAAATAACATAGTGTATACAGACCAAAAAAAAAAGTAGGGTTTTTTCCTTTATGTTTTCACTTTACTATCACCTCATTAAGTGGGAAAAAAAAAAACATGTCTGTAACTCTGTATAAATTGCATGACCCTGGAAAGAAATATTTTAGCAATTGTATAGTAAGAGTTAAATAAAAAGTTTATTTTAATGATCTTTAATATAATTCAGGCTTTTCAAAGCATCATTGTTTTGGGATATACTGGAGATTAATAGAGACTTCTAAAATACCTATGCACCCAGATGAGTAAGTGATTTGCAGTCATTTGGGAATTTTGACATTCCAAGAATTGAAGAATTTATAACAATCCCTCTCCTCATGGGAACACTATTTGTTTGAAGAAGAATGAGGAGGAGGGGTAGGGGGAGGGAGAGGAGGAGGAGCGGTGGAGAATGAGAGGGGGAAGTAGTAATGACTTTCAACTACTTTTACATTGAAATTTGAGGAAAACGGAAAGACACCTTTCAAGATGATGAGAGGGCTCTGGCAATCCAGAGATGGGATTTGGGGCTAGACTGTGCCAGGCTTGTGAGAGGTGATTAGTCAATACTTACTGAATTTGGTGAGCCTTCTATGGAGTGGAGATTAATAAACAGGGTTTAGCTTAACTTCGGTCACGGAGACCTTCATAAACATTCTCTGTGTTAGGAGACTAAGTTTTTTGGACATAGATTTTTGGTGGCTGTCGCCAGAGGAAATTTGGAAGACCCCTCAGTGAAGAAGGACTACGTGATTGTAAGGTATGATCACTCTTTCCCATAGCCCAGAATAATTCTACCACAACGCTGCCTCTGCCGTTCAGTAGAGCAGTTTTTTGGAAGAAATGGAATCTTTAAGTTTCCATGCAAATTGTCTGTAAAGTTTTTAATGTGTTTTCAGAGCACTTCAAAAATGCAAAGTGTTTGAGTAATCGGAGATGACAGCAAAAGTATGTGCAGGCTGACCTTATGAAGATATCTTTTGTCACTTCCATACTTGGAGAGAGGGTAGTGGCTCACCCGAGACGACCTTCAGACAATCTGAAGCCCAGTAACTGCCCAGATAAGAGATTCCTTGTCCCCTGCAAACTAATCTCAGAACATTCCCTTCTTATGCCAAAGAAGGTACTAGGAAAACATGGAAGTGGAACAGGAACAGAAAACTAGACTCCAAAACTGAACTGGCAAAACCAGAATCAACATAAGGGAAGGACACCTTTGCCTGTTGTTTGAAGGGGTGCCGGTCATCAAGCAGTAGCTGTAGTTGATTGCTTTCTGTGGGGTGCCATCATTTTGACCATAAAGACAGAATTGGTCTAATGAGTAGTTGATCATGAAACACTGCTACTTTCCTGCACATGAGTATGACTACCAGAGAATCAGGAAGGTTTATTTTAAGTATGGGTATGTTTTTTTAAGTGTACAATTCTATAGTGTATCATCCGTATATCGCATGTGCACCCATCACCTAAGTCTTGTCTCCCTCTGTCATCCACATCATTCCACCACCACCCCACCCCTTCCCCTGTGGTAGCCACCATAGTGTCATCTCCATCTACAAGTTTGTTTGTTACTGCTTGCTCATTTGCTGCTCTGTTTTACATCTTCCATAAGAGTGAAATCATGTAGTCATTGTCCTTTTTTTACATGATACTCTCAAGATCCATCCATGTTGTCTCAAATGGTAGTATTTCATCCTTTGTTACACAGCTGAAATTTATTCCATTGTGTATATGTGCCATATCCTCTTTACCCATCACCAGGCCTTGGCTACTATGAATAGTGCTGCAGTGAACGTAGGGGTACATATCTTTATGAATAAATGTTTTCATGTTTTTCAGCAAGATCCCCAGAAGAGGGACTGCTGAGTAGTATGGTAGCTCCAGTCTTAATTTTTTGAGAAATGGATATGGTTTTTAGTGCTGGTAGTAATACAACCTTAGGACAGTGGTTCTCTAATATAAGTGTATAAGGATCAGCTGGGGATATTGTGAGAGGCCTTCTGGGACTCCACTCCCAGGAATTCTGGTTCTGAAGGTCTGGGTCCTCACACAGTCATTTGAAGCAAACTTATTCTGAGGCATGCTAGCCTACACCACACTTTAAGATATCCTGTATTATTGAAAATAATTACAATGAAAAATGAACTATTTATTAAAAAAGATAATCTGTATTACATTTCATAAGGGATATATTTGTCTAATCACCATGTTGTACACTCAAAATGAATATAACACTGTATGTCAAATATAAAAATAATTTTTTTAAAAAAGATACCTGGATTATGAGCATCTTCTTCAATTAAAGCCATCTGACATCTGAAATGCTGCCATTACTTAAGCACTTGCACTGGGCTTAGCTATTGAGAACATAGGATTCCATTTTTTTAAAAGGACAACTTCATACAGCTCTACATCATTTCTAGGCACAAAAAAATTGAAAAGAAATAAAAATAACTCAATAAAAAATTTATTTTTAACCAATGGATTTAGAAGACAAGCTCTCCTAAATTGTTATATAAGCTGTAGTCAAGCAAAATGATAGGTCATTTAAAAATTAATTAGCTGTTAAAAAAAGGTTTACTTGATGAAATTAAAATTGCATCACCACTAAAAATTTTAAATGTAATGAGAAACACCAAAAGCCAAATACCATAATTTCCAAATACCTCTCTCCCAACATTTAATAACTGAAAGATTAGTAAACACAAAAAAATCAAGATTAACTGGTTTCATAAGAAATATACAGTTTGCAAAGCAACATCACAACTAAGACACATAAGTTATTGAGAATAGAAAGTGTTTATCTCAAATCATAAAAGTTGATACAGAAGTCAATAATTATTCTAATTTTCAAAAATAATTTCAGCATGCATCTTTGCAGTGACAGGTCAGTGTTTCATAGACTCCAGTATTTTTTCCTGGACAAGATGAAATATTATTTTAACCAAATGCAGGTTTTAGCCAATCAATTTAAGCAATTGTTTGTTGTTTATGGGTACTTTGGAATGCAGGAGTCTAGGATCAGTGTCTGTGTAGAGTGTGGTGGAAGAGGAGGAAGGTAAAAAGAGAAAAGGCCAAATGGGGGAATGTTAGCATTTAACAGAATAACAAACAGGGAAAGCACTTGAGCTAGGAATTCAGACCAGCCAGTGGGAAATCTTGAGCCGGGGCGTGAAGAAATTTCAATGAGATGAATACTGGGAGTGACAGTTAACCAGTCAGATATTGCCTCTTTACACAATCCCTTTTGGGTGGTGGAGGCAAACACATGGATCAGACAGACCCAAAGCTTGGACTTTCCCCAGAGGGTCACTTCAGGTGTCTGGATTTCAGGTAGGTGATCAGGAGCATGTTCCTTTACCTCTCCAAGCCTCAGCCTTTTCTCCTGTCAGATGAATACAGGAATCCCCACCTCATTCACTGCCTGGCGGATTAAAGGTTACTTACCTACACAGAGTGCCAAGCATATGAAAGTCTTAACCCATCAGGGCTGTCATTGTTATGAATTCTCTTTTGTGTAAACACCCCTTATTCCCATGGGGTACTTTGTAAAGGGCAGGCTCAATGCCTAATTATTAGAGCCCCAGAGGCTCAGGTTTGGAAGAATGTCAAAGGCCGTATCTATTCCAAGCTCTCTGCCTTCCTCCAGCACCAGGTCAGAACCTCTGAGAGTTCAAAGCAGGCTAACAATTTGGCACCTTCCTAGTTGATATTCCCTGAACAGTGGTTCAGCATTCATACAGGAATTTAAAAATTAGAATAATAGCGAAAAGTGTATTTTCCACTTCTCATACTTGGTAACCTTGCTTTGGGCAAGCCTTTTAGCATAGTTTTGCAACCTATCACTTGAATGATCAAGATTAACTCCTTTGGGAGTTGTTATAGAATTACAAAAGAGTCAAAGTCTCTTTTGTGGCTGACATTACAACATGAGTATTAACTCATCAATAATTAATATTATATGATGAGTTAATAAGTCTCTGCATCTTAATATTTGCATGCCAGTATATTTAGATTTTGCTTGGCATCCAAAAACTAGGCAGAGTGGGTGGGGTGATTTATTTTTAAAGCAAATCTTAATACCATGTATGCTTTTTAAAGATTAATTTCTTACATCCAAGTGAGGTTATGTCTTGGTAATGTTCTTCCCTGCGGCCACTAAAACAGATAAAATGATCCTTAAGGTTCTGTGAGACCAAGTTTTATAATGGACAAGGATCCCAACAGCTTGATTTTGCTGAGAGAGTCCTCATGGTTAATTAATGTCCACAGCCATGATGGCCACTGACAGCTGAGGTCAGACATGACCTGCAGAAACACAGGCTAAAGAACGGGAAGAACTGTGCAATTAACTAAATGTTCAGGGTATAGCTAACAAAACTCAGTTGTTCTGGACAGCCAAACCATTTTCTTCACAATTGCTGAAAGCTGTGTAGGTAGGATCCACAGACAATCGTCTCCCTTCTCCATTTCATTTTGCTTGTCTAAACATTGCATAAATAACTACTTGATAAACTCAGTATTGATGCTGGCCCATGAACAAACAGACAAGAGCGACTGCTTTTAAAATTTGTGAATCCAATATAAATAGTAATCAAACCCCAAAGGAGAATGCTTTAAAATGTTCCTGTTTAAAACTCAGTCACATTTAACTTGCCTAATTTCAACCCACACAATTATGGAGCTTAATACAAAAACATTCTTGGTCTATATTTAAAGGAAAGTGACATTTGACAAATGATTCAAGTATTAAGTTTAAAAATATACTCTGCCTAAATTATGGTTTTCATAGACATTGTCTAGATCCATTATTTGCAGGATTAACTCTCTTCCCTAAGACAGCACATATACATGAACGAACAGTCACACGCAACACAAATGCTAGAAAACATAGTCTGAGAACATACTATGAAAAAAATCACTTTGTCAGGGTAAATAAACTTGAGTAGTTAATAGGAAACCATTACTTTAAATTGAAGTATCTCTCAAAGACACACAAGAAGACATGGACCACCTGCCTCACAAATGGAACATGCTAAAATAGACATAATTCATGAAGGGTCTCTGAGCCATGTCATGGCAGCCAAATGGTATAAATTCCTCAGATGCCAAACCTGTTTAAAATAGCAGAAAATGTCATGAACTGAGTGAAGGGGAGGAAGAGAAGAAAGAAGTCTCATATTTAAAAAGTCTATTTTTTTTTCTAGTTGCTTTATAACCTAAGAGAAAATTTAAAGCTCTTCATAAACTATAACTGAAAAAAATTAAAAAAGAAATCCATTTGTTAAACAAAGGAAAACTTAGACAACTGGGCTGTCATTTAGATCACAGTGGCCCTACTGTAACCACATTAATTTTGGACCACACAAATTGACTAAAGGTACTTGGTGGTTGTGTCTAATAATGTGAGTATTTAAGAAAAGTACAAGGAAAGAAGGTGGGAAAAATAAAAAACAACAAGTAGAATATTTTACAAAACTGAAAAATGATACATTAGTTTTGTGAAAAAATCTAATTTACATAATTTCACTTTTGCACTGTTCAAAGAATTTTTTTGATCTTCAAATTAACTTGCTTTTGAAAATCAGCTTTATTGAAATATAATTCACATATCATTCACTTAAAGTATATATTTCAATCATTTCTACTGAGTTGTACAACCATCATCTCAGTTAATTTTAGAACATTTTTATCCCCCCAAAATGAACCTCATACCTATTAGCAGTAACTCTTCATTTCTCCAAATCCCCAGCCCTAGAAAACCACTAATCTATTTTCTGTCTCTATAGATGTGCCTAATCTGGATATTTCATATAAATGGAATCATACAATATGTGTTTTTTTGTGATTGGCTTCTTTCCCTTAGCACAATATTTTCAAGGTCCATCCATATTGTAATAGGTATCAGAACTTCATTCCTTTTTATGGCCAAATAATATTTACAGCTATAAATTTTCCTCTTAAGTAGTGCTTTAGCTGCATCCAATAAAGTTTTAGCATGTTGTATTGTCATTGTCATTAATTTCAAAGTATTTTGTTTTTCTTTATAATTTCTTCTTTGACACACTGATTATTTAGGAGTGTATTGTTTCATTCTTACCTAATTATCAATTTCCCATATTTCTTTTGTTATTGTCATCCAACTTAATTCCATTGTCAACATAGAACATAACTTGTCTCATTTCAATTGTTTTAAACTCATTGAGACTTTTATATGGCCTAGTGTATTTTCTTTCCCAGAGAATACTCCACATGCATTTGCAAAGACACATTCTGCTGTTGCTGGATGAAGTGCTTTATAGATATCTGTTAGGTCTAGTTGGTTTATACTGTTCTGCACATCTTATATTTCTTGGTTGGTATCCTATGTCTATGGAAAATAGTGTGTTGCAATCTCTAGCTATTGTTGAATTTTCTATTTCTCATTTCAATCTATTCATTTTTGCTTTATATAATTTGGGATTATGTTATTGTTCTCTAGATTTTAAAAAATAGTCCCCCCAGATTTGCTGGTATATTCTTACCTAAATTCTTATAGGTGATTTTCAGAAAGTTTTATATTATAAGAGACTTTTGAGATTTTTTTAAAGATCAATCCTTGTTATTAAACAACAGTACAAATTAGGTTGATTTACCTTTTTTATAATACAAATATAATGGAAGCTTAGTTTATTACTTTGCAGAATGGATGTACTACTGATATTAACTCCAACACATTTATAAGGAAAATATTTTAACTGTTTTGCATAGTTTTCAAAAACCATTAGACATTTTAGGAATGAAGTATGTTCATCTATGAACAACTGATATCTTAATTATGATTCACCCATATTTATTCATTAAAGTGTTTATATATTATACCAAGGTAGTTCACCTGGAATAAAGTGACACTTTGGCACTTCTTAACTTTTAAAACCTAAATTTTTATACAAGACCTGAAACCTACTCACTCTTAACCTAGACAAGTTGTTTTGGCTTTGTCTGTCTTGTTTTCGTCAACTGTAGAAATAGTGTTTAGAAATAATACTACCTATTTTCCTAGTTCATAATGATACTAATAGGTAAAAAGTGCTAATACATGGGACATTTTGAAAATTGTACTTAACACATTTTTATAACTACAGATCTTACATGAAAAGAAACTAATTCATCACACAGAAAAAAACCAGTCAGCATTTGCAGAAGACAATATGCAGGTCACTTCTACAACTCCTGGAGGCAGAGGCGGAGGCAGTGTGAACGGGTGCGCCCTTCTGGGGTTGCCTGTCACTGACTTTTACTAAGCACCAAGGCCAGGTGGTTCTCTGCTCTTTGCCTATCATTTAATGCTCACAATCATATGTGGAATTTATTTTCTCCCCATTTTACAGATGAGCTAACTGAGGGCTTCAGAGATTGAGAAACTCAACCCAGGGTCACACAGCAACCTGAGTCAGGCCTCGACCACAGAAGATTAGAGCTTCTGCTAACTCTTTCAACTGCATTACCTTCCCAAAGGCTGCACGACAGCTTCTCTTTTGAACCAATAAATTCCTTTTAATGGCCAACATTAGAATCAAAACATAAGGAATAGGAAGACCTTAAAGACTTTTTATTTATATTAAAATAAGGTATTTTTCACCTATAAGACTGGCAAAGGTTAAAGAATTGATAATACCTAGTTTGGGTGAGTAGGAAGGAAAATACGCACTATTAACATTTCCAGTGTATATACTCATACTTTTTGGGAGGGCAATTTGGCAGTAACTGCCACAGTATAACATGTGAAGACAGAGAGTCCTGGACTGATGTAGTTGTTGACAGGATCTAGTGTTGAAAATACATGTTGGAGCTGAAACGGGAAGCTGAAAAGTGTCTAAAAGCTTCCAGGAAAGAGGAGGAAAAATAGCACTCACCCACAAAGATCAGGAGCCAGAACTGTATCAGCTTTCTCACGACATGGGAAGCTTAGCGATAACAAAACTATGCCTTCAGAATCCTGACAAAAAACAGTATCTATTCTAAAATTCTATACCTTGCTAAACTATTAATTGGGTATGAGGGTGGAGTGAAAATATTTTTAGAAGTTTTTACACATGCAAGTACTCAAAAAAATTTCCCTCGCCACCTTACCCTTTTCTGGGAAGCTGCCTTGCTCCAAATGATGAAATTAAAGAAAAGAAAACATGGATACTGCTATTTTCACTAGTCTTGTGGAACTATTTGACTTTATAGATTATGTGCACATAAAAGTTGTTGAAATTTTTTTTAAATACTTACCCTTTAAAAAAAGATGAATTCTCATTGAGAACTGGTTGAGAATTATTTGGTAGCATGAACTGGAATATCAATTAATTCTAGTTTGGAATGTTTAGTATTTACTTTATAAAGTGAGTATAAAAAGAGGCCAAGAGTTTTAATACAAATTTTCTTTTATTTTTGTATTGCTAGCGATGAGTACTTGTAAACTAGCCTTTTAAAAAAGGCTCCACATAAATGGTTACACCGTGGCATCACTGGTATACACCTTTTGGAAAACGAAACAAGGAACAGAGCTCATTATAGGAGTAGGTTTCTGTGGCTTGGTTAAAAAGAATCCAGTGTCAGTATCATACATGGATGCAAAAGTGCTGCGTGTCAAGTTTAGTGCACTCTGGAAACTACTAAATGACTGATCATGACAAAGACATTGACAATGAAGATTCAAATGAATGGTTCAAATAATATTGTTTCATAAAATGAGTAGTAAAAATGCATTACTAAATATATTTCATGTAATATATAACTTTAAATGAATATGCAAACTAAATTAAATATTCTAAGTAAAATAAAAAGAAAATAAGTTAGTTATCAAACTGTTTTCCCAAAACTTTCATTTTCATTAAGGTGAAAATGAAAGCAAGATGAACTTGACTGTCATTCTTCAAAAGCCAAAGCTGGACTGGATTAGGAGTAAAGGGGAGAAAACTGTATTTGAACAATGATTAAAAAATAATAATAATAATTAAAAAAAAAAGCCAAAGCTCTAACTTACTCCTATTTGTATCACATGCCCATCTAAGAAAGTCCTCCTTCCTCTCTATCATGTCACCTGTTTCTGTCCTTTAGAGCTTCTATTGCTATCTTTTATTTTGGCGTTTATTTACTGGTTTGTACACTTAAAAGTCTTATCTCCCTGAAGAGAATGTAAACCCAGTGAAAGCAGGGAACTTGCTATCTTGGTCACAACTGAGTGGATCCTAAATGATACCCAATTCCTCCCAGATCATAGGCATATAGTCAAAATTAAATACATAAGAAGTGGATGAATGAGCACCAGGTAGACCCAGTTAAAAAATGTGCATTAATTAAATCTTCCTCACAAATTTGAGGTCACCTTCTGACCAGAAGGAAAAGTGCCTTCTTTCCAAACAATTCCACAAGTAATACAGTTTATGGTGCTCACTAGTGTTGAAACCTTTCTACACACTGGATAGAATCATAGTAGAGTTGTAGCTTTTAGTAGCCTTTGTCCTGTAAGAAAATTCTCAAGAGTTTATGTAACAATCTTAGTTACAGAGAAATGTGGTTCACGAAGCAGATTTGGCACGACAGAGGAAATAAAGGAAACGCGATAACGGGGTGGGTGGAGCTACGTATTCAAAAGCGCAGTCACTGGTTTACTACATTGACCTCGATGGGACGTTTTGCTAGAGTATCACTTTTGAGCCAGATTAATTCTAGTTTCACTTTACCTGGAACTCTTTGATGGCTCCACAATGACTACAGAAAAGACCAAAATCTGCATCACATAATATGAGACATGAGACCTTCCATAATCTGTTTGGTTTCCTCTCTCCAAGTGTCTGGTTTCTCTCTCTCTGACCAGGCTCCAGCTCACGCAAACAGTGTCCAGTTCCCTGAATAAGCCAGGCTGTTCACACAATGTTTCTCTCGCCCTGCTCTCTGCTTGGGAAGCCCACCCCTCCTGGGCCACTCCATGGCCTTTACATGTTGGTTAAGACTCCGGAAACTTTTCTAGTCCCCTCCTCAAGAAGTAACCAATGCCTCGTTCAAGGGCAGCCTTCCACCCTCACTTACGGACTTCGTGTAGGACCTCCTCCATGGCTATGCCTAAAACTGCATTTCCCACCACTCTCCGCACTGTTTGGTCCAGGCACGCCGGCCTGCTTGCAGTTCCTTCACACCTCCGTTCTCATTTCCCAGGAATGAAATATTTTCTGCCAGGTGTTTACATGGTGCGCTCCCTACTCCATTCAAATCTACTCAAATGTCACCTCTGAGAGATGTTGTCTTTGATCACTCTAACCAAAAAAGTAGTTTCTCTCCTCGTTGTCTAAACAGCATTACCACCCCCTGCCCAACCTCTAGCCCCTTACCTTACCTTTCTCTTTGGAGTACTGATCTAATATTCTATTATATAACTGTTAATGCATCTGTCTTCCCTTCTAGGAATGTAACCTCTGTAAGGATTGGTTTTTGTTCACTACTATAAATATTTGTGAATGAATGAATCAATGACACCTGAGAGAATTTATTATGCATTGGCTTAGGACTTCTACCCTCCCCTTGCTAGACAGCAGGGGCTGTATTCTGGTCTCCTTAGTTCCTTCCTGGCAAAGTAACTTCTTAATACTCCTTGTGTGACTGAATGATGTCAAGTATAAATTACCTGTAACCACAGTTCCCAACAAAGGCACTCTGAGTCCATGCTTACTACATAAACTGAAGAATACAATTATATTTCCACAATCTGTTTATTGGAAAATCTTGGGACCAGATGAACTTCAAAATTTAGAGTTGTTCACTACTTAACACCCCTAGCAGTGTTTGGGGCAGTACCATGTCGTCAAATACATTAATAGCTTTGCAATAAAATGTGTGAAGAGTCCTACGAAGTGTGATAATTAATGCTCCAGTAACTTCTTCTGTCAACTGAGTTATCAAGATAAACTTGAAGAATTTGGGATTTGGAATTGGGGCTGAAGGCTAGAGATATGTACTAGCATATGGAAATCTGTGAAGAACCTCTGTGCTAAAATAAGTTCCCCACATTCCAAGCCCTGGCTGGTGTGGCTCAGTGGATTGAGTGCTGCTGGCCTGCAAAGCAAAGGGTCGCCAGTTCAATTCCCAGTCAGGGCACATGCCTGGGTTGTGGGCCAGGTCCCTAGTAGGGGGTGTGTGAGAGGCAACCACACACTGATGTTTCTCTCCCTCTCTTTCTCCTCTCTCTAAAAATATACAATCTTAAAAAAAGTTTCCCACATTCCAGAAGGCTAAAAATCACTGATTTAATGCATTAGTTAAAACTTCTATTTTCTTTTCAGTATAGCTAACATTAATGAAGCATTTGTTATGTGTCAGCCTCGGGCTAATCTCTCTCTTTTTTAAAGATTTTATTTATTTATTTTTAGACAGAAGGGAAAGGTAGGGAGAAAGAGAGGGAGAGAAACATCAATGTGTGGTTGCCTCTTGCATGCCCCCCACCGGAGGCCTGGTCCACAACCCAGGCATGTGCCCTGACTGGGAACTGAACCAGCGACCTTTTGGTTCGCAGGCCCAGGCTCAATCCACTGAGCTACACCAGCCAGGCTTAATCTCTTTAAATATGCAGGTGAAAACTACTATTTGTCCCATTTTATGAGTGAGGAAACTAGGGTTTAGTGAGAGGGCTAGTGACTTGCCTGCACAGCTGGTCAGTGGCTGAGCTGGACCCAGACTGAAGCTGACTCACAATCAGAAGCTGTGCTCGGGACTACCAGACATTTCTGACTTCATGCGGTTCAAGATAAAAATTCTTCCTTCTTCCCAAGTTCCCTCATGACACTAAGACAAAGGAAAGTTTCTGTAATTCAAGTAAATGTAAAAATCCTCAGGCTACAAGTCCCTCGTTGTTAAAAAAAAAGGGGGGGGGGCTGGCTCTCTGTAGACAACATTTAACTGATATTTGTTTTAACAGAATAATTTACTTCCTTAGCTGAACCAATGTTTTAAACATTGCTAATGACAGATCAAGTGGTTCCAGATAATTAACAAAATTATTTAGTCACATCGACCTGCCCTGATTTCTTTTGCAGAACCATGACCCAAGGTGTGCTATTCCCTGGCAAATAAGTAGGAATGGTAGAAAAGAGCAACTTTTTTAAAAAGGCACTATCATAGATAATACGTAGATTTCTATACCTGCCTTTTTCAAGAACACCTTAGTTGTTTGAATTTTTTAAAGCCTGGTGGAAGTTGATAAAATATATTTGTGATGACCAAATTCTGAAACTCTTTTGGAGTTACCCAGTATAGTAGCGATTTTGGGAATAAGGAGTTAATTATATAAGAATAAGAAAACTATTTTAAAAAGTCCTGCATAGAGCTACAGCGTCAATTGAAGACACAGTGTTTCGGACTTTGCCGTACTCACGGGACGGCTTCCATCTACGAAATGCAGAGTAGCAAACATGCAACACACGTCCATTTCATGGGACAAAAGCACGAAAGGTGAACATGAAGATTAGGAAATGAAAATAACATATACACTAAAAAATCACAACAGAAACAGGCTTTATTTCAACCAGACAAGTGAATACTTCAATTAACATCAACTTTGAGCCTTGATATGGAAACTAAAGGGGTGCTCAGAAGGCAGAGAAGGAAAGCTTCCTCATGGAGCAACGCCCTTGCAAAATCCCTTTTGACAAGACGCTCAATTCACACTATTAATTAGTTCTTAATTGTTAGGTCGAATGTGTTTCAATGTCCATGTAGATTCACATTTGAAAGTTACTCATCAGTTCCAATGATGTCTTTAAAAAAAAAATACGTACCAGCATCATAATTTTTTTTTAATTTTAGCAACTAGGACTGAAACATCATTTTTAGTTTAAAATATTTGAAATGAAAAAATTTATTATTATTTAAGATGACATGTTACAAAGCTCCTAGGCATATACATGTACAAAACAAAAAGTACTACCTGATACCTCAATCCACGACTCCCCCTAAATCTCCCAATGGGAGCAGTTAATCTCCCGGGAGATGGTGTTCTGTGAATGCCAATGTCTCGCACCAGGGTTTGCTGCCCTTCATATGCTGTGCATAAATGAGGACATTTCATCATAGGGCAGATTCATGAGGGATATGACCAAATTGCATATAATTTTCAACTTTTGCCAGACTCCTTACATTAATGAACACTTTCAGAGTTTCCCCTTCCAGGGCACTTTTGAGAGCTTTAGGTCTCATGGTTAACTTTGTATTGAGTTGGACAGCACCTTGATTAATCTGAACAACTACAGTGAAGGAAGGCATGGCGGCGAAGGGGAGTCATCTGAGGACAGGAACGGGGGAAGACTCTTTCTCCATAAGACATTCAAACAGAAAAAAAAACAAGACAATAAAAGATACACAAACACAAACGAAATAGTGTTCACAGTAAAACATGCTAGATTTGTAGTTTCATCTGAAACCAACAGCAAATCATGAAACGTCATGAAAAATATAAGTAAAGGTAAAATCTCCTAGAGTAATTACTAAACGAATTTAAAATTACCACACTGATCAGTAAACCCCAGAAGAAGTATAAACAGCACTTAAATTTTCAGGTCCTTCTTAAACATCATACAACTTTGCAAAGTTAATGCATAAAATTGGTAAGTTTGGCCACGCTGCACAAAATGTTGTTTTTTCTTAAAAATACAGTATACAGAAAAAAACTCTTGTATTTCCCATTTTGAATCATAAGCTCAAAACTCAAGAGTAAAAGATCAGCTAGAAGGATTTTAGGTTATTTACAAATCTAGCAGGTACATCTGCCATGAATGGCTTGGCTTCCGTCCCACAGCAGCTTCCACCTTTTCCAGCAGCGGCTCTCAGGTCTCTGCCCCATCTGCGGCTCCTCCCTACTGGTCATCGGTCATTTTGAACAGTTCCAACAGTGCCCCAACAGCTCCAAAGTAACCCTACAAAAACAATGGGAAAACTGTATAACTGCCTCCTAACTGAGCCAAATACCTATGGTTTTTAGTAACTCTCAGAATGCTGCCCCCTAATGGTGTAGTTGAGAAAAATTTAAAACCTTTACTCTGCCATGAGACACAGTGGAATAATAATAATAATGCAACTTATTGAATATGGATTTGTTTACACATATTAAATAAGTTAACTGATGTAAAGTGCTTACAAAACTGGCACACAGTGAGTTCTACAGAAGTGCCATGTATTGTTGGTATTATAAGATTTATTTTATTTTTTTTATGTGCCCCAGGCATGAAACAGCTCTGGCCACTAACATAGGCATCAGGCTAAGATAAATAGTCCAAGAGAATCTGGACTTAGGGTTGCCAGAGAAAAGGTGGATAAATGCCATGTAAAATAAGTTTGTCCCATATTTTTAATCAGTAAATATGGCAACACTAGCTGGACTAAAACAGTGGTTTTCATTTTTCATTTTAACTATTTTTTAAAGTTGAGGTGACTTTTTCTTTTTCAAATAAAATCTTATGTGGAAAATCAGTAAGTAAGCAGATAAAAAGGGAGCTGCTCTGCTTGGGGGAGGGAAAGTGAAAATTATGGAACTCCATTCCCCTCACCAGGCAAGAAGGCAAGAAGTTATATTGCTTCATGCCTTAAGCTTGCTTTTTAAAAAAAGAAAGAAAAGAAAACAGGCTTTCTTTGGTATTAATTTCTATCATTGGGCCTTAACTATTTAGTATTTAAGTTCTTATTGTTTTACGCTTTAATGAAAACAAAATAGGAGCTTCAAGAGCTCTAAATAACTAAAAATCCATCAGCAACTTTTCAAATAAATTATTCAGTTTGACAATGAGAAAAATGCAACAGGAGTTATTCATTACAATGGAAATTGGTGATACCACTTCCCTCACCATTTTTTCTGCTGCAATATACCCAAGTGATTAGGTACCTCCTGTGATCAACAGCTGCTCCCTACTACAGTGCTGAATTTAGAGGTAGGGATAGAGAAGGTGGCAAGAGGGGTGCCCCTCACGCGCTCTCAGAAACCTCTGACGGGCACTAGTGTGTAAACTCGATGCAAGGGACTCTGAATTAACCAACACTGTCCATTTCCTCCGTAAACAGGCTGGCTGACGTCCATGTACACCAGTTGATCAGGCCATGCAGCTCCTCTCATAGCCTAAAGGCTTCCATGCCAACACCAATTGAGTTGTTTATTTGCCAAAAGTCAGCTGTGTTTATCCTCACATTTACTTATGACAATTTAATTGTTAGTGTAATAATCTAACTTAATTTTATGCCAACTTGACTAATAAAGAGAATATAAAATGGTCACTTCTATAAAAATCCAGTAAAATTCTTGAAAAAGATTGAAAAACGTAGTTAATACTAAAATCTGTTATGAGATAAGAGAGTAAATCTTAAAAATTCTCATCAGAAGGAAGAATTATCTTTGTAACAATGTGTGGTGATGAATAACTAAACTCACTATGGTCATCATTTTGTAATATATACATATATCAAATCTTTATGTTTTAAAGTGCTTGAAAAAAAGAAGAAAAAAGGCTTTCTTCAGGATTAATTTCTATCATTGGGCCTTAACTATTTAGTAGGCCTAAAACTTATACAATGTTACAGCTTTTAAAAAATCTTCCCAGTATTTTTTTCCATTATCACTTAGTCCCGGTATAGCCCCCTCCCCTCGGCAATCATCACACTGTTGTCCATGTCCCTGAGTCCTTTTATGTCAACTGTATCTTAACAAAATTGGAACCAAAACAAAACAAAGATTAAAACAGGTAGTCACAAACTTAGCTCTTCAGACAGGTGCCACACACGAAACCCAGAGGGGGACACCTACAGTTCTACAACCAAACTGCTTATAAGTATCTTTAACTTCTTGATCCACTTTAAAGAAACAAACCAGAAATCAAAAAAAAAGTGAATATGAAAACAATTATGAAAAACAAGACAACTACAGAGTTCCAATAAGTAGAACTCATGCCCCAAAACTGGCCTTGGTCTGACAACAAAAAAAATGGTGAGTGAATGAACATTTGCACATTTGTGTTACAATAAAATGATTAGAGTAGAAAGATGCTTTTTAATGAGCAATTACCAGCCCTCACTGTTGGATAAGAGAGGTTCCATTTTAAATATTGTTCTTCTTTATCCTCTGCATAATAAATGCAGATTAAGAGACCCCTCATATGCTAGACAAACTGGAACTTACCTCATGTTCCAAAAACAGAGCTTTTAGCTGTCCTTTGGACCAAAAATCCATGGCATATGCTAGTAGCTTCATGGAGACCATATTGATTCTGAGAAAATTCCCGACAAACACAACTCTGTCAATATTCTGGAACAACAACAAAACAAAAGAACATAATTGAGCCATGGCATAGAACAATGGCAATTAGCAAAGACCCAATGTTCCATACATCACTGTACTCCCCAAACCTTGCAAAGTAAATTTCTTTATTAAACATGGAATTATTTTAGCGTTTCCAAGATGAAGTGGAGCAAACCTTGTAGTACTTTGCACGAGAAGAAGATAGTGAGACTTTGTTTGGAGGCAGAGACTGACACCGGGTTTATCTGCAGGGATCGCTAAGTTGCCTTAAGTCTGATAAGAAATTCATCTCCCAACATTCATACATAAAATTGTAACTGGAGTTTTAGTTCAGCTAAACTGGCTTGTGCGTTTCTTCAATCCTCCAAACTTCTGACTATAAAATATTATTACAACCAACTCATAAATAAAATGGCCATGGCATGGGTTATTTCTAATGTATTTGCTCAGTTTGCTCTGTGCCAAACACTGGGAACAAAAAGAAACAATATTCTTTACCTTTAGAGTATGTGGGGGAATATCCTGTCTGGTCCATACGTAGGCTAAAATACAGTAACAAAGGATACATTTGTATTTTTGTTGTCACAGATACAGTCTGGTGTTCTGGACACCACACAGCACTGGGCTGGGCCTGTCTATCTGCAGAGGCTGCCACCGCTCACTCCCTGAGCCAGGTGCTATGGTCACTCATATCATGGGGAAGAGTCTTGGAAGCTGCTATTATTTTCTGTTCAGTCTATCAAGAGTAACAGAGTTTTGGAACATCACCTTTTGACTGTCTCAAATTTTAACAATGCATGTTCATGAACCCATTAAGCACTCTGAAAAAATTTCCATGGGTAGAGGGGTGGGAGGTTGTACTAGTAAATTTCCACAAGTAAGAACTGTAACCACAGACCACCCAGACTGAGAGGTGGCAAAGAACACTCAAAGTGAGAAACTCGGATTAAAAAGGAATTTAATTAAATTTGGGAGTTTCACCTTTTACCCCAAAACAAGGGGGTGGGTCCAAGGTAGGACTTGCTCAAAACCCCAGTCCTGCATTCCTTAGGTAGAAAGCCAGAGGAATAATAGAAGTGGTATTAAAAGCTGATGGACATTCCTTATTTCAAACAAATCTCAGGTAAGCAAAAAGTATAAATGTTAAATTAAAAGAGAGAAAAGAAAGAAGAGATGAGAAGAAAACGGGAGGATTCTTTTTATAGAAAGTGTCATACTCAGAATTCATTAAAAAAGGCATATATTTACTTTAAAAACTCATTTATTCTGAAGGACCCAAGAACAAATCCAAATGGAAAGCAATTATCATAAAATATTTTCAGTACATATAACATAAAATGTATTATCTACCTACAAATCAATAAGGAGAGATCAACAACTCGGCAGGAAAATGCGCGAAGAGGACTGAAACGGACAGCCTGCACACACTCACAAAGGGAGAAATGCTTGCGGCTATTAAACAGATTTAAAAAATGCTCAGCCTCACTTATAATATGATACAAATTAAAACCAAAATAAGGTAGCATTTTTTACCCAGGAGATGGAAAAAAATAAAAAGGTTTGATAACCCTATGTGGAGAAACTTATACTCTATAGTGGGAAATTAATTAGAACCATCGCTATCTGTCAAAATTACAATCAACATATCTTTGCCTCAGCAATTTCTCTTCCAGGAATTTATCCTATATGTATAATTCCATGTGTGCAAAATGGTGCCTGTGTGTACATGTATATATTCACAAAATCAATTTTAAAAAATAACAGCAAGGTCTAGAAAAACCTAAATATCATTAGGAAAATGAACAAATCTAGAATAGCCTATCTACAAGTTAGGATACTGTATGACCATTAAAAATAAGGCAATTCTAAATGTATGTATATGAATAATCTCAACATGTATTATTATGTAAAAAAGTATGAGGCAACATTTCCCAAAGTGTATATTAAAGCATGTAGGGTAGACTGATACATAATGTTTGGGACTTGCTTTCTAATGTTAGCAAAAAAGAGAGGAGGGAGAAAGCAGAGATAGATGAAACCTATATGGCAAAGTCTTAATAACATCAGTTACTTAATAACAGTAACTGATATCTCAGTTGATGGCTACATGAGGATTCTTTATACTCTGTCTCTCCTTTATGTATTCTCACCATTTTCACACTAAAAGTTTGATAAACAACCAAAGCAAAATGTAGAATAGTCTGTAGAAGGTGAATGTCTTGGTGTATCATTATATCTCAATAAAACTATTGTTAAAAAAAAAAAAGAATGTAGCCCTGGCTGGCGTAGCTCAGTGGACTGAGCACGGGCTGTGAACCAAAGTGTCGCAGGTTCGATTCCCAGTCAGGGTACATGCCTGGGTTGCAGGCCATGACCCCCAGCAACCGCACATTGATGTTTCTCTCTCTCTTTCTCCCTCCCTTCCCTCTCTAAAAAATAAATAAAATCTTAAAAAAAAAAAAGGATGTTATATAGAGTTTGTTACCTTTGAAAGGATGTTTTTCCTATAGTGCATACAATACAGAGTAAAAACAAAAAAACTAAAAACAATGGCTGCCTCTAGTGAGGTCAACATTGAGTGCCAGCTGTGGACATGGAGTCTCACTTCCCTGTACCTATCCGGTGTCTTCAGAACTGTGTATTATGTATTTGCATTATTCTCTCTTCAATAGTATGAATAAACATTTGTAGTTGATGGAGAAGGATTTCATAACGTTCTGATAAGCACAGCAAAAATATTTTATATTTAGTGCACGTGGTTGAAACCAAAGATTCTCCCGTCAGTGACTCCGGGGAGCAAAGCCGTGCCTGAAGGACTTGCATCACGGGTGTCGGGAACACAGGGTGCTGCCAGTCCCCGTGTGTCCGCGGGGAGCCTGCCCCCGGCAGGGCGCTGGCTAACAGGGCTTTTGCCTGAGGCGATCAGTGATTCCTCCCATTCACTCAACTCCACAGAAATCTCTAAAATAGTTACTTAAACGATTGCAGAACACTTTCCAACAAACACTTTTGCTAAGGTTATAAAATAAATGGTATTGAACTTGAAATCAAAAGTTAAAAATAAAATCATTTGTCCTCCCCCTCGAGTGCTTGTGATACCTGTGAAAACAAACCGGCTGGCTTACTCATGCTCTGTGGAAAGCAGGGGAAAGGGCATCTATTGCTCAGTTCCCATTGAACTGACCTTTGAGAGTCTGTGAGCACAGCCACCTACACGCATATTAGTCTTAGGGCTTGTGTGTTTGCTTGGAAAAACTCTGTTTAAAGATTAATGTCAAAAAAATAAATTCTCTTGTTCCAGTGAATCCCATGACTGAAGTGGACTTTGAAAGGGTATGTCTCTGGAATACATTCTTTCATCTGAGTGTCAGCTTCACATTTAATCTCCATCTGAAATGGGGACTTACAAAGAGTAGAGCCCTGACCAAAGGGACCAGCGACACGTTCTATTCAGTAAGGAGGGTGTGTCTCGTAAAACCTCAGAGCTCAAAGGCAGGGCTGCACCCACTTGTCACCAAGACTGCCTCACACCTAGTTTGACACTCCACCGTTCAAGGAGGCAGGACTTAGAGGGGTTTCTGCAGTACCTGTAATGTTCTATGTCTTGATCTGAGTGGTGGCTAAACAGGTGTGAGTGTGAGAACTCCTCAGGCTGCATGCTTACAGTCTGGGCACTCTTCTGTGTGTATGTAATATTTCTGATAAAAATTAAATAACTGATGCCATGATTCTTTAACCCCCCCCAACCCCCATCACTTGTTGCATGCCCAACTCCCCTTTCTTGTCTTCCTAACACTGCTCAGTGAGAGCCGGTCCACTTCACATGGTTTGTATCTCAGGAAAGGGATCCCTTTTCTTTTCCCAGAGGAAATTTACGGTATTTCAACCACGTTCCCAAAGCTTTGTCTGTGACCAGCTCTACCTCTTCCTGTGCCTGGGGCTCTGGTGGCCTTAGCTGTAGCAAGCTCTCTGTGCTTTGATAGCCCTGTACAATGCTGCTTGAACTCCATGCCACAAGGCAACACTGTAAAGAAGCTGAAAGCAGAGAGAATATCAAATATTGCAAGAGGAATGCTTCACACACAAATATTTGCAAGGGTGCACGAAGCTTTCCTTTCTTCACACTTCAGGAGGTACGTGGTAATAACGGCGGTTAGAGAAGCTAAGCCATGGGCTGTTGTTTTACCGTGTTTCTTCCGTGGTTGGGTGGTTCCATCCGTTATTATCCAGTGCCTACTTAAAATACGTATTTTTCCTCCTCCCCCACCACACACCCTTCCAGTTCTACAAGGTGTGACTGCAACAAAGGGCAGGTTTCCCAAGGGTGGTAGTTTTATAAGGGTCAACAGTTAACTTCCAGAGGTGATGAACAGGAATGACGTGGCTTTCCCTGGGTTAAGGCCTTACCTCATTCAACGCACACATCCGAGCAATGGAACCAATGTTGTTGGTGATGGTGACCAGTGTGGCTCGGGCGAGGTCTTCCTTGCTGATGGACTCTCGCTTTTCCTTACTCATCATGTTGCCAAAGCTATGTTGGAAATATTAGCGAGAATGTTCAAACTCATCCTCAGGCAGGCCCCACACTTCCACCACCAAGCTGTGGAAAGCTGTATGAGTAACTGTTCCACCTCACATGACCTGACTTCGCTGCCATGGTTTACAAGCAGACAGGATTACAGTATGAATGGTTGGCTGCTCTTTTCTTAATAGGAACAAAATAGCATGGCTATTAATGGGGAAATTTTTTTAATGCCTCTAGATATCTGGACAAGAATGAAACAGGAAACTTTTGCAGTTTTCCAGAACCTTCTTTCAAAGCTGCCCTATTTTAAGCACAAGCATCAAGAGCTAAACATCTCAGTGCTTCATAAAGGGCAGGAGATCAAATCAGAACTCCAATCCCACAGATAGTTGCACCTGGTGGGTTAAGATCTTTAAAAATAACTAAATGAATAGCCAGGGTGGAGTGGTTGCCTTGTGTTGAATCTCTACTGTTCCTAGCTACTTAGTCTCTACCTTGATGCTACAGCAGATCCTTGAAGGCCAAATCGTTCATAGTCTCCTCCGTAAATGTCCTTCACCAGCTTATCAACATTGGTGCTGTCGCCTTTAGCTGCCATTTCCAGAGCTTCTTCAAAGGTCTCACAACCAGTCAGCAAGCAACATAGGCCTAGGAATGTTCCACCTCCAAGACTGAAGGAACAACAAGGTTTATTTTTAAATTTTACTTAAAGATATGCCCATCCAAGTCCCCAGTGACATCAAGACTACTAATATAGGTAAATGAAATCAGGAAAAACCAAGAGGCACTTGAATTCAAGTGCTAGGGTACAAAAGAGCTTTAGGGTAGATTGGATACAAAAGAGGGCAGAGACTAAAAAGAAACATCAAGGAAAACTTGCCCCTGAATTTAAGAGCAAAACCAGAGAGATTCTCACTGATTTCTGTTGTGAGACCTTCAACTTAGCCACTAACCTAAGGGATCCATTCAGTCTCCCTGCCTATGAAATGAGGCCAAATCATGATCGCTCTTATTTAGGGGGTCTGAAAGCAGCAAATAATCAGAGAAATGACTATTATATATTTAATATATATACAGGATTGGGCAAAAGTAGGTTTAGAGTTGGGAGTATATGAAACAGAGTTTATTCTCATTATTTATTAATTATTGCGTTACTTGCCATGTGAACAACTGTAAACCTCCACTTGCCCCTCCCTGTATGTAGCAGGAGCACAAATACTTAGAAGCAGCAGCTGTGTGGACCTGAAGCACGGTCACGTCTACGGAACCACCCTGATGACAAAACTGGCCTAGGACTGAGTCAGGAATAGCTGGCTCAGGAGCTGTGCCTTTCACCTGACCTCACTTTAGCTGAGATAACCTCATTCAACCTCCCTGGAAATTTCTGAAAGGAAGCCACTGATGGGTCTCATATTGTGCTTTTTTCTAGTAGACTCTGGAAAAATTATTAATATTTTACTTATCACCAAGAGTCAAAAACAGTAACAATGGCCATAAAATGGCTCCAAGGTTAAACTGTTTCAAAAGCTTTCAATCGTTGCCCTGGCTGATGTGGCTCAGTGGCTTCAGTGCCAACCTTTGAACCAAAGGGCTGCCGGTTCAATTCCCAGTGAGGGCACATGCCCGGGTTGCGGGCCAGGACCCCAGTTGAGGGCCCTTGAGGGGCAATCAATGTATACATCAGTGTTTTTCTCCCTCCCTTCCCCTCTCTCTAAAAATAAATAAAATCTTAAAAAAAACCGCTTTTGATTGTTTTGGGGTGGGGGAGTTCCCCTAACCCAAAGTCTCTTTAATCAAAACCGACTATGGTAGTTGAGGATTACCTCAGGGAAAGAAAAGCGGATCTGGAGTAAAGCTCTGAGCAGGGAGCTCCAGGCAGGACAAGAAGCACTGGCGTTACCGTGGGTTTTACTCTCCATTCACCACAACAAATGGTAAATGTGAAGAGCAAATTGCTCACATCAATTTGTTCTGAAACTCCAAGAGCTGTCAGCCCTAAGAACCCCTGATGTGTTTGGATCCTGGCTTCTAACTCTAAGAGAAAAATGCAGGTTGACATTAAGGTGATTTTTAACTTAAATTTGAGAAAAGAAAATTTAGGGTAAAGTGTATTTACTGTCCAAAACCACTAACAGGAAGGTACCAGGATTGTAGATAGGCACGTTGTCCTTTAAATCACATCTAAAGCAAAACTGTAGGTAATACTTCTTAACTAACGATTCTTACGAAAATACATACTTGGTGAAAATTAAGGGTTCTCACAAAAACTTTGAAGCTAGGCACCTCCAGTAGCAGCTATCCGAGCTGGAGGTGCCGTACCATGAGGACATGAAGAGCTCCATGGTCACTGCTGCCTTCACAACACAGTCACAGTAGAAACTGTGGATTTCCCCTAAGAAAGTCTTGTCTTCACTGACTTCTAACATGGTGGGCTATGCTATGTTGTCAGTTTCCGTCTACCCTATAAAGCTACTGTGTTTTAATGGGGACACTTTTGTGTGCCTGCCAGTTGGATTTGCCTTGTTTTCTCTTAGCGTATATTCTCAGTTTTTGCTCCTTTTTCTAGCTTTATCTTTCATCAATACAACCTTTCTCTGAACATCAGACATTGGTATTAATCAAGGCATTTAACAACCTACTCCAAACATAGGCAACTGAAGATATTGGCTGACTTAGAAAGAAGGCAACTCATCAACTGATGTGTTGGTATGAGTGAGAAAGAACAAGTGCTTTGCATGACTGGGAAATGACAGGTGACTCCAGACAAAGACTCGGAGCCAGATGGGGAAAGCAAGCATGCATTTGCACAGCTGGCACCTGCAGAGAAGAGGAAAGAATGCGCAGTCGCAGAAGAGCACTTTATTGATATCCCCAGCCTGCTAACTTGATTATTTAATCAAGTGATTCTCTTGCTCATGATCAGACACATCTGATTGTTTTAGCAGACACACAGCCACACCCTCAGCATACTGCTAGAAATAGCTACTAAGTGTGATCATTTTTTTTTTAAACCCGACAAGCTTATAGTGAGGGATTTGGAGGAGAACTAGAAGAAAGCTTCAATTACTGACTGCTTGTGTTCTTAAAATAGATTCCCAAACAATGCTTATTGCAACTCTCCCAAAGTTTCAAAATATTCTACATTCCTTTTTTTAACAGACTACACATTTTAACATCAGTTGTAAAGTCCTGTTTTTTCCATTGACTCCTGTAGTAAAACTGAAGTTGTGTCAATAGAAAAGAAAACGTTGCTACCCAATCTGGGATGTAATAAAATTACACGTAAGACTGAAGCAAAGCATTAGAAATCACGTTTAAAAGAAACCTATACTCTGCAATGACGTGGCTTCTTAAAATAAAAACATTTAATGAGAAAAGAGGGTATAAAACCATAACAACCTGGAGTTAAGCTATGATTTCACAATAGTGGCAGAACTTAAAAGCTTAAACCCTGTGCTTACACCAGTGATTCCCCGAGTGTGTTCCACACACTGATGCACAGTGCTGACCCTAACCGTTTACGTCAGTGGTTTTCTGACGTGGATCCGAAAGCAACTTTGGTAGGACAACTCCAGTGGAGTGAGGATGATCTGGGGTCCAGAACTGATGTCTCATTCCCCTCCCCTGCCGGTGGCAGCCCCTGAACAGGCTCTTTATTCACATTCAGTTTCCTGTATCACGCTTCCAAAACGACTGGTTACAGGGAGCTTGTAGCTAAGCTTGGACATCAAGATGGGTCTGTTGATGATCACAAAGCCCTGGTAATTAGTGGGCATTAGCCAGTAACTAAAATTTATAGGCATTATTGCACGTGGAATATAAGCCAAACACCACAATTAGTTCCTTGGTAGCTATTCAGGAAGCAGCTATTTTGGAAGCTTAGCAGCTTCCAAATCCCTGGGAGCTCCAAGTTTGAGGAATTTTACTTGTGTTGTAATTCATGAATTTAAGAACAATTTATTTAAAATTATAAATATCTCTAATTGTGGAAAATGTTCAGTTTGTTGTTACATTGGGATTAGCTCTGCCAATTAAAATTGTACCTCTACGAAAAGGTCACTCTCTAAGGTAAAACCAGCTCCACTGAAATGTTCATTTGTCTCTAATGCACCTGACAGTCCTAATGAGGCCATGGGGGTCAGTTGTGATTCTTGTGTGGGCAAGTGGGCTTAGCTCTGTGTTCTCAGTGAGCAAATGCATGCCCAGTGGCAATCAACTTACATACCCAACCTATGGACACAAACAGGATTCAATCAGAAGGGGGGGGAGGGGTGTGTGTGTGTGTGTGTGTGTGTGTGTAAGCCAGGGTTTCTCTACACCAGTACTGTTGACATTTAGGGCTTAGTATTTTTTAAGTTGTGGGGGGTGGGGCTCCCTAACCTCTAGCTTTGAGCTGCGAGTTGCATCCCACCTCCAGGTGCGATAACTAAAAAATGTCTCTAGAAAATGCCAAAATCCCCTGGGGAAAGAACTTTCTTTCCCCAGCAGTGAACGAACCATAGATTTATAGAGACCCATCACGACTCATGGAAATAGAGCAGAAAGCAATACTGCCACCCTAATGGGTGAATGTACTGCAAGATTTCGGTACTTGAAAGCCCGGAGAAACTAAGAAACAACCCCATTCATGACACAAATGAGGATACTGAGGCCCAGAGAATTTACGTGATATTGTCATCTATCAAAAACAATGGTTTCAATACCACATCCCAAACCACATTCCACATGGCATTCCAAATGGGTTGGGTGGTCCAATAAGCTGGAGAAACATTCAAACCAAACTGTTCTCTTAGAAGCAAGAAAAACCTGTTTAATTTTGTTTCTACCAGGATTTCTTAGATTTCTGAGCCCAGATCCTTTTCCCATGTTGAATCCCCATGAAGAGGAAGCTGAGCCCACCTGCCCTTGGGTGTGTCTGCGCTGAAAAACAAGGCACTCTACTCAACTGTGGCAACAGGACTGTTTTCCTGTCCGTTACAGTCCAAAATTCCCTGCAAGATACGCCAACTACTCCACTTTTCAGCTGGAGCATTTATCTGAGGGTAACAAGCATTCCTTATAAACCCAGTTTGTTTGACTGATTGGAATGATGTATTATCCCAAGCAATTCATCTGGAGCTAGGCGCCAAGGTGGCTCCAAAAGATGGATTCTTTAGAAGCCCCCTGTCCTTTCCCTGTGTTCTCCATCCAGACTCTACTGGGCTGATTGTCCCTGCCATTCATAAGGACTTAATATGTACTGCATTTGGGGAATACTTCTGGTGTGTACGACCCTTCACCCCTCAACCTGATCAGTTTCCAAGAGAGTAAGGACTGTTTTATTAACCTTTAAATACATCACCCTCATAACATATCTAATAAATCATTTTTGGTTGGTAGAGGGTAAGAGCTTTCTTTTAAAAATGTATTCAATATAAATAACATTTTTATAAACTGGCCTTCAAGGAAGAGACCTGGGCTTAATAAAAAGGCTCTCCTAGTGAAAACCATGTTTACCTGGTCCCTGTAACTCTTTTATAGTTGTCCTTGGAGTACACGGCTAGGATGCTGACACCTGAGCCCATGTTCACCAGCAGCATAGGGTACGGGTTATCAAGGCAGTACGGCTTTTTTTGACACAATTCGGGATTTGTGGGATTTTCAAAATAGTAACATTCTGGCTTGCCGTTGAAGCCAACAGAGTCGACGTAGAGCAGGCCCTGAATCAGACAATCCAGTTCGTCCAGTTTATGGAGCTGCAGGTCCGCAATCTGCAAGAGAACAAACCCTGTGAGAAAGGCTGCCCCGAGCTCAGGGGGAGTGCCAGAGACTTCTAGCTGGACCAAAAGTGTGTTATTAACATGAAAAGTATAGAAACACCCTGAAACACCAAGGCATAAAAATCTTGTTGGTAATTAGCCTTGGCTAGACACCGGACATCCTGTCTGCCCACAGTGCAAGCTAGAGGACGGTAGCTTGTCTGGCTGCTGGAAAAGCATCTCACTAGTATGTGTAGTGGGCTGAAGGGTAGCACCTGAAAGATAATGTCCATGTCCTAATTTTCAGAATCTGTGAATGCTACTTTATCTGGTAAAAGGGTCTTTGCACACGTCATTATGCTAAGGATGCTGAGATGAAGAGAACACCCTGGATTATCTGTTGAGGTTCCAATAACAAGCTTCTTTATGAGACACACAGGAAAGACCTGATGGACACAGTGGAGAAGGCCACAAGAGGGTGAAGGCAGAGAATGGAGGGCTGCACCGCAGACCAACGAACGCCAATAGCCACCAGAAGCTGAAAGAGGCCAGGAATGGAATCTGCCCAGCAGCCTCTGAAGCAAATGTGGTCTTGCCAACCCCTTGAGTTTGGTTTTCCATCCTCCAGAGCTACAAATGAATAAATTTCTGTTGTTTTAAGACACTAAGTTAGTGGTAATGTATTACAGCAGCCACAGGAAACACAGCATACCACTGAGATAGGGGCTTCCCACAGGGTGAGGAGAGTGAGAATGTTCTGAAAGCAGCTGGAATCCTATATTCCTTGGCAGGACATGAGGTCCCGAGGGTGGCACATTGAGCCTGGGAGTGGAGGACAATCTCCTTAGCCCACAAAGTCCAACTCTCCTTTTCCCAGGCCTGGGCTTTGGAGTTACACAGACTTGACTTTGAAATCTGGCTCCAATACTTATGTAACTAAGGGATGTGGGGCTTGTTATTTAACTTCTCAAGCCTCAGTTTCCTCATCCATAAAATGGGTATAATAATATCCACTGCCTAATGTTATTGTGAAAATTACATAATAATAGCAGCATATGTGAAATGCTTACACAGGGCCTGGCATGTACAAATGACTCAACAAATGTTGGCTCTTTTATTAATAGCTAGGGTGGCCTCGAAGTGTCCTTTCATATTCTAATGGCACAAAACTCCTATCCTCCTAGGTACAGAGGGGAAAAGATAAAAGGGAGTGAGTTGGCTACAGGCTAGCCTTAGAAGTGAGTGGCCACTTGGCATCCTCAGAAGTCTAACTCATGATCCTCAAAAATGGCATTACTGCTGGTCCAAACGTCTGGGTGATGCTCATTTTCCATGGACAAAAAAAAAAAAAAAAAAAATCTAGCAATCACCAACATAATATAATCAGTCAATGAAAAAAGATAATTTATAATATCTAACTTAAATTTTTTAAAAATCTCTGTAAAAAATAATAACTGGTATTTATTGTTCACTACATGCCAGGCCTTGTATTAGATCATTTAACTCTCACAAAAACCCTGTAAGTAGGTACTATCATCCTCATTCTATGGCTAAGGCTCATAGAGCTTAAATAACTTTCCCTACGTGATACAACCTGCAAATATCTCCCAGAGATGTGCTATTCCTCTCTTGTCTTCATTCACAATAGATACTACTCTGAGATCTGGAAACCACTTATACAGTCAGATATTTTGCCAAAAGGGGCATCATCTTTGTCATAAAAGTTAACAGCTAGAAGAAAAACTTTTGACTTTGTGTCACTGATCTGAACTTCCCACTCAAGTTACCCCTGCAGAACAGAATTAGAACAGGTTACCAACAAGGTAGTAGACCTTTTCTTGGTACACAGAAACCATCATTCTAAACAACAACTGGTTAGAAATTAAATGCACCCCATAAGTAATTCTAAACATTTCATTTTTTACAAGTGAAACTTCAGTGTGAGATGCATGTAACTATATACATTTTAAGGGAGTAATGCTAGAAGTATAAAATTATCTGGAGACCTAAAAGACTAAAGTACAAATGCTCCTTTCTTAGTCCTGGCTTCCTCAGCATCCTTTGTGTTATACTTAGAGCACCAGTCACTTTCTGGCTTGTTTTCTGGTTGAGTGCCCCTAAGCACCATGTTCAAAGGCCTGTCCACAATGATTGCTCAACACTTATTAAACTGAAACAGTAAAGTTATCACCTCTTGGATCACCCCAAACTGAAAGGTAGCAATTTCATCAGCCAGTCTTGCAATCATAGGTTAACCTGTTTAATAATTACTCTGAGATCAGTCAACAATATCGATAGCCATGTCCAGAGATAACATCACAAACATGGACAGAGACATAGCCTGTCCTGCTGGACATCCTGAAACTATGCCGGGGGAAAGAAAAGCCTCTTACAGCAAATTAAGCAAAGGAAACATTGCTATCTCACCTTTCCCCGCAAAATCATTTTCAAAGAAAGCACTAGCAACAAACAAACATCTTTTCTACACATTTTACTGAGGGATGAAGATTTCTGAAGCCTAAGGCTGTCATACCAAACCTGGGAAACAAAACTATGAGTCACTTTCTCTGAGACCCTTAGAGACCTCCCTCAGAGGTCTTTACCATCGGGCAAAAGGATGGGTTTCCCCCTGTAAGCAATGAGTCCTGTCATTACTTGGACTTTTATACACACCATCTAAAATGCAGAACAAGATGGAATTACTGTTCGGACTTTGCAGGTCATTAGTCAACTGAACCAACTTTGGGGAAAGCCTAGAATGGCATGTCGAGATCCCAGCTACAGAGAAACATTTGCTCTGGGCTGAGTTTTCTTTGTTATCAGTGATTCCCTGCATGGTAAAATTAGAACAAATATGGATCCCAAACACAAAGCTTGGTCAGTATACAACTGGAAAGGGCTCACTTTATGAGCTCCAACTCAGTCTGTCAAAAATAACTAAGTAGCTACATAAATAAATGAATCTCCTAAAAACCACCCCCAGAGGTTCCATACTCCCATACTCCACATGGGGTATTCTATGGATCTACCCCTAACCAGTTTTCTCAGTCTCCTGGAGCTGAGAAGTGAGTCTCCAAATTGTATTTCAGAAATGATAAAATACACATCTGTATGACACCTTATACTTCCCGAGGTGCTTTTGCTGACACTGGCTCCATAAATCATTGGAAATAGCAGAAAAGTTATCTTAACCAAGAATAATTTGCATATAAAATCATTACCTCTGAATTACAAATTACACTCAAGGATATTTCTCTGCACAGAGGAGACCTGAGAGATGAATTTCAAACATGTTTTATGAGTGGGAAATACAACAGATCCCCACAGATGGCTTCTTCCCCCTCACACATACAGTTATATAAAAGGGGCCACACACGAGTGGTCAAGAGTATAAGGCAAGAACGAAGTGGAAAATGACCCTGTCTACCAAACCTTACGCTCTGCACTATCACAAATCAGTCCGCAGACTAATAGCAGAAACTAAGCTAAAAATATTCTTGGATGGCCGACTTAGATTTAGAATGTCACATATCCACAATTACCCTACTCCCTCCAGACGATTTTTCACCATTAACTTTTTTTAGATTGTTCCCTCAAGAAAGGGCAATTCTTAAGTCTTCACATCTTAAAAAAAATATGTGATGAAACAATCAGAAAATCTTTTTGTCTTCCCTAAATCTCACGTCTAACAAATAAGATTGTTGTTATATCCTGTTTGTTCAGAGGGCAGGTTTTTTTTTTAAGTAATTAAAAGAATAACTTCTAATTTCAAATTCATGTTCGTTTTGGACTGAAAAAAAACCTCACAAGGAAAGCTGTGTGTTCTAATGAAGAGCTAGGTGGACAAAAAAGATAATTTTTTTCTATAATGTTGCTGTTGTTAGAATACTGTGCCTCCTAAAGAATACTTTTATGGAAGTCAGAGAGTGTAGTTGTGGGTGAAAATATTAGGTTTGGTACGTAAAGTGCTCTGGTAGGCTCTTCAGTCCCGGCAGTGGGGAGGAACAAAAAGTAACTGAAACACATACAGTGTTGAGTGTCTGGGTGCACAGCCCATCGGGCCTCCCCCTGGAGGATCACTCTGAGTGCTGGCGTTCCTCATTGGCTTACCAGTTCCTTATCAATTTTGAAGCCTAACTTTCATCAGTTGGAAATTTTTGTGATAGTGATCCCAAAATCTTAGAAGAGAGGGAAGAAGAGAAAGTGGGAGGGAGGAAGGGGGGGGGGGCGGGGAGCAGGAAAGAAAAAGGAAGAAAGAAATGCAGCTTTGTTCAACCAAAAGTATGCCACACTGGGATCTAATTTCATGTTCATCTCATGGTTTATAGCTCTTTCTTGTACCTTCTAAACTGGATGAAGAATAGTTAAGTTCAAGCACATTTACTATATTTGAAAAGGACACAGTCATTAGACATAATTGCTAATTGTTCAGGGTCTGCTAAACATCTTTAGTTAGTCCTAATTACTCAGATTTTTCAAACACGTACCTACAAAGTTGTATTATACCAAAAACAGAGATTTTATACAGTAACAATGATAGGACTTTACAAATATGCTATTTTGTTTGTCAGACTGTCTAATATATACAGTAGTATACACTGATCCTTTACAGCTCAGTAAGCACCTTCAATTTCCTATTCTGGAAAGGAGAACTTGGATTTAGCATACCTAAGGGACTCTTACTGTTCTCTCTACCTGAAATGCTCTTCCCCAGATGTTGGCCTGGTTGTTTTATTACTTCTTCCCGCCCCTGCTGCTGCGACATGAGCTCATCACACAAAGACCATCCCAGCACTCCCTTCCCCCCTTGCCTTGCCTGTCTCTCCACTTACTGCCCTTTGCTTTATTCTATTCACTAGCTTACTTGGTGACTGATCATTTCCCTGCACTAGAATATAACTTTAAGGAGAGCAGAGGCTTTGTTTTGTTGTTTGCAGTACTTGGCCCATGACAGCACAGTAAGTACTTGCTGAGTGAGGAAATGAATGCTTAGGAAAGAAGATGATAAAACCTATTCTTCCTTAAAAAACCTTGGAAGGGTAAGGGCACATCATGTAGTGCACAGACAAAAGGCTACAGGAAGAGATCGGTCTTCTTCAATTCTGCCTTCACTTTGGCCAAGACTGAGTGTGGAAACAGAAGGCAGCCACGCACTTTCTTTTAAAGGCGAAGGTTCCGCCTGGCCAGGCTGTTTGGCTAACACAGTCATGTGGCACATAACACTTCGGTCAGTGAGGGGCCAAATGATGGTGGTCCCATATGATTATAATGGAGCTGAAAATTTCCTATTGCCTAGTGACACCATAGCCGTGGTAATGTGCTAGTGCGACACACTACTCACATCTTTGTGGTGCTGCTGCTTCTGTAGGAAAACCTACTGTGCTGCCAGTTATACAGAAGTATAACATACAATTATGGACAGTACATAATACTTCATAATGATAAAAATGACTGTGTTCCTGGTTTATGTATTTACTACTCTTATGCTATTTTAAAGTACATGCTTTCTACTTATAAAAATAGTAAGTTTGCTATAAAACAGTATGCCATGTTATGCCAGCAGCAGCCTCACACATCTGGTACTTACCACATCTCAAGATTGTATCATTTTCTCTTGTGCTTAATTTAATCTCATGTTGTTTTATACAGCAACATGCTAAACAGGCTTGTGGCCCAGAAGCAATGGGCTCTTAGACCATACAGTGGTAGGCTACACTGCATAGATGTGTGTTAAGTGCCTTCTATGATGTTTTTGCATAACAGTGAGATCGCCTAATGATGCATTTCTCAGAATGTGTCCCCATCATTAAGCAAACGTGACTGTACTTCAAACTGGATCCCTGCTCCAGTCTATTCATTAGGCTCCAACAGCCTGCCTGAGGAAGCAAAGGCTTTTTTACCTTGGTTGTAATAATGTATGACCTTTCTCAGTTCAGGACCTTGAGAAATGTGCTTGCTCATGGCCAATGTTTATTGAGTAACTTCCTCCCAAACACACATTACCCCAGAGGAGGGATGGAGGCATTAACAGACATTGCATAAATGATCCAGGTCACCTTGGTTCACTTCGGGCTCCCCAGGGGAGATGGACAGTAGGGTGTCCATGAGTGACCCAGAGAGTTCACAGCATGAGGGCTGGGTCAGCATTCCTTCTGTATGAATCCAAAATGAGGTGATGATAGCTCAGCTCTTGCCTAGGGGCCATTCCTAGGACCTCTTAATCTCTCTTGAGCTTTAGCTTTCTTATCCATATGGCACAAGAAAGCTATACTTCCTGTACACCAGAGATCACTTCTCGTTCTGAAATCAGATGATGAAACTGAGGCCCAGAGGAGGGACGTATCTCACCCAAAGTCACCTGGCTAGTTAATGAAGACACAGGATTAGAATTCAGGTTCAATGCTTTTTTGCTTATGAGCTCAAATTTAATTTTCATATTCCTGGATCTCAGTTTTAAAACTCTTTGATCATTGGGCCTCTGTGATGGGGAAAAGATCCCATGAATCATTTAAGTAGGTGGCAGCATCAAATTCTACTGCTAGGTAGAGAAAGGGAACATAAAAGAAAGAAGCTAACACATGAGTATAATCAGTCTCACTTAGGGTGCTGTGGTAGGACTCCTCAGGATAAACTACTTAGTATATAATCAAAGAGATAAACGATGTTAGCTTTAATGATAGAAATAAAATTTTCACTTACAGCTTAATACCATGAATAACGCATTGACTCCTTAATTTATTCATTAATGATAGACTTTGACAAGACTGGATTACATTAGTTCCAGGACAGGGTTCGTTTCAGCAGCCCATATACATTACTTCCATGACAAAATGCCACTAATTTGTACGCTAGGCTCTGAGAAAATGTATTTTACATCTCACATCACTACATTTTCAACTTTCTGGCAAGACTAATCCCCAAACTGTCTAACCTTTCCTTCTCCTATGTTCAGTCACTTTGTTAATCTGGTTCCCTTTACTTTCTCCACCTATTTTTTTTTCTCACTTTATTCCCTGTGAGATGAGGGTGGAGAGTACAGAGATGACCTTGGCTGTAGAGATGGGAAACTGGAACACATAGTGTTAAGGGATTGCTAAATAAAGAGAAAGTTTGGACTCTATGGCACTCACTCTTTCTTCCATTTAGCCAATGTGTCCAATCCAAATGAGCAACCCAGGTTTGGAAAGCAGTGCCAGTCAGGATACGGCATGAGTCTTATTATGCAGCACCACACTCCCCAAGTCATGTTCATTAATAAAGGAATTCACCTCTAAATAATATGAAAGAGTTCATTTTTGTTTGTGAGTAAAACTTCTGAATGACATTCATAAAATAAAAAGACAGTGCAAATGGTTAGACAGAAGTAATCATTTTTATCACGATTTATAGAAGGGCTTTCCTATGGGCCTCAGTCTGTATATCTATAAAACTGGCACAGTGATTACGCTTTTCAAGGAATGGTAGTATTTGTGGAAAACTCTAAAATATTTCAGAAGGGAGTTTTGTATTATCTTCTCTTTAGCGTACTGTGCAGCAGTAATCATAACAAAAGTGATGGTGATAGCTAATATTTATGGAGCATTAACAAAGCACTAGGTACATATTATCTCATTTAATCTTTCATGTAACAACCCTATGAGGTAGTAATTATTCATATAAATGAGGAAACTGAGGCAGAGATGTAAAGTACACTTAAAACAAAACCCCAAGGCTAGTACTAGTCTAGTTCTTTGGTATGAGACACCATGATTATGGACATATGAGAGGTTTTCTTTCTTTCTCTAAGAGGTGGTTCTGTTGTTTTAACAAGAGCAAACCTACATACCATTCTGAAGTCCTCTTCGAACTTGAAAGCCCCGCCTCCTGTGGCACAGAGAGTGGTGTGAAGGCTGGAGAAGTTCTTTTCGCTGCCCATCTGAATGAACAGGTGCATGGCACAGGTGGGGAAGCGGATGAAGTGCAGGTTCCCTTTGCGCCCACACATGGTCAAGTTTTTCAGTTCCAGGTGGACATCTCGGATCCCAGTTTTCCCATAAGCAGTGTTAGAAGTCAAATACTTCCTGATGCTCTTCAGGTTCTCCACTTCCTCTTGCTCCTCTTCAGCTGTAATGTCCTTCGGTTCAAAGTATACCAACTTAACCAATGTTCCACCGATATCCATGCCAAACCACGGAAATGCTAGAGGACAGAAAGACAGAGTGCCGATTAATTCTATACATACATAGAAATACTCGATTTTTTTAATATTCAGTGACGAAATGCCACCATGTCACATCCAAATGTGCATTTAACATTAAGTTTACTTGATTTCATCTTTATGTACAACAGGCAAGGAGAAATGCACAATTTAAATGGTGCCCATGATTCTGCCCACACTCCACTCAGTTAGAGCCGGCGGCAGGACTGACTGAGATGAGAAATAGCAGCGTGCAGTTCCCTAAGCCAGTCTCAGTTCCCATGTGCTTCTCAGAGCTTGAGAATCTCACCAAGATGCCTGCAGCTCCAATACTTGAAAGGTACATCTGTCCCATACCTCATGGCTCCCAAAACCTATTTTACCAGAATCTTAGCCAAAGAAACACTGACCTATTCTGATGCCAGAGAAGCCAGCTATGCTAGGTGTACCAAAAGACACTGCATTGATTTCTAACCCTCATGGTGCCTTCCTAGGGCACTTTTCAACGATAATTTTTATAGCATTTGACTTTTGCCTCTGTGAGCTGACTTTATAAGGCATGACTCCACTGTTTTAACCTACCAAATAAACAGAAAGCAGAAAGGAAGGAAAAATGGGCTATGAGAGATGCTGGGCAGACATGATGATCCCTACGGCAGCTGAATCCTAAAGACAACAGCTCCTGTTACATCTGATCTCTTTCTTTGTTAAGCACAGACACTCGCTCCATCTCAACTGGCCCACCCAGAATTCCCCAACCAGCTGCGTGTTACAATTGCCTTTAACGTTCCAATTTCTAGTCTCCTCTGCCATGAAGTCTGATGTAATTCAGGGGCAGGACCTAGGCATGAGTATTTTTTTAAAAAGTTCCCCAGTGGTTCCAATCTACAGGCTGAGAACTACTGAACTGGAAGAACCACAGTCACTGACAGACAGGCCCACGAATAAGCATAGCTCCTGACCAGGTCTGCAACGCAAAGCCATGCCTCAGATGTTGGTACACATATGTACCTCACAGATGACATTTTGTGGCCCATTTTCTAAAACTCACTGCATTGTGTAAACACACATACACACACAGTGTGTATTTGAATAACACTGTTTTGTTATAATGTTGATGGGATGTCATAGGAACTTAACTCTTGTTTATATCAATTAGCCTACAGTAAAACTGATTTTATTATATGCCATTTCACTTAAAGTCACACAGAAACTATGGACATTACATGAGTACTTACATCTGCTAGAACTGTTGGCTTATAACAAACTGAATCTCCATTGCACTTATTTTTACTGTTGTTAAGAGAACTGGCTGAGCTTTTGAACCAGCCAGACTTTATTTAGAGGCAACCTGGAATGTGGATACTGTGCTGTCATATTCTGCGCAATGAACAGAAAGCAAACCCAAACATGTAGCCCAAATCTGAAGCCTTCCTTTTCCTTCCCTCAGCAGACACCAGGGGCTAAATTTGAAACTGTAATATTAAAACTGAGTGAAGACCCAGGGAGCTAAATGACTGTTTCCAAAAAGTTTATTTTATGTAGCCCTAGAGAACATCCATACGAGCCCTGGCCAAACTGTGCATATTATGCCTAGAGACTACATTGACAGGAATATAGGTAGGACCTCCAAAGTTCCTTTTTCTAACCGGCCCACTACCCTCGCCATCCATGTGTTGGGGAGGGAGGAGGGAGCAGTACATGGGAGGAAGCGGTACAGGTATATCCCTGTACACAGAATCTTCTTTCCTGAACATCACTGCTGTCATTTAGCTGTAGCTGCACCACACTGGGCAAGCAGTAACTCCAACAGTATAGGCAAACAGAATTCCAAACTCCCGAAAGATTAAGATCAACAAATTCCACTGATCAAACCAAGTTAACAACAAATGGCTTATTATCTTTGCAAAACAAATCCCATGCAGTCCAGTGCAGGCAGGGAAGAAGCTTGCTCTTCCTAGCAGAAGATAACAGAAAAGTGGAAACAGTTCATCCCTACTAGTCAATTCAGCTCCCAAATGATGTTTCTTGGTCCACTCTCTAAAACTCACTGTGCCATCAGCACGGTCCACAGGGTAGGTAAAGGATGAAGCCCAGAACCAGGATTCAGAACAACTGCTTTCCAGAAACAGCTAGCTCACTGCAACTCCCTCTACCTCTCTGGACCTCAATTCCCTTAGCTGTGAAAAGTGGACTACATTAGAATGGCTTCTAGTTCCCTCCCTACTATAAACTTTCTATGGATTCTTTAAGAAGTATAAAAATTAATCACAACCGCCCTTTATCATATGCGTCAACCAGAGCCCTACTTGCAAACTAATGAAATACGCTATGGCATGTCAACAGATGGCTGGGCTATGCAATCAGCATTGCAGTTGTAGTCCATTCTTATCAAAGTAGGGTAGAGTAGACACCTACGCCTGGGAGGCTGAGGGAAGGGTATTCCAGAACACTGGTAGGATGACCATTTTGGAAAGACTCTGGCAATACCTGTTAAAATTACAAGTGCACATACGTTTTTCACCCAGCTAATCCCTCTCCTGGACCTTATTTTCAAAATCACCAGTATTGAAGGATAGGTATCAGAATGTTCATTGCTGCACCCTTAATAGCAGCCAAATTAAAAATAAACAAAAACCAGAAACAAAAGTGCATGCTCTTTAACAAGGAAACCGTTCAATAAAATGTGTATCTTCCAAACCATGGAATACTGGGCAGCCATTAAAATAGAATAAGTGAGACCTATACTAGCTCCCTGGAGAGATAGCCCCAATTTCCTGCTAATGAGAAAACCAAAAGATTCATAGAAGTATAAATAATTTATTTACCCTATTTGGTCTGAGAAGAAAGGAGGTGAGGAAAAGAGGGGGAAAGAGAAGAAAAGGGGGAAGGGACAGAGGATGGAAGGAAGCCCCCGGTGTGTTTATGATTACATGAGCCCGCAGAAGGGTAGACAAGCCCACCCTCCAGGCTGTTACTATCATTAGAGGGTGCCAGGATGAGCAGACTGCATGGGTGGCGGCTAGAGATCGGGGAGGGGATGGAGAAAATTCTACACCTAGAACATGCAGAAGTAAATTTAAAAAGAATTCAGTGATAATGAACATTAGGAGACATTTCAGCACAGAATAGACAGAACAAGAAGTGTGAAACCCAGAGAGTTCTAGTCTGTGCCAGAAATCTGTATCTAGTCTGTATCTAGTTCTGTACCAGAAATCCAGTATTCACCCAGCCACAGCTGTCATCAGCCCTCTGGGATGAAGTCACTACTCGGCCTTTTGTTTGGCTGGGTGTTGGTAAGCACAGGCCACTGCAAAGAAGTCTCACTTTTGAAAACGCAACAGGGGACACCTAAACATTATGTAAGTTGTTTAGAGTCCTGGTTTCTTCTTCCTGCTTCACCTCCAGGTCATTTTTCAGCCATTTCAAAGCTTTTGTTGGCAACTCAACAAAAACAGTGGGAAAAGTGTCAAGTTTTAAAAATGCAGTTAAATGTTATATCAGCAGTTTTGGTTAAGGTAAAAAAGAAATAGGACTGGAATACTGTGTTAGTTTAAATGGCAGTAGAAATTGCTTTCACTTACTTATGTTCCTTTCTTACCTTCATGAAAAACTGAATGCTCTTATATTCACATTTTAATGCTTTTATAGAAGTGTCATATTTTTATTTATTGATTTTTGAGAGAGAAAGACATCAATTTGTTGTTCCCTTACTTACTCATTCATTGGTTGATTCTTGCATGTGCCTGACCAGGGATCGAACCCACAAGCTTAATGTACTGGGATGACTCTCTAACTGATTGAGCTACCTGGCCAGGGCAGAACAGTGTCATATTTTTAAATGTACAATTTTATTTAGTTCTCTTCCTGATATCAAGAGGTCTCCCTAAATCTAAGCTTCCCACACACAAGCTGCCAATGGAGACAGAAGAGAAGGGGAAGGAAGAACATCCCAGCGCAGCTATCACTTACGACTCATCTTTCCTTTAACCCAGGATATCCAGATGTTTCAATAAATTCAGCTGAACCACTTATTAAGAGTCTGTTCCGTGTTTGCCAGAAGTGATGATGGTTCTAGACACAGAGTGTCCGCATTCATCCTTTACTCCTCCACATTACACCAGATGTCATGATTTAAAATTTCTAGAATATTCATCAAGGATGTTCAGAAGGAGGCGAGGTTCAAACTGCACGAGAAGATGCAAACAAGTAAGCTGATCTACTCATTCAAAATGGTTTCTTCCATAATGAGGTGTGTCTAAACTAGAAGCTGACATTCATAAAAGCAGGTGCTGTAGATAAGTAGTTGAATCAACTACAGTTATAGGTCTCAACATGAATAAGGCTCAAAAACAATGCTGAAGGGCATCTGCTTAAATGGTGAAAACTGACAAGTAGGTCATGGCTTCCAGACCAGGGCATTAAGTTGCAGACATAAGACCCTCTAGCAGTGGTGTCCAACCTGTGGCCCATGGGCCACATGTGGCTTGGGACACCTATGAATGGGGCCCTACACAAACTCATAAATTTACTTAAATTATGAGGGGTTTTTTGTGATTACATGTCACAATGTATTTAACATGTGGCCCAAGACAACTCTTCTTCTTCTTCCAGCGTGGCCCAGAGATGCCAAAAGGTTGGACACCCCTGTTAGAACTTCCCCATAGCGATGGGAAGCATTCCAGAGAGTGGCTGACCTGTCAGCCCAGGTCCTTGAGTGAAGATGCAACCAATCCTCAATGAAATACAGCATGAGCACGAAATAAGCCTTTGTTCTTTAACCACTGAGATTTGGGAATTGTCTGTTGCTGCAATAGAACCTGGCCCGTTCTCACGGCTGCTTGACATGGAGTGCTGCCTCAACAGCAACGAATAATGTGACACTGGCTTAGAGGTCAGGCACCAAGGAGGAAACAAATTTTGGAGGCTGGCAAAGCATTTGGTAAAACCATCATGTATGATTACTTGGAAGGCAGATAAATACCCAAAGAACTGGGGGATCTCGTGTAAGAGGTTAAAGGTCAAATGTTAGTAGCATGTGTTGGTGACTGTTGGCTACTGTTGGCTGAATTTGAAAAGGCGTGACCCAGAAAAGAGTGAGAGATGGGCTCAGAAAGTAATTGACTGCTTCACAGACAAAAAGGAAAGGGAATAGAGTCCATCAAGTCAGACTTGCAGGGCTGGGAAAAAGCAGCTGCTTCTCTTCCCCAACATTTATTAATAAATGATAAAACTCAGAAAGCACTTGAGTGAAAAAGATAAATTACCACTTAGTGTTGGCGTGAGGTTCAGAGGAAGAAAATGACTATCACACTCACTCTTAACATGGTTAAGATGTCTCCAACTAAAGATGCAGTTAAGGTTGTGGCTTCTTAGTTAATTCTTTCAATTATAATAGTTCAGGAGAAAAGACACTGGGGATGTGAATTCCCCACCAAAGCCTGACAGGTTCAAAGTGTCATCGACTAAATTAATTAAGAAAGGCTGGAGGCACAGCACAAAGGCATACAGTGAATGTAAAGTATGACACCAAGAACAGAGGCTGGGCATATGGAAATAAACTAGAGTGAAATAGTTAAGAAACGTATTTCCTTTGGAAAAGAGTTGTACTGGCAAAGGAACCAAGAGCCTGAACCTAAAATGGCTGGGAAAACTGTTCAAGGCCTGAAAGAACTTGAGAGCCCCCAACCCTGTAAAGTCAGGAAGCAGCACAGAAACCTGCTCAGCCTCCACGGAGGACACAGTTAAGACGTGATAAAACTGGCTACTGAGAAAAGCCAAAGGCTGAAAACAGCAATGTGGTGGGGAGGCCCTCCCAAGAGGAGAATCGGGACCCCAGTGGAATATTCTCCACCGACAAGGCAGGAAGCCCTGAAGATTTCAGAAATTCTTCAAAATTAGAATGACTGAGGTCCAGGTGGATGGTCTCCTACTCACCCCCTTTCTGAATAGGAGTGTACATTGGGTTTTCCAATCTTTGTCTCACCAGTATATATTAACATACAATGGATGGGGGTGGTGAACAGCAGGTAACTTGCCTCTTTTATTTCAGAAGTTTCTAGATCAAGAGTTGACATCAAAATGAATTTACATCATCCCCTAATTTAGAGCCTCCTGTGTACCATGCAGATGCTGTAACTGGGTAGGACTTCGGGGTTGTTTCCGTTGGGGAGGGGACAGCTGTGTCTCCCCTGCAGGTGGGAGAGCAGGCCAAATATCTGGTAAACAGAAACACAAAGTGTGGTAGTCACTAGTGCTGCTGGCCAAATAGTTCTGGTCCTCTTCCTTCAGGCCCATGGGGTCAGACTGCCACTCCTGGTCATTTTATAACTGAGATAGACAGTGTGCCTCACCTAGCCAGTGAGTTGTGCATGGAAATGGTGCCTGTCACTTGCAGGCAAAAGCACCTAGAGCTCATGTGAGCCTCTTCAGAACTCGTTCTCTATTCCTGTGACTAGCAAAATTCAAGGTTAATGACTGCTCCATCATTTGGGTCAGAGTGAAGATGAGCCACAGAGGAGCCCCTAACCACCCCTCAATGGACTTGTAGTGTGAAAGAGAAATAACCTTTGCTATTTTAAGTCATTGGCATTTGGAGGTTATTTGTCACTGCAGGGTGATCCTAACACCCCCTCCATCAAAATCTGTGGCTGGTGTTTTCCCTAAAACGCCCCCTCCCCTACAGCACCAGACCCAGGGACTGCCAGTATCGCTGATAAACATGTGGGAGCTGAGCGCTAATAAAAAGGTATGTAGGTCCTGCTGCGTTCATTTCGGTCTAAAAATTTCTCTAAACACAGTCCAGGACTGGCAATCTGGTAGTAGTTAAAACCATGAAATGAATCTGTATTCCAAATATTGTGGTGAAAATAATAAAAAAATTTATTGGTAGTCGATGGCTTTAAAACAAAGCCTGCTTCTCGAAGACCTTTCACAACACTAGAATAGTCTCTGAGGGAACTTACCCATCCTGCAGTAAATTTCACAGGTTACAAGTGAACTCTAAACAGCAAAAATGATGGTGCAGGGTAGGGGGTGGGAAGCAACCACCACAGAAAAGGTTTCCTACCAGTCAAAAAAAAAAAAAAGCCAATTTTAAAAAGCTAAAGGAGCCTGACATTAGAAAATCTACCACCTCGTGGACAACCAGCCCCAAAGCTGTAAGGTGTTCCTGGTGAGGCTAAGTCCCCTAACACTAATATTTCTTCCTGTATGTAAATTAGGCCCCAAGAGCTCAAGATCAGCTCCTTTGGCAGAGGAGTGACTCACCAACAAGTTGCCATCACAGAAAGCTGAACAGATCTCCCAAGTTCTACCACGCTGGAATTTATTGTCATAACATGTTGTGAATAGGGGAGTGGCAGGATGGAATTTCTTTTCCCACTATTTGTGAATAGATTTGCTAGGCAAAGTAGTAGGTGGGAAAGATGTCTGAGGATTGTGTAACCAACAGAAAAAAAGACTTTTAAAGCACTTTGGAGGTATATTTACACTATGTAAATAATAATCACGTTGGAGTTGCCTAAGGACCTCTACATGTTTAAAAAAAAAACAACTTTCTTCAGTTAGGTCCAGGTGTGTAACAAAATTGTATTTCTTTAAGAACTTGCTCTGAGGGCTAGCCTTCACCTCACCATGTCTAAATTTGGTTGCTAGTAAAATGTAATTCTTGGCTAATATATTTATAGAAAAATTTAACTTTAATTTTTCTGGAATGGACCTTCCATAGAGTCCAAGACACTATTTACAGATAAAAAGCAGGGCTTAGAAAGATCAAGGGTTACCTAAGGTCAGTCACACTGGGTATCATCAGAATCCACTTTCAGTATCAGGAGACTACAACACACCCCCGTCCTGCAAGACTGGCTGGAGTGGACTTGTCTGTCAACTGCCACTGAGAACATCCCAACAAAAGGAGGGTGTGTGAGTAAGTTTCTTTATTGAGCCACTAATTAAGTTGTAAGAGGGGTGAACCAACTAATCACCAAGATTCTGTTTAGTCCATCATCCTAAACACATATACACAAAGCCCTCCCAAACCATATTTTTAACAGCCTTTTAAAAAATAGAGTTGAAAACCTAAGAACTATTTAAGATCCTTGAAAAAAGTGGTAAATGTAAAATTTAATAAAAGGGTTTCCATAACACTGTAAAGAAAGCCATAATTATTGCACAGAGAGCAATCTGCTAAACATTAAATACTCTGTGCAGAGAAACGTGAGTCACAGTTTCTTTCAAATTAATGCATACCAGATTCCTTCAGTTTGAATTTTAGTCACATGGCAATGCCCAGTGTTGACAAGGGTACAAGGACACAAGCACGCAGAGTACTGATGGGAATGTAAACTGCTGGAACCTTTCCATGGGGCTATTTGGAAATATATATTAAAAAGCTCCAGATTGCTATACCCTTTGATACATCAGTTCCACTTTACACTAAGTAAATAATTATGCATGCATTCAAAAATTTACCTTAAAAAATCACTGAAGGTTTGCCAACAATGAGAAAGCTAAGTTATTGTCTAAAAATAAAAGGCGGGTTAAATAAATGATTATCCATTTTGCAGGATGGCATTTAATAATGTGAGAATGCTCATTATGTATTATTAAGTGCAAAGATCAAATAATTATATGGTATACGTCACATGATTACGATTTTGTATAAAATTAAATGCCTATTTGCAAAAAAAAAAAAATCAAAACACAACAAAACAAATATGAGAAACTTTAGGCCAAAACGTAACAGCCTTCTCTGGACCATAAACCAGGGGGACTTTCTTCCTCTTCTTCTGGATATTCTGACGGCACTTTCCAATTCTCTAGAATCAATATATTTAATCTTCATAATCAGAGTTACTTTAGAATTCTCAATCAAAATTTCTTTGTAATGATGCAAAATAAAGAACTGTCTTAGCTTGGCTTCAAAGGGCAAACAGCTGGTTTACTGCTCTGGCCATGGAAGTGAGCGCGCCTGCATGCCCCCATCTCACACATTCCTTCCCTTCCCAGGCAGGACCCTACCTATAGGAAGCATGTTAGCCTTTAGGCTCAAGCCCCAAACATGGCAAGGAAGAGCAGGGTGGGCTGAAGGTCTGGCCCAGTCCCCTTGGTGCTGGGAAGAGAAAGGTAGAATTAGACGATCATGTGATGTTGGGGTGGAAGCCTTATCTTGGCAACCCTAGGCTGCTGGTTCCATTGTCGGGATAATTATGCAAAACTAAGAATAAAAAAAAAGTGCCAGAGAAGGAAGTAAAAACAAGATTTTAGGTTAAAGTACCCACCTTGGCCCTGAAAGAAAACAAACCAATGGTAACAGCAGTAATTGAGCTGTCTTGAGAATAGAAAACCAAATACAACTCACTGAAGTCAGCATGATCAAAGCAGAGATCAACTATGTAAAACATCGTACATACCATAAGAAAGCTTTCACTCAAGTAAATAATATGTAAGTTGTATTGAGAGAGAGAAAGGGAGAGAGATAAGGAAACCTGACACCCGAGAGCAGAGCCGTCTAGCTGGTTAGGTGGCCAACATCACCAGGTCTCCCTCAGGTAGGAATTTAGGATAGGATGAGAAGTGATTGACCCACCTGCATTCACTATTGTCAGGGCAAAACCCTTAAGTTAAATTTGGCATTTCAAAACCTGCTTAAAGGGACAGAGGTATGTTTTCAGGAAAGGATCACTGTGGGAAAGGTCATACACCCCTGTGTGACAATAGCCCTTCTCCTGCTGACATAGCCTCAGATTCTGATCAACTTTCTCCCTCTCACCCACACAAGGGCGGGAACAAAAGGGCTGATCATATTCTCATATTCGAGGGGGAAAAAGAATAGTGAGGATTGCTTTCAGGACTTCTGAGGCAAGAAATATTATCACATCACCCACCAGAACTGAGCCTGGATTTCACCGCCTTTGCCATGCCCAAATTATGTGTGGGGCACACTTGGCTCAGTGCCCAGGGCCTACAGTATTTTTTCAACAATCATGAAAATACTTTAATTCCTTATAAAATCAGAAGAAAACATATAAACTTTCAGCTCAAAAAAATGCTATACTATATATCATATCAATACAGTAATCTTTATACCAGCACAGTAGTAAGATATCATTTTTATTTATTTCTTATGGAGGAAGAGGGTCCATGAAAGCTGGCCTGTTGCACATTTTGTTTCACACTCAAGCCAGGTTAGAACCGACAGGACACCATACCAGAGTCAGCTTTGCATTTGCAATTTACACTGGACCTTCAATGATTTGTTTACAATTGTAGTTCCTTAAAGCAACTTCAATTTTAGTATTCAGTGCAACTAAATTTTAAAGTCAAGAATTTGATTACATTTATTTTAAAAACTATTAGCTATACCCACACATTACGTCCCAAATTTGCCTCATGATAAAAACCAGACTACCAGGCCCTTGCCTGCAGGTTCTGATGCAGCGGGGCTAGAGAAAGCGTTTTCACTGAGAGGCCTCTGTAATTCTCACTGGTCAAGTTCAAACCCACTGTTCCAGTTGAATCAAAATGAATACTTTGAGCTGGACCACAACATCAAAGTGAGAAACTGGAATTTGAATGATCTGTCCTTGCTTGTGACTTCGAGGGACTGAGGCTGGCAGCCAAGGACAAGGCCTGGAAATGACCTGGTAGACGTTCCTATTCCCATGAGTGCCCTGAACACATCTAATTGCTTGCTAATGAAATTACTTATGGACAATTTATTACATGAGTGCTGTAGGTGATTTTCAAATTTTAAGCACAGCTTTTGGATGGATGATACAGCTATTATCCATCCATGACTAAACCCCATGGCTATCGCTTTAGAGACATTCTACATATAATTAAATTTTGTAATTGTGCTCCTCTCTCCCAGGGGCTCCCATTTTAAAGATAACCAGGCATTCCTCCATAAAGAAGTTAGGTCTGGCCCTGGCTGGCTAGCTCAGTTGGTTAGAGTGTTGTCCTAATATGCCAAGGTTGGGGGTTCGATCCTCAGTCAGGGCACGTATAAGAATCAACCAATGAATTAATAAGTAAGTACACGAAGAAGTCAACATTTCTTTCTCTTTCTCTCTCTTCCTCACTCTCTATAAAATTAATTTAAGAAGGAAGAGGAGGAGAAAAAAAGGAGAAGTAGTATTTAGCTCTGGCAACAGCACTCACGTATTTCGGTCAGGCAGGCAGACATTCTTTGATTTGAAAACCGTGTGATTGACCATGATACAGACAGAAACACCAACATAAAAGCTATGTTACTTTTTTTGTTTGTTTTCTAAGGTTAAGATTTGAAAGAGGAAAAGAAATGCTCTTGCAGGGAGCCATCCTTAGATCTAGACCGGGAGGAAGCAGGGGTAAGATGGAGCCAGAGATAGGGGAATCTGAAACGTCAATTATATGAGGTCAAAAATATGTTCCCATGATTCTCTTCCTCAAGTCCCTGAGCAGCTCAGTGAAGTACAGTTTCTTTCCCAGGATCCTGGGACGTCTCTCTACCACCCATATGAGAGAAATCAGAGTAGAAAGAGGGGGCCACCCTAGTGACCACTGAGTTCATCTTCTCCCCATCAGTCAAGCCCTATGTTTCTGCTCCAGGTCTTCAGAAGGGGAAGTGGAAGGCAGAGGAAATTTGCTTCCCATTTCAAAGTTACGTTCTCAGGCCAAGGAGACAGGGGAAAAACACAAATACAGATACTAATGGTCATTATCCCTATTCCCCACCAAGAAGCTGCCTGTCCTGCCGAATCTAGAGGCAAGGGAGGGTAAATGTCAACCTTCTCTGTGGTCCTCACCTTTAATTATACCACCTTCCTCAGCAGAAATACAGTCCCTGGACTAAAAGGAAGAGATTTGACTATGCAGAGACATGCCAAGAGATACAAGTGCACCTGTGTGACTATCTGCACTGTGACTACTGCAGCCACCACAGCTGATCACAGCTTCCACCCAGAAAGGCTCCTCCAGCTGCCTGACACCCTGCACTGCGGCTCAGGATGGTAATCTCATTACTTGCTTACACAAATCCCAGTTTAAACCACCAAGAGGTTTAGCTTTCTGTCTTGACAAACCACCAGAGCATGCTTCGTTACTTCAGGGATGCTCCTGACAATTCAACACCAGAGAGTAGTTAATTAAAGAGGCTCTGGGGAGAGCGCACTGCTAGTCAGCAATGCCGGCCAGAATGACAAGGTTTGTTCGTTTATTTTACTCTGACAGCGAATGTCTGGCAAATCTCTAAAACTGAGCTGAGTGGGAACCAAGGAAAGATGTGCCAACTGCTCGCCTCCAATGCAAGCTGAAATAAAGAGGTCAGACACCTCCTCACCAAGTAATCTGAGAACTATGGGCTCTTGCATCCATCGATTCATTGAACAGGTATTTATTTTGTTCCTAGACAGTGTGAGGCACTGTGGCAGAATTGGGAGGCGACAAACTGACATTCTAGTATGCAAGGACTTAGTGTCAATCAAGAAGTCTGGAAAGGAGTGACAACTCTGCTGAGTGAAATTCACATTGCCCTAGTACCAGACACTACTTAATTAAAACAATCCTTTAATATTTACGAATGGCAGCTCTATGCAGGCTTCCCCCTTAAGCACAGTAACTGTAACAAATTAAAACCTGACACCTCCTGGCCATTCAAGGACCTTATAATTAAACTGGAGATGATAGTCAAACCCAAAGAAAGTTTAAAATCATAGGATGTTACTGTTGGAAGGACATGAGAGCTCTTTTAGGGAAATGCACATCAAAACCACAAGGAAATACCACTTCAAACTCTAGATGGTTATAATCTTAAAAAAAATGGAAAATAACAAGTGTTTGTGAGGATGTGGAGAAACTGGAACCTTCATACACCACTTGTAGGAATAAAAAATAGTGCAGTCACTTTGGAAAAAAGCCTGGAAGTTCTGCAAGAGGTTGAACATAAGTTAGTTTATTATCTAGTAAGTCTACTCTTAGGTATACACCCAAGAGATATAAACACATATGTCCACATAAAAACGTATATGCAAGTGTTCATGGGCATTACTCATAACTCCCAAAAGTGGAAGCAACCCAAATGTCCACCAACCAATGAATGAACAAATAACATGTGATATCTCCATCAATGAAATATCATTTGGAAATAAATAGGAACAAGATACTGATACACATAAAACATGAATGAACCTTGAAAACACTAAGTGAAGTGAAAGGAGCCAACCACAAAAGACCACATATTACATAATTCCATTTATATGAAATGTCCACAATAAGTAAACCTATGGATACAGAAAGATTAGTGACTGCCTAGGGTTGGAGAGTCTAGGGGTAAAGAGAGAGTGGCTGCTAGTAAGTTTTTTGGGGGGATGCCAAAGAGTCCTAAAATCGTAAGGTGTAGTATAGGGAATAAAGTCAACATTGTAATAACCATGCACGGTGATGGACGGTTGCTGGCCTTTGGGTGGAGATCACTTTGTGAGGCTTATAAACGTCGCATCACTGTTTTGTACACCTAAAGCTAATATAACACTGTATATAAATTTTAATTAAAAATAAAATTGTGGTCACAGTTGCACTCAATATGCTAAAAAACTATTGAACTGTACACTTTAAATGTATCTCAATAAAGCAGATTTTATACATATACAAAGCTCTGGTTTTCACAGATAACTTAACATTTAAAATATAAATGCCAGCCCTGACCAGAAAGGCTCAGTTGGTTCGGTGCTAACCTGCAAAGCAAAAGGTTACCAGTTCGATTCCTAGTCAAGGGCACATGCCTGGGTTGTGGGTTCGGTCTTCTGCTTGGGGTACATGTGAAAGGCAACCGATTGATGTTTCTTTCTCACATCGATGTTTTTCTCCCTCTCTTCCTCCCTCCCTGCCCCTCTCTCTAAAAATAAAGTCTTTTAAAAATAAAATATAAATGTCAAATTATAATAGTTTTTGAAGGAATTCTTTCTAAAATGTATGATCCAATTTCCCACATCCTTAAAGAAAATTTTAGCTCTTTCTGATGACTCAGGGCCATATAAGAATCAGTTACTGGGCCTACCATACACTGATGTTCTCAGAAACCACATAAACCTGTGCTTCCCAGGCTGCTGCAGTTTAAGTATTCTTTTGTCTTTATATAGCTTTCTATAAATGTCCACCAACCAATGAATGAACAAATAACATGTGACATCTCCATCAATGAAATATCATTTGTAAATAAATAGGAACTATTGGACTAACTGTTCATTTTTCGCTGCTGTTGGTATTACTGCAGTCTGTCTATCCCAAACCTGCAATGAATACAGAAAAATCAAGTCTGTTAAACTGTGAGTTTGATAAGAACAGAGAGACTCAGAGAGAACACAGGAAGTATTCCAAGCATGAAATGCATAAGCAGATCCAATTTTATCTACTTTCCAACACTGATTTTCGTTGCTCAGAAGTGTTTACTTCCTTCCAAGTTCTCAGCTGCCTTCTGAGTTATTGGTGACAAGTTGCCAGAAGTGATGATCACTGTAATTAATAATAAACGGGGTTTTTTTTACTATAACAATCTTTATCAAAGGCACAGCTAGATATAACATCTAACTGGGAAGAGATTAAAACTTGAAAGTATAAATATGAATTTTAAAATATTTTATTTATCTGGCACCATTTAGTTTGGGGGCATATGTCCTTATGTTGTTAAGGTGAGATTTTCAAACTCTTTAGCATTGGAACTTTTTTGTCCTATTACTTCTTAACTGTGGACCTCACATATGAAAGAGATAAAAAACAACATCTTATTTACATTGGTTTATTTTACCCCCAAAACTCACATTTTGTGTAAAGTCAGTGAGAACGATGCTATTTCGATGAACAAAAGGACTGGAAAGCTGTCACTTCCATGTGACAGCCGTGGTCCCGTGAACTTGCTGTATCCCATCCGTGTGGACTCCACAATGTGGGGGAGCCCGCTGCCCAGAGAGTATGTGCCCATCCTAGCTGTTTTTCAAACAGCTTTCCTTGCCATCTTAGGGATTTTCTGAATCAAAACTGATTCAGTAGCTTGAAAAGAGTTACTGAAAGTGTTCCACAAAAAGCTGAATACTAAAATTATCTAACAACTCCTTGCTTTGCTTATAGTAGATATAAAAATCAAACAGAAAGCATCTAAACCTGATAAGTGTTAAAAATCTAAGAAGAACATTACCAGGACTGGACAGGTTACCCATTTACTTGTTATTATGTAACTGGCCCAAGCCAAACAGAGAACATTTGCCAAGCAAATAAACTTAAGCTTCTCCTAAAAATTAATCAAGTTTGGTACACATGAGCCGAAATGGTGTACTGGCTTATGCAATTTTGTGTGGACATACACACAGAGGCCAAACTTTTTAAAAGACTTCATGAAGCGCTACAAACTCACCAATAAATGATCTGTTTATAAGAATTCAGAAGCTTATTCCAATGTCTATAAATAATGTGTTAACCCAGCAGCAGCACTGTACCAACTAACACTCTGGGCTCAGTACATGCCAGGCGCTGTGCTGAGAGCTTTCCATGCAATATTTAATTTAATTCTCATATCCCAATGGGGTCGGCAAGCACTAATGTTATGCCCATTTTACAGCTGAAGAAACTAAGGCTCAGAGAGATTAAGGAACCCACCCAAACCTTAGTTAGGTGGTTGCCCACAGGCTTTTTAATTATAGCTTTTAAGTAGACAAAATTATTTTTAGAAAAGAATTTTGAGTGAATTATTTGGACCTGTTAAAAGTTCCATCCTTTACATAGCTGATGCATAACAAATACCCACTGACAGAAAAATGAAAGAGCAAACCCGAAAATTTTGTCCACCATGACTTATACAATCTGGTAAAAAAAAAAACTGATATTAGTGATGTCTCTGTGTTATTAGAAAATATTAAATGATGTTCATTATTCTGTCAAAGAAGGCAGGGGTGTATAAAATGCATGTGAAGCCCATTTTGCATAAAACTGAAAAAGTCATGAAACTAATAGAAGTAAACCAGCTCTGGAAGTTATCTAGATGAGAATTCCATGATGTTTAATCGGTCTGATCCCCAGGAACACCTGACAAAGAAGAGTGACACTCAACAGACTCAGGTCTTTGTCTTAGTTCCAGGTTCTACCCTGGACCACCAGGCTGCCAGCCTCCAGGGCCTGCACCCAGGCAGTCCTAGGTGTTAGCTTGCCTGCTCACACCAATGACTCTTGTGCTCACTAACGACTTTTGAGGAATGGAGAGGAGCAGAATTCTCTTAATATTATTCCTAATCTCTCAATCTCAAAACAAAAACTACAGAGGAGATACTGATCGCTTCTAGCCCAGTGACTTGGGAGTGATCCCAAAGCACCTTTTTTGGCAGAGGGCTATATCATTCCAAGAATGAGGTTTCAAATCTCAGACCATGAAGAAATGGTTAAACTGATAATAAACAAAATGCTAGGAGGTACTGAAAATCGAATGAATCCTCAGAAACAACCCAGTGTCAGATTATCATCTATATCTATCAACAAATGGAATGTAATAATGTGAACTGTGTTTAGAGAACAAATTTATTATCTAATTGTGCATCATAAAATTCTATGGTTTCTCAACTGGATACAACACATTGTTCACTTTTTCAACAAGTAACAGATTACAGTTGTGTTCTTTAAGAGAGTTCTTTTAGGACTTGAACAGACTCTTCTCCCAGGAGGACATACAGAGGGTCCAGAGACATGTGAAAAGATGCTCAGTATCTCTAGCTATAAGAGAGATGCAAATTAAAACCACGATGAGATACCACCCCATACCAGTCAGAATGGCCATCATAAACAAAGCTACAAGCAAGTGTTGGAAAGATTGTGGGGAAAAGGGAACCCTAGTGCACTCTTGATGGGATTACAGACTGGTACAACCACTGTGGAAAACAGTATGGAATTTCCTCAGAAAACTAAAAATGGATCTGCCTTTTGACCCAGCAATTCCACTGCTAGGATTATATCCTAAGAACACTGAAACACCAATCCAAAAGAACCTATGCACCCCAATGTTCATAGTAGCACAATTTACAATAGCCAAGTGCTGGAAGCCACCTAAATGCCCATCAATAAATGGATGGATCAAAAAACTACAGTACATTTACACAATGGAATTCAATGCAGCAGAAGGAAAGAAGGAGCTCCTACCCTTTGCAACAGCATGAATGGAACTGGAAAACATTATGCTAGGTGAAATAAGCCAGGCGGTGAAAGACAAATACCATATGATCTCACCATTAACAGTAACCTAATCAACAAAACAAAGAAACAAGCAAAATATAACCAAAAACACTGAAATTGAGAACAGACTGACAGTGACCAGAGGGGAGAGGAGAGGGGATTATAGGGGAAAAGGGCGAAGGGTTTGCAGGAACAATTATAAAGGACACATGGACAATAACAGGTGGAAATGGGAGGGAGGTGGGGAGGGATAGGGGGGTTAAGCTGGGTTGGGGGGAAAAGACAGAAAATTGTACTTGAACAATTATAAAAATAAATAAATAAATAAAAATTTTAAAAAGAGTTCTTTTAGAAATACATATGAAAACATTTACCAATGAAATGATATGATATCTGAGATTTGCTTCAATATCATCAGTTTGGGAGGGGAAGGGCCCAGTGTCATAGATAAAGTAAGATTGTACATGAGTTGATAATGAGAGAAGCTGAGTGATGAGTGAGTAATTAGCAGTTATCTATACTCTACACCCTGGTTTCTTATAACTTCGAAAATTTTCCCAAATAAAAAGATTGTTTTTAAATTTCAACACTCCCCTAATATTCTCTCAGGGCAGTAAGAGGGCCAATGGAGCACATTGAGTTTGCCTTTGGACTTAAATTCCAATGGGTGTGAAGGGGAAGTCCCTTTTTTGTCTCACGGCTCCTGTGTACAGAACCAAACCTACCAAGCTCCTTCTCTCGGCTGGGACAAACTTCAACCTGCCTGTCCTAACTGGGACAAATTTCAACCTGCCTGTCCTACCCAGAAACCTGCAGTGAAGATATTCTGGCAACTCCACCCTGACATTTCAGCAGCAATACAGGCACTGGAAAGGTGCCCATCTCAACTGGGGCCAGATTTACACCTAGTTAAAGGAAAAAAATGTTGGTCTTCCCCAATCCCTAAGTAATAAATGTGGAACTCAACATAATCCAAGTCATTTAAAATAAAAATAGTGAATCATGAGATAAGGATAAAGAAGTTCAAAGTTATGAATTTCCTATGATTAATATGTTATTGCATGTATATATACATATATATCATGAAGATGTGTAGTATATTCTTTTCTTCTTCTTTCCTTGGTCCCTGCTACATTGCTGGTACACTTAACACCTGCTCGTTCTACTTACTGGACAATTCAGCACTGGGGCCAACTGTATTTGAGGTAGGAATTGAAGAGGGAGAGAGGGAGGCAGATAATAATATGATTCTAAAGTCTACCCTCGTACCTTAGTGGGCCCTCAAATATTTATAGAATACACTATTTCCTGAGAATGAGGCTCCCTCATCTAACTGGTCTTCTGGCATTGTCCTACTTAGCAGAGGACATGTTGACCTTTCCTCCCATTCTCTGCCTCCTGTCCTTTAATAATTCAGTTTGTATTACTGATGCTCTCTGGGACTTTTCTCTGAGTGACACGTGACCTGAATCCCAGTCAGTGGTATACTGGTAAATACTTAACAACTGGCTCTCTGAAAATAAAGTCCTGATTTTCAGCATTTGCCAATTTTCATTGCATAAATACACCCGCTATGGCCACTTTGAAGTTACAAACACAAGGACACTGAATGCAGAGTTGGGAAGTAATGCATACAACCAGCTCCTAGAGCCTGTAGGAGCCAAGGCCAGCATACTACCGGGGCTCCTGTGGTACTCCCACCACTCTTCTGAAAGTGTGGATGAAATATTATGTGGTCACCCCAGAGAATAAATCACATTTTGGCAAGTTACTTATAGTAAGAACCTTCCTTTAAAGGTAGAAAGACATGATGTTTCCTTGGCTAAACTGATACTATTACCTTCCTTCCCTAAATGTATAGTATCACTTTAGACGTTTTCCCTCAAACACAGGCAGCTGGGGAAGCATAAATAGTGACACCCTCAACTATGCTCAAGTCCTCTGACTCAAATGCCCACAGCACAGTGATCTGTGGAGCCACCAGAGCATTTAGTAAAATCAAGCCAGGCAACAGCGTCAGGATGCCCTCCAGCTCAGAACTACATGAGACCGAGTGTACCAGAGCATTTAGTAAAATCAAGCCAGGCAACAGCGTCAGGATGCCCTCCAGCTCAGAACTACATGAGACCGAGTGTACCAGAGCATTTGGTAAAATCAACCCAGGCAACAGCGTCAGGATGCCCTCCAGCTCAGAACTACATGAGACCGAGTGTGTCACCCAAAGTTGAGCGCAGTGCCTGGCCCAAAGGAATAAAACCCAGTTTGCCCCTGTGGGATCCATAGGATTATGAAATCTCAGTGTTCAAGACCTCCCAGGTCAACACTTACCTGATCCCTTTATGAAAACCTCAAGAAGCCATCCTTCACTCTAAACTTTAATACTTTCTAGTACTCCAAAAAACCCAAACTGAATCTCATGGGTGATGAAGTGTGGCGAGGGAGGGCTTGGGTCTTGGTTCTTCAGAGGGTAGGACCCCAAGAAAAGTCAAGATGAAACAACTGTTTTAGCTACCTAATGAGCTGTCATGTAGAAGACATTAGGTATACTGTATTGTCAAGGAACACAGGGTAAAATGTAGGCAGGGCAGATTTGACTTATATAAAGAAGGACAGCTAACACCAGCACCCATAAAAATAGCTAACATTTACTGAGGGCTTACGTTTTGCTGGAAGCCTCACCACACTGCTTACACATATCAAGCTTGAGGTTAACTAAGTCCATCCCAGTCTCTTTCACTCCTGGACTGCTGACCTCAAGATGGAGAGAAGCTGTTTGTCCAGAAGCCTCAGAGGGCTCCTGGTAACCAGCACTGCCCAGGCTGGCCACAGGCCACAGATGTTGACGAAGGGCCAAACTGTCCTGAGTTGCAACCTAAAATCCCTGTGGCCTCAGATTCAGCCTAGGGTCAAGGCCAGACACACCAGAAGGTTCATATGCTAGTCTCGAAGTCAAAAGGTGCCCAGAAATACCTGTGTCCTCATCTGCCAGAATGAAGTTTGCTTGGCTGTGGGTTAAAACTAAGGTCCAAGAACTGGATGCAGCTGTTCTGAATTCTGAAGCCCTGTTCAATTCATTCAGCTTTCATAAAGGAAACACGCTCACTTTCCAATCCTTATCTCTTTTGTGCATATATGCCTCTCTCAAGGCCTGAGATACCAAACAGTAGAGATCAAAGGAAGATAATAATTCCTTCTTAAAAGGAACTTGGTCCTGACATTAGATTAGCAGTAATGTGAATTATACTCTCTTCTTAACAAAGTTGCCAACATCACTCTAATGCAGGGTATGCTCACTGTACTCAGTCTCAGTAGTCGTAATGGAGCAATCTGTGAAAGTGACAATGAGGTCAAGACTTGTGACACAGGTCAGATATCCTTCTAGAAATGTCAGAGGGAATTAGGGGAGATTCCATTAAGCTGATGTCAGTTCAAGTTGGACGATATCGAGAAACCCAATCTCAAAAAGGTTCTCAGTTGGAACAAGATGAGTTCATGGAAATTCTGAGACTTAAGAAAGTTTTAAAAGCCTCTGTTAGCACCCTGGCCAGGTAGTTCAGTTGGTTAGAACAGGATTGCCATACACCGAGGTTGCAGGTTCGATCCCTGGTCAAGGTGCATACAAGAATTGATTGATGAATTGATGCATAAATAAGTGAAACAAATTGACGTTTCTCTCTCTCCTTTTCACTCTCTAAAATAAATAAATACATATGCATATATATATATCTATGCCTAACAGCAATAACATTAATAATATATGCCCTTTATTAATAGTAGCTAGTATTAATAGTAAAATATCCTTTACTATGCACACACCGGGGTCCAGGCATTCTACCACACAGTTGATGTTTTCTACATTTCTACACAGGCACCATTTATTTCTACTCAACAAAGCAAGCTTCTAAGAAGTTAAGAATCTCACACTTAATAAATAGTAGAATGAGGATCAGAATCCAGGTCTGGTGGCTCCACTCCAGAAACTGCCCACACTTCCCAGGAACCCACCAGCATCTCATGGCCCAGCAGAGTCAAAATCTGAACTTAGGTGGTTTCACCCCATGTAATTGAGCTCTCCCTCAGCTTCTTCTCCTGCAGAGGAAGATCATGATAGTACCTGTCTCACTCCATTTGGTCTGCTTTAACAGAAATACAATACACTGGGTAGCTTATAAACAACAGAAATTTATTTCTCACAGTTCTAGAATCCAAGATAAGGTCCTGGCAGATTTACTGTCTGATTAGGACCAGCTTCCTAGATAGCCAGCTGTCTGTTCGCTGTGACCTCATAGGGCAGAAGGGGCCAGCTAGCTCTCCAGGGTCTCTTTTATAAGAGCACTAATCCCAATCGTGAGGGCTCAAACATCATGACCTAACAATCACCTCCTAAAGGCCCTACCTCTTAATACCAACACCCTGGGGTTCAGATGTAGCATATGGATTTGGAGGAACACGAACATTCAATCTACAGTGATACCTACCTCACAGGGTGCTGGGAGTGTCTGCTGCTACTGTTACTTCCACACACAGATGAGCTTTTTGCCAAAGGTGTAAAAATACAAAGATAATTTCATACACTTATCTCTTCTGAAAGTTTTACAGAACATACTTTTTTCCCAACATATATACATAATAGTCTCATTGGGGCAGAAAAGAATGTCAGCTAGCTGGCCATGGAGTTGGACTTGTGTTGGTATTTTGACCCTGCCAGTCACTGACTACAGGTTTAGGGCAGGTTGCTTCACTTCTCTGAGCCTCCTTTTCCCCATCTATCAAATGCATAGTGGGAGTAGTAATTGTGTGCTTTTGTAAAAACACATACAGAACAATAGGCACATGGCTGTTGCTCAATAATAGCTACTCTAATTACTCAATCAAGCAAAGTGACTACTGTAGGGACCCACTATTGTCCTAATTTTTCTATCCTCTTCCCAAACTATAAAGAAATCTGCAGAGGATACAAAATTAAGGACCAGAAATTGATGGCATTTTTATATACCAATAATGAGCTATCAGAAAGAGGAAGAAAACAATTTCATTGCAACAACAAAAATAATAATAGTAAGGTACCTAAGAATAAAGTTAACTAAGGAGGTAAAAGACCTATACTCAGAAAACTATAGGCCACTAAAGAAAAAAAAATTGAAGAAGATACAAATTAGTGGAAGCACACACCGTGTTCATGGATAGTAAGAATTAACATCATTAAACTGTCCATACTACCCAAAGCAGTCTATACATTCAACACAATTCCTATTAAAATACCAACTGCATATTTCACAGAACTAGAACAAATATTCCAAAAATTTACATGGTACCAAAAAAGACCCTGAAGATCCTCAGCAATCTTGCAAAAAGAAGAACAAAGCTAAAGAACAATATCACGACTCCTGATATTAAATTATGCTACAAGGCCACTGTAATAAAAACAGCCTGGTGCTGGCATAAGAACAGACACATAAACCAATGGAACAGAACAGAGAGCCCAGAAATAAATGCACACCTGTATGATCAATTGATATTTGACAAAGGTGGCAAAAGCATACAATGGAGGAAAGACAGCCTCTTCAGTAAATTGTGTTGGGAAGACTGGACTGGTACATGCAAAAAAAAAAAGAAACTAGACCACCAACTTACACCATACACCAGAATAAACTCAAAATGGATAAAAGACTTCAATGTAAGTTATGAAACCATAAAAATCCTAAAAGAAAACATAGGCAGTGAAATCTCAGATATCCCACATAGCAATATTTTTGCTGATATATCTCCTAAGGCACTAAAAATAAAGGAGAAAAATAAACAAATGGGACTATATCAAATTTAAAAGCTCCTGCACAGTTAAAGAAATCATCAGCAGGACGAGTAGGAAACTCACTATTAGGGAGATCATTTTTGCCAATGACACATTTGATAAGGGTTTAATCTCCAAATAACAAAGAACTAATACTAGGAAGACAACCCAATTAAGAAATGGGTAAAAGGCCTGAACAGACACTTCTCCAAAGAGGTCATACAGAGGGCCCACAGACATGTGAAAAAAATGCTCAACATCACTAATCATCAGAGAAATGCGAATTAAAACCTCAATGAGCTATCATTTACACCTGTCAGAATGGCTGTCATCAATGAGCCAAACAACAAGTATTGGTGAGGATGTGGAGGCAAGGGATCCCTTGTGCACTGTTGACAGGAATGTAGACTGGTGTAGCCACTGTGGAAAACAATATGGAGTATCCTTAAAAAATTTAAAATGGAACTCCCTTTTGATCCAGAGATTCCACTTCTGGGAATATATCCCAAAGAGCCCGAAACACCAACACAAAAAATATATGCACCGCTATGTTCATAGCAGTGCTATTTACAACAGCCAAGGTTTGGAAACAGCCTAAGTGCCCAGGAGTAGATAAGTGGATAAAAAAGCTCTGGCATAACACATTTGCACAGTAGAATACTATGCCGCAGTAAAAAAGAAACTCATATATTTTGTAACAGCATGGATGGACCTGGGGAGTATTATGCTAAGTGAATTAAGCCAGTCAGTGAAAGACAAATACCATATGATCTCACTCATATGTGTAATCTAATTAACACAACAAACTAACCAACAAAATAGTAACAGAAGCTTAGATACATGAAACAGTCTGACAGCTGCCAGAAAGGAGTGGGGGGAGATGGGATGAATGATGGTGAAGGGGTTTAACAAAGAACCTTTATGCACAACCCATGGACAGAGACAACAACGTGAAGGGGAGAGAGTGGGGCAGGGTGGGGGTGGGTAAAGAGAGAAAAAGTGGGAACTGTAATAGTGTAAACAATAAAAATTAATTAATTAATTAATACAAATAAACAAAATGGAGAGGTCCAATTATTTTGAACTGCCTTTAAAAATAATGTTCTGTCAACTCTGAATCATTTGCTTCTTTCAAATAAATTTCCAAGGAGAAATACGCACACACACATACACATGATTGGGCAACTCTACACATCTAAAAGATGTCATAAATAAGTAATGAGACACCAAGCTTGACACCTGCACTATCTAGAGAAAGGGTCTACTTAGAAATTCTGGCCCTGGCTGGTATGGCTCAGTGGATTGAGTGCCAGCCTGTAAACCAAAGGGTCACTGGTCTGATTCCCACTCAGGGCACATGCCTGGATTGCAGGCCAGGTCCCTAGAAGGGGACGTACCCTTCAAAGGCAACCACACATCGATGTTTCCTTCTCTCCTTTCTTTCCCCTTTCTCTAAAAATAAATAAACACAATCTTTAAAAAAAAGAAAAGAAAAGTTCTGTGTACCATGTTGGGTACACTGAACAGTTTCCATACCTGGTTCAAAATACTGTTATCCTGAAAGACTACATGCAAGGACTTCTGGCAAGATGGAGGCATAAGTGGATGCACCGTACCTCCACGCACAACCAAGATTAGAACAACAACAATTTAAAGGCAGAATAACACCCAGAACTGACAGAGAATTTATCTGAATGGAAGTCGGACAGCCAAGAAGTTGAAGTAGACCTGTTCCTCCAGACCGGTAGGAGGGGCGGAGAGCAGCACGGGTCGCAGCTCGGAGAGCAGAGAGCAGCGAGCGCATAATGCAACCGCGAGCGCATAAGGCATCTGAGGCGCACAAGATCACAGTTGGGTGGACCCTGAGTTTGCAAGCGGCAGCTGGCGGGCCCAGTGAGGTGGGGATTGTGGACCAGGGCAGAGCACACAACCCAGGATCCCAGAGAAGGGACTGAGGTCCCAGGAGAACGGAGCTACCACCATTGTTCCCTCCCGCCCCCGCCCCCACATACAACATCACAATCTAGCGACTGGGGTGCCCAGCCCCGGGGAAACACCTAAGGCTCCGCCCCTCACCGTAACAGGAGTGACCAGACCAAAAAAAGAGAGAGAGAGAGAGAGACATGTCTCAAACAGAAAAACAAATCAATGCCCCAGGACTCATCCTTTTGAGCGACCAAGAGATAGCCAATCTATCAGATGCACAGTTCAAAACACTGGTGATCAGGAAGCTCACAGAATTGGTTGATTTTGGGCGCAAATTAGATGAAAAAATACAGGTTACCATAAAAGAGATGAAGGAAGATGCACGGAGAACCAATAGTGATGGGAAGGAAACTGGGACTCAAGTCAATGGAGTGGCCCAGAAGGAAGAAAAAAACAACCAAACAGGAAAGAATGGAGAAATAAGATTAAAAAAAAAATGAGGAGAAGCTTAGGAACCTCCAGGACATCTTTAAACGTTCCAACATCCGAATTATAGGGGTACCAGAAGGGGAAGAGGAAAAGCAACAGATTGAGCACGTATCTGAACAAATAATAAAGGAGAACTTCCCCATTCTGGCAAAGGAAATAGACTTCCAGGAAATCCAGGAAGCTCGGAGAGCCCCAAAAAAGTTGGACCCAAGGAGAAACACACCAAGGCACATCATAATTACATTAGCCAAGGTAAAAATGAAGGAGAGAATCCTAGAAGCAGCAAGAGATTAGGGGACAGTAACCTACAAAGGAGTTTCCATCAGCCTGTCAGCTGATTTCTCAAAAGAGACCTTGCAGGCAAGAAGGGGCTGGAAAGAAGTATTCCAAGTCATGAAAGACAAGGACCTATATCCCAGATTACTCTATCCAGCAAAGCTTTCATTTAGAATGGAAGGGCAGATAAAGTGCTTCCCAGATAAAGTCAAGTTAAAGGAGTTCATCATCACCAAGCCCTTATTTTATGAAATGTTAAAGGAACTTATCTAAGAAAAGAAGATAAAGAAAAAACATGTATAGTAAAAGGACAGCAAACTCACAATCATTAACAACCACACCTAAAGCAAAACCAAAAGAAACTAAGCAAACAGCTAGAACAAGAACAGAACCACAGAAATGGAGATCACATGGAGGGTTAGCAACAGGGGAGTGGGAGGAGGAGAGGGGGGAAAAGGTACAGAGAATAAGTAGCATAGATTGTAGGTTGAAAATAGATAGGGGGAGGGTAAGAATAGTATGGGAAATGTAGAAGCTAAAGAACTTATAAGCATGACACATGGACATGACTAAAGGGGGGGATATGGGTGGGAGAGGGTGTACAGGCTGGAGGGGAGTGAAGGGGGAAATGGGACAACTGTAATAGCATAATCAATAAAATATATTTAAAAAAAACAAAAACAAAATACTGTTATCCCAACATGAATATTGGCTTACATATTAAAGCTAAAGCACTTGTAATTAAATATAACAGAAGTCAAACCTTGATTTATTTTTATTTTCATGGTAACTGGTTGGTATTAAAATACACACACACACACACACACACACACACACACACACACACACACACACACAGATTTGGCTGCTGTGGCTCAGTGAATTGAGCACAGGCCTACAAATCAAGGGGTCACTGGATTGATTCCCGGTCAGGTCACATGCCTGGGTTGCGGGCTGGGTCCCTGGTGGAGGACACACAAGAGGCAACCACACATTGATGTTTCTCCTCCTCTCTTTCTCCCTCCCTTCCCCTTTCTCTAAAAATAAATAAAATCTTTAAAAATAATAAAATACACACAACTAAAAGGTACACTATCACACACACATACAAAAACCTGTAAAACCTGTCAATTAAAACCAACATTTCTTTGTTTCCCTACTAATTCTTTCTCCAATACCATGATGGATTTTGCTTTATTGGCTTCTTTAATGTCCCACATGTTAAAAATTAACAGCACTCTTTCCATCTTTGGTTACTATGCCAAACAAAATATGCTTTATATTAATGTTGAAATCCACTTACTGATCTTTTGAGGAAAAGTGGTGTTCATATGTCTACCAGACCCTGACACCTGACTTAACCACTTGGATGCTGAGTGTGCTCTTGCTTTCCATTTTGGTCTTTTGTTCTTAAATTTCCTATGCTTCTCATCCATCTAGTACTGATTATATATTTAAAAATGCAGCCCTGGCTTGTGTGGCTCAGTGGATTGAGCACAGGACCACAAACCAAAAGATTGCCGATTCGATTCCCAGTCAGGGCACATGCCTGGGTTGCAGGCCAGGTCCCAAGTTTAGGGCACACAAGAGGCAACCACACATTGATTTTCTCTCCCTCTCTTTCTCCCCCTCTCTTTCTCCTTCCCTCCACCTCTTTAAAAATAAATAAATAAAATCTTTAAAAAAACATTAAACAAATTTTTAAAATGCACACGTATCCACACTCAATGCAGATTCAACCAAAAAAATGCTATCTATGTATCTTATTCTGGCTTTTCTAATTAGCCTGATTCAGAAGTAGTGGAAAACACATGTGCCAAAGCTAAATTCCCCGATATTTAGAATACTAAGCCTTGTGACTCTCACATCGGTGGCTCACTAAAACTGGTAACAGATTTGGATTTATTCTGTTTGTACCCACGAGTGTGTGATGTGCACAATGAACTCTCACCTATTTTCTGCTGGTGTTCTATCTGGATGATCTGAGAAGTCAGATCTTCCCTCCCCATGAGGCCAACGCACTGATGCAGCACTTATTCCTGCTCGTTTGGACACACTGAGAAGGAGGAAGGCAGCTCATATTCCCCAGCATTCTCAAGATGCTCCAACATTTGCCTTTCTGTTAGCATACTGTTCAGCGGCTCAAACAATGATCTCTTTTACTTTTCTCTCCTCTCCTCCAGTCTGCTTATCTAACAGTGTCCTTGGGGTCTAAAATATCCAGGATTTCAAGGCAACATCGCTATACTATTTCGTGTCATTTCTTCAAAAGGAATGCATGTATTTATCAATTTCATCAAAAATCACACTGGGTGGAAAGAGTCATGTTCACAGGTGGTGCTGCAGCACTAGTAATGAAATAGAGACCCAACTGCAGCCTGCAGTTATGTGACAGGGTAGGTAAATCATAGCATATTCACATAAAGGAATATTGAGGAAACAATGCAACCATTAAAAATGACATTTTCCCTGGCTGGCGTAGCTCAGTGGATTGAGTGTGGGCTGCGAACCAAAGTGTCACAGGTTTGATTCCCAGCCAGGGCACATCCCTGGGTTGCAGGCCATAACCCCCAGCAACCGCACATTGATGTTTCTTTCTTTCTCTCTCTCTCTCTCTCTCTCTCTCTCTCTCTCTCTCTCTCTCTCTCTCTTTCTCTCTCTCTCTCTCCCTCCCTCCCTTCCCTCTCTAAAAACAAATTTTTAAAAAATGACATTTTCATACTCAAAGAAAATGCTTATGCTAAATTTTTTAAAAATAAAAATGTAATTGTGCCCTGGCTAGTGTGGCTCGGTGGACTGAGTGCCAACCTGTGAACCAAAAATGTAATCAAAGTGTCATTTTAGTCCTACCTTTAAAATATGGCACATTTTAAGCTCTTTTCTGAGTGATGGGACTGTGGGTCCCTGCTTTTTTGTGGTATATGTTTGTATTATCCAGTTGAGGGGAGAGGGTAAAATAAAGTACTTACGGGAGTAGGAGTGTTACAGCTAATCAAACAAAACTTTTTGGTCTTTCTTATTGTAGGACTTTTTCTTTTCCAACTGAGAAAGTCAGTCTGATGTTGTCTGTGCCAGCTCAATTGTCTTGTGCTATGGATTAATGGTGGATGGTGTTCTGTGTGGTGAAGAGAGCTGGCATTTACAGAATAACTGCTATGTGACAAGCAGGAATCTAAGTTCTTTGTGTGTATTACCTCATTTAATCTCCACATCAACCCGATGAGACAGTATGATTATTTCCATCCTACCGATACTAAAACTGAAACACAGAAGTTAAATAACTGGTGCCTGGTCATTTGTCTGCAATTGAAACTCAAGCCCTCTGGGATTTGAATGACTACAGCATTTATAATACTACATTAGGCGCTCACTGAATCTTATTAGAACTACCATTAGTTTCAAAATATTTGGCAAGTGAGCTGATTCCTTAAGTTGCCATTTATACAACCTATGCTTCAAACAATCAGAGCACCAAAGAGCAGACCAAAGGAATCTCCCTATTGATGCCTGATGGGAAACTCCACTGAAGACTTTGCCAAAGTCTGTCACCGAGATGGAAACAGCTACCTCGATGAGGTGGTAATCCCACTGGTCCCCTTTTTCTGTGACATCAACCAAATATTCATGTACAAGGAATGAGAGAAAAAATATATCATCTATTATCAGTCTTCCGATTTAATTGGAGGGGTCAGACAAATGACATGAAACAACTGGTGCAGGGCTAAAAATGCATTAACTAAATACTAAGTCATATGTGTGGCAGAGTGAACAACTTCGTGTACAGGTCAGGCAGGAAGGACTGTCAGCTCCAAAGGATTTTAGAATTTTGAAGGTACAAGAAACACTCGGAGATCACCTAACCAAGTCCAGCATTTCAAAATGAGAGCTAACAACTTAAGGTCACACAATTGCTAAGTAGCAGAGGCAGGTAAAGTAGCCAAGAAAGGAAGCTATGCTGGAAAAACTTTCCAAAGATAAGGTTTGGTGAGGTGATGGTCCTTTAGATGGAAACAGTAGATGATATTTCCCTTTCCTTGATTACCAAAATCAGTCTGCCACTGGTCTCATTTTTATGTTGAACTATTTATTTTTTATTCCACTTATTGTGTTTAAACATTAGGCATTTTATTGAATATTGTATTCTACCAAAGTACTACCAGACAGAAACACATCCACACACAGGTGCCTGAGAAGCGATAACCTGACTGCCCTGACATACCTCTTGTTTGGACAGAAGTAGGTGTCTGATGTTGTAAACTGGTAAGGAGAAATTATTTATCCAGCTTTAATGCTTCCACCAGTGACATACTCTTCAATTTCATTAAAAGGACTTAAATAAAGTGGGGGGGGGGGGGGAATGGAGGCAACTGTATTTGGATATTAATTAAAAATGATTAATAAAAAAGCACTTAGTCTTTGTAATAATTGCTCACAGAAAACCTATCAAGCACAAGAAAATAGGGATATGCTTAACTTTAAGTAGATGGATCTTACAGTACCTGATTGAGCAATATTTTTTATAAAAAGATTCCTGAATGTTAATAGGCAATGTATTAAGATTTTGCTAGTTTTGCTTTGTTTTTAAGATTTTATTTATTTATTTTTAGAGAGAGAGGAAGAAAAGAAGAAAGGGAGGGAGAGAAACATCAATGTGTGGTTGCCTCTCACATGCCCCCCACTGGGGACTTGGCCTGTAACCCATATATGTGCCCTGACTGGGAATTGAACCAGCAACCTTTTGGTTCACAGGCCCACACTCAATCCACTGAGCTACACTAGCCCGGGCAAAATTAAGCCTAGTTTTAACTAAGAAATTTCAGTGGTGGATGAACCCAGCATATGTGATTCAGAACATGTGCAATTTACTTTAGAAATGTTTGTTCGAATTGGAGAAAAGAAAACATGATAGGATAATCAAAGTCAATTTTGATGAGTCCTTTTTAAAAGCTCATAAGTAAGTATCATGGTCACTAAACTTAAAATAACTAAAATTTTTATTTTTGTAAAAAAATACAAACTATTTTCTGACACAAAGCACAGAGGCATAAAGTTATATTTTCTTGTATTCTAAAATAATGATCCCTGTGGATTTGCAAGCATAAGTGAAGGCTCAAGGTTATTTTTACTCTGCCCCCAAGCCATTACTAAGAGTGTATTTTCAATTCCTCATAAATTATTTTAAGATGTGTTATACCTTTAATTAAGCACAGACCACTCGCAAGCAATACTAAACAAAAACTCAGTACAGTTCTTTCATTATAGTTAGCTATTTACATTTCAAGCTCTCATACAATTTGTTAATATAGATCAGAAATAACTAAAATGTGGTTTCAAAAGAAGTAAAACAGGTTAATAAATCATAAGTAACAACACTACATGCATAGTCATTTTTCTTTAAAAAATCTCAAAAACAAAAGACAAATTCGGGTACTATATGTCTTCCTTAGAACCATAGCCAAATCTGCTGTGTGGCTTCCAAGTTCCAAAGAAGATCTTAACATCCATTCTAAACATTTCAGACCTACAGAACACAGTATCAGTCACCACATTCCAATCAGGTTAAAATACTTTCCAAAGTCTCAGGGACTTTAATTGAACGCAGAAAAGCTAAGAGTCTAAACTGATATATTGACACAGAAGAAACTGAAGCTGCTTGCCAAATACCGAGCTTTTACAGACACATCCCAAATTTATCTAGCAATTTCCCTATATCAAACAGAATAATCTATACGCAAAAGGTGCACGTTTTAATGCAATTATTTAGTAGCATGCATTCTACTTACTTTGTTTTTTGCCATTTTTAAGCTTCATTAAAGACACCCAGAAAGAGGTAACTAGTTAAGCGAGGTTCGTTCAGATAGGAAAAACCAGTTCTAAGTTCGACCTACAAACTTACATCCCAGAACGCCCTGCTGGGAAGGTACTCTACAACTTAACATTATATATACAAGCTTTAGATTGTGAAATAATGCATTTCAGGTTTCTGCGCTGGGTATTACCATTAGAAACCCTTAACTCTACCTCTCCACTCCCGGGGAAAAAAAAAAAAAACCACCTCCAATCCTCATTGGCCCACATAGTTCCGGCCCACATGGTATCAGTGGGTGTGTCTGGCCCAACAGGTCCTTTCATTGGCTGTGAGGAAACAGCGTTTAATAGGCTGTGATTTGAAGGTTGTCAAACTCCACGCCTCCAGATCTAGCGCTCGCCAATAGACCCACGGTTCTGGCGGCTACTCTACGATTCAAAGGGCAAGCTGGCTGCCGAAGCGCCAACCCCAGGAAGACAAGCTCTGAGGAAGAAAAGGGGAGCTCCGACCGTTCCTCCAGTTCTATCTTTATTCCCGGACCCCATGAAATGTTCACACGCGTGCATTTTTCCACCAACAAACTAGAAAGCCAGACAGTGGCTTTGCCTTCTATAGAGCCGTGACCCAGGTAGCAGCTCAGGCTCTGTGTCCAATCGGCCCATTCTACAGATGCAAACAGGCAAAGTTCAGGCTCTAGCTGCGAGCTTTAGTATTCAGAACCGCTTGAGAGAAAACTAGTTCCAGACGCACTCGCCCGCAGTTCCCCGGCGACCGACGCTGTGGCGCACCGGCCGCCCCGCCGTTCGGGGATGTCTGGCCCCGCGCGCTGCGCCTGCCTCGCGCTGGCACTCCCCTCCCGGGGGTACTTACGCGGCCTGTTCTTCTTTCCGGAGTCCATCCTCCTCCGTAGGCGGCATTTCTTGGCCGGGGAGTCGTGCTGAGGGGGAGGCGGCTGCGGCTTGAGCTCCGGTAGGAGCGGTAGGCGCGGGGGCGCGGCGTCACCGACGCCGGCGGGGCCCCGGCTGCAGAGGCGCGGCGGCTGGACGGGCGGTGGGTGGAAGCCGTTCTGCAGCAGCCCGTTCACCGCAGCAGCGCCAGCGCCCGGGGGGGTCGCCGGGGCGTGAAGGGCTGAGCGTTCAGCCTGTCCACCGTAGTCTCCCATACTGGAGGCTGGTGGGACAGCGCGCGGGCCCCGCCTCAGGCGGCCTCGCTGGAGGTCATTCTCGGACGTCTTTATTTCCCCGGATCCTCCCTGCGGCTTCCGATTCAGCAGCCGCAGAGCCGGCGCCGGGGGATGGCGAGCTGAGCGCTCCTCCCCTCCTCCTACCGGCTCCACCAGCTCCTCCGCGTCCTGCCCCCCGCATGCGGTCTCCGCCCCACCCGCCTGAAGCATGCCCGCCCCCGGCGCGGAATCTGAGATTTCCGCGCACCCCCAACCGGGGCCCCCGCAGCCCACCTCCCTCCGATCCACGAGCCGCGCGACTTCAAACGCGGCTTCCTCGCTTCCCAGACCTGTCCCTGCTACTGAGCATGCCCAGTCCTGCCCGCCACCGCCGCCGACGACTTTCAACATGGGGACTGAAGTTCTCTGGGTTTGCAAAGAGATGGGCGGGTTGGGCTTTGTCTAGCCGAGCGAGCAGAGAGGAGACTGGACGAGGTGGGCGAGAGAGAAACGAGAAGCTTCCGGAGGAATGCAGGAGGAAGACGTTAAATATTTGTAGAGGTTTCGGGTTTGTTAATCTTGTCCCTGGTGGGCTAGATACCTCTGCAAGGTCATTCACGTCGTTCCCACCCTCAAACCTTTGTGAGTGTGCCTGTGTTTGGTTAAGTGACTAAACTACTCACAGTCCTGAGAGGAGGGAGGAGACCGATTATTTTTAGAAGGGTAGGATGATTTGGAGAGGGAGAGGAGTACATTTCTCTGCTGGCACAAACACAAGCACCATGTGGTCTCGTGGAGTTATCTTTTGCAGAGAGGAAACCTAGGAATACAGTGTAAGGACAGTGAAGGACACAGCTGTAGGCAGGATTAACAAGTGCTGGAAGAGACCAAGTAAACAGAAGCAGTCCCAGCTACAAAAAGCACTTTCCTCATCCAGAAAGGACTCGAAGAGACAATGTCATGCTATTTCCGCATCGAATGGTGGTGAACTCCATAAGCTTTGGAGTCGAAACTGGGTTCAAATCTCAATTTAGCCATTGAGCAAACCCAGAGAAAGTCATTGCTGAAGTTAACACACCTGGCCATACAAAACAGGACTGGGCATGCTTAATTAAAGGCAGGACAAATTTGGGCGGTACAGACCTTCCCAAAATTGTGTAATCCCCGAGGCCTAAATTTTTTAATCTAAAAGTACCTGGTACAATGTCACAGGGTAAATGCCCAGAAGAGGTCATTATTCTTATTACATTGTTAGTAGTTCACCCTTCATTTCAAACAAGAGAAACAAACCATGCTTGCAGCCATATTTATAGTGTGATTTATTGTGCGTGATGTTCTCCATCATTTGTGCTTAATCTAAAGAGGAGTCAGGGGCCTGCGTGTGTTCAGCAGCAGCCAGGGCCTGCAGCTCAGATTGGGCAGTGCCTTCCAGCAGAGGCTTATCTAGCTAGAATCAGAGATTTAGAACCAGTGCCCACTCATTCTTTTTCCCCCCAGATAAGGAAACTGAGCCACAGAGAGATGGCGGCTGAGGTTATTAAGAGCAAAGCCAGCTTTGGCTGGTGTGGCTCAGTGGATTGAGTGGCAGCCTGTGAACAGAAAGGTCTGGTTGATTCCCAGTCAGGGCACATTCCTGGGTTATGGGCTATGGTTCTCTCCCTCTCACTCTCCCTCCTTTCCCCTCTCTAAAAATAAGTAAATAAAATATTTTAAATTTTTTAAAATTTTATTTAAATTGTTGTTGCAGTACAATTTTCTATCCAATTTTAAATTTTTAAGAAGAACAAAGCTAGGACTAAACCCTAAATCTCCTAATTATTTGCTTCCCTAACCTTATTATATTTGAAGACAGAAAAAAACCTAGGTGGTGTGGCCTCTGCCTACCTTTTTCCCTCATCTTGGGCTCCCTGTGCTCTCTGTCTATAAAAGAGACAGCCTTTCTGTCCCTCAAATGATCATCCCTTTGCATCTGCTGTTTCCATTGCCTAAAAATCTCTTCCCCCAGAACTCTGTCTACTGGATTCAAACTCAGGCCTCAGATCTCCACTTCAATCTCTTATGTTTAGAGAAATCTTCCCTGACCCTTACAACTAGATTAGGTCTCCCTGCTCCCTACACTTTTACCTCCCTGACTCTATAGTTATAACTCTATAATGGGAATAATAATAGAACACTACTGAGTTGTTACAATGATGAAATAAACATATACCTTTAAAGTGCCCAGCACAACATAAGTGCTATGAAAAAGTTAGATAGTATTATTAGGTTGTCCATCTCCCCCAACTATACTGTAGTCACCATTAAGGAAAATGACTTTTGTTCATCACTGTATCCCTAAAAAGCTCTTACTAATTATGTGTGACAATAAATGACAGGTGATATTTCACCCAGGGTATCTCTTACTTTCTATTGTAAATTTGCTTTAAAAAAAACACCTCTATTGCTACTCCTAAATATTCAAATATATAGTTTTCAAATTCCTACATAATTTAAACTGAGTAGTTTAGGCAGCAGTTTACATCAGAGATGCAAATAGAAGGATTAGCAATGCAGAATCTCCAAGGACATAATCTCTCCAACTTGATGCCCAGGCATGGTGAGGAAGGCCGGAGCCAGGTGGCTTAGAGCCAGGCAGGGCAGAAGTGCTGGTACTGGGGACAGAACGTCCTCCGCCTGCTTCCTTTCTGCCGCCCTTGTCAGGATGGTGTCCTGGATCAGTTACACCCAGCATGGACATGTGGTCAGGAGGAAGCCAGGTGGCATCTCAGAGGTTTATTTGAAGGTGGGGGGGAGGTGTCAGAGGTGTAACTTTGAGCATGAGCTATCCTGCTCCAGCAGGGGATGGAACAAATAATGTTTGGAAGGGAGTGAGGGAGAAGGGACCCCACAGCCTCTTCTCTCCCTCTGTTAATTCATTCACTTATTTGCCAATTACATGTCAAGTGTGTACTATGTTGCAGACACTAAGACAGATGCCTTCACTGCCCTAGGGCCATACAATTCTTGGAGAGAGGTAAGTCAAGTGTTCTCTAGCATCAGTGTATGTAAGAATAAACCAGGGAGCCCTGGCTGGTATAGCTCACAGGATTGAGCACAGGCTGCGAACCAAAGGGTTGCCAGTTTGATTCCTAGTCAAAGCATATGCCTGGGTTGCAGGCCAGGTCCCCAGTACAGGGTGCGGGAGAGGCAAGCACACACTGATGTTTCTCTTCCTCTCTTTCTCCTCTTCCCCTCTCTCTAAAAATGGATAAATAAAATCTTAAAAAAAAAAAAGAATAAACCAGGGAGTTTTTCCTGGTCAACATTTTGTTGAAAATCATACATGTAGAAATGTATCCTAAGGGTAGAGCTCAATGACTTTTGCAACAAATAAATGCCCTGTGTAAACTGCACCTGATCAAGAAATAACATTACCAGTAACCTAGGAGATTTTTTAAGAAAGGTCCTGGGCTAAAGCCCGGAGACTGATTCAGTAGGTTTAGAGAACAGGTATCTGCATAGTGATGATGATGATGAAGAAGAAGAATATATTTTAAATTAAATAAAACTAACAATTTTTTTAAAAAAATGAGATTATGATGTAAATGGTCTTTGCTCAGAGAAGCAATGAACGAAGTAAAATATGTCACCTATGCTATAGGAGGCGTGAACAAAAAAGGGGCTGTGTAATAAGTAAATGTAACCAAAAGTAACTTCACAAGCTTATCTGATGATAAATTCCTACCAGGGCAGGCCATGGTAGGTAGTCATGTCCCAGGCCTATAAAGGTTTTATATTCACCTTAAGCAAGCCCTGCCCATCTAGGTTTTAACATGTAAAATAAAATATACAGAAAAGGGGCAAGACCTTCTACCTATATCCTCTCTGGGCCTTATACCTTAAAAAGGACGGCCCTTTAACAATACAGATATGATGATGATATTCTGATAGCAAAAACAAAGTCCCTACCCCTTACCTAGATTACCGTAAAGACAGGCCTTAAGCACACAATCACCACAGAAGCAAAGGTATAAGCACAATATGCGACATGCAGGAAAGGTAAGGCTCCCAGTGTCCTGAGGACACATACCAGGGTGACCTGGCCTAGTCTTAAACTTTCATAGATTACATGATATTTAAGCTGAATTCTGAATATTGAGTAGAAGTTAGCCAAGGTGGGTGTGAGTGTAGAGGAGGTATTCTTAGTCTGTCCTATATTTTAACTATGGTAGGTACTTCTTAAATACTTGCTGAACAAAAGAATAAGTTGACTCTGAACTTCTCAGTAGGCCAAATCAAACGTAAGGAAATTATTCACTGGAATAAACCACTGGAGAAAGGTTAGGCCAATCTCTTTCTCTTTACTGCCCTATATCAATTGCTTTTCTCTCTGGTGATGAAGTATTTTCTACTCAATACTCTTGTTGCCTATTTAAATTTTATTTTTTTTCCCCAGTCAACAGAGATGGAAAAATAGCACCAGCAGCTGCCACTACCAGTAATAACTTTGTGTACAGGAATGAAACACAGCCTACAGGAACAAACTTCCTGTCAGTCACTAATAGTCTTTGAGCACCTACTAATTATGATTTGGTGAAGGTTGGGGAGTATGGCTACCTAGAAGTTCAATAAGCTATGATCAGAGTAACCCCAAGCATAATTTTAGGAATGGAGCTGGGTTTAGCAAAATTATGTTACTATCTAATATTTACTGAGTCCTTCTATGCCATACACCGTACTAAGCACACTAAGTGCCATCTTCTTTTTTATTGTTATCCTAATACAGTTGCCCCAATTTTTCCCCCTTTGCCCTCTTCCACCCACCCCACCTCCTGCTCCCACAGTCAAAAAAAATAAGGAATACTTCACAAATTTGTGTGTCATCCTTGGGCAGGTGCCATGCTATTCTCTGTATCTTTCCAGCGTCAGTGTATGTGCGGCCAACACAAGCACCTAAGTGCCACCTTTTTCATCGGCACAGTAGCCATGTGAGCTGGGTCCTATTATTATTCTCATATTGCAGATGAGGGAACTGAAGGTTAGAGAGGTTCATGAACTTGCTGACGTTCATGCAGCAGAAAATGTATAACTGACATTTGAACTCAGGTCTAGGTGGTTCTAGAAACTGCACAATTCCTAGCTGTAGTGCCTCACAAAAGGCGGTGTTCATCCCGTTACCGGCAGATTTTGCACCGTGGCTGCAAACACCTGATATACTATTCCCCTGTCTGCGTAGCATTGCCTTTCATAACAATTATTGGGTCCCTTTATTTCTCACTAAATTTTTTTGCAGTCTAACATCTTAGATTCTTCCGAAAGAGTCTTTTTTTCCACTTTTTAAAAATGTTTTAGCTACAACAATCTCTACTATGGCCATCTCTATTTTGTATATCTGTTCAACGAACATTTTTAAATGATGCCACTATGTGCAAGCTACTGTTTCAAGTGCTAAGGTTACAGTGATGATCCAGGCAGAAAAGTCCCGCCTGTCATGGCGCATACATTCTCAGGGGCATGGACAGGAGATGACAGGGAATAAGCAGGTACAAGTAAATAAGTATAGATGTTACTAAGTGACATAAAAAATAAACAAGGCAAAAGGATAGAGAATGACAGAGTGGGGGCAGTTTAGATGGGGGTAGTTCAGGAAGCCTCACTGATGCTGGTACCACAGGGTTGAGAGATTGAGATGAGATCTGTCACGTAAAGCGGTTTGGAAAAGCATTTCAGCATGTGAAAGAGGGAAAATCGTATGTATAATCTGCATGTGTGTGTATGTGTGTGTTTGTGTTCATGTCTCCAAAACTAAAGTCCCGGTGTTTGGAGATGCTGGTGACAACCTTTGAGCGTGATAGCAGTGGTGGGGTGAGTCTTATGTTAGGGCCCCAGCATTCAGAGCATTCAGATTTGTCACATTGCTTCCCTGTTTTCCAGGTAGAAGTCCCTCTGAATAGTGAAGGTTCTGTAGCTGCAAATAATAAAAGTGACTTTAAGTCATGTCAGCATTGAATGAATTAATAGAGGGAACTGGATGGAAAGACTGAAAGAATAGGCTCTAGCCTGGGCTCCCTGCAGTGCCTCCCCAAATTTTGCCAGAATTAGCTTATTAGGGAAGGAGGCTGCTAGTTCAGGTTCAAGAGCAAAACAAGAAGTTGGGACTCACTACTCTTACATCGCCAAAACTCTGTTTATTGGCCAAAACTCATTGAATTGTGCACTTACATTGATGAAATTGATTGTATTTAGGTTATATCTTAGGAAAGCTAACCCAGAAAATAAAGGATAGAATTGGAGAGAGCTGGATGTGGAGGCATATTAATATATATAATGTTTTAACATTATACAATGCTTTTTTGTATACCAAATATTTTCACATAGTCTTATTAAAATGAAAACTATGACCATTTCAAGAAACCAGTGAGATAAATAAGATCCTGTGTCCATTTTATATATGAGGAAAATAGGCCCGCAGAGGCTGATTAAGTGGTTTGTCCAGTATCATAGGGCTGCTGCATAGATGAGGCAGAATCTCTTCCACGTTTCGCCTCTGCAGTTTTCAAATACTTAAAAGTTGCTTACAAAAACTGAAGGAGAGAGAAGCAACACTTTCATAGAACACAAAAGTTCTCCCACATGCTGGTCTTCCATGACCTGGAATAAAAATGAAAAAAGTGATACCTTAAATCACAATAACTAGAACAGAACCTCTGAGAAGCAAGAAAAGTTTTAAAATATCCCATCTTTGACTGCAATGCTCTTTTAAGTTGCTCTAAGACTTGAGCTTTGACTCTACTGAGAATATAATGTTCTACATTTCCTGTTTTTACCAGGGTCTGTGTTCCCAACTTTCACGCGTGCTCAGAGCCTCCGCCTGCTGTCCGCTCGCTGTGCTCAGTCAGGCCAGAGGTCCGGCTCCTGCAGGCTGTCTTTCTCAGGTCCCTGCGGTCTTCCTGCTGGCTGAAGTCCATGGGAGGCACTGGTGAGGGAATGGCAGGATCCTCCTCTCCTCCCTTCTTTACCTTGGGAGGCATCTTCCAAGCCGCTGCCCCTCTTCTGGGGTATCCTTGATTCTGTCTTTTACTGGGTGATCTTAACTCCTGGGGTCCAATTACACCACTTTTTCTTTTATTTTTTTAAAGAACATTTATTTATTTATTTATTTGTAGAGAATGGGGAAGGGAGGAAGACCCACAGTCCCTCCCTTTGTACGTCCAGGTTGGTTTCTCTTCTCCTGATTGGACCTTGAGCGATAGACAGTCTGTTCTGTTGACTCAGGATTAGATCTACGACTATTCCTGGAAACAGTGTGAAGGCTTTAACCACTTAACTTTACATCCCTTTACAGCCCACCCCTGAGGCACATTTAGACTTGAAATCCATTATTCCATTCCGGGTTGGGCCAGGAATTCCATTCTATTCGTGTCAGAAATACAACCCTTAGAAAATTACAATTTATTTATCAAATCAGCTGGTCTGTGATCATCTAACAACTGAAATAATGTATTTAATAGGTCCGGAATCCCTGAATAAACATTTAGTTGCCCATTTGTCACACAACATTTAGCATGTTAAATTAGTATAGTGGAGATTTTATTAGTTGGCATAATTAACACTAATTTCTGTAATAAATAACTCCAAAATCTGAGTAGCTTCACATAATAAATGTTTATTTGTAGCTCACAAAGAGTTGAATGCGGACAGCTGGGGCTTTCTGCTCCGGGCAGTCACTTGGGAACCTAGCGTTGCGCTGGATGTTGACACCCAGCTAGCAGACGAGGAACAGAGAGGACACAGAGGGTTGTGGGCACGTTTTAGGCAATAGGCCTGGGAGCAACGTATATCAACTTGGTCCACATCTCACTGGCCAGAACTCAATCATGTGGCCCCTACCTAACTGCCAGAGAGGCTGAGAAATGCAGTTTGACTTAATGCATACGAGAAAAAAGAAATGACCTTGGGAAATACATGGTCAGTCTCAGCTGCCCTTCTGGTCAATAACTTTGTTTCACTCCTCCTTCCACAGATGAACTAAACTCTTCCACCACCACCACCCCTAACCCCCAGAACATTATCCAAAGCCGGGTGGTGCTCAGTCATCTCCATCTGGTCCACATGTGGTAATTTTTTGGTTGATTAAGTTATAAACTAAAAAGAAGAGGCATTTGGGAAATGTCTTTTATTGGATTCTGTTTCCCCTCTATGATAGGAATTATTTTGTCCATACTTTTCTCTGTTCCCTGGTTCCACTCTTTGGGACTTTCTTTTGTTGATTATTCTCCATGGCAATACCCAAAGTGGTTGATGAGAAGTCAGTTATCTCTGGGGCTATGCAGGTTTTAGAGTCAGCTTCCTCATATGGAAAACTATGAGCCCGAGACTGTTCATTGTTTTAGGCCTTTGTTTCCTTTAGAAATACTCTTTCTTCATAAACTTGACAGGCCTCTCATTGATTTCCTTCTGCACGGTTCTTATGGCACAAACTGTACCCCAAATACTGTCCTAGACATAGCTTCTCAGTCTTCTTTGTCTTTTTTCCCCTTTTCCTTAAGTTTCTCTCAACTTAATGGCAGTCACCTGGATGCCGTCTGGATTGAGTGGGAGGGCCACAACTTGAATGACATCTTTGCCATAATGTGGTCCTCTAGCAGGCCTTTGCTGCTACAGTTTTCTCAATGTTATTTCCTACTACTTGGGGCCTAGGAGACTTCGAGACCTCAAATTTATATAATTTTCCTGTTTTATTTCTTCCTGCACACTGCCTAAAGTCGCCAACCAATAGTGGCCAATGTACACTGATAGTTTGATTCTTTCCAACTGCTTCTCTTGGAGCTGACAGATCAGTGAGAAGATGGCTGACTCTTATGTTATTACAAGCGAGGATTTTTGTCAAATGTTTGGCTGTTGCACAGCATGGATTGCCACCTTTTCTGCCTCTGCAGTCAGTTTCCTTTGTTCCCACCACTGGCATGCTAAATCAGTATCACTTATTTTAGATTTGTGTTTTCCTAGTGCCCTACTTTAAGGTCCCATTTGGGGTGTTTTCATTATAGTAGTAATGCTAGATCTGTAAAATGAACTTCCAAATCTTGGTGTTTTAAGACAAAGACATGATGAAGTTAATTTCTCACTCTGTAACCCAATGTAGGTAGGAGAAGGGGGCTGAGAGGAAACTGCATCATGCAGTCAAGCAGAGCCTAAGCTAACAGAGGCTCCCTCATCTTCAATGTCTGACTCCCGGTTTCTCGGAGCATAGATGTCCAGCTAGCAGCTGGGAGAGGACAGAGAGCGTGGATGATCACATGGGATTTTTTAGAAGCCAGCTCTGTGAGTGGCACATACTTCAGTAGTTTCAGAAAAAGCCTTGGGATTGGCTCTGATGGTCCTGCGGAGTCATCAGTGTCCTTTAACTGATCCATGTAAATAGGGAGTTCAGGCTTCCCTTACCAGGACTGTGTCGCATGCTTAACCCTAGAGCTAGAGGCCAGGGTTAACTCCCTCTGAGGTTGTACTGAGAGATACAAGATGTAGTTCCTTCAAATAAACCACCAGAAGAAGGGAAAGGAGGTATTGGAAAGTCAACCCAATAGGTGTTTATTACACAAGCTTAAAATCTTGACTGACTGATTCACAGGAGGAGCACAGGAACAGATAGGAGAGAATGATGGAACAACAACCCCCTAAAGCAGGGCCAAGGAATCATTTCCCACTTTCTCATGAGAGTACTTCCCTTCACCTACCTGGTGGCCTCCTGTATCATGAAACCACCAGGGCATGTATTGAGTCCCAGGACATTTATATCGATTCCCTGCCTTGAAAAGATTATGTACCTTCACTCCATGAAAAGTCATCATGTGGAATATTCTTTCCTTTCCCACCTCCAAGCTTCTCTAGGAGTTACGCTTAGCAACTCCCAAACACAGTCTCATGGACACAGTAACTCTCACATAAAGCAAAAGAGACTGAAAATGCAAGTGGCAGGTGGAAAATAGGAAAGAATGATAATACAATCCAACTGAGGGAAACATGGGGCTCCCAGAAAAACTTTTTACTTAATTTGGCATTTTCCCCTTCTGTTATTTATTAAATTGCCTCCCAGACCTGCCAAAAGACAGGAAAATCTTGGACATTACCTTTACCACAAAACAGAGGTTGAAAGATCCAAGTAGGTTACATGAATGAGTTGAGAGGGAACCAGTATGAATGCTGGAAGAGCATGCTCTTTCCAAAGTGAGCAGTAGCTATTGAACTCCAGCGAACTGTTGTCAAGTGGGAATGCAGACCCAGGGTTGCCAAGTCTGACTTTTCAAGAGAAGTCAGAAATCTAGATTCTTAAATAAAATCTCATGATGTTTAATGTTCACGTGATAGTGTCAGAGAATGTCTTGGATGGTCCTGTCTGCATAGTATCTGTGCCCTGGTGTAGCCATCTAACAAAGTGCATCATTGCATCAGGGCTGGTCTGAGTGACCAATAAAATATGGCAAATTGACGGTATGTGACCTACTTCTGAGGTTAGGCCATAAAGGATATGGAAGTCTGCCTCCCCTTCTCTGGGATTAGGCACTCTGAAACGAGGACACTCAAGCAGCCTTTGAAGAGGCCCACATTGACTCTGGCCAGTGTGGCTCGGTTGGAGCATCACCCTATACACCAAAAGGTTGGGGTTTCAATTCCCCAGGTGGGGTGTGTATGGGAGGCAAGCAATTGATGTTTCTCTTTCACATTGATGTTTCTCTCTTTCTCTCTCTCCCTTCCTCTAAAATTAATAAACATATTTAAAAATTTTAAAGAGGCCCACATGGGGAGTAACTGAGATCTCCTACCAGCAGCTGTTACCACTTTGCCAGCTACGTGAGTGAGCCATTCTCCAGTCAAGCCTTCAAATGGTATAGCCCTAGACAACGTCATGTCTGAAAACTCAAGACACTAAGACACTGAGTAGAATATATGTTTATTGCTTTAAGCCACTGAGTTTAAAGATATTATGTTGCAGAGCAATAGGTAACTGATTTTTAAAATTAAAAAAAATTTAAACACTGTGCAAGTAAAAAAAATTTTTCTTGGGCTGAATTCAGGCTGCCTGCTTATAATATCTATAAAGAGGAAAAGAAGAAAGAGTAGCCTCGTGTTTTCTGATTCTTGCTTGCTTTGAATTGAATTTTTCAACCACAATGAATCCAACAAGGAAACGGATTTAATAAACAGTTATTTTTTTCCCAAATTCAGTTACATTTCCAAATATAATTACACCACTTAGTGGTTATGAGACTTTGGAAAATTAACTTAACCTCTTTTGGGCACAACTTCCTTATTTGTAAAAGGGGAATAATGATAAAAGTACTTCTGACAAAAAATTGTGAAATACTTTGAAATAAGAATAAAAAAAATTGGTGGGTGTTCTATCTAGTTTACCCATTCAGATTATCTCTGCATTTTACTGTCTTTGAGTTGTCTGTGGTCTATAAATTGTAGAAAACAGGGTAATGCAATGATTCTAGGACATGGATGTCTAATAAATTGCTTGAACTAATATCACATAAATATCATGTAATTGTGTCTAGTGGTGTGTAATTGATTATTGTCCTTTGACTGTACATCAGTTTTGCACCTGTAAAGTAAGTTCATCTTAGCATTCTGATGGGTAAATTTATCTGTCTGCTCTTTGGCTTCTCATTTGAACTGATTGTAACATCTTATTTAATTCATCATTAAATGATATGTTAAATAGAATCACACACATTTTCATTTTATATTTGTATGTGAATCATATTCAACTTTTAAAAATTTATCCCCCAACAGACTTCAGAGTGTTGTTATGATGATTAATTAACCAGTACAGGTGTGCACATGGGTATGCACGTGGGTGTACAGTGCTGTGTCCTGAAACCATGGATTCCGTCGTACCTTGAGGGAACTTTCCCTGGACAGTGAAAAGTTGCATTGAATACCATGCTGTCTCGTACCATTAACCGTATTGTCCTGTTCTTCATTATGTTGATTAGTGATGTTCACTGAAAATCCAGCTTGACCGCATGCTCCTGCTCTGAGGCCTTCACGGCCATAGCTGGGCCCAAGCACCCCAAAATAAAACTACTAAGGGTATGGCGGTACAGTTCTGCTGCAGCATGGGCTGATTAGTCAGTAAAGCCCTTCGAGTAGTGCCTGGCACACTGTGTTCAACAATATTAGCTCATTTTATCATGATAAGGAAAAAGGTAGCAAAGAAGCATTGATAATGCAAGGTCACAATTAGGTGAGACAGAGGACCATTGGCCTACCTGTTCTACCTCTTCTCATTTTCTGAAAAACAGTTCTCTGAGACAACAGCTTTGTAAACAAGAACAGCAGTCAAAATTCTAAGATAGCAATTATGAATAAGATATCAGAAAAGTCACCTAACCTCTCCCATGCCCATGCCAGTGGTAATACTGCAGTGGTTGTTGTGAAGGCTTGCAAAAGTAATATCCGTGACCTGAGGGTAGTATGAATGAGCTAGACAGGCTGTTGATCTGCAAACAGACTTACAAAGCACATGTGTGAGTGTTCTTCCAAATTCTGAGGCTACTAGCAGGTAGCAGAAATTTTGCCTTCAGTGGGCCAGGTATAAAAAACAGCCAGATATCCATCCACTTTTGTTTGAGAAGGAGATCAACTATTTGATAGAGATAAATATTTCTTTAAGAGCAATAGAACAAACCTGATGATAGATGGAGATAGATGCTCTGGCTTGGCATCAGAGAAGCAGTATGGAATGGGGTGGTACTCCAGAGGGGTAGTTCCAGGTAACTGTTGCCAAATCCAGAGTTTTATAAGAGCCATGTTGCGCATGGGTCACCGGCCAGCAGTGACCACGGAACGCTGAGGATGGCTCGCCGAAACACACGCGAGAAAGAACGACACATGCACAGAGACAGACTAGTTTCTGTGGGGAAGTAGGGACGAAATGGCCACCCCCCCAGTGGGGAGCGCGCTGATTTACCGTCCATACCTGCTTTTATTGGGCTCATTTTGCATAATAATTCAGGTAAAGTACAGTACTCATTAGGGGGAAGTAAGAAAACAAAGAACTCTGCCGGTCTATTGAGTTGGGGTCAAAGAGCTGTAAGACTGAGGAACAAACTAACTTCCTCCTAAGACCCTTCTCATTCAACTGAGAGCATTCTAAACAAAGAAGGTTTCACAGTAATTTACATATTCTTTCTTAGGCCTGATCACCCCGGGAAATCCGCACTTCTCAGTACCGAGCTGCACCACCCTGTCATTGTTTTAGGCTTAGGTGGAGCAAGGGAGCGAGGTAACCAAGAGATAAGGAGATTTTCTCCCAGACGATGAGAACTCAGGCTATGTCAAAGCCGAGGAGCGAGGGTCCATCACCCCCTTTTGCTGCAGCCCCCCAAGTCCTTCTTTTGGGGGACCTCCCAAAGTGATCGTGCCTGGCTTAGGTCGTTCCCTCCCTGTGGGGAATCTTACCCGTCTTTGGCTAACCGACCAAGCTTTTTGGGGGTTCAGTCATGAATAAAGCAGCAGAAGCAGCATTCCTGCCAGGAAGACAAGCTTTTATCTCCTTGCTGGCTTACAGTTCCAAGGGCGTTCCCTTAGCCTTAGCTAGGCGGGGGTTTCAGCCTCTGATACTAGTCAGGGCGGTTCCCAACAGAGCCAGAAGAAATCTTAATTGTTGCATGATATTTATCAGTTCGAGCAATTTATTAAACATGCCAGCTAGTCAAAACATATCTGCCACTTTTTGTGACCTCTGCCTTAGGCCATGATGTTTTGGATGTGCTCTTTGGGTGGCAAATTCTTGGTGACACTCAGCACAAGTTGCATATCACTGCTGAAACCTTTTTTACTGGTGTAAGTAAAAGATGAAGTGCCAGATAACGACCTGGTCATTTCTGTTGGTCAGGCTGGAGTTGTTAATATGGGAGTAAGACTTGTGGCTCTCTTGTCACTTTGTTTCACCTCTCACACTAACCTTTGTCCATCACGAAGTGTAAATGTGAAAAGGTTTTAAGTATGCTCATCCTTTCAGGAAGCTTTGTACTCTAGAAAATAGATGTCTTTGGGGTCACACAAACATAGATTCGAATCCCAGCTTCACTGCTTGAGAGCTAAGTGACCGTGGATAATCTGCTTAGAGTCTCAGCTTCCTTACTTATAAAAAGAGATTAACAGCTGCACAAGAAACCAGGATCCTTTCATCTTCCTGCTCTATCATCTTTAATGTGTGGCTTTTAGCCCTTTAGGTTACAAGGTGGCTTCTGCATCTACAAGCATTGCTTTTGAGTTCAAAGCAGGAAGAAGGGAGGAGAGTGAAGGCTAAAAGGCATGTGCCAGGTAAGTATGTCTCTTTTATAAAATTCAGTAGTTTTCATAGCTGTCACACCTAGCAGACTTTTGGTTATTGGCCATATTATCCAGTCTTGGTTTCAAGGGAACTTGGGAAATAGAGATTTCTTTTTTTAAGCTGGGTGCATTTACATTTACATATGCAGCAGAGTTTTACTGCTTTGAATAAAAAATTCAGCTTAAAAAAAAATCAGCTACTGGCTTATAAAAAACTCCCAGCACTAACTGTGGAAGCGATTAATAATCCTAGATATTATGTTTACATTATCTCAGCTAGTCTCTCTCTTTTGTCATCATATCCAAAATGCTGGGCACATGGGGTGGGGGTGTATGTCCATTCTGGTTTCTTTCCCATTTAATTGGTACATCAGAAGCATATTCTTCCCAGGTAGATTTTATAAAAGGCTAAAAAAAATTTTTTAAAGGAAGAAAGGACTTTTTTACATAAGTAACTATGTCAAGAAAGTAATTTTGGGTTTTCTTCTTGCTGAATATTACTACAATAACAATAACCATTTTTATTACAATACTAGCTACAATTTACTAAACATTAACTGTGTGTCAGACACTGTACAAAGTGCTTTATGTTTATTTTATTCATCATAAAATCTCTATAAGGCAGACTCCATAATTCCTACTTTGTCAAAGTGGCAACTGATGCTCAGAGAAGTTAATTTGCTTCAGGTAATACAGCTAATACACAATGGAGACAGTATTTGAATTTGGATCTTTCTGATTGCAAAACGCCTGCGCTTAGTCACCAGATTATACTCAGAGTGCAAGATGTGTCTCACCTACTTCTGGGGAGCCTTTCCAAACTTGTTCTGAAGTTCAAATCTTGGTCTCAGCATTTGGCCAAGACTAGAATAATAATTTTTGGAGGTAAGAATCATTAATGTATGTAAAATTAGTGTCACAAAGTCTGATGACTAACAGGATTTATGAATATTTTCACAGTATCTTCACAAAAGATATTTGTTAATTATGAAGAAAATAGGAGTAACAGTGGAGAAATCAGGTACATATGACTATAATCTAATAATCATAGTTAACTCACTAGTAATTAGACATAGTAACATCACATTACTCTTTAACTGAGGTTGTAAAAGATCTGTAATTAAAAAACTATAAGACACTGAAGAAAGAAACTGAAGAAGATACAAGTAAGTGGAAGCATATACTGCATTCACGAATAGAAAGAAGTAACAGCATTAAAATATCCACACTACCCAAAGCAATCTGTAGATTCAATGCAATTCCTAATAAGATACCAATGGCATATTTCACAGAGCTAGAAAAAATATTCCAAAAATTTATATGGAGTCACAAAAGACCCCAAATAGCAACAACAATCTTGAGAAAGAAGAACAAAGTTAGAGAAATCATGCTACCTGGTATCAAACTATACTACAATGCCATAGTAATCAAAACAGCATGGTACAGGCATAAAAGCCAACCTATACATCAGTTGAACAGAATAGAGAGCCTTTAAATAAATACACACCTTTATGGTCAATTAATATTCCACAGAGGAGGCAAATAGGCTGAAGGTAGTTTATTCAATAAATGGGGTTGGGAAAATTGGACAGATATATGCAAAAAAATTTAAACTAGACCACCTTCTTACTCTATACACAATAATAAACTCAAAATGGATTAAAGACTTAAATGTTAGACTTAAACTATAAAAATCCTAGAAGAAAATATAGGCAGTAAAATCTTGAACATTTCTTTTTTTAAGATTTTATTTTTATTTATTTTTAAAAAGAAGGGAAGGGAGGGAGAGAGTGAGGGAGAGAAACATCAATATGTGGTTGCCTCTCACACGCCCCCTACTGAGGACATGACCTGCAATCCAGGCATGTGCCCTGACTGGGAATCAAACTGGTGACACTTTGGTTTGCAGGCCGGCAGTCAATCCACTAAGCCACACCAGCCAGGGTTTGAACATTTCTTGTAGCAATATTTCTTCTCATATATCTCCTTGGGCAGGGAATGCAAAAGAAAAAATAAACAAATGTAACTACATCTAATTAAAAAGTTTTTGTACAGCAAAGGAAACCATCAAAAAATGAAAACACAACCCACTGAATGGGAGAACATATTCACCGATGATATACCTGATAAGGGGTTACTATCCAAATTTTGTAAAGAACTATGGCCCTGGCTGTGTAGCTCAAGTAGTTAGAGCATCCTCCTGATACACCAAGGTTGCAGGTTCAATCTCTGGTCAGGGCACATACAAGAAGCAACCAATGAATACATAGATAAGTGGAACAATGAATCAATGTTTTTTTCTCTCTCTAAAATCGATAAACAAAAAAAAGGTTTAAAATTTTATAAAGAACTTAATACCAAATAAATAAACAATCCAATTAAGATGTGGGCAAAGGATCTGAGTAGATGATTCTCCAAAGGGGAGACACAGATGACCAATAGACATATGAAAAGATGTTCAATGTCATTAATCACCAGAAAAATGCAAATTAAAACCACAATGAGATATCACCTCATACCTATCGGAATGGCTATCATCAATAAGTCAACAAATAGGTGTTAGCAAGGATGTTGAGAAAGGGATGTGGGAATGCAGACTGGTACAGCCACTGTGGAAAACAGTATGGAGTTTCCTCAAAAAACTCCTTATGACTTAGTGATTCCACTTCTGGGAATATATATCCAAAGAAACCCAAACAACCAATTTGGAAGAACATATACACCTCTTGTTCATTGCAGTGTTGTTTACGTAACCAAGATTTGGAAGCAGGCCACGTGCCCATCAGTAGATGAGTAGATAAAAAAAGATGTGGTATGTACACAGAAAGCAATGCTACTCATCTGTAAAAAAGAAGGAAATCTTATCTTTTGCAACAGCATGCATGAAGGCTAAGTGAAATAAGCCAGTCAGAAAGACAAATACCTTATGATTTCACTCATATATGGAATTGAATGAACTAGGTAAACTAACAAACAAAATAGAAACAGACTCATAGATACAGGAAACAGGCTGATGGCTCTCAGAGGGCAGGGGGATAGGTGAGCTCGGTGAAAACGGTGAAAAGATTAGGCAAAAAAAAAAAAGACCCTCAAAATCCCCTCATAGACACAGACAGCAGTATGGCGATTACAAGAGGGAAAGGAGGTTGGGGTAGGTAGGTAGCAGGGGAATAAACGGTGATGGAAGGAGACTTGACTTTGGATAGTGAACACATTATACAATATACAGACGATATATTATGAATTGTATACCTGAAACCAATATAATTTTATTAACCAATGTCACCTGAATAAATTAAATAAAATTTTTTAAAAAAATCATATGACTTCTGAAATGCACTGAGAAAGGCACAGTATCACTTTTGTCTATTCTTGCCAAAAAATGCATAATCTAAATGTAATCATGAGGACATCAAAAACACCCAATTTGATATCAACTTCTGGCCAAGATGGAGGTGTAGGTGGATACACTGTGCCTCCTCCCACAACCAAAAGGGGGACGATGACAAATTTAGAAACAAAAACAACCAGAACTGACAGAATATCAAACTGTATGGAAGTCTGACAACCAAGGAGTTAAAGAAGAAACATGCATCCAGACCAGTAGGAGGGGCAGAGCTGCACAACCTGATGGCGAGGACTTGCAGCAAGGCTGCAGCTAGTGGAGCAGGCAGTCCCACATTTTTATGTATATAAACCAGGAGGAACGACTGGAGAGTGACACAGACTGAGCAACCCAGGGTTCCAGAGTGGGAAATAAAGTCCCAAAACCTCTGACTGAAAAAATCTGTGGGGGTTACAGTGTCAGAAGAAACTCCCAGCTTCACAGGAGAGTTCATTAGAGAAACACACAGGGTCCTAGAATGGACACAAACCCACCCACCCAGGAATCAGTGCCACAAGCACCCAATTTGCTTGTGGGTAGTGGGGGGAGGGACTGGAAGTCGGCAGAGAGTCCAGCTAGCAGCATTGTTCTCTTTGGGACTCCTCCCCCATGTACGGCACCACAATGAAGTGATATGGGTTGCCCCACCCTGGTGAATACCTAAGGCTCTGCCCCTTACTCCATAACAGGCACACTGAGACCAAAAAAAAAAAAAAAGGCCCAAATGGAAGAACAGATTAATACTCCAGAAAAAGAAATAAGTGAGGAGGACATGGCCAACCTATCAGCTGCAGGGTTCAAAACACTGGTAATCAGGATGCTCACAGAAATGGTTGAGTGTGGTCACAAAATAGAGGAAGAAATGCAGGCTATGCAAAGTGAAATCAAGAAAAATATACAGGGAAGCAATAATGAAGGGAAAGAAAACGGGACTCAAATCAATGGTTTGGACCAGAAAGAAGAAATAAACATTCAACCAGAACAGAATGAAAAAACAAGAATTTAAAAATATGAGAAGAGGCTTAGGAACTTCCAGGACAACTTTAAATGTTCCAATATCAGAATCATAGTGGTGCCAGAAGGAGAAAAGGAAGACCAAAACATTGAAAACTGATTTGAAAAAATAATGAAGGAGAACTTCCCCAATCTGGTGAAATGAAATAGACTTTCAGGAACTCCAGGAAGCTTTGAGAATCCCAAACAAGTTGGACCTAAGGAAGCACACACCAAGACACATCATAATTACATTACCCAAGATTGAAGTAGGAGAGAATCTTAAAAGCAGCATGAGAAAAGGAAACAGTTACCTACAAAGGAGTGCCCATAAGACTATCAACTGATTTCCAAAAAGAAACCTTACAGGCAAGAAGGGGTTGGAAAGAAGTATTTGAAGTCATGAAAGGCAAGGACCTACATCCAGGATTCCTCTATCCAGCAAAGCTATCATTTAGAATGGAAGGGCAAATAAAGTGGTTCCCAGATAAGGTCAAGTTAAAGGAGTTCACCATCACCAAGCCGTTATATGAAATGTTAAAGGGACTTACCTAAGGAAAAGAAGATAAAAAACTATGAACAGTAAAATGACAACAAACTCACAACTATGAACAACTGAACCTAAAAACACAAAAATAAACTAAGCAAACAACTAGAACAGGAACAGAATCACAAAAATGGAGATCATTTGGAGGATTATCAGTGGGGAGGTGGAGGGGAAGAACGGCAGGGAAGTACAGAGAATAAGAAGCATAAATGGTAGGTACAAAATAGACAGGGGGACGTTAAGAATAGTATGGGAAAGGTTTAAGCCAAAGAACTTATATGTATGACCCATGGACATGAACTGGGGGGGAGGGGATGCAGGTGGAGGGAGGGCAGGGCAGAGGGGGATAAAAGGACAAAAAATGGGACAACTATAATATCATAATCAATAAAGTATATTAAAAAATAAAAACACCCAATTTGAAAAACTTTCTGCAAAGTAACTGGTCAGTACTCTCCAAAAGTATTAATGTCATAAAGGACAAAGAAACATTGGAGAACTTAAATTGAAGGAGACTAAAAAAACTTGTGAGTTAAATGTATGTGTGATCCTGGATTGGATCCAGGACCATAAAAAAAAAAAGTGAGACAGAAATTTGAGTAAGATCTGTATATTAGTTAATAGTATAGTATCAAAGTTAATGTCCTGATTTTCATAATTTAGTATCATTATGTAAGTTGTAAACATTTGGAAAGCTGAGTAAAGGATATATGAGAACAGATTTTGGGTTTGGGTGGTGAATTTTGTTTTGTTTTATCTTTTTTAAGCCTGAAATTATTTTAAAATGAAAAGTTAAAAATAAAACCCTGATATCCCCAGTCTACCTGTTAAAGTTGTTTACCTGTCAAAATTGTGGCTGACCTGAAAGTACTGTTAGTACATTACCAGCTTTCTCATCTGCTCTGCATTCTGTGTTCTGTCTCTCTCTAATAAGCTGCCACATTCCTTTGTCCAGATGGCGCCATGCTCAGTGGTGCCAGACCAAAGAGAGAGCTATTTATACCCTAGATAGCATAGACTTGTCTATTCATTATGACAATTTTCTGGCAAATGAAAGAATGTTTTGTGCTAACAAAATCAATGTATGTATTACAGCAGTTTACCATCATATGGAAGTAAAATGTCTTGGGAAAAACACTTTTTTTTCTAATTCACATAAAAATACAGGATTGGCTAGCAGTAGCTGTGTATCCCATCCTCTCCAAAGCCACCACCTAGGTACAACCTCTCCTCCTGTAGGTTAGGTTTAGTCACAGGTCATCTCCTTATAGGAGGAATAACCACTTTCTTCATCCAACCTTCAGCAATAGAATGGAAACCTTCTCTTGGATTTTAAAATGTTCTGAGATGTCATGTCCCTCGGCTGGTTGTGGGAAGACTACATTGACCAGCCAATGTGTGAAAAGGAAGTACAACCGGAGCAGTTGTTAGACCTCAGGTTGTAAGATAGATAGGTAATTCTCAAACTTTTCCCCAAAGGTCTGAACAGCAGAGGAGAGTAACATCAGATAGGATGCTTTGGGCTGCACATAACTGAAAACCCAGCTCAAACTAGTTTAAACAATGAGTAAGTTTATTAGCATGCAGTCTAGAGTTCAGAAGGGCTCCAGGTCCAATAGCATAAGGGCTTCACTCTATTTCTTTGATATTCTCTTGCTTTAGTCATCATTTGTGTATCAGTTTTGTCTCCTGATTAGAGTCCTCATTGTTAATAAATGGCTTAGAGGAGAAATGGGGACATACTGTTTTTATTCATGTTCTACAAGAGAAAAAGAAAACCTTTCACTCAACTGTCCTACAGAAACATTTCTCTTGAGTTCCCTTTGGCCAACTTAGGTCATATGCCCACTCCTCTGCCAATAAGAGGTAACCCCGCAAAGGAAAGCTGTACCCTAAATGGCTGAAGTCTGAGTTCCTACACCATTCAGTGGCAAGCTGGTGGGATTACCGTGAGTGGTTTAAAGTAAGCAAGACACACTCCCAAAGCTGATGTTGAGGTTAAATTCCTTTGAGTCATGAGCCTTCTGCAGGAAGAGTAAACACCTGAACAAAAATCAGGATTTGGTCAGGGAAAGGAGTGGGGGCAGTGGAAGCTGAAGAAGTGAATTCCTGAGTGTTGCAAATCTAAGGTGTTGATCCAAAATAATCCTCTACAAGCTGGATATTTGTTTGCCATTTCTTCTTTTTAAAAAGTATTATACTGCTATGGGAAATAGTATGGAAGTTCCTCACAAGCTTAAAAATAGAACCATCATATGATCCAGCAATCCCACTGCTGGGCATATACCCAAAGAAATTGAAAACAGGATCTCAAAGACATATTTGCATACCCTTGGCCATAGCGGCATTATTCACAATAACCAAGAGGTAGAAACAACTCAAATATCCAGCAACAGATGAATGACCCGACAAAACTTGGTAAAAATAAAGGAAATCCTGTCACAAGCTATAGGATGAATTAACCTTGAGGACATTATGCTAAGTAAACCAAGACAATCACAAAAAGACAAATATGTGATTCCATTTTTTATGAGGTATCTAAAGTAGTCAAACTCATAGAAAAAGGAAGTAGAATGGAGGTTACCAGTGGTTAGGAGGAGGGGAAAAGAAAAGTGGTTCTCTACTGGGTATAAGGTGTCAGATTTGTAATAGGAAAAGGTGCTGAAGATGTCTTTCAGAACAATGTAAATATACTTAACACTACTGAGCTGCATACTTAAAACTATTAAGGTGGGTAGTTTCATGTTATGTTTTTTTTTATCACAATACATTTTTTTTTAATTTTGAGAAAAAACGGGTCATAAAAGTCCCTTCATAAATCCATTTTAAACATAAATGTCTCCCACAAAAAAGAAATAGGTACAGAAAAGAAATAAAACTCATTTCAAATAATGCAAAAGAAAAATAGGAAAAATAATGCCAACATGATCAAGAGTAAAGAGCTGATTGCTTGTTTTATTATATAAAATACAAGCCAAGGATAGACATACTTAAAATGGAACAGGGGAGCAGATACTGAGTCCTGGAAATTCTTCAATGAAAGCAAAGAAAGGTTTGGTTTGGTGTTTTTTTTTTTTTTTATGTATTCACATGGCACTGCTTTCTTATAGATGTATACTTCCAAAAGATATAAAATTAAGTATTACGAATGACAATCACACAGTCCTACCAATGCAGGCTGCACCTATAATTCACAAATATGTCAACAAAACCATTTTCTCTCCAACCACATTTCATTTAATTTTTAAAATCCTTTTTCTGCTTTATCTTAAAAATTCATGCATATTGATAGTTCCATTTCATAGTATGTGTAGGTTGGATTTATTTTAGAATGAATCTCCTCTTTTAATATTGTGAAAAATTGACTACTCTAAGAAGATATTTATCCTGTGGAGGTAGAAACCCCTGGCACTTAGCCACATACACCAGTGTCAGCTTGAGAGGCAGAGCATGGGATCCAGAAAAAAAGATTTCCTGGAAGATGATCCCTCTGTGTCCAATAATAGGGAACTACCGTATTTTTTGGACTATAATACGAATGCCCCCCTCCCAAATTTGGGAGGGATAATGGTTGTTAATGTTGCCATTGAGTTCTGTTTACATTTACATTGGTGAAATATTATGTTATTTATGTTATTAACTATTTTACCATATTTTTGCTTCAAAAAAATTTTTCCTATTTTCCTCCTCTAAAACCTAGGTTCATCTTGTGGTCTGAAAAATACAGTAAGTGAATTATAATGTGGCCACATGACAGACTATTAGACAGCCATTAAGGAGGCTCCTGAAGAGCCCCTATAAGCCCCTTTTATAAAGCTGGGAAGGCTTATTCTATAATAATAAGAAAAAAGAAAAAAGGGAATGCAACGTCGACCCTGACTATAAAAGAAATAGGCGATAGTAACCACAGTGGAAATTTGAAACATGTTTGTATGAAATGAACCCCACGCCCTGACAAATGAAAGAGATGAAAAGGTTAATAGTGGTCTTCTTTGGGTGGTAGGTCATCAAGAGAGTTTTTCTTTGTACTCTCAATTTTCTTGGATTTTTTAAAAAAGATTTTATTTATTTATTTTTAGAGAGGGAAGGGAGGGGGAGAGAGAGAGAGAGCGAGAAACATCAATGTGCGGTTGCTGGGGGTCATGGCCTGCAACCCAGCCACGCACCCTGACTGGGAATCAAACCTGCAACATTTTGGTTCGCAGCCCGCACTCAATCCACTGAGCTATGCCAGCCAGGGTGGATTTTTTTTCATAATTTATACAATATTATCTAAAATGTTCAGTGAGGGAAAAGTGAACTGTGGTAAGCACAAGTGGGTCCAAAGTTCTCACTTATGAAAACTGGAACATAATCATCCCCATTTAAACTGTTCAGAGGACTTGTGCCCCCTCCCCCATTCCTGCTTTTTTATTTTTAACATGTTTTGACAGTTGAGGTCAATATAAAAATATTACTGTAAACATATAAATAATGATAGAACCAAATTTAAGAGCTGGGTCAGTTTTCTCAGCAATTTAACTCCTTAGCTATTTAAAATTTTACTTCTGAGTAGTAACAAAAAGTGCCTATTAGCATTGGAAGTAAATTGATTTAAAACAAAATGAAAGTCTTGGTTGTCTGAAACAGGGTTAAAAGTTTTCCACCTGGAAATATGAAATTATCATTCAAAAAGATTTAATACAAAAATCCCCTGAAAGGCCATCTATATGTGAAAAGTCATTCTTATTTTACCTCTCCCTTACATAATGCATGTATTACAATTTGAGAAAATGCCTGGGTTTGTTTCATTTAAATGCTCTTAAAAAAAGATTTTTTTTTAATTTTTAGAGAGAGAAAGGGAAGGGAGGGAGAAAGAGAGGGAGAGAAACATCAATTGTTTACCTCTCATACGCACCCTGACCAGGGACCAAACCTGTACCCAGGCATGTGCCCTGACTGGGAATCAAACTGGGTACCTTCCACATTGAGGGTTGGTGCCCAACCGAGCCACGCCATTCAGGGCTAAAGGCTCTTTAATAGAGTTGTCATCCTGTTTCCAGCAAGCACAGGTTTGCATAAGCATAAACCAAGTGGAAATTCCAAGATTAGAATAATTTAGATTCTGTCCTGGAACACATTGTGTTTATCCAGTTTAAAACTATGGAATGTTCCCCTGTAGGTGAGACAGTCCTAGGTTTGGATTGCAAACTCCAGTCCCTGGATCTCATCCACTTGTGATCTTCACCACAGGGGTCACGAGGCCGCTCTCAGCTGAGACCTGCAGCTGCTGCTCCCCGCTGTCCAGGATCACTGCCCTGCAACAGTGGAGGCTGACCTTCACTGTTTGCTCCACTTAGGTGGAGTGCATAGCTCTGCCTCTTACTCCTGTGGGACTTTGGATCAGTCTCTTAATTTTGGTGGCAGGTGTATTTATTGGAAATTTATTTTTCATATGCTCCACATCCTCTGCTCACCACTTCCTTTTTTTGGTTTGTTTCTTATTTTGAAGGATAGTTACATTATTTTTATGTATTTGTTTTTCATTTTTTTAAAAGTATTTGGGTAACAGGTTAACAACATATAAGTTTCAGGTACACAATTCTTTTTTTTTTATATTGCTGACACTATTACAGATGTCCCCCAACCCCCTACCTCCCGTGTTGCCCCCCTCCACCCGGCCCCCACCCCTCAACATCTCTAATCAGCAGAAAGATGCAAATTAAAACTATAATGAAGTACCACTTCACGACAGAACATTGAGGGTAGGTGAGTGTGAATATTCAGAAGGCTGGCTCCAGAAATTTAAAAAGACTCATGGGATCAAGTATCTTTTTTGTTTTTTAAAAGATTTTATTTATTTATTTTTAGAGAGAGGAGGAGGGAGGAAGAAAGAGAGGGAGAGAATTATTGGTTGCCTCTCCCAGACCAGGAATAAAACAAGTGACCTTTCAGTTTGCGGGATGAAGCCCAACTCACGCAGCCATACCAGTCGGGGAGGGATCAAGTATCTTCAGATCTGTGGTGAAAAAGCTTATTTTGAAACTGCTGAAATTATATTGATAAATTTGCCAAGATATCTCCAACCTCTTCTTTCCCTAAACAAATTTACAATGCTGATGAAACAGCTCTGTACTGCTGCTACATTCCTAGAGAAACCTTAACAATGGCTGACAAAAGGCACTAACAGATTTCACAGATGACAAGCAAAGACTGAGTGTTCCTGGTAGTGTGAATGCAATAGGCACACACAAGATTTGCAGTGATTGGGAAAAGCCCGTATCTAAGATGTCAAAAAGGTGTTTGCAATTTACCTGTGCATTATTATGCAGACAAGAAAGCAGCAGGCTCTGAATGGTGTGGCTCAGTTGGTGTCAACCCCCAGAGCGATAGTTGTTGGTTAGATTCCAGGTCAGGGCATGTGCCTAGGTTGCGGGGTTTGGTCCCTGGTTCCCAGCTGGGGCACCTACGAGAGGCAACTGATGGATGTTTCTTTCCCTCTCACCCTTCCTCTCTTCCCCTCCCTATAGAAGCAAATAAATAAAATCTTCTTTTTAAAGCATCAGTTATAAGAGAAGTCTTTTCTGATTGGTTCCATAAACACTTTGTGTCAGCAGCATGAGCTCATTGCAAGTAAGCTGGACTGGAAGACAATTGCAAGATTTTATTGTTTCTAGACAACTGTTGTATATACATCTGCCTCCTGAGCTCTCTGCCTCTTCTGTGAACCATGAGTGGTATCTTTTTCTCTCTTTCTGTAGATCAAATACCATATAAATCACTCTGCTGTTTATTCTAGGTCTTAGTAAAATATTCCTGTCCCAGAGTCTCATATACAATGTAGAAACATTGGCAGCTTCATTAGCAAAGGTCAGAGTTTAGTGCTCAAAGATCCTTGACAAACATCCACAAATTGCTGGTGGAAGTCAGTAATTATTCCCTTGTTACGAGGATCTATCTGAGGACTAAGCAGAGAGAAGCATAGTGTTAAAAAAAAGTGAATCATTAGTCTTTCTTCACTTCAGAATAATATTTTTTCATAGCATATGTGTAATGTCTGAGAACAACAAAATGAATAAACCCATAGCATTAGCAAGCGTCCCCAAGACCCAGACTCCAAGTGGAAATAACAGCTGGTCCCTGAGCCAGAAACTGAACACCTGAGCAGAGAGGAGAAGGGGTTTCTTTACCTTCCCTCCCCTGCTCAGTCCTTTTCAGAGTTTGTCGCCAGGACAAAAGTCTCCTGAAATTTACTGTACTGGACAAAGAAACTTTGAGAAGGGTATTGTCTGCCCAGATTTGAGTTGGGGTATTTCTAGCAAAAGAGTCTCACACCCTTGGCTGTTGGGCTGACACAGTCAGTAGCTGAGCCTCATGGTGGACAACATGAAGAAGTCTTGGCAAGAAGAGGGTGGAGGTGCTAAATTTATAGTCATTGAATGAATATAGATGTTCTTTTTTGTACCAAATTGTCTGTTTGGTACTTATCTGCCTAGTCACATATTGCCCCACAATAAGCAATCAAAAAGAAAAAAACATGAAAGAAAACAGCTCATTTCAAATATATCCCAAACACTCCCACAAATTTCCCCTGCATATCCACTCATTTGAAAGGTTTTCTATTTGTTTTTTAACTGTTCCACAAATTGTACATCACAACTGTGACTCATAATTAAAGTATATTTTGGGAACCCTACTAGAATATTTCCTTCAACTGAGAATTCATTAAAATTTTGATTGACTTTTAAGCTTCTGTGGCTTGGGCCCTATTTTATGTGTTACTTTATGAATTCTTTTTGGAGAGCAAGCTTTTCTTTCTCGTCATCCCTATATTTGCTTAGCTCTTCATCAAACATCTAACATGAACTGTTGTGAAAGGCTGAAGACTGTTGATGCAGTCCCAAGTCTCTCTCTTGTTTCCTGTTAGTTCAAGAGCAATCCTTTGGGCTGAGGGACTTACAAAAATGAGTGAAGCACAGTTCCTGTAATTCCAAACAGGTCTAAAATCTAGCAAATACATACAAGATATGCATAAAATCCAGTGAGGATTGTTTCCCTTAGGAGAGGAAGAGATTATATTTGTTAGGTTGGGGCTAGATCACTCTACTATTTTTCTACATTGGGCTCTCCTGTTACATTGTAATAGTAACTACCATTTATTGGGTATCTCCTGTACCTAAGAGAAACTGGCACTTAAGAAACATCACACTCAGAAAGGTCTGTTGAGCTTGCCCAGTGTCACAAACTTTAAAGTGACAGAGCCAGGAATCCACCCGTGTATTTGACTATGTAGCCTGCTTACTGCCTGCTCCCCACCCACCCCTTACTTCAACATATTCTTTCCTCTGCTTAGAGCACACATTTTGGATTCCCACCTTTCCCTTCATTATAGTCCATTCTCTTACTTTATGAAAAAAAGGTATAAAGGCTGTACTTTCAGGGATCATTTCTATAGTTCATTACTAAAGGAGAGGTATACCCTCACTTATCTGGAATCTTCTACGTGTATTGTCCCAAGGGGTAAAATCTCCTTACTGACCATAAAAGGAACAACAATTCGAACAATTGGTTTTGGGGAAGCCCCTTTGAAAAATAAGCCAAAGCGCATAAAAATCTACCTAATGCTTGTCTTCTTTATACATATTTCCATTAAGGGCAAAGTGTTACTTTAGAACCAGGGTATTTTGCCCAGCGTTGGGATATTCTGAATTAAGTTAGAAGGGCAGTGGGAGTGACTGTGCCTCTCTCTCTTTCGGACTACTATCAAAAAAAAAAAAATGCAATGCTTTTGAGAGAGTTCAATGGTAGCAAAGCAAAGACAGCACAAAAAAAACTTTTTAAGGAAGCAATTCTTTTCAGCTATTTTAAAGATACTCATCCTAGCCCTGACTGGTGTGGCTTAGTGAGTTGGGCATCGTCCCGCAAGCTGAAAGATCACTGGCTGGATTCCAGGTCAGGGCACATGCCTCAGATGCAGGCTGGGGCCCTGTCTGGGAGTGTACAAGAGGTGACCAGTTGACGTTTTTCTCACACATTGATTTTTCTCTCTTTCTCTTTCTCCAACCTTTCCCCTTTCACTAAAAATAAATAAAATCTTAAACAAAAATTCTTCACTTGAGCACTTGTCATTAGGTGAAAAGAGAGGCCCCTGCAAATAGCCCAGACAGTAATGGTAGCAACGCTGATTATTTTTTTAGTGTAACTAGAATGATTTTTAAGAATACTAACTTTTAAAAAAGATGTTGGTTAATACCCACAGGTAAACTTCTTATAAGATTTCTCTCAGATTATTTGTACATAATCCAATAAGGTAGTTAAATCCTATTTTATCAAATCAGATTATGTAATATTTATTCAAATTACAGTCAATTTCCATTTTATCTTCTGGATTATTTAATTTTTAGTATCTCCCAATAACAGCCCTTGAATCTGCTAGTTGCCGGACTAATCAATTATTAGCTATGTGATAGAGAGTGGCTATATGCTCTTCCTCAATGCGCAGAAAAAACATGTTTCCCATTCTCCCTTGCAGTTAGATTAGGGCCGCATGCCTGGGTTCCTAAGGAATATGAGCAGCAGTAGTGTACACCACTTCCAGGCCTACCTAGTAATAAACCCCACTGCATGATTATTCAAGCCCTCTCTTTCCCTTCTACAAGGTCAATACTGCAGATAATCACATAAAAGGAACCAAGTCCTTGTTTTGAAGGCAGCTGCACAGGAGAGTCACTCCACTTACACTGGGGCCACGAAGTGAACGAGAACTAAAAGTGTGTAATTATGTGGTGGGTTTCCCATATAAGCCATAAGCCATAAAACAAATTATTTGTGTGACTATTTCTTCAGGATAGTAAGAACTAGTGCCTTTCTAGATGCACAGAAGAGAAATCGATACATTACATGCTACAGGTGCCTTAAGGAATTAGGGGTTAATTCTCTCTGGGAAACCCAGATTGAGAAAGGCTACTTTAGACTGAAGGCTTTTTTTCCTTTAAATTTAAAAAAAATATTGTATTTATTTCTTTTTAGAGAGAGGGGAAGGGAGGGAGAAAGTGAGGGAGAGAAACATCAGTATGTGGTTGCCTCTTGCACACCCCCTACTGGGGACCTGGCCTGCAACCCAGGCATTTGCCCTGACTGGGAATTGAACCGATGATCTCTTGGTTCATAGGCTGGCACTCAGTCCACTGAGTCACACCAGCCAGGGCTAGACTGAAAGCTTCTTAAGGACGGAAACATCTGCCACATGGTAGATGCTTGATAAATATTTGTTAAACCTGTTATACAAACCTTTGTAATCTATATACTCAGTTTTTGGATTGAGAAAGTAGCTATGTTATTCCTGCTTTTGGAGGTGGCTTTGCAGCAGGAGCTACATATTCAATCTTCTTCCCTTTTTTAGATTTTATTTATCTGTCTCTAGAGAGAGGGAAAGGGAGGGAGGAAGAGAGAGTGAGAAACATTGACATGAGAGAGAAACATCTTTTGGTTGCCTCTTGCAAGAACCCTAACAGGATGGAACCCACAACCTGGGCACATGCCCTGACCAGGAATCAGATGGGTGACCCTTCCCTTTGCGGGACAACACCCCACCAAGTCAGCCACAGCAGCCAGGGCTCAGTCTTCAGTCTTTTAATAGAATTCCAGGGGTTGTTGGGTCCACACTTTGATGAGACGGGCGCAGCCAAGGTGGTATGACGGGTGCCAGGTCCACATGTTGAGAGGCAGTAGAATGCAGTGGAGAGTCACACAGACTCTGGAACCAGATTTCAATTCCAGTTCCCCTCTCTATTTTTTATACAAATTTAAGAAGTTATTATTTAACATGGGCTAGGTACTTTTATAAGTACTTTACGAATATTACCAGATTTAAACTGCTTAACACCTCTATGTAGTAGATACCTTTACTATTCCTGAATTGCTCCATGCCTCAGTTTCCTCCTCTGTTAAATGGGGATAATAACAAAATACCTCATAGGGTTATTGTTAGAATTAAATGAGTATAAAGTGCTCAGAATAGTATCTGGCACATACAAAGTTAGCTATTGCTACAGGTAGAGACTGACCAGGATAGGAGATCAGCTTGAGGTAACTCAATCTTTCCATTTTATGCTCACTTCAAGGGCAGAGATGAAGTTATTTTGAATGGGAAGTAAATCTTGAGCATCTTCCAATCAAGTTGACTCTATTTTTCTACAGGAAAACTCAGTAGCTGGTGTTGAAATAAAAAAATGTAGAAAAGATACCTCTGAAATCCAATTTTCTGCATCTGCTCTGCCATCTCCCAAGTCCACATTATCATCCTGTCTTACTAGGATGGCTACAACAGCTTCATAACTGGTTCAAGAGCATCCTCCAGTTGAGTGGTTTCTCATTTCTCCTAGAATAAGGACTCAAGTCAGTAACTTAGCTAAACCTTGTAGGATCTTGCTTTGGCCCATCCCTCCACACTCATTCCTGGTCATCTGTCCGAATGGTCTCCCCCTGGCAACCCCTTCCCCACAACCTCCCAGACACATCCGCCTTCATTCGTTATTCAACAAATAGTTTTTGATCTCCATGTACTTGAGGAGTCATTGAGGATGCATCAATGACCAAGAGAAATGTAGTTCTTGTACTCACAGAACTTACATTTTAGCAGGTGGGGGGACAACAATGATATCACCACCAGAGAAATACAATAATTGCTACTGGTAGTATGTATGAGATAGGAATTGAGCTGGTTAATAAAAAGGGACCCACTTGAAATAAAATAGTCGGGAAATTTTCTCTAAGAACGTAATACATACAATTTTATTCTAAAAAGTCATTAAAGGGTTGTAAGCCAGGGAGTGACATGATCATTTCAATTTTGAAAAGGTTAGTTTGGTCATTCTATAAAGAATGGTCTGGAGGGGAGCAGGGTCTGATTCAGGAGATGAACTGGGAGGGTATGGTATGGTCTGGGCGATGAAAAGAGTATTTATTTTACTTATAATGACAAAGTACAACACATATATTTGTTTATGAACTATATTAGGGTGGGGAAGGAAAAGGAGACCTCAAAGATGATTCTTGTCCTGACCAGTATGGCTCAGTTTGTTGGGCATCCTCTTACAAAGTAAAAGGTTGCTGGTTTGATTCCCAATCTGGGTACATGCCTGAGTTGCAGTCTGGTCCCTCTTTGGGGTCATGTGAAAGGCAACTGATTAATGTTTCTCTCACACAGTGATGTTTCTCTCCCTCTTTCTCCCTCCCTGTCCCTCTCTCTAAAAATAAATTAAAAGCTGATTCTTTTGTTTTGAGTAACTGGGTAGATTCCTGGTGGTGTCATTTACTGAGATGGAGATTAGGGAGAAGAGGATTTGAGTTTTGGAATGAAAAATTAGGTCCCACATTGAGTATATTAAGTTAGAGATGCCTGCTATATACCCAAGTGGAGATGTTAGGTGGGCACTTAGATATTTGCATCTGAGTGGAGCTCAGAGGAGGCATCTGGGGAGAATAAGGAATTTAGGGCATCACTGGTATAAAGATATTTACATACATGGGAGTTGATGATGTTGCCAATGGGAGACTGTAGGAAAGAGAAAAAGGAGGACTCAGAACCAAGCTCTGAGGACTACCATAATTTAGAGCTTAGGCAGAAGAGATAGAGAAGGAGACTAAGAGACCTGGCTGATGTGGCTCAGCGGATTGAGTGCTGGCCTGCAAAGTAAGGGGTTGCTGATTCAGTTCTCAGTGTGGGCACAGGCCTGGGTTGTGAGCCAGGTCCCCGGTTGGGTGTGTGCAAGAGGCAACCACAACCATACGATGGTGTTTCTCTCCCTCTCTGTCTCCCTCCTTTCCCTTCTGAAAATAAATAATTTTTTTTTTTTTAAAAAGAAAAGGAGACTAAGAAGGGTGGCCAATGAGGTTAGGAGTAAACAAGGAGAAAATGACTTTTTGCTAACCTAGAAGACAAATGAAGAGTTTCAAGGCTGAAACATTTAACTGTGTGGGTATTACATTCAACTCTGGAATGCTTCTTGGAGCTAGAATAAGGCAGAGAATCCACTGAATTTTGTATTTATTCTCCCCCCAGGTATTATGTCCCCTAGGCCTAGAATGCTTACTCCTCTCTTTAAAAACAAAACAAAACAAAGCAAAGCAAAGCAAAACAAAACAAAACAAAGCAAAACAAAACGTAGTTAAGTCCTAATGTCCCTTGGAGATCCAGATCAAACATTATTTACTCAGGTTCCCTGTGACATAATAGTCTTACAGCTCTAAGAACATTCCCTTCAAACCACTTAGTATAGTTGTACTTTCAATTATTTGTATTTTTTAACTTGATTGCCTCTCCCATTAGAAAGCAAGCACCTTAAAGGTTAAGTGTCTGTTTTGCTCACTCCCCTCCATTGTTTCCCTAACTCCTAGCCTAGTGTTCGGAACACAGAAAGTTTTCCATAAATGTGTGTCAAACAATAAATGTAGTGCCTCAAGGGTTCAAGATCTGGAAATCAGTTAACAGCTAATAAAAGCTATAAAGGCAGTATATAAGGTTTGACAGGAATCATGGACTTAAGGGCAGACTTGTCTGAAGGAGCAGTGGAGACTGACACAGAGCCCTCTAAAGACTTTAGTTCCAGCCTGAGTAGGAAAAGTTTTAAAACTATCCTGCTTTCTTCCCTTTTACAACTACTTTCTTTTGCTCATTTTTACCCCTGGCCCTGAATCCTCTTCCATAATCCAAACTGGCTCACCTCAAACATAATTATTTTGTGGGGAAAGAAGGCAAGCTGAATGAGGAGACAGCAGGGAGTTAGTGAGGGGAGGAGGAGATATGGGAGATATAAATACAGAATGATAAGGAAAGGGACACAGTAAGCTCATGAAGCTACTAATTCTAAAAATGCTACTAACCAAGAAAAGTAGTTGGAAATAAGACCACATGTAAAAGGGTCTTGAACTCACTCAGCTGAGTTTAAATCTCAGTTCCACCAGTAATTTCCTTTGAGCAAGTTACTTAACCATGTGAACTCAGTTCCCCCTGAATCTATTAAAATGGGGGATAATAATAGTACCTGCGTCAAAGGCTTGTTCTTCTCAGGATCAGTAAGGCAATCCATTTTATAAGCTTAGAACCATGACAGACACAAGGTAAAATGAATGTTCAGTTAACGTTAGCAGTTATTTTTCTTTAAAATGAAGTACAGCCGGGAGAGACGGCCTAAGTAATATTTGCTGGTAATACGGATGTGATAGCACCACACTCAAAATAAGTGGATCACTTTAACAAAAGCAGAGAAGGATGTACTGGCACTTAAATTTTGGGCATGCAAAGACCTTGATTATGTATGGAATTTTGATTGTCACAGTCCAGCACCTCGCAACGGTGGCTACTTTATATTTTCAGAAAGGAAAAATAAAGATAAATGCTTATAAAAACCTATTCTGGGACAAATTTTCGTACAGAAGGGCCGCTGTAGACGGTTGGGCACCGAGAAAAGAGACTCTCGGGATGCGGACAGCGCTCGTTCTAAGAAAATCTCCGGATGCCAGAGAGAGGGCCGGGCACTGACTAGCCCGTCATTCCTCCACCGGTCCTTAGGGGAGTCGCGGGGCTAAATCTGGTGGCAGCACCTCACCACCGGGCCTTCACCGCACCTATATTGTCAGTCTGCGACCGAGAATGGTGTGCTTAGTAGTCACTAGGCAACGCCATTCGCCGCATGGCGCGCCCAGCCTCGTGGGAAGCTCCAATCTTCTACACTCCCGGCCCCTCCTACCCCTCCGCCCGTGGGTCGCGAGGCGTTAGAAACCATCTTCCAGGAGCGGCTGAAAGGCCCCTGGAGCGAGCCGGCGGCGCTCCTGACGTTGTTCAGGACGCTCCGCCCACTCCCAGCGTTCAGTGCGGTGCCTGGCCGCCATTGTTTGAATTTGAAATCGAAGGCTTCGCGGTGGTGCTTGCAGGTTGGGCAGGCTAGGCTATATTTGCAGGTGAGGAGGTGGCCCAGGTGGAGTGGGAGGAAGGAGGTAGTGGCTGCGCACATAGGAGGCCTGAGGCGGGGAAATGGCTGTGGCTATGTGAGCACCTTCCCAGGGGGCTGTAACGCCCCTGAGGTTACTCTCTGGAACGGGTTTGCAGAGCGACGGAGTCCTCTAGGGTACCTAGTGCGGGATGGAGGGTTGAGCCGCATTCTTTGGGGTAGGGTTTAAATTTCGTCTCCACTGCTGTTTAGCTGACGGACGCAGGGCAACGTATTTAATTTTCACAGGCCTCAGTTTCCTTATTTGTTAAGTGGGGATGATAGTAATATTAGTACCTACTCTTAGGTTTCTTGTGGAGATAGTGATACTGTGCAGAGTTGTTAGAAATAGTGCCGGTATGTAGTAGGCTTTAAGTGCTTGCAGTAATTAATGTTTTATTGTTGTTGTTATTGTTGTTCAGGCATAGGCCTCTATTGCCAAAGCTGTCTTCCTGAATTCCCGAGATGAACACGTTGCTTGGCAGGTGACACAGCCTCTTTTACGGGGAGCCCTGTTGTGGGCCTCGAAGCATTTATTTAGAGCTGCTGCCGGTGCCTGGGGCTTGTCCTTGGGCTTTGCAGTGTCAAGCGGAAGGGGTAGTGTGTGTCTAGTGCAATGACTGTTGTCTGTCATCCTCCTGGTTAGAAGGTTTCCCCCATCTCATTCCACCTTCTGCTTCAGTGATCCTGCCTGGCACAACTCTAATATTCCATGCTGAAGGTCTGGTTGACACAGTTCATGGCTTTAATGAATCCTTGCTTAAGGTGGTCAAATTCAAGTTTGTTTTTGTTTTTAAAACAAGATAGCATTTTACCCAGAAGCAGTGTAGCTGTGTATATATTTTATTACATGTCCAAGACCCAAAACTTCAAGTTGCAAAATAATACCATATAGAGGACTCATCAGTAGTTATGAAGACCTGTTTTTGAGGCTATGTTTTGTTAGTGACATTCAGAAACATCATTTGGTAGCAGATTTTTAAATTTTTTCACTAATCTTTAACCATGGAATCTCCTGGAGCAAAGATAAAAATTCAGTCATGGCAACAGCCTTCTGAAATGAGAAATGAGGTCCTGAACTCTGCTATTGCTAGATATCACTAAAAGAGTAGGACCATTTTTTTCTTTTTGGTATAGAGGATTTTATTATCATTATTTAAGTCACTAGACGGAGTTTTCATTACTTCTACACCTCTGAATTTGTTGTAGGGGATACAGAGTAGTATAAAACAAGGTTCTTGATGTCAAGAAATTTCTAGTCTAGTTGGGGAAGCCACAGACTCCTACGTGAAAGTTAACTAAAAGTACAGGAAATGACAGTATATTTCAACAGTTTTATAATTGTTAAGAGACAATTTATTCATTGAAAACTGACCATATGAAGAAGTACAATCTACTATAACCTTACTTTTTAAAGGAGATAGACATTCTTTTTAATTCCAGGATTTTATAAAAGATTTATGAATACATTTTTGGAGGGAGAATATAATTAATTGAAGGCAAAGAATGAAGCTTACCTTCCAGTTTCCTGAGCATTTCATGAAATCTGAGTTATGACATGACAAGCCAGTACTTTAATGTTTTTACAAGCATTTCCCCTATGTTCTGAATTGGAGGTTATTTTTTTACTCTATCACATACCTTTTCTTAATTTTCACCCATAAATTGCATATTTGAAATATTCTACCAAATTATACTTAAGTGATTTCACTATTTTCATTACATCATTGGTTATATAATTAAAAGAGAAAAAATTAAAGACATTAAACTTGTTTAATTGTATGGTTGAGCCTGTAGTTTACTGGGCCTTGTCAAAAATAAATGTATAATTTCCTTAGTGTTTTTGCAATTTGGAAAAATAAAAAAAAAATGAAAACCTTGTATTGAGTTTTGGGGTTTCAGGGCTTATCAAGGAAAGAGGTATGGCCACAAAATGGCAGGAGCACGCAAGGAGCTTTATTGGGGTAGCACTTAGCAGGCAAGAGAAGTCCCTCACAGCATGAAGCCTTCTGGAGACTAGAAACAAGGCCCACCACCTAGAAGTGGAGGAGGGTGAGGACCTGGGGGCAGGGAGAGGAGAACCACAGCGGGGACTTAGGTATCTCAGTGATGTTGCTCTGAAGTACAGCGTGGAGTTCTTGGGTCAGAACTCCAAAGGGAAACAGTGGCTTGGGTTTTCAGTTCTGTGGCTAGCAGATGTTGCATGTAGTTTCATGGAATGTGCAAAGAGTTAGGTTCTAAATAGTTAAAAATAAGATTATCTGAGCTTTATTAAAAGCAAATGGATGTGTAAAAATTTGGGTTCCCCACCTCAGTAGGTTTTTGAATTAATGCTCCTGGTGTGCTGTGGGGAAGAAAACAACGTAGGGGCAGTGTACCGGGACCATATTCAGCTCATTTATATAACACCTGTGGATGCCCATACTGCTTTCCTGAGCCTGGAACCATAGTGTGGGAGTCAGTGTTCTGCATATTTCATAATATTATCAATAAACAGGGAGCTCTCTTTCTCCCTCATGTTAGGTGCCTAGTAGAGTCTCAGTAAATATTTAAATGTTAGTATTTTTTCAGTTAAGGTTACTCCTAAATTTAAGTTTAGTGGCTTGATGTTTCATTTAGTTCTAATAGTTTACTGCTGCATTTCGTATTGACCTTTACTTTTAAGACTTATGATCTGTCAGGTACTGTTTTGAATATGTCCACTATGTTCCCTTTTCACTTGCATTATTTGGAAGAATTCAATGGAAAATAATTGTCTAGGTAACTAAATTATGTTACAAAGTCTGTAAGTAATTCTTCAGAAGACACTAAATAACTACAGTAACACAAGGTTATAATTTATTCCACCCTTACTGTTTGATTTCTTTTTTTTTTAAACATTTTTAATTGTTGTTCAAGTACAGTTTTCTGCCTCCTCCCCCAGCCCTCCCCACCACCCCAGCCCTCCTCACTTCTGTCCCCTGTTTCCATCCCCTCTTGTTATTGTCCATGTGTCCTTTATAGTTGTTCCTGCAAACGCTTCACCCTTTTCCCCTATAACCCCCTTCCCTTTCCTTTCTGGTCACTATCAGCCTGTTTTCAATTTCAGTGTCTTTGGTTATATTTTGCTTGCTTGTTCGTTTTGTTGATTAAGTTCCTGATAAAGGTGAGATCATACGGTATTTGTCTTTCACCGCCTGGCTTATTTCACTTAGCATAATGCTTTCCAGGAACATCCATGCTGTTGCAAAGGGTAGGAGCTCCTTCTTTGTTTCTGCTGCATAGTATTTCATTGTGTAAATGTACCATAGTTTTTTGATCCACTCATTTACTGATGATTTCTGAGAGGATTTTAGGCAGAAATATAAATGCCTTATATTGTCTTACTTTATGGATTACCTTTATTTAAGAAATTTCTTCTGATGAATTTGTCCATAGGTTGGATCATATGAATAATAGTGGTCGGCTGTGTCCAGTTGAATTTGATTCAGAATCTGTAAGTAATTTGACCTTTTGTTTTTTTCAATGGGTCATCATGTTATATACCATCAGTTCCCAACCTTTTTGGTACCAGGTATCAATTTTGTGGAATACAATTTTTCCATGGACCAGTGGGGGTGGAGGGGTGGAGGGGATTAGTTTGGGGATGATTCCAGTGCATTACATTTATTGTGCAGCTTATTTCTATTATTATTACATTGTAATATATAATGAAATAATTATATAGCTTACTATGATGCAGAATCATTGGGAGCCCTGAGCTGGTTTTCCTGCAACTAGATAGATGGTCCCATCCGGGGTGATGGGAGACAGTGACACCCGAGGCGTGTTACTTATGTCTGGTCTACTCTGTAATTTTATTTTGGTTGCTGTCACTGCAGAAAACCCTGCTTTCACAAAAATAGGATGCTGGAAATGGAAGCAGGCTTTTCACTGCTTTTGTGGTAATCTCAGGATATTCTGCCTTGACTTTAATCTAGAACATACAGAGATTTGAAGTTGTCTCACACATACTATTAAGGCCACTGTCATCTGTGATCTCAAGCAGTTGATCATCTTCTAGCAAAGACAAAGTTGATTCACCTGGCTTATTCACAAATGGGCCACCAATCCATTCCTTCCCAGTTCGGGGGTCTTTTGTGGTTGGGGAGTCATGCTCAAACTCTTCTGAAAGCTGAGGTAGGCGATCATGCCCCAGCTGGGAGAAAGAAGGCCCTGGCTCAGTCTCTTTCAAAATATCTGCTGTTTGAAACATGTCAAAAATCCCAGTGTTCACTTGTCCCCATAATTCCAGTTTGGCCTTTTTTTTTTAAGATTTTATTTATTTATTTTTAGAGAGGGATGGGAGGGAGAAAGAGAAACATCAATGTGTGGTTGCTGGGGGCCGTGGCCTGCAACCCAGGCATGTGCCCTGACTGGGAATGGAACCTGTGATGCTTTGGTTCTCAGCCCGCGCTCAATCCACTGAGCTACGCCAGCCAGGGCCCAGTTTGGCTTTGAATGCAGCCACTTTATCTGCCGACTTGAACACAGTTGTCATTCTCCCCTGAAGTGACAGACTGAGTTCCTTGAGCAGGTGGACTGTGTCACGCAGTAAGCATGTTTTGTGATGCATTCTGTGTCACTGAAGTGTGCTGCCAGTGGTGACTGTTTTCTAAAAGAAATCTCTGCAGTCGCTCTCATAACTCAGAAACTCTGGCCGGAGAGCCCCCTTTAGCAAGCCACCTCACTTCAGTGTGTAAGAGAAGACATGTGTGCTCTGGGTCCATCTCCTCACAGAGCTGTGTGAATAGGCATGAGTTAAGGGCATGTACTTTAATGTTGTTGATGATTTTAATCACATCCTGCAAAATGTTGTTAAGTTCAGGTGACATTTTTCGGCTAGCCAGCATTTCTCTATGGATGACAGTGTACGTAGGCTCACATTCAGAAGTGACCTCTTTGACCCGAGTAGTGAAACCCGAAAGCCACCCTGTCATGAATCTGCTCCGCCCATGCATGTGCTGACACAAAAATGACCAGTTCAGTTTTCCTGATATGTAATCATTCAAAGACTTGACTAGTTCTGCAGCTGTGGCATTGGTTGGCAACAAAAGTGCCCATAACATATCCTCCTGTACATCCTCCTATAAATATATTGCACAAAAACAAACCTTGTTGCCTTGTTGTCAACATCAGTAGACTTGTCAACCCAGATTGCATTCCATGGTGACTCAGTCCTCTCTAACAATTGTGCCTCAATATCCTCTTGCTATTTCATTAGTTTGTCTAGTTATGGTGCTGGTCGAAAGAGGAACCTTTTGAACTGCAGCCTCCTAAAAGTTCACAAGAAACGTCCTTAGCAGCAGGCAGGATCAACTCTTCACCAATAGGAAAGGGCTTCTTAGCTCTAGCAATGTGGTCAGCCACTGGGAATGATGCTCTCAGTGCAGACACATTTGATCAAGTGGTGGACTTCGGTAATTGCTTCTGTTCTTCGTGTTCACATTTTTTTCTTTTGAGAAACTCCAAAGGCTTGTCTTTTAATGCAGGGTACTTAGTCTCCATGTGATGAAACAGTTTTGAAGGTTTGGATAGTCGTTCACCACATGTTATACAAAGCGGGTTTGGAGAATGGGAATCACCTGTTGCAGTGTGGCACCACTGCTTCAGCTCCACCTCAGATCATCAGACGGTAGATTCTTATAAGGAGTGTGCAACCTAAATCCCTCGCATGCACAGTTCACAGTAGGACAGTAGGGTTTGCACTCCTGTGAGAATCTAATGCCACTGCTGATCGGACAGGCGGGTGGAGGTCAGGCGATGGGGAGCAGCTATAAATACAGATGAAGCTTCGCTCCCTTACCCGCTGCTCACCTCCTGCTATGCAGCCCAGTGGCCCAGGTGTTGGGGACCCCTGCTCTAGATGAAGCAGTCTCATGTTTTCTTCCCTGGAAATCTAGTTATATGGGGGAAGTATTGGGCTGGACTCAGACTTTTTAAACTCCATAGTCTTTTTAAGCCTCTGTAGTCATTTAAGACTATGAGTCTTAAAATTTGATTTACTTATTTTTAGAGAGAATGGGGAAGGGAGGTGAGAAACATTCATACATGAGAGAAACATTGATTGGTTGCCTCTCAAATGCCCCCCACTGGAGACTTGGTTTGCAACCCAGGCATGTGCTCTGACCAGGAATCAAACTGGTGACCTTTCAGTTCACAAGCGTGTGCTTAATCCACTGTGCCACACCAACCAGAGCTAACCTTCATAGTCTAAATGCTAATTTATTAAGGATATCTAAAGAAGTTGCTGTTATTCTTACAGAATGGAATCTAATTTAAATCAAGATGGGATGCCTAGACCGTCATATGTTTTTAGTGCCGATCCAGTTGCAAGGCCTTCAGAAATCAATTTTGACAGCATTAAGCTTGATCTCTCTCGTGAATTTTCCTTAGTTGCTTCAAGCACTGAGGTAGGTATAAGAAAAATTTTATGTTTATTATCATGACTGAGTAGAAATGTGTGTGGTACACACACACTTGCAGATAGGTAGGACTAGAGCTTTCTAAACTGGGTTTAAGGCAGCCTTTTGAAGGGAACCAAAGTTTTGCCATCTTAAGATGAGCCTTTTGGGATATTGATTTTAAGGTTCTTTTAATTTATTGATTTGAGAGAAAGACAGAAACAGACAGACAGACATCAATTTGTCGTTCTACCCCATTTGCACTCACTGGTTGCTTCTTGTATGTACCCTGATCAGAGACTGAACCTATAACCTTGGCTTATCAGGAGATTGTCCCATCAACTGAGCTACCCTACCAGGTCCTTAAGTTGGTTAAACAAATGGTTCTGAAAGAATCTTTGACCCTCCCCCTTTTCTGCCTAGGTAATTTGAATGGAAAAGCTTGCTTCAAGAAGTGAATCTTAGCATATTCCCCTTGAGAATTTTGATCTTAGACTAATTTGAATTAAATATGGTAGAGAGGAAGGATCCGAGTAAGGAGGGGCCTATTAGCTAGATTGCCCACTCCCCCATTGTTTCTGGGTTACCTGGCAGGATTTGTTTGCATGTGTTATGCTCTTTTGCTTTTGCCTCTTTCCTGTTCAAAACCTCTGTCCCCCTTTCTTTTTTCCCGTAATGCCACATAAATTTGAACTACCCAGTGCCTCTGGGGTTTTCATGTTCTTATGGACTTCAGATGTACATTCGTGTAAAAAACTTTGAATACTCTCTCCTGTCAGTGTGACTGTTAATTTTATTTTGGACCCAGCTAGAAGAACTTAGAAGGTGGGAAGAAAATAATTTTTTTTAGCTTTCCCACTTCTTGTCTTCGTAATTTTTTCATGGTGCCTTAAGTACATAACAGTTCTTTTCCAAGTAATAGGTCCAAATGACTTAACTATCTATGACCTAATGTAGTAACCATTTGAAAAAAATTGACAAGTAAAAACAATTTAACTTTATTTTTCAATTACAACATTATTTACTAATGGGATATGTATACCTTTTGGGCACTGCACAATTTCTCAGGCTTTGGAATTGGAGTAGACATTACTGTGCCTCATTGTTTTGGGATTGTACATGTTTCTTGTTATCAAAGCAACCATTGAGAAATCTAGCTTCACAGAGATACGACATCAAGATAAATAATGTGGTCTAATATTGAAGCTGAAATACTTTGAGCTAATAGTTCATGGAGGTACTATTGTTATTGGCTCAAAAATGTAAAGTACTCTACTATGCCTCTAGGAATTGCAGGCCTTAGTTTAAAAAAATAATCCAGATTTTAAAATGTTAAAGTAATTCAGTAATGTTTAAGAAGTAAAAGTCCTTTTACCACTCTACCAACTACCTCTATAATGTTTGCTTTGTGTCTTTGTAAACTTTTTGATTCAGTCCATATATATATATTCTGTTTATTACCTTTTAGATTGTTAATTGCAATTCTTTAGAGAGATGGATTAACCCAATTCATAAATAACATGGAAGGGAAGAATGGGAGTATAGGAAACATAGATGAAAGAAAAAAAGAAAAGACAGGAGGGATGGAGGGAGGAAAGAAAGTTTCCTTGTACCTCCTTATAATCCCTCCCTCACATCACACCTAAATGCATGATGGAATGGAGCATGTGAGTTGATAGACTATTCTGGTTCCTTGTGATTTATTCTAGAGTTCTATGTTTTAGTGACTTAGAGCCCTATTATTAGTAGTTAGAAAAGTTAGGATTTTATGGAAAAAAAGGCTCATTGTAAACTTCAAGTATAAAATATAGAAGGCAGAGAACATTTTGTTATTTTTTTTTAAAAGTTTTTCTTTATACATGTAAAATGTTTAAAAACAGAAGAATCACTGTTTGCTTAGAGATTCTATGTAATCTTGTTATATAACTATCAGCCACATTAGTGAAGGATGATCTCTGAAAAGCCACATTTGTATTTTATAAATACAATTATTTGTTCTTCATTTTTAGGCAAACAGTTTGGAATCCAAAGATTATCTCCAGGTTTGTCTTCGAATAAGACCATTCACACACTCAGAAAAAGAACATGAGCCTGAGGTTTGTGTTGACTTTAATTGGTTTTTAACATTATACCTTCATTAAATGGACAAAATATAATTGTTTGTATTTATTTATTTTGGGATTATTTCTGTTTATTTGTTCTAGGGCTGTGTGAATATGCTGGACTCACAGACTGTTGTGCTGAAAGATCCTCAAAGTACACTTGCTCGGTTAAGTGAGAAAAGCTCTGGGCTGATTGTACAGAAATTTAGTTTTTCTAAGGTAAGTACCCATGTGAAACTGAAGATTTTTTTTTTAAGGAAAAGAGACTTGTCTTAGGCTAAACCACTATATAATTATATATAATTAACTATATACATCTTGTGCTAATGGAACTTAGATATTAGGCAATTATACTTTTTCCTAAAGGGTAGGACTCAAATTTCAGGTTTGTAAATATATATTTGAAGTGAATAAATCACAATTTAGCTCTTTATAATCTTTTTTTAAAAGAAAAATTTTTTTTCAGAAGTCAGATGAAAACTTGTTTAGCTGGGTCAGATTTCTTTCTTGAAAACGTGATGAGAGTAGGTGAACTATCAAGTGTGTTTGTGGGAGTTGGGCTTGTAACGCCTATTTTAAGAATGAATCTTATAAAATCATTTAAAAAATTTTTAAGCAGGAGAGATAGGGTATAACTTGTGTGAATATTAACTTGAATTTCCTAAAAAGATTTGTTTTAAAAATTCTTATTTAGGTTTTTGGTCCAGAAACTACACAGAAAGAATTCTTCCAGGATTGCATTATGCAGCCAGTAAAAGACTTTTTGAAAGGACAGAGTCGGCTGATTTTTACTTATGGGCTAACCAATTCAGGGAAAACATATACATTTCAAGGTAAATTGTTTTATTTTGGCTGGAAAGGAAAAGTGAAGCACTAATATTCGCTCATATAAAACTGGCATGTAGTTGTGTTTCCATTATGTAGTCCATTTGCTCCATTTTTAATAGTAATAGCATAATTCAGTATATATTGCTGATGGCTTTTAATTCAGATCAATTTAATTCATTTGTGAATCCGAAAAATTCAGAAAAACAATTGATGTGACACAGTGAATTAAGCATGGATAACCAGGGAAATACTTGATTTAATTTTACTTTTACAGCTTGCAGTTATGGGTGATTGCAAATCTGTGACTGGATATGAATGTAAAATTTCAGGTTTTGCATCAGAATAATAGTTGATAAAATATCTATTATACAGTGAAGACCAAAGTTATCACTGAGTAATTCTTCAACTTAACTCACTTTTGTCCTAGCTGTTTACTCCTGCATATGGTGGTATAAAAGGAGCCTTGGGAGTCCAGGGATGTTTTGATTTCTCAACTCTGAGGGAGCGTAAAACAAAAATTATTTTTACAGGCACAGAAGAAAATATTGGCATTCTGCCTCGGACTTTGAATGTATTATTTGATAGTCTTCAGGGAAGACTATATACAAAAATGAATCTTAAACCACATAGATCCAGAGAATATATACGGTTATCACCAGACCAAGAGAAGGAAGAAATTGCCAGCAAAAGTGCATTGCTTCGGCAAGTTAAAGAGGTAAGGAACTATTTTAGTATGTAAAACACATATAAATCATGACCTTTTATAAACTCCTTAGTTTGTTTCAGCCTGTATTGGAATGCTTATGGTGGTGGTGGTTGTGTTTTTGAGAAAGTATTAAAAGCTTGTTTGATGACATTGATGACCCCCTCTTATTTTATATTGTATGAACAGCAGAAATGTTTAAACAAAACAAGTGTAAATGTTTTTGAAAACTCTTTTGGTTGTTGTAGAAGCAGCATTGCACTTATTATGTAATGATTTTTTTAAAGTATATTTTATTGATTATGCTATTACAATTGTCCCATTTTTTTCTCCTCTTGTCCCCCTCTGCCCTGCAACCCTTCCACAACATGTTCATGTCCATGGGTTGTAAATATAAGTTCTTTGGCTTCTCAATTTCCTATACTGTTCTTAACCTCCCTCTCTCTGTTTTATACCTACCAATTATGCTTCTTATTCCCTCTACTTTTCCCCCCATTCTTCCCTCTCCCTTCCCATTGATAACTCTCCATGTGATCTCCGTTTCTATGATTCTGTTCCTGTTCTGTGTTCTGTTCTGTTCCTTAGTTTGCTTTTTAGGTTCAGTTGTTGATAGTTATAAGTTTGTTGTCATTTTATTTACATAGTTTTGATCTTCTTTTTCTTAGATATGTCCCTTTAACATTTCATAATAAGGGCTTGATGATGATGAACTCCTTTAACTTGACCTTATTTGGGAAGCATTTTATCTGCCCCTTCCATTCTAAATGATAACTTTGCCTGATAGAGTAATCTTGGATGTAGGGCCTTGCGTTTCATGACTTTGAATACTTCTTTCCAACCTCTTGCTGCAAGTTTTCTTTTGAGAAATCAGCTGATAGTCTTATGGGAACTCCTTTGTAGGTAACTCTCCTTTTCTCTTGTTGCTTTTAAGATTCTCTCCTTATCTTTAATCTCGGGTAATTTATTTGTGTGTCTTATTATGTAATTGTTATTAAAAATTCTCTTTTAATTGTAAAAGTAATATGTATATACAAAACTAAACAAGGGAATATGAAAAGTAACATTTGAAAATTTCCTGTAATTCCTTTTCTGAAGAAAAAATGCTATCATTAACAGATTAGAAAGTATTCTATATGTTTATTATAAAATCTATAATGGGTTTCTCTATATTTGTATGTATACATACATACACAAATATAGTCATATATTTGCATATATCTTTGTAGAATATAGTCTTTTTTAAATAAAAATAGAAATTTTACTATATATATGTTCTATAACTTGCTCCTTCATTTAATGCATTTTAAGTCTCTTACTGCCTTAATTCATTCATATGTCTCTTATCTACTAGGTTATGTTTTTATCTTCCCTCTTCTTTTTTTTTGGTCTGTTTCCTTTTCTGGATTTTGTAATGTTTTGAGAAATTGATTTTATTCAGAGTTATTTAAAACTATAGCCCTGGCTGGTATCATTCAGTAGATTGAGCATTGTTGGCCTGTGAACCAAAGGGTTGCCGGTTCGATTCCCAGTCAAGGCACAAGTCTCCGCTGTGGGTCTGGGTCCTTTGTGGGGCAGCACACAAGAGGATGTTTCCCTTCCTCTCTTTTCCCCTCCTTCCCCCTCTCTAAAAATAACTAAATAAAATCTTTAAAAAAAAAGGGATTTAGAAATCAAGGTTTCAAGGTAGTAAAAATTCTTGATTGGTAGAGTTCAGAGTTCATGATTTTGGTCTGGGAAAGTAAAATAGTATTTTAATAGAAGTTATGGAGATTGGTAGATAATTTCATAGATAATTCATAGTGAAAATTAGTCATTAATAATGAAAAAAATTCCCCCAGTTATTTACTTAGAACAAAACATGATTTTACCTGTGAAATTTAAAATGTAAAAAAAAAAAAATGAGATACTCAGTTTCATATATTGATTGTAAAGTGTTTTTTTAGAAAGCAACTTGTCCATACTATTAAGAATGAGATTTACATATGTGTTCTATGGAAATGATTAGCATGCAGAAGAAAAATAACATGTTAAGATGATAATACATTAAGATACTTATATTTACGTTATTATTGTTTTTTTATTCTCCCTTGAGGACTTTTTTTCATTGCTTTTAGAGAAGGGGTGGTGTCATTTCATTCACATTTATTCAGATATGTGGCCACCAAGTGTATACAAATTAATTTTAATTAGAGAAAAAGCTTATAGTGTAATAACTGTGGAGAAAAGAAATTGATGAGAATATATTGAAATAGTAATAGTAATTGCCTCTGAATGGCTGGGATTGTATATGATGATATTCTTTTTAATACTCTTCTGTAGTTTGCCAGATTTCCTTTGTGAGAATGTGTTATTATAAACAAGAAAAATAATTAATAGACAGAGGTCATTGAATTGAGTAGATGAAAGGGATGTGATTTGGTTGTTGATTTATTTGAATAGGTAATTAATATTACTGGTTTTTTATTCTTAACTAAAAATGGTTTTTAACTTCTAAAATGAATCTTTTTTAGGTTGTAATGCAAAATGACAGTTATGATGCTATTTCTGGTAAGATTTCCTTCCTCACCTTTAAAATGCTTATTATGTGAAATGCGTTTGAAAAGCTTTTAGGTTTTAGAAACACTTGCGATTTAATTCCTTCAATAACCTAACAATATTTGGAAAATGGTATATAACTATATATAATGCATTTACTATAAAGTTTTATTTGATTATCACAGATAACTGTTTCACTGGTTGTAACTTCCATGTAAAATCCAAAGAACATGCTAATTTTTCTTTTATTGTGCATTTAATTTCAGTTTAGTTCATTAGTATATTTTCCAAAAGAAAAGAGGAAGCCAAACTTTGGTTAATACAAATATCATTTACATCTGCTTTGGTCCAAAACATTTAACATTGCATGTCAAAAGATTTAAGGATACTTAGTTTTTCAAGTGTAGGAGACTTGATCTGTTCTGTTGACTTACTTTTTTAGTCAATTGCTTAATTTTGTGATTATCCTTTTTTATTTTTTTTGCAGGAAGTTTAACAAACTCTTTGAATGTCTCAGATTTTGAAGAATCTATGAAAGATTGTGAACAAGCTAGCTTGAATATGGATAATATAAAATTTTCTCTGTGGGTTTCTTTCTTTGAGATTTATAATGAATGTATTTATGACTTGTTCGTTCCTATATCATCCAAGTTCCAGAAGAGAAAGATGCTACGCCTTTCCCAGGATGTAAAGGGCTATTCTTTTATAAAAGGTATACTAAGTACTTTTTATTTCATTGCTCCTGAGTTCTTTTCTAGGCTTTGTTGTAACTATATGAAAGCAAACTGGAAATTGAAAAATTTATTATCAATTATTAATATCAAGATAATAAGTTTGTGCTTTGCAAGTATGTTTTGGTATGTTAATTAAATCTGAATATAAAGGGGTTTATTTTAGTAAGTGTTGTGTTTGAGTATCATTGATTGAATTTTGAAGGACAGGAAAAGCTGTGCATGATGATAGTTACATTATTATGTTGCTTGGTAATAGCGTCCAAACTTTGGGGATTCAGAAATATTTCTGTTATTCCACAGTGGCATCTTTCCAGCCTTTTTAAACCACTATTCACAGTAGGAGATACATGCATATTAATAAGATGGTGACCCAGTAGCTCTGTAAATATGTTTATGTATTTACAACTACAAGTTTCATTTATTATACCTACCCTTACTATAAGGAATGCACTTTGATGTTTCTATTTCTACTTCATTTTTACAAAATGCTGGTTATGACTAAATAAAATTGATTTTATGATTTATTAATGGGTGTAATCTGGAATGACTCACAGCTACATAATTTTGTAGATTTAATCTGTACTGTGTTTTTTTTTCTGGATATTTATTCTAAGTAATTTTATCCATTTTAAAATTTTCCCTTTGGTCAACTCTAAAAGAATTTACTTTGCATGTTTGTATAACTTAAATACTGGAAATTATTAAAATATTCTTTTGTGTACCTCTTTTGTAGTGGAATATGGAATAGCTGAGTTGACTCCATCTAGGGCATGTTATTAAAAGAAAGATTTTATATATTTCTTTGAGAAAAGAGAGTATAAATCTTCAAAGAGGTTACATTGTATAATAAATACTGTTTTTATTGATATGTGTCCTCTTTATTTTTTAAAGATCTACAATGGATTCAAGTATCTGATTGCAAAGAGGCATATAGACTTCTAAAACTAGGAATGAAACATCAGAGTGTTGCTTTCACAAAACTGAACAGTGCTTCTAGTAGAAGGTAAGGAGTATATCCTATGTTGTAAGCCTGAAGCATCCAGGCTATTCTTTGCTAATGTAAATAGAACTAATTTAAATTTAAAGTGGGCAGTAGCTTTTCTGATACGTTAAATGAGTTCATGGGCATAAAATCATTTCATAAACTAAAGAGTGCCACACATATAAGACTATCAGGACTTTTTCTTGTTCTGACAAAATATTTACTAATCTGCATAAAGTCTGAGGCATTTTACTCTTTTTGTGAATATTAAGCTTAATATGTTAAGAGTTGCCTATAATGGTGGGCTTTGCTCTGTGTGTTTTCCACTTACCCCCAAAACTCAAATACTAGGTGCATACTCTTAAGACAGCATCTCAAGCATTTAGAAATAGAATGTTTTGTTGGGAGGGATTAGAAGATGAGAGACAGAAGGAAATAAGATTAAGCAATGAGATATCTAAACAGGCCTTCTCTTAAGTGGGAAAGAGCCCTGTCCCTCCCCTACTCAGTTTGACACAGGGATAATCCTACATGTAGGCCAAATATATGCTTTGCTCTAGGTATATATTTAAAGAAGATTAGTTGTATATAATACTATTTTAACTAATAATATGGTTTTTATTATAAATGATTATATTAGTAGAAGTTGGAATGTTAGGAGAAGGAGCCCTGACTGGTGTGGTTCAGTGGGTTGGGTATTGACCCGCAAAGTGAAAGATCACCAGTTCAATTCCAGGTCAGGGTGCATGCCTGGTTGCAGGCCAGGTCCCTGTTTGGGGGTGTGCAAAAGGCACACCTTGATATCTCTTTACCTTTCTTTCTCCCTCCCTTCCCCTCTCTCTAAATATAAATAAAATCTTAAAAAAGATAAAGAATGTTAAGAGAAGGAGTAGGTTCAAGGGATTTTGGGCTAAGTGAAAGATACGATACTTGGTTTTAGATAGTCAGGTATTTAGGTGGCAGTGGAACATTGGATTGAAGTATCTTGACAGCTAGTTGGAAAATGTATTGGAGCTTTGGCTAGTGTTAGGATATAAATAGATGTTGATTTAGATGCTCTGTCTCCTATTTAGAATGCAGAAATTATAAATGAAACAATGTTTGATCTTTGTATATTTCTTTTAGTCACAGCATATTCACTATTAGATTATTACAGATTGAGGATTCTGAAACACCTCGTGTAATCCGAGTCAGTGAGTAAGTTGAGCTTTCTTCAAATTGTAATTATTTTGAATTGTTTTATTTTGAAGAACTTTTAAAGGTTTTTTTTTGTGTATTTATTCAGATTGTCTTTATGTGACCTTGCTGGTTCAGAGCGAAGCATGAAGACACAGAATGAAGGTGAAAGGTTGAGAGAGACTGGGAACATCAACACGTCTTTGCTGACTCTGGGAAAGTGTATTAATGTTTTGAAGAACAGTGAAAAGTCAAAGTAAGTGTTGTTGAAAGTGTTATTAGTATATTAAATATTGTAATTTTTAAATTTTCAGCTCTACTAGCTTAGAAATATTTTTGTTTTTAACCTGTTTCTTACGTAATGATTGTATATAGGTTACAATTAAAATATGCAGAGATCTTGGGTTAAAAAAATGATAGAAATAAAAAAGTGTCAGTTCACGCCAATGACTCATCAAGAAACCACAGTATTTTTCATAGCAAATATAGATCAATAGACACTTTACACAATAAGCCTCTCTAAAATCATTTTATTCTTACTAGTGCATTGTGTTCTAGATGTGATAGATTTCTGCATTAGTTAACCTTTTAGACTAAATAAATTCTAAATCAGTCTTCATCATTTCTATGCAGTTAAGGTGTTTCATGGCAAATGTCATATAATTGCTCTACAATAAAGAACACAGTCCAGTTCTGTGTGATTTTCTTAACATTTTAACCTAATGGGTTATTATTACAAATATTAGTAATAATAGTAGTAATATTTAAAGAAAACAACATAAACAGAGAATTACTATCACAGGCAGAACCAGTGACTAACCTAGAATTTAAGTCCTTGTTAGCTAGGTTAATTATTTCTTTGTAAAATTTATCAGTATACTGACTTCATGTGATTTATTTTAACTTACAGTTATTTGAATCTTTTTTTCCATAGGTTTCAACAGCATGTGCCTTTCCGGGAAAGTAAACTGACTCACTATTTTCAAAGTTTTTTTCATGGTAAAGGGAAAATATGTATGATCGTGAACATCAGCCAGTGTTGTTTTACCTATGATGAAACACTCAATGTATTGAAGTTCTCAGCCATTGCACAAAAAGTAAATATATTGAAGGCTCTTATTATTAGAATATTAATGATATTTTTCTTGGGCTAGAAAATACATTTTGCAGTTGTAACTATAAACCTAAGAAATGATTAAAAATTAAAAATGTAAATGTTTGACCAAGTAGGAGGGATGTGGGTAAAGATTGAAAGATTACCCTGCTAGGATTAAAATGATAATAGACATCTGTTGCAAACTTTAGTACTGTTCTTGCAGTAAATTGCCAGCTTTTCCATACTGGTTCCTTTAGTGGCCAACTGGGTCGCCCCCTGCTAGGAACAGTACTAAAAATGTAGCCCAGCCCAGGAAATTTACCTGTAGTGTGCATATGTAATTAACTTTCCTGTTATTGGAATGTTCACTGAAGGATGCTAATTTCTTCTTGAATATTTGCATAGGTTTTATTTTAAACACTCTAGTTGTTATTTGACTTAATAATATATAAATTACTTTTTAGTGGACAGCTTTTGCCTTTCCTGTTTTAAAAGTCACATTGGCTATTTTAACAGGTTTGTGTTCCAGACACTTTACATTCCTCTCAAGAGAAGTCATTTGGACCTGTCAAATCTTCTCAAGATGTACCATTAGGCCTGAATAATTCAGATAATAAAATATTAAATTTAAAAAGATCTACAATTTCATGGGAAAGTAGACTGGAAGATCTGGTGGAAGATGAAGATTTTGTTGAGGATCTAGAAGTAGCTGAAGAAAACCAAAATGTTGGAACTGAACTTACTGATGAAGATCTAGATGAAACATTAGCAGAAGACAAGGCTTTCATTAGCCGTGAGAAGAGGGTATGTGTTAAGAACTCATACTTTTAAGCTTCACTTATTATTATTCTGAAGATAGGGTTAACAATACTTAAGGCTCCCTCTCTAGTTTTTTTCCATAATACACTAAATTTTTTATATCTCAATTTTATATTTTGAAACATTTCAGATCTATAAGAAGACTAGACCAATGAACACCCATTTACACTGGTCGCCATTTGTTAACATTTTGCCTCATTTACTTTATTCTCTTTCTAAGAATATTTGAAGACACATTTCTTTGTACCGTTTGAAAGTAAGATTTAGACATAATGACATCTTATGTCTATTTCAGCATATATTTCCTAAGCACATGGATATTTTCTTCATGATCACAGACCATTTTCATACTTAAGTGATTCAATATTGATACAATAATTATCCTATCATACTGTCCACATTGAGATTTCTCCAGTGGTTCCAATATGTCCTTTATACCCAATTTGGTTTTTGATCTATAGCTAAAATTAACACATTGCTTTTGATTATTACTTTTTTTAATTGTCTCTAACATGGCATAGGTAGTTTTGAAAAGTTGAGGCCAACTGTCTTATAAAATGCCCCCAATCTGTATTTGTTTATTTCCTCATGATTTAGGTTTTAGACTTTCGGCAAGCCTGTTACATAGCTGACTTTGTGAATTTCCCATTGCATCACATCAGGGGACACACAATGTATGGTTTCCTCATTCTTGGTGATGCTAAGTTTTGCTCACTTGGTTAATGTAGTGTGTTTCAGATCTCTCTCCATTGTAAAAGCATATCATTTGTGGGATGATACTTTGAGACCACATGCATATCTTGTTCCCCAGTATCTTTTTACCCAATGATTTTAGCATAGTTTGTAGTCTTAAGTACAGATACTTAAAATGTCTACCCAGTATCAGTTATTTTATTTCTTCAAAAATATGAATTGCTTGGTTCTTTTAGGTAAATAAGATTTAACAGCCTCTGTTTAAATACAGTAACCTTGTGCTCATCCATGTGCTTTAATGTTGCTAACACATTGCCCATCATAGCAGTCATTTGGACTTAAGAAGTCCAAATACATGGGCAATGTATTGGGTTAAATACTCATTTTTTAAAAAAGATTTTATTTATTTTTAGACAGAGGGGAAGGGTGCAAGAAATAGAGGGAGAGAAACATCAACGTGTGGTTGCCTCATGCACACACCCGCTACTGGGGACCTGGCATGTGCCCTGACTGGGAATCGAACCAGTGACCCTTTGGTTTGCAGTCTGGCAACCAATCCACTAAGCCACACCAGCCAAGATGGGTTAAATACTCATTTTTAGTAATTTATTTTAGTGTCCCTGAAAGCCATTTTTGCACCTGTTTTGGAAATTAGAATGAAAACGTTTACCTCAGTGAGAAAAGGAGCCATTAAGAGTTCTGTTTTAATTTGTAATGATCTTAAAGCTGATGATTGTGTATAATGTCAATTAAACTTGAAATGTTAGCAATATTTCTGAATTTACTAGGGAAAAATGATGCTACAATTTATAATGAATTAGTTTATAAGGGATAGTGTAAATGCATATCTTATAACATTGATAGGTACTTTAAGAGAACTATTTCATCAAAGTTTTTCCTAATTTTAAAAATAAAAATGATTAGGCCTTGCAAAAAGCTTCATATTAGCATTTTAGTTGGAGGATTGTGAGTATTAAAAGTTGTTATGAAACTTACTGATTAGCATGTTTATACTTATAATTTATTTAACTAGGATAACCAACAAGAATTTTCAACAAAATCTTTATCAGATACTAACAATGATAAAAAACTTAATGTTGAGAATTAAGATTATACCAATCTCCCAAGGTATTCCCACATTCAGATTTCTCTAAGTCTCCCACATTTCTTCAGTAGTCACTATTTATTAAACAGTGAGAAAGTTTGTGGTTGCTTAAAATTATAAAAGTACTATATAATAATCATGGTGGAACCTGGAAAAAGTTAAATATAAAGCTCTCTCTGCCGCTTAATGGATGTTTACCATACATTTGTTTTATAACCTTATTTTTTTCATTTAAAAATGTGAGAAGCATGGATTGTTAAAATATAAACCATAATTTTTTATTATAGTAGTTGACAATACCATAATTGAACTAATCTTTTATGTATAATTATCAAATTAGGTTTCATTTTTTTAACATTTTAAATATAACCACCACTGCAAAACATCAACACTGTAATAACCATTCTTACAACCAAAACACTGGGTCCTGTTATATAATTATTTTCTCAGTATTAACTTTTTAGTAGTGTTTCAAAGTCAGGATAGCTATAAAAATATTGTCAAATAGAAAATTGAGGCATTCAAAGGTGTCTGGCTTTGAGACACTTTAATCAGAAACCTTAAAAAGTGATCAGGTTGTAATCTTTTCATTTTTTATAAAGATTTTATTTATTTTCAGAGAGAGAGAGGAAGGGAGGGAGAAAGGGAGAGAAACATCAATAAGTTGTATCTTGAGTGCCCCCAACTGGGGACCTGGCCAGCAACACAGGAATGTACTCTGAGCAGTAATCAAACTGGTGACCTTTAGCTTTGCAGGACAATGCCCAACCCATGAGCCAAGTTGGTCAGGGCAGGCTGATATCATAATTCCATAGTTTATTGTATTACGAATCTATGCTGGCCATGTCAAGTGTTAATTGATTTATTCATTGTAATACATGCTTATATGAAGTCTGTCCAGAAGGTATCTACCCATGCAATTTGAAAAATAGAGACATGTATTGATGAAGATACAAGAAACATTGTACATAGGACAATGATGGGTCATCCCTTTCAAAATAGCCACCTTGGGACCTCACACAGTTCTCCCAATTGCCATCAGCTGTCCCATCGTATTTTCCTGAGTCTCATTAGTGGTCTGAAATCTCTTCTTTTTCAAAGGTTATTTTAGTTTTGGGGAAAGCCAGAAACCTTGGGTGTCAAATGTGGGCTCTAGGGGGACTGAGTCACCAGGGTGATTTGATGTTGCTCCAAAAATCTCTGCATGAAACATGATGCACGAATGGGTGTGTTGTCATGATGAAGCTGCCAGTCACCAGTTGCCCATAGCTGCGGACTTCTGAATCATCCAAATAGTTTCTTTGGAGGAATGTTAAAGCTTAATATAAAATTTAATGCTGATTTGTTGCTTTGCTCACTCAGTCATTTTGAATGTGATGGCCACACAGTATACATGCTCATTCAACAACATCTACTGCCTCCACTGACTAGTCAGTGAAGTCATCATTGTTTACACATGCACATTCTAGTCTATTCCTGACTGCCAGGTTACTTTGATGCTGTGCAAACTGTTTTCATTATATTAACAGTGGTTGGACTTCTAGACAGATCTTGTATATGTGTGTTCAAAGGCTACGAAGTTAATGCTCACACTTGGATAGTTATCAAGACCCCATAAGTTAAGTTTATGTAACAACTCTTTGTCATTTTGGAAATTGTTTAGGGGTACTTAGTAACTACTCTAACATTTAGGCTTTAGCTTTTGACAGACTAATTAAAAACCCAACCTTAAATATTTACTACAGACCTGGTTTTTTCTTTCTCCTGCTAGGAAATGTAAATGCCCATAGAAGTTTGTGTGGATTGAACGAAATCAAATGTGAACTCCCCAAGTAGTTGCTTGGTGGATAATTGATGTTTATACTATCATTTCCTTTCTTATTATAATTTGGCAGTGAGACATTTCAGTTACTATAAGTCTGTTTCTAAAATTTGGAGAGGACCACTGATTTTTTAGATGAATGAATCTCTGCAGATAAATAATTTTCAGTGAGATTATTATCACTGCTAAAGGATGCATTATTATAATTGACTAAATGAAAAGAGTTTTATTTTGAACATTTGGACAGTATTGTCTTGGGATACATTCTTTTATTAGAATTTTAATATTATGTTTTAGAAACTATTGGATTTAATAGAAGACTTGAAAAAAAAACTGATAGATGAACGAAAAGAAAAATTAACATTGGAATTTAGAATTCGTGAAGAAGTTACACAGGAGTTCACTCAATATTTGGCTCAACGGGAGGCTGACTTTAAGTAAGTTATTTCTTCCATGTCCTGGCTAAAATTGAGAATATTATTTACTTGTTTAAGTTTTTTTTTTTAATTATTTTAGGTGCCTTCTGAATTCATACCTCTTACTTAAAATTTTTTATTCTAGAGAAAGGGGAAGGGAGGGAGAAAGAGAGGGAGAGAAACATCAATGTGTGGTTGCTTTTTATATGCCCCCTACCCACTGGGGACCCACCCCCAAACCCAGGCATGTGCCCTGACTGGGAATCAAACCCGTGACCCTTTGGTTTGCAAGCCGGCACTCAATCCACTGAGTCACACCAGGCAGGACTCATACCTATTTTGTTTTGTTTAGTTTATTAACTTATTTTTAAGATTTTTACTTATTTTTAGAGAGAGGGGAAGGGTAGGAGAAAGACAGGGAGAGAAACCTCGATGTATGAGAGATACATTAATCAACTACTTGTCACACCCCCCCAGCCTGGGACCTGTTCTGCAACCTGTGCATGTGCTCTGACCGGGAATTGAACTGGTGACCCTTTGGTTTGCAGGCCAGTGTTCAGTCCACTGAGCCATACCAGCCAGGGCCTTTACCTCTTTTTATAGGCTTGAAAAATAGCTGGTAGTAATCTCCATGATGATTCTGTATTATACATGAGTAATTAATTAAATCTGCTTTTAACATACCATGTCCTTAATCTTAGAAACTAAAACAAAAACAAAAAGTAGTGATTTTTAAATTAATTAATTAATTAATTATTTTTGGTTTCTCAATGGGATTTATTTGTGTTATGCAGAGAAACACTCCTTCAAGAACGAGAGACATTGGAAGAAAATGCTGAATGTCGTTTGGCTATCTTTAAGGATTTGGTTGGTAAAACTGACACTGAAGATCCAGTAAATCAAGATGGTGCCATGAAAGTTGAAACCAAAGTATGTTAACTGAAGTATTAAATTCATTGAGGATTTTGGTACCAGAATTTAATGTACCACATCAATGATGTCAAACATTAATATACTTTAGAATTTAAAAACTTACTCTCTAGCTTTTTATAATTAAGTATGCTTTATTAGGAATGTAAGGACACATAATTTAAATATAGCTATTAGACTTGAAAAAAATTGTATCTCTGTTACATTTATATCTCATTTTAGTGTTGCTTGAGTCATTGTGTTGATTGTAGTTAAGTAGGTTCATTTTTGTCTGATTATGCAACACTTCCTTCTCAGATTTGTCTTCAACTTAACGAATTTTAAGGTTGTAAAGAATTTAATGGGTCATTTAATTACTGCTCTGATTAAAACAAAAACGTGTATATAGAAAGGATTGCTAGTCTAGCCAACTAATCATTCCCTACCATTGAAGAAACGTTATTCTTTTCTGCTGCTTCCACTGATGCTGAAATTGATCACATCCCTTGGGGTTGTTTGTGGTTTTATTTTTTAATTACTCAGTCTGGGGGCCTGGGTTGGTAATGTCTGGCCCCTTGCTGTCAAAGAATCATGATATGTCCCTGACATGGTTTGGGTCTTGGTCTAAGCTGGGAAATGGAGGTTTTCTTGGCTGTCTCAACAGAACCTTTTTTAAGACATTATCTAACTGAAAGTACACCTGAACTAGCTAATCGTAATTGTTCTATAATGACTTATCACAATTTACAACATTGTTTGAGTGGGGATCTGTTTTTTTGGTTCCATAAAGTAGAAAATGAATAATGGAACACAACTTTTCCTAATTGGAGATACTTGATATAATTTATTTTTTAAAACATTTCAAGTTACCTTTTTTGCTATGTGTTTTTAAAACTGTCTACATCAAATGGTATCCCACTGCAAGAGTGAAAGCCACTGTTAACGTTAGCCATGTGGTTTTTGCTATTTTTAGGAAGCACATCATTATGTAGGAGTTGAAGAAATTATTGATTCTCTGCAAGATGATGTCACTGATATTAAGAAACAGGCTGAAATTGCTCACTTATATATTGCATCTCTTGCTGACCCCCAGGAAGCTATTGCTTGTTTAGAAATAAAGTTTAATCAAGTTAAAGCTGAATTAGCTAAAACCAAAGAAGAATTAATCAAAACTCAAGAAGAGTTAAAAAATAAAGAAAATGGTAAGTAGATGTATTTTACTCATATTTAGATGATATAAATGCATAAAAAGACAGCTGGTTAGTATAAGAGATTTATGCAACTTATGTACCAAAGTGACTAGAAAATTATTTGAGTAACATAATTAATACTTTATGGCTTTATAGTAATGTAATATTAAAATATTAAGAAATCTCAGGAAATTATAAAGCTGTAAACACTGGTTTTCTTAGTTTCTTTTGTGAACTCTTTTATATTCTTTACAAACTTATATGGTGGTAGATTTTACACTTGGCTTGCAAATTTGAGATAGAGTGACTCCTGTGAGTGGTCTTAAGAAGACTGTTAGGTTGGTGCTTCATTCTAGCTCTGATTATCATATCTGGGTTTTAAGAGAGTTACCTAGATAAAATACTCCATCTTTTTCTCTGAAACGAGATGTGTAGAAAATAGCAGGTAAGTGGTGCCTCTACTTTATAAAGTAGTCTAGAAAGGTAATAGTTCCTCTCCTCTCTGATGTTATGCCAGAAGTTTTTTACTATTTAGCATATGTCATTCATTTTTATTCTGAGTGTTGAAAGTAGCTTTTTCAGAAGCATTACTCTCTGGTTAGAATTAGTAGCTCAGTGCTATGTACTTCTAGTGCTGTCGAAATCCTTTTTCCTGAATAAAATACTAGTTGAAGTATCTACTAAAACAGCTTATGTTTTGTGATTATTCAATGATAATTTTTTAGGTGCTATATGTTTTTTCAATTTATTTTTTTGCAGAATCAGAAATTAACTTAAATTCATTGGTTCAAGAGCTTGAGAAATCTAATGAGGTAATACTTTAAGCTTTATATTTGTGTTGATAAGGAACTTGATAAGTAATTGAAGGGGTATGAATTATGAGAAGGTAATATTTTGAACATAAATGAGTATGATAAAAATTGAAAAATAATGTGTCTTCACCCTTATACCTCTTTTCAGTGTTGGCCACTGGAAAGTGTTTTTAGTGCTTCCAGAAAATATTTACTTGTATATATAGAACACACACATTCATATACATTTTCAAAAGTTTACACCAATGGGATTGTGGTTTTGTGTGTTGCTTTCTTCTTTTAGAAGATGTGTTGGAAGTGATTATGTATTGACACATACAGATCTATGTTAGTTTTTAAAACTAGGTGCATGGTGATGATTAGATGATTTAAACTGTTTATCTGAAATTACCGAGGTTTTTTTTTAAGACTTTATTTATTTTTAGAGAGAGGGGAAGGGAGGGAAACATCACTCAGTTGGCTCTTGCATGACCCCAGTTGAGGGGACTTGCATGCCTGGGTATGTGCCCTGGCATGTGCCCTGACTGGGAATCAAACTGGTAAACCTTAAGTTTGCAGGCCAGTGCTCAATCCACTGAGCCACATCAACTAGGGTTGAAATTACCGAGTTTTTAAATTACAGAATATTACCTGAGCAGCACTGGAACTCTCAAGATCTTTGGCACCATGTTCTTTTAGTCAGATAACCATTCCAAATAGTTGTAGATAGATTTGACATTGATAGATAATAATAATGAGATTTTAAGTATACATGGAGTAAATTTAGTATACAAAATTCAAATATACAAATAAATTTATAGCTCTAAACTTAGTATTTTTCTGGTCTTTTTCTGGCATGGGTCTTACTTTAACTTACATTTATCCTAGTAAAGAGCTAAGTATTTTAAGATATAGATATAAATTCAAAATCTTGGTATCAAATACCCAATATTTAAAGAGGTAACCCCAATAATGCATTTAGCAGAAGACATTACAGCTACTGTTTAGGGAATTTCCTAATCTTTTATTTTTTTCTGATTATACAAATAGTAGATGCCAGTTGTAAAAATTCAGTTACATTAAACTGTGTAAGATAGAAAATGAAAAGTCCCCTGTAGCCTTTCTCCTAAATTATGAAAAAAGAGAGAAAATCAATAAGTTGGTTGATAGTTCTTTTAGACTTTCACTTTATATATATTTTTATGGAATACTTACTATGTACTCTTTTAAGTATTTTACATATACTAATTCATTTAAACCTCAGAACCACTTTATGGTGTAGATACTATTATTTTTTTATTTGTACAGAGACATTAAATAACTTGCCCAAGGGTCCCACAACTAGAAGGTAGAGAAACTAGCATTTAAACACTGAGAATATGATTACAGATTCCTCTTATCCAGTATTCTGTATTGCTTCTTTTCCCTTTGTTTTTATAAACATGTTATTTTTTAAGCAAAATAAGGTCATACTCTGCGTAGTGTGGGGTTTCTGGTATTTTTGCTTAGTCATTAATGGGAATTCTAAAACTGGATCATATTTGCACTTTAATTTTCCTAAAACATATTTACTAAATATTGCTATTTTCTTCTTTTGAAAGAAAATAATTATGCAGAATCAAAGAATTCAAGAGTTGAAAGATGTAATTGATCAAAAAGAAGATACTATTAACAACTTTCAGAACCTAAAGTTTCATGTAGAAGACACATTTAAAAGCATTGTAAGGATTTAACTTTATTTGTCTGCATTTTAAATTACATTAAAAAGTATGTTTTGGTTCAAAGTAAAATAATTTAAAATAGCTTAAATAACAATGATTTTCTAAGACTGTTGAATTGTTTATTCTGGTGTTGAATTCAATGTACTATTGTATGAATCTGAATTTTTGAGGACTTAAAAGAGGCATTGGCTCCTTTTAAGAACATATGTAGAAGAATATGAGAGGAGAAGAATGTGTACCCCTTGCAAGTTTAAGCCTCAGCTAGTTAGTTGGAAGGAGAGCTCTGGCATAAAAGGAACTTTGATACTCCTAGATATCTGCAGATCATAAAGATCCGTATCTCTTTATCTCTATACCTGTATCTATATCTAGAATGGTAAATGAAAATTTGTAAAATAAGATCTTTTTTCCTCACAGACTAGTTTTTATTATATGCACTTTAGATAATGTTTATATGCTTAATAACTAGGATATTTTCTTAAAAAATTACATTATCTACAGTGGCATATAAAGCCTTGAAAGGTTTCATAAATACAAATTTAGAAAATTCCTTATACAGTTAGTTTAGTGTAGGATGATTAGCCTTTTAATCTTTTTTTTTTTAATGGGCGGTTTTGGTTGTCGTTATGAATTTTATTGTAAGCTTCAAGTTATTTTTTAAGTAGAAATGGTAAAATGCATGGTAATAATGTAATAGACTGAGTAACTTAATAGCCAGGCATCTCTTCTTGGTTAGAGGTGCTTTTGTGTATATTTTCTCTTGCCAGAAGAAGCAGGAGTGGTATCTTATAAAATGTGACTGTTGACCGTCCTTTGTATCTTGAGAGTTAAACTCCCAATACCCATCAACATTTTCTGAATCATCTCAACAGTGGGTGGACTTGGGATACAAGAGTAAATAAGCATTCTAGAAGAGTAGTAGCTCACCTCTGTCTGATCTCTGGTAGCAGGCCTGTATTTTGCTCTTTATTCATACCTGAGCTGGGAGAAACACTCTGTAATAAGGTAGAGAGTAACGATGAGAAACATAAAATGATTATTTCAGTTGAGAAACACTTGAGTGGCTACTGTGTCCCAGGTACTATACTAGATTCTGGGAATTATATAGATTATTAAAACCTAGTCATCTTAACAACTTCCCAATAAGAGAGAAATCACATAAACACAGTAATAATGAAATGTACAGTGGCAGTTAGTATATGCAAGAAGTTGAGAATTAAATGGGTGTTTATGGAATACTTTCTGGAGATGAAAATGATTAAGTTGAGCTTTTTAAAAGGGTGATTAAAATTTAGCTTGTTTAAAGTAGGCAGAGGGTGCAGTTTGTAGCCACAAGAGGCAAGAAGATGCATTGACTTTCAGCCATAAGGATCAGAATGCACAAAGCCATGGAAATAAATGGAAAGCCTCTCAGGAAAGTACATGTAATTTGTTGTTCAAGAAGAAAGTTTGAAGTAAGGCGAGGTGATAGATGAGACAGAGTAGCAGGAGACTGGGTAGGATGGTGGAAGGCCTACAAGTAGTGCATTAAAGAGTTTGGGTTTTATCCTATAGGCAATGAGGAGTCATTGATTCTAAGGCGAGGAGTAGCAAAGGTGAATTTTTGAGTAGATGTTTTTGGAAACTTGGAGCTCGGCATTGAGATGGAATTAGACTGGAGGTAGGGAAACCAGATAAAGGTCTCTTGAAAGAAGAGTTCATGAGAGTTTATGAGGACTTTGATTTAAGGTAGTTGAGTAGTGTGGTTGAGATTAAGAAGAAGAAATTGATTTGTGAAATAAGAGGCGGGTAAACATTTTAGAACTTGGGTTTGACTTTGTTCTTTTGAAAGATTTTATTGATTTATTTTTAGAGATAGGGGAAAGGAAGGAGGAAGAGAGGGAGAGAAACATGTGTGGTTGCCTCTTGCATACCCCCCACTGGGGTCCTGGCCAACAACCAAGGCCTGTGCCCTGACTGGGAATTGAACTAGCGACCCTTTGGTTTTCAGGCCAGAACTCAGTCCACTGAGCCACACCAGCCAGGGCTGGGGCTTTTTTCAGTAACTGAATTGTTGGACCTCAAGGCTCTCAGTGTTTTTATTTGGTTATTTACTATATGCTTTTGCTTTGATCACTTAATTTGGAATTTAAATCTGATCTTTGGTTTGGTGAAGGAAAATAAAAACAAGAAAAAGAAAAGCCAGAGACATCATTCTGGTGACTACAACTTTGAAGAAAATTATTGGAAATTATATTTACTTCTGTAGTATGTTTGCATACCACAGTGTGTTAGTAAGTTTAAGTAGTAGTAAAAAGGTAACATATATATAAAACAAGCAGTATTCCCAATTTAGTAGTTCTTGCCTATAAATAAACTTTTAAGATACGCTGAAAACAGTGCTAAGTTGTTCACGTAAATACATAAATGAACAAATATGAAATAATTTGGAACTTAACCTGACTGTGCTCATTAACTGTTGATCTAGGATTGCTGTTCAAAACTGGTCCTGAAATGGACGCTAGTGATGAAAAAGTTTATTTTGAATGATGGTTCTTTATTGTTCTTCCAGCCAAGCATACCCTAGGGGCAGAGAACACTCCTTTCAGTAACTGTGGGCTGTAGAGGAAAGATTTTTGCCTGAAGATTGTATAATTTGAGGTGAAAAATATAATCAGGTCATTATGATAGGTCTAGGACTGAGGGAGGGAGACAGCTTGAATCTGCATGGAGTTGAAAACTCTCCGCTCTGTCAGAGCTGTGATCCATGTATCCTAGGGTTTTGTCATTTATCACTGATATGAAGGTAATTATTGTGAGAAAGCATGGAGATTGTTTTTCATGACATCCTTTGTTTAAGGATATCTCAAAAAACATTGCCTTTATTTTTAATAGTCCATGACTTTATGATTAAAAATAATTTTTCTTGATCTCTTAAGAATAAAATGTTTGCTGATTTTATAATGTAAAATGGCATTTTATTTTTTTCATAAACTTTTTTCCAACATGAATTGCTACCGGGAATTTATATACTGTATTTTTTGGAGTATAAGATGTATTCCCCCTCCCCCACATTTGGGAGGAATAATGGTTGTTAATGCTGCTGTTGAGTTCTGTTTACATTTACATTGGTGAAATATTATTTATGTTATTAAATATTTTACCACATTTTTTTGCTTCAAAAATATTTTTTCCTATTTTCCTCTAAAACCTAGTTGCATCTTATGGTCCAAAAAATATGGGTATATATCTCTGCCTTTACCATAACTTTCATTATTTTATAGACTTGCATTTAACTGCTGACTTTTACCCTTCCTTTTTTCTGGTTAGTACCACATTGCACCTCCTTACTGCTAGCCTTTTAGGGTGACATAGTATCTGCCTTAGAAGATTTTTATCATTTAGATAAACTAAGAACTCAAATTTAAACCTGTATGTAGACTGTATATCTTTGAATATACAAAGACTGGAGGCTAAGGTCAAAGCTTTTTATGGGAGTTCTTAAAGTGTGAGACAATACTACTTATCTTTGAGAGGCATTGGTTACAAAACAACTGTTAAATTTCTAGAGTTGACCTCAAGATTTTAAGTGAAAGTATAAGAAACAATTTCGTCTTACTGTTTTTGTAGTCTTCTTTTCAAAGCACATTACAATTGTGACTTTGGCATATTTTAGGGTTTTATAGATATCCCCCAACAAGTGTCCAATCCACCTGATCACCTTAGGAAATCTAAAGATGAATTTGTTTTTTACATTTTAGATGAAACCACATGTTTACCTGATTTTAAGGCAAGTTTTCTTCTGTCTTTAGTGCGTGCACACATTAGTTAATATTACTCCTTTGCAGAGCCATCAGTTATTTGAGGGTGAGGCTTAAGGAATAACATAGAAAACTTCCAACAAATTTGAAAATAAAATTTTTATGATACATTATTGAAACATAATTTATATAGTTTTTGTATTTACTGTAGCTTTTGGTATGTGAACTAATCCAAATTTATTTTATTTTAGGACGAGGCTGGTACATCTTCTTTAATAATAAACAATAAGTTGGCTTGTAATGAAACAGTTGAAATGCCTAAGGACAATAAAACTAAAACTTGTTTAGGAAGAAAAAGATTAAATGAAAATGAACTTGAACAAGGTGACCCACCAGCAAAGAAAGGTACTACTTCATTTGCCAACAAGAGGTCTTTAAGAAAATTAAATTCTAAACCAGTAAATATAAAAATTGCAAATGGAAGAAATTTACTTGTCTAAAAAAAAAAAAAAACCTGATGAAATCTAAATGTCACTAATATTTATACTAACATGTTATGAACATTTTAGAGGATGGATGTATTTAAAGCTGTTACTAGAATAAATATATTTTTAGGTATTATGCTTTTATCACCTTCTTTTTATTTATTTATTTTTAGACAGAGGGGAAGGGAAGGAGGGAGAGGGAGAGAAACATCAAGTGTGGTTGCCTCTCACAGGCTCCCACCTGGGGACCTGGCCTGCAACCCAGGTATGTGCTCTGACTGGGAGTCAAACCAGCGACTCTTTGGTTCACAGGCCAGTGCTCAATCCACTAAGCCACACCAGTGCTCTGCTTTTATCACTTTTGTGTGCCTTAATCATTTTACTTCCTTGCTAATAATAGTTTAAAAAATCACTTTTATTTTCATAAGGATAGTACATTGTAATTCCCAAATCTCTCCACATTTTTTCTATCTTCACATTTCCTATTCATTTGGAGAAAAGGTCGTTTGCAGGAAAACTTTTAGCTAAATATTACTAAAGACAACTGTGCTAGAGTTCTTGTATTTACCAAAAAAAATTAGTGGGTGCCTGGTATTTATCCCCCCTTTTATGTAGAAGAATATACTAGCATTTACATTCTTTCTATGCTATTCATCATTTCTTTGGAAAAATTTTGTGGTATGATACAGGGAGATTGGGGCTTTCTAAGAGAAAATGCATAGCTTTAGAAACTTGATTAGTTGCTTCACCTTGACAAAAATGGGTAAGTTAAGTCTTACTTTGGTTATTAGTAAAATAAAATAAATAGTACCTATGTCCTGAGTTGTCAAGAATGACAACAATTAGGCAATACTCTAATATAATAAACATCTCAGTAAAGTGAATGTTTTTAAAAGTAGGTGCCTTAAAGGATAATACAGAATTAGGTAAATTGTTTATAGGATGTACAGTCCTTGTGTGAGCTAATACAGGAGACTAATGCATATGCCTTCTGTTGTCCATTGAAGGAGGGGTACTTTGCTACAGGGAGGATGACCTTGTTATTATTTCTATAGCACTGTTCCTCTCTTTCATTCATCTTGGTCACTGTCAGGACTAGTTGAGACTAGATAACTAGGAAGTGACCAGGAGTAAGTGTTATACACACTATGACCAATCCTAAAGGTAACCCATTCATGAAGAATATTTTAAGAAAAATATAGTGGTATGCCCTCCTTGTGGCATGCCCACTCCAATCTCCTTATTCAGTGAATTTTCTTTCTCTTAAACTCTAAAGATACCATGAGACTTGTAACCAGGGGAGCAGTGGGCAGTAATAGAACCTGTTTCCAAGGCTTTCTTTTCTCTGACTTTCCAGTGAGCTGACAGCAGCCCTACCCTGGCTCACTTCTTTCTCATAATGTTCCTAGCAAGTTAAACCTGCCCTTCCTTGTTTCACTGTTCCCAGCTTTAGAAATTAAAAACCACAAAACAAACAAAACCTAAGCTAAATAATTTGGATGTGAGGAGATCTGAGTAAGTTTAGGCAACATAACAAATCTGTGTTTCTTCAAATTACAACCACTTTGGCTATTTCTACATTTTGTATGTTATTAGAAATTATAGGGATTACTCAAAGGATCATATGAAAATTGTAGATACAACCACCTTCTTTCCCCTCTACCTGCTGCTAGAAAATCTCCAGAACAAAATATGTGACTTCTATAGCCACTAGGATAGTAGGGAGTAGATGGTTTCATGGGAAGCATGTTTTCTGTTCTTAAAAGGGAATGCAAAGCCTTTTCTTTCTTTTCCCAAAGAGTTTATTTATTTATTTTTAGAGAGGGAAGGGAGGGAGAGAGAGAGAGAGAGAAACATCAATGTGTGGTTGCTGGGGGCCGTGGCCTGCAACCCAGGCATGTACCCTGACTGGGAATGGAACCTGGGACACTTTGGTTCGCAGCCCACGCTCAATCCACTGAGCTACGCCAGCCAGGGCAAGCCTTTTCTTTATAGAAGGGAATTCACTCATTTGAGATCACTGTATCTATACTTTGGGGAAACTGGCAACCATGTAAACAGTTCAAGAAATAAGGCTTCAGATAGTGATAAAGGAAACAAACCAGAGGTATGATACAGTCTACTTGTGATTTTTCAATCAAAACTAATTTTTAACAACAAAAAGGAGTAAGCTGTATAAAGTATAGGTTGCATGTAGTGTAAATATTGAATTAAAGTGTTAACTTCATTTTTCATTGTTTACTTTTTATTTTTCTAATATACTCTTAAATCCTCAGCAGAGGATATGTTTATTGATTTTAAATGGAGACAGAGAGGTATAAATATGTAGAAAGAGGGGGTAAGGGAGAGAAAGTCGGGTGGGGGGTAGAGAGAGAGAAACATTGATGTGAAGAAGAGACATTGATCGGTTGCCTCCCATACACACCTCGACCAGGGATGGAACCTGCAAGCTAGGTATGTGCCCTGACTGGCAATCAAACCACAGTCTTTTTGGTGTACAGGATGACATTCCAACCAACTGAGCTACTTGCCAGGGCACTCAAATGATTACATCGTATAAGTAAACTGTAGGTGTGTCAAAAGTTTTTCCTATATTTATTGGAAAAACTTTTAGGATTTTATTGGAAAAACTTACAGGATTTTATTTATTTATTGCTGCACTCATATTTTAACTCCCCCCAACAAGGCTACCCTGAATATGTTCTGTAAATCTTTTGATATAAAACATTTAAAAATTTATGAAAAAATATTACAAAAATCTGAAAAAACCAAGTATAAATGAATTAGTTTGGTTTACCTTCTCTTATGTAATTATACCCTGGTTCTTCTTTTAATTAAAAAGGTTTTTTCAGTTACAGTTGACATACAATTATTAATTTCAGGTGTACAAGAGAGCTGTTAGTCACTTACATAACTTGCAAAGGGATACACTCTGTGTATCCTGGTTCTTTATTTTTCTTAAAAAATATTTGATTTATTTTTAGAGAGAGGGGAAAGGAAGGAGAGAGGGAGAGAAACATCAATGTGTGGTTGCCTCCTCTGCACCCTCAACTGGGTACCTGGCCCACAACCCAGGCACGTGCCCCTACTGGGAATTGAACTGGCAGCCCTTTGGTTTGGAAGCCATCATTCAATCCACTGAGCTGCACCAGTCGGGGCCTGGTTCTTGAAATATAGTGAAATTAAAGCAACAACATTGCTTAAACACAGAATCTTTTTGTATTCACTTCAGAGTTCAGGTACTGTGTCTTACATAGTATGCATGACTCAAATCTCTTCACTCAGGATAGTCAGGATCTATCTGTGAGCTCTGAATTTTTTATAATTGTCATTTTTAGGTTGCTCAGATCCCATATCTCTTTCCTAGTAAAGGATTCAGACATTTTTATAACTTGTAACTTTATAAAGTAAGAGGATATTTATTAACATGTCAATTATAAAAGCCCAAAACTCTTAGTATCATTATTAAGTTTTCTCAGTCATTCCCACTGATAAATTCATAGGTGTGAAAATATCATAACCAAGAATAACATTAAATGGAAAGGAGAACAGAAGTCTGAACCAGCGGAGAAGACCAGGTTATTTCACGTTTGGATGACTTGCCACATTTTTGTACGATGCTGGGAGACAGTCCACTGAAAAATAATAAATTGGTTTAAGATTATTTAAAAAAAAATATGAGTTCATGGGCAGGTTTGTTGTAAAAGTAAATAAGAGCAGCTCTTTAAGTTTCCAGAGTAGCTGGAGTCCTTAGGATAAACTGAGAGTCTAAGAAAGTGATGCTCTGCAGTATGGGTAATGTTTCTTCCATTCTCTTCCAGGCAAGAGACAACCATGTAAATTACAGATAATAAAGCTTTGTCCAGTGAGCTTTTAAAATTAGTCTGAATTAAAGAAAAGAGATCTTGGGATTCCCAATTACAGCTGATCAAAAGCATTTAGACAGTTGGGTGAAGGAAAAGAATATGGATAGTTTTTGAAAAGTAAAAACTTAGAATACAGCTTGTTTTTGCATATACATTGAGGAAGGTAAAACTGGATAAATATTTGGATGAAGTAAGGAGGGGGAGATCCCTTGATTATACAGTGATTTTGGGATGCGGCTACTCTCAGTGGGGTAAATAGAAAGCTGGGATTATTTTCGGGTTTATTTTGGTATAATTGACAAGTCATACAGGAAGGCTTACAGGAAGTGTAAAAGTAGGCTTACAGTTGTGAGTAGGTAGAAACGGTTTATTCTTGTGTAAATAAATTATTTTATTTTCCATACAAACAACTATAAACCTGTATTTAAAGTATAAAATGTTGATTTTTTCCCCAGGTTTATTAAAGTATAGTTGACAAGTTACAATATATTTAAAATATAAAATGTGATATTTGATATACATATAGGATTACCACCATTTTGCCATTAACATTGTACTTTATGATATCAGGTGTCTGTCTTGTTGTATCTCATTAGGTAATTTCTTTGCCTCTGTCCCATGTTATGATGATGATGAAGATTTGTGGTAGACATATGTTTTACCACCTGCTTTTGCTTTTTCACTGAGTAGCATATTTGTGTGTTTTTTTTTTTAAGATTTTATTTATTTATTTTTAGAGAGGGAAGGGAGGGAGAAAGAGAGAGCGAGAGAAACATCAATGTGCGGTTGCTGGGGGCTGTGGCCTGCAACCCAAGTATGTGGCCTGACTGGGTATCGAACCTGCACTCAGCCCGCGCTCAATCCACTGAGATACGCCAGCCAGGGCTTGTGTTTTTCATTAAAAGTTTGCATTCATATTTTATATGTTTGAATTTTGGCTTATCTGATTACTTTTTGGTTTTATTAAGGATTGCCAGATTAATAACAACTTTCTTATTTTTAAAGGACCTGTACACGTTAGTCTAACTACCACTGAAGACCAAAAGAAAAATGAAGAAATGCAACAGAGCAGTTCAGAAGATGAGCAAAACAGAGTTTTACAAGAAAATGATTACGAAGAGCTGAAAACACGATTACTCATTGTTGAGAATGAACTTAGAAATGAAAAGGAAGAAAAAGCAGAATTAAGTAAACAGATTATTGGTTTGCAGGAGGGACTTTGTTTTTCTGAGAAAAAGAACTTTTCTTTAAGTATAGATGTGCAACAAATTCAGTCAACTTATGACCATGCAGTTTCTGAATTACAAGTGCAGAGAGGTATAAATCAAGAACAGGAGGAAAAGATCATGAAATTATCAGAGGAGATAGAAATTGCTAGAAGAAATATCACAAATAATGTTTCACAAATAAAATTAATGCAAGCAAAAATAGATGAACTACGAAATCTTGATTCAATTTCTCAGATCTCACACATAGATTTACTCAATCTTCGGGATAGTGTTTCTCAAGAGGATACTTTGCTAAATACACAGTTACATTCTTTGGATAATGATTATTTGGCAAGTAAGCAGGTTAAACTCAATAGGGAAAGTTCTTTCTACTCTAGTATTGATGCCATTTGGAAAGAATGTAAGGAGATTGTAAAGGCCTCCTCCAAAAAAAGTCATCAGATCCAGGAACTGGAACAACAAGCTGAAAAATTACAAGCAGAAGTAAAAGGCTGTGGGGATGAAAATAAGAGACTAAAAACAGAGAATAAAAATCAAGATGACCTACTAAAAGAAAAAGAAAGTCTTATACAGCAGCTGAAAGAAGAATTGCGAGAAAAAAATGTTAGTCTTGATGTTCAAGTACAGCAAGTAGTTGAAGGAAATAGGGCACTTTTAGAAATTACACAAGATGCTGCTTCCTATAAAATGAAAATAAAGGAGCTTGAAGCAATCTTAGAAACTCAGAAGGTTAAATGTGGTCATTTAGTAAAGTTAGAACAAGAAATTTTGGAAAAAGAATCTATCATCTTGAAGCTAGAAAAAAATCTGAAGGAATTTGAAGCAAATCATCAGGATTGTATCAAAAATATCAAAGATTTAAATGAAAGAGAAATCAGGTTGAAAGAAGAAATCATACAATTAACAAATGATTTGCAAGATGCAAAACATTCACTTCAATTAAAGCAAGAAGAAAAAGAAACCAGCAGGCAAGAGAACGAGAAGTAAGCTAAATATTATTCAAATGTTTCTAATGTGCAAAACACTCATTTTATTGATTTTCATATGTAAGTTTGTTTTTTTTTAAGATTTTATTTATTTTTAGAGAGAGGGGAAGGGAAGGAGAAAAAGAGGGAGAGAAACATCTGTGTGTGGTTGCCTTTCACCCGCCCCCTACTGGGGACCTGACCAGCAACCTAGACATGTGCCCTGATTGGTAATTGAACTGGCGACTCTTTGGTTTGCAGGCCTGTGCTCAATCCACTGACCTACACCACCCAGGGTGATTTTCTTTTGTAACTTTTAAATAAGTTAGGTAGGCATAATTTAATCTGGTGAATTATAGTATGTATGATGAATGAAGACATTGAACTTTGTTTATATAAACTTTTGGAACCAAAAATCATGTGAAAAGATCTTTTTATAAAATCTAAAATCCTCTCCAAAAGACTCATTCATGGTTTGAACATTCTGAATTTGTGAAAAGGTGTAATAATGTGGATTGTTACTATCTCACATGTATGATCCTGAGTGATTAATGGTGTGTCACTATAGAAAAGTGGTTTGTGTTTTATAGATTGAAAGAGGAGCTCTCTGTAAGCTCTGGTCTTATCCAGAATCTGAAAGCAGATCTTCAGAGGAAGGAAGAAGATAATGCTGAGCTGAAAGATAAACTGGCTGATTCTAAAAAGCAGATTGATCAAGTACAGAAAGAGGTAGGCTATTGGAAAAGCTATATATCCAATTTAAATGATGAAGATGGTTTTCCTTATATGTCAAGTTTAGACACTAATTTTAGTATAGAACAGAACATTTGTCAACTTCATAATTTTTCTTAAAATAATGAGAACAGTACTTCACAAAAGAAAATTTAGTCAGCTTAAACTGAAGACTGTCAAACATTAAGAAAAATATGTGCCTCGTGAGGATTGAGATCTTTTGTTTCTCTTAAGGAATGCTAAGTTCAAGTTCTCCCCCAAAAGTAAAAAACTTATTTTGCAGATAGTATTTAGGAGAGTATGCAGTGCAGTTGTAACAAGTTTTTATTATAGTTTAAATTTAAAATAAGAAATACAATCACATGATTCTAAATTAAAAATATACAAAAGTAATAATACAGTGAGAAAGAAACTTTCCACCCATTGCAGCCATTAAGTTTCTCTGCAAGACGTTGAATGTTACCAATTACTTCCTTTTTACTTCTTTTGCCTTTTGTCCTTTCTCTTCCTATAAAAAATAAAAACATCTTATAAATGTTGTTGTATATCTTGGTTTTCTAAAAAATTTTTTTAAAGTTTTTATTTGTTTATAGAGAGGGGAAGGTAGAGAGAAAGAAAAGAAGAGAACATCAATTGGTTGCCTCTCACACATGCCCCAAAAAGAAATTTGTAGGATTTCTTTATTCTTGATTCTAGTTGTTAGTTAAATATGCGGATACCAGGCCTGCAACCCAGGCATATGCCCTGACTGGGAATTGAACTGGTGAACTGTTGCTTTGTGGGATGATTCCCAACCAACTGATTGTATAATTGACTGTTCATCATTACTCTAATGATGGTATTAAGAGTGTTTTCTATTAAACAATGCATAGTGTCAGTGCTAATAATAACAATAGCATATTCTGAGTTTATATGTATCATGTCATTTAATTCTCAGACAAACATTAGGGGTAGGCACTTTTTTTAACTTCTATTATATGGATAAAGAAACATGCTTTGAGAGAGAGAACTTGTCCAGTTCACTTAGCTAATATATGGTAGAACCAGAATGGAAATTGAGGCAGTCCTGTGTGCATCTTGGTGCAACACATAACTCTGTATTTATTATTGCCTGACAATTTATATCTGTAAAATCAATGTGGATGTTGTTTATTACTGGAAGTCCCATATTTTTAAACAAAATAAGCTGATAAAAAGAAATATTAATGTATGACTATAAAAGAAATAATGAAGTTATTGTCATATATTTGGAACATACAGAAAGCCTGTAAAAGGAACATAAAATCTCCTGAAACCAAACAATTAGAGCTGTTATTATTGTGGCATCTTCATTCTTGTTATAAGGGGGAACTTTCAAAAATGAATTTTCTTTAGTATTTGAGATCTGAAGGAATGGCATGATGGAAATTGGCTAAAGATATGTACAGATTTCTCTCTCTGTCTTGGAACATTTTTATACTAGTTCATAGTGCTTTTGACTTCTATAACAAGTTTGTAGAATTAGGTACCACTAATACCAAAAATCAATGAACTTTCCCTTGCCTGTGTGCCTTCTGGTCATGTAATTGTTCCATTTTTGCCCTCTAAGTGCCATTATTAGCTTTTAAAAAATTTCTTGTATTGCTGGATTATATTACTGAATAAACCTTGGAAATGTGAGCCATTATTTTCCCCCTGGAATGTTTCTTTAATTTTTCCATGATAATGATTTTGCTGTTATATCCAAGATGCTATGTTGATTCTTTTCTGAGAGCTTACAGAGTTTAGGATTTTTAAAATGTAAGAAGAAAATGATTTCTTCATATGCATTCTCCTTTGAAGTATTAAGAAATATTGTAATAATTTGAAGCTGTATTTTATACTATGTCAGAATCTGTACTTGTAAAATAGGTTTTTAAGGACATGAATCTTTGAACCAGTGGCCATGAATTTTAAACAAAAAGCAATTAATATTTAGAAAAATGCTTAATTTGTTTTATAATCATTACTTTGTAGGTAACTCTAATGCGTGAGGAAGAAAAATTACTGAGGATTAAAATTAATGAACTGGAGAAAAAGAAAAACCAGTGTTCTCAGGAAATAGATATGAAACAGCGAACCATTCAACAACTCAAGGTAACAGTTTTTGAAAATGATTGTTTAAGTAGAATCTGTATATTTTAGTGTCTAAAAAAAATCAGTTCTTTATACCAAATTCTCTTTTGACTTTTTCTGCAATTAAAAAATAAATTGGTTAAAATGAAGTTAATAGTGATTTGCTTCTAATGATTAGAGTATGGAAAGGAAAAAATAGGAACTTTACAGTGGAGAAATCTGGCAGATACCACCTTAACCAAGTATTCAAGAAGAGTCTCATGAGTGGTAAGGCATATTTGTTAACATGTATTTTCTGATTTGATGTGACCAGAAGGGCACATCTTCCCTGTGGTATTCTTCCTCCAAATCCATGAACTCAGTCTAATGGTGAGAAAACATCAGACAAACCCAAATTGAGGATGTTCTAACTATGTGACCAGCAAAAAGTGTCAAAGTCACTAAAGAAAAGCATTACTGAGAAACTGATACTAAGGAAACATGATGACTAAATGCAGTTTTGTATGGTGTGTGGGGTCCTAGAACATCAGTGGAGAAACTGGTGAAATCCAAGTAAGGTCTGTAGTGTTGATAATATTATACCAATGCTAATTTATTTTTTCCTTACAAAAATGATTAATTCCATTTTCTAAATAATAGCTTTGAGAGTCAACTGCTTATTTTTTTGTGTCTAATGTTCATTTCTTGATTTTTAAGTAAATATACCATGGTAATAAAAGATGTTGAAATTAGGGAAGCTAAGTGGAGGTTTTTGTAGGAAATCTCTTCTATCTTTGTTATTCTTTTATTAATCTAAAATTATTTCAAAACAAAAAGTAAAAAGAAAAAGCGCAGATCTTATAAAAAGTTTTTTAAAGAGGACACTTAAGCAAAAGCAAAATCTCTTTGTAAATCGATATATTTTACTTGACTTCAATTAATTGGTTAAGGCAACAGTAAAGAAAGATTGTCATATTCTTTGCATGTTTATTTTTAAAGGAAGCAAACTAATGAATATTCAGGCATAAACATGTGATTTAAAATTTTAACTGAATATAATCCTAATAAAGCAATCTGTACCTTCATAATACAATTCAGAGATTTTCAGGTTCTGTAATGATTCATTGTAAGACTTAAGAAGTTAGAACATAGTGTTCAAGTCGGATGAAATAATGAATGAGGTTGGATTACCTGACAGATTAAAATTGGAATTGGAGGATTTTCAGTACCCGTAATTTATTATTGGCTTTTAAGGCTTTGATTATTTTTCAAACCTTCCACCTACTTTCTATCTACATAGAGGGGATGGAGGACCTTATTTTTCTACATTTTGAATTTGCCTATATGGAACTTTCATACTGTTTTTTTGCTCCTGCTTTGTTAAGTACACAGTCAACCTCCATTTCCTTGTTTTTGCTTTTTGTGGAGTGTAAGAGAACATAGTAACTTAAAATCTTGAGTAAAATGAGGTAGATTATAAAATTATTATTACTGTTTTTTTCTTACTAAACTCTCACTCTCCTCTTTTCTCCAAGGTGAAAGACACTGGAATCTTGAAAACAGTAGCTTTGTAGGAGAAAGATATCAAACCTAATACTGAACTCTGTTTTCAGGCCCCACTATACATTGTTGCTGTGTTTTTGTTACATTTGCATTTAAATCATATTTTTTCATTTTGTAGGAGCAGTTAAGTAATCAGAAAGTGGAAGAAGCTATCCAGCAGTATGAGAGAGTGTGCAAAGGTCAGGAAAAAACTTATACTTCCATTATTAAAATGACTGGCAAAATAGTTGCAATAACAATTGGTTTAGCATTTTCCTTTGAAAATTCAAAAGTAAAATAAGGGCAACATAAGCTGTAACATTATCAAAACAGAAAAACATTGATTCTAATGAATAACTTATCAGTGTAAGGTTTATTCTTAAAAATATAAAACATTAAAAAACACTCGGTCAAAGCTATGTTCATCTCTAAGTAATGCCTAGTATTTTGTGAAAAATAAAGTCAAAGTTACATAGGTCACAATGAATGGAATAGCATTTTAGACAAAATTATGTAGAGTATACTTGAAATAAAATAGCTTTAAAATTTAAAAAAATGTATGAAGTATTAAAAAAATTAAAATTTTAGGTTCAAATTGTGTGTACTGAATTATGCTTAACTCGAATTGCATTTTTTTAACTTCAAATATTATAAAAATAGGTTTATAGTTCTTTGTATAGAAAAAGACATGCAGGTTATGATTATTACAGTAGCTTTATTAACTCACAAGAATATCACAATGGCACAGTGCATTTAGGTACAACCTTGTAAGTGCTCAAATTGCCAGCCTTCATTATTTACATATTTTTGTAGTCTACTTACTGTATACTCAAGCACACTTTGGCACAGAGTTCTTACCTACTTTTGCCCACCCCTTTATTTCTGTTCACAAATTATGCAGATTCCTCTTCTTCCTATCACTCACTTACTCCTGAACAAAAAAGTGTATTTTCAGTTTTTGAGGCTTTCTCTGGCTTATACATTTCTATTTACTGAACGCCATTCACTTAGCTATCTTAGTAAATTTGTTTTCAAAATAATTGAGATATATACATATACCATAAAATTTACCCTTCAAAATTGTACATTTTAGTGGGTTTACTGTATTCACCAGTTCCTGTCGACCACTAATCTACTTTCTCTCTCTCTGTGGATTTGCTTGTTGTAGACATTTCATGTAAGTGGATTCATACAGCATGTGTGTCTGACTTCTTTTACTTAGTGTGTTTTCGAGTTTCATCCATACTGGAGCATGTCACTACTTCATTCTTTTTTATGGCCAACTAATAGTTCATTTTATGAGTAGGACATTTTTTTTAGAGAGAGAAAAATGTGGCTGGGGAGAAAGAAACATTGATGGTTGCCTTCTTGTACATGTTCTGACTGGGGATCAAACCCACAACCTGAGTATATGTGCCTTGACCAGAAATCGAACCCGTGACCTTTTGGTCTGTAGGACAGTGCTCCAACCAACTGAGCCACACAATCCATGGCCACTTTTTATTTATGTATCACTTGATAGGCATTTGGATTGTTTCCACTTTTTGGCTTTTATGAATATTTGTGTACAAGTTTTTGGGTGAACATATGTTTTCAGTTCTCTTGGGATGTATATCTAGTAGTGGAACTACTGTATCCTACGGTAACTGTATGTTGAACTCTTTGAGGAACTGTCATATTTTCCACAGTGGCTGTATTATACTATGTTCCTACCAGCAGTGGATGAGGCTTCCAGTTTCTTCATGATGTTGCCAACACTTATTTTTTAATTTTTAAAGTTATAACTATCTTTATTAGTTTCCTACAACTGCTGTGACAAAGTACCACAAACTGGGTAGCTTAAAACAACAAAAACTTGTTCTGTCACAATTGTAAAAACTAGAAATCCAAAATAAGATATTGATGTGCTTCTTAATGAAGGTTCAAGGGAAGAATCTTTCCTTGTGTTTTCCAGCTTCTGGTGGTTAATGGCAACCCTTTGTTTTCTTTACTCGTGTCAGTGCATATCCAGTCTGTCTTTGTTTTTAACATGGCTATCTTCCTTCTGGTGTGTCTGTATCAGTGTCTTCTTCCTATGTGTGTCTGAGTTTCCCTCTTTGTGTAAGGACACTTGTCATTAGATTTGGGCCCATCCTAATCCAATATGACTTTATTCTAAACTTGATTACATCTACAAAGACCATATTTCCAAAGAAGGTCATATTTATAGTGGGTGGACATTAAATTTTTGGGAACACTATTTAACCTAACAATTTGATGAATATAAAGTAGTATGTCATTGTGTTAGTGATTTGCATTTCCCTAATAACTAAAGATATTGAGAATCTAGCTTTCAGTTGTTGGCCATTTGTATATCTTCTGTGGAGAAATGTCTGTTAACTACTTTGCTCATTTTAAAATTGGGTTGTCTTTTTACTTTGGAGTTGTAAGAGTTTTTTATATATTCTGGATATTAGACCCTTATCAGATAAATGATTTGCAGATGTTTTCTCCCATTCTTTGGGTTGTTTTTCAATTATTTGGTAGAGTCCCTTGATGTATAAAAGTTTTCAATTTTGATGAAGTTTAGGTTATCTATTTTGTTTTGATTACTTGTGATTTAGGTGTTGTGTCTAAGAAACTACTGCCTATTTCAGAGTCACCTGGGTCACCTTAGAGTTTTTAGTTTTGCCTCTTATATTTTTAGATTTTTGATCCATTTTGTATTCATCAATTGAATATAATTTTGTATAGTGTTTGAAGTAGGTGTCTATCTTAATTCTTTTGCATATAGAGGTCCAGTTGTCTCAGCACCATTTGTTGAAAAGACTGTTCTTTGCTCCACTGCATTGCCTTTGCACTTATGCTGAAAATCAGTTGACTGTAATATAAGGATTTATTTCTGGAATCTCAGTTTTTCATTGATCTATATGTCTATCCTTAAGCCCTACCACACTGTATTGTTACTTGTAGCTTTATGTAAGTTTTGAAATATGAAGTATGAATCCTCCCACTTTTGTTCTTTTGCAAGAATGCTTTGGCTATTTTGAGTTCATTGGATTTCTACATGAATTTTACAGTTAGCTTGTCATTTTCTGCAAAAGAGCCAGCTGGAATTTTGATGGGGTTTGTGTTAAATCTGACAGTCTATTTGGGGAATTGGCCAGCCTAACAATATAAACCATAAATGTGGGATATCATTTCATTTAGTTAGATATTCTAGAATTCTTTTCAGTGTTTTTTTTTTTTTTCCTTTCCTTTTCTGGGGGGGATTCCTTAGGATTTTCTATATACAAGATCATGTCTTCTGCAAGTGGAGATAGTTTTACTTCCCCCTTTCCACTCACTCTGTTTGCCTTTTGTTTCTCATTCTTGCCTAATTGCCTTGGCAAAGCCACTAGAACAGTGTTGACTAGAAATGGTGAGAATATCCTGTTTTTGATGTTAGGGGGATGTTTTTATTCTTTCACTATTATGTATAATGTTAGGTATAGGGTTTTTGTTGATGCCTTTTATCAGTTTGAGAAAGTTCCCTTTTGTTCATTGTTTGTTAAGTATTTTTATCACGAAAGGGTGTTGGATTTTGTTAAATGCTTTCTTCTGTATTTATTGAGATGATCATGTGATTTTTATTCTTTATTAATACATTGCATTGCATTGATTGATTTTCATATGTTGAACCAAACTTGCATTCCTGGGATGAGTTTCACTTGATCATGGTGTACAATGCTTTTATATGTTGCTAGTTTCAGTTTGCTAGTATTCTGTTGAGGTTTTGCATCTATACTTATGAGGGATATTGGTCTGCCATTTTCTTTTCTTACGCTATCTTACCTTCTCTCTGTTTCTACTATTGATTTCCACTGTTTTCAATGTTTGGAGCAGGGGTTAACAAGGGTAGCCCTCTGACCAAAGTCAGCTCACTGCTTAATTTTGTAAATAAAGTTTTATTAGAACATGGCAACACATTTTCTAATGTATTGTCTGTGGCTGCTTTCACATTATAGTAGCAGCAGCAAGTAGTCGTGACAGACCTTAAAATAGTTACTGTCTGACCTTTTACAGAAGATGTTTGCTCACCCTGGTTTAGACTTTAAATAATAGTTTCCGCTTATCCTCAGAATCAGTACCTAACTTCTGTTACATCTTTTCCTAGTGAGTCCTCATATTTTTCCTATCCCTTTGCCAGGCCTTATGTCAAACTCATTCTCTTGTATAGCCATACAGCTAGATTAAAATTTTCTGAAACTCTTATTTTATTCTCATATTCCTATTAAAAGTATTTGATCATTTCAAACTGCCTACACAATAAACTTTCACACTGTATCTTGACATAGTGGCCTCCCTTTTTATAGCCTAATATTGTATAACTTTTCAAATTTTATCCAGACTAATTTGTTTCCTAATCTGCCTTGCTCCATTTTGCCTCTATTCCCATGATAGAGAAGGCAAACAAAAGACCACATTGTCTGTGAAAGTGCGTGATCGCAAGAACAAGACCCCAGAGGAAATTGCTAATTTCTGTAGATTTGGTACATATACAAGTCTACCTTATCTTTTTATTGATTATGGTATTATAGTTGTCTCATTTTTTTCTCCCTTTTATCCCCCTCTACTCTACATGCTCTCCTCCCTCCAGCATTCCCCTCACCTTAGTTCCTGTCCATAGGTCATATACATAAGTTTGTTGGCTTCTTCATTTCCTATACTACACTTAATCTCCCCTTATCTACCAATTATGCTTCTTATTCCCTGTACCTTTTCACTTATTCTCCCCCTCCCCCCCACTGATAACCCTCCATGTGATCTCCATTTCTATAGTTCTAGTTGTTTGCTTAGTTTTTGTTTTTGTTTTTTAGGTTCAGTCCTTGATAGTTGTGAGTTTGTTGTTATTTTACTGTTCATAGTTGTGATCTTTGTTTTCTTAGATAAGTCCCTTTAACATTTCATATAATAAGGGCTTGATCGTGATGAACTCCTTTAACTTGACCTATTCTGGAAAGCACTTTATCTGCCCTTCCATTCTAAATGATAGCTTTGCTGGATAGAGTAATCTTGGATGTAGGGCCTTTAATGACTTCAAATACTTCTTTCCAGCCCCTTCTTGCCTGTAAGGTCTCTTTTGAGAAATCAACTGATAGTCTTATGGGAGCTCCTTTGTAGGCAACTGTCTCCTTTTCTCTTGCTGCTTTTAAGATTCTCTCCTTATTTTTAATCTTGGGTGATGTAATTATTATGTGCCTGGGTGTGTGCTTCCTTGGTCCAACTTCTTTGGGACTCTCTGAGCTTTCTGGACTTGCATGGCTATTTCCTTGCTAGATTGGGGAAGTTCTCCCTCATTATTTTTTCAAATAAGTTTTCAGTTTCTTGCTCTTCTTCCTCTCCTTCTCTGGCACCCCTGTGATTTAGATGTTGGAATGTTTAAAGTTGTCCCAGAGATTCCTAAGCCTTCTTCATTTTTTGGAATTCTTATTTCTTCATTTTGTTCTGGTTGAATGTTTATTTCTTCTTTTTGTTTCAAATTGTTGATTTGAGTCCTGGTTTCCTTCCCGTCACAACTGCTTCTCTGTATATTTTTCTTTATTTCACTTTCATAGCCTACATGTCTTCCTCTATTTTGTGACCGCACTCAGTCATTACTGTGAGCATCCTGATTTACCAGTGTTTTGAACTCTGCAACTGATAGATTGGACATCTCCTCCTTGCTTAGTTCTTTTTATGGAGTTTTGATCTGTTCTTTCATTTGGGCCTCTTTCTTTGTCTTGGTAGACCTGTTAACATTGGAGGGGGTGGAGACTTAGGTATTCTCTAGGGTGGGGCAACCCACTTTACTCTGTTGTGGCACTGTATGTGGGGGAGGGGTCAGAGAGAGAACAATGTTGCTTGCTCAGCTTGCCCATTTTCTGTCATTTCCACCATTACCCAAAAACAAATGGCTTCTTCTAGTGCTGATTCCCAGGTGGGTGGTTTGTATATGTTATAGGGCCCTAGGACCCTAGGGTCCCTCCAATGAATGTTACTGTGAGACTGGGAGTTTCTCCCACTGCTGCAACCCCCACAAATTTTTACAGCCAGAAGTTTTGAAGCTTTATTTCCCTTTGCTAGAACCCTGGGTTGCATGGTCTGTCTCACTCCCTAGTTGTTCCTCCTGGCTTATCTGAATGTGGGATATCCCAGTTGCCAGCCACCTCCTAGCCCTCCCCATCTGCCAGCTGCTGTCTTGCCTCCAATCCTCCCCACCCTGGTTGCCCATCTCTGCCCCTCCTACCAGTCTGGATGAATGTTTCTTTAATTCCTTGGTTGTCAGACTTTCATACAGTTCCATATTCTGGCAGATCTGGTTGTTTTTTGTTTTTAAATTGGTTGTTGTCCTTCTTTTGGTTGTGTGAGGAGGCAAAGTGTATCTACCTATGCCTCCATCTTGGCCAGAAGTACTCCTGTGTCACGTTTGCCTTATCTTTTCCTCCCTCTGTTAACCTCTTTATTTTTAAAGGCTATTTATGATTCTATAATCAATTGGTTTAATATGACTTTTTAATGGGAGAAAAAATTTATTATCTTGAAAGAAAATTTTAAGTATATACCAACATTGAGTAGGACAAGGGAGATACAACTGATTATAATGTGCATAGAAGAGAACACATGACAAGAAATAGAGTCCTTTTTTTCACCAAAGACATGGTGTCGATCATAAATGAAACATAATTTCAAAGTTCAGTAGAAGGAATATTAATGCTAATTTAAGGTACAGTTTCATTGCTTGTAAAGTTCAGGTAATGATTTCAACTTTTTCCAAATTTTAATTAAAAAGAAAAACAGTTGCAAAGGAGTCAAAAGGTCAATGTAAAGAACACCTGAATACCCTTTATTAGATTTACCATTTTTAATTGTTTGCCTTATTTGCATCTCTGTTTTTCTCTTATATATGTATATATTAAACAGTGACTTGAAAGGTATTTGCAAGCATCAATAGTACCTTACATGTAAATACTTTATCATGAAACTTTTAAGGTAAAACCATTGTCTTTCATGAGCATAATACTATATCAGAAAATTAATAGTCAACACATTTTATAATCTCTTTGTTAATATGATCCCTATGATTAAATTTTTTTGGTTATTTCAGTCATAATTTTGTTGTTATAGATAATACCACAAATATATTTGCACAAAAGTTTTTGTGCATACATATACTAGTAAATATATTTGTAGGGGAAATTCCTAGCAAAGGAATTGTTGGCCCAATGATGTATACTTGAAATTTTTATAAATACTGCTTTTCTGTTCCCCAAAGTGCTTGTGGTAGTTTATACTCAGTAATAGTATGTAGAGGGCCTGTTTGCCCACATTGTTGCCAATGGGAGCATTGGGTGTTCTAAAACTTCAGTCTTAGGGCTGATGTGGTAGATGAAACAGTATCACGTGATTTCAAGCTTTTCTACTTGTTTTGTAGACATCTGGTAACTGGTATTCTGAAACTTGAACTGTCACTAAGTGAGTTTTTCTAATCTGGGATTTTATATAACATTTATGTGTCATTTTTGACCCTAGATTTTGTAATGTCCCTTCTCCTACCGGTTCTCCAATGTTACGCTTAAGCCTTTCCTCTTTGAATCTTTTCCAGAACATTATAGCTCTCAGGGATCCTCTTTCCTGAATATTAAGCTCCTGATACTTTTCCCAGTGATTTTCAACCTTTTTCATCTCGTGGCACATATAAACTAATTACTAAAATTCTGCATCGCACCAAAAAGTACATTTTTGCCCATTTGACAAAAAGAAAATAGGTATAGTTTTGAGTCATTCACACCAGATGGCTATTTTGTTGGCTGTTGTCATTTTTTAATTGACAATCTAAGGGAAAAGAGGTCCATGCACCTGACTAAATAATCGGGTTTGCATATTTTAAGAATTCTTATATCACACTGGTGTGCCTCTTTGCAGCACACCAGGTGAAAATCACTGACCTATTCATTTGATAGTATTTTTTTTTCAGCTATGATGAGATATCTGTTTAATAGTTGTCTTTATGTGCTTAATTTTGTTTTGTTTTTATATATTTCTGGATTCTATCCTGAGGTAAAATGTAAATTATTGGAGGCAGTGACTGATGAAATAATTCTTTTCCTTTACTGTGCCTGCCTTTCAAATAATAGGTGGATAGCCATTGGTTAAGTTATCATTGGTGCCCTGGGACTCTCCTAGTTGATAATTAGATACTTAAACTCTTGTTCTAGCCCTCTAGTTTTGTGCAAAATATTGAATGGGAAAGGAAAGGGATTCTTCAAATAAATTTATAATTAATTGCATAATATGAATATTTTGCAAGTCATGCATTTTGAAAGAAAGACTTTAGATGGTAATACTGACTCCTTTAATCTTGGGAGGAATTCTGTTTGGTTAGCACTCCTAGCAGCTTACATCAGTGGACAGATACACTGAAAATTACTCATATAATTTTTTCTTATTTTTTATTTGTGTTAAGCTTGCTTTATGTGCATTTTGAGGGAGCCACCTTTTGAGATTTTTGTCATTTAATGTTACTTTTAGTTACCTGAGGTTGACCTATATGTGTTTATAGGTTTGTCACCTCTGACACCAGCAGTGGTTTTGGTAAGAGGTATCTCTCAGATGAGCTTAGCTACTATGTGGCCAATACTAGAGGGCACAAAATAATCTTTCCTCTTCCTGTCTTTCTAGCAGATAGGATTAAAATAGATTTCCAAGACATTGTCATTTTTCAAGGGCTGGTTTTAAAAACACTAGAAGTAAATATTTAGCTTTGAAAAATTTGCTGTGAAAATAGTTACTTGATTTGATTTAAGAAAATAAATCATATTGTGATGGAGCCTTTTTTGTTTTTAAGAGGTAAAAGTTTTAATTTTGGTTTGAGAATATTAAGACTAAAATTATTTTGCCAAGTAATGCATCTTCTAAATCCCAAGATTTGTGCTTATTAGTATTAATAGTTTAATATTATAAAAATTTGTTAATTTTATTTGAAAAGATTTCTTTCCATTTGTGCATTCTTGCGATCATCCAAGTGTCCATCTGTACATCAGATATTTATTTGGGGCCTCATCTGTGCCAGTACTGTTCTAGGCATTGGCGGTACAGCAGAGAACAAGACAAAGTTCTGTCTGTATGGAACTCATCTTCTGTTATAGTTAATAAAAGTGTATTTTAGTTTTTAGAAGAATTCAAGAAAAACTGGATAGAAGAAAATGGATGTTAGTAATTTCTAAAATGTTCACCCCAAATTTTTAGATCTAAGTGTTAAAGAAAAAATAATTGAAGACATGCGAATGACACTGGAAGAACAAGAACAAACTCAGGTAGAGCAAGAGCAAGTGCTTGAAGCCAAATTAGAGGAAACTGAAAGACTGGCCACAGGTAAAACAAGTTTGCTTAAATATCTCAAGACATACTCTTGCATTTTTTATTTTCCTAGATGTCTTTCCTTTTTAAAGTATTGTAGTATTTATAATAATTCTTTTTTTAAAAGATTTTATTTATTTTTAGAGAGGGAAGGGAGGGAGAAAGAGAGAGAGAGAAACATCAATGTGCGGTTGCTGGGGGTCATGGCCTGCAACCCAGGCATGTACCCTGACTGGGAATCGAACCTGCGACACCTTGGTTCGCAGCCTGCGCTCAATCCACTGAGCTACGCCAGCCAGGGCTTATTTATAATGATTCTTAATGAAATAATATTCAGTATGATATTGGAGCGCCCTGCCATTTCTCTTTTCCAGTGTGATAAAAATTGTTTTATCTAAGTAAAATTGTGTAAAGAAGGAGTAAGGACATGTTCATAATAACTGGATGATTACCTGCAATGTTCCCCAGATGATAAAAATAAACTTTCACACCCTGGCTGGCGTAGCTCAGTGGATTGAGCACAGGCTGCGAACCAAAGTGTCACAGGTTCAATTCCCAGTTAGGGTACATGCCTGGGTTGCAGGCCATGACCCCCAGCAACCGCACATTGATGTTTCTCTCTCTCTCTCTCTTTCTCCCTCCCTTCCCTCTCTAAAAATAAATAAATAAAAAATGTATATATATATGAAAAAGAATAAACTTTCAACTAAATTTTACCTCTGTCTAGCTCTTTGTATCATCTTGTATAAATACTCTGATTCCATCCTTCAGAACACCATTGTACACTTTGAGCATTATTCATTGGTCCTTCTAGTTCCTCTTCTCTAAAATTTGGTAAGAACTCTTTAAAGTGCAACTCTTCATATAGTTCTAGTTGTGTCTTTTTTAAAAAAAATTCATTTATTTTTAGAGAGAGGGGAAGGGAGGGAGAAGAGAGGGAGAGAAATATCGATGTTAGAGAAGAACATAGATCAGTTGTCTCTTGTACACACCCTGACCAGGGTCTGAGCCGGCAACCCAGGCCTGTGCTCTGACTAGGGATCGAACTGTTGACCTATAGGTTTGCAGGATGATACCCAACTAGCTGAATCACACTGGTCAGTGCTCTAGTTCTTTCTTGATCTCTCTTTTTCTGGGCTCTTCTGAGTCTTGTCTGTATCCCATACCATGTATATCTGTAAATGGTATAACTTTTGCACATGTTTTTAAAGTTAATTTTTTCAAACAGAATTGGAAAAATTGAAGGAAAAATTCAAAGATCTGGAAGCAAAAAGTAATCAAAGGGCAAATAGGGAATTTGAGGATTACACAGATGTACTCAGTAAAAAGCTCAGGGAACTTCAAGATGAGTTACAGGTATGATTTTATTTATGTATGTAATCTATATGTCTATATATTATATTTCTTATGAGAGAAAAATTCAGTAAGTAGTTGATAATTAATTTAGATATGGGTAAAATAACTCTTAAGAAGTGTTAATATATTGATATAATTTTTTCAGTATATATTGAAATGACAGGGAGAAAATTCCCAAGATACAAAGTAATTGATAATGAAAATACAAGGGTTTGAGTCTTCAGTTTTATATTCTATAATTTAATAATAAAATTACCGTGTCTTACCTATTTTTCTAGCCCTTAAACTTCTTATTCATTAAAACCTGCTGTGGAGAAAATGACTGTTAGGAAAATTATTTTGATTATTGTAAATTTTTTCAGTATGTAATTATTAAGATGGAAAAGAACAGAGTTGTATATTTGGAAACTGGGATATATTCAAAACCATAGTATATAGAAGATATTCAACTTGGTGTTTATGTATTTTATGTTCAACTCTAACATGCTATGTATAGAAGACAACATGTGGGGGAAATATGTTTTTAATAGTATTTACCAAATACCACTTAAAATTTTGTATATTAAGAGTTGCATTCATAACTAGATTTGAGATGGAAGAAAATGTAATAATAATTTTGAAAAGTTGCATCTAAATTTTTTAAAATTTAGGTTGTATGTAATTGGGTACTGAACAAATACAAAAACATTGTTACTTTTTTTACTTATTAATTTTTTGACATATCTTTATTGTATTTTTTATTACTGTTTTATTCCCTTAGATCCCCCTCACCCCAGCAATCATCACACTATTGTCTGTGTCCATGAGTCCTTTTGTTACTTTATTTTGTAATTGTTAATTACATAGTCTAGACTTTATCCTTTCCATTGTGAAAACCCCAAGTAAATACTCCATTAATTATGAAAAAAAATTATTAACTATATTGAGAATATTTACACTAAGGAGCAGTGGTATGTTTTCATTGTTCTCAAATGATATAATCATGTATTTTAGATTATAACATTTTGTAATTGTGGAATGGACTGCCATAGTTCATGTAGTACAGTGCTTTTAAAAGTTTTTAGAACAGTGGGACATACATTTTAAAGTGGGATATTGTTTTTGTTCACTTGGATTTTGAATGTATAAATTAGATGCTTTTGAACCCAAAGGATCTATGGAGGCCACTGTAGAAGTTACTGGTCAACTGTAATCTCTGTCCAGCTGTTTTCAGTGGTCCTTAAACTAATAAATATTTGTCCTATTGCATAAGTTGTTTTTATTTGTCTTCCTATATACCCAGGAATATTTTACTTTTGGAACCATATAATTAAATATGACCAAATAAACCAAGTCTTTGTTTTGTTTTCCTGACATTTAGGAAGACTTGGCTTTGTAACATTTTCAGGAATTCAAATTGCTCGTTTTTTCTTTTTCTCACTGATTAAATCAAGTCCTTAAATAGTAGGCTTCATAGAAAGTAAAGTTTATAAAGGAAATACAGTTTAGGAAAGCAAACCACCAATGTTCATTTTATAATCTGAAATAAACTCTGGTGTTGTCATTGTTGAAAGAAAACCACTTTTAAATTTTTAGAATGGTAAAAAAGTGATGAGTTTTATGAAAAGAGTATAAAAATAGATTTTTTTACTATTTAAGCATGTGACAGTTATTTGTACTGTTTATGTATATAGGAATCTGAGCAGAAATATGAATCTGATAGAAAGAAATGGTTAGATGAAAAAATGATGCTAATCACTCAAGCAAAAGAAGCAGAGAATCTACGAAACAAAGAGATGAAAAAATATGCTGAAGACAGAGAGCATGGTTTAAAGCAACAAAACGAAGTGGTTGGTGGCAATTATACTTTCTCTTTGATTTCACCTGCTTTCTTTGGTTTGTTAAATTTATCTCGGGGATTCTTATGAGTCTGTACATGGTTAACTGTTTTTCTTTCTTTTTTAAAAAAGCAGCTTTTCTATTTGTATTGTGAATGAAAAAGGGATATATAACAAACCTGACAATCTGGGGCACATGGCAGCCCTGACAAGCTTAGTGACTAAGGACACAGGATGTTCTGGTCACAGATTTCTAACAGGCCATGGTGGGTAGTCATGTCCCACGCTCCCTTAGCAGAGGTCAGTCTTTGAGTTCTGTCCATTGTTCTTGTGCATCTAGGATAACATACCTTTAAAATGTCAGAGTAATTTTTAAAATTTTATTTATTGATTGATTTTCAGAGAGAGAAGAGAGAGAGACATCAATTTGTTTTTGTACTCATTTATCCATTCATTGATTGATTCTTGTATGCACCCTGAGCAGGGATTAAACCCCAAAAACCTTGGCGTGTTGGGATGATGCTGTAACAAATTGAGCTACCTGGCCAGGGCCAGAGTAATTTTCTTTTTTAGATCCCTCGAAGGTGCAACTGCAGGCACTAGAGCATAAGACCATTAGAGCAGGAGACTACAGAACCTCTCATTATTATCTTCTTCCCTGCATAGTATCTCTGTGTACTGTATATGTTCATTGTTAACACTGCTGTATCCACCAATATAAAAGAAAGAATTTCTCCATTTTGCTTTTTATTTTTATTTTATTTTTTTAAATGAATTTATTGGGGTGACACTGGTTAATAAAATTATATAGGTTTCAGGTATACAATTCTATAATACATCATTTTTACATTGTATTGAGTGTATACCACCCTAAGACAAGTCTTCTTCCGTTACCATTTATCCCCCTATATATAGTCTTCTACCTCCCATTCCCCTTCTTTTTATTTAATCCTAGAGATTTCCCTACTTTGCTTTCTTCTGCCCACTTAATCTATCACAGTGGATTTCATTTATCTTCTTTTGTTTTCTCCTTTGAGTCTAATGCATAAGAGGAACTGCAAAGCTGCCATTCTTCTGAGCATTTTCTCAATCTGTTGAGATCTTGCTTCTGGGCATGCCCTGAAAAATTTGACTCAAATAAACTCTTATAGAACTTTTTAATGGGTTTTGGATGTTCTTTCACTGACAGTAAGATGACTCTTCTGTCTCAATTTACCTTGCAGTTCATTTATATTCTTATTTTAATTTTTTTCAGTTTATTTAGCAAATTGGGGAAATACCTAATTACATTTCTATTTAGATACAGAACTTAAATTTCCACCTTTTGACTGCAACAGGGTTATCCCTACTGTATTGTAAAACTTTTCTTGTATTTTGAACTGTATGTTCTAATAACAGGGTTTGTATATTTCATCTCATATACTAATTTTATCATGAGTTTTTAATAAGTCATCTAAATCGTTTCTAGAAGAGTATAGGTAGAAATAACCTTCAGTTTTGCCTAGCTTTATGTCCTACCAATCCTATCTTAGCCTGTTTTGTTTCCTCCTGTTTTAACTGAGACTTAGTCTGTTTGAAACCCAATGTTGCCAATCAGAAAAAAACAAGTTAAAAAGGCACCATTGTTCTTATGGGAGGTATTGAGCAACATAGTAACATTATCTTTAAATGAAAAATGATTTCTCTATTTACAATAATAGTGACTTGGCAGTATCACATTGTCATCTGTTGGTATTTCCTTTGTTTATGACAATTTTACTGATAGCAGCTAAACGTTTCAGTGAAGATAGGAATGTTAATTTTCAGTAAGTTAAGAATGATTTCCAGCTGATTTTTAAAAGCATTTTAAGTTTTTATTTTGAAATCATTTTATTTGCTGAAAGGTTGCAAAACTAGTACAGAGAATTCCTGTAGACCCATCACATACCTTCTGATGTATCTTACATAACAATAGTACGGTGATCAAAACCAACATATTAATGTTATTATGGTAGGGTTAGCTAAATTAATGGACTGTTAGAACTTTACCTGTTTTCCCACTAATTTTTTTTTTCTGGGCCAGCGATCTAATCCAGGATGCTACACATTTAGTTGCCACATTTCCTTAGAGCCTTTTTTGTCATCTGCCAGATCATGTGAAACTAATACTTATCATCACTACAGCTCCGAGATGGCAGTATATTTCATTTCATGTGCCACCTCCGCATGACCAGAGGAGTATACCTTCAGGAAGTGTTGGTTGAGCAGGATTCTGATGATAATAGGAAAGGTTGTTACAGGTTCTTTGTTTCTGTCTTACAGCCCAACAAACTATTCTGGGCAATAATAAGATGCAAGAAGTGAAACTGAAACTATTGGCTGTCATAGTCACTCCAATTCCAAACCAGAAATGGGGCCACTTTGTTTTCTTACTTAGTGGTCCCTCGGCAGCAATGCCAGCCAGTAAAGCTACTTTGAGTGTTTAATCCTAGAGAAAGCTAGCTTCTTCCTTTTTCCTATGTATTTCTTTACAATTATTATTGCAAAGCCAATACCCACTTTACCACCCAGTGCAAGAAATAGAAACATTGCCATCACCACTGGGGTCCCTCCTGCTTTTTTCCGAGTGGTACTACTCTTCTGTCTTTAATGTTTCAGTTTAATGCTTTAGTTTTGACCACTGTTGAATTTTATGTAAATGGAAATATACAGAATGCACTCGTTTGTGCCTAGTTTTTTTTCACTTAGTATGATCTTTGTAAAGATCATCAATGTTGTTGCATGTAGCTAGAGTTACTCCATTTTCATTGCTGTATATTTCAGCACATGAGTATACTATAGTGTATTCATTTTAATGTTGAAGTTATGTGGATTTATTTCTGTTTGCGGCTGTTGGGTAAATTCTGTAAACATTTCACACATTTCCTCTAGTGCATACATGCATGTATTTCTGTTGTGTGTTTAGTCAAGAATGGAATTATTAGCTCATAGGGTATACAAATGTGGAACTTTAGTAGAATGCCACGCTGATCTTCAGAGTGTCACTGTAAAGGGACCAGGACAGAGACCAAGGTGTTTCTGCCCTGATACAGTCTGGAATGTGGGGTTTTGACTTCTTACTGGAAAGATTTCATGACACAAGTCCAAGTGACTTTGAAAGTATGTGTATTAAAGCTGGGGAACAAGGAAGGGCTTAAAATAGAAGAAGTAAGATCATAGCAACAGGAGTGAACCTAGGTGGAACTGCTTTGGCCCTTTGGGAAAGTGAGGAAGATTGAGCTTAGGTGAGGCTGACTTGGCCCTTTAGAAAGAAAGTCGCAGAGACAAAAGAAGTGAGTCATACTGGGCTGAGTAGACTCAGGAAACAAGTTACAGAGGCATAAGGAGGACCCTTGAGGACAGGTTCAGGGGGTTAGCATGGGATGACTTGCCACTGCCTGCTGCTCCCCTGGTTGTAAGTCTCCTGGGAACCTTTAGAGTTTAGAAAGAAAGCAAAGATACACACCTGAGACAAGAAAGGGGAGGGGGGAGGCACAGGCGTGCTCAAGAAAGCACAAAATGGGTCCTTTGTCTTAAGGGTTTTTATCTGTTTTCTAAAGGTGGGAATTTTAGGGGAGTTCTCGATTAGAATATTACCAGCTTTCCCGGTGTTTCCTTTGATATGCTGATGAATCAAAAGGAGCACATGGGGGACCAGGGTCTATTCTCTGGTCAGTTTAACCTTTAAAGAATGTCACCAGAGAGGGACCAGGATCAAGTTGGGTCTGCCCCTGCGTGGTCTGGAATGTGCAAGCTATTTGCTCTTGTGTCCTTGGTTATGGAAGATAAATTTTAGGATTTATTACTTGGCTGTAAATTGCTCCACCTTGTTTAGCTATCTGTTTCAGTTTCCCCATTCCAATTGCCAAGGAATTTTCCTGGCTGCTTACTAACCTGCCTCAAAAGTAGTTGTGCCCATTTGTACTCCAATTAGTATTTTAGTTGCTATATATTTCTGCCAACATATGGTGTTGTCAGTCATTTTTTATGGCTTTACTGTGCTTTATCCTGATTATTAATGAGGTTGAAGATGGTTTCATTTGTTCATTGGATCTGCTTAAATGTGCCCCCTTGTCCGTTTTTCCCTGGACTGTTCAGCTTTTTCTTGTTGGTATGTAGGAGTTGCTTATACGTGCTGGATAGGAGTTCTTTGTCTGCAAAGTGTTGTGAGTACCTTCTTTCAGTCTCTACTTTTTTACTCCTACTACTTTTCTATGAAGAATAAGTTCATTTTCCCAATCTTTCCTTAACAAACCTTGAGAACAGGGGTATCCAGTCTTTGGGCATCTCTGGGCCACACTGGAAGAAGAAGAGTTGTCCGGGGCCACACATTAAATACACAAACACTAATGAAAACAAAAAGGTCTCACAATGTTGTAAGTAAATTTACAATTTTGTGTTGGGCCACATTCATAGCCGTCCGAGGCGGCATGTGGCCCACGGGCCGAGGGTTGGACCCCTCCTGCTCTAGAACATGTAGATGTTCTCTTAGGCTCTGTTTAGGGTTTTACTTTTCATATTTACATCCTAGAATTGGTTCTGGTGTGGGAGTGAAATAGGAGCGAAAGGGAGCAGAGTATACCTCTTTGGGCTATTGGTTATTTTAGGCTGCTGGTTAATTTTAAAAACATCGGCTCTGAAAACCAAGTAGAAGTTACCCTTTATAAAAGGACACATATTTATAAGGGAAATTTCCGTTTGTAAGTGAGTTTCCTTCATTGTACTTGGACTGCTGTCTCTCTGAGTAGAAAAGGTAGGACTTAAGTCCATGTAACAGTCTTACCCTTGTTCCCTGTGCTTTTCTGGTAACCCCCTTGACTGATTCTCTACATCTTCAGCGGAAGGAGGTGTTGAAGGTGATGGTGTCCACCACTCCACCATTTTAGCAGGTTGCTATTCGTGGGTCTTACCCATGTGTGCAGGAGGCATTCAGGTTATTAAATTTCAATTTGCTTTTCTCCTGCTTTCCTGTCTTGGGTTAATTAGTTTCCTGTCTTTGATTATTAGTTGAACTGGAAGAACTTAAATGGTAGAGGATAATTTTTCCTCCCTGAATGGGGTCAAGGCTTTTTTTTTTTTTTTTTTTAAACTTTGGGTTAACAAATTATCCTGGTAGTATTTACAGAAAAAAAATTGCTTTTCCACTATTCTGCAACTCTTGTTAATAAATCAGTTGTCCAAGAGTTAACTTGGAGGGTTGGGTTTTATGTTTTTCTTTTTTATTTGGCTATTTAGTTGTTCTAGCACCCTTTGTTGAAAAGACTGCCCTTTCTGTTAGGGTGGTCAGTGACTCAGTCTGTGAAAAGAATTCACAAAGAGAAGAAAGTATTGAGAGGAAAGATTCTATTCATTTTCAAAGGAAGGAGAGGGGTGTGGTGTGGAGAATTACACTGAGGGGCGGGGGCTTGAGCTTTTATTGAGTTACAATTGGATTAAAAAGGGTGGAGTGGGTGCTGTTGCGTGGCCCGCGGGCTGTTAGCCTCGTGACTGGAGCCTGCAGTTTGTTCCAGTGTTATCTTCTGCCTGTGTCTGCTGGGAGCTGTTAGTCCTGTTCTTGCTTTCCAGTAATTTCCAGTCCTGGGGACACAGGCTCAGAAGGGTAAACTGGCGGTGATGGTTAACAAGGTCATAGGCCTGCTAGGCAAATGGTGCCACAATGGCAAGTGGTGCTGGCTTTGTCCTTTCACTTTCCTCCATTGAATTTATTTGGTGTTATTGAGAATTCCAGCTGACTATAATTTGTGGACCCTCTCCTCTGTTCCATTGATCTCCATCCTTACGCCAATATTACACGGTTTTGATTATTATAATAAGCTTTAAATGATACCGTGTGACTGCTCCAGTTTGTTAATTTTCAAAATAGTTTGGACTATTCTAGATCTTTTGCATTTCCATGTAACTTTTAGAGTCAGCTTTTTCATGTCTTCACATACATACAGATATACACACACACCTGCCCTGATTTTTATTGAAATTTCGTTGACTCTGACAAAAAAAATTTCTGACGTATTCTAAACTATAATTACGGATTCCAGAGAGTGAGAGAAAAAGAAATTAGCGTGTTAATAACTGTGGGCCAGCTCTGACAAAGGACTGCTCACATTCCTGTATATCTGTAGGAATTTAGGATTCATGTTCAGGTGGCTATTTACAAGATTATCCAAGAGATCATAGCCAGGCACCATTGAACCCCAGGGGCCTCTGCTTCTTGTTTATATATGAACTTTTCAATCTAATGCCTACAGCCAATCCGTAGGAACAGATGCATTTCTTCCTTGCTTGATTCTGTGCTTATCCCAGAGCTGGCCCTGGTTTAGCTTCTCCCACCACCCCCTGTTTGTCTATCACTAATGTAATCCTTTCAGAAGGTACTCCCGCCTTGCATGTACACACACACATGCACACACACACACACATACGACATATAAAGAGCTCAACAGCTCCAGGACTGTGGACATGTTGTCTTCTCACCTGGCCTTGCTGTTGGTTGTTCAGACTTCATGCCCCACGACCAGGTTCACATTTGCCTGCATGCATCAAAGCCAAACATAAGATGGGAGCTTGTAACAAAGAAAGTATTAATTTTTAGGAAGTGGCTCACCTGTGGAGTTACAGGTGAGTTAATGCTCAAAGACCTGGCTCCCCAATGGCTGCTAGAGTATGGGTTTTATAGAGGGGAAATCATTAATCGTGGTGACTATGGGAGTGAGAGTAGTGGGTCTCTACTGATTGGTTGGTGCTAGGTAGGGTGGGGGAAATTGATCATGCATCCGAATCTGAAGTCAGCATGGCCGTGCTTAGTCCGGTTTCCGTGCTTTTCTGGTCCTGGAACTGAAACACACAACTGAGGCCTAGATGTTATCTTTAGTTTGATTAAAACTGTGTCTTTGTGGTCATTAGACTTTGTTCCTAAGATTATTTGGTGCTAATTAGAAGTCATTGTCCTGAGCACTTAATGATTCAGGGGGTAGACATGCAAAGGAGGAGACAGGTGAGTCAGGCTGCTGTATGAGGCCAGTTTGAATGAAAAGGGAAGGAAGGAGAAAATGTCATGTTAAAGAAATGAAGTTTTTATACCGTTACACTGTCAATGCCTAATAAACCCTCTTTAAATTAGACTTAAAGCTGCGGAAATGAAACGTTTTTGTTTAACAACTCTTACAGATCTATTTGGAGAGAATTTAAATCTTAACAACATTGAGCCTTTTGATCTTTTAACAAATTATCTCTCCATTATTGAAGTGTTCTGTAATTTCTTTCAGCAGTGTTTTACAGTTCATTTTAGGTCTGCACATGTTTGTTTTACTTTCATTATTGTTTGTTGCTATTAGTTTATTTGTTTTACTGTAATTTTACCCTCTTATTTCTCAATACTGATATTATTTTAAGAGCTATAATTGTTTATTGAAAGAGGTGACCAGCATGTTTTTTGAAATGATTTGGGCTAGGGTGCCAGGGGTATCCAACATTTTGGTTTCGCTGCACCACACTGGAAGAAGAAGAGTTGTCTTAGGCCACATATTAAATACAATGAGACATGAAATCACAAAAAAATCTCAATATTTTAAGTTAGTTTACAATTCTGCGTTGGGCTGCATTCAGAGCCATCCTGGGCTGCCCGTGGCCTGTGGGCCTCAGGTTGGACACCCCCAGTAGGCATAAATGACAGCGTGTGGACATTGAATATATATAAGGACATTATGCATTTTGTTTTAAGGGTACAATAAATATTTTTTTATTTTTTTATACAATAAATGTTTTATTTAGGCTATTTGTTATGCATCTTGTTCACAGTTATATTTATTGTGTTACTTATAATAAAATTTCAAAACAATTTTAGATGCATAATGTTTCAAGATATGCTCTAACCATTTTCTGTCTTTCCTGGTTAGGAAATACTTACAGCACAGCTGGCAGAGAAAGACAGTAACCTTCAAAAATGGCGAGAAGAACGGGATCGTCTGGTTGCAGCTTTAGAAATACAGCTGAAAGCACTGATGTCCAGTAACTTACAGAAAGATAATGAAATTGAACAATTGAAAACAAGGGTTACATCAGAGGCTTCTAAAACAGTCAGTAGAATCTTGTTCTCTCTATGCCTTTTTTTTTAAACAAATTTTTCAAAATTGTTTGATTAACTCCTTAAAGGTTAAAGAAGTAATTTCAGTAGATCAAAGGGGAATCAGTTTGAAAAATTATTTGGGTATTTTTTGTGAATTTTGAGCTTTTAGACTTTATGATTGATTCAGAGATATGTTGTCTTCCTAGTAGAGTTGTGGAAATTAATTGAGAGCATTTGTGAAATCAATTAGCACAATTTTTACCTCAGTGCAAGTCAGTACATGCTATAATCTCCCCATTATAATTCAATAGAATCTTTTTTATTTGGTAGCTATGGGTAGGTGACACAGAGATGTATTTGGCTTTTGATTTTGATGGCAGTGATGAGAAGGTCCACATTGGAATTTATCAAGTTTAAAAATGTAATCTAATACTTCTTTAGAGATTCTTAAGTAGGGTTTGGGAATAGAATATAACCTATGACAGAAGGTGGTATGAACAGTGTGCAGCAGAAGAGGTTTCATCATCAGCATAGCCTTTTCTACTGTGGGGCTACAGCTGCATTTCCAAGACTCTAGATTTTCAAAATTGTGTTATCAAAGTTCACATCCCAACTCAGTACAGACCTTGACCATGTAATTTTTTATTTCCTCATCTGGAATAAGGATTCTTGACAAATTTAAATTTAACTCAGTTACAATGAAAGTAAAATGAGGGTATATATGTAAAACACCTTGGAAGTTGAAAGTAATTTTCCCAGTTATCTATATCAGACACAAAAGAGGCTGGAAAATTGCCCAGCCTGTCCTGAGTCTCTGAGAATGAGAGAGAGGAGGGGAAGCAGAATTACATGGGCATTGGTCTTTGATTACTTCCCCTATTTAATTCACCTATATCTTCACTTTATATTCTTTAGGTGAAGTGCTTTAATTTATTTTTGGTTACAATGGCTTGTTGCTCTAATATTTACTTTAGGAAAAAGAAACTGTGGATATCAAGCCCAGACCTATGAGTTCAATAGATTTTGATGGAGTTAAAACTGAACCTCAATCAACAAGTGTTGAAATTTCCAGCAGTGAGGTAGAGGTGGGTATTTGGGAACACAGTCTACCTTTTTACCCCCTTTACCAGTGACCAAACAACACATACAAATATAATGTAATCAATTGTTGGAGGTACTTTGCTGTACAATTAGTTATATATGCTCTTAGCTGTGGGAAAGAAAGCTAAAGGCTTTGAGGAGAGGTGAAGTTCTTCTGGGAGATTAGGTCTTTAAATACTAATTTCCTCTCAAAATGATACTGATCTTTTTTTTTTAATAACTTTTTTTTAGATTTTATTTATTTTATTTTTAGAGAGAGGTGAAGGGAGGGAAAAGCTAATGTGTGAAAGAAACATCCATTGGTTGGTTTTCTCACACCCTCACCTGGAGACCTGGCCCACAACCCAGGCATGTGCCCTGACTGGGAATCGAACTGGCGACCATTTGGTTCACAGGCTGGCACTCAATCCACTGAGCCAGAGCTCAAAATGATTCTGATCTCAAACAACAGATCTGTTAATATAAACAAACTTCTCAGTCAGAAATAGGAAAAAATGGATGCATGATTATTTGGCCTCATAAGAGATCCCTTTAATTAGCATTCTATTAAATAGGGTGTTTTTTTAATCATTCCCATTTAATAACTTTGTCACCAAATCTTTTTTTTTTTTTAAGATTTATTTATTTATTTTTAGAGAGGGAAGGGAGGGAGATAGAGAGAGATAGATAGAGAGAGAGAGAGAAAGAGAGAGAGAGAGAGAGAGAGAGAGAGAGAGAGACATCAATGTGCGGTTGCTGGGGGTTCTGGCCTGCAACCCAGGAATGTACCCTGGCTGGGAATCGAACCTGGGACACTTTGGTTCCCAGCCCGCACTCAATCCACTGAGCTACACCAGCCAGGTCGTGTCACCAAATCTTAATAACTTACAATGAATTTCCATAATTTGTAGTGAGTTTAGGCTTCTGTGAATCACTTTGGATAATAGCTTCTCAGATTACATATGAAATAGATAAAAATTCTATGTCATTTAAGGTTTTGAAAATAAAATTAAATATTTTTTAACACATTTATTGGAAGCATTTAGTGTTGGGAACCTTGCTAGATACTGAGAATAAAACATAAATAAGATATGATTGTGATCCTCAGGATGAAAGAATCTAGTAAGACAGATATATAAATGACTGCCTTGTTGTACTTAACCATTTGGGCTAAGTGTTGTGAACAGAATGCTGAGAAGAAACACCGACTAAGGAGGATACGATGAATTTTGTCTGAGTGATTGTGAAGGCGGTAGCAAAAGTAACATTATCCAGGGTCCTGAGGGTGAATGGCATTTTACCAAGCAGAGAATAGGAAGAGAAGGGCATTTTAATCTAGGGAAATAACATGAGCCATTCTTTTTCTCTTGGCCTTTCCCTGATAGCTTTTGGTAGAGTTTCAGATAATTAGCATTGACCTTAGAGACTAATGCAAATTATATTGTTTGTAGAAAAGATTGAAGTTGATCCATAAACAAGATTAATTTTCGATTGCGCAGGCAATTGTGTGGACATTTCTTTCTCTATAAATTTATATATTCTGTCCTAAAACATCCTGATTCCAATTTCCTGTTAAAAAAAACTCCAGCAGTTATATACTTGATGGTTTTGGAGGATGGTATTGTTAGGCTGTTTTGCATATTTTTCTTGCCTTCATGAAATCAGTATGCTCAACTGGGCTGAGATTCCAAAATGATTCATTAACCTAGCTGATTTGGGGAGGTCAGCTGGATCTGTATGTGGCCTCTCCCTGTAGCTCAGGCTTCTCCCAGCACAGTGGCTAGATTCTGAGGCGGGGAGTTTTGAGGAGGGGCGTTTTGAGGAGGGGAATGTTCTGTAAGTTAGTGTTCCAAGAGTGCGGAGTAGAAGTTACAAGGCTTCTTAGGATTGACCCTCAAGAAGAAGCAGGATGTTATTTCCACCACATCGTATTGGTTATGGAAGTTATTAAGGCCAGCCCAGATTCAAGAAAGGAGAATGAGACTCCATCTCTCAATGGAAAGAGTAGCAAAGAATTAGCAGCAAACTTTAATCTACTATAAACTAGGTGTTTATTAAAAATTCTAGACACTTTCCTTGTAGAGTTCTGATTTAGTAGATTTGTGGTAGCATCCAAGAATCTTTTAAACAAACACTCTAGATAACTTTTAGGATCATGCAAGTTTGAGAAATACTTATCTCTAAGTTTCCCTCAATTTTAATGTACCATGTATAAGCTTGGAGAGGGTAGCTGATAATGCAGTCTCTGTCCTTGCTCTGGGGAATTCGACCTCAGCATGCTTTTTTATCTTTTCTAATTCATTATCTTTGATAGGTATTTGGGAGTTAATTTTTTGTGATTTATATATTCATATTCTGCAAATAAGGTTTGTCTTTTTAATTCTGTTGTAGGATGAATGTATAGTCCTTGACTCTTGTGAAGTGTCAACGGAAAATAATCAAAGTACTCGGTTTCCAAAACCAGAGTTAGAGATTCAATTTACACCTTTATGTCCAAACAAAATGGCAGTGAAACACCCTGGTTGTACCTTACCAGTCATGGTTAAGATTTCCAAGTCTCGGAAGAGGAAGAGTAATGAAATGGAGGAGGTAAATACTTAACCGATGAGTGAATTTAACAAGCAGACATTATTATTAAGTTCAATTATATAGTTAAACTCTCTACACTGTCCTATTCATAAGCACTGCTGTTAGAGACCAAAATCATAACTTATGGCATATTCTGTCCTCTTTAAGAATATCACTGTAGTTTAGTAATCTTCAAACAAAAGGCTTATGAATAGTAAAATACATAGCTTATCCCCTATTTGAGTGCAGTTGTGGTAGTTCAAATGATGGTGGGTTCTATTGGAGAACTGTTGCAATTTATCAGTCCTGTTCAAACTGAGTCACTTTCCCTCCAAGGGAAGAGAAAATGTATGATTAAAAAAATGAGAGAAACTGAAATGGCTATCTTGCTTCAATGTAATCTTTGTTCTTTAACTAAAATTTTAGGTCTTATCATAACTCTGTATGTTCTCTTAGCAGTGAAATTCTTTTTCTAACAGCCAGTGTATTGAAATTTGGAAAATTTGGACCTCTATTTAGTGGAAGGCTAAAAACTGTTTGCCCCTTCTTATTGCAGCTTTTTAATTATAGGGTTATCAAACCCTCTACCATGTTGCATAAACTTTCTGCCCTCAGTTTCCTCCTTTTGGAAATAAAAGAGTGGATATGTTTAAAATGCTTAGTTTTTCCTCTACATGTTGTAGATAGGTAATAAGTGGTAATGTTTATTTTAAAAGCAAATTGATATAAGTTTAAAACTAATTATAAACTCCAGCATAATAACTTTATCTTCAACATTTGTTTTTCACTTCTTTAAAGAGTACTATATTTTCAAGTCTGTGGAAGAGAAATAGTATTAACTATACTCCTGAGGCTCTCTGTCAGGTAATAAATTTACTAAATGGATATTATTCATAAATAAATATTCATTTCCTGCTACACCTAGAACACCTTTAGAGGTTGTTTTATAGAGCCTTAGTTAACTTTTATTCTATATTTAATTTATATTTAATACATTTTAGATACAATTAAAGCACTAAATACTTTAATTTTATCATCTATATTGACTTTTCCTTGATTTGTTCTTTTTTTTAGGGAAAAGGGAAATTTGTATATACAGTGTGTTAAAATACAGTTATCCATTTTACTGTTGGTTTGTACTCTCCTGTACTCTTCATGTGTATTTAAGAGTAGATGTACAGGTTGTTGTAGGCAAATCATGTAAAACTTGGAAGTTTTCATTGATTTTGCTGGCTCTTCACTGCTGTAATAAACTGAGGTCCTCATGAAAGTCATCTGCACAGTGCTGTGTTCCATTCCAGGGAAGACAACAAAGAGCTCTTTATCGATCACTTACAAGTGTGATGGAATTACAGCTTTTCTTTTTTATCTGCTTCCCACGGTTCCATCTGTCTTCCCCTTTAAGGAAGTCTGTTTCTTATGACCCTTCACGGCTTCTACTTGATGACTTGAATTCTGAGGTTCAGTCATGATCTTTTCTCTGCTTCTCTTCTTGCCTTTTTTCTTTTATGCTTATAATCTTTGGTATAACTAGGATTTGTACAGTTCAGTTCAGGTAATAATACCACAAAAGGCTCTTCCTAAGATGCTATGCCTGTTTATTAGGGAAGACAGTGTGTTTCTTAGTTTTCACATTTTACCTATGTTTATACTGAAGATTTTTGTTTGTTTTCAGTGCTGCCAAATTTCAGTTAGAGATCTTAGACACAGATGCTTTGTGGGATTTGGGAGTTGGAGAAGGGGCAGGTGTATTGCTGTGCTATATTTTATAGATGGGGTTCAAATAAAAGGTGTTATCCCTTCTAATCTGCTTCAGTTAGCTCATAATTTCATTTTATATGGTGTGTGAAAAATCCATACCTTCAATCATTTTGCAATATATACATCTATTAAATTTTCACATCATATATCTTACCCTTACATATGTTATATGTCAATAATGTCTTTATAATGTGGGGGGAAAATTCATACTTTTAGTCAGGGTTTCTCAACTTCAACACTATTGACATTTGGTACTAGATATCTCTTATTTTAAGAAGGCCGTCTTGTGCATCATAGAGGTGCTTAGCAGCATTCTGGCCTCTACTCACTAGTTGCCAATAAAACTCCACTCCCCCCAGCAATGGCAACCAGAAATGTCTCCAGACATGCCAGTGTCCCCTGGAGTCAACAACCACCCCTGGTTGAGAACCACTATCTCCCTTCCTTCCTCTTTTCTTCCCTTCCTCCCTTTGTCCCTCATTTCCCCTCCCTCCTTTTCTTCTTTCCTTAGTCTACAGAAAGAAAAAAATTGTCAAGAAATTAACCAGTGCTGAAATATATTATCTTTAGGACTTGGTGAAATGTGAAAATAAGAAGAATATTGCAAGCAGAACAAATTTGAAGTCCCCTGTTTTGGAGCATATGAATTCTCCCAAAAAAGAACAAAAGGTTTGTCTTTTAATTTGTTCAAAATTGACCATTTTAATAACTTACATTTATAAAGTAGAAGATGAAAATAAAGATGTCAAATTTGGTTAGTAATTATCCAATTATGTCCAATTATAACTTATTTATCTCCTATTTCTGTTCATCTAATTCAGATGAGAAGGTAAGCTTCAGCATTTGGTCGGTAGCAGGTACTTCCTGAAGTGTTCACTTCTCACTTAGCAGTTCGTCTGTCACACTCACTTTGCCATTCTCTGGCTCTTTTATCCTTCTCCTCATATTCTTTTCTTTTTTTTCTTTTAATCTTCACCTGAGGATCATAGAGAGAGGGGGAGGGGGGTGGGCAGAGAGAAAGGGAATACCAGCTGCCGGCCCCCCTTCCCCATCCTGCAACCTAGTTATGAACCCTGACTGGGAGCCGAACCCACGGCCTTTTAGTTCACAGGAGGACACTCCAACCAGCTGAAGTACACCGGCCAGGGCCTCCTCATGTTCTTAATCACGAATTCCCCGCCTGAGAATTCATAACCTGTGCCTGGCCTCTTTAATTCAACTGTGGCTGTAACTATTTCTTTCTAAAATTCCTCATCAACAATAACCAAAAATGTTTATTTATTAGGCTTCTACACGATCATCATCTCAGAAAACATATTCTTTACGGAGTCAGGCATCTGCAATCAATGTAAACTTGACCACTAAGAAAAAAGAAGGAACACTGCAGAAATTTGGAGACTTCTTACAACGTTCTCCTACAATTCTTCAATCAAAAGGTGTGTAGAAAATTAATTAAATGTCCTTTAGTGTTCAGTATAGAATATTTCCTAGTATCTGATTGGTATAAACTCAACAAGGGTTATTATATTTCAAGTATACATTATATTATTCTGTGTTAGGTACTATGGGAAGAAACATGAAAGGATGATATGCCTAGGTGTTCACTGTGTAATAAAGAAAGTCCTGTATTTAAGTAATTGATCCAGAGCATGCTGCTTAGTGTAGTTACTGGGAGAAAAATAAAGTGCTGTGGTAGTACTGGAGGGAAATGAGCTACCACATTTTTTGGACTATAAGATGCACTCCCCCCAATTTGGGGGGGAAAGGGGAGGTGCATCTTATAGTCCAAATGTAGCTTGCCTGGTGAGGGTGTGTTCTGTGTTACTTATGTTATTAAATATTTCACATTTTTGCTTCAAAATTTTTTTTCCTAATTTCCTTCTCTAAAATCTAGATGTGTCTTACAGTTGGAAAAATTCGGTATTCTAATTAGGGGCTATGGGAAGGTTTTATAGAAGAGATGGGATTTAACCTAGTAATTAAAATGTTGGCAGGGTTACACCTGCTAGAGATAATCATTGTTGTTCGTATAATAGTAAATATTCTTCTAGTGTTTTTTTTCTATGTATAGATAAACATTACCTATTCATATAAATCAAACACATCTATAAAACCTATTGAGTTTACTTAATGCTTTTTTCTTAGCTACATTAATACCTGTTATATTAATATATGCTCAGATGTACACTTCATATCTGCATGTATACATAAACAGAAACATTCCTGTGTGTGTGTGTATACACATACACATACTCATACATCTACAAGAGGGAACAGTTTTGACACAAGTAGAATACTAGAGAAGTATAGGGAATGTGCAGGCTATTCCAGGTAGCAGTGTGTGTCTGGCAGTCAGAATGTGGAGAGATTATTGGGGAGAGGAGGCAGGTGGAGGAGTCGGTTTTCATGAGATTACCTGAGTGATTAGCAGTAGGATAAATTGGAGAGTAGAGGTAAGGAGAATAAGGAGGAGTAGGGATATAAAGGCAGGGGACAGTTGAATTGATTCAGATAGGTTATGTAAAAATACTTTCTGTAAAAATTTATATAGAGGTTCCCAAACTTGTGTGGTTCCTTAATAACGCAGTAATTTTTTTTCACTGTGCTCCTGCACCCAAAGAAAAACCTACTAGTTTTATCCATATAGTACTTGATGCCAAACAACGACTGAAAATTCAGCTTCTGAAAATCCAGGTTGCAAAGATATGTCATCATCAAAAGGAATGGGATGTAATACTTTGAAACTGACCTACCCTGAGCTACTGTCTGTTAGTATCCAGAGCAGGCCGCTTCACGTAGTTGCGGGGACGGAGAGAGGACCTGTGCTCCTCTGAGTTTGCGGCAGCCTGTGTCAGCGCACAGCGGGAAGTTCCGACTTACCAGGCCCTTTTGTATATATTTTTCAAAAAACATATACATCATTTTAAAGCATAGTTTGCATAAGCATAGATAATATCTGGAGGGACAAATAGCAAAGTGATAAATGTCTAAATTTGGGGGGGCAGAACTTGTCGTTTTAGATTTTTTAGATTTTCATATATTTTATTTAAAGTATATTGATAATTACTTTGATGTTAAAAAGAAATATGTTTACAAGGAGAGGGAGGTACACAAGCAGTAACTGGCTCCCTTACCTGCTTGACTCAGTTCCTTAACAGCTTCTCTACCTATATACCTGGCATGGATTTTTAAAAAAAAATTATTTCTAGGAATATAAGACATCCCTATTTTGGATTGTAACTACAATATATAGCTGTTGTTAATCAGTTGAAAATATAAGGAAAAAAGAAAATTGAGATTCATTATTTGGTATCACTGGTCTTCCAATTTTCTTGTCTATCTCCTACCCATTCAATACATGGGAAACTGATCTTTTCAAAGTGCAAATTGAATTATTTGAGCTATCATTTCTTGTTTTCTTTTTCACTGGAATAAAAGTGCCACAATTGCAAAATGTCTGTCTAGTTCACATTCTCAGTTCTTAGTATAGTGGCTCCAGGCCAAAATCCTGTCTGTGGTTTTGTTTTTGTTTTTAAAGACTGACCATTGCAGTGGCTGATCATTGTGTGGCAACTGCAAAGGTTTTACTGGTTAGGCCTCCTGGGGGAAAGCGGCACTCCCTGCACCAGTGCGCTGCCGTCTCTGAAGGGAGTTATAGTCACGGGCTCAGGCCGGGGTCCAGCCAGGCTCTGGCACATACCTGGATTCCCAGCCTAAGTGCCTTCATTTGGAGCCTTTTATTTGGGTGCCTTGAGCAGAGAACTTCTTCAGGTGTCTGCCAAAGACCTTATGGCAGGTAAGGGGAGGCAAACTTGAAGACACCTTTCTTCACCCTAACTCCAATTTCCCTCTCCCAGCCCTTCCCTCTGGCCTCCAGCCCCGATGCCCATGAAACAAGTGTATAAGCCTTTTGTTCTTCTGGCAGTGAGATGGCCCTCACTTCTGTGCTAATCCTCCTGACCTAGCCCACACAGTGTGCTATGGGAAATAGGGAAAAGGGGGTGAGTGGGAGCTGGTGATTTCTCAGGTGCAGCTTCCTGTTTATTCTATTGCTGTAAGTGCTTAAGGCCTTTACTGTTACTTTCACTTTGGCTTGTCTTAATTGGCTACTCACATCTGGCAACTCAGCTCTCAAGCTCAGCTGATCCCTGGACAAGTAGACCTTCAATTGAGCATATTTCCTTAAGTGTTTTTTTCTGTATTTTTAAGTATATTTTATTGATTATGCTATTATAGTTTCCCCCCTTTATTGTCTGCCCTGCACCCCCCAACCCTCCAGCATTCCCTCCCCTTAGTTCATGTTCATGGGTTGTACATATAAGTTCTTTGATTTCTTCCTATATCATTCTTAACCTCTCCCTGTCTATTTTATACCTACCAATTATGCTTCTTATTCCCTGTACCCCCCCATTCATCCCCTTCCCTTCCCCGCTGAAAACCCTCCATGTGACGTCCATTTCTCTGATTCTGTTCCTGTTATAGTTGTTTGCTTAGTATTTGTTTTCATTTTTTTTTTTAAGTTCAGTTGTTGATAGTTGTGAGTTTGTTGTCATTTTACTGTTCATGGTTTTTGATTTTCTTCTTTTGATTTCTTAGGTAAGTCCCTTTAACATTTCATATAATAAGGGCTTGGTGATGATGAACTCCTTTAACTTTATCTGGCCATCCATTTTAAATGAAAGCTTTGCTGGATAGAGTAATCTTGGATGTAGGTCCTTGCTTTTCATGATTTCAAATACTTCTTTCCAGCCCCTTCTTGCCTGTAAGGTTTCTTTTGAGAAATCAGCTAATAGTTTTATGGGAACTCCTTTGTAGCTAACTGTCTCCTTTTCTCTTGCTGCTTTTAAGATTCTCTCCTTATTTTTAATCTTGGGTAACTTAATGATGATGTGCTTTGGTGTGCTCCTCTTTGGGTCCAACTTCTTTGGGACTCTCTGGGTTTCCTGGAAGTCTATTTCCTTTGCCAGATTGGGGAAGTATTATTATTTTCATTATTTTTTCAAATAAGTTTTCCATTTCTTGCCCTTGTTATTCTCCTTCTGACACCCCTATAATTTAGATATTGGAATGTTTAAAGTTGTCCCAGAGGTTCCTAAGCCTCTCTTCATTGTTTTTTTTTGAATTCTTGTTTCTTCATTCTGTTCCAGTTGGATGTGTATTTATTTCTTCCTTTTGTTCCAAATTGTTGATTTGAGTCCCAGTTTTTTTCCTGTTACTGTTGGTTCCCTGAATATTTTGCTTTATTTCACTTTGGGTAGCCTTCATTTGTTCTTCGTTTTTCGACCAAGCTCAATCAGTTCTGTGAGCATTTTGATTACTAGGGCTTTGAACTCTCCATCAGATAGGTTGGCTATCTCCTCATCGCTTAGCTCTCTTTCTGGAGTTTTGCTCTGTTCTTTCATTTGGGCCTTATTACTTTGTCTCGGTGCACCTGTTAAGTTGTAAGGGGGAGGTGCCTTAGGTATTGACCAGGGCAGGGCAACCCTCCTTGCTGTGCTGCAGTGCTGCAGTGCTGCCTGTGGGGGAGGGGCCAGAGAGGGAACAATGCTGCTGGCTTGCTCTGCTTTAGCCCCACTTTCCAATGAATTCTTGTGTGAGACTGGAAGTTCCTCACACTGCGACAACCCCTGCCGTAGTCCACAGTCAGCTCTGAGTCTCAGTTTCCCCTTCAGCCAGCCCTGCCCACTCTGTCCACCGCCTTGCCACAGGTTCTCTCTGTCACCTGTCTGCCCCCACTCGCTCCTACCGGTCTGGTTGGTCTGATTGACTGTTTCTTTACTTCCTTGGTTGTTGGAGTTCCATGCAGTTTGACTTTCTGGCACGTCTGGTTCTTTATTGTTTTTAGATTGGTTGTTATCCTCCTTTTGGTTGTGCGAGGAAGAAAAGGGTTTCTGCCTACACTTCCATCTTGGCGGGAACTGGCAACTTTTTTTTTCTATTGTTTAAAAACACAGTTTGGTATATGTATATGGGTTTTTTTATCCAGGAGTTTTCCCAAATGGAAATATACTTTATTAAAACCAATATGTGCCTATTAAAAAACTAAAACAAATGTATAAAATAAGAAATATAAAAATTCCTATTCCATTTCCCAGAAGTAATAAACTGTTAGCAATTTGCTTTCTGTCTTTTACTGTGTGTGTGTATATGTATGTGTTAACTACAAGTAAAGGGCTCACAATTAAAAACTACCTTTACTTAATAATTATGTGGGCATCTTTACATGTGAGTACTGAACTAGATCTACTGCCTTGTTTTTGATGCTGCATGGTCTACTCTTATGTATCCTGCTTCTTTATTTAATGTAGCATAAAACCTCTTTCATGTCATTAAGGATGGATGAGTTTTATTGGTGGTACTATAATTTACAATCAAATGATATTTTACTTATTTGCTTTTGCTCTTAATCATTACTTTATGTTTATTAGGAATTTAATTTTTTGTTTGTGAATTGTCTATTCATGTCCTTTCACTGTTTACAAATTACAGTGGTTTTAATTTGGTATGTTTTTTGCTTTATTAAGAATTTTAAACCTTTCCAGTTAGAAAATTATTTACTTCAGAACTTAACTAATAAATATACTTTTTATAGCAAAGAAGATAATTGAAACAGTGAGCTCTTCAAAGCTCTCAAATGTAGAAGTAAGTAAAGAAAATGTATCTCAACCGAAACGGGTCAAACGGAAGTTATACACAAATGAAATTTCATCTCCTATTGATATATCTGGCCAGGTGGTAAGCTGCTTTTTCAGTTTTCTTAAACATAAGAGTGTTCGTGTTATTTTTAGTTTTGATACTCACAACAATTTGAATTTCATAATTCAAATTGCTAATTTTGAATTTTTGTATAATTTTGTATAATTTAAATTTTTACTCTTTAGATCAAATCTCTTAAAACATGCTTTAAATGTTATATTTCTGATAGTAAATGTGTTAAATTCATACTAATTAAATATAAATGTGGCATTAATGCATACAAATTCCATACATTTAATTTATAAGCTAATCAGGAAAATTTTAATTCCATCAATAAAATGATCACTGTTTAGTAATTTATTTGCTCCCAACATCTGTTTTTCTTGTTATCTTTACTACAGAGTTGTACAAATCTGGGCATAAGTGTGCCTGGTAAAAACACAGACTTGATGTTCAGTCATTTCCTCCCACCTTTCTTTCCTCTAGGGCTTCCAGGTTCTGTTGAGAAGAGACTGTAGTTTGTCCCTATGACTCATTCTCCTCACTCAGAACAGGCTGTGCTGTTATAGGGAAAGTTCTGATTTTTTGTCATGCTTACATTTGCCTAGTGGATGAAAGTGAAAATAGAAAAGTAATTAAAGGAAAAGCTTTCAGCAGCAAATGGCCAAGAAAAATCAGGGGAGAGAGGGTTTTTTTTGTAGCAGTAGCTATCAGATATAAGATAGACACTTAAAAGCAAGTGGCAAAGAATTGGGGTCAATTAGGACATGCTGTTAGAAGTACTGTTCTCTTCATCACTTTTTGCCATCTGTCTGATTATTACATAATTTCCTCCCTTGGCTGAAATTATTTCTTTTTTAGTTACAATATAATGCTCTTTCAACTTTGAAAGTTATGTAGTTGCTGCAAAAGACCATTTCTTAAAAATTATTTAGTCACAAGTCACAAGTTTCCAAACATTTTAGTAAGTATTTTAGGCTGCATATGGCCTGAATTTAATATAGAATGTAGATTATTTTAATTCTATAATAAAGTAGTGTTGAAAGAATCTTTTATAAAATCTATTACTTTAGGAAGCTTTTTTTGGCAGAATATTCCTGTAGCCCAAGAGGACAAAACAATATAATGTACCTATTTCAGTTACTAAGCACATGAACATATCTTACTAATTATAAATATGTTTTTATTTTTATTTATTAAAAAAAATTGTGTAATTGTTGATTTCAGATTTTGATGGACCATAAGGTGAAGGAAAGTGATCATCAAATTCTCAAACGACGACTTCGAGCTAAAATGGCCAAATAATTCATTTTGGAGAGTGTTTTAATGTAAATTTTATATTCCTAATCATTGTAACTTGCATCCCGATTTTAAAGATACTTGTATATATTATGGTATGCCATCCCTTTGTATATACAATGCTATTTTATACATAGTGTACTTTTAATTCAATAAAGAAGATAAGTCAACAATAAATTGCCTGCTTTTCTAAGAGTTTTTTGTAACAGCTTCTTTTTAAATTGTACGTAATTTCTTATTATCCCAGTAAGATACCATCCTAGGAAAGATGGTTTTGTTTTTCTAGACATAGATGCCATAGCTTATTCAATTTACTTATATTCAACAGTGTCTTACGAATTGTTTTTAATCTGTTAGGAAGTACAACTGATTTTGCATATCTGTTTGAATTACAGCTAAGATCCAGGGAATAAATGTGTATAGACCTCCTATTGACCAAATATGTATAGTAGTCCTCCCTTATCCACAGTTTTGGTCTCCTTGGTTTTAGTTACCAGGGTCAGCCGGAGACCAAAAATATTAAATGGAAGGTTTCAGAAATTGTTATTCAATAAATCCTAAGTTTTAAAATGAAATCCTACACTGTCCCATTCCACCCCACCCCATCCCACCTGGATGTGACTCATCCCTTTGTCCAGCATCGTCACAGTGTGTCCTTTCCCCTCCCACTGGTCCCTCGGTAGCTGTCTTGTTTATCAGATTGACCCTGGTGGTATCACTCTGCTTATGTTCAGTAGTCCTTTTAGTTAATAATGGTCCCAAAGTGCAAGAGTAATGATGCTGGCAGTTTGGATAAGCCAAAGAGAAGCTATAAAGTGCTTTTCTTTAAGGAAAAGGTGAAAGTTGAAACTTAATAAAGGAAGAAGAAAATCGTATGCTGAGGTTGCTAAGATCTACAGTAAGAATGAATCTTTTAGTGAAATTATGGAGGAGGAAAAAGAAGGGGCAGGTGCCAACACACCTCAGACTGCGGAAATTTTGCCCACGGTATATGGGAAGTGCATAGTTAAGATGGAAAAGGCATTACATTTGTGTATAGAAGGAAACAGAAAATGTGCTCCGACTGACAGCGAGGAAGCACTAAGCCGATAAAGATTTCAGCAAGGGATCCCCTGAAATGGGTGACCACATTCACATAACTTTTATTACAGTGCATTGTTATAATTGTTCTAGTTTATTTTTAATTTTTACTTTCTTATTGTGCCTAATTTATAAATTAGTATATAAACTCTGTCATAGGTATGAACATAAAGGAAAACACAGTGTATATTAGGTTTGGTGCTATCCCTGGTTTCAAGCATCAACTGGGGTCTTAGAACAGATTCCCTACAGACCAGGGGAGCTAATGTATATGCATAATTTAGAAAAACAATCTTGAGTCTTTAACTAGAGTATCTTATCTTTTATAATCTAATAGAGTTGGCTTTCTTATTTTTCCAGGAAATAGAAGATCAGAAGTAGAAAGTTAAAAAAGATGATAGCTCTAGAGGTCAAAAAACTGATAGCTAGAAATGACAGAATTTTAGACTTGCAGGCACCTTAGGAATGTGCTCTGTTAATTTCATAGGTGAGAAAACAGACCTGTAAAGTTTACTTTTTCTATATTATATAGCTAAAGTACATTGAGCTGCTCATTTGAAAAAGGCAAAAAGCATAGAGACCTCAAGAATTATTGCCAAATGGAACTTTTTAACCTAGGAGCACAACCTTTAAAACCTTAAAGGCTTCATTGGATTTTAGCATTGTTTACTTTATTGAATGATGATCCTAATTCAGCAAGAAAAATTATATTTGTTGTTTTGTTTAGGAGATAATACCATGTTTAGGGAAACTAGCCATCAAAATAGTTAATTATGTAATCTCTAATAGTTAAATTATGTAACATATTTATTATGTTACCTGGTTTCATTATGCTAAAAATATATACATAGTTGACCCTTATTATTCAGAGAGTCCATCTTTACAAGTTTTCTTACTTGCTAAAATTTATTTGTAATCCCCAAATCAGCACTGCAGGTACTTCTGTAGACATTCTAGGACATGCACAGTGTGGCAAGAAGTTTGAGTTGCCCCTCATGCATGTTCTCTGCGAAGGTCGAACAGTGTGAACATTGCCTTTTTGTTCCAGCTCTCAGACTAAACAAATGTCCACATATCTGAAATAGACTGAAATCACTGCTCAACAAGATCTGCAGGGGAGACAGTTTGCCAAATGAAAGGGCTTTAGAAACACCTTGGGCTTTCCACAGATTTATACAAAGCACTCACAAATTAAATTGAAAGTAGGAATCAAAATACCCACTGGAATAAAAACACTTCAGAAGAAGGTGCAACACAGTCTCTACAACTGTGTTTTATAATGTGTGATATGGAGTCAAAAGTGAGTTCATATGGAAAGAAACAGCAAAAGAAGTCCCATAGTAAAAAAAAAAAATGTCATGAAAAACTGACATGGCCCAAATTGTGTATATTGCAAAAAACTTTTAAGTGACTATTAAGTACACCTTCAAGAATTTAAAAGCAATGTTATCTCAATGACCAGGGAATCTCAGCAGGGAAAGGAAAGTATAAAGGAAATTAAATGGATGCCCAGACTGGCGTGGCTCAGTGGGTTGGGTGTCATCCTGCCAACTGAAAGGTCGATGCCTGGGTTTTGTGCCAGGTCCCTGGCTGGGGGTGTGCAAGAGGCAACCAACTGATGTTTCTCTCACACATCAACGTTTTCCTTCCTCTCTTGCTCCCTTCCTTCTCTTTCTAAAAATAAACATAATCTTAAAATCAAATGGAATTGTTACAATGGAAGAGTACCATAAATGAAAACCTTGGATAGATTTAACAGCAGATAAGAGATGGCAGAAGAAAGTGGTAGTGAACTTGAAAATGGATCAATTCAAATCTAATCTGAAGAGAGATTAAAGAAAGAATAGAGCCTCAGGGTCTTAAGGAAAAATATTACTTGGACTAGCACACATGTGATTGGAGATCCAGAAGAATAAAAGAGTGATGAGAGAGCAGAAAGAGTGTATTTTAAGAAGTAATGGCCAAGCATTTTACAAATTTCATGAAGAAATGTTGAAGGCTCTGTATATCCTAAAAGAAATCTGAACAAAACTACCTATGAAGATAGTCAAACTACTGAATACCAACAATAAAGAGTAAATTGGAAAGCAGAATGATCAGCAAAATGTTGAAAATCTGCAGAACAACATATACAAGCTGCTTACTGGGAGAAAATGTTGCAATGCATAAGTTATACAAAAGACATACTTAAGAATATATAAGAAAGAAAATTTTAATGAGAACACAACCAACCCCATAAAAATCTGGTTAAGACTTGCATAGATGCTTCACTTAAAGAAGACACAGGCAGTTACCATGGGAGGCAAATTAGAGCCACAGGCAGAGGCAAAATTATAGTGAGAGAATGTTCTGGTTTCCCTACTCTATTAAATTGTGCGTCACCTCCCAGCTGCCCGGCTTCCCTAATCTTGATCTTCCTTCCATTGCTACTTTGGAGCAAGATAAAACCATTGTAGCTATTTTGAACTGTTTGCAGCCATCATTGCAGCTATAATTGCTGTATTTGCAGACATATATATTATTCAAAATGGACATTTTTCTTCCCTTTCATATATTTTGTAAAGCATGGGATCTGTCAGTATATCTGCTTTGGCAAAATCCCAAACAGTGACCATATTGGCTAATTAGATTCTTCAAAGCCCTTATCTGAACTGTTTCTCAGAGTTTCTGTCTCACACATAGAAACTAAAGTTTGGGAATTCTCTAGTTTCCCAAAACATGGAACTCGTTAAGGAAATTTAGGCTTTCCTTAGATGTTTAATGGCTACATTTCCATAAATGGGAACTTTTACTTTGGCTTTCTGAATCTATGGGTTGAGCTACCAGCTTAATCTAATGAACAGTAAACACAATAGAAATTTCTTTTTCGCCATAATTAGCTACAAGTTTGGCCAGTTTAGTCTTCTTGTCCTAAAACTAATTCCATGTGCATCAAAAACAAATCCACGTATAATAGCAAACAGGCCTCATGGTATGGATTCAGTATGGCTAGGAGGTTCTACACACAATTTAACTTGGATTCATAATTTCTGAGCAGTTTGTACACCAATTTAGCAATGTGATGAGTGACAGTTGCTAGTCCTGAGAAGCTAGAGCAGATAGGCCAGTGGCCTAGCAAGTGTGTGATTCGAGAATGCCATTTATATGCTAACACTTAGTCTCCTCTGTTTCCCTCCCCTACCCGCCCCTATACTATCACTCCATGTATCATTTATTTTGGGACTCTCCTAATCTTTAAATGGCCAATTTAAAACTTATTTGGCCATGAACAACTACAGATAACCATTTGCAACATCAAAAGTCATTGAGACATTCAAATATTAATTCTTCCTATCCATGAACATAGTGTATACTTCCACTTATTTGTATTTCAGTTTTGTTGGTTTCTTATAATTTTCTGAGTACATGTCTTTCACACTTTGGTTAAATTTATTCCTAGGTTTATACTACCCAAAGCAATCTATGCATTCAACACAATTCCTATCAAGATACAAATGGGGTATTTCACAAAACTAGAAAAAAGATCTCAAAAATTTATATGGAACCATGAAAGATCTTAAATAGCCACTGCAGTCTTGGGGGAGAAAAACAAAGAGGAATCATGCTCCCTGACAATAGAGTCCAGAAATAAACATGGTTTTATGGTCAATTAATATTCAACAAAAGAGGCAAGAACATATAATAGGGTAAAAAGACAGTCTCTTCAATAAACGGCGTTGGGAAAATTGGACAGATAAGTGCAAAGAAATGAAACTGGACCACTTTCTTACACCATACACAAGAATGAACTCAAAATGACTTGAATACTTAAATATCAGACTTGAAACCATAAAAATTCTAGAGGAAAACATAAGCAATAAAATCTCAGGCATTTCTCATAGCAATATTTTTTCTGCTGTATCTCCTTGGGCAGGGGACACAAAAGAGAAAATAAACAAATGGGACCACAAACTAAAAAGATTTTGCACAGCAAAGGAAACCATCAACAAAATGAAAAGACAACCCACTGAATGGGAGAACATATTTGCTAATGATATATCTTATAAGGGGTTAATATCCTAAATTTATAAAGAACTTAACACAACACCAAAAACACAAAAACAAAAAATCCAATTAAAAAATGGGCAAAGGGCCTGAATAGACATTTCTCCAAAGAGGACATACGGATACTCAATAGACATGAAAAGATGCTCAATGTCACTAATCATCAGAGACACGCAAATTAAAACCACAAGGAGATACCATTTCACACTTGTCAGAATGGATACCATCAATATATCAACAAACAAGTGCTGGCAAGGATGCAGAGAAAAGTGAACCCTTGAGCAGTTTGGTGGGAATGCAGACTGCTGCAGCCACTGTGGGAAGCAGTATGGAGTTACCTCAAAAAATTAAAAGTGGAAACTTTATGACCCAGTGATTCCACTTCTGGGAATACATTCAAAGAAACCTGAAACACGGATTCAGCAGAATATATGCACCTCTATGTTCATAGAAGTGTTATTTATGATAGCCAAGATCTGGCAGCAGCCCAAGTGCCCATCAGTCGATGGTTGGATAAAAAAGCTGTGGTACATTTACACGATAGAATACTCCTGAACCATAAAAAAGAGATCTTAACTCTTTTTGACAACATGGATGGACTTGGAGAGTATTATGCTAAGTGAAATAAGCCAGTAAGAGAAAGACAAATACCATATGACTTCACTTATATGTGAATGAATAAAATAAACTAACAAAATTGAAACAGACTCACAGATAGAACAGACTGACAGCTGTCAGAGTAGAGGGGAGTTGGGGGGCTGGGTGGAAAGGTGAAGGAATTAAGATAAAAAAAATCTCAGACTGACAACAGCTTGGTGATTGATTACGAGAGAAAAAAAGGGGTGTGGGAGGTAAAACAGTGTAAAGGGGGGATAGGAGATTTCACTTGGGGCTGTGAACACAGTACAATATACAGATGATGTATTAGAGAATTGTACACCTGAACCCTTATAATTTTATTGACCAATGTCACCCCAATAAGCTAAAAAAAAGTCATTGAAATAAAATATGCATATGGATAGTCAAAATTAAAACTATTTTTTGAAATGTTTAATAGAAAACAAATGAGACTGAAAATGTTAGCTAACTCATTATGTGTGAGTTTTAAGACAAGATACGTATCATTAACCCAGTAGACCAGGGGTCTGTTGTTTAGACCACAGCCATGCCCTTCAGTTGTGTATTGTCCGTGGTGGCATTCTTGCAGTAGCTACAGAATTGAACTGTTGTAATACAGACCATGGGTTGCAAGCCTAAAATATCTACCATTTGACCTGTACAGGAAAACGTGTGTCAGCTCTTGCAATAAACAATCCTACGTAGATATGCCAGCAGAACTGGTCTTTTTAAAATAAAATTTTATACCAGTAATGCACGTATTATGATGGAAACTGAGGTGTTATTGGTAGGAATTAGTTTGAAAATGTAAAGACCAGGTTGAACATATTTGTCGCTATTTCAATGTCTTCTAGAATACATAAGAAATAATGTATATACCTTCCATGCTACATGTATAGCAAGAGCTTTTATAATTGTTCAATATGTGCATTTGATACATTTTACTCTTAAGATTATCACCTGTGCTTGACAAAGTATTTTTTATAATGTTTTTGAAGATTTTATTTATTTTATTTTTTAGAGAGGGGAGGGAGAGAGAAAGAGAGGGAGAGTAACATCAATGTGTGCACCCCCTACTGGGGACATGGCCCAAAATCCAGGCATGTGCCCTGACTGGGAATTGAAACTTTGACCCTTTTGTTTCACAGTCCATTGCTCAACCACTGAGCCACACCAGCCAGGGCTTGACAAAGTATTTTAAATTGATCTAATCAGTTGAAAAAATAAAGATAGCAAGCTGAGAAAGAAACAGATCTCAGCAAAGTTTTAAAAATTATTTTTAAACTACCTTTTTGTTTGTAAATAACTTCAAGGTTACAGAAAATTTGCAAGAATAAGGATATTACATGGAACACTCATATATAATCTTTACCTCAATTCCCCTGTTCTTTTTATGGCTTTATTGATATTTAATCGACAAAACAGCAAGATGTTTAAAGTGTAAAAAGTGATTGCTTGATATACATATACATTGTGAAAGGATTCCCCACACTGCCTCGAGTTAACACATCACCTCACACATTTCTCTTTCTTTGTGTTTCAGAAAATTAAGCTCTACTAGCAAATTTCAATGATACAATATGATGTTATTCAGTATAGTAAGTTTTAATGAGAAGATGAAGGAAAAAGCGCGAGTCTGAGTGAGCACCTAGATGCTGTAGGGCTCTGTTCTTGGATAATGTCGACACTCATGGGAAGAAGGAATACCCAGCATCCTAAGTTCTTGAGAGAATTACATGAGAAAATGTATATCAAAACCAGATTGAAACTACTGGGCAGTTTTGCCGAGGGACCATTGCTTGTGTTTTCTCCGCACATTCTAGCTCATTGCAGGGAGAGTCACACAGACAGTAATTCAGATTTAGATGTAAGTCCCTTATATTCTTAGCAAGTCCTTGATGATTTCTCCTCTGGCAGCTGTGAAAGCGCCTCTATTAAGACGACAGAATTGACCTCCTCGGACAGCTCTGTCCGTTGGGGCAGACTCGGAGGAGGAATGATCGTCTAATCTTCCTCACGGACTTAGAGCTTCTTCTAACTCAGTGGTTCTTAACCCTCACTGCACATTAAAATTACCTACAGATCTTAAAAAAAAACCCTACGGATGCCTGGTCCTATCCCAGACCTGACTGAATTAGCTGCGGAGGGACCTGGGCACTGGGGTTGTTTACAAGCACCACTGGTGATTCCAAAGGGCAGTCGGTGCCAGAACCGCTGCTGACGCTGCAAAGATAAGTTTGTCCACCAGATGGAGACAAAGCACTTCTCTCTGAAAAGGCTCCGCAGGCAAAACCCCAATCTCTGACTTTAAGGCTGCAGCAACTCCAATTTATGTAATGTGCCAAGCAGGGCAAACATGTGGGAAGACAGGTAGAATTATCTTTGGTACTGTTGCTTGCCAACCAAAGATATTATTGTCACCACTGGGGAAAATTCCAGGAACTAATTTAAAAAATAACATGTGGCTAAAAATATACCCTGTTCACCCAATTACCTGAACTAGCATCTAGAAATATTTGCAATCTTTTTCCTAGTTCATTTTGATGAAATAGACTGTATAAAAAAGGATGGTATTATTGTTCCTGTAGAGTGGAAGATTTTGACCTAAGATCATTCCAAGAACTGGGCAAAGGGAAGTCAACATGGGCATGACTAAATTATCTTAAGACATGCTCACAGGAGTTTAGGAAATATGCAGATGTAATAATGTAACTTAGATTTATTCCTAACTGTGAAGCACTTGATTGGCAGCTCCCAACTTCCCTGGCTCCCGTTGCCTAGCTCTCTCACAGAAGCTCTGAAAGCTTGACCTCTGCCCCCTTTTAGCTACAGATGGTCAGTGAGACCAGGTAAAAACTGTTGTGGAGGGCTTCCCTTCCAGGATGAGATGACAAAAAATTCTTTCTTTCCTTTTCCTCAACCCTCTTTCCTCATCTTTTTGGGGGCATGACACTTGGAGGTGGGGCCCCTGTCCACGAGATGACAAGTGCGAGGACGAAGCCAGTATAACTAAGGAAGGCAGAGAGGACGAGCAGGAAAGCCCAGGTCTCGATGAGTCCCCCTAGGCAGCTACTGTGCTGCCAAGGACTGCCTATGTCCTACCTAGTAGTTATGGGGGTGGGGGAAAAGCTTCCTGTGATTGGCAAATACATTTTTTCCTAATTCGTCCATCCCTGAAAAGTTATTATATTGGCACATAGACATAAATAAATAAATAAATAAATAAATAAATAAATAAATATATATATATAATATTGACTTTAGACCTTATCTTTTTTAGTTATCATTATTTTTAACCTTTGTAGTTAAAGAAGCCCTGTGGGCTTTAGACAAAACTAGGAATTTAGAAGCTTGACTTCTCTTTTTGGTTGCTATTTCTTTTTTTAAAGTATATTTTATTATGTTATTACAGTTGTCCCAATTTCCCTCTTTTCCTCCCCTCCCCCCTTTCCATACAGCAATCTCCACCTTAGTTCATGTCCATGGGTCACGCATGTAAGTTCTTCGGCTTCTCCATTTCCTATACTATTCTTAACATTCTCCTGTCTATTTTGTACCTACCAATTATGCTTTCTAATCCCTGTACCTTTTCCACCATTCTCCCCTTCTACCTCCCAGCTGATAAACCTCCAAATGATCTCCATACCTATGATTCTGTTCCTGTTCTTGTTGTTTGCTTAGCTCATTTTTTAAAATTTTTTAAGATTCAGTTGTTGATAGTTGTGAATTTGTTGTCATTTTAATGTTCATAGTTTTGACCTTTTTCTTAAATAAATCCCTTTAACATTTCATGTAATGATGGCTTGGTGATGATGAACCAAGGTATGGTTCATCACCATACCTTGTCTGGGAAGTGCTTTATCTGCCCCTCCATTCTAAATGATAGCTAGGCTGCATAGAGTAATGTAGTTTGTAGGCCCTTGCTTATCATCACTTTGGATACTTCTTGCCAGTCCCTTCTTACCTGCAAAGAATCAGCTGCCTTTTGAGAATCAGCTGAAAGTCTAATGGGAACTCTTTTGTAGGTAACTATCTGCTTTTCTCTTGCTGCTTTCAAGATTCTCTCTTTAACCTTTGGCATTTTATGATGTGTCTTGGTGCGGCCCTCTTTGGGTCCAACTTCTTTGGGACTCTCTGCTTCCTGGACTTGTATGTCTATTTCCTTCATTAAATTAAGGAAGTTTTCTTTCATTATTTTTCAAATAAGTTTTTGATTTCTTGCTGTTCTTATTCTTCTTTTGGCACCCCTGTGATTCAAATGTGTTGGCATGTTTGGAGATATCTGAGAGCCTTCTTATACCATCCTGTTTTTTTTGAATTCTTGTTTCTTTTTTTTTGGTATGTTGACTGTTTATTTCTTCCTCATGTTCCAAATTATTGATTTGAATCCCAGCTGCCTTCCCTTCACTTTTGGTCCCTGTAGATCTTCCTTTATGTCATATACTGTAACCTTCATTTCTTCCTTTATGCTGTTGCTGTACTCAATGAGTTCTCAGGGCATCCTGATCATCAGTGTTTTGAACTCTGCATCTGCTAGGTTGGTTATCTCCATTTTGTTTAGTCATTTTTCTGGGGTTTTGTTTTGTTCTTTCATTTGGGCCATATTTCTTTGTCTCCTCAATGGCAGCCTTCCTCTGTTTGTTTCTGTGTGTCAGGTAGAGCTAGTTTGAATCACTATAAGAGGCACCTGTCAATTGTGTGGGGTGGAAGTTTAGGTAACCCCCTTCACTGCTTTGTGGCTCTGTGTTAGGGGAGACTTTAGAGAGGGAACCGTGCTACCGCCTGGCTTCCTGAGGCAATTTGCCTAGTACTTGTCCCATTTCCAGTCACTTTACCCACTCCTGTATGTTATGGGCACCCTTCCAGCTGTTGCCCTGGTGTTGAATCCCAGAGTGGGTGGGTTTGCATGTTTTAAGGCTGTGCAAGCCCTTTAAGTGAAGTTTCCTAAAAATCCAGTAGTTTCTTCACCTGCCCAAACCGCACTGGTTTTTACAGCCAGAAGTTGTGGGGATTTATCATCCCAGCACTGGAACCCTGGGCTGTGTGGTCTGGCCCGAGGCTCAGATTGCTCGCTCCCAAGGTGTCCCTCCTGATTTTTATCCACCACATGTAAATGTGAGCCCGGCCATGCCCGTTCCCCTGCCATCGCCACCTCTCTGTGCCACACCACGTCTCCTCATCTCTCTGCCCCATTTCTGCATCTCTCTGCCCCTCCTACCCATCTGGAAGGCTCTGGCTTTTTTAAATCCTTGGTTGTCAGACTTCCATACAGTTTGATTTCCTGAAAGCTCTAGGTATTACTTGTTTTGAAGTTTAGTTGTAATTCTTTCTGTGGCTGTGCGAGGAGGTGAAATGTGTCTACCTGCGCCTCCATCTGGCCAGAAGTTGCTTGTTACTTCTAAGCAGCATATATTAAGTGACTAATTGTGAACACCAGGCAATCTACTAGTCATTCTTGCCCTAACCAATTTTCCAAGTCAAAATGCATAATTTGGCAAATCACATGGTTATAAGGTGACAATTTTCAACAGAGTGATGCTAGACGAGCCACACGCCCTGCTACCCCACCTGACACAGCCTGTGATTTCTCCCAGGGACCCACCAGGTCGAAGCTCACAGAGCCTGCCAGGCCCCAACACACATAGGACTGAATAGAAATGATAAACCAAGTAGCAACAGACAACAGTATTTATAACAACACAGGCCTAGTTTTGTCTTAAAGAACTGGGAAAGAATAAAATCCCTACATTTTGTTTAAGCAGAGCAGCAATTGGATGGCCAGGACTGTCAGAATAATTTCTATTCTACGGTCCATTGAGAGGATTTCATGGAAGAGGATTTCACAGATTTCGGGGGCTGTTCAAAGGACTCAGCTGAACTGAGCTGATAACACGTGGGGAAAGATACGATTGGCATACGACGTGTCCTTGGAAAGGTCCAGAAGACCAGGTGGGCCTCTCTTGAGACAGCACAGAAATGTGTTTCCTGTGGTCATGGGAGGGTGTTATACGCTGGCTCTGTGAGCAGCCCAGGGACAGTGACGCTGGACCTCTGGAAGGCAAAGGCAGGAGGCAGTCAGTCCCCTGAAGTGATGAACTGCACTAGGGCTGCTGCTGCTGCTGCTCCTCTTGCCTCCCTGCTGTTTGTCACAGGCTGGTAACGCTCCCATCTGATCTCCAGGCCTGATCGCTCTGTTTCAGACTCATTTCCAGCTGCCTCCCGGTTATCTGTTTTCACAGTCATCCCAAACTCACCACTTCTGAAAAGAAGCCCATTAAAGTCTCTTCTTCCTGCACATTCACCCTCTCATTCTGTACTTTTTGGCAACTATGTGCCTATTTTATTTATTCAGCTTTATTAAGGTATAATTGACAAAGAAAATCATGAGATGTTTAAAGTGTACAGTGTGATGGTTTGATAAACATGGACATTATGAAAGGGTTCCTCCTGTCAGGTTAATTAACACGTCTATCACCTCACACGTTTAATTTGTGTGTGTGAGAACATTTAAGTTCTATTTTCTTAGCAATTTTCAATACAGTATCATCAACTAGAGTCATTAGAGATCTTTGTTTGTCTTGTAACCTCAGGTTTGTACACAGGAGGTTGGAGAAACCTCCTCAGCCCCCAACCAGCAGCAACCACTTTTCTAGTTTCTCTTTCTTGCTGGGAGTTCAGCCGTTTATAGGTTCCACGTATCTGTGATACCAGGCAGCACCTGGTTTTCCTCTTTCTCGCTGACAACTGTTTATTGGTGCTGACTCCGTGCCTGTCACTGTGCTGGCGAGACGGGGTGTGCGAACCCAGGCGTGGTTCTCCCCGCTGCTGCGTGTCCGGCGCGGGGGAGACCGCCACCCGCCAAGCAGGCGCACACACAGCCACGCGTTTCAGTCTGGGATGATGAAGAAAGGACCCGGGTTGCTATCTGAGAACCAACGGGGAACTTTGTGTCTAATGAGGCAGAATATCGCCCAACCTGGGAAAATGAATGTCACCTTTTCCTGTCCCTCCCGTACCATTGAAAGTAACCAAAGGTGTGGCCCCCTCAAGCTGCCTTTGAGATATTGATTTTAAGCTGTTTATTAAGAAACGAGACTGAGAAAGAACATTCGATCCTCCCCCTTCCGACCTAGAGATTCAGATGAAGAGGCCTACCCAAGGAAGGAAACCTTGGCATGTTCGCCTTAGCCTCATTTGAATGGATGAACAAGGAGGCTTCACGCAGCGGTCTGTTAGCTAGATGGCCCCTGTGTCCCATCGCTTCTGAGTTGCCTAGGAAGGATTTGCCTGCACTGCGTGTTCCCCTCTTCCTCAAGTACCTGTAAACTGCCCACTCTCACTTCTGAAATCTAGGATGCCCTACCCCACTACTTTTCTCCTTTGTCCAAAATGTCTCATCTACCCAATGTTGCTTCACTGTCTTGGGAGTTTTTATGCGTATGTGAACTCCCCATGCACATGCATTAAAATTAGTTTCTCTCTCCTATTGATCTCTGTTAAGTTGATCATTAGCCCAGCTAGAAGACCTTCGATGGTGAAAGGGAAAGGATTCCTTTTTTTTTTTTTAGCTCCCATACCGTTTGTATACAACCAACAACCGCATCGTGCCTATGTGACCTCTTAACTATTTCTCAGGCTCATGTCCTCTTTCCGCTCCTCAGTACCCTAGTTGAGACTGCCTTCCTCTTCTGTGTGGACCCTGCGTCAGTCCGTGAGGCCAGGGTTTTCACGCTTTCCCCTGCCCTTCACTCCACCCCGCCTCCCTCTCCATGCTGCCTCCACACAGCTTCATCCAAAACCTGCATGTGGCCATGTTTCTTTCCTGCCTGAAGCTTTTCTGCTGGTTTCCATTTTATGTTATAAAATTAGCTCAGACTTTTAGCCTCATTGTCATTTTCTTTTATCCCCTTGAGTGTACATTTGAGGGACACCATACTACTCACAGTCCCTTGAGCACGTCGTGTTTCAACCCTCCGAGCCTTTGATTGTACTGTCTTGCCCCCGTGGTTTCACCTTACCTCCCATCTTTGTGTGACTTCCAATTTGCTTCTGTCTCGCATGCCTCTCCTGTGTTCATAGTGGTTCACGCTTATTTACCCTCATTAGAGCACTCAGCACACTGCATTCAATTTGCATATTTCACATTTGCCTCCCTTCCCAGAATGTGTGCGTGCCAAAGAGGGGGCCTTCCTTCACTGGTCTCTGTGTCTAGCAATGTGCTTCGCAAAGGCAATTTGTAATGGATCTCATTATACAATGGAACCAGAAGTGAGATATATTAGTTTCCCTGGGAAGAAATGTAACTTGATGCCAAATCAAAGACGCAATTTATGATTTATTGTTTGATCGTCCAACTGCCCTCAAAAGTCAACAGCGCAGATGTTATAGCATGACTCCACTACACATACATGTAGTCTCGTCAACCCCAAATGGATACACCCATTCAATCCACTAGATAGTGAACATGTGCAGGACATTGTTTTCAAGGTAATACTGACCAATCACGCCTTCCACTTCCCCAGGGAAAGCCCTCATTTTACCCCACTGGGTGGTCAGAGTGGTCGTGGTTTTCTGACAGCTGTTGGACCCCAACTCTGTCTATAATAGCACCTTGGGGAGGAGGGTTTATGGGTTTATCATCCAAAGTAGGAGTTAAAAAATAGTTTTTTGACAAAGAGGAAGCAGAGCTTGCTACCCCAAAATATGTCTTTTGCGCTACTGATTATTTTAAGCTGGTTATTTTTAAGAAACAAAGGACTCAGAAAAAAGCCTTTAACCTTCCCTCTGAACTTTTCCTTAGCTTCACATGGAAGACAAACCTTAACTGCGCAATCTGCCCTGGGGCCTCAAACCCTTACGAGCCTCTGTGTGCACATATGTAATAGTTTGCTCAATTTCTCCTGTTAATCTGTCTCCTGTTAGTTTGACTATTAGCCAAGCTGGAAGCATTTAGGAGGGTAGAGGGACAATTGATTTTTCCTCCCCCACAATAGCAATACACTGAAACCTAGGTACTGGAAGTGAATCGAAGTTTTGCCACCTCGAAGCTGCCTTTTTGAGATGTTTATTTTAAGCTGTTTATTAAGATACCAGACTCAGAAAAAAACCTTTGACACTCCTTCCTTTCCTACCCAAGAGATTCAGGCAGAAAATCTGCTTCAGGAAGGAAAGCTTAGGATGCTTGACTTTGCCTAACTTGAATTAAGTATGGTAAATAAGGAGGCTTTGGGCAGGGATCTCTGAGCTACATACCCCTGTGTCCCATTGTTTCCGAGTGACCAAGCAAGAATCTGCCCACCCCTGTGTCCTGCTCTTCCTGAACGACGTGTCAACTTCTCCTTTTCACTTCTGAAATTGAAGGCTCTGTTGCCTCCCTTTCCTCCTTTGTTCAAGATGACACATATACCCAACATTGCCTTACTGTCTTTGGAATTTATATGCTTATGTGGATTCCCCATGTGCATGTGTTACATATTTTATTTCCCATTATTAATCTGTCTGTGAATTGATTGTTAGCACAGCTCAAAGAACTTCAAGGGTGGGAGGAAAAGTGATAATTTTCTAGCCCCCACATGCTGCAGCAACTTCTAAGGTGAAAGATTTATGGACCTTAATGCTTGGATGGCTGGACAAGCTGTATTTCAAACATACTAATACTAAATTTCATTGTTGCTGCTGTTTTAAATCTGATATTCAAATGTAATGGGTATCAGGTGGTTTATGTGGCAATGCTACACGGAAGTGGCTTGAAAAAACATACCCCAAATTAGGGGCTGATTGGCGTGGGGGCAGTAACCAGATACTCGGAGCTCCTCCTGGAAATGCCATTTGCATTATGCCTCTGATTTTTGGGAAAGAAGCATATGGGACATTCAAAGTGGAATGGGGACTTTCTCCAGGTTTCCTGGTAGCTAGGAGAGGATGCAGTCCTCGGAGGGAATGTTGGTCAACTGTAAGTTATAAAGTAGGTGGACAAAAGCTCTACCTGATGCAAAAGCCAGGGGAAACTTGTGGATGTGGTGTTTTGTGGGGTTGTATAGAATAGTTCCTGACTAAACTCTAGGGTCTGATGAACAATAATATATGGCTTATGAGTATGGATTGACCAGCGAGGTTTTTGTATAATATATCAGTCAATCTAGATAGAAACACCACTTTTTTCCTTAAGTCTTATACAAGGCAGGGGCAGAATGGATGGGGTGGCTCTAAACGAATAATGTCAGGTGCAGTGAAACCACCTAACCCTCTGGAAACAACCAAGAGCAGAAACAGCAGAGCAGGCGGGAGGGTAGGAGAAGACTGGCACCTGGTGAGCAGGTAGCACCAGGAGCCCGACAGCATGGAGTCCCTGCCCAAGGCGGGAACCAATAGGCGCAAGGCAGGCTGCTTCCTGGGCGTCCAAGTCGAGACAGTCCCTGCGTGCTGCCCGTCTGTCTAACATTCCAGGTGCTGCTCAGAGGACGTGAGATCCTGGGAGCTTCCGTTGCCAAACTCCAGGATTTCAAGATCTTCCTCCTTCCTGCGTTGTGTTAGTTAAACTGAACATGGCAAGGATTTTCCTGCCCTGAGTGCTCCCCTCTTCCTCAACTATCAGTTAATCACCCATTTTCCCTTCTCACATCTAAAACCTCATTCCTCCCCCACCTTCTCCTTTGTCCAACAATGTCTTATATACCCAATGTTGCCTCACTGTCTTAGGAATTACCATGCCTATGTGAATTCCCCATGTGTATGTATTAAACTTTTATTTTCTCTTGTTAATCTGTCTGTTAGTTTGATAGGTAGCCAGGCCAGAAGGATTTAAAAGGTTGGAGGAAAAGTATGAATATATATTTTTAGGCCCCACATGTCACTAAAAAGTCTGAGTTTCCATAAACCTCTCTGTCCTGAATGAACCAGGATAGTTATTCACCCTACTGGGATGGAACAAGACAAATCACTGAGAACAAGACAGCCTCAGTGAACTCTGGAGCTACATGCTGGGATCAGGTAAGGGAAGTGCAGATTCCCTTATAAGGGGGCTGGTCCTCATTGTAACAAAGTAGAGCCCTTCCATTGTTGGAAATCCAGAAGTTGGAGAGGTCGCCAAGGCCACTTTGGATAACCAATAAGCAGACTGTTTATGGGGCAGAATAGAAAGAAGTTAGGGAGAACTCCCTACAAGTGGAATACAGAGGTAGGAGTGGATATCACAGGATAATAAGCTTCTAGACCAGGGGTGCCCAACTCATTTTCACTGGGGGCCACATCAGCCTTGAGGCTGTCCTCAAAGGGCCGAATGTAATTTTAGGACTGCATGAATGTGACTACTCCTTAACTAGGGGCAAGGAGCTTGGTGCTGCCGCCGGGTAGAAACAAGGTGCCAGGCCAGATAAAATAAGGTGGAGGGCCAGATTCAGCCCTTGGGCCTTGTGTTTGCCACCTGTGGGCTAAGTCTTCTCACCAGAACCCCCACCTCCACATGTGATGAAAGGGAAATAGTTTATGGCAGGAAACGCCTGAACTGGTCACAGAAGGAAGTCAACAACAACAAGGACTAGCTAAAACCGGATCAATCCAAGATGGAAGGAAAATTGACCAGAGAGCGACACCAAAGCTCATTATACCATCATTGTAATGAAAACTGACACCCCAACTGAAAGGAGGGCTGCGGGGGATGAACCCTGTGACACTTTTTGAATGGACCATACTAGGCACAAGACCCTACTCCCAACCCTGACTCTGACTCCCTATTCAGAGTCAGAATTTGCACCACAAACTTCAGAAACAAGCCACCCTGGGAAACACATAGAATCCTAAGTACTGACTGATCATGCACACAAACTCACATGTGAGTTCTCCTGTGTCCACTCGGACATGCATTGTTGCTTCTTTGACCATGGGGCATCCTTTCCTCTTAGTCTCTACCTGAATAAAACTTGCTTTCGCTCTCACTTGCAGTCTCACTTTGTCTCGTTCTTGAATTCTTTCCTGAGCTATTCAAGTGCCTGGAGGTCCTGGACTGTGCCGTGGCAGGGGGAGCCCCCGGCACGGAACTGGTCCAGTGGCGTTCAAATGCCTCACAAATGCAGGAACAAAGAAAATGTACTCCTCACCCTAAACTGAAGTGTGGGCTGGCCTCAGACAAAGTCCTTTTTGGGACTGAGGGCAGAGGAAATAAAGTGGCTTTCTAGAGAACTTGTCTGAAGAGCAGGTGTCATTGAAATCACACTGAGTGTTCATTCAGCTGTTTCCTGGGCCTCACCCCAAATTTACCAAACATCATTATTAGGGGCAAAACCTGGGAATCTGTTCTTTTAATAAGCACCTTGGAAGATTCTTATGTGAAGTGATGTTTGGGGATCCTTTGCACTGGGGCAGTGATGTTCAAACATTTTTGATTACTCACCTCTAGCAGTGAAAAAAATTTTAAACATATATCCCCAAAGATGTATTTATTTATAAAGTTCTCTCTCTCTAGCTCTTTCTCTCTCTCACTTCAACTCATCTGTTAAGTCACATCTTGGGAAATGGCTAAATGGGCTTGGTTTATGTTTTTAATGTACCTTGGATCTTTCTTTTCAGAACACACTTCAGTCTCTGGACTTGAATTTTATAAGGACAAAGGACTATGTCCATTTCACTCACCTTTATACTAGCAGCAGCATAGTGCCTGACCCACTGTAGGTGTTCAAGAAAATACTGGCTTGATTTGAATTTGGGATGACCCCCTAAAAGAGAGAGGTAACTTGTCTATGGAATAGTGCTGGTTAATGCTAATATGGATGTCCAAACTGCTTCATGTTTCCATGGAAACGTTACCAGTAGTTCCTGTAGGTACCTCCACTTGTCAATGCCAGGTACCCAGAGAGAGTTTAAAATCCCATTTCCTGGCCTCCAGCTGTTTTTCTCTGGCAGTGGCAGAACTCCTGCAGCCGAGAAAGGACCGTCCATTGAAAGGGCAGCAGGAGACATCAGTAAGAGGCTTTCAATCCAGACAAGTAAGAACAAAGGGAGTGGGACAGCTTCGTTCTACAAACTATACCTCCCCTCAGGTGGCATGACTCAGGGGGGAAGCCTCCTCGACAAGGAGGCCAGAGAACAAATTCACTTCCCTCTCTTGGGGGCCTTATTGCTGAGTTCCAGTGATTGCTAACACCAATTACGCCATCACTACTTAATAATGTGTTTCAAAATAGGGATTGCTGGCTTTGGAAAAATCTCTTCAGTTCCTTTATCCACTATTGATGGGGAAGATCAACACCAAAATGAAGACTGAAAGACAAGGAACACTTTCATGGTTATATAACTGCTTCCAGGCCCGGGGGTATAGATGCTGTGCACATACTAGATAAATTTTGAAATGCTGTAGCCGGGCAGATCTTTGAGATTCAGACCCTCCATCTGCATCATCACTGAGGGAGGTGCTGTAAAGTGAGCCAAACAAACTTGCTTCTGTACAACCATTAGGTTCTTTTGGGCAAATGTACGTAGTTCTGCGTGATTAGAAGCTGCTGAGGGTTGGTTATATGCTCCTACTCACAACTAGATTATGAGGAAAGCCAGTTTTAGACCAAACCTTGCCACAAATACTCACATTTAGTAGCAAGCAGACGCCCAAATAGAAAGACCTGATCTTTGTGGTCTTCTCACCATCGTTAAAGCAAAAACTATTTATGACACTTGTTGAAACACCAAGGCAACCTGGCCGGTGTGGCTCATGGATTGGGCGCCAGCCTTTGAACTGAGGGGTCCCTGGTTTGATTCTGGTCAGCTGGGGCACAAGTCTGGGATGTGGGTGGGTCCCTGGTTGGGGGTGTGGGAGAGGCGACCAATCGTTTTCCCTCACACATCAATGTTTCTCTCCCTCTCTCTACTTCCCATCCTCTCTCTCTGAAAATAAAGAAATAAAATCATAGGAAAAATAAAACTGCTCTAAAAAAACAGTGAGGCAGGCTTTACTCAGAACTCTCAAGGTTGGTATAGGGAGCAGTGCAGTGGGGTTTTGCCGTTGGGGGTGGGGGGAGATTGGGCTCAACTTCCACACAATGCAAAGTTGGAATTTATAGCCAACAAATAGTGTACACGTCCGTGTCAGGGTGGGGGTGGGTTTGGGTGTTGGTGGATGGAAAACTTTTAAGAGGAAACATCAAGGGTAAGAGGGGGATTCTGGCTAAATTGACCTAATGGGATTCGTGCTGAAGGCAGACTAGGATGATCAGACATCACCTGGGGAATTGTGGAAATGCAGAATCTGATTAGATAGTGAGACGTGGAGGACGGGGGATTCTGGCTAAACTGACTTAGCAGAATTCTTGCTAAAATTGGGCCCCTGAGGATGTACCTAAGGATGAAGCCTAGTGGAAAAAGAACTCAGAGAATCCCGATTAGAGTTTGGTCAGGGAGAGAATCTTTGTCCCCATACCACTGTGAGAGGAAAATGTGACACTATTTTGGAAGATAGATTTGGCTAACTTTAGCAGTTGGATGCTGACAGCAAGAATCCCATTTGGTCAATTTAGCTGAATTAGTAGTTGTTCTGTCAGGAATCAAGCTTGGGTTATATTTCAAAGGACACAGACTATCACACTTGCTAGATGTGTTTACCTTATTTGTATGAGAGCAGGAAGAACCTTTATAATACATTTAGCCAAGCCACACATTTTGAAGAGATACTAGTGAAAAACCATAGTGCATTATCACTACCTGGACTTGATGCGACAGATAGCTAAAACAGTCGTAGGAGCCACCTCTGAGGCATAGCTTTCTGTTGCAGTCTTTCAAACAACTGATGACAGACAACCTGTGGACTGGTGTTGCCTTAGGAAAATGGGCCACACCAGGAGTGTACCTTGGACAGCAGGCGATTGATGCCAAGTATGTAATGTAAATCACAGATGCGTAGAATAGTGGTACTCAGGATAAACAATAAAATCTATAACTATAACCTGAATACAACTAGGCAGTCTTGGGTTTCTTTCTTGTATAGTGCACAGGTTGTACGTAGGAATGACTTTAAGGAAACCCAAGTCAATAACAAAGAAATAATTTAAAAGACTTTACTCAGTCTAATGAGGTGGCAAAGAACATTTCTTTCTTTTTTTTAAAGATTTTATTTATTTATTTTTAGAGAGAGAAGGGAAGGAAATAGAGAGAGAGAGAGAAACATCAATGTGCGGTTGCTGGGGGTCATGGTCTGCAACCCAGGCATGTGCCCTGACTGGGAATCGAACCTGCGACACTTTGGTTTGCAGCCTGCGCTCAATCCACTGACCTACGCCAGCCAGGGCTGCAAAGAACATTTCTAATGTACGGTGTTACAAAACTTATAGCATTTGTTCCATACATTACCCTTCAATATTCCTCATGGACAGAAAGCTCCAAGAAACTCTCATTTTCTCTCAACTCCTAATTCTAAATATTCTTCCAAACCCAGATCTCTCTCTCTCTCTCCTCCTACTGTTTGCTCTCATAATTATTTTTTCCCTTTCTTGTGGAAATCTAGGCTTTCCTGTTCTCTTTAGCATTCTCCTATCTGCATAATAAAGCACAGAGGCGGGAAGTGGTGGGAACTTAGGGAAGAAGGTACCTCCTGTTTCAGAATTGTTAGAGAGGAGGGGAGTGTGAATATCCAGCCCCCTTAGTAACTTCCTCAAACCCCAGGTTCACGAAGAGTGGGATACCTCTAGTAATGGATTATTCATTTTGGATCTCTTATTTTTTTAATCACTCCCCCATTACTGTACACAATACTACTACAATTAAAATATTTTTATATTTTAGATTTACTGTAGCAATAACATATATGCTGATGAAATTATTGCAAATTTCAACCACTAATGGAATTACTGTTTTTCTACTGCTTAGAAACGATAACCATAACATTTATCCTCAGCTCTACCACTGCAATGTTTAAACACATAGAGCATGATAAATAGAGCAACGGGGGGCCTGTAGCTGTACCAATAATCCCCCTTGGAGAAGTTGGCTTTCTGCCCTCTCCTGGTGGGCGTCAGGTTATTTGGCCTGCTAATTAGTGAGACATAAGTAAGGAAAGACGGAGAACCCTTGGTCTCATGCTACTTCTTTCCTGGACTGCTAAAAAAATATCCAGGGAAGGCATTAGGTTTTCCTAAAATAGCACCAGCTGGTTAGCTGCAGATCCAGAACCAGAACGAGAACCTGAGCTCTTCCCTGCTGTGTCCCTGTCGGATTTTGGCAGGCAGAAAATGGTCTGTTTTGACCAGGATGTAAAAACGTAGAGATAGAAATTAATTTTTAAGCATACCCAGAATTGAGCTTTGGGTAATGGGAAAATTTTGGATGAAAGGAGAGAAAAGAACAGTGCATCCTCATGCGGCATAATGTAATTTGACATCTGTTCTCCAGTTTGTTTGCTCATGGAAAGGAACTCGAGCAATCACCTAGGCTGCTGCTGTTAGTTAAGTTGCAAATAGCCGGCTGGGAATTTGCTGTGATTGAGACTTCCCGTGGCCTGCTGAGAACAAGCTGGGCAGTGTCCAGAGCCTCAAGCAGAAGTGTAACTTAAAAGAGAAAGGGTTGTCGTAGAAAAATTGCATTGGAAAGTTAAGCAGGCAAGGAAGTCCTTATTCAAGAATATTGCAGGAGGGGTCCAACTACTGCAATGCGGGAGAGAATGAACTCAACTCCACCGACACAAGAGGCGGGAGGATTTTCAACACTGAGGTGAACTGGTGGAAAAGTACTGGAGGATCTTAGTGTGATTAGGCCATCTGTGTTTTGCTAACTGGAGCTTGTTGAAGTGAGGCTCCTACCCTCCCACGGAGCCTGGGAGAGAGGCGTCCTATATTTCTTGATGATTACATTTCAAAGGGCTGGCTTCCAGGTCCTGGAGGAAAGTAAAAGGGCCTGCAGGTTGGTCAAGTTGAAGTGCAGGTGAAGGCCCTCTTTGTCAGGGGCTTGTGTGGACAAAAAAGCGGCCACACACTGAAACTGACAAGCTCATGAGGTGCTGCATGGTGGCCTTACAAACTCAAGAGACCTGAAGTGTCACATAGATGGTCTGAAATTGAAACTTCCCAACTAAAAGCAAGTCATAGTGGGTAGGCATGTCCTAGGCTGGTATCTTCCTTGGCAAAGGTCAGTCTTTATCTTAATGGAACCTGCCTGTTGTCTTTTTGCATCTACAATAACACACTTTGGGAATATCAGCATAATCCCCGCTTTTCCAGACCCCTCAGGGCACAATCTTCTACCCAAACCTGAGACCACAGAACCCCTCATTGTTATGTTCCCCGAATTCCTTCGCTATGTGCTGTAAATGTTAATTGTTAACTGTCTGGTACCCAACAATGTAAAAGAAGTAGGTGCCTCATCATTTTACTCTTTATCCAAACTCAGGGGTTTCCCTGCCTCGCTTTCCCGGCCTCCCTAATCTACCACCAATGAATTTCAGTTAGCCCTCCTTATGCCTCCCCCTTTGATTGTAATGTATAAAATAAACCACAAAACTGCCAGTCTCAGGAGCGTTTTCTAGATTAATTTAGGATTTGCTTCCTGGCAATTGTCCTTAGTTTGGATCAAATAAATTCCTAACATTTCTTTACAGGTTTGGATGTTTCTCCTCTTGACACCTGGAAGCAGGTAGATGGATGCAGGTGTGTCAACTGGGATAAGCTGGGGCCTCCTGGGAAGAGCCCCAGTTCAAAAATTTCTCTCCATAGGCAAGCTGCCAATACCTGAAGTCCCTCTGGAATGATTCATTCTTCTGATGTAGCTTTATGCTCCCAGCTCAGTCCGATTTTAAAAGGAAGCAGTGGGAAGGGTTTACAGGAACAAATTGAAAGGACACATGGACAAAAACTAGGGGGAGGGTGGTAATGGGAGGGAAGTGGGGAGGGATGGGTGGGCGGGTTGGCATAGGAGTAAAAGGGAGAAAACTGTACTAGAACAATGATTAAAATAAAATAAAAAAAAAAGGAAGCAGTTAATGCACCTAAGGAAAGGTGGGGAAAGAGCCCACAAAAGGGGAGTTAGAAGAGGAGATGGCTAAAGGGGTAAAGGGAAATGGTTTTAAAATATTTTTGAAATGTGATCTCAAAATTTACCTTTAACTTAGAGAAATCTAGAGCATTCTATTTTTGCACACCTGCATGTGGGTCCAGTGTACTTCTTCCCTCTCCAGGTGTAATTTCCTTGTATTCCCTGGCCGTGCAGCGTCAGTGGCTGCTCCAAAGCTCTTCCAAAGTTTCCTGGGTCTGTTGGTCAGCAGATTCTGGGTCACACCACTTGCTGGGTCAAAGGAGCTCATGGTTTTTCTGAGACTTGGTGGCTATGAGCGATCCTCTGCAAGGCAGCTGTATTGCCCATTCCAGGGACCATTCCTTGTATTGTGCTTAATAGGATACTGTGCATTTACAGTACAATGTGAATGGTGTCCCCTAGAGTTGTTCAAGGTGAAGGTTGCAGCCCTTCATGTCCCCCTTTTCAAAGGCTGCTTCAACCTCCCCCTCCTCTTGGGCAGCAGGTGTGTTTTCTATGTAGTCAAGAGTGTGTGGGGGCAGGCCTGTACTGTCCTGGCTCTCTGGATCCTTGAGATGGGTAATCGTTCTCCCAGGGAGACTGTCAAAAGCTGTTCTAGAGGCTAGACTAGGCAGGACTCAAAAAGAAATCTCTTTCTGGAGCATCTTGTTTTCCTCTCTCTGGGAAACTCTTTCTTACCCTTCCTGACCCAGCTCAGATATCACCTTCTTTTTGACATTTTCAAAAGGCAGGGTGAGAAAGTTAGCAGGTTTGGTCCCCTTCCTCTGGGCCTCCTTAAAGCATCAATTATCCACTGTAACAGGGAGGGTCACACTGATTAAACACATTCTCTGTATGTGGCATCTTTCTGGGTGCTTCAAATGCATAATCTCATTTAATCATCTTCAAAATGCTCTGAGGTGATGTTATTTCTCAGGTGAGGGGACAACTTCAGGAAGGTCGATTTGCTGGAGGTTACCCAGCCAGCAAGGACTGGAGTAAGGGTTAAAACCCTAAACTAACTGGGCTAAACTCCAGATGACATGGTTGTGTTTTTTTCTACTGTACTTTGCAGACCCACGGTGGCTTCTGCATCACTCTGCTCTGTAACTGAGTATTTGCCATCAACACCAGACCAGAGTCTGTGATGTCAGAGACAATGTCATATTATCCTTGAAGCTTTGAATCTCAGTGTGCTCCCTAACCAACACAGAAGACACTCAGTAAATGCTTAAATCATCACTAATTAGTAATTCAGCCACATTAATAAGCATATACCCTGGGGGGGAATGGAGTCTCAGAGGGCCCATTACTCTTCATTTAGTATGGAATGACTTCCGTGCTGCCAAATCCCATCGTCAATGCCCAGTCCTCATCCTATTTGACTCACTGAAGGGTTACATTTGAATTACAGAAGGGTTCTCTTTCCTCAATACTTGATACTAAGCTCTTCTAATGTTTGGCGTCCCTTACCTGCACATTTTGGTTGACATGCTGTTTTCTCCATTTCTTCTCTGTCATATTCCTGGAGTGCCATGCTCTCTGTCCTTGGTCTGTTTCTGGTTTGCTCACTCACTTAGGGATCTCAGCCCACCTCATGCTTTTAAATACTATCTATATGTGGGAAAATATTATTTGCAGTTCATATTTCCAGCTCTAATCTCCCCTCTAAATCTTGACACATACATCCAACTGCCTGGCACACATCTCCCCTCAGATGCTTACTCGGCATGTCAGATGCAACATGTCCAAAGCTGAACTTCTGATTAGCCCTCCTGCTCCTCACGTTCTCTCCTCTCTCTGAGAAAAAGAAAAACGGCTCCTCCACAGACTTGTCCATTCCTGAAGACTTCCTCAACTCCTCTCTTTTTCTTATACCTCACACCCAAGTCTCAGGGAATTCCGATGGCTCAGCCTTTAGAATGTATCCAGAATCTGATCACTTCCTGTCACCTCAGTGTTGCGAAGCCCCCATTACCTCCATTACCTCTCACACAGCCTCCTAACCATTTTCTGTGCCTCTTCCCTTAGCCCACCTCTCACACCTCCTTAAAGTTTTCTGAATAGAGTTGCAAGAGTGATCTTTTCTCCACCAGCTTTACTGAGATATAATTTATGCATATGACATTGAATAAGTTTAAGACGTACAATGTGATGATTTGATACACATGATTTATCCTAGAGAATGTTCCATGTGCGCTTTGGAAGAATGTGTATTTGCCTGCTATAAGACAGAATGTTCTGTGTATTTCTGTTAGGTTTATTTGCTCTAAAGTAGAGTTCAAGTTCAATGCTTTTTTATTGACTTTCTGTCTAGATGATCTATCTGTTGTTGGAAGTGGGGTATTGAAGTCTCCTACTATTATTATATTGTTGTCTCTATCTGCCTGAAGATCTATTAGTTTCCTTAATATGTTTAGGTGCTCCCATTTGGAGTGCATACATATTTATAATTGCTATATCCTCTTGATGAATAGACCCATTTATGTTTATACAAGGACCTTTTTTGTCTTTTGTGACATTTTTTGACTTAAAGTCGATTTGTCTGATATAACTGCCACTGATCACTTTTGATTTTCATTTGCATGGACTTTATTTTTCACATGCCTTCACTTTGAAACTACATATGTCTTTAAAGTTAAATGACACTCTTATGGGCAGTATTTGTTGGGTTTTAACTTTTATCTATCCAAACACTCTATGCCTTTCAATTGGATAATTTCCTCTACCTACATTTGGAGTAATTATTGATGGGTAAGAACTTACTAATGCCATCTTTTAATTGTTTTCTGACTGCTTTCTAGTTCCCTTGTTCCTTCCCCACCCCTTCTCCTCTTGCTGCCTCCCTGTGTGAATTCATGGTTTTCTGTAGTAGTACATTTGGGTTCAGTGTTCTTTATGTTTTGCTTCTGTGCTGTAGGTTTTTCCTTTGTGGTTACCATGAGATTTACGTAAAACATCTTATAGATATAATAGTGTATTGTCCCCTGATAAAAACTTAATTTTTATTACAAACAAAAATTCTACCCTTTTACTCCCCTCCTTTTATATTCTTGATGTCACAAATTTACCTGTTTTATATTGTGTATTTATTAACAAATTGTGGCTATAGTAATTTTTACATACTTTTATCCTTTAACCTTTATACAAGAGTTAAATGGTTAACGTTCTATCATATTACAGTATGGGTATTCTGAATTTGATTGCATACTACCTTTTTCAGTGTGTTGTATATTTTTACTTGTTTTCATGTTTTTAATTGGCATCCTTTCATTTCAGCCTCAAATTCAGCATTCAACACCCTTTTCAGCATTTCTTGTAAGGCAGATCTAGTCATAATGAACTCCCTCAGCTTTTGTTTGGGAAAGTTTTTTTTTTTTTAATCTCCCTTTCATTTTTGAAGGTCAACTCTGATGGACAGAGTATTCTAGGTTGTGGATATAAATATACACATTTTATGCTGATAACAACTTAACTTTGATTATGTACAAAAACTCTGCCCTTTAACTCCCCTTTCCACATTTTGTCTTGAGGATACAAGTGATCTTTTTAAACACAAGTTGAGTCAAGTCATTCCTCTGTTTATAATCCGCTTATACAAATAGTAAAAGCCAAAAGCCTTGTAATGGCTCACTACCAGCTCCCTGCCCTCATCCCTTACCTCCTTGACCTGTTTTCTACTAGTCTTTCCATCTCTTCCCAGCCACCCTGGCCTCTTACTACATCTCTAGCAGGCTTCTCCTGGCTGTGGCTCTTTGTCTGGTTGTCTCCCTTGTGTCTCTTTATGCTCAAGATCTATACCTAGATTACCTTTCACCTTTTTTTTTTGGTCTTCATTTGACTATCACCTTCTCAGTAAGGCTTACCTGGACTATCCTATTTATTACAGCAAACTGCCTCCTTGTCTCATCTTTAATCTCCTTACCTGTTTTTAAAAACATTTTTTTCCAGAGCACTTCCAGCTTTTTAACATATTGTATGATTAACTATGTTTATTATTTATTGTCTGTCATCATCATCCAGCATGATAATTTCCTAAGATCAGGTATCTTTATCTTTTTTTATTTACTGATATAGTTCAAGGGTCTTGGCATACAATAAAAGCTCAATAAATACTTGTTTACAAATTGGATGCAAATGGACAAAAAATTGCTTAAAATGGGAACTATGATTTGGGTTGGGCAGGGTCTGGGAGGGAAAGGGTAAGAGGTCATTCTGGTACCTCAACCACCTTGGAGCTGCAGTGAAAGCATGAGGTGGTGTCATGGACTAACTTGTGCCCCACCTCTACCCTCTCCCCTAACCCTCTAATGAGACTGTATTTGGAGTTTGAACCTTTAAAGAGGTAATTAAGGGTAACTGAGATTCCAAGGGTGGGGCTCTAATCCAATAGAATTGGTGTCCTCAGAAGAGGAAGAGATACCAGGGATGTGTACCCAGAGAGAAAAGGCCATGTGAGGACACAGAGAGAAGGTGGCCATCTGAAAGCCAAGAAGAGAGGCCTCAGAAGCAACCAAACCTGCCTTCATCTTGAACTTCTGGCCTCCAAAACTGTGAGGAATACGTTTCTATTGTTTAATCCAGCCAATCTATGGTGATTTGTTATGGCAGCCCTAGCAGATGGGCGGTTTTGGCATGAGAACCCTTGCTCCTATCTTGGGCGGCACCATCAGGGGAAAAGGGAAGTGGCATGGGCAGAAAAATGGAGTTGGAAACTTACTCAGTCATGTGCTAATTTGGGTTTTTGCCTCAGTCTGTGTTCTCTTCATTCTGCAGAAGTAAAATGCATTGAGTGCTTGCCAGGTTTCCTTGATAAACCTTGTTCCCATTTCCAGTGGAGTGTTTATGCTGAGGATGGGGAAGAATGCTGGGTGGTTTGTTTTATTCATTCTGGCACTCATTCGTCAAGTACGTGGTAGGTACCTACTATGTGCTAGGCTCCTGAGATACAGAGACACATACAGTGTGATCCCCACCCTGAAGGTTACGAAGAGGAGTATCTCCTGAGTACTCCCTGATGGATCCTGAGGAGTTAACAAATGCCAAATTTAGCACAGGTGCAAAGAGAGTAATTTTGGTTCATGTACACTTAGAGTTTTAAGTTTGCATAGAGCTCTCCGAGGTTCCTTTTTTAATTGTTATTATATTACAGTTATTACAGTATATTACAGTCCCAATTTTTCTCCTTTTCCCTCCTTTCCCAGCCCCCCCCCCCTCAGTTAATGCCTGCACTGTTGTCCATGTCTGTGGGTCATTCATGCATGGTCTTTGACTGATCCCTTCTCCCTTTTTTCCACCACTATCCCTCTCCTCCTCCCTCTCCAAGATTTCTATAAAATGATGGACAAAGACTAATGCAACATTCCTAAATGGGCACATCTTCATGCTGAAGTCTTCATAATTCTGAAACCACATCTACTAAATAAATGCTCTTGATGAAGTGTGGGTTTCAAATATTCTCTTTCACCACAGCAGATTACGCACACATTTGCCTGCAATATGCACAAATATGTGTGAATTTGCTGGCCATCTGTCTTGCCTGCATTTCTATGGGGACATTTAACCTTTAGGTTAAATGGTTCTTAAGTGGCACAGCAAGGGGTGTAATGCCATATCAGCACACTAAAATTTGCCTCTGTCTCTCCAGTGGCATTTTGTGCTTTGTGAGACCCCAAAGTGCAATTTAATGGGAACTGCTTTTGTCGTAGAATAGCAACACAGTGGAAACAAAATGAGTAGGTAGAAATGCACATTTGTTTGGAAGGAAAGGGTAAACAGCAGGGCTCCTCAGGGATTGGTCTGTGTTAGTCTTATTTAAGACTTCTATAAATGATCGTGGGAAAGGAAGAAGGTTTGCACGTTGAAATCTCCAAATCTACAGCTAATACTGAGCTATTCTGAATAAGGGAAAACCAGGCTATGAGTACCCACTGCATGGAAATCTTAGGAGGCTGTGCTAATGGTTTGGAATGTGGTCAATGAGTAGAAGTGTAGACATTTGCAATGTAATGTATTTAGGACAGAAAAGTTCCAATATTTCAAGAGGGAGATTCTAAAATATGACACAGGAAAAAAACTCTTGTGTCCTGGTAAATTCCTGCCTAATGACACAAACCCACATGGTTCTGCAGCCAAATATGTGCACTATCAGGAAGGAAAACAGGGACAATTATTGTCATAAGTGTGGCATTAGATTTTCTAACACGGGCTCTTGGCCGTGCATTCATTTAATTTATGTGTTTAAACACCTACTGTGTGAACCCCATTGGGCAGAATGCTGGACAGGGACAGGTCTCCAAGGGAGATGGGTTGGTAAGTAGGCAGCGGGAGTGATGGGAGGAGACCAGCAAAGGCCCTTTAAGTTTCCAGAAGTCTGGCAGGCAGCCAGAGTAAGAAGCAGCCGAGGACCTCAGGCATTGCTGCGGGCAGCTGTCCATGAGGAAACTCCTAGTGATGGGGTCCTGTAAAGAGTAGCTTTCACTCTTCCGTTTATTCTAAAAAACAACTGTTGTCACTGGGAAGTGCCTACTATGAGCTCTCTGTCTCTGTGCTGAATGCTTCACATACCTTATTTTGAGCATTGAACTTCATCTGAGCAGCACCAGTCGAGGAATTTCCCCACTCTTTTGTGTTCTGGGAAATGGCTGCTGTGAAGGATAAACTGTCTCCCAGAAGTCAAAGTAGAACCTGTCTCCATCTCTGCTCATGACTCCCGTAAAACTCGAGGATGATACCCTTATTTATTCACACTCCCGTCCTTTTGCTAAAACAAACTTTTCCCCTATTACAATAACCTAAATGAAATCATCACTTTAATTGTGTAGTGAGTTTTATCTTTCATAATGTTAAGTGATCCATTATAACCAAATATTTTTTGATCCCCTATGCTCTGTACATGTGCCCTCGGGCCCTGTGCTAGGCTCTAGAGGTGCAGTGCTAAGCAAGGCAGACACAGCTTCCTCAGGAACCCCCAACTCTCATTCTAGGAGAGTAACAGGGTGGTATGGCCAAATCACTGGGGAGCAGAGGTAGGACCCCAGAAGCAGTGCCACAGCTAGCACCTCCCTCAAGAGGGCGGAAAGAAATGTCAAGGCAGCACAGATCGAAACAGTCACAGCAGGAGGAGGCTACCTCAGGCAACTATAAACAAACCAGGGTGCGTTGCCCCAGCAACTGATCAGAGCTGCACAACCCAGCAGGGGAGGGGCTGTGGGAGGAGGCTGGCTCAAGGCCATAAGCAGTCAGCATGTGTGGCCCCTGCAGCTGAGCAGCTTGTGACCCAGCCAGAGGGAGCTTGTACTGAGGCTGTGTGGGGCTAAAAAGGTCAAAACCCATGTGTATGGTGGAGGCAGTGAGCCACAGTTGGGGCCAGACACCCGCTTCCAGCCACGGCGCTTGTGCACCTGTGCGTGGCTGGGAAACTTCTGCCCCCATCTACAAAATGAAGACTGGAGGAGGGGCAAAGACAACTGTGACAAGCATGGCAGACACTGGCCCACACTGGTTGAAAAGTGGGACACTCACACAGCACGTGGGAGTTTTTGGGGAGAGGATTTTCAAACAGAATGTGCACAGAAGCTTCTTGTCCTTGCATTGCAACCCTAGTTGGAGAGAGCTTGTGGGAGTGCTTGTGGGACTGGCAGATGCCGGGCCCACTTGACGCTTCAGTCTGGTATGGCTGAAAGCCAGCTCACAGAGGCAGAGTCCTGTGCTAGGGTGTGTGTTGCCAGGTGCCAACCCTTGGGAGGCTATGACCCTGTGCAGTGCAACACATGGGTCCTGGGCTGCTTCCATTTTCTCACTCTGAGAGCAGCGCAGGGAGGCTGGGAGCCAAACAGGGAGGTGTGAGCTGGGAATGTTCCTTGGCCCCACGGATGGAGCTTCCCCTGCATGACCATCTCCAGTGACCTGGCAGTGCACCCCAGACCAGGGAGAGAGAAAGCCTCAGGAGGTGATGGCAACACTGGAACCCCCAAGTGCGCACCAGAGAGAGAGGGCCTGAGGATGGAGACCTGTTTGCGTAGCCATCTTGAGCTCCAAAAGGACAGATAAGCAATAATGGGAAATTTCTGGCCATGGATTTGGACTTTAATTCTCTCTGAAAACATGGGAATTTCTGTTCTTTGCCAAAGAGGTTGGCTAGAAGCAGGAATGCTCTCGTTCCCCCCAAATTGGGTACCCTGTTAATAAAATCTGTTTCCTTCCCCACAAATCTTCGTGTTATGCTTGCTCATGGCAAGTGGTGGGACCCCACTCTGCCTGATTCCAGTGGGAGCATCAGATGATTAAATAAGGATTTACCATAGACTATCATGAGTGTTCAGATAGGTACGTAAGTAAATGATTGATTGTAACATAGAAAAGGATTGAACCCGGCACTGAGCAGTACAATATTTGCATTCTTATTAACTATTTCTTTAACTTACATCTTAAAACACAGACACTGCTATTGTTGAGGAGAAACAGGAGTAATCATACAGAGGCCCACTGTGGTTGAGAGAGATCTGACCGGGCCTCGGTCCTGGCAGTTCCGGGGACTCCTAGAACGGACAGACAGGGGCTGGAACATCCCCTTTGCTCCTGATGCTGGGGTGGACTCCGCCATTGAACAAGCAGCACACCAAACCTCAGGTCCGCTACAGTCCCCGGACACAAGTTGGAAGGTAAAGGAGATTAAGAAGGTGGTTTTCCTTATGTGATGTACAAACCTGAGTTGATATGGATTGTTGATGTCTGGGCAAGGGCGCCAGGAACTTGTTAATGGTCCATTCAGGAGACAGAAAGACCTTTGAGTCAAGGACTCTTAACAACAAAGCATTAGAAATATCTCCTTTGATCCTGTTTTATTTAGTGGCTTACCATGGCAAGAGCTATTGGGAGAAGTCAGTCAATTTTACTTATAAATTTTTTCTGTGTGTGAAAACATCACTCAGAATTGGATTTGATCTAGGACTGCCTGACTTCCATAGTGTGTAAAACTAAATGTTTCTGTATTTCTGAAGATTTTGGTATTCAAATATTTTGTAAATTCTTAAGTCACATCAGAACCTTGAAAGGATCTAGGAAACAGGTCCTGGTTCCTGGTTGCTATAAAAATTTTATTATAATAAAAACATTGTTTATTATAATAATGACTATAAAGTAAGCACTATGAAAGTGATCAATTGTAAAAATGCATAAAAAGTAACAAGAATGAAATAGTATTTATTAACATTCCCTTCCCAACAAGGTAGTTATTGTCACTCTTACTTTATATATGGATATACTGATAAACTTGAGGTTGAAAACCCTTGTCTGTGGCAAAACTCAAACTCTGAATCACTCTGCTGTATTGTTTCAAATTCTCAAGGTTTTCATGTGAATTCCCCATGGCCATTACATTTAAACATTCTGATTACTATAAAAGAGAAATTGCCCCTAACCTGGTATGGAAAGGACTCCTTTCAGATGAGGTAATTTGCAACCTCCTTTCTGGGAAGAAATTAACATTCTTGCTAAAACGTGCAAGCAATATTCTGGTAAGCATTAATGAAACAAATTTTCGTTCTGGGAATCCAGTCACCTATCCACTCTGCTGACTGAGACTCAACAATCTAGTGACTTTTAACAAGCTTTTTCTTTTTGTATAATCCTATAAAAATGCATTATCATCATTATCATCGCCTTCTTAGAGGCTTTGGCCCTTGCAGCAAGATTGTAATAAACCTTGTTAGTGCTTATAACTAAATGTTCTGAAGGGTTTTCATGAATACTCTAGATTCAGATCTCTGCTGTGGAATCTAGCTTTGTTATAAAGCCAATGGATAACAATCTTGTCAACTGCCTACTGCTTACCAACCCCCTTCCTGCTTCTCCATCATCTCCTCTATCCCGCAATGATTTTTGTTCCTAACTGATCTGGACTGGAGATACTAAGATGGCTTAGTCTTACCTCTGTTAGAGCCTTGTCTTGGAACATCTTTCCCCTTAAATGATTGTGAGCTGCATCTCAAATGCCAAATGCAGTTTTTCATTGACAATATCATGGGAGAAATGTCTCCTGAAGATAAACTTAATGGTCCAAGATCTGGCTGGAAAGATGAGAAGAGAGATTAACTCCTAACTTATCTATGAGGTCAGCAGTCTGATCTGGATATTAATAGAGACTGTTTTACCAAATCCTGAACATGAGAGAGCAGCCTCTTTTGCAACTTAAGTGAGGTGTACTTAGGATAAATAAAAGGAGATTCTACTGCAGGCAGGAGATAGTAAGCCAAGAGAAATATTATATTTAAAATGTTTGATTTATTCACAGATAAAAGAACCACAATTACAGGACCCTAAAATGCTTGGAAAATGTTTTTCCTGTTAAGATTGTAATCAGAGGAAAACAATCCAAATCCATTCCAAATCCATTGTTGAAGATGCTGTTGTGCTGAACGGACCATTCATTATCCAATCTAGAAAAGTTATCATTTCTTGTTTTTGTTTTGGCTGGAAGTTTCTGTTTTTATCATTTTGATAAAAATTACAGAGGAAGAGGCATATTATTTACATAGCATTGTGCTGGATTTCCTTGTGATAAAAGGAAGAGGAGTAGGTTGGCCACAAAGAGGGCTCAGATAGTATTATGTGCCGTTCCCTAAGGTCTTCATCATTAAGACAGTTGAAGAGTCCATAGATTAGAGTTCAGACTTGAGAGTCTGAATCCCACCCAGCTCTGCTATGTCTATGTCTATGTGCTATTCCACCCAGATAGGAATTTTTCAGCAAGTCTGTTAAACTCACCCAGTTAGTCTCTTCTTATATGAAATGAAAGTACCTTCTCTATTGTATTTCTGAAATTAATTGCTCCTGTTTTTTTCCCTCATCACTTCCTTTTTTCTTTAGTAATACTTTTCCTTTAGGGAGTAACCTTTTCTTAACTTTGATCCCAATAGTTAGAGTAAGACTGATCTTACCTTCCAGCTCAAAAGGTTAGCAGATGACAGAGAAACTGCCACAGTGATTAGTTCAGTGGTGGTCATGTGAGCTGATCAAGGCTAATCAGAATTAATTCTGGGACTTTTGCTGAGGTTGTTGGGTTGTATATTAGTCAGCTGGGCTACTGTAACAAAATAGCATAGACTGTTGGATTAAACAGTAGGAATTAATTTCTTACAGTTTTGGGGGCTGAGAAGTACAAGATCAAGGTGCTGGTAGAGTCAGTTTCTGTTCAGGACTCAACCAAGCTTGTAAGTGGCTGCCTCCCCACTGTGTCCCTACTTGGTGAAGAGAGTTCTCCAGTGTCTTCCTCTCCCCTTATAAGGACACCAATCCCATCAGATCAGGGCCCCACTCTTACACCCTCATCTAACCTTAATTACCTCCTAAAGGCTTTACCTCCAAATATAGCCACATTGGGGGTTAGGACTTCAGTATATGGATTTGGGGGCAGACCTAAGTCAGTCCACGGCAGGTTGTTGTGTTGATAAAATGTAAGCATGGAGCTAATGGCATTCATCTCATAAGAACACAGGGATAGCCTGAGAAGGAAGCAATTTAGAGGGAAGAAGAGCTGAGAGAAAAGCAGTGTCATGATGACGTCGTCGAGGCTGTGGGTCCAGCCATGTCTTAGGCCAGCTATGTTCCAAGGCCTCCAGAGACCCAAGCTTACTCCTTTTCTTTTACTTAAAAATTTCTGAGCTGGATTTTTGCCATTTGCAACACAAAAATTCTTGACTAATAGTGAGTTATTGGGAAGATAAAATGAGATTGCACATATGAAATGCTTAACACGGCACCTGGAGGAGAGTAAGTGCTCAATAAATACTGGCTGTTATTATTATCAGTGATTGCATTCATGACAGAGTCAAATGATTTTGGAGTTCCTGAGACATCTAATGAAATATGGAACAACTTATCATCTGAAAACCGTTACGAGGGTAATTTAGAGAACTTTGAATTTTGTGGAAACTCTTTTTTTGAAGGGCATAGGGTTCTTGAACAGATTGCTCTCAGCAAAAAAGAAACAGCCACAGCAGCACACAATTCATAAGTTTTAGACAGTGTGATTCGTCTTTCCAATGAGTTGGAGAAAAGGCCAGTGGAGATACTCTAAAATGGAGAGACGAAGTTACAGAAAGTGACTGCTTTTGGTCTTCAAATCAATTCCACAAAGTATGATGAGTAGAAGGGAAGGAAGAAAAGTAGGAAAATATATAATGTTGCATCAAACCATTTAGCTATTCTATTTAAACAAATAAAGGAAAAAACTAATGGTCTGATGTTTCGGTTTTCATACTTGGTGATATTATATCGATGGGGAAAGAAAACCATCATAACATCAGCTCTGTCCAATTTATAATTGACTTTGGTTAATGTCAGGGCATTTACTTTGCTTTAATGGCAGAAAATAAGTATTTTTACTGTTTTCCTTATGGAAAGATTTTCTGTATAGATTCTTTTTTTAAGGAAACTATATTCCATTTAAAATTTTTATTTTGAACTTCACATTAAGTCTAAACTGATTTCTCTTTCTCCCTCACTGCAGAGAAGCATTTTCAAAAAGGGTTCTAGTGTTTTCATCTAGAGATTAGATAACTCTGAAGTACTTAGAGACACTAAGCAGAGTGCAGCCCTTACCAAGTGAAGAACCCTACTAAAATCTGTGTTTGTGTGTTAATGTAGAAAAGAAATTTTCAAAGCAATAAAAACATATAATAATGTGTAGAGGTGGAGAGCCTGGAATTTAATTTTTGGAAGTGACTCAGTTCCAATGCTTCCTGTCAAAATGTAGAAGGTCCAGGGCTTTAGAAGAGTCTTTGGATTTGATAACCTCAAAAATAAGAAAATAACTGCAAATCCTCAAACTTTTGCCATTTCAAGGGATAAAGAAATATAAAACATAAAAATGAGATATCTGGAAGTACAGGAACATGTTGGGCTGTATCTTCATTTTAAAATTACTGACATAAAGCAAAAATTTCTGTTTTGTACTAAGCACCATGTTTGCTGTGATAAGAATTTTCAGCAATGTGGTCTGGATTTATTTTTGGTGTTGACATGAGGAAAGACAGACTATAGAAACATACATTTTGGAGCATCTTGAGTTTAGTAAAAAGCCCATGGGGAATTGGGGTCACTGACATCGAGGTCCTGACCCCTTGATGGCAGACCTATAATGGCTTAGATGAAACATTTTTGTATGCTTCTCAAAACTTTAGGAAGTATAAAGGTATGATTTCACTTTCTATTTGGTCCATTAGTAGAAAAGGTGAAGGTTTGCTTTAAAGTCCAGAATCATGTGCTAAATTTGCTCAGAATTCAGTATGTAAGAATTGGGTGCATTTTCACATTTATCTCCCTAGAGTATCTGATATTAAAAACCAACCAACCAGGCAACAAGCAAAAAAAAAAAAAACAAAGGAAGAAAAAGTCTGTCCGTAATGGTGACAAGGGCAGTTCATTCATTGTCTTTCCTTATTGGGCAAGGATTTCTACAGCACCTTAATATGTCGCAAACATTAAGATAGAGGGCATAGAATCACATGGAAGGCAGGCATCTACCTTACTCTAACAGGGCTTCTAGTCTAGCAGGGGAAACAGACCAAAGATACAAAGGCCTAGAAGACAGAGGAAGAGGATCTAAGTTGGTGAAATGACATTAACTGGTGGAACCTGTGACAAACAAAAAGAGGATATGCTGATTAAAGTTGTTCAACTTTAATTAAAAAAATACTGTATGGGCCATGGAATGCATCTGTAGGAACTTTAGATGGATAAAGACACCATCTGAAACCTCTACATTAAAGGAATAATTGCACAAATAATTGTGTTGGTAAGGACTAGAGAGAAGTGCTCCTCACTATAATTCCTTAGGAAGTTACAATTTTTTTCAAGTGGAAAAACACAAATCTTACTGCATATATATTTATTGCCCACAAAAGATGCTATTCTCTCATTTCATCATCTTCTCCCTCTTCTTCAGTATCCTGAATCCCTGATATAAAGGACATTGTTACATTTTATTAAAACTTCACCCAGATATCTAGACAATGCTCCATCTATGTATTTTTCTGTGTTTGCAAACTGCATGTTCATAGAGCCATTTACAGATACCAGGGACCCTCCATAATCCATTCCTTTTTTATGTTTCTCTATTACTGGATTTCTTGTTAATCCATTGAGGGAAGGTTTGGGATTGAGGGGCAAACTCATCACGACTCTGGGCAAACGCTACAGACTACTGATAGCCCACCCAGCTGGTCCCCCATGATGCAACGGCTACAGAAGGATAGAATCAAGGTGATTCAAGGCAAATCAGAAGTTACAATTTATCAGTGACTGGAAAGATTAGTAGGAGTTAGTCAGTGGAGACTTAGGAGAAAAGATTTAAGCTGATGCAGCAGTGAAGGGAACAGGATATTTGAAGCTTTAATGTAGTTGTGGCCTGAGAATGAGAAAGGAAAAGAGCAAGGAGTGAGCTGAAGTTTTAGGAGCCAGAAAATGTACAATTGAGTAGGTCATCTTGTGAATGTAAAATTCAATGGGAATTCATTAAACGATTGTAAACAGAGGAGTGACTTATTCACACGTTTGCTTTTATGGGGGTGCGCTGGTTGGCACGTGTGGAATTGAATGGATGTGGTGGGAACAGGTGGGATGCTATAGCAGTAGTTCGGGGAGATGGACTGGGCTTGGGTTGAAGGTTGGAATGGAGAGACATTTTATCATTCGAGATTAAGGATAGCTGTGCCAGAAAAATGCATATTACAGTAGCTGGACAGAGAGATGTTTATTTTTCTCACACATAATTTAAGTCTGCAGATAGCCTAGAATTAGATTGGTGGCTTCACAATCACAGAAGACCAGATCCCTTACATTTTGTTTTTCAACATGTGGTTTCTGCCTCCTGGTCCAAGACGGCTGCTCCAATTCCATCCTGTTGTTTTCATTATGGTCAACGTGAATGAGGAAGGGAGGAAAGAGTGTGTCCCCTCCGTTTAAGGACATTTCTAGAAATTACACATGACACTTGCCATTGCAGCTCATTGGACAGCACTTAGTCACATGGCCCCATATAGTTAAAAGGAGTGGTGGAAAATAAAATAAAAGGGTTATTCTAGGGACAACAGACCCAGTTGAAGACCTGGGATTTCATGACTGAGGACAAAGGGAACAATGAACATTGGGGGACGACCAGTATCTGCCACAGAAGCTGACGAAGCTGACATGTGTTTTGGAGGTAGAATTTGCAGGATTTGATGATTAATTTACTGTAGGAGTGTGGGGAAAGAAGAAGGAGGAAACCTGATTTCCACTTTTCTGACACAGTTAATGGGATAAGTAGTAGTACCGTTTTAAAAATCAACAAATGAAAGGAGGGGCAAATTTGAGGCAAAGAACAAGAATTAATTAGCTGCTGGATCTTGTCTACCCTGTGCTCGCCATTATCGAGAAGCAATTTGTCAGGGTTTTTTTTTTTTTTTCCCCAATTATATCCTTCCAGAGATGTTTTGTGCCTATACAGGTATGTGGATGTTTGTGTGTATGATCTGTGTGTATACACATTCACACACATTTAAATTTTTTTTTTTTAATCACATCACTATATATCTTGAATTTTTCCCTTTATATACTTTCAAGATGTTTCCACATAAGGAGTGAAGAGGTGCCATCTTACTTTTAACTGTTATAGAATATTACATTGTATAGCTGTGCCCTCATTTGACCAGTCCCTAAGTTGTTTCTAGTTTTTTCCTATTATGAAGAATGTTGCAAAGCCTGTCCTTATACATATGACATTACCTCATGATTGAATATAACCGTGTGATAAATTCCTTTAAGTAAAATTGCTGGGTTCAAAGGCACACACATTTAACATTTTGATTTGCCTATTTTGCTATTTGGAGGTGTTAGCAATTTATACTCCCACCAGTGAGACACCAGTCTGTCTATTTTTCTATACTCTTGACAACTCAAATATGTTAAGCTTTCTGATCTTTGCCAAATCTGTAGCTTAGAAAATAGTCCTTGATTTGGTTTCAATTTTTGTATTTCTTACTATGAGTGAGATTGAAAACTTCACGTTTAGAAATCAGTTTTTTTCCTTTTCTGAATGTCTTCATTTTTGCTATTGGATTGTTAATTCTTTTCTTGCAGATTTGAAGGAATTGGCACTATACTAAAGAGAATATCTGTTATGTTTTGCAAATATTATCCTGTTTGTTTTATTATATTTATTTTATCCTCACAGTAAATTCCTTTCTGTAAATGAAAGTTATTTGATTGTTATTATTTTACTGACATATAATTGACATCTAACATTAGTTTCAAATGTACATTATGATTAAATACATGCATATATTGCTAAATGATCACCATAATAAATCTAGTTAACATCTATCACCATACATATTCACAATTTTTTCCTTGTGATGAGCCCTTTTAAAATATCTCTTTGCAATTCAAATAGACAATACAGTGTTATTAACTATAGTCATCATGCTGTGCGTTACATCCTCAGGATTTACTTATTTTATAACTGGAAGTTTGAACCTATGGACCACATTCATCCACTTCACTCCTGTTCCTGTTCCCCTTCCCACTAATCTGTTCTTTGTTATCTGTGAGACTTAAAAAAATTCTCTGTATCAGAGCATACGTATTTGTCTTTCTCTGTCTGATTTATTTCACTTAATATAATATTCTCAAAGTCCATGCATATTGTTGAAAGATGGCAGGATCTCCTTCTTTTTTATGGCTGAATAATATCCTATTTGATTATATTAATGGCGTCATGTTATTATGTAGGTTCAATATTGGTACCTTGTTGGTGCTTTCAATCATTTTTCTTTTGCATGCATAGTTAGAGAATGTGTTCATACCATGCACATTAGTTCAGTATCTACTTTTGTTCCCATTTAGTGATGGAAATCTTTCTATGTCATTCAATATTTTTTAAAAAATCATTTTTAGTAGTTGCATGTATGATTTTGTCATTTGGAGGTATAATAATTTACTTAACCAATCCCGTTATGCTTGGGTGTTTAGGTTGTTTTCATTTTTAAAGATCAATATAAGCTACACATCCATGGTCATTTCATTAGGCTAAAGTCCTTGAAAGAAAACTGATGGGTCATTGTGCAAAAGTCTCTCCTATGCTTCAATGCCTCCTGCAGCTCTGCCAATCTCTGCTGCCCTGAGTCCTGGGAGCTGGGGCTTCAGTCCATGACCTGGGAGGCATCTGGGTGAGGCCAGTGGGTAGCGGGCATTTGGCTCCTCCGCAGCCTTGCCAATCTCATGCATCACAGCCACTAAGGGCATTGATAGGTTAACAAGCCTCCATCTAGGAAGCAAGTCTTGATTTGGACCTCCATCAGAATTCATTCATAAATTACAGGAGGAGGATTGGACCTAATTTGGGTACTTCCCTTGCAAATTATATAATACCAACTCTTTTCTTTTTTCCCATCTTCCCATTCTATTACTAGTGAATATGAAAAGTATTAATAGGAGTTCAGCTTATCTTTCAGGCTATTAAAAGTGGAGAGTGCCTTGGCTGGTGTGGCTAAGTGGGTTGTGCACTAGCCTGGGAACCAAAGTGTCACTGGTTCAATTCCCAGTCAGGACACATGCCTGGGTTGCAGGCCATGTCCCCAGTTGGGGGTGTGCAGGAGGCAACCACACATTGATGTTTCTCTCACTCTCTTTCTCCTTCCCTTGCTTGCTGTTAAAAAATAAATAAAAAAATAAAAAGTCTGAGTAGGTGCTTCTTATTAAAATAAATAAATAAAATGGGAGTGTGGTTTAGCAAGAAAGGAACGGACATTCCTCAAACATAAAGTGACATATGGGAATTCATTGTTCTCTTTTGGTGTGAGGAGAATTAGGGTGTTTCTGGCTGTACCAGGAATAGTTGGGTCATTTTAGGAAGCAACATTTTGCTTTTGGAAGTTAAATATAGCTAAAAGAGGTGAGTAGAATGCCACTATGACAAGGGGTGGGGGAATGCTGGTTTTGTATGGTGTCAACAGGACTAACTTGGAACTACATTTCCTTTACGGTCCCATGTTAGAGTTGGCCAGGAGGTGCCTGTGTAAGATCGGGCAGGTGGAAGTGAAGCAGCAGCCATTGTTCCCTGTAGGTAGTTGGGTGCGGTGAGAGGCAGATACAGATGTGCTTGTGGGTCTAATTTGTTCTCGCCCTCCTGTTTTGCCTGCAGTTCTGTCTCCTCCCCCACCTGTCCGCTGACCCATGACAATCCCCAGCTTGCTTTCAGGTGCAGAGGCAACAGCCTTTTGTGCACTTGAGCTCTCCTCTGCATCCCATTCTTACAGCTGGATGGACTGTCTCTCTGATTTCCCTGCAAGTTCTGAGTTCCCCTCACATGACTACCTCTGGAGGGCTGGATCCTCAGTCTCCACAGTCTGGACTTTACTTCCCCATCTTCCTCTGTCATTCTATGAGGTCTAGTTCCACAAGTTATTAGACTTGACTTCCCCATCTTCTCCCATCATCGTATAAGTTCTATGAGTTTTTAGACTATAAACTCTGGGAAGGTAGCCACAGTGTCTGTTTTGTTCACCACAGCATCAGTGCTTGACGCCTAGAAAACAGTCAGTAAATATTTGTTGAATTAGTAAAAGACCTAATACATGTACTTAGACTATACTAAGCACACAGTTCATAGTAGCTCTAATGATTATTTTTCCAGTACTCAGATTCTCAAATATGAGGGTACGGCTTGAGAGAGAAGGTGCATGAGCAACTTGTTTTCACTATCTAACTCTAAAAGTTTGTTAGGGATGGCTTGGTTGGTGTAGCTCAGTGGATTGAGCATTGGCTTGCGAACCAAAGGGTTGCTGGTTTGAATCCCAATCAGGGCACATGTCTGGGTGCAGGGCTGGGTCCCCAGTAAGAGGAGCATGTGAGGAGCAACCACACACTGATGTTTCTCTCCCTCTCTTTCTCCCTGCCTACCCCTCTCTAAAAATAAATAAATAAAGTATTTTAAAACAGTTTATTGGGGAAAATTATTTTTTTAATACTTTGGGCAGCACGTGAGTGATCTCCTGGGCTTCTAAACTCACACCAGTCCCTGAGAAGTCCGGATTGCCTTGAGGTGGGACGGTGGGTGGTCTGAAATGATTTGGCTTGCGCTGCACTGTTCACTGACACCTTTGCCATAACCCTTCTTTGCTTTCCCTGGATTTTTGTTTTCTTCTATGCTACGGTCAGCAGAATTTTCTTTGTTTACTGTTGTAAACTACATAGATTTCTTTAAATACTACATTATTTTATATAGAACTAAGTTTTTGATTCGTATCTAAAAAAAGAACTGTTTTCTTTGATTTTTGTTTTGGCTAACAGAATATTTTCCATTTTCTTTCTTTTCTTTCCTTTTTAAAATCACACAGTTCAACTATCCCTGAATTAGTATACAGCACTGTGTTATGAATATGTTAGAAAGTTGTTACGGATTTAAAAGAATCTATGAAACACACATTTTAAATATTTTGGTAGTAATTTTATGAGAATAAATTTTCAAATATTTTCAAGGCTTTTTATATACTAATAGCCTACCTAACATGTAATTTTAGCAGGTTATAATATTTTATTAGTAAATAATAATGTTCATATAATAAAACAGTGTTTATTAATAAAATATCACAGTATTTATTCTATTGCTTAGTTCATCCCTCTATATCTTGTCATGGAGAGTTCATATTCATAACTTATTTTTTCCCATACTGAGTGTACCATGTTCACTGTTTCTGGCATTTCTGTTTGATTGGATCTGGAATGTTTTCTCTTTCCTCACTTTCAGTTATTCTTCTTGTTCTGATATATTTCTGTTCATCTCCATCACGTTAGAATTTCCCTCTGGTCTTGCAGTCTACTCAGTCTCGTTAATGTCCATCAACACGTATTTCACAGTTTCTAAGTTCTATGCAATTCAGTCGTTTTTGCCCTTTTTAAACTTTCAAAAATTTAATACATACTTAGAAAAAATAGAAAAAGTTTCCAGTAACACTCAACAATGCATATAATTGCTTTAATTTTAAACTTATTAAGGTAACATTTGTTTTCCTTCCTGACGTCACAGTTGGGGAAGCTTTGCAATGCCAGGTGGCCCCCTGCCCGGTCTCCACCTCCACCTACTTGCACTCCGCACAGGCTCCGACTGGCATCTCTTGTAACTGTTTTCTTCTACTACTTACATTTTTTTTTATATAACATGTCTCCAATACTGGCTCTGAATTTTCCAGTTTACTTTTAAAGATTCCTTACTGCTACTGAAGATGAAAAGTTGTCTTTCTTACAACTAGGAACGTAACCCTCCCCCATCTGGCTGTGTAGAAATACAGCATCCAGTAGAAGGACTGCCTGCTTGAGGGTGGTTGGTAGGCTAATAATATGGGTGTGATGATTTATTGTTTTAATTTGAATATTTCACCTAAAATGTCATATGGTGTGCTTGAGTATGATATTGTTATGTTACAGAATTACATGTTTATGATTTTTTAATAGAAGATTTTGTAATAAAAAAGGGGTGTTATTTGTGCTGGACCCTATATAACTTTTACTGCATCAACTTTAGCATTTATCTTGACAATACATTATTTTCAAAGCTGATCTTGTATACATTAAGATGGCATCTCTTCTATACTTTTTTGCTTACCCTTTATAGTGTACTGTCTTAATTTTTTCCTTTGCTTAGTTTTTCTTATCACTAATCCATTCTGCCAAATTCTGACTGAAATTTCAATCACCTTTCCACAGATTTAACTAAAGCTGTTTAGTTTTTTTCTCCCCGGAGGCCAGGGCCACATTACAACTTTATAGGTAATAGGCAGTTTTGCCTTTGTGAACCCTTTTCTCCATAAAAAATAAATTACAAAAATCATATTTTACAGCTGCACTGGTCTAAAGATGAATACTAGGCTGGATTCATTATTATATATTCAGTGTTATATTAAATTACTCATCCTGACTCATCCTGATTTAAAGGGGAACTAAAACGAAAACATCTCTGTAGGTTGCTAAAAGTGGCATGGGCCCTGGGCACTGCGCGGACGTGTCTCGGGAAGAAGCTGACCCTTCTGGAGCACCCACCGCTCTCCGAACCCTCTTGTTCCAACAGGGACTTATTCTCCAGGCCCTGACGGCTCCTTTCACCTTCATCCTGAAAATTCCATTTTTTCCTCATGCATTGGCTCCTCAACTGTTTGAGAACTCGTGCTCCCCACCCCATTTTGCTGGAGCGTGTCTCTCAGAAGGTCCCTGATATGCGGTGTCTGGGAGGTAAATGTCCACATCAGATCAGTGTTTCAATTTACCCTCGTAACTGTCTGGGAGTATGGCTGGAATATAGAATTACAGCTTGGAAAGAATTCACCTCCTAAATTTTGTTACATACATAATACATGCTCATTGTAAACAATTAAACACATAAATATAAACAGAAAGACGAAAGTAAAGGTAGCCTGAAAGCTGCACCTTATTTGGCCACCAGCATCTGGGGAGCCCAGTGGAGAAGGGGGCCAGCGGGTCGCATCGCTCGGTGCGCAGACTCCCACGTGCTCCCGAGTTTTCAGCGCAGCCTCACTGCCCATGGGGGAGGCTGGGCCTGGAGTCCAGAGCTTTGTGGAATGTTCATCTCCAGGGAGCCGACCTCCCCTCTTCTGCCAGTGGGGCGGGAATGTGGGCTTCCGGCCATTCAGTGTTCGGACTTCCAGGGACTCCCCGGGATTTCACGCACCTGTTCCATGACAGGGACCCTGTCACCTCCAGGTCAGAGCTTTAGAGGGACCTGCAGCAGGAACGAGCTGCTCGCACTTCTGCCCCTGCCAGCTGAGGTTTCCGCTTTTCTGTGTTTGCTGAAAAGCTACCACTCCTAATCTGAATTCTTGCTTCTCAAATTTTGCAATTGTCTCCTTGCCACTTTTATTTATCCTTGTACTTTGACCTTTTAATCTAATCCTTTTATTACTTTATTGGAGTTTTGGAGAGAGTGGAGGTAAGCATCCATGCTTATTTTTTAATGATTAGTGGGAAGAGTCTCATGAAACTCTTATATACATTTTTGTGCACTATTGAAGTTTCATCTAGCATCCTAGGACCCTCAGAGCAATCTTTTCTGCCGTGTGTGTGTGTGTGTGTGTGTGTGTGTGTGTGTGTGTTTATTGAGGATTAGAAGGCATTAGCACTAGACTCAGCTGCTTAGTTGAGGCTTAATTTTATTCTATTGCTGTATTTATTTCAATCACAAATTTAATCATCTTTACTCATTTTTCCCACATACATTATAAATAGCTTAAATTTTTAAATCTATTCTTTCTGCCCTGGCTGGTGTGGCTCAGGGGACTGAGCACTGGCCTGTGGACCAAAAGGTCATTGGTTCAATTACCAGTCAGGGCACATGCCTGGGTTGTGGGCCAGGTCCCCAGTTTGGGGCATGGGAGAGGTGACCAACTGATGTTTCTCTCTTTCTCCCTCTAGTCCTCTCTAAAAATAAATAAATAAAATATTTAAAATCGATTCTCTCTTTCACATACTGACATTATATCTATGTCAAAACAAGTTCCCTTTAAGGAATGAATAGAACCTGTCTTGCTTGGAACTTAAAAACAATTTTTCAAAATACAGCAGGTCCTTTTTCTTCTTTTTGTTAAATGTGCTTGTGGCCCACCTTCACATGTTAAGAAAAACTAAACTTTAAAACTATGGGAAAATTTTAAATATAAAATTTGTCATAGCTCTAGATATGAGGGTTAAAACAAATCTGTCGTCATTCCAGTTTTTATTACCTCATCTACTTACAATACTAAAAATTCTCTCATATAAATCCATTTATGTCTACAGTCCAAATTAATAGACTTAACACGTTAAGTGTCAATAATACTTAAATACATGTATTTTTTTTCTAGGACAACCATTTTATGTTTTATGTATATTTTATTGATTATGCTATTATAGTTGGCCCATTTTTTTCATCCCTTTATCCCCTTCCACCCTGCACCCCCTCCCTCCAGTCTTCCTCCCCTCCCTTTAGTTCATGTCTATGGGTTGTGCATATAAGTTCTTTGGCTTCTCCATTTCCTATACCATTCTTAACCCTGTCTATTTTTTAAAATATATTTTATGGAGCCCTGGCTGGCATAGCTCAGTGGATTGAGGGCAGGCTGCAAACCAAAGTGTCACAGGTTTGATTCCCAGTCAGGGCACATGCCTGGGTTGCAGGCCACAGCCCCCAGCAACTGCACATTGATGTTTCTCTCTCTCTTTCTCCCTCCCTTCCCTCTCTAAAAATAAATAAATAAAATCTTTAAAAATATATTTTATTGATTATGCTATTACAGTTGCCCCATTACCCCCACTACATTCCCCTCCACCCTGCACACCCTTTCCCACACACATTCCCCCCCTTTAGTTCATGTCCATGTGTCATAAGTTCTTTAGCTTCTACATTTCCCATACTATTCTTACCCTCCCCCTGTCTATTTTCTCCCTACCGTCTATGCTACTTATTCTCCATACCTTTTCCCCCTCGTCTCTTCTTCCCACTCCCCTGTTGCTAACCCTCCATGTGATCTCCATTTCTGTGGTTCTGTTCCTGTCCTGTCCTCTTAGTTTGTTTTTGTTTTAGGTGTGGTTGTTCATAATTGTGAGTTTGCTGTCATTTTACTGTACATGTTTTTTATCTTATTTTTCTTAGAGAAGTCCTTCTAGCATTTCATAAAATAAGGGCTTGGTGATGATGAACTCCTTTAACTTGACCTTATCTGAGAAGCACTTTATCTGCCCTTCCATTCTAAATGAAAGCTTTGCTGGATAGAACAATCTGGGATGTAGGTCCTTGCCTTTCATGACTTGGAATGCTTCTTTCCAGCCCCTTCCTGCCTGTAAGGTCTCTTTTTGAGAAATCAGCTGATAGTCTGATGGGAACTCCTTTGTCTGATGGGAACTCCTTTGTAGGTAACTGCCTCCTTATTTCTTGCTGCTTCTAGGATTCTCTCCTTCATTTTAATCTTGGGTAATGTAATTATGGTGTGCTTTGGTGTGTTCCTCCTTGGGTCCAACTTCTTTGGGATTCTCTGAGCTTCCTGGACTTCCTGTAAGTCTACTTCCTTTGCCAGATTGGGGAAGTTCTCCTTCATTATGTTTTCAAATAAGTTTTCAATTTCTTGCTCTTGTTCTTCTCCTTCTGGTACCCCTATGAGTTGGATGTTGGAACATTTAAAGATGTCCTGGAGGTTCCTCAGCCTCTCCTCATTTTTTTGAACTCTTGTTTCTTCATTCTGCTCTGGTTGGATGTTTCTTTCTTCCTTCTGGTCCACTCTATTGTTTTGAGTCCCAGTTTCCTTCCCATCACTATTTGTTCCCTGTGCATTTTCCTTCATTTCACTTATCGTAGCCTTCATTTTTTCATCTAATTTGTGACCAAATTCAACCAATTCTGTGAGCATCCTGATCACCAGTGCTTTGAAATTTGCATCTGATAGATTGGCTATCTCTTGGTCGCTTAGTTTTGTATTTGCTGTGGAGCTTTGATCTGTTCTTCTATTTGAGCCATTTTTTTGGTCTCATCTCACCTGTTACGTATGAGGGGCAGAGCCTTAGGTGCTGTTCACCAGGGCAGGGCAACCCACATTGCTGGGTTGTGACATTGTATGTGGGGGGCGAGGTCTGAGAGGGAACAATGGTACTTGCTCTGCTCTCTGTTGGACTTCAGTCCCTTCTCCCTCTTCCCCCAAGCAAACTGGGCCTTTCTGATGCTGATTCTCATGTGGGTGGGCTTGTGCATGTTCTAGGACCCCATGGGTCTCTCCAACGAATTCTTCTGTGAGGCTGGGAGTCTCTCTGTGCCTTAACCCCTACAGGTGTTTTCAGTTAGTGCCCCTAGGCTCTATTTCCTGGTGCTGGGACCCTGGGTTGGACGCAGTGCCTCGCTTCACAATCGCTGCCTTGCTGGGTCTGCCAGTTGCCACCCTGCACCTGGGGTCTGCCCGTCACCTGTGCACCCAGGGTCCACCTGCTGTGTTCTTGCACACCCGGGATGCCTTACACACCCGGTCCCACCACTCTTTGTGCCTAAACCCCTCTCTGCCTGGCTGCCCGACTCCGCCCCTCCTACCAGTCTGGATGAATGTGTCTATTTTAACTTCTGGGTTGCCCAACTTCCATACAGTTCAATTTTCTGTCAGTTCTGGTTGTTACTGTTACTAATTGTTGTTGTCCCTATCTTGGTTGTGCAAGGAGGCACAGTATGTCTACTTATGCCTCCATCTTGGCCAGAAGTCAAATACATGTATTTTTTATTCTAGAAAATCTTGGGTACAAGTGACAGAGACTCATCTCACACTGACACCCAAAAAGTAATTTATGTTTTTGAATACTCGGGAATTCCAACAGTTTATTCAGCTCTAGTGCCAGCTGGATCAAGATGGGTATTAAAAGATATCATCAGGGTTCTAGTGTTCTCTCTTTTTTTCTATATAGATATAGACAGATTATATCTATATATATGGATATTAATATTTGTATATCTATGAGGTCTGTCAAGGAAAAAGTCCAGACCTTGTTAATATAAGGAGAACGGTTTGTATGACATTGATGTAACCTGGCAGCAAAGGAGAGTGGACTGCAAATCACATGCATGAACAATGATGACTTAACTATGCTAGTCAGTGGGGGTGGTAGATGCCATTGAGTGAGCATGTGTACTGTGTGGCTGTCACATTCAAAATGACTGAGCAAGTAGAGCAATGATTCTGCATCAAATTTTGCATTCAGCTGGAACATTCCTCTGTGAAAACTATTTGGATGATTCAGAAGGCTGCAGCTATGGGTAACTGGTGATTGGCAACTTCATCATGACAATGCGCCCACTCACGCATCAAGTTTTGTGCAGAGATTTTTGACAAAACATCAAATCACCCAGGTGACTCAGCCCTGCTACAGCCTAGATTTGGTGCCCTGCAACTTCTGGCTTTTCCAAAAACTAAAATCACCTTTGAAAATGAAGAGATTTCAGATGATCAGTGAGATTCAGGAAAATATGATGACAATTGGGAGAAGTGTGTGAGGTCCCAAGGTGCCTATTTTGAAGGGGACTGAGATGTCATTGTCCTATGTACAATGTTTCTTGCATCTTGTATCTTTTTCAATAAATGTCTCCTTTTTTCTCTTACGTGGCTGATACCTTCTCAATAGGTATATTACTCGGCCATAAAAAGAATGGAATTTTACCGTTTGAGACTGCATGGATGGACCTAGAGAGTATTATGCTAAGTGAAATAAGTCAGACAGAGAAAGACAAATACCATATAATTTCACTTAAATTTTTTTCAATTACAGTCGACATTCAATATTATTTTGTATTAGTTTCAGGTGTACAGCATAGTGGTTGGACAATCATATATGGGTATTCTGTAAAGTGGTCACCCTGACATTTCCAGTACCCATTTGCCACCATACATAGCTGTGACAATATTATTGACTATATTCCCTATGCAGTGGCAGGAGCATGGCCCTGGCCGATGAAGCAGGGAGAATACACCGTGTGGACACTCTTGGGTGCTCCCTGACGTTTGGGAGTTGGGGGGTGGGCTAGCGCAGGGCTGGATTCTACTCTTGTGAGTGAAAATAGAGCTGGAGAAACAGGGTCTCTTTGCTTCTCTCTCCTATTTCTGTTATGGAGACACTGGTCTGGACTCCAGACTGGAGTGATCTGGGAAACACTAGTGACAGTGGGGGTATTAAACCAGTTACATTCATTGAAAACCTGTCATTTGTTGGAGCTTATTGAGAAACAATTAGCTGACTTTAAGACGTCAATGAAAGGACTTATAAAACTGTTGCCAGTTAGCGAAATTGATCAATAAAGATAATTTAGTTTGCATAGATGTGGATAATAAATGTAAGTTACAGAATAAATCTCCAGGATCAGAACCCATTGAGGACATCACAACCTTTCTTCTACTCCCATCGTAAACTTGAGCTCATGTGGCTAGAAGCTGCACCTATAGTCAGAAAACAGCTTCTGTCATCTCGCCTCCACCCTTCCCCCTCCCTGGACCAGCTGCACCCCCAGCCCCTCCCTGGATCAGCTCCACCACAGGACGTATAATGCTTCAGGGCTGGAGCTACACTCAGTTCAGGGGCCTTCCTAGTTCTTTGAGTCAAGGTCCTACTCCAAGGAGACTCCACAAAATGGGAGTCTCTGTGGCCCTCGGCGCTGCCCTCGGTCTGCCTCTCGTATCTCACACCCTTTAGGAGGCTCTGGTGTCTGGGAGCGTTTCAGCAGGTCAGGCCTCCGCTGACCTAGTGGCTGCTCTCTTCTTGGAAGAGAAATCCAGCTGGGAATCTTGTAGATCAGGGATTCTCCCTGGGTCACCTTTAGTTGAGGGGGTATGTTCCACCTTTTCCATCCAGCACTGTGGTTGCTGAGTACCGTGTGCATGCCCTGTGCTGGACAGGGGTGGGAGATCTGGGGACTCCAACACACTGGGCCTCCACCCTTAGGAGTATGTGGAGAGAGAATACACATTGAAATTAGAAAAGGAAGAGAGAAGAGAAGACCAGTGTCAGGGAATGTCTGAGAACTTGGGTTCTGAAAACCATTATATTCAAATTTCTGCTGCTGTGGGGGACTTTGGGGAAGGCCTCTGTATCTCTTTAAGTTTCAGTGCTCTTCTCTATCTAATGGCAACCATAAAAGTACTTGCCTTTGCCTCAGGTGCAAAACCACCCCTGGGCTGTGCAGACCCTCAGAAACATTTTTGAGAGTCCCCCTGTCTATATAAACAATTTGAATCTTCCCAAATTAGCAGCCCAGTACCATTCAGGTGGCCCAATCTCACACTGCCCTGCAAAACAAATACCGCTTTGGGCGGTGGGAAGTATTTACTCACTAGGCTGCCCTTCCAGAGCTGGGGTCGGGCCAGTGGCTCTGGGATGACCCCAGAGAGGTGGGTTTTGGAAGTCCTCGGCACCTGGGTGACCCTACCTTTGGGTAAAGGAACTGCCAGCCCAGCAGCAGTGAGGGGCCAGATACTGGTGAGGGACCTACATAAATGTGAGGAAGGTGCTTCAGAGAAACACAGGTCCTCTGAGGTGGGGGACAAGGGTGTGGGCCCTTCGTCTGTCTTAACTGCTCCTAGGTCGTCGTGATGATGACAAAAGCTAATTCATCAACAAAATCTAGGCAATTAGTGTGACAACTAATAATTTCTTAAAAATTGTGCTATTGTTTCAATTGCAATAATTGCCAGACTCCTGAGTGTGGACAGTAATCCCTGGGGGGATTAACTAAAAGGAGGAGATTTAGGGAGCAAGAGGCCACTGGGGTGGAGAGCTGAGAGAAGATGTCATCCAGCACATGAGCTGAAAGATGACCTTGAAAATGCATCACCAAGTGACAGGCCTTGAAACCATGGAAGGCAGCCTTTATTAAAGAAGTGTGACTTGAGTCCTGTAGACCAAGGAGAGGAGGAGGGTTTTCAGGGGCTGGTTGCAAGAAGAGAGTGCAGCCTGGGGAGAGCCAAGACCCAGAGGCTAGAAAGTTCAGGGGGTGCTCTGGGAATGGGGGGTAAATTCTACCCTTCTCCCAGTTGGCACAGAGGTTTGGTGCAAACTGTAAAATTGCAAAGAGCTGTCTTAGATTTTGATGAAGGGAGAGGAGAAGAGCCGCTGGAGGCCAAGAACATACCCAGAGAGAAGCCACAAGGAGGGCGGTGTTGGGTATGTGGGGTGGGTGGCAGGCTACCTCCCAAAGCAGGACTCACCAGAAGTATTTCTCCGAGCCCCTCTGGACTGTGTCCAGCTCTCCGACTAATTTGAAACTGCCCTGGACTGCTGAGCCAGAGCTGGGGAGGCCTGAGGCAGTGCAGTTACTCTGTAGCAAACAGCCGAGTATCAGAGTTAGTGAATCCTGAAAAGGATTTATGCCACAAATCAAATTAAAATTTAGGAAACACACACACTTTTAAAACAAGACCTTTTAATTTGTAACCCCAAATAGGCAGACTGCTCTGTTCAAGCAATTAAGCAGCTGTGAAGATGACCGGCAGCCAAATACTGTAACTGCACTCATTACAGCTCAGGTTCATGAGCATACCAGGTCAGAACAGTCTGTTAGGAAGCGGGCTCTGCGCCCTCCTGGCCGCCAGCGCCCCCTACACTCAGGATGCCACAGCCTACCCACTTCCCTGTCAAGAGAAGGCTAAGGTGGAAAAAAGGTACTTCACTGGCTTTTGAAAGGGTGATGAGGTGACCTTTGCAAGGGCAGCTTTAACAGACCCTGGAGAGTAGAGGGTGCCCAAGGCTGCCCACTGGGGGGCGCGCTTGGTCTACTCACCAGCTCTCCCGAGCCTGGCTGAGGCAGCCTGACCACTTTCCTCCCCCACAGGCCTCACACTGTCTTTCAGAACTGACTGCTCTATGCAGCACCATTTTCTTTTGTGTCTCTTATTTGAAAAGGAATATAAGAAAATTTGGTAAATACAGAAAACCACAAAGGAAAAAAAAACGTTCACAGTCTCTGAGTGCTAACTCTGGAATTCCTCTGTTAGCATTTTACTGTGTAATCAGTTGATTTTTTTTTACACCTAAAGTAACAGTTGGCATCAGAATTCTTGTTTGAGGTGAAATTCTCTTCTCTCTCTCTGTGTGTCTTTTTGTGTGACAAATAAATGAATACATTTTGTGCCTTTAGTGTGAGAGAAGATCTGAGATGAAGTCTGGGGCTGGGTGTCCTTTTACAAAAGGAATTCAGAGGGGGGGGGGAGCTGGATGGCGTGGGGAGGCATTTGGTGCAGTGTGTGAATGGGTATTTGGGGGAAGCTGTGAAGAGGTGTTAGTTTCTTGTCTAGGTCAAAACAAGCAGCGTAAACATGGTGGCTGGGAAGCAGGAGCTCAGGGGGCCTTGCACACTGATGCCCACTGAAAGTCACAGAGATTCAGGACAGACCTTTGGACCTCCATGGGCCGCGGTGGAGTGAGGGGTGAGTCAGCTATACCGAGAGATGTGGGGGAGGGAAGCATCCAGCTGGGTTATCTGTGTTGAGCTAGAAATTTATTATTGGGATCAAATTTGTAGTGTAAGCAACTGACAATTAACTTTTTTGATTATAATATAAGTGTCCGACATTAAGCTTTTGATTGTAGAGACATTTAATTCAAAGATATCTATCTTTAATAAACACATTGTCAGCCACACAGCTAGATAAACAGCCAGGTCATCCCCACCATGAAGTCCCCCCTTTTTTAGAGAGCTCCACTTGACATAGATAACTGATCATTTCACTGAGTGCTTGCTTCTTCCCCTTGACCCTAGTGGGTGCATTACCTGTCTGTCTCTCTCTCTCTGGGACTTCACTGTGTGTCCATGGGCGTGTCATGTAATCTAGGATTTGTGAGTAATAAACCTTCATTTTTTAAAAGTTCCCTGATTGCTATCACTGAGGGTGTTTTGCAATCGTAATAAGAACCACAAGGGCTGGTCCAGCTGTGACGTTGGCTCTGAAGGGGAAATGTCTGTGGGGCTGGCCACGAGTGCTACAGGCATAGGTCAGTGCTCCCAGGCATTTCTAGCTGATGGCATCACTATCGATAGGATGAAACTGACCCCAAACAATATTGTTGTTATATTTTTTGTCCTGTTGTAATTTTTTACTTTATATTCTTATATATATTTCCTCTGTCCATTAAATATATGCATATTTAATACCATAAATTAAATTAAAATTTGGGAAACACACACACTGGAACAAGAACTTTTTTGTTTTAAGATTTTATTTATTTGACATGGCTGGCATGGCTCAGTGGATTGAGTGCAGGGCCTGTGAACCAAAGGTTTGCTAGTTCGAGTCCCAGTCAGGGCACATGCCTGGGTTGTGGGCCAGGTCCCCAGCTGGGGGTGCACAAGAGGCAACCACACATTGATGTTTCTTTCCCTCTCTTTCTCCTTCCCTTTCCCTCTCTCCAGAAATAAATTAAATACATAAATAAATAAAACACATAAAAATAAAGATTTTATTTTTAGAGAGGGGAAGGGAGGGAGAGAAACATTAATGTGTGGTTGCCTCTCACATGCCCCCTACTGGGGATCTAGCCTACAACCCAGGCATGTGTCCTAAACTGGGAATCAAACCAATGACCCTTTGATTCGCAGGCTGTCACTCAATCCACTAGTTGCATCAGCCAGGGCTGAAACAAGACGTTTTAATTTGTAACCCCAAATGAACAAACAGCTCTGATCAAGCAATTAAGCAGCTGTGAAGATGACCGGCAGCCAAATACTGTAACTGCACTCATTACAGCTCAGGTTCATGAGCGTACCAGGTCAGGACAGCCTGTTAGGAAGCAGGCTCTGCGCCCTCCTGGCCGCCAGCGCCCCCTACACACAGGGTGCCACAGACACACATATGCATATATGCTGTATATATGTTGTATATATACGTATGTGTGTAAGTATAAATGTGAACCATAAAATATTTTAAATCTGCAATATTCCGTCATTTAGATGGAATGCTAATGACTAACTTTGAATGTTGAGGGTGCTTCGATGGCTTTGTCTGTGAAAGACCTGTTGGTCTGGTTTTGAGTTCAGGCCTTGAACATTCACTTCTGACACATCTTTCTCAGCTCTGGTCTTCCTGCTCCAGAGACCATCCAGGTGTGCCAGACACCGTGACGACAATTCTCACACAGCACTGGGATATTTTGGTGGCAGGTTTCCATTTCCCCCATTGAACTGGGGACTCCCTGAACTCGGGATACCTCATGTTCCATCTTTGTGGCACTGTACAGGCTCAGTATGTTTTTAAATAAACACGAGATTTTGAGCCAATGGGCAGCCACACACGAAGTAAGTAAGTGTTAGGGCTCTTCCCCTCCTCCTGCCCTTCCCCGCCTCCATCAGGCTTCTCCCATTCTGGTGAAGCAGTCCCCTGCTCTGACAGTTAAATCTGCTCCCACACTGCTCAGAGGAGCCCAGAAGGAGGCAGTAGTCCTGACCCTGCCTCCAGGTAACTGGACTTCCATAGATTGTTTTCTTGTATGACACCCATTGGGTTTTTCCCAAAGTATTTTGTATTGGCCATTGTTCTGTTTTCTGAAGCAGAAAGTGAATGTGGGGAAGTGTGGAAATGATGGGGGAAGGAAGGGGCAAGCTGAGTTTTCCATTTGTGTGCCTTGATATACTTTATTATTTTGACTTTAGATAGAGAAACACTTTAAAGATCTCAATTCAATTGTGAAAGAACTTAAATACCTCTAGGGGGAGAATGAGGAAAAAACCTGTGCTTTGCTATTTGAAGAATTGAGCTATTAACTAAAAAATAGGCTTCATTTTGTTGGCAGCTGAGAAGAGCTACCTTCTAGAACCATCGCATCTTTGTTTCGGAAATAAGTATTTCCTTGTTTTTTTTTTTCTTTTTTTTTTTTGCCAGTAGCTTCTGTTAAGAAAAAAGTAAGTCATGGTGCCCGTGTGAAGCAGGTCTCTTTCAGTGGCAAGTAGAGTAAACGGAGTGGCCACTGGGCAACATGATTCCTTTCTCTCGCCTAGACCACTTGCTGAAGATAATGCAATACCTACATATATTAAGCTCAGATAAAAGGAAAACTGTAGATGTTTTTCTGACATCTTATTCAACAGATGTTGGCCTTTTCCAACTTTTTCTCTCTCTTTCACATTCTTATTTCTTAAACAGAATTTCAGTAAGTTAAGATAGTTAAGACCAAATCAAGTGCATGACTATTATATTCTCCATAACATAAAAATAGAAACTAATATTAAGAGCAGAGAAATAAATGATGTGTTCAACAGAACGAATGCTTTTCAGAGTGCATGGATCTTAGAATGTAGAGTCTGGAAGCACTAGAGTGCCCATGGTGGTGACATTGCTAAATACCTGGGAACGTACACTAGGACACCTTTTAGTGACCATGGTAGACATCATTAATTGATAAGAGCGTTTTTCATACTGTGCAGAGACATGGCCTCACAATCCTCAGCAGACCATTCCGGTCCTTCTCTATCAATTCATGGGAGTTGGTACTCAAGAAGAAAGCTCTTTGCCCAGTGTGATGTGTGACGCAGACATGTTGTTACCGAACAGTAAGTGGGTTTGCTGCCCCCACCCCGCCCCCCGCACACACAAATTCTGGAGGCAGAGGTTTGGTGAAGAAGGAGAAGGGTCTTTATTCAAAAGCTAGACAATTTGGAAGAATGGCAGGTTTCTGCCTCAGAGCCCATCCCCTCCAGAACACCCAGAGGAAAACCCTGCCACCTTCTGCCAGTCCAGTCCAAGGCTGCACCTGGAGAATGCCTTCTCCCATTTAAAAATATGGGTTTTTGGGAACTGCAGGGGCCTGCAGCATGACCATCCAGGTGGCGTAGCTTGTTCCTGACTGCACTGTAACTTCAGGCGGCTCCTTGGAGTCTGTGCATGTGCCCCTGTGGCCACCCACCTACTGGTGCTTCTCACACACAGGAGCTGAGGGCCACTGCTGACCACTGTGGCTGGCCACGCGGGGGCTCTGTTCTGCATGCTGTTGGGGCCCAGGGCCTGCCTCCTGGCCACACAGCTTCCAGGGCCTAGGCTGCAAATGCGCCAGTCCGCACTTCCATGCCATGGATCCAAGAAGAAGAGTGCAGGTTTCTCCCTTCCTCCATTTAAATCTCTGGGCCCAAACTTCCATGTGCTCAAAAAGTGTCCCGCACCTCCAGCCAATCTCATCCTTTTCCCAGACTAGACTGGTTGGTGTTACTCCAGTGTAGCACCTCCCGCTTCCTTCATGCACTGGAACTGAGGAGGAAGGCTTTTCCCTTATCGAAATATTTCTATAGCCTCCCACATGCTCCATGCAGGGCCTCTTCCTGCTATGTCTCTGCCTGGGGTTAGGGAAATCTGTCTCTACTCACTTCACTAGCAGCTCAGCTTCACCCCCACAGCCTAGGGCATTTCCTGCGACCCCTCCCTCACTTGGGACACCACACCAGTATGAAGCCAATTTCTCTTATAGTGCCTTGTATAGGTGATTCAGGGCTTCCTACACCTGCTTCCAACAATTAAATGTACTGTGAAGTTCAGCCAAATGGAATCCTCTCTGGTTCCCAAATAAAGCTTTCATTGTTTTTGTACTGCAATGTAAGTCTTTGGAAGTGTCCGACATTGTTAACATCCCAGAAACATTCTAGCGTTTTTCGATGAGCATCCAAGAGCTGCCTCTGCAGCAAAGTCTTCTAACCATTCATGCCTTGTAGAATGTTATGTTATGTGGTTCTTTACTTAAATCCTCAGTGCTCTGTACATCTTATAGCAAACCCTTGCAGGTGTTTTGTTTCTAACACTTTTACAATTTTAAGCTGCTTTAAAATTTTCTTTTCTTTTTTTAAAAATTACTTTGTTGTTGTTCAATTACAGTTGTCTGCATTTTCTTCTCACCCCATCCATACCCACCTCTCTCCTGTGCTTCCACCCTCCCCCTTGGTTTTGTCCATGTGGACTTTATAGTAGTTTCTGAAAACCCTTCTCCCCGCTGTCCTCCATCCCCTCCCCTCTGGCTATTGTTAGATTGTTCTTAATTTCAATGTCTCTGGTTATATTTTATTTGCTTTTTTTCTTTCATTGATTATGTTTCAGTAAAAGGTGAGATCATATGGTATTTTTCCCTCACCATCTGGCTTATTTCACTGAGCATAATGCTCTCCAGTTCCGTCCATGCTGTTGCAAAGGGTATAAGCTCTTTCTTTCTCCCTGCTGCGTAGAATTCCATTGTGTAAATGTACCATAGTTTTTTTATCCACTCATTTGCTGATGGGCACTTAGGTTGCTTCTAGCACTTGGCTATTGTGAGTTGTGCTGCTATGAACATTGGGATGCATATGTTTTTTTGGATTGGTGTTTCAGGGCTCTTAGGGTATAATCCCAGCAGTGGAATTGCTGGGTCAAAAGGCAGTTCTGTTTTTAGTTTTCTAAGGAAATTCCATACTGTTTTCCATAGTGGCTGCACCAGTCTGCATTCCCACCAACCGTGCACTAGGGTTCCTTTTTCTCTGTATCCTCTCCAACATTTGTTTGTTAATTTGTTTATGTTGGCCATTCTGACAGGTGTGAGGTGGTATCTTATTGTGGTTTTAATTTGCATCTCTCTTATGGCTAGTGATGCTGAGTGTCCTTTCATATGTCTCTGGGCCCTCTGTATGTCCTCCTTGGAGAAGTGTCTGTTCAAGTCTTCTGCCCATTTTTTAATTGCGCTTTTTGGAGTGGAGTCGTGTGAGTTCTTTGTATGTTTTGGAGATTAAACCCTTGTCCAAGGTATCATTGGCAAATATGTTTTCCCAAATAGTTGGTTCTCTTTTCATTTTAATGCTGTTTTCTTTAGCCATACAGAAGCTTTTTAATTTGATGAGGTCCCATTTGTTTATTCTTTCCTTTGTGTCCCTTGCTTTAGGTGACATATCTGTGAAGATGTTGCTGCATGGAATGTCTGAGATTTTCCTGCCAATGTTTTCCTCTAGGACTTTTATGGTGTTACAACTTATATTTAAGTCTTTTATCCACCTTGAGTTTATTTTTGTGTATGGTGTAAGTTGGTGATCGAGTTTCATTTTTTTTCATGTAGCTGTCTAGATCTCCCAACATCATTTGTTGAAGAGGCTATTTTTGTTCCATTTCATGTTTCTTCCCCCTTTGTCAAATATTAATTGACTGCAGAGACTTGGGTTTATTTCTGGGCTTTCTGTTCTGTTCCATTGGTCTATGTGCCTGTTTTTGTGCCAGTACCAGCCTGTTTTGATTACAGTGGCCTTGTAATACGGTTTTATATTAGGTATTGTCATCCCTCCTGCTATGTTCTTCTTTCTCACAATTGCTGCAGCTATTCAGGGTTGTTTATGGTTCCATATAAATCTCTGAAATGTTTGTTCTATATCTGTGAAATGTGTCATGGGTACTTTAATAGGGATTGCATTGAATCTATAAATCTCTCTGGGTAGTATGGCCATTTTGATGATGTTAATTCTTCCAATCCATGAGCATGGTACATGCTTCAATTTGTTTGTCTCTTCCTTAATTTCTTTCTTCATTGTTGCATAGTTTTCTGAGTATAGGTCTTTTACCTCCTTGATTAGGTTTATTCTAGGTACTTTATTCTTCTTGTTGCTATATCAAATGGGATTTTTTTTCCTGATTTCTGTTTCTGATGTTTCATTGCTGGTGTACAAAAATGCCTTTGATTTCTGAGTATTGACTTTGTATCCCACTGTTTTTTTCCAGATTCATTTATTAGGTTGAGTAGTTTTTTGGTGGGTTCCATATGATTTTCTATGTACACTATCATGTCATCTGCAAACAATGACGGTTTTGTTTCCTCTTTTCCTATTTGGATGCCTTTTATTTCTTTTTCTTGTCTGATTGCTGTGGCTAGGACTTCCAGTACTATGTTGAATGGGAGTGGTGAAAGCGGGCATCCTTGTCTTGTTTCTGATTTTAGTGGGAAAGCTCTAAGTTTTTGTCCATTGAGTATGATGTTGGCTGTAGGTCTCTCATATATGGCCTTTATTATGTTGAGGAATGGTCCCTCTATTCCCACCCTGCTGAGTGTTTTTATAATAAATGGGTGCTGTACTTTATCAAGTGCTTTTTCTACATCTATTGATATGATCATGTGATTTTTTTCTTTTGTTTTGTTTATGTGATCTATTATGTTTATTGTTTTGCGAATATTGTACCATCCTTGCATCTCTGAGATGTATCCCACTTGATCATGGTGTATGATCTTTTTAATGTATTGCTGGATGCGGTTTGCCAATATTTTGTTAAGGATATTTGCCTCTATGTTCATCAGCAATATTGGCCTGAAGTTTTCTTTCTTTGTTATGTCTTTATCTGGTTTTGGGATTAGGATGATGCTGGCTTCATAGAAAGAGTTTGGGAGTCTTCCATCCTCTTGAATTTTTTGAAATAATCTATGGAGGATGGGGGTTAGCTCTCCCTTAAATGCTTTGTAAAATTCTCATGTGAAACCATTTGGTCCAGGGCTTTTGTGCTTCAGAAGCTTTTTGATTACTGTTCAATTTCACCAGGTGTTATTGCTAAAATTTTCTTTTTGCCAACATTTTCACATTTCAGAACATCTGGATGAAATATAAGACTCAGATAATATTCCCAATATTTGGCCAGGCTAGTGCCAAGGCAGCCTGAAACTTTTCCATTTTCTTGGATTTAATTTATTGGAATTTGATGTTTTTTCTCACCAGTGTGAAAACACTTATTCTTGTTTTCATTGCCCCAGTCAAATCTGTATCTTAGCAACTATTTTAGAGGCACTTTTCAGTAGACTGTGTTTTTGTGCAAAGGTAGGTAATATCTTTCTCAGAGCATAATAAATATATAGACAGCTATAGGCTAACTAGCCTGATGATCATAAATTTCATGGTAGAAAATTATTGAAATCTCTATAATATTATTATTTATAACAAAATAAATGTCAGAATAAGGTGAGTCTCTCCTAAGGGAGCTCAGGTCATGGTATAATAAAAAAATCCAACTTCATTATATGGTAGTCTCTGCCCTGGAAGTCTCATGACCAAATTCTACTGCCTTATATTACAAAAAAGTTTCTACATATGTAGAACTGTAACATTTTGAAAAGTAACTAAACACTTTTCTGTCTGAAAACATAACAACAGAATTAACAGCATCAACAACAGAATCTCTCTTTTTAAATATATTTTATTGATTATGCTTTTACGGTTGTCCCATTTTTTCTCCCCTTTATTTTCCTCTGTCCTGCATCTCCCCTCCCACCATCATTCTCCCACCTTAGTTCATGTCCATGGGTCATACGTATAAGGTCTTTGGCTTCTCCACTTCCCATGCTGTTCTTAACTTCCCCCTGTCTATTTTGTACCTACCATTTATGCTTCTTATTCCCTGTACCTTTTCACCCATCCCTCCCCCTCCCCCTCCTTGGCTGATAACCCTCCACGTGATCTCTATTTCTGTGAATCTTTTTTTGTTCTGGTTGTTTGCTTGGTTTGTTTTTGTTTTTTTTTTTTTAGGTTCAGTTGTTGGTGGTTGTGAGTTTGTTGTCATTTTACTATTTGTATTTTCAGTCTTCTTCTTTTTCATATATAAGTCACTTTAACATTTCATATAAGGGCTTGGTGATGATGAACTCCTTTAACTTGACCTTATCTGGGAAGCACTTTCTCTGTTTTTCCATTCTAAATGATAGCTTTGCTAGATAGAGTAATCTTGGATGTAGGTCCTTGCCTTTCATGACTTGGAATGCTTCTTTCCAGCCCCTTCCTGCCTGTAAGGTTTCTTTTGAGAAATCAGCTGACAGCCTTATGGGCACTCGTTTGTAGGTAATTCTCTCCTTTCCTCTTACTACTTTTAAGATTCTCTCCTTAGCTTTAATCTTGGGAAATCTAAATATGATGTGCCTCGGTGTCTTCTTCCTTGGGTCATACTTCTTTGGGACTCTCTGAGCTTCTTGGACTTCCTGGTAGTCTATTTCCTTTGCCAGATTGGGGAAATTCTTCTTTATTATGTTTTCAAATAAGTTTTCAATTTCTTGCTGTTCCTCTTTTCCTTCTGGCATGCCTATGATTTGGATGTTGGAACATTAAAGATGTCCCAGAGGTTCCTAAGCCTCTCCTCATTTTTTGAATTTTTGTTTATTCATTCTGTTATGGTTGAATGTTTACTCCTTCCTTCTGCTCCAAATTGTTTCTTTGAGCCCTGGTTTCCTTCCCTTTACTATTGGTTCCCTGTACATTTTCCTTTATTTCACTTTTCATAGCTTTCACTTATTCCTCTATTTTGTGACCATACTCAAACAATTCTGTGAGCATCCAGATTACCAGTGTTTTGAACTCTGCATCTGATAGGTTGGCTATCTCTTCATTGCTTAGTTGTAGTTTTTCTGGAGCTTTGATCTATTTTTTTTCATTTGGGCCACATTTTTTTTTTTATTTCAGTGAGCCTGTTATGTAGTAAGGGGTGGAGCCTTAGGTATTCATCAGTGGGTAACCCACTTTGCTGCGTTGTGGTGCTGTATGTGGGGGAGGGGTCCGAGAGGGAACAGTTGTTTGCTCAGGTCTTGGCTGGGCTTTCAGTCACTTCCTCTGCTACTCACAATCAAATTGGGCTCTTCTGGTGCTGATTCCTAGATGGGTGGGTTTGTATATGTTCTAGGACCCTGTGGGTCTCTCCAATAAAGTCTCCTGTGAGGCTGGGAGTTTCTCCTTCCACCTCAACCCCTGCAGATTTTTTCAGTCAGTGGTTTTGAGGCTTTATTTACCCATGCTGGAACTCTGGGTTGTGCAGTCTGTCTCACACCCCAGTTGTTCGTCCTGGTTTATCCACATGCAAATGTGGGATCGCCCACTCTGCCAGTTGCCACCTCACCCCATGTGCCTGCCACTCCTTGCCCACCCCGGTCCTCCAACCACTGCCTTGCTGGGAGTCCTCTCCACCCTGGTTGCCCGTCTCTGCCCCTCCTACAGGTCTGGATGAATGTTTCTTCTTTAACTCCTTGGTTGTTGGACTTCTATACATTTTGATTTTCTGGCAGTACTGATTTTTTTTTAATTGATTGTTGTCTTTCTTTTGGTTGTGTGAGGAGGCAAAGTGTATTTATCTATGCCTTCATCTTGGCTGGAAGTTGGAATCTCTCTTATTACATGTGTCATGTAAACACAGATTTCCTTAAATGGATACATCTGATTATTCTCATTAGTTCAACCACACTTTCTGTCATTTCTTCCGTAAGTTAAATGCAAAACTCTCCCTCTTCAGCCTGTCAACTTCCTGTTTTTCCATCTTTAATGGAAGTGGCTTTAGCTAACTACCATTGTTTATATGATACTCTCTCATTGCTTCAAAATTTATAGTCAACTTCTGTTCTTCTAGTTGAAATAGTCATTATTCTTTTAACCTTTCCTCAGAAGTTCCATTTAATCGTACCATTTTTATTGTTCTCCTCTGATTTCCTGTGAGTTCACTAGATTTTGTTCAATTCTGAATTGAACAGAGTAGTTTAATAAAGGTTGTTTTCCATTGTTCCAAGGCAGGTCACTTGGTGATACCCTGACAAAGGACTGACAGGTGAGAAAGCACTTTGTGGACTCTCAAGTAGCACCCAAATGGGAGAGATGATTATTGCTTGATTGAACATCTTGAGCAGAGGCCCTCACTTCATTTGTTCAGTCACTGTTTCATTTATTCAGCAATACCTTCTTAGCAAATGCTAAGTGCTGGACTAGTATTAGAAGCCATGTTATATTCATCTCAAGAGTCTTTAGCTCTGAACCCTATGTGACAACTTTAGTTGCTATTTCTGATTTTAATCTCTAATAAGTGATTAGAGATGAAAATTTTCCTGAACAATTTTTCAGGAGTTGGGTAAGAGCAATTTTGAATGAGCTCCCTCTACCTTAGTTAAAAGCAAACTTCCTCTACCTTTAGCCATTTAGTACCAGATTCTGGAACACCACCTGTGTTCCTTCAACTCATTTCTACATGAGGGCAAGTTTGCTGTTACCTGGGCTCTACTCCCTCAGACCAAGGGCATTATCTTGATGTTCTGGTCTTCAATTTTTTTCCCGTCATTTTTGTCAGCTAGTTCAAAGAGTTTTCATTTGAGTTGGACACTTGTTAATTCTATAAATAAAGGGTGCTATAGTTTCAGTGAAAAACCTTTATCCAATTTGCTTTAAAGATTATTACAGTGCATTGATTGAGTGCTTCTTTTATTCCATACCATTCTAGTCAATATCCACTCTCACAAGGGGCCACAGCCTGAGAAGTAGAAGCAGAGATGTCTATAAATAAAACTACGAAGTGTTTTATATGATGTAGAGTATGGGAACAAAATAATCAGAGTTTTGCCAGGGGTCTAAGAATAGCAAAAGTCTGGTGTTGAATCTCAAAAGATCTGAAGACATCAACTTGGTGTTCTGGTTATGACAGAGTAACAGATATAAAATTTATCCTCTTGTCATAAAAATGTATACAATTATAAAAATAACATAAATCAACTGTTTACAACCACAGGGATAGATTTGGGAATAGGGAAATGCATAAGATAAGCTTCCATTCACCTCAGCATTTTGCCTGAGGGCACTTTCCAAACCTCTGCACTTAGGAAGGGAATCCACACACAGATCTTGAATCTCAGAAGTAGCAAGCAGAGGTCAGAGTTTGGTGCTATTGGGTGACTGGAATTTGCTGTGCAGCATACCCAACAGGAGGAGGAAACTGCTTAGGAAAGGACTTCCAGAAATCTGCATAAGAATTCTCTTCAGTTTTTGGACAGATTTTAAGCTGTGCCAGTGCAAGGTGAGACTCTTTGAGAACTGGCAGAAAATAACAACTAGGCTGGAGATGACTGGAGCTCCTAGAGGGTTCATGGTGCTGGGAGATATCAGAGTTCTGAAAAGCTAGAGATGGAGGCCTTGCAAACATTCCAGACATTTAACTGAGAACCTGGAAGGGCTATGCCTTATGGGTAGGACTACTATTGCCACAGACAAAGGGCTGTTTGTAGATACCCCTTTGCAAAGTCTCAATAAGGTAAATCTGGTCAACCAGTGTGGTTGAACCATATGAACCTCCATATAGTTTTCCATAGTGGCTATACTGATTTACAACATGGAATATGCATTTTATAATATTCAACACCCATTCAAGATAAAACTTCTCAGCAAAATATAAGGCAACTTCCTCAGTCTGATAAAAATCATCTATGAAAAGCCCACAGCTAACATCATACTTACTAATGATTGATTGGATACATTCCCCTTAGAACTGGGAACAAGGCAAGGATGTCCACTCTTACCATGTCTTTTCCATATTGTCCTAGAGGCCCTAGTCAGTCCAATGAGGCTGTACAGGAAGTATACAGATTATAAAAGAAGTAAAGCTGCCTTTATTCCCATTTGACGTGACTATACACATAGAAAAATTGAAGGACTCTACCAAAGGCAAAAAAAAAAAAAAAGAAGAAAAAAGAAAAGAAAAGAGAAAAAAGAAAGAAAGAAATCAAACCAATAAATGAACTTAACTAGGTCAAAGAGTACCCAATCATATAATTAATTGTATTTCTATATACTATCAGTGAACAACTGGGGAATAAAATTAAAAACACAACATTTGTAACAGCATAAGATACTTAGGAATAAATTTAGTGAAAGCTATGTAAGAATTTTCCACTGAAAACTACAAAATATTATAGAGAGAATTTAAAGAAGTTTTCTCTCATTAAGGAAGAAATATATTATGTTTGTGAATTATGACATAGTATTGTTAAGATGTCAATTCTCCACCAAGTGATCTATAGATTTAGTATAATCTCAATTAAAATTTTAAGAGGCTTTTCATTTTAGAAATTAACAAGCTGATTCTAAAAATTATATGGAAATGCAAAAGACCTCAAATAAGCAAATTAATCTTGAAAAAAACAGAAAAAAAGTTGTTCAAAACTTACTGTAAGTACACAATAATCAAAACAGTGCAATATTGGTATAAGAATAGGCAAATAGATAAAGGAATAGGCCAGAAATAGATCTATGTTAATATACTCAACTAATTTCTGACAAAGCAATTAAAGGAACTAGGTGAGAGAAGTAGTGCTGGAAGAAATAAAACTTGCCCCCCTATCTCACTCACACCATATACAAGAATTAATTCAAGATGGATCATACACCATATAAAAAATAAATTCATAAAATTTCTAGAAGTAAGCATAAATGAAAACCCTCATGAAATTTGGGCCAGCAATGAATTCCTAGATAATTCAAAGAAAGCAGAATCTATAAGGGAGAAAAATGGTAAGTTGTATTCATCAAAAATAAAAGCTTCTGTTTATCAAAAGATGTCATCAAAAATAGGATAGGCATGCCATTGATGGGGAGAAAATATTTACAAAACATTTATCTGACAAAAGATTCCTATTGAGAATATACAAAGTACTCTTACTCCTGGATATGAAAAAGACAAAAACTCAGTTAAAAATGGGCAGAAATTAGAAACCTCATACTAAAAGATATATAAATGGCCAAAAAACATATGAAAAGTGCTCAACATTATTAGTAATCAGGGAAATGAAAATTGGAACCCCAATGGGTTATCACGAACACAGAATGAATGGCAGACACAAAACACTGATGAAACCAATGTAATTAAGAGTGTGGAGCAACTGGAACTCACATATTGCTCATATAACTGTAAAATGTCACAACCTGTCTTGAAAAAGAGTGGTAGCTACTCTTATAAAATCAACCATATACCTATTCTTCAACTCTCCAAAATAATGTAAACACAAAATAAAGTGGGAACTCCAAAATAAATAGGAACATAAGTCAACAAAAATTCTTTTTTAAAAGTACATTTTATTGATTATGTTATTAAAGTTGCTCCGATTTTTCCCTCTTTGCCCCCTTCTGCCTTGTACCCCCTTCCCTCCAGAAATCTCCCCTTAGTTCATGTCCATGGGTCATGCATATGAGTTCTTTGGCTTCTCCATTTCCTATACTATTCTTAACATCCCCCTGTAGATTTTGTACTTACCAGTTATGCTATTTAATTCTGGTACCTTTCCCCCCATTCTCCTCCTTCCCTCTCCCAGCTGATAAACCTCTAAATGATCTCCATACCTATGGCTCTGTTCCTGTTATAGTTGTTTGCTTATTTTTTTTTTAGATTCAGTTGTTGATAGTTATAAACTTGTTGCCTTTTTAATGTTCATGGTTTTGACCTTTTTCTTAAATAAATCTCTTTAACATTTAATGTAATAATAGCTTGGTGATGATGAACTCTTTTAGCTTTACCTTATCTGGGAAGCATTTTATCTGTCCTTCCATTCTAAATGATAGCTTTGCTGGATAGAGTTCCAGGTTGTAGTTCCTTGCTTTTCATCACTTTGAATACTTCTTGCCAGTCCCTTCTGGCCTGCAAAGTTTCTTTTGAGAAATCAGCTGACAGTCTTATGGGTACTCCTTTGTAGGTAATTCTCTCTTTTCCTCTTGCTGCTTTTAAGACTCTCTGTTTATCTTTAACCTTTGGCATTTAAATTATGATGTGTTTTGGGCGGTCCTCTTTGGGTCCAACTTGTTTGGGACTCTCTGTGCTTCCCAGACTTATTTACTTCACCAGATCAGGGAGTATTTTTTATTTTTTTAAAGTAAGTTTTCAATTTCTTACTCTTTCTCTTCTCCTTCTGGCATCACTATGATTTGGATGTTGGCACATTTGGAGATTCTCAGAGTCTTCCTATACTATCCTCATTTTTTTGAATTCTTGTTTCTTCATTATATTCTGGTTGAGTATTTATTTTTTCCTTATGTTACAAATCACTGATTTGAATTCCAGTTCCTTCCCTTCACTGTTGGTTCCCTGTAGATTTTTCTTTATTTCATTTAGGTAACCTTCATTTCTTCCTTTATATTGTTGCCATACTCAATGAGTTCTTTGAGTATCCTGATCGCCAGTGTTTTGAACTCCATGTCTGATAGATTGGCTATCATCATTTTGTTTAGTTATTTTACAGGGGTTTTGGTTTGTTCTTTCATTCAGGTCACATTTCTTTGTCTTCTCAATTTGACTGCTTCCTTGTGTTTGTTTTTGTGTATTAGGTAGAGCTGCTTTGATTCCATGTCTTAGTAGCATGGCTTGCCTTATAGAAAGGCACCTGTAAATTGTGTGGGGTAGAGGTTAGGTAAGCACCAGTGTGGGGCAATCTGCTTCACCACTTTGTGGCTCTGTGTAAGGGGACTGCTTGGAGAGGGGCCCAGGCTGCTGCTTGGCTTCTGGAGGTTTGTTTAGCACTTGCACCATTTCCAGTGACTTCACACACTCCCTATATGTAACTGGTGTCCTTCTAGCTGTTGCCCTGGTGTTGAGTTTTAGAGTGGGTGGGTTTGTGTATGTTTTAAAACCATGTGAGCCTTTTAAGTGGAGTTTCTTGAAAATCCAGCATTTCTTCTGCCACCTCAGTCCCCACTAGTTTTTGTAGCCAGAAGTTATGGAGATTTATCTTCTTGGGGCTGGAACCCTGTCCTGCGCAGTCTGGCCTGGGGCTGTGATTGCTCACTCCCAAGGTATCCCTCCTGAGTTTTATCCACCGCACGTGAATGTGGGACTGTCTGTGCCTGTTCCACTGCCACCGCCGCCTCTCCTCACCACACCATTCTCCTCACTGTGTCTGCATCTCTGCCCCTCCTACCTGTCTGGATGAATGTGGCTCCTTTAAATTACTGGTGGTCGGACTTCCATACAGCTCAATTTTCTGACAGTTTTGGGTGTTATTTGTTTTGAGATTCAGTTGTAATTCTTTTTGTGGTTGGATGAGAAGGGGAAATGTGTCTATCTACACCTCCAGCTTGCCCAGAAGCCATTCTGAACGAGAATTCTTATATGAGGATATTTGTAGCTGCTTTATTCATCCTAGCAAAGAAGTAAAAACAATACAAATATCCATCAACAGTAAAAACCAATTACTATATAAATGTACAAAGAAGTACTATTTAGCAATAATAGGAATGAGCTATGGATGTAGACAACTACATAGATGCATCTAGTGGCATGCTGGTAAATGCTTAGTAACTAGCTCTCCAACCACAAGTAGAAAAGGTTATGATTTGTAGTGTTTGCTCATTTTCATTACACAATTACTTCCACCGTGGCCAATTTTAAGCTACCGTGTAATGGCACTGAGCGCAGTACTGGGAAGAAACATATAGCAGAATGGAATTAATGTAGATAACCTCAAGAAAACAGATAATAGTGAAATGCAACAAAATATTAAGAATTGATGTGTTTTGAGATAAAAAATTGATTTTTGTTTTAAAACTCAATTTATTTAATTGTAAATTTATATAGTTTAATTTTTAATAATAGTTGTTTTTAACTGCTAGTTTTTAAAACTTCTGAAAATTGAGCAGTGAGCTCTTATGAACAGATATGAGCCAGCTCCAGCACACTAGTGGATGGATTGCCAAAGTGTGCTGAGTGAAAAGGCCAGTTCTGAAGAGTAAGGAAGTGCTGTATGGTTCAATTTATTTGAAACTTGGTAGCAGGCAAAACTAACGTATGGAGATAGGAACTCAGAATATTGGTTATCTCTAGGCCTGGGGTAGGAATGAGATTGATTGGAAGGAACAGGAGAGCCTCTCTGGGATGTTGGAAAAGTTCTGTATCTTGATAGGATGTATGTTTTCTTTTTAAGATTTTTATGAACAATAAGATAATTAATAAAGTAAGGCCAAAATACACACACATATACACCATCTGGCAGACCAAAGAAAGGACCCACCACAAACAAAGAATATGGGGGAATGGAAAAGTCTGCTGCAGATGGTAAATTCTTCCTGGAGAATCCAGTTTAGTAAGAAGATGACCAGAGACACAGGTTGGGGCCTGAATGGCTTCATGTAGTGATCCACGGTTGTGCCCTTCCTATCCAGGCTTCAACAAATATTTTCTGTAAGGGGCAAGATAAATACTTTAGACTTTGAAGACCATGTACAGGCTCTGTTGCATGTTCTTTTTCTTCTTTTATTACCCTTTAAAAATATAAAAAGTATTCTTAGCTCAAGGGTAAAATGGATTTGGCCCACATACAGTAGTTTGCTGGCCTCTGTTCTATATCCTAAGCTCTCGAGGTCCTCCCAGCCAGAACTGCCACACAGTGTTACCGGAGAGACTTGGGAACACACAGAAGAAAATGAGTAATTCTTCCCGGAGGAATATTCTCAGAGGAGATGGCATTTGAGTTGGGTTTTGAAGGATAGGAAACAGTTCATGTGAAGAACAGCAAGTTACAGGGAGGGATGTTTCTACAGAGAGTCAGGCTCTGTCATTTGAAAGTCATATTACATGAGCTATGGCTTTGCTGGTGCTGAGTTTCTTCATCTTTAGGATGGGTCTTATAATACATAGCCTTCTAACCTGGGAAGAAATGCAATGAAGATTAAAAGAAAAATCACCAATAAGAGCAAAAATCCTTCTTGAAAGTTTAAAATGCCTCAAAAATGAGGTTTTTACCTCAGAGCCTTCATCTTGAGGGAGCCAGGATGACTCAGACCACTTGGGTGTGCACAGTAATTGCTGAGATTACTGGGCTTAAGCCGGAGTGTTTGGAGCCTTCCACTCAGCTCTCAGGAGAGAACCAGTGAGTCAGGAACAGGCCTTGATTATGAGACCCATTTGCATATTGATCTAAAAGTGAATTTGTTTAAAAGTACAAGTCAGATGATTGCCTGGTGTTTTTGAGGGACAGCATCAAGACATGTTCCTCTCTCTCCAGCTACTAATTTCTTCTATCATTCCACAATGCCTGACCTTCTAACACCGTGGATTCAAGTCCTCCTTTAGAATGAAAATAACTTCCTGGGGGTGGGGGCAAGGGAGTGGGACACCATAAACTAGCTACTAGACAGACAAATGATTTAGTGCATCAGATTTCTGGAAGTGATGGGATGGAGATATTTGGCTTGGAGTAGACTTCCTGGGGTCAAATTCTGTGCTTTTTGTTTCTTTGTTTCCTTATACATGACATGGAGACAATGACACTACCTAGTAGTAGGCATTAGTATGAAACACACATCCTTGTACCAGGAACATAGTACAGGGCCTGTCGGAGAATAATATGTGTTAGCTATTATTGTTATTTTTAGTTAAGGCCAACTGGGAAAAGAGGTATGGTTTTATAGCCAAAACTACAAGTGGGAGGAAAACTGAGATGGGACTAAATATAAATATTATCTAAATTGTTTTTTACATGTGCTGGAAGAAACAGTATTGTCTAACATGAGCCAGTATTTCAGTCTAGAATGAAAGGTGTCCTTGTCCCTCTACTTTGCATGATAAAGGCTTCATCATAATGTGACTTGGAGAGATCGATCCTTCTTCTGTTTCCTACCCACTGTATCTGTTTGTTTATTTAGTTGTCTTTGCTGCTCTAGACAGTGAGCTACTTGAGTAAAAGGATTCTGTTGTTCATCTTTTAATTTTTATAGCTAGCATATGGCCACTGGGTACAGATTTGATGCTCAATGAAATTTTTTTTTTAGTGAATGCATAAATGAATATCCATACGCTTAATTATTGGGGAATATTGTGGCCTATATGTGTAGGCAGACATATTTGCATATTTATGTTGACAGCTAAGTTATTTGAGTTGTCAAAATTAGATGCCAAGCACTATACGAAAACTTGAGGGAATTCTAGAAATACTTAATCTTTTACTGGTCAATCCAATTAATTTCTCCTTCAATTGTAGAGAAAATAAAAATTCCAAGCAAAATAAGACAAACCATTTAAACTCTTAAAACATTATAGAAAGTAGAAATATTACCCACTGGAACATAAGATGAACCTAATTAGGAGGAGATTTGGGAAAAAAATGTTCTACTGTTATTGACAGTGAACTGCTATGATATTAAAACAAAAGAAGAAATTCAGTAAGAGAGACAGCCAATTCCACCTTTGAGAATTCAGTTAAAAAAGAAAAAAAAACAAAGCAGATTAACTGGTGATTTTCCTAAAGTGACCTGTCAATTTGTTCAGAAAGGTTAATTTGGCAGAATCAGCCTTAAATTGGTTTCCTGGGTCTAGCTTAATTGTCTTACTTTTCAGCAAAATGTTTCTGTCAATCAGAAAATGTTTTTAGAATTAACATGCTTGCAAAGCTGAGGTCAAGGAGACCTGAGTCTCTGCCAGGCCGGCAATAGGGACCTGTATCATCATGCCTCATGGGAGAGGCAGCACCACATGTGGAAATGGCATGCTGGGATGTTCAGAGAGCTCATTGGCCAGTAAATTCCTATGGCCATGTACTCTTTTGCGGGTAGTCTTGCTGTACTGGAAAGACTAAGAAGTCCTGGATTCTAGTCTTGGGCCTCTGAGTTTCTTTATTTTGGTTTATGACTTTGGGCATGGTACATCTTTTCCCTGTGCCTTGGTTTCCTTAATTAGAAAATATAGTCCTGGCTGGTATAGCTCTGTGGATTGAGCGCCAGCCTGCAAACTAAAGGGTCCCTGGTTTGATTCCCAGTTAGGGCATATGCCTGAGTTGCCAGCCAGGTCCCCAGTAGCGGGTGCATGAGAGGCAACTACACACTGATGTCTCTCTCTTTCTTCTTCCTTTCCTCTCTCTCTAAAAATAAATTAATAAAATCTAAAAAAAAAAAAGAAAATATAAGAGCTGAACCAGGTGTTATTAAAGAATGTTTTTTTAAAAAATATTTTTAGTTCTAAGCCTATGTGAATATACAAATTATTCCCCCAAATCTATTTTTGAGATATTGAGGGGGATTTAAAAGATATTGGGGGATGTTTACAAAGTCAGAGATATTTAGAACTGTTTGGAATCCAGGGATACCTAAGGTGCTGCATGTAATATCTAGCCTTGGGGCTGGGGAGCAAACAGGGAGACTCGGGAAAGAAGCATAGCATGGATTAACCATCCCTTCCATCGGCTCTCCCCCAGCTGTGGTGAGATCATTGTGAGCTGATTATGCTGATGTTTGTGCTGAGCAAGACCCATGTGATCTGTGTGCTGTGTGTGTGGACCACAGACCCTGAAGACAGTGGGGAACGGGGAGCTTTTTGGGGCCAGGGGAGAGTGATAAAGGACTGAAAAACTTTCTGCCTGAGGGAAAGAGAGATGTGCAGATAGATTTCAGGCTGTTTATGTCATAAATACCTACTCAACACCCAGTTTGTCATAGACACGCTGAATATAATGACATTAAGCAGCACAGATCGGGTTCCTGCTCTCAAGGAGCTTATAGCCAGTGGGGGAGAGGGACATGTAAACAGGCAATCCTACCACATGTGGGTGGGCATCTAACTCGGGGTTAGGGTGCTTAGGAGGTTTTCCCGAGAAAGAGGTGTTTATGCAGAAAACTGAAAAATACAGGGATGGGAAAAGTGGAAGGAAGTGTTCAAGGCAGAGGGAACCAGAATACCCATAGGCTTGGGAAGTGACAGACGGCAGCACTTGTTTGGGCATGTGTGGTGTGGTGTGGCTGAAGCGTAGGAAAGGGAGGCAAAGAGTGAGGGGTGGAGAGACAAAAGTCAGATTCTGGGGACCTCATGGGCTATAGGAAGGAATTGGGTTATTAATTTATTTATCCATCATCACTGTAATTTATTGTCTTATGTAAAACTTTTTTTCAGTTATAATTTACATGGATCTTTTACTGAAATGCAAAGGGATCCTCTGAACAACGGTTAAGCAGGGCAGTGATAGTATCAGATTTGTGTTTTAAGACATTCCTCCTGGCTGCAGAGTGGGGAGAGATTTGAAGGGGGTGAGACTAGAGATGAGGAAAGATAAGAGAGAGGGGGAGAAGGGTTACAGAATAGAGAGAATGATGGTTTGGGTGATGACATCGGCAGGGGACTTGGAGAGAAGTAATGGATTCGAGATATGTTTAGGAGGTAGACTAGGCAGAACTCAATGAATGATGGAGACGCACAAATATTTAGTCCATAACAGGTAGTATAATAGTTTTCACAGTGTAGCTCTACCATGTTGAGACCCTGGTACAAGGTAGGTTCTGAATTAACACATGTTGCAAGGTGGCTAGTGTGTAGAAGTTTTGGAATTGTTTTCTGCATGAAGAGTTAATAGCCATCTCTTTCTTTGGGAATGGCCTTCTCTTTGTTTCCTTACATGATTCATCAAGAGTGGTTTGCAAGTTGCATCTTTTGTTCTATGGGACCCTAGTGCAACCACAGAACGAGCTCAGAATAGTCCTACCCTGTTTAATGAGATATACAGAGTTGTTTTTCAGAGACAGCAGATGAAAACTGCAAGTCACGGAGCAGAAGCATGCGCATAGGAGAGAACTTTGACCTCTGGCTGCACCCAGAAATGAAGTCTCCCACCCCTCCTTCCCCAATCCTATCAGGACATAACTGGAATTTGAACAGAACCCTTTCAGAAACCAAAGGTCTGTTGTCTAGGAAGATGCTGTGTTAATACCTTTTTTTTACAAATGACCAAGTTCCAAGATGGTCTGATTAAGACCTGTTCCAACAGCACCTCCACATTCCTGTTCTCCTAGCCCCTTAAAAAGTTTTAACCCTGTCCACTGAGCAAGGTGGATTTGAGGCACCACTAGGTCTCCCATCTCTGTGTTGGCAACTTCTACGTCAATAAACCTTCCCATACTCCAAACTCTGGCATTTTGAGTGTTGGTATCTTGAAGTGTTGAGCACACAAATTTTGGTTAGGTAACATTAGGTCTCCTGGTCTTAGGTGATTGGACAAAAGATAACTTAATATAGAAAAAGTTGTTTTTTATTTTCTCTTGCGTATTTAAGACCGAGACTGTTGGTATGGCTGGGTCTCTCACATGTGAAGTTGGGAGCTGTGGTGTGGATATATTTCCTACCATATAGATTGGGAAGCACAGAAGGATGAGGAGCAGAGAGAATAGTAAATGTTGTGCGGAGATGAACGTAAGTCAGACATGGAAAGAGAGTCCTAATGTTCTTCCTGTCCCTTTTTCAGATCCAGCTGCAGTTCTCTTTTATCCCTCTTAGAATTCCCTACCTCTACCCTCCCCGTTTTTTCTACCCACTTTGAATTAGTTTCTGCTACTTTCAACAAAAGAGTCTAAGTAAAACATATAACACACTAGATTCCTGGCAAAAACATAGGTCTTAACATAGCCTTCTTGACTGTACAACCCCTGAATATAGTTCTCTTTTCATGCTCAGCTGGAGGTTGACATTTTGTGTAGAAGATTTCAAGAGGTGCTGTCCAATTAGCTCAGTGGTGACTCTGGACAGCTATACTTTGGCCATTACTCACAGGGTAGTTCCCTTTCTTGGTGGGTATCAGAAAAAGCTTAGAAATTATTGCATCCAGCTTCCTTCTGAACCAAAGCCACTTTAATTTGGTATTGTGCCAAGCATAGCAGCTCAGCTCTGATGTCCTTTTAAGAAAATTATGATTAGCATCAGGAATACTGATAACATTTTATAACCTGCTGAGGGCAATGTTTTTCTATAAATAATGCTCATAAAATCTTAAATTTTCTGTAAACCTAACTATGAACCCAAGATGTTTTTGGCAAGATTACAGAGCATTTTGAGAGTTTTATCACATGCTGCTCTCTGAATTTAGTAACTGAGTGAATGCATTATGTACCAAATTCTTCTTGCTTAAAGAAATAAAGGACTATGTTTACAAACTGAAGTCAGTTTAAGGTTTTGCAGCTGTTAAGTTGAAAACAAAACAAAACAAACACCAACCTAGCCATATTTGGGCCAAGTCTGCATTGCATAAGAAAGTCAGGGAGTTGAGATAATTGGTGATCAAATCATGATGGTGAGAATTTAGAAGGGGACATTCTACTTAGTGGTTAAGAGATCTGGTATTGGGATTAAAGACACATGGATTGAAGCCTCACCCTGACCTTTTTCAGCCAGGTGGCCTTGAATACACTTTTGGTATCTTTTTACACTCCAGGCTTCTTTTCTATAAAATGGGGATTGAAATAGCACCTTCCTTAGAAGGTTTTGTGAAGATAAAGTGAGATGGTGCACATAAAGCACTTGGTGTAGTGATGAGGCATGGTGAAACCTCATTGCATGTTGGGTAATTATTTGCATTTAGTTCTGGGATGAGGCAGATTGGGGTAGGGGATATACACAATAGGTTGTCCCACTGCAAATTTAACTGTCCTCTGGAACAGGGTATGACAACAACATGCCTGAGAGCCAAATATGGCTGGCAGGCTGTTTTCATCTGGTCCACCAATCTAAGAGTAGTTTTTACATTTTTTTTAAACCAGTATTTCTTTAAAAGAAAAAAAGATTTTATTTATTTATTTTTAGAGAGGGAAGGGAGGGAGAAAGAGAGAGAGAGAAACATCAATGTGTGGTTGCTGGGGGCCGTGGCCTGCAACCCAGGCATGTGCCCTGACTGGGAATTGAACCTGCGACACTTTGGTTCACAGCCTGTGCTCAATCCACTGAGCTATGCCAGCCAGGGTGGTTTTTACATTTTTTAAAAGTGATAAATTTGAATGTACTTCACCTGAGCCCTGTGTTCCTAAAAAAAAAAAGCAACTTTTCTGAGGTTTACTGCAGACAACCACTGTACCCTGGAATATCCTGAGATAAGATCTGTCTCCATTCTTTCTCAAGACTTCCACAATACTCATAGATGATTCCTCAGTCGCCTCCCCTTTCTCTGATACATTCCTCATTGACAAATGTTGACCCTGTTCTAATAGCCTGAATAAAACTGTCACCTTTAATTGTCTGGTACATTTTTGTCTTTGCCACAGGCCTGTTAGACAAAAGCAAACAACAACAACAATAAAATAAATGCAACAGAGACTATTGCCCTCCACACCTAAAATATTTGCTATATGAATTTACAGCAAAAAATTGCCAACTCCTGTGTCTAGAATGAAAGGGTCCTGGGCCAAAGCTTTCCATCAGCCATAAGCAGTCCTTTGCATGCCTGTTGAACATATTAAGTGGTTCTGGCTATAACTCAGATATACCATAAGAGCATTAGAATGGGGTAAAGAAAGGAGCAGCCTGGAAATTGTAGCAGATGAAGAATGGTCAAAGATATTTGTGCTAATGTTTCCCCAATATTATCTCATTTAATTTGTTATGCATGAGGGATAACAGAATATGTACCCCCAAATATGCCTCTTTGGCATAAGGGTTATATTGAAATGACTGTTTTGATAAATGGCACATATAGGGGAAGTTTTGAAAAATGAAAAGTTACCCCTTTGTAAGGGATATTTATAAATGAAATCTCCATTTGAAAGAGTGACTCCCTCTCTATACCAAGAAGAAAATAATGAATAATAAATCTGTGGAAACTTTTATCACTGGAGAAGGCACTGACTTAAATCTGCATAACAAACCGTACTCTTGCTTACCTTAATTTTCCTGGCAACCTCTCTGTCACTGGCCTCCTACCCTGTCCAGTAATTTTTTTCCCCTTTTATCTGTAGCTAAACATGGTATTTAAGCTGGAGTTCTAAGCCATCTAGTAGAGTTACTCATTTTCCTCTGAGTATCTACTATGTCTACATGAAGTATAGATGCTAATAAACTTCTTTGTGTTTTTCTCTTGCTAATCTGCCTTTTATTACAGAGATCACACCTAAGAACTCAGAAGGATAGAGGGAAAAATATTTTTTTTGTGCCCTACACAAACTTGCAGTGTAGCAAGTTAACATTACAATTTTTCAGAGTAGATAGTTGAGTAGAATTTGAGTCATGTGACCAAGATCACAGCTAATAATTGGAATATAAATCTTGAGCTCTTTGACTCTACAGTTCATATCCCTTCTACTAAAATTGTATTATGTCTAAGAATTTAAACAACCAACTGGTATACTCTGCTAGGAGGATGGAACTAAGCAGATTCCAGCTTACTCTGTAGAACTTCTAAGAATAAGGGGCCCCCAACCAAAGGCCAGGTCTGTGACATCTCTCATCTGGCACTTTGCATATCTAAGTATGTGATCCTAAGATTCTGAAAAGTCTGGAATCTTGCTACAGAATATTTTGATGTATGCAATATAGACTTTTGCAAGATTTTGATCAGTTTTCCTCATTGATTAGGATGGGAGAATAGGCAACCCCCCCTAGAAAAGGAGCACATCAGATTGCTAAATTCTCTAATAGGCTTCACCACCTGTGAGACTCACTCTTGCTTTTAGAAGTGTGTCTTTAGGTTTTGGGGAAAAATATTTTAGTAGAATTGTTTAGATACAGGTGTCACAAGGTGTAACTTAAAAATATCACATCTGTAAGAGCATTTTGCACCCTAATGCAGGGAATTAATATAGTTTTTCCACTTAAATATTTTTCTTTTCAAATATCCCCATAACCTGAAACTATTTTTTCTATCCTCACCTGAGGAGATTTTTTTGTTGCTTTTGGAGAAAGAGGAAGGGAGAGAGAGAAACATTGATGTGAAAGAAAAGCAATGATTGGTTGCCTCCCATACTTGCCCTGACTGGAAATCGAACCCACAACCTTTTGGTTATGAGACAATGCTCCAACCAACTGAGCCACACCAGCCAGGACCCCCTGAAAGTATTTTTGAAGTGGAGGTAACTTTTTTCTCTACCTGCTCAGCTGTTGCAAGCAAGCAATTGATTTGAATTTAATACTACTATTTCCTATTTCCAGAAGTACCCCACTGTAAGTTTCCTTTATAAATTAAAAAAATCTGTTAAGTACTGACTTTGTTCTATTTCCCCCATTTTTTTCCTGGAAATAAAAATGATTTAAGATATCTTAGAATAGGTCCTTATATGGATGTGTTAATTTGACATAAAGTATTTACACTTCTTGTCATGCCTTGCCGCCCACTTAGGCTGGGACTTGGGAGTCAAGAACTTGCTGTCACTGCTCTTTGAAGTGGTGATTAGAGGTCAGTCTCTACAGAAATAGCGTAATGTGAGAATATTGGCTCTGGAAAACAGAATAAAATCTTTTGTTCTTAAATGTAAACATTTATTTTTGAATTACAAGATTAATGTTTTATGATATTCTGCAAGCTTTGCATGTGCATGAAGGAATTACTTATGGTTTAAAATTATTCTTCTTCACCATGTCAGAGGAGGGACTATTAATTTTGTATAGCTGGTGCCCTAGGCATAGAAATCTCTTTCACATTCAAAAGCTATTTTAAAAATTAGTTTGTCTTATGTGGATGTAACTTGACTGGATTTTCAAAGAAGTTTTAATTTCAATAAAAATGACTAGAGATTAATATTCAACATTGCCTGAAGGTTGCAATTGGGAACCATATTCGTCATCATTTTGAGCTTTTTTCTTAAACAAAATTCTGGTTTTAACTTAGTAAAACCTACAAGGAAAATATTAATTAAAACACAAAAACTATAGAAGGGAAACACACACACACAGACACGGAATAGATGGACTAAGACCCATCTATTTTTTTATGTTTGTATAAATGGCTTTTTTAAATTTCAGCATGAATAGTTTTCATTTCTTTAATGTCAGTATAAACAGCTTTCATTTCTTTAGATGGTTTTCTGTATCTACTATACACTAGGTATTAAATATACTATCTCATTTCATCCTCTTAATAGTTCTTTTGTATAGATACTATTCTCCCTATTTTATAGAAAAAAAAAGTGGAAACTTAATGAGATTAAAAATTTGCCTAAGGTCACAAAGCACTTTCTCTAGTAGTACAGGACAGTATTTGACAATGGTTCTGACTTCAATGTGAGAGTTCTTTCAACTACTAGTTAGCTGTCTCCAGGGCCAATTAACAGCATGCCATCTCTGTAGTGGTCCAGCATGATGTTCTGTAGAAAAGTAAAGATGATCAAGGTCCATTTAGACTCCACCGTGACAGAGAGCAAGAGGTGACTTGCTTGGGGGCAAGATAGCAGATGTAGAGTGCTGTCCTCCCCATACAAAGGCAAACTGGTTTTGATCTCTTTATCAGTGGCAACTGTGGAGGGCACATACACCAGATCAGTCACCTGAGACTAAGGTCCAGAGTCTGCGTTGCTCTGTGTCAATAAAGATAATTCATCCAGTGTGGCAGCTGCAAATGCAGGTACTACAAAAGATTCACTCTCATCTGCCATAACCCTTTTTTTCCATTTGTTCTTTCTTTTTTAAAATGTGCTTTATTGTTAAGTTGAATAGGGCCATAGGATCACCACTCTGTTTACAAAATAATCCTCATAACAATCTTGAAAGGTAAGTGTTACCCCATTCAACACCGGAGGAAGCTGAAGCTCAGTAATGTCACGTGACTTGCTCAAGGATGCTTAGTGACCAGTGGTGAAGAATGGAATACACTCTGGTTTGTCTCTGAAGTCAGAGCATTGCTCAGTACATTATGTGAGCTTTCTACATGGCTCCTGCCAGGTCATTCCATATGGGAGATACTTTAATTGGGAGACACTTTAGTCTAGCAAGTGGTCACTACCATGAAAAAAGTGGTAAAGCAGGATACTTGTATTGACCATTTAATTTTATCAACAACTTCGTGATTGATTCATTTAAAGATTTTATGAAAATCTGGGAAGATTATGAAATAACTATAGAGTACTTATTATTCTTTTGGAGTCCATTAGTCTATTTTGGGTAAATGAATTTTTATATTGCAGAATGTAAAGTACGGACAGGTGAGGAGTTAGCTTGGACCCAACTTGTTTGCGGAAACTTCAAATAGCATAAATTCTGACTTACTAGTACCATAAGTAGTGAGAAGTATATAATTTTGAGCCATTAACTTTGTGTGGTACCAACACAACCTTTGAACTACACAATGATTTTATTATCTTCTAAGCAGTCTTATTCATTTCTTAGAAGTGAAGGGCAAAGCAAGGTTATCTGGAGCTTAATATTAAGGTTTATAGATTATATTCATTTCTGTAATCTATTGGTTTGTTTTTTTTTCTGTTCTGTTTTGCTCTGGCATTAAAAGAGACTTATTAATGTGACCCCAGTCCATCCAAATTACATATTATAATAAATAATGTGTGAATAAAGGGGTCTAGATCTGTATCAATAAAACCACTTTTAAGCAGCAGTAGTTCTGTAAGTGGATACCTTACCTATTAAACAAGATGTAATTGGAAAATAAAATAGACTGTTCAACAAATAATAGCTCCTATTAGAAATAATCAATTTGGATGCAACTACAAGATTTTTCTGGCACAACAGTAAATTAAACACTTCAATAAATTTGTTAAACTAATGAAAATCCCCATCCCATATGTTTTGTTTTAGTGATGTAGGAATATGGACAATAAGATGTTTTCTTTTTTATTTATTACAGTGAACAGAAGGTTAATTTCACAAAGGAAGTTCCTAGTGTCTTCCTGGGAAAATGATATTATAGCAGTTTAGAAATGTCATTAGTTACTTAAAGCAATAGAGCTTATGAAGATTCCCCCTGCACAGTTGGCATTTCAGGTGTAGGCTTCTTACCCTCTTAACTGTGTCACCAGGGATCCAGGAACTTCTGTCTTTCTGTGCTGTCATGTTTAGCAAATTGGTTTGCATTCTCCTGTTTGTTGTGTCATGGTTGCAATAGGTTCAGCCATCAGGAGAAAGGAGGAAGGTTCAGGATATCTATGATCCTTCATTAGTCCACTTTCACATGTGTCTCTAGACCAGAATTACGTCACATGTCAATGTCTGATTGCAAGGAAGATGAGCAAGTGAGGGACAGGATTGCCATCGCTGGTGTGGCCAACCACAACTAACCTCGAGGGCTAGGCAATTGCTGCCTCCAAACAAAGCTGGGGTGCTGTTCAGAACAAAGAAAGGGCTGGATGATGGTTCCACTTCAGAGGTTTATATTTGTTTTGGGCAGCAATCTGCTGGTGTTTTTTTTATTTTCTCAGAGATAGTCTAGTCAAAGTTACTGTCTTACCAATAGCTATTCTTAATGGGCATGCATACTTAAGTGTAAATTGTAAGGATTCAGATATGGAGGGATCAGTGAGGACAAGAGTGGTCATGGAGTATCTCATGAAAGAATAAAACTGCAGGGCCAGCAGGATTAAGGCAGTGGGGAAGGAAGCAGCATTCCAAGAAGGATTGTGCAAATAAAGGCAGGGAGGTCAGCACTTGTCTAATGAGAGAGAATGGACTCACCTTCTGAGGAGAAGAGTTGAGACTGTGTTAAACGTGTTTTATTCTGATTCTTTGATATCTGGGACCTTGATGACCTGAGAGACTGTCCCTCCCAGGGCCAGTCAATTCCTAGAGACAGTAAATGACTAGCCGGAAAACCCATGCAAAGCAACCGAGCCAGAGCCCATAATAGTGGCCATTGTCCACCTGCCCTACTCATACCAGGGCCAAGTATGAGACACCCACACCCCAGAGCCAGCTGAAATTATTCAAAGGAGCCAATCCTGTCAGTTTCCGAAGCCTCCCCCATTCCTACCATGGAAAACATAATAAAAGCTCTTATTCACTTCTTCTGCTTCCTGACTAACCCTGTGCTCCCTGCCGCTGCCTCCTCCCCTCACCCTGCCATGCCTCCTGTTCCTAAGAAGTTGTGAAATTGTGAGTATAAGATTCTTTCTTCATGGCAGGCATTTTCATGTCCATGCATCTTACCACACCTTATTAAAACAAAGGAGTGGGGTACACTCCACAACATTAACTTTATTTGAAGGGTCATCAGCTGGATGGAAAGCAGTGATAAATACAGTATCACGTTGTGCTTTGAGACATCTGGTTCTGGTTGGGTGGGGAGTAAGGAGGAAGCTTGGTGAGGAAGGGAGACTTAGGAGTGTGCATAATCTTGCCATGAAGATCACAGGACTCTATTGCTTGGTAGTGTGTGGGTTTTTCTTTTAGAGATTCCTCAAAACATGACAGTGTTACTATGAAAAAGTTAATTATCTTTCAAAGTGATTTTCAGTTTGATTAGTGTCTGAGAAAGAACAGTGAGATTACTAGGAAGATTGAGGCTAATAAGCTGCTGATGAGAACCAATGAGCTCATTTGTAACCTTGTTTCTACAAATGACAAAGGTTTTTATTTTCTAAGAAAAAAGAGATGTATTAGGAAGACAAGGAAAACTAGTGTTTTCCCTTCAAACAGAATCTCTTTCTTCTTTTACTCTACCATGAAATATTTTTGTGGACCATGTTAATATTTTGTTGTTAAAAATCCTAGAAACCCCTCTTTGGAATTCTAGAACCCAAATGATTGTTCATATTTTAGTGATGAGATGGAGGACAAACCAAAACTAATGAAACCTGTGGTGATTATCATATTTACTAGTATGATTTTTCTACATAACCAGTCTGCAGTTAAAATAAGAAGAGGAAGCTACGCAGTTACGCGGCTCTGGCAAAGATGGACCTTAGCAGAGTTGCCTCCTGGTGCTGCGTCTCCAGAGATTTCCCTTAGAGGCAGGAGGGGGACCATTTAGAGAAGAGGCTTAGAAACTTTGCAGCTGATGAAGAATTGTGTTAACTTTTAACTCTTTAACTTACTTAAGCAAATAAGATTCAATTAAAGCCAGTTCACGCACCTTTGGTAAATCTACAGTTTTAGAACCCTTGCTATTATTATTCAGCTTACCTCAAATCATTTTCCCCTTCCAAATTATGCGTGTTGAAATATGTGAAACATAGAAAAATGACTCGAATAAATATGGTAATTAGGAAAAGACTCCCATTCTCCATTTTCTTATGTGTTTGATAAAAGCCAGAGTGCCTGACAGAATAAGATGCTGAGAGAACCAGTGTAGCCATCTGAGACAACAAAACAACCATTTTAATTCATAAAGAAAAGAGTTTCATTGTAATAGCCTTCATTATTTGGTGCTCATTCTAAAGTCATTTCAGAGGAAAGGGAACATGTTGTTCAGATGTAGTAAAAACAGGGAGGCAGAATCCCTTTAAATGAGGTTTGGAGATTTTGTTTCTCATTAAACCCATTTTGTAAATGGGGTTCCCACCTGATTTAAACCAACCAGTTTGTTCTTCAAAAGTCTGTATGGTTGTTTTGCATTTAAAAATATAGCCATTCTGCAGGACACTGTCTCTGTGATTAGAGGGAGAATTCTAGATCCCTTGTGCTGCAGAGAGGTGTGCAGAGGAAAGAACACCAAACTGAAAAGGCAGCTTGGCTCTGCCACCTAGCAGATTAGGTAAACCCAGTGCCTCTAAGCCTCACTCTTTTCCTCTGTAATAAGGATACGGTTGGACTAGACAGTCTATGCAGTCTCCGGCTGCTCCAGGATTCTGTGATTCCAAGTCTCCATGAAGTATGACTGTATAGTCCAGGCAGGTAACTTAATGGGAGAAGAGGGGAAGCTGCAAACTGCAGGAGCAACCGAGTGGTGTGTTCCTAGGCTAAGGGACACAGCTGTGGCTCTGTATGAGTTCACAGGTGCTGGCACAGCCCCAGGGCCAGTGGTGCACACTCTGACTTTTTCAAGAGAAGCTGCCCAGTAGTCTGTCCTTTCTGCTCTCCAATTTATTCCTCCACTCTCCCCATTTCTGCTCTAAACTGAAGGGGCTGGCTCCTACTGGCTGTGGTTCCTGACTCCCATGTCAGCTGGCTTTGCCTGGATCCTGCTAATGGGAGGAATTGGTGGGGTTGAGGGTGGGGAAAAAGGGAGAAGCCAGAGTATTTCTAACCCTGCCTCTCTGCCTTGGACAAAGCCTCTTGTGGCAGAAATATCTCTGCGAGATCCCCAGCCTTTGGGAGACAGTCCCACCAGGGGTCCAGCATTCACTGGGTGACTCTAGTCCCCTCCTCATTCCCTTTATGTGTCTCTCTTCCTCCATCTCTGCCTCCTCCTCTCCCTTCAGTTCTTGATGTAAGACTGTCTTCAATGAAATCCTTCTGAGAAGTTCTAGAGCACAAAGTATAGAGCCCAGAAGTTCTACAGCCCAGAATCAGTTTCATCTTGAGGCAAGTGATGGACCAACTCTATCTCTATGTGTCAGTGACTGGACAACTGCCCAAGCCTCAGAAAACCCATCCTTGTTTCAGCCATGCTTAAGCAGCTATGATGATTTTAACCATATTGCCTGTGGTAAGGTGTGGTGAGGTCAAAGAGAGAAACTGGGGTTTTACAGTTTTGTTATAATGAGTTGGAGGGAACACAATACACCATGCAGGGCCACACTGGGAGCACCAAGGGAGGCAAAGGGAGAGGGGGACTATGGGTAAGTATCTTTATTATGGTTTCTGTGGGAAAGAATGGGTGAGGCACGGCAAGCAGGCTTAGGATTGGTTCATTTGAATAATTTCAGTTACTTCTGCTGGCACAGGGCCTGCCCCTGCTTGTCTGGTACCTGGTCCAGGGGCAATTAGGGTAGTTGTATCATAGCCTGGAGTATAAGAGCCCCATATAGGAGGTGCCTGGGGTATAAAATTAACCTGCTGCTCAAGAATGGGAGCGGACAAACCTCCAGTCAGGACCTCAGAACTGGGTCAAGATAATGCATACACATGCACAAAAAACTATATTATAGTGATCCGCATAGAAACTTCTCCAGGAAAATCTTCCTGGATTGCAGGAAGATGTTGCCTCTGCATAGAGATGGGGAAAGCTGACTAGTTCTCATCTTTGCAGAACTGCTGAGTGATGGTTCCAGCACACCTTGCTCAGCAAGGAGAGAAATTGTGGGAGGCCAATATTTGGCAGAGGCGAAGGGCAGGGCCCACAGCAGGTCCCTGGCTACCCCATGCCCGCTTTTATCACTTCTCACAGCCTCACTGAAGTAATCTGTGCTCTGGGCTTGATTGACAGTTTTCCCTAGATTCCTTGGTGTGACACACTAGCACATTTCGCCTAATGATCACTCTTAGAACATTTCTTTGAGAAAGACCTTTTGTATTTCAACACACTCAGAGTTGAAAATGAGTAGCTTTGTGGTTATAAAAAAGCATCATATAATTTTTCTCCTTTACCTAGATTTGTTCAAAGTGCAGAAGCAGCACACCAGACTGTGAACACTACAAAAGGGCCCTCACCTTCTTTACTCTTTGGAAACAGGCTCAGAGAAACGAAAGGACTTGCTAAGGTCAGGCAGCAAGTTTGGTGACAGGGTCAGAATTAGAATCCAGGTCCTTCATTGTCTTGCAGAGGCTGGATGCTCCTGGAAACCAATTGCCCCACTGGATAGCACACACGCAAATCTGACTCAATACGTAAGTAGAATTAGAAAGCAAAGGTTGTTCAAGCTGAACTTTATTTGTTAAAGGTTGTAAGAGGGACCTTTCCCTGCTCCATTTCTCAGTGAGGGCAATCAAAATGGCTTGAACTTGCATCAAACAGTGAGTGTGTGCAAAATACCCTGAATGTCTGCTCCTGCGGGTGGTGTTGAATGCTCATAGACAGTATTGTGTTTGGCCCAGTCTGGGTAGCTGGGTGAAAAAACTCAAGTGAGCACAATGACAATTTTAAATGACTGCTCACTGGTTCTCTGTTTAGTGGATGCCGCTCTATTTAATAATTGCATCATCCCCAGGAACAAAAGGTGCTGCTTGAAGAATCCCTGAAAGAAGACATTACCAGAAGGGTACCCCTCGAAGTGGAGTCACACAGAATCTCTGTGAGCAAGAATGGAATGAAAGCACATTTGCATACAGTCTACCCAGACTCTGTTCACAGCCAGGTGGATTGAACATTCATAGTCACCTTCAGTTCTTCTAGCTTAAATAATCTTTATTCTTTTTTTGTTTTTCTCTTTTTTTAACGCTGGCCTGAGGATATGTTTATTGACTTGAGAGAGAGACATGGAGAGAAACACTAATGTGAAAGAGAAACATTGATTGTTGCCTCACATACATACCCCCACTATGGATCAAACTCACAACCTAAGTATGTGTCCTGACCAGGAATCAAACCCACAACCCTTTGGTGTATGGGATGATGCTCCAACCAACTGAACCACCCAGCCAGGGCAATAATCTTTATTCTTTTAACCTTCCCAACCTTCCTCAAATACTTTTCAGTGGTATCAAGTATGTATTTGTTGACAGGCTTATCATTTTTAGCTGTTAAGAATTATCTTGAAGTGAGTAATCACCAACAGCATCATTTTGCTTTTATAGATAAAGACAAACTCCTTTTTGGAAATCTTCAGTGGCTACCACTGCTTACAGAATAATGCCAAAACTCCTTGGCTCCGTGTGGGAAGCCCCTCTGTCATCTCCCAATGAGGAGGTATTATTGTCTCATTCCTCTTAGGCCCCAGCCAGTTTGGACTCATTCATTCAGCAGATATGTGTGAGCCCCCACCATGGACCAGGCACTGTGTTGTGCATCAGGGACAGAGTGAATCAGAAAGGCATTCCTTATCCTCAAGGTTCTTGCTGTCAACATTCTCTTTTCCAAACACACTATGGATTTTCTAATCCTTGAGTCTTAGCTCTCCCTATTCCCTGACTGCAGTGTCCTCCTTCATCCTATCCTCAGAAGAATGACCACTTAGCCCTTCTGTTCCCTCCTCTGAAGTTGTTGGCCTTCCTCTTGTATTTCTATAGTACTTGCCATATAGCATCCTGCCTTCTGGCCAGTTTACAACTCAGATGATTCAAAACACTCTGTTGTAAATCTGCATGAATGGGAATCATATCTCATTCATCTTTCAGTCCTTGCTGCCTGGCATGGTGCCCGGCAGCTGTGTAGGATGAATAAAGATTTACTGGACCGATGGGGGCAATGATACCATCTTTGGCCTCCTGGTGCTGTCATTAGGCTCCTAATTCTATCTATTTGTATTTTGCCTCATTTATAGTGACTTATGTCTCCATTAGGTCCAAGAAAATGTTCATCACCCATGATTTGGAACTCTTAGAACAGCTTGAACAGAAGTCAGCTAGTGGGAGTTCCCTCCGTGTTCAGTGAATCAGTCACTGGGAAACAAGGGGTTAAGGCACACTTGCTTTGTGAGTGTTCATTTGTTAATGTTTAGTAGTATTCTGTGTGTTTGTTCTGATAAGGAATCTTGGTTATTTCCATTTATTTTTATTTTAAGCTTTCAGCAACTGCTTTGAGGAGAGTGAAAAGAATTTATTTTCTTTTTCGAGAGCAAAGTGAATAGTGTGTGGAGGATAATCTCTGAGGTGCACTGCTCATATGGCTGCTCAAATGACCTAGTTATTAATGTAAAACATCCTTTTCATTTCAAAAACTGTTGACTGGACTTAATTGCTTTTTGATTATAGAGCTAGTGAAAAATATTAATACTAATCACCATGGATTTTATCATTTGAAAAGGTGACACATTTATTTCTGTTTCAGTCTTGAGCTAAACAAGGATATGTCCTTCTGTAGGATTTTTCCTTAAAAAGGTCATAGTTGCATATTTAATTTCATACATAATTCAGTTATGAATTACACAGGACCTTCTTTATTTGAACATTTCTAGGATTTTGGAGATTGGAGCTTAAAACTAAAGTCATCTATCTATTATCTATCTATCTATCATCTATCATCTACCTATCATCTGTGTATCTAATCTACTGAATATCTATATCCATCCATGCATCCATCCATCCAATTTTTCTATAGAACTAGAAGCTGTAGGATGTGTTTTGTATTTATTTTTGGTTACAGGTGCATGTGGTTGGATTATTCATCTCTTAATTAATTTTGGTTTTATAGTTTGGGGTTCCACTAGAACTCATAGATGAGTTTGCTTACTCGCTATTTCTAGTCTTTGAGGAATTACAGGAAATGAAAGGATGCCAAAATAAAAATATTCTGAGAAAAATTTAATTCTTATATAAAAGAGAGAAGATGGAGTTCACATAGCAAAGACTGGTGCCCTTGAAACTAATATTGGGAATAAATTATTGAAAGATAATTATTGAATATTTAGAAAAGGAAACCATATTCACTAAGATTCTCAAGGGTTCACGAACAACACATTTTGTTAAAACAATACTTTTTCTGATTGTTTGAACAGAGCTTCTCATCAGTCGTTGTTTCCTGGATGGTTTTATGCTGCTGCATTGTTTCTTCTGCTCTTTTTGGACCTCGCCTTACCCTTTCTTCCTCCTCTTGTCTACTTAACGTTTACTCATGTATTAAGATGCAACACAATGCTTTCATGAATCCTTTTCAAATTCCCCAATAACTATCGAGTGCAACATCTCATAGTATGAATAGTGTATCCATTTTCCATTTTTAATTGGGTTATATTTTAGTGTTTACAAATCTGGTTTTTTTTTTTTTGCCTGCTTATTGAAGACCAAACTGCTCAGCTGTGCCCATGACTGCCCTCTAGGACAGTTGTGAGCTTACACAAATCAGGGCTGTTTTCTCCGAGGGCTCCATCGCATCTTCCTTTTCTTTCAACTTCTCCTAATTGGGTAAAACTAGCTGTTGAGTTAGTCTTCCTCTCTTCTTCTTCAAAGGAATGGTTCCAGGACAGCAAGCACGTTCAATATTGGTCAGAATCTCTATTTTCAGCAGAATGTCACTTTCATCTCATTTGGTTATCTCTGTGCCAGAATTGTGATTTGCATTGGTAACACACATCTTTTGTTTTCTCTGTAGAGCACTGGGAAGCTGGCACTTTGCTGCAATCTGTTGTTGCTTTATCTTGATGGTGCTCACCAACGGCTTAGACATATCTTTTTTCTTTGCTTCTTCTTAGAAAGACCTGCTTGTTGCAAAATTGAGACTCTCATTCATTCAATCATGCATGTGACAAACATTTAAGTCACAGGATGTGTTTTGTGACAAACAGTATGTCACAGTATGTGCTAGGTACAAGGATACAAAAATAAATAAGATATTTCTTTCCCTAGGAGCACTCTGTCTTCTCAACAAGATAGATACTCAACAGGTGCATTTCAATATAGTGTATTAAGACAAGGCCAAAGAGAGGCACAGACCTCATGGGAACCCTTATGGATGGAATGGACTCTTCCTGGCTAGTTGGGTAGGATAAGGGAAGGTTCCCAGAAGTTGTGATCTTGAAACTAACCAGTCAGACATGAGTGAATATTAGCTCTGAGTAGGAATTAGCTACATAAAAGTGGAGGGTGGAGTGTGGGGTTGGGGAAATAATATTCTGGGCAAAGGAGAAGTCATGAGCAAAGGCATAGATGTAGGAACATCATGATGCGGGCTGGGAAATAAAAGCCATTTGGTGGTTTCAGTATGAAATTCAAGGCAGAAAGTGTCAAGAGATGAGGCTAGAGAGTCAGTCAGGTCAGATCTCAGAGAACCTTTACACTTTGCCAAGGACCTTGGCAGGATTCTTCTCTGAGTTCCACCCCAGCAGTTCTCAGTAATAACTCTATTATTGTATTTCATTCTTGGGTGAAAAAATTATCATATTTTGCCATGTGTAACACACACCCACGTTTTGTGTGCGCTATACATGGGATTATGCCCATGGTATATATTCATTATGCCCATGTATAATGCACATCCTTATTTTTCCCTCAAAAATGTGGGCAAAAAGCAAGGATTATATATGACAAAATACAGTAAATTTTCTTTGCCTATTTTACACAGATATGTAAGGCTGAAGTTGGTTTGTACTGACTGTTGAATTTTCAGGAATTTTGCAGTTTGATTGTTAAACGTAGCCGTTATTGAAAATTAAATTATATAAACATACAATTAATTACATTAAATTAAATACAAAGTTATTAAATACTCAAAATACACCACTTTACAATTATATTAGTACATATTACTGTATAATACTCTTCAGGTTATTCACGTCCCTTGTTCCTGAAATACTACATAATGATGTGCTACCCCTGCACGCCCCTTTCCAGCTCTGTGTTTTTTGTATCGTACTGGAATGAGCCATGTTGGGCATATTTACACCATGAAAATGAGCAAACACTGTGAATCAGAGTTTGACTCATTATTTTGTCCGATATCTAGACTTAAGAAAGCAATAGAACAAGTGTAAATAAAACAGATTAAACATAAAAGTGTGTCGTGTCTGTAGCCATTCCACTGAAAATAGGGTAAAAAATAAGAATATATTATTTTAGCATTTAAAAAGTGTTTTCCACTTCAGCAAAGAAATCACTCACATTATTGACAAGTGCTTGTTGTTTTTGCCTTTGTCCTTACTTGTGAAGCTGAATAAAAACATCAATTGACTATATGGAATTTATAATAAATAGTATCATATATTTTGCCATTATTTGTAAATTGTGAGGTATACATCTTTTATATTGGTAAAATTTATAATTAACTTCTATGCTGTACAATTTTTCAAAGAGCTGATTGCAAACATCTACCAGTATACTATGGCCTCAACTTATCCCTAACTCTGGTCTAGCTTATTTTCTTCTGGTTATCACTGAGTTCTGTCCTACAATCATTCTTCCTGTTTTCCTATGTCACACGTAGAACTTCTTATCACGTTTGGTCTTACAAAAGGTCCAGATTTTCTTTCTCCTACCTAATTTTAAGTTTAAATCACTCTTAATAACATCGACAATTTCCCAGGAAAATGTCTTTCCTGTCTTTTTGTGACACGCATTGGGGCCTTAGCCGTCATTCTATTACTGGGTCCAGAAAATGGAAATTCATTTTACAACTCCTCTGTATGGGTAATTGTTATTTACCACTTTTTCTGTTTTCACCCAAATTCCCAACTCTAAAGTATAAGTTGAAATATATAAATTCCACTTAGGTTTCTAGGTTCTGTAGATTTTTTCCCCTTGGACTTCATAGTGCTGAGAGAAGTTTTCTAAGTCTTTTATGGCAGAATTGGCAATTTCCATGTGAATTATAGAATCAGATAGAAGGTATCTGTCCAGGCCTTCATATTCTTCATAGGAGGGGTGGCCACTACACGAACATGTCAGATTGATGACAACCAAATCTGCCATTCCAAGAGTCTTCTTGCTACCAAGAAACAGGATTCTCAGCACCTTCTAGTCCAAGTCTTCTTGTCATAGAAAGCATAAATCACTGCTTCTTCTGTAGGAGGTACCAATCTCTGAGAGATTCAGCTTCAAACTGTTGTAAAGCTTTATTGCTCTGTTCTCTTCTCATCATCTTCTTGATCACATTCTCCCACCCACCAACCTCTCCTCAGGCTCCATGATGCCATCAGCTTCTTGGTTATTTTACCTTTTAGGTTAGGCATCTTGACCTTTAAGGAATCTTCCCTTGAGGGGTATTGCCTTTAAGTAATTCTGCAGCATGCTGTATTCTTTTTATTTTAAAAGTTTTTATTTATTGATTTGAAAGAGAGACAGAGAGAGAATCAATTTGTTGTTCCATTTATTGATGCATTCATTGGTTGGTTCTTGTATCTGGCCTGACCAAGGATTGAACCTGCAACCTTTGTGTATCAGGAATGCTCTGATTAACTGAACTTCCCAGCCAGGGCAGCACCCTGTATGCTGACTGCTGAAGTACTGACGTTGTACTGTAACTGCCTGACTTCCCAGCCATCTCTTACATTGCTCTCTGAGGACAGAGACTGCACCTTTTCTCTTTGGTTTTATTCTGAGCTCCCAGCACAGTACCTGGTTAAAGGGTAGACACTTAATATACATGCACTGAATGAAGAAATAAGTGAATAAATGAATGTTCTCAGATCTGGAGAAGGCTCCTGTTGATTCAAAGACCTACAAACCAATAAGGCAAGTGTTTTGCTCTCTAATATACAATACTGAAACATTATTGCAGTGCAACAAATTCATCCATTCCAGAGGAGGAAAAATGGTAGCCTTACAGTAATCACTGGTTTACTGCAATTTTGAAGCTTCACCGTCAAATGCAGCAGGGACCTTCCACTCTCAGGGTGGAGAATATTCTTAGAGCAGGCTTGGGTCCTGCTGTCTTGGTGTGGCTCCCAGTTCATTGTTTCCTGTCAGGCCTGGCTTCTCTCTCAGAGGTAGCTTTCTTTTGCCACAAACCTCTTGGCCATTTCAGAAAATGGGATTTGAATTTGTGCTTCAAGTGCATTTTTAGCCTATTTTGTATGCAGAGAAAGCTGGGGACCTACAGACTCTTTCACAACCTGACCAGGGTCAGTCTGGTGGAGGGCAGGCTGTCTGTGCGTCTACCAATGCAGCCATCTCTCTAAATTCGCAGGTTTTCTTATAGTACATGATTTGAGTTCACTTTATGTGCCAAAGGCCACACCCGCACTTTATTTTTTAGACTTAATTAATCCTATTTTCAGCATAACTGGTTGCTGTGGGACTATCTCTTCCCCTAAGCTTTATAGAAGCATTTTTGGTGCAGCTGAGAAGATACTTTATTTTTTTCCGGAGGTTTTAAGAAGGGATGTGCAAACTCTTGATTTAATCTTTACCCTGAGGGCATGTCTTACTGCAGTGCCCTAGATCTTTGCCCCAGGATTTATCTTAATTTGAGACTCTCTTACCGGTTGGAAAGACTGGAAATGAGAAACTATTTTATTTTTCAGATCAGCAGGTCCCTGCATTTTTGGGCTCTGTTCCCTCTTAGTTTATTTTGCAAATCTACTGCTTCTTGCTTGCTTTCATCTCTCTCTTACAGCACCTGGTCATAAAGAGCTAAAAGCGACCAGCTGATGCTTTTAACATTCTGTCTACAGCATGGATAAGTTCAAAAGTTCATTAGATACGTTTTCTACCTTCCGAGTCACTGTAGGTGACAGTTTAATGAAGTGTTTTATGTTTACATCATAGAGACCACCACTTCTCTTTCTAGCCTTCTGTAAGTTTTCTAACCTTTTTCTAGCTTTCTTTTCAGTTTCTTTGCCATTTTCCCAGCCTCCATTCACCATTAAGTTCCAAAGCCTCACAATTTAGGTTTTCATTACAGCAGCACTGACTTCTAGGCATCAACTTCTGTATCACCAGCTATTTCCGTGTGGTACACTAAACTCACGGGCTTAAAATAAAAATCAGGTATTAAGTTTTAATTATAAATAGTTCTGAACCACATGGCAAAGGGAATAGATACATACAAGGGTGAAGTGTGACCCTTAATGCAAACTACCCTAAAGATTAAGGCTTTTTACTTTGAAATTGTGGAGAAAACCCTTTTATTTGTGTGTTGGATAGCAGTGTTACTTTCTTTTCACAAATTAATACATACTTTGATTAAAGGGGACTGTTTTTTTCCTAAAAAGAAATCACAGGCAGATTTTAAGTCTGCAAAAATCAACAAAGGAAAGGAACCGTGGCTTCAAAGTTATAAAGCCAAGTTTGAAGCAGCTAAGATTTCTGCGAGCTCTTACTTCATATAGCAGAGCACCGAGCAGGGCAGCTCGATGGAGAAAAAGCTTTTCTTTATCGGCAAAGTCACTCTAGGAACCAATACGTTTTCTTTCTGCGGAGGCCCATGAAAGGAACGTATCGAGCTTTGAAGTCAGATGAACTAAAACCTTTGGGGAAATTATTTAACAAGGCAGAGGCCGATAATGAAGAAACCGGACATGGTGGGGAAGCTGCGGACTGATATGACCTTAAGACTTGGGGGCTTTGGGTCTGGTGAGTGAGGGAAGGCAAATTAAGGGTTCCATCCTTCAGTGTTTTGTGAAAAAGAAAGAAAGGGTTAGAGTTCATAACGCTAAAGAGGGTTGCAAATGTAACCTCTCACGTTTGAAATTTTAAAATCTTGCTCTGGATATTACTTTTATAAATACAGTAACTAGCTAATGTGTGCATGCTGGAAAATGGTTTTTGCAAAATGGAAAACATGTGCTCTATTCTTTGTAATTTAGTGAACTAATCAGGGAGGCAGCAGTCCCTCCAATGGAGAGTCTTAACATAATAGAACCTTGTTTCTCACTCACATCACGGTCTCAAGTGGACAGCAGGGAGGCTCTGCTCCAGGAGGTCCTTCTGGAATCCGGACACCTCCCATCTATATTACAACTCCGTGTAGCCCTCTCTCTTCAGCTGGGAGATGGAGAAAAGAGTGAAAATGGCCACATATCTTTTGTGGTCTTTTGATGTGCACATACCTCATATGTACTTGAAAAAGTGGCATCTTCTTCCCTCCCCCTTGAATGTGGATATACTTAGTCACTCGCTTTCAATGGCTAGAAAGAAAATGGAAGTGATGGTGTGTGGCTTTGGAGACCAGGTCATAAAGGCAGCTTCCAGCTCGCTCCCTCTCTCTCAGATTGTTCATTCTGGGGGAAGCTGGATGCCATCTCACAAAGACACTCAAGTAGCCGTGTGGAGAGAGAGGCCCACAGGGTGAGCAGCTGCAGTCTTTTGCCAATTGCCAGCAAGGAAATGAGGCCTTCTGCCAACAACCATAAGGGGAAGCCACCTGGAAAGTCAGTCTTTCAGATCTAGTGGAGCCTAAAAATGATACCACCCTGGTTGGTGGCTTGACTGTAACCAGAGACCCTGAGACAGAAACATCCAAGAAAACCACTCCCAGGTTTTCGACCCTCAGAGCGTCGTGAGCGTTGTGAGCGTTGATAAATATTTGTTACTTTAAGCTTCTAAGGTTCAGGGTGATTTGTTACACAGCAGTAGATATTTAATACAGAGTGAAGAATTGTGCATGGGTGGGGGGCATCTATTCTGAGCCCGCCAGAAGCATAAACTACTTCCTACTTCATTCTTTTGGCTAGAGTTGACTCAATGGTCATACTTAACAGCCTCCCTAAGAGAAAGGTTGGGGAATTAGTTCAACTGTGTGTCCCAGAGGAAAGGAAACACTTGGGCAAACAGTTGGCCAGCCTCTGCCACATTCAGTGAGTTGATATTTGGGAAGGTTTGGACCACAAGGATCTGGTGGCTGCTTAACCAAATTCAGACAAAATTCTTAGGGAAAATAAGTAAAGCCTTTGATATATTAGCATTTAATATTAGTCCCTCTTCTGGAGAGATGCCAGATACCTCTGCAGTTACTCAGGAAAATATTAAGAGGCTTTGGTTTGTCTGATTTACTAGAGTTATGATAATAAAGATAATAATGATAATAGTAATAATAATAGCAGCTGCAACAACAACAGTTATATCATGACCAACAATTGATGTTACCAAACATCCAGGCCTCATAGGAGGAATTTTATTAATCATCACAGAATAGAATGAAGTAGGCACAGTTATCTCAGGTTTACAAATAGGGAATATGAGACGCAGAGAGCCCCAGGCCACGTGCTCAAAGTCTCGTCAACATCTGTAAAAGGCACAGATCCAGCTCTTTACCCTGAGTGTGTATTCCTTCAGACTCTGGACACTTGACCTCTAATGAGGTAGCAGGGTGTTGAAAGGTGGGACCAAGCTCCTCCGAGGCTGCTTTCGGCAGATGGTGCAGCAGGAGCCCCGACTTGCCGCCCCAGTGCGGTGTGGTGAAGGTCTGGCCTCACACCTCCGCATTGGGCAGCAGCACGAGGGATACCTCAGATACAGCTGTCATCCTAAAGGCAGGCAGGAAGACACAAACTAAAAGAATAAAACTCCAACGTGGCCAAATACACACCTTTTTCTTCAGCACATGTTAAGTTAGATAAACATGAGCTCAGATGTATGTGAGTTAGGTATGTTTCTTCTATATACCAGGAACAAAAATACCTGCCATAAGGGCTTGTCATAGGCTCGAAGGACATGATTTTTGTGAAAACATTTGAAATATTTTAAACAATTTTCATGAAATTTATTGGGGGAGCCATTGGTTAATAAAATGATATAAGTTTCCAGTATACAATTCTGTAACTCATCATCTGTATATTGTTGTGTGTTCACCACCCAAAGTCAAATCTCCTTCTGCCATAACATATTCGGCTGCATTTGCCTTTTATCACCAACCCTGCCCCACTCCCTCTGGTAACTACCATACCGTCTGTGTCTACAAGTGTTTGTTTGTTTGTCTTGTTTGTCTATTTGTTGCTTTCAGTGTTATGTCCTACACATGAAATCATTTGGTTCTTGACTTTTTACATCCGGAATATTTTTTGGCAAAACTACAATTTTTTTTGAATACTCCTATCACTAATGTCATTACCTGGAACAGACGAGAGGCCACATCTTATTTATTGCTATATCCCCAGTGCCCAGTAGAGTGACTGGCACAAGTGATTACACAATACATTTTGATTGATGGAATCATTTCTTCTTCATTCTGCCTGGGAAGGAGGGGTCGCAGTCCAAGTTGCATGGGCTGATAATCATCTCTTCCCTTTGGGTGCTGCTCATGAGTTCACACAGTGCTTTCACACACAGTGTGTGCTGCCAGTTCCCCTCCAGGAGGTCGCCCCTGCCCACTTCTAGGGCAGTGGGAGGCAACCCCTGTTAAGGTACTTCGTCCAGCTCAGGATTGAGGAAAACCTCAGAAACTCAGAGAGCAGCCAGAGGAGAGTAATAAAAATTGATTAAACAGACCTTCTGAAGAAAGGTCAAGAGAACTGGAATTATTTTAGATAGTGCTGCTGGTGGGGGAATAATAAATGTTCAAGAAATAAAAGAATATTTTACAAAACTTTGTGGTTGCAGTGGGCTATTCCACTGAAGAGAGAAGAAAAGGAATTTTGGTGATTTTTCTGTTTGACATTAACAAGCAGCCCCTCTTACCCTTTCCACCCATGGGATTGTAGCAGCCACTGGCTCTCTGAAAATTTTTTTATTGCATTAGGACATCCTGTAAAGGGCATTGTGGGTCTCAGGTATGAGGTCACTGGGGCAAGGCAGAGAGGAGGCATTTTAACTAAAAGGTTAAATGATATTATCCCCTGACTTGGCACTTCCCAGAGAGAAGACCGTGAACCCAATTAACCAGAGGCCCCAAAGACATTTAGACACACTACACCTCCCTCCTCTGCTGACCTCCCAAGACTTTTCAGGGCTACCTCTTGTAAATCTACTACATTCCTTAACATGTACATGAATAGCATACTCATTTTACTCTTATTCAATTCTCTTACCATATTTGTAAGTAGAAAGGTTTCCTAGGAGAACAGGAACTTGGAAATGGGCATCAGCACTGCTACTAGGACTGTGATATTCCTTGCCTGAGCCGTGAAGTGAACTTGTGTTCATTTTACACAGTGTATTAACATCACCGATGCTCATCAAGTGCATTCTACATGCCAGCTGCTGTTTTAAGCACTGAGAATTCAATAGAAAATTGTATGTATAGGTCCTTGCCCTTATAGGATCTGAACACAGGCCAGTGGGAGATATAGACAAATCAAAAGGCAATTTTAATGTAGTCAGATATGTGCTGTGAGACCATATGCAAAAGCAGCCTACCCCAGAGTCAGGGGCCTCGGGGAAGCTTTTTGTTGAATATGATGCCTAAGTGATCCACGAAAAGAGAGTAAGCATTATCAATTCTCATTAATTTCTTCTTTGATTACATTGTCAGCCTAGATATCTCTTATTGTAGAAATAGACATCATCACCTAATCCACTCAGTAACCTTTCTTCCACCATTTATTATTTTTCATTTTATTTTCAAATTATTTTCTCTATGATCCAAAAATCACCTACATGGTTTAGGGATGAAGATCTCTAGGTATTGTTAACTCAGGTTGAATTACCACATTTTTGGACTAGAAGATGCACCCCCTCCCCCAATTTGGGAGGAATAATGGTTGTTAATGCTGCTGTTGAGTTGTTTACATTTACATTGGTGAAATATTATGTTATTTATTTTACTAAATATTTCACCACATTTTTGCTTCAAAATTTTTTTCCCTATTTTCCTCCTCTAAAACCTAGGTGCATCTTATGGTCTGAAAAACACGATAATGTCAAAAATCATATGCCAATAGGTAGTGCTTTGCCTTGAAGCACTGTGTTGGTAAAAATCCTGGCAGCCCACAAGTTTCTGTACCTCTGATTCTGAGGTGCGCAGAGAAAAGAACCTACACTCATTTGAACCACAGCGTATCAGCAGCCTATACAGGGAGCCCAGGGAACTTCCACGGCATTGGTGCACTATTGTGGTTTTCATTAATTTTTTTCTGTTGAATAATAGTCTGACTGAGGTCCCAGTGTAATGATATAACTTCTTGAAATTAAATTTGAGCTGCTCAATGTTAATTAATCACTATTAGTTTTGTAGCAACTCTACAAAGGGGTGAGTGCCATGCTCAGGGTGGTTTCTCCCTCCTTGGCACAATACCCACACCCGGGGGATGGCCTCCAGTGGTTGTGGATTCACAGCTGACAGATCCAGAGCTAGAGACCTGGTCCAAGCTGGGCCAGTCCCATACCATGTCCATGATTTTTGTGTTGGGACAAGAAAGAATGTGAGTCAATCTTTTGGTGGTAGCCACTGCAGGATATAAGTCTTGGGCGTTGGTAGTGACCATGTGCCTTCCTCTGCTCTGCATGAGAAGGGTGTAAAGAGATCCAGGCAAAACATGAGAGAGAGAGTGAGAGAGAACAAGAGAGTGTTTTAATGACATATTTGTCCCTGGCTCCCATTGTTCCCAAGGCCCAGTTATTGTTGTGACTGTCCTGCACTTTGGTTATGTGAGATAAGTCAGAATTCTTTTAATAAATTCTTTGGGTTCTGCCTAAGCTACATGAAGGTGGGATTTTGTCTCCTGCAACTATAAGCCCTGGTGAAGACAGGCCTACAGTATAGATAGTTAGACACCTGCTAATTAGCCACCTGGTGGCAGACCACCAAGGGACAAAGCTTAAGGCTCTCTGGCCTTCCACTTTATGACTTTGCCCATCAGGAAATCTTTGGGGGCATGCAGAGTCTGAGGAGGGCACATGTTTGGCTCAGCTACTGAGGTTCTGCTCTACATCTGCGTTTGCAACCTCAATACCAGGCTGCCCACTGCCAGCCCGTTAGCTCTGTGGCTGTTTCCAGGGGCTCTTTCTAAGATGCAATTGGGTGTCATAGTTACCTCTCTAGGTTCTAGACTCTGACAGAATGAGCTTGGGCTTCCAGCTCCGATGTTTATGGGCAGCCATGTGACTTGTGCTCATTATTCACTCCTCTCAGTCTTCGTTTTCTCATCCAAGAGAAGTGGAAACCTCACTGGGTGTTGTTAGGATTAAAGATGTTACATATAGAGTATTGGGCAGAGCACCTGGCACAGAATAACTGCTCAATAAATATTAGCAAGTATCTTATTCCAAGCCAGTTCTACAGATAAGAAAGAAATGTGCTTGTCCAGTCAACTGGTACAAAAAAGTATTAAATAGGGTCAACTTTGTAGATGCACAGAGGTACCCTAATCCCGGTATGGAAGAATGCATAGCCAAAACTGTACTGCCACAGAAGAGACCTGAACAAGGGCAAATTATGATCACATTGCTGCTTGTGACATAATCACCAATAGCCTTGCTCTCCTCCTCTTTCCTTGGAAAAATTGCAGAAAAAGCCTCCAAAATCATGTGGTGACCTTGTTCTATGATGCCTCACTTCATCCTGGAGTCCCACAGACCCTCTTCAGGGGGTTTAATTAGCCAAACTATCCAAAGAAACTAATTATAACAACCCAAGATTGCCCTGAAGTTGCATTTATGCTCAACAAAAAAAGGTAATAAAATCTTTCCTGCTCATAGCTCCTGTTTAGGTTTTCACAGTTTGAGGTAAAGATTGCTGATTATAAGAAGAGTTTAAGGTCAGCCAAATTTCTTTCTGATACTTCTCATTTTCTTTCTCTGTCCTGAAGCCTCTTTCTCCCCTGTCCTCTAATCTTCCCCAATTCCTGCTCCCCCTCCAAGTTAATAAGAGATTTGAACAATATAAATAATAGTGGCTTTTGAGTTAGACATCTCTGAATTTCAATCCCAGCTCTAATGTGGTGACAGTTACAACTACTTCCCCTCATGAGTATGGAATACATGCTCAATAAATGAGAATTGATAATGATTATTATTATTGAAAGCAGCTGCTTCTATTAAAACACCCAAGTAATGATCCTTGAAATGTGGTCTGAGGATAACTGTCATCAGAGTTGCCTGAAGTTCTTACTGAAAATGTAAACTGCTGGCCTCCTTCCAAAGCTACTGACCTCTGGGAGTCAGGCCCAGGAATCTGCATTTCCCCCACAAGCTCCCCAGGTTATTATTATACACATTAAATTTGGAGTCACTGAAATTATACTGGTAGATATGGATGCACAATATGTTGCCTTTGTCAATGGTATTTGTATTTTGGCCTGACTTCTGGCAGTGGGGTGGGAGAATTTGGGGCTGTGTCTCAGGCATGGATGAGCTGGAGTTCAAAGGCTTTTATGAACTCCAAAGGCACCTAACACCCTGAAGTCACAGTGAGTCAGCCTTCCAGGTAGTTTCCGAAGGTAGTTTTGCTTTTGCTGTTTGAGCTGTTAGCCCCCTTGGAATGGTGCTCAATGGTGGGTGGTGTAGGCATCTGGGAATGTGGGGTTCTTTTGGTTACCAAAATGATGGATGAGTCCAGAGATGCAAAGGGCCTGCCATGTTTGAGGTCACTCTTTCAATAAAGTGTCTTGTCTCCTATGTCATCATGTCCCTGCTGAAGGCCATGGGTAAAGGGGAACCAAAGGGGCAGTTTTCTATCCCTGCTGAGTTATGATGGTGGAAGCACATTCCCCAGAACACTTGGAGGTGAGAGACTGGTGACAATCCCTAAACATTTGTCTGCCATGCTGTGTGAGACTTGGTCTGCTGCTGTACAGAAGTGCCTCCAGCTCCTTCAAGCCTGGTCATCTCCCACTTGCAGGTGACGCCTTTTTCCAGGAATATATGTGTGGCTGTTGCTGGAAATGTCTCCTGATCAGAGGCAGAGTGACCAGAAAGCCAATGCAGCTGCTGCTTCAGAGCTCTTCTCTTGCACAGATCCCCTGAGTGCTGGGAGCTAGAGTGGGGAGGGAAGGCCAGGCTGCCATCAGGAAGCTCTGTCTGCACACGCACTTCTGGTCAATGGCCTGAGATCTCATGGGAAAGGCACCCAGATTTCAGGGTGCTGGTAATCTGTGATTTTTTCTCATTCTAAGCAAATATTTACTTTTGTACCTAGTTTTGTATTTATAATTTTGCATTTGTTTTCTTAAAAAGCCCCTACCCACTAAACTATGTAAGTTTCAGACTCCATGAAACCTGGATCTGCCCTCACTGCTGACTGGGGGTCATTAACTCTCTAGATATATGTTTTGGGGAAGCAATACATTTTTCACCTGAGTGTAAAGTAAAGAGCCCATGTTGATGTGTTGGGGCCATGGGTAAACTGAACATTGTGCTGCATTTTTCACTGGCCAAGGGTGGTCTCACGGCAGTCAATCTCCCACATTTTCAGGCTGCTGACTCAAGGCACTCTCAGGTTGCATCTGCACAGAGCTGTTGGAATCCTGCAGGGACTGGTCAATGCAGCAGTGGCTGAAATAAGAGGTGGTGTCGAGCCAGCTGATGTGATGCACAAGGGCTGATAAGTGCTTCTCCCATGTAACCATCACAGCAAAGTTAATTGGGATGGTTCTCCATTGCTACATGTCTATCATTGCACTGCAAACAAAGCTAGTTCTATTGAAAGATTCTGGTTTCCAAGAGAGTAATTAAAAGAATCAATAACACCTAGTGGATGACTCATCATCTATTACCCGGAGTTGGCTGCTACTGAGTAGCTGGCAAGTCTTTTGACAGAAAATTCTGTTTATGGGCAGAAAAGGATATGAATTAATTTGCTTCTCTCAAAGGAAAACTACATGTTGAATCTACTGGCCCAGATTCTTGTGAAGCATTGTATTGTCAAATTTGAGCAGCTATTTGGTATTGACTTTCACTTTAATATTTGCTCTGCTTTTTCAAAGTTCTCCATTGAAATAACTAATTTTCAGACAAGCTCTCTTCAACTATTTGTTGAGGTTTTCCTCACTTTTTTTCCCCAAAAGACCTCCATTCTCTTCCTATTTCCATGCATCACAAACTAACTGACCATGAGCAAATCTTTTAACCTCTCTGGGCCTCAGCATATTTCTGTGTTAAATTTTGGTTAGTTCAGTGGTTCTTACACATCAGGGTACATTGGAGTCAGCTGAAAGAGGCTATTCAGACCGATTGCTGGCTGTACCCCTAGGGTTTCCTTTTCAGTGGGTCTGGGATGGGGCTGAGAATTTGCAAGTCTAATGAGTTCTCAGGTGATGTTACTGCTGAGAGTCTGACAGTGCACTTTGACAGCCCCTGGGCTAGGCAAGTGGATCCTAACTCTGGCTGCTAATCAGAATCATGTGGGGGAACTTTAGACTAATAAGGATGCATGAAATCCATCCCTGCATGCATTGATATCTCTGGGAGCCTGGGCCAGCACTAGGGTGAGGTGAATGAGGCACTTAGGTTGCAAAATTTAAAAAATACACACTTTTAGGGTTGTGCAACAGTGGACCTTGGGAGTGAGTGCCTCCTTAAATTTTGCACTCTCAGAACCTCATTCATCTCCCCCTAGCCCTGGTCCTTTTGAGACTAGAGTTGGGAACTTCTGTTTAATGCTTCAGACTAGCTGCTGCACACGCATCTCTCCAAAGCTTGATGGAGTAACAAGAGTGTAGGTTGGCCTTTTACCCATTTATAGATTAGGTGATTTCTTTCAACAAGGGATATGAGTGGAACCATGACATTTCTAGGGCTAAAGATTCACAGGTCATGCCCTGACCAGTGTGACTCACTTGGTTGGATATCATCCCACAAAGTGAAAGGTTGATGGCTGGCTTTTTCAATTCCAGGTCAGGGCACGTGCCTGAGTTTTGGGTTCAATCTCTTGTCGAGGTGTGTATGAGAGGCAACCGATCAATGTTTCTCTCTCACATCAGTTTCTCTCCCTCTTGTTTTCCTTCCTTTCTCCTCTCCCTAAAAATAAATAAACAAAATCTTTTTAAAAAGATTCACAGGTCATGATCTTAATAATCGATTTCAGCCGAATCCCTTTCTCTGGGAGAACCTTCCGGTTATTCAACCTGTTGAGCGTGAACCACTGATGAACCGTAATGTGCAATGGAGGGCACGTTGGAGTCAGAGCTGGTGCGGTGCTCAGTGCAGTAGCTCCTCTTTCCTTATCGTTCATAGATGTGCTTTTAAATCCAATGTTCAAACCCAAGCACACCCAAGATGTGCTTATTGTTTAGTGATAGCATATCACAGAGGCAAACAATGCCTTCTTTTTCTTTTTTCTAAGAATAATTTACTCTTAAATAATTTCAAACTCACAGGAAAGTTACCAGAACAGTACAAAGAACTCCTAAATCCCCATCATCCAGACTTTCCAATGGATAATCTTTTATTTCATTTGCACTATTGCCCTGTGTTCTTGGTCTCGGATCCATCAGGCACAGGCAGTGTGTTTAGTGTTCAGGTCTCTTCAGTCTCTTCAGTGCCGAAGAGTTCTTTGGTTTTCCCCTGTCTTTCATATCGTTGATGGTTTCGAGGAATATAGGCCCTTATTTCAGAGGTTGACTCACAACTGTCTGATGGTTCCTCCTGACCAGGCTTAGGTAGGACATTCTTGAGAGACACACCACAAAAATAACCTTCTTAGGGCATCATATCAGGGGCACTCTCTTGACCCATTCCACTACTAATGATGTGGACCTTGATCACCTGGTTGTGTCGTATGCCAACTTTCTTCACCAGGTTTTCCTCTGAACTTAACTAGAATGTTTTGGGAGTTATTCCAAAATCACACCAATATCACCCCACTTCCATGAATGCTGCCAAATGGTGATTCTCCATTTCTATCACTCTATATTTATTGCCATTTAACTATAGTTGCCATTTAACTATAAATCAGAGCTTTTTAATATACATGGACTAATGATATATTAGGTTCTACAGAGAAACAGAACCAATAGGAATATCTATATCTCTATATCTATCTATCTATCTATCTATCTATTTATGTATCTATCTATCATCTATCTATCACTACCTCTCTACCTATAACTGACTCTTGAACAACATTGGGTTGAGCTGTGTGGGCCCACTTATATGTGGGTTTTTTCAGTAAATACAGTACATGTATTTTCTCTTATGATTCTTTTAATAACATTTTCTTTTCCCTAGCTTACTTTATAATAAGAATATAGTATATAAACATATAACATACAAAATATGTATTAATTATTTATGTTATCTGTAAGGTTTTCAGTCAACAGTAGGCTATTAGTAGTTAAGTTCAAATCAGAAGTTATAGATAGATTTTTGACTTTGTGGGGGATTGGTGCCCCTAACCCCTTTATTGTTTAAAGATCAACTATATATATATGTGTGTGTGTGTGTGTGTGTGTGTGTGTGTGTGTACACACATATATATATATTATACATAATATAAGCATTGACTCATGTGATATAAGGCATTGACCCATGTGATTATGGAAGCTGAGGAGTTCCAGGATATGCCATCTGTAAGCTGGAAACACTGGAAAGCTGGGGGTATAGTTTGGAGACCTGAGGACCAGGGAAGCTGATGACATAGATTCCTGTCCAAGTCTGAAGTTCTGAAAACCAGGAGCAGCAAGGAGGGCAGGACAAGATTAATGCCCCAGATCAAGCAATCAGGTGGAGAGAGGGAAAATCCAACATTTTTCTGCCATTTTGTTCTTTTCAGACCCTTGTGAACTTGCTGATGTCCATGTGCATTGGGGAAGGTGATCTGCTTGTAATGAAACCAATTTTACCATGGGCTAATTGGTATAAACACTGTATTTCTGGTCTTAAAACATCACCAAACTTATAAATAAAAGACACTTCTAATATTAAACATGGAAATAAATGTGACTTTTACATACATTTAAGAAATATGAATAAGAACAAGTAAATTCATGATTTTCCAATCTGCTTATTTTAGTTCAGGGTCACGGTGGCCAGAGCCTGTCCTGGCAGCTCGGTGTGCAAGGCAGGAACCAAGCCTGGACAGGTGACCCTTCATCACAGGGAATATCACACATACACCACACTCACTCAAGACCGGGACAATGTAGATACACCATTCACTGTGCATGCACACCTTTGGGATGTGGGAGGAAACCAGAGTCCCCAGAGAAAGCCATGCAGATGTGGGGAAAATGTGCAAACTCCACACTGAAGTGTCCACGGCCGAACATCAATTTTCCTTTCTCATTATTGTAGCTAAATAATGTTGAATGAAAAGATGTTATCTGAGGACATATAGTATTCAGTCCACCAATTCAAATGCTAATCTTGCCCCAAAGCACTCCCACAGACACACCCAGAAATAACATTTAATCAGATATCTGAGCATCCTGTGGTCCAGTCAAGTTATTACATCAAATTAACCACCACACATGGATTCTTATTTTATTTAGTGGTTTGTAATTTGTTACTTGCACTTTATTTGAGGGCCAAACTTTCCACAATTTGAACAGTGGGAACCTCTCCATGACATGTTCCCATCATTCACAGACTATTTTCTTACTACCTGGCACTGAAGAAGATGCTCCAGGCTCATCTTGTACTTTCTGTGCCTCAGCCCAGAATGACCTGTTTCTCCAGGGAGACCCCTATTGTCCCAACACTCCCACCAAATAGCATTTATAAACAAACATTACATGTTAAAGAATTCATTTGTTTCTAAATTTGAGCATAAGAATATTAACAAATGTTAACAATTCAAAACAAAATGTATACCTGAAAAAAATGGATAAAAATCAGAGGTTAGACAGGAGAAAATTTTGGATAGACCTTGTTTCTTCCTTTCTTTTTTTTTAGATTTTATTATTAATTTAGAGAGAGTGAAAGGGAGGGAGAAAGGGAGGGTAAGAAACATCAGTGTGTGGTTGCCTCTCACATGGCTCTCCAATGGGGACCTGGCCTGCAACCCAGGCATGTGCCCTGACTGGGAATCGAATTGGTGACCTTTTGGTTCTCAGCATGAGCTCAATCCACTGAGCTACACCAGCCAGGGGCCTTGTTTCTTTATTTTTGAATTATACCATCAACTGACAAATGTGTACACATTGCAGTATTTTACTTGCGCCCTAAGTTCTTTTAATATTAACTTGCATCTAGTTACTATGGTTCCTTTCTGCTCTGAGGCTGGTTTGATGGCTTAGATTGATGAGAAAAGTTCTGGCTGTTGACCATTCAATATATGTCCATTGAGATCAACTAGAGGAAGCAGACTGAAGAGTTCTCGTTTGCTTGTGAAGCCTAAGAAAGATTCTAGAAAAGACCAGGGTATTGTGGGCAGTTTTTAATGCCATTCTTCATGAAAACAAAGGGGGTGCCCAGGAAAAGAAATATGTTAGCATGCTCATCTGGTGGAGTTCTTAGAAGTTCCCATTGTTTCCTCCTGAATCTCTTTGCCAAAATACTTAACTCATAACCAGGGAACTGTAGCAAAGAGAGAGGAAGGAGAGACAAGACACAATTGCTTCCTGTGAATTTTTGCTTTCCTGAAAAGATTTCTGGTTTTGCAAACACTGTCTGCTGTTTTTAAATGTTCTCTGTCTAATGAAAGGAGACCCAGCATCAGTAATGGTTGAGTTGGTATGATAATTGCATCACAATAAATAGCTGAGGTGCTGGACCTATGACCTACTGTTCTCTGCCAACAGGGGACTCTTCAATAGCAACAGATTTTGGAGAGCTTGTATTCATTTGGACCATTTCTTCTGGGTGTAAATAAGGCAAAGTCTACCTTAAGGGCTTTGTGTTGGGTATGAGTAATATCACAAATCTGCTAAGATGAGGAGTGTTATTATCCAGAGGAAATTATGATGACACAATTTAGACAGAAATGATATAAGAGATAGTTGGAAACATCAAACCTTTTGCTCTTCAAGCAAGAAATCAAGGCATCTTGGTGTTACTAGGAAGAAAATGGATTGAAAATGGCAGTTTTTTAAGAACACAGATCTCCCTAGGATATGGCAGAAGAATACTAGTGTCCTCAGATTTACGTAATAGATATATGAAGACATGTTTCATACATATTCTCCTCCTAATGCCATTATTAACTTAAAGTGTAAGCTTATAGGAGAAAAATAAACTTTTCATAGCACCAAGTGTATTTGCATTGAAATTTTCATGTTTAAGGCACACTACAAGATGGAATGAATGGGGGATGAGAAAGGTATAAAAATCTAGCTGTGCCCTTAAATAGCTTATGATTATGGAGGGGGCCACAGGGGTTAGGTTAGTGTGTGTATGAGTGGTGTATAAGTGTGTTTGTACGGTGTGTTCATGTGGCTATAGAGTTCGTGTTTCTAATGCAAAAGATGTCGTTACACTTGGCAGGTCACAGAAACAGGGCTGGCTGGATGCCAGGTGGGGCCTCACAGCATGGCATTTATCGTGGTGATTTTGCTAGAGTCCTCACAGGATTTCAGTGTGGAAAGCGGACTCCTCAGTGTCCCAGAGTTGATTAGATTCAGTGATGCTGACTCATTTTAACAAAACTTATAAAAGTTCAATGTAGAAATACAAAAGGCCAATTTATTACTCCACATGAGGAATTATAACCCTCACTGGACAAACATTTCTGACATCAGCTTGGTCAGAGTATTCTTTCCTTGAAGTCCTACAGAAGCAGAAGTTTGCTTAAAGTCCTAGAATCAGAATCCAGTTGATTATCTGATTTCAAATTATAACGGCATCACACTAATCAGCTGCTGCATCTATTTCCTGAATGAAAGGTAGCAGAGCCCATCAGAGTGCATCTCTGAGCCAGAATGGAACATTCTTCTTTGTACATTGCTCAGACCGGCACTGCTCATGGTGGCCTGATACTTTTTCTTGTACATTTCCATGGATACCTGAAAAATTCTCCAGTTGCATTGGGTTGACACATTCTTTTTTTCTTTTTTCTTTTTAGTAGTAGAATCTCCTCTACTTTGAAGAGATTAGAAGTGAAAGATGTTAATTATTGGCTAAACAACAATTATTGGCTAAAACTAAAAAATGTTAAAAATGATGCACACATAGTTACATTAAAAACATTGAGAGGTATCAGTGTAAATTCATTCCCTAACCTTTTGCTATAGGGACATCAAATTACATTTGCTCTGACTCTTAGCTGGATGGCATAATTGATACTCAGTATGCTTTGTCTCTAACGTGCTTAAACTCAACCTGGTGTGTTAGAGAGTAGCTAGTCAACCCAAACTGAGCACTCAGCCTCCTGGGGTGCGGTCAGGCACACTGCAGATAGCATTAGGGGGGCTGGGTTAGTCCAGGGAGCTTCTACTGTATGTAATTGTTCACTTCATTTACAAGTTAGATCTTGCTTGCCCTGAAGTCATTCTCTCTCTGGCTTTGCATTTCTTTTTATTGGTCCATTATGTGCTATTGAGCAATTAGAGAGCAACCTCATTTCCCTTTATCAGCAGCACTTGCTTCCAGAGATTAGGTTGTTTCTCTCCTCTCTAGTAAGAGAGGTGCCAGAAAAATCATTTTGGAACCACTCAAAGCAACCATACCTCATGCCAAACACCACAAGGGCAGATGTGACAGCGCTGGATCTTTGGGGAGCTTCCACAGGGGTCATTGCTGGGTGTACAGTTCCATTACTAAGGAACATGGAGCACAGTCAGATCCTTTGTTTTGCGAACAAAAAGTTTCCTGCCTTCTTGGGTTTCCATGGGGAAAGGCTTTTGCAGAAAGGCTTTGGCCCCGGGTTTATGAGGTGGAGGTGCTAGAACCAGTGCCAACACGGCATTCCCTGAGTGGGCTGAAGCTCTGAATGGTGATGGTTACATAAAGTGAAAAAGCTGGGCTGTGAGAATGTGGGATCCCAAGCACAGGTTATTCTGGACTAGATTCAGATTGGAGTGATGGCCATCTTCACCCCTGTGAACCAAAGTGATCCACGCAGGAATCTGGACCAGCTGTGCACCTGCTGACAACTATCCCAAACATGAAATAATGACAAGGAGAGGAGGGTGTTCTTTCAGAGTCATGATGGAGCATTGTGTACGGGTCACCCATGAGTACTTAATTACTTTTGTTTTGACTTACTATCTTCCAGAGATTAAGGCCCAGGTTTTGTGAAGTTTTAGCTACTAGGTAGATTTTTTTTTTTGTAAAGATGAAAATAAGTCTGTCTTGTAGAAAAGATAACCCTAAATGTTATGTTTTTAATGTCCCGTAAGACTTCCTCAGTTTTATGCCCAACTAGTATACATTCTAAAAAAACCAAATCCTATCTAAAACACCCCAAATTCCTCAAATGGTCTTGGACCCAGCTTCCCCATGAATGAGTTGAATAAGGCCTTGGCATATATTCGTCCCTTATTTGCTTGAGTTGGTTTGCTGACGTACTTCAATGTGTCTCTCACGCTGATTCAGGATCTGTCTCTATTGGTGATCTCATGGGGGAGAGAGAAGTAAAAGCATCTCACCCTCGTGGGGTTGGTGGGGTTGGTGGCGAAGCTGGACTGAGTGCCCCTGTTATGTAACTCAGGTTTCTGAGTACTTGGACAATTCAAGAAGAGAACAGCATTTCTAAGTTTTGCTGCTCTTTGTAAAGGGGTTGAAGTGGTGGTGGTGGCGGTGGTGGGGGTAGGGGTGGCAAGGATGGGGATTCCAGTAATTAATAGGAAAAGGAAAAGAGATGTGATTGTAATTCTACATTGCTTGTGGAGTTTTTATCAGTTATCTAGAGCAGAGCATTACTCTTGAACTATTTAAGTAAAACTTATTCTGTTCCCTTTGTGCTTCTGACGGTGACATTTAAAGGAGTCCTAAATATGAACAGATGCTCAATGTCACTGATCATCAGAGAAATGCAAATTGAAATGGTGAGATATTACCCTGCACCTGTCAGAATAGGTATCATCAATAAAACAACAAACAAGTGTTGGCAAAGATGTGGAGAAAAGGGAACTTTCATGCACTGTTGGGAATGCATGTTGGTGCAGCCACTGTGGAAAACAGTGTGGAAATTTCTCAAAAAATTAAAAGGGAAACTCCTTATGACCCAGTGACTCCACTTCTGGGTAAATATTCAAAGAAACCCAAAAGGCTAATTTAAAAGAATATATGCATCCCTATGCCTGTTGCAGTGTTATTTACAATAGACAATCTATGGAAGTAACCCAAGTGCCCATCAGTAGATGAGTGAATAAAAAAGCTGTGGTACATACTGTATTTTTCGGACTGCAAGACTCACTTTTTTACCACATTATTTGCTTCAAAATTTTTTCCCTATTTTCCTTCTCTAAAACCTAGGTGTGTCTTATGGTGTGGACCCCAGATGCACCTAGGTTTTAGAGGAGGAAAATAGGGGGAAAAATTTTGAAGTAAAATATATGGTAAAAAGTTGCATCTTAATAGTCCAAAAATACAGTATATACAAAGGGGTATTACTAGGCTATAAAAAAAGAAGAAATCTTACCATTTGTGACAGCATGGATGGACCTCAAGGATATTATGTTGAGTGAAATAAGCCAGTCAGAGAAGGACAAGTATCATGTGATTTCACTTCTATGTGGAATCTAAAGAACAATATAATTGAACAAACAAAAGAGAAAGTACTCATAGACAGAACAGACTGATCAGGTTGCCAAAGGGGAGTGGAGTAGAGGACCTGGGTGAAAAAGATGAAAGAATTGAGAAGTACTGGTCAGTGGTTACAAAATGTGACTATTTTGTAACAAATGCAAAGTATAGCATAGGGAGTATAGCTAATAATATTGTAACAACTATGCATGGTACCAGTCGGATACTGGAAATATCACAGGGAACACTTTGTAAAGCATATGATTATTTAACCCCTATGCTGTACATCTGAAACTAATACAAAATAATATTGAATGTAAACTGTAATTGAAACAAATTTAAAAAATAAAAAATAAAAAGTGTCCTGAAAGTGCAAAGATGAGGGGAAGGGCATAGTCTTTAGGGTCTTTTGATACTGACATAGAAATACACTTGCTAGGAGTTACAGTTCAGAGTGTAGTCCATTTTGAATTATTTTAATGAGACTACCTGGTCTTACCATTTTTCAGAAACAGGGGAGAAAATAAATGTGGCCACTTCTCATTTGCTACTGTTCAGCTTCTTCTGACATTTACCTAGTTGTCCGTCAGGAGCTCAATCTGATACTGGAAGTGTTACACCCGGTAGGATCGCTGCTTGCTCCTCACACTTGTTGAACATTTCCTACCACCACCAGGCTCTTATCTAATCACTTAGCCATAGAAATGCATTTTCATAATGAAAGGAGATCCATTAAGTCACATTTTTGTTCTGTAATAGATGTGATGGCAGCTGCTCCAGGTCAAGTCTCCCAGGAAGCAGACTATGAGATGGAGGTGAGTGTACAGCAGGTTAATTCGGGATCCACCTTATCAACACCTTGGGAAATCAAGCAAGCAGGATGGGTCAGAGGGAGAAGTTGGGTTGTGATGCAGTTACAACAAAGGCCTCAGCTGACCCCACAGAAACTGTGAGTTTTTGAACCCCTACATTGACTACTCTTTGGATGCAAACTACCCCACCGAAGGGGCTCTGACTTGAGGCAGAGTGGCATTTCTCCCAGGGAGCAATTGCTGGGAGGTTCAGTTGCAAGCTGTCAGTTGCCAGCACTTTGGGCAGCTGCGGGGAAGAGCGATCCATCCTGAAGCAGCAGTGGGATCTGAGCATCCACTAAGCAAACTTTGGCTTGTGTTGTGTGTATGATACAAGTTAGTCTAATTACCCATCCATGTTTCCAGACATTCCTTGTAGATCTTTCCAAGAGCTCATTTGGCTTTTCCCTACTAAAATGTTATTTCTTAGGGCCACAGCCTCAGCCCTTTTTTCTTTTCAAACTACTTTCATTCTTTGGGGATCTCATGGGGAATCATGTCTTCAGCTTCTTATATAGAGGACAATCCACCACCCTTTTTTTAAAAAATGGAATTCCCCAAAGTAGTTACACAGAGCTATTATTGGCTTTAGTAGCTTTCTCGATGGTATCGAAATCTTATAAAAGTACAATGTCTTAACTCTGGTTGCTGTAACAAAATCCCATAGAGTGCATGGCTTAAACAACAAACGTATTTCTCACAATTCTGGAGGATGCGAAGTCTAAGATCAAGGTGCCCATACATTTGGTTCCTGGCTTACAGATAGCTGCCTTCTCACCGTGTCCTCACACGGCATGGAGAAAGAGAGCTCTGGATGCTTTTCTTCTTATAAGGACACAAATCCCATCTTAGGACACTACACTTACAAGCTCACCTAAACTTAATTATGTTCCCCAAACCCCACTCCAAATACCATCACACTGGGAGTTAGGACTTCAAGATACAAATTGTGATGTATGCAAACATTCAGTTCATACCATACCCTATCACAAGTTATGTTAAGAAACTGAACAGAAAACCTATAATACATAAGTGCCCCCACCACCACTTTCGATAATAGATCACCCAGACAGAAGATCAATAAGGAAACAGTGAACTGAATAATATTGTAAACTAGATGTCCTTAATTGTCATATACAGAACATTACATCTAATAGTAGATAGAAGGAATGCACCCCAACATAATAAAGGTCATATATGGCATTCTCACAGATGACATAGTCAATGGTGAAAAGCTGAAAGCTTTTCCTCTAAAAGTTCAAAAAAAGCAAAAAAGTCCACTCTCTCCACTTCTGTTCAACAGAGTATTGAAAAATCTAGCCAGAGAAATTGACAAGAAAAAGAAATAAAAGACATCCATAACTATGTGAGGCAATAGATATGTTAATTAGCTTAATTGAAAGTAATCATTTTACAATGCATCCATATATCAAAACATTGTGTTATACACCCTAAACATATATAATGTGTTTGTCAATTTTTATACCTCAAGAAAGCTGGGGAAAAAAATCTATAAATACCCATCATTGTGTAGAGATTGAACTCATGGAGTCTGAGAATTCCTGAGTGACTTCAGGCTGAAAATTGTTTTCTTTTAACAGAAATTTTTAGTGCTTTGTTCTGTTTCCCAAGAGGCATGCAGGGTATTGAGGAATACAGCTTTCAAGAATTCCAAGAAAGATACTGAATATTGTAAGTGGCAAAAATTCCTTCCAGCTCTACTACCTTGGTTGGTTGTAACCTCTCTTTTTCAGGACCACCAGCCCTACTTCTCTGGTTACTTAGATGGCTAGACTACTATTTCATTTTCTCCTCCTCCTCTTCCTTTCTCTCTCTCTTTCTTTGTTTTTGTTGTTGTTGTTGTTGTTGTTGTTGTTGTTATGGCAAGAACATTTACTATGAGATCTACTCTTTTAACAAAATTTTAACTGGACAATACAGTATTGTTAATTGTAGGCCCAATGTTGTACAATAGCTCTCTATAACTTACTCATTTTGCATAACAAAACTTTATACGTGGTGAATAGCAACTCCCCATTTCTCCTACCCCTTCAGCCCCTGGCAATGACTATTCTATTCTCTGCTTCTGTGAGTTTTAGATTCCTCATATAAGTGGCTCACGAACTATTTGTCCTTTTGTGACTGGCTTATTTGACTCAGTATCATGTCCTCTAGGTTCACTCATTTTGTTGCATATACCATGGTTTCCTTCTTTTTAAAACCTGAGTAATACTTATATACTACATATTATTTATATGTGTATTTCATTTTAACCCATTTATCTGTTGATGGACAGTTGGATTTTTTCCATATCTTGTCTTTTGTGAATATGCTATAGAGAACATGAAGTGCAAATATCTTTCTGTGATCTGATTTCAATTCTTTTAGGTAAATATCCAGAATGGAGACTGCTGGACCATATTGTAGTTCTATTTGAAATATTTTTTAGAAAACTCTATACTGTTTTCATAGAGGCTATACCATTTTACATTCCCACTCACAGTGTATAGGGTTCCAATTTCTCCACATCCTTGACACTTATCTTTTCGTTTTTAATAACAGCAATCTTGACAGGTATGAAGTGACATCTCATTGTGGTTTTGATTTGCATTTCCCTGATGATTAGTGATGGCAAGTACCTTTTTGTATACCTGTTGGCCATTTGTATGTCCTCTTTGGAGAAGTGATAGATTACTATTTCTTACTTTGTCTTTTTAAAATTAAAGTATAGGTAATATAAAATATTATAATAATTTCAGGTGTACAACATAGTGAACCAATGTTTATATACGTTACAATGTGATCACTGTGGTGAGTCTAGTAATCATCTGTCACTATGGAAAATAGTAGGGAGATTGCTCAAAAAATTAAAAATAGAACTACCATACAACTTAGAAATTCCACTCCTGGGTATTTATTCAAAGAAAACAAAAATGCTAATTCAAAAAGATATATGCATCCCTATGTTCACTGCAGCAGTATTTACAATACCCAAGATCTGGAAGCAGCGTAAGTGTCCACTGATAGACAAATGAATGAAGAAGGAGTGGTACAAATACACAGTGGAATATCGCTCAGCCATAGAAAAGAATGGAATCTTACCATTTGCAACAACATGGATGAGCCTAGAGTGTATTATACTAAGTGAAATAAGTCTTTTCCTTTTGCAAGAAACCATTGGTGATGCTATACCCTTTTGCAAGGACAGACCCAGGGAGTGTTAACTAAGATCCCAGATGTCCCCTGAGGTGGGTGGTCGAGTGCAGCTGTGCACAGCCTGGGCTCAGGACCACTCAAGCAAGTCACTTGTCTTCTCTGTGTGCCTCTTCCTTCCCAAATAAAATCTTGATTATTAAGATTGTTGGGTGATGAAATGAGATGCCACAAGTAAAGTGTAAAACTATTCCCTGACAGATATTTAGTAATCTGTATACATTTCAATGACTAATTTAATATCCTGTTGCTGTATATTTATATACTTTTTCCTCGATCTCTTTTTTAATGACCTTTCTCTCTCTGTGAAAGTCTGCCCACCCAGCTCTTCACTCCTGTGTACAGGAGCATATCCTGTCCTGGTTCTGGCATACAGAGAGATGTCCTATTTTGAATGACATATCCCTGGCCAGACCCTTCCTTCTGAACTCAGGTTTGGCTGCTTGTTAGGACCTCTTCTTGCATATCCCACAGACGCCTCAAAGCCAACAATTTTAAAACCAGACTCAGGCTCCTGCTTGCTGAACTTTCTTCTAGAATCACCATACCCCGATTTTCCAAGGCAGAAATGTTGAAGTCATATCAGATTCTAACTCTTCTCTCACTCCTTGCTTGCAATTGTTCATCAGATTCCTACCTCTGTTCCTTTCATTCTCTCCAATCCCATTTCTGCAGCCTAGGTTTATGCTCTCGCTGTTTCTTTAGTGGATTTTCTTCAACGATCTTTTAACACTCATTTCCAAGGTCCTACCACTGTCTTCTCCAATTAGGCTGACATATAATTTGTCAACCAAACTGGGACACTTTTGAGAGTGGAGGTGTTATTAAACATTACACTTAGAAAGCTGGCATCAACAATGACTCTTCCAGGCAAATTAGGACATATGGATGTCCTTCTAATTTATCCTGCACAGCTGTCAGAATGTGCCTTCTAAAACACTTGTCTGACCTGTCACTTGCTCTGGCAAATAGTGTGTCTCAGGGGAAAGTGTGTACTGTTTTAATGACTGGAGCGTTCTGCTCTACTTGGCTAGGCTTCTTGTAATAAATCAATCAATAAGCTGTCTGCATCACTTGCAGTTCAGGGTAAATTTGAGCAAATAGAAGTCTTTCTAGGGTTGGGTCACTTTTGAGTATCATTTAAAGAGCAAGCTTTGGGATTGGAATACGCTGACCTGATGCAGGTATCCGCGCGGCAATTCTGTCCCACCCCGCAGTGCCGCCCCTCGGAGACTCACTCCCCACCGCCTTCACCCTCCGCTGTCATCTCTCCACTACTGTCTGGTCAGTGGTTGAATAAATCAATGAGAGAGCATCTTCACAAATGACTGAACCAGGCATAAAGCGGTCAGTGATCCTCACCTAATAAATCAACATTTTCCACCTTAGCTTTCTGCTTTTCAGGCAAGGTAACAAAAATACAATATTTTTTCTGATAAAAAAACATTTACTTTCCACTCACTGAGGAAATGAGTCTTTTTCTTACAACTTTGCTGTGGAAATCAGCTATTCTTTTAATTGATATTTGCAATCTTTCCTAAATCTTAAAAATTTTCATTATGTAAGAAATTTATTGCAGAAAATTGGAAAGTGCAGAATAACAAATGGAAAAAATTACCTATCTTTCTGCCTTGCACACAAAATCATATGAATTTTGTATACATTCTCCAGATGTGTGCTATATTATAAAAATACATATAACAAAAATAAGAGCATGCTGAGCATGCTGAAGTGTAACTTTCCTTTTTAGCTTAGTAATAAAAATGCTTTTTACATTAATAGGTGTATCTCTGTATCATTATTTATAAAAGCTGCAGTGTATTCATCACATGGTTGCTTCATACTTTTAAAAAAATCCTGTATATCCTGAAATTTAGGAAATTTCTAAGTTTGTTGGTATTTAAGAAAATATTTCTTGGATATCGTTGAATATCTTTTGCCACTTGATTATTTTTTAGGATTAATTTAATTTAATTTAATTATTTTTATTTGTTTACCTTTTATTTTATTTTATTGTTGCTCAAGTACTTTTGCCTGCCTTTGCCCCCACCCCTCTCCCCCACCCCAGCCATCCCCACCTCCCTCCCCTGATTCCATCCCCTCTTGGTTTTGTCGGTGTGTCCTTTATAGCTGTTCCTGAAATCCCTTCACCCTTTCCCCCCATTACCCCCTCCAACCTCCCCTCTGGTTACTGTCAGTTTGTTCCTAATTTTAATGTCTCTGGTATATTTTGCCTCCTTGTTCGTTTTGTTGATTAGGTTCCACTAGGATTAATTTTAAAATCAGGATGCGCTGAACCGCTTTTAGACTGTCGTGCCTTCTGGCTAACTTGATGGGCTTGAGGTTTGTGTGTGTTGTTGAGTCTCATAGCTGGAGCTTCAATTTCTGATGGACCTTCAATTTCTTTAGTCGCTTAATAGAAAATAAGTTTTCAGCTCAAAGTAATACACTAAAACAAAAACAAAACCAAAAGAATTCCATTCTAATCCTCTGGCTGTGATTGTGCAGGTAAGCTGAAATGGGACATGATTTGATGAATTTCCTCACAGAAAACCTCAAGCCCAATATATAATTTTCCCCCAAAGTATTTTGTTGTGGTTTTTTCTTCCACTCTAGGTCATAGAGGAAAAACATTGCTTCACCTCCTTTCTACAGATTATCTAGTTTATGTGGATTCAATTTAATAATTGAACATTTCTAGGGAATACATTAAAAGACCCAATGTATTTCTAATTTTGAGTAGCTATCTAGCCAATTTAAGCACTTTGAAATAAACCAGGACAAAAGGATCAGATATATAATTGTGATATATAATTGAACTCTGATATTTTATTCTTCAAACTTCTTTTATAGAGTTTGGTATTTTTTTCTGGACCCACTAAAAGTAAAGTTTTTATCAGAGTCCTTTGTGATTAGTGTCAGGTAAAAATTAGCACTATGACTCAGAATTGTGATGGATTGTGGAGGATTGACTCCTCAAGAGAAAAATTGCTGTGATACTACAGTGTTCAGAAGAGTTTACATATTCTCAGTTCAAAAAGATAATGTCAAAATGAAAGTCAAATTGCTTTAGCTATTTTCTTAGTGACAAATACCTTGATCTTTGATGTTCTACAATAATTTTCTCCTCCCAAATCTATTATCTATCTATCATCTATCTATCTATCTATCTATCTATCTATCTATCTATCTATTATCTCTTATCTATCTATCATCTATCTATTATTTGTTTTTGCTGAAATTTGCCTCCCTATGTCCACCCTAACTCTTTCTCCATAGGGCTCTTCATTTTTTTTCTGGTCTTTCAACATGGGAAGGAGTGGGGTGGGCTGGGGAGTGGGAATTGAGACTTTGAATTGAGACTTCCATCACAGGTGCAAACCTGAGGTAGTTTCTTGCTTTCTAACTTCTGAAATCCTAAAACATTAATCTGTGGGACAGACGCATGAGAGATGAACCAGCCTCTTCTCTCTTCAGGATCAATTTTTTTGAATCTATTAACAGTGACTTCATTGTCATGTGCAATTATAACAAAGGTCCTGATCAGTGAAGCACTTTATGGGTGGCAAATGTAATAGCTGGCTAATGTTATGATAATGTCAACAGAATTAAGAAGCCATTCAGATTTTCTAGTTAAGCACTAGTGATTTGAAGATGTTGCTGCTTCAACATCAGGCAGTGCTTTGTTCACTGCCATTCTGCAATAGGCAATCTATAAGTCACAAGCCTGTAATTATCTATGGCATCTGTAGAAACTCTCCTGTCTCTAGATTCCATGAATTTTGGGCATTTTCCTTCCACTTTAATGATGCTGAACATACGGGAGGGCCCTGTGCCTCAAAATACACACAAAATTGTGAGGATACCAAGTAATAGCAAGTTGATGAGATTGGTTCTCTTGGGATAAAGGGTGAGATTTATAGAAGTCCAGGACAATCTGGATAATGATCCTTTAATTCTTTTTCATAAGATGTGATAGTTACAATGTGGGAACTTGGGGAATGGAACTGGGAGAACACAGAATGAAATGCTGGAGAAAGGACTCTTTGAGATCCATATAAATCTAAGTTAAAATGTATACATTTTATACAAAATTATGGTACTGTGCTTTTAACTCTTGTCTTTATAGAGGAGACAAAAAGCTTGACTCATAAAAGAAATCCTGACAGTCATAATAAATAATATTCAAGAGATTGGAGCTTCCATCTTTTATTTTATTTTATTTTTAATTTTAATATATTTTATTGATTATGCTATAACAGCTGTCCCATTTTTTCTTCCCTTTATTCCCCTCCACCCTGTACCACCTCTCCCACCAGCATTCCCCTACCTTAGTTCATGTCCATGGGTCATACATATAAGGTCTTTGGCTTCTCCATTTTCCATACCATTCTTAACCTCTTCCTGTCTATTTTGTACCTACCATTTATGCTTCTTATTCCCTGTACCTTTTCACTCATTTTTCCCTCTCCCCCTTGGCTGATAATCCTCCACATGATCTCTGTTTCTGTGAATCTTTATTTGTTCTGGTTGTTTGCTTGGTTTGTTTTTGTTTTGCTTTTTTAGGTTCAGTTGCTGATAGTTGTAAGTTTGTTGTCATTTTACTGTTTGTATTTTCAATCTTCTTCTTTTTCTTAGATAAGTCCTTTTAACATTTCATATAATAAGGGTTTGGTGATGATGAACTCCTTTAACTTGACCTTATCTGGGAAGCCCTTTATCTGCCCTTCCATTCTAGATGATAGCTTTGCTAGAGAGAGTAATCTTGGATGTAAGTCCTTGCCTTTCATGACTGAATATTTCTTTACAGCCCCTTCTTGCCTGCAAGATTTCATTTGAGGAATCAGCTGACAGTCTTATGTGAACTTCTTTGTAGGTAACTGTCTCCTTTTCTCTTGCTGCTTTTAAGATTCTCTCCTTGTATTTGGGTAATGTAATTATGATGTGCCTTGGTGTGTGCTTCCTTGGGTCCAAACTTTTTGGGACTCTGAGCTTCCTGGACCTCCTGGTAGCCTATTTCTTTTGCTAGATTAGGGAAGTTCTCCATTATGTTTTTCAATAAGTTTTCCATTTCTTGCTCTTCCTCGTCTCTGTCTGGCACCCCTATGATTCAAATGTTGGAACATTTAAAGTTGTCCCAGAGGTTCTCAAGCCTCTCATTTTTTTTTTTTGAATTCTTGATTCTTCACTGTGTTCTTATTGAATGTTTATTTCTTCCTTCTGGTCCAAATTGTGGATTTGAATCTCAATTTCTTTCCCTTTACTATTGGTTCCCTGTACATTTTCCTTTATTTCACTTTTCATAGCCTTCACTTGTTCCTCTATTTTGTGGTCATACTCAACTATTTCTGTGAGCATTCTGATTATCAGTATTTTGAACTGAGCATCTGTTAGGCTGGCTATCTCTTCATCACTTAGTTGTATTTTTTCTGGAGCTGTGATCTGTTTTTATTTGGGCCATTTTTTTTTTTTTGTCTCAGTGCTCCTGTTATGTTGTAAGGGGTGGAGCCTTAGGGCGGGGCAGGCCACATGGCTGCATTGTGGCACTATATATGGGGAAGGGGCCTGAGAGGGAACAATGCCTCTTTTTCAGCTCTTGTCCAACTTTCAGTCAGTTTCTGTGCTACTCACAAGCAAATTGGGCCCTTCTGATGCTGATTCCTGGGTGGGTGGTTTGTGTATGTTCTAGGACCCTATGGGTCTATCCATTGAACTCTCCTTTGAGGCTGGGAGTTTCTCCTGCCACCTCAACCCCCACAGGTTTTTTTCAGTCAGAGGTTTCGAGGCTTTATTTCCCTGCACTGGAACCCTGGGTTGCATGGTCTGTCTCGCTCCCCAGTTGTTCCTCTTGGTTTATCTGCACACAAATGTGGGACTGCCTGCTCTGCCAGCTACCAACTTGCTGTGAGTCTTCTCCACCCTGGCTGCCTGTCTCTGCCCTTCCTACCATCTGGATGAATATTTCTTCTTTAACTCCTTTGTTATTGGACTTTCATGCAGTTCGGTTTTCTGGCAGTTCTTGTTATTTTTTGTTTTTATATTTGTTGTTGTTCTTCTTTTGGTTGTGTGAGGAGGCAAAGTATATCTACCTATGCCTCCATCTTGTCCAGAAGTCTATTTTATTTTATTTTATTTTATTTTATTTATTTTATTTTATTTTTATCATTTTCATTGTTGTTCAGTTATAGTTGTCCTGCATTTTTTCCCATTGTTCTCTTCTGCCCTGTCCCCCCACCCTGCTCCCACAGTCAATCTCCACCCCATTGTCTGTGCACATGAGTCCTCTATTCATGTTCCTTTGCTTGCCCCTTCCCCTTCTTTCCCCCATTATTCCCCTCCCTCCTCCCCTCTGGTCACTGTCAGTTTATTCTTTATTCCCAGGTCTCTGGTTCTATTTTGTGCATTTGCTTGTTTTGTTGGTGCTAATATAGGTGAGAGCATATGGTATTTGTCTTTCACTGCCTGGCTTATTTCACTTGCATAATACTCTCCAGTTCCATCCATTCTGTCTCAAAGGGTAGGTGGAACTGCCATCTTTTAAGCTAGACACCTGTGTTCTCAAACCTGGTCAGGAATGTGTGTGGCCTGGGTACCCTTGATCTTGTGGCTGGTGTCTGGAATGAGAGCAGTCTAGAATGGGAGTTTGGCCTTAACCTGTGAAGTTTGACCTAACTCCAGGTCATTGGAATCAGAAGTGAATTGCAGAGATAGAAATAATTGGGAAACCAGTAAAATAATATAATGTCTGGCACATAATTATTTCTCCAAATATTAATGGGCTTCCAGTTAAATAGGACAAAGTCATATTCTATACTGGAATGAAATGAAATGGATAAAATCTATAATTTGCAGCATCCAACAATGCCAACACATTCAAAATGATCACAAATAGAGACAACTAATTCAACAAGTTTGTCTTCTGAAAACACCTGTCAAAGAACAGGTACTATGAATGAAGGCAAACCTGTAAAAACATCTAGGCTTAATTATTTAAAATTTTACCATGAAGATAATTAGTGTCAAGAACATCACCAGAGAGGAGACTTTACACTTACCAGTACATAAGCACTAATAGACAGAAAATTTTGTTGATTAAAACTATTATGGCTCTTTCTAAAAAAAAAAAAAACAGTCAGTAGAAGATACCAACTTCTAACTTATTAATCATAAAGTATAACTTTCAAGAAGACTGTAGACAATTTTATAGAACTTAAAAATAATACAATTATATTAAAAAATCTTTTGAAAAGTGACAGTGACATGACATGAAAGGCAGATGTGGCTGAAAACGGGCATATGTGACTATATAGTGTTTCACTCAAGGTAAGGAACCAAAGTCCTTAGCATGGCTTGTGAGGCTCTCCTGAAGTGCTCTTTTCCTCCATGACCTCCCTCTCCCTCTCTCCCTTTGCTCACTCTGCTCCAGCCACATACCTCTTTGCAGTCAAGCTGTCATTAGCACTCTCCAGGCACACTCTGCTGACCATTGTCTGAAAGACTGGTAGACCATAAAACTGGAAAACACGTCTCAAGTCCCTGGAGCTCTGGATGTGCTTGTACTACTATACTGCTAATTACTACTAATAAAATAATTTCTTACTTCATTATAATTGGTTTGAACCACATGGAGTTGCCAAAAATATAAAAAGAGAAATTAATTTAATTAATTCCCCAATTTGTCTAGTCTCAATCTTTCTAAAATGAATTGACAAGTGCCAGGCAAAATCGAAGAGAACGCAATAGTTAGAGGACAGAGACATGGCATAGAAATATTATATATCACCACAGGAAGATGCATCTGTTTGTTTGCTGACAGGTGTTGTGAAATCCACAGGCTTAATGTAATTAACCCCACTTACCAAGGGGCCAATTATCTAGTCTAGTTTCCATCAACTTTATCTTTCCTTAAACAAGAGGTTTACACTGCCTTCTCCTCTCATCTCTTTCCATTCTTTCTTTGATGCCTTACTCCTGCCCCCACCTCTTTTACTTTCAAAATTTACTAGTGACCTCTTAATTACCAGACTAACTAGCCTTTTTCCAGGCTTTTCTCAGTTGTGCATGATGAAGGGCTTTTAATAGTTGACTACTCACCAATTCAAACACTCTATTTAGGATTTTTATGACACACTCTCTTCGGCTGTGCTGTGACCATTTTAATCTTTCACTCTTCTCTGTCTCCATTTGTTGGTTCCAACCACTAATAGCCTCCTTTATTCTTGGTCTTCTGTCATCTGCTCATTCCTCATGTGAGCTCATTCACCCCGATGGCTTGTCACTGCTGTAGCACTGACCACCTAATCTCTAAATTCAGCCTTCCCCTCTCACCTGCTCCTCTGTGTCACACTTACAAACACAGAAGCTACCTGCTTTTAAAGTACCACCATGCCCTCAAAATCAACATAACTGACATTGAATTCCAGACCACTTTTCTTGCCCAATTGTCTCATTTCTGTTTGGGGCATTATTTCAATCTCCCAGGCAACAAGATTTCAGTACAAAAGAAAAATTTAACAGATAGGAAACTGAAGTCTTTATCTTCCCTCCCAAAATGTTTCTGCTTTCAGCTTTTTTGTGTCTTCAGTGTATACTCCCCATCCCTGCATATGCGCTGATCTGACAGCATCCTTCCATTTTTCAATCTCCAAATGTGATCTATTTCTCCATGCTTCTCCCCCACAATATTCCTTCTAGTTGGTTTCCATAAATCCTACTTCAACATTCAGCTCAAATCTCATCCACAGCCTGTCCAGCCAGAACTACTTTCACCTGAGACTCCCCACACTGAGTCATCTTTGGTAAATAAAGATATTTCTATACATGTGTCTCTCTACAGCTAGGTGATGAACCCCCTGAGAGCTGAATCCAGGTCTGATTCTCATGTTTTCTATTTCCTCACAGCACCCAAATAATGCTCATTGAATATTGTTTTAGTGGAATGGGATGGAGTCTCTTAGCAGGGGCTACAGAATAATCACCTGATTCTTGCTTAAGCATTTTCGAACCTTCTCCTTCTTATTATCTGCAATTAAATGTTAATGAAGAATCATTGGAAAAATTAAAATGCGCCAAGCATAGCTAATAATTTAAGAGGGATGACAGCCCAGCTAAAGACTCAGGCACACATTCACATCCCATTAGCTAGTCTTATAACAGTTGTCTCCTGAGTTACTAGACCTGTAGAAACTGAAGGGAGTTACACAGGCAGAAACAATATCACACACACACACACACACACACACACACACACACACACAGTACCTGACCAGACTGACACCTTTAGTTAGAACAAAGATCTACTGCTAGAGCCTGCCAAGGTATTTGTTCATTCTTCCAGATCACTTGCAGGAGGAGTTCTGATGACAAGCTGTAACTCGGTTATTATGAAAGGTGTTCTGATGAGTGTGCCAAGCTCAGCATTCTGAGTAAGGATTCTCCGATACCATTCTCTGTGGGGCTGGCCTCCAGCTAACTGCAAAGTCCATTACCCTCTTCCTTTACCTGTCCTCAGGGCTGCCCCAAGTTCCTGTTCATCTATTCTCTTCCCAAACCTCTGCCTTCCCCATCAATAGTTGAAAAAGGGTTGGGGATACTGAGAGGAGAAATCAGAAAGATTCATTTTTAAATCTGAAAAACACATGGATATAATTTTTAAGTCAAGAGTATTCCAAGGTTAATAACAACGATAAGATAGAGCAGCTACCTGCTTTTTTCCTTCCTCATCTCCTGCTGAGACACTCAGACACAGCCCCTTTCAACTGTCCTTGAATTGACCTGCATTTCCAAATAATGTGCTTATGTGTCTATTTATTTTTGCTTTCTAATTTTAACATTATCTCTTAGTTTCTTGCTAATACATTTTGAGCCCTTTCCTCCCACTTCTGCTAAACCCTCAACAGTTATGTCACAACTGGGTACAAAAATAGTGGGTGTTTTTGCCATTATAACAGTATACATATTGGTAGTAGCTCAGTTATATAGTGTATTATGATATATTTTCTTTCTTGTTCAACTTTTTCTCCCCTAGGTTAATAAATGCCCCATTTTTAGTAATTATTTTAATTTTACCTAACTAAATCAGCCTCAAACTTCTCAAAAGAATGGCTTAAAGTGTAAGCAGCAAATCAAGTTATCTATCAGTTACTTTTCTGCTTTCTTTCTGGGAGTCTTCCCTCTGAAGCTCCTTGCATCATTCAATCTGATTAACTGCTCTTGATACCACTACACAGTAGTATTCTGGGTCTGTCCTCACTCTCATCCTAGGAATTTCCTTTGTCCCCTATATTGGATGGTCTATTTCCTGGGTTCTGTGTCTCTCCTGAGGTCATTTTGGTGAAGTAGCTTCCTGATGGAGGAGCATAGAGGTAAATATCCTCAGAGATTGTTTGTCCAGGGGTGTCCAACCCATGGCCTGAGGGTCATATGAGGCTCAGGATGGCTAAAAATGTGGCCCAACACAAAATTGTAAATTTACTTAAAAGATTATGAGTTTTTTTGTGATTGTGTGTCACAATGTATTTAATGTGTGGCCCAAGACAACTCTTCCTCCAGTGTGACCCAGAGACGCCAGAAGGTTGGACACCCCTGTAAAGTGTCTTTATTCTATCTCCAGCTTAATTAGTAATATTTTAGGGTTTACATTTCTAGGTGAAAATGATTTCTGCTCAGAATTATATTGCTTTTGAGAAGTCCATTCTGTTTGGTTAGCTGTCTTTGGTATGTGAGCTATTTCATTCCTCCTCCCCGGGGCACCGTCAAATCTTCTTTCCCTAAATCAAGATGTTCCAAAGTACAATTATAGAATTTCAAAATGAAATCTTCTATACCATTTGACCCCTTGCTTAAATTGTTTTGTTTTTTTTTCTTTTACAAAGATCAATTTAAATGTCTTCTTGCTCACAGCTTTGTTTTCAATAATTGCAATTTGCTAAAAGCTTGAAAGGCTGACATTTTTAGCACTTTCTACATGAAATACCACCCCCTGAAATCAGAAAAGTAAGCGCATTTCATATCAGCATCCTGTGTTCTGTCCTTGACAGGATCTGGCTGGAAAGGGTCAGGAAGAGAGAGAGGAGGATCACTGGTAATCTTCCTGAACATAGCACAAGTTGAGATGAAAAGCCCTGTTTCCTGCAAATGCATCTCACATGCTGCCAAACGAGAGCATGGAAACTCAAGGTGAAGGTCGATCAATCCAAACCAGGATTATTTTGGAGCAAATATTATATATTTCTAATAGTACGTCATTACAAGTAAAAAAAGTCTCAATAAATGGTAAGCTGGATCAAATTCCAGGGCAACTGTCACGAAATAGGAATATATGCCCCCCCCCCCCCCGCCCTAGATATAAGGCATCTTTAATGTTATCACAGGGAGATCCATTTCAGAATTTATGGAAGGAGGCTGATATCCTAGAATATTCACTGGATATTTCTGCAAATTGCTCTGTCCTGGGCATTCTGAATACACCACATACAAACAACAAGAAAGAAGGAGGTGCAAGGGAAGAAGGCTACTTGGTTAGAGAAAGTGGTGAGGTCATAGACTGTTAGAGAAAGCGGTGAGGTCAAAGTACTATAGACTGGGCTGTAGCTAGAGGTAAAATGTCATGGATTCATTACTGAATGGTTTGAACAAAACTCCAAACACAATTTGGGGATTTAATACCCTTTTGGTATTTACAGATGAAGGTTCCAGTTGGATGAGGGCTCAGAAAACAGCATATTTAATAATATTTCAACTTTTTAATGCAGTCTGCAGTTTGCATGGTGTGAGAATTGTTTACTAATTTGGTGACTTGCAAAATGGCTGCACACCACTTGTTCTGAAGAGTAAGAGAAGGTTGTGATCCTTGTGTTGTGCCCGTGGGTCCCTGAAGTTGACCCACGGTTTATTTATTTTTTTTGAGAAAGCCAGTGCTGGCTCTGTGTTTGCCAAGGGCAGTGGCTTGTCTGAGGTCAAGGAAAAGCTTAATGAAAAGGTTCCTTTTTGGTGACGTCTATAAAAAAAGATAAAATATTGAGGTCAGAAACAGGCATTAGTGAAGTTGGGGTGTTGCTTTAGGACTATTTACTTACCCATTTAAATATATACTATGTGTGTTCCGATTACATGTCAGGCTTGCTGCTAGTTAAGAAGGCAGACAGGGTTCCTGCCTTCATAAAGCTTTGGGATGAGTAAGAGGAAATACTTCTTTAGGTGGAGGTAAGTCTAAGGTATCCATTACCTACCCTCTGCCCTTCCAACAAGTTGCGCATTTCAAATATAGATTGGTGCCCAGTACACTTTTCATTAGATTGATCTAATAGAAGTGAAATATTTAACTCATTGATATATATGAATAATAGTTGTAATGATAATAATATATAATTCACGGGGTGCTTTCCATGTTCCAGACACTGTGTTAGGAGCTTTCTCTGGATTACTTCATTTAATCCTCTCTAGAGTCTCATACGGTAGGAATTATTGTTATCTCCATTTTTTATTTTTAAACAAGAAAACTGACCTACAAAAAGGTTAAGTAACTTTCTCACCCTAGGGCATTAGGGCATATGGATGAAACAGAAACCAAACCTGGTGTTTGACTCTGAAATGTCAGTGTTTATCCAAACATCCCCCCTTCCCTCCAACTCAGGCTAAGCAGCATCCATTCGTGTGGTCACTGTGGACAGTCTACACAATTGCTCTTTTCAGATGCTGACATGGAGTGAAGGGACTGTCGAAAGGTCTGAAAGGTCTAGTGACCACTGTTTGGAGCATCACCTTTCATGTAGCACTGCCTCACTGAGGGTGCAGTGGAGGTAGGGTCTGTCTCTTGTCAATGTCTTTCTGTGGAAACTCTGCCCGAGAGTCCTAGCATCTGGAAATGGGCACATACCTACCCAACAGGACCCAGTTACAAGAAGAAAAGTTGCAATCCCATTTGCTTTGACATCAAGTAAATGTTGTATGTCAAAAAGACTAAAGTTGGCTTAGAATCAGCAAATCAACAACAGCTCATAAGTTGGCTCAGATAAGAGGCACTAAATAGCAGCTTGAAAGGTACCAGGGAATGTTCCGAATAAAGAAGAGCTGAGATGTAGTCACTTACAACTCCTCTGTGTGTTTGTGTATGTATGTGTGTGGGGTGTGTGTATAATTGTGTAAGTCAAGCTAGTGTCACAGATATTAAATTATTCAATTAAGGAGCACAACATTAAGCCCATAAAATGTGTTAATGTGACACATCATTTCACAAATGGGATTTTAGGAGGGCTTGCTGGGATTCTCCAACATGACAAAAATTCCCATTAACTTTTACTGCAGTTTACGATTGAGATAGAAACCAGCTAATAGTTCAAGGGAAATGTGAGAGCAGGGTAGGAAGGGGCGTTGGAAGTCAGTGTTCTTGAGCAGTGAGTTTGCCTTTGTAATTTGCTTTGTTGCTTTCTTAAATTCTCTAGACATACAAATAAGCTGTCCCAGTTAATCACTTGACAATATCATTTACTCTTTACTGAGTTTTATTCTGGTGAATAAACCAGGCTTTAAAGAAATAGCTCTATTCAATATATTATTTATTAGATATTATTTGTTATATGCTATTTATTATTCATATATTATTTGTTACATATTAAACATTGGGAACAGTCCACATGCTCAACAGTTGGGAAATGAATGACATGTCCACGTGATGAAATATTATCTAGTCATTAAGATGATGTTAACAAAGAATTTATAACAAGCAAAATAGTGATTATGTTAAATGAATAAATTAAATTAAAATTTGTTTATATAGTGTACTTTTTGTAAAATATCCATAGAAAAAAGAATGAAGGGAACATTCTAAAATGTTAATGCTGTTTATTCTTGCATTACAAGATAGGAATGTTAGATTTTTAACTTCTTTTTTTCACTTTTTTGTGTTTTTCATATCATGTGTCATAAATGTTATTTTCATAACCTCAAACCAAATTCAAAAATCTCATTTGAGAGACATTTAAAATATTCATAAGTGCCAATGGAAATTTCAATAAGCCAAGTCTTCATTATGTTTGGGTCTACAGAACTCTTCCAATATTAGGCAATTTTAGAATTTTCAGTAAAAGTGCCTTGTTCAAAGTATGAAAATATATGGTTTAATTATGACTTTTTATGCAAATTCCATTCATGGCAAAAGAACTGAGGGGACCTGGGTTGCATATTGACTTCCTGTGGAGCTTGCACTGTGTGAGTGTCATGTTGGGGAACACAGCAGGGTCCCTGGCCTGGATGTCCTGTCCTCTCTCCTTGCCCTGGCTCACCCCCACTCTCACTCACTGAGCACCTGCTTAGAGCTTGTTCTCTTGGGGAAGTCTTCTCATGCTCCTCTTCTCACTTATCACATGGGCCCCAAACGAAGGAAGTGCTGCTCCAAGCACTCCCCCAGCACCCTGCACGTCTCCAGGGAGCCGTTTCCATGGCGTGACTGCATTCGGGTGTAGTGTATGTCTACGTGTCTTCCTGCTGCACTTTAAGCACCATGAAAGGAGGGACTATGTCTTCTGGTTCCCTCTTGCTCTCTCAGCACCCAGCACAGAGTACAGTGCATAAGAATTCAGTAACTGTGTTGCCTGAATGAGTGAATTCATCATATTTTAGAGATGCTCGATGTGAATTTCAAATGTGTAAAAATCCCCACATGATTGAAATCTTGCTTGAAGGAGAAGCTGGGAACATGCTGGAAGTTGGTTGTGCAGTGGAAAAGTGAGGATTGTGCCTTCTATCAAACACACTAGCATTTCTGTGTATGTGTGTATGAGACTGAGTGTTTGTTAGTCTATTAACCACATCTTTTCAGTCAAAGCTGAGGTTTAGTGGCAGTATAACATTCTGGCTGAGTATGAAAGCAATGGACTGACCACTTGGTTTTGAATTCTAGTGGGCATTGATTGACTATATGGGTGAATGTGACAGGTTACTCAATATCACTGTCCCTTACTTCCCTAAGTTGTCTAATGGGGATACAGTGCCAATTAAGATAATTGTAAAGAGAAAATGAGATAAAGCACACAGAGGGCAGAGCACAGAGTCCCTAAGGCATGGTGGATGTTCAATAAGTCTTTTCAATAGCAGCAATATTGTTATTATTAATGATTTCTAACTTAAAAAATTTTCTGAGACAGAAATTTCTCAGTGACCACTAGATGGCATTAGGGATAATTTAAAATGGACACAGTGTGGTCCTGATTCATATCAGTCAAAACATGAGGTGGAAAGTAATTTCATACACTTTGATTTACAAATTGTGTTTCAATGACTAAGGACTTCTCTTATTTTATGTAGGAAAGTCCTAGAAGAGTTCATATATAATCCAGCTATGTTTCCATTCAGAGCTCACCATGCTTCAGTTTTTCTGGAATTAGGAAAATTATTCCTGAGTGTTCTGCATGATGCTGCAAAGAAGAATGGCCATCTCATGCACTAGAGCCCAAATTACTATTTTATAGCCATGGTGAGGTGTACTGATGATCAACAATGTGCCGGACTCAGTGGTGAACAGGAGGGAAGGCTTTGGGGGTTCCCCGAGCTGGGAGCCTAAGGCGAGAAGACAGTGACCATGTATGAAACATGTAAGCGTGTGAAGGAAGTGCCTGGGAACCCCCCGTGGAAATGTGCTCACTCCCACCCTGCTCTGGGACACTGCACCGTGAGGCTGGTGCCTGTTGCTTCTTAAACTTCGCTGAGCAACAAAAAAGCACATATAAATATCCTCCTAAAAGACACTGCAGTGGACTTAAAAATTCAGTGTTGCTGAATTTTTTGTTGATGATCAAGCATTAATTGTGGGTATGCTATTAAAGGTGTTATAGAGGATATGTCTTTAATTTTTTTTAAAGAGAATAATTTAGAATGATAATGTCAGCAACGTTTAGATGACAAGTAATAATTTAAACTTTGCGTGGTTGGGTTAACTTTGTGTACTATGAGCAGAGGTACATGGAGTTTATCTGAAGGGGAAAGATTATTTAGTTTTGTCATAACGGACAATGAATATAAGCTGGGGCACTGTCAATTTGGCAATTTTGTTGAATCGGAGAGGTGGATGGTAAAATGGTTCAACTCACCTTCAACTGTGAACTACACGACAGCAGCAAAGGTAGGTATATGTCACCTCTGAATCTCCAAAGTAGAATATGTACTTAATAAAGGCTGGTTAAACAATGAATGGACAAAAAGGGGCCACATCCTTTAACTGACAAGCTCAGGGGAGGCCACAAACTCAGAGTTGGAAAGTGGCCACGTAGATGGTCTGAAATTAGCACTTCCTAACTAAAGGCATGTCTTAGGCTGCTATCTTCCCTGACAAAGGTCAGTCTTTTACCTTAATGGGGACTATCTAATGTCTTCTTGCATCTAGTATAACATACCTCTAGAATGTCAGAGTAATCCATCTTTTCCAGACACCCCGTCCCTCCGCTGGGGCACAGTTTTCCACCAGAACGGAGACCACAGAACCCCTCATTGTTATCTTGCCCTCCTGCTTACAATCCCTATGTGCTGTAAATTGCTAACTTTCTTACACCCACGAATGTAAAAGCAGTTTGTGTCTATTAGTTTTATTTTTCATCTAATCTCAAAGATTTCCCCACTTTCCTTTCTCCCACCTCCCTAGTCAGTCACCAATGGGTTTCAAGTAAGGCCCTTACATCTTCTCCTTTGACTCTGATTTATCAAATAAGTGGTAAAACTTCCATTTTCCAGAGCATTTTCTCAATCTGTTGAGATTTCGCTTCCCGGCAATCGTCAGTTTGGCTCAAATAAACTCACAAACATTCTCTAGAGGTTTGAATGTTTCTTACATTGACAAATGAATGATAAAAATTTCAGTCAATTAGGAGATAATTGTAAATAAATACAATTAGTAAATAACAGAATGCTATTGAGGTCAGAAAGGTTTTTGGTCCAGATGTTATATGAGGGGAAACTCCCCCCAAACTGGAATTATCTTTTGGAGGGTGGGCTCCTTGTAGTACAGGTTTTCCCCACTAGGGGAGTGTCCTAGGACCCAACTGTACCAGTGTACGAGCTGGTGTTGTTGTGAGAGGCTGCATTCGGTTTCAGTGAATTTTTCTGAAGACTCTTTCAATACATTCACATATTTCTTTTTTAAAAAAGATTTTATTTATTTATTTTAAAATATATTTTATTGATTATGCTATTACAGTTGTCCTATTTCTCCCCCCTTTATCCCCCTCTGCCCTGCATACCCGCTACCACCTGCATTCCCCCCTTTTAGCTCATGTCCATGGGTTGTACATATAAGTTCTTTGGCTTCTACATTTCCTATACAATTCTTAACCTCCCCTTGTCTATTTTCTACCTACCATCTATGATATTTGTTCTCTGTACCTATTCCCCCTCTCTCTTCCTCCCACTCCCCAACTGATAACCCTCGATGTGATCTCCATTTCTGTGATTCTGTTCCTGTTTTAATTGTTTGCTTAGTTTGTTTTTGTTTTTTTAGGTTTGATTGTTAATAGCTGTGAGTTTGTTGTCATTTTAGTGTTCATATTTTTGATCTTCTTTTTCTTAGATAAGTCCTTTTAACATTTCATATTATAAGGGCTGGGTGATGATGAACTCCTTTAACTTGACCTTATCTGGGAAGCACTTTCTCTGCTTTTCCATTCTAAATTATAGCTTTGCTGGATAGAATAATCTTGGATGTAGGGCCTTGCCTTTCATGACTTCAAATACTTCTTTCCAACCCGTTCTCACCTGTAAGGTTTCTTTTGAGAAATCAGTTGATAGTCTCATGGGCTATAAGACTATCCTTTGTAGATAACTCTCTCCTTTTCTCTTGCTGCTTTTAAGATTCTCTCCTTATCTTTAATCTTGAGTAATGTAATTATGATGTGCCTTGATGTGTTCCTTGTTGGGTACAACTTCTTTGGGACTCTCTGAGTTTCCTGGACTTTCTGAAAATCTGTTTTTTTTTTTTGCCAGATTGGGGAAGGTTTCCTTCATTATTTGTTCAAATGAGTTTTCAATTTCTTGCTGTTCCTTTTCCCCTTCTGGTACCCCTAAAATTCAGATGTTGGAACGTTTAAAGATTTCCTGGAGGTTCCTAAGCCTCTCCTCATTTTTTTAAAAAAATTTGTTTATTAATTCTTCTCTGGTTTAATGTTTATTTCTTCCTTCTGCTCCAAATCATTTATTTGAGTCCCAGTTTCCTTCCCTTTACTGTTGGTTCCCTGTACATTTTTCTTTATTTCACTTTTCATAGCTTTCACTTATTCCTCTATTTTGTGACCATACTCAACCAATTCTGTGAGCATCCTGATTACCAGTGTTTTGAATTGTGCATCTGATAGGTTGGCTATCTCTTTGTTGCTTAGTTGTATTTTTTTCTGGAGCTTTGATCTGTTCTTTCATTTGGCCATTTTTTTTTTTTTTTTGTCTTGGCCAGCCTGTTATCTAGTAAGGGGAGGAGCCTTAGGTGTTCACCAGGGCGGGGCAACCCACTTTCCTACCTATGATACGGTGTGTAGGGGAGGGGTTGGAGAGGGAACAATGCCACTTGTTTCTCTCTCTGCCAGTTTTCAGTCACTTCCCCTGCTATGCACAAGGAAATTGGGCCCTCTGGTGCTGATTCCCAAGTGATTGGGCTTGTGTGCATTCTAGGACCCTGTGGGTCTCTCCAATGAACTGTCCTGTGAGGCTGGGAGTTTCTCCTGGCACTGCAACCCTCACAGGTGTTTTCAGTCAGAGTTTTGAGGCTTTATTTCCCTGCACTGGAACCCTGGATTGTGCCGTCTTTCTTGCTCCCAAGTTGTTCCTCCCTGTTTATCTGGACGCAATTGTGGGACTGCCTGCTCTGCTAGCTGCTGCCTCACCTGCCCTGGTCCTCCAGACACTACCTTGCTATGAATTCTCTCTTCCTGGCTGCCTGTCTCCGCTCCTCCTACGGGTCTGGATGAATGTTTTTTCTTTAACTCCTTGGTTGCCAGACTTCCATACAGTTTGATTTTCTGTCAGTTCTGGTTATTTTTTGTTTTTAAATTTGTTGTTGTCCTTATTTTGTTTGTGTGACAAGGCACAGTGTGTCTACCTACACCTCCATCTTGGCCAGAAGTGCATTCATTTATTTCATGATGGGCGATTTACAAGTGCACCTGCCCACACTGTGCTGAGTGTTTAGCAGTTTTTGACCACAACCATCATGACTCCCCTGCCCTGCCCCCTCTATTCATCCAGTCTTGCCCTGAGTTACTTTTTTTGTTCTGTGGATGAAAAAAATCCTCAAAGTGAAACATTTAGCTGAAGTGGAAAAAATGAAACAACAAATGGCAGAAGCACTGAAAAACATCAAAGTCAATGAGTTCAAAAACTGTCCTAGCAGTGGAAAAAAATGTTTTGATAGGTGTATTGCATCAAATGGACAGTACTTTGAAAGTGACTAAAGTTTAAACATGAAAGAATAAATATACAATTTTAATAAATAAATTCTTTTTGTGTCCCCCCTCATAGCATGTAAGAAAACACTTCCATTTTTCCAAAATATATAATATAATATAAAATATGCATAAAAATAAAGTAAAAACCTATATAACAGGCCTGTCCAGAAAGTATCCAGCCATGAGCTGTGACAAATAGAGACATTTATTGAAGGAGATACAATATACAAGAAACATTGTACATAGGACAATGACACCTCAGTCCCCTTTAAAGTAGGTACCTTGGGACCTCACTCAGTTCTCCCAATTGTTATCAGCTGTCCTGTCATATTTTCCTGAATCTCATAGACAGTCTGAAATCGCATCTCTTTCAAAGGTGATTTTAATTTTGGGAAAAGCCAGAAGTTGCAGGGTGCCAAATCTGGGCTGTAGCAGGGCTGAGTCACCTGTATGATTTGATGTTTCACCAAAAAACTCTGCATGAGACATGATGCATGAGTGGGCATGTTGTCGTGATGAAGCTGCCAATCACTTGATGCCCACAGCGGCGGCCTTCTGAATCATTTGAATAGTTTCTGCAGAGGAATGTTCCAGCTTAAAGCAAAATTTGATGCAGATTCATTGCTCACTCAGTCATTTTGAATGTGATAGCCACACAGTACACATGCTCACTCAATGGCGTCTACCGCCTCCACTGACCAGTACAGTGAAGTTGTCATTATTCACATATGTACATTTCAGTCCACTCTCCTTGGCTGCCAGGTTACATCGATGTCGTGCAAGCCATTCTCATTATGTTAACAATGGCTGGACTGTTTCTGGACAGACCTCATAAAGCACTGAATAAAGTGGGAATTATAGAATACTTGGTTCTCTGTGTAGAAGAAAGCAGTAGATCTGGGAGTTTTGCTCTGTGGGTAACAAAGAAAAATGTTCTCTTTATGGGATAGGGACTTGGACCCTGGCTCACTGCTTGCATTTAACTTACAAAGATCTTCAGCAGAATTATTAAGAAAGTACTTTAAGAAGAAGAAAAGTGAACCCACCATGATCTAGATGTCTAGGCCTTAGTCTTATAGGCATAGAAAAGTATGTGTGTTTTTTTCTTAGTCAATTTATTATGGAACCATCACTCATGGCAACAATTCTGATAGGACAAGGCCCCAGCCACTAATATAAAAAAATTGCAAGAAATAACAAATATCCAAAGTACTCTTGTTTGTATACTACACAGGAAGCCAAATTATAGTCAGAAGTTTGCTTAGTGAGCACTGAATCAGAGCAAGGGAAGCTGGTTATATGATTAAAAAGTATTATGGTAGGGGTTGGCAAATTTTTCTGTAAAGGGCCAGATTGTAAATAGTTTAGGCTTTGTGGGCCATATGGCCTTTGTAAAGACTGCTCAATTCTGCCATTATAGTGCAAAAGTAGCCATGGGCAATGGCTAAATGAATGGACATGCCTGTGGTCCACTAAGACTTTATTTACAAAACCAGAATTTAGCCCACGGGCTTACCAAACAGCCTTGTTTTGGGGCACCACAGTCCTGAGTGTTGATACAGCTATCTGTTTACTCAAGATACCACATTCTTGATTCAAAGCTTTCTCTCCTTTAGTTAAGCAGAGACAAAATTAATTCTGTGACTTGGCTTTTTGCAGACCCCTGTGGTAGCCAACTTCTTTATGGTGAAGGCTTTCTTTAGATAGGATAATTCCTCCAATTAGGTTAGAGTCTTCTTACTAGTTTAGGAGGCTTTCAGTCTTTTTAGGGTGACTTTGCAAATCTCTGTTTCACTTCACTTAGTGTTGAACTCTCAGGGGACATTTTATTTCCCAATCCTAGACTGGTCCCCGGTTCCTCCTATTTCCCAGTAGGAAGAGGTTTCGTATTATTGCTCCCACATTGATCCTGCAATGGTTGTTGATGGGGTGGATCCAGCAAAGGGAAGTGTTAAAGCATGGATATCAGCTGATGCTTGAGGTGCTTATTTCTCCCAGCTGTGTAATTCCAGGGAAACTGCCTTAAATTTGACTGCCCCAGAGCATTCCCTGTTAGTCTGGGGCACAAAAACACTTTGCTGATTCTACATTTTAAACACACTGACAGGTAAAGGATTCTTTTTCTTCTTAAGCACTGTTTAAATTTCTGTTCTAGTTCTAGTCTGATGGCCTCTGGTTCCTTCCATGTGTTACTTTAGTTAATTATATAAGCACAGCCGTTTCTCATTTTAAAAGGTTTCAGGGTCTACTTTAGCAACTTGTGACTCAAAGTGTGGTCAGGCCTACTGCTGCATTAGCATTCACTGGGAGCCTTTTAGAAGTGCAGAGTCTCAGGACCCCAAGCCTACTGAATTTGAATCTGCATTTTAACAAGATCTCCAGATAATTCACGATAGTAAAGCTTTGAAGTACTTCACTAACTTACATTGCATTGGAATGTTAATTATTTTTTTAAATTTTTAGTTTTTCAATTTTATTTCAGCTTTATTGAGGTATAATGCACATATAACATTCTAAGTTATTTGATGTGTACATTATGGTGATTTGATATACATAGACCTTGTGAAATGATTCCCACTGCCTAGTCATATCTGTTAATTAATTAATATGAATTAGGAAAAGACATATCATCTGGATGGCAAAATTAGGAAAGGCCAGAACTGAGGACAGTGGGTGTACCTTGCCCCATGTTTCTGTGCCTTTGGACAGGGTGTGAGGACACAGGGTGGCCCTCACTGGTATGGCCGTCCCCAAGCCCAGTCATGCTCCAAATCAATATGCTGAGAGGGAGCGGAGTTAGGAAGACTAACATATAGTGGAGTTCTACTTTATCAGTAACCTTGTTTTTCAGATTTTAAAAATCTTCTTTTCTTTGGAAGCTTGTGGAATTCTTTCTCCTTCATTTCTTTTCATTAAAATATTGACAAATTGGAACAAACCTCATTCCTTTCAGGGCCTTACAAATCTGGGGCTTTCCTTTCTGAACCCGAGTTGGTAGATCTCACAGCCACAGGTCTGCAAACCCTCACACAGCAGTTCACCAGAGCACACCTTGGGGAGCCTCCACTACGTGGCACGAAATGAACCATATGAGATGGTTAAAAACTTTACTCAGGGGTGTCAAAGTCATTTTCACTGGGGACCACATCAGCCTCGCAGTTGCCTTCAAAGGGCGGAATGTAATTTTAGGACTGTATACATGTAACTACTCCTTAACTGTGAGGTGAGAGCTTGGCACTGCCTCTGGGTAGAAACCAGGTGCCTGGCCAGATAAAACAAGGTGGAGGGCCGGATTCGGCCTGAGGACCTTGTGTTTGCCACCTGTGCTTTACATGAGATATGCTTTTAGGGACCTCAAATAGTCTAGATGTATTTGAAGACAAGATAAATAATTGATACTTGGTTTTGTCAGATGAAGGCTTGCATATCCTTGGACAAACCATTTCTCCCACTCCCACCTCAAAGACTGGCAATTTATAACAAAATGACTTCCTATGTTTTGGGAGTTGGCCTTGAAGTTTGTTTTTTTTTGAAAGCTTCCTAAGTGATTTTAATGCTTAGCCCATTTTGTTTAATGCTTAGCCCTTTCTGAACCCGAGTTGGTAGATCTCACAGCCACAGGTCTGCAAACCCTCACACAGCAGTTCACCAGAGCACACCTTGGGGAGCCTCCACTACGTGGCACGAAATGAACCGTATGAGACGGTTAAAAACTTTACTCAGGGGTGTCAAAGTCATTTTTCTCAAAGTCATGAGAAGAACTAACAAAGTCATTGAGCCTTGACTTTGTCACGTGTGAAATGGGAATATTACTTATTTCTCCCAATGGTTGTTGAGTGCATTACGTAAAATTACAAGTGGGAAATGCTTTCTAAAACACAGAGCAGTCCAGAAGTGCATGCAGTAGTTTTATTGTCATGACCTGTTTGTCAGTTGTGTCACAAAGACATGACATTTGGCAATGTGTGAAGAAATAAAGGAAGTGTAAATGAAAGCAGAGACTGAGGTGGCAGAACTGAAAACAAATGGGAACCACCTCTACTTCCTATCATGAAGAATTGCTATTACCTGCCATCAGTAGGGGGCCAGGACTCTGAAATAGCTCTACACATAAAACTGAATTTCTAGTAAAGAAGGGAGCTTACACCCAGGTGCCGTTTAGACAATCCTGTGTTCCTCCCTTATAATATTTCGTCTTGTCTTTCTTGGCTTAAAAAGTTGCAGGTAATTTGAGGTCAGGGTTTGGGACTTCTCTATCCCACCAGAAATCCTATTAGAGTTTCAGATACAGAGACCATGCTCAGCAAATGTTGATTGATGATTGGTTACATTTCTTGGCCTTCTTTCCTATAAGTAGTTGAAGCCTCTCGAGTGACTCAGTTTTAGAACAGGGTTAACTAAGGATGTCTTTCTTTGACCAGCTCACCCTGTTACATTATTACAATTTTCTTATGTTGCACGGAAAAAAACTCACCGTGATCTCTCTGAGCATAAACACCAAGATTGCATCGTGTTCCTACTTGAGTCATAAGGAGCTAATTTAGTGGGGAGGGTGGATTTGAAACCTACACTGCTTCTCTTTTCTTTCCCAGCTTGTTTTATAATAAACTCATCATGTTGCCAAACAAAGTCAAGTCACTTTCAAGCTGTCTCCTTGCTGTCAAAAGAAGCCAGCTCAGTCAACTTAGTGGGAAACAATGAACTGGCTGATGTGACAGGACAAAGACCACCCTTCAACTGATGGGTTCATTTTCCAACTTGTTAACTCATTGCCGTCTAGACAGTCTCTGACTAACAGATTCTATGACGGTTCAGAAGAATAACTCAAAAGAATTGTTTTGGGGAAAAAAAGATCAGTGTGACTGCTTTTCACCAACCTCATCCATGCCTGTGTGGGTGCTAACAGAGGGATAACAAGTAGTTGGCTGAATTTTTCTTTTCTTTTTTTCTTTTTCTATGTACACAGTATTGGCTCAGGAGATGTAGAAAGGAGGAACTTTACAGTATTTTAGGAGTGTGTCCATACTTGTCTTCTTATTAAAAAGGCATCTGTGGACTCTTCTCAGGCTGTGGTTCCAGAGTGCAGGGCTGGCCCTCAGCTGCAGGCAGAGGAAAAGGGCAAACCAAGATAATGGCTATGGAACCAAAAGATATTCTTAAACATCAACTTTGAAAGGCTTAACAATGAACTTTGACTTGATCCATATCAAAGGATTAACATTTCAGTCAGTAAAGACTGAAGTAGGAGCCTATAGCTGAAAGGAATTACCTGAAAGTGTCCCTTCAAAGTCAACTTTAGGCCTCTGGGGAGCGGAGCATGGTAGTTCCCGGTGTAACCCCTCAGTTATATCGATAATGTATAAAAGCGCAAACAGGTACAGGTGGTTAACTGAAAGACAGCAGTCATACTGCTGCCTAGTGGACTCAGTCAAAGAATGGTGCAAAATATATGGCTTTAAGATTTTTTCCCCCCATAAGGTTGCCATAAGCCCTTTATGGAATCTGCCACTGCTGCATATTGGGGAGTTCCTTCTCTGGCTGGTCTCATTTTTTGTCTGTTTGTCTCTAGGTTTTCCACCCTTTATTTTTACACTTTGCACATATACACCCTCTTCTGCCAACCCCAACTCCAACTTTGGTCTCCAGTCTCCTTCTTGAAGATGGCCACATGGTTCACAAGGTCACGAAAATCACTGGCTCTGTGCTGGAAGGACAGGACCTTGCTGTACTGCCAGAGGGGTAGGCTTTAGGCATTCAGTCTTCACAGAGAAACAGCTATAAAACCAACAAAACCTTCTCTTGATGGGCTTTCATCCCTGGACCTTGATGAATTATTCAACCATACTGGCAGGTCACCCTTTGCTCTCTCTTATCATAGACCCCCTTCACTAGGACCACTAAGAGAAAGGAAGAAGTAGTGGGAGAAATGAAACATTGTTCTGGGTCTTTATGTTGCTAGTAAGTGAACTGGCTATTCTGTAGAAGTAGACAGAAATGTTGGCTGACTACAAAATGTTGAAAATAGTACTTACCCAATTTTGAAGCATCTTACAAATCAGTGTCCACCTATTTTAACCATCCAGCTCTTGTAATGAATTGTTTAAAACCTATTGTAGTGAAACTTGTATCTACTTCAATCATTTAAAAGGAAGTCTTACAAATTTTTCCCGGGATTCACATTTATGGAAACTTTCCCTTTAAGAGGAACTCAGAGATGGGTTAAAATAAACTCCAAACTGATGTCAAGGTGAAATAAATCTTTGGGTTAGGAGGAATTATTCATGGGCTTCATAATTGACAATCCTGTGCAAGATAATTGGAACATCATTTCAGAAAGTCCTTGTAACTTGATTGAATTTAAGTTGTGTCCCAGGGTTCAGGCTAAAGGTATGCAGAATGCATAATTATGTTTGAAATAAAAACTAAGGGAATTTTGGGGAAAAAATTGAAAGTAAAAAGCAGTAGACATTGGTGGACACAGACACAGGATTGGGGTTGTTCCAGGTCAAACGGTCCATACTTATGCTGGCCCATAACAGAAGAAAAAGATGAACTGAACAGGGAACTTCCCATTGGAATATCAGAAGACTGTAGATTAAGGCTAGTAAATATTCAGTATCACTGTTGCCTCTTTCCTCCAACCTGTACCCCTGGCAGACATTGCTAATTGATCAAGGCTCACCTTTCCAGCCTGCAGTTATTCTTGAAGTGATCAATACAGTTTTCCAAGTAGCCAGTGAGAATTATACAATGTGATATTGGAGATACAACTTACTCTTTATTTATTTTGTCACCAAAGAAGTCTCAGGTAGACTTGAAAGACTTCTTTGTCCAAGTATCAGAGAAACATTCTAAAATGTTGTAGGAGGAGAAAGAGACGATCAGGTACAAAGAAAACGTTACTCTGAATTGAATGTGATTCCTTTACATAGCTGATTGAGTATTATTTAGGCTTAACTTGGACAAAACTTTTCTGGTAGTCATTCAATTGTGGTCATGGCCAAAACTGAACACCCAAGTTGCTAAATACTCCCACATTCTAGAGACAGCTACAGATGAACAGCCTAGAGTTGCAGTCAGAAAAGTCCTTATCAAGAAATGGTCAAATCAGTCCATTACCACTAATCACCATTGCCTTCCTGGTCTGTGAAAGAGGCCTGGGATGAGGGAAAGTGTCATCATAGTCCTCTGGGAACTGGGGAGACTTTTCCTCTCCTCTCTGAAAGCGAGGAGACAGGACTCCAAGAAAACCATCTGTGAAGATAGTAGGAGTTTTCAGGAAGGGAAGACTGGATTACCTTTGTTTCCCATATTGACAGAGCACTTAGGCCTCTGTGCTTGTCTGAGCAGGAAAATAAGAACTGCAGAGAGGAGGTGGGTCAGAGAGATTGGACAGCAGTACTGAGCCTGCATGCTGGCACTTGGCATGCCAAGGAAACATGAGTTTTCCAGGAGTTGCACAGATACACAGGTTAGCTTGACCCAGTCGGTCTATCCCCACCTGGGAGGGGTGCTTTCTGGATATAGTAGGGAGCTCAGCAGAAAAAAGCTACAGTATTGATTTCTGATGGGAAGTACTAGGGAATTGACGAGAACAATTGAGACAGAGTCAAATCTCTAATGTCAAGGAACTTTGAATGGAGAGGCCCCACAGGGCCCTCCAGATAGGCCTGGCAAGGACTCACGAGATATTCATTATTAGGATGCCTAGCACACAGACGACACTGATTGTTTGATAGTAAGTATATGAGACAAAGCAACAAGAAAAGAAGTGAAACCTCTTTCACTTATCTGTGAGGAGAAAATTGCCTTTTCCAAATACGGTAGCCAGCTTCCAGGATAGCACACACAAATCCTCACCTCCTAATAACCACAGTGTTGTGTATTCCCTCCCTACATCACAACAAGCCTAATCTTTGGGACCTGCAGAATTCTGTGGAAGAAATAGTATGAGATTTGCTGGACTCTGCTATAAAACACATTATAGCTTCCATCTTCGGTTTTTAGGTGGCTTGCTCTGGGGAGCCCAGTGGCCATGCTGTGAGATATTCAAGTAGCTCTCAGAGTCCCATGAGGAAAGGTACTGACTTTCTTCCAATGACCAGCACTGACATGCCAGTCATGTGAGTGAGCTTCCTTGAAAGTGGATCCTCCAGCCAGAGTCTAGCCTCCAAGTGAGCAGCCCTGGCCAACATCAGATCTTACCCTACAAGTGATACTGAGCCCAGAACATCCAGTCCACTGACTTCTGAATCCTTGTCCCACAGAAACTGTGAAAGGTAATATATTACTATTATTGTTTTAAATCACTATGTTTTGGGGGTAATGTGTTGCATAACAACAATTTACTTCCTACTCATTTTCGTGCCCTAACACTGAAGGAGTTAAAGCCTAGAAGAGAGAGGAGGGAAAGATGTGTAAAACGTGAGGCATTTTCAGCCACACAAGTAGTACGTCTTACCTGCGCTGGGGATGAGAGATGGTTTTGGAGGAATATAAAATTAAACTGGACAAGAACCTCATGGAATCTTCCTAAATTGACATTACTGGATAGGAAATGGGAATTTTATATTAAATAGTTGGGGAAATTATTTGGGAAAACAATAAAGTTTGACATGTGTATACTCCAAGGAGGTGAAACCCCTTAGTAAATCACTTATATATGAATTAATGAAGATTATTTTTAGAAATGCAAAACTTGATGGAAATATCTGCTCTGTACTCCATGATTTAGGCAGCCTTGACCACCGTCTGTGATCACCAGCACCCTGCCCTATGGAATTAGCCCTCCACAGTAAGCAAACCAAGAAGTACTTGTTCTGCAATCCCAGCAGTTATCTTTAAAAAGAGCTCACCTTTCTGCATTTGTCACATGCAGAGAGCTGTAGAAACATGGAAAGTCAGTACCATTTTGTAGACATTTCCCTGTATTATGAAGGTGTTCTAACATTACTTTGATTATTTATGATGGATGGAGGTAGAGGGTATGAACATCTGCATGGTGCTCAGGGTAGCTAATGTAGTCCTCCTGTAAGTCAGTCCAGCTCTGATATCAAAGGCAAGGAGAAATTGGCCAATAAGTTTTGGATATGCATAAACTTAATATTTACCTTTTGTAAAATATGATAGGTTATTTAGCTTCTATATGATTGAAAGGAAGAATGTGTAGTAACAGGCCTTTTAAGATAAACTTCTAGAGATTCCTTGGGACAAGTTTGGAGACAGTGCAAGTCTGCAATAAAGATTTCAATCAGTGTTGAGTTATGATAGAGTCAGGGTTCTATTCTCTTGTAAACAATATAAAATCTTGTTCCTTTTTTCCAGGACTGTCACTGTGCTCCAGTGCCTCCTGAAACAAATGACCTAGGAGACTTCCTATTTGGTGATACAAAGAAATTTCCCCTGGTGTGAACTATGCACAATATCCATGCACAGAGATGCACTGGGACCAAAGAGGTCTGGGAGGTCACAGCTCTGTACAATGGCCAGCATCTCCAAGGCGAGGAAGAACCCAGGGCATTAATTATTATCATATTCTGGACCCAGAATAGAAGCAAGTCTATGTAGCCTACTATGGCCCATTACCTGGAAGAACACTCAGCTAGTGTTTACAAGGAGCTTTCATATCTGCTAACTTATTGATTCTCACAAATCAAAACAAAAGCTATGATGTTGGAATTTTCCTAATTTTATCTATAAAGAGGATGAGGTTCATAGGTAGTAGTTGACTTGCCTAAGGTCACACAGCTAGTGAGAAGCAAAATTCAGTTTCAAGTCCAGGCCTTTTGATCCACTCAACATCTCGGCTGCTTCTCCTTCTTTCCTTAGGTTGTATCTGTATTATTTATAGAACTAAGTACTCTAGTAGCAAATAAGGGCATGCTTTTCAATGCTGTCATATGATTCTAGTGGTTTTGAGTTTTATTTTTCAGAGCAAAGAGGTGTTGTTAGGGTACTTTCTTTTGGAAATCAAGGCTAAGTGTCTTTGCCTGGCATCCTAAATGACCTTCTATGTGAGCTCTCTCTGAGTGCCGTGAAGAATGAATCTCTCCTGTTGTCCTTTGGGCTATATTTTTCTGCAAATGCCTTAGATTCCCCTCCCATGTTCTCTATCCTCCAACCTTGCACTACTGCCCACCTACATGTCTCTTTCCTCCTCTGGTCTAAGGCACAGAAAAAGATATGGGTTCTGGGATGGAGCCACAGATTTGGTGTCAAGTAGAATCAGCTTGCAAGTAATTGTAGCTGTGGGAATACTGAGAGAAAAATAATTCTTAGTGTTTGAATTTCCACCATTTTAACTGCAGTCTCTGGTTTAACTGACTCTCTTTCTTCTTTTTATTTTCCCCCTAAAGTAGATACTCATTAAAGTAATATAAATTTCTAATAATAAAATGAAAAATTATAAATATTCTTTTGTAGAGTAACATGGCTGGAAGATGTGGTCAGTAGGAAAAGGAAGTCATCTATGATGCCAAGATTCTTAACTCAGGTGCTTACAATGATAGTGGGAATCAGAGAGAAGGACCAGATTTGGGGAAAGAAAATTCGGGATTGGATGGGGTACATGTGAGGGCCTGTGGGATGTTCAGAGATGCCCATGAAACATTTGGACTTTTGGATCTGAAGCTCAAAAGACAAAGATTTTGGTGGAAACAAAGATTTGAGCATCATAAACTTGGAGTAATTAATGTCTTGCAGTAGATGGAATTGCCCAAGAGGTCCATATGTAGATAGAAAAATGAAGCCAAAGTCCTACTGATTTAAGAGATAACAAAGAAGGCAGAATTCACAAATGTGATCATAATTATGTGAAAAAAAGTCTTAGCGCAGCTGAAACTCAGAAATGCCAAGATGGAATGAATTGTCATAATTTGGGCTTTTCCCCCACCTGAAATTTAAAGTTCTTCTCCAGGTTAATACCCGTGTCCCACCCACCTGCCCAGGCTTGGATAGCAGTGCTTGGGTCACGGGAGTGAAGGTGTTATGCCCCTAGTCTTCGTGGGTAAAGGAGAAGTCCGCAGAAACATGGTGATTCATTTTTACTCTCCTTCAAGTAAAACAAGACTCAATGAGAGGTGAAGACATTACCATCTAATCTAGACTTGTTTTGGGATTAACCCATTTCAGGCAAAGGTTTTTGGCTTGAACCATTTGTGTCAAAGTATAATTAATTTAATTGTTTGGGATCTTTGTATACACCTATTAAATTAATAAAACAAACAGTAAATTGCCTTAGTTTTGTCTGTTTTTCAATCAGGCAGTATTTCTAAGACAAAGGGAAGGAGTACACTGGGATAAAAACAATACTGTTGGAGAAAACTTGTATGCGTTAAGTAATTTTCAGAATGGTTGCTTTTCTTAGAGCTCTCTGAATCACACTTGGGAGGTCTGGCTCATATCCCTGAGTGGTGCTTGAGTTGAACCCCACTCTGCAATTTTCTCAAAAGCAATTACTAATAAAGGGCCTTATTGAAGAGGCAATGAAACTGTTCATCATCGCAGAAACACTTTCCACCAGGCATGAAGACCCTTATGAAACACTTGTTGGGCTGGGTGGGGAGTTTTGCTTGTTTAGTCTCCATGAGGCTATCCTTACCTAGCCAGGGAAGTGGGAAGTAGAGGCAAGAATCTGAAATGAACAAGACCAAAAGATTCTGTTTTGAAGGAATGTTGACATTATGACTTTTTTTGGAGTGATTCAGATCTAGCATCTACATGAACCCATCAAGTGCTCTAGTCTCTTGTTCCCTTGGCTGAATGCAAGCATGCCAATATCCTTCTTGTGGCTCCCAGGTGTGACCTGGGTAGGACCCATCATGCCAGGTGGGTCGTGCCTTTCATCCTGCAGCCTCTATGACCAGGAGTGCATTTCTTTGGGTCTTAGTCATATTTGGATTTGAGTCCTGTCTCTGCCACACCCAGTATGACCTTAGCTGAGTTAACTCTGGAAGACTCAGTTTCCTTAAGGTGGAGAAAGTAATAGTAAGAATAACACTCATTTCATAAGGACACTGTGAGGATTAAATAAGTGAATGCATGTATATAATATGACTGGTCCATGTTTAGTGACTGGAAGTTATTTATGAAGTGAGGAAATTAGAATAGTCTATGGGTCTCAGACTAACTGCATATGATCTGGGGAAATTGTTTAAAAATAAATATTTGGGGACTTATTCCCTAAATATTCTGAAGTTTTAAGACTGGTATGAAGTTCAGTTATCTGCATTTTCAGTCATTTCCTAGGTGATTTGGATGCAGTCGTTTGCACATTTTGTCAGGACATTTTGAGAACCATTGGACCAAATGCCTGATCTCTTTGAGCCCTCTTAGAGCACCAAGATTCTCAGACTCCAGTCTCAGGTACAGAAAAGAGAAGTCACTTGTGTTTAAAGATGAGTGCCAGGCAAAGTTCTGAAGACAGGAGCATTCTGGTTTGATGGGTAAATGAAGGTAGAAAGGTAGAAACTTGCCCCAGACAGAGGGTGGGCAGGGACAATGACTTGGAGGTTGTAAGGAGGAGGAAGTGTGGCCGGAAGGAGATGTGCATAGCTGGAGACCACAGTGGGAGTAGGAAGGTAGGAAATGAGAAGAGTTAGCAGAGGAAGAGCCTGGTGATATACACAGAGCTTCCCCCTTCCCCATGAATGTACTGGTGGGGCAGATTATTCCTGCGATGTTGTGCATGGCAGGCCAAAAGGTATCATGCAGCTAGTGCGTGTCAGGTCTGGGCTCGTTAGGACTTGCATTAAGGTGACAACCATAGGAATTGAAAACCAGGAACAACATCTCTAGGGTGTTTTGAGTAAGTATTCACTGAATTTTAAAAGTGTTCAAGTCCATCTCTGGGGAATTGCACAGACACAAATTTGCCATAAACATGGACATTTTGCCACTAGTGAGTGATTAGGGAGTTTGCCTCAGAGCAGCAAACAAAATTCTGGTAACAATTGTTGAAAGAACTGATACCTAAGCATACCCCCTTCACCTCTCCAGTGGTGGTGGGATCATCCTGGACCCCATATGTAAGATACTAGATTTGTTTCTTCTCCTGGGCTCTGTTTTCATCTTCAAAATCTCTCCAACACAACCTGTATATTGAAATAGTGGGGGGAGAAGGGGAGCAGGTCTCTGACATGCTGTTGAGAGCGCTGCCTGCATGTGCCTTCTGTTCCAGCTTGCTGGGTACCAGCTAAAACGAGAGTAATGCTGAGGCCCTGGGGCCTTCAGTCTGTTCTCTCTGCAGTGGCTGCTGGCTCCATCCTGGGAGGGCAGAGCAGAGCAGCTGTGAGACCCGGGGTACCTAGACATCTCTTTGCTTTCAGGATTTATTCCTAGGTATGGTGTGGAAGGGGGTGGAGAAAATCCATTTGGACAAATGGATTTCTGAAAAGGAACTGGATACTAAATTTTGATTGCTGTGACAGCAGTCCTTCAACTGCGGGAACAAGCTGTACTTGAAAAAAAATAACAAGATTATATTGGTATTAGTTTCTTACTCCAACACAGCGTTACAACTCTGTACTCTCTCTTAAATGGTCTATGGCCCTTGTTCCATCATAGCCAAAATGTTTAGAGAGCATCCTTGTACTTGTGACTCATACTTTCCAATTTTTTAACTGAATTTGCCTTGAATCTGGCCAGGGACTTCTTCAAGCCAGCTTAGTTGCTGCTTCATAGCAAACCTCTGCACTTTAATCCTTTCTTCCTTCCTTTTTAATCCTTGGTGTGTTGCTAAACTTATCTCACTTTCTGGTTTGCTTTTTGCTTTCTGCCTTCATTATTCTTATTCTCCAAGAAGGAAACCTGTGGGGTAGAGGAGTTGTGGGCCAGGTGCCATAGAAAATCACTTTTACTTGGCTTTGTAGAGCTAGTGAGAAGAACTGTGAGTTTCACTTCTTGTTTGTCTTTGAAACTTATGTGCAAATTTTAAATGATCAAATCCACAAAGCCACAAATGTAAAATGAGTGTTCTCCATAATAATAAAAGCAGTAGAGTTCAACAAATGTTAGTCATGAGCAAGGCAGTGTGGTAAGCACTTCGTGTGCCTGATCTGTTTGACTCCAACAACATCAGGAGACAGCTATAATTTTGACTTAATAGGAAAAGAAACAGGCTTAGAAAAGTCAGTTACCTTATCTAAAGTAGGTGGCAAAGCAGTAGTACCTTGATGTTAGATTTTTGTCTATTATGGAAGGATTTTAATGAGATGTGGAATATTACTGATTCTGTATATTTTTCCACAGGATTAAGGAGCTGGAAGAGATCAGAGGATGTGGATGTCTTCTTTTCTGTGCATGTAAATTAGGTGGCCGTGGCCAGACAATAATGGAACCAAGGCCCCAGTCCTCCCAGAAGAGCCTTGCTAGGTAATTATGAATGCTGGCACTGAAGGCCTTGATCTCAGATACAGAGATTACCCAATGGTTAGGGAAGTTATGAAGCCCTGGTGTGGGCCTGGAACAGAGAGCAGTGATATTATCTTGGAAGAAAGATTGAGAGTCCCAGTATGAAAGTAATGCCAATGAACTTTGTCTAATGAAACATTCTAGCATCTTAAGACAAGAATAGGAGGCTAGAAAATCCCCTTGGAAAATTACATTGCAGAAGAAGGTAACAGAAATTTTTTACGTCCTGGGGGTTTGATTTAATTGAGCAAGTCACAGATGTAAGGAACTGCCTCAACTGAGATGTAGAGATACAGTTAACTTGTTCTCCAGAATGAAATAGTCCAATTTTACCAAGTGGGATGGACATAGCAATAATGAATGCAATATGGACTATTCTCTGAACCTTTTTCAGGTAAATGGAACTTCTTTAGAGGTTGAGAGTTCAAGGTCAAGGTTTTGGCCCAAGGGAGATGGGGTTACTAGGGAATGCAATGAACTGGAACTTGGGTATAGGGATCAAGGCAGAAGCTATAATTGAGCCAGTGGCAGGAGCTGAAGGGTTGAGGGTAGTTTGAAGTCCATCAATATGGGAGGGACACAGTGGTTAGATCGTCATTCCTGGGGCTCTATTTCTTGTTCTAACTGGCAACAGGGGACTTGGGGAGTAACCTGGAATTATACTTCTTATTGTTAGCATGCTGATCTTCAGTCTTGGAGAGAAACCTAATTTAGTCTGTGTACATATAGTCTAGCTTTGAGGTTGGATTAGTCAGAGACTGCAACAAGGTAAAACTTTAGGAAAATCTCTCATTGTGCCAAGCTGTGGTCAGCCAAGAAGGGGCACAAAGAACCAGGGAGGAAGCTTGTCTGGGCTCTGTGAAGGTCAACACAGGACTACATAGAGGGCCCCTAGTCCAGCAAAATACTCCAGTTTACCCAGGAAGGAATGGCTGGTAGGTGCTCAAACAAAATGTGAAATTAAATCCAGACCTGCTCCACTTTTCCTATTTGTAGTTATTCTGTCTTTTATTTTCTTGTTTTCAATCCTATTCCATCTCTATTCTTGCTTTTGCCTCTTTCCTTTCCCAGAACACTTTGTGGATTTTGACTTTGCTTTCTGATAACTTGCCCCTGGTAAGTCACTTTCATTAACTTGCCCTATTTGATGTGGATGTAGATGCCCTACAAACATTTACTGCTGTCTGATGCAGACCCAATGGGCAGGGCCTGGTACTGAAAATGGACTTGGGAAAGTCCATTGTTGGTTGATACCTGTACTCCCGAACTATTCCATAGTCTCTGCACCAGTTCTATCCTAGCTCATCTTAAAAGCAACATTTCCCAAAGTATGTTCCATGGAATGCTAGCTCCACAAGATTTTCTGTGAAAAGCGTTCTTTGACCATATACATTTGGGAAGCAGAATACATTATATCCTCTATTTGGAGACACATCATGAACGTTATTAGCACATTAAAGCATCCGAGAATTCCTGCAGTGAAAGAAACTCTTCAAAAACAAAACTGTTTCCCAAAGTTACTTGTTCTAATACCTATAAAAATTCTATGAGGATAGTGTTCCAAAGAACAAATTTCAGAAAATGCTAGCACAGAACTTGTTAGGCTTTCTGTTTAAGTTGTTAGGATAAGTGAGATTTACTGATCGTCATCAGGTCTAGCAGATAATAAAATGTCCTTCACAAATAAACATTTTCCCTTCATATTGCATTCTCATGACTACAAAATCCCTCTTGCACCTTGAAATACTATTTGTGAATATCTCATATTAGAAAGAGAAGAAATAAAAGCAGGTGCCCTTGAAAATATTATTCAAAGATAATTTTGACTTGGGAAATAAGAAGTAAAACATGTACTGAATTTATTTTAATTAGAAATGCACAATAAAGTAGAAATAACTTTGTACTGGTTAACATGACCTGGTCATAAAAGTGTTGCTTCTTAGCATTAGTGAATTTCTCATGAAGGCGAATACAGCTGTTTAGCCAGGAATAAATAGGCCTCTACTTCTATCAGTGGGTCATTGACAGGCAATGAGAAGTAAACCTCTGTCTCTTATGTTGTAATCTCAGGGGAGGGGTATTCTTGGGGTTTCTGGTGGGCAATAATTCAGGGTGCACAGGAGCACTACCAAAGGTCTGACTCACATTCACAAGTCTGGGGTTGTCGGTTGTTGTGGAATGCAGTTGCATCCTTTAAGCTTGTATCCATGAGGAATCCAGCCAGGCTCAGCAAGCAATATGAGAGGTTAGAAGTGGAATTCAGGAGAAACATAATTTCATGGTGCTGGTGATTCTGATGCCATTACACTCAGTAAGTGTGTGCCTGGGAGAAAGCATAAATGGAAGGTGCAAATCTACTTTCTCCTGTTCCCCAAGTGCCTCTTCTAGTGTGGCAGGCCATTGAGTGGACGGAGATTTTTGTGTTCAGTGATGTGCTTTCCTCATGAACATGGTCTTCAAATAAAAATGAAGATATTAACTGGGGTTCAACGAAAAAATTGGTGATTGGTTCTGCTGAACTTACTAAGAGATTATATATTAAGAGATAGTGCCTTTCGAAGGGATTTTTTTCAAGGATAATTTGGCTGTATGCAAGTTTTACTTGGTGCATGGACTTCAGAGCTGACCTTGTTACAGAAGACAACATCCTACTGAACTCAGGGACTTTCTTGTCTTGCTTTGAGTCTCAATTTTCTTTCTTTGATGCTCTTTATCAAGTAGGAGGCTTGGGGGTGGGGGCCTGAATCAAAGTTTTAGGAAGGGTCATGAAAGATGCATTTGTCACCAGCCTTGTACACTCTAAGGAGGAGAATGTCCTGGCCATCCAGGAGCCCTTTCCTGGGACTGGGGTGGGGTCATGGTGAGCAGTGGAAGTTAGTGCCACTTTCTTCACTATTTTCTACACACAATAAATAAGAATATAGTCCTTTATAAACTGTTTGATTCAGCCATGTGGCTTAGACTAGGAGGACTGTGGTAAATAGTTTTCACCATCATAATTCTTCCAGCTAACTTAAGTGTCAGTAGTCAAGAGCTGGCAGTGTAAACACATTCATTTTTTGGTGTAGAACTCTTTATAGAGACAAATAAAATTTTAATCTTATTAATAAAAATAAACAAATGATAACATACTTGTCTAGCACTTTGAAAATGTCTAGCTGCTCCATTGCTTTAACTTTAATGTAATTCACCTTGGTGGTGTCTGCTTATAATAGTAAAGCAGATTACAGCAACTGTGAAATAGATGGTAATATGTGTCCACATGTGACCACTGGCCATGGGTACAGACTGTAGCATCCTGGTCTGTACTGGCAGTCATTTGTACTGATTATTAAGTACTTTAAAGCACAAAGTTTCTCTGCACAGGTGAACAAGGAATAGTGGTTGTTTCTGGGAGGGATTCTAGGAGAACTGGGGGAGAAATTTTAAATTATTTTTGTTATATGAATGTACCTTTAGTTTTTTAAAAAAGGAAAAAAACCCACAACTATGGGAACTATGGGTGGAGCTGAACTTTTGGTAGTTCTAAGAAGCCAAGCCACCAGAAGAGAGTGGAGAAGGCCCAGGAGCTGAATGACAGACTCAGATAATTCCTAGAGAAATAGGGTCATGGCTGTTGGAGCCCCATGGAGGCTTAACTGAGCCGAGGCATGCCATACCAAGAAACCCCCAAGAGATGGGCAGTGTGGGTCCATTCCCGAACTTCACTAAGCAAATCTGAGGGGTACCAGAAAAGAAACCTCTTTCTTCTGGATTTTATCTTTGTCCTGGCAAAAGAAAATGTAAAATGCATTTTGGTCTGTGCCCAGAACTGTCATGAAGGGCTTGAATTTCATCATTCTGTTCATCTGCTCTCTCCTTTTCTTGTCCTTCTTGAGATGGAGGGGTTAGTAGTATCACAGGCCCTGTGCTGTGCAAGAGGGGGCACAAAGTGGAGAAGCAAGACACATAGGGGTTCCTTAAGCTGATGGAGCCAAGTGACCCCTCTCCAGGAGGACAATTCTCTGCAGTTTACTTTTATTTTGTGCTTCTGTTTCGAATAGAGCCTTGCCCACTTTGCACCTTGATAGATTTATTTTTGAATCTGCTGTCTCTGCGTGTCTCTCTTCACCGAACATCTATGCTATTAGCTCTGTTATTTCTTCAGACACATTCTTTTTCTTTCAAGACTTCAGGCAGAACTGCAGACAGCTGCAATTCTGTCTTTGACCTTTTTGATGACTTATGAACTTGTCTTCAGATTCCTCTCTTGGTTTCCACCTCATCTCAGTGTTGAAGGCTTTGGGACTGGGTCAAGGAGAAAAGTGTGAAAGATGTCTACATCTTCCATGGAGTGAAACCCTTTTCCCCATTCATATGTTGAAGCCCTAATAATGGAATTTGGAGTCAGAGCTTTTAAGAAGTAATTAAAATTAAATGAGGTCATAAAGGTGGGATCCTAATCTGACAAGATTGGTTGCCTTGTAAGAAGAGGAGAGAGCTCTCTCTCTGTCTCTTGTCCTGTGTAATCACACCAGGGAAAGACCTTATGAGCATGGGAGTGTGTGAGGCGGGCTGAGTCCAAATGTTACTGAAACCACAGAGAGAGAATCCTCTGACTATTTGGGTTTGCATGGTGATAAAAAGCATGGACTCTGGGATTCTGGCTGGAACCATTTATAGATATTCTGCCTCTATCAGGGGCTGTGTGACACGGGATGCAACACTCAACCTTAGTTTCATTGACAAAAGGAGGATAATTATATATACCTCATTCATGGAAACTAAAAAGGATGTGTGTAAAGCACTGAGCATAGTGGCAGGCACAGTTGCTGGGCCAAAAACAAACTCCTAAAAACATGAACAGGAGTAAGGAGATTCCAATTTCCCTTCTTTAGGCTTCCCTGCCTAGATTTATGCTGCCCCTACTTCCAGTCTCTGGGCTAAGAATAGAGCTCATTAAAGCAAATTATCTTGTAAGGGAGAGGTAGAGGAGAAGGTTTTGAATCAGCCAGTTGACAGCATTATGAGAAAGCAGGAAGTATGGGCCTGCTGCATCCAACCAACTGGCTGAGGATGTGTTTGCACCACTGAGTATTCATTTTCTGTGATCTAGAAATTGCCTAAATGTTTTAATTATGTTTCTTTCATTGTATTTTAATGAAGTGATAAATTCTTCCACCCACTTTTTATCCTACAATGGATGAATAACTAAAGACATCTTTGTAAAGTGCCAGGAATCAAAATTCGCTGGAGCTTTTTCTTGGGTAGTGAAATGATTGTGCTGATTTTGTTGGCTACTAAGCATTTTGGACCATGCATTGTGCTTGAGGCCCACCTAGAATGGGAGGAAAGTGGCAGAGGCTTCTTTAGCTTTATTTTTACTTTAGAATGAAAACAAGTCATCTCATCCTACCTCATTTATTTATTCATTTACTTACTCAAGAATCACTGGTGGTACACACACTGCATGCCAGGCATTGTGCCAGGTATGTTGTAATTTGGTGTTACTGGAGCATAACATATGAGGCAAGGATTAGAGAGAGAGGAGCTTGAGGATAAAGGGACCAGATGATACAGGTTTTGTATAGAATTTAGTGAAGGAGAGCCATTAATTGTTTCAACAATGAATGACACAGATTTACATGTTACATAAGTGACTTTAGCTCTAATGAGGGAAGGGGTTAAGGAAAGAGTTACTGTTTATAGTGAGGCTACTGAGGTTTCCCAGGAGAAAATGAAGGCAATGGATGTAGGGTTGGATAGTGGACACCTGAGGGTTCCTCTTTTCTCTCTTCCTCCTTTCCAGATGCCAGTCTTGATCTCAATCGGCATCTGTGTGGTTCAGAGGAAGCTGATTCTACCTGTGGCTTCATAGGGGTACAGCTTGTTAATTAGGCTGAGATGGGACTCACTGGAGATTTGGAAGAGGCGGTTATTTTCCAGACAGTTGGAGGCAGATGTGAGGTTCAAAGCAGCTCCTAGGAGAGCTCTTGAGACCTATCCACTCAGCCTGAGAGAGTGAAAATGACCAGAGAACATTCTCTGTAGCTTCTCTGACCCTGACCACTTTTATCCTTTCCAAGGTTTGTTGTTTCCTGTATTTAAGCTTTCTATTTGGCATACATAAAATGGTTTCTTATTTTCTCTCATGCAAAACCCAACTGATGCAAGGTGGTAGTTAAATCCATGAGGGAGATTAATATTTCTTGAGAAAATGGTTTCCAGTTCAGAGGAGACGTGGATAACATGAGAAACCTCGAGGAACAACAATATTTGGAGATCAGTGGAAGAAGACTAGAAAGGAAACTAGAAAGGAACTGCCTAATGCAAATAAAGAGAATTCGTAGAGTAGAATATCATGGACACTAAAATATTAAGTTTCAGAGAGGAGGAGGAATTACCAAACTACAGTAAGGGAATTTCGTAAGATAAGAATTAAAGAATGGCTGGAAGATTTGATGGATGAAAGATCAAGTGGGACCTTAGTGAGAATAGTTTCAGTAGAGTAGATAAAGATGAAGTCATACTGTAGGTTGAACTGGGAGAATTAGTCCTGTCCAAAAAGGTAGTATGAATTTTAGCTGCATAATACTTTTTAAACACATTGCTACATTTCTGCCTTGGGAAACTGAGATATAGAATACCATGTATCTCGGTTCCCCAAGGTAGAAACTAGACACTCAGTTCTTTTCCAAACTTCCTTGCTGCAAGAGTACAGACATGTAACTTGGGTTCTTCTAACAAAATGCACCCATTTGTAATTTCTATTCAGAAAACACTGACCAGAAGAAGGAAGCATAATACAACTCTGGCAAAGATAGCTGAGGTCCCCACTGAAAATATTTGTGGTACAGTATATTAAGGACCAGAAGATATCCATACCCTTTGATCCAATTATCTTACTACTCAAAATTGAAAATAATTATTGGAAGCCAAAAACTATACTTCTGAAGATGATCACTGTATCTTTTATCTCTAAAAAGAAAAGCTGGAAATGAACTAAATGTCCACCCTTAGTGCAATAGTCTAATAACCATGATACATCTACTTGCTGGAATACTACTCAATCTGGGGCTTTCCCATCAGTACCCATCACATAGTAGGAATTTATTAAAAAATAATTGATTAAAGTGACAATTATGAAGACTGCTCATGGGAAAACTTTGATGATTTGTGGTGATAATATTCATGACAGCAAAATTTTGTATATGTGATTATAGCTATGTAGATACATGGACTCTAAATGAACTCAAAATTCAAAAATGAAAATATTTGAGGTAGAGTAGGGAGTAGGTGATTTTTTATTCACTTTGTAATAATATTACCGTGTTTGTTACTTATATACTTATACCAAAGTAAGTTAACTTTCATAAAGAAAAAAACAGTTAAATAAATCTAGCGCAATTCCTGCTCCACTACGGGCTTCAACTGTCCTTGTGCCTTTCTGCCGTTTTAGGTGATCCCATCAACAGGCATCAAGAGTTTCCACTGATTAGCCCACCAAGCCAGCGAAGTGATGACTCATGCCTCAGGAAGCTGGCTGCTTCTGTGACATTGCAATCCATCAACACTTTCTCCGGAGACTCCCACCTCCATGCACCTTCTGAAAGAAATGTGAGAGAACATTGAAGAGAGCAAAATCTGTGCTTGGAGCTCTGCTCTGTTTCTTTGTTTGACAACTTTAATTGGGCTTGTGAGAAGCGACAGGATCTGGGGAAGGGAAGAGGCTTTGGTTGTGTGCAGGTAAATGCAGGAGGAAATCTTACTGTGGTGGTTTGAGTCTTTTTAAATGCTCTCATTTTTCTCGTTTAACAAGAAGTCTGAAGTTAGACAGGCTTGGTGGCTCACTGAGGAGATTAGATATCCAGGCTTTTTCTAGCCTTCCTTCTCTGTGTGTGGTTTGTATGCCCCTTGCCCCAAGAAAGCTGCAGCACACTCATGTTCCTGGTAGAAAGAAGATGAATCACCTATAGACTTACACTTACATCTGCTTGGCCAGAACTGTGTCAAAGAACCACCCTTAGGTCCAAGGAATGCTTGGAAAGTTTTTATTCTCTGCTTCATATTTTCTATTTTTTGTTTAGTTTGAAAGGAGAAGTTCAATGAACTTCCTCAAGTGTCTGTGAGGGTCCAGTGATGAATGTCAAAAAAGCATCTTATCTAACTCCAGGAGTGTGGGGTGTGCTCACAATATACTCCGTGAAGCTGGGCCCCCGAGGAACCAGTGTGAAGTCCTATTGAAATGAGGTACACATGGATTCCTAAACTGTTGAAGAATAATTTGTATATATTTTTTACTTTAAAAAATAAATTTTAGTTTTTTTTAAAAATCAGAGACCAATAGTTTAATAAGACATAATGAAACCAATGGTCTCTTATCTTCCATACTTTCCTCAGTTTCCAGGATGTGATAACTCAGAAGCAATTGCTATGACACTTTGAGGGCATGTATCTTCTGGAATTTATCTTCTGATTTCTAAATAGCATATTTCTATTGATACCTGTTGATATCAGTATAGGTATCTGCTGACTTCTAGTAATATTTCACTCTTAGTGTTTATTGAACAGCTATTGTGAAAAGTGAGGATTTGCTGTCTTATGCTTTACCCCACACTATACACACACTTCCCTGCCCTTCTGTTTAGACTGAAGTTAATAATTGCTTCATTAAAAAATTTTGTTGAGTTTTTAATGTACCTATCAATAATTCATGCCAAACTTTGCACTGGAAGTATAAATCTCACCTCAAATGTTAAGACTTACCCAGTGTCCTCTTTTCCTCCTAGAGCTCTCTGTTGCCTTGTTTGAATCTAGGCTGCTGCATAGTATTCAATTTGGGATTTTTTTCTTCTCTAGTGTCTGGCGAACTCTGTTTACTAGTCTCTTAGGTAGAATGACTGCCTTCTGGATCCCCTGTTTTTGTCCTTCTTGAATTGTTTCTTCATCTGGGTGTCACATATCTTCGATTGATTTCCTGAGAGGTAAGTTATTTGAGACTTAGCGTATTTGAAAAATGCTTCTTTTCCTACCCTCACCCTCAATGAATAGTTTGGCTATACATAGAAGTCTAGTATGCATCTTGTTTCTGAAGACTTTGAAAGTTTTCCCCACTGTCTTCTCCATTGTCAGTCTGCATTCTAGCCTTTTCCATTGCGATTGAGAAATCTGATAAAATTCCGATTACTGATCCTTTCATGTGACTGGCTTTCCTTCTCTGAAAGCTCTTAGAATCTGCTCTTTATCCCCAAAGAGAACTTATTTTTGGATTTGTTTATTTCTTTTTATAACTTTCTCTTCTTATTTTGTGGAGAAAAAACTTTCCTTTTTTTCATGTTAACTTATCTGTTGGGGTAGCTTATCTTCTGCTTCATGCTGTGTCTTTCTCAGAAGTCTTACTCTTTATTTTAATATTTGTCTTTCATGTGGAGGGCTTCTTAAATATCTTCTGATTCTAGCTGTCCTGTCATGTTTAAGATTGATCTTTGGCTGCAAAAGCAGTGTGCATGCGTACATGCCTGGCATTATTTGAGTGGTTGGTTTTACTATAGGTTTTTCAAGCAAAGACTGCTGTTTTGTCAGGGATCCTCTTGGGTTGGTTATTTTACTGTGTGTTCTTCCAACACAGACTTGGAGGTATGAGCCTGGCCGCCAGCATTCTCTGAGCATGTACGGCAAAGGCACTTAAGATTTCACCATGCAGTCACGGTAGTCCCCAGTACTTGGAAAACTCACTCTGTTCCTCCCCTGTGCCTTATGTTTCTTGTGTAACCTCTCTAGGAGAGTTAATTCTTAATTTTCTGTGGGTGGAGGAAATATAATTGGCTCTGGCTGCCAGGCTGGGTGAGGAGTTCTAAGAGTCTATTAAAAATTGTTATGAAATACTTAGGATATTCAAAAGGTACAAAAAAAATGAAGTTAAATTTCTAGAAATATAGTCATTAGTTATCTAGAAAAAGTGCCTTCTTAAATATACCAAAACCCAAAGTTAGAAAACACACACACATTATTTATTTGTTTATAAAACTTTTATGTATTGATTTTAGAGAGAGAGACATTAATTTGTTTTCCCACTTATTTATGCATTCATTGGTTGCTTGTTGTTGGTGCCCTGACCAGGGATGCAACCCACAACCTTGGCATATAGGGCCAATGCTCTAACCAACTGAACTACCTGGCCAGGGCTCTCATACATACTTTTTAAAATAAATGGCTGAGCTGACATGGACATAGAAGGAATCATCAGAGGCCAAACTAAGGTAAAACTGAATCTAGAGAAGTAAGCAATGAGCAATTACTTATCCCTGACAATTTAGGACTTTGATTTAATGGGTACCCAGAGACAGTTGACAAAGCCCAAGTCTGGAAACGTAATAGTTCAGGTAGTTCAGAAACCTGTGTATGCAGTTAGCACTCCCAGGGGAGTAGACTCCAGGTAGACTCGAGGGTCTACCTCATGCAAATTTGAGATAGATACATTTTCCTCTGCAAAAGAAATAGTGAGGCAAAGAAACTCAAGTCTCCCCATCTAGACTTTAACCATCCTCTTCTTCCTCACATCTACCATATTTCCTAGGTCCCTGGAACCTCCAGGTTCTGAGACTTTTGGGATTCTCTATCATAAACCCTCTTGCTTCTTACCTTTGCTCCCCACATGCAATAAGCTTTCTGCCCCTTATGATTTGCTGTGACAGTTGTCACATTGCAACATGTTTTTAGATTTTGTAACTGCTATTTGTGCTCTTTATCCTCATGGGTGTATGCCTTTATCCCTTCTGTGGAACAGAGCGGTGTTTTAGGAAAGGGAGAGGTATATGTGAATAATTCATCTGTAACCATTTTCCACAGGAAGGCCAGAGTGTAGTCCTGTACTAGTGCTTTCGCCACCCATCCCACAGAAGAGTTTCCTCAAAGACTGCAAACAGTGCTCTGTCTGCTCACAATTTCCCACTCTGAGCAGCTGTTAATTCTCACATTTCCTACCAGCACTCATTGTTCGTTCATTGTCTCTCTGCAACCCCATCATGCTTCTGCTTGTCCTCAGTCTGAATATTTGGATTTTTTTTATTGTTGTTCAATCACAGTTGTCCCCATTTCCCCCCCATCACTCTCCACTGCCCTACCCACCGCCACCTCCCACATTCAATCTTCCCCTAGCCCCGTTGTCTTTGTCAATGTGTCCTTTATAATGTTCCTTGACGACTCTTCCCTCTTTTCCCCTGTAACCCCTGTCCCCCCTCCCCTCTGGTCAATGGCAGTTTATTCTTTATTTCCATGTCTCTGGTTATATTTTGCTTGCTTGTTTGTTTTGTTCATTAGGTTCCTCTTATAGGTGAGATCATATGGTATTTGTCTTTCCCTGCCTGGCTTATTTCACTTAGCATAATGTTCTCTAGTTCTGTCCATGCTTTCATGAAGGGTTGGAGTTCCTTCTTTCCTTCTGCTGTGAAGCATTTTATTGTGTAAATATAGCAAGTTTTTTGATCCACTCATTTACCAATGGGCACTTAGGCTGTTTCTAGCACTTGGCTATTGTTAATTGTGCTGCTATGAATATTGGGGTGTGTGGGTTCTTTTGAATTGGTGTTTCAGGATTCTTAGGGTGTAATCCCAGCAGTGGAGTTGCTGGGTCAAAAGACAGTTCCCTTTATGCATTTTAATATTGGGATTTTAAAATGTATTTCAGTTGATGCTAATGTGTCACTAAGTTTGAAAACCACTGCTTTTCATAGACTGACACTTGGATCAATCTAGTGGAGAATATTCAATAAATCTGTGGTGGTTAGCAATATTCTGAGCTAGGCTAACTCCAGCTACCGCTTCAAGTTGTTAAGCCATACTAGTTTTGATAGCCTGCAGTTTGTTGCCTGCTCCCTTCAGAGATGTATACTGTGTGTTCACATTTTTACACATGAACATGTGCTTTCGGAATGTAGTCAGAAACTTCACAAACTGCTTTACTACCTTTGATGGGTACTTGCGGAAAGTTCTGAGAAAATCAGATCGATTTTGTTATACCAAAAGCAACTCTATGAAAAACACTGTCTGCAATAAGACAACTATATCTATTTTTTTAAGTGAGAGAAAAAGATAAGACCAATTTGCGATGATGCCTTTGGGAGGTTAGGACACTTTTCTGAGCTACCATCATCATCAATTCCAGGCACACGTAATTCAGTAATACATTAAGTCAAAAGCGTTGGCCAAGTTTCTAACAAGAGTGCCTGTGATCTTGGCTGTCAGTTAAAAAGGATGACATTATAATGTGGGTATTTGCCTTACCTTCAGAGAACATTTATTGCACCTTTCTTGGTCAAGTTTGGTATTGAAGATGGTGTGAGGAATAAGAGGTAAATAAGACATTTTCTTACTCTAAGAAACTTATGATCCAGAAGAAAACGTGCAATCTAGAAAGGGAGAAAGCTAACTCCAACCTAAGAAAAGCCAGGGAAAAGGCTACTGTGGAGGCACAATAACAGAACTTCTTTGGGAACGCCCCACCTCCTTCCTTCAATTATGAGAAAGCTGAACAGAGCCTTATTCTCCAATATAAGACATGGAAGATGAAAAGGTCCAAAGAGAATAGATGAGTGCCCGTGCCATGCCCACTTTGAAGGTGATTGGTACTTCTTAAGTGCCTATCACGTGCTGGGCATGGAACACACTTACGGTAGCCTGTGCTCCCACCTAGCACAGTGAGTGGTTTCATGTGTGATGTGGGTGATTCTGGCTGCTTTGTTAAAAGATTTCCCCTTCTACTTCTCTCTGAATGGTTTGGGTACTTGTCCTCAGAATATCCAGGTTCAGTGATGCTACCTGTCACTATATAATATACTGGGACATAGAAACTATGTCCTTAGAAATTCCCACTGGGCAGTTAGGTTCAACATGAATAATAAAACCAAGTGTTCCAAGAGGTCTTAGAGTTCAAATCGTTGGATCTTTTGTTTCCTTGATATTTCTGATGGGATAGATGGGATAGCACTTCATAGCCATATAAATTTTTTGTCAATAGGGAGCTCACTGCTTCTCAAGGAAGTTTATCACTTATATGACAGTGAAATTATTTAAAAGTTTGTTATTTTGAGCTGAAATCAATGGACCACATTTAACCTTCTTGGGCATTTAAAATTCTGTTTCTTCTTCAACGTACACGAGCATATTGAAAAATCCCAATTTTTGAATTCAGCCTAAGGAAACTCTTCATGAAACACAATATCCTTGGTCTTCTTTATTTCCAATTATCTCCCTTCACACCTTGCTTTGATTTCAATGGAAGCTTTGCAGTTCATAAAGCTCAAAGCAGAAGTAGGTAAATTTCTAGACAAGAAGAACAAATACTGATATTTTCATTTCTAGTCAATCTAGCAGCACTGAAGAATGAAAGCCTAGCTTTTCAAATAAAAGGCTTTTCACAGAATGACTTCTTTTACAGCTTTTATAACAGAAGGGCTTCTAGAAATTAACCAGCAAGTATTTATTCAGTGCCTAATACTTGTTCAGGCAAGCGACATTAAGGATGCATAGAGGTAAAAGATTTAGTCTCAAGTCTCAAGGAGATTTCTCATTGGCTAGGGAGACAATGATATATTTGAAATACAAGCAGGGACTACAGGGCAGATTGGAAAATATGTAAAACTTTTTTTGTAAAATTTTAGTAGTGTCTCAGTGAGAATAATTTGACCTCATGGATTAAATCCAGACTGAGAAACATAAAACTGACTTTTATTGTTAGTTAGTCTGATGTATTTTATGAACAAAGATTAAAAAGAGATTTTCCTCCCATGTCTATATTTTTTTTATTAGTTCTGTCCCACAGAAAGTCAATGCAAACCATATGTATAATCTTAAACTTTTTAGTTAATATTAAAATACTAAAATAAATAGGTACAATTACTTTTAATAATGCATTATTGAACCTTTAATATCTAAAGTATTATTCTAACATGTAATCAATATAAAAATTAACAAGAGTTTTACATTTTTTCATACTAAATCTTCAAATATGATATATCTTATCCTTATGGTACACCTCAATTCAGATGTTAAATTTTTATCAGAAGTAATTGCTTTGTATCTAGATTTTATAAAATTTACAGTTGAAAAAGTAAATTCACATTCCCAAGCTGTTCCAAATACACTTAATTAAAAAAAACTATGTTAAGCATCAATATTAAAATTAAATTAAAAATTAAAATTTAGTTTCTCAGCAGCACTAGTCATATTTTAAGTACGTAGCCACCACATGTGAAGTATTTATTAGCTATGTGTGAGGCACAGCTACCATAATGGACAACTCAGGCCAAGTAAATGAGATTATGCTCAGGATGCTAATATTTGAAGATTTTATAATGTAGGCCTAAAGGGATCTTATGGCTTGGTATAAAAGTGAATTTACCTACCAAATACACTTACTAAAGTATAAGATATATACAAAAATATATGCCTCAATGAATGTTCACAAAATCAAAACAAACATGTAACCATTACCAGACCAAGAACAGAACATTACCAGCACTCCACAAAAGTAGGGGTCAAGATTCATTTTTTTCCCTCAATATAAACACCCCATTGACTCAGCACAGTGTATTGAAAACATAATCCTTTCCCCACTCCACTCCAGCCATCTTTGTCATTAATCAAGGATACATATATATGTGAGGGTCTGTTTCTGGGCATTCTCTTCTAGTCCATTGTTTTATTTGCTTATTTTTGTACTAATAACTCACTGCCTTGATAATTATAGCTTTATAATAAGAACTTCTGGTAGTAGAAGTCCTCAAACTGTTCTTTTTAAGATTTCTACTCTTCTTAGCTCTTTTATATCCATATATATTTTAGAATCAACTCATGAATTTCTACAAAATGCTCTGGGATTTTGATTGAGATCGGATTGCATCTGTAGATCAATTTGGGAACAACTGACATTATTATAGCGTGGACTCTTTCTGTCTATGACCATGGCATGTCTATGTATTTAAGTCTTCTTTAATGTCTACCAATATCTGTTCTTAATTTGTTTGTAGGTCCATCATCTTGCAAATGGTTTGTTAGATTTATGTCTTAGATCTTTGATTTCTGAAATTCTTTTATAATGTCATAATTTATTTTTTTCTAATTGTTGTCAGTATATACAAACACAATTGACTGACAATTCAACAAGCTACTAAATTCATTTATTAATTATAACTTATCTACAGTTTATATATACAATCATGTTGTCAGCAAATACTGATCTTTTCATTTTTAAAATTTCTGTCCTTCTGTTTTTTCCTCTCTTGACTCTTTGCATCGTGCGGGCCTCCAGGAAAAGGGTGAGTAGAAGGCAGAGGTGAGTGCCTTCTTGTTTGTTTCTGTTCACATGGGAAGTTGTGATGATTGCTGCCATTTTTCCCCAGATAAGCTCTTCAGGTGAACAAAGTAGTATTTTACTAGCTTCCTAAGAACTTTCATTTTATCATGAATAAGTGCTGGTTTTTTTTATTTTTGACCACTATTGAGGTGACTCAGTTATTTTCCCCCCTCCTTTTTTTCTGTTAGTATGTAAATTTAATTGATATTCTACCCTTACTTTTCCTGAATAAAGTCTTTGGTCATAATGTATTTTTTTTCACTTGCCACTAGAGCTATAAACTTATTAGCATTTTATTAAATTTTTACAGGTCTTTGTATGAGGAATATTTTCCTTTTTTTCAGTGTCATTGTCATGTTTTTGTTTTTAAACTACAGTTATGATCATAAAATAAGTTGTGAAATTCTCTTTTTCTATTATGGAAGAGTTTGTATTTAAGGTTGGTTGTACCGTATTTTGCTGTGTATAATGCGTACCCACATTTTTGTGTGCATTATAGTCGGGATTATTATACCCATCATTATACCCATGGTATGTAATCATTATTACCACATATAATGTGCATCCTTATTTTTCCATCAATGATTTAGGCAAAAAGTGTGCATTATACATGGCAAAATACAGTATTTCTTCCTACATGTTTGGAAGTGAGGTCATCAGGGAGGCCATCTATGTTAAAATTTTTCTTTAGGGAAGTTTTTAACTATAGATCAATTTGTTTGATAGATTACTCAGGTTTTCTGTTTCTTTTGAGGGCAGTTTTGGTAAATTGTGTCTTTTAAGGAATTTATTCATTTTTATCTAAATGGTCAAAATACTATTTTCTTATCTGTATTGTCAATGTAGGATATTAAGTGATAGTCTCTTTTTTGTTAATGCTATTGTCTATTTTAATTCTTTTTATTTTCTTGATCTGTTTTTTTCGGTGGTTTGCTGATTTTTCTTAGTCTTGTCAAAAACTTTATCTACTCTGACACATCTTTTTAATTTCTGATTAAAAAGAAATCTGATTCTTTTTATAGTTCTGATTCCTTCTTATAGTTCTTTTAGGTGTAATTTCCCCTTTTTTTCTAACTTCTTATAATGGACACCTAGATACTGATTTTAAGAACAACTTCTTTTCTAATATAAGCATGTAACATTAAACATTTCCCTCAGAGAATATTTCAGTGGTACCTTCAAGTTTTCTTATGCAATATTTTCATTATTGCTTAATGATATTTTGCTTATTTGCTTAAAGATATTTTTAAAAATTTTAATTATGATTTCTTTTCATAAGACATAAGGCACTTATATAAGTTCTAAATATTTGAGAATTTCATAATTATAGTTTTGCTATTAATTTCCTGCTTCATGTTGCCATCACTGCAAGAACCAATCTGTATAATTTAAATACTTTGGGATTTGTTAAGCATTACTTTCCACTTAAAATAGAATTTTTATAGTTTCCTTTACCCCTTTATGTACATCTTAAACCTAATAATTTAAAATTTCATGATTAGAGAACTACATTTCATGATAGAGAACTACATTATCTGAAAGTCTTGTGCAACTATTCCTTTTTTTGTTGTTTGTTTTAGTCAAGAATTATATTTTTAAGTTCTTGCTGGACATTGTGTATAAAAATTATAGCAATAGCATGAGGCTCTGGTTGATTATATCTCATTGCAGACAGGTTTATTTTGCTTTTGGCAGGCAGTTGAGGTAGGAAAGGCCACCTTAACTCAGTGTGGGATTCAGCTATTCATGATTGGGTTGCAGAGTTTTGGGTGGTTAATTTATTTCTGCTTTTCCTTTACTCCTAAAGTGTAGCCTTTTAGGGGTTCCTGAGAAAATGAGGAATGTTGAACAGGGCTCCCCGACCTTGACAGATACCCAACTCTAACCATCATCTATGAGGTTTTCCAAAGATCTGCTCAGTTTCTCCATGGCTTGAGCTGCCACTTTGTGCTCACATGTGTAGGCTCTAGGCCCTAGCATCTCCTTTTCAATTAGTAAATGCCTTGGTAGGAAAACTGTTGCCAGATGTCAGGCTCACCTCTCTGAACTTCTGTCTGGAATCTTAATTCTCCAAACACTCATGGCCTTCAGCGCTCTCAGATGCTTTTAATAGGTTAAAACCAATTTTGTCCAGCTTTCCTAATTGTTCTCAGTGGGAGAGTCAATCTGAAACAAGCTAAACTGACATTTCAGTGGAAAACCTTCTGAGTGTTTGCCGCAGGCTGCCTTAGAGACTTGGCCTTCCTTCTCCTTCCACTGTGCTCACTGTGCTTCTGCTGCCCTGAAGACATTTATTAGGCCGGGGGAGGGAGAGAAAGAATTCCAGGCATAGGAACAGCAAGCAGGAAGGTCATAGGTGGGGAGGAACAAGCTCAGTTCCCCAAATGAGATCTCTTGGTTCCCAGATTGGGTCTCTCTTTATAACTCCTATTCCCGGTTAGTTAATCTTTTTAGCACTGATCAAAATTGTATTAAATTATTATGCAACTAGTAGTTTAATGCTTACCAATATAATAATTTCATATGAGTGGTGTAACAAATTATTACAAACTCGATGGCTTAGTATAGCACAGATTTATTCTGTTATAGTTCTAAAATCCAGAAGGCCAAAATCCCTTGCACTGAACCAATGCTAATGTGTCGACAGGGCTGGCTCCTTTTGGAGGCTCTATGAACCTCTGTTTCCTTACCTTTTCTAGCTTCTGGAAGCCACCTAATTGCATTCTTTGACTTTTGATTTTCTCCGTGTGTCACACCAACTTTTTTTTGTTTTGTTTTTACATCTCCTACTGATTCTAACCTTTTCTCTTCTCTTATAGGGACCCTTATGATTACATTGGATTTACCCAGATGACCCACAATAATCTCCCCACCTCTAAATCCTTAATCACATCTGCAAAGTCCCTTTTGTCATTGAAGATAACATTCATAGGTGTTCAGATATGAATGTGGGTGTCCCTGGGGAGTTTTTATTCAGCCTATCACATTCAGCATGAACAGTAAGCTCTACAAGGGGTGGAAGTTTTTTTTCTTGTTCACCATGGAATCTCTAGTGTATGGTCTACAGTAGCTACCTGAGTATTGGTAGAATGTGTACTTCATCTCTAGGCAGCAAGTCACCTCGATGCATGCTGACATAGAGGCTTTCTCAAGAAAAGTGACAACAGAAAATGATAGGAGATCAAGAGTTACACTGAACACATATAATGTACCTATAACAGGGACTGAGCTGGGAGTTTTACGCTGGTGCCTCCCTTAATTTCCGTAAGCCTTCTGAAGTGAGTCCTGCCGTAGTTGTTTTGTGGATGAAGACACTGAGGTTCAGAAAGAATAGAGACACTTTGGTAAGTTCATATAACTGGTCTGTGGAAGAGCTAGATTTCAATGTAAATCTGTCTGATCCCAAAGTGTATTGTTCTTTTCATTTGATGCTGACAAAAGACGTGACTGAAATGTTAGAGTTTCTTTCCAGGCTTTCTCTTCTTATGTTAACTAAGTGATAAATAATTCTTTGAATTTATGACTCATTCATGTTATTTGAAAAAGTGTGTTGGTTTATATTTTTTCAAAGTCAAGAGGACTGACTTTGTTCTTGGTTCTTCTAAGTTTTCTAATTTCTGTTTCTAAGTTTTGTTGTATTTATGGATATAATTGTGACATAAAAAAGTGTGAGTGAAAGGAAGTAGAAATGTCTAAATTTTTATCAGTAACCATCTGGTAACAGGAGTGTTCCCAGATGGGTTAGATTTGGGGGAACTTTGTGAAGGTTGGCATGGCAGTCCTGAGTGGATCATAGAGCAACAGATATTGGGAGCCTAGGTCCCTCCCCTATCATGTGACAGCACCGCCTGTTGTAAGAACAAGTGACAACGTCCCATCTGCCTGCCTGACAGCCACAATTTGGGGTTAAAAACCCCATGGAATGCTACCTGTTTGTTTAAGTGCTTTTCTAACAAATAAGAGCACCCTCTGACTCCCTAGGAAGGAAAACAGGGATGCCAAAACACCCCTCCACAGTTTATTACTTAAAAGTTTCAATTTTTCAAAGTTGCCTGTTTTCTCTACTTATAAGATTACATGTTTTTTACAAATACAGTCAGAATGTCATTTATCTATAAAACACCCACATAATCTTGGTTAGTATTCCAGTGAATATTCTTCTGAATATTTTCATATGTATGTATGTATGTATATATACATACACACAAATATACATTCATATACCATTTTTATAAAAAGTGAAATGCTGTTCTTCATGGTGAGTTTCAAACTTACTTTCATACTTAATATTTGCCATTATATTTCTAAGTTAGTTTATGTAGACTTAGTTTGAATATTTTCTTGTAAGAGTGTACTGTAACTTATTCTTTCCTTACTGAAGGGTACTTTAGTTGCTTCCATTGTTTTCTCTTATAAACAACATAGTGATTAGTCTCTTTTTATATATTTCTACAGATGGTTTTTCAAATCAAGTCAGCAAATATTTCTTTTTTTTTTAAACATAAGTCAAAGCTTTATTTATTTATTTATTTATTTTTAGGGAGGGAAGGAAGGGAGTGGGAGAGAGAAAGAGAGAGAGAGAAAGAGAGAGAGAGAGAGATCAATGTGCGGTTGCTGGGGATTATGGCCTGCAACCCAGGAATGTACCCTGGCTGGGAATCGAACCTGGGACACTTTGGTTCACAGCCCGCGCTCAATCCACTGAGCTACGCCAGCCAGGGCTGCAAATATTTCTTTACTCTAGATATTGGAGGCATACAGATAATTAAGAGAGACATTGTCCATCCCTGTAGGCTTATAGTAGAGGAGTAGAATTAGTCATTAAATAGGTAATTACAAGCAGTAAGAAGGTTATTAAAGGGAAAACTTAAAGTGCTATGGAAATGCACAGTAAGCAGTTTTTGCTCAGTATTGTTGTGGCAGGAGTAGTCAACCAGAGGACAAGTCAGGATGAACAAAGGTTTGCAGGTATAATGGGTCTAGTGGCATCGGGTACTTTAGGTAGAGCATGTTAAAGGCCAGGAGTCAGAGAAAGCATGATGTGTTCGTGACTGTGAGGAAGGCTAGGATGTAGAGTGAATAGAAGAGAGGAGCAAAATAATGTTTGAGACAGAGAGAGACTAGATTCAGTGAAAGGAGTGTTAGAAACAAATATTAGGGACTTTTAGGACAGGGAGAGACATGATCACTCTGAATTTAAAATTTTCCTTATAATCAATAGCATTCTATGATTATTTGGATTAGGGCATGAAAGGAGAAATTAAGTAAGAAGCTTGGGTTTTGGCTTCAGCAATATAAGTGGAAAATGTGTACCATTTTTTGCCACATCCTTGGTGGAGAAGCAGCTTTGGGGAGGGAGGAAGATACTGTTAGCCTTAGACATTTTGAATGTGGTTGCATCTAGGTACCAAAATGAAGATGTCTGTAAGTAAACGTATAGCTTACAGTTCACATGAGAGGACGGAGCTAGAGATGAGTGGTCAGCCTTTAGATGGTAATTAAAACCATGGGAGATGGTGTAATCCCTCAAGAACAATAGGATGAGGGCCAGGACAGGGAGCTGAGGAATTCCTGTCATTGAGGGTGGCCTGGAGGAGATGGTGACAGTGGTAGGTACTAAGAAAGAATATGCAGAGAAATAGGAAGAAAACCAGGGAGTGCAAAGTCACAGAAAGCAAGAGAAGAAAATAATTGTTCTGAGTGGTGAAAGTGGTAAATTATGGCAAATGCTGAAGCAGGTCAAGTGATGTTGGAGGTACGAATGTAAACTTAGTACCATGGAGAGCACAAGTGACATTATTGAGAAAATTTGGTGGAGTTGTGGGGAGTAGAATAAGGAGGTAAAGAATGTGGCAAACATGCATGATACTTTCCTTAGGTTGTAATTCAAGTAGTAGAATTGGCAGGTCAATGCTATTTCATATAAATTTTGACAGATTTTATCTATTTATTTTTCAGAAAGGTTTTATAAATTTATAGTGTTTCCTACAGTTTTATGAGTTTTCATTTTTATATGCCCTTGCCAGATTTTTAAAATATCATCCCATATTAACTAATAAAATATCATCCCATATTAACTAATAAAATTAATAAAAAATAAGGAAAACCTAATTTAAATTTAATTTGACTACTAGTATAGCTTAGCATCTTCTCATTTTTTATATGATATTTAGTCCTTCTTTTTCCTATATTTTGTTCTTTTTCTGTTATGTACTTTGATTTAAAAAAATTGTAACATCTTTATAAGTCTTGATGATTTAACCTATGTCTGTCATATATACTGCAATGTTTTACCTTGTTTATTCTCCTTTTCTGTCATGTAAAAATCTTTAAAAATTCTATGTGTAACATCTAATTGTCTTTTCTATTATGGTTTCTGTTTTTGTTCTTTTCTTCTTTTCTTGTCTGGTAGGGCCTTTCTCACTCCAAGTCCATAGACATATTCACTACATTTTCCTCTAGTGAATGTATGGTTTTATATTTTCATTCAGATTTTCACTTCACATAGAATCCATGTTGACATGACATCTAAGATGGGAACTCAGTAACTAGTTGTTTATCTCAAAATGCTCCACACTAATTTAGATTTGGAACCTGGAAAACAGGTAGATGAGCAAGGTGAATGGGGAGATTAGAATGAGTAGAGATTCTAGGCAGAGGGAATGGTATGTTCAAAGCCCTGAAGTGGAAAGGTGCCTTGTTTGACAGGAGCTCAGAGACAGGGAGACAGTAGTTTGTATAAAGCTGGGAAAATAAGTGTGGAGCTGGTATTAAAGACCCTTTAAAAGACCTAAAGTTCCTATTAAATGTTTAGTTTTTATTTCAGATCAACAAGCAGTCAAGTCAATATTTTAAGTGCTAGCATGATCATTTTTAAATTTTGAAGGAAACAAAATGCACTTAATTTGAAATTGGGATAAGCACTGGGAAAGAGCAAAAGTGTTTCTAGGGAGATCATCAGGGGAGACTGCTTTAGTGTCTATGTGGAATAGTTGACAGTAGCTTAGGTTCAGCTTTGGGCAAAGGAGAGGAGAGAAGTAGTAGAATTTAAGATATTTAAAAGAGAGATAATCAAGATCTGGTTTAAGGAAAACGTTAGTCAGAATTTGGTTGGAAAATAAAACTACTTAGAGGTGTAAGCAGGAAAGGATTTAGCAGAGGGGGATTGGGTGTTCATTAAACCATTGTAAGTCCCTGGAAAGCACTGCCTGGATCCCCTGGGTGATTCAGGGGAGAACTATAAGCCACTGTAAACAGAGCTGCCTGCTGATGTCGAAGAAAAAAAAACAAAAGGCTTTTGATTCTCTTCTACATTCTAAATTTCAGGGTCATGCCTCTTATTGTGGCAGTCTAATCAAGAATCAGCAGTAAGATATCCCGGATAATCCTGTGTCCAGGCTTCTACCCTCCATTCTGTATCGGAGGGAGAAGGAGGGGAAAACGGTGCCAGGTACCAGCAGGCAATCTGACACAAGAAGTGATGGGCAGAAAGGCAGCAGTGATGACACCTGTGTCTCTGGCACCGGTAACACTATGGATAGTTGTGTCTTTTGTAGTATAAGAAATCGTAGACGATGATCACATTTGAGGATCCCGGCAGTAGTAGGAGTATCTGTATAAGTTATAAATGTTTACATGACCCTAAGATGTTCCAGGCACTGTTTTAAATACTTTACATGCATTAACTCATATAAACTTTACACAATTTTATGAAGCAGGTATTAGTATTATTTTCATTCACAGAGGAGAAAGCTGGCACACCAAGAAGAAACTTGACAAAAGACACAGAGCTCGGAGGTGGTGGAAATGGGAATTCAACTCAGACAATCTGCCTCCAGAGACTCATTTTAATCCCTAGAAACTGCTATGGAAAAATTTATACATTTGGTTTTGGAAGTATTGAGTTAGAGATAATGTTGGGCCCTTTGCAAAGTAATGACAAGTGGCTGTATGGTTTGAAGGCTTAGAGGTCCAGCTGGAGGTTTTAAGATTTATCATATTGTAAATCATGTTGTGTGTCTGAATGAGATTGTGTGGGTGAGTGCAGAGTTAGAAGAGGCGACTGGGCTTGGAGGAGCTCAGGCATTTCATGGTCCTGTAGAGGAGATTAAGCTTTCCAACGATCTGCAAAATAACAATTGTGGAGGTGGGAGTAAAATTAGAATATTATGATATTCTAGAATCCAATGGAAGAGAAATTTTCAAGGAGGAGAGTGTGGCCAGGAATGTCATACAGAGTACATTGGTGCCCTTATCCGGTGTTCATCTGATAGAATGACAAAAGTAGGAGCATAGATACAAACCACTTAAGAGTGGTTAGGAGTGAAGGCAGGGTGAGGGGGCAGGACAGGTTAGCAAGTACCCACTATTTTTTAAACAGAATTTCACTGCAGCAAAGAGAAGAGAGATTCAGCTCTGGTTGCAAGATAGATAATTGTGTTCAAAAAAGTCAAGGGAGTTAAAAACTTTTTTAACTCTCTTTTTAAAAAATCATTTGCTTGTTTTTAAGGCAAAGAGACTTAAAACTTTCTCTGTTTAAAAGTTGGTGAAGCCCTGGCTGGTGTGGCTCAGCAGACTGAGTGCTGGCCTGCAAACCAAAAGGTTGCCGGTTCGATTGCCAGTCAGGGTTCATGCCTGGGTCATGGGCTAGGTCCCTAGTTGGGGGTGTGCAAGAGACAATTGGTCGATGTATCTCTTGTACATTGATGTGTCTTTCCCTCTATTTCTCCCTCCCTTCCCCTCTTTCTAAAAATAAATAAATAAAATCTTAAAGAAAAAGGATCCACCTGGCTGGCATAGCTCAGTGGATTGCGTGCAGGCTGCGAACCAAAGTGTTGCAGGTTCGATTCCCAGCCAGGGTACATGCCTGGGTTGCAGGCCATAACCCCCAGCAACCACACATTGATGTTTCTCTCTTTCTCTCTCTCTATCTCCCTCCCTTCCCTCTCTAAAAAATAAATAAATAAAATCTTTAAAAAAAAAGTGTTAAAAAAAAAAAAGAAAAAGGATCCAGTTAAGGGGGAAGAATTTGAATAGATAGGAGAAAGATGCTATAGTTATTCACATGACATTCCCAGAAGGTTTGGAAGGATGAAATTCAGTACCTGTGAAGGTTAGCTGTAGATAGGAAGTGGGTTACTTCTTTTTTTAAAATCCTAAGAAAGAGAAGATAGTATGGTACACAGGGCTGATAGCATGAGGTCGATGACTTTCTGTTTTATGGCATTACTTTTCTCTAAACAGTAAGAGATGTAATCTGCTGGAACATGGGGCTGTTAAAGTAAGGTAGGGGAGGACAGCCGAGAATTGAAGAGGGCTGAAGATCAGAAATTATTGTGCTGGTGAGGAGGGCATTCTGAGAAACATCATAGGATTGCAGGGAAGTGCTGTGTGCCAATTTGAAGACGGTCATCAGGCATTCCTTAATGAAACCAACATGGCCTATTGTGTGACATTTTTGTAGTTGTTTTAGCTGCTGAGTTATAGACATGGAGTGCATAGCTCAACTTACCCAGGGGTGAAGATTTTTATCATAGAAAGCAGCAAAATGTAGAGAAACAAAGGATTTCAGGGGATAGGTAAAAGTGTAATTAAAATGATAGACTGTCAGATAAGGGATACAGGGATAATGAATTGGCGGAAATTAGAAGGATCAATGGATTAGAGGTCACATGGAGGTCAAAGGATGGGCAAAGGAGGAATAGCTACAGCAAAAGGGAAGGGGAGAGATGGTGGAATGCATGGTTAATGACTGAGTGGTAGAACAGTTTTTATGTAACAAAGTCTCCCCATTTGAGCCTGAAGGGCTGAGGTTGGAACAAGTCATTGGAGATGAGGAGATGGAGGAGTGAGGCTGGATGTCCATGTGGATATAAGAGTCAGTCAGGATTGTGGGAGGGACTTGATTCAGTGAGAAAGAACTTACCCAGGTATATTTTATATTTTATTACATTGTTATGTTTATTGTACTATGTTATATTAACAGGAGGAAAATAGCCAAATGTTATCCTTATAAAACTACTCAGCAATGAGAAAGAACTATTTTGCTTGCATTACGTAATTCCCCTTAGGCTCAGAGACTGACCAGCCTCCAGAAGAAACAACACATCGCTGTGGGTCTGAAGGAGCTGGTGTGGCGTCGGTAACAGTGCACGTTAGTGTCAGATAAAACGGAATTTGAATGCTGATGACAATTGGTAATTTTACTTCACCTCTTTGAGCCTGAATCTTCAAATCACTGAAATGGAATTCCTAGTGCCGATTTTATGGAGGTACTGTTAAAACAAAGCCAGACAGGGGGTGCGACATGTGGACCACGGTACCTGAAACTTAACTCAATAAATTGCTCAATAAATCTAAATTCTTTGCCCGTGAGGAGTCCTATCCAGGTAAATGCCAGAATGGAGAATAAAGCCTGTGAACTGCCCCATTGGGTTTTGGTGGGAAACAGTTTTCCAAATGATAATTTTGTGCAAAAAGACAAGCAAATGAATAGTTTGTCAAAGGTGGCAAGACATCTCACTTAACTACATTTCTTTATAATATGGAAATTTAATTCCATTCTGTAGTGATTACAATTCAGTCTCTGGAGATAATTGCACCCAATTATGATCTTGTTAAAATAACTTTGTAGAGAGAAATTCAGCTAAACAATGAGGTTGATTACCCAAGGCTTACATCAGAGAAATGACAAAAATAGGCCAGAGTCCTTGGTTGAATATTGATTAGTGAATGAAAGCCAGGATTTTTTTTTTGAGATTCAAGAAGTGTACTTTTCTTTCAGCTCAAGGGAGGTCTGGGAAAGTTAGTGGCGATTGTAACCACTTGAGGGTAGAAAATACTGTTTTTACTATCATTAACAATGATAAGTACAATTTGTTGAGTGTCTGTGAGTACCAGAGCTTTCTGAGCATTGACCAATCTTTACAAACACTCTCTGGGTGAGTGCTCTGCTTCCTATTTTTCAGGAGACAAAACTGAGGCTGGGGAAGTTGGAATGACTCACCCAAAGCCGGATATTTGAAAATGGCACAACAAGCATTCAAACTCAGGTTTCTTTTTAAAGCCTAAGTCTACTCACTATATATCACCCTGCCTCCAGGCAAAGCTATGGATAGCATGGGTATTCTATTTCAGGATGCTTCTAAAAGAAACATGGATAAAAAATACTTAAGCAATTGTATTAGTTAGGGTTCTCCAGAGAAACAGAACCAATAAAAGAATACATATGTAGAGAAAATTGGCTCACACAATTGTGGAAGCTCACAAGTCCAAAATCTCCAGAGTGGGTTTGCAGCCCGGAGACCCAGGGGACGACACAATGGTACAGTGCCCGCCTGAAGACAGTCTGCTGGAAAATTCCCTCCTGCTCAGGGATGCTGGTCTTTTTACTCTATTCAGGACTTCAACTAATTCAGTGAAGCCCACCCATAGTATGGAGGGTGATTTGCCATTTTTAGTTCACCAATTGAAATATTAATCTCATTCAAAAAAGCCCCTCCAAGTTGACACATATAACTAATCATTGCAGAGATTTGGGTGAGTCTGTTTTTTAAAACTCAGTTCTCCGGGAAGTAGAATCTGCCAGGTACTAACGTAATTTCCCACATTAATAATTAGCATAAAATAAAAAAAATAAAACACTGAATGTTTTAGAACTAAAGAAACAATAATTGGCAGAACCCACTTGATGGGGCTCATGGCACATTACCATAGGTTAGATGGTGTTGTAACATTTTAAGAGTGAACTGTAGTTCATAAATTCATAGAATATAAATAACTAACAATGTAAATTCAGCTTCTGAGGTTTAGTTTTAAAATCTGCTACCTCAGGGATAGCTACAGTCCATTGAGACTAGCCTTTGTAATGATCATTTTCAAAATTATCATCAATAATAATACTTTACATTTCCTGACTGCCTCTTATGTGTGATAGGCACAGGTTCTGAGTGCTTTCTATGTATTATCTCATTTAATTGTCTTGGCACCAAGAAGAAGGTACTATTCCTATTCTTTTATATCTTTTATGTGCACGAAAACAGTCGCAGAGAGATAAGTAAATTGGCCATCGAGATATAACAAGTAAAGGGTGATCTAGAATCCAAAGAAAAGCATCTGTTCAACATATGTTATGCACAAAGATGATTTGGATAGCAAAGCACACTGCCTGGAAATCTCTCATTATTTGTCAGAGTGTCTGAAGTTGCCACCTTTAAAGATTTTATTTATATATTTTAGAGAGAGGGGACAGGAGGGAGAAAGAAAGGAAAAGAACCATCAGGGACCAAACCTGCAACCCAGGCATGTGCCTTGACCCGGAATCAAACCAGCAATCTCTCACTTTGCGGGATGACGCCCAACCCACTGAGCCACACGGGTCAAGGCTGAAGTTGCCACATTTAGAAGAATCAAAACGTTGGAAGACCAACGTTTTCAACACATAATCAACACAGCACAAATTGTGCATCCAGTGGCCATGTAGGCTTCAAGGAGGATAGAGAGAATAAAAAAAGTGGCCCCCTTATACTGTAGGAGTTTACAGTCTCATAGGAGAGGCTTGAATAGACTCAGGAGGAAGAAATCCTTAATGGCTGAATTGTGTCCATCGGTTTGGTACGTCGCCTCCTTGTTTTAGGGAGTGGACATTCTTGCCATTTTTTAATGAACCATTTCAGTTCTGTCTGAAGACTTGAGTGGGTCAGAGGCAAAGAAAGTGGGTTATTTGGTGGAGTCTTAGGTAAACACATTTATCAGGATGCTTACTAGGACTTGCCGAGTAAAATAAAACATAATAATAATAGCTGTGATTTGATGAGTACTCATTAGCTCCCGGGCCTGGGCTGGTGGAGCCCCAGGAATCAGGCACATTAATTATATTTGACAGTTCCTTACATCCCAGTAGAATGTGAGTTTCATGAAGGCAGGAGCCAATCTACTTTATTGTTGTTGAGTTCCTAGCCCCTGGTAAGAGAGCTGGACATGTGGAGGTACTCAATATTTTTTTTTGAAAAATAAATTAATAAATGCGGGAGTTCACTTATGGTCACTCTTTGCTCTGTTAATATTTGTCTCAAAATGTGGAAGTCAAATCCAGGTGATTTTTTTTATGACCTAAGTAGAAAGAATATGGTTTTCAGAGTTGGAAAGATCTGATTCTATCACATTTTTGCCATTTACTTAAAATGTGAGCAAAATCACCTCACATTTGAACCTCAGTTTCCTTGTCTGATTCTGTAGGATAGCAGGGCAGTAGTTTATAGTTGTCCGATCTTTCCTAATCACCTCCACTCCAACAGAGAGAACAACTAGGTAGTAAAACAAAATGATAACAACAAAAACCCATGCAGACAGCATTTACAATAGAATGACGAGAGAGTATCCTGAAAAACCCCAAAGACAGATGGTGGGAGCAAACATCAGCTGCCATGAAACCCGTGTGGCATCAGCGTTTGCATAGGATAAAGAGAGAGGAAGCACTGGAATGTCTGGTGGTCACGAAAACAGGAGAAGCCCAAGGCAGACATCGGGTGCTCCCCAGGAAACCCTGCGGGCTAATGTGCAGACGGCTGTGGAACTGGGCGGGGATTTGCTCAGTGCAGCAGCAGGTGCGTGTAAAGGTTCACGTGGCTGCACGTGTTCCCTGTTAGCGCTAGCTTCCTCTCTGTCCCTCATCCTTTGCCTGTATCACTCCTATTAATTGTTCAGTTTTAAGCTTAGTTTGCTGCTGTAACAAATGACCTCGGACTCGCTGGCTTAAAACAGTACAATTTTATTACCTTAGAGTCCTGTAGTTTAAAAGTGCCACGCAGGTCTCACTAATTAAAATCAAGACGGCAGCTGGGCTGCGTTCCTTTGTAGATAGGCTCTAGCAGGGGTGTCCGGCCCATGGCCCAGGATGGCTATGCCTGCAGCCCAACACAAAATTGTAATTTATGCTTGAAACCTTTTTCTTTTTGCTCCTCAGCTTTCATTAGTGTTTGTGTATTTAATGTTTGATCCAAGACAACTCTTCCTCTTCCACTGTGGCCCAGAGACACCAAGAGTTTGGACACACCCCTGCTAGAGAATCACTTTTCCTGCCTTTTTCTGCTTCCAGAGGCCACTCACATCCTAGGCTCATGATCCTTTCCTTCCATCCCCAAAGCCAGCAACAGAGGGTTGAGTTTTCTTCACATCACATCACCGCAACGTCGTCTTTTACAGTCAAATCTCTTTGCTTCCCTCTTACATGTTTAGGGACCCTCATGATCACATTAGGCCCCCCTGTTTAATCCGGGATGATCTCCTCCTCAAAATCCCTAATTGAATCATATCTGCAAAGTTCCTTTTCCCATATAAAGTACTATATCCACAGGGTTCCAAGGATTAGGATTCAGATATCGCTTTGGGGCCATCATTCTGCTAACACACCTGAGAGGCATTTCCAGGGTTAGGTACCCCTCTAGTCAGTGCCCCCTGATGCCTGTTGACATATCTCTGGGTGTGTCTACATGGATAAGATGCGGTGTTCCTTAAGGGCCAGTGTGTGCCTTCTTTGGCACTGAGTTCCCAGGATCTAGCATGGTTCTGTCCAACATGAACATAATTTAAGCTACATATGCTATTTTAAATTTTCTAGTGGCCACATTAAAAAAAGTAAAAAAGTGTTGCAATATATTTTAATACTATATTTTATTTAACTCAATATATGCAAAATGTTATTGTAATCAATGTAATTATTAAAGAAATATTTTACATTCATTTCAACTAAATCTTTAAAAATCCAGTATGAATTGTTACACATATGGCACATCTCAGTTAGGACTAGCCACAGTCCAAATGCTCGGTGGCCCCCCGTGACTGGTGGCTGCCACCTGTGACAGCCCAACTGTAGCCCAACCCCTGGCATTCAGAAGCTCTCTGTGTACAGATGTCTAATGCCCGGTGAGTGGACTGATGCGGAGCCAGCAGGTGCCGACTCCTCGAAGAAGTGAGTGCCAGCTTTAGGGTGCTCATGTCCTTGTGGCTTCAGTTTCATTAGGTTTTGTGTAAAAATCAGAAACAAAATCAAACACCACTTCTAATTTGGCAGTGTGCACACTTGGATTAGGCACTGTCGGTCTCCTGTGACAAGAGCACACCCACTGCAGTAAATATTTATTTCCAGCCCTCTTCCTGGGCTGCCATGAGTGGGAGGTAATTAGCTCGTGAGGCGGAAAACACATTTTCACATTGCTGAAGGTTTGCCTTTGCTTTCATGCACAGTTCCTTCAAAATATGATCCTCAAACTGCAATTTGAAAGCTGACCCTACTAACTCTGGCTTCCCAAATCTCTGGGAAGTGACAGAACAGTCTGAATGCAAAGCACTTTTATGATTTTGTGACAGAAAAACAAACACACATCTCTCCTGAAGTGAGACTCCAGACTCTGAGCTTCAGATTGCGGTCTACCAAACAGAGGAGGTTGATGGAAGTCCCAGACTTTTTATTTTTTATCGTCTGGGTTGCTCTTTCAAAAAGCACTGGAATTTCCTTAATGCATGTACACTTTTCCTCCCAAACAGCACATGTACAAAATTCTCTGGGTTGTGCTTATGTTCAGAACACTGCAATTTAGCAGGATATTCAACAATCATTGGAAACAAAATTGTAGCTCTCCCTGCCAACAGATGGACAATAAACAGAGATGACCACATGACCACAGCATTCTGTGTTCTTTTTCTCTCTGTATACCTAGCAACTGGGCAAAGAACTAGTCATATATTAGGTTGCTAAATGGTATTTGAATGAATGAATGAATGAATGAATGAATGCTATGAATTCCCCTCTCTTACTCTCAGATTTTCACAGGGCTGTGAGATTGTGGTTAGGGATCCCTCCTTCGTAGAACACAGGTACAGCAAATTCTCATGAGAGAACACCACATTTTCAGTACAGTCTGTTATAGAAGAGAGGAGAAAATAAAAACAGAACACATGCCCCAAGAGGTGAGGTTGCAGTCTTTTACACAGTCCAAACTTAAGACAAATCTCCAGGTAAACTGGACACTGCCTCAAAGCTGAGGATCACTTTGCATTCCCCAGAGCAGAACTGACAAGGTGTCTGACTGCAGGGAAGGTCCTAGAAGTGGAGTGAGTGTGAAGATGAAACTTCAGTGGTTGAGGCTGTGTCTGTCCACACACTGCATAATCTACTTCTGTGGTTAACATTAATGATTTGCAGCATATTTTATTTCTCCCTAGCTCACCTGAGTGGTTTAATTTATGTAAGCATCCTTTAACCCTTCACTTAAAAAATAGAAAGGAACCTCATTTTGGGGGATCATAGATGGAAAAGTAAAGATAGGAATGGCATTTGTGCCTTGAATGTCCTCACTGTGCTACTCCCAGGCCGAAGTAGAAGGCTGTCCCAGGTCTGAGCGTACTCCCTATTGTGAAGGATGTAGGTTATGGTAGTTATAATGGCAGTGGTTCCTTCTGAAGGGTGGGTGCTCATCTTTATAGTCATGAGAGAAGAGGTTGGTCCTAAGGCATAACTTTTTTTTAAATCCTCACCCAAGGATATATTTATTGATTTTAGAAAGAGAGGAAATGGTGGGGGGAGGGGTGGGGAGAAAATATGGACAACTGTAATTAAACAACAATAAAATAATTTAAATTAAAAAAAAGAAAGAGAGGAAATGAAAGAGAGGTTGGTTCGAGACACATTAATCCATTGTCTCCTGCATGTGCTCTGACAGGTGATTGAACCCTCAATCCTAGGGCATAACCTGAATAGGGAGCCAACAAAAGCAATTGTGAGGCTCAACTCACAGCACCTCACCCCGCCTTCTGTAGCTCCAGCTTCTCACTGCCCTGATCCTCTATGGTTGCCGTCAGGGGAGAGATGCCTTAGGGATGCTTGTGTGTGCATGCCTGGGCTTAATTCTCACTGGCATATTTCCTCTTCAGACCAAGACAGAGGAGAGTTTCTGTTTACTTTTCATTCATGATGTGTTTGAGACACACTCTAAAATTTAAACAGAAGAATGTCCTTGAATCCTCTCTTCTTTTTTCTTGCTGTCTAGCAAGAGTGAGGAATCATTGTGGAGAAAAATGTTCCCACAGTCTCAAATGCATCTTCTTTAAATCCTAACTCTCTAGGTTACATGATAAAAAAAATTACTTGAACACATATGTGCTGCAACACATAAAACTAGAATTGTTGGCCAGGTCATTAAAGCCAGATGGTGGGTAATGAAGATCAGGTTTAGGAACTGGTTGAGGCTGGGAGGTAGTAGATTTTGAAAAGTACTCATGAGTAATCTATTTTAGGGACATGTAGGACCACGAGGTGTAGGCCAAGTTCAGAGTCTAAGCTTTCCAGGCTGCCGTGGGAAAGAACAGGCCAGAAATGGATTTCTATTAAGCTAAATGAAAAGAGTAACCAGAAAGCAGATTTTGGGTAGGAGAAGGCCAGGAAATTGTCCTGGAATCAATAAAAGTGTGTAGAGACAGATAAGACAAAAAGATGAGTCCATTTTCCTGCTTCCTGTTCTGGTTATGTGTGTCCTGGTGAGCATAAGCCAAGATGTTTCGCAGCTACATGCTATAAAATAAAGGGGAAGGCTTGCTAGTAAATAAGTCTTCTTTCTGGCTTTCGGAAACTGACACTTTATTTGTCCAATTTATTTCATTGTAATCATAAAATTGGCTGGTGTTCCATCTACATGAATACTCCAAACTTTTGATAGAAAATTAAATGTTTGGATTGGTAGTTCTGAGGTTGACATTTCAAATATTTTCTCTAAAATAAGAGGCTTCTATAACATCCATTTGATGGTGTTTATCCTGGGCTTATTTTACTCAGTGCTTGACTGTGGTATTATATTTTTACGATTGACAATCACTGTTTTAGTTCAAGTATGTGGCTTAGGAATTGAGAACATCTCTCTCTTATGTCCTAAATGAGTAAAAACAGGAAATGCTTTAATGAGGTAAATTGGCATGGGGAAAGGGGCAAGGAAATACTGTTTCTTGATCACTTAAGGCAAGCCTGGCCCCATGGGACTGGGATCAACAACTTCTAAACAAAAGATTTTGTACGTGTTTGTATTCTTTCAGTAGTTACATTTAATTTTAAAAAAGCTTTGTCAGAGTTGCTGTTTGCAAATATCTTCTCCCATTTTGTAGGTTGCCTCTTTGTTTTATTGCCAGCTTCTTTTGCTGTGCAGAAGCCTTTTAGTTGGATACAGTCCCATTCATTTATGTTTGCCTTTACTTCCCTTGCTTTTGAGGTCAAATTCATAAGATGTTCAAACTGCTACCATTTGCAACAACATGGATGGACCTTGAAAATATTATGCTATGTGAAATAAATCAGTCAGAAAAAGCTAAGAACCAGGTGATTGCACCCACATGTGGGATATGAAACTGCAAGTTGTAGACAGAGGCAACAATGTGGTGGTTCCCAGAGGGAAGGGGGTCCTCGGGTTGGGAGTGAAGGGGGCCTACTATGGTAACAGGAGGTGACTTGACTTTGAGTGGTGGGCACACAGTGCAATATACGGATCTAGTGTCATAGAAATGTACACTGGAAACCTATATGATCCTATTCACAAATGTCATCCCAATAAATTTAATTAAAAAATCAGATGCACAAAATTGGATGACTTAAAATCCCGAGTTTGTGGAAAGTTATCATCCATTTATATCCTTATGTTTATGTATTTTCTTTTCTTTTACTAGTCGTCTGTGGTCCCCAAGTTTATCTCTCTCCATCTTAGACACCCATTCTTGTGCTATTTAACTTAACATAAATGTTATTTTGTTAAATGTCTTATTCTTCTTTCTACATTTTTACATTTAACATTAATACACCATCATTACATATACCATCCTTTGGTTTTAATTTGCTATTGGTAAATATTTTCATACCTGTTTCATACATGTGTTTTTTTCCTTCAAAATACTCCCAGTCATAAAACATAAACACACAAATTTTCACTAAATAACTTCAAACCAGCTTCCATAATGAACACATAATTTGTTCCCAACATGTTGGAAGAGGTTCATTAAAGGTCATTCATTATACTGATAGAAGAGGGTATTCTTTTTCCCCGCTTATATTGAGATATAATTGTCATGTGAGATTGTATAAGTTTCAGGTATACAATAACTTGATACACTTACAATATCTGAAGATGATTACTGCAGTCGAGTTGTTTGCACTTCTACCCCCTCATATACTTCCTATGTTTTGTGTGAGAACATTTAAAGTCTACTCTCTTAGCAGCTTTAAAGTGCATTATACAATATTCTTCCCTGCAGTCACTGGGCTATACATTAGATCCCCACAACTTACTCATCTCATGACTAGAGGATTGCACCCTTTGACTGACAGTTTTCGTTTCCCCCACCTCCCAGCCCCTGGCATTCACTATTCCACTCTCTATTTCTATGAGTTTGACTTTTTAAGCTTCTGCATATAAGCAATTTCAGTATTTGTCTTTCTGTGACTTATGTGACTTAGTATAATGCCCTTAGTTTCTTTCATCTTGTTGTAAATGTCAGGGTTTCCTCCTTTCTCTTGGCTGGATAATATTCCACTGTGTGTATATCTCTTTTTCTATATCTCTTATATGTATCTTTTATAGTATCTTCTTTATTCATTCATCTGTAGTCAAGCACCTAGTTGTTTCCATATCTTGGCTACTGTGAATAACATGGTGCAATGAACAGGGGTACAGATACTGCTTTGAGATACTGAGTTGATATTTTCAAATCTATACCCAGGAGTGGGATTGGGTCATGTGATAGTTCTATATTTAATTATCTGAGGAACCTCCATACTGTCCCCCATAATGGTTGTACCAATCTACATTACCACTAAGAGCATATAGAGTTCCTTTTTCTTTACATCCTCACCAACATTTCTGTCTTGTCTTTTTCATAGTAGCCATTTTTTAATGGTGTGAAATGATATCTCATTGTGGTTTTGACTTACATCTTCCTGATGAGTAGTGATGTTTAGCAGCTTTCATGTACCTGTTGACTATTTATGTCTTCTTCAGAAAAATCTCTATTCAGTTCCTCTTACTATTTTTTTTGGATTGTTTTTCTGTTGTTGTGGTGGTTATTTTTGTTTTTGCTATTGAGATTTACAAGTTCCTTATATATTCTGGATAAAAACCCTGTGTCAGATGGTTTGCAAATATTTTCTCCCATTCCTCAGGTTGCTTTTTGATTTTGTTGATTGTTTCTTTTGTTGTGCAGAAATTTTTAAGTTTGATGAAGTTCCATTTATTTACTTTTGCCTTTGTTGCTTTTGCTTTTGATGTCATATCCCAAAACTGTTGTCAAGACAGATGTCAAGGAGCTTTTTTCCCTGCTTTTCTTGCAGATGTTTTATAGTTTCAGGTCTTATGTTTAAGTCCTACATCTATTTTGAGTTAATTTTGTGGATGGTGTAAAATGAGAGTTCAATTTCTATCTTTGGCATGTGGATATCCAGTTTTCCCAAAACAACTTGTTGAAAATAATGTCCTTTCCATTGAATATTCTTGGCTCTTTGTCAACTAAGTTGAACATATGTGTGTGAGTTTATTTCTGGGATGTTGATTCTATTCCATTGGGATGTGTGTGTGTGTGTGTGTGTGTGTCTAATTTTACACTAGTACACACTGTTTAGATTACTACAGTTTTGTGATATATGTAGTTTGGAATGTAAAGTGTGATGCCTCCAGATTTATTCTTATTTCTCAAGATTGCTTTGTTTATTCATGTTATTTTTAGGTTCCATATGCATTTTAGGATTGGTTTTTCTATTTATCTCAATAATGTCTTTGAAAATTTTATAAGGATTGTATTAAATTTATAAATGGTTTTGTGTAGTCTAGGAATAAGGAATAGCTTTCCATTTATGTTTCTCTTCTTTAATTTCTTTTATCAAAGTCCTATAATTTTCAATGTACAGATCTTTTACCTCCTTGGCTACATTTATTTTGAAGTATATTATTATTTTTGATGCTATTGTGAATGCAATTATTTTCTTTATAGATAGTTTGTATTTAATGTATAGAAATGCAATTGATTTCTCTATGTTTATTTTTTTATGGTGCAATTTCACTAAATTTGTTTGTTACTTCTCACGGTGTCTTTTGGGGGGGTGGGACTTTGGGATTTTCTATGTATAAATGGATCATGTCAATGGTAAGCAGACAATTTTACTTCTTCCTTTCCAATTTGGATGTCCCTCCCTCTCCTTTTTCCTCTCCCTCCCCCTCCTCTCTCTTCCTCCCCTTCCCTCTTCCTCTTCCTATCGAATTGTTCTGGCTAGGACTGTCACTACTGTGTTGAGTAGGAGGAGTGTTGAGAATGGGTACCTTTGTCTTAGTCCCTGAGTTTGTGGAATGCTAACACATATCCATGTATACCAGTCCTTTTATTTATTTTATTTACTTTTACTAATCATCCCTGATCCCAAATTTCAACATTTTGCAGTCCTCATAGAAATAAGTGATTCAGATAAGAATCATCAAAGGATGTTAAAACCAGTGAGTGAAAATTTGTTAAGGAGTGGATTATAAACAAACCCCCCAAATCTCTCTGTAAAATACTTAGTAACTGAAAAACGGAAAGATAGTACCTTTACAGTAGGGAATCTTAACCGAGTAATGAAAGTTAACATCACCAGGACTGGGACACAACGTCACATGTCCCCTGACATGATGTGCTGAAAAGGACATAATGTCACTTCTGCGCTGTTCCTGCCCAAAACTCATAAGCTAAATGAAATCATAAGGAAACCTCAGATAAGCCTTTCAGAGGCACATTCTACCAAACAACTGGCCTGTATTCTTAATGTCATGGTAATGAAAGACAAAGAAGGCTGAGGGACTTCTGATTAGACACACACACCAACTGAATGCAACCCATGATTCAGAATCAGGAAAAAAACTAAAACATTTTGCAATAAAAGACATTATTGGGAAAATTAGTGAAGTTGGAATACAAACTATAGGTTAGATAATAATATTGCACTTGTGTTAATATCCTGATTTTGTTCATTATGCAGCAGTTTTATAAAAGAATACTCTGATTCTTAGGAAACACATACTGAAGTATTTAAAGGTAAAGGGGCACCATGTTTGGAATTTACTCTTAAAATGCTCAGAAAAATAATATGCATAAAGCAAAAATAGTTACCCAGTAACAACTGTGGTGTCTGGGTGTAATGTATATGTGAGTTTTTTGTACTCCACTTGCAACTTTTCTATGAATTTGAAATTATTGCAAAATAGAAAGCTAAGTAAAACAAAGAATCAATGATCAGGCAAGAAGTCATTAAAACATGTTGATCCATCTAAATAGTTGTTATTAATAAATAATAACCATCTTTGAAGTTAAGAACAAGTAGAGACTAAAGTACTAGAGAGTATTACATAGCTTATATAACAGCAATGATTTTATAGGCAGTGAACAGTACATTTAAAGAATACATAAAGTAATACTTAGCAGAATTACAAGAAGAAATGAATAGAACTACTAAGGAGAAGATTTCAGAAACTGAGAGACCAAGACAACTAAAGGCTATACAAGTTTCAAATAACACAATTATCAAGTTTTATTTGGTATGTACAAATATACAGAAACTTGCATACAACATATAAAAATTCACATTCTTCTCAAGCAAAAATGAAGCAGCTTTTAAAAAATGACTACTTCTAGGCAACAAAAGAAGTCTCAACAAATCCTAAAGAATATTTTACCAACCACACTTTTAGCCACAATGTAATAAATCAGAAATTGATTTTTAAATATGGTCAAAGTAATGACTTATATGTCCCCAAATAAATTAGAAATTTAGGAAAAAAACAATTCTAAATCCTGAACACAGGAAGTTAAAGTGAAAAGTTTAATGGGAATTATAAAATATTTAGCATGAACTATAAATGAGAAAATGGCTAAAGTGAGAATGTAGCTAAAAGGATATCTGGGGAAAAACTTGGTAAAATTAATAACATATATTCAGAAACAAGAAAGATTGAACATTAATAAACTAAGTATTCAACTCAAGTAGCCTGAGAATAACAAAATATTCTCAAGGAAAGCAGGAAGTGTAAAAAAGCAGGAGATGAAATTCATGAGAACGTGGGAAGGACTGGGAAACCTGGGACTGAAGCCATGTTTATCCAGCCGAAAGGTGAGGATGTGTGTTCCAGGAAACATCCGTTTCATTCAGTAATAATCTGGAAGAGGTATTTCCTGTGTTGGACCAGATATTGAACTTTGTTGGCAACTTCCAAGCAAGGGCACTGAGACTTTTCCCTTGGGGAGATCTTCTGAGAGAATTTTAAACTTTGGTGTCATTCCCAGGTCAGAGCCTTGGAAAACCTGCCTTCTCACCCCTCTGCTAGCGTGCTATTGCTGGCATAGGGGAGAAAAAAATTTCCTTCTACCCTTGTAGGTTCTTTGGCTGGTCTAATAACCAGATTAACATAAGACAGATTAGCAGGAGAAAAGCAAGTTTAATTTTGTATGTGCATCAGCCCTATAAAAATATGAGCCCAAAGGGAGTCAGGCAATTAAGGTTTGTATGTAACCCTGAACCAGGGGATGGGATTGGGGTCTGGGGCTTCAGAGGGCAGGAGGGCGATTCGCAGGATGCTGAGAAGAGCTGATGCTTGGTAATTACATGTTTGTCCTGCCATGCAAACAGGTCTTTCATATAAGCATTATCTCTGGTAATAACTTTCTCTCTGAGCCAGGCCCCTATCTACAGTCTTTTAGGTTGTTAAGGGAATGGTAAATGTTCTTCTTGAGTGTGCTGGGCCTTAATTCCCTTCAGCTCAAAGTAATCCACACGCCAAAGTGGCATATTCTGCGCCCCCTCACTGGGAAAATGTTATCAATCATTCATTATTTCCCACAGGTGTCTTGAGTCTGGACTCTGATATAATAGCAAATCTCTTACTGTCTCTGAAGAATTCTTTCTCAAAATGTACCATTCTTTTTTCTCCAAATGTGTGTCTGTGTGTACCTGACCAATCATAATGTGAAACCTGTATGTTTTGTCATCAGAGTCCAAAAATAACCTTTGACCTCAGAATTCGCAATTCACAAGCTATCTTATGACAAATATACTTCTTTTAAAATAGGAAATATTTGGAATTTGTATTATGATTCAAACTGCATCTGCCTTTTCATCTGAGGGTATTATCTTGATAAAAAACATTTGGTTTCAAAAGTAAAACTTTTTTAGAATTGGATTTCTCTATAATTTCAGTGACTGAGAGAATGCATCAAACCAGATATTATGTTCAAATCAGTTATTACATTTTATAGATAGCCTTTTGTGTACATAAGGAAGGAATAAATCAACTAAATCAATATATGTTTATTTACCATGGCTATGTTTTCACACTTTTCAGAAATGTATTATCTAGCACTGCCGCCTAATATACCCAGAGAATATTGTTTCCCTCTGTGTTTTCTGATATAATCTGGAAAAATAAAAACCAGAAGCAAACAGAATTCTGTCATTCTATTTTTTTTTGGAAGCAAGACAGTTGTTATTTGGCTTGGGAGAAAATAAAGGAAGCATTTCTGATTTGGAAAGTTTCCCAGACTTAAAAATAATATTTGACAGTGTGAAGAGCAGAGCCTGTGTGGCATCCTTTGTGTATGGGAGGCATAAATCTGTTTATTTGCAGTCATTTTTTTCTCTCTTTAGATAGTCAAATCAGCCCCATTCATGTGTGAAGATAATTGCAGGGACATTGAACACCAATGAAAAAAGCACCACATTTTAACAGTAAGCTGTTAGGAATGAACTGTTTGAGAGAATCAATATGATATAGTGGTGAGTTCAGCCTCTGAATCACACACACCTGGCTTTGAATTCATCTGACCTTACTTTTCATATCTCCAAAAAAAGAATGATAGTAGTATCCGAGTGATTAGTCTGTTGTGAGAATTAAATGAAACTAAACTCTATAAGGCTCATAGCTCTGTGCCTGGCCCACAGTGAATCCTTTCCTGCACCTCCAAGGAAACCCCTAGCATAGACATACAACAACAACAAAGAAAAACAGAGAATCACTCACGGTTCACAGGAAGCATCCAGTATTTGGGAATTACTGATGAGTATGCAAATAGAGAAAAGAAAGACAACGAAGCCAGCCCTGGAGGTGACAAAGGGAGCGAGGTGTCTGGCTTTAGGATAAAAGTACTGTCAATGAAAGGAAAAATTAGAAGGAAATCAGGGCTGTGTAGGTACAACGGAGCTTTGGGGATGCCTATGGTCAAAGACAGGCTGTTGTCATGCAGGACACTATGTTCATGTGAATGAAGCCTCCCTTCTTGCCCTGACATGCAAGGCCTCCACCTGTAGCTCTAGTTAACCTCCACAGTGTTAGCACCTAAGCTCTCTGCAAACTGGACCTTCCTGAAAAGATCCTGCACTTTCTGGCCTCTGTGGCTTTGTTCCTGCTGTGCCATCTGGTTTGCTTCTTCTTTTCTTTTTCTCTTCTTCAAAATTTTAACCATACTCCCTATTCCATCTAAAGCCCCCTTCTCCTTCCCAGATTCCAACAAGATTGAATTCTTCCTCCTGTTCATATTTTGACCTCCCCTTAGCACTATTTGTGTACTTCTTTTGTAGCACCTTCATCAGTCACCTTGATTATAGTTCTTGCAACTGTCTCATTACACCTTCTAAATTTGTAAGCAACTTGAGGGCAGAGACAGCCTGATTCATTTTTATGTCCCCCTTGCATGGAACATGGTAGGCACTAAATAGGTGGTTGTTGATGGATAGGACAGTCAGATCGTAGACATATTTCCAGCATGGCATTTTTTATGATCACATAATGGTAAAAATTGCACCAAATATTCATTAAGCATCTCCTGTGTACCAGGCATTATGCTAGGTTCTGTGAACAAGATTGAGCTGATTCTGTCTACTCTATGTTTTACAGGCTGATGAGGAAAACATTTCAGGCAATTCATTAGAATTGCAGTGAGTATTAGGAAAGAGGTAGAAAGAGAAAGGCTCTAACTAAATAGCTCATTTCTTAGAAAGGAGGAAGCTTTAGTTAATACTAAAAAAGTTAAGTGGATTAGTTAGCAAATTCTGAAACTGTACTTGTGACTGATTTAGGTGTGAAATTGCAATATATTATGAGCCGTAGTTGCTGCTCTGTGCTTCAGCAGTAAGAGGTGGCCTATAAATTCAGATTCATTAATAAAGGAGGTAGGTTGAGCAGTCAGGAGCATTAGCTGGCTGAAACAATGCACTAATGCAGCGTGAAATATACTGAGGTCGGCCATTTATTGTCCCCTCGGCTGCCATAAAGTTATTGTTGAATTATTGGCTGTAGCAAAGATGGCAAAGTGATATAGAGGCATAATATCTATTATATACAAATACAAGCATATATTCTTGGAATATATGGATAGATGCTTCCATTTTATCTTATTCCATTAATTTACCTTGGTGTTAGGATGTAGGACTTAAAGCACCGTAAATCATTGGAATCATTTCAGGGCACTTACCTTAGAGCAATGTTTTCTCTTGGGCTTAAAACTATTCTGATTACTCCCCATAATTTCTAGAAAAACACTTAACCAGGTGTTCCATATTCTCTTGAGAGTCATCTTTCTAAAAGTAGATGGCAGAAAAAAAAATGACTTTGAATAATAGAACGATATATCAGGATTTTAATACATAATTCCTCTGAATGAAGATATAATTTGGCCTGCAAACAATAAAGGCTGTTTGAATTTTCTTTCTACTTTACCCAAATTTATATCAAACTGCAAAAACTTGGGAACATTTGTGGGTGGTATGAGAGTTGCGTTTTTTTTGTTGTTGTTTGTTTGTTTTGGTAGAAGTTAAAGAGGGAGTGAATAACCAGCTAGAATGCCAGCCAAGTCACTGGCTTGCCTTACCTGGGGGAAAACTATTAACACTCCTTCATATTCCCATTTTTTAAGTTTCCAATAGAATGATGAAAGCACTGTGCTTACTTTGAACAGGCCATTGAGTACAGCATAAAATGAGGAAGATTTGTGTTCTAATTCCACTGCTTATGAGCTGTGTAATTTGGAGTAACTTGAGGAACCACCCAAGGCCTCAGTTTCCTTGTCTGTAAAACACAAATTATAATATTGCCTTCTTGATCAAGCTGTGAGAATTTAAATGTGTGAATGCATAAAATGCTTAGCATAAAGCCTGATGTACAGTAAATTCTCAACAAATGACAGTAGTTATAACTCTTCATTGTATCTTGATTAATCTCCACCTCTCCTAGGATGTGCATGAATAATACCCATTTCAATGAAGAGCAGAGAGAACCCACACTCTGTTCCCTGGAGTTCTTGAAGCAGTGAAATCACTAAAAAGAATAGGTATAGTGATCTGGATTCTTTTGGTTGTAAGTGACAGAAACACAGTTAAATCTCCTTACAGCCAAAATGGGATTTATTGGAAGGGGTATGTGTGAGGCAAATGACATCTGTTGCCTGTTATTAAGCACAGAAGTCCAAATACTTCTGCCCGTTGTCTCCTGGTACCAGAGTCACCAAGGAAAACACAATAGTCAAACACTGGATAGAAAGGTACCTTACTCACATAGAGAAGAGGCAGAGCAAGATCAGCTCCAATAGTGGGCGACAGTCCCCCATGGCCAACAAGTTTCTCCTAGCCAAAGCAGGGCAACTGGCCTGATGCATTCCTCTCATGTTCAAGTGGAAGGACCCCACTCTCTCCCCACAGGGGGTAGGTGCCATACGGGGGTTGGCCAGCTGACACGTAACACACATGCTTAAGCAGAACAAAAGGGTACATGCACAATGAGTTTGAAACAGGGCAAGTTATTCCCATAGAAGATGGTAAGTCCAGCACAGGCTTTGGGACCGTTTATCTCTTGTTAAGAAAGTGTTCCAGGCCCAGCGCCCATATGTGGTGAAGTAGGGGTGGAAAAACTGCCTGGATAAATCTGCATTTTCCAACAGTATGAATAGCTGTGGAACTGAAGAAAGTAGCATGGAAATAACTTACATCAGCACATGAAACTTGGGTCTTGAAAACCAGCAGTTAATATCTCTGCCTGCTTCTCATCTCTGCTTATTGACCTCATTTTCTCTTCTTATCCAATGAACTTTTCCTTACAGCACAGATCATGGCTGCTAGCAAATCCTGAGGCCACATTCTGCAGCTTGGCAACCAGTAATGAAACAGCATCTCTTTCTCCCTCAGCTTCTACTTGAAAAATTCTGGGGAAGGACTGGAACTGGTCAGGTGTCCTTTCCTTGGACAGCTCACTGTGCTCAGGCATTGGCCTACTACGAATGGCCTGCCCTGGGCTACCTCTGGGACCTGAAGCTGGTGTGCTGTGTACATGCTGGGAGGAGTGGCGGGCCGGGGTTGAAAGTAGACTCTCTACAGCACAGATACGACCATGTAGGGAAGAAATCTTAGAGACAATTTTTTTTTCAAATAGTTCATTTTATAGACAAGAAAATGGGACCTAGAGACAACCAAAGGTTGTTCAGGGTTACCCGGGTGTGACCCTCCTGAGGAAGTGTTCTCTTGTGGCTGGAAGGAGCCTTATCTTCCTTTGGTCATGGGTGGAAAGTATGGTCACTCAAAGGGACTCAGACTGCTTTGTAAGTGCCCGCCAGGACTCAGGTAGGCTTTCTTAGCTGGACTAAATATTTGAAGAGGGAGATAGAGCACAAGAGGGCAGGCAAGGTCACTGAGTTTACAGTTTGCATCCCGTCACTGTCACCCCTTGGCACTGTCAGTCCCTTCAAACCTCAGTGGGACACAGACACCCTCATCAGATTTGCTTCTGAGGACAAACTGTGTGAACACAGGCTTGAGAAGCGTCATCGGCCAGCATAGCTGGCTCAGGCATGACTAAGTGGTAGCTGAGAACAGTTTCTCAAATTCTGCATCAGAGAGGAAACGGTTCTAATGTTGCCTCTGAGCTTCACTTTCTGTGTTCTAGGTCCCTACAGGATTCTGCTCAGGATGTGAGTGGCCCGTCTTATCTCCTAACTGGTTATCAGTTCCCCCACTGGGGAATGCTAGGGGGTGTTTCAGGGCTGTGCTGGGAGCATGGGAGCTACACAATAAAGATTAGTTTTTAGGTTTGGCAATTAAAAATATGACTTACAATTAAGACAAACACCCAAATATTGTGGAATGAAATTTAAATAGTATTTCAATGTTTATAGTGAATCAGGAGATTTTAAAATTATTTTGATTTTGTTGTCAGTGTCCTGACCTTGTGTTCCTGATTCCTCAGGGGTGATCTTTCATCCTTGTTAACTGTTAGGAGTACCTTAAATGAAAATATGTCTCTTTTGTCATTTCTTACTTTGTGTATTATTCACTCTACCTTTTAAAAATTGGGTTAGCTAGTGTTTTATATATTTTATACATTTTGTTTATATATATTTTCAAGCCTTTTATCACAGCAGTGTTTCCTTGAATTATAGTTAATTTTTTTAATCCTCACCCTAGGATATGTTTATTGATTTCAGAGGAAGAGGGAGAGAGACAGAGAGAGAAGAGAAGAAAGATATATCGATCAGCTGCCTCCCATTTGTGCCTCAGTTGGGGATCAAACTAGTAACCCAGGCATGTGCCCTGACTGGGGATTCAACCCACCTTTCGGTGCGTGAGATGATGCTCCAACCAACTGAGCCACCTTGCGAGGGCTCCTTGAGTTATAGTTTTACATATCTGTTTGTTCCATTGCTCTGGTTTTTTTTTCTGGGGACTCCAATAAAATGTGTACTACATTTCCCTGTCTGGCTTCTTTATCATTTTTTTCTTTTTTTTAATCTTTTTATTTTCTAGAAGTTTTTTACTTCCTTTAATTTTCCTGTGTCATTTTTCTTTTTACCTCTTTTTATACTTTAATTCCTTTCTGTGCTTTTAATCGTGCTTATTTTCTTTTGTGTTTGTGGTTTTGTATTTCTTCTAATGTAGTCACTATCTCTTAAATGTCAATTTTCTCTAATCTGTATTTTACCTTCAGTAAGCATTCCTTCACATCTTTCTGTTCCCCCCATAACTCTTTGAGGTGTTAGACCATATCCTTTTTCTTTCTTCCTTTTTTTAGTTGGGTATAATTGACATGTAACATTATATTAGTTTCAGATGTACAATGTAATGATTTCACATCTCTCTTTTCTTTTGCATGTTTAGGTGGGATGGGTTTTCCTGGGCTGACGTAGGGGGATCCTATGGAAGGACAATAGGTCGGGGTGTTTCACCGCTTCTTATCGTGAGGTTCCCTCTTCTATTGCTATGTTGCAAGACTCCAGAGGTGGCTCTCTCGGTGGCCACATCTCTGTCTCTCACAGTTAAATCTGGCTCAAAAACTTGTGCTGCCTCAGCCTGTGCTCCTTGCCTCTACGGCATGACACTTACACATTCTATGTGATTTGGGGACTTGTGGGGACCTGTGTCCTGGGTCTACCCTTAGCACTCGAAGCCTTTCTGTCCTTCACCTTCAGTGTTGTCTATCCTGCTCAACTTGGCTATTGTTTCCGGTAATCTTTCCTTTAGCGTGAGAACTTGTCGCTCTGAAAGGGAGCATTTTATGTATATGCATATTTCTGATTCTCCTAAGGCCGCAGAGCAGCAAAACCTTGTTTGATTTTTTTCCATGTTCATGAACAGCATACCTGGCACTCACTTAAAGCCTCTGAGACTTTTTCCCAATTTTGCTACAGTCTCAGATCCTTCAACAGGGTTCTGCTCAGAGTAATGCTTCATTTGGGATCTTTTTGGTTGTGTTTCTGCATCTTGCTGGTTATGTTGTTGTCGTCCCTTTTCACTTTCTGCCATTTCTGCCACTCCCATCTTCCTTTTGTGTAGCGCCTGCTGCCTGTGGGGAGGCTGGACAGCCGCCGCCGCACTGCGCTGCTCCTACACCTCCCCTACGCCTGGCGGTGTGTATGTGCTATTGATTGACTTAGAAAAAACTATCTTGTTAGTCCTGTTAGGGTTTAAAGAAGAGTTTAGGGAGATAAAAAAAGAAACAATATTTCTGACAATGTTACCAGAAATTCTAACCTAGAATAATATAATTAGCATTGATTTCAAAAAGCATTGATTTCAGAAACATTTAAAGTTGTTTCTGTGGAGATACCAAAAGACACTTTATAAGGACCAAAAAAAAGCAGGTTCATTTCAATTAATTTCATGTGATTTATCTGTTCATAGTAAAATGTAGACTCACTAACCATTTAAATCTGCCTATTTATCTACATATGAATCTAATTTTAAACTTGGAGTTTGTGTTTAGTAAGGCATTTTTCTGGGTTATGCATGCATTATGAGTAGTCACCCAAAATGCTACACCTTGAGTCTGTAATTATATTATTCCCCATGTTCCTCACCCCATTGCACTCAATGAGAAGGAGGTTTCCACGTTATACACTCATAGCATCCTGTACCTTTCATTTCTGACACCGATCATGAATTGTAATTATATAATAACTTGTATGCTATATTAGTTTCTTAGGGCTGCCATAACAAATCATGCCAACCTTGGTGGCCTAAAATAAGAGGAATTTATTCTCACACAGTTATGGAGGCTAGAGGCCAGAAAACACTACGGCGGCAGGCTACATTCTCCCCAGAGGCCCTGTGAGCGGTCTGCTCCCTGCTCCTGTGTTTCTGGTGGCTGCAGGCAATCCTTTGTGTTCTTTGGCTGGTGGCTGTCTCCTTGCAGTCTCTGCCTCCCCTTTCCATCTCCTTCTCTCTGTGTATCTAATCTCTCTCTGCTTTTCTCTTCAGGATACATGCGATTGCATTTAGGGTTGGCCCAAATAATTCAGGGTAACTTCTTTCTCTCAAGATCTTTAACTTAATCTGACTTTTGCCAGATGAGGTAATAATCACAGACTTTAGAGACTGGGACATGGACATCTCCTTGGGGCCACCATTTAGCTCACTTCAATACCAATCCTCCTACTAAATGCCCAGCTCTTTTGGTTTCTAAGTTCCATAATCATGTCCCTTTCTCTTTTGGTCTGTCCCTAGTTCCTAGTACTGCACCTGATTTGTAGTGATTAATAAATAAATTGCTGTGGAATCAATCAATCAATCAATCAATCCATGAATTCCGTATAATTGCATCTCCACGTTTTGAGTTAGTCTGCGGCCTTAACCTCAAGCAATCTGTTTTACCTGTAATTGAATGGAGAAGTATCTTATGAATTCTAAAGGACCAAACCAACATTTGTATAAAGATATAGTATGATGCATGGACTAGCTCTGTTTCAATTGCTTTAAGTGCTTTCTAGAATTCTGGAATCATTTTTTTTTTTCATTTTATCATACTTGAGAGTTCTGTGAGTTGTACCATGTGCTCTGCTTCTTACATGACATATAGCAACTATCTTAGTGTCTTATTGTCATCCATTTTTCTTGTATGTTCAGCTTGGTGGAGTTGTATTAATACAATTGCTTCAGGGCTGATGGATTGATTATCTTAGCGGCCAGCTCATTTTACCACTTGTTCAGAATTTCTTTTAAAACTAATGTGTACACTGTCTACTTTTAATAAAATTTTGAAATAACTTCTGTAGTTGATTTGAACAAGAAAGACAATAAAAATATTTTTAAAAATACCATAAATAAAATATAAAAAAGAGAAGTATGGTAGCCACTCAGGATCAGATAATTATTGTAATTATATTCTAAGTCAAGCAGTGATATCACTGTTGATTGAAAAATAAAGAAACATTATTTAATTAATAAATTAAAGAAAAAAGAGTATAAGTTCATTACAAGATATAAAGATTTTTCTGATTCTGGGATCTAGGTGGAAAAATTAAGTGTATACATTGCACCTTCAAACTGTCTTTTGTTACTAATCAGATTTAACTCACCCCACTCTACTCCCTATGTTCTTTCTGAAGCTACTTTCAGCTGAAAATTTCTTTGTGGCCTTTTGGATATATATAGGAATCATGAGGAGAATGAATGACACGCAGTAGTAAGGTACATTAGGACATTTCTCTAAATACATTATGCTTCTAAATAGTGTACATTTAAATAACCAAAGTCAGGGTTTTTTTTTTTTTTTGCATAACCAAGACTAAAGAATCCTTCAAGATGTTTGGGATTTGATATACTCACTTCACTATTGGTAGGAATAACTACACTATACCACAATGCTACAACATGCATACGTAGCTGGCAGATGTTAATATTGAATGAGTAAGTCACTGAAGAGAAGAGGGCATTTAGAGCTAAAATGCAGCCCTACTTTCCTTCTATATTTCATATAATTTCAGGGGATCAGAAGTCAGGTATAATTCCCCAGTCCCCATTCCCTACCTCTGCTCTGCTCGTAAGCTTATCTCTACCACACACAGTCTGTCTTGGCTCCTTTGTGTGTTAGTGGAGGTCTTTCTTCTCTTTCCCAAGAACAATTCTTTCACCTTGTTAGGAATCATGTCGTTTGGATGTCACAAGGAACTGGTTTCTACCCACCATGTGCTGCCTTATAATTTCAACTCCTCTGTTAGCTCTCTTCTTTCTCTATGTAAACATGCTCCTGTGTATTTCATTTTGATAAATACAAATGTAAAAAATCTCACAAACCTATAGCCCTTTCACAATTAAATTTTTAAAAAGTAATCTTATGTTCCTGGTTTCATTCATTCACTTCCTCATTTACTCACTTGTTACTCAACAAACATTGATTGACCCTTAACTATTAGAATATAGTAATGGCCAAGACACCCCATAAGAGTCATATACTCAAAGAGATAACAGTATAGTAGAATAGAAGTTCAACTAAACACCAATTGTAACACAAAGTAACATGAGCTTTTGATAGATGTAAGATAATATATTATAGGCTCTTTGTTATTCCTTCATCAACAGGTGGAGGTATTTCCCCTCCCCTTTGATACAGGCTAGACTTAGTGAGTTGCTTGACCAATAGAACATAGTGGAAATGATGTTCAGGGCTTTCAGCCTAGGTCTTAATAAACAGAAGGGGTATAGAACAGGTTCCCCCAAAATACAGCACTTGGGTATGAAGACTATTTACAGATAAAGGCAATCAAGACCCGGAAAACTCATAAAAAACTCTTCCTCCTTAATTGCCTAGAAGAAATATAAATTTCCTCATTTGTGAGAAACTTCTGCAGTTAGAAGGGGAATTTACATTGGAAAAGGGGCCTGTACCAGGAAGAGAACTATTACCAGAGTTAACTTTTTACCTGGGAAATTTATCTGAATAATAGGGCAACATTTATTTTCTAAGCATCTCCTCTCACCCTCCTATGAATGGCCCTCCTCCCCTTTGTAGCCCCAGACCCTTATCCGCTTCCTTAGCTCAGGGTGTTATATAAGCCTCAATTGCCTGCCTGCTTTTTGAGTCTCATATCCTTGCGGGGCTTCCTTACAGATGTAATTATATTTGTTTTTTCTCCTGTTACTTTGTTTTATATCATTTCAGTTGTTAGACGAGTCACAGAACCTAGGAGGGTAGAAGGAAAAATTTTCCTCCCCTACAAAATCTTGCAGCCTCGGCTGAATTTCTTAGAATGTTGTTTCTGGTGGTGTTCCTTCTCAGATCGCAGCCGCCGTGCAGTAAGAAACCCACATCAGTTGGAAGAACTGATTGACAGCTATAGTTGAGCTTTCAGCTGCTAGAGAGCAACTTCCAGCCAAGTTAATTGCATCATTCTGGAGAGCCTCCCAGTCAAGTCTTCAGATGGCCCTAGCCCCAGCTGCTCTAAGACTGCAACAATGTGACAAATCCCAAGAAAATGCTGCCCAGTGAATCCAGAGAATTCCCAGAACTGTAAGAGATAATAAGAAATTAGGTTTTTGCCACTCTATTTTGTGATGGTTTGTTATACCGCAATAACTAGACAGCTGGCTATGTGGAATAGTACCTATCCCAGGCTTGCTGGGGAGAATTAGGGCAGGCTTCCCAAGGGGATGTGATCCAGTGCCACTTTGTGCCCTTGAGAATTCAAGTGGACAAAAGTGTGATCCATGTTTGCCATGAGCTTGTACACTGACACCATGGTCAAAAGCTCACGGGTTTGTAAAGAATGACGAAGCCAATAATAACATGCACCTGTGGACCAGTTGCTGCCTTTCCCCAATTGATATCCCTGGGATTATAAATAAATAAGTAGATAAACAAATAAATACTAAATTGGCATGTTTTTAAAAAAATCATTACATATTCCCATACATTTAGGAAACACTATGTTAATCAAAGTAAAACAAATTGGTTTGGAGGAGAACTCAGAATTTTTAACATGTTGAAGTTCTTTGTAAATCTCTGAGTGGAAATTAACTAATAAATTCCTTTTTCCTCACATACTAACTATTCCATGGTATGTCAGGTGGGAAATACTATTCTATTGTGTTTCCACATTTCAGTAAAACTTAAGGAGAAAGTAAGAGACTAAGAGACAATGGCTTTGCTGTCTTCCTTTCTCAGAGAGGTAGTGTGGCATACCAGAAAGTATACTGGTTCTAGGAATTAGACTAATCTTGCTTTGCCATTTTAACTACTCATTTGACATTAAATTTCTTCCCTTTTCTAAAGCACAGATTTTTTAAATCATAAAAGGCAGGCTCTTGATCTGGATTTTTTTTTGGGGGGCGGAATATAGATTCCACATAGTCCCTAGGTCCATGAACCCCCTTGACATCATATGTACAATAATGGATTTTCTTGGGGAAAGATCTATAGATTCTGTGAGATTCTCAAAGGGATCTCTGACCCCAAATAGGGCAAGAACAACTAGACTAGATTATTTCTAAGCCTCTCCCAGATGAATAATAATTCAGTACTACTTCAAAAAAGAAAAGTCTTTATTCGATTTTTATCCTATTAGTTAATTTTAAAACCATATACTTACACTAGTTTAAATTAATGGTTCAATGAAAGAAATAGTTTATTATTTTCTTCAAAAGATTAAAAAAAGCTAAAATTCATTTTTTTCCTTCACACTGGAATACTCCCAAGAGATTTATAGAGTAACAGAAAGCCCAGGGCTCAAATAATTATCTAAATGAGTGCAGAATTGATCTTGAACTCTCAAATCAGAATTCAAGTTGTATTGAAAATGCTTTGAAAATGATTATACTTTTGAGTTTTTAATTGATTTCATTTTAGGTCTTGTTTAAGGAGACTGCTAAGTTGAGAGTAAAGAATTTTTCATACTAAAAAAACATTCACAGTGTAGCTGGAAAGTGAAAAATTGAGCAATGATATATATGTATAAGAACTAGCTTAAACTATAAACATTTATTTTAATTACACATAAGACAAGAATGATTTCTTCTTCAGAGGCTCAAACTATTTAATTGGATTGGTTGTCCTGATTAAATTAATCAGATGAATAAATGTTTGCTCTCTACCTCACTCTTCCATGACAATGACTTTGACATAGATATTTTTACAGATATTTTCTTTAAATGTTTACAAAATAATCTATGTTAGCTGGTGGAGAAATATTTCTCTATTAAAATTGAATTTTTGCATTTCTGAGGCTGTGACCTGAAGAGTTATTTCTGATGGCTTCTGGCTATTACTTCTTTGGTATCACACGGACGAACCAGTGAACGTTGTCTGGATATCCATGTACCAGACAGCATTGTGGATTGGGGTGCATTCCTGGCACTACTGTTTGTCACTTCTTGTTCAGGTCTTTTACTCGTTTCTTGATCTCCATGTTCCATTCTCCTTCATGGTTTATATGGTTGGGTGAGAAATGGACCCATATCTCTTCGTGAAAGGCATACTTTCACATCCCAGGGCATCCTACCCCTTAGTCATCTTATTTTAGGAGCCTGAGAAACCCTGGTTTTTAGAAAGGAAGTGAATCATCAGCACCCTGCTGGTGGTGCTGGTGCCAGTGTTGTGTGGCCAGAAGTACATGGTCCCATCCCAGGAGCCTGAGAAGCAGGACTGGCCATCTAAAGAGCTTACTTTACCCTGACAAATGAAGGGTGGGGATTCCTCAGCAGTGTTGGGGGATCACATAATTGGTTATATTATGGGATAACTTCTACATGATAGGGGTTTTATCCTGCTGGTGGGAGAAAATCATATTTAGAAATGGGGGAGCAGGCAGTGATGATCTGGGTCACTCAGCAGCTGAGTGATCTAGATCAGGCTGAGATCTAAAAGGATTCTTGAACAGTCAGCCACTCAGCCACATTAATGGCAAGGGAAGTTTGATTCTCAGAAGAAGACAGAGTTGAATGGTTTCTTTCAATACTACTTAAAATTCACCTCAATAAAGCTTATCCTGAACATACCATTTAAAGTCAGACCAAAAGACACTCCTGATCTGTTCTTGCTGGCTCTACTCTCTCTTTCCCCTATCCCTTACCTTTCCTATAAATTGTAACTTATTAATGACTTAGTTTTAATTTTTGTCACCATACATCTCTCCATTAGAATGTAAGTTCCACACAGGTAGAGATCTTTGTTCAGTTCATAAAAATTCAGTTGAACCATATAAAACAAAATTTCTATTTTGGGGCACTAATACAGTGCGATCTTCCAAGAGTATAGAACAGTGCCTGGTGCATAATAGTCCCTGAATGAGTGTTTATTGAATGAATGGTAGAGAAGCAGCACTGACTCTACATATCAGTAGGACAGCAAGAAAGAGTGTGTGGGAAATATTTTCACTTATGGTTGAAAAGTTCCTCACATATGCTCTAAGCAGGCTCTTCCAAAAAAAAAAGGGCTCAAAATATTCATTTGACAGTAAATATTTTTGTATGCTAATGTGTATAAGGTTCTATGGGAGGAATTGGCATAAACTTTCTTCTGAAAGTTTATTTCAATCATCCCACTCTGATGGCCAGCCAGCCACCTTCCTTACACCGACTGGCACTCCGACTCCAGCAGAAAACAGGAAGAACAAGCTCCAGTGAATCTATAGCTTTTTCCTTCTCCACTTACCCCTTTACATCCTCATGTCCATCCTTACTCTCCATGGCTCATCATTATGGTCAGTCTTTTGTAAACACCCTCACTCCTCCACCCTTCTCTCACTCCACACTGCCTCAGACTAACTCTGTACTTTCACCTGAAAATTAAATCAGTGTCAATTTTTTCAGACAAGAAAACCAGAGCTTAGCATTAAGAGATTTGTTCAAGGCACACATAGCTAGCAACTAGTAATTTTAATAATAATAACCAACATCATTTAGCAAGTGCTTTGTGTCGGGCATTGACACAAGTGTGATCTTATTTAATTTTCATAAAAATCTCCTCCCATGTAAATTACTATGTTGAGGTTCAGGGAGGTTGAGTAACTTGCCCAAAGTCACCATGCTGGTCAGTAGTCCACATTCAATCATTCAACCACTATTCATTGAGTGCATAATCTCGGCAAACAACATACTGGAGACTAAGTCTACAGTGGTGAGTAGAACAGACATAGTCTTTGTCCTAGTAATGGCATAGTAATGGCCAATTTTTATTAAGCTCTGGCTAGTCCTTGGCATTATTTCATTTTACTCTAACCACAACTCTGTGATGGAGATACTATTAATATAACATGCAATTTTCAGGTGAAAAATTGAGTCCTTTTTTAATTGAATTTATTGGGATAACACTGACTAATAAAATTATACAGGTTTCACGTGTACAATTCTGTAATACATCATCTGTTTATTGTATTATGTGTTCACCACCTCAAGTCTCCTTCCATCACTATTTATCCCCCCTTTACCTCCTTCTACCTTTCCCTCCCCTCCTTTTCTAGAAATTAAGTCTTAAAGAAGGACCTTTCCAAGGTCCTATTGCTAATGGATAAACTGATTAGGATGGGTTTGTGAGCCCATGAAATCTGACCTCGAAGTTCATTCTTCTTATCACTATGCTATGCTTCTTCCAGGAGCTTGTACTTCAAGGAGCTTGTACTTCCAGGAGCTTGTACTTGTTGCTCACTATGCTTCTTCGTGAGCAACAAGTACACTAACAATAAAACAGAGATAAACACATGTCTTCGGGTTGCCATATAGACCCATTGGAAAAATAAACTACGGCTACTGGGTCTCTTATTACCCTTGAAATTGCATCACCTTCTTCTAGACTGATAGGTCCATGGAGTTGTGAAACTGTACATGGATATCTGCCAGGCTGTTCATTTTTTAAATTTGCATGATGTTAAGCAAACCCGACTTTTATATAATCATCTTGAATGCAGGAAAAAAAAAAAGCCCATCAAGTTTAAGAGATAGAAAGTGCTTATAAACATTCCAAACATTTGTTTTGTGTTGGCTGGAGTTGGAGTCTAAATAAAAGCTGAAAGTGTGACTAATAATTATAATCTAAATTAGTGCACTGAATTGGAAAGCAGTAATTACTGCATAGGACTTTTTGGTGTAAATGATTTATGGTTGACCTACAGTAGATTATTAATTTGGAAAAGGGAGGAATTTTAATGCAAACTAATTAAGTTTGGAGTCCTTTCTGATTTGGTTGATAGAATAGTGGAAAATTCCAGGTCTTCTGTTTTTGGCTGAATTTTGAGTTAGGATGAGGGATCCACAATCTGTTGGAGTCTGTAGAACTTGAGTGTAACGCAACGGCCTCATGCCAGGCTCAGAGCCTCTCTGATCTGATTAGGGCAGAGCCGTGCAAGAAAATCTCTTTCCTTCGACAAAAACAAAATATATCCTCATAGAGTGTTTACATGCTCTAAGATTTTTGTACCCTTTCCCAATTGTTGTTCTCTGGGACGGCGAGAACCACCATTACTGTTTACTTACAGTGAGCTAGATGTTATGTCTAGAGGTTTCCAATTTTCACAATTTTTTGTGACACTGTTTCATGCATGCAGAATCTTGAGCAGCATCTTGCTTCTACTTACTCTATGCCAGTAGCATCCTCAATTTGTGACGACCAAAAATATCTCCAGCCATTGTTGAATAGCCTGTGATGGGTCCAAAAAGGCCTCTGGAGAGAACCACTGTATTGGACACTTTACATGCATTACCTACTTCATTCTTGACAATACCCCGTCAGGCAGGTATACTAGGCCCATTTCACAGATGAAAACTCTGAGCCTTAGTGAAGTCGTACTTGCCCAAGTCATAGCTAATACACGTTGAAGCCAAGATTCAAACACAGATCTGCATTGACCCAAAGCCTCTGTTTTCAGATGACTGAGGTTTTGAGATTAAGTCACCTCTCTCACTTTTAGTTAAATAAATTGAATTCAGGCAATTAAGTGATTGAGTCAAAATCATGTAAACAACTTGTAGCAGAGGTTAGGCTACAACCCAGGCATCCACACAGCTGCTGGTCATGGGAACTGGAGGTTCAGCTAAGTGAAAAGCACATTCATAGTGACCTTGGCTATATTGCTTGTCTTAAGTTTTTTCTTTCCTCTCTTTTGAATGTTATTCTTTCATTTGTACAATTTAACTTTTGAGTATGAAGTAATCTTTTGAATTTGTGTCCATTGACTGTAAAACACATTCTGAGATTTTAAAATCTGTTTAACATGGGAAAAAACAGACCCTGGGGTTGTTGCTGCTGTACAATTAAATATAAAATCATTCCAACCCACTCAAATGTTTTACCAGCCCACCCTTCCATCCACAAATAGAAAGAAAGCCAAATAATCCAGTGAAGTTTTTGTTCTATCACTAGCATACTCTGGTCCTGCTGGTAGGCCAGAGGGCATGGGCATAGGTAGCTGCATGACTATAATAAAACAGCAACAGACAGCCTTGGATTGGAACTTTGCAATGGCCACTCCAGCCAGCATTATTATTCAATTCTACATGTAACACAGTCAGACCTGATCTGAAATTTCTGCTCAGTGGGTGCCTAACCACAGAAATCAATGTTTTCTCTGTAGGAGATACGCAAGTGCTTTCAGAATGTGTTAGGTTAAAGAAATCTAATAGAAAAATCTGCATAATCAGCTCTTTGACTAATCTTGTTTTTACCTTGAGGTAAGAGGCAATTTGTGTCAAAAACAGTTTCAAATATTTGAACTGTAGGGGAACAAAAGTTCAGGCTTTACAGATTGAGGGCGATAAGCTTATTCTTCCTGGAAGGTCTTCAGGCTTTTGGATATGAGGCTTTCCTGGTGGCAAATAGATTTCTTCAGGTTATGAGTTGCTGGTGAGCTTTGATGACTATATGCTCATAGATTATCTGAGACAAAGTATTCCAACTATAGATGTAATCAACAAGCAGGACTGAACCAAGGAGAAGTTGTCAGGGCAGAGTAAGGACCAGTATCAGCAGGCAAACAATGCCTATCTAGCAATAATAGAAGATGTAAAGGAAATTATTCCAAGACTTAAAACTATAGTATAGTACATTTTTAGACCCTTTCAGGTTGATGCTGCTAGAAGAAACCACTGCAGGCAAAGAGCGTAGAGCTCAAAAGGCCATTTGTAGAGGTAGAACACCTGGGTTATAGTCCTAAGTCTGCCACTTACTGGCTGTGTGACCTGGGAGGGGCTGTTTAATTTCTCTTGGTTTTGTTGTCTACATCATAGGAGGGATTCCTTGTAAGAGCAACCTCATGGTGTTTATAAGGCTTCCCTGAGACAATACCAATAAGGATTTAGATCTGGGCGTAACATGTACCACTTAGTGAGTGCTGGCTGTTGTTGTACAGTCTAGCTCTCTTAGTGATGGGGTAACTAAGGCTCAGAAAAGTAATGACAGAGCTGGAATCAAAGGACTTCCATAGGAATCACTATAGCACCTCCTCACAATGTCTTGGTAGGGCAGGGAAAGGATATGACAGGAGTCCAGCTATAGAGCGAATCTGACGTGGGTGGGAAATTTCTGAGCTCCTGAAAAGCAGCGCAATCTCCTCCCCATTTAAAGAACCTCCCTCTTAAACATGTCTGGGACATCTATGAGACATTGCCGTTGAACATGGGAAAATAAACAACGATACATATCTCATCTTTGTCCATTAGGACACTGTTGTGTATGCACATGCCTGGTTTAAGCTTCAGGATAAAGCAGAAGAGCATAAATGTCCAAGGAGGATATTACTATCAAAGTATTGAGATTTTCATACCTTGAGGCAAAATAAAATAAGATCCCTCACTGCATATGTTTAGGTTTAGGTGTTGCATATGTTTTGATTAATAGCATACCTCTTTGAGTACATAGAGTAAATACAGATTTTAATTGATCAGCATATCATGGCCATAAATGCTTTAGGTCTCACTATCTAATAAACCTGGTTTTTCTAAGCAAACAAAAGCAGTTGAGCTAATAATCATTGGATCTTTGAACAGTCATTGAATAATTAAGTCAGGAAGAAGTAAACCTCAGTTTTCTGTATAGCATTAGTGGAGAGGGACAAAGGAATTAAGGCAGTTCTGGTGGAAAGAGCTAGCTAGGCAGAGAATGTGGACTGACCAGGAAGGGCCATGGGAGGGGCCTCAGAGGTCAACCATATCCATCCTTTGATCTCCTGAAACCCAACCCATTCTTCCAACTTTCTTCCAAGCAAGTGCTTTGTCAGAGTTCATCACAGCCTGGCCACAGCTTAGGGGAGATGTCACTGCATCCATTGTCAGTCATCTTCGTTGTTAAAAACACAAAGTCTGGGTCATCAGCATATCCTTTCTTGAGACCAAGATAAAAAAGTGGGAGAGATGGAGGCTTGGTGTTGCTTTTTTTTTCTGTCTGCTTTCCACTTTTAAAATGCTTAATTGGATTAGACCATATTGAGGTACAGAGGATTAAAGTAGTTTAAGATCAATTCCTTATTAGCTCAAATGACATTTGCAACAAAGTTATTATATATCGCAGGTACAGATAAACTCTTCCAGAGGTTGAGGAAAAAACAATCACCTTTACCTTAGTAGGCTCTAGGTGTGGGGTTAGGTTATTAGAGGTCAGAGGTATTTATAGATGAGATGATACTTTAATTCCAGGAGACTGGGATTTGGAAAAAAATAATGTCTTTTTTTTTTTTTTTGACAGCTGGGACAGCTCTTGAGGAGTCTGCACATCTCTGATGTGATTGTTAGGTACTTTGATAAAGGAAGGATGGTTAATTTATGCTTTTAACCTTTCCCATATCCCATTTCATCCTTTCGACTTTGGGTTAATGACTTTCCTTCTTCAGTATTGTGGGTGAATTAGGTGGTGTCAGCGGCAAAAACACACAATCTGCAAATTCATCATTTTTTGAGGATTTGAATATCAACAAAATTACTGACTTTCAGGTAAAGGCAAAAAAGAATATGATTTATGTTATATAAACTTTTGAAATTGAGTGTGTATACTTCTAAATTGCCCTTAATCTTAAGAAAGCAATAAGAAGGTTTTCCAGAATTTAAAGACAGTTTATACCATTAAAATTTTTTAATAGAATTCATTTCTTTTGAAAACATTTTGAGGCATTCCATCACAGATTATGTTGGATCTACAAAAGATTATTAATGATTCTTTAACTATAGAAATCCTGTGGGCCCTTGTATTAGTAAAAGATATAAAATTTTGACTTATTGCTTATTCAATCATAGTAAGCTTTCTTATCTCAAGAAAAAAGGACTTTTTTATCAGAGCACATTCAATTTCACATGCTAATAAAAATGAAACAATATAAAGATAACCAAAATAGAATTTTTCATTAAAGAACATATCAATTTTCCTGTAATAAAACACATTCAGGTTCTGACATTTAAAAGCTATGTGACCCTGGGGAAGAGGCTTAATTTCTTTATGCTTTACTTTCCTTATTTGGAAAATATTGCTAGGGGGCTTAATTAGGAATACACACACACACACACACACACATATGCACATACATGTATATAAGATATTATATGCTATCTTATTCAATTTTTAAGTGGTCATAAACCACCTTCAATCTTTTTGGAACAGGCAGGAGTAAATTATAATTTAATATGTTCATTGTGCAGTGGCCATGGAAATGGAGAATGACCCTTCAATATGGAATTGCCTATTGTATTTTTATCTCACAAAATCTACCTCCTCTACTGCACTGGAAAAGGGATTGACCGAAGCATCAGACGAAGGGAGTGTCCCAAACAGAGGGATGGCTCAGACTTTTTAGAGAGTAGGATAATCAGATATCTGCTTTGCCAAGAGCAGGTACAGCTCACGTCTGCTGTCTTGGCATAATTACTTATAGCTCCCCTTACACAACAGTGTTCTGATTGGACAATAAAATCTGGGGAGCCTCACTAATGGATACTCCACTGAGACGACCCTGGAAAGAGGACAAGTTGATACTGCCTGAGACAGGGGCTTTGAGAAAAACCAGAAAATTGTTGCCAATCTTGACCAAAAAGTAAAACCAGGTCAACTTACAGAAAAGACTTTTCTGGTGTGTCAATCCTAATAAAGACTTAAGGAGATTTTCGGTGAAAAACAGAGCTCTCTAAGCACAGTCTGATTAGTTAGATCGATTGGGTCTAAGTCTCTATTTTTCCTAATTTCAATGCATTAGAGTCATGGACATGAACAAGCTGTCACTAGGGTGTGGGGTCTGGTCCCCAGCTGTGCAGATCCACAAACTGGATTTTCTATTAGGCCTTTCAGAGCCCAAGGACTAAGTACAGCAGGGAGAGAAATTTGGGCTTCGAGGACAATGAAAATCATAGCTGGCAAGTGTCAAGCACTGTTGTAAGCACTGTGAATAAGTTATCTGATCCCTTCTGCTTCAAAAGCACAGGGTGCGGAGCAGGGTTTTCATGGACATGACCAGTCTTAATCATACTTAGGGTCATGGGTTTTGAGCTCAGGCTTGTTTAGTTTCTAAAAAGATTTATATACATTTCAGAGACAAAGAAAGAACTTAGAATTAAACATTTTCTAAAGTAAATGCTTTAGGTAAAAGGAAGTTCTGGGAACAAGTCTCTTCTTATTTTCTACAGGGAGAATTAAGCCTATTAATTTTAATTAGTGTTTGTCCTCACACCATTTAGAAATAGATAGCTGATTTTGGAAATAAAAACAAAACAGAGCAGAAAACCTTGTTTTCTACCCAGAAGGATGTGATTTGATGGTTTCAGAGAGATGGGCTTGCTGAAATGGCCTTCACGATCTCACTTCAAATTCATTGGAGTAAGGCAGATTTTTCTCTTCCCAAAGTGTCTGTGATAAACAGCTTTAAATCTTTCGCTCAAATTACCAAAAGCATAGCCCAAAGAGTGAACCTCTTCTTCCCCTGGCTGTGAGGACTCTTGCTCCAGGCTAACAGACAAGCCCTTAGCAGGGACACTATATCCCATGGAGCTAAAATCAAAGAGTCCAGAAACGATAAAGTCAACCTAGAATCATATATTTTTGAAGTCCAAAGGTGCCAAAAAGCACATAGAGTCCAACATTCACCTAAGTGCAGATTGGTGCCCAGCCAAGGTAAGGGTGTACCAGAAGTCACTTAACTCAAGCTAATGTTTGCCTCCTTGATTATTCCACTTCTTTACTTTGGAAATGCATCAAGCCCTGCATAGTTGAGTGCTATTTATTCATCTCAGAGAGGCTCAGCATCCCTGGTCCAATGCCCTTGTGTTCACCATTGCAGCGTTTATTAGGAGAATCTGTTTTCCCTGTCTTCCTTCGGATTTTGCATCTTAGGCTTACAAAACGAACCCAGTCTCAGATATTTAAAATGGTCTTCTTCATTCCACTACTATACTTCTATCTGGATTTTGGACCTTTTGATACAAAAAGCACCTTTATTAGGTATAAGACTTGAAAAACTCTAAGCAGACATTAAAATAATTTTTAAAATTTCTTTTTAATTTCATGAAGTGCTCTCACCTTCTTGCCAATAGATATCATTACCCAGACTATTTTTTGAGTATACAGCAAAAATTAGACAGATGCCAGAAAAACAAAAGAAAACAAAACAGTAACCTGTGTTTGAAGGTTAATGCCTAGGATGCATTTTGAAAGCAAACAAGACTCCTAAAACTCAAACTTGAATTCCACTGAGATACTTCCATAATTTACAGAAGCACCTTGATTTCTCCCTAGCTCAGCCTTAAGACCCTCTCCCCTCCCATCTGCTTATGCAGTGTTGACTGCCACTGAGATTTCTGTTGAGCTATTTTTTGTTATGGGATCTGATCTGCTGCTAAGCTAGTCAACTTCTCATCTCTTATTTGGGTTTTCTTTCAGCCCTAGCCCTTGGTGTTTTGTCAGCTTATCTGCCCTGTGATCCTCTGAAAGGACCAAGGAAAGGAGGAAGGAAGACAAGGAGGCCTCAGCTCGTATCTGTTCCCACCAATTCTAGCAAGCCCTTCTTCCCTGAACATAAGACCCCTTACCTCTAGTGTTTCTGAAATTAAACCTCAATGTTAATAGTTTTATTTAGAAAAAAAATTATCTGGTCAAATAAATTTGGGCCTGCTGACTTAAAATAAAATGTTTCTTTATTATTGCAGACCTTCTCCAAATTTTTATTTTGTTTTTTAAAATCCTCACCGGAGGACATGTTTATTGATTTTTAAAGATAAGGGAAGGGAGGAGGAGAAAGAGGAAGATAAACATTGATAGGTTGCTTCTCGTCCATGCCCTGACTGGGACCAAGCCCACAAGGTAGGCATGTACCCTGACTGGGAATTGAACCTGCATCCTTTTGATCTATGGGATGACACTCCAACCAACTCAGCCACACAGGCCAGGGCTCTTCTCTGAGCTTTTAATATGATGGACTGCATTGTGAATCTCTTAGAAGGTGATGTAGCATGCAGCATTTCCCAAATGTTTCCCAAGCTCACTTTATTGCAAAGCTTTTTTTTTTTTTTTTTTCTGACAGCATATTTTGGGACTAATATGGGACATAACTTGATAAAACTCATTTTAATTTTTCTCTTTTCTCTAGCTCATTTTTTCCCCAGGCCTCAGCCATACCATTATTACCTTCATAGTTTTGCCAACAATTTTCTTCAAATTAACCCACTCTTTTTTCTTAAATAAATTTACTTGAAAAAGAAATGACTGCAAATGGAAAATAAAAATCACTTTCCAGTAAATGGAAAATAATCAGGAAAGTAAGTAGAATGAAGCAATGTTACTAATAAAATCAATTTAAAAGTTAAACTAAAACTTAATAGTGAAATGCAGACGATAATATATTACATTGATTTATAAAAATACAATGCCTAAGAATAAGTCCCTCTTAAGAAGAATGGAGCCAATAATAATCAAATCATAACAGAAGCAATCTGGTCACTGTTGTTTATTTTGGATGATTATGAGGCATCATCATTGAGAGTATTCCAGTTTTTGGTTGACAGAGAACCTCAATTCTTCTCTGCACATGGACTATCATGCCAGAGGTCATTCAAACACTTTCTGAGCTAACAATGGATACTAAGAACTGATTTCTTTAAAAAAATTTACACTTGTTTTTTTCCCTTATTATTTTTTTGTATTATGAAAAATTTCAAACACATAATGTAGAAAAGAATACCACAATAAAAATGCAAATAACTTTCTCCTACAGTAAACAAACATTAACTTTTTTCAATATTTACATTATTTCTTGGCTGAATTATTTCTGTGTAGCATTTTTATTGTAATATTCATTATTACTGAACTATTTTAAAGTAAATTAATGATATCATGATATTTATTTCTATTTTTTTACATGCACCTCCTAAAATAATATTTTGCTGCATAACCGCAATATTATATCATACCTAGCAAAATATAGTAATTTCTCAACATCATCTAATATTCAGCTCACATAAAAGACTTTTGTTTAAGAAAACTTTTGTTTTCAGAACCCATTGAATGATTGCTAGATGATCTTTTTGAGAATGCCAAGTTAGAAGAGAGAACAGAAACTTCCAATCAAGATGGAGGCGTAGGTAGATATACTTTGTCTCCTCACACAACCAAAAAAGGACACCAACAAATTAAAAAAAAACACAAAAACCCAGAACTGCCAGAAAATCAAACTGTATGGGAGTCCAACAACCAAGGAGTTAAAAAGAAACATTCATTCAAACTGGTAGGAGGGGCAGAGATAGACAGGCAGGGCAGGGAGGACACAGAGCAAGGTAGCGGCTTGAGGACTGGGCTGGACATGGCAGTGGCTGGTGGAGGAAGTGGTCCCACATTCACATGTGGATAAACCAGGAGGAACAACTGGGAGTGAGGCAGGTTGTGCAACTCAGGGTTCCAGTGAGGGGAAATAAAGCCTCAACACTGCTGGCTGTAAAAATCTGTGGGGGTTGCAGTGGTGGGAGAAACTCCCAGCCTCACAGGAGAGTTTGTTGGAAAGACCCACAGTGTCCTACAGTGTACACAAACCCACCAACCCAGGAATCAGCACCAGAAGGGCCCAATTTGCATGTGCATGATGCATGGGTCACCAGCCAGCAGTGATCATGGAACGCTGCAGATGGCTCATCGAAACTTGAGAAAAAACATACAGAGACAACGAGGTCCTATGGGGGAATAGGAACAGCAGGGCCACTCCTCACATGGGGAGTGCCTTGGCCACCCTCTCTCCTAGAGGGCACCATGGCCACCCTCCCTGGTGGGGAGAGCTTGCCGATTCCCCTCCAGAGAGGCTTTTTATTGGTTTCGTTTGCATAAGAATTCAGGTAAAAGCTCATTACTCATTGCTAGGAAGTAAGGATCAAACAATAGATAACAAGGAAGTCTGAGGGCCTATTTTGAGTCAGGGTCAAAGAGCTGTAAGACTTTATGGAACAAACTAACTTCCTCCTTGGATCCTTCTCATTCAACTGAGAGCATTCTAAACAAAGCAGGTTTCACAGTAATTTACATGTTCTTTCTTAGGCCTGATCACCCGGGGAATCCACCCTTTTCAGCACAGAGCTGCACCACCCTGTCATTGTTTCAGGCTTAGGTGGAGCAAGGGAACTAAGGCAACCAAGAGATAAGGAGATTTTCTCCCAGACCTGAGGACTCAGGCTGTGTCAAAGCCGAGGAGCGAGGGTCCATCATCCCCTTTTGTTGTAGCCCCCAAAATCCTTCTTTTGGGGGCCTCCCATGTGATTGTGCCTGTCTTAAGTTGTTCCCTCCTTGGGGAATCTTACCCATCTTTGGCTAACCGACTAAGCTTTGGGGCTCAGTTATCAATGAAGCAGCAGAAGCAGCACTCCTGCCAGGGAGATAAGCTTTTGTCTCCTTGCTGCCTTATGGTTCCAAGGGCATTCCCTTAGCCTTAGCCTAGGTGGGGGTTATAGCTTCTGATGCCAGGAAGGGCAGTTCCCAACATATGCATAGTGGGAGAAGTGACTAAAAGCCAGCCGAGAGCTGAGCAAATGGTGTTGTTCCCTCTCAGATCCCTCTCCCACATACAGCACCACAACACAGCAAAGTGAATTGCCCCACCCTGGTGAATACCTAATGCTCCACCTCTTACTACTAAGGAGGTGCATCAAGACAAAAAAATATGGCCCAAATGAAAGAACAGATGAAAGCTCCAGAAAAAAATACAACTAAGTGAGGTAGAGAGAGCAAAGCTATCAGATGCAGAGTTCAAAACGCTGGTAATCAGGATGCTCACAGAAATGGTTGAGCAAGGTCACAAAATAGAAGAAGTGAAGGCTATGCAAAGTGAAATAAAGGAAAGTGTACAGGGAATCAACAGTGAAGGGAAGGAAACCAGGACTCATATCAATGGTTTAGAGAAGAATGAAGAAATAAACATTCAACCAGAACAGAATGAAGAAGAAAAGAATTCAAAAAATGAGGAGAAGCTTAGGAGCCTCTGGGACAACTTTAAACATTCCAACATCCAAATCATAGGGGTGCCAGAAAGAGAAGAAGAAGAGCAAGAAATTTGCTTATTTGGAAACTTAACTTAAAAAAGTAATGAGGGAGAACTTTTCCAATCTGGTGAAGGAAATAGACTACCAGGAAGTCCAGGAAGCTCAGAGATTCACAAAGAAGTTGAATCCAAGGAACCACACAAAGGCACATCATAATTACATTACTCAAGATTAAAGATAAAGAGAGAATGATAAAAACAAGAGAAAAGGAGAGAGTTACTTACAAAGGAGTGCTCATAAGACTACCAGCTGATTTCTCAAAAGAAACCTTACAGGTAAGAAGGGACTGGAAAGAAGTATCTAAAGTCATAAAAGGCAAGGACCTCCATCCAAGATTATCCAGCAAGGCTATCATTTAGAATGGAAGGGCAGATAAAGTGCTTCCCAGACAAGGTCAAGTTAAAGGAGTTCATCATCACCAAGCCCTTATTATATGAAATGTTAAAGGAATTTACCTAAGAAAAAGATGATCAAAAATATGAACAATAAAATGGCAACAAATTCACAACTATCAGTAATCAAAGTAAGCAAACAACTAGAATAGGAACAGAGTCACAGAAATGGAGCTCACAAGGAGGGTTATCAATGGGGAGGGGTGGGGAAAGAATGGGGGAAATGGTACAGGGAAAAAGAAGCATAAATGGTAGGTACAAAATAGACGGGGGCAAGTTAAGAATAATATAGAAAATGGAGAAGCCAAAAAACTTATATATATGACCCAGGGACCGGAACTAAGAGGGTGGGGATGCTGGTGGGAGAGGTGGTACAGGGCAGAGGGTAATAAAGAGGAGCAAAAAAAAAAAAAATGGGTCAACTGTAATAGTATAATGAATAAAATACACTTAAAAAAAAAAGACTGTGAAGTTACTTTGTATTGTCCAGAAAATGCAGTTTAATTAGGGAAATACTGATAAAGTCGATTTATAAATATTTTCAGTTCTTTTTTATAACATTCAAGATATTATGAATGAGTTTTTCAGATGATTTGGGAAGAGAAATCACACTTGTATCAATAGAGTTCAGCAGGGGAAAGACCCGAGCAAAGGTATCCTGACCTTGTGTGGAGAGAGGTCCAGGGAACAGGAGGTATCTGGGCCAACATTTTAATTTCAACCTAGAAGGAAAATTAGACAAGGAAGGTCCTACTTTCCTCCTTCTATTTTTTTCTTCCTCTTCCTCTTAAAAATTATCTTTATTGAGGTAGAACTTATATATAAAGATGTAAGATATTTAAAGTGTCCATCATGGTGGTTTGGTTTAGGTATGCATCGTGAAAGGGTCCCCCATCTAGTTAATTAACACACCCATCACCTCACATATTTACCTTCTTTTTGTGAGAATATTTAAGTTCTACTCTATTGGCAAATTTTAATAATAAACTAAAGTGCTATCAACCATAGTCACCATACTGTACATTAAATCTTCAGACCTCATCCACCTGACAGCTGAGCATTTTTACCCCTTTACGCACTTCTCCCTGTTTGTGCCCCGCCTCATCCTGCCTCTGGGAACCACTTGTTTACTCTGTTTCTATGAGTTTGCCTTTTTTTTTGGCTCCACATGTAAGTACTACCCTGCTGTACTTGTCTTTCCCCATCTGACTTATCTCTAATATAGTGCTCTCAAAGTCCATCTGTGTTGTCACACATGGCAGGAGTTCCTTCATTTTCATGGCTGAATAATATTCCTCCTCCCTACATTTTGAACTGTGGCATGAAATAAGCCTGAGGAGGAGTTAGAACCAACTTTTTGAGGGACTTTTGACTCCATATTAAGTGTTAGAGACTTATAAAAGTTAGAAGTTATAAAAACAGAAAGTTTTGTGTAAAAAGAGAGTAAGAGAAATGTATTTGTTTGGAATATTCCACAAAAATTCTAACAACCTAAGTTCAAATTGTTTAATAAACATATTTTTGTTGTAATACGACGTAGTAACATAGGAAAAAAGACTAAAGATTTTTTCGCCTTATGCCTAAATCTCAGGGCTCAGGAAGGATTCCAAACAAATCCCAGCTCCCCTTTTGATGACCTTAGGCAACTTCTTAAATGAAGACCAGGTTTCCTTAACTTTAAATGTGATAATGATGGTATGTAATTCTTGGAGCTTTTGTGAGAATTACATGAGATCCCCTGTGAAGTATTTAACTTAAGCACTTGGCAAATGGTGGCTCTGAGGAAGTTTTGTAGCATCTACCCTGTAGTCGTAAGCAATTCCTCTTCCTACCACCAGGTGTCAGCATATCAAAATTTCCAGGGCGGTTCCTCTGAGATTAATTCAATTCAACAAACACCAAGTATTTAGTTTAGGTAAGCCTCTTTCCTACCCAATGCTGGAGTCAGAAAGCTAGGTAACACAGTTCCTGATTTTCAAGAATTTATAAAAAGGATTGCAACCTTTGACCAAATTGGACCGGAAGAAGTTATTGGCTGGCATTTTTTTTATATTGATTTAAATGTCTTTAGGCGTGGCACACACTCTGTACTTCGCCTCACCATGCCCTTCTCTCCTATTGTACTCAGCCCAACTCTGCTACCTTTCTGTCCCTGAAAGACATTTGAATTTAGACCCCTGGTCTACTAATGGGTTAAGTGAAGAATAATGCAGAACAGGAGAAATAATACCTTGAGAGCTGAACCTGCACAAATATGCATTGACAGGAGGGAGGTAAGCAGGGGTGAAACTAATCTGGCCTATTTAATAGTTTTGCCGTGTTCCATACAGGTTTATCTCTGCTATCTGCTATGTAAAATTGTTTCCTGTTCTATTCACTGAAATTCCACAAAAGTTACAAAGTAAAGAAAAAAAACACAAACTGATGATTGGTTCCTAAAATCTTTCAGGTGAAAAGGCTGAATAGTAAGCCACATCTATACTTATCAAATGAAGCTTTAAATGGGAGATATAAAAGTAGGAATTGCAATAATGCTCTGGAAAATAATGGTGTGAGCCCAGGGCCATAACCCTGATTTCAACAGCTGCAAGGAAGATATTTCACCTCCAGAATCATAAAATCTCAGTATTGGAAGGGAAATAAATTTTATAAATGGGGAAACTGAGTGAATAAATAACTAAATGACTTGTCCGGTTGTCCCGGGTCTTACAGATTGTGGAAAGCAGCAGTACAGAAACAAACCCCTGGTGGCCCAACTCATAGTTGCCCCTTTCACACTATGTGATGGAAACCAAAAATATTTTTAGCCTAAATAATTCAGATTCTTGGTTTATATCGCCTACAGTTAGCAATGAATCTCCCTTCACTTCTTTCTGAGACAAGGTTTTGGACCATGGAATTCAGGTGATGTGTTTGTGCATGTAGCAAAAATTTAGCTTCAACAAACTTTTCCTTATCCTAAGGAAAAGTAACATAAAAACTTCACTTTGTCATTTGAGCAAGTCAGGGGAAAAAAATCTGACACTGAAGGGGAAGAAAAGGGTGCTCAAAATTGATTTTTTGCATTGATTCAACCTGTTGGGACTTTGCCCAGTTCCTCTCTTTTCTTTGTGTAAATGGAGCCAAGAGTCATAAAGATAAATCAGAATCAACTAGTTCAAACAACATGACTTCATTCAAAAATTTCACCTCTCAGTAGAAAGCTTGAGAATAAACAAATCCATCCTCTAAGCTGCTCTTGTGGTGGACTCTAATTCAATTTTACACTCTTCTGAAACCACCTATCACATAGTAGAAAGTGTGGAAAGCTTGGGATATCCTTAGAGCATTCACCACTCTTTGAAGTTTGTTCCTGGGCTCATCCAATCTTTAACATATAATTACTGGTGTCAAGGGGGTGTTTATGGATAAAGATGAATTGGATGAGAATGCTGCTCTTAAGAAGCTTATGCCTTACTCTGAATGATGGGGGACCTGAAAGCATAGGAATTTCTATCATACCAAGTAGACCATAACAACAAAAGAAATCAGTTATAAATAGCCTTAGGAGAACCTGAGAAATCTTTGCAAGAGAGATTGCATTGGTGGTGTTGGGTCTTGAAGGATGGATAAGATTTCTTGTAAAACCTGCCTCACACAGATATCTATTTAGAATGGCCACCCCCATCTTGGCTGGTGAAAAATAGTGATTGAATATCTATTTGAACAAGTACTATTTGAAAGCCTACAATGATTTGTGAAAAATGTTTTCATCATTTGCAGCTCAGTGAATGCTGCAGTCTTACCTGAACTTTAATGAACATCTCAGCAAAGATTTCTTCTTCCTTGTTTGCATTTGTGGTCTACTTCATTCATGCCGATTATTTTGCATAAACCACACACCTAGAACTGTATATTTTTGTATATGTTACATTTATCTACTTGACTTCTAATATCCTTGAGGACAAGTATGGTTATGTATATTAAATTTAATTCAGCCCAGCACTTTGTACAGAGCATGAATTTAAGAAGAAGTTATTAAATAAAATGAGCCAGGTAATTGTCAAATCTTCACGTTTTGTATGTGTGCGGAAATAGCCTATGTTAGTCATTTCTGTCTTCACAGCAACTCCCACGGCCATAGTCAACCTGCCATATGCTGTGTTTCAGATGGTTGAAAAATAAAATGGTAATATAAATATTGAAGTTCTTTATTCCCTGTAATGTCTCCTGGGCACAGCCTAGTCTATTCTAATATCTAATTTTTATGAAAATGGTTTTGAATTTTATGTAAAATTATTTTGTAAAGACAATAAAATTTAATCTTTGCAGAAAAGTAATACAAAGATATACATGACTTTGTGCCCATGAGGTTTCAATACTTTGGTACAGTGTATGTGTGTTAGCACTAACATCTTTTAAAATCAGAAAGCTTCTGAACAAACTGAATGATTTTGTGCAGAAGACCGCTCAGAGGCTGAAGTAATAGAGCATCTCATCATTTTCTATACTTACTATCAGTTTAAGCCTCACCTTTGTCTTATAAAAAATACTGAGGTTAACAGGCCGGCTTCAGCCTTGTTTTCCAATATGCCAGAGGGGTGTAAAATCAGAACTGAAGGATGCCCATGACACATGTTACCCAGTCTGTCTGAATTGTCCCTGCACACAGACCCACTGTGAAAATAAGACATCCCCAGAAGGTCGCCTTCACTGGACCGGAATCCAGTGGGCTACCATTAAGCATTCTGAATAAAAAAAGCTAACAAAATTTCGAATATATATTGTCATATTTCATGCTTAATAGTCTTAAGAGGACGGTACTTTTATTACCCAACAAATGAGAAAATTGAAGCTCAGGAAGTTTCTGTAAGTTACCCAAAGTCATTCAGTCACTGAGTGATAGAGTAATGATTTGAACCCAGGTAGTCTGACTGCGCCCAGGAAATTGATCCCCAAGTATTTTTTACCTTTGTTGGAGTTCCACCCTTCCCCCAAATTTTACCTGACTTTGGGAATATGCTCACCCACCTCTGAGAAAACACACTGAGCATAGACATAGATTCCATTTTAGGGTTCTAGATTTCACTAAAAGTTGGTTCTTAGACCTTCATGAAATAGAGTCTGGTATAATTAAGTGCTGCATAAACATTCCCTGAGTGAATGACTAGCATGTCTCTAGGTAGATCTCTTCTTTATTATACTCTTCACTGAAATTTTCATTAACTCCTCAGTTGGATACAGGATTTAATAGTCAGTGGAGTCTAAGACAATATTCCCCTCGTTTACTCAGATGCTGCCTAGAAAAGGAAGGCTTTTGGATATGAGTATTAGCAGGGTATTTCCTATGCCCTCATTGCATTTGTGAAATTGCTATTAATTTTCTTCAATCCACTACCATTTTAAGAGCTGCGAGGCTGTGATTACATAGCAATTTACTTGCTATCTTTTGCTTTTCCATCAACAATGCCAATGTATAATTAAATCATGTGCTCTGGGGAAAAGATACTTTTGAATACAGAGGTATAAGCAAGATACTGTCTTAAGAAAAGAGCACAGAAATCAATTTAAGTGCCAAGTTAAAGTTGGTATATTAATGTCAGCATATAATTTGGCAAGGGAATCCAACTTGAATAATTTGTTTCTGCAGTGCTTTCTAATTTATTGATAGTGTGTTGTTATTGAAGCCTAAAGATATGGTGCTCAGCCATAAGATCTTAACTTATTACAGAAGACGATTAGAAAAAAATTGACAACCCCTTGGTTATATAGACATAGTGGTTAAAAGTGACAAAATTTTTCATGAGGATTCAGAAAGAGAGTACATATATCTAATCATATATCAAATGCTTTAATATAACATATCGGGTATGGGTCTTTTTGTTTTGTTTTGTTTTATTTTTGCTATAGATAAGACACAGACATTCTCAATATGTAGCAGGCATAGGATGAGCAGATGCAAATTAATCTAAATCCCCAGGAAGTCATTTTGACACTAGTTTCTTTGGCATTTTCCCATTTCATAAATAAATGCATCCTATTACATTTATTTACATTTAGCTGCAGGCTAGTAGAGAAAACTCATTTAACAAATATCAGGCTAAATTCTGCCTGATAATTTGGCAGGTGACATCTCATGGGGCAAGGCAGACATGAGCTATAAATACCAGGCCCAGGGAAACTAAATATGCTGAAAACATCATCTATGACTCTGTTGCCTTGGCTATAGTCAAGGGAAAATTTTAGGAATTTCCCCATTTTTCTTCCTCCACTGCTTTTCACACTGAGAAATTAGGTCAATGGTGCTTTCCTTCATCCTCTCCTGGACTCTTGGAAATGAAGTGATTGTTTACCAGGAAAAGAGAGCAGAAATATTCTGGTGTGTGGGATCCTCTGGGTTGGTAAACCCTTTAAGTTCCTCACAGTCTAACCCAATCCAAAAAGGCAGAGAAATGCCACAGAGCTCTGGGCAGCATCTTCTAATCTTCTTTGGTGAAATCCAGGTTCCAAGGTACAGCATGAGAAAATGACACTAGAACAAAGGGAAAATACTTTTGTAGGAACCCTGCATAGCTTGGAGCTCACTTCATAGGCCTTGAACATTCAGTTTCTTTTTAGAGGGAATTTGAGCGATTCGGAGTGAATTCGAGGGAAAGTGAGCACCTCTCGGGAGTGGTCCTGCTGTACCTGGGCTCGAGGAAAGGCAGTCCCCCCAGGGCAGGGCTGAGCCTTCTGGTACGGTACTGGTACCTAAATCACATGAGGTCAAGTGCTAAACTTTCAACATCTGTGGCCATTGAGTATCCATTCCACTGTGAAATGTCTCTTCCCTCAGTGGAGTAAATTTTCAGAGTACCAGTTTTTGGCTTTATGTAATCATTTTAAGAAGTTTTGTATTTTACTATTTTATGCAGAAATGCTTTTTTATAATTAAAGGATAAACAAAACAAACATATCCTCTCACCCCCGTGCCAATGGCTATACCTAAGAATAGAATAAATCCCTTAAGCTCGATACAGTCTAAATCTCTAACAGCTTTGGACATGGTGACATGGGCATATTAACACTCACCGAAAGTCATAAAAATATGAGTAATTGCCCAAATTACTTGGTTAATCCCACGGTGTTTATCTTCATTTATACTTGATATGTGATGTTTGACAAGCAAGTATCAGACTTACCCATGGGAGGATGATCACTGGGACAATGATTATCTGTTACATTATGTAGATCATTTATCCAAGTTGACATTCAAACGTGGAGCTCTGTTTTTAATGCATGGCAGAAGCCTGTTAACTCAAGGAACCCAATGATATCTCAGCACCACATATACCAGGTTTCCAAATTGGGGTTCTAGCAATGTAGGCATTTGTAATAAAATGGTGCTCCCCTAAAAATGTATAAGAAGATATTCAAAACTTCAAGGCCTTGAGCATTTCCAGCTGATGGTAAAGTTGAAGACACAGGCCTGACCTGGGTTTCCTATGTGCACCTCTCCGCATTAAGGTGATCTGGCCTTGCCAGGTGCCAGTCTAGGTCTGTGGCAACTCTGTTTGAAATATGTCAATGTTAAAACATGCAGGGGGGGAAAGTAATTATCCATATTCAAAGGGCCTCGCGTCATTTATTTGAGGCAACAAAAGGAGTCTGCTTTGAATTCTGCAATTTAGTTGTCAATTTTGTTTAATGAATTCATTCAATGTACACTCATTGAGTTCTTTTCTTTCTGCAGAATATTGACTTGGGTGCTGGAGGGGAAATAAAGATATAGAAACATGAGTTCTTTTATTTTGTAGCCCCTATGGCTCCTGTTGTAGTGATTATGGCCAGTCCTGTAGTGAATGTGATGAAAGATTTTCAAGAGATTTCATTGAACTGATTATCTCCTGTATGGTGTGGCTGGTTATTGCTCAACTCCAAGCCAGGAATTTACAAAATCCCAACCATTCACCCTCCCCAATTCTTCGACCAATTCTACCTCTCCCCACACTATAGCAATCCATACATTACAAAAGGAAAAGAGGTGGATTTAGATTCTATCTTATCCAGAAATCTACTCATGCCCTGAGACTTTTCTATGATTTGCAAGACTACCAGCAGGTTCAGTATATTGACTTGTCTGATTTTCATCCAGGAGGTGATATTACAGTTAGTTTTTAAAGCAATTGTTTGGGGCAAGAACATTGTATAAATGCTTGATCATTTCCAGCCATTCTGCCTTGTGGAGCCTCAGGAAAATTATCTGGCCTATTTGGTTTTCTTATAATTAATATTAGACCTGTGTAGGATTTTTAATGTTATTTCTTTATAACACTTTCTTATTCATTTAAGAGATTGCTGTTTAGTGGGAGTGGCTGCATCGTCACTAGTCAGTTTCTCAGTTCTCCCCTTCTGTTTACTTCTGAGAAGTATTTTCATTGCAAATGGAGTATTAAGTGTTCCTTAAAGGAGGGATAGAATACTGTGAGTAAGATGTAGGTGTGTGTCTTATTCCCTTTCCAACCTGAATTTTCTTTGGCCCAGAACTTCAGAATTCATGGTGATTTTCTGGCATCACCAATAAAGAAAGATGAGTTTCATTGTCTTCCAGTATTTTCAACTAATTAGACCTTTGACCTTGTTGAATAGAAAAGCTGTTTTTATATAATTTATTAACTCAATTGTCTTTTAAAAAGAAATTAGACTGAGAGAGTATGCCATACAGTGGAGAACGGTTTGAACAGCTTGGGAATATTTTAATCTAACACTTAACTAGCCAAAGGTTTCGATTTCAGCATTTTGCACACATTACCTGAGTATTAGGGTGGGCTCTGCTCTTCTCTCCCGTCCCTGAGAGCCTTTGTGGTTGGCAGGGAGTGGAGGTGCAGGCACAAGAGTGTCATGGAGAAATTTTTCTCCTTATTCCTTTCATTTTAATTTTTTCCATTTGATAATTATATATTTTTATGTATTATATTTTGTTTTTTTGTAGATTCTCAGAGGATTAAAAGAGAAGATATTTACATATGAACATACTTAACATTTCTTCTACACTACATGCTTAGCATTTATACCTTTACCTCATCCCTAATACAGAACTAATATATTATAAAGATATTAAATTAGCAATAGAATTCAGTATTATCTGAGAAAAATTATAGTCAAACCACTGTGCATACCATTTAGCCTTGCAGTGCTATCTGACATTTTTCATATACTGAGCTGATTTGAAGTTTCATTACTTTACTTTTATTCCTGTTCTCTCTCCTTTCTTTAACTTTTTTTTTCTGTCTGTTTCTTCCTCTGAATTGTTTTGCCCTAGTCTGGGCTTCTGCATTCTGCCCACCTGTGAGGATTCCCCTGAAGATCGGCCTCACTTTGGAAAAGGGACATAGATCAAATACTCAAAAGCAAAGTGATGATTTTGGTAGCTGAACTCAGATTTTGAGATGTTATCTCTCTACCATCTCATCCCATGCCTTGTTTCTTGTGCTCACTTGGCATTAGTCTTCCTTCAGTGCTATGAACAGTCCCTACCTGTCCTTGCTTCCAAGGTTTACCTATGTTGTTCTCTCCTCTTCAGCTTTTTCCTCTGGCTTAAACATCACTTCCTAAGAGAGGCCTTTACTATCAAAAATATGTAACCCTGTTGTGCTTTAGGATCAACTTGTTCCTCCTTCCTAGCTCTTACTAGAATTTGTCATTTTCTTCAATTCTTCTGCTTTTATCTGTCATACGAGAATATCAATTTTACGAGGCTGGGAATATGTTTGAATTGTTTAGTATTGCATCTTTATAGCTTAGCTCAGTATGGCACATAATAAATGTTCTACAAGTACATATTGAATAATTGTTTTCATAGCAAGTTATCTCATTTAGTTATCTTCATGTGTGTCTTCAATACAATATACTATGGCTATCTGGGTACATTAGGAATGAGCTCAAACAGCATGCTAAATATTTTGAGTTTGTGCTTGGTAGAGTAAGATGTTCAGGAACTAAATTGTTCATTGGTCTCTGTGTTGATGTGAATTTAAATTATTTTATAAAAATATGAATTTTTCTTAATTAAAATTTCAGTGTGTATTTATTGAAGAGGATTTGGAAAATATAAATATAATGAAAAAACTATTAAATTACTGATCATTAGTCAGTCATCAGTGTAAGCTGTGTTACTTTCCAGCTTTTAGTATAATATATATTTATTAAGAAATGTCCAGAGTACTGGCCAAGATAAAGGCATAAGTAGAAATGTTTTGCTTCCTTGTACAACCAAAAGAAGAATAACAACCAATTTAAAAACAATGAACAACCAGAATTTCCAGAATGGCAAACTGCATGGAACTCCAACAATCAAGGAGTTAAAGAAATATTCATTCAGACTGGTGTGCTGAGACAAAGAAATATGGCCCAAATGAAAGAACAGACCAAAACTCCAGAAAAAGAGCTAAGTGACAAGGAAGTAGACAACCTACTAGATGTAGAGTTCAAAACACTGGTAATCAGCATGCTCATAGAATTGATTGAACTTGGTCAAAAAGTGAAGGCTACACAATGTGAAATAAAGCAAAACATACAGGGAAACGACAATGAAGAGAAGGAAACGGGGACACAAATCAATGATTTGGAACAAAGGGAAGAAATAAACATCTAACCAGAACAGAATGAAGAAACAAGAATTCAAAAGAAATGAGGAGAGGCTTAGTAATCTCTGGGGCAACTTTAAGTGCTCCATCATCTGAATCATAGGGGTACCAAGAGGAGAAGAGAAAGAGAAGAAACAGAGAACTTGTTTGAAAAAATAATGAAGGAAAACTTTCCCAATCTGGCAAAGGAAATAGACTTCCAGGAAGTCCAGGAAGCCCTGAGAGTCCCATAGAAGTTGGACTCAAGGAAGCACACACCAAGGTACATTATAATTATACTACACAAGATTAAAAATAGAGAATCTTAAAAGCAGCAAGAGGAAAGGAGAGAGTTACTACAAAGGAGTTCCCATGAGACTATCAGCTGATTTCCCAAAAGAAACCTTATAGGTAAGAAGGGGCTGGAAAGAAGTATCCAAAGTCATGAAAGGCAAGAACCTATATCCAAATTACTCTATCCAGCAGAGCTATCATTTAGAATGGAAGGGCAGATAAAGTGCTCCCCAGATAAGGTCAAGTTAAAGGAGATCATCATCACTAAGCCCTTATAATATGAAATGTTATAGGGACTTATCTAAGAAATAGAAGATAAAAAACTATGAACAACAAACTCATAACTATCAACAACTGAACCTAAATAAAACCCCAAAACTAAGCAAACAACTAGAACAGAAACAGAATCACAGAAATGAAGATCACATGGAAGGTTACCAGTGGGGAGGGGGTGGGGAAAACTTGGGGAGGGAAGGTACAGAGAATAAGAAGCATAGTTGGTAGGAATAAAATAGGCAGGGGTAGGTTAAGAATAGTATAGGAAATAGAGAAGCCAAAGAACTTGTATGTACAATCCATGGACATGAACTAATGGGGTGGTGGGGAGGAATGCTGAAGGGTGGGAAGGTGTAGGGCAGAGCGGGGAAAAGGGAAGAAAAAAATGGGTCAACTGTAATAGCATAATCAATAAAATATACTTTAAAAATAAAATTTGTCAAGCAGAAAAAAATGTTCATATATTAAAATCACAGCATGTACGGTTTTGGAAATTTTTTGTACTTATACTTTATCCTCAGCAATTTTCACAACAGTAGGTATTACTCAGAAATATTACAAGTAGCTGTAATATTGGGTGTCTCCAATATTGGATGTCTCACAATTTTTCAACCAGTTATCATCCTTACCCTAGTGATTGGTTCAGAGTTGGACACTTGATACAAGCCATGGCAGTTGAATCCTCCCTGGGACATTTATGACTACTTCCGGCAAGAAACAACTTCCTTTTTTGTGGAGGTGGAACAATTGATATGTAAGTTCAGGTTCTTGTCACTTGAAGAAGAAAGAAGCAAAAGAGAATAAAGCCAACCTGGAAGAAATGCAGAGATAAGAGACAGAGATAAAGAAAGATAGTTTCTTGATGGCATGCTGACTCTTGGATCCATTCGTATCTGAGGATGGCTCCACATTTCCTATAGCTTGATTAAGTAAATTGGAATATCCTCTCTGAGCTTAAATTGGTTGGACGTGGGTTTTAGTGCCCTGTAAACAAAAGAATCTGGAAAAATATAGACAACAAAGGACTTTTGCGTATGTCTTTGGACCATGTAACACAAGTGGAAATCTTCGCTATTATAGAGGAGAGCTTGAAAACTGAAGTCCACATTCTATTCTAGATTACTTTATATGTATACCTGAATTCAGTTATAGGAAGAGAATACCATAATCCTAGATTTTTTGCATAGGCTCCTTTTATAATCTAAACTTTAGAGTGAATCAGCACATTTATGGGGGCTCATTAAAAAATAACCCACATAATGCACTTTCACATATTCTGGAAAGGTTGCTATTGAGGGTAGTGTCTGCTTTATTACCCACTGCCTTTATGTCAGACCTAGATAGAAATTCCTATCTCATCTTAACATAGTGCAGCTTTAGTAGAGAACAGGGACAATCATATGTTCTACAAATCCTATGCATATTTTAATATATTCGTAACTCAAGACTGGATGTGACAGAGGATAGTGGATATTCTATTTGCAACCTAGGTTGGCACCACCAAGAGCCAATAGCATGGACACAGTTTATAATTCACTTGACACAACAGTTACGAAATTATGCATTTTTGTGAATTAAGAAAAAATTTGGGGGAACAACATGATTTCAAATTTTGTGCAAACAGTGAAACTTTTTTATTTTAAATTCCCATAAAATGAAATTATACTCGACTAAGAACAGTTGAGCTTCTCTTGGGAAATTGTTCAGTTTTTGTGTTATGAACATCATGAATTGATCAGGTTTCCCTGTTTTTCTTTGTTGGCTAAAAATAGAGAGATAAATTTGTGCCTCATTTATGGAAAAATGCATAATTACAAAATTTAACCTCATTCTTTATAATTAACCTCATTCTTGGATTTGGTTTATGTTCGTCCTTGCTTTTGTGGTTACCCATATATTTATAATCTATTTTATTTTCCTTTGACTTATGACTTTTACAAATCACTTCAAATCGTTATTGGAAAATAATGGAATACAAGATATAAAATTATTTTTTGTTCTCTTTTAATATTACCCTTCTGTGAATATTCTTGCTATTTATTTCCATGACCTTATCCAATGAGTACCAAGTCTGCACATTTCCTTCTCCCCAAATCCTTTCCTTTGGCAAGGGTATATTCCTCTGTTGAATATATATGCAATGATTTAGCCAGCAATTGGCTTTGTAAGGTAGCCCACATAGCACTTTGTTTTATTCTAGTTGTTCTGGTAAACATCCTCTAAAAATGTGTGTATTAAGAAATACATCAATTTTCATTTTATAAGTGTAGTCATTAGTAACTCTGTTTAATTCCCTTCTGAACCTTTTTAAGGGACTCGAACTTTGTCTCTTAGTCATGCATCAATTTTTATTTATTTTATGATTTTGTTTGTTTTTCAGCATAATTTGTCTTGAGACAAGGGCTCCATTATAGCCTCATAAAGATGACATGGCAAAGATTCCCAATCCACAGGACGGCAATCTCACTGCTAGGATCACAATGAGAATAAGAGTTGACATTAGAAAGTACTCAGTCTTTTCTTGTTTGGTAATTATAGCTTCCATTTCAAGAAGTGGAACCATTTTACAGTTGAAGATCCACAGCTAACTAGGCAACAGAAGCAAAACAAATAATTATGCTCCTTTATTTTCATCATATGATATTACTTTACATGCTTACTTGTTCCCCTGTATTTTAAATGCCAACCTTCCTTCTTCTGATCTTGTTTATGCAACATAATTTATCTATGCTTTAAAATATTTTCTATATTTTTACTTTCTCATTTTGATGTTTTCATTTCTCCAATGTAGTGATGACTTTTAGGGTGATGCTTAGATTATAACAACTTTATTTCACTGAGAATCATCTGCAACTGTAGTGAGGGGTCTTTGTGAACAATTTTGCATCATCTGACTCTGCCCCATGTAGATGCCCAGTCATGTATTCCTTCTGTGAGGCAGCCTGTGTGGGTGCCTTAAATGAGCTGATGTCTCCTCATAAAGTTATGAGGCAGCCAAGTTCCACTACCTTCTGTGCTGGGATAAGGAAGTGAACAGAGAGTAGGGATGGAGAGAAACCATGGCTGGTTTTCTTGGAAATTATGTATTTACTGTTTCCAATGGTTTGTGACATCTGGCCATGCTTGAGCTCAGTGTGTCACTCAATATCCTAATTAAAACATTTTTCCCTTTCTTAAAATAGCTTGGCTTGCATTCTCTTACCACTAGAACTATGGCAAAGTCATGCTATTAACAAGCAAAAAGCCTCCAATATAGACCTTTGGGAGCAGAAATTCCCTTTTCCATATTCCATTTTGTGTTTATCACAAAAAGTACATAAGTATTTTTTCCCTCAGGGTCCCATAGGCAACACATTGTACCCCTGGGGTCCCTTTATCACCTGAGTTACATGTTCCCACTTTCAACTGTGTTTGTCCCAAGTTGATATGATTTTTCTAAATTTAGTCAAGTTTAGATGATTCCTCTGAGCTCTCTTTTTCTCCCTCTGGCTTTTGCTGTGTTTCCTGGCCTCTCTTAGGTTCAGGGCCTCCACATCCTTTGACTCGAGTTCTACCAGCAATGGGCTGGTTGTTCACATTGGCTTTGGTCTCTGTCTACATCACCCCCCTGCATCTCTTGTCCCACTATGATTCTTCTCTGGGTTTTTGCTGCTCCTACTGAAGTAAGTATTTTTGTCTTCTTCTTTCTTCTTTCTCCATACTGTTTTCTTTCCTTTTTTAAAAAGTATTTTTAAATTATGGTTGACATGTAATATTATATTAGTTTTAGGTTACAGCATAGACTACTGTTTTCTCCTGGTGACTCTTGTTCATCCCTACATTCTATCTCTTTTCCTTTATTTATTTCCCTCATGGAGCATAAAGTTTTTTCTTTATATTCCTCAAACTATACCTGGGGTCTTATCCTACTGTGTTCTTATTGGCCCATGTGTCTTTTCTGCATTCATTCAGGATGAGGAAGTGAAATCCCAGTTTATTCAGTTGTTCTGTCTCGTCTCCCTTTACTATGGCCAGATCTTAGGAGATTTTTCGGAGTAAGCCCTTTGTAGGTCCAGAGATTACAAAGGAGGAGTGTTTATATATATATATATATATATATAAAATAAGGAATTGGCTAATGTCATTATGGAGGCAGAGAAGTCCATGGATCTGTAGTCAGTAAGTTGGAGATCAGCAGAGTCAATGGTATAAACTTCAGTCTGAGTCCAACTTCAAAAGCAGGGGTGGGTAGATGTCTCAGCTTGAAGACAGTAAAGCACAAAGAGTGAGTTTTCCCTTACTCAGCTTTTTTTGTTACAGTCAGACCTTTAACAGATGGGCCCACAGTCAGTGAGTCCCAACCACATTGGGTAGGGCCATCTGCTTTACTCAGTCTGCCAATTCAAATGTGAACCTTGCCCAGAAAGATTCTCAAAGACACACCCAGAATAATGTTAACCAAATATTTGGTGGCCCAATGAGGTTCACACATAAAGTTAACCATCACAGAAGGTTAAATGAAATGTTCTAAACTACTCATTCATAGCTTGTGGACTTCCTTGTCCTGGTGAATCCTTCAGTGCTCACCTTCCAGGGTCTCTTTTGGATTTGAGTTGCTGTTCTCAGTGAGCTCTTTACTTGTTTACTTCTTTCATACATGTCTCTCATGACTACTCTCTCTCTCTTTACTCTAAAACTCGATCTAGAGAAGAAATGGAAGGAATGAATTTGTACCAAAACCACCCATATAAGGCATTTGAGGATAGCTAGACCTGTGGAAGGATTGGGAAACAGAGATTATATACTACATCAGTGTCATAAATCAACATTATATGGTAGAGCCTTGGACAGGTAGCTCAGTTGATTAGGGCATCATCCCTATATGCCAAAGTTGTGGTTTCAAACTGCAGTCTGGAATAACAAATCAATGTTTCTCTCTCTCTCTCTCTCTCTCTCTCTCTCTCTCTCTCTCTCTCTCTCTCTCTCTCCCTCTCTCTCTCTCTCAAATCAATAAAAATAAAAAAATATATATATAGTAGATTGTTCCATTAAAAAATATATCTGGTCACTTCACCTTTAGGATTTTCTGCCTGGACACCTTTCCCCCACCTAATGCCTTAGCTACCTGTTTCCTTCTCTCCCTCTTATTCTACTTCCTGCATGTCCTGAAGCCCCAGATTGCTGTTTGTTTCATATGGACAGTAGTTTAGCTGATTCTTTGTTGCAGTGCATCCTTCCAAAGTATAAGTGCAAAGTTCGCTTTTCCTATCCATAGACAGTTTGCTCCTGAAAAGCTATTAAAATGCCTGTTTATTCACTTTGCTTTCCTTATTCATGGAAGCAATCATGCCTTTATTAAACTTTAACAAGTACCTACTTAGCATCTGCCAAACACGGGCATGCAGAAGTTGTATTAGGACAATGTTTTAAGTGATGCTCTTAGCATGTTATGCTATGATTTAGTACTTATTGTATTAAGAAGGAAGACTTAGAATAAGGCAGGCATGCATTGTGTCATAGCTTTAGAAATTCCGACTAGTGTAAGAACTGAAAAAGAAAACTAGAATATGAATGTGAAAAATGTAAATCACACATTTATTGAGGCTGCTGCTTTAAAAAGAGCAACAAAAGACTTAGAGAATTTACAGACTAGCAAGGGAAATAAATAAGCAGAGTGAATTAAAGCTCAGTATGATAGAGTGAAGGTAAACAAGGGATGGCATGGATTTATCATGATGGACAGTAGTCATCATAGAATAGAAATGATGCCACATACGCTGAGTCTTAGAGTATGAGTGGACTTAAGTGGATTAGTGAAGCATATGTGTGTACTCCTGTATTGGAAGGTAGAGGTGGGAATGTGATGGAGAGAAACATTCCAGATCTCATGGGGATATCACACTAATGCGTAAGACCCAACATATCAAAAATTAAACTCTAACCTTTCCTTCAAGTGTTGCTTTTCCCCTGACATTTTCTTCTCAGGAGATGACAACACACACCTAGTTGTTCAAGCCCAAACTGGGGCATCATTGTTACACATTCTCTCCATCAATAACTACACACTGTCCACCAATTACCAAATCTGGCCAGTCTGAACAACTTTCAGAACTCTCAATATACCATGCCTCTCTTTACTGCTGAGTGTTTGTTAATAACATTTCCTCTGTCTGGAACATGATCCCTCTCCCATGTGTCACCCATTTGCATTTGGCTAACTCATACTCATTCCTGAAAGCTCAGTTTAGACATCACTTGTACCAGAAAGCTTTGTGTGGCAACTTATATTCAGATTAGATGCTTTTCCCCCAGCATACCCCAGCAAAGCTTTGATGACACTTTATTGTAAATGCCTGTTAGTTTCTCTGTCTCCTTCACTAGTTTATAAGCTCTAAGAAAAGAAGGGATATTCTCTATTTTTCTTCCCTTTCCTTTTCTTCTCCTACCTCCTCCTCTTCTTATTCCTTCTCCTCCTCCCCCTCTTCCTCCTTTTCTTCTTCTCCTTCTTTTCTTCTCCTCCTCCTCCTCCTCCTCCTCCTCCTCCTTCTTCTTCTTCTTCTTCCTTCTTCCTTCCTCTTCCTCTTCTTCTTCTCTTTCTCTCTCAGTTAAAATGACAAATTTTATGTTATACATATTTTACCACTACCTAAAAAAAATCAATAATACAGAATTCCATGCTACTTAACTACAGGTGGCATTACAGGTAATATAGAATACTGATCTCAATCATGATTTCTCTTGAGGAAATAGAATTCCTCCTTGGATGTTGTCTCTTTTAACTGTAACTACTTTTACAGTGACTAGCACAATGGTTGGCACAAGGAAGATATTCAATAGGCATTTGAGAATGAGTGAGTGAATGACTGAAATTTCATAGATAGCAGGTTCCAGTGATGACAAAAGCCATGGTGTGGATATGCATCTGTGTGGCAGAATAGAAGTGGAGCTAAAGTCGCCAGCATTGAGAAGGCTAAGGACTTGTTTACCTTGTAGGTGTCTGGTGGGAATTGAAGTGGTTCAATACCACTGAAGTGGTTCAGGATGATAGTCAGTCATGAGGTGAATAGGCAGACCATGGGCCACAACCAAGGTCATCAGTGAACATAGAGAGTAAGCCAGGTGGTAAACAGATCAGAGATGAGAAAGGGTAAATGGTGGCATTGTGATTGTCAAAGAAGGAAGAGATTTTGCACAAACAGAGGAATATTTTTACATCAGAAACATTTTTTCTGTCCAAATCAAGCTCTCAGATTGTCTTTGAGTCCCATCTGTAGCATATATTTCCTGCCTTCAATAACAGCTTTAGTTTTGGAACTCTAAGTTGCAAGTGTCTGGTGAATATTTCTCATTGTTGCTTTTCAGTTTTTGATTCCCAAGTTCAGACTCCAAGTTGGCCACCCCTTTTTATTGAGACTCCAGTCCATCATAATGCCTTTGAAAATAGTCACAATGCCTCCTACAGCAATTGTTTCTTCCCTGGAGAGAAAATCCATGTTTTTAACCTTAGCTTTCAAAGTATGCTCTCATTGGCTCATGCATTTTTTTTTAATTCTCTCTTCAAAATCCAATTTTTCTAATGCTGTGTGGCTCACACTGAATGACTTATTTCCAGAGATTTGAATGACTGCAAACAGGTTCCTTGGATTTATCCCAGTGAAATCAATAACAGGCCTACCATATAAAGTCTTGCCAGGCAGTATTTTCTTTCTCTTTATCAGAGGTGAATCTTTATATAATAGTGCCTTCCTCTTACCCTCTTTGCCAGAAGTCTCCTTTTCTTTTCTTCTTTCTCCTGTAGCTTGTAGAAAAAGCATGGTGGAGAAATCAGTAATATTCGTTTTTTTTCTTGTCTTTTTCACATTCATTTCTACTTTTCTTCTGTTTTACTACTCCCATTCCAATTCTCCACCTGTATCTTTCTGGACAGGTTTTTTTTTTTTTTTTTTTTTTTAACTCTTCTGGAAACATCATCACTCTGAATGAGGGATAAACTCACTCTGAAAGTTCAGAATGCAGCATTTTGACCTATGACCCCATAGTTAGGACTCCTCCCACCTGGACTTTTTCTACCAGGTTTTGCATGGCTTGAACAGACCCATGCTAACTGTTATCATTGTCCACTACTCTCCAAGAATTTCTCATTCTTGCCTTAGTCCTATTGCACTGTTCCCAGTAATTAATCATTCTGTTGAAGGACATACATTTCCACCCCAGAAGATGTTAGCTTGATTTGGATCCTTGAATTTGATCCAAAATTGAAGGAAAAAAGTTCTTTGAAGATAAACTCTTATGAAGTCATTGCCACTGATTTGAGGCCTGCTAGCAGACAATGAAAAAAATGGTGCTATTTAAATTAGTGACATGTGAGTATTGTCCAGTGTCAATAGAAAAGTGGTCTTCATTATTTGAGAAGGCTATCTTTTTGATCAAGAAGGCAGCGTCATTGGAAAGAATGAGAAAGGAGAAGAAAACTAAATCAGCCCTTGTAATCATATACATTGTGCTGTGCCCCAGTAGAATTTTGCACTAAATCAAACAGGGACAGTGGTACTATAAACCTTGGCCTGCCTGCTTTCTCCTTAGAGAGAAAAGCTCCCTGAGGAGGGTATTTCACAAAGGCTAAAGTAGAGAAGAAAATACAAAAATCTGAGGTTTTCTTTGTGTTGAGAATTTTAAGATACCCAGACATATTCTCCTTGACTCTCAAACTTCTGGCTTACAGGTTGTCAGTGGAGAACACATAACCTCTCTCAACCATATCCCTCCTAGAAACTCCTTTATCAGAAGCACTGATTTAGAACCCCAGGTCTCTGCTTCCTGATGGCTCTGATCCTTCTCTACAATGTGAGAAACAGGCAGAGGGAAAGGTCAAAAGGACAACTCATCCAGTTCAAGGTGAACATCAGTAGAGCATACAGCAAACCTGTGCTCACCACTGACTCAGGGGTGAAGACATGACATCTAGAGGCTGCTTGTGTTCCCCCAGTGAGATTGGAGCAAGGGGCATTATTTTGATGTTTTTTTGTGTGTGTTTTTAAAAATCCTATAGGTGAGTAGAGAAACCACTGAGACACCATTTTAAAAATGAAAAAATGGAAGCAAAGCATGGTCATGTCTGGAACCACATCAGAGAAGCAACTGAGCCCAGGCCCCAGGCCAGCCTGACAGCTAGCCTGGTCTCTTGTTGAGATAAGCTGCCTCTCCCAAGCTCCCGTTCTTAGTTAGGAGTCATATTATTCTGAATGAAGAGAAGACATTGCATCAAAAAATTCTAAGCATGTAGTTTGTTCTCCAATCCCTAAGCTGATGTGTTTATCTAATCTGTACACACAAAGCTCTGACTTCATTATGTTTTGCTAGAATCACATTCCAGGGCTTTGTGGCTGATATTATACAATGCCACTTTGCCAGTCTGTGTCTCTGCCAAATTTTTTGGAGCAAGCTTAATTATGCAAATGCATCTGATAATAGATTATTCATTTTAGTCATGCTCAATTATTTATTTTTTATGCATGGCCCTGGTGACTTGGACAGAGCTTAGTAACAGCTCATTTCATATCTACCAAGGAGAAATAGGAAAGGACACAATTCAGATGCAGGTCAACTGCTCTGCTGGGCATTAAGCTGCTTCAGAAAAAGTCACATTTGAGGTAATGCCATCTATTTCTAGGGAAAATGCCAACTGTTATTGCTTATCTGTTGTTCCCAAACTGAGAGGCCATTGCATGAGACTGGAGTAGCTGTGACAGGACAGGAGAAGCAGACACTTGAAATTATGGGTTTGAAGGTGAATGGAAAAGAAACCTGCCTGGTTACTTCCACTAATTCCTAAATAGCAACACTTCCACATCTGTGTCTCTTCTGGCTTTAGGACTAATGAAAAGGGGCCAGGAGGGAAGCAGTAGAGATAAATGGAAATAGACATACTAGAGTATTTTGCTGTTCTCAGAAGAAAGTAAGTGAAGTGCTGCTATTGAGCAGAAATAGGATGGCTGGCTTTCTTTTAACTCTTTCATTTTTCCACATCTGCTATGGTTTTACTGACACAGGGTATTTGCATATTTGCATAAGTGGGCTTCACTCTGTACCTCCAGTCCCAGACTTGGTTAACCCTTACTCATCTTATACGTATCAGGTTAAAGATTACTTCTCCCAAGAAGTCTTTCCTGAATGCTTCACTTCCTTCCTTACCCCCAAATTAGGGATGAGGCAACCCTATGTTGTCCTCTCATAGAATCAAGTACATTACTTATTGTGCCACTTATACCATTTAATGAGATTATTTGTTTAGTAGTATGACTGCCCATCTATGAAGGTAAAGACTATGTCTGTGGTTTATTGATGAACAGCCAGCACCTAACTCAATGCTTAGGAGATGGCAGTCACTTAAAAATTTATGAAATAAAAGAATGAATGAATGAATGACAGGAAGATGTAATGAGGGTTCAGGCTTTGCTTTTTGTCTTTAATGTCTGAAACCCAGAAAGACTTACTTAACTTTGTCCTAATGTCTTTTCTAATTGTGGAACACAACAATATCTTTTTAGTGTATAGTTATGTCAAATTGATCAATGAAATTTGTAAATACAGTATATAACAGTGGCTATTTGTTCACTAAACTTTGCCTCCATTTTTCTTTGACTAACCTATTCTGTTCCTCGTCTCTTCCAATTCCGTCATAACCACCATAGGGGTGGGAATAGGGAATTCCCAGGCCTGGCCAATCATGGCTCTTCACTAGGATTGACATGGTAGAAAGCATTTTATTTTCTGTTGGGGTTATTGCATCAGGGGACTTGGATCTGGAACCACTGTTAGCCATTTGGTGTACCATCTATGAAAAGTCTACAGATGAAGCCAATTTGATCAATCAGAAGTCAAAGTCCTAAGATCCTGATTCTTGCACCCTTTTCTCTGTTCCCATGGCCTCCCTCAGGATGCATTCCAGTTAGGAAGCCAATAAAATACCTCTCCTTTTAGTCAATATAAGTTTGATTTTTAGTTCTTGTAGCTGAATGAGATCTGGCTTATGTAGTGATTAAAATGTATTTGTTTTGGGGGGATAGGAGGAGTCAGCTGAAATCAGGGCAAAAGCCTGCCATGTCTTTAGTTTCCATATTTAAATGGACTTCTGACTTTAAAAGCTCAGAGTCCTGGTAAATGTAGAAATTGTTACCTGAGGCCATAATTAAGGGTCATCTGTTGACAACATTTCTGGTGTTGGTGACTAAGTAGGAAGATACAAGAATCAAACAGATCAGCAAAAATTAAAATTGGATTTTAAGGAAATTACATTGACAAAGAAACCCCAAGACTGTCAAAGAGTGCTTTATAATTACTCAGACTCTAAGCTTCTCATCACAGCTGTACCTGTACCAAGAGAAAGTGCATAATCATTGCAACACAAAGAGACAGTATAAAGTCCTATTCTATCTCAGAATTACCCAAGATGGTCAAAAGTTATGGTCAACTCTTCTGGCAAACATCCAGGCAGGAAGAGAAACTCATAGAAGGACTTACTCTACCGTCAGAGAGATGTTTCCTTCATCTTCTAGTTCAGCAGTATGCTGTAAATGCTGTGGGCCAGAGATAGCTGATGGTGTTTCTCCTTTCTATGCTTTCCAAATGGGAGTTTTTATTGCAGACATTATGCACTCCTCCATAATTTTATATTAGCTACGGTGGTGTGGTTAAAATTATCATTTGGCAAGTGTAGGAGAAGATTTTGGATGAGATATAGGAAATGATGCGATTTGGGCTCTCCTTTTAGATAAAGTGATGTGTTTTCTGTTGTATATGGGATACTGGCATTTTGATAGGTGAGTATTTTTTAATTTAATGCCAGGGGAGAAGAGTTCTTTATATGTGCTAGGAAGTCAAAGGGAAGAATGTAGTAAACTGTGATAGCTGTTCTGTTGTTCACAGAGCTTTTCCATTGTCTTCTCTGGTAAATATACCCCTTTCCATTTCTCCATCACTTCCCACCACTATGCCAGCCATAGGGATGACCTTGTGACTTACATCTGGCTGAAATTATATCCTGGGGTTGAAAAATCTTCTCTGGGAGAAAAACCTTCTTTTTTCTCCTGGGTGTGCCTAAATGGGCAGATGTGAATTGGAGGCTACAGGGACTCAAGGTAGAAAAAGTGGGTTCTCTAGATTTTATTTCACATTTTTGAGACCTTATGATCCTGGACCCTGTTGCTGCTCATTCATCCTGAGTCTATTCCAGTATCTTATTCACCTTCTTGGGTCAATAAAAATCTCTGTTCTGCTTAATGTAGTGTGATATGGATTTTGATCATTTGCAACCAAGAATTGTGAGCTCTGTGTCACCTCCTTTGGGAGTCCCTCTTTGACCACTCTAGCTAATTTAGTGCCCTTTAGGCCACTTGACATTTTTATCTTGTTGCACTATTTTAGGTTTGATAGCACTAATTGCTCTCTGAAATTACCTCTTCAGAAAATGTCTAATTTTCTGTGTGTTTATTGTTCATTCTTTCCTCCTCACCATCTGATACTAAAATATAAATTTCGTGAGGTCAGAGATTTCATTTCTCTTATTTATTAGTTACTTTTCCCAAGGCCTAAAACAGAACTTGGCCAACAGTAGATGCTTCTTAATAAATATTTAATAAATTAAATCACTCACTAATATAGGTGTAAGAACTAAGATGCACCGAAAGAAAGGAGTCTGAAGGGGAAGGCGTCCATTTATTTGTCTAACCTGATTCTCCTAGCTTTCCTATTTCCTCACTAACTGATGTTAAATATTTTCCTCTTTTCTCTCCTTCAGTTGTCCTTTTCCTAGAGTAACCTTACTGCTCAATTTCCATACCACTGCTTCCTGTCTCTCACCTATGTCCCTCTGCTGCTTTTCTGTCCAAGAACTTCAACCTCACTTCACATCCAGCTTCCATACAATGGATAATTTGATTAGTAAAAGTTCTACATTTTCTTTTGGTTCTCTATCCAAGGAACTACCACCCACAATGCTTGATACCTTCATGATCTGACTGAATGATTTTCTAAATCTTTCTGTGGCAGGAAGGTGATTAAGAGATCTATTGTCTTAAATCTGTATAACACTTTATTTTTTAATTGTATTTTATTGATTATGCTATTACAGTTGTCTTGTTATATACCCCTTTGCCCTCTTCTGCCCAGCACATCCCACTCTCTCAGGCAATCCCCACACCTTGTTCATGTCCATGGGTCATGTGTATAAGTTCTTTGCTGATTCCATTTCCTATACTGTATTTTACATACTGGAGGCTATTTTGTAACTACTTATTTGTACTTAATCCCCTCACTTCTTCAGCCATTCCCTCACACCCTTGTCCCATCTGGAAACCATCAAAATGCTCTTTGTTTCCATGATTCTGTCTCTTTTCTTGTTTGCTTAGTTAGCTTGTTTGTTTTTTAGATTTAATTGTTGATAGATATGGACTAGTTGTCATTTTATTGTTCATATATTTGATCTTTTTCTTAAATAAGTCTCTTTAACATTTCATATAATAATCATTTGGTGATGATGAACTCCTTTAGTTTTTTCTTGTCTGGGAAGCTCTTTATCTGCCCTTTGATTCTTTTTTTTTAATATATTTTATTGATTATGCTATTACAGTTGTCCCATTTCCCCCTTCACTCCCCTCCACCCTGTACCCCCTCTCCCACCCACGTTCCCCCCCTTTAGTTCATGTCCACGTGTCATACTTGTGAGTTCTTTAGCTTCTACATTTCCTGTACTATTCTTGCCCTCCCCCTGTCTATTTTCAACCTACATTCTATGCTACTTATTCTCTATACCTTTTCCCCCTCTCTCCTCCTCCCACCCCCCCCCCTACTGCTAGCCCTCCATGTGCCCTCCATTTCTGTGGTTCTGTTCCTGTTCTAGTTGTTTACTTAGTTTCTTTTGGTTTTGCTTTAGGTGTGGTTGTTAATAATTGTGAGTTTGCTGTCCTTTTACTATACATGTTTTTTCTTTATCTTCTTTTCTTAGATAAGTCCCTTTAGCATTTCATAAAATAAGGGCTTGGTGATGATGAACTCCTTTAATTTGACCTTATCTGAAAAGCACTTTATCTTCCCTTCCAATCTAAATGAGAGCTTTGCTGGATAGAGCAATCTGGGATGTAGGTCCTTGTCTTTCATGACTTGAAATATTTCTTTCCAGCCCCTTCTTGCCTGTAAGGTCTCTTTGGAGAAATCAGCTGACAGTCTGATGGGAACTCCTTTGTAGGTGACTGTTCCCTTATCTCTTGCTGCTTCTAGGATTCTCTCTTTCGTTTTTACCTTGGCTAATGTAATTATGATGTGCCTTGGTGTGTTTCTTCTTGGGTCTAACTTCTTTGGGGCTCTCTGAGCTTCTTGGATTTCTTGGGAGACTGTTCCCTTTGCCAGTTTGGGGAAGTTCTCCTTTATTATTTGTTCAAATAACTTTTCCACTTGTTGCTCCTCCCCTTCTGGTACCCCTATAATTCGGATGTTGGAACGTTTAAAGGTGTCCTTGATGCTCTTAAACTTTTCTTCGATTTTTTTGAATTCTTATTTCATCATGCTTTCCTGCTTGATTGATTCTATCTTCCTTCTGGTCCACTGTATTGTTTTGAGACTCAGATTCCTTCCTTTCACTATTGGCTCTCCTCCGCGTATCTTCCTGCATCTCTTTTATGGTAACCTGCATCCTTTCATCTAAATTGCGCCCAAAGTCAACCAATTCCGTGAGCTTTCTGATCACCAGTGTTTTGAACTGTGCATCTGATAGATTGGCTATTTCTTGGTCGCTCAAAAGGATGAGTCCTGGGGGACTGATCTGTTCTGCTGGAAACATATCTTATGTCTTTCCCTGTCTCTCCTATTATTTATTTATTTATTTTTTTGGTCTGGTCACTCTTGTTATGGTGGGGGGCGGAGCCTTAGGTGTTCACCGGGGCTGGGCACCCCAGTTGCTAGATTGTGACGTTATATGTGGGGGCGGGGGCGGGAGCGGGGATGGGAGGGAACAATGGTGACAGTTCTGTTCTCCTGGGCTCAGACACTTCCCTGGGCTCCTGAGCTGTGAGCTCTGCCCTGGTCCACAATCACTGCCCCACTGATTCCCCTAGCCGCTGCTTGCGTACTCAGGGATCACCGCTGCGTTCTTGCGCCCCAGATGGCTGTTGCGTCGATTTTGCGCCAAATTTCCCCGACCTCCGTGTGCCGCCGACCCGCGCCCACCCGGCTCGTCGTCCCCTACCAGTCTGGATGTACGGGTCTACTTCAACTTCTTGGCTGTCCAACTTCCATTCAGATAAATCCTCTGACAGTTCTGAGTGACATTATTTCTGTAAATTATTGTTGTTCTATTCTTGGTTGTGCGAGGAGGTACGGTGCGTCCACCTATTCCTCCATCTTGCCGGAAGTCCCCTGCCCTTTGATTCTTAATGATAGCTTTGCTGAGTAGAGCAATCTTGGCTGCAGGTCCCTGATTTTCATGCCTTTAAATATTTCTTGCCAATTCCTTCTAGCCCGCAAGGTTTCTTTGGAGAAATCAGCTGACTGTCTTATGAGAACTTCCTGAAAGTAACTAACTTCTTTTCTCTTGCTGCTTTTAAGATTCTCTCTTTATCTCTAACCTTTGGCATTTTAATTATGATGTGTCATGGAGTGGCCTCTTTGCATTCATCTTATTTGGGACTCTCTGTGTATCCTGGACTTGCATGTCTATTTCTTTCACCAAATTATGGAAGTTTACTTTCATTATTTTTTTCAAACAGATTTCCAATTTCTTGCATTTTCTCTTCAGCTTCTGAAACCCCTATGATGTGAATGTTAGATCTCTTGAAGTTGTCCCAGAGACTGCTTGTAGTATCCTTATTTTTTTATTCTTTTTTTCTTCTTGTTGTTCTGATTTTTTTTTGTTTTTTTTTTGTTTGTTTTTGTGTTTTTACTTCCTTATGTTCCAAATCATTGATTTAATTTTCAGCTTCATCGACTCTATGGTTGTTTCTTTGTAAATTGTTCTTTATTTCAATTAATTTATCTTTCATTTCTAACTGGATTTTTTTTTATGTTGCTGAAGGCCTCAGTAATTTCCTTGAGCATCTTTATAACTAGTGTTTTGAACGCTGCATCTGATAGATTGTTTTTCTCACTTTGGTTTAGTTCTTTTTATAGAGTGTGATTTGTTCTTTTATTTGGGCCATGTTTCTTTGTCTCCCTGTGTTTGTTTTTATGTATTAGGTAGAGCTTCTTTGACTCTGTGTCTTCGTAGTGTGGCTTAATGTAGTAGGTTTCCTGTAGGGGCCAGTGGCACAGTCTCCCCTATCACCCAAGCTGGGTACTCAAGGTGAGCACTTTGCATAAGCTAAATATACCCTCTTCTTATAGTTGAGACTTGGTTGCTGTTGGAAGATCAATGGAGGGATTTACTCAGGCTAGTCAGCTACAAGGGCTGACCACTGACCATCAACCTCTGCCCTCTGTAGAGGATCAGCTGTGCAAGGGCAGGGTGGTGGTGCTCTGATGTGGTCTGTAACTATCCCTTCTGTGCATTAGCTCTGGGGTTCCCTGTGTGGCAAAACCTGTGTTTTGCCCAGGGCCACCCTTCCTGAGTTATAAAGCAATCTGAGATGGCTGCTACTTGGGTTTGGCTTGGAGAATCCCAGTCAAAGCCAAGCTGTGAATCTAAGCTGGCTGCTCTTAGTGCCAGGCCTGGAACTCACTGACACAAACTCTTGCTTGTTTGAGAGGATTTAGGAAGTTATGAAACTTGAGTCAAAACCAGCCACTCATATGGAAAGGCAGCTTGTGTGGGTCCATAAGTTTGGTGTATCAGAGTCTCTGGGGATCTCCAAGGCAGGTCAAACAATGTCAACCAGATTGATGGAGTCTCAGATGTGGCACCAGCTTGCTGGCTCTGTGGCTCTGTGGGGGGAGAGTTTAGAAAAAGGACAATGGCCTCTGTTCCCCTTGATGTCAGACACTTTAGTTTCTCCTTGTATTCCATTGGTATCTTTTAAGCTGCTACTCCAGTGCTGGGGCTCAGAGGAAATGAGTCTGATTAGGTGAGTCTCTGTGTATGTTCTTTAAGAGGAACTGCTTGGGGCTCCAGAAGTTTCTTCCACTAACTCAATCCCTGCTGGTTTTTACAGGTAGAAGTTGTGGGGGGCTTATTTTCCTGGCACTAGAATCCTGGTCCATGGGCCTGGTGGGGATTTGGAATTCTCACCCCTGAGATATCCTTCCTGAATTTTTATCCACCACATGTGGGTGAGGACCAGCCCATTCCACATCTGCGCCCCTCCTACCAGTCTGGATGGATGTGGTTTCTTTAATTCCATAGTTGTCAGACTTCCATTCAATTCAATTTCTGACAGTTCTGAGTGATGGTTGTTCTATAATTTAGTTGTAATTTTAATGTGGTTGTTTGAAGAGATGAGCCACGCATGCCTATGCTGCCATCTTGACTGGAATTTCCCTTACTTTATTCTTTTTGAAGAATTTTTGAGTAGGTTCTCCTCAGCTGGCCTACGCATCCCTTATGAAATAAACCAGGATTGAAACTAATATGAAAAATCCAGAGGTAAGAAAACCAAGGTACAGAAAAGCTGATGGCTGTTTTAAGGTGAATGGGCATGGTGAATCTAAAACCTGGGTTTGAATATGTTCTCTTGCTTCTTTGTAACATATGAGAATCTAGAGAAGCCTATCCATTGGGATGAGAAAAAAATCATAGAGCATGGTGAACTGGTGGAGTCAATTGCGGCCATATTTTACTAGATTTACAAAACAAACTAGGGTGTTAAATCTGTATTACTAGTCAGAGTTTGATATGAAAAAAAAATACCCCTGCCATTTAAAACTTCTTATGCTACTATCATGTCCCAGCCACAAAAGGATAGAGAAATTTAATGTTTGAATAATTTGCATTTTCCCTGTTTTAAGTAAAATCGAATTCATCATAATCCCAATGACATTTTAAGAGTTTCAGATCTGCAATGGCTATCGTGACATGGACCATTCAAATGGAGGCTACAGTCCTGAGCAATGACTCAGAATAAACAACTTAAAGGGAGAAAAACACATTTTCTCTTTATTAGGAGCTTTCATTCAAATGAAACAAACCCACCAAAGTCATGACTACCTTGAAGAAGGCTGGATGTTTCTACTGTGTCCACAGAAGAAGCAATTTCTTGGAGAAAGGTCACCATACGAAGAGTGAAAACTTCTGAAGGTCAGTCAGTCCCTTACCAACCACTAACAAAAAGTGTGACCTCAGGCAGGTCTTTTCACTTTTCTTGCCTCAGTTTCTTCATTTGTAAAATGAGAGAGACTACATAGACTTAGTGGTCCTTCCTATTCTAGAATTGTTGGTTTGGGGTCATCTTACTTTATTACTAGATTTTTATTAATTATAAGCATTTTCTTACCTGTTGAAAGAAGCTATAATGCTAGGTAAGGCTACCTCAGAGCATGGCAGGTGGTAAGTTGCCCTTGACTCAACTACCATTGTGGCCAAGAGAGGCAGAAGACACACAACTATTTATCACTTAAATGGCAAATACTTTAACTTGCACATGAATGTTTGTGTACCTTGCAGGCAGTCACTTGGTTCTTATTTACTTAGTGTCTCACCAGAAAACATCCTCTGTCCTGACAAAGGAAAGTTCAATAGCCAGCAGTCCCATTGCCTTTCTGTGTGCTGTGTTATCATCATTCCTGGATCCTGACATTGCCCCTTAGCCCGAAGATGAGAGGAGAAATGAGGAAATCAGACAGGATATAACTGTTCCATCTGTTGCAGGGACATGACGGAGCAACCACTGGTCTGAGGGATGGGGTTGCTCTCTAACTGCTGCAGGATTGGACAATAGCAGAGACTATTCCTGTAGATCCAGGCACTCATTACCTGTCCTTGCATATGGTTGAGGGACTGTTTTGCTCAGGCCCATGTCATTCCCTGATGGAAGCTTTTGTTTGTTGGTAGATAACATTTTCTTTAGGGTCAGATTTTTTTCTGGGAATGCTGTTTGGGAGGTTTGGGAGTTTTAGCTATTTCAAATTCCATTTTTTTTCAATCAATAACATTCAAGTGCTTTAAAGATTCACATTTTCCTATCAGGTATATTCTCATAACCTACCAGTAGTTCTTTTGTAACCTAATTAAACCCACTGGATCTGAATGGTCACACAATTCTTGCCAATACACAATTTAAGCCATCATTTCCCAATAAGTTGTTTACAGTTGTGGAGTCTAGGCAGGCACTCAGTAGCCTTCTGAAACTATCTTCTGGGAGGCATCAGAGAGTTTCCTGTCAGGAACGTGCCTGTCCCCACAGGGGATTTTCCAGGCTACCCAGGATGGGCAGTTTAGGGATTCAGTGTCTCTAGGACTGAATGTAGCAAATGTTAATAAAATCATGGTTTGTATGTGTGTGTTTGAATCAGTGGTGGGCATGGTGGCTTCTAGTGAAGTATTTTTTTAATGTGGTAAAATATACATAAAATTTACCATTATAACCATTTTAAATGCACAATTCAGAGGCATTAAATACATTCACAAAATTGTGTGACTATCACCAATTTCAATGTCCAGAACTTTTTCATCATCCTAAACAGATACTCTACCCATGAAGTAATAACTCTCTATTTCCTCCTTCCAGCACTTGGAGCCCTATATTCTATTTTATGCCTATGAATTTGCCTCACATAAATGAAATCATGCAATATTTTTCCTTTTGTGTCTGGCTTTTTTCATTTAGAGCATGCTTTCAGGGTTCATCCATGTTACAGTATGCATCATTCCTTCATGTCTTTTTATGACTGAACAGCATTCCGTTGTGTGGATATGCTGCAGTTTGTTTACCCATGCATTTGTTGGTGAGCAGTTGGGTTGTTTTCCTTTGGTTATTGTGAATAATGCTGCTATAAATATTGGTGTACAAGTATCTGTTCGAGTCCCTGCTTTCAGAAGTGGAATTGCAGGATCATATGGTAATTCTATATTTAACTTTTCGAGGGACTGCAAACTGTTTCCCACAGAGGTTGCACCATTTTACTTTTCTGTCAGCAATGTACAAAGATTCCACTTTTTCCACATTCTCAGCAGCACTTGTTATTTTTTCATAACAGATATTTTAATGGTATGAAGTAATATGTCATTGTGATAGTGCTGTATTTTGGTTGTGCAAGGGAAGGAGCGCACAGGAAGAACACCCTTGCTTGGAAAATTAACCACTGATTATATCCTAGAAGATGCAAATTTTGCCTCTCTCCCAGTTCAGAGGTTCATTTAGACGAGTTACTTAACCCCTGACTCATCATTTCCCCATAATACGTGTGATCATAAAGATCAAATTAAATAAATCACCCAGCAGAAATTGCCTGCACCAGCCTAAGTTTTGAACACATATTAAATGGAAGGCTATGTTTCTTGCTGACTTACTCACTATTAGCCCATTATAGATCTGGTGTAATTTGGTTAGACCCAGAGTGTAATAAACTCCACTTTATTTGACATGGTATATAACTCCTAACTAAAACCTGTTATTTAAAAGACATTCCATTCAAAATATTGGACCATTTATTCTTGAAACTACTGTATAAGTCTGAATTTCTCATGCTAATATTTTAGTTAAGAAGGCGGTAGTGTCTGATTATTGCTGTCCTAAATAGTTATATTTCCTTTATGCAGAAATCTATTAGAAATAATGTAGAATTACATGTCAATTTTATTGACCTTCCATCAGCTTTTGACTTGTGAACACAAAGATGGTTAAATCAATCAAAATACCTTTCTCTCCCTCTTTCCCAATAGTTAACTACCAAAGCTTATACAGAATCTGAGACATAACGTTTTACAAGACTCCAAGTGACAGTGCCCCTTAATCAAATAGGCAACCTTTTCCAGTGTGATAAAGCATTGCTATGTCCTGACTTTTCTTCATTTTAATTAGTTTCTTATCATCTGATAACACATTGGAATGGACATGCTTTCATATAAGCCTGCTGTGTTCTCCATATCATGATCTAGGAGAGATCTTAGTAGACAACTTGACACACCATCTAATTATCTCATAAAGGAAAGACTACTAATTGGGAATACTAAAATGAAAAACAGTTTTGCAGAGAGCATCTAATTTTTAATTAGTTCACACATAACAATGTCACATAACTAGTCACCTTACTCAGTGTTCTTGTCATGTATTCTTTATGAAAGAAATAACAGGAAGTATGAACTTCAAAATTACACATTCCATGAATGATATTTTTAAATGATGGAGCAATCATTTGGATTCAATTCACTGTGCAATACTCTGGATTAAAGTAATTTTGACTATTCTACTTGATTCTTGTGAATTAAGTCTGTGGGGTTAAGGTAGTGGGATGCAGGTATAAAGATAAGTAAAATCTCAATGTTTCCCCTTACATATTGCCTGAATCACCTTCCAGAATGGAGATGAGATATATATCTATGTTAGGCTTCTCAAATTTCATAAAAAGATGTTGACTCCTCCCCTAGCTCATCAGCCAGTTAAAACATACCACTTCAAGTTTAAGTAGCAAGAGGAAAGGACCCCAAACGAGGTAATTGTCAACAACTACAAATCTAAATTCTCTTATGCTTTATTCAAATTCTTTGTTGAGAGAAAAATGTTTATAGAGAAGAGCTTGTATGACAGGCAATCTATCAAGTCCTCCAGGTGATTTCTAATTTCTCTTAACAAGGGAAATAATAGAATTAATATTTATTAAAAACAAGAACATTGATATGTGATGACTGGCACAACACTGATATTGACAAGTCAAAATGGCTGGTTGCTGCAAACAACCACACATATTGGTTCTGTCTTTGAAGATGAGGTCCTTTCCCATATCCCAAAGGCACGGGGACCCCTCGCCCACCATCACCCTATGACAATAATTCTACTTTTAATACCTATTGTCAAATAGAGAATGAGACAATAAGCCTCTATGAATCCTGTATGAAATTTAAATTAAGTGTATTTTATAACCCCAATGACATCTACACATATTTGGACATTTTTATGTACATTGATGAGTGAGACAATTATTTATAGAATACATTTATGAACAGAACTTCTGGAACCTTTGCAAAAACTTAAACCTTCCCTGAGAACTTGTGCACAAGTTAGGAGTCACAGAGCAACCAAAGTAAATTATGCTGTGCAATCACCAGATGAAAATTAATAACACCTTTTGGAGGGCATGGAGGGCCTTGTTCATTATACTACATATTGTCACAACCTTTTTGCTTTATTGACAAAAAGCTATTATTTTTATTTTTGGCAAATAGTTTGATTTTATCTCTGTGAAAAAGAATTACCATTATTTTGCCATGCACAATGTGCACACTATATACAGGATTATTATACCCATGGTATATAATCATTATACCCAGGTATAATGTGCATCCTTATTTTTCCCTCAAAGATTTGGGCATAAAAGTGTGCATTATATATGGCAAAATATGGGTATGGTAAACTACAAAAAACATAGAGTGTTGGAGAATTTGGAGGCAGATGGGCCACCTTTCTGTGGCCAGCAAATAGCACTTCATGCTTGGTGTTTTATATCAGTCTCATCTCCTCACTGTTGCATCCCCTTGCTTCCTCTATGATCATCTACCTTTAATTTGTTGTCTTAATGTATCTTGTATGTCTTTGAAACATAATGTACATCTTTGGGGAACATAGCTAAATGTCAATACATAAACAAAATTAAATGACCGATGTTAGTAGGGTGGCAAGTCAATGTAAGCAAAGGGACAGAGTTTTGTTGTTGTTGATTCCTCATATAAGGTCTATGGCTATTTGCATATTGTATTAAGATTTCTCTGCAAATCATATAAGCTTCTGCTTCACTCATTGCTACTAATGTGCAGTGTAGTTGGGGGAATTATTAGAACGAGAAGAGATTCTGGGCTTTAATTCTCAACTAACAGTTTCAACTAACTATTGCCTTGATCAAGGCTGTTGGGCATTGGTTCTCTTATTTTAAAAGTCAAGAGATGATCAGTTGAGAAATCCAAACTCCTGCCCCAGGGGCCCAAGGAGCTCTGTGAAGAAGGAGTGTGTCAAGCATTGGGGGTAAGATAAAGGCATGGATGGGCACAGAGGGGAATGGAGGCCACCTGCCCTACCTGAGACATGCCAGCCTTTTAAATATTCTGTGTCAGCTGAGTAGAGAGAGAAAATTTTCCCAGAGACTGCCAGAGGTGGCTTTTTGTTTCTTTAAAAAAATAAAATTTAATTTATTTGGGTGACATTGGTTCATAAAATTATATAGGCTTCAGGTGTGCAATTCTATGACACATCATCTTGTATTGTGTGTTCACTACCCAAGTCAATTCTCCTTCCATCACCATTTATCTCCCCTTTACCCTCTTCTACTCCCACCCCCTTTCCCTCTGACAATCACTACACTGTTGTCTGTGTCTGTGAGGTTTTTCTTTGCTAAATCCCTTCACCATTTTCACTCTGCTCCCAAAACCCATTCCCTTGGACAACTGTCAATCTGCTCTCTGAACTTATGAGTCTGTTTCTGTTTTGTTAGTTTATTTTGTTCTTTAGATTCTACATATAAGTGAAATCATATGGCACTTATCTTTCTCTAACTGGCTTATTTCCTTTAGCTTAATACTCTCCAGGTCCATCCATGCTGTCTAAAAAGATAAGCTTTCCTTCATTTTTATGGCCAAATAGTATTTCATTGTGTAAAAGTACCATAGCTTTTTTTTTATCTACTCATCGACTGATAGACCCTTTGGCAACTTGCAAATCTTGGCTATTCTAAATAATGTTGCAATGAACATAGGGGTGCTTATATTCTCTCAGATTAGTGTTTCAAGTTTCTTAGGATACATTCCCAGTAGTGTCACTGTATCATAAAGCAAGTTCCATTTTAATTGTTTGAGGTAACTATACTGCTTTTCACAGTGGCTGCACCAATCTGCATTCCCACCAGCAGTGTAAAAGGGTTTCCTTTTCCTCACCAGCACTTGTTGTTTGTCAATTTATTGATGACAGCCATTCTGACAGGTGTGAGATGATATCTCACTGTGGTTTTAGTTTGCATTTCTCTGATGACTAGTGACATTGAGCATCTTTTTCTGTCTATTGGCCATCTGTATGTCCTCTTTGGAGAAGTGTCTATCCAGGTCCTTTTCCCATTTTTCAATAGAGTTGTTTGCATTTTTGTTGTTGAGTTTTGTAAGTTCTTTATAAATTTTGGATATTAACCCCTTATCAGAGGTATCAGTGAATATGTTCTCCCATTCTGTGGGTTGCCTTTTTATTTTGCTGATGATTTCCTTTGCTGTGCAAAAACTTTTCAGTTTCATATAGTCCCATTTATTTATTTTTTCTTTTGTTTCCATTGCCTGGGGAGATATATCCAATAAAATATTGCTACAAGCAATGTCTGAGACTTTACTGCTTATGTTTTCTTCTAGGATTTTTATGGTTTTGAGTCTAACATTTAAGTCTTTAATACATTTTGAGTTTATTCTTGTGTGTGGTGAAGACTGTGGTCTAGTTTCATTTTTTTTGCATGTATTTGTTTCTTTTTGTAACTTCTGATCCATTCAATGCTCCTGCACTGCCCACTGCTGCAACAATCCATGGTGACAACTCTGTTGTTTAGGGCAGTCCACCTCTTTCAGACTGGGCCAGTGTGAAGAATGAAATGACAGCCAGAGAGAGGGGCTGCAAGCAGGGAGACAGGAGGAAACTTTTGAGACTTTACAGACTGCCTCTGGCACCAGGGCATAGCTGTAGCTGGCTGAGGCATGGCAGCAGCTCACAGACTGACCTGACAGGCTGCTGGGAGTGGCGGGCTGTCTTTTCCGAGTCTGACTTTGGGCTGACCATGAATCTAAGAAGCAGGATTCCAAATCGTGACAGACGGTAATGAATAACTCTTTCTCAGCTTCCCTTTGCTCTGTCCTCTAGACCCTTAGGCATTCGTCCTCTTTTCCTCTCACTTTAATAGCTTTCTCATATTCTACCCATCACTCAAGTGCAGTTCAAATGCCAGTTCCTCCTCGAAGCCCTCCATTGTCTCCTCAGTTGGAATTCTCTGTGCTCTTGCAGTGTTTGGTTTGCTTTCACAGCATGCAGACTGCAATCTACCAGAATCGTCATATGCATGCCTGCTTTCTCCTGCTGGGACATAAGCTATCTTCTCTGCTTCCTTAGCTTCTGCTCAGTGCCTAGAACAGCATCTTGCCCAAAGTAGGTGTTCAATTAATAAGGTATGCAGTCCTAATGTTTAGACTTTATGTCTAGAAAAACAGGCTCAATCTTAGCTGCTGGGTTTATTAAATATGTGACTTTTGATGAATTATCCTAAGCTGTGTGGTGTTTATTATTAGTTAATCTTTTAGGATTATATGATAAAATCATGCATTTCAGTGTAGTGGTACCTGGTGTCTGATAAGCACTGAATAAATGTTTAAAAACCATGTTGCTTTGTGTTGAATTATATGTGCACTGTAGCCACATCTTTCCTCACTATATGAAAAATCAGTTTAACCCTAGCCTGGTGGCTCAGTTAGTTGGAGTATCATCCTGTACACCAAAAAGTTATGGGTTTGTTTCCAGTCAGGGCACATACCTAGGTTGCAAGTTTGCTCTCCAGTCAAGGTATGTTCGGGAGGCAAACAATCAATATTTTTTTCTCTCTCCTTGTCCCTCCTTCCATTCCTCCCTCTTTTAAATCAATAAGAACATATCCTTGGGTGAGGATTTAGAAAAAAGAAAAGGAAAATGAGTTTATTCATGTTGATGAAAAATAGAGCTTTGTGGATTATGGCTTTATGGTAGGCCAGATATGTATTGACAAAAATTGAAAAACGGGGATTCTCTTAGATTTAGAGGGTTATGGGGGAAAGGTGACTAATGTGGGGAAGTGGCAATTGCAAACTAGTCATAAAGAGAAGGCCTGAGGTTAAAAGAATAAATTTAATCAGTAGGGGCAGTTGTACTGGGTATTCAGAATGACATATTTGCTTTATCAGTGATCCAAAAAAAAAAATAGTAGGTGAGGGATGGTGGAGGAGAGAGTCTGTCCCAGACTAGAGTGCATGGGGAATTCCTATGTATGGGTACCTGAGGGTTGAGCAATCCACTCAGAGGCCTGGGGCTGTGGCTAAGACAGGGACTCACACAGACAGCCCCAGAGCTCAGAGAAGAGGGGTTCTATTAACTTTGGGAGGGAGAAAACTTCCAACTGGAAGTCCAACTCAATTGTTAATACATGCCAAGTGCAAGTTGGTGACTGAGCTATGGACTTGTGATTCCCCTCTTTTCCTCGAACCAGGAATTTCAAAATTCCTTATAATTTTTGCAAGTTGGTCACACCTGTGAAATAAATGAACTAGTGTTCATAATGGAGAGATTTGGGAGTAGATGAAGCTTCGTGTGAAACTAAATAATTAGAAGATTGCTTGCTGATTGTGGAATTAAACTCTAATATCTCATTAATTCTAAAACATATATATTATCACATTTTAATACCTCTAAATTTATGATATAATTTAGACAATGATGTCTTAATGATTGTGTTCACCAGACCACATTTGAGATGTAGTTTAACTCTGCATTTGCACACAATCAAAAGCACCAGCATCAAAACTTGCAAGGTGGGTCAGCACTTTGGAGGAAAATCTAGAGACAAATGTGAGTAACTCTTAAGAAATGGAGGAACAAAAGGGAAGGGGCAAGCTAATAAACACAAATAGAGGACTCATGGGCACGGCAATGGTGGGGGATTAATCAGTAGGGGCAGTTGTACTGGGTATTCAGAATGACGAGCATGGTGGGATAGGGTAGGGGTGAGCAATGGGGAAAAAGGTGGGACAACTGTAACTGAACAATAATAAAAAATAATTTTTTTAAAAAAAAGAAGGACTCTCTTTCCCAATAGTAAATTAGGGTAATGGTCGCTTTGCAATATTTGTTAGTTTATTACTGTCTCACTTTTTCAATAATATATTCATATGATTCAAAATAAAAAAGCTTAAAGAAAAAAAATAAAAATAAATCACATTGGTCAAACAAAAGAAAAGAAAAGAAAAGAAAAGAAAAGAAAAGAAGTGTGAACTCACAATGACCTTGTTGGAGAAGAGCATCAGTGAGCATTAGGTGATTAGGAAGAATTAAATTTGTATTGTAAAAATTTTTCAAAAATAATACTTACTTTACTTGTATTTTCCAGTTTATGTGTGTATAAGATAAAAATGGCTGCATTGATTCCTATCAGTTAAGACTCACCAAGAAACTATTTGGTAGGGAAACACAGGGTCAATGGGATATTGCTGTGATTTGGTGCTGGTAATAGCAATGACTTTGCCACTACTGGTCCAAAGAACAGGGGATGAAACTAGAAGCCAGAAGGACAGAGCTATCAGACAGGCTAGGGATACAACCAGCCCAGTGACCCTTCAAGGAGGTAGCTAGGCAATATGCATCCTACTTCTCTCTCTCTCAGTCTGTGATCTCTTGCAGGGGCTCCACATTGGCCAAACCCAGTTGGAAGCCAGAGATAAGAGGATCCATTTATGTAATCTACCAGTTATCAAGTTTTTGGTCTCAGGACTCCATTACACTCTTGATCTGTGGTATCTAAGAACTTGCAGTTGAGCAGAAGAGGTAAGTCAACTATACAAGTCACAGAATCAAAACAGCTATAGCACAGTGTAATTACAGCTTATTTTGCCTTCTTTACTGGCATAAAAATTAAAGTACATCTTGGAAAGGGTCCTTTGAGTCTTATATTGTATGATGTAAGAGAAGGAAAAAGTATACAATGAATCACATGTTCGAGTGACCTCTCTTTCCCTGACAGGGTGAAACTGCTTGTGGGAGCAGGCAGGTTGGAATTCTTGGGACTGATTTTCTGTTCCTAGGTGGAACACCATGTACAGGGTGGAGCAGAAGTAGGTTTACAGTTGTTTGTATAAAAAATGCAATAATTTAATAAATAATAATATCAGAATAAATTCTGTGTTTGGAGTACTAACAACTGTAAACCTACTTTTGCCCCACCCTGTATATTTGTCTAAGAAACACTTGGTGGTCTAACTTTCCATTGCTAATGAACCTCCCTTCTGAGAGACACATTTGTCTTTAAAACTTACGAATGCACAAATGAATGGATGAATGAATAAATATTAATGTCCCAGAAGCCACTGTGCCTGCTTCCAGGGACTTTGCCTATCCGCTCTAATGGGATGAATTTATACTTTAGTGTTCACAGGGCAGTTTTGTTTTATTACTAATTTCCGCTCATCCTTGGAGAGGAAAGATCCTCTTATGGTCACCCCTGTACTCCTTGCCTTATGTATTTATAGACTTAATGAGGAAATGGATCTGATCAGTACACCCCAATGTCTGCAGTCACTCTTCCCCATATGCCCAGCCAAGCTCCTCCAGTCATGGCTCACAGCAAAGCTGAGTGTCACCTGCAAACTCAGATTGTTTGAGTTTGTGTTTGCAAGGAAAATGGTAACCTAAGAGCTATTCTTTGAGGGGATTAGAGCTTCAGCTGATATTGGACGCTCTTATTTGTTTCTATAAATTTTTAACAGTCTGAAATGGCATTAGAGTCTGTGGAGAGCACAATATAATGCCACTAATCCTGTTGATTTTACATTGCTTTACAGAGGTGAGAACAGCAATAAATCCTTTTATGTATAAATCAGGAGAGATGTTAGCCATTTTTCTGCAAGGACATATCTTATTACTAGACTTGGCTGACATAAGTTAGGACTGAAGTATTACATTTGAAATGTCTCTTTTTTCTTCTCTCCACTAGTCCATGGATTCTCTTCCTTCTCCAATCCCTCCTCCCACAATTAATTGTACCTCTCCCATCTATCTTATATCATATCTTATCATATTTGTCTTTTTTATATATTTATCTACCAGTCTGAAAAATCTCAGTTTGGCCATCCTGACATTTTAGTGTACATTCCTGTACAGTATTGTGACAAATATATTTTGAGGGAACATAGTAAGACTTGATTCTTGGTTTCCAAGGGCTTGCAGTCTCATGGAAAGGATGAGTAGAGTGCACAGCTAACAGCAACTCAAGGCTGAATTTGGTAACTATTTGTTAAGGGCAAGGGCTTGGCAGTTAGTTTGAATTCTATGCTGTCTCTACCACTTTCTACCTGCACATCTCAGGCAAATTCTTTGCCTCCTGATCCCTAATGCAAATCAACTCCAGGGGGTTGTTGAGATGATGAAAGGAAGCATAAAGGATTCAGCACCATGCTATATATTGTCAAAGTTAATATCATCATTTGTGCTCAAAGAGATGTAAAACAATAACCAAACTGCCCCTAAATTATTGTTAACAGTAAATTGACCCCACCAGCAATAAAATGTATGAGGTTTGGTTTTCTTTCGTGTGTATTAGGACAGGCTGCTTTCAGAAATAAAGCTAGCCGAGGTTCCCTGAGCAGTCACCAGCATCACACATATGGTAAGGCTGTTTCTTCACACAAGTGAAGAGAAAAGATACTCCTAGAATTGTCTTTCCTGTGGTAGAAAGCATGTTGCAGTAAACCACTGTTTCAACTAATCTCTGCTTTTATAAGCAATGGCATCCAAATGTACTAAGTTCTTAGAGCTGCAATTTGTCTAGAACAAAGATGTCAGTGTTGATCATGTCCACCATAGGTCATCATCTTTGCTGTGCTTCGTGCCATCCAAACCAAGCCTGCTGCCTTTAGTCATTTGCAGGTTTGGCCATCACCTGTGCTTAGTTTCTTCCCATCTGCTATTATACTGGGATGAGTTTCATCACTTTCCATTCCTTTATCCTGCCCTTAACCCTGCCATTCCAGTACAACCACTGATGATTCATTGGGGTTGTGGGAAAAGAATGGGTCACAGTCTCCAGAACTTCACAGGGCCAAAGGAGACCAACCTGCTTTGTGACTTTGGCAATCTGGAGTTCCCACTGGAAGAGATGAACAATGCAAGAAAATGTAAAAGGCCTAGAATCAGAACTTCATAATGTGTTCTGGACCCAGTTCTGATATACATGATCAACACTGAACAAATTACTGAGACTTTTGGGGCCTCAGTTCACTCCTCTGTATAGTAAATGTATTGTGCTAAACAATCGCCCAGGTTATTTCATTCACCAATTCATCCATTTTACATTTACAAAGTGCCTACTCTGTATAATGCACTGTGCAAAATATAAGACACATTTCTATAAGGACACACACACCCACAATACACAACACACAACACGTACCACCAGAATGTCTGCAAAGCCACAGTAAAGATACAAAATGAGAGGGGGGTATGCATCTCTAAGTTACTTCCCATTTTCTAACCAGAAGGCCAGATCTATGATTTGTCTTTTCAACTTCACTCACATATCATGGAGCATCATTTCTATGTGACTTTTTCATTTTCTCATCTGCTCTGGAAAATGAGGCAAATGAATATGAGGTCTATCCAGAAAAAGTCCAGCCATTGTTAATATAATGAGAAAAGTTTGCATGACATCCATGTAACCCGATAGCCAAAGAAAGTAGAATGGAATGTGCATGGGTGAACAATGATGACTTCACTGTACTAGTCAGTGGGGGCGGTAGATGCCATTGAGTGAGCATGTGTACTGTATGGCCCTGACATTCAAAATGACTGAGCAAGCAGAGAAATGAGTCTGCATCAAATTTTGTGTTAAGCTTGAACATTCCACTGTGGAAACTATTTGGATGATTCAGAAGGTTTTCGGGGATGATGCAATGAGTGTAGTGCAAATAAAAATTTGGCACGAATGTGTCAAAGATAGCCGAGGACCTGTTGAAAGTGATCCACATTCTGGAAGGCCTGCAACAAGCAGAACACCTGAGAATGTTGAACGTGTATGGGCTGCATCAACAAAGATCAGCAACCAACTGTGAGAACTGGAAGCTGATCTGAGGATTCCAAAAACTACTGGGTCTGAGATTCTGACACGGGATCTTGGCACGAAATGTGCTGTGACAATAGTCGTTCCATGGCTTCTGCTACCAGTGCAGAAGGAACATCATGCTGCAGTTGCTAATGACTTGATTCAAACTGCTACCAATGAACTAGATTTCCTCAAGAAGGTCGTAACCAGAGTTGAATCATGGGTCTACGGCTATGATATGGAAATGAAGGCTCAGTTATCCCAACGGAAGTCACATGGTTTTCCACAACCAAAGAAGGTGTGGCAAAGTTGCAGCAAGATCAAGACCATGTTAACTGTGTGTTTTGATTGGGAAGGTGTTGTCCGTCATGAGTAGACACCTCCAGGTCAAACAATTAATAAGGAGTGCTACCTCAATGTTTTTCGTCGGTTGAGAGATACAATACAACAAAAATGGCTATAGCTACAGGCAACTGATGATTAGCAGCTTCATCACAACAATGTGCCTGCTCATGCAACCTGTCTTAAGCAGAGTTTTTGGCAAAACACCAAATCACCCAGGTGACTTAGCCCCCCTACAGACCAGCTTTGATGCCCTGTGACTTCTGAATTTTTCCCAAACTAAAATCACCTTTGAAAGGGAAGAGATTTCAGACCCTGGATGGGATTCAGGAAAATATGATGGGACAGCTAATGGCAATTGGGAGAAGTGTGTGAGGTCCCAAGGTGCCTACTTTGAAGGGGACTGAAGCGTCATTGTCCTATGTACAATGTTTCTTGTATTTTGTATCTTCTTCAGTAAATGTCTCCATTTTTCATATTATGTGGCTAGATACCTTCTGGACAGACCTCTGTATATTTTTCTTACCAAAGTGAGCTTTGGAGGCCATAGCCATATAGTTAATCTTGATTCCACAGTTCCCAATGCAGTAATCATTTATTATTGGTTGAAGAAATGAATTTATAAATGGAAAAATGTGTGAAAAAAAGAACTAAGACATTTTCTAAACTGTGTCACATTTTTAGAGAAATGTGGAGGTGACCATTCAGAAACAGACATGATAGCTATTTCAAATGATTCTTTTTTTAGAGGGAAGGTGGGGAAGATTAAAAGAGAAAAATCCAAGGGGATATATAGTTTAGTTGTCATATATTTATTATGTTATTTGTCTCCAAACCTTATTGTGAGCTGGCCAGTGGAGATATCCTTGTCTCCTTGTACTATAGAAAGGGTTAAGACTCCTAGGGGCCAAAGCAGTTACTGGAGGACAAACTTGGGTGAAGATGCTCACTATAGTACTATGAGTGTGATGCACAGAGAAATCGCCACCCTGTTCATCCTCCAATCTCAAAACTCACCTTTCCCATTAATATTCTTTTCTGCTGATCTATCTAGCAGAGGAGATAGTGTATGTGACATCAGTTTCTTAGGTAATAATTCCCCTCTTGTGTTGAGGTTTGAGGGTTTGAGTTCTTAGGATGAGCTCAGCCAGACAATGTTTCCTCCTGCCAATAGGTGGCAGAGGAGGCAAATTTGTCTCAGAATGGAAATAAAATGTAAAAGAGAGCTTGGGTTGGGACCTTCTGTTTGGTCAACTTCCATTTATTTTGTACCTACATTGCAAAGGCCCCTGCAAAGCACTAAAGACTTGAATAAGACATGATCTTTAGCCCTAGCTGGTGTGGCTCAGTGGTTGAGTGCTGCCCTGTGAACTAAAGGGTTGCTGGTTTGAGTCCCAGTCACAACACATGCCTGGGTGGTTGGCCAGGTCCCCAGTTGGGGGTATGTGAGAAGTAACCATACATTGATGTTTTTCTCCCTCTCTTTCTCTCTTTCTTTCTCTTTCTAAAAAAATAAGTAAATAAAATATTTTTAAAAAGAGACGTGATATTTAGATCTTCGGGGTTTCCATTTAGAAGATACATAAAAAGACTTGTTGCTTTTCTAGCACAAACGTTTTGTCAATGGTTGGTAGAGTAAAGGAAACACAAAGAAGAAAGTACAAATTTGTTAAAGAGACTCTACATTTCTTATCTTCCCTCTTGATTTAATGCATTTCTTAGTTCTCTTTAGACAACTCTGACACTTAGGAAACCAGGCTTTGTTAATACAAAACCCGAGACAAACTAACCAAACAAATCACACAACAACAAATGCAAAATCTTCAGCTCATACTGAGGGCTCCAGCCTTTTCAGGAAAGAAAAAAGTGCTTTTTTTCTCTATCAGCTGCTACTACCTGAAGAACTCAAATACTTTCTCTGTGGAACAAGTTGTCTTTGTTCCATTCCTTTGAAAAACCCACGAAAGCCATTGAAACTATCTGTTTGTTTCTATGTTTATTTATTTTTTCTGGACAAGACAGTATTTTATTTTTTAAAATTGAATTCATTGGGGTGACACTGGTTTTCAAAACCATATAGGTTTCAAGTGTACAACTCAATGACACACCACCTGCGCACTGCATGGTGTGCCTATCGCCCCAAGCAAAGTTTCTTTACATCCCTATTTCAGCCCCCGTTACCTACTCCCAGCCCCCTTCCCTCGGATATCTCCACACTGTTGTCTGTGTGTGTGTATATATATATACACACACAAATATATATATAATTTATGTATAAATAAACATATATTTATATACAATATAATATTTATTTATTTATTTATTTATTTATACTTAACCCCTTCATCTCCTTTCATCCAGCTCCCTAACCCCTCCCCTCTGACAGCTGTCAGGCTGTTCCGTGTATCCACACCTCTGTTTCTATTTTGTTTGTTGGTTTATTTTGTTCATTAGATTCCACATATAAGTGAGATACGGTATTTGTCTTTCTCCGACTGGCTTATTTCACCTGAAACTATTTACAATTTTAAACTTATATAAAGATGATACAACTTGTGAAAGGTATTTTTAACTTGTCTAGTTACATGTTGAATTACTAAAAGGCAAGTGGGGGACAAAAACACTGGTGAACTCTTCTTCAGGCTCCAAATCAGAGCAAAATGGATGTCTCCTCAGTGAAGATTTTGCTGTCTTTTAAATTTAGTCCTCCTTGCCTCTGAGCTCTCATCGCAGACTGTACCTCTGCCATCACAGACACTTATCTTAGGCTCTATTAACTAACTTTCCAAAATCTTTACATTTTGTTCACCAAACAACTTCAGAGGCCATAACCATGTAATTAATCTTCTTGATTCTACAGTGCCAAATGCAGTAATGATTTATTATTGGTTGAAGAAATGACTTTATAAATAGAAAAATGGATGAAAAGAAAGAACTGTTTTCTAAACTATGTCACATTTTTAGAGAAATGTGAAGGTGACTATTTGGAAATTGAGACATGATAGAAAACTCAATGAAGTAGCTTTGGACACATCCATTAGAACACATCCTGGAGTCATCTGAATTCACATCTGACTGTCACATATTAGCAAATACTTTTACATCTTTGAGTTTGTTTACTCACATAAGATGGGAGAAATAATGCTTCACAGCTTAAATAGCTAATAGCTCATAAACAGCTTTAAGTTATACATTTTAACATAATGTATGTGTAAGGGATGATGAGTACTACTGTTATCTCTGTTACAAATGATTTTCTCTTTTACGTGATATTGGATATATTTACAGCCACCAAAATTAGCACACACATCAAAAGTAGTTTATTCTTTTGTAGCTCATGGAAAAAAGGTAATAGTTTTTCTTGTATCACCTCCGTTTTATTACCAAAGAAATAAAGGCAATTTTGCAGGTGGAAAATGGTTAGTTCATTGAAGAAAAAATTTATTTTATGCAGTGTTTATTTTTATACTAAATTGAAAAAAGCGTTTTCATAAAGATCCTGCCTTGTGTTATCTTGTGAGAGCTTTTGGATGCTTTTTGGAGGGAAGATTTATAAATTAATATTATAAATATATAAATATATTTAGTGGACTATGATTAGAAGTATGATTTTAAGTTGAATTGGGGTCTATGCGATTTTGAAAATAGAGAAAACTTTTGGCAAATAGAAAATGTTTCAAATAGATTTGTGGTTTGGCCAGCTGCTTATAGAATGATTCCAGAACTGTGGCTGCAACATCAGAGGACTGGCAGCCTAAGCTAAGTTGGCCGTGTTGTCCATGGCTGTGCAGTTTCCTCTGTCCAGCTCAGTCCTGGACCATGGTAGCTGCATCCCTAATTGTTGGGTTGGAATGTACATGGATGAACAGATGTCTCATCAAATAGCTAAGATGGTAGAACTTACGGACTTTGGGTTCAGACCCCAGATCTTACCATGATTGAAAGACCTTTTAAAACAGTAAGAAGGAATGATGCAACCTTCACCTGCTGAATTCACCTCAATTCCTTAAAGTTATTGGAGGACTTGTATCTTGCAAAGCCCATGCTTTAAAATGTACTGTGTCCCTGGCCAGGTGTCTCAGTTGGTTGAAGCATTGTCCCGTACACCAAAAGGTTGCAGGTTCAATTCTGGTCAGGGCACAGACCTGGGTTGTGGGTTTGGTCACTGGTTCAGATGTGTACAGGAGGCAACCGATCAATGTTTCTCTCTCACTTTGATGTTTCTCTTTTTCTCTCCCTCTACAATCAATAAACATATCCTCAGGTGAAGATTAAAAAACTATTTAAAAATGTACGGTGATTATATTATCCCCAACCCCATCTTAGGCTGTACCCAACAGGATTTATCCTTATTTACGTTCATGGATTAAGATTTCTTTTCAAGTGCTTGGGAGCTTTCCATTGTGTCCCTCAGATGCTTCAAAATGAAGCCTTCTCATTTTTAACTTTTTCTTTTTCTCAGAGAGATTGCCTCTTATAATTTGTTCTTTTTTACTTTAAAACATCGAAAGAAAATAAGAAGCAGCAGCAGAAGGACTCCAGTCGGATCCGGCAGCACAGGTGTTCTGGGACAACACCACAGCTGGTGACTGCAAAAGGCACTGCTGTCTTTTTTCCCCACAAATTGAAAATCGACTTTTCTTTTCAACATTTTCCTCTGGGCTGGATCAATTAACAAATGAAATGATTTTAACTAAATGGCCGTTTAAACATGTTCAAGTACTAGCTTCAGAGAGAAACAAAAGTGTTTTGAACAGGTCTCTCCTGAACCCACGTCTTGCCCAATCTAAATAGTGCGGTGTGTGAGTACAGGCATTTCAACATAAAGTCATTCAAAATCTGTTCTCAGTACAAATTTTTCTCGTGCAGAAATCTCACACACGATTTAGCATAAATTGTAGCCCTATTGTGATGACAATCCATAAGTGAAATACTCTAAATGGTGTTAAAGTGTTGTTCACTGGGGAAAAGATTGCTTCGTAGCCATCTGTAACTACTCAGGAAAAAGAAAGATGTTTCTAAGGAAATCACCCTTATTCTCAACCACTCTCTGAGCTATGAAACATGCAAGAACCCTTCAGGGGTTATTGGGATATTGTGGCAATATGAAAGACACAAGTTAGAGTGATAAAATAGTGTCCATTAATATAAATAACCGGACTACGGATCTAAGCTGTCTCATACTTAACTGATACCATTTTTTCTACAGGAAAATTTGGCAATACTTGAAGAAAATTTCAGTGCACCTATCCCTTGGCACCTTGATTCCATTTCTAAAAATATATACTCATGAAATTTAGGATTTCTGCAAAGATTCACTTACAGAGATGTTCATTGCAGAATTATATATCATAGAGAAAACTTGGAAGCAATCCAAATATCCAACAATAGGGTGCTGGTTAAATGAATCGTAGGATCAATTCCTACAATGTTATGCCATTCAGCTGGGAATGCATTGTTAAGTAAATGGAAAAAATTTGCAAAAATATGTAAATAAAATTCTTTTTATTTTTGCAATTAAATGATATGAAAATATCTAGAAAATATACAAGGTTACTAATAATGGTTATTTTATAAATCATGGGGTTATAGGTGTTTCCTTTTTATCTATTTGCTTCTCGATATTCTCTACTTTCTACAATGAACATGTGTTGCCTGTATATAAAATTACCCCTTGGCCCATATGCCCCCACTTTGGATGGCTCAGAGGCTCTGAATCTGCCTCAGAGAGTAAGCCACTTTGACCATCCTGGGCATAACCAGACTCTTTCTTCTAGAATATAGAATTGGATCTCCTTAGACTGCAAAGATTTTTCAGTTGTAACATCTTAACACTTTCTCATGTCATAATATCTTCTTATCTTTTAAATATGCACTTCTTCAAAGTAACTATATGGTACATGCTTATGTTTTAAATTTAAATCATTATTTCAGTATATCTTATGATAACTGTTTACATAATTGGGAACATCCACAGCTTGGACTCACTTCTTTTGAATATAGGTTTATTTTAGCATGTACTTTAATGAATTTGAATCACTTTAATATGGATACTGAGGAGTGATCCTTAGAATTCTCTGCAGTAGTTTGGAACTGAAGACCAAAACAGAGACTGAAAGGAAGATCAAAGGAACTCCAGTAAGGACAAATCCCCTCCATCTTCACTGGTGTCCTTTGTCCTTAAGTTTTGCAAATGGGACCAGCCTACTCTCTGCCTGTCTCCATTAAGCATGGAGCCCAATAGTCATAATCTGGGTCAAAGAGCAAACAGCCGTGTATTTTGGACTATAATAAAGAAAACCACATTACCCATCCTTTAGACATAATTATTCTCAAAGGGCATTATTCTCAATCATTGTTTTGGCTGATACACTGCGATGTACATCAAGGTTTCCTATTTCTTTCCAATCCTAATGTTTATCAACCTAAACCCCATCAATGCTTATACCCTTATTACTAAGTCTACATTGCCTTTTTGACTAGGGCCTTAGCTGAGGCTAAACCTGGAATTAAGGTGATTGAAGTCTAAAGAAACAATTTCCATGGAAATTGGGTTAAAGTCCCTTGCTTCCTGTGAATTAAAAATTCCCTTTTTGGGGATGTGGGTGATTGGTTCATTCAGACTGTGGGTATGATTCATGCTAAATGACTAATTCCAGATTTTCATTTACTCAGAATTATATAGAGTTTGCCTTCAACTACCAACTCTTTTCCTAATTTACCAAATAGAAAACTACTGAGCTTAGAAGACCCCAAAGTAAAAGTGTTTCCAGAATGCCCAATGTCCTTAGTAAGATTTCCCATGACATCTCCTTATTGACATGCTGAACCCTTCCAAATTCCCATTCCCTCACAAGGGTGAAGTTAGAGGTTTTTCCTCCACGATAATATGCTACCTCGTAAAGTGTTTATCATAGCACCCATGATATTACATGGTAACATTTGTTTTGTCTGCTTTCTCTTAGCAGGCTTTGAAGTCCTTGAAGGCCAGGAATATGACTTTACTCATCTTTCCATACCCACTCAAATCCTATGTCTGCCATAAAACAGGCAATCAATGCCTTAAATACAAGAGGAATGGCTGAGTGGATAGCTGTGAGAATTGAATACTCTCCTTGTGAGGAAACATATAGACTGGAATGTCCATTTACTGTTAAGAATTATCTTATGTCCAGACTGGTAGTGATAAAAAGCAAGAAAGGAAAGCAATGATATTTATAGTGCCTACTTAATGACATATAAGGCTGGAAGAAAAGCAGGAGGTTTTTTTTTTCCTTTATTGTGTTTAAGTCAATTTGATAAAGTGGATACTTTATAGTTCTGACTTCTGGGGCATTTTTATGCATATTCAGTTACTGCTCAATCTTGTCAGATACATTTTTTTCAATAAAATCACAGCTAGCTTCTGCAGAAAGCTGATATCATCCTGCCACTCAGAAATCTCACACTGTATCATAGTTGCTGCACCAAACATCAACCCAAGGTTGTCCTGAGCAATGAGCAGTCAGTACAGCAGCAGATTCCATTTCAAAACCAGAGTGCATTTGAATAAGCTTTTACTTTCTTAGGCACTAGATAAAGACACAGTTTGAATGTATCAATCATTACTAAAAAAAAGTTTTTCTGTGTTTTTTTTTCTCTTTCTACCCATATTGGGTTATTTCTACAACCTGGGGAGCTCTAGTCATCACACACAATGTAGGGGGGAAATGTCTCATAATGACAGTATCGAGGAACCCCTAGAAGTCACCTGGAGTTCACGTGGTAAAGCTCTTTGGGTGGAAATCTTATCTTTAGTTCTAGGATTGGGAGGATCCAGGGGTGTCTGACCTTTTGGTATCTTGGGCCACACTGGAAGAGAAAGAGTTTTCTTGGGCCACACACTAAATACACATACACTGACAAAAACTGATGAGCAAAAAAGGGTTTTAAGTAAATTTATGATTTTGTGTTGGGCCAAATACATAGCCATCCTGGGCCTCATGTGGCCCGTGGGCCATGGGTTGGATGCCACAATTCGCCATTCTTACAGTCATTTCAGAAGCAAAAATCTCTTTAATGTAAATTAAGTGTCAGGCAATGTGCTGGATTCCTGGTAGGTGTTGGAGATGGAAAGAGGAAGGAGTTGAAGTGGCTTTTCTTCAGGGCTCACAGTATAGTAGGAAAGACTGAAAATATAACAAATTATGGAAATACCCATAGGGGCTTTGGAATCTTAGAAGAGGGACAAATATTCTTCCACATCTCCTTTTGCAGTTACATTTGTTTGGGATTTTATTACTTGTAGCCAGTGACTCCTGGCTAATATAGTCTCAGTGCTATAATACTGGATTCCCTGTTCTCTGGTTGTGAAACTGGTCATTCGGCCCACCTGGTTACACACTCCTGGGTCCTTCAATCCTGTTTTTTCTTCTATCCCTTCCTGGGTCCAAACCAGACAACACAGCTGCAGAAATCTGTTGGGAAGTTGCTAAATGTAGCTGCCAGGGTCTTATGCCTACTGTTTCAAAAGCTCAGAAGATTTACTGTGGTGTAAGGGACCCAAGGAGACACTTAGCCCTTTGGTTGCCGCTTTAAGGGAAAATGAAAAAGAACGTTAGGTCCAGTAGAATGGAAATTTAATTAACCCAGTATTTTATATTTATTTAATAAGCATACTCAGCACCTTGTGGGTATCAGGCACTGCACTAGGAGCTGGAAATACCTAAATGCTCTCATGTAATTGATGGTTAAACAGGGGAGCCTGACATGAAACCAAATGGTTACACTGCACTAGAAGCTAAGAGGAGCTTTTAAGGGGGCAGAGAAGGCACCCGGAGAACTGGAGAAACCTCCACAGAAGAGGTAACGCTTCAGCGGGATCTTAAAAGGTTGTTCCATACTTCATCAAGGAGTATGGAACAGCCTGTTCAAAGGCACTGGTGTGGGAAAGAACACCGTGGGATTGGGGAACGATTTCAGGGTAGCTGTGGGAGGAAGAAAGAGGGTTCAAGGGATTCACAAGTTCTGCCTGAGATGTAAGTGATTTTTCTCCTCCTCCCAGTGCATTTCCTGTTAGGTTTCTCCTCTTAGTGGAGAGGAATTGCTACTTCTTCTCTTCCTTCCAGAGGCCAGCTTTTTAATAACTCACTACCCTCAAAATGTTTTGGTGCAAAAATATTACATTTTTGCCACTGACTATGGATGCTAAATTTTATTAAGCATCCAACTGATCTGAAATAATTAATACAATTTTTAAAAAGTTAAATATGCTCTCTAACTACCCAGTGAAAGTGCTGGGTGCATCTGTGTCACAGCTTCACCAGCACAAAGCGAGCCCTGCAGCCGGTGCACAACAGCCTAGGAACGTGCTTCACACATTTGTAATGTTCTTAGCAGATCATGATCATCGAGGAGAGGCTTTGTGCTCTTAAACCAGAATCATTACACGATGACTAAGAAGGTTCTTACTGTAAGAATTTATGCTTATAGTAAACTTATAGTATAATTCAACTTTCTAAGTTTAAAGATGAAGAAACTGGAGGGAGAAAGTCTAAACTGGTGATATGCAAGCCGGATATACAATGCATTGGAATGACACATGGAACTTCTTAACAATTAAGGGGGAAAGGATCTGGAAATAAAAAATTAAAAAAAAATCCACAAATGACTTTGGTGCACAGTCATGTTTGTGAATTCCAGGATCTGACGACCTTTTATGAATATGTTCAGTCTTAAAACGAGTAGGCAATTTTCTGGGTGAATAATTAAATGGTGGAGAGCACAGGCGGCAAAAACAAGGCCCAAGGGCCGAATCCAGCCCTCCATCTTGTTTCATCTGGCTGGCACCTTGTTTCTACCTGGAGCCAGCGCTGAGCTCTCCCTTAACAGTTAAGGAGTAGTTACATTTATACAGTCCTAAAATTACATTCGTCCCTTTGAAGGCAACCATGAGGCTGATGTGGCCCCCTGTGGAAATGAGTTTGACATCCCTGGTGTAAAAGAAATCCACCTATTCAACATTGAATTGACTATGAAAAGAATTTGTTGGAATAGCATGTCCAAGTGTTTCTGGAATTGTGATATTTTTGGAAAACCATGCTTTGAACTCTGACCATGCTGCTAATCCAGTCTAGCAATATGTATGCATTATGTGCATTGTTCACCATGACAGAGCATGGGTCCCGAGTTCCCCTGCTGCTCCTATTCCATCTTTCCTGTTAGTAACGCTTCTGTCACGTTGTCCAATGACTTACAAGTGTCACCCGCCTCCAGGAAAACATAAGTAGAGATGTGCTAGGAGTGCAGAATCATCTTTTCTGGCTGAAAGCAGATTTCATCAAACTGTCTGGCACCTGTAAAAATTAGGGGGGGAAATGAACTTTCTGCTGTTGTGAATTCTCACATGGTTGGTCGATGGTTTTAAAAAAGTACTGACGGAGACTTCAGGACTCAGAGGTAAATTACCTTAGCAAGAAGATCAAGTTAATCATGGGCTTTTGAATGACACAAAACATCTCTTCTTTTTCTGATGATGCTTCAAGTGTATGTCTGCTGAAGGGGGGACCAGCATGGTGGTGTTTGGCCCATCACCTTTCTCTTTCCCCCATGGAGAATGGGGAAAGGGGAGGAGAAAAGTGTGCTGGCAGCTATGCCAGAAGCAGATAAAACAAAGAGGGACAATTCTTCCAAAGCAGAGAGGGTGTTGTTACTGGAAAATAAATATTACAAAGGTGCCAGACAGATAAAACCAATATAGATCCACTCAAATTATTAACCAGTTTACATCATTTTTATTTTTTGTGAATCTAAAATGTAAATGGAGGCACAAAAATAAGGCTGTTACATTTAACTTTTTATTTGAGCCATTTGTGGAAGGAATCACTGAAGTGTGCATCTGTTAGCCCCTTCATAAAAGCCAGGAGAAAAGGAAAGAAGAAAATGGTTAGGCAGGCATTTCCTTGCATGAAAAAATTGGGTTGTTATGCTTCAAAGAGGAATATTGTTCCAAATGTATGCTACATTAGAGGCAAAAATAATTGTGAAACAGGGTGGTTTTGTCAGTTAAGCCCGGAGATTTGCATATGAGATGGAAACGAGTTATTGTTTTGGTGGCTGTCCCAGTGACATGTGCTGCTGATTGGTGTCAAAGCTGTTTATTAAAGTAAGCAGATCAGGCATTTCATTTTCACTAAGTAACAAATGCGGAGTTACAAATTGTTATGTGCCACATGAATAAGCATTTGCCGTTGGCACTATTTCCCAAGGTCAGCGGTTTGTCCAAGAGTAACAATTTATAAACCTAATTGAGGACCAAACCACCACAGAGATCCTCAATCCATTTTATTCTTTTCATCTGCTCTATTTACTTTCACTTTGATTCTTTGATTTTTCTTTCTCATGGTCTCTTCCCATTCTGCATGGTTTAATCCACTCAGAATCTCATTCTTCACTCTTTTGTCCTCACATTACCCATTTTCTCTAAAGATTTTATTTTAAAAAATAATGGTTCATATATATTGTTTAATTTTTTAAATTTTTCAATTGTAGTTGACATTCAATATTATATTGGTTTCAGGTGCACAGCGTAGTGGTTAGACATATGTCACTTACCAAATGCTTCCTCCAGTGAGTCTGGTAATCACCTGACACCACACATAGTTATTACGGTATTTTTGACTGTACATTCCTTATGCTGTGCTTCACATCCCCATGGCTATTTTGTGACTCCCAATTTGTGCATTTAATCTCTTCACCTCTTTCGCTCAGCCCCCCAAACTCCCTCCCCTCTGGCGACCATCAGTTTGTTCTTTGTATCTATGAGCCTGTTTCTGTTTGGTTTGTTCTTTAGATTCTGCATGTAAGTGACATCATATGGTATTTGTTTTTCTTTGTCTGACTTATCTCATTTAACATAACACCCTCTAAGTCCATTCATGTTGTCACAAATGATAAGATTTCATTCTTTTTTATGGCCAAGTAATATTTCTTTGTATACATGTACCACAGTGTTTTTATCCACTCACCTATTGATGGACGCTTGGGCTGCTTCTAAATCTTAGCTATTGTAAATAACCCTGCAACGAACATAGGGGTGCATATATCTTTTTGAATCAGTGTTTTGAGTTTCTTTGGATATATATCCAAAGTGTAATTACTAGGTTATAAGGTGGTTCCATTTCTAATTTTTTTTGAGGAGCCTTCCTATTGTTTTCCATAGTGGCTACACCAATTTACATTCCCACCAACAGTACAAGACTTCTCCACGTCCTCACCAGCACTTATCTGTTTGTTTGTTGCTTTAATTTATTGATGATAGCCATTCTGATATCTCAGGTATGTGGTGATGTCTCATTTGTGGTCTTTATTTGTATTTATCTGATGATTATGATGTTAAGTATCTTTCCATATGTAAAGATTATTATAATAATTACTTCTTCTTATTTCTTCCATCCTTTTCTTTTTCTCCTTGCCCCTCTTCTCTTCCACCCCCCATCCCACTTACTTCCCTACTTCTTGTCAAGATGAATGTAGAGTTGGAGAAGTGTATTGAAGGAAAGCTTAGGAAAAAATGAAAAAAAAAAGAGAGAGAGAATATAAACCAAAACAAAACAAAAAATAAGACCTGGACTCCTTAAAGATAGTTAAGTTGCTTTGGTATCAAAACAGAGAGTAACTTGAACTTGCAGCTTGAGATACACTAAATGGAAAGGTTCATGGTCAGTAGCTATCTGCAAAGCTTTGAGTCCATCCTTTTGGACTTTTTAGACAGCTCTCTGAAGGTCAGCAGAAGTGGAAAAGGGAATTCCTCCATCTGTCTAAAGGGATAGAAACCATCCTGCTTCCTCTCCACGACTTGGAAAGCAACTTTCACACAAGGTTCCCAGTGTGGGATGTGGGATGTTGGAGGCTCAGGGAATGAGAAAATTGGCTTTGACACTAGGGTAGAATTCAAAAATGTGGAAAAATCAAAAGACATGGCAAGCACTGAAAGTAATATTGTTGCTTTGATGTCACTTGTGGCTTTATGTGGACATTTTCACTAAAGACGTAAAAGAGGTCACAGCTTTGAAGAATCTTTGGCAGGGGTGTAAAAGTTTAGGTAGCTATAGCTAGAGTTTATTCAGTAATTTTATTATATTCACTTTTTAAAAAAAATGAGATATAATTGACATAAAATATTGTGTAAGTTTGAGTTATGTAACATATTGGTTTAATACATCTATATATTGTAATATGATTACCCCTCCATCATGTCACATAGTTAGCATTTAATTTTTGTAGTGAAACAGCTCAGATATACTCTCTTAGCAACGCTGAAGTATATGGTACAGTATTGTTGACTATAATCTCTACACTCTGCCCTAGATATCCAGAATTAATTCATCTTCTGGTTGCAGGTTCGTCTGCTTTAACAACTTCTCCCCAATGTACCATCCCCAGTCCCTGGTAGCTACAGTTCTACCTTCTGTTTCTATGGATTTGGCTTTTTTAGATTCCACCTATCATATAGTATTTGTCTTTCTCTGTCTGGCCTACTTCACTTACCATAACACCCTCAAGGTCCATCCATGTTTTCACAAATGGCAGGATTTTCTTTGTCATGACTGAGTCATATTCCATCACATATACATATACCACCTCTTCTTATATACATTCATCCACTGACGGACACTTATGCTGTTTCCACATCGTGGCTATTGTGAATAATGTTGCAGTAAACTTTGATTTTTCATAATGGAGGCAAATATAAGTCGCCATCTAAATTTAGACTTGCTAACTGAGGACACTGGTTTTGGAGCATGAATGCCATAAACTCACAGGATTTTAGCAACCCTGACTTATCTGGAGGCCTTTGTGGGACGAAGAGAGATTGGGTGAGCCAGAGCAAATCTGATTTAAGTTTTAATGCCAGCTCGAGTCATATAACTAGCACGAGTGGTGGATCCTGGCAGCATTCCCACAGCCGTGGTGTGGGGAGGCTACGGACTACCCTTACTTTAGGAGATAAAAAGCAGAAGCAAATGTGGCTGTCTATGAAATGGATTTCAGTGCACAGCAAAGCTGTGTATGTGAGGGATTCCTAAATATCCACATGTATGTTCACATCAGATGGGTTTCCCCCCAAATTTCTTTCTCATTGACTTCTATGTTGATTGTATTATCGTCAGAAACTATAACCTGCAAGATGTCTGTTTTGCAGTGTATTGAGATTTTCATGGTCAACTAACAAATGGTTAAGTTTTTCAGAAGTTGGCATATGTATTGGAGAATAATCTTCATTTTCTGTTTAACGATTTTCTCTATCCAAGTGATGATCATGCCAATCAAAGACATTAGAGCCTCTCTGTTTTCACTTTGACTTGTTTGTTTGTTAAGGTATCCCAGAATGATTATGGATTATTAATTTTTCCTTGTATTTCTACCAGCTTTTTAATGTATTTTGAAGCTGTTTCATTAGCTATATAAAGGTTCGTAACTGTTAACTTTTTGCTGGGACATACCTTATAATCAATAATAAATACTTTTCTTTCTCTTTTAGAAGTATTTTTTTGTTTCAGTAAATTTTGTCAAAAACTAAAATTGCTATACTTGCTTACCTTTTGGTGATGTTGGTCACTTTTCCTTTATTTTCAAGCTTTCTGTGTCATTGTTCTGCCAAACAAGAAGTCTAGTCAACTCAAGGTGACCATTTGGAGAGAGAGAGTCAGACATGTGAGATCCAGGTTGTCCAGTCCCCAACTTTTGAGTCTTCTAGCCCAGGTACCATGTAAATGAAGAAGGCTTCCAGATGAGCCCAGCATTAGCCAATGTCTGCCTGCAACTACATGAGAGAGCCCAAGCCGAAACCACCTAACTGAGCCCAGCCGATCCTCAGAAACTGGAGAAATAATATTAATGTTAATATTAATATTAATATTAATACAAATAACACCAACAATGAAAAGATCATTGTTGTTTTATGCCATCATTTTTGTTACATGAGATAACTAGAGCAGAGCTTAACATCTAAGGCATTGTTCTAAGTATCTCTTATATAGGTAACTCATTTAATTCTCATTGCTCTATTATTCTTCCTATTCTATAAGTTGCATAGCTGGTATACAGAAAAGTTAAATGCATCAGGTGTTTTTTTTTCTTTTCCTGTGTAACAAATAACTCCCAAATTTGGTAATATAAAATAATGATTCCGCTGATCTGGGCCTGACTCAGATGGTCTTAGCTGGCTTCACTGCTGCATCTGCAATTAGCTGTTGGCTTATTGGGGGCTGGGGAATCTACAATGGCCTCATTCACTTTCTGGCTGTGGACTCATTGTCATCTGAATATCTCAGGGTGACTGAGTCATGTGATCTCTCATTGTCTAGCAGGCTAGGTTGGGTTGGCTCACACTAGAGGCAGTGTCCCAGGACAAGAGTGAGGCATTCAAGGGCTCCTGAGGCCTGACTTGGTACAAGCCAGACCAGAGTCAAGGGGTGAGAAAAGTAGGATCTGCCTCTTGACAGAATATCACTGCAAGGATGAGAATACAAGGAGGTAGATTCTTGGGACCATTCTGCCACAATCGGTTACATCTATAACTTGCCCATTGTTACATAGGTTGTGATGGAAGGCAGATCTGCACCCCAGCAGCAGGCTCCGGAGGGAATTCCCTTCATTACTAAACTACACTGCCCATGACTACATGGTAGCTAGACTCAGCTCTCAGCAAAAACCACCTCAAAAGGCAGGCTGGCTACCATACCCAATCAGAAACCCAAGGCTTTCATAGTATATTAGAGCAGGTAGTTTGAATCTTTGATTGACCACATACTAGCTATTTGTTCTTGGGTAAACTCCTAAAACTCCTCAGATCTCAAAGTCTTAACATGAAAAAATGATAGATTTTTTATAGCAATTAAGGTAAATATAGTCAGTTCTGCTGTAACCCACATATGCATTCCTAAAAACCACTGTGCTGTGCACAATTACATAACAAAAACTACAGAGCTTATGGGGAAAATGAGGTTAGAGGCATGAACTAAAATAGTGACACACACACACATAAAAAAAAAAGAAGAACCCTAACAAAAATAGTAGTGTAATTTTGGATGGTAAATGGTTAAGAAATATATAAATACTACACAAAATTCATTTTGTGTTCAAAAGATGCCCTAATATATCAATCATTTTGGAACACATTTATGTTTTCTTTTTTACATTATATTTTATTGATTATGCTATTATAGTTGTTCTGATATTTCCCCCTTTGACCCCCTCTGCCCAGCATGCCGTCTCTCAGGCAATGCCCCACCGTTGTTCATGTCCATGGGTCATGTGTATAAGTTCTTTGCTGATTCCACTTCCTATACTGTACTTTACACCCCCATGGCTATTCTGTAACTATCTGTTTGTATTGCTTAATCTCCTCACCTCTTCAACCCTTCCCCTATAGTCCTCTTCCCATCTCGCAACCATCAAAATGCTGTCTGTATCTGTGATTCTGTCTCTGTCCTTCTTGTTTACTTAGTTTGCTATTTAGATTCAATTATAGATAGATATGTATTTTTGCATTTTATTGTTCATAGTTTTGATCATTTCTTTCTTAAATAAATCCCTTTAACATTTCATGTAATAATGGTTTGGTGATAATGAACTCCTTTGTTTTTTTCTTGTTTGGGAAACTTTATTTGCCCTGTGATATCTTTTCTGGGTAGAGCAATCTTGGCTGCAGGTCCCTGCTTTTCATGACTTTCAATATTTCTTGCCAATCCCTTCTAACCTGCAAAGATATTTTTGAGAAATCAGCTGACAGTCTTATGGGAACTCTCCTATAGGTAACTGTTTTTCTCTTGCTGCTTTTAAGATTCTCTCTTTATCTTTAACCTTTGGCATTTTAATTATGATATGTCTTGGAGTGGGCCTCTTTGCATCCATCTTGTTTGGGACTCTCTGTGCTTACTGGACTTGCATGTCTATTTCCTTCACCAAGTTAAGGTAGTTTTCTTTCATTATTTTTCCAAATAGATTTCCAGTTCCTTGCTTTTTCTCTTCTCCTTCTGGTACCCCTAAAATGCAGACATTGGACTTTTTGAAGTTGTCCCAGAGGCTGCTTATACTACCCTCATTTTTTTGGATTCATTTTTTGTTGTGATTTGTTGTTTCTTTGCCACCTTATGTTCCATATTATTGATTGAATTCTCAGCTTCATCCACTCTATTATTGTTTCCCTGTAAATTATTTTTTCTTTCAATTAGTGTATCCTTTGTTTCTGACTGGATATTTTATATGCTGCTGAGGTCCTCACTAAGTTCCTTGAGCATCCTTATAACCAGTGTTTTGAACTTTGCATCTGAGAGATTGATTATCTCCCTTTTGTTTAGCTCTTTTTCTGGAGTTTTGATCTGTTCTTTCATTTGGGCCATGTTTCTTTCTCTCCTCATTTTGGCAGCCTCCTTGTGTTTGTCTGTGTGTATTAGGTAGAGCTGCTTTGCCTCCGTGTCTTGGTAGTGTGGCCTAATGCAGTAGGTGTCTTGTAGGGTCCAGTGGCACAGCTTCCACTATCACCCAACTGGGTACTCAAGGTACGCCCTTCCCGTGGGCTGGGGTAACCCTCCTCTTATAGTTGAGACTTGCTCGCTATTGGCAGATCAATGGAAGGAATTTACCCAGGTCAGTCAGCTGCCACCATTAACTGTGACCACTTACCACCGATCTCTACCTTCAGTGAAGGACCAGTTGTGCAGAAGCAGGGTGGTAGTGCTTCATTGTGGTCTGTAGCTATCCACTGTGTGTTGGCCCTGGGGGTTTCCAGGTAGTGCAGGCCAAGTTTAGCCCCCACCTGTGTTTTATATGGGGCCACTCTGCCTGAGCTATAAAGCAATCAGAGATGGCTGCTGCTTGTGCTGGGCTTGGAGATTCCAAGGTGAATGCAAGCTGTGAATCTAGGTTGGCTGCTGTTAATGCTGGGCCTGGGGCTCACTGAGGCCAGCTGTTGCTTGTTTGATAGGATTTAGGAAGCTGTGAAGCACAAGTAAAACCAGCCATTTGTATGGAAAGCAGCTTGGGTGGGCCTGTAATTTGGGTGGGGCAGAGTCTCTGGGGACCTCCAAGGCAGGTATAATAGTGTTAGCCAGATTGATGGAGTCTCAAGTATGGTACCAGCCTGCCAAATTGGTCTACATGGATGTGATTTCTTTAATTCCATAATTGCCAGACTTCCATTCAACTTGATTTCTGATGGTTCTGAGTGATGGTTGTTCTATAATTTAGTTATAATTTTGACGTGGTTGTGGGAGGAGGTGAGCCATGACTACCTATGTTGCCACCTAGACCAAAAGTCTCCAGGTTTGTTTTTTTAAAACAAGCATTTAAATTGACTGTGGAATTGTTAGCATAGCTCTGATTACTACTTAAGAAATGTTAGATCATTACTATTACTATAAGGCCCAACTGAGAGAAAAAAAGACATATTCTCTTAATAGCCTTAATGTAGGTTAAGAAAGAATGGGTGGGTGTCAATAAGGAATCTAGAGAAAGGAAAGCTGGTAAGCAGAAATTGTCAATGTGTTTCCAGCACTGTCCATAGAATCCAAGTGCCCTTCTTCTTGGCAGGTACATTTCAGTTTGGAGATGACTGTGTCAGTCCTAATGACAGCAGTTATTAAGGTCATCCAACCTCCTCCTTCTGTTCCAAGCCCATGATCACTTAACAAACTCCTGATTATGATTTACCTCTGCGTGTTGTCGGGAGGCTGCATTCTCAGGCTGACGTAAACATTCAGTGCCACTTGGCAGTTATATTTCTCAGTGTAAATTGCTAAATTGGCACTCTGCTCTGCACATCAGTCTCGTGTGAATTCCCAGGGATTAATCAACTACAAGCACACTGACACATTCCATTTTCTGGATCTGCAAAGCTGAGGAGCAGATGTTGGAATGCCGTGACCCTGAGAAGTGGCTGCTCCCTGCCAGGCCTGGCAGCTGCTTCCCCAGATGACACATTTGCCCATTCTCCAACTCCAAGAGTGCTGATACATAACTACATCAGATCTGGATACATGTACATGTGAGAAGATATAAAATAGGCTCCTTCTAAGGTTCCAATTCTTTTTTAAAATGTTTCATTCTTATGGATTTAGGACCAACTTCTTCATTCTATAGTAATTTCAAAAGCTGGGATCTGAGCTTTAAGGCATACCATCTTCATTTATAACTATTGAATATCAGATAGCTGACTTTGAATGAATTTGCACCTGCAAATACTCATTTTTCTCTTCCTTCAGGAGGTAAATTACCTTAGCAAGTAAAGAGTGTGACATTCAACTGTCTACTTTATTTCCTATTCATCCAAACCTGAACTAACAAAAGAAAACATGATTAGTATCATCACAAGACAGAACATGGAGAGAAATAGACTCTTTTCTTATTTTGCTTCATTGCAATACTCTCAGATATCTAACTCTGACAGAGCCTGAAATGTACCACTATTGAAGATGCAGGTTTGCCATCTTTTTTCTTACAATTGAGGGAATTTGTAGGTTTTACCTCCGAATGAGCACCTAGAAATACAAATGAATCAGAGATGTTTGCAGACGTTTGTTGTAGTTTGAAGGCAAAAGTAATAGGCTGGTTAAGTAAACTGGAACCATGACCATTATCTGAAAATTTTAAAACTTATGAAGTTCAATACTGTTAATATCTGCCATCTCATAAGAGTGCCTTAATATTTAAACTAATTCAATTATAGTTTGCATATTTTTAAGATGAAAGATTAATTCTCTGTGGTTGCATGCATCAATTATCTGTTCAACAAACATTTATTAAATGCATTAATTGAATGCCAGACCTCATATTAGGTGCTAAGAACATAATAGCTGCATTATTATTGACCTCTAAGAGCTTGAAGTCCAGCTGAGGCAAAATACAAATAAATGCTTATTATCCAATTCATTCATTCATTTATTCAACATGTCTCTTTTGAGCACTTAAGTGCCAGGAGTTATTCTAAACATTGGAAACGCAACAATGCATCTGAGAGACAAGGTCCCTGCTTTAGTAAGCTTGCATTGTAGGATATAGTCAATAAATAAGTAGGTAAATAAACAAGATAATTTCAGCTAGCCATGAGAGCTATGAAAAAAAATAAAGCAGGATCAATAGACCCAGAATGAGTAAAGAGAGTAGTACTTTACCTGGGATTGTGACAGATGACTCCTCTGAGTAGGTGGCATTTGTACTGAGATCTGAATATTAGGAAGTGGAGAGCCAGGATTATCTGTAGTTTTCCATGCAAGGGAGCAGCAACTCCAAAAATCTTGAGAGAACAAGTTTGGTATGTTGGAGGCACTGAAAATTGGTGTGCCTGAAGCAAGACTGTAGGATACAGGGTCAAAGGTGTAGGCTGGGCCTAAAAACCATGGCAGAGCGAAGGAATTTTATGTTAAGTGTAATAGCAGCCGCTGGTGTTGGGGTGGGGGTAGAGTTGTTGAACACTGAAATAGTCTGACTTGTGTTTTTAGAAGGTTGCTTTGGCCATCTGTGCAGGGGCTAGATGGAAATGGGTGTACAAGGTGGCTTTTGTTATAATTCAATGAGGAGATGGTGATGGTGAGCACAATTTCAGCTGTGATTAGGATTACAATGTAATTTGGTGTTTTAAAAGTTGTACCTAAAAGAGCCACAAGAGCATAGATGTGAGTGGAATTAATGCTGCTTTGAAAGGTTGGGAGTTCATCGGGAGGAGTGTGCGGACCCTGCACGTGACACTAGAACAAGGACTGACAAACTTCCACAAAGAACCACAGAGCAGGACACTTTAGGTTTTGAGAGATATGTGGTTACATGTTGTAATTATTAACTCTGTTGTTGTAGCTCAAAAGCAGCCATAGAAAATGTGTTAATGAATGGATGTGGCTGTGTTCCAATAAAACTTTTTTTCAAAAACATGCAGCCAGTGGATTTGATTTGGCTCCCAGGCTGTGGTTTAGTGATGCTTGGTCTAGGCGTTATCGTCCGTAGCACTGCTGAATTTCCTCTTTTTTCTCCCTCACATCTTATGCCATTTCTCTTCATCCTCACTGCTTTGGTTTTGTTTATAGTAACTTTGAGAACCCAGATAGTTTTATTACATTATTTAAATAATTTACAGTATCATCAACTATGATGTCCCTCAAAAAAAAATCTGCTTAAAGGATTGGTCTTATAGCCTATGATAGATATGGTCCAAAATTTGCCCAAGACTCACACCCACTTCTTGGTGAAAAGAGTGGTCCTCACCAACCTTTCTTTGGAGTTAGCTTTCTGTCACTGAAAATGACTGGTTATAAAGATGTTGGAGTCACATTTATTTGTCTTTGTCTTCACCTTCTATACACAATAAAACTGTAAGTTTTATTGACTCTTTTTCATAGAGTTTTCTATCCGTCCATCACCTTCTACATAAGTCAAGATCCAATCAAAAATAAAATACTGTACACATATAACATTTAACAGAGGAAATTGATATCACCAGTGATGAAGCTAGAAACTACATAGGGAGCAGGAATATCACTCAGAGAGGAGCAATGGCAAATAGCTGCTACCAGTTTTAAGCAGGGGTGGGGACAAAGAAAGGAGCTGGGCTTTCGGTGGCCCAGGGACTAGAGTCCATTGGCCAAGCTTAGCCAGTAGTCAGATGACACAAAAGCCTATGAAACCAAGTGAGACAGAGCAGAGCAGAGGGAGGGCAAGGAGAGGACCTGAGGCAACAGACCCAGGACCTGTTTCTCCTCTCTTTCTCATGCCAGCACCCTGGCTCAGGTACTCATCCCACACCTGAATGACTGCGACAGCACCTCACCACGTCCCCAGCTTCCCAAACTGATGCATTTTTGGGATGCATTTTTCAAGTGGCACTCTTCCACATGATTTAGTATCAGTCAAACCCATAACCAATTTTTATGGTAGAACTCTTGAAATGTTATTGTTTACTCTAAAAGTCCAAAGTAGACTCTACTTCTTTTGAAACTCTGTATCAGGCATTGTTTCTAATTAGCCCTGGATACTTAATCATATATTTTCTTCTTTTTTTAATTGTTGTTCAATTACAGTTGTCCCCATTCCCTCCCCCATTACTCTCCCCTGTCTTGCCCACCCCTCCTCATTCAATCCTCCCCGCCCTCCATTGTTCTTGTCCACAGGTCCTTTATACATGTTCTTTGACTTAACCCCTACCCTTCTTCTCCCCATTATGCTCCCTGACTCTGGTCACTGTTAGTTTGTTCTTTATTTCAATGTCTCTGGTTTTATTTTGCTCACTTGTTTATTTTGTTGATTAGATTCCACTTATAGGTGAGACCATATGGCATTTGTCTTTTACCACCTGACTTATTTCACTTAGCATAATGCTCTCCAGTTCCACTCATGCTGTCATGAATCACATATTTTCTTATATTGGTCCTAAACATTCCTCCAAGTAGGCTGTAGTTTTCTCCAGTGCAGGGACTACTCCTTCTATTTCTTTGTATTGTCTATGTGATGGGTATAAGCATGGATGGGTATAAGTAGATGCCAAATAAATACTCACTGAATGATTAGATTTTAAAATGATAGAATTGTAAAGGCAAAAAGAACCTTCACTTGACTAACAAGAGACTTACAATCTCTTGTATAGTCACAAAGAGACTCTCAAAAAGTCAGAAAGAAAAATTGATATAGAGAAATAGAGAAAGGTTTGCAGAGAGATATCAAAGTAAAGACAGACTTGAAATCCATTCTTAGATGGAGATCTGAGTGGGAAATGCACACACATACACACACGTCAGGGTGGGCAGAGAGAGCAGCATGGCCTGGGATTAGAGAGCGGTGCCCTGATTACAGATACAGAGTAAAATGTGCTTATCACACAGAACAACAAACCTGTGCAATAGTTGGTCTTACAAAAGTAAGTAATGTCAAATGTGTGTGGGAGTACAGTTACTGGAGAAGTCTCCTGTGCCCTCTCCGAGGGACCCACTGCCAAGATGAGCTGTTGTCAGAAAGAAGCCTGCTTCAGAGTCAGCTTCTCCTGACAATCTGTGATGTGAGCTGTTTGGAGGAAGAGCTTGGAATATGTCCAACCAAACACCAGAGACAGAATGCCTCAGAGCCTGAGGTAATCCAAAATGTTCTGTCATCCACAGCTGATTGTACGGCCTCACTGAGCTCACCCTGGATGGTCTGGGATATCCTCCCTTGGTGATTCAGCTTCCCTGAAAATCAGCAGCTTCAGTGTTCAAAGTTTGTAACCTTGTGTAATCATTTTCCTGACACATTTTAAATAAGTCACAGGGCAATGTGGTGTGCCACACAGGCATTTTCATTGTGTTGTGTCCATCAACAGCTCTACCACACCCCACAGGGACGTGTCTTGTAGTTGTAGCAGAAACAAGTTCTTGCCAGTGTCCGATGTTCCTGAGAACCAGTGTCTGTCCCTCCAACTCCTGGGGTGGTGACATCAAAGATAAAACAATGTCAATACCATCTCGATGGCACTGCTGAGGGGACTCCCTTTGGAAGGGGTCCCTCCAGAAACAAAGTCATGTTTCTCTTTCCCAGGCACAGAGAATGAGAGTGTGGTGATCTGGAGGAGAGCATCAGGGACTCCAGATGACACTGGGAACATGACAGAAGCAGTTTCAGTAGTTTGGTGTATTTGCTGAGACATCACCTCCTCCTTCAAACCTGCTGACCTGGGGAGACTTCTAAAAGGAAAGGGACTGTATCTAGGACCCACAATTTGTGGAACTTCAGAAATGTTTGGAGGTGGTCATATTCCTGGGGTAAGAGTATTTCCAACTAAGGAACAATAGGGAGTCTTCAAAGCAGGAGTCTCGTGGGATTAATGCACCTGAAGTTGCCCTCTCAGTTGGAGAGGGATGCCCCGAACACCTGACATCACGCTCCTGACAGTAAGAAGGCACTGGAGAGCGTTATGTTAAGTGAAATAAGCTAGGCGGTGAAAGACAAACACCACATGATCCCACCTATAAGTGGAACCTAATCAACAAAACAAACAAATGAGCAAAATAGATTCAGAGACAGGGAAAAAAGGAACAAACTGACAGTGACTGCAGAGGACGGGGGAGGGGATAACGAGGGAAAGAAAGGGAAGGGTAACTCTAGGAACAGGTATAAAGGACACATGGACAAAGACAATGTGGGGGGATTAAATGTGGGAGGTGGGGGTTAGGGCAGGGGATAGTAATGGGGGAAAAATGGGAACAACTGTAATTGAACAACAATAAAAAAGGAAATAACTCCAAACTGGACTGTCTCTGATGTAAGTGGGTTCTTGAGCAGTTCAAGTTTGGACGCACCTAGTAAGCAAGGATTGTTGAGGGGACTTGGGGTTTGTTTTCCAAGTGAATTATATTGTTCTTGAAGTGCCTTTTAATCTCTATTCAAAGGTAAAGATTTTGGAAGAGTATTTTCATTGGGAAGGCCACCCCTCCAATTTTCTTATCTGTCCCTTGGTTCTTTACTGTGTTGTTATGAGGCTGCATATACATCACATCATCCACAAGTTATTTTCTTCATCAAGAACATGGGGAACACAAGGCCAGAGTGGCAACAGAAAAGAAGTATGAGGAGCAGCTTTGGAAAAACAAATCTCCTGTAGGCTTCTAGGTCTTGTAGGCATTTAGTTGCACAGGCACTTTCAAGATCCTGAACAGTTGCCTAAAATCTTCATAGTAGGATGTGAGGAATTTCAAATGCAAAGTTATGTTCTTTGTCCTTCCCATTGGCTCATATGGTCACATCAAGTTATACAACAGACAAGATATTTTTATAGATTTTTCTCAGTGGGATAGCACACTGATCACCTGAGGGCTTATTGGGGAAAACTGTCAAGCAGCCAACTGACACTTTCACGTTGGTAAGCTGACCCTATTACTAACCTGGTTCAGATAACTTGGCAGTGCACAGTGTCAACAGTCCATGATCTGATGGATCGCTTTAGGCAGGGAAGCAGTGAAATTACCCTTCAAATGTGTTGATAAGGTTGAAATATGTTAAGAGAAGCAGTTTGCTCCTTAGAAAAAGCCCACTATCATATTTTAATCGTAATATAGTAGACTCTTAGAGCAGGAAGATTAATGATAATCTATTAGAGTTAAATTACATTCCTCAGTAAAATGAAAGAATTAGGACAGTTTTATGGATGTGATTACTCGAAACTCTCCAGCTTTGCACTGTTGGTATGGGCATGGGATGGGACTGACATCCTACTTAGTGACGGGGAAAAACGACATTTTGCAAAAACAAACATACCAACTAAACCAACAACCAATACAAGATTAATGTGTCATTTGTGAGCTTCATTTTACTGCATCTTGTTCTTGTAAGAGAATGGGTCCAGACAGAAGTCCATTGCTAGAATGTCATTTCCTTTATTTAAATTATTTGTTTTGAAGGAGAACTTCAACAACTGTTGTGTGTGTCTGTGAGTGCAAAGAATTTTGTTTGTAATATTAAATTTTCTAGTGGATAATTAATGGTGTAGGTAACTTTCATTAACTTTTATATTATTTTTGTACAAATATTGCCTTATTATTTTTGTGTAAGTCTTAAAAGCTTCAGGTTGTGACTGCATGAAATTCACTCCTCCTTTGCAAAGAAATTGGAAAAGCCAGTTGATGGTAGTTAACATAGTAAATACAAAACTTATTATCACCTCCATTTCACTAAACCTACTTTTGCCTTTTGCTTTCACCTAAGATTTTTGTACCCATTATTTATAATTAATGCAGACACTCAGAATTGTCTTCTGGTTCAACAATTCTTATTAACAAAATAAAGTGGAAAATTGAAAAAAAAATAGAAACATAGGACAAAATATTATAGTCTTTCTGAAATAGTTGTAGTATTGAGTTGTATATTCAGTTTAGGTCTCCAATTTTAGATATTACTTTAATTCTCTATTTGGTATTGAATGTTTTGATTTGGCCATTGCAGATGCTTTCAATGAATTGTTATAAAATATTTTTGGCTTCTAAGATCAATTTAAAAATATATTACAGACACAATGATAAATAATATTTCTGTTTACAGAGATGGTACATGATGTTGCTAACTTGTTTTTTAAGACAAGAGTATTCTGTTACATCTAAAATTTTTAATCAACAAATATATTCTGAGTATGTGCTATGTGATAAACCTTCTGCCAGATGTTGTTATACAGATGTAATGTGATCAAAACTTTACACAATATATTTAGATGTGAATATATAATTCACCTCAATAGATATATACATAGTGTATATATGTATATAATCTTAGTCATAAAGATTTCCTTCCAAAAGGGCTGAGAATTTATGGAAAGAAACTAAATTTTTTAAAAGCATATATATATATGCTTTTTTAAGAAAAAATTTTATTCATTTATTTTTAGAGATGGGGAAGGGAGAGAGAAAGGGAGGGGGAAAATGGGGAAAGAGAGGGATAGAAACATCAACATGAGAGAGAAACATTGATCAGTTGCCTCTCTTGTGTGCCCTGACCAGGGACCAAACCCTCAACCCAGGCATGTGCCCTGTCCAGGAATCAAACTGGTGACCTTTTGCTTTGTGAGACAATGACCAACCAACTAAGCCACACCTGTCAAGGCAAGAAAATTAGTCTTGACAATTCAATGTATCACAGTCTCTGCTAGGAGCAAACAGATTCCTTTCGTTTACTTCAATCTCCTTTGGATTCAAGGTTCATCTCTCTACCAGGCTGTGTTTGCTTTTCAAGTGTTCATCCCAAATCCTCTCCCTCTCCAAGTGGGATCTGGACTAATAGCAAATCTTACATGTCCTCTGCAAAGACAGAGGCAGCTGTTGGGTATATGGTCTTTGGGGTGTCCTTGTCCTTCAGTGTCACGGGGTGACCAACTCTTGTCTGATGTACATGGCTAGTGAAACCTGTGTCCTGTTCTATTGGCGCAGCAATGTTCCCTGGGAGTTCAGCTGTCTCCCTGCTGACCAGTGTGATCGGGCCAGGCCCACTTGTTCTAAAGCCCTCACTTGGCCCTATCTTAGTGAACCCTCCCTGGACACGTTTATTGGAGCAGAGCCATCAGCTACCGGACTGTCTCCTATGAGGACCCAGGAGCTTCTGGTGCCCTCTTTTCAGCTCCTTCTCTGTAGAGTACCCCCCTACACACCCACACACACACTGTTTAACTCTGTGTGGCTACCTTCTCTGAGGCCTTCTGCTCTCAGGAAGATGAGCACAGCTTCCTCCAGGTGCATCTTCTCTCTCCTCACAATATATTTGGGCTTGTCATATCATTTCCCCTCTCTCTAAGGAAGATAGAAAAGAAGAGCATTTGCATAAGGCCTTCCAGGCTCTAGAAGCAGAGAGCTTTTTACCCATTTTCTGTTAGGTGGGGCTTGGTTCACAGTGCATCTACTTATTTACACTATGGCTTCTAGCAAAACTTTGTTCTTGTGATATGTAAAGATGAATTAGGTGAACTTTGAAAAATCCCTTTGCTTTCTTGAAAAAAATTTTGTTTCCAAGGTGAATATTGACCCTTCCAAGTTTTATAAGTTAGTAAACTTCATTTATGAGGCAGGAACACCTCATACTCTCCTGAAGCTGGAGGCTGCAGTACTCAGTTGTCTGCAGTGGGTGAGAAGGAAAAGGAGACTTAGTGGGGTTCCTAGGTCCCCAACTTGTCTTGAGGTAACCTCCATTAAAGCTGTAGCCTCCTCCTCATAGGGACCACTCCCAGGCTTCAGCCTACTCAACCTTCCAGGTCTTTCTCTACATCTGTCTACTTTTAGACAAGAGGAATGGAGAACCACCCTCTGTATAATTGAAAGCTTTTGGGATGGAGTAAGAAGCACAGTGAATATGTTCCCATGTCTTCCTCAGTTATTCATCACCTCAGTGAATTAAGGTAATAAAGTATTGAGCTTCCACTATGGACTCCAAGGTCAAAGCTTCCTCTTTGACAGAGGAAGATGGAAAGAGGAGAAAATCTCACATTTCTGAAGTGTTTCAAAAGTATATTATTAAAGGGAGAGAAGAAGAGGTCTTAATAAATCTTAGCAGTGTCTCTTTTTCTCCTTTAAGTATACTTCTAGATTAGAATAAAAATTTTGCATGCACTTCAAAACAAAACTTCAAAGAAATTACATTTTGCATTATTCTTCCCCAAACACACACATGAGAGAGAGAGAGAGAGAGAGAGAGAGAGAGAGAGAGAGAGAGAGAGAGAGAGAATGAGTGAGAATAATTATTTAAGTATTCCTCAAAACTTTCCACTTATAGCCTACAACTGGAAAAGCACAAAAGTAGGATTTGAACTCTTGTCTGTTTGCATTTTGCAGACCATACTCTTTCTACAAAATAATTTCATCCTCACTGCATCAAACAAACCAGATGGAAGGAGAAACAATTACCAAATTTTACTCACCACTGACATCATTGCCATTTCTTCCCAATTTTCCCTCAAAATGGCAATAGCAATTGCTCTCCTACAGGCCATAGATTCCCAGAGTGCTTCCTGAAAATTCAAAACCTAAATTTTCTCCAAACCAGACCCTTTTTTCTCATCCACACTTACCATCTTGCCTCTGGACAACGTCACTAGCCCCTTGTGTCATCACTCCAGTCTACTGCCCCTTTAGAAGATGAGACAAAGACTAGGATGGTGAAGGCTAAGATAATGCATTCTGGATGAGCAGATCTCAGGTCATAGAGGGCTACTTCTGGCCCTATTGGAAGATTAGAAAATTTGCCTGCACAGTAGAGAAAAATGGTAATATCAGCTATCCTCTTGATTGTGTGTCACGTGAGGGATTGCAGTAAGCCAGAAAAATGAGAGTTAGTTCTTAGATACTTGCTTTCTAGTATTTGCTTTGGGTCCCATCACTAAAGTCAAGGCCACTTCACCATTGCTATTTAGCCTTGTGATAATATTTTAGAAATATAAAGTTTTTGTCTTTTCAAAGGGGAACATTATTTCTTATTGCTTGCATCACAATTTAAATACAATCTTATGCTGATAAACCTTTCTTTTTTATGTTCTTTTTCAACTGAAGGTAAATAAAAATAACACTTGAATAATGCATGCTAATGAAATTCATAAAGGGGAGAGTGTTTATAATAGAGTTGAAAAATCAATGCCACCAAACCCCTACACAGTATAAAAACCCATATTCAAAACAAATATTATTTCAAAGACTGTGACATTTCAAAGCTGCTAGAATGTCTTAAGTCAAATTATATGACCTGAGAATAGTAAATAATTATTATTTTTAATTTTTGTCCCTCGCTTTCCCAGAGATAAAGGGAAAGACAATTATGCAAATTAGCCTGGACAACTTGCTGAAGGATCACAAGCTGCTGAGTGTTGTTTAGATGCCCCACATTTTATGTTACATGCACTTTCTCAAAGAGTTGGAAGTAGATCTCTAATTCTCTCTAAAGAAAGTTCATAGAGTATATTTCAGATCTAAAGGCTCTAAGTGCAGAATGCAAGCCAAATCCAGAAATAAAGGAGGGTATTATTGCTATTTCCCAGAAAAAAGAGTCTCAGGGTATCAAGGATTGTATTGTTTAAATATTATTTTTAAGATTACAGTCTATACAAGTAATGAGCTAGAGAAAATTCAGAAGTTCAGTCCTTTAGCTTTTCTTGGTCCTGAATTTCCCAGATAATTGCCCACATTTTCATTGTTCTCTGAATAAGAAGACATGGCCATCGATTTGTTGAGACAAAAGCAACTTTTGGATTTCTTCTGTTCATTTCTTAACTTCTTTTATGATTCTACATGAACTGAGTGATGAGAACCCTTCATAAAATCTATCAACTTGTGGGGGTCAAAGCCACCGGTCTGTAACCATAGAATCTTGTCTTCCAGTCAAGACTGTTAAACACAATAAAAAAAAAAACAAAACAAGAGAACAAGAGCTGAGTGATGCAGAAAAAAGACATCCAAATTCTGTGCAATAAATATGAATCTAGCAAACCAGCTGGTGAAGAGCAGGGGAAAACTAAAAATAATACTGTCGATTTTAAAATCGTGGAAGCCAAGGCGTGCCAGTAAATATTCTCATTCAACTAACACTTATTGAATGCCTACTGCACACCAGGGCCCATGCTAAGTACTTCACATATATCACCTTCTTTCATCTTCAGAAGAGCCCTGCAGACTAATAAGAGGTATGGATTATTTTTTCAACAGAGGAGAAGCTGATGTGCCTGAGGGTTAAATAACAGGTTTCAAGACCTCACAGCTGGCAAGTTTAACCAGGTTTCAAATCAGAGTTTCCTGACTCTGCCTGGGGTAGTGTCTTCCAGAGGCAGATCCTGAACCATAGATTTGAGTGCAGGTGATTAAGAAGGAAGTGTTCCCAGGAATAGGGAAGCGGGATAGGGACAGGCAAGAAACCAGGCAAGGGTGTGGTTTTAGGTGAAGCCTCAGATGTAGAGTTTGCTCTGCAGCAAAGGAGCTAAGATTCTGTGCCTTCTCATCAGTCAGTCTGTGGCTGGCCCATGTGCTTCTGTCAATCCTCTTGGACAGGAACATTTAACAGCAAAGCAAGCAGAAAACACGGGCACAGAACAGGCAGGTGAAAGGGTCTGCCAGAGTCTGCCACAGGCTCCAAGACTTATGCTTCTTATTGTTTGTTTGTTTTTAGTTTAATTTTAGAACATTTCCCCCCAAATCATAGAAACAAGTGTAACATTATAAAAGTATCCAATACAAGACAAATATACCAGAGGGTTCCACAGAGGGCATCTTTGAAGACTATACTGTGAGGCAATTTCTTTAGTTCCAACAGAAAGAGCCATCTGTGTAAGACCTATGGTTTCACAGAGTGTTTGTGACATGCAATAGCTTCTTGGGACTGAAGAAAAAAGAAACCATTTTTGTTGATTGTTTTGCCTCCCTCCCCTAATTTCACATTTTTGAAAGCCTATACTTGGGTGGACAAACAACAGTTTGTTGGTGTAATAAGTTAAGCAGGACCAATTTTAGTATGTCTTAATAAAAAATAAATTAGTATTCACATGCTGCTAAATTTTTACAAAATCTCCTCTCATTTTTCTTTTTTTTTCTGCAACTCCTCTCCACATCTTTGTTTCCATTGGATGTGTAATTTTTTTTCCGGTCAAATAGTTGAAACAATGACATTTGTTTGAATGAGCTGTATCAACACTTCTTCACTGTTGACTATCACTTTACCAACTACTTATGGGAGCACACCTATTCCAACACCCCTCTTGTAAGCAGGATCCAGGTCATCTCTACCTCTTTTCTCTCTTCTTCCAGGTGCTATTATGGGCTATGAACTTGTGTGTTAACCTCCAGGCAGGAAACAGTCTGGCTATGTGAGCACTGTAATTGACCTTCAACCAGAGCTTTAACTGCAGTCAGTTGTGGATCTTCTACTGGGAACAATAAAAGGGTTTGCTGAGAATGACTAAACCTTTTATGTGGCGTGAGCAATATGCTATGTTCCATGTAGCTAACCTAGCAAATTATATATAAGGCATAATGTGGTTTTAATGCAGACTCTCTATTCCTCTTCCCCAAGGATTGGCAGAAATGTCTGTGACCTTGTCTCATTTGTGTCCTCATCTTGCCATGACATCCATGGTTTTCCTCATTTATTGATCCTCTTCCCAGCTAATTCCATTTCTTATGCTTCTTTGTATCAAAATGGGAACAATAATTTAATTAAGCTTTGTTCCATGCAAATTCTCTTTCTATAGTAGCTCAAAGTGCATGCTTTCATAGAGAGCTTCAGTTGGCTCTCTCAAGTTCAACTCACACCATTCTTTGGTATAAGAACAGGAAGAGGAGCATGAAACACATGCTCTACAATAAGCCAGCTGTAACCACCCATTACACCAGAAACAGCTTCCCTCTCTTGCCCTGTAAGTTCTCTGACATGCTGTCAGTGTGTGAGTGTATGTGTGTGTGTGTGTTGTTGGGGAGATGTCTAGAGTTTCCGAATTTTGGTAAGGGGTAGAACAAACTTTAGGCTTAGTAGCACCTAAAACGTTGCCCTCCCAGTGTAGAAAGTGCTCATTCTCTGCCACTGTTGTGTGTCAGGAAGCACCCCTTGTTGGTGCCTTTAAGGCCACCCTATGTGGGCTTCACAGAGGTGCTCTGTGTGTGGGTGGGCAGGGTTTGAGTTTCAGTGCTTGCTTGTACACATCTACTGACATTATTGTTCTACACAAAAATGTAGACTGGGGATTGTAATCACATTTTGGTCCATTTCTTAGAATCTCTGTCCATATACAGGAGAGAAATAAAGAGGCTGACTGATTCCTCTTAGTAATCAGTACAGTTAGTGAAATATGGCCTGACACTTAACACTAATCAAATATGAGAGTTTCAAAGTTTCTGTGACTCCAGAAAAGGCACTTATGAGTAATTTATAACCGGTTCCAGAAAAGTAAGTGACATTCCATAGATCAAGTACAACATAGTCAAACTAGGATACATTAACATCACATTTAACTATGTTTTAAAAATCACTGAAGCAATAAATTGAGATGGATTAGTAACTAGAGAGAAGCTGAGAAATGTTAGGTACCTGTAAAGACATTTATTATCACAAATGCAACTTGCTATTAAATAATACTGATCACTTCCATTATAGAAGAAGCCAGAAACTGACAAAGGGGTGAAATATTCCACAAGCAATTTAAAAAGAATGTTAAAATTCTGTATACCCATTTCTACTTTCAACTGGATGGATAACTAAACATTTATTCTCATATTAAAGGCTCTTTATCAGTCTCCTCCTATAAATATCACTTCTCATTTTTAAAAATGTGGGCCAATTCCATGGGCATATTCTTGGGTTATTTTGTTGCTATGGACTAAAATCTACCACAAAACTTTCAAAGATTCAGATATGGTGCCTTAAATAAACTACAGAGGTAAATAGACTTCCTTAGCACAGAGATAGTGTGTAATTCAGAGGCAATTTCATAAAAAAGGAACATGGTAGTAAGTCATTATAACACTGTGTTGTTTTGTAGCATCTGAAGTGCCCACCAGTGAGTGAGTGGATAAAAAAAATCTATGGTACATTTACACAATGGAATACTATGTAGGAGAAAGAATGAAAGGAGCTCCCACCCTTTGCAACAGCATGGATGGAACTAGAGAGCATTATGCTAAGTAAAATAAGCCAGGTGGTGAAAGGCAAATTCTATATGATCTGACCTGTAAGTGGAACCCAATCAGCAAAACAAACAAGCCAGCAAAATAAAACTTGAGACATTGAAATAAAGAACAAACTGACAGTCACCAGAGTGGGGGGAGGGATAGTGGAGGACAATAAGGGAAGGGCCATCAAGGAACATATATAAAGGACACATGGAAAAACCCAAAGGGGGTAGGTTTGAGGGTGGGAGGCAGGGATGGGTGGGGTGGGTGGTGGTAGTGGTGTGAAAATGAGGACAATTGTACTTGGATGACAATAAAAAAAAAAAAGATTGCAATGGGAAAAATATAAAAATATTAAAAAAATGTGAACTTGGATTTTGGAAGCACCTATACAAAAGGGAGATCCCAAACTAACTTTTTTCCCAAGAAAATAATATTGAGTGAACACTGATTAAAAGAGAGAGAAGTTGATTGGCCATTGTCACCCATCCTGAATGTACACATGATGTGACGTAAAATAGCGCCAGGCAAAGCCAGATCCTTCCGTGGTTGATTCAGATCTTCTGCTCTTATCCCCATTGCTGAAAGTTTAGATGTATCTCTGGTTATTACCATGCTTTTAATTTTCAGGACTAATTAGGATTCCTGAACTTTACCATCTCTTTTTCCCAATCACAATTTCCATATACATATGACTAGTTTTACACTCTATAATGCCAGATAAAACCAAAATGGAACAAGACTGCTGGCTGTCTTAGCTTACAAGGGCATGTATCTCAAGCTTGGTGAAAGGAGTGAGAAGATGGTGAAGTTCCTAAAAGATATGGAAAGAAATGTCTTTGATTCTTTTTGGAAAAACAAGAATGAAAAACTATACTCAATATGAAAGAGCACTGACTCTTGGTCAGGTATAAGTCATATGTAGAGCCCTCACCGCTTGCACAGATGTTTGAGATCTGACTTCATGAATGGAGTCTATTCTAATAAACAGTTGTTGAATTCCATCAGCAGCCCCCATGTTAAATAAAAACTATCACCTACATCTATCTATCTATCTATCTATCTATCTATCTATCTATCTATCTACCTATCTTACCTTTTTTCCATTTTTTATAAGAAAAAAATTTAAGATTTTAGAATGGACAAAAGAAATTACTGGGTATCCCATCAGAGGAATGCTGGAGTCTCTGGAGACTATCTGATTTGATAGGGATGTGGGACCTTGACTTTTACTAGGCTATTATACAACTCTGTAGAGAAAGACATTAACTTATAGAAAATGAATGGTAATCAAATTATTTATGTCCATGGCAATGCAAATGAATTTTGTCCAATAAAAATATTATGTCACTGCAAATCAAATCATCATTTGAACCAGTTGTAATACCTTACTTGTTTTCTGATTGATGTGTCAAAATTTTGGTGGGTGTGTGTTTATTTTATATCTATATGACAGTCATAAATGTATAATTGTTAAAAGACTGTCCACTAACAATATTCTATAAGGGACTTCATTTCCTTTTTAGAGGTAAAATGATTCTGGAGAAGGGGGCCAGTTATGTCAATAAGACCAGAATCATTTGGTATGATGAGGAATACTGTCTTCAAAATACCAGAAGTAGATGGATATGGTTAGTGGTGTAGAGCTGAAAACATCGCGATATCAGGAGCAAAGAGCCAGTTTTGCATTATATACACATGTACACAGTGTGCACGCACACGTTTATAAATATGATTATAGGGGAAGAGAGAAGGGAAAAAGGAGGAGAAAGCCATTTCTTTTCCTAAAGGCTTCCTCTTACTCTTCATTGCTTGATTCAATATTTTTTGCACACATTGTGATTTGTTTTGCTTTTTATTCCTAGAAGAAATTTCACAGAATGTCTGCAATTTATACAGCAGATATATTTATTTTGTCATGCTGTCAGTTTCATTTCTTTCCAGAGAAAATAATTTCAAAATACTTTGTCAGTTAAAATTTTAAAAATTTGTCTTTATAGAACATGTATTTATCATTTTTGAGTGCTTGTTCAGAAGAACCTGATAGAGCTACCTACCATTTTTCACTCATCCAAGTCCCATAATTAACTAAAAAGATCACTTGATTTTAAAAATTTCTTACTGAAGGATATGGTGTTTTTTGTAAACCACCAGGGCAGACCTGTGAGCTATGCTGAAGGATACAGTCTGTGATTGGAGAATGAGAGCAGAAAAGGTCAACTGCAAGTTGCAGGAGTAAGTGCCAGAGGCCGTCAGCAATTCCTGAGTGGGACACAGAGTGCATACTTATAGACACAGAGAGAAAACAGGCTCACAGCAAACAGTACATGTTGAATATGCCTGTTTAACTCAGCCTGGTGCTGAAACATCATTTGTCATCTATGCCCTTTCTGGCACTTGCCATCAACTGATGCTGTGTCCACACAGATGGCCATGAACCTGGCCAAGAAGATCTTGGCAGGAGGAACTCAAACATATTTCCTTCTCTATACATAAGAGCTCTAAGTCTCTATAACCATCTTGAGGAGACTCATTGCTGTGGAAATGAAATGTCCATGAAAAGGTAGTAGTGCTAACACCAAGGAGGAGGCATTTTCCCAGTGAATGTTTATTCATACTTCTTTTCCCCTCCCGTAGGCAGAAGGACAATTCCCCTGCACATTGTGGGTGCCTGAAGTTGTACTCAGCTAATATTGAAAATGCAAAGCCCTTCTTAGAAGTGAGCTACCTGGTTTGGGCTCAGAACATCTGCTTGGTTTTTCCTATCTTGTGTAATTTAGTATCCAGATGATTGTATGGCTCTGCTTCAGAGTTTGGTGGTTGTCTCTTTCCTTGAGCTATAACATCTGCCATCTTCCTTGACTGGTTCTATGAAAATCAAAGGAAGGCCGGTTTGTTTCAGTCACATTCAGTATGGGCATTTAAGAATGAAAGAAATGATAGTTTTGAGAGCATAGGTAGGGATACTTTAAGAAATAAATAAGAAAATGCCTCTCTTTATTCTAAAATTGTTCAGTCCTGACTTGTTTTTTAAAAAAGCTTTTTATTAAAAAAAACTTTAAACCCACAGAAAAGTTCGTCCATATAATTTATGCTGAATCATTTGAGAGCACGTTGTAGTGTTGTTGTAAATGTCACGACCCTTCAGCCCTAAGAATACGGACATTCTCTTACACAATAGAAGACAATAATCATAACTGAGAAAATCAACATAGAGAGATGTTCTTCTCTAATACTTAGTTCATATTCAGGTTTCACCACTTGTGCCAGTACTAGTGTTCGTAGCAAGATACAGTTTTTGATACAAGACTCAACGCAGTATTAGTGCTTCTTCAGTTTCCTGATATCTAGATAGATTTTCGGCTTTTTAAAAAATTGAATTAGGAATTTTTTCAGAGTTCAGGATAGTTGCTTTGTAGAAAGTCCTTCCATTTGTGTTTGTTTGATAGTGTCCTTGTGATCCAGGCAATGACTTTTGGGCAGGAATTCTACAATCAGTAATGTCGTGTCCTTCTCAGCACATTGAGTCTGGCATTTTGTGATGTCGTTTTGTCTCTTTTTTGGTGATGTTAGCCTTGATCACAAGGCCAAAAGTAAAAGCACTGCAGAATTGAAAGTAGGGAATAATGAAGAATAGTATAGAAATTTTGTTGCACATTAATAAGTGGCTTAGTGTATCTAATAGAAATGTGTGCAGAGATACTTTTACACTATGGAAGTGTCTTGTTCATTAACAAACATTTTAGCTGATATTTTAATATCCATAATGATTTTTTCTTAGATTAATTAATATGGTAGTAATTGAAAATGGTGATTTTTCTATTTCATTCCTTTTACATTATAATAGTAAACATTCTGCTGCCTCCCTCCTCCTTCTCTCCTTATTTCATTCTCTTTCCTTCCTTCCTGTGATTGTGCACTGCATTCTTACTATCAGTATGCACTCATGGATTTTCAAAAAATTCTAGGTATTGTATTCCATTATGATTATTAGTCATTTTAAAGCTTATTATTTTTTCTCTGATTTGGTCAGTAGAAGCACCTTAGGGCTGATTTCTGGGTTCCTTTGACTTGATCACATTTTTTGGTGTTTACTTTTTTGGCATAACCATCTTCCAGGCTTAATTTTTACTTTCTCTGTCTTTCCTCCAAGGCAGCCATTTCTTTAAGGATCCCTGGTTCCCTTCAGTTGGAAATAATATTTAGAAACAAAATACTGGGGGCTAGGTGTGCTCATTGGTCTTAGGGTGGCATTGCTTCCAGTCTCACTCAGTACACAAAACTTGGACATATGTATTTGTTATTTTTAAAATAGTAACTACATATTAATAACTAATTTTTACCTATTAAACTTAAGGAATGAAGTTAACAATATGAGGTCTGTCCAGAAGGTATACAGCTATGTAATGTGAAAAATAGAGACGTTAATTGAAGAAGGTACACAAGATACGAGAAACATTGTACATAGTACAGTGATGCCTCTGTCCCCTTCAGAGTAGGTACCTTCAGGCCTCACACAGTTCTCCCAGTCGCCATCAGCTGCCCCATTGTATTTCCTGAATCTCATGGGTAGTCTGAAATCTCTTCCCTTTCAAAGGTGATTTTAGTTTTGGGAAAAGCCAGTGTGGCAGAGTGCCAAATCTGGGCTGTAGGGGGCTGAATCACCTGGGTAATTTGATATTTCATTAAAAAATTCTGCACACTTCGTGATACATGAGTGGGCCCATTGTCATAATGAAGTTGCTCGTGCTATGGCCTTTTGAATCATTCCAATAGTTTCCATGGAGGTCAAGCTTAATGTAAAATTTGATGCAGATTTGTTGCTCTACTCACTCAGTCATTTTGAATGCAAGGGCCACACAGTACACATGCTCACTCAATGACATCTACTGCCCCCACTGAATAGTACAGTGGAATCATCATTGTTCACACATGTGCATTCCAATCCACTCTCCACAGCTGCCAGGTTACACTGATGTTATGCAAACCATTCACATTATATTAATAATGGCTGGACTTTTTCTAAACAGACATTGTGTGTGTGTGTGTGTGTGTGTGTGTGTATTGAAGTACTGGTATGCTCTCTCTCTTTCAACATGGAGATCTCTTCATTTTTTTGCTCTGACCACAAAGTATACATATAAAATATTGGCTAACTGGGCCTTATTAATATGGGGAAATAACTGACTCCTCCAGTGCAAATATCTGGTTAAGATGGATTAGAGAACATGGTTTAGACTAAGGGTCAACCTTGAAACTTCTACCACTCACCACAAATCTGGGCCACCACTACCCACACAGAGAAGGGAAAGCTCCTGTGGAATAACTCCCTCCACTTATTCCCACGATCTAATTGAAAAAGAGCTCAGAGCTCATGAGGAAATGGACCATTTAATGTCCTCTCAGGGGAGTTTAATGCATCAGGGGGATCTACTATCAAGGGAATCAGGAGCATGACTGGGTAGTGGACCATATGTAGCAGAATACCGCTGTAGAGTAAGTAAGATTTATAAGGTGGAGCTTCCCTTCCTAGGATAATATTTACATGCAGTGGAATACCAGGCCATATGGCAGATCCATTTTTAATTGTTTGAGGTAACTCCACACTGCTTTCCACAGTGGCTGCACCCATCTGCATTTCTACCAATAGTGCACGAGGGTTCTCTTTTTTTCACATCCTCACCAGCACTTGTTGTTTGTTGACTTATTGGTAGTAGCTATTCTGACAGGTATAGGTGATATCTCATTTTGGTTTTAATTTGCATTTCCCTGGTGATTAGTGACATTGAGCATCTTTTTATATGTCTACTGGCCATCTGTATATCCTCTTTGGAGAAGCGTTTATTCAGGTCCTTCGCCCATTTTTTTTTATTGGATTGTTTCTTCTTTTTTTTTTTGGTGTTGAGTTGTATACATTGTTTATAAATTTTGGATATTAACCTATTAGCAGAGGTATCATTGGTGAATATGGTCTTCCATTCAGTGGGTTCTCTGTTCATTTTGTTAACCATTCTTTTTGCTGTGCAAAAACATTTTAGTTTGATGTAGTCCCATTTGTTTATTTTTTTCTTTTGTTTCCCTTGCCAGAGGAGACAGATCAGAAAAAAAATATTGCTGTGAGAAATGTCTGAAATTTTACTACCTATATTTTCTTCTAGGATTTTTACGGTTTTGAGTCTAACATTTAAATCTTTAATCCATTTTGAATTTATTCTTGTGTATGGTATAAGAAGGTGATCTAGTTACATTTTTTGCACATATCTGTCTAATTTTCCCAACACCATTTATTAAATAGACTATCTTCCCCCATTGCATGTTTTGCCTCTTTTGTCAAATATTAATGGACTATAAAGGAGTGGTTTATTTCTGGATTTTCTATTCTGTTCCATTAATCTGTGTTTTTGTTTGCATGACAGTACCATGCTGTTTTAATTACTATGGACTTGTAGTATAGTTTGATATCAGGTAGCTTGATTCTTCCAACTTTGTTCTTCTTTCTCAAGATTGCCATGACTATTCAGGGTCTTTTGTGGTTTCATATAGAACAGTCATTAAAGTTTTGTGAAATATATCATTGGTATCTTGATAGGAATTGCATCAAATTTATTCAGTGATTCCACTTCTGGAAATACATCTGAAGAAACTCAAACCACTAAGTTGAAAGAATATAGACACTTCTGTGTTTATTTTAGTGTTATTTACAGTAGCCAAGATTTGCTAGCAGCCCAAGTGACCATCAGTAGGTGAATTCATAGAAAAAGCTGTAGTACATTCACATAATGAAATAATACCCAGCTGTAAAAAAATAAGGAAATCTTACCTTTTGGGACAGCATGGGTAGAAACTGGAAAGTATATGCTAAGTGAAATAAACCTGGAAAGTATTATGCTAAGTGAAATAAACCAGTCAGAGAAAGACAAATACCATATGATTTCACATGTATGTGAATCTAATGAACAAACTAAATTAACATACAACATAAAAACAGGTTCGTAGATACAGAGAACAGACTGGGAGCTGTCAGAAGGAAGGGGGTAGGGAGGAAGGGTAAAAAAAAGGTGCAGAGATAAAGCAAAAATCCCCCAAACAGTATGGTGATTACCAGAGAGAAAGAGGTGGGGGGAGGTAGGAAAAGGTAAAGGGGGGATGAACGGTAATAGAAGGAAACTTGACTTGGGGTGGTAAACACATAGTACAATATACATACAGATGTTGTATTATAGAATTGTATCTCTAAAACCTACGTAATTTTATTAACAAATGTCACCTCAATAAATTCAATAAAAAATTCACGAATTATAAAAAGCATTTACATGCACATGAAGTGTGGGTAGACTGACTCTCTGGATCAGTGGTAACCCAACAGTCCAGATCAAGAAAGGACTGCTGAAATCTGAGTGAGGTAGAGAGTCGGTCAAGTACTATTTATTTTGAGGGAGAGCAAATCAAAACACTTATCCCATTGTCTGATATTTAGGGTTTCCTAGATAAAAAGGTAAATACATAGGAGTGGCTAATTACTAATGACCCAATATTTTTGTGTTGAGTTGAATCATGGCCCCTAAAGATATACTGAAGCCTTAGTCCCCAGAATGTGACCTTATTTGGAAATAGGGACTTGCAGATGTTATTAGTTAAGGTGAAGTCATAATTAATGTGGGTCTTTAATGCAATAACACTGATGACCTTCTTAGACAAGAGAATGCCCTGTGAAGACAGACACACAGGAAGAGAGAGAGAAAAGCTCTCTGGTGTTTCCTCTTAGGAGGGCATTAATACCTATGACCTTATTGAAACCTAATCGCTTCCCAAAGGTCTCTTGTCCAAATAACTATTTCGCATTGGGCATGAGACCTTCACCATGTGAATGTTGAGGGGTGAAGGAGATGTAATTCAGTCCATAGCACCATCCTATAAATTGATCTCATATACCTTATTGGGTAGCAACAAACTCTGCTCTGTGGTCCATATTTTGCCCAAAGTCTCAGAATTCTAGTTTCCAGAGAAGGGCCCACTAAGTTCTTTATCTCATCTCCTGCTTTCCTAACCATGTACACACATTGCCACCACATCATGATGTGGAAGTAAATAGGGCAGAGAATTTATAATGGCAAACATTCCCTAAATTTAAAAAATCAACCATGGCCTTGCAAATTCAAATGAAATATTTGTCATATAAAAACAAGTTTCTAGCTATTTACAGAGTTGCAGTGGTATTAAATCACTGTTTCCTGGTATTCAGAGCAACTGGGCACTTTTTACTCATAGGGGCCTTGTGCACAAGGGACTCCTGGATTATTCATTACTACTCTGTGTCCTGGTAATTCTAATTACTCGTTTCCCTTAACCAGGTTGACTGATTTTCTTCCTTTCCTCAAATAATTCATTGTTTAAATGAATTGATGAAGCAAGAGCTTGTGTTCTGGAGATAATGCAAGGTTAGTGCAGCGCTGACAACTAATCTAGATGAGACCATTTGTTTTGGGTGAATCTTAGTGTGGTCTTAAGAAAAACAACCACCAGAAACTTTCCCTTGGCTGATAAGCTAATAATTTTGAAAACTAGAAGGCAGTCATTATTCAGGCTTCCCTTCTTCTTAAGTTATTTCTTAATAATTTGAAGCTACTTGGGGATGATGAGAATAAATGCTCCCATGAATGTTAAGAAAATATTTGGTTTTCTCTGAATTAATAAGGTATTTTTATTATCAGGACTTTAACAGATAATTTCATCTTATTACCTAAAAAAGGTCAACAGAAAGAATGGCCTGGGTTCAATCACTCATACTTGAAATCAACATTTTTCTCACGCATACTTGAGAATGACATTGAGTTATATTACCATAATGATAATTATGGACCATTTAGTATATTTCATAATCCAATTACCTTGGAGTGTTTACTGGAAAACTATTTTTTCTCCAAACAAGGTGGTTTCTAGTGTTCACCATTAAGCTTTTTTCTTTGGTGAAGCTAAAGGAGATTGCTGACTTCCATACTAAAATTGTTTGGGCCATAATTACCATCGTGATCATACTCTGGTTTGGAATTGTAAACCTGGTATAGTCATTTAGTCTCTCTCAGTGTTAACTTAAAACTCTTGTGTTACACAATATTCCTGTCTGAATAACTCTCACCAAACTATGAAGGTGGAGAAATAATCTGCTATATGGTCAAGACTACTGTTTGAAACTTTTTATTCATCTTTAAGCGGGCTTTAAAGAATAGCTATGCATAAATAACACTCAAGCAGCAAAAAACTCTTTCTTTCTTGCACTATAGACATAAATCATCAGTATACTTTTATAATCCTAAAAAGTACAATATATTACCATCTGATGTACACCAGAGTCATTATTTCTTTTACAAATACTTTTTTAAGATTAAAAATATAGCTGCAATTTGAATTTGAAAATCAGGCATCCTAAAATAGCTAGCACATTGTGGACCCACAGAGCCAGCCGCCTTTTCATCCTTTCCTTGATTGGTGAGTTGAGCAGAGATGATCAAGATCAATTCAAGGGTGCATGAATTTTATCTTCTTCAGTTTCTGCACATTGTATGAGGTCTGTAATTCTGCCTGCAAGATGACGCTGTTAGGAAGTGAACAAAGAAAGCAATTGATATTTTATTCTTATCTTTGCAGTGAATATTGCTTGTTACCTACTTCTAAGTACAATTGAGTGAATAATGATTACTCTTGCAGAGGCATCAATGCATACAGGTGGAAGAAACTAAAACCGAATAGCACAGAAATAGCTTTCAACTTCCAAAATCATTTTCTCTGTCTGCTAAATGAGGCCAGATTTGTGCAGTCGACGTTAAGCTTATAACGGAGCAGACTCTTCCAGCTTTGTTGTAACTTAGGACCCAGTAATGTAAGGTGAACAGAACCAAGTGTTGGTGACATCCATTTTTCTACTTATTGAACATGGCTAAGGAACAATATCTAGTCACATATCCTCTAGGTCCTTGCAGATAATCAGCGTGCACATTAAAGTTTGAAAAGAACTGATTTAGGCTAGCTGTTTTTGCAAAGCTTTAGGAATATATAAAGCTATCTACGGCATTAACCACATTTATTTCAATGCCATGTTTACTGAGCACTTTGCATATTTTAGGTAAATATTTGTGAAATTAGTCCATGGATTTTATTCCATTAATGACTGGAAGTAAATGTTTAGTTGGTTTAATCAACAGAATTTTTTTCTTTTCTCCCCCTCCCGCATTATAAATTTTTCTCATTAATCAATGTTATTACAACGTAAGTAATTTTTTCCTAGCTAAATTATTTGTAAGCAATTGCCCACAACAATTTTACTTCACGAATCTCCCTTAATTGCATGCGTTACTATTCAGCTCACAAATACAGTGAATTTTTCTTGAGTCACAATAGTTAAGGTATGGACTCTAACAGTGTCCATACTGTAATTAACTTATAATTACATTATACAGGTCCCGAAATTAAGCAAAATCACATGCACTATACAAAACATAATTTATTGTTATCTTTTAGAGACACAGGGAATTTTAGAATCTTTATGTGGTTCAAAATCTCACCTATTATTGTTTCACCTAGCACCAAGGCCTGTCTAAATTTATCTCTGGAATCCATGTGGAGCCTGATCACTTCTCTCCACCTTGATGTCATCACTGTGGTTTAGGTCACTGTTGGCTCTTGACTAAGGTAAACACATCATTCTACCTGCTAACAAGCTTGCCCCTCTTTAAAGTGCTCTTCTTTCTGAAATCTGAGCGATTATTGAAAAAAGAATTCATAGTTTTACTCCTATTCTTAAAACAGACCAGTGACTTTCTATAATGTTTCTTTCAGGATAAAGTTCAAACTTTTTAGTACGGTCTGGACCACACTTACTTTACAGTGCCTTATATCCTCAGTCCCCCCTGTGTCTCTGTCCCATTCTCCCTACATACATGCTCCCCACTCTTCAGTCTCTCTCTCCTCCAACTAGAAAATTACTTTGAGGTCCCAGAAGCCTCTGCATACTTCCTGGTCTCCAGACCTCTGCACCTGCTGCCTCTTTGATTGGACCACTGTCTTTTTGTTTCTATCCCATTGCATGATTAATTCATAATCATCCTTCAGATCTCGGCTTCACTATGGGTTCATCCAACAGTCCTGACTGCCTTTCTCACACCTCTCTGAGCCTCAGGCCAGTTGAACACAACTCCTTAGTGATCCCACAGCAGACTAAACATCCTTCATCTGGCATTTACATTTTGGACTCAAATTCCTTTTTTACCTCTCTGCATACTCAGTCAATAAGGGCCTTCATGGCGGTGAATAAGTCTTTCTCACCATTAGAAACCCAGTGCCTAGCACTGTGACAAACAGAAAAGTTACTCTATACATTTTAATTAAATAAACAAATGTACTACTTTCCTTGATATTAAAAAGCATATGATCTAATCAGTTTAAATATCAGTTTTACATATGTACTGTTTTAAAAAATAGCAGGCAAGCCATTTACATTGAATTGTTAGTTATGTAAGTATGTGCCCTAGAAGACACTTTCTAAAATTAATACCCAATACTTACATATTTGCTTAACTTCTTATAAAACTAAAGTGCAGATTGGGCAAATGCAGAGATGGTTGGGGCCAAAGTCACCTGGCTCCCCCTATTAAAATGGGTGTAAGATTCTGCTTATTTGTATTCTCTGATGATTGTAAGAGAAGATAGATTATGGAATATATCCTTAGAAAAAATGATTTACAGTGTAAGAAAAGCAGAAATATAAACAAGGAAGAGTGGATGAGAAATTGCAAACTAAATATAGTAGCCCATGAAAAAACTGAGAATTTAATCAAGTAATTATACACAGGAAAAGTATTTATTTAAGGTAATCAACAGAATTTCAGGTCTGTTAAAGAATAATCAAACTCAGTGGATGTCATTATCATCCAAGAAAGCATCCTCATAAAGAATTGTCACTTCACGTCCTCCAGGGTGTGGCCACAGCTGAAATGCTGGTGGAGACACCTGAGAGGGAGCTACCTGCTCTGGCAAAGAAAGAAGACCTGGGCAGGAAGTCTGTCTTTGTAGTAATCAGTTTTGTACCATAAAAGCTTCTTTCTTAGGTGAGCTGTGAGTCAGCCACAGCTCTGCTTCAACATAGCTTTACTCCAAAACCAGGCTGAGGAGAAGCCCCTATTTGAGATATAGTATTCTCATGGGAAAGGAAATACAAGAGGCAGTGTTCAAACACAGCCAATTTTATGATTCTTCTCATATGCATCATGTCACAACTTCTTATATCCCTTCCATTGATCAAAGAAAATCCCATGACTGAGCCTGATATTAGATTGAGGAAGTTTCTGTCACCAACACAGAAGCCCTGTGAATCATGTGAAGGTTGGAGTGGTATTATATATCTTGTTATTCAGAAGGGGATAAATATTTGGGAACAATAATACAATAGGCTTCAGTCCTTGAACTGGGAAATAGAACAAAGTGGACCACAGTCCTTGAACGGGGAAAGAGAGTAGACAGAGTCAAAATCAAAGACTTGTCAGAGGCTTGTTTGTTTGAAAATGAAAGGCATCATGGGATAACATTTTTACAAACTGTGTGTAGTCCATCTTCCAGAGAGGCTATGTGGCTGACAGTTAAGGGCCCAGGCACACAGATCTCTGATGGTCCTTAATGGGAATCTGGGTTCTACTGTTTATTATTAGCTTTGTGACCTGGTGAGTCATTTCACTTCTCTAAGTTTCAGTTTCTGGGCCATCATCTATTTTTTGCTCATCAAATATCAAAGGAAAATCTGTGTGCTTCTCCATATTTACTCATCCCATCTGCACTTGGAATGAAGCCATAAGAGAGGTTCTGGTTGGTGAGATATGAATATTTCCAGGCATTACTCCTAAAATCTGCACTAAGATGCTCGGCTCATTTTCTTCTCTTTTGTGGAGCTGAAGTGGCTGACAAGAGAAGCATGGATCCTTGAATCACTCTGTGGAGAAGAGCAACACAGGAGAGCCACTTGACCCTCATCAGAATGTGTTGGGGGTAGCAACTCTGGGTTGTGGTAAGGTATTGAAATCTGGGGATTTATTTGTTGCTGCAGAATAATGCAACATTCATTTACAGATGAGGATAAAGAATATCTCCAGAGTTTTTGCAAAGATTACTTGAGATAATTTATGCAAAGTACAGAGGAGGAATGCCTGGCACAATTACTACTCCATAGGTGGCAACTGTTATAATTCATGTTAAGGTCATTTTCAAAAGCAGATTAAAAATAACGTTTTTAGAATCAATCGATTTAATTCACATCCTAGCTCTGCTAAGTAACTGTGCAAATTAAGAACATTATTTACCTTCCTATGCCTTAATTTCTTTTTTTAAATGATTTTATTTATTTTTTAGAGAGGGGAAAGGAGGAAGAGAGAAAGGGAAAGAAACATCAATGTGTGGTTGCCTCTCACATGCCCTCCTATTGGGGACCTGGCTCAAAACCCAGGCATGTGCCATGACAGGGAATTGAACCAGTGACCCTTTGGTTTGCAGGCCCGTACTCAATCCACCAGCCAGGGCTCTATGCATTAATTTCTTTATTTATAAAATGGCAATAAAGATAGCATCCAACTCACAGGTTGTAAATTATATAGTAAGATAACTACGTAGTGGTGGTGGTGGTGGTAGTTATATTGGGTGATAATCTGCTTGCTCTATCATCATAGGAGCAGAGGTCATTGTCAGGGAAAAGAACTAAGGTGGCAAGCTATGTAGAGACTGAACTATGATTTTGATCTGATCAACTGAACTGACCAGTCACAGCATAACTAACAAAGCTGTCTTCATTCACAAAGGCAGAGCCCAGATTTGAGCAGACTGCCTCTGTATCAGTAGGTGATTTTTCTACTGAAAACATGAAAAATTTAGGAGCTAGAAATACATATAAACCATTTTGACTTTATGTTGTGTTTGTATTTCTTTTTCAGTAATTTTATAGCAGTAAGCTATAGTATGTAGTGCTCAACTTTAAAAATTTATTTTCTTTTTTCCAATTAATATAGTAATGTAGTTTATTGTAGAAGTTAGAAATAAAGATATTTAGACAGAAAGAAAAACATACATCTTTCTAATCCAACAAATAACTAGTAATTTCTCTGTAATAACATTCAACCATTTTTCTATTGTAAGTTTTGTTTATTTAAGTTTGTCGAATTTTCTGTTATATTAAAATCACTTTATAAATATTGTGTTCAAGAATATAATTAAATGAATGTATAACAGTTTACTTAGCTATTTATTTATCTTGGATCATTAATTTATGCTTAGTTTTCTGCCATTATAAAAAATGCCCTTATTAATTTCTCTGTTACATATTTTTCCATGTTTTGATTTATTTAATTAGGACAAATACACAGAATTGGAATCACTAGGTTAGATAGAAGAAATATTTATAAAAATAATATGATATGGTCCCAAATTGATATCCCCAGCAACATTTGTAACTGATGATTTCACATGGCCTATCATGGGGTTTATTTTTTAAAAATATTTGCTAATTATTTAAAAATATTTACTAATGCAGGATATTTATACCAATAGATATAAATGATTTATGTTATTTTACTTTGCATTTCTTAAATACCTGAGTTTGAAAAATCATCTGAGTTTACTTATTATAACGCATGATTTCTGAATCATGTTTTTGTCAGTTGCCAATTTTAACAATATTTTTATTACTGATTTGCATGAATGTTTTTAACATTAAAGGTGCTAGAGTCTTAATATATTTTATCCGTTCTATCAGGAGAATTAGCAGCTGGCTCTCCTTTTGCTAGCTCCCTTTCAACTGACTCTATGACTTTTTTCCTCTCTTACATATATATACCCTCATAACTGAATTTCCCTTTGATTGTATTAAAAGTCTCCCTTTTGCACAGACTTTCAAGCTCAGTAGTTGTCAACTCTCCATATAGATAGATCTAGGGCAGACTTTTCAACTTCTAGCAAATATATTAATATCTGTTTGTTGTTTTTCAAAACTGGCATAGTTGCAGAATTCTGTTTAATTTTTAAGTTCTTTGTATTCAAAATGTTCCTTTCAGTATAACTTTGGGACTGTCCGAGGTACGGCAGTGTGCCTAAGTTTCTGTGTACACTGGAAGGTGAGAAATAGTGGCCATCTTCATAGGCATTTCCATTTAGAACCACAACTCAACATGCAGTTTGTATTTCAGACATTTCATTATATAAAACTTCTTCACAGAAAACAGTTTTAAGAATTGGGAAGCTTCTCAGAATTCCTTCTTTGGAGGAGCTGGATTCCATGGTTGCCCATTCTGGTATAAAGCAGCGGAGAAGTGGATTGACTGTGGTCCAAGTTGTCAGTGATGCATGGTTTCTGCCAAGCCTACTTCTCTGCCTGCCACTGAGGAAGCTAAGTTTCCAAATGCCACAGTGCTCAGCAGAAGTCCTCAGGGTCACATGTGGCTTTTGCACGTTGTGGATTGTTTAGATCATTGTCTTTCCTCAATCATCACCAATTCTCCTGTTTCAGACAGCAGAGCTCAAACATTTCGGTGTCCAAGATTTCGAATGTACCAGGACACACACTGCATAACATTGCCATTATATACCAACTAATTAATGCCTTCTCTCATTAAAAGGCATCATTTATTCATTCAACAAATATTTATTAACTGCCTAGGGGAGCCAGTCTGCCTACATTTGAATTTCAGTTTATCTATTTAGCAGCTGTGTGAATTTAAGTAACTCATGTTGATCTTCTCAGTTTTTCTCATCTCAGTTTTATTATTTCAACTCCGATGATGATAAGCCAGACACTGTGCTAAGTGCGAAGCATACTTCAGTGAACAAAGCAAGCACAGTCCTTTCATGAAGTTTAAACTCAGTGAACTTGAGGAAGGGAATAATAAAGGCTGCCTGAACTTGAACCTCTCTATCTAGCTTTCTAAAATGCATATAGGATAGCAAAGAGAGAAAATTAAATCTCTCTTAGCTCACAGCTACAGATTTAGTAGGTGAAAGAATACCCAAAATGTTAATCTATGTGTAGGTAGAAGAACATGTCTGAAAACAGTAGAGTCTTCTCAGTATCCAAGAGTCAAGGGTCAGATGGGAATTTTTTGGAATCAAAGAGAGGCAAGTGGAGCCTCAATGTCAGAGGGACATGGAGTCTCAATGTCAGAGTGACGCAGATCACATCAGTTGAAGTTCATCCCCAAAAAGACTGGATCCCACTCTGAGTGAAGAAACATGAAGTGTAGATTCAGAACAGAAACCTGATGGTTAAAAGCCCTGGTTACCGAGGACTGTAAAGAAGGGAGCCTAGAAAGTGCATGGTGTGGGAACAGGAGGCACCATGGAGCCTGGGAATGTCTCTTGGTGTCTCAGAGGTAAAGGGAAAGAAGGAGTCAGCTGAAGGTAAGAACCACAATATGACATGATAAATTAAAGACTAAAAAGAAAACAGACCCCCCCAAAAGTAATTTATTAAAGTAATTGCATTTCACTGTGGTAATAGTAGAAGGCATTCTTAAATCAAGAAATCAAGGAAACCAACCAACTGCCTATATTACTGCTGCTCTAGGAAACCCCAACGCAAACACACATGGCTGCTGCGGACAGACTCAATATCCCTACTAAGTTATTATATGTAATACAAGGAGTGGGTTGAGGAAAACTCATGGCTTAAAATGTGAGAGGCTGCTCTGCATGGCGTGGGCCCAGCTCCCACTGGGAGATTACACAGGACCCACACCCATGGATAGGTTTTTCCGTGGGGAATCAGGCCTGCAATGTTCCTAGGCCGCTCTGAGTCTTGCTTTTTGCTAAAATTCCCTCACCCTGAATTGAGGACATTTACTGCAAAGCAACTTCCTAAAAATCATGCTAAACCTTCCAAGGATGAGTGTAACCAGTCCAACTACTTTTGCCTTTTCATTTGCAAATATCTCTCTTCTGTGATGTGATTACCAGTATCCTCTCCTTTGTTTTCTGTATAAGGTAACCACCTAAAGCCAGCCTGTGCATAGTTAATGAGGACCTTCTTGTAGTGTGCCCAGTAAGACAATACAAGCTCATTGGAGCAAGGGCAGAGGCTTTTGCTCCTCTTGAGAGAAAAGCCATGCTGTCCCTTTTTCTTCACCGGACTCAGACTCAGTAGTCTGTGTAAATGTCTCAGTTTCATCCATAATGACGTGGACCCCACAAGCTGGTATCTGCATCATAAAATAGTTATTCTTTATGTTAACAAAGATTAAAAATGTCAGTACATTAAACATCCAAATTAGAAAAAAAAATTAACACAACAAAGAAATAAATATTGAATGAATATGTGAAAGTAATGATTTAGAAGAAAAATGAGAGCTAATAAATAAATAATGGCCATCAGTATTTTCAGTTATAACAATGATATTGTGGTCACATGTTTAAAAAGTCTTCTGGAACTTTCTTACATTACTGATGGAAGGCAAGCACGGTCCAGCCATTCTGGGAAAAAAATTAGATAATTTTTTAGAAAGTTAAACATACACTTATCATAGGACACAACAATCCTACTCTTTGATATTTACCCAAGTGAAACAAAAACTATGTTCATAAAAAACCTGAATACAGATGTTTATAGTGGCTTTATTTGCAATGATCAAAAACGAATTATCCTTCAACTGGAGAATAAAAAAAAACTGTGATAATATCCATAACACATAATACTACTCAGCAAACTATCACTGGGAAAATTACTTAACCCCCTCTCAGTTTCCCTGTCTGTAAAATGGGAAATCACTTTTGTTCCCCCAATTTTATAATGATGACTAAAGATAATATGTATAAAATATACAGAGTAAAAAAATGGCTGATCGCAATGATTAATACTATTGTTTTTAATCCTTAAGGCTATTGAAAGAACATGCCAGTAGCCTCTGGAACATGAACTTTTCAATCAGGATCACATTCCCTTTAAGTCTTTCTTGGGGAGCTTGCAGTCAGATATTTAATCAAAATTCTCATCTGTCTTTTTTTTCTATGAGTTTTTATTATATGGAAGAAATTCTGTAACTGCAGGCCCTGCAATTTTGGAAGCTGCTTCCTGCAGAAATGTTTCTTTATCACTTATTCAGGAGGGAGACAGATATATATTTTTTCTCTCTTGAACATTTAAAACATACTAGCTAGGTTTGAGTAGTTTTTCAGCACCACTAATAGTAATTTGCTGAGAACACCAAGTTCTCCTCATGGGCAATTGTCTTAAAATTTTCTCTATTTGCGATATTAATGGGGCCAGGAGAAAAAAATTAGGGGCATATTTTTTTCCAGAAAGTCCTGGATGAAATATCCACCTGAAACCTCAGATCTCTAATCCTCTCTCTTTGAAGCCTCAGAGTAGATCTGTTCATTAATTAATTGGCTGACATCTGGGGCTAAGATATAGGGCAAGAGGTCTGTAATGGTTGGTGGTAACTGTTGGGAACAAGGAAATTAAGAACTAAATTTAACCTTAATAGACAAGAACCACATTGTAGCTAAAAAGAAATGATAAAAGAGATAAAGTACAGTCAAAGCAAACATCCTGTGTCTAGCAGATGCTCTCCCCTGGGTAGGCTAGATAAGCAGTGCTTTGTAGTTTTTAATGAGAAAATAGAAAACTAACTAGCTAGAGCCAGGAGATTACTAGGTTAATGAACAAACATCCTGCCTTCCCGCCTTATGAAAGAATGCTTGGTTTGAAATTCCCGCGCGCGGTCTTTGTAAACGAATTACTAACTGCCACGTCTGCTTCTGTATAACGCTTGCTTGCCTGCCCATATATAAGAACGTAGTTGTAGGGCGCTCGGCGCGGCTCTCGTTTGCAGCTCCTTGTGGGCACTGTGTCGCTGGACACTTTGAGAGTTCGCCCCTGCGCAGGTTAAACTTGGCCAATAAAGTAACATCTTTGATAACCTGAAAGTCTCCGATATTTGTTCTCGAGTTTGCTGGATGCTACAGTAACATGATCACTGGAAGTGCTGGGTGCCCGTGAGGCTGCCCCAGGTTCTGAGAGTGGAGCCATGGGCTCTAGGAGAGAAGGCCAAGCAGCTACAGGGGACCCCATTTAAGGGGAAATACTGAAGGCACACTTTCTGTACTTACTGACCTAGTTTTGTTTTCAAAAAGTTTGAAAAAATTTTTAAAAAACAGTATTTCAAACACTACCAAAGACTATGAGTGAAAATACACCCACCTGCTCTCCCTTATCCATTTCTCCCTTCTCTTCCCCAGAGGTAAACACTGATACCTGCTTCTTGACTATTCTTATAGAGCTCTTTGCACATAAGTGGGAATGTGTATATGAAGATAGGACTCCTTCTTAGTACTTTACTAATGTTAATTAAATTAATTTTTGCAGGTGACTATAAGGTAGATTCTGTTATCACCATTCCCATTTTAAAGGTGAAGATGAAGATGAAGAATAGAGAGATTTAGAAAGTTGTCCAAGGGTACTCAATTCATAAATGGTGGATCCAGGAGAGGTTTTATACATATATATATTATATTATAATAGGCAATATTATATATTATTGTGTATATTATATATATTACATTATATATAATATGTAATATTATACATTATTATGTATATACATTCACATACACACACCCTAATGTGCTTTATTAATAATCTGTCATTTAAAGGGTATTTAGATTTTTTTATAGTGTTTTCATATTTCAAACACTGTTGTAACGCCTTTCCTTGAACACAATGTCACCTGTGCAGGTTGTGCACTGCTCGATGCAGGGAGGTACCCCTCACCCAGGTCATCTTGTGGAATTATTCACATAGATTATATTGGCATCCTTGGAATTGCTCAACATGTCAGCAAAGCTTGTTCATATTGACCTAATTTTAAATTGAATGTCTCATCCTTTGATAGCTAGTATTTCCATTGAATTATTTGTAATGTAGGAAAGAAAAATGTGCCCTATACACAACAGTGCTAGATTGTTCAAACTTAAGACTTGGGAAATTGCCTTGGTTTTTAAGATAGGTAAGATAAAACATGATTGAATATTTTCTTTTCCTATTGCTTCCACCTCAATTTATTTTTCATGAAGGACTGACTGCACTGTTTAAACAATGGATTTTTACATTCTTTAAAGATAAGGATGACTATGAGCTGGATCTCAAAGGATTGATTGGTAAAAGGTATAATTGCACAGACGGTTTCAGCCTCTCAGATATTCACAAGAGGTCATGCTGCTCGACTATGTGTGCTGAGCACTAGTGGTGTTCTAGAGCAAGGAGGAATGGCAGTCCTGTCGTTGCATGGTCTGGAAAGGGCCTCAGGCACACATGATGACTTGCAGCCAATGACACCTGGATACCAATGGGCAATTTTTTCTAGAATGCAATAGTGTTGCCTCTCAGCAAAATAGACATCATATTTTCGCTCAGAACACTCTTAGGATACAAATCATCCAGATGGCTGAAATATTTTCTTGATGACATGATAGATCACTGGGCATTAGATCTTTGAAGAGATGCTATTTTTCAGGGGTTGCCTTTAAAACATCACTCACCCTGTCATGGCAGAACCAAGTGTTATAGCCCCACAGCTACTGTTCTAAATCGCTGAAGTCAACACTAAGTAAGACACCTACCATACATGACTATAATAGACATGCTTTCAAAAAATGTTTTGGAAATTATTTATTTTTATAAATTGCATTGAACTAATTTGAATTTATCATAGAGGTGTCTACAAATAGTATTGTGTTCCCTGTGTCTGAAGTTTTTCTTTCTATTCTTTAAGAAATAATTTGTTTTGTTTTAGCCAAATAAATCCAGGGCCCATTTGTGCCTTCACATTTGTATGTGAAGGTGTTTATATTGTTTCCTCTGGAACTGAGACAATTGTAGAAAAGAGATGGCCTTTATTTCTGTGCATAACTTTAATCCTGTTCTTCAACATCCTTAATCCATTGCTATGTTTGTCAGTTTGGTTTTTCTAGCCACCTCAATGGTCAATTACTAAATAAGAATTGATCACCAGGTGGCCTGATGTTGTTACCTTAGCAACCCTGCACACAGCATAGTTGTTTTAATCATTTAAATGACTAGATCAGATTATTCATTTGCCATTTGATCAGTAACACAGGGACCAACATAAGACTGACTAATCTTATTGTGCACTTAGGCAAAGTCTTAGTGGGAAGATGATTGTTTAATTAAAATGCAAAAGTATTTCTTTGGGCAAAACAAAATGTTTGCAGATCTAGTATCTAACATTGGAGCTATTTTATTTTTCTTATGAAGTGAGAAAAATGCTACCCTTAATGTTTCTTAAAAAAGTACCACCTCATAGACAATTTATTTATTCAACAATCATTATTAAGAACCAAGTAAGCTATTATGTATTGGATTTTGAGGATATAGTGATGAGTTATAGTCCTGGCAGGCAAGTAAATCATAAACTCCTAAGAAAGATATACTGGTAAGGAAGTAATTTTGGGAGAGCATGGTAAATGCAAAGAGAATATGAGGAGTTGGAAAAAAGGAAGTTATTCTTTCTATTTGGAGACATCTGAGAACACACATTCAGAGGAGTTGAAGCTTGAATAGATTCTTGAAAGTTCAATAGGCATTCTCAATGTAAACCAAGAAGAGCCCTATAGCAGGGAGAAAGCTAGGAAGTCACAAAAATCAGAAAAACTAGTTGAGTAGGAAAGGGGATTTTTATTGGAAATTGTAGTGGGCAAAAACATGACTGCCCAAAGATGTCTACATCCAAATTCCAGAAAACTGAGAATATGTTGTGTTACAAGCAAAGCGGAATTAAGGTTGCAGATGGGATTAAGGTTGCTAATAAACTAAACTTAATTAAGATAAGGAGATTATACTGGGCCATCCTGGAAGGCCCAATGTAATCAAGGGTCCTTACACAAACGAGAAAGAGATTGGAACAGAACCAGAGTGAGAAAGACTTAACCAGACATCGATGGCTTGGAAGATGGAAAGGGACCATGAGACAAGGAATATGGGTAGTCTTCAGAAACTGGGAAATACAAGAAAACAAATTCTCCCCTAGAGGCTCCAGAAAAATAAGCAACCCTGATGACAGCTTGATTTTAGCCCAGTAATGCTCATTTTGGACTTCTGACCTCTAGAAATGTAAGATAGTAAATTTGTGTTAAGCCAATGAGTTTGTGGTCATTTATAATAGTAGCAATAGGAAACTAATGCACAAATTTACTTGAAATTCACTTAACCTAAAATTTAATAGATTAAAGAGCTGAGAAATCAAGCTTCAAACTGAAACCAGAATCTCCAATATCCAACATCACTGTCACCATCAGCTCTCTCTCTCACTCTTGCTCTCTGTCTGTCTCTCGATCTATTGGCTCCACTCTGTGAGAGCAACTTTTCCCATGGCCACTTGTTGCTTTTGGCTCATAAAATTATGGAGTTTCAAACACAGAGAAAAATATTTTTCTATCTTGATTCCAACTTGAAAAAATTGCCATGGAAAAAATCTGATTGGCCTATTTTGAGTCAAATATCCAACCTTTGAACTAAGCTCTTGGTGTGAATGATATTAATCATTTCAGCCTGGTTCATGTGCCCATCAATTTGGCAAATAGGGAGAGATTTGTTACCAAAAGAAAGGGAACAAGAATGTAGGGCAAAAATCAAATAGTAGCTGACTACTGCAGCATGTGCAATGAACTAAAAAGGGTTTACTATAGTGGGGGTTTAAAACTAGTGACAAGTTCAACCCAAATTTGTATGAATAGCTACATCCCATAATAAAGCTCTGATTGTGGACTTTACATTATTCCCTGAACTCCAGCATTCCCAAATGTTTATGAGTTTCCTGTTAGAAGGTGGAGTTCATGACAGATGAGTTCAACTTACCTATCATCTTGTTTTCTGTACAGGGAATTTGGGAATTGCTTAGCAGTGAGGAAGATCAGTTTAGGAGAGGACAAGGCCTGGAAATAGTATAGATTCCTACTAAGAAGTGCTAGTGTTTAGGTCAGACCCAGCTGTAGGCAACTGAAGAGTTTATTTGGGAATCTTCAGCCTATTAGAAAGTGTCTTGGATTCTGGTCAGAAGGTCTGGATACAAGCCTAAACCATGCTCTTTCTTAATTTTATTTCTTAATTTATTAGGCTGGTTTACTTAGCAGTGTAAGTTACATTTTCATCATTTGCAATCTATATATTGATCATAAAAATCTGCTCCCTTTAAAAGCTGTCATTTATTGTGAGCTTATATGAACCAAGCACTTTATGAAGTTCCGGGAAACTTCAGTCATGAAGGAGAAATTACTGGCCTCAGAACAAAGCAAAGGCATAAACTAAGGAAAGAAGCAGGAGCTCTGATGTAGTAATACATACATACAAGAAGACAAAACCTGAGTGAGGTTAACTAGATGCGCAGACATTTAAATTGGTGTTCTTGGCACAGCTATAATATGTTTCTGACCCTGGTGGAACTGGGAGTAGGACTACACAGTCTGCAGTGGAGAAGGTTAATTCCATGGTGGATTGGGCTGAGAGAGAGAGAGAGAACAGAGAGGAATATGGAGGTTCTGCCTTTACTGTTTTCTTCCAGGTTTTCCAAGTCTGAAAACTACTCTTAAACCTGGCTTCATTAGGCAGTTCCTTAAAGAAAATGATTCAAGTGAACCTAAGAAAGGAACCTCCAACCAAGACTGTCTGTACAATAGACCTAAATGGCAACGGTTCCCCAAATCTTAGAATTAGATCATTGTTGATTCTGTCCCTGTTGGCCAGCTAGACCCACACTCACTTAGAAGAGTGTCTTATCCAATAAAGCATGATATTACAGTCAAGAATTATTCTGGCCCATCTGTGCTACTTTCCTATGGCTGCTATAACAAATTGCCACACACTGGGTGGCTTAAAGCAATAGAAATTAGTTGTATCACAGATCTGGAGACTAGAAGTCCCAAATCAAGGTGTCAGCAGGGCCATTTATCTTCTGAAAACTGTAGAAGAATCCTTCCTTGTCTCTTCCTAGTTTCTAGTGGTTTGGTGGCAATCTGTGGAGTTCTTTGGTTTACAACTGCATGGCTCCGATATCTGCCTTTATGATCACAAGGTGTTCTGCCTACACATCTCTGTCTTCAGATGCCTGTCTTTATATAAGGCCATTAGTCTTATTGGGTTAGGGGGCTCACCCTACTGCAGGAGGACTTCCTTTTAACCTCACCAATTGCATCTGCAATGATGTGATTAGCCTGAGAGGCTGAAGTTTAAGACTTCAACATATATTTTGGGGGTGGTATTTTTGAACAACTCCTGTTCAGATTCTATATCCATGTGATATTGTTTCTTGATCTCTGACTTTCTCTCCGATATATGACCCAGATCTATGCTTTGGGTTAAATGTTGGCATTTCATTGATGTTGATACAGACATGAGAAAGAGAAAAGCATCTGGGAACTGGCTGGGTACCACCATGTAGGCTACATGTTTTCTTGTGGAGCATAAATAGCTCCACAGAACATCAGCATCAGACACAGCTCCTGTACACATGACAAATCAAGACAAGTACAAGACCACTCTCTAATCATGTTTGAACACAAAGCAAAATGCAGACACTGTACAAACCACAAGATGACCAAACACCCCTCTATCTTGGTTGATATGAGTACCTGCTACTTCTTCACCAATCACAGTTTTACTTTGGTTTAGTCTTTCTCCCTTCTAGATAAGATTAATTAAAATAAATAGTCAAAATTACCCCCAACTCCCTGAGAGCATCTAATTCGGAACTAAGCTCCATTTCCTTAAATCCTCCCCAAATTATATAATGTCACCTCAAATCTTTCTTTAAGGTTTTATTTATTTATTTTTAGAAAGGGGAAGGGAGGGAGAAAGAGAGGGAGAAAAACATCAATGTCTGGTTGCCTCTCACAGGCCCGCTACTGGGAAACTGGCCTGCAACCCAGTCATGAGCCCTGACTGAGAATTGAACCGGCAACCCTTTGGTTTGCAGGCCAGTGCTCAGTTCACTGAACCACACCAGCCAGTGTTCAAATCTCATATTAAATCCTTCTGACACTCTGCCTGAATCTTCCCCTGGTTTAACAATGTATATTCTCCCTCACTGCAGCAAGCAATAAACTTGACTTGTTCAACTATGAATGTGTTCCTGATGATATTTGCCCAGAGAGCGTTGGCAGACATTTTAATAATGCATATTAGCTGAAATGTGATCATTGAATTAGAAAGCATGTTTTGCATGTGGAATGTATCCATCTTTCAAGTGATTTCTGTGGGGATTATTATATATCAAATAGAAAAACACAGGCATAAAAAGTGGTTGCACTTACAAAAGTATTCATTGCTATACAAATCTGATGTTCAAATACATTCATATTGCTTTTATTTTATAAATCAAACTATACTCAGACTTTGATATATCAGTTTGTCATCAGGTCTAGTCTCTCTCTCTCTCTCTGTCATCTTTTTTTGAATTGTCAAAAAACTAGAAAATGTTTTTTGGACGTGAGATCCACTGAACTTGCACACCCAGCTGTGGGATGGGAGGGGAAGACCTGACATCTCCTACCCTGGCCCTGCCATGTCTTTGGCAGCTGACAGAGTCATGGCTGGAAATTCATCCTACCTGTCAGCTCAGGTGGTCATCCATCTTCAATGAGCCAAATCCTTCACTGCTTGGCAACACCAAGAGTGTCCCTTATTTTGGTTTTCTGGGTCACTGCTGCTCATTTTTGATTCATTCATTCTCAGTGACAGCCATTCTACTGAAGTGCCAGCCACTCCAAGAGTGCTGTGAAAAGTGGGTCAGCAGCCTGCCACCATTGGACTACAGCCACTTTTCCTTTTTCCTTGAGGGAACCCCCTCTCCAGGATGGGCAGCTGAGATCCTGGAGACCCTCAGACACAAAGGTCTCTTTACTGTCATAGCCCCTGCACAGGAGGACTTTTCATCCCCAGAGAGTCCTTAAATTCCCACCTCTTCCTGGGAGGCAAGGAATCTCTGTGTCTCAAAGAAAGGAATGGCTCCCAAGGAGGACATGGGGCTTTCTAAGCTATTTTTCAATGGAGCAGAGAAGAAATAAAACATTTTTGAGACATAAGTTAAATGCTTGATAGGGACATGCTGCCGAAGGCATGTGATATAGTGACATAAAGCTGCTTTGTTTTTGAGTGGCTGCTCACTTGGAATTGTTTAATTGGACACTGGCTTCTGTGATGGAGTTTATTTTGATAATTTAGAGAATCAGTACATTTTACCAATCTTATATACTATCCCAGACTTTTAAAAATGTTAATTAGATTTTGTCTAGTCAAATTTCATCAACACATTATTATCTCTAGCTTGAAATAAGAATCTGTCCTTAAATTTTTAAAAACATCATTTAAAAAATTCCTCTAGGAAAGATCATATTACCATTGAAAGTAAAAAATTTCCTTAGCTCCTAGCCCCTTTTCCCCAAGTAAGACAATTATTTTTATAATGTAATTTTTAATAATGTGATACTATCCAGACAACATTTATCAATGACTATTATGTTGTGGCAGAATAGACAATATTAGTGCTCATTTTAAATCCTGGTCAGGGCTTACTCTGACTACCTCCTTCCCTTCCCTCCCTTCTTACTAACCTGGTGGGGTGCCTTGTTCTCAGGTACAGATTTAGATTAAATCACTGACCCCTGTACAAGTTCTTTGAGGGGGATATTTTGAGTAGGTGACCCATATACGAGTCATCACTTACATCATCACTTTCATCACTTTTATTAGTTATAAAATAACTGAGGTCTATTCTTTAAGTTGTGCCAGTACTTTAAAAAGAAGATTGATTCTGCCATTATCAATTGTGACATTCTTTGCTTAAAAGTGCTTCTTAATGTCTAGCAGAGAGAAAATCTGAGAGGATGGGACTCAGACTAGGTCAATTTTTGCTGGAGGCACAAAGAAGTTGAGAATATAATGCAATCAATCCTGTGACGCATCAGCTTCCAAGGTGGCAGAAGCAGAAGGCAGAGTCCGCCTGGATACAGGTAAAGTGTAAGAAGTCAAAATGTAACTCATGTCCTAGTGTTGCTTCAGTCTATCCCCAAACCTTGAGTTTGCCTATAACAGCACTTCATATCCTTTCTAACAATGAATTAAATTAATTATGATAAGAAGGTAAATTGTGTCAGGTTTGCATTTTTTTCAGTGAATTTAAGTTGAATAATATTCATGCTTTCCATCCAACTCCTGCCACATTCTGCTGATTGTTCCAAAACACCTTGAGCTAATCTAGATTTGTAGCACATATCTGTAGCCAAGAAAGCTGGAGACCTGTCTCTGTCATCGCTGATGGCATCATTCTGGAATGTGATTTCAGTCCTGGTGAAATCTAAGTACTGTGATTGAAAAACACATTTCTCTGATGCTTTCAACTCACCCTATTTCTGGACAGTATTTATTTGTTTCTGTTCTCTTCAATCAGACATAGTACAGAGAAAAGCTTATAGAATAAACACAACATTTTTTTCTGCTCTACACTGATGCTGGTGAAAATTGAACTCCTGGTTCTCTGACAAATATTTGATGGAAATATTGACCACGAATCTCAGGTAATATATGCTTAAACTAAAATGCATGCGTTTGTACCTTAAAAAGTAGGAATACCTTAACCATTTTCCTCTACCTGTTATATCATGTTCTGATAATTCAAAATATATTACTCAGAAGTAAGAATTAAAATCTCTTAAAGCACCACAAATAATGAACCTTCATCTCATGCCAAGATTTTCAGTGAACAACAAAATAATAGAAATATTCTGTTTATTTTTAGTTTATGATTTCGTTGGCCTTTAGCATTGACAAGTAAAACATTCTAACATATCTGTAGATAATGAATGCATTCACTGACACAGTTACCTAAAGTAGTGGAGACGTAGTTGAAGGAGCCACCAGGGTAGTTGTCAGAAGAGGTTATTTCAAACTTTGTCTCTGCTGCTTATAAACCATGCAATTATTAGTAAGTTACTTCAACTATCTGTTCCTTCTTTTTCTTTTCTACAAATGGGAGATAATAATTATGCTCCATAGGGCCATTGTGAGGACGAGAGGTCATGTATACAATGTGAGTACAGAGCGTGGCATGTATTAGATGCTGACTAAGAGGCAGCGTTTTTAGGAAAGCTCTGGGGGATGTACTAGGCTACCTCAGAGATGAACCCCAGGGATCCTCACCTTGTGGGGCAGGCTCACACCCTGGGTAGTCCTGCCTTCTTGAGTGTGGCTGGACTTATTGCCTCATTTCTAATGAACAGACTATGACAGAAGTGATGAAATGGTACTTCTGAGATTAGGTCATAAAATGACTGCCTTTCATCTTTAGTGTGCTCTCTCACAGAGGCTTCTGGGTTGCTTGCTCAAGGGGAAGGAGCTGCCTTGTTGGGCAGCAGCCCAGTGGAGTGGCCCACATGGGGTGTGCCAGGGCCTGCTGACAACCATGCTGGTGAGTCTGGAAATGTACCAGAGAGAGACCTGAGTCAGGAGGGAACCCTCTCCCCAAGCTTTTTCCTCAGTTCTTGTCTTGTTTGCAAAAGACAAATTCAGGCGAAAGACAAACATGTATAGTGGAAATGAAATAGCAAGTTTATTTGTGGAACACACATGAGCAAGAAACCGTAGGCAGGTACCCAGCTAGTCTACATGCCCCACGTATAGAGGAAATAAAGTTGTTAATAAGTTTATTAGTAAGTTTGTTCTATACACGTGAGCGGAGGCTACAAGTGGGCACTCAGCTGGTCCGAGTGCACTGACTATTGGGATTCAGGGGTTATATGCTTTAGTCAGCTTCTAGGTTCCCCCTTCATCTCCCTTTTCTAAACCATGGAAATAATCTACATGTACAAAGCCTTTCTTTCTCAGCTGGTACAGGTTTTTTGTCCTAGTGAAATTGCTAAAGAGGATTCCTTTCCCAACAGTCTTGAGAACTCCCCTCCTCACAAGCTATCCCTGCTTGTGATGTTCAGAACACCTGGCAATCTTATCCTACCGGGCTCAGGACTGCTGAGTCAATGGGTGGGACATGTCTCCTTCCTCCTTCCTGCCATAGTTTACTACCTACCCTCCCTAACAGAAACAGATAGTGTCCCCAGATGAGCATTCAGATGAGACTGTAGCTCTGATTGTCAGCTTTTGGTGCCTCATAAAACACTGTTAAGTCAGAAATAGCCAGTGAAGCTGTGCCCCGATTCCTGACCTCACAGAAACTGTGAGATAATTAATATTTGTTCTTTTAAGCTACTAAAATTTGAGGTAATTTGTTATATGATAACAAATAACAAATATATCATAATAGACATAATTAGCCAGATTTTAGGAAAAACAGTTTGTTCCTTTTTATGAAAATTATGTGGTATGTTTGCATAGTAAGTTTATATAGAATTCACCTTAAAACTGTATTTGATGTGTTTTGGGGTGAGAGGTGGTAGAGGAGGGAGTCTGAAGCAGGTTTAGGAGGTGGATTTTAGGTTCTATTTATCTGACTATGGCCTTGAACCACAAAATGTGTCCAAAGAAGATTAGGCAGGTTTTTGAAGTGCTCCAACAAATGTGAACATTGTGTCTCAAAGTCTAGGAAAGAACAGTATTTTCTTTTTGTCCTGGAGAGTCGCAATGAACACAGTGCGTTATAGGCTCTAGAAATCAGCAATGCTAAGATTTCTAGTAGGTTAATGGTTTTAATAGGTTAGACATCCCATCGTGCACACTTCGGGAAATCATGGTTACTTTGACGAATAAAGTGCTGAAAGTTTGGCTTGCTCCTCACAGCCGCCTGAGCTTTACTTGTGAACAGCTACTTTCAAGTCTGCTTAACCTCGCCCCAGTCCCAAGCCCTAAGGGTTCAACCTTTCCCCAGAGCAAATGTTTTGTTGTAAAATCACAAGAACTCAATGTTATGATCACCAGATGGTAATAGCTGAGCAAGTTCTAATCCGACAACATGGAAGAAATTGTTCCCAGTCTCATTCTGTTAGTTCTCATTTTATCGTTTTCTTCCTAATTGTTAAGAGTCCTAATTGCTTGATCCCAATAACTCACTCATTTTGTAGGAAAGCTTGTTAACAATGCCTTCTCCACTCCCCCAAATACATACATGAAAATCCTTCCCATTTAAAATTTCTGCCTAAGAGCAGTTTTAATTCTCCATGGAGGACTCCTCTTCACTATAACTTGCAGCATTTCTGCTAAATATTGTGTGATGTTTTTGCAACATATTGAAAAATTCTTTGCGAATATTTGCATGTCTCTCTAGTACCATTTGCAGCAATGTGTGGCAGTTGCTATGGCAACTACCTTAAAAATTAAAAAGAGAAATTAAAAGTTTTGCATAATTGAAAGGACTTTCTGACACAAAATTTAAAATGTTAGGATTTTAACATAAGGTACGTATTTGTGTGTAGGTCTGTTCCTATTAGTACAAAATTTTAGAAATAATTATAGGACATTTATTCCACCAAATTTTCTTCCCATGTCAGCTGTGCTAATATCATTGTCAGAAAATGTTTATAAAAGGATGTCCAGGTTATAAATTCTTTTCATTAAAAGCTTTTATTTATTTATTTTTAGAAAGGGGAAGGTAGGGAGAAAGAGAGGGAGAGAAACATCAATGTGTGGTTGCCTGTTGTATGTGCCCTACTGGGGACCTAGCCTGCAACCCAGGCATGTGCCCTAGACTGGGAATTGACCTGGCAATCCTTTGGTTTGTAGGCCGGCACTCAATCCACTAAGCCACACCAGCCAGGGCAGATTATAAATTTTATAAACTATGCTTGGCTAGCAAATTCTCCTCTCTGAGTACTGGTAATAAACACCAACAAAAACCACAACAGCACTCGCCACTACTGAGTAGCTGTATCTATATCTATAGATATACCTTACATATATTTATCTAAGTACTATATCAGGCTTCTGATATATGTATATCATGTATGTGTAGAATTTTGTAGGATTGTTGTGAGAAGGAAATGTAATTGTGCAATTTTATATACATAATTATATACACAATTAAATCTCTAATTTTACAAAATAGCCATTATAACCTTCATCTTACCCATAAAGAAACTGAGGCTCAGAGAGACTAGATTACTTATTCAAGGTTATAAAGCTAGGGTGGCAGAGCCAGCATTCAAATTCATGTTTGTTTACTCCAAAAGCTGTGTTTTTTGTCATTACTTTGCTTTATCAACATTTTTATATATCTTATTTTTTAACTTGCTACTTCTTTCAATTTATACCCAAGGGATTCTTGACATGACAATAGGCCAGGAGTGACCAAGAGAGGCTCTCAGGCCATGTGAAGACTCTTTTCACTCTTGTGTTGGCTTGACACAGGCCATTGGGAAAATACAAGTCAAAAGCACACCATCAGCAAAATGAAAAGGGAACAAACCATATGGAAAAATACATTTGCAAAGGATAACTCAGACAAGGGTTTGATCTTCAAAATATATAAAGAACTCACACAACTCCACTGCAGGAAGACAAAAATCCTGATTTAAAAATGGGCAAAAGACCAGAACAGACACTTCTACAAGGAGGACACACAGAAGGTCCAGAGACATATGAAAAGATGCTCAGCATCATAGCCACCAGATAGATGCAAATTAAAACCACAATGAGATACCACTTCACACCAGTCAGAATGGCCATCATAAACAAATCAATAAACAATAAGTGCTGGCGAGGATGTGGAGAAAAGAGAACCCTAGTGCACTGTTGGTGGGAATGCAGACTGGTACAGCCACTGTGGAAAACAGTATGGAATTTCCTCAGAAAACTTAAAATGGAACTGCCTTTTGACCCAGCAATTCCACTACTGGGAATATACTCAAAGAACCCTGAAACACCAATTCAAAAGAACCTCTGCACCCCAATGTTCATAGCAGTACAATTTACAATAGCCAAGTGTTGGAAACAACCTAGGTGCCCACCAGCAAATGAATGGATCAAAAAACTGTGGTACATTTAAACAATGTAATTCTATGCAGCAGAATGAAAGAAAGTGCTTCCACCCTTTGCAATAGCATGGATGAAACTAGCGAGCATTATGCACAGTAAAATAAGCCAGGTGGTAAAAGACAAATACCATATGATCTCACCTATAAGTGGAACCTAACCAACAAAACAAACAAGCAAGCAAAACATAACCAGAGACATTGAAATAAAGAACAAACTGACAGTAACCAGAAGGGAGGGAGGAGGGACATAATGGGGCAAAAAATGGGCAGTGTTGTTAAGGAACATGTATGAAGGATACATGGACAAAGACAAAAGGAGGAAGAATCAAGGGTGGGAAGTGGGGATGGGTGGGGTGGCGGGGTAGGGTGGCGGGGAGGGGTGGGAGGAAAATGGAGAAAACTGTGCTTGAACAACAATAAAAAAACCTAAATGTAAAAAGTATTATGGCAATATGAGAAAAATAAAATAATGTTGTGTGCTTAAGCTCCTGTTGCATGCTCTGTTTTGTCAAGATGGAAGAAAATAAACTCTGCAATGGAAAAAAACCCACAATAAAATACCACTTTACACCAGGATCTCTATGATAAAAAGAACAGAAAATAAGAATTATTGGTGAAAATGTGGGAGAATTGGAACCTTTGTACACTGCTGGTGGGAGTGTAAATGGTATAGATTCTGTGGAAAATCATTTGGGGGTTCTTCAAAGGCTTAACATAGAATTACCGTATAACTGAGCAGTTCCACACCTTAGGTATAAACCCAAAAGAACAGAAGTCAGGGACTCAACAGATACTTGCACACAGATTTTCACTGAAGCATTATCAGAATACCCAAAAGGCAGAAACCACCCAAATGTCAAAGACCATATAAATGGATGAACGAAATGTGGGATATACATGCAACAGAATATTATTTAGCCAGCAAAAGGAGTGAAGTTCTGACACATGCTTCAATATGGGAAAAAACCTAGAAAATATGTTAAAGAAAGAAAGCCAGAGGCAAAATTTAAAAATGTTGTATGATTTTGCTTATATGAAGTATCTATAAGAGGCACATTCATGGACAAAAAGCAAATTAGCAGTTACCTGGAGCTGGGGAGAAGGAAAATGGGAGTTATGACTTACTGGTTACAGAGTTTCTGTTTAGGGTGATGAAGAAAGCTTGGAGATAGATAAGTGGTAATAGATTAATGCTGTAATGAGTTGTATGCTTAAAATGGTTAAAAAGGTTATACACACACACACACACACACACACACACACACACACACACTAAAAAGTGTTCCGGTTATCTTTACTCTACTCACTAACCTCTCAACTAACCTGCTTCAGCTTCCGGCCACTCAATTTTAGCTTTTGTTTTCTGTCATTGTTCTTTACTCATAGAGTCTGACCAGAAGAGTTTTCCAGAGTGCCAAAATTTTATATGTGGATCTTAGAATTTTAGAATTGGGAAGAGTTTTGAGGATTTTTTTACCACTCCATTCATGTTTTTTTTTAACAGTTTAGACTTTCACACACAAAAATTAATCCATACACACAGCTGCTACCACAATGTTTGATGTAGCACTCAACAAATGTCAAGAACAAGTACAGTGAAAGAAAGGAAGAAAGCAAAATGAAACCCAGAGAAGTACATTTAAGTTAGTTTTATTCCTTAATCTATCCATTTATTCAAACAAAATCTGTTGCTGCTTGCTTGGTGTTATGCATACAAGGTGTAATACAATGGCCCTTTGTACCTGAGAAGCACAGTCTACAGGGGGTGAAAGGACAGAGGAATATATGCAGCATGGTGGAGTATTGGGCAGTATGTACAGTTAGGGTCTTCCCGGGCTACAGGGAGGACCGGCCATGGTCTCTTGATTCGTATGCCAACTTTATTTCTGTATCACTTGGTAGAACAAGTTCTATTGTGCTAATAACCTCTCTGCATTAATGACTGGAAATAGGCCAAGATAGGGCCACTGTATTGACTAACATTGTAAAGATTTTTGAAATTGCATAACTTATAGTTACTTTATAACTTAGGTGCTGTACCTGGTCATGGTAGGACATGGAAAGTATTTGGGAGATTGTTTTAGGACTCAGGATGCTCAGTATGTGTTATGGACTTAATTTGTGTATTCCCCCAAATTTATCGTTGAGCCCCTAACCCCCAATGTGATGATATTTGGATGTGGGACCTTTGGGAAGTTATTAGGGTTAGATGAGATTGTGAGAGTGGGACCCTAGGATGATATTAGAGACCTTATAGGAACATAAAAAGAGGCCAGAGCTCTCTTTCTGTCTGCCATGTGAGGACATGATAGGAAGCAAGCTTGGAAGAGGGACCTCACTAGGAACTGAATCAGCCAGCACCTTGACCTTGGACTTCCCAGTCTCCAGAATTATAACAAATGCCTGTGGTTTAAGTCACTCAGTCTATGGTATTGGTTTTAGCAAATAGCTAAGAGCACATAAATTCAATAGAGGCAGAATCAGGTTTCTGGAGAGGTGGTGGTGCCGGGGTCCAGCCTCGGCAGGGTCTCAGGGTCCCCAGAGGATACACGGCTAAGGCTAAGAGGCTGAAGCGAGACACCCGGTGGGGTGCTGGAGGACAGCCAGACCTTTTGGACCCGACTGACTCACCGAGAAAAATCAATCTTTATTTTTGTAGGGGAGGTTATACAACATTCAATGTATAGTGTGATTATTAAAACAGAAATGGTGACCATAGAAATAATTTCTAAAAACACAGAAGGTTTTACAAATCAATCATGTTAAACAAAGAAATAACTGAAAAGTACAGGAGGTCCCACAGATGAACCATATTAAACAAAGGTTATTTTGACCAAGAGGGTCATTAATCAGATAGCCAATGAAGCTATACGGGCACAAAATTTCAGGTGCCAATTAGTAACTAGGTATCTATTAAGATTCTAGGAATTGATCTAAATTAAAATGGTGCAAGGGGTGATTTATAGATATATAGAAATCAATTATTATCCATTAAGGTTAAATTTATCTCGGTTAGGTAACTGGTTTTTTGCCTGGGTTTTTTTATTTATACATCTTTGGTGGGGGGCATGTTTTATGTTCATTTCTATGTATTGAGCTTATTATTTCCAACTAGACTCCTTGTTTCTATATACTCCTGTCCAGGGTATGGGAGGGGTAGTGGCTCTAATAAATCTTAAGCTTTTGAGTGGTGACTCCTTAAGAAACATTCCTAGCAACAGCTTTCTTCAACGTTCTGGCAGTTGGTCTGCCCATAGTTTAATTTTTGTTCTTAACTTCCCAGGTAGGGGAAGCAGGCAACATTAGGGTTGCTAGGGGTCTCTCTTCTGTGGTCAGCAAGTCATTTCGAGCAGAATCAGGGGCATCGTGCAGATTTTTTGTTATAACACACAAGTGTCTGAAAATCCTACCACCTATTGCTAGCAGGGACAGGCATACAGGAAGAGATAGACAGGAGATCCAGTCACAGTTGCCTCTGCTGTGCAGATGCATCTCACCTGACCCGACTGTGTCAAAGGTCAGCTGTTGGTTGACTCCCGATGTGGTGGGACTGGCTGTGTGTTCTGGGTTGATGTGCAATCGAGTAGAGGTGTTGGACGGCCGCTCATCTTGAATGTCCGTGCATGAGGTCAGAAGGCTGGCCTCGCAGCCTGTGGTAGGAAGCGCAGTTGGGCCAGGGTAATATTTGGAATGTAGATATTCAAGATAGTAGTTTATAAGACAGAAATTAAGGTTTAAGTCCCAATGTTTAAAATAAAAAAGGTGAGAGAAAAAAAAGAAAGGTAAAAACAAGGTATAGCCAGCAAAATAGGAAGTAGGTGACAAATTTTAGAGGCCAAACTGAGTTGGACACTGCTGTAGTCTGAGCAGGTCCCTTTAAGGAGGCTGAGAGGGAAAGCACTGCCATATATATAGCCATCTTCTCATCTTGGTTTTTACTTGGCTCTGCCACCAGAAACGAGCCCAGTTCCCTTTACCAAGGCCTTGGCTTTATGTGTTTTTCAGACTACCACAGTGGTCACAAGTCTGCTTCCTCAGGAGCCTCGGAGGAAGGTTGTGGACATCACAGGGAGGCTCTCGCCTGGATCCAGAAGAAGGAAGAAACCAAAGATACATCCATGAGTCATCCTTACTATCTGCTAGTCAGATATTATTTGAATTACTTTGTTCTTTTCCCCTCAATGGTCCATCTAGCTTGGCATAGGCCAGACACTTTAGAAAAATACACAAAGTTCCTCTAATTCATCCAACTGTATAATTGAAAACATTTGTATTATCCTGAAAACCTGTAGCCAGATCAAAGCTGCTTATCATTTATTCATGAGCACTGACAGTCCTTTGAATGTCATTGAAATTGCTGTGTTTTAAAATTGACAAATGCTTGAAAGTTAAAATTGCAACTATACACACTGCTTGCAATTTTATGTTCTTTGCAAATTGTCATCATGCATATTATTGGAAATCTGAGGGATCCCAATTTAGAAGCTCATGTTTCTTTCTTTCATCCTCCTTAATATTCCAACCTTGTTGCAAACCAGGCTCTATCTTCCAAAGAAAAGCTGCAAAGAGATCACTCTGATTCTTTTTTTTTTCCTTTTGGCTAATTCAGAGTATCAGAACTGTTCACATTGCATTTTAAGCAAGATATTGCTCTTTCTAGATTCTTTAGTTTTGGTCGCTTAAGAAAAAGCCCCAGTTGAGTGAAAAACTGGTTCTTTTTGATGACATCAGCTTTGGGAGAATTACTTAACTTTCTGAATTTCAGTTCTTATTGGCAAAAGGAAAGAATAATCTTTGCTCTACACACATTGCTATGTTGTTAAGATGATTAAATGAGGCTCTCAAATGTGAAGAACAAAGTACAACTCCAAGAGTGAATAATACAGGAAAAAAAAACAATGAAAGAGTCCTGGAACCTTAGTTATTTGATTAACTACATTTCAAACAAAGAGCAAATTGGAATCTCTCTGGGTCAACTTTCACCCTAATCCCCATACTGGAGCAGCAGTGTGAGATCTATAATAAAGTAAGTGAACTGCAGGCCTGGAGGTCTGGAGGGGACCTCCCTGTTAATGTTAGGAGCAGAGGAAGAAGCATGAAAGAGTCTGAAGTAACTCCTAATCCCTAAAGAGATAGGGAGAGATTATACAAAGGAACAGCAGCCATATTTGAGAGAAAAATATTCCAGAATTCTGTATCCTAGAGAGTGTAGTTCTTACTGAGAAAGTTGAAGGGGTCCAAAACTTGACTCTCTGCTCTCCATTTGCTCTCTCTCAAAGCTTCTGCCAATTTATACAAAGCCTTTCCAATACAGGAGAGAAATAACTGTTGGGAAAACAGATTTATTCAAACAGAAAATCTATACAGTCTACTTTTAATTAACTAAGTACTAAATTAATTTGTGTGTATAAATAGAAGAATGATCATATATCTGAAAAGGAGAAAACAGGTAAAAGGAAAAGGTTTTGATCCACTAACAGAACTGATATCAGAAGAACTGGAGATACTTCCTCTCTTTCTCCCTCCCTTCCCCTCTCTCTAAAAATAAATAAATAGAAATGTTAATAAGAAAAGAATTGGAGGTAATTTAGCAAATAGAAAGTAAGTTAAAAATAATTTTATTTCTTAGGAAAATCTTTGTAGTCATAATATATTGTAGTAATAATATAAAATTTTATTGTAGTGCAAAGTAGACTATTAAAGACCAAGATAACAGGGGAGAGAAGGGGGGGGGGAGGGACACAAACAGAGGACTCATGGGCACAGATAATGGAGGGGGTTGACTGGGAGATGGGCGGGGTGAGGTAGGTATGAGCAATGAAGAAAGAGGTAGGACAACTGTAACTGAACAACAATAAAAAAAATTGTGACAGTGGCATGAAATAAAAAAAAATTAAAAGCACAATTTCCCAAAATGTAAAAGGTCTAAAGTCATGGCTGAAGACAAAATTTTTGAGCTGGAAAATAAAGAGAAGTTAATCTCCTAGAAGACAATGCAAATAAATGAAATTATAAAAAATTAGGAGATGTGAAAAAGTATTTCAGAGGTTCAATATCTATCTAAAGGAGTTCCAAAATCATTGGCATTGGAAAGTGAAGATAGGAGGAATAATTTTAAAAGATTATTGTTTTCTAGCTGAGGAAAGTCACAGATGGAAAGGTTTCACCAGGTGCCAAAATGAGATGAATGGAGTAAACAGATTGACAGAGAGATGATTAGATAGATAGATAGATAGATAGATAGATAGATAGATAGATAGATAGACGATAGATAAATAGATGATAAATATACATACTGATAAAAATTTCAACCTTTCAAATATAAAAAGAATATTCTTAAATATTTTAGAAGGAAGAAAAATAGCATATTTGCAAAAGAATTTGAACCAGATAAATATTAGATTCCTTACAGATCTAGACACTAGAAGACAGTGGAAAAGTATTTCAGAGTTCTGAGGGAAAAGGAGTTTAAATTTAGAGTTTTATACCCAGTCACTTTAGCATTCAAATGTGAGGGCAAAGATATAAATTTACAAAGTTGACTATCTATAGAACTTTGCTAAAGAATTGTTTAAGAATATATTGCAGCAAAATGAAAAATAAATGCAAGAACAAGGAAAGCAAGAAATAGTAGTGAGCAAAGAAACCAATAAAATGCATAGTTAATCCTTAACAAGAATTAGGGCAAGAACTTCCGGCAAGATGGAGGCATAGCTGGATGCACCGTCCCTCCACACACAACCAAGAATAGAACATCAACAATTTAGAGGCAGAATAACACCCAGAACTGATAGAGAATTTATCTGAATGGAAGTCGGACAGCCAAGAAGTTGAAGTAGACCCATTCATCCAGACCGGTAGGAGGGGCAGAGAGGAGCAACAGGGCTCGGGTTGAGGCTCGAGAGAACAGGGAGAACTGGGCGCGTAAGGTGTCTGGGGTGCACAAGATCGCACCAGGTGGACCCTGAGTATGCAAGCGGCAGCTGGCAGACCCAGTGAGGTGACGATTGTGGACCAGGGCAGAGCACACAACCCAGGTTCCCAGAGAAGGGACTGAGGTCCCAGGAGAATGGAGCTACTGCCATTGTTCCCTCCCGCCCCCGCCCCCACATACAATGTCACAATCTAGCGACTGGGTTGCCCAGCCCCAGGAACACCTAAGGCTCCACCCCTCACCATAACAGGAATGACCAGACCAAAAAAAAAAAAAATAAAAGAGAGAGAAAGAGAAAGAGAGGGAGACATGTCTCAAATAGAAGAACAGATCAATGCCCCAGGACTCATCCTTTTGAGTGACTAAGAGATAGCCGATCTATCAGATGCAGAGTTCAAAGCACTGGTGATCAGGAAGCTCACAGAACTGGTTGATTTTGGGCGCAAATTAGATGAAAAAAATGCAGGTTACCATAAAAGAGATGAAGGAAGATGCACGGAGAACCAATAGTGATAGGAAGGAAACTGGGACTCAAAACAATAGAGTGGACCAGAAGGAAGAAAAAAACAACCAAGCAGGAAAGAATGGAGAAATAAGAATTCAAAAAAATAAGGAGAAGCTTAGGAACCTCCAGGACATCTTTAAACATTCCAACATCCGAATTATAGGGGTACCAGAAGGGGAAGAGGAAAAACAAGTTAAAAAGTTATTTGAACAAATAATAAAGGAGAAATTCCCCATTCTGGGAAAGGAAATAGACTTTCAGGAAGTCCAGGAAGCTCAGAGAGCCCCAAAGAGGTTGGACCCAAGGAGGAACACACCAAGGCACATCATAATTACATTAGCCAAGGTAAAAATGAAGGAGAGAATCCTAGAAGCAGCAAGAGATAAGGGGACAGTCACCTACAAAGGAGTTTCCATCAGTCTGTCAGCTGATTTCTCAAAAGAGACCTTACAGGCAAGAAGGGGCTGGAAAGAAGTATTCCAAGTCATGAAAGACAAGGACCTATATCCCAGATTACTCTATCCAGCAAAGCTTTCATTTAGAATGGAAAGGCAGATAAAGTGCTTTTCACATAAGGTCAAGTTAAAGGAGTTCATCATCACCAAGCCCTTATTATATGAAATGTTAAAGGGACTTATCTAAGAAAAGAAGATAAAGAAAAAACATGTATAGTGAAAGGACAGCAAACTCACAATTATGAACAACCACACCTAAAGCAAAACTAAAAGAAACTAAGCAAACAACTAGAACAGGGACAGAACCACAGAAAGGGAGATCACATAGAGGGTTAGCAACAGGGGAGTGCGAGGAGGAGGTGGGGGAAGGTACAGAGAATAAGTAGCATAGATTGTAGGTTGAAAATAGATAGGGGGAGGGTAAGAATAGTATGGGAAATGTAGAAGCTAAAGAACTTCTAAGTATGACACATGGACATGACTAAAGGGGGGGATATGGGTGGGAGAGGGTGTACAGGGTGGAGGGGAGTGAAGGGGGGAAAGTGGGACAACTGTAATAGCATAATCAATAAAATATATTTTAAAAAACAAGAATTAATACATTACTTAAAAACAAAGAAACAAACAAGCTCTGGGGAATAAAATACCAGTTGATCCTAGTGTGATAGGAGGAGAGGAGAGAGACGGATAGGAAGGGTAGGAAGGCTGGGTGGAAGGATAACATAGTAGACACAGGGTAAAATGGGAAAGAAATGATAGCATGAGAAATGTGTGGAGAAACTCAGTAATTATAAACATGGGTAGAAAATTTATGTTTATGTGCATTTGGTGTTAAAAATGTAAAAGTAACTATTTGGAAAAAAAAGAATCAAAAATGTCCAAATCACTAGGTAGAAAAACAGAACAAAGGCGATGTAATCAATCTAACAAAAATAAACAAGAAACTCAACTTCCAGCCAAGATGGAAACATAGGTAGATATGGTTTGCTTCCATGCACAACCAAAAGAATTACAACAAAAATTTAAAAACAAAACACAACCAAAACCACCAGAAAATCAAACTGTATGGAAGTCTGGCAATGAAGGAATTAAAGAAGAAATATTCATCCAGCCTGGAAGGAAGGGCAGAGATGGGCAGCCGAGGTGGAGAGGACATATGGAAATGGTGGCTTATAGAGTGGGTGGCCCCACAGTCATGTGAGGATTAGCCAGGAGTAACAACCAGGAAGTGAGACAGACCATGCACCCCAGGGTCCAGTGTGGGAAACCAAAGCCTCAAAACCTTTGGCTGTAAAAACCTGTGGGGGTTGCAATGGTGGGAGAAACTCCTAGTCTCACAGGAGAGTTCACTGGAGAGACCTACAGGGTCCTAGAATGAACATAAACCTAGTTGTGGCACCCACTGGGTACCACAATGGAATCAGCACCAGAAAGGTCTAATTTGCTTGTGGGTAGTAGGGAAAGTGGCCGAAAGCAGGGCAAGAGCTGAGAAAGCAGCATTGTTCCCTCTCTGACACCTCCCCCATATACATACCACAACACTGTGATGTGGGTTGCTCCACTCTGGTGAATACCTAAGGCTTTACCCCTTACTACGTAACAGGTATGTGGAGACAAAGAAATATGGCCCAAATGGAAGAACAGATCAAAACTCCAGAAAAGAACTAAGCAATGAGGATAGCCAACCTATCAGATGCAGAGTTGAAAACACTGGTAATCAGGATGCTCACAGAAATGGTTGAGTACAGATGCAAAATAGGGAAAGAAGTAAAGGCTATGCAAAGTTAAATAAAGAAAAATATACAGGGAACCAATAGTGAAGGGAAGGAAATCGGGACTTAAATCAACAATTTGGAACAGAAGGAAGAAATAAACATTCAACCAGAACAGAATGAATAAACAAGAATTCAAAAAAATGAGCAGAGACTTAGTAACCTCCAGGACAACTATGAATGTTCTAACATGCTAATCATAGGGGTGCCAGAAGGAGAAGAGGAAAAGCAAGAAACTGAAAACTTATTTGAAAAAATAATGAAGAACTTCCCCAACCTGACAAAGAAACTAGATATGCAAGTCTAGGAAGCTCAGAGAGTCCCAAAGAAGTTGGATCCAAGGTGGAACATACCAAGACACATCATAATTAAATTACTCAAGATTAAAGAAAAGGAGAAAATCTTAAAAGCAGCAAGAGAAAGACAGAGAGTTACCTGCAAAGGAGTTCCCATAGACTATCAGCTAATTTCTCAAAAGAAACCTTGCAGGCAAGAAGAGGCTGGAAAGAAGTATTCCAAATCATGAAAGGCAAGGACCTACATCCAAATTACTCTATCCAGCAAAGCTATCATTTAAAATAGAAGTAGTATTCATGGATTAAATTGTACTGTTACAGATTGAAAAACTCAGATAACATTAAAATATCCTATCCTATACTTTTAATAACAAAAAATATACCTAAAAATAACAGAAAGGTAGAATATTCAGGGAGTGAAAGATATAATGAGCATATGAAAATCACAAAAACTAGGAGTGGCAATATTAATATCGAACCTAAAATTCAAGCCCCATAATAATTAAACTGGACAAAGATATAATCCACCTAGAAGATAAAACATAAACTTCTATTCATTTCACAACATCGCTTCAAAATGTATGAAACAAAAACTACTAGAAAAAAAGTGTTGTAATAAAAATTGACAAAAATGCACACAATTAATGAGAGATTTAACTGGCCACTCTCAGAAATGGACAAATTGATTAGAAAACAAAATAAGTGTGAGAGTATAGATTGGGCTATCCCATGCAGCAGCCACAAGGCATGTGTGGCTGCTGAGCACTTGATACATGGTTAATTCAAATTGAGAAGCACAGAAGAAAAAGAACATAAAATATTTAATTACTAATTTTTATATTGATTAAATGTTGAAGGAATCCAATATTGGATAAAATAAAATATATTGGGAAAATCAATTTCACCTGTTTACTTTTTTGGTGTGGCCACTAGAAATTTAAAATTCTTACATGACTCACTACGTTTCTCTGTGTTTAAATTTTTTATTGCATTTTTTCCCATTATGATTTAGTCCCCTTATACCCACCTCCCCCCTGCAATCTCCACACTGTTGTCCATGTCCATTAGTTCTTTTTTCTTTTTTATTGGATAGTCTTGGTACAGAGGATTTGGGTAACACAAAATATGAGCTTGATCTAATAGATCTATCTAGTGGTATCTCAATTATGTACTCTCCAAATAGGTATATAATCTTATTCTACTACCTATAACATGTTTACAAAAATATTAAACATATGAACTAATAGGTATCTCAAAATATATCAATGTATTCCTCCAAAAAAACAAAATCAAAATCAAAACCAAAGGCAGAACAAAGTAAACAAGAAAAAAATTAAGTATGTCCCCCAAACATTATTACTATCCTTATGATTGATCTAAATAATCCTTATTCCAATACAATACATTTAAACATATATGGACAAATAATGAGTCTGAAATGCTCACTCATCCAGTCTAGTACTGATTCTTTACAAGCAACCTTGATACCTTCTAGTGTCAAGAGGGCTTGATGATAGAGACAGAAAAGAGCTAGATGCAAAGAGAGCAAGTGTGTAGGCCAGTGCATGGGACAGAATCCAACTCTGCTCTCCAAACAAGCCTATAAGGACAATGCAGGACTTTTCTCTCATCATAAATGCCATATTCTACCCATCTGCTATTCAGAGTCCAGTTCACTGAGCATGAGCTCTGAGCAAGATGCTGAGCTACATAAAAGAGTAAAGGCAGCCTGGTGCAGACTTAAACTGCATGGACTTTGGCATCAGACAAAATTGGATTTTTAAATTAGCTCTGCCAGTTATAGAGCTTGGACATTTTCTTTCATCTCTGTAAACTTCGATGTACTCATCTGTGAAGTGAGCCTGATAATAGTAAGTTAGATATAATTTATGTAAAATTGGCAGCACAGGCCTGGTATATAGCAGAAATTGAAAACAAAAAGTTTGTGATTAATATAACTGTTATTTTAAGAATTAAATAAAGTATATGGTCTAGGGAATTCTAGTTAGAAGGAATAGAATGAGAAGGGATGTGAAGCAAGAAACAATATAGTGTTTTGGGGGAAATACAAGCAATTTCATGTATCAAAAGGCAAAGAGTGGTAGGGAAGAGTTTGCTGAGATAGGGAATGGGCACATGATGAAGAACCTTTTGATGTCATGTCAAGAGGTTCAACCTTTATAAAGTGATGGGTAGCTTTAAGTTTGTCCCAAGAAGAAAAACCATTGAAACCTGTAATGGCGAGAACAGATTTGTATTTTAGATAGATGACTCCTGAGGGGAACCCCGTCCCTAGAAATCCTCCCAGTTGCGGATAAAATGAATTGGTCCAGACACAACCTGTCTGGGGGGGAAGGGGCTGGTGATTCTCTCTAGTGGAGAGTGCCCAGAGCCCTTCCTCAAAACCACTTCTATTGAGATTGTTATGTGCAGGGGTATACAGCATACTTGCATAGCTTATCAGTCAATGCCAAAAGGCTATAGTTACAGAAAACAGACATTATCTATAGGTAACAATTGAAGGAACACAGAGATCTTGTCAGGTCAGGGTCTTTTAGATAAGCTGATACCAGAGGGTCCTTAAGGCCTGGATCATGAGTTCAGAAGTTTACTCCCTTATGCTTTGAACTTAAACTTTTGGTTTGTACCAACCAAAGGGCTATACAAAGCAAGCTTCAAAGGATACAATGTATTCTTCAGGCCTGATTTCCTGCGGGAACCCTCGGTGCTAGCATTGGGTTGTGACTGCCTCCTGCACTCCCAGTTTTCCAGTGAAGTCTTACAGGCCTCTTTCAAGGCCTTGCTTGTGCGGGGGCTACAGTCTCTGATACCACACGAAATGGTCCCCAACAGACTCCCTTCATGGGGTGGTAAAGGGATGGGAGGGGGTCATAGCCTTAGCAAATGTAAAAATTAGAAGACCATGATAGTGATCTCTGCCTTGACAACTGGCGGTGGTAGGAGTGAAGTGCAGAAAAGGAAGTTGGGTATATACAGATATACACACACATACATGCATACACATACATACATACCCTAACACACACACACACACACACACACACATATATATATATATATATCCCTACATATATATGATACAAATAAATGAGAGTTTAAAAGAGACTGAGAATAATTATAAGTAGGGAGGAAGAATAAAGTAGATCAAAGGGATCAAGATATCACTAGGGTTTCTGCCTTGGATAACCAGGAGAATAGCTCTGCCTATAAAGGAGATAAAGGACACAGGAAATGATAAGGGGGAGCAAAATGGAAGGGAAGATGAAGAGCTCAGGTTTGGACACATTGTGTGTTTCCCAGGTCAATGGGACATCTAACTACAGAAGCCAGGAAGAATTTGTTTAGTAAGATTCAAAATCAAAGAAGGGTCAGAAGTTGGTCTGTGAGTCAAATGTGCATTTAGGAACACAAAAATTAATGGGGCAGTCAAAGGAAAAAATGGCTTTTAAGGAGACTGAGAAAGTATATCAAGATAAGAACTAGAGAGTCTAAAAGTACAGGAAAGAATATCCAAAAAACAGAGTTGTATATAAAGTATAAAGCAAAGAAAAAAAAAGTCCATTAAGATAATGACTGAAGTAGCCTAGACTGTAATAGTTTGAAGAAAGCATGAGAGCATAAACAAAATCAGAGTATGCATTGAAAAGAGAATGTATTAAAAGTGGTGGCTTGAGTGGAACTTGGAATGAAAATATTTTAAAAAAATATTAAACTACTGTCTGCTGTCCATCTCAAGTTAGAAGCTCAGCAAAATCAACATGTTCAAACCAGAACTCATCTTCATTCAATTTTTTTTTAACAGGACATCAGTATGTTTACAGAGGGACAAAAAGGAGACAGTAAAGATGATAATGTTGAAAATATAGGAAAGAGTGGGGAGAACTATCCCAGCAGAGTTGGAGAGGCTATAGCAAGATCACACTGAGGAGGTTTGTCCCACAGTGAGTGGAGAGGAGCCCCATCCTCAGAACCTGGAGGCAGGAAGGTGATGCTGGCAATGGATGAAGTCTTGTTGCAGGGTAGGAAGTATGTTTGAAAATTTTCAGCAAAGTCATACTGTCATCTTTTGAAAGTGAGGTTGGATGAGAGGTTTGAAGAAAAAGTGAAAATCCAAAATGACTTCTGACAGGGTCAGGGAAAGGAGAAGACTAAGTAAAAAATTAAAGAAATGTGGAGTGGGGTCTGTCACAGCACTCAGCAGCCTGACTGGAGCAGATTAAGGTGTAGTGTCACACTGATCCCAAATGGCTGAGTGTTGTACTACACGGGTGCTGTAGCACGAGGTACTACGTACTTGCCGGTGCTGGTGAGAGGGGTGTTGGGTGAACTAACCAGAAGGCTCTGGCAGAGGAAAGAAGTGGAGCCAGACGGGGTCTGGAGAAGTGAGTAAAAAGAAAGAATAAAAATATTTGGAAGTTTCTGTGATATAAAAGAATAGAGAATCATGGGAAGGGAGATATCCAAGAACTGGGTGTGTTGTGGTCAATACGCAGGTTATTAAGTGTCAATTGATTTAGAGCAGTTTTGGGAGATGATGACAAGGCCTGCAGTGTGACCAACCACGTAGGTGATTAAAATCGAGTGGAGACAAATGTCCCTGGGTTTGAGCTTGCCAGTGAAAGAAGAGGCTGTGGTGTCGGATTATCCACCTGGCAGTTCAATTATCCAGGATAGAGTTACAACAGGACAAAGACCTAAAGTCTTGGCCAAATGCCAAGAACCTCAAGCAATGTGACAATGTAGTCAGGAAAGCAACAGATGAGAGAAACGAGGTTCTGATACCTCATGATCTTGGAATATGATGTCGTAGGTTGAAAGATGGCCCCCAAAGATGTCATATCTGGAGCCCTGTGAATATCTTACCTTACATGATAAAAAGGAACTTTGCTGATATGAATTAAGTTCAAGATCTTGAGAGAGCGAGATATCCTGGATTATCCAGGAGGGCCAGTATAATGACAAGAGTCCTTATAACAGGGTGGCAGGAGGGTCAGTCAGAGCCCAAGAGATGATGACAGAGGCAGAGATCAAAGCAATGCTGGTCCATGAGTCAAGAAATGTGGGTGGGCTCTAGAAGGTGGAAAAGGCAAGGAAAAGATTCTCCCCTAGGTCCTCCAAAGGGAACACGTTCCTGCTGACACCTTGATATTAAAACTTCTAACCTTCAGAACTGCACGATAATAAATTTGTATTGTTTTAAGCCATTGAGTGTGTGATAGTGTTACAGCAGCCATAGGAAACTAACACAATGGGTTTTGTTCAAACTCACCTGGGAGTGATAAAGGCCTAAGCAGAGTCTGTTGCTGACTCTACCAGGAAGTCACCTGCCAAGATGTTGAAGGAAACATCTCATGGACGAAGAGAGGTCTTTGGGCAGGACACCGAGCATTGCCGTCTGTTTGGATGTGATGGCCCAGGATTCCGTCAGTGAAGTGTGCCGTCTGCTGCCAATGAATCAGCTTTGACTTTTGCCTTGAAGCTCAGGCAATGCCTCTCCTGTGGCATCTGGGAAGACGGCTCCTCTTTTCAACTGCTGAGACCCCTTCAGGTCGGACTTTTCTCTTGGGATCCTCCCTTCTGCAACCTCACTTTTTTTCCCTCTAAGATGGTGAAATAAGGGAAATGTTTACTACTCTCTAATTGAACTGTTTTCTCAGAATCACTTGAGTGAGTTTGGATTTTTAGAAACTGAAGCCTGGAAGACATCTTTCCCTTTTTGTTTCTTGATTAGTTTTATCTATCACCAGATGCACTGTTTGAATGGGAGGTGGAAGGCACAGAAATAAAAAAGGAGGAGACTTGGAAATAAAAGGTTCATGAAATCAAGAAATTATTTCGGTTAGAAATGTGTCAGAAGCTCAAAATAGAGTAAGTATCTAGATATTGACAGTAAGGTCAAAGTAGCCAGGATAGGGGGTCAAAGTTACAAGGTACTTGCCATTTCCTTCATTTTGAGTCACCTACTTAGTGCTTCCAGTCCAGGGCAAGAACTGATCCCAGAGTATGAGGTCTGAGTTCAAAGACAGGGGCGAATGGGTCACTGTGGCTGTGTGGGAGAGGAAAGGAACATGGAACAAAGCACTTCTGGACAGTTCATGACATTTCTCTACACCTCAGCTGGTTGAGCACTAGAGTCATGCAATATTACAGATTAAAGAGTCTTAGAATCCAGAAATACTAGTAATGATTGAGCATGGTGTGTTAAGTGCTTTATATCCACGTAATCTTAAAAATCAATCCACGGAGTTGGCATTATTATGCCCTCCTGACAGAAAAATCTGAAACTCAAGAAAACTTACGTTTCTTCCCCAAAGTCATTCAGCTCAAAGTTATTCAGTAAATGTTTGAGACAGAAATCAAACTCACATATGAAAGATTATAAAACCCCAAATGGCCCTGGCTTGTGTGGCTCAATCGGTTGGGGTGTCTTCCTGTAAACAGAAAAGTCAAAGGTTTGATTGTTGGTCCGGATGCATGCCTAGGATGCAGGTTTGGTCCCTGGATGGGGCGCATGTGAGAGGCAGCCGATCAATATTTCTCTCTCACATTGATGTTTCTCTCCATCTCCCTCCCTTCCCATCTTTCTAAATTCAATGAGCATGTCCTCAGGAGAGGATAGATAAATAAATAAATAAATAAATAAATACCCAATGCATGCTCTCTTGATTTCTACCATATTTCTCCCTTATAGTCTCAGCATGAGATGTCTATTACTATCTAAAACCTACAACTGCAAAAACAGTCTAGTGCACTCATACTGCTAAGGTTATATGAGAAGTCACAGGCAGTCATACAGTTTTAATTTAACATTCAACACATTTCCAGATGATATGAATTGATATTTCCTCTTAGAACTATGGGCAAATCTTTCAGCACCTAGTAAAATGTGTCTATAATCTTCCTGAATTCTGCTTATTTCTGGCCAGCAAGGCACAGCCCAAATCACACTGCTTCGGTTTCTAATTTAATGGAACATTAAGCATCCATTTCTGGTACCTAAATTATATGGTCCCTGTTATTTATAGAGCTTACAGGCAAACTGTTTAACTGAAAAATGGAAATAAAAATAGGAAATGGATGGGTGCCTCCTATCAAGTCTCATAAGTGATCCCATAATATTATTAAGTCCAGTAGGTAATGAGTGTTAAACAATTTACAATTTCAAAATTTTAAAATAAAGACTTAATTACTTCCTTCTGCTAATGAGTTCCCAGTTTTTCTTTTGTATTCCAAACATGAGCTTCTGGAAATAGTCAGATCAGCTGTATTCCATATAATATCATTTAGACATCTCTTGTTCTCAATGGTGATGCAATGGGAACTCTTTGGTTCCTCCCTCCCACCTTTGGTCAGTCCTTCCCTCCCTCTCTGCCTGCTTTCCTTCCAATAAATCAATGCTGCAATTTGAAAACCAGATATGGACTATAACAGAGCACATGCTCAGTAGGGCAGAACTTTGTAAGTCTGTCAAATGCAGTTTCAAAATTCCACTAATGAAAATAAATACACAAAATTGGAATGCTGTCTCTTCCTAGGGACATTCAAAATAAATGTTTGCTTATTTTTATTGATTCATAAGCAGATGGAAAATCCTCCCGACAGATGCAGAAATGCAAGCAGATACTTGGTAAAGGTTTGAGTCCCTGGGACATGGATCTCCACATAGACAAAACAGTCTGACATCTGATTTCACTAACTGCTGAATCAAGAGCAGCTGGGCATCACAGACCCTCTGTCTCCTTTTCCATACCTCCTTTAGGCCAAGCGATTTCCCATAACGTCCCAATCCCCTTTCCCTGCACCTACGGCCCTATATCCCACATACTCCATGCAAGTACATTATTTTCTGTATCCAGTCATCCCACAGACGACCACTCACATTCCTGCAATTCCCAGGGTACCACATGACTTTTCCCAAAGTTTTGGGGCATCAGTTGATTTACATCAAAGAATACCAATGTTTGCAAGAATATTAAACACCTAGAGTCCCTTTACTGTCCCTCTCACTAAAGACCTTGTCCAGGCTGCCACGCCAAGGAAGCCCTGGCTCAATGCCATGCTGCTTTTCTTCTCGCATTGCCTACCCTTGTCTCTCCATGTTGTCTCCTCACACACTCAGGCTTTCCAAAGAAGCTTAAAATTCTCCCTACTTAATTATGCAGAGCAATCTAATTGTCTCTGCCTCACTCTCTACTTATCCTGACCAGGCCACGAGGGCTTTTGTTTTTAGAGTCAAAGGTTGTTATGCTAAACAAAAATAGTTTTTGAATTTAGGATTTCTGCAGCTAGAATGAACTGTGTATTGTATTAGTCATTTCCTCCTGCTAGCCCCACATTTCTGACAGCATTTTAATGCCATCACACCATTATAAGTTAGGCAAGCCTCATAGGTCATCCCCATTGTATGGACAAAAGGCCTGAGTCAGAGAATTTCAGTGACTTCAAGTTGGAAAATTACACTTTTAGAACTAGAATGCACACCCTCTGATGCCAAATCTTCTGCTTGTATCTTATGCATGGTGTTCTACAGATGGCCGCAGTTTTAGCAAATGCATGCAAGGGGTGTGACTGGTTGGACATTGTAAATAGTTGTGGAGTTAATTCTATGTGTCAACTTGACCAGGTTATAGGATCATCAGGTGGCTGGTCAAATATTATTTTGGTAGGGTATCTGTGATACTGTCTCCAGAAGAGATTAATATTTGAATCGGTAGGCTAAGTAAAAATCACCCTCACTAATGCGGATGGGCATCAGCCAATCTGTCGAGGACCTTAATGGAATAAAAAGGTGGAGGAAGGGCAAATGCTGTCCCTTTGCTCGAAATGAGGCATCCATCTCCTTCCTGCTTTCAGTTATCAGTGCTCCTGATTCTCAGGCTTTTGGACTTAGATTGAGGCTTATACCATCAGCTCCTGATTCTTAGGCCTTTGGACTTGAACTAAATGACACCATCACCTTTTCTCATTTGTTAGTTTTCAGAGGGCAGACTGTGAGACTTCTAGGTCCCCACAACCATGTGAGCCAGTTTATATGATAAATCTATGTATATATGTATGTATGTATGTATGTATCTATCTATCTATCCATCTGTTTAATCTTCTGTGGGTCCTGTTTCTGTGAACCCTAACCCAGGTGCTATTGGATCAAAGCATTGTGATGAGCACAACATAATCATTGATGGACTCATGCCTAATAAATGCAATAGATTGTCTAAGAAAGGCTGGTATTCAACTTTTCTCATAATTGGGCAAAGTGTATCCTCTCCTCACTTGGAGGAGGAGGAGGAAGAAAGAAGGAGAAAGAACATCTCACCTCATTAATAAACTCATAGGTTTGGAATTAGTCTGAACATTGGCTTAGCTCTGCCACTAACCACGTAGCATCCAGACCTTGAACTAGACTATCAGTCATGCCCTAGCAGGAGACAAATGATCAAAGTGACTGAAGAGAGTTTCAGAAAGAGATTATTTACAAAATTGTAGGAGGGTTCAGGGAAATTCACAAAGAATATAAAAACCCTGAAATTAGCAACCTAGGGAAATTGCTACTACCCTTAGAGCGATGGGTAGGGACCATTTACAAGAACTCCATGAGACCTGCCAAAAAAGTGTCAGAAAAATAAACTCTCCAAACCTCTCTTTCTTCCTGCCTTCTGTTCTCCTGCCAGTGCCTCTGTCTGGCTGAAGCCCAATGAATGTGAGAGGGCGGGGACCCACTGGAGTAGTCCATAGACATCAGCCTTCTAAGGCACCAAGTGGGATGGAGAAGGGTGGGCAGTAGGTCTGGAGGGGCAAATGGAAAAAAATTCTATACAACCATTATCAATAACAATCTCCTTGTATGAAATAGAGAATAAAAGTGACTCTCTCAAAGAGTATTTTTTTCTGTTCTGTTTTGCTTTTGATAATTAAATGAGAGATAATGATTGCAAAGGGCCTAGGGAACCTCTTGATACACATTATGTACAAAGTAGCACTCTGCCAAAGAAGGAAACTGGCACTAATATGAAAATGACTTGTATCCATCTGGTACTACTACTTCTAAAGTGACTTTAAGTCAGTTTACCATTTATTGCACAGTGTCTGTGGGCAAGGTTGGGTACTGGAGGCCAGGACACCTAAAATCCCTGTAATGGTAGCAGGGCCAAGCCATCCTTTATTACACTGATAGTTCTTAGCTTCTAGAAAACGATGAAATACTGCTTTGGGAGTAATAACTATGGCTTATAGAAGCATGTATAAGGTTTCGTTTCTTTATCAGAGCTTCTAACATGGAAAAGTAGCTTTTAAATTACATCCCAGCAAAAATGAGGCACTTGAGCCATATTCTAGTGTCTGGGAAAGCACAGCCTTGTCCCCATCCTCACCAGGCCACGAGGAACAATAGCAAAGGGATTCATCAATATTTTGACAGCTGCAGGCCCCGATTGCTTTTGGTTTCGCTCATATGGGAACATATTTTTGGCTTAAAGGAAAGAAGTCTCTGAGGTTTTGAATTCTTTTCTCTTGGCTTTGTAATGAGAAAGGATTTGTGACATAATGTTTTAACTGTAGGTCTGAAGAACTTTCAAAATAACTCTCATCTACCTCCATCAGTCACAAAGGAGAGCCCCAAGATCACAAGATTGACATCATCACTGTCTGCATTTAATAATAAAGGGGCAATTGAACAAACAGGAGAAAAGAGCAAGTATTGGGGAGTACAGGAGTAAGACATTAATAATTTGAATACAAATTTAGGATTGATGCTTCCAAACTTCAAAGTTCATGTTGTAAGAAGGAGCACAGTGACTGAGGCCTGTCCACGACGTCATTTAGCAGAATATCACCATTTGTCCACTAATTCGGTCACTCAGCAGATATTTTCGGAGCAACTACTGTGTGTCAGGAACTGTTCTAGGTGGTGGTGGATACAGAAAAAGGCAGACAAAATGCTCTCATGGAATATAGTGAGCAAGTGATATTTGACTTTGGAAAAGGTAGGCAGAAGCCAGGCCACAGAGACCTACAGATTTGGGTTAAAAGTTTGTATTTTACTCTGTGTGTAGTAATGTAGCTCAAGAAGGCATTCATCTACAAAGGACAGAGTGCCCTCGCTGAACTGACACTGAAAAGGAGGGAAGATTTATTATCTCCCATAAGTTCCAGAAGTAGGTTAGCCCCAGAAATGGTTTACTTAGCACCTCAACAGAGCCCTGAGGTCTGTTTTTATCATCCTTAGTTTGCTGCTTTTGTCTTTGCGGTTGCAAGAAGCTACCTACTTTATATTCTGCAATTTGCAAACACAAGAAAGTCTATTGAAATAAGAGTTTCTTTGTTAGGAGTAGACTTACTGGCAATAACTGAAATAACTCAAGTAATAATGGTTTAAAAGATAGAAATTAATTTTGTTATGTGTAAAGAAATCTGGTGTTGGGATTGTTATGCTGTGCCCATAACATTGTCAGACTCAGATTTCTTTCAGCCATCATCCCACGGTGAGGCCTGTCCTCAGAGATGAATATGGCTGCTGGAGCTCCAGCCATTTTATCCATGTTCTAAGCAGTAAAATGCACTGAGGAAGGAAGAAAATAAGCGCACACCTTGTAGTTAAGGGGAGCTTCCAGAAGTGCACTCAAAACTTCTACTCACATTTCACTGTGTGGAACTTAATCACAATGCCACATATAACAGCGAAGAAATCTGTGAAATGTGGTCTTTTAGCACAACAGCAACACTTTGAAACTAGACATTTATTCATAAAGAATAAGGGGGAAATTCATATTGGGGAGAAACAGGAAGTCTCTAGCATAAAGAAGTATGTCTTCTCCATATGCCTCGATTTAGGAGTAAGGAAAGCATCTCTGCAGATAGCTTAGTCACATAAATTTTGAAGTTAAGAAGGTGTTTTGGAATCAGAACTTGATTTTACATCCCAGCTCTGCTATGTATAATCTTTGTAAACTTATGCAAGATATTTCTCTTAATAAGATATTTCTTTTATAAGCTTTGTAAATTTATGCAAGATAAATTTATTTCTCTGAAGTTCAATTTGCTAATATATGAAATGGACATTCTAAGTTCATAAGGTTGTTGGGAGTATTAAGTAAAATCCTGTATTGCAACAAATGGTGATAATAATAATAATTACAACTGATTTCAAAGAACTACATTTTGCTATGAGGATTATCCTAGTGACTAACAGGGCCCAGCAGTTGATTTGATCTTTTACTTAGAGAATCGATGCTCCTGGATGGACTTTGTTACCCGGTAGCGCCGAGGAGACTTGCACTTAGCGGCTCCTGTGCAAGCCCTGTGTGTGAGCCTCTGCCCTTGACCTTCGGTGCTGTGGGTCACACAGACCCTTTGTTCTGTAGCAACTGTCAGTTTTATCAGTTGTTACTTTCCATCAAGGAGGGCGCCAAGACAGTTTAAACTTGTATGAAGTAGGGATTCAGTTGCAAAATACAAATGCTCATAACATATGGTTTGGAGGACAACTAATGGTAAAGTTCCAAAAAGATTAAAATCTTAAAGGACTAAAAATACCTTCTTTAAACAACCTTTCTCAGTACAGCTGCTTCTTTGTTAAAGCAGCTGTTACTAACCCCCCAAAGATACTTATCACAAGGAGGAAGGGGGATATTTTTTTTAAATGGTTTAATTCTTTTAGCTCAAACTGCATTGTGTTTGTAATGGTTTTACATTTTTACCACTGAAAAACAAAGAAAGAAAGAAGGGCAATGAAAGGAATAAAAGCCTGGAGGAAGATTTATAAAGAGGTGTGTATATCCAATTCAGTGTATGGCAGTGGGGAGGGGAGCTAACACTATAGCAAAGAAAATTAGGATGTGAAAAATAGGTATGCTCCTAAGGGAAAATAGCTTCATATCTAGCAAATTGCAATGTGCTTAATCTTTAGAATATTAAATAGTTTTTACACCACATTGGTCAACATGCAGGAAAGCAGAGGAGTGTAGTATTTAAGATAGTGATCTCGGGGGTACAGTGAACAGCAGGAATCTTGACTCCCCTCCTTGTTAGCAGTGGGACCTTAGCCTTAGGAAAGTTACTTAATGTCTTGGAATCTAGGTATCTTCATTTCTAAAACAGAAATAACAGTAGTAATGCCTACCACATGGAATGATTGTCAGGGTTAATTGAGGCAATCTGTATAAAGCATTCGGGACACAATGCCAGGCACATGCAAGAGCCCATGATAAATTTATTGATTACTTAAACAATTTACAGCTTCAGAAAAAGTTCATACTTGTCAAGAAAAAAATACAATAAGTAAGAAATAGATGAAAATAGAATATAAAAATGTTCTCTTTAGATAAGCTCTGTAAGGAAAAAAGGTCTTGTTGCTATATCCTGTCCTCAAATGGTTCAACCTTTCTTTTTGATAATCCAAGCACATTGCCCAATATTGTTCAGCTTTAAAAAAGAAGTAAATTCTGTCATTTGCTACAACATGGATGAAACTTCAGGACATTCTATTAAGTGAAATTATCCAATCACAAAAAGACAAATACTGAATAGTTCCACTTATATGAGGTATCTGAAGTAATTAAACTCATGAAAACAAAAAAATAGAAGACGGTTTCCAAGGGTTGAGAGGGAAGAGGGGAAAATGGAGAGTTGTTCAGTGAGTACAGAATTTCAGATGTGCAGGATGAAAACTTCTAGAGGCCTAGTCTACAATAGTGTGCACATAATTAAGAATATTATAATGTACACTTAAAATTGTTAAGAAGATAAATTCATGCTATGTGAGGTTTTTTTGTTTCATTTTTAAAGATTACATTTATTTATTTGTAGAGCAAATGGAAGGGATGGAGAAAGAGAGGGAGAATAACATTGATGTGTAAGAGAAACGTCAATTAGTTGCTTCTCATAGGCGCCCTGACCAGGGATAGAGCACGGAGCCCACAGCCCAGGCATGTGCCCTTACTGGGAACGGAACTGGTGAGTTTTCACTTTGCAAGATGTTGCCCAACAAACTGAACCACACTGCTAAGAGCCATGCTATGTGCTTTTTACTGCATTTTTTTAAAAAGAGGGAAATTCTGACACATGGATGAGCCTTCGGGAAATGAGTGCTACACAGAGGCACATATTGTATGATTGCATCTAGATGGGGACCTAGAGTAGTCAAATTCATAAAGACAGAAAGAATGGTAGTTGCCCATGGGTAGAAATTGAGAGGAATGCAGAATTATAGTTTAATGAGTATGGATTTTCAGTTTGGAAAGATGAAAAAGTTCTGGAGATAATGGTGGTGATGGTTGTACGATGTGAGTAGACTTAATGCCATTGAACTAGATAATTTAAAGATAGTTAAAATGATCAATTTCCTATTATATATTCTTTACTACAGTGAGAAAACAACACACACACACACTGACACCTTTTCTGGGATGGAGGTTATAAGCCCACCTTCAAAGTTGAATTGATTTGATGGTAGCATCAAACAGCTGCTGCATGCAAGGGCTGATGGGAAATAGGGCCACACTGGCCTGTGCAATGTGTGGCACTCTGTGCTGTGAGAAAGATGGGTTTTGCTTAGAGGATACCTTCTAAGAAGGGATCCTTGCCTGAGCTGCCTTTTATAAGAGCAAGAATGGAAGATATTGTTCCTTCCAGAAAAATATCTAATGTAGATTCTTAAACTCGCAACGTCAGGAAGATGGCAAAAGAATTTGTTGAGCGTATTTTAAACTATTTTCTTGGTTCATAGCCAATTTTTCAAAAATACATTTAGAGATGGCACACTTTAAAAGACATATTTATTTATACTTCTTTCCATATGAAAATGGGTATCAATCTTTCAAGAGGGAGACAAAGAAGATCTTATCTAGACTTCATTCTTTTTTTCACACTCTGTGCCATGAAATCTGTATAGGTGTTCCAGTTATTGTTTTAGGGCAATTATTTATGAATTTTTGAACTTATGTAGGCACTTGATTAAAGTACAGTCATTTTGTTTTGAGACTTTATGAATTATTTTCTAGAGTAGGCTTTGCTTTCTCCAAAATAATCAGTACTGTGTTGGCTATCAAAATTATTTGCTCCCCTAACTTCTCTTTTGTGATCATCAACTTGTGCACTCTGCAAATGGGAGGCAAATTTTAAACTGATTTTACTGGAAATGCTCACTTCTTGCTCAGATCAGAAGCTAGAAACAAGCACTCAGTGTTTAGAGACATTTCCTATGTAATGTCTTCCTTTATACTCCGACCGTCCCACATAAGCAGTTGTAATAATTCAAAGCTTTATAGTTTAATCTTGCTATATAAAGCACTTTGAGTTTAAAAGGTGGAGATGTTTTGAAATGGAAGTTCGTGAAAGGTAAAGAAGCTCTTTATTTAAAAGTTTACATATAAGAAAAGATTTTTTAAAACTTAGAAAACTACAGAGTACTCAGAAGGATAAGTATAAAGAATACCTTTTAAAATCATAAGTGAGCTCACAGGAAACTAAAGAAAATCTCCCAGGAGCCACAAAGAAGAGTGTTAGCACTTGCAACCTCCATACCAAGTGTCTGGGGTTTCAGTAACCACACACACATTTGACATAAGGCTTGGGTAAAGGAGGGGAGTTATTACTGACACTCAAATGAAGCTGAGACCCTTGAAGGAGTAAGCCCTTAGTGAAAGGAGAATTAGAAAAAAAAAATCCCACTATGCATTTCAAAGGGAGATAACATAAAACTCTTCTATGTCATCCTTGGCTTTGATAGAATTTTTTTTTTGTTATAACCATAGTTTGTCTTCATATGGAATTGAGTTCAAATTTATGCTCCTTCTGTGGTCAAGAATACTTTCACCTAAAAAATCAATTTAAAATGTCCATGGCTAATAGCAACCCAGGGATCTTGGTGAAGAAAATGTAGATCATGTTTGGGGCTCATATGCAACCCTCAACACAGCCACACATCATACCTGAAAGAAAGTCTGATGAAATAAAAGATGTAATTCAAAATCATGAACTACAAAGTATAGTATAAAGCAAACCACCATGACTGAAGGACAGCAAAGAGCACAATTAAACTTGCAAGTGGTTCAGATAGACTGTGGTCTGCTTAAAATACAAATAATGAAAATAGAAGATAGGTTTCAAGTCCAAAAATGGCACAGTAGTAATGATCAGATAGATCTTCCAACAGATAATAACTACAAAGTGGACAAAATATATAAACCAACCATTTGAATACACTGATGGGTGACAAGAAACATCCATACGCTGGGAGGGAATCAATACTGGAAGACGGGAACAAAACTGTCTATGGTCCAGAGTTTCTCATTTTTTATGCCCTTTGATTAAAGGGCAGGTCCCATTTGAATCCAGGTAGGGTAGATGAAACATGGACAAAAACTTGCAGGCTTGTTCACTTGAAGGGCCAAGGGGACAGTTTAGAAGTGACCATACCAGATAGAAAGTGAGGAAGGGAACCCCGGGGTGGTGGGGGGAGGGGAACAACAGTAGGAAGCACAGAATTAACATATAAAGTGTGTAAATATCTGGCTGACTCCTAAAGACTCATGTATGTAGCAGAAACCAACTAAAAGCTAAAACTAAAAAAAACTGGAGCAAGATTTTAGCTGCTGCTCAGTACATAGGAGACAGAGTTTAAAGTTTATGTCTAGTCAGGTACAAGACACTGACTGTTCATACAAAACAAAAGGAAACATCAGTACTTAGCAATATAAGAAAATCTAGAATCTCTATAATGTATACATCAAAATCTCAAGAAAACAATCCAAAATTAACAGACATATAAATAAAAACATAATAAAACCCATATTTAAGACAAAAGGTAATCAATGAGACTAACCATAAGATGAGAAAAGGATTTTTTTAATTGTATTTTTTCCATTACCATTTAGTTCCCTTATATTCCCCTCTTCCCCCCTAATTACCACGCTGTTGTCCATGTCCATGAGTCCTTTTTTCCTTTTTTCTCAAACCTTCCACCCCCTACCTCTCCTACTCCTTAGTTATCATCCTGCTCTCTATCTATGAGTCTGTCTCTATTTTTTTATTAGTTCAGTTTGTCATTAGATTCCACATGAGTGAAGTTATATGGCATTTGTCTTTCTCTGACTGGCTTATTTCACTTATCACAATATTCTCCAAATCTATCCATACTATCACAAAGGGTAAAATTTTCTTCTTTTTGTGGCTGAGTAGTATTCCATTGTGTAAATGTCCCATAGTTGTTTTATCCACTCATCTACTGATGGACACTGGGCTGCTTGGTGATTGTAAGTAACACTGCAGTGAACAGAAGGGTGCTTATGTTATTTCAAATTAGTGTTTTGGGTTCCTTTATATCTAAGATATAAAGGATATCTATATCTATATCTAAGGATATAGGGATATATATATATATATATATATATATATATATATATATATGGATATATATATATCCCTATATCTATAAGGATATAGGGATATATTGTTTTTGTTGTTATTTTTTAGGTTCATTTGTTAATAGTTGTATGTTTATTTTTATTTTAATGTTCATAATGTTGATCTTCTTTAGGGATATCTATATCCTTAGATATAAAGAACCCCAAAACTGGGATATAAAGGAACTCTCAAGAGTGGGATTTCTGGGTCAAGAGGAAGATCCATTTCTAAATTTTTGAGGTATCTCCACTGCTTTCCACAGTGGCTGCACCAGTCTGCATTCCCACCAACAGTACAAAAGGGTTCCCCTTTCTCCACATCCTCACCACTTGTTGTTTTTTGATTTATGATGCTGGCTATTTTGACAGGAATGAGATATCTAATAGTGGGTTTAATCTGCATTTTTCTGATGATTCGTGACATTGAGTATCTTTTCATATGTCAATTGCCCATCTGTATGTCCTTTTCGGAGAAGTGACTATTCAGGTCCTTTGCCCATATTTATTTATTTATATACTTATTTATTCTCCACACTGGCTTTTATTTCTTGACTATATCAGGGCTTTTTTTTAACTTTTTAAGTTACTTTTATTTTTATTTTTTTATGCTTCTTATTCCATGTGCCTTTTCCTCCCATTATCTCCCCCCCTTAGTTCTGGTACCCCCTTAGGGGGTATCAGTAACCCCCTTTCTTCCAGTAATTCCCCCCTTAGTTCATGTCTATGGGTCTTGCATTTAAGTTCTTTGGCTTTTCCATTTCTTATACTATTCTTAATATCCCCCTGTCTATTTTGTACCTACCAATTATGCTTCTTAATCCCCATACCTTTTCCCCCATTCTCCTTTTTCTCCTCCCAGATGATAACCCTCCAAATGATCTCCCTATCTTTGATTCTGTTCCTGTTCTAGTTGTTTGCTTGGTTTGTTTTTGTTGTTATTTTTTAGGTTCATTTGTTGATAGTTGTAAGTTCATTGTTATTTTAATGTTCATAATGTTGATCTTCTTTTTCATAAATAAGTCCTTTTAACATTTCATGTAATAATGATGATGATGAATTCCTTTAGTTTTACTTTGCCTGGGAAGCACTTTATCTGCCCTTCTGTTCTAAATGATAGCTTTGCTGGATAGAGTAATCTTGGTTGTTGGTCCTTGCTTTTCATTCCTTTGAATACTTCTTATCAGTCTCTTCTTGCCTGGAAAGTTTCTTTTGAAAGATCAGCTGACAGTCTTATCGGAACTCCTTTGTAGGCAACTCTCTGCTTTTGCTGCTTTTAAGATTTTCTTTCTCTTTAACCTTTGGCATTTGAATTATGATGTATCTTGGTGTGGTCCTTGTTGGGTCCAACTTGTTTGGGACTCTCTGTGCTTCCTGGACTTGTATGTCCATTTGCTTCACAAATTTAGGAAAATTTTCTGTCATTATTTTTTCAAATGTGTTTTCAGTTGCTTGTTCTTCTCTTTCTGGCATCCCTGTGATTTGGATGCTTGCACTTTTGGAGAAGTCCCAGAGTCTTTTTATACTCTCCTCATTTTTTAAATTCTTGTTTCCTCATTCTGTTCTGGTTGTGTGTTTATTTCTTCCTTATGTTCCAAATTGTTGATTTGAATCCTGGTTTCCTTCCCTTCACTGTTGGTTCCCTGTGGATTTTTCTTTATTTCACTTAGTATAGCTTTCATTTCTTCCTTTATGTTGTTGCTGTACTCAGTGAGTTCTCTGAGCATCCTGATCACCAGTGTATTGAACTCTGTATCTGATAGGTTGGCTATCTGGCTATCTCTGTTTTGCTTAGTTCTTTTTCTGAGTTTTTTTCTGTTCTTTCATTTGGGCCATATTTGTTTATCTCCCCAATTTGGTATCCTTCCTGTGTTTGCTTTTGTGTATTAGGTAGAGCTGCTTTGACTCCCTGTCTTAGTGCTTCTGTTAAGTTGTATGGGGCAGAGCCTTAGGTATTCGCCAGGGAGGGGCAACCTGGCTTATACTTTGTGGTGCTGTGTGGGGGACAGGGGTCAGAGAGGGGACAATGCCACTGCCTGGCTTCTGGAGGCTTGCCTGGCACTTGCCCTCATTCCAGTCACTTCACCCACTTCCTGTACGTGACTGGTACCCTTCTAGCTGTTGCTCTAGTGGTAATTCCCAGAGTGGGTGGGTTTGCGTATGTTCTAGGTCCATGTGGGACCATTAGAGGGACTCTCTTAAGTAACTGGCAGTTTCTTCCACTGCCCCAACCTCCACTGGTTTTTACACTAGAACTTATAAGGCTTTATCTTCCCAGCTCTGGAACCCTGGGCTGTGTAGTCTAGCCTGAAGCTGGGATCACTTGCTTCCAAGTTATTCCTCCCAATTTTAATCTACCACATGTGAATGTTAGACCATTCATTCCACTGCTTCACACCATACTGCATCCTTTATGCCTCAATAATCTGTCTCTGCCCCTCTTACCGATCTGGATGAATAGTGTTTCTTTAAATTATTGATTGCTGGACTTCCATACAGTTCAATTTTCTGGCAGTTCTGGGTGTTTTTTGTTTTGAGGTGATTTGTGTCTCTTCTTGTGGTTGTGCGAGGAGACAAAGTATGTCTACCTATGCCTCAATCTTTATCAGAAGTCTGGCTTTTGCTTTTTAAAACTGGGTTGTTTATTTTTTGGTGTCGAGTTTTGTAAGTTCTTATTAAATTTTGGATATTAACTCCTTATCAGATGTGAATATCTTCTCCCATTCTGTGCATTGTATTTTTATTTTAATGGTGTTTTTCTTTGACGTGCAAAAACATTTCAGTTTGATGTAGTCCCATTTGTTTATTTTTTCTTTTGTTTCCCTTGCCTGGGGAGATTAAACCTAACCAAGGATGTAAGAGACTTGTACTCAGAAAATGTAAGACACTGAAGAAAGAAACTAAAGGAGGTGCACATAAGTGGAAGTACATATGGTGTTCATGGATAGGAAGAATGAACATCACTAAAATATCCATACTACCTAAACCTCCTGCTAGTTGGAGATTTTAACAATCTTCTTTCAGGAATTGATAGAACTTAGCAAAAATAGAGTAAACACATCGAATATCTGAAAAATACTATCAATCAGAATGACCCGACATTCATAGTACATTGCATACAACAAATTCAAAATAGACATATCCTTTTCCAGTGCACATGGCAATTTCAACAAGATTGAATGGGCCAAACAAAACTCAATATTTCTCTTAAAATAAAATTTTACACAGTATATTCTCTTATAAGAGAATTAAATTAGATACTTCTAATAATAATAATATTTAGAAACTTCAGTAATTTTTTTGGCTTACTCCTGGCTACTAATTTGAATCACATGGAGATTTATATCAGTTATCTGTTGCTGTATAACAATTTACTCTGAAACTTAGCACCTTTAAACAACAAGCATTTGTTTCCTCATACAATCTCTGAAGGGCTGTGAGCAGTTTGGCTGGGTGATCCTGGCTCAGGGTCTCTCATGATGTAGAGCAGGGATGCAATCCAAAGTACTGATTGGCCTGAAGCACTGGCTTATAAACTCATGTGCATGGCTCTTGGCATGAGACCTCAGTTCCTTGCCACAGGGACCTTTCCATTCTGCTGATGATGACATGGCATTTGACTTCATCAAAGCAAAAGGTCTGAGAGACAGAACAGTTGAGATGGGAACTTTAGTATCTTTGTAATGTAATCACAGTTACTTCTGCACTATTTTATTGATCACATAGAGCAGCCCTTGACATAATGTGAGAGTTGGGGGTACCATACAAGGATGAAGGTACCAGTATGTGGGGTTCACTGGGGGTCATCTTGGAGGCTGGTTACTATGGGGAGCTTAAAAAAATACTCAAGCCCTGGTTCAACTTCAGACCAGTTGACTCAGAATGTCTTGGGATTAGGCACCAGCTTTTTTTTGTTGTTGTTATTTTTTTTAAAAAAATGTTGTTTTTTCAACTCCTCAAGCTTTCCAAATGATCCTCAACATTCAATGCTAAGACATATTACAGCAGGGGAAATCCATTCTGAATCATCAAGAAGTATCTGTGTGTCAAGATCTGGGTAAACTAAAAGTCCAATCCCCCAAAAAGCAGAAAAGGAGTCATAAAAGGGGTGTTGATTTACAAATCAATTAATCAAAAGGAATCCAATCAATAGGTCAAGATTTTCAAAAACGTATTCATGAAAATTTCCATAACAGCACTGAATATCCGCAGACTTAGTGGGCAGCTAGTATTTTTAAAGCTCCCAGATTATTGCAATGAGCAGCCAATTTGAGAACCACATCTCTACATGAAACTTGCCACTGGGGCCCCACTTTCTTTCTACATAATTCATATTGAGGAAGTTCTTAGGTTCACTCAGTCTTTCTGAAAAGGTGGTTTTCATTTAACTGGCCATCTTGATAAATATTACAGCTGGAGCTGAAAGAAGCCGACTTCAGCACTGGTGAGAAGAGGCTGTAATTTGCATGATCCAGGGCAGCTTTTCAAAGCTGCGCACAAGGTTTTCCTGACTCTAAAACTCAAGGTAGGTGAGGAGAGGCCCATCCTATTTCCTTTCAGTTTCTTGCTTGCCTTTGGAAATATTTCCCTTAGATTCAGATCTCAGAAGCACTGAGCAGATTGGAGTCATTTGGCCAGAGAGTATTCTCAATTACAGGACCTTCACTATATTTAAAAGCTCAGCCAGACCCCATTTTAGGCATCTTTCTATTTGGAAAGTACATAGAATGTGAACATCATTTTCAAGAACGAATTCTCAGTTTTATGAACTGAAAGATGTTTTGAGACATATCCCTTTGTTTTATTTTAGATGAACCTAGAAAACACACTTAAAGAAAAAAAACACGAGTTAGCATTTGTCACCTTTTTTCCCCCCTAATATTTGTGATTTACATGTGGAGGCAAGAAACAGATATATATTAAAGGGCTTTAAGTACTGCAGAGGGGGTAGAATTTCATATTAGTAAAAACACACCTTTTAGCACTAGAAAACCTAGGTTTGACTGTGGCTTTTAAATTTTTTTTTAAGATTTTATTTATTTATTTTTGGAGAGGGAAGGGAGGGAGAAAGAGAGAGAGAGAGAAACATCAATGTGCGGTTGCTAGGGGCCATGGCCTGCAACCCAGGTATGTGGCCTGACTGGGAATCCAACCTGTGACACTTTGGTTCGCAGCCCGCTGACTGTGGCTTTTTGATAATTCTTTGAATAAAAAAAAATGGACACTTTATCTTAATCTGCCTGCAACTCACTTTCCAATTTCAAACAATTTGGAGTTGAACTTCCTCATTTCTAAAGGCTCTTTTATCTCTAATATTTATAGGCTATAATTGCAGGCTGGGGGTAATTTTGTAGCATTAGGTTCAGTTTATGGAGAGAAACCTTCACAAATGATAATGGAAAAACCTGGAGCCGTAGGAAGCTCTTTTTGGATATAGCTTGTGACCCAGTGCTCCTTTTTGGGGTGCAGATGGTGAAGTGGGCTGTTTGCATGTTGAAAAGCACAGTTTTTAGTAAGATTTATTGGAACACAACCGCCTCCTAAAAGCTGGCTAAAATATGACTGATAAGAAACTCAAATGTTCTCTAAACAAACACAGCATATAAAAATTTGAATTTATTTTTAAAGGATAAAGAAAAGAACAGGAGTGATTAATTGCATCACAAAAGAATTGGTTGTTCTTGTGAAGTAATTCTTTGTAGGAATGGTAATAATACATAGTCATTTGCCTTTTATAAATCTTATATATGATTTTGTATAATTATCAAACTATCATCATTTCTAATGAGAAATGAGGAGTGTCTATATCTCTAAGGCATTTAAGAGCCCAACTATGCATTTGCACCCTCAGAGTTCCAGGAAAGCCAATATAGGTTACTTTGATGTGAATCTTCCTGCTCAGAAGTCTTGATGTGTCAAAGGGTTTACTGAATGTCTAAAGAACGGGGCATTTCCAGCCTGTAGTCCAGATGAATCAGTCGCCTTCATATGTTAGTATGGTTGATCCTTTAACACGTCAGGGGTTGGGGTGCAACCCCTTATGTAGTCGAAAATCTGCAAAATAACTTTTGACTCTCCCAAAACCTAACTACTAACAGTCTACTGTTGACCAGAAACCTTATCCAAAGCAAGAACAGTTGATTAACATATATTTTGTATGCCCTATGTATATGCTATTCTCAGCATAAAGTAAGCTAGAGAAAGTGACATGCTATTTAAAAAATCATGAGGGACAGAAAATGCACTGACAGTACTATACATATCTAGTGAAAAAAGTCCGTGTCTGAGTGGGCTGTCACGGTTCAAACCCATGTTGTTCAAAGGTCTACTGTATTTACAAAGATTAACACTTTGATTCTCCAAACTGAGATGTCAAAAAGATCAGTTATTAAAAGAAAGAATTTTGGTACCCAGGCTACTGGAGGTAAATTTCTACCAGTTTACAGGAGGCTAATAATAGCAGATTTTATTTTTCCAGGCCCATGAATTAGAAAGAGATGTTTTAGTTGGCTGCTAGAATCACTTTAAAACGTGATTCATTTCACATTTCACCAGAGGCCGGTTGAAGCATCAATCCACACCCTCACTTACTCCTTCAATGATGGAAGTTGCTGTTTTCCTAAAGCTGCAATTTTGTGATTTACACCCTCAGCCCTGAATGAGTGTGGACTCTAGACAAGTGATATGGGATTTAAGGTGACAAGAGATAATAAACCCCTTCTCCAAAATAAAAACCTGTATCAGGCCATTGAAAAAATTGTCACTTTTGTTGGAAGATGAGGGGGACCAAAGGGAAGGATGTTCCAGATTACCTGAAGCTAGTACCTTAAAGTGATCATTTTCCCCCTAAATCTTAGCTCTTCATAAGTTTCTTAACATTATATATTTCCTATCCTTTAAGAAGGGCACAATTAAGGCTAGCCTTTTTTGATGTCCCCACCACACGGACACATATGGAAATGAAGTTTCTCTTCAGTGATCACATCGCTTCTCACTTTTGCCTGTTCTCTTCCCCCTCTTCAATCGCATGCTGGCCTTTATTCCTCTATCACTTTGTCTATCTTTATTTTTCCATTATTTTCCTTTCAGTTCACTCTTTCTAGTATGATACTAGAAAACATATCAATTCAGAAAGTACAATTTTGTAGGGAGAAGATTAGGACTTCACTTTTATGAAAAATAAACCACCGATTTGTATGTTTATTTGGGGAAGGAAATACATCTAAATGTTATGGTAGTCTTCTCTGGATTATTAGAGTGATTTTAATTTTATTTTCTTCTTCTTAGTATTTTTCTCTAATTTCTGCAATGACCATGTGTTTATAATTTTATAATTAATAAACACAAATATTTTGATATATATTTCATATATATTTGATATATACTTTATTGGTTTTGAATCAAAAACCAATAAAACCAATATGCTGTTTTGGTTTTGAATCTAAACTGCCAGTCCAAGGTAAATATCATCTTGGTTAATTAAATCACCACTCGGTGACCTGTGTTAAAATGCCCCTCTGAGTATCAATTCCTCCATGTCAAATGCCTCCTTCAAAAAACTGGAAAAATTAAATAAAACCAACTAAGTACAGCGTCTGGCACATAGAGAGTGATTTAAAAAATATCAGTCCTATTTTTTTTAAATGTTACGTTAATTGAGGAAAAAGGCTTATGAAACCAAAATACCCAGTTTTAAAACAAAGACTGTAAAATGATGATTATTTTGGTGCTTGGAATTGATTTCTCCCCAAGTTGGTATTGTATACTGTGGTTCAGAAAACTCAACTATGAGTAAGTGGGTATACTGTACCCCACTGAGTTGTAATATTTTGGAATTAGGAGGGGACTTCAGAAACCACTGAGCCTGAAACTTTTGTTTTACAGTTGAAAATACTGGGTGAAAGATTTATTAAAGTCTTATTGTAACTCTGTCTTCCAGAGTGTTCTGGAAGGGAGGAATCATCTCTTTCTTAGCTTTCAGCAGTGGCCCTGGGGTAATTTGTGCTCAACTTAATAGGATTTCTGTCCTCCCCCGTCCTCAGGCTAGTGGCTGGAATGGGGAGGAGACAGTTGGGGAGAGAAAAGTCAGGAGAAAGGAAAAAGTGCTCAGGAAAGAATATGTTAAGGCATCAACCCAGCAGCAAATCTTCAGTGATAATGTTTATCTTTAACCCTGGCTAAAAAAATATACTTGCAAAAGGAAAAGCTCTTCCAGGCAATTTTATGAACTATGGGACTAAGAAAAGCAGTTATTTCCTCACTGACATGCTGAGGGCTCCTCATTTTGAACGAATTTGCATGCTTTGTGGCCAGTGAGTGATGGGTGCAACTCAGCGGTTCAGCACTCCACGTGCTGCATTTGGAAAAGCGGCAGGGATGTGGGAAGAGGGGGTTTGATAGGAACCTTTGCTTTGTGTCACTAAGGCTGACGCTAAAAGCAGAGAAGTGTGCTATTTAGAAGAATTTCTATGCAATCTTTTGTACTTTAATACAAAAATTTCTCTTGCTCTTAATTTGAGTAATAAAGCTCATGGAAATATTTGTATTTCTTAGGCAAATATCAGACACTCTCCCCCCAACCCCCTTGGCTAACCATTCTCACAAATAAGCTAATTTGGTGATGGGGGACAGGGACTGAGAGAGTTCCTTTCAGTTTATGAAGAAGTGTTAATTATTCCTGTGACAAGACTCTAACTCTTAGGCAAATAGATCTCCCTTTAACAGAACTGTTTCTATCTGCGGCTGTTATCTGAAAGCAGCTGCCTGGTTTCAGGTCAGAGGAGGGGAAAGAATTTAATTAAATTTTCCTAATATTGATTTAATTTTGAAAGACTTGAAAAATACAAACACCAGAGCTGTGCCTATGATCTACCTGTCTTACCCTCTGCATCCCACACCACCCCCCGTCTGGGTATTGTTTGCTAGGTTTTCACTTTCTGGGTTTTAGCTTGACATTTTTCTACACCTAAAGCTGTCTTATAATGGGTGTATAAAAATTCTGAAGATATTGTTCCTAATGCCTTGATATAAGAAGTTCAATGCACACACATAAACCAGTGTGGAGAAAACAGTAACATTAAAATAGTCAATTAATTTAAAGACAAACAGTTAACAGGGGTGGTGGTTCGAACATTCATAGGACATTTACTTATGTATTCCTCTAATGTCTGCTATAGTGCAGCATCATACTAACAAGTATTGATAGAAGGAGAAGACACACTTGGCCCTTGCCTTCCTAGAGGTTTTTGTCAAACATAAGGGATATTAGAGGGCATTTTAACTTTTGTCAGGAGTCCAAGGCATTAGTAATAACTGTTTCTGCCCACAAGTTGTGTGTCCTTGGACTGGTCTCTCTGTCTCTCTGTACCACAGTTTCCTCTCTGTAAACCCAGGGCACTGGGCATTGTCGTAGGCAGTTACACAGGCATGAGCAGAGCAAGGACAGTGGTCCAAGTATGGAAGGTCACCAGGTTGGTAAGTTCCAGGTGCCCAGCAAGGGACAACTGGAGGGTGAGACCTCGCTTCAGGGTAACATTTTCTCCCCTAACATATTGCTGGTCATGCAGTTTCGATACCTTGACCTTTCATATCACTTGGTCATGTGGTTTGAACCCTCCCTGACCTTTCTTCCCTTACCATGTGGTAGACCCCCCTTAGCGGAGAAACAAGGGAGCCAGAGAATAACCTCATACAATCCTCATATAAACCCTTGCACAATCACTCCCTGAAGCATTAAGCCCTAGAGATAACATCAAGGCCTCCGTTGTGTTTCAGCTCCAGGCCCAGAAAAGCAGCAAGGCCAGGTGGGGCAATGCCAGCACCAGTGATGCCACAGCTAACATCAGGACTAGCTGCGATGACCAATCATTGGAAACCATGACCCTGAAAGACACACCAGGAAAGCTGATATTCTACTGAGTTCCTACCCTGGGACCTTTCCTAAAATCCTTGCCCTCAAAAACCCTTACAACAGAGGACTCTGTGTATTCTCTCTCACGCACTCATGCCTCCACCCTTCCTCCTTTCTCTTTTGTCAAGGCACACACATTTCTTCTCTCTTTCTCTTAAGGTCCAAAGGCCTTTTTTTTTGCCTCTGTAACTTATTTTCTGAGCCCATGTAGCTCAGCTGGCTCACTTCTTCTACCTCTGTGACTTTCTAAACAAACTTTTGTTTGTATTTGAGTCTTGGCTCTGAATTCTTTCTTAGCTGGAACTCAAATACTGAATCAAGCACTGAACCAAGGCTCAGTCGCCAATAATATTCTGGTGCTGTTACACGGCGAACAGGCATGACCTTCTGCAGTCTTACTCAAAGCATACATACTTCAGTGTCCATGTGCAGACATTTTCAATTTTAATCCTGGCAAGATTAGTATAGAAATTGAAAATAAGCACTTAGAAATGTTCACCACAATCTGACAGAGTCATTCTAGAATCTCTAGAAATTTCACTAATATTGAGGGTCTAATTTGATGTCTTTGTTTTATTTTTTTTTATAAAAGTATTAGCTCATGATTGATTTGAAAGTATAAATTTGTCCTTTGACATAGACAAATGATCAGAGGAATATTTTTTTTTTAAGGAAGAGTTCCATGGGCAAGACTCTTCTTATTGGAGAATCGAATGTATTAAAGGCTCTGAACAGTCCTGCAGAAAACAAACCTGTGAAGTCTAGCACTTCCTGGACACACTGTGCCATGGAACTTTTTCCCTTCCCCCATTTATCAGCACTGACCCCTTGTGCATGCCTCCTTACTCTTCTTGGTTTTTGACACCCCTGCCAGGCTGGTCCCCTGCAGGGATGGTCTCCCCCTTCTCAGGGTCTGAATCTGCAGACCAGGCCACCATCACCCACAGGGATACCCTCCTCATCCCCTTACTCATACACTGGCACCCTGCCCCCCAACAGCTCACCAGAGACCTTACAGTGGCTTCAGGAAGGGATGGAGTTAAGGAAAGAGGCCGAGGAAAACATCTTTTTTACTACAGATTTCCTATTAGAACAATGTCCTTTCCTCCACACATGACAGTTTTTCTCTGATTATTAATGTCCTAGATAAAGGATGTCAATATAGTTCGTACTTACTGCATGTCTGCTTCATGTTTGTCATTGTGTGCTCCTTATTCCTAATTCTCCCCACAATCCTATTACATGGGCATTATTATTCTTGTTGTAGGTATGAACAAAAACACTCAGAGTGTAAACAAGTTTTTAAAAGTAGCAAAGAGAAGTACAGAATTGAATGTCTGCCAGGTCCTTTTCACCAGGCCGCACCTTCTCTACACAGTCAAACATTGACATGTCTAAGTCAGTGTGGATTTCTCAAGAACCAATTTAAAAATCAATAAAATTCTTCAGACACACACTTTAACACTTCTACCCCAGAAAGCACAGTGCCCAAAATTTGGAGTTTTAACTTTGGAAATTTGATGGATGACAGCCCAAGAGACCATCTGCAAATATACCTTAAAAAATACAGGCAAAGTACAAGTCCATGAAGCAGTATACAAACATAGGCTATTCTTAAAATGAGAACATTTTTCTTGATGTTTTCTTGCAGCAATTTCTCACAGTTGTTCCTCAAAAATTATGAAAACTCCACTCACATCTTGTCCTGCTGATTTTTGTGGGGTTATGTGAGGGTAAGTTAGGGCTGATTTCATTATTTCAGTTTGTGCAGCTCCTCGCCATTAAAAATGGCTTTTTAGTAAAGAAAAGCAATTTCTGACACAGGAAAGAAATAAGAGTCTACAGATGGAGTGGTTGACACCTAACTTCCACCTGCCCAGTTAATGCTAACAATCAACCAGAAAGCATCGGGTTTCCTAGCAAAGGAAAAACTGAAGGAAAAAAAAATAAACAGGAGTTTTTCATGTATTTATTGAGATTTGATACTTTTAACTTTTCACTCCCTTCTCCCTCCAAATATTATGGACTTGGAGCCATTCTTATTTGATTTTTATTACAGTAGCAGTGAAGCAGAAAAGCATGCCAGAACATTGCTAAGACTGCAACTCTTGGGTATGATCCCATTTGAGGAAGAGAAATACGGATAACTTTACTCTTTTTCTTTATACTTTTCTGTATTTTTCAAATTTTGTGCACTGCACATTTGTTACTATTTTAATCAGAAAACAATGTTTTCAGGAGTGTCATAAAATATATGCAGAAAAGAATCCCAGATTGCGCAGATGTGTAAAGGTGAGGGATATACCCACCTAGAGGGTCCAGGGTTAGGTATGGATATTGAAACCATCTGTAAAGCTGGTCCTGAGACTTGAACTCCTTTTGTAAATTTCTCCTGTAAAATGTGAGTGGTTGTTGCCTTTGCAGTAAGATGACCCTGCTGACACAGACTTTTTCATTAGCCTTAAACTGAGGTTCAACATGGGACATTTCTGTGTCTGGGGATGCTGCCTCTCCTTGTGGCCCCTGATCCCACTCTGCTGTGGGTGGGAAGTTCCTTTTCATTGGTTTGGGATTTGTCTCAAACAGGGATTAAGCACATACAGAAGTGAAGATGGGTCAATGTTTAGGGACTTGTGGAAAGAAAGCCAGAGCAGATGATTCAGGGCAAAACACTCTCTCTGGGGCCAGGATTGGTCAATCCATGAGGCCTCTCCAACTAGAGCCTAGATCAGGGCTGCCCAGAGGAACAGAGCACTTAAGTGAAGGGACCACGTGGCATCTCTCAGCCCGGTTCTGGAGGACTGGCCCTTCGGTTGAGGTAAGGGGTCAGTCCTCCCAGGCTAGTATTTACCACTTTATTGTGACCACAAGCCAGCAGTATCTGCTTTTCTACCAAAGTGGGCCCTTGACTGTGGGGAGTCCTCTCCCATCCTTCCCTTTACCTCTGTGAGACACTTAATGGGGAAATAAAACCAGATTCTGCTTTGGCTGTTAGATTTCAAGAATTTTGTCTGGGAAATACAGGAGTTGCAACTAATCATATCTTGACATTTTTCTCTTATTTGTACAATATAGCAAAATAAATCCCCCCAAAAAGGTATTTCAATGTTACCTGATAATGGGGAAAGGATTTTGAGGGATTTTAACAGAAGCACTGACTTCATCCATATGCGAGCCACTCCAAGAAAATGTGTTTGAAGCCGGCAGCAGCACATGTGCCCTGGAAGGGCTGCTTTATTTAGACACCACGTGCCAGCGTTCAGGATGGAAAGGCACACATCTCTGGAAAGCCTTCTTGGGTAAGTACAAAACTAAATATGTTTTGAGTCTTTCTCTCCGTCATATGGATATGCACTTATTTATTACATCCCTTCTAACAGGTTATTGTATTTGTTTGCCTTTCATCTCCACTAGGTTAGCAGTTAGTTGAGGACTGGAGGCCTAATTATCTTTGTTTGATTTAGGAGACGGTCCAGAAGGAAATAGGTGTTCAAATATGTGTGTTCAATAGTAAAGGAATATAAGCTAACGTTTATTAAGATCTTATGGTGCCAGTTAGTCTGTCACATGGAGAATGTCTTCTAGTCACTACAAGGTAGGTGTTACTGCTGCACAAATTGTGCTGATGGACAGAGACAGGTTGCTGTGCCTGGTCACATGGTGGCAGCAGACAGGACAGGGAGCCCTCGCTCAGGTGGGCTGACATGGGGACCTGCTCTTCTTACTACTCAATGATGTCTTGTGCTTACATGAAAGACAATGAAAAAACTTTGTCCACAACCTACACTTACTTTTTTTAAATAACTAATTGCAATTTTAAAGATTTCAGCCATCGGAAATCCTTAGGGAGAGGCAACAAGGGCAGGGAGTCCGACAATCCTGAGGTTAACTTGAGCTCATTCATAAGCTATAAAATCTAGCTTCTCTGAACCTCAGTTTATCTTTAAAGAGGAAAATAATAAATACTTTGCAAGATTATTAAGAAGAATGGCATCAATGTGTGACATTTTTGGCACAAAGTAGGCCAACAAATGTAACCATCTTACTTCTTTTATAGAAAGAGTGGATCTGTAATGGCAATTCTTCCATGTTTTAATTATTCTAGAAGTAGAAACATTTCCAAAATGAATTCCATACACTTTTGTTTTTTAAAATAGGCTACTGTCTAGACAATTTATTTTTTCTTGATGGACTCAGAATCAATATTTCCAGGAGCTTCAATGCAATGATGCCTTTAGGCCCTAATTAAGTGTTTGAGCCTTTTGTCCCTAAACTAAATAGCCTGAAATTGCTCTATTCTGAAGGTTCTTGTGTTTGGTTTTTCCCACTTTTTATGTAACTCTTATTTTTAGCTTGTCAGCCCACCCTTTTTGTACTCTATGTGCTGAAGGAAGTCCACATACCCTATTCAAATGTGTCATATGCTTTTACATAAAATAACAGTGATTTTTAGAATTGCATATAATACTGAGATGATAGACTTAAAGCTCTTCTAAAAATTAAATAAATGTTTTGTTATGTGAAATTTTTAGGTATCCATTTGGACTTTTATGAGGCTGCCCTCCCCTGCCACTCTTTCGTGAGTTCTCGCTGCATTCATTCTCAGTCCTTGCCTTTGTCAGAGAGCTGACAGTCTGTGTCCTTCTCAAAGTGCACACACAGTCCGTCAGTCTTAATTCTTTATCATCTGGATGCCCTGTGCATTCCTTCCACCCTGCATATTCCACATTTCCAGACCATTACCTCCCTATTTCTATATTTCAAAATCTGAATTCGGGAACCCTGATTATCATTCAACCAAACATTTTCTTACTACTTTCTTATCAGTTGTCAAAACAGCTGAATGCTATGCAATTGGTCAGTTGCCAAAAATAGCATTAGGAATGGGGCAGGAGAGGTGATAAGACCAGCTCTGTGAATTATTCACTCTGAGAAATCATCTTGGAACCAGAACATGATCGCATTCAAAATAGTGCTTATAAAAACAATTTATCTTAATTTCTATTTTTCTCCCATATGAAACATGAGGGAATTAACACACCATTGCATTTATCAGGGAGATAAGAAGCCAGATTTATCATATGTTGACACAAGAAAAACTTCAATAGTTCTTTCAGGTTTGGTTAAGGAAAAGGCCAAAATTTCATAACCAAAGTGCAGACGAGGGTTGTTAGAGGATTTGCCACGAAAGCAGGCACCAAACAGTAGGTCACAGAGCCAATGTTTATTCACAGCCAAGTCTCAAGTCTCTGGTCTGACCTTGGGATGGGTAAATAATTTATGATTCCTTGCCCTTTTCCAGCTTGGTGATAGTAGCTGAACCCAGCAACAAACTAGCCACACCTGCCCTCTTTCCAATGTCCAGGAGCCCGCAGGATCCAGAATCATAATCTCTTAACATTTCACATACATGAAGTTGGGTAAAAATGCAAAAGGAACCTTTTTTTTAATTCTTTTTTATTTTAATAGACTTTATTTTTTAGAGAAGTTGAGGATCATAGCAAACTTGAGCAGAAGATAGAAATATTTCCCTTTTACTCTTTATCCCCTCATATGCCTAGCCTCCTCCATTATTCACATCCCCCACAAAACTGGCACTTTGTTACAACTGATAAGACCACCTCATTGTTACCCGAAGTCTATAGTATACTGTTGTGAATAGGCCTTGGTAATGTATTGTAGGGTGGGGTGAGGGGAAGCACTCTGTAGTCCCATGAGTAGTCAGTTTTTAGTGAGCCTTTGCCTTTGAACTGTGAACTCAGTTCTCAGCAGCCTCCATCCATGAGATGGGACAGCATGGCTAATGAGGGCTGGATTTCCCTTCCCCCAGGTTAGTAAGGCTATGAAAAAATCTCAGCCCATTAGGCTCTGGTTAAATATTTCCTCCTATAGATAAGCTTTGTAAAGAAGGACTGAATGCACTGGTGAATTCAGAATGGTTCCTTCCCCTCCCCCTGAAGCATGAAGGGATTTTTCTCTGACGTCCACTGTGAGGACCTGGTGGAGACCCAGGAATGAAACTCACCAGTGAGAACTTCCCCTTCCCCTAAGATCAGGACCTGCTGGATTTTTAACTCTCAGAGTCCTTGGCTCTGAGCCCAGAAGCTCATAACTACAGTTCAGGTTTTCCTACCCTGGTGTTGGCTCCTGTGGTGGCTTCTGATCCAGGAAACCATGGTTTTTCTGAATTTGCCTGCCAGTCTCTCCAGTTCTGGAGGCAGTGATTTGATCTTTGACCTCTCTTCTCACACAGATCTGAAATGAGCAGTCTCTTTTTCAGTTTGTTTATCTTTTTTTTTTCCTTCTGGTTGGGGTGGATCATTGACTTCCAATCTTTTTACACACTGGACTGGAAACTGACAGTTCTCCTCTTTTATTCTTTATTTATCTTTCGAGTTTTGAAAATTAAACATGTCACTTATAATTATATATCTCTGCATATGTACTACCAAGAAGTAATACCAGTGCCCTCAGCTCTTCTCTTAAAGGCATCTCCTGTTAGCGATTTCTTGTGGCTCCTTCCAGGAATATCCTCTACTGACACAAGCATAAGTATTTTTCGATAGTCGATTACACAAATAGTACATGTTCTCTGGGGGTGTTGGTGTCATAAAATGAGTTAGGAAGTGTTATCTATTTTCCTGTGGTCTGGAAGAATGTGGGCCATTTCTTTTGTAAATATTTTTGGTAGAATCCACCCATAAACTCATCTGGGCTGGGGTTTTCTTCATTAGATTTTCATAACTTTTCTCACAAATTCCTTAAATTTTCTTCAAAGAATTGAAGCGATTTGATTCTTTTACTAGATATGACTATTCAAATGCTCTAATTCATCCTATCTCCTTTTTGTGTATGTTTTTCAAATACAGAATGGTAAGTTGTCTGAGTGTCCTGATACTATCATGATCAGTCCTGAATTGCTATGCATGTCTCCTCTCTCTGTTCTTTGTCAGCCTTTCTGTCAATTTTTGTTTCATAAATATTGAGGCTGTGTCGTTAAATGCAAAAAAAATTTAATTGTTTTATCTTCCTGTTATATTGACCTTTCACTATGAAACAAGCATTTTTATTTCTAATATTATTTATTGCTTTAAAGTATATTTGTTATATCGCTATATCCGCAGTTACTTTTGTTTATTTTTCTGAGCTTTTCTATTATGTTGAATCTCTATGTAATCTTATATTTAAATTACAACTCTTATTAGAAGCATGTATTTCTTTATTAAACTTGACAATTGTTATTTTTAAGTGGAGTATTTATTCCATATTTGTTGTGCTCGAGTTCAAATTTTTCATCTTAATATTTATTTTTTATTTTTTTCCTGTTTCATGATTTCTTTTTCCCTAACAGTTTTATTTTTATTTCTTGGTGTGTGTGTTTCTATTATGTTTTCATTCTTAGTTTACTAGTTATACATTCTGTCACTATATGTTTAGTGGTTACCAGGGAGAGTATGACATACAATTTCAATTTATTAAAATTTTATAAAAATAGCAATTTATCATCCTCCAGAAAATACAAAGATCAAGGAACAAGTTAATTCACTTCACCCAGCTATCCACCAGATTTTGTGCTATTGTTGCATGCAACTTAATTTATGTATTAAGTCAACATGTTATTATTGCATTATGTAGTCAATATTCATTTTGTCTTTAACACACATTTACCCCCTTCTGTGTTCTTGCTGAATGTTATTCTCAGTGGAGATGATTTGTCTTTGTTTGAAGAATACACTTTAATATTTTCTTTGATATGAGTTTGATTATAAAAACTATGAGTTTCTGCTTGTCTGAAACTTTTTTTTAATTTTTATAGGTTATATTTGCTTATATAGAATGATAGGTTGGCAGGCATCATCATTCTCTGTTTTGAAGATATTTTTCCATTGTCTTCTGGCTTCAATTATTTCTGTTGAGAAATTCCTATTAATTTTACTGTTCCTCCTCTTCAGATAGTATTTTGTTTCCTGGCTGCTTTAAAAATATTTTATGTCTTTAATACTCAGCATTTTTTTCATGATGTACCTATGTATATATTTTCTGGTTTTCCTTCTACTTGGAAACCTACTTGGGGTTGATAGCATTTATTGAATCTATAGATTGATATCTTTTGCCAATTTTGAAAAGTAATCAGTCAATATCTCTTGAAATATTTATTCTGCCTTACCCTCTATTATCTTTCCAGAGCACCACTTGACTCACTGTGGGCACTTCCCTCTGTGTGTCACATGCCCTTTAGACTTCTGGATTTTCCAGGCTTTGTCTCTCCATACTCCAGGCTAGATTTTTGTCCTTCTTATCTTTCAATCTATTAATTCTTTGTTTTTCTGAGTCCAGTGTGCTATTAAACTCATCCTATGAGTTCTTAATTTCAGTTTCTGTTTTTTTCTTAGTTATATGCTGTTAATTTATTATTTTAATTTTCAGTTTTATTTTGCAATTTGCCACTTGTAATTTAATTCCTTTAACATGTTAAGTATAGTTCTGTTTCAATAATAATGTGCCTTATAATTTCAGTATCTGTATTTTTTGGCTCTAGTTCTAATACTTATTGTCCCTTGGCTTTTGATCATTTTTTTGTACTCCAAGTTTCATTATTTTTTATTAAGTGCTCAACATTGCATGTCAAAAAAGTGTAGATATAATTTAAAGTTCAGTATGATGTTATTTTCCTCCAGAAATAATTTATGTGGCTTCTTGTAGGAAGCTAGGCTAGAGGCAATCTACCTGAACTAAACCTGGTTTGAAATTATTTAAAGATGGGCTTCAGTCCTCCTGAGAACTATTCTATTTGCTGTTCAATGTAAATTGTGCTGTGTAGCCCATCAGAATCTCAGGTAGAAATATGAAATATTAACCAGTGATCTTTCTTCTTCATGATTTCAGAATTTTTATTTATTTTTCTTATAGCTCCATAGACTAATGAAAACTTTGCTTCACTTTTCACATTTTTCATTGCTTTTTTTAAAAATCAGAAGTCACTTAGGAGATAAGTAATATTTCAAGTACCTAAATACTTCTCTCAGTTTTTCTATTTTTACAGATTATGGCCTGAAAATTCTTCTTTCTTGATAGCTCTAAAATAACTCCTTCTACTATTAAAATTTTATAATTTACACTTGACATACAATATTATGTTAGTTTCAGGTATACAACATAGTGATGCAAAATTTATGTAATTTATAAAGTGATCACTCCAATAGGTCTAGTTTACCCATCTGACACCATACATAGTTATTACAATATTTACTATATTCCCAATGCTATACTTTATATCCCTATGATTATTTTTATAAGTGCAACTTGTACTTCTTAATTCCTTCATCACTTTTTCATTTTCATTTCTTCTTATTATATTTTATCGATAATGCTATTACACTCAAAGTGATTTTCCCCCTTTGTACCCCTTCACTCAGCACCTCCACTCCATCAGGCAATCCCCACACCATTGTTCATATCCATGGGTCATGCATATAAGTTCTTTGGCTACTCCATTTTTTATATTCTACTTTACATCCCCATGGCTATTTTGTAACTACCTATTCTGTAACTACTTCTTAATCCACTCCCTCTTCACCTATTCCCCCACACCCCTCTCCCATCTGGCAACCATCAAAATGCTCTGCATATCCATGATTCTGCCTTTGTTCTTCTTGTTTGCTTAGCTTGTTTTTTTTTTTAGATTCAATTGTTGATAGATTTATAGTTTTGCCATTTTATTGTTCATAGCTTTGATCGTCTTCTTTTTCTTAAATAAGTCCTTTTAACATTTCATATAGTAATGGCTTGGTGATATGAACTCCTTTAGTTTTTTCTTGTCTGGAAGCTATTTATCGGCCCTTCAATTCTAAATGATATCTTTGTTGGGTAGAACAATCTTGACTGTAGGTCCCTGTTTTTCATGACTTTCAATATTTCTTGCCAATTCCTTCTAGCCTGGAAAGTCCCTTTTGAGAAATCAGCTGATAGTCTTATGGGAACTCCCTTGTATGTAACTAACTTCTTTTTTCTTGCTTCTTTTAAGATTCTCTCTTTATTTTTGGCATTTTAATTATGATGTTGAATGGAGTGGGCCTCTTTGCACCCATGTTGTTTAGGACTCTCTGTGATTTCTGGACTTGCATGTCTATTTTCTGCACCAAATTAGGGAAGTTTTTCTTCATTACTTTTTCAAATAGATTTCCAATTTCTTCCTCTTTCTTTTCTGCTTCTGGCACCCTTATGATATGAAGTCCTCTGGGACTTCTTGAAGTTGTCCCAGAGGTTGCTTATACTATCCTCATTTTGGAGGATTCTTTTTTCTTTTTGTTCTTCTAATTGTACCAAATTATTGATTTGATTCTTGATTTCATTCACTTTACTATTGTTTCCCTATAAATTGTTCTGTATTTTAATTAGTGTATCCTTTGTTTCTGACTGGATATTTTGTATGTTGCTGAGGTCCTTGATAATTTCCTTGAGCACCCTTATAACCAGTGTTTTTAACTCTGTATCTGATAGACTGGTTATCTCTATGTCATTTAGCTCTTCTTTGGAGTTTTGAAATTCCATATTTGTCAGACTTCCATTCAACTTGATTTCTGACAGTTATGAGTGATGGTTGTTCTATATCTTAGTTGTAATTTTGACATGGTTGTGCAAAGAGATGAGCTTTGTCTGCCTTTGCTGCCATCTTGACCAGAAGTCTAATCTCTTAACCTCTTTAACCCATCCACATAAGGAAAGTATTGGTGGGAAAATGGAGACAACTGCACTTGAACAAGAAAAAAAAAAAAGAAATGCCTCTCATCTGGCAACCATCAGCTTATTTTATGCATTTATGAATTTGTTTCTCTTTTGTCATTTATTTTGTGTTTTTGACTCCACATATAAGTGAAATCATATGTTATTTTGTCTTTGTCTGACTTTTTTCAGTTAGCATAATACCCTCTAAGTCCATCCATGTTGTCAAAATGAAAGATTTTATTCTTTTTTTCCAAGCAATATTCCATTGGATATATATACTATATCTTCTTTATCCATTCATCTATCAGCAAACACTTAGATTGCTTCCATATCTTAGCTATTGTAAATAATGCTGCAATTAATATATAGGAGTGCATATATCTTTTTGAATTAATATTTTGCTCTATAATAACTTAAATAAGATGTTTTTCTTATTTTGAATTTTATGAAAATATGTATTTTCATAATCTTCTGAGACTTGGTTTTCTCCCCTCATATTATACTGTGGTTCTAATATTTATCCATTATTATAAATGGCTATAATTATTTTTTAAGTATATATAGACAACAATATATATTTATATTCTCTTGTTTATTTTATTTTCAGCAAACATTTGTGGGGTTTTTATCTCTGCTTTTAGACATTATAAAAATGTTGCTCTGGATATTCTTGCACATGTCTCATATTTTCAATTGTTAAGAGATTTTCTAAGTTATACAACTAGGAGCAGGATGTTTGTGTAACAGCATATGCACATTTTCAACTTATTTAGATAATATCAGATTGTTTTTCATAATTTACATATGAATTTATACACTAACAAACAATTTTTTATGATTCTTTTGGATTAATATATTTACAAACACTTGATGTTATTAAACTTCTAAATTTTTGCCCACATATTGCATGCAAAACCGTAATTATTGTTGTCTTAATTTACAATAAGTTGATTACTAATACAATTCAGGAGCCCTTGACTTATTACCATTCATGTTCCTTTCTCTGTAAAATGCCCATTATTCATTTATCTTTTTGCCCATTTTACTGAAAAAATGGATTTCTAAGATATATATATATATGTAATCCATTATTAGTTATATGTGTTGTAAAAATCTTCTTTTAGATTGTAAATTTTCAATTTATTTTGGTTTACTTTAATAAAATTAAAATGTTAGTATTTGGAATCAGTTACCTTCACCCTCCAAAAAATATATAACTGGGCAAAATGTATTTCAATAGCTGTTTCAATAGGAAATATAATACATAATTTTTAATAATAATTTCAAAATAATATTTATAATGAAGGTTAATTTTAAAATTCATGTTTAAAAAGCAATAAAACTAATTGCATGTTTTAATTTAAATAAACGTTATAGGTTACTTTGGTTTTACTTCCATATTTTGAAATCACCCCCAAAAATGTATGTATAATTTCAAAAATCTTTGCTGACTATAAATAGTTATCACCAGAATTTTGACATTAAACTAAGATGTAGTTGATATAGTTGAGGCAGAATAATATCAACATATGGAATGAGATTCTATAGTTATCTAAAAATGAGTTTTGCTACTATATTAAAAGCTTTAGCAATTAGCCCTGGCCAGTAGCTCAGTTGGTTGGAGTGTCATCCAGTAAGCCAAGGATTGTGTAAAGGTTGCCAGTTCCATTTGGTCAGAACACAGACCTAGGCCAAGGGTTTGTCCCTGTGCACAGCACATATAGGAGGCAACTTATTAATTTCCTCTCTCACATCAATGTTTCTCTCACTCTCTCTTCCTCCCCCTCTCTCTGGAATCAATGAAACATATCCTTGGGTGAGGATTAAAATAAATAAATCAATAAATAAATACATAGATACATAAATAAAATTTAACAATTAGAACCTAATATTTCTTGAGTTTTAAACATTTTATACTTTTGAACATATTTTTTCTATTAGCTTATTAGTCCAAAAGTCTTTGGCAATTTCTTTGTAACATAAAAATTTAACCAGTCACAAATAAGAAACACTAAAAGATCTGTATATGTTACTCTGAAAAATAATAAAATGTTAGTAAATTGTATGGTACTGCTAATAATATAAAATAAATTTTGAAACTATAAAATTTAAATTGCTATTAATATTCATTGAAATTGACACTTTTGTTGTAAAAGATTAATAAAGATTTTTAAATAAATTGCATTTATTTTTTACTTTTCTATTTATACAAAATTGTTCACTAGAATGTTTTTTTAAAAACATTTGTAAATTGAAGTTTACCAGCTACCCCCGGGTTAGAAAAATTTCAGCATTCTCTGCACCTTTCCTTCTACCTAAGAGCTTTTCCTTCTGCCTAAAATTCTATAGTATAAAAGGTCTGCCCAGAAGGTCCCCATCCATGCACTATGAAAAATAGAGGCATTTATTGAAGAAGATACAAGAAACATTTGTATGTAGGACAATGACACCTCAGTCCCCTTCAAAGTAGGCACTGTGGGACCTTCACAGTACAGTGAAGTCATCATTGTACACACATGTGCATTCTAGTCCACTCTCCTTGGCTGCCAGGCTACATCGATGTCATGCAAACTGTTCTTGTTATATTAGCAATGGCTGGACTTTTCCTGGACAGACCTCATATATGTGTATCTCTAAGGTTTTCTTCTTTGGGGAGATTTAGCTTTAAATTGGGTAAGCCCTTCATGCATTCAGTTATTAACTCAAAAAGTAGTTACTGAGTTCCTAGTGCGGGGTACTTCTTTTAGGAACTGAATATTCAGTGGCAGACAAGACATACAAAATTCCTGCTATCATCTCAGACAATGGTTTGATCTCCAAAATAGATAAAGAACTCACACAACTCCACTCCAGGAAGACAAAAAAACCCAATTAAAAAATGGGCAAAAGACTTGAACAGACACTTCTCTAAGGAGGACATACAGAAAGCCCAGAGACATATGAAAATATGCTCAGCATCACTAGCCATCAGAGAAATGCAAATTAAAACCACAATGAGATACCACTTCATACCAGTCAGAATGGCCATCATAAACAAATCAACAAACAAGTGTTGGAGAGGATGCAGAAAAAAGGGAACCCTAGTGCACTGTTGGTGGGAATACAGACTGGTGCAGCCACTGTGGAAAACAGTACAGAATTTCCTCAGAAAACTTAAAATGGAACTGCCTTTTGATCCAGCAATTTCACTACTGAGATTATATCCTAAGAGCCCTGAAACACCAATCCAAAAGGACCTATGCACCCCAATGTTCATAGTAGCACAATTTACAATAGCCTACTGCTGAAAGCAACCTAAATGCCCATCAGCAAATGAATGGGCCAAAAAATATAGTACATTTACACAATGGAATACTATACTGCAGAGAGAAAGAAGGAGCTCCTACCCTTTGTGACAGCATGGATGGAACTGGAAAGCATTATGCTAAGTGAAATAAGCCAGGTGGTGAGGGACAAATACCATATGATCTTGCCTTTAACTTTTGCCTGCTTTTTTCTTTTGTTGAAAGAAAAAAGAAAGCAAAATATAACCAGAGACATTGAAATTAAGAACAATCTGACAGTAACCAGAGGGAAGGTGGGAGGGGATAATGGAGGGAAGGGTTTCAGGAACTACTATAAAGGACACATGGACAAAAACAAGGGGGAGGGTGGACGCAAGGGAGGGAGATGGGTTTGTCTGGGGTGGTGGGGAATGGTGGGGGGAATATACAGACAACTGTAATTGAACAATAATAAAATAATTTTAAAAAATTCAAAAAAGATTTCTGCTATCAACAGAACTTAAATTTCAGAGAAGAGTGTATGGAAAAACAAACAAACAAAAAAAGTATTAAAGTAGTAAGAAAATATCAGGTAATTCTACACCAAGAACAAAAACATAGTGGGTGATTTGACAGAAAATATGGGGTGGGCCATAGAATGACATATGCAAAGATCAGGAATAGCAGTATTACTGATAGAGGTAACAGACACTGCAAAGTCCCTGAGTGACAGGTAGTTAAGAAACAGTAAAGCATTAACGTCGAAAGGGGAGATCTGTATGAGGTGATGTCAGAGAAGTAGCCATGGCCAGGTTAGGTAAATTTTTCTAGGATAAAGAATTTAGGGACTATTCTAATTGTAATGGGGAGACATTGAAGGGTATTTAAATGACAGATGGGCATGCTATAATTTGAGTTTTCCAAAGATTACATTGATGGCAAGCAGTGAATAAATTGTAAGAGTTAAATTGTAATGGGGTGATTTCAAGACTATTTCATGGACTCACCCATCAAACATATGCAAATTCATGATAATAAAAACAAAACTGAACAATTAAAAAAATTTCTTATTGTTGTAAGTTTCCAAAGCATTGGCTCATTATTCTGAAAATCAGTAAATAAAGAGCAAAGCTTTAACATTCATCATGTCTTCCCAATATAAAGCAGCTTTCAGGATAACAAAGTAGTTATGGAGAGAAAGTTCTTTACAGAGGAGTTTCAGCCAATAGATGCAAGTGAAAAGACAGAATTTTTAAAAACCATCTTTTGTGAGTCAGAGTTACATAGCCAATAACAACTTAAAAGTTAAACTGAGGAAGTAAATATGTGTGGTATCATCTATGGCAGAAAATAAATATAGAAAAAATAGAACATCAAAAATTGTTTTCTTATGGTATATACTTAATCTCACTGAGTTGGTTGCAAACTTTTAGAATGGAAACATAAAGACTAACTTTAGACATTCTCAAAAGATGGTGCCTATGAAAAGCTTAATATCTTATCTGAAATATAAACAATTCAAATTCATGGCAAAGTGTTTTTTAAGTATATGATATCTGGTGAGTCATAGAAACTCCATTAGACAATCTTGGAAGCCTACATTATCAATACATGTTTTTTTAAATATATTTTACTGATTATGCTATTACAGTTGTCCCATTTTCCCCCTTCACTGCCCCCACCCTGCTCTCCCCCTCCCACCCACATTCCCCCCTTTAGTTCATGTCCAAGTGTCATAAGTTCTTTAGCTTCTACATTTCCCATACTATTCTTGCCCTCCCCCTGTCTATTTTGTACCTATTGTCTATGCTACTTATTCTCTATACCTTTTCCCCTCTATCCTCCTCCCACTCCCCTGTTGCTAACCCTCCATGTGATATCCATTTCTGTGGTTCTGTTCCTGTTCTGTGTTTGCTTAGTTTGCTTTTGTTTTAGGTGTGTTTGTTACTAACTGTGAGTTTGATGTCTTTTTTTACTGTTCATATTTTTTATCTTCTTTTTCTTAGATAAGTCCCTTTAGCATTTCATATAATAAGGGCTTGGTGATGATGAACTCCTTTAACTTGACCTTATCTGAGAAGCACTTTATCTGCCCTTCCATTCTAAATGAAAGCTTAGCTGGATAGAGCAATGTAGGTCCTTGCCTTTCATGACTTGGAATACTTCTTTCCAGCCCCTTCTTGCCTGCAAGGTCTCTTTTGAGAAATCAGCTCACATTCTGATGGGAACTCCTTTGTAGGTAGCTGTTCCCTTATCTCTTGCTGCTTCTAAAATTCTCTCCTTTATTTTTACCTTGGGTAATGTAATTATGGTGTGCCTTGGTGTGTTCCTCCTTGGGTCCAACCTCTTTGGGGCTCTCTGAGCTTCCTGGACTTCCTGGAAGTCTATTTCCCTTGCCAGAATGGGGAATTTCTCCTTTATTATTTGTTCAAATAACTTTTTAACTTGTTTTTCCTCTTCCCCTTCTGGTACCCCTATAATTCGGATGTTGGAAGGTTTAAAGATGTCCTGGAGGTTCCTAAGCCTCTCTTCATTTTTTTGAATTCTTGTTTCTTCATTCTTTTCTGTTTGGTTGTTCCTGTTCTCCTTCTGGTCCATTCCATTGATTTGAAACCCAGTTTTCTTTCCATCACTATTGGTCCTGGGTGCATTTTTCTTCATTTCACTTATTGTAGCCTTCATTTGTTCATCTAATTTGTGACCAAACTCAACCAATTCTATAAGCATCCTGATCACCAGTGCTTTGAACTGTGCATCTGAGGTTGGCAATCTCTCGTTTGCTTAAAAGTACTGGCCAAGGGGCTTTTAATTCTGTTTGAGCCATTCCCCCCTCCCTTTGGCCTGGTTGTGCCTGTTGCATGTGAGGGGTAGAGCCTTAGGTGTTCATCATGGCGGGGCACCTCAGTTGCTGGGTTGTGATGTAGTGTATGGGGGCGGGGTCCGAGAGGGAACAATGTCGCCTGCTCTGGTCTCTCTAGGACCTCAGTTCCCTCCGCCACTTCCCACAAGCAGATTGGGCCCTTCTGGTGCTGGCTCCCAGGCGGTTGGGCTTGTGTACTTTATAGGACTCTGTGGGTCTCCCCAAGGAGCCTCCTGTCAGGCTGGGAGATGCTCCCGGCCTCAACTCCCACAGGTGTTTTCAATCGGTGCTTTTAGGCTTTGTTTCTCAGTGCTGGGTCCCTGGGTTGTGCGGTCTGTGTCACTGCCCATTTTCACCTAGTTTATCTGTGTGCAAATGTGTGACTGTGGACAGCCAGCTGCCTCGCGCCCCTCACTGGGTCTGCTCGTTTTCTCTCGCACCCAGGGTCTGCCAGTGGGTCCATCAGTTGCCCCTATGCTTCTGGGGTCTGCCAACTGCTGCCTGCGCCCTGCATGCCTGCACCTGCCAGCCACTGCTTTTCCTGCTGGGGCCCCTCAACCCCTCTCCGTAGGCCTCCAACTCTGCCCTTCCTTACTGGTCTGGATGAATGGTTGTCAGACTTTTGTTCAGTTCATTTCTCTCTGTTCTGGTTGTTTTTTTGTTTCTAAATTTTTGTTGTCCTTACTTTTGGTTGTGCAAGGAGGCACGGTATGTCTACCTATGCCTCCATTTTGGTCAGAAGTATCAATACATGTTTAGTGGCAACAAGAACTCACTTTCCTTGGGCTCATGGTTTTTGTCAAATGGTCAAAATGATGAAAGAAAACAATCACATTTAATGTAGAAAATTTCTCTTGCCTGGATTTTGTTTATTTGAAATATGGCTTGCAAATGGCACATTACATCTTTACTGTAAGTTTTGTTTCTTGCAAGAAGGATAAGCAGCCTAGAGCAGGTGGTCACATTGATTTCCTCTATAATCCAACTCAAGTCATATAGAAAATACTCAGTCTTTTTCATTATTTTAACAAAATTAAATGTTTTCACTGTTCCAAGATACTGAAGTATAAATGAGAGAAGAAAATATAGGGCATGAAAATTCATCTAGAAACAAAACAGAACAAAAGAGTGAAAGCTTCTTTGAGGAGTGCTTTACAGTCACAAGTTTTGGGTTACAGGGAAGAGAAGCTGTCATATCTCTAATCAGGATTTTTAACCCCAAAGGACTGAATTTTAGAAAGCACAAAACAGATGGAGGTGAAGATTAGAGTTCAAGACCAAAGAATCTGAAGGTACTAGGATCCTCTTGTACCCAGGGGCCACCCCTTTCCTCAATTTCCTTATCACATGCCCTATTTCCATCACACCTACCTCTCAGTTGTGTGCAGGGTGAGGCTCAATATAGGTATTTGTTGCTCCTTAAAATTGCTGGTTTAGCTCTGGTACCAGGCTGATTCAGACCAAGTCCTTGCTCACTTTGTTTTATAGGCATAGCCTGGTTATGTGACTGGCAGAGCTCAAACTTGGGGACACCTAGATCAACTTCTCAGAACACACGTGTAGTTGTAACATTCTGCCATGAACCATGACCAGTAGCTTACCAGAAATGTACGTCTCTTATAAATGTTCTCATTACAAACAGTAATAAAACAGTCCCCTGCACATTTTTCCTTTTAGCAAAAAAAAAAGAAAAAAAGGTAATAATATGCTCGACCAGGAAAAAATAGCTTTCAAGGCTTTATTAGAGTGGTAGAAAATATAAACCTGTGTCCCGAGTGATACAAGCTAAACCTTCCTTTAAAGAAGTCAATATTGAAGCAAATGTCTTTAAACTTCTGCTCAAATAGTTAAAATAAAAAACCTTAAAAGATACACAACAAATTTTCTAGTGATTATAGTTTCTCCAAAGAGTGCCACTAGAGACCATTTATTGGAAAAAACAGATCACATATCATTCTTGAGATGTTCTAAAACCTATTAAGTCTAGTTTTGTTCATTTTCCCTAAAATGGAATAATCAGCAACCTACATCAGTTCCCACAAGCCTAGATTATAATTGGAACATAAGCTCTCCCAGTGTGATTTTTCTATAAATAAAAAGAGAATCTTTTATTGGACTAAGGAGAGGGTGAAAAGAGAAAGAAAGAAAAACACTTTAGATTGAATGTCGCTTAAAACATTTTGTCCTACTCATACGGTAGATGAAAAAGTGGCTCTTTGCAGTGGTCCTCATCAAGAAGTGGGGCTATTTCCCCACCCCTAGGTTAATGGCTTGGCTCTGTTACTTGCTTTGGTCACTAGAATGTGATGGAAATGCAAAAGGGACATCATATGTATTCTGAGTCTTGGCTAAAGGCAGCTGTGAAGCTTCCATTCTTGCCTTTTTGGAGTACTGTTGGAATGAATCTAAGCTACCTAATGAAGAGGGCATAGGGAGGAGAACTGAGCTGTCCAGTCAAAAACCCATACCCTTCAACCTTTCAGCTAAGTCCATCCCAGTTGCTGACCCACAGAACAAGGAGAAAATGAACAATTATTTCTTTATGCCACTATATTTTGGAGTGGTTTATCACTTAGTAAAGGTTAACCAGCCATTCTAATGTTGCCCTGTGCTGTCCCTCTCTGACAGATGCCATCCATTATCAACCAGTCAGAAAAAAATATCTGTTTCACATATAAGACCTTCATGTAAATGCTAGAATTTTAAAAAAATTTTAACCACCATCATGCACTGGTGGTGAGCAGGCCTCAGTCTATAAGTAATCTATTACTCTTGTCCCTATATCATCACACTTGCTTTGTTTACACACATACACATGTGTATGTGTGTGCAATTTTACCCTCATGTGAATCATGCTGCATAAGAACAATTGTTATTAACCTTGGTATGTTGAGGAATTCTGTGAGACTGTAGTAAAACCATACTTGGGAATCAGATGGCCAGACAAAATTGAGTTTAATTTCTCCTATTCATACCTAAATCTTTGTCAAATCCTGACTTTTTTCTTTTTCTCATTGATAAGTTGTTTAAAATTTTCACTGTAAATATCTGGAGGTGTGCAAAAGGTCAGCCATTCAAATCTTTCTGTGATTTTTTTTAATCAGCTACTTACTTTCATACCCCTGTCTGAGCCAGCTGTAGACAAAACATAAGGGTGTTGAGTGGAAGTAGGAGGTAGGAAATTAGAAATCTGTGGACGTTTGAGGAGTGCAGCAAGCCAGGGTGGGAAATCATAGCATCATACTATCTTAGGGCATTATGCTGATGTGGGCTTACTGAAGACCTCAGGTATAGGGCTACAGGAGGCAGAAAGGAGATATAAGAGAAAGGCAGGAGAATATTTAGGGAATATTCTTTATTAAAATATATCCTAAGGCCAGCCCCTTCTCCAGGGTTGGGATTAACTCATTTGATTCTTTTCTCTTTCTATCATATGATACTCAGTTTTCAGGATCCTATGAATAGATAAATTTATACCATTTGTACCATTATCTAGCTATGTTTAGGTAAAATAGGTTTTTGTGGAAGAAGATGCTAAATTTGATTGTTTGCCTTGAAACTCTGGCTGCTGTAGGCTCATCAGAAAGATGCGCAGAAGGGACCTTCCAGGTGATGGCATACTCTTTATGGTTAACATAGGGCTTCATTCCCTAACTCCTGTTTGGAACTCCTAAATCTAGGTGGCTCTGGTGTCAAACTCTCAAAAAGAAGCCCTCGACCTAGTGATTTAATTTCTCTTTTCTGTCAAAGCCTAAGCCATGAGCTTGCCTCGAGGCCTCCTTTCCATATCTACTCTTAGTTTCCTCCCTAATCTTGGCTCCAGAGGCCTAACTATGATTATTTAAGAAAGAATGGGCCTTTTCTTCCTAAATATTAGAACTTTGCCCATTGAAATTAGGTCTAACATATGACTCTCACATCAGCATAGTTGATTGTAGCCAACACTGTATTAGATACCACAAAGCAGTTAAGAGACTAGATTTTAAATGGTATCACCACAAAAAAGAAATGATAATTAAGTGATATGATAGAGGTTAGTTAACACTATGGTGGCAATTATTAGCAATATGTAAATGTAACAAATCAACACATTTTATACTTTAAACTTACACAATATTTATTCAATTATATCTCAACAAATAAAATTTTTAAAAGACGCTAAATTTTGTATATAACAGTATTTCAGAGATTTTATTGATATGTTTCATTGATTTTTTCCTCAACACAGACAACTACATGAAACAAATTAAAAATATTCTGTAGAAACATATGTATGCTAATACTCATAAATCAGAAATGCTTTTGTAGTGTTACAGAACACAACAAGGGGGGCCTGGGACAATATACTATTATTGAAAGAAGGCCCCGGATCCGTTATGTCCACCGCCAGAGGAAAGATGTCTCTCAATGACAGAGATTCGTGAAAAGGAAAGGAAATGTTTATTTAATGCTATTCAAACTTAAAGTAGTGACCTAATGTCTTTATCAAAATCCCAAAGTCCCTTAAAACACCCACAAACAGACACAGTCCTTCCTTCCTTCCCCCTTTGCCCAGTCCAGAGTACCGTATCTCAGGAAAGGAAATAGAAGTCCATGGCTCAGGCAGTCCTCTGGTTCTTCCCAGTTAGTCCTCCATCTCGACGGGGAGACCTCTCTGGGTTCTCAGCACCCTCAGCTGAGTCGGCGGGATCTCTGCTAAAACCAGGTGGTGGTTCCCCTTCTAAAGCGGTGGGGGTCCCCACTCTGTCCAGGCCTCATGGTTCTCTCTCTCAGGGCTGCGGGAAGGGGAGAGTCCCCACTCTGCCAAAGCCGTGTGGTTCTCTTTCTAATGGCCACCAAGTCTGGGTTTTAAATCCCCGTGGCCAATCTTCCTCGGCAGCATCATTTCCGACTCCTCCCACATTCGGCTTCACATGCCAGAATTCATATCCTTCCAGCTTTACTGGGCTGCCATCATGAGTCTGGGCAGGTAGCCCATGTCCTGGAGCCAATCTTCTCCGAGCTCCCACGCAGGCGCTGTAGCTTGGGGGATCTGCCCCCAGTCACGTCTTGGTGGGGAAGTTACTTCCATTCCCCTGGCTCAGAGATGATCACAGCTATTTAACATATCCATGCAACCAGCCAAAGGCTATAGATATGGTAAATGACCATGCCAGAGGGTAGCTGCAAGGCTGTTGTTATGCAAAACAGATCTCAATGGCCCTGCTCCATTTGTCCCTTCCCCCAACCCAAACCGTGGGGGGAGGGGGGTGGAGACACCTTAAAATCTCCTGGACACCTAAGTTCTGGACCCCATTTCAAATGCCCATTTGGGGTCCCCCTCTTGGCTGCACCCTGTAACAGTAGCACTTTCTGCTTTATGAAAAGAGAGTGATAGAAAACATCTGGCTACACATTAGGGGCAATATTCAATATCCAGTGAGACCAAACCTGTGATAAAAACATATGTTTTACTATTCATGCTTTTAAAACAACATACATTCTTATGACCAGCATCTTTCAGGGTTTCCACTTAGCAGGATGGTTACCATGGTAACACCATGACCATGCTGATGTGTATGTGCTTTTTCATCGAAGGCTGAATGACCAAAGTAGGCCACTTGGCAGCTGTTTTCAGTTGTAACAACATATGTTCCTTGAACAGTTCATAAAATTGTTTTGAAGTCCATCTGAATCAGTTGATGTCAAAATGTTCCACTGACCTTTTTGAGGATCCAGATACTTCAGGCTTCTTACAGACCAGAGTGGACCGATTTTATGCTATGGTTTTCAAAGTGGTAGCTCACCAGATATGCCCACGGTCCTTACATGGTAATTGGCAGTAAGATAGATAATTCCATGTAGATAGATAAAATCATGTTGATGAGTAAATAGGCATCTAGGTAGAAACTGAAAATATTTAAAACATGTGGATAATGAATTAATATTTTTGTATCTTTACTCAAATATTTAATCTTATCTAGACACATAATTTTTTATCTATAGCAATTTTGAAATAGAGTAGTGACTATTGTTTTTCCTCTCTTCACCTAACCTGGCTGTAAAATTTGATCTCAGGAAGAGAGTAGAGACTTCATGAGTGAAACTAGCATATGGAGACTGATCAATGATTACTAAGTCAACAAATGAATGAAAAACTAATGCTACTTAGTATTTTTTTTGGAGGAAGTCCTTGATTAGAAATTTGATAAAAAATATTAATTAAAATATGTTTATCACTTTACAATTTGTAACATAATTAGAAGAATTCAAATTTTAATCTAGTGAGAAAGTTTATAATTATCCCAGTTTCATAGATGAATAAATGTGAGGTTAATAGAGATAATGAAACTTAGTAAAAAACACATAGCAGGTAAGTGGTAGGTTAGAATTAAGTCCAAGGTTTACTAATGCTGTGTATCATGTCCTTTAAAATTCAATATGGTGCCCACTACAGTAGATGAGTTCTAGATAGTGCTAAGGAAAACAATGTGGGGAGGTATCAACAATTCCCTTGATTGCTGATCCTGCAGTTTAGAAGAGATTGATAGATGAAAAAAAGTTTAAAGTCAAAAACCAAATTTTTACAATTTAAGAAGAAAATGTAGGAAATTATCTTTTACACATGAATAGGAAAGAAGCCTCTAAGGAAACCACACACAAGAGGGCAAACCATATGGAAAAGATTGGAACTTTATTGCATTAAAATTAAAATGTTATTAATTACAAAGAACCCACAAATGAACTTAAAAGACAAGTCAAATGCTGAAAGGAGTGTTGGGAACTGCCCTGCCTGTTATCAGAAGCTGTAACCCCCACCCTTAGAAGGCTAAGGCTGAGGGAGTGGCCTTGGACCCTAAGCCAGCAAGGAGACAAAAGCTTATCTCCCTGGCAGGAGCGCTGCTTCTGCTGCTTCATTCATAACTGAACCCCAAAGCTTGGTCAGTTAGCCAATGATGGGTAAGATTCCTTCAGGGGGGAACGATCTAAGATAGGCACGATCACATGGGAGGCCCCCAAGAAAGGACTTTGGGGGCTACAGCAAAAGGGGGTGATGGACCCTCACTCCTCGGCTTTGACATAGCCTGAGTCCTCAAAGTCTGGGAGAAAATCTCCTTATCTCTTGGTTACCTTAGTTCCCTTGCTCCACCTAAGCCTGAAACAATGACAGGGTGGTGCAGCTCTGTGCTGAAAAGGGCGGATTCCCCAGGTGATCAGGCCTAAGAAAGAATATGTAAAATCCTGTGAAACTTGCTTTGTTTAGAATGCTCTCAGTTGAATGATAAGTGTCCAAGGAATAAGTAAGTTTGTTCTTTAAAGTTTTACAGCTGTTTGACCATGACTCACAATAGGTCCTCAGACTTCCTTGTTATCTATTGTTTGATCCTTACTTCCTAGCAATGAGTAATGAGCTTTTACCTGAATTCTTACTCAAACGAAACCAATAAAAAGCCTCTCCAGAGGGGGAATGGTGAGCTCTCCCCACCAGGGAGGGTGGCCAAGCGGCGTGCTCCCCAGTTGAGGAGTGGCTACTGTGCCCTCCAGGAGAGAGGGTGGCCAAGTGGTGTCCTCCAGGAGAGAGGCTAGCCAAGGCACTCCCCACGTGAGGAGTGGCCCTGCTGTTCCCATTCCCCCACAGGACCTGGTTGTCTCTGTGTTTTTCTTGAGTGTTGATGAACATCCGCAGCCGAGATGGATACTGCTGGCCGGTATCCTCCACAAAGGAGTTATTTGCAACACATACAACAAAAAATAATTTTTAGGGAAACTCTCCAATTGAATAACCCAATCTGAAAATTTAGGGAAACTATACAATTGAATAACCCAATAGAAAACTGGAACAAAGGAACAAGAATATGAGACTATGGTCAACTTTGCTGAGAATACAAATTAAATAACACTAGGAAATCCAGATTTAACCAGCACAATGCAATTTCACATAAGCTATTTAGGTAGAGTCTATGTCTTTGAGGGGAGCATTGACTGAAGGTAGCCAGTTCAGACAAATTTTGAGAGAGAGCTGAGAGAAATAAATGTGCTCCCCTCATTCTGATCTCCTACCATGGCTGCTTATTGTCTGAACCTAACCAGAAACAAGAGGAATATGAATCTGTTGATATAGTCCATATAGCCATACTGCCAGTACCAATAGCAGGTGAAGGGTAGAGATGAATTAAAGATATTTGGCACAGAGGTTATGATGCTCAGTGGCCATAAAAATGACAAATGTCTACAATTATTGTCTTCATTTAAAAATGTACAATATGCGTACATGGTAAAACACACTATTTAAATTTTTTAAATGGGGAGTGGAAAACTTCTTTTACACCATTTAAAAAATTCTAATTTAAATACTATATAATCCTTTTGATTCAAGTGCGTAGGTTATCTTTCTACTGGGAACATACTTTACAAAATAACATTCTCAAAACTAGATTACAAAAATAGAACATTTTAGCGATACCAATTTAATTTGTTTTTTTTTTGCTGTTTAAAAAAAGAGACCTTAGGGGATCAGTATTTTGAAAACAATTTCATAGTAACAGTATAAAGTAGAGAAGTATGTTGATTCTCACTATTCTGTAAGATTTTTATGTTCTATAATTTGTTTTTATTTTAATGTTTGCTCTTGGCCTTTGCAAGTAATGATTTAAAATGTAAGAGCTTATTTTATTCACTTGACCACTTTTTTAATTATACACTTATGAAACTGAAGTGGCATCTACACAGCCTAGTTCTCTGTGAATTGAGACAGAAGTACATAAATTGAAGTCCAGTAAAAGTATTTTCAACTGCTTTCAAATGAGTTTGGAAATGGTTTTCTTTACTATATGAGGCAGGCAGTACCTATATTATTTAAGGCAACCCAAACTACTTAAACAAATAAACTATTAGTTCTTAGTGTTTTAATAAAATTCAGCCATTCATCCAACACATATTTTGAGTGCCTTCTAAATGTTCTAGATATTTAGGCTACATCACTAAATTATAGAGAAATATTCCTGTCCTCCTGAAGCTTACATTCTAACAGTGGAGAAAAGCAATAAACAATAAGCATAATAAAGACATAAATTACATAATACATTAGAAATGGATATATGCTACAGATCAAAGAAAAGGTAGAGCAGGATATGAGGGACTGGGATTTGGGGCACAAGGCAGAGTTAAGGTTAGCTCCACTGAGGAGGTATAATACTATATGAGGGGGAACCCCCAAAACCCAGAATTATCTTCTGGAGGGTGGGCCCTTTATAGTACAGGCTTCCCCCACTGGTGAATGTTCTATTTAGGAACCCATCTGTATCACAGCATTGTTGTGAGAGGCTGCATTCAGCTTCAGTGAATTTTTTTAGAAGACTCAGATGTGTTTGCCTATTTTATAATTGGTGATTTATAAGTGTACCTGCCCACATGGCACTGAGTGTTCAGCAGTTTTTCACCCAAAATGGCATGACTCTCATGCTCCAGCCTCCCTATTCACCCAATCTGGCTCTGAGCGACTTTTTTCTTTTGTTTGTTTCCCCAAATGAAAAAAGTCCTCAGAGGGAAATGTTCTGCTGAGAAGGTAAAACAAAATGGCACAAGCACTAAAAGGCATCGAAACTGACAAGTTCAAAAACTGTTTCGAGCAGTGGAAAAAGTCTTGATAGGTGTATTGTATCAAATAGAGAGTACTTTGAAGGTGACTGAAATTTAAACATGTAAGAATAAATATACAAATTTTTTAATCAATTCCATTTTTTGGGTCCCCCATATGTATCAAGGTTTGAAATAAGTGTGGGGAGTAGCTGAGCATATAGCTGGAGGAAGAGCCTTCCAGAGAAAAAAGCTGTCTCTTTCTAGAGAAAGCACTGAATTTAAAATAGAAATAAGTATGAACTTAATAGTTACATCATCTTTTTTACTTAAACTTTTCTACATTACATTTAAAACACCATACATCCTCACCAAGAATTCTGGTCCTCAAGTACAGTAGAGATGATAGGATAAGAATGTTCTTGTACTCTAATGCCTTATCTTATATTACACATGTAATACCAATATTATTACCACCAATTATGACTGCTATAGTTAAGAAACATTTTTATTCTTCCTATTTTCTCTAATTTTTGTGGTTATGTTGTATTTGCGTTGTAAGAGCATATAACCAATACATGCTATATTCTTTCTCTTCTATTTACATTTAGCATTAATTCTATAAGTAAGTATATATTCAATGCTTACCACTAGTTCTATATTGATGTACCTCTATACACACATATTGATTGTCTGAAGTTTGTTATTTAAATCCTTGGAGAGGGACTGTGGCAATAATATTCCCTTAGTTCTTGTTATACTGATAACAGGCATGCATTTTGTACTTAAAAGTCAGCTTTGCTGGGTATAAAAAATTCTTTCATAAAATATTTAAAATATATTAATGCATTTTGTTCTGGTATAACATACTATTTTATAAATGTTCAATGATAATATAAATTTTTTTGTTTACTATTTTTGTCTAGACACCCAAAACATTTTATTCTTTTTTTTAAGATCCATACTATAATGAGTCTTTCTATTGATTGTTCAAGGTTGATATTCATAGAATATGAATTCACAATATGTTCTTTAAAATTATAGGTAGGTGTTTTATTTTTAATTCAGATAAATTTTCTTGAATTATGGGTTTCCATATTCTTTTTCCTGGCTTTGGAGTTTACTTCAGGAATGCAAATTATTGGTGTGTTTGGTTTTCTTTGTCTAGCTTCAGTACAGGTTACTTTCTCTCAAATTATTCTCATTTCTTTATTTTCTTATGAATGTTCCTCCTATTTATTTTTAATTTCTATTGATATTATTTTCTCTGTTTATTTTTATTCACTGTATTTTTAGTCCAATCTTAATTTCTAAAATTAGTTTTCTATTTTTTCTAATTCTTAATTGAGTTATATCACCTTATTTCTGAGTTTTTCTAATTCCAATTTATGTTGTTCTTTAAGTCATATAATTTTCTTAATATATTTTAGTTTGTTTTGAAATACAGGCATGCTTTGTTTTCTTCTGCTTCACTTTACTGTGCTTCACGGATACTGTGTTTTTTACAAATTGAAGGTAAGAACTTCCACCAACCAAAATGATTACAGCTTGCTTTATTGTGATACTCAATTTATTGCAAAGATCTGAAACTGAACCTGTAATATCTCTAAGGTAGATACCTATACTAAGTTACAGTTTGAATCTATTTTATGGTTGTGCCTATTTGTATACTGTATTGTCTATGGGAATTTTATTTCACTCCACATTCTCTCTTTTTTTCCTAGTGTAATTTTGTGTGGAATTGGTTCCAATACATTCTATTAGTCAATTTTACTTGCAATTAGTTTTCTAGTTTAACAGAACCCCATTTTTGTTATGTTCACATGGTGTGCAAGGTTATAGTGATTTGATTTCTGAAGTTTCCTCCTAGCTCTGTTTTCCTTTCAGCATTTCTCTCATTCTTCTCTTTCCTTTGTCTCACTGTCCATATCCTGTTCAATTTTTACTCTACTCCTAGTAAATTCTCTTCAATCTTGAGCCCTATTTTGCATGGGTGTCTTGCTCAGCATCAAGAATTCACAGGGGCTGAATTGCTCCAATTTCTTTATACTTTGCCGTGGATCCAATTATGTTGGTGTACTCTTAGGTTGGTCAAAACCCTTGTTCACATTAGATGTTTTCAAGTTGGCACCCGATGCTCTTCAATGAATACCTGGATTATTTGGGATTGTATATTTACAGGTCACTTCATTTTCAGTGACTCCACTTATCTCTCTGTCTTCCTTCAGAAATGCTGGCAGTGGGTAGTTTTAGAAGTTGTTGGCAGGTATTTGTCCAAAACTTGTACTTTGGGATTAGAGAGAATCCTGTTTTGGTTATCCATAGGCTTCTAGTTTTATCTAGTTGGTCTGCCTATTGGGATAGGAAAGTTACTTAAACTATACTTCCTCTACTGCCTTTATCTTCCTACAATCTCCTTTATCTTGAATTTTAAGATTGAAATACATGTTTAAATTTTTATGTCATGGAAGATTTGAAACCATTATCTCATCATTATCACAGACTCTTGGAGTCCATAAACTGCCATAGAATTCTGATGACAGTTATCTAAAAACAACCTATAACAAGATGAGGAGCTGTCTTGGTGAATTTGTAATGTGAACTATTAAGTTCATACTTATTTCTGTTTTAAATTCAGTGCTCTCTCTAGAGACAGACAGCTTTTCTCTCTAGAAGGCTCTTCCTCTAGCTATACATTCAGCTACTTCCCACACTTATTTCAAACCTTGATACATATGGGGGAACCCCCAAAATGGAATTGATAAAAAAATTTGTATATTCATTCTTATATGTTTAAACTTCCTGGTGAATGTAGTTGTCCTGGCTGAATTCTTGCTAAGACTCAGACTTTCTACAAACTGGAACCTGAGAGATCAATACCAAGTATTCCTCTGGTATGCAGTAACTTTTCCATTATATACCAGAATAATTATCATTCTTAAACCTTCTGTCTTTCAGTAGAAAAACAAGCTCATTATTTTTTTTTGAATGGTCTTTCCTTCAGTAGTTATCACTGATCCCATCTGGACCTAAATAAGCTAAAGATATTTTAGGGGTTACCACTCGTCCATGTCTTCTAATGGGCTGTAGGCCAGGGTTTTATTCTCAAGTTCTGCATAATCACATGACAGAATGGAAGATTTTGATATTAGTAATATAGTTTCTTAATGATAATCAATGAATCATCATAGTCAGTCAATTATTCATTTTTATATTACCTCTACAGTTTTTACTCATGAGTTCATTATTTGGGTCCGATCAGTCCCAATGAGTGACAATCTTATTAATAAGTTATTGCTTAACACCCTGCATGATTCAAGAATATCTTGAAACAACAGATATCTGAATTTCTAATTCCAGTAAGAAGGCTAAGGGACATTCTTTAAATAGATATAGTTCACATTACAGCACCTAATTAAGCAGATTTCTATTAGGGTGTGAAAACGTCACTGAATTGGCTGTGGTGCTGCTGTGATTAGTCACTGGAGTAAACTGTCAAAACCAAATGTTCACACAGTCATAAACTTTCTAATAACGCATCAGCTCTAGATATTTTATCATACTTTTGGCTAGTTAGGATTTTTCAGAGATTACCAGAAGCTTTTTCTTCAGAAATGATGTGATTCAAATTTGTGGTCCCTTTTCAAACAAGAGAAAGCATGGCAATCTCACATGGTGTGGTGTAAGTTATTACTAGTGTTCTGGTGGGTAATTTGGAATTAGAAAAGTAGCAAAAAGTCAAAGAAAGTAAATTCTTTTTTTAATTCAGCAATCCCACTTTCAGGGGATACATGTATTGTAAAGAAATAATGAGAGCTGTACACAAACTTTTATGTAAAAGTAATATTCATTGTTGTACTTTTATAATAGGGGAATAGAAAGAACCATGTTCCATTAAGAGAATGTCAGTCATTAGAACTGGTAATAAAGTATGCAACAGCATGTGGATGGTGAAAAACAATACAGCCACAAAATATCATGTTTGGGAGTACTTGGAACTAGCAAATGGTGATTATATTTAATTTTTATAAAGCAAGTTTAAAAATTGGTATATAAATTATGACTTTAAATTTGCTTTATGTACATGGACACTATATGTGTGACTGTATGTGTGCATGTGTATATATAGAGAAGACAGAGACAGAGAGAGGCAGAGAAACAGAGAGAAAAGCTTAGATACCAACATTAGGCTCTAAGACATGATATATTTCTATATTTCTCTAATTATAATTTAATTTCCTCCAAGCCCCCACTCACTAGACTCCTGCTACCTTAAAGGTACTTAAAAATAATATGGGATTTAAGTAGTGCCAGTAAATAGAGGTAGGGACCAAATCATTTATCCACACTAGTTAGCATCTCTCATTGCTCCTAAGCTACAGAGTATTCCTATCAAGCATGATCCCTGCCATTTGTCTGTCAGACACTATGGCCTCTGGAAGCTTCAGGGATATTTCTAACAGAGGTCCTTCCCATTGGCATACATGTGGAACCCTATAACTGCTTCCCAATCTGAGGATCTCGTTCCTCATTGCTTCCCAGGCTAGCAGAGAACACTAAATTTCCCTTGGCTTTTTGCTCCTGACTCTGTCAAACTCCTTCCTTCAGAGACACATTGGGTCTTCAGAGAAAGAATTAATCCTCAGAGTTGTTGTTTTTCACAATGGTTGGAGGAGTTAACAGGGAAACCAGTTCTCTTTCCTATTGGTGGAAGTGGAGAAATGTTAGGACACATTTATTTCTTAATTACACACCCTATTACATAAATAAAGTAGAAAAATTACAACAAAACTTTATCCTTGTGTGAAAATGTAGTGAGTGAAGTTTTTTGTTGTTGTTTTTCATTTATTTGTTTTTTTACTTCTTGCTATTTTCCTGATTTTCTATAATGAGCATGCAAAGGTAGATAAAAATTATAACCAGGAAAAAATAAAACATTTTCTGTTTGATGGAATAGAAGTTATCCTAAAATAGATTGGTATTTTCCCACCGAGAATCATCAGGTATAACAGTATAAAAATATGCTAAATGTTTGTATTATTTACAGGTTATTGATAAACAGTCAATGTGAACAAGTCTAACTGGACCAGTGAACATAGAGTCCCAGATATTCTTTATCATATAGAATGCAAGTGTGTGGAAGTATGGAACACATGAAGCTGAGATGAAATAAATAATGTAGGTGTGAGGATGAGAAGACCAGGTGCTTGGATGCATTACACACCAGTCTTTGGTCTTTTATGAAGAGCTACCTGTGAACCTGTAATAGATGGGCAGCAAGAATGGGAAACAAAGTATTTATAATTTGGAAGTAGAGAAGAATCTGTTGATTTTTGTCCAGGGTTATGACCTGGAAAGGAAAAAATAAATAAAAAATCAAATAATTACTGAATAAAGATTCTGTGCTATCATAGTTTCCCCAAATATATGTAGTCAGTAAATACCAATCTTTCTAAGATTTTCCACCAAAACAATTCTTAGTGAACCACCTTAATTAAAGTCTTTAGTCTTTATTACTACCTTTCCTAGCCATTCAGTCATTCATACAGCCAATGATTTTGAGGACATATGATTTGCATGAGACGATTCTAAAGAAAGAGTAGCAGGAGAAGAGATTAGAGAGGAAACGAATGTAGATATGGTGGACAGTACAGGTGTTTCAGAAGACCTAGAAATGCAGAATAAGAGTTTTTTTCCTAGTCTTACCAACAACAAGAGTCCACCATAGGTTTTGACCAACGGACAAAATGTGGTTTCCACCAACAAGGTTTAGCAGCAGAAAACAATGGATAAGAAAAATATTGGGGCAACAATAAAACAAAGAATTAAGTGGATATAATTGTCATGTAAAAGTAAGGACAGGGCCTTTTAAATGATTGTTTATGCTATTATAGTTGTCTTTACTTTTCCTCCCCTTGCCCACCTCCACCAAGCCCCACCCCCATTCCTCCCTCAGTCAATCTCCACATTGTTGTTCATGTCCACGGGTCCTTCATAAATGTTCTTTGGCTAATCCCTTCACCATGGACAGGGGATTTTATTCAAAACTAACCAGGCCTGCTCTCATTTTGGTGACTTTAGCATTCCATCCAACATTCTGAGTTTGCAGTTTGTGATTTCCTTACTTTTAATTATTCCTTCCTTCACCAGTTCTCTATACTCCACTCATATGGTTACATCCTAGATTTGTTATTATAATAAGTGGCATCCTCCTATAAGGGCCATCTGTCACCTCATTGTTCAGCAGAATTGATTCTGTTTCTCTGACTGGAAAGATGGGTGTCCTTCCATCCTGACCCACTCCAAGTGTGTCCCTCCTGAATGTATAGGCAAAACTGTCCTTGGTGAAGGAAGGTTATTATCCCATCAAGAATCATTGGTCAGGATAGTGCCATAGTAGGAAAAAGCATGTCAGATCAAGAACTCAATTTCTCTCTCTACTGTTTTGTTTTCTTCTGTTTTGTTCCTTCTTAAATGAGCTTATAAAAAGAAAATGTAGACTTTTGACTCTCACTTTCCATGACTCAACTTTTCCTTGGGGTTTATAACCAACTCTCTTGGTTTTGGACTATAAAATCAAAGAAAAGGGTTTTAAGACCACAATAAGCTCTTTGATCATCAGTTTTTACAATCAGTTCCACAGAGACATGGGCTGCATCTTTGTCAGTGATAAGTAGATCAAAGTCTCTTATTTTAATCATAGTGGATCAAAAGAAGTACTTTCCTTCCTGAAGCTGTGATGATTGAGCTCCGGTCACTCAGAGTAAGGCTTAGTGACATAAGTCTTTCCATCTAAATTTAATAGTTTAGAGTTCTCTACTCTTAATATGTTTCTTTTCTTCTATAAATTAAATTTTAAAAGACATTTTTTATATGTCAAGAAAGACTATGAGTCAAATCTGAATTTCTTTTTAGACTAACACTATGAATCAATTAACATCTGTTAATAAGGACTTGTAGGGAATATGAATTATTTAAAAAATCCTTAGTTATAAATGTCAATTTCAATCTTCTTTGAGAATTATTTATTAGTCAATGTGTATTAATGTGGAAGATTAAAATAAGTGTACTTTAAATTAGAATGAATTTTCTATAGGAAATTATCACTATTCATGGGGAATGGCAGAAACATCTTTACAAGGTGTAAGCTAATCCTTTGTCTAAGTCCATAAAAGGGTTGGATGGCAAATTTTAAGATAAGAAAACAACGTGCAATTTCAGGAGGCCATTCTAATTTCCCTTTTTTGTTTGCTGCCTAATAAGGCAGCAATCATCACAGCTTCAGACAAGCTGCCTAACTTTTCTTAACCTCTATAGAACTTTTCAATGTCTGATCTATACAACCCATAAATCACCTTATTGTTTTATTTTGTTAAGTATCTTTTAATGCATAAGTTTCATTAAACACAAACTCTATTTCTCTTGCTTTTCAAATTTTGCTTTAGCACTTAGCACTAGCCCTGGAACGTGGTTGGTGCTGAAGAAATATAAGAGCTAACCTTTTGAATACAGTTTTTAGTATATTAGGTTAGTTATTCCCACACGTACATATAGTAGAATCACCTGGGTAACTTAAAGCAAGATCATGTATCCTGATCTCTAAGTAACAGAGCTAAGGAATCAGTAGGCACTGATATAGCCTACCCATTGCATTGAGTATGGTCCCATACGCTATTAGTTGTTTGATGTAAAAGGTCTTTAATACTTTCAACAACCCTATATGATAGATGTTAACAACTATATTATACAAATAAAAATAATGATGAATAATAACAGCTAATATTTGCTATGTGCTTACTGCATATCAAAGTTGATAAAAGGACAAAAGGAGTTAAGTGACTTCCTGAGATCTGGAAGTTAGTACTTGAGAGATACTGGATTTGAACTCATTTTTTCAGCTGCAAAACTTTTTTCACTGTATCATGCTGTCATCCAGAAAAAAATGCTGACTCACAGCAAAATATAATACTGTTGCATTAATTAAAAGCATTCTAATTGAACTCTTTCCTTTCTGTCTAAGGTTTTTGTATTTTGGGGTTTTCATTCAGGAAATGCTGGTCTGCCCAAAGCCTCCTCAGCCAATCTTTAGTAACTTCAAGGCTAATATCCAAGCAGGAGCAGTCTCAGAATATTCTATTTACCACAAGCATTCAGACCGATCACCTGGATTACTCATTTACACAGGCCATATGATGACAAGATGTAAGTAGTCTCTCACTGAGACAAATAAATATTGAAAAAGAATTAAGGCAGAGAATAATAATGTTATCCTCCATTATAGAAGTCACTGGTCCTGTTCTAATTGCCTTATTTTCTGTGTTTACCAGAATTAATCTTTGAGAAAGTTCAATACTTCATGATATTTCCTACTTTCACATCAGTCCTATTTCAGTTGTGCTGTGTAAACAAATTTAGGCTCTTATATCTGATGAAACTTTCATTTTACATTTCAAAACCATTAACTGGGATTACAATGAATATCGAACATTTTCTACCTGCTCCTCAAATCCCCTGCCACAGAACTAAATCCAGGGGTTCTCACTAAAGCTGGATTCATTTACAAACTAAAAAAAATAAAGTATTTAAGTTCTGTGGCCCAAATTAACACTTAGCATAGTACTTTCCAGAATACCAATATACACTGGCCAGATAAAGTATGTAATGGAAACAACTTAGAAATTGAAATTTGGAGTGGAAAGCTTTGGGCTGTGGAACTGCTTCTGACTTTCACCACTTTGTATAGGAAACCTCTCCATGCTGAGGCTATTTTCTCATTTGCAGAATAGGAATGAGTAAGGTTGTTGTAAAGATTAATGAGATAATATATATGCTTTCTTTTCTCCCACAACAGGGACTAAGCCACTAGTCCCTAAGGTACCTCTGTTCTTTTCCTTGGTAGGGAAGTGGGGACAAACTCTGAAAGTACACTTAACCTTGTGCCCACACTAACTTATCAATGGACAGCCTCTGCCACTCACACCCACTGACGCATGGTCCTCAGAATCCCTACCAAGTTAATTCAGAGTTATAAGACTTCAGGCACAAACTAGAAACCCTGTAAAAACAACATAATGCAATGGTGGCAGAAAAGAGAAACTAAATGTGAGATTTATGTAATAAATGTGTGTGGGCAGAGAGATGAGGCAGGCATCATCTTAAAGTATATAGTCTTGAGGATATAATTTTTGTGTCTTACTATAACTTTCACTGATTGTCTAAACATCAACCTTAATTTTAAAAATAAATAAGAATGTGTTTCAGGGTTCTTTGGATATAGTTTCAGAAGTGGAATTTAAGAACAAAATCAACAAACAAAATAGAAATAGACTCATGACACAGAGAACAGAGAACAGCAGCAGAGGGAGGGGTCCTTGGAGGCTGGGTAAAAAAGGTGAAGGGATTAAAAAACAAACAAACAAACAAAAACAAAAAATAGAATAAAATAAAAATAAAAAAGAATAAGGAAAGCCCAATTTGTCCATGCAAAGTGTCTAGTATTCTATTTCCATTCATATGGCTGAGGTAAAACAGCAATGGTAGAACCACACACAGCTCTTAAAGCTTTGCTGGGACTTAGCATATTACACAGCTTCTATTTCATTGTCTAAAACAAGTGGCATGCTCAAGCCTGTGTTTGGAAGTAGGGGACCTCTAATCTTATATGGAATAGAAAGAAAACTGGGAACAACATGCATGGAGAGAAAGTATTAGAGTGGGAATTAAAACTGAGTTTTTCTGATACTTAGATGAACACAGTCAGCCCTGAAATCTAATCTACTAAACAAGTAAGTAAATGAAAGAAAAAAAGGGATGAATGAATGTTATCCATTCATTTTCTCCTTTCTTGATGACACTCTTGGACGATAATTGAGAGTTATGATTGCTAGACATCAACCATACAGTATCTGAAATGTCTACACATATTTTATAACTTTATAGGACTGAACCAAGGAGACTGGGACCAACACCAGAAATATACCAACACAATCAGAAAGAAATGTCACAACAGGAGAATCTGTCTACAGGATGATAAACACTGCTATTCTTAAAGAAAAGCCTTCAAATGAAGGCTAAAGATGGACAATTCTTACCAGTAGAACATTCAGAATGAGGACATGAGGTTCATCATGGCTGAAGATTCTGGTTCTGATTTCTTTACAAATATGTGCATATGAAAGAAGTGAAGGAATTATAAAGTGGACCATCAAGCAGGTGCACCTCTGCAAGGTGGAATGAATAGCTCATTATTTTAATTCACCATTTTCCCTAAGTGGACTGCCAACCTCTTTGTTAGTAATTCAACAGTATTTATTGTGTGCCTATTATATGCCAAGAACTATTTAAGGTGCAAGGGATATAAATTTTAAGGGAATAAAAACTTCCTGTTACCATGAACCTTCTTTTTTAGTACAATAAAAATAAATATTTTTCTGTCAGCATATATGGAGAGCCAGATGGTAATGAATTCTATAGAACAAAAATAAAGAAAGGGAATGAGGAACCCAGGAGAAGAGGGTGGTAGTGGGAATAGCAATTTAATAGAGTGATCATGGAAGGATTTATTGAGAAGATGACCCTTCAACAAAGACCAGATAGTAATGAGGAAGCAAACCATGCAGCTCTGGGTAAGAGTGTTCCAAGCATAGGAAACATTAAGTGCAGAGCCTTGAAGTGGGAGAGTACCCAGCAGGTCTGAGAAAAAGTAACAGCCAGTGTGGATGGTGTTGAGTTAATAAAGATAAAAAATTAGGCCAAAAAGGTAAGGGGAAGGAGAGCAAACCATTCAATACGTTATAAGTAGTTTGAGTTTTACTTTTAAATGGGGAATCATTAGAGGTTTTTGGCAGAGGAGTGACATTATCTAACTTAACATTTTAGAAGACCACTCTGGTTTTGTTTACAAGGAGAGAAACAGGGAGATCAATTAGGGGAATATTGTGAAAATCTATTGAGAGATAACAATAGCTTGCACCAGGGTGGAAGGGATGAAGACAGTGAAAAGTGGAGCCCTCTCAGTATATTTTGAAGGTAGAGATGACATAATTTGCTAAAGGATTGGACATTGGGCAGAAGAAAAAGAGAGGCATCAAGGAAGGCTCAAGATTCAACCAGAGCAGCCAGAGAGATGGTGGTGTAGTATAAAGATAAGAAAGACTACATGAGAGGAAGATGCGAGAGAAAAATAAGTTCAGTTTTAGACAAATTAATTCTAATATGACTACCAGAAATTCAAATGATAATTTCAAACAGGAAATAAGATACACTTTTTGAGTTCAGAGAAAATGTCTGGCTAAAGATAAAATTTGGGAGTTATTAGAGTATAAATGCTTTATAGTCATGAGACTACATACAATAATCAAATAGAGTAACAACAGAGGCAAAGACCTGTTTACAGGTCAAGGAGATGAGAAGGAAGCAGACAAGGAGACTGGTATAGACCAGTCATTAGGGTAGATGGAAAACCAAGAGTATGGAAAGCCAAGGAGAAAAAATATTGCAAGGAAGAGGGAGAAACCAACTAATGAAATTAGATTAGAAATTAGATTTAGTAATATGAGATCATTGTTGATCTAAAGTCTAGACAAAAACAGTTTTGGTGGAATGGTGGGATTATAATATCAATTGGAGTGAGTTCAAGAGGAAATGGGGTGAGATCCATTTCCAAGTGAACAATTAGCCTTAGACAGGATTGTGGGCAGTCTGGTGACAAAAGGGAATGTAGGGTTACCGGAGAGAGTACAGATGTAGGCAGGAAGACAGACATGATGGTAGACTCTTGTACAATTTCTCTGCTAGGCACACTTATTTTTTAAACAAAATTGGAACCAATGCCATCAGCAAGAGTTAAGTTTAAGAATAGAAGTGAATATTTTGTTAAAAACAAGACAACAGACCCAAAATGGAGTCACTTATACCAGTCAGTCAGGAGTTGCCTGGTCAGCACTAGTTGGTCATCTTCCTGACAGACCCTTGCCATCCCCTAAAAAAAATCGATCTTACAATAACCAACCTGCTTTTTTGCCCAGTATAACTTCCTTGTTTCCGCTCCCTTCTGCCTAAAAAGTCTTTCATTTTGTACAGCTCCTCAGAGCTCCTGCCAGATTGGAGGCTGCCCTATTTAAATCAAATTTTGCTCAAACTCTTAAATTTTTAAATATGCGTCAGTTTATGTGTTAACAGTTCAAAATAGTTGCCTGGAATAGTCTGGGAGAATAAATGAGCTTCTGTGTGTACTGTAGCTGGGTACATATTGCTGGGTTGTGCTAAGGTACAAACATGAGTTTGTTTTTTATGAAATTAAAGTGAGACGAGTCAGCAAGGATATGCATTTTTCAGTCCATTGTAAACTATGAGAGCAGAAAAGAACTGGTAGAAGTTTGGATTTTACTTGAGTTGGGAGTTTGCCAGACGCAGGTGATGAAAGGAGACAGTGGCAAGGGAGTTGGAGGAATGCAAAGAAAGAGTAGGATGAACTAGAAAGTTTAAACTCCATGAGAAGGGAAGTGAGAATACAGAGGTGGCACTGGACAGTGAAAATGGGAACATTTCAGTAGATTATAAGTCTTGGAGATGTTGTGGTCAGAAAATGGGATGCTTGAATTTGAGATAATGTGGATACATTGTAGTTTATGGTAATAAAGACGTCAAAGTGTGACTTTGGGGTTAAAGAGATAAACTAGGGTTGAAAAATAGATCATTGAAGTAGAAAGTGTCAAAAATATAAGAGACTAAATTATTGAAGGGGTCATCTACATGGATATTAAAATCACCAAAAATGGTAGCAAGAATAGAATTAGAAAGAGTTCACTGAGCCAGGAGCTGAAAGTGTAAGGCAGTGAAAAGTGACCTGGGATCTGTAGATGACCACAGCAAGGAGAGAGGGTGTTACAGTGTGATGACCTGTGGTGTAAAGCTGTGTGTCTGTGGCAGGGAAGGGATCAGAGGGAAGAGCAAAGGAGAATGGTCTGAAGTGTCACTGAGGAGCAAGAATACACCAACCTTTCCCAGAAACCAATGGCAGAGGGCATGGGAGAAAAAAATCCAACAATTAGAGGTTCTGCAGGGGAATGAGTATGTTTACAGCGACCCACTTTTAGTTATTGCAAGACAGCAAAGGGTGCATATAGAGACAATTCTGAAGATACCCCAAATTTTGCTCACAACTGACCTTGAGTTCTGGCATAATGGAAGAGTTTTAGAAGCTGAGGGAGGGTGAGTGGTGGGTTAGGAGGGGTCTGTATGGAGTGATATAGGGAATCTAAAGGGTACAGGATGACTTGGGTGTCACAGGCTGCTTTGGGTGACTGGAAACAAAAATAAATGGTACAATGAACTCAGTCCTGATGGTGTTGAAGCAGGTAGTGATGATGAGTCTGAGAGTGTCAGAGAGGGGAGGCTGGGTGTGTCGATGTGAAGGCAAAGGGAAGGTGAGGTCCTATCTGGACAGGACAAGGCTACCAGGTTTCTTGCTCATTCTTGTGAAAGTCACTGGGTGTCATATTTAAATTTTATTCCCAGTGTCCTCCATTGCACAGAGATGCCACTCGATAAGGGTTTGTTGACTGAAATCAATTCCTGTATCATAAATCATCAATAAACTTTAGTTGGATATGAACACTAGAGTTAATATGGATGGATTGATTTTGAGTACTGTGGCCTGCCTGGGGAGTTTTCAGTGTTAGGATTCCATCCTGTGATACCAGACACTGTTAAGCTTCACATGGTAGAATGATCTGAGACTGAATCATCACTGACTCATGGATCCAGCTTGTTTCATCTGCAGTGCTCACTTTGAGTCACAATGACCTTTTCTGACGACTTGTAATGGCAGCACAGTGGGGACTGCAGTTCCTGGATAGTGCACCACTAATAGAGTGCTTAGCTAGTGCTGTTTCTTGTCCCTTGGAATGAAAGGGAAAGTAAAGCCAAAGAACAGGGATTAATGTCCCATTTTTCCTCACTCAGTTGAAAAATATATCTGAAAAACACTCTAAAACTTCCTAATTTAAAAGCTAGTCTTTGCAAGGTGATTTTTTTTTCAGGTAGTAAAGGGCTTTTTAAGGACATTAAAGAATTTATTACCTTTACTCATATAGAATAAAAGATGACAAAAAAAAAATAGGAATCAAGAAATCCTAAGAACTTTCCTCACAAACATTCAGAGGAGTTTTTATTTTTAAGAAGATTAGCCCTGGCTGGTGTGGCTCAGTGGATTGAGTGCTGACCTATGAACCAAAAGGTCACTGCTTGGATTCCCAGTCAGCACACATACCTAGGTTGTGGGCCAGGTCCCCAAGGGAGGCATGTGAGAGGCAACCACACATTGATGTTTCCCTCTCTGTCTCCCTCCCTTCCCTTCTCTCTAAAAGTAAATAAATAATTTCTATTTTAAAAAGGAGGAGATTAGACTGGGTAATTAAACATCCTTTTTAGCACAAAGTTTGTTATTAATCTATAAAATTTTTTATAGACTATCAAAATTTATTTTGATTGAAGTAGGAAGTTGGTCAAATACTTTTTCAATGTTCCCGATTACCATAAACTGAATTGTGTCCCCCAAAATTCATATATTAATGCTCTAATACCCATTGTGATTATATTTGGAGGTAAGGTCTCCAGGAAGTAATTAGTCTAAAGGATGTCATAATGGTAGAACTGTAATCACATAGGACTGTGGCCTTAAAAGAAGAGACAGAGATCCATCTTTCTCTCTCCCCCACCCCACACACACCATGTGAGGATAATCAGAAGGAACCATCTGCAAGCCAGGAGGTACACCCTCACAGATACCAACTCTGCTGGCGCCTTAATCTTGGATATCCAGCCTCCAGAACTGTGAGAAAATAAATTTCTGCTGTTTAATCCACCTGGTCTATGGTATTTTGTCACGGCAATCTGAGCAGGTTAAGATACCAACCTGCCCACTTTTCTAGACATGATGTTTGTTCCTAAAGGAACAACAGATTTATATCTCATTCTTGGTCAAAAGATAACTTCTGAAAATTTATGCAACAGTAAAATATTTTCTGTGGAAATGGTTACTTATTTTGAAAAATTTTAAGAGATTTTGAGATCTTCCCTTAGACTGCGAGTGTCTCATTGGTATGGGTGGTCCTTACTGGTGAACATCAGCATGCAGAGTGAATGAACAAATGAATACAAAGAATCTGCTGAATGGTAAGGGACTGTGGAAAAAATATCAAATAATATGCTGTCTTTCAGAACTCACATGAAACAAAGCCCCCACCTTTGTGTTTATATGCTTCAGGCTAACAAAAAGTAGAGAACTCATTTGTGATTTTTATTTTTCTAATTTAAAATTACTGGTTTGACACTGGCCAAGTAAGTATTAAGTTCCTTTGTCTAAATCAATAAAAGCAATCACATTTTAATGCCACTGTAGACTTATATACCTGAGACTCAGCATCACCCTCATATAGCTGTCAGCACATAAAAAAAGGAAAAAAGTTTATTGCACACAAGAAAATATAAGAATTAAAAAGTACCAGTCCTTATCCCTACGTATTTTTCAAGACATTCCCATGTTACTTCCTCATTCTTATTAATACAGGTCAGATTACCCAAGCTTTCATTTTTCCTCAGTTAGTTGATCTTGTAAGAAATGTCACAAAATGTTATAACTCTTACTAAGAGTGAAAGAGTAAAAAATCATTAAACATAACTTAGGTCTGTTCTCCAAGCTGTTGGTGAGACAGACACCTGGCATAGAGGATGCAAAGGTCGGCTCTGGGTTCATCGGCTGGGCAGCCAAACAAGTGCATTGTTTTCATTCTCTAGCTCCAGATGGCACGCCTTGCACTGTGTTAATGTAGAAAAGGAGATCTGGACTAACTGGGTCCCTCAAAGATGTGAACTTTGTATTTAAAGAAATATTAGTGTTGAAAACATCAATTTGAGTGTCCTGGGCCATTCAGTTCGAAATAATCTGTGACATTTGTGTGAGGAGTAGATGACATCTGCCAAGTTTTCTGTCAACTCCTCTTCTCTCTTCCTTCCTTCTCTGACTCCTCACTTGATGCTCTTCAATCCGTCACCTACTCAATACTATTTTCTCATTCCCTGGGAGGCAAATGTAGAAAAACAGCCAAGGACTGTTTATCGAGTTTTAGAGTCAGAACTAGTTTAAGCCCTACATAACCTTGGACAAGTTATCTCCTTATGACTCAATCTTTTCATTTCTAATAAGGGAGTGATAACAGTACTTAATTATAAGGTTGCTAGACTAATTAAGTAAAATAATGTAGGTTATACTTATTGTCAATAGTAAGTGGTCAAAATGTTAGCCATTGTTATTTCATTATTGCATGTTGAGACCCTTGTAAAGAGAAATAATTAATTTATTACTTTTCTTGGTCTTTTATATTTTTCCTTTCTACTTCTAAGAACATCACAATGAGCAAAATTGGGCTGCTTTCCCTACAGAAATTTCATAACACAGACAACTGTCCTCTTGAAGGAACCTCTTAGCAATCTGTGTATCTCCTTACTCTTTCCTTCTGGTTTTTCAATTCTACCCTATTTTGCTGTTTGCCGTCATTTCTCCCCCAAAGCCAAATGGCTTTTCATCTCTATTTCTATGGAAAGCCTGAACTCTCTCTGTTCTCTTTCATTTTCATCTCAGCATCTTCTGTAAGTTCATCTGGGCAGAGGTTCTTAGCATGGGTGGTTCTCTCTCCCTGTCTTTATTGACCACGCAAGCTGGGCTGACTGTGTTCCCTTTACTTTATTATAAGGATTTTGGGACATTTTTGTAACTTTCTCCCCTCTTTTCCCATGATGTTACAACAAAATTTATATTTATTGAATTTATAGAGGTCACCACTATGTTCTTATTCATATTCCCACATTCCTTTTTGCCTACCTTTTCTAGCTTTATTTGAAATTACTCACCTGCTTGTTCACTCCCTCCAGCTCTGCTCTCAGTGATCATCTTTCAGTTTCCCTGAGACACCAGTCTGTTTCTGGGCTCTGAGTCTCCCTGCACGTTCATCCTTTTGGCTGGAATTTCCTCCTCCTTCCTGTTTGCTTGATCAATTTTTATTCATCTTTTATATCTCAATTTAGATGTCAGGAAATGTACTGTGATTCTCAGTTTCTCACTTTATGTATTCAGTGTATACTGTGCTTTTTTGAGACACATTTATTCAAATTAAATTACTTACACACATATTTGTCAAGTGGCTGCCTCATGCACCAGACCATGAGTCAGTATTTTGTTCACTGATACAACTCTAGCACCAAATAGTCAGTAAATGTCTGCTGTATGGATGGATGAATGAATGAATGAATGAATAAATGAAAGAAAAACATGTGATTTGCACACGTCCTTCCCATTAGTTCCCATGGTATAATATAGCCTCTCTCTAACTAGTTCCTCTACCAAAGCTAACCATCCTATACTGTAATGAAATATACCAGACAGTGGGTCCATTTTTTTCTCTATTCTGGAATATTTATACTTCCCAGTTCAAACTCAAATAAGCATATTTGCTGAACTTTCAGAGATTCAAAGTATCTCTTTGATCAGTTCCTAATACACAGCTATTGATGTCTTCATCCTTAGTTTGCTGAGCAGAATCACGTGGTCTCTGCCCACAAGAGTCTCCCCGGTAGTCTCTGTTGCTGAAGAACTGCTCTCAGTACCTGGGAAGCTGATGCTCATGCCCAGTCTCCACTTGACAGTGTTCTCTAAATAGCTTCTTCTTACTCTCACAGAGCGTTTTTCTCTTTCTTGTACTTCTTGTTATAACCCTTGCTGGAAATGGGAGAGTCACGTGCAGGTCTCTTTCAGAACTGCTCCTGCTGCCTTTGTCCTATCTTTTGCTAGCAGAAATTTTGAGATTTAATCCCAGTAGAAGTATGTCAGGGGTAGACAGTGGCTGGGACTGACAAGACTAACTGATGACTAGATATCAGTAGACAAGGGAAAATTGCCACAGTTAAGCATTCAGAGCAGAGAACCCCAACAGTGATTCTCCATCAAAGCTGAAAAATAAGGCTCAGAGTATCCAAAAACCAAATCCAACCCCTCAACCCCCCAAATGCTGCAGCAAATAGCAGGAGCAAATTAGAGTCCAGATTTACTAAGCAATTTCATAATTTATGGTAACCCAAAAGGATTCCTGGAGTTTTCTCTGCAAGTGAAGCTACTCAGGGCCTAGGGACAAAAGAAGGATTTCACATCAGTATTTTCAGAATGAGGCAGAGTTTTGGAGATTGGCTCAGTGATGGCCAAGAGGGCTCAGGCAGCCAGGATGTTACAGAAAATCAGGTCTCTTGAAGTCAGACCTTCCCTCCTCAAGTAAGGCCTAGGTTAATTGCAGTAAGAAAGCTGCTTTATCCCAATTTGAGAGACACTCCTGGAAGCTTCTCTGAGTTTGGGATGGAGGCTGAATTCCATGACTTGCTTCCAGTATGGCTGTGTTGCTGTAATCATTCACTTGTGTCTCCTCTTGCATTGTGTGGTGAAACAGGGTAAATAACTAGGCGTAGACTGTCTGCAATTTTAATGTTTGGAGAGAGCTCTGCCTTCAGTTAGAACAGTGATAAACAACTCATAGCCTTCTGTTCATGACAGTTACAGAAATTAGGAAATACATCATATTCCTCACCTTTTCTGGGTCATAGACTTTTAAGAGGAGAAAATTGAAATCTTCAACCACTATTTTATCGGCAGGAAATGATCCATTCCCTAAATACAAATATTGAAAGAAGAGACCTGATGGAACATCAGAAGTTTTTTTCATGAGTTTTCATATGTTTACCCCTAGGAGCAGTGGTGGAGGATCGGGGAAGACAGAGTGACTGCGTCCCCCTTGCCCTCCTCCCATGATAAACCTCAGCCCTCCAATGGCAGCAGAAATCATGAATGCCTGGCAGGGATCAGAATATCAAATAGAAATGTGTTTGTGGGAAGTTGCAGGGAGAAAAGCCTCTTGGGTGGGAAATGTGGCAGATTATATCTGGGATTGAACAAATTAGAGATCATAGGCATTCATTTAGTATATAGACAGGGATTTGATAATGTTGCTTCAGGTTATGAATGGATCTATTAATGCTCTTTGAAAATCACAGTGAGGATATATAAAGTTAGTTCTGTTCCTGGTTTATGCCTTGGATGCAACTCTGGTCAGAACTTGGACTCCCAAGTCTACATTTGATGTTAGCCAATTGCTGGGTAGTGATTCCTCAAAGTTTAAACTCTATTATGTTTTATTTGTTGTCTTACTCCTTTTGGGCTGCAACAATAGAATACCATAGACTGGAGGTTTATAAATCATATAAATTTATTTTTCATAGTTCCAAAGGCTAGGAAGTCCAAGATTAAGGAGCTAGTAGGTTCAGAGTTAGAAAGACCCACTTCGTGGTTCATAGATGGTTGTCTTCTCACTGTGCCCTTATGTGGCAGAAGGAGATAGGAACCTTTTTTGGGAGTCTCTTTTATAAGGGTACTAATACCATTCATGAGGGTTCAGCTTTCATGATCTAGTCAATTCCCAAAGGCTATGCCTCCTATTACCATCACACTGGGGATTGGAATTTCGGTATACTAATTTTGGAGAGACACAAACATTCAGTCTATGGCATTCACAGAAAATAAAGATATATATTATACCCATTTTTTTCAGGAAGAAAATTAAAAATATATTTCATCAAATGATTAATCTGAGACTGAGATTCTGCCATTATTTATTATATCATGGGGAAGGAAAATCCAATATTTGTCTCTCAGTCTTTCTTAGAGATAACATTATTTAATGTACATGCATGTGCACAAATGTGCCCACTTGGTTAGTTGGAAGTACAGTGGGTTAAGTATGTGTGATATAGTTTTTAAAATATGCTAGACTTTTATATGTAATCATCTTTTTCCTAAACAAATTATACATTTCTAGTGGGATGGATTCATATATTTCTCTTTTAAATTGACTCTTTTTCCCCTTAAACTTGCCTTGCCATTCTCTCTTTCTCATTTCATTTTTTAATATTATATTTTTTCTTTATTCTCTTTTCCATTCCTGATCTCAGCCTTTCTTTCATCCTTTCCTCATCTTTTATTTTTCAGTCTCTTATGTCCATTGAATCCTAAAGTAAAACAAATTAATTTTTTAAAAGAGTAGCAGGAAGCAAAGAGATTTAATTTGTCATGTTTCAGTCAGGCATGCCATCCCTATGAGTTGGGGAATAAGGGATTGATTATAGGAATTGTACTTCATGTGGCCATGGGAGTGGCTAAGGAATTAAGGTCCCCAAAAGGGAGCTGGAGGACCACAGAGAAGTTACTCACCAGCCTGCTGAAGCACTGGAGGAGGTGGACAAGGTAGAATCTGTGAAGTCAGTCAGGTTTAGGTACTACAAAGGGGGATGATTGAAGACTCTCTTGAAGGCTATGACTTTGCTTCCATTGGTGTGCCATGGCTTATTGTTGGATTCCAGAGCTGCCAATGGGATAAAGAGCAAGAAATACAGTAGAACAGAGAAGAGCAAATGCAAGCTGGAGCTTATCATCATCTTGCTTATATCTCAGTGCAAGGTGAGGGAGGACAAGCTTGAACTTACCACTACATCTGCCTCACATTCCACCTAACCAGGATGGCCTTCAGAAAATAATAGCTGCTACTTCACCTCTCCCTTCCAAATACTATACAAACATCTTTTTGGCCAACTGTAAACTAGAATGTTGAAGAAAGGGGAAGGTAGTTCCAGCTATGTAAGTTGACAAATACAAAGCTAACACAAGAATTAAGCATGTTTGTATCATAGGTTTGACAATAGAACAAGGAGACTTGTAAATGTCAACATTACATAATTGGCTTTCTCTATTGGAGTCACAGTCTCTGATAGCAATAGAGATTTCATAGGATCATCTGTTAGATTCATTTTGGTTTCTCAAAATTACCTAGTAATGATAATGTACAATAAATGATTTACATGTACTAAGGCTGAATGGGTAAATAAGACATAGTTGCTGCCTTAGTGTTAATCATCTAAGGAAGGCAGACATAAACAGACAATGTTAATACAGTGCAGTAGGTACCACAGTAAGGCAAGCTAAGGGCTCTGTGGGAGCACAGAGGAGATGTCCTGATGTGGCCTAGGTGAGAAGGCTATGGGATCTTCATAGACCAGTTGAAGCCTGACATGAGATTTAAAGGCCGAGTAAGAATTTGTCAGAAAAAGGATACTTTGGGCAGAATCATGGACTAAAAGTTTGGGGTTCCTGAAAATTAAACCGCACACATGACTGCCCTGGCTGGTGTGGCTCAGTAGATTGAGTGCCAGACTGATAATTAAAGGGTCACTGGTTCAATTCCCAGTCAGGGCACATGCTTAGGTTGTAGGCCAGATCCCCCATAGGGGGCGCATGAGAAGCAAGTACACATTGATGTTTCTCTCCCTCTCTCCCTCCTATCCCTCCCCTCTAAAAATAAACAAATAAAATCTTTTTAAAAAAGTGCACACATTGGGAATGGCAAGAGATTTGATTAAAGCCATATTTTACAATATGTGGATATATGTGATCTATAATCATTTATTGGTGAAAATTTAGAGTAAGGGAGAAAAAATGGACATTATATGTTTGCTTATTGTACCTTAGTGCATATGAAGGTTATTTTTAACATCTAGATACCATCTCTTCCTGATCTCTTTATGTTTTGTATTGTCAAATGCACTGTTCCCATCTAATTTCATATATCTCACTAAGAGAAAAAGGTACAACACCGTTATAAATCTAGAATGTCATAGCTCTTCAGCACCTAGTGGTGTTGAAACACCACAGTCCTTCTTGCCTCTGAAGTTTCCCAATACCACTTATTTAATGCTGGTTATATCATTACTTATGATTCTGTATCATCTTTCATGTCACCTGTGGATACTACTGTCTTCCAATGACTCTCTTAAAAGTTACTATGTTTCCTTGATAATGACCACAAATGTAACTCTTACACAGGAAAATGGAAAAGATAATTTTATGGCCACGATAAATTTATCATTCAGAATGTTACGGTAGAACAACACATCTTTTCCCACATCTTTGCTTGAACTTCAGGCCATAACCATGACATTCCTAAAAATTCCTAAAGTGTGACTTTTTTCCATGTTGACTGCCGTCTCTTGTACGCTGACACAAACAGGAAATGTAGGTAAAGGACCAGGCAGGGTAAGAAGAGTGTTTCCATTCATGTAAGTAATGCCTGTTCCTCATGCAGTTCAAGACTGATTGAAGAGAACAGTCTTGTCACCACATGGTGCAGGAAGCAGGTAGGGGACTAAGAGAGAACAGTAATCAGAAGGTACCATTGGTACTATCATCATCAAAACCCTCAGATGATATACAATCACCCACCTGCAGAGAACTACAGAAGACATGTGGCATGGAGCCTATCAAGAAAGGGGGGTGGCAAACCAGCAGTGAGGAACACACAAGATAAAGGACAATTGCTACCACTCCTACCATTATTGGGTGCTATAGACTAGAGGTGGCACCACACTCAGGGCACAAATGGGTGAGAGTTACACCCACAGCTCAGTCCCAAAGGTTAGCATAGCTCTGAACTCACCCTATGTTCAACATGAGGATACTCACTCAAAATCAACATGTCAGCATCTTTATGGTGGCTCATTTTTATGTAGTCATACCAAAGAAGCACTGTGCTAACCATCAAGAATAATCCTGGAACCAGGGCCAGCTGCAAGTCCCAGGGAAATACCATGGCCTGAGTCCTGAGTTTTGTGGGAGTATCTGGTCAACCTCATAGGTTGGACAGCACTTTGAAATGAAGAAATGAGGACTAGGGTCCACAAGGGTCCCCATCTGACCCCCAAATGCCTCATCCAGGTGGTATTTTCAGAACAAGTGGTCCTAGGATTTCCAGGAAGGGGATTTAGAAAATTTCTTGGAATTTCAAAGCACAGTAGGCTTCATAAAGTCCAAGCTTAGCTCAAGGCTGAAACTTTCCCAAGTCTAAAGGTAGTACTGAAGGTAAGCTAGGGCCAGCTAATGGAATATCTTATAATACCATGATCAGGAGCTTAAATTTTATCTGTAAATTGGTGCTTCCAACATGTCTTACTTTTTGTGAAATGCATGTTATTAGGTAAACTGAAAAATATGGTCAAATAAATGGGAAACACTGGACTCCTGATAGCCTTTAATATATTAATATGAATTTTGAATTTTCTATGAAGAGGAATGCTATGAATCCTCTTGTAATTTCATCCTAAAGATAACCCATGAAATTCTTAATCTGTTATAAAGTATATTCTTTAATTACTATTTTATAGAACACACTTTGGAAAAATCTACAATAGACATGAAAGCTATTAGAAGATTTCATGAAGAACAAATTTCAGTTTTAGAAAAATCACTCATGGTAACTGGAATGTGGATGGTTAGAGGGGAGAAGAGAAAGGGAAAGAGCAAGAGTAGAGGTTAGGCAGTTTTTTAAGAATTAGTTGTTATGATGAGGTTTGAACTAAGACAGTATTAGCAGTACTGTGCAGACACAAAATAAGCATATGTTTCTTAGATAAAATAAATTATATGTACCTGGCTAAAAATAACTAAATCAGAAAAAAAGCCATTTAGTTATTTCAGGCTATTGAGCCAGCCACTGCACTTAATGATAGCAAACTTCAGACTGTGCATGGGACTGCTTCCTTGCAGTCATAGTCATCGAGCACATTTTATTCACGACCATTTACTGGGGTGTCCAACCTGTGGTCTGTGGGCCACATGTGGCCCAAGGTGGCTATGAATGCAGCCCAACACAAAATCGTAAACTTACTTAAAACATTATGAGATTGTGTGTGTGTGTGTGTGTGTGTGTGTGTGTGTGTGTGTGTGTGTGTGTGAGAATACATGTTGCAGTGTATTTAATGTGTCGCCCAAGAGAATTCTTCTTCCAGTGTGGCTCAGAGATGCCAATAGGTTGGACACTCCTGACTATGATTCTTGTATTTAAGGGCATGTATTTTCCATAAAGCATTTCCTTTAAACAAAAGTCAACCACTTCATCTAGGTCTCAATCTGTTTCATTGCTGCAGAAGAAACTAGCCATATTGGACTTAAGTGACAGACATTATGTCAGGCTCTGACATCATGTGAATTATATGAATCCTAAGGTATCCTCAAGCAATTTTGATCATATGTGATCTCCCTTGAAAATGACTTCAGTATCCAATCCCAGTGTAGGTGGCAACTGTGTTCACAGATAGCACCAAAGAGCACATGCCAACCCTTTCTTTCTAAATCTAATCATGTGATTCTACAGCCCCAAAAACGCATACATAAATTTGCATCCTTTAAAGGAGTGAGAGTTTGAATAATCCCTAGGTAAAAGTAGAAGCACTAAGTGTATTAGAAACTGTAGAGGCTGGAAGTTGGTACGGTTTCTGGAAAAAACTAAACTATTTGATTTTTTGACAATGAACCTGAAGGTCAGAGAGAGAAATTGACCAAGCCTGACCCCATATGGTGGAATGGAGAGGTATACCCAAATGTTCTTATCTTTTTAGAAGTGTTGATCCCTAGTGACTACAAATCTCTCTTAGAATACTCCATTAAAAGTTTTATGAAAGAGCATACAAATGTTATGTTATTTTTTCTTAATTACAAAGTACATGCAAACTTTAACTGCATGGAATCTTATTGTATAAAGGCATATTACCTTCCTATGCATTCCCTACATTTCTAAATACCTAATTTCTGTTTTCTATATAATAGAATAATTCACTACAAACAGGAAACATCTGCATTTTAAGATGTTTGTTAATAATTTTATTTTCCTAGAAATTTATCAGAAGTATTAATTCTACCTCTAAATGCAAATAAGGGTGTTTACAACACCCTTTGTAAACACAAACACATCCCACTGGTGTTTTATAAACATAAACACATCCCACTTCACCACACCACACCGGGAGCCTAATAGTCAGCACTGCAGTGTCTTCTTAGCCAACATCCTACCTAGACATTTAATTGTAGGCAAAGTTATTTAGTCTTTGTTTGACTGGCTAGAACCTGAGCCTTTTAGAGTACTGGATAATGAATTGCAGAGTGGCCCTTAATCTTCTACAGCAGCAACTCTTGCTTAAGCCAAAGAAGAAATATAGCAAAGCATGGTAGGTTATTGGCTGAAAAGGATAAGACCAGCCAGGCCCCTCACTGACAGTGGCTTGGCCAGACAGTTGAACATGTAAGGTTCTAAACCCCTTCTGAAGACAGGTGTCCATCAGAAGCAGAAGGCAATATGGGACACTGAGGAACAGCAGAGCAACAGCTACCATGGTTAGTTTGAAAAAGAGACAGTGTCATTCAGAGAATACTGTGATGTTGGGCGTGATAGAGGACAGGATCAAGTATATCACAGAAAAGGAACCAAAAGGGGCAGGAAGCCAAATGCTCCTGTTCAAAAGCTGGTGATGACATTGTGGTAGCACCAATAAAGCCAAGCATGTCGTCTGCAGCAACCTAGAGGCCCACAAAGGTGATATGCAGAGGAACAAAATCCCAAAGCCATTGTGTGGCACGAACACGAAAAGAATAAAGCGAAGCAACCAAACTCCCTGATTCCTAGAAGCTTCAAAGCACAGTGAAAACATACTGGAAATAAAAGAAGTTATGGAACAACACAGCACAAACCCATCTGTGTTTTTAAAAAAATGTGTGTATGTATTTATGTGTTTGCAGGTATACGTATGAGAGAATGCTAGTACGTGCCCAGGCTCATTTAGACAGCTATGTCTGTAGGGCACATAGAAATGTCTGAAAGCACACCAAAGTAACCAAACTGTTTCCTATACTGTATCTTGGGTTGTCAAATAAGACAGGTGGAGGAGGGCACTCTCTTTTCTTAGTTATGCGTGTTAAAGTTTGAATTGTCAGTGCTGGCAGATTCACTTTCTTTTAGCATTTGTCCATATTTCCTTAAAAATATATGTATTTTTTAAAAAGTCAAACTTTATATTTTACAGCCTCATTTAGTTGTGAGAATCTGAAAAATCTCTTCATATATGTTTTTGTTGTTTTCTAACTCTGTAAATTGGGCATGCCCTTCTGACCAAACAGAGATGTGGAGCTCAGATGAACTGAGGCTTCCCAGAGTGCATTGTAAGTGAGAAAGCAATACAGTGTAAATATGAGATCAACCTTTGCCTTTTATTTCTGTCGAGAAGCCAAGAGTGTACTTGACATACCCTTGCAGAAATGAAGAAAAGCTTTAATTTTGAATATTTTTCATCAACCTGTGCTTTGAAGGCCCTGTACCAGGGACTCTCCGAGTGGATTTGGTCAGGCAAAAGAACACTTCTGTAATGTTTTCACTGTAGGATGCCCATTCTTCCCTCCCCACTCTGAACTGAGGAGAGATTATTAACACAGTTAGCTGAGAGGTGGTCGAAAGAGCTTTATTTATCCCTTGACTTGTCTTCTCTACTCTTCTGTTTCAGATTCCAGCCCAGACAAGCAAGAGAAATGATAGTATTCTAATTAAAAAGATAAAACTGGGCTTTTACTTTCTCACTTACATGCTTCATCCTCATATAACACTAAGTATGCAATAGAAAAAATACTTGTCTTCTAGGAGTCACATATCAGTCATTAAAATAAACATCAAAGCTTTGTAAATGGGGCTTTATGAACTTTTATTTCCACCACTCTCATCAATTTTTACTAACTGGAATCCTTAAACTCCAGTTCCTAGCATTAACCCATGTAAAGTACATTAGCTTTCAAATTCAGTGTGAGTAGGAATAATTTGGTTTGCTTCTTTAAAAATGCAGATTTCTGAGCCTCATCCATAATTCATAGGATTTAGTTTAGGTCTGGGTTTTGCCCCAGGAATCTGCACTTTAATCTGTACCCCAGATGATTCTACTGAGGTAATCTAAAAATTGAGATTCCACTGCAGTAGCTTACGAGGATCTACAATAGGATATATATCCCAATTCTCATTTTAAAAAAGATAATAGCCTTAGATAAGTCTGATATTCACTAATTCATTCATTTGTTTAAATGAACATTGAGTGCCTACATGTTTCAAGTTCTACGTAATAAAGATATTAACATGATGCAGCTTCTATCCTCGAGAAGTTTATGATATATCTTTTAGGAGCTGAGTTAAGTTTTTTTTACTACATATTCATTTTATTTCAGACATCTGAGATGATTTTTTTGCTGCCCTTCTTCCTGTACTCTGTGACCAATCAATATCACTTTAATATTATCTGGGAGCATAAGTCAAAAGTCTCAAAAATGTTCATGTTTGGGGGAGAAACATGTCTAAATGGCAGTGGAGAAGCCACAAGGTCTGCAGATAGCTTATGGTGCAAACTTTTTTTATTTGATGACAAATACAAGATTGGTAAGGGGTGTCTCTATACAACAGCAAAGCAGCCTTCCTATTTTGCAGAATATATATATGTCTTCCATATGTCATTCTTGCTAGAGGGCTAAATCATTTGGATGGTTATGTCTAGCACTTGGAACCTGAAAAACTGGTGCAAAGATATAGAGTCCATAATGATACTATTTGTTACCTAGGCTGCAGAGAATGTCTGGCAACAGAGTTGAAGATTAAGATACCGCAGGCATAATAGACAGTGTTGGCTGTGCCTTTGGCAGCATCATAATCAGGCTTTTTCTGGGTGTTCCTTTAGCTCCAGTCTACTCTTCAAGGCTGACTCTCCAACTTCCTGATTAATTCTTTCCCATAAATTTCTTTTCTGCTTTAGTTGTTCAGATCAGTTTCTGCTGCCCGCAACTCAGAATTCTGACAAACACCAAGACTAGTATCAGCCATTATGTAACAGAAAACACAGCCTCAGACAAATGGCAGAGGACAAAGCTGAGATTGGATCTATGGACTATGTGGGCATGAAGTCAGGGAGAATCTCATTTGCACAGGCATAAGAACGACCCCAGAATGTAATGGTAAACTATTGCTGTTAACCTGGAATGCGGTAATGTCGAATAAGGTCAAGTCTTTCTAGGATTAAGTTACCACTACCATAGAAAAATGAAAGGAATGAAGAAGTCAAGGACTATAGAATGAGATGTTGGTCTATCACACTCCTGGAAATCTCAGCAAACAGTTCACCAATTTCTCAAATAAAGATACTGAATGAGCCTTGCTGGCATAGCTCAGTGGATTGAGCTCGGGATGAGAACCAAAGCATCGCAGGTTCGATTCCCAGCCAGGGCACATGCCTGGGCTGCAGGCCATGGCCCTCAGCAACCGTACATTGATGTTTCTCTCTCTCTCTTTCTCCCTCCCTTCCCTTTCTAAAAATAAATAAATAAATCTTTAAAAAAAGATACTGAATGAAATCCAAGGATAGTTTATGATCAAGATAAAGGAATCTTTTATTTATTGTTGTAGGTGGTTCAGAAAATTCTATCTGTTCAATTCACTACCATTGTTCTGGGGCTGGTGGTACTCCTGGGAATATACAGGAAATTCAGAAAAACTTGGGGTACCCTGAATCCTCACCTCCCACTGAGCATCTTCTACTAGTCTCCTCCCTATTAATAAGGCCACTTATTGCAGACAGTCTTCCCTCACCTAATGGGCTTACCTCCCTCAAAGAGCCAGTTCTTTTCATAACTCACTTTCTTTCCTTCTTCTTCTCCAAGGTCAAGTCAGGGAAGAAAAGGAAGAGAAGGCTTACATATAAACATCTCTAGTACTTCCCTAATTTATACTTGTTAGAATCTCAAGGATATGTATAGACATGGATTCTATGAGGGGTTAGTCTAGGATAGATCAACCTAAGTTTATTGATGTAGGTACGAGAGATTCTGTATTAAGCATGCTGGTCAAACAGGTGAGAGTAGTTCTCATATATGGTGTTTACATAATATTGATGTGAAATGTCGGGAGTTTTGTGGACTAAGGTAGAAAAGGGAATCCAAAAATTAAAAATAGAAGTTCTTAAGTATCTTTGTCTTGTGCAATCTGTCCAACCATTTTAATTTACTAATGAAGCTCCCAATAAGGCCCAGAAACCAGCCTTGATAAGCACAATGACAAGGGGACCAACAACATATCTGAAGATGAATGAAATGTTGTTGTGAAGCACTAAAAATGAAATGAGCTCCTTGATTTCAATGTGGGTGAGAGAATTTTAAGGTAACAAAAAAAGACAGGTAATATCAGACAATCACAAATGGCATGGACACATACATGTCATGTAGCATGTACCTGCTATCATCATCAGACCATCATGGTCTGACCCACAGGGATCTTCAACAGTTGTTATTTGGTCATTGAATACCTATGTTGAAAGTGGATATGGAGTCCACCGAGGTTCTACTACTTGATTTGTATTGACAGGAGTAGAAACCCAACAAACTTCAAAGCTGGTACACAGAGATTTCACTGGAAGCCCCATGAGTCACAGTCCCTTTTCCATTTCTCTGACCTGAGTCAGTTCATAGATGCAGAGCTCTTTGAAGTACAGGTGATATTGAGCAAAGATCTTGGGGAATGAGAAGACATAGAGGGAAAAACTAACCTACTTTGGGACTTTGAGGAGATAGGGGCTGAAGTAGCAATGTAAGTCTTTCTGGTTATATTTTTATATTTATCGTTTTCTCTGATAACATTTTAGTTGTTCCTTTGCCTATTGTTCATGTTCTGACATTAACATTTTACACTGTTTTCTAGTTTTTAAAAAAGCACTTCAAAGGGATATTTTCAAATTTTCAAATCTTGAAGACAAGCATGTAATATGTTAGAAAGCTATAAAATGGCCACTCTATTTTTAATCCATTTCATTATTTACTGCAAAAGGTCTTGTCTGTAATTTAGCAATTTAGAGTCTTTTTCTTAAATGTTTTGGTTACTTAATTCATCTTTCCAGAGATTATTTTTGAATGCCAGATGAGTCTGCATTACAATCTGATTCTTACCTGTCTGCTCAGGTGGAATATTTTTCTTTGCATTTGGAGAAAATGTTAATTAACACATTAGAAATGTATTTGGTACATTTAGTTGCAAATGCAAACAGTCTAATCTTCTATTCATTAGAGCCTTTTGTCTGAATCATTCAAGTGAGTAACAGGCTGCTCTGAGACATCACCAAAATGATTCAGTTATCCTAAAAGTATTTCTTTTGTTTTTCTGGGAAGAGTTATATATTTTGAATTACTCAAATTGCATATTTATTTCATCACCAGGCTAACTACCATAGCAACACTTAAAACGATGGTCATGTTAATTACCTCACTGAACAAGAGATTCTGGCCAATTTTCTGTTTTGAACTTAGCTGAGAATGTTACCAGCATTTGTAGAACTAAACATCAGAGATTTTGTACTTTGGGGCTTTATATTGATGTTGGAGGAATACCGGTGAAGAAGCAAGGTACAATGAGATGGCTGGGTGCAGTTTTCCCCTTTGGTTCTATTCCCTTTCTCTTCATCATTCATGTTTATTCTTTCCTAGGAGTGAGCATAACTGGAGGGCAGAAAGGGAAAGTCATTTATCAAGTGCCTACTATGTGCTAAGTGCTAACTCTCTATGATCAGTTCAATCTTCTTGACAGTTATATGGGTGAAGTAACACTTTTTTTTTCTCTTGACAGAAGAGAAAAATGAGGCTCAAAGAAATGAGTTCATTCATTTATTAACTTAATAAATAGTTATAAACTGTTTTCTTTCAGCAAAATGGACCAAACCAGTAGAATTAGTATGGCTGAGATTTTAAACAAAGTCTGAATCCAGAGCTCAGCTTCTTACACTATAGGATCTTGTCCCTCGGCAGCAGTGAGTTGTTGCGGTGAATCTTTCCCACTGTTAGAGAGAATTAGTTAGTTGTGGCTTGAGAGGGGGCAGATTTTTTTCACATCTATATCCAGAAAGGGGTGTGGAACCTACTCTATAAGGAGGCAGGATACATGTTGTAATACTGCCTACTATGGGAAAACCTCTCTTCTAAAATAATATCCTTTTTCTCCATCATTCATGAAAGGCAAAGCCTTCTCAAATGCAATCAGACCCAAGGGTTAAACTACAAATAAAAATGCAACTTCTCTTTCTTTTTCTTCCTCTATGCTTGCACTGTGTTCTCTGGTCATCTTCAATTTCTTTTCTTTCCTGGAATACTTCTTATTTTCTCTTTTTTCCATCTTATTCATCTATCTGGAACACTCTTCCTCCTTCCTTCTCCTTATTCCTTCTACACTTTCCAATGAGGCTCTGGGTCTCAGCTTTCTGACATCCCTTTCTCTGTGTAAACTGGAGGCCCCCAAACTAGATTAGGGGTCACACAACATCTATCACAATGGATCATAATTGCCAGTTTTCACTCAAATCCATCATTGATGGTCACTGGTCTGAGGGCAGGGACCACATCCTTTTTATTTACCATCGTAGCCCCAACTCCTGAACAGTGCTGGGCTCACTGTAATTTCTCATTAAACGTTTATTGGAAGAAAAGAAGAAAGGGAGGAATTGATAAAGAAATGAAGACAGGAATAAAGGAAGAGAAAGAAGAAGGATCAAATCCTTAGGGATGGCTCAGTATTCTTTCCATATTTAAATGACTTTGAAATGCTATGAGGGACTTTGTTCCTCTCCCTGGAGCAATGTGGTACAATTAAATTTCTGTACCAAGGGACATGTTCTATATGTGCACTATCCAATACAGTTGTCACTAGCCTTATGGGGCTATTGAACATTTGAAATAGGCCCAGTGTGCCTAAATAATTGAATTTTTGATGTGGTTTTGCTGTAAATACAAATAAACCAGGTGGTTGGTGGCTCCTGTGTGGGATAGTGCAGGCCTCAAGGAGTCCCTGGCAGAGCCCACCTCAGTGCCCATCCCCACAGCCAGTTCTGCTGCCCTGTTGCTCAATACTGTCTTATTCATTGCAATTTTCCTGTTGTTTTAAAGAATTTCTCTAAAATTCTCCATTACCATGCTAGTAGCCAAAGTGAAATAAATGCAACATATAGCATGCCATTTACTCTTCATTTCCAAAAGCCATAATAAGGGTGGTTTTGATGTCACAGATACCAGTGAATGGTTTCTATACATATCACCCAGAGCTGTATTTAAAAAAAAGTCCTCTATAATGATGAAATGGTAAAATAAGCAAATAGCTTCTCAAACAATTATGCCAAATGCTGCAAAATCAGCTACAAATTGTAACAAGGATTTAATTTGACCTTTGCTTTTAATTCCTTTGGTGTACAGAGAAAAGAACAGGCTGCAGAATAGCAGAAGGAAGGTAGGGAGAGAGGTGAGTGAGGGAAAAGCATGAGAGAAAATGAGTGCCTAATCTTCACCTCCTCGCACAAAGCTGAGCAATGATCATCCCATAGTTACCATTATGAGATGGCCAGCAGGTGGGAGGGAAGAGCGGTGTGCTGGGAGTCAGAAGTTCTCTTCCTTACTGCTTGGGCAAGTCACAAAATCTCTCAGAACCTCAGTGTTTTTCTTTTCTAAATGGTGGCAAATATACCCACTTTCCTTATCTGGTTAGGTTTTTGCAAGTTTCATAGGAAACAATATATGTTAAAAGATATGCAGTTTAAAATATTCTTACTATTATACAAGAGGAGGCAGTTTTAAACATTTTGTCACTCTCTGACTTCTAATAAAAATTCAGGACAGAAAGAACTCAAGAATATATTATTTATATTTCTTAACAGCCATACTAACTTACTTACCTACCTTTAGCCATTAACATTTACTTGGAAAGATTATATATATTTTAATCAGTATTGTTGGTGGGCAGTATTCACTTTAGAGTTGTCCTGGAATTGCAGTGCTGCATAATGTTATACCAAGGACCAGATTAGGTCCTAGATGGATTGGCATGAAGGGAGGGGGAGTTAGCTGCACAGCTTTGGAATTCAAAATAGGGTGCTGGCAGTAAAGAGAGTACATTTTTGGATCTCTTCTATTTTCACTGTAAGTATCTCCTTCAACTTCCACATTGTGCTAACTTCCCTCTCTGAGTAGGTGCCTACTTACTCTGAAATGTTATGGTGCAGTGCTTGCAGTGCTTGCTCTCTTTAGCTTTGAGAGCTCTATCCACTCAGGAAGCTCAATTAAGCACATCCAGAAAAGTCCTCAAGCAGTTTACAATCTGGCGATGGAGCTTATGTACATGTAGATGACACCATGACATAGTACAGTACAGCATACAGGGAAAAATAGGCTCTGTCCATGTGCAATTTTAGACTCCTAGACTTTTTAACAGCCTCCAGAGTGTTGTAGTTAGAGCACCCATTTTCCATGGCATTCCTACTTAGAATAGATAGAATATTGACATTCTGTGCATGAAAATTCATATTTACAAATTTTATTTTCAAAACAAACCACCAGAAAATGACAGCCTACACACTAATTAGACATGGAGGATTCTATTAGGTGAGGTCAAACTCAACAAGTGCTATATTCAACATATATTTCTAAATTGATTTTAATAACATGTGTTTATTCACAGCATGTTATATACCATGTGGGAAGATTCCAATGATTTTCTGATATATTTCCATTAAAAGAACACTACTCAGCTATAAGAAAAGATGAAATACTGCCATTTGTGGCAACATGAACGGATTTTGAGAACATCATGCTAAACAAATTAAGTCAGATGGAAAATGTCAAGAACAATATGATTTCACTCATATGTGAGATATAAAACTGAAAACAACAAATGAACAAAGACAAACAAAAACTCAAACACACAGACAACAGTGTTGTGGTTACCAGAGGAGAAGGGTGATGGGAGGAGTAAAGCGAGCCAAATATATGGTGATAGAAGGAGATTGGACTTTGGGTGGTGGCACGCAATGCAACATATAGGTGCTGTATTATAGAATTGTATACTTGAAACCTATATAAATTTATTAACCAATGTTACCCCAATATGTTTAATTAACTTTTTAAAATAATATAGTTTCATTAAACGGATCTAGTATTATTAAAGTCCCTACACACAAACTAGGACTCAAATGAAATGAAGTGTTACCAGTTTCATTGTTTGTGCTAATAACCATATATTGTTTGCATTAAGACAATGTTATATCATTGTTGATTATGTTTCTATTTGAAATTCAAAAATAGAGTATTAAAATAAAAGGTTCTCTCTGAGATTCAGATCTCTTCCTAAAAATTGAGCACTGGCTGGTGTAGCTCAGTGGATTGAGCACAGGCCTGCAAAGCAAAGGGTCGCTGGTTCAATTCCCAGTCAGGGCACATACCTAGATTGCAGGCCAGGTCCCCTCTAGGGGGCATGCAAGAGGCAATCACACATTGATGTTTCTCTTCCTCTTTTTCTCTTTCCCTTATCCTCTCTCTAAAATTAATTAATTAATTAATTTAAAAAATTTGTGATACATCTTATCTTCTGACATTGTGATACAAAATGTCCATTTTAATGAGTTAGATATTCAAAGTATATAGAGAAATCAGCCTTAAAAGTATGTTTTATTTTGCTCTCACTTCAAATTTAAAAAGAAGAATGCAAGCAGAAAGATTTGGGGGGATTTTTGTCTGTTTTTCTGCTCTCTCTAAGACATAAAGTACAAAATAGAGCAAAACTGAAAGAAACACTAGCCAGACAGAAATGTCTCCTTGCTAACCTTAGGATGTTCAAACTTCCCATTTTTTGTGCATATTTGAACTTGATGTCTTCAGCCAGAAGCCTCTCAAGTTGTGGAATGGCTGAGAAAACTATACACTAGCATACCCCTGTGTGGTTTCTTTAATTAATTGCTTGTCTTTGATAATATAAGGTGCCACTTTTATTCTCTCGTTAAACTCTAGACTCCCTTCTCCATGGTGAAGGAGAAGGTGGTTGTTATACTTTTCACCATCAGGACAGAAATCCTCAAGTTTTCTCTAGGTATATCAAGTTAGATCTTAGAAGCCCTCTTTCAGAAGTAACTGGAAGGGTCGGGATGTCAATTCAGTCAAGTCAGCTAAAGCAGAGGGTGATCGTAGGTGCGATCTTGGGTCTGCAGCAGTTGTGGGCAGAGCAAATGACCTCTATCCAGGGAAAGAGGCCATGTGCCTTTGTCCTTGACTTCTGAGGCTTTCTGTTGTATGGGAACACATAAGTACAGGGTTTTCTGAACCTGACCTCTGTTGCTGACATTCTCTTGGTTTACAAAAAGATTCTGGTTGAATAAAATACAAGCTTAGATTCAAAGGCTCAGTGGACCAAAATCAGGGAAAAGCATCTTTCAGAGCTACAGCATCTGTCTTTCCAGCAAAGTACTGGACTGTATCAAAGGACAGAAATTAATCTCTAAAATTCCAATGCTGGCATTGCTTCATAACTTGATACAAACTCTAGCAATGTGATGCTTTTTATGTGTTTTTTTTTCAGTGATGTAAATATCTGGATAGCACTCGTGCTCTAGCTTCATGTAAACTTTCCCCATGTGATGCACAGCTCAACATCTTCCCCATAGTAATCTCTTAATACATGCCCATTGACAATGCATAAATGAATGAAAGAATGAGCAACACAGGAACATCCCTCTCCTAGGAAATTTTAGCATTTTACCCTGAAAAGCAAGTAATGAAGCTTTCTGAGAGAACATTTCACAACTTGTTTTTTCTAAAGGCTTTTGATACAAAGGTTCTTAAAAGTTCAACATTGTAACATATTTTAAAAATAAATCAGAACATTTTAACAGCAGTAAAACAATTTTCTTTCCATGCCATATTACCCCCTAAATTCAGAGGCAGAGCTGTGTTACTGTGCCTGCTGTGTAACCACAGAGCTGACCAACAGGGCTTCAGAAAAAAAAATTCTGAAGATCCCACCCAATCTGCCTAAATAAACAAGGCTGAGGCTAGGGCATGACCCCAAGCTGAGATCATGAAGTAGTAACCTTTGGGGGCCACAACTCAGCTTATCTATTATGCATGTGCTGAGTCATATGCCCCCAAAATTCCTATGTTAAAATCTCAACCCCCATTATATCAGAATATGACTGTATTTGGAGACAAGGCCTATAAAGAGGCAATTAAGTTCAAGTTAGGTCATTGGGTGAGCCATAACCATTATGGCTAACCATTATGGTGAGCCATAACCTAATGTCACTGGTACCCTTATGAGAAGATATTAGGACAGAGAAAGGTACAGAGGGAAGACCATGTGAGCACACAGGAAACAGATGGTGATCTCTATAAGCAGGGAGAGAAACCTCAGAAGAAACCAACCCTGCCAACACCTTGGTCTTGTACCTTTACCCTTCAGGACTACAAGAAAATCAGTTTCTGGTGTTTAAGCCACCCAGCTTGTGACACTTTGTTATGGCAGCCCTAGAAGATTAGTGCACTTTGTCTTCATCTTTCTCTCCCCAAGGAAGAAGGGAATGCATTGGACTTGGGACTCCTTGGTTTCCACAGCTAGGTAGGGTCTCTGGTAACTAGCTTTATGGTTGCTATCACTGAATCTGCAGGGTATCTGACTATTTGATGCTGCCAGAATAAAAAGGGGGCAGGGAAGAGAAAGTGAAACTGAAAGAAAACCACCTACCACTTGGGGTGAGAAAAACATTTGAGTCTCCTTCAGGCTGGATAAATGCTGCACTAAGTAGCTGGCTTTCCAGAGAAGGTCTCCCACTACAGCAAGGGGACCCCAACATCAAGATGTTCTAAGGAAGTTTTACAAATAGAGGAATAAGGATCAGCAAGAAGCTGTCCTTGGCTGACACCCATGCCAGAGAACAGTCAAGAAAGTGTCCCTGAAGAAGCCTCTGAATAAACCACAACTGAACTATCCTCAGCAACTCAGCATTCAGGAAACAGGTGGCACAAGGAGAACAAATAGCCAGTTAGGAACAGACGCCTCAGCAATCCACTTAAATGGGATGGTGAACTTGCCACCAATGTTGGTGATTGAAACAAGTTCATTTCCTCCTTCTATCATCAGGGAAAAGGACAGATTATATTTGACTAATAATTCTGATAACAATTCCTGTATGTGGTGGACTTTTCCTACAACCAAAGAATTCTCTTGGACACCAACTGGGTGTTCTGCAATTCAACTCAGTTCTGATGCTATCTACCCAGAGGCGGCATCAGATCCCACAAGTTCAGGACTCGGTTCTTCATAACTGCTTCCCCCTTTTTAGATGCCAATTGCAAGACCAGGTTGTTACCTGTGTTCCTGATCAACCAGCTGTAGATTGGAGGTTCCCATGACTCCCTACTCAGGTTTGATTAATTTATTAGAATGGCTTGCAGAACTCAGAGAAACATTTTACTTAACAGTCAGATGGAAGAGATGCATAAGGCAAGGTATGGGAAAAGGTTGGGGAACTTTCATGCCCTCTAAGTGCACCACTCTTCTCAAGTCTCTACGTGTTCACTGACTTGGAAGTTCTCCAAAACCCATCCTTTTGGGTGTTTATGGAGATTTCACACGTGGCTGATTAAATCCATGACCATTGGTGTTGGGAACTGCCCTGCCTGGTTTTGGAAACTGTAACCCCTCAGGACTAAGGCTGAGTGAGGGACCTTGGGACCTAAGCCACGAAGGAGACAAAGCTTATCTCCCTGTCAGGGGTGCCACCTCTGTCCCTTTACTTCACCCTGCTTGGCCCTGAGCCTGCCTGGTTAGCCAGTGATAGGTAAGATTCCTCAAGGGAGGAACAACCTAAGACAGGCATGGTCATGAAGGGGCCCCCAAGGAAGGACTTGGGGGGCTACCAAAAAAGGGGGTGATGGACTCTCACCCCTCAGCTTTGCCATAGCCTTAGTCTTCATTCTGTCTGCAAGAAATTTCCTAATCTCTTGGCTGCCTTACTTCTTCTGCCTGATTTAAGCTTGAAACAAGGACAGAGGGTGGTGCAGCCCTGTACTGGAAAAGGGCAGGTTCCCTGGGGTGATCAGGCCTAAAAAAGAATGCATAAAATCCTGTGAAACCTGCTTTGCTAAGAATGCCCTCAATTTTCTGATAAGGGTCTGAGCAGGAAATGAGTTTGTTTCCCAAAGTCTTATAGCCCCTTAGCTAGCTGAAGCTGACTCAGAATAAGCCCTTGTAGTTCTTTGTATGCTATCTATTGTTTGATCCTTACTGCCTGATGAGCTTTACCCATATTCCTGTGCAAATTGAACTCAATAAAAGCCCATTGAGGAACAGGCTCCTGGCCCTTCTCCTTTGAGAGATTGGTCACCTTTCCTCTCCAAGCAGATCCTGTCTTGGTAGACTTATTCTCATCCATGGTGGATGGGGGACTTTGGGGGTGGAGTCCCCCCCCCACATTGGTGATTACACCTAATTTCCAGACCCACTCTCCCATCAGGACTTGTGAACCCTATAATTGCATACTTGGCCTCCCTGTCAACTAGCCTATCCTTTGATTATATAGGAGCAATCCAAAAGTCAGCACATTCACATAGCAAAAGACCTTTTTACAGCTCTCATCACTTAGAAAATTCCAATGGTCACTGTTGTCATTACAGGAGTCAGGCAATTCATATCTGAATGTGCCCTTCCCTCATTTCCTAATTCATCTCCTCAGCCTGATTTTAATGATGAAAGAAGAGAAAAGGGCTTTGCTGCTTTGTTTTCAATGTAGAAACCAATTTTCACTAAGAGTCAATTGCCCTCGGTTAAGCAGGGATGTATTTTAGCATTCAAATTAGTTCAGTATTGAAGCATTTCTTGAAATTGTTTCAAAGCCCACTGCTAGCATATTATTTTGCCTTAAAAAGGTCTATCAAGCATTCTCTGCAGTACTTACAGTTCAAAATCATCTCCCTGGCAGCTTTAGGATTTGTTCTCTAGCTCTAAGACCCATGAGTAAAATTCTGTGAGACGCATGTAGCATATCTCTGACCCACAAATTTTCCATGTCAGATCTGGGCACTTCCGTGGTAACTGTCCTCTCCCTCCTCCAACCCAGGAAGCAGTATTAAAAGCTCTATGTTTTTAAAAATAAATGAGAAACAGCTGCTTTATGGGTGCAATATCATCTATAAAGGACCCACATTAGAGTAGTCACAGGTGTTAAAATAGAGATTTTTAAGATTCTCATTTTGTTCATTTCTCATTCCCTGAATAGTCCAGCATCCTCTTACACTACCATCCCCTCAGCCTTGCTAAGTAAGCCTGCACAGCTGGAGAACAGAGACAAAACATTAAACCCTCTGGAGAAGGATCTTAGATCTGTGGTCGCTGGAAAGAAAGAGAAGAAGTAAATGAGGCAGGTGTCTGGAGGCTGGCAGCTGGGAAGTTCTGTTTCTTCTTGGCACCTTCTACCAATTAAGGGAAAAGATTGTTCAGATCTCCTTTCCCTGCAGAAAAAAGTGTAGGAGAAAACAAACCAAACACACTCCCAATCCTCCACCGAATTGCTGGCAGACTCTGATTAATTATCCTGGGGAATTCCTGTTGAAATTTAATATAAACATGCTATTTCAGCAAATATAATTGGAAAAAATAATCAATTTAATATATCCTCAACAGTGCTTGTTAGGAATGCTGCATCCTACAATAAACACTAAATGCACTTCTTCTTTGAAACCTGTAAATTATATTTGCTATTCTGTAAATATTGAAGGATGTTCTCTCTTCTGTCCCTAGAAATACTTAGTGCTACCTGCTGCCAAACTTGGGTTTCCTAAGGGACAGATCAGAGGGAACTCTCAAACACATTATCTTTACCATTAATACACCTTTTCCCCCAAGGTTCTGACTGTTTTCTACCTTGAAGGGCTGGAAAGCCCATGTTTAGGAGTGGTGACCTGTACATGGCACATTAGAGCCATGGCACGGCCATTTCTCATTGCTGAGCCCATGATCTTTTTTTAACATTTTGAAACATCATATATACAGACTAATACATATTTATATAAATACATACAATACATATATATATAATAATATGAAATAATCAGCAGTTTATGCTCCACCCAGGTTTGAGGAAGAGACATCAGCAATACCTTAATGGGTCCTTCCTGATGGTTGTTGTTTGCCTGCTCTCAGAGGAAACCATTGTGCTGGGCTTTTTGTTTTTTAACTTTTTAAACATTTTACTTTATACCAGGTGAGTCAAATAATTCAAACTTTTTCTTCTTGGCTCCTGCGCATACTCAATCCCCCTCTCTACTTCTCTTCCCTGTGAATTACTTTCAGGGCATTTGGGGGCTTGTCAAATGCCAATTCTTGGAGCCATTGCTTACATGTATATTCTTACAAACAGCTCTGAAACCACATCCCATTTCCAGAATTCTTTTATCATTTGTTAGATGTCCAATGTGTTCAGGCTGGCTATGCCCTTAACATCACTTTTGAATTCTCTATTCTTTAGATTGCTAAAGTACGCGAGAAAATGCTGTATTCACTATGTACTTTAACTAAAGCATCCCCAATAGAATTATAATCTTGCAAACACTACTCCCAAGGATGATGTGCTGCCCACTTGTTTTCTGGTGGTGATTGTGTGCTGACTGCTGTGATAATCATTTTCTTTCTTCTCCTTGTAGTTTTATACCTACATGCACATCTCTAAACAACCTCGTTCATATTGCCTATTTTCAACCTTTACACAAATAAAAATTCTTTTGAAAATTGCTTCACTTGCTCAGTATAATTTTTGTGAATTTCTTTTCCAATTAATGCATGGAGCTATGATTTATTTATGGCCATGCTATTCTACAATATTAACCACAATTTATGTATCTGCTTCTGATGGACATTTAGTTTGTTTTATGCTTGGGCTATTATAAACAATCCTCTTATAACTGTTCCTACATAAATTTTTTGGTGCCCATTGCAAGGCATTGCCTAGGGTAGATAGCTAAGAGTAGACTTGCCAGACCGGAAGTTAGACATGCTTAGTTTATGAGGTAATGCCAAAGTGTTTCCCGAAGTGGTTGGACCAATTATACTCCCACCAGCAGTCTAGAAAAGTTCTCTTTGCTTCCATCCTTGCCAATATTCTTTAAAGACAAGCCCAATCCTTCTTAACACAAAGTTTAAGGTCTTTATTACAAATTATTTAAATCTGGCATATAAGCTAAAACCTGTTTGTCATTCCCACTATAGAAGATTCCCTTCATTTCCCTTTCTTAAATCCTAGAGTCTGCAGAAAGCATTTCTAAGATGCTTCTTTACCTCTGCCCAACTTCAAATATTATCAATGAAATAGTGGGAAAAAAAGATGATATGGAGAACAAGAGGAAAATGACATAAAAATTCAAGAATTTGGCTTTTGGCATCAGAGCATCCACAATTTTTCAGCCTTGCAGCATGTCACAGAAGCTATTGAGAATTTTCCTGCTGTGCAAGAAAAAGGGGCTCTGAGGAGCAAACAAAATGTGGAGGAATCAGGCTGAATCTTCCTAACATATGCCAGGAAGGACAGTCTTTAAGTCCCTCAAATCCAGAACAACCTAATGACTAAAGCCAAGGAAGCAACAGCTCATTCCTCTTTTCCAGCAGAGAGGTTGTCCCCTGAATGGAACAGTCTCTGCAGTCCATAATGTAGATTTCTTGCATCTTTAAGATTAATAAATGAATTGACTAAACAACCTAATCCACTTAGTTATTGTTTCAAAAGGCCCAGTTATATTCTTCTTTGAACATGATATGTGACTCAGGAAACTCATGTAACCGAAATTGCTTTACTAGTTAATGGGGGTCATAGGGCCAGATGATTTCTGAGGTTCCATTGTGCTTTCATATTGTTTGATTACTACTTGAGTGCCAAAGGTCAAATTGTCTCCCTAATCCAAAGTGTGTGTTTATGTAGGTCATCTATAGTTGTTCTTGAAAGAATTTACTGTTGTTCACCTATGCAATTGCCAACTTGATCTGAGAAGCTAATGGTAACAGAGCAGGTAGCTGAATAAGGCTGAAGGAGGGAAGTAGAATTCAGTGATATTACTGAGTAGCTGAACAATCCCTGGAACCACCAACTTTCTTTCTTTTTAAAAATTTTTATTTTTTTATTGTTGTTCAAGTACAGTGGTTTCATTTTTCTGCCACCACTTCCCCCTGCCCCACCCACCTCCACCTCCCTGCTCATTCCTACCCCCCTTTGGCTTTGTCCATGTGTCCTTTATACGTGTGCCTTGATGACCCTTCCCCTTCTTTCCCCCGTTATCCCCTCCCCCTTCCGCTCAGTTTGTTCTTAATTTCAATGTCCCTAGTTATATTTTGCTCACTTGTTTGTTTTGTTGATCAATTTCTACTTATAGGTGAGATCATATGGTATTCATCTTTCACTGCCTGGCTTATTTCACTTAGCATAACCACCAACTTTCATGTGATTTTTAATGTAAGATTAATAAACCTCTATTATTTAAGATGCATTTATATAAGTACTCCTGTACATACAATTTAAGACACACTTACTCATGCAAGACTTTAAGATGTCTAAATGACATTGCTCTGAGGACACGGATGCCTCCAGGCCTAGCCTCATAGTTGATGGGATGACTACTTCCCCTGAGATGTAGATGATTTACTCATCTGCCTCCTCCTACCACTGGTTTTAGGCAAATTATTAAAGCAGATGCCTTTTACCATCTCTAATATTCCTAATGCCCTCTCCTCAGCTGAGTTAGCTAGTAGGGAGACTGGGAACATATTTACAGTGTAAGTAAAGAAAATGCAGCCCTGGCTGGCGTAGCTCAGTGGATTGAGCGCGGGCTGTGAACCAAAGCATCGCAGGTTTGATTCCCAGTCAGGGCACATGCCTGGGTTGCGGGCCACAGCCCCCAGCAACCACACATTGATGTTTCTCTCTCTCTCTCTCTTTCTCCCTCTCTTCCCTCTCTAAAAATAAATAAATAAAATCTTAAAAAAAAAAGAAAATGCATAAAACATGTAAACATCCCTGGCCAGGTAGCTCAGTTGATTAGAGCATTCTCCTGATACACCAAGGTTGTGGGTTCAATCTCCAGTCAGAGCACATATAAAAAGCAACAAATGAATGCATAAATAAATGGAACAACATTGATGTTCCTCTCTCCATTCCTCTCTCTCTAAAATTCAATATATTTAAAAAAAACATGAAAAGAAATTTAGTTCTGATAAATAATCTGGAATTTTACAATCAGAAAATTTGAAAATAGATTATTATAATATCATGTATATGTAAGTTTTGTGACTGATATTAAAATATTGCTTTGAATTTTAGTAGCTGTGGTAAAGATTTCCAGTGCATATTCCCATTTGGTTCTGCTCTCCTTTCTGGGACTATTGGAAGATGGAATTTTAAAGGCCATTGCAGGTAGTCAAGGCCAAAACATGTGAGTAGAAATAATAAAAAGTTCAAAATTGCTACAAACTAGTGATTACTGTGAATTTTCCACTCTTTCTCTTTCTAAATTGGAATGGTTATTTCATTTTCCTGTCTCTGTTCCACTAATTTATATTGGGAGGGAGGGAGGCAAGGTAACCTTGACTCCTTAGTTCATAGGCCACCAGCCCAAGACATGCTGCTTTGGACACAATGGAGAAGACTTTCCATATCCCCTAGAGATTTTCCACTGTAAGAAGGATGTAGTTCCTGGATGGGACTTTGACTTGTCTTCCTAAGGAAGTAATTGAGTGTGTTTTCCATGTAGACAGAAGAATAAACTAATTATTTGGTGATCAAAAAGGCAGACTACAATAGAGATTATTTGTGCTTATCTATATCCTTTTCTCCTCTCCTTGAGAAGATTAACTTTCCATCACCTTGCAGTTAGGGAGGGTCACATATACCAGCTCCAGCCAGTGAAAGGGAAAAGGTGATATGAATCTCTTCTGGGCCTAAGTATTAAAGCTAGTGTGTCACATTTATGGTCTGCTTATCTCCTATGTCAGTTAGCAAGGAGGTCATGTTGTGTGATACTATGGTGGCCTTCAACACAGGGGAAACCTTCCAAGTAGGTGGGTAAAAGTGTTCCCTACCCTGCACCAGACTTTATAAGAGTCTGTGGTTCTAAACCACTGAGCCTTTGGAAGTTTATTTGCTATTAAAGGAGAAATTGCTAAATTTTGACTAATATAATAGCATACTTAGAAAGGAGGAGTCAACACCTTTTCAATATGCCACCTTCCTAGGCACAGTGCCTCTTGAATGTCCAAAGACAGCTCCTTCTGCAACCCACCAGACCCACTTCCTCTGACAATCTCACCATACCCAGAATCTATTTATTTTCACTGACCATCAAAATTTCTTCCTCCCATCTCTGGTAACCACGGTCTTGCAAAGAATATGCTAACAACTCACATTTAAGTATTACCTGACAATAGCAATGTGAGACAGACTTTTTCAAGGAAGGTGGTGCTTTTTTAAATTCTGTTTACTTGAACCCCTGTCATAAGTATCTATATATAATTTAGCGCCTGCAGAAATGATTTTGCTTGGAACCTTATAAAAGTGACAATAGAATTTATTGAGAATAACTGGCATTTTGTAGTAAAAGCTATTTATAGTTTTGATAATTTATGTATTTGTAGAAAACTGTAGGGAATATACAAATGTATCTGATCTCAGTCTTCATTTTTTATCTTTAAGAAATTGGTGATCACTCCTAACCAGAGTAGTTAAGCAAATGCTCTAGTCTTTTTGATCTCCACTCTGCCCGTGTACCCTTCAGCAGTTCTCTGTGGGACAACGTAATCTCGCTTCAGGCTCCGTATCACTTACACATGTACACTTGTTCAAATCACCTCATTAGGTTATATGAACATAAAATGAAATCTCATTTTAAATTCTCTTTAAAATTAAGGATGTTTAAAATCTTATAAAGTACACAGGAAGTGAGAATCCCAGATATGGTTTCATCAGTAGCTCAAAAATTTGTATCAAGAACCCAGGTCCTTTTCTCTCCTCTGCTCCCACACTTTCTTCATGAATTTCATATTATAATTAATTCTCTTGTGGTCACAAGATGGCTGTAGTATTTCCAGAAGTCACATTCAGACATGAAAATATCTAGTCCAAGGTGGAAAGAGAATGTGCACTTCCCCACACCTTTTTTTTTCTGGAAGAGGGAAACTTCCTCAGAAGCCCTACAGAAGCCCTCTCCCCTTCAGGTCTCCCTAGCCAGCATCATATCACACATCCATTCCCAAACCACAACTAGCAATTGTAGTAAGAACTTCGGACAGCAGTTCTCCATGTGTGGTGGGTGGATGTCTGAGGGAGCCCCAGGCCCTTGTAGGGGGTCTGTGAGGTCAAAATCTTTGTAATAATGTTAAGAGGCTTTCTGTCCTTTGCACTGCATTTTCATTCATACCAATGGTGTGAAAACAATAATGGATAAAATGGCTACATCTCAACACTAATCAAAGCACAGGTACTTTACCACATTAGTAGTCATTATATTCTTTATTGCCATGAACTTGCAGTAAAAAGAATACCCTGTCACTCGAGAATGTCCTTGATGAAGCAGTACAGATGTTTTTAGTCATACATTTAGATTTAGAAAATGACAACTGTCCATCTCAAAAAATAAGCCTCCAAGGAGTGATCTGAGGGTGGGTAGTTGATGGAGATTTTAGACTTGGGAAGTTAAATGGGGACTCACCCTGTTCCTAACACACACTTGGCATCACTTCCGTCTTGAAGAAAGTAAGGAGGAAAAGCAAGGCACCAGGGTGCAAAATTGATTCCTAAGTCAGGGATGACAAAGAAACAATAATACTCAGAGTGACGTCAGGTGGGCAAACAATTCCTGCTCCTTTTGGTGCTCGAGCAATAGATAAAGTGTGGCAAGTGCTAGAGGGAGAAGAATGGCTTTTGTTGGAGACCTAGCTAAAAGGAAATTCCTGCCTGACTCCAAGGTTCAGCACACTAATAGAGTTCCGGCAAATGTTGAGATCACAGAAGTAATAGCATCCACAGGACTCTGCATGCTTGCTTGACAGAAGGACTGAGCAACAGGATTGAGGATAAGGGAAAGCCATCAGAAAGCCTGAGTTTGCTCAGGACTTACAGTATTGGTATAAAAACCTCCTCCACTTAATATCTGAGATATTTACTACATAATTTCATTAATTAACTTATCTAATGTAACATTGTACAGAGAGTCTTGTCTTAGGTTTCAGATATTCCCAGGAGTTCCCCTGGAAGCCGTTGGAGAATGATATGTCATTCAGCAATATCCCGTAAAATTGATTTCATGGGGAAACTCATTATAAATCTCACGGATGGATTAACTGCCTCTTATGAATACAACAACAATAATATTTCAGGTTTGTGTAGTCTTGAACTCATATCAGCTTAATAATAACTCACAACCTTCGGTCCAGCTTTTAACTCATCAAAGCAATCTTGGTCTCTGTCATCCTCCTAGTTTCTAGCCTGGCATCACCTCACATTATCCTAAAAACAATATGAGGGATACATTTTATCTCCTTTTGATGTATAGCAAAATTGAAGCTTATAAAGTTTTAAATAGTTTTCCTCAAATTCATGGGCAAGTAGGAGCAGAAATACAAACGGAACCCAGGTATTTTAAATTCTAGCTTCACATTCTTCCATGACATCACAGCTGCCTTCTATTTACAAATGTGCTCATCTACCTCCAGAAAAATGAACGTAGCTCCCAAAGTCATCGGACTTGCTCATTTCATGACACTCATGTTTTGATATGAAGATGTTCCCTCCCTGCCACCTTCCTCTAGCACTTTGTTGTGCTTCTCACTCAGTGTTGTGGAGCTGGTGCCGAGGAACATGCTTTACCTCCCCTGTTAAACCCTTGAGAGAGGGTGGTGGCTAGTCTCATTTAGCTTTGTTTTTTCCACAGAACCCAGCTCAGTGCCTGGCCCATAGTAGGAGCTTAGTAAATACTTGTCCCTGGTTATAAAATGCACAAATTACTGTGCTGAGTGTCCCATAAGTAACTTCACCACATGACAGATCAATTATCCCATGGAATTGCCTCTTTTAACTAACTTGGGATTTGATCCTACAGAAGAAGCCTGAATTGAGCCAGACCAGCCAGCATTCCTGGTCCATTGGGATCATCAGGGCCATGCTGGGATAGCAATGAGATAAACAGCTCAGCTCAGTAAAGGACCTGATGTCCCAGCTGCTGGGAGTGTCTTCAGACCATCCTCAGTTTCAGCCCATTCCAGGATTGCTTGGGCTGCCCTTCCTCCAGGGACATCCGTGACTGATTTATATGGGGGTGGGAGTTATTAAGGCCTGGGCATCTCAGCTTAACTCAGGACAGTGCCGAAGGGCCATTCTAGTTCCAGAGTCCCTGTGGGGTTGGCCAAGGCTGTCCCTGGACCAGCATGACAGCTCAACCTTACCTTCTGCACAACCTTGCTGCCTCCTCCCTTCCCCAGGTGTGGATCACAAGCACTTTCCTTAGTAATCATCCTGCACATGAACTCCATCTAAGAGTCTGCCTCTTGAGTTCCCAACCTGCAACACATCCCAAGATTTCCCAGGACGTGAAACAAATTCAAAAAGGCTTCCAAAGATTCTTGCTTACTGCTGGAATCACCTGTGGAATTATAGTCAGCCCTGGCATCATCCCCTCCCATGTTTTTTTCAGTGAATATAGCTTTTCTCTGATTATATAAATATTAAGGCTCAATATAAAGTATTCTAACAAAACAGAAACAGAAAAGTTATGTGAGTGATATGATAATGCCTTTATTCATCCTTTCAGGTATCTCTGTATGTATACATACATAATTTTTACAAAAATTTGGAACATAAGTGCAGGTTCTTTGTAAATATAGATCCCACATATTTACACAGAGACCAACAATATATCTCATGCAGCACTTTGGGTTTGTCTAAATTTCTGTTCCCATTCCTGCCTCCTTTTCTCTGCAACCCCTGGACACACCACAGGTAAGTAATGTGGGTTCCTCAGTTGGTCTCATATGGACTCCTCCATGCTCATCTAATGATTCACACACACATATGTACATGGAGGTATTTCTGCCATTATTTTTCAAAAGTGGAATCATTTATTCTTCCATATCTTGCTATTTTCACATATATATTATGGAAATCTCTTCAAGTAAAATGGTGTAGATTCATCTTGTTGCACTATATTCCACCAGATAAGTGTACAAGTTAACCAAATACCTGGACCATTTTTTTATGAATGTTTACATTGTTTTAGATATTTACCACTCCATTGTTGACATATCTTTTTGCCACAATATTCTCACATCCCATTTCTGGGAATTGTCTCTTAGAAACAGAAGCACTAGCACAAGGATGTTTATTACAACACTGGAGCGGTAAAACCTAGAAATAACATAAACACCAAGTAAAATATATATGAGATTTCTTCCCAGAAATAATGTAAAAATCCACATTTTCTCAATTAACATTTTAAGTTACCCCCTTTCTTATAATCCCATGAGTAGGTATTATCACTTTTTTAGATTTTCTGCCAATATGATGATTATAAATTGATATTTTACATTAATTTGCATTTCCCTGGCCACTAGAAAAATAGAGAAATTTTTCATATATTTATTGGCTGTTGAATTTTCAGGTTTTAATCTCTTCCATATTTTCTATTTTTGACCTAGATCTCTACTTAGAGAAGTTTCATTACTAGCTTTTTCAGTATTTTAAAATTTATGCCTGAGGATATTTATGAGTTGAACATGAATAGTACTAAGAAAGTAGGAGTTGGAAATGTTTTTCTAAGAAGGGCTAGTTAGGAGGACTGATTAGCGACAAACAGCAGAGAAAGAAAACATCATTACTGAGCTACTGCTTTCCCCTAGGTGCTTTGCCTGCATTAACTTCTCATTTTATTTTCTCAACATCTCTGAGAAGTTGGCATTATCCTCCATTTTACATAGGAGGAAAGTGAAGCACAGAGGTTTTCAGGAACCTGTCGAAGTTACTCAGCTCCTGATTCACAGCTGAACTTGTGAACCAGAGCCGGTGTTCTCCCACCACCCCATGCTGCATTCCAGCACACTGGCAATTTTGCAGTGTTCGTGCCCTCTCCACGTAAGGCATCAGGTCCTCTGTGAGCCTCTCCTTCTCCCTCTACAGGGTCCTGGAGGCATCAGGATGACACATAGGAGAAAAGAGATAGTTGGCATTTTATAGGATTGGAGGGATATGGGAAAGAATTTATCTGCTAAAAGTATCTATTGTCTGACACTGCTACAATTTTAGAGACCCCATCATTGAATGGGACTTTCTCAGGGAGCTTTTGCATTGCCAAAACTCTTCTTTAAAGAGCAATAACAGAGATTTTGGTGTTTTAGGAATTGACTTTTCCTGATTTTGTTGTCTGTGTTCTCTGGTAGCTTACTGAACTTCTTTAAAACTATTATTTTTAATTCTTTGTCAGGCAATTTGTAAATCTTTATTTCATTAGAGCCAGTTATTGGAGCTTTTTTAATTGTCTTGATAGTGTCAGGTTTGCCTGGTTCTTTGTGATTTGTGTAGCCTTGCATTGGTATCTATGTATTTAAAGGAGCAAACACTTCTTCTTGTCTTTACAAACTGGTTTCAGCAGGTAAAGATCTACCCTTGCCTTGTACCCTAATTGATGAGATTGCCTCAGGGACCTCAGTCAGGTGAGGCTGAATCCTGGTCAAGTGGCTACCGTCTGTTCTCAGTTGACTCCTGGGCTGGCAGGCCTGTTACCAGGAAAAGGGACAGGTGTGGCCCCAGCATGGTCCTTGGGCATGCAGAAATTAGAGCAGGGCTGGAGCTGAGTGACAGAGCTGCTTCGGGATCTGCAGTGGCCAGCACATATGGCAGAGTGAACTGGTTGTCTCCTGAGGGGTCCCTGTGAGGGCAGGACTGACTATCATCAGCTGGCAGTAGAAAGGGACTGGAGCTGGTTCACAGGGCCACTTTAGATTCTGCAGTTGGATCTATGGTGGAGAGGAAGGTTATTCACGTGCAAAAGTGTGGTGGAGAGGAAGGTTATTCACGTGCAAAAGTGAATAAAACTGGGCCCTTATCTCATACCGTACACAAAGATCAACTCAAAATGGATTAAAGACTGAAAGGCTAAGACCTGAAAACATTCCTCTTCTAGAAGAAAACATAGAAAAAAAGCTCTTTAGCATTATTCTTGGCAATGATTTTTTTGGATAGGACACCAAAAGCACAGGCAACAAAAGCAAAAATGGGCAAGTAGAACTGCATCAAACTGAAAAAGTTCTGCACAGAGAAGGAAAGAAACAATGAAAAAGCAGGCTACTGAATAGGAGAAATATTTGCAAATCATATACCCAATTAGAAGTTGATATTCAATATATATAAGAAACTCATATAACTCAATAGCAAAAACCACAACTTCAATTAAAAATGGATAAGAGACCTGAAGAGACATTTTTCCAAAGAAGACACACAAATGATTAATGGGTATATGAAAAGATGCTCCCCATCACCAAGCATCAGGGAAATGCAAGTCAAAACCGCAATGAGATAGCACATCACACTTGTTAGAATGGCTATTTCCAAAAAGTCAAAGAGAGTAAGTGTTGGTGAGGATGTGAAGAAAAAGGAGCCCTTGCACACTGTTGGTGGAATGGAAATTGGTTCAACTACAATGGGAAACAATATGGAGCTTCCTCCAAAAATCAAAATAAAACTACCACATGGTTCAGCAACTCCACTTCTGGGTGTCTATACAAAGGACACAAAACCAGAGTGTCCTGAAGAGACACGGGCACTCCCATTCAGTGCAGCATTATTCACAGTAGCCCAGATACAGAAACAATCTACATGTCTTTGACAGATGAATACATAAAACTGTGATTTCATATGTATAAATGTATAGATATATTATTCAATCATCAACAGGATGAAACTCTGCCATTTGTAACAACATGGATGAACCTGCAGGGCATTATGCAAAGTGAAGTAAGCCAAACAGAGAAAGACAAATACTGTATAATTTCACCAGTATATAAAATCTAAAAAATGAAACTTATAGAAGCAGAGAGTAGAGGAGTGGTTACTGGGGCCTGAGGGGTGGAAGAAATGGAAGATGTGAGTCAAAGAATCAAAACATTCAGTTATAAGATGAATAAATTCTGAAGACCTACTGTACTGTACAGTGTGGTGACTATACTTAATAAAGTATTGCATTTATGAAATTTGCTAAGAAAGTTTATCTTAAGTGTTCTAACCACAAAAAGGGTAACTACCATATTTTTAGGACTATAAGACACACCAGACCATAAGATGAACCTAGGTTTTAGAGGAAGAAAATAGTAAAAAAAATTTTGAAGCAAAAAATGTGGTAAAATATTTAATAACCTGTGACCCCGCCCCACCGCTGCATGCCCCCACCCCCCACAGCAAGCCAGGTAAGCTACATTCAGACTATAAGACACACCTCCATTTCCTCCCAAATTTGGGGGGAAAGTGCATCTTATAGTCCAAAGATATGGTATGTGAGATGATGGATATATTTATTAACTTGATTTTGGTAATCATTTCACAACATATACTTATATCGAAATATTACTTTGCAGACCTTAAATATACATATTTTATATTTCAATTATACTTTAATAAAGCTATAAAAGTAATTGATTTTTATGGGTTCAGTCTCTTTTAATTTTGGATGTGTTGTCCTTCCTCTTTCCTATACTAACTGTATGCTCTAATTCAACAAACATGACAATAGTCATAGTGACTATTATAATAACAATAACTATTATAATTATAATAGCAATACTAACTCTAATTCCCTTTACACCTGGTTTTGCTAGTAGCAATTGTTGATATAGCAGTGCTGCTGTGGGCCAGCCACTTTCTCATGAGCTTTTACAAGCGTTGCCTAACTTAAACATAAGTGCAGATAAAGGCCCCTGCTTTGCTCATACTAAACCCAAGGTAACAGAGGGCATATGTTGTGCACTTAAATTATCTTCTGTGCTGTCCTCAGAGGCTTTAACCCCCAATCTGCCTGTCCCACCCTGTGGGTTACTGTTGGATGCCCTTACTAATGACCTGCTCCCATTGTTAAGTAGAGAGAGAAATGGCGACATTTGAGACAAGCCTGCTGTAAATAGATTGCTTGCATATGCTATCTTGGAAAACCACATGTTCTATTTATTAATCTATGCACCATGGAAAGGGTAAGAAATGAAACGTGTTTGGCTCCAGCTCCCAGCACTCGTATTAGGAAATTGTTGTCTGGTTGCTTAGAAGTCCATCTGCTGCTGCTGAGTGCTGCACACTTGGAAGTCTAAGCCCAGTAAGTCAAACCAAGCCATTGCCAAGGACCCACATCCACTGTGGCGGAGGTGATTAGGTTTCTAAGTGGGAAATAGTCTGCAGAAATAGATGACTTTCCGGAGCTCTGGTTTTCTCAGGCAGATGACCTGAGAAAAGGCATACTGAAAAGTGAGGATGCACAATTTACAAATAATTATTTTTTTTACGGCTCATGTATTTCTACATTGCAGTGCAGTTGTGGGTCTTTATACTCTGTTCTCTGCATTAAAAAGGGAAACTGGGGCATTTAGTGGGATGTTTAGTGGTATATGTAATTTGTTAATATGTCTTCCTGAACTGGGGAAGACACAGGGCAGTCCGGGACTTCTCTGTTAAGCTGGGCAGACTTGTGCCTGTGATTTTGCCAAAGGATGAACCACTCACCCTGGGAGACAGAGTAGAAATCAGGGAAGAACTCTGGGCTAGGGATTCCTCCTCTGGCTTCTCCAGTGATTTTTTGTCTGTTGTTCACTTAATAGCTTAGTTTTTCTGGAAGCTGAAAGTCATAAATACACTGAAACTTGCTGTTCACATTCCAAATCAACTGCTTAGATTTTCCCTCAATGTGGCAGTTCTATTTTGCTTGTCCTTACCCAATGCCCTTCACTGGTGGCTGAAAATGTACTTTCCCAATATCTTTTATACAGCACCATTCTCCCTTTCCTCAGCTAGGGATTCACACTGAATGCTGTTTCTTTGCTAGAGTGTAGACACTCAAGCTCTGTCCCCAGCACATGATAGCAGCACATCAGAACAAAACTCTCATCCCCTTAGGCTCATGAGTATCCAGAGTGTTTTAGTGTTACACATAATATGGACTGGAAATCAGCACAGGGTGCTACCAAAGTACAGAAGCAATCATCTAATTGCAGAGTGGTAGTCTTTCTCGGCAAGTCATTGCTGGAAAAGTGGTGCAGAGATCAGTACTCTGATCTGGACATTGGATATCATTATGTCAAAGCCCACTTCAGCTGTCCATTTCCTTATTCGTGCAAGGGGAGCTGCCAGGCTCGGAGCAAGTCCCAAACTCCCAGTGATGCTCCTGGGTGTCAAGCTAACTTACAGCCACAACATTTCCCCCACATTCTGCTTCTCCTTCAGATTTCTACCCCAGACCCTTGAGGATGGATGGGGCTCAGAGTTCAAAAGGGAGATTCTGTCTGCTAGCCAGGATCTCACAACTTCAAAATACACTTTCAAAATACAAAGGGGGCTGGGTGTAAACCTTTCCTCATGCTAAGGTGGATAACTACTCCTCTTAGCTCTCCAAACCACTAAGTAGTATTTTCACTTCGGGCAACCACTTCCATGCACCTTTTGAGGCAGGACTTGCCTTACCATATTTTGGTGAGGATTAAATGAGAAGATGCTAGAACTGAGGGTGATAAAAGTGAATTGCAAGTGCTTTATAAATTGTAAAATTGTGGTGCCAATATTGTCATTGTCATTATTCTTAGTAGTAATTATTTAGTTTATGCATAAATGCAAGTTTTGATGAGTTTCCAGATATAATTAATTTTTAGAGCTATGGTTGATTTGACTCTCAGCATTTCTGGGAATACCTGACATGCAAGACAAGAGATTTCAACTAAGTTATATTGAGAAGTTGAATTAATGGAAACTATTTTGCATGTGTGTTTCTCAAACATTAAATGGGTAGACAGTGTATAGCTATTAAATTCTTGGCCAGTCTCAGTCTGAAATACTGAGAATAAAAAAATATTTTCCTCATACCAAATCCTCATTAAGGTCCTGTTTTCTTCAACTGTCTATGGGCCTTTTCTTCCATTTTCAGCATATGAACATTTTCTAAAACTCTATCAGAGAAGCTGAGTCATGAAGGCAGACAGAATAATTCCTTTTGAGTCGGGTCTCCAGAAACAGGCGTTTCTCCCCCTGCGCCCACTTCTATCCCTCCCCTGTACCTGTGCCACCATTTGGTTGGCAGTCTCTTTACTCCCCTCCTTCCATGGAAACACTGTCAGCAGTTATTGCCCCTCCAAATTACCCTCTCCCTGAGATCTTCTCTAAATTTACCAGGGAGAGGGAAATTATTCCTTGTTTGAATTTTTGGCAATTATTTCTTATTTTTTGTATATCGTATATTCTGCCTTGATAGAGGGTCACTTTTCCCCAGCTGATTTTCAGTGGTCCTCACTGACCACTGAATTCTCACAGCACTTTGTTGTAATCATGTTGCAGAATAAACAACATGAATATACCATGTTGGACCCATAGCTGAAAGAAGTCACTGCAGCTTCCCCATATACAAGGGTTAGCCCCCAAAAGTTATGTATTTGAAGAATCTGACTCTTGAACTATGTGATCTATATAAGTGGAAACATTTCCTAAGAGAAATTGTCACACCACAGTTTTATTTTTCCCTGAGACACAAAGCATGAAAAATAATGTAATTTAATACAATAGAATGCAAAGAATAGACCATTACTCAGAAGAAACAGCACATTACTTAGCAGCTGACAAGAATTGCTTGGAAACTTCCAGCAGCAGCAATCTACATGAGCAATAACTAAAGAATATAGCTCTTTCTCTTACCAGATGGCCAATATACACTATTTCAGTTACACAGGAGAATCCATAATCATAGAAGATCATTTAATACAAGCCCTCATCAGTGTCTCTCAGACAGCATAAGCATGACTGAAAGAGACTGTTAAAAATTCAGATCCCCACACCCCAGTCTTAGAGAGTCTGAGCAGGTGGAGATTCATGCAGAGACCATGAAAATCGATGTTTTATGTACAACCCAGGGAATTCTGATGCAAGTGAGTCATAGGTCACACTTTAAGCAATATTGCTCTGTATTGCAGATGAAAAATTGAAATTTAGAAATACAAATCACTGGGTCCCAAGGTCAAAAACCCACTTACCAGTAGGTCCAGGACAAAGATTAACAATAACAGCAATAACACCAATAATGTGTTAAATGTTTTATGAATGTCAAATGAAAGATGAGATAAGTCTCCTGCTTTCCATGCAAGAGACAGTCTTACCATTTACTTCTTACTTCCTTACATACCTTTACTTATCCTACAAGTATTTTAAAAATACTAATTGAGAATCTGTAGTTAAGATACAAAGAGCAAAACCTTTAAAGATAGAGACTTGGTGGAGCTTATGGCATATCAGGTATTTACAAAAATAAAAAAGAATGTAGAATTAAAACCATAGAAGAAATGATTTGGTTAAAGAAAGATCCACTCAATATTTAAGAAGCAATGTAACAAAAGTGAGGAAAGGCACTTCAAAAACACTTATCCACTTATTCTTTTATTTCACAAATATTTATTGAGTATTTATTATGTGCTAAACACTATGCTAGGCATCGGAGATACAGCAGAAAATAGGAAAGACAATATGAAGGGTAGCTTCTAGTGGGCTGGGAAACAGATAATAAATAAATAATTGTTTAACACAAAACTGAGCAATATAATTACATACTAAGAAAAATTTTCCAAAGGAAATAAATAGGGCAATGCAGCATATAAGAAGGAGTAGAAGGTAATTTCAATAAGGTGGGCAGAGAAAGCCACTTCAGGGAAATGATATCTTATCTGATACCTAAAATCCACCATGGAACCAACTCTGCAAATTGCTGGTAAAAGAGCATCCCAGGGAAAGGGAATAACAAGTGCAAAGGTGCAGAGATGAATATGAGCTTGTCATAGTAAAGTAAGACCAAACTGATTTTTTATTGGCATGTAGAGAGTAAAGAGGAAAATGGTATGACATGAAGCCCAAGATGCAGTCAGGAGCTAGCACCTTTGGGATCTTGTAGACCACAGTAAGGAATTTGAACTTCATATCAAGTGCAGTGGCCAGTCATTAAAAACAGAGAGGTTAGATTTTTCAATGTGAATTTTTCCACTCACTAGATAAGATGTAAAGACTGAACTGAAAGGGAGAATGACCATAAGGAGAAAAACTACTTGTTGTTCCAGAATATTTTTTGCTTGAAGAGTAAGGAAGTCCATTTACCAGAAACAAGGGAAGGAGATACAATTGTGCATCGGGGACATCAATGGTCATTTCCAGTAGGTTAGGCTATGTGCACAAATCCTTTTAGCCCACACAATTAAACACAGATTGCCCAGCCTGGCACCAAAGACCATCCATTCCAGCTGAGTCTGTATCATTGTATTTATCTTGCCTGTCTGGATACCACCCTGTTTGCTCTTCTCCATTCATCCTTCTTTATCTAGTGCCATGCTTTTGCTCATTTTATTTCCTTCCATCTCCATTGGTTTTTACAAAAACTCTCCTTATCTAAATTTGAAGACTTACAAATGTTTCCTCCTTCATAGCACCTTTTCCCAGAATAAGATATAATCCCTTTCTCCTTGGAAAACACATTTTAATTCACATAGTCATGCCCAGCATTATTTCCTTTTATTTTTATATATTTCCTTTCCTGTAAGATTGTAAGCTGCTTATGGAAGAAATAATATTTTACTCACTTTTTATCACCCATGATGCTTTGCACAGGGCCTCGGTGTGGAGCATGGAGAGTTTTATGTCCTGAACTTGATTAACTCTGAGTCTCATTTCTCACTCCTACCCACTCCCTGAACCCGTGCTGGCATCCTTGCAGGTCTACAGAAAAGGCGATGCTGTGCTGTGGACCGAGCCTTCAATCTTACTCTACCATCTGCATGGTTCGCTGTTCAGCCTCTGATCTGGCCAATATCTTCTTCTCTCAAGAATTAGCCAAGGGACAACCTCTTTATGAAGAGTTTTCATGGCACTTTACCCTCTCTTCAAGTAAAACTGCCAGCTCCTTGTCAGATTTTTTTCTCCCCTGCACTGTGTAAACTTGAAATATAACACTCTAGACATGTTATTCAATATAAAATGTATAATACCTTGCAGGACATTGCTAATCTATGAAAATAAGTAAGTGTAGATGCTAAACTTACACTAACAAAAAAAAAAAAGAGAAGAGACCAAGATAGACAAGAAATGCCAATTTTTCAGAAGGTGAAGATCCCTGAGTTAACAAAGAGAAGAAAGCTGAGTCCCCAAATGCCCGGATCTCGCAACTAATGATTCTATAGTGAAGTCCAGCAGTTGAAAAGTTCTGCACGCACACAACAAACATCACACCAGGCTTTGTGTGTGTACCTTCCTCTTAAACATGCACATATGCACAGACTAAATATTAGTGAAAAGCCTCTGAAAAGGAGAAAGGGGATTCAGGAGCTAGAGCAAATAGGAAGAGGAGATTTCTCTAAAACTGTAATTAATTTCACCAGAGGAAAATAAAGTGCTGTAAAAAGTAACTGTCACAGAATTTCAAAAACAGCTCTCAGAAGTGAAAAACATGTGGGAGCAGGGATAAGCAGCACACAAATGCACACACTCATCGTGAGATACATTGAGAAAATCTCAAAGATCTCCCTAAGTAGAAAAAAAATGACAAAGAGATGAAATCTAATATTATTTTAAAGAAAAGAAAATTAGAGACTAAACTCTAACTGGGATCAACTGGAAAATTCAAATACCAGAAAAAGAATGTAGGAAAAAAAGAGGATAAACCAATATTGAAGAAATAATACACAAAAGTTCTCAGAATTTACATTTCTAGAAGGAAAATATTCATTGAAGCTCAGGTCAATGATTGAAAAGCACTCAAAAAGGCACATAATCATCAAATTTGAGGACCTTGGATTTAAAGAGAAGATCTGAAAATGTTATGGAGAATATAGATCCTTTACAAATAATCAGAAATAAGAATGATCAGATTTGTTACCAGGAATGCCAGAAGCTAGAAAACAATCAAGTCATGTATTTGAACTAATATGAAAAATGATTTCCATTGTGGAATTCTACACTCAGTGAAACCATGCTTAATGTTTAAGGGTAGAATCAGTACATACTCAGGCACACCAAGTCAGGCAGCTATAGTCGTGTGGTGTAGCTTCCACAACAGGGGATACTGTATCCAAAAATAAGGTAACCAACCCAGGAGAGAGAAAAAAGAGAAAAAGGAAAGAGAGTTTTAAGATATTTCTAGAATGATAGTAGGTGGAAAGCCTAGAATGGAAACTGCAATGGGCCTAGAAATCAAATATTTCAGATTGGGTAGGAAAATAGATTGTTTTTAAATGGGGAGAACATGTAACTGATCAAGATTACCCAGTGTGTTTGAGCACAGTAAGGGTTCCAGCTCTGTCAGAAAATATGTGGTAGCAGCGATAAACATATGGGAAAATGCAATTATTAATTCTAGAAAGTAGGCAAAAAAAGAAATGTGATCATAATATATTAGGCGACTCAGCTGGAAATATATTTTCATAGTTGTGATGATGTCAACACTGAATTTGGATTTAACCAAAAATTCTGATATAATTGTATTGAGTAAATGAGGGGAAGGTAGTACATTGAAGAGATTATAAAATGAAGGTTAAATATCTGATTTCTCTAAATCAAGAAAAAATCTAGAAAAATATTTAAATCATTTAATATCAATATAAACATATCAACCACATAAAAGCAGCAGATACATGGAATAGACTGACAACTGTTGGTAAGGGGAGAGGGACTAGGTGAAAGAAGGTTAGGTTAAGGGATTAACCAAAGAGCATATATGGATGACACAGGGGCACAGATAACAGTTTGGTGATAGCCAGAGGGAAGGGGGGACAGGGACTGGTTGGAGGTGGGCAAAGGGGATGGGGGAAATCAGGACATCTGTAACAGTGTTAATAATAAAAATAAAGTAAAAACTTACTTGAAAAAAGTGAAAAAGACTGCTTCTGAGGACCAGGAGAGGAGTGAAGAAGAGTAACAAAAGAAATAACAAGCATGTTGTATCACTCTAGTCAAAAAACATTTAAACAGAGTCTTGATGTATAAACTAAGATCATTCTTCTCCTACTCTCTCCTAGATAAAAGAGCAATAAAATACAGAGCAATGTGTTTCACTATCTGGAGACTAGTGCATTTTGCAAAATGATTTGTTGCAATAAGTGACCTAGAAAAAATAATGATTATGAAGGTTTTTAGGCAGTTTTATATAGTTTAAAGACAGAAAGCCCTTTGTGGGTATGTACTTTTTTTTCATTCAAAACTCAAAAAATTCATGTTGTCTAGACTACAATCTACAATTAGCCAAAATATTTTAATTTATTCAGTCATTCTCTTACTGCATGGCCACTAAATATCAAGCATACCATATTAATTCTAAGAACAATGAGAAATTTAATCAGAGTAGTGATATGGTCAGATTTTCATTTTAGAAGATCCTGGTCTGTTTCATAGACTGAATGGGACTACAGTTAATAATGCAGTATGGAATACTAAAAATTTGTTGAAAGCGTAGATTGCAGATGTTATATCATACACACACACAACACACACACACAAAAGTAATGATAGGAGGAGAAAGTGTGTTAATTAGATTGACTGTAGAAATAATTTTACTATGTATGTGTATACCAAATCAATGTGTTGTATTCCTTAAGTATATACAACTATCAGTAAAAATAAATAATTAATTTTAAAAAGAATAGCTATTTTTTTAAAAAAGAGAAGATATCTATTTGTGGAAGGCACTTCAATAGTTCAATTAAAAGGTGATGGTAGTGCCCTGGCTGGGTATCTCAATCGGTTAGAGTGTTGTCCCATGCACCAAAGTTTGCAGGTTCAATCCCTGGTCAGGGCATATAACTAGGTTGAGGGTTCAATCTCCAACCAGGGTATGTATGGGAGGCAACTAATTGATGTTTCTCATATGGATGTTCCTCTCTCTCAAATCAATAAACATATCCTCAGATGAGGATATGAGAAAGGTGGTGAGAGACAAAACCAGGGTGATGACAGTGGAAATGAGAAGTATATCCATTTGCATGACATTTGGGGGGTGATATTACTGCTTTTTGGTGATTAATTGATTTTGTGGTTAACTGAGAGGTATTGAGAATAATTTCCAGTTTGGGATGACTGAGCAACCAGGTGTATGGTGGTGCTATTAATTGGGATGGGCAACAATGGTATTATTATCCCAACACAATGATCTTATTTATGCCTCTTCCTTAGCACAACTGGGTTTTCAATCAGCTGAAACCTATAAATGAAGCATTAGGAACTTCAAGGAATATCAAGCCTTATTGCTTGATATTTAGATTTTGAGTCCAATGAAAGAATAATTTAATGTGCCAATGCCAAACCAGAAACCCAGATTCAGACTCGAGATAGCCTCACTCTCTCCACTGTAAGTATCAGACAGTCATTTGCCAACTAGGTCTTTTTTGCCTTCCCTATTGTGTTTGCCTAGACAAAGCTAAAGAGATTATCAATATTTTTCTTTTCCATTTCATGTAATAAGATTTTTTTTTCAGTTTGTGTGTGTGTGTGTGTGTCCCAATGGGTTTGTATGGGAAAAAAACATTTCAGAAACTTCCAAAGGGGCCAAGAGAAATTGAAATAGAAATTATTTACCTTATGTGGAAAGCTTTCTGAGGTTGAATAAATGAGAGCATTTTAATAGGGAAAAATAAATGAATTTTTTATGTTCCAGTCATGGGGAGAAATCTCATGTGGAGGTCTTTCAAAACACATTTATATTCTGCATAGCTTAATAAGATAAAAAAGAAGTATATAAACATCACTGAAATCTCAAAGTTTTCACACATTTTCTTATCATCTTCTGAATTTCTTTAAATATGAGAATATGCAAGCTTCTATTACAGTTGGTTCTTTGGGAACCATGAATAACTCAATAAAGAGCAAATATAATCTGTCTGGGTTATATAAACACACACACATTTACTTTTATCTGTGTAATACTCATGGAAATACTCAAAGTATCTTATTAAAGTAATTTAGACTCTAGTGTAGTTTTCAAATTAGACATTAAAAATAGGTTAAGCATACTTCAGCTACATAAACATTTTTAAAGATTTTATTTATTTATTTTTTTTAGAGAGGGAAGAGAGGGAGAAAGAGAGAGAGAGAGAAACATCAATGTGGTTGCTGGGGAGGCGTGGCCTGAGTGGGAATCAAACCTGAGACACTTTGGTTTGCAGCCCGCGCTCAATCCACTGAGCTACGCCAGCCAGGACAGCTACGTAAACATTTTGTTAGCATTGTTCATGCTTTATTTATGTAAGTATATCCTCAGAAGTTCTCAGGCATGTCCCACAGAAAGCTCATTTTTATTTTAATTTCTAAGGAATTACAAACAACTTATTTTTAGACTTTCAAAAATATGTTATTTCGTTGTGCAAAGTATACTCCCACTCATAAAAAAAATGTCTGAACCTTGAGTTGAACAAATCAAGAAGTTTCCTTCAACATGATTTCCTTTCTTAAAATTTACCATTCCTTGGGATCACAGGCCAGTATTCATTAGAGGTATGTTGAGATGCCCCTGGGATAAGGGAACATGTTCTCATTTCAATAGTGCTCCAGGACTTGTGTTGACGAGCACTGAATTTGTAGGTCTTCTGGGAATACTTCAGTGTCTATATCTGGGAAGCAGAAATTCCTCAGAGCCAGTCATCCTTCCAGTACACTTTTAAGAGCTGTACTGACGTATTTTCTAGGCCACTTTGTTTGTACTCATGAGCTCTTCAGCCTCCCAGAAGTTGGGACTGACTTCAGACAAATTGTTCAGTAAGAGACAAATGTCTTTCAGTCTCTCTCTACTGTTTTTCATTGTCTATCTTCCTGTTCTGGGGCTTTCTCCAGAAAACATCAGCATCTCTGGGCTGCTCTGGGCAGTCCAGAATCTTGCCTCAGATCTCCTCATGCCTTTGAGTTATATAAGCAGTATACCGCAGGAGAATGACCCAAATCAGGACCAAAACAGGCCAGTCTGGCCAGTTAATATGTTATAAAATTAATGAATTAAGAGTGGTTTAATAGATCATAGTAGGACCAGGGTATTTCCCAAAACCCCCAAATGAGTTCACTCTACTGGCTACCATTCTGTTCACCATAATCAGGGCTAACTAGAGCATGACTGTAAAAGAATAACACACATATGACCATCCTAGGTCATGGCAGACAATTATAATCAATAGACTGCATTTTCCTAAGGAGTAGACAAAGTCTCAAAATCCTTTGTAGCATCCTACTCCAGGTTGCCAATACTAATTTGTAGTAATTATCTATTGTTGTATTCAATTTACCCTAAAGTTTAGTAACCTAAATCAATAAATATTTATTATCTCATGATTTCTGTGGGTCAGGAATACAAGCATGGCTTAACTGGGTGCCTCTGGTTTCAGATCAGAGTTCAGTTGAGTAGAATCTGCTTCCAAGAAAACTCAAATAGCTGTTAGCAGATCATTTTGCCTCTTTGTTCACTGTTGCTTGGAGACATGAGGTCCTTATCACGTGGTTCTCTCTATAGGAGAGCTCACAACATCGTTTTTAACCTCCCTTAGAGCTTGTAAATAAGAGGGAGAGGGAAAGCAAGAGGGAGAAAGAAGAAACCACAACTTAATTTCAGAATTGACATTATATCACTATTGCTGTAGTTTATTTGATAGCAGTGAGTCACTAGGTCCAACCCTCATTCAAGGGTAAAAGATTACACTAGGAATAAAACCCAGGAGGCAGCATCATTGGGGGCTGTCTTAAAGATGGTCTACCACACTCTCTCTCTCCTAGATTGAACATGCAATTACAGACCTCACTCTACTAATTACTATTAAATAATTTCAACTAAAAACACAAAAACCTTGAATTTAGTAGATAAGCAAAAACCTAAAATAATAGTCTTCCTTAGACTATTATTTTAAATAGATGCATTTCTTTAGCTTTCATTTTAAATAAACTACCTAATTCTGGAAAAGTGCAATTTCCTTCAGAGTTCAAAAAAAGAAATACCAGGTCTGTGATAAGCTAACCTTTTGTAGATAATATTTATACGTTTTTAATTAAAAATGTAATAAATAGCCATTTATCAAGTTTGTAAAACCTAGAAGAGTGTAAAAAATTTAATTATGATTTTAGCATTCATAAATAACTACTTTTAACACTTTAGCCTTTTTTTCAAAATTAGTATATACATGTATTTATATTCTTCATTTTAAAATTTCACATTTCATTATGAACATTTAAGCAATTACCTGAGGGGAAAAAATGGGACATGTTACTGTGGGAAGTGCTTGTCAAGATGGTTTACTCATGCAGACTTGAAGGGGATCCTTGTAAAAACCACCTGGGTCACAGCAGAGTGTGAGCCTGTGGTAACTTTTTTATGTCTTGTAAAATCTCTGCAACTGCCACAGTAACAGTTTACCAATAAATGAAACCCTAAGAGAAGAAGGCATAGTAAATTTTCTCTGCTTAACTGGACTGAATGCTTATGACAGCAGTTATGAATCTTTTTTAAGGAAAAAGATATAACAAGTCAACAATTTCTCCTTTGAGTTCAGTCTCTCATTATGTTTGTTAAGTATATTCTCTTTATTTCTATTCTGTTTACTGTGTTTCACTAAGATCATTATTCCCAATGTTCATTCCTACCTGAGAAAATCTTTTTGCCCTCTTCACAATGTTTTAGATTTGGAGTTATAGACAAAGTCTAATGAGACCATTTTGTCCCTATAAGATGTCTTTAAAATGTATTTTAATAATAATGTTCAAGTTAAAATGTGTATCTCATTAGGTCATTGGGAGGATGGAATGGATAATGTTAATAAAAAGCTGACATAGCAAGCACTCAATAATGGAAGCAATTTGGAATGGAGAACCTGGGCCACTTAGCTTATTTTAGCTGGACTTTCCTTAGAAATTAATGTCTGTAATGATATGGAAGAGTTGACTCTGCAAAAGCTTTAACTTCCAGGGAATGATGTAAGGAGAGATGGAAAGAAGAGATGTACTTCATGCCAACATGAATGGAAGCAGGGAATCTTTTTTGAATTCTCATGTTTGGTCCACATTTACACCTTTAAAGTTAAAAAAAAATTCTTAAAGAATGGTTTTCAGAAATGGAATAAACCTTACTACAATCACCAGAACTCTGACCTAGGAAGTTCCTTCAGATTTCCCTTGTTTCTCCTGGTACGTTTTCTCCACCTGGGTTCCTCTTGTACTCAACCTTACTCAAATCTATTCTTGTGGCAAAGATGGCTAACTATCAACCAAAGATCCATGCTTGCCTTCTGCCTGTAGAGCTGTGGCTAAGAAAAGACTGTGCAGCCAGTGATGAGGTTCCCTGCATGGAGGGAGAAGCCTATGACTGGTTCTTTCCAGTGGAATGTGAGGGGAGGTTGTGTGTGTCACTCCCAAGGTGGAATAGGTTTCTTTCCCTATGTACAAGCTAAAAGAAAAGGGAGAGACATGACAGAGGACAGAGCTAGCCTGGGTCTTTAAGTGATTACCTAGAAGGCCACCTGCAAACACAAAAGATGGGCTGTTATATGAATGAGAAATAAACTTGATATTGTGTTAAGCTACTATAATTTGGGAGCTTGTTATAGCAACTATAATTATCCTAAGTAATAGTTACTCAGCTTAAGACTGACTGACTACCTTGGTACTGACCAGGGAACTCCATAGAACTCTATTCTAACCAATTTCCATTCAACTGCACATATATAATCTGTGGCTACTTGGAACTGTACCCAATTACCTAGATAAGGTACTTACCTACCTAACAAACCTACCTACTCTAGATCCACACACCCAGGAAGAGAGAGGAGCCAATGTGTTTTCATATAGCCGGACACAGACTCTATGTCTCCTTGAAATTTCATTGTCCTGCCTCCAAGTCCAACAGCAAAAACAGTGTCATAAAATGGTAGTTCTCTAATGGATTTTTAAAAGTGTGGTACTAATGAACTGACACAAGATATAGCAAAGGTGGGTCTCAAGTACCTCCTAGACAGAATGAATTCCTCTGTATCCAATTGAATGAATTCCTCTCTATGCAATTTGATTGACTCTATAGAGTTGAACTATCCAGCAGCTGCTCCTGCACCAAAGCTGCTGAGACATAGTCTTTTTTTAAAATATATATACACACCTGTATTATAGTATATGATAGGACAGAGGCCACCAAAGTTGGCCCCAGCCATTCTCTACTCACACAAAACTTCTGGTGATCCGAGCACAACTAAATAAGATTTTTCTAACAAAAACAATCTAAAAAGGAGTGTATGTACCAAAAATGAAGCAAAAGACAGTTAATTCAGGACACATAGAAGACATAAAGATAAACTGCAAAGTAAATTAGGTAAATAATTTTAGGAAAGTTGTCATATCCCTTTTAATTTTATTTCTTAATTTATATTGTCAAAGATTAAAGCCTATTCAGCTCTTGGTTGCATGTCAGTTTAGAGAAATAATAATGCATCTTTTTACCATCTTTTCTTATAGCAAATGTAACTCAGGAATATAAAGCCAAATTTATCTAACCCACGTGGGCACTAGCTCTTATTGTAACTCTTAAACCATTTTACTACTTCTACTCTAGGACCCAGGTCACCCAAGTATAGCTAAATTGTTTAGTTGCTGGTGAATTACTGTGGAAGCACAAACATTGCATTACAACAGCAATAGGGAAAGGTTGCTTTTAGAATTGAACCGGTGCCAGAGGAGACTGTTTTGATTTCTGCCTCTCTCTACCTCTCTCCCTGCTTACCTCCCTCTCTCCCCCTTTCCTTTTCTCTTTCTTTCTCTCTCTCCCCTATCAGGAATAGCTTACAGTGAATGGAAATTTTACGGAAGACAAAAGTGGTATTCTGGTAAAGATAATAAAGTCAGAAAGCCCATGTGATTCCTAAGTAAGTCACAAATAGTAAGCTGAAATTATATCTAATTACCAATTACCCAATCAAATAAGCCATAAGAATAATGTGTGCCCCGATAAATATAGAAAATAACTTAATTATTCTGGGACATCTATAGTAAAAAAAAAATTCACCTGAAATGTTGAAGCAATAGGCCACATATTTGGTCTCTTTCACATGTGAAATACACCCTTAAATGATGTTGCACAGAACCATGGTACTGGCTGACCTGTATTTTATGACCAGACCCACCTGATGGCTCAGTGGAAAACTCTAAGCTTTGTCAACATTAATAAAGAAAGCCTGAATGATGGTCAATGTATTTTACCCTAAGCTAGATAAATCCATTCTTTTCATCAAAAACTATTTCACATGATATTTTCTATCTTCAAGTAGTGATGTATTTCTGTATTTTAAAATGTTAGTAAGTTAAATAAACAGGCCTGGTAGAAAGAAGTGAGAGGAAGTAAAGAAAACAAGGTAATTAAAATGTGAACATCTCTGTGCCAAATATAGGAGAGGAGCTTTGCATACAGGATTGCATTTAATCCTTACAGTACTACCATGAGGTAGGACCTATAGGTGAAAGAACTAAAGCTTCAAAGGGCAAAATAATTTGCCCCAAAATACACAACTAATGAGTGTCAGTGATGGAATGCTAATTACCATATTTTACCAATGTGCATTTTTGCCCAAATTTTGGGGGTAAAAATAAGGATGCACATTATATATGGGTAGTGCCCGAAATACCTTGTATCTGTTCTTGTATTTTGTAATTATTTGTGACATAAAATTTCTTATACTATGATATGTTCAAAAATAAATTTTAAAGTTTCTTTATAACAAAAAAACCCAGGTATGTAAATATAAATAAATAAATAATTGAATTGAATGGAAAAATTAAAATAAAAGATTTTTTCCCTGAAAGTTTGGGCCAAAAACGTGGGTGTGCATTATACATGGGAGCGTACTTTGTTTTAAAGCCCTTGTCCACACCACTACATCCTCCTCCCTCAACTTCCTCCATGTCACTCACTCTCCTTGTGGGTTCACTTGGAGACTTAAGCTTGTCAGTATCAAGGGAAATAAATTTGTCTGTGTTTCTACAAAGCATAGTGAAATCTAGGCACAAAGCCTGGTGCAAATTATTTCAATTCACAACAGATTAACAACAACAAAAATCATATATGAACTCATCATCATGATGTCAAATATTCCTTTTAGACCATCTGTTAAAGTGAATATAGAGCCCAGAAAACAGAGATGACAACAACACTTGGAAACAAATTCTCCAAATATTGAGTGGCTGACTACAAATCAAAGTAATAAGACATAACAAAAAATAACTTTCAGATGACTTTTGGTGCTTCCTAAGCACCTCTAAATGCCATCGAGATGTAGGGCGACTGCTTCCACTGGTGAAGAGTCTAATAGATCACCTAACCAAGCACTTGGAAAAGCAAGGAGAAAAAATAACAGATTCAAATTTACACAAAACTGTAGCTTTCAATTCTAACTGATCAGTAGGCTGGAAAGCCTTCAAGGTAGTTTAAGCCAGGGGTTGGCAGACTTTTCCTGTAAAGGGCCAGAGAGTAAATATTTTCAGCTTTGCAAGCCATATGGTCCCTATCACCACTGCTCAGCTCTGTCGTGACAGCAGACATAGACAATACATAAACAAATGAAGGTGGCTATGTTTCCATAAAACTTTATTTACAAACTGTAAGTGGTAGGCCAGATTTGGCGTATAAGTTGTACTTTGCCAGCCTCTGGCTTAAGCTTTATTTTTTGTCCAAGCAGTGAAAGAGGCTTATTAAAATTAATGTTTGTCACAAGACAATAGGTTCTTGGTTCTTGGTGAAGAGAAAACAGAAAGTAGAAGGCAGACCATAATATTGTAGTGATGTTAAAGCCAATATGAAGGTCTTTCTCTTCAGAGAAGCTGAGGGAACTATATAAATTTTGTGTGGACTAGAGAAAAATGAGGTGATTTCATTTATTTCAGGAATTCTTTTTCCTCATCAGGAAGTGAAAGGCTGAAGTAAAGCTAAAGTTTTGAGAAAAACTTTCTTTAAGTGAATTCTTGTGGAGCCCTCATATGTAAAACAAATCATTCCACTCAAATGTGGTTAAAGCTGAAGGGAGGGAGTGTCACTTCACAAGATTGATCCAGAGTTGACTAAAATGCCTACATCTCTTCCCAAGAAATCAAAACTTTGAGAATGGGTTGAAAACCTCTATGGTAGGCAAATACAAAGGTTCTTTCTAATTCTGACATTCTATGATTGTGTGATTTAATATACCTTTTTTCCTACTTTTAAGGTATATCTACATGATTCCACAAATATTTCCATTTTAAGATGTCAGTGTCTATTGAGGGCATCTTCAATGTTAATATATATTGACTACTAAATTCTGAAAGAATAACATAATTCATTTGACTTAACATGGTATTGTTTCTTCATGTACAACAAATTTGACTGCTTGTGTTCTTCAATTGTTTAAAATTTTAAGGCACAATACAATAGGCCTGGTATTAGTGTCCATGTGAACTAGATTTCAGATTTGACCCAGTTTGGATCTTCATCTGCTCAGGCTGCCATAACAAAATAGCATAGGCTATTGTGGCGTAAACAAAAGAAATTTGATTTCTCACAGGTCTGGAGGCTAGAAATCCAAGATCAAGGTACAATCATGGTGAGTTTCTGAAAAGGATTCTCTTCCAGGCTTGCAGAGGCGTGGCTTCTCCTTGTGTTCTTGCATGGTAAGGAGAGGGAGGAGGAGAGAGAAGGAGTTACCTCTTTTTTGGTTCTTCTTAGGAGCGCACTAATCCTGTCATGAGTGCCTCACCCTCATGACCTTATCTAAATTTAATCACCTTCCAAAGGCTTCAGCTTCTAATAGCATCACATTGGAGTTCGGGGCTTCAGTATATGGATGTGGGAGGACACAGTTTAGTCCACAGCAGATATCACAGGCTATAATGGGAAGGACTGCAGTAAAAACAAAACAGAGATTGTGTTGAAGAGAGTAATGTTTGCTTTCCTGCCAAGGTATCTATAGATACCTTGCTTATCTTTTGCTTATCTCTATATGGTTTGCCCCATGTTAAAAATAACAAAGATGTTAAAGTCAATTTAACTTCTTTATCAAACCCCATCTTTCTCGTTAGACTTTTCATAATGAACTCTTTTTAGGTAACATTATTTGGAGGGCTAAAATAAAAATTAGATGGTTATGTTGCTGTTGTGATTGGAAAGCATTATCTTTAATTTTCTCTTTTGATTGATTAAATGTAGAAAGAACTGGTGAAGCATTTTTCCTTCGAACACTACAGATATGAGTTCTGGCTCTAATGATCTGCTTCAAGCAAAATATCTTGATTATTAAGATGTTCACAGAAGTTGCCCTTCTACAGCCATTGGAAATTGAGTTACCTTTGTCAGATTGGCAAATACACTGACTGCCTGGATAGTAATTGAGCTTAGGTTTTCATCAGAGGTGGAAATTGTCCTACTGATGAGTTTTCATTTTTGGCGAAGGCTTTGCTGCAGTTTCTAGCACAAAGCTGAGTACCAAAAAAGCAGTCAGTGTGGGTGTTCTAGTTGTTTTATTGCCAGGAAGCATCCTTCGATCTGAGATTTAGAACCACTTGGGAAGATAATACACACAAATATTGAAGGGGGTTGTTACAGCAATTATCTTTTGGGAATAAGATAAGTTTGCTCCTCCAAGGATAGTTTGAGATGTTTTTCAGAAAGAAATGTCAGGCCATTTTTTAACCACATTTTGTCACAGGGAGCTGTGATACTTTATGCAGCAGTTCCTTTATTTTTCACTCCTTTCACGCCAACAATAAAAAGTGTGCTTTTTTCCCTCTTTTATAACCTCACAAAACATAATGCATAGCCACTGCAATTATTCTGAGAAGCAGCATGGTCTTGCATTTATCCCATTTTATCACCCACTGGAGGGCTCCATGTTTCCTATTAGTGGTAGTGAACTTGATGCCATTATGTGTAATTTCTTCCAGATGAGCTGTAGCACTTAACTTCCAAAATACTTCCAAAATACTTCACAAAATACTGAGTTATGCTTAAAGCAAGCCCAGCTTCTATAGAGTGATTTCCCAAGGCAGAGAATTCAAGTATAATTAAACACATCACTTCCCCATCAAGATGTTCTTTGTGATCAACTTGTTCTTTAAGAGGTAGGCAGGTATCAAATCAATGCTGGAAATAATTTTTAGGTTTTGGGCAGACAGTAGCTAACTGAAGCATGATAATGGTCATGAATGAACTAAAAATAATTTATAAAACAAAGATATCTTTTAAGCTGCAATTCAGTCTTTTATCTCATTCTGCTTCATAGTACTCTTATAATCCTTTTTTTCCCCTCCTATGTTGAACATAGAAATATAAATTTAAAACAGACATTTTGGAAGTAAGTGCCACAATTTGCCAAGTGCCTACTATGTGTCAATGTCTGAAACAAGTGACATAGTTTATTTGTAATCCTCAAAACCCTAAGAAAAAAAGTGTAACAAATATGCAATCCCTTATCTAAAATGCTTATAGCCATGTGTGTTCCAGAATTCAGAATTGCTTGGGTTTTAAGAGATAAGGTACATATATCACCTAATCTGTAACCAAGTGAGGTATTGCACAGCATTTTAAAGGTAAATAAAATAATATTTGTATGAAACATATAAGTAATCATATTAAGTGGAATTAAAAAATCACACACTAAAATTGGTTCATTAGAAACCATCTTGCCATTTATTTCAAACTATATTTTCAGATGCTTTTGGATCTTTCAGATGCTTTAAAGAGGTTAAATGATTTGCTCCAAGTTATACAGTTAGGTTGAGATTTGAACCCACGACTGTGTCTCTAATGTCTATGTTCTAATAGATGAAGAGAATAAGACAAATAAAAAATCATCTTGGGTATTATTTGGGGAAGGGAAATCAAAACAAAATTGAGGCCAGGCAGGAAGAGGAACATGACAGAATTTTTAAAAAAGAATAGTAAATTGAGTAAAGAAAGACATGCCCAAAGGTAGGCAGCGAGATGCTGCAAACAGTCATCAGAAAGAGAAAGGTAAAGGGCCAAATAAGAAGAGGAAACCACTATGCAAAGGTCCAGGTGTTCCTGCAGAAAAGATGAGACTGGGTAGGTTCTATACAGACAGCAGAATGAGGCTATGGGGAGACATAAATTTGCTTATTGTGCTAAAATTATCTGTAATTGCCATAGCTCCTGACTATTTATTAACATACATTTTTCAATGCCTACTATGTACCAAACACTACGGATACATCTATAGAAAAGATGGGTATGTCTCTGCACTGCTGGGCCCAATACTTAATAGTTGTGTGAACTTAGAAAAGTTACTTAAGTACTCTAGGCTACAATCATTTCATTTGTAAAATGAAGATAATTTGTAAAAATCAGTTCATTTGTCAAAGAAGAATAACTTGTATAATCTACTTCATAGACTTCACTACTTCATAGTGGTGAGAAAAGAACTACAGTGCTCAGCATAAATCAAATGATGTAATATTAGCCAGTATCATTACAGAAATTTTATCCTTTGAAACAATTGGTTGCTTTAACCAAAGGAAAACTGTCCACATTCTGGAAGTATTTGAAGACAGGAAACCAGAGTGCAAAGCACCAACTTCTGGTCAAATATAATTGCTGTTCAATCCGCAATCCTGGGGAGTTTGCTCTATTTTCAGTTCCAGCCTCACCTGTTGTGCTATCCTGAGTGAGTCATTTATCAACATCTGCTTCCCCCTCTGTGAATTCACTTCTGCTCTTTAACTCAAGGGTATTGGAGGAAGCTTTGGGGGGGGAATGAAGGAGAAATTACTGCTCCAACTAATACGCTGCTCCAAAACATTGGATTTTAGAGAGCTTTCTTAACTTTGTTGTTTAACTGTCTTGGAAGACTAGGAAAAATACACCTCAAAAGAAAGAAAGTTCCTCTTGTATGCTTATACCCGAACTCCTAGAATCTATGGGTGACCATGGTGTAGGCGGAGGAAGTCTGAATAAACATGGCTTTTTGCAATCCTGCAGCAATATTCCCCTTCAAAAGCATGGTGCTCATTTGGATACAACTGTTATGTTCCCCCAAGTTAGAAAGCTGAGAATTTCTAAGAGAATTGACCTATTTCAGCTGCATTTACAGTACAGATTGATAATTCAAAGGACAGTCATTTATTTTCAGCAACTGTCAGCTGCTTGGGGAATTACTTTCATTTAAAATCACCTGTGGTGCTCAGCCTACCTACAAGATGGGGTCCTGCCAGGGAAAAGAGTCAAGGCCTAGAGTATAGCTAATGCCTTGTATGCACAATTGGAAAAGCAGATTTGGGAAGATAATTAACTGACAGTACCATGTTTTATTACATTTACTACAAATAAAATCTGGAGAATAGATGTATAAACCTCCAGTAGAAAGCTATCATTTTAACTATAAGAAATCCATATGGAAAAGCTTGGATCATATTACTCTGGTAACCTGTTATCTATGAGATATGGATCCTAAAATTTTAAGGCAGTAGGCAAGGGGCACATACCATTCTCTTTTGTCTGAGATGGAAGATTAAAGTCATGAGACAGTAGCTCAGTGACTAGAACTACCACCCCTCCTCCAAACACAGGCACTCTTAATCTGAATTTCCCCATCCTCCAATCACTTTCCAGTCACACTCAGTCATGTCCCCAACCTGCTGGGAATTCTCTTTCAGTCTTTGTACATCTTGTTCTCTTTGTCTAGAATTCTTTACCATGCTCTCTTCTCTTAATGTCTGGGTTAATTCATACTTTATGTTTCATATCACCATTCTGCCTGGGAAATCTTCCCTAACCTCCTACATCTTGGTTAAATGCCCCTCTTTTGTGCTCACATAGCACTTGTCCCTTTCATTGGTAAAAAGTTTCCTTGTCTGTCTCTTCCACTTGACAATAAGCAAACTGAAGGAAGAGGTTTTGTTGTATTCACAACTGAATTCTTCAAGCCTAGCACTTATGTGACTAGCACCTAGTCACATAGCAGACACTTAGAAAATACATGTGGAATGGCAAGTGACTGAACGAATGAGTCTACTTGTATGAAACTAATCAAAGGATGACTTATATTCTAGTTCATTGTACCATTGCCCATAGAAACACCACAACAAAAACTTAAAAATAAATGCCTCGGTGACATTAGAAGCCATCCCATCAGGACTTACAGCTGTAAAGGCTGGCAGCTCTAGAGCATCATGAGTTTCCATTTCTGGTTCAGAGTATAGGTAAAGTTATGGTTATAACTTTAGGGACAGAAAAACACATGTCTTGGGAACCCATCAGTTGTTTTGTTGATGAGAATGAATAGAGTGAGAGATGGAAATCTCATTAAACTTGAAAGTATTTTTAGTTGGAGAACATTGGAATTAGACTGTCAAGAAATCAAATGGAAGGGAATTATGATGAACAGTAACTATATTAGTGAAAATAGTCAAGTGGGATTATGATTCAAAGAATTGCCTACTATTTCTACCAAATGGTTGCCCAGCAACCATTCCACATGGGAGTTGCACAGCATGATGACATATTAAAGTCCAATCTCAGAAGTGAACTGACAAGCCAAAACCATTAAGTCCTGCATTCTGACTTGTATCAGTCTATCACCTTACTAAGTTGTAAATGAGTCTCATCTTTGCCTACACCATAGTTGAGGTCTGTCCAAGGGCACACAAATACCTTGGGTTCCCTGAGATACCATGGATGTCCTTAAATAGCTGAATTCATTATATACACAGATTCGATTACCTGTGCTGCTCCAGTCTCTTTCCATTGTACTAGTCAGTATAATGGTGCTAGAAGGTTATATCCAGGCTGGCCTTGGCAGGAAGAGAAAGAAGAAGACATATATTGTTGGCGCCATTTTGAGTCTAATTTTCCTTCTGGTTTCTCACTTTTACCACCCACTTCCAAAAAGAAAAAAAAAAGGAAAACAGCAAACTATAAAGCTAATGTTTTTACTCACATTTTTAAATTAATCAATAGGAGAAGAGAACACTATAATAGAAAATAGACAAAAGGACATCGATAAATCCATATACAAAATAAACAAACCAACAAATGAATAAATGAATAAAGTCAAGTTGACATACATTAAAGATTCTATACCATTCTTACATGTTATATGTGCCAAATATTTTTATATGTACTTGGGCTATATGAATAATAACACCAATTATTCATATGATGATTTTATGAGGGTATTAATATCACCCTAGTTTTTTCAGTGAGGAAACTAAAGTACAGAAAGTTCAAATAACAGTGAGGAAACTAAAGTACAGAAAGTTTAAATACATCAGATTGACTGACTCCGAGGATCACACCCTCAACCAGTAAACACTACTGTCTCTTAAGAAGAAATGAAAGAGCCAATAAATATATAAAAATGCTAGTATTTCTAGTAGTCAAAGAATTACAAACCAAATCAAACAAATAGCAACCTGATATTCACCAATTCAGCTGTTATTTAACAATAATATTCAAAGTTGACAGTTTTTGTATGGCATTTAATGTGTGGAATCACTACTTTACTCCTGGGTTTCTGTTTAGTTATTATCACAGTAGAATGATAAAATGTTGGGAGGGTAATAGGGATCATCCATATTAATTACCTACATGCATGCTTTCAGTGAATAATGGGCAGTTTTCAGAATTATTTTCTTATAGCCTGTGTTGTTTGTTCTGATTACATTTATTGAAATGTAATTTTGTGTCCATTTAATCTACTAAAAATTGGGCTTATAAAAAAATACAGTGTAGATGAAGATAAACTGAAACTGCTACTTCCAGAAACCACTGGTGAAAATACTCAATTAATATAAACTTTCTAGAGTAAAACTAGGCATTATGAATTCAGAGCCTTTAAAAAGCTTATATCCTTTGACCAACTCCAAGAAATGTATCCTAAAAAAATAATAAGAATTGTAGACAATTACATACAGTAAAAGTATTTGCTAGGACATCCTTTAGAGTTGTAATAAATTGGAAGCAACCTAATGTCCAAAATTAGGGAACTTTTATGTAGCTATTAAAGAATATGTAAAGAAGTAATCACAGCATAGAAAAATTCAATGCAACAAAGTGAAATTAGCAGAATATAAAGCTATGTGTATTGAATGACCCCAATATTACATACTCACACAAATACACATGTGCACAACCACTTGAGAGAGAAAGAGAGAGAGAGAGAGAGAAAGAGAGAGAGAGAGAGAAGGAAAGGGCAAAAAATAAGGCTTCTCTGAAACACAAAAATAATTAGCAGTACTTATTTTTGGGTTATAATAATGTATTTTTTATTTCAAAAAACTTCATGAGCCTTTATCTTGTTAATGCAAAAGTACTAAAATAAAAACTAAAACCTGTGCTGTGCCCTAATAATTCTCTTTGAGCCTGAATTAGATGACGAGAAAGCTAATCTAGTAATGAATTATGCTCAATTGTTAATGTCAAAGCCCAGGCCTAGAACCAAGTTCCTTTGGTTCTAAATATCATGCTTTCCATGAGACTCTCAACATAATCATGTGGTCATTCAGAGAAAGACAGAGTAGGGAAGGGTAGAATTTCCTTTTTCTCTGGGTTTCTGCTCTGGGCAGATGTAGCAAAACAGGATGGAGTACACAGGTTTCTGAGGAGACTAAACCTGGGGTTAAATCCGTAGCCCTGTGTTTACCACGTGATTGTTGCAAATAACTTAGCTTTTCTAAGCCACAGTCTTCTCATTTATAAAGCAAGAGTAGTAATGCCCACGTCTGTAAGGCTGTTAGAAAGATTAAATAGGACAAGCTATGTAATACCTGCTTGATGCCACATGACCTTGAGCACAACAGCTTTTGCTGACTGCTACCTCCCTCCACCCCCACCTCACCACCCAACCCCACTAATACACAGGCACATGCCTTTGAGCTTCACTGGCTTCCTTTTGAAAACGCTGAGTTAAGCACCACCCTGCAAATTAATAATAATAATAGCAATAATAATAAACAACACAATCGGTTTAAATCTTTAAAATGCCCATGTTACTAGATATTTTCTTACAACTGTACATTTGTTGAAAACTGTGTTCAAGCTAACAAGGACCATCAAATCTCTTCTGATGCAAAAAATAAGAAGCTACTTACATAATGTACATTGTCATTTGTTCACTTTAGAGAATGTTAACTAAGAAAAAGCTAATTTTTTACTGCATGTGACCGGGACCTTCATTTCTATTATTTTCTTTTTAAACATGGAAAATCTGGATTGAAGCTATGCAATGGGAAAATGCACATACATTTTATCTTGCCACTCAGAAGGCTTTATATTAAGTCTAAAAGTGTTTGGCTAAAGTGCAAAAGCACTAGAGGCTCAATTTGAATAGCAAAAGAAATTGAAAGGATTTCAACTCATCTGCAGTTCCCGTGGCTGGCAGGAGGTACCTTTTTAAAATTGATTTTTCAAATGCATATAAGTCATCAAGCTTGCAGATTTTAACCTTTCCAACAGAGTATTAACAAACCTTTTCAAAGAATGAGACTTCTGAAAAAATCTTAAGTTATTTAGACTTTCACTTTAGAAATGAGAGTCTAGAGACACTGATGGTAATTCTAATGGAGTAGTTCTAATGGTTTCCAAATCAATTTTAGATATAAGACCAATTCTTCACTGCTTGTGTGAACATAGAGGACAGGCCAGGGGAGTGTCTCATTTGAACAGCGCCCTGCCACAAAGTTCTGGCCACCAAGTTTCAAAATGGGGCGATTTTGGTATCTCTTCTTTGCCCACTTCTGCTAGCCTTGTAGTGGGAATGCGTGAATGAAATGTTAAAACCAATGCTTCAAATGTCAGACAGACACTAAATCAAGGTGTCTGTAGGTAGCATGGCTGGGTGAATAAAGCCCTTTGGCACTGCCGCCATTGGTCATACAAGTAAAAAGATTCTAAATTGTAAGATTAAATGTGATAAAATCCAACAAAATTCTCATTTTATCATTCATGACTTTTTCCTTTCATCTGAGATATCTAATACTAAATTATGAAAAGATACTTTTTCTCATTCATTTTGAAGTTGACCTTGTTTTGCTGGCTCCCCGAGCACAAACTTTTTCTACAGGTTAGGTCATTAAGATACTAAATAAGACAATAATTTTTCCAAAAATCTGGTGGTACTATACCATTTGTGTTTTAGAGAAGTGATTTTTTATAATTTATAATTATTTATTTTTTTGCTGTTCTATAATTTTTATTCACATTTCAATTCGAGGATTTAATAATATTGCTATGAAATTACATTAAATACATAAAAGCATATAAAATATAGAATATTACATAAATATGGGTTTATAGTGTATTGTTATTCCATGTACATACCTGCATTCCCTAAATGCAAACAAACTTTCTTTCTTGTAGCCTCTGTTCCTAAAACAGTGCCTGACACACAGCAGGCACTAACCGATGTCTGATAAGTTTGTCTGATAATCATTGTCTGACAGAATCAAGGCACTCTGCACTGGTTTTTTCCCCTATTGCTGTCACTGATTGTGTCTCTCACACAATGAGAAGGGAGGTTTCAAGAAATTCCTTAATTGTCCAAAGCCAATCAGTGGCAGAGTCAAAAGGAGATCTTAGATGATCTCTCTGATGTCCTGAGGCAGTGACTTTTCCACCCACCACACCATCCCACCTGCCTTAACTTCCTGGTGGCCAAGTTAAACAAATTTCTGTAGTGATTACAAAAAAACAAAAAAAAAACAAAAACAAGTCTCTGAGAAACATTCCTGTTGGAGGTAGCTATAGAAGAGAGGTTTCCTGTATACTTAGTTACCCAAATGAGTTAAACTCACTCATAAATATAGATATAAACATTTTACTGTCAAATCAAATATTGCTAACTTCCTCAGAGAGAACTGCTTTTTGGTCCAGGAGAAAACTCTTCTTCCCACATCTCATGTGCTCTGGGCCAGTTCCCTCTAAACTTGTGCTCTTGAAAGAGTGTAAGGATTTGGGGTTGGTGGAGATGGCAAGGAAACCAAAATTTCTTATGGGCTACTTCTGTTTTCTACACCTGATATATCCCCTAAAGTGATAAAGCAAAAAGCCATTCACCTGTTTAAATGCGTGGGGAGGAGGGGTAGGGAGGACAAAGTGAGGGATCCATACTTCTAAAGATTTAAAGTCTGATAATAACCTGCATTGGAGAGAGCATAAGGACACTTTATTAAAAGACTTCTCAAGAAGATTTTTTTTAAAGTTTGAAAGTCTTCTAAATTTGCATTTCTTTTGACCCTAAATCCCATTTCTATGGATTTAGCCATTGAAAGTAATCCTAAAAGTTGACAAAGATGTTTGTATGTAGATGTTCATTACAATCTGAATACCCAGTAATAGGGAATACGTTTTAAACATGGGCAACAGCATGCACTGGCATCTTCTACAACTGTTAGAAGTGATGCTGGTAAGTTAAAACAGAGGTTGATAAAATAGTAGTAAATTCAACCCTGTGTATATTTATATACATGTAAAAAGTCTGAAGAGCCATATAATATGAATGGTGCTTTTTAAAATTTATTTTAGAGATGGTCTTATTTTCTTCAGGTTTTTTTGGTTATCTTTTCTGTGATTTTTAAATATATATTATTTTCATAATTAGATACACATTAAACTTTTGTCTTCTTTTATTCTAGAAAGAGAGGGAAGGGAAGAGGGGATAACGGGAAGGAAGAGCAGTATCTCTTCTGATGGAACTGGAACGACATCCCCTAACTCAAAGGTTCGGCAGCAAAGAGTGCTAATAGGGAGAAAGTAACAAGGTCAGAATAAATGACAAAATCCTTAAAGGGACTGTGTCCTTAGTTCCCCTGTAGTTCTTCTCTATGCCTAAGGTTATTGGTCTGATGGTAAAATATTATAAATGTGTCACTTCTGTCTCAGATATCCTCTTACCTTCCACCTGGTGTTTCGTCTTCAGGGGTTCCTCCAGGAGACTCACCTCAGCTCCCCTTAGAAATTTAAGTTCATCCCTGGCTGGTGTGGCTCAGTGGATTGAGTGCCAGCCTTCAAACCAAAGGGTCATGGATTCAATTCCCAGTCAGCAGCACATGCCTGGGTTGCAGGTAAGGTTGGGCCACCAGTAGGGGGTGCACAAGAGGCAACCTCACATTGATGTTTCTCTTCCTCTCTCATTTCCTTCCTCTCTCTGTAAAATAAATAAATTAAATATTTTTAAAAGTTTAAGTTCATAATTCTCAGAACTAAGTATTATTTCTCTCCATGTTCTTTGAATGTATACCTCTTTTATCTGTCAAAATGCATACATCTTGAGTTCTGCTAAATAGCAATTGATGTCAATACACTAACTATGACTCAATCTGAACTAACAAACAAAATAGAGACAGATTCGTAGACAGCAGGCTCACATGTTGGGGGGGTGGCCTTTAGGAGTAAGGGATCAAGTAAAAAAGAAAAAGAACTCATGGACACGGACAACAGTGTGGTAATTTGTGGGGGGAGAAGGGTGTTTGGAGGTGGAAGAGGGTATAAGGAGGATAAATGGTAATGGAAAAGATACAATAAAAATAAGCTATCAAAAATTTTAGCAAACATTTTCTTAATAGGGGTGTATATCAGGTGCTTTGGAAAAAATAAAGAAATAGCAAGCATGGTTTTTATAACCAAGTTTGGGAGACTATAAATAAGAGTAAATAATGCTGGAATGTGAGCTATATCACAATGCAATAGGTGTTTAAGGAATCAGTGGTGTCAGGTGAGTTGGAGATTTGGAGGTCGTAAGACCTAAGTTTGAGACACAGAACTGCCACTTCCTTGCTTAGTCAAGGTCTCTTAATTCCCCTGGATCTGTATCTCTATCAAAAAATTAGATACTATAATATTAAGAGCTTCTTCACAGGATTTAAAGAAATTAAATATTTGTATAATATTAAATTCATGCATGTATAGCCATGACTAATGATGTTCAAAAGACCCATTTATGTTATTATAACCTATGTGACAGGCTGCCTCATCTACCTACATGTTAAACTAACTCTGTTCCATTTTTCCTGCCTTGAGAAGAGTAACTACATTAAAACCAGCTGGGGACAAGGCCCATGAGTGACAGAAGCAGCCACACATCTAGGCACAATGTCAGATACTATCACTGGCCCCTGGAGCCTGGGAGATACTAGACACTTCTCTAAGTGATAAAAAATATCAGACTGCCCTGGCTGGCATAGCTCAGGGGATTGAGCGTGGGCTGTGAACCAAAGTGTCACAGGTTCGATTCCCAGTCAGGGTACATGCCTGGGTTGCAGGCCATGACCTCCAGCAACCACACACTGATGTTTCTCTCTCTCTCTCATTCTCCCTCCCTTCTCTCCCTAAAAATAAATCAATAAATAAAAATATTTTTTAAAAAATATCAGACTAAAGTTTTCGGTGTAGTGATATGAGTAAGGCAAGCACTATGTGAACTGAATTTTTAAACCATTCACTTTAACCTATGGTTTCTCAATACCAGGAAGTTCTCAGAACTCACCAAGAAGGTAGAACAATGCAATCCTTGTTTTATTTCTGTCCCAATCTAAATGAACAATTTTTACACAAAAGAAAGATTTGAAATTATTTTCAGGGTGGGTCCTCTCTTGTACTTTTCCACTTAATGGCTTTCAAAAGACTCTAATATATAAAATATGTAAACATATAAAATAATAGGTTTGATTGTTTTAAAAATGACAAATCTGTCAAATAGTGGATGTGATGACAGAGCTGCTGCCCTCCCCCACCAGCTTTATTAAGGTTTCATTGAAAAACAAAAATTGCACATACTCAATATGCACATGTAATAATTTATTATATATACATTATGAAATGATTAACACAATCAAGCTAATTAACACCTTCATCCCCTCACAGAGTTACCATTTGTGTGTATATGCATGCATGTGTGTGTTTGTACCATTTCAGGTACACAATGCAGTTTTGGGAAATATAATCACCATGCTGGACATTAGATTCCCAGAATTTATTCATCTCATAACTGAAAGTTTATGCTTTTGACTTGAGAGGCAGAGAGCGGGGGCACTGCCAGATGGCAATAAAAATTTAAACGGCTGACAACCATACTTTAATCTTAAAGAGAAAAAAATGCAAAATTCTGCAAATTACAGATTTAGTGAGCTTATAATTAAACCAGAGCAGAATCATGAAACTGCAATGTGTTTGGTATACATGAGCCTTTAGAACATAATCTTTTGATCATTGGCTTACTAAAAAATTCACATTGTGAATGTGGAAGAGCTTGTAGGCGTGTTTTATGTGAGTCTGTCAGAATGAGCAACAGTGCTTTTTATGTATTTAACAATTGCTGATTTTTAAGTCACATTCACAGTATTTTTTTAAAAAAATCTCATGACAGCCCCATAGGCTAGACGTGGTTTTCTGTAATTTCCTGCAGAAGGAAACAGACAAAAAATGATGAAGGGCTGTGAAGGAGCAAAGCTGGTGAGTGGAGAAGTCAGAATGTGAACCTGAACTCGTGGTTGCTGATCCAGTGCCCTGACCACTACAATCACAGTTTCTCTCTAGCGGCCTAGTTTACAGATATGAAGATATTAGGAAAAACATTTATTTTGTAACTTTTTGAACTGTTCAACAATGGAATGATTTGTTTTACAAACAAGCACAGTCCCTTTTAGTTCAAGAGTCTAACTATAGCTAGGGGAACTGAGAAGTAGGACAGATAATTTTTGTATTGGTAACCACTCACATCTCTGCATCTCAAATTCTAAATTAGACATTTCTATAATGTTTCGATCAGTCAAAAAGAGCACATTTTCTGTGGACATTTGTAACATGCTACAATTTGCTTAATTTCTGAACCATTGTTAAATGAATTGGCATTGAAATGACTTTAACCTAAGTAATTATCGACTATTTCTACATAAGTATTCAATCTTGGTTTTCTGGGTTAATTGCTTCTTCTCTGGTTTTTATTATGTTGGAGATTATTATTTCAAAGATTGGCCATTATATTTCTGCCTATTTTTATCCAACTAATCATGATGCAAAGATAGGCTGTGAACTACTTGTAATATCTTTGTCTATTTGACCATTACATCACCTCATAATTAAACAAATCCTTGACTTAAAATTGTTCCTTTTGAATAATTGATATGACCCTCCTTTCTGAATGCAGATAACTGGTAGGCACTTAAAAATCTCCAACTTTTTAAGAGTCCTGCTGGATAAACTGATTGAAGTAAAATTTCTTCTATACAATTGTTTCACCCGATCTTGTATGCCACTGCCACCACTGCACTCCCCTCTGACACACACGTGTGCATGTGAATGTGCCTGTATGTTGTACACTCATGCATGCACACAGGCACACAGTTACATTTGGAGAAGTTTGAAGATTTCTCCAGGAATGTGTTTAAGGTCATACAGGACTTAGGTCTGAGTATTTAAATTAGGTTAAATCCCAAACCAACAGTCAGTGAAAAATAAGTATATGTTAGTCATCTTCCATCACCATATACTTTCCCCCCTTTATTCTTCACCACCCTTCCCACCCCCTTCCCTCTGGTAACCACCATACTGTTGTCTCTGTCTGTGAGGTTTTTTGTTTATTTTTCTGGTTGTTCATTTGTTGTTTTATGTCCCACATATGAGTGAAACGATATGGTTTTTAACTTTTTCTGACTAACTTACTTCATTTAGCATGACATTCTCAAGGTCCATCCACATGTTTCATATGGCAGTATTTCATCTTTTCTTATAGACGAGTAGTATTCCATTGTATACATGTACCACATCTTCTTTATCCAATCACCTATCGAATGACACTTCAGTTGTTTCCACATCTTGGCCACCATGAATAATAACGTTGCCATGAACATAGGAGTGCACATATCTTTGCAAATAAATGTTTTCAAATTTTTCAGGTCAACACCCAGGAAAGTGCTTGCTGAGTTATATGGTAACTCTATTCTTTTTTTTTTTTCAGTACAACATGAGTTTCTATATTAAAAAATCCATCAAAAATTATGAAAAACAATAAACAAATATGGTAAAGTTATAGGATATGAAATCAATATAAAAAATCCACTACATTCCTATATATTAACAATGAAATTTCAGGGCAAAAAATTAAAAATACCGATTTCTTTTGCAGTTGCAACAAAAATAATAAAACGCCTAGCAATAAATTTGACAAAGGATGTGAATAACCTATATACTGAAAACTACACAGCATTATTAAAAAAGATTGAAAAAGACATAGTGAAATGGAAATATATCATGGATTGGAAGAATCAACAGAGTTAAAATGTCTATACTTCACAAAGCAACATATAGATTTAATGTAGTCATAATCAAAATCACAATGACAATTTTTTAAAGAAATGGAACAAAAAATCATCAGATTTGCATGGAACCACAAAAGACCCCAAATAGCCAAAGCAATCCCAGGAAAAAAGAATGGAGCCGGAGGTATCACACCCCCTGTCAAATCTTTCACTGCTGAGGCCCCAGAAAAGCAGACGAGGTAACTTCCTTGGAAATTGTGAAACTATGCCACATTCACGGGTTCCTGTGGAAACTTCAAGTGGTGCAAGGTTTGCCACAGGCATTGTATTAGTATTTCAATTGCTTTTTCAGGGCCTAAGTTTCCCTGAGAAAGCAAGTAAGGAAGAAAAGTTGCTAATGTTCAACTAATATGTCTACTTAATAGGCGGTGAAATGCAGTGATGTTGTTTTCCATGAGTGAAAAATATTCATTGAAACTGCTGACTTATAACCATTCCATAGCAATATTAGAGTATTTGGCCAGCAAACATGACAATGTTTGGCAAATGATGTTATGGTGCTACCAGGGAAAACCTCCCAGTTCAAGGCCATATCCAAAGGGCATAGGTTTAATCCTAAAACTAAGAATCTGACCTATTACAAAGCTACCTTACCTACAAATATAGCAAAAATGAAAGAATGACTTAGATTATCACAAAAAATATCTTTGACTGTAAGACCTACCCTGACAGGACTGTCATGGGGCCACTATTCAAGCATTTCAAGACTAATTTAATTGGATTTAGAAATTCTTCTCTGTTAAAATGAGAATAGACCTGGATGTATTACATATTAAGTCAGATTTAGTTATTGATATCTTGGATGTAATTTATCAGGTCTCTTCTTACATACAGAAGTCCTTTGCATGACTGAAGTCTATTATAATTCTGTTAGGTAGAGTAAGAATAAAGACAGGTGCAGAGAACTGCAAAGAAGGGCCAGACATGGTAGAGGCCTGTAGAAGGGCACAGGGAAAACAAAACAAAATTGAGCAATGAGGACGGAGACTTCTGCTTCCTGAAGATAGAAGAGATGTAATTATTCTAGTCCTCCAACCAAGTACAGCTAAAAACTGTACAGCCTTATATATAAAGCAAATATAACAAGACTCTGAATAGTGGCATGAAAAGGCAAATTGGCTAGTTACCTGAGAAATGAGAAATGTCATATAGCTAGAGATAGAGATATATAAAATGATATATATTTCAATATAGGTATATATACATTATCTATCTATATAGATATACTATCATGATATGTGTGTGCATGTGTGCACATCCTGGATACTGGAGGAGCCAGCAAAATGCTTGTGGAAACAGACCAAAGAAGACCTAATGAGATAAGAGTCTTGGTCCTCTCTAGTTAAAGAACCAGAAAACATAAAAACTTTATCCAATAAAACTTTTAGCCAATAAGAGATATAGTCCAGCCAACACTACCAGTAAAATCTGTGGACCTACCCCCAACACCACCAGCAAAGGCCTAATGGAGAGCCTAGACTTTCACTCTTGCCAGGCTGTAGCCAGGTGCCCTAATCTCCTTCTGTGTTTGGTCAGAAAAGGCTGAGCAGGAAACCAAAGCTCCCATCTCTGTGAGCAGTCAGGAAGACCTCTCTCCAATAGTGGGAAACCTGGACTTCTATCCCCACCCAGTGGCACGAGGCACCTTTGTTGCTCTTAGCACTTATGAAATTCTGAGGGTTTTTGGATCTCTGTACAAGAAAGGGTGATGAAAACTGAATACATATTTATTATTGTAAAATCCAGTATCACAGCTACAGAGAGAGAAGTGAAAGATTTTATATTTAGGGCACTCTGGTAATTTGGAAAATAAAAAGAGCTGTGGCCTAGGAATATGGAAAACCCAGACTCTTCCATTCCAACAACAAAACCACCACAGGACCTGCAGAAAATCATTCAACAGTCCCGAGTCTCAATTTATTTATGCATAAAATAGAGATAATAGTAATGCTTGTCTTACCTATTTTGTAAGTGTGTTGTGATGAAAAAATAAAATAACAAATGTGAGCTATTTAAGACCTATTGTTACTTTCCAAAGTCCATGTACCTGATGCTTCAAAAGGCCAAAACTCAAAACTTCAGTTTGGAGTAAAGGAAGGTTTTATCAATAGAGAAAAGTGCCAACAAAGAAGATGGGAGACCTAGTTGGGCCTCAAATCCATCTTAAGAAAGTACAGCTTTCTTTTATGTCAAAGGAAGGGAAAGTGGGAAGGGCAAGAGGTGACTGATGACCGTAGACATCTGGGCACCAGCAGGGGCCTGAGGAAGATTGTCCTTAGTCTGTCGACCCTAGTTGATGCAAGTCTGGTCCTGAGGTTCTTGCAAATCTTTGATAAACAATACATAACTTCCCCTATCTCCTCAGAAGAGGCACTTTCTGATAAGGAGCTGTTTTTGTAAAACTCAAGCTGAAAGCAGAATTCCTCTAATGATTGGCATGTCTCCGTGCAAGACTGAGCAGAAACTATTAACCTGAAGGCCACAGGAACACAGCAGACTTGAACAAGATGGAATAAGAGAGACTGAGCATTTTACTCTGCTACACTATGAGGCAGGGTTTGGCAAACTTTTTCTACAAAGGGCCAGAGAGTAGGAATTTTAGACTTTGTGGGCCTTAAAGTCCCTTTTGTAACTACTCAACTCTGTAGATGAAGCACAAAAGGAGTCTTAGACGACATGTAAAAAGAGTGGCAGTGTTGCAATCAAACTTTACATATAAAAATGGAGGCAGACAAAAATTTTACCTACAGGCTATACTTTGCTGGCCCCTGCTATAAAACCCTACATAAGCCTTATTGTAACAATGATACCCTTTTTCTTTTATAGCTAGTAGAGTACAACAAACATTGGACTTAGGAGAGTTGCTTCCATTTTTGTCACTGTCACTGTCACTGTCGCTAATGCCAGTGTTGTTTTTAGTGATTTCCTTCCCACCGGAATTGTAATAAGGAATTAGTAAACATTAACATTCCCTGCCAGGTCTGAAATGCTTACATCTACTATTTCTTGCTTAGAAAATTCTCATTAAACCTGTTTTCTTACATTGTGAAAACTGAAAACAACTTTATCATTGTGAACTATTAATTGTTACACTTAACACATAGATCATTGTTATGGATCATTGGCTGATGAATGTGAATGTGACTACTTTATTAGAAAAAATTATGCTGAAAGGAAAAACTAGTTGAAAGAATTTTAATGGTACACCAAATGTATTTTTGGCATTTTATATTTTATCAAGCGCCCATGTCAGGTTATTCTAGTTAACATAAAATATTATTTGGGAAAAGGAGTGAAAATACATCATTAGTGAAAATTAACATATAAATTGTTAGAAAATCAAATGAGCTGTCCTTAACTATGAATTGCATTAGAGATGTTAGTGGTTGCTATGATGCTCAAGAATAGAAGAGCTAATAAAATACATTAATTATACATTTATTTGAATGTTTAACATACACTTAATAACATTTATCATAATTAAACTTTTGGAAATTTTTCTTAAAGACAGGAGAAAAATGTGAAATAGTGACCTTCCCATAGCACTGGTAATGTTGAAGAAATACCTGAAGACTGTTAAACATGTTATTAAGAAATTTTGTACAGCAACAAACCTCTATGCCCAACCATTTGGGGGGCCCCAAGGAACACAGCAAGTTCAGGAATCTGGCCAGGAGCCCAGTGAGGCCACACCACCCCATGTCCTGGGCAAAAAATCTTGGAAAATGAATACAAATCATGAAGATATTGGGTATAATTTTGAAGATGACCCCAAAGAGAAGATGACACTTAAACCCCACCTAAACATCAGCGACAGAAGGGCATGGATGATGGTCCTTTCCTCTTTCTTTGAGCACATCCTCAGCATGGGCTTCCAGATGACCCTGCGGGACTTCAGTGTGGAATGGCTTAAAGAATTCTATCACAGTCATGGCCTGACTGCATGAGTCAGCTCCCTCAGCACAGACATCACCTTGATTGTAGATATGTTCACCTGTGACCTGTTGCAAAATGGAATAATTATAAAATGATAATGCCCTACTCAGTACTGGAGCCCGGACCATTGCCTGCATCTGACTGGAAAAACATGCAACACTCAGAGACACTAAGTAATTTACTGAAGGTTGAACATCCAGTAAGTGTGGGACAAACTTAAAACCTGGTCCATTGAACTCCAAAATGGTGTCCTCTATACCACACTGCCTGCCACTACATCAAATGGGAACTGAAAATATATTTGAAGTATACAAACATAAATTATTTTCATTTTCAAAGCATTGTGAACAAAAAATGAAAAGGAAATGTGTACAAACTAAACTCAAAATAAGCAGAAGAAAATAACAAACATTAGATAGTGAATAAAAATTAGAAAAAATCAATGAAATTGAGGGGTTTTTTTAATTTTTTTATTTTAATCATTGTTCAAGTACAATTTTCTCCCTTTTACTCCCATTCCAGCCCACCCATCGCTCCCCACTTCCCTCCCATTTCTACCCCCCCGCCCAGTTTTTGTCCATGTGTCCTTTAAATTTGTTCCTGTAAACCCTTCCCATTCTCCCCTGAAATTCCCTCTTCTCTCCCCTCTGGTCACTGTCAGCCTGTCCTCTATTTCAGTGTCTTTGACTATATTTTTCTTGTTTCTTTGTTTTGTTGTTTAGGTTCCTGTTAAAGGTGAGATCATGTGGTATTTGTCTTTTACTGTCTGGCTTGTTTCGCTTAGCATAATGCTTTACAGCTCCATCCATGCTGTTGCAAAGGGTAGGAGCTCCTTCTTTCTTTCTGCTGCATAGAATTCCATTGTGTAAAGTACCAGAGTTTTTTGATCCATTCATTTACTGATGAGCATCTAGGTTGCTTCCAGCACTTAGCTATTATAAATTGTGCTGCTATGAACATTGGGTGCAGAGGTTCTTTTGTATCGGTGTTTCAGAGTTCTTAGGATATAGTCCTAGCACTGGAATTGCTGGGTCCAAAGGCAGTTCCATTCTGAGTTTTCTGAGGAAGTTCCATACTGTTTTCCACAGCGGTTGTACCAGTCAGTCTGCAGTCCCACCAACAGTGCACTAGGGTCCCCTTTTCTCCACAACCTCTCTAACATTTGTTGTTTGTTGCTTTGTTTATGATGGCCATTCTGACTGGTGTGAAGTGGTATCTCATTGTGCTTTTAATTTGCATCTCTCTGATAGCTAGCGATATTGAACATCTTTTCATGTGTCTTTGGATCCTCTACATGTCCTCCTTGGAGAAGTGTCTGTTCAAGTCCTTTGCCCATTTTTTAATTAGGTTGCTTGTCTTCTTAGAGTGGAGTTGTGTAAATTCTTTATATATTTTGGAGATTAAACCCTTGTCTGAGGTATCATTAGCAAATATGTTTTCCCATACAGTTGGTTCTCTTTTTATTTTGATACTGTTCTCTGTAGCCCTGCAGAAGCTTTTTATTTTGATGAGGTCTCATTTGTTTATTCTTTCCTTTATGTCCCTTGCTCTAGGGTACATGTCAGTAAAGATGTTTCTGCATGAAATATCTGAGATTTTCCTACCTGCGTTCTCCTCTAGGACTTTAATGGTGTCATGGTTTATATTTAAGATGTTCATCCACCTTGAATTTATTCTTTGTATAAGGTGTAAGTTGGTGCTCAAGTTTAATTTTTTTTGCATGTAGCTGTCCAGTTCTCTCAACACCATTTTTTGAAGAGGCTATTTTTACTCCTTTTTATGTTGCTGTCCCCTTTGTCAAATATTAATTGACCATAGAGACTTGGGCTTATTTCTGGGCTCTCTGTTTTGTTCCATTGGTTCATGTGCCTGTTTTTATGCCAGTACCAGGCTGTTTTGGTTAGAGTGGCCTTGTAGTATAGTTTAGTGTCAGGTATTGTGATCCCTCCTACTTTGCTCTTCTTTCTCAAAATTGCAGCAGCTATTTGGGGGTCGTTTATGGTTCCATATAAATTTTTGAAATGTTTGTTCTATGTCTGTGAAATAAGCCATTGGTACTTTAATAGGTATTGCATTGAATGTGTAAATTGCTTTGGGTAGTATGGACATTTTGATGATATTAATTCTTCCAATCCATGAACACAGTATATGTTTCCATTTGTTGGTGTCTTCCTTGATTTCTTTCCTAGGTATTGTGTAGTTTTCTGAATACAGGTCTTTTACCTCTTTGGTTAGGTTTATTCCTAGGTATTTTATTGTTCTTTTTGCTATTTCTTTTTTTTTTAAGATTTTATTTATTTATTTTTAGAGAGGGAAGGGAGGGAGATAGAGAGAGAGAGAGAAACATCAATGTGCGGTTGCTGGGGGTTATGGCCTGCAACCCAGGCATGTACCCAGGCTGGGAATCGAACCTGCGACATTTTGGCTCGCAGCTCGCGCTCAATCCACTGAGCTACGCCAGCCAGGGCTTCTTTTTGCTATTTCAAATGGGATTTTTTTTCTTGATTTCTGCTTCTGCTGTTTCATTGGTGGTGTGCAGAAATGCCTTTGACTTCTGGATATTGACTTTGTATCCCACTGTTTTGCCAAATTCATTTATTAGGTCAATCAGCTTTTTGCCCGAGTCTATAGGATTTTCTATGTACACTATCATATCATCTGCAAACAGTGACTGTTTTGTTTCCTCCTTTCCGATTTGGATGCCTTTTATCTCTTTTTCTTGTCTGATTGCTGTGGCTAAAACTTCCAGTACTATATTGAATAAAAGTGGTGAAAGTGGACAGCCTTGTCTTGTTCCTGATCTTAGTGGGAAAGATTTTAATTTTTGGCCATTGAGTATGATGTTGGCTGTAGGTCTCTCACATATGGCCTTTATTATGTTGAGGAATGCTCCCCCATTCCCACTTTGCAGAGTGTTTTTATCATAAATGGGTGCTGTACCTTATCGAATACTTTTTCCATATCTATTGATATGATCATGTGATTTTTGTCTTTGCTTTTGTTTATGTGATCATTACATTTACTGATTTGCGAATTTGATATTGTACCATCCTTGCATCCCTGGAATGAATCCCACTTGGTCATGGTGTATGATCTTTTTAATGTATTGTTGGATGTGGTTTGCCAGTATTTTGTTGAGGATTTTAGCGTCAATGTTCATCAGTGATATTGGCCTGAAGTTTTCTTTCTTTGTTGTGTCTTTATCTGGTTTGGGGATTAAGATGATGTTGGCTTCATAAAAAGAGTTTGGGGGTCTTCCATCTTCTTGAATTTTTTTAAATAATGTGTAGAGGATGGGGGTTAGCTCTTCCTTAAATGCTTTGTAAAATTCTCCTGTGAAACTGTATGGTCCAGGGCTTTTGTGTGTCGGAAGCTTTTTAATTACTGTTTCAGTTTCATCAGGTGTTACTGGTCTGTTCAGACTTTCTGCTTCTTCTTCATTGAGTTTTGGAAGATTTTGTTTTTCTAGAAATTTGTCCATTTCACATAGGTTTTCAAATTTCTTGGCATACAGTTCTTTGTAGTAATTTCTTACAATCCTTTGTATTTCTGTGGTATCAGTTGTAATCTCTCCTCTTTCATTTCTGATTGTGTTTATTTGGGTCTTCTCTCTTTTTTTCTTGATGAGTCTGCTTAAAGGCTTGTCAATTTTGTTTATCTTTTCAAAGAACCAGCTCTTGGATTCATTGATCCTTAGAATTGTGCTTTTAGTTTCTATATCATTTAATTCTGCTCTGATCTTGGTTATTTCCTTCCTTCTACTTACTCTGGGCTGTTTTTGTTGTTGTTCCTCGAGTTCTTGTAGACATAGGGTTAGGTTGTTTGTTTGAAATGTTTCTATCTTTTTTAGGTATGCCTGTATCACTATGAACTTCCTTCTCAGGACTGCCTTTTCTGTGTTCCATAAGTTTTGGATTGTTGTGAGTTCATTTTCATTTGTTTCCAGAAACCTTTTGATTTCTCCCCTAATTTCATTCTTGACCTATTCATTATTTAATAGCATACTATTTAATCTCCATGATTTTGAGTGTTTTGTTTTTTTTTTCCTTGGGGATGGTTTCTAGTTTCAGTCCCTTTTGATCTGAGAAAATGCTTGGTATGATTTCAATTTTCTTGAAATTGTTGAGGTTTGTTTTGTGTCCTATCATGTGGTCTATCTTTGAAAATGTTCCATGTACATTTGAAAAAAATGTGTATTTAGCTTCTTTGGGATGGAGGGCTCTCTATATATCAGTTAAGTCCATTTCATCTAGGGTATTGTTCAATGCCTCAATATCTTTGCTGATATTTTGTTTGGAAGATCTGTCCATTTTTGACAGTGGGGTGTTCAAATCCCCTACTATAATTGTGTTGCTGTCAATATCTTTCTTGAAGTCCTCTAAGATTTTTTTTATGTATTTGGGTGCTCCTATGTTGGGTGCATATATATTTACAATATTTATGTCTTCTTGGTGGATTCTTCCCTTGAGTATTATGAAGTGACCTTCTGGGTCTCTCTTTATGGCCCTTTTTTGAAGTCTATTTTGTCTGATATGAGTATTGCTACCCCAGCTTTTTTTTTTCCAGTCCATTTGCTTGGAAAATTTGTTTCCAGCCCTTCACTTTCAGCCTGTGCAGGTCTTTTATCCTGAGGTGGGTCTCTTGTAGGCAGTATATGTGTGGGTCATTTTCTTATCCATTCAGCTATTCTATGTCTTTTGATTGGAGCATTTAATCCATTTACATTTAAGGTTATTATTGATAGGTACTTATTAATTGCCATTTACATGCCTGTGTTCCTCTCTCTCTCTTCCTTCCTTTCCTTAAAGCAGTACCTTGAGCATCTCTTGCAGAGTTGGTTTGGTGGAGGTGTATTCTTTTAGACTTCTTTTGTCTGGGAAGCTTCTTATTTGGACTTCTATCTTGATTGAGAGCCTTGCTGGGTAAAGTAGCCTTGGTTGCAGACCTCTGGTTCTCATTACTTGGAATATTTCTTGCCATTCTCTTCTGGCTTGGAGTGTGTCCATTGAGAAGTCAGCTGTTAGCCTTATTGGGGCTCCATTGTATGTTACTTCCTGTTTCTCCCTTACTGCTTTTAAGATTCTCTCTTTGTCTTGAAATTTTGCCATCTTAATTATGATGTGTCTTGAGGTGGGCCTCTTTAGGTTCCTCTTGATTGGGACTCTCTGTGTTTCCTGGATTTGTGTGACTTTTTCTCTCATCAAATTAGGAAAGTTTTCCTTCATTACTTTTTCAAATAGGTTTTCTATCTCTTGCTCTTCTTCTTCTCCTTCCAGTATCCCTATTATATAGATATTATTACGTTTCATATTGTCTTGCATTTCTCTTAATCCCTCCTCATTCTTTTTGAGCCTCTTTTCCTTTTCTTGCTCTTTCTGGGTGTTTTTTTCTACTTTGTCCTCCAATTCACTGATCTGATCTTCTGCTTCATTGATCCTGCTTTTCATTCCTTCTACTGTGTTCTTTAGTTCAGAAATTGTATTCTTCATTTCCTCTTGACCCTTGTTGATAGTTTCTATTTCCTTTTTCATGTTGATATAGTTTGCAGTGAGTTCGTTGTAGCTTCCCTGTAGTTTCTGGTAGCTCATTGTGAGCTCATTGAGTTTCCTGATAATCATTGCTTTGAATTCAATATCTGATAGTTGAGTTGCCTCTATTTCATTTAGCATTCTTTCTGAGGCTTCCTCCTTTCCCTTCATTTGGGGATTGTTTCTTTGTCTTCTCATTGTTTGTGAGACTCTTCTTGTTAGCCTCTGTTTCTTAAATTGATCTGTTCTAGTTCCCTGGGTTTATGGTGTGAACTTCTGTCATAGAATACCTGTGAGATTCAGTGGTGACGTCTCCTTTAGGTATCCTGGTGTTCACAGCTTCCCCTTACTCTTTTTTGTGATCATTTGGAGGAGTAAGGCAGAATGGTTTAAGACAGCAAGACAGTATTCTATGATATTTACAGTAGAAGCCAGTAGAGAAGAGATAGGAGACCCTTTGTCTACGTATAGTGTTAACCATGATCCTCTACCCCACTAGCCACGTTTTAGAAAGAATGGAAAGAAGGTAAGACGCTTATTGGGGACAAAATAATTGTTAGTTGGATCTAGAAAGCAATGAGGCTGTGGGAGGTCAGATTCTGAGGTAGGGTGTGAATAAAGAATAGTAAATAGGAGTAGTGTGTAAAAGAATATAAATAACCACTACAATAATAGAGTTCAAGGAATCTCGAAGTGGGCTGAGATCTGGGAGGGGTGTTGTATAGTATTTACAATTGTATGAAATAGGTCTTATTTACAGTAATATTAAAGCAACAATCATGTGGAAGAATCTATGGGATCTAGATAATAAGAATAAGGAGTATAGAACCTTGAGTGGTGTACTAACGGAACATAAATGAAGGACAATAAATTAGCAACACACTATGAATGAGATAACAGGGGAAACCTATCAAATGATACAGTATCATCAGCCAAGCAAAGAATATTATACAGAAAGAAAAAGAATACCAAAATACTATTAAAATAAAAAATGTCAGAATAATGAGAAAAAGATAATACAAATTTGCAGTAACTTGCAGGTTCCAAAAAAAAAAAAAAAGGAAAAAAAGCAGAAGATGGAATGCAGGAGAGATAAATTTGGAATGGAAGGAATAACACTAGGATGAAAGGAAGAGAAACATAAGGAATTGAGAGATATAAAAATAATAAGAATTAAAAAATAAAAAGTTACTTAAAATACAAGATAAAATCAAACAATCAAACAACAACAGCAAAAAAAAAACAACAACAAAAACAAAACCAAAAAAAAACCCTTTTGCTGTCTTGTTGGTTTCTAACTGGCCAAACCAGGTTTTCTGGTCTTGCTAGCTGCAGCAGTCTGAGGGACAATTGGAATGCTTTTTACTCTTCCCAGTCAGAACTCAGTCAGTCTCTTGCATACTGTCCCCAGGGCTAGCCATGGGCGCTCTCCCCAGAGCCAGTCTGATGCCTGTCCTCAGGGCCCTGGGTGTGGGTCTGGATGCTCCCAAGCACACTCTCCAGAACTCACTGCCTTGGTCTCCCGGGCTCGGGGGTCCACAGAGCACCGAGTCTTTTCTGGGTTGACCGTGTAAGCTCCAGGGATCCTGAGGGTCGCGCCCTTCCCCCAATTTCACTGCTGTGAACTCCAGGAACCCTCGAAGTGTCCACGTCTTTTCCGGGTTGACCCTGTGAGATTCATGAATCCTGAAGGGGCTCATGCTTCCCCAAGTTCACTGCTGCAGGCTCCAAAATCCGGAGAATGCCTGTGCCTTTTCCTTGTTCAGGACTGTGGGGTCTGGGTCTTCCACAAAACCACACTCTCACCGGGTTGGGGGCGCAAGCACACAGCCAGGCCACCCTTGGTCTTGCAGGCTGGGGCACTCACTCTTCCCAGGGCTATGTGTGGGTGCTTGCAGCCCCTGTGTGACTGTCTCCCAGTCTCACTCCCCTCTCTGTGCCTTCAAGTAACAAGGCCTCCCGTGGTGTCACCCAATCCCTTTAGTCCAGGGAGGGAGTGGTGACTCCGCTCTCCCGGGTGCCCTGAAGCAGACCTGGGAGCACTGGGCCTGGGGGCTGCAACCTCCCTGGTCCCGGCACTGATCCCTGGACCCTTATTATTTTGAAGCAGTCTCATTACGGTCTGGTTTTTCAATGTCTGCTATAATTTTTGATGTCCTATTTTCATTAATGTTGCGATATTGTTGGCCCCTTGCTCTGTTCCTCCGCAGATCATCCAGTTTCTTTCCCGTGCATAAGGGAAGAGGAATACGCTCCCTCCTACCATGCTGCCATCTTCCCACTCCAAAATTGAGGTTTTTTAAAAGATAAACAATATTGATAAATTATTGGCTGAACTAACTAAAAAAAGAGAATGGACTCTAATAAAATAAAAAATGAAAGAAGAGACATTACAACTAATATGACAGATACAAAAAGAATGATAAGCAGCTATTCTAAACAGCTATATGGCAACAAATTGGATAATCAACAAGAAATGGATAAATTCCTAGAAACATACATCCTAGCAAGGCTAAACCATGATGAAATTTAAAAAACCATTGAGTTTTTGTTATTGAAACAAAAATGAATCAATAATGAAAATTCTCACCCAACCCCTCCCCCAAAAAAACAAAAAGCCCAGGGCCAGATAGATAGTTTTAATAGTGAATTCTTCCAAACATTTAAAAAAGAATTAGTGCAAATTCTTCTTAAACTTTTTTTAAAAATTGAAGAAAGAATTCACTTTCAAACTCACCTTGATACCAAAGCCAGACAAAGACAGTACAAGAAAACTATAGGCCAATATTCCTAATGGATATAGGTATAAATATTCTCACCAACATACTAGCAAACTAAGTTCAACAGTACTTTAAAAGAATTATATGAAGATATGTGCATTGCATGAGGGTTTGGAATCACCAATGCTGAAGATAATTTCCAGTTTTATAAGTTCATAAAGCCAGGCAAACTGTAAATTCTACTTCTTGAATATATTAGCTGAAGGATTTATAAATTGTTCTTTGTAGACAGAGTAAAATAGAGCTTACTCAACAAATGTTGGGGCATCAATGGGTAGAATAAAATGATACAGCCCTTTTAACAGAATAAAAAGACATTTTAACAGATTTTCACAGATGAGAACTAGCAATCCTAGAGTCCTGACTCACCTACATCACGTAGCTGGTTATTGCCAGAGCTGAAACTACAGCCTATTGTTCTTAGTTCTTATTCCAGGTCTCCTTCCACCCTCCCACTTTGAGTTTACATAGAAAGAAGAAACACATGAACAGTAAAGAAGAGATTATAGAGGCATGCACAAAACTAGTGGAGGTATGCTGCCTGAAAAAGGTGAACAGAAAGGAAGTAAGGGAAGATGGCAGACACAAATCACCCTAGTCACAGGGAATGGCTAGTACTAATTCTTCAAAACAACAACAAAACATTAACCATGGAAGGGGAGAAGACAGTTATATATACTTTCTTGATTGGGAACAAAAGAAAAATGTAAAAAGGATCTAGTTCATTCATTTATTTCTTCGATAAACATTTCTTAGCACCTACTATGTGGCATTTACAATGCTGAGTCCTAGAAGTATGCTGATTAACAAGAAAGGCAATGGCCTTGGCCCTACAAAAGTGTATATTCCAAGGAGACAGATCTTTAGCCTAGAAATAGCAAAATTGCAAGAACTATTTGAGAGAAAGTAGAGGTATACAGAGAAATAGTTGTTAAGGAGTGGTAAAAAAAAAGACTCAACAGAGTCTTGAAGAAAATGGTCATTCATCTGAGTCAAGGGGATGAGTTAGAATTATCCACAAAAATAAGGAGGAAAAGAATTTCAGATGAGGAAATCCTTCCTTGTTACCCTCTCCCTCGACTTCTTTGCAAACTCAACTAAGTGGCACATCCTCTTGCTTGGACTTCGTGACATCACCAGCAACGTTTTCTCTCTCTCCCTCTCTCTCTTTCTCTTTGGTTTGAATCCTAACCCAAGGATATTTTTATTGATTTTTTAAAGAAAGAGGAAGAGGGGGAGAGAGAGAAACACTGATGTTCCCCTACAGGGGATCAAGCCCACAACCTAGGCGTGTGCCCTGACTGGGATTCACACATGCAATTTTTTTGGCATATGGAATAATGCTCCAACTAACTGAGCCACCCAGCTAGGGCCAGCCACCCCTTTTCAAGCTTCTATGTGGGCTTAGACTCTATTCAATATTTCAGTGTGGGTAAGCCCCACAGTCCTCTCCTCTATCTACATTCTCATATTTGGTGATTTTATACATATCAGTAGCCTGAACACAAGACCTGATTTTACTATTAAGCTACAAACTGTTATGTCCAACCACATATTTAAAATGTCTGTTGTTTATTAGAAATTTCAAACACAAAGTGGCTTACCTGAGGTAGCACTCCACCTTTCTTCCATCTTTTCTGTTGAGTATACAAGCTCTCTTGGAAAACACCAATGTTAGCAAGAGGAGCCAAGGTTGGAAAGGAGAGAAAGAAAGAAGTATTTAAGCTAAGGCACAAAAAAAATGAGTATTTTGCTCTGTTTGGTAAAATATATTCCAAGCCAACAATAATCTTCTTTATTTTTATTTTAGTCATTAAGCAATAATGATCCCTATAAGGCATAGGTGATTTTTATCATTTTTTAATTTTTTAGATTGCATTGGTTTTTCTATTTTTTAATCAATTTTATTGATTATGCTATTACAGTTGTCCCAATTTTTCCCCCTTTGTGGCCCTCTATCCAGCACCTGCACTCCCTCAGGAAATCCTCACACCATTGTTCACATCCATGGGTCATATATATATAAGTTCTTTGGCTACTCTATTTCCTTACTGTACTTTACATCTCCATGGCTATTCTGTAACTAGAATACGACCTATCTGTATTCCTAATCCCTTTACCTCTTCACCCTTTCCCTCATACCCCATTCCAATCTGGCACCCATCAAAATGCTCTCTGTATCCATGATTCTGTGTCTGTTCTTGTTTGCTTAGTTTGTTTTTTAGATTAAATTGTTAATTGATATGTATTTTTGTCTTTTTATTGTTCATAATTTTCATGTTCTTCTTTTTCTTAAATAAGTCCCTTTAACATTTCATATAATGGTTTGGTGATGATAGACTGTTTTAGTGTTTTTCTTGTCTGCGAAGCTCTTTATCTGTCCTTCATTTATAAATGATATCTTTGCTAGGTAGAGCAATCTTGGCTGTAGCGTCTTGCTTTTCATAATGTTCAATATTTATTGCCAATCCCTGTTAATCTGCAGTTTCTTTTGAGGAATCAGCAGACAGTCTTATGGGAACTCACCTGTAGGTAACTAACTACTTTTCTCTTGCTGCTTTTAAGGTTCTCTCTTTATCTTTAACCTTTGGCATTTTAATTATGTGTATTGGAGGGGGCCTCCTTGCATCCATCTTGTTTGGGTCTCTCTGTGCTCCCTGGACTTGCATGTCTATTTCTTTTGCCAAATTAGGGAAGTTTTCTTTCATTATTTTTTCAAATAGATTTCTAATTTCTTCTTTCTCTTTTCCTTCTGTTACTGCTATGATATGAGTATTGGAATGCTTGAAGTTGTCCTAGAGGCTGCTTACAGTATCCTTGTTTTTTAAATTATTTTTTTCTGTTGTTGGTATGATTGGTTGTTTTTTACTTCCTTATGTTCCAAATCATTGATTTGATTTTCAGCTTCATCCACTCTACTGTTGTTTCCCTGTAAATTGTTCTTTATTTCAATTAGTAAATTCTTTATTTCAGACTGGATTCTTTTTATGCTGTTGAGATCCTCACCAAGTCCTTGAGCATCCTTATAACCAGTGTTTTGAACTCTGCATCTGATAGTTTGCTTATCTCCCTTTTGTTTAGGTCTTTTTCTGGAGTATTGATCTGTTCTTTCATTTGAGCCATGTTTCTTTCTCTCCTCATTTTGGCAGCCTTTTTGTGTTTGTTTATATGTATTAAATAGAATTATTATGACTCCCTGTCTTAGTAGCATGGCCTAATGTAGTAGGTGTCCTATAGGGTCCACTGGCACAGCCTCCCCTATCACCCACGCTGGGTACTTGAGTTGCACCATTCATGTGGGCTCAGTATACTCTCCTCTTGTAGTTGAAACTTGGTTGCTGTTGGCAAGTCAGTGGGAGGGATTTACCCAGGCCAATCACCTGCAACCACTGCATGTGACACTGGCCACCAACCTCCACCCTCTATGGAAGATCAGCTGTATAGAGACATGGAGGTGGTGCTCCAACAAGGTCTGTAGCTGTCCACTGGTTGTGCAGGCACTGGGATTTCAAGGGTGGTGAAGGCCAAGGTCAGTCACCACCTGTGTTTTTCCAGGGCCAACTTGCCTGGGCTACATGGCTCATCTCACACAACCACATCAAAATTACAACTAATTTATAGAACAACCATCACTCAGAACAGGCAGAAACTGAGTTGAGTGGAAGTCTGACAACTATGGAATTAAAGAAACCACATCCATCCAGACTGGTAGGAGGGGTGGAGATGTGGAACAGATTGGTCCTCTATCCATATGTATTGGATAAAAATTCAGGAGGGATACCTTGGGAGCAGGGAGTCCCAGCTCCACACCAGGCTCCCAACCCTGGGTTCCAGTGCCAGGAAGATAAGACTCCATAACATCTGGCTGCAAAAAACAGTGGGGACTGAGTCAGTGGAAGAAACTTCTGGAGTCCCAAGCAATTCCTCCTGGAGAACCTACACACAGACTTATTCAGACTCACTCCCTCTGAGCTCCAGCACCAGAGTAGCAGCTTGAAACACTCCATTGGCATGGGAAGAACTGAAGTGTCTGGCATCAAAATGAGAGATGGAGGACAGCTTTCTCTCAGACAGAAAGATGGACAGAGGCCATTGTCTTTTTTCTGAACTCTTGAGCCACAGAGCCACAGAGCCAGCAGGCAGATGTCATATCTGAGACTCCATCAACCTGGCTAACACTGTTTGCCTTGCCCTGAGATCCCCTGAGACTCCATCCCATCCAAACTATGGACCCACTCAAGTTGTTAACAGAGACTTTTCTATATGGATGGCTGGTCTTGTCTCATGCTTCACAACTTCCTAAATCCTCTCAAAGAAGCAACAACTGACTTCAGTGAGCACCTAGCCCCTGCACCTCTTACTAAGTGGCCCTAGGCGTGGCACTAGTGGCAGTCAGCCTAGATCATAGCTTGGCTTCTCCTGGGAATCTCCAAGCCCAGCACAACTGGCACAGGTGATTTTTATTTTTTATATATGTGTAGCCCCAATTTTTTGAAGAAAAAAACCATAACTATATCCATGCTCTATTAGATAATCTTTAAAAAGAAATATATATGTACCTGGATCATTGGGAGAAGAGTCAGTGATACCAGTGAAGGCTCCAGAAATAGGCACTACTTTTCAGAGACTGGAGTTGGTTTTGTGTGATTTTCCCACTCCATCTCTGTGGACATGTATCACCAATGAAATCATGCAGTAATCTGAATGAGTCATTTTATGAAAGCAAGAGACAACATGATTTGCTAACTTTTTAAAATTCCTAGATATATGGTCTTGCCTTTCAGCAAAAGAATCCATTTTTAACCTAACCATAACCTTTACTGACAGCTTTTTGTTGCAAATACAAAAACATAACAATGCAATGAGTAAATAGTTCAACTCTCAGACTGATTTATAATGACAGTTTTCTGATACAGAGGAAATGAAGTGAGCAGATTCTATGAAGTGAAAATTCCCAATTGTACTGTTTCCTCATATTAATTAAACAGGTGCTAGGTAGTTTTCAGAGTAGTACCTCTGAGACCTCTGTTGTGCAGAATTACTTACATTTGTTAAATGCTATGCTCTTCTCAATGAAAGCACTGATACAAATCCTGATTGCATCTATGAGGTACAAAGTACAACTCTGCTTGGACTCCCTTGAGGAGTCACTGGCTAATCCTGAGGCACCTCTTCTACTTCACCAAATTCTTGTTTGTTACGAAAAAGTCTGTTTAGCAGCATTTCTAATATTTATCAAATATGCTGCTGACAAAATTACTTCCCATTTCACCATTACCTCCCCTATTCCATCATCCCCCACTCAAAAGATATTTTCACTGGGTCTCATGTGCATAAAAGAAATAGTCCTTATTTTTACCCTAGTTTTTAAGGTCTCCCAGAAACTGGACAATCTCATCCATTCCAATGGCTAAAACTAATCTATGGGACTTCAAAACCCACAGCTTTTGACAAATTTCACTTCTAAGCTCCAGAATCTAAGGAAATACTCAATTTATTTTCTCAGTTATCTTTCAGATGCCTCAAACTATACATGTTTAAAATAGAACTTGTCATCTTCAATAAAACCATTCTACTTACACTGTCTGCTTCTTTGAATGGGCATTCAGTATTTCTAACCAGATGCCAAATGATTATGCTAGAGAATTTCTTTTTTCCTTGCCCTTCATAGTGTGTATCGCTAAGTTCTTTAAATTTTTCTACCTAAATATGTCTAGAATCCTGCCTGCCTCTCCATTACCAACTCTGCTGCCCTACTTCAGCCTCTCCTCATATCTCATCTGAATAATTTTTAATATCTTCACTAACAGTTGCTTTTCTTTTAGCCCATGTCCCTCTTTCCCCATCAGACAGTCATACTGTCATGGGAGCCTGTGTGCTGTTGTCATGGGTTTGCCTTTCTAATTCATAAATGATCTGATAAGTCAGATCATTACTGTTTTCAAAGTTCTTTAATGGCTCCTCATCCCTATAGAATATAGAATAGAATATAATCCAAACTACTATGCATGGTTTCCAAAACCCTTTTTAATCTGGATTCCTGTCTCTTACCACACTAGTCTTAGCCTCTCTTCTATATGTCCCTGAACACTTTATTTTCCAGTTCTCAGAAATTCCTTTACTTACCTTCAGGCCAGTGCATACCTGGATTGTTTTTTACATAGAATCCTGACCCTTTCTTGTGCTATCCATCAAATTCTCACTTAAAATTCAAGTCCAAACTCAAATAAACTCTGTTGTATAAACTTTCCTTGACTTATAAGTTCTTAGAATCTTTTCCTCTATACATTGAAAGTATTTAAAATATAACAATTGTCCTTTGGTAATAATATTTTTTGTATGTCTTTTTTTCTCCTAGGCTATGCATTCTTTGAAGTTAGGATCTTTGTCTATGTAAATTTGCATGTTCATTGCTTAGGATAGTGCCTGACACAGAGTGGTATGCAGTATTTTTAAGAAACTCACTTGAATGAGTAAACATATATATAAAAATATTAGTAAGATTGACTTGAATAAGTAAGGAATAATTTTTACTTCAACACTTTTCCTACACTATCACCTGTTACCCCAATAGTCTGGGTTGCCTCTGAAATTTGATGTCTGAATTCTGCCTCTCAGTTAAGTTCCTTAAAGATAGTTTTATGAGATTTCCTGTAGAAAGGGGCCGGGAGGGGTCAAGTGGAAGAACAGATGGAAATACAAATATGGGCTTTATCTTGATCATCTCCAAAGTCCCTTTTACTTCTGTCACATGTGTGCCTCTGCCAAGGGCTGAGGCAAATGTGTGTTATTACTGATGAGTTATTTCAGGTCCTTTATCAGCCACACCAGTTGACTGGATTTCATAAACACTAAGAGGCGAGTAAGAACTGAGTGAGGAAAATGACATTAAGCAAATCTGCATCCTCCTGTGAAGGTAAGAACCAACCCAGGGTTTGCAATGCATCAGCTTACAAAATGGAAATGCTCCTTTTTTTTCCTGTCCTTATACTGGAGACTTGCTCACTGCAGGGCCTAATTTAGCACTGGGAAACAGGGCAATGCCAAAGGCCTGGAAATAAGGAATGTGTTCAGCGTACTAAGACTTATAGACTCAAATGAATAAGACCAAACATGAAAATATAACATGAAATAAAATCAAAGAGAAAGTGACCCATACCCTTTGTTCCACCAGGTTGAGGTCCATGCAAAATACTTTACCTTTTTGTTAATTTATTTAACTTCCTAAAATTTTTTGTAAGATGTCACATGTAGAATCATAATCTGTTAGACAAGATCTTAGACACTCCCTTTATCTCTTTCATTTGTTTAATAATGAAGTTCCACTCATGACTTCATTTGGTGGGGATAAAATAATGCTGTTTAAAAGCTTAAAATCTACTCCAACCCCAGCCTACTCCAATTTCTGTCATTTATAGATGAGGGATCTCAGGCTCAGAAAGGAAGTGATTGATCAAGTTACTTGCAGATGACCAGGAGCTGCTCAGGTCTCCTGATGTCCATTAAAATGGAGGCAGTATGCCTGGGCATGAGTTTTACAGCCCAGTTACCTGAATTCCAACCTTGCCACTGTCACCTGACTTTGGGCAATTTATTTACCTTTTATGAGCAACAGTCTATCTGAAAATGGGGCTCATCTTCACACATATAGAATAGTTTTGAGAAGTGAATGAGCTAATATATAAAAAGTGTCTGGTATATAGCAACATTCAAATATATAACCTATTGCTACTTTAACATTACTATATTCTTTCTCGGTTTTACCAAACTCAGAAACTTTAGGGTTAGACAATGTGTTAGTTCCCTGTTGTTTCTATAAGAGATTACCACAGATTTAGTGGCTTAAAACAACACAAATATTCTCCACCTCAAGGAACCACCTTTATTCTTCAAGTTCTCTGGGTTAGAAGTCCAAAATAGGAATCACTGGTCAGCAAGGAATCAATGTGTCAGCAGGTGCCAATGTCCTTCTAGAGGTTTTAGGGGAGAATCTTTTCTCTTGACTTTTACAGCTTATGGAGGCTGCCTGTATTCCTTGGCATGTGGTCCATCCCTCCATCTACAAAGCCAGCTAGGTAGCATTATACCTTGATGCTAAAGAAAGTCAGATCTCTCTGACCTCCCCCCTCACCTCTTTCACTTATGAGGACCCTTGCGAATGCATTGGGTTCACTCAGGATAATCATCCTATGGCAAGATCCTTAAGTTAACCACAACTACAGAGGTCCCTTTGCCATATAAGGTGATATATTCTGGGGATATGAACATGAAATTCTTTGTATCATAAACAAGTAATAAAAACATGCAAAACAGCTTTGATAAGAGAAGGATTGGTGTGCACTGCACGTGCCTTATCTAAAAGCAATCACACTTTAAAAAAGTACTAGACTACCCAGATAATACTTCCTGTACCTGACTGAGCATTAGGCCTCTGGTTTGGGATCACTGCCCTACAACACTCTATTGTTCACTTAGACCTGGTCTACATGATGTAAAGCAAAGAGGAATGTGGAGATTGTTTGAGTCTGTGCTGTGTAGGAACCTTTAATAATTCAAGATATTTTTTCTCATAATGAGGCAAAATAATAAATTCCCATTCAAATTTATGTAGTCTGCTTCCTACATGCTTTAAATACATGGCTGTGGGAATGACCCAGTTTTTAACTCCCTCTGTTGATTATTTCAAGTCAAACTCTTTAACAGCCAATAACAACAGAAGTCATACTAACAGGTGCTTCATCCTACACCCCTATTTTACATCCATTTTTTATCCTTCACACCTGGAGATCCTACAGGGATAGCATCTGTTACCACTGTCTCCCTTGAAATCAAGGCCCACAGTTGTTAATCTGCAAATGCTGATGAAACCCAAACTGCCTTTGTCTCTATTGCCTCGTGGCTTTGCCACTGTATATCAAACTACATTTTATAGATTGAAGCTAAAAGAAATAAACAAATAGTCAATGCAAACAAGACATCTTCCTTGGCACCAGTGGAGAAGTAAAATATAAAACCTATCTACCTGCCTCCTTTATTTAGACTTATCATTGTCATTGCTCACATGGCAAGTGATTTTTTTAAATGTCCACCAGAGGATCCTTCTCCTGAGCCCACGCCTCAGCTGCTAAGATGTATTTTATCTTCATAAGCAGGAGTGAATTTGAGGCATGCAAGGCAATGGTGTCCTTGAAGCACTGACATTGAAGGAAGGATGAATAAGAAATGACAAGTAGGGAGAATGGAGATAGAAACTATAAGATGAAGTTATCTCCCGTCTGTATGTAGGATGGAGTAGGTCCATAGGGAAACTACTAGAGAGTGATTGTCAAAAGTCTTAGAACAAGGAAGGGAGAGTTTGTCTTTGTCCATTTCTGGTTGCTAACTAGGTGAAAGTGTACTCAAGTTAAAAGAATCTAAAACCTATGGAACCATTATTTTATGGGCTCTATATGTCATGATTTATCCAATAGATGGGAAGAAACAATTATTGTCATATGCTGTAGTTTTAGAAAGGAAGCATATTCGTAAGCATTGACTCTCACCTCATGGAATCATTTCTTTTGTTACTAAAGCTACATCAAAGTAGCTACTAAGACCAAGAAGAGAAGATGCTGGTGTAAATGAAGGTTAGACAGATGTTTTTTTTAACTCATACACAGTATATATAACTCCTATTGCTGTTGGAACAAATTACAGCAAACCTAGTGGCTCAAATCAATACAAATTATACAGTTCTGGAGGTCAGCTGTATGAAATGAGTCTTCTTGAGGCTCAATTCAAAGCATTGGTAGGGCTGTATTCATTCCAGAGACTCAAGGGGAGAGTCTGTTTCCTTCTCCAGTGCCAAGGACCTGCATTCCTTGACTTGTGACCCCTTCTCTATCGTCAAAGCGCATCACTCCAACCTCAGCTTCTGTTGTCACATCTCCTTTTCCTAACTTAGATCCTCTTGCTTCCTCTCTAAGGACCCTTGTAATGATTTTGGGCCCACCCAGATAATTCAGGAGAGGCTCCCCATCTCAGGATGCTGAATTTAATCACAGCTGCAAAATCCCTTTTGCCAGGTAAGATGACATGTTCACAGGTTCTGAGGACTAGGATGTGAATATCTTTGGGGGACCATTAATCTGTCTTAAACAGACCGGTTTGCCAATGCAGACTTTATTCCAGAAGCTACAATCCTACTTGTCCACAGAAGACAAGCAGGTAGTATAAATGAATAAAACAGGAAAGAGAGATGAATTGAAGAGTGATTAGCATTCTAAAGCATTAAAAAATTTTAAAACCACATGTAATTACTATTTGGGTGAAAAAAATATGTCTTGGATTCATGTCTGACTACTTGCAACCTTTGTTTTAAAGCAAATATTTGCTCTATTCTGGAAGATCCTCTTTTGCCATAATGAAGAGAGATACCATATTTTTTGGACCATAAGATACACCTAGGTTTTCAAAGAGAAAAATAGGAAAAAAAATTTTAAAGCAAAAAATGTGGTAAAATATTTAATAACATAAATAACATAATATTTCACCAATGTAAATGTAAACAGAACTCAACAGCAGCATTAACAACCATTATTCCTCCCAAATTTGGAGGGGAAAGGGTGCATCTTATAGTCTGAAAAATACAATACTTTCTGTTTAAATGACCACACATACTGTAGCCAATTTAACACTGAAGCAACATATACAAGGATAAAATACAACATTACGCTACAAGGAAGGTTTGGATGCCTGTATTAGCTGAGAGACCCACGAAGAACTAACTGGAAGAAATGTGCCTGGAAGAAAGCTGACCATGGCAAAAAAAAAATATGGAATAAATAAAAAGATGGTGACCCTGTTCCCAGCAGGTTAGAAAGTGTTCTCAGCTTGAAAGCACAGGAAAGCCGGCTCAGTAGTCTGCAAGGACTGATGGCCCATACACTTGTGAAAGACACAGCTGTCACATTCTAGTGCAAGTTGCAGGACACAGGCAAAAAGAGTAGCAATGCCATGTTTCTGCTGGATTTCATCTGAGAGGGTTCTGTCAATTCCGGAGATTTAGTTTGTATTGTAAGTGGGATCGTTGTAACTTAATGAAAATGTGTTGACTATTTGGCCACAGTAAAAACTGAGTTCACAACATTTGTGGGACTTCAGGTTAGCAGACACTCAGGCCTGCATCATAGATTCAGATCAATAATCATCGAGAGACATCCCCAGGCATCCAGTGTCCGTGCTCACATAGGCAGTGGGAGAAACAAAGCAATGTACTGTTGGCGCAGAGGGAAGGCCACTGTGGCCGCTCATGCTTTAGAGGAGCAGTGGAATTTGGTTAAAATTCATATGGGAAGGGGCACATATCTTTTTATTGAAAACCAAAGTAAACAAACAAGTACATGGACTTTTGGTTACTAAAGGGAAGACTCTATGCTTCTCTAGAAGGGAGAAGTTGCGACAAAGAAAGAAAAATTTATTTGCACATAAAACATAATAGAATTGTAAGTATGAGAGAGATGGGGTGGGGAGAAACAAGGACAAATTGATTTGTACTCAGTAGGGGTGAAATTATAAATTAGCTTTTTCCGTTGTTCTGTGCCACTGCCTTCCAACAACTTTTGTCAATCACTGTCTTGCCTCTAGGTGAAACCTCAAAAATGTAAAATAGCTTTTCCTGTCACTCTCACATATGAGTCAATAGTTTCTTTTAATATAAAATGCCCATTTTAGTCCAGTCTAACATCAAAGCTTTATTCTCTGGTAGAAGTCCAACCTTCTTCCCTATCATTGTGCATCTTGGGTTGACTTCGGCTTCAAAGCTACAGCAAGGCAGGGGAGTTTGATCGACTTACGCACTTTGTGCTTTTCCTCCTTGACGACCCACTAGGCTGTTTCTGGTTTTCCTGGGGCTTGAGAGGAGGGTAAGAGAGAGAAATGAGGCAGGAAACATTTTACTTGACTGGTATGGTTGCTCCTGCCATTGGTGGCCACCAAGAGAGTCTCCTTTCCTCCCTTCTCTCTCTCTCTATCTCTCCCCCCATATATGTGTGTGCGCACATATATATACATATATATACATGCATGCATGCAAGGCAATGGTATCCTTGTGGGAAGGATATATATATTTCCTTCCCCCTTTGAAAAGTAAGTATATACATGTGAAGACATAGCTGCTGGTGGTTGTGGTGGTGGCATTCCAGATGTCAACCAAGAACTTCTGAGTCAGTGACAAAGACTGGATTTAACCTGACAAAAAATGTGGAAATGTGAACTTTGCAGAAGAACCAGCTATAATAGATATGGTTGGGAGAAAATAACTGAGGCTAAGATGATGAAGGCAGGGGGAACTGAAATAGGTAAAACACTTGCAGACAAGAGCCGAGGCCTATTCAGTGCTAATGACTGGCAGAGTAAAACTTGCAGTAATGTGAATTGGGCCAGATCAGAGTGTAACATGTGTAATACTCTGAAGTACGCCAAGTTAGAAAAAAGAACAGGATACGGTGGCAGTTTTAATGGAAGAGAAAATGTTGACTATACAGAAAAAGAAGAATCTGGTGGTGAATATGATGAGTTTGGATGTAAAAAGAAAAAATAGAGAGGAAAGGCAGATGGCCAAGCATATATTTTAAAGGAAGTTGGAGATAAAGAATCTGAGGGAGAAGAAGAGGATGAGGATGAAGATCTTTCTAAACATAAGTTAGATGAGGATAAAGATGATGCTGACCTCTCAAAATATAATCTTGATGCCAGTGAAGAAGATAGCGATAAAAAGGAATCTAACAGACAAACTTGCTCAAAGTCTCAATCTTCACATTCACAATCTTTATGCTCATCCTCCCCATCAAGTCCAGGGTCTAGGTCCAGGTCCCATTCAAGAAGTTCTTCCAGTTCCCAGTCAAGGTCTTGTTCCAGTTCCAGAGAACGTTTGAGATTTCATTGGTCAAAAACAAGATGCAGCTCCAGGTCCCACAGAAGCTCTTCTTCCTCACGAAAAAGATCTTATTCAAGTTCAGCACCTTCTCCTGAGAGGGACAGAAAGAGAAGTTGTTCTAGATCTTCATCTGGTGATTACAAAAAGATAAACAAGATCACAGTCACCCGAAAGGCACCACAGGTCACCTTCTGGATCATCCCATTCTGTTGCCCGTTCAAGTTCAAAAAAGAAAAACTATATTAAAATTTACATCTTAAGAAAATTCAGTACAGTGCAGGAAGCATATTTTTTAAGAAGTTGGTGTCTTACTTGGTCAGAAGTGCTAGTAGAGGTGCATGCCTTTCACTGCTTTTCAGAACAATACAGCTGTGCTTATTTGTGAAATTAAAAGGAAATAGTACTTTAAGCCATACTGTCCCCAAATAGATACTCTACTTATCATTCTTTATTTACAACCATTTATTTGAAGCCACCTCACCTATAACAAAGTACTTTGGTTTCTTTTTTATTTACTTTGTTCCCTAATTTGAACTATTTTTCTCATTTCCAAATATGAACTGTTTATTGACTTAAGATTAACTTAGGCTTGCCTGAACTTTGGGCATGGAGGCAAAACTGGTGAAGTAGTCGGAGACAGTCTCTTTATCTTAATCTGAGAGAAGGAGTCACCTGTTCATGATAACCTATGTCACAGTGATTCTTACCAGAGAAAGTTAAAGTAGTTATAAAACAGCCAACTAGAAATTTCATTTTGAAATTCCCCAAGGTCTTAGAAGGCCTTAGAATCATTGTCTTTTTTTAATTCAGTTTTACTTTTTGTAACACATTTAATGCAGAAAAGCCTTATGAATTTGTAGAAGGAGAAAGGTATTACTCATTTCTCATTTTCTGACATAATTTTGAGTAAGAATATATAATAGTTCATTTTTTCTGATATGGTTGTCTGATGAGAAAAACATCTTATTTCAAATGTTTATCTTAATATTTTTAAGAAGCTTTGTGTGATATCCTTTAAAAATCCAGTTTTCACATATGATAAGGTAGACAAAGCTAAATTATAGTTAATGAACAACAAATTGAAGAAAACTTTTAAAGTATATTTTTCTTTGGATGAAAGGCCAACAGAGACATTGTTAATTTAAGCAAACATTTGTCATGAGATGTTTAAACATACTGCATAAATTTTTTTCTGAGTAATGAGTGATTATTTCTGCATAACATAAACAGAAATAATTGTTCACATGAAATTATTTATGGCTTAAAATACTCTCAGAGTTGCCTTATTTCTCAAAATTAAAATCTGATCACTTGAGCTTTATGCATCTTCTGGTTTGAAAATAAAAGGGCTTCTCTTACCAGCATCTTCAGTGACAATGCTAGGTAAGTATATTAAGGAAAACCAACGATTGTGCTTGGGGACTTTTTATCATGGAGATTAAGACTTATTATTCTTGTTCTTTTTTTTAAACATGTCTTCTGCAACTAAAAATTAAAACATTATAAGCTATTTTGTAAACAGACCGAACAACATTGTATTTGTTTTATTTTAAAAGGAGTGTTTTTCTCTCATCTGATCTGACGATGAAAGCAAAATATCTTACATAGAAATATTTTGATAATATTTTTACAATGAACTTGTTCCATGTTTTTTTACATCTTTCCTTTGCTACATTTACTGTAGTTTGCACAAAAACTTTTCTCTCTTGTAATTGTGCCTCAGACTTCTTGAAAGTCCACCTTCTAAATTGCCCAGATGATCTTCTAGATTCTACATGTTACTGTTGGTTTATTCTTGTGCTTTCCATATTAAAACTTTGGCTGTACTGAGCAAATGCAAGGTTATAAATTTAGTGAATAGTAGTTTGCAGACAGTTCAGATAATTATGATTTCATTTGGTTTAACTGAGCTATACTAGTCCATTTCATAAGGAAATGATGCTGTAGACAAATGTAAATAAAGCTTGTGGGTCATGCAAAAAAGAAATAAATAAAATATATACATATATTTCTTCCCCCTTTTTAATCTCTCTCTCTCTCTCTCCTACAAAATCTCTCTCTCTCTCTCTCTCTCTCTCTCTCTCTCTCTCTCTCTCACTGAGCACTTATGTGGAGTCTTCAGAAACCCCCAATTCTGGGCATTCTCACTTGCTGCTCCCTTGTCAAGGAAGACATTGCTTCTGCCACCTGAAGCTGGTCACTTGTGACTCGCCCCTCAGCCCTAGCAACCAGTGGTCCACCCCACAGTACTCCTCCTCATGAGGTCACCATGCCCTCCAAGAGGTCCTTTAGGGCAGAATCTTTCAAGATGACCCAAATTCAACTCCTACATCAATGCACATGTGTTCCATCTCTGGAAGAGTGGATCATTTTGAATGCAGCTGGGTGTCTGTTCTCCTGCCACTTTTTAGGTATACCTTATCAGCAGGTACCTAAATATCAGCAGGTTCCTAAATATCAGCAGGTACAAGTCAAGCTCTCCATGTGGTTTCTTAAAGCATTCCTCATTGAGGTCAGAGTTAAAGACTGTCCTGCAGTTACTCACTTTCTTAGCATGCAGCCTTGGCATGGTCTGTAGCTACTGTACTAGACCTTTGGAATTCCTTCTATAACTCCTGGATAGAGGGGAAGTCCACTGTTAATATCCTTCTCTCTCTCTCTCTCTCTCTCTCTCTCTCTCTCTCCATATATATATGTAAATAAAGAATTAGAGTCTGGCTGGGTGAGAAATACGGAATTAGAGTCCTCAAAATCAAGGAAGACAGGTAAAGGCAGGGCAATAGTTCCCTGCAATAAAACAACAGATGTGCTGAGAAAAGAGGAATCAATAACAGGGAGGAAACATGAAATTTTTCAACAGTGATGACTGGTAATATTTGATTTTTAGTTGTTTCTGCATGTAGGCAGAAATACACTCCACTATCTTCTAATCTTCAGGACAATTTTGTCACTGTAATGGCACTGAATTTGTGCAGCACTTCTTTGGATAACAAAGGAGAGGGGTTTTCATTTCCACTTAGAAGAGAAGGAAGACAGCTGGAGCAGGCAGCATCCATCAGTAATGACTGACCCAAAGCCAGAAGTAATAGGCAACTTAATGCCAGAGTTAGCCCCTCTTCTTGGGAACCTGCAGAAATGTTGAGAGTCTTGCACTTCAACTGGTTATTTAAGTTAGAAGCTTGAATTATTTCATGTGAATGTCAAACAAGATGGACCATTCAGAAGACTGGAGAGCTTGGTGGTATTCAGGATAATGACTAATCTGGTATTTCATGTTTTTAAACTTTATAATGTAAATTTGAGCTTAGAGTGTTTGCTCAAACTGCAAAATCTCCTGCAATTATTAAATAATAAAAATATGGCAACACAGAAATACTCCAAGGATTTAAATACCTAGAATAATCCAAACTTGAACTATGCATTTACTAGCACAAATCTTGCTTATTTCATTGGCAATGGGAAAGTTTTGAGGATTAGACTGGTGAAGTGGCCCTCCAAACTCTTTTGAGCTTCTACAATTTTAGTGTTTTATTTACAATTTCTTACTTCCACTGTCTCCAAGTTCCTTTGTTTAGGTCACATATCTCCAGCCTCACTTTGACGATGAGAAAGGAATAATGATCAGACACAAGCAGAGGGCAGGAAAACAAAACTGGTTTTCTTAGGACCCCAGAAGTCTCCTGCAGAGCCTTACTATGAGCCAGATAGCAGTGTACAGAGCCAAGTTCAGTCCTTGTCACGATGCCCATGTTGCTACATAAGGGCCAGCTGTGCTGGCCTGAGCTGCAGGTTTTTGTCCCTGTAGGACAAGGCTCTATACCACTGATATTCCAGGGCCTTGTAAATTGACTCATTCAAGCCACAGGCTTGCCCAAGGCTGATTCATAAACCAAAGAATCAATTTGCTAATTCACACTGGTTCAGATCAGCTACCACTTGTTTTGAGTATGGTACATGTCAAACACTGAGCTTCGGGCCTCCTCACCCCTGATTTCATTTAATCCCCCTGTCAATAGTAGTAGATGTCCCCAGAAGGAAGCCTGTTTAGAAAATAAATAAGGTTAAAGAGTATCTTGGAAATACTGAATCAAGGCAAAAAGAATTAGATAATCTTTGGAAATAACCTTGACATAGAAGGATGATCTTGGAAATTTGTTTAAATATACCTGCTATGAAACCAGCTGCAGTAAGGAAACCCAGACTCTTCCCCATGGCAGTGCTGACCAGCCAAAGCTTTCTTCTACCCTTTCAGTATTTTATGCTGACACATTGTGCCTCCCCACGGTGTCTTACTTCCTCACTTCCAACCAGACTGCCTCTATAGAAGGGATCTAGGCACAACATGGTTTCTTTAGAATAGTAGAATGTCCCCATCTCCTATAGAAATTCAAATTCTTTCTCAAATCTGATTTATCCCACTTGCTACAGTAGCAGACTCAGCAATTTGCCTCCAGGGTAAATTTCTAAAGCCTTTCAATACCATTCCAGGGTGTAGAGGGCAATCTGTGTCTTCTTTGTGGCTCCACGCAAGGGAAGGGAGAAGGGGCATAGATGGAAGAAATTCGAACTTTTCATGTTACACTGAAGTAAAAGAACTGTCCCATGTTTGCAGGTTTGATATTTTTAACTATTTTATTTAAGCATTTACGTAGTGTCAGACATGGGGTGAACAGAGATGAATAAGTCACTCTACTCTCAAAGAACTCATCCAGTAGGGAACACCAGCACATAAGGAGATCATTTCAATAAAGTGACCTAAAGGTTAATTGAAGTATAAACATGGTACCACTTGAGAATTAAGGCTTGGGAAACTGTGTGGTCAGGGAAGTTCTCACAGCTAATGTGGCATTTGAGCAGTTTTAAATTAAGAACAGGAATTCACTCAAGAGGAAAAGGGGAAGCAGTGGAGAAGGCAGTGAAGAGATGTATATATGGGAGGGTGTTCCAAGAAGTAGAAACCAAGGCATAAGAAAATATGAGATATGTGGTATGCCTACAGAAATTTATGAGAGTAAAAATGAGGTAGGGATTTAAGAGGGTCAAATCAAAATTGACTCCTATTATTAAGAAGTGTGAATGCATTCAGTAGCCAATAGGTAAAGAATTTAAGCAATGTAACATCATGAATATTAAAAGATTGCTTTTGAAAGATTGGTTAAATAGTATTATGACTTGTGGAAGTTATTTTTGTTTTTTAGCTAAGTAAAATTAATATATGATGATATTTGTTTAGAGGAATATAGTATTCTATCTCATTGTGTTTAAAATATTATTTTAATAATATTATAAATAGTTATTGTGTAATGCACTTTCTTCCCTTATTTTAGTCTTTCCTGGTGTGAACTGTGAGGACTAAGAAGGGCTCCTGGTGGTCAGCTGGGCTCAGATAAAAAACAAAACAAAACAAAAAAACCCCCAAAACCTAGCAGCCTTTTCTCCTGCACAAACTGCACTTTGCGGAGAATCCTCTGTGCTAACCTGCCTGCCAGCACTGCTTCTGCCATCTGAGCCATCTCTTATAAAAGAGTTCCTGTAGTTCTATTTCAACCAATCTAAGGTTTTCCCCGTCTAATCAGACCAGCACAGTTTTAACCAATCAGAGCGGCTCTATTCTGGCAAATCAGGACAGTGCCTTTGGACCAATCAAACTATGAGGATTCAGTGTCCTCATTTGCATGAGGACAAACCCATCAAGTAACAGAGCTGAAACACTAATGACATCTCCTGGAGTCAGTACTGAGCAAGGCAGAGCAGCGCAGAGCAGGGCAGGGCAGACCATGGCTGAGTGGAACTGCCTACCTGGAGAGGGGCCTGGCCCCAGAGCCACCTGGCCCAGAGTACCCACACAACCATGTTGTTTTCACAGTGGTGCTCCAGCACTACTGTTGAGCTGTTTCCACTAAATAGTTTCATTCTTCACTGCGTCCCAAATTGAGGATTCCTATTGGTGCTGCATTAGTGCCAACAACCATCAGTTGACACTGATATACCAACAGCTTTTTCGGTATATAGTGCTGATACAGTGGGAAGAGAGCTGAATGTAGAGACAGAAAACTTGGCTCTGAATTCCTACTCTTCTTTTAGCTGTGAATCCATGTGTGAGTTGCTTCGCTTCTCAGAGATTCAATTTCCTCATCACAGAAATGGGATGATTAATATCCACCTTCAGATTTGTTGGTGGATCAAGAAACAAATGAAATAGCCCTTAGACCTAAAAAGTCTCCCAAGACTCAACCCCAGTGATTCTAATTTGTGAAATCTAGGATACAGTGAAGTGATGTTTAATGACTCTGCTGACCCTAAGCTGACCAACTTAGATGTCCCTTTCTTTTATGGAAGACAGCATGTAAGGTCAGACAGATAGTGGAAACTAGTGATGGAGCTAGAATTAAACTATTGATCCCTAGAACTATGTACTTGCATAATTCAGAAATGGTCCTCTGGTCTGGTTTTATAAACAGCAAGCCAAAACCTCATAAAAGTGTGCAAATATGTATGGAAAGAGGTTCTGATTCTTTGATCTAAATGTGACTGGTTTGTTATTTAAATAAAATAGAAAATCTGATGGTTAGAAGAAGATAACATATATTCCAATTTCTTCCCCTTTGAATGAAAAAAATTAGATCTTTTCTCTATTCACCACAAACTAGACTGTAAGCTGATAACCTATTCTGGTGCTATCTACTGATTAAAGATTGATTTTTCCAGTAATGAAAGGAAAATCCTGATGGAGTGATAATCTCACTGAAGTGAATATATGCATTCCTGTCTTACCCCATATGTACTTTGTGATTGAGTTTTAGCAACAAGACTTGAGATAAAATCTGTCAAATATAAGCAGAAAAAGAAAGAGAAAACCTATTCAAAAAAGTGAACAATCTGACTTACTAAAGACAGATTTTGTATTTTTAATTGATAAAGATTCCAAGACTAAATTGAATAGAATAAATGAATTTAAATAAACCATTCAGGGGGAAAGGAATAAATTTCATTGTTAAAACTATAATAAAATTCAGAATATGAAGTCCAGTTACAGAGAAAATGTTGGACTACATTATCAAACCTCTTGCTAAAGAAAAACTAAAATTACTGGATAAAATGTACTTTTAAAAAACTCCTCAATATGAAGAGTTGAAAAGATGGTAAGATATGAGCAGTTCAGATTCTAAGAAAAAGCATGAATTTCTAAGCGTAAGTGGAGCACTCAAACTACTTTTGCTCCTACAGCATTTGCCAAACCTGGCAAAATTGAACACTAGATTTGAAAATGTTGGAGAGCAAAAAAAGGAAAGAAGTAAAACTTAGAGCTTTCCCATGATAGAAAGACCAGTGGGAGACCCTGCTCACATTAAGATGGACACTCATGGGACTAACCTCTCAGGAAAGAATGAATGAAAATTAAATATGTGTCACCCACCCAAGTATGTGACCCAACTGTTCCACACACCATGTCCAAAGGGTATCCCAAGGAAAGTTGCTCTGTGGAGAAAGGGAAGACAAACTGGGGCAAAGATGCTGGTAAAGAAAAAAACCATAAGTCAGTTGTCAGGGAGATTTGCACATATAAATCATACAACTTGGTCATCAAAAAAAAAAACAAACAAACAAATCCTCAGAAAGTGATCCCAGAGTAAGATTGTCTCTAAGGACCTGCTGGAAGTGATGACAAATCCTCTCTTGAAGAATGAGTCTTCCTGGAGACATATGAAAAGATGCTCAGCATCACTAGCCATCAGAGAGATGCAAATTAAAACCATGAGATAACACTTTACACTGGTCAAAATGGCCATCATAAACAAATCAACAAACAAGTGTTTGAGAGGATGTGGAGAAACGGGAACCCTAGTGCACTGTTGGTGGGAATGCAGACTGGTGCAGCCACTGTGGAAAACAACACAGAATTTCCTCAGAAAACTAAAAATGGAACTGCCTTTTGACGCAGCAATTTCACTACTGGGATTTTATCCTAAGAACCCTGAAACACCAATCCAAAAGAACCTATGCACCCCAATGTTCAAAGCAGCACAATTTACAATAGCCAAGTGCTAGAAGCAACCTAAGTGCCCATCAGTAAATAAGTGGATCAAAAAACTGTGCTACATTTACACAATGGAATACTACACAGCATAGAGAAAGAAGGAGCTCCTACCCTTTGTGACAGTATGGATGGAACTGGAGAGCATTATGCTAAATGAAATAAGCTAGGTGGTGAGGGACAAATACCATATGATTTATCCTTTAACTGGAACCTAATCAACATAAGAAAAAAGCAAGCAAAATATAACCAGAGACATTGAAATTAAGAACAATCTGACAGTAACCAGAAGGGAGGTGGGAGGGGATAATGATGGGAAGGGTTTTCAAGAACTAGGAGGGACACATGGACAAAACCAAGGGGTGTGGGGGCTGGAAGCAAGGGAAAGAGGGGGGTTTGGCTGGGAGTGGTGGAGACAAAATGCAGATGACTAATTGAATAACAATAAAATAATTTTAATAAAAAGAATGAGTCTTCTTACTAAGCCTCCAAGTACCATTACAAATAAGTATTTTCAAGGACAAAGAGTCCATAAAGGAATGGATTACAATAAGCATGAGGAAACTTCAGCAAAGTTTAATATCTTGGTTGTAAGGATGGCTTTATGAGTGTGTAAAGTGTCAAAATTCATCAGGTGTACATTTTAACTTATGAATTCAATGTAGATTGTAACTCAATAAAGATTTTAAAAACAGCAATAAACAAAAACAGATACAGAAGAGAAAGGGGTTAGGGAGTTTGAGTGATCTAATTATTTGGTCACACTAAGTTACTCCTCACTAGAAAGTATTTTTAAAAGTATAAATGAACATCTTTCAGGCATTTCAGGGAGTTATTTTATGAGGATTAAACTGAATGACATCTCAGTTTTTCACCTCTGTAATTTGAAATCTGTGGGCTTTACCATCATAGAGGCTAACACAGTCCAGATACTGTATACCAGGTAAGAGATTTCCCACAAATAGTCATTTTTAAGAAACACCAGATACTTTATGATTTCACTATACTTCTTGTTTTCATAATTTGGCATGACTTGTCTAGTTCTTTTTTTAAAGCAAAGACAATAGTTTAGTTGTCCTAGACATCACAGTCAATTATTTTAGTAACTTCACCTGTTTTTTAAAAAATACTTACTCCTTTTATGAAACAGGGAAAAAATGTGATGTTTGTTAATTCAATAGATCCATAAACTGGAAAGGCCACTTGTATATTCAAGTGCAGTTAACCTATTTTCTCTCTTTTCAGTTAGAAGAATGTTTTAATAAAGAAAAGGTATCATGTGAAATATCTCTAGTGTTTATTTTGAGTTTGTACATTTTAATAAGACAGTAATTATAAATTTAATGTCTTAAGCATTAAATTCAGTAGTTATAATTTATTAAACAATGCTCATTTATTCATATAATCAGCATTATACAAATAGTCTTAGCTTTTGTTTAAATTTGCAATATCATAATATAGTAGTGATGTATTAAATAGTAAATTTAAAAATTATGTTACAATGTTTTTAAACCAAATATATATGCACAGATTACACAGTTCACATCTCTTTAGAATAGGAGAAAAATTAAAAATAAATATACTGTAAATTTGAATGCAAAAATAAAATTTCAATATTTTAGAAGTCCAAATAAATGCAGGGTGGGGCAAAAGTAAGTTTATAGTTGTTCATATGGAAAATAATGCAATAACTAATAAATAATAATAACACAAGATTAAGCTCTGTCTCGTGCACTCACAACAGTAAACCCATTTTATCCGCCCTGTGTGTGATAATTTCCTGCCCTGTCATTCATCCTTTAAATGTCTTTTTCATATTTTCCACACTTTTGTCTCTGTGTTACATTTTCAGTAATTTTTCCTCACCTATTTTCCAGTTTACTAATTTTGTCTTAGATTTTGTCTAATTCTCTGCTATATTTATTCTTTGAGTTTTCATTTTGGTTAATATTTTTAACTTATAGAATTTCTCATGTGTTGTTTGAAATCTATTAGGTCACTTTTTATTTTTTTCTTTTTCATTGTAGGTATTTTCCAGCCATTTATTTATTTATTTATTTATTTATTTTTAGAGAGGGGGAAGGAAGGGAGAGAGGGAGAGAAACATCAATGTGTGGTTGCCTCCCATACGCCCTCTACTAGGGACCTGGCTTGCAACTCAGGCATGTGCCCTGACTGGGAATCCAACTGGTGAGCCTTTGGTATGCAGGCTGGTGCTCAATCCACTGAGCCACACCAGCCAGGGCTCAAGCCTTTTATTTACATAAGCATAGGAAACTGTTTTATAATGTGTCTACTAATTTTACATTTGAATGTTTGCAGATTTGTATATTTTTTTTATTTCTGCTTGTGCTCACTTATAGTGCCTTATGTCTTATTTCCTTGTCTGTTTGATCATCTTTGAGTAGTACTGCTCAATGTCCTTGAAAAAATATTTACACCAACCATTGGAAGCCTAGAATAAAGGTGTGTTACTCCAGAACAGTTTTGTTGTTTTGTCTGCATCTAGAAACACTTATCTTTTCTATGACCACAGTAAACTGGCCTGACAATATATGCAAAGGCAGGTCTGTTGGACACAAGTTTTCAGGAATTTTTCCTTCTGCTCTGCTTAATTACAAGGTAAGCAAGCCTTAGAATATGGGGTTTGGTAAAAGCTAGGTTTACTTTCCGGCCACCATTATTCTGCTAATTAGACCCAGTTTACTTAAGAAGAGTCCCCTATTAGACTGCATATCTGGAGTTACATACTTTTTTTCTCTTTACCATTTGGTACATCAAAATTCAATTGTCAAATTCCCTCGGCAGGAGTAGCTTTGGCTTTCTGGATTTTCGCTGTTCCTTTCATTTTAACCAGGTAAATATGTAACCAGAAAAGACACCAGCATTCGGGCTGCCTGTCACTACCAAATCCATAAGCAATGACAGCAATTGAATTTTTTATGAGCGCTTTATTCAGATGGCCGGCAATCTGAGAAGATGGCGGGTTCATACCTTAACAAACCATCTTCCTTTCTCTTTCCTAGCCAGATTTTTATAAGGGGGTGGGGGAGGACAAACAGGTGAGGTGAGGGCTTTGAAATTCAGGGAGGATTAAATGAGCAAAGCTACAGCATTCCAGTTCTTGGCAGTTAAATGTTCCCAAGCAGGGGGCAGGGGACGGGGTGTCACACAAAAGTCCCGGTGCCTCCAACTTGTCCCCAGGTGGTAATCTCTAGCCAGTGCCCCAGGAGGTCGGTTGCTTTTCCCAGGAGCCAGGATGGGTTTTATCTGTAGTTTCTGAAACAAAAGCTTAACCTACACATTACTTGCTAGACTTATAACTTTTTACCTTAAGCTAAAATTTTCCAAGTCTTGAGTCCCTTATCAATTCTTTGCTATTTCATCAGCCTTTTGATGATTTAAATTATAGTGTCAACAATATTTCCTGCAGCCATTTTTCATTATGGTGTGAGGGTGTGATGTATGGATATGCTGGTCGGTGGGAGGGAACTGGGCAGAACACCTAGCCCATCACTATAGGAAACAAAGTCTGAAAATTGTTTGAAGAATTTTAGAAACATAAAATACACACAACTTTATATGGCTTGGATTATTTTGGATATAGATCAAATCACCTGCGTGGTTTATCTGATTTATCACAAAAATTCCTCTAAATGCTAGAATAATCATTCTTAATCTACTTTTTTTGTCAAACATACAACATGCAACCACTTCCAAACTGAGAGTGAACTGCACGCACACACAAAAATCCAAGCACATTAATTCTTTTTTTAAGGTCACCTACAAATCTTGTCCCCATAGCAACACAAGTGCTCCTCTCAATTTTTTCCTTTATGCTTTGTATTTTTCCCAGTCATGAATGTTCAAAGCAATACACTAGGCATTTATTTTGCAATTAAATCAATTGCTTCATTGTTAATCCAGCTTTCACTTTCTGTCCTTTCAGAGAAATTTTAAAGCACACGAATGAATAGAAAAGTAAAACATTGCTGCAAACTAGTTATTTACAAGAAAATAAAATAGACCGCTTCTGAAGGTCAACAATATAATGTATAAATAAGTATGTTTCTAAATTTAATTTTAACTTTTAGAAAGTAATAGCAAATCATTACTAACAGTAACAACTATGTGATTTTTAAATTTTTTTCTTCCCATCTGGTTCATATTCACCTTATGTAACAAACAAATATTGAAATGACCGGAATTGAGTAGTATTTTAAAAATGCTCACACATACATACAAGTACAGGAATGGTTACTGGATTAATAAGTCATATTACCTCAAATCACAATAAATTTCTGGTCTCTACTGGTCTTTACTATCCTCCCTCTTTAACCTAGGATTATGAAAATCAATAAAGGGATAACTCACATCTTCAATAATTCTCTTTCTTGTTTGCCTGTGGCTATATATTTTAATTTACCACAGACTTCTCCTAGTAGACCTAAGAACACTGAAAGAGATATAAAATGTTGTTTAAAACATGTATTTAATCTCATTCCTCTATAAACTCCAAATATACTATTCACCATTGAGGGATGCAAAGCACCTCAGAAGAGATTGAGAAAAAGACCTAGAATCTACCAATGTACACATTGTCAAAAGCTGGACAGATATGGGTTTAAGTCGTAAGTACCCGTGCAACCCTGTACAAGTTATGGAAACTATGTATCAGTCAGTTTGCTCAGGAAAGCAGAGACTGCTTGAGGCATTACAAATAGAAAGACATATAATGCAGAGATTAAAGAGTTACAAAACCATTGCAATGACTGGTGAAATAAGTGTCAGGGAAGTTATTACTAGTATTAAAAACCTCAGAAAGAATAGGAATCACTGGAAACTACCACAGCTGATTCACAGACTGACACAAGCAATTCCCTCATCGAACCTCACATCCGTCCCCTCTGCAGTGCACCTGCCTGTGCCACTGCATTAGGAGCAACAGTGGCTTCTTTCCTTGTTGCAAGGGCCCTTGCTGGCAGTATGCAACACAGTACCTCACTGGTAGGAATTCTGAGGAATATCATCCCCAGGCTTTCACTCCCTGTAACACAGGAAAGGAAAGGGGAAATGTTGCTAAATTGCAAAAGAAAAAAGCTGGCATTTTCTATGTGTGTCAGTGTCTTCAATGTAAAAATACTGTCAAGAGTAAATAAAGGTGCTGGATAGAGCACTTGCTCCAATATTCTTTTCTGTGTCAAATTCTGTAAAGTGAAAGGCACACATTTGTAAATATATGCACATTTATTTAGATACATCTATGAGTGATATGGATAGATCCGGGCATAGATGATACTAATAGATGCAGGTGCAGATGATATACACAGATAAAGTACAACAGGACAGGGACACAGAAATTGTGAAGAATCTTGGAAAGATAGACAGCATGTGGGATCACAGTGACAGCAGCTGTGACAAACACAGCTCAGATGAATTCAGGATAATATCACTGTAAAAACTACAACAGAATCTAAATTTGAAGGAAAATGTAGGAAAGTATTCCAGAAAGTCGTTAGGGTTCTTTAATTTATTAAAGAACTGAATTTAGGAAAATAAGGCCAGGCCCCTTCACCCTTGCAATGTGCAACAGACCTATTCATTAATCATTTTCATTAGTGGTGTGGGGTTGCTTTTTAACTATCACTTTTTAAAGAATTTGTGTAATTTAATAAATTTTGATATTTCTTGCATGGCTATCCAAGTTCTTTAATTCAACCTCTAGTAATCGATGGCTTTAAAATTACAACTTTTCTAGAGGAGAGGCGGTTTGGAGGACTGGGTGAAACTGGTGATGGAATTAAGAAGTAGATCGGTAGTTTGGTATTTACAAAATAGTCACAAGGAGGTGAAGTACAGCATAAGGAATATAGTCAATATCACTCCTGTAATAACTATGTGTGGTATCAGGTTGGTACTAGAAATATCAAGGGGAGCACTTTGTAAAGTAATGGCTTATCTAACCATTATGCTATACAGCTGTAACAAAAATAAAATAATATTAAATATAAACTGTAATTAAAAAATAAAATTAAATGATAATTTTTCTGATTTTTTAAGATATATTTTTTCTTTTTTATTGAATTGATTGGGGTGACATTGGTTAATCAAGTTGTGTAGGTTTCAGGTATACAATTCTACAATACATCATCTATATATTGTGTTGTGTGTTCACCATCCTAAGTTGAGCCTTCTTCCATCATCATTTACACACCCTATATTCTCTTGTGCCTCTCCCACCACACTTGCCCTCTGGAAATCACCATACTATTGTCTGTGTCTATTTTTTTTCTTAATCCCTTCACCTTTTTCACCCAGCCCCACTAACCCCCTCTTCTCGGATGGCTATTAGTCTGTTCTTTATCTATGAGTCTGTTTCTATTTTGTTTATTAAAGTCCACATATGAGTGAAATCATATGGTGTTTGCGTCTCTCTGACTGGCTAATTTCACTGAGCATAATGCCTTCTGGGTCTTTAAAATTCATTATGTTGCCTTTGGTAGTAATTATGCAATTAAAAACATTTCTTACCTGATATAAAGCTTTATTAAGGGCAAACTGGGAACAACCTTAACAATTCAACTGAAAGGGATTATATATATATATGTAATATATTATATATAATGTTATATGTAATATATATAAGTTTCTATGATTTTTGAAGTAAGCATTTTAATAATAGTCTATCTATATACAAGAACAAAGTCAGAATTAACTCTTTAAAAGTTTAAGATTATATAAAAGAGATACATACATATTTTGAGTTTGGCTCAACACTATTTTATTTAAAGATTTGTCTACTGTAATGGTTGCTTATTATTTGCTTTAATTTAGATATAAAGGGGAGAAATGAGAGGCAAGACCTTCATCCAAAGGCACAGTTGAAGGAAGCGAAAGCTCTGCTTCCTGGAACTACGGTGTGTTAAGCCAGCTCCTCCTGGAAGCTGGTGCCAAGACAGAATTAAACATGAAAGAATCTTTATTAGGGATATGCCTGTGGGGAAAAAAATAGAAAGGAGCCAAGAGAGGCTAGGAGAGGCATCAAACCAAGGTGCAAGCATAGCCCTGAGTGAAGGAGAAAGGGAGGGAAATTGGATGCTAAATTTCCCTACATCTATAAAATGTTTGGTGAAGCCACTGGAGAGAACCAAGATAAAATTCAGCCCATACGTATGCCTGTATACCCCAGGAATATTCCTGCTTTAGTATCAATACCTAAATCAGTGGTTGGCTGGGAGCCACATCTGAGAAGCAAAGGGTAACTGCTATGAGGGACTCAGAAGCAGCAGCTTGCCATTGGTCAGTCAGGATTCCAATAATTGAAGGTCAACCCCATGTATCCTCAATGGCTGCCACATAAAGGAAAGGACAGTTTAGTCTACAACTTGCAAGATTCTCCCCTAGACACCTTTTCCTTTGAGGGAGTCCCTGAACTTGTTTTTCGTAGTGCCCTATCCTGAAGGCCAGAGACCATGCTGAAGCAGACTTTGATTTTGTGTGGTAGAACATACCACACCGAGTAATCCCTATCTTAGGAGCTCAGCCCTGGGTTTATATAAATATTTCTTCCATGTCTCAAGGAAGTTGTCTAAAGTAAGGTAGACATTGATCCCCAAAAACTTGTTCCTTTTTCCACAAATGTATGCTTGTAGGTGTTATGGGTTGAATTGTATCCCTCAAAAAATATGCTAGGGTTCTAATGCCCTGTAACTCAGAATGTGACATTATTTGTAAATAGGGTCTTTACAGGGGCAATCAAGTTAAGACAAGGCCATTAGGGTTGGTCCTAATCCAATATGACTGGAATCCTTATAAAAAGGAGAAATTTGCACACAGGAGCAGATATGCACAGAGGAAAAATGATGTGGAGACACACAGGGAGAATGCCATATGAAGGTGGAGGGTTGAGGTGATGCATCTACAAGCCAAGGAATAGTAGAATAGCTCTCAAACCACCAGAAGCTAGGACAGAGGCGTGGACAAGATTCTCCTGCCAAGCCCTCAGAAGGGCCCAACCCTGCCAACAACTTGCGTGTGGACTTCTAGCTCCAGAATTGTAAGACTATAAATTTCTATTATTTTAAGCAACCTAATTTGTGGTACTTTGTTATGGCAGTCCCAGAAAATGAACACAGGGAGTTACTTGGGATAGGGATAGAATAGAAATAATAATATACCTTAAGTAAATTCACAGAGTGCAGTGAAGAAAGCAGCCTCAGAACAATACTACCCAAATCTTAGTTCATATCCCATTAATATGTTAAGAGTTTCTCTCCGCATCAGCAGCAAACTGACAGAAAATTCTAGTCTTACTATAGAATGATGGGCATATCCATGCACCTACTAGTAACAAATTAAGTTTAGTAAACCTTGATTTCTAGATTGGAGATTTATAAACTAAAATTAGAGCATTATTAGCATTTACTGAGCCTTCTACTGAAAAATTAGTTTGCTACCTGCTTAGTAGTTTGTCCATGAAGATTTTGAAATTCTCAAAATTTTGTGAAGAGTTCATTATTAATCATACTGTATTGAGTTGGGTAGTTGGATATCAATTGTTGCTCTTCTTGCATTACTGAATAGATTTGGAGAACAACTGTTACAAGTTCTTAAAAATAATTGATCGTTTGCTCTTTAAAGTTTAGATTTGCTCTTCAATTCTTTTTATATTCACTAACTTATTTTTCTATTGCCCACTGGGAGCAAATAGGATAGGTGGTTTATGGGACCTTGCATCCACCCTAGTGGGCCATCATTTTTAAAACTTCATAATTAATGCCATAACCCCACTTATACCCCTTCTCTAGCTCTTTCCTTTTTATTAATGAGGAAACTGAACACCAATGTCTGTTTTTGACATGTGAATGGGTAGTTGATTTCATTTTACTAACAAAATATTTTTCTTGTTTCTAATAAATATTTGTTGAGTGCTATCAAAATGTAAGGCTGCGCTGAGATTTTTTAACACAAAATTTTTGTAATCCACCAAACAATGAAGTAGATACTATTATCTCATTTTCACAGGTAAAAACAGACTGAGATTCAGAAACATTTAGCAAGTTACATGTCATGTTGTTAAAAGTGACCAAGTTGAGATTGACCATTAACAAGTTTTCAAAGCTCATGTGCTTATTGGCTATGTCAATGTTTCTTAAACTGGGCATATGGTAAGGTCTGAGTGTGTGTGTCCCTCCAAAAGTCCTATGTTGAAATCCTAACCCCAAGGTGATAGAATTGGCGAGGTGGTACCTTTGAAAATTACTTAAGTCCTGAGTGTGTAACCCTTATAAATGGATAAATGGGCTAAGTGTCTTTATGAATGAGACTCCAGAGAGATCCCTACCTTTTTCATCATGTGAGGATACAATGAGAAGTTTGCAGACTGGAAGACAGCACTCACCCAACCATGCTGGCCCCCTGATGCCAGACTCCCAGCCTCCAGAACTCTGAGAATCAATTACTATTATTTATAAGCCACCCAGTCTGTGATATTTTGTTATAGCAGCCTGCAAGGACTAAGACAGTATTCATGGACCTCTGAGGTCAACTGTCTCTTCCTCAAGGGTCTGCAAGTATAGACATAATTTTCTCTTTCCTTTTGATAAAAGCATATCCTGAGGATTAGCAGGATGAGCACCTTCTGATTGACTACTGACACATGATTCCAGGGCTCATATTTGCATTAGTATTTACAGCTAAGCACACCTTAAGTGTAGGCCAAATGAGGTTGGAACTTGCTGGTGGTTGAAGAGTTCCCAACAGTTTTGCACAGAAAACCTGGACATGCTGAGTCATCCCATGACAAATGTAGGTGGAGGCACAGCAATTGTGAAGGCTCTGCACAGTAGCTACATCTCATGAAAGTTACCTTCGATCTCTATAAATCTGTAATTCTGATGGATTGCCAAGACACTCAGGGTCCAGGGGGAAAACAAATGGCACAACCAAGAGCATAGTGGAGGAGAATTTAATAAAGAGATTATTTACAAAGATGTGGGCAAGGTTAAGGGAGATTCAAGCTAGATGGAGTAGTGTCCCAAGGAGTCATGGTGAGAAACTAGGAGGAGTTGGGAAAGGAGCTATTACTACTATGGAAGTGGGGAATGGGGGAATGGGAGGTAGTAGTGGGGTGGAGAGAGAGAAAGAGAAGACAGAGAAAGAGAGAAAGCTATGACCTTTAATAGATGGATATGAGCAAGAGTTGGGAACTCAGCAGAGAAGGCACCAGAAGAATGAATACCCTCTCCTCACTCTCATATCTGAGTACCTCCAATCTTCTGCTGGTGTTCCGCATTCCCCAAGTCTAACCAGAAGGCAAAGGACACAGTGCCCTTGCTATGTTTCACAGGTCAGCCTCTCTGGGCATAAATCAGGGTACAGAAAGCAGAAGAGTAGAATGGTGAGACCAATAACGATATTCAGCCCTGGCTGGCATAGCTCAGTGGATTGAGTGCGGGCTGTGAACCAAAGCATCGCAGGTTCGATTCTCAGTCAGGGCACATGCCTGGGTTGCAGGCCACGGCCTCCACCAACTGCACATTGATGTTTCTCTCTCTCTCTCTCTTTCTCCCTCCTTTCCCTCTCTAAAAGTAAATAAATAAAATTAAAAATAAAAGATATTCAGTCTTCCAGTCAGGGTATATGCCTGGGTTGCAGGCCATGACCCCTAGCAACTGCACATTGATGTTTCTCTCTCTCTCTCTAGCTCCCTCCCTTCCTTCTCTAGAAATAAATATATAAAATCTTTAAAAAAAAGATTGAGATATCTGTTTTTAAAAAAAGATATTCAGTCTTGTTCTGTTACCTGATGAGGTACTTTGTCCTAATAATAACACTTAAATTGATGTTTTATTTTCTGGAAAGTATAAATATGTATTAATCTTCATTACTGAAACAAAACAAGAACCTAAGCACATCTTTCTTCCCCCAGTTTCAAGGAGGTAAGATAAAATGACTCTAGCAAGTTTTTTATTTAAATAGAGTCTGAAATTTCATTAATTAAGTTAACAATCAATATTCTCATTCATTTGGTTTTCAATTTTTTGAGTGGAAAATGAAGAGGTTGAGTTAAAGTTAGGAAGTAGATATTAGTAAGTAAAAAATATATCTTCCTGACTGTTTTTAAATAAGAGACTGAAAATTGCTAATGGCTAACAATTTCAAAATTACTTTAGTTGGCTGGAATGATGAATTAATTAATTAACAAAGAAAAAGCCTTCAAATCTTTTACAAAAATTAACTTTTCCAAACATAAGAAAAAACATACCTAAAAATAATTCTGTGTAAAATCACTAGTGTTTTTGATGATCACAGGTTTGTTATGAGCTAAAATGTGACACAATTAATAGGATGTTTAATGTAATCTCATACTAAAGGAAATCAATTAATTCAGATCAAGGAAATTAAAAATTCCATGGGGCTTTGCACAGATTAAACAACACCTGAATGTTAAATCCTATTTAGAAGGATATTGGCAAAATGATGACCAGGTGATAAAGTATCCCAAATGTAAGTTATAAAAACAATTTAGAGCCCTGGCTGGTGTAGCTCAGTGGATTGTGTATGGACTGTGAACCAAAGGGTCGCTAGTTCGATTCCCAGTCAGGGCACATGCCTGAGTTGCAGGCCAGGTCCCCATTGGGGGCCATGTGAGGCAACCACACATTGATGTTTCTCTCTCTCTTTCTCCCTCCCTCCCCCTCTCTCCAAAAATAAATAAATAAAATCTTAAAAAAACAATTTAGAGTCAAAAGGATATAAAATACAGCACAGGGAGTATAGCCAATAATATCATAATAACTATGTATGGTGTCAGATGGGTACTAGACTTACTGGAGTGATCGCTTCATAAGTTATATAAATGTCTAACCACTATGTTATAACTTGGAAATAATATAATATTGTTTGCCAACTGTAATTGAAAAATAAATTTAAAAAATAAAAACAACTTAGAGACACTGTGAATATAAAGTTTAGGGAAGATTTAAGGAAGATCTGACGTGGCAAATAACTGAAGCTTTATGGAAGAAGAGCTAGACTGGCTCCACGTGGCTCCAGATGGCAAACCTGGGAGTGATAGGGGTAAGTGACCAGAAAAAAGACTTGGGTTAGAGAACTTACAGGAAACTAGATGTGCTCATGGATAGAAAGCCTTGCCCTTTGGCATAAAAAGCTGAAGAGAAGAATGGATCTTAAGGCTGTTGAAAGATTCTTGCAGTGAAGACATGGCCGCACTAATGAACTCTGAGACTCTGTGATCTGTGACCTGATAACAAAATTACATTTTGAAACTGATGCCAGGTGGAAATGGCTAGCATGGGGTAAGGGAGAAATGAAGGATTTTAGAAAGAGAAGAAGAAGAGGAAGAAGGAGAAGAAGAAAAAGAAGGAGAAGGAGGAGGAAGAAGAGAAGAAGAAGAACACCAACACCAACAATGACAACAGAGATACACTAACCAGAATATATCTGCTGGTCCATAAAAAGAGAAAGAAATAGGTAAAGGTTGAAAAGGGCCACAAAGAGAGAGTAAACAAGAAAATATTTTGTAAAGAACAGAGAAAGTGTTGAGAGGAGAATGTATGTTGTACTTTTGGGAGATTATTTTTCTAAGGATGGACTCAAAACAATTATTTATAACACTTACTTATGTTATTACTTATATTTTGTACTACCTGATATCAGATAAACTCCACAGAGAATCTGATGCTTTTCCAACATTTTGATGGCAACATACTTGAAACAGCATTCAGAAGTAGTAAGTAGAATAAATGCCTTTTCAATGTCTCAGAAACATTGCTCAGCTGCACATGAAAATTGACAAAGGCCTAAGTGTGGAAGTTAAGAACTGACATTCTAAATAGACCATTTCAGTCGTTCAGTATCCTTATCTCCCTAAATGTATAACAGGGTAAAACTTACTAAATAAGTGAAACATCACTCTTTCTTGCCATTTTTTGTACCACTTTAAATTGTTGACGAATGGTTAATTATTTTTGGTATACACATGATGGCCAATATTGATTAGAATCAAATACCAATCATAGCTTTCAAGAAAAATAAATATAGAATTTTATTAAAATTTGGACTTAACATAGATATTTTTAGACATCGTTTTAAATAATGGGTTTAAAGTTAGTTCTTTATTGTGCTTCCATCTTTAAAGATGTGATTTGAAGGGGTTGGCATCTCTTCCCTGACCCTCAAAATGAAAATGTCCTCAACCAGAAAACTAAAGGGTAAGGAAAAAGACACGGCTTTGGGCTTCTGTGATGAGATTCCTCACCCATTCTTGGAACCCTGAAAAGAAGTGAATAGGACAAAGAAGAATGAGAAAGACACAATATTCCACCCCTTCTCAGCAACCAAAAAGTTCAAGTGAAAAATAGCTATTTCTTCCTATATTGTGAATCCAGTTGACCCATATTGTGAATCCAGTTGATCCAGTTTTTTTCAAAAGAAAAAAAACCTTCCTAGAATTAAAGACAACTGAGGCTATTAAGGTAAAGCAACTTGGAGGAAATACATGAATGAACAAGGATTTGTTCATTCTTAAATGAACAAATTGTTAAAACTATGAGCAAAGGTGAATTGGAGTTAGTCCTTCCCCTTGAACGACCTCAAGGGCAGAAAAGTGACAAGAATTCTCCTACAAGGATTACAAGAAAGGTATACACAAAGGGTATGAAACTCGGTAAAATGAGTGTTCATTAAAGGAGAATCAAAAAATGGAGTAGCGCTGACTCTGAGCCTTGAATCATGGGCAGGACTACACCCAACGGAAACAGTGGGAAGAGGCAGATGGGAGTGAAGTGGCTGGCAGACCAGCCAGCACCCCTAGAAGCCTGCTGGGCCCCCTGCCACATCTTGTTATCGAATATCCCTGAGTGAATATTCTAATAACACTGACTGAGTCTGAATAGACTTGTTTCCAAAGAAGACATTAGAAAACACCAGCTGACTTAGCAGAAGCCTGGTTCATCCACTGAATATGTAAAACCATGAGAAGCAGAAGGGGAGTAAGGTCTGAGTTGCCACAGATGCTGTTTACGTGTGTCTCAAGGATCAAGGCACAGAAGGAAGGGCTACAACCCTTCTGAAAATGCAGCCTTAGCAAATAATTAAATAAGCCAAAATGCTTTTCTAAGTGGGAGAATTCAGAGCGGCAGGAAAAAAGCTTCACTGAAACAATAAAGAAAAAGTGGACAAATATTTCATCTGCATCCTTCCACCCAAGCTTCTCAAGTTCTAGCCAATTGTACCTGAATGCACTCAGTTAATCAAACAGGATATGCAAGGCCTTAGCAATCAATCAAAGAGGTTGGCTGTGACAGTCTCTGGCCTGCAGGGCCAGTCCTCAAACTGGAATCTTTTGTTCCTTAAAACTTAATGAGCTCCCAAGACCAGCTGTCTATTGGAGGTGGTACAACTTTTTATATCTTGTACCTTAACTATAACCCAAAGGCTAATACAGGCATGGGTGTAATTCATTCCTTATTAGAATCTTCAAATATACTACCTCATTTAAGGAGACTACTGATCCAGCTCCAGGAGGATGTGGAATTTGAAATGGTTTTCCCACAGAATCGGAAATTATGATACAGAGTAAGTCACCTACATCGCTTAGAACCACCCTGTAGATTTCACCAGGCTGTTGGGACATAGCTGCTTGTTGGTATCTGAGGGACCAGCAATCATGATTAATTATTGCATGTTTCAGGCACTGTACTAAGATACTTTACAAGCATCACATAATTTAATTCTCTAAACACCCTTATGAAGTCACGATGACATTCTACAGATGAAAAGATTGAGGCTTGGAAATATTTGGCAACCTGTAATGTCACATAGTTCTAAGCTGGAGCTTATATTCTGATAGGGGAAGATAGACAACTAAGATACAAGTAAACGTGAAATGTGTCCGATAGTGATCAATGCTAAAAAGAAAAATAAAGTGGTGAAAGAGGAATAGGGACAGAGGGAGTTCTATTTTTGTTTAAGGTCACCGCTATTAAGATAAGATATGAGTAAGTAAGGGAATAAGCCTTGCAGATATCTCAGGAGATGTCACTGTAAGAAAAGGGAAAACAAAGGCAAAGACTCTGAGGAGGAAAGGCGACTGATGTGTTGAGAAAGGGCGAAGAAGCCTATGTATCCAGTGCAGAGTGAGCAAGGGAAAGAGGCCAGGAGGGGGCAGAGAGCTGAAACAGGGTCCAGATACCGCAGGACCGTGTAGACCGCTGAAAGAAGCTGTATTTCTCTCTGAACAAGTGAGAAGGCCATTGGAGGTTTCTGAACAGAGAAATAATATGATCTGGCTCTGAGTGTTACATTGGGAATAAAGTTTTAGTGAAGGAACAGGAAGAGCAGTTATGAGATTACTGTCACCTAGAGGAGCAATATGACACAGACCAAGGTGGTAGCGGCAGAGGTGGTGGCAGTGGGTCCCATCTTGGATAGTCTATGAAGGTATTGATGAAAATATTTAATGATTGCTCAGAAGCCAAGTGTGATGAGAAACAGGACTCAGGGCTGAGTTTAAGTTTTTAACTGAATAACTAGGACAAAGTTTCCTCATACTGGCATGGGGAAATTGCTGGGAAGAGTAGGTGGGAAGCAGTTGGAAATGAGGTGTCTAAGTTTGGACACGAGTCTCTCTAAGTGGAAAAAGGTCAATCGGGCAGATAAATTTAGGATTTTGGAGTTTAGATAAATGTATGGATTGGAGATATAAATTTTAGGATCATTAGTACATAGATAATATATAAATTCATGTGCATGGATATGATCACTTTTGGAGGAAGAATAGACTAAGAAAACAGATTTGAGAACTGAGTCCATTAACCTAAGTTGCATTAAGATGTGCATTACTAGGCCTATCTCTTCAGATGTATTACTACCTGCTCCCCAAAGTATACTTAGAACTTCTCCCTCACTGAAAAATTAGGTAGGACAGTTCTCAACTATACTTGGCCTACGGAGAACCCTGATCTAACATTCTAAAACATTGAGATATTCTCACAATGCACGCGCACACACACACACACACACACACACACACACACACACACATTACATCTTTCTGCTAAGAACTGTTTGGCATGATTTCCCTCATGTTGTGTTTAGGCAAGGTCAGGGAGATGAAGAATCAGGGGAGGAGAATGAAAAGAAGCAGTGAGTTCAGAGAACTAAGGGAGTGAGTACTGGAAACCAAGAAGTAAAGGTGTTTTAAAAGGAGGGAATCAATAATTGTATCAAATTGCTGATGCACTAAGAAAAAGATTAAGAACATTGGATTGGAATACATCCAAGAGAGAATGAGAAGAGAGGAACGGAAGAGTCAAAATGATTCCACCAGATTCCACCCCTCCAGCCATCTTTAAACGCATCACTCACTGCAAAAGAAAAAACTCTCACTGTAAGACATCCTGGATACGGCACCACAGAAAAATGTCTACACGTCCCTGAATTCTGACTTATCTGCACCGCCTCCAACTAAAGGACAAGCTTCAACTTTAAATAATGTCCTGCTTTCTTCCTATTCTTCAGCCATTAATTACTTGTACCTAATTACCGCCTAGCAGTAATCAAATCCCTCTAAGTCATTTATTTTACAAGAGTTGGCCCTTTTGTGTATGCTGATTAATTTTATGTTTAACAATAAGAAACTGCTTCTTTCTGAAGTTATCTAGATTAAAATGCTACCAAATGCATCTCAGTCTTGTCTGGTTAGACATAGTTGTATCAAACAAAGCACATTTACTAAAAATGAGAACATATTTCTTTCCAGATTTCCATGGCAAGTCAAAACTCTTTTTTAAAAAGAAAGTATTTATTTATAGTGAGAGGGGATCGGTGGGAGAATGAGAGAGAGAGAAACATTAGTTACCTTTCATATACAACCTGACCAGGGACCAAACCACAACCCAGGTATATGCCCTGACCAGGAATTGAACCAGCAACCTTTGGCTTTGCAGGACAATGCCCAACAAACTGAGCTACACTGGTCAGGACAAACAAGTCACAATTCTTGATGAGCATGCTCCTAACAAGGCACAATCCTAAAGCCTACTGGAATGTCTACTAGCATTTTAGTCTTGTCAGACAGCTGATTCTTTCAGTGGTAGTGAAATCCTTCCACAATGTCAAAGGGAATGCACTGATTTTTCAGAAAGTTTTATTTCTCACCTCCATCAAAATATTGTGTCTGTTGGAGATACTGGGTAATTAATAACTAACAATTGAGGACTACACCTCAGTTATTTAGCCATGAAATTATTTTGCAAAGGAGAAAATTAAGGCCCAAATTGTGTGGAGAGACATATACAATGATAGGTAAGAATGTAGCTCTGGGGACAAACTGTCTAAGTTAGAACTCTGCCTCCGCAATTCCTAGCTGTGTGACTTGAATCAATTTACTTTTTATCCATTAAATGGAGTAAGGGTAGGGGGTACATAGGATTAGCTCATAGAGTTGTTGTGAAATTAAATGAAATGACAAATGCAAAGCTTGTTATATGATGCTTAGAACATAGTAAGTGTTCAGTAAATGTCATCTATTCTTAAGTGGCCTATCCAAAAGCAGAATCTGTTTGCCAGACTTTTCCTTTGCTGCTCCTTGCTCTGGGCCAGGACACCTTTTAAACCTGACACAGTAACAGAATTTGAGCCATAGCTACTAATTCCTGTCAGAGGGTGAAGATGGGAAAGGAATGTGGTGAAGTCTGGACTCAATCCAGTGATGATTTAATTTCAACCAGAGGAACATTCCTTTCACCCCCAGGCCATCTACTCATTCAACAGCCCTGGGGGACCTTCCCGAGGCATTTGTCCCAGTGAGTTGTGTGTCTCTGCTGAAGAGAAAGTGGCTAGGCCTGTCACCACTGGCTTTGGTGTTCTTCCTGTGTGTAGGAGACCCTGTGGACACATCGGTAGTAAGACAGGGTGAAGGGCAGGGTGAAGGGTGAGAGCTTAAAGACATAACTTTTCTAACAGGGTCATCAGCCTCACCCTCTGGCCAGTTTGCAGCACACCTTCCCTTTACAATTACTTCCCTACAGAGGTCCTCAGACTTGCTTTAGCAGATCTTTCTTCTGTCCTTACCTATTTTTAATTCACACAGTACACCTCTTTTTTGAGGTGGTATGCCAGCCAGACTTGCAAGAGTAAATGCTTGTTCTAGCCTAGTTTTATTTAATTTATTTTTAGTTACTTCATCTCATTTTTTGTATGGATAGGAGGAAGTACCAGAACAAAGGAAATGGTTTTGAGGAGACTTCTTGACAAAGTATAGAAGACAAAATGCCTTTCATGTCTCCAGTTATCACTGCATGGGTCATCGCTATTTGGGAACAGAAATGTGCCGGGCTCAACTCTGATAAATCCTAAACTGAACTGGAAAAAGCATAGAGCCCTATTTCCAAAACTTTTTTCCTTGAAACTTGTGGAACATTGCCTTCATACTAGTATACTTCAAGACCTGCAGTATATAACTAATTTTTAATTTTTCCCATTTTAATAGATTATCTTTCTAGAACAGTTTTAGATTTACAGAAAAAAATGAGAAGAAAGTTTCTATGTATTACATACCCAGTTTCTCCTATTTTTGATATCTTACATTAGTATGATATGTTTATCACAATTAATGAACCAATGTTGATATTTTATTATTAACAAAAGTCCATACTTTATTCAGGTTGACAAAAATTTGCTAGGTTTATTATTATTATTGTTATTATTATTATTATTATTTAATTGTACAGACCTTATAAATTATCTTGGAAGAACATTAATGACATTAAATTTCATTATCCATGCACATGCAATAATTTGACATGCCTTTTAATATATTGCTCAGTAAAGTTTTATAAATCCCTCAGTATTATCCTCAACTTCTGTTTTGAAGATTCATTCATAGGTATGTTACATTTGTGACTATAGTATATGTGTTTTGTATTTAATTGAATTTTACTGCTTATTTATAGAAAACTAAATTCTTTTTGCTAGTAATCTATGTTCAGTAAGCTTTGCTTAATTCTAAGACTTTATAGATTCCTTTGGGTTTCTATAAAGATGATCATATCCAATTATAAATGACAGTGTTCTTTCCTTCCCATCTTCCTTTTTACAATTTTGTTTCCTTTTTCTTATTATACTGGTAGGAACTCCATTGCAATGTTGAATATAAGTGGAATAATGAGAAATTTCGCCTAATTCTAAAGTAAATATTCTAAATTTTCATCTTTAAATATGGGGTTTCTAGAAGTTTTTGTTATGTTCCATTGGTCAAGTTAAAATTCCTTCTAATTTTCAAAAAATTTTAATTTCATTTTTTTAATGGGAAGGTATTGAATTTTATTAAATATTTCTCCATTTATCACTATTGTCATGGTACATTTTCAATAGTATTATTATCTGCATTATCAATTAGTTTTACTGCACAATAACACTACATTAACAAACCACCCTAAAACTCAGTGACTTAAGGCACTAATCATTACACTCATGGATTGTTGGTTATCTAGGGTGTCAGAGGAGGCTCTGATTCATCTGTGGCATCTGGAATAGATCAGCTTTGCTAACCTGAGCTTGTGAGCTTCTGTCTGCAGGTCAGCTGATCTAAATTGGGCTGGTTTGGGCAGTTCTATCAAGATGAATGTTTGTAAGTTGGCCAGCTGGCTTTGCTTCAGAGGACTCTTCCTCCTTAGACTAACAGACTACCCTTCGCATGTTCTTCCCGTGATGATGATAGATGGACAGGAAACAGCTTTATTATACATGCTGATTCCAAGCCCTTGTACACCATATCTACCAAGTTCCCAATAACCAAAAGGTAGTAAGTATACACCACCTTTTGTAAGTGTGAAGAATTAATTCCACAGTTACATGGGAAAGGGTGTAGACATCAGGAAGAGTGAAGAATTAGGGTCAATAACACTCTTTACCACAATGTATTATTCTCCTAATACAATAGCTTGGTTTTGCAAAATGCAAAAATTTTATTAAGCACATAATTTAAGAATTTCCTTTCTGTGGCTTTGTAATGAGAAAAAGTTCAAATATAGCATTACTTTTCTCTTTTTTCTCTTATCATGAAAAATATAAAAAAAACTAACTATTGCCAATATATCTATATATTTAGGACATGAATTGCCAGATATTTCCCAAGGGCAACAAACTTACTTTACTTCTCTCTTAACTCTACTAGTTCCTATATCTTTGTAAAGAAATTTTCTATGCTTCAGGAACCAATTTAGGTTAAATATCTTAATAATTTCTTCACATATTCCAATAAAATATGTCACTGTTGGTATATTGGCATCAATCAGCCTAAGTTCAGTCAGAAATAGAGTCTCTGTTGCAGAAATAAAAGGTTTAATATAGGAACTGGGACAAATACGAGTGTTGCTAAAAGACAAGTTTTCTCACCAAGATATTTTCCACATATAAGAAATTTTTGATTTACCTGATTCATTTCACAAAATGGACTCAGTCTCAAAATGATACCATTAACAGTAGCAGCAAAGAATGTAAAGTGTATAGAAATGAACAAAATAATGAAAGCATAAAGTCTTTCACAGAAAACATTTCAACTATATAGAAGGACACGAAAGAAATTAGAATAAATTGAGTGATTCAATAAATTGAATAATTAATATGGCATACAGGTCAATTATCTCCCAAAGTAATTTGTAAATCCAACACAGTAGCAACAGAATGTACCATTGGAGTGATTAAATAAACTCATTCTAAAGTTTATGTGCAAGAAAAGCCAAAGTCAACTTTGAAAAAGAAGAACAAAAAGGAAAACTAATCCTACAAGCTATTAACATATATTACTAAGCCATAGAATTTTTTTAAAAAGATATGATACTGATACAGAAACAGAAGAATGGATTGTTTAGACTAACAAATGAATAGAATACTATGGAAGAGACATAAAATAGACCCTGCACATTTGAAAACTTGATAAATAATAAAGGTGGTACCACAAGCATGAAGAACAGATGAATTATTTAGTTGATGATGTTATTAAAAAGCTAGTCCACCATATGGAGAAAAATGGAGCTGAACCCTTATTTTTCAATCCCACGCCAACTGAGTACTAAATGAATTAAAAACTCAAATGTAAAGATAAAACCATAAATCATACAGAAGAAAATGGAGAACATATTTTTGACAAAGGTTGTAGGGAGAGCTGAAACAACTGTTCAAAAAGACTATGAGGTTAAATAAAAGGAGAAAAAGAATAGATCTGACTATATCAAAACCAAAGATTTTCTAAAGGATATTGTGCAATAAATGGACAGAGAGAAGACTGGGAGAAGATATTTTCAGCCTTTAAAACTGATGAGGAAATAATACTTAGATTATAAAAAGGAACTCTTGACAATAAAAAGACAAGAAACATAGGCAAAAACTAGAGGACGCTGACCTAACAAATCCAGGAAAATACTGGAAGTCACAATTACTAATAGAAAAGTACTAATTAAAGCAACAATGAAAATCAGTGTACATCCATCAGAGTGCAAACATAAGGAAGATGAGTGATATCCAATGTTGGGGAGGTGTGGACCTGAACACTCGGGAACTGAAATGGGAACAAGAGTTCCCTGATCCAGCCATGATGGAGAGCAGTGGGCAGTGTCTAGGAAAACTAAGTTTTGCTGCTCCCGGAGATCTGTATCTCAGGGAAGCTCTCTCAGAGAATCTTGGAGGTATGTGTTCAAGCATGTTCATGGTGACATTGTTTATAATGAAAGACATTATGAGGCATGCCTAGTGTCTATTTTTAAGTCGAATTTTATAAAATAAAGTAGTTGTATATCATGGGATACTATGAAGCTCTAAGAAACAAAAAATTAGATGCACAACAGTAATGCTGACCAGTCTTCAACACATTGAAGAAAGGAGCAAACTCTTAGGATGGGATTTATAGTGCAATACCATTTATGTAAATTAAAAGCACACACAAATCAAAACCATGTATTTCACAAGGATATGTGTATATTTAAGTATGTATATACAGGGGTTGGCAGAAGTAATGCATGCTTGAGTGTGGTTGGTAGGGTAATAATATGGATATAATAAATTATAGTTTTAATTTGAACATTTTGCCTAAAATGTCATATGGCGTGTTTGAGTGTGATATTGTTATGTTACAAAATTACATGCTTATGATTTCGTAATAAAAAGGGTGTGTTATTTGTGCTGGACCCCTATGTGAATTTATAAATATATGTTCTTAATTATAGTGAAGAATATAAAGCAAATCTATTAGAAGAGAAAATAAAATAAATGGGGGTAAAGCCTTACATGAATTGATTTTGATCGTGTGATATGGACTCAGGACTATGATGAGCTCCACTCTCTGCCTGAGTTCCAACAGTTAAAAGAAAAGTACCTGCGTATTTCTTAACCCTGAGGGCTCTCTGGAATGTATCACACAATGACAAAAATTATCTGGTGCAGGTTAGAGACTAGAATGTGAGAGAATAAATCTAACCTAACAAATGTTTCCTGGATTTTTATTTGCAACACACCAAGACGTTTAGGGAATTAATTCCCCCTCCCCATGTTTAAGATTTTAGGCTAGCAGTTGCTGTTCTCTGTGGCATGGCAGAGGCAAAGACGGGTTTGCTACTCTAAGCACATTGAACAGTATGATTCTAGAGTGTGTAGTGAAGACTGTGAGGCACACAACACTGTGCACCCCATAGGGATGAACATATTTACCAAGGCAAAACTGATAGGTGTCTTTTTTATTCTAGTGTCTGGTCACATCCTGATTATATATATATATTTTTTTGGCCCTTGCCCAAGGATATGTTTTATTGGTTTTAGAGAGAGGGGAAGGGAGGGGAGAAGAGAGAGAAGGATGTGAGAGAGAAACATCAATCAGTTGCCTCCTGTATGGGTCCTGACCAGGGACGGAAACTGCAACTAGGTTTGTTCTCTGACCAGGGATTAAACTAGTAAACTTTTGATGTGTGGGACAATGTTCCAATTAACTGAGCAACCTGGCCAGGGACTGATAATATTTTTAATCTTTAAACTATTAAACTCATTAGCTGATGCAATGACTGACCACTAAACTCCTAAATGCTGAAATTAGTCAAGGTGTCATTTCAAAGAAATTCACTACTAACACCTCCCTCTCAGTCCCTCTTACTGACTTTTGATGGAGAAAACACATGCAGAAAAATGGCAGGGATTGGGTGTAAGCCTGCTTTACCAAGTTAGATTTCCTTTAATGCTTTTGTTTTGAATTAACAGGGTCCCCTCAAAAAATAATCACCACTCAAACTAAAAAGAAAGAATATTGGTCTATTAAGAAAAGAGAATCATGCAAGTCCTATTCTATTGTTCACCAGTCAGAAGACACCTCGAAGAACTATGTTTAGTTCTAGAAGTCAATTTTTAAGAAGCACTTATACAAACTCATTTCTATGCAAAGAAAAATAAGCATAATGACATTCAGTCTGGAAACCACACCAAATCAGAAGCCAAGGGTGATGTTGATACCAGAGAAGAATTCTGAAATTTGAGGGAGAATAATTTTAAAATGAAGGCATTTGAGTTCTACTCTTATCAGGGTCTCTCCAAAGGTCTGATGTATTTATAAATCTCACACATTTTCAAATAGCAAGCAGATGGTTCTGTAAAACAGATTACAAAGAAGATTTAAGGATTAGAGTAGATGTTGCACTAAGTGACACCTTTTGGACTCCTCTGGTCTTGACTTTCAATGCATCTGTGAAAATGTCTGTAATGTGTAAAGGGAAACAAAGATGCTCTCTTTATAGGTGCCATATGCACTGGATTTTCAGATCACCACTCTTTCCTGCTTCTAGGTGGAATGAAATGAGAAGAGTTTTCCTCGTCATCCTAGATCATTTTATTGCTAGTTTGACTCTGTTGGACAGATATGACTGAGACTTTAATATCTGCAAAAACCCAAGAACACAGTCTTGGAATGAGTCACCATTTTTTATGACAGAGGCTGCCAACCAAGTTCCCAATCAGAAATGGTATTTTCAAGGCAGTAACTGTATAGTATATTTCTGAAATTGTCTGCTTGGCCCTTTTTTCTGAAACCATCTGAGAGATTACAGCACATTGACATTGGAGTTTATGTGCATTTGTATCAAAAACATGAAGGCATCTGCAAGCCTTCATGGAAGGCTTCATGATAGAAAAGTCATGCCATTTTTTAACTGGTTTATGCAATAGCACTATCAAGATGAAAACCATGAGATTTATGTGCTTGACAAAACCAGAGAGCCAAGACAAGCACTGCTTCTGGATCCCTGTCAAGAAGAGGTTACTCTGCACAGCAGAACCTCTGTGCACAGTCGTTATCAAAGGCAGAAGCTCTGGGGCATTTTTCAAACTGGGAGGCAGAGTAGGGTCTAGGCACCATTAACTCAAAGCCTGGGGGACTCAGGCTCTAGGCTGCAGGATCTTTTCATCTATGCCAAGCTGTTTGCAGAGACCAGTTTTTAATCTTGCATCTCTCTAAATGTGTTTCATTCACTGTCAAGGTTGAAAGTATTCAATCTGTCAGCTTCTATGGGCAACCAACCAAGGAAGCAGCTGCTGGCTTCTTTCTATGCACTATGGAACAATCAGCAGAGATGATCTCCATCATTTTGCTAAAACCATCCATATTTCTAAAATAAGAAAATATTTTGAAACAGAGAAACTGGTAGGGCTTTATTTATGCATTCATCTGGGGAAAGAAATGAGGCAATGGGAACAAAGACATCCCCCATTCATGTATTGCTTGGGCCAGGAAATCTGTTTTTTCCCTTGATTGCATTAATATAACAGTAGTTCCCTTCAAGGATGGCACCACCCACTAGGGGACATTTTTGGAATAAGGGGAGCAGTTTTTTTGATTGTCATAATGATTAAAGAACCCTAATAGTGTTTGTTAGTTGGGGGTCTGCAATGAGATTCACAGTCTCAAACATCGAAGAACTATAACTTGTGCAACTTTCTTTTGAACATACCACCGGATTTTCTTGTGGGTATAGAAATTCACTAATAATCCCAGCTGAGAATCTAACTGCATCTTACACATAAACACAAAGTCTATTTGCATAATTTTAATACACATTGAAATCTCCAGGATTTCAACTACCATGAAAACAAAAATAAGAGAGTACTTAGTTTTGTTCAGACTTACAACAGTTGTTCTTCATTTCAGAAAATCAAGTCCTAGATGCCAACCGTCTTTCTCGAATTGTTCCACATTCCCAGCTGTCACAGACAGAATGATTCTACCTCTAATTGTAAGCATCTGACTCCTTCACTGATACATTGTAACACACCTTTTATTTTAAATGATTTTATTTCTCCTTAGGTCACCGTTAAAGGCATTATATAGATTGTTTTGGATACAAAGTTTTTGTCAGATAAATATGTTGCAAATATTACCTCCCAGTTCATGGTTTATCTTTTCATTTCTTTAACAACTTCTTTTGAAGAGTAGATGATTTTAATCTTGATAAGCCTAATTTATATTTTTAAGATTTAGTATGTTTGGTATTCTGTCAAAAAAGTTGGTCTATCCAAAGTTCAGAAGGATACACTCCTGTTTTCCAGAAGTTTTATGGTTTTATCTTATGTTTAGGTTAAAGTATTTCACTTAAATTTTATGTATGGCATAAGATAAAGCTTAATTTTTTATTTTTGCCTAAGGATATTCAGTTGTTCCAGCATGATTTATTAAAATATAAAGGTTTATTTCCAATTGAAGTTTGTTAAAAATCAATAGGTTTTATATGTATAGCTCTATTTTTGGTCTCTTTATTCTGTTATGTTCTAGGCTTTTCCTTACATAAGTACCATGCTGTCCACTATGGCTTTAAGTTGTCTTGACCTTGGGTGGTATAATTCACCTAACTTTATTCTTCCTTTTCAAAATTTTTGTAGCTATTGTAGGATATACACATTTCTATATAAATTTAAGTATTTTCTTGTCAACTTCTGTAAAATACATGTTTTGATGAATTTTGATTAGGATGGGCTCAAATGTATAGATCCAGTTGGGAAAAAATGGGTATCTTAACAATATTGAGTCTTCCCAACTATGAACATTTATTGAGGTCTTTTAATTTTTCTCAGCAATATTTTGTCATTTTGTTCAGGTTTACCCATTTTCTATGAAGAGGTCTTTAACATCTTTTACAGGGATCATAGGGATTTCATGATGTTACTGTACATAGTTTTGTTTTTAACTTTTATTTTCTAGTTTTATATATATATATACACACAGAAATGTAATTAATTTTCAATACTGACTTTGTAATTCGGTTACTCTATTAAAATCATTGATTAATTCTACTACTTTTTGTAGATTTCTTAGAGTTTTCTACATATACAATCATGCCATCTACAAATAACAAGTTTTTTTTTTCCTTTCAATTGTTGTGCTTTTTATTTCTTTTGCTTGTAGTGTTGCCCTAAAAACTTCTGATCAATGTGAAATGAAGGGGTGGGAACAACATCCTTGCTTTGTTACTCATCTTCGGAGTAGAGCATTCAAACTTTTTTACATTAAATATAAGGTTAGCTATAGATTTTTTATCTATGGGCTTTTTCAGGTTAAAGATATTCTTTTCTATTTACATTTTGTTGAGAGTTTTGGCATGAGTATATGTGGATTTTGTCAACATATTTCTGAATCAACTATCTTTTCTGCCACAACTTTTTCTCTTGGACTCAACTAATGTAGTGAATTTCATGGATGGCTTTGAAAATGTTGAACCACATACACATTCTTGGGACAAAACTCAAGTGGTCATGATGTTTTATCCTTTTTATCTAGTGTTGGATCATCTTTTTTCTGAGGACTTCTGCATGATTACTGAGTGAGATTGGTCTTTCATTCTCTTTATCTGTGATGTCCTCATGTCATTTTTGTGTCAGGATTATTATTTGCCTGGTAAGTTGAAGAGTCATATCACCACATCTATTTTCTGAAAGTTTGTGTAGGATAATTTTTTTCTTGAATGTTTCATAGCACTCACCAGTGACCCCATCTGAGCCTGAAGATTTTTTTATAGGAAAGTTTCAAATGACAAACCCAATTTCTTCAATAGACATAAGGCTATTCAATTTTTTTATTTTTTCATGAGTTCATTTTTGGATTTTGTGTCTTACAGAACCACAGGTTCACCAAAAGTTTGACTAGTTCTCTGAACAAAGCCAACATTGTCCTTCCCAGACAGATTCTCTCTAATTCTTCGCTCTACCCTGAACTTCTATGACTGGCCACAAGTACAAAAATGTCCTGTTTCCTTCTCACTTGGAATGGCATGACTTTCTAGAACTTTATTTTTTTTTAGATTTCTTTGTGTTTACAGGACTTTCAATGATTTTTAAAATGTGTGCTTTTTTGTTGTTTATTTCATGGTTTTTGTTGTTTTGGGAGTGATGAAAGTCACATCCTTCTGCATCTCAACTGGAAGCAGAACTCCATATATAAATTTTAAATTATAATATATATATGTTATAATGTATAAACTTCTAGATAGTAGAGAATTATAACTATATAATAAAATTAGCATTGGGAATCAGAAGTTTAAGAATTATTGGGTTAGAAAGACATATGATTTGGTGAAAATTATTTTGCTTTGATTTCCTATCTGTAACATGAAAACAATGGACCTATTTTACTGTTTCATGAGGCCTGGCCATATTTCATAAATGCATCTTTTTTTAAACTAGTCATACAAAAACTACTATACTGAAGATTCTGATTCATTAGCTCTACAGTGGAACCCAGACATCCAAATGTCTTAAAACTCTCCTGGGCTGATCCTGATGTACATTTAGGGCTGAGAATCCCTGTCATGGTGTTTTGTGAGGTTTAATAACAATGTATGTAAAGTGGTCATAAACTATGCATTTTCATGTAAATCTTAGGTATTTTCATTATCACTCTTTTAAACCATTATTGTTGCATCAAACTACATCCATTCATTAGTCTCAGTTTTGTGCTAATGGATTAGTGACTGAAGTTTGGCAAACAATATTCTGTAATAAAGAAATTAAGAAAATGTTTTAAAAAATAGAAAAGATTTGGTAGATGAGTTTAATGTCAGAATAAAAAACTGGTGTTATTTCTTTTGAATGAGTATCTTATGTTCATAAAAGCAAGCAAATACGACATGGGATTCAACCTTATGAGTTTAAGCATAATCATACCATAGGCAAAATGCCCTTCAATGTAATCATTGTGGGTTCACCTGTAGGGAAAAGAATTATACTGAAATGTTACAGAGAGAAAAAATTGGGGATGAATTCCATCATTGGAGAAGGAGAACATATTAGCTATAGTCACATAATTCATAAATTACTTCAGTAATGTCTCCCATGCTATTTAGCATGTGAAGGATTATTAATTTCTTCCTTTATGCTCTCCTTTTTCTTTTTGTTTTTCTAAGTATATATATTGATTAAGCTATTACAGTTGTCCCAATCTTTCCCACTTTGCTCCCCTCTGCCCAGTACCCCCCTTCCTTCCAGTGATCTCCCCTTAGTTCATGTCCATGGGTCATACAAATAATTCTTGTCTTCTCCATTGTCTACACTGTTCTTAACATCCCCCTATCTATTTTTTACCTACCAAATTATGCTTCTAAGTCTCTGTACCTTTTCCCCATTTCCCCCTTCCCTCTCCCAGTTGATAACCCTCCAAATGATCTCCATACTTGTGATTCTATTCCTGTTCTAGTTGTTCGCTTAGTTGGGTTTTTTTTTTAGATTCAGTTATTGATGGTTATGAGTTTGTTGTCATTTTAATGTTCATAGTTTTTTATATTTTTCTCAAATATGACCCTTAAACATTTCAAATAACAAAGGCTTGGTGATGATGAACTCCTTAAATTTTACCTTGTGTGGGAAGCACTTTATCTGTCCTTCAATTTTAAGTGATAGCTTTGCTGGCTAAAGTACTCTTGGTTGTAGGTCCTTGCTTTTCATCACTTTGTATGCTTCTTGCCAGTCCCTTCTTGCCTGCAAAGTTTCTCTTGATAAATCAGCTTATGAGGACTCCTTTGTAGGTAACCTCTGCCTTTCTCTTGCTGCTTTTAAGATTCTCTCTTTGTCTTTAACCTTTGGCATTATAATTATGGTGTGTCTTGGTGTGGACCTCTTTGACTCCAAATTGTTTGGGATTCTCTATGCTTCCTGAACTTGTATGTCTATTTTCTTTGCCAAATTAGAGAAGTTATCTTTTGTTATTTTTCCAAATAATTTTTCAATTTCTTGCTATTCCTCTTCTCCTTCTGGCATCCCTGTGGTTTGGATGTTTGCCCTTTTGGAGATGTCCCAGAGTCTTCTTAAACTCCCCTGGCTTTTTTTTTTCCCACAGATTTTATTTATTTATTTATTCATAGAGAGAGAGGAAGGGAGGGAGGAAGAGAGGGAGAGAAACATCCATGAGTGGTTGCCTTTTGCATGCCCCAACTGGGGATGTGACCCTCAACTCAGGCATGTGATTTGACTGGGAATTGAACCAGCAACCTTTGGTTTGCAGGCCAGCACTTAATCCACTGAGCCACACCAGCCAGGACTCCCCTGGCTTTTTTGAATTCTTATTTCTTCATTTGTTCTTATCTTTACATATAATCTTTCTTCTGTATAGTAGCTTCTCTCCGTCTAGCTCTCATTATGGTTGAATTTTACATTCACATGAACAGTTATTTGATTTATGTTGCTCTCTTCCACTACAGTATAAATTTATTGAGAAAAGAAACTTTATTATCTTCACTATAATACCAGGTACACACTAGAGGCTTAATAAATGTCCACTGAATGAGTGACAGAATTAATAAATGAATGAATGAAGCCTAACTCAGAACTGTTGGAATGTATGATATATTGAATAAGCATTTCTTCCACATATTTATTAAATGTTAATTTATAAAACTACTATTGAGGCTTAGATAAAATATTATGTAACTATTTGTATTGTGTATTTGAATATAGATCATGAGAACACTTGGGTAACCTCTGTTTGTGAACCCATTTATTTTTCATTCAATCATAGTTACTATATATATTTTCTTGTGCCAGCATGAAAGGAGTTGGGGAAAGCAATGAAGCGACATGGTAAGAAACATGGCTGTGGACTCTGGCTGCCTGGATTCAAATGGTGATACCCCTACTTACTAACTATGTGTCCTTGAACGCATGTCATCAGGATAATAATTATATGTCCTGCATGAAAGCTTGATAGTAGTAAAACCTACCTCATAGGGTTATTGGGAGAATTATATAATCTGCATATATTACTCTCTACTGGACACCTTGGACTGGATGCATTATAGCCATCTCAAATTTAAAATATCCCGAACCAAAATTCTGAGAAATCTGATACCTTTCTACTATTCCTCTTGACTTGGATAAAAAGCCACTTCCAAATTCCATCAGTACCTCCAAAATCATTTCTGACCACCCATTTCCCCCATTCCTCTTAGCTCTATGACCTTTCACACCCTGGTACAGTCTGGGGCTTTCTATGAGTTACTTTTGTTAGGCAAGTCTGTTTCTCCATGTAAGGGCATGGGGAGCCCAGGGTGCACCTCCAAAATAGTCACTTTCTGAAATAGCAGTTGACCAAGAAGAGCCTTGGAGAGCCTGTTAATAGCAGAAAGTCAACTATGGAGGTAGATTGTTAATTAAGCCAGAATTATTTTTTGTTGTTTTTTTGACCCAATAGATTCAAGTAGCTTCCTGTTTATTATCTACACACTTCTATATAAACTTTAAACACAAACAAACTTATACATCTTCCTTAGTATAAATCTTTTCATATCTAAATCTAAGTATATAAATCATTTTCAGACAATTAAATTCCCTCCAAAACTCAGAACTATGGAAATTCAAAATTATTATTAATTAAATCAGAATGTAAAGACCTCACAGACCATGTTTGTGTTTCTATAATAAGATTTTAGAACTATAAAATGTTAAATTCAGAGATCACCCACTTAGAATTTTGCATAGGAGTAAGCTAAGGACTTTGCTGATATTGTGGAGCTAGCTAGCAGAAAAATGGAGAAATTGAGACCTGGGCTTCATATTGTAATGCTTGTTCACCACCCAGCATCCACTCAGGTACTGGCCTCATTGTGAGTCCTAATATAATATTGGGTATTATAATTGCACAGAGATGTCTGAGTTATTATAGGTTACAAAGATCTAAGCAATATAATTCAATTTGTCAAAGAGCTGCAATGAATTTCCACTTTATGTTGGGCCAGAGAGAGAGAACCATGGACAAGAGAGCACACTTTGGATTTAGTGGAAAGTTCTTTAGAAATCTGAAGATGTGCATCACTTAGAACATTACAAGCTATAGCAAAGGAACTGTCCTCTTGTGATTATGTAGGAGAGCAGGACTTAATCCACAGCATATCTGTGATGCTAAAGCATCTCTTCAGATAAAGAAAAAATAGTACTTTGTACCAGATTCATTTTATCAGGGTAGAGTAAAAATAAATCCATAGAACCTAACATACAATTCTAATTATGTTTATCTGATGGCTCCTGATACAGAAATACTGAAGTTATAAAATGGTTTTTACATACTGTACTGCTCCCTCAAAATAGAGTTGCATGGTGTCTAATATCAATTTGAATGGGTCTTAGATTTTACATACCAAAGTCATCATCCAAAATCTATATAAAAACAATAATAAATTCCACATGCTCTCCCACAAGAGCTCTTAAAGATCCTCTCTTCTACCTGGGTTTTAAGAAGCAGGACAAGAATGTCTTTCCTAATCCAGGTAAAAGTGAATACCAAGCACAGCACAGCTGAATTTTAGTGGCACATATAATTATTATTTAGCTTTAATAATAAACTCCCAAAATTGGGAGTGAATTTTTCTTCTATATAATTTCATAAACTCATGCTTCTTGGCAGTCTTAATTATCCATAAAATTATGATTACTTAAGAAGTTGAAAATAACTGGTAAAATTATTCTTATATGTGATTAAGTAATGCAACCAAATTTATGTATTAAGGAAAAATCAAGAATAAATTTAGTGAACACCTTTTCCAGGTATGGTTCTATGCTATGTTTGGGGATCCAAAAATGGGTACAACACAATTCTCACTCCCAAGGAATTCAAATCTTGTTGAGGGGCATTGATATGTAAATAAAAAGTGCTATAATCTAGTAGGAAAAACTCAGGTTTTGCAGTAACATGGAGTTGGGATTGAATCCAGCTTTGCCACTTATTAACTGGGAGACATTAAGCAAATTACTTAACCTTTCCTCGGCTTTAATTTTCTCTTTTATAAACCAGGATGCCCCCTTTCTTAGGTAGAATGAGGATTAAGGGAGATAACACATGGAAAAGGTTTAGCACATCTTCAGGAATTAGTGTGTAGGATTACTATCATATTTACTATACAAGATACAAGTAAACAAAGGCTAATAGAAATACAAGCAACATGACCTGAAAGCAATTTATTCTGCCTGATGATTGGACCTCTACTCTGAGCTATATACATGCCCTTTACAAAAGCAGCATTCAGACTAACAATCATGAGAGTATTATTATTTCACATCAAAGCTCTGCCAGGGGTAGCTATTTGTTTGAAACTGCCATCTCTATGACTGGCAGAAGAGAAAGAGAAATCTACTATCTGCATTGTGTTTTAAAATGGTCTAATATTGTGAACAACACTGCAATGAACATAAGGGTGCATATATTCTTTTGAATTGGTGTTTAGGGATTCTTAGGATATAGTCCCAGAAGTGGAATTGGTGAACAAGAAATACCATGTAATCTCACTCATATGTGGGATGTAATGAACAAAATAAACTAAGACACAAAACAGAAACATAGACACATGGGACAGACTGACAGCTATCAGATGGGAAGGAGAAGAAGGGAACTGGATGAAAGAAGATGAAGTGATTAGCCAAAGAACATGTACACATAACCCATGGGCATGGAGAACAGTGTGGGGATTGACTGGGAGGAGGCTGGGTAGAGGTGGGCAAAGCCAGAAAAAGTGAGGATAACTGTAATAGTATAAATAATAAAATATATTTAAAAAATTAAAAAATTAAAAATTGTATACTAAAAGTAAATCACAAGAAAATGCAATTTACCTCCTAGTGTAATTTGGCTCAGAATGAATCTGAACAAGTCTTCCAGCAACACTAAATGGTCTCTTCCAGAAGAAGCTTCACCTAGAAGTTTCCATGGACCCTGTCTTAGTCTTCTCACACTATCATAACAAAATACCATGATCTGGGTGGCTTAAATAATAAACATTTATTTCTCAGATTTCTGGTTGTTGAAAGCCCAAGATCAAGGGGCTGGCAGATTTGGTCTTTGGTGAGGGCCTGCTTCCTGGGTTGCATGCAGGCAGCCACCTTCTTACTGCGTCCTCACGTGGTGCAGAGAGGAAGCTCTGGCGTCTCTTCCTCTTCTTACAGTGGATGTTCCACCCTCAGGACCTCATCTAAACCTAAGCACCTCCCATGGGCCCTGCCTTCTAATACATCATATTGTGGGATGGAACATCAACATAGAAATTGGGGACACCAACATTCAGTCCATAACAGACCCAAAGTCAGAGTTAGATTATATCTATCATCTTGAACTAGTGTGCAAAGACTTTTTAAAAAATAAACCTTATTTTTGAAGGGGTTTAGATTTACAGAAAAAATGCAGAGATAGAGAGTTCTTATATATGCCAATCTCAGTTTCCCCCTTATTAATATCTTATATTAATACAGTGTTGTAGCAACTCTAAAGAGATTGCATAGACCCCCACGCTCAAAATTCATTTTTGATGTCATAACTGATGATGCCACGCACACACATACATGCACCAAGAGGTTATAAAAATATGTGTTACTTATATAATGAGGAGAGTACAGCAGGTTTTCTAGGTTTAGTTTCAAATGGCTTGAGAAAGCTCGGAAAGGAGACTGGCTTAAGCTCATCATTGTGGTTGAAGAGTTAGATCAGGGTGGCAGCTCCTTTGTGTGGTCAGGAGTCAATGTGGTTTGAATATGCCATCAGCACCAAAGGAGACGGCACTTAAGCTCTCTAGTTTGCTTGCCCAGATGTGAGCAGAGTGGAAGGCAGAGGGGTGAGACTGAAATGTTGTCAACAAACATCAACATACGAAGTCAGATTCTTGATTACATATGGTACATTTGTAATAATTAATGAGCCATTATTAATATATTTGTATTCAGATTTCCTTAGCATGTGTTTTATGTCTTTTTCCTGTTCCTAGATCTCATCAAGCAAATCACATTCTTTCTGGTTGTCATGTCTCCGTACGCTCCTCCTCATTGTAACAGTTTCTCACACTTTCTTTGTTTTTGAAGATCTTAACAATTTCAAGAAATGGAATTCAAGTATTCTGTAAAATATCCCTCCATTGGAATTTTTCTCATGTTTTCCTTATGATTAGAGCGATGGGTTTAGAGAAAAAGACTGCCAAGTGTCATTTTTATCACATTATATCAATATCCATGTAATTCCTCATATTATCCACATGATTAATCATTATTGATGTTAACTTTGAACACCTGGGTAAAGTAGTGGATGTCAGCTTTCTCCACTGTAAAGTTACTGGTTTGTTCTCCCTTCCCATACTCTACTCTTGGGGAGGAAGTCACTACGTGCAGCCCACACTTAGAGAGTACAAAGTATTACCACCTCCTCCAGGGCAAAGAATCTATACAAGTTATTTGGAATTCTTCTATATAGAAGAGTTGTCTATCCTCTTCCACTTAATCATTTATTTAATAATTTACTTATATCAGTATAGACTTGTGGATACTTATTTTATACTTTGGATTGTAATCCAGTATTACTTAATTTTGCTCAAATGGTTGCAACTTGGGTCATTGGGAGCTCTTTCAGTTAGTTCTTGTGTCTCCTTGCCATATCTCCATTTATTCTAGTATTTAATTTGAACACTTTCTTACTTTCTGGCACTACAAAGTGTTCCAGGCTTATCTTGTGTATTTCTTACACCAGTCTTAAAATCGGTCATTTCTCCAAGGACTCCTGGTTCCCTTTATTGGAGAATGTATTAGAAACCAAGCTCTGGACACTAGGTGTATTCATTGTTACTGGGGTGTTGTTTCTTCTGGGTTCTCAGCTGACAGAGCAAAAACAATGTAGTGCATTCACTAATACATTAACATTTATTACACATACACACAGACATATCAAAGACTTTAAGATGCAGAAGCAATACAGAAAATCAAGAAGACATTGAAAATGTCCATGGCTCTGTATTATTACCACCAATTTAGGCTGGATAAATCTTTATTGTGGAGGCAGGAATGTGCATTGTGGGATGTTCAGCAATATCTTTGGCTTCTACCCACTACACGCCAATGGCACACCCCAACCCCAGTGTAACAACCAGAAATATCTCCAGGCATCGTCAAAGGTTGTGAAGCGCTACTTTAGTCCAAAGTCTGAAGTAAGGCTTTGTCTAGGTATTTAATGGAAAATCAAAGACATCTTTCCTTTTCAGAGTCATTTTCAAATAAATATAAATTAAAATAGAAGACCATTGATGATTAAACTGCACCAAGAGAACCTCTCTATTCATTTTTTTACATGTTACTTGTTAATTTATTCTGATATTTTACAAATTTCCTTTTGTCTCTAGCCTTTACTTGCACTTAATAAAAATATGTGATTTGTCTGTCTATTTTTAAATATGTAATTTGTTTGTTAACTTTGCTAGGAATTTGCTGGCAACCACATTCTAATGTTTGATCCACCATTATCTTATCAGATGGGGATTGACTGTCTACAAGACATTATCTTGAGTTCTCAGGAGAAATCAAACATACAGCACCTAAATCTTGGACTTCCCAACTTCAAAACTTTGCGAAATAAATTTCTGTTGTTTCAGCCACCCATCCTGTGGTATTTTGTTACAGTGGCCATAGCAGGCTAATGCATCCTCCTTAAGGATTTTTGAAGCTCTGTGATAGTATCCACCTAGTAGATTCTAGAACAGTATGTAACATGTTGGTCTACCTAGATAGGTTGATGAACAGCTTGAAGACAAAGACTTCATAGATTAAATGTGTATGGTGGTCATTTGATTTTTACTGAATTAGAAACTAGAAAACAACATCATAGCTCTTGTCTATTACCTACAAATCTTAAAATAATATATAGTCTATTAGAAATAATTGTTGGTTAAAACTAAGTTTTTTTTTCTTTTAACAAAAGCTTCAAGCTTCTCAGAATAGAAATCAGAGCCCTCTTCTTTTTAAGTTTAAAAAACAACAGTAACAATAACTAGTACTGAGCTTTCCTACAAGTACGGCTCGGGTCTCTGTGCGTGGCCACTGGTGATGCCATCTGAAGCAATAAGCTTCCATTCAAAAGCAACGCCTTTCATCTGGCCACTGAGTTGGTTCCTATTATCTGCCACAAACACTAAATTGGAGTTTTAAGAAGGCTGAAATCACAGTTTATTGTCTGAGATTAAAAAAAAAGCAATTGACTTTTTCAACTTGTGAAGTCCCCAAATACCAGACTATCGGTCAATATTAATTGCAGGCCACAGCCAGAAATAGCCACCCTTAGCAGAGCTGTGTTTATTTTATCCCTGCTTGCAAATGAGCTAATTCTTCAGTTTATCTCTTTCTAAAACTTGGTTAAAAGCAGCAAGTAGCATTTATTGCCTATTGACATTCTGACTTGTTCTAACTTATTCTCTTAAGAGCTTCAGATTCGGCAGTCCCACACCTGCTTTCAAGGCATTACAGTATTTGTTTTACCAAGTATCTGTCATGGCATGATAAGAATAACTGGATTTCCAGCCTACAACATCTGCTTGACCATTAAGTCAAAGCAGCTTCACTTCTCGATAACAAATCCTATAATGGTCAGGGTTCAGCACAGGAAAAAGAAGCCACTCTAGGGATTTTAAACTGGAAGGGATTTTATACAAAGTATTTTAAACAAAACCATTGGATTACCTTGAGTGCTAGTGTCAGGATCTCACTAGATCTCGAGAGAAAACTGAGCTGCCAGGTGTCAGAAAAGACCATTAAAGCAACAAGCCAAAACAAAAGTAACAATAAAACCTTTAATCACTTACTATGAAAATATAAGCAGGAGGCCAAGGTCAGAGAAAATGCCAATTCTCCCATGCCATTCTATTTTTTCTCGTGGAAAGGTACAGTGGTGGTGGGTTGATCAGTAGACCAGTATAGTACATAGGGCCGACCTAGTGCAGATATGGTGTGTCTTCTCACTGTTGGACCCCAGGGCAGGCAGTAGAGTCAGAGTAGGAGGGCTGGGAGTTGAAAAGTACTTAGTACTGAGTTAGAGTGGGGGAAAGTATTTCAAGATTTTTACCTCTTCCCCATAAGAGGCCTGAGCAGAGGTACCTAAAGAGGAACTCAGCAACAAGGCCCTAGCAGAGAAAATTTGAACGAAGGTGCCTGGACTGGAAATGTAAATATATTTAAGAGCAAGGTGGGCCAGGGGGCTGAGCCCTTGGCTGCAAGTACCTACAGAGAAAAGACTCATTTGGCTATGCACCAAGTCTTGTTTGTGTGCAGAGGTGGGGTGTGGAGACAGTTTTTACTGTGAGTTCTGCCACATTAAGCCTTTGTAATTGCCTATGTTTGGGCCAGAAAAATCATACATAGGTTATTTGGGTAAGGAATAAGACTACTCAGCAGGGCCCTTAGAAATGATTCCTAGAATAACACAGAAGATTCACAGAAAAGCCACTACTGCCAAGGCTCCCACTTGGTGTTTTGAATGAAGGAACTGACCAGCATAGCTGACATCCGTATCTAGTACTCAGTGAAACTGGATGCTGCCATCACCACTGCCACTGTCGTCACCACCACAGTTGTCTCCAGACACTCAGAAGTCTGGAGGACGGACCCTGGAGAGGGTTACAGGGACTCATTTATTTCCTCACATCCTAGTTTTCCACAAACAACTGATTAAAGGAAGATGAAGTTGGAGGAGTGTGAACAAGATAGCAAATAAAGCTTCTTCTAGTTCTTAAGTGTTACAATTTTCAGTATTGAATGAGCACCCGTGTTAGTCTCAGCAGAACAGAAAAGCACAGGAGACAGCTCCCACCCATAAAGAAATCAAAAACATTGATTTCCTCAAGAAATTGATCACTCAGTCACCTCTGATCTTAGTAGACTGTCTTTGTGGGCAGTTTATATAATTTGTGATCTGCCACCTACTATGACTTCTCTCTCATCAAAGATTGCTATCGAGTTTCCAATTCTTCTCTCGCCATTATGCAGAGTCATTTCTAAACTTGACACCCAAATGAATCATGGCATGCAAGAATCTAAAATATCTTTCATACACCAGAAGTCACATTCCTTTTGAAACAAGCAGGGTCGTAAACAGCATTTTTTTCTCATAAGGTAGCATTACCCTTCCATACATAATTTTAAGAATAATTAAGTCCTGGGGGCCGGTTTCTGTTACAATAATTATGAGAAGCAAAGACCTCTGACTCTATGAAACCCACTGAAATCTTTAATAAGGTCTGAGGACCATTTGTCTTGCAAAGAAACACTGAGTTAAATCCAATACCAGCTTAGGATAAAAAGAAGAGCCGCAGCCTCCACCTTCACTATCCCATCCTCTGCCTCACTAATCACCTAATCTTTTATGCCTGTGCTGAACCCTCATTAGTAAAAGGAGACCTGTCTGCTAAGCATAACGGTAAGGCTTTAATAGAATTTAGAGATCAATTACATCTATTACTCAGAACACTGAAATGCAAATTTTTATTTGAATATTTGAGAGCATTAATTGAGCATTTTGAATGGGTTTCAGTTGTCAGGATAAAATAAACTAAGTTCTCCAGGGCAGTTTGAATTTTTAAAAATATTAAAGTCAAAGAAGTTAAATGGGGAAAAAGCATTTTGATAATAACAATTTGGGGTAGTCATGGTAGTGTAGAATAAATTTTTAATATCTGTTTTGTTAGCTTTAAAAGCTTGAAAACGTCTTCATCCAATGAACTTATGTCCAGAAACTGTATTTCATCGTCTTTAGAAACATTGCTTTATTGCTTTGTTTGGCTTGGTTTTTGTTTGTCTGAGAAAGACTAGACAGGAATCTTGGAAGGTAAATCTATTTCAGAGGTGTTAAAATATAAAAGTAGACACATTAAACGTTTTAATACTTTATTTGAGCAAACATCAGTTCAAATTGGGCAGCACCAAACCAGAAAGGGTTAGGTGAGCTCCAACCGTAGCTCAGGGAGAGACTTTTACAGAAAGGAAAGAAAAGAAAATGCAAGGAAATTAGTGGCTGACTGGAGCTTCAGTGGTTGTGATCGGTTGTCATTAGGTTTCGGTTTCATAACTTTGAGGCATTTATAGGCTTAGATGCTGGTTTCCTTAACGAGGCCACCACAGCAGTAGAGCTACCTCAGTCCAATGGCCTCTTTGTTTAATTACTTTAACAGTAGGCACATTTCAGTCTAGAATAAAAGTGGATTTCACCTGGTGAAAGGGGAGAATGGATCCCAGATCTGAGTAGTATCTGCTATGAAATATTTAGGCAAAGAAGCACAAACTCACCACATGAAAAAAAAATCTGTATGTTCCCTCTGACTAGGATTAACTTCTTCCAGCTTTTCACCTAATGAATGTCTGTTTATCCTGATTCATTATCCAGGTTTTGCTTCCTGGAGACCCCAAGGCAAAGACAAAGGCTCCATCTAAGTGCTTTCTTAGCACTTTGTACTTCCAGTATCAAACTTTTATTCCTATTTTGCACTTATTTACTTGTCTTTTCCACTAGAAAGTATACTCTGTGTGAGGAAACTGTATCTTGCTAAACATTGCTAAACAGAACTTGTGTGCTGCCTAATACAGAATAATATAATCAATAAATACTGAATGAATGAATGAATGAATGAACCCAGAGTTAATCATTTAATTACTTGGTGACTGGGTTGGCTCAGGTGGAAAGATCATAGACTGGCACAATTTGGCTACTATTAGCAGAAAAGTACAGTTTCCCAGGGTTCTTGTATACATCCTATGGAATCTGGCCTTCATTGTGTTAAGTTGGAGCTGGATATGAGGAGTGGGCACAAGGCCACTCTGAAGTAAGGAGTACATTTTATTTGGCATTCATTCCTTGGGTATTTTTATCTGTTCCCTTTCTCCTCCATAGTATCCCCAATTGCCAAGCCATTCAGGGTAGGAAATGTAAACCTATATTCAACTTTAATCCCATCTACCACTTCCCTACCAGCAGCTTGCACTGGCCAAGGTGACTGATTCAGGAGCAGGCATCCAATCCAAGTCAAACCAATAAAGCACCTGGAGATTCAATGCCTGGACATTTTCAACTTGGAAAAAAGTGAATCTTCTCTTTCTGTTTTGATATTAATGAGAATGTATGCAGCCACAGGGGCTGCTAGAACCCATCTGGGGTCTAAAAAGTTAGCATTAGAATAGAACCAATAACAAAGAAGCAGAGCCAAATACAGGGAAGGATACAGTTTGGGGTGATATTGTTTGAATCTTGAGAAAGATTCACTAGAAATTAGAATCAGTTCCCACAACTCTTTATAACACCTTCTGCTACATGACAAACTCAGTGTGTTACCACTCAAAAGTAATCACATGTCACTCTGCACAAACCTCTATTACAAAAGACAACATACCACACTGAAGTAACTCGAGCATCTCCTCTACTGTGATCCCTCTGGGCATCAACCATGTCCTGTCAATATGGGTTGGTATCTGACACATATTTAATGCTCTATAAAGTTGTGTATCATTAATAAATGAGTAAATGAATAATGCAACAGAGTTCAGCTATATTTCCAAATGTTTTTATTTACTTCAAATAAATTTAAATAGACATGTGTCTTTTTGTCCTCTCTGGTCACATTTTAAAAGGCAATTAGATGTCAACATTTTTAGTGTCATATTTCTGAGGGTTTTACAAGAAAATTGTGTGGGATATAAACTTATTTGAGAGTGATTCCCACATTGAATATCCTCAGCTTATTTCTAGAGGTATATAGAAGTGAACAGGCATAGTAAAATTTCTAAAACCAAGCAAATTATTTAAAATTTGTCAAGATTCACTGATTTACTTTAGAATAAGATCTGTTCTCTAGAGGCCAGATCTACTGAGCGCATTCCCTATGGTTATGCATAATTAGATACTTAAAAAGCATATTTAAATGCAACATTATGCTACAAATATGTTGGCAATGTTCCAAGGTTGGCTGTGTGTGCTATTAGATATTTCTGAGAATTTACTTTGTCAGTGGGAAAGGATTTTCAATAATTTCCTTCCAGGGTAAAATTAGGGCATCAGTAGAAAAGTAGACTCCATAAAACTAGCAGCAAGTCCCCATTTTCACCATGATGTGTTTCTAGAAACCATGCCGGGAAGCAAAAAGCTTAAAAATAGACTTTTTTTTTGGCTTTCATACAATTTTTTTAAGTTTAAAACTGCGGTTACCCATCACATAAGCAACTAACACTTATTCACTGGTTAGGTACATTATTGACTGGGGCTCTCTCTTCTGGAGCCTCAGAGGAAATAAAACAATTGGGTTGCATAACATAGGTTATGTCTCTCAGTAAATAATGCAGTAGAAAGTCTAGTTCAAAGTAAGATAGCCATGGCATATATGGCATCACTTTTCATTTCAGAGCCTATAGAAGACAGGACCCTTTGCTCATGTCATTCTTTCTGTTTGACCTAGATTCAACTTTAGAATCTTCCTTCATACGCGGAACTCCATATGGTAACTAGCATTAATTTTGAATTTATGCCAACACTGACATATATTTAGTGCTGGCCTAAAATTCTAGATTTAGGGTGTTGACTTGAACCAGAGCATGAGACTTCACATAGTGAAAACACTTTGGATTGCAGCCATACCCCCCAAAAAGAATCCAACATTTTAAGCCCTAATGCAACTCTTCAGGTCTATATATAGTGGCAAACATAATTTAAGCTGTTATATTCAAAATAGTGGCTTGTGCATCCAAATAAATCAGAAAAGAAGAAGAAAAACTATCATTATTTGCAGATCACATGATACTGTACATAGAAAACCCCAAAGATTCCACCAAGAAACTATTGGAACTGATAAATGAATTCAACAAAGTATCAGGATACAAAATTAATATCTAGAAATCAGTTGTACTTTTATATGCCAATAATGAACTAACAGAAAGGGAAATTAAGAAAACAATCCCAGTCACAATTGCTTCAAAAAGAATAAAATATCTAGGAATAAAACTAACCAAGGATGTAAAAGACCTGTACATGGAAAATTATAAGACACTGAAGAAAAAAATAGAAGAGACAAAAACATGGAAGCACATACTGTGCTCATGGATAGGAAGAATTACCATCACTAAAATGTCTGTACTACCCAAAGCAATCTATAGATTCAATATAATTCCTATCAAGACTCCAATGAGATATTTCATAAAACAAGGACAAATATTTATGTGGAACCACAAAAGGCCCCACATAGCAACAGCAATCCTGAGAATAAAAAACAAAGTTGGAGGAATCACACTACTTAATATGAAACTACACTATAATGCCACAGTAATCAAATCACCACAGTACTGGTACATAAAAACAGATACATATACCAATGAAACAGAATAGAGAGCCAATAAATAAACCCATACCTTTATAGTCAATTAATATTCAACATAGGAAGCAAGCACATACAATGGGCTAAAAATTTTTTATTCAATAAATGGTGCGGAGAAAATTGGACAGATAGATGTAAAAAAATGAAACTAGACCACCTTATCACACCACACAAAAGAACAAATTCAAAATGGATCGAAGACTTAAATGTCAGAACTGAAACTCTGAAAATCCTAGAAGAAAACATAGGCAGTAAAATCGCAGACATTGTTTTTAGCAACTTTTAATTGGATATATCTCCCCAGTGAAGGGAAACAAAATAAAAATAAACAAATGGGACTACATCAAACTAAGAAATTTTACACAGCATCAAGAAAATAAAATCATCAACAAAATAAAAAGACAACCTACAGAATGGGAGAACATATTCGCCAATACATCTAATAAGGGGTTAATATCCAAAATTTATAAAGACCTTATAAAACTCAACAATAAAAATACAAACAACTCAACTGAAAAATGGGCAAAGGATCTGGAGACATATTTCTCCAAAGAGGACTTACAGATGGCCAATAGACATATGAAAAGATGCTCAATGTCACTAATCATCAGAGAAATGCAAATTAAAACTACAGTGAGATATCATCTCACATCTGTCAGAATGGCTGTCATCAATAAATCACCAAACAATCACTTCTCAGCCTTTCGGCTAAGATCAAGTGTAATAAGTGATCAAACAACAAGTGCTGATGAGGATGTGGAGAAAGGGAAACCTTTTGCACTGTTGGTGGGGATGCAGACTGGTGCAGCCACTGTGGAAAGCAGTATGCAGTTACCTCAAAAAAATGAAAAATGGATCTGCCTTTTGACCCAGAGATCCCACTTCAGGGAATATACCTGAAAGAACCCATAACACTAATTTGAAAGAACATAAGCACCCCTATGTTTGTTACAGTGGTATTTACAATTGCCAAGATGTGGAAGCAGCCCAAGTGTCCATCAGTAGATGAGTGGATAAAACAACTTTGGGACATTTACACAATGGAGTACTACTCAGCCATAAAAAAAGAAAATTTTACCTTTTGCAACAGTATGAATGGACCCAGAGAACATTATGCTAAGTGAAATAAGACAGAGAAAGGAAAATACCACATGATTTCACTCATATGTGGAATCTAATGAACAAACTGAGCTACCAAGGAGAATGGGGACAGACTCATAGATGGAGTGAAGGATGACAGCCTGTGGGGGAGGGGAGCTGAAGGGGTGGAGGGTTGAGCAAAAAGGAAAAAAGACTCATGAACACGGACCACAGTGTGGGGATTGTAGGTGGGAGGGGAGTATAATGGGGCTAATTGGTAATGGAAAAAATATAATAAAGGTTAAATTTTTAAAAAATTTTAAAGTAAAAAGTGTCTTGTACTAAACTACTTAAACTTCTAGAATCCCCCACCTCATGTTATGGGATAATTTTACAATAATTTAATCAAATTGTCATGTAGATGTGTCAAATCATTTAGTTCAGCCAGATCCATCTACTTCAGCAGGTATTTACTGATATTCTATTGCACACATAGCACATTAGCATACCCTTTCAGAACTTTGTTCTTTTTAATTCTTTTAATTGTTGTTCAATTACAGTTGTCCCCATTTCCCCCCATTACTCTCCCCTGCCCTATCCACACCCCCACCTTCCACTTTCAATCCTTCCCCCCAAGTTGTCTTTGTCCATGGACTGTGAAAGAAATATATGCTTCAATACTTGTGCTTAAAAAGTTTACACTATTTTAATATCAAAAAGATCTGTAGAGTTCTGTTTCCATTCATGGTAGAATAGCTTGTATTACACTAACTGTGCTATAGATTATAATCATAAATTCAGGACAAAAAATGTTAAAACAAAAGACAACTTTAAAAACACAAAACAATGGTCAAATTCAGTGAAAAAAATGGAAAGAACTCAACATTCCAAATAAGAAAATGATAGCAGGTGATACTTGGGACATTCTCAATCATTTGAGAATCTAGTACTCAAGCAGAAAGCTTCAGTCCTTGTAGCTTTAAAAGTACGGGGATAAATTTCAAGTCTATAACAGTTTATGAAAGGTGAGGGAAGAGTTCATAAGGGAGGAACACACTCTATCTGTGGCCTGGAGTTAGGCAAACATTTCTTAAACATGACAGAGAAAGCAACAACTGTAAAAGAAAAAGATTGATACATTAAATTCATCAAAATTAAAAATGTCTTTTCATCAGAAGACACCATTAGGAAAATGAATAGGTAAGGCTGAGACTGGGGAAAAAATATTTGTTAAATAATACTTCTGACAAAAAGATTTACTTTCAGAAAAACATAAATAACTTTAACCGAAGGATAAACAATCCTATAAATTGAGCAAAACTCGCACAGATACTTCACAAAGAAGGATATACAAGTGGCCAATAAGCCCATAAATAAAGCATTCAATATCATTAACCCTCAGAAAAATGCAGATGGAAACCATAAGGAGATACCAGTACACACTCACAAGGATGGTGAAAAGACTGACAAACTAAATTTGGGCAGCTATGTAGCAACCAGAACACTCATCCACTACTGACGGAAATGTAAAATAGTATAAACACTTTGGAAAACAGTTTCGCTGTTTCTTATGAAATTAAACATAGCCTATTTTCCAAGAATGAAAATACATGTGCATGAAAAGACTTGTTCAGGAATGTTCACAGCACATCTCTTCATGACAGCAGAAACATTTGTAAACAATTGTTGGCTTGCAAACCGACCCTGGTACACAGAAGACAAGGAGAGACCAAAGAAAGGCAGACGACTCCAGATTGGTTTTAGCAATTTTGATAAGCAAGGGAATTTACTTACCAGGCTTATTTTGAGTGGCTGGAAGACGAGTAGATCTTCATACCCACCTGCCAGAACCTTCAAAGTTCATGCAGAGACCTTGCCTGGGTTCAGTCAGTATTCAGTCCAGGTGGGCTCCACAACATGTTGCTCTCGAAGGCTGCATCCTTTATAACAGCTCCCACTATGGGAATGGGGGCAAGAGTGCACACTGCAAGGACAGGGCAGGAGGTGAAGAACCTCTGATGGCTCAAGTGCAGCTCGCGAGTCAGCCGATGGTCACATCCTCTCAGGGGTCTCCTCCCACAACAACACGGACACCTATCAGTAGGAGAATGGATGAACAGATCATGATGTTTTCACAAAAGGGACCCTATTCGGCAATAAAAAGAATGGTATTAGTGATACACCTAACAACATGGATGAATCGCGCAGGTTTAATGCTGAGTAGAAAAAGCCAGATGCTAAAAAGCACACATATTGTATAATATTATATATATGAAATTCCAGAACAAGGAAGACTGATCTATGGTGAGAAAATTCAGAAAAGGATTGCCTCTGGGTGGAGAGAATTTTCCAGGAATTTTCTGGAATGATAAAAACACTCTATTTCTTGATAGGGCTAGAGGTTACACTGAGTATAAATTTGGAAAAACTCAAATTGTTTTCATGAAATTTGGGCATTTCACAGTATGTAAATTTTAAATAAAATAAAACAAATCAAAAGCAATACTGAAAATAACAGAGAGCTTCACAGGAGAAAAAGATATACATTTATGCCAAAGATATAAAAACAAAAACTATCAATGTAAGAGTTTTTTACAAATTCTTCCTGCAATTGCATTATAATTGTTTTCTCAGGTAATTCTCATTGAGCAACACTAAGGTAGTGCATCAAGAAAATCCAATGGTGCCCTGGCCAGTGCGGCTCAGTTGGTTAGAACATCATCACATAAACTGAAAGGCTGCAGGTTTGATCCCAAGTCAGGGCATGTACTTAGGCTGTGGATTCAATCCCTGCATCTCTGGTCACTGTGAGTGTGACAGGCAATCAATCAATGTTTCTCTCTCACATTCTCTCCGCCCTTCATCTCTCTCTAAAAGTAATGAAAAAATGTCCTCAGCAGAGAATTAAAAAAAAAGAAAATACAGTGGTTTTGTCCCAAGTCAGAAAAAAGAATATAAGCTGATAGAATTGTTTCAAATTTATATTTGTCCAATGCATTTATTAAAAAATAACATATGTACTTGCTTTCAACAGCTTGCTTAAATGTGCTAACAAATATCATAATAAAACAAGACTTAAACAATTATTCAGAGGAATATTTAGAAGTAAGATTTTCTTAAATGTATGTCATCAGCTTGCTGGAGACTTTTCTCTGATAAGGAGACCTATGTTCATATTACAGTTAATAGAATATTTTTTGCTGACAAAGGTGCTTCTAATTGTCATGATAAAATTAAACACAGTACTATTGTATTTCCTGGTGTGGGCAAAGGGTGTACGAACCTCCAAGGTGTTTCACCATGAGGATGAGTTTGAGACCCACTGTGTTGACAAAAGCATGATGTTTATTGATGTTATAAGGAAACCATCTTGAAGAAATCAGGGGTTCAGTCAGGGCTTAGAGGTGGGATTCTGAAGGTGGGAAAAGACTAAGACCCAACTGAGACCATGCAGCATTCAGGTTGACCTTAGCTCAAATCCTGGCATTAGTACTTATTAGCTGTGTGACCTTGAGTATTCTTTTAAACCTCTGTAAATATCATTTTCTCCATTCATAAAGTGAGAAATAATACCTATTTTTTCAGGGTTGTTCTGATAATATATATGTGATGTCTGGCAAAAAAAATGATCAAAAGTAGTACTTATTATAAAAAGTGTGAACCAAGATACAGATATTATAAATAAGCAAATCATTGAAGGATTCTCTGAGATGACTAATTTTTTTTTCAAAGAGGCCTTTTCCCCCTGTAAATGAGCAGGAGATAGGGCTATTTAGCTTCATATATGATTACAAGAGTAATTTATAAAAAGCATTACAAGTTAAAGAATCAAATTCAGACAAATAAGTGCCTAAAAATAAACTTGAACATCATTTATAACAAAAGACTCCATGCAGTTTTAACTAGAGAAATATGTATCTTTTCATATGTATATTAATATGAATATAGTATTGGGATGAATTCAACATATTTACAGATGTGAAGCCACTGTGTTAACATATTGAAGGAAACAATTTATTCCAATTATATCTTACTAATTTGCCAAGAAAAATGACTAATTTTCCAACCCGGTACTTCCCAAAGGACATCTAACTTGGCTGCCGTTTTTAAAGTTTCTTTTATTACTCTGTTGACTGGGTCCTCCCGGACTTCGTTGTTAAAGGTGTTTGCTCACAAACACATTGCAACATTAGAAAAACCCAGAGGCAGTAGCTGAGAATACTTTCACACATTTACTTAATTCTCTCAAGAAATAGCATCTGTTTCAGTTATGGTAATGAAATTGTTCTATAACTCATAATGCAGCCTATTATTTTATTTTCTGCATATTGAAAAAAAGCATAGCAAATTATCCTGATTTCAAACAAATTTACACCTAGCGTTTCTCATTTATGAAAAAGAGCAGCTAGCTTGCTTATTCAATGATAGGGGGGATATCTTGCTCACTTAGTATCATCATTTCTCTAGCAACTTCAGTCTAAGAAAATTATTAGGATTATACCAGAAAACAGCCATTAGAATATCATTATACACATGCATACTAAAATGGTAAAATGACATAAACATATCTATGTTATTAGTAGGGTGACCTACTACAGCATGACCAAACTGCTGCTTGACCTGGTTTTCTGTGTTTCAAATGGCCTTCTAATTTGATATTTTCTTCAGTCCCTTTTTTTCTAGACTTCTGGTCTCTGCAAAGGCTCGAAGCCATTTTCCTTTGCCTTAGGAAACAGGTCAGAATCATTTCAATGTGCCAGCCCTCTCTCAATGCTACAGTACATGTGGCTCTCTTCTTTTGAGCCCCAGCAAGCATAGATCCAAAACCACTGATGCCATCAGAGATTTCGAATTCCTTGTGCTGCCATTCTACAGCCGTTGGGAATAACACGGAAACTAAATGGGTTATTGCTCTAAGAAAAAGATCTGATTTTGTGCAACTGGGGCTCCAAACCACTTTGAGTTTATTTCAGTCCAATTACTAAGTCCCTAGCTCCAGAGAGATCCCTGGTTCTAATAATGGGTTTGCACGGCTTGCCTTACACCCCAAGCAGTCTCTTCGTGTTCACAATTACAGAAGTTTGTTGTATAAAATTACTCTCAGCCTTGAGAAAATCAAATAAATTAGAGAATAACTCCTGGGATGGAGAAGGATGTCAGCTTTAGAGAGAAGCAAACTGGATGGGTCCCTTATTGCTTCAGGTTAAAATTAAATTCCATTACAGCGGGAGAGTTCTTCCCATTTTGGCACCTGCCTACCTCTGCGGGGTCATCTGTTATGACTCCCTTTTCCCCACACTAAATTCCAGCCCAGCTGCACTTCTGCAGTTTCTCCAAAAGTGTGGTGCCCTCTCTCGTGTCTGTGATTTTGTTCACACTGATGTCTCTTAAGAGCTCCCTCCCACATCCCACACGTGTATCTTCTCTTATTTTACTAAACCAACTTCTACCCACCCTTCGAACCACAGTTTAGTCGCACTTTTTCAAAGAATCTTTCCTTGATGCTCTCAGATTCTCCTTAAACAACTTCCTTAGGGGCTGCCGTAGCACCCCCCCCCCGCCCCACCCTTCAAGAATTAATAAGTAAGTGAACTTCTAAGAAGGGAAAATGAGAATACAGAAAATACTGTATGTGTAGAGTAAAGATAAAATCGAAATATTATAAACCAAGGTCTTATCTCCCAAGGCAGAATCCATTCTGGAGAAGTTAGGTACAGTCTACAGAATTTAAAAATTGGGTGATATTGGGCCCTGGCTGGGTAGCTCACTTGGTTAGAGCATTGTCCCATAGGCCAAGGTTTCAGGGTTGATCCTGGGTCAGGGCACACACAAGGATCACCCAATGGATGTATAACTAAGTAGAACAAGTCGATGCCTCTCTCTATCTCTCAAAAATCACCAAAAATATTGTGTGATATTAAATAAAAATAAAGATTTCTGGCCTCTCTTAAAAAAAAAGCCAGAATACCTGGAAACACTTCTCCCGTGTTTCAACATAACAAAATTAACCAGGGCTGGGGAGCAGTTAACCCCTTCAAAAGGGTATACAGACTCCAATCCACCACAATCCTTGCCTCTCACCGGCCACTGCCTGACTCACTTACCTTATTTGTGTGGCCTGCTGGACCCTATTAAGTACACGAACTTGCAACCCCGACAGACAGAAGGGTGAGATTGCAAAAATAATCTCTATGTTCATGTTGATAATTTGAGACGAAAGGTGAGACACAGAAGAAAGAGAACTTTTCTTAGGTTACTTAAAAATTAGACAGAAAGGAAGACTATGGGGAGGGATACATGCACAGCTTTTCTGCTTCAGCAACTTTAGCTCTAACTAGCTTACACATGGCTTTTCCACCATCAGTCAGGAAACTAACGCAGAAAGGTCAATACCATCAGTCAGTTAAATATCTAGGTGGCCTAGTACCACAGTGTCATAGAGCTCACTTTCCAGTGCAAAGCCATGATTCAAGGAGTTACAATTGCTTCAGGTGTTACAATTCGATCCCCTATGTGGCCCTGGTGAACACAATGGGTATCTCAGGGAAAGAGGAAAGCATGAGCCCAGTGAGGAAATCTAAAAGGAATGGTCTGTAAGAAAGCAATTCCTGCATGTCATCAAAGGCTTTTGTTCCTTTCAAAAGCTAGAGTATTCTTTAGGGTATAATCTCATCTCTGGGGACTAATAAAAATATATTATTTCTAGGAGATACAAATTTTAACTTTAGTGTTAAGGGAAAATGGGGATACTTTAGACCATAAAATGTACATTTTATGCTTTAGGGAGAAAGACTTTTAAATATGCCCTGTCATCCAAAAAATAAATAGCTTCATAAAACTGCCCTGAGATGAAAAGGTTGTAATTGTAAGAACAAAATCTTCTGAAACACTAAATGGCCCACAAAATGCAATTGGCCATAATATTATGTACTTCATGATACTTTGAGATCTTCTAAAACCAGCACCCAGCATCATCAAATCACTCCAGGACTGATCCCCCTGCCTCCCTCTGAGGACTTGAGACTACACTGGCCCACCCAGATAATCCAAAATAATCTCCTTATCTTAACGTTATTAATCTCATCTGCAAAATCCCCTTTTCCAGGCACAGCAACCTAGTCATCCATTCCCGGGATTAGGACTCATCTTTCGGAAGGTCGGGGGTTCATCGTTCTGCCCGTAAGACACGTTGATTGAAGCTATCAAGTACAGACCAAGGCAGTAGGAAGGTAATGGGAATAAACAAAATGCATTTGGGGAGCTCTCCAGGTGAGTGCAGACAAAACTCAATTACGTAGGAAGAAACCTTCTATTTTGCTACAATTTCATACTTTTATTTTACTAATCTATATTTGAAATAACTTCTTAGAAACATTTTTATTTGAACTTTGCTCATGTAAATGAGATCAAATGTGAACATTATATATTATACTAAGCATTATATTAAACTCTTTGACCAGCATTATCTCATTACATGTTTAAGTATTTTAAATGACATTAGAGACATGGGGCTGCTGTCTAAAAGATCATGACTATATTGAACATGCCCTGTGGTTAAGTGAAGTGACCCTGTGGTCCCTGATGGCAACGGGACATTTAGATACAGTCAAGGTTGGTGTGTGCATAGAATAACAGTAATAACTAACATCTATTAAGTGCTCACTGGGCGACCTATGGAGTGATTTCTACAATTACCCTTACTTTAGAAATAAGGAAACTGAGGCACAGTGAAGTGAGTGACCTATCTCAAATTTCAAACCTAGTGATGGCTGAGATTTGAACCCAAGTGCTCCGTGTTAGAGCGAAGAAGGTAGAAGGGTCTAACAGTGTCTAGTTTTGTTTTGTTTTGTTTTGTTTTTTACCTGTTTTAAGGAAATAAACTTCAGGGAAAAGCTAGAGAATGGTAGAATACATAGGGAGTTTCCTCTATAAAGACCAAAATACACAGTTGTACTAATTTTCTTCATATTAACCCAGAAACCCCAGCACAAACACTGCTGTTTGGATTTGGAGCTGCTCTAGTTTGGAATTGATAGACTTGACCATGCACATGTTTTGAAAGTGCTGCATTTGTTGATGAAACACAGAAAACAGGAATGAGGAGAGTATTTTTTACACACATTCATGTATCCACAATTTAAAACGAAAACAAAAAGTTAAAAAAAACACAACTCTTTGCTGAGAAAAAAAAATCACCCAAGGAAAGATTTTCACTAAAACATCTGTTTCGATTTCTTCTACTCACCCCAGAGATCCCATGGCCAAGGCTCCTGTATCTTCCTGAAGCTGGCAGCAAAGCTCCTCAATGCTAAAGCTGTGGGAAATGTTAGATGAAGATGTGTCAGAGTTTGAAACTAAACTCCTTCGGCTGCCCCTGCTTGCTAAGGTGTCCATCCCTCAACTTCTGCACCCATTTACTACGGACACTTTGCATCCAAAACCTTTGCCTTTTCAATGTCATGAAATAATATGGAATTGTCATTTCCAATATGGTGGTTTTTCATACACTTTTTAAAAAGATTTTATTTATTTATTTTTAGAGAGGGAAGGGAGGGAGAAAGAGAGAGAGAAACATCAATGTGCGGTTGCTGGGGGCCACAGCCCATAACCCAGGCATGTGCCCTGACTGGGAATCAAACCTGTGATGCCCTGGCTCACAGCCCATGCTCAATCCACTGAGCTACGCCAGCCAGGGTTCACACACTTTTTATGATAAAAATATTTTGTGATTGGTTACAGGTAGTTCCATCCATTTCTCTCTGAAACAATGGATGAACACATGCACACACACACACGCACTCTTTCAAGAAAATATAAATAACACAGAAAGGACCACATATCTCCAAAAGGCCCACATTATAATAACATAAAACTCATCTATTAAAATCCATATAAAAATATAAAACATATCCTATGTTATAGAGCTAAAGGAAAACAACATTTGGAGCTGAAGGGTGTTTTAGAAACCATCTTGACCAACCCTCACATTTTCTTATCAAGGAATTTTAAAAGTTCGAGAGGGGAAAAATGCAAAAGAGACATTAGGATACTGTGCTGAAGTCAGTAGTCAGCTGACACTGGCCCACACCTGTACTTTAATAACAATGACAGCTCAACTATGGCAATGATAACTACTAATATTTTTTAGTATCTTCAAGGTGCTAAGCACATCACGTGCATTAGTTCATTTATATTCCCCAAACCCTTTAGAGGTCAGGTGTATTTAACATTTCTACAGATGAAGGAAATGCAACTTGGAAAGCCAAAGTAACCTCGCAAAGGCTGAGTGCCTAGTGGGGAGCATGCTGAGTTTAGAAGCCAAACCAACTGTGCAGGCTGAGCTCTTCACTGTTAACGTTGTGTTTAAACAGCCTGTACAAACAGACATGCTTGTGTCTACACACACACACACACACACACACACACACACACACAATTCACAGCAGTTTGCTCTTGGTTACTTTTTTCTAATTTTTATTTTCAAATGTAAGCTCCCTGAGGACACCCAGCTTCTCTCTTTTTGATCTCTGTTACTTTGTAACCTTATCTAGGCCTAGAAAACAAGAACCTTTCACTGCATAACCACTGACCATCTTCTTAATTAGCATGAGTAGCAAGCCAGACTGTAAGGGCAGTCAGCAAGAGTTACATGATCTTTGCAGCACGGCTTCTTCATGGAAGTTCAGCTCCTTTCAAAATCTTGGAATTGCTGAGTTAATATATTTTAGCTCAGTGATCATGATAGTTATCTGATGCATGTCAACAGAATGAACTCGGGCAGCTTCACAATTGATACACTGTCATCAAGAGGGAAACTGAATGCTTTGGGGGTAGAGCCTGAATAACAAGAACATTTTCTACAAAAAAAAATGTCCCAGTCCTGAAGAAAATACATACTTTAATGTCTACCTGTGTTTATGTCTTCTGTGTCATAATTGTCAGAAGAGGAAAGAAACTACTATGAGATGGGACTTTGTACAATTGTTTATTTTCATTCTTCCAACAGTATGACCAAGTAACTGTTATTAGCCGCTTTTCTCAGGTAATTGGGGGAAATGAGGACTCAGTGAGATTAAATAATTTGCCAAGCTAGTAAATGGCATCTGACCCAAAGGCTCATTCCACTGTGACATACTACAGCCAGGAGAGAGTGCTTCTCTGGATGGGTGTTTCAGTTCTTTCTATTCAAAGCGGAGTGAACACTGGCCGGTGGACCTTTTATTATGTCTCTATAAATCCTACTACTTCCACATCGATTTCCAAAGCAACAGGTTCACTCCAAAAAGCTTAGTAGATGGTTGGGATGGGAGGAGGTGGCAGTCACTATTGGAATGCCAAAAAACCTTTTACTTTAGGCAATGTCACATATAAACCTCAGACAGCCAAGATCATCCTTATTCTTCAAGGCACTTACAGAAGGTCATTTTTAAGACATCCACATCAGTTTGTCAGTTACCTGTTTGTCAGGTCCTCACGGTTGGAATCCATCAGCCGTGACCATGACAGTGAGCTTTCTCTGCACTGAAGACTCCTCTCCTCCTCTTTCTGTTCAGTGGGCACCTGGGATAGGAGAAAAGTGGCACAGACCCACTATTTTTCTGAAAGGCACTCTTTCAGGACAGCTTCGCCTGGCATTTTAAAGAACACTCTGAATTGCTTTCTAAGTCCTTCTTGAGCCTTAAAAACTTTTGATCAACTCACATCCTTATGGCAAATGAATTTGAGAATAATACATCATTTTCTTTTAAAAGACACCATAAAACTAAGTACATTTGAAATTATATTTACTTAAGAAAAACAATTTAGTTCAAGTAAGGGGTTTTAACACGGAGATTTTGCCCTTTGGGTGAGTGCATCAACAGTCGTAAGTATACAAATCAGCTACAAAGATTATTATTTGCTTCCTTCAACTTTCAGCTCTTTTATCTCTGGCAGAGTAATATTAAAAATACATATCAGCTATTAGAATTATACTGTCTCAACAATTCTATTTTAGAAATGTCTACTAAGAACATATTCAGTGATGAATGTATTCAAAGACTTAGTTGCTTCTCTGAGAGATTTTTACCCCCCAACCGTCGGGGTTTCTTTATTTAGTCATTCAGTATGATGTCAATGTCCACGGCATAATGCCAGTAAAAAACACAGGTTACAAAAACTACATTTGATCCCAATTTTATATGAGTGCACACAGGTATACACAGACACACGCACACACAGATGTATACTTAGGTATATGGTGAGAATACGGGTACTTTCAATTTTATTCTTTTTCTTTACATTCATTTCCTAAGGTTTTCTACAATAAGGTTTTATATAAACAATGATTGATTTTTATGTTTTATTTTTAGTTTATGGATAAAAGATGAAAGAAAGACATAGAGACAATGGTGAAAATCAGAGTGTGAATGAAACACTTTATCTCCTGCAGGCCATTCCCAAATGCCACCTAATCAATGCCAGCTTCCCGGGCCCTCTGCTGCAATTGCAACCCACACTCTAGACACTCACTATTCCTCTCCTCTCTTTCTTCTACTCCATAGCACTTTTTCTGTCATCTAACATGTCATATGTATTTATTTTCTATTTAGCTTTCATCTTCTCTCCCCACAGAACATCAGCTCCTTGAGGGCAGGGACTTGGTTTCGTTCACGGCTGCATCCCTAGCGGTTCCTAGAACAGTGACTGGCCCTGTATTATTGATGCCCAAAACAAACAAACAAAACACCTATAGAATGCCTAATTAGAAAGAAATGGCTCAGACCAATATCAGAGTCAAAAGAGTTAGATTATCTAATGAGCAACACTTGCAAAAATGCTAAAATCATCAAAGAAAGATGAAGGAGGAGGAGAAGGAGGAAAGGGGAGAGTTTAACTATATTTGGAGCAAGATCATAAAAACTTGATAGCCTACTGATTAAGATAGTACAGGCTTATGGGAGGAGAAAAAAATAAAGCTCACTTGTTACTTCACTTCTCTTTCTTTAAAAGATGGTAGTGAGGAAAGGTAGAAGTGGCCCTGAAATGAAGACACTGAAGACTAAAGTGCATGAGAAGGACCTCCAGTCGCTCTGTGAGGACTTCCATCTGCTTTGGCATCCACAGATCCCTATGGTATCTTGTTGTAACATCATGATTTATTGTCATGAACTGCTGCTCATTTAGAAGGTCAAATCTTTGAGTAGAAGCCGTGTCTTTTGTTCATTGTTGAAGACTGAATGCCTGTGCTAGCACAAAGTGTTTTATTAATTACTTAACTACAAATCAGGGTACTAAGAAAACTTTCAGATTAGTTTATTGATCTACAGGAAGGGAACTTTAAAAACCACAGAGGATTAGAAAAGCAATAAAAGAATAGAGGAGATGATTGTCTGATTTTACAGAAGTAGCACAAATATTTGGCAAATCGTTCCTTGCTATGTTTTGTTGTTGATCTCAGGCCAAATCCTATACTAAGTAATTGAACAGAGGCTTGGTAAATGCTTTGGAAAATAAGTTGTAATCAATGCGGGTTGTCGTGAGTTTACTGAGAAATATTCTTGCCCAGCTAGCTAGATTTTCTTCTTGACTAGAGTTACTAAACATTTTAGAGAACTGCCAGAAATGTTTGATTTTTGTAAGGCCTTGAACAAGGGCTCATATAATATCTTTGTTGACTGTCTTGCACATAACAGAGACTTGATAAAATTAGATTGGGAAAATGCTTGCAAAAGGTATTAACTAAACCATTTTTTAACAACATTTTTAGTGATTTTTCTTTCATTTACTAATCCATACTCCTCTACCTTAGGGCAAACATTTCTTCTTACCAGTCAGGTTTGCTAACCCTTTGTTGAAAAAATTAAATAGATATAAATAGATGTGTACAAATATATATTAGGTATACATACCATACTAAGTATTGCTGTATGTAATTACAGAATATAAGGATTATTTACATCAAAGATTGGGCAACACAGGAGCTTGACTTCATCTATCAGTTTGGCCTTGGACACTGAGGTGGGTCAAGACAGTTAGCTTTGTCTTTCCTTGATTTTTCTCTTGTATCCCTTCAGAAGAATCAAACCCCAGTTGCATCCCCATCACTAGCAAGTTGTATAATTCAGAGCAAGTCAGTTCCCTCCTTGGGCTCTAATTTCCTTATAAAATGAAAGATATTTAGTGCACGGAGTTAATTAAGTCTATGCAAAGCTGCTGGAAGGGCTAGAGGAACAGGCTTTAGGCCAGTCTTCTTGGAATGTCTCCAGGACACATGGAACTGACCCTCTAAGGAAGCTGCTGCCTCTGAGGCCACCTCTGGGGCTGTGCTGGCCTGTGTGTGGAGTTCTCCACTCACTGTGCCCAGACTAAAATCCTGCCAAGCTGGAGAATGAACACCCAGACAATCAATCCAAAGATTAGAGTCAAGTCAACAAAATGCCCTTATACCCACTAATTTTTGACAGTGAAAAGACTAGAAAATGGAATTTGCTGTTGAAAAAAATCACACCCTTGCTGTCTCACATGGACAACTAGGAGTCACAGGTAAGAGAGCTTTTCATCAATTCTCCTCTCAAATTTTATGCAAATCTACTTTATCTGTGAAATTTATGTCAAGTCCAGTTCCTTAGCTGCAAGGAAATCTTGAGCATACAGTTTTTAGCTTTCCGGCTCATGGATAAGCATATAAAAGAGATCAGGACTGAATGTTGAATGCTAAGAAACAATATCCAGCACTGTTATGTTTTGAAAATACAAGAAGCTGCTTCAGAAGCTAGTGAGTTTCTATCACTGGAGATGTACAAACAGAAAACAGATATCTTATTATCAGATATGTTGTAGATAAGATGAATTTTGACCAGTAACTTTCACACCATGCATATTTTAATCCACTGGCCCCATTTCCAAAGTGGGTCTGTGGCAGGCCCCCACGTCTGTACTTTTAAAATTCTCCCCAAGTGACTGTGATGTATGGCTGCATTCAGAGACCACCTGACTACACTGTCCTAGATCATTTCCAGCCTTGTTTATTTGAGTCCTTGAATCTAGACCTTTGAGACTACATAATCATATGAGTCACACATTTCTAGTGCAGGAAATCAAATGTTATCTTCAGATGAACATGGATCTTTGAGAAGCTGCAGGCTGTAAGCTGGGGCTTTATCCTATTTGTTAGGTTATTTGAAAGGAATCTGTTTATCAACTATTTTGTGGTAGTAAAAATTAGTTCCAAGGGTATTCTAACCAAAGGCCCTCTTTTACATGAAGAATTCATGATTATAGTATCTTGATGTAATTTGTTTTTTTCCTGCAGGATTTAAAGAATGCTGAGCCATTGCTACATGAAAGGCATGTTAAGATTGTGTGTGTTTGTGTGTGTGAACTAACTCATCTCAATGGTGTCTGGGAATTTATCCTCCGCACAAACACCAAATGCAGGGCTCTTGGGCACTTGCCCTTGAAGGGTTGGTAAAATTTTGGCTGAGCAAAACAATAAATACAAACAGGTTTTATTGCTGGTATTCTAATCAATGACTCAAAATGATTCTATCCAATTTACAGCTAAAATTCAGATTTGTTGCACTATGATAAGTGTCAGGATTTTGCTGGGATTACAGGTCCTGGTGTAGAAGATATGCAAGGTCTGTCTAAAAGGTATATAGCCATGTCACAAGAAAAATAGAGGCATTTATTGAAGAAGATACAAGATACAAGAAACATTGTATATAGGATAATGATGCCTCAGTCCTCTTCAAAGTAGGCACCTTAGGGCCTCACACAGTTCTCCTGATCACCATCAGCTGCCCTGTTGTATTTTCCTGAATCTCACTGATGGTCTGAAATCTCTTCCCTTTCAAAGCTGATTTTAGTTTCAGGAAAAGCCAGAGTCACAGGAAGCCAAATCTGGGCTGTAGGGGGTCTGAACCACCTGGGTCATTTGATGTTTCACCGAAAAACTCTGTGAGAGGCATGATGCACGAGTGGGTGCGTTGTCATGATGAAGCTGTCAATGACCACTTGCCCATAGCTGTGGCCATCTGAATCATTCAAATAGTTTTCATGGAGGAATGTTCAACCTTAATGCAAAATTGATGCAGATTCGTTGCTGTACTTGCTCAGTCATTTTGAATGTGACAGCCACACAGTACACATGCTCACTCAAATGCATCTACTGTCCCCACTGGCCAGTACAGTGAAGTCATCATTGTTCATGCATGTGTATTCCAGTCCACTCGCCTTAGCTGACAGATTACATCAATGTCATGAAAATCATTCTCATTATATTAACCATGGCTGGATTTTTTCCAGATAGACCTTGTAGGTATAACAAAGTCCCAGGTTATATTCTATATATGAGAGAGATTTCTGTAAAATTTTAGTTTCAGGAAGAAAACATGCATGCCCCATTTTGTGGGACCAAGGACATAGACAAGGATCATGGTGGTACCCAGAAGCAGAAAATTGGCTTTGGCCTCAAGAGAGTGCTCATACTTAGTTTGAAAGGAAAAATGAAATAGAACTGCAGGTGCATTTCTGCAACTCTACTTTCTTTAGTTTTCTTAATCATTCATCTACCCCAAAACAAGTTTTACATTCTGAAGGTAAAATATGTATCAAGCAAAAACAGCCTTGGTCCATTAATGTTGGTGCTGAATAGTATAAAGTTGAATACACTGAAATTTACAACCACATCTGAGACTACTTATCAGGCTACTGACTTTTTTCTTTTCCTTTCTAGCTTCTGTATGCTAAGATCATAAAGTAATGATAACTATCATATTACCCTACCTGTTCTTTTAGAATTTTTCAATATACATATATCAAATAGTATACTTTCTCACGCCAATGTTTAGGTCACAATTATTAAAACGTGAAGAAAATAAGGTGGCAGAAAAAGTTTGTCCAGTATGGTGAGCAGACTAATAGCCCTCAAAATAATTCCACACCCTAATCCCTGGAACCTGTTAAAGAATATATTAGCTTACACGGCAAAGGGACTATGAAAATGTGATTAAGAGTATGGGCTTGGGATGGGGAAATTATTTTGTGTTATCTGTTGGGGCCAGTGTTTCCACATGAGTCCTTAAAATCCATAACTTCTCCTGGCTGAACTAATTAGAAAGAATCTAACTTTGCTAGCTTCAAAAGTGGGCTGTTCTAGAAAAGGAAAAAGACATGGCAATGGATTCTCCCACAGACTTCAGAAAGGAATGCAACCTAGCCAATGTCTTGATTTTAGTTGCAAAAGATCTGTGTTGGTTTTCTGCCCTACAGAACTGCAAGATAATAAGTTTGGATTATTAAGGAACAAAGATTGTGGTAATTTGTTAAATAGCAATAGAAAACTAATACACCCAGTATTTTGCCTGTCTATAATTGTTTCCATCTCATTACAGAGTAGTGGAGGCCAATAACTTCCCAATAACAGAGAAAAAATAGTTTTACATTTTTTAAGTGTTTGGATAAAGCAAGGAGAGTATATACTTTGTAGTTGAAGGCATGACAACCAACAAGTAGCAATGTGACCTTGAGAAAAATCTCAACTTTTCTGAGGTTTCATATTATATTTTATGTACTGAGGAAACATGTAAATAGCCTTGGTTATTTTGCAAAATGGTGAAAAATATTAGATTTTACAAAGAATATGAACGTGCTTTGTAAATAAGATGCTATAAAGAACCATACTGTAGGCCCTGGCTGGTGTGTCTCAGTGGATTGAGTGTGGGCTGCGAACCAAAGGGTCACAGGTTTGATTCCCAGTCAGGGCACATGCCTGGGTTGCGGGTCAGATCCCCTGTGGGGGCCACTCGAGAGGCAACCACACATTGATGTTTCTCTCTCTCACTCTCTCTCTCTTTCTCCCTCCCTCCCCCTCTCTAAAAATAATTAAATAAAATCTTTAAAAAAAAGAACCATACTGCTCACTACTTTTTCTCTAAGAAAGTATGTATTTCTATTATAACATTTGTCAAACATATGGCAGAAATTTAATTGTCTCTCAATATCCATTCTTCCTCCTGCTCTTATAGAAGAATCTCCCAAGTTTTAATTGGAAATATGGCAATTCAGCCACACACTGTAGCTTCCCCGCAGCCAGGGATGGCCATGTGACTAAGTTCTAACCAATGGGACATCAGTGACAATTTAAGTGTTCATGTTCCGTATGATGTTCTTAAAAGAAGTATGTTGCCTTCTTTCCTGTTTCCACAGGTTGGAATGGCAGTTTTGGCTGAGACTTGGCACTCACCACATAAGAGAGAGCACCATGTTGGGACAGAGAGGTTAACAGCACAGCCATACTTCTTTGTTTATATATCATGGCAACAGCAAAGTTGAGTAATTACAACAAAAACCATATGACTTGGAAAGACTAAGAAATTTATCATTATCCCTTTACAGATAAAATATACTAGCCTCTGCCTTCCATGACAGATGAAAAAATAGATAAAATCTGCATCTTTAGACCTTCTTCCCCTGTGATGACCTACCAGCTTGGATTTTTATTGAACCAGAAATAACCTTCTATATGCTTAATCCACTATAATTTTTCTCAAATGCAGTGGGTATCATAAACAAGAAAGAATAACAGGAACCATGATGATGATAATGATGATGACAACAGCCAACACTACATTCTAGGACTCTTGTAGGTCTGAGAGTGTATCATATATACACACACATTTAATGTTCATAATAACTCTAAGAAGTATCTTTTAATTTTTCAATTATAGTTGACATTCAATATTATTTTATATTAGTTTCAAGTGTATAGCATAGTGTCTAGAAAATTATATAATTTACAAAGTGATTTTCCAATAATTCAAAAACCCACCCAATATAGAGTCAGGCAAAAGTAGGTTGACAGTTGTGAGTATGCAAAACAAAGAGTGTATTCTTATATTATTATTTATTAATTATTGTATTATTTTCCAAATGAAAAACTATAAAGCTACTTTTGCTGCTCCCTGTATTATTCATTATATTATATACAGCATATTCCCTGTGCTGTATATAAAGTACTATTTTTTACTCCTACTTGACAGATGGAAAACATGAGACCCAGCAGCTAGGTAACTTTCCCAAGGTCGTAACAAAAAAGTGATAGAACCAGGGTTTGAATCCTAGTCATTCGACATCAGCATCTCTGCTTTTAACCATCTATTAGATTGCCTCTGGGCAGGTAGGTCTCAGCCACTTTATTTTGACTGAGAGAAAATCTCATAGTCAACACTTCTCAAATTCATTTTAACAGGAGACCTATTAAAAACAACAGCTTACCCTTCAAATACTGACAAATGGTAAGTTTGAGAACATAAATAGCAATTTTTTACCTTTTAAAAATATCCACTTTATTGTATACCTAACCTTCAGACTTAGAAGTAGCTTAAATTGAAGATTTTAATTAAGTATAATAATCTTTTTTGTTGAATTAGAGTAATATATTCAAAAATAAAGACAAATGCAAAGGGAGGTAAAATTTCAAAGGGATAAAATAAAGCCCAAGAATTCATGATTAATAGCAGGGTAGGGAAAGAGGCATAAGAAAGAGGAAATCCAAAATCATTATGTCCTGACCAGACACCAGAAACAAGGTGGAATGCTTGACTTTGCAATACGTATATGACCTTTTAAAGTTGGAAACTAAGATCCAGAAAAATTGAACCAGTTGCCTCAGATCACAGAAACAGTCAATGAAACCCAGATCTGTTACCTCAACTGAAGCTTCTTTATGCTACAATATCTTCAAGAAAACAAAAACAAAACAGCACCCCAGTGATACCAGGCAAGAAAAAGTTTAAGAATGAGATGGATGCTTACTTAGAGCTTCTGCAAATGGTCAATCAAGCACTTCAGAAGGTCATCGGGCACAGGACTGACCCAAGGTTGATCAGGTGTCTACAGGAAAAAAAAGGAAAAAAAATTCCCAAATGCTGATACAAGGAAGAAAGCAAAGTCATTCAAAGGTCAGAACCCTGTCAAGGATACCAGATCGGGAAACAGAGAAGGAACTGTGACAAAACTGGTGATCATATCCACATCAGCTCTCCCAGTGGGCGTAGCTATTTTCACTCCCAAGGAGGGGATTAGTTGCTGATAAGCTCTTGCTATTGATTTCTCTGAGCCTTGACGTTCCGGTAAAGATGGAGAATATGATAGGACAAGCATCATAACAGCTGTGAGGTTAAATGCAAGGCATTGTGGTTGCCTCAATCAAGTCATTAAAAAGAAATTACTTGTAGGATTAACTCACTGTATATAATATTATCCCCATACTGCCTACAATTAATCCGTAAGGAGAGAGAAAACATTACTACCCCACAAAAATAAATTTGAATCCTGGACTCAAAATTGGAAAGGCCTTTTTGGCCTTTCCAATCTATTCATTTTGTAGATGAGAAACCAGAATTTCCAGGAGACACATGGGTGATATTATACTTTCTTGGCCTTCAAGCGTAAACAAGTCTCTGCTGCTAAGCACATTTCAAAGCTCATGATGTGGTTGGAGGCTGTCTGGAGCTGATTTTGTCTGAGCCACGGATCATCATCCTGAGATGTTCAGGGAGAAAGACTTGTGTATATAATGCATACAAAACTGATATTCCCACAAGTGAACAGAGTGGTATGTGCTTGGGGTGGTCAAAGAATAGGAATTGGTGTAGAGGGCCATGGGGCAAGAAGCAGCAAAATACACTATGACCTGGTTACCAGGTGCTTTGTAGGCCATAACTGGGAGGTCGAATATTTTGTTTTCAAAATGCAGATCAGGTCATTGGAGGAGTTTTGGCAGGAGTTCCCAAAATCATTTCACATATGACTCTCATTTGATCCTCATAGCAAAACTGGGACATACAGGTCTACCCTCCAGATTTCTGGAACTAATACGTAGGGAAGCTGAATGACAGGCACCACACCTCAAGATGGTACAAAGTCTAATCTCCAGCCCAGACTTTGATTGACAGTATTGAGCTGCTTCCAGTTGTGTATTGAGAGTAACTGCACAGCATTAAGTAACTCAGTAAGAAAGAATTTTATAATGTACTAGGCTATCTAGAACAGACCGATGGCACATTCCTCCTTTTAGGGGAGAGACTATGAGAGGAAAATAAGAGAAAGAAAAAAAAGACTTTCTAGCTAGAATGCCTCCACAGAGCACTCAAGAGGTTCATAAACTACTTTGCAACATCACCCATTATCATCTTTTGGGAAGTAGACAGTGGATGTTAAGATTTTACTGTCTAATGGAATGGCATATTATGGTGTCCCTTCAGTTCAGCTTCTGAATGAATGCCTTCTATATTTGCTATTCTTTCTTGCTTCCTTTAGCAGTTATGTTTTGACTTCAGATTTCTTCTGGAGGAAATAATTCACAAGCAACTAACTAAATTGGTGATGAAAAAATATTTTTCTCAGAGTTGTAAGGATTAAACAAGAGAACACTCTCCTTGTATGACTGTGGGGAGGAGGGAAGGATTCTGGGAATTATGAAGACTTGAGGAGTCCCAGCCACCCTCCCAGTACAACTCCAACAGATTGCTTCTCCTGAGGCAAGCATCTGTTGACATTGGAAACTGAGTATGGCTTGGAGGGACTGATCCAGATCTAGAATCCTGATGTGCAGAGCTGTGTGCGATTTTTAATTTTTCTCTCTGTGCTACATGAGACACTGGGCCCTAGTGGAATGGAGACCTAGAGTACCAGCAAGAGTTTCTTAGAAAGAACTTTTCCTGCAAGCTCTAAGGATTCCAGAGAGGAAGGGCAGAGCTAGCCCACATGAGCATTCTGGGACTAATTCTGGTCTCTATGGCCCTCAGAGCAACTGGGGGATATATGGGTTGAGTCCTCTATACCCATCTCCCTGGGGGAATGCAAGCCTTCATAACTGATGAGAAGGGAAACAAAGGAGCATGTATCAGGTGCCTGGAAAGGAGACCAACAGAACAGAAGGCTGCTTGTATGGCTGGTACAGTTCGGTAGACAGCCAGCCCTGAAACAAAGTTTCTGCTGGGTGCAGTGAGTGTCACTAGAGTGACTGACAGAACCATGTTTACCTGAGCCTCACTTAGTGACACAAGGGAAAATGGCCCACTCAACACCCAGCTGGAGACAGGAAGTATAGTGAGACCATCCAAGGCAAGAAACCCCTAGGAAAACTAAACTACTGGAATAGACATATGGCAGTTGGTTAAAAAATAAAGTTAATAAATGAAATTCAATCACAACACAAAAAAACACTTTCTGAACCCACAAAACAAGGTTTTTGTCATAAAAATTTAATTGATGAATGGAATAAATAAATTCATAGTGTTTTCAGATACTAATGACAAAAAAATTTATCATTTATGGAAAATTGTGTGTGTACCTCTGTGTGCATAAGAGAGAAAGAGAAAACACATTAAGAAAAATGTTCTCATCAAAATCTTAAGACCAGTGTGCTCAAGATAACCTGAAAAGGAGTTTTATGCTTTCTTTAAATTTTTGCATATTATCTCAACTAACATAAAATTTAAAAATCCATGTAAGCGAAATCCTGATGTTAATAAACAAAATGTTCAATGTTAATAGGATTACAAGTGCTACTGTAGCTCACAGGATAGAATAGACATGAAAGCATAAGCAGTAAGAAAGTTTGGCCTAATGGTCTAACGGTAACATTCATTTTTTTATCCCCAAAATTCCATCTTATACCATGCACTGACGAGCAGCTGAACACAGAGGCTGAGGGCAGAGTAGGGTAGCAGCATCACTGGTAGGATTCCCACCTCACCCCCTGCCCATTCCCACTCCCTCGGCAGGACCCTGTGTCTCAACCCTAAATGCACTGCCCTGCACATGGACATGTTTCCCCTGATTCACAGGAGTATTGCACACACACTTTTCAGTCGTCTTAAAAAAGGAGCTATGGTGTCTCAGTTTTAACTTTGTTACATATTAGATATAAGACTCATGATATAAATGTTTAGCAGAATTTAACTTTATTTTGATTTTTAGAAAGGTTACTGGAATTTACAACATATGAATGGGTATCACTGATTGATGATTTCTGGACTAGAATAAATATGACCAGAAATTAGCAATGCCCACACTGTGCACTGCTCACGCACAGAGATGACTGTTTATGCCAACTCTCGGAACTGGGAAACCAAACTGTAGTGGCACTTAATGAGGCACTTCATAAGCAACAGAAATCAATTGAAAAATTGAATTGCCAGTAATCACTGTGACTAATACTAATTAAAAATGACTCTAAATGGAGACATGACAAGGGCATAAAATTTGAATCCGGTTATGCAAAAAGGCAGATTTGGGCAACTTGGAATGATTGCAACTTGCCTCCGGTCAATTGTTAGCAAAGAGCCCACTAGTCCTCAAGCTACATTCGCCTGAAATCATAACCAAAAGGCAGAGAACGGTTAACTAGAGAGGCACCCAGCAAACTGCACCACCCACAAATGGAGACACAGAGAGGGAGAGAGAGGACATTCACAGTAATTATCAGCAGATTTTCTGCAAAGTACCTTAGAGGAGAAATGCCCTCCTTAACTTCTATGTACTTGGAGACACTTATAGCACTAACATTACTGAAAATAATGAGGAGAGGATTGATGAGGACAGTATTTAAAATTTGAACTTTAAACAATTATGGACACCAAGATGCTAGAAACTGCATATTAGATTAGGGTCTTGATATAAAAGCTGTTGTGTAAGTTCCTTGTGTTATTAGAGTTGACCCTTGAGCAATGCAGGGGTGAGGGATGCCCGCACCCCACACAGTCAAAAATCTGCCTATACCTTTTAACTCTCTCAAAATTAACTATAGTCATCTCTCAGTCTCCATGGGGGGTTAGTTCCAAGACCTCCAAATACTCCAAAAGGGTGCTCAAGGCCCTTCTATAAACTGGTGTAGAACGATGCACACCGTCAGCCTTCTGCATCTGTGAATTCCCGAAGTGGGTTGAAAATACTATTTTTAATTCACATTTTGTTGATTTGCAGATGTTAAACCTGGGGATATGGAGAGCTAATTGTATATTTATTAAAGAAAATTCATATATAATTGGACCTATGCAGTTAAAACCTGTGTTATTCAAGGGTCATCTGTATTTATTTTTGATCTAGCATGACCTTCTACCTTCTTCTTATAAAAGACCTTCACTTGACTTTGAGGGACACCTTCTTTGTAGGTTGGGTGGGGTTAACTTTGTCTCCCACCTTCCTACAGTGATGGTCATGAGTCCTGGGACTAGTCAAAAAGAGCACTTCACACATCTGACCACAGTAATTAGATCGCCATGGCCTCATCAGATCAGCTGCAAGGCTTGCCATGTGGAAAACTAAAGGGAGAATATCAATCTTGTTCCAGAGCCCAGAGCTGTAAGTACTATCTAAATTTTGAATTCTTGGACACTATCATTTCTGCCACAAAGAAAAAAAGAGCTTACAAAAATAAAGGAAAAGAGAGTAAATGTATAAAAAAGGGAGGGAAAGAGAAAAAGAGGAGAGGGAGGGAGAAGACAAATGGAGGAAGAAAAGGAGATGAGGGAGTTGCTGAGCAGCCTCATCTGAGCACCCAGATCTAGCCATACCTGAGTCTGTTTGTTCCTGAAGTTTCCAGCTGATGAGCTAATTTTTAAAAAAGTTATTTTTAAAATAACTTCATGTGAGGCTTACTTATATTCTTTAAAACAAAAGAGATTCAGAATGAGATTCAAATACTAGTCCTGAATTACACTACACAGCAATGTTTGAATAGCAATAAAAAATACTAAAAAAGAAAAGATAAAGAAAAATTAACCACATCAGAAAAGACAATATTCAGGACTTTACCAATTATTTACAAGGTAGACTTGAAGTCAATCCACTAGTGTAAAAGTATAAAACTATATTTTATTTATGGTAGTTAAATCTTATTTATGTAACTTTAGGTAATATAACTATATAGGATGCTAAGTAAAGCTCTGTGTAGCTCTTCTCATAGATTTAAGATTACTGCGAGATTAAATTTCCAATTTGCCAACCAATAATATATACACATATCAAATGCAGGGTGACAACACAGAACAGGAGCAGAGGCAGCACTCCTAATCATGGGTAGCCTCAGACCTCGTAAGATATCCAGTTGCTAATAACATTATCCTCACAAGCTAGGATCTCGCCACATGTAAGAAATTCAATTCTTGCTGTCTCACTACCATCTCATATTTGGGGATTCTTTTTTCAGAAAGGACTAACTCCAAATACCTGTCCATTTTTCTTTCAGAGATTTACAGCAGGCTCCCTTGATCTTAAAATGCAGCATCATCAAGCTATGCCCTCCTCTGAGCATAGAAATTAGAGTCATTTCCCAAATACCCTGATTGATGTCTCTGCCTTCAGATTCGAAGTGTTCTGGAAAGCCCATGTACCCCAATTCATGTCCTGACTCTGATTTAACGCCCTTTAAATACAGAGTTTGGTCTGAAGGTGAAGATCACAAATCAATTTCCACAAAACTTTAATTATAAAATATAGGTTCCATCCTTCTAAATCAATCTTTTATTCTTGTGTTTTGAAGTCTCAAATTATGGATGAAATTGCTTTAGATATTTTCAAAGGTAGAAATCTGAAATGGGCCTACCTCAAACAATAGTTCAATTAAGTTTTTTGTTCCCAAAGAAGCCAGACTAATTTACAAACACTCCACACAAAATACGGTCTTTAATACAATTCCTGTCAGAGTGTGTCATATATTACCACCAAATAGAATTATAAATTTGGCATGGAAGCAGAGGAAAGAATGATTAATTTGGGTTGCTTAGAGAAACCATCAGTTATCAGAACCATCAGAATAATCATCTTTATCATCATTGAAATATTTATTAAATGTTTACAACCCTATTATAGCATTTAAGTACTATTTAAAATGTTCATTTTACAGATTATAAAAACAGTTCAAAGTAATCACTTTAAGAATTTAGAGAGGTATCTCTCCTGCTACTAACACCTAGAAATTCTGGGTGATACACAATTAAAAGCCTGAGAGAAAAGTGAGCACAGGGGCCAGGCTGCCTTGGAGCATCTGCTGACATGAAAAAAAACCCCTAAATATCTGGTTTTAACAGTAGCAGGGAAATGAGAGGCAAACTCTTGGATCATCACAAGTTGGGGCGTTAGATTAAAAGTTATGCAGGCAATCAGGACCATGGGAGGAGGAATGGCGAGATATTGGTCCATCCCAGGCCTCTGCTTTAATTACAAAACAAAACAAAACAAAACAAAAACACAACAATAAAACAACCAGGAGTCTCTAGGATAATTTATAGTCACAGACTAGCTGTATTAGTTTATTGCTGTCAGAACAAATCGCTATAAATTTAGTGGCTTAAAACAACACAAATTTATTCTCTTAGAGTTCTGAAGGCCAGAAATCCAAAATGGGTCTCATGAGTCTAAAACCAAACTAAGACCAGGAATGTGTTCTTTCTGGAAGGTCCCAGAGAGACTTCATTCCTTGCCTCTTGTAGCTTCCAGACAGCACTCATGACTGCTTTATCTATTATGAAAAGCCATCTATGAAACACCTTCTCTCCTCTATGGTACCCTGATTTCTTCTTAGCAGAATCCTGGTGACTATATAAGGGACCCTGAATAATCTAGGATTCTCTTCTCATCTCAAGACACTAACTTAATTACATTTGCAAGATGACTTTTGCCATATAAGGTAGCATATTCACAGTTTCCAAGGATTTGGATGTGGATATCTTTGGGGACCACAGTCCAGCCAGTACAATGGCCATAAATGGGTTCTGGTGGTTGGCTGGCACAGGGGACACTGAATCATGAACTGAAAATGACAGGAGTAAATACAGATCCTTTCTGGAAAAAATGCATGCTTAACATAAGCACCTTGATGCACAGATAGACTGAGGTTCAACATCACCAGGTAAATGTGGGCTCACAATCAAATCTTCCCACTGTGAGAGGAAATCAGCCACCATCATAACAGTCAGGGGGAGTAACACAACCAACAATTACACCGCCAGCCACTTCAGATTACAAAATTATTGGATACAGAACAGAAAAAATAGTACAGTTAAAATGTTCATAGCGAAGAAAGGAGAAAATTGATAAGAACAAGAATCAAGAATCTATAAATAATGGCCAGTTCAATTTGATAAAGAACTTGTAAAAATAAAACAATAGTTGAAAGTAAAAGCTCAAAGAATGGTAATAGTTTGCAGCAGGTCTGTGTTCTCTGTAAGAACAACTAAATAATGCCAGATAGACTTTTAAAATTATGGGACTAAAGGTGTGAGAGCTGCTGAAGGACTGAGAAACAGAACGGTAAACACTGTGGTAAAGGCAAGCTTCAAAAGAGATGGGTGACAACGTAAAGATACTTTCCATTGATGATCTTATGCACAGAACATAAAATCTGCTGAGCCTGTGACAAACCCGAGAGTTTCAGCAGTTTGAGGGTCTGCAGAGTTAAGAGTCATGCCTCAGGCACAGCTGGTTTTTCTCTCAAGTCATTTGCCAAATTCACAAGATGAGGAAGGAGAATATTCACCAGAGGGAAGCCCGAGGAATAAACATTGTTCTATCAGTTGAACACACTGGATGGCTATTACCAAATAATGAGAATTTAAACAAAAAAAGACTAAGCTTTACCAAAACTCCAATCTAGACCTTGGTCAATTCAGACCTTGACTGCCTTAAAGTTCTCTATTCTCATTTTATCTAATAGAAGAATGAATCCTCTTTTGAAGAATTAAACAGAAATTCATCAGAAATTTCCATAACATTTATATACAATGTTCTTTATACAATAAAAATGTATAGGCATGCCAAGGGACAGAACCGTATAAGTGTACAAATAGAAGCAAACTGATACATTAGAGTTAGCAGAAAACATTTTTAATTAAGTAGAGTAATAAATTGCTTTAAATAGAGAAAAACAGAGAATAGAAGAAAATGTGGAGAATTAAAACAGATGATTGAAATTTATAAAACATAATGGGATGAAAATTATTACATCTGAAATTAGTTACACAATGATGAATTTATAAGAAGTTATACATAGCAGAAGGTAGGATTAGAGAAAATGTAAGACAGGTCAATAGAAAATATTTAAAATGAAAGCAATGAGCCCTGGCTGGCATAGCTCAGTGGATTGAGCTTGGGCTGCGAACCAAAATATCGCAGGTTCGATTCCCAGTCAGGGCACATGCCTGGGTTGCAGGCCATGGCCCCCAGCAACCACACTTTGATGTTTCTCTCTCTCTCTCTTTCTCCTTCCCTTCCCTCTCTAAAAATAAATAAGTAAAATCTAAAAAAAAATAAAAGCAATGAGAGGAAGAAATACAAAATACACATATATATGTAAAATATGTATATGTAAAATTAGATTCCCAGAAAGAGAGGAGAATGCAGCAAAAACAATATTTGAAGAGAATTTTATAAAATTGAAAAAAAAAGACATCAATCTGCAGAGAAAAGGAGCTCTGCAAACCCAAGCAAAATACATAACTGCTGAAAATCAAAGGCATGGAGTAAGATCTTCAAAGCATTCAATTTAAAAGACACATTACTGGAGTAACAATGAGACACCTGCATTCTCAACAGGAACAATGGGAGCCAGAAAACAATGAAATGGCATCTTTAAATTTCTGAAAGAAAATACCTACCTATCAAAAATTATATGTTGAGCAAAAAGATCCTTTAAAAAGGTCCTTTAAACATGTATTTTAAACAGAAAACCAAGAACTGAAATAATTCATCTTGAGCAGAGTTTCCCTAAAACAAATACCGAAGAGAATTGCTCGGGGAGAAGGAAAAGGATCCCAGAGGGAAACATGGAAATGTAGGGAAGTAAAGAAAGCAATGAAAAGAATAAATGTGTGTGTAAACATAAAAGAATATTAGTTTTACATAATGTCTTGTGTGGTTTAAACAGAATTACAACATACGCTTAGAATGTATGAACACAATAATTCAGAAGATGGGGTAGATAATTCTATATTTTTATTCATCTAATAACTGAGTTTCAAAATACACGAGACAAAGAGTCATAAAATGACAGAGTAATAGACAAATATACAAATAAAAACATAGATTTTAACACTGTCTGAATAATAAACATAAAGACGGGAGAGAAAACAATGAATAGAAAGTCACTTAGGACATAGAAGGTGGGAACAACACCTTCAAACAACCTGACCCATTTGACAAACACTGAACATGCCACCCAAGACAGCAGAGCACATATTCTCAGGTATATATGGCACATTTACCAAGACAGACCATAAAAAAGTCTGAATAAATTTTTCTAAGTAATTCTATTTGATGAATATGAATCATGAATTTATCCATCACTGAATAAATGTTAAAAGATTCAAGTGATAAGTGTTCTTTTACCATGACACAAAATTTGAAATAGCTAACCATACTGCTTTCAGTATGGAGATACCCCCCAAAATTAAAAATGGATCTGCCCTTTGACCCAGCAATCCCACGTCTAGGAATATATCTGAAGGAACCCAAAACACTAATTCAAAAGAACATAAGAATCCCTAAGTTCATTGCAACATTATTTACAATCTCCAAGATGTAGTAGCAGCTACAGTGTCCATCAGACAGCAGATGAGTGGATAAAACAACTATGAGACATTTACACAATGGAATACTACTCAGCAATAAAAAAGAAGAAAATTTTACCCCTTGAGACAGTATGGATGGACCTGGAGAACATTACACTAAGTGAAATAAACCAGTCAGAGAAAGGAAAATACCATATGATTTCACTCATATGTGAAATCTAATGAACAAACCAAACTAACAAGGAAAATGGGGACAGACTCATAGATGGAGAGCAGGAAGACAGCCAGTGGAGGAGGGGAAGGTAGGGGGTGGAGAGATTGAGCAAAAAGGGAAAGGACTCATCATGTACATGGACAATAGTATGATGATTGCTGGGGTAGGAGGGTATAAGGGGACTAAATGGTAATCGGAAAAAACTACAAAAAAAGATTAAATTAAAAAAAAAACAGAAAGAAAGAACCAAAAGATATCTGGAAAATTTCCAATTGAATCCACAGTATCTTTAAGGTATGCCCATACTAGTTTACCAAATGTAACAATAAATACACATATTATGATAAATTTATATTTATAGCAGATATTCAGGGTTTGCCTAAATATATAAAATTGGTAATATAAACTGTCACTAAGAAATATGTTATCAATATAATAGATGCTGGGAGAGAATTCTATACAACACATTACCATTCATGATTAACAGTTCTTAGTAAATTGTCCATAGAAGAAAACTTCTTTTAACAAACAAGGAATGTGAACAAAAAAACCTATAGCAACTACCTTACTTAATGGGGAACTATTTAGAGACACTTGTTTTCAAATCAGAAACCAGTTGAGAATGCTCACCATTACCTCTTTTTTTTCAATATTACATTGGAGAACTTCACCAGTGAGATAGGATAAGAAAAATAAAATAATGTATAATGACTGAAAAAGAAGAAAACTTTCATTTTTTTTTACTAGAACCCCTAAGAGAATATAGAAACATTTTAGACTTATTAGAAATTATTAGACCTGGCTGGCGTAGCTCAGTGGATTGAGCACGGGCTGTGAACCAAAGTGTCGCAGGTTCAATTCCCAGCCAGGGTACATGCCTGGGTTGCAGGCCATGGCCCCCAGCAACCACACATTGATGTTTCTCTCTCTCTCTATCTCCCTCCCTTCACTCTCTAAAAAAATTAATAATTAAAAAAAAAGAAATTATCAGCAAATATCTTGAATACAAGATCATCTTATAAGAATCATTTGCATTTCTGTTTCCTAAAACAAAGAGAACAGTAATTTAAAAATAAATAAATAAACAATTTAGCCTTGGCTAGTATGGCTCAGTGGGTTGAGTGCTGGTCTGTGAAACAGAGGATTGCCAGTTCGATTCCCAGTCTAGGGCACGTGTCCAGGTTGTAGACCCGGTCCCCAGTGGGGGGCACACAAGAGGCAACCACACACTGGTGTTTCTCACCCTCTCTCCCTCCCTTCCCCCCTCTAAAAATAAATCAATAAAATCTTTAAAAAATAAAAATAAACAATTTAGAAATAATTTTATATGCCTAACCTTCAAGGAGAAATTTATAATTCTTTGAATTATAAATATATGGGGACCATTACCATACCTATGTATAACAGGACAAATAGTATAGAGATGACAATTTTGCCCAACTCTTCTATAAATTCAGTTTAATTAGAAAGGAATTTTCAACAGGGATTTGGGGGTTGTTAAACTGACTCTAAAAGTTATATGAAAGAACAAAAGACAATAAACAGAACTGTTTTTAAGAACTAGCTGAGGAGACTTTTTCAAAAGCTATAGCAATTAAAAGAGATTTCAGTGTGACAGAACAGGAAGCTCTGAAATGGAACCATGCATACATGAAAACTTACTTCATAACGAATTTAGCATTTCAGATCACTGGTAAACAGGAAAATAATAAAAATGTGCTAGAATAATTAAAATTAAGTTATGTTATCTCTTCACAAAATACAGAAAAATCAATTCTAGACATATTGAGGATATAATTGTGTAAAGCAAAGCTTTAAAACTTTTAAGGACAAATATAGGAGAAAATCTTTATGTCCTTAAGTTAGAGAAGGATTCCTAAATAAACATTAGAAAACTATAAGGGGAAATAATGATAAATCAATGTGGAAAATTATATTTTCCAAAGATGTCCACAATATTCTTCATCCCACATGCTCTTATAAATGCGACCTTGACATTCCTCCCATTAAGAGATGAGGTCTTTGTTCCCTCTCTGTGAAAATGGGTAGGCGTTGAAACTGTTTTGACCAAAGAATACAACAGAACTGACACAGTAAAATTCTAAGGCTAGGTCATTAAAGGCAATACAGCTTCCACCTTGTTTGCTGAAACACACGCTGGAACCTTGAACTACAAGTAGGCAGCCCGACTACCTCCTGATGTCATGCTGTGGAGAAATCCAAACAAGACCCCACAGAGGCATTATGAAGGGAAGTTCGGAGACTATATTAAAAGAGGCTTCCAAGTCGGCTTCCCACTGTTCCAGATCCAGCCACCACCTTATTGCTACAACATAAGATCCTGGGTCAGAATCATTCAGCTGAGCCCTTCCCAAATTCTGACCAACAAACACCATGGGATATAATAACATAGCTGTTATTGTTTTAAGCCACCAAGCTATGTTCTTACACAGCACTAAAAACTGGGACAGTCTGGCTACCTTAAAATTTAAAAACTTTTATTCATCAAAAATACCATGAGAAATGAAAAGATACCTCACAGACTACAAGATAATGCACAGAATGCAAGAGGACACTTGCAACCATGCCACCTACAAAACACTGTGTGCGTGTGACACGTGCAAAGAACTCCAATCAAAAAAGGCCACCAAATAGGAAAAGAGGCAAGTGATATAAGCAGCCATCTCAGGTGACCAATACCACCTGAATGGCAAATACCATGTGAAAATTTGCCTAATTTAGACAAAAAATAGGAAAATACAAGTGAAATCATAATGAAACCATTCTACTTTAGCATATCACAAAAACGTTAAAGCCCAACAATAACAATCATTGGCAGAGTATGGAGACTGGAGAACTTTCCTACACTGCTGGTGGGTGAGTAACTTCATATGATCAGTTTAGAAAATTAAAGTTGCGAACACATACTCTATGACTCATAAATTCTCCTCCTACATATAAATCCTAGAGAATTTCACCCACCTGTACAGCAGGAAATGCATTTGAAAATATCCATAGCAATATTGTTTTCAATAACAACAAGAAAAAACCCTTAATGATCATAATGTCCAAAACAGGAAAATCAGTAAAAGTTGGAGCATGTTCATAAAAAGTGTTGATTATCTAAGAAAGAAAATGGGTGAACAAGAGCTACGTGCTTCAAAGTGGATGGCTCTCACAAGTATGTTAAGGGATACAAGTTGAACAAAATATATGAAGCTCTTCAAATGAAATGCACAACCACTCAAAGCAACACAATACATTGCTTTATGATATGTAAATATGTATAAAAGTATAAATAAATGTATGAGGAGGAAACATCAAATTCTGGATAATGATTACCTTTGGGTAGGAAAGAGGTGGGGGTGATCAGAGAGGGCTACTAAAGAGGAATCTGGATTGTCGATATTTTATTTTTAAGTTGTGGTGGGCACATCAATATTTTGTATATTTTTATTTAGTATTTTCTGTCTTCAATATTGTATAATTAATTTGATATTTGCAAAGATAAAAACAAGACATGACACAGAGAGGAAAAAACCAGCACTGAAAATGACACTCAGGAACAGAAGTGTGCTACCTGGAGGTAACAGTCACCCACCAAGACACAGACTTAAAGAGCTACTAAGAAATGCACAGGTCGGGGCAGACTAGGAGTCAGTGGGCAAAATGAAGAAAATAAGTGTTTGCCTGGACTCGTACTATGGATCTGCTCTAGGCTGACATCCTCTGGCAAGAATGCAGCAGAGTAGGCTCTTGCTCTCTCTTTAAAGGGTAAAACTTGTCAAATTTCAGCCTGTCTCCAATCATCTCTAAGTTAAAGACCCAGAAAATTCCAGAAAGGTGGTCATGTTTCTATGTGATTCTGTGCAGAAGACCCTACAAGGCCACAAACTACAGAAATACTTTTTATATGATCTCTCACTTTTCCATCTCATGGGAAAGAGACAAATCAGGTTCTGACATCCGGGAACTAGTTTGATACATGCAACTGGTCTTCCGCATTTTCTGAGGCCGGTCTGACATTCTAGCTAAGCCATGATATTCTCCTGCTGGACATAAACAATCTCTGGGACCCCAATATCAGATATGCTCACTCTGAATCCATGACATATGGAGACAACACCAGGCCACTCAAAAACTTTGTCTAAGCACAGAAAAACAAAATCACTGCGCAACCCACAAAAGACCAATATGCCCCTCTCCTGGCTCATATATGTGACTGCTCTTCTTTACCAATGACGGTATTATCCTTGCTCTATTCTGTCCTTCCTATAGATGAGATTAAGATACTCAGTCATAGAATTGCTCTGTTTTTTGACAGCATTCATCATAGAGCAAACTTCCACTTCTCAAACCCTCCTGAGATCACCCCACCAAAACACAGATCTTATAACAGGAACTTTCTAAAACTTTCTTCCTGAGCAATAAACCTGATGTCAGCTACAGATGTGTCATACAACATTTGGCTGGAGGGCACTGACACTTGCTATGACCCACCTGTAAGGAAAGCTAATTACAACTGACCTGTTAAACTGGTGGGTGATAGATTTGATCTTAATGAAACTCAATACTGACCAAATGACAAGAACTTAAAATAATGGGATTTTAAGAAGATGTGTCTGGGCTCAGTAGGAAAGAATATTGAGAAAGGTTTTGATAGATGAGCAACAAGAGGGGTGAGGAATGGCATATGCATTATAGGTAGGGCTGAACACCTTGAAACCATCTCTCCACGCAGAAGACACAGCAGTCAGAACAGGGGTCACAACAAGTCTCATGAATGCTTGCTTCACTTATGTTTCTCAATATGCCTTAAAATAATTATTATTTAAAGTTCTTGTATATGATAGTCCCTCTCACAGTGAATCAAAAGCATCCATATTGTCTTTAGGAGAATAAATTGTCTTATAGCAAGAAAAATAGTAAATATTAAGTTTTTTTTACTTCTAAAATCGAATTTTTAAAGCTATTAACAGAAGCAATAGTTCTGAAAGCCAAAACTTTTGAATTTCAAGAGATGGGCTTTTGCTGAAAGAAGAAAATGTTCTTGAGAAAGCTCTGGAATAGGCAGGGCATAACAACAGATTGGAAACACAGTGGAAGACAAACTGTCTGGACTAAGTCAGGGTGACCTGGGCTGGGAGCGATGGGGTGAGCGTGAAAGAAAATGGTTGAACCACAATGACAGTGGCCTTATGAGGAAGAGTAGTTTTGATAGCCCGTTGTCTGGGGAAGAAATGCATTTGTTTAAGTAATATGTACATAAAATACAGTTTACCAGTTTATGAGTGTCAGATTTTGTTAATTAAGGTGCTTGAAAGTGTGTTGCATGCTATGTCAATTGAGCTAGAATGTAAAGTGCACATTTTAGTAGAACATGCCAGAGTCGTGACAATATATGAAAACACAAGAGAGATAAGGCACTCAGTTCTGGATTCCACCATAAGAATCACCTGAGCAATCAACCCAGTTGGCATTTGAACATATTAACAGAAATTCACAGCACAGCTCCAGCTTGCCCTCCCTACTCCCACTTACATGGTACCCCTCCCTGGTAACACTGGTAACAGCCTGGTAATATGCTGGTAACACTATAATGAGCTTATGGAGGAGAGGCATAGAGTACAAAAAAAAAGAGTAAAATCATAAAAGAAAAGATTACTTGGTCACTCAATGGGAAACTCTGAGACTGGAGGTCAAGATCATCTTGGATTTGTGGTTGTCATTACTCCCTTTAGCACAGTGATTTTCTTTCTTTCTTTTTTAAAATTATATTTTATTGATTATGCTACTACAGTTATCCTGATTTTTCTCCCTTTGCCCCCTCCACCCAGCAGCCCCCACTCCCTCAGACAATCCCCTCACCATTGTTCATGTCCATGGATCATGCATATAAAGTTCTTTGGCTACTTCATTTCCTACACTGTACTTTACATCCCCATGGCTATTCTTCAACTACCTATTTGTACTTCTTAATCTCTTCACCTCTTCACCCATTCCCCCATACACCCTCCCATCTGGCACCCATCAAAATGCTCTCCACATCCATGATTCTGTCTCTGTTCTTGTTTATTTTGTTTTTTATATTCAATTGTTAATAGATATGTATTTATTGCCATTTTATTGTTTGTAGTTTTGATCTTTTTCTTAAATAAGTTCCTTTAACCTTTAATATAACAATGGTTTGGTGATGATGAACTCCTTTAGTTTACTTCTTGTCTGGGAAGCTCTTTATCTGCCCTTGGATTGTAAATTACAGCTTTGCTGGGTAAATCAATCTTGGCTGTAAGTTTCCATGCTTTCCATGATTTTCAATAGCCCTACTTTCCTTGCTTCCCATGATTTTGAATATTTCTTGCCAAGCCCTTCTAGCCTGCAAAGCTTCTTTTAAGAAATCAGCAGACAGTCTTATGGGAACTACCCTATAGGTAACTAACTGCTTTTCTCTTGCTGCTTTTAAGGTTCTTCTTTGTCTTTAATTTTTGACCCTTAACCTTGTTTAATTATGATGTGTCTTGGAGTGGGACACATATTTTATTTCCAAATGATTATATGAATAGCAAAGCACATTAAGAAAAATCTCATCAATCTATATACATTCTTAAAAAAAATAAAATATACTGAATTTACTTTAACTTAAACCATAGGGAAAAAGTGAAATGGAAGTAATTCCTAAACTTGAAGTTAGTGATTCATCAGCAGAAGATATCATTAGTCCTAAAAGGCAACACTTAAAAAAAATTAAGAAAAACTCATTAAGATTAAGGTCATACATACTATATATAAATATGTACATATTTGTGTACCTAAACATATACACATGCATATTATTTAAATATTCAATTTTGTATTTTAACATGTGTACTTAAAAATATACATTTTAACTTTTTTCCCAAATTACACTTTTTTTCTTAAGGGAGCCTCTTCTATCTTTTGTGTGTCTGTTTATCCCAGAAAGAGTTTTAAAGTTTGGTGTTGAAGTAAGCCACTGCAGTATTAACCACTGGAGGCTAGCAGATTGATTCTATATTGCCAATGAAAAGGTTGCAAGACAGGAAATATGTGCCCATGAGCACGCACCACCACTGCTGAATTCCAATATTCCTGCTTCTGTGATTCACAGGGATACAGGTCAATAACTTACAGTGTAGTGTACACACCATGTGTGACAGTTGTCAGTACTGACCTTACAATACATCAGAGGTAGCTTACACTTATTTGCACATATAATCCTAGAGAAGAGAAAATTAAGAAAAAAATATTTTATTTTTCTAATTCTTGTTCATTGTCTCAAGAACAGATGTAAGTTTTTTCCCAGTGTGGTCATCCATTGCTTTCTGTAGGAGTTCATAGTCAAGGGCTACAATGTGTGAATGGAAGTTGGTGGGCTGGCAGAGCAATAATAGGAGACCTAGCCTGCATTCATCTAGTCTGTACCAACAGGAGAACTGAAGAATTGCCTAGACAGTAGTGTTTAATCTTAAAACTTATACTGTTCATGCTTCATGTTTACGCTTGCAATATATGGTTCCTCTCAAAAGGACTGACACACTTATCCCCCAGTGCTGGAAATACTGGCTTTCAATGGATCATAACTACACCCTTCACTAAAACTATCCTCAGCTACTGAGAATTGCCCCACCCAAGGTTATACCCCCTGGAAAAGGTGACTTGTGGTCAACAACTGACTGAGGCAATACCCAAAGACCCATGGCTTAACTTGGCAACTCTGAAGAGTCATGCCAGATCCAGAGCTCTCTAGGACTGAATGAGGTTCATTTGCAACAGCCTATGGGTCAACTTCACTTTCTGCCCAGTCTTGCCTTCCTCACTTTACCAAAATTGTATGTTTTAAGGCACTCTCCAAAATACCTCTGCATGAAATGTTAGACAACATTCTTACAACTGAGCGAAAAGTGGAAAATAAGTATAATATATATAGTAAGATTTCATAAAGCTAAATTTTATTTAAAAGACTGCCTTTTATTATTCTCTTAGTGTATGTTAAAATGTCTTTTAAAAATTCATGGTGATGATAGATGGTAATTACAATATATGACCTCAGCTCTGAATTTCTTACCAAGTAGTAAGAATTCACTAATTGAAATAAAGAACAATTTACACGGAAACAACAGTACAGTGGATAAAGCTGGGAATCAGACCAATGATATGGAGCAGAAAGAAGCAAAAAAAAAAACAACCAATCAGAACAACAAGAAGAAAAAAATCCAAAAATATGAGGATAGTATAAGCAGCCTCTGGGACAATTTTAAGAGGTCTAATGTTCACATCATAGGGGTACCAGAAGCAGAAGAGAAAGAGCAAGAAATTAGAAATCTATTTGAAAAAATAATGAAAGAAAACTTCCCTAATTTGGTGAGGAAATAGGCATGCAAGTTGAGGAGGCACAGAGAGTCCCAAACAAGATGGATGCAAAGAGAGACACAAAAAATCCAATGGATTTTTTAAAAACAATAAATTTAAATAGGCAATGGGAGAATCAACAGAGATAGAGATGAAGAAATAACCCAAGATGTGCCACTCAGTGATAAAGTGATGAAATTGTGAGGAATGTTGAAAGATGTGGAAAAAAGATGACAGCCCAGCATATATCTATTCAAAATATTAGGAAATGAGGATAAAAGAGATCAATATTTAAAGAGGTAGCAGCTGTGAAATTTCCCCAATTAATAAAATACATGAAATCTCAGGTTGAATAAGCACCAGAAATAACTGAGCAAAATTATTTAAAAAAATCTCAATTTATACTCATCATAGGAAAATTACAGAATATCAAAGACATTGAAAATAAAAACTTAAAAGGTGCCAAAAGAGAAGAACAGATAACCCAGCAAAGGAATAAATTGATAGCAGAGTTCTCAATAGCCAAAAAGAGACCAAAAAAGAGATGAGGAAACTGAGGCCTAAGGGTTCAAGGATGCCCTGCGAAGACTGGTGAGTAATAAGTGGTAGAGTCAGACTCCAAAGCTCACATTTTCAGCACATTTTTCAGTGCTGCTTTCTGAATAACATCCTGCACAGTTGTCTTTATTTCATCTTTAGAAAAAGAAAGAAACATTTATTTCTGTCAATAATTTAAGAACTGTAATTGTGAGTAAAATGTGTGTGCCTTTTAGCAAATATGAAGTTAAAATAATATTAATGATTATAAAAATCCAACGGTATATTTGGAACACTGCTCATAAGCAGTGGCATACAACACTGGGTCTAATTAAACTGTATTTTTAGATATGTCTGAAGGTGAAACCCTCTTGACAATGTCATCCAAAACAGAAGAAGGTGGATGAGTTTTAATCGATAAAAATATTTTTTATTTGTAATTAGGCATGCCATATGTAGTAAATGGAGACATCTTAATCAGCGGATCTCAATTTCCCACATAATCTCCAAAGCATATGATCTTGAATATAAATGAGCTGCGCGATAGATCTTCAATGTAGTGAATGTTACGCATGTATTTGAAATCTCAATAATAGAAGAAATTACTTTTAAAGTGAGACAGATTTTCTTTCATAGCTGTTAACTAGGTATGAAAGTAATTTCCAAAGTAAGGAGCCAAGGAGGATATGCTGAAATAAATATTTGACCTCCCACAATGAATACTGTGAAGGACAATACATGTTCGTGTATATATATGTGTATGTGTGTATGTGTGTGTGTGTGTATTCACATCTTAAAATGGGTGAAAGGCCCTGGATTTTTAAAATATTTCTATATGCCCTGTATCAACTGGAGAATGTTTCAGTACTGCATGGTACAAAAGAGAAAAATATTCTCATTTTACCAGAAGAGTCCCAGAAAAGTATTACAAAAAATGTTAATAGTTTTTAATTTAATTAACAAAAGCTATTAAATTTATGATTTAAGTATGGTCATAGGACTGGAATAGGCTCAATAGTCTAGTAATAAACTTAAATTATTCTCCTGTAACACTGCAAGCGCACTTTCCAATAAATGGCATGCCTACTGAGAGGTGAAGGGTCTAGTTGAAGATTAAAAGATTTAGTTTAAATCCTTCCTATTTTATGACCTTGGGAAAGTTACTTGAATCTCTGTTCTTTCATGTGGATAAAGGAGGTAATACTTTCAGGCTTTCAGCATGGATTAAACTAGATAAGGCACAGGTATAAGGTATAGGTACAAGATAAGGTATGTAGTAGGAACTGGACCACTGGGAGTCATCTTTATCTCCAGTTAGATGGTGCCTGATATGCAGAGCTACCTGGGGACTTGGGTTCTGGCCCTGTTCATGAAAGGCAGACACTCACACTCACCTGAAATTTGTGTGGTACCTGGGTGCCCTAGGAAGGCAACCACAGAAGTCAGTTTATTTTGATCCAGAATTTCCCACTCCCACCCTAAAGTTGCTGGGGATCTACCGCAAAGACGACCCGAGCCTTCACACCAGAGGAGATGTGTCTGCCTGTCATGGCTGCTCACGGCAGTTTATGCCATGCTGTTAGACAGATATTACTCACCAACCAAAAGTCACATAAAAGAAAATGTATAAGCAAGTGATATGGGAATGGATTGGGCTGGGGTGTCAATCTATTCTACTGCATTCCATGACTTGGGCTGATGAGACAGGGCCTCCCAGACAAGGAGCCCAAACATTAGTCCAGTTCTAAGCTTCTGACATTTCTCGTGCTACTAGAAAGGAGTTTCTCAATGTCTGACAAATGCTTCTCATAGGCCAGTGACCTGGTCTTTTAGGGCACACCCAAAGTAAACCCTGAGATCTTTCACCAAACACAGCCCCAGCCCTAACCTATTGGAACAGAGCAGGCCTGTGTTCCGCAGCTAGCAGATCATAGAACCTCACTTACTACAGCAGACCTCTAGACTTCAAAAGCCTCCATTCCCTCACCGTGAAGTGAATCGAGCACTTACCATACTACAATAATAGGTACTGTTTATTGGTATTCGCTGGGAATTCAAGCTCAGTACCAAAAGTGTTTTGCTAAATGTGTTATTTTGCTTAAGATTTCCAACAATTTTGTAACTTACCTGTTTCCCACTTCATAACTGAAGGAACTGAGACACAGAGGAGTTAACAACTTGACAGAGATTCAATTTAAAGCATTGTTTGCTCACTACTATTTTGAGCCTGGTAGAAACATAAATGACCCAGACACACTCTGTGTTCTCCAGGAACTCAGAGTCCGATATGAGAGGTGCACATGTATATGACTCACAACAAATTAGTTGGCAAATGCTCCAAGGAAAGTTTATGTTTTTTTCTAAAAATAAAGGAAGTCTCGTATCATTAGCTAATGATACTTGATAATACAGCAGCACATTCATACTCTGCCTGAAGCACTGATGTTGCAAGCAGACCTACAATAATTCTGCATGAGAATCTGCCTGAGCCTTGATAGCGCCTGGAACCTTAGGCCTTCAGTGGTGACAATGTTCGTACCTGTATTACAAAAGAATGCTTGGTCAGGTCTGAAAAAACAATGAACCAGGCAAAGAGAGCCCTGTAGGACACATGCAAACACAGAACTTGCCTCAAGCTGAGATGGGTATTGACTGGAAATGCTTTTCCCTAGCCAGTCAGAAATCTATAAGGCAGACCACAGAGTAAGGTTAACAAAGCCTTGTGTAGGCTCTAAGGCCAAAGCTTTTTTTTCATGTGATAAAGTTCTAAAAGGCTCCCTCACTGTGCTGGCTTTGATGGGTCACTAGGCAATGAAGGCCCACTGTGAGACCTGATGATTGTCACCACAGGATAAAAGAATAGACCTAGGTCTCCATTCTAATTTGGCAAACGGATCTTAGTCACTGAGATAAATGCACCCTTCCTCCACCCCTGCCTGTTGACAGAAAAAGAAGGATTACTCATTAATGGAACAATAAATAAAGGGAGTCAATAGCTACAGAGGGAGAAAGGGCAAGGAATTTGGAAATTGACCATGAACAGACATGAACATGAAACCAGAGGATCTCTTTGAAAGCTCAGATTCCTTGCCACTTCCCCTGTCAAACCGAAGTTAGAATAAATCACTCACATGTCTATTTGCTCAGAGCACTATTATAGTAGAGCACTATTCACTCTATTACAGCATTTTTCACTCCATTTTGTAATAAAGCCACTCTCATTGGATTAAGAGATCCATCAGGGCAGTAAATAGGTGATGTACAGCTCAACAATCTCAGCTGCCCACACATAGGAGATAGCACTACAGGATGTTAAGGAGACAGCCCCTCAACAATGAAAGGATCCAATAGCTCGGGATGAAGAGGACACGAGGCTGAGAATGAGTGAATACCACTGTTTACCTCAGTCCTCAGGGTCCTGGCCACCAGTTCCAGCTTCACAGATGAGAGTGTTGGCCTGGGGCCAGACTGAGTGAGCTAACATTGATAATCCTCGATATCTAAGTAACACATATCTTTTTTGTCTACCTTCAAAATACATTTTTAATTCAGTCACTTCTCACCACCCAAGTCCACCAACATGCCCAACCTGGTCTTCTTTGGAAGCCTTCTAACTGGCCTGTCTGCCTCCACTGCCCACTACGCCAGTCTGTTATCAATACAGCTTACAGAGCCTTTTAAAGGCAGAGTATATCACATCTTGGCTCAAAACCCTCCAACAGATTCCCATCACATTAAAATTTCAAAGCCCCTAGCATAGTTTAAAAGTCTTATTTGGTTGTGTCACTACTGCCGGCCACAACTCCTATCTTGATTCCTTCCACTCTTCCCCTCACCCACCCCAGCTTCCTGCTACTCTATGAGCACATCTGGTATGTTTCCACCACAGGCCCTTTGCACTGCCTATTTCCTCTGACACTTTCCTTACAGTTGTAAGACTCACTGCTCAAATTATTCAAACTTAGATTGAAATGTCACCTCTTCTAAGAGACTTTCTCTATTCTCTCCATCTAACATGGTATCCCCATCATTTGTCATCTTCATATCTTGTTTATCCTCAGAGAGTTTATCACTACCTGACACGATGTTCTTATCTCCCACTGCAGAAAACACTTCATGAGAAAGGGCATTGACTCTGTCTTTTGTTTGCTGCTCAACACTCAGTGCCCACTACAATGGTTGAGTAGGTATGCAGTAGATGGTTGTTAAATGGTTTGTCACAGCAACAGCATGTTAATGGGCCAGGAGACTACAGGCTCTAGGAGCTGACAACCTCAAGGACACACCATAATCAAAAATTCAGTGAGCAAGTCCTGAGAAAGAAACATGGGTAAAAACCCAAGGAGTCCCCCATCTTCTGCTCCACAAAGCTAAATGGCACAGGCTATCCTGACGACAAGTTCAGCACAGTCACCCACTGGGCATTTATCTCACTTGTGTGCCTTAGGCAAGTTTGCTAACCCCTCTAAGCCCCAGTTTTCTCAGTATTGAGAGGAAAATAGTAACAGGTACCTGGTGGAATGACCTGAAACATTTTTAATGAGCTAATGTGTATGAAAAGGCCCAGAAGATGAGTAAAGGCTCAGCATGAGTTAGATCAATGTGAATCTAGTCAGCCAGGTCCGAACTACCAAACCTTCATGTCAGACCTAGAGTGAGTTACAGTCGCAGTATTAGAATAGGACTGGAAGTATCCAGAAAAAGTGTCAGTTACCAGTGAAGCTAACTGTCATATTGAGCCATGCACTAGTGTGAATGGAAAATAAATCTGTGCTAATGCACTGGGGACTTTCCCAACACACACTTCTCCATTCTAAAACCCTTCCCAGAGTCAAGCCTGTTCCCAGGCAGCAATGTCACTAAGGCAGCCCAAGAAGCCAGATGTTTAATATCCTCTCATAGTTCAAAAGGAATCTCCAGAGGTCCTTGGTACTTCTAAGTTCCAAAGTCAGTGAGCCCCTAAAAGGCAAGTATAGAGATAATCACGAAGAATTAGGACTGTTCTACAGATTGTTATGCCTAATATCAGCTGGTGAGTATGCTTTGTGAATTAACTAATGATTATTGTTGCCTCTAACCATGCAAAAGCCAGCTTTCAACCCTGATGCTGTGTGTGTAAAAACAAGAGAGCAGTGAGAGAGTCCCCAGGCTGAAATTTCTAAAACCCCCTTTTGTGGACATCTTCATCATCATAACTTTGGCCTAGGCCTAGGGGAAGGTGGCAAATGTGTGTTAAGTGAGGCCACCTGCCCTCCCATGCTTGCGGATTCGTCCTGCCTGTTTCCCAGGAATCCCTGACAAGGCGTTGACCAGAAGCATTGTCAATAAGTTTGAGTTGAATGTCAGAAAATAAAAAGTCAATTTCTTCTCCCTAAGGGTTGTTGAGAAGGGGAAAATAACAAGCTTTATGGAGTCCGTCACTCCTACCATGCCGGTATGCTCAACCCAAAGTCTAAAGACGAGAAATTTACTTTTCCTTTCTTCCTTCCCCCACCCTCTCCTGCCTTGAGCTCCGTAACACACTGGTCATCTGGAAATTTACTCAATGTATTCAATGACACCAGCTGTCTAATTAGAGAGAAGAGTCTGTTTCTTTACCATTCTCCTTGAAAGTATTAATGAAAATTGTTCTATGTTGAGTTCTTTCCTTTTCCCAAAAGAAGAAAGTGCAACACCATAATTCACTTGTGATGGAAAGGTGCTTCACAATTCAAGATGACTCCTCATAAGGCAAAGCTATTATCTCAGTTGATAAATGAAGAGACTTGGGTTCAGAGAAGTTAAGTGACTTGATACATGTCACACAGCTAAATGAAAAAGTAGGGCCTAAAAGCCAAATGCCCTGAATTTCAATTTAGAACATTTTCCACTCCACCAATGAGCTTACCTGAATGACTAAGATGGCTTCAACCCTGCATTCGTAATATCATCGGCAGTTTATCCCACTAAAGATCGGAATACAGACAACCCAAGCATTTTTTTCAAAGACCATCATATTCTCAACAAGAAAAATATATAAACACAGGTTTCAGAGGTACTCTTCAGCACAGTCAGGGAATTTTTGTTTGTTTGCTTTTTGTTGTTGCTGGTGCAGCAACCAATTGACTGTGTTCCCTGAAAAATGTACTGTGTTTCCAGGAAAACAGGAAGTGGTGTGGCACAAAGGAAAAAGAGAACCCCAAAGGAAGATGAATGAATAGCAAAAAGGAAAGATACACTGCTCTTTTTTATTGAAGATACATTTGGTTTTTGTTTTTTTGTTTTTTTTTCACATGATGGAACTGGCATCTAGGAAATCAATGTAACTGTGTAGAAACTTCATTATTTTTAAAATTGCATTTATTGGGGTGACATTGGTTCACAAAACCATACAGATTTCAAGTGTACAACTCAGTAAAATATTATCTGCACACTGCCTTGTGCACCCATTGTTCAAAATAAAGTCTCTTTCCATCCCCATTTTCTTTAATACGACATTTTCTCCTTTCTTTCCTTTTGATTCAAACTAGCTCATCCAGCACTCTGACTTGTTGGAGGGGCTCTGCCCACAGGGACCCCCCTGGCTGCCACAGATGAGAGTAAGTCTACCAAGACATGATCTGCTTGGGGAGGAAAGGTGGCCGATCTCTCAGAGGAGAAGGACCAAGAGCCTTTTCCTCAATGGCTTTTATTGGGTTCGTTTACACAGGAGTTCAGGTAAAGCTCATTACTCATTGCTGGGAAGTAGGGACCAAATAACAAGGAACTCCAAGGGCCTATTTTGAGTCAGGGTCAGATAGCTAAAGAGCTGTACAAAACTTTAAGGAATAAACTTACTTCTTCCTTGGACCCTTATCATTCAATTGAGAGCATTCTAAACAAAGCAGGTTTCAAAGGATTTTACATATTCTTTCTTAGGCCTGATCGCCCAGGGAACCCGCCCTTTCCAGCACAGGGCTGCAGCATCCTCTGTCATTGTTTCAGGCTCAGGTGGAGCAAGGGAAATAAGGCAGCCAAGAAATTAGGAGATGCTATCGCAGACAATGAAAACTCAGGCTATGTCAAAGCAGAGGGGCAAGGGTCCATCACCCCCTTTTGCTGTAGCCCCCAAAGTCCTTCCTTTGGGGCCTCCCACGTGATCATACCTATCTTAGATTGTTCCCCCCTTGGGGAATCTTACCTGCCATTGGCTAACTGACCAAGCATTGGGGGCCAGGCAGGGTGAAGTAAAAGGAGCAGAAGTGGTGCTCCTGCCAGGGAGATAAGCTTTTGTCTCCTTGGTGGCTTATGGTCCAAGGTCATTCCCTCAGCCTTAGCCTTGGAGGGGGTTACAGCTTCTGATACCAAGCAGGGCAGTTCCCAACACTGACTCACCTGCCTCCTTCTTTCTTGAAGGACAACTCCCTGAATCGTTAAGCCCTCAGGACAAGGAGGTTCTGGTCAGCATCAAATAACCTTAAGAACAAAGCTTCAGGTCTGTTGACCTCAGTGACAGTTTCAATCAAACTAAATACACATCTAGGCCTCTGATGTGATTCAGCTCACTCCCAGAAAATTGGCAAAACTAGACAAAGTGACACCATAGCTGACATCAGGACCAGATGCACTGATCACCTATCCCCTACCCTAGTACCAACCAATCAGTAGAGGCCACAACCCTGACCATGACCTTAGTCACCATGATTAATGATTTTTCCCCTATATAACCCATACCCTGGAAGCCACTGGGGAGCAAGGTCTTTGAGCATTAGCTCACCTGTCTCTGGACATGGGCCACTTCCTAAAATAAACCCTTACTTTCTTTGCTGCAAGTCCTATTCATGTCTTATTGGGCTTTGATGTGCACAGGCAAATGAACTCTTTTGGTCCAATAACACCAGATGAGGCAAGTTGTTGGGAGTAGAGAGCTGGTGCCAGAGTGCCTATGCTTCCTCTCTGCATCTATCACCTATAATCAGTTATTGAAACTCTCTAAGGCTCAGCTTCCCCATAAGAAAAAAAAAAGGTAGTAATTGTAATACTTCATAGGATTTTATGGTACACATAAGAGGGTTTATATGAAGCCCTGAGCACCCCATCTACATACTTCAAACACTCAGTAAGTTAGCTATTGTTACTGATAGTGTTAGAGAACAGAAGTCACAGAAACTTGAGCCACCTCTCAGGGAAAATGTTCCCTCTGATGAGGAAGGGAGAAGAAATCACTAACAGGAAATGGGCTTCTCTCCTGGTCAGAAGTCAGAGAGGGCCAAAGCAAGATCACTACCCTTAGTCCACTCCCCTTCTGCATTCCTAACCCTTCGCTGCCGTGACAATGCCTTCCTTCTCCAGTTGCATTTATAGTTACAAGTGGGTGTTTATGGAGATTTCAGGTCCTCTTTACTGGTAGAGAGCTTATTTTCTTATCAGGAGAAGGATTGACACTTGACAAACAGCAGGAAAAGAGCAAGGATTAAAGCAATGAGGCTTTCCAATTGACTGCAATTGTTGCCTTCTTCTAAGCCAGGCTGGCCAGCCTCACAATTCCTTAGAATTTGTGGCATTGGGACCGCCTTCTGACCACAGCATCTCCCTAGACTCTCAGTCTAGGCCAGGTGATGTCGGCCGCTGTGTTTATCGCTGCTTTTCAGCCAGGTCTTCTCACCTATCCTCTTTGAACCAAAAGCTTATGACCCTTGAGGGTCAGCTGGTATGCCAACAGAAAGCATGGAAAAGCTTAGGGAAAGGAATTTGTGGTTAAGCTTTCCCTGTCCCTGGCATTTCAACTAAACACTCATGTGTGACGTTGGGCTTTGCTGTTTACTAGCTCTCTGTGCTCAAAAAAGTTATTCAATTTTCTTTGCCTGAGTTTCCCTAATTGTAGAATGGGGTAATATTGCTCATGTCACAGGGTCACTGTGAGGCTGATACAAAACAACATGTTCATCATAAACAATGATGTATAAAAAGGAGATGCTCTCTTCTTTTAGCATTCTAGTGTATTTTTCAAGGTAAAATCTATGAACCACCTCAATTGGCATTACCTAAAAGTATTACATAGAATCATATTCTAGGATGCCCCCTCCATTGAGATTCAGAGCTCAGATTTATGTAGCACAAGGCAGGATCTTATTATTCCCTTCAGTTTGAAAAGTCATTCCTACCTGTGTCCTGAAAACACCAAAAAGTCTGAAGACTCTTGTGGTCCTAGATCAGTGTTTCTCAATTTTATCTGCACATTTCATAACACTGATGCACAAGCCTCTACCCAGACTACTTAAATTAGAACCCCTGAGCAAAGAGTCCAGGTATTAGTATTTCAAGAAGCACCAGGTAATTCTGTAGTGCAATCAGAGATGAGAACCACCGATTTCTATTTTACTTACTAACAGAGAATTCTATTATTCCTCTGAAATCCTATTCATGTCTAGCTTCCCCACTTCTCTGTTTGTAGCCATCAGTCAGCCGCCACCTTTCATCTTGGATGTCTGTCTCCTCTTTGGTACTTGTACCTATACAACATAGAAAAAAGAACTATGCAATATTTACCTATAAACAGCACTTCCTTATCGATATTTCCTTAGTTAGCAACCCAGAGTGCACCAGGCCACTGTGAGATAGGGTTGGAGTCGGGAGTTGACACTGACCTCACAACCCCAGGAGGTGCTGAGTCTCTTCCACAGGCTGAGCAGGTGGAAGTGGTGGCACCAAAAAGGACACAAGCAGGTAAAGGGCAGCTCATTACCTTCGAGAGAGCAGCTGTGTGGAGGAATTGCTTCTATGTGAGAGCGGTCTTCTTTTGTCACCTCTCAAATGCTAACTGTACAGGCTGTTTTAATTAAACTATTCAGTTGCAATCTAATGAATTTTTTTTTAAAAAAAGGAAAACCAAAATAGTTAATTGCTATGGAAAAAAATAGTTAAAACTTTAGACAGCAGATGTTATTGGCACATGGAAATCAGAAAAAGGCAGGTAGCCAAAAACAATCCCTTAAAATATGGATACTCTAATGTTCTATAGTTCTCTGGCTTAAATCTTTCTTTATATGAAATGGTAAATGCCCTGGTTTGGCAGGCAGAAGTAATAATACTTTTTCCTTCAATATAATCAAGTTTATAAGATTCTTTCTCGGGAGTAAGTTTTGATCGGGATGCGAGGAAGTACAGACCTCCATGAACTTGGGGAAGGAGGTGTAAAAGAAGAGAGATCAGGAGGGTATCTAAGGAAGCATGAAGTGATAATATTTTTGGAAAATGAATGTTTGAATTTTGTATCTTCACTTCAGCATAATCATATTGCAACCTTCTTTGTCCCAGATCAAACCATGGAAACTAGCTCACCATTCGTGACAGAAAGAAGTAAGGAATCTGAGAAGGACACTCCGTACATCTTGAGACCCTTCCTTAGGCCTACTTGATGTGTAATCTCGCCTCCCAGTGCCTCGCACGTCTCTTCCTCCTTTCTGAAATGTCCTAGATGACTGGAGATGATGGCTTTTAATACCCACATGCCTCTACTACATCTTCCCTGCTGGATACCAAAATATGTTGCAGCTACACTTCCTTTTCCATTTATGACACACATGGTCCCAGCTTTCTAGCCAATTATGGGCCTAAGGATCTTCACATCTCAAAGAAAGTATAAAATGGTGCCCCAGAATAATTTGTGGTAGCAGAGAACTGCATTTGTGCTCTCCCCTAAAAAATAAAATAAAATATCTTAAAAACGGTGTCCCAGAAATTATTCAGGCAAGATCCATGGTTGCAAATAAATTTACTCTGGGCAGCAGGAACTCGACTTCTAATCCTACCATTGACTGCAACCCAAGGACCGGTGCTGGACCACAATGGCGGGAAAGAGCTTCTAAGGAAGGACAAGGTCAGCACCAGGTGAGTTAAAATAAGTATCAAGTCACCTTGATTGCAATTTACACACACCCTATTTCTTTTTTATTGTGTCTTTCTGTCCTAATAATAAACCCCCTTTTCTTATGAAAGGAAGTAGGGTAGCCTAGTCTAGATGGTTTAAGAGAAAGAAATGGAAAGAACATCACATCTGGGTCTTTATTCCTAGAGAAGAAACCCATCAGGGAACTATCTACCCCCTTAAATAGCCAGAACATTCACCTACTTCCACATTTTCCTTAACCTAAGGGGAAAACCCTAGGGAAACCAACACTAACCAGGGGCATGGAGATAACTGCAATGTGGAAATCTGGGTGTGAGGAGAGGAAGTGAGCCTGCCCCGAGGAGGGCATAAACAGCGCCTCTCTGCATTTACTGTGTGATGTCCAAAGGAACCTAAAAGCAACACAAAGACTCCAAAATAAATGGTTAGAAAGCTGCTTCAGAAACTTCGGTGGAAGTTTGAGAAAGAAAAACATTTTGATTACAATTCGCCAGCCTGGATTCAGGAAAAAAAATCACTGTCCCTAATACCTGAAGCAGCCTTTGAAGTTGTCTCCTTTTATTCGCATGACAATGAGTCAGTGAGGGCAAAACACTGGCGTTTTCAAAAACCTTTTGACATAGTTTAACTTCTGGAGATAATAGCCAAAGCAAATGTCACAGAATAAAGGATATAAAATAAATCTTTATGTAGAAAAGAACTAAGGCCAGGGGATTAAAGAAAGTCCCAGGTAACTCCAGGATTCACCCAGCAAGTTTGGCTGAGCCAGTTGTTAATGAGGCCAAGAGAAAGATGACATTTGAGTCCTTTGAGGAACAATCACTGTCTCCGGGAAGACAGCTCTAATCCCACCCAAACCACCTTCAAATGTGTTTCTTCGGTCATACAGGATGGGAAAGGATGAAAAGGGGTACATAAGGCAGTTTAAATCCACATCCTTACCCAAAGCAGTAATGAACCCATGTCAGAAACTGGCTTTCGGGTTGTATTGTATATTGCATTCCTACAAATTTGCTAAGAGGGTAGATCTTGTGTTAGGTGTTCTTAGCACAAAATAATAGTAATAAATAACAGGTCAGGGGAAATTTGGAGGGGATGGATAGGTTTATGGCATAGATGTGGTACTGTTTCCCTCTAAATTTAGTGATTTGTATTCATTAAATATGTATAGCTTTTTGCATATGTCAATCATACCTCAAAGTAGTTTGTTTGCTTGTTTAAGAAAAAAAGAAACTACTCTCTGGTCTCTACTCCAGATTTTTCACCTGAGCCAGCTATTTCCAGTCGCTTCCTCCTATAAATCTCTAGGAAAGTCTCACTCAAAGGTTAACTCATAAAAGTGGGTGAGAAATAACGGCAGCTAGAGTTTGTGGGGGAACATACCAGCTTATGTATCAAGTTTCCTCCCTTGCAGCGCTCTCTCTACCCACTGCCTGAAATGACACCTCTACAAGTAGATGCCCAGGTTTGATGAGACCCAACCCCCACTCTTCACAATTGCCCACCCATAAAAATGGACTTCTAGGAGCTACTGACTTTACAAGCCACATCTCCAACTCTTTGCAATTGGACTGGAGTTGGGCCCCTGATCCAAGATGAACTAGTCATATATCCTCCCCCTGAAATTTGGAAGTGCAAATTAAAGAGAGCTCAGCAATCTCTGCCTGTGGCTTGAAATGTTAAGTTAAAAACTAAGTCACCAGAGGACAACCATACTCCTACATATAAACCAGGAAGTCTCAAAAAAGCTAAAGAGCAGAAAAAGAATCAAAAAGATGTGCAGAGAACAAGCTGGAGGGAGTTCCGATGGGATTATTAATTTCTATTTTCAGTCCATTGCTGTCCATAAAACACCCCTCTCTCTTTCTGTTCTTTGTGTTCATGTTGGCTAGAATCCTCGTCTCCTCCTTGTAAGTCACTCCCCTTGACTAAACACACTCCTCTTTGTCCTGCTCTCTACTCCCTTCCCTTGTCACAAACACTTTTATCCCAAGTCTTTCCAGTTTCCTGGTTCCCTATCTCTTTTCCCAAAAGTGCTAACTTGATAGTATCCTGTCACTGGTTCTGGGAAGCTCTGGTATTTTACTGTCATTAAGAGAATGAGTTGAGAGTAGAAGCAATCTATTTATCTCCACTTTCCAATGGGCCCTGAGGTATCTTTATTACTGGTAAGATAAGCAGTAGTGTAAGGACAATTTTTAAACTACCCTTAGGCAAAGTATGCTTTATCCATAAACCCCATTAGACCCGAGAGGATGTGGAAGCCATGTGAATTTTAAGGTCCAAACAGGCCACCTTCAGAAACTAAATGATGCCTGTGTACATCCTTTTCATTTTATGGACTCTGTGAAATGTGGATACCTTCTGACCAAATACTCCAAGGCTCTACCTCCCTGCTGCATCATGACAGGTTTCCAGGATGGCTCTAGTTCCCTGGGGGAAAGAGACAGTCACCATGAATGAGGTCCTGGGAAACTGTGAAGTTTCGTGGGTGTTCAGGCTATGTGCCATAATAAGCAACTCCCCCCGCCATAGAGATATAAATTAAGATCTTTATTAGTGTTTCTGGAATTTGGCTGATATAACACCCTAATTTCCAAAGAGTCACCCACAGAATGACTCATACCAGAACTCAGCTCCTGTGGAATCAGGGGCTTCCTTTTCCAGAAGAGGATGCTATAACCTCCCCTGGGACTCAAGGTCCTCAGGAACTAGTCACTTGGTTTTCCCTGACAACCCCTTCAAAGAGGTGACACTCAAATCTAGACCACCTAGTGGCAAAATCATCTGATGATTCCCCCACTGAGGATGCTGCTGTCATGCTTGCCCTCTAAAAAAGAAAAGTGCTATGGGTGGAATCCCTCCAAAATTCAAGTCCAAGCAAGCCTTACCCCCCAATGGGATGGTATTAAGAGGTGGGGCCTTTGGAAGGTAATTAGAATAAAATGAGATCCTTAGGGTAGAGTCCTTATGAATGGAATTAATGCCTCTGTACGAATCAGGAGAGAGCTTGCTACGTGTCTGCTCTCCACCCTCAGAGGAGACAAGGAGAAGCCAGCAGTCTGCAACCTAAAGAGCACTCTCACCAGAACCCGATGATGCCAGCACCCTGATCTCAGACTTCCAGAACTATAAAAAATAAACTTATGTTGTTCATAAGCCACTCATTCTATGGTACTGTAGGGGAGGAAAATATTTTCCTCAACTCTTTTAGGGTCCCTGGCTGGGTTTGAAAATTAGACTGCAAAAATAGGTTAACAGGAGAAAAGCATACAAATTTATTTAATGTAAATTTTATATGACATGGGAGCCTTCATAGGGCAATAAAGACCTGAAGAAATGGTTAAACTGGGTGTTTTTATGTGAGGTTTGATGCAGAGTAGATAGTCCTGGGAAAATATCTATCATGGGCAAAGTATAAGATAAGTATAGTAAACTAAGGGGTCTTAGCCAGAACTGTTCAGATTCCTCTCAGCATCCTTTGTCTTTGGGGATAAGGATGTTCCTTTCCTCCTATTATAGGGAAGGCAGTCCTCACCTGAGGGTTTTATGACCTACTTCAGGAGAGAAGGAGGGGAGACTAGAGTGACCTTCCTGCTTCTGCTATTTTTCACAAACTCCTTCAGCTAAAACAGTCAATAAACCAAGCTGCCATGTTTTGGAGTAGCATGTCCTGAACCACATCAGCACTGTGCTAGAGCAGTCTGGACTAAGACAGAAACCAATCATGGGAAAAGGCTCCTCTTCTCAAGCACAGATCTACAGGTCCAGCACAGTCCTCCGGCCCCACCGCACTTTGTGGGATGATGGGAAGACTTGTGTCTTTTCTTTCCTTGATGCATCCTAGCCTTGAGATCTTCCCTTTCCCTCATAAAGCCTAATCCATGCCATGTGACATACCTGAATTCTTCCCAAACACTGGTGTCCACCCTATGAAAACTCAAAATTCCCCATCTGGGCAGCAGTTAGTGAGTGGCCAGCCCCATAGCAGGGGAGAAAGAAAACAATACAAGTATTTAATTGCAAACTGAGAAAAGCACTATAAAAGTGGCAGGGAGAAACCCATTGTAGAGAGTAAAGGCAGAGACCCATTTAAGTGAAGTTTTCAGGAAAAGCCTACCTGAGAAGGGTAATATAAACTGACACCTGGTACGTAAAAGGGCCAATCAGCCATCTGAAGAGCTGGGGCAGACAGTCCAGACTGGGGGCACAGCACAGGGATGTCCCTGGAGGAGGAAATGACTTGTTCATGAAAGAAGCTCAAAGGAGGCCAGTGTGGCTGAAACAAGGTAAAGAGGTAAAAATGTGGTTTGAGATAAAGCTGTGGAAGTACTAGCCACAACCCAACCACTATCGAAAGTCTATGCACCACTCTGATTTGGCCCCTGGAATGATAGATAACCTACCCTTCACAACAATGAGATCAGAATTCTCCAGCTTGCCAGTCCAAGGGGTAATTTCACTGAACAGCCTCTCAAGGTGAGAGTAGCCCTTCCATATACTTTCCACCACTGAGAAAGGATAGGTTCAAGAAACAGTCTTCTCACTGCCATGAAGTGTGCATGCTAGACTTGCATCCAGAATGGTGAAGATACTAATGCTGTTGCTGATGATTATAACCAATAATAGCTAACATTTTCTGATCTACTATATGCCAGGATCAAGGCAACATGCTTTATATGTACTAGGTTTGTCTGGAAAATGTCCAACCATTGCTAATATAACAAGAATGGTTTACACAACATCAGTGTAACCTGCCGGCCAAGGAGAGTGGACTGGAATGCACATTTGTGAACAATGACCATTTCACTGTACTTAGTCAGTGGAGCTGGTAGATACCATTGAGTGAGCATGTGTATTGAGTGGCTATCACATTCAAAATGAGCTAGTAGAGCAATGAATCTGCATCAACTTTTGTATTAAGCTTGAACATTCCTCCACGGAAACTATTTGGATAATTCAGAAGGCCACAGCTATGGGCAACTGGTGATTGGCAGCTTCATCACAACACGACTGCTCACACACCACATCTCGTGCAGAGTTTTGTGGCAAACCACCAAATTACCCAGGTGATTCCACATCCCTACAGCCCAGATTTGATGGCCCGCAACTTCTGGCTTTTCCCAAAACTGAAATCACCTTGAAAGAGAAGAGATCTCAAACCCTCAATGAGATTCAGGAAAATATGATGGGGCAGCTGATGGTGATTGGGAGAACTGTGTGAGGTCCCAAGGTGCCTACTTTGAAGGGGACTGAGGCGTTATTGTCTCATGTACAATATTTCTTGTATCTTTAATAAATGTCTATTTTTCATAGTGTATGGCTGTATTTCTGGACAGACCTCATATAATGTAATTTAATCCTCACAAGCATACATACTTGTCACAGAACCAGAGTCAGAGGTGTTGAGAGAATATCAATGAGAGAAAGAAGTTAGGAAAGGTCATATTTTCTTTTTAGTACATTCGTCATAGTGACATGACAAATTGGGTGCCAAAGCATGTTTATGTTACAGAATTATTGTATTAGAAATAAAGTACAGGGATGTTTAGATATGTGCTTAAACTGGGCTTGGGCACATATGATTCAAAAAGCAAAGATGCTGTTTCCAGCATTCTTTAAGCAAGAATCCTAAAATCTGTTAGCTAATGGAAACTACATGATAAAATAAGCAGGGCTTTCTTAAAGGGATGTCCTTGTGGTCCTTGATCTGGAAGGCAGAGAAAAGTGGTCACATTTTCTTTCCTAAAAAGAGTATGTATGAGAGAGGACCTCATATGGCTTTAGCTACCTCTAGTTTTTTCTAGTCCAATCTATTTTCTACACTGCAGCCACAGCATTTTTACAATTCCTTCTAAATTATCTTGCTAAATTTCTCTTTAAAAACAGAATTCTCTTCCCCAGCCTTAATACCTTCTTCATTCCCAGGTATTGCACTGGGCAGTGCAGCTCTGAACCACTAGAGAATGCTCTTCTCAAAGCGCATCCCAGGCATTCTCTAGGGCCCGTGCAGCCCCTGAGGACTAAGCTAGCTGCCTTGGCCATTCTACTGCACCTACCTCAGGGTGCTTGTGACCCTCATCTCCATCCTCTCTTTAACCTTGGATTTGCCTCCTGCCTTCTGTTTTTCCTCTCCAGCTCTGCACTTGTCTCATGTTGGTTACATCCCCTCCTGGTTTAGTTTAGTTGTAGAGTTCCACATGAACAGTGACCCTACCCTGCCACCCAGCTGACCCCAATGTGCAAATAAGACCTGATCCTACAGAATTCATCTTTTGATTTAGTTCAGGCATGAGCTTTTAGGACATTGCCTTCAATGATGGTTTTTTGGTGCCAAAGCCATAATTAGTGTAGAGAAATTTGGTATAATATATAAATGAGCTACCAAGTTAACAATGTACAACAAAAATTCCACTTTTAGCTTCTGGTGTCAGGCACTTTCTCTCACCTAGTCCTAGGACAACCTTAACTTCTCTCTATTCTACCTTTGTTGTCTGCCAAGTCCTTGAGCTTTTAAGGAAGAAATTACCTCCCACTTCCACATTAATCATTCCTTAAGTGTGTTTAATGCATTTGATCAAAGGACAAAAGCAATGTCATTGTCCTCCAAAAGATCATTTTGCTGGTTTGAATTAACCAGGTACTGAAATGTACCTGTTTTCTTTTTTCTTTTAGAAATAACTAATGTCTAAACTCTTGAGAAAATATGAGAACAGGAAAGGAAGCTGGAATTTATTGTTTAACTTCTTCTGGACACATGCACACTGCACTAGGTGTGTTATACAGTTTAACTCCTAAGTCTTCATGACTCTCAGCTGTTCCACAGGAGAGCATAAAGTTCTCTGGGTTCAACTAGAGGAGTTCAATTGAAGTTTTCTACATTAAGTTCCTCGGGGTATGTCTGTCTTGTTCACCATTACATCCCCAATGTTAGACACAGGTAAACACTAAATATTTTCTTAAATTAGTACTTTTATGGCAAAACCATATACAATGCAGTAGAAATTTTAAATACCATAGACTTATATGGCTTAAGGTGGTAGTTTCCTCAAAATCACCCCTCATCCCCACAAGATAAGCATTGTTAATAGTTGCGTGAATTAATGATTAACTTGCATACTGGCCCCTTCTACTTCTTCCTCTAACAGAAATTTAGATTTCCTGGCCTACCCTTTGTTATCATGCTTTTCTCTATAGTGGGTATCTGCCATTTGTACCTGTTTAGCACCACCCTTGTCCTTGTTAAGGTTCCTCCCTCACCTGAATCACATATTCTTGAATGAACTCCAGTCCCCTAAGCTCAGCTACTGGCCTAGACTACTTGTATGGCTCTCTCTGAACACATCACCACAGCCGTGAGAACGGAGGATGAGCCAGAGCCATATCATGGTATAGGACATCCACAAGAAAGTTCCTGGCCACAAACACTAATTACCACAAAATATTGGGTTAGCCAAAAAGTTCACTTGTTCTTTTTTTTTGTAAGATGGTTTTAGTAGCACTTAGTTGCCTTTAACTTTATTTGAAACAATTTAGATTGTATTGTGACAGCTGTCATATCAGCATGCATTTTTCAAGAAAAAACTTGTCAAAATTGGTGTATTTTTGTGTAGCCATTTAAATATGGAAGATGGAAGAAAATACACAACATTTCCAGAACATTATGCTTTATTATTTCAAGAAATATAAAAATGCAACTGAAATGCCAAAAAAGACTTGTACAGAGTATGGAGAAGGTGCTATGACTGATTGAATGTGTCAAAAGGGGTTTGTGAAGTTATATACTGGAGATTTCTCGCTGGACAATGTTCCGTGGTTGGGTAGACCAGTTGAAGTGTATAATGATCAAATCAAGACATTAACTGAAAACAATCAACATTTTACCATGCAGGAGATAGCCAACATACTCAAAATATTCTAATCAATAAATTATTGGTGAAAATGAGAAATTTGTATTTTATTTTACAGAAAAAAACTAAACAGACTTTTTATCTGATCCAATAGAAAGTGGCCTATTCATCAGACCAGCTTAACACTCATTAAAAGTCAAACTTCAACCACCTGACACCCATTAAAATGTATTACTTAACATCTTTAGAGAAACAAGTCACAGAGCTAGACTCCCAGGCTACTGTCCACACATGCTAGCCTGATGGAACTGTGGGATGGAGTTGCAGAAAGATCTGTTGCTTTGGAACACTCTGATTTGTTCCTGATGAAAATAAAGCATCCATCAACCACAAGACAATGTACAGAATTTCACTTATTTTCTGTTTTCCTGTCAACTCTTTCTGAGTGCCCTGGGTAGATGACTGCAGTCAACTGCCTCCAACAGAAAATGCCTGTTGCCTCTGTCACCAATTTCAAAGACTAACACTGACATTCCACCCATATAAGGACATATCCTTGTTTGGGTGAAAAATCAAGAAAGAGTGCAACAGATAAAGTAATGGCAATGACCCAAAGCAGTAGTATTTACAACTACATATTTTAACACTAATAACTTCAAAATACATTTTCCATCTAAGAAAAAACTCCCCCTTTCCACTATTTCTTAAAATACTTGTGTTTCATAAACAGCAGCCAGCATTTCATAAAATGAGAATGTACAGCTGGATGAAACCTTAACAGAGAATCTGGTTCAGTGTCCTGTCTTCGAAGAGCCCAGGTAGCACTGTTCACCGAGCGTCCTCCCTTCTTGGGAAGCAGACCCTCTCTTGTTGCACAGGATGGGAAGATTGCCCATGGGGGGTGGTGTAACTTTCTGCAGTTCACTTCTTTCTTCCCCTGGGACTGTGCTCCAAAATTTCACATCTGTGAATATTCTCAGAGTTTGACAAGTGAAACAAGGCAAAGATTTCATAGAATAACAGTGAGTGGAGAACCCTTGAGTTCAACTCATCAAGACTGATGTAATCAAAAGCAGAAAAAAAATTAAGAAAAGGAAAAGCACTCAGCACATCGGCACTATTTCTATTTTCTTGAAGAAACTGAGTACAAATTAAACAGATAGTGTGGTCTTTTCCTTGTCAAAATGAAAGTTAAACCTCTAACCACAGGTAACATTGTTCCCCATACAGAGGCAAGTGTCATCATGATTAAGTCTTGCTCTATCACCTACCTGCTACACATCCTTCAGCATATGACTTAACCTGTCTGGTCCTCAGCTCTCTCACTTTTATAATGGAAATAATGCATAGCCTGAGTGCACAAAGCAAAAATGTGCACTCTAAAAATTAGTATTTGGAGACTTTTTCCCAATCCAGTTTGGTAGCACTGCCTACAACACATAGCGACAGGGAGTTGACTCTTAAAATTATTTAGCGTGTTTGTTACAAAATACCCTTTGAGAATTTAAGAGAAACTGCTTGTCAAGATCAAACAGGTTTGCAATGAAGCTGTTTTTACTAAACTTTTGTTTTTCCAGGTTGAGTACATCATAGGAAACCTCATGTCAGATCAACCTCCAAATCACTTTCTCAAAATTTGTTCTCGTTTTTCACAGCTTCCTCTCTTTACAACTCACTCTCCTGCTGTCTCTCTGAGGGCTCTTTTCTCAAAAGAAACGGCTATGGAATAGGAAATCACCTCTAAAAAAACAACAAAAATAAACTTGTGAGTTTTTTTAGCATACACTTTCTTTCATATAATTGTATTTGTTCATTAAACATTTTGGTAAAAGTGTCAAAATAAAAAGTAAATGCTATGAGCATTGAATGAGTTAATCCGTGAAAAGCATCAGTGCTAGGCAAATAGGAAGCACTATATGTGTTTGTTGTTGTTGTTGTTGTTTGGGTCATTCCAATAAGAAACTCTTTGTGTCATATTTCCAGCAATAAGTTTATGTTTTGCTAAAATTGAAGAGATTATTCCTGTTAATCATGCATACTCTATTTTTGCCTCTGAGGAATATAAACTGTTTTGAGCACAATTCCATTGTGTAAAGCAAGTATAACTGGTGGAACATTAAACTGTCCACTCAGTCGCCCATGGGAGTCCTATCCAGCTGTCCAGTCACCCCAGAAATACTTGTTGAGGCTCACACGTTCAGGCGAGGGCCAGCCTTTTTCAGTAGAATAAACATGTACCTTAGAGTCAGGCTGATCTAGCTCAAAAACTGATGGTTCTACCTCTTATTAGCTGTAAATATGTAGCCTTGTTCCTTAGCTTCTATAGCTAAGGAACACACAGGGCTGGAAGTCAGGCTGCCTGGATTCAAACTCCACCTTCTTCTACTACCTCTTTATCTTTCACCAATTGCTTGACCTCTTAAGTATTGACTTTTTCATCTGTGAAATGGGTGATAGTACCTACCTCACAGGGCTGCCTGAGGATTAGGTGAGACCACAGGTAAATGCTTCAGTGGAGTCCTGTGTGTCTGGGACACAGGAAGTGCTCAGCAAACAGTAGTTGTGAGGAGTCAGTAACACAACACATGTAAATGTCTGAACACATAATCTTGAGTGGGAAATTGGTGCTTGATTTATCTCAGAGAAATCCTTAAAGGAAGGGAAGGTAGCATTTATTGACTGGGTTCTCAGGCCAGTCACTAAACTAGGTCTTTTCCATGCATTGTCTCCTGTCAAATAAAATATATGAGCTGATCATCCCTATTATACATGTAGGGACAGACACTGAGGTCCATGGAATTCACTTTTTCAGAGAGCTAACAGTCCATATGTACTGGAGTCAGAATTCAGACTCCTATGTGAATGTTCTTTTGCCATATTACACTGTTTCCTAAATTTTTAGGGTTCAACTCAAGGAGAAGAGAAGGGCAGCTGCATTTCTTCACCCTGCTCTCCAGCTTGGGTGTGGAAAGGGAACCTTACCTCACCTCACTGCTGATTTCCCCTCTGTGGCTCTTCTCTGCGGCCCCAGAAAATGGAGCCCTAGGGAGCCTGAAATAAGAAGTCAAGTACTACCTGGCCTTATCTTCTGTCCCATTGTTTCTCTCATTGACAGTTTAATGGCATGTTGTCAATAAGTCACAAAACTGACAAGTGCCTGTGGTCAACAATGGAACACCTATTTTTATCAGGAAACAAGGCTAAGATTTTTTTAAACATCAGGCATACGTTTTGCCATGTATGTCAAAGTATTCCATATGAACTGCATTGAGAAACGAGAGCCACAATGTCATTTTAATTATGACTTACACAAAATAATTTGTCTACCTCTTTTTAATGATGCAGAAAATATGATTCTGGTTATAATTGAGTGAAATAGTTAAATACATTTTTCTCTCCTGGTAGAATAAGTTGTATAATAAGCCTATGAAAAAAATAATTAATTTTTGGACAACATGTAAGATAATATCCCAGTCTAGTGCGATGGTGATTATACTACACTCTGCACTGGTCAGACCACATAGTCATGCATCAGCCTCTCCTGGAAACCATGTTTTAAGGGAGACACTAAAACTGAAAAATCTGGAGTGGGGCAGTAAAGGTGCTGAGGGGTCCTTAAGGGAACAGAGAAGAAAGAGAGAAGCCTCAGAAGGCACATGTCTCCTGTCCCCAAATATCTGATGGATTGGATTGTCAGAAACATGGCATTCTGTGTGTTACTCCAGCTGAGGCATAGCCTCTTCACACAGTGTAATGGGCCTTGACAAAAGTTGCCCAGCCTTTGTCCTTTCCAAATACTGTTACCAAGGAAATGGTTTGCTTATAACTGAGGAGACAGCTCTTACATGAAATTATGGCCACTTTGTTCTAAGAACAAAATGACTTGAATGATCGGAGCTTATTTTACACAAAGACACCAGCTAAGTGGTTCCTCTCAAAAAAAAAAAAGTATCTGTGTATGTAAATAAAGTCTCCAGCTTCATGTTCCACCATTGGAAATGTATTTCATCAGGCGATGCTAGTGTTTTTACTACAATGAATAGACCACTGGCAGGGATAAGAAATTAAGTTACAAACACCAATGGGACTGAATTTATCATACCCATTCTAATGTGAATAAAGTCAAAATAGGATAATGGTTAGGTATATGGACTTGCAAGTGAATCTCCCTGATTTCAAGTTTAGACTCTGCAATTTAATAGCTATGTAGCTTTGCCTTTGGCAAGTAACCAAACCTCTCTGCCACCTGGTTCATCATCTGTGAAATAAAGATAAAAATAATCCCTACCTCTTTGAATGCTGGATAAGTAAATGAGTGAATATATATGAAGTTCTTAGAATGTACCTGGTCCCTAATAAGCTACCTTAGTGTTAACTATTGCTGTAATGGTGAAAATGATGCCGATGGCAGTGATGACACAATGACAGAGACTAGAAAGTGGTGGAAAGAAGATAGCAGGGCCCTGAGGATTTTTGCCTGGTGCAGAGGCAGGTCAGTGAAATAAAAAAGAATTGACATTAACTGAGTCTCTGTGTGCTCAGTAATGAGCCATGTGTGACTTCAGAGACTTGATTACCAAGAGAAGACAGAAACTTTGGGATGACAGAATCTCGGGACATTTTCTAAACTTGATGACTTTCCTGCCAAGAAATGATGGAAGGGTGATCATGTGCATCCCCAGCCTACCTCCAAAAATGTCTGTTGTCAGACTGAAAGAAAAGAATCCTAAGAGTTCCTTCCCCTAGCACAAGCTTTTGCTATTCTCTTTGTTTTGCCCCCTTTCGACTTATGAACCCCTCGTTGTATGATGGCTGGTGGGTGAGGGTGCTAGGAGAGGTGGGAGAAGTCAGCCTCCCATTAAGATCTTCCCATTCCACCTTGTATTCATTTAATGTCTGTTGCCTCAAATGCCTCAATGAGCTTTATAAGTATCTTGGTGCTTGTAGCAAATCAGATCAGACAAATACAAGCAATTACATAGTTGCTACCTGCGTATCAACATTTACCAGCCAGTGGAGTGTCACTTATCATATGGTGGTTCTGTCTGATGAAGGAGAAAATACAGGAGAGAGGTTCCTGCAGTGTCTAGTCCTGGAGCAGCTTCCATTCCCAGACTTATTTGCTGAGCAAAATGGCCCTCGGATTCTCTGATTTCATGTGCTTATATTAGAAGCTTCTCTTTTCTCTCCTCTGCCATCAAGTGCCCTCTGGACTGAAGGCTACCAAAGCACTCCATGCTGGTCACCTTATGCTCAGCCCCTTTCCAGGCTGGAATAAGAGTATGTTTTCAGCACTCACTGAGAAAACAGCAATGTGAGTCCTGCTTTCCTCACCTCAGCAAGGACAGCTCTCTAGCACTGCGGTTCCAAATACTCTGCTGAGTGATATGGTGGCTTCTGAGGTGGCTGCTGCCTTGAGTCAGACAGGGATATGAGGGAAATAAAGACACTGGCATTGAGGTTTTACCCTCTACAACAAAGGCTCCCTTCTTCCTTTCATCCTGACTGAAACCCACATACACGTCTGGTATAATATGCATAACCTTTTTGCTATAAATTGCTATAAATATTATCGTTTTCCCCTGTAGAAGACCGTGAAACTTTGAGGAGGGAGCACAGATAATTTGTCTTATTCATCTATCTATCCTAAGTGTTTACCTCAGTGTCTGACACATAGTAGGTCCTCTAAAAATCTGTTGAATATGTTTACATTGTGAAGTTCATTCTAGAAAAGGTTGAGAGAAAATTGTAATAGGCATTAATTATTACAGAAGGTAACACTGACATAAAAAGAATGATAGTTTTGATTTTTCACAGACAAGAAGGAAGAATTAACTGTACTCAGGCGGTTCTCTAGAGAAAGAACCAGACGTTTTTGCATGTATATATGTGTGCGAGAGAGATTTATTAAAAGGAATTGCCCTAAGCAATTATTAAGGCTGTTTCAGTTTGAGTCCAAAGGCATGAAAAGGCTGATGCTCCAATTCAAAGGCCGCCTGGCAGGGAGAACGCCCTCTCGTCCAGAGGGAGTGAGCCTCTTTGTTCCATTCAGACCTTCAAATGGTTGTGCTCCCTGTGTGAGTGGCCCTTAACCAACCTGCTTCACTCAGACTGCGGATTTAAATGTTAAACTCATCCAAGGACACCCTCTCAGAAATACCCAGAATAATGTTTAACTAAATATCTAGGCCCGGTCAAGCTGACATATAAATTAATCATCACATGAAGCCCATACAGTCCAAATAGAATATTCTCCCACCTCTTACGTTCATGCGACAAACACATGATAAGCACCTACTATGTCCCAGGCATGATGGGATTCTCCTGCTTCCATCTCTCTTCTCTCACCGGGTCTAACATTGCTCCCAGGTGACAGCTGTGTGGCAGTAGGGACAAGCGAGCCGGGGCTGCACAGGCATCACGTGGAAATGACCAGGAGATGTCCCAGCCACACCCCCTAGCAGGACCCTCCACACAGATTTTCATCTTTAGGCAATACTGCTAGGCAGAAACTCTTTCTTTCCAGAGAAATCAATGACAGGCTCACTTGCAATGATCCACACAAAGGTTCTCAAACATGGCTAGGCTCTGGCTGGGGCAGATATATGGCAAGGATGAGAAACACATTCTGACAGTGAACACTCGGTTCTATTAAGATGTCCAATTGGTCAGTGAAAAATCAGCCCAGTGCCGCGATGAACAACTCACTGTGGTTGGAGATTCAGTGGCTTGTGCTTTTGTGCTTGCCTCTTACTAGAATTATTCCCCCTTGATCTGTTTTTGTTTGGTTGGAGGGCTGCTTTTATTTCAATGACAGAGCCCAGAGCCAACATTTGATCCAATTGTTTGGTCCTCTCACACCTGAGTTTATCGCCAATTTGTCAAAGTGATAGGTAACATCCTGCAGCTAGCTTATTGTCGTGGGATAACACTGCAGACTCCTCAGGGTAAGAAGTATGGATCCTCTGCTTATGGTCAAGACAGCGCAGGTACAAAAGGGGACGCAGCCTGGTTTAGGCCAAATGGGTTATGGAACAGGTGCAGGAAGGAATGCAAACATCTTTCCTGGACTCTGCGGAGAGGAAACCTGTACGGATGCCACTGCTGGGGTCAAAAAGGGGCATTTTACCTTGGGGGGCAGCTGAGCCCAAAGCCTTCCTCCTCACTCCCCACCCTTCCCCCTTCCTGACTCCCACAACTACCACAATGAGGTCAGTTCTGAGTCTCAGGACTTGTGGCGGTAATGTACCTACCTGAATGCTTTAAGAACCAGGGACCTTAGAGTGAAACAACCTGGGTTTGAATTCCATCACTGCCACTTATTACTTGTGTGACTGTGGGCAAGTTATTTAACCTCTTTGATTTTTTTCCCTCACAATGAAGAAAAGAGATGAGAGTGTTCGCCTGTTAAACTCGTTATGATTATATGACATATAGCATATGAAGAGGTTAGCACAGCACCCAGCACATGGTAATGCTCAAGCAAAGATACGTTATTCTTAATGTAAATGTACCTCCCAGAAGCCCCTCCATTTCAGATTGTACCAGTGGCTCTCAGGAGTTCCCATGTCCCATCAGAGTCTGGGGTGCCTATCATGAGTTCCTCACATTAGCTTAGTCGCACCACACCCTGGGCCAGGAAGGAGTCGATCTGGTGGCCCATCAGGAACTATATCATGCCCTCATCACCCCCACACCACTGGCAGCAGGGGGGCCCTGTGTCATGTGGTGGGCTGACCTTTCTGCCTGTTATGCCTGTGTCACCGTCTCTACCCATCTCCAATTCCAGCTACTCTCTCTAGCTCATCTCAAAGACTAAAGATGGGCCCCATATTGCAGCCAGTGCCTTGGAGGGCTTGAACCTTTCATCTGCTCCATGCAAACCCCTTTCCCTGGAGATCAAGTTTATGATCGGTAGCATCCTTCTTCAAGCCTCCAAGCCACAACTCACAGCATTCCCTCAAATCTGACTTCTTCCCAAGTCACCATATCCCCCGTCCCCATAGGACTTGTCATCTCTCAAACTTGCTATTGAGTTGCCAGGCCACCTGTTGTTCTGGTGCCCTAATACATGTGCCCATTCCCCTCATGAGGAGGGGGATCCAGTTTAAACACGGTCCAGCAGTTGCTCCTCTCCACTAAGAGGTCTGAGTGCATCATATAGTCAAGCTTCACCATGGATCCCACTCACATTTGCTTACAAAACACTCTGTCCCTCACCTGCCTGCTGATGCAACCTTGGCCTAATCCTTTTAGCCCATACTGGGTTTCTCCTCTTGCTCCCACCTGCCCTCCTCCATATATCTTTTGATGTTTCAGTCTAATTAAGGATCATTTAGTTGAAGTATGTTAAATATAAAAGTGAGTACACAACCCCATGGGCCAGCAGAGGTTTCAGCAGAAACAGCATTCAGTGCATTATTTCAAGTTCAATCCATTTTCTATGGTTTATAAATATTTCATAAACTTCCTTTGGCTTTTACATTATATAAGAACTGTAAGCTTTGGCATGTTTAAGTAATATCATAATAGAAGTAACCTAAGTCAACAATGAGGATCTGAAAATTTTATTTTTCGTTTACTCCATATCTCTCTGTTTCTTTCATTTGTTCAAACAATGGGCTTCTGGCTTTTGAAATCCCAGGGAGGAGTCCAGTCATCACCACTGTTCACAGCAGCGCTTCCTGACCGCATTGCAACGAGACGAGAGGAGCCGGGGTCCTCGGCCGCATTTCCCAGCAGAGAAACTGCCATCACCTGCCTCATGAATTTCCCTAAAAACTACTTCCTTTCTGTCTGAGCATGTGTGTCTTTTGTGTGTGACTGGGACATATTTGTTGGTCAAAATGTTTCCCAGCGGGACACAAAGTTATAGAATGTTTGCCTTTAGAAAGGACTGTTGAAATAACTTAATTGAGTGAGTCCCAAAGCACAGGATGCATTTCACTCGGGGTGACAAGGTGCTTGTAGGGAGGACACAGGCCCAGCGTTAAATAACAGTGAGTCATACAGTGGGAGAGTATTCTTTTTTCAGTTCTCTTCCAATCTTCTGCTTGGCTTAGGAGAAAATCTCAGTTTGAGGCTGCTGTGTCTCTACCTCTCTGGCACTTCCTCATCTGCCTTCTACGTACGCAGAGAAGCCTCTGTCTCAGGCTCTTCAGACCATCCCCTCTATCATCAGGTAAATAACAAGGCTTTATTTTTATTCATTGATTGTATGGTCACCTGCCATTCATGATGTGACAGCAATTTCTTATTTGCAACCATGATAGAAATTTCCTTTTAAAATACATTTTTAAATGTGAGTTAATTTAAATAAAAATATTGAATAAGTTAGAATATGGATATATTCACATTGCAAAATTTGTGAAGGTGATACACAAATTAGTGAGGTTTGGCTCCTGATTTTACTGATGTGAAGAAATTGATTCCTGGGACTTGATAAGGAAACTGATGCCCACAGCCACGTGTTTGGTTGTGAATCTGGGAGAAGAACCCAGAGCTGTTAATTCTAGCTCAGTGGTGGCTGGAAAACAGTATGGAATTTCCTCAAAAAGTTAAAAAAATGAAACTTCTTTTTGACCCAGTGATTCCACAGCTGAGATTATACCCTAAGAATCCCAAATCACCAATTCAAAAGAATATAAGCACCCCTGTGTTCATAGCAGCGCTATTTTCAATAGCCAATAGCCAAGTGCTAGAAACAACCTAAGTGCCCATCAGTGAGTGATCAAAAAACTGTGGTATATTTCCACAATGAAATACTAGGCAGCAGAAAGAAAGAAGGAACCCTTTCCTACCTTTTGCAACAGTATGGATAGAAATAGACAATATTATGCTAAGTGAAATAAGCCAGTTGGCGAAAGACAAATACCATATGATCTCATCTTTAAGAGGAATCTAATGAACAAAATAAACTAATGAGCAAAATAGACCCAGAGGCATGGAAACATGGAACAGACTGACAGCGGCCAGATGGGAGAGGGGAAGGGGAAAGGGAAGAATGGTAGAAAGAAGGGAAAGGGATTAGTCGAAGAACATGTATGAGTGACTCATGGACATGGACCACGGTGTGTCGATGGACTGTGGGAGCAGGGGTAGGATGGGCAAAGGAGGGCAAAGTGGGGAAAATTGAGACAACCATAATATAATAACAATCAAAAAAATTTTGAATCCTGGTTCAATGCTGCTCCATCATTCCCCTAGAATTACAGTAACATAAAAAAGGGACACACTGAGTCTCAGTGTGCTCAGACACCCTAACCAGAACTGCCACACCTACTGGACACGTGGAGTGACTGCTATAGCATTTTAAAGTGTCTTCCTTCTTTGTACATCTTCTAAGTTACATGTGAACATTTACGCCTACATTTCAGAAATAAGGAGATCACAAAGTGAATTTATGGTGAGCAACTGAATATTTTGCTTCAATAGTTCACCTATAAGAAAATATAAAAAATGCTTTTGAAATTAAGCAGCGATCTCCAGGTAGCATGAAGCACAATTACATCAAACATTATAACAGTACTTTTTGGCGGGGGGGCATTGACAACTTCCTAGCCATTTAATTCTCTAATAAGAACTAAGGCAGAATGCTATCTTCTGCTAGGAGATTAATACAATCATAAGAAAGAATTACCTCCCACTCACTAGGCACATCATGCAGTGGTTTTTGTCACATGTGGAACAGAGCCGATACATATTTCACTCCTGGGAGAATACTGTGTTTTCAAATGAGAATAAATGCTCATAAGATACCATTTTTCTTCTCCCTTTGAGATTATTCTTCCCAGCTGGTTGATTGATTGATCACCAGAGATCTTTTGATTGACTGATTACCAGTCACAGGGGGGCCAGATAGGATCACAATGAACAAAACATTGATGTACCTTGTCTAACTTTCAGTTTTAACCAACCAATAATGGATATGATTTATTGAGCAGGTGGTAGTTACTGTGTAGCCAAAACTGGGCTAAACACTTTGCATGCATTATTTCACTTAATCTTCTTAACACCCCCATGATCCCTACTTTACATATAAGGAAGCTTAGAAAAGTTAAGTTCCTGCTCAACAGCTCAAAATTAGTAAGTGGCTGAAACAGGATTTGAATATCCATCTTTCTGACTCTTAAAAGCAAAAGGTTGACCGTAGACCCTACTGAGAAATTGACATGCCGGTGCAACCCTCTATGCCGATGGGGGCGAGACACAGTCAGCTCAGAGTGAATCAAAATTTACTCCCAGCTCCTGCAGGCGGCCTATTTCCTTCTGAACAGTCACCAGGTTGATAACGGCAGCAGTTGAGGTAATAAAAGATTTTTTAAGTCAATATTTTAAAAGAAGGAAAAGTGATAATTTTGACAGTAATATTCCCTGATGCAACCATTTTTAATAAAAATACAGTTATATATAAGTTGTAGAATAAATAACAAGTAAAATACCTATTTAACTGCAATAGTTTTCTTATTACTGCTGTTTAAAAAATACCACAAACTTAGCAACTTAAAACAAAACAGACTTGTTTTCTTAGAGCTCTGGAGGTCAGAAATCCAAAAGCAGTCTCGTTGGGGTAAGGTCACGATGTTGTCAGGGCTGGTTCCTTCCGGAAGCTCTCAGGGAGAACTTGTCTCCTTGCCTCTTCAGCTTCCCTTGGCCTGTGACCCCTTCCTTGCATCATCTCCACGTCCATCATCACATTGACTGTGGACTTTGGGCCTCTTGCCTGACTTTGCAGGATCCTTGTGATTATTTTGGGTCCACCTGAGGAATCCAACCTTCCCGTCTCAAGACCCTTAACTTAATCACATCAGTAAAGTCCCTTTTGCTACATAAGATAACAATATTCACCAGTTCTAGGGATCAGACCATCAACATCTTTGGAGCTATTATTCTGTCTACCATGATTAGCAACATTTATTTTTTTTAAGTTAAGACAAAATTTTAAGATTAATTGGAAAGGAAGCTAACCTTTACTGTAATCACCTGTATCCAATTTCCAATTAACTTGTGATTTTTCCAGAGCTTACTTTCATGGTTAAGTAATAACTTGTTCTTTCAGTTGGAAGCTTCCTGGGGCATGTGGGTACAGGGACAGTGGCATTGCTCTGGGTCGCCAAGCAGCTTGGATGAGCATCTGTGCAGAAACCATTGTGTGAAGTTATACTTAAAAATCATTCCTTCCAAATGTTCAGAACAAGGCCAGGTCTCCAGTAAAAAGTGGCCTTAAGTCTAGTGCAGAAAAACAGAGAGAGAGATTATAAAATGCAGGGGATGGTTCAATTAATTCATTTAATGTTAACTTTACTAATGAACAAAGAAGCAAAAGCATTAAAGGGGGAGAGAAAGGAAAACCTGCAGCCTCTTGACTGATTGTTGAATCAGTTAATCACACGCTGATTAGAAATGTACATGGCAAGAAAATACGTCTCCATATTCCCATGAGTCTTCTAACCATGGAAAATAAGAAAAGCAAAGTACTAAGATCCCCCTTTGAATGGAGCTGGACATCAAAATAAAATAAATAAATAAAAGGCATCTTAGTGCTTGGGTTCTCTCCTTTCTTTCTTCTTGGTTAGAAGGGAAAACCTTAGTAAAATCTGAGTAAGGCAAGCACATGCAGAGACCAATTTGTGTTTGTTTTGTTTCTGGCTTGAACTGGCAATTGGAGAACATTGACTCACAGTAATGCCCAGAGGAGAGAAGTAGTCTTCTATCTTCATCTGATAAGAAAAGAACCCCACAGCTGTTGATAACTATGCCTTTTGAAAGTCCAAGTTGAGAATCAAGTGAAATTGACAGTGCATTTGTAGGGAAAGTAATACAATTCTAGAAAGTCATGTTTACCTGAGTGTTTCTTTTGTCAGGCTTATTTCTAATAACATTTCAATGCATCTCCTAGGAGGGCATTAACTAATACATAATGCTACTTTATTAAAAAGCTATAATATAGCTTATTTTAAAAAGTAATCAAATGTGCAAATATGTGTAAAATGCTTTGAAACAACTAGTCATACCTAATAAAATATTCTTATTACCTCATTAGAGTTCCTTTATATCAGTAAGGAGAGAGAGAACATAACTTAGGCTAGAAGTCCCTAAAGCTGGTTGCAATGCTTATCAAACTTCAGCACACATACAAAGTACCCAAGGATCCTGTTAAATGCAAACTCTGATTTGTGAATCTGGGGAGGAAGACTCATAGATTTCTTACAAGCCCTTAAGTGATGTCAAAGTTGCTAGTCTTCCCCTCTTCAGTAGTGATGTCACCGAGAAATTTATAAAATTACACATTACCAGGTACCACCCAAGAAACCTTCCCAAAGATGTGCAATGTTTAAAAGCCTCCTCTGATTTTGTCTATCCCACCAGAACTACATTGATTCAATGAACTGAGTTGGCATAATGGTTACAATTTAAATGCCTGCTAGGGGCATGTGGTTACATAAATGCTTGAATTGGATTTACTTTAAAGTGGGTACTAAGTTGTTTGGCCTAGAACTAAGTTTCAGACCAGCCTTAATCACGTGCCTTTTAACATGCTTTGCAGCCACAACATAACAGCAAACAAATCTGGTCACAGGCCACCAGTTTATATAATCTCTGAGCCTAGAGTCAGCAGTCTTAACATTACGGAGGCCACGAGTACTGTGAGAATTTGATGTAAATTATGGGGCTTCTACCCCCAGAAAAATCTACAAACACACATGCACATGTTTCATAAACAACTTCAGGAAATTGTGGATTTCATAGTCCATCCATGGATTCCTGAAGAGTTCATGAACCTCAGGCTAAGAATCCACAGTCCAGGTACTATGTCTTGTGAATACCATCTGTTTCACTGATGGAATACATACTGGTTTTAAATCTTACCTTGGTATCATTTTGACTCCTCTAGGCCAGTCTCAGAATCGATCCCTAAAACTATCCACAGCACCTGGCAGAGGGCTCTTCTCCCTATCTTCCCAAACACCCCCTTCCCAGGTGCCCTCTATGGTACTGGCCTCTGAGCCTGACTTCAAGCTGCAGTGCCTGTCTCTTTTTTCCATCCTGTCTGGGCTTGCTCCCTGATTACCGGTAAGCTGCTAAAAAGCCTCTCTTCTACCAGTACCAGACTGTTTTGATTACTGTGGCCTTGTAATATGGTTTTATACTAGGTATTGTGATCCCTCCAACTTTGTTCTTCTTTCTCAAAATTCCTGCAGCTATTCGGGGTATTCATGGTTCCATGTAAATTTTTGAAATGTTTATTCTATATTTGTGGAATATGTCATTGGTATTTTAGTAGGGATTTCCTTGAATCTATAAATTGCTTTGGGTGGTATAGACATTTTGATGATGTTAATTCTTCCAATCCATGAACATGATACATGTTTCCATTTATTGTGTCTTCCTTAATTTCTTTCTTCAATATTGTGTAGTTTTCTGAGTACAGGTCCTTTACCTCCTTGGTTAGGTTTATTCCTAGGTACTTTATTTATCTTGTTGCTATATCAAGTGGGACTTTTTTTTCCTGATTTCTGTTTCTGACATTTCGTTGTTGGTGTACAAAAATGCCTCAGAAAACTAATAATGGATCTGCCTTTTGACCTGGCAATTCCACTGCTGGGATTATACCCTAAGAATCATGAAACACCAATTCAAAAGAATGTATGCATCCCAATGTTCATAGCAGCACAATTTACAATAGCCAAGTGCTGGAAGCAACCTAAGTGCCCATCAGTAAATGAATGGATCAAAAAACTGGTACATTTACACAATAGAATTCTCTGCAGCAGAGAGAAGGAAGAAGCTCCTACCCTTGGCCACAGCATGGATGGATCTGGAGAGCATTGTGCTAAGTGAAATAAGTGGTGAAAGACAAATACCGTATGATCTCACCTATAAGCAGAACCTAATCAACAAAACAAACAAGCAAGCAAAATATAACCAGAGACACTGAAATAAAGAACAAACTGACAGTAACCAGACAGGAAGGGGGAGAGGGAGAATGGGAGAAAACAGGGAAAGGGTCATCAAGGAACATGTATAAAGGATTCATGGACAAAGCCAAAGGGGGTAGGATCGAGGGTGGGAGGCAGGGATGGGCGGGGTGCAGGGGAGGGGGGGGAATGGAGATAACTGTACTTGAACGACAATTAAAATATATAAAAAATAAAATAAAATAAAAAGTCTCCCTTCAATTGTACTTGTCCCTTCTTAGGCCATACCTGTACTTTTCAAGCCCCTTTTGCCAATCTCCTAACTTTAATCAGAAATTATTACATAAAATACTAAGTGATCAAATAAGATTTTGAATAAATTAAATAAAATACTTTCCTTTTCCAAGAATACTCTTTGACATGCCAAGAAAGATCTTATGGCTCTAAGCTTGCAGTTTCATCTATCTTAGAAGCTCTCTGCATAAGGTGAGAGTGGACGTTGCAGTCTTGAACCTGAAATCTGCAAAGCAGGGCAACTTGCTGGAAACTCAACCAAGATTTTAGGTTGCCATTTTCAGGCAGAATTCCTTCTTTGAAACACCTCAGTTTTTGCTCCTAAGGCTTTCAACTATTTGGATGAACATAAATGCATTTTAGAAGGTATTCTTCTTTACTTAAAGTCAACTGAGTGTAAATGATCATTACATCCACAAATACCTTTACAACATCTAGCCCAGTGTTTGACCAAACAACTGGGCACCATCACCAAGCCAAGTTGAGAAAATTAACTATCATGTATAACACATCAAATTGTGAAAGATGATGCGAAAGTAGTGCTCACAGAGGAATTGTGGCTCTAACTGCCTACACATGCAAGGAAGAAAGATCAAAATCTAATAATGTTCTACCTTAAAAATAAGCTTTTAAAAAGAGCAAAGTAACCCCAAAGTAAGCAGAAGGAAGGAAATAATAAAAGCAGAATTTAATGAGATAAAAATGGACAGACAATAGAGAAAATTAACATTTTAAAGATGCTTTGCTTTTTTTGAGGCTGTCAATAATTTTGAGAAATCTCTGTCTAGACTGATCAGAAATAAAAAAGAGGGAACAAAAATCACCCATAATAAGAACACAAAGGAGGGCTCTACTAAAAATATTAAAAGGATAAAATAAAATTACATACAACTTTGTAACAACAAATTTAACAACTAAGATGAAATGAACAACTTCTTGTAAAGCACAATTTACCACTGTTGAGTGAAAGAAATCAAGCAAAAAAGGGTACATTCTGTGTGATTCCATCTACTTAAAGCAGAAAACTGGAAAAACCAATCACGCTATTACAAAACAATATAGTGGTTACTCTTAAAGAGTGGTAGGAACTGGGAAGGGAAAGAGAGAGGCTCGTGTGGTCCTTATAATGAATTTTATTTTCTGAAGTGGGTGCTGGTTACATAGTTCTGTTCATACAAAGAACATTTTTCAACAGAAATTACATTTCCATTTATATATTTCAATATAAATTTTCAAATATAAAAATTAAAAAAACATGGCTATAGATGTTGCATTTTCTATTCTCTGAGCAATTAATAGTAGAACTATTCATATTTTATTTGCCCTGTGCTCGGGGACCCTGTACCATCACATCAGACAGTCGCACTCTCTGTTCTTGAACGCTACTCATCCCCATCAGTGGCAAATACCAGCACCTGTACCACCACCACTGACAGCCACAGGAATGCTATAAACCCCTTGACTGACATCTAATGATAGCGAGCCACTGCTCTATTCAGAGAACATTTTCTGGGTATTCTAAGCTTATTTATTCACACACCCACCACCACCACTACCACCACCCCCAACTCTACCAAGGAAAAGAAAAGAAAGTAGATTGTAGCTACCAAAAGTAGTATTCTTTGCCATGTGTTTGTCTATGTTCCCTCCTATGACTATTATGGAGAATGATGCTTGTTCTGACATAACTTGGGGCAACAATTGCCTTTTTGAACTATCCTAATTGACAAATGCATTTGTGAATCCAGGCCATGCCCAGATGGTCACGATTCTGGGGTAAAGTGGAACATTTTACCCCAAATGTTCCACTTTACCCCAAATATAAAACAAATGTTTGCCTCTCCAGGTCAAGTTCTCACAGGCTAGAGCCTTCTCTGTTGAAATCCTTTTCTCAATCCCAGGAATCCTACTGGGAAAATACACTGAGGGAAAACCCGGTGGGCTACACGTGTCGGTCACTAGTGAGCTGCTGGGGAGCCTGAACTCTCCCCTATGGAAGACAAAACTTACCTGAAGAACACGTCAGATCCTACTGACAAATGCTAAGGCATGTGTAGTTACAAAAAATTAATTAAAAAATAGCCCCAATTATATCTTTATTGTATCATTGCTCCTTGAAAATATGACTTAGTAGCTATCCCATCAAAATAATGAGTCTTTTTTCATCCCTTGAATCCAGGCCAGTCTTGTTATTTTCCTTTGGCAAAAAAACTATGGAGAAAGTGATATTGTGTCAATTCTGAGGCTAAGTCTCAAGAAGCATGTGTGCTTCCTCCTCTTTCTTGAAACACTGCCACCACCTTATGAGCAAAGCTAAGATGGCCCTCTGGGTGAAAGTTCAGTTGAAGGCCAGCCCTGTCCTGGGCCAGCCTACAGCCAGCTGACCCACATACATGTGAGTGAGCCTGGTTGAGATAAGTAGGGCAGCTTATCCAACCCACAGCTGACCAGAGATACAGAATGAGCCCATAGGAGACCAGAACTGCCTAGCTGACCCACAGACTGAGGAACTAAATAAATTAGCCACAAGATTTGAGATGGTTTGTTGTACCATTAAGCAGTACATAAGTGAAACAGAAGTAGATGAGGGTTTGCATATTGCCGTTATCAGAAACAGATATTGGGAAGAGAGTTGGTCTATATATTTAGGCTCAAGAGCTGCAGATCCTAACAAGAACTTTCTGGATAATGCCTTTAATCTTTCTATGGCTCTTTCTTACCCAACTCAGAACACCTGGATGCCAATTTTATGGATAAAAGTAAAGATAAAAATATAAACAAAGATTCAAAAGTACCAGCTATTTTCTTTACTACATTTGCTAATACCACATCAAAAATTTCTTTAAACAGTTTCATTACAATAAGCATATTAAATGCTAGTATTCGTGTACTTACTATAGACAGATAATTATGCTAAACACTTTACATATTTTTCTAATCGGAGGAAGTGACAGTTGTTCAGAGTCGCCCAGGAACTGGTACATGAATGTTAATCCTTCTGACATAAGAGTCCATGTCCTACATCTCATGATATTCTGCTTCCTACGATGGCGAAGCACAGAGCCATAACTTACACGGGGCTGGAATTCTAAAGTCAGAACACTATGCCAATAATAACTACAGTCCAAATCATCCTTGAAAATATATTTGTCCATAAATTACAACACCAGCTGTCAGGAAGTCCACCCAAGATGTTTTTTTTTTTTCCCTACAATACTGAACGTGCAGCCAGAGTTGAGGAGAGAGATAGGTCAGTGTAAATAGGTAGACTGTGTTTCAGAGTTCATGTTACATTTAAACAACTACATTCACAGCCGTGTATTTTCTACACGGTTGGATACCCACGTTATGAGAGATACACGAGATCTGAATCCACCGAGTAATCATCAGACTCACCTCTTCCATCTCATTTCCCCTTTGGCCCATAAGCCAGACTGACAGATGGAATCACTTGCAATATTAAAATTCTCTCTTTTTCTATCTCTGCCTTTCTTTCATTGCCAAGTGTTTAAACACTTAAATTCACAAAAGTTAAATATGTATCTAATGCAACTCCACTAACACTGGTTTGGGGAAGCACAATGTGCCATCACTTCCAGAGTAATCAGGGAAGCGGGAGTTGTGTGCAGTACTGAAAAGGATGTTAGACTAGGAGGCAGGGACCTCTGGTCTTGGTTCTTGATCCAATGCTAACATGGCATGTAACCGAGGCTACGTGACCTTGCTGTGGGTCAAAATCCATTTGAGATCTCTGGAGCTAAGTTTCTTCACCTGTAAAATGATTTTTGGTTCTGGGAAATATGCCTTAACCTTTTTATACCAAGACCATATGACCTCACTTATAACTGGAATCTAATGAACAAAACTAACAAGAAAAATAGAGCCAGACATATGGAAACACGGAACAGACAGACAGCTGTAGGAGGGAGGAGGAAGGGGGAGGAAAGTTGAAAGAAGGGGGAGGGACTAGTCAGAGAACATGCATGAATGATGCGTGGACATGGACAACAGAGAGGGGATTGACTGTGAGAGTTGGGGGGGGCGTTGGGTGGAAGGGGGCCAGAGGGAAAAAAATGGGGACAACTGTAATGGAATAAACAATAAAAAAGACATAAAACCTACCAAGTAAAATGTAACTGCTTCCAGAAAATCAAAAAGGGTGGACGAGGGGCAGGGTAGATGCCAGGCTCCAGTTCCCTAGAGAGCAACTTATTCCCGGGAGCTCTCCTGGATGCTTGCTGAGACCCGGGCTTCCCGCACCCGCCCTCAGCTGCCTGCTGCACTCACGGGCTCTGTGATGTCAGGGACCCAGGATACCACAATCTTGAGCTCCGACCTTAGTTCTTTCCCTCATTACTAGGGTAAATCTTGGCAGCGTAAATCTCTCATCTAAATTTTCTCTAATTTTCATTTCCTCATGCATGCAACAGAACGAATAATACATACCTATGTGCATACACACATACTACATAGTAGATATAAACATATATATTAAGCCCAGATATGTTGTGCCCTTGGGTATTACTTAAACATTCTATAAGCAAACAAAAACAGAAAACTACTAACTTAAGCAAAAAATAAATTAATTAATTAATTAAAATAATACTGAATGAGCTCAAAATACTGAAGAGAGAGCAACCAGGCCTTGGGAGGACTGCACCGAGGGCTGATTTGGGCATCTCCAGAGCAGGGTGAACATTCCTGCGTGGGTCTTTGCCCCCACCTGCCTTCCGTGTCAAGATATAAATTGCTGGGAGAGAAATCTAATTGGCTTAGCCTGGATCACATGACTACATCCACAATCAGAGGAAAAGAGCCCTGTGAGGGAAAACCCCATGCAGGCCACGTGCAGTGAAGAGCGGTGAGCACCCTAAAGGAAGAAGGTGCTATTACTAGAACAAGGGAAGGGATGCTGGGCAGAGAGACACCAGATTCCATGCCCAGTCCTGAGAGTGATCACTAATGTCACATAAAGGTTACATACTTTAAAAAAGTCATTATTGGCTGTTTTTTTTTTTAACAGCCTACCCAATGATATCATTCCCTTAGTCATGTCTTTGTCAGGACCTTTCCTGCTACCTTACTGGCCTGCCTGGTGGGCCTTTTCTGGTTCTGGCTAGAGTTCCCCATTGGAGTGTTGCTGAGTCCAATTGCCTTTAGGTGCAAGGCTCTTTGTGCAGGTGAACTGGGCCATAAAATGTCATCAATCCAGTGGGCAGGCCCAGGTGCCTCAAACACACAATGCTTGGGTTTTCTCAATAATACAACCACACAAATTCTGCATAATTGATGAATCAATAAATTAAAAAGCTTATCCTCACCCAGAAACAATGCAAAGAAACTCAGAAACCACAGCAGGAACCTAGCCTCTCCCTTCCTGAACTCCTTCCCTCCATGAACTCGCTTAAGCTGTTTGAGCAGCTGTCACAGGCCTGGTCTTGTCTTCTGAGCCCTCTGACATCAGGTCAGACAGTAACGCCAACACCATATTTAGCCATGAGGGAATTAGAGATCAGGGAAGTCGGGGGCAAAACAGACCAGGATGAATAGTGCAGTCTGTTCTTTGTTTGTAATTTTTCTTAGCAAATGAAGGAGATGCTTCATCTATATATTTAGGCTCAAGGGCTGCAAATCCTAACGTGAACTTTCTGGGTGATATCTTTAATCTTTCTATGGCCTTTTCTTACCCAGCACAGAACACCTGGATGCAAACACACACTTGCAGCCGAACAAGCAGGGAAATGGAACTTGATCTAATTCAGTTTTTGGCATAACAGAACCACTACAAATCTAGATAACTGGGTTCTAATCTAACAACCCACTGCCACCTACCTTGAGGAGAGCACTTCCGCTTCCTGGTCTCAGTTTTCTCATCTTTTATGTGAGGATGCTGAACAGCATGTTTCAAGGTCCCTTCCTTCCTCTTTTGATGTGCAGTGAAGCTCGGGCAAAAGGGATTCCGAGGAATGAATGCTTCCAGGGATACGATGCCCAAGCTTCTCCTGGGCAGGAAACATGCAAAATTAAAAGACTCCATTTGCTCACCTTTACGTAGCTGGGGGTGGAGAGCTAAAAAGGGCACCTGTTAATGTTATTATGAACTCTGTAATATTCTTAATGGACACTGGTTCTACAATATTTGAGGTGACAATAAAAGCCAGAGGTTACCAAACTTTTTCTGTAATAAGTCAAGTGATACACATTTTAGGCTACACAGCCCCTGTCATGGTTTCTCAACTCTGCCTCTGTGGCATGAAAGCAGACACAGATGATACTTAAACGAATAAATGTGGATGTGTCCCATTACAAAAATAAGTGGTGTGGACCTGACCCATGGGCTGCAGTCTGCTGACTCCTGATGTAAATGATGCATTAAGAAACATGCAACCTTCTCCTCACACACACTTAACAGAGATGCAAGGCCTGACAGAGTTTACCGAGTGAGTCTGGGAATGTTCCAAAGCCATAAAATAATTAGGGATAATAATAGTAACATAAAGGTTGCTGAAGTATGGGCCACAAGATATAGGTTGAAGCCAAATTCCACTATTTAACAAATGGCAAGTTGCTTAACCTCTGCAAATCTCAGTATGTTCATTGTCAAATTTTAAAAAGTTGTACATGCTGTGTCTAAAAGGAATAGCAATAGTAACAGTTAACACTGGAACATTATTATAAAATATGAAATGCTCCTTTCACATGCATCATCAAATTTAATGCTAAAAAAAAACAACAAAAAAAAACAAACCTTAGAGTCTACCTAATGTGGTAGATGTTATCTAGCTCAAATACTGGACCATGCAGATGCCAGTAGCTCCATTTTCTGGGTAAGACCCTGAAGGTCATACGAAAAGTAAAAGCAGGATGAAACCATCCTGAAAAGTGCACAGTGCTGCACAAGCAACAATAATCCAAAATAAAGAAAAAAATATTTCCCAAGTCTTCCCATAGGTTCATGTAGTAAATTTTCACCACGATATCTAAAATCCAATTCCAGGTGCATTTTACAACACCTGCTGTTGTGTGCAGTCAGCCTCCAGCCATAAGAAGCTTGTGATCCACTTACAGGGACTGAATTTGCCCCTAAGGAGAAGCTGAAGAATCTCTTTCTATTGCCTTGTCCTCCCTAATAGCATATCCAGAAAAACAGAGTTGCTGCTATGTGCATGGACATGGTAGTTACATAGTGCAGAGATACAGGCATGTTTCCTATCTGTGCCAATAGTTTATGTGGAGGGATTTGGGGTGGGTGGGTGGGGAGATTCTCAGTGATGCCTGGCATCTGCCATCACCCAGCTTGCCTGCAGGTGAGAAGGCTGTGAGCGTTCTCGCTTGCCCGAGCCTGTGTAAAGACAAGGATGACAGGTGCGGAGCGAGTATCTTCCCACGCTTTAAACTGGATAATCAGACTCAAAGATACACACGCAGAATATCATTTCCAAGTGTTTGAAGTCATCCCAGTCATTACCTTTAAACATCCTACATTTTCAAAGAGTAAAGCTCACAATTATTGAATTCCATGTGCAGAGAACTTGATATAGAACAACTTGACACTTGCATAACCTTTTTGGTTTTTTGACATATTTTCTACTGTTAAAGGGAACATTGTCTTAATATAGGAAACTAGAAAAACACAGAAATAATAATAGATGAGATAAGAGTAATCTGTAATTCCATAAGGCTACCTATTCCATAAAATAACTACTAATGTGGCAACTTATTTTCAAAGATGTCCACAACCATCCCTCCCCTCCCGCATGCCCTTTGCAACGTGACTCTGCCTGCCACTCCCTTCATCTAGAGATGGAGTTTGATTTTCCCAGCCCTGGAATCTGGGCTGACACTGCAGGTTGCTTTGCCAATAGAATGTGGCAGAAGTGACACTGTGCACATAATGATGCAGGGCTTTAAGAGGACCTATAGCTTTTGTTTTTTCCTGCTTGGAGCCCCGAGTCTCCATACTTTTTTAAAAAGTCTTCTCAAATAAACTATTTAGATAAGATCCAGTGTTTTATAACAGGACATATGTGCAAGTTTCAATTAAAAATCACTCATATAAAGAACAGAGAAGATCTCAACCAAATGAGAAAAGAAAATCACCAGGTGCCAATGCAAAGGTGACACAAACGTGGGAATTATCGGACCAGGATTTTAAAGCAGCCATCATAAAAATGTTTCAATGAGCATATGAATATGCTTGAACCAAGTGAAAATATAGAAAGTCACAGAAAAAAACAAAAGACAAAGAAGAACCAGATGGAAATTTTAGAACTAAAACATACCACAAATGAAATTAAACTCAGTGGATGGGCTCAACAGCAGAATGAAGGAGGCAGAAAAAAAGAATCAGTAAAAATCTATTGTTAAAAAATTAAACAATAGAAATTACCCAACCTAAACAACAGAAAGAAAACACAGAAAAAAATAAATAAACAGCCACAGGTATGTGGGACTATAACAAAAGATGGACATTCGTGTCACTGAAGTCCAGGAAAACTGAAGAAAGAGAGTGGGCTGAAAAAGGAATCGAAAAAAGCAGAGCTAAAATTTTCTTATATTTGGCAAGACATAAACTTACCAATACAAGAAGCTGAAAGAAACCCATATAGGATAAACCTAAAGAAATCTACATTGAGCTATATGATTGTTAAACTTCTGAAAACTAAAGACCAAAAAAAAAGCTTGAAAGCAGCCTGACAGAAACGCACTACCTATAGGGGAAAAACAATTTGAATGAATCAGACTTCTCATCAGAAGCAGTGAAGACCAGAAGGAAGTGGCACCACATTTTTCTAGTACTAAATGACAAGAATGATCAACATAAAGTTCAATAAATAGCAAAAATATCATTCACAAATAAAGGAGAAATCAAAGTATTTTCAGAGGAAAAGTAACAAAAAATTATCACCAGCAGACGTACTATAAAAGATCAGCTAAAGGAAATTTTTTAAACAGAAGGAAAATGATAAAAAAAAATCTTGGAAAACCAGAATGAAAGAACACAGAAAAAAGTCAAAAGTATGGGTCAATACAGTAATATTTTTGTCTACTCATAAGTTTCTTAAATATGTCTGATGGTTGAAACAGAAAGTATAACAATGCCTGCTGTGGTTTCCACTGTGTGCAGAGGAAACATTTAGGACAATTAGAGTGGGAAAGAGTAAAGGAAGAGTAAGGAGACGTCTACACTTCACTCAAAGTGGCAAATGTCAACACCCGCAGACTGTGATTAGCATAACACCTAGAGCAATAAAAATATATGTAAACCAAAAGAAATAGTCAAAGACACTATAAATAAATCAAAATTGAATTACAGTAACCTACAGGAAGGCAAGGAAAAAAAGAAAGCAAATAATAAAAGAGAACAAACAGAAGACAGAATTTCTAAAAACAAAACAAAACAAAAACACACAACTAGAGTAGCCCCCACGCCTCCAGGGTCAAAATGGTCAAAGACGATACTCTGGAACCAGCCTCCAGGTTTAAATTCCTGGCTGCATCACACGGGGCAAATTCCCCAGTTTCCCTGGGCCTCAGGTACTGTATCTGTGAACTGGAGATAATAATATCACTTCACAAGATTTTGCTGAGCTTTAAATAAGTTAATATTTACTTACAACAGTGCCTGGCAAATGGTAAATACGAAATATATGTTTTCCACATAATAAAATAATTAAATTGATTTCCCACTTAGGGGCAGGGGAACAATCAATTTTCCCTCATTTCTGCCCTCATAAATTACACTACGACAAACATCCTTGTGCTTTAGGCTATTCCACATCTCTGACTATTTTTAGGACACAGAAGTCCTCTGAAAGATGTTTTGATGTTCCTATGCAGACACACTCCTTTTTCCTGACAGGATAAACTGCACCAGCTTCTGTAAAAAGTAGCTTTGACACAGAACTGAAATAACTAGAGTAGCTGAGGTTTTTACCATATTTGTTTTGGCACCACACAAAATAGAGAGTGCAAGTCTCCAAGGCAGGTGATGAGCAGAAACCCTGTTTATGGCTTTACACCAACAAGTTCACCAGGGCAGCACGGTATCTTGGTTAAAAACATGGACTCTGAAGTTAAATTACCTGAGTTCAAATTCCAGCTCTTATATTTATTAGCTGTGCAAACTTGGGCACATTAATTAACCTCTCTGTGCTTCAGCTGCTTCCTCTCTAAATAGGGGGCAATAACAGTATCACAGGGATGTTATGAGGATGAAATGAGTTAATGTACCTGATGCACTCCAGGACTTAAACCAAATAGAAAAGCTACGTGAAGCCCCCTTCTTGATGGCCTAAATTCATCGTGAAAGCAGGAAGACAAGAAAGTGATCATGAAGCTCAGTGGGAAGTGGTGAGGAATAAAGGGAAGACAGCTCCCTCGCTCCTTATATATCAATGTTAGCTGCCAGGAGTGTTGTAATAGAGCCATTGGTTATGTGCCACCTCTATCTGCAGCCTCCTGAACAGTGCCTTCCCAATAAATCATCTCTATAGGATGAGCAAAACAAAACTAAATAAAATAAAATAAAATAGAGGATGTGTAAAACAAGTGATTTGGCATACAGAATTTTTTTTTATCTGAGCTGCTCCTAGCTGCCTGCACCTGTGGGAGCTTAGCACATTTATTTGATGGCAAACAAATTGGACTGTCCCATGGGGGCATCTAAAAGGCTCATCGAACCCTGGCTGTGTGGCCCAGTTGGTTGGAGCTTTGTCCTGTCCACCGAAAGGGTGCGGGGGTTGGCCCTCATCGGCGAATATGCTTAGATGCTGATTCGATGGCCTGTCACCGGGGCATTTATGGTAGGCAACTGATCAATGTTTCTCCCTCACATTGATGTTTCTCTCTCTTTCTAAAAGCAATAAGAAACATATTCCTGGGTGCGGAATAATAATAATAATAACAATGACTCAATGAGTGTTTTGAAATCTTTGCAATTCAAAAGAGGCCTAAAAGGAATTACATGACTAAAGCAGTTTATTCTTATATTCCCATGGCTGTAAGTCAAAATATAAGATCATGTTGGGGAGATATTAGTGGTTGTATTTTTAAATGGAGCTAAAAATAAACTGTTAAAGTCTCTGTTATACTCTGGGCTTAGAGTAGATTCTATTTTGGGATATTATTACTCAGTACATAAACAGATTGTACCAAAATAAGTTGTGCAATATTCCATCATTCCTTGCTACTAAAGAATAGCAGCTGGTTACTGCAAAAATGTCAGCTTCTTCTCTACATTTTTGTTTCTCCTTTCCTCATTTATAATGGCTGATTTCAGCCTGGAATCCAGATATATGGCAGACAATAAAAGCATTAACCCACCCATTTTAATCATCATCACAGTGGGATATTCAAAACCCAAGGGAATTACTCTCTAATGTTCAGGTTTGTGCGCCATAGAAAATAAATAGAGAAGATGTCTGGGCTGATACATATGTCCTCAACTCATACCCAATAAGTAGGTTCACCATATATACTGATTTGCTGTTACAGTTCCAATGTTAAATATTCTGGACCATTCTTAACATGAACTATCAAATTATCTGGGAAATTCCAATAACTGAGCTTTCTTATTGTGCCTTTCTTATAACCCATGAAAAGCCAAGTGTCCTATTTTAAGGTGTGAAAAATATTAGGACCATGAGCCAAGGCAGCTCCGCTTGTTCACAGCTGCTGAGTACAGTCCGCCCATTTCCAGGGCACAGCACTGGGGACTGGACTCAGTGTCTTGGAGAATTCAATCAGTGTCTTAAAGAAAACTTCAGGTTAGAAGCCTCTGATGATTCCTTAAGAATTTCTGCTCCAGCGTGATTTGGAAGCCCCACAGATTGAGAAGGAAATTTGGTGTAAACCAGAAGACTCTGACATTAGCAGATAAATGGAATGGAGGACTTTCAGCTAGGGACTGTTTGCATATTGGACCCTATGGGGGTGTCCAACCTTTTGGCATCTCTGGGCCACACTGGAAGAAGAAGGGTTGTCTTGGGTCACACATTAAATACACAAACACTAACAAAAACTGATGAACAAAAAAAGGTTTTAAGTAAATTCACGATTTTGAGCTGGGCTGCATTCATAGCCACCCTAGGCCTAATGCAGCCCATGGGCCGCAGGTTGGACACCCTTTACAGGATTGGCTCACTGCAGCAGGGCCAAAGTAACTGGAACAAAGACCAAAGAGGAACTCCAGCCTCTATAGCTTCAAGAGTGTGGACTCAGGAATCAGACAGCCTGGATTTCAATCTTGTCTCCCACTTACTAGCTATGTGACCCTAGTTTAAGAAAAAAAAATCGTCTTTGATGATAATAGTATCATCCTGATAGAATTGTTGTAAGGATTAAATGAACTAAAACACCTAGAATAGTGCTTCTAAAATAGCATTTCCTATTTTAGCATTTCTATTGTTGAGGCTGCTGTTAGCATGGTTGTGTTCATATTGAGAGGGATTTACAATGGATGCTCAGAAGACAAGAACCATTAGACTGTATTATGTGCTTACTATTCACTCAGTCCTGTGCTAAGCACTCAGTATCGATGATATAAAAACATGTGTGTAAATGAGGGAGAAGAGAAAAATCTGCCATGCAGAAGAATTCCAGAGAACTCGGCAAATACTAAAGCATAGCTCTCCACTCCCTTACTGTGGCCTGCACACCGTGACTCTCTTCCAAAGAGCACAGTATGGAAAGGGGTGAGGGGGCTACAACTTTATGGGGGAGAAGCCTGACAGACACTAACTCACCCAAAAGACCAAGTTCACTGAAACCCAAACTCTAGTCAACTCATGAGGAAAACATCAGACACATCAGAATGAAGGACATTCAACAAAAATACTTGACCACTACTCCTCAAAATTTAAGGTATCAAAAACCCGGGATGTCTGAGAAATGCACAGCCAAGAGAAGTGTAAGCAGACACGGAAACTAAATGGAATGTGGTGGATTCTAGAACAATAACAACAAATGGCTCTCAGGTAAAGACTAGAGAAATCTGGATGAAGTATGGATCTAGTTAAAAATAATACATCACAGTGGCTTGTTCATTGTAACAAACACACTAAACTAAGAAATTAATAACAGGGAACACTGGCGGTGGTGGTATAGGAGAGTTCTGTACAGTCTTTGCAATTTTTTTATAAATCTAAAGCTGTTCTAAAGACTGAAGTTTATATAGAAAAAGACATGGGTTTGGCTTGCAAGGCAGTACTAGAGTAATGGGGAAGACAAGTAATTAAACGATAAATTATATACAACAACAGAAGCATGTAAAATATGCAGAACCTGAACAAAACCCCATGGGATTAATTAAAAAGCTGAGGGTGGTAAAGCAAGGCATCAGGAGGGGGCCTTGTCTGAGCTGCAATGTCAAAAATGAATCAGGAGGTGGGGAGGGTGGGCATCCCACACAGAAGGGATGTCTGGGTAAAGACTTGGGCATTATTGAGCCACTTGGGGCTGTTCAGGCATTAAGCATGAAGAGAAGGAGTGGCCAAACCATGAACAGACAGAGAGGAGCCTGATTGGAAAGGTCCTGGCAGCAGGACTAAGATCAGGACGAAGTACAGGACAAGAGCTCCCTCAATGAGCCAGAGGGAGGCCTGGCTCCTCAAAGCCATTTCCAGAAGGGATGACTGGCAGAGCAAAGCAGCTACCAGGTAGCTTCCCTCTAAATTAAAACACCCATCATCCTCCACTGTCTGAAAGGAAAGCCGGAACAGACTAGACCTGACCCACTTTTAATTCCATTTGTCTGCTAGTGTCATTGGACTTGATTTACTGGTGTGATAGGCTCTTTCTAGAGAAAGATTCCTGACTAGATAAAAAGAATTTAACATTGTTAGTTAAGAGGCTTTTCCTGGAACGGACAGAGCAAATATCAAAGGGTCTCAGTTCTTAAGGCTTGGCATAGATGACAAGTCTTCACCATCTCAGCCCGTGTGCAGCCCACGTGAACCAGCACCAAGTCAGTAAAGGCGGGAGGTGGCAGGCACTGGGCTGGAGTTGAGGGTGCAAACACACTTTTGTAATGGGCTAGAACTGAGGGAAATGCCCTGAGTATGGAGCTCCAAACTGAACACAGGCCAGCAGCTTTAAAAGGCTATTAAAATAAGAAGACAATTCTCTATCACTTTTGCAGAGGTACCAGCTGACTGTCACATTATTAAGAACAGCCGAGTGGGCTATGGATTCAATTGTACATACTTAAATTTCTACTTGTGAAATCCAGGAAGAACGGAATTTGTTCAAGCAGCACTTGATTGTCACAATGATGGGGAGAAGCAGGAATGCTAGATGTCTTAAAACATATGAAACAGTCCCTCCATGCCTCGTGCTTTTTTTGTATATCTCTCCCGAGAGCCAGGAGGAACAATACCTATGTATAATGACCAGAGCCTAGAGCATAACTCTGTTACATATAAACATAAGATATCTTTCATCAGATATTAATTTTGCAGAAACTTAATCACCACGTAAGTCAAAGAAAGAGTTTGCAGTGTTTGAGATTTCCAAGACTCGTGCCCCATTTTGGACAGTACCCTGGCTCACCTCACAGCAGCACCAAGAGTGGTTTTGGGTCCCTGACCATGTGGCCCTGCACTTGCAGTCCAGGCCTTCCCAGAGGTCCTGCAGAGGAGCAAGCATCTGGTACCTTCATTAGGTCTTCCACTGTGCTCACATTTTGAACATTTATGAGTACATATTCAAATGCATATGTCATTTTAGCAGAAATTACTCTTTTTATTTCTCCTTTATGATCACTAAGATGTTATATTAATGTTTTTATTGTGTAATAAGTACTTCATTTTAGGATAGTAAAGAGGATGCTAGAAAATGTTTCCTCTAATTAGGTGTTAGGGCTGACACCTATTGGAATTGCGGTATCAGGTACAAGGTGGCTGAGAAAGGGGGAGGAGAGGCCCTCTTGGCTGCCTGCCCTTTCACCATCTCCAAGGGGGAATGAATGGCACTGGGAGTTCCGTTGTTCCAGGGAGCTTCTGGACTGAAACTGCAAGTGACTCTGCTTGAGAAAATTCCTCAAGGCAGAAGCCCAAGTGAACTCCGGGAGTGTCTTGGACATTTGGTGCTACTCTCGGGCCCAATTAAATGCAATGACACTAAACTCCAAACTTGCTTCAGAAATGTCAGGGAAGTCTTCTCTCCCTAAAATTCTGAGGCCCGGCCAGCAATGGGTTCTTTTTCGAATAATACCTCACACACAGAGACAAGAGAAAGCCTACTTGAATTATTTTCTGTGAAAGGGCAGGGTGGCTGCTTACCTGATTTTGCTACACTGGACATCAGTGACTTAGCTAGAATCATTAAGTAGATTTCCTTTGATGTGATAAGGGTTTTTTTTTCCACCTTTATGAAGTTTTGGTGGAGATGATGACATCAGTAAAGACAAATATGCTGGCTATGATGCAGGTTGGTGCACAGTGGACTAGAAAGATCCTGTTGGTTCTAATGTCAGACTCCAGCGCTTCCTCACTAAGCAACAGGGAAACAGCCTTTTTAACCAGCGTAGCCAGGGGACCAGTTCTGACGCAGCCAGGCTCCTCCTTTGCATACCTCATATTGCTCTTGATCAACAGAACCTCACTAAGGTTTTTGATTCTTACTTCCCAGTAGGGGGCACTGTTCTCAGAAAAGAGGACCTGAACAGACATCTAAATCAGTTAATGTCTATCACAATGCTCCATCAGAGTCGCAGGAAAGGTTCCTCATGTGCAATGCCTATTTCAGAAGATTCTGGATGTGAACACTGGATGAGGATCAGAGCCCCAAATATAATTTCTAAGGGTACTTTTGATTTTACTAATTTTTCAGCAATAAGATTTCTCCTCCTTTTTTTTAAATTTATTTATTTTTAGAGAGGGAATGGAGGGAGAAAGAGAGAGAGAGAAACATCAATGTGCGGTTGCTGGGGGTCATGGCCTGCAACCCAGGCATGTACCTGACTGGGAATCGAACCGGCGACACTTTGGTTCGCAGCCCGCGCTCAATCCACTGAGCTATGCCAGCCAGGGCTAGATTTCTCCTTCTTAATGTTTGTCTGATTCAAATTGTGTTATTTCCCGAGAAAATGAAAATTACATTTTTAAAATATTATTCTCTTCTTTTCTGTTACTGAAAATATTCAGAGTTCAATACTTAAACTAGCAGAGGAAACCCATATTGTACCCAAACAGTGGGAATTTTCCATTTGAAGTGTTTTTCACAGCAAGCACAGGGCTCCGAAAGCCATTTGCAGAAAGAGCTGTAGGTCAGGTGTTGATCTCTTTAAGACTTTGAAAAACCTTAAGGGAGAATTTTTCTTTGAAGTTATTATACATGACAGCAAAAATAACAAAAACTCCACCACCAACACAATGCAATGTATTGGTCCTAAATATACTTCAGGTTCAGTGCTGAGGACATGTGGCCTATGCCAGCTCATTTGCTCCTCACAATAACTCCATGACAGAAGTCTCATGCTGCCCAATTTCCAGACAAGTGAACTGAAGTTCCAGGGTGCTAATTAGCTTTTTCAAACAGCTCAGAAGACAAAGATTGGAATGCAGGACTGTTTAATACGAGTGCCATGGTCTTCACCACTGCCCCACGAGAGGCAACGTGGACCATGGATAGAGTAGGAACCCCAGCACAAAACATGTCCCAAGTCACTGGCTGTGCAATCTGGAATAAGAATCTCAGAGCTGAGCTTCTTTTCTCCAAGAGGCCATGAGCTATCTGAATTGGTTGGTCAGAGGAAAGGAGGAATAGGTGCAGAGGGCTGGCTGAGGCTGGGCCAGCTTGTGTGGTCTCTAAACCAGCCCTGGGAGTCACTGAAAGCTTACAGAGTGGATAGTCCCAGGTGCACCCTAACTGGGAGAGCTGGATGCGCGCTTGAAGAATGATGGTGGCAACTGATTTATGGATTTACATTTGCAAGGCCAGTGCTCTAGATGCTGTGCATTTCCCAGTCAGGACCTTTGCGCAGGGTGAGGAGTCAGGGCAGCTGCCCCATCCAGGCAGTTTTTGCTGTCTTGAATGTTTGTAATTATTGCTATCCTAGCACAGCTGTGATTACCTAACCCTTCTGGATTTCACTGCTATTAAGTACTGGAAACTGCTGAGCAAGCAGCCTAAGCAAATCCAAAGAAAAAAATAGAGATATATTATATAATACATATATAATCTATAATATTATACTATCTATGATACTATATATATTAGCCTGATTACTGGCTGCTTGTACACAAAAGTTAAACCTAGTTATATATCAGACTGAATATTCTGTATCCTATGACTGAATTAATACAATGAATATAAAACACCCAGGAAAATTAAGTTAAAGGAATACAAATTTTATCGAATCAGAGTTCTTGAAAGGAAACGTGATAATAACTTGGTTCTTCTCCAGTTTTGCCACTAACTAGCTCTGTGAACTCCTTAAGACACAGTGAGGTCTGTAAGAAACTTATGGGTCAGACAACTTAAATTATGGTATAGAGAGGCATTGATTTGCACAATATAACAAAATATTCGGATGTACAATAACAAAACAAACAAAGTCCTTTTCTTCTGCTATCTGATCTCATCTTTGTGGGGCTCTCATTCCCACCCATGATGGCAAAAAAAAATACTTAAGTTGGACTTTTCAAAGTAATTTAGTTTCAAATTTTAAAAAGTCTCCTTCAGTGTTATAGCAATTTCTTTTGAACAATTAATTTCAAACTCCCTCTCAGACCAGTTTGCTCTTTACTCAATTGTAACATTCTTGTACTCCCTCCTTTTTCACAGGATAGTGCTGAGTAGGAGGGGAGTTTACAATGACTCTTCTCCTTGGTAGAGCTGGACCATCTGATCTACCTGCTCTTCTCTCTTCACTGTTCTACAGGAAGTGTTGCTGGTGCACACAGGCACCTAAGCACTCTCTACTGGTGTCTGTGGAGATGCAGCTAATCCTGGTGATTTAGCACGTCCTGCAGGTTCATGCTCTTCAATCTCCTAAAGTCAGTGATCAAAAGAGTTCATGAAATAAATGTCTGGTGGAGTGCAAGACAGACAATTTCCAACTACTCCCATGACATCAATAACCATCTATAGTAGATGACGCAGCATGTTTTATCTCCAGTACAGACTATTCTTTGAGCATCTGACATAGGTATCCAACTACTATTTCACATTTCCATTATGGTGTCCAAAAGGCACCCCAAATTGAATATGCTCAACTAAATTTATCTCAATATGCTCAAATATGACTATTAGTGCTCCTTAAAACATTAAGTGCAACTACCAGCTACTAAAGCTAGAAATGTACAGTTCATCCTTAAAAGCCCCTCTCCCTCAGCCTTTATATTTTCCATCAACAGGTCCTAATGTCCTGACCTCCAGAATACCTCACAAACCTGCTCCCTCTCTCTGTCTTTGCTGCCACCTCCCAGTCCAAGCCACCATTGTCTCTCATTTGGATGCAAGTGCCTTTTGACTGGTGTACCTGTACCCACTCTGGCTTTCTTCTAATCCGTTTTTCCCACTTCAGCTGAAGTGATATTTGCTAAGCATCAGCTCGCATGTGCCTGTGCACACACACACAAACCTCTTAAAACTCTAACTGGTCTCCCAGTGCTCCAAAGTAAAGACCAAAATATGTAACATGGCTCTCAGAATCCTAGGTCATCTGGTCCCCACTTGCCCCCACAGCCTCCCCTTGCACACTCCTCATGACTCTCTGAGTTCCAGTGACTGGTCTGATTTCAGTCCCTCAATATGACAGGCTTCCTTCTGACACAGGACCTGTGTCCGTGCTATTCTCTCTATCTGGAAGGTGCCTGTCCCCTCGAACACTCCTTTCCCTGGCTAACAGAAATCTCCCTTCTGACCTCACTGTATCATCACTTCCTTGGGGAGATTTTTGTAAAATTCCTAATAATGTAAAATCTCCCTGTCAACATGTACGTATTCTCAATTATAAGCTTACATGCACATATATGATTTTTCGTCTATTGTGCAATCTCTTTCACTGGATTATAAGCTTCAAGAGAGCAGGAACCAGATCGGTCTGAGCTCACCATGTTATCCTTGGCACTCAGAACAGTGCATAGTAAGATGCTTCCATATATATTCTCATTCACAGTCATTGAATGCATAACTGAATGAATAAAATCAATCCAGAAACTATTTGATGATGAAGCTTTTGAAGATTTAGTTATTGATATTTGTGGTATTGACTCTCAACAGGAGAAATGTTTTTATATTGGAGCATTTGAGTACAGTCTATACCATCTGTTAGCCATGTAAATGTTAGAAACATCTAACTCCGTGGCAGCATTATAATAATACCTGTTTTCAATCACAGGGCTACAGATAAAGCATTGAGTGTTATTTAATGTAAGGCTTTGTGATTTTGTTAGCAAAGTTTAAAAGCTTTTTATGCCAAAGCCACAAAAATACATAAGAATACATAATATTGAAAAAAGCTTAAACTGATAAGAACAGATACTACACTTTGCAACAGCATGGATGGATCTGGAGAGCATTATGCTAAGTGAAATAAGCCAGGAAAGACAAATTGAAAGACAAGTGAAAGACAAATACCATATGATCTCACCTATAAGGGGAACCTAGTCAACAAAACAAACAAAACAAGCAAGCAAAATAGAAACAGAGACATAAAAATAAAGAATAGGCCGACAGTGACCAAGGGGGAGTGGAGAGGAGGGGAGTGGGGAGGAGGGGAGTGGGGAAAAGAACGGGAAGGGTCAAGTCAAGAAATACATATAAAGGGCCCATGGACAAAGACAACAGGGGGAGGACTGAGTGTGGGAAGCAGGGAGGGTAGGGCAAGGGAGAGCAATAGGGGAAAAATGGGGACAACTATAATTGAACCACAATAAAAAAATTAAAAAAAAACAAAAAAGCTTTACATGATTTGACTTTGGGTGGTACACACACAATGCAGTATACAGATGATGTATCATAGAAATATACACTTGAAACCTATATAATCTTATTAACCAATGTTGCCCTGAGAAATTCATTTTTTAATAAAAAGGCTTTACAATTCCTCCCACACAGACTTCAACTTGATGTTTAATCAAATGGTACACTAAATATTTATGGACATTCTTTAGGTACTGAGTACATGGCAAAAATATCTATTAATACCATAGCATGTAATATCTTATCATGGTTCAGTTATATGGGTGATTTCAACCTCTTCCATATAGTTGAGATCCTGAGCTTTAAGAGAGTAAATGCCTTTTCCAAGGTCAAGTAAGGGTGAGTGAAGATTGCAACAACTGATTTCTATTACTTCAAAACCCATTCATGTCTCCAGAAATTTGGATTAATTTAAAGAAGAAATTTTATCAAACTAAAGTAGCACTTTACTTTTTTAAGGGGGATCATTATCGAAACCCAAATTAGTAGCCTAGAAAATGACCTGCAAGAAATATCTCAAAGACCTAAGAAAAAGTGTAGAGATAGAAATTATAAAGGAAAAGGACTTAGAGTTTTAGAGACTTAGAGTCTATATCCAGGAGACCTCACACATGAATAACAGAAATTTTAGAACAAAAGGACATAGATGAGAGCAGGCAGTAATTAGACAAATAAAAGGAGAAAATGTTCCTGAAATAATGAGACTTAAGTCTGAGAAATTTCAAGGCTGGGGGGAAAAAGACAGGTCCTTAGATGAAGCTTAATAAAATTTCTGATCTCTGTCCTGGCTGGTGTGGCTCAGAGGATTGAATGCCAGCCTGTGAACCAAAGGGTTACTGGTTCAATTCCTATTAGGGGCACATGCCTAGGTTACCAGCTAGGTCCCCAGTGGGTGGTGTGCAAGGGGCAACCATACATTGATGTTTCTCTCCTTCTCTCTCTCCCTCCCTTCCCTTCTCTAAAAATAAATAAATAATATATTTTTAAAAATTCTGATCTTTTAAGGATAAAGAGAAAAAAATAAGTTAAAAAGCTACCTACATAAAGAGAAAAATACCTAACTGGAATTTGCAACATTGGAAGTTAAAAAGCAGTAGAATCAAATCTACAGCTAAGCACAAAGACTGCAATTTAATTCTGTTCCTTGAGATATGATTGCCCTTTTACAGAGGATGTGCAAGACTTTAGATAGTGAATCATGCATATAGTTCATCTAAGGACAACACTAGGGAATATTAACCAAATAATAAATGAAACCAAAAAGAGAACTCAAGATGGAAAAAGGGAAAGATAAAAGAGTTGTGAACAACTCAGCATAACTGATTTGTACATAATGTGGATACAGATATAGACAGAGCTAGAGATGAGATACAGACATAAAAAAATGAGGATAAACTACCTGATATTGCTTAACATGAGGCTTAAAGAAGGACTCTTGAAATAGCAGGGCCAACCTATAAGGAAAACTCTAATAGACACTAAATTATGATGCAAAATCTAGGAATCAGGAGCAGGGAAAAATTACAGCATTCCAAAAGTTTACTAGTAGAAAGAGGGAAAAGGGGAAAAAGGTGCAAAAAGTTAAAGTATATTAATAGGCTCACTCTGTAGGGTAGAGAGAACTGGAGAAATAGAGCATGGAACAGCAAGAGCATCTCAACTTGGGGAAATAGTTCAGATCATTCATCTGGTGGAAATCATTAATAAAAGGGAAATATACACTGAAACTTCCAAATTAACAAGGGGAAATAAATAGAATAAATATCAACTTAAATTACACAGTTTAAGGAAAAGGAAAGAGGGGAAACAAAAAATGAGTAACTAAATGCCAAGACTGAAGAAATAAAGGCAGGTCATTATATTGAATGTGAATAGACTGAATTCTCCTATGAAATACAAAGACTGTCACACTAGATTTCATATATTTTGCTATTCGCAGAAAACACACTTAAGTAGAAGTGATAAAGAAGATGAAAAATAAAGCCCTGGCTGGTGTAGCTCAGTGGAATGAGCGCGGGCTTCGAACCAAAGTGATGCAGGTTCGATTCCCAGCCAGGGTACATGCATGTGTTGCAGGCCATGACCCCCAGCAACCACACATTGATGTTTCTCTCTCTCTCTCCCTCTCTCTCTCTCTCTCTCTCTCTCTCTCTCTCTCTCTCCCTTCCCTCTCTATAAATAAAAAAAAATTGAAAAAAAAGAATAGAAAGAAGATGAAAAATAAAAGGGTCAGCAATGAGAAACCAAACAAATGCAAACAAAAGGAAAACAGAAATGGCAACATTAATATAAAGTGGAATTTAAAGTTAAAACATATCATAGGATTGAAAGAATCATTATGTAACAATAAAAGCACACTTAGGGATTTAGCTAAACCATTTAAAAGTACAGATGGATAACAGTGTAGTGATTGCGGGGAGGGAGAGGGGGTCAAAGGGGACCAAATGGTAATAAAAAATACAATAAAAATTTTTTAAAAATAAAAAAAGTAAAAAGAAACTACATGTACTGAAAAACATGGCAGCTAAATATGTGGAGCAAACACTACTAGACATACAGGGAAAACTTGAAAAATATGCAGTTGTAATAGGAGACTTTAATGCAATTCTCTCAGAATCTAGTCACCAAAAAAAGGATATAGAAGAATTTAATAATATAGTGAATAAATCTGACTTAATAGATACATGCAGTAGGGTACATAAACTGGTTTGTACCAGCTGTTGGGAGCCAATTTTGAGTATCTCTTCCCATCCCTATATTCAGCGACGTTAACACCGGTGGTGAGAACAGGCTGCGGTGGAAGTGCATTCACCACAGGGAAGGACAAAGCGTGCAGATGCCACAAACTGTCACAACTGGAGGGCTGGTTATTAAACATTTATCGGCACACCACTGAACCTATGCATGAAAGTTCACATTCAGGTAGAGAATATAGTTTTTCTCATTTACCTGTGGAACATTTTGGAAAATTTATCATATACTTGATTCCAAACTTTACTAGATTCCAAAAATAGAGATTTTTTTTGTACAAGCTCTGTCTTTCTGATCACACACCAATGAAACCTGAAAGAAATAATATGAAGGTGACGAGAATTAGTACTGAGAAATTTAGAAGCAAAGAGCACAATAAAGGGTGAATCAGAATCATCTTGAAAGCAATGAAAGAAAGAACCAGTCTTCAGAGTCTATGGAATAAAGGAAAAGCTGTACTCCAAAGGAATTTAATGCCTTAAATGCCTTCATTATTGAAAAAGAAAGAGTAAGGGAGAATAATACAAAGGGCCCAAGTACTAATCTTAAGAAACTGGGGGGCAGGGCTGGGGGAGAGGCACAAAGTGAACCAAGAGGCAATGAAGAGAGAACTAACAATGACAAAAACTGAAGCTAACAAAACAGAAAGTAAAGAAGAGAAAGGACAAAAAAAGATAAAGAAAACTATGAATTGGTTCTTTGGAGGGAAAAATAGATACATTTTTCATCAGGATCATGAATAAGAAAAAGCAAGAGTAAAAATAGAGCAATATTAGCTGTGAGAAAAGAAACCACAGATGTAGAAGCAATTAAAAGAATTATAAGAAAATACTTCATGAAACTACTGGTTTAAAACACATTCAAAGCACATCTAAAAATGTTTTTCCTGAAAACCACAAATTCTTTAAACTAATCTAAGAAAAATGGAAAACTCAAATATTCTAGTCACCACAAAATTATAAAGGAAATTAAAAGTCCACTATTCAGAATGGCACCAACATCAATAGACCCATAGCTGTCTTTTAAAGAACCAACAAGTATTTATTCAATTTATGCCATTCCTTAAAAAAAGAAAACAGGTGAAAATTTCTCCAGTTAACCTTTGGAAGATAAAATTATTTTAACATCAAGTCTAATAAAGGTATCATTCAGAAATAAACACTATCATCTCAGTACCCAGACTAATACATGACATAAAACATGTGCTCAATATATGTATTTTGAATAAGGAATAGACCAATTCTGCTCATGAATATAGATGCCGAAACTAAAAATAAACTTTAGCAAATAGAATCTGGTAACACATCAAAATATTTGTCATATCAACAGATGCTGAAAAGACATTTGATCTCCTAATGTCATAAAGTATTTTAATTAAAATCACTATTAAGAAGGAATGATCTATCATACCAACACTTTATTATTATTATGAAGGGTCTAGAAAGTTCAGTAGGTAAAAAAACAAGTAAAATAATGAAGATAAGCTTGAAAAAATAACAAGTTACTGCTGATAGATAATTCTATCCTTAGAAAACCCAGTTATCTTGGAGAAATTTTCATAGGGAATCATTCATTGAGTGATAAAATCAAAATGCACTAAAGTGAGCATGATAATATCTCATTATCTAAAATAATGACCAAAAAAATGTAAGATAGACAGAGCAATACTTAAGCATGGAAAGATATATACAAGGTTATCATTTTGGATATCACAGGCAGGGAACTGAGTCCAGGAAGAACAGAAAGGAAAAGCCAGACAAAATTCAAATGCAAAAAATATATATAATTTCAGTTAAAATGTTATTTTATTGATAAAATAGTTTAAAAAGATTGATTATTTGTTTTCCAAAGATTGCATTGTTCCAAAGGAAGATGTAGAATGAAACAATTAAGTGGTCATCCTCCTCAGCGCCAACTCAAGGTGGTGAGAGGCAGGTCAGAATATAAAAAGCATGAACTCCACCACCATCTCACCCCACGGCAGTGCCTGGAGTATCTCTGGCCTAATTCACAATCTCTTCAACTTTCCATAGGGAATGCCGTCCCACTGACCCATGATAAATTAGCCATCTGAGGGAGTTAGCAAGCCAACCACACACAGGTTTGTGCTGCCTGATCGGATTTCTCCACCAATGGGCCCCAGCACATGCTGGTTCCACTTTTTCTGTTGCTGCTCAAATAATGGCATGGTTAACTTTTCTAATTGCTTATTTTCTCTAAGCTTTTTCTAACCCCACTGCTGCAATCTTACAAAACTAGGAGTCAGTGAGATGATCATAAAGAGCCTTCATCCTAAGGCAGATGCCCCCACCCCATGTGGCCATGGTATTTACAAAAGGGTAGCTCATCGAACACACTCAGATGGCGCTCATAAATATAATCCACAATTGTATGAATGTAGTCAGAAAAAGAAGAAGAAAAAAGTCACTCTGATAAGTTAAATTTTAGGAATGCTCAGCATATTTTACCGTATAAGGTAACAAAAATATTAGACTTAAAATATCTTAATGTCTTAAAATCAAAAGAATATAATTAATCTTATATTTTTAGTACATATTTTAGATATAAAATATTTTAATACAGGAAGTGAATTCTTGACCATATATCCCCAGAATATTAGGTATATTTCTGATTCTACTGCAATACCAAGATTATTCCTGTGATTGTGTCCACTGTGGCATTACATAAAATCCTAGTTGACCCAAGTTCATGGGATTTTATGTCTTGAGATATTTGGATATTCTTAAATTGAAATAATCCAGAAATATTACTTGTTTCATCATAGACAACTACCTATTTCATTCTGAAGAAACTAAAGGTTTTGACAGTTCACCTTCAATGTAACAGTCCTTCTTTATGTTTTCTAAATGAAGACACAGCTCTGCAAACCACAAATATACTGTTTTGATTATAACTCTTTAAGCTATCGCTAGGTTACTGACAGACTAGTTTGTTTAGTAAAAGTATCTGACTAATAATTAACATTAAATAGCACAATAACATTTGCCACACTTAACCACCCTCCTTGAGACTGAGACACTTGCACCTAGTGATTAATGAGAAACTGAGGGGGTTGGAGCCATTTGCTGCCAGAAATGATGTTCCCACTGGGTCAAACCCAGGTGACAATACAGAACCTAACACTATAAACTAACTTTCTTTCTTTCTGAGGATCAAGAATTCTAGTTTATGCATTTTTAAAAGTTCAATTTCTCCTATTAATATGAAGATGACCCAACTCATTGCAAAGTAATATTCAGGTCATTTCCTAGGAAAGATGTATTTGTCCTCCTCCTTCCTCATATTAGTAAAAAGTAAATAGTTCCACACTGAAATCCCTCTTTTCTAGTCTCCAAATTTCCCCTTTGCCCACTAGAAGGTATACAGATAGACATGTCAGCCCATTCTGACACAACACATTATTTTTAATACTTGATGAATACCCAACTTTCCCCATAAGAGTGATTCTGTGAAGTCAGAATCCTTCTCTATCTGGATCCCCAGCGCCACTGTACTCCGAACCATGCGTAATTCCGGCAACATAGCAGGAACTCGATATCCGTGGAAACAAAGAGAGAAGGAGTCAGGCAGGGAGGGCAGAGGAAGGAAGGGAAGTAGGAAGTCAGGAAGCGAAAAGGCATGTAATAAAAATGATAGCTTATTGTTCAATAAGTGGTCATGATTATTATTTGTCATTACATTTTATGAAGAGAGGTTATAAGTCCATTTGCTTGCATTTACGAAGACCTCATTAGCCCTTTTGTCGGGCCTTAGCCACATATTAATCATACTTTCAAGGCAACAACTCTGAAAGAAATTGTTGTTTCTGTTTTATTTCTAAGCTAAGTACAGGGCACCCACATTTTAAAACTAAAACAACAAAAAAGAGTTTCTCTGAAAATATCAGAAACAAGAACAGCAAGTTCTGTTTTTATGAGGAAATGGATTTTTCATCAAGTGGCAAATTCGTTGTTTCACAGAGTTCAGCAAAACAGTGTTCTTAAAATATTTATGTTTAACTTTAGAGTACCGAAGGTCCAATTCAAGAATGTTTTCTGTCCACAGAAAGAGCATCTTCACTCAGTTGTACAGAAGGCCAATTTTCACCTACTTTATACTTTCACTCTCAGTATTTGTTCTGAGCTAGAAAAACAAGCAATGATACTCTTTTAGCCTTTAAAGTTTCTATTACAGTCAACATGCTCATTGAAAGAGTACTATTACACTTTAGCACATTTTTAGAAAAGTTATCATGCTCAAAAAAATATGGCTACTTGTCAACATCCTCTTTCCTCTGCAGCAAAATGAGTTTTCCCCTCTTCTGCTCTTTCTCACCTGGAACCCTTCCTCACTGTTTGAAATCATTTTAAACTGAAGAAGTCATTTATCTCTGCCAATTTCATCTGAGAATAGAAACTGTATCACGAGTGTCAGCACTTTCAATGCCTCACCCATGCCCAACGTCACAAATCAATTATGGCAAATCCAGAGCATGGATTTGATAATTCACATCAACTTAGGCTTCCAGGCAGTCACATGCAGTTAATTAGACTGTTTATGTGAGATAAAACTTGTTTTGCCTTTGCTGAACTAGAGACTACCTGAAAGTAGTTAGACCAATTTGATGTCTTGAGATCTATTTCAGTTCTATTATTTGTTCTTACCTACAAATCATTTTACCCCAAGGATTTAAGAGAGACAACTAAAGCAATCTTCCATGCTCTAGAATAATAAAATGTCAGTATTCTTCATACTAATGTCAACATTCTTCATGTTAATGTCAGCAATTGAATAAGAAACTAGTGAGTAAGTACAAGTTTAAGTACCAAGAGTTGTGTGTCCTATGGACATTTGACCCCATTTATCTTCTGTAATTCTGCATTTATCTTCTCCAATTCAAAAGCTGAAATCAAATTCCATGGTCTGAATTACACTATCCTTCCCCAACCCAGCCTTTCAATGAGTCCAAGAAAATATAAGTGCATGGAAAGTAGGTGAGACTTTTCCAATACGTTATTGGAAATGTGGAGTTAAGTTGGTCTTGGGAAGAGGGGAATGGAAATATCATTGATCTCCAGAAGTTTGATTGGTTCTATTATAGATATGGGCTGGGGTGTTAGAATAAAGTGAGTCATGTCAAGTACCAATACTCCAATACCAAAAAAATCCCCTCGATACCAAGAAAAATATCAAAAGTCAATCTCAGGTAAAAAAAATAATTTGAATCCATGAACCTTGAACTATACCTACTATATATCTTTCTTAGTTTCCCCCTTCACATCATTTTATGTCATGTGTGAAGACAATAAAAATGGTGTCGCAGGGGGAATGTTGCCAGTGACGGGGCTCCCTCACCCGCACCTTGTAGAGAAGTGTTTGCACAGACACCTTGTCAGGTGCTGCTGGTCCCTGCAGGGCAGGCCCATGAGTCACTGCACATGTGTCCCATGTGGCCAAGCCCACATGACCCAGCAACCAAAGGACCTGCTTAGCATTATTCCATTTCAGGAGAAGAAGAGATGACAGTTTTCCCTTTTTAAAGACTACATTATCAAGAGTAATCTCTTTTACCTAAAGTCAAGCATAACTATAAATGTTCATCATATCTATAAAATACCTTCATAACAATAACTAAACTAGTGTTTGACCAAACAACTGGACACCTTAGTTTAGCCAAGTTTACACAGAAAATTTAACCATCACACAGTCCTACTGATGCCTCAAATTGTTGCTCTCCCAGAAATTCTTTACATTTCATTCTACCAGATTAATAAATATACAGTTTTATTGCTCTAAACTAAATTCAAGAAATGTGAAAATGACTACTTTATACACAGAACATAGACCCTTTCAAAGTAAATGAGAACTTTATGTGACAAATAGCTTTTAGAGTTGTTAAAGATGAAAGAAAAGCTCTAAAATATTGAAGGTTCCTTTTCTATAAATACAGGAATACACTGAAATTTGAAAGCACTGTAAGATCAGATGTTTGATGCTGTACCACCACAGAAGTGTATGACAGGCATTGAAAAAACAGCCAAAATCAACACACAACAGTCCATGCTACAGTAGAATCCTGAGGGTATTTTTCCTTTCACAGGAAAAAGAAATGCAACTTATTTCAGGAGTTTACATTCTCTGTAGTTGCTTTGATTCCAGTATATAATACCAGGGAAAAAATGAGTGTGGAACTGGCTTATTTTATGACACCACAGATTCAACATCTTATTGTTCTAAAAGTTTCTTTCATTTATCCATTAATGTTATTCAAGATTATCTTATGCCTGCTATATTCCAGCTCTGTCGTGTACCGGCAATACAGTGACTCCCAGCACCAAGGCAGTGACTCTCAGAAGAAATTGCTTGTGTTTATAAAATAACTGTGAGGCAAATAGATAACATTTTTGTCTGTGCATAAATGCATAAACATGGCCTGACCATCTACTGCCCCCTGCCAGACAGATACGTTGGCCAAACTGAGACCAAGTTTGCATAAGCTTAGTGACTTCCCCCTCTGAGGCATAACTACCACCCAACACACCACCCACCCTCAAAAGCCATCAGTTTTCTTTCTCTCCTGGCCTCTGGGAATTTTCCCTCAACATTGCACAAATGATCACTTATTTATTTTCATTGTTTCTTGTTCACTTCTGTATATCTTGACCTTTGCACAGAGCCTAGAATAGGGCAAGGGATTAATAGTTACTTTTTGTGTAAATGAATGAACAAATAAATAGAAATTCATAATTATATGAACTCCAAAACCTCTCCTGGGCCAGGGAAATTAGGAAACCACATCCTACTCCCCCACCAAATAGGCACTGCCAACCACATACTATCTCCATTACTATCTCCATCTTCAAAATATGTAGTGTCAAGAACAACGGGAGCCCTTTCTTCATCTAAGAGGCTTAAACTGTACTGTCCTAAGATAATTTAATGCCATAAATTAACTTATTTCTTTTTTAAAAGATTTTTAAAAATTTATTTATAGAGAGGGAAGGGAGGGAAATAGAGAGAGAGAGAGAGAAACATCAATGTGCAGTTGCTGGGGCTCATGGCCTGCAACCCATGCGTGTACCCTGACTGAGAATCGGACCTGCGACACTTTGGTTCGCAGCCTGCACAATTAACTTATTTCTTATGCATCTAGAATATTCTGTATTATCCTGAGAAAATAATTACCCAAATTATTTTCTTGGTCAGTTAAAAAGGCTGAGTGGAGGTTTCCTCTGTAGCCCAGTGGCAAGCCTTTCATACTGTATAAAAGCAATTACATGAAGTATCTATAGATACAAATGGTCCTCAACCTACAGTAGGGTTATGTCCCAATAAACCCATCATAATTTGAAAATATCCTAAGTTGAAAATGCATTTATTACACATAACCTATCAAACATCAAAGTTTAGCCTCGCCTACCTTAAACATGCTCAAAACATTTACATTAGCTGTAATTGGAAAATTGTCTTGAATTTCATCTTAAGAGGGGTTGCCTTCCTGTTCTTTTTTTTGAGAAGCGGGAGACATTATATCTATAAAGATTTTGTAGATATAATGGTATGAGAAAACACAATATCAAAAACATGCTGGCAACATGGTGACTGCAGAGTAATGGTTGTTTACCGGTGTGATCACATGGCTGACTGAGCACAGTAGCTCCTACACTGCCCAGCATCACAAGACTCACCAGGGAAAAGATCAAACTTCAAACTTCAAAACATGAAGTAGAGTTCTACTCTACTTCAGAGTTTCTCTGAATGCTTAGCACTTTTGCACCATTGTAATGTCAAAAAATCCTAAGTCAAACTATCGTAATTTGGGGACCGTCTGTAGTTACGCCCCAGCTCCATTTCCCTCTATGCTGTTTAATTCTAGCCAGTTTAATTCTGTACTGGAACTTACATTTAACTCTATTATTTTAATGCATCACTCTTAAGTAACACTTCTTCCCTCCTCAAGTCAAAGGCTTCCTTGTCAACTTTTCTACAGCATCACCAGGGGTCCCCAGGCAGGGGAGTTCCATGCTTCCAGTCCCTTCTTAGAGTAGCAATGTTCCTTATGCAGTTTCTGATATTTCTGAGTTAGTTGTCGAGGGCAGCCAAGGCCAAGAATTTCAGGAGATTAGGGAGTTGGGGGTGAACCTAGAACCCCTCTATCAAGTCTATTGTAAGGCATGCAAAAAAAACAGGAGCAATTTCAGGACAACCAGATGACCAGGGGAAGGTGAGCAGTGTGTGCGTTTCCCAGGCAGCAGACACCTGGCTGACTCCCCATCTTATTTCCGGTTCACCGTTCTCCTGAGGAAAATAGGATTCCCTCTCCCTCTGTTATGCTGCTCTTCTTAGGAGCCCAAACCTCAATGTGGCTGGGACAAGAAGGTGAAAACAACAGTGTTTGATTATGTTCTATAAAGCCTGAATAGGAAGAGAAGAGAGTTCGCTTCCGTTTCCATTAAACAAAGTATGGCCCCACAGTGTGCCTAATTAAGAACAAACGGACAGTAACCAGAGGGGAAGTGGGAGGGGATAACGGGAAAAAGGGGGAAGGGTTTTCAGGAACACGCACAAAAGACACATAGACAAAACCAAAGAGGGGTAGGATGGAGGGTAGGAGGTGGGGATGCCTGGGGTAGGGGGAATGGTGGGAGGGAATGGAGATAACTATACTTGAACAACAGTTTTAAAAAGACTAAAAAAAAGTAAAAAAAAAACCCAGAATACAGCTTAGCTATTTTACCATGTTAGCCTTCCAAGCACTCTTTCCAGACAGGTGACAACAACAGTTCCTTCCACCTGCGTGTCGCTTCAGGAACAATAAGTAGAGAATCAATATAGACATGGGAGAGGCCCACTTTTTATGTCTCTTCAGAAATTCTTATGCTTCAGAATTTCTAAAATGCAGCTCCTCGTCCAAAATCCCCAGCAATATGTTAACAGCCTGGAACAGTTTTCTAATGCCATGCCAAATACTTGTGGGGATAGGCCATCCTGATGAATAAAGCAAATTATTCCGTTAGAGGTTTTTTGTATGTATGTATGGGTAAGATATGGTTACTGTTGCTTAATAGGTTTAAAAATAAAAGATCAACCCTACACAGACTTCTCCCTTCTTCAAAGGCCTAAGTCCATTGTGGCTGTGTTGACCAGATCAATAGGGCCCCATTTAGAGTGAGTGACTAAGGACAATGAAGTAAAATATACTGCCCCATGCTCCTGCTGATTTTTATCTTCAGGAAAACCATTAGAACAATGTGTTTGGTTAACTGAACACATTGTTTACCAAACATAGATATGTAATAGCAATAAAAGCAAATACTTCTAGACTACTTACTATAAGCAAGCAGGTACTATTCTAAGCATTTACATATATCAGTTGATTTCATCCTGACAAAAACTCCAAACAATAGATGCTACTGTTCATCTCATCTTGCTTATGAGGGAACTAGACAGATAAGTGACTTGCCTATGGTCCCACAGTAAGTACGATGAAACAGCATTGAAGATAGTCAGGTAAAGAACAATATCTCTTGTCATTCAATTTTGTTTCCATCACCACTTAATTAAACCTTGGGTCAGGAAAATTTTTATTTTCTCAAAAAAGGAAAAAAAACGTCTTGCCTTAGGCCAGGCCTCCCCTCCTCACTATTTGCAGTCTCTGTCCTATGTAACACATGGTGAGCTCTCCTGCTGACAAAGTTAAACTGAGGCCAGTTCTCACTAAATATCCATGCTATGGGTAAAGAGAATTGCTGTCTGTTCATGGGCATTGTGTTGTCAGTGGTGACTATATTCTTTCTGCATCAGAAACAGAAAAACTGAGACTTCTGAAGTACCCAAGAGTTTCCCCCAAATGGTCATCCCAGCCACTATCATCTCCCAACTCAAAAACATACTGAGGAACCAAGCTACTGATTAATTCGACCATCTATCCTTTCCCAAGGTGTTTCTTGTGATAGAACTTGACTATCTCTGGCTAACCTATGCTTAGCAAAGACAATTCCTTACCCAGACCTCGTTCCTGGAACGTGTAAAAGCACTATACAGAAAGAACAGCTACTTGTAAAAATACAGACACATACTGCTTCCCACACTAAGTGCAAATGTCTTGTGAACTTGAAGTGAATCTTTTATCTAAACCAGTTATACAGGCCACAGTCTCCAAAGTAAAGTTTGCCTCATTTTAAATCCCAGGCAAATGCAAGATAACAAATGGCCTCAGGTTTGACTTTGTACAGTAAGAAAAATTTATAGCTCCTTAGCTGTGTTTTAGTTCCCACTTTCCTCCACAAATGATGAGGCTAATTTAATTAAAGGATCTAGACTCCCAAGCTTTTAAAGCAATGGCCCATTTAGTGTTGGGAAGATGAAACAACACACACCATTTTTGTCCCCTCCCCTATTTCCATCTGCCCCTTTACCCCAGGGATGGGAACACCTCACAGACAATGCCCTGGGCTGGGCGGGGGGCGGGGCATGCGGGGTGGTGGTTAAGGAATAGAGCAGGACAGAGAATTCCCAGACTAATCTTAAGTACCCAGCTTTTCAGAGAGACCCACAGGAATTTGTCTAGAAGGACACATTAAGTAGAAAAGTCAGGATGATCAGAAGTTTCACAACATAATGAACCCCATAATCAATGACAGCCAACTCTGGATACCCACAGAGTGCTAAGCACCTTTCTAAATGCCTTACATGTTTTCACTCATTTATCTTTCATTGGGAAACAATGAGATAGATACTATTCTTACCATTCACAGTTCACAGACGAGAAAATTGAAGCACAAAGTTAACAGACTTGCCAGGGTCACACAACTAGTTAGAGGAAGAGCCAAACATTCGGACCCAGGTACTCCAGCTTCAGGATCCCTGGGCTTAACCCTGTGTTCATGCTGAGGGAATTTTCATGCTGGCTGCCTGCCCTCCTCTTCCTGGCCTCGGGGATAAAGAAACACTCGGCAAATTACCTAGGGGCTCGTAGAGAGGGTGGATTTTATAAAAGCCTGCCTTGAGTTTGGTTTGGTTTGGTTTTTTGGAGGGAGTCATTGTTTCTGATACTGAAAAAAAAAACTCCTTACAAATTACCATAATGTTTGTCTAGTCTTTGGACATACTCATCAGTTTCCAGAGGAAAGGAAACAGCAGCTAGGACACTTTAAGAATGGCTTATCGGGGAGATCACTTCGTAAGTTATAAACAACCAACCATGTTGTACCTGAAACTAATATAATATTGAAAGTCAACTCTAATTGAAAAATTTTTTAAATGTCAAGAATCCAGCGAATACCAAAAGTACCAACCCAGGTCTCAAATGATGCCTGCAGAGCAGCACAGCTAGAGAGTGAGTGATTTCTAAGACCATTTTATCCCATTATATCCACTCAGCATGAATTTGTTGATAGAAACATTCCAGTTTCAAGCTTTTCAATATTCCTGATATTTACTTAGACTGGAGGAACAAAGAGGAAAGTTCACCGCCGTCTGTAAGAGCAAACATGTCATTGGACCATCTCCACTGCAGAGTTTCAAAACAGCAAGCACCACTCCTCTTCGAAAATCGAGGATGATTCTGGAGCTTCCAGAGCCTGGAACAGAAACCAGAATGCAAAGAGAGCCTGAATTGTTTTATCTTGCTCACTCAGGTGTTGCAGGTGCCTGGAAGGGTGCCCAACAGAGAGTAGTAGGCACTGAATACACTGAATGAAAACTGGTGAATGAATGAGTTGGGACAACAGAGTTCTCTACCAGTCTGCTTCCATTCCTGCTCCGAGGGAACCAGGTAAGGCCCTTATTCAAATGTATTCTACAATTTCTTCTGCAAAATGTGCAACCTGAGCAAACCTACACCTCCCATAAGATTATTTTAGTAGCCCGAGGGTGTGTTGATTATAACACCAGCATTTAACCACTGGTTTAAAATAAAGGCCTTCACACACCTGAAGTATGAACGTCAAACTCACAAAGTAATCTAGTGTAATGGCTAAGGATTTGGTCTTTGGGGTAAGACCTAAATTCAAATCTGAAGTCCACTATTCATAAGCCACATTTTGAAGCTTTCTTAACCTCTGTTTCCTCATCTTTAAAATCAAGGTAATAATGCATACCAGAAAGGTTGTAAGAACTGCATTAGATAATACATCAAAAAGGCTAGCAGAGTACCTGGGGTACAGGAAATGCCTAACAAATGGTTGGAAAGAGTGAAGTGGGAACATGCTGAATATTTACTCTTTCATTCTGAGGCTCATTCTCTATGTAATTTTTTCAAATCTTCACTCTGATCACTAAGTGTACATGAGGTATACAATTACTAATTTTTCTTTCAGTCTGTTTGTGTCCCTCCCCCTCACCCCGCTACCACTACCAAGGTCACTGAACCTCTCAGAGAAGAATTCTGATATCTTCTGGCAATGTGCTCAGGGAACTTCCAAAAGAGCGCGGCTCATCACTGTGGCATTGCTGGTAGTGATATGCTATTAATGAGAATACATTCCACTAAATGAAAGAATTGATGTGGTTTCCAGAGATACTTAGCTTGCTTCTAGGCCAGTAGCCTCATCTATGTTACTCTCAGGCTGCCTTTCCCAATAACTTTCATGCAAAAAGCCCTTGCCTATCCCAAACCCCGATGATTCCAACCTAACGTGTTATTTTAATATTGACACATGGAGAAGCCTCTTAAAACTCTCCTGGTTCCAATGACAAATTTTGTTTCCTGTACTGAATTTGACCTAGTCCCAGAAAATATTTACGCTTATTTGGTGACACGAGCTATAAAATATAATATACATGTATTGCCTATCATAACATTTAATTAGCTTTAAATTACTATTGCTATAGCAAGCAAGGCGATCTTAAGAGAAGGAGACTGTTAGATTCAAGGTGGAAAGGAAGGGAAATGAAGTTAACATTTTTAAATTCATATAATGTACCAGCAGCTTGGATGTCTAACTACCCAGAAGTTACTGAGCGCATGTATCATGGGTCAAGCCCTGGGCTAAGCACTTTTAAGCCCGTGCTCTCGCACTGAATCATCACACGTGCTGCTGACATTGGCAAGACAGAGCCCTGCTCTCCAACCAGGCAAACTGCAGCACAAAAGGGTAACTTGCTCAAGGTCTCTTATTTCAGAAGTGATGAGTTCAGAATTTAAACTCTACAGTCTGTCTTCAAAGTCTAATATTCCTCACATTACCGTTGGGTGTTCCCTACAGCTGACAGGCAGGTGGTAAAATCTTGCCCTTTACCACTGGAGCAAGTAGAGGTGTAGGATCTAATTTTCTGACTCATATACAACAACGGATTCTATCACACAGAAGGATGACTTCATGGCCTCTCTATACCGAGGTGAGGATGCGTCCCAAATTCTCTGTTAAATGAAGAATGAGCTAGATCATGATCTCCTTAGAGAGCAACTGCTTCTAACCCAATTCTGAAATCCTGACATCTCCACTTAACAGTTGTGTATCATGATGCAAAGTCACACCAACTGCTTACATGGAGTAAGTTTTCCTCCTTCACTCACCAACTTCTCCTAGCTCGTGGCTTTCCTCCCAAAACCTTTCCTGGGTATTTTCATAAATGGATTTCATAATCCTGAATATAAAGAGAATCATAGCAATGCCAACTCCACCCCCGAGACTGGCTCCTGAAGGCATGCTTCAGACCCTTCACTTGCTTTTCAGACAAGAGTGGAAATAATTGGGCTGCACTAGTTCTATTTTTATGAAATTATTCTGAAGAACAGTCATTATGTTGGGAAAATTCTACCTGATCCATCTCCATGGGTCTGCTAAATGAGGACAGTGGTTTGGGAGAAAGCAGTTGTAACCTTTTAAAACCACCACACTTTACAGTACTTGGTGCCTTACATATTTCAACAGGCATTGCCTCGAAGGCCAAACTTGACAAAGTATATATCCATCAGTAGCTCTAATTTAATAACAATTTTTCTCTATCATGTCCAGACTTATATGACATGTTCAAAAAACCTATAAACATAAATTCACACCATAAAAGCAATCATGATCGTCAGTCACTCCACTGGATAGATACATCAGTTGGTGGGATATTTGTTTTATGATGCTCAGAGTGGGAGGTGCACTGGTGCAGCCTACGGTTTCCCAACAGAGCTCTTGGGTATCCTGAGATTTGCCGTGGTTGAGTGTAAGAGTTTCCAGGCTCTAATCTTGGTCCTGCTAGTGAAATTCACATCGTTTAAATAAATTTCCTCATCTCCCAGTGGTATGGATTAGACTAAAGGTTTCTAAGGTCCTCCAGAAGCTTCAAGCTCTATGGGCTCCTTCTTCTACTCCCTCCACCCCATGCACACATGGGCGTCTTCATTCTTCCCCTTGCAAACACCACTGAAACCAGGGGTGACTATTCATACTGGTCAGATTGCAAGACTCTAGGGCATTGATGGGGCCACTTTCACTAGGAGATGGGGTTGCCATGTGGTAGACGGCACACCTGAGAATGGAATGCATGTGGAAGTGGCTCTGTTTCCCTGCGCTCATCCGTACAGCTGAAGTGGGAAGTGGGCCCCAGGCTTGTTTTCTGCACTGTTCTGCCCTCTCTTCTCTGTCCATAGCCAAGCCTGAGCCCATGGCTCACGGTGCAAACCCAGCCATCTTGGGCACTGGATTGGGAACAATTGCATTCTTTCTTACAGTTTCTCTGTCCTTCTCTCTCTCTCTCTGTAGTTCCATTCCTCTGTGCTGGCAGAAGTGAAGGATTGGGTATAACTAGCTAGAGGAAGAAAAATTATGCTCATATAGTCCAGTCGGCTTTACCAGAGTTCCATAGATTAAAAACAAACCCAAATGTCAAACATAGCTCTGCCAATTTACTTTCTGTGTATTCCACATGGGTGCACCTTCCCAAATAATTGTTCTAGGGGGGATACGGGAGGGGCCTAGGTGGGAGGCAGAGGTTCTGAAGTCCTTGGCTCTAACACTCTATTGTTACCAATGATACCATAACCAATGAGATGGTTTGGAGACTATTTGATTTCAAAAACAAATATAAACAACAATTTGATCAGAAGTTAGCTTATATCCTTACTGGCAAAAATTCATTTGTTTGAATGAGTTCACATGAAGCCCAAATCTCCCTCTTTCCCAGAGTATCTTTTGTTCTCTGTCTCTGTCTCTCTCTCTGCCTGTCTCTCCCTCTCTCTCTGTCTGTCTCTCTCTCTCTCATACACACACACATACACACACCAGTGATGGTGCAGGCACATCGCTGCATCACACTGAGAAAGACTGAGTCTACTCCTTTCAAGACAGGCCATCTGAACTAGGGAGCCTCCTGCAAATCCCAAAGAAGTATTATAACTGGTCCCAGTTTTTCCTGTCCACTGGCCACATACACACTCTCCCCACAAACCCCCAACACAGAGCATCTGATTTACACACTCTAGAATTTTCCCACCCACTGAGAGCAGTGTATCTCCAACAAGTTACCGCAATGACAGAGAGTGAATTCTCAAGGACAGAAGGACACATCCCCAGACTCGTGCAGGCAAGAGGCTGCTGCTGCCCTCCCTGCCCCACCGAGTGCAGAGTGCCCTCTTCACCAACAAAGTTGAACCAAACTCCTTTCCGGGTTTTCCTTGAGGCTAGCGACTTATCAAAGCTGAAACTTCGCAGGTCCTTAGCCTCCAATCCTTTCATGAGAATCCTATCATTTCCACACCATTGACTGGGGCCGACATGCTGCTTTGGATATAGAAGAGAAAAATAAAGCTGACAGAATATTTAGCAGCCACCTCCTCAGGCAGTTATGGAAACTCAGCTGAAAGGATTATGTCTGGCTTCTCAGAAAAGAAAGAAGAGAGAGGAAAGACAAAAATATTCAAGAATTGTTCACTTCTAGAGTCCCTTCAGTAAGTTCCACCTTTCCACAGAGACAACAAATGTAGGCCCTGTCAAAGAGTTCCCGTTTTTCTTAACACTCCCTGAGCAATTCTCAATCTCTTGCTATTAAACGAACTCTGTTCTCTAATGCAAAAGCACCTTTGTAGAAATTAGACATGAGATGCTTCTAACCATTCCAGAACCTTCATATTGGAGCCTCATAGAAGAAGCTTTAGTGGAGTCTCTCAGGTACAACGGCTGCTCTCTTGTTCTATCTTTTCTTCTACAGGGAAGGTGAGACCAGGAGGACAGTGTCAGGCTAGTAAACAAACCCAGGGCAGCACCGGCTCCTGAAAGAACCTGGGAGCTGTGCCTGGGGCCACCCTCCACACTGCACCCCAGCAGCTGAGAGAATAGGCAAGAAGGGATTTGTGACTTTCCTGGTTTATCTCCCAGCTGACCAAAGGTACTTGGTGGCACCACATTCCCTAGAGTGCCATGAGGTCCGAAGTCCTTCTGGAATGATTGCACGTACTCCTCACCACATCTGGCTTCCCCAACCTCCAGGCTAACACAAGTACCTGGGCCTCCTCCATAGAATTTGCTGCCCTAGTCAAGACTAGTCCCAAAGGTTAATTTGTTACACATTGTGAAAATATTACGTATTCAGAGTAAAGTTTTTAATTATGCAGAATGGTATATAATAAAAGACAAAATTCCTCTCCCTGTCACCTGACACCCCATGTACCCTCACTACATTGCATAGTTTGCACCTCACAGTTTATTTTATATCCTTAAAGAAATGATTTATGCATATGCAACTGAATCTATACACACTTTTTTAAATAGTCAACTGGGAATCACACAAAAAGCATACGATTGCATCCACTTGTTTTTTTTAACTTAATGTATTTAGACATTTTTTCTATATTAGTATACTCAGATCGAATTTGTTCTTTTTCTTTTTAAGAACTGAATATAGTTTGAGCAGACCATAATTTGTAAGTTCCCTTGTGAGGGACCATTAGGTGCCTCCCAGCTGTTTACTCCAAGCCAGGCCGCAGTTAAATTATTTGTACACATATCTGGGTGATTCTGGGCAAGCGTCTCTCAGAAGGAGAATCCTTGGCATGGAAAGTGGGCACACTGTAACTGTGGACAGATGACCCCAGACTGGTCTCAAGAATAGCTATTGATAGTAAAGTGTCTGCTCTTCCACATCCTTGCCAACACTCGGTGTTCAACAACAGGTAAAAATGGCATTTTATTGTTTTAGTTTCCATGTTTAAATTATGAATAAAACTGGGAATATACCCACTCATAAATCCTAAGTGTGCATCTATAGTGCCCTGCTTAAACACATGCAGGTACACACACAGAAACATGTTTTTTTTTTTTCTGTGAACTACTTATTCATATGCTTTACTCATGTTCTCTTGGATTATTTGTGTACTCTTCTTGATTTGTAAGAATATACACATACAGGACTTTCAGCCAAGATGGAGGCATAGGTGGACGCACCATACCTCCATGCACAACCAAGATTGGAACAACAATTTAGAGGCAGAATTACACCCAGAACTGATAGAGAATTTATCTGAATGGAAGTCGGACAGCCAAGAAGTTGAAGTAGACCCATTTATCCAGACTGGTAGGAGGGGCGGAGAGGAGCAGCCGGGTGCGGGGCACAGGGCGCAGCTCGGGTCGTGGCAAGGAGAACAGAGAGAGTTGGGTGCATAAGGCAACCAGGAGCGGGTAAGGCATCTGGGGCACACAAGATCTCAGCGGGTGGACCCTGAGTACACAAGTGGCAGCTGGCAGACCCAAGTGAGGCGGCGACTGTGGAGCAGGGCAGAGTGCGCAACCCAGGATCCGTCCCACGGAGAATGGAGCTACCGCTATTGTTCCCTCCCGCCCCGCCCCCGCCCCCACATACAACGTCACAATCTAGTGACTGGGGTGCCCAGCTCTGGTGAACACCTAAGGCTCCACCCTCACCATAACAGGCGAGACCAAACCAAAAAAAAAAAAAGAGAGAGAGAGTCATGTCTCAAACAGAAGAACAGATCAACATCCCAGGACTCATCATTTTAAGTGACCGAGAGATAGCCAATCTATCAGATGCACAGTTCAAAACACTGGTAATCAAGAAGCTCACAGAATTGGTTGATTTTGGGCACAAATTAGATGAAAAAATGCAGGTTACCATAAAAGGAATGAAGGAAAATGCATAGAGAACCAATAGTGATGGGAAGGAAACTGGGACTCAAAACAATAGAGTGGGCCAGAAGGAAGAAAAAAACAACCAAACAGGAAAGAATGGAGAAATAAGAATTCAAAAAAAACAAGGAGAAGGTTAGGAACCTCCAGGACATCTTTAAATGTTCCAACATCCGAATTATAGGGGTACCAGAAGGGGAAGAGGAAAAGCAACAGATTGAAAACGTATCTGAACAAATAATAAAGGAGAATTTCCCCATTCTGGCAAAAAAATAGACTTCCAGGAAATCCAGGAAGCTCAGAGAGTCCCAAAGAAGTTGGGTCCAAGAAGGAACACACCAAGGCACATCATAATTACATTAGCCAAGGTAAAAATGAAGGAGAGAATCCTAGAAGCAGTAAGAGATAAGGGGACAGTCACCTACAAAGGAGTTCCCATCGGACTGTCAGCTGATTTCTCAAAAGAGACCTTACAGGCAAGAAGGGGCTGGAAAGAAGTATTCCAAGTTATGAAAAATAAGGACCTATATCCCAGATTACTCTATCCAGCAAAGCTTTCATTTAGAATGGAAGGACAGATAAAGTGCTTCTCAGATAAGGTCAAGTTAAAGGAGCTCATCATCACCAAGCCCTTATTTTATGAAATGTTAAAGGGACTTATCTAAGAAAAGAAGATTAAAAAAAAACATGTATAGTATAAGAACAGCAAGCTCACAATTATTAACAACCACACCTAAAACAAAACCAAAAGAAACTAAGCAAACAACTAGAACAGGAACAGAACCACAGAAATGGAGATCACATGGAGGGTTAGCAACAGGGAAGAGGGAGGAGGAGTGAGAGGGAAAAGGTACAGAGAATAAGTAGCATAGATTGTAGTTTGAAAATAGATAGGGGGAGGGCAAGAATAGTATGGGAAATGTAGAAGCTAAAGAACTTATAAGTATGACACATGGACATGACTAAAGGCGGGGATGTGGGTGGGAGAGGGTGTACAGGGTGGAGGGGAGTGAAGGGGGAAATGGGACAACTGTAATAGCATAATCAATAAAATATATTTTAAAAACTTAAAAAAGAATATACACATATATATGAAATTACTATATATTTACCATAAACATTCACATTTTTCCCACTTTGTTCTTTGAATTTCTTTAGTTTATTTACAGTATTATTATAATACAGAGAATTTCACATTTAAAAAAATAATTTATCAGCGTTGGGCTTTGAATCTTCTCGGTTTTATGTCAGGCCCTAAGAGCTTCCTTACTACAAAACTACTTTTTAAATTATTAGTATTTCCTTCTAGCATTTTTATTGCTTAATGCTTTACATATAAATGTTTTAATCTTTTGGTTTAGTGTAAGACATGAGGTAAGAGTCTATTTATACATTGTTGCCAAATTTCCATTTGTCCAAACATAACTTAATACCTAATCTAATTTTGCCTTACTGATTTCAAATACTACCCTACATGTCAAATTCCCAAAAATGGGCAGGTCTATTTCTAGACTTTGTAAATTGCTCATTGATTTTTTCTATTTCTACCTTGATTATAAACTGATTTAATTACCATCATTACACATTTTAATAACTGATAAGGCTAGTCCTTCCTCATAACTCTTTTTTAGTATGTTTTATTTTTATGCTGGAAAAGTTACAAGCAGACTCTCCCTTCAAGGGTGATGGCTTGGGTTTGCTTTGAAGGATGACTCTTCAGTTCTGTAAAAAACCACTTGAGTAGGTCCTGTGGTTATGCAATCCCCACCCACACGCTGGGGAAGACCTAAATGTGAACCCAGATGCAATCTGTTCCATCGAAGTCAAGAGCTCTGTTTAGAAATGCAAATTGGGCAGATCTTTGAACAGATCTGTTTCTATAGTTTACACAGCCAATAAAGAAATGTTTCTTCCCCAAGTGTGAATTCATAATGTCCTACTCATATATGTGAGTACATGTGACAGAGTGATGTGTGTGTCTGCCAGCATTTGTCTCCAGGAGAGGCAGAGAGGGGATGGGACAGCCAGAACCACCCTACAGAGCAAGGGAGAGTGTGAGAAGGAACAGGCTGGACGGTGAAGCCCATCCTGGCCAGGACTCTAGTCCACATTGGTGTCAGGAACAACTGAACACCCTGAATCAGGAAAACGGATATTGTTAAACTTTTTTCTGATTTATCCTAGAGTCTTCAGAGAAAACCTTATTCCTATGGCCCTTTTCCTTCAGGGAATAAATATTCCCAGTCGTCCTAGAAGGGAAGTGGGGAAACAGAGATGCTTGGAGTCATCTAGGGCTTGGGAACCTTGACTCCAGGTGAGAAGATGAGCTCAGGACGCTGCATTGTGAGTGGTTAAGCAGCAGGCTGGGGGCCACCCTGAAAGGGAAGCTTATGAAGAGGCTGTGCACCTTGTAGATGACCTCAGTGGGGGCCTTTGAATGCTGCCATGCTTGGAATCCCTTTTGCATTCTCTTCACTGTTCTTGCCTTCTGAAACCTCCAAATCTTCACAAAGCCTGGGACCACTTCACAGGAAATTAAGGGGGTGTGAAGGGAAATGACTGTGCCCAACTGGGGAAAACAGTCAGGAGACATCCAGCTGCAGGATGAAGAGAGCTGAGAAAGCAGCAGGCTGGGCGTGAATTAGCAGGAAATGAACCGACAGAAGACAGAGGTGGCAGCAACCACCACGGCCGATTTCTGTAACATGGGCAGTTCCCAGGGAGTTCCAGAAGAAAATACTTAGGTGGGGAAACTGGAATACACAGGAATTTCTACAGTCACTCTAATTCGGTTACTAAGGGGAAATGTGGAGGAAACACCTGTGGAAGAAAGGGTCATCTCTGTAATGAATGTTAAACTTTTGTAAATTCTAGTTTTATTGTTTACGGTGAGATGTTACTCATTACATTAAGTTTTCCAAATAGGGCAGCTTCATTCAAGGTCTCACCAAACTCACACAGTTTTCAAATAGTCCAGTAAATTCTATCAAGGCAAGTCTTTATCCTAAACCAACCAACCAACCAACCAACCAACCAACCAACCTACCAACCAACAAAAATGTAAATCCAGCTCATCCAGGTAGTTACCTCAGCTCTCCTCTCATCAGACTGAGGACTCCAAGATAAACCTTGGTTGCCACCTCGGCTGGTGAGCAGGGAGAGGCCTCCCAGGATGGACAGCTCTGCCATTCCTCCTGGATGTGGTCTGTGGAGAAGGACTTCACTCCTCCAGCTGTTGCTAAATAAAAATAATTAAAAATTGAAGTTTCCACACTCTCCTTCTTTCCTCTCACCCCTCCTCACCCAGGCTTCCATGCTGCCCTTGGACTACTTACTAAGCCCTTGTTTCAATACAAACTTCTCTGATATTCCTCTGAACTCAATGAAGACAGACATATTTGGATCTGGGGAGATTCTCCTATCCCCCACAGAACATTCTGCAATGTGATTCTCACTCAAAGTTGCCCAATGCTTATGCAGTCATGGAAAACCATGTTTTGACTCAGGTGCCACTAGTCCCCATGAGTTTCCTCCTCCATGTAATAAGCACTTACTGAACATGTGTGTATTGTATTCACAGCTTGATACCATGGAAGATAGAGATATTGATGGTCATACTAGCTTTTAGTTTTATGTTTTTATTTTTATAACAATTTCCAAATGTAATGCCTGATCTAAAGCTGAGTAGAAGAAATGTCTGTGCCTTAAAAGTTATTTAGATTTCTTGGAAAACAATAGGTACCATGCTGATATGAAAATGTAATAAACTTTATACTTTCTATTTTACAAAATGAGAAAATTAACATGAGGTCAGCTTAACCTTAGAAGGGTTCTTAGAGGGTGCTGACTCAGAGTACTTTTTTTAAATTTAGAGATAAATATGAGTGAATTCTTAAAGATATTTTTATATAACCACAGCATAGAAATTTGGAAAAAAGAATAAAACTCCACTATCCTCATTGATATTATTAGCATGCATAATAAAAAAAAATGGAATGAAGTATATACTGTATTATTTGCTTCCATGAATATAGATATAGATATATAGATACAGATATATAGATATAGATATTCTGATTTTTAACATTAGGCAATAAATAATTATATGCTACTACATAGTGTTTATAGCCATCATTTTAATATTTATATCATGTTACAATGCGGGTATGAAAACACATTACATAACCGTTGACCCATTACTAGACATACTGAGTTTTCTAACATTTCATCTATTTTGAGCAAAATAGTCTTTCCATGTTGTTGTTCCCTCTAGGTAATTACCTAAAGGAAATCTTATTTAAAATAAATAAAACTTATTCTTCTTTTGCATTTGGGCTTTCTTGCTGAAACTATGGTAAATCTCAATTGCAAAATTGAGGTGATTAAAATCTTAATGAAGATTTTTGCTGCAATTTTCAGTTATTTAAAAATCTACATCCATCCTTGAGTGACTAGTTCTTCTCCACAAATGATTTTTTCTGTCTACTTGGCTCATCTGCAAGGTAAGCAACATATTTTTCTGTCAACTTTTTGTTATATATCCATGGAACCATACTATTAATAAGATAAACTAATTAAAACAAAAGTTGTGGTGTCTTTAAGATCTAAACATAAAAAATGAATCAGTAGAATACCAAGTGTTTTCTCTGGGTTAAAGTAAATAAGGAAATATTTTGGTCCTATGGAATCATTTCTATGTGTTGAGACAGATGTAGGAACACATTTTCCTGGCTAATACAGTGGATTTGCTTCTGCTTCTATTTATTTTCTCTTTTTTCCCCCTTAAGCCTGGAAACAAGATGCTCCTGATTTCCCACCTGCATAACACCATTCTACTGCTCCTGTAATTAATCGATCCTCTTGAAATCACCTTTTATATTCCTTCCGCAATGTTCTAATTCTATCCACAGATCCCATTGGTGAGCTGTGCAGTGCTTGCTAGCATCCCCAGATTTTATAAGAGAAAGCAACTCAACGCTTCTGTTATCTTCGAAGTTTTACACCCAGAGATGTTCCCTGTGGGCTCCCTGCAGTGGCTCCTAGACACTCTTTTCTTGCAAGGACTTGTAGTGCAGGTGAAAGTGGAGAAACTTGCAAGGATTGCAGAAACACAAGCTACAGGACCAAATTCTTTCAGCCAGAAAATAAGAGGTCCACAGACACATGCATTTGAAAACTGCTTCTGTGTCCACCTCGGGATGTCGAATATAAGAACCCTGAACATTTCATAAGGTTACTTAGCTATTTAAGCTCTATAAGCAAAGAGGGTTGGAGAAATTACAAACAAAATATGTTAAAAGTCTTTTTATGTTTAATGTTGTTACGTCATAACACTTGTTCACTGTAAAAATTCAAAATTCACAGAAAAGTACAATGAAGGAAATAAAGGATGAATGTATTCCTGGTGAGTTTTATGTCCAAAGAACCACATTGTTAATGTGACAGTTTTTTTAATAAAATGGAATATTGTTCTATATCATAATCTACAACGATGCTTTGTTCAATCCATAGTACACTATAATTTTCTGTGTTATTTGTGTCCTAAAACATGATTTTTGTCATATCATATATGAATGAACCACAGATTTTTTAATTCCTGGTTTTTAACATTTGTGGGGGGTTTTTCTATTATAAGTAAGTGTATTTCTGACTTCCCATACATTTTTGGGGAAAAATTCACATTTTGCTAGTCACAAAATATGAACAATTTGAAAGATTTTTAGCGCATGTGGAGTTGTCCATGAAGGATATTTCAGTCTTTTAATCTACAAAAATGTGTTGTGTATATTCCTTCCCACATTTACATTTATGAAAGTCAGGTGTGATATTGTTAACCAACCTCTAAAATAATCTAAGTGTGGTAGTGCATCCCTCCTCCAGTTCCTTTGTACATTTAATCCTTTTGTTTCTGTAAAAACTACATAATTCGAAAAATGGCATTTTGCACTGTCATGATTATACTGGAAGAGAACCACAGTTTATTTCCATCTCGATGTGTATTCCCTTCAATCAAAGGCTGTACTCTCCTAGGAAGAAGCTTTTTGTTCAGAGGGGAGAGGGGAGGGAATTTCAGGGGAATTTCAAGGCGGAAGGGGGAAGGGTTTACAGGAAAAAGTATAAAGGACATATGGATAAAAACTAGGGGCGGGTGGAAATGGGAGGGATAAAGGGAGGGCTAGGTGGGTGGATTGGGATGGGAGTAAAAGATAGAAAATTGTACTGCAACAAGAATTAAAATAAAAAAAGATTAAAATGAAAAATCATTCCTTTTGATGGCAAAAAAATCATATACTTTTAGAACGTAAGGTTGACACCCAATACTTTAGCTGGCCAGGATCCCTTCCTCTCTTGGTTGTTTTTGATTTTTGGTGGGAGGCAGGTATAAGAACATTGCTCCATTCCGTCTGATTTCAGAGCAGTTACCTTCATCCCTTCAGTTATTATTTATTGAGCATCTATTTTGTGCCATGCATTTTTCTAGAATTTTGGAATTCAGCAGTGAGCAAAAGTGAAAACACCCTGCTCTCTTGGAGTTTAGATCCTAGTTGGAAAAGTTGGCCAAGTTAGACCAATAGGAATTATCTTGTAGGATTTTATACCAGACTGAGAAAAATACCTCTTTCTACCTTGATTGGGAGCTATAATGATACCATTATAGAACTCCCAGATGTCATGTCCTTAAGTTGTGTTGTATCCCCAGACCCATCCCCCTTAGTTACAAGAGACAGCATAGTGCCCCCTGCCTTTTTGTCCTTAACTTCTTTGTATAACACAGACTCTGGTCCCACACTGGTGAGTGCCTTACTTTTTTTTTCTCCTCTTTTAGAAGATGGGGTCTGAGATTACTAGAACCAGGAGGAGAGAAGATGTTAAGATTATGTTTATGCTTTATTTTTCTTTCTTCTGACAGTTCTTTCTCTAATTATTTCATTTTATGCATACATTTCATTAACTCAGCATTTACTGTGCAACTACTACGCACAACCATAGTCTTCTAGGTACTAAGAACACAGCAGTAAATGACACACATAAAAATTCCTATGCTTAAAGGAGTTTAATTTCTAGTGGAGCCAGCTAGACAATAATCAAGCTAACGAATAGAGTGGTGATAAGAAATAGTCAGCAGGGTAAAACAAGGAGTGCTGAGAAAGGCACTCCTTGTGCCTTTCCCTGAGAAAGGGGATTATTATTTCATTAAAAAAAAATAATAGCCTGAGAAAGACCTTGCTTTTTAAAAAGAGGTTGGAACACAGGCCAGAAGGGGAGGAGGGAGCAAACCAAAGTTAAGCTGAGGGAGTGCTGTTTGGGAACAGAGACAGCAGCGCAGGGATGCTGGGACACGGCTCTGGGGTCTGGTCCCTGGGAGGAGTCCTGGACTCTAAGACAAGTATTAGTGTTACATAAGGAGGAAAATGATGGAGGAAGGTATTATAGAAAATTCTAGATTTAGTTTACATTAAAAAACTAAATTCTAGATTTAGTTTACATTAAAAAACTAAATTCTAGATTTAGTTTTTTACTATCCCCTTTAAAAGCATGGTTTATGAAATGTTATTGAAATTCCTGTTCTTTTAATAGAGAATATTTTATAACTAGGGGTGAGATATCAAAATTATCTTTTTAGTATACTTACTAAGAGCTCCCCATCTAAGTCTCCACTGGTGTCTGATGCACCTTCCCCCACCACCATCCTTGCCCACACAGTCACTGAGGGGTGAGAGTCTGGTTTACACTAGATTGAAATCTGGAGTCGGGCATCCTCAGCTGAAATGACAAGAGACACTAATGTCAAAATATCAGGCAACATCCACAAGTTCAGGGACAGACACTGTTAGTATCTACATGCAATATGTGTATAGTATATACATTATTTTTGGGGGAAAAACAGAATTCAATGGGGTAAATATTAAAGGTCTTACCTGCTTCATTCAACAACTCATGAATCAGGCAGCATCCTGTCTAGCAGAGAGAAAGGAGCTCCGAGGAGCTGTACAAAATGAAGAACTTTTAAGCAGAAGGAAGCAGGAACAAGGAAGCTACACTGGGCAGAAAGGTGGGTTGGTTATTATGAGGTTACTTTCCTTCAGGGGACGGCAGGGGTCTGGCAGACAGATGACCTACCTCGTGCTGACCAGGCGACTCCTGATTGACTGATGTAGGATTCCATTTCTGGAAGGACTGAAACTTTCAATAAGTCTTGGTTGGAGACATGGGCTTAGCATAAGGAACTCCATTTTGGGCCTGTTTTGTTTTTCATATACGTATATTGTATGTGTGTGTGTGTGTGTGTGTGTGTGTGTGTGTGTGTGTGAACACTAACACTGAGACCCAGGATAAACTGAAACAAGGTTCTTTCCTCTGTCAAGGAGAAATGATTCCACTACCATCAAAAATGCCAACCTCCTCCCTTCAAAAAGAGAAGTCAGTTATAGTTGTGCCGGAATAGCTGCCCTTCTAAATCAGGCACACGCCCCTCCCTACATCACAATCTTATGCAATAGGTAGGAAGTCAGATGAAAGTGCTCAGACAGCCGTCAAGAGAGTGCCTGCGTTTAAAATCCTGGAGAATCACAGAAACAAGCTGTCCAGTGATGTGTTTTATCTTATGGGCCTGCAGACCCAAGGAAGGCAAGCCTGTGAGGCTGGTTAATCAGCGAACTGCAGATACCTTTAGAAACTTCACCCTTCCTCCTTTCTTCCAATGCAGAGCCCCCTCCACCCATCTGATGCTTGGCCTTCATTTCCTCACTGTAAAGTGTTGGATCAGCTTTTCATAAGGCTGCCTTCAGCTTGGAGAGAAAAATTCACTCATTCTTTGGTGTTATGAACCAAATGGTCACCCTGGAAGAAAAACAACAATCCACAAATACTTACAACTGTGCTCTGCGTTGTTAGGGAGGGGAGCTCCGTCTATAAACAACACTTTTTTTTTTAGATTTTATTTATTTATGTTTAGAGAGAGGGAAAGGGAGGGAGAAAGAGAGGGAGAGAAACATCAGTGTGTGGTTGCCTCTCATGCACCCCTCACTGGGGACCCAGCCCATAACCCGGGCATGCACCCTGACTAGGAATCGAACCAGCCACTCTTGGTTTACAGGCCGGTGCTCAATCCACTGAGCTATACCAGCCAATGCTACAAACACTTTTGAAAGATTTTTCTACTTAATTTGAAAGTTTTACGTGTTTAAAAGAAAGAAGTCCAGTCTCCTTCAAAAAATAAATCTTCTAGTTTGAGGAAAGAGGAAGAATTTTTTGAGAGTATCGGGAAAGTGTGAAGTACAGTTGGTAATCCTGTGGTCAGTGACGAGATATCATGCCCGCTGTGATGCACTTGTGGAGAAAATACCAGGAAATCCAGAGGCAAGCTAAGACTCGCCCATGCCACACTCTCTTGGGGCAATAGTGGAGTCACAGTACAGTTCTGGGCACTTAGAGGTAACAGGAGGGCACAGGAACCCGCTTGGCCACAAACCATACCATATGGGCAGCCACTCTGCATTGCCAGGCAGGAGCTGAGCCAGCTGTCAGGACCACCCTGACAATCATCCTTGACTGCCCAAAAGTTCTAGAATCAGTCTAGCACCTGGGTGTGCAGTAGAGTTATCCCTGACAAGAGGCAATGAAAAGAACTAGTCTGGAATATCTTTTGCATCTTTTTTTTTATTCTCATTCTTGTATGATTTAAATGCACATTGTATGGAAAAAAAACATAAGAGTTACTGGAGACATCAAGTCAAATAACATCATCAGTTCCTGAAGGAAGGCTTCAGGAACCTACAGTTTGGTGGGAAAGACAAGTTCACAGGTAATTAAAGTGCTATGTGACATGTGCTGCGAGCAAATGGAAATGGTGGCACCGAAGCCAGCACAGAGGACAGAAGAGGCAGAGGAGGCATGCTTCCTCTGAGTTGTGAGGATGGAGAATAGCCATCTAGGTGAATACTGTGGGTAAGAACATCAGGTACATGGAACTGCAAATACATGAAGGCCAAAGGCAGCAGCAAACAGCATGGCACCTTCAGACAACTGCCAGTGATTTCCTTTCACTGGACGAACAGTGCCTACATGAAAAATGAGGCTGTAGAGGACATAAGAGGCCATATCTGGAAAGTCTACACTAAACTTCTGAAAAGCAAGAAGAGACAATGAAAGTGTCTAAGCAGGGAGTGCCACAATTAGAGGGGCATTTGGTAACAATCCCCCTGGGACAGCACTACAAAGGGTAAGTGGGAGGGGGCCACAATGGGGGCAGAGACCGGTCAGCAATGTGATAGACTGATGTACGAGAACTACAGAAGCTGGAACCAGGGCTGTGGCAGTAGGACCACAGAGGAAGGAATGAAGATACATTACTGAAAACATGGGCCATGCAGGGCTTGTGACAGGTTGGATATAGTGGTTGAAAAAGAGAAGCACCCAAAATTTTTTTAGAAAGGCAAAAAGTCCATAAAATTTACAGAGAACAGGAAACTTTTGGTCCAAACATGCGAAATCAACAATTTGACGAATCCCTTGGGACTACCTTCTATTGCCACTCCGCACCTTTCTAACGGGCATTTCCTAAATCTACGTCGCAGGAAGCTAATCTCCACTGGGATGTGGATCTGCATGGCGCACCTGGAGAGGACATGGGAGAGCGGCTCCCGGGACTGCCCAGGTCTTCGCACCAGGGAAAGAAGAGCTGCTGAACACTCACCTTGCTCAGGTTTCTTCGAGGAATGCCGTTTGTCATTTCACTGTGCTCTAGGCCCAGACAGCCACCAAGAAAGATGGAAATGACTCCCTCCAGTATATTAACCACCTCCATCCATTCTCAACCAATAGCAGGATAAGAAAGGAAGACAAGACATGGGAGGAATATTCCAGAGAACTTGATACCATTGAGAAGCAAGGAAATGAGATTAACTGGAGTAATAATAACAGAACCAAACGAAGGACAAAATAGTAAATCCCCAAAGCATCAACCCTCTCTCACTTTTCCAATCCATTCATTGAACTCACCAAATACTTTCTGGTAAAAGTGTTTGATGTGTTTTGTTCCAAAATAATTGATGCTTATGGTATTGGCTAAGCACATAGAGGCCACAATAGCATAAGAATTCCTGCCAAGTCATAACATGTGAGTGTCAGAAAATTGTGTCCCAGGTCTGGTCAAAGGCATGTGGCCAAGATCCTCCCTCCATTTATTTGGACTCTCTTCCAGCAACGGTAAGAGTCCTGCCAAATAAGTGCACTGGTGTAGAGACAATTCACTTAGCTTTGAATCGGGTATCCGGAGTGTCCGGCTGTGTCATGTGATCTATCTCAGCCTTGGTTTCCTCATTCAGAAAAGGAAAAATTCATAATTCTTGTCTTATCAACCTGAAGGGGCTCTTGAGAGGATCACAACAAAACAAGGTAAATAAAAACCTCTTTGTACATTATAAAACACTACAGTAACATATGCTTGTTTATTATGTCTCTATTGTCATCAGATGAGGTGTTGGGTTAGCTCAACTGGCAGAGTGTAGGTAGTTTAGATCAAGTCTATCTTCATTCCAGATCAGTCCCCAAACCCCCACCTCCCTCTTAAGGTGAACTACTATCGTCTGTCATTTTCATATGAGAAGGATGACAGAGATATGTGGAAACCAGTGAGAGCTTAAAACAATAACAACTTCGTGTTCTAGTGCTCATTTTGCTTTGTTGACCTCGGATGGATATTACGGGGTATGTTTCAATTTTATATCAATTTGTACAAGTGGAACAATAAATGCAATGGGCTCCACTACTATAAACTTGGCCCTCTCATTATTTAGAAACTGTCTGAACAAAATTCTCGGAAGAAGCTTGGTTTAGCCACATGAACTAATGTGTTTGCTTCTGTTTCTCCTAGTTTATGGTACTTCTCAATATGTCAGTAAGTCATCTGATTACTAGAATGAGATGCCTTGTAGCTAAAATGGAATTAATAAATTATGACACAAATCACTCAGTTAGTAAACTCCCTAACAATCCTAAATTACTCTTTAGTTTCTGAGTTTTCTTTAATGTAATGCATCAGGGTAACTGGTGATATTTTCGTCATCCTCTGTGTAATCCCATCCTCATGAGAATATGCCAAGAAAGGACTTGACTATAATCACAATTGCATGCCTCCATAGCTTAACTGTACTCTTATACTAACCCCTAGTTCTAAAATAATGCCTCTTATCTTTTAAATATGGTTGGCATTTTTAAACAAAAGCTAGAGCACCAGTGAGATGACAAGATAAGTAAAACCAAAATAGATGAATTATTCATATACCTGAAACAACAGCAGCAAATCAGGATATGTTGTTTGACACATGTAAACAACACTGCACATTTTACTGATGAAGAATATGATCAATTACCTCTTGTTTGACATGTTGCAAAATACAAAACATTCAGATTAGTGACTGATTCCCTCCTATCAGTCAAAATGTATTTGACTCATATAGACCCAGGAAAATGCAAATAGGGAAGGAGTGGTGTATAACAAATGTAACATAACCATCATTAATAGTCACTTTAGCATCACAAAGTATAGAATGACAAGGAGGATACTTCTATAGCAGTGATACAGCTGACTAGGGTTTTATAGAAACTGCTGGAGCAGCCCTTAAACTTAAAATTCTGGATGAAGTAGTTGTTAAACCCTTCTTAATTCATAGCTGGGTTTGTGGGGAATTAAGAAATATTTAAGAGTCAAAAGTATGTATAAAGGACACATAGACAAAGCCAAGGGAGGTAGGATGGAGGGTGGGAGGTGGGGATGGCCAGAGTTGAGGGGGAGTAGTTGGGGGGGGGGGGGCGGTGCAGACAACTGTACTTGAACAACAATAAAAATTTTTTTTAAAGAGTCAAAAGAAGGAACAAATTTGTGACAACATGAGCGAATCTTGAAGGCATTGTGCTAAGTAAGTTAAGTCAGACCAAGAAGGACAAATACTCTATGATATCACTTATATGTGGAATAAAAAACCTGAACTTGTAAAAACAGAGTAGAATGGTAGTTACCAGGGGCTGGGGGTGGAGGGCGGGGGGATTGGGGAGATGTTAAGGGTCCGAACTTATAACTAGCAGGTGACTGAGTTCTGGAATCCAATGCACAGCATAGTGATTACAGTCAACAGTACTGCACTATCAACTTTAACGTTACTGAGAGACTAAATCTTAACGGTTCTCAACACACAAAAAATGATAAACATAACATGACAAAGGTGTTAGCTAACCCTACTATAGTAATCATTGCAATATATAAATGTATCAAATGAATACTTTTTACACCTTAAATGTAAAGTGTTATATATCTCAATAAAAATTTAAAAAGCAGGCAAAAATCTACTACTAGTCCCAGGAGGTCTAGAGCCTGGGATTTAACAGGTTTAAGAAAAATGGAAACCACCCCATGAGAATAAGGTGAGGAGTCAGAGTCCCCAATTAAGCCTGGAACTCCTACCCCACCACAAATGCCTGCTGAGTACCATGAAAGTACCCTCCTCCCCCAGGGAGACAGCAGGAGCACCTGACCGCTGGGCCTTGGCCGCAGAAGGAGTTGGGGAAAAGTCACGCCTTGGAATTCCTAATCACAAGCTCATGATCATGCAGATTTGGGACCAAAGCTCAGATGGTCTCTGTAGACCAGGAAAATCTACCTAAAATTTTAGTTTAAAGTGTTTGCAAGCTTGTTATGCTCCCAGGAGCCCATCAGCTGCAAAAGAAAATCCTTTCCGTATTAACATATTTTAAGCCCAGGACTCAAAGAATTCAAGATAAAATTTCTAGGAATAGGAGAACACAATGAAACACCCCTATACTCATGAGGTAAAAGACACCATAGAAAAAATGCCAACAGCTGAAAAAAAAAACTTAAATCCATAAAACTTCAAGTATTGAAATTATCAGCTACAGAACATATGTTGAATATGTTTAAAAAAATAAAAGACGGTTCTTAAGAATAAGATAAGGCCAAGTTACTAACAAAATTGACTAGGCAGATATGAAACAGAACAAAATAAAACTTCTACTTTTAATAATTACAGACTAAGAGACCCAGACAGATCTGTCCACGGGGGGCAGTTAGAAGAGCAAGGTGAAATGTGACATATATCTGCTTAAGGACATTCTAGAGCTCACAGGATAGTGAGGATTATGATGCAAAGATCCTGGGATAATTGGAGGTCTCGGAGTGTTTAAGGCTTCTGTTCTGATGTACACATTTGCCAGTTGCAGGAGATAACTGATTGGTGGAAGCTAAATGGTCTTACGGAGCTCAACAGAAAGCTCTGGCATGTCAAATGAGAAGACTAGTGAATGCCTCCGGCTTTGTTCTAGGATTCTAAGGAGCTACACCCAAGGAATACGAGTTTCCCAGAAATCAACAGACTCTCACAGAGACTGCAGCTCAACTTTGAATCATATCAATCTTTAAAGATTATCCTGAATTCCTATGTCACTAGGTATTAGCAGAAGCAAATTTAGGTCTTCACTGGAGGAAGATAATATCACCTAATATTATTTCCACAAATGTTTATTTCCACATAGCAAATCAATAGCAAAAAGATGAAAGACAATTGCCATGTGTTTGCAGTTTCAGAAATACCACATTCAATTAATCTTTCAACAAAGAAGAAATCAAGTGGTAATTGGAAGTCATTTAAATTATATTTAAAACAACATATCAACTCATAGAACACACTAGAGACAAACTTATAACTTTAAAACATATTAGAGAAGAAGACAGACAGAAAATCAATGAGATAAATATTCATCTCAAGAAAGTATTAAAAACCTCACAAATTAAAAACAAAGCAGATGGAAGATAATGAAGAGAAATTAATGAACTAAAAATGATACATACAATATAGAATATCAACCAAAGGTTTTGTGAAAAAAGAGAAAACTTATCAACTCTTGGAGATATTAGTGAAGGAAAGAAAGAAGAGATGAATTAGATAACTTCCTAGAAAAATAAAACTTATAAAAACTGTACAGAAGAAACAGAACATCTGAAGAGTCTATAACAATTTGAAAATCTAAGTCTATAATTAAAAACCTAGGCAAAATATATATATATATGTATATGCATATACATAATTATATTCATTCATAGGAACTTGACTTCCCAGGAAAATATTACCAAAGAATACACAAAGGGTGAACACTATCAAACTCATTTTATGAGGCCATAATAACTATTATTAAAACTTGACAAAGACATTGCAAGAAAAGAAAGTTACAGACCAAACCTCACTTATGAATATAGATGCAAGACATCCTAAACAAAGTATCTGCAAAACAAACCTAGTAATTTATTTTAAAAGAGGGGGTGGCTTATACAAGAAACAAGGCAGGAGAATTTTATATATGAAGCTAGAAAGCTAGATAAAATTAGATTGTGCACAATAAGAAAACAAGCCAATTGAAAAATAGTCCGAAGACCTTAACAAACACCTTGTCAAAGAAGATATGCAGATGGAAAATCAGCAAGCATATGAAAGAATACTCCACATCATATGACATTAGGGAAATGCAAATTAAAACAACAGTGAGATGCCACTGCACACCTATTAAAAAATAGCCAAAAAAGAAGAACACTGACAATACCAAATGCTGGTGAGGATGTGGAGCAACAGGGACTCTTACTCATTGCTGGTGGGAACACAAATGGTACCACCACTTTGAAAGATGTTATGCATTTGTCAAAACTCATAGAACTCTTCAACGCACAGATTGAATCATGATGTAAACTATGGACTTTAGTAAAACCAATGTGTGAATTTTGGTTCAGCAATCATAACAAATGTACCATTCAAGTGGGAGATGTTGTGACAGGGGAGGTTATGTATAACTTTCCCAGTGGGTATATGGGAACAAAACATGGGAAACCTCTGTTCCTCCCACTCGATTTTGCTATGGACCAAAAATGGCCCTAAAAAGTGAAGTCTATTCTTAAAACATAGGTTATGATATTGATGAAAAATAAAAATATAGGACAGTAGAAGAATAGAGAGCTCAGAAACAGACTCATACATTTAGAGAAATTTGATAACATGACAAAGACAACAGTTCAGAGTGCTGAGGAAGGATATTGTTTGTAATACGTGGTCCACAGAACAATTAGATGTCCATATGTTCAATACAATAAATGACACATGACCCCCTATTTCACACCATAAAGAAAAAATGATTTTGAGGCAAAATGTAGAGCTAAATGCAAAGGCCAAAAATAAAGCTTCTGGAAGATAATGTAGGAAAATATCTTCATGGCTTAAGGATGAGGAAAGTCTTCTTAAACCAGATACACAAAACAGTAACTACCAAGGAAAAGATTAATTAATTTTAATTTGCATCTCCCTGATAACGCATATTGTGGAGCATCTTTTCATATGCTTATTTGGCATCCGTGCATGTTCTTTGGTGAGGTGCTTGTTTAGATATTTTTCCATTTTTTAAATTGGGTTGTCTTTTTTATTGTTGAGTTTTAAGAGTTATTTGTGTATTTGGATATAGGGGCCTTTATCAGATATGTGTTTTGCATGTGTTTTCTCCCAGAATGTGGCCTGTTTTTTTTTAAACTCTCTCAACAGCATCTTTTTTAAAAAGGGAAGTTTTGAATACAAAAAAAGGACTCCTAAAATAACTGAATTCAAGTTGAACAACAAATCAGATGACAGGAAGAGGGGATGTGACTAGTAGTTACATGTGAAACAATTAGCCATGGTGCAGCACAAAGAAATGAACACATGAAAAGTGGAATTCATGAATATGAGTCAAGAAGAGAGAAACAATCTTTTAAAAATACAGTGTTTAAGAATTTTTCAGAACAGATAAAATACACCCATCCTCAGATTCAAGAAGCATGGCACATAACAGGATAGACACACCCCAATAAAACATGAACAAAGTACAGGAATTCTAAAGACAACAGGAAAGTCTCAAAACCATCAGGAGAAAAAGCAATATTGACTGTAAGTGACCAATAGTTACATTATCTCCCAACAGCCACGATAGAGCTCCCATCACTATAGAAGAATGTCTTCAAAGTGCTGAAAGATGTAACTGTAAACTAGAATGCCATATCTAAAAATATGTTTTTTCAATAATGAGGGTGAAACCAAAAGATTTCTAGGCAAACAAAAACTAAGAATTTCCCACCAGTTTATACTCATGCATAAAAAATGTTTAGAATGACAAGAGGAAAGGCAACTAAAATAAAACCAGCACCTTCATTGCACATAATTTTGTTTTTTTGTCAATTGTTTACCAGTGCTTATAACATTTCAAAATAATCAGATTGAGATAATGCATTCCAGATCATTCAAATCCAAAATCTTATTGATTTTCAGAAGAGTTTGGGTCAACCTATGGCATTTGATTTACTCCATTATGAAACAATTCAGGAGTAGAACCTGAACTAATAGTAGAATTCTGGTGGATGGCCTCCCCAGATTGATTTTCACAAGAATGATTTGTATGCCTGCTTGCTTATTTTTACCGAAGACTGAAGAAATTGTTCTTTGTAAAATCGCCTAAGACAACAGCCTACAGAAATAGGACCACGGCATAATGTTGGTCTCAAATCTGGCCCTCTTTGCCCTGAGTGCTATGTGTACCTGTGATAAGGATGACTGGTGGTATTCCAGAGAATTTGTCATTACCACTTGGACAGAAGTATTGGCAGCAGTAGTCACAGAGAAGTCTCTCCCTCACGGGGCTTCTTGGGAAACAAACACTGATGAGCCCAGAACAGTAGATACAAGGAAGTTTATAGGACCACATCTAAGAATGCCGTAGGAGTTCTCAAAAATAATGGGAGGACTCTGTCAAGAGCAGACAGGTCCTGCATACACAAAGGGGCAGAAAGTCAGTGAAGTACAGTAACATCCCCGCAAGTGTACCTTCACATAAAGGGCACATGTAAGAGAAAGCACCTATGGGATATTCCTGTTGGCCACTTCCTTTGCCACTGGCAATTGGACCAGCCTCACAACCTTCTTTCCTTGATTTCATGCTCTGTAGCTTCTACTAAAGATTCTTTCAGTTATTGCTGAGCACCAGAATAGAGGAGATTTGGGGAGGAGACCGAGTCTTGTGGCATAGTTCACTGTCAGTCTTTCCTGGGCAAAATGGCAAGGCTTTCCTTACAAGTGCAATGAATGGCCTCATTGTATGAATGAGAAAATAGAAGAGAAATTCCAAAAGGATTAAACTGAAGACAGAGCAGGGACAGCACGGCACCACAAAAAGCAGAAGTGGAGAGAGAGCAAGGAGAAAAGAGGCAGAGAGCAGCATGAAAGCAGAGGAGGAACGTGAGGGAACCAAGAGAGCAAATGAATAGAAAACTGATGGCAACAAGTAGACAAAGGATATTTCCTAGTGAGAGTATGTCGCCCCGGGACTGCAACCCAAAGAGCAACCAGAGCGGTGAATCTTGAGGAAACGAGAGCGGGCTCCACAGGACAAGCCTGCAGAGATGGCAAACAGATGAGAAGCTAAGCGCGCAGAGAGACGAAGGTCCATTTCTCTGGTTGATTAGCTCCCTGGTGGTCTGAGTACAGAAGTCACTGTTCAGCAGGTCTGTCTTCTTATCTGCAATTCCATGTTTTATTTATTCAGTTCAGGAAAGCTGTCTTTAAATTTTTCTTCAATAACTTTCTCCCTATGTCTAGAGTTAGATAATGTGTATGCAATAAACATTCCTTGAATGCATAAATGTTTGTTCCATTTCTTCTGTTCTCCTCTTCAGAAAATCAATTATACTTATGTTGATTATGCTTCCTCTGTCTTTCAGTTTGATCACATTTTTATACTTTCTAATATCTCCATATTTTCCACTTTGTTTTTGTGATTCCTCAAGCCTGTCCAGTGCCTATTTCGCTGGCTGTGTTTTCTGCATTGTTTACTTTTATTCTTGTTGCTTCTAAAGTGTTTCTCATCTCTGCAGTGACTTCATTTTCTTGCAAAGTTCTTCCAAGATTCTACAAACACCATTCATTTTCTGTTTGATGTATTATAGTCTCAGAACCCTTTCAGCTCCCTTTATCAAAACTCATTGTGATTTTTTAAAAAAATATACAGGCTTACTTGTCTGAACTCTTCCTGTTTGGGGAGATGATTTGTTTTGTGATGTATTTTTTTCTGCTTCTTTTAGAATAAAAACAGTGATTCTTTTTCAAATGGGGCCAACTATTAGCGAAGGACCAAATGCGGGAGGGGGAGAAGGATGGAGAGCAGCGCACAACGGAAATTCACATTTCTGGCGGTGGACACAGTTCCACCAAGTCCGTGATGACCTTCATGGTGGGCTAGACACTCTGGTATGTATGCTAACAGTTTTCATCAGAATAAAGGGAAGCAGCCACCTGGACCTCTTCATCCACTTCAAAACGGTGTTCATCTCCAATATTCCTTGCTGATAACACGTATAAACAACGAGTAATTGGAACGTACACAGCCTCTCCTGTGGATCACTCCCAGCAACAAGCAGACCCCTGTCTTTTCTGAACCTTCCATAGGAGTAAAGTTCACGAAGGCAACACTGTGGCTCAGTGTGGCTCAGCACCACAGTGGAATATTTTTTCCTCCTCCCCAGTGAAATACTGTAATAGTAATGAAGACAGTTGGTGAACAATAAACCCAGGGATAAACAGGGGCAGCATTAGTTAGAACCAAAAGACGTGGAACTGAATGGGATGCTTGGGAGAGGGAGAAGGGGATGACTCACACTCAGGATTACGCAGGAGGCAGAATTCAGTGTCTAGGAAATGCTAATACTGGGATTTAGAGTTTGAGTATTGCATAACATCAGAACCAATCTGCGCCACTAATCAGACAATCAATTAAGCTCTGATTACCCTGTTAACCTAAAAATAAAAGGCCAAAGTCAAAGGCAACAAGCATTAATTTGACATCCAAAAGAATAGCTATTCAAGAAGCACTGATTCGGGCAGAAAACCAACTCGTGTTCTGATTAGCAAGTGGAAACAGAGAGTTTTATGAGACAGGGAAATAATTACCTGCATAGAAGGAAGGACTTTCTATTGATGTTAATAAGCCAAGGAAGGAATTTCTATAGATACAAATAAACTAAATTATTCTTTAACTATATACATGGTAGTGCTAATTCTAAAGAATGTCTTTAATTTTCAGTCCTGTAGTCAGAATGTCTGCTTCTCTCTCGGCTTTGCAAATAGTTGTTTTGAGTACCATGTAGCTTCGGCCCAGGCCACAGGTGCTTGTGCCCAGCTTCAACATTCCTAAGGTTTGAGGAGCAAGATGCGTGAGGCAGCTCCTCTAGCAGGGCAGCTCCAACTCTGTTTAGAAATGGCTCCATTTACATAATTCTTCACAACCCATTTTCATCCTCCTGACTCACATTTCCAGCAAAAAGCAGAACAAAAATTCAAATCACAGCTCTGACTGTTCTGCTCCTTCCCAAGTGCCTCTTCTTGCCATTCCTGGGGAACTAGGAATTGAGAAGCCTCGACTGATTCAGAACAGGAGCTGAGAAGGTGCAGGGAGGGAGCACCCAGTAGAGAGAGAGCACTTGGCTGCGGCAATCTGCCAAGGGCAAGTTCAAAAGTGGGAGTCCAAACGCCCTGGGAGTAGGTCCTCCCCTTTCTCTCTGAGGCTTAATAATCAATCACCTTCTTTCTATGTTGTGAGTAGGTGATTACTGTGTTCTTTTTAAAATTTTATTTAATGTATTTTTGCTCTCCTTTATCCTGCTGCTCATGGGATGGATTTAGACAATAATTAGAGGGTCAATGAGGTTTCTCAATAAGATATGCCCTCCCTGCCACTGAGAACAATTAACGTGGGTCTCCACAGGAGCACCAGGGTCTCCAGAGATGCCCGCACTTCATAGACTGGGCCCTGCCACAGCCACACGCATCCTGTGACTCTGAGGAATTGCAGGGTGGGTCTGTGGATTTGGGTCAGTTGAGGGAAATCTGGATGCGTCTGCTGCCATGTCCCTCTTTCAGTCCGGAATACAGTGTGGCTCACAGATGGCAGGATGGACTTGTGACCGTTTTATTGCTTTTATTGACTATGAAGGGTTTTTTTCTATTTTCATTATTTTTTGTTTCTGATAAGTTTTAAATGAGTAAAGAGGAGTAAAATGCTTTTATAAGAATATATTTCACCAGACACTCTATAAGTTTAAGTATTTAGCACATTTTGATGACAAATCACAGTGTACGTGCAAAGAAGTTTGGTGCTTTGAGCATGGAAATGTAAGTCCGTTTAAATCCTACCTCTATCACTTATGAGATCTTGGGCCAGTGATTTAGTCTCTCTAAGCCTCAGTTTTCCCACATGAAAATGGAGATAACAGAATCTTGATGATCAGGCTATTTTCAAGCTTAAACAAAATAGCCCATTTTAAACATTAAGCATATAATAGGAGCACAAAACTGCTACTTACTATTATTATACATCTTCCTTTAAAGTGCCAGTTTAAGAAAACTATGAAGTATTGGTTGATCCACCATGTCTAAGTAAAAAAAAAATTGCAGCACTCTTCTCCCTAAAGGAAAGATATGCAACATTTTCTTGTATTTCTATTCCACAAATATATCAGTGGAATATACTACCAAACCCTGATAAAAGTATAGCACTTCACAATGATGTTATTATCTTTGATGCTTCAGTAATACTCTGAGGCAGGTACATTGTATTTCCTTTTATGTAGGTAAGAAATAGAAGTGACTTGGCCAAGATCTCATAGTAAGGCTCTCTACTTAGGACTTCTGTCTTCCTGTCCTCACTATGACATATGAACCCTAATCCAAGAAGAGCAGAGATGCTGAAGAAGCATGAGTCATTCTCTGCCTCCCTAAGGTATTGGCAGAAATAAAATACCAAAATAGAACCAGCATGCCTCTCCTCTTTATAGCCATGCAGCTTAGGAAGGCTTCAAAACATTCTCAAATCCTATTTGGAATAAGAGAAGGAAGGAAAGGAAGGGAGGCGGGAGGGAGGAAGGGACTTACCTCTGCCCTAAAAAAACCTAAAGACCAATCTTATATTCTCATTGATCTAAATAATATAATTTAAGGCCCTGGCCAGGTAGTTAAGTTGGTTAGAACATTGTCCCGATACACCAAGGTTGCAGGTTCAGTCTCTGGTCAGAACACATATAAGAAGCAACCGATAAATGCATAAATGAGTGGAAAAACAAATCAATGTCTCTATCTCTCTCCTCCCTTCTCCTTCCCACCCTCCTTTCCTCTCTCTCTAAAATCATTAAATATTTTTAAAATATATAATTTAAGAATTTTATTCTCTGTAATCTCTGTGGAAAAAACTTATGATAGCCATGCCTGACATTATCAACTGATTCAAAACTTAACTTCCCCCTGGTGCCTGAAAAAGGGATGAAATCTGCAGAGACGGTAGCAAGAGAAATTAGAAACATAAGCTTCCACACTGTTCAACATCCGGCTGTCCCTGGGAACTGAGAACTAATGGACAGCAGCCAAGACTGGCCAGGGCAGTGCTGCTCGTGAGGTGAAGAGCTTTACAACTGACCTCTCCACTTGGGACTCCAAAGGTCTCTACATCTATAGTCAATGGGTGTTCACCCAGAACAGACACCTGTCTGTCACAAAAAAAAACTGGAAGAGTTCTTTAATACATGCCTGTATAGACATGCCAACGATTCTATTAGCATGACTGATCCCAATTTGTAACAAGATCCATGTACAGTGGTGTAATACAGTTAACTTATGCATATGAACATGCAAGAAGACATTTAAATGGGTTTCCCACCCCCTTCCCAAAAAACGATGTTCTCTAGCTCTTCTGTCAATGTTTAGCCCATGTTCTGATTTATTTTATAGTATAAAGGAAGGTTTCAGTTCTTAGCTTTTGGGCAAAAAGTATAACTCCCAGATTGAATTTAAGCTGAAAATGGCAATCACTGTTAAACATCTTCCTCGGATGTCGGTGCTTTAAAGGTGGAACTGTCCACTAATTGGCTTCATTAATCAGGAAGTCTAACTACAGAACAACTTAGGAGCTACAAACAAAATAAGGGTCCCCAGAGAGGAAGGTCCGTTTAGGACACCTAGTGACACCTTTGTTGAGGACAGCTCTAGAAACAAATGAAGAAAGGAGCTTGAGACACATTTCTGGTAATATTCAAATGGACAAATATTTCTTTTAGTTGAATTTTCATACATTTTCTTTATCTTTTTATCTCTTAATCTAAGTGAACAATGTGTCAGAAAATAATTAGGCATCATAGGCACCATGAAGTTATTCATCTTCAAAGCTGCTGCCTGACAATTTGATACAATGTCAAGACAATTTCGTGTCTTAATATCCTTCATACAGCAATCTCTTAAATAATTGAAATGAATTTTCTAAGTCATATCCTTCCCTATTAATTCATAATTATCCCATCAATTGAAGTACTTTCCTGTAACTTCAACCGTAATATAATAAGTGCTTTAATCAGATAAGTTTAAATTTTAATCAACTCAGACTTCTATGTCTATGGAAATGTTTTAGTAATCTAAATTAAAATCACTGCCAGTAATTCACTCACTCCTCTCAGTTGTATATGGTAGTTCAAGGAGAGACTTATGTCATGGGGTTAACATTCAATGGCATTGTGCTGTACTAAGTGAAAGTCATTTTCTTTACACATAACGTAAATTACATTTTAATATCTATATAGATTTCTGTATTGACAAGAGGAAGGCACAGGAAATTTACTACATAAATTTGAACAGAATCGTAGTGTTATTAATCAGTTCATCCCCATATCTCATGTATATACATTTGCTTGCTTAAAAGCCACAGGATAAAATTCTAGTGCTTGAATTTTGAAGGGCAGGCAAGCTCAGTTTCATTGGAGTCCATGGTGGCATAGTCAAGGTAAGCATATGCAAATTATTCTTTGATAATAATCCACTCCGAATATGTGTATTCTATGTGCACACACACATATTTGGGTCTACAGAGCTATTGGAGGCAAACATTTATGAAATCAGGAACCCACTGAGGCAGTTTCTCAGTCCACAGTGATATCAAATACTGTGAATTGATTGATGGTTTTTTAAATTATACATTCTATTGACATTTGGAAAACACAGAAACTTATAAGGAAAGGGATAAGAATAATCTGTAAACTACATTTAATATTAAAAATGTACTTACCATTAACCCTTTGAAAATATATATTTAAAAAGTAAAAATCACCTGTAATGTCAATATCCACTTTTAACAGTTTAATATGCATACATAAACATATATATGTACGTATATATACATATGCAAGAACTTACATAGATACTTTTTTAACTGGGGTTTTACTACCATATATGCAGCTTCTTAACTGGAGTTTTCCACTAGAAGCTGTGCCATTCGTTTTCTTTTCTTATTATTAACTATATGGCTAAAGAGCATTTAGTATAAATGGCTGTAAAATATTCCCATTAGACTGTATGCTCCACGAGCAGAGGAACTAAGTCTATCTTATTCATATAACCAATAACAAGTATGCCATAAATTAACCATTTTCCTATTGTTTGATGGTTAGGCATTTTCCAAATTTTCACTGCTGTAAATGTTACAAATTAGTAATGTATGAATTTTCCCAGACTTTCCTCTTTTTTTAAATCTCTCTCCCAACCCTCTCAGAGTAGTTCTATTCTGCCAGATGCTTCTTTGAGCTTTTGCGATGCAGATTTGGGAGAAAAGAGGTGAAGCTGAAGAACAAGAGGTATGTGTAAGCTGGGCCTGCAGAGGATTTTCTGAGAATTTTGGAGGACAAGCTGTGGGTGTAGCTATGTGAGGGAATTAGATTAGAGATACAAATAATATTGCAGTAGTCTCCATAACCTCCTTGCTGTGTTTTTAAAGCACAAGTACAGCCCTGGCTGAGTAGCTCAGTTGGTTAGAGCATCTCCTGTTCTGCCACGGTTGTGGGTTTGATCCCCAGTCAGAGCACATACAGGAATGCATGGATAGGTGGGACAACAAGTCAATGTTTCTGTTTGTTTCTCTCTCTCTCTCCCCCTCTTCTTGTGTCTCTAAAATCAGTTAATAACATAAAAAAAATAAAATGCAAGTACAGACATTGAAGTGGAACCAGTTTTTTGGCCTGCCCAACATTCATCTTGACCCTTAGGGCAGCCTAACTGCTGGAACAGACCATCTCCTTTTTCTTGGTGTTTTAATTAGTTAACGTCTTCAAGATTGATTTCTCATTCATGTCATGTCCAGTGGGGTGTTCATGGGTGGCCTTTCTGCAGTGATGTAAAAACTCAGCTCCTTCCTTGTAGTGGATTTGATACCCCTGGGGCCTCTGGGTCCCCCTACACTGGCCCTTCCACATCCTGCCTGAAGGTGGGAGGCAGAGGGAGAGCCCAGAGGACTTTGCAGGAATTTTAATCAACCAGGCCTGGTAGGGGCAGACACAACTTTTGCCCCATTCCATTGCCCAGAATTTAATTACCAAGTCCCCACCTAGCCTGAACGGAGATTGGGAACATAGTTCATTATGTCCCAGGAATGGCCAGTTCCTGCTATTACCCTCTATTCCCTGAAGTCTTGGTAAAACTTTTCTTTGAGGTATCTGTGTTCCCCTGGCCAAATGGTGGGCACAGGGCTCAAGGAATGCTTTTTGGAATCTCCTTTCCAGATATCTGTACCTTGAGGAAAGTGAGAAAAGGATAGGAAACATTTGTAGCTGATACATCCTGATGGTGATGCCCTGTAATGACCATTCATTTCTCAAGGAGTCCCACACAAAAGCCTTGGGCCTGTCTCCTGCAAGGACTAGATATTCAACTTTTCTTTCACATCCGTGACCTACCCACATCCTTCCAACAAATTACATAGAATGGCTTTATAAAGGCTGCAGAAATCATGTTGAGAGAAACTGATTTGTACATAAATCTTTATCTTATTCCTGACTATTTTCTGAAGCCAAATGCCTAGATCAAATATATCTTTAAAAAGCCTTTTGGCCCTGGTCGGTGTGGTGCAGTTGGTTGGAGTGTCAGCCTGTGTACCAAAAGGTCACCGGTTCAATTTCTGGTCAGGGAACATCGTACCTAGGTTGCGGGTTTGATCCCCAGTTGGGTGACTAGGGGAGGCAACCAGTCAATGTTTGTCTCTCACATTGATATTTCATTCTCTCTCTCCCTCTCTCTCCCCCCTCCCCCTCCCTTCTCTCTAAAAATCAATGACTGTGTCCTTGAATGAGAATAAAACTTTTTTTTAAAAAGCATTTTGATTCTAATTACATTTTTCAGTCATTTAAATTTTAATATAAAATACATTCATTTCATAAGTATTCTGTTTCAGTTTTAGAAAATTGTGTTTTCATCATTATAAGTAATACCAAACAGCAGAAAGCACTCACCACACAGCCTGGTGTGAAAGTTAGATTGATGAGGAAGTCTGTACAGAAATTCCAGATGCAGTTGGAGCTTTCCTAGAAAGCGGGGCCTTGGCTGCAAGAGGAAGGTGGAGAAAGTGTGGCTGTATCATGAGGGCAGCCTTCTGCTGCTTATCCGATTTTGGCTGAGGTCAATTCAGACCTCAGTGTCAGAGGATGTCGTTCCTTGTCCCCAATCTCGCTCACTCTTGCCTCTTTTCGCAACACGGTGATGTTTCTTAGCTCCCGTGGCGCATCGTCGACTAGCTTCTGCCCACAGAAGTCAGACAGGTCTTGACAAAACTGCCCTGAAGTCATTGTTACGTGAAGACAAGTTCTTGCAGAGGACTCATTAGTCTTCTTGACATAGAAAAGGAAATGGGAAATTTGGGGATACGGATAATCATGCATCTCCAAAAGGACATAAAAAATAATTATTTTCGAATTCCCTAAAAGAGGCAAAGATTCTTTGAGCCCTTTAAACCTAGGGGAAGTTTGATACTGTACAATAATATTCAACTGTTAAATTAGAGTAGTTGCCATCAGTAAATAAAATTTACCTCAGCTGTGGCCAACTCAACCAAGTTATTTTGTTTGTTCAACTTGTGCTGCTTGAAAGAGACATTCTTTATCAAAATATTAGCATAAAGTGTTTGATTAGTGTTTAACCCAAAATATAATATATATTTAAAGAACAACCACAAAATTAACTAAAGATAAAAATGTTAACAGAGCAATACAAAAACATGAGTAAACACTTTTAATAAAATTAGACTGAAAAGTCTTTTGTAATTTGAAAACAAAGCCAGAAGAAAATGAAAAAGTTTTTTAAAAGCCATCTGTCAAAAAAATCTGGTAGGACAGGAAAGGGGGTCAGTGGGGGCTGGGTGAAAAAGAAGAACGGATTGAGATGGACAATTTATTAGGCTACAGATAGTCATGGGGATGTAAGGTCAAGCACAGGGAATATAATCAGTAATCTTACATTAACTATGTCTGGTGCCAGGTGGGTACTGGAAATATCAGGGTAACACTTTGCAAAGTATACGATTGTCAAACCACTGTTTGACAGGTGCTGGACACCTGAAACTAATACAAAATAATAGTTAATGCAAACTGTAATTAAAAAATTACCTGGTAGAATCATTTTGTGAGCAAGTTTTAAAGTCCTATATGGAGTGAGTTTCTCAACTGAGTCCTGGAACAGTTTAAAGAAAAAGGAAATACTCCAAATATATGTTATGAGCAACATGACATTATTGCCAAATATAACTAAATGAAAAGAAAACTACTGACCAATTTCACTTAAGAACATTGGTGAAAAGTCCTAAAGAGAATACTAGGAAATAGAACTAAATGAGACACTGGAAGGAGAGTGAAGTGTGAAGAAGTGCTATTCATTCAAGACTGTAAGGATAATTTGATATTAGTAAATAAATTAATGTAATAAACTCTCTTATCTGTCAAAACATTTATTTAATTCCAAATCTATTCCTGAAGCTGACTGACTTTTAAAAAAATGTAATGTAGGATTGAATGCATGCTGCCTGAATAGTATAAAACAATACATATTGTAACTTTAAGGCCAGCATTGTGCTTAGTGGATAAAAAATGTAAGCATTTCTATTAAAGTCAGAAATAAGATAAGGATAACTTAGATGATCACAATTATTTAATTTTGTTCTGAACATTCAAGACAATGTAGTTAATCGAGAGAATGAAATAAAAGGTATACAACTTATTATTACTTCCAGCTAATATAATTGTATACCTGTGCACCCCAGGAAAACAAATGGCAAAATGGAACTATTAAGAGAATCATAAGGTAGTTAGTTTCAAAATAAATATACTAAAATGCACTCAGTCTTTTTATATACCAACGATAAATAGTGAAAATCTACATTTACAATGTCAACAAACAACAACAAAAAGTAACAAATACAAAAATTCAAAAGGAAATATGTTGTAGTAAAATTATAAAACTCTACCAAGAAATACAAAATAATTATTGAATAAAAAGACCTACCTTGTTTCTGGACAGATTTGGTCTTGTAAAGCTGTCAATTCTTTTAAAATGGACTATAAATGGCGTGTAAACCCAATCCCAATCCCAACAGGATTACTTTAGAATTTAACAGAAATCAGCTTAAAATTCATTTGCAAAGACCATGACAAAAATTACGAAAGGCTTGGGAGGAAAGTGTATTCAAGGACATGCACTTCTGCTGTCGGAGAGCAACACCGTGCACTGACCAGTAACAGCCCCAAGGACCTGGGTGGTGCTGGCGCAGGAGAAAACAGACCCCCCCCACCCCGCCCAGGGGCCACACAGGAACTCCCAGAAATAAACCCAAGAGTTATGTGTATAATTTATGTAATTTATGTAATTTATAATTTAGTGTATAATAAATGTAAGATTTCAGAAAAATTTAGCCACTAAATACTTTGTAGCAACTGGTTAGCTTAGGAGAAAACTTAAGTTTCATAAATTAAATGTGTTTGATTGCTTTTTTAAATAAATGTAAAAAGTCTAACAAAATATGAGTAAATACTTTTTAAAAGAGTGAAAAAAGTCTTTCTGAACTTGACACCAAGCCAGAAGCCATAGAAGAAAATGAAGTTTCATAGATATTAAATATTTCCTGGCACCCAAAATAAAAACAAAATACCACAATAATAGAAGCTTGACAAACTCAGGAACACATTTAGGAACACACATGATGGACACAGAATTACTACTGCTGTGCGAAGAACTTTTACAAATTAATCAGAAAAAAGAAAATGGCCAAAATGTTATTTCATAAAGGAAGAAATTAGAATAAACAAAAAAAATATGAAGCCATGATCGGTTTTATGACTTTATAAAATGCAAATAAAAACAAAAAGAAAATATTTTTAAATTATAAGACTGGCATCAAATGAATCACAAAAACCAAACATTAGTGTATGGGAAGCAAATTGTTAGCTCTGCCCTCCTAAGTGTTTTTTGGCTGGGACTGAAAGTTAAACTGACATAAAACAGATTAACAGGAGAAAAGCATATACATTTATATTAAGTTTTACATGACACAGGAACACTTATAATGAATGAAGACCCTACAGAGTATCATCTTTGAAAGATATAAAAGGGAGTTCTTTGAAAACTAGGCTTCCCCCAAAGAGGATTTGCATTTGATTCTTCCAGGTGTCTGGAAGAATTAGAGCTCACTCTGAACCACCTCAAAGTAAATTAAGAAGGCCTGGGTAAGAAAACAAGACCCATCTATAAGCTGCCTCCAAGAGACACATCTCAGATCAAAAGATACACACAGATTAAAAGTAAAGGGATGGAAAAAGATATTTCATGCAAATGGAAAGGGAAAAAAAGCTGGGGTAGCAGTACTTATAACTGACAAAATAGACTTGAAAACCAAGGCTATAATAAGAGACAAAGAAGAACACTACATAATGATAAAGGAAGCAATCCAACAAGAAGATATAACCCTAGTAAACATTCACAGACCTAACATAGGAGCACTAAATATGTGAGGCAAATATTGATGGACATAAAGGGAGAGATCTACAGAAATACAGTCACTGTTGGGGATTTTAACACCCCATTGACTTCAATACATAGATCTTCCAGACAGAAAATCAACTAGGAGGCAGTGGCCTTAAACGACACACTAGATCAAACGGATTTAATTGATGTCCTCAGAGTACTTCACCCCAAAGCAGCAGAATATACATACTTTTCAAGTGCACATGAAACATGCTACAAAAAGAATAAAATACCTAGGAATTATTCAGAAAATTATAAGACACTGAAGAAAGAAACTGAAAAAGATATAAATGGTAGAAGCCCACACCATGCTCATGATTAGGAAGAATTAACATCATTAAAATATCCATACTACCCCAAGTGACCTGTAGATTCAATGTACTTCCTATCAAGATTCCAATGATGTATTTCATAGAACTAGAACAAACATTTATATGGAACCACAAAAAGCCCCGCATAGCAACAGTGATCCTGAGAAAGAACAAAGGTGGAGGAATCACACTACCTAACATCAAACTATACTATAAGATCATAGTAATCAAAATAGCATGGTACTGGCATAAAAACAGACACTATATCAATGGAATAGAATAGAGAGCCGAGAAAAAAATCCACACCTTTAGACTCAACTAGTATTCAACATAGGAAGTAAGCACATACAATGGGCTAAAAATAGTTTATTCAATAGATGGTGTTAAAAAATTGCACAGATATGTGCAGAAAAATGAAACCAGATCACCTTCTTATACTACACAAGAATAAGTTCAGAATGGATTAAAGACTTATATGTTAGACCTGAAACCATAAAAATCATAGAAGAAAATATAGGCAGCAAAATCTCAGACATTGCTCATACTAATATTTTATCAGATATATCTCCCCAGGCAAGGGAAACAAAAGAAAAAAGAAATAAATGGAACTATATAAAACTAAAAAGCTTTTGCACAGCAAAGGAAATCAACAAAATTAAAAGGCAACACACAGAATAGAAGAACATATTTGCTGATATATCTGATTAGGAGTTAATATCCAAAATTTATGAAGACCTTAGAAAATTCAACAATAAAAAAAAACAAACAATCCAATTAAAAAATGTGCAAAGGACCTAAATAGACACTTCTCTAAAGAGGACATACAGATGGCCAATAGACAAATGAAAAGATGCTCAACATTACTAATCATCAGAGAAATGCAAATTAAAACCACAATGAGATATAATCTCACACCTGTCAGAATGGCTGTCATCAGTAAATCAACAAACAATAAGTGCTGGTGAGGATGTGGGGACAGGGGAACTCTTTTGCACTGTTGGAGGCCATGCAGACTGTGCAGCCACTGTGGAAAGCAGTATGGAGTTACCTCAAAAAATTAAAAATGGATCTGCCTTTTTTACCCAGTGATCCCACTTCTGGGAATATATCTGAAGGAACCCAAAACACTAATTTGAAAGAACATAAGCACCTCTATGTTCATTGGAGCATTATTTACAATCACCAAGATATGGAAGCAGCCCAAGTATCCATTAGTAGATGAGTGGATAAAATGACTATGGGATGTTTACACAATAGAATACTACTCAGCCATAAAAAAGAAAATTTTACCCTTTGTGACAGTATGGATGGACCCGGAGAACATTATGCTAAGTGAAATAAGCCAGTCAGAGAAAGAAAAATACCATATGATTTCACTCATATGTAGAATCTAATGAACAAACTGAACCAGCAAGGAGAATGGGGTTCATAAATGGAGAGTGGGATGACAGCTATAGGGAGGGGAGGTTAGGGGGTGGAGGGATTGAGCAAAAAGGAAAAAGGACTCATGGACATGGACTACAGTGGTAATTGCTGGGAGGAGAGAGGTATAATGTAACTAAGTAGTAATGGAGGAAAAAACACAGTCAAGATTAAATAAAAAATCAATCAATCAATCTACTCCCCCCAAAAAAGAGTAATAAATAAATTATTATATCAGAAAGATTATTACCATGACTCACTTAAAAGCTATTTTAATACAGAAGAAAAATTAGATGACTTCAAGTTTATATAGCATAATGCAATGTATATGAATAATACACTCAATTTGAAGTAACATACTTGAAAATAAATTAGTATATTTTGTTTTAAAAAAGAGGCCTGAGGTTCCCTAGACCACAGCAAAGTTTTTCCCCACTTTCCTCCCTTCCCACCACTCAAGGCAACCTCTTCCGAGGAGAGGTAGGGGTAGAAATGGGAATTGAGGTATGGGTGAGGCGGGCTTAGTTATGGACTTACTCTCGGGATATCTCAGTCCTTTAAGGTCTGAGCTCAGTGTGGGGGGTCTCCTACTAGACTCCCCTTCTTGGGAGATCCTTTCATTTCTGTACCTCAAGCCCATCATAAGTGAACACCAGGTTTGCCCTACAGGCAGTTCAAAAACAGCTTTGGGCTCTGCTTACCTCCCTGCTACCCTACTCTTGTCAGATGCCCTCAAGTTGTTTTTCTATTTCAGTTTTATTCAACTATCTTAGTTCTTTTCACTGCAAGTGGTGGTCTAAATAACATAGCCTATAAATTACACTTCTTTCATTTAGTCTAACCAACTTTGGCATTTTTATGATGTGAAAGAATTTCCAAAACTAGACCACATTTCATGTTATACTCCTTACTGTAACAGGAAGAATGTAACTTTTCAATTATCATTCTGGTAAGAGCACCTGTGGATCTGCCAGACATCTCCCTTCAAGCCTTGCTGAATGACAGCTGGTTCTCTGGTCCTCCTCTCTTGCCCTTAACTTAGCCATTCCAGGCAAAAGACTGCAGTTTGTTCAGAGGGTCAGGAAAGCAGTGACTTCTAGGCTTCAGGAGGAAAGTTTTGGATTTTTCTCCTCTTTATTCATGGAGAAAGAAATGAAAGCACCCCCCTTCCAGACCAAGCAATGATGGCGCCTAGAAAAAGGTCTCATAGAAATTAGGGGTTCCTGCAATAAGGTTCCCCAGCTGGATGACACTGAGCTATAGAAGGTCAGGGGAGATGGAGATAGGGTGTTTTGAGAGGACTTGAGACAGCCTTACATGCATCCCTGGAGGTTACGGGTCAACCTGAACAGAGACCAGAGACTGCCTCTGGCAAAGGTCAGGCTTCTCAACTTCATTTTGCACCTGAATCACCCGGAGAATCGCTGTATAAAGCAGATTTTCATTCAGTCCGTTGAGGATGGAGCCTGAGGTTCCGCATTTCTAACAGGTTCCAAGTGATGATGATGCTGCCAGTCCCTGGACCACACTTGGAGCAGCCACAGCCTGCAGAATTTAAAGTGGGGAGCCGGGCCAGAGTAACTCCACAGCAAGACAAGGAGAAAGCACTGGGGAAGGAACCGCAGGTTTTGAGAAGTTATCTGGAGAGCACAGAACTACATCAGAATGAATATATGTAGGAAAAAAAAAAATGACCTACAGAACAGACAGCACCCAGACACTGCCCATATCAGAAAACCACAAAGGACACCAGCTAAGTAAAAAGATTTGTGTCCCTCTGCTTCGTGTCTCCCTTCCTCACCCTCTGATCCTCCCTCTCTTTCCAGTCAGAGGAAAAGAGAAATGAGAAGTGTGAAACCAGAGACCACATCCTCTTTCCCATAGGTCTTTGAGTTACACAACTCAGGTTAGGGCTGAGCTAGAGGGAACAGAAGATTTAAACTGGCTTTAAAATTGAAGCTTTCTGCTGGATCAGACTGGATTTTTTAATCCTTTAAACTGGATCCTAATCACTGAAAGTTAAGTTTCTTACCATTGAGAAAGTTTTGGGCTTGGTTGGTGGTATCCAGGGGCCAGGAAGGGGGATCCGATCATCAGAACTGAAAATAGCGGTAGGAGGAAAATTAAAGCCCTTTTCTGTATCACCCGTGAGGTGCAGCCTGTTCCATAAACCAGCGATATTCCAGTGGCTCGATGTCTGCCCACTGCCCTGGCCAATCAGCTCCACGGCCTGTAGTTCCCATAACCACCAAATACCTCAAGAGGGAACCCTTTTCCTAAACAATTTCATATTTAAAAGAATCAAATCTTATTAAACAAATCAACATGACTGTAGATTTTTAGTAGCTGACAAGTAGCTTTTATTTCGTGTATTTTTTTCGTTTGTGTTAAGTTACCTGCACATTTAGACATGCAAAATATGTAATTCTCATTATGTAGTCAGAAGTCCACATGGCTTGATGCTTTATTCAGAAAGGAAAATCAGCAGTTAATTTCTACAGAGGGAACACTCTAGTAACATGAGATCAAGAACATGAATACTTTGTTAAATTTGGGCTAATTTTTGGCTAATTAAGGACTAAGTTGAGAATTAAAAGTAAAGGAAGTTTAAAGGTGTTTTCCCCACAATAAACAAAATTCAACATGCTATAAAAACTAGTTCCCTGTGTTACAAATATGTACATTAATAAATAAAAAATGGACAAAGATAAGAGAAGGCACTCAACAGAGGAAATACAAATGGCTAAAAAACACATGAAAAGTTCAACCTTACCAGTCACCAGGGAAGTGCAAATTTAATACCACAAAGTGATAGCATGTTACACCTCTGACTGGCAAACCTTAAAACTTGACAATACTGTGTGAGAAAATATCAAAATATGAGAATTCCCATACACTGCTAGTGGGAATGTAAAATGCAGCAACCAGTTAGAATCTGGCAAAATCTAGATAAGGATATACACACCCTCCTCCACAGCATTTCCTCTGTGGGCACACCAGAGCTGTTGGGAATCTACATTTTTTGCACACGTACTGTGTCAAATAATTTTGAAAAACTATGCATCCACTTGCAAAATTTTAAATAGACATAAATGAGGACCCAAAGTCTCTGACCTCCAGCTGCAAAAGATGTAACTTTGCAATTGTTATACTGATACTTAAAAAAATAAAACTGTGATGTCATTATTTTAAATCTATTTAAAAGTGGTATAAGATAAACAATATCTATTTTTTAAAATATACAAAGAGCCCTTTTTTAACATTGGACATTTTACCACTTTTTTAAAATTGTATTTCCATTGCATGTCACCACTAAAGTTTATCGTGATGTATTATATTTATCTGCTTGAATGTCTTTTATTAATCACTCTACCATATTTGTTACAGAAATGTGTATGTAATAATAAATTGCAAGATTTTTTCCTGTGCCTCTAAGATTGAGGGTTAAAGAAATTTTTGATTTAAAAATTACCATTAAATTATTTTAAATAGTAATTTAAATATTATTGTTATATCTAATTACTATTATATTAATTACTACAAATTACAATTGATCAAAAACTAAATATATTGCAAACTTTGATAATTACTAATGTAAAATGTAAATTTTTATTAAAAATGCATATTTTAATGAAATAAATTTAAAAGTTCTTTCATTTAGCTCATGTATACAGACTGAATATTACTTATTGCTAAAATGAAACAGGGCTCATTGTAAATTAACAACAAATTAAAAGGAATGAGGCATGATGTAGTTTGCTTAACAACATTATATTAATGATTAAGTGCATTTTTATTTAAAGAAACACTAGACATACCTGTTATATAGATCTAATAAATACATGATAGAAATGAACAAATGAGCTGAGAATCGATTACTGGGTGGCAATGAGCAGGAAATTTGAGTCCAAATGAAGAGTGTATATGAATTTATAATATCCAATCATCTTTTTGCAAAGGTAATAGAAATGTTTCCTCTACAAGTCTGAATAAATGTTCAAGAAAATGAAAACCACTAACACTTCCAACATAGGAATCCTTTGCTCAAAGGCATATTATTGACTTCAATAACATGAAATAAATGTGGAGTTGTTTGCCTCCTTCCCCCTTACATCATGGCAATGATGCAGGTGAGCCAAGACCGAGCCCTGGTGAGCGAGCCTCGTGTCCACTTTCTCCTCCTCCCAGTGAGAAATGCAGGCTGTGCTTCCCACAGACAGGTGTTTCCCAGAATGCTGCACACAATTCCTGAACAGTTGTGGTCTAACACAGATGGATAAAGACCAAGGAGTTGCCATGAGTTCACCATCCCAATAAAATAAGACACAATGTCCTCTGTATTTATTACCTAATTTCTTAACCTCATGGGAGTCCCTGCTGGTACCATGTGTTTTCTGACAATCAAGAGAAGGGACCGTTCAACAAAATGTGTCCATCCACCTATGCGTCAATATATCTAAATTCAGATCATCCCTTTAGGGACGACAAAACTGTCTCTAACCCTACCCACCAGGTTTGCCAAATTTAGCAAACACCCATTCACACACACAGAGGATGCCCATTTAACTTTGAGTTTGAGTAAACAACACATAATTTTTAACTATCAGTATGTTCCTATGGCACACATGGAAACATGTTACGTCAGGACATGCTTATGCTAAAAATAATACAAAATTACTTGTTATTCATCTGATATTCAATTTTAAGTGGTTTATATATTTTATCTGGATTTTAAGTTCCACCCAAGTTTTGGCCTTTAACAGAAATATGTGCGAGGAAACACCTGAAGCGCTACTGCAAATTCATGGGCCCTCAGTGAAAGGGTACTATGTGGACCCCAGTATCTTGAATTGTTCCTTTGGGACACAATGCTGTATGAAGATCCTGGGTGGGTAAGAGACCTTTCTTTTGTTAAACGGGCTAAGGAGAAGGTAAATGTGGAGGTGGAAACTTCCACGCGGCCTGCAAGCAGGTCAAATACAGGGAAAGTCCCAGTGTGTGTACATGTGCAAATGCAAATGTGTGTATGTGCTTGTGTAAGGGGTCTGTGTGCATGTTTACCTGTGTGTGCAGTGGAGGGGCTGCTATTGGCACAGGGTACATACCCTAATTTGAAGACCAGTCCTCTGGGACACAGCTTCTCAACAGGTCTGCATTGCATGTGTAAATGCACTGTGGTTGCATTTACAAGACACTGCCGTCCTCAGCCCTTGGGGTAGCCTTGCTCCAGAGCCACAGTGACATGTGGTGGTGTGGCCCAAGTGAGTGGTATTGGGAAGCCCCATATAAAAAACTCTCACTAATATACACAAGGTGACACATCCATAAATGCTTATGGCAGCATTTTCAGTTACTAAAAACTAGACATAAACTAAATGTACATGAGAGGAAAAATGAATGAATAAAGTACAGTATATTCAGCGAACCAAATGTTACAGTGGAATTAAAATGGATGAACTTGATCTATATCTCTTAACACGGAGATCTCAAAAACCTAGCATTGAGAAAAAGAAAAAGCAGTTTGCACAAGAACGGCACACGCAGGATGGCAGTGCCCTCTCTGTAAAATTTGTACAGTTAGGTCACCTTTGAAAGACACAACTATCATGTGTTACAGGCATACAAACATTGATTAGAAAGACGCACAGTAACGGCAGGGCATGACTGTCTCTGGGGGAAGAGTGGGGGTGAGGGGAAGCAATGCCAGAGGACACCAATTGAGCATCAGTGCATCAGACTCTGGCCTCAGTTCTTTACTCTGTTATTCATTTAATCCCTTCAACAACCCCATGAGGTTCTGGACAGTATGATCCTCATTTTATGGATGACGTAACTGATGCACAGAAACAGAGGTTAGGGGAACTTGCCTGAGGTCACACAGCTCTAATAAAGGATACAAAGGGGGCCCTTAATTGTATATTGAATTGTTTCTTTTATTAATAAAGACTTAAAATGAATATGACAAAATGAGTAATAGATGAATGGGTGTTTAATGATACTTCAGCTTTTCCCATTTAAAAAAAATATCAAGTGTAGAAGCTCTGCTTTATTCTTTCAGAAGCTCAAACTTGCTAATAAGATCATTCTAAAATTCTGGTTATGATTTTTTTTCAAGAAAATTCATGTCTTTTCCTCACCTGACTTCACCAATGGTATATCAATTAGTGTCCCTTTTTATGTTTGCTGTGGTGAAATGGAAATGAAACATTTTACATGGGTCTATATTAGGTAGTATTGCCACACAACTGCATGCCCCCCTTACAACCCATGGTCTAATGTTTAAGGGATGGTTTTCATCTGAAAAAATCTGTGCTTTGCATGATCCAAATGGGTAAATGGGAATTAGGCCAAAGTTTCCCTTAATTGATTTAATTAAACTAAATATTTTATTTTTTCAGATAAGTTTAACGCTTGCTAAATTAAATTCCTAGGAGCCAAGAGACTAAGCACTATAAAAAGTAGTCTTTGATTCATACACCCAGAAATAGTTCCAGGTGTTAATTTTATCTTCACTTCCAAAATATATCCTAACATTTCATAGGGAACCATTGATGAGGCAGTTGATGGCATAATGAGGATGACAGTAAACATTCTTCACAGGAATTGCTCTCTCAGGGTGGAAGAGCAGCTGGAGCTGCCTCATGGAAGATCTCCACAAAGACCAGCATCAGGGACAACAGCCAAGTCTCCCTGACAAATAGCAAGTGTTAGCGAATTACCCTCATTCATATTTGATTCTAAAAGCTAGAGAGTTCCTCCGTTATCGGCTCCAGTGTGGCCAGGAGAGAGGCCTGTAGTTGGACTTGGATAACAGCATGTCAGCTGCAGGGGTCCCTTTTCGGGGAGGGGGCTGTAAGTAGCTAAACAGCTGTAGGATTCAAGGAATCCCAGGCAATGAAGGAGGCACACAAGGTATGATGTGAGCTTCTGTCACCACCACAAACTTGTCACAGAGATTTCTGTCAACACTCCCACCGGTTCAGACATCAGCCCAAGGAGCTCTCGCCCTGATATAACTATGTACCTTGTAGAAGAGGACACTGACCCGGAATGGATTAGTGTATTTGATTAACGGGCTGACAGCTAAGAGACAGCAAAAGATGAGAGACTGGAACCTACCTAGGACAGGTGAGTTTTAATGGGGAGAATGTAGAAAGGTACACATTATAGGGCAATAGCAGTTAGGGCAGTGTATTAGCCAGGGTTCTCCAGAAAAACTGAACCAACAGGTTATTATATTATATATAGGTTATTAAAACATATATCATATGTCTACATGTATATACACCAATGTCCTATTGGTTTATGTATTATAAGGAGAGATATATAAACATATATGAGATTTATTATAAAGAATTGCTTACATGATAATGAAGGCTGAGAAGTCCCACAGTCTCCCATCTGCGAGCTGGAGACCCAGGAAAGCCCGCGGTGTAGTTCAGTCCATGTGCAAAGTCCTGAGAACCAGAGGTCCAATGGTCCCAGTCCAAAGGCAGGAGAAGACTGATGTCCCACCTGAGCTGTCAGGCAGAGAGAATTCTCCCTCCACCCTTCTGTTCTGTTCAGACGCTCAATGCATTGGATGAAGCCCCACCCACACTGGGGAGGGCAATCTGCTTTACTCAGCCTGTGGATTCAAACACTAATCTCACCAGAACACTCTCACAGACACACCCAGAAATAATGTTAGTCGAATATCTGGACACCCCCTGATCCAGGCAAATTGATCCATAAAATTAACCATCACAGGCAGGCTGCATCAGAAACTCACAGCCAGGAGAAAGCAGTGACATACTAGGTACCTGGAAATGGAAGGATCCAAGAATGGGATTACAAAGCTTTGCTCTCTTCACAATTATCTGGAATTTAACCTTAAACATTGCTTCGGAGTATTCAGTGTAAGAGGAGGTATCTGAAGAATGAAGAGGGATCCCCCTGAGTTCAGATCCAAATGTCCAGGCTCACAAAACCAGTCAGGGACCAATGAGATGCATTTTGTGGAATGGAAGGACGTAAAGAACAGTACTTGCCAGCTGGAGACCTCAGTTTTGCTACTTACAAGTTAATGTCCTTGAGCCAAGTACCCTCACCCATAAAATGGGGATAATAACATTTTAGGGGTGTTGTTGAGGATTACTAGACTAACTGATGAGTAATACACACTTAACTAACGTGAGTTGTATTAATCACTGCCATTAACACACACACACACACACACACACACACACACACACACAATGACGAAAGCGTGGACCATGGCCAAGGTCAACATCTGGCTAACATTCAACACACATTTCACAAAAATCTACTCTTTGCTTTGTTGACAAACATTTGATCAGCTGCTTGAGCATGGGGACAGAAATATGATGCATTCATTCTCAGCTAACCCTGTACTAGCTCCAATATTAATTAGTTAATACCAGTAGTTACTCAATAGTGTACGGATTAGCCAGCTCTGCACTTAAACTTAAGCATCTATACATCTTTAAATATAGTTGAAAACTGTGTAAAGTTATTTGCAGATTATTTTCTCCCATAAGCTGGTTGGATTTTTTGGAACCAACAGTAAGTACAGAGTAGCATGTTGTGTATTTCTCTGACAAGATTCTATAACCATATACAAATGCTTTAATATTATTTCACATGAATCATGCCTTTTCACACTAGTAGCACAGAGTCAGCGAGACAATTCCCATTGCCACCATATTTGGGAGCAGCAGTGCTCAGCCTATGACCCAGACTGGCCATGCCAGCATTATCCAGTGGGCTCGTTAAAAGTCCTTTCACCCTTCACTGCAACCCAGGACATAACGAGTCCAAATCTCTGGAAATGGGGCCCAGGAATCTTCGCATTTAACAAGTTGCCTGGAAAATTCTTGTTCAGAGTGAGGTTCAGAAAATATTGGGTTTAAGATTAAGGTTGCGCGGTTACTTGATAGAATGTCACAGCCTGTTTCGCCTTCAAACTCTGACATTTTGTCAATGTTTAGTCTCATTGCCTTAAGAACAATTTAATTAATATAATCATTCTAAAAATGAAACACCTTTCAGTGCCTTCAGGTTAGCTCCTGGATTCAATTTAATTAGAGATCACTGAAGAGCAGAAACACAGGGGGGCACATTCAGTTGTTCAAAGGCTCTGAGCCACGACTGGAGGTTCAGCCTGTCTGCACCATCACCACTCCAGGTGTAGCTCTCGGAGACCAGCTGTGCCTCACAGTCCTCACCCTCCCTCTTCACCCCGCCCCCTGCACCGTGTCCCGCTCATCACAGCACGCCGCGGAAGAGCCTCGCACATTATTGCCCTGCATTTGTAACGATTGTGCCACAGCCACCTCTCAGTGGGGGGACTGCTAGGTATTCCCTAAAGAACAGCACACTTCGTTAGACAATGGTCAGTTTTTGTGTTTCTTTCCTTTTCCTGCATGTCATATTTCTTCTGACTGCATGTATTTAAATGTAATTTTATGTCTATTGAACCTAAAAAGAAAAAAGTCGGCTTATATTTTGTATGTTTTTCAGTTTTTCCTGTAATTCATTATTTGTCAAATACATAGCTGTGCATTTTAAAATTCTTCACCAAAAATAGTTAGCAGAGCACTGCTCTACACCACACTCCTTCAACAAATTTAAACAAAACGCAGCTCTAATTTAGCATCTTTTCACCTGCTAAACAATAGGGGGTAGCACTAGATCACCCATGCACTCCTCTAGCTCTATAATTCTCCGTGGGTACGGCTGTAGCTCACTTTTTCACAGGCGGATTGTTCACTTTGTAAGTTATCCAAGACAAGGTTTTATATTTACAGCTGATTTTTTGCTGCCTCTCACTGTAGCTCTGCACCATCTCTCCCACTGTGAGACTGTGTGGCTTTGAAGAATAAAGAGAATTTTAATAACAGCCTAATCAAAATGTAATTAAGAAAGGTAATTTGGCACCAAAACATTACATGATACACATCAAAGATTCAACTCTAGATATTTCTTTACATCTGCTTTTCTGGATTGTCACTCTCTCCTCCACTGAGGTTTATAAATTTATATTAATATGCTAAGTGTACATTTCTTTCTGAACCTCCTTGCACTTGCCTTAGCATAGTTCACATTGTATTTTATTATAATCATTTGTGTAACATTCAGATTCCTTGCTAGACTTTTAGCTTTACAAGAATGGGGATAGCTTCTGTCTTGCCACTGGGTCCTAGTGTTTTACAGTCTCTGATACACAGAGCCCAGCAGAAGGAAGGCCTGATTGAGTGTGGTTGTAGGGTAATGATATTGGTGTAATAATTCATAGTTCTAATTTGAACATTTCACTTAAAATGTCATATGGTGCATTTGAGTGTGATATTGTTGTTACAGAACTGCATGCTTATGATTTTGTAATAAAAGATTCTGTGATTAAAACAAGGGGTGTTATTTGTGCCAGACCCTGTATAAAAGATATTTGTTTGAATGACTGAGTGAATGGATGAATCAATGAAATTCTTAAAGGAAGAATCATGAATTAAGCTTTCATTTCTTTAGAGTATCTTAACTATTTCTTGTTCCATTACCTTCCTCTTGGTCCGTAATCTCCGAGCATAAATTCTACAGTTTGAATAGAATCTAGGACTTCATGTGTGTCTGTCCAGAGCGCCATAGTTACAAGATGTCTTAATTCCTTCAACTCGGATTTTTAAAAAAACTGCCAACTGCCCAACATAACTTTTATCTGCAAGTCTACGCCTGACAGTTGTCAACCTCTTTCATGTTCTGCTGCAGTAAGACACAGTAAGTTCTGCTTTTCCATTATTGTTGGTGATCACATACATCTCTGTTGCTTGTATTATCTAAGCAGGGTTGTTTTTTCATTTTAATTTAGCCAGCAGGAGCTTGAAAAGCAAAGTAGTTTAAGTTAAGAAATTACTTTCCTTCTCCAGAGAAAGTGTAGACAAGCAAGTTTTAAAAAAGATCCAATTAAATAAGTTTCTGTCTCTGGGAACTCCAAGTTGGTGCCCAAGGTCTGCATGTTTCACGGGTAGCATGCAACGAAGTCTCCCTTCTCTGATTGACACTGCTTGCAGTGAGTAAGGAATGACATCACAACAAGGATTACTCCCAAGGCTTTCAAAACACGCTGACCCTCTGAAAGTTTCCAAATGGCTTTTTATTTGTCTGCTGCTAGAGACCATCTGGCTAGCTGTAGATAAACAAGTCTCAGCATATGGGCCATAACACATACACAGCTCTGCTCCACTAGTGCAGAAAATTAAAAAAAGGTTGCTCTCTTGATACGAGAAACTCATGCAAAAGAAGCGTCGCCGTGGAGCGCAGGGTCTGTCCCGGGGTGCATGCCAGAGAGCTTAATCCCAGCTCCTTCTCGCCCACTCACTGCATGCGTCTTTGGATCACTCCGAAGGCTTCTCACTTTCCTCATCTGAAACTTTAAAAGGGTGCCAAGTCAACTCTGGCCTTCCTCCTTCCCTTTCCCTCCTTTCTTCCCTGCCTTTTTGTCTTCCTCCCCTCCTACTAAAAAATATTTATTATGTTCCTACTACGTACGTTCCAAGCACGGTGCTAGGTGCTTGGAAAGCAAAGAAAGCAGACATAGTCCCTGCCCCTGAAGAATGACTGAACAGTGATGAAAACAAACATTACATAAATAACTGACACTGGAAAGAACATTCCAGACAGAAAGGCAAAGCATGTGTGAAGGGCCTGAGATGGGAAACAGCATGGACTATTTAAAAATGCGGGATTTGTAAACATTTATACGTGTTAAATTAAGAAGTCTCTTGACAGTCACAGCGCTGAAAGGAAAATTCCCCCATCTACAGATGGCAATTCAGACAATTACTATATTAGCATAAACTATTTAAAAAATTATTCTGTTCTCTATTATTCTGAATTCTCTATTCTTACTGTTGATCTCATGCCTGCAATATTGAATGTAATAAAATTTCATGCAAATATAATCACCAAAGACACATACAAGCCACTCAAGCACATGACACCATCATAAATTCTTTAAGAATTATGAAAGTTTCTGGAACACCTAGGAATTCTGTAAGTGCCTCCTGTTTAATATCTGTGAAACAAAATGAAACAGCCAGGCTGCGGTCACTAAGTTATCTCTTACAAGTACTTCCCATCCTAAGCACGGCTTCCCAATGCTCAGTCTCTGCAGGGGCTGTCAGCTGACACCCTGGACTGAGAAACATGAGTCGTAACAGTTATGCTTCCAGAACAGTCATAAACTATAGGTAAAATGTTTATTTCAGCGATTTTTCCCAATTCTTAGCTAAGACAAAAACTATGCTGCATGTGAAACAGTATAAACTGTTTGGTATTTTCTCCTTGTCTCAGTTTGGCCCTTCCTCCCACTTGGCTGCCGCACACGGGAGTGCAGTGCACAGCACCCAGCCCCCACCGGGAGCGAGCAGAGAGTTCAGTGATCAGGTGTTCAAGTCAGGCAGATAAAGACCCATTTTTAATAATTCAGGTCCTAATAAAAACGTTAGGTAAACACATTTAAAAACCTAAACCCATCCAATTATCCACAATGCTGTCTTATGGACAGGGAGAAAAACAAACATGTCACTCTCTGCAAATAGCGACTGCCCTTACAGGTGACAAATCTGAGGAATGACTGCCCGCTGCCTGAAGGCAAACTCCTTCAGAGTAAGAACTTGCTTTGCTACTGCAACAACAATTAAAATAAAAAAAAAGAACTTGCTTTGCTCATCTCTGCCCCTTCATGTCCACAGTGTTGAAGGTACCAAAGCCCAATAAGTACTCATTAATCAAATCAAGAAAGGAACACTCATTTAAAAAAAGCAACTTACCAAATGGATGAATCCTCACAGTGAAATGCAGTTAGTTACAGAACTGCTTTAACTACCTGTTTGGATTTAGCAAACACAGTAAGCTTGCCCACCCGCTACTCAACATATAGCAACATTTATGACATCAGACCTTCAATTAAAAATCGTTACTTAAGTTGTTTTATTACAGCTACAAATAAACTTTATTTGATGTAATGTAATAAAACATTTTCAAATTTAACATTTATCTGACCAGAATTAATCATTTAAATTATGAATATAAGTATGTACAGTCACTTTAGCAAATATGCAGTTCAGGAATTTGTACGAGCTGGGTCTGAACGGGCAGGGCCCCACCTCCCCTTCCAGGAAAGGCAGATCTTGCCCTGTGTCTGGTAAGAAGCAATGTCAATGAAAGTTGGGAGAAATCCATAATCCACGTTGGAATTCCACACTATCCTCTGAGGAAACAGCTACATTTATGGTAGGAAAATAATATTCTCTTACAGTTCTCTTTTATCAAAGGAAGGTTTGCACTCACTTTATCCCCTTAGAGGTATTCTTCTGTTATACTGTCTTTCTATCTCCTTAGCTCATGATATTTCATAATTCCATTAAAAAAATACTATCCACAAAGGGACCTTTTCTGTTTCCTTGTCTGCCCTTAATGCCTATCACTTTAGGGAGGGAGAGAGCAGGAGAACAGAATTGGCCAGGCACACATTTGATTTAAGATACAGAGAACACAAAAACAAATCCTCTAGAAGGAACAGAATGGTATTCTGGAGCATTTACTGCTCGATGGTGAGGATTCCAGGTGACCTCCAATTCATATGATTCAGTTTAACACAATGATGCTCAACGGGAATTCACATATTGATGCTCCATTTCCAGAAGTAACACAACCTCTCATGGAAACCCCCTTATTCCCCTACTTCCTCCCAAAACCAGTCAGGGACCAGTCTGTGGGCCCAAAGCACCCGTGTGCAATGAGAGTCAAAAGTTCAGTGCCAACTCCCACGTTAACGAACAGTGCGGTTAGGTGAAAAAGTCCTCACGGACGGAACCCCGCTTACCTCTCAGGACCCCTTGGATGAAGTGTGAGCACAAGAAAATGCTTTATTCAGGTTTTAGGATTCTCTCCATCCTGAGAGCTGTTCCTGAGTTATACCATAACAAGAACTGAGTTAACGAAGAAAGTACATTGGTGGGGAGGTCACAGGGACCCTGCACAAAGCCAAACTGCTTGACAGTAGCTTAGAACAGACACTGCTCTGGGAAGTCATTTGTGTGAGCTGATGACGGGATTCTGTTTTCTAACACAGGACATGCAACATAGTCAACACTATGCTTACCACAGTTAGCTTGGGAAAACACCCTTCTGTCCTACCACACAATTAATTCTGTCTTGTGAATGATTCCTGAATATTCACCACAATGCCTAGACTCGGAAGCATGGGAAGTGCACACTGGAACTTGCTTCCACTTTCATGGGCTTAGACAAATGCAAAGCATCAGAAACTGCTCTGGAACTCAGCTCTGTTCGCGAGCTTACTGCTGAGCTGTTCTGGCTATCCTACACTGAGCACTATTTTGATTTGCACACAATAGCACTGATCCACAGGGGGAAAGAAGGGGAGGTCACTGTCTCCCTCATAATACCCTTGTACAACAGATTGCCCTGCTCGTCACTCTGAACCATCCCAAGAAAAAACAGAAGCAGCATTCCACAGTCTCAGCAAATGATTTCGATCTGTTTCCACCTCTGTCTTGCCTCGTTTTTCTCGTCTTCATGATTCCACTTTTGATCATGAATCATGACTTTTTTTTCTACGGTAGTCAGAGTTTTGTCTATAAAGAGAGAGAGAGAGAGAGAGAATACATGAAAATGATTTAGCAGAACCATAAATGTTTCTCTTTTGTGGTGGGTGGATTTAATTTTTACAGCATTCAGTAATTTGAAGCATTTGTGGCTTCTAAGGGGTTACAAGCGTCTCTAAAGGAAAAGAAAAAGATCTGTGGCTCTTTTAATACATTTCATAACTGTTGTAAGTTGTCAGGGACTTCATATATTTGCAAATCAGCCCCAGGTAACCCATTTAGAAATTCACTTTTATAATACATCCGTAGCCAAAAATGGTGCTACTCTCAAAAGTCCCTGCGAAATACTGCTGCAGTTGCTCCACTTGAAAAGAATAATGATCACCACTAATGAGAAGTGCTCTCCCCTTCAGACCTCGGAGGGTGCATTACAGTAAGCCACGTGTGCAAAGACCAGGAGACCCCACCTCCCTCATTTCCTTCCTCCCAGGTTCACAGAGGCGGCATGAGTCATGGACACGTCTTGGCCAACGGCTGAGGAAAAGTCTCTTTCTCCTTGGTGCAGAGCCACTGTCCCTTTAGATCCACACTCCCCTAACTCTGTACCTTCACAAAACTTGACTTACCAAGCTATACCCCTGTTCTTGAGAGCTAGGTCTATGAGGTTCCAGGGTCGGGCACTGCACCCCCAGCCTCTGCCTCCCCATCGCATTGGAATGGGCCAGCCTCTCACTTGACCACCAAGACTCCACACAAATGGGTTTTCCCACTGATAGGATCCGTTTCTCCACAGGACACCATCTCTCACTTTGTTCCCCGCTACACACAATGGCATCTAAGGACAAGACTGGGGCCATGCTTCAGCTCAGACCCATGCTCCCCTACCCATCCTGCCCACCTGGCCCTCCTCCTTGCTGACACCAGTCTACCCAGCTCCAGGTACTGCTAAAAACATGCCCCATCCACATTAGCGTATCTGCCTCTGTCCAAACTCTCTTGTCTGCTTCAAGTAGCCCCAACCCCACCTCCACCCCTGCCATCCCTTCTGGTTAAAATGTTCCTCTCTATTTAAACCCAGATTATCACCTTCTTCATAAATGTCACCGTGGGTATTTTCTTGCTAAAACATCCCCCCCAAGGCTTATGCTTCTTCTATACGCATCTGACTGCTTGACTTTACTTTGTGCTACGTGTATTTACTATCTACAAAAAAAAACTTTTAGGAAAAGCAAGGTCTTTCCTACTGCCTTTCCTACTTTAAAGAGATGATGCAAAGCATGAAGCAAATAAGCTATTATTATTACTAATCAATGATTGCATAAAAATAGTGTTGAATTCCAGCTGGTTAACAGTGAGGAAAATACTACAATGGGGAAAAAAATCCAGGAAATAGCAAACTCTTTGTTTTTTCTGTCAGTAAAGCAGCGTCCCTCCACAGATATCCAGGGCTTCGGGGGACTCAATGCTTCTTCCCAGTTTCCAACGGACCCATTTTGTTTGCCTTCTCTAATCACTGGTTTCCATAAAGAAAAGGCAGAATCACCCTGAACTCCAACGCTTTAGCACAAACCCTGAAGCAGCACATTGACAGAATTCACGGCAGGAACCCAAGGCTACTGCTCCGTGACTAACCACTGCAGTCCAACAGGGAGCAGGGAGTCCGGGTCTCTGAAGAGGAAGTCCTTTACCATGCAGAGGAAGGGAGAAGGAAAGGTAGAACTACTTGAAAACAATCTCATGAAATTCTTTTATATGGAAGTACTTTAGAAATTGCTTTTCCATATTTTCACAATAATGGTGCCAAAGAACAAAAGCCATCAAAACATGATGCTTAAAAAACAATTTAGAGCAATGCAAAAAAATCCATACAGTTGACAAATTAAAAGAAAAAAATCCCTCTTTATGTCACATTTGGTTTTATATTATCATTATTTGAATACTTGTGAAAAGGGCACAAATTATAGAATAGTACATTAAAATACTAGCGTAGAGTGCTGGACTCCCAAGCCTCTTGTTATGCTGATCAAGAAAATGCAAAGAAATTGATAAATAGTTGAAAGTAGCAATACAGAGATTGTTTACACAGGAAAGGAAGATTTATGTAGGAGAAAGAAATAGAACCAAGAAGGTGGAGCTAGTGGGGGGTGGGGGGTAGTAAAAGAGACTAGAATCCAAGCAGCCCAGTCAGACGGGGGAAAATGGGTTGAAGAGATTAGTGGGAGGCGCCCTGAGAACGCAGCTGGCCCCGAGAGTTTGAGCAACAGAGAGAAGGGTAGGGAGACAAAGCCTTCTAACAAGGTTTGCTGTGAGCTGTGGATTGGACACCACATCATTCTTCCAGAGACTCCAGTAGAGTTATTAGTTGTTTTGGGTTATCCACCTGGTGTTTACTTGAATGCAAACATGCAGAGTGTGGAGTGTGTGGGTTATTTTAGCCATATCTCACTCTCCAGATCTAAGACACTTCTGTCAAATGAAGGGCATGGCCAAGATGACTGGGAAGGACCCTCTCAGCTACAGTGGTCCACAGTTCTCTGGTCTATTCCTTCCTGCCAAGTACAGTGAGAAGGAACGCCTCCTCCTCTCTCAGGATCCGCACTAATCTTCCCTCCCTCTTGCTCTCTCTTTCCCCCTCTCTCTCTCTCTTCAACACCATCAGTCTTCTGATTCCAGTGTCTTTCCCCTCAACTTTCAAACATGAAGATGTCTCTTCTACCTCAGATTTAAAGCCAAATCTCTATTTGACCTGCTGCCGATCTAATAACAGTACTGCCTCCCACCTTCTTTACAATGAGATTCATTAACATGTGGGTTACATAGAAAAGGTCCATTTCCTTATCACCACTGGCCCTTTGCAATCCTTTTTCAGATCCCAACACCCTATGCAATTGCCTCCTGGAAAGTCATAATGCCTTCTAGGCACACTCAACAATCTTCTATCATTTCTCAACTCCTACAAAGGTGGGCAGCACTTCCTAAATACTCTCTAGCTGTTTGTTAGTCTGTGTGAATCTGCTTCCTTTATTTTTCAGTAAAGGATGAGGTCATCGAAAAAGTTTTGCTGGGTGTAAGAGTAAGAGCAATGAAACTGATAATGTTATAATTTTTGAATATGTAAGGACACAGTTTGGCCCTTAATAGTGGAGAAGGAAGAGAAACATCAGCTTGCTTGTCATCAAGCATACCAAAGGCAGTTCAGCAGCAAATCAGTCTTGCCTTCCCAGCAAGCACCTATCTTTGGCTTTCAGAATTCTGTTGGGTAGAGGACTGGAATTTATGGAATTCTGAATTCAAATCTGACATGCTTAGTAGAAAACAAGCCAGCTACCGATTCAGGAAGCTTTCTGAGATACGCTTTAAGAAGCTCCATAAAAGGGTTGGGGGCAGGGGTTGAAAGGAAAATAGTGATAAATGACCTTACAGCACAAACTCGGGCCTCTCGGGCCTCTCAGCGAGCTTCAGGGCCTCATGCATGCCTGCAGCCGAGAGCTTCCGGTTGATATTCCGGTACTGGCACTGGAGGAGGCTGCGGTAGGTGGTCCTCAGGTCCCGGTTGAAGAAGGCATATATAAAAGGGTTAATGAGAGAGTTTGCATAGCCCAGCCACAGAAATGTCCTCTCCACCCACAGCGGGATGCAGCTGCAGGCTGTGCCACAGATGAAGGGTCTGGCTGTCGAGAGGAGGAAAAACGGCAGCCAGCACACGGTGAAGGCCCCGACGATGATCCCCAAGGTGGTGGCTGCTTTCTGTTCCCTCTTAAAGATGGAGATGTTTTTCCTTTCGTGTTTGAGGAGTCTCGAAAGGTTGGCACACTCCTCTACCTCCTTCTGGAGCTTCACCATGCCGTTCAGGGAGATGACGCTGTCTGGCTGGTGCAGGCGCGGGAAGCCGGGGAACTTGTGTTTGGCGGCGCTCTTCCTGGCGGCCTTATAAATCTGATAGTACATGAAAAGCATGACGGACATGGGGATGTAAAATGCCACTGCGGTGGAGTAGATCGTGTAGCCAAAATCCTGGCTGATCAGGCACACCTTGTCATCATTTACATTCTGAGCCCACCCAAAGAGTGGGGGTAAAGTGATGGAAGCAGAAAGAAGCCAGACGGACAGAATCATCTTCGCCATGCATTTCCCATTCTGCCTGACAGGGTACGTGAGTGGCCTCGTGATCCCCAGGTACCTAGCAAAGAAATGGAAAGAGGACATGTGACTGCAGTGATCACGACTCACTAACGAGGAAGCACCACTAGCCAGGTGTTAGGCTTTACCTAGTAGCACAACAGCCCTTCTAGGTAGGCATCGGCATTCCCATTTTCAAGAAAGGTAGGGCTCTGGGATGTTACCTATTTTATTCCAGGTCACACAATTAGCCGGAGGCACTGCCAAGATTCAGTCTGAGAGCCCTGCGCCTGTAATGCTACTCCATGCTCTTTTCACACCCTGTAGCTTCTAGTATTCCATGTAGTCAATGAACTAAAGACCAAACATCCGCCCTCCCCCTATGACCAGTGTCACTAAAGTTGCCCAGGAACAAAATGTCAAGCCTGAGACAGGATGTTGTGACACATCCTCACGAATGAACCAAGGTCTAGCACACTCTGGCACTATGTGTCCACTGCTCAGCTGCCTTATTTCAAGATAGCTTTTAATTCATTTTAACTGCTCCTTTGTACTGTAATGAAAGAACTTCCTTAAGATTACAGAGATGTGTGAGACATTTATAAAATCCTAAGGTTTTGGAATGGAAAGTAGCAAGTGATCATTCTTTATACCCAGAAAATTCTCACATAGGAGTAATGTCAGAGGAACAATCTGTAAAATAAAGACAGCCTGCCTCCCCATCTCTCCTCTCTTGAGAAGACTCACAAGCACAGGCACAATTCTGAAAAATATTAGGTAAACCCAACATTTCCTCTCTGCTTAGTTCTACACAGAGGATAACTATCACTCTGTCTTTATTATCAAGGGTTTATAATGCAAAAGAGACAGAGCAAACAGAAAACACAGACAGTAAGACGTTTGCCAAATGCTTAATCATTTTCAGCTTTCGGAATTTGTTTTCTCCTCTATATTTAACAGTCTTGGCTTCTATTTTGGGGAGGATGCAAAGAGCACTTGAGAAGCCAAGACAGGTAAAAGCTGGTCATTTTGTCATGTTTTCTTTTTACTTCATTTGTGTGTAAAAGATACACTCTTTAAACAAGAAAAGGAAACGTACAGAGAGTTCCCAACTTACCAACAGGTTATTTTCAGAAAGTCTGTCAGTTGGTAAGTTGACATTTCTTAAATAATTATTTTTGTGCTAGAAATATCCTCTCATGTTATATAAGCTTAGATTATCCTACAAAAGTCAAAAGTCATTTCTTCACAATGAAAATGAGCATCATTGCAATACTTACAAGGCAAAATTAAAATACAGGAAAAAGAAGCAAGTCAGATTTGCTTATTCATCAAGAATATTCATCCATTTCTTCACCAAATATTAGTAGAGCTCCTTCTATATGCCAGGTGCTATTTTAAATGCTGGGGATATGGCAGAGGATACATCACACAAAGATCTACAGGGCACAGGGGAAACAGTGCAGGGGCTGGACGGGAGGACTGAGCCTGGCGGGGACATTGCTGGCGTTCCAGATCCTTTCCCGGGACCCAGGTGTTAGTAGCACCCATTCTTCATCTCGCAACCTCTGCCTTCCCTTTTCCTTGAGAAAGCTGACCCACACGCATTATCCCTAGGTTTATCAGCTACAGCTAGGATTATGTTTTGACTCCCAAATAGAATGATGGAAAAGAGGGAGATTTTCCTAGAGGGTAAGAATAATAGCTGAAAAAAGATGAGAAAAGAGAAAAGGAGGGAGAGAGGAAAGGGAAAAGAGAGACAGAGAAGGGAAATGTGAAATAAACTTTGCCTCATGTGGAATTACCTGAAATTTTCTGACTTTGAAGCAATGGGGGGAAATTAAGAATTTTTTTTTAAGTAATTGAGGAAACCCCTGGAGTAAGGTGTTAGAACTGACTGTAAACCCACAATTAAACTGATCCCTGCCCCAAGACCGAATGCAAGTCCATTAAGGGAGGAAAAAAAGGTTCCCTAAGTTTCCCTTTTCTGCTGGGGTTCAGTGCTCACTCCAGTTGGGATTCCTTTGCAGATCTCTCTTTTTGGACCTAGTCCTTGCTGTCTATCAGTTCCTGTGGATATAGCCCTTCTGGCTCCTTCCTTGTTCCCAGCTCCCACACGCAACATTTGCCAGCACTTGGACTTTACCTTTTCTCTTTGCCTGTTGCTTCAGGCACAAACTGCTTGTTTCCAAGTCTGGATCTGGCTTCCAGGATACCAACCCAGACTGCAGGTTCAACAGAAGAGTGATTAGTTCATACAGTTCCCCAGGTAGCCACCAGATGGCACTGTCAGCCGAGGCCATCTAACACCTAGGGGGTTGGGATGGTGGGTAGTTAGAGCAACAAGTACTTGTTGGAAGGAGGAAGTAGGATTACTCACAACAAGACAAGAATTTACATTTCATTTGCGAGGTTATACAAAAAAATTAGCAAGCCTGGAATTCACAACTTGATAAACCCCTATTCTTGAAGAAGACAGCTCAGTTTTCCCTTCCATCCTTCACATTTTCTTTCCTCAAACAGGAACCAATATCATCAGACTTAATTAAATCAAGCCTTTCTGCAGCTCACATAAATGATACAGAATTCACAAAGATGAATCCTGAGAGATTAATTGAGTACAAAGGACATCTAAGAATATTAAATAATCTCATACGAGCAGCATGCTTATTCATCCTAATATACTTAGCCTTGACATACTATGTGTCGGTGATGTGACATTGACCCATATTTAGTCCTTCCTGAATGAACAAATTATATTCCATAAACTCTCCTATGGCACACCCCACTCCCTAATGTTCTCAAGTCACGTCCCACAGTGAGGAAATTACATTTACTCCATCTGTTTCCTGGGTCCCGCTTTGACTTCTGAAAGCTAAAATCAACCAAAAATGATTAGGAAAAAAGTAAGTACATTAAAGTGTCTGGAAATAAAATAAATAAAGTCAATATTTTTTAAATAAGACAATGATTGGAAAATATTATAGAAGGAAATAATTCCATTCAGGAAAAAAAGTTAAAAATTAAAATATCTGGAAAAACCTACCCAATGGCCAAGGCCTAAATAAGCAAACATAAAATGCTACCAAGAGAACTAAGAGAATGCTTGAATCCATGGGGGTTGGGGATTTTTTTTTAAATAAGAACATCCAGCATTATAAAAGTGCTAATTTTCCCTCAAATAATAAAATAATACTGTACAAGTCCAGTTGAAAAACCCAGCAAGGCTTTTGTTACTTTGACCAAATGATTTTTAAGTTCATCAAGTAAATATGCAAAAATGGACAGAAAACCTGAAAATGAATTAAAATGTGGAAATACTCAATAGTCATGGGGATGTAAAGTACAACATAGGGAATATAGCCAATAATATTCTAATAACCATGTACAGTGTCAGATAGATACAACATTTAGCAGAATGATCACTTAGCAAGGTATGTAACATCTAATTACTGGGGTATACACCTGAAACTAATATAATATAGTATGTCAACTGGAATTGAAAAATAAAATCTGATTATAAATAATTAAAAGAAATGAATAAAATAAAATAAAATGAAGGAATACTTATCCTATAAATAAAGCCACAGAAATAAAATCTCAGTAACAATTATTCAAAAATAAACAGATCAACAGAACAGACCAGAAATAGATTCAAATACATAATGAAATTTAATGTAAGAAGATGAGTCATTTCAAATCGGTAGTAAAAGATTGGGTATTCATGAATCTAACAACTCGCAAGCAATTTAGGTAAAGATAAGACTGGTTTATCTTTCTCCTTATTCAAAAATAAATCCCAAACTGTCAGAGAAATTAAGAAAACAATCCCATTTACAATTGCATCAAAAAGAATAAAATACCTATTTGGGGGTAAATTGAACCAAAGAAGTAAAAGACCTGTACTCTGAAAACTATAACACATTGATGAAACAAATAGAAGAAAACACAAATAAATGAAAATATATAACATACTTGAGGACTGGAAGAATTAGTATCATTAAAATGCCATACTACCCAAAGCAATTTACAGATTCAATGAAATTCCTATTAAAATATCAATGGCATTTTTCAAAGAACTAGAAGAAATAATCCTAACATTTATATAGAACTATAGAAGACCTTGAATAGCCACAGCAATCTTAAAAAAGAACAAAGTTGGAGAAATCACACTACCTGATTTCAAACTCTGCTATGAAACTATAGTAATCAAAACAGTAGGGTACTGGCACAAAAACAAACACATAGAATAGCCCAGAAATAAACCCACATTTACTTATATGGTCAATTAATCTAAAAAAAGGAGGCAAGCACCCTGGCTGGTGTGGCTCAGTGGACTGAGCGTTGGCCTGCAAACCAAAGGGTCGCTGGGTTTGATTCCCAGTCAGGTCACATGCCTGGGTTGCAGGCCAGGTCCCCAGTAGGGAGAACACAACAGGCAACTACACATTGAAGTTTCTCTCCCTCCCTTCTCCTCTGTCTAAAAATAAAAAATAAACCTTTATTTTAAAAAAAGGAAACAAGAATGCACAAAGGGGAAGACAGTCTCTTCAATAAATGGCATTGGGAAAACTGGACCAACACATGCAAAAAACAAATAAAACTACTTTGTTACCACATAATCAAAAATAAATTCAAAATGGATTAAAGACTTTAAATGTAAGACCTGAAATGATAAAACTCCTAGAATAAAACATAACCAGTAAACACTCTGACATCAGTCTTAACAATATTTTTTGGCTATGTCTCCTCAGGCAAAGGCAACAACAGCAAAAATAAACAAATAGGACTACATCACACTAACAAGTTTTTGCACAGTGAAGGAAACTATCGATAAAACAAAAAGACAACTGAAAACGGAAGATATTTGCAAATGAAATATCCAGTCAGAGGTTAATATCCATACTATACAAAAAACTCATACATCTCAACATGAAAAAACCAATCCAATTAAAAAATGGACAGAGAACCTGAACAGAGAATTATCTAAAAAAGACATACAGATGGCCAAAAGACACACGAAAAGATGCTCAACATCACTAACCATCAGGGTACTGCAAATCAAAACCACAATGAGGTATCGCCTCACAACAGTCAGAATGGCCATCATCAACAAGACAACAAACGACAAGCACTGGCAAGGGCATGAAGAAAAGGGACTGCTGGTGGGATTGTAAACTAGTGTAGCCACCATGGGAAACAGTATATTTCCTCAAAAATTAAAAACAAAACTACTGTACAACCCAGAATTTCACTTCTGGGTATTTATCTGAATAAAACAAAACAATAATTTGAAAAGATGTGCACCCCTATGTTCATCTCAGCATTGCTGACAACAGCCAAGATACAGAAGCAACCTACTTATCCACTGATAGGTGACTAGATAAATAAGACCTGGTGTGCACGCACACAAAAGGGGATATTACTCAGCCATAAAAAGAATAAAATCTTGCCATTTGTGATAACGTGGGTGAACCTAGACAGTATTTACATAAGTAAAACAAGTCAGACAGAGAAAGGCAAATACTGTATGGTTTCACTTCCATGTGGAATCTAAAAAAAAAAAAAAGAACAAAAAGTGAAACAGAAATGAACTCAATAAATACAGAGAACAAACAGATGTTTGCCAGAGGGGAAGAAGGTGAGGGAATGGACACAAAAGGGGAAGGGAATTAGTAAGCACAAAGTTCCAGCTATGAAAAATGTCACAGAAATATAACACATACCATAGAGGGTATAGTCAATAATAACATAATAACTATATGGTGACAGATGGTTACTAGACTTATGGTAATCACCTCATAAGGTATGTAAATGTTAAATCACTATGTTGTATACCTAAAGCTAATATAATACTACATGCCAACTATAATTAAAAATACATTTTTTAAAAGAAAAGGAAAACATGCTAAGAACTGCAAAGATTTTGTGCAAAGGCACTATGATAGGGTTAGAACCTGAAATAAAATATTTAATGTGAAAAAAAATAATAACCCCCAGGTGAATCAAAGATTATCACACAGAAGAAATGAAGCCCTAAGATTACCATGAGGAAGTATGGATGAATATTTCTGCAATCCTGAAAGGAAAAAGGTCATTCTTAATCATGACACAAAAGCTAGAAACTATAAAATGACATATTAATACATTTTTTATGAAAATTTTATACACACACACACACAAAAAAATGACATTTCATTTAATTTAGAAATCATTATGTACTGAGTTAAAAGTCAAATGACAAACTTGGAGTCCAAATATTTTAATATTCATAGCTCTCCATATCCATGATTCTGCCTCTGTTCTTATTTGCTTCATTTGTTATGTTTCTTTTCAATTCAATTGTTGATAGGTATGTGTTACTGCCATTTTATTGTTCATAGTTTTGAACTTCTTCTTTTTCTTAAATAAGTCCCTTTAACATTTCATATAATGGTTTGGTGATGATGAACTCCTTTAGTTTTTTCTTGTCTGGGAAGCTCTTTATCTGCCCTTTGATTCTAAATTACAGCTTTGCTGGGTAGAGCAATGTTGGCTATAGGTCCCTGCTTCTCATGACTTTGAATATATCTTGCCAATTCCTTCTAGCCTCGGAAGTTTTTTTGAGAAATCAGCTGACAGTGTTATGGGAACTCCCTTGTAGGTAACTAGCTTCTTTTCTCTTCTGATTTTAAGATTCTCTCTTTATCTTTAACCTTTGGCATTTTAATTATGATGTGTCCTGGAGTGGCCTCTTTGCATCCATCTGGTTTGGGAGTCTCTGTGCTTCCTGGACTTGCATGTCTATTTCCTTCATCAAATTAGAGAAGTTTTCTTTCATTATTTTTTCAAATAGATTTCCAATTTCTTACTCTTTCTCTTCTCCTTCTGGCACCCCAATGATGAGAATGTTGGCACACCTGAAGTTGTCCCAGAGGCTCCTTACACTATACTTGGCTTTTTTTGGAGGGGGATTTGGGGGCATGAGTGAGGAGGTGAGGGGATTAAGAAGTAAAAATAGGAAGGTACAGAATAGCCATGGAGATGTAAAGTACAGTATAGGAAATGAAGCAGCCAAAGAACTTACATGCATGACCCATGGACATGAACAATGGTGTGGGGATGGCCTGAGGGAGTGGTGGGTGCTGGGTGGAGGGGGGAAAAGGGGGAAAAATTAAGACAGTTGTGATATCATAATCCATAAAATATAATCTTAGAAAAAACTTTCTTATAGGTTATTAAAAAAGTATCCCAATAAAAATATTGAAGCAAATAAACAAAGAAGAAATAAGAATATCCAATAAGCACTTGGAAATATGTACAACTTCACTAATAATCATAGATATGAAAGTATTTTTTAAAAGACTTTATTTATTTTTTAGAAAGAGGGGAAGGGAGGTAGAAAGAGAGGGAGAGAAACATCAATATGTGGCTACCTTTCATGCACCCCCAACTGGGGACCTGGCCTGCAGCCCAGGCATGTGCCCTGACTGGGAATCGAACAAGTGACCCTTTGGTTCACAACCCGTAGTCAATCCACTGAGCTACAGCAGTTAGGGAGAGATAAAAGTTTTCAACGGTGGCAGAATTTTTTGTCACTGTCAGTGTTTAAGAAATCCAATGTTGAGAAAGTGTGAAAAAACAAGCACTCTATCATTTTTCTAGTGAGAGCTTCAACTACAGTAACAGTCTGGAGTGCAGCTTGGTCATTGATGTATACCAACATTTACCTTTCAGCTAAGCAACTGGACTTCTAGTAATCTGTCTTAAGAATGTAATTGAACAGTTGCAAAATGATTCATGTGCAAGAATGTTAACTAAACACATAATAGAGGGGGAAATATACAATACAATACTTATCAACAGGAAATTAGTTAAAGCACATACAGATATTAACTAATGCTTATATATATGTATAGATGGCATGTCACCTATGATGTGCATATCTATTTACTGATATGAAAATAAAAAAGTGAATAGGAAACAATGTCTAGCATGAAAATACAAATAATAGTATCATGTATTAATATTTTTATGCAAAATTAGGTCTTTGCATGAGTGTGTGAGGGGAAGGGGTAGCAGAGGGTATACTGAGATGTGTAGAAGAATATTTACCAAAGTATTAATAGCAATTTTATCAGAGTTGTAGATATTTGAGTAGTTTGAAGTTTTTTCTTTATGCTTTTTTACATATTTTTTAACTGTATATAAAATGTAAAGAAAAAAGGAAGGAAGGAAGGGAAGGGAAGGGAAGGGAAGGGAAGGGAAGGGAAGGGAAGGGAAGGGAGGGGGAGGGGAGGGGAGGGGAGGGGGAGGGGAGGGGGAGGGAGGGGGAGGGGAGGGGAGGGGAGGGGAGGGAGGGGGAAAAAGAGAAGGTCTCATGAACATGGTCAACAGGGTGGTGATTGCTGGGTGGAGGGGGGTATAAGGGGACTAAATGGTAATGGAAAAACATGATAAAGATTATATACTAAAAAAGGAAAGAAAAGAAAAACCCATCACTTCAATTCTATGAACAAAATAAAAGATTTAAGAGGATTCTGTGATTCCTAAGTCACTTAAGTGATTTTGGCAATAAAGATGATCTGCTTCATAAAATCTGTAAAAAGCTGATAATTAAATCTTAGATTGTTTTTATTTGATTAGCTTTTCTAAAATGTTTTATTACACTCATAAATTCACACAAAGGAAACAGAACTCACTGGCATTTTTTAAAATCCCATAATTACTACATAAAGTAACACTGGTATTCAGGGAAGTGTTTGTCTAAATTATACATTCATTCTCCCAAATCTTGTACAGCATAAATCTTACCTTTGTGGGGCGGGGAGGGGTGAGGCAACCTAGATGGATTCTGAATATTCCCTATTATGCATGGCTAATATTTGTCACACTAACATTTTATGCTCACTGTTAATTAGAACGTGGAATGCTTATCAAGCTTTAAGACTTTAACTTTAAAATGCATAGAAGTATTAAAATACAGTAAATGTCACAGACAAAGGCACCAAAGTATTATATAATTGAGAAATGTATGCAACTCACATTAGGAGTTCCATTAAAGTAGGGGTTTGGAGAAAAAAGAGTATTAGGGAGTTATAATCTATATAGAAAGGGATTAGAGAGCAAATTAACTCTGCTGCCTTTCTTCTGTTCTAACTGTACAGAAATTATAGATAATGGTTCTTTAATTAAATGATTTCTCCTGAGTTTTGTTGCTACAGAATAATAATGTAGGGGGTAAAAGAAACTGAGTAGAATTATTCTGAAATACAGTGGTTTTTGGAGTGTTAAGCTTAAAAAGGGTTTGTACATTAGAATACCTCCTCCATAAGACCTCCTCCTTCATGGAGCAAAACTTCAGCCTAAGTCAGTGGTTCTCAAAGTTACCAAGAAGTTTTGAAACATACAGATTCCTGGGCCATCACCACCCACAGATTTTCTTTTGAGAAGGTGTAAAGCCCCAGGGCTTTGTATTTAATACTGACTGTTCTGGTTCTTCACCCCAAGTACCACCATCACAGTAGCTTCCCTCATTCAAGTACAGACACTTTACACTTTTCGTATAAGAACTTGACTTTTACTTTGTATATTTCATTTTAATAATCTGCTTCCAGGTTAGTCGAACAGAATCATCATGAATCATGTTTACATTATCTTAGTTACTAGCTCATTCCCAGTACTTGCTAAACACAAGTGAAGTAAGCATGGTTTTTATGGCTTAATTAGGTTGTACACTTTTAAAGAATGTATAATATACTAGGTCTGTCCAGAAAGTATCCAGCCATGTAGAACCATTTATTGAAGAAGATACGAGGTACAAGAAACATTGTACATAGGACAATGGTGCCTCAGTCCTCTTCAAAGCAGGCACCTTGGGGCCTCACACAGTTCTCCCAACCTCCATCAGCTGCCATCATATTTTCCTGAATCTCATCAACAGTCTGAAATCTCTTCTTTTCAAAGGTGATTTTAGTTTTGGGAAAAGCCAGAAGTCTCAGGGCACCAAATCTGGGCTGTAGGGTGGGCTCAGTCACCTGGGTGATTTCATGTTTTGCAAAAAAGCTCTGCACAAGATGTGATGCATGAGTGGGTGTGTTGTGAGGAAGCTGCCAATCACCAGCTTCCCATACCTGTGGCCTTCTGAATCATCTAAATAGTTTCTGTGCAGGAATGTTCAAGCTTAGCACAAAATTTGATGCAAATTCATTGTTCTGCTAGCTCAGTCATTTTGAATGCCATGGCCACACAGTACACATGCTCACTCAACAGCATCTACCACCAACACTGATTAGTACAGTGAAGTCATCATTCCTCATGCATGGACATTCCAGGCTACTCTACTTCGCTACAGGTTACATCAATGTCACACAAACTGTTCTCATTATGTTAACAATGGCTGTATCTTTCTGGACAGACCTCAAATATGTAAGTATATGAGTATAGATATGCATATTTATTTATGAGATTGAAATAAAAGTTTTATAATACCCTATTTAGCACTATAACTTGCAGTGCACTCTCTTCTGTTGTATACTATTCTACTTGAGATTTTTAAAATGCTGATTTTAATGCACTAAATTGATTTCATGACCCAATAACAGATCATGACCCAAAGTCTGAAAATAGGTCAGATAATTTAAAGTGCAGTGGAGGAAAACAAAGCAGGGGAGAGGACATGAGAGTAGATGCACTGGAAGCAAGTTGCAGTACAGATCTGCATTGTGAGTTGAAGATCCCACTGTCACGAGCAGAAGCTTCCTGCATTCAATAGTACCCAACCTCCCCCTGCGCGGGCATGAAGAGCACTGGCTTGGGGCCTATGCTTCTTCCCTCCCCTAGGGCCTCACTTCTAAACTCATTCTCTCTCTCTCTCTCTCTCTCTCTCTCTCTCTCTCTCTCTCTCTGTTCTGTTCTACCTAGAGATAAATGTATTATAAATGTATGGATGGGTGCCTGTGTTTATATATAAACTGTTAGCCCTCCGTATCTGCTGGTTCTACAACATCAGATTCAACTGAAGATCAAAAATATTCTAAAAAAATGTTACCTTGCTGCTGGTGTGTACTTTGTAGTTAGGCCTGTGATGGCCGTGCCTGTACTGAACATGTACAGGCTTTTTTTCTTGTCATTATTCCCTAAACAATACACTATAACAACAACTTACTCAGCATTTACATTGTATTCAGTATGACAAGTAATTGGAAGATGATTTAAAGTGTAGGAGGACTGCATAGGTTATACGCAAATACTATGCCATTTTATACAAGGGATTGAGCATCCATGCATTTTGGTATCTGTGGGGGTCCTAAAACCAATGCCTCTTGGATATCAAAGGACAACTGTATTCTACTCAGTCCTGCATAGTGATCATCCCTTTTTACCCCAAACTTATTGAACACATCATCTACCTCAGCTGTTTTTTACTGTCCACCTACTTTCTTCTGATTCTCCCAATAATCTAGCTTCCACCTCCATTGCGCTAAAGCAGTTTACTCTAAAAGACCACCTCCATTTTTGCTTATTCAAATTGTTTCTTTTATATCATTTCTGATAATTCTTGGTTTCTCTTCTCTCTGAAAAGACCACCTAACCTTTTTTGAAACACTCTCCACTCTCAACCTCTGCAGTGTGGTTTCCCACGCTTCTTTATCTTGGGCTGTATGGAGAAGTACCATCTCCACGTCATGGCTCAGCGACACTCAACATCAAGACAAAATGAAAACAACCTAAACCTTGTGTCAGTCAGATTAGGTTTGAATTCCAGCTCTATTCTTTGTACTAGTAAAGTACTCTGAAAAATATCCTCAGCCTCCCCAAGTTTTCACTGCCATACATGTAAGAAAGGGGGAAAAATACCTACGGCATGAGAACATGTATGTAGGCTTCACTCAACACACTACCTAACAGATACTCGAGAAACATAGCTGACTTCCTTCCCTCAGAACCCCATTTTACAGGAGGGAATTGGCAAATAAGACGGCAGCCTGAGTTGCTTCAATGGGAGAGAAAGAGGGGTGTGATACAAAGCATCTGAGGAAAGCAGTAAGAATAGAGTAGTAATGCTGTAAACACAACAGAGCATAGCAGCACGGAGTAGGTGTTTGCGGAATTTACTGGCATGAGAGCTGGCTGGACCTTAACTAGTGCAGTGACAGTATGAATGGAGAAGAGAAGGTGGAAGCAAAAGATAGTGTTGAAACAGAATAGACAGAACTTAGAAATGGTCTAGCAAGGATGAGAGAAAGGGACAAAGACGATGGAGAAGTTGAAGAAGCTCATCAGTTTTCAAGCCAGGATGACTGGGAGGATGATGGAACCATTCCCTGGAATAAGTGGTCCTCAGTCCATTGCAATGCACTGTCCACCCCAAATGGCCTCCTAGACAGCGTTTGCTGCCATCACAGATGACCTCTCTAGATTCAGTAGATGTTTCTCCACCCTCAAACTTGATAGCTCTGCAGCCTGCAGTCTGCATTCACTACCTCTTTTTTGAAACTCTTTCCTTGGTTCAATATCGCCACACTCTCCCAGGCTTCCCACCCCTCTGTCCACTTTTCCCAGGTCTTCTTTGCTGCCTTATCCTCCATTGTGGTGACTTTATGTTTTGGAATTTCCCAAAGCCACTTTTCTTCTAACTCTCTATTTCCTAGTTATTCTCATCCATTACCAATGCTTCAAAAAATCTCTAGTGGCTCATGATCCCAAAATTTGAATCCATAGCCAAGACATCCCCTTGGAGCTCCAGACCCCAAAATCCAAAATAGAGACATGCCTTCTTCACATCTCTACTCTGATATCTCTAAAGCACATTATTTACCTCTTTGTTCAACAGACTTTATTAAATACTTTCTATGCGTCTGGCACCTTCTCTACATATCCAAACATATTGTCATCTTCATGGACTGAGCCTCTTCCTATTTCCCAAACTCAGTAAATTCATCCAAGGGCACAGTCCAGAAACCTAAGGGTCATCTTTGACTCCTCCTTCTCATTCATCAGTCCCCTCCCACTTATTCACCTAGTACCAACTATTGCACCTCATCAATGTCTCTAAATCCTATCAATTTGTCTCCATTGCCACAACTCTACAATCACTCTCTCCCTGTGAATTACTGAAATGGCCTCTACATTGGCCCTCCACATCTCTTCTCCTTCCTAATCCACTCTCTTTATGCATCAACAGTGATAATTTCTCTTTTTTTCTATAAAGCAAATTTAATTCTCTGAATAAGTAATGTTTTCACATACTTAAAATTTTAAATACAATAAGTTGTATACTGACAAGCCTTCAAATTCCTTTTCCATCCTCCCCACCCCCACCTCTCATACATATCACTTTTATTAGAATTGTGGGTACTCTTCCAGTTTTTCTTTGTACAAATGCAAGCAAATGAGACCAGATCTTCTTTCCCCCACTTTCTCACACATAAGATTGCATACTATACACACTACTTTGCACATCGCTTCTTTCACTTAACAATATATTCTCAAGATATTTTCATACTAGTGCACTGAGAGCTCCCTCATGCTCTTGAAAAGCTGCATAGCATTTCATTGTAGAGCTTTGTCATCACTTATTTATCCAGTAATAAATAAATAATACCATAAACAAACTCAAATGATATCTACAACATTCTTATCCTCCTGTCTGCCAATCAAGGACAAAAGAAATCCATACTTCAGAGGTGATCAGCTAGGCACGTAAAGTATGAAACAACCCCACCACCTTCCTCAGTGATGTGGGAAAGATGTGACCCTCACATCTTCCTGACCCTCAGTTGTCATTTGAAGAAAAGGAAAGATGTTGTTGGCCAAGGCTGGTGTTCAGCCACTGAAGGTCCCACTGACACAGAGCACAGAACTGATGCTTCATCCCATTAGCCAAGAGTACTCCCATTAACTGGAGCCCAGGGCCTAGTTCACAAAAATCGTGCACTTGCTGGGGTAGGGGGGATGGTCCCTGAGCCATCCTTGCAGAAGAGACAAGAAGACAAGTTTCCTCAATGCACCTCAAGTTGCTACACTATTTGGATTTAATCTATTTAAAATTTAAAGTAAGATAACTTTACTTTTACTTTAAGAATATTATGCATAGCAGTCTAAACCCATCAATATTCAAGGTTTTTATAAGTACATTAAAATAGGGCACCTCTAGCTTGGGTAAGACTTTTGCCTCCATATTTAACACTTTGATAACACCATTTCCCTTTCTTCAGTGAATTGTATAGAAAGTTATGAATTAAAATTACTGTATCCTCCCTTTGTTATTCATTAGTGTTGATGACTGTTAATTAATATTCCCATCTCTATTATTCTTCCTCCAAAACAATCAACTAGAAAACATATTTAATCTTGAAATGTATATTATATATGCATATATATGCACAATTTCAATGTGTTTTCTCTCTGAACTAAATTGCTTATCTGATCTAGGCCTGCCACAAATGTTCATATATTTCCACTGAAATAGAGTCAGATATAAATCAGCATATACTTACCAAACTACATTTCCTGGTTTAAAGTTTTAAACATAAGCTTCAGACTTTATAGCTAACTATAACTATGTACTTTTAATTTATTTTTTAGAAATTTTTTATTTTCTATCAATCATATTTCCATTCTGTTTGAGAGTTTGCAGAACAGCTTAAGGCCACTCAGTGGTTGGTCCTGCCCATTCCATGGCCTGCGCAGTGCAGGCTGCAGGCCAGTTTTCACTAGGAAACTACTGGACATGCACAGACGACACCTGCACCTGCAGACCAGTCTGCGGCCTCAGGCTGAGCAGCAGTGAACTCAGGAGCTGGAGCGGTCCATTCACCCTGAAATGCCTCCTTGGTCACAGACGTTTCAGCAGTCCCTTCAGGATCTCTGTAGGAGTAGAGATCAGGCATCACCTCCCAAGGGCGCTCATAGGAGATGGTGCTGCACATGCACAGAACTTCCTGGGCCAGCATCCACTACGGCAGACTCACTGAGGAGTGAGCCCCCTTGTTGTTGCAAGAGATAACAATGTCCATATAGTACAGAGGACAGTCTGTGTTACACAGAGCAGTGGGAGGCAGGTTGTTAACATAAGACGCCTTTGTGAGAGGCTGGTCAGCCCTGGGACTGGTAACCACCAGAAGTGTCAGGCTGCCTGGATCTGGTCAGTGAAAGTTCCAGGAGTGAAGTGACCAGCAATAGGAGTGGCAGCAAACTTCAGCACGGCTTGTTGGCTGGTATTCCTGGACAATATGACATGGACATCGGCCAGGTTTTCAACAGCCCGAGCTGCCAGCAGAAGCTCCTCCCAGGTTCTCTTCAGATTTATGATGTAGATGCCACCGCTTTTCCTTTTGTAGATGTGCTGTTCCATTTCAAAGTCTAGGTCGGTGCCACCTAAGTGGGTTCCTGCTGCAAGGAATTTGGGGACACTCCTTGTTCATCTGCAAGGGATCAAGGACACCAGCCATTGTGAAAATTTCCCTTTAAGTTACAAGGGAACCAAGAACAACGCCGAATGGGCCCCTCTCTGGATAGCGTGGAAAAGACCAAATATAACTTTAAAATAACTATGAGAACAAATGAACAAAAGGACTTTTAGATTTAGAAAATTGATGATAAAATATATTCCAAACTAGAAAGGGAATTTTAAAAATTAGATTCCAAAAGCCAAAGCAAAAGTAAAACATTAACAGCAGAAACAGTTGGCAAAATAACAAATACCGAGAGTTAGTACTTTAAATGCAATAAATAAAATTAAAATTTCTTTTATAGAGTGAAATGAAAAAGAAATTAAAAGAGGAAAGAAATGAAAAGGAAAATATCAAGCAAAAACAAAACTTTCAAAGTAAATTAAAACATAAAACAAAGAATTTTTTTAAAAGCTTTTTGGTGGAATTATAAATCACTACATTAAAAAATCAATATTTTGGAAGACATCCCAATTGAAAACTGATGATAAAATTACCATAAAATAATTAAATAACCTCCTAAATTCAGATAGCATTAAAACAAATTCCTAAAAACAAACCCCACGTCATAATAGTATAATTTTTATTCTTATCTATGTAATACTTTAAAAAGCAATTAGGCATCAGGTATCTTGCTGGTTATTTATTCTTCTTTCATTCTAATCCTTTATTCTCATATTCTTTTAATGTTTTTCTTTAAAAATGGCACTATTCTATTAGTTTAAAATAATATTCAGTAGTAGTAGCCTATAGGAGCCATTAATTATAGGGTCTCATGACTCAGATGTCATCCTTTCTTCTAGGAAACACAGACTGTATCCATAGGAGTTGCAGATTACTCTTCTCTTCCTTCCCCTTTGGCCATTAAAAACCATCCCAACTTGAGTCCAGAGGCTATTTCTATTCTTCTCCTTTTCCCCTTTTATTTATCTTTATGCTAAAACAAAAATCTTCCAGAATTAAAATTGTAGCCAACAGAATTTACTTTCTACTTGTATGGGGGGAAGTGTATTCCTTTTATACACGTGTCTACCCACACTTACAATAAAATATGGCATATATATTTTTTCCTTTTATTCTCGAATGACTGTGCTAAAAGAACAAGATGAGCAAAAATAGTTCTGCCTCATATTTTCATATAGCATTTGAATAATACTGGCTGACATTTACTGAGCACACAGCATGCCAGGCTCTGTGATAAATACTTGTATGCAGCACTGCATTTGGTCTTTGCAACCCTATATGGTAGGTGTCATCCCCATTTTACAAATGAGGAAGCTGAAGACCAGAGAGGTTAACTTATTCTCTCGATGTCACCTAGCTAATGCAGTCCAAAACTGGGCTTCAAACATGGGTTTTCCTGACTCCAGAGCCTCCTTTTAACCTGTGCATGCTCTTCTACTTCATCTTACAAAGCATGTCCATATACAAGCTCTTGTATAACCCCTGTTTTCCATTTATGTTGGAGAACCATTGAAAGTATAGTTCATTTCATATATTGGAAATTGTAAATAATGCTGCAGTGAACACACGGATGCATATATCTTTCCATTTGCAGCATGGATGGACCTAGAGGGTATTTTGCTAAGTGAAATAAGTCAGACAGAGAAAAACAAATATCATATGATTTTACTTATGCGTGCAATAAAAAACAAAACAAAGAACAAACTCACAGATACAAAGAACAAACTGATAGTTGCCAGATTTTGGGGAGGGTGCTGGGTGAAAAAAGTGAAGGAATTAAAAAATACAAATAGATAGTTATAGAATAGTCACAGGAATATAAAAACAGCATAGGGAATACAGTCAATAATATTGTAATAACTAGGTATGAGTGGGTACTAGACTTAATGGGGGGGGAATTCATGAGTTATGTAAATGTCTAACCACCATGTTGTAAAAAATGAACTAATTAATTTTTTTAAAAGAAAGAGTAGCCGAGAAAGTGTAGAAGCCCTGACTCTGACTCAATATAGAAATTTCCATTTAAAGGCCCCCTGCTTTTAGTTAAACTCATACATTGACAGAGAAGTCACAGCTACTTAAAGTGGGCAGCCACACTGGTGACAGTCCCAAGCGTTAGTTCACAACCTCCTTGGGAGCTTCCTGGGCGTAATCTGAAACCACCCCCATACTCAGGAGACAGGGAGAGACCATAGAAAAAGGTAGACCACTAAACACAGGTAGGTGACAAGATTAATAAGAGAGGAAATTTAGTTGCGAACTCATCTTGGGTGGATGGAAGATGAGTAGATTTCCACACCCACCTGCCAGAATCTTAAAAGTTTATATAGAGAGGCCTTAACTGGGTTTTCAGTTCCACACTCAGGGGACCTTCACTGAGTTTAGTCAGACGCCCTGTCCAGATAGCTTCATTACCACATTACTGTCTCATGACTGCATCCTTGGGACAGCTTCTGGGAGTGGGGAAGACAAGCAGAGCACACATTCCAAAGACAAGGGTGGGGTGGGAATGTCTGATTGTTGGGGTCCAGACCTTGCTTGGGTCAAGTGGTAGTCACATGTTCTTGATGATCTCCTCCAACATCAAGTGTTTAAAAGTTCTACATTATGTTGAATACCAGTGTGTGTTTTAATGGATTTCCTTCCATGGGTGTCATACTTTAGAGATATTGACATGTGACAACTATTTAAATTGACATTTATAATCCTTTCACATCTTCTATTCCATTAGGTCATTTCCACTGGAAATGTCACAACCCTGAGCTCAAATAAGAGTAAGCAAAAAGGCAAATGTAATATCTTATGAATAAAAAGAGTTGAGGTTATGCTTCAGGAATGTCTTGATCCAGGGGTTCAAATGATGTCATCAGAATCTAGGTTTCCTCCAACACTCATCTCTATACGCATCTATATGGCTTTATTCTCAAGCTCAGTATATGGCAATAAGACTGCCAACAACTCCAGAGTTACATTTCACAAGGTTTGACCTGATTCAAAAGTGTTTGCTTTCTCTCAGCAAACCCAGATAAGTCTTAATGCATTTTATTGGCTCTGATTGGTTCACACACCAACCCTGAAACAATTATGCAGGCCAGGAAAAAATGGCCTTTCCACCCGACACCCTAGACTAGGATGGCATCCTCCCCCCCCCAAGACTGATGAAGTAAGAATAGGGGTCGAGACAGTTCCCCAGATAAAAATCAGGTCACCAGACAATTATGGGCAAAAAAATAATAATAATCGTTCCAGGAATCTTCGTTTTCAGTAGAATCTGTAGGTAATCTTATAATGTGACTACAGAATTAGATTCAGGACTACAAATATGTCTGAATTGGCATAGATTATATGTATTTGTTTCTACTTTTCTGTGTACATTGATAACTCAAGTTTATATAATTATATTGATAATTCAAGGTATTTCTTCTCTATTGGAGTTGTTCTTCCCTTAAGTACCAAGCACTCATTTTGTGCTAATTGTGTCCCTAGCCTATTCCTTTGGGAAATACTATTCTGTAATAGTATCTCTTACTATGACTTCTGTACTTCTGTCTGACAGGTTTATAATTTGGTGGCTGTTTCACCTGAATTTTGTTATAACATAGTATCAGTTAGATACATTAAGCTGGAAAAAATTTCAGGAAACCCAGCTCGAAATGGCCTTAGCAATGAGAATGACTTATTATCTCCTAAAACAGGAAGTCACAAAGTAGGACAACTCTGAGATAGTTCATTTGGTAGCCCACCAACATCATCAGGGACTGAGTTTTCTTCCCTTTTTTTTTTTTTTTTACTCTGCCAGCCTCAGTGTTCAAACACAACAGCCCCATGGATATTCCAAGCATCTCACATAAACCACATCCAGCAGAACTCTGACAAACTTTTTTATAAGCATTTCTTTTTAAGTAATGAAACCTTTCCCAGCTCCCTCTCTCAGCAGCCCTCTATTCACAGCTCACCAGCAAGAAATACATCACACCGCAGACAGAAATACGAGGCAACCATGAGTAGGTGGCTGGAACATGACCGTGTGCAGCAGAGGGAGTGCCTAAACACAACGATGTGGTTCTTTTAACAAGGAAGGAAAAGGGGGGTGCTTGGGGAGGTAAAAGAAAAAAATTAAAATAATTCATAGTTTCATCACTCAGAGATAGATCTTATTAATATTTTGGTGTTTTTTTTCCAGACTCTTTTTTTTTTCCTTTTTTGGTGGCTTCACTTAAAACTATTTCTGAGGAGAAGGAATGGGTAGATGTGGAAGACGGTATAAGGAGGACAAATGGTGATGGAAAAAAATTAATATCAATTTCACATAAAAATAAGTACGTTAAATAACATTTTTTCATTCATTTATTTGTTTGACAAATATTTATTGAGGATCCACTATGTTCTGATACTGTTCCAGGCAATGAAGATGCAGTGGTGATGAAGGCAAGGCAACACAATTACACACGGTTTGTTCAGGCACTGAACAGTACTGTGTAGATGAGCTAAAACGGGTGCAGGGACAGAGAGTGAGGAGAATGCGGCAGGGCGAGATGAGACGGTGAGCTGAGAGGAGGTGAGCTGAGAGGAGGCCGACCTGACCTGAGCTGAGCAGCAGCCAGAGGAAGTGAGAGAGTGAGCCACATGGATCCAAAGAAAGTGAGTCCTGCATGCAAGGCCCCGAAAGCGCATGGCCAAGTTCAAAAACCAGCAAAAGGGCCAGAGTGGCTAGCATGGGATTGAGTGAGAAGGACAGATGTAAGTGAGATTTGCCTGTGGTCGGGATCCAAACCTTAGGGGGCCTGGCAGGCTGGTGGGGCCTTGGGTTCCACTCCAGGAGAGATGCGAAGCCGTGGAGGGCGGAACAGAGAGGAGACAGGGCCAGACTTACACTTCGTGTTGCTCACTGGGGCTGCTCTGTGGAGGCCTGAATCCAGGAAGCAGGTTTTTAAAGAATCTCTGACAGCTCTTCAGTTTCATTTTTGCCTCATTTACCAGAACAATGGTTTCTATTCACTTGCTTTCTCTTTTATTTCGAGTCTGTTTAAATTACTTGTTTTAGACCAGCTGTCTAAAAGAAATATAATGTGAGCCACATATGTAACTTAAAGTTTATAGTAAAAAAAAGTAAAATAGAGGTAAACTGAATTTTAATAATATATTAACCCCTATATCCTAAATATTATAATTTCCACATGTAACAGCATAAAACTTTAATGAGGTATTCTGCAGTCTTTCTCCTGTATGAAGTCTTTGAAGTCGAATGTGTATTTCACACACGCAGCACAACTCTCCCTGACCACATTTCACGTACACAATAGCCACACGTGGCCACTGGCTACCCTACTGGACCTGAAAGCTTGGGACAATCGTTTCCACCTGTTTTTACTCCTTCTAAAGTGTTCCTTTTGTTATTTCATGCTTTTAAAATATTTGAAGACTTAAAGTCATGAATATTTTAATTATAAAAGGTTGGCTAATTTTAATATCCAGTATCACTCAGATCTGCTGGTGGCCACTGTCTCACTCTACTTTTCTTTTTAAAGATTTTTTAAATTTATTTTTAGAGAGAAGGGAAGGGTGGGAGAAAGAGAGGGAGAGAAACACTGATGTGTGTTTGCCTCTCATGCGCCCCCACCCCAGACTCAATCCACAACCCAGGCATGTGCCCTGACTGGGAATCGAACCAGTGACCCTTTAGTCCGCAGGCCAGCACTCTATCCACTGAGCCACACCAGCCAGGGTTCTATTTTCTCATTATATTAACATTTATTTTCAAATGTTTTAATTTAAATACACACATATATGTATGCTGGATAGCTCTAATTCAGGATACTAATTTGAAAAAGTAGACAGTTGAAAATCTTTATATCTTTTAATTAACTGGATAGATTCTATTAACCTTAGAAAAGATGTGAAGCATAACTATATTTTCTTTCTCTTATGTTTATGACCTAAATTTGATTTAGTCATATAAGTAATTTCATAAACTTCACACCTCACACTTCACATTGGTTCAAAGAAAATAACTTTGTTTTTTAATTTTAAAATCAACACTTAGGTTAAAATCAAATTTTAAGGTATAAGAATGCTGCTTAACCAGAATACTTAGGGAATAAGACTTTTTAAAAACTGAATTCTGAAGTTAGTGAGTGTTCTTTTTGTGAAAAGCCTTTCTAAAATATATAAGGCAGATTTTCACCTACGTGAGAAAAGTGTACTGACTATAAGAGAATTTTCTTTGATGATTCCAGAAGTTGTACAGCCTCGGTGTTATTATTCTTGAATAATAGCCATCCATGTACAGAGATATAAAGGAAAGAAAATCCAATTATGTAAGGTCTTAGTTTAGCTGAGGTCTGGCCAGAAATCACGATGGCCTGCCAAATGTGAACAATTATTATTTTACAGAGTAAGTGAGGGTGTATCCATTAGGAATGCTTCCGGCTGAATATAATGGCCTCACCAAAGTGACCTCACCAAATATGAATCTGTTTTCCTCTGGAGGTCAGGAGTCTTAAACAGGTATGGTGCGACTCCACCGCCTCAAGGGAACCCTTGCCTTCTAAATTATCGTTCTTAACAGACCTGAAGTGGCCTTAAGATGGTTCCTACAAAAAGAGGTGCGCCGTCCACGTTCCAGGCAAGTGGACAGGAGACAAGGTCAAAAGGCCAAAAATAAAGCCAAGCAAATCTGTCCGTTTTTAAGGACTGTCCAGGAGCTGCCCCCAAGAACTTTCATCTGAGTCTCATGCACCAGGACCATGTAACCTGACCACCACAGTGCCTAGAGAGGCTGGGAGGCACGTATTTCAACTGGAGAAGCGTTGCCAACCTAAACAAACTCAAGCCTGGTGAACAAAGAACAGTGTAAGAATGGATTTGACGAGGCAACCAGCAGCTGTGCAGGGGGAGTTCTACCACAATTACGGGAGACAGGGAGTTGGCTCCTGAACTCCCTGCCTTATGGAAAGTGAGATGTAGATAGGATCAGTACAAGGGAACAACACAATTGGTGTCAACAAGTAACAATGCCACCTCCCCACCCACCACCCCCAAGTCACACATGCCTCTCCATCTCTTGCTCCACAGTCAATATTGAAAATTTCTCTATGGGTGTTTTCAAGGGCACAATTTCCTATTGTCTTTTCCTCTGCCATTTCACCTGAACTTGACTCTAACTAGCTGAAACATGGATCCCAAAGAATAAAGACAATGACTCTACCCACACTAGCCATTTCAGCTACCAGGGTAGACCACTGGACAAGCTGAGGCTCTGGATAATCCTAAAACAGAGACTATAATAAACTGGGAAAAAGTTTCACTGTATAGCTGCTTAAACACGTCTCCTTTAACTGAACTGGGGTCCCTCACAAACACATACCCTGGATACTGACCCTTTCTACCTCTGCAATTGACCCAGGCCACTTCCCACTTGTCCACACCCACTGCCTCTTGCACTAGGCTTTCCTGCTGCTTCCACTGTCCAACTGTGGCTGCACACCAGGATAGATATTGTCCATGTGGTCATCTTCTACCTGCCTCTCCTAATTCAATTCTGAACTTGATTTTCAAGTTCAAGTTTTGACTCCAATATCCCTCTAGACTTCCAAACATTCTCCCTCTAGCCTTGACCACCCTGACCTTTACCTTGTGCCTTGTTTCTGGGTGACCCCTGAGCTGATGTTAGCCCACATATCAGAGAAGAGAACAGGCACCCCTAACCTTCCACACAGCGTGCTGAACAGGGGAGTCAGCCACTTGGAAGCAAGCGAGTTGCTGCCCTGATTCTGGCTGTGAACACTGGCACAGGGCCTGTGGGAGGGAGGATTTTAGACATGCACCTCCTGGTGCTGTTTTCTTGCGTAGCCTCCAAGTGTAGTTCCTGAGGAAGTGTGTGTGCCTCTTGAAGATTTTAAGAAAGAATTCCAGCACTGGCCCTGGTCAGGTAGCTCAGATGGTTGGAGCATTGTCCAGATATGCCAAGTTTGCAGGTTCCATCCCCAGTTAGGGCATGTACGAAAATCAACCAGTGGATGCATAAATAAGTAGAACAATTCAATGTTTCTCTCTCTGTCTCTCTCTGTCTCTCTGTCTTTCTCTCTCTTTCTGTCTCTCTGTCTCTCTCACTCTCTCACTCTCTCTCCCTCTCTCCTCCCCCTCTTCCTCTCTAAAATCAATAAATAAAAAAAAGAAAGAAAGAAAGAATTCCAGCCCAGCTATGCTCTCCCCCTCCTTTTTCCCCTTTGGAGCAGAGAGTGCTAGAAAAGAGAAGCATCAGGACAGACAGAGGAATAAGGACATCATCAGAAATGACAAAACAAAACTCTCTACATTTCTTTTTTTATCTTGAAAAACTGTTTTTTAATATATTTTATTGATTGTGCTATTACAGTTGTCCCATTTCCCCCCTTCACTCCCGTCCACCCTGTATACCCTCTCCCACCCATATCCCCCCCCTTTAGTTCATGTCCATGTGTCATACTTCTAAGTTCTTTAGCTTCTACATTTCCCATACTATTCTTACCCTCCCCCTATCTATTTTCTACCTACAATCTATGCTACTTATTCTCTGTGCCTTTTCCCCCTCTCTCCTCCTCTCACTCCCCTATTGCTAACCCTCCATGTGATCTCCATTTCTGTGGTTCTGTTCCTGTTCTAGTTGTTTGCTTAGTTTCTTTTGGTTTTGCTTTAGGTGTGGTTGTAAAACTCTCTACATTTCTAAATCTACTAAGAAATAAAATCTGGTGTGGTTGTGGGAAGCAATCGAAGTTTCATCCCAGTTAGGAAGCAGCAAGAGACAGACAGGCCCTCCAGGACCTACGCCTGCCTTTTGCCCCCACTTCACGGCAGGCCACCCCCCCCACCTGCTCTTTGTTCCCCATGTACTGTATTTGTTTTTAAAAAGCTGGGTTATATGCTGATCAAAAAAACTCCAAGATCACAACACATGTTTATGTTTCACTCATGTCACATCTTACATGAGACCAGGAAAGGCTTCTGGCCGGCTCTCGCCCTTAGTGATGGCCAAGCAGTGCACCTGCGTGTCAAGGCACGCTTCCACCATCCCCATGGCTGGGGAAGAGGGCTCTGGAGACCCCGCACCACAGGTGAATGCTCCTCCCCAGAGAGAATACTGTCACTTTCACTCACATTCCACTGGCTCTAGTGTATTATGTAGCTTTGACTAACCACAGTGGGACAGGGAAGTTAACCGGCCCACCACCTGTCCAGGAGGACAGATGGAAGTACTAGTGAACGACACAAGTACCTGCCACACGTTCCATGTCAGCTTTCACCTCCGCACATTAGCTCCTCTGAGTGGCCTCTCTCTGTAGGACGCCCCACCCCCAGCCCTTATCTGGGTTATATTCTATTTTGATTTGCTCTTCCTTGCCCTCTGGCTCTATATCCAGGCAAAGTTAGAACTCTGTTGATATCATTACACCTGTCATTATCTGGTTATTCTTTGTCTATCTCACAAAACTGGTGTATTACTTGTCTTTTAAAATTTAAGTATGGAGTTCAGCATGCGGTGTGTGGTAAGGGATTCATAAATATGTGTGATAAATGATTAAATGAATAAGCACGTAGCAGCCCAGGGAGTGCCAAAGAACAGTGAGAGACTCCATACCATGGGAAAATGGAACAGATCACATTCAGTATGAAGGTCCACAGTCAAGAATGACAGAAATCAAACTGTCTACATTTGAAAATCTGCTAAGATGAAAAATTCAACTGGACTATGGGAAGTGGTGTTTTGTTTTGTCCCAGCAAGAGAGAGACACAATCCAGTGCCTAGACCATCACAGGATTCTATGTGTCTTAATTTTCTACCCCTCCCCAAAGCTGTTTTGGTTTGAGGAAGAAAATAGAGACAAACAAAGCTCCCTCACAAGGGATAAGTGTTTACATCTATGGCATATGTAGTTTAAAATGTAAAGTTTTTGAAAGTTTTCATTTTTTATAGTCAAAAAACAATATATGACCCACAGCAAAAATGTGATGAGTCACAACTTTTTAGAGTGTTACTTTTAAACATGTCTTTCAAAAGGAAAACAGTCCTACAATGATTAAAATAAAAAAAAAAAAGGAAAACAGTCCTTAAACATTCTCCTCTGGAACAATGAGAAAACTGAATTCACACACCACAGACAATTCAGAAGACACCAGAAGAGTAATATATGGTCAACACAGTGCAACTATTAATCTTTAACTGAAACTAAACTTGAGAAAGTAAGTTACTTACTTTCCCTACAATATACTATGTGTGTTTCTGCCAGGAAGAAAACCTTATTTCAAATGTCCTTATTTCGAACATTTCAAACATCATGTCTTGCTATATAACAAATGGTGCCTCTTATTTTCTCAATAGCAGAGAATCAGAATGACGTCCCTCCCCATCAACTTAAAGAAATATTCATGTATATGATTGTCTGCATCTAAAACAGGATTTAGGTGGGAAAAGCCCTGCCTGTGCTATTCTGTGACCACTATGCTGTTCCCGGTGTCCCCTCACTATGGCCACGGTGAGTGCAAGCAGCATCAAGCCATAACCTGTACCCAACTCAGAAATTTCTCCCCCAGCCCAGCTCCTAGTGCTGGGTACTTTCCCCTTTGGCTCTAGACCTTGGCTTTCTTCCCTTCTGCTTGCACTGGATCAAGCCATGCTCCAGGCCAGGCAGTGACTTCTGGCTATACTCTGGTTCCCCCTAGGGAGGCTGATTCCTGTCATTAATGAGACATCACAAACGCAGGGAGGGATGTTCCATCCCTCATCCTGGAGAGGATCCTGCCCTAACTGGGTCCACAGCACCCCTAATTCCACAGCTATGGACAAGAGACAATGCACCCAATGCACCAGACTCCTCAGGATACCTGACTGGCTACTATATTTCTCCAACAGAGTACTGAGCAGCTTCCAGGGCCACCAGCATTCAGGTGTGTGAGCTCACAGGTCAGGCTGACTCAATGCATACCCAACTTCTAATTTGTAAGCCTGAATAAGCCGTTTAACCTCCCTAAGTCTTTATTACCTCATTTGTCACATAGGATTAATGACAGCACATGTACAAGAAGGTTAAATGAAGTAAATCTTTTTTTGAACTTTCATTTTTAAATTTTATTGATTATGCTATTACAGTTGACCTGATTTTTCCCCCTCTGCTGCCCTCACCCAGCACCACCCACTCCCTCAGGCCATCCCCACACCATTGTTCATGTCCCTGGGTCACGTGTATAATAAGCTCTTTGGCTGCTCCATTTCCTATACTGTACCTTACATCCCCATGGCTATTCTTTAACTACCTATTTATACTTTTTATCCCCTCACCTCTTTACCCATTTCCCTATACCCATCTGGCAACCATCAAAACACTTTCTGTATCCATGATCCCTGTTCTTGTTTGCTTCATTTGTCATGTTTTTTTTTAATTCAATTGTTGATAGGTATGTGTTTACTGCCATTTGATTGTTCATAGTTTTGATCTTTTTCTTAAATAAGTCCCTTTACCTGGCTGGTGTAGCTCAGTGGATTGAGCGCGGGCTGGGAACCAAAGTGTCCCAGGTTCGATCCCAGCCAGGGTACATGCCTGGGTTGCAGGCCATAACCCCCAGCAACCGCACATTGATGTTTCTCTCTCTCTCTATCTCCCTCCCTTCCCTCTCTAAAAATAAATAAAAATCTTAAAAAATTTAAAAAAAAATTTAAAAAGCAATTAAAAAAATAATAAGTCCCTTTAACATTTCATATAATAATGGTTTGGTGAACTCCTTTAGTTTTTTCCTTCTCTGGGAAGTTCTTTATCTGACCTTTGATTCTAAATGATATCTTTCTGGGGTAGTGCAATCTTGGCTGTAGGTCCCTGTTTTTCATGACTTTCAATATTTCTTGCCAGTCCCTTCTAGCCTGAAAAGTTTCTTTTGAGAAATCAGCTGACAGTCTTAAGGGAACTCTTCTGTGAGTAATTAGCTTCTTTCCTCTTTCTTTTTCAAAGATTCTCTCTTTATCTTTAATCTTTGGCATTTTAATTATGATGTGTCTTTGGACTGGGCCTCTTTGCCTCCATCTTGTTTGGGAGTCTCCGTGCTTCCTGGACTTGACTGTCTATTTCCTTCACCAAATTAGAGGAGTTTTCTTTCATTATTTTTTTCAAATAGATTTCCGGTTCCTAGCTCTTTCTCTTCTCCCTCTGGCACTCCTATGATGCAAATGTTGGACCCTTGGACCCCAGAGGCTGCTTACACTATCCTCATTTTGGGGGGTTCTTTTCTCTTCTTGTCATTCTGATTGGTTGTTGTTTGCTTCTTTATGTTCCAAATCAGGGATTTGATTCTCAGCTTCATCCACTTTACTGCTGTTCCCCTATAAATTGTTCTTTATTTAAATTAGTGAATTCTTTGTTTCTGACTGGGTCTTTTTTATGCTGTTAAAGTCCTCACTAAGTTCCTTGAGCACCCTTATAATCAGTGTTTTGAACTCTGCATGACAGATTGCTTATCTCCCTTTTGTTTACTTCTTTTTCTGGAGTTTTGATCTGTTCTTTCATTTGGGCCATATTTCTTTTTCTCCTTGTTTTGGCAGCCTCCCTGTGTTTGTTTCTGTGTATTAGGTAGAGCTGCTTTGCCTCTGTGTCCTGGTAGTGTGGCCTAATGTAGTAGGTGTCCTGTAGAGTCCAGTGGCACAGCCTCCCCTATCACCCAAGCTACGTACTTGAGGTGCACCCTTTGTGTGGGCTGCATACACCCTCCTCTTATAGTTGAGGCTTGACTGCTGTTGGCAGGTCAATGGGAAGGATCTACCCAGGCCAGCCAGCTGCAAGGACTGACTGTGACAACTGACCACCACCCTCTGCCCTCCATGGAGGATCAGCTGTGCAGGGGCAGGGTGATGGTGCTCTGAGGTAGTTTGTAGCTGCCCACTGCATGCACTGGCCCTGGGGTTTCCTGGGTGATACAGGCCAAGGTCAGCCCCCACCTGTGTTTTATTCAGGCCCACCCTGCCTGAGCTGTGAAGCAATCTGAGATGGCTGCTATTTGTGCTGGGCTTGGTGATTCCCAGGGGAAGCCCAGCTGTGAATCTAGGTGGCTTCTGCTAGTGCTGGGCCTGGGACTCACTGAGGCCAGCTGTTGCTTATTTGAGAGAATTGAGAAGTTGTGAAACAGGAGCCAAGACCAGCCATTAATACGGAAAAGCAGCTTGGGTAGGCCCATAAGTTGGGTGGAGCAGAGTCTCAGGGGATCTCCAGCCTGGAGTAAACAGTGTTAGCCATATTGATGGAGTCTCAGATATGGCAGCAGCTTGCTGGCTCTGAGACTTTGTAGGGGGAGGGTTCAGAAATGGGATAATGGCCTCTGCTCACCTTGATGCCATAAGTTTTGGGGACCTATCATCTTGGCACTGAAACCCTGGGCTGGGGGGCCTGGTGTGAGGCTGAGACTCCTCTCTCCCAAAATATCCCTCCTGAACTTTTATCCACTACTCATGGATGTGAGACCAGCCCATTCTGCATCTGTGCCCCTCCTACCAGTCTGGATGGATGTGGTCTCTTTAATTCCATAGTTGTTGGACTTCCATTCAACTCGATTTCTGGCAGTTCTGAGTGATGGTTGGTCGATATTTTAGTTGTAATTTTGACTTGGTTGTGGGAGGAGGCAAGCCATGTCTGCCTATACCTCCATCTTGACCAGAAGTCCCAGTAAAATCTTATTTAATAAGGTTAAATAATCCATATTATGTGTTCAGGGAAATGCATGAAGCACAGTATGTGCTAATGGAGGTAATAGTGAGGAGGAGGAGGATGGCAATGATAAAGCTACAACTCTCTAAAAGTCTTTGGAATTCCTGACTTCCTTGAGCAATTAGTTCCCTTGAGTCATGCCCCATCACCTTTCCTATATCTCAAGATATGAGATGGCCTGGATCCTTCCAGAGGAAAGGCACTCTGAAAAAGCTATGACAAGGTTCTTAAATGGCCAACTAGACTCAACAAAGACCCTCCAAAACAAGCTAACCCCATGCCCCACGTCACATTCCTAAGGCTCCCTAATACTTTATACGAGGCTTATACTAATGTCCAACACCTATCTTAGAACTCTTTTCAATCCCTCCCACAAATCTGGCTGGTCATTTTTTAGTACTTTTCTTCCTTGCTCCTACTTTTGATTCCATCTTTTATTTCTTTAAACAGTAAACATAGGTATCTTATGTTCAGTATTTCATAATTATATCTAAATCTGTAGATCCAATTGGGTTGTGTGTAGTTTTTGCTAGTAGTGCCTGGTTTCCTGTACAGTTTTATGATTTAGAAATTGTGAATGCCTGCTTACTAGAACTTTAACTGTGGGAATGCTCTTAGGCCTGTATCGAGGGCATGTTTCTCCTCGGGCCATTTATATCAGTTTGCTGGGCCAGGCAGCATTGTCAATCTAGGATCACTTTAAAACAAATTGTAATTTGGGAGGGGGAGGAGGGTTATCTGTTTTTCCTGGGCCTCAAGAGTTCAACCCCAGACCCCATGAGTACCTGCCTGCTAATGACTAAATATTCTCAAGGGAGACTTCGCACTCCCCAATGTCAGAAAGGCAAACTTCCCTGCCAAATCCTCTGCATGTCCCCCAACCCTTTTCAAGGGTCCTGGATTTGGGTGACAGTTTTCATCTCAGTTTGCAACTGTAAAACCCCTGGGTTTATTTATTGCCTCTGGAATGCAGCCTTTATAGTCAAGGTTCTAGGTCACCAGAAATTAGTAGCCATCCCCAAGGGAGGCCACCAGCTACCACATTGGTTTACCTCTTTGCTTGTTTTCCCTCCAGTGTGATTCTTCTTACTTTCTCACTAGATCAGTCATGCAACTAAAATTACATATATTGTTTTACATGAGATGGGCTTTTAGAATATGTATTCCCTCCATAATAATATTGGAAATAGCCTAGATTTTAATTTGATGTCAAAATTTACTCAATATTTTATTTACCCCAATTATTTGAATGGTTCATGTTTGTCTCTCCTTGTCATCTGCTTCAATAATCATGACTTTGGAGCCCCCATTCGTTCACCTCTGCCTGAGTTTTATCTTATTTTCCCCTCTCATTTCCCATTAAGCTATGATGCTTCATCATGAATTTTTCCAAACAGGTCTGCCCTCAGAAGAAAGGTTACTGTACAATAATTATTTTTATTTTATAACTTCAAGCAAGATTTTATAAAATGTAGTTCCTGACAGGTGCAATATAATTCCACAAAGAAAGATGGAGATTAGTTACATTCTCACTAAGACAAGCCCTATTACACAGACAATGTGAAGTAGTATAACATTTCATATACTATCTCTTATAAAATACACCATACACAGAACTCTCTAATCATGTTGCCAACCATCTCAAGAAATACAACCATCTCACCCCTAAAATTCTTTCATTATCTTAAAATTCATCACAAAAGACTCTGAAAATATCTATTAATAGCCCTTGAACCACATACTAAATATCTCAATGTTGTTCTTTCTCTGAAGCTCAAGCACTGAGGTTCTGGGCATAGCCCCTAGGACAAACAGCCTCAATCTGAATCCCTGTTCTAATCCTCAGTAGGTGAAAGGCCTGAGAGCAGGTCTCTTCATCTCTTGGAGCCTCTGGGCCTCATCTGCAGAACCAGACAACAGAGCCTCCCCATAGGACCTTGCCAAGGTTTAAATAAGAAAGTTTGTAAAAACCTCCAGTACAGTTTCTGGCACATAGGTTGTCTTCCATCAACGGCAGCTGTAAGAAGAAATTCTCTTAATACCTTGCTTAAAAAAAAAAATTCACCTATCATTATTATAAATGGAGTAGTAACCACAACTGAAGCAACATCAGAAAAATGTAAGGAAACCAACCAATTTGCATTACGAATGAGGATTACTGTGTTCTGACCTTACCACCTCTTCTACTGGGCCCTCTGTGGAGCCAGTCCATTCTCTAAGACAGTGAGTCAGAATCAAGCCTGATGGTTCTTGCCTTGATTCAGAACGTGTAATAGCTGCCCATGTGACTCAGCATCATTAGCACCAGTACACAGAGTCCTATATCACAGCCCAGTTCATTCTTTAGCCATTTATATTCTTGAGCACTCTGGGAAAGAGTCAAGTTCCTGGCCATTGCACAGGCTCCTTTTCTGCCTGGAACATTCCATAGTCTTTTGGGAGCTAAGATTCCTATTCATTCACTAGATATCAGCTTGGATGACACTTCTTCCAGAAAGACTCTCTGGTCTTATTGAGTGCCCTGCTCTGAGTTCCTAGGGCATCTCCCCATCATAGCATCAACTGCTCTGAATTATAGTTACCTGCTTAGTTGTTTGGATCCTCAGTAACGTAAGATGCATTTGGGCAGAAAGCATGTTTTTCTTTGTCCAGCACTAAATCCAAATCCTGGTACAATAGCTGTTATGGGAGGTCTTAAATAAATATTGGTTGGATGAACGAATCAATTAATTAATAATGAAACACACAGAAAATGTAGCAACAGACTTATTTGTCCCATACATATCACTTAGAGGCATTAGAAATAGCAAAGGTACTTGATCATTCAGACAGACCTAAATATCTAATTGAGATAATCAAATCGAAAAAGTCACAGACATACACTGGGAACATTGTCTTCTTGGTGAAAGCCAAGTAGAGTCTAGAGGATTTTTAAATCTTAGATGCCAATTCCTTTGTTACCTTTGTAACATCCCCCATCTGCCTTTCTGTTCTTCCCCCAACCTCTCTCTCTCTCTCTCTCTCTCTCTCTCTCTCTCTCTCTCTCTTTCTGTCTCTCTCTCTCTTTCTCTCTCACACACACACACACACACACACACACACACACACCTCCATATGGTACACGATTTAGTATCTGGTACATAGGCACTAAATAAATACTCTCTGAACTAAATTCCCACCCTGCCCCGCATCAATCCTAACACTTTGCCAGTGGCAACAGCCACTTCAGCCAAGAACCAGCATTGGACTTCCAACAATCCACGTCCAACCTCCATTTTGTGATATATTCTAAATAATACTATGATTCATCCTCATTCTTTACTTACTCCATAACTGTTGATTTTTCCGCAACATTTCTGATCTCAAACTGTACCATGACGCCTGGTGATGAGGACTGAGCATGGAATGCAGCAACGCCCCCCCACCCCACACAAGTCCTCCAGCCCGTGGCACCAGCCCTGGGGAGAGCCCCAGAGCAGCCAGTGCTGCCTGCTAGGCAACCAGGAGCGTATCTGCCCTGGGAGTGTGCTTTCTCACCTCAGTTCACGTGACCACAGAAATGGGGCCTTTCTGCAAGGTGCTTTTCGCACCACCTGGCTTCCATCATAAATACTGCTCGTTCCACACCTTTCTGGGGAGGAAACTTCCCCAGCACATTATGCCCAGGTTTGTCTCTGACCTGAATCCACCCATGGTTTCATTTAAAAAAGTTACTTTAGAAGAGCAGATGGATCGACACCTGATCTTTGCTCGGCATTTGCCCGCATAACCCACAGGCGGGATGACCACCTTGGAGGCCTTAACATAATGCCACCTGGCCAAGGGCAGGCCTCTGCTGAGGATGGTTCACCTACTCCATCAGCAGGAAAACACTTATGATACTTGCCTGCTGCTACAGACCTACCTGTTCCTGTTTGTCTCCGTAGGTCAGCGATTTTTTTACCACACACTTTCTCCTGGGAACTTTAAAGCTAATTAGGCGGCCAGATGCGGTGCCTGGGTTAACATTGGCACGCGTGTCTGTCCCTGATGTCGGGGCACGTAACACAGAAACAGGCTAGGAAATGCTTCAACAGATGGAGAGTGATGAGATGAGAAAAGAGTGAGAAACCCGGACACAGTTTTCACTGCCCTTGTTCTTGGTCATTACCTGAACTTTTATTTTTTAAACTACAATGCCTTGAAATTCATGAATAATACAGGAAATCTGGAAAATGCCACTTTTCTGGAATAAGCAGGACATTAAAATGCAAATTGCAGTTCCACACACAGCTGTACTCAGATGTGACAAATTAAGCTCTTCTTATTCCTAGTCTTGACATTTGCCTTCAAGACATTTGTTCAATGTAGACAGAAGGAGCAAGGGAGAAGCAAGCAAGATGAGGGGCTACAGCAATCCCCAGGAGGCCCTCCCCCATCAGATGCCCTGGGGGTAAAAGGTCCCCCTGGGGGCTCTCCTTCCCCTCAGCAGAATACCTGGGGAAACCCATCGTCTGCCTCTTATTGCATTGTCTCAGGAAGGCCTTCTTATGAGAATGGCATTCTTTTATGATAAAGATACCTCTTTAGAAGGAGCAGGACAGAAATCTAAAAGAAACTGATTAAATTAGAAAGTTTATGAGTTCCTGTTAATAGTTCCACACTATATGCACTTGGCTAGATTCACAAAGCCAGTCCTCAATCCCATGCTTATGATTCAACACATTTATTCAGGAGTAGTGCACACTATGTGCCAAGCACACTTAGGATCCATCAGTAAATAATGCAGATGAAGTAGACCGCCTTCATTGCCTTTACTGAGTATATATACGTCAGCAGCTGGGAGTGGGGGATGAAAAGCCAACGTACAGATCATATCAGCTGCAGAGCTAAGTGCTTTACATACTTACTCACATTTTTATTCACATTTTACAGATGAGAAAACTGAGGCACAGACAGGTTAAGTAATTTAACTGCTGAATTAGCAGTGGGTGAGCTGGGATGTGAACCCAGGCACCCTGGCTCCAGCCTCGGCATTCTCAGTCACTTCATTAGGTTTCCTCTTCCACTTACTATCTTGCCACCTGAGTACAGCAATAAGCATGCCCTCCCGAGCACAGAGCCACACCCTGCTCATCTCCGGAACCCACCACTCACAACCCTCATAGAGTTTGGTTAATGGGTACTTATATTTACTGAATAAGTAATTCACCTTTTATTACTCAATTACCCTGGGCTGGAGCTGTAACAGCAAATATTAGCACCATCTAGTGGATAGAGGTCTGGCACAGGAAAGATACCATTAGTGGGTGGCTGACAGCACAAAGGCAGCCAGAGGTTGCAGCAATGAACTGCATACTTCAGGTGAGTGTCTCCACGAGCGTGTTTTGCCATCATTCTGCACTACGGACTTCTGATGCTTGATCTGATAACCAAAGCTAGTCACCTAGTATGTAAAGTCAACAGTATCACAAACCCAAAACAGATCAAGCTCCTTGGTATTCTTAAGGAATTAACAAAGCAGAATATTTTAAACAGAGCTCTCCAGGAAAATCCATGCCACAATCCAATAGGGAAGGTCTCAGGCTCTTACAGGGAAGATCTACATATTTGTATCTACAAATAACTGCACCAATCTTGGGAAAGCAGATCATTTGGAGGCCAAGAATTAGCCTGGGTCCAGACATAAAGCCTGAAAGAAAATGATTGCCTCTGATCTCCATTTCTACAGGAACTCAACTGTCTTTGCACATTCTCTTTCAAAGTATTAGCTAACTATGAAATCAGTGTATAAGTATGAAATAAGAATAAAGCCTCTACCTATAACTGTTTAAAGCAAAGCAAAACAAAACAAACTGAGTTAGCCTTTTTTAAAAGACCTTACCAAAAAATAATGGGAAAAATAGAAGAGTAGTTTATTTCTTTTTTTCCTTTGATTTTAAGTGAAAATAAAGAGAGAAGAGACAGATGAAAAATGCAAGGAAAATCAGTTTCAGGCCAAACTGGAAAAGTCAAAGAGTCTGCACTTCTAGTACATATATCCTAACTTGGCAAACTCCTATTCATCCCTCAAGACCTCACTTAGGTGTTCCCTCAACTGTGAAGTTCTTCATCTCTGTGCCCCAGCTACTAACTCCCATTACTGAAAGCCTATAACACCTGCCAGATAACTCTATGATATAATATCATATTATAATTATGCACTGACTTGTCTTCTCCTCCACAGATGGCGGCCTTTCTTACTAAGTTTCTCAGCACATCTGTCGGCTAAATGACTACTGAAGAAATTTCTCAGCACATTTGTCAGCTAAATGACTACTAAAACCAGAAGTAAGTAATTATCATTTGAAACAAATACCATTTCCTTCTTCCTAAGCTGTACTGTGTATTGTTATACAGCTAAAAGCGCTACAAAGGTAGCATAAAGACCAAGCAATTCTTTTTTTAATCCTCACCAGAGGACTTTTTTTTTATTGCTTTTAGAGAGAGAGGATGAGAGAAAGGAAGGGAGAGAGAGAAACATCAATGCAAGAGAAAAGCATCAATTGGCTGCTTTCCATGCCCAGATGAAGGCTCGATCGGACACACCCAGAGCGGGGATCAAGCTGGCAACCTAGGTATGTACCCTAACCAGGAATCGAACCCACAACCTTTGGATTACAGGACAATGTTCCAACCAACTGAACCACATTGGCCAGAGGAAGACCAAGCAATTCTTAAGGCCATTGCTTTGACTCTTCATTTTGTGATTTTTTTTCCTGTTTGATCTTCCAAAACTAGTCCTCCCAAGCTACAAAGCCAAGAATCATTGAAATATAAAGTAGAAAAATAACCAATGACATTGGTTTTCGATACTATTTTCACCTGTTCTGACCACGATAAAACGGTGTCATGAGGGACACCTCACGTACATCAGTACATCTGCCTGAACTAAAAACAAAGAACATGTGGAAAGGCTCACTGGGAACATCAAACCCACTTTATAAATCCAAGTGCCCAGACAGGATTCATTTCTTTAAATGTTCTTGGCAAATGTACTGCTAAAGGTTAATAGACAATTAAAAGTCACTGTAGTCCTGTGAAAATGATAAATAAGACAGAAAAATCAGCCTTGCATGGTTGCACGAGGGCTACACTTAACAAGAAAAGTAAATCACTAGGGAAAGCACCGCACTTGCTAAATGCACCTGTTGGTGCAGTATCAGGGTCACAGAGCCAGAATTCAAACCCATGCTCTGCCACGTATAAGATGGGCAACCCAGAACATGTAACTTAATCTCTTTATGCCTCAGTTTTCTTGTCTGTAGAATGGTAATAATAACAGTACAATCCTGGGTTTGTTACAAGCACTTAGCAGACTGCCTAGCATCTAGCAAACATTCAACAACATTAATAGTTACCATTCTCTCTTGTCTCTCATTTATTTACTCATTACTTCAAGAAAATAAATATTTAGTGCACACACTAGATACTGTGCTGGAGATTTTCATGAAAGTCCTCACAGTTTCTATCCAGAAAAATAAAAAGGGTCAAGTGAACATTTCTTTTTAGATTTTATTGATTTATTTTTAGAGATACAGGAAGGGAGAGAGAAAGAGAGGGAGAGAAACATCAATGCATGGCTGCCTCTCATGTGCCCCCTCCACTGGGGACCTGGCCCACAACCCAGGCATGTGCTCTGATTGGGAATCGAACCAGTGACCCTTTGGTTCGTAGGCCAGCACTCAATCCACTGAGCCACACCAGCCGGCGCAGAGTTAATGTTTCTGATAACAACAATCCTTGTATCCTGGTCATATGGTAGTCAAGCTGTGCTTCCACAGTTCTGCAAACATTTGATTCAAAATCCATTGTTAAAATATATTAATCATTTTTAAAACTGTAATGTAAAACATCACCCATACTCATTTGCCTTCTTTGTCAAATTTAACACAAAGGAGACCCCCCAAATTAATCTGTGCTGCCTGGTTGACTCTGCTCTTTTCTGGAGCCCTCCCAATGAAGCTTCTTGGAGGACATATGTGAACTTCTAGGGAATGTAATACTGATTAGAAAGATCACAGGCTCATTTCGCTTTGCTTTGTTTTAAATTCAGACCTGCACGAGTCTACTCACATAAAATTGTACAAGCAAATACGATGCTACAACATACGTTTGTTTTCCAGGCAATTAAATGACAAGATACATTTAAATGGTATTTTCTGCCAAACAGTGTCAAATTAAAATATCTGAGGAACCTATTCAACGACTCTTTAAACTGAACAATTAACAATTATTAACTGCACACACTTGTTACTTGCAGTGATGTTAATTTGAAACAGGTATATCCTACTCTTTTGAGCAACTGTATCAGTTAAATTGAAGAGGAAGCTGTTTAAAAACACTTCCATTTGCAACTACTGATCCATGTCAGTCCAGATTTTCCCCATACCATGTAAAGAGAGAGAGTGTGTGTATGCATGAGAGACATACAGAGTGAAAGAGAAAGTTAAATTAGATGCTTAGACTGGTGTGACTGGAACTGTCTTCCATAAATGAAAATTTCATCAGAAGTTTATTAAATCAGCAAATCAGCCTCATTTCTTTTTGATGACCTTTAGTAATCAAATGTCACAAATTGGAGGCAGCACATTTGTATTAACAAAATACCCCCCTTAATCTAGTCTGTATATTTGAATCCTATATGATATTTCATTTGGTGGGAGGACGGGGAAGAAAACTTTTTTCAAACCCATTCTCCTTAGTGAGCAATTACCATAGGCCAGGAACTATTATGGTTCTTAGGTATAAGACAAAGAAGAATATCACCAGGTACCTGACCACAAAAAGGTTTAAGTCTAGAGAAGACAGATGCATGCATAATTAGAATATGGCAATATGTGGAAAGTGACTCAAAGTGTGTGGGTGTGGGTGCATGTGCGTGCAATATATACATAATATCTAAAGGAGTGAGCAGTCAGACTGGGGTATCATGAATTCCAACAGGGAAGTTAAAGGCAGGCTATACAAATAAGTGTTTAAGTCACATACTGAATACTCAATAAAATTCAACAGAAGGATTAAATTAAAAATACCAAGGAAAGATTCGGAGGTAGAAGATGCAGCAAATGCTCAAGAAAGATGAGTTTCCATGTGTATGTGCATGCATTTTTGTTCACATGCACTGAAAGGGGAAGAGGAAAAAGGAGTAAAACATGAGATAAAGCCAGCCTAAAATAAATGTCATAACCCCTAAAATTGTACCTAGAATAAAGATGTTCATTTTGTATGTACTCTATGTCTAAGAGAAAAACATTTAAAGTTAACTCTGTCGATATTCCTGTCTAGTTTTTTATTTCACTCAAGATACCATTATATTTATATTTTCTGTAAACTGAAGCTTGATAATCCTCCCAGTTCTTGATCTTTCCCAGCAATTTCTCACAAATGTGAAAATGTTTCCAGTATTTGGCAGGAGTTTGGGTTCTTCAAATTTGAAATATCTGGTCACAGCTGCTCTCTCTACTTCTTTGGTATTTACCTGGGATATCTCCAAATCCATTTTTCACATAGTTTACAAACAGACATCATGGGATTAAAGAACTTGAAAGAGGGAAGGAACCCTAAAAATCCTGTAACTCAAACTCTCCATTTTTCTGAGGTATCTATGACCCATAAAGGCAGGGGTAACTCTGTTGAAAGGAAGAAATAAAACAGATTTAACTCAAAAACCACAAAGTTCATCAAAAACCACAAGTTCATCACACAAGCTCTAGGACCATGACCATAAGATCATGATTCAAACTTAAATGTCTTGACTTCCAATCCAATCTTACTTTCATGCAGGGTACAAGGGAGATTAATAATAAGACAACACCAAGTTCCTGGTTCTAAGGCTTCAATGTCAAATGGAGTACATAAAAGATAAAGTCTGAAAGCAGAAGATTCCTTTTTGTTGTTGTTGTTATAACTATACCAGATGGAAATAATGATAATTCTTGGCTTATGACACATTATCAACATTGCTCTATGCATGGCCCTCTTATTTATTTATTTTATTTACCTTTAATAATAATACAGTAAGTACCATGAATGCGCTATCTATCCCAAGAACCAAAAGGCAGACAATCATATCTCCCCATGGGTGCCTTTCTCACCCCTTTCTCTGCCTTCCTTGGCACAGGAAGAAAAACCCATGCCTGTGATAACACAGGAAGACTCACAGGGGTTGGTCAGATTTGAGCCAAGGATAATCAGTAGCATTTGAGTGGATGGAAAAGAATACCTAAATGTAAACAAAAGCTTGAATAAAGTTCAAACATAAAAAACTACAAGGCAGGCACTTGAAATGCCAGGGGGACCACTTTGTAAAGTATATGACTGTATAACCACTATGCTGTACACCTGAAACTAATACACAATAATATTGCATATAAACTGTAATTGAAAAATAGAAACAAAAAAAAACTACAAGGCAGGTGTGGGGAGGGAGTAGGAGGAATACAATGCTGGAATAATAATTTGTGTATGGGCTCAATAAAAGAAAACAGAAGACACAACTCTCGGTAGAGAACTCTTAAATGCCACCAAATGGGTCTTAAGTTTATTCTGAAAACAGTAAGGAGACTTTAACAGGGAAATGAGTAACCAAGGTAGTGTCTGGGGAAAATCAACAGTATGGAAATAGGCAAAATAGACTGAAGGGAAGAAAACCCAAACCAGAAAGCTCAGTTCAGAGTTGTATCAGAAAATGTCACTGAAAATGACATCTGGCCAACACGGCAGTAGCAGCCACTTCCTGCTTCCCACAGAAAATACCCACAGCTCATGAAAAAGAAAGACAAAAAACTTATAATGTCACTTAAGTGAACAAAATAACCATTTACAAGGACCTTCAGATTATCTTTAAAAATATTCAATAACATATAGCTTAGAATAAACACATCTATTAAAATAATGGAGACTTAAAGGATAAGCAAATTCACTGGGCAAAAACTAATTTTTTAAAAAAGTACAGATGGCTGCATTAATTTCAAGTAAAGCAGGCATAATTGTATAAATTAAATTGTATAAAAGCAGGGAAAATGTATAATTCAGCTGCCTTGAAATGTCTATGGGAAAAATATAAATTTCCCAAACTGACCTCAAAAGAAGTAGACAAGGTAAACAGATCAATGATAAAGAAGGAAACTGAAAGATTAAGGGAAAAAAAGATTCCAGAACAAGATGTTCTAATACAAACAAAAAGATGCACATCCACCCAATTCATTTTATGCAGTTAATAGAATTCTAACATCTGAAAAAAACAAGCCCCAGACAAGAATAAATGGCCAAAATTAACTACTGACCAGCCCCACGTCTTTACTTGTAATAGGTATTATACAGGGCCTTTTATCTACCAGGCACTACTCTAAAACACAAGGAAAAAATACGGTCTCTATCTTCCTTAAACAAGTAGTTATAGGTGTGATGGGCTAGATAGGTGATATATGAAAATGACAACAAAACACTGACAAACAGAATTTTAAAATAAACTAAAAGAATCACTCATGACCATGAAGAAGGTTAATCCCATGAATGTGAGCATAGTTTAATGTTAGGAAATCTACTCATAATATAGTAGTACATCAAGCTATCTAAAATATATATTCAAAATACACAAATATTGAAAACAATTTAATTTTGTTAAAAACCAATTTTTAAAAAGTAAGGTGAGCTCAAAATTCCAAGACCTGTGTAGACTGCAGCCTTGATCCTTACACACTGATTCCTTGATGTGTAAAGAGAGTTTTTTAAAAACCCAAAACAGTATTGGAAAAAAAGAAAGGGTGCCTTCAGTGAACCAAAAATCATATGGAGCCCCTTAAATACAGAAGGTAGACTGGATCAGATTGAATGAGGAACCACAGCCCAAAATGGTAAGAGAAAGCAACTGCTCAAAAGCGTGGCAGAAACTCTGGGGGTGCTCCAAGCTTATTATTGACTACAATGAAAATGACTAAAGAGCTAAATGTAAAAGTAAAAAAAAAAAAATCCATGAAATATCTAAAATGAATTACAAATACTTAAATTGTCCAAGTATAAACAAAGAGATCTGAAGAACAAAAGCAATCTAAGAAATAAAGGAAGATAGATTTAACATTAAAATATCATTAAAAATTAAAATGCAAATGATAAACCAAAAATATATCTGCAACATCTATAAAAGATTATCCTTCAGACATAAACAGCTGTTATAAGTTAATTTTAATTAATATAGATATTGTGATATAAAGAAAAGATTATTTGAATATTCACTATTTTGATTGTACTTATCTCTACATGGTAAAATTAAGAATTTTAATTTTTAATACTTTTTATACACCCCAAATTGAGCATAGTATTCTTTTTTAATAATATATTTTATTATTAAAATATATTATTTTTATGCTATTACAGTTGTCTCATTCCCCCCCTTTATTCCCCTCCACCCTGCACACCCCCTCCCACCCACATTCTCCTCCCTTTAGTTCATGTCCATGGGTCATACATATAAGTTCTTTGGCTTCTACATTCCCTATACTATTCTTAACTTTCCCCTGTCTATTTTCTCCCTACCATCTATGCTACTTATTCTCTGTACATTTTCCCCCTCCCTCCCCCTCCCACTCCCCTGTTAATAGACCTCCAAGTGATCTTCATTTCTGTGGTTCTGATCCTGTTCTAGTTGTTTGCTTAGTTTGCTTTTTTTGTTTGTTTTAGGTGTGGTTGTTAATAATGGTGAGTTTGCTGTCATTTTACTGGTCATATTTTTTATCTTCTTTTCTTATATAAATCCCTTTAACATTTCATATAATAAGGGCTTGGTGATGAACTCCTTTAACTTGACCTTATATGAGAAGTACTTTATCTGCTCTTCCATTCTAAATGAAAGCTTTGCTGGATAGAGCAATCTTGGATGTAGGTCCTTGCCTTTCATGACTTGGAATACCTCTTTCCAGCCCCTTCTTGCCTACAAGGTCTCTTTTGAGAAATCAGCTGACAGTCTGATGGGAACTCCTTTGTAGGTAACTGCCTCCTTATCTCTTGCTGCTTCTAGGATTCTCTCCTTCATTTTAATCTTGGGTGATGTAATTATGATGTGCCTTGGTATGTTCCTCCTTGGGTCCAACTTCTTTGGGACTCTCTGAGCTTCCTGGACTTCCTGGAAGTCTATTTCCTTTGCCAGATTGGGGAAGTTCTCCTTTTTATTTGTTCAAATAACTTTTCCACTTATTGCTCTTCCTCTTCTCCTTCTGGTACCCCTATAATTCGGATGTTGGAACATTTAAAGATGTCCTGGAGGTTCCTAAGCCTCTCCTCATTTTTTGAATTCTTGTTTCTTCATTCTTTTCTGGTTGTATGTTTCTTTTTTCCTTCTGGTCCACTCCATTGATTTGAGTCCCAGTTTCCTTCCCATCACTATTGGTTCCCTGTACATTTTCCTTTATTTCACTTCTCATAGCCTTCATTTCTTCAGCTAATTTGTGACCAAATTCAACCAATTCTGTGAGCATCCTGATTACCAGTGTTTTGAACTGTGCATCTGATAGGTTGGCTATCTCTTCATCATTTAGTTGTATTTTTTTCTGGAGCTTTCATCTCTTCTTTCATTTGGGCCATTTTTGTTTTGTCTTGATGTGCCTGTTATGTAGTGAGGGGTGGAGCCTTAGGTGTTCCCCCAGGCAGGGCACCCAGTGGCGGGGTTGTGACACTGTATGTGGGGAAGGGGTCTAAGAGGGAACAATGGCGTTTGCTCTGCTGTCTGCTGTATTTGTCACTTCCACCACTTCCCCCAAGCAAATTGGGCCTTCTGGTGCTGATTCTCTGGTGGGTGGGTTTGTGCATATTCCAGGACCCCGTGGCCCTCTCCAACCAACCCTCCTGTGAGTCTGGGGTTTCTCCCGAGTCTGCCTCAACCCCCACAGGTGTTGTCAATGAGCGGTTTGAGGCTTTATTTCCTGGTGCTGGGGCCCTGGGTTGCGCAGTCCGTCCTGCTCCCCAATTGTTTCTCCCAGTTTATCTGCACATGAATGTAGAATCGCCTGCTCCACCAGCCGCCATCTTGCCGCAAGTCCTCTCTGCCTGGCTACCTGACTCTGCCCCTCCTACGGGTCTGGATGAATATTTCTTCTTTAACTCCTTGGTTGTCAGACTTCCATACAGTTCAATTTTCTGTCAGTATTGGTTGTTTTTTGTTTTTAAATTGCTGTTGTCCTTCTTTTGGTTGTGTGGAGGCACAGTGTGTCTACCTATGCTTCCATCTTAGCTGGAAGTCTGAGCACAGTATTCTTAAAATCAGAAATAAAAGTTATTTCTAAACTAGTAAAATGAAGATGATCACAAAAGACAATTCACAAAATATAAGAGCAGTCAATGTGAAATTGGACATCACTAATCAAAACTACAAACCAGAATGGGATGCTACTTTTTGTTTCTTAAATCATCAAAATTTAATGATACTAATCAAAGTTGGCAAGAATGCAATGAAACAGATACTCTCACACATACACTTGGTGTAGAAACATAAATTTGTGTAATCTTTCTGGAGAAAGTAGCAATATGTGCCATAAATATTAAAAATACATAAATTGCCCTGAATGGTGTGGCTCAGCAGATTGAGTGCCCATCTACAAACCAAAGGGTTGGCAGTTGGATTCTCAGTCAGGGCACGTGCTTGGGTTGAGGCCCAGGTCCCCAGCAGGGGGTGTGCAAGGGGCAACCACACATTGATGTTTCTCTCCCTCTATTTCTCCCTTCCTCCCCCTCTCTAAAAATAAATAAAATCCTTAAAAAATACATAAACTTATAATTTCCACATACAAGAAATTATCCTGAGAAAATAATTTGATCAGCAAATAAGTGTTTTCATCATACTCTTAATAATAGTCAAAAACTAGAAACAACCCAAATATCAAAATCTAGGAAATCTACTAAGTCAATTGAGGTAAACAATTATGCCAAAAGTCACCAAAAGCCATAATTCTGAAAAACTACTTAATGGTCTGGCAATTGTTCCCAACATAATTTTAAGTGAAAAACAGAAAGATATAATTTCTATCTACAGTAGGAATGTAAAACTGTACAGCTGCTATGCAAAACAGTGTGGTGGTCTTTCAAAAAATTCTAAATATAATTAGCATATGACCCAGCAATTCCACTTCTGGATACATACACAAAAGAACAGAAACCAAGATCTCAAAGAGATATTTATTCACCCATGCTCACTGCAGCATTATTCACAATAGCTAAAAGATGGAAGTGACCAAGTATCCACTGAATGATGAATGCCTAAAGCAAGATGTTGTGTATCTCTACAATAGAATACCAGTCAGCCTTAAAAAGGAAGGAAATTCAGACACATGTATGAACCCTGAGGATATTATGCTAAGTGGGGAAAAGACAAAAAATGATGTATAATCTCCACTTATATGAGGTACCTAGAGTAGTCTAATTCATAGAGACAGAAAACAGGATGGTAGTTACGAGGGGCTGAGGGGAGAGAAGACTGGAGAGTTATTGTTTCATAGGCATAGAGTTTCGGTTTTGCAAGATAAAAAGAGTTCTGGAGATTGGTTGTACAACATGTGAATGTACTTAACACTGCTAAATTGTACTTGAAAACTGTTAAGATTGTAAATATGTGTATTTCACCACAATTTTTAAATGGAAAAAAGCTAAGTATAAACCACTTTTGAAAGATATTCATATGTAAGAGAAAAAAATGATCTCCTTCTTCTACTACTACCTCCACTGCCTCTACCTTCTAAAGAGAACAATGATATGAACTCCAAGGTATAAAGGTTCTCTGAATAATAAGGAATAAAAGACCTAAGACATCAGAAGTCTAGGGAAGAACTAGGAGGAAGAAACCAAGCTAGCAAGTTGGAAGTCCACCAAAGGAAGAGGAAGACTGAAAGAGAAACCCCTCAAATCCACTGCCAAATAAAATGTATGATATTTTATAAATGGCTCACAAATACTCTTCTGTAAGTACATTCTTCTGGGAAAGCTCAGAGAGGAGGATGGGTGGCAGCTGAGATCTAGGTTTTATACAATATGTTTAAGAAAAAAGACTAGAAGGATATGCCCTAAAATGTCAATGTTGGTTATTTCTGGATAGTGGGACTCCTGGTGGTCTTTTTAAAAATGTTTATGTATATCCATTTATATATTTTCTAATTTTTTTCTACCACCAGCATGTGACAATTTACTTATCAGTGGTGGTTTTGGAGTCTAGTGACAAAACAGAGTAGTGGTGATAGGAATGAAAAGAAAGGTAATCAAGAAGGCACTGCCTTGTCAAAGACAAATCTACAGACTTTAGAAGCAGGACCACTGAGGGACTTATTCTTTTGCAGTTCATTCATTCTCTGATTCATTGATGTAACACACATGTATTGAGACTGAAAAGATACCAGAATAAAGAAGACCCAGTCCTGGCCCTCAAAAAGCCATCAGTCTAACAGACTCATCAACAACTCACCATAAAGCCATGTGAGAAGCACTATAAGAAGGCTACATACTAAAGATATACTGTAAGAAGAACTAGAAATCTTGTCAGAGTACTAAGTGGAAACTGAAATGGAAAAATGCTTTGAATTAGTATAAAGCAAAAGATAAATGCAAGATACTGTCACAATTATCAGAATCATTCTATTGGGGAACAAAAATCCCATAAAAACTATAAATATATCAGGGAAGATGTGCCACTAAGTAAATTTTCCAGACAGTGCATTTTGATAAGCATTTTTGAATGAAATCTTTCAAAAGTAATTGATATGCTTTTTGCATTCTGAAACAAAATTTAATGTTTTCCTGATGACTCAATGTCATTATCAAAAGCATTAAGTATTGCTCTATGACCTACTGAATTCGCCAAGATTATTTCCCCAACACTAGGTCCAGATTTCTAGGGTTTTCATTATTATGTGTTTTTCTGGAGCTTTTTATGCTTTTATCTTAAACACATTGAATTTTAGAGCTGGAAGGCCCTCAGAGGTCAACCAGTTCAACCCACTCATCTCACAGAGGAGAAATCTATTTCCTTCAGCCAAATGTGAGGCTCTGGCTCCACCATTTTGCCATTTTAATGTGCCTACTGTAGGCGACTCTTCTCCTTGTTCTAATTTTCTGCCTCTAATCTGACAACTGGGAAACCAGATAAGCAACCTCATTAGAGTTATACCAAAAACAGCCATAATCTAAATGAAAAACTATTCTGAGAACACAAGGTACGAATTTTAATGGGGTTCCCTTGGGCCACACATTGTGGTAACTTGGAGGTCTCTTCCATTCTTCAGGTTTGGGTAATGTGTTTACAGCATAATCCTAAAAGTTTCTAGGATGGTCACATAAAGAACAGTAATCCTCTCAGAAGAAGGAACTCTTCCCATTATGAACTGCGATTTTACATAAACTGTGAAGGGGTTCAGAACAGGCCTGCCCAAGGTGCACAACTTTGTCATGTAAATTATTTTGAGCTGAAGGCAATGGAGACTGTGCAGGCTCACAAGAAACTTTTACCTCTCCCTTAAAGAATTTACCTTGGGGGCCTTGCCCATAATAAACGTTATAACCAGAAATAACTTTTTATGACCTATGTATAGGGCAGGGCAAATTTCTAATTACTGAACATCTCTTATCATTGTGCAAATGACCTTTCTGTCCTCAGAGGCCCCAAGGTATCTGATCTCATCTTAGCTCAGAATGTTATATGTGCTTCATTTTAATCTTCTGTCTCTGAACCTCTCATGTACACTGAGTCTCTGACTCTCATACATGTGGGGTTCCCATATGTACATATGCAATTAAATTTGGTTATTTTCTCTTGTTAATCTGTCCAATGTTGATTTGATTATTAGATCAGCCAAAAAAAAACAAACTAGAAAAGTAAAGGAAATTAGTTCCTCCCTGAGTTGTTGCTGTGAGCAAGACACCAAACCATTTGGTCACTGCCCACCTTTAAGCTGCTGCAGTATAAAGATCCTGGGACCTTTAACATGAGCCAGGAGGGGTAGAAATTCTTGCCCAGTCAGACTTCTGGATCTCTACCTGTAGAGGTGGGTGGAAGCAGAGCAGTAAGAGTCCTTTCCCTAACCCTTCCTAAATTTACATTAGCAGAACATATTTGTGGAAAGATCACCTTGGTTATTTAGTATGAGTAGGCATGGGTTTTGTTAATTCCGTTTTTCTCTACCTCTATCTGGTGTCTCTCCTTTCATCTTGTTATATGTCCTGAGAGCTTGGCCACTGTGACCATGAGACAGTTTTCTCTCTGGCATCCACCATACAGAAGGTACACTTGCCAGGGTACACCTTGGCAGTCAGTCAAATAGGCTGGGGATTCTGGGCCACAATATCCAGTAGGGCAGAAGCATAGGAATTTACTTGAGGCTTGAAACTGGGTCAGCTGTTGCCAGCAGGTCAGATGCACAGGATTTTACCTGGAGCTTGCAACTATCATCTTTTTGTCTTTTTGTCTATGCCAAGTTCTCAAGGAGTTTTTAACTTCATTTTGTGAGGGTTGCATCTCTTTGCATTCTCCTTTAAGGATGCCTCTTAGGTCCACAGTTAAGCCATAAAAAGGCTTATTGGTTTAAGTTGCTATTAAGATCCTACTCATCAAAGCCAGATGATAGAGCCTTTCAATTAGAAAAACCCCTGAATTGAAAGGAAAGGAAAAAAAATGTCAGAGAGACCTCATATTGTTATAATGGCTAGCCATTAAGAGTCCCTTAATAAAATGGAAGGACAGAAATTATAATAACAACCCAAGTCCACTCAGACTCCCGCCTATTTGTCTTCAGACATTTGCAGATATTGTAAAACAAAATATCAGGACACTGGAAGTACTACTGTCCTTAACTTAAGAAGAAAAACAAGGAAAAAATGACAAAATCTTACTAAAAGACAACCTAGAATTTTATATCCTAAGACCTTGGCTTGGTAAGCGTCTGGATGGAAGCTCCAAAAGTTGGCCAGACAGAAATGTGGGCTAAGCTCTGTTGATGGTTAGGGGCCTACCAAACTGCTGCCAGTCCTTAATGAAATTATAACCAAAATTACAATGTCAATTACAAGGAACATTTCATTAATCAGATCATTTAAAAATGTACTTAAAGGCAATGGCTTCTGAATCGAATTAACAGAATGAGATACCTATTTTTAATTAGTATGCAAGAGCCTCCATTAGGCTTCAAAAACTCTAAAATTGCTTAATGGAAAGGTTTGTTGCAAAAGGCTAATGAGCCCTGACCAGTATGGCTCAGCTGGCTTGGCATTGTCCCACCAAGTGAAAGGTCACCAGCTCGACCCTGGTGAGGGCACTTGCCTGGGTTGGGGGTTTGGTCTCTAGATGGGGCACCTAAGGTAACCAATGGGTGTTTCTCTCTCACATGGATGTTTCTCTCCCTCTGTTTCTACCTCCCCTCCCCCTCTCTAAAAAATAAGTAAATAAAATCTTTTCCAAAAAATGTTAAAGGTTAATGAAAAATTAAAGGGATAACAGGTACCTAAAATCAGAGATAATAAGACTGACATGACCTTTTACAGGCAATCCTCCTCAGATATCTTTCACTCCTTGGTCTAAGGCCACTCTAAGGGCCATAATTAGAGAATTTCTCAAACCCAGATAGGATCGTCAAAAGTTTTTGTAAATGGATTACCTCCTGAGCCCAGTGAGGGGGGAATAAAATTTCACACTGTCCCCTCCTTCCCAAATCCAGGCCAATTGGTTATTGATCCTTTTTCTCCCAGGAATAGCTATTTCCTGTGTCATAAGGGCTTGGCTTGGCTTTCTGCAGGCTATCAGTTCTTTTTCTTTTTCTTTTTTTTTTTTTTTTTTGGCTATCAGAGGGAATGACTCTGGAAGTGAATACTTCTGCACCCACTTGAGCCCATGGAATTGTTTAATACTGCCAGGAATATTTACTACTTGTCATGGCTGAAACTTGGAAAGACATCGGAAAGGATTTAATAACCATGATCGGAAATTGAGTCCAACTGGAACCTGAGATTCAGAGCCTGATAGGAATTTTTTAAAGTCTCTCCCCTAAGTTAAAATAACACCATGTACTTAAAGAGCAAGGAGCAAATTAGGGATAATGTAGTTGGATAGGTAGATCAACCTATGATGTCACTTAAATTACAGTCCTATTAATTGGTAATTAAGAGTAATTGTCCTTCTCTTACCAATTTTTGCAAAGAAGCCCACCTGTCTTTACCATTCCCAATTCCTACGACTGAAAAAAAGAGATTTTTAAAAAATACAAATAGCTATAAAAGCACATTTCTTTACTTAAGATTAAGTGTCTTCTTCACAAATATTAAGGAAAAGCCTTAACTATCTGAGTGTATAAACTTAACCCGTAACATCTCATGGAAGTAACTTTAAAACAAAGACCAGAAGGAGGTCTCCATTTGTGCATCTGTGTGTCCGTGTGTGTGGTGTGGGATTTTCTACTTCTGCGCGGCATTGCCAATTTGTAAAAGAGATCTATTGGCTTAAACAAACATGCATGTACACAAAATTTCTCAAAAATATAATAAAAACTAACCCCAATGCTTTTCAGGATCATATGACCTGGAAAATATTTTATAGTACAGCTAGATTAAGTTTGGTTTGGCTAAATAAACATGTCTTCCGAGTTATCAGAATTCAGTATGATATTTTCATTCTACCTGGATTTACAGGTTGAATAAATTCACATTATCAAGAAAAAATAACCTAAGATGATGACTAACTGCTTTAATGTCTAAGAAAATTTTCATAAGTGGTCTAATCATGATTGTTACTATAAAGAAGCCCCTTCTGGGTTTTTTCCCCCCCAGTACAAATAAGCCTTTATTCTTTCTTTTTATTTTCCCAGGGAAAAGAGGAGAAGGAAAAAGTCAGCATGTATGTTACAAAATGATAAATAGCAAGTGGAAGTACTCAGCACAGAAAAATGAACCACCAAATAAACAGTCCCCAGAAATGGAGGTCACCAAAGCCCAAGGGGGTGCAGTTTTCTGTAGTTCAGAAGTGAGAAGGAATCAGGGAAAGAACAGATAGGTACATGCTTTCCTACCCTCCCTCCCTCTTGCCCCATAAATTCAAAATTTCACACAAAGCTTTGGTTTCTAGCAGCAAACATGAGTTACATTCATCTAGCTCTTATTAAACAATCATGTGGCTACTTTAACATAAGTTTTTTGCACCTGCATAAAAGTTCTTGCATGACTTGGATATATATTCATCTTCCCTTTCTTGGTCTCTCAATGCCACTTTCAAAATGAAAGGCCCCCTCATTGCTTCTCTCTACCCTAGGATTATCAGTTAAAATACAGCAATCTAAGTGTTTGGCATGAATCACACATCAAGGAATAGTCTGGACTCAGGATATTGGGAAGAAGGGATGGAGTATTCTCAGCTTCTTTGGGGCTTCCAGAGCCTAGATAAGAAGACTCGTCTTAAAAACCTGATTGCTTGCATCATAGGACTAACTTTAGCCCACTCATATTATCACCTCCTGGAATGAAACACAATTGTTTAATTGAACTGACCCATGCTCAAGACTGAAATTGGTTAAATGAGATATGGAACCATTTATCAGTCCAACATCTGGAATGTGAAACTTCCTGAGAAGGCAGAACTGAAAGGGTTCAAGACATGTCTCCCCAAGATATGTTACTTTGGCATGTGAATTGTTTAGAGCTGAAGGAAATCAAGACCCTGTGGAATCAAGAGAAACTTCTACCTTCCCCTTAAAGAATTTAAATTTGGGGTCTTGCCCATATTAAGAATTACTACCAGAAATAACATGTTCATGACCTAGCTGTAGGGCAGGGCAATCTTCTAATTACTAAACACCAGTTCTTATCAACCTGGGAATGACTTTCCTGCCCTCTGAAGCCCCAAGCCATGTGACCTAATCTTTAGCTCAAAATGCCACATGCACCTCATTTTAACTTTCTGTCTGAACCTCTCATGTGCATGGAGTCCCTGACTTGCACCTGTATGTGGGTTTCCCATACATACATATGTCATTAAATTTCATTTCCTTGTTATTCTGTCTCAAGTAGACTTAATTATTAGATCAGCCTAAAGAACAGAGGAGTTGAAGAAAACTTTCCTTCTCCCCCACCACCGTAATCATTCTTAGCCTAAGTTTTCTCAAATGTAAAAAGGAAATGAAGTCTATCTGAGAAAATAAATGAGGGATTAAATAAGGTCACATGCTTTAAAGAATTCTCAAAATAGGAGTTGATATTGCTGTTCCTCACCACCTTTCCTCAAGCAGCACAAGAGGCACATTTATAAAATCTAACATAGTATCTTCATTTTAGGGAGCTCCTTCCAGACTGGGTACAATCCTGCCCAGAGCAATACTGGGTTCTCAAATATAGATGTCGTTAGAATCACCTGAGGGCTTTTAAAACTCTAGCTGCCTAAGCCCCACCAGCAGGTATTCTGATTTAATTGACCTGGACTGTGGCCAAGTAAACATTATGCACTTTTTGAAAGATCCCCAGGTTATTCTCATAGGAGCCAAGGTTGCCAGCTAATGCTCTAGTGAAATACCTAGGGGCTTGCTGAGCCTCCCCACCTGTGTGCATCAGATCAGCATCCCTAATAGCCCTACTAATCACTGGTTTGACACTGGGTGGGTTTCTTCTTGGTGCTTCCACGCTGACACCTCTGGAATTCTCCCTTAACTCAGTTCCTAGTTCCCTTGAATTTCTTGACAATAGCTGGTGTAAGTCTGATCTCATACTAGGTATATATATATACTCTGATGTGACTTTACCAGTTGTTCAAATATTATAATACATCCACACTAGCTGGCAAAAAGCTGCTTCCCCAAGCACCCTGAGTGGCCCCCACCCCTCCATCATCCAGCCCTAAGACATCCACATCCACTGTGGTCAGTAGTAGTTATTAAATATTTTTAATAATCATCCCTAGTGTTCATTACCTAGGACTTTGCCCCAGAGCACTGAAATTTAGAGTGTGGGAACACCTTAAGTAATGATTTCTAAAGATTATGGATGAGCCCCTTCGCATACACAATCACACAGTTTGCATCCTAACTGCATTCAGGTCTTTGTTAAAATGTCCTCATACCAGACAAAATGCCCTGGACCACTCTATCTAAAATAGCACTTTTCTGCCTCACCTACCCATGTTTTATTTTGCTGCACAGCAAGAATTACTTCTTATTACTTTTGTTTAATCTATATGTTGTTTGACTCCCTCTTCTAGATCCATGGTCCTATGAGAGCAAGGATTTGGTTTGCTTTGTTAGCTCTCTATTCCCAATGTGTTGAATGGTATCCATTCCATAGTAAGTGCTAATAAATATTTGCCAACAATAAATGAATAGAATAAGACTATTAGAAGAAGATTATGGTTGGGAGAATATCTGCAAATCATGTATCTGATAAAGGACTTGTATCTAGAATATATAAAGAACTCCTATAATTCAATATTAAAAACTAATTATAAAGTGGGAGTTGGGAGGATTTTAAATAGAAATCTTACCAAAGAAGATACACGATTGGCTAATAAGGTGCTCAACATTATTAATTAGTATGAAAACACAAATTTAAAATTTTTGCTGCCTTTTTTGCAAGGCAGCAAAATTCCACTACACACCAACTAGAGTAACTACAATCAAAAGACTGCCAAAACCACATGCTGATGTGACTGTGAAGAAACTGGCACCCCCAAACACTGCTTTTGGGAGTACACAACCACTTTGGAAAACCAGCAGTGCCTTAGAAAATTAAATGTGTACTTATAATTTCTACCCAAGAGAAATAAAAACACAAAGGTTTGTATATTTGTACTTATGTTCATAACAGAACTATCTGTAACAGCCAAAAAAGTGGAAACATTCCAGATGTCCTTCAATTAGTAAAGAAAAAGAAAAGTGGTCTGTTCATACAATAGAATACTATGCAGTAAAAAGTAAAAAAGTAATGTACTGATATATATTACAATGTGGACGAACCTCAAAAATATGCCAAGTGAAAGAAGCAAGACACAATGACCACATATTGTATGATTCTGTTTATATTCAATTTGCAAAAAAGGCAAATCTATAGCAACAAAAAAGCAGGTGAGTGGCTGCTTGGGACTTAAGGATGGGAATGGCTACAGGCTAAAGGGCATGAGGTATATTGGAAATGCTCCAGAACTGAACTGTGGTGATAGATACACACATCTATAAATTCACTCAAAATCACTGATCTGCATACTTACAGTGAGTGAATGTTAGGGTGTATAAATTATACTTCGCTGAAGCTATTAAACAATAAAAAGATGAAATAAAAACCTTCATGGAAATATGTTTTCACAACCATTGTATTGTGGAACCATGAGGAAATGAACCGTTGTGTTCATCTGCACCCCCTCCCAGAAAATCTCTCCTACTCCCTTATCACTAACACTGCCTCTTTACCCACTACAGCGAGCAGAGAAGCCTATGGCTGGGGCCCAAACTCAGTAGGAATCTTCTAGGTGTAGGATCTTGTGTTTGAACAGCATACTCCATTTCCCTTAACCTCTTCCCACAAATCTACTGATTTGTGGAAAATTTCTAATTATAATCCCAAATTACCCCATGAAGGCTTAACCTACTCAGTTTGTACTTCTAGAATCTACCCACACACAACTATCCTCTTGAGTGAATTCCCATGCTCACTTCCACCCCAGACAACAGCTTTAGTTCAGCCTTACCCCTCAATGGATATACCTGAAACCAAAACCCTAAAATACTATCCCAGATCCCAGGCCAAGAATCACATTCAGACTGGCACCTGCTAGCTTCCCCCTAGTTTGGGGGGAGGGGTGGAATTCAGTCAGTATCCCCCAAGCTAAAAGGAATTCTCATCCTTCCTCAAAAGTAAGGACCCATTTTAAATGTCAAAACACTTTTTAAACCCACACTTAGCAGTAATTGTACTTGTAATATTAGTTGATTGAAAAAATACAGAATGATAAAAAGCAACTGACAGCTTAAATGCTCTTAAGTAAATTTGCATTTTATTAATCATAACCACATCTACGTTTATCAGGAAAGAAAATATTCTATTTTTTAAAAAGGGGGAAATATTCTAGCTTCTCCTTCATTTTGGGAAAGTGAAGAATTCACCTCAGGGTGGAAAAGTCATTCATTTGCTCAAAATAACACCAGTGTGAAAGAGCACTAGGCTTATCTGATGAGAAAAGCAGAGGCTGCGGACAAATAAGTTGTTCTGCATAATAAGATAACAAAGATTTTTAAATTGTTCCAGGGAAGCTTAAAAGAGTGATAGATTTTGTGTATGTTGTGTGGGGGAGTGGGCTGGACAAAGCAGGAAGGAAGGGCCCAAACACACTGAAAGATGTGCTGGAGGGAAGTTTTCATGAGAAGAAAAGTTGAACGTAATTCAGACCACCATGACTGCTGGGGGCATGGTCCTAGAGTCTGCCAGCACTCCCAGACCACAAGTTGGGAATATCCCATAAAGGAAATGGGACTCCTGAGAATATTCTTGAGTTATAGCTTTAGAATCACAAGAAGTACAAGTGAGTTTTACAACACTGGGAGCAGATCCCAAGCATTTGAACTAGTACAGCACACGATCTGACATTAGCACAGACACCACCCTTCCAGGAACATCTGTTCATTCACGGGACAGTTTTAACATTCTAACACTACAGTAAAGGAAGTAGTCTCTAAAACTTATAAAAAAGTGCTTGTGCACATATTTTTATTTTTTGTTTAGCCACCAAAATAGCCTGTGAGAAAGGGATTATCAATCCAACCTTACAATGTGGAAATTGAGGCTCCAAGAGAGTAAAATGGTGTCTCTCAGCTGTTAACCTAAAATTAGATGGCTCAAGTGAGAGGCAAGCAGCATTTATTTGAGATCCAAAAGAATAATTCTTCATGAGGCACTGATTCAAGCATACACTCAAATCGTGATCCCATCAGGAGGTGAAAGCAGAGGCTATTTATAAGAAAGGGAGGGGGAATAATTGCACGAAAAGAGGAAGAGAGGAGGGTAGAAGGAAGTTACAGGACCCAAAAGGAAGGAGTCATGTAGGTAGCAAGGGCCACCTTGAGAGGAGCAGTGACTTCCAGTGAAGGGACACAATTGGTGCAAGGTGACCCTACAGGAAGTGAATCTGTAGATAATAGCAAAGTCCCCCGAGATTTGTAAAAATAGGATTATGTAGTCATAAAAAGGTGCAGCCAAAATAAAGCCTTTTGAGAAGAATCCAAGTTTGCTTTTTCTAAATTATATTTTTCAAATGGCATTATGTGATGATTGATTTTTATTTTATTTAGATTTGATTTTATTTTTTAACATGTAGGAGTCTTATTTTCAAAATGAACAATTTTTCCATTGAAAGCTATTAATTTCATCTTGTCTACAGTGATAACTCTTTAAACAAGTTCATTTATTCTGTAGCTTCAGTAAAAACCCCTGATTGATGGCTGGCATTTTGAGAACCCTAGAAAGTCGTGTGAAGAAGACCTTCAGAGTCAGAATGAAGGACAAGGAAGGTAACTCAGGTAAAAGTTGTTAACAACTCCCCAAGAAAATGTTGATAAATAAGCGCCCAGCAAAGGATTAAATGTTGCCTTGTATCAGTCAGACCCTGTGCTACATGTAGCTGACCATCTCACTGAATCCTCCCAATAGCCCCACACAATAGGTCCTACTATTTCCATTCTACAAATGAGGAAAGGCTTAGAGAGTTCGATCAGATTACCCAGGATCAGAACCTGGAATCAAATGTGGATACATGTGACTTCAGAGCTGGTGTCTTAACTCCTATGCTTCACAGAGAAGGGTATGGATATGGTCAATTCCTGGAAGATCATGTATCTTTTCCTAAATATGAAAATCAAATCTAAACTTATCTAGATATTAGAGGAACACCTAGAAGCATGATACTAGCACTTTGAAATATTCTGTACAGTAATAAGATAGGGGCCGACTTTGGTGTGTATATTGGTCCATACCCATTCCTAATTGCCCACAAGTTCTAGGTTTGGCATGGCAGATGACAAATAAGGTCAAGCTGTTCCCTCAAATTACCAGACTCAGAGAATGTTACAACTGCAAGGCACCTGCACTAGGTCACATCTCAGGTCTACTCTCCACCCTTCTCTGCTCTGTTCTCTCTCCTGGGAAACTGATATTCTCTCTCGCTTCTGGTTGGGTTCAGCCAACGACAAGTTCAGGGAGGAATATCAAAGGGAGATCCTACCCTTCCCATGTTTACCAGATTCATTTATTCATTTGGGAATGTTTTGCATCCCAACTAGTCTATGGGATCCTGTAGAAGGTTAATCAGATACGATCTCAAGTCTAAAGTGCTTCTTACTCTAGTAAAATATTCACTAATTCATTCATCCATTCATTCCACTAATATGGTTAAGTACTTACTATATGCTAGGAACTTTGTAAGTGCTAGGAAATAGAAGTGAAAAATGAAATCAAAGTTCTTACCCATTCTAAATGAATTTAAGACATGTGCATAGATAATCATTGTTAGGGTTCAATGAAGCAGATACAGGGCTAGAATCTAGCCTTCCTGAATCCCAGGGGAGAAGCTATCAACAAAAGTTCTTGAAGGAGCTGTCTCTAGTCCCTGTCACTACTTCTTTTCTCTCTTTCTCTCTTCACCACACTCCACCTGGGCTTCTGTTCCACTGCTTCTTCTCAAGATCACCAGCAACTTCAAGGTCACCAAATTGATTGGTCATTTTCTAGTCATATCTTACAACAGCATTTGACACAGTTGATTTTATCTTTGTCAAAACACATTTCCCTTAATTTCCATGACAGAACACTCTCCAGGTTTTCCTCATATCTCACTGATCACCCCTTTTAAACTGTGTTATCTCCTCCTCTTTTCTGGACCTCTAAATATTTTATCTCCCTAAGGCTTGGTGTCCAGACTCAGTTTCCTACATGTGATCTTCCACCTTGTGGCTTTAAATATCGCCTACAGTGACCTCCAAATTTGTATCTCTAATCTTGACTCCTGCCTGTAACTCTAGACTCCTGTCAAACGTGTCGGTATCAAACTTACCATTCAAAATAGAACTCTTGATTTTTACCACCAGTTCTACTGCTCCTCCACTCAGTAAGCAGCATCACCATCTACAGAGTTGCTTGAACCAAAAGCACAAAAGTCATTCTTTATTCTTCTCTGCCCCCTACTCCTCACATCCAATCCATCAGCTAGCCCTGCCAATGCACCTCCAAGACCTCTGGAATCCTCCACTTTTCTCTCTCTTCCCTACTCCTAATTACCTTTTATCTTGACCACTTCAGAAGCTTTCCAATTGGTCTCCCAGCTTTCACTCTCACCCATCTCCATTTCATTTCCCAAAGTATCCTCAATGATTTATTAAAAATATAAATCAGATCATGCCACTCTAAACTTCACACTCTCTACTGGTTTCCCTGCACTTAGAATAAAATCCAAACTCTTTACCTGGCCCAAATCCCAGTATGATTTGCAACCAGTGCTCTACTCCCATCTCTTTCTAGGCTATCTTTTGATCCCTCTACTCCAATCACATTGGCCCAAGGCCTTTATGTCAGCTGCTGCCTTTTTCCTGGAATGTTCTTCCCCCTAATATTCACACAGCCAGCTCCATCATTTCATTTGTCTTGATGTATATGTCTCCTCCTTAGAAAGACCCTCCATGATCTCCCACTCTAATACAGTGCTCCATGTTAATTATCCTTGTGGCACTTATTACTAATGAATTTGTGTTTGTGTCTATATATGTGTTTTTTAACTTCTCTCTTTCTCCTTACTAGAATGTAAGATTCAAGAAAGAAAGGACCTTATTTACCTTGTTTCGGATGTGAAGAGTAACCAATGAAGATTACATAGTCAATAAATGTTGAAAAGTGAATAGATGAATCCCTTATGACTCCCATAATAAGAAAAGGCAACTTTGATATGTTAAGAGGTTGCTAATAAAAGACTATCACCTTCAAGACCCAGAAAGGAAACCAGAGTGGTAGAAGCTAAAGTGTCCAGAGAACTATCAAGTATGAAATTTCAAGGCAATCTGCTTATAAAAATGGAAGGATTGTCAAAGATATTTATTGAGATTGTCAGAGACCTTTTCAAACCAAACATATGGAATATACATTCCCCTAAAGTAAAATTCTGAAAGATTCAGGCAGCTGAAGCGGACTGATTATAGATGCATTAGTGTGTGTCATTTAAGTATCCCCATTCAGCAGATAGAGACAGGTCATTGAATTGAATCAAATCCTGGGTAGAAGGCAGCAAACTCCAGCAGGTCAGATCTGGCCCTTGCCTGATTTAGTATAGCACCCCAGCTAAAAATGGATTTTACATTTTAAAATAGTTCAAAAAATTGCCCTGGCCAGTGTGACTCAGTTGGTTGGAGAGTCACTGCATAAACTGAAAGGTCATGGGTTCAATTTCTGGTCAGCGAACATGCCTATGTGGTAGGTTCAGCCCCATAGGTGGGCTGAATACCCATAGGTATCCAAGCGTGTAGGAGAGGCAACCAATTGATGTCGCTCTCTCTTTCTCTCTCTCTTTCCATCTCTCTCTCCCTCCCTTCCCCTCTCTAAGCATCCTCTAGTGAGGATTAAAATAAATAAATAATAGTTAAATAAATGGTTTTAAAAAGTCAATAATAATAATAATTAATGATGTGAAAACTTTATGAAATTCAAATTTCAGTATTCAACATCAAGTTTTATTAGAACACAGCCATGCCCATACACTAACATATTGTCTAGGTTGCTTTCAGGCTATAATGGCAGAGTTAAGTAGTTGCAATAGATAACAAAGATCACACAGGCCTAAAATATTTACAATCTAGTCAATTACAGAAAACAGTTTGCCAACTCCCAATCTAGTGAAATTAGCAAAATCAGATACGATCTTTTAGTTAAATCAGAAATGAAGGATCTCATCCAAAGAACAGAGGAATTTATTAACCCATTAAAGAGTCTGAAGCAGGAGAACCATAATCCAGTAGCGCCCAAACCTGTGAGCTTCCAAAACACTCATGCTTGAGTCCCACCCCTGCTGCATTAGTTAGGCTTACATACGGCCTGGATATGGGCCATACCCTTGAAGATTCCTAGGTGATTCTAATGTGCAGGTAAGTTTGGGAGCCATGGATAAGGTCACACTTGCATTTGTAAAAGATCCCCCTAACTCAGGGGTTCTTCCCCTGGCTGCACATTAGAATCACCTGGGGGAGATTTTCAACCCTGAGGTCCAGATGCACCCAAACCAATTAAATCAGGGCCTCCAGAGGTGGACTCCAAGCACTGGTATTTTTTTTCCAGTTAATTCTAGTTTCCAGTTATCCAGTTATTCTAGTTAATTCTAATTTCCAGTTATCCAGGTAATTCTAATATGCAGCTAGGATCACATAATCTGCATTAACATGGGTAAGGGTAGATACAGGGAGATCCCTCGGAAGCTACTCTGAATACTCCAAAGGAAAGATGATAGGGGCTTAGGTTGAGCTGCTGGCACTGGAAGAGGGAGAAAAAGAAAGTGTAGAGACAATCAGCAGGACTGAGTGACAGGCTAGTGAGAGTGCAGGCTGGGTAGAAAATTTCAAAGATGATGCCCTGGCTGGCATAGCTCAGTGGATTGAGCGTGGACTACAAACCAAAGCATCGCAGTTTCGATTCCCAGTCAGGCCACATTCCTGGGTTGCAGGCCAGGTCCCTAGTGGGGGCCACATGAGAAGCAGCAACACATTGATGTTACTCTCTCTCTCTTTCTCCCTCCCTTCCCCTCTCTAATAAATAAATAAATAAATAAAATCTTTAAAAAAAAGGAAAATTTCAAAGATGCTATCCAAATGGTTAGCAAAGCAACTGTGTGCAGACTGATGTCATTTATTGGGATGGAACCTTGGGGGAGGAACAAGTTGGGAAGGTAAGTGTGTTAGCTTTGTTTTGACGTACTGTTAAAAAGCAGTGTCTATGACAGAGTTAGTCAGATTAGGGCTATAGGGAGAGTGGAGTCAAATTATAAAGGGCCTTGAATGCTACAACCTAACACTCCTCTCCTCGTGTAGCAGGCAATGGCAATGATGACATAGGGAGAAACACATGGGCTTTTGATTCAGATGCTGTTCCTGTCATACATGATGTGTACATTGCCTCAACTTCCTCATCTGCAGAAAGGGATTAAAAATAGTCAAACTCTGTCTTGTTCACCTTTGGCCAGAAAGACACTCAATGACAGACATGCAGTAAACAGCCTTACAAGGGTGTTACAAAGATTAAAGGAGATAGCATGTATAAAGACTCTATGAATTTAAATAGCACAAAAAGCCCTCAAAAATGATAGTTGCACCCTGGCTGGTGTGGCTCAGTGGTTGAGTGCTCACCCGCCAATCAAAGGGTCACCAGTTCAATTCCCAGTCTAGGGAACGTGCCTGGGTTGTGGACCAGGTCCCCAGTAAGGGGGCATATGAGAGGCAAACACACATTGATGTTTCTCTCCCTCTCTTCCTCCCTTCCTTCCCCTCTAAAAAATTAATTAATTAATTTTAAAAAAATTTTTAAAAAGGAAAGTTGCTATTCCTGAAGGGTTTCCAAAGGAGAATGGCCCAGTGAGTTCCTCCCTCATGTTGATGTTTTAGGAAGTACATGTGGACATCTGTGGGAATGATGAATGAGTGGGATAAGAAACTGGACCCAAGGTCTAAACATTGGGCAGTTGGGATTGAGTTCACCTGCATGTGACAGATAACATAAGGTATATGTTCATCAATTAGTAAGAAGTCAGGGTACCAGCAATCCTCGTGGCATCCACAATCCCCAGGAACAAGTCTACCCTTCTGGCACCCCTGGTCCTCCTTCCCAAGTGTGGCCCTGGCCATCCATCTTGACCAAGACGACACCGGGAGCTCCAGCCACACACTCACATTCCAGGCAACGAGACGGAGAGAAAGACAAAGAGGAGGAACAGGGCATACACCAATTGCCTTGAGAAAAAAAATTCTGAGAAGCCAAAACACAATATTTCTACTAAGATCTCCTGGGTCAAAATGTATGAACATGGTCACCCCTAGCTGCAGGGGAGACTAGAAAAGTGTTTATTCTGGGCAGCCCTATTCCCAGGTACAAACAGGAATTCCTGTAACTAAGGGGAAAGGGGACAGTCGGGGGTGGGATAGGCAACCAGCAGCATCTGCCACTAGGGGTGAAGTCTTATGGATTCAGGCTTTTGTTATGCTGTTACCTCACTTGGAATGCCTTCCCGCTCCCTGTACCTCCCTGTACGTAAGTTCATCCACAGACTGACTCACTGCCTTCACACTCTCAGCATCTGCTGTTCACCTTACCTGGAATATCTCTTGCCTTTTCATCACATGTCTAATTCAGCATTTCTTTTAAGGCCTCGGATTATCTCCTTCACCATGACCCATATCCAAATTTTTACTATTTTCCTTAAATACATATATAAATACACAACTGAATAGGCTTTGAACACATGTTCCGCACATACAAACTGTGTCCATGGATAAAAGTCATTTCCTGCTCCAGTTCCTCCTTCATCAAGTGAGGATAAAAATGCCCACCTCACGAGACTGTAGGGAGGACCAAAGGAGGTTTCTACATGTGGAAGTGGTTGGTGAACAATAAAGCACTTAAAAGTCTATTAGCTGCTAGCATTTCTGCCCTAAGATGTTGTTTCCTGTGAATGATGGAAAGAAACAAAAGTAGTTTAAGGGAAATGTTTCCTCACCAAAGGACAGTGCAGAGACCTGTTTCTTCTCCTCCCTCCCACCTTGCCATTGCAAAACTAGTTTAGGATTCTTTCAACTCTTAAAGTGTACCTACAAGCTGAAATTTAATTTTAGAGATGAGCAAGGATGACTTCCTTCAAAGCAAAAGGCGACCCAGAGAAGCCAGAATGCCCCTGCACTGCTGATCACAGCAGAATTAAGGCCAAGAGCAGAACTCAGATCATCGAAGCAAATGAGTCATAGTACCTGGCGGCGAAGCAAGGCATCAGCCAGACACCAGTCAGAACTGAAGATTATGACTCTCACAAGTAAGCCAGATGAGTTCCTGTAACCACGCAGAAGCCAAGGAGGACCTCTGTCCTCACACGTGAAGCTAAAAGCCAATCAATGGCTGCTGACAGCATTGTAAGCGGTAACTGCATCTGCTCTGATTAATCATACATCTGATGTACATCCAAATACACCTTCACAAGATGTCATCGAATAAATAAATACTCTTGTCCCTTTTATTATAAAAACAGAATACAGTACACGTATTCTGACCTAAAATATGTTTGGATACTTCAACAATCATTTCAAAAGTAAACACTTGTGCAACTACCACTACAGTCAAAAGACAAAACCTTGCACAACTCAGAAGTGCACCTCTAATCATAACCCTCTCCTTCCCACCTGTGAGTAGTCAGTACCCTTATTCTCATGACATATGGATGTATATACACATCATGAGAATGAGGACAGCAGCCGTGATTTTTGGCTTCTCAGGAATTTCCTTCTCAAGACAATCAGTGGGCGCCCTCTTGCTCTTCTTTTTTGTCTTCCTTTCTTGTCTTTATATTTTCAGTTATGTATGTCTCTGAACAATGTCTGTTTCAAATTTCTACATTAATAGAAGCACATTATGTATTCTTTTGCACTGTTTGCTTCTGCTCAGCATTATGTTTACAACCCGGAAGTATTTATGGGTGAAATGACATGATGTCTGAAATTTGATTTAAAATATTGCAAAGATGGAGGAGTTGCAAAGTATTCATTAAACAGACTGGCCACAAATTAATCACCGTTAAAGGTAGGTTGTGGATATAGTAGGCTCTTTAGACTATACTCTCAACTTTTGAATGTTTCAAAATTTTTACAGTAAAAATATTGTTTCAATTACTTTGTGAGATTCATTTTAGCTATAATTGGTTCATTTTTATTGCTTTATAGTAATAGTTCTCTAAGTAAGGTCCCCAAAAGAGGAGCATCAAAATTAATCAAGAATTTGTTTGAAAGGCAAACTATTAGTCTCCAGCCCAAACTTACTAAATCAGAAACTCTTGTGGTGGGGCCCAGTAATCTATTTTAATAAGCTCTCTGCATAGTTCTAAGGCAAGCTCAAGTTTGATAACCACTACCGAATAGCACTCTATTGTGTGAATATATCACAGTATATTTATCCATTCTACTGTTGACACACATTTTTTTTTTCAAGTTTGGGGGTTTTCAATTTCTGGGTATTATAAATATTCTTGTATAAGACTTTTGGTGACTAGAGTTTCTCTGACATATACCTATACCAGAAAGTAACAGAATCATAGAGTGTATGTATCTTCAATATGGCATGATAATGCAAAATACTTTCACAGTGATTTACCAATTCACAATTCCACTACCAAAGTATGAAAGTTCCCTTTGCTGTTCACCCTTGCCAATAGTTGGTATTTTTCAAAAATTTTAATTGTTGCCATCCTAGAGGATTAAAAACTTTTAAGTTTTCCAACTCTGAATCAAAAACATATATTAGGAAATAGAACTCCAAATACAAAAGTAGAGTTTTGCAAACATATCAGTTGGTGGGTTTGCATGGAGTGGACCTGATGTAGGAAAGAATTTGGCATGATGGAAACACTAAAAGGTCAGCACGACTATCCTGTGGAAAGCACGATGGAACGTGGTCAGGGAACTTGTAGATGTGCTCAAGAGTTTGGATATTATTCCAAGGGAAATAAAAAGCCAATAAATGGTTTCAAACAGGAAATGTACATGATTATATTATATTTCCATGTGTGTGCATATTTGAAATATTTCAGGCACACATTTACTTCCAGCTTTGATGGGATTGTCTGATGCTTTAGACCAGTTCTTCTCATGAAAACAACTAGAAAAGCTGGGTAAAGCACGAATATACAAACACACAAACCTGCTCAAAGGCATAATAGAGGTATTGAGATAACCAGAAGGTGAGGGGGGAAATCCTGGAAAACAGAGAACCACAAAGAGGCAAACCAAAATTATGCAGCCACTCTTTTCCTTGGGACATTTTCCAAAACTAAGTGAGGGGTTACGGGGCTGAAGATGCAGGCAAAGAGTCTCGGCAGAATTGCTATTAAGAGGCAAAAATACCAGAAGAAAGTTTGGTAGTCTCTTGAAGATAGAAAGACAAAAATTAGAGGCATGAATAGCCAAAATCCCAACAAGAAGCAGAACACTAAGCCCAGCATTTGGCTGGTCCTTAAACACATTTGCTGAATTCTGAAGCTGTACAGGACAGGAGGCTAAGAAGCCAAAGAAAAAGCTCCCAAAAAGCTGAGTGGGAATTTTGACAGTCTCACAGTGCTGAGGAAAGAGGAATTAGAGATTGACTAGGGAGAAAAGTCATCAAGAACACCCATGCTCTTAGCTAAAATCCCAAGAAGGCTACACCCCAGAAAGATGTATCAGCTAGTGGCAGACAGAGCTTTATCAAAACTAAAAGCTAGCCTATGGTGAGCTCAGTCTCTAACTGGATTACAATAATCAGTCCCCCAATATGCCTGCCTAGCAGCTATTTTCTCTGGAAGAAAATAACATTATCTACAACATCTACAATTTTTCATACCACATGTTGAGTACACAATCAAAATTTATTAGGCATGCCAAGACACAGACCCAAATCCCAGAGGGAGGGGAGCAGATCACGCACAAAGAATCCACAAGTGATTCAGACAATGAAGTTAGCAGAAAAAGAGTTTAGCCATGATTAATATACTCAAAAATATGATAACAAGATGGAGAAATTAGATAAAAAAGCAGAAGATTTCACAAAAAAATTAGAATCAATAAAAAGGATCAAATGCCAAAAAAAAGGATCCAATGAAATTTCTAGGACTAAAATAAAGAACTCAACAGATAACACTGAAAAACAGATTAGACATAGCAAAAGATGATTAATTGGAAGGCAGGTCAAAATTTTCAAAACTGAAGCACAGAGAAAAATGCAAAATGGAAAATAAGAGTGTAAGAATGTGTAAGCAAGAAAAAAGGTTTAAATCATGTAAATTTGAAGGCAGAATAAGAAAGAATGGGATAGTAAAAGTAATTAAAGAAACAATAGCAAACTCAGAGATATCAATGCACAGATACAAAAATTACTAAGAAACCCTGTAGGGCTTATGACAAAACAACAACAACAAAAAATAATAATGCCAGACTTAGGGACATCATGGAATAAGTGATAAAAACTAAAGATAAAGAGAAAATCCTAAAAGTAGTCAGAGGAAAAAAGACATATTCTCTTTAAAGGAGTGATGATAATGTTGATTAATGGCTGATTTTTCAACAGAAATTATGGAAGCCTAAAGACAGTGGAACAATGTTTTAAAGTGTTGAAAAATCCTCAAATATAGAATCCCATGCTTAGAGGAATTGTCATTCAAAAAATGATGGTAAACTTATGACACTTTCAGACAAGTAAACACAGAAGATTTGTCACCAGCACTCACTTCTTTAAAAATGCTAATGAAAGTCTAACTGGGCAAAAGAAAATAATCCCAGATGAAAGCATGGTAATGTAGGGAAAGAATCAAGAGTAATGGGAAAGATAAACATGTAGGTAAATAAGAATGAATACTGACTGTTTAAAATAACAATAAAAATCATCTAATAGGTTTTTAAAATATGTAAAATAAAATGCATGACAAGGATAACACAAATGGTATAAGGGGGTTGCACAGAATTAAAATGCAATAAAGTACCTTATTATCCAGTGTTATATAAAGCCAAAGGAAATGAAAACATGTCCACAAAACTACTTGTCCACAAATAAATGTTTATAGAGTCACTGTTAGTAATATTCCAAAACTGGAAACAATTCAAATTTCCATCTTCAAGTAAACTGATAGACAAATGGAATACTACTCAGAAAAAAAATAAAAAACACATGAAAACACTGACAGTAAAAACTATGAATGAATCACACAAACATTATATTCAGCAAAAGAAACCAGATTTATGAGTGTATACTATAGCACTCCATGTATGAGGTTCTGACCAGGCAGAACTAATTTATGATAAAAAAGCCAAGACAATGGTTATCTCTGGGAGTATCAGAAACTGGGTAGGGGCAGGAGAGGACTTCTGGGAGATTAATAATATTCAATTTCTTGATCTAGTTGCAGATTGCATGCATGTATTTCAAGAAAGTTTTAAAATATATTTCAAACATACAAAAAGATACACAAAGAAGAACAAGTCTATATAAACCACCAAAACTAAGAAACGAAACATTACCAATATAGTTCCATGTGCTACTCCCTGACCGCACCTCCACCCACTCCACCAGAGATAAACCACTCTCCTAAATTTGGTGTTCACTATTCCTCTGAACTATTTTGCACTTTTATTCTTATATAAGTTCACTTAAAAAAACATACAGAACTAACTGTTTTCGTATGCTTTCACCCTGTACATAAGAGTGACTTAATTTCTATTTTTAAAAGAGCATCCTAAAAGGGGGACTATTGAACTGTAGAACTGTTGAGTGTAAAACTCACCTATCTGAGGAGTAAGGAAATACAGAGAGGTTGCAGGCACAGCTGAACTGTGAAGTGGGCCAGTAACTGGAGAGAGAAATAAGGCCAAAGGAGTTCTTAAAAACAGAAGATCAACCTTTGTCCAGTTGAGAGAAAAAAATGAAGACAAAGAAGATAGGAGCAGTCAAGGAAGAAACCCAGTCCTTGAGGTGGTAAGAGGGGATGGGATGCGAAGTGCAGGTGGTTTGGTCTTTGCTGGGACAGAATGTCTTCCTGCTTTTTAACTAGAAGGAAATAAAAAGAGTACAGATGTGGGAAAGTTTGTTTCGTGGTGGAAGGATAAGGAAGTTCCCACCCAATGGCTGCTACTTTTTCAATCACCGTGAGTCATTATCTGAAAAGGGTAGATACGGGAGTGTTGAAACCTGTAAAGAAAATGGCATGCAATTGCATTGGAAAAGGCTGGAAAAGCATCCCAGTTAAGAAATATCAAGGTTCCATTAACCAAATGTTAAATGCCCAACAGAAATCCAAATTCTCATAATATAGTATGAGCTCAAAAGCAGAAAAATTGTTATTCATCTTTGATTATGCTGCAAAGCACAGTATAACCTATATTAAGTAATCAACAGGGAATAAATAAATAAATTAAGATGAAATGTTTTCATATTTTGTCAGCACATTTTAATATTGTCGGTCATATTCTACAATGGAACAGAGAAAAAACAGTATTTTGAAAAATAATTCACCTTAGATGTCAAAGCATTTCCTGTTTTCTCATGTTTAGTTCTCTGTGTTCTTGGAAGCAAAGCAATCCGTGTCTCCCACCATTATTAATTCTTCGTATTATGTAAAGAAATGACATGTTTATCTTCTAAAATAATTTTTAAGCTGAAATCATCAATGGCATAATTCTTATAGGAAATGAAGAGACAGAATCTATATCCCTGAATTATCATAATTTGTGACATCATAAGGATATAGTTGATGAACAAATTACAAGCTCTTGACAAGAAAGATTAACCTCTTCACTCTATTCAAGATGTTCCTGCTGCTGGTAAGTCACACGTGCACCCTGAGTGAAGAAAACCTTTAGCTTATGCATGGGAATCTCAGGGTGGTCCCAGCCAAACCTAAATGTGCTCAGAAGAACAGAAGCACTGGGTATCTTAGAAGACAAGTTAGCATGCTATGTTATTTATCATTTATCAATTATGAAATGAAAAAGATTATAAATGCATTACTAGCAACATAAATTGTTATTCATTTAACCACACTGAGTGCTATTTAAAGGACTCCATTCATGCAGGGAGCACTGTTTTGGTTGGCTAAGCAGCAGAATTTTTGCGCTTATAGTTCATGTTTATACTTACTATGTATATTGAGCATGCTTTCCTAGTTTCTGTCACCACAACCAGACTGTAAATGCATATGTTTTTGACATTCTTAACTACAGTAACTCAGAACTTCAGCTGTCAAGTTTGGAGCTAATATTCTCATATATGCAGTTCATGTTCTACTGTTAAAAATAATTCCTTGTTTTCTGTCAGAAAATCCCAACATAATATATAAAATGGCAGGATCCAATTTTTTAAAAATAATCTAGCTCTTTAACTAAATACAGCTACAATGTATTTTTTTCCTTGAAAATATCCCCTTCCCTAACATTCCCCTTACTCGGTTATCATAAACCTTGGCCAAACAGTAAAATAGCAGAACATGTTCAATATCAACAAACCACAAACCCCTCCCTGTGTTTACAGGGAGGAAAAGGAGGAAATTTTCAGTTTCAAGCTAGACTGTCTTTTGAGGCACTGTCATTTTAAGTGTGAAGGCATCGATTATGTCTCCTATGTTAAAAAGGTCTACACATTTAAAGGTTCTGTATGTCCCCAAAGAAAATAAGCAATCATTTCTCTGTATCATTAAACAAAGTACCAGTCCTGTGCTGGTTTTAAAGGACGAGCAGAATTCTGAGTGTGAATATGAAGGTTTAATATTTCAGTTTCAAGAGAAGCAGAGTTACTCTGTAGCCAAAAAGCACTGGGACCATACTTCAAGTTGTCAATTGCACAATATTTCTAGGGCCAAAGAGTAGCTCCACTGCAGAATCCTGTAATCCTAGAGTCTGGAGGAACCCTGGGGATCTCCTAGTCCAATCCGATACCCACGGCAGGAATTTTTTCCCCAGCATCCCTGACAGATGATCAGCGTCTGTTTCAATTACTCCAGTGGGGGAGTTCGCAAGAGAAGATTCCCTAGGGATATGATGAAAGGCTAGAACCAACCATTCGGACAGGGAGTAAGGCTCCAGTCAGTAAGTCTACAGGATGCAAACAGCCTTGCCAAACACTAAAATCAGACTTTCAAAAGGAGAATCACAATCAGCAATCATAGGGGTGCAACGTTAAGACATGCAGACCCCCAGTTCTAGGACCATCCTAGGTCTTTTCATTGGCCTGAGGAGTAGCCCCCACAACCAGGGAAGCAAGGTGACTTTTCTCCCACGGGTTTCTGAAAGTAAGAATCGACTCTTTGGGGCTCACAGCAAGGGTCTGTCAAGCTCAGAAAGGACCAAATTCTTTCCGCCCGAAAACCAAGACAAGGGACCCCCTGCTGGAACTGCTAATGCTTGAAATACTCTTAACTTTGGTCGTAAAGTCCTCACTAGAGGAAACCAGAACATTTCGGGCTCTTCTTTCAAAGGTGAATATAGGCTTTGCTGTAACTGAAGTTGGTTGGTGTAGGGATGATATATGGGGGTTTGATGTTTTAAAGCGTAGCCCTTCATCCCGCGTGAAGTCTGGCTTACCCTCCCAGACAGGGCGAGCGCGCGGGGCTCTGCTACCAGCAAGCACATACCCCGAGCCGGACCCCGGGACGGGGCGGCCCGGGCCTTACCTGTCGATGCTGATCACGCACAGGGTCATGATTGAGGCGGTGCAGCACATGACGTCCATGGCGATGAATACGTTGCAGAAGAAGTGGCCAAAGATCCACTTGCCCCCGATAAGGTCTGTGACGCTGACAAAAGGCATGACCGCCACAGCCACCGAGAGGTCGGCCAGCGCCAGGGACACTATCAGGTAGTTGGAGGGCTGGCGAAGCTTCTTGACGAAGCACACCGAAATCACCACCAGGCAGTTGCCGGCGATCGTCAGCAGCGTGATGAGCGTCAGAATGGAGCCGATCACAACTTTCTCCACTCTGCCGTAGTTGATCTGCTCCCCGCAGCCGGAGGCATTGTCCGGGGGTGCGTCCCAGGTGGGCACAGGGCTAGCGGTCACCTCAGGGACCCCGCGCAGCAGGTGCGGCGCCCAGGAGCCCGCGACCGGCCCGGCGCCGTCGGGGCTTAGGTCCGGCAGCCCTACCTCCGGCAGGAGGACAGAACGCAGGTGTCCGTAGAGGTCCGGGCGGCCGCTGCTGTTAACGTCCATCATCGTGCCGCTGTGCGCTGCTGCCCATGGAGCCGGCGCCCCCGCCACACACTCCGGCTGCGGGCCCAGGGGCTTCACCTCGCCGGTTCCGCTCCGCCCGGCCCAGCCATGAGGCCCGCGCCGGCCGCTGGGGGGCGCCCGGCTCGGCCTCGCGGCCCCGCACGTCCCGGGCCCCCAGCCGCTGCGGACAACGCGTGAGCGCGGCCGCGTGGGGACTCCCCGCAGGAGGCGCCTCAGGCACCCGACGGATGCCCGGGACGCGCGGGTTCTCCTGCTAGCTGATCCGGTTCGGCTGGCGGCTCCGCAGCCTACAGCCCGCAGCCGCTGCGCGACTCCGCGGAGAGCGCCAGAGAGGCAAAGGCAGAAGTTGCGGCGGGCGCCCCGCCCCTCGCGCCCGCCGCCGCTGCTCCTCTGCGGCAGCCGCGCCGCGTCCCCACCGCCACTGCCACCGCCACCGCCGCCGTCGCCTCAACGCTGTCCTTGCCCCCCGGGCCCCTCGAATGGGCTTCCCCCGCTGGGCAGGGGCTGCCACCTCCCCCACGCGTCCGCACGGGGCGAGGGGCGGTGCTCCCCGCGCCTCCCGGGATCCCAAGCCGGATCGCTCGAGGATCTTTCTTTGCGGATGAAGGGTCTCACACCCCCTCCAGCAATCCGCACTTCCTCTCACCAGTAACGACCCTTCGGTGGAGGAGGACTGGGGAGCCAGTGGGCGTTCGGACTCACTACAAAATGAGGAACCTGGAGAGGAATTTTTCCCCCCTTAATTAAAATAGCCTTTTCGAGCACTATACTAAGCAACAACTTCCGTTTCCTATTTTGCCCACTTATGGGAGAAGGTGAAGATGGAAAAGGAGAGGGACCCGAATGGGATAGGGGTGGAACCTCAGAGAAAGAAGGAAAAAACGGAAGGAAAGATGACTTTAGGTCCTTGCTCCCGGTGGGAGGCTAGAAACAGGCCTCTTTGCTGCGAAACTAGACCATGCTGCTTTTATATTTCAGCATCAAATCCTAACATGTTGAAAGGAGGATTAATTTTCCCTGGGTATTCTGGAAATCTTGCATATAAACGAAGAAATGACTGGTCATAATGTTTTGCAGAAGAATCCTGGAGGTGTATGTTGATTTAATTTCTATTGTCTAAAATCCCCTAGTCTTCAAGCCTTGTCAGAGTGGCTGATTTTTATTATTTGTGAGACTTACTTTATTTTGTTGAAAGGTTTTGTTAGAAGCCAGCAGTGATTTCTTTAGTTTAAGACTCTAAAAATAAATGTATTTTCTTTCCTAGTTATGCCCTAGCAGATGATAAATAAAATGAAAAGAAACAGAAACCTCAAAATGAACTGAACTGAATGCTGAGTAATATTCTCATTTAAGGTGGGTATTAGCCCTATTTTTCCAGATAAGGAAACAAATTCAGTTGCTATTGCCATCATCTGGTAAGTAATAGTAGTTTACAAACCTGGGTTTTTATCATTACTATGTCCATATTTTTCCCTCTGCACATCCAAAAGAAAAAAATTTTAAGTAGGGAAAATAACCCCTCCGTTGTGGACCAATGTTCACAGCTCTCTCAATATCATGAAAATGTCAGGGGGTCTCCTCTGCCTGGGATAAGCAGATCAATACACTGAGGTGAAGATAATGTGTAGGCCCCGAAGCAGTACTACTTAATAGTTAAGAAGATGGATGAGGAAATTTCTTCAACCTTACTTATGTTAAGGTTAAACAATTTCAGGCAAAAGAAAACTAGTCTGTAGTTGGAAGCTGTTTAAAAAATCATTTGTTGACTTCAGTACAGACAGGAAATGGAGACCTGCAGAAGTTTGATGACATGCCTAACATCATAGGTGACTGCGTTGAAGTGTCTCAGCTTTTTGGTCTTGAGGTTTAGCGTTATCTCAAGGCTTCCTAAAAATTCCTTAAGGTAATAAATTTTACAAAATACTTCTGACTTTTCTCATTTTCTTTTCCTTGAGTACTCTAATTAGGTCAGCTTCTCATGTCTCCTTTAAATAATATTCCACCTTCATTATACAAAAAATTTGAAACACAATAGTTCTATTTTAATGAAATCTATAGTCAATATAATTTGCACCTCCAGTCTTACCAGCCTTTACCCAATCCATTTCTGTTTCATAGCAACTTCTGATTTTTTTTTGCTTTTGTTTTTCTAATTGCAAGTCACAAACTCACCAAATATTCAGCAAAATGATACTTTCAAAGTTACTTCCTCCTCCATTTCAATATAGTATCAGGTCCAAACTCCCGTTTTTATAGAGCAGTCACCTCTATTATATTATCCCTGGTGATGGCTGAGTGTATTTCCTAAGAGTTCTAGGATTTAATTTATAAGCTGTCACAATGCATAAACACAGTTATTGAAAATCTCAGCTCCTATAGCACTACCTTGCTTATGTGAAGTTTAAGTTTCATCTATCATTGTGTTATTCCAAAATCCTGACAGAACGATCTGCAATTCTTTTAGTTTCCCCTCTAACCTTGACTAACAAACAATCCTGTCTTCATAAAAATGCTAAAATATTGTGTATGATTTTCCACCATTTTCTCCAAAGCAAAACTAAAGATACAGCTTCATAAAATTCTCATAAAATACCTAAACATTCATCTAAATTTATTAAATTTTTTGCCCTTTCATGATGCTTTAAAATCCATATCAAGGTATTGCTTCCTTCACCACCACCACCCATCTGCTCCCTCCACCCACGTGCCCACTCTTTGGCAGATATACTGGAGATAAATAGAGAAGTGTTGGCATCTAAATCAAACCCTGTCTTCAGACTTTATCCCTTTTGTCTGTTTCATTTAAAAGAATAACTCTGCTGCTTTAAAAGTACCAAACCTTGTCTGGCCTCTCATTGCCTATAACAGCATTCCCATTAAATTGTCAATGAGCGCACCTGAGAATTACAGCTTTGTTATGTAATCTCCCAACTGGCAGTCCCCCACTCTCAAAACTGCTCTGGGAGCGTATGGAAGAGCTGGGAGTCAGTCCCTTAACAGAAAATGGCTTTTCATAAGCTCTGCGTTCCTCTAGGTACTCACCTAGCTATCTCATCCAAATGCATATGCTTAATCATGTCTACAGAGAACCAACAACCCCGTCTATAAGACACAAGCACAGGAAAGTTTATTTTCCCATTAACCAGCATACTTTGACCATCTATATTTATTTTAGAAACACAAGGAAAATAAAGCTTCCTATGCCATCAGAATCATTAGCAAGTCACTAGACAGTTAAGCATACTAATACCGTGCTAACTGGGGTTCCAAGTCATTTTCAAAGATGACACAGGTGACTTCCTCCAGGGCTATTTTTTTGACTTCTCAAAAATTATAGGTGCTCACTTTGACACCTCATTGCCTCACTCAACTAAATTAATCATCTGAGTGTCCCTCGGCCCCAGGATTGGATGAGAAAAGACTAGGAAAACCACACTGCTTAGACAGGTATAGTGCTGAGATTATTGTGTATAAACATCTGAACACCACCCTGCAGCTGCCAGTCGGGCTGTGGAGCAGCGGCATAGAAACAGAACACACGTCTTAGGACAAGGATGGAAACCTGTCAACAGATGTATTGGGGTGGCCCAGTTAGGATAAAAGCAGTCAGTCTAGAGAACAGGAATGTCTCCTTCTCTGTGACAATTCCTTCACCACAGCTAACATCATCCTTTCTAGGCCCTTAAAGCATATTTTCCATGAGTTTTTTTTCTCTTTTAAGAAAAAGATCTTCATTTTCTCAATCCCTCTGCCCTCCCACCCAGCTCCCCAATGCCAGCCTAAACAGCTGTCAGCCTGCTGTCCCTGGGTCTGTCTCTATTTTGTTAAAACATATTTCTCAAATCTGTATTATAGCACTTAGTGTTGCTTTATGTTTTATATTTACATTACTGTCTTCTCCATTAGACTATGAACCACCCAAAGTCAAGGATATTTTCTTATTCTTGCTGTAAACTAGGTGTTCAAAAAACATTTATAAAAAAAAAATGTGTGTAGAATAATGCCTATAACCAAGACTCATTAATGATTTAAAATAATGACTCAGCTTAAAGTGAGCTGTGACTTTTGTTTTAACTTAAATATGTGTGCCCTTTAATTATACTACTTTCATTTCATTATCCCTAACTATAGAAATGTACATTTTTTCTTTGCTTCCTTACATTTAGAAATTGTTAATTCTCTTTAAAATATAATGTCACTTTAAAAATTTTTCTTTAAAAAAATATGAACAGAAAACCAGAGAACAGATAGATCCAAAAACACTTATTTTTTTCAATTACTCAATTTTTTGTACCACCCTTTTTAGAATATAAGTGGTACATGCACACCCCCTAGTGGGCACTCTATTCCTCAATACAAATACGCAAAGAGAACTTCCACGGAAAGCTTAATAAATAAATAGCTTTCAAGCAGTTCAAAATTTCCACTACATCCACTACAGGAATGTGGAGCATGAACTGTGTGTGACACATGGCTACCATGGTTACTATATATAGTTTTTACGTTTAGAGCTCAGAGACAGTTCTGGTTAGTAGTTCAATAAATTGTCTAAAACTCTGTCTTGGCAAAATCTTGTCACATTGTGTGTCTGTTGCATAAGGCTGATGTCAGCAGTGACCCCTGCAGGAGTCAGTGGTAGTCACAATTACCAGTTCTGACAGGACTACTTGACAATTCTCAACATTCTTCTCCAAACACAAAAAAAGTCACTTGCAAGTGATGTGCCATTTGAAGGCACCATTTCCAAAAGATTTAGTCAAGTCAAAATTCTCAATAATACAAATAACTTTTACATATGTTCTTATCAGCTGCATAGAAAATACCAGAGAGAACTTAAGTTTTTTTGCATAATTTACCCTGCAAGTTCTAAGCTATATTTGCAAGGTACTGAGCAATAGAATGTATAGTTATTATGTTTGCAAATGCTAGCTTCTATTTAGGACCTGTTCTTTCTCTTGCCTTCAGTATATACTCCTTATAAACTTTGCTTCAGTGAAAAGTTTTAGTTGCCTGAGCAATTTTTTTTTCACTTAATATGCAACAAGTTCAAGGCCACGTGCCTGAGATGGTTAAATATATCTATCAACTTGACTGGTCCGTGAGGTGGCCAGATGTTAGGTCAAATATTCTGGATGTGTGTATGAGGTTTCTTTTGAATGAGATTAGCATCTGCATCAGTAGAATGAATAAAACATGTCAGCTTCCGCAGTATAGGTTGGTTTCATCCAATCAGTTGAAGGACTGAGTAAAACTAAAGAGCTGACCTTTCTCCTGCCTGACTGCCTTCAAGCTGCGACAATGGTTTATCTCTGACATTGAATGAAACCAACCTATATGTCAAACTGAAATATCAGCTTTCCTGGGTCTGGAGCCTGCCTGTCTGCAGACTGGAACCACACCAGCGGCGGTCCTGGGTCTACAGCTTGCCAGCTGCAGATCTTGGAACTTGTCAGCCTCCATAGTCACATAAGCCAATTGTTTTTCAAAAATCAATTTCTCTCTCTCATATATAGATAGATAGATAGATAGATAGATAGATAGATAGATAGATATAAATATATAGATATATATGTCTGGAGGACCCTGACTAATAAACTTATTTTACTTGCATTAAAAAACCAACCCAATTAAAATCTCAGTCCTTTTCTTTCCATTCATTAAGTGTATCATCGAGCATCTTTTCTGTATACCAGTCATAGTTATTCCTTTGATTTCTTCCATAATCGCTTCTTGAGTTGTATTCTTTGTCAGAGACATACATTGTATCCATAAAGAGGTAGGAATACTCTTTATTTTCACAACGCTGATTCTTATAATATGCACACCTTCTCTACCTTTCACTTTCAAACTTTATATATTAATATAAAGTTTCATATTAATTGCACTTTCAAAAAACTAACATTACAAGCAGGGACACATTACCCCAGCTCAGAAGATGGACAGATTCTCACGATATCAGGTCAGTAATGGGGGTTGCAAGGGAAGGCAAGATGAGGGAGGAATTATTGAGAGAGGCTTCCTGGGTTGGTGACGTCCTATGGAATTCTGTTAGAGTTGTAGATTTAGCAATGAACTCCTCTAGAATGTTCTACCAGGGCCTCTGGGGAAAGATGAACAGTAGCTTACTGCATAAACGTACCAGGCATGTGATGGAGAGGGGCACAAACAAGTCTGCCTGGATCTGTGCAGCAGCTCCTGTAATTGCTTCATCATTGGGAACAGGAGAGAGAGTGCTCTTGGAGTTGCTGATCTATCATGCCCGTGCACCATATGCACAGTTCAGTGAGTTTTTGGCCGTGGATTTAGATAACTGAATCTATTTAACTGTGCTTCGATTATGTCGACATGGGTATAAAGGCTCATGCTTTCAATGATTAAATCTGCAACTTTTGACAGAGTACCACCTACTTTGTGCCAGATCTGGATATACCCTAGACCTCTGGGTCTTATTGCTCCTCAAGTTCACACATCAAAATTTAATTCAAGCATTACCTCTTCCAGGAAATCATCCTTTATCCTCCACAAATCTCTTACACTTCCCCCTCATTCTAGGCAGGAAGACCCTGTCAGATGCTCTTGACACACTTGTGCAAATCATGTTATAATTCTGCTTCTTGCCTTCCCCGATCTCAGCTGCCAGAGGACAGGGGCCCAGTGGAGTGTCTCTTAGCCCAGCCAGGAAAGATGAAGCAAATGAGAACAGGATAAGGGCAAAGACTAACCCAGCATATGCTGACTTTTATGGGCCAATCCAAGAAAGAGGTCCTCAGGGAGACTGAGATGGGTTCAAATGTTGCTTTGGATGCCAAAACCCATCCTCCCTTTCTAAGCTCCCCAAGGAAGAAGCAGTGATGCAAGAATGATCCTCCCTAAGCCCAGGACTCCTCCTTAATATAACGAGTAACAATAGCTCTCTCATTGGCTGGTCATGAGGATTAAATCAGGTAATGGATACAAAGTACTTAGAGCATTATACAGTGCTATTATTTTCCAGTCAGTAATGCCAGGGTCTCCTTCAAACTCCAGATCCTTGCTGACTCAGCTCCCCTGTCCAGACCAACATCTTCTCCTGCTTCCTGTTCCTTATTCTTTTCTATCTTTTCCCTCCTCCCATTTGTCAGTCTGCTTTCCTATTCCTTCCTTTCCATTGCTGTCCTGCCCTGCTCCTCTTTCCTCTCTCTCCAGCCCTCCATTCTCTTCTCCCTTTCACTCCTCTTCCCTCCCTCTTTTCCCACCTCCAACTGTCCTCACTGATTGCTTTGCCCAGGCGGCCGTATGCAAGGTAAGAACTAAACCAAATTGCCTGAACCCACATATATTTTTACCATTATCATTCTAAGCCTTAGATCTGTCAGATGTAAAATGCATTTGTTCAAAAAAAAAAAAAGCCCACAAAAAAACCACAAGTACTTAACTCACAGTGGCTTTGGAAATTAAGATATGTAGGTAAGTACTTAGCAAATTGGCTGGCCCTCTGTAAAATGCTTCATGACTGGTTTCTGGTTTCTCACCCTTTCTCTTTCTCTTCACCGTGGTCCAAGGTGAAGATGAGAAAATAAGTCTAAAGGGTACAGTTGACAGCAACAGCACCACGACTTTCAAAGAAAGAAGACTTCTTTAGTCTAATGCTGGCATCAAATAATTAAATTGTCATTTACTCACCTTCACCACGCATTGGTCATATTTCTGACCAATCTAGGTTTTGTGGTCATAGATGAATGCCTATATGATCCTACAAAATTAACACTAGGTTTTCTGATGAAAGGTAGAGGATTTGCTTTATATGACCTTGTTCTATATGCAGAAGTAAAAATTTCTTCCATTTTTACTTAAGGAATATCAAACATTGGAAAAAGCAAAATATTTCTTTACAAAGTTTAACCAAGAGGAGAATTACATGCAGATACCTCTTAAAATTCCTTTCTGAGACCCCCCCAAAAAATTATGTAAAGGAATACTAACTAAGATGTGGTCCACAGACCAGAGACTATCTGTACTGTTTGTGATAAGCCAGTACAGAAACTGAAAATGTTTGGAAAGTTTCATAGTACTTAGGCATTGTCTGGCTATCCAAGCTCCCAATCAGCAGACTCTTCTTATGTAGCCCAATATAGAGCTCAGACATTGTCAAATTAGACTTATGAGGCCAGAGCTGCCTAGTGGAAATGCACAGGGATCATGCATTGGTTCGAGAATAGCTGGGATGAGGGAAAACTTGGCCCTTCATCACACATAGTTTGAGAAGCACTGATACAGTTCCACGATTTTATGCTATTGGGGAATTGATTTATCAATTATCAAAAATTCATTATACTAAGTCTTAAAATGTGGAAACATCAAATATGTGGGATAGAACACCATTGTTGAACTTAGGAAGAAATACCTGTCAAAAAAAGACTGCTTGTGGTTAACTGGACCCAAATTCATAATCAGTCTAGCAGCTATTGTTTACAGAGGCTTCTCATGCACATTGCATTTTTGGGGAAAAGCCAAATATTGGGCTGTCAAGTCTCCTGCACTGTTTTCCTGCCATTTGAATCAACCCTTATATAGGAGGTCCTGGTATCACATTTCAACCAATGGGCTGAAAATTGCCCTGTTCAATGGGAGCTGTGCAGCCAGTCCTTATTTGGATCTATAATGACCAATCAGAGCTGCTCTACAACAACCAGAACATGTGATTCCAGCCAATAGGAACCATACTATTTGAACCAATCAAACTATGTAAATTTGGGTTCCTAATTTGCATAAAAGTGGACTAATCAGGTACCGTGGTAGGCACTTTCTCTGTAAAAGTGGGCGTCCCCTTTGTCTCAGGGGAGCCCGATTTCCATTTCCTCTGCAGGCTGGGTTCCCTTAGTTTGCAAACTGTTTACCTGAGTAAATTCTGTTCTTGACCACACCTCAGATTGGGACTACTGTTGACACTGGATTGGTGGCAGCGGACTTGTGTTGACACCACCTTGTACATTTCTGTGCTGGAAAACTAAATATTTCAATTTTGCACCTCTTATCTAATCTGCCTTTTGCCAAACCAGCGTTGGGGTTCACCCCTCATCCTAGGGAGAGCCGGCCGTCTTGTGTTTGAAGACGTTAAGCGTTATAGAAAGCGATGGTGCCATTTCACAGCCAGTTCTGATTGGACAAAAAAGACCCTTGCTTTTCTCAGGCAGTCCTCTTTTGAGGTTTTCAGGTCAGATTCCCCCTCTTCCAGATAAGCCCAAATTTAAACACGGCATGGACTTTACTGGAAAGATAAATGGATCATTTATGTCTTTTTAAAAAGCCTTTCAGCCCCTAGAGAGTCTCTGGTTTATGTTAGACAATCGAAAGAATCACTTTCTACACTAATAGGAGTAATAGTGGGAGATTTGAACCCCTCCAGGGGAAAACAAACATTCTCATTTAGAAGAACACAAAGAAGGGGCGAAGTGAGGCCGTTGATTCAAAGACACTAATTTTTTGCTGGTACTTCAAGGAAGAGCAAAGTGCCTGAAGACCTTCAGCTAAATAATCATCTGAAGGGCGGGAGAGACTGCCTAGGTAAACTACAATTCCCAGCATGCCTCAGGGGGGCGGGCCCCGAGGCCGTGCACTAGTGCGTGCCGACGGTCAAGTGACTTCAGCATGGCGGTGTTTGCGGATTTGGACCTGCGAGTGGGCTCGGATCTGAAGGCACTGCGCGGACTCGTGGAGAACGCCGCTCACCGTGAGTCGTCCCGGCCTCTGTGCCAGTCCAGCCCCGGTGTCCGCCAGACAGTGGGGCCACGTGCATCAGGGACCGCACAAGGCCGTGCCTCGTTCGGGTCTCTGGGATGTCCCTGGAAACTGATGCCCACCCAGATGTTGCTCGGCTCCCGAACGCGGGAAGTCCGAAGGCACTGGGAGCTGTTAGCCAGTCTAGCTCCTTCTTTCCTGCAGATTGAAGGAAACTGAGGCCGTGAGAAGGTGGGGGATTTGTAAAGGGCCCCACAGCTGATGGATGGTAGAAGTCAGGGCTTCCAAGTGTAATCTACACTAGTGCTTTTAATGTCACCCATGTGTTCCTTTCACGACAGTGTCCGAGCAAAGTAGGTGCACAGCACGGGAGTACTGTGGGGCTCAGAGAAGGTGGTGGGACATGGGGCTGCGAGTATTGGAATAATATTTAGAGGAAGGATAGGGAGGAGAGCATACATTGATGGGGGATGGGGGGACGGAGAGCAGCGTGGCTGGAACAGTACTCTCATTGAATCTAAGGGAAGTGAAAACCCTGAAGAGATAAGAACTTGTTTTAATTATTGGAATTAATCATGACTGCTGTTTTCTTCCTTAGATGTGGGGCTAGAAGCGTCTTAAAATAAAGAGGTTTCTGCAGGGAGATCCATTCTTCAGTTCTCAGCTCTCTGAGAGCTAGTAATGATACTTTTCAGAGATGGTGCTAAATGAAGCCACTCCTTGGCAAAGTGGATTACACCATTTCTTCCCATCCCCTTTATGAAGTATCTGTAGAGAACTGACTTCCTCTTTCCATTGCAGCCACTAATTAGCATTCTTTCTGAGAATACTTTCCTCACCAGTAGAAAGAAGGAGGTAGACAAGATAACCTGGGTCATTTAGTGCTACAATTCGATGATTTCTTAAAAATCAGTTTTTCTGGGTGTAATATGTCTTGTGTTACTTTCTCAGTGAAGCTTTTCCTCATGCCATTCCCTTACTGAATGAATCATGATTTTCTTTTGAGAAGGGTCATGTCTTTCTGTTATTCTTTTCTTTATTCCGTGTGCTCAGCACAGTCACTCAGCATCCCTGGCACATGGTGGTTACTCAGTTAATGCTCATGGAGTAAATAAATTGTACACCTTTTTTAAAATACAGGAAAGGTATAATGATTTGTTTAGAAAATTGTCCCAATTTAAAATATGCTTGAAGGTGATATGGTAAAGTGTATATACATTGTTACCTAATATAAAGTATTTTCATATAATTAAAATTAAATGAAAAGTCATGACATGACAGAAAGTCACTCCAGTTTGTAAGTCAGAGGTGAAGGACTGCTCTTTGGTGAGTGGAAGAACACAGAAGACAGAGCCCTGGTTTTTAGGTTATGATGTGATGTAAGACCCCAACAATGAGCTTCAGAAGTATGCTATGTAAATAAAGTTACACCAGAGACTGATTGGGGAAGTAACCCTAAGATGCCAGAAGAGTAGTTTAGGAAAAGTTTGTGGAGAACTTGAATGTAGTTGATGTTTCTCAAGGACAGTAGAGACATTGTTCAGTGGTCTAAAGGGTACCCCAGGTAGGTATAATGTAAAAACCTAGAGCAGACTTGGGAGTATGGTAGAGAACACTGGTGGGGGAGGCTTCAGTGGGAGTTGGTCAGTTTGACTGAGTGAAAGGTGAAGCACGAAGTGCTATGTGGGCAAATTTCTCTCTTATGATTTTTCTGTATTCTCAGCACTTAGCACCCAGCCTGTCAAGTAATGGATACTCAGTAAACATTTGAGTGAGGAAAAAGAGAAGGAAGTTGGACAAACTGATGACAGGGAAGACCACTATGTTGGCATTAATATGCACAATGTTTTAATATCCTGTGATTCCCCTTCACCCTGTATGGTGCTTAAGTAACTTGAGACAGGAGTCATGATTTAGAGGTATTTTTGGTAGTCCACATGCCCAGAACGCTGCTCTGTGTTGGGGCTGACAGAGCAAGTCCCTGGCCTCAGAGGGTTCCCATTCTTGATGGTGAGGAGCTCAAAACGAGAAGTGGACAGTGGTGTGAGGGAGCCATTACTCCATTTCTCCTGAGGAAAAGAGCCTCTCAAGGAAGTAGAAAGGGTAAAAAGCAAAAGAAATGAGGGTAAAGGTGATGCTGAAAAAGTATAAAGCTGATGGAATGAAAACAATAAAAGGAACATGAAAGAGAATGGTAGTTGGAAAGGAGACACACAGTTGAGAGTGTTTAGTATCATGCTAATATCATTTCACAGAGGTCAAGCAAAGCCTTAAATATGTGCCAGGGACTGTTCTAAAACACCCCTGTGTGTATTATCTCATTTAATCCTGAAAGTGTATGATGAGTCCTATTATCACCATTTTGACAGATGAAAAACCCGAAATTTGTAGATGGTGATGCTTAGGTTTGAAAGCAAGCATTCTGACACCGGAGTTCATACCCATACTGCTCTGCAGACTTTCTCCTTGTCGTGACATCTAGAATTGGGATGGGCCTGTGTGTATTGGAATGGAAAAGAGAGGTTGTAATGTTTAAGAATGCTCAATTTTTCTTTTCAGTTGGCTATTCAGTTGTTGCCATCAATCACATTGTTGAATTTAAAGAAAAGAAACAGGTAAAATATAATTTCTGTAGCTAATAATAACCAGTTTTTATAATTATTTGTTTTTGTTGGTGATATGGAACCTGCAGATAAGCATATTTCCTTGCAATTTTTTAAATGCACTCTCTGTGCACTTTTTTATGAGAGTTGAGTTGATGCATATTTGTATAAATGATAGTTTTTTGTGAAGTACTAGGGCATGCTGTGAGGATTCTTAAAGTTGATTTGATGTTAATTAAGTCACTTTCAATAAAGTCACTTTTTTTAAAAAGTGCACTGTTAGTGACTGTGATCACAATATTTAAGTTTTTTCATTGTCATGGACTCATTAACTAATGGACTTCCCTAGTAAACATACTAGTAAATATGTATTTCTCTTTCGGCCATACAGATTTGGACCTTACAGATTATTTCAGTCTAAAAACTGCTTTTTATTCCTCCTATCCATTCATGCTCACAGCTGTTTCCCTGCTTTTCAGCTTTCTTCCTGTATTTTTTAAGGAAAAAAAAACTAATTTAGTGTCTCTGAATACAAGAAATTACCTTCCTTTTAAAGAAAAAAATTATCTTTCCCGCAAACCCCTAGTAAGTTTTCCATTATTCCTTGCCCCATTAACATGTACAATCTAGAGTGATTGTTTATTGTTTGTTGTAGGAAATTGAAAAACCAGTAGCCATTTCAGAACTCTTTACAACTTTGCCAATTGTACAGGTAGGTGTTTTGTTGTTTGAGAATCATAACATCTATTCAATGCAGACGCACCCAAAGATATGTATGGTCCTCTCCCCAGCTCTGCCCCTTCCTCTGTCTACCTAGTCTTGCCTTTTCATCAAGACTCAGCTCTTCTGTGAGACCTTCTGTTACTGTTGATTGCACACTTCTTTGCTGATCTTCTTTCCTGCAGTCCTACAACCTGTAAATTATGATGTAGTTTAGCATACATCTTTTATCTCTACCTGTATTACAAATTCCTTGAGAACGAAGAATAGATTTTATTGAACTTTACTACCCCTGTTGCTGGTGTCTTTTAATGAATACTTCCACGAGTAAAGAGGAGAATCAGTCATTTGTATTTTGTGCTTTTTTTGATGGCATGCTTTTGATTATAGGGAAAATCAAAACCAATAAAAATTTTAACTAGACTGACAATTATTGTTTCGGATCCATCTCACTGCAACGTTTTGGTAAGTTAATTATTTTCTCTCTTTTTGGACTTACGAATTGTATTGATTAATGTCAAAAGTGTTGTTTTTCAACTTACCCTATTCTTACACCCCCACCCCCAATACATGATACCTGCCCATTCTCCTTGTCCTCAGAATTCACATAATATAACAGAATCTCTCCTACTAGTGGCACATGTACAGGAATGCAACAAGATATGAGTCCTTTGGCAACTATTAGTCATTGAACTCACATGACCAGACGTAAGGTGGGTGCTGGGGATATTGCTGTGAATAATACAGACACAGTCCTTTTAAATCTGTGAGGATATCTAAAAAGATGGAGATAGTAAATAAAGGGGGCTCTGGCGGCCAGTCTGGGGAGGCTGATGTTCAGGCTTGGGCCAGAAGAATCAGTAAGTGTTACACAGGTGCTGGGTGGGGGAGAGATTGTTCCAGTAGACAGAATGGATTATGCAAAGGTCTTGAAGCCAAGGAAAACATGGTGTGTTCTGGGAAATGAAACACCACCAGCAGGGGTGAGTCTCCTGAGCTTCCTAACCTGGGACGAGGTTACAGAGGTGGGTCTGGGTGAGCATTTGGCAGCCCTTAAACACCTTAATCAAGTGAGGTTTTGTTATAGAGAATGGATCAGAGGAGTTAAGGAGGGGATTTGAGAGGCCCCCAGGTGGGAGAATGGACAGGATTTGAGGGTTGATTGGATACAGGATGGTGACTCCCTGGTGTGGCCTGAGCATCCAGATAGGTTGATGGTAGTGCTGTTTCCTGAGATGGGACATACAAACAAGCAAATTTGAGGGCATGGCATTTGGGACATGATGGGCTATTGTAAAAGTTCCAGTGGAGCCTATCAAATGACAGTTGGAAAGAAAGGCATGGCCCTCAGAAGAGCAATCCTAATCAAAGACAATGATTTGGAAGTGGTCGCCCCATAGAGAATAACATGGGAGTGCATGAGACTCCCTGGTCCAAGTGTGAGCGAGCAGAGAAGGTCTGGGACAGAGTCCTGAGGAACCTTGGCATTCGGTGGTAGACGAGGGGAAGCTAGGGTTAGAGGCTGAGGAGGGACTTTCAAGAAGTAGGAGGACAACATGGAACATGAAAGGGAGAAGTGACAAAGGGTCAGAAGCATAAATGTGCCTGAGTAGTCAAGCCGGAGAAAGGCTAAAAAATGCCTGTTGGATCCATTGACAGGAAAGCCATTGGTTACCATAGCAAAACCATTTTTATGGAAGTGATAGGGATGTGAGAAGATGCAGCCAGTGTGCGCTGCTGACTTTGCTTGGAAAGTTGGACTTCGTCAGGGAGCGGAAGGCATGAGGAGGTTGGTGGGTGAGAACCTGCTGTATGGATTTTGTTTGTGAGATGGGAGAGACCTGACTGTGTCTGCTGCTGGTGAGAAGGATCTAGTGGGGAAGAGAGAAGGTGAGACCCCTGGGAAGGTGAGCTGCTTTATCTTCAGCTACAATAGACTCCTCTGTCACAGAATGGGAGTTATCAAGGAAAGGCTAGCCTCCTTTATAACAATTGGCATTGCTAAGTTGTTATAACCAGTTTTGGTATTTTATATAGTTGCAAGGCAGCTGTATTTTGGTTTTGTAGGTCCAGGTAGACATAAACAGAACTGATTCTTTTGTCCTGCTTCCCAAGTGGGAGTGGGCATGCAGAGGGCAGAGAAGCCTGGCTCCTGGCCTTCTCTGAAACCTGGAGCCTGCCCTGCCTCCGTGCAGGTCCGCCCAGTGTGTCGGCCTCCTTACCTGCTTGAACAGCACCTGCTGCTTCTTGTAAACCCTCCTTTCCTTCTCTACTTTGTATGATGCTTTTTCTTTTACAAAAAAAGAGGTTCTAAACATTAAGAAAGTGCCAACAAGCAAAGAAGAAATATCACATAGTCCATCATTCAGAGATTGTATATTTGAAGATATGTTTTTCCAGTGTTTGCATGTCCATCCACATACAGTATAAGTATGAAATTTTTTTTAACAGTAATTCTTTATCTTCAACTGATATATTTCTCTTTCTCTGTCCTTGGATGCCTGGGTATTTTCCTATACATCCAGCAGTTTAATTTCTATTTAACAGTATTCTCATTGTGAACTAATTGCCTCACACTTGGTCAGGGGTGTTTCTTGTCTCACAACAAAACGGGGGATTCAGTGGAGGTCAGACATACGCCTTGGAGGAGGTTGTGCCGCTGGAGTCCTGCACACAGTGGCACTCCGTCAGCAGGTGGCAAGCGCTTCCACCAGCCTGTAAAAGCAAGGGCTGTCTAATTTGATCTTTGTATCTCAAACACAGTGTTTGATGTGTTGGGCTGGCCAAAAAGTTTGTGTAGTTTTTTTCTGTACTATGGCTCTAGTAGTGCTTAGTTGTGTTTAACTTCATTTGAAACAGTTCTGTTAGATTGTATTGTGACAGCTGTCATATCAGTGTGCATTTTTTAAAAAAGTTGTGCAGCCATTTAAATGTTGAAGATGGAAGAAGATATGCAACATTTTCATCATATTATGCATTATTATTTCAAGAAAGGTAAAAACACAACTGAAACAAAAAAAGATTTGTGCTGTATATGGAGAAAGTGCTGTTACCGTTTGGACATGTTAGAAGTGCTTTGTGAAGCTTCTTGGTACCGTTGGTACTTTGGCCAAATAACTCTTTGCTGCGGGGCTGTCTTGTGCATTGGAAGATGTTTAGCAGCACCCCTGGCCTCCACCTACTTAGAAGCCAATAGTGGGAGATAGCCGACATACTCAAAATATCCAAATCAATAAAGTTATTTGTGAAAATGAAAAATGTGTCTTTCATTTTACAGGAAACACTGAACAGACTTTTTGGCCAACCTAATACATACAGTTAAAGCACAACTAGGAAGAGGGGTAGAAGATTGGTGGGGTGGATGTTGGTATCTTAGAAGGTCTCTACCAACATACAAAGCAAAGCAAAAATGTCAGTGGCATATTAGGTGTGCAGCCAGACCACAAGGCAGAGTTCCATGTGTATTGTTTTTTTACTGTGTGATAACATTTATTTTATATTATTAGAGAGCAACTTCTTCACGGGTCCGGCTGTACGATATTGTTGCAGTTTTTCCAAAGACAGAAAAACTTTTTCATGTAAGTAACAGATTAAGTAAAAAAAAATAGTGTTTATTATTTTATAAAAGAAGTCTGGGTATTATGCCTTTGTAGGTGATCTGTTTTACCCTATGTGGAAACTTCTTGGATTTTTCATACATGATTCTGGAACTTCACAGGGGTGTATTTAGTTGGCATGTGTTGTTTTGTTTTGTTTTTTTCATCCTGCTAGGCATTTGATGGGCTCACATTAGGACAGCCCATCAGATTTTCTTCTGTTTCTTTGTCTCTGCTTCATTCATTCTTTCATTCATCCCTTTATTCATTCATTGGAAGCTTCTGTTAGTAAATGTTGGTCTTTCTCTTTGTAGTTCTAAAATCACTTCTATTTCAGCTACATGTTGCTGGGTGTTGGGGAAGAAAGGTATAAGATTCTGCGTGGCATAAAGGCCACCTCTGACCTTTCTCCTTTGCATGCTCTGCAGCATGGCCCATGTGCTAGCTGGGTCATGTCAACCGTCAGTCTTCCAGAAATTCTCCAAAGCCAACCATCTGCTGATACTACCCCCCTTCCTGAACTGAGAGTTTTTATGAATTTATTTCCTTTTGCACTTTTAAAATTGCCATTTCTGTGATTTTTTTCAGGAGGGAGAGTTGTATAATGAGTATGCTTAGTTTTATCAACCTGAGACAGAACATACAGGATATTTTAAATGATTACAGAAAAGGGAAAAAAATCAGCGGTAATATAGTTTTTCAGGAATATGTTTTACATAAAATGAGATATAGGTACTTTCAGAAAGTTCTGAATATTGTCTTTAGGTTCAACAAAGGATCTGCCTGCAAAAATTATATCCAACAGAGGGATATTGTGGGGGAAAAAGGACTGGTCTTTGAAAATCTAAATTTTACGGCACAGTTCACTTTTAAAATCTATTCTAATATTATAGGAAGAGACTTGCCTAAGTTTATCCAGTAGATGGCGCTGTGGACAAAAGAGACTGATGTTTGGTAAATCTAGTTTTGAAGGCAACCAGTGAATCCCTAAGTGGAACAACAAATTGGTGTTTCTCCCTACCCCACCACTCCGCCTTCCTTCCCCTCATCTCTAAAAATCAATTCTTAGTTGTTTACATTATTGCAGGGAAACAGCACAACTTGTCTATGGATAACTTTCTTTTTGGTGGCTCTCCTTGCATAAAATGCTCAATTATAGTAATTTTCAATTTTGTTTCAGAAAAAGGGGTCAGTAGAAGGGAGTGGTTCTTAGTCATCAGAGACTCCTGTGGAAGTTTTTAAAATCAGGGGTGTTCAGCCCCCACCACTGGAGATTCTGATTCAGGAGGTTTGGAATTGAGTCTGGTTAGTTATCTGTCTCAAATTCCACAGGAGATTTTGTTCATTGATAGCACCGTGGTATACAGTAGGAAGACTGTGGGTAGTTTCCAAATTTGTTACATACAAACTTAGCTTTGTTACTAACTAGTGACTCAGTTTTGTTATTCACTAAAAGTTGGTAACATACCCAGTGTTTGTTGTATTACTTTTTTTTCAAAATTGATCTAGAAGATTTAACTTACATTTTCATACCATTTACTTGTGATTAGAGGAACAAACAGAACCTTTAAAACATGGCATTATGGCCCTGGCTGGTGTAGCTCAGTGGACTGAGCACAGGCTGCGAATCAAAGGGTCACCAGTTCAATTCCCAGTCAGGGCATATGCCTGGGTTGTGAGCCAGGTCCTCAGTACGGGGCATGGGAGAGGCAACCGCACATTGGTATTTCTCTCCTTAAAAAACAAAGACAAAAACATGACATTATGGCTGGAAGGCACACATTTATATCATCTTCCAAAGACTTTCACGTGTTTTTTTACCTTTAATACAACAACCCTGAGGGAGCCTTGGGACACATATTTGTTACTCTTCCCATTTTGTAGGGGAGAAAACTGAGGCTCAGGCTAAGTGATCTGCTCTAAATCTCAGGTGGTATGTCGTAGAGCTAGGGCTCTTAGTTTTAGAACACCTTGTGATTCCATGCAGTGATTGCCTCTTAGTTACTTATCTTATTACTTGTTTTCCTCAGACTATTAAAAAATGAATTTAAAAGCACGAACATATGCTTGATGATGTTGAGTGAAACAAGTATTCTGGAAGAGGGAAGAAAGCTATAAATAATTCATGTAGTATTTGTTTAAATGGATTATACAGATAATCTAAAAAAGTTACATAAAACAGTTTTTAAAATTGGAACAACTTCCTCTATCTGTCCAAATCTTACCTATTCTCTAAGACACAGTTGAAGTTCTCACTGACCCAGTTGTCTATAGAAAATCAATTTAAATAAAGCCTTTTAAAGTATATCATGGCCTAGAATCAGGTCAAATGCAAGCAGTTTATTGTTTAAGAGGTTGTATTCTATAATTGATTCCATTTGTTTGGTTTGAAAGTTGATTAATTTAGCAGGTATCCCTGTAGATGCAGTATTCTAAAACCAAGTTAGGTCTCTAAGATGAGTCATAAAAGCATACGCACACATATGTTATCAATTAGTGGGATAAAATCTAACCACCTTAAATAGCATTGTTTCCATGAGAAATGACATACTCTTTTTTTCACTAGGAGTATCTGGAAGATGTCTCATAGATAAACCTTTCCTCTGCATAGCTACCCCAGGGAATAAGGCAAAGATGAAAGATTATGAGGGGAGTCCATTGGGCAGAGCTTCTTGGGATGGTGGAGGAGGGGAGTCGGATATGGCAGACAGTTACAGAGAAGCTCCAGGAGCTTCTGAATTAGTTATTCCCATTTAAGGTTTTAAAGTTGGTTGGAGCATTGTCCCGCTATGCCAAGGTTGCAGGTTCAATCTCCGGTCAGGGCACATAGAAAAAGCAACCAGTGAGTACATAAGCGAAACAACAAATCGATGATTCATTCTTTCCACCCTCCCCTCCCCCACCCTGCTTCCTCTCTCTCTCTCTAAAAATCAATGAATAATATTTGTAAAAAATAAAGTAACTGGTCAGGGTGAGGTGAATTCAGGTTATTCAGTCTAGTGGTCTGCAAATGACTTACATTGTGCACCCTGTCAATTTAAGAAATATATTGAAGCCATAGCCCCAATATATGTATGTTTATTTTCTTATAAATTATATACATATTTTATTTTAACAGTGTGCTTTAAGTATACAAGTACACCAAACAAATTGTAAGAAAATGAATTTAAAAAATTAATGGAAATAAAAGATCTGTTTGCTTCCTGATTCCAAAATCCATGCCTACCACCTTTTAAAGAGTAGTGTTGTGGAGTATGCCACCAATACCGGAGGCTCTCAAGGAAAGGGCGTGTTTTTCAGGACAGTGCTTTTGGCTCCCCCAGCTTCAGAATTGCTGGGGCCATTCGTTAAAATGTAGACGATCAGGCACTGCTTTTGCACTTATTACTGGGAGTGAGGCCTGGTAATCCCCATTTTTAATAAAATTTTTAGGGGAGTGTTAGTCCACACACATTAGGTTGAGAGGTGCTGTTTATGGGCATCTCTCTTTGCCCAGGTTGAGTCTAACTCTCCCTTGCATGGTATTTATCATAGTATACCACGATGCATTAACCTGACATCCATGAAGGGAATTGGGGAGGACTGTGAGCTCCTATCTTCCTCTTCCCCTTGTTTTATAAAATCAGAATAAATGTATGAGCATATGTGTGCATTTTTGAGAATTCACTTTTCTTAAATACTCATAGGGAACCTTGGCCAAAAAAAGAAAGTTAGAAACAATTGTTATGAATTCATATACAACCTGCCAGAACCACAATAATAAGATTCTTAACCATAAATATATTTGGGCATATTTAATCTTTTTTAATGATTTAGAAAGTATTTTATTATACTGTGAACAATACCCTTATTTCATAGTTCTCTAAGTGTAAATCAGGTTAATGTTTGGACTAATAGAAAGCTAAGTAACAAAAGAATTCAGACTGAGACATTTTAAGTTTGAGGCGTTAGAGGGAAGTGCACCTGCCCTTTGTTTCTGAGTTTATTGCAGTGCGTGTACTTAAACCAACACAGGGGATGTTTTTTAATTAGCCGTTATATAGAGCAGGGGGAAAAGAACCAATACATTAGTAAAAAGTAGCCTAATTTTAGTTTTTGTCTGGGGAAGAATGTTTCACAGGCTTTTAAAAAAATGAATCAGCTAGAAGAAAGAGAGAGAGAGAGAGAGAGAGAGAGAGGAACACACATACATAAAAGACAATGAATAAGTACCTATCAATAATAACCTTAAACGTAAATGGATTAAATGCTCCAATCAAAAGACATAGAATAGCTGATTGGATAAGAAAAAATGACCCACATATCTGCTGTCTACAAGAGACCCACCTCAGGATAAAAAGACCTACACAGGCTGAAAGTGAAGGGCTGGAAACAAATCTTCCAAGCAAATCGTCAGGAAAAAAAAGCTGGGGTAGCAATACTCAAATCAGACAAAATAGACTTCCAAAAAAGGTCCATAAAGAGAGACCCAGAAGGTCACTTCATAATACTCAAGGGAAGAATCCATCAAGAAGACATAAATATTGTAAATATATATGCACCCAACATAGGAGCACCGAAATACATAAAGAAAATCTTAGAGGACTTCAAGAAAGATATGGACAGCAACACAATTATAGTGGGAGATTTTAACACCCCACTATCAAAAATGGACAGATCTTCTAAACAAAATATCAACAAAGATATTGTGGCATTGAACAATACCCTTGATGAAATGGCTTTTACTGATATATACCGAGCCCTCCATCCAAAAGAAGCTAAATATACATTCTTTTCAAATGTGCATGGAACATTCTCAAAGATAGACCACATGATAGGACACAAAACAAGCCTCAAGAATTTCAAGAAAATTGAAATCATACCAAGCATTTTCTCAGACCACAAGGGACTGAAGCTAGAAACCAACCCGAAGGAAAAAAAAACAAAAACACTCAAAATCATGGAGATTAAATAGCATGCTATTAAACAATGAATGGGTCAAGAATGATATTAGGGAAGAAATCAAAAGGTTTCTGGAAACTAATGAAAACGAACTCACTACAACCCAAAACTTATGGGACACAGCCAAGGCAGTCCTGAGAGGGAAGTTCATAGCGATACAGGCCCACCTAAAAAGGTTAGAAACTTTCCAAACAAACAACCTAACCCTACATCTACAAGAACTCGAGGAACAACGACAAAGACAGCCTAGAGCAAGCAGAAGGAAGGAAATAACCAAGATCAGAGCAGAATTAAATGATATAGAGACTAAAAGCACAATTCTAAGGATCAATGAATCCAAGAGCTGGTTCTTTGAAAAGATAAACAAAATAGACAAGCCTTTAAGCAGACTCATCAAGAAAAAAAAGATAGAAGACCCAAATAAACACAATCAGAAATGAAAGAGGAGAGATTACAACAGATACCACAGAAATACAAAGGATTGTAAGAAATTACTACGAAGAACTGTATGCCAAAAAATTTTGAAAACCTAGATGAAATGAACAACTTTCTAGAAAAATATAATCTTCCAAAACTCAATGAAAAAAGAAGCAGAAAGTCTGAACAGACCAATAACAACAAAAGAAATTGAAGCAGTAATCAAAAAAACTCCCAACACACAAAAGCCCGGGACCAGATGGTTTCACAGGAGAATTCTACAAAGCATTTAAGGAAGAGCTAACCCCTATCCTTCACAGACTATTCCAAAAAATCCAAAAAGATGGGAGTCTCCCAAACTCTTTTTATGAGGCCAACATCATCCTAATTCCAAAATCAAATAAAGACACAACAAAGAAAAGAAAACTTCAGGCCAATATCACTGATGAACATTGACGCTAAAATCCTCAACAAAATACTGGCAAACCGCATCCAACAATACATTAAAAAGATTATACACCATGACCAAGTGGGATTCATTCCAGGGATGCAAGGATGGTTCAATATTCGCAAGTCAGTAAATGTAATACATCACATAAACAAAAGCAAAGACAAAAAACCACATGATCATATCAATTGATGCAGAAAAAGCATTTGATAAGGTACAGCACCCATTCATGATAAAAACACTCGGCAAAGTGGGAATAGAGGGAGCATTCCTCAACATAATAAAGGCCATATATGAGAGACCTTCAGCCAACATCATTCTCAATGGGCAAAAATTAAAACCTTTTCCATTAAGATCAGGAACAAGACAAGACTGTCCACTTTCACCACTTCTATTCAATATAGTACTGGAAGTTTTAGCCACAGCAATCAGACAAGAAAAAAAGAAATAAAAGGCATCCAAATCGGAAAGGAGGAAACAAAACTATCACTGTTTGCAGACGACATGATAGTATACATAGAAAATCCTATTGACTCTACCAAAAAACTGCTTGACCTAATAAATGAATTTGGCAAAACAGCGGGATACAAAGTCAATATCCAGAAATCAAAGGCATTTCTGTACACCAACAATGAAACAGCAGAAGCAGAGATCAAGGAAAAAATCCCATTTGAAATAGCAAAAAGAAAAAATAAAATATCTAGGAATAAACCTAACCAAAGAGGTAAAAGACCTGTATTCAGAAAAACTACACAACACTGAAGAAAGAAATCAAGGAAGACACAAACAAATGGAAACATATACCGTGTTCATGGATTGGAAGAATTAATATCATCAAAATGTCCATACTACCCAAAGCAATTTACACATTCAATGCAATTCCTATTAAAGTACCAATGGCATATTTCACAGACATAGAACAAACACTTCAAAAATTTATATGGAATTATAAACGACCCCGAATAGCTGCTGCAATATTGAGAAAGAAGAGTAAAGTAGGAGGGATCACAATACCCGACACTAAACTATATTACAAGGCTACTGTAATCAAAACAGCCTGGTACTGGCATAAAAACAGGCACATAGACCAATGGAACAGAACAGAGAGCCCAGAAATAAGCCCAAGTCTCTATGGTCAATTAATATTTGACAAAGGAGGCAGCAACATAAAATGGAATAAAAATAGCCTCTTCAACAAATGGTGTTGGGAGAACTGGACAGCCACGTGCAAAAAAAATGAAACTTGAGCACCAACTTACACCATATACAAAAATAAATTCAAGGTGGATAAAAGACTTAAATATAAAACATGACACCATTGAAGTCCTAGAGGAGAACGTAGGTAAGAAAATCTCAGATATTTCACGAAGAGACTTTTTTACTGACGTGTCCCCTAGAGCAAGGGACATAAAGGAAAGAATAAACAAATGGGACCTCATCAAAATTAAAAGCTTCTGCACAGCTAAAGAAAACAGTATGAAAATTAAAAGAGAACCAACTGTATGGGAAAACATATTTGCCAATGACACCTCAGACAAGGGTCTAATCTCCAAAATATATAGAGAACTTACACGACTGTACTCTAAGAAGACAAGGAATCCAATTAAAAAGTGGGCAAAGGACTTGAATAGAAACTTCTCCAAGGAGGACATACAGAGGATCCAAAGACACATGAAACGATGTTCAATATCGCTAGCTATCAGAGAGATGCAAATTAAAACCACAATGAGATTGTGGAGAGGTTGTGGAGAAAAGGGGACCCTAGTGCACTGTTGGTGGGACTGCAGACTGGTACAACCACTATGGAAAGCAATATGGAACTTCCTCAGAAAACTAAAAATGGATCTGCCTTTTGACCCTGCAATTCCACTACTGGGACTCTATCCTAAGAATACTAAAACACCAATTCAAAAGAACCTATGCATCCCAATGTTCATAGCAGCACAATTTACAATAGCTAGATGCTGGAAGCAACCTAGATGCCCATCAGTAAATGAATGGATCAAAAAAACTATGGTACATTTACACGATGGAATTCTATGCAGCAGAAAGAAAGAAGGAGCTCCTACCCTATGCAACAGCGTGGATGGAGCTGGAAAACATTATGCTAAGCGAAACAAGCCAGGCAGTGAAAGACAAATACCATATGATCTCACCTTTAACAGGAACCTAAATAACAAAACAAAGAAACAAGCAAAATGTAACCAAAGACACTGAAATAGAGGACAGGCTGATGGCGACCGGAGGGGAGAGAAGAGGGAATTTAAGGGGACAGTGGGAAGGGTTCACAGGAACAAACTTAAAGGACACATGGTCATAGACTAAGGGGAGGATGGTAATGGGAGGGAAGGGGGGCGGGTGGGAGGGGGAACTGGATTGGGAGTAAAAAGGAGAAAACTGTATATGAACAATGATTAATAAAAACAAATTAGATATCCATTAAAAAAAAAAGAATCAGCTGTTTAAATGAAAAATAGTTTTTGTTTATGATAATAACTTCAAACAGTATAAATAGGTAAGCATTGAAAAGTACACTTTCCTTCCACCTGAAACTCCCTCTCCCTTTTCTCCAGAAGCAACCACTGCTGACAGATCTGTGTATCTTTTCAGAAATATTTTTTACCTAGTCATTTCTTCCTTCATTCTCACCCCCACCCTCCCTTCTTCCTTCTTATGTAATGCCATGCTTTGTCACCTAAGGGTTTATCTTGGAGATGTCTCCCTGGTGGCAGCTAGAGATAACTCCTCATTCCCTTTTAGGAGCCAGCATATTCTGCTCTATGAAGGGACTATAATTTAAGTAAAATTGGCATGTCTAATTGCATCTAGTCTTTTGTGATTGGGGTTTGCAGTGATTCATTGTACTAATATCCTTGAGCATTTGTAGAGTATATAGCTACAGAATATATTTCTAGAGTCTATAGGATACATTCCTATAGGTGAAGTTGATGGTGTATGCACTTAAAATTTTGACGCCTCTTGATAAAGTGCTTTTTAAGACTACTGATTTAAGGATCCCCTGAGTGCCTGTTTATTCATTCTTATGTCAGCAGTATATTCCTGAACTTTTTGATCTTTGCTATTCTAATAGTTATAAAATGGTGAACAGAAGCTGAACTTGTATTATCTACTATTCAGAGCTTTTCTTCATCCATTCTTATTAAATTTTCAATGACTTCTATGAGTTGGACAGCTGTAGCAGTTGGGATGGGGCAGATTCTTTATGAGCCAAGTGTTTTTGCCTAAATAGTATTACTTCCCAGGCTTACCAGGTTGCTAGGACTCTCTTAAATCCAAGGAACCTGGGGTAAGGTATGAGTGACCACCAAAGCGGGGATTCTGAAGAAATCCCTTTATTACCCCCTCTTTACTTCTCTGCCTTGCTCCATGCCACTGATGTTGGTTGGTCAGCATAGCCACCCAGCGGTTTGAATTTGTTCACTGATTCTGTAGGCCCCAGCATTGCCAGTGTGTCTTAGTTTTAATACAGTACAAAACAGCCAATTTTTTTTATTGCCATAAATCAAATAATGGCAAAATCCAAACCAGATATGCATCTTCTAGCAGTGTCTTTTGGCCTGTACTCTTAAGCTAGTAACCTTCCCCCAAATTTATTTTCCTTCCCTGGTTTTCCTTTTATCCTGATTCCCTTACCTGTTTATTTTATCTTGCATGCAGTTTTTGTAAGCAGTTTCAAATCTCTTTTGGATGTAAGTGCAGAATATTAATCAACAAGTGAGAGCAACAATTAGAGCAAAGGAAAGGAAAATGAAAAGCTGAAAAATACATTCGGTATCATCTGATTTTTAACAGCTCTGTTTTGACCATTTCTGTGCATTGTTTTTGTTAGTGTTTGAACAGAAGTGCATTGGTTGGGTCATGTTAGTGTTTCTCCAGCCACTCGAATGGCCTGGGAGGAACCACAGGCCTGGGACAGCTCATAGCACAGAAATGAATGATTTGTGGGGGAAGTGGGGCAATTGGCTCGTCTTTTTCTTGGATTCCAGAGAGTTGGTTTCCCCTTTCTATAACAGTCTACCCTTCCACACACCAAGCTGCTTGTCTTAGCATCCATCCTTATGTAGCAGACTGTGGGTAAGAGGATCTCTGGGCCCTGGCTGTTAAGAACATCTGTGGATGTATAACACTGCTTCAGCTAGGTTATGGTTAAACCACTCAAATCAAACCTGGAGGAATGGCTAACCATTGACTTCATATTTCAGCAGATGTATTTCAGCACAGAATCATCATTAACACCTTTGGAGTGAACAATAGCTATTTATATTTCTTTATGTCAGGATTGACATTAGTTCCCATTCTTGACATGTGCCAATTTTCCTTTTGGCTGCCCCTCTCACCCCACCTTTTTTTCAATGTCTGAACTTATTTATTCGTTACTCTTAGAAAATCTCATTTTTGACTGGACTCAGACTTAGACGTAGAAGCTCTCAGTGAGGAGAGCTATGTCTCTTAGCAGTGTGTTCCTGGTGATTTTCCTTGGTCTCCTTCATTCTCTTAGCCTAAAGCTTAGCACGTTTTGCAGCCTCTTCCTTATTCTTCTTAGTACGTTGTTTCTTCCGAGTACTACACCAAGGTTTGTACTCAGGATGCATACAAGACACTGGATCTTGAGTGCTTTGGTCCAAGTTTTCTTTCCTTTTTTATTTAGGGGCTTTCTTACAGCATATTAGTGGGCGTCATCTTCTTTTGAGAGATTGAAAAGTTTGTGGATTCCACCAGCTCTTTTGGGCCCCGGGTGACAAGGCACAGTAGTATCAGTGAGACCGGGAATGTCTTTCTCCCCTTTTCTTACAATGACAAAGTTGGGAATACTAAGCTTGGCATCCACACTGTAACCCTGAACAGATTTGCACTTTTTAGTCTATAACAGGAATGTCCCTTACTCAGGAGCAGGTGGACACAGCCATGGGTCAGGACACCTGCTTCATGGGGAAACCTTCTTTGTCATTTCCTCCACTGATTCGAACCACATACCTCTCCCATTTTTCACCCAGAGCATCAGCAGCAGCTTCTGTGGTTATATGCTTCTCAAGAAAGGTGGAAATTTGCATTCGTCGTCCACTTCAATGAGTTTCTGGCAGCCAGTGTTTGGGAAAGAGATGTTCAGCTGCATCCTGAAGCAGCCAACCACCTCCGAGGTGCCATGAGAAAGAGCTTACTTTTTTTTTGTTTTTGACAGGTTGCTTGTACACATTTAGATGTGGATATAGTCTGTATAACTGTAACAGAAAAACTACCATTTTACTTCAGAAGACCGCCTATTAATGTGGTAAGTGTTACTCTGTTACTCTTTCCTTTCTATACTTGAATCTGTAGAAACTTAGATTAACAAATTGGACAAAGTACAGAAGAAACCAGTGTTCTTGGACCAAAACAAAACAAACAAACAAAAACAAAGGCTAGGTAATAAATTAGTGTTTTTAAAAAGAGGTTTTATTTTGGTAAACTGACTAAAAGGGGAAGGAGAGCTTAAAATAAAAAAAATCAGTAAATTATGGAGATGTTTTTGAAAAACCTTACAAATCAAAATTTATGAAGGATATTTCTTGGAAGGAAAGCTAACAGTGTTGGACCCTTATAGGCTGAACATTGAACATTAAGGGGACAGAGCAGTTAAGAAAGAAGGGGAAGGAAAAAATGTATCTTGAGGCACCAGTCAGCTGGAGTAGGGGGTGGACAAAGGAAGCGGGGCATGGGAAGCAGAGCGGGCATGGTCCGTGCAAAGCGAAAATCTGCACTGAAGCATGCTGCTTTGTGCAGATGCCCAGGCCACTTTTATAGCAATCTGGGCGGGAAGTCGTGCATTCAGGGGACTTTTTGTTCCTCCTTCTGCTGTAGCGTTTTCTCATTACCTTTCTACCTACTGTCTCTTGTTTTCTCTCCCCTTCCTCCTTCATTTGTCATGCCTTCTTGTAAGCCTTATTCCATCTTTCACTTCGCCAGCAGTAAGGTCAGCACAGCTGACAACTGTTTGCATTAGCAGCCAGATCCTTGGAAGGGGTAGGATGCTGTCTCAGAAGACTGGTTTCCGGAGCCCGGTCTCGCATTCTCAGAAACTATTACAGAAGGAGACAGAGTCTAATAAACAGTCCAGATTATATACCTGATCCTGTCAGAACTGGAAAATTAAAAATGTATATGTTTTTTCAAGATACAGCACTACCCCCTCTTTTGTCTCTGTAGAATCCAGCCTCCTCAAGTCGTTTTCCTGTCTCTGCCGCTAAGGAATGGGCTCGTCGCCAAGAATAGGGGGGAGACAATGAGGAGAAAATTGATCTATATGGTGTGGAAAAATTGAATTCAGTGTGGAAAAATTTTAGTTGGCTTATGTTCTACCTCTAAAAATATGCTACCAAGACTGTACTTGAAAAGTGTCCAAAATATTAAAGTCATATACTTAAAGTGAATACTATAAAATAGCTCTTTTCTGATAAATAAGCAACATATAACAATATTGCTTAAGCTCAAATCATTGTTTCCCCACATTCTTGCCAGAACTTATAAATAAATAAGTAAACACTAAAGAGAAAAAAAAAATCTGAATCGTCACATTTTAGAATTGGGGATCTGTGTTGTTTAACAGCCCATTATCAAATGTAGTAAAACGAAGACCAGCAAGGAGAAGCCACCAAGCCTTTCAGTCACAGGGTTGGGACGGTGCTGTTGATGCCCTGTCACCTGAGCTCCGTGCTGTGCCCAGCTACCCAGGATAAAAGGCATAAACTTAACACAGTACCCAAGGTCGAGACAGTCTCATTGGCCTCATACGGTTTCTCTCCAGAAGCAGCAATCTCTGACGCCAGAAGTTTGCCAAGGCCTCACCAGCCCCAAACTGTCAGTCCCGCTTCCAAGTGGCACCCCCTGGAGTTAGCCAGGGCAGCAGCTCTGTAAATTGCTATTAAACTGAAAACTTTTTTACCTTTCTCTTCAGTTTAATGAAGAAGGAAGGGTATTTTCTAGATGGCTTTGCCTGAGTCAGCCCACACACAATACTGTGTCCTAGGTTAGGAGGATGTAGTAGCCTGTGACGCTAAGGCCATGTCTGTAGAATGGACAGCAGCAAACATAATTCCTGTGTCCCACGGCAACAGTAAGCCTCCCGGTAGCTGTTTTGATGAAGGCTTTCAGTTGCTTTCTTATGAACATGCCCTACTGTTCAACCCAGATGGTGAGCTACTAGAGGGTGCCAACTATGTCATGGTCCTCTAATTACCCCACTATCTTGCTTTTATTGGGTCCTCCCTAAAATACCTCCGTTGTATATGTGTAGCTTCACATATCCGTGTACAGCTTGGGAGACCTGGCCAAATCCTCGGGTCCTGAGTCACTGGCAGGTTGTCAGTGCTGGGCTGGTGAGGGAAGCAGGGCACTGAGGTGGCATGAGGAGACAGCGGCACTTAGACATCCCACCGCCCGATTCCATCTGTAAGCTCAGGAAGGCTGCTGCTGTTCGCTGATATTTTTGGCTTCATTTCCACATTTTTCAATTTAAGAATTCTGAAAAGTAAAAATTTGACAAGTGAGAGGGATACGAAGTGTTTAACACAGTGTCCTCTTTTTTAAAAATCTGGTGTGAACATTTTACATATGTTGTTTAATAAAAACTAGATGATGGAGTGGAAGGAAAGGCTGCGCAAGATTATTTTTAGTCTTCATCTAATGTAGAAGTAGGCTGCCATGTGAGTTAGTCAGAAAGAAGAGTCCTTATTAATGTATTCACCTAGTTCTCCTTTAAGAAAGAGGAAGCTGGAAACATACAATAAAAGATGTCCAGCTGCTTGTTCAGGGTAAATAAATAGTTTACCCTGTATAGCTAAGTATGTATTATTTGTCATCTAATCTGTTTACAGAGCTGTATGCCTACATTAATGCATGGGCATATATGCACCAGGAAAGCACAGAACATAGAGCGATTGTGGTTCACATCAGTCTTGGTCCTTGCCTGTATCTTTGACCTTAAGGATAAACTTGTCTTTGGCCAAGAAAAGTTGATAGGTTGACTTTATAAGGATCCCTTTTTTGGACACATGAGACAACAGCACAGATCTTAATCTGGCTAGCATTTGTGCTCTTTTCTTCTGTGGTGTTGAAAAGCAGGAGAGTTAAGATAAGGAATTCATTAGTCTTTTGCATAGAGGTTAGAAGCTATGTGAGACTCGTCAGCTTAGAAGGTTGGGATGATGAAGGAGGGCTAGATCGTGTTGAAGCATTCCATTTGTAATTTAGAGCTCTTGTCCCTTTTGTAATCTTCACATGCTCAGAGCACCCTAATTTCAGTGATGTGACCCTTTCTGAAGCCTCCTCCAAACGTCTTCTGGAGCCTAGAGTATGGAGGCACAACTTTATCATGTGATAGGTTTCTAAAAAATTGAATTTAACTCCTCTTCTTGGATAATCAAATGACTTCTACTTATTTAGCACACATAGTTTAAGCCCTTTGACACCCGCAGCAACCCAGCAGTTCAGGACAGGGTGGGTGTGGACGGTCTCTGCGCGGGTCACGGAACTGGGGCTCGGGAGTTTGGGAACACACAGACACACTCCCCTCTCAGCGGCTGACTTGGGACTTGTGCTCAAGCTTTGATTCTCGCCTGCTGTCACTCCCCGCCACAGGGAAATGCTATTTAAGATTACTTTACAGCAGAGCTCTTTATTAAGCACACAGTAATTTCGTATTTTAAAATACAATCTTTATGAATTCAGGTTTTGAGAATTTTTTTAAGAAGTACATACCTTTACTTGTCCTTTGATTTTTTTTTTTCAATGTTATTGCCACTCAACAATGACTTCAAGTATGTTGAGTTATTTTCACTGATTGTATGTTTTCTGCTCTCTTTGATGGTTTTCCCCCCAGCTCTTCTTGAACCCTGATCCACTTCTGTCTTCATGGTCTAGTTCCCTACTGAGTGAAGTCCAGTAAATAGTGTCTGAAGCAGAGAGGTTGTTCCAGGAATCATGCCATATGTGCTTGATCGGGTGTGCGTGCTCTGTAAACTTTATTTTTTATCACACATGTTGTGAACCGAAATGTGTTAAGTATTGATCAAGTGCTTGGACCAACGCCAGCAAGCTTGCCGGCATTAAACATTTGTGAAGGAAGGAAGGGAGAGAAGAAATTGCCAGAAACAAAGTTAAAAGATTAATGACAGACTGGCAGAAATGTTTTTACTTATATCATAGACAAAAAGGCTAATCTCCTTAATAGATAAAGAGCTCCTAGAAATTAAGAAGTTAAATGTTTTTAAAAAGATGAAAAATTAAAAAATGGATTAAGTACATGAAAAAGACATTTCATAGGAAATACAAATGGCCCTTAAACACAAAAAGATGCTTAAAAATCATTATAATAGAAGAAATTCACATTAAAATCACCTGCCTGAGTGGTGTGAACCCAGACACACGAGCAAGTCTGTGGAAATTAGGCTTTCTCATATACTGAGAGTAAGTGTGAATTGGAGCAGTCTTCGTGGGGGAGTGCGTAATTCGGTAACAGCTGTCAAAGTTACTGATGCTTTACCCTCTGGCCTAGTGTATTAATGATAAAGCATCACAAACCGAGTGGCTTCATTAAACAGAAATTTACCATCTCACAGTTCTGGAAGCCAGAAGTTTGAAATTGGGATGTTAGCAGGGTAAATTGAATGAACCGGCCTGGCTTCTACCACTGTGGTTACACACCACAGGCTCAAAAAAAGATAGCATGTTTTGCCCCGACTGGTGTAGCTCAGTGGGTTGGGCACTGATTTTCTCTCAGGGCACATGCCTGGGTTGCGGGCCAGGCCCCCAGTTGGGATGGGGGATGCGAGAGGCAAGTGATCAGTTTTTCTCATACATCACACATCAATGTTTCCCTGTCTTTCTCCTTCCCTTCCCCCCTCTCTAAAATAAATAACATTTTTTAAAAAAAGTAAAATACCAAATCTTAAAAAAAAAATACCATATTTCAGTTTGTGTGTGTGGAAGCAAAGACTGATGTGTTTTAATCATGTTGACATATGGTAAAGTTTTCCATGCTTTGATTTTTAATAAACCTTGGAAACCAGAAAACAATTTTAAAAAAGGATGTTACCAGGGTCCTTCTCTTTCTGTGAAACCTGCAGAGGAATTCTCTGTCTCGCTTTTGTTGGTTTGCTGGCAATCTTTTTGGTGGTCCGTGGTTTTCAACTGCCTAAATCTGATCTCTGCCTTTGTCTTCACATTGCAGTCTCCCTCCCTCTGTGTCTTCACATCGCCTTCATCTTACAAGAACATCAGTCATACTGAATGAGGGGCCTAACCTAGTCCCTATAACTTCATCTTAACTAATTATGTCTACCAAGACCCTATTTCCAGATAAAGTCACATGTGGAGGTGCTGAGGGCCAGCACTTCAGCATACCTTTTATAGGGAGACACAACTCAACGTGCAGTACCCAGAAATCCCACTTTAGTGTTTATTCTGCCAATACGTGCTAACAACCCAAGTCTGTCGGCCAAGGCTTGGTTAAACTCGTGCTGTGCCTCTCCAGTGGAGTGCTGTGCAAGCGCAAAATGGTGCAGAAGTTATGACCTGACACGGAAAACCCTCAGGCCAGAGCAGGAATGTAGCAGGCTACCTTTGGGGTAAAAAAAAGAGAGAGAGAAAGCATATATTCATACTTGTTTACATTCGAAGAAACTGGAAGAAGACCCAAGAAATTAACAAAAGTGATTATGGGAAGTGCCCTTAAGAGCAGAGATATGAATAAGACTTTTAATTGCTCTCTTATGTCACTTGATTTGTGACTCATGTAACAAATTACCTATCTAAAGAAGGATACAGCAAGGGTGTCATCCTTTGGATTCAATAAAGAACTAATTTTTATGAAATTAACGGGGAATTCATGTATCACCCCAGTAATCAACTCCCTATTTTCTTTCTCTTTTCATTCTGTTGAGGTTTGGTTAGTTCTGGGAATTTTACCACCAATATCCCTTGATTCAAGTATCACACACCTGCCCCTGGTTTGTAGCATCATTATGATGGTTATTTTTCATTAGTAAAGAAATCTCCCTATTTCACAACCTTTGGTCAGAGAAGCGAACAAAAGCCAATCAGGCAGGCACTGTCATTCTCTATGAAAAGGCTGCTAGGAACAATCATTTGATGAGTTAAGGCAATTTCCATGAGAGTGGTCTTAGAAGCAAGAGCCCAGGTAATGAGTCTATATTTTATCTATCTGAAAATGTAGAATAAGGTGTTATGAAAGGAATGTTCACAGCCTTCAGTGGTGCATTATCTTGCATTTCTCTCTCTCTGTTTTGTTAGCAGTTTTAAAGCAAACTTGATGAATGTACTATGCTCAAAATCAGAACTTTTTTCCTTAAAAAATAAGCTGATAATTAATTTCCTTTCTCTCTCCCTTCCCCCCTTCAAAAAAAGGAATTTTATTGTATCTGGTCTCCGTGGGGAGTGGGGGGAGTACCAAAGCTTTAGATCAATTAAGAACACTTGGGGACCAGCCATCTAGTTTGGTGTGTCACCCACACTTTTGTTTGCCCTCGTCTCCAGCCCACCGCCTGGGGTTTTAGTTCAGCAGCTAGAAGGATGCGGAAAAGAAAGGTGGCAGCTTCTTTGGCTGATTAGTACTTTTGGTAAGAAAAATAGCTAGGGAGATAACTGAGAATATGGCTAAAGGAGGTATTTTGGTTTGTCAATGAATTTCAGTTTGCCAGGTTCACCCTGATTTCTTTTATGATGGATAATCCATAGTGAACAGCATTATCACATGACCCTTTTTCCATAAGCTATGACCTATTTACATAGAATATAAATAAATATATTAAGCACTTGTATAAATGAGTTGTGTGTTACCAAGAAGTATTATACCAGCTCTCAAGAAGTGTAAAGCTAGGAAAAATGAAGTATACATTTAATTGTGGGACAAAGAGTATTAAAACCTGTATCATTCCCAGAAATAATCAACACAGGCTAAAGAATTAGAGTTGGGGGAATGCTCTCAGAAAAGAGGAGAGGGGAAGGTTACAGTGTGGAAAATAGCATGTAAATTCTAACTAAACTAATATCAGATATGTAGGAAAATCCAAAATAACATCTGGGGGCCTCAAGATAGCAGGAAAAATTAAGGAAAAGGAAGGTTGTGTTGTGGAAAAAAGAAAACCTGTGTTCAGGACAGGTGAGTAGAAGGAGACTGCCAGCCACACCTGCGCTGAATCAAGGTGGGCTGCCAGTTCTGGAGGAAGACAGGATTTCCCACTCCCTGCACACACTCGGGGACAGACCTCCCAGACTTACAGGTGGACCAGTGCCAGCTCGTCCTCCGGGTACTAGAAGCTCATTTGCCAGGCAGACTTGGACCCTACCACCTGGTCTGTGCCTGATTCCTTCCTTGGTTCATTCGAAAGATCACTGTAACCCAGTGACTGCCACGGCGAGTCTGATTATCACCTTCATGCTGAAGTCCTTCCCATTGCTTTTAGAATAATCCTGTCACCAGTTCTGAAGACCTGCACAGTTGACTCTTTCCATCTCTAGTCTCACTTCCACCACAAGCCACCCCCGCTTACTCTCTCTTGAGACTCCACTTTCACCACAGGGCTGCCCCGTATTCTCTCTTCCCCGGCCTACGACCTCTACATGTTACCAGACTCTCTCCAGCCCTAGAGCCTTTCCGCATACTCCTCCCTCCATCTGCAAATGCTCCTCCCTTTACCATTTAACTGCTTAATTCCTTCCTCACCCATGCCCAGTCTTGTCCTTGGTGGCGCTTATCACAGTTGAAGTTTTGTATTTTGTGTGTCTTAGAAGAGAGGAACCATGTCAGCTTTTTCTCAACATCCCCATGCAGGCTCGGCTTGAAACACGTGTGTTGTGAATGGATGAAGGGAAAGCTGAAGAGGGGAGTGGTGGATTTCAGTCTTATTTTCACCACTTCCAGGATATTTTCTTACCTGTGGATGCCTACCTATTCACAATGCCATAAATAAGAAAAGTTTCTTTTTTTCTTATGTAGAAGGCCAAGCACATGGTGAGCTAGGCAAAATTGTCAGGGCCCTGCTTGCTTCTCTCTTTTTTGCTGGGCATCCATGAGCCCAGTTTATAGTCAGGAGCTCTATTAGTAAAGAAAAAGGGGAGAACAGTCCAAGAGGCAATTACCAGTCTCTGCCATAATGCCTTACAAAGGTATCAAAAGGGTTAAATACATACATAAGACTCTTAGCACAGCGCCTGCCACGTAACACTCAACCATGGCTGTTTGTGTTCCTCCATTGAACATACATGCAACAAGAGATGAATCCAAGGGGCCTTCCCACCCCTTTCTTTGGAAATTTTTCAGCTCTTCCTTCTTTGTTTCTTCATTTTTGTGTCATATTACTTAGTTGACTATGTTTGCAGACAGTTTACCCTAAGTATAGGGAGCACATCTCTGTTTTTCTTTTGATAGTTCATGTAATAACAGCCCTTTTGTGATTCCCCTCCCACCCCCCAGACTGTGCTCCCCATAGCCTCTTCATGATTCCTGTCAGCCTCCCCACAGCTAAGATAAACTCTGGTGATCAAACAGAGCCACAGATCTGTTTCCTCCTGTGGATGGTGCTATTTGGGCATAGGTCCACCTTTGTGTAAGGCTGTGCTTCAACATGCAGGAGGTGGGCAGTGGGGGGTGAGGAGGGAGGTGAGATGGAACTTGCATGAAAATAGAGTAGCACAGTGTGTGTTTGTTCTTGACAGTTTATTTTCTTTATTTCCTGTGAAGGCAATTGACCGAGGTGTGTGCTTTGAACTGGTCTACAGCCCTGCCATCAAAGACTCCACAATGAGAAGGTACACAATTTCCAACGCCCTCAGTTTGATGCAGGTCTGCAAAGGAAAGGTATTGTTTCATAATTTCAGGGTGCTTTTCAAATCTAGCAGTTTATTATTATTAATCCTATAGATTATCCAACTGATTCCTTTACCTTAGAGCAGAAAGTTCTCAAGGCACAGGAACAAATTCTCTCATTTCAGTGAGCTCTGCAAGTTTTAAAGGGAAGAAAAATATTGAGAAAAGAATAATGTTAAGGGGGGGAGGATGTTTTGAAAGCCTTTCTTTTAATAAGGAATTTGTAATTTAGCCACTATGAAGCGTCTAGATAATAATTGTTTGTCATCAGTGAGTTGAATTTAGATTGCATGACCTTTTCAACTAAGTTTTTCTTTTAAGATTTTACTTATTTATTTTTAGAGGGGAAGGCAGGGAGAAAGAGAGAGAGAAACATCAATGTGCGAGAGATACATCCATCGGTTGCCTCTTGCACGCCCCGAGCTGGGGACCTGGCCCACAACCCAGGCCTGTGCCCTGACTGGGAATCGAACCAGTGACCTTTCAGTCCACAGGCCTGCACTCAGTCCACTGAATCACAGCAGCCAGGTCTCAACTAGTTTTTACAACTAATCCATCTTCTCTAAGATCTGTGGGGAAGACCTAGTCTGCTTCTTATAAGCTGCCTTTTGTTTGACATGAGGTCTTTTCATTCTTTCACTTTAATTTATTTACCTTATCTTAAAGAGAAGTTGGTATTTATAGAGCCTTAAATGTTAAAATGTGATTACTGGTTATTTGCATTATAGACTCATTTTTTTAAACATTTATCTAAGATTAATATTGATCATTTTCTTTTTTGTAGAATGTAATTATATCTAGTGCTGCAGAAAGGGTAAGTCTGCCGCTAAGTACTTTGTTGTTTGTTTTTTTCAAGCTATAAAACTTTGAGTTTGTAGGGGAGAAATTAAAATAGTAATATAATGAACATTTATTGCATGTTTATAGTAAAAGTTTCAAGGGGAGAAATTAAAATAGTAATATAATGAACATTTATTGCATGTTTTCATTTTTTACTGTGTTTGCTCACTATAATTGCTGAAGAGTAATATTTACCCCATTCCTATGAGGCTTTAAGTTTTATTTATATAGTCTTTTTATATTGTTAGAGAAGCTTTTTAAGGTTCTTTTATATTTTCAAAAACTAAAGACAACAATCAAAATTACAAGGACTTAAATTTATGCCATTGACTTTTTATATTTGGACACCTAATCCTATTAATTTACTGCAGGTGAAGTCTTGAAATATTATCAATAACTTCTCTCATGCCTATTTTTTGTTCATTTTATCTTAGCCTTTAGAAATAAGAGGACCATATGACATTGCAAACTTGTATCCTTCTCTGAGTAAGATGTTGAAATTTTCTTTTAGGAAACTTGGGATTTGAAATGATACACCTTAACAAGATAGTTTTCTTAATATTTTACTATAAGTTTACAACTAATAATATCAAAAAGAAGTTACATCAGGTCATAGAGGGCTTCATCCTTTTGTTTTCTGGACCAAAGGTGAGGTATAAAAAAAAAAGGACAAGAATGAGGGACTTATTTAAAAAGCTTAGAGTTAAATGAGCCTCTTCCCCAATGCATGTTGCATTCGGGCTAGGAACTGCTATAGAATTAAGGCATGTCTCCGAGTCTGACCAGTGAGCTGGCATTGTCAGTTATGTTTGTGTTAGTCTCGTGTCCTTGGCTGACTCTAGGTTGAAATCCTTAACGACCCCACAGAGGGCTGCTGTTTGGACTCTCTGAGAGTGAGGCCAAGGCTGCGGTGTCCACCAACTGCCGAGCAGCGCTTCTCCACGGAGGTGAGCGAGTTCTTCCAATAAAAACACCAGATGCTAGTCGTAGGAGCCAATCATTTTTATCAGACACTTGAGCCATATCTACTTTCATTATCCTGCCCTGTGGAGTTCCTTTAGGGTCATCTTGCCTCAACCTGTTCTAGCCATATCCATCAGTGGTTTCTCATCCTGCATTCAGGCGTTACTTGCTGTAGTTTGTGGAAGGAATATAGACTGTGTTACAGAAATGAGTGCTGAGTCCATTCTTCCAAGCTCTGCCTGCATGTCCCTGCCTGTATCTTGATGTGCTTCCACTTTTCCTGTGTCCTTCCTCCTCTTCATAGGAGTGTGCTTTCCCTTCTAAAAATCACTGTTTTATAGAACTGAAATGTTAACAATATATGTTGTGCCATTTATTAAGAACACAAAAACAGCAAATGTATTGTAAAAACCCAACTAACAAACTTAAATTGTAACTTCTCACAATTATTGTAACTTGTGATTCTTTTCTCATTTTTTGTTCACATGTTCAAGTTTGTGCAGACTATACATTTTTTACTCACATTTTATTTAAATATATCTTCCTCTTCACATTAATTCTACTACTGGAGGCCACTGAATGTCTTATTTCTCAAATGATAAAACTTGAATTAGAAGTATAGGGTATGTCCAGACCATGAAGAATGAAAATGAGATTTATGTTTTCTTTAATTTACATTTTTCTGTTTTATCTTCATTCTCTTTGAAATTTTTACCTCTAGTGGTAGTTGGTCAAGAAGCAATTTACTTGACATCAGAGAAATTTTAAGCTGCAGAATAGATCGCTGCAAGTGGATGAAGTTACTTGGCATACAAATACCAGCGAAGTTACTGAAGTCTTGTGTGCTGTGCCTAGATCTCAGTGATCTGACCTCCACCAGAGAGAATTATTTACTGTATTGACTTGCCATGAAGTAAATGATTTTGCTTTTGGTTTCAGAAGATTTAGTTTGAGATTATTGTAGCACATAGCCTAGACCCCATCGCTTAAGCTCTGGGAATGACGAAATGAATAGGATTTTATAGAAATTTTCCTGAAATTAAGGAACAGTTTGGTCACACTTTGGTAGTGTTGCCATTATTTTGTCTATTTTAAATGAATGTAAAGAATCATCAAGATTCTGGATAACAAGTCATGCTCCATGTAGACAAAAACAGGAAACTATTTTTATTTTAGCTTTCTACTAATACATTTTTTAATATGTAATTGATTATGCTATTATAGATGTCCTGATTTATCCCCCCTTGCCTCCCCTCTACCCAGCACCCCCCACTCCCTCAGGCCATCCCCATGCTATTGTTCACGTCCATGGATCATGTGTATAAGTTCTTTGGCTACTCCTTTTCCTTTATTGTACTTTACACCCCCATTGCTATTCTGTTAACTGCCTATTTGTACTTCTTAATCCCCTCAACTCTTCTCCCATTTCTCCACATATCCCTCCCATCTGGCAACCATTAAAACGCTCTTCATTTCCATGATTCTGTCTCTGTTCTTGTTTGCTTGGTTTGTTTTTAGATTCAGTTGTTGATAGATATCTATTTATTGCCATTTTACTGTTATTGTTTTGATCATCTTTTTTTGTATAGTTCCCTTTAACATTTCATATAATAACAGTTTGGTGATGATGAACTCCTTCAGTTTATTTCTTGCCTGGGAAGCTCTTTATCTGCCCTATGATTCTAAATGATATCTTTTCTGGGTAGAGCAATCTTGGCTGTATGTCCCTGCTTTTCATGACTGAATATTTCTTGCCAGTTCCTTCTAGCCTGCAAGGTTACTTCTGAGAAATCAGCTGACGGTCTTATGGGAACTCTGCTGCAGTTAACAAACTGCTTTTCTCTTGCTGCTTTTAAGATCCTCTCTTTATCTTTAATCTTGGCATTTTAATTATGGCATGTCTTGGGGTGGGCCTCTTTGCATCCATCTTGTTTGGGAGTCTCTGTGCTTCCTGGACTTGCATGTCTATTTCCTTCACCAAATTAGGGAAGTTTACTTTCATTATTTTTTCAAATAGATTTCCATTTTCTTGCTCTTTTTCTTCTCCTTTTGGTACGCCAATGATGAAAATGTTGGAACACTTGCAGTTGTCTCAGAAACTGCTTACACTATCCTCATTTTTTTGGATTCTTTTTTTCTTCTTGTTTTTCTGATTGTTTTTTTCTTCCTTATGTTCTAGATCATTGATATGATTCTCAGCTGCATACATTCTACTGTTGTTTCCCTATAAATTGTTCTTCATTTCAGTTAGTTTATCCTTCATTTCTGACTGGATCTTTTTCATGCTGTTGAAGTCCTCACTAAGTTCCTTGAGCATCCTTAAAACCAATGTTTTGAACTCTGCATCTGATAGATTGTTTATCTCCATTTGTTAGTTCTTTTTCTGGAGTTTTGATCTATTCTTTCATTTGGGCCATATTTCTTTGTCTCCTCATTTTGACAGTCTCTCTGTGTTTGTTTCTGTGTATTAGGTAGAGCTGCTATGACTCCTTGTCTTGGTAGTGTTGCCTGATGCATTAGGTGTCCTGTAGGGCCAGTGGCACAGCCTCCCCTATCACCCAAACTGGGTACCCAAGGTGCACCTTTTGTGTGGGCTGAGTACATCCTCCACTTGTAGTTGAGGCTTGATTGCTGTTGGCAGGTCAATGGGAGGGATTTACCCAGGCCAGTCATTTGCAAGGACTGGCTGTGACCACTGACCACCAATTTCTTCCCTCTTTGGAGAATCAGCTATGCAGGGGCAGGGTGGTGGTGCTCTGACATGGTCTGTAGCTGTCTGCTGGGTGTGCTGGCCCTGGTATTTCCTGGGTGGTGCAGGCCAAGGTTAGCCCTACTTCTGTTCTACTTTGGACCACCCTGCCTGAGCTGTAAAGCAATCCGAGATGGCTACTACTTGTTTTGGGTTTGGACATTCCCAGATGAAACCAAGCTATGAATCTAGGCTGGACCACTTAGCAAGAGTTATGCAGGCTGGGGACTCACTGAGGCTGGCTGTTGCTTATTTGAGAGGATTTAGGAAGTTGTGAAGCAGGAGTCAAGACCAGCCATTAATATAGAAAAGTGACAGTTTACAGTTGGGTGGCCCTAAACGCTGGATGGGAGGGAGTCTCAGGGGATCTCTTGGGAGGGACAAACAGTTTTAGCCAGGTTGATGGAGTCTCAGATATGTCACCCACCTGCCAGATCTGTGGCACTGCATGGGGTGAGTTCAGAAATGGGACAATGGCCTTTGCCCATCAAAAAAGGGATACTTTTAAAAAATGTAATAGAGCCCTGGCTGGTGTTGCTCAGTGGTTGAGTGCCGGCCTATGAATCAAAAGGTCTCCAGTTCAGTTCCCAGTCCAGGGCACATGATTGGGTTGTGAGCCAGGTCCCCAGTAGGGGGTAAGCGATAGGCAACCACACATTGATGTTTCTCTCCCTTTCTTTCTCCCTCCCTTCCTCTAAAAAAATAAATAGATAAAATCTTTTCAAAAATTTAAAATGTGATAGGAAAAAATATAAAGTTCTGCATTTGACTTTAAAAAATCATTTAACATAAGAATATATGTAAAGCTGGGCTTTTATAGAAGTTAAACTAACACTTGTGGGCTTTAGGTGGCATTACCATTCACCCCAGTGTGCCCAGGACAGTCCTAGTCTATGCTTGCTGTCCCTGAAGAATTAACCGCACATCTAGAAGATAAATTGTAGCTGCCCTGGTTTAGTGGATATGGAGATCAATAGGAACAGTTGTGCGGTGTATTCCTAAGGTTGCTGATTACCTTAGGTTACATTAGAAGAAAGAAAGGATTCTGAGGCAAAGGGATTTAAAGTCTCATTATTGTCCTCTGTGCTGATGAAGTCCCAGCTGGCATCTGTGTCATCTTTAGTGCCACATTTGAGAAGGAGAGCGAAGCATCAGAGCACCACCAGAAGACAGTGAATAGGTTCTTAGAGGGTCTGAAAACCCACTCATGAGAGGAATTGTTGAAAGCAGTGCAAGAACGGAGGCCAGGAAAACAGAAAACTGGGGACACATAGTAGCTGCCTTTCAACACTGGAAGTTTTGTGACAGGGAATCAGAATTAGATGGATCCTATAGGTTTGCAGAGACCAGTGAATAGCAACTGTGGGGAAGGGACAGCGAAAGTGGTGCAGGGCCAGAGGCTTCAGCCAGTGGTTGACAAGGTTGGTGTCCTCAGTCAGCCACTCGACCAAGATGGACCCCTTGGGAGACCTGCCCGAATTCCTCACGAATGCAACAGTGCACTCATCAATAAGTACTCCAGAGGTAGCTGTAGATTTGCCAGGACAGGATGAGTGAGGGAAATACCACATGTGAAAACACTTGCCCTATACAAATGTTATTTCCAAAAGACTTATGCTGAAAGAGCATCTTTGTCTGAAAACGATAGTCTTCTTTGTAATTACTAGCTTAACTTAAGAAGTAAATATTCATGTGATAAGAAAAATAGAACATTTCTGAGATGGAACTAAAAGAATTTTGAAAATAAATGTATTTTGTTTTGTTACAAAGTGTTGGTCTTCACAATTCAGTTGTTATACTTTTTATTCAACTGATTTTTAGATTTTTACTCAGAACCATAGTGACACAAATAAGCATCTCTAATGCAACATATTTCATTTGGTGAAATGGGACTAATTGGTGATTTCTATTTATTTTGAGGCTCTCTGAGTATGCTGGCATTTTAATGAACTTGAGAGGAGTTTTAGGCTTTTTATATATTAAAATGCTTTTAAATAACTGGCAAAGATATAGTAGATTTGTTAAGTTAATCCTGACAAATGAAAAGGTAATGCTTAACTCTTTAAAATTGACCTTACTTTTATTATTTGAAATAAGAAATAATTCTTAACTAATTTATGTTCATCGAGTTTTTTTTATTCTACCTCCTTCCTAGCTAATGAATCTCTCCCTCCCACAATCTGAGGACTAAGTTGAAATCTCTTTTCATGGCATTGTGGCTCTTCAGAAGTGTTAGGAATGCACAAGAAATAGAGGCGGGAAGAACCGGGTGATCTGATCCAAGTGTTACAGAACAGACCTGGGGCTGGGGGAATGGTAATACTATTACCGAATGGCTCCCCCCTTCTCCCAGAGTGCCCCTGTACTAGGTTCGCCTTGCCCGCCACCAGGAAATAACGTCTCTCAATGTCAGAGATTGGTAAAAAGGAAAGGAATTAGTTATTCAAAGGTTGTACAGACTTAGAATAACGACTTAATGTCTTCATTGAGATCCCAAAGTCCCTTAAAACACCCACAAACACACACACAGTCCTTCTTTCCCCCCTTTGCCCAATCCGGGGTAACATATCTCAGGAAAAGAAATAGAAGTCCGTGGCTCAGGTAGCCCCCACTTCTTCCCAGTAATCCATGCCTGGCTGGCAGGCCTCCCTTGGTTCCTGGCACCATCAACTGTGTCACCAGGATCTCCAGTTCTCAATCCAAAACCATGTTGCAACTTCCTATGGCGCACCAGCAAGAGTCCTTTCACCCCTTTCCTTCCCGCAGCATCTCTCCTGCATTCTTCCAAACTGCTAAGCCAGAGCTCTGCATCACTGCTACACCTTGCTCTCCAGCTTCCTGAGCTACATGACAAAGGGAGCCCTAAAGCCATGTGGTTCTTCCTCTCTTGCCAAAGCTGCGTAGGTCCCCTCTTATTCCAAGCTCTCATGAAGGCCCTGCAACCAGGAGGAGCTGCCTCCTAGTTACAGCCTATGTGGAAGTCACTCCCATCCCCCCAGGCTTAAAGCATGGTTGCAGCTATTTAAAATATCTATGAAACCAGCTAAAGGTTATAAATATGTTATCTGCGAAGCTGTTGCTATGCAAAACAGTTCTCAAAGGCCCTGCTGCACGTGTCCCATCCCCCAGTTCAGACTCACGAGGGTGAGGACACAATATATTATTATTATTTCCTGGACGCCCTGAGTTCTGGACCCCACTACAAATCCCTACCTGGGGTGCCCCTGGCTGCACCCTGTTACATAAGTGCCTTTATTTGATGCTGCGCAGAGAGGCAGGCTGAGCGGGGGTCAGCTTCAACACTGGGGGAAGGCAGGAGAGGTTTTTGAAAGAAAAAGAACGGGTTCTGTGGCAAGATAGGGGAGGGGTTGTTCTTTTGAGGGGGGTGCATTCTGGATGTCAGCCTGGACAATGGGTTAGGTAAAGGGAGGGCTGTTCCCAGGTTCCAGAGTGTCAGTCTGACCACCGGCCTTTGTGGCTGGCGCCAGATGTCTGTTGTGGGAGGTAGGGGACAGTTTTGATTAAGCCACAGGCTCTCAATTGAGTTGGGAGAACTGAGTCAGGAGCCAGCCAGCAGGTTAGGAAACTGGCCTGACCGGGTCACGAGCAGTCTGGTGGGCTGGGAACTGGCCTGACCCTTTCAAGGAGCTACTCTGCCGTCCTCCTTTCCTCCAAAGTTTTTCTCATTCCTCCTTCTTACCAGCCATATTGTCCCCTAACCATATCAGGTTCTTCTTACCTCTCCCCATGCCTTTGGAAAGGAATACTTTTTTCTCCATTTTTTCCCCCTTCCTATTCCTAGAGTCACATCTTTTATGATACCTTTCTTGATTTATCCAGGCAGAGTTAATTCTCGTGGGTACCTCTGTTCCTCCTGTGTTTGCCCCTAATGCACTTACCTCAGTGTGTTGGTGGAAGAAGCCCTGTGTTGGGCATCTCCATACCCGCTGCAGATGACACAGAGGCCTGCGTCTCTGCACCTGCGCGTAGGCGTTTAGCAGAAATTGGCTAAATTTAAGTCTAACCATGCTGACCTAAACATCTGATAATCCTGTTCTTTGTCCATCATCACCAATACATGAGATAAATAAATATGTGAGTTCGATTTTCTTCCTTCGCTCGAGTATTTATCGAACACCTATTACATAACCAGGCATTGCTGCATGCTGGCAATGCAGTAAATACGGTTGATTCTCCAGAAGTGCACTGCTGATCTAGCGGGAAGACCAGTGCGGTGTGTGCTGTAAAGTGGAATGAGCGCACACACCGCCATGGGAGAAATACAGTTGATGTCGTACTTGCTGTTGTGATTCATCCGTGTTTTTCCCACACGTAAAGCACTGCTGCATGCGCCAAGGTCTGCGACTTGGGTTCTGGCTGTTTAAGGTACCTCGGATGAACCGTCAGAGATAACCTGCCCTGCTGTTACACTCTTGAAGTAGTGTTCCTTAGGAATAAGTTCGATGTTGAAAATACACAGATATTTGTGTATTGGGGGCAAGGGAAGGGAACTAACAGTAAATGTCACCAGCAGTCCGCATTTCAGGATGGTTGTATCATTTCCTAGTGCCGTCAGTCAAAGCGGCATGGTGATGCTTGTTGAACTACCTCTTTAAATCATGTCTTAACCTCAGGCTCTGTGGTTTCCTCCTTTGTTTTACAGAAACTAGGAAAACTGCTTTTGGAATTATTTCCACAGTGAAGAAACCTCGGCCATCAGAAGGAGATGATGATTCTCTTCCAGCTTGCAAAAAGGCCAAGTGTGAGGACTGAGAAGAACCTCCCTGTCCCCGTCAGCACTCCCCGCTTCCCTGTTATAGTCCATCAGCCACAGCAGAAATGAAGCCTTTGTATGAGTTGCTGTTTTCACATGGAGCTAGGAATCGGTAGTCTCCCAAAGCGATTTTACATTCAAGCCATTAAACTCACAAACAAAACCTGGTGAAGCATTAAAATAAAAGATTCAGCTTAATGAATTCAGATACTATATTAAAAGAGAAAAGCAGTCTATAGTTAATATTCTTTGTGTAAAGGATAAAACAGCAGGTATAAATTAGATGTTTTGATATTTCAAGACTTTTTAAAAATGTGTTTTGTTCATTTAAAAACTCATGCGTCTCTGCTTTACTTGATACACACTGTGTTTTCAACCTTACTACTCAAAAAGTGGTTGTTTTTCAGGACTATTAAAACTTATATTAAGGGATTGGCTTTTAGTTAATCTGTTCTTTTAAGCTTCTTTTATTATGTTCATCAGGTCAAAGTTCCTTCTAAAAGGACTTGCTGTAAGGGTTGTGGAAGAAGGAAGTGCGCCTGACATCACAGTGGGCCTCTTCCTTCACTGCTTCTTGCCTCCATGATGTCCTGGGAATAGGACTCTCTCCTTTGCCTTGGAAGCCCCTGAAAACCTAATACTGATTTTTGCTAACAGTTATATTAAGAATATCAAAGCATTAGATTTAACCAACTTTGGAAATAATTTTTAAAGAGGAGGATTATTATATTAGGTAGAAGTAGCCTTTTTTTTGCAAATATCTGCATTTTTGCTATTGATATCAATAATTCTTTAACTGAGAAAAAGAACAGAGTCGGAAAAGATCATTTCAAAAAGAAGTCTTTACACAAGTCTCACTTGTGAATACATATGCCTAAATAAAATATTGGTAAAAAGAAACCATTAAAACAGTATACCATGACAAGGTGAGATTTATTCTAGGAATCTAAGAATATTTCAGTTCTTTTTTAATGTTCTATACTTTATATTAATAGGTCAAATGAGAAAAATCAGAATCATCTTAGTAGATGCTAACAAGACATTTGATAAAATTTAAAATCTACTTCAGATTTAAAAATTAAGCAACAATAAAAACCCTTGGCAAAACACAAGTAGAAGACTTTCTCTCTCTCTCTCTCTCACACACACACACACACACACACGTTCCGTATCTATTTATATATTGTGTATATTAACCATGATGGTTCTAAAAATAAAGCATTTTTGTCTAACTTCCACTTGCGTAACGATGGATTAGCCTACCCCATACCGCTGATGGCCACTGCTGCTGAGCCCACACACCAGCAGTTCACCACATGAGGAACAGCTTGCTTCTGCCTATACCCACCCCACTTGGATTCACCAAGAGTTAGGTGTGTGTTTATTCACAAGTCTTTGTGTCGTATTTAGCATTATAAAGTTATATAAGTTAGTTAAAAATTATGAGCACTGATGAACTATGAGGAGTAAAAAAAGAAATCCCAGGAAAACTAGATTTGATGCTTTTGAAAGTTTTGCAAAAAAGAGTAGTTACTAAAAAAAAACTGTTAAAAAAAGTGTGAGCGGGATAACTAAGATTTGGGAGAGATGCAGTAAAATTCTGCACTTGGATTGCTTCACAAGAGTCATAAGTTCTTTCTTTAAAGAGACTGGAACTGAAGAAAGACAACTGGATCTCCCACCAATGCTTCCATACACCCAAGAACAGGCTTCGACCTTTCTTTCAAAGACTGGTCCATGAGTGTACATTTGTATGCATGTAATTTAAACTGAAATAAGATGTTTAAGTAGATGTATGTTTTAACTATTCTTTTTAAGATTTTATTTATTTCTTTTAGACAGAGGGGAAGGGAGAGGGAAAGAGGGAAACATCCATGTGCTATTGGTGGCCTCCCGCACGCTTCCAACTGGGGACCTGGCCTGCAACCCAGGCACGTCCCCTGACTGGGAATCAAACTGGCGATCTTTTGGTTCACAGGCTGGCACTTAATCCACTGAGTCACATCAGCCAGGGCTTAACTCTTTTTGATGCCACACCTTAATCTACTTGTTAGCCAACTTGGCTGTTGTATGTGTATATATATATATATATATTAATATAGACCAACTGTACCAGATAATATTGAGGATTTCAATGTTATATTAGAAACAAGGTAAAGTTATTGCAGGTATGACTATCTTCTTGAAAAATAAAAGTGGGAAAACATCAGATATACAGGTGCTTTTTAGTTTACAAATATGTTCCATATTTGCAGTTATGCATGCTTTCTATTTTTGAATATGTGCTTATCTCATTCAAAATACTAGGGCATGATGGCTGGTCACAGTGAATAGCAGTCAGCAGGTTTCATTCTAACCATGCAGGGGTGTCCAGCCTGTGGCCTGAGGGCCACATGCAGCCCAGGATGGCTGTGAATGCGGCCCAACACAAAATCGTAAATTTACTTAAAAGATGAGATTTTTTTTTGTGATTATGTGTCGCAGTGTATTTAATGTATGGCCCAAGACAACTCTTCCAGTGTGGCCCAGAGATGCCAAAAGTTGGACACCCCTGTATGTGTACTTCTGTCTTTTGTTAGAATGTGAGCCACTACCAATTCAGTTGCAACAAGATGACCGTACCTATAATAAAAGCAAAACATGCCCTGGCTGGTGGTTCAGTGGGTCCTGTGCTGGCCTGCAAACCAAAAGGTTGCTGGTTAGATTCCAGGTCAGGGTACATGCCTGGGTTGCGGGCCAGGTCCCCTGCTGGGGGTGTGCGGGAGGCAGTCAATCGATCTTTCCGTCACGCATCTGTATTTCCTCTTTCTCCCTCCCTCCCTCTCTGAAAAACTTAAAAAATAAGTTCTGCAAAACAATGATAAAGTACACAAAAGCTAATATTTTAATATTTCATAAAATACCATTTTAAAAGATGACCCTATTTATAAAGACACAAATTACTAAGAAATGTATAGGACCTCTATGAAAAAAACTTGAAATTTTTTTATCCAGTTACAGTTGTCCCCATTTTTCCCTCATTGCTCTCCCCTTCCCTGCCCTGCCCACCCACCCCCGCATTCAATTCTGCCCCCCACCCTGCCCACTTGTCCTTGTCCATGGGTCCTTTGTGCATGTTCCTTGACCCTGCCCCTTTCCCCCATTGTCCCCCACCCTCTGGTCCATGTCAATTCTTTATTTCCAGAAAACTCAAATTAAAATCATAAGGGGAATTAAAGAAGACTGGAATATATGGAGATGTTCTATTTTCTTAGATGAGACATACACCAAATTCTCCCCTAAACTAATAAATTTAACAAAATCCAAAGTGTTTATGTTTTTGTTTGTGTATATGCTTAGTTTGTAGACTTGGTATTTTGAAAGAATAAATGTAGGAATAGGAAATTTTGTAGAATAATAATAGGACGGACCTGCACTGGACAATTATTCAGAGCACAGCAGAACACTAGTAATTAAAACAGTGTATATATGCCCTGGCTGGCGTAGCTCAGTGGATTGAGTGCGGGCTGCGAACCAAAATGTCACAGGTTCGATTCCCAGTCAGGGCACATGCCTGGGTTGCAGGCCACAGCCCCCAGCAACTGCACATTGATGTTTCTCTCTCTTTCTCCTTCCCTCTCTAAAAATAAATAAATAAAATCTTTAAAAAAACAGTGTATATATTAAAAAGAAAACAAAAATGTGTAATTGGTGCAGAAATTGTCTTAGGTTAATGAAAGAGTTGGGAGTCCAGAAGCACTGCAGTTAGAAGAGGAAGCGGAGGGCTGGTCGGTAGGTGGAGCTGGAAGAACGGGTTGCGGTGCGGGGGAAGCAGCGCAGCGTACAGGTAAAGTGCAAAGCGTGAAGACACTGCGCAAAACCCCCAGTTTGCTAGTACTTACCACCCGTGACCTTGGGCAAATTACAGAACCGCTCTTGCCTCACTTCATCTGTTCTCCCTGTGGCATTGCAAGGGTTCAGTAGATTAATGTCTGTAGAAGGCTCAGAACAAGATCTGTCATGGACAATGTACCTACTATCAGTTATCATTTCTTCATCTAGAGGGGAAAATCTTAATTCCTATCTCATTCTGAGTACACACACCCAAAGTAAATACTGGTGAATGAAAGATACATTTTTTTAATTGTAAATACTAGAGAAATAGGTAAATTTAAAGAAAACATTTGGATTAGAAAAGACAAAGTGGTCATCAAAGCCAGAAAACATAAAAAGCTTGATTGATTTGACTCTATAAAAATATCTGTTAGAAAAGCACAACTAGGAAAGTCATTTACGATGCTCATTCCAGAGAGGTTTAGCATCCTTATCTTACAAGAAACTTTTTAAAAAACACCCAACATGCCAAATGCCGTCCATGTCTGCCCAGACCCCTCTCACCAGGCTGGTGTACCGAGCCCTCAGCTGCTCCAGATGGTGGAAACTAATGGTCTATCTCCATCCTCCGGAAGATTGTCCTGGATGATGGGTATCACCTTACCCAGAGGTGCCTGGAAAGTTTTGTTTCTGCCCCTTGAGGTTGGTCCAGAGACGAGGCCTGATGGAGGGCATTACAGCCCAGGCTTCTGGCCTATGCTGTGCCATTCGTGCTCCCGAGCTCCCTAGGGCTGGGCTGCGGAGACACTTCCTTTGAGACCACATCTTTGCCTCTTTTCTTCTCCCACCTCATCTTATTACCTTCATTTATTCTCAATAAACCACAAGAACCCTCATTTCAAGTGCTGCTTCCAGGGAACTTGACAATAGAAAATTGGACAAAGAAGGTTAACCCAGAAAAATGCTTAAGTAAACACAAAGATGCTGAACTTTATTTACAGTAATCAGGCAAAAGTCAAATTTTTATATGAATATATTTTGTATATATATATATATATATTGCTAATCAGATTGAAAAGGTAAGTTTTTTCATGATTGGAAAGGCAATAACATGGAAGGTATAATTTGATACCAATCTGACGTACTTTTGTGTGTCTTTTCAGCAATAACTGGTTACGTATAAAGCGTGCATGGCAAAGGATATTCATTACAACAATGTCTAAAATAATGGGAAAACGGAACAACCTAAATGCCCAATAATAATAGGATTAGTTAAATGACCCATTGTATATTGAAACATAAGAATACCATTTGTAAAGATGCGTAGAATAAGTTGTTTAACTGAAAATAGTTATAAAACTAAATGTCCAGTGCCCATGCATAATGTGCACAGAAAAATCAGGGTGCCTCGAAGTCAGAATTATTGGTGTGGTTTGCTTTTTTCATTATCTATTTCTATAACTGGCTTAATACTTAATGGGTATGTATTACGCATTCAAGGGGAGAGAGGAAGCTTTTTCCCTTGGGGGCTGAAGGCAGTGTGATCGGTGTTACGGCCTAGAGGAAAAGCACCATAAGAGCACCATCGGGAGGAATAACAACGTCTAAGGAAGGGTCATGGCAGCTTTCTGGGCAAAATGCAGCCAACCCGAAAGAAGAATGAGGAGCAGTCATGCCATGGGTGAACCGGGGTGGGAGGAAGGCCCTTCCAGGGAACTGGCACAGCACGTAAAAGCGGAAAAGCAAGTGCTGGTTTGTGGGGTTTAAGTAACTGAAAATCCAAGTAGAGTTGAGTTTAGAGTTTAGCTAGGAAAGTAATGAGAAATAGATAAGAATAGAGTTAACAGCTGTCAGATTTTAAGGATTTTAGAAAACGTTCCGGAGAATTGGGAACCCATTGGAGAATTTTAAAAAAGAGAATGACTTGACCAGAATTGCATTTTAGAAAAATCGCTCTGGCTACAACTTGAAGAACAGACTGGAGGGAAGTAAACCAGGGGGTGGGGGGTCCCAGCAAGGACCATTTGAGTTATCCATGGGGTAACCCATGGCGATCTGAACCCAGGGAGTGGCCCCTGGGATGGGAGCAAGTGGACGGATTACAGAGCGGTGTGCACGGTGAGAAGACTCTGTGGGGCTGAAAGAGAGGGGTGAGAGAACGAGAATGATGAGAACTTTCAGGAGTCTCTTGGCCACAGGGTTGTTCCCCTTACTGAAAAAACACGAGCCAACAGGCACACTGTGGAGAAAGAGCTGGCTCAGGTGGGAAGACAAGGAAGGGGCTTATAAAAGTTGACTTCCTGCCCCAACTGTTGTGGCTCAGTGGATTGAGTGCTGGCCTGCGAACCCGGGGGGTCACCAGTTTTGTTCCCAGTGAGGGCATATGCCTGGGTTGTGGGCCAGGTCCCCAATGTGGGGGCACGAGAAAAGCAACCACACATTGATGTTCCTCTCCCTCCCTTCCCCTCTCTCTAAAAATAAATAATAAAAGTCTTTAAAAAAAAAGAGTTGACTTCCTGTGCTGCAGAAACTTGACATTTTTGCCTGAACTGTTTATCTTTGGTAGAACTGAGTTATATTGTTCTTTGGGGCATATTTCATGTCACCTCTTCTGTACTAGTACAAATCTGTATATGTGCCAACACAAAAGTGTTTAAACCATTTGTTCTCTTCTCTCCTTTACCCTCCACCCTCTTGTGGGGAAGAAGACTTGAGGAAGACTCAAGACTAAAGAGAGAACTCCGGCACATGATAACGCACCGAAGTTATGCCGTGGGAGACATTGGTATTAGTGACAGAAATGTCACCTGTGTTGTAGGTGCTTTACTTGGAAGCAATGGAAGGTCCCTGAGCTTTAAGGATCTAAGGGGTTAGAGCCAAGACCCTAGAGGGAAGACAGAGGGTGGTCAAGAAGATTGGGAGGGAGGACAGGAGAGAGAAGGAAGCTCCTGGTGGCTCAGGGAGGTAGACACTGGATTATTACAGGAATAGATAGAAAGGTTAAAAAATATTTCAAACCATCCTCGGAACTCCGTATGTGTCCATGACCGGCTATCTGGCAGACCTGGTAATGGACTGTGTCTTTGTGTCCTGTCAAAGTGTTAGAGGCACAGCCCAGACGTTGTGTGCATGATCCTACCTGGAGTGGGTTTTTTGGGAGGGGTACCAGTGCTGGTGTTTCCCATTGGCTTCACACATTCCCTAAAGTGCCAGACCTTGCCCTGTCCTGTGTTCTCTCTGGTGCCTGGAATGTTCTGTGCTTGAATGACTCCAGGTTGTTCTTCAGACTCCCCTGAAAGCTACCACCTCAAAGTGGTCTTTGTAAAAATCCTCTTATCCCATCAAATGATGTGGCTCCACATCTTAGACTCACAGCACTCTGTACTTTTTACTTGTACTTACCACAGATATTTACTCTATATTAATTTCTGTGATTATTTCTTTAGCATTTATCCATTCCAGGAAGGCAGGGAAGGGATGATCTGGTTTTCTCATCACAGGTCTTAGTACCTGGTCCTGCACCTGGCCGCCAAACCCTTGCAGATCAGAATTCATTCACCACGTGTGTTTTCTTGTGGGAGGCCTCTGACTCTTCCTGCCTCTGTCCACAGTAATTGTTCCACCTCAATTAGCAATCCCTGATGGAACTTCGTAAGGCGCACGGTTGAACCTGCAGTAAACATTCTGCCCACTAGGGGTCTCTTGCCCCCATCATTGGGACCCAAAGAATTTAAAATCTTTTGTATCTTTATGGTTTTCACAGCCTTGCTGCTCACGGTGTGGTTGTGGCCACCTCCGCCTCTGCACCCGGGGATCCTGTCAGAATTGAAGAATCTCAGGTCCCACCTGCGATTGGCAGAATCAGAGTCTGCATTCTGACAGGATCCTCAGGTGATCTGTACACACATTAAATCCTGAGAAGTGCTGTTCTTCAGGACATTCCTAATCTGGAAAAACTTGGAGGACAAACAACAACCCCCTCCCAATGGCCTTTTCCGCTTACTGAAGTACTTGGAAAGAGGTTTAGCATTTGTTTGCTTTTATTATGAATATAAAATATACGTATGACATAATACACATTTACACATTTACAATTTGCCATCACTTTCATCCTGTTTGAGCAGCTCCCACGCTGCAGGGCCCAGCTGCCCACTGCTTCTTCCACTGCTCTCCGCTCACACTCGCGACGTTCACTTCACCTCGGCACCTGCCGGGCTTGCTAAGAAATGCCAGGCCCAGCTCTACCGCGGCTGGCTTTCCTGTCCTTCTCAGAGTCTCCTTATTCTACTGCTTCCGTCACTCCTTGCCTTCCATTGCCTCAGACTTCAGGAATAAAAATTCAGGAGAAAAGAGGAGGCCATTAATCCCCTTTGTCTTTTAAAACACCTTGAAACATCCTACCTGAGGGAGGTGACACATCAGTAGTCACCAAGAGCACTGCTCATTAACATGGTCTAAGAACTATCTACGGGAAGGCCCTGGGGTGTTGCATATGAATTCCACTTTGCTCACCAAATAGACAACCAGAAGGGTCTGAGCACCAGTGGTGGTGAAGTGCCTTTAAAAATAAATAAATAAATAAACGGGGATGCGTACAAATAAATAGAGTGAGTTTCACTAAGGGACATTTCAATGCCTATATCCCTTGTGCTTTGTCAAAACTTTCTAAGGTGCGCTTGACCCCAGGTTGATAAGGAGAAGCTGGATTTTATAACTAGCTGCTCTTCGTCAGGTCGGTGCCTTCCAAACGCAGGTGAAAAGCGTCTGATGAGAGCCTGCCGTCGTTTCTCAGAATGCAGCGATGCGAGAGCTCTTGTAGGAGTTCTCTTTGAGGCTGTCAAATATGGCTTTGGTTCCATTCTGCCAGTGTAACACCAGATCCATCGGGGTCTTCCCAGCCTAATCAAAACAGATGGGGAAATTTGACTTCCAGGTGGGAGGCATCTGTAAATTCACATCCTCTGTGTGGGAGTTTAATGAGGTGATGGATGGGTGTATGTTGTTGAAGCGTCTTATGCTTTCCTCTATGAATAATTCGCAGCGTATATTCAAACCAGTCCTTCAGTGTTTCTCATGGGAATGCTTTTGGCGTTTTAGAGTAGCAATGTTCCCCCCATCTCCCCACTGACCCATGTCAACCATGGGACTATTTCAGGTATTACTAAAAATCTCCAGTCCCAAGACACTAAATGGCAAGACTATGACAAGTCATCTTCAGATTTTAAAAAATGCCTCCTTGTGTCTCCATTATTCTGCAGCATGGGCACAGTACGGTAGTCCTGACCTTTTAGTGAAAAACCAGTTCCTATCAATTTGGAAAATGATTCCCTGATTGATAAAGCTGGTGGCAACTGAGCTGCTTCAATGCCTTGACTTAGATACTCAGGTACTGCTCGGAACTAGTACTGCCCCAGGGGGTAGATTTTTCACAGGGAGTCACACTGAGCTTTCTCCCTGGAAATTTGTTTTTCAGAGATAATGTCAGTGACATGTGTGAATAGATCATTTTTACACCAAATTTTTCCCTTTTGAATATGTCTCAAGATATTTACAGAAATTAAAACTATGTCACCTCTCAATTTTTGTTTTTAAATATGAGAAGTTCTCAATTTTTCCCATCTCTATCCATTCAGAAGTCTCTCTTTAACCCAGAGATGGCACCCTGGCAGTTTGGAGATGCAGATCAAGCTAGAGACCTGCTTTGTTTTGGCTCAAACAGAGCTTAGGGGCTTGTTGTTGTTTGTTTTTTTAAGTTGGAATTAATTGTCAACAGTTGGAAAGTAAGAGATTTCCCAACTGAATTTGCGATTTCTGAAAAGCAATTAGATGGGCTGGCAGCACAGTGCTCGCGGGTCGTCAGCGCAACAATGGACTGGGTGGGGGAGGAGCCTCCACCTTTACAAGTTCCGTGCGCAGATTCCCGCAGCCACCCACGTCAGTTATTTATATGATCTGCCTGGCCCCTGTGCACATTGCGTTAGTGGCCCTGTGACCTTCATTTTGGGACTTCTCACCTCTATAGCATCTTCCTTGAGAAACACTTACCGGCCAACGCGAAGACAGAGTTTTGGACAACAATACAATAACCTCGTGTGTTGTTCCTAACCCCTTTCCAGAGAGTGTCTAATCACTTTTTGGTCTCTTTGGGGAACATAGATCCATTGGGTCAATGACCTTAATAGTTTCAGAACCCTTAGGCCTGGGTCTAACTGATATACAGAACTTTGAGCCCTGTGTGTATATTTTTGGCTGTTCCACAAATTCCTTGCACGCCTCCCTACTGAAATCTGTCTTCTGATTTTCTGCCTTCTTACACAGTCTCCCCAAATCTGTATGCTATTTATCTCTGCTGGTAGTGTCTCACTGCCTGGAAAAAAAATCGTATTTTCTGCAGCTTTTGAGATTTTATTGAATCCATTCTTTTTCTGATACTTTACTTAAATTATTAGATAAGACCAATCCCAATATCAGGGATGTTAACACTCTTCCACCCCAAGCAGCAGGCTCTATTTCTTGCATTTATTCTTTGTTCCTGTCACCAAGCCAGTTTTTTAATGGTAAAATATTCCTCTCAGTCTCATAGTAACACAATAAGGAAAAGAAATTATTCACATTTATATGATCACTGGGATTTTCTTTCCCTTCTTTTTTTTAAAAGTGATTCTCCAAAAGCTTTCAAGTTATTTTTTCAGTAATTTATACCCATTCCTCTAGGTGATATTTTTAAAGCTTATATTCGATGATGTTTGTCTGGGAATTGGGACCATGAGAAGTTGGTTACGTTGCCTGCTTACAGATGAAGCTAAATTAATACATACTTGCAGAAGGGACTTATACAAGCATTTTCAGGGCCTAAATATAGGAAATTATTCTGAGGGATGTGCAGATAAACCAAAGTGGAGAAGAGATGGAAATTATCTCAAAAATATAGGCACAAGTACAGCTGCCACTGGAAGAAAGCGGCGGCACATCACGCTGCTGTGCGCAGACAGGGCTGTTCAGAATTACTCCGCGTAGTTGCTGATTGAGCTCATTGGCTCTTGGCTGCATTGGCCACTGCAGGATTTTAGACCGCTGCAGGAATAGGGGGCGTCCTGTCTACCCCAGGCCTTGCTCTGCCAGGATGCCAAGGCAAATTGCCCTTGTGTCTGTGAAGGTGAGCAATTTGACCATCTTTTATTTTCAAGACCAAATTTTAGAAGAATTACTAGACACTGTATTTGTCAGTGAAGTCATGTTAGTCACTATAGCTTCCCCCATCTCTGAGCAGATGACCGGAATCCTCGCCAAGGTTAGCAGGGATAGAATGGACAGGGGCATTTAAACCGTAAGAGAAGACCTCTGAAACACTGCCATTGCAGGACTGTTTTCAAGGTTGTGAGATATACTTTTATAAATTAAAAAATCTTGCAAGCAGGGTCCCTCATTTGGAGCACTTACACAGTTCTTGACATTGAGATCAGCGCCATATGTAATCAGCAGTCTGATCATCTTGTACCGATTCAGTCTCACGGCGTCGTGCAGGGGGGTATCTCCTTCCTAAAGAAGCAGGGTGAACAGGCTAAAGGTGGGCCTGCGGACAGGAAGTGGGTCCCGAGAGGGTGCCAGGCTTGGGGAGTGATTCCAAATCAATGGGAGTGAAATTTAGGAAGCGGAACTCTGCCCGGCTACTCACTCGGTCTTTGGCATTGAGGTCCGCCTCACAGGCGATGAGATGCTCTGCGCACTCATAGTGGCCGGTCCTCACCGCCACGTGCAGCGCTGTGCTGAGCAGCTGCGAGATTGAAGAACAAGAACGCTGCTGATGTGAGGAACGGGGCTGTCCCAGACCCCAAGGCAAGTGGGTGGGGGGCAGGAAGTGGCCACTATGCATGAGCTCTCAGTGGCAAACGGGGTGCAGGAGGAGGGAAATGGGGTACAGGAGGAAGGAAACGACAGATGGGAAAGGGGATGGGGGAGAGGAAGAAGAGAGAGGAGGAAGATGAGGAAAGGAGCCTGGCGGCTGGAGGAGGAGGAATACCTTATCCCGGGCACTAATTTTTGCTCCTTTATTCAGCAACAGTTTTAAGACATCCAAGTTTCCTCCACGGCTTGCCCAGTGGATGGCTGTGGATTCCAGCTACACCGGAAGGTAAAAGGACATGACTTAACAGTAAAGAAGAATCTGGTCAGAGGAGTTAGTACTTGGTTTCTAAGGCCCAGAAACACCAGCTTTCCTAGGGTCTGGATTCCCAGCTCCAACTCTTGGCCAAATGTTATAGCTGAACTGTATGTGTGTGAATGTGAGTACGTGCACTCATACATGTGCATCTGTTGTGTGCATCATTAGGAGGCTTTTAATCTAATACATATTAGGAAGACAACTACGATTTGCCAAGCATTTCCTTGTGCCAACATGGTGCTACCCACTCGACATGTTGGTCCTTCTGGCAACATTATGAGGTAAGTATTACTGTGTTCATTTTGCACATGAGAAAAACAAGTCTCCAACGTGTGTAAGTTTCTTACCCAAGGAAATACAGCTAGTCAATGGTAGGATAGATATTCAAACCCACATCTGCCTGGAACGTTAAACCACTTTTGCCCAATAGGTATCCTCAAAAGTTCCAGACAAGTTACTTAAAAATTCTGGCAGAATAAAAGTAGTCCCTTCCAAAAGATGTTAATCTGGATCTGATACCCCTTCCTGTGTCCCTGTTGTTTTTTCCTCCTCTCTTGCTGGTTGCCTGCTGTCATTTGTGCTAGCACCACCTCTGTGCCACGACTGTCATCACTTGTGGTCACTGCACACTGCACTTACTCGTAGATGATTCCCTCTTCATTGCTCTGTTTGGTACATCCCTGGCCTTTCAATTCCCACACTCATGAATTTTAGAGTCTTTCCATGCAAACTTTATTTTTTGTTTCTTTAATTGTTTTTCTTTGTGTCTTTTGGGTTCAATTTTGGCCAAATCCTTTGAACTCCTTTTTTTTTAACTCTTGATATACCTTTTCTACTTTGCTATAAAGTCCAATTGGGCTACATTTAAATAATAAAGTATTTCCCAGCTCAGTTTCAGTTCATAAAATATGCTGTATACTGATCTTTGTAGACATCACAGTGGTTGAATTATTGAGGTCTGAATAGCAGCTGCTCTCCATAGATCCAACTCATTTTGTATGCAGCCCAACCCCAAATCACATCTGTGGCAGTCGGCATCTATCACATAAGGTGTGCAGCTAGAGAATTCGGATTCATTGCTGGCAGCCAAGGGGCCAGAGCAGACAGCCGTGTATAATGGAAGGACAGGGATGTTGAAAGGCAAGTGTCGACTGCATTACCTCTCAGTAATGCTACTGACTTGATAATGACCCAACTCTCTGATGAGGATATTGAATTCTGCTCCACAGCTTTTACTTTTTTCTTTTCCCTGGAACACTCCTCTCCTTTTAAATATGTATAGAAAATACTTTTCACATGACCTAGTCTCATCTCCCAACTTCCCTTTGTATGGAGAAATAAGATTTTGCCTAGTTCTCTCAGATCATTTTCCCATTGTTTCATTGTAGGTATTCTCAAGCTTCGTATAGTCTACTCATTTTGACTTATTTCCAAGCAAAGAAATATATTTACCATATCACGGAATTCAATCTGGGCTCCAGCTTCCAATAGCTTTTCCACAATTGGCAAATGTCCTTCCAGGCACGCTCTATGAAGAGCTGTCCGCTTATACTGTCAGAATAGAGATCAAAAGAAAGAGAGAGGGAGAGAGAAGTGCATATAAAACTGTGCATAAATCCTTTCTATGAGGTGTGCATCTGGAAATGCTGGTGATCTAATTGATAGAAACTTGAGTACTTATTTATGAATCAGAAATGTCAAATTCACTAAAATTGCAGAAGTAAAACAATTATCCTGCGACTGCGATTTGAGCTTCCTGCAATAGACATCACTAAGTGCCTAGAAGTCTGCACGGATGGTGTGAACTTAAAGGTTGAAAACTACCAGGATGCTGGTTTTCCCTCTCGTGTGTTGCACCTTCATTGTTTGGGTCTCATTTGTCATGCAGCTCAGACAGTTTTCTTCCATATGGGACTGCTGCTAAGTTAAATATCTAAAAGTATTCAATTCATTTTAAGAAAATGAGAGACTTATTTTTAGCTCAACTTCAGAAATGATTCCCCATTTCAATTCATGGGGAAAAGGACATAAAAAGGATTAGCGATTTCTGGTAAATTGGCCTCATACAAGTAGATGAACAGACCTATTAAAGCTGGAACAACTGTAGGCATTATTTCACTCCAGTGCCCTTTATTTACAGATGAGGAAACTGAGGTCCAGAAAATGCAAATTAGCGGCTAAAAATCAAGTAACAAAGTAGTGACCGAGCTGGCAATTGAACCCCAGTCTCTAGATTCCCTGTCTACAGCTGATGTGTTCAGGTCTAACCAGAGATTATGCTAGTTATATATTTCTGCAAAGGTGATTTGTTGGCCTTGCTTCATTATTAAAAGTCTATCCCAAGGATCTAAGAAGTTAAAGATTAAGTGAAAAATCAGCCAGAAGTATTTAATGCAAGAAAATGATTCAATCCATAGCACTAATCCAGCCTTTTTAATTTTTTACTTATTTTTGTTAGGGGTTGGGTTTTTTTTTTTTTTTTTTTGGTGTTTGTTTGTTTGACCACTGTACTCTCCCATTATGCTGCTGGCATATGTGGCAACAGCTGGGAAAACTGTTTCAGGTGGATTGATTTTTGGCATCATATTAGCAAGGCTGCAAATAAAGCATAAGAATCACAAGATTGATGAGCTGGATTTTCAGTGCTTTGTATAAGCCTTACCTCATCAGAGACATCTGGATTGTTCTTGTCTGACAAGAATTTTTCTACTACTGGCAGTTTATTCTCCAGAGCCGCTTTCAGAAACTGAGGCACATCCACAGGTTCTGTCTAAAGCCAAAATAGGGGGAGAGTTACCATGGGGGTCCCAACATTCAGTCACGCCCTCCACTGGTATTTATTCCCCCATAGCATCCACACCGGACGTGTAACACCACAAAACCAAGTAGCCCTTACGATGACTTCAGGCTCAGGCTCCTTTACAATGGGAACTTTAGTTTTCCTGTATTTTTTCTTTTTCTTCAGTTGAATGATAACTTCAAGGTCTTCTAAATTTTCAAGCTTTGACCGTTGTTCTAGTTTTTTCTTCTTGAGCTAAAAAAAACCCCACATTTCAAAACATGTTGAGTTCTACTGACAAGCATTCTGGCTATAGCTAAACAAAATCTGCAAGGTCTGAGATAAGGATGTGAACAGTTTGAGCAAAAAATTAAAAAATAAATAAATCTTTGATTTCAATTCAGTGATTTTTTTATTCAACTATTTGGGGGTCTAATTTTCAACTGCCTCCATCTTCACTTCTCTTGCATGTTATCATCAGCTTTTGACTAATTGGAGATAGGAACTAGTGATGATTTTTGAAATTACTGCCATAAACAAACCCAAGATTTCTGTAGAATCCTTTTTGTTTATCATATTCAATACTATTTTTTAACCCCAAAGAATCCAATATTAAATGTTAAACTTTGAAATATCAATGCCAACCTCTTTCACGCATTCTACTAAGCAGGGCCCATGAAACAGACTCTCTTGGGACTATAGCTAACGAATGCATGTTTTATCTGCACTTAGTAAGTAATGAAAATACACCCAGCAGCATAGATCTTCTCAACACAGATAGTGGACACAATTAATTATCTGTGGACCACAAACCACATTATTGAGAAAAAGAGGCCTGCCTCTCTTGGAATTAACTGGATGCCTATGACATCAGAAATTCATGGGACACATTTCTCTTTCCAAGTCTTTCAATCAAAACATGGTCAAAGAACATTCAATCATTGATTCAGAATCTAGAGGTCATAGTCTTGCCAAAATATTCTTTCCCACAACTGTCCCATAGAGGTTGCCTCTTTATGGATTCAAATTTGGTAAAGAAACATCTCCGGAATGGTGACATTTATTTCCTTTCTCTCTCTGCTTCTTCCTGCTTGGCACCCCCTTTCCCTACTCCCCAACATCCCATGAGTGATTCCATTGAAGATCCTTACCTCTGCCTCTCGTTGTTTTTCAATCTGCCATTGTTGCTCCCCACGGCTGAGGGAGTGGGGTGGAAGTGTTTTCAGGTCCTCTTGCTTCTCCAAAGTAACAGCAGCTTCATACTCTCCATCTGTGAAATCCTCAGGAAGGAACTCCCCAGTGTCCCCACTGCCACTCTTCTTCCCTGTGACCTACAGGGAAAGAAGATGGAAGGGTCAGAAGTAGTAGGGCCTGTCCAGAGGTTGTTCTCTGCAGAGGATGCTGCAGGGGACTGCTGGTCCTTCCTGATCTCAGGCTGTGACACATTGCTGCAATGTGTCAGGATTACTTACCTTCAGGTGCTCACCCTGCTTCTTAGTTAAATCAAGGTTTAGGTTAGACTGATATGTTTAAATCCAGGTTTAATTGGCTTAATCACATTTCTCCCAGGAAACTCACAACCCCCCTCTGATTATTTATACGTCTTTCATTTTAGGTACTTTTGATAACTCTTGACCTTGAGTTGTAAAGTTTCCAGAAATAAGTTCTTGCAATAGAACTTCTTCTCTAAGGCATTTTGACAATGACATGTGATCCTACACTTTAGTAATAAAAACAAAGGAAAAGATAGTAAATAAGAAATATGTAGAAAATTTATTGCTGCCAGCTTCACTTTTCTAATTTCACTTATTTTATCATATAAACCAACCATTTCCCATAGACGACATTTTCAGACTACCTGTGCATTATGCCTGAAAGAAAAGGACATTTCATTTTTCAAATTAAAACCAAGACCGAGCCAGTTTTCAGTGTAAAGATAATGTGTCTTACGTACCAGCTCTTCTACTTTCAGCATCATCATGTTGGCCTAAAGTTCGTCTGAATAATGCTTTTCTCCTGCGGAATGAATCCCTTCAGTTGGCCCTGCTGAGCTAGCTCCTCCACACCGCTCTGTTTATATAGCTAGGACTGGGTGAGATAATCTTCCAACCTGGGAAGCCAAGTAACACCCCAGCCCCCACCAGTGGCCAACTCAGAGGCAGGTGAATTTTCATTCCAGACTCAGTGTCTGGGAAGCAGAAGAGGGAGGGGATGACAAGCAACGACACTGAATATGTGAATCAAGAAGAAATGTGAGAGGGCCATTCCTTTGGCAGTGACAGCACCGCTCAGCAATGCAAGTCATCCTAGTTATCGGGAAGCCAGGGGACAGCTGCCTGTTGATATTGCACCACAGCACTGCTCTTTTTCCTTCTTTGTCAGCTTTCATATGACTAACTCTATCAAGAAAATGTAAATACCCTGCATATCACATTCCCAGTAATATCTTTCTGATAACCAGGCTTATCAGCACTTCACTTGGGGGAAGTGGGACTTCAGGACACCCTATTCTCATGGGTAAAGGAGCCCAAGGGGAAAGGATCCCAGTCCAGTCCACACGGCCCTTGTCTGTATCTGCTTGGAATTCTCTGGAGTGATGTCTGAGCCTAAAAAGGCCCCATGACATGCCATCTTACCATCACTATAAAAAATTGAAAGCACTCAGTAATGCACTTTTGTTTCATGGCATCATTAGCCATAATTAGCATATGATGTGCTTACTGTCTTCTAAAACAGCATACTTACTGGAGCAATTTTTATCCAAAAAGGGCCCAAATGGTCCCTGAGACAGATTATATGAGACCAATTATTAGCAATGGTATGACCTTCATTAGGTCATAGAGCCCAAGTTCTTAGGTGCTGTGGGTAAAACACATCTATGGGAGCTTGTCAGAAATGCAGATGCCTAGGCCCCTCTTCAGGGCATTCTGAGTCCATTTAGGCTGAGTCCTAGGGACCTGTGTCTGTCAGGAGGTTCAGATCATTCTGATGCATCAGGGTGTGAGATGCATCACCAGAGAAGCAAAGAGCTTTCCATTGGACAGGAATGAAAAAGACCTGTTTCAGGTTTTTCATCTCTGAGGTGTTAAAGTATGTGAAAAATATTTAGGTGTCTTCATCGTTCAAGGAGAAATGAGTTACTATCATGAAAGCCATTTAAAACCTTTTTTTTTTTTCAGTAAAAGGAAAGAAGAGGGGGAGGGAGCATAAATGAAGGGAGTGTTTAACTCCTTCAAACTTATCCATTCAATGAATATGGCTGCCATTCCCTCTTGCCCCCTTATATTAATTAGCCCATGGATGGTTTCTCTGGAGTCTTCTGAATGAGACATTGACTCCCTAAACCACTGGTCAGGAAGGAACCTCCCAGTAACTCCTGTGTCTGTTCTGGTCTCCTCATGTTCTCTCCCAAAATGGATTTTATTTAAAGGAAATTTCCTGGTATTTTCTTTAAGGTGTAGATGGCTTTTACCATGTTCATTGGTCTCTTTAAGTAAGAAGAGGCCATTTAAGTTTTTCCTCTCATTTCATATGTCTTTTTGTTCCAGGGAAGAATAAACTGAGGGGAGTGTTAAGAGATATCTTGGAGGAAGGGTCATGGGTTGTTTATGAGTTTTGAATATGGAATCCTAGAACTATTAGTGCCCTTAAAGTTCAACTGTGACCAATGCTTTCATTTTACAGAAAGGATGCCAAGGCACAGAGACATTAAATAACTTGCTATAGATGCACAGCTAAGTGGTGGATGCCAAATTCAAGGGGTTTGATTCCATTCAACAGAAGCAGAGAATCACTGAGCTCAGAGCAGATTTTCTGGGCAGTTCACACCCAGACCCACTCAGAGCCCAACCAAAACGGGTTGAAAATCTCTTCAATGTTCAAACCAGCTGAAAGACTGCAAGCAGAATTTGTAGGATGGCTCAGCATGCCTGTTCCTTCCTCTAGTCACTTAATTATCCCCTCAGACCTGGCTGGTTCTGTACAGAAGGCTGCAGGAAGTCCTGAAAACTCTGCAGAGGATGACTCTTGAGGAAAGGTTGATGGAAGGGGCTGAACTTAAAGAATGGAGCCAACTGTGCACACCCTCAGACACCCTCAGGGCCAGCAAAATCCCTGCCGGGCTTCTCCGTTTCCCACATTGGTACAGTCTGTCATGAAACACGAGGGGATTGGCTTTGCAGAGGAAGATTCTACATACATTTAGCTCCCTAACAAGGTAGGACAAAATTGTATTTTCAAATCCTTATTCTTCAAAGTTGAAAACAAAACTCAACCAGAAGAGAGTTCTCTGTCACTTGTTTTTAGGGAGCCTTCTTCCTGTAACAGTTCACCTAGCGAGGTAAATCCTGAGATTTGTGTACTGGGCTTTATCATAGCCTCAGACTAGGCATACCCTTTTCTTATCAAGATGAACTAAGCCCTGGCTGGTGTGGCTCAGTGGATTGAGTTCTGGCCTGTGAACCAAAGGTCACCAGTTCAATTCCCAGTCAGGGCACATGCCTGAGTTGTGGGCCAGGTCCCCAGTAGGGGGCATGTGAGAGGCAACCACACATTGATGTTTCTCTCCTCTATTTCCCTCCCTCCCTCTCTAAAAATAAATAAATAAAATCTTTTAAAAAAAGATGAATTAAGACAACAGCACTCCAGATTGGTTCTAAATGATTTATTTAGCAGCTAGTGCCAACAGTCAATGACCAGAATGAGGAGGGGACGGTCCATGTGCTTTGCCAGAGTCACCTTGTAAGACTTTCCCCTCTCCCTGCAGCATTTATGCATTTCAGCAACCAGAATTATAACCTTATTTACAGCTGGAGGAACCAAGAGGCAGAGGAGCAGGACCTAAAGTCCTACTGCTGTCACCCGGGGTTGAGAGGACGTGCCCAATGCCACCCACACTCATGTGCGATGGCTCAGCTCCAAGGATAGTTTCATCTTTCCAAATTTTCAGACTGCTTCTCAAACATTTTATTTTTATCCTATTTTCTTAACAATATAGGTAATATATAAATTTGTTGTGTTAAAAACTAAAATATCAGAAGGTTATTGAATTGCCATTGTACCGAATGCTGACTTGGTACTTTTCTTATCACTCAATAATACATCTTAGAGATTATTTCCCACCAGCACAAACGAACCTGTCACATTATTTTAAACAACTTCATGGATTTATCTCTGTGTGTGGATATACCACTGCCTATTTAACCACTCTCGTATTTATGGACGTATAGGCTGTATTTCAAAAGGGTGACTTTTATGTGCTAAAATCAAAGGCACTTTATGGCACATAAAATTTTATTGTTATTAATACTCCTTGTCCTCGGAAACCTACCTCGATACTAAAAGGAAGGACTCCAAGGCCCCGAGCCAGATTGGGAGCAACGCGAAGACACGTTGTTCCGCTGCCGTACTTCTGATGGCTCATTTGCCGTCCTTCTTGATAGCCTTCCCGGGCCCAGCTGCTGCTCACCTTCCCTGGCTCAGAGAAACGGCTGACTTTGCCCGACGAGGAATGCAAGTCTTCTTACAGCCAAGCCCCGATTCAGTTACACTCTCGAAAATGCCAAAGGGAGGTCATAAAAGTGAAGCTAACAAGGTTCAAGTTTGTTTTCCCTCCCCCATCAACCAGGAACGGAATCACCTATAGTGAAAAAGCCGACACCACTGAGCCATTCTGAGCGGGACTGTGGCGTCTGCTTTCATCCCTTCTTGAAGGACGGAGTAAAGATCCAAGTCCTCTTCTTCCCAGGGCTGTGGCTAGAAGAGGCATGCACACACGCTGTGAGCCACACAATCGCAGCTTCTTCCTGCGGTTATCCGTGGCCTCCAACATTAGAAGTAGGCAAAGTTCTACAGGTCTTACCCCAGACCTTACAGCAGGTGCCTTGTTACAGTAACTGACGCGCGCCGACTCCAACCCCGCCTCGCGTAGGAATCCCTGTCAGCCGACAGGCACGCACAACCGCAGGGCTGCTCTGTAAACTCGTATAGGCCCTCGGGAGGAGTCCAGCATAAAAGGTTTACTTCAAGACAAAGGAAACCACATTTGAGCAGCAGATTTCAGCTAATTTTCTAGACTCCAGGTGACAGGACCTTCATACGTGGCCCAACCTCAGAGCTGACAGAATCCTAGCACTTGCTAGAGGCCTAGGGTTCCAAAGGGCACAGAACAGTGCCTGACACATAGAGGGGCTAAGGATTTAGCTGATGACTGGCAGGAGTTTTATAGTCTTTTCTAACCAACCACATATCTCAAATCCTCCTTCCGATGACATAATTTGTAACATTTCTAATGCTAAGTAACAAATAATCCACTGTTACTAATTAAAAGTCAAGGTAAAGTGCTCGTGCTGGTCTCTGGAGTGCGTGCAGCTCATTAGCATCTTTCAAAGGCTAGCAACAAGTGCTGTAATCTCCCAGTCAGGGCGCCCCACAGGTGCACTGGCACCGCATAGGGCGGCACTCATCAAGGCTGGGTGTGCCTTAGAACCAGCTAGGAAGCTTTTACAAAGTGCTGGTGCTCAGGCCTGGCCCCCAGTGAATGAAATCGAATCTTTGCTCTAAGGTCCAGATATTAGCATTTAGGAAAATCCTCCAGTTACTTCTCATTTCTGCTGAGCACTGAGAATACCACCACAGGGGATACATTTAAGTGAATATGTATGTAAATGTAAATAAATATATTCTTGAAGTTATAGGAGGCAGTTAGGCCATATTTATCCCTGTCTCAGAATTTTGATTGTTAAAGACTTTGCCTTTACTGAGACTATGGGAAACACACATGGACACACAGGCACAATTTACTCATTTAATGTGTATTTGGCTCCATTCCGTGCCAGGCACTTTTCTAGACCTGAGACACACCAAGAGACCAAGCCCCCTGCCCTCATGGAGTTTTCACCCGAAGTACTAAAGGGAAACTGCACACAGTAGAACACACTTCTGCCACACAGCCAAGGAGGGCCAGGGAAGGCAGCAGTTGCATATGTGTGAAGTTGTGAAGGAGGAAGGGCATGAGACGAGATATTGGAGAACCTGGCTTTTAACCCCAGCTCTGCCCTGTGTCCAGAGGAGCAAGTCCCCTCACCTCTTAGTCCCCTCAGATCCTCAAGTTACCAAAGGGCAGCTTTGAACGAAACAATGTCTAGGGCCCCAAAGTTATTGAGGTCAAAACCACTGAATCAAAGGAAAAAATAAGCGTGAATGACTGCAGCATCTCCTGCGGGCATCAGAGGAGATTCTCCAAAGGCTCTGCTAGGAAATGGTCCATAAAGCCTTCACCAGCCCAGTTGATGTACCAACCAATTTCAAAACATGCCCCCATCTGATAAAAATGAAAATCTCACACCTTCTGTTAATATGAATACAAATGTCAAGGTCAACTTAGGGCCCAAGCCAAATGAAAGTAACAGTAATTCTGAATATGATTTTCTAAACTTTGCTGGAGTCTGTGCCAAAAAGGTAGCAATAAAGAGTTGGGAAGGGCTGTCAGCAACTTTATATTAAAATTCTTATATCTCTAAACAATGGGTTCTTTTTGAGTTCCCTACACTAATTCTTATAGTCTTATAAAGTCAGAGCCTGTCCCGGCCAACTTTCCGAGCTGGGATGAGGATTAGTGCCTGGTCTGGTACACCTTTGAGAAGAACAGGTGTGTGGGAGCATCAGCTCATGTGACTGCAGAGTGACTCCCGCTCTTGCCCCTGAACTTTGTGAAAAGCTGCACTTACTTCATGAGATGAAATTTCACTGAATGGACAGCGGGAAGATGGGGCGTTTGCACTGAAGCAGTTTTTTAAAAGGGAGTCTGATTGTCATAGTAACGCTCTAAAAAGGTTTTGACATAACTTTGGAATTACTTCACATCCCATTTACACAGGACATCCACTTGGGGTGAGAGATAAGTGCTTCTGTTACCGCAAAAATAGATAGAAAATCCATTTACCCCTTTTAGCCAGGGTATGAAAGCAGAAGAGAATTATTTTTAAAATGCAATTTCTGACTTCAAGTAAGGAATATTGGGAAAAAAATGTCTTGGTGTAGTTTGGAGTTTCCTAATAAAAGAAAACACTGCAAGAAATCTTAAATATGGGTGTTTTGGGAAGCAGAGAAATTTAGGGCCAGTAAAAACACTACTGGTTATTGAGTCATCAGGAAGGGCCTGGCTCAGGCAGGCAGGACCCTCTTACTCTAAAGACTGAAATCTTCCTTTGTAAACATTCCCAAAGCTTAAAATCTCACCGTCATGTAGTTTCCCATGGGTAAGCTTGGCAGGTAAGCGTATTTGTCTTATTCTAGCTTCAGAAAAGACCATCCCCATCAAAGGTATTCATTGAGCCCCTTTTTACAATGAGTCTTGCTAGATCAAGGGAGAAAAGCCAAAAGATGAAGTTTCTGTCATTGAAGTCTTACAAGAACTACCCCCTTCCATCGGCTCAAAACCATTCTTATAACTGGGTATTGTCAAGCTCTTCAGAACCTCAAATTTGGATCAGGCTTCAGTATGTCTTGCTCATCTCCTAATTCAACACACTGGAACAAGTAACACCTGAAGAAATGAAGTGGCCTGTCCAAAGTCACATGCAGAGTCAGGCTGCAAATCTAGGTGTCCCTACATCCAGGCAAGATGAAAAGTACCTCAGTGCTTTTCTTCACAAAGATATGATAGCTGATATCTACTGCTCAATTTCCTTCAAAGTAAATACCCCTATATGTGTGTGTTTTTCATGTTTTCTGTCTCCCTTCTCCTATACAGAGCTTCTTTCACTTTAAAAAATATGTATAGGTTCTCATTCCTTGAAATGACAGCTGATTCCAGGTCTGGGACAGGGAAGGTATGAGATGAGCTTGGAATTACCCCCTGCTGGAAAACAGGCAAGCACTCATGGGCTGACTAATGGGGCCTTGAGGAAAGGAGCAACAGCACAGGGCTCACGCTATGTAAATTGGGGCACGGTGAGTGCCAGGAAGAATAATGGTGGTAATTTATGAATGAAACATAATCTGTTGAGTCCATAGTGATAATAAATGAATAACATAAATGTATAAATAAGTAAACAGAGAAAGAAAGGGAAAGGGAAAAGCTCTTCTTTATAGAAGAATGCCAGATCATTAATGTAGAGAAAAGGGTAACATTAGAAAGTTCACTAGTTTGCAATCCCCAGTGAAATAACCTGATTCACGCAAAGTTCATCAATGAACCCCAAAATCGTGTTATGAAACATCACTGGGTGTCAGGATATTCTCCTCGTGCTAAAGGATCACACGGAGACGACTTGTTAAACAAAAACGGGGCAAAGGGCACCTTTACCGTGGAGAGACTCGGCAGGCACTGCCTTCACAAGTGACCAAACTTATTGTCAACAGAAGTGCTAGGGCCCAGGTATCAGTATTTTTTAAACCTTTCCAGCTGATTCTAACTTCCATCCAGAACTGAGAATACCATCCTAGGGTTTAGATTTACACAAATATGTATGTAAACACACATACATATATTTTCTTAAAGTTGTAGTAAACAGTTAAGGCATCCTTGTCATTGTCACAGGATTTTGATTGTTAAAGGCTCTGCCTTATGAAGACTATACTATGGAAAAATACATCGTGTGCGTATGTGTGTGTGTGTGTGTGTGTGTGTGTGTGTGTGTAGGTGGGGGTAGAGAGAGCTCCACTGTAAAATATTAACAATTGAATCTAGGTGAACAGTATACAGGTGCTCATTGTACTATTCTTTCAATTTTTTTCAATGTGTCAAAATTTTAAAGTTAATCAAACCTTTTTGTAAAAGCCCTAGAATTTAAGCTCCATGAAGCAAGGGATGTTTGTTTTGTCTGTTCCTCTCACTGATGTGCACTAAGCACTTAGAGCAGTCCCTGGCACATAGTAGGCACTCAATAAACACGTGTTTAATTTAAAAAAAAAAAACAGAAAAGGAGGTGGCTCCAGCTTGGAGGCGAAGGGGGTGGAAGCCAGGGAGCCGGCTGTCTGCAGGCACGGGCCCTGCCAGCCAGCGTTTGCTCAGAGCTCCTCCAGAGCCACAGGAATGCGCGGACGAGGCTCCTGCGGGCAGTGCTCTCTCGGCTGCATCCGCTTTGGGTGCCGCCAGCTGGGCAGAAGGTTGGGGAAAGAAGAGTCACTCAGCCAGAATGGCTTACCCATGACCTGCTTTCCCGCCACCCACCACGATCTAACTGGAAATGGCAAGACGTTTCTATGAGAGTGTAAAAACGCAAGCATCCGTCAGCACACAATCTTTCAAGCACCCCACAGATTCAAGGGCAAACTTGAATGTCTGTTAAACCTCCTCCATCGGGAGATCTAACAGACCCCATGCGAAGGGTGAAATTAAAATCTTACAGTAAGGCAATGGCTGACTTCTTCCTTCACTTTAGCACCTTTAATGCCACCAAAGCAAAACATTATTTTTAAAAGTTTTGTAAGATTCTGCCAGTTAATGACTTACTACTTCATTTCCAAATTCTGAGGTTGAAGAAACATAAGTATTAAGAAATGGCTGGCATATGAATGAAACCAAAATGCCCGAGGAGCTTCAAGGAAAAGGAGAGCACCAGGGCAGTGGCGAGGGATTCCGGGGTGTGCCACAGACTGAGGGGCTCCCCAGAAGGCCAGCCGGATAAAGGATTCTTCCTTTCCTCCTCTCTTTCTCTTTGTTCCTTTGTTTTTGCCATCTCTTTAATTTTTCTTCTTTTAATCCATCCTTCCTTCTTTCCTCCCTCTCTCTCTCTCTCTCTCTCTCTCTCTCTCTCTCACACACACACACACACACACAGTAATTGAAACTAAAGTGAAGCTCAGGTTGACCTCAGCCTCCACTTCCCAGCCACCTGGTAAGTGGAGCCAGGCCGTCTTAATAGTGACTGTTTGAGAAGGAGGTGTAGACCCTTTTAACTGGAAAAGTCCCCCAGGCATGTCATCTCTTTCCTGTGTAGACCTGCAAGGGAGGTGATCTTACCTCTCCCAGCTGGAGGGAGCCTGGCAGTGCTTTCTGAACTGAATTCACAAAGAAAGGGAAGAGCCTGTTTGGAAAGACACACTCTTCTGCTGCCAACACAAGCAGATCTTGTAGGGTGGAGGGAAACTGCAACCCCTCCAAGATCTTTGCTCTCCTTGGGAGCTGAGGTTCTCAGGTTTCACAAAGGAATTTATAGAGCAGACTGACGCCTCTGGGGTTGGAATCAGCTCAGGACTAAGTGGCAAGCTTGAAGAGGGACAGGCATCCTTCTCCGCTTTTGTGCGGGCTGGTGATTGTTTACCGGGGATGAAAATGTCCTCTCACTGAAAAGGAATGTTTGGCAAGGAAATGACCTCTGGAGGCCCAGGCCAACTGCTCCCTTGGGAGTCCGTTTGGTTAATAACAGATCAGAACCACCAACCTGGACAGATCGTACTGGGCAGCGCATGGGAGGGGGCTGGGATCATGGGAGCTTTGTGATGTTTTAAACAACTCCTGCCTTCAAAAGACAGCTGTCCTCTTTTCTAGGTAAATTATGTAAGGCAAAAGCAGGAAAAGGGGGAAATGAGGTTAGAAATCATATAAAAAAAGAATATTTGATTTATTTGTGTAAGCATTTCCTACTGTACCTTAGCTCAGAGCTTGTCCTAGGTGCTTTCAAAACCTTGTATGAGGGTCCGCTGCTCTGGTTGCCGGTATCTACACTTGAATGAAGGAGATAGAGGTGATGATCTTCCTTATTTGGTGGCTCTGGAAACCACATTCCCTCCTCACCTCTCTTCTCATAAGAACCTGGCCATGGTTTGCAGAAGCCAAGCCATTCAGCAGCCCCCACCCGTGGCACTGCCTTATCTCAGAGTCTTCACTGTGGAATTCCAAGGCCCACCCGGTGCTCCGGATGTGCTTCAATTCATGGCCTGCTACTTGGCTCCTCTTGTCATGACAAGCAGATAACATAGCTCACATGCCTTCTCCTTTCCTGCATACCAACCGGACCCCAGATCTGAAAAGGAAACACACCACAAACCACAAGAGGTGGGGTTTTATTTTTATATAGACATTGTGAAGACTGAAATAAACCTAGAATTGTGAGAAGTGCTTTCCAATAGTGCTTCAGTTTATTCTCTCAATCACCCTGGGATTTTAACAGATGAGGAAATTAGCAGATGCAGAGGTTAATTAAATATCACCAGTGACATAGCAGGGGTGTATGTGTGTGTGAGGGGGGTGTGAATTCAAACTCTAAGCTGACTCTGGGCCCAGAGCACCATTATTGTTGTTAAATCCCATCACAACTAAGAATGACCCTGATGGAAACCATTGTCAAGAAGATTTACTAAGTTCAAACATCATTAACTTCAAGACAAGTCATAGCCTTTCTTCAAGGTTGGTGTCAAAAGGTACACTTCCGTTACTCATCAACATCACCATGGTTACAACCACAACTCAAATGCAATTTACAAGTACTTATGTCTAAGAAGCACCAAGAAAGTAGAGAAAATATTTGTCAAACATATTAGTAATGAATTGGTATAGCTATGAAATAGTGTTGGGAATATGTCCAAATCAATACATATGAATCAGTGAAATGCCTCCTTTAAAAGACCAATAGAGACTCTTATGTGGGATAAAACAATACAAACCCAGCTCTATGCTGTTTATGAGAGACACACATACCAGAATGACATTGAGTGGTAGAAAATGAAGGCATGGCCAAAGAGACACCATGCAAATGCTACCAAAATATGCAGAGGAGGTAATATTAGTACCAGACAAAATAAGTCAAAGAAAAAAGGACTAAATGGGACAAAGGGATGAAAAACACAAGCCAACAAAAAAGTTCTACCAGTAATTACTTTTTATGCAGTCAACAACTATGCAGTCATCAAAATATCTAAAGACCAAGTCTGTGCTCTCAAGCCTGCCTAAGAACAGTACACACAGGAAAAAGTACCCTTCGGGCCCCATAGAAGCTTGTTTCTTCCAGTGGATAATTTGTCTGCAGTATATTTAAAGCAGGGAGCTTAAGCTCAGACTTCCAGAATTGGAATTTTCAAAATATTTCAGGGAGAGGTTATTTATGCTGTATGAGTATTTTACATCAGGGAAGCATTATAACAAATAGACCATGAAAATCATACCACATCCTAAGGAAAAACAAAAAGCCACAGAAGGTTCTTGGAGCGTCTCTTCAGGAAATCCTCAAGCGCTCAAGGCACTCGCCAGTTAGGGTGATGTGTTCATAAATTTCCCCTAACAAACTCATTCCAGCATCAGAAAATGACAAATCAATCAAACTTGAGAGGATTGATAGCTGAACTCTTCCAGGACTGGGAACATAAAGCCAGGAAAGAAATTTATGCCAGAAAATTAAATCCCTTCTTGCCAGAAATGAAAATAAAGACAGGGGGAAAAAAAAACCCAGTTACTTCTTTTCAACTCCTGTCTACCATTTTTTAGGCAAAAGAGTGAAGATGCAGTTTAGAGCTGCTTACAGGTGAAAGGGAATTTTTTGCAAAATTAAGGAACAAAAGTGCTCAGTTCTTGAATTCAGCTCATCTTCTCCAGCAGGGCTTGGGTCTGTGGGGGGAAGGGGCCAAGAGCTAAGGAGGGAGAAGGTTTTCTCTGTACCAGGTTTCTAAATGGTATCTTTTGAGGGGACACAATCTGAGTTTATGTTAAAGAGAAACTGAACACTAGGAGGTGCTAATTTTGAGTTTATTCTGATAAGCGTACATTAGACCATGAATTGGTTAGAAAAGCTGAATGAATAGTTTCCAAGAGAAGAAAGCTTTTTCTTCCTGATCCTTTGTTAGGTCACACTAAGGTGAGATTCCTTTACTTAAAGGGGAGTTGATGCAGTAGAGTTGACCTCACTACTACCTTCTGTTCTACATCTAAACCAAATAAATGCCTCCGAACTCTGTGGGAACATAGAAAGCAGACCCCACTGGGTCATTGACCAGCAAGGTTTTTCAGTGTATGAATGGGCTGAACACACACAGGTACACACACATACATGTATACATGTGTCTATTTACATACATGGTAGCTAGATAAATAAATAGATGAGAAGGAGAGATGTTCATTTGGGGTCTTCTTCTATCTCTCCCTTTCTATTCCTTGTGTTCTCTTTTCTCTTTCCCCTCTCTCTGTCTCCTGACTCTGCCTCTGTTTCATTCCCTGTTTGTCTGCCAGTGGGCAGGTCTTGTCTCTGTTGTTTCTCCATGGAGCTCAGCATATTTCTCTCAGCCACTGGCTATCTGCCCTTCTCTCTTCCTCTTTTTGTCTCCCTCCCTTCCTTACTCCTGCTTTGGCTCTGGCTGTGGCTGCTGCTGCTGATGCTGCTATGATGCATTTTCTATTGATGGAGTGAGTATTAAGGATGCCCAAATATGGTAACAGGTTTCAGTCAGGGCTGAGATCATGGTAGGCAGGCAATGCTTGCACTCTGCACAGTGCTCAGGAAACTCAGGACTGTCAACACCGGCCCACTTTATGTGCAGATGCTGATGGTCAGGAGGAGACAGAGTGATGTAGCCAGGCTCCAGTTTATAAAAGGCAGCGGAGGCTGTCTGTTGGCAGCTGCCACTTATCACAGTTCAGTCAGTGTTCTACCCCACAGCAGTATGCACGCATGCCCACTGTGATCACTTTGCTGGGCTCTTCCTGGAGGGGAAACCATTTTCCTTGGAATTACTTAGACAATTAGAGTAAATCACTGGATTAAAAAAAAGCTCAGGTACAACAATGAAACCATTGAAAAAAATTTTTCTTAAAGAAAGCTAACCTCCTTTTAAAAGAGTGTTCAAAGAAATTGCCACATCAGAGTTCTGAGATGTTAAGAATTCCTCTCATTTCTTTCTGTGGCTAAAGCCAGGAACCTTCTAGAATACTGCAATTGCTTGTTGCTTAGAGTGAAGGATAAAGGATAAAGGATAATTTTGTTTGTCTGAGATTGAACCCACCTCAGTATTTTTCCAACATGTTTCTTGAGCAAAACCCTGGCTAAACAACTTTCAACCAATCTTTGAGGGAACAACTTTTCTAATTAAAGAGCTTTGCTTAATTAAGTACTCAGCCATGCCATTTTAAATAATTCATTTTTACTGAATCCTTCTGGAACCTACAGAAAAATCTCCAGAATGGACGGCATCAATTTCAGCTACAGAAGACAGCTGCAGTGAGGGGCCAGGGAGACAGGCTATAATGCTGGATGTCAAGGGTACAGCCCTAGTTTTCTCTATTTCCTTTTTGTGGTTTTTCTTTAAGGAGAGTCCAAGTCAGAAAGACAGGGAAGCTTATCCTTTAAATTCATGGCTCATGAAATTGATCAGAAAAGGCTTATAAAGTCTTTCTGAAGGGCTCTCTAAGGTGTGAAACTTTGCACCTAGGACAAATTCTAAACTGTAATGAGGCTTTCCCCTCAACCTACCCCGTTTATCACCATTTATTGAGCATTCATCACATGCTACACTGTGGGGTAAATGTTTAATTAGCTCATTTAAATTTCATAGTAACATTTTAATACAGATGCAATTATTTTCACTACTTTGCAAATGAAAAAGCCAAACCGGATGGATTAAAGCAGTATGTTTACACAGATAAGAAGGGAGAGATCTGGGATTCAAACCCAGGTTTGCTGACCTTAAAGTCTGTGTCTTCAAATAAATACCTGTCTCATGGGCAGATTTGCCAGCTCAGAGATTAGCTACAGAGAGAGAACTAGCCCTGAGCCTCAGTGGCAACAAGTGTCCCAGAAAAGGAGCCTGCTTACCCTCCCAGGGCCTGTTCAGTAAATCTCAGAATGTTATGGCGAGCATCGTAATAAAAACTACGTTTGTTAAGCCCTATACCATTTGTAAAGCTTGATATTTATTATTCTGAATAATCTTTTCAAGAAAGCATATTCCCATTTTAACAGAAAAAGAGACTAAGATCCAAAAAAAGAAACTATATTCCCAATGACTGACCATCAAGACTCGGGCCAAGGTTGATCTGACTCTTTGTCCAGTACCCTGTGACCTACTTCTCTTGGGACAACTCCAGTTAATTGATCATTACTAGTCTGAAGTGTTGTTTTGAAAAACAGTCTCAGGGTGAATCAGTCAAAAAATGTCATGACTGATTAACCATGTCTGCATGGGCACCAATATTGAAAGCAGCAACGCACTCGCACAATTAGGTCATCTTTGATCTGATTAGTGCAACCACATGATTTTACAGAAGAGGAAATAGAGGCCCACCTCAGAAATTCTGAGACTTCTCAGAATTTGAATTAAGTTGATTGCAACTGAACTGAAGCTGAATTGAATGAAGTGAACTGATTTGAACTGAATTAAACTAAACATACCTGGACCAAAGAAAGCATGAGAGGGGACCTCAAAAAACCCAGAAATTATCTATAAAAAATTATATATCTATTCTTACATGTTTAAAATTCAATTGCCTTCAAAGTCATCTCCAGTTGATGCAATACACCTAATGAGATGTTTTTTCCACAGCTCAAAACAGTTTTTGAACTTGTCGATTTTGATGCCTTTTAGTGCTTCTGCTATTTTTTTGTTTCACCTCTTCCACATTGGCAAAACATTTCCCTTTGAGGACTTTTTTCATCCACGGAAACAAAAAAAAAATGTTGCTTGAGGTGATAGCGGGTGAATAGGTAGGATGGGGCACAGTGGTCATGCCATTTTGGGTCAAAAACTGCTGAACATTCAGCACCATGTGGGCAGGTGTGCTCATAAATCACTCATCATGAAATGGGCAAATGTGTTGCAAGAGTCTTTAAAGAAATATTCACTGAAGCCAGACACAGCCTCTCACAACAACACCAGTTGGTACTCTGGATACAGATGGGTTCCTAGAACACTCACCTAGTGGAGTAAGCCTATACTACAAGGGGCCTGCCCTCCAGAAGATAAATTCTGGGGTTTTTTTGTATCCCCACTTATAATGTTAGGCCTAGTGATCAGTATATTACACAGTGAAATATTGAAATAAAACAGGAATAGAACTAGAATTTGTGAGCAGAAAAATATGGAGCATTTCCTTATCTCAGATTCTCACTATCTAGAAATTGCTTGTGAGTAATTAACAGTGAATATTATTAATTCATACATTTAATAAGATGTTGAGTGGTACTTTTCTTCTTGCCCTAAATTTGTTGTCTAGGGCTTCCAGCTGAAAAACAAGGAGAGTGGCCACACACTATAAGAACTGGGGCCAAAACTTTGTTCTAGGGAAGACATAGTAGAACTAGCCTTGAGGAAGCTCCATTACCATCATTCCTCTACTACCTCTTCAATCTGTGCGAATGACTATCCGCTCCATCAGAAAACGTGCCCCTTTTTAATAACAAATATTCAATGCCAATTTGCCATCATAAAATGTAATAATTCATAGATAATATAACTTGTATATACATATAATTCCCCACCCCCAAAAACCAATATAATGCCCTCACTTGATAGAAATAATATAAATAAAGGGGAGGTAATTTATAATTAAAATAATATGTGTTTTAGTAGGTATTTTCTGGGGCACAACAATACTGGAAGACATAATGATGTCATTGATTGGGCCTCCTTATAATGAATAAGTTTGGATTTTTTAAAAAAGTACACGAATATAAAGTTGAAAAGCATTGACATTTTGTCTTTATATTTAACATTGACATAAGAAATAGATAAGTAAATTTGTATATATACACTTAATCTCCATGGAACAAATAAAATGCAGATCTATATATTGGCAACTTGAACAGTGCAACCAGCTTGTCATTAGTAATGTGATTGTCCAAAATGGTCAACAGTTCTTGGTAAAGTTCCTAAAGAAACAAGTAATATATAATCTTCCCTTGATTTACATGGTAGTTATATTTCTGGAAAATTAATACCTATGAAAGTAATAAAAATATATTTTTTAATATAAAAAAGAATTAGGGTCTAGGCTTAACTAATTAGAAAATGTCTTAGAGGGTACTGGAAAGATGTGTGAAATGTGAGACCGTCCTTCTTGGTGTGAAATTGTCCCATGCATTGCTGGAAGTCTAGAATCCCTCACCTTGCCTTTTAAATATTGTACCATCTCCCATTGACTGTGACAATCACATATTTCTCAAGTTCCACTAGGAGATGATATCACCCTATTGAGGACATTGTTCTCTACAGAAAGGAATGGAATGCAATTCTAAGGGAGTATTTCAGCCATGGCTACTACCACAGTTTCCTGGATGAGACTGAGGGGGCAGCTTCTCAGCCAAGCCGAGTAAGGAGGGGCAACAAGAGGATTAAGTATAGAGACTGGGCTTTCCAGCATGGAAAGAAGGGTGGCATCTCCTTCCCCCATTTAGGTAATCACAGTAGATAGCTCTTCTGCTTCTGTATCAAAGAGAAATGGAAAGATGTGGAAGGAGCAGAGATGATTACCACTCAGAGCACCTGCATGTCCACACTGACCCAGACAATGAGCTTGAGTTTCCCATGGGATAGCTTACAACACATTGCAAGGGGCTGGGCTTGAGCTATCTTGCCTTACCCTACCTAAGAGGGTTGTCTATCTAGTGCAAATACCCAACAACAAGAGGATGTTGCATATACCACCATGCCCTTGGTGACAGCTGATGTGGAAGGAGAGTCCAAGAGTAGAAGAGTTGAAAGTGGAGCCAAATCTTCTAGTCAGAAAGTAACAAAGTAGGGGGAGGAGAAGGAGGTCTTTAGGAGACTCCAAAGAACTGCTGCATGAACATATGTTATTATACAGAGGCATGGACATTGATGAGGGTGAGCTGGATAATTAATTATCAATACAATAAGGAAGGACCTCAGCCAGTTAGGTAATAACAACCATTTGTGATGGTTAATTTTATGTGTCAACTGGCCACAGGGTGCCCAGATATTTGGTTAAACATTATTCTGGGCGTGTCTTTGAGGGGGTTTCTGGATGAGATTAACATTTGAATCAGTTGAATGAATAAAGCAGATTGCCCTCCTCATTGTGGGTGGGCCTCATCCAATCTGCTGAAGGCCTGAAGGTAATAAAGGACTGGTAAGAGAGAATTAGACCTCTCTGCCTGTCTTTGAGCTGGGACATGGATCTCTTCCTGCCTTTGGACTCAGATTCCGACTAGAACTTACATCATTGGCTCTCCTGGTTCCAAAACCTTCACACTTGGACTGAAATTATCCCATTGACTTTCCTGGGTTTCCTGTTTTCCAACTGCAGATCTCGGAACTTCTCAGTTTCCATAATCACCTGAATCAATTCCTTATAATAAATCTATAGATAGATAGATAGGTAGAGAGAGAGAGAGAGAGAGAGAGAGAGAGAGAGAGAGAGAGAGAGAGAGAGAGAGAGATACAGAGCAGTGGTCCCCAAACTTTTTGGCATCAGGGACCAGTTTCATGGAAGACAATTTTTCCACAGACCAGAAGAGAAAGGGATGGAGCTCAGGCAGTAATGGGAGTGATGGAAAGCAGATGAAGCTCTGCTCACTTGCCCACACTTCCCCTGTCCTCCCCTGCTGCTGTGTGGCTCAGTTCCTTGGGGCCTGGGACCCATGATATAGAGATAACATCCCATTGGTTCTGTTTCTCTTGAGAACCCTGACTAATACACCACCCCAATGCAGTGAAGGAGCTAGAACCCAGATGAGTGGAGAGGAAAGGTATAACACTTTGAACCACATAAGAGATTGAAGTATCATACCCTAGTAGACTAAATTTTAACAGCTAAATATGAAAAAAGTATGCAATATACCTAGGATGCCATTAAAGCATAAAGAGTGAATTGATGAAATGAAATTAGGACTTGGGAGCAGCATTTGAAAGAAATCACGTTTCATGTTTATACTCCAACAAGTTGAAATGCCTCAGTAACCTAGTTACATACCTGATTTTGTCCCACTAAAGACAGAAAGTAATTTACAGGAAGCCACTTGATATAATAGAAAATAAAAACTAGGATCAGAAAAAATATAAATCAAATAGAATAATCAAGAAAACAGGAAAGTCCAAGATCCACAGGACTTCCACTCCTACATTCCATTAGGGTTAAGCCACAAATTTGGTTCTGATCTTTTTAGCAACCAAAGCAGAAAGGAGAACATGATTCATTAAATGATAACAGGGATAAAATACACTAACAATTTCCAAAATAAAAATGCTCTGGGAGGTACATATTGTGACTAAGGAATCAACACCAATGGCTATATCTGTCCAAAGCTCTGTCTTCTATTGCTCAAATGGTTTAAACATGCCTTCCAATCAATTATATGCTATAGATTAATAATACTGATGGCTAAAATTAAGAACCACTGTGTGCTGACAGTGCTAGTACTTCTAGTTGTTGTCCTTATCTTATAAAAGGGACCCTGAGGCTCATAGAGATTAGATAACCAGACATTGACTCAGCCAGCAAGTTGCAGAGCCAGCGTTTGAAGGCAGATCTGCTGGCTCCTAAGCCCACACTTTTCACTAAACCAATTCTATGATGTTGCTATAAGAAATCAGTAAATGCTGACAAAGTGACATCTTAGCCCAAGTGCCCTGGTTAAGTGAGGAGGAAACACACTGGTGACACCTCACAGTCTTGAAAAGGCAACAATATGACAACAAGGGGTAACAATGTTTGAAAACCCTACCCCAGAAAGGGTATGCTTCATGCTATTTTGTCTTCTGTGCCACAAAATGAGAATCCACACACCTCTCACCATATTTAGGGCAGAAATTTGAGGACCATTTGCCCAACATCAATATTACCTGGAGCCAAGGAGAGGGGACTGGAATGCGCATGCATAAACAATGACAACTTCATTGTACTAGTCAGTAGGGGTGGTAGATGCCATTGAGTGAGCATATGTGCTAATGGTCACTGTATACAAAATGACCAAGTGAGTAGAGCAATGAATCTCCATCAAATCTTGCATTAAACTTGAACATTCCTCCTCAGAAACTATTTGGATGATTCAGAAGGCTGTAGCTATGGGCAACTGGTGATTGACAGCTTCATTACGACAATGTGCCCACTTTGCATCACATATCTTGCAGAGTGTTTTGACAAAATTTAGCCCCCCTACATCCCAGATTTGGTGCACTGTGACTTTTGGCTTTTCCCAAAACTAAAATCACCTTTGAAAGGGAAGAGATTTCAGGCTATTGATGAGATTTAAGAAAACACAATAGGGCAGCTGATGGCAATTGAGAGAAGTGTGTGAGGTCCCAAGGCACCTACTTTCAAGGGGACTGAAGTATCATTATCTTATGTACAATGTTTTTGTATCTTCTTAAGCAAATGTCTCTATTTTTCATAGCATGTGGCTGGATACTTTCTGAATATGTATAAAAGCAGAATATTGGTTTTACAATTTAAGGCAAGATCTGACTTCCCTGATTCTGTGGTCCCATTGACTTTGAGTTTTGAGATGCCTTTGTTCTGTATTAGGATGGCAGCTGAAGTATTGTTGAAAGTGGTTCAAGTTTGGAATCTGAAGACTTGGATTCAAGTTCTGTCCACGTAAATTGTTTATCTTGAGTGATCTTCAGTTCCCATTTTCTTATCTGTAAAATTCAGATAATAAATCCTACCATTCAGGAGAAAGATGAGACTATATACATAAAAATATGTTTGTAAACCCTAAATTGAAACTAAACAGTATGGCATCTCTGGGATAAAAGAAGGAAAGGAGCCAGCTGGCTGCCTGAAAGGCCACTTGGTTAAGAATAAAGAGATATACATAAACTGATATTCCATTTCATGTTTCACTGTGATTGTGTCTTAACAAATTATTTTAAGTATTTTTTGTTTAATTATAAAAGTAGTACACATACATTGAAAAAATCAAATAGTACAAATAGGTTATAAACTTTAAAAAGTGAGAAAAGAGAAAAAATAAAGAGACACAGCACTTACACAATTTGGGTTCCAGTAAGGACCTAGTACTCTGACTAACTCCCTGATTTACATAAATCATACATTTGTTAAACTTTATTTTTCTCAGGTACTAAACAAAGTTAGACTATATGTTATCAAATGCTCCTTTTTATCCCTAAATATTTTGATTTTTGAGTGTTGTTTTACTTCAATTTGTTTTCATGTTTGTTTTAAGAACATAAATTGGGATCAAAAATATTATTGCTTGGATTTCTATTTTGAAAATGTGCGAAATGTGAAGATTCCCAATCCTTGACACTTGTAACTAACACATGTAAAATTGTTCAGAGTGACTTCTGGAATACTTTTATCTGTCAACAGATTTGTATAGAGGCATCTGAGTGCTGAACTTCACATGTTGAATGAGTTATAATTTCTCATTAGTTTCCAGTTGCATTTTTGGCTCTTGAAAAATTACCTTTACTTACGATTACTGTATTAGTTTCCTAGAGCTTCCATTACAAAGTACCACAAGCAGGGTGACTTAACAACAGATGTTTATTTTCTCACAGTTCTGGATGCTGGGATCCAAAACCAACATGGATGTCATGGGTGGAATTATGGTCCACCAAAATTTATATGTTGAAATCTTAACCCCAGTATCTCAGAATGTGACCTCATTTAGAGTAGGGTCCAAATTTGGGGGAGACACAATTCAGTTACTCATTGTGGTAGATCGAAAATCACAGCCACAATAGTTTACTACTCTTCCCATCAAGAGATGAAGTATATTCTATCAGCCTTTGTTCTGGGCAGGACTTGTGACTTACTCTGATTAAGAAAATATAACAGTGCTGATGCTGTGTGGCCTAAAGACTAGACCACAGAAGTCCTTGCAGTTTTGAGGGCTCCTGGTCAAGATGGAGGCATAAGTAGACTCACTTTGCTTCCTTGTACAACTACAGAGAGAATTACAATTAATCTTCAAAACAAATAACACCCAGAACTATAAGAAAATTGAACTGTATGGAAGTCAATAACCAAGGATTTAAAGGAGCCACATTCATCCAGATGGGTAGGAGGGGCAGAGATGAGATGGGCAGAGAGGTGAGGAGACACAGGGTGGTACAGAGAGGCGGTGGCATCGGTGGAATGGTTGGTCTCACATTCACATATGGTGGATAAAAATCAGGAGGAATACCAAGGGAGCAAGGGATCCCAGCCCAAGTCTAGACCAAATGACCCAGGGTTCCAGTGCTAGAAAGATAAATCCCCATAACTTCTGGCTATAAAAATCAGTGGGGTTTAGGGTGGTGAAAGAAAGTGTTGAATTTTCAGGAGACCTCACTTAAAGGACCCACATGGTCTTAGAATATATGCAAACCCACCCAGTCTGGATTTAGCACCAGGACAACAGCTGGGAGGGCATCAGTTGAATATGGGGAGTGGATGAAGTAACTGGAAATGGGATGAGTACTGGAAAAACCTCCAGAAGCCAATCAGCAGCACTGTCCCCTTTCTGAGGCCTCCCCCAACACAGAGGCACAAAGTGGTGAAGTGGGTTGCCCTGCCTTAGCAATTACCTAAGGCTCTGCCCCACATAATTTACAGGTGACTTTTCTCCAATAGGCCATGCTACTAAGACAGGGAATCAAAGCAGCTCTACCTAATACACAGAAACAAACACAGGGAGGCTGCCAAATTGAGAAGAAAAAGAAATATGGTCCAAATGAAAGAACATAATAGGACCCCAGAAAAAGAACTAAATGAAATGGAGATAACCAACCTATCACATGCAGAATTAAAAACACCAGTGATCAAGATGCTCAAAGAACTCACTGAGTATAGCAACAACATAAAGGAAGAAATGAAGGCTACACTAAGTGAAATAAAGAAAAGTCTACAGGGAACCAACAGTGAAGGGGAGGAAGGTGGGATTCAATCAATGATTTAGAACATAAGGAAGAAATAGGCATTCAACCACAACAGCAAGAAGAAAGAAGAATTTTAAAGTGTTTTATTTTTATTTTTTTAATTTTTTTATTTTTTTTAAGATTTTATTTATTTATTTTTTTAGGGAGGAAAGGGAGGGAGAGAGAGAGAGAGAGAGAGAGAGAGAGAGAGAGAGAGAGAGAGAGAGAGAGAGAGAGAAACATCAATGTGCGGTTGCTGGGGGTTATGGCCTGCAACCCAGGAATGTACCCTAGCTGGGAATCGAACCTGGGACACTTTGGTTCCCAGCCCGCGCTCAATCCACTGAGCTACACCAGCCAGGAGAAAGAAGAATTTTTAAAAAAAGGATAGACTAAGGAGCCTCTGGGACATCTTTAAACATACCAACATCCAAATGATAGGGGTGCCAGAAGGAGAAGAGGATGAGCAAGAAATGAAAAACTTATTTGAAAAAAATAATAACAGAAAACTTTCCTAACTTGGTGAAGGAAATAGACATAAAGTCCAGGAAGCACAGAAAGTCCCAAATAAGTTGGACCCAAAGAGGACCACACATCATAATTAAAATGCAAAAGGTTAAAGATAAAGAACCTTAAAGGCAGCAAGAGAAGAGAGATACCTACAAAGGAGTGCCCATAAGACTGTCAGCTGATTTCTCAAAAGAAATTTTGCAGGCTAGAAGGGACTGGCGAGAAGTATTCAAAGTGATGAAAAGCAAGGACCTACAACCTAGATTACTCTATCCAGCAAAGCTATCATTTAGAATGGAAGGGCAGATAAAGTACTTCCCAGACAAGGTAAAGCTAAAGGAGTTCATCATCACCAAGACATTATTACATGAAATGTTAAAGAGACTTACTTAAGAAAAAGAAGATAAAAACTATGAACATTAAAATGGCAACAAATTCACAACTCTCAGAGACTGAATCTAAAAAAAAAAACAACCTAAGCAAACAACCAGAACAGGAACAGAATCATAGATATGGAGATCATTTGTAGGGTTATCAGCTGGGAAGGAGAAGAAGGAGAATGGAGAGAAAGGTGCAGGGATTAAGAAATGCAAACTGGTAGATACAAAATAGACAGGGGGATGTTAAGAACAGTATAGGAGATGGAGAAGCCAAAGAACTTACGCACACAACCCATGGACATGAACTGAAAGGGGAGATTGCTAGAAGGAAGGAGGGTACCAGGCTGAGGGGTCAGAGGGGGGAAAATGGGGACAATTGTACTAGCATAATCAATAAAATATATTTTTAAAAAAGAGTTCTTGCAGTTTCTGCCTTCCCCCACTTGGAATGCTGCCCTGACAGTGCCATGAATGGAAGCTGGTCCAGTGTCCTAGAGGATAAGAGGTTTGTTGGGAGGAATCAAGGTGCCCCAGACAACAGCCAGCAACAGCTGCCAGACACAAGGGTGAGACCATCCTGGGCCATGTAAACAAAGGATGGCAAACTACAGCCTGTGGGTCAAATTCAGCCCAGCTAATTTTATATAGCCTATGGGCTAACAATGTTTTAAATATTTTCATGGTTGGAAAATGTCTTTTAAAGAGATAATATTTTATGACTTGGGAAAATTGTAGGAGTTCACAAACAAACCTTTATTGGAATGTAGCTGCACTCACTTGTTTACGTATTGTGTGTGGTTGCTTGTGTGCTTAATGGCAGACTTCAGTATTTGCAACAAAAACCATATGACCATCGAAGCCTAAACTATTTAATATCTGGCCTTATGTAGAAAAAGTTTTCCAACCCCTGTCATAAGTGCTGCTGAGTCTCCAGCTGAATACAGTTGCATGAGTGAGCCCACAGACAGCAAGCAGACATCCTGTCCAGCCTATTCACAAGACAGGAGACAAATCCCTGTTTTAAATCATAGCATTTGAGGGTGGCTTGCTATGCAACAGTGAATAACCAATATACTTATGTACCTGGCTTCCAGTTAAGTGAAACATAATTTTTTTAAGATTTTATTTATTTATTTATTTTAGAGAGGGAAGGGAGGGAGATAGAGAGAGAGAGAGAAACATTAATGTGTGGTTGCTGGGGGTTATGGCCTGCAACCCAGGCATGAACCCTGGCTGGGAATCGAACCTGCGACACTTTGGTTCGCAGCCCGCGCTCAATCTACTGAGCTATGCCAGGCAGGGAAGTGAAAGATAATTTTAATATAAAGTCAAAGCAAAACATATCTGTTATTTCAAAAAACAAAACCTCTTAAAACATTGAGAATCTGAGCCAAACTTCTTAAATTTCTTTTCATGTGTACAGTTATAATTTTTCAGATAATTATAATTTTTTATTTTTTTAAAGATTTTATTTATTTATTTTAGACAGAGGGAAAGGGAGGGGAAAAGAGAGGGAGAGAAACATCAATGCATGGTTGCCTCTAGTACACCCCTTATTGGGGACCTGGCCTGCAACCCAGGCATGTGCCTTGATTGGCAATAGAACCAACGACCCTTTGGCACTCAGTCCACTGAGCCACATCAGCCAGAGCTCAGGTAATTATTCTTAACTAACAGTTTAGAGAGCAGATAATTAGTAGAACCAAAATTCTCTGCTAACTTAAGTCCCCTCAGTTTACATTTGATTTCATCCTCAACCCTGATTTTCAGAATTTTTTCTCTCTGACTATCAGCCTATAATTCTGACAAGAGCACCTGAAAACTGGGAACTGGAGTTCACCATTTCCTTTGTGTACTCATCACTGGTAATAGAATTAAACTGCTCCAAGACAAACCAGGGAAGAAATATGTTGTGTCTGTTTTCTGAGTACTGCCATGGTTAACTGACTTCCTGTGCAGGAGACACAGTCATAGCTTAACCACAGTAACTTGCAGTTTCCGGCCTCTAACGATGAAAGCTGGGACCCATGAGATCTGGGAAAACCTGGGTCTGAATCTTCCCACTTAACTTGGAGCTCCTGCCTCAACCACAGGAGCCAAGTTCCCACGATATCAAGGTGATCACTGAACTGAGTTAAAAAGTCCCAAGTTCTCATCCTGTGCCACCTTAGACATCATCCTTTCTGCAAATAAGGAGTATAATAATAGCTAACATGTTACATAATAATGATACCTAATAATACCTAACAATAACTAATATTCATATATTGAATGTTAGCAGTATATGAATTATTGTTCCAGGGATAGACTAGGAAAGAAAAGAAAGATCTTGATCTCATGGAGTTCCTCATGAAGGAGGTGAAATTCTACAGTGGGAAGAACTAAACAAGAAACATATAAACAAGTAAATATGTAAACTGCACAGTGACAAATACCACAAAGAAAAATAAAACAAGGTTAGAAGCTGCTATGTTAAAGGCTGTACCACTATGGTAACAGCAGCACAGAGATCTGAAGGAAGAAGGATTTATGGAGATATCTGTGAGAAGTGCTTTCCAGGCAGAGGGAATGGCATGTGAAAGTCCCTGAGGCAGAAGTATGCCTAGCATGTTTAAGGAACAGCAAAGAAGCAGTGTGTCTGCAGCAGGGTAAGAAAGGCAGAGAAACAGTGAGGGCCAGATCACGTAGAACTTTGGAGATCAGAGGCAGTACTTTGGATTATTCTGAATAAGATGAGAAACCAGCCCTGGCTGGTGTGGCTCAGTTGGTTGAACTGAAAATTCTCAGGTTTGATTCCTGGTCAGGACACATACATAGGTTGCGGGATGATCCCCAGTCCAGGAGTGTAAGATCCCTGTCCAGGTGTGTACAGGAAGGCAACCAATTGATGCTTCTCTCTTGCATCATTGTTTCACTCTCTCCCTTCCTATCTCTCTAAAAGCAATGAAAAAATGTCCTCAGATGAGGATTATAAATAATAATAGATAGATGATAGGTAGGTAGGTAGATAGATAGATAGATAGATAGATAGGAGAATCCACAGGTGACCTTTAGCAGAGGAGTGACAATTTTTGACAAGTTTTAAAAGAATCTTCTGGCCACTATGGTAAAGATAGATTGCAACGTGGCAAGGGTGACAGCAGAAAGAACAGTAGGAAGGGTATTGCAGTAATACAGGTTGGAGCCTGGTAGGAGTAGAAGTGATATAAGATAATCAGAGAATGGATATGTTTTGAAAGTAGGATCAACCAAGATTTTCTGATGTAAAAGTAGTGGTGTGAAAGAAAAAGGGAAGAGTCAAGGATGACAGCAAGGTTGGATTTTCTCTGAGTGTTTGGGGCATGGAGCTGCCATGTACTAAAATAGGAAGATCTGAGAGAAATATGTTTTGGGGGAGAAGGAATCAGGTTTTGCTTAAAAAAATATGTTGAGCTTGAAATCTCTATTAGACATCTAGAAGATACATTGAGGAAGTAGTATAGGTATAGGGGTTTAGAGTTCAGGGGAATAGTCCAGGCTGGAGATGTACTTGAGAGTTATTCCTATGTACATGGTATTTAAAACCATAAAATTTCCTGCATTATTGAGCTGGTTACCACTGTGGGCACCTGGGCCTCAATCCTGCTGGGGATACTCTGAGAATATGCCTGAGAATTGTCTGAGGCAGTTCTTGTGTGGAGAAATAGCCACTAGCTCTCAGTGCCCATTGGCCAAGGGTTGTTCCTAATGGTGTTAACTCCCTCAGACTTCCAGATGTGTGTGTGCACCAGAATGTCTGGGCCTACCTTCTTGGGCATCCCATATGGTGGGTTAAATAATGGGTCCCAGGGATATCTAATCCTTAATTTCTGGAATTTGCAAATGTCACCTTATAGAGCAAATCAGGATTTTGAAGATATAACTAAATCAAGGAACCTGAGATATGAGATTATCCGGGGTGGTCTGGGTAGACACGTACATCCTTATGACAGGGAGAGCTGACTGTGAACTGAAGAAGAGGCCCACATGACTAAAACATTCAGAGAGAGATGACATGTCACTGGTTATGAAGGTGAAGGACAGGTCCATGAGCTGAGGACTGCAGGAAGTGTCACTCTAGAGCTGGAAACAGATTTCCCCTTACATTTCCAGAGGGGGTATGGCCCTGCTAATATATTGATTTAGCCTCATAAGACTTAGTTCAGGTTTTTGGCCTCCAGATCTATAAGTAAAAATTTTTACATTGTTTTGAACCACCATGTTTGTGCTGATTTGTAACAGCAGTCCTAGGAAACTAATAAATGGGGGAAAAATAGTGCTTCAGGTTATATCTGCAGGTTGCTATGGCAACAACTACAGTGAAAAGATGGGCCAAGATGATGTGAGGCAAGGAAGACGTCTGAACCAATACCCTTTGCACTGCTTGGATCCATCGTGGCCTACGTTAAATCCAGTCATCAGCTATCCTACCAACTGCTCTCAAAGCCTATTAAATACTCAGTCCAGGATGACTAAATAGAACAAATTAGTCTGTGCCACTGCAATGGGTTCCAGACTATTATTGACATTCATCACTTTCCTTTCTGTAGGTATCTTACCCTTGCTGCACTTCAGTAGGTATAGGACTGACATATAGGTCTGGGACTCTTACTGCTTTCATCCTCATTGGGTCATGATTCCTGCAATTACCCATTTATGATCATCACTGAGCATGGAAGTGCCAAGAAGAATCTCTGATGGGATGTACTTCTTCCTGACCTGACTATACAGCAGTAATCCAGATCCTCATGATAATCAAGGAAATGAATCTATATGGTCATTTCTTTAAAAAAAGATTTTATTTATTTACTTTTAGAAAGAGGGGAAGGGAGGGAGAAAGAGATAGAAACATTGATGTATGAGAGAACACTGATCAGTTGCCTCTTGCATACCCCAACCGGGGACTCAGCCCACAAACCAGGCATGTGCCCCAACTGGGAACGGAACTGGCAACCTCTCAGCTTGCAGGCTGGCACTCAATCCACTGAACCATGCTGGCCAGAGCACAATATGGTAATTCCTGTCTCTGTCTTTTGGCACATTGACTTAAGAAGCTAAAAGTGACTTAATGCTAATAGTAGTTTCAGGTTCAGTGGAACTATTACTGAATCCCCTTGTGGAAACATCCTTTCCCTATCACTCATGAGAAAGGACTTCTAATGTAACACTAACTGAGACAGCAAGAATAGGAAGCATACATTTCACAAGTGGGTCCTTGTGATAGAACTGTGGTGAGAGGGGTCAATCCTATTTTCACCCCATTGATTTCTATGTATTGAGGATACACCATAAAGCAGCTATTGGATCAGGGTATGTACTGCATCCAGAGATTATTATCCTAATTCTTCAGGGTACATTTCCTGAGATGATGCCACAGCTGAGTCTTTAATTGATCACTCCATCATTCTGTCATGCTGCCTGGTGACTTGGTATATATAAAGACAAATGAGTTCCACGGTTATATGCCAAATGTCAACTCCTCTTCACTGTAGGATAGATGCTTTGACCTGAGACAATGTTATGTGGGATTATCGTGTCAATAAACTAGTCATTCTGTAAGACTTTAGATGTGGTGCAGGAAGAGGAATGGAAGGTAGGGAGGGCAAACCCATACCCAGAAGGACTAGGTATCATTCCAGTAAGGATGAATCATTGCTCTACCCAGAGTAGAAGGAGTTCAGTGCAACCCCTTCTAGTAATCTGGTGACCAATCATATAATCAATAATCCATACCACTATGTGGCTAGCTGGTTTCCTCAAGATATAGTCCTGCATCGAGTGCTCAGTGTCAGTCTCTGCAGTTGTCAGGATGGGCATTCATGAGTGGCAGTAGCTGGAAGAGCCTGGATGAGAGATTTTATCTCAGGCCCTTTATACCTTAGGCCATTTATGATCTTAGGCCCATTCACAGTCCCCATCCCAGCCACAGAGGTCACTCTTGGGCCCATTGTCCAAGTACTGGCAGGGCGGAGATGGGGAAGTAGCTAACATACCTGGGACACTTTACCCTGCCTGCCTGCTCAGTGCCTCTTCTTCAAAGAGACAATTATGTGGCTCCCATTTTCTTTTCTCCGGTCTTCTAATCTTTCTTCTCCCAGGGTCCTGACCATCCGGCCATATCGTTTCTCACTTCTCTGTGCATGTCTGTACCTCAAGCTATTTTTTGCTGTACAGAAAGTGAAAGACTAAGTGCACTGCCGGAAGCCCTCCAACTGGGAGGACTATCTTTCAGCACTGTCCTTTAGGGCTGCCTGTGTGTGGTGGTTCTGAAATGTGATAGCTGTGTATGTTCACTTAGCACTGCCCTATGATCCGGGCTGAGGTTACCCGTCCTCTGTCAGAGGGCTGCAGAGGGCTCCCTGTGAGGCCCTCGGTGAGACCTGAGGACAAGGCATTGGTACATCAGAGAGAGGTGATATGAAAGCCTGTTATCTCTTTATCTGTTTACATAAACTTACTTGTACTTTTGCAGTCTGCTTGGATCCAAGTCTGAATGTACTATTTCTATCACATGATGGATTGTCTGGCCTTGTGACTTGGTGGATCTAATAATACTCACCTCATGGTTAGTGATTTTATGCTCAGGCGCTCAACCACTATGCGGGCGCAATATTAACATTAGATTTTACCATTGCTTTGCAAATGGCAATCAGTTCTCTACCATGGATGATGTGGCCTTACTCCAAAACCCTGAGTTCTATGCTGTGACTTGCCTAGTGGGCCTTGGTGGAGATTCCATTCAGCACTGATACCTCCTGAAGCCATGTCTAGTACTACTGAGTCTGATGCATCATGGGGCCTAAATGGCAGGACACTTGTATTACAGCCTGAATCTTCTGGGAATCTGGCAGCCCTCTGAATCTCTCAATGCATATGCTGGAGATGAATTCCCAAGTGCAGTACATGTTGCTTCCAGGATCCAAAGGAACCCACTTAGTGTTGTGCCAGTCATTAGTAGAGAGGAAGACAAAGCACACAACTTGTTCTTTATCTTAGAGGCAATGTCCCACCATGATCCAACCATTAGATTCAAAAACTTAACTGATATGAAGAGTATCTGAATCTTCACAGGGTGCAGCTCCCTCTCTCTGGTGTATATATGTTTTACAACAAATTCCAAACTGCTTGTTGCTTCCTGCTCATCAAGTTCAATCAAGCCTTGACCAGTGTGGTTCAGTTGATTGGGCATTGTCCCTTGAAGTGAAAGGTTAATGGTTCGATTCCTGGTCAGGGCGTATGCCTAGGCTGTGGGTATAGTCCCTGGTGAGGGTGCCTTCGGAAGGCAACTAATCGATGTTTCTGTCTCACACATTGATATTTCTTTCCTTCTCATTTCCCCCCTCCCTGCCCCTTCCTATAAATTAATTAATTAATTAATTAATTTCAATCAGTAGAGTGGACCCAGGTGCTGGATGGTCTGTGGAATGTCGAGGTGATCATAGCCCTTTGGCCTATGTTGTGACAGGAGAGATTCCTGGAACACGATCCTGAAATAAGACAACAGGTGTGTACTGCTCTCTAGCCCAAATGAAAGCAAACTATATTTGATCCTCCTTATTGATGTTGGTTGAGGAAAATGTCTTTGCCAGATTAATGGCAGGACCTAGGAGAAGCCTGTTTTGATGTTACGGATGAAGAAACTAAAGCTCTGGAGGGTTAAGAAACTTCAGAAAAGGTGGTTTGGAAGTCACCTCAACCAATCTCTTACCTGACACAAGAAATTCTTCTTCAAATGTTTTCAATGTAAGGTTATGAGTTCAATAGAGTGAGGAGGAAAAAACACAGGTTTGCAGGTTTGGAAACATACTGTATCAAGTTAGCTCTTGCTGTGTAATAAACCACCCCAAACTTTACTAGCTTAATTAACATCTCAGTTTCCCTCACTACAAAATGGATTTAACGACAGATTCTATCTCAAAGATATTGTTAAGGTCAAATAAAAAATCTATGTAAGGTACCTAGGACAGTGCTGGGAACATAAGGGACTTTAAAAATTCATGCCTCTGACTGAAAACACCTGTGGGGGTTGAGGCAGCAGTGGGAGAAACTCCTAGCCTCACAGGAGAGTTCATTGGAGAGACCCACAGGGTCCTAGAATGTACACAAACCCACCCACCCAGGAATCAGCACCAGAAGGGCCCAATTTGATTGTGGGTAGCAGGGGAAGTGACTGAAAACCAGCAGAGAGCAGCGCAAGTGGCGTTGTTCCCTCTCTGACCCCTCCCCCACATACAGTGTCACAACACAGCAACGTGGGTTGCCATGACCTGGTGAACACATAAGTAAGGGACCTCTGTCCCTTACTATGTAACAGGTGTGCCAAGACAAAAAAAAATGGCCCAAATGAAAGAACAGATCAAAGCCCCAGAAAAAATACAACTAAGCGACAAAGAGATAGCCAACCTATCAGATGCACAGTTCAAAACACTGGTAATCAGGACGCTCAAAGAATTGGTTGAATTTGGTTGCAAATTAGATGAAAAAATGAAGGCTATGAAAAGTGAAATGAAGGAAAATGCACAGGGAACCAATAGTGATGGGAAGGAAACTGGGACTCAAATCAACAATTTGGACCAGAAGGAAGAAATAAATAATCAACAGAGCAGATGAAGAAACAAGAATTCAAAAAAATGAGCAGAGGCTTAGGAACCTCCAGGACATCTTTAAACATTCCAATATGTGAATCATAGGGGTACCAGAAGGAGAAGAGGAAGAGCAAGAAATTGAAAACTTATTTGAAAAAATAATGAAGGAGAACTTCCTGAATCTGCCAAAGGAAAGAGACTTCCAGGAAGCCCAGGAAGCTCAGAGAGTCCCAAAGAAGTTGGACCCAAGGAGGAACACACCAAGGCACATCATAATTGCATTACTCAAAATTAAAGAGAAGGAGAGAATCTTAAAAGCAGGGAGAGAAAAGGAGACAGTTACCTACAAAGGAGTTCTCATAAGACTATCAGCTGATTTCTCAAAAGAAACCTTTCAGGCAAGAAGGGGCTGGAAAGAAGTATTTGAAGTCATGAAAGGCAAGGACCTACATCCAAGATCACTCTATCCTGCAAAACTATCATTTAGAATGGAAGGGCAGATAAAGTTCCCCCCAGATAAAGTCAAGTTAAAGGAGTTCATCATCACCCATCCCTTGTTATATAGAATGTTAAGGGAACTTAACTAAGAAAAAGAAGATAAAAAATATTAACAGTAAAATCACAACAAACTCACAGCTATTAACAACCAAACCTAAACAAAACAAAAACAAAAACAAACTACACAAACAACCATCACAGAAATGGAGATCACAGGTAGGCTTATTAGTGGGGGAGTGGGAGTGGGAGAGAGTGGAAAAAAGTACAGGGAATAAATAGCATAAATGGTAGGTAGGAAATAGACAGGGGAGGTTAAGAATACATAGGAAATGTAGAAGCCAAGGAACTTATATGTATGACCCATGCACATGAACAAAAGGGGGGAATGTGGATGGGAGGGGGTATGCAGTGCAGAGAGAAATTAAGGGGGGACATGGGACAGCTATAATAGCATAATCAATAAAATATATTTTAAAAACAAAACCAAAAAATCAGCTTCCCCTTTGCCTCAGCAGAGCGCACTTTTAGTTTCCCCGGAAGCTACAGTTCCCTGGTTTGCAAACTGTTCACTAGAATAAAGCCTCTCCTTTCTCCACACTCTAGATCAAGGATTTCCGTTGATATTAGATTAGTAGCCATGAATTTTTGTTGACACTTCCAACCCTATTTTCCAGTCAGGTAAGAATATCTATTTGATTCTGTACCTTTTCCACTTCCAGTTATTCAAACAGCCTCTTCAGGTCCTTGAAACTTAGACCTATTCATTTTGAAATGTCCATCCTGTGTTCTATTCACAGCTCTTTTTCTCCCAACCCTGTCCATCAGGACAGCCTGCTCTGGGGGCTCTGGTTGCCTGGAATGTGACAGGGAGTTCAGCAGGAGAATTGTCCACATTTTCACTTCTTTGCACTTCTGTGGTATTGGAATTTGGACCAGGAGCTGAAGGATCTCGTAAGACAGCCTCTTCAAATATGGCTGCTCTGGCAAGGTTCTCTCCTGCATTTTAGCTTCTTCTCCATAGGTGGACAAGTGGACACAGGAGCCCCAGTGGGCAGTTATTCAGCCCCAATCAGCTCCCCCAGGCATTAGTTGCCCCTTGCAAAAATCCATGCTCTCTAATAGCTGAGAGACTCATATCCCATTTCTCTAGGGCAAGCCTTCGCCCCTTCCCCTCTGGTGGTCCCCAGCAGTGCACAGCAGCCCCTGCTTGCCTTCCTCAGCCCAATCTCATATGCCCTTTGGGCACAAAAGGGCTCCATTTTATGTGCCTTTAGGGAAATGAGAATTTGAGGGTATTGCTTGTATTCCTCCAACTACCTCTCCTGCCTCCACTCTCTCCCCAGGACTCAAGTACCGCAGGTGTGGATTAGCAGGTCAAGAGGCCAAGCAGGCATTCAGCTAGGGGTCAAAATGACAGTCTGCTCATCGGAGTTTACAAGGCAGTTCTGGTGGATCTCACTTCTGTAGCTTTAGGGAGGGAGAGGGACTAGCTGTGGCCTTCTCCCTGAGAGAAGGGCAGCCTCTCTTTGAAAATGATAGATTTCCCCAAAGACAACCTTTTGCTAGATTTCAGTCTCAGGTCCTCCTCCCCATGGGAACCCCAGGGAGGCCTTTCTTGCACCTGGCAGTGGGGTGGTGATAGTAGGTAAGAAGGAAGTTATCTAGCCAGAGTGGGGCTTTCTTTGAATGCTGAGCAGCTGGGAGAACTTATTAACATTCAATAGTGTTTTATCTTTGCCTTATGAAGCAAAGTCAGGAGCAGGAAAAGAACCTCAGGCAATACTTCACAATACCCTATTGCATCCAGGTTGCTGCAATGAAGAGATCCTAATCTGCCCCGAGGACTTGCATCAGAGAGTGAACCTACTTTCCCAGGAAAATTAGGACATTTCTACCAACAGAAGAGATGTGGAAATATGTTTCCCACTGGTGTCAAGGCCAAGGGTGGAAATTCTGCCCCAGAATAACTTTTTGGGCTAAGCAGCCTAACAGGACATTTAACCTCTCTGAAACTCAGTTTCCTAACCTGTAAAATTAGAGTTGAATTAGTCTCCATGGTTTTCCCAGTTCAGATTTTTGAGTTAAGATGATGGAATTTGCTGATGTTGTATAAATAAAAGAAACAAGTAATTTTATTTTAGCTCTGTGGAAATCCCCTTCACAATTTGTGACTAAAGATAGAATTGAAATTTATAACTCAAGATAATCTTTTCCTATCTCAAATATCCCTGATTTACTCTTTGGTTTGCTGTTATATTCCATGTGGGTTATTTTGTCCTGATTAAATAAAAAGCAAACTCAAGCACCTACTTTAAACAGACGAGCAACCCCATAAAACTAGAGAGGCATGGCAAAAATGTCAACTAAAATGCATAGAAGGTTTCAAAGGAGTCCAGTGACAAATGGATAAAGACTGAGTGAGAGTGTCTTTATCCAGGACCATTAAAATGATCATAAGACTAAAAGGTGGTTTTTTTGGAAGGACACACAAGGATCTCCTGGGAGCCAAGAGCACACAGGGCAGAAGGCCCCACAGGGACCGGCTCCAGAGGCTGGAGAGCCACCAGGAGCCAGGACAGCCCTTGCAGACACAGCTCTGCAGGCACAGGGTCTCGGAGCTGAGCTTCTCTTGCACGTTTACTTCCCTCTTCCTGAGGAGAAGGTATGGGCAGGGTTGACAAGCTTCTGAAAAAGCCTGCTACAAAGTACAAAGATCTCCGTGAGACTTTTTCCAAATAAAATTGAATCTTGGGTTTTGGTTACTTGTGCTTCTGGTTTTAATGACCTTTACCTCTGGGTGCCTAAGAAGTTTAATTTTGGGTGCCTTAGGATCACCAGTAAGGAGAAAAAATGATAAAGCACTGGACAGGAGAAAGAGAGAGTTGACTGAACAGTGTTGACTTCCTGAAAGATCTAAACTAGGTGTAAAGCCTCCCCCACCCCTCATTCATGATTCTGGAGACAATTGACCTGTTGACTTAAAGATATCATTCAAAAGATTTGGCTAGAAATAGTGACAGCGTCAGAACCTGTTAACCATGCTAAGAATTGAGAAAGAGTTAGCTTTCAATAAGAAAAAGTGAACCTTGGGGGGCGGGGGGAAATAATTTCCAGACCTCACAATAATTTGAGCCAGAAGTCAGATGCCCAGGTCCTAGTCTAGGCTTTGACACTAATTTTTCAGAAACCTTTTTCCTGGAGCCTGGAGTTTGATGAATGGCACAGAATTCCTTTCCTTCTGCTGGCTAAACACTTTGATGTCTTAGGGCTAGAATGCTGATTCCATCACTTGCCAGCTATGTGCCCTTGGGAATGCATTTAGCCTTTCTAAGTTTCCCTCATTGTAAAGACTTGAATCCTTAGCTTTCTTTTCATGTCTCCATGATTTGTCATATATTTTTTAACTCTTTAAGGGCAGTGTGTCTCACCTACAATTCTTGTCCTGTCGGTCCCCTCTGTCACTGTTAGCATAGTGATAAACTGGAAGCCCATGCTCAATAAATGTTTATAATTTCTTGATTTTGGCATAAACATTATAATCATTTATTAAAGCGCTCTGGGCATGACACTGAGCCTGGTTACTTGGATGGGGGGGCGTTGGGTGGGACGGGAGGACAAATAAGGAAGAAGCTTTTCCTTCAGGAAGGTTCAGTTCACTGAGGGAACCAGGTAGGTAGATAAGCTACTAGTTTACTTGACAGGTCTTTTCTCTTCTCTTTCACAACATGTGACTCTAGGGAACATTTTGCGAGTAGAAACTGCTGGGAGAGGAGTCTGACTAAACAGAAAAGCCTAATTCTGGCTTTCTGGTGGCCCACAGAGACAGGGAGCTACTGATGCTCATTAGATGTCCTACTTTCCTAAAACAAATACATGGTCTGTCCAGAAGGTATCTAGCTATGTAATATGAAAAATAGAGACATTTATTGAAGATACAAAATACAAGATACATTGTACATAGGACAATGACACCTCGGTGCCCTTCAAAGTATGACCTTGGGACCTCACGTAGTTCTCCCAATTGCCATCAGCTGCCCTGTTGTATTTTCCTGAATCTCATCGATGTTCTGAAATCTCTTCCTTTTCAAAGGTGATTTTAGTTTTGGGAAAAGCCAGAAGCCACAGGCCACCAAATCTGGGCTATAGCACAGTTGAGTCACCTCAGTGATTTGATGTTTCACCAAAAAACTCTGCATGAGACGTGATGCATGAGTAGATGCATTGTCATGATGAAGCTGCCAATCACCAGTTGCCCATAGCTGGTGGCCTTCTGAGTCATCCAAATAGTTTCCATGGAGGAATGTTCAAGCTTAATACAAAATTTGATGCAGATTTATTGCTCTACTCACTTAGTCATTTTTAATGTGATGGCCACACAGTATACATGTTACTCAATTACATTACCACCCCCACTGACTAGTACAGTGAAGTCATCATTGTTCACACATGCACACTCCAGTCCACTCTCCTTGGCTGCCAAGTTACACTGACATCACAAAAACTGTTCTTATTCTATTAACAATGGCTGAACTTTTCCCAGACAGACCTCATACATATTGGACATTGAAGAAACCATGTAGTTCTTTTCTAAAAAGTTAAGTTAGTTGCTTCAAAGACCTGGAACAAAACAAGTGGGGGCAGGGTGGAGGTGAGGAAGAGTGTTTCAGGTGCTCTCCTGGCTTTGCTCCTCTCCTCATTTCTTTGTCTCACATGAAGGAACAAAAGTCTTTACCTCCTGCAGGCACCCAGGTCCTCTGCTGTGGATACTCTCCTCTTCCCCAGCTCTTTCTCCAGCCAGGTCTCTCTGATCTTCAGGGTGGAAGGTGGAGGTTGGAGGTGCATGAGTTCTGGTCCCATGGATGAAAGGGTGGGGAGTCCCAGAATGAGAACAAGTGGAGGTGGAGGGAAGGGAAGATGAGCTTCCATTTCAGGTCGTCCTTAGTTTTCTCCTCAGAAACCTAAAATCACACACTCTTTGCCAGCCAGAGGTTCAGCCTTCTTCTGATAACACCCACCTCCAGGCAGCCTGTGTAACATAAATCTGCTCAGAATTTAAATGGTAATACAGAAAAGCACAGCAAATATAGGAGAACTAGGACAACAGAAGGAAAAAAGATCTGAACAGGATTGGATAGAGCCATTGGCCTATAGACAAGTCTTCGGTAAAAAAGGGTGTGGAAATTGATTCCAGAACTACTGCATTGTTTACGGCTTGTGGGACATAGAACTGTGATAAGGTTAGCTGTGCAACAAACTGTACATAATTCTCATTTTATAGTTGGAGTAAGTTACTCCCATTTGGCCTTTTTTGTTTTCTTTATAAAGTCATGGGCTGAAGAATCCTGTTGGGTATTTCTGACCTGAAGGGTTTGGGTGGGGAGAGTCTTACTGACAGTGGAGGTCCAGGTTCTTGGTCCAGGGGCACAGAGCAGAGGTGGGGTCATCTTAAGAATGGGCACCCTAGACAGGCTTATCCCTGTCTGGTATGCTACACAGTTTGCGTATATTCTGGAAAAACTAGTGAATGAGCAAGTGTTGACACTGGAGTCCCTGTCAGGGTTATTTTGAAACCACACATCCTGACACATCTCAGGGAAGTTAAAAACAATCAGCTATGGCAGCCCAGCTATTTTATGTTTTTTTAAAGCTAGAGCCTTATTACTTCAAACCCAAATTCCTACGAGTTTGGAAACCTTTGCCAAAACGAACATCCCTTTGACAGCTGTAATCTTTAACAACACAACTAAGCTCTGTTCTCTGAGGTACAAGTCTTCTCAACCTCAGAAATGTGAGTATCTTCACAGGAGGGCCCATGTGGGTGTGTTTGTGAGCATGTGTTTATGTCAGAGTGTGTTTCTAGGTTGTTACATGTATTTGTGTTACTCTGTGCGAGTGTTTGCACATCTGTGCATGTGTGTAAAATTCAGAGAGGAAGGCAGCTCCAGTGGATCTGTGTTTTACCTTACCTTATATGAATGAACCTCTAGTTAATTGGCTGAAGAGAAATGGGATCCCACAAATAACTGACATTAGGACCATTAAGAACCTCCCAGAAGACCTAACCCTGCCTAGCTGTATAATCACAAACACCTGCAAAGTTCTGCCTTGCTAAGAAGAGAGCAAGGTGCACCTGCCAGCCGACATCTGCCTGGAGGAAGGAAAGACAGGGCTTCAGTCCTGAGCAGAACACTGGCCACTCTTCCCCACTTGGCCATCACACTCAGCTGCCCTATGTGTGGGTTTGCCTCTCAGCCTGTGCTGAACCCCCCGGCACTGCTTAAGTCTTACTATCTGCTCTGTTCCCGAAGACCTATTGCCCCTACCTGCGGGCACCCAGGAGGATTCGGTGTTCTGTAACAATACGCCCCACCCTCTGGAGTTTCCTCTCTGTGTGTGCTGGGCCATCTGCCAAACCACGCTGCGTTAGCCTGGGCCTCAGCCTGGCTCCTCCAGACTTGCCACACCTGCTCCTGCCCAGACCCCAGCACAGAGCATCCGTATTCCCTAAAGGTGGAGAGAGGAAAATGGAGGCTCAGTAAAGAAGCAAATAAAAGCGGAGCTTCTGTAAGCTCTTCTAAACTTGGCACAATTTCAGTTGCTTCACTGTTGCTTTATCTGGGTTCTTTTAAGCTGGTAGCAAGAAAAGGAAGTCAGCTGTCAATTAGTTTGCTATGATGCTTTCTCAATAATCTTTTAAAGAGCAGTGGAATTCAAGACTCTTTAAAATCTAGAAGCAGAAGCATGCTGTATTAATGGCAGTAACACCTTTTTGTGAGGGTTTTGTTTTTCTTTTGCAGGGCTTTACTCAGAGACCCAAGTGGGGGAAGAGAATAGATGTGGCGTTGCTCTGTGGGCTTGCTACAGTCTGGAAGGAATAAGGTTTGGACAGTAGAAATAAGAAAGCCCTAAGGATTGTGACAGGATTCACACTGACAGTCGTCCTTGGAACCAGAAGAGCTGAGTGACCCATGTATGCTCTGAAGGAGTTAACAGAGCTGTCTGTTCTAATGCAGAAGCAGGAGCTCTGAGTGGCTGCAGGTTGGTGAGCGATTGCCCCTTGCCGTAGGGTACTGGTGTGAGCATCATTTCTCTGGTAAATCCTGGGCTAGTTCCTTCCCTACTAATCATGGCTGCTAAGAGCAGGTGACCCCATGAATTATTTTAGCAATGTTACTGCTGAAAATCATTCTCTTGGGAACCTCAGAGGTGGGCAAAATATATCTTTGTCCTCACTGTCTATACTGACAACACTGATGGACAGAACCTCTGCTTTGAAGAGGAAAGGCTTTTCCCAAGCAAATCCATGTGATGGAATAGACTCCTCCTGTGTGGCTTTGAAGGTGTTAAAGTAATAATAACTGCTTTCATTTTGATAAGCTCTACACATTCCAGAGCTCTCTCCTGAGTTCCATTTCATTTGATATTTGCCATTTCTACGTGCTGAGCCTAGGCAGGGTTGACCTTGACCAGCATGCCTATCAGCAGCTCACTGGGATTAAATGGCTTGCCAGTGTCACAAGGTGAGTAGTTGGCACAGATTGCAATGCAAACATTCTAACAAATAAGTTAGCAGGCTTTCTAGTCTATGATTCCACTAAACTTCTAAAATAGTCCTGTGGATTTAAAAAATATATAATGGCCACTCACATGCAAGCCCCTGGAAAATTCACAGGCTGATGAAAAGGGTCTATTTTAGTGATACAAGTGAATATCAAGCTGCTGATTTTGAGGAAACGCCGCCAATGCAAATAAGCATGATATATTCATATATTCATCCATTTGAAAGAAATCTGATGGCAGGAATTTGCTCCCAACAAAGCAGATTTTAGGCTGTGCCTGCATCTGTACAAATGCAGGCCATCCTCTGCAACCTCCAGGCTCATTAGGAGGAGGACCACAGGTTTCCTTAGGCATGAAATGAGACAGAATCTGAGAGATAACGTTGAGCAACCCTGTTCTGTAGGGGAAGAAAATGGGTTCAGAGAGCAGTGCCTTGCTCAAGGTCACACTGTTAATAGATGTCAGAAATAAAACAAGACCCCAGACCTTCAGACACCACAGTCAGTTCAGAGCGATGCCTCCGAGCCCCAGGATGGCTCCAGGTCACTAAACACACCGCTCAGTTATGCTCAGTGCAGTACTTAGGCAGAGAGTGCAGTAAGGCCTTTCAGCAGAATTTGAAACAACAAAAGGCTGATATCAAAGGCCTCCAGCTTGTTTAAGGCTGTTTTTCTGATGGTGGGTCTCTCCGATGTGCAGGCTCACTGGAAATCCACTTCAGTTCTGCTTTGCCCTAGAGCCTTGGCATTGGAATGTGAAGCCAGAGTTGGCCGGTGCCTGGTGTGGTGTGATGGTGGGGACAGGGTTTGGCTCTGGGCTCCCTGTGCTTTCCACATGGCTTTGTTTATCAGCCAGGGCACCATGCAAGTCCCAGAAAGCCAGGCCAAAACAATTCTGACCAATGGCACAAGGGGCTACAGTATTTATTCGGGGGCTTTCTCAGAAGGCTTTCCAAATATTCCATTGGGAGGTCTATTTTCAAACCTCAGTCCAAGACCAAACCACTTATAGTTATTTCAGCCTCTTTGCCCAAGGTGTCCCTGAGCTGCTTTCAGCGAGTTTCTAAAAGAATCACACAGACTCAGGACTTGGACCATGTGCCTGAAAGAAGGGCCAGAGAGCAGGGTCAATGGGAAACTTCTCCTTACATCTCTATACCAGGACCTGAATCAGATAAAACTGTGCTGGGGGCCGTTCCCATGGTGTAGCAGACACACTGCGTGCTGCTCAGACCCCTGCCTCTAGACCAAGGCACACACCTTCCCAGCTGCCAGCACTGTTGCCTGCTGATGGCCCATAGCTGAGTCTCCCCCGAGGGACTGCCTTTTGATAAAGGTTGTTGACTCACTCAAAATTACAATCCCTTTCCTGGGAATAGCCTGCATTTGATGATTGGTCCATGTGGGGGTACAAAGGATTGGCCCCTTGCTCAGTTCAGGACAGCTTTGCAGGGCCACTCCAACTCCAGGGTTCCCTGTGGTGTTGCCTGGGGCCTTGGTGCCACTGCATCAAAGTGTAACTTCACCCTGGGCCCAGGCCTGCTTCCCTCAGCTGTCTGCAGCTATGTCCCCAGAGCACTCCCAGGTAATCACCTACATGCAAGTCTTTGCCCCAAAATACCACTCCCCTTGCCCCTGCCTTCTTTAGGGCCAGAATCTTGACTCTTGTCATTCAGTGGAACTTCTCCATATCAAAATGCCTAGAAGTGTTCTTTTTATCGAGATAGCCAAAGGAATCTGCATTATTCCCCTGACTGCTGTCATAAACTGCAACAGACTTGGTGGATCAGAAGCCCAAAATCAGTTGCACTGGTTCAAGGTGTTGGCAGGGCTGGGCTCTCTTTGGAGCTCTAGGGAAGAACCCAGTTTCTTACCGTTTCCAGTTTATAGAGCTGAATTATTTGCATTTGTTGGCCAGTAGCCCCTTTCTCAATTTTAAAAGCCAGCAACATAGTCCCTTGCTGCAGGAGTCACGGGGCCTCTGTGTCGAATCTCCCCCTGCCCCCTTTTATAAGGATGCTTGTGATTGCACTGGGGACACAGCTAGATAATCCAAGATGATCTCCGCCTCTCAAGAGCCTTCTTTAATCACACACTGGCAGTTTCTTTTGCCGTATAAGGCAACATTCACAGATTCTGGGGATTAGGCCTGGATATAGCTGCAGGCCGTTATTTAGCCTACCACAGAATCCTATAGCAAACTCTGGGGAACACACATTCTGCTTTCAATTTGTAGTTTATGTTTACCTAACAGTGAAAAGACCTCCAGATCCTTTTTTTTCCATCCATTTGCTGTTGTCCCAAGTAGCCTGGTCTGGGCTGGGAAAACTACTTCTTGACTCAGGCCTTTATTAGGAAACACCAGTAAGTCTTATATCTTATCTGTACTGCTAGAATTCCGTTCTTTGTCTCTCCAGTTTCTATGTCTCACTCTTCTGCTTCCTTTCTACCTCTAGCTCACCCAGCACTGTGTCTGCAGTCACCCCGGTGGCCGTATTGTCTGTGCTGAATAGCATTCTCCAGCATGCTATGACCTGGAGTGGGGGGCAAGAGAGGGAAGTGAACAGTGGTTTAAGCCTAATTGAAGATTCCTCTGTCAACTCCATAAAGCACTCTCTGTCATTAGCTATTTGGGATGATACCATATGACCCTTCAGATAGAGATTTGAATGGCACATACTTACTGACCAGAAATAAGACTGCTCTGAAATTCTGCTGGTTCCAAGAAATCCTCCAAAATCTCATTTCTTCTTATGTGCCCAATTCTTTTGGCATTTTGTTTCTACCTCTTTTATGGGCCAAATGTCTTGATCTTCACATTTGTTTTCCCCACTAGACTCTGGGCTCCTTTTTGTTTTTTTTTTTAATATATTTTATTGATATGCTATTACAGTTGTCCCATTTTTTCCCTTTTTCCCCCTGCCCCATACCCCCATTCCCTTTAGCAACCCCCTCCCTTAATTCATGTCCATGAGTCATGCATATAAATTATTTGGCTTCTCCATTTCCTACACTATTCTTAACATCCCCTTGTCTATTTTGTACATACCAATTTGTGCTTCTTAATCCCTGAAACTTTTCTCCCATTTTCCCTGTCCCCGCTCCCAGCTAATAACCCTTCAAATGATCTCCAAATCTATGATTCTATTTTTGTTCCATTTGTTTGCTTTGTTTGTTTTTTAGATTCAGTTGTTGATAGTTGTGTGTTTGTTGCCATTTTAATGTTCATAATTTTGGTTTTCTTTTTCTTATATAGTTTCCTTTAACATTTCATAAAATAAAGGCTTGGTGATAGTGAACTCCTTTAGTTTTACTTGTCTGGGAAGCATATTATCTGCCCTTCCATTCTATGCTTTGCTGGATAGAGTAATCTTGGATGTAGGTCCTTGCCTTTCATGACTTCAAATACTTCTTGCCAGTCCCTTCTTGCCTGCAAGATTTCTTTTGAGAAATCAACTGATAGACTTATGGGCATTCCTTTGTAGGTAACTCTCTGCTTTCCTCTTGCTGCTTTTAAAATTCTCTCTTTATCTTTAAACGTTTGCATTTTAATTATGATGTGTCTTGGTGTGATTCTCTTTGAGTCTAACTTGTTTTGGATTTTCTGTGCTTCTTGGACTTGTATGTCTATTTCCTTTGCCAAATTAGGGAAGTTTTCTTTCATTATTTTTCAAATAAGTTTTCAATTTCCCACTCTTCTTCTCCTTCTGGCACCCCTGTGATTTAGATGTTGGTACATTTGGAGATGTCCCAGAGGCTCCTTATTCTATGCCTGGGTTTTTTTTTTTCATTCTTTTTTCTTCTTGCTGTTCTGCTTGATGTTTTTTCTCCTTATGTTCCAAATCATTGATTTGAATCTCAGCTTCATCCCCTCCACTGTTGATTCTTTGTGGATTTTTCTTTATTTCACTTCGTGAAACCTTCATTTCTGCCTGGGTCTTTTTTATGCTTTTGCAGTACCCAATGAGTTCTTTGAGCCTGCCAATAACAAGTGTTTTGAACTCTACATGTGATAGGTTGCTTATCTCCATTTCATTTAGTTCTTTTCCTAGAATTTTGAACTGTTCTTTCATTTGGGCCATATTTCTTTGTCTCCTCATTTGGCGGCCTCCCCTGTGTTTGTTTCTGTGTATTAGGTAGAACAGCTTTGACTCCCTGTTTTAGTAGCATGGCCTATTATAGAAAAGGCACCTTAAATTGTATGGGGCAGAGCCTCAGGTAATTGCAGGGGAGGGCAACCCGTTTCGCCACTTTGTGGTTCTGTGTGGGGGAGGCCTTGAAGAGGGGACAGGGCTGTTACCTGGCCTCTGGAGATTGCCCGAGAGGAAGCTGTCTCCTTGGCACTCGCCCCTTTGCCAGTCACTTCACTTTCTCCCCATATGCCACTTGTGCCCTTCTAGCTGTTGCCCTGGTGCTGAATTCCAGAGGGGGTGGGTCTGCATGAGCCCTAAATCTGTTGTGGACCCTTTAAGAGAATTTCTTGAGAATCTCAGTTTCTTCCTCAACCCTAACCCCTCCTGGTTTTTGCAGCCAGAAATTATAGGGACTTATCTTCCTGGCACTGAAACCCTGGGCTGGATGGTCTGGTCTGGGGTTGGGATTGCTTACTTGCAAAGTATCTCTCCTGGTTTTTATCCACCGCACATGAACATGGGACTGTCTGTTCTGCCACTTCTCGGTGCCCCTCCCCACCTCTGCATCTCTGCCTTTCCTACCTGTCTGAATAAATGTGGCTTCTTTAAATCCTTGGTTATCGGACTTCCATACAGCTCAATTTTCTGATGAATCTGGGTGAAATTTATTTTATAATTTAGTTGTAATTTTTACTATAGTTGTGCATGGAGGTGAATCATGTTTACCTACACCTCCATCTTGGCCAGAAGTCTGTGCTCCTTTTTAAAGACTTATTTTTGTAAAGCAGTATTAGGTTCACAGCAAAATAAAGAGAAAGATACAGAGATTTCCCATATACCCCCAGTCCCACACATGCACAGACTCCCTCATGATTAATATACCCCATCAGAGTGATATGTTTGTTATAATCGATGAACCCACATTGATACATCATAATTAACCAAAGTCCACAGTTTAGATTAGGGTTCGCTATTGGTATGTGCGTTTTATAGCTTTGGATAAAGGTATAATGACATGTATCCACCATGTCATTGTGGTATCATACAGAGTAGTTTCAGTGCCCTTAAAGTGTTTCACCTATTCATCTTCCCTGCCCCAGCCCTTGGCAACCATCACTTTCTCCATGGTGAGCTCCTCTTTTTTTTTTTTTTTAATCTTTCTACTCCAATAAACCAATGATCCAGGGTGATCCTGGGAGGACATGGCCACTGCAGAAGAACCCTGCTGCCTGCAGTCTGTGAAGTGGCCTGGAGTTCAGCAACCCTGGTCATGCCACATGCACAAAGTCAGGCACTGCCATCCAGAGACATTTTGGCAGAGAAAGAGAACTTGTGACTACTATCTGTGGGCCTGACAGCCAAGCATGTGGCCGTGAGGAAAGCCCTTCACTTGGGTCTTTCCCTGTGCATTTATATTTAGCTCAAATGAAAAACTGCAGTTTGTTTTCCTCATTGGCAAGTAGCAAAAAGTATGAGGAATAATCATTACTTTTTTCCCTATTAGGACATGTAGGCCTTGAATTCCAGATACCACCTCTGACAACGAGCTTTCCCAGACCTGGCCCATGAGAATTGCATGCATGTGTATTTCATTGAAGAAGATCAGAGGGAAAATACTGGATTTCTGTTTTTCAGCTTTTAAAAAATGTTTCTATATTCTAATTTTTAAAATTAATAAATATTTCAAACATATAGAAAGGTGCAGAAAATAAAAAAGAAACCATATGCCTACCATCCAAGTTAATAGCTGTTAATATTTTTCCATATTTACTTTAGATCACTCACAGCAAAAGAAAAACAAAAAGATAAAACCAGCTAAAACCACCCCATCTTTCACTTACATCTTTTCAACTTTCATCCAAAGAGATTCCTCTGCCTGAAGTTGCTATGTTATTCCCATGCATGATTCTGTACCTTTGCAACATATTTGTACATTCAAAACACCATTTACTATTGTGTTATGTGCATCCATTTACATAAATGGCATCATATTGTTTATATTCTTTGGCACCTTGCTCTTTTTTTTATTTTAATTGTTGTTCAAGTACAGTTTTCTGTTCTTTATTCCCATCCCAGCCCACCTACCCATCCCTCCCATTTCCACCCCCACCCCTAGTTTTTGTCCATGTGTCTTTTATATTTGGTACTGTAAACCCTTCCCCTTTTCCTATGAAATTCCCTCCCCTCTCCCCTCTGGTCGCTGTCAGCCTGTTCTCTATTTCAGTGTCTTTGGTTATATTTTCCTTGTTTGTTTGTTTTGTTGTTTAGGTTCCTGTTAAAGGTGAGAACTTAAACAACAAAAGTGCCTGGCTTATTTCGCTTAGCATAATGCTTTCCAGTTCTATCCATGCTGTTGCAAAGGGTAGGAATGCCTTCTTTCTTTCTGCTGCATAGAATTCCATTGTGTAAATGTACCATAGTTTTTTGATCCATTCATTTACTGATGGGCACTTAGGTTGCTTTCAACACTTGGCTATTGTAAATTATGCTGCTATGAACATTGGGGTGCATAGGTTCCTTTGGATTGGTGTTTCAGGGTTCTTAGGATATAATCCCAGCAGTGGAATTGCTGGGTCAAAAGACAGATCCATTTTGAGTTTTCTGAGAAAATTCCATACTGTTTTCCATAGTGGTTGTACAAGTCTGCAATCCTACCAACAGTGCACTAGGGTTCCCTTTTCTCCACATCGTCTCCAACACTTGTTGTTTGTTGCTTTGTTTATGATGGCCATTCTGACTGGTGTAAAGTGTTATCTCATTGTGGTTTTCATTTGCATCTCTCTGATAGCTAGTGATATTGAGCATCTTTTCATGTGTCTCTGGATCCTCTATGTGTCCTCCTTGGGGAAGTATCCGTTCAAGTCCTTGGCCCATTTTTTAATTGGGTTATTTATCTTCTTTGAGTGGAGTTGTGTAAGTTCTTTATATATTTTGGAGATTAAACCCTTGTCTGAGGTATCATTGGCAAATATGTTTTCTCATAAAGTTGGTTCTCTTTTTGTTTTAATACTGTTTCCTTTAGCTGTGCAGAAGTTTTTTATTTTGATGAGATCCCATTTGTTTATTCTTTCCTTTATGTCCCTTGCTCTAGGGAACATATCAGTGAAAATGTTGCTATGTGAAATATCTGAGATTTTCCTGCCTATTTTCTCCTTTAGGACTTTAATGGTATTACAGTTTATATTTAAATCTTTTATCCACCTTGAATTTATTTTTGTGTATGGTATAAGTTGGTGCTCAAGTTTCATTTCTTTGCATGTAGCTGTCCAGTTCTCCCAACACCACTGGTTGAAGAGACTGTTTTTACTCCATTTTATGTTGCTGTCCTCTTTGTCAAATATTAACTGACCATAGAGACTTGGGTTTATTTCTGGGCTCTCTGTTCTGTTCCATTGGTCCATGTGCCTGTTTTTATGCCAGTACCAGGCTGTTTTGATTACAGTGGCCTTGTAATACATTTTGATATCAGGTATTGTGATCCCTCCTACTTTGCTCTTCTTTCTCAAAATTGCAGCAGCCATTCAGGGTCATTTATGGTTCTATATAAATTTTTGAGGTGTTTGTTCTATGTCTGTGAAATATGACATTGCTACTTTAATAAGTATTGCATTGAATCTGTAAATTGCTTTGGGTAGTGTGGACATTTTAATGATGTTAATTCTTCCAATCCATGAACACGGTATATGTTTCCATTTGTTTGTGTCTTTCTTGATTTCTTTCTTCAGTGTTGTGTTGTTTTCTGAATACAGGTCTTTTACCTCTTTCGTTAGGTTTATTCCTAGGTATTTTATTTTTCTTTTAGCTACATCGAATGGGATTTTTTTCTTGATTTCAGCTTCTGCTGTTTCATTGTTGGTATACAAAATTGCCTTTGATTTCTGGATATTGACTTTGTATTCCACTGTTTTGCCAAATTCATTTATTAGGTCAAACGTTTTTTGGCCAAATCTATAGGATTTTCTGTGTACACTATCATGTCATCTGCAAACAATGACAGTTTTGTTTCCTCCTTTCTGATTTGGATGCCTTTTATTTCCTTTTCTTGTCTGATTACTGTGGCTAAAACTCCCAATACTATATTGAATAGAAGTGGTGAAAGTGGACAACCTTGTCTTGTTCCTGATCTTAGTGGAAAAGATTTTAGTTTTGCCCATTGAGTATGATGTTGGCTGTAGGTCTCTCACATATAGCCTTTATTATGTTGAGGAATGCTCCCTCTATTCCCACTTTGCTGAGTGTTTCTATCATAAATGGGTGCTGTACATTATCAAATGCTTTTTCCGAATCTATTGATATGATCATGAGATTTTTGTCTTTGCTTTTGTTTATGTGATGTATTACACTTACTGATTTGGGAATATTGTACCATCCTTGCATCCCTAGAATGAATCTCACTTGGTCATGGTGTATGATCTTTTTAATGTATTGTTGGATGCGGTTTCCCAATATTGTGTTGAAGATTTTAGTGTCTATGTTCATGAGCAATATTGGCCTGAAGTTTTCTTTCTTTGTTGTGTCTTTATCTGATTTGGGGATTAGGATAATGTTGGCTTCATAGAAAGAGTTCGGGAGTTGTCTATTATTTTGGATTTTTTGAAATAGTCTGTGAAGGCTAGGGGTTATCTCTTCCTTAAATGCTTTATAGAATTCTCCTGTGAAACCGTCCTGTCTAGGGCTTTTGTGTGTCAGGAGTTTTTTGATTACTGCTTCAGTTTCATCAGCTGTTATTGGTCTGTTCAGGCTTTCTGCTTCTTCTTCATTAGTTTTAGAAGATTACATTTTTCTAGAAATTTGTCCATTTCACCTAAGTTTTCAAATTGCTTGGCATACAGTTCTTCATAGTAATTTCTTACAATCCTTTGTATTTCTGTGGTATGAGTTGTAATCTCTCCTCTTTCATTTCTGATTGTGTTTATTCGGGTCTTCTCTCTTTTTTTCTTGATCAGCCTGCTTAAAGGCTTGTCAGTTTTGTTTATTTTTTCCAAGAACCGGCTCCTGGTTTCATTGATCCTTAGAATTGTGCTTTTAGTCTCTATGTCATTTAATTCTGCTCTGATCTTGATTATTTCCTTCCTTCTACTTGCTCTGGGCTGTCTTTGTTGTTCCTCCAGTTCTCTCGCTATGCACTTCCCTCTCAGGACTGCCTTCATTGTGTTCCATAAGTTTTGGGTTTTTGGGAGTTCATTTTTGTTTGTTTCCAGAAATATTTTGATTTCTTCTCTAATTTCATTCTTGACCCATTCATTGTTTAATAGCATACTATTCAATCTCTATGATTTTGAGTGTTTTGGGTTTTTTTCCTTGGGGTTGGTTTCTAGTTTCAGTCTCTAGTGATCCGAGAAAATGCTTGGTATGATTTCAATTTTCTTGAATTTGTTGAGGCTTGTTTTATGTCCTATCATGTGGTCTATCTTTGAAAATGTTCCATGTGCATTTGAAAAGAATGTGTATTTAAGCGTCTTTGGGATGGAGGGCTATATATGTATCAGTTAAGTCCATTTCATCTAGGGCATTATTCAATGCCACAATATCTTTGTTGATATTTTGTTTGGAAGATCTGTCCATTTCTGACAATGGGATTTTAAAATCCCCTACTATAATTGTGTTGCTGTCAATAGCTTTCTTGAAGTCCACCAAGATTTTCTTTATGTATTTGGCTGCTCCTATTTTGGGTGCATATACATTTACAATGTTTATGTCTTCTCGGTGGATTCTTCCTTTGGGTATTATGAAGTGACCTTCTGGGTCTCTTTTTATGGCCCTTTTTTTGAAGTCCATTTTGTCTGATATGAGTATTGCTACCCCAGCTTTTTTTTCCTGTGCATTTGCTTGAAAAATTTGTTTCCAGCCCTTCACTTTCAGTCTGTGTAAATCTTTTGTCCTGAGGTGGGTCTCTTGTAGGCAGCATATGTGTGGGTCCTTTGGCACCTTGCTTTTCTTACTCAACAGTATATTTTAGAGACTTATGTTACATGGATACAATGTAGACTTAGTTCATTTATGTTCATTTTAAAAAATTTATTTTTCAATTACAATTGACATACAATAGTATATTAGTTTCAGGTGTACAATGTAGTGATTAGACATTTATATACCCTATAAGTGATCACCCACCTGACACCATGCATACTTATAACCATGTTTTAACTATATTCCTTATGCTCTACTTACATCCCCATGACAACTTTTGTTACTGGCAAGTTTTATTTCTTAATCCCTTTACCTTTTCACCCATCCCCCCAATGCCCCTCCCATTTGGCAACCATCAAAATATTCCCTGTATCTGTAAGTTTGTTTGTTCATTTATTATTATTTTTATTCCACATATAAGTAAAATCATAGGTATTTGTCTTTCTCTGTCTGACTTATTCAATTAGCATAATACTCTCTAGGTCCATCCATGTTGTCACAAATGGCAAGATTTCATTCCTTCTATAACTGGGCAATATTCCATTGCATATATGTACCCCATTTCTTTATCCATTCATCGAATTGATGAGTCTTTGGGTTGCTCCTATATCTCAGCTATTGTAAATAATGCTACAAAATATATGCAAATATCTTTTTCAATTAGTGTTTTGGATTTTTTTGGATAAATATTCAGAAATGGAATTGCTAGGTTATATGGTAGTTCTGTTTTTAATATATTTTTAAAAGATTTTATTTATTTATTTTTTAGAGAGGGAAGAGAGGGAGAAAGAGAGAGAGAGAGAGAGAGAGAGAGAGAGAGAGAGAGAGAGAGAGAGAGATATCAATGTGCGGTTGCTGGGGGCTGTGGCCTGCAACCCAGGCATGTGCCCTGACTGGGAATTGAACCTGCGATACTTTGGTTCACAGCCCATGCTCAATCCACTGAGCTATGCCAGACAGGGCCTGTTTTTAATATTTTGAGGATCCTCCATACTGTTTTCCACACTGGCTATACCAATTTATAGTCCCACCAACAGAAGATTAAGGCTTCCTTTTGTCCACATCCTCACCAACACTTGTTTGTTGATTTGTTGATAGCTATTCTGGCAGGTGTGAGGTAATATCTTATTGCGGTTTTAATATGCATTTCTTGGATGATTAGTGACTTTAAGGATATTTTTGTATGTCTGTTGGCCACCTGTAACACACTCTTTGGAGAAATATCTATTCAGATTCTCTGTATATTCAATTAAAAAATCATTCATTTTAACTGCAGCCTAGTATACCACAGTTTATCCATTTCTTATTGGAGGACAATGTTATTCACTTTTTGCTGTTGTTGCAGAGAATATGCTTGTGCATGTATGTTTGTGCACAAAATGTAACTTCTTTAGCATAGAAACTGAGAAGCAGAATTACTAAGTAGTAGGTAATGAACTTCTTCACTTTTCTCAGTACTGACAAACTGTTCTTCTAAGTGGTTGTACCAATTCACATTTCTGCCAGATTAGAAATTCCTATTTTTCTGCATCCTCACCATCACTTGTAAGACTAAAGTTTTTTCAACCTGATAGATAGGTATAAAAGGCATTTTAGTCCTGGCTGAGATGGCTAATTGAATTGAGCTCTGGCATGTAAAACAAAAGGTCGCTGGTTCGATTCCCAGTTAGGGCAGATGCCTAATTTGCAGGCCAGGTCCCCAGTGGGGAGTGCAAGAGGCAACCACACATTGATGTTTCTCTCCCTGTCTCCTTCCCTTCCTGTCTCTCTAAAAAGAAATACATAAAATCTTTTTTAAAGGCATTTTATTGTCCTAATTTACATATCCCTGATTACTCATAAGCTTAAGCATTTTTGTATCTTTACTAGCTAATTTGGTTGGTGGTAGGGTGTGTGCACGTGCATATGTGTGACAGAGAAGAAAGTAGAGGGAGAAAGACACAGAGGAGAGATAACAGTTCTAATCCTTGTTCTTTTTTAAAAATATGAGGCTGTGCTTTCCTCTTGTACATTTGTAATTGTTCTGTATTTATTCTGAAGTTATTATTTGAATTGCAGTTATCTTCTTCCAAACTGTATCTAGCCTTTATATTTTGTTTATGTTATCCTCTATTATGAATAACTTTTTAAATTTAATGTAGTTAAATCATAAATCTTTTTAAGGTTTGTGGATATTTGTTCTTTATTTAATAAATCTGTTCATAACTCTCCATCCAAGATATTATTCCATATTGTTTCTAAAAATTCTAAATTTTTGCTCTTCACATTTAAATTTTGTCCAGCTGGAATTTACTTTTGCTTATATGGTGAAATAGGGATCTAATTTTATCTTTTTCCAAATAGAAAGTTAAATGTTTCAGCACTTCATAAGGGTAGTCCAGACTACCCTGGACTACCCATTTCTAATACTGGGTTCCCAGTATTAGAAATGCTTTTTCTGTTAAATACAAATCCCCATATACAAGTGGGTCAGCTCCTCAACCCCTATACTATTCTTTTTATGTTGTTATCTTTCTTTAAAGACTTTATTTATTTATTTTTAGAGAGAGGGGAAGAGAAGGAGAAAGAGAGGGAGAGAAACATCAATGTGTGGTTGCCTCTCACATGCCCCCTATTGGGGACCTGGCCTGCAACCCAGACATGTGCCCTGACTAGGAATCAAACTGGCAGTCTTATGGTTCACAGGCCCATGCTCAATCCACTGAGCTACACCAGCCCAGGCAACCTATACTATTCTTTTGATCCATTTGTCTATTCCTTCACAGTACTGTAATTTTAACATTATAGCTAATAGCTATACTTAGTTGGTGCAGTGCATTTTTTGTCTTCAAATTTGTTTGCTTGTCTTCCAGCTTTATTGAGATAAACTAACAAATAACATTTTTAAGTTTAAGGTGTACAACGTAATGATTTGATATATGTATATATTTTTAACATGATTACCACAACAATGATAGTTAACACATTATTGCCTCACATAGTTACCATTTGTGTGTGTGTTAGAAAACATTTAAGAGTTACTCAGAAAATTTCAAGTATACAATATTGTGTTGTTGACTATAGATTTAAATTTGTTTTGACTTTCCTTAGTCCTGACCCCTCCACTATTTTAGGGTTAGCTACTTGATTCCTATATTAAAAAAAAAAAACAACCTATTGGGATTGATAAAGAAAGTGCATCTAAATAGATAAATTTAGAAAATTTTGCCATTTGTATGATGTGCAGACTTCCCATCCAGAAATGTGATGTATCTCTCCAGTTAGAGCCTTCTTGAAAAATGGTACATTTACATTATTTAATATATGTATACATTTTCCTGTAAATATTTTACACATTTTATTAGCTATAGTATGAGGATTTTATAGTGCTTGCTACAACTATAAATAGTATATTTTTTTAATTATATTTTCTAACAGTTTTTGCAGGTGCTTAAGAAACAATTTTAAAAATTGATTTTAAATTAGACAACTTGGAAATTTCCTTATTTCTTGTAATAGTTGCCCTATTACTTCTTTTCTCTTGGATTTTTAAAAATAGATAATCATAGCACCCACAAATAAGTATACTTTTATTTTGAATCTTTATTTATTTTATTACTTTCTCTTATTGCTTCATCAGATAGGACTTATAGACCAATGTCGAGTAAGGATTTTTGATAATAGTCATCCTTGCCTTGTTCCTGAACTTATTAAAATTATTTTAGAGATGCACCAAGTATAATTTTTACTGTAGATTAACGTTAGATAAACTATACTGAGTTATTCCTTTTATTCCTAGTATATGCCAAGAGATTTTAGTTATAAATGATTATTTAATTTTATCAAATGCGTCCTCTCTCAGGGGTGTCCAACCTTTTGGCATCTCTGGGCCACACTGGAAGAAGAGTTGTCTTGGACCACACATTAAATACACAAGTACTGACAAAAACTGATGAACAAAACAAGAGATTTTAAGTAAATCCATGATTTTGTGTCAGGCTGCGTTCATAGCCATCCTGGGCCACATGCGGCCCGCGGGCTATGGGTTGGACACCCCTGTGAGTGTATATCTTTTGAGGTGATCACATGTTTTGTCTTCTTTATCAGGTGTGTAGCAAATTACATTAATAGCTTTTCGGTTTTTAAGTTTTCATTTCTCTGGTAACCCAACTTGGCTATGATGTATTATTTTTAACATTACCAGATTTAGTTCACTAATGTTTGATTTCAAAATTTTACCTTTTTGTTTATAAATAAAATTCACTTGTATTTTTTTCTCTTTGTAACGTCTTTTCCAATTTTTGTTCTTGAGGTTACATTAATATCATATAATGGGTTTAAAAGCTCTCCATTTTCTCTTTTCTAGAACAGATTGCCTAAGGTAGGAATTCAATTTTCCTTGAAAACTGGGGATAACTTACCTGTAAAACTCTTTGAGGTCAACTATTTTGGAGATAGATTTTAAATTACTGATTAAGTATTTAAAAGGCCATATGTCTCTTCTGCTTTTCTATTTCTTTTTGAGTTAAATTTTCTATAAGTGTTTCCATTTCATCTAAATTTTTTAAAAAGATTTTATTTATTTATTTATTTTTAGAGAGGGAAGGGAGGGAGAAAGAGAGAGAGAGAGAAACATCAATGTGCAGTTGCTGGGGGCCGTGGCCTGCAACCCAGGCATGTACCCTGACTGGGAATCGAACCTGTGATGCTTTGGTTTGCAGCCCGCGCTCAATCCACTGAGCTACGCCAGCCAGGGCTCATTTCATCTAAAATTTTAATGATTACAATAAAGTCATACATAGTAGCCTCATGACTTTGTAAAATTACATCTATAGTCACATCTTTTTCTTTCCCAGTATGGTTCATTCATACTCTTTTTCCTTTGTTTTCCTGATCTTTTGCCTTTATAGACCATTACAGTAGTTTTCTACTTTATTAATTTTTGTTCTTATCATATATTTTTTCTGTTTCTTCTTGAGTTCACAGTTATTTTTTCTAACTTCTTTCAGTAGATATGTTCATTAGCATTTAAACTTTCTTCTCTTCAGGTGTATGTGTACGTAAGTATGTATACCAGTTATTTTCTCCCTGAAGTGCTGCTTTAGCTACATCTTACAATTTTTTTTGATAGGCTCTTTGTCCCTTGTCATTCAGCTCTAGATATTTTTAAATTTTTATTATGATTTCTACTGTGACCCATTAATAATTTGGAAGTGTTTTTATTTTTCCAAACATAGGTTCCTTTTTCTAGTTACATTTTTGTCATTTGCTTCCAATTTAGTCGCCTTTGAAAGGGAATGTGGTCTGTATGATATCGATTTGTTACTTTTAGATACTTGCTGTGTGGCCAAGTTTGTTGTCATCAGAAAATAAGTTTATTCTGTAGTCTCTGTTTGTCACAGAGAGGAAATGCTATATCCAAGTTATTACATGTGTTGTTTAAATCTTTTACATGTTTACTAATTATTTGTTTTCGTGAGCTATTTAATAATGAGCATGGTGCTGAAATATCTCACTATGAGAGTGGATTTTTAGATGTTTTTGGGATTCTGGTAATTTGTGGTTTATATATTTTGAGACCACATTCTTAAAAGTCAACAATTTCAGAATTCTTGGTCTTTCGGAGGGGCAGTTCCTGGCTTGTCTGTAGAATAACTCCTCCTTTGTTTGCAGTTTTTCTTCCTCAGGGGACTGAATCAGGTCCAGGTGTTCCTGCCACCTCCGCCCACGGCACATTCCCCTCCTCCTGGATTAAGGTGTATACCCTACCTCTGGGGAGCAGATTCTGTATATATACATGTTCAGTTATATATACAGTGTCCAGCACAAGTAACACCCCTTTTTATTACAAAATCTTCATAAGCATGTAATTCTGTATCATAACAATATCACACTCAAGCACACCATATGACATTTTAGGTGAAATGTTCTAATTGCGGTCTATCCTGTGAGAGATATTCATGTACTCTACCAATCGCACTCAAGCAAGCCTTACTTCTGCTGGACCTTGTGTGTGTGTGTGTGTGTGTGTGTGTGCACACACACACATATATAAACTGTAAGCCTTTATTTCTTTTTTTGGCTTATTTTCTTCTTTATACTTTTCTGTTTCAAACATTTTTAAAGAAAAAAATGTAGAACACAAAAGGCCTTATAGTGCACCTGTACTACCAGCTTCCTAGAACTGCAAACTCGGTGGCTTGAACAACAAATCTATTGTCTCACAGTTCTGGTGACTGGAAGGCAGGGTTGCTTCTTTCAGAGGTCTGTGAGGACAAGACTGTTCGCGGCCTCCCTCCTTGGCTTGGGGACAGCTGTGCTCTCCCTGTGTCTCTCCACATCATCTTCCCTCTGTACATGTCTTCATACCCAAATTTCCCCCGTGAATAAGGACACCAGTCATGTTGGAATTGGGACCACTCTAAAACCTCATTTTCACTTGATTACCTCTGCAGAGACTATCTCCTGATAAGGACATGTTCTGAGGTACTAGGGGTTAGGATTTCAACATATCATTTTTTTGAGGGAGGGATTTGTGGGGGAGGACACAATTTAACCCAGAAAAGAACTTAATATGACAGGGATTCATAGAAGTGGAGAAAAAGATGAAGACACTTTCCAGAGGAGATGACATTAGACTCATTCCTGAAGGATAAGTTGCCCTTCATCCTTCAATAAGGAGAAGAATGAGTTAATTTTACAACCTCCTGCTTTCTCTGGAGCAACATGGGAAAATTAGTGTTCTGAAATGCCCAGCATACTCGCGAGGTCTGTTTGCCTGGAAAGGTTTCATCCAATGCAGTGAACATGAGCTGGATACAATGATGAGGCCAGATTAAGGGAGGAGATCTAAATACCCAGAGTGTCCTGTAACAAAAGTCGGCCACTCCACGGGAGGGCACGCCTGGGAGAAACTGAGGCAGAAGCTGCAGGAAGGTTCTCACTGAGTAGGCAGTTTGACTGGACCAACTCTAGTCTTCCTATGAAGTCCACAGCAGCGCAGGTGCACAGGGGGAAACATTAGGGGGGCGGGTGGATGGGAGTGAGAGACTTATGAACTACAACACTCCCACTCAGGGAGAGATGAAACCCCAAACACAGAAAGAGGAGCTCCCTTCTAAAGCCCAAACCAGTGACAATGGAGAGGACAAAGGAGACAGGGGGAGAAGACACTTAATTTAACGAGGAGGGTCTGATTCCTCAGAGCCAAGCCTTGCAGCCATGTTTTGTCAGAGCTACAAAGTCCAAGCCCAAAACACAGGGTCAAGAGTATAATTTTGGCCCAGGATGAATAAACCTGGCCTCAGCAGCTGCCACCACTCTAGAAATTTGTACATTGAAAGAATGTGAGCACTTGAGACTATTTCTAGTTCCAGCTGCTCTGAGGTATTAACAAAGGTCTAATTGCTGAAACCATGTGCCGTGGACATGGTGTTCATTTTCCTGACACACGGAGAATGCGGTTTGGAGGTCGAGCTGTCAGGCCCAAATCACCTCCAGACCCTGCCTATTGCAAGCAAGCACATTTCATCACCGGGCAGGACTTGCTAAGCTTGGTCGATGGCCTCATTATGGCTATTTGTATCCTAACACTGGAGCCAACATGACAGGTTAGAATTCCTGTCAAAGACGCAAAGCACCCAGCTTCCTTCAAGCCCCATTTCCCAGGTAATGTGGGGTGGAGGGAGGCCATCACATTGTCACACCTGAAGATGAAGGAGCCACTTGTCCAGTGTTTTTATCAGGTTTATAAGGCACCCCCTGCCCCCAATTCTCAGCAGGTAATATTTAATAAAAAAGAGGCCATCTTATGACTTGCAGTCTCTCTGTGGGTAGCTAGGCTTCCTGTGCAAATGGAGGCAGTGAGGGCGATGAGGCTGTAGCTATGTGTCTCTGCATCTCAGCAGGGAGAGACACAGCAGGCTCCATTTGGTAGGCGACAGTTCCACTCTTGTTACCCCACTCTACCGCACCCACAAGTAGTCGTGGCTATCCCTCCTCCAAATCTAAATATATTTTGTTACCTTATTGCTTCTCAGAATCACAATATCTGTTGATACCAGCTACTCATTAGTTGTCCCACACTAAAAATACCAAAGTCCATACATTTATATTTTAATACCAGCTTCAATTTTTCACAGGAAATCCTCCTTCCTAAATTCATTTACATTTAATTCATTTTTCTGGCCTGAAAAGGGAATTCCTGGCTAGGGCTTCATTCCTTTGGGGGCTTTCCATGCAGGCCTCGGACTCCAGCACAGTCAATGATCAGTATGTCCAGGCAAACATGCTTTGCTGATTCCACCCCTTGGAAACCTGAGTTTGAAGAAACCCTGGACATCGACAAGCAGTACAACAGTGATTAAAAGCCTGAACTCTGCAGGCAGACTAACTGGAGTTTGAGACTAATTCTACCCTGTTTACCTCCTGTGATCTTGGGCAAGGGTCTTCAACTGTCTATGCCCAGCTTTGTTATATATAAATCCCACTTCTGCATAGTGTAGTTGTAAAAATTCAGTTGTTGTGGGTAAAGTGCTTTGAAATAAATGCCAGACAGTATTGTTGTCTCCACAATACTGTCTCCAGAAAGAATGTGGTTAGATCAAGTAAAAGTGTGGTCCCAGTAGCATCTTCTGGAACATGAAGATTTAGGTCAACATCCTCTCCCACAGGAGACCCAATAAACACATTCTGAATTTACACAGGTGTTCCTCAACAGGGCTGTGCTAATTCCATTGTAACCCATGTACAGTGGGCATGAAATCATCATACAGAAAAATCAAGTATGCTTTCCACTACTGGAGGCGTAGATGTCCAAAATGCTGAGCAAGAAGCCTAACCTGAAAGAGGCCGTTAACCTTGCCCACCATAGCCAGAGGCAGCTCAAAAGGAGAGAGCCTGGCAAAAACCAGGCACAGAAGAGAAGAAGCTATTCTTCAATTAAGGTGGCAGCAGAAAATTTGCAGAACATTTTTCGGGGAGGTGGGGTTCAGCAGTGCCGGAATCTGTGTAGTAGCCAGCAGGGACAGCTAGAGCAGCTAGCGATGAAGAATGTGCTTTATCCCCAAGCTTAGTAGATTTTCTGGTGGAGACAACTGGTGGGGGTCACAGGTCAAGCCAGTGATTGGTTTAAAGCCAGATGATGAAAGAGGATTCCAATGTGATCTGTGCAGACTTGTCTGCTTGGAAGAGACTGTCATACTCACTGTGGGGGTGCTGTGATGGGCTCCCAAAAATCCCATCAAAGATAGAAGCAGGGCTTGGTCCCCAGCTTCCATCACACAGCCCTCAAGTGTCAGTCCTCTCTGGAGTCGCCTTGGCTGACCTGCCTCACTCGGGGTCACACCCCTTCCCAGGACAGCCTGGGACGGACTGATGTTAGGGGTACAAACGTCCAGCCCTTTTGCTCCAACTCAGGACAGCGCTGAAATTATCTTGCCTTTAGAATCCCCAACAAAGTCAGCTAAGGCTCTAAGATGACTGTACGGAGGCTTGGCCTGTCATTCAGGCCAGTCCTCCCATCCACTGAGGCTACTCTAGAAGGATATCCTCAGAGATGTTCTGCGTGTTCATCTCCACCCCAGAATCTCCTGCTCTGCACACCTGGCAGCGGGTTACATGACAGGTTTCTGACCAATGGGAGGTGGGCAGAGTGAACCAGCTCAGGGATCTTTGAGTGATGCTACAGGCAACACATAAAGTAGTATAGACCAGGGAGGAGGTGGGCATGTGTGGGAAATACACCATTGGGATAAAGCTCTGAGATTTGGGATTTGATTTTGCTGGTGAGTTTGTTTTCTTAACAAACCCTAGCTTACCTTATGTCATCTAATGCATTACCCATACTCTTCCAAAACATGTCTAATTCCAGAAGGAGAAGCAAGCACAAGCTTATAGCTAACGACACTATAAAATAGTTATTTGTCACATACTACTTAAGTTAACTGTTGGGGGAGCATGGCACTCTTCACCCCATGGTGTAGATTTAGTTATTCTCAATAATAATATTCTCAGTGGCAATATTCCCAATGAATTCTTGTGTGTGTGTGTGTGTGTGTGTGTGTGTGTGTGTGTGTATGTATTATTAAAGTCCCAAGTTAAATAAACTACTTAGGCATTTTAATAAATTCAAACAGAATGGATCCAACTGAGGATTGTATTAAATATTCTGATGCCCTAAATTGAAAAATTGAGAAAATACACATAAATAAATATATGCACACACACTGATTGACTCTTTTAACTGACTTTTTTTAAATCCTCACCCAAGGAAATTTTTTCATTGTTTTTAGAGAGAGAGGAAGGGAGAGAGAAAAGTATCGATTGCCTCTTGCACAGGGCCAGACTGGGGATCCAACTTATAACCTAGGTATGTGCCATGACCTTTCAGTTACAGAATAAGCTCCAACCACCTGGGCCACACTGGCCAGTGCTAATCAACATTAATGAAGCCTCTATTGTATGTGTTACATTCCTGGAGTTTTGCTACAGGTAAGGGCTTTCTAGCCTCAGGGTGCTGATTAAATGGGAACAGGCAGACCCGGACCGGACTACCAATAGGGCGTAGGGTGGTAGGCACATGCCAGGGCGCCCAGGTGGTGGAGTGAGAGGAGCACTCTGCCCTGCCTGTGGGGGACCAGGAAAGGCACCACACAGATGATGCCTAAGCTGCAGCTTGATGAAGGTGATGGGGTTCAGCAGGTGCATGAAGTAGGGAAAGAATTTCAAGCAAAGACTTTGGAAACAGTGTGATGTATTGAGCACATGACAGAGCTGGAGAGGTGACCGAGGAAGGCAGGACAGGAGGTGCAGTAGGTAGGAGGTGAGGTTGGAGAAAGAGCACAGGCTAGATTCTGGGAGGTCTGTATGCGATGCAGTGCTATTTTGACTTCTCCTTTTATTCTTTCATGTATGTATTGTTACATTTGTTTTGACCTGTTTAATTGTTGTTCTTCTGCACTCTAATACAGACTCAACGTACAAACGGGTAAATTATACAAATGGATGTAGTTTGTGGATTCATAAATTTCAGGCTCATCAAAAGTGATTTCCCACAGTTCACACCAGTAGAAATAAGACCCCAGTGGTACCTCCAGGCAGTGGAATGTTATTTGGCAATGAAAAGAAATCATCTATTAAGCCATTAAAAGACATGGAAGAACCTTAAATGTGCATTACTGAGCGAAAGAAGCTTGTTTGCAGAGACTACCTACTGTATGATTCCCATTATATGACACTCTGAAAAAGGCAAAACTGCACTGATGGGTAGTGGTCTCTGGAGTTGGGGGGGAGGAGAGATGACCAGGTGGAACACAGACGATCTTTAGGGCAGCAAAAATACTCTGTGTGACACTATATTGATGGACACATGTTGTCATATATTGGTCCAAACCATAGAACATACAGCATCGAGAGTGAACAGTAATGTAAACTATGGACTTCGAGTGATTGTGATATGTCATTGTAGGTTCATCCATTGTGACAGATGTTCCCTCTAGTGGGGGTGTCAATAATGGAGGAGACTATGCCTGAGTGGGGGCAGGTGGTATATAGCAAACCTCTCTACCTTCCTCTCAGTTTTTCTGTGAACCTAAAACTGCTCTAAGAAATACTGTAGGTTAAAAAAAAAAGACCCCGGTGCCTCTGAGCCCCCAGCTCCACAGCTCAGGCAGGCACTTAGCTCCAGGGTCCCAAATGACCCCAGGCAAGTTCTAAGGTTCCCTACAAGATGCTTTCTTACATCTACTGAGGTGGTCAACTCATTCCACTTTGCCCTGGAGTGTCCTGATTTTAGCTCTGAAAGTCCTGTGGCCCAGGAAAACCCTTAGTCCCGGGGGAACCAACCAGGTGGTCATTCTAAAGTGTATTTTAAAAATGTGTAACCTATTCACGTTTTGCTGCTCAGGCCCCTTCTCAAGATGCCAAGCCTCAAGCCACTGCCTCAGTCGAATACCCCAGGGGGCTGTGACAGCCTCTGGCTGCTCTGGGCAGCCATCCTTGTCAGGTGACAGATGCTACTCTTCTAGCCCTAGAAAAGCAGACCCAGCCCTCCTATTGCCACCCAGCTTCTGGTGTGAGTACCTGCCCACCCCACCTTAGTTTCTTCAAATGAAGAGTTTAAGGATAATGGAAGAAAAGCTCAGCCTCAAGAGTAACCTTATTTGTGGACAGAAGCAGCTCCTTGAAGTGTACCCCAGAGAACAGTTCTCAGTGTTCCTGCGGCCTGGCCTTGGCTTCTTGTGGATGAGCTCATCCCCACCACCAGAAAGCTCAGGTGCAACTGCCAGACGGCTTTGAGAGAGACAGGACTTCTCAGTCCCTTCAGGTTTGGGCCAGCTTTCCACAGAAGCAGAGACTACTACTGCCCCCAATATTCATTCACTTGCCTCCTTAGTAATAAAATCCCCATTTATTTAGGATGGCAAAGTACCTGGGTAAAAGACTATTTCTCAATTCTTCAGCCAGCTTTAGTGTTTGGGAGAACTTCAGAAAGGCTGCTTAAAAGAAAATCAGCTGGGAGGCCTTTTCTTAAAACACATGAACTCACACACCCTAGTTTTCCCTCTATCAATTTTCTTCTCTACAGGCTGCAATGTAGATACAATGGCTGGAACTCTAGCAGCCATCTTGTGATCCTGAGAACAGACGATGTTCATTAAGGCTAATTAAACAGAAAAACAGAAGGAAGCCTGCCTGAATCCTTGGGAACCAAGGAGCCACCCTCACAGTTCTGACTGCCTGCTTGTAGACTTTCTTTTAAAAAGAGAAACAAATCCAATGTGTTTAAACCACCCTTATTTGGGGTTTAACCCAATTTTGATAAACTTGTCCCTTGGTGGTGATTGACCCAAGGAATTTCTCCTTCCTTAAGGAACAATCCCAACCCCTACCACCAGGGGGTGGTCTTGCCCTATATGCCTCAGTATGATAATACTATCATAGGAGTCCAACATCAGGACATTCTGTATAATTCAATCTTAAATAACAGGGTGCACAGGACAGCTATGTTCTGGGTTGTATCAAATTCTGTGCAGTTTCTCTAGCATGAGATTTTGATCACATGTTTTTCTTTTGTTTTCTCTATGCAGATTCTTAGCCTCTGTAGGCAATCCCCAGAACTAAAGAAAGTATGCAGAGAAACAGCTCTGACTTCAGCAAACACAATATTGTATAATTCTCAACAGAACAGTGAGCTTCTAGTTGTTGTTTAACTTTCATGTTAATGGTAAGTTTATACTTGTCACCAAGAAGCAATAGGTACCCATCTGGTGGTTCTAATAAAGGGAGATTCTGCTCTGCAAGGTTTATTGAAATCTCTACTTCCTCTAAGGTGGAAAATCACGGGCAGCACTTAACTTTCCAGTTTGCCCTCATCGAAGCTTCAAAACTCTCCAGGCAGAAAGTTTCAGTCATTAATAATCCGATGTGAGAGGAGTAATTTATCTGATTTTCACTCTGGCTAAGGGCAAGCTGCTTTCTCAAAATGAAAGTACAGTTCTGGTGCTGTAAAGAGCTCACTCACAACTAACCAACAAAGGTATCTGTGATGTGGGAGGTGGTCGGAAAATAGTCCTCCTGAAACCGGAAACGACACCAGAGTTCGGGCTGCCTGTCACTACCAAACCCAATAAGTAGCAACAGGGATTGAATCTTATTGGGCAGTTTATTCAGATGGCCAGTGATCTGAGAAGATGATGGGTTCATACCCTAACAGACCATCTTGTCTTTTCTTTCCAGGCCAAGGTTCTTACAGAAGGGAATAAACAAGGTGTGGTGAGGGGTTTTGGAATTTGGGGAGGAATTAATTGGATTTAAAAAACAACTTGAGCATTCTCCCCTGGGCTGTGGTCTTTAGCTGTGCCCAAGGTGGTGGTCATCTCACCCTAGAGTACAATGGCTCAGGTACCATCTTGAATTGCTTGAAGTCCTCTTGAGGCACAAAGGTGGAACAGCTTATAGTCTCCTGGAGTCAGGATTGGTCATACCTTCAATTCCTGAAACAAAAGCTTTTACTTGCATTGATTACTCAGCTTATTAGCTATTACTTAAACTAAAATTTTCAAATTCTAAGTCCCCTGTCACTCCTTTGGCAGTTTCAGATCACAGCACTTTGGTATCATCTGCACTCTCCTCTTCTATCCCCTATTTTACATCCCGATACTGAAGAATTAAGGTGGGAGGAGCCATGGGGTATGGACAACTGATAATCCTCACCTCAATTTTCTCACTGAACTGCTTGCCATATTAGGAAAGAACAACAAAATATGCAGAATTGAGAAATAATCACTTATTTCTCTCCCATTTCTTTAAAGACCAGGCAGAAAATGCTCATATGTGATAAAATTAGTGATCACTAGGCAATCTCAAAGTAGGAGAAAGGACCAAAACCACCTGCTCACGGTAACACCACCAGGGATCTGCTCCCTTAGAGAATCCCTTGGAGGTAGGGCTTAGTAAATAAAAATGCAAGCCATCCTGTTAAATTTGACAGTTTTGAAATATTTCAGACACACATACTTAAAAAATTATTTATTGTTTATCTGAAATTTAAAGTTAACCCAGTGTCCTGGATTTTATCTGGCAGCTCTACTTGGGGGTAAAGAATCTGTGCTGGTAGGGGTGGGGGAAGAGCAGTAAAAATGGGCAGAGCCTGGAATCTACCAAGGGGACTGCCCCAGGGAAAGTCACTGATTAAAAACAAAAGAGCCACAAACCACGAGGCCTGCAGGCAGGGTTCCAGGATAGCTCATATCATCTCTTTTTTGTCTTTAGAGTCTAGAATGCCCTCCTGCTGTGGGCATACTGATAGCTCAGTTAGGGGTGCTGACCAATTGGCTAGGCAGGGACCACTAAGGAGGAGATATGAGGTACTCACACAAGCCCCAGACCTCCAAGACTGTGTGTTCTGCATTTGCAGACCTGTGTCTGCATTGGTCTGGTATGCCACAAGTCCTGTTCCTAGAGGCAAGGCAACCAGTTGTTACCAGAATTCCAGACTCCCTTATTGTTTTTCAGAAGGCAGCTTGTTCAAACCTTGGGATAAAAAAAAAAAGGTTTGGTTTTACACTTTCTTTGGGTTTGCCCACTCTGGAGTGCTCCTTCTACCAGCTCTGCCGGATGTTTATTTTCCAAATGGAAAGTGCATCCAGAAGTTTCAGTAGAATCCACTGAGTAAAGAGACATAGAGGTATGATACCCTGTGTCTGGATCCAGTGACAATATAGGTGAGCAATACCTTTTCAGTCTCCACATCAGGCTTCGCAGACATAAACACTCCAACGTATTGAACAGTGAGTCCATTTCAGAGGACATTATAGGTAAGGAGCTCCTCCTTCAATTTAATTCCCTTCTGACATTGACCCCTTCATTTAGTAAGGTAAAGTCCTCACCAATTTCAAGTTCCTTGAGTTTCACAGGAAGGTATCGTGGAGACTTAGGCCTTTCTTTAGGATGAGGTTTTCTCTCAGGTTCTCTCCCACTGCAGACTTAGCTTACTTGGCCTTAGGCTTTCGTTGCCTCTCCAAACACTTCTTCCTTAGGTCTTGTGTAAATCTTTAGCCACTACCCCTGGAAACACCCCACCCTTATCAACAGTGAGTGGTCTCACTCCCTGAATTCACCCTTTCTTCAAATGCAACATCTCAAGTCTGGGTTTTAGTCTAAAGTAGCACCACTGGATGATCACAGCTGTCCATTGCCACTCAATCTTAAAAAACAAAACAAAACAAAAAAAAACCACTATCATGGGTAGATATGGATCCTGATCACAGTTCCATTTCATTTTCCAGTATCAGTTGCAGCATACCAGCCCTTTTAATGATGGACCTGTTAAATCAGACACATTCACTATCTCAGGGATAATGTGGTCTGAATCCTCATTCAGAGACCTGTTTTTTCACTAGTAAGTCAACTGAGCCCCATCATTGTGTAGAATAGACTTTCTACCCAGGCACCAAATAGCACTAAAAAAAAAAAAAAGAAATAAGGCCACCTATTAACAGATGCTCCCTTGAAAAGCCAGTGAGAACTCTAGTCCAGACTAAATTGCGTAGGCTCAATGTGTCTCCTTCCGGGGGAAAGGGAGTGAGAGCGAGTCTGGTTAACAGGTCTTCTCGTTACACGGACAACAGATGTTTGACGGGACTTAATTTGGGCCCTCCTCTACTTTAAAGAAACTTCACTGATTTCCATTCTTCATAAATTATAAAGTTGCTTTTATGACCAGGCTACTATAAGTTTAGCACAAGATCATTCACTCAATTATGCCAGCCTCACCTTACTTGATCAGAACTGATAGAGGCCAGTTCTACCCCCTTCTGATTTCTCTTTGTTCCTTCCATAATTCTTCATCTCTAACCACTGTCCCAGATATTGTTGGTTTCTGCCATAAATCTGCCTTTCTCAGATTTCTAGATGTTGGCACATACTATCCTTTTGGCCTGGAATCATCTTTTCCCACCCCTCTTGCATCTTGCCTACTCATACTCATTTTTCCACTCTCAGGGTAAACGTTATTTCCATAACTAGGCCATGCAGACCTCCTTAGCAGGGTCTCTCAAACTTTGGTATGCATAAGAATCACTGGAAGAGGTTTCATTTTAAAAATAGATTTCTTCTTCTCATCTCTGTCCCCATTTACCTAATTCTGACTCAGTAGGTTTGGGATGAGAGTAATTTGAACAAATTCACAGGTAATTTTAATAGTGCTGGTCTGCAGAATACACTTTTGAGTACCACTATCCCAGGCTAAATTAAGTCCCTAGCTTTGTGGCCCTGGAGCTCCCCAGATGCCCTCTATCAAAACACATCGTTCTTAATATCACTTTAGTGTCTCTCCTCCCTGATTGGCTGAAAACACAGCAAAGGCAGATTGTCTCTCTATAATTAGCTGCTGAGTCCTCATCAATTAGCTTGAGTATCCTCAGGGAGGTAGCTGGTTTACCTCAGCTTCATCCCACAATTATTAATAAACAGATTGTCTTAACTTCCCGTTTTGCCTTTCTAGCCTTCCAACATCTGTGAAAAAATTTCCTGTATTAAATCTCCTCTGTTTGAAATACCTAGCATGGTTCCTATTTTCCTGACTATGCTGACTGTTATAAATATTAATTTAAAAAGCATCTCTTTAAATGTAGATAATAGAGTTAAGCTTTGACATAGTCCTGCGAATTGTATGTTATCAGGTTACTTCTCCTTAATCATAATTTTTTTTATTCTTCAGATATTTGAGTACCTAGTTTGTGCCAGAGACTATGCTCCCACTATTCATAAAAAGATGAAAAAGACAGTTCCTGTCATGAGGAACTGAGTGTGGGGGAGGAGCTGGGACAGCTGAAGGGACAGAGATCACAGTATGGTAATTGCTGTGGGAGCACATGGGCAGCACCCAACCCAGTCCAAAGCAGATGAATCAGGGAAGCCTTCTCCATGATGTCCTGCATACCCAGCCATGGGGAAGAGGAGGGGCAGGGGAGGACTCCCCAGGAAGAGTGAGGAACAAATGCTGAGGCCCAGACAAAGAGAGCAGGGTTCTCTTCAGGGTTCTTTCTGTGAGGTTGGACAGTACAGGAGGTGGACAACAGCTGACACAGGAATGGTAGGCAAGGCCTCAGATCATGAAGGACAGTGTACACTGTATTGAGGAACTATGTGAGACCTTGTCCTTATACTGAGGTCACTGGAAGACCACTGAAAATAGTGACTTAATGAAGTTTACTGTTAGGGAGATACCACTGGCTGAAAAGGGAAGATGACATTTTCTAGAAGCTACCAAATGACTGATGGCTAATTAATACAAGTTAAGGTATTAATGGTTTCTTTTTATATTCGACAAACATTTCATGAACACGCACTATGTATTAGACACTGTGTTTGGTCTTGGAAACATAAAGATAAATAAGATGAGTTATATACTTTCTAAGGGCTCATAGTCTAATGGGAGAGAAAAAATCTTAGACAATGTGACAAATATTATAGAAATATAGAAGAGGGAGAGAGAAGTAGAAAAAAATGAAAGACCTCATGGAGGAATTATGAGTAGGAGCATACAATGTGAGAAAGCAGGAATTCAGCCTCAGCATGGGCACACAACATTCTTGGTGTGCTCAGGGACTAACAAAGAGTGTGATGTAACTATACCAGGAGGTAGATGAATTGGTTGGAAATGAAGTCCTAAGGCCCAATTATAAAGGGCATTAAGAGTTCTGTTGACAATGACACATTGAGGCAATAGGGATGACTGAAGATTTTTAAGAGGGGTGGGGAATGATGAAATAAGAGTCACACTTTAGGAAATGATGTCTGGAGAATAGAATTGAAGAATAAATAATAATGGTAGCAGGAAGACTAGCTATAAAGCCGAGGCAGTAGCTTAGGTGGAAACTGAGAACTTGAACTTTGAGAAGCAGTAAGGAAGGGGAGGAACCAACCAATCCTGGGTCTATTTACGACATCCCAGAAAATATTTTGTGTGGAAGCATCCATTAGTACACAAAAGACATCTCAGAAATGTGCTTTTATTCATCTTTCCCAAAACTTTGTTAAAGTCTATTTAACAGTGTTTTAAATTGCATGCCCTAGTGGAGCAGTCTTCCATCTCCCCAATTTGTGTGGAAGGCATCTCAGGGAACAGACTGCATCGCTAAGGGAAGTGCTGAAAGGGGGGCCACAAGGGCTTGAAGCGAGTGCAGTGAGTTCTCTGTGGGACACAGGGAAACAGCTTCTCAAAGGAGAAAAGGGAGAAAGGCTGACCTGGGTGGAGAAGTAGTAAAGACCCGAGACAGAGAAGAGACACTTGAGGGGATTTCTTTTTCTTCTAATTGCAGGGAGAGAGGAAAAACTCTGGGGACAAATGATCAGAGGTTGCAAAGGCAAATGCCTCCAGGAGCCTGCAGGTGACACAGACAGTGAAGCAGATTTGGTTTAAGAACACAGAAGCACGTGGTCTGTGAAAGAGGCTGTATTACATATACACTGGCTCCGTCCATTGTGGTCATATGGAAATGCAGCTTGGCCAGATCTTGTGACTTTTCAAAAGAAGTCAGAAATCTGGATATTCCTATAAAACCATCCACTGTCCTTAATGTGGGCAACTAATTCAAATGTTTTCTAAATACAACACTGGCCAAGTAAAACACATTGTGGCTGCATTTGGCCCTTGGCTGGTCAGTTTGTAACCTCTGGTCTAGAGGAAATGGGAGGGCTGTTCTTTGAATAAATTTCACCAGCCGTGACAGATAGGCAGCCTGCTTCTGCTTGAATGTAAGCAAGCCATGAGAGTACACCACTTCCAGAAAGGAAAAACCTATTGGCTAAGTGTGGGGAGATGATATAGAATGTACTAATATGTAAGTGTGCTCTTGTTTTGGTGGGGAAAAAAAATTAGAGCTTAGGCAGAAGAAAGAAAACCAGTCTTCCCTGAAATAATGTCGAACTTGTATCTGAAAAAGACAATAATCCAATGGATTATGGGCAAAGAACGTACACAATTCATAAAAAAGGAAATATTATAGTATTTTCACCTAAACAAGTGCTTTTCTTTACCTCACTTATATAAGAAATCTAAATTATTGCAATGTTTCTCACTTATAATATTGGAAAAAGTAAAAAAGTTTAATAACATGCTATGTAGACAAAGGTATTGGGAAATAGTACTATCATACAATGGTGGTGAAATTTTAAATTGGCATGACTGCTAAAAAAAGCAAATTGGCAAGATTATTAAAATTAAAAATATGTATGTCTCATGATCCCCAAACTTCTAAATCTAAGAATTACTTACTCAGTTTTATTCACATATTTGTGAAAGAACATATGTATAAGACTACTCATTATAGCATCATTTATATCAAAGGATTTTAAATAAAATTGTCCATCAATATGGAAATAAAATGATACTCCTGAATAGTGAAGTAACACTGTAACCATTAGAAAGAAGCAGTTCTCGACTTCTGACCAAGATGGAGGTGTAGGTAGACACACCGTGCCTCCTCACACAACAAAAACTAAGGACAACAAAAATTTAGAAACAAAAAAACAACCAGAACAGAGAGAAATGAACTGAACAGGAGTCTGACAACCATTCATCCAGACCGGTAAGGAGGGGTGGAGTCGGAGGCCTACGGAGAGGGGTTGAGGGGTCCCGGCAGGAAAAAGCAGTGGCTGGCAGACCGCGGGTGAGCAGGGCGCAGATGGCAGTTGGCGGACCCCAGAAGCGCAGGGGCAACTGATGGACCCGGTGTCAGACCCTGGGCACGGGAGGCAACATGCAGACCCAGTGAGGGGCACAAGGCAGCTGGCTGTCTGCAGTCACACATTCACACACAGATAAACTAGGCAAAAACGGGCAGCAACACAGACCGAGCAATTCAGGGACCCAGCACCGGGAAACAAAGCCTAAAAGCACCAACTGAAAACACCTGTGGAGGTTGAGGCCGAGAGAATCTCCCAGCCTGACAGGAGGCTCCTTGGGGAGACCCACAGAGTCCTAGAAAGTACACAAGCCCACCCACCCGGGAGCCAGCACCAGAAGGGCCCAATCTGCTTGTGGGAAGCAGCAGAGGGGACTGAAGTCCTAGAGAGAGTAGAGAAGGCACCATTGTTCCCTCTTGGACCCGCCCCCACATACAACTTCACAACCCAGCACTGGGGTGCCCCACCCTGGTGAACACCTAAGGCTCCACACCTCATACTTGACAGGTGTGACCAGACCAAAGGGGGCAGGGTGGGGGGAAAAGAAGCCTCAAACAGAATGAAAAGCCCCTCAGCCAGTACTTCTAAGCAAACAAGAGATTGCCAGCCTATCAGATGCACAACTCAAAGCACTGGTGATCAGGATACTCACAGAATTGGTTGATTTTGGTCACAAATTAAATGAACAAATGCAGGTTACCATAAAAGAAATGAAGGAAAATGCACAGGGAACCAATAGTGATGGGAAGAAAACTGGGACTCAAAACAATAGAGTGAACCAGAAGGAAGAAAGAAACAACCAAACAGGGAAGAATGAAGAAATAAGAATTCCAAAAAAAATGAGGAGAAGCTTAGGAACCTCCAGGACATCTTTAAATGTTTCAACATCTGAATTATAGGGGTACCAGAAGGGAAAGAGGTAGAGCAACAGATTGAAAACGTATTTGAACAAATAATAAAGGAGAACCTCCCCATTCTGGCAAAGGAAATAGACTTCCAGGAAGTCCAGGAAGCTCAGAGAGTCCCAGAGAAGTTGGACCCAAGAAGAAACACACCAAGGCACATCATAATTACATTAGCCAAGGTAAAAATGAAGGAGAGAATCCTAGAAGCAGCAAGAGATAAGGGGACAGTCACCTACAAAGGAGTTCCCATCAGACTGTCAGCTGATTTCTCCAAAGAGACCTTACAGGCAAGAAGGGGCTGGAAAGAAGTATTCCAAGTCATGAAAGACAAGGACCTATATCCCATATTACTCTATGCAGCAAAGCTTTCATTTAGAATGGAAGAGCAGCTAAAGTGCTTCTCAGATAAGGTCAAGTTAAAGGAGTTCATCCTCACCAAGCCCTTATTTTATGAAATGTTAAAGGGACTTATCTAAGAAAAGAATATTTAAAAAAACATGTATAGTAAAAGGACAGCAAACTCACAATTATTAACAACCACACCTAAAACAAAAACAAAAACAAACTAAGCAAACAACTAAAACAGGAACAGAACCACAGAAATGGAGATCACATGGAGGGTTAGCAACAGGGAAGTGGGAGGAGGAGAGAGGGGAAAAGGTATGGAAAATAAGTAGCATAGATGGTAGGGAGAAAATAGGGGGAGGGCAAGAATAGTATGGGAAATGTAGAAGCTAAAGAACTTATGACACGTGGACATGAACTAAAGGTGGGGAATATGGGTGGGAGGGGGTCGGCAGGGTGGAGAGGAGTAATGGGGGAAAATGGGACAACTGTAACAGCATAATCAATAAAATATATGTATGTATATATATATAAAAGAAGCAGTTCTCTATGTACTGAAGTGGACACATCTCCAATATTAAGCAGAAGAAGCAAGGTTAAAAATGTAAATTGTATAGTAACATTTGGGATTGCATAAATATATAATTATATATGCATAGACTATCTCTAGAAGGTTTGAAAAGCATCTTTTAGAAAGGGATACCTCTGGGGAGGGCTGGCTGAGTGAGAAACAGAGATGGGAGTTAGTTTTTTGCTATACATTCAATTATATGTGTTGAATTTTTGTAATATACATACATATTAAAATATATCGTATATGTAAAATATTGTGTAATGTATACTACAGGGTCCAGCAGAAGTAAGGCTTGCTTGAGTGTGGTTGGAAGGGTACATGAATGTCTCACATGAGATGGACAGCAATTTGAACATTTCACCTAAAGGTCATGTGGTGTGCTTGAATGTGATATTGTTGTTACAGTATTTCATGTTTATGGTTTTGTAACAAAAGATTTTGTAACAAAAAGGGCATTATTTTTATGGGACCCTATGTAATGCATAGGATATATTATTTACATTTATATCATCTATTAATAGTAATTTAAGAAAAAATCCTACTAAGTAAAAAAAAATCACTAACTTTTTGTCATTCCTCTCTAAAATTTCCTATTATTTTTGAAACCCAAGACCAAACTTTGGCTTAAAATTACTAGTAACTCTACCACAACTTTGGCTATTGAAATAATTGTAGTTATTTTTCTTTTGCTATCTTGGATTCAGATTCAAATCATTAGCTTTTCTATCCAACATGCTATTGAGAAAGAACATCCAAACCCACACATATTAAAAAATTAGACCTCAAAATAGGACTTGTCTGTAGAGAAGTTCTGGGTCAGTTCCTCTGCGGGAGTCCAGACGGCCCCGAGCTTCTCTCTGACTCATTTCTCTAAGTGAAATAAAATGATAAGGCAAACATTTAAATGACAATGAGCAAGCCTGGGTCTGGTGCACCAGAAGTGGAAAATTTTGTTAATTTGTTATGTTCCCGCTGTGCAGGAGCACAGGCTATCTTTCTCAGGCAGGCACAGAAACATATAGAGGACTTCGAAATCCCATTAGTTTCAGAGTCCATTGCCAATACATTTAATAAGAAATGGAAGCAAGGCTATTTATTTGTTTTATAGCATTCTCAAATCAGAACAGAAGAAACTCTTAGAAGAGTTTAGATCAGTAAGTGAGTAAAACATTAGTTGCCAAATCCTTGAATACTTCCTGAGCACCTACTAAGTGCTAGTTCACTGGACTAGGTGCCAGGGTAGGGCTACAATGATGGGTAAGGACTTTATTGTCTAAATTCCATGCTTTTGAAAGTCTTCTCTGAAGACTATTAATATTGTTACAAGACAAAAAAGTTTTTCTTGATAATTAAGAATCAGAAAATAAGCAAAGAGGTGAATTGGAAATTAAGCAATCTCATTGGTACAAGACTTTAAGATCTTTTAATATGCTAAAGCACAGTGGGAATCTTTTAGAGGAGGGTGTGGCATTCAGCCTTTCCCAAAATTTTTTTAACTAGTTATCTTTTCATTTTTTAAATTTTATTGATTATGCTATTACAGTTGTCCCATTTTTTTCTCCCCCTTATTCCCCTCCATCCTACACTCCCCCTTCTACCCATATACCCACCCTTAGTTCATGTCTATGGGTCATACATATATGTTTTTTGGCTTCTCCATTTCCTACACTATTCTCCCCCCTGCCCCCCATCTATTTTATACGTACCATTTATGCTTCTTATTCCCTGTACGTTTTCCCCCATTATCCCCCTCTCCACTCCATGTGATCTCCATTTCTGTGATTTTGTTCCCGTTCTGGTTGTTTGCTTAGTTTATTTTTGTTTTTGTTTTCTCTAGGTTGAGTTGTTCATAGTTGTGAGTTTGTTGTCATTTTACTGCTCATAGTTTTGATCATCTTCTTTTTCTTATGTAAGTCCCTTTAACATTTCATATAGTAAGGGCTTGGTGATGATAAACTCCTTTAACTTGACCTTATCCAGGAAGCATTTTATTTGCCCTTCCATTCTAAATGATAGGTTTGCTAGATAAAGTAACCTTGGATCTAGGTCCTTGCCTTTCATGACTTCAAATACTTCTTTCCAATCCCTTCTTACCTACAAGGTTTCTTTTGAGAAATCAGCTGATAGTTTTATGGGATCTCCTTTGTAGGTAACTGTCTCCTTTTCTCTTGCTGCTTTTAAGATTCTCTCCTTATCTTTAATCTTGGGAAATATAATTATGATGTGCCTTGGTGTATGCTTCCTTGAGTCCAATTTTTTGGGAGCCTCCGAGCTTCCTGAACTTCCTGGGAGTCTATTTCCTTTGCCAGATTGGGGAAGTTCTCCTTCATTATTTTTTCTAATATATTTTCAATTTGTTGCTCTTCCTTTTCTCCTTCTGGCACCCCTTTGATTCAGATGTTGGAGTGTTTGAAGTTGTTCTGGAGGTTGCAAAGCCTCTGCTCATTTTTTTTGAGTTCTTGTTTCTTCATTCTGTTCTGGTTGAATGTTTATTTCTTCCTTCTGGTCCAAATTGTTGATTTGAGTTCCAGTTTCCTTCCCTTCACTTATGGTTCCCTGTATATTTTTTAAAAATTTCAATTTGCATAGCCTTTACTCTTTCCTCTATTTTGTGACCATACTCAACTATTTCTGTGAGCATCCTGATTACTAGTGTTTTGAACTCTGCATCTGATAGGTTGGCTATCTCTTCATCACTTAGTTCTATTTTTGGAACTTTGATATGTTCTTTCATTTGGGTTATATTTCTCTGCCTTGGTGTACCTGTTAAATGTAACAACATAAGGGGCAGAGCCTTAGGTATTCCCTGAGGCAGGGCAACCCATGTCATTGATGCACTGTGGCACTGTATGGGGGGGAGGGGTCAGAGAGGGAACAATGCTGCTTGCTCAGCTCTTGCCAGCTTTCTGTCACTTCCCTCACTGCCCACAAGCAAATTGGGCCCTTCTGGTGCTGATTCTCAGGTGGGTGGGTTTGTGTAAGTCCTAGGACCCTGTGGGTCTCTCCAGTGAACTCTCCTGTGAGACTGGGAGTTTCTCTTGCTGCCACAAAACCCACAGGTTTTTACAGCCAGAGGTTTTGAGGCTTTCTTTTCCCATGCTGGAAACCTGGGGTGCATGGTCTGTCTTGCTCCCCAGTTGTCCCTCCCAGTTTATTCAACACAAATGTGGGACCACCCGGTCTGCCAGCTGCTGCCTGGCCTGCTGCCTTGCAGTGTTCTCTCTGCCCTGTCTGCCAGTCTCTGCCCCTCCTACTGGTCTGAATGAATATTTCTTCTTTAACTCCTTGGTTGTCAGACTTCCATACAGTTTGATTTTCTGGCATTTTTGGTTATTTTTTGTTTTTAAATTTGTCGTTGTTCTTTTTCTGGTTGTGCAAGGAGGAATAGTGTATCTATCTATACCTCCTTCTTGGCTGGAAGTCCTTTCCTAAAATTATTTGAACATAATTAACTCTTTGGTTTGAGCAGTTGGAAGGATTAATAGCTATGCAACATAGGAAAGCTTTAATAGAGAAAGAAACTTAGATGCATATATGAAAAGTTAAGTGCAAAATAAAACTTTCATAAAGCAAGCTGGGGTTGACTGCCTAAAGGTTTGGCATGAATTTAATGGACAGCTTGAGTTCCCAAAAGGAAAAGATAGTGGTGATCTAGAGTTGAAAGGCTGGGTGGGATAGAACGGGCTGGTGTTGATCCTCAAAGAAGGGAAGTTATCAGTCAAGAAAAAGAAGCAGTGGAAAGTGAAAGAACTATTTGGAAAAATAAGGAGACCAGCTTGGCTAGAGCAGAGGGTTCATTATGTAGGAAGAAAAGGGAGTTATGTCTAGGTTGGGTTGGATTGGATTGGAAAGGGCCTTAACTGACAAGTTAAGTCACCTCAACCTTGTTTTACAGGCAGTGGGGAGCTTTGAATAATCTTTAACCAAGACCCTAAATGTCTTAAGTGTTCTTCTAAGAAAATTGACCTGTTGCTCATTTGCAGAAAGCATTGAGGGTCAGTGGAATAGAGTGGGAAGGAAGGAAATGGGAGCCAAGGGCTAACTGTGAGATAAAGGTCTGGAGTAGGGGTAAATGCAGATCATGAAAAGCATTTTGAATGAGGAATGGACAGTATGTGATGGCTGGATGTGAAAACTATATAAATGGCTATCAGTCAGTTAGGTGGGGTTTGGGATCTGGATGATAAGTAGAATTGTACCATTCATGTGAGTAAGATAGTTTTGGAAATAACAGTTTGCATTTTGCTCTCTGAGTTTTTCATAGCTATCCTCACCATCCCTAACCCCACTAATTCCACAAAATAGGCAGGCTTTTCATATTTCTTTGCTTGACGGATTTTTTGCATGAAGAGCTATCAGCTCCCTTTGTCTTTTATCAAGCTGAAACTCACAAAGGATGATATGGGATATCCTAGAAGTGATAAGCAATAATAGCAGAGAAAGGAGTTCCTTCAAGGTCAGGGAGAGAGAGGGCAGCAGAGGCAGATTCCAAGAAACTAGGAAAAGGTTCCAATGAGAAGTGTGTATCCTATTTGGCTCAGTGCTTGCCCTCCAGGAAGATAACTAGCTTCAAAGAGGATGGTTGCAAGATGTACCTAGAGAAATCAGAAGCTAGGTGCATCAAGAAGAGCTGAGGATTTCCATGCCATATATTTAAAAGTGTGATGGGAAAAAAAAAGTGTGAGTAAGGATGAGGAACGATAAGAATGCTAATTGCTCTGTAAGTATAACCCAAGTTGGAGAGCAGTTTGGACCTATCTAGTAAAACTGAAGATTCCCAGAAATCCCTTAGGTATATTGCCCTAGGAAAGCTCCTACTTAGAGGCCCAAGGTGGTAGGTACAAGAATGTCAAAGGGAAACATCATTTGTAAGAGTGGAAAATTCAAAAACAGCTTAAAATCCAAGAGGAGAATGTTTAAATACATGGTGTATATTCACAAAGTAGACCACTAAATGAATTAACTAAAGCAACACTCACAGATTTCAGAAAACACAATGTTGACTATAAAGAACAAGTTTCAGGTGGAAATTACCATTTATATAAGGATTTCCACAATACAAATCATGCCAGAGTATATTGTATATTATTTAGGGGCATACATACAGAGCAAAAGGGTGAAGCCCACATGGGCTCACAGTCGTTAAAGTCAGTGTAGTGATTACACTTGGGAAGAGGGGACTGGGGGAGTGGGTTAGAGAGGGTTCATAGAAGCTTCCACTGTATCTTTAATGATTTATTTCTTACGAAAAAATTCAAAAGGAACTATGTTAAGATCTGCCAAAACTTAGTGGTGGGTACACAGATGTTTCTTATTGAATATATTGCCCTTCACATTTGTCTGAATTTTTGAAATATTTTAAAACTATTTTAACAGCTTTATTGAGATATAATTAACTGCCTGAGTTTAAAGTGAACAATTTAATGTTTTGACATATGTGTACATCCTTGAAATCATCACTGCAATAAAGACAATGAACACATCTGCAGTCCCCCAAATTGTCCTCATGCTCCTCTGTAATTGCTTCTTACCTCTCTCCATCCCCCACCCCTACTCTGAGGCAACCGAAGATCTGCTTTCAATTCCTGTTCATTCATTCCCATTTGATAGATGTGTACACTATTAGAAGCAGGCAATATGATCTCTCTTTTGACGTTTTTTCAGCATAATTATATTGGCACCCATCTATGTTGTTATATCCATAGTTCATGCCTTTTTATTGTGGTGTATATTATCTAGTGTATGGATATCATGATTTGTTTATCCATTTACCTACTGATGGACTTTTGGGTTGAAATACAAAAATTGTTTATAAATTCTGGATAGAAGTTATTCATCAGATGTACGATTTGCAGACATTTCCCCCAGTCTGTGTGTTCTCTTTTCATTTGCTTATTGATGTCATTCAAATAAGTGTCCTTAATTTTGGTAAAGTCCAATTTATTAATGTGTTCTGTTGTGAATTGTGTTTTTGGTATTGAATTTAGTTTAAGAAATCTTAGTTTAAGCTAAGGTCACAAAGATTTTCTATGCTTTTTCCTGAAAGTTGTATAGTTTTAGGATTCACATTTTTGTGAATGATCCATTTTCGAGTTAATTTTTGTATATAGTACAAGCTATAGATTGAAGGGTTTTTTATCTTTTTAACTTTAAAAAATGAGTATAAATAGCCAATTTTTCTAACATCATTTGTTGCACCTTTGTGGAACATCAATTATCACATGTGTCGAGATCTATTTCTGTATTTTCTCATTTGCTGTGTATGTCAATACCACACTGCCTTGATTCTGATGACTTTAAAAAACATCTTGATGTCAGGTAGTAGTCAGCCCTCCAATTTCACTCTTTGTTTTTCAAGATGGCTTAACAATCCTAGGGTTTTGGCATTTCCCTGTGAATATTAGAATCAGCTCATTAATTTCTATAAAAATAAAAGCCAGCTGTGATTTCTATTGGGCTGCATTGAATCTAAAGATAAATTTGGGAGAAGTTGACATCCTAATAATACTGGATCCATAATCCAATCCATGATCCTATTATTTAGTCCTCCCTCTCTAAGTTTTTTAGCAGTGTTTTGTAGTTTTCACTGTACATACCTCGCACGTTTTTTGTCAGATTTATTCCTAAGTATTCCATCTTTCTGATGCATTGTAAATGATTTGGGCTTGGGAATTTCAATTTCTAATCATTCTTGCAACTGCACAAGACTCACATTACTTCTACTTTTCATAGAAAAGCGATTTTACATAGACAGTTACATCATCTGTTAATATTTATTTATTTTCATTTATTTATCTAAACGCCATTTATTTCTTTTTCTTGTTTGATGGCACTGGCTAGAACTCCTAGTACAATGTGTACTGGTTCTTTTATGGGATGGACAGTCAGATGCAGCCACAGCGAAAACACAAGAGAGGCTCAGAAAAACATTATACTTACAGGTCCTAGAAACAGAGGCATAGCATGCCATGCAGGGTCACATAGGGAAGCCTCAGATGGTCAGGAGGCAGAAAGCAGGAGCAGGGAGAAAGTCCAGTCTAGAGATTTTATGGAGATTTCTGCAGGAAAGACAAGGCAGGGCAGGGTGAAGAGTTGAAGATTGGTTAGTTTGAATAATTTCAGCAGGCTTTGGGCTATAGGGGTGGTCTCTAGTTGCCTGGTACCTGGCCCTGGGATGATTAAGGCAGAGGAATTTTGCCTCCTTGGTGTACCCGTCCAGATAGAGGAGGCTTGGCTCTGAATTGATTAGTTTGCATATCAAAGGCATGCTTCCAGCTGAGCCCTTTGCTTTCTGTAAGAATTGGCTAGCCTCTGGAGGAACAGTCTCCCAGCCAGAAATGTTTTTTTTTTAAAGATGTCAAACATCATAATGTACACTTGTATCCAACACACAAATGTTGAATAGTAGCAATGAGAGTAGACATCCTTGCTTTGTTCATCTTATGTGAGAAATATTGTCTTTTCTCATTAAGTACAATGTTATCTATAGTGCTTTTGTAGATTCCTTTTATAAGTTTTATTAAGTTCACTTCTATTGCAAGTTCACTGGTAGCCCTGGTTTGTTTTAGTGGAGAATGGTGTTTACAAGCCAAAATAGTTGCTAACTGCTATTGGGATGTTGCTGCTCCCAGGCCCTCTTGGTGGACAGAGCTGGGAAATCTTCACAGGTACTATAGGGTTGGCCAAAAAGTCCATTTATTTTTTTCCATAAAATAAAAGACGCATCTTTCATTTTTACCAATGACTTTATTGATTTGGGTATTGAATATGTCAGTTAGCTCCCACTATTGCCTTCTAGTGGGTAGAGACCAGGGGTGCTGCTAAACATCTTCCAATACATAAGACAGCCCCATAGTAAAGCCCCATATATTTGGCCAAAATATCAATAGTACTAAGAAACTTCGCAAGCCACTTTTGACACATTCTATCAGTCACAGCCCCTTCTCCATATACTGCAAAAATCTTTTTTCATTTCAGTTGCGTGTTTACCTTTCTTGAAATAATGAAAATGTTGTGTATCTTCTTCCATCTTCAATATTAAATTAGCTGCACAAAAATTCACCAATTTTGATGTTTTTTTAAATGCACGCTGACATGACAGCTGTCACAATACAAGCTAACAAAATTGTTTTGAATCAAGTTAAAGACACCTAAGCACTACTAGAGCCTATGGAAAAGGCTCCTATGGAAAAAACTAAATGAATTTTTTGGCCAATTCAATATATAAAGTCATGAGCTCACATGATTGCCTCTGATTCCAAACCACCACCACAGGTTCCTTCTATTTTTCTTTTTCCTAGAAGCACTGCTCAGGCTCTGACACCTTAGGTTTCCTTCTTACACGAACACCTTCCTGAAGCCTCCTGAACTCTGACTTTCTACACCAGCCACCCTACGGGGCTCTCTCCTGTGCAGATGTGCTTGCTGTTCTCCTTGGTCTCTGACATCCTGCTCTGGGGCAGGGTGGCTTCTACCCTCCACACTCCCAAAAGAGGGGTTCCAACTTTGCTCTGCCCCCATGAAATTCCTTTAGAATAGAATTATTCAGAAAGACAAGAAAGGGGAAGGTTAAAGGAAGAACTAAAATACATCTTTAAAAAAATTCCTGGGCCTCAAGAGTGACATGGAAGTAGCAGAGTGGATCCTGTGAGTTGGAGTAAAGAGCATCTTGTTGGTCATTTGAAGCTTCCTTAATGCTTAAGCACTGCTGAAGAACTTAGGAGGGATCTTGGCAAAACCTTTAAAGGGCAGAGATTAGACCCTCAAACAAAGGAGACTGAATTACCTGAAACCTTGGGGCAATGGAAATCTAGGGTCAGATTCATAATGATTTCTTAAAAAATAATAAATATAATATTTCTTGATATCTGGAGTTCATGATTTTAAAACTGCATTTGCTACAAACAAAAATGGAGAAATTGAACAGAAGGAAGAGTTTGGAGGTAAGTGATGAAGAATGGAACAGGCAACAAGACATGGGGACTAGACCAGCACTGGAGGTTGTAGCTTTTGTGAACAGTTGCCTAGTGCAAATAATTAAAGCCACAGGAATAGATGAGCTCTTAAAGGGTGAGAAGTCAGACAAAGAACAGTCTTGGACATAGGTCCCTGCCTTGACATGTGCAGTTGGGGTGGGTAGAGGAAAACAGATGGAAAATAAGCTTCAGACGGGCTTGGATATGTGGGTAAATCACATATAGTCAGGAAGCCAAGGGAAGGAAGGGTGAAGCCAATAGCATCACGTGTCAGAGAGGGAAAGCAAACAGACTGAGGAATCGTTAGACCCAGTGACTGAGCAATGACCTATGTCTGTGCCTGTGCAAGTTCAGTAAAATTGTGAAAACCGAAGCTCACTTAAGACACTTAAGGAGAAAGCAGGAATGAAGATGCCTCTGAATAATTGTAAATCATTCCAACAAGTAGATTTTACTGATAGGAAAGACCCAGGATATATGTTTAATAATAACTCTTTCCCCATCCTCAAATATTACCATTGTGATACATTTGTTGCCATTCCAAAACTTTATTTGTAGAGAGATGCATCACTCTTTTCTCTTACCTAGTATAAAAATTTTAAAAATCTGCATTTATAATGTAAATTTTATGAGCAATAAATGTTGTTTTTGAATCCTAAGTACAGTGGAAAGGTATGATTTTATTTTCCAAAATCAAGGGTTCTAGCCTGTGGCTCCTTTTTACTTATCAATTGCTAATGCAAAAGAAGAGGGGGACGAGGTGTTGGTGAGAGAGCTGTGGAGACAGAGGGCATGAGATCAGCCCAGCACGTGGTCCAGGGCCCGGAGAACTCAGCCTCTCCAAGTCCAACCTTCAGGAACTTGTGCTGCCCTGCTCTCCAGTGTTGGAGGAAACTGCTTCTTATCAGCTTTCTACAGTTCACTGTTCTTCTCTCTCTGTAATGCACTGTGCCTGGTGTGCAAGACATTTTCAATAGAGTCCTGAGAAAATAATGCAAAGAAATGGTAGAAACCTATGTGTGGAATGCCAATGCCCTATCTCAGAGCTTCACCAACTTGAAGCTGGTTTGGAGAGATCAATCTGACTAGAAGCAAAAAAATAAATCTAAGTGAACTGCAGATAGATTTTTTCTTTTAAATTGTTTAAATTTTTAAATTATCATTTCATTCAATATTATATTAGTTTCAGGTATAAGGCATAGTGATTAGACATTTATATCACTTACAAAATGTTCCCCCACCATAAGTCTAATATCCACCTGGCACCATACACAATTATAATACTACTGACTATATTCCCTATGCTGTACTTACATCCCTGTGACTCTTCTGTAACCACCAAAGAGTATTTTTATAATTCTGCTGAAACTGGAAAAGTCAGCATTTGTTCTGTCTGTCACTGTCAGAAACAATAAGTAGAGACAAGGATTGCATCTTCGTGGGCACTTTATTCAGATGCTAGTAACCTGAGAAGATGGTGGGTTATGTACCCTACTGTAACACCACCGTAACATCTCATCTAAAGCTGACCTTTTCACAAGGAGAAGGAAAGGGTAGGTAAGGGGTTTAGAACAAGGTTAACCAGATAAGTTGCAGCCTGGCAGTGATTGCTTGTCAACCTGGAATCACACAGGCCATGCATTCCGGTTCCTGGAATAACAGCTTTCCACATGCGTTAATCACTTAAGCTTATCAACTATAACTAAAGCTAAAATCTTTAACTCTTGAGTTCCCCTATCACTATGTTTAAAGAAATAGGACTATAAAAAAACTGGAGAAGGTAGAATAGGGATAGAAGAGAATTATGAGCTACTTATCCTATCAAACTTTGCTATTCAGAGTAGACCAGCAGCCTCAGCATCTACCTGGGAACTTGTTAGAAAGCAGAATCTTATCCCTGGCTGGGTTATTCATTTGGTTGGAGCATCATCCCATACAGCAAAAAAAAGTTGCAGTTTCAATCCCTAGTCAGCATACATACCTAAGTTGCCGGTTTGATCCCTGGTCAGGGTGCATATGGGAAGCAACCTATTAATGTTTCTTCTTCATGTCAATATTGCGCTCTCTCTTGCTCTCTCTCTCTTTATTCCTATCCCTCTGAAATCAATAATAAAAAAAAAATCCTTGGTTGAGGATTAGAAAAAAGAATAGAAAAGCAGAATCTCGGGTCCAATCCCAGACTCCCTAAATTAGAAGCCCAGATGATTTGTCTGCACATTAAAGTTGGAGAAAAACTGCTGTCAAAAACATTAAGGAACTGTGAGATGCTTGGTACACTGAGAGGTTCTTTGGGGATCAGACAGCTAAAAGGCAAAGCTAGTCTGCCTGGGAGGAATCACCAGTAGATTAGTGAGACATCAGTTGGGGATTAATCAATGAGGATTTGCAAAGGAATCTTAAAAAGAAGAGGAAGCTGGCAGCTAGGGAAACTGAATAAGAGGCTGAATGTAAGAACTAAGCATAAATCCTGTCAGCTTTGGCTTGCAGAATCTGTGGCCTAAGGAGAGATCAAGTTTATCTAGTACTGAAAGGCTGGGCCCAGAACAACAAGGAATGTTGTCTGTGCTGAGACCCATACATCTCCTGGATGTTTAAAGAGGGGAGTTTGAATAAGGCACAGGACTAGAAATGGAAGAAGTGACCAGATAACAGTGTTTGGCTTGAGAGCCAAGCCAAGTGCTGGGCATGCTCTGTGAACCCAGCTCACTCGGTCTTCCCACTATACTAACAACTGCTCTCACAGGGCTGGAGCTATCTGAACCCTCCTTCGACTGACTACCTTTAAGCAAAAGCAACACAGACTGGAGTACAACCTTCAGGAACATAGTCTTCACTGGAAAAGCTTTTTTCTGCCCTAGTGATGGCAGGAAACAATTACTCCCAGACAGGCAAGGGTTGATGGGAAATTGACTGGCAGGAGGCCTCTTTGGGGACTTTGTGTCAGGAATCTCCCTTTGTGATAGATGTGTATTACGGTCATCCAGGGTCAGCATCCACACTTGAAGCCCTGGGCTACTTATGCCCCAACCCCTCCCCCCATTCTGACCCAACCTCTGCCTCATAGTATGGCACAGTAAACCCTTAGCTGCTCATGCCCTGTACCACATACTCACCCCATCCCACCCCCCAGCTGTACTCTCCTTCCTCCTCCTTTTCAAATGTTTGCTACCATCAGGACTACCTAGGAACTCAAGAATAAAATGCTGATTCCTGCCCTCTCACCCCCAGAGGCCTGAGGGATTCTGATAGTGGAGGTAGGGAAAGGGGAGATCCAGAAAATACATTAGCAACAAGCCTCAGAAAATGATTCTGACACAGATGTAAGCAGACCAGATTTCAGAAGCATTGCTTAGCATCTTCCTTCCACTTTACTTCCTCAGGGCTCAGAATCTTACCAGCTGGGGTGGTGGCAGTGAAGAGGATGCTGAGTTCTCTGTGATATCCATTCCCTCTCTTCCTTCCCCTTTGCAACCTCAGTTTCCCAGGCCTGTTCTCTCTCCTTCCCTGATCTACCATCACAGCTTCCCACTGCCTTCCTGCCCTTCTAGTGACCTTCAGGCTAGTGCAGAACACTGACCTGCAAATCTTCAGCCTTCACCAACTCTCATCCATACTATATTCTCCCCAAAGTGTGTTCTTTCTTGCTATCTCCAAGTCCACTTTTGGAATTCTCCTCTTAATTCCAGCCAGCTTTTGCTGGTCTCTTCTACAGCTTCTCTAGGTCTCCAATTACATCTTCAAGGGCATAGTCAAAAGCCTCTTTATACTCCCCCTCCTTGACCTCGCAGCTGCATCTGCCACTGCCAATCACCCTCTTCTCTGAACACTCTAGCTCTGCTGGGGCGGTCATTTCAAGACTACACCATATTTTGGCAAAGAAACAGTGAGCCCAGCTCATCCACTGTGAACAGATCTCAGGATTTTGCAAGCATTCATACTTGTCACTGTGTTATACACTTCCTTTAATCCCCTGAAAATTGGAATAGCACTTGGGAGCCTAAAAGAGGAACTCTCTCCACCTTTGGTTGTCTTTCTTGGGAATGTTCAAAGATTTGATCCTACAGGCAGGACCAGCTACCTAATTTGTGGGGTCCCATGCCACGTGAAAATGTGGGTCCCTTGTTTATAAAGTATTAAGAAATTCCAAGACAGTGACAGCAGGGCATTCAGCTGAGCACAGGGCCCTTCTAAGCATGTGGGCCTGTGCAACTGCAGAGGTCACGTTCTCAGGAAACCAGCCCAGCTTACAGTTGACCCTGCCTATTAGCTTAGTGACTATCTAGACCAGATAAGTCAGTGAGAACATGGTAATAATTCAGATAAAATCAGAGCTTGCATTCCCAAGTTATCAGCCAGTTTTCCCAGGGAAACACCCTTCCATGTTCACAGTCTTCACTTCTCACGTCTGTCAGCTCTCCCATAGGTCTTATCATCAAGTAAGGGGGTGGGGAATGATACAGCAAGTCCCTCATAAAAACCACCAGGAAGAGGCAGCTCTGCAGGCAGATCCCAAGCATCATCATCATCATTGTTGTCACTTTAAATTGGAATATGAAATATATGGAATTGAATCCCAACCTGGCTCTTCCCCCCACTGAGCCCCTAAGCCCCCTAAGACGGCCTGGAGATTGAAACTAGAATCCCAGCAGCAGCAGGTCTCCCTGCTTTCTCTGGGGAAGAGCCAAAAAGAGATAAAGAAAGTGTTGTATTAGGCAGCAGTAAACAGGCGAGGGACAAGCAGGCCTTTAATAAAGCAGACCTTCACTGGGGCTAAAGTGGCCCTGGGCTGACCCCACCCTAAATCCTGGCAGTGTCCAGCAACAGGAATTCAGAGGAACAAAGACGCTGGCATCGCCTGCTGCATCCTGCGCATACATAACAGAAAGCAATGCAGAAACCCACAAGCAAAGAATACATAAATACCATTATCCAGCGTTTCAGCCGAAGCTTATTTTTTTAGTCCAGACGACTTTGCTATTCTGCTTTCTCTGCCTCAAATTTCTGTCTTGTGACTCACAGGGAGGGCCTTGAAGACAATGAAATATCCCAGAGATAGGTCCGTCTCCCTCCCTCCAACATCAGGATGAATTTCCTACCACATTTGTTTTTTTCCTTTATTAACCAGACATGAATGATAATATTGCCTGGGCTTGAGAACTCATCTCTGTCAGTGGTAAACATAAATAATGAGCCACGTTCACAGAAAAGCATGCCAGAATTTCATTGATTAACAGCCTGTGCCACAGCCTCTCTTTGAAATTAAAAACACTTTCAATGACACCGAACAGAAAAGGCATTGCATGAAAAATATTTCGAAGAGGGGTTGTCATTAAAGCATGCCAAGAATAGAACTGTTTTTATTTAACCATCCTCTCTCCTCTCCTCACCCTCCCTCCCTTGCAGGCTGTGAGGCTGCGTGCAGTTAAATCACAAGAATTACAGAAAGTATTTCCATCCATTTGAGTTTCAGAAGCTTCAAAAACAGACCTATAGATAACGCTTAATGTGTCTCTTTCCCCCATTGCAAGCAATGAGGAAGGGAAATCTAGCTGTTTGGTAATCTACAGAACAATTTTTATATTTCTTACCTATACATCACATTCTGCCCCACTCACTGCCTGTGTCTTAGTTCTGCCCCTCGTTACAGCCTCCTGACCGCTGTCCTTGCCCCAAGCTTTGCACCTCTTCTTTGTTGGGATACCACTGTCTCACAGAATTTGCAAACTGCTCATTGGAGGGCCAGGCTCACTGCAGGCTTGTTTAGCTTTGTGCATACAGTGGGTTATTTTCTTTCGTGTGGATTTTTAGATTTTGAAAACCTGAAAAGGTGGTCCTTGTGCTCACTACATGGCCTCCTCAGCATCCCCTCATACCTCCTGCTCCTCGCTCTGGAGCCCCCTCCTGTAGAGGCACTCCTTCCTCTTCTTTGAGGAGTTGCTAACACTTGCCTATGGAATGAAGCCCAAGCTCCTCAATTTTTTAGGCAAAATTCTCCATCATGTCACTCCTGTGAACTTTCCCATCTTTATGTCTCATGATTCTTTTACCTCTACCGCCCCTGTCTCCTCTCCCGCCAGCTTTATCCACCTCTGCATTGGACCAGGACAGCTCTTCAGCTCCCCACAAGCCCCTTTCCTCTGATTCCCAACTCACCTTGACTCACCTTGAAGGCCCTATTGAAATGTCACTTTCTCTGTAAAGCATTTGTTGTTCTCCGCAGTTGGTCTAGTGTGCTAGAAAAAGCTAGGACTCTGGCATCAGCTGGATTTGAGTTCAAATCCCAGTCTTTTACTTACCAGGTATAAGAACTTAGCAATTTTCTTAAGGTCTTTGAAGCTCCACCCACTGATTTATAAAATGACAATGATTCATGGTGTCATCATAAGCTTGTTTTGAATACCAACAAAAATAATATATAAGTAATTCTTGGCACAGATACCTATTATTATATGTCCTGGCTCCACAGAACATATTACAGCACTTGCAATATTAGTTTCCTAATGAAGACATTTGTGCAAATGCCTTTCTCTTCTCCAGATTCACAGATCAGGAACCTCATCTGTTACATCACTGCATTCCCCACAGTACCCAGCACAGACCTCAGGGGACCTTTATTAAAGGTATGTGCTTGCTCAAAATTCTCTTCTGCTTTAATGAAACTGACAATCATTTGTTTAGCTACTACCCATGGGAGGAACCAAGCTAAAAAACTTCAAGTTAACTTGTAATATTTAGACTTCTTTCCTTATTTTTAGACTTTTATCCACGTGACTTAGATGTTAATCCTTCAAGTTATAATGATAATAACTTTATATATATATAAATATAATATATGTTTATATATATATTTATACATTTATAAATATATATATATATATATTTCTTTTATGGTGCTTCACATATGCCAGGATCAAGCCTAGGTGCTTCACATTTATTTTTTATGACAATCCTCACAATAGATGTGAGAGGTAAATACCATTTTCATCTCCATTTTACAGATGAGGAAACTGAGGCTTGGAAAGATTAAGGTTAAGTAACTTGACTAAAGCCATGCAGCTAGCATGTGGTTAGACTGGACCCGAACCCAGGAAGTCTGGCTCCAGAGAGCAAGATCTTTACTACTGCCTCCTACTACCAGATAAACTGTAAAGCAGAAAGTAAATGGGATTGATGCAATTGGCTACTTTTTCACAAGCAATATAACCTAATTCAACTGAGGGTTTGACTGGCTAGACTTGGTGTCCATGTGTGAGCTTGTAAGTTACTGAAAATGGCTGGCAGATGCTTTGTCCCCCAGCTGTCCCTGTAGCCTCTGGCAGGTACACTGGGTGTCCTGGAGGCTCCTTCTTACCTCTCCTGCAGATCCAGGTGTGACTTGCCAAGGAAAGTTATAGCAGATCACAAAGGTGTGCAGTAGCAGGGGGCTGCTCCCTGGAGGACTCATGGGGTCAACAGCAGCATTCGCAGGCCTGCAGAGCTAAGCACTGGCTTGTGACTGTGAGAATCACTCATACTTACTCCTTGACTCCTGGGGGTCCAGATATAATCCCCACAGTATGTTGCTACTTCTCTTCTAGAATCCAGGATCACAGGACACCATTTTCCACGTTGTAATCAGTAGCACTGTTTCTCAAACTTTAATATGCAGACAAATTATCTGGGAATCTTGTTTAAAATGCAGATTCTCAGTAGGTCTGGGACGCCTGAGACTATGCATTTCTAACAAGTTCCTGGATGGTTCTGATGCCACTGGTCCATGGACCACACTCATGAGAAAGGCTCGTGAGAGAACCTCTTGCAGCCTGTAATGTACTAGGGAACATTGCAAATCTTTAAGAAGGACCTATAATACACAGAATTTCTGGAATTTATTTGCACAAAAAATCCTTTTCATTAAAACATCTATAATCATCTGTATGAATTAAGATTAGGTTCAATTTCTAGTAATAGAAAATCCAAAGTAACAGTGGCTTTTCCCCTTCCACATAAAAGAAATTTAGATAGTCTAGGGTTGGCATGGCTCCTAGCAATGTCAGAGACCCAGGTTTCTACTAGCACATTCCTCTACCCACCTCAGCACGTGGCTTTCACATCAAAGTCAAGATGGCTGCTCCAGTTTCAGCCATTACATTGCATGAAAACCAGGTGGACAGGCAGGAGAAGGACATACACACTCTCCAGGGATACCTCCAGGAATTTGCACACACTACCTATGCTTTAATCTCATTGGCCAGAACTTCATCACATGGCAAAGGTGCAAAATAGGCTGGGAAATGTGGTCTGTACTTTGAGCAGCCAGATTCACAGCTAAAATCAAGGGTAATATTACCAAGGAGGGAGCAGTGGATCCTGGGGGAAAATAAGCTATTTCCATTACATTCTTCTAAAGAACTGGTAAAAATATTTTGAAAGATAATACTTTGGTCTGAGTTTGCCATTTGCCATAACTGGTTGACAGATGAGCCAGGACAAGCCTCTCCATCTCTTGACTACCATCCCAGGTCTTGCTCAGTTACTCCACAGTTCTCTTCCTTGTGGCAGACAGGAGACCCCAAGGAGTCCTGTCTTGGCTGCTGAAAGCTGTGAGGATCATATGGGTGATGGACTGCTGTGCCTAGCTCCCCTTGGGCTCAGAGAACACGTTAGTGTCACAGAAGAGAGAAGAGAGGCCAGGACACTGAAGAATGAAATTATGGGTTGTTATTTTGCCATTGGATAGATTTGCACCAACAGGGAGGAAACAGCATCAAAAGTTATATTACTTATGCAATTTTATAGTGAACCCAGTCTTTGTGAAGACTTCTCTGTGAATTTCTCAAAACTCCGCCATTCCATCCTTGTTTTACTGTCTGTAAATGTTGATGACCTGCTGTGGAGGCAGTGAGGCTCATTCTCTGACACTGAATCACTGAGCAACATTGGTTGTCTTAATGTGATCTTTATACTAAATAAGACAGGAATAGGAGGGGCCCAGGAAGAGGGAGATGCGTTTATTGATGAGGTGTTTGTATATATTTATCTTATTGAACACTTTGCAGTTTACGACACAGGCTGGAAATACCTAAGCTGGTAGTTGGACCAGGTATCCATGCCTCTGAAATCCATCTCTTTTTGCCAGGACAGGAAATAGGAGCCTCCTGCATGTGCTTCGCACTCTCTTTGTCTCCCCTGCTGCACCCTTCCCCCTACAGCATTCTTTCACACATTGACTTTGTGTTCATCTTTTCTCAGTAATTAGTAAATTATAAGCCCTGCATCTCAAATTCTTGACATTCATTTGCTGTTCCCCAGTAATTCATTCCATTTGGTATTTGCTTTGAAAAGACACCGAAGTGCTCGCTAATGCGGCAGCACTCCCTTGCCTGGATGAGGCTCTTCACCTCATTTATCACATTGCGTTGCTGGTCCTGAAGTCTGACAGGCAATTCAGGCTTTCTGAATGCAATTCAGGCATTGATTTTAATCTATGAAGCTTTGGCGTCTGGGTCCTGGCTGCCATGGAAATGAAATCGCTTCTTGGATACTTTTCTACAGGCTGCTGCTAACTGTTCTGAAATGTGGGGCTCTGCGAGACATTTCTGTGCCTCTCCTGAGGTAAAAATGTCCAGTAGAAATAGCTTTCTGACTTTAACCATTCCTGTGAACATAGAAGAGAAATCCCAAACAAGGACACATACATGGAATGTGCTTATATTCATAGATGTACACACAATTGATTGATTATATCTAGTTAAAAATAAATTAAAAAATACAGAAATCTGATGTGGTCAACCTATTTGGTTTTTAAACCAGAAATCTCTGAGCCTGAATGGCACACTGGATGCTAGGAAGCCAGTGGGAAAGTGTGATACTTAGACCTGTATGTCTAGTCTGCTTTTCTCTCCCACACAGGGGGAACTGGTGGTGGGAAAATGATCTAAGATGATGCTTTGTCAGGGTGGGGACAGGAAGAGTGAAAGCATGCTGCTTACACTAAAAGTGAGGAGGCAGGCAGCTTCTGTGCCTGGGAATACGACACCACCTTTGTCCCAGTCAGTCTTGACAGCTGGACAGGGTGAGGAAGATGAGAACTCTGAAGAGGATTTAAAGGCTCTCCACCAGAAGGTTCTTGCTCTCTGCTGGTCCTGCTCAGGGTGGCATTCATTTCAAATGCAATTGCTTGCTTCAGCTTTTAAAATTCTGATGATGCTGGTATTAGCAAAGAATGTAACAAGGTGGTTGACTTGTTGCCTCAAAGGACAGAGCTTTAATTTTTTCTATAATAAAAATGTGTCCAAAAGTCAGAAACTTGAGTACAAGTGAAAAAAGAAAAGGATGAACTTGAGGCATTTTTAAGTAACAAATGACAGTTGAATCCACTCACATAGCTTTATTTTTCCATAGAAGAAGGCTGCTAGACTTGACTCATGTAGAAAGAGTTAGAGGGAGCATGTCATTGGCTCCCCAAAACATCACTTCCTATGAAATGTTTGGTAGCCCATATAACTTCAGAGGCAGATGCCAGTTTCAGCTCTCATGACCAATGAAGGATAAACTCAACTACAGTTTTTTAGGTGCTTCTGAATTACCCACTCCTGTTTAGAAAATCACTGCGAAAATTCTACCAGCACCAGGAACTGCAAATGCAATATCATAACCTGTTCTCTTGAGAGTTTGGTTCCAGCAAAGCCAGGCCAGGCTGGGAGATGAGCTGACATCAGATGGTATCATTTCAGGTAAATGCACCCCGACTTATTTCCAAACTGAAAATTGTGGCTCTGTTTGTAACATATCAAAACAACTGTGTGATGAAGTCCATTCCATCCAGAATCTCTCAGGGCAGTTGATTGGAACATAAATACAGCTTGGCTGGTCACTGCCTTCTGACATTTCAAGTGCCTCCTTAGGTACATTAGGAGTGAATAGTAGGTAGGAAAGATAAACTCACTTTAAAAAAAGAGGCAACCACACATTGATGTTTCTCTCCCTGTCTTTCTCCTTCCCTTCCCCTATCTCTAAAAATGAATCAATAAAATCTTAAATTTTTTTTCTTTTATTGATTCTAGAGAGAGGGGTAAGGAGAGAGAAAGAGAGGGAGAGAAACATCAATGTGAGAGGGAAATATCAATTGGTTGCTTCTTGCACATGTCCCCACTGGGGACTGAACCCGCAACCCAGGCATGTGCCCTTACTGGGAATTGAACCTGTGACTTTTTGGTTTGCAGGATGACACCCAACCAACCGAGCCACACCAGCCATGGCTACACTCATTTATATTTGGACAATTCCAAGCCAGCCCTTGTGAAACCAACCAGATTGCTGCAATGGCAGTGATGGAATGTGGAAACTTGGGATAATGAGTTGGGCATGGAATGAGAACCTGAAAACCCTAATCATGACGCCGTTAAGGGTCCTGGTGCATGTTATCCCTGCCCCAGATCACCTTTAATCTCACTTCCTCCCCTGTTGAAAGGCACACATAATGGGCAGTTGCCTATATTCTACTAAAGGTGTGCTCCTTGCCCATACTTTATTGTATTGAGTTTGTGACAAATTCCCTTCCACGCTGCCATTATGCAGCAGCCACAAGGGCTCTGTGATGTATCCAGAGCTGATGAAGGCATTGCCTTGGCCCTAAAGTGCTCGCAGCATGTTTTTCTCCAAGGTCAACTCACTCCTTATGGGGAACAACAGAGCAGGGTATTTAATAGCACTGCTACTACCTGCTTCCTCCCAGGGAAAGACTCTGCCCAAATTCCCATCAAATTCTTGGATGTATGTCACCAGTTGGAGTGCAGAGTGGTCCTCCCTTCTCTGAGAACAGCTCTGACTCACAGGCATGGCACCCAGCAGTCCTGTCTGTTCCATGGCCCTGTTTCTTGCATAGCTGATAGATCCAGGGGAAAGGAACCCCAGATGGATCAGTCAGGACCACCTTGCTATCCACAACCAATCATCCGAGGGATAGGTTAAAATGTTAGCAGTTTGCCCACAGCTAGTAACTGTCCTTTAAAGTGGCCAGAACCTTACATTGAAATACTTAACCTGAGTACTTCTATAGAATAAGAACCTAAATAAGAGGACCATTGCCCTTCTGGAGGTGGAAACCAAAGAAGAGTTCATTGGCCTGTGAGCAGTTCTGTTCCCCAGCAAGCCAAAGATTCTGGTCTGCAATCCAAGGCAGTGACACTTTCTCCCTTCAGAGAGAGGCAGAGATAAAAGACAGTGTGTCCTGGGGACATCTGATCCTTGGGGGCCAACTGCCCCCTCACCCTTTTGTCGGCAGTTATAGGAGGCACCCCATTATTCTTCCAGTAAGTTCTCTTTTGCCTGAGCTAATTAATATTGGGTTTCTATCAGTTATAGCCAAAGTGACACATGGGAAATTTTCTCTTCCTGACAGCTGGCCTGTCCCACAATTAGATGACCCTTTCTGTGTATTTTTTGCCTCAAATCATCCATTTGTCGTTTTTCCTCAAGGATGCCTCTGAGTCACAACCTGCTATATGTGATACCCAGATGTTCAGGATTTGTTAAGGACACCACTCCCTAAAGCCAATGCTCACTATGGAATTTCTCTCCCCTGCTGTAGGTCACATCCTTGCCTTCTGTCTGTGACTGGGATTCTATGTCTCCTGGCTCAATGCCTTTCCATCCTTCCATTGTGCTACCCCTCCCCCACTGCACACACACTCCATGATTGCTTAGGATTTATGATAGATTGTGGTGAAAAATTGGCAACTATGTTTCCTCCTCCATCCAGGACTCTTAACTTTCCCTGTCCCCAAGAATTTTAATTGGCATTCTTTCTTCCTCCTTCCCCTTTCCTCTGTTAGCTTTAGAGCCAAACCATTGGACAATGGAAAATTATCTCTTCTTTTTTTAAACAAAACAAAACAAAGCTGAGGGAGTCTTAATTTAAGGCTTCATTTTGGAACACTTGACCTTGATTTCAAAAGACTTTTAGGGATCTTTTTTCTGAAGATATTGTATAGTGAGATCTTGACAGTCTCAGATTTAATACTTACCTTCTCCACTTGTGGCAGACTTTGTTTTGGCTGCAGAGTATCTGAATTTCCTTCCTATGTTTGTAAAATTGGGAAGAGACAGTACTCATCTCTTCCTACAGAAGCTGAAAAGGATGGATAATTCACTCTTCCAGCCTCACTTGCAGCTAGAGCCTAAGCATCCAAACTAGGTATGGCCCACCAGATGCACACATCTGGGAATTAGAATCAGAGACTAATTAGGCAACGAAGATAGAATTGTGGATTAGCCATTGGGTGGTGACAGCAGCAGCATCCTGTCTGTAGGGGTGCCATGCCTTGGTGCCTCCTGTGGGGACCAATGCTCAGCAGAAGGGCAGCATTGTCCACGTTGGACAACTTCTGTGGCATTGATCTTGGCTGAGGACTGGCTCTCATACTTCACTTTGTGTCTGCTCATTTTCTAAGCCTGATTCTCCAGCCTTCCTCAAGGATTCTGTAATGTTCCCAGTGTCCTTTTGAATTCAGGTTGCTTGTACCTAGAAACCATGAATGATGTGCCTGCAAAGTGGTCACAATAGATAATAATTAATTTTTTCCTTGCAGCACAAATTTTAAATATGTAATCTGGAAGGCTAACATGTAAAATCTAGTTGCTTCACTGGTGAGTGAGCCTAGCCAATGCCCAGTATCCATGACTCAACACTACTGTCTTCTTTTCCTGTGAAATGGTAACAGACAACTTGTTTTTTTTTGTTGGGGGGGGGGGGTTGCCAGGGGGAGGGAGGTACAGGCACAGCTGCTCAGTTGAAGCTGTGATGGAAGTGATAGACATGCTGAGAAAGCAAGAGATGGTTTCTACCCAGAAAATAGCTTAATAAGTGACTTAAGCCTGTGCATAACATATAATCAATCATAGACCTAATAGGATCACTTCAGTGATGCTTCTCCTATTTTATGGGAGAAATTATACTCTGTAGTAATCGTGTGAATATTTGGTTTATCGACTGAACCAGGATGGTATTGACAGTGAAAGGAAATGTTAATCATGGAAATGCTAAGACAACAGACATAAAGGTCATACTAAGTAGCAGAGTGGAGACCTGGACATTCTTGAAGACTGTGGGGTTTAATAGGCACTGGGTTATCTCTGGTGGTGTCTGCCCCACAGCACTCTGTTCATACTCCTCAATCACATTCTCGTTCTTTTTCTTTATATCCATAGCTAGAGACCAAGTGTCAACATGCCTGCCACTTGTGTGCACCCCCTATTCATGCATCTGGCAATACATTCTACATTTGCATGCATTCTTTTTACAGGGGTGATTTCCATAGCAACAGCAGGAATATTAAAAAGGCACCTGAATAATGCTTTAAAGCTAAATCACCCTCTTTAAGAAGTCCTTTCTCTAGGGAATTACAGGCTATTGCCACATAGAGTTTCTTAACTCCTTGTCACATATATACATTTCTAGTTACAGCTCACTGCCTTGCAGTTTAATTAATTACAAACATTTTAGCCTCCCTTTTAGCCCAGAAGATAAAGAGAGATTCTTGCTGGACAGCTGTGGTTCAGAAGTGTTTTATGAACCAAGAAGAATGGAGGGGAGAACTTGCATGTTTTGAGTGCCTACTAAGCACCCAGCTCTTACTTATTTTATCTCATTTTCATAGAAACCCAGGCAGAGCAAGGACACTTCTGCAGTGCTGGCTGAGTCTTGTGTGAAGTTGGCGAATTTTACTTCCAACGTCCTATTCCTGTATCTCATCACTGAGGAAGCCAGAGAAGAAGGGCATAAAATGGTTAGAAAGATAGGGCCTGGGTGGGGTAGTGGTGGGAATGAGAAGGGTGGGGACATGGATGTAAGTGGGAGAGCTGAAAACACAGGGCTCAGGCTGGCTGTTGTGTTTCCAAATCCTTCAGCTCATCACAGCAAAGGAGACAGAGGGAGGAAAGAATAGTAGTGATTCATTTGCTGATCTAAGAGATGATACCTTGCAAGCAAAGGGTATTTACTAATTGGGACTTGCTTCCTTGAAACCTACTTGTGAGCCTCAATGAGTTTTCTCTCTTTTTTTGAATTTAAAGAAATATGTATGCAGTGCTGTCTTTTAAAATAAAACATCAGCTCCCTACAAGAATCTTCATTTTCTTGAGACTCTGCCACTATGTTTTTTTACTTTTGCCCTTTGAACCAATATGAAAAAGGTTAGTCTGAGCTGTACTTGAAAATTTAACTCACTGATTTTTTTTGTTATTCATACAAGTATTTATTAGTCTCTTCCATTGTGTCCGTCATGGTGCTTTAGGCTGAGAAATGTGAATAGACATGGGCTTTACTCTCTGAGAGCCTGTCCTCTAATTGAAAGAAAGAAATTAACCAGTTAATTATAAATTACATGATTATAATTTATGATAAGTGCAATGAAAATAAAAGAGTACATGGTAATGTTGAAAGTGCTAGGGCATGGCCCTTGTTCCCCCAACATTCTGCCTTTAAGATCTATCCATCTGAAGGTTGAGTGAGTTAACACATTCAATTATCTACCCTGTAGCATGAGTGAGTTCAATCAGACTGTTTTCGTCCAAGCAGATACATGTGGTCCAGGTACTGAGGAAATATGGGGATCTATGGAATCGATGGAATAATTTGGGAACATTGGACATTGTTTGGGGAGAAAATCTGATCAGGGAGGGATGGAGGGAGGCAGAAAGAAAGAGAAGCTGAAAGCACAGAAGATGTCTGTCCTAAGAAAGACTTTACCCAACATGGCACATACCTAGAGAAAAGTATATATATACAGGGTCTGGCAAAAGTACTGTCTGCTTGAGTGTGGTTGATAGAGGAATAATATAGGTGTAATGATTTATAGTTTTAATCTGAACATTTCACCTAAAATATCATATGGTATACTTGAGTGTGATATTGTTATGTTGCAGAATCACATTCTTATGATTTTATGATAAAAGATTTTGTAATAAAAAGGGGTGTTAGTTGTGTTGGACCTTGTAATATACAGGGAGTAACTTTAAATTCACTTGTCATTCATACCTGAGCTATTCAAAGCTAATGTTCAATGACTTCATGTTTATTAATAAGCACAGATGTTTGGCATGCCCTCTGAAACCAAGTAGCATCTTTTTATTAGAGGTTTACCAGATGGCTGCATTTGATTCTGCCAACTGTACCACATGGAAAGGGTTCCCTTATCTGGACTGAATCTACACATCTTTCCAGTTACTACTTGTCAAGCTTGGACACCTGAATGAGATAACACAGTATATGATTAAGTTAAGTGAATATTGTTTATTCTTAGTTATGACTTTATCCCTGGTTATGACTTATTCCTGTTTATGTCCTTCATCCTTCTTTGCTCCCTTATTTTAGTAAATTGGATCAAACAACATATAAAATTGAAGTTTCTCCCCCTTTTCCTTTATTTTAGTCTGAAGACAAAACCAGAATTAATTATGAGAAATCAGCCCCTTGGTTTGCTTTTCCCTGGATTCCACCTGGCCCTGCATGTCCCTCTGGATAAAATCACCTCCTAAGACGAAGGCTCAGACACTGTTTTATCATTCTAAAGGCAGAAGTGAAAAGAAAAAGTTTTCCTTGGGGTTATTGTCATTCACTCACCCATTCCACCAGGGTGTCTATTGCCAAATCTTGAGAAGGGTGGGTGAACCCTCCAGAAAGCTCATATAAGGTTTCTCCCTCAATTTAGAGTGGGGGTTAGTTTAGGCAGTGTGTGAGAGGGCTATTATCTTTTGTAAGGAGCTAATGTGGGTTTTTTCTATTTCTCCTTCTCTCCACTCGAGCAAGTTAAATTCTCTGAGTTTGAATCTCAATGGGATTTTGCTTTATGTAGATTGGGATCTTTGTATGTTTTTAAACTTTTTAAAATTTAGGGTGTGTGAAGGAGCTCCTTCTATGTGGCTCAGATTGAGTGACCCTGGCAGTGGAGAACTATGTCTTAATAACATTTTGTCTACCATGTGGCTTGCTTATAGCCTTTGAAAAATAAAGTTGAATTAGTCATTCAAGTATAAAGCAATTTCTCTGCTTTTAGAAAATTTATAATCTAGTGAGAGAGATAAAGGCATATATATATATATGCATATATATATTACAGTACTCCTTTGGTATCCACAGGGGCTTGATTCCAGGATCCTCACGGATACCCAAATCCATGGATGCTCAAGTCCCTTATATAAAATGATGTAGTATTTGTATATAACCTATCCACATCCTCCCATATGCTTTAAATCATCTCTAGATTACTTATAATACCTAATACAATGTAAATAGTTGTTATACTGCATTGTTTAGGTAATAATGACAAGAAAAAACCTGTACAAATACAACCATCATAAGCCTATCTGCATAGTACATGTCAGCACCAGTGTAATTTTTTCTGAATATTTTCCAACCGCTGTTGATTGAACATATGGATGCAGAACCCACTGATATGAAGAGCCAACTCTAGAGTGGTACAAAGGAAAGTGTTTTAGGTTGGAAATCCAAAGCCCACAGTGTTTTAGGTTGGAAATCCATGTCACAGTGGCTCTGCTGTTTGTAGATGGTGACTCAACATTGCATCTAAGGACCCTGGTTTCCTTATCTGTCATGTGAAGGACTTGGACTAGGTAATATCAGATGACTCCCTATAGATGCTACCTACAAACCATGTTCCAAATCTATTCTCTTGTCTCCACATCCTCTACCACTTCTGTCCAAACTACTGATGCAGGTGTCCCGGGGTTTTGGGAATCTGAGTATCTCTGACCCACTGTGTGCTTGGCTTTCTACAGAAAATAATTCAAATGTGAGCCAGCATTGAGTTTAGAGTGAAAATTAGTTTATTAGCAAAGAATTGAGATAGGGAGTAGGCTACTCCACAAGCAGATCAGCCCCCTCCCGCCACCCGCCCCAATTAGCAGAATTTGCTTCCTTTGTTGAGGTTCATTTAACTGGGGGGAGCAGGATATTCTATAAGAGGAAGAATATTCAGAATCTTTCTGGGAAAGTGGTAAAGATTTCTCTGAAGAGCTCCTTTGGCCATTTTGTATCCTGATATGGGCCTTCTGTTTCTGATCATGGGGTTTGAGGTGTCATTCAGCATGCCATAGCATTATGAGAGCTTATAATGAGGCTGGGGATTACATAAACTGAAATTAGTCACCATGTTGGATCAAGCTGGTCTCTGCTGATTTTAGTCATAAATATGGTGGGGGGTGGTCTTACTTCCTTGTTGACTGGTCCTGTAGCTTTTATCTACTGCTCGTGTTCCATTGCATGCCCTGTCTCACCACCACAATCTCATTCTTCTACAGCTGTAAAAGCTCCCAGTTTCCATGTTTCCAGTCTTGCCATCCCAGAACTCATTTTGCAGAGTCATCACTTGAAAACACAAATCATATCTTTTCACATGTTCCTTCCCTACTACCTAAATTCTCCAACAGCACCCAGGCACACTTAGAATAAAACATAAGCCACACAGCAGGTCTTCTCTGCCCTCCTAGCCTGACCTCTGACTATCTCTCTGACTTTACTTTCTTGTGCTCTCCCTCTTATCCACTATGTGATTGCCATCTTCTTTGCACAAACCATTTCCATAGTCATTCTGTTCGGTTCGTCCATCTAGAAACTTTCTTTCCCACTGGACTCATATGTACTGGGCTTTTTGCCCCATGCACACCTTATTTTCTCTCATTCCTTTGAGTGGGATGAGGGGACCAATGGGATAAGCAGTAGAAATCAAGATTGGATTCTAGTCTAATCAAGAAATTAAATGCAAGATAACATTAAGGTTTCTAATTTGGGAGACTAATAGAGGTGGGAGAATAGAAGAGAAAGAAGAGATCTGGGACACGTTAAAGGAACTTCCAGTGGATAGTTTATGAAATACTTGCCCTTCTCTCAATCCCTTTCCTTTATCAAGGATATATAAGCTTCCTTTTTCAAGAAGAAGACGGTAAATATAGTCATGCCTAAGGTGGTTACTATGTTCAGTGTCTGGTCTGATCAGTCAGTACACTGTTCTGATTGGTCAGTGCCCAGTTGATCCAGGTGTTAACATTTTTTAGTATTGTGGCTACTGATGGTCTTTCAAGTGCCCCACTCCCCTCCCTAGACCATGTTTTACTCTATGCTAGAGTACTATTCCCAGGCAGAAGTTCCTCAGGTTTTTCTCTCAGGACCCCTAAAGACAGAAAATCCTGGGTTTGAGGTTGTGGGGACACCCAAGAAACAGGCCAAGTTTATTGAAAGACTCTTTTCTTTAAAGCTTATAATTCATCAAAAGTTGCATTCTGCTTTATAATAAATCTGTATTTGCTTTCACATAAAATTAAAGTTTCGAAGTACTTCAAGGTTTGCTGTTTATAGAATGGACTTTGAAGTCAGAACTCCAAGAGACTGGGTGGCTATTCTGCCAGTCACCAGTTGTATGACCTTGAGCCTTACTTGGCCTCTCTGAGCCTCCACATTCCTCATGTGTTTGTTTCTTTGGACAGTGAGCACCCTGAGCACCACAGTCTGTGTTTTGTCCATCTGTGTATTTCTCACAGAGGCTAGAAGAGCATCTCATCCAGGACCTCACTTTGTATATGTCCATTCCTCTACATCAGACATATGTGTGTCTATGGTTATCCTGTTTTTACCACTAGATGGAGAGCGTGTATCCTAGGATTTTTAATCTATTAATAAGTGAGAGAGCAAACACTTCTCTGTAGTATCTTAACCAAATCAATTTCCTTATTAATGGCAATATCATTGAAACTGGCTCTCAAAAAATTCAATTATAACTTTCAGAATTGCTTGTTCTTAAAACAATGCAAAGGCAAAAGCAAGGGAGAAACACCAACTTTAGGATAATAGTTACCTCTGGGAATGGGATAAATTGGAATTGGGTGGGAGTGGGGATGTATCTAACAGCTAATTTCTTATTTAAAAATAGATATGTAGTAAATATACCCCAAAATGTAAACCTTGGAGTTGGGTAATAGTGGTAAATATACATGTCTCATTATTTTCTGTATTTCTTTGTTTGAAATTTTTCACAGTTGCAATTTTTTTTGAACTAGGGGAAAGATTCAAAGACAAAATTTATATTTACTGTTCCTATCTCTATACATACTGATAATGAGACTTTAATGTTCTCTGCAGAGAGATGCATTTGCAGCAGCAAACTACAACAGAACCAAAATCATACACTGTCTCTCTACTTGGTCTCTTCTGCTACCACTCACCTACTGGCCCTTACAGTTTTCCCTGAAGTTCAGGCCTTTAAAGGGGATTGACTAAAATCAGTTGGCTAATTTGTTTTCATCTCCAAATTGGATTGTTTTCAACTAATCTAAAAGATGAAGAAGAACTGTTTCTGTGTATCCTGGTTACTATTGCTACGTAACAAACCACCTTAAAACTTAGTGGCATAAAACAGCCATTTTATTATGTTCATGAACTCTGTGACACAAACATTTGGACAGAGCACAGAGGGTGCACCTTGTCTCTGCTCCATGGTATCTGGGGCTTCTAGTTGGAAGATCCAAGCATTGGGGCAGGCGAGAGGTACTTGATAGTTGGTAGTGACTTGTTAGTGGGGGCTAAAATCTTTGGGAAGCAGCATTGCTATGTGTCTGGCAGTTGACCCTGGCTTTTGGCTGAGCCTTTAGCTGGGACTGTTGACTGAGCCATCTCCTGGCTATAAACAACTCACTGTAGTTGGCCCAGATTCCACGGGAAGTGGTGGAGACTCCTTGCTGCCAGTGGAGGGGGTATTAAAGAATTTGCAGGCATCTTGCAAAACCATCACAATATCTTCTTAACTCTGCTATTGTAATGAAGTGGAATTTACAACCTGCATCCTGTTTCTTCTTTGTCCACTCAGGTGATACACATGAAGAAGTACTTGACTCTATCCACTAAACTATCTAGAAACACGGTCAAGTTCCTTGGCCATATCTGGTCAAGTTCAGGCAGCTCAGGTACAAACTAGTATGGTACTTTATTTTATCAGCCCTATACCTTTTGAAAGTTGACTAGCTTCTTCTTTTTTTTTACCATTAAACATAAATGTATATATCATAAACAACATATATAACAAAATTTCACCATAAATAAAGAAAGTATTATCCAAGGAAGAATTTATTAACTACTACTGTTGCCTAACAAATTACTCTAAAACTTCATGGCTTAAAACAATGAATTTTTATTATCTCACCACCTCTGTGAGTCAGGAATGTGTGAATAGCTTAGCTCAGTGGCTCTGGTTCAGGATTTCTCATTGGGTCACAGTCAAGGTGTTGGCCAGGGATGGGTCATCTGAAGACTTTACTGGGGCTGAAGAATCTGCTTTCTGGGTGGCTCACTCGCATGGCTCTTGGCAAAAGGCCACAGTTCCTCATCACTTGGTGGCAGGTGAGCTTACTTCCTCACCATGTGGGCCTCTCCATAGGATTGCTTAAGAGTTCCCATGACATGACAACTGGCCTGTTGCAGGGACTGATCCAAGAGAGAGCAAGGAGAAAGCCATCATACCTTTCATGTTTCCATCTTTGTAAGTGGCACTAAGTCACACCTGCCATACTGTAGTCATTAGAAGTTACTAAATCCAGCTCACTCAAGGGGAGGGAAAGTAAGCTTCACCTCTTGAGGGGAGATGTATCAAAGACTTTGTGATTATGTAGTAAGACCACCACAGGGAATTCAAAGGAGAGGTTTCTCTCATTCTGTCCTGAAGGGATCTGCCTCAGGACACCTGTCCTTTTCTATGCAACCAATGTGGACAAACAAGTAGTTTTTACATGGAAAATTTGAAATCAATTTCTACTTTGTCATTCAGGTGGGAAATACCCTAGACTTCTTTCTTCTACTCTGCTCCTATATTTATAAGATGGGAACTGTGATTCTTATTAGTGAAAGTGTGGAGAATGTTATAAAACATTGTATATTTTATATTTATGCAGAACTATGGTAATATTGTGGCGGTGTGGGCATCCCCATGTCTATTCCAACATCTCTTTGACACTAAGGTTACCTTGGCTATCCAAGTAGCCTGCACAGGTATGTCCTTTCTTGTACTCCATTCTATTGCATATCTTTCAAATCTCCAAACTTGAATGGTCAGGATGACAGATGAGGCTGTGCTTCAGGCCAAGGAAGATCAGAAGATGCAGAAAAGCTACCCTCTTCAAAAAGCAAAACCCAGTGAAGTAGCAAGCTATCCCAAGTAACTGTTTCTCATCTTAGTGAGATATAGCAGAAAAGAGAAAATCACTCCTTTATCTGAGAAAGAGAAACTTATGTGGCCCCCAATTTAGATATCAAAAAGGAAGATCTGCTGCGATTCCTTACTTAGGAAAGCCAATCCTGAGGATGGGGCAGCCAGTTCCCTGACAGGAGGAGGGGTGACTTCCTTCAAGGAAAAAGAGTAGAATTGTATCAGGTTCTGGATCTAATTCAACTCGACTACTTAGCAGTAAAGATAAATTGAACCCACAGAGAAAACTGAAAATAGCATTTTCCTGGCAAGTCCTTCAATGGACTTAGTGTGTTTAGATTTATGAGGGGGTGGGTGACCTTCTCTGCCTTGCTTTTTCACATTTTTGTTTTTCCAGGACTGATTTTCCATCTGGGCTAACCAGAACCTAAAGTTGCTGAATCAAACAGAGCCAGTAGGTCTGACTTGAGATGGCTGGAACATGCACAGAACTGGGAAACACATATAGGCTCCTTTCTGAAAGGCCTATCAGGCAGAAGCCTACTCCCCCTCTGCCCTCCCTGCCTTAGGTCATAGCACTGAAAGAGAATACATCCTGTTCTTCCAACTCCAGAGATACCACTGCTGAAAGAGCAATAACAAACCTGGGGGGTGTTTCCATCCAAGAGGCTGGCTGTGTGAAGGGGAAGGATAGCATTATCTAGTGCAAAGACTTTGTCATATAGACCTGGTTACCACCTCTTCATCCTAGGATGCTAAGGCTGGAAAAGGCTGGGGTGGTGGACTGATCTCCTGCAGCACCAAGGGGACTATGGAAGAGCAGTGCACTTGAGAAGGATTCAGAACTACAGGAGCACTGCTTGGTCCTGGGAGCATCTGGCAGAAGTGGTAAAGGGACATTTAGCAGAAAGCAGTAAGATCAAGTGGGGGGCTGGAACAGTTCTGGAATGTCAGTAACAAGAGGTGGGAAATGTCCGAGAAGACGCAGCCTTTGCCAGAATGCCATGAAATGTTCCCACACTAGGGGAGAAAGAAGACAAGAGAGAAAATCCAGAATTAACTGAATTCTATGATGAAAAGACTAAGAAAGCACAGAGGCTTTCTAGAAATGATTAAGATTATCTATTATGCCCTGACCAGTGTGGCTCAGTTGGTTGGAGCATCATCCCATAACAGAAAGTTTGCCAGTTTGATTCCCTATCAGGGCACATGTCCAGGTTGCAGGCTCAATCTTCCCTTGGGGTGCTTGTACAAGGCAGCCACTCAGTGTTTCTTTCTCACATTGATGTTGTCTTTCTCTCCCTTCCCCTCTTGCTCAAATAAGGATAAAATAAACCTTTAAAAAAATTGGACTTCTAGTCAAGATGGTGGCGTAAACAGACATGGCTTGCCTCTTTGCACAACCACATCAAAATTAAACTAAAACAGAGAACAACCATAACTCAGAACCATTAGAAATCGAGCTGAATGTAAGTCTGACAACTACAGAATTAAAGAAACCACATTCATCCAGACTGGTAGGAGGGACACAGATGCGGAACAGGCTGGTCCCACACCCACATGTGGTAGATAAAAATTTGGGAGAGATATTGTGGTAGCAAGGAGTCCCAGCCCCACACTAGGATCCCCAGCTCAGGGTTCAAGTGGTAGGGAGTTAAGTCCCCAAAACTTTGGACTTCAAAAACCAGCAGGGATTAAGTTGGTGAAAGAATGGGTGGATCCCCAAGCAGTTCTTCCTAAAGAACCCACACACAGGGACTCACTCCCTCCGAGCTCCAGCACAAGGGTAGCAGCTTGAAAGGCACCAGCAGCATACAGGAAGAAACTGAAGTATCTGGCATCAAGGTAAGCAGAGGCCATTGTTAATTTTCTAAACCCTGCCCCAACAAAGCCAGCAAGCTGGTACTATATCTGAGATTCCATCAACCTGGTTAACACAGTTTGATCCACCTTGGAGATCCGCAGAGTCTCCACCCCACCCAATTTATAGGCCTACCCAAGCTGCTTTTCCATGTGAATGCCTAGTCTTGGCTCATGCTTCACAACTTCCTGAATCCTCTCAAACAAGCAACAGCTGGTATTAGTGAGCCCCATGTCTGGAACTAGCAGGAGCCAGCATAGTTTCACAGGTTGGCTTCCCCTGAGAATCTCTAAGCCCAGCACAAGTAGCAGCCATCTCAGATTTCTTTATAGCTCAGGAAGGGTAGCCCTAGGCAAAACATAGGTGGGGGCTAACCTTGGCCTCCCCCACCTGGAAAACCCCAGGGCCAACACAACAAGTGGACAGCTACAGACTACATCAGAGCACCACCACCCTGCCCCTGAACAGCTAATCCTCCATGGAGGGTGGAGGTTGGTGATTAGTGGTCCTAGCCAATCCTTGCTGCTAACTGGCCTGGGTAAATCCCTCTCATTGATCTGCAACCAAGGCTCAACTATAAGAGGATGGTGTACTCAGCCCACATAAAGGGCGTACCTCAAGTACCCAGGATGGGTGATAGGGGGAGGTTGTGCCACTGGACCCTAGAGGACACCTACAGGACACCTACTACATTAGGCCACACTACCAAGACACAGACGCAAAGGAGCTCTACCTAATACATTGAAACAAACACAGAGAGGCTGCCAAAAAGAGGAGACAAAGAAACATGGCCAAATGAAAGAACAGATCAAAACTCCAGAAAAAAACTCAACGAAATAGAGCTAAGCAATCTATCAGATGCAGAATTCATAATACTGGTTATAAGGATGATCAAGGAACATAGTGAGAAACTGAACAGCATAAAAAATATCCACTCAGAAATGAAGGATACACTAATTGAAATAAAAAACAACTTACAGGGAAACAACAGTAGAGTGGATAAAGCCAACAATCAAATCAATGATTTGGAACATAAGCAAGGAAAAAACAACCAATCAGAACAACAAAAAGTAAAAAGAATTCAAAAGAAAGAGGATAGTATAAGCAACCTCTGGGACAACTTCAAGCAATCCAACATTCACATCATTGGGATGGCAGAAGGAGAAGAGAAAGTGCAAGAAATTGGAAATCTATTTGAAAAAATAATTAAAGAAAACTTCCCTAATTTGGGAAGGAAATAGACATGCAAATACAGAAAGCACAGAGGGTCCCAAACAAGATGGATGCAAAGAGGCCCACTCCAGGACACATCATAATTAAAGTGCCAAAGGTTAAAGATAAAGAGAGAATCTTAAAAGCAACATGAGAAAAGCAGTTAGTTGCCTACAGGGGAGTTTCCATAAGACTGTCAGCTGATTTCTCAAAACAAATTTTGCAAGCTAGAAGGGATTGGCAAGGTATATTCAGTCATGAAAAGTGAGGACCTATAGCCAAGATTGCTCTACTCAGCAAAGTTGTTATTCAGAATTTAAGGGCAGATAGAGCTTTCCAGACAAGAAAAAACTAAAGGAGTTCATCATCACCAAACATTATTATATGAAATATTAAAGGGACTTATTTAAGAAAAAGAAGATCAAAACTATGAACAATAAAATGGCAATAAATACATATTTATCAACAATTGACTCTAAAAAACAAACTAAACAAAAAAGGAAAACAAAGACAGAATCATGGACATGGAGAGGGTTTTGATGGTTGCCCAATGGAAAGGGGGTGTGGGGAAATGGATGAAGAGGTGAGGGGATTAAGAAGTACAAATAGGTAGCCACAGAATAGCCATGGGGATATATAAAGTACAGTATAGGAAATGGAGGAGCCACAGAACTTATACAAATGACCCATGGACATGAACAATGGTGGGGGGGAGGTTCCTGAGGGAGTGGGGGTTGCTGGGTAGAGGGGTTGCAAAGGGGGGAAAATCAGGAAAACTGTAATAGCATAATCAATAAAAATATAATTTAAAAAGGAGATTGTATGTTCTGACATTAAGTGCATTAAGTTTCATTACAAAAAATAATACTATGTTTCTTGCACACCCAAGTCTGTGGTGTAAGAAAATTTGAAACTGTTGATAAATGTGCCCTTCTCTGTCCTTTCCCAAAGTTTCCCTGCTTTTCACCATACGAGGGAGGGGGTTGTTTAGAGTTAGTGTGTCTCTCGGCAAATAACTATAGGTATGTATTATGAGTGACAGCACTACAAAATTTTCTAGATCAGAGGTAGGAAAACATTTTCTTTAAAGGGACAGGTAATGAATATTTTAAGCTTTGCAGACTGCACAGTCTTTGTTGTAACTTTCCAGCTCTGCTACTGCAGCACAGAAGTGACCACAGACAATACATAAATGAATGGGCATGGCTGTGGGCCAATAAAACTTCGCTATGGAACCTGAATACTGAATTTCATGTAGTTGTCATGTGTCACAATATCATGTTCTTCTGGGGTTTTTTCAAGCATTTAAAAATGTAAAAACTATTCTTCATTTATACACCACACAAACACAAGTAGTAGACTGTACTTGACCATGGGAGACATTCATCAATTCTTATTTTTCACTAGCCACTGTTCTCCAAACCATAGAAAGGACTAATTTATTCAGGTTCGTGGGTAAAAAAGCTCCTTAGGAAATGCCCAGGAGATAAAGCGTGCTTGAGGATCACAGAATCTTTTTCCATGGGATTTCACTGGGAATCACCATTTTTATGTGGCTTCAAGGCAAGTGGCAAGATTTACACCTGACTTGGAAAAGCCACAACTCACATGCAAACTGCTGCTGGGTTAGCAGAAGGCCCCAGCTGTGCTCTGAGCCCCTGGAACACAGGGTCTGTGTCTGTCTTCCCTGCTACCATGTTGCTGGGGTCTGATGTAGTATCTGACATGGAACATGCATTAAATAAATGCACGTTGATTAAATGATTGAGAGATTGAAAAATCCTTTTCAACACTTTTCAAAACTATTTTTTCCCTCCATCTTACATGAGTTACACCACTCTCACTTTAAAAATGCCTATAATGATGAGTTAGAATTCAGAAGAATCATCATGCATAAATAAAAAGACTTTCTTCAAATGTTGGACAAAATTCCATGTCAGTGTAAAACTGTAAAACTCTCATTAGCTGCTTAAGTCGGGACCTGTTTGCATTAAAAAGCTAAAGAAAAGGAACTGCAAGCATCAGAGACTATCCTTGGCGCGAACTGTGCCTCCCTGTTCCTCGTCGCTGACATTAATTTTGACCTACGGAGGTGGCCTCCACCACTATGCCCATGACATGAAAAGCTACCTGGGTAACTTACCAGGGACTGTGACAGGAGAGGAGCCACTACTGAAAAGCCCTGTGCTTTGTGCTAAATTGGCAGTTCTTTTCCCATTCAGCCACACAACATGTACGCAGACAAGAGCAAACTCAGAAAAAAAAAATCACATAGTTTTTGGATACCTTAATTCAGCAGTTAGTATGAATAAGCTTCATAGCTCTCCTTTTTAATTTTTTTTAACTCTCATGTAAATTTGCAAAGGGAATCATGACATTGTGGGAGACTCTGGGATGTTAACTAATGTATATTACCAAGAGGAGGCAAAAGAAAAAGATCAAAGATTAGTTCCTCTGAGCTGGGTGGCACCTTGGCACAGACTCCTGGGAACAGATGCTGGCTGATTTGAATAAAAAAGAGCAGAAGTAGACAAAGATAAGAAGTAATTGGCTAAAGGATACAAAGCCATACTCCGGACTGAGAACAATAAAGTTTTCCAAGCAGATGTTAGAATAACTAGCTTTTAAAATAACAATCTTAAGGAAAACTAGAAAAAGAGAAACCCTGCTAAATATTTTCCCCCATAGTTTGAATTAGGACATGGTCAGAGAAGAAGAGACCCTTTCCAAAGCCTCAGCAGGATAAATCAATCTAGTGGAGGCCTTTGTGTTCCTGGAGAATGATGTCAGAACCCATCCCAGGAAGAAGAAAGAAATGTTTGCACTAAAGGTCACTTGAGAACTGTAAAGATAAATGCTATTTGTAATGACTTTAAAAAAGCCTTCCAGGAAGGAGAGGAGTCAACTCACTGTTTCAGATTCAATGGAAAAGGACAAGTTTTCCTGGTTGAAAACTTTCAGAGTGTCGTTTGCACATTTTAGAAAGTTTGTGAAACCTTCAAGGGAAGTAAACCAAGAATATGATTATGGTAAAATTATTATATTGTTGAATGGTTGAAAGTGCATTGGTACATGGTTTGGTCATTAAAAAATAACCAAAAAAGGTTTCTGAGAGCAAGCAGAAGGCACGGACTAACAGTTCCTCCAGCCTGTTTACCAATTAACCATGAGAGCCCTCAGGTTAACCAGGTATTCATGGTGTGTGGAGATATTCAAAAGTACGGAAGAAAGAATGCTAGCCTGTGATTCTGAAGACTGGGGTTCACATTTCAACTCTGTCACCTTCCAACATTGAGAACTGCTACTCATAATTAAACTTTCCAGAGTGTTAGTCTCCTTACCATTTAAGTGAAGATAATGAGTGATCCTTGGTTGTTTTTTTAGTATATTTTATTGATTATGCTATTACAGTTGTCCCAATTTTTTCTCCTCTTTATCCCCTTCTGCCCTTCCCCATGCCATCCTTCTGCATTTTCCCCACCTTAGTTCATGTCCATGGGTTGTACATATAAGGTCTTTGACTTCTCCATTTCCTATACTATTCTTAACTTCCCCCTGTCTATTTTGTGCCTACCAATTATGCTTATTATTCCCTGCACCTTTTGCCCCCATTCCCTCTGCCCCCTCCCCACTGATAAGCCTCCATGTGATCTCCATTTCTGTGGTTCTGTTCCTGTTCTAGTTATTCCCTTAGTTTGTTTTTGTTTTTGTTTTTCAGGTTCAGTTGTTGATAGTTGTGAGTTTGTTGTCATTTTACTATTTTGATCATCTTCCTTTGCAAGTCCCTTAAACATTTCATATAATAAGGACTTGGTGATGATGAACTCCTTTAACTTAACCTTTTCTGGGAAGCACTTTCTCTGTCCTTGCATTCTAAATGATACCTTTGCTGGAGAGAGTAATCTTGGATGGAGGTCCTTGCCTTTCATGACTTCGAATATGTCTTTCCAGCCCCTTCTTGCCTGAAAGGTTTCTTTTGAGAAATCAGCCGACAGTCTAATGAGAACTCCCTTGTAGGTAACTGTCTCCTTTTCTCTTGCTGCTTTTAAGAGTCTCTCCTTCTCTTAATCTTGGGTAATGTAATTATGATGTATCTTGGTGTGTTTCTTCTTGGATCCAATTTCTTTGGGACTCTCTGAGCATCCTGGACTTTCCAGAAGTCTATTTCCCTTGCCAGATTGGGGAAGTTCTCCTTCATTATTTTTTCAAATAACTTTTCAATTTCTTGCTCTTCCTCTTCTTCTGGCAGCCCTATGATTCAGATGTTGGAGTACTTAAAATTGTCCTGGAGGTTCCAAAGCTTCTCCTCATTTTTTTTTAGTTCTTGTTTCTTCATTCTGTTCTGGTTGAATGTATATTTCTTCCTTTTGCTCCAAACTATTGATTTGAGTCCCAGTTTCCTTCCCTTCACTATTGGTTTGTGTATATTTTCCTTTATTTTACTTTGTATAGCCTTTATTTCTGCCTTCATTTTGTGAACACACCCAGTCATTTCTGTGAGCATTCTGATTACCAATGTTTTGAACTCTGTATCTGATAGGTTGGCCATCTCCTCATCACTTAGTTCTTTTTTCTGGAGTTTTGATCTGTTCTTTTTCTTTCTTTCTTTCTTTCTTTCTTTCTTTCTTTCTTTCTTTCTTTCTTTCTACTGTTGTTCAAGTGTACTTGAACAATAAAAACAAACAAACAAATAAATAAAATTTCCCCCGTCGTGCCCCACCTTCCCCAACCACCCTCACCTCCCACTCTCAAACCTACCCCCTTTGGCTTTATCCATGTGTCCTTTCATTTGACCCATATTTCTTTGTCTCAGCACACCTGTTACATTGTAAGGGGTGGAGTCTTAGGTACTCACCAGTGTGGGGGAACCCTTTTTGCTATGTTATGGAGCTGTCTGTGATGAAGGGGTCAGAGAAGGAACAATGCTGCTTGCTTGCTTGGTGGGCTCTCACCCCACTTTCTATTTTTTCCCTGGCTTCCCACAAGTGAATTGTGCCCTTTCAGGTGCTGATTCCCAGGCAGGTGAATTTCTGTACATTCTTAGACACCCGTGGAACTCTCTAGTGGACTCTCCTATGAGACTGGGAGTCTGTCTGCTGCCACAACCCCTACAGGTTTTTACAGCCAGAGGTTTTGAGACTTTAGTTTCCTGTGCTGAAACCCTGGGTTTTGTGGTCTGTCTGGCTCCCCAATAGTTTCTCCCAGCTTATCTGCAGGCAAATGTGGGACTGCCCGTTCAGCCAGCCCCTGCCTCATCCATGTGGTCCGCTGCCTTGCCGTTCCCCCTCTCTGCCCAGTTGCCTGTCTCCACCCCTCCTACCAGTCTGGATGAATGTTTTTTAACTCCTTGGTTGTCAGACTTCCATGTAGTTTGATTTTCTGGCACTTTGGGTTGTTTTTTGTTTTTGTGATTTTTTAAGATTATTTATTTGTTTGCTTGTTTGTTTTATTTATTTTTTTTAGAGAGAGGGAAGGGAGGGAGAAAGAGAGAGAGAGACAGAAACATCAATGTGCAGTTGCTGGGGGCTGTGGCCTGCAACCCAGGCATGTGCCCTGACTAGGAATCATACCTGGGATGCTTTGGTTCGCAGCCCACGCTCAATCCACTGAGCCACACCAGCCAAGGCTGTTTTTTGTTTTTAAATTGATTATTATCCTTCTTTTGGTTGTGCATGGAAGTGAAACATTTCTAACCTATGCCTCCATTTTGGCCAAAACACTCTCCTTGGCTATTGTGAAATGAAATAGAATGGACACACTGTAGATGCTCAGTGGATGCCCTTGAATCTGTGACATTTGAATTATCTTAGTAGCTGACTAGATGGAGCACTTACTATGTGTAAGTACTTTGTTCACACTATCTTGTTCTTCCCAACGACCCTATGACCAGAGAAAATTGTTATTCCCTTTATATAAATGAGAAAATCAAGGCTGAGAAAAGTTAAGAAACATGTTCATGGCACAAGTCATGAGTAATCCAGTCAGGCAGCCTGAATGGAGGCTTCTGCTCTTATCTGACCTAAAGTAGGGGACAGAGAGACAGTGACTGGACTTATACCATCTTCTTCCTCTTTGTTTTTGTTACAACATGGGGAACAGATGAGGTTTTCCCCTATCAGTAGCATAAATAGCTTACTGATCTCATCCCAATAAAAAAGTTAACGGGAGTGTCTTTAAATATGAAAGACCCAGTAATAACTAACACTCTGTGGTCCAGGCAGTGTTCTAGATGCTTTATTAATAGTTTATTAGTTTTCTCAACAAATTTATGAGGTAGGTGCCACCACCCTCTCTACTTTATGGAGGGTCTAAGCAAACTTGTGGTTGAACTTGGCTTTGGACCAGCCACTGAAGCACCAGGCCTCACTCAACCATTGCACTGCACCACTCTCAACTTCGAACTTTCAGCAGCAAGCCAGCAAGGAATTACTGGTGCTTCTCTGGTTAGGCCAGGGGATGGGGGGAGCAATGTAGCTTCAGAGAGAAATGTAAATTAAATTTAGAAGAAAAATGATATTTATTGACAGCTTCTAATTTAAGTGTGTAGGGGCATTTTAAGTTAATAATGTCCTACCTAGGGTTCCAAGTCCTTGGACTTCAGCAAAGATAATAGCAGGGGTCATGAACTATTCCTAATATTTCAAAATGCCTATTAGAATGTCACTAATCATATAAAACATGATCTTTGCATATAACAACAAAGCCTTCAAAAAAGAAAAGTTTTAGGGGAAAAAATTATTTCTAGATTTGAGTGAGGCTGCAAGGATTCCTAACTCTGGCAATGTGAATTTTTGTTCTATATGACTTGAAATAGTTACAGATGTCAGATTTGCCATAATAGAAGAGATGCCCCAATATCTAAGAGAATTCAACAAGACTCAAAAACTTGAACGAAGAAGTTGCCAACAGACATCAAAGGCAATTTTAGCCATTTACTTAGAGTTGCCAGTCACTGTAGGAGCAGAAGAGGCATTTTTTTCTGCCAACTGGTTGAAGCTCGTGCCAGAATGATCCTGCTGTTTCTTAATTGTCCTAAAAGCTTGTAGCCAGCAATTTCCCTGCCAAGCCTGACCTCACTTTCATGTTTTTATAAAATGCAGATCACAAAGTGTCCCATTCAGAGTGGGAAAATGAGAAATTATTTCCTTGTCCTTATCCTCTTTGGAACTCACCACATAACCTGTATAATGTCCCCCTGTAAAATCCGTGGCCATATCAAACCTTAGGTACCGTTTTCTTTTTTTAAATCCTTGAGTACCTCCTAATTAATCCTCATGGCAAACATACAAGGTAACGGAGGGGAAATCAGTGTCATTCCCATATATGAATGCTAATCAGAATTGTGACTGATGGACATAAAAATCTATGTGTGATGGATTAAGTTGTAAATTGCAGATGAAATATATAGTATGCTCTTATTTTTGTAAAAAAAAAGAAAAGCCATATTTTGTCATATCATACCATAACTGTATGTGCGCATGTATACTTGTTGGGGTAAAAGTTGTAAATGTAAAAGTGTGGTAGAAATCTTGCAGCATACACTCTAGTATCACCAACAGTTACCTCCTAGCATGGGGGAGGCTGAGTAGAAAGGGGCTCTAGGCTATAAATGAGAATATTCACTTTTATACCTATGTGCCTTTATGTTGCTTTAATGTTTTACAATAAACATTATTTTTATAAATTCAAAAATAATTTTAAAAGAGAGTATAAAGTAAATGATACATGTCCCCCACAAAGACTAAACATCAGTCCTGCCATCTAAGAGCTCATAATTTTTTTATATATTAAATTTTTTAGAGACAGGGGAAGAGAGGGAGAGAAGCATTGATGTGAGAGAGAATCATCAATTGGTTGCTTCTTGCACGTGCCCCAAATGGGGACAAAACCTGCAACCCAAGCATGTGGCCTGACAGGGAATTGAACAGTGACCTTTGTGTTTACGGGATGATGGTCCAACCAACTGAGCCACACCGGTCAGGGCAGAACTCATAGTCTTGTTAAATTGCAGAAGACAGTCAATCACTGGATTATCTAAGATTAAAATGCACTGATTTTTATCCTCATCAAACAGCTTCCCTGGAGAGTGTTCTCTGTGATGTTTTTCCCATTAGCTGGCAGGGAGTGCTTTCACACAGAGGAGAACTCCAAGTCACGTGACAAACAATAAAAAAAAAAATGTAAAAAAGATCCTAATGGCCCTCGCTGAGCCCATGACCCTGGGATTGCCATTCTTGCTTCTTTATTTTCCATCTCTCTTACTATAAGTTGACCTCTAGCATCACAGTCAGGTCACTGATTTAGAGAAGTAACTTTACGATAAAGTAAGGAGAATGGGACATATCTCAAGGAAGCCTGGGTTAGGACTAAGAAAGCCCACCCAGATCTTCTTTTGTCTGGCTCTCTGAGTCTGAATCTTTCTTCCCAACCCTACTTGCTGCTACATATCTCCAAAAGCTGAATACTGTCTCTCAGCTGCTCTTGTCTTGAGGCAGCTACACCATCTAACCTGCCCTTCGTGAACCACTCCTAGATCCTGGGGAGGTGGGGGTCCTGGGGCCTCTGGGAGTCACCGCGTGGATGAGGATGCTTCCTGGTCAGCACACCCTAGCATTCTCCCTTGAACCAGCTCCTCATACTTTCTCTTGCTTTTCATAACTCCCTTTTCACCTGTAATGGGTGCCAGCACCTCAAGCTTATGCTCAATTTCAAAGCCTTTGCCCAGCCAGTGTGAGTTGAAATTACAATATAGTTACATGGTCTGGTAATCGGGTTGTTTGTGTTCTGGTGCTGCCTCTGGTGGCATGGAGTCACTTCGCCCCTTCAAGCTTCAGGAGAGCAGATGGGGAAAACCCCATCACTGGCAAGAGCATGTTCACCAGGCACCCACACACAAGCACTTACATCTGAATATATTTTCAGAATGAGTTAGGAAGGTAGTTTCAATCTCATCTCCACTTTCTACTGGCATGCATAATTCTGGGCAAGTTAGTTCTGTGAGTCTCAGGGTCCTCATCTGTGAAGCAGAGAAAATAACACCATACACGAGGGGTTCTAAAAAAAAATGAAAGAAATCATTGAGACAAAGCACTTAGGGTTGAGCCCGGAACAGAGGAAGAACTTTGTAAACGTCAGTGGCCCTTCTCTCATACCCAGGATCTTCCCAGTGTGCATTCTCCCCTAGGGCTACCCCCAACTCTTCTTTCTTTTTTGCTTTTCTCTTGTTCAGTTCCCCCCGCCCCCTCACTACTCCCCCATTTTCACTAAAAATGGTTGAGGGCTGGGAAAAGGGTAGATTTGTGTCTTTTAAAAGTGCCAACTAACACTAACTAAAGAATGACAGCAGATGTACCCACACTCTTCCAGCATTGGTGGCCAAAGAAACACTATGCTGAAGCTACAGGGAAAGTCCTGAGGTTAACTGAGGCTGTCCAACCATTTAAATCACAAGTTCATGTAAAATGTTCTATTGCCAACACATCATTCATACTCTTGTAATGAAAAGCCAACATCAATATTAGCTGACTTCCTAAATATATTTTCTCAAACTGTTTTTGTGAAAATTATACTATAAGAAAACCTTTATAATAGTATATGTTAATATCTGTTTTATTTATTTTTTCTTAAAATTTATTTTTATTTTATTTTGACTATATATTTGCTTTAGAAAATTACAAATTACAGAAAAATATTTGGAATAAATTATAGGTGAAATTATTGATAATTGTACCACCCCCAAACAAATATTCTTTTGTATTTTCCTCTTTGTAAATTTTTTATTTTAAACATTAAGAACATATCTGCATGTATGGTTTTGTGTCCTGGGATGCTCATAAAAATTTTTTTATAAACAGAACTTCTCAAGGTCTACCATTGTCTCCAGATTTAACCAGTCACCTATTGTGAGCCATTCTAGTTTACAATTTTGTTGATTTTGTCTAGTCTACACCCTTTCTTCTTCTCTTTGGTAATTAGTACTGCTAAATGTTTTTTATGTGTATCCATCATAAATATTTGTGAATTGTCAGTTCTGGTCATTTTCCAGTGGTGGTGGTATCCCTGTCATTGTCCTGGTCATAGCATTTGGAGCCAAGAATGGCCAAGAATGGTTAGCTCAGAAACTTGAGTCAAGAAGAGAACAGCAGACTAGAATAGACTTCATCGAATTCCCAGCAATTATGTTCCTGATACTGGCATTCCCTGGGACCAGGTGGTGTTGAAAAGAATTTTTTGCCAAGAAATCTACCAAAAATTGGTTTGCAAGGACATGCAAGCCTGGTATGGGACCTGAAGCTGAATGGGAAGCTACCCAGTCATGGGCCTTCTCAAGGCAGGTTTCAGCTCAGCGAAGGGAATGAAATCCTAGGAAGAATGATTAATGAGGGAAACAGCATGAAACCTTTCTTATCTCTACACAGAAAAATCATTCTTCCAGGGAGGAATTTTTTTTCTAAATAGTTCTCTTTTTGCTTGAACCTTTCCATCTAGGCTCAACTCAACTCCACTTGGAAATCTCCAAAAGGCAGAGAATGGAAAATAGATACCCATGCTCCAAATTTGGGATTGTACTTTAACCAGGAGCTTTCTAGAGCCATCTGTCTGCCAAGCCAAACTGGGTAATTCAGGGAAGGCAATTGTAACTTGAAGACAAGTAGAAATGTTGTTTTCTTTTCCAAGGGTAAAAACCATTTATTTTACCTGTCACCCTAGAAAGACTGGCCTTCCCTTTACCATAAGTCCTGGCCTTGATGCTTGATGATCTCCCACAATTTGGGGCACAAGAATACTCTTAGTTTTATCCATGCAACTGTAACACTCTCATGGTCAGATGAAATCTTTAACTCTGTGGAACCCTCAGTGCACAGAGGCGCTCCAAAGCTGTCCAAGGAGGGGCCACCCAGGAGGTGTACTGCTTTTCTAGATGCCAGGTCCTGAGGGCTGGGTGTCATTGCTAGAAGGGGAAGAAGTGGGCTGGAGCAACGTCAGGGGCTAAGGATATCATCAAAGATACATCAATTTATATTGCTTCTCACTCAACACCCTCCTACCACGCATATTACTTTGAGTGGAAACCAGTGTTCCCACAATGGCCTCCAAAGTCTTCCATGATTTGGACCAGAATCCCTTCCTTACCTCTTTCTTCTCCTTTTCCTACTACTATTTACTCCACTCTGTGCACATGACCTATGCCCCTTCCTCTGCTAGAGCAAATCCTCACAACACTAGCAGCTGGGTGCTATAGATAATTGCAGTCCAGTAGCTGAACAGGAAGTTCTTTCTCAAAAGGAAGTCACGTGGTTTGTTCCATGGCTGCCACTCTCCCCAAAGTAATTGTTTCCAGCAGGCATTGCCCATCACAAACCCCCAACCAGCCAAACATGTCTGGCTGGATGTCTCAACCCTGCACTCTCACAGCGTCCCATACTTAGAGCAAGTCTTGTTCACTTGTCTCTTCCTACTGCACTGAGGACAGGAGCTGGGTGATTCTACTCACCGTTGTATCCACAACTCTAACCAGGGCTTGGTACATAGGAGACATTCAGCAGGTGGCTATTGAATGAAAATATAAATGAAGAAATGACTGTCAGCTGCCTCTATTCTTTTAACCTACTACAGAATTAATAAACTAATCCTGAACCTAGTGGGTATATGAAAATGATACTACCACTGACTATCAAGCCAGCCTTTCTCTATTTGTTGCTACATTCTACTTACTAATAGTATACACTAATAATTACTGCCACTTTTACTTTGGATTTAGATGTAAAACTATGCCATTACCCGAGGAGAAGCTCTTAGATTTCCAAACATGGGAACCCTGCTGAGGATGTTAAACATCAAAGGACTCAGAAGAAATTTGTCTCACACACACACACACACACACACACCTTTGTAGACATCTAGCAAAATACATTCATGATGATGTTTCTATCTCAAACTGATTAGCTTCATACATTCCAACCCCATGGCTGAGCCAAAAATATTGTGGCATCCTTGTAAAGATCTGAAGGGAAATATGTGAGAAGGACTCATCTAGACCAGGGTGTGTTTCTAAACCTTGGCTGTGCTTTAGAAACACCTGGTGAACTTTTATAAATGCCAGTGCTCAGGCCATACCTGAGACCAGCTGCATCAGACTTTCAGGGGCAGGAACAGAAGAATGATATTTTTTTCAAGTGCCCCACATGCCTCCAATGTGCAGCCAGGGCCAAGAACCTGCTCTGCTTTCTTCCATTGAATTCTCTCATTGAGCCCTGCTGTGTGCCAGGCATGATACGAAGGCATTCTTCTCCCTTAATTTGTTTACATAAAAATGTACCTCAACCATTTTTCATGGACTGGCCTGCACCCTGAAAGGAAACCAATCCCATAAGCCCTCATTATTTACTCTATACTGGCAAGTCACAAAGAGTATAAGAAAAAAAATTTTTTTGTATTATTTTCTTAAACTATCCTCATAATACCTTAAGAGAATCCCATAGCACAATTTTCTATAAGAATATTAGGACTAAAACCATCCCATAGAAGAACTCTATGGAGTTTAATTTATACACTTGAATTTACATGTAATGGGGTATAAGTTATTAATGTTTGAGAGTTCACAGCATTCTCTTTCCACCTTTGCCCACTCAACTCTTTATTCCTCCCTCACTTTCTATGAATTAAGGAGTGGGGTGGTGACTCCAACTCTCATGAGAAAAGCAGTTAGTATGGAGCCCACCCCTCAGTCCCCAGGGGGCTTCGTGGAGCTGGCAGAGTGGGACCCACCGGAGCCTGTGTAGAACTGCCCATGGTCAGAGCAGACAGGGACGCAGCGGCCAGGGCAGGGGCAGGGCAGAGGGAAACAGGAGGTGCAAGGAGTTTGGGCGTGCTAAGAGAGAAGAGGGCGAGAGATTTAATGAATTTCTAAACACCACATTTTTGGATCTGCTTAAATGTGTGAGAAAAAGTGAAGTGTAACAATGAAAACCTCTGTATGAGACAAGTTACTGAACTCTAACCTCACGCTAGGCAGGGGTTTACGTGGGGCACGTGGACCTGCTGTGTGCAGGCCCACGACCGGGACTCGGCTCCCGACTTCCGTCACCTCCTCCCTGGATTCTTTTTAATTACAATTTTTAATGTTTAAATTACATCTGACATATAATATTATATATGATCAAGGTGTATAACATAGCAACTAGACATTTAAATAACTTAGGAAGTGATCATCCTGATAAGTCCAGCACCCACCTGACACCATGCAGTTATCACAATATTATTGACTACATTCCCAGTGCTGTGCTTTACATCCTCATGACTGTTTTGTAAGCACCAATTTGTACTTCTTAATCCCTTCACCTTTTTCACCCAGTCCTTCACCCTCCTCCCATCTGGCAACCATCAACTTGTTCTCTGTATCTATGAGTCTGTTTCTTTTTTGTTTGTTTGTTTGTTTTGTTTTGTTTTCTAGATTCCCATATAAGTGAGATCATATGGTACTTGTCTTTCTCTGTCTGACTTATTTTGCTTAGCATAATATCTTCTAGGTTCCTCCATGTTGTCACAATTAGCAAGATTTCATTCTATTTCATGGCCAAGTAATATTTCTCTTGGCTGGATATTGAGGAATCATATCAGAGCTCTGCTCTGCTTCCTAGGGGATCCTCTTCTCTCTCCATCACTCTCATCTCCCATCTTCTTATCTTCACTTCTCACTCTTGTTGTTAACTTCTGCTTCTCATGCACTCTGGTTGCATCCTGATATTAGTGTCACGTAAACATGGAGTTGCCCCAACACACATCACAGTTACAGATGCAGTTTAATATACTCCCACCTTCAGCCTTGACTGGTGTAGCTCAGCTGATTGGGTGTCATCCCACAAGGCAAAAGATCACCAGTTCAATTCCCAGTCAGGGCACATGCCTGGGTTGCAGTTGAATCCCCAGTTGAGGTGTGTGCAAGAGGTGGTCAATCGATGTTTCTTTCTTACCTCAACATTTCTCTCCCTCTCTCTCTCCCTCTCTCCCCCTCTCTCAAATGAATAAATAAATAAATAACTATTAAAAAATGTACTCCCACCTCCAAAGCTATAGGCACACCAGACATGTATTTATTTAACACATATTTACTAAGTACTAGCTGCATGTCTGGTGCTGTGGAAGTTAAGCTGTACAGACATGGGCACACATCCCTGGCCTCATGGAGTCTACACTCCAGCAGGAAATTTGGTGTAACTGAACACACAATAGTTTTTTAAGGCACTACTTTCCATATAGCCATAAGGATAGGGTACACACTGCAGAGCTTCCCAACCAAGGAGGACTTCCCCAGGAAGTGAAATTCAAGCTAAGAACATGAGACAGGTGATAAGAGGAAGGACTGGGTATTCTAGCAAGAAGAAAGAGTAGTTTGGAAACCTGGCAGCAGAATGAAGAACACTCAAGGAACTAAAGGAAGTTCAGCAAGACCAGAAAACACTGTTTGTGGGGAGGCATGCGGAAATATGAAGACAGAGGTCAGGAGGAGCCAGGTCTGCATCTTGTAAGCCATAGTAAGGAGTCTAGACGGCATCCCAAGGCAGCATTGGGATTGGGGGTGGTGACACCTTGCTGCAGTGCTACCCAGCTAATTTTGGGTGATGGTAAAAATAGTGTATATAGATCCTTTTCTGTATGGTATCCACTAGCCTCAAGGGGCTCTTGAGCACCTACAATGTGGCTAATTCAATGGATGTATTGAATGTTTAATTTTAGTTAATTAGAGTTCATTTAAATAGGTAAACATGGGTAATGGTTACCCATATTGGACAATGCAGCCCTACAGTTTTATAACATTGGGACACTTATATACATATTAATTTGTTGATACATGTACAGATACCTACCTATATCAACAGTTTTGTATTTGTACATAATGATACACGCTCACACCTTAGGAATGCACACATAGATACAACTAGGCACAACTGCATAAAACAGGTTCTTACCTATTCTTATGAAAGTATAAGAGTGATGAAAATTGAAACTGGAAGTAGTGCATGGGTTAGTGTATGGAGATCTGACACAGGAAGAATTGTAACAAGAGATATGGGTGGGTGGGAAAACAAAGCGAATTTTGGATGATACTTTTAAACTAAAAAAGAAAAAAGGAAAGAAATCCAATGAAACCACCAGTGGTCTGGGAATCCAAGCTTTGTTTCCTTTGCTCTTTTAATCTTTTAGCAAAGGACTTCCATAAATGACCCATATCTTTCTAAGGCAGACTTGAACTCTAAGGATGAACCTGACAGCTGGGACGAACTCCAAAGGACATAGAAAAGGGGAAGAAAGCATTTCTTCATGAGGATGGCCTAATTCTGTGAATGATATCCATCTACCAAGAAAATTTCAGGCACTCTTGCTTGTAGGAGCAGTATTTATTTCAATGATACTAAACTTGCATGAGATGGAACAGATTAAGTCCCAACTCTCAGTGTCATTACTTTAAAAGTTTCACTATCCCATGGAGGAGAACACGGGCTTCTTTCTTGGTGAAAGGTAACTCAATTCTGCATGCGTGGACTAGACAATAATCCTCCATCCAGGAAGCAGTATAACTGGTAACAGTTAGGAATGTCATTGTTTGCTCTCCATGACCATCTTATTCACCTAAGTCTCTTGATGGATACCCTTTACCCAAACTGGCCTTGCATTTCTTTTAAGATGCTGTGCTCCTGCCTGCCTCTGAGTCTTTGCACCTGCTGCTCCTTCCACGTGAAACATTCCTCCTAGTCTCTTGCCAAGTGAGCTCGTGCACATCCTTCGGTCTCACCTTGTACACCAGTTCCTCAGGAATGTCATCTGCACCCCACCCCACCCACCCAGCTTACATCAGTCCTTCCTGTCTATGTCTTCACTGGTCTTCTCTTTCATAGCACTTTTTACAGTTATAATTATTTAATCATTTGTGTAATTATTGTTTAATTTTATCTTCTCCTTTGGATTGTTAGCTCTATGAGGTCAGATATTACGATATGCTTTGTTCATCATTCACTATGTCTACAGGATTTAGTATGGGTCATAGCAAGTAGTAGATGCTCAATAAATATTAAATAAATGTTCAATAAGTGAGTCAATGTATGTAAATTTTTTCTCTTTAGATTTATTTATCTAATTCCTCCTTTTCTTACACTTTGCTGTATCATAACCCACACTATTATATAGTTCTACACAATGGTAAATAACTCAAAAGAAACCCTAAGCCCTGTGTGTAGTAGATTAACTCCAATAGTCTTCTTTTGGCTCCCCTTAAAATCTGATAGACCATCTGGTGGTAAATCATTAGGTCAGAGCAGCTATAAACATGTTCAGGCCCAGCATGAACCTGATCTGACACCCAACAAGTCTTCTGGCTGTTGCAGAAATGCCTCCATCCATTTCAGAAATGTGCTTACTCCAGAGATACGATGTTCAGTTTGTTATATTTATGAGCTACTGAATTTCCAGGATGCCTTTAATCAATAGATAATAGACATTATATTCTTACCTGAAGGCAACAGTGATGTGACTGGCTATAAATTTGAGAGTAAGGGAAATAAGATGGGTCTCAGAGAATTATTTTAGTACAGAGAAGTGCTAACTTACCTTAGGGAGAATGCCTTGCAGAACAATTAGGCTTAATTGTGATGAGAATTGTGGGAAATTTTAAATCTATTTTGGGATTAGTCAGTAATGGAGACATAGGAAGGAAGCAACAAACATCAGCGAGGGGGGTCTCAGACAACAGATGCTGAGACCACATTGGCAGACAGACCCTTTTCTCCTCCAAGCGAGGGTTGATCAGGCTGTCTGTGTCTATTGGAACTTAACATCCATTTCGCCTAACTCCTTCATTTGACTCTGCGCCTACCAAGCTACCTTTGATTATAATTTGGTTTCTTACATTTGTCTGTCTACTGGGAGAGAGTACATCAGACGACAATACGCATGTCACTACTGTCCCAACAGCTCTGGTTCTCAGTGGAAAGATGTGCATTGGCACCTCAGGCTTGGGAACCTCCCCCAGAGGTGCATCCCTCATCCCCAGGCAGGTGTGGAAAATGCAGTGATGCAGCATGTGCAGCTGGGGCCAGCCCCAAAGCCTGGCGCATCCCCCTGAAGGCTTCCCTGGCCTGCTCCCTGAGTAGTAGCCTGCCCTCTCCACTCTCCTGGCAAAATCCCCGGCTTGTTCAACACTGTTTTCATCCAAATTTAAAACTGAGATGAGGTGTGGGTGTGGGGGAGGTGAGGTGGAAAAGGGGAAATTTCTGTTAAAATTAGCCACACTCTCCTACAGGTCATTTTGAAAAGTTCACTTATGAGACATAAAATTTAAGTCATGTTGTGTTGATGGAAACGAATGCCTCAGGAAAGATAATAACAATTGGGAGAAGAGCAAGGAGAAGGAAAGAGTAAGAGGCTAATATCTTCATTTTGAGAACAGAGGAGACAAAAGATATTGTATCAGAGAATGGAATAGAAACATTGTAGAATATAACTAAGTTACACATTACAAAGTTATAGTAACTATGTTGTAATAGATACATAGGAGAACTAGAAATACTAATAGTAACTATGTTGTGGTAGATAAATAGGTAGATGAGCAAGGGGAAGTGCAAGTGAATCAAACCCAGCTCTATCATAGCAAGGGGCCAATAGACAATGTAAACAGCTTAAAAAGTTTCAAGTGGTTACGTCTGCAAGTGTGACTGAGTAACAAGGGTTGAGTCAGAGGAGATTTTTATGTCTATTATTATTTGATTATGTGCAGTTTGATTCACTTGTTCACTCAACAAATATTTATTAAATGCCAGTCATGTGCAAGGCAGTCTAAGCACTGGAGACACAGCACTGAATGTAACATAATTCCGCTCTCAAAAATATAGCAGAAGAGACAGAAAATAGCAAGTAAACGATATGGTACATCATGTGATATTAGGTACAATGGAGACAAATAAAGCCCTTTTATGTCGTGTGGAAAATTTGAATGTAGACTTGAAGGAGATGAGAGAGGAGGTCACGTGGGTTCTGGAGGGAAGAGTGTTCCAGGCAGAGGGAACAGCCAGCGCCAAGGCCCAGAGGTGGCCTAATGGGTTAGAGGAACAATCGCAAGAGGCCAGTGTGGCAGGAATGGAGTCAGTAAGGAGATTCAATGAGAAGAGACGACACTGGTAGGATGGAGGGGAACACATATAAGACTTTGTAGCAATAGCCAGACTTCAGCTTTTACTGAGTGAGGTGCAAACCCCATTGGAGCTATGTGAGCAGAGGAGTAACATCTAACAAGATTTTTAAAAAAACATTTTGGCTTTTTTTGAGAATAGGCTTTTCTGAGATGGTCAGGGAAGGAGCAGAAAGAGCAATAAGGAGGGAGAATAGTTTACTAAAACACTTTACATTATACAGAAAGACAGCCAAAGAAATAAACTCTATGCAATATATCATTAAATAAAAGCATATGTTTTATTGTTTTAACATATATCTATATGTTCAATATCTTTGATGGCATAATGAAAAAAAAACTTTCTATAGTCTCACACTGAGGTTCTTTTAACAAGATTGTTCTCAATAATAGTTCATTTACCAACCAGTGTAACTAGGGATGAGGTTTCTAGAATTGGAGACTTCAGCAGCTCCTCAGATATCCCAGCCTCTGCCTTTGATTTGAAGTCACAGGTATTTCTGCCTTTGTTGTTCCCATGCCAATGTTCCGAACCTGGCTGACCATTAGAATCACATGGGAGAGCTGTTTCACAGACATGGATTCTCAGGCCCTCCCCTGCCGAGACGTCCTGGCTATCTTGGTTTGCGGTAGGATCGGGCAAGGGCAAGGTGGCAGGAAGAGTACACCCAGGTGCAAGTAGTAAGTGGGCGCCTTGTCTTGAGAGAGTTTAAAGAACAATATTCCTGCCAATGTGCTAAACAAGGTTAGTTATTAAATACTTCTTCAAAATCTTTCTTTGGTCTAAGCACTTGCTGTTGAGTTTAAGTCGTATATACTCAGGCTTCAAATTTCACATTGTCTTACCTCTCCTTTAACAAACATCACAATCTATGTGGAAGTTAATCTGGGGAACCACTAGTAATAGAGTCAGCCCCCGAAGCACAGGCGCACTGACACATGTTCATTTCCAGGGAGTGTTGAACAGTTGGAGTCTGAGGCTTGCTTGGGGTTCCATCCGTGTTCTCAATACCCATGGTCCTTTAAGAACAACACATGGTAATCGTCTCCATCAGGACCAAGAAACTGAACTTGGGCTACTTCAAATTTGCATCTCTGTGTAAGGACCCAAAGATTTTATTTGTTTCAAATCTAAAATAGTGAAATAGAGCATAAGTTGTAAAATGCAACATTTTATTTTGGAATGGGTAACTTTTATTCCATATATGAACCATTATAACAAATAGTATTTTTAACTTAAAAGCTGTTCTTTCTTTTTAATTGTTAACTATTTATAAAATAAAAATTAGTCAAAAATGTTATATATAACATTTGTTATTTTATTTGTTCTATGTACACAGATATAACTTATCATGCATGTATTACATAAACATGAATTTTATGTATTTCATATACTAATCAGTTATTACTGATATTGCATAATTACTATCCAAATAATGTTGTCACATAAAGGAGGGGATGTTTATCAACTCCAAGTATCAAATATGCTAGGTACTTCATTGGACCTAGAGGTCTTTGTCTTTTAAAAGTCCCCCGGGTGACACTCACATACAGCCACATGCAGGACCACTATCTGTAACACGTTCACCACTTGCTCTAATTCTATTTCTCTATTTCCCATCTTCCTTCCCTATACCCAGTGTACTCCCAGTTTTCACCACGTTAGGCCTACCAGGGTCCCTAGAAGAGGTGAAAGGGTGCTAATTAAAACCCTTGTTGCTTGCAGGCAGCAGTGTGCTGGTAAACACTTAGCAACCAGCTCTCTGGCTGCAGCATTTACAGATTTCCATAGTGTAACATGCTCCCAACCACCAACAGGATGTCAAGCTGCTTGAGAAGTTCCTGCACACTTAACAGTCAGCTCTCCTGAGCTGGCACACACCAACTGCCACTGAGTGGGCGCTGCACACAGGGCCCCTGAACACCCTGCTAGAAGGATGACAGATTCCTGTGGAAGAGTTTTGCTCATTTCTTTAAAAGCTAGAGTTCACTTTCCTGGATTATTTCTCAAATGTGTGAACTGATCTTCAAAATTTAGACCACTCTTCCATACACTCTTCCACCAAGGGTCAGGAATGACAAACCTCCACAATCCCTTCTTCACCCACCTCATAGGATGCACACCGGCCCCATATGCAGAAGTGTTCTCAGGTAGAGACTTGACTTTCTAGCCATCGGCATGAAAACACACCTGCACACTCTTCCTTCCCCCCTTCAGTTTGTGGGTGGAATTGATGCTGCTTCTTCCGCCCCCAGCCAACCGGCTCCCTGTATAACTCAAGTCTTTCTTCATTCTTCCCTCTCAGAAAGAGGCCCTAAGGGATGAGACAAGTTTCCAACCTGACTTTGAAGTATGAGTCATAGCCAAACAGATCTGGGTTCAAGCCCCACCTCTTCCCACTAACACAGTGCGAGACCATGTACCCTTTCTGAGCCTCAGGAACCATCACTGCCTCCGAAGAGCATTCCCTGTGTAGTTAGCTTCAGCACATACTGTTATTATTCTCATTACCTCAGTACATATTGATGTGATTACCTCGCCAAGACTTTCCAGTTACCGTGGAAATGAATAGCTGAGGTCCTCACCGAGATCCATACTCAGCTAGGCTGAAAACAGTTGAAGGATCTCTTCCTACTGCTCTGTCCTTGTGCTTATGATTACTTGCAAAGCATTGTTTAGAAGCAAGCCTAATCCACAATTTCTCCATATTGCTTTGTATAAACAAAGTATCAATACTTAATCCCTTGTTACTTAACTATTCTTTTATTGTGCCTTTTTTCTTACCTATTTTATGAAAACAAGAGGCACGTCTTACTCATCAGTGAGCTCCTTCTCCGCACTTAGCAGAGTTCCTGGCATGAAGTGGGTGTTCAGTAAATATTTGATTGAACACATTGTGTAAAGCAAAGGTTTACGCTGTACTTTTGTTTGCTTGCTTCAGTGCTATAAATCTGTAACGTTTTCTTATTCTTGGTTCCCAGGGATAAATAAGGGCCTGTGAGCAAAGCAAAGCACCCCCTGCTCCCTACAAAAATATACATTATTTATTATTTATATTACAACAAAGTATATGTATATATATATATATATACATATATACATATATACATGTTTAGCTCATGAAAATGGTATAAAGAATATAGTTTTATCATCAGGATGATGATAACGCATTAAGGAACTCAGACAGGTTGCTGCCTTGGTAGGAAACTCAATATCCCTCAAAGGGCACTTTGGGAGCTGACCCAGCCTAGGCCCATGACCACGCCACGCCAGGTGTTTGGCACCTGCCTTCTCCAAGACAGATCCTGATGTGTTGTTCTCACAGTGGAATCAGGGAGTGGGAAGCCTAGAGAAACTTTGGGGCCTTGGTCCCAGCTGCATGGCTATGACACAACATTAGAGAGCATGCTTGCTGAACTTTCAGTTGTAGGGGCCGAAGGAGAGAGAGGGTCACGGATGGGGCTGGGTGTCTGGCTGGACCCACAGGAGGATGCAGTGTACTGGGGTGGAAAGCTCTGGCAGAGAAACAGGTTTCAGAAAGAAGAAAATAGTCTCGTTTTAGAAAGTTGAAGTTTGAGATGCTTATAGGTCATCTGTGTGCAGATGTCAGGGAGGAAACTGGACCTAAGAGACTAGAGCCCTACAGGACAGTCAGCTGGATGCATACACTGAGGGTTCATGAACACGTAGACGGCATTTGGAAACAGGAACAGGTGAATTCAGCCAGGAAGAGAACCAAGAAACTTCTCATTGGAAAGGGCAGAGATGACAGCCTGAAAAGAAGCAGATAAGAGCTGACAAAGAAGTGGGAGAAAGGCCAAAAAAAGGTGGGATCTCAGATACAAAAAGAGGAGCACGTGAAGAAGAAGGCATTTCAGGTTGGTTTTCTCAGGAAGCAAACTGTGAGATAAAGCTGCACGGGAAGTGGGGGGATCAAGGACAAACTAGAACCCACGAAGACGAGTGGGACCCAGGAGGACAAACTGATCCCACAAAGACAAACCCTCTCCACCTTGATGACATCGGTGACCTGTGACAAAGCCTGTGTCCTTCATCGTGGAGTGGCACATGCACCTGGCCTAGGCCTCAGAGACGCTGAAGGAGAACGTCTAGTGGGCGATGGAGGAGCTGGGAGCCTGGGTGCTGCCCCACACCAATGGGGGGGGAGGGGCCTGCAGGCCAGTGACAATGTGTGGGAGCTGCCACTGTGCCTGATGGAGAAGCGGCAGCTGCTTCATTGTCATCCAAATGTCATGCAAATGTCTCTTGTGGCCAACCCACGTCCCAAATCATAGAAGTAATTTTGCGTCTGTAAATATACATAGTAAAAGTCACCACAGAGCCCTGGGTAACACTAGGGATATCGCTTCCACAAAGAATTATTGCAAAGGACTGAGGATAATACACATAACTCTGACACAGTGGCAGGTCTTCAATAATGAGAAGGGAATGACAATGCTGTTGATGTTAATAATAAGATAATTTGTTAAATTGTTCATTTATAGTTTCCTTTCCTTGTATTTTCCTTTGTCTTTTGAGCAGATAGCTCTAATTGTCCCTGATAGATATCCTGTCCTTGTATTCCTTAGTGCTAGAATTAATTCCCTCCAACTCTGCATTTCTTTTGCAGCCAGATGTGGTCTGGTTTATTAGTTCAGTGAGTGGTTTTGGAATAAAACTGGCATGAGAACTTCTAGATCATCTCCTTAAAGAGGATCAGAAAGGTAGCTCTTGGCTTCCTTTCCTTCTCCTTCTTGCTGGCTGGGTCACAGTCATAGAGGTGACCCAGCTTTGGGCACACAGATGAAAACAACAGCTGGGGACAAGTGAAAGGATAAGACGGAAGGAACCACCACCCCTGCAAGACCACACAAAGAAGAACCCAAGCCCCCTCAACCGCTCATGTCTGGGCTGCTGTTCAAGTCATCACACACTTGGATGTCTTGTCACAGTAACCAAGCCTATACCCTAACTCAGACATGTGCCATTTCCTAGCATCTAAGTTGTTGTGTTGTTTTTTTTTTGGGGGGGGGGGGTTGGTTGGGTTTTTTTTGAAGGCCTTACACAGAAATTACTTAAAGTCTCTCTTAGTTTTAAGTACCCACATCATTGGATAAATGTTCCTGGAAGGAGAAGAAAGAGCAATAACTTGAAAAGAGGTGGGGGTGGACTTCTTCCTCACAAAGAAGAGGACTGAGGTCTTCAGGAGCGATAAACAGTGGGGACCTTTGCTTGGCATTCTGGCAGCGTCCCAGGTGGTGGCATGTTTCAGGGGGAATGATTGCATGGTGCCCAAAGGTGGCTGGACCCTGGTACACTGGCTCTGAGTCTCATCTCAGATAACCATAGTTGGCAACAGAGAGGAACCATGGTTGGCCACACGTGAGGAACCAATTGAACCAGGACGAGGGTGGTCTTAGTGGTAACTGGTCTAGCAGAGGGATCATGGCGATGCTGTACTATGAGAAGACCCAGGAACATTTTACCCAATGGCAATCAGGATGGAGCCTTAGTAATAACTAAGATGGATTTCCTATTAGTTTGGCAGGATGAGAAACCTAAGACAAAATGATTTAAAATCATTTTAAGGAAAACCAGAAATGGGATATTCCTGAGTTTGTGGATAGGGATTCAATTGGATATATCATTGTTTTTCATTTTTATCCAAGAGCCACACCAAATTTGTATTTACACTGGGGTAATCCCTCCCTATGCTCAAGGACTAGCTAAGGCTGATCTGCAGAGTGAAGGTATTGGTGTCGACAGTGAGGACCAGGGGCAGGCAGAGCAGAAGGCACCTTCGTGGTCTCAAAGGATTGTGCCAAGCAGACCATTCCTTAGTTCTTGTGCCTCTGACATCCACCAGGCTATCCTTCTCTCTTGCCAAAGTGCTAAGCTTAACAAAAACAAACAGGGGCAGCCTGGGGACAGGGTTACCCAAAGTATACTCCATCTCAAGCTCTACTTGGAGCAGTGAGTTCCAGGGTATCCAGATGGGGTGGCCAGACCTTTCCCTAGAATCACAGGAGAGCCACAGCCAGGAAGAACTCAAGGGACTGTAGCAGAACATTTCATTGCCCAGATGAGCAAACGGCTGACTGGAGGCAGAGGTGAGACAGGACCAAAGCTCTTGAATCTCAGACTAGTCCCTCATTTATTACACATAGGGAGAATGTGGACAGATTTTTTTCTACTGATGTTATTGTGCACCATTCAAAGGGAGATTAAATGCCCATATTCCCCTTTCATAATCTTGCCAAGGTGCTGTGAACTTTCATTAGTCTTTTCAACCCGAGAAGCGTTATACCCATGAGCTCTTATGTTGGCACAAGCAGGAACAGAGCTCCATGTGAACGTAGAAGGGGCTGTGGAAGCCAAAAGAGGCTGACAGATGGGCTTCCAGAGGACTCTGAGGGAAGCTGTCTTCCAGCATCTCCCTCTTACACACACACCATCCGCACACAGGAGAAAGTACAAGAGGGGCTAGAGGTGACAAGGATCAGAAAGCCAGCTGAGAGGATAGTGACCCCTCCCAAAGTAAAACACTAAGTTTTCCTAGTTTCCAGTGCCACCTGGACACTTTTGAGATGCCTGTACAAGTTACAAAGGGCTAACAAAGTGTGGAAAGGCTCAACATAAAGGCCTGAGAGTTATGGTCCCAAAGCAGGTGTAACAAACAGCTGGAGAAGACAAACAATTTTGTTTCTTGGCAGCCAGATGCATTGGTCCTGGATGCAGTAGGATGGCGAGCCCACCTGCCTGTTCTCAAACCAGCCCTTCATCCCTCTCTTCCTCCCTCTTTTCCTTTCTTCCTTCCTCCTTACCTTCATCCCCTCTCTCCCTCACTGTACTTTTTCCCTTTCTCTCTTCCTCCCTTCCTTTTAGCACTCATTGATTAATCCAAAAACATGTATTTCAGTTATTTCTATGTGCCAGGAACCCTGCTTAGAGTTTTTAGTTACAGAGACAATGTGTACTCTCTACCCTAAAGGACATCACACCATTTTTATAGATTAGTCGTTCCTTCAGCACACATTTCTGAGTCGCTGGGATAGGAAAAATGCAGCCTCCTGGGATTGAAGTTTACACTGAAAATGCCCTAGACAATCAGCAACTCTTTTCTACCCAGCATGCAGAGGAAATACACAGTTCTTCTAAAGACTGAATATAGAATCATCTACCTTTTCCTTTCCCCATTCCTTTCTTAATCCCTCTATTCCTTTTCCACTAATTTTTCTTCCGAAAAAGGAAAATAGTCTGTGCCTGAAATTCTAAACTCCCTGATTTCAGACAAGGCCTGGGAGGGTATAAATAAGCACATGAATATTTGGCAAAAATGACTGCTATGCAAAGCTCAAAGCACTGTGTCGTAATGCGGATTCCGCTTTAATCACAGCCACAGGGAGAGCATTTGTCGCTGTCTTATCACACAGGAATGATTTTCCCACTGGCAATGGCAGCATGCCAGCTGGCTGTGGAGCCGGTGCCTTCTTGGTCCTTCGGGTCACAGAACCAGTTGGCATGCGTCACCACTGCTGGGCACTGACATTTCTATTTTTTCAGGAGGCGCCAGGTCAGGGAACAAAACAGCAGAATCACAGACAAATTCTTATTTACATTGAATATGAATCTCATTTTGGCTCAGAAGCCTGTGAATTTTAACCCTTATAGTTCAATACATCAGAGATGACTCAGAGCTTCACTGATCGAAGTCAGCTGATAGTCTTTGGATCTTATCATTCCTTTAAATTCCCAAGGTGGGTGGTAGAGAGGGTCTCTGTAAAATGACAATAATTTGCCATTTCTAAATAAAGCTGCAGCTCTGCTGGGGGCACCACTTTCACCAAAGCCCAACTCAGAATGAGCACAACAGAGTGATAGCTTTTATGGGGAAACTGAGTCCTCTGAGAAGGGGGTTTGGAACCACCATTTGTTGCCTCCCAAAGAATGCTGCCAAGCGCTCCTTCAGACCTGTGTGCAATGCAATTCACAGCCACGAAGGCTCCATGATGACTGTGTCTTGGGAAGTATTTTAACATCAGATTGCCACTTCCAATTCTAGCCAAGATGGAGTTAGCAGAAACCAGGTTTACTCTCCCACATGAAACAAAAACTGGAAAAAATATATGAAATAAGTTTTTGAGACACTGAACAACAAGCAGGATAGGATCCCTGAGAGCTGGGAAATAAACAAGATGAGCACTATGATTATCTTAGTACTGACTTGAGAGGCTTCACAGGTTTCAGTTCAAGGGTGAAGAAAACACAAGTACAGTACAATAGACTCCCTGAGTTGAGGGGTGGGACTGAAAGTCTGAAAGATTAAAGTAGCTAGAATTTGCACTTCAGAATACTGGAGAGGAGAAAGCAGTGTGCAGAGAACACTGAAAATCTCAAGGGAGTCCCCACGGTGTATTCCTCCAACTCATCATCAGTATATAAAGAAACTACATGAGGCTGGGGAAAGACACACCCAAAGGGATCAGAGACAGTGGTGCCCAGCGATCACATACAGCTAGGAATAGCACCTGTTCCCAAAAGACAGGCTGGAAAACTTCATCATGCAGGGGGCATTTGGTAAAGTGCACAGAAGCCTCTTGCTTCTGCAGTTTGGAACAACTAGCCCTTGACTGATCACTGTTCCAGTCTTGCCTAACAAATCTTCAAAGCAATACCCCAAAGGATCCAAGTACTTCTAAGTAACTTAACTGAATTCCGGGGATTGGGGGAAAGTACAAGAATATTTACAGAAACACAAAAAATACCCAGTACCCAACAAAGCAATATTCACAGTGGCTGACACCCAATTAAAATTACTAAGCATGAAAAGAAGCAAGAAACTACAACTCATAATGGGGAGAAAAACAATCAATTAAAATCAACCTCAAGTTCACACAGCTGTTGGGATTAATGGACAAGGACATTAAAACAGCTGTTGCAACTACACTTCCTATGTTCAAAAGGGTTGGTAGAGACATAGAGTTTTTTTTTAAAGACTCCAATTCAGCTTCTAGAGATGACAGCTGCATTGTGTCAGGAGAAAACTGCTTTGAATGGGATTCATGGCAGATCAGACACTGCAGAAGGAAAGTTTAGTCAATTTGAATATAGGGCAATAGAAAATATTCAAAATGTAAAGCATAGCAAAAAAAGGAACTTAAAAAATGGACAGAGCATCCCTGAGCCATGGGGGCACTTCAGATAGTTTAATAGAAGTGTAATTGGGGGACAGGATGGAAAAATATTTGAAGACATAATAACCAGAATTTTCTACACTTGATGAAAATTATAAACCTGCAAACCTAAGAAGGTCAAAGAACCCAAGTACAAGAAATGTATTTTTAAAAAGTATTCCAAAGGTCACCATAATCAAATGCTCAAAATCGGGGATGCAGAAAAACACGGGGGAGCAACGAAAAGGATTACAGATTTGTCATCAGAAGTGATGAGTGAGAAGACAACAAGACACATCTTTAAATTGCTAAAAAAAGAAAAACACTTGAACTAGAATTCTATACCCACAGAAAATATCTTCCTAAAACAAAGTTGAAATGAAGAGATTTTTCAAAAATAGAAAAACTGAAAATATTCATCACCAGCACACCCACACTATAAGAAAAATTATAGAAAATTATACCAGGTAGAAATAGGGATGTACACAAAGAAGAGAGAGCTTCAGAAGTGGTAACTACATGGGTATGTAAGTTTTTTTTTATTATTTAAATCTCTTTTAAAGGGTGATTGTTTTGCACACACACACATGTGTGAAATGTATGACAACTATGTCATAAAGTCTGAGAAGAGAAAAATGAAAGCACATTGTTACCAGGTTCTTATGCCTGCATGAAGTGGCATAATATCCCTTGAATATGGACTCTCAGATGTTAAAGATGAATTCTATCCAGGAGTGTCTAACCTTTTGGTGTCTCTGGGCTACACTGGAAGAAGTGTTGTCTTAAGCCACACATTAAATACACAAACAAAAACATAAAAATCTCAACATTTTAAGTAAATTTACGATTTTGTGTTGGGTCACATTCATAGCCATCCTGGGCCGCATGCAGCCCACAGACCACAGGCTAGACACCCCTGCACCCTTAAAGCATTCACTAAAATAACAAAAAAGGAGGTATTACTAATAAGCCAACAAAGAAGGTAAAATGAAATCATTAAAAAAATTTAAAAATTGGTTAATTCCCAAACTCTAGTCTAAGATACTAAAAATAAATCCTGTTGAATTTTGAGACAGTAGTGGTCAGTGTATGAGAAGTGGCAGAGAGACTGAGGCTCTGAGAAAGAGTGGAGCTGATGGAGAGAGGGGAGTGGATGCTGAACACGATGGAGGGTAAGGAAGGGCTGTAGACAGAAGGCAAGGGAAATTGGGGAGACAGAGGTCAAGAATGAAGAAGTTATTTGAGACATCTACACTTTTCCATTTTAAAATGATAGTCTTAGTCTTGCCCCTTTACCCACAATTGGATTATACAAAAGAAAAAGGTCCTACCACTTTCTTCACTTTTTAATACTCCTCTACTCCTATGTCTAGCTGACAACTTCATCTCATGCTTCATTGATAAAACTAGAAAACATCGAGTGGGAACCCTTCAATCTTCCCATGAGCAGTTCTAGCACCCTGCTACACCTGCCCCTGACTGCTGATTCCTGCTTCCTGATGCAAATGAAAAAAAAATACCCACCCTCCTCCTTCTCACTTTACTTAGGACTTGGCTCTTTATTTTATTATTATTTTTCTTTCGTATCATTGTCTCTCCCCCCACTATTCCCATACCCACAACCAAAGCATTCTCTGTGGTACTGGTGAGTGCTATCCCTGTGCACCCTGCTTCCCACCCCATGACCATGGGCTCAGCCTCCTCCTAACCCCTGCCATGCTGACCCAGTTTTGTGGCCAGCCTTGAACCTTGGTTTCCTGCTGTGAGCTCTGGTTCTGTCCCTTAACCATGGGCAGTTTTGACTATAGCTCTGATCTTGCCTGTACTGCACATGTCCTCTCCACAGCCATGCTCTTTGTCCTTGTCCCCATCTTATGTAATTATATTTAAATGATCTTATGATATATGCAAAGAAAATAATACTATCCAAATTTATAGGTAAAAAAACTGAATGAGATGGGATGACTTACCCAAGGTCGCATTATAAGTGAAAGAGCTGGGGGTTAGGTCTAGGTATTCTGATTACATATAATTTCATTATAGCAAAGCAGTTGAGCTAATGGGAATGGCCACTGTCTTGGGTGAGCTTTGAAACTCTGACCCCTCTTTAGACTGTGTTTGATCTGGGAAATCTCTGGGAGGCTGATTCCCTTCTACAGTGAAGACTGCTCTTCTGTCCTCTCTGCCATTTTTCTGTCCCTCCAGCTCTCAGAAGTCCAGCCCATGGGTGAAGAGGAATTTTGGGTTTGTTTTGGCTGTAGATTATTTTGATCGGGGGTAGGAAAGCGAGGTATGGAAATCAATGTAGACCAAGCTCCTGAAAAACATCTTAACCCTTATGAACTCACAGAACCATGACAATGACCTTGTGACGGGGGGGCTCAGGACACCATTCATGTATGTACATGTGTATGCATGCATGTATGTACCTACAACCTAAGCTAAGTCACAAGGAATAAAGCAAGTTGGAGGATTTATGTTACCAGACATCAAGATGTATTCATAAGTTAAAGTAATCAAAACAGCATGGCACTAACACAGAGACTGACAAATAGAGCAAAGAAAACAATCATGCAGTGTAGGATTCTACTGAAGCTCTAAGAATAAAAAGCATAAGGCCATTGTTTTTTCTGCTACCTATAAGGTGAAACAATATGAAGGGCCCAATTTCTACCATATCAGTGATCTCAACAACTGTAAATGAGTTAAAATAATCAACAGAAGATAAAACTACATTCAGTTTTACAAGGTGGAAAGGGCTATGGAGAGGGATGGTGGTGATGAGTGCACACCCTCCCTCAACACCTAAGCACTTCCTAATGGCCCGCCTCCTAACACCGTCACAGGATTTCAACCTATGAATTTTGGGGGAACACAGACATTCAGACCATAGTGCCTCTTATGAACAAGTCCAGGGTTGAGCAGTGAATTCAAGTCAATTCTCTGCTACCTTCACAGGCCACCCAGGCATATCATAGAGCTTGAACCCAGGTCTATTTACCACCTCAGCCTGGGTTCTTCTCATTACTCCACTTTCCCTCCCATTCCCTGGGTCTGCTGGATGTACCACAAATACCCACCACATGTCCTGATATTAGTCCTTGGTAAACGTTACTATCTGATCATCACCCTTTCATGTTGAGTCCACACAGCCTGACTCTTCTTCAAGACAGACAGCAGGTACTACAAAGAGGAAGCACCTTTCACAGTCCTGGCCCAGAGTGGATTTAGGTTTGCTTCCAACTCGGTGGTATTTGCCACGGAATTCGGGACCTTCCTTCTCCCCTCCCCGAAATGTTCCAGTTGCAGTGCCATGGCTCCAACAGGTGCCCTTCGAAGCTCATTGCTCTTCTGGTGTTAATGGGAAACAGAGTAACATGTTTTAATTTATGTTTGTTCTACTTCTACTCTCCTGTGCTTACAGAACTCCCATTAGGCTTTCATGTTTGTAAGCATTTGTGCTGAACCAAAGTTAGCCTGGATTTATATTTGCAATTTCCTAAAATGTAGCAAAGAGGAAGAGGAGGGAAAAGGATGTTATTGTTGTTGAATGCCTATCAACTGAGAACAGCAGAAGGACCCTTTTTGGTTTGGCCTAAATTAGCATTGCTAGATAAATCAGGAACCTTATATATCCTCCTGGTTGCCAGGACAGCATGCCAGCTAATTTTAGCCCACTGTGTAAATATAACCAGCACTGGTATGCAGTGGCCTTTAACATTGACAAGGGTCAACGATGTCCTACAGCAGCCAAAGAAGTTTCTGCACTAACCTGTATTGACTGGACTTCCTGGACCTTTAAGCCCCTCCCAGACATGTTAATTTTCCACTTGGAAATGATCCTGGAGATCCCTTACCCTGACCCCTTTGCATGACCCATGGCCTTTTCCACTTCTCTGAGCAGAAAATTGCCTGGGTAAAAGCAATTTAATAAGGCAACATCCTCAATGAGCGAACACTTACATTAACACATGTAAAGCATTTAGAAGCATTCCTGGAAAAACAATAAATGCTTAGTAAGTGTTAATTATTGTTTTATTGTTATGTGGATTGAAATCTCAGTTCCCCATGTACTAGCTGGATAATCTTAGGTGAGATAACATAAAGCTTGATTTCCTCATCTGTAAAATGGGCAAAGAGAAAGTCCTACCTGATAGGGTTGCTGTTAGGGTCAAACGAGTTGAAACATATAAAGACCCTTCCTGGCCTCTGCCCGGCACCTGTGTGTGCCCAGGATGTGGCAGCTGCTCGTGTCACTTCTCTAGGAATTCAAGAATCTTTTCAGTCACACAGACAAACCATTCAACTTAATTGTTCCAGAAACAGTTTCAGAGTGGCTAAAGAGTCTTAGGGAAGATGTAAATGTGTTGTGTGTACATGTCCATCTTCAATATTTTTTCTTTATGGCTATTAGATCAAGACAATGGTTAAAAACAAATGGTTTTAAAGTATGGAAATGTATAAAATATATCAAAGTAATCATAGAACAGTATTTAGGAAAGAAAGAAAACTTTTCTGGGTGTTTTCCTTGTATCTTGTCTCTGAATGGGTTTATATTATCTGTTTGTCTTGAGGTTAGCAACAAGAGTAAGAGTATCGATTCAGCTGTTCTAGCCAAAGATCCTTGACAGGCATAGTGACTTTCATAGTGAGTGAAAACAACCTATCACCTCCCCGCGGATCATGTGTACCTGAAGACGCTGACATCAACCAGGGGACAACCCTCAAATTATCCTCATTCATTTACATGTGCGTCGTGTTGTTTCTTTTTAGCAATTGGTGCTTTTGCTTAGGCCAATATTAATGAGTTGGTATTTCCTGAGCCAGCCTAGTGGCTGGTCTTGTAAGATGGTGACATGGGAGGAAGGTGGCTCACAGATGGAAACTGGAACGGAACAACCACACAGGAAACAATTCAGTATTTCAATGCAGAGTAGCACTGGGTTATCTTCTTTCCATGGAGAAATATTTCTCATAGGTAAACTATTTCTCGTATTTAAAAAATGTACTCCCGACTTCCAGCCAAGATGGAGGTGTAGGTGGATGCACCGTACCTCCATGCACAACCAAGATTGGAACAACAACAATTTAGAGGCAGAATAACAGCCAGAACTGACAGAAAATTTATCTGAATGGAAGTTGGACAGCCAAGAAGCTGAAATAGACACATTCATCCAGAGACAAGCAGCCGGGTGTGGGTCGCAGCATGGGGAACAGGGAGAATTGGGCGCATAAGGCAACCGGGAGTACGTAAGGCATCTGGGGCACACAAGATCGCAGTGGGTGGACCCTGAGTATGCAAGCAGCAACTGGCAGACCCAGTGAGGCGGAGATTGTGGAGCAGGGCAGAGCGCACAACCCAGGATCCCAGAGAAGAGACTGAGGTCCCACGGAGAATGGAGCTACCGTCATTGTTCCCTCTCGACCCCGCCCTCACATACAACATCACAATCTAGCGACTGGGGTGCCCAGCCCTGGTGAACACCTAAGGCTCCACCCCTCACTGTAACAGGAGTGACCAGACCAAAAAGAGAGAGAGAGAGAGAGAGAGAGAGAGATGGCTCAAACAGAAGAACAAATCAGTGCCCCAGAACTCATCCTTTTGAGCAACCAAGAAATAGCTAACCTATCAGATGCACAGTTCAAAACACTGGTGATCAGGAAACTCACAGAATTGGTTGATTTTGGTCACAAATTAAATGAACAAATGCAGGCTACCATAAAAGAAATGAAGGAAAATGCACAGGGAACCAATAGTGATGGGAAGAAAACTGGGACTCAAAACAATAGAGTGAACCAGAAGGAAGAAAGAAACAACCAAACAGGGAAGAATGAAGAAATAAGAATTCCAAAAAAAATGAGGAGAAGCTTAGGAACCTCCAGGACATCTTTAAATGTTTCAACATCTGAATTATAGGGGTACCAGAAGGGAAAGAGGTAGAGCAACAGATTGAAAACGTATTTGAACAAATAATAAAGGAGAACTTCCCCATTCTGGCAAAGGAAATAGACTTCCAGGAAGTCCAGGAAGCTCAGAGAGTCCCAAAGAAGTTGGACCCAAGAAGAAACACACCAAGGCACATCATAATTACATTAGCCAAGGTAAAAATGAAGGAGAGAATCCTAGAAGCAGCAAGAGATAAGGGGACAGTCACCTGCAAAGGAGTTCCCATCAGACTGTCAGCTGATTTCTCCAAAGAGACCTTACAGGCAAGAAGGGGCTGGAAAGAAGTATTCCAAGTCATGAAAGACAAGGACCTATATCCCATATTACTCTATGCAGCAAAGCTTTCATTTAGAATGGAAGAGCAGCTAAAGTGCTTCTCAGATAAGGTCAAGTTAAAGGAGTTCATCCTCACCAAGCCCTTATTTTATGAAATGTTAAAGGGACTTATCTAAGAAAAGAATATTTAAAAAAACATGTATAGTAAAAGGACAGCAAACTCACAATTATTAACAACCACACCTAAAGCAAAACCAACAGAAACTAAGCAAACAACTAGAACAGGAACAGAACCACAGAAATGGAGATCACATGGAGGGTTAGCAACAGGGGAGTGGGAGGAGCAGAGAGGGGGAAAAGCTACAGAGAAAAAGTAGCCTAGATGGTAGGTAGAAAATAGACAGAGGGGGTTAAGAATAGTGTGAGAAATGTAGAAGCTAAAGAACTTATAAGTATGACACATGGACATGAACTAAAGGGGGGAAGTGGGTAGGAGAGGGTGTACAGGGTGGAGGGGAGTGAAGGGGGGAAATGGGAAAACTGTAATAGCATAATCAATAAAATATATTAAATAAAGAAAAGGAGCAGAAGAGTGTTGTATTAAAAGGAGGGAAAGATGTGTGGGGGGTATATAAGTATTTGCTTCTATATGCATAAAATATCTCTGAAGGAATACAAATGAAACAACTAACTTTTGGTTGTCTACTGGGGAGAAAGCTAGGTGACAGACAGCGGATGGGGCAGAAAGAAAAGTCTTGACTGTAGATTCTTCTGTATCTTTTCATTTTAAACAGGAGAGTGTACCATCCATTTAGAAATGTATAAAATTATGTTAAGTACATAAATAAATAGTCAAATAAAACATTGATCTAACAAAAAAAAATGTACTCCCAAGAGTTTTCCCTCAATTTTAGTTTGTTTTAGAGGCAAAGACTTTGCTGCAATGATAGAATGACTGCGTGTGGCCTTCAGCCAACACCTCTCACTGTAGTGCTCTCCTCCCTCCCGGTGACTTGGAGAGCTGTGGTCAAGTCGTGCTCCTCTGCAAAACAGGCTGCACCAGTGGGAGACGTGTCACTCTGGTATGAAAAGACACAGGCCAGAAATCAGACTCCCTATAATCGGCAAGCTGTGTGACCTAGAGCAAGTTACTTAGCCCAGGGGACCTTTAAACAGGAACAGTGGTCTCTGCTTCATATGTTTACTTTTAGCTCAGTGAATGTTAGCACTTTGCACTTATAATTCTGCTTAAGCCTCACAACACCTCTATGAGGTGGGTATTATTATTAGTCATATTTTATAGATGAGAAAAACCAAAGCTAGTAGGTATTCAAAAGTCACACCTGCTACTTACTATAAGGCTTCTATAGTGCTGCTGTTGAACTCTGCACAAGTGTAACAAAGTACCCTCCCCGAGAGAACACTGGCACGCATGGAAAGTTGGTTCGAATACCTCAGACAGCCTGCACCAGTACTTGCCAGTACTAGTGAGAGGTAAAAGGGACAAGATGACTGTAGCCTCCTAACATGCATCCCTTCTGCCTGCCTGTTTCCCTCCTTTGTTCCCACTCTCTAATAATGACAGTTTTTCTGAATCACAGTAACTTAGTTGACTAGAGTAGCTATTCTTCTTAGAGTAGTAGCAATATTGTCACTTTATTAATTCTGTTGACAGGCCTCCTGCTCACTCCCACCCTCCTCCACACACACTTGCACACACAGACACACATATGCACACTTTACTTCTCACCACTCAGTCCCATCTCCCCACACTCACACTCTGCCATGGCCACACGCATAGGCACAATACTTTTCTTTGCAGTGATGTTAAATTGATTCTGATGAGGGCCCAGATCCCGTCAGCTTGGAATAGACCTGTCTGCCAGGGGAGACTGAAATGCCAACACACAAAGAAGCAGAGACCAGCAGAAATGAAAGATGCCCAGAAGGTGACTTGGGCCAAGTCAACCAGGGGCACCTTCTGAGGAAGAGGCCAACAAGTCCCTGTGTGGGCCTCTCTGGACCCTGTCAGTTTCCAGTATTCCTCCATGTCAGCTACCTGAGCCTATTTGAGAAAGCAAATTTGGGTTGGGTACTTGCATCCAAAGGAGTTCTATTTTAGTATACTCAAGTCTCACATCAGAAAGTTGAGAAGAAAATCCTATATGTACCGAGTATACTTTTCATTTTTCTGAGGATGATGCTACATTCATTCATTCAGTAAACTTTTATTGAATTTAGGCACTGTGCTAGGGCTGGCAGCCCAAGGATGATAAGACGTGGTTCCTGTCCTGTCCTAAAAGAGTTTATAGTCTAAGAGAGGAAGATGCATATGGAGTAAAAATGCAACAGCATGCCACCAGTGTTTTGATAAAGATCATGGGAGCTGAAGGTTTAGGAATAAGAATAGTGGCAATTACTTCCAGGAGGTTCAGGAAGGGTTTCAGAGAGATGATAAACCCTTCAGTGACACCTGAAAGACAAGTGTGGTCCAGGACTTTGCTAGTCACAGTGTGGCTTCCTGGACCAGCAGCATCAGCCTCACCTATTGGAAACACAGGCTTGGGCCCCACTTCAGATCAGCACATTAATTTTAACTCGATCCCCAGGTGATTGACACCCATGAACCTTTAAGAAGTGCTAATCTAGGCAACAGGAAGAGCAAAGGAAGAGGAATTTCAGGCAGAGGAACCAGTTTGGACAAAGGCTGGTAGATATGGCAGAGCGTGATGTGCTCATGGGACTGTAAGCCATAGCCAGGGTGTGAGGGGGTGTGTGGCATGAATGAAAACAGGTCCAGCCCACAGAGGGTCATGTCAGCCACACAGAGAGAGTTGGACTTGACCATATCAGCAATGAGAAGCCAATCAATTTTGTAAAGTAAGAGTGTGACATCATCGGATTGCACACTTCAAAGCAGAGTAAGAAACCTTTCTGGCAAGAAGACTGATAGATAAGGTTGGACATGATCCTAAAAGGAGGGGAATGATTCAGATCTAAAATTAGAAAATAGTATGATTTGCTTGATTTGACTGGATATGATTTATTTTAAAGCCATAAAGCTAAATGCCTGACAATAATGTGGAAGATGAATCAGAGAGAGCACTGTACCAAAGGCAGGGAGGCCAAGTGACATACTCTTCTCCTAGTAAGAGATGACGAAAATCCAAACCACAGAAGTAGCTGTGCAGACAGGAGAGGCAGGGATACCTTTCAGAGAGAAAACGGGGTGGAATCTGCAGAACTCACTCACTGGTTGGAAACTCATACTGGACTTGGATGAGGCAAGGATTTCCAGCTTATAGGACAGAAGTGATATAGTGATGCTAAGTACTGGAATGAAAGATGCAGGGTCTGTTGAGCTTGGGCCCTCTGTGGGACATAAACATGGAGATAACAGACATGACACATTAGCACCAAATATCAACCTTCATCTACAAGGTCTCTCTTGGAATTCCTCAATTAGAACCTTCTTTACTTACTCAAAAAGCATTTAATTAACTCCATGAATAATTAGCTCTGATGTAGAATTCAGTGGCTGTGAACTCAGACTTTACAGCTTAAAGCTGATCTTGTACCCACAACCTCTGCTTAGTGCACACACAGCATGAAAAGCCACGGAGGGTCAGCCCAACTCAGTGTGATCCTGGGGACAGAACACGAGTACTTCTTTGTGTCCTCCCTAAAGCCTTAAGGATAATTCCATTCAACAAGTAATAGCTGAGCATCTACCATGAGCCAAGCACTGTGGTAGGCATTAGGGACACAAAATAAACAGGAGGGACAGTTTTCTCACTTTCACTGGGCTTATATCTAGCAAGGGGGACAAAGTTAATATGACGATGACTGGGCAGGTACAGAGCTCTTCTGCTCAGCTTCCCCTTCAAGAAAGGACTTGTTGCCCAGCTTCAAGAAGTGTGGTTGGTTGACAGCCTCCAGGAGTTAGCATCCTCAGGTCTGCCTCAGCTTCCAAGCCAGGGTCATGCTATTCCCAAAGCAGCCCAAGACAATGGAGGAGCAAGGCAGTGGTCACTGAGAGCATGTACTTCTTGGGGTGACCCCCAGCTAGAGTTGACAAAGTTAGCCAATAAAAACACAAGACACCTAGTTAAATTTGCATTTCAGATAAACAATGAGTATTTTCTAGGATAAGTATGCCCCAAAATTGCATGGGTCATACTTACGCTACAAAAATTTGTTTATCTTCAGTGCAAATTTAATAGCATTCCATCCTTGATCTGGGACCCTTACTCCTCGGCCACTAACCAAGCAAGGCAGTGGCATAAAGCCCTTCCATTTCTGCTCAACCTCAGACTGTATTCACAGGCAATCTGTGCTCCAGAGCTCTTGTTGTGTTGGCAGAGGCTCTGTCATGTTTTTGTTATGGCTCTCTCTACACAATCTTGATTTGTCCCCTTTTCATAGGTATTACTCCCTAATATATTCTTGGCATTTCTACCTCCATTTCGGCATCTGTTTCCCAGAGAACTCAACTTGCAAGAGTTGGTACTAAGAATAATCTAAGAAAGTAAGTGACAAGGCAAAGGTTTGGGGACTGAGTCGCTCACCACCCAGCTAGTAATCAGGACCCATCCCCATTCCTGGTGGTAAGTGGTGTGAAAAAGCCCTTAGCATGAGATACAGTCAGTTGTTGAAAGATTCACCAGGGGTGAGCTGGAATGCCATGAAGAAGGAGCAGAATGCAATGATTCAAGCATGTGAAATTACCTTGAGATTTGTAAGTATATAGGTAATGAAACTGGATGATTACCACCAAGGGCACTGATGCCCTACAGGAGGATAGTGAAAAGCTAAGAACAGTTAACAATTGAAACAAAGTGTGAAAGGAGTCTCTACAAAGAAGCCTTCTTCCTATGTGTGGGCAGAAAAGCTAAAGATGAAGTACAGGATTTAATGGAGTTACTACACTTTAAAGATAATTGAACGCTCAGCCAAACCAAGGCTGGTATGCCAAAGTCAAGCCCTCATTGGCAAAGCCTGGGACCATGACACATGGGGTTGGAAGACTGGGTGGATGTTCTCTAAACTCCTCTGAGCCTGCTGAGCCTGCAGGAGTGGCTCACCCCGTCCATGAAGAGCCGGCACATTCCTTGTGCAGGAAGACTGTCTGGAGGGTTTGCCCCAGAAAGACCACAGTAGCTCCCTCTTCCTCTCCTGGACATCAGGTCTATATTCAGGGTTAAGTCACAGCATAACCCAGCCAAGGATTTGTTGGGCCTGATAATAGAAGAAAGTGGCCATAATCCCAAAGGAGCTGCAAGATGAGATCAGCGTGCTTGGAACGTAGGTCTGGATTAGAGGGAGTTTTTTTATGCCTTGGTCACTCCCTTAAGATACAGGAAGCACCCGGGAAACAATACAAACTTGCTGCTGGGGTGGTTCCTAAAAGCCTGGAGAAAATGATGGCCGATGCTGAAAGGTTGAAAGTCCCTATTGCCATGCCGTCACACAGGGGAAGAAATTAAAATGCTCAGGGAAATGAGCTTGCAGGAATGGGTGAATTAGTGAGGTTAAAAGGCCAACAAGAGGCCACACCATTCACCGTGAACATTGAGAATGTGCTGGCAAGAGGAGCAAGAGCAGCATCACTAAGTGGACCAGTATTGGTTCTCCTCTGGGATCTGGGCTGACAATAGAAGAGTCTGTCACAGAACTTGGCTTACCGATGGCAATGGGCATGTTTCCTCCCTCTAGTGGGCTGAATGGTGGCCCCCAAATATACGTGTCTGTTACTGAACAGGGGCCTGGCCCTGAGTGGGTCTGCCTCAAGCCAGCTGTTAAATGTGGGTTCTTGACTTTATGCAAGAAAGATTTCATAATATGAGTCCACGTGACTATGAGGATCCATTTATTAAAGCTGGGGACAGTAAAACAAGGAGGAGCTAGCTTAGCATAGAGGAAGCAACAGGAGAACCTTGGCTGGGCTGCTGTAGCTCATGAGGAAGTCAGAGAAAAGGGGGTTTGGGGGATAGGGTCAGGGGATTAGCCTGGGACAAGCTGCCAGCTACCCATTGCCTTAGAGTTGAGGAGATGCATGCCTGTGGTGAAAGAAGTGGAGGAGGAAGAAGTGGAGGAATGGTTGGGGCTGCTCCCTGGAGGGAGAGCACACATACTGGGTCCTTTGTCCTGAAGCTTTTATATCTTTCTCACAGGCAGGAATCTTAGGGGAGGTCTCAGAGGAGGGTTTCAGCAAAATATTCATCAATTCTCCAGGTGTGCCCTTTCAGGGGGGGGTCTTTAGTCATTGCAGTTGGTTCTGGCGTAGCCCAGTGGGTTTTTCTGCTTTTCTGAAATACAGCTGAGGCCGAGATATTATCTCCAGGGAGGAAAGATTACCCTGTGGGTGAGATCATTGTTTTCCCAGTTTCACTCCCCACCAGGCTCTCAGGTCCTTTTGCCCTGGTGCCCATCTGCACCTGGCTGCAAATTGCTTGGCCAGTTTGTTCAGCTACATGTCTCAGTATTTTTATTCCACTTGCCAAGGAATTTTACTAGCTTCTTACTATCCTGTCTCGTGTCCATCTCCTAACTTCTGGAGTCTGAACACTACTTTACTTGGAAGAAGAATCTTTCATGATGCGAATAACTTAAGGATTTTTTAAGATGAGGAGACCATTCTGGGTCATCTGGGATGGGCCTTAAATGTGCCTTGATAAGAGACAAACACGGAGGAAAGAGACACAGAGAAGGCGGGGGGAACAGTCATGCAGCCACAGCCAAGGATTTCTGGAGCCCCCAGCAGCTAAGGAGCGAAAGAGAGGGATTCTGCCCCTCTCTACAGCCTTTAGAGGGAGTGCAGCCCTGCCAACACCTTGATTTTGGACTTCTGGCCTCTAAAACTGTGAGAGAATAAATTTCTGCTGTTTTAAGCCATCTGGTTTGTGGTAATTTGTTGTGGCTGCCATTAGAACCCAATATCCTTCTTTTTTCTTTTCTCAGAGGTCACTCCCCAATCTTTTCCACTCCTAACTACAGTTCTGCACCTGCTTCCTGGAGAACCCACCTGCAATAGCACGATCTAATAAAGTTAAGTTGTGTGATTGGGCAGAGTACATAGGAAGGGTGCTTAGTCCAGTCCTGAGGGTGTGGGAAGGGAGAGGATCACTTCCCACATTCTCTGGAGAGCTTCCTGGAGGAAAAGACATCTCAGGTGGCCTGAAGGTAGAAATCAGACAAAAAAAGACATGCCAGAGAGTGTGTAACATACTTAAGGAACCAAAGAAGAAACATTCAGTATGGGGGGGATGAGCTAGTTGTGGGAGATAAGGGCAGTGAGGCGGCCAGAGGCCAGATCAAACTGGGCTTTGCAAGTGATCTTAGGTCTTTGTACTTAATCCTAAAAGGAAAGATTAAATACTTTGGCTTCAAAGAATTGCCAGAATATGACTATTCCTGAGAAAGATACCACAATAAAACCTGCTTGTGTACTGATGCCTTTGTGTGACCAGCTGCATCTAATCTCATCCTAAGACTGTTTCCACTGGGGAGCTGGAGATATTACCACGGCCTCAGGCAGCCCTCTCCTCGAAATTTGATAAGGGCAACTTACATCCTTTTCTTAATCTTAATATAAAGTGCTTTACAAAGGCAGTTTCAAGTTTCATCTTCCATCCAACTAGATGCACAATCCAAGATCTCTTCTAAGTAGACATTCTGGAGCTGTCTTTGGCCATGGCCTCCAGCCCAAGAGGAGCAGAAGTGATGCAGGAAAAGTCACAAACATTTGCAACCTTGGAATACTCCCCAGGGACTAACTGCTGGGGTTGGGGGAGGGGATGGCGACTGCATGGGGTCGTTTGTTATCTCCTGAGCACAGCTGCGAGGTGGGACCAGCCCCACTGAGGGAGAGACAGCAGCACCCACTCGAGGAAGGCCCAGCCTCCACAGGAAATTGTTATCTTACCTCCTGGGGGAACAAAGAGGAAGCTCTGTTTGATGTAGACATCAAATACGAGTGGCCTTATGGCCACATCTGCTGTATTTTCTTTGGTCCTTTAGGCCTGCTGCTGTTGTTGTTTGTCGCTGAACCAACATTCAAATATCAGAAGAGTTCATTTCATGTAAGAGCGCAGACTACCAGTTATCTTGTCAAATCAGGAGCCCCCACTTCAATTCACCCTCATTCCCACAGTGACAGGAGTGCTGTGTCCACCCCCTTCACAAGGCACAAGCCTGCTTCTGTCTGCACTGTCCCTACCCTCTTGATTTTCTCCTCAACAAGGAGCCAAGTGTTTTGTTTTTCTAACACAGTTGTAAGAAATATTTGTCTGTAGCCATAATCCCACCAAACGTGGGGAAAAGAATGTTGCATTGAGAAGGCCAGAACTTCTAGACAAGAAGGAGAGACTGCGCAGTGTCTATGCCCTGACACCAGCCAGGCTCATTCCTTCAACTCACACGGCTGCGCCTGTAACCCCTGCTTTACCTGTGTTCAGGGCCTCGACTTCCCCCCTCCCCTGCCCGCCCGCCCACGTCCCAGTCATCTGTTCTTTCCGGCCTTCCACTTCTCTCCTCCCCACTGAGCCCCCAGGCCTCGCTTCTATCCCAGTGGCCAAGTGTCACCGCAGGGTGTCACCATGCTGGAGAAAGGAGGAACATTCCTGGGAACTTAGGAACTCCAAACTTCTAGAAAAAAGCCACAGACAGGAATACAGGGAGAACAGTGGCAGAGAGATTCAATCAAATGGGAAACTATTGTGTTTCAGCTGCCCTTTCCTAAATAGTTAACATACCTGCACACCCAGTCTAGACCATGAGTCACCATGAAAAGCGTAAGAATTAGAGTCTGCTTGGGAATTGCTCTCCTTCCTCCTTCCTCCTTCAGAATCACTGGGGTTGGGGGTAAGGGAGTGGGGAGGGGAGCGAAGGCTGGAGAATAATGATTCTGCTGTGGAGCTCTGCTATGATGGCCTCGGCCTCTTGGCATCATGGCAGGAGAGGTGCAGGTCCCTCTCTCCACTCCAACCAGTGGCAGCCCATATGGGATAGAGATGAGAATCTAGGGGTGGCAGACTAGGCCCCGGACCCGAGTGTGCCAATGGGTGGGAGTAGAGGGAGGGTACAGCGTGTGGAGGTGAGCAACTCTCCCTGGCTGGGAGTATTTCATCACTGACACTGTTTAGAATTGCCAGCACAGTTCAATATTGGCTTATTCGGTGCTGGCAACAGTACTTTGTATTTGACGTTTATGCTGCTGCTAGATTCCCCCAGGAAGATCATTCACCTAATCTAACCTGGCTAGAAGGAGGGCCTCATGTCTTGGTGGGTTTGAACACCATGGAAGTGCATGTGTGTGTGTACATCTGGAGGTGTGGAGGTGAGGCATGGCATAAAGAGGTACAGGATTGGGCAGTCCAATTGAGACAGAGTAGGTAGAGACATAGGGAGAAACCTAGGAGTAAGAGACCTTCCTTGGCTGCCCCTGCACACTTTGTAAACATTGCTTCCACGCAGATTTCCTGCCTTGAAGATGATTCCCTGACTTAGCCTCTCCTTTTCCTGCCTGATGCTTTTCAGAACAATTCCTTTGTTTTGCTTCTTGAACATTCTGCTAGTGCTCAATCCAGCAATGCACTGCCTCCCCCCGCCCCTCACCATTAGCAGGATAATAAAGCTGCAGCCTTCCTTGGTCCTTCCTTAAGTTCTCCCTCCCTTGTCTTTCAAATCCAGGACCTTGAGACACAGGCCTGGGCACCTGCTGCTTCGGTGTGGTGCTGTCACACAGGGAGGACAGCTTTTGGGCACCTGGAGGGCCAGTGAGAAAAGGAACTGGGATAAAGGTAAATTTTAAGTGGGCAATGCCATTTAAGTACTATGAAATGTTTCTATAAGTAATGCATATTCATTGAAAAAAAATGCGAACATCTATTTATATAAAGAGATAAAGTCTCACCACAGATACATTGGTGATCTTTGGTTATCTATTCTCCATGACTTTTCCCATGCATATATGGTTATACATGTATGTATGTGTGTGTATGTTTTTATAACAAGGATGAGAAGTACATAGTTTTATAACCTGATTTTCTAAGGAATTGATAATTATGGCTTAGGTACAGTTCAACCATTTTCCAGAAACACATGTTTTTCTGTATACCACTCTCTAACTTTTTGTAATTAATGCGTCATTTGCCAAACAAGTGACTATCAGTGGGCCAGAAGTAAAAATCAGCTTTTAAAAATTTATGTTCCTGCCCTGGCTGGTGTGCCTCAGTGGACTGAGTGCCAGCCTGTGAAACAAAGAGTCGTTGGTTCAATTCCCAGGCAGGGCACATGCCTGGTTTGCAGGCCCCGTCCCCGGTAGGGGGTGCATGAGAGGCAACCACATATTAATGTTTCCTCTCCCTCTCTTTCTCCCTCCCTTCCCCTCTCTCTAAAACTAAATAAATGAAATCTTTAAAAAAAAATTTTGTTCCTGACCTAAGGTAAGCTTATTAAGTTTTGGGTGCCTTAAATGCATCTTTTCATTTAATCCTTACATTAAATGGATTTTATCACTCTCATTGTATAGATAATGAAACCTGAGCTTAGAGAGGTTAATTAACCCTCCCAAGGGCACACAGCTTGGAATGGGCACAAACACTCAGGTCTCTCTGATGTCAAAGTCAAGCTCTTTCCAAGCTACTGATCTGTCAGTGAAATAGAACTTGACTTGGTGCTGGCAGAGGTGGACAGCCACACCAATCATAGCATGCAGACTGTAGAATAAAGCACCCGTCTTCACCAGGGGGCCCACCGCCAGCATTTGGTCTGAATGTCCCTGATGGAGACCTCACAGAAGGTCAACCTCAGTCTCTTCTGATGAACCTTCTCTTAAGTATACCAGGAAAATTGAGGCAGCTGAGCAGGCTTATCAAGAGGCAGGGCCAGCTTTGTCCTCTTCGTATAAACAAAAGTAGGCAGGTGTTATCAACATGGGCCCTGCTGACTGGAGTTGACTGGCATGTACACCGGCCCTGCTGTGGACTCCAGGCAGTCCTGGGCAAGGGCACTCACAGTCTATTAAATTCAACCTCTTCTTTGGAAAATGGTCTCTTCTGTTTCTTCTGAGAATTCAGGATAAAACAGGTGCATGTTCTGGTGGTTGGTCACCCCTGGACACCCGTCAGGACACATGCCTGGTTTGCAGGCCAGGTATGTGCCAGGACATTGACTAGCCACATTCTATAAGAGCAGGTCAAGCACTCTATGTTGGGAGTCCTTTTCCTTCAGGAGAGGAAACCCTAGAACATATGTGTCCACTTGCACAGATTTGGGTATTTCTGTTGTCAAAGTTGGAGGGTTGACACTCTGTAACTTTACCTTTTGCTTTGAAGAGGAGCAATTATTTGTTAGAATGACAGTCATTCATGTCCCTCAATGCTATAGTCACAACTCTAAACTATTTTCATGTCTTTGAAGAGAATTAATTAGTTGATGCTTCTAAAGCACTTTAATGTAGGTCTGGTTTCGACTCAGCCTTTAAAAGAATTTCCATGGCAGCCGTTTAACAGATAACAGACGTTTCAGGAGATGCCCGATGCTTTGTAGCATTTGGAAGAAGTCATGTTTGATGGGCACTTACGCAATTAAGAAATAACATTACTCATTGATAAAAAGTGTTCTGTTGATGAAAATTCCTTTAAAAATGAAAGGTATGTCTTATAATTTATTTTTTTAGTTGGAAAAATAATGCCATGGCAAATTTCTTTCATCGTAAGGAAACTTTAAAGTATAGAGCAGTATTCAATGTCAGGAAAATCGTAAATTATTTCAAATCTCCAGAGTGAAATTCATTATTTCCCCTGGTGATACATTTTTATGTCTGACAGACATTTTCATTCCAAATCTTAGTTTATTCTTAAATAATATTTATTGAAAACCATTGTGCACATGTTGTGTACCGGGTTAATTTGGCAATCATTGTTTTAAATAATCCTCCAAGTCAATTCCACACAATAGGCTGTCATACAGTAGCAAAACACACTCATTTTTCGGATGATAATATTAAAGTTTGGGAAAATTAATTGACAGAGTTCAAGTCACACAACTTATATGGGCAAGGTCAGAATTTAAACCCAGGTCTTCGGCCAGCAGTGCTCACCAAGGAGCACCTGCTTTGCTAAGGGGCTCTTTTGGAAATGTAATCTGCTGTACTCACATGCACTCCCGTCCCTTCTCTTGCCTTTGTCCCCAGGCCAGGGCCCAGGGGCTACTACCCAGACCTTCTGTCTGTGACCATTGGCTTGGACCCTGGGCAACTGTATTTTTTAGAGCTTTCCAAGTCATTTTCAGTAAGGAAGAGTTGAGAAAGCTGCTTGAAATTTATGACTCCAATTCCTTTGGCCTCTGCTCACAAATCTCATTTTCTGCAAACTGTCTTCATTTTGCCATTGCTCCCTTTGGGACCCATCCCTCATAATTAACGTGGAGTAGCCCTGGAAGAGACTGCCAGCTCCAGGAGGCAGAGTGATAGAATGTGTGGCCTGTTCTCTCCCTGTCAAACCTCCTCAATATCTTCTTACTCATTCAACATCTAGGTAAATAAACATTCTTACTTTGAAGAAAAAAATTAATTTTTTCAAAAGCTAAGAGAGATCTATAGGTATGGAGGCAAAACACATCAGTGTAATTGAAAGAACATGAAGAATCAAGAGAATTTTTTCAAATCCTTGGGACACGATTTTGACTATCATTTACTATCACAGAATCTACAAAATACTGATAATCTTAAGTCTTCTGGAAGATGCTGGGAGATCAGGGGCCTCAAATAAAGGTGGCCCTTCTTCTTCCCAGCCTGCCTAGACAGAGTGTCACACTCAAAAAGAAACAGAAATCAACTCCACAGTGTCTTGAAAAGCAATGTATATCAGTAAGAGGTTTTTTTTAAGATGGCAAAATGGGGTTTACCAGTGGCAGGAAACATATGATTAAGCCATGGACTTGAGATCAAACCCTGGCTCCTTCATTTCTTGGTTGCATGTCCTTGGGCAAGTTCTTAGGTCATCTCTATGCCTCAGTCTCTTCACCTGTGAAATAAAGGTAATAATAGTATTTGCCTTACAGGTCTAGAAACTACAAGAAGCAGAGCAACCAAAGTACTGCAGAATCTTTTCAAGGACCGCTGCCTAGTTTCTTAGAAACCTATGTTGATTGTGGGTAAGCTAGACAGAGCTTGCAGACTTTATATGCAGGGCCTGTATCTGTCCCCTTTCTCCTCCCTACCATTCTGACCATCATTCCTGCCTCTGCTCTGACCTCCAGTCCTAATGGTCTTGAATCTCTGGGGACTCAGCTTCTCCTACAGATGAAGCCTAGAGTCTCAAGGTTCAATGAATTACTAGATGTAAATAACAGTGCCTGGGACATAGTTTAGAAAGTGTTTGCCATGATGATTATTATTGCAGCATGTAACAGAGAGCAAAATGGCCTGAAATCCCTTGACCCAAACAATTCCCCAAGGTCCCACACTGGGTGGCAGCTACCCCAGTCTCTCATCTCTTTCTCTCCCTTACACTCCTGCCTCCCTGGCTAATGCCTTCCACCTGCTTCTCGGACATCCTCTTCATGTTCCCGCATCCCCATAGGCTCTACCTCTTTCACAGGCAATGTGGTATACCTACACAGGTGTACCTAATGTGGTGTACCCCTTCTGTACTCCTCCTGTTTCTTCAATCCAGTATCCTCAACCTTCACTCCTATTAGTCTAACAGACCTTGATCAGGGGCTGGGAGGCAGAAGATTGCAGGATATTTCTCTCTCTCTCTCTCTCTCTCTCTCTCTCTCTCTCTCTCTCTCTCTCACACACACACACACACACACTCATGTATGCACGTGCGTGTATGCACACAAACATATATTTATGATGCATGGCACCTAGTGAGCATGCCGTAAATATGACTTTTCTTCTCACTTTAATATCAATTACAGAACAACAAACGTAAAGCAGCCCATTTCACATGTTTATGGAAAGTCTGATACCACCAGTTTCTTCTCACTCACAGTGTGTTAACACATGTACCTGTTGCCGTGGGTTCCAAAAACTGAGAACATGAACTGATCCACAGGCTTGGGGTATATGCAGTCTGAGGATCTGGACTTGTGCTGTCCAGCATGGTACCTGGTAGCCACATGAGCCTGTTTCAATTTAAATTAAAATTAAGTAAAATTAACAATTCAGTTCCTCAGCCACATGAACCGATTTCAATCTCCAGGTGCCAGATATGACTAGCAGCCACTACATTGGGCAGCATGGCCAGGGAACAGTTCTGACCTAGCAGCAACTTCTGTTGGATAGCACTGGTCTCTAAACAGAGAAGCAGAATATGACTTGGACACTCATAGAACCTCATTTTGGCTCTTCCTAAACCTCTGGGCCTTAGCTGTAAGAGAAGTGGAGCCACCAGAGGTTCAAGACCATTGGAACTGGATGCTAGGGCAGAGGCAGGGGTAATGGTCAGGATGGTAGGAAGGAAGAAGGGAACAGACAGGAGTCCTGCATCTAAATTCTGCAAGCTCTACTCTCCTTACAAATCAAGATAATTTCCAAGAAACCAGGCAGCAGACCTTGAAAAGATTCATTCTACCTCAACCAGTCTACCTCTTGTTACTGAACTGCTTGGGAAAGGAACTCTGGGGTGATTGCTTCCTTTTTTGTTTGTTTGTTTGTTTGTTTGTTTTTTCTGTTTTTTGGAAATTTTATTTCTCTTCATTATCTATCCATTTGCTAGTGATTTTTTAAAGCGTTTTTATTGTTGTTCGAGTATAGTTTTCTGCCTTTTCCTCCCACCCCTCCCCTGCACCCCAGCCCTCCCGCCTCCCTCTCCTATTTCCACCCCCCCTTGTTGTTGTCCATGTGTCCTTTATAATTGTTCCTGAAAACCCTTCACCCTTTTCCCCCATTATCCCCTCCCCTCTCCCTTCTGATCACTATCAGCCTGTTCTCAACTTCAATGTCTTTTGCTATACTTTGCTTGCTTGTTTGTTTTGTTGATTAGGTTCCTGTTAATGGTGAGATCATATGGTATTTGTCTTTTATCACCTGGCTTATTTTGCTTAGCATAATGCTCTCCAGTTCCATCCATGCAAAGGGTAGGAACGCCTTCTTTCTTTCGGCTGCATAGAATTCCATTGTGTTAATGTACCATAGTTTTTTGATCCATTGAGTTACTGATAGGCACCGAGGTTGCTTCCAGCACTTGGCTATTGTAAATTGTGCTGCTATGAACATTGGGGTGCATAAGTTCTTTTGGATTGGTGTTTCAGGGTTCTTAGGATATAATCCCAGCAGTGGAATTTCTGGGTCAAAAGGCAGTTCCATTTTTAGTTTTCTGAGGAAATTCCATACTGTTTTCCACAGTGGCTGCACCAGTCTGCAATCCCACCAGCAGTGCACTAGGGTTCCCTTTTCTCCATACCTTCTCCAACATTTGCTGTTTGTTGCTTTGTTTATGATGGCCATTCTGACTGGTGTGAAGTGATACTCATTGTGGTTTTAATTTGCATCTCTCTGATAACTAGCAATATTGAACATCTCTTCATGTGTCTCTGGACCCTCTGTGTGTCCTCCTTGGAGAAGTGCCTGTTCAAGTCCTTTGACCATTTTTTAATTGAGTTGCTTGTCTTCTTAGAGTGGAATCATGTGAGTTCTTTATATATTTTGGGGATCAAACCCTTGTCTGAGGTATCATTGGCAAATATGTCTTCCCATATGGTTGATTCTCTTTTCATTTTAATACTGTTTTCTTTAGCTGTGCAGAAGCTTTTTATTTTTATGAGAGCCCATTTGTTTATTCTTTCCTTTGTATACCAACAATGAAATATCAGGAAAAAAATTCCATTTGATATAGCAACAAGAAAAACAAAATACCTAGGAATAATCCTAACCAAGGAGGTAAAAGACCTATACTCAAAATGCTACACAACACTGAAGAAAGAGATTAAGGAAGACACAAACAAATAGAAAAATATACCATGTTCATGGATTGGAAGAATTAACATCATCAAAATGTCCACACTACCCAAAGCAATTTATAGATTCAATGCAATCCCTATTAAAGTCCCAATGGCATACTTCACAGATATAGAACAAACACTTCAAAAATTTATATGGAACCATAAATTACCCCAAATAGCTGCAGTAATTTTGAGAAAGAGCAAAGTAGGAAGAATCATAATACCTGATATCAAAATGTATGACAAGGCCACTGTAATCAAAACAGCCTGGTACTGGCATAAGAACAGGCACATGGACAGATGAAACAGAACAAAGAGCCCAGAAATAAACCCAGGTCTCTACTGTCAATTAATATTCGACAAAGGGGGAAGCAGCATAAAATGGAGCAAAGATAGCCTCTTCAACAAATGGTATTGGGAGAACTGGACAGCTACATACAAAAAAGTGAGACTCGACCACCAACTTATACCATACACAAAAATAAATTCAAGGTGGATAAAAGATTTAAATATAAGTCATGATACCATTAAAGTCCTAGAGGAGAACATAGGCAGGAAAATCTCACATATTCTACACAAAAATGTTTTCACTGATATGTCCCCTAGAGCAAGGGAGATGATTGCTTCCTTTTTAAGTGGAAATTGGGAGCAATTATCAGGCCATTTCAAAGAGAAAAATGTCTAAAATAAGTTATCAACAAGGTCAATGCAAAAGTAGGTTTTCTGGCCCCAATTGTCCAGATTATTGCTTTGATTCTTATGTAGACACAGTCTGAGCATTTGTTGCCCACACTTGCTTGTTATTTCTTCCCATTGTGAAGTGAGGCCCACAGGAGGTGGGAATGGCAAAGACAGTAAAAGATCTGCACTGGTGAACATGGGTGGGGCAGGGCAGAGCCAGCTGAAGGGGATCCGTGTTATCACTTGGTTCTTTAGAGGTTTGTGAGGCTACTGAATCTCTGATTCTCCAAGGCATTCTTCCCTTTTCAGGGCCCCCTGTCTATGGGCCTTTCTCTGCCACTGTCTCTTTCCACAAGTGGAGCCGATGCATGGGGATTCCCAACCTTATTTTACAAGGTGTTTTTATCAAAGACTTCTTTCTACTCTGGGAGGACCTGAACTCATGCTTAGTGAGCATGGGCGACATCTCGGGGTAATTCCAAGCCGGGATGGCAGCTGTCTAAAGTCGTCGTGTGTCTGAAGAGGGTGAGGAGTGAGTGTCCAGGCAGAACTGGGATGTACAGAGAAGACCAGCAGCCATGTGGGTTCTGGCAACTGAGGGAGACTTTGGCAGCCCCCACAGGACCACACTCAGACACATCCTGATGCTTAAACAAGTTGTCTTTAGGGAAAAGGATGAAAAATTTTGAACACTAATTAGGTAGAAAGCAAGTATTGATTTAGACTTCAAATTCCTCATAGAAATTCAGGCCTTTCCTCTGAGATCTCTTCAGGCAATTTACCAGAAATGCTTACATAGAAATGCTTCCTGATAGCAATCTGGATTTTCCTCTCCACCTAGAACATTCTATAGCTCCCTGCAACTGCAATAACCAGCACCTACAGGAGCCATGCAAGTGAGGGTCTCAGAAGCTCAAGTTTTGTTTGTGGATTTCATAGTAAATCCACTTCTGCCCATAGATCACAGGGTTGTGGGTGCAATGGAAGGTGACACCAGGCATTATCGCCCTCCATTTTTTCTTTTACAGCTAAGAAAATTACCTTAGAAAAGTAAGGTAATTTCTTCACTACCCATGGCTTTTAACATTAGGATTGAAAACCAGGTCTCCTCTGGCTTCCCAGCCTGTGCTCTGGCCTCTAAAGCACATTGTCTGGTAAGAAATAGCATCATGAACTGGTCAGAGCCTGACTTGAGAGTCAGAAGATTCAAGTTACAAATAACTTGACCGTCATCTCACTAGCAGTAAGATCTTGGGCAAATCACACACCTTCTTTCAGTCTTAGTTGCTTTATCTAATGTGAGCTTCATTGGTTTATTACATGTGTTAAGTGAAATAATGTACTGAAAATGTATAAAATGTGGTAGGTACCCCATAAGCATGGATGGCCTCCTTGTCTCTAATGTCATCTCTTGCACCACGCCTTTCTACAGGAGGCTGTGTGTTGGAAGCAAGAGAATGCAAAGTTAATGATACAACTAAAAACTTTAAAATTGTTTTCTGTAACTCTAAGTGAAAAGCAGCCACACATCCTTATATCATTTTTGCAATTCCAACCCAGGCGCCAGGTTACCAGAGTAAAAATTGGCTGTAAAATTACCTCAAACCACCCAGAAAAATAAAGTACAGAAATAATTTATAATTAATATATTCTCCATTCTGCTTATATCTTCATGGCTAGTTTAATGCATTTTAAAATGCAAACTTAAACCAGTATTTAGAATTTGGGGTGTTGATTCTACTTTCTATTTTACCTCATGACAAAAGAGATTTCATGCTGTTGCATACACATTCAAGCAGAAAGCCATTTTGCTTTTTCCATTTGTTTTCATTATTTTTTTCTATATTTGTTCTTTGACACTGTTTGTATTGAAGCCAGGATTTGCCTTCTTTTCACTTTGTTTCTCCATGGCAACAGATAGATTGCAATGCCACATATAAAAATGCAGAATTACAACCTCCCTGCCAGATCAAGCAGAAAAAAACTGTACACAGTGTAACCAGTAATGGAAACTTGGGACAGTTAATGAATAAGCCAAATCTTTCCTTTTCAGATATACTATAAATCACAATTTTTTTCTGTAGTTTCTCTTTTCTCTGTAGGAAAGATCCCTAGTAGGCACTCCATAAATACAATATTTGTACAATGAATGATTAATTGACTATCACCATTTCCTTTTCTGAACACTCGCCAGTCATTTGACTAATCATATATTTAAGAAAAATGTAACTATAATATGTAGTGCTTACTGAATGCTTTCCATCTATGATGCACTGTATGGAATGCTTTATGTACATGAATTCATTACATCATCACTATAGTCCCATGAAGTGGTCATTATCAACGTCTTTTTGCAGATGCAAAACCCGAGACTCTTAAGAGGTTAAGTGATATGCTCACAACTAGAAAGTGGAGGAACTGAGATTTGTTCCTTTAAAGTCTGTCTGATGCTGGAGCTTGGGTTCTTAATCTCTCTGCTGATGTGCTTGCCCAGAATTTTGCTGGAAGATCAATGTCAGTTCTATAGATCTGTTCTTTTCATGAGCTACTGCCACAGCTCTATTTAATTTTACTCATCTCTAATGTGTTCCCCATGCTTTCTCAGAGATTCCTGACGGGGACTCTGTCAGAAATTACAACCCCATTCTTCTTCAGTACCTAGCATTTTTTTCAATATGAACACCTGAACTCATATGAAAATAGCTACATGACTTCTTTCTCTATAATATTTGCTATAGTCCTTCCAGTATCAATTCCAAGTTCTTTGCAGAAGATTATTTTCTTTCATGATTCATTCTCCTTAGCAGTAGTCACAAGGTGTTGATGTGAGCACATGCTTTGATCTCATGGGGTTGAATCCTATGTGATGTTAATGAGGTTGTTTAGCCTCCTGAGTTCCAGGATTATTCTTCTGTAAGATGGGAATTAGTAATATGGTATAAATCTCCTGATATTCTGCAGTGTTCAACAAATATTACCTCTTTTTTTTTTCTTCTTAGGACAGACTATCAGAAAAAGGTCTCATCCTTTAGTCTCATCTTATTTATCACCTAAATGAAAGGTGTCACCTCACCACTTGTTCTAAGTAGATACTGGTCCCCTTGTTATTCTCTGTCATTCCTCATTATTTTTTTCTTGATAGGGCTTGATAGTGCTTAGCTGCAACTTATTGTCTGTCTTGGGCTTCCCGTAGCCCTTGTTAATTAAGACTACCCTTTGGCTTGGTGCCCAGAAAGTTTTACACCTCAAAGCAAGTCACCAAAGGAAGATTTTATGTAAATAAGGGCCAAATTTTTCTTTTATAAAGTGGGAAAATGAGCCACTTCTCAGACAGATCAAATTTATTTTTTATTTTCCTTTTTTTAATTATATTTTGTTAATTATACTATCACAGTTGTCCCAATTTTTTCCCCTTTGCCCTCCACCCAGTACCACACCACTCCCTCAGGCAATCCCCACACCATTGTTCATGCATAGGGGTCATGCATAGGTTCTTTGGCAACGCATTTCCTATATTGTACTTTACAACCCATGGCTTTTCTGGAACTACCTATTTATACTTCTTAATCCCCTCACTTTTTCACCTATTCCCCCACATCCCTCTCCCATTGGGCAACCATCAAAACGCTCTCCGTATCCATGATTCTGTCTCTGTTCTTCTTGTTTGCTTAATTTATTTTTAGATCAATTCTTAATTGATATGTATTTGTTGCCATTTTATAATTCACAGTTTGATCTTTTTCTTTTTCTTAAGTAAGTCCCTTTAACATTTCATATAATAATGGTTTCGTGATAATGAACTCCTTTAGCTTTTTCTTGTCTGGAAAGCTCTTTATCTGCCATTCAATTCTAAATAATATCTTTTCTGGGTAGAACAATCTTGCCTGTAGGTCTTTGCTTTTCATGACTTTGAATATTTCTTGCCAATCCCTTCTAGCCTGCACAGTTTCTTTTGACAAATGAGCTCACAGTCTTATGGGAACTCCCCAGTAGGCAACTAACTTCTTTTCTCTTGCTATTTTTAAGATTCTCTCTTTATCTTCAACCTTTAGCATTTTAATTATGATGTATCTTGGAGAGGGCCTCTTTGCAATCTTGTTTAGGACTCTCTGTGCTTCCTGGACTTGCATGTATATTTCCTTCACCAAATTAGGACAGATTTCTTTTATTATTTTTTTCAAGTAGATTTCTTGCTCTTTGTCTTTTCCTTCTATCACCTTTATGATGCAAATGTTGGATTGCTTGAAGTTGTCCCAGAGACTGCTTACATTGTTCTTGTTTTGGGGGCTTCTTTTTTCTTCTTATTGTTCTGATTGGTTGTTTTTTTGCTTCCTTATGTTCCAAATCATTGATTTGATTCTTGACTTAATTCACTCTATTGTTGTTTCCTTATAAATTGTTCTTTATTTCAATTAGTGTAACCTTTGTTTCTGACTGGATCTTTTTTATGCTGTTGAGGTCCTCACTAAGTTCCCTGAACATCCTTATACCAAGGGTTTTTAACTCTGCACCTGATACATTGGTTATTTCCATTTTGTTTACTCCTTTTCTGGAATGTCCATCTGTTCTTTCATTTGGGCCATGTTTTTTTCTTTTGTTGTTTTTTGTTTTGTTTTGTTTTTTGTCTTCTCATTTTGGCAGCCTCTGTATGTTTGTTTCTATGTGTTAGGTAGAGCTGCTATGACTCCGTAACTTGGTAGCAGAGTCTAATGTAGTAGGTGTCCTGTAGAGTCCAATGGTACAGCCTTCCCTATCTCCCAGCTGGGTACTCAAGGCACACCCTTCATTTGGGCTGAATACACCCTCCTTTTGTAGTTGAGCTTTGATTGCTCTTGGCAGGTCAGTGGGAGGGATTTACCTCAGCCAGTCAGCTACAAGAACTGGCTATGACCACTGACCACAAACTTCCACCCTCTGTGAAGGATCGGCTGTGCAGGGGCAGGGTGGTGGTGCTCTGACATTGTCTGTAGCTGTCCACTGGGTGCATTGGCTCTGGGGTTTCCTGGATGGTGCAGGCCAAGGTCAGCCCCCAACCTGTCTTTTGCCTGGTACCACATTGCCTGAGCTATAAAGCAATCTGAGTTGGTTGTCACTTATGCTGGGCTTGGAGATTCCAAGCAAAGCCTAGTTGTGAATCTAGGCTGGTTGCTGCTAGTGCCCAGCCTGGGGCTCACTTAGCAAGAGGTACAGAGGCTGGGAGCTCACTGAGGCTGGCTGTTGCTTATTTGAGAGGATTTAGGAAGTTGTGAAGCATGAGCCAAGACTAGCCATTCATATGGAAAAGTAGTTTGGGTAGGCCTGTAAGTTCAGTGGGATGGAATATCTGGGGATCTCCAGGGCAGGGCAAACAGTGTTACCCAGGTTGATGAAGTCTCAGATATGGCACCTGCTCTGTGGTTTTGTTGGGAGAAGGTTCAGAAAAGGGATAGTGGCCTCTGCTTGCCTTTCTGTCTGGAAGAAATCTGTCCCCCAGCTCTTGCCTTAATGCCAGACACTTCAGTTTCTTCCTCTATGCCACTGGTGCCTTTCAAGCTGCTACCCCAGTGCTGGAGCTCAGAGAGAATGAGTCTGGTTTAGTCAGCATGTGAGTTATTTAAGAGGAACTTAAATAACTTGGGACTCCAGAAGTTTCCTCCATTGACTTAATCCCCACTGGTTTTTGCAGCCAGAAGTTATGGAGACTTACCTACCTGGCACTGGAACTCTGGGCTGGGGGGCCTGGTGTGGGGCTGGGACTCCTCACTCTTGAGAGACCCCTCTCGAATTTTTATCTACCACACATGAATGTGGGACCTGCCCATTCTGCATCTCTACCCCTCCTACCAGTCTGAATGGATGTGGTTTCTTTAATTCCATAGCTATCAGACTTTCATTCAACTATACTTCTGATGGTTCTGAGTGATGGTTGTTCTATACTTCAGTTGTAATTTTGATGTGGTTGTGCAAGGAAGCAAGCCACGTGTATCTATGTCGCCATCTTCTTTTTTATTTTTTAATTACACCTAACAGTCAGTATTAATTTCAGGTGTGCTGTATACTAGTTCAACATTTATATAACATACATAGTGTCCCCCTGATAAGTGCAGTACCCACCTGACACCATACACAGTAATTACAATATTATTGATTATATTCCTTAAGCTGTACTTTACATCCCCATGGCTATTTCACAAGTGTCAATTTCTACTTCTTAATCCCTTCACCTTTCTCACCCAGCCCCTCAACCCAGGTTGGCAGATAAAATTTTATAAAAAGATCAAGTTTAATAATAAAATAGAAGGTAAGGAGCTGAAAATAGATTCTCTTTAAACATCCACATTTAAGTACTCCTTGAAAAATCTCCTCATGGCCCCTGGAATACAAATGCTCCAATGCTTCAGACTGAAGATCACTGGCACAAGAGCATACTTGAAGTCTTTTCCAATATTCAGGTTCCATATAATTTGCATTTGTAAAAATTAATTAACAGAAACTTCCTTTAAAATTAAGTTGGGAGGCCAAAAGGAGGAGCTCTCATGCCCTACATCAATCTCGGAGCCCAAAGGAAGAACTCTTTGTTCATAACAGTGACCCAACTTCTCCGCTGTACCAGGGAGTTTCCTCTCTTTTGTTTCTCAGGACTGACCCAAGGTTCTCATTAAAATTTATGTCCAAAATTGTAATTCTTTGTTGTTCCTAAATAAGCCCACTTTGCTGGAGAAATATCTGGTGGTCTATTTGTTTAAGGGCAACATATTTAAGTTTATACTTGGGCATTTTGTGAAGTGCAGGTCCCGAAGCCCATTGGTTGGCAGTCAGATCCCCGTGTGCTCTATCGACTATCTGTGTGACCTTGGGCATACTACTTATCTATTCCTTAACTAAGTGGAAATAACAATAGTATCTCTTTCATACAAATGTTGTTTAGAATAAATTAGTTAGTATAAGAAAAGCACTAAGGACAGTGCCTGGCACATACAGTAAGTGTTTAATTCAATAAATATTAACTACTACTATTACTATAACTAGAGAGATACTTTAGTAAGAGTTTGAGAAGTCAGCCATGTCTGTATGTTTGAGGAGGTGTCTGTACACAGGTAGTAATAATGTAAGCTGTGTGCAATGATACTTCTAAGGAAATTATTTCATTCAACAAATGCCTATTGATCACCCACTAGCTCTGTATTAGCTGTTGAAGAACAGGAAAATCAAAGCCCTTGCCCTTCTAGAGCTAAGAGCTTAGAAGAAAAAGGGAAGTCCATGTATGCTATCATGCAATCAAGAGGTAAATGATTGGTAGACCATACTGCTTCAGGAAGTCACAAAAGAGGAGAGTAGTAAGGAACTGACTGCGCTCTCAAGGAGGAGTTGATTTGGGTAAATGTGGAGAGGGCTGAGCATGGCCAGAGTATCAGGGGAAAAAGAGTTAGTACTGGAGACTAGATTGTAGAGAGAAAGGAAAAAAGCTCAGTCAGTCAACATTGAATCTTAGTAAGAAAGAGATGATTGTCCTAAGCCAGCAAGATGGAAATTGATAGCAATAAATGCAGAGTCCTGTATTCACATCCAAAATGTCAGCTGCACCAGTTCAAGGCTAGGGGTAGGTAATCCTAAACTCACAGTGGTTCATGTGAAACATCCAAGAAAAGGAAAATTAGGAACTAATCAATTGATGGTAAATTCAATACACGTAAGAATTTTTCAGCCTGGGCTGACATCTCTGACGCAGTGTAGGAAGCTGCGTCAAGATCAGGGAAATCCTAGTTAAATGTGAAGTTTTTTTGTTGCCTTGGAAGTAACTTTTGAAAAGACTGCTAAGCAGTTGAGTTTGGTTTTAAATTTCAATATACAATGCTTTAAGATATTTATTTTAAATATCTAATTTTTAAGTTTTTACCTTAAACTTACAAAACCTATTGTTCAATTTTAGTAAGTTTAACAATCACTTTTAAAGAGCTTTTAATAATACTTGGCCTTAATTATAAACTTAGAAACTTAAACTTTTAAATTATGTTTGTAAATTTAATATAGTCCATTATATTTTCTAAATCTCTTTAATGTCTGATTTAGTAGAAGACAGAACTTATCAAGTACTTATGACATTATTATAAAAATAATCAATTGTATTTATAAATATGATGCTTCAAATTCTCTTAAAAGTTTCAATACTGTATATACACTTAGTAAGATTTTCACTTAAAATTGTAAATCTAAGTCACATCCTAAATTACACATTTTTAGTGGGACTAATGAGGTTGCCTCTCAAAAAACACCTTCTAACTACTCTTTCAAATACACAAAATACTAAATATGTGTCAATTTCTTGATATAAAATATTAATATATTGGGTTTGATTTTCATTATTATTTTTAAACTATAGTTGACTTACAATATTATATTAGTTTCTGGTGTACAACCCTGTGATTAGACAGTTATATAACCTATGAAGTGATCACCCCAATAAACCCAGTACCCATCTGACACTATTCCTAGTCGTTACCTGTTACTGACTGTATTCCCTGTGCTGCCCTCTACACCCCAGGACCGTTCTGCAACTAGCAGTTTGCATTTCTGAATCCCTTTACCTCTTTCACCCATCCCCACAAGCCCTCTCCCATCTGAGAACCATCAAAATACTCCCTGCAGACTCCCTGAGTCTACCTCAGTTCTGCTTGCCTATTTTGTTTTCTAGATTCCACACATAACCAAAATCATCTGGCATTTGCCTTTCTCTCAGACTTACTTTACCTAGCACAATACCATTTGTGTCCATCCATGTTGCGGCAGATGGCAAGATTTCATTCTTTTTTTATGGTGAATTAGATTCCATTATATATATGCCTCACTTCTTCTTTATCCATTGCTGGACAATTAGGTTGCTTCCGTATCTTGGCTGCTGTAAATAATGCTGCAATAAACATATGGATGTACATATCTTTTCAATTTAGTGTTTGAGTTTCTTCTGATAAGACCCCAGCAGTGGAATTTCTGGGTCCTTCTTTGCCCCTTGTTATATCCTTTGCTTTGAAATCCATTTTGTCTAGCATAAGTATTGGTACTCCATCTTTTTTGTTTTGTTTTCCTTTTATGAGATATACTTTCTATCTCTTTACTTTTAGTCTGTGTGTGTCTTTTGATCTGAAGTAAGTCGCTTGTAGACAGCATATTGAAGGGTCTTGTTTTGTTATCCATTGTTGCCATATGTCTTTTAATTGGAGCATTTCCTCCATTTGCATTTAAAGTAATTGTTGGTTGATATGCACAGCGATCTGTAGATGGCTGCTACTTGTGCTGGGTTTGAGGTGCTCAGGAAAGGCCAAGCTGCAAACCAAGGCCAGCTACCACTAGTGCCAGGCCTGGGGCTACTTAACGAGAAATGCAGGGAATGCTGAAGCCAAATGGTGCTTGTTAGAGAGATTTTAGGAAAACCTACATATGAGCCAAGAGTGCCATTTGTATGGAAAAGCCACTGAGAATGGTTTGGTTGGGCTTGCAAGTTGTGTGGGGCGGAGTGTTATTGGACCACCAGGGTGGGGAAAATGGTGTGAGCCAAGTTGATGGAAACTCAGATATAGCACCACCTGCTGGCTCTTTTTGTGGGGAGGGTTCAACAAAGGGACCTTGGCCTCTGCTAGCACTTCTGTCTGAGAGAAAGCCACCCCACCAGCCCTCACCCTGGTGCCAGAAACTGCACTTCCTCCCTGAATGTCCCTGATGTCTTTTGAGCTGCTGTCCCAGTGCTGGAGCTTAGAGGAAGTAAGTCCAAGTAAGTCCATACATGGGCACTTTAAGAGGAACTGCCTGGGACTCCAGATGCCCTTAGTCTCATTCAACTTTATTCAAGTCCCACTGGGTTTTACAGACAGAACTTATGGAGACTTATCTTTGTAGCACTGGAACCCTGGGCTGGTGGTTCTCATGTGGGGCTGGGACATGACTTGTTGGAGGGTGAGATACCCCTCTTGATTTTTATCTGCCACACATGGGTTTGGAATCAGCCCATTCTACATCTCTTCTCCTCCTACCAGTCTCAATGGGGCTTCTTCTTTAAGTCCTTAGTTTTGCAGCTTCTGTTCAGCTAAATTTCAGGCATTCTGAATGTTGGTTGTCTATAACTTAGTTGTAATTTTTACGTGATTGTGAGGACCATGTTTACCTATACCACCATCTTGACTGGCCAACCTCCTGGGTTTGATTTTCTTAAAACATGTTATACAATTCTAAATCTCTTCAAGCTTAAAATATGTTTAACTCTTAAGTTAACTATTTTATTATACTGCACAATTTGGGAGGTTACTGTCTCCTATGATGTGAGGATGGCCTTCTCTGCATAAGATTACAAAATGATCAGAGATTTCAATGGTGGGGGAACCGTCTGCATTTTCTTCTTCAGAAAGCTTGATGGAATACTTTGAATTCAATTAGTTTTTATGAAAATGATTTTATAATTTGAAGTGTTTATTGGTAGAAAAAAGGTAGATGGGAGAACAAGGAACTCATTTCCCTGGACTCAAGTTTTCTACATTATTTAGTTTTTATTCTTTTCATAGATGTCTGTGATTTTTACCCAAATTGACCATTTGACTGGATTTTGCATTTCATTGGATCTTAAGAGAAGTGGCATTTTTTTTTCCTTCTAACTCCACATGCTCTTGTACTTAATGAACTATTCCAATTTTTTCCCCATGTATTTGTGACTGCTTTTGGATTACATAACTCTTGCTATTGGTAATAAGATACATGATTGATTCTGGATATCTCTACGGGTTTTGCCTTACTTTTTATTCTAATCTGAAAGGCTGTGCTGATAGTTCAAACCCACCACAATTAGTGCTAGGGAGACCATGTCAGGTGTGTTTTGTGCAGTGCTGCTCTAGTGATTTAAAAGACCATGACAATGGGATGAATACCTCCCAAGGACAGCTATCTGGACTGCAGTGGGGACTAAGGACCAATATTTATGCTGAAGGGGAGAAGGGAGGACTTAAGGAAACATGATGATTATCTGTAAATGTATGAATGGCTGTTCTATGGAAGAAGGACTTCTTTTACTTGACTCCTGACAATGCTGGATAGATGTAACAGAACAGCCAACTCAGTCCAGCATAAGGAAGAACTTTCTAGTAATCGAGGTTCTCACAAGGGAACAAACTACCTTGGGAGATGGTTAGCCCCTGGTCACTAGGAGTGCTCAAGTGGATCTGAGTACCCATCTCTCAAGGACATGCTAGAAGAGATTCTAACAACAGTCATGAGGTTGACTTAAACAATTTAAGTCACCTTTAAGAATTTCTGATTTAAAAGAAAAAACGGAGTTCACAAAGGTATATGGCTCATAAGAGACATCTAACTGTCAAAAACTCGATGATGTCATTATATTGTCCCACTTACTGCAGCGTGAGCATGTCAAACTTCCTGATACTGAAAGCCTTCCTTTTTCCTGGGACAGAAAGCCTTTTGAGTTTTACAGAGAGGTTAGAAAAGAGATGGACCAGAGAAGTGTTGGGGGAGGAGGGAGGGAATGACTTGCAGCAAGAGCTGGAAAAAACTAGAGACACAATAGAAATCAAAAGGAACAGACACTCTGAAAGGAAAGAGAAAAGAGTACCAGCCACTCTGCAGTTTGGGAGGTGGAAGCGATGGGAAAAGCTTTACCTCAAGAGAAAGCTCTAAAATAGGGAGTGCCCTTGAAGAGGTAGGTATGCATATATATAAATGTATCTTCTCTATACTTATGTTTCTGTGCTTCAGTGTGGTGTGCATAAAACAGGCCATTGGAATTTGACCTAAGGATAACTTAACTATAGTTTATCATGTATGAAACAACATAAATCATTTGGACACTTCATTATAAATCATTATTTTATATTTTTATACGAATATTAGCTAAAATTTATGGAATACCTGCTCAGGGACAGAGGCTGTACCAGGCACTTTCCATGATCTTTCCCAGTCCACGCCAGCTGCAGGTTCGGCATGACACAATGTTCAGAGCAGACAGGAAAGCCTAAAGAACATTGTAGAAAGATGTCCACTGATCACTCTTCAGATCACACAATCAAACTTTCAGATTCTCTGGTCAATCACCTGTTTGGGAAACTCAGCTCCACCATTTTATCAGGTACAGAAAACTTAACTTCTTAAAAATCTCCATTTTCCTAGATGTAAAATGTGGGTAAATGATACATCCACTATCATATAGTGTTAGAAACAAGACAACAGACCCAAAATGGAGTCACTTAGGCTAAGCCCTGAATCAACCAAACCAAGCCTTAATTTCATTACAGCTTCCGCTCTCCTAGACATGGCATCTCACACCAGTGGATCAGGAGTCATCCGGTCGTCTGTGTGATAGATCCCTGTTGTTCCCTAAAGGAAAGTAACCCTACAGTAGCCAGCCCACTTTTCTGCTCATTATAACTTCCTTGTTCCCACTCCCTTCTGCCTATAAAAGTCTTTAATTTTGTACCACTCCTCGGAGCTCCTTTCTATCTGCTGGTTAGATGCTTCCCCATTCAAATAGAATTTTGTTCAAATAAACTCAAAAATTGAAAGTGTGCCTCTGTTTATCTTTTAACAATAGCAAGACTTATGAAAATTAAATGAGGAAATGCACATAAAATTATTTCTATGCTACTTGGCACACAGTAAATACACAAGAAATGGAAGCTATTCTCTCATGGGAGGAGGCAACCTTTTTCTGCAAAGGGCCAGACAGCAAATATTTTAGGTTTTTTGGGCCATACAGCCTCTGCCCAATTATTTAATTTATGGACACTGAAATTTGAATGTCATATGAATTTCAAAATTTCATGTCATATGAAACTTTCTCATATAATATTCTTCTTTTACTTTTTCAATGATTAAAAAAAACAAAAAATAAAAAGCACTCCTCACTCTCAGTGTGGGGGCTGCACTTTGCAGCCCCCACCCCTTTCCAGTGTTCAGAGTCTCCTTGTCCTCTTCCACTGCAGAACATGAGCAAAGCTGTGTGGCCTCCAACCGTGTCAGTAGAAGAATATGCTCTCCTCTAGAATATTGCACTATTTCTTCTCAGCAACAAAGTGACAAAAATCTTTGCTGAGGTCCCCACTGTGCTAAATGCTGCAAGGGACACAGTCTGTCCTTTGGTGCTTCCAACGCTGGTAGAGCAAAGAGTGAAGTTTTGGAAACATGATGGCCACTGACTCCTTTCTCTCCCAACACATCCATCAAAATAAGCCCACCTCTTTACGAAGCCATTTCCACACTCCATTTCTTCCTTCCTACTGCCACAGATTCGCTGCCTAACCTAGATCCTACGGCAACTACTCAAAGCAGAACTTTGAAGCAACTGGGGCTCCACTGAAGCTTTCTAAAAATGTACACAGATCAATATAGGAAATCACACAGCCTGACTAAGTCCCTTCTGTGAGCTTTCACTGCCCTGTTTTTATGGGAACCATGCGAACAGTGACTTTCAAATAAATTAACATTTCTGTCCTGATGTGAATTGAAAAAGAGACACCAGAAAGGCATTTGACAACACATGAACGTGTGCATATAACTTTCCCAGAGAGTGACTTGGCAGTATCTTTTAAGGTACTTAATGCAGCCAGTTCTTTTGACTAGGTAAACTGACCTTCTAAGAATGTACCCTAAAGAAATATAAACATACACAAACAATTTATGATCAACATGTTCATCACAGCTTGTGTTCCTCAGACTAAATTTCTTCTTTAAAAAAATTGTATTTATTTATTTTTAGAGAAAGAGGAAAGAAGGAAGACAAAGAGGGAGAGAAACATCAGTGTGAGAGAGAAGCATCAGTTGGTTGCCTACACCCTGACCAGGGAGGGGATGAACCCATAACCCAGGCACATGCCCTGACCAGGAATTGAACTGGCAACCTTTGGTTTTATGGGAATGCCCAACCAACTGAGCCACGTCAGTCAGGGCCAGACTAAATTCTTGAGAGAGAGCAATTCATTGCTGTACTTGGACTTCTGGCTTCTCCCCCGTGCCAGATGCCTACCACTGATCCAAAGTGCTATGACTGAAGGGGTTGAGAGGTGAGCAGGGTCTTGTGATAATCAGGGCTGTCCCTTCCAGGGATAAAGAGGGACAATACTTTTCATACAATATTTTGTGATAGAGGAAAGCAGTTACAATATAGTGGCAAGTAAAAAGAGCAGGATATAAACTGTACATATGGTAGATCTTAATTTTTAAAATACAAAATTATTTTTAAAAATGGATCTGTACAGAAATGAACTACTCAGTAACTAAGTTATACATGAACTATAATCAAAACCTGTTTGTGAGGAAACTCTTGAAGTTATTTCTCTACTGTTACAAATGTTTCATATGTGCCCTGCATGCCACACCACACCAATCGATGCTACAGTCTAACTCATCCTAGCATGTCATCATTGACAAAGTGACAGTCAGGGCTTATCCTTTACTCCCTTAAGGCTATGAAGAAAAGTGGTACAAACAATGTTTTTGACACATGCATAGTATAATAAATGCAATTTGTTCAATTATTTTTTAATCAACCCATAAAACATAACACAGACACACACACTTTTGCACAAGCACACACAAATGTACACATGGAAAAAAACACTAACAGAATGTACACCAAATGTAATGGTTATTGTCTCTGGGTGATATAGTTTGTCTACTTCTTTATATTTTTCTACATTTTGTAGATTTTCTATAGTAGACATGTATTTCTTTCATAATGTTTAGCAGTACATATTTTTTTCAAAGATTAAAAAAAAAATTGAAGGGCGGCAGAATCGAAAACCCCAAATATGACTGTGGGAGTTCAGGACTCGCCGCTCCAAAATGTGCTGCTTTGGTGTATTGGTTATTTTGAGCTGTAGGCACTTGAAAAACAGCAAATGTGGGGAGAGGCTTCCTCTGAACTCCCCTTACCTGCCCAAAGACAGACTCTCCAACAAGAACTCAATTATCCTAACTCCTCTCCCCAGGAATTTCACCAACCAAAGAGGGTAGACCCATCACAGGAAAGGAGACTGGACATGGACACCACACCCAGACAAACTTTGTCACGAGCATCATACCTGCATCTTTTCCTGTGAGGGCCCATTTATCTTTCCTAGGACGATTTACTCTCCTCTGAGATGCCTACATTCTTCCCCCCCTTTCCCTGTTAAGTCTGAGTTCTGAGCCACCTTAGGGCATTAGTCATTTCTCTCTATCACCCATGTGTCCATGGGGTGTGTATGTTAATAAACTCTGTTTTTCTCTTGTTAATCTGTCTCTGTCTTATTACAGGGATTCAGCTAAGAACACAGAAGGGTAGAGGGAAAATTATGTTTCCTCCCCCACAGTATTCTTTTACCAAAAATAAATAAATAATGAAAGAGAGGAATATGGGAACTGCCCTCCAGGTGGACATGGGATAGGTACTGTGGAGTAGTACATAAAGTATTAAAAGGAAGCTTTCTAGCTAGGTGTAACAATAACAAAAAAAAGAGACATGTGTAATGAGAAAGTTAAATAACAGAATTTAGAAGCAGTTCAAGATGGTCCTTGTGGCACGAACTACACCCTTGTTGCTAGGGCTCTCTCCACACAGTGCCTGGCCCATAGTGGCAGCTAACTAAGCACACAAGGAAGCCTCCTGAGGTGCCCCCGCAGGCAGCCCCACAGGGTTCCCACCACCTCCCTGGCTCTTCCTCACTGACTTCAGCCCCAACCCCATCTTCACTCCCCCACCCCCCCCCACCCCCGCCCCCAGTCGTCTTAGTCAGTTTGTACTACGATAACAGACAGCATAGGCTGGGAAGCTTAAAAAGCAAGCATTCATTTCTTATGTTCTGGAGGCTGAGAAGTCCAAAATCAAGGCACCAGCAATTTCCATGTCCTGTGAGAGCCCACTTTCTGGTTCATAGATGGCCATCTTTTCACTGTTCTCCTGGCTCTGCCAAGGGAGCTCTCTGGGATATCTTTTATCAGGGCATTTTTCCCATTCATGAAGGCTCCACCCGCATAACCTAATCACTGCCCCAAAGCCACACCTCCAAATAGCATCACATTGAGGCATAGGTTTCCAAGTATAAATTTTGGGAAGACACAAACATTCACTCTATAGCACTGCCCATGTCACGTGGCATAATCCTCTCAATTTCAAAGCTCAGATTTTCACAAAAGCAAGGAAAAAGCTGCTTTCACCTCAAGCAGCTTCTGAAGTACGCCTTGCAAACACCCTGGAAGCCAGGTACACTAAGGAAAACAGCAGGGATGGACAGGAGTTAAGAGCTCCTTGAATTACCCTGCCACGCCACTCAGGGAAAGCACTTTCTATCCTGCTGGGCAGAGATCTCACTGCACGACCAGGAGACTGGGGATGGGGGTGACTGCTGGTGATAGGACAGTGAGATACTGCTCAGGGGCAGGGGGAGGACTGGTGAGAAACACCCAGGATTGTGGTGCCTTAACCATTTGTACTGCTCATTTAGCTTTGGATCACACATTGCCTTGCAACAATTCTGATATTGTTGCCTTGTATCTCCATTTAGTTTGTCAGTCCTCATTTCCTTTATTACAATTATGTATCCTGCCTGGCCAACTGTCCTCTAGTTCTTATAAGAGCAGGAACCTGGATATATACCCCTTCCTATGACACAGAACTCCACAGGTACTTGATAAGTCCCAAATTAAATGATGACTTCCTAAACTTTAGACAAACCCCTTCTCTTTCCAAAATAACATCCTAATTATTTTAGTCTTTCTTCTCTTACTAGTTCCTCTAGTCCCTAATAATTATAGTCACTAATCTACAATCTTCCTTATGTGCAAAGAAAGGTGTTCCATCTACAGAAGAGAAGCCGATATTTAATTTTTATAAAATACTTTGTTTTTAGTCTTTAATACTAGGCCAATGAGACCGAGCATTGTCTTGGCTAGCTAAGGTGAGGCAATGCATTCAGGGACCAGCTTAAGACTGTGGTTTTCAAAAAGTGGTCCACAAACCCTGGTGTCCCCGAGACCCTTCCAGAGTATTCACAAAGTAAAAACTATTTTCATCAAGTTACTGAAAAATTACTTGCATGTGTTACTGTGCTGGATTAGCATGGACAGTGCACATTGGTGACTGTGCTGACAGTGCCAGAGTAAAAGTGGGTAACACTGCGGGCACCTAGCTCTAGTGGCCATTGTGTTCCTCATCGCGGCATCCTCACAGTTTAAGACAACCCCCCCCCCCACAAAAGCCAATTTCACTTAAGCATGCCCTTAATGGGGCAGTAAAAATTCATAATTTTATTAAGTTTTAACCCTTGAGAACATGGCTTCTTAGTATCTTATGTGACAAATGAGTGTTAGATAAATAACTCATGCTCTTCAAATTATGAGCTATACTCATTTTTTTCCATGAAACACCAGTTTTACTTGAAAGAAAGTCTGATAGAATAGTGCTATAGTGTTTGTAATTTTCTACAAAATAAATGAAGTGAACCTGTTATTTCAAAGAACTGAAACTGACAGTATTTGTTGCCGATGATAAACTTTGTGTTTGCAAGCAAAAATTAGAATTTTGGAAAATGTGAATGGGACAGCTTCTCGATGCTTAAAGACTTTTTCTGATGAGAAATACAGTGATATTAACAAATGCACTTTTATATGGTAGAATGAAACATCAACATTTGGAAGATCTATAGAATTCAGTCACTCAGTAATTTCCAAATGAATAATTCATTGTTACACAAATTATGCGTGGGTTTAAATTTAAAAAAAAAAACACATTCAAAGTGCAAGGTAAACCAATGGCTTTTAATATGACAGAAGATGAAAAGATAATTAATATGGTTTCAGATCCCATTTTTTTAGAGCTTAGTTGCAACTAAGCTCTAAAAAACACCACTTGGTGAGTTTTAGTGTAGTATCAAAGAAGAATATCTACAATTATCTAAAAAAGGCTATGAAAATGTATTCCTTTTCCAACTATATATCTGTGTAAAGCCAGATTTTCTTCTACTCCAATCAAGACAACATTGCAATAGCTTAAATGCAGAGGCAAATATAATTATCCACTGTTTTCTCCCAAGTTGTACATTAAAGAAATTTGCAAAAAATATAAAAACAATTTCATTCTTCTCACTAAGTTTTTAATTTGGAAAACACAGTTAATTGAAATTACTTTATTTATATTACCATGTAATGGGTCTCTTGTAGTTTTAAAATGAACTAATAAAAGGCTCTTTGGAGTCCTCAATAAATTTTAATTTTTTGTCCTGGTACCCATAGATTTGAGAATCACTGGTCTAGAATAAGTCAACCTACAGGTCTTGTTTGTTGATCACCACTTACTAGCAGAGATAACCTCTTTATGGTACAAACCCAATGTCTTTCAAGTATAAACTGGATTATTTCTTATCCAAGCATCTTATCTGACCCTTGCCTACATTGAGGCTCCTGAGTGGAGTTTATGGTGGTTCACATGGCCTCATGGGAGAACATCTACTATTTCACCTCTCAGGGAAACTCGGTGTTATTTGAAAATTTGGAGATTTTGCCTTTTATAGGTCATTCATAAAGATGTTGAAGAGATTTCTCTCTGTACTTATAACCCCTAAAGGGCACCCATTTAGCCTTATATGTTTTCTGCCTCAAAGGCAACTATCTGACCTTGAGTAAACATTGCCCTCAGTTTCATGAAATCTCAACATTAGGTTTATCTACAATGTGCAATCCAGTGAAAAGCTGATAATACTCAGTATTGATCACCTCCACACGTTTCCTTCTCTGTAGATACATGTAATCCTTTGAGAATTCCTGGGGCATTTTTCAGGCATGATCTGTCCTTACAGAACAATTTCCCCAAAGAGTTTATCTTTGATTCAGTATTCCTTGCAGTTCCAGTGACTTATTCCAGAATCCCTCTCCCTCAGCAATGGTTCTTATTAAAATGATATTTCCTGTCTTGTGTGATTCTAGCTGCCTAAGTGCTGATGTGAATTGGATCTGACAGAAGTTATATGCTTTCCTGCTTCTGTCATTTGTAGAATGTTTCTCTTCTCCTCTGAATCCTTTACCTCCAGTGATTTCGTCTACTGCACTTGTGAACAATGTACAGTTTTCCCTCCAACACCTAATTTGTCAACCTGGTGACATGCATTCATCAAGAAAATATTTTCAAAGTTGTTGTACTATTTTATAAATAAACTATAAGCATTTATTTCCATCTAGTAATTTAGTCTCATTTCCTTTTTAAAATTAAGTATCTTGATGGATTTTTTTTCTTACTTTCCCTCTCTCTCTACATTCTGAATTCAGTCAGGTTGTCACTGTTATGTAACAGTTCACAAACAGTCACTTTCTGTAGCTATTCCTGATCACCACTCAGGACAGAATACAACATATTTCTTTCCTTGTGGATTTAAAGACTAAATTTTTACAGAAATCATTTGTATTTTCTCAAACTCTTTATTTCTGTATCTGGGCCAGATTCAGGGAGAACTGCTACAACTTGTTTAAATCCTTTTCAGGGCTGTTAGTCCCCAGTTATTATCATTTAGTCTAATTCTGTAGCTTCCCTCCGTATTACAAAATGTCAGCCCAGGCTCATCATTCAGTTCTATAAACATGTGTTGAACACACACTGGAGTAAGTGCTCTGGGGACACAAATATGAAAAACAACATAACAGATTCCACACATCATGGTCTCTGACCTCCCAGGAGCCCAATCTGATGGAGGAGACAGAAGCTGACTTGAGCAACTCTGATTGGCACTAACAAAATGTTGGGGAGCCCGAGGGAAGGTGGCAGGAATGCCTGTTACCATAGCTGCCTTATGGTTTCCCATCGCCCTCTTTGTGTAGACCTTTTTTCTCTGAGCTACACCCTTCTTGGCATGTAGTGGGTAATAATTGCAACAGGGACACTGTATCTATCCACCTCAAGAGATCATAGTTGACACCCTACACTTTCCAGTTTATGACCTTTCGGGGGCTATTCCACCACTGTCATTCTGCACGGCTTCTTCTAACACATTCCTAGAACCCCACTGCACCCCGACTCTGTGCCCCTGCCTTCTACTGCCTTTGGTGCTGGACTGTACTGCCCTTATAACTATGACTGAAGAGGTTCTAGAAGCCAAGCCACTCTTTTTATCCAGTCTTTAGGTCTGAGAGAGTGGTTGATTACCATAATTTTTCAGCTCTTACCATGGACTGTTTCTTGCTCAGCCACCTTAGGAGAGAGGCTAGGTAAGATCTCTGCAGAGTGGGACTGGAAGTGGGAAAGACAAATTATCAGTCAACACCATCCATGCATTGAGCACACTTAAATATATTTTTTCTCCTCATAGTCAGTGTCCCACCTTCCTGGAGGCATACTGCTTCCACAGGCTGAACAACTCTGTTTCCTCTCTGTTGAGCCATATGACAAGTATCCCAGAACCTGACTATCAGCTTCAAAGTCCCTTCATCATTTATCCCGGGAATAGTGTTCCCCAGGCAGATAGGAGCCTTGATGGACTACCTGACTCTCCCAGCACCTCTGAGCTGGGCACTCGAATTGGGCCCTCGCCCCGATGATCGATCTTGCTAGTGCTTTTCTGGCAAGACCTTGCAATTATCAAAGGAATGCATGTTCTTTTTCAAAAATTAAAATTGTCTATAAAATGTATATAAAGTTAAAAAGGTCCCCATCATACCTTCCCACTAATCTCACTTCTTAGAGATAGTTATTTCAAATTTGGTGTTTTTTCTGTTTACACCCACATGTACATATACGACCAGAAAAAACCTGGGTTAACCTAAGAACACATGGAATGTGTCTTGTAAGCTATCCTATTAATAGAACAAAGGGAAACCATTTCTAGTTGTTTCCATAGATGAAGAAAAGTATTCAGTATAATTCAATGGCAATATCTAAAAAAAAAAAAAAACTTTTAACAAAGGGAAACAGAAAAAACTTTAACCATGTAATGGTTATCTTCCTAAAAATACATCTAACATCATAGTTACGTTGAAATGTAGAATTTCCCCTTTAAACAAACATGAAGAACAAGATTTGCTAAAGCAGCTCACAGAACTCAAGGAAACACTTTCAGCAGTTTATTAAAGGATGTGATAAAGGATACAGATGAACAGCTAGATGAAGAGCTATATAGAGCAAGGTCGGGGAAGGTCACAAGCTCAGGAGCTTCTGTCCCCATGGAGTTGGGGTGCACCACCCTCTTGGTGTAGATGGGTTCACCCACCTGGAAGCTCCCTGAACCCCATACTATTGGGATTGTATGGAGGCTCCCTCACATAGGCTATGATTGGTTATTAACCCTGTAGCCCCTTCCCTTCTTCGGGAGATGGGTTTGGGGAAGCTGAAAATTATGAGCTTTCTAATCATGGCTTGGTTTTTCTGTTGACAAGTCTCCATCGAAGAGCCAACCAGGAGCCTACCTAGAGTCACTGCATCAGAGCAAAAGATGATCCTAGCATTCTTATCACTTAAGAAATTATAAGAGTTTCAGGAGTCATGTGCCAGGAACTAGGGGCAAAGACAAATAAATATATTGTGTATTTCCTATTATCTCACACCATTGTTAACCAATGAATAAGCTGTTGTTTTCAGGGTTAAAAAAAAGTGAAAAAGTTTTTATTGAGTTTGATTTGGTAGGTCATTAACCAAATCAGGCAAAGTTAATGAAAGAATACTTCTCCATAATAAAAATTATACAGTGATATTTTAGAGCCTATGACAACACTAAAACCACCAAGAGTTTGTACAATTTATAAATGAATATGAGTCTCCCTATACCATGCCAACACAATCTAACAGCATCCCAAAGTGGAAGCCCATAAAAGTATTTTCTTTATTAAATTGCAAGCAACTGCAGTGTCTTTTTTCCCAAAAGTAATCTGGAAAAAACAAAAGGCCCTCTTGCCCTGGAAAAGACATAATAGTGAAAGAATACTCTTCAGATAAAACAACTACTTCTAGTGAGAATTACAAGTAATAAATTTGCATTACATTCAATACCTGACAATTAATTTTCTAAAATACCCTAAACAGCCATGCAGATTTCCTATTTCAAATGAATATTCATTATATTCAAAAATGCAGGGCAGAGGAACAGTGGCATAAGTTATTCAATAAGTAAATAATATCACTCACCAAAAAGTATTGTGTCATTTTCTATAATTTACCGATCTGCAAATAAACACAAGTTTCTTCAGCATTCCTACCTAACTTATCACTTCCAATTGACATCTTAGCCTCATGTGTGGCTTCTGTCTCATTCTTTCTCTATGTTAGACAAGTCTTGATGATTCTGCCTTTATGCTGTTTTTTTCATTTTTTCCTTCTACCCCACTAGATCCCAGGTCTAACATAATGGGAATAGAAATAGAAAGTAGATCAGTTGATGTTACTTTGGGTTGATTAGCCAAGCTGTGATAAAAAGAGAGAGAGAGAGAGAAATAACATATACTAAATATCTATAATGTGTCAATAAATAAATTGTCTCATTTCATCCTTAAAATAACTCTAAGAGGTCATCTGTGTTTATTTATGAGAGAACTGAGGCTCAGAAAGTTTTAGTATACTGAATGAGGTCATTCAGCTATGGGGCTGTAGAATTCAGATTCAATTCCAGGCAGTCTTTCTCCCCAGGCCGTGCTCTCCCACTGTATCTCATCCGGGCCCACTCCCAGGTGACTTGGGTAGTCTATGCTTAGTGAACAAGTTGGACCCAAATAATTAAAATGAGAATTTTCCTGATTTTCACTCATTGGAAGTATAAGAAAAGTAACATAAATGTGTAATCCTATTTTTAGATTTTATTTTGGATGTGATTTTATAATTTCAAATTTTGATTAAACTCAATTAGTAATCCACATATATAATAAACTTTGCCTGCTCCCTCCTGAAATAATAAAATTCACCACTTTGTAGACAAACCTGTTCTGTTCTATAGCTTCAAAGTATATTAGTTTAAGTTGAGATTTTATATTATTTCAAAAGTTCATCTAATTTAAGATATCTCATTTTGGATCACACTGTCTGATACATGAGGCAATAGATCACCCATAAAACTATAAATGTTAAGTAATGTTTCTTTCATTCAAAAAAACTTAGCCTCAAGTACTTAGCTTTATTAAAACTTACTTTATCCTATTCAAATAATTTTGTGTTCTTTGTTAGATTATTAACAATACTAATTTTATTCACTTTAAATTATTTTTAGATTATGAAATCTAAAATATATGTCATTATAACAAAATAAACAATACAGTTGTGTATAAAGACACATGTAATAAAACAGATGAGGTTAGAAAGATAGGTAGAGGCAGGTTCACGTAAGGTCTTACGGGTCAGATAAAGAAATTTTGGAACTTTACTTATATTCAATAGAAATCCCATGGAAGATTTTAAGCAGGAGAATAACAGGGTCTGATTTATGTTTTAAGAAAAGGCACTCTGGCTACTTTCTGAAGAGTGGGCCATAAAAGAGGTCAAGAGTAGGGTCCTGAGGCCCAGCTGAGAGGTGCAATCAAACAATGTTCAGGGGAAAGACCATGGTGACTGAGAATGGTGGGGAAACAATGTAAAGAGAGTAAAGGGTCATGTTTAGTATCTATTTGGTGAGTTGGGGAATGGTCTGGCTAGAGAGAGTGAAGGGTCAAAGATATCTCCTGAGCTGTGTATAGCAGCATTTTCCCTTTCTTTCTTTCTTTCTTTCTTTCTTTCTTTCTTTCTTTCTTTCTTTCTTTCTTTCTTTCTTTCTTCATTTTATTTTATGGTTGTTCAAGTACAGTTGTCTGCATTTTCCCCCACCACTCACCCCCCCACCACAGCCACCCCCACCTCCCTCCCCCTGATTCCACAACCCCCCCTTGGTTATGTTCATGCATCCTTTATAGCTGTTCCTGAAATCCCTTCCCCTCTTTCCTCCCATCATCCCCTCTCACCTTCCCTTTGGTTACTGTCAGATTATTCTTAATTTCAATGTCTCTGGTTCTATTCTTCTTGCTTGTTTATTTGGTTGCTTAGCTTCCACTTAAAGGTGAGATCATATGGTATTTGTCCCTCACTACCTAGCTTATTTCACTTAGCATAATGCTCTCCAATTCCATCCATGCTGTCACAAAGGGTAGGAGCTCCTTTTTTCTCTCTGCTGCATAGTAGGAAATGGACAATGAGAGAAAAGCACGATGCTTCCCTTGTTGCAAGGTTTATATGTAGACATGTTCTAGGGATGGAATGGCTCCTACAATTTCACCCTACTCCACTGCTCACATATATTTTAAATTTTTCCAGTTGTGGTAGATAACACTCTAGGGTGATCCCCATGATCTCAACTTCCCAGTGCTCCTGTTTTACACAATCCCTCTTCTTGAGTAGTAATGGGACCTGTGATTTGCTTCTGAATGATGGAATACAGCAAGTGTAACAGGATGTACATGAATACATGAACATGACTACATTACATCACAATGTAACCCATTTTGCTAGACAACTCTCGTTGGTCTTGGAGAAACAAGCTGTCATGTTGTGAGCTGGCCCATGAAGGGGGCCAAGTGGCAAGCAGCTAAGGGCTGCCTCTGGTTAATAGCAAGAAACTGAGGTCCTCCTTGCAACAACCCAGAACAAACCAAATGCTGCCAACAACCACATGAGCAAGGAAGCAGGCCCCTCCATGGTCAAGCTTCAGATAAGGCAGCAGCCCAGGTCAACACCTTGATTATGGTCTTTTGATACCCTGAAGCAGCTAAGCTGGGCTCTTTGGTATGAGATTCTTGATTCACAGAAACTGTGACATAATAAATGTGTGTTGTTTTAAGGCATATATTTGAGGTAATATTGCTAAGTAGAAACAGATGACTAATATAACAATTTTCTTAAGCTATCCTTAAAGAAATCAGTCATAGCAGGACTCAGATTTCTCCCATATGTAAATTCTTGTTCCTGTTTTGAAAAAGTTGCTTTTTATATATGTAAAATATATATAAATGTGTCCTATACTCTCTCTAATGATATACATACAAAATTATTGCTCATAGCTGTCAATTTAACACTTACAGAAATATAAGTTACAAGGAAACTTGGATAGGTAACACAGCTCGTCCGAGTCCCTACAGCTAGTTAGTGACAAGTCCAGGAGCAAAACTTACCACGTTGACATTTGACTTTACCACTCACGTAACATATAACCATGAGGAAAGTCTTGACAATCTTCCCCTTTTTATATGTTATATACAAAATTATGTAACATATATAATTAAGAAAAGGCAGGCATGAATAGTATTTTTATTAGGCTGAGATTATACATACATCTCCTGATAAGGCTTTCTCATGACAGAAATTCATATTTTTAGGGTCTTCTGAGAGGAAGGCCACACCTCACAAGAGGAAACAAATGTCACAAGCTTAGCCCATTCTCCTCAGACACAACAGTTCTGAAGACCAGAAGCCTGGATATTCAGCTCATTTTGTCACTGTGCTTCTGGCTTGCAAGTACTTGATTCTTACAGACTAAAATAGAGATGGAATTTTCCCCATAAAACCGAAGGTGCTAAAAACAAGAATAACCAAAGAACTTCCATACTTAAAAGCAATAAATGTGACACCACATAAAGTTAAATCTGAAAAATAAATGCTATCCAAACAAATCAGATTATACATTAGATTAGACCACTTTTTAACACATCAGGTAAAAGAAGTAACCAATACAAGCTGGCTGATCTACAATGCAGGTAGAGGCTATGGTTGGTAAGAAGTTACCTTTGTTTTACCCATAGTTCTTCAAAGAGCATCAGTTCTATAATTTGGTTAAAACCATATATACAACAGGTGACTATACTACTCATTTTCCAGTTGGAGAGCCAAAAAGTTTGTGATTCCATTCCCCAAAATTTATCTAATATTATTCCTCAATACAAAGCCTTCAGACTGTGAACAGTTTGGGAAATAATCACCAAAAGAAGTGACTCCTCTTGTCCTGTTCAAGGGGAGTTCTGGGCTCTTTGCTTCCTATCCACCCATGTTCATTTGAAAGCCTTTGTCTTACATGAGACTCCAAGCCACTATGCATGAAAATCAGGGTACACATCCTCACTCCAGTGACCATATCATTTCTTAGCTACAAATTGAATAAATTGGGAGTGGCTGGCATAACACTTGAGTTCATCATTGATGTCTGCCCATTTGACTTTTTTGGCAGTGTTGCCAGCTTCCAGAGGAAAATGATCCATCACCTCACCTATTTCATCATGGTAGTTCACAGCCTCTGTCTCCATCCACACACTACCTATGTTCCAGGGATCATTGCACAGCCTTTCTGTACCACAAAATGTTCCTGGCAGCAACAAAAGTGCCTTCTTGCTTACCAGGATTTTAGCCATTATGAGACTTAGTTCACTAGGTCTAGAATAGCTGTCCCAGAGATGGTGGCATGAATGTGTTGGAGGGCTGGGAGAGACAAAATTCCTTCTGTGGGAATACACTCAAAGGCCTAGTGAGGCAGGTTTGAAAGGGAAGGAGAGCCCGGTTGGTGCACTAAGCATGGTCCTGGTGAGAAATCCAAGAGGTGTGACATCTGTGGTAAAGGAGATGGTTTCAAATGTTGGGTCCATCATTTACCAGCTGAACAGCTCAAGCAAGTTGTTTAATCTTTCTTTTCACAGGAGTAGTGGCTACAGCATGCCAGGTGCTGTGTCAAGCACAGAAGATTGTACGGAGGTCAAGACCACATGGCCTCTGCTTTTAAAGGGTTCTGGTTGGGGAGGCAGCACTTATATTGGGGAGGCAGCGCTTAAAAAAAAGAACTACCACTGGAAGGGCAGTGCTCAGGAATCCATAATAGTTAAACACAATCAGGATCAAATCCCAGCTTCTCAGCCTTAAATGGGACCTTCATGGGCAAAGTTATTTAAGCACACTTCATTTTCCTCATTGTAAAATGGAAATACACACTAATGTGTACCTTATAGGGTTGTGGTGGCAATTAAGTGGGAAGTTATATGGAAAGCTGTTAGCATAATATCTGGCCCATCATGCACACTCAAAAATGCTAGTTATCATTATTATAGTTATCATTAACTTTTTGACCCTGTACCTTGAAAATTGTAGGACAGGACAACAGGACAGTTGAAATGATTGTGGGAATTAGGCAACTCCCATATCTGGTCAAACGACCTATGATTTCTCTGTCTAGAGAAATTCAGGTTAAGATATAACAGCAGCCCAATCCTGAAATAATAAATAATGAAAAGAAGAGGCACAGGCTAAAGTCACTATATCTAAAAAAAAATTTTTAAACCCTAGGGAAAGGTATCTTAACACTTGACACAGATAGTTGTAGAACAAATGGAGTACTATATACTATAATTGAAACCCAAAGGATATTTAAAATTTCCCAAAGTTTATTCCATGCTACACCAGTCCCATGAAAAAGATGATTAAGAAATTAACAATTCGATGGTCAAATGTGCCTTTGAAAATTTTACATATTTCATCACCCTCCCTTAGAAATTCTGGATTCACAGTAGTGTTTTAAAGATCCTGTGAATTCAAGTAAAAACAAAACCAATCAACCCTATTTCATTCTGTTTCATCCAGTTTTTTCAAACTACCTGACCAGAAAATGCTTCTTCTCTTCAATAGCTGGCATTATTTTAGGAACATGCTCTCTGAAGTTTTGACAAGTTTCAGAATGTGTGCGCGCGCGTGTGCTTGGGGGTAAACCTCTAACCAGGTGAAGTTATTGACATCATCACTGTGGAACACAGTTACTGAATAGCCACCCATCACCCCCATGAAATCTAATCCTCATGTGCCAGGCTTCCGGAAGGCTTGAAACCCAGAAATAGCTGGGACTATAGAAAAGGACTGAGAGCAGAGAAATATGAGACCTGGTCATCATTAACCACCACCATCATCATCGTTGTTGAGAATTTGCTGTTTACACTGTACAAAGCACCACTAGAAAAGAAAAATGGTCATTAAAGGACACAGTCCCAGTTCTATAATTCTTACCTTCTCATGGTGGTATTTTTGCTATCACGGAGTACCTATTCCTCTGAGCCTCCTGGAAATGTATCAGGAAAACCACTGATGTGAAAAACAGTGTAGTAAAAGACGCTTCTAAATTCCTCATATTATCACTTCCAGGGATCATAATCTAACTCACAAGAAACCAGTGAAGCAGAAGGATAGGGTCTGGTTCTATCTCTCCCCCATGACAGGCTGCGTGGCTTTGTACCTGACACTTGTCCTCTCCGGGCCTTGGTTCCTTACTATAAAAGGAATCGATTGGCCTTTGTTATCTACAAAAGTCATCCTGGTTTTAGCATTTCATAATTCTAGGATCCATAAAAATTTCATTATTGGAAGGCCAAGGTCAATATTTACTAGAATCAAAAGGACCAGATGTTCAAATATAAACAATCAGATGCTTAGGAAACAATAGACATCGAGGCAATCACGCAGCATGGGAGGCATGGTGTGTCAAGTACAATTCAGAAATATAGCAGACCAAAGTGAAATTCACACAGCACCTGGAAAGGGACATCCAAACCAGCAGTGAGGGGTTTGGTTTGGTTTTTAGCATCGTCAAAGGGAATAAGACAGTTAAATCAGACCATTTGCTGAATGATCATGGTGCAAAAAAATTGAAGGGAAGAAACTGAAATAATATAGTAGAGACCAAAAGAAGTATATTTTGGGATGCCACTGGGGAAATTCTCTTTCCTAACTTGTCTTCTGAGGCAGAAATGTCTGAGGCAGACAAACAAACAGAGCTAGACACAGAGAATGTTCTGGTCTCACACATGAGAAAGCCCTAAAAGAAACATAAGCACAATCAAAACACATATTTAGCCTATCACAATGGACTGTCCTTGGGTCAGAGATCGCCTGTGTGATTTTATCAAGGACACTGGAGGGCCCAGTGGGGCTGGGGAGGAACAGCATTCCTGCAGGACCTGAGCTGTGCAAGAACCCCCAAGTATCCTTCCAGCCTCTCTTGGGGAAGCAGAAACAAGTGGTAGCCCACACATTGGATTATCATGAATTATTTATCTCTTCCTAAAATAATACTGAGGCTCAGTTTCTGAAAGGAATCTGGAAGGAAAGCAGAGAAAAAGTTTCTTATTTCTTTAAGGTGATAATACTGATAATAAACAACAATAACCACCATTGACTAAGCACTCTCTATGTAGCGGTCTGCAGCATACAGGTTTGTCCAGCTCTCACTGCCCAGTTTTGAATCCCAGTTCATCCACTTCTTGGCTTGTAGATCTTGGGAAAGTTTTAAAACTTCCTTGAGCCTCAATTTTCTCATTTAAAAATAATAATGGAATCTATGGTGTAGGGTTGATATGAGATAATTCATTTAAGGAGCTTAGAATAATGCCTAGTCCATAGTAAAACCTCAAAAAATATTAGCTATTATCAACTATTATTAAGTAGTTTGTATTTACTAGTCAATCTGATTCTCAAATGACCCTATGAGTTTGGCATGTATACTAATAATGGCACCAGTTAACAGACTGAGGATATTGCAGTTCATAGAAGTTAAACAACTTGCCCAAGTTTACACAGTTAGTTACTGGGATATGTTTCAGAGTTGGAGAGGCTTGATAGCCAGAAAGTGGTATTTTATTGATAGTCTAAATGCATGTTGAATTTGATTTTATATGGCAAAATGACATTGTTTTATTATAATTCTAAAAATTTAAGTTACATTAAGAAGGTTCTGCTATAAGAGGAAGAGGTTGGAGAGAGACAATAAAACCATTAGTAGTAACAGAGTTGTGAAGAGAAAACACCCTGAACCATGAGCCAGTTCAGACTAGAAAGGCAAGTCAGACAGATACCCGGAAGTGGGAGAGGGGGTCTGATGATCTAAAAAGACCATCCATTTTAAACCTAACGGGCCCAGAGGGTATTGGTGATGGGCAAAAACAAGGCAATCAGGAGGGCAGCTGGTCACAGGAAGTTCACCTTTAGGTAGATAGCATGGCATAAGTGCTTTGGGAACTTGAGGTTTTGCCATTGACAACTCTTAGCTTTTATAAAATAAGGAGTTAATCTAGAACTAATCCTTTGGATTCTTTCCAGCTTCCTAGAGGAAGCATATAGATAAAACATAGGACATAAAAGAAAGATTTCAGAGATTAAAGAGTCAGTCAATGACCAAGGCATGGATCATTATTCTGGCTTTGAAGTAAAAGAGAAAACTGGGGCAATGATTGACTTTTTAAGATTAAAGAAAATTATTAGTTTTAAGAAATGACTTGAACAGGATAATTAATATAGCCATGTGTAAAATGGAGGCCATCTAGAAATTAATCTAAGAAATCTAAACTAAAGGATACAACAATGAAAGCCAAATAGTCTTTATTTATAGAAGAGAAGCTTAGTTTGTGCGATGCAATGTGAAGGTGTCAGGACAGTTCAGCTGCCCCCAAAGTGTCTTCCTGACCCTGTTGAAATATGGCCTGGATTTACACCATTAAAATAAACCCCTTTTGAATGTAGTTTGCATTGCAAAGTGCACATTTCTTTCACATTCAGCTGTTGTCATGCTTTCCGGTCATTTAGTGTAGCAGGCTGACAAGTAGCTAAGGACAGTCAACTGAGGAGACAAGGATGTGAAGGGGGAGGTAGAAAAGATGCTTTTGGAATGTGTGGCCTTGCTCAAGTCAGACAATTCAACAACATGTGGGTGCCTGTTAATGCCCCAGATACTAAGCTAGGTCCCAGAGATAAAAAGATGAGGAAATTGTGGTTCATTGCATGGTGCTGGAGTTTTAAAAAGTGGGACCTGGTACTCAGAAAGGAAAGGTAGGACAAGAAGATTCTGTTCTATCACAATTTTGTTGAAGGATGGGACACGCAATTAGAAGAAAGCTTTTTCTTGGTCCCAGTGAATTCCTCTAAGGAACTGCCAAAATTTAAGTAGGTTTGATACTCTGTAGGCTGAGGAATGACAAATAATTCAAATGCCTTTAGTTCAATGATTTTTTTTTGAAATTTGAATTGTCCTTTTGAAATGGCCCTTTGAAATTTAAATGAGTAAAATTACAGTCATATCTGAACTTGTAAACTATATTGCTGACTATGAAATACATGTCCACTGCTAATTTTTTATGTCCCCCTTCTCTCTGGAACTTCACAGTATGCAGTGCTGATTGCACAGTAGGATGGCTGGGACAGGCGGCAGAGCCAGCAGCAGGAAATGGAGAGGAATGGGAGCTAGAAGGATCACTGAGAACTTCTGCAGTCCGAGAGCTCCTTACTTTCACAGGTGGTGTTTGACAAGTACCCTAAGGCATAACCTCTAGTCACGGAGATTACTCAATTATGCCTTAAAAAACTTTTAAGGAACAACTCTGGCTCTCGTATTTACTAGTTGAATAGCTATGGGAAATCATAATATTTACTTATAATTATTGAAGACTGACTGTATGCCAGCCACTGTGCTATGTGTTTTACCTGGAAAAACATTTAATTCTCACAACAACCCACTGAGGTGGATTCTACTATTTTTCCTATTTTATAGATGAGAAAACTTAAACATAAATAAGTTCAAGGTCATATAGCCTAACATTTGTCAAATCGAGAATTTGAATACAGGTAGTCAAGCTCCAGTGCTCATATTTAACTATCATACTATTCCAGTTATCTAAGTCTTCTAGGTATCAGTTCTCTCACTTAAAAATGGACACGTTGGGCCAGACAATGTCTTTCTGGCTTTAAAAATGCTATGATTTTAATTGTATGAATTATATCTCTGCTTAATATAGTTAGGGTTAATCTGGGTTTCTGAGTAGTCTGTCTTAGAGAAATAGGATCTAAAGACAAATTTCTGAAAACCCGTTTTTATTTCCTAGCTGTCTTTTGGGTTTCAGATAAGTTGGATGATAATATTCACTGTTCCACCAAGCATGCCCTTCCTCAATCTCCATTTATTGAAATTCTACCTATCTTTCAAAAGCCATTCTCAACAGTTAGAGATTTAGGGTGGAGATGTATTAGAGGGTTGGGGTTTGGGAGAAATAGCTGTGCTGATGCAAGGAAAAGATATAGAATAATGAAGAAAGAATGGAGGTAGACACTTAGAGATGAGGGAGGTAAGAGTCCTGTCGGCAGTGTTAAGGGTGACCCCACACTAGTAAAGCCTTCTCCATAAAGGGCAACAGTAAACCCACCAAAGTTATACTCAGTGGTGTCCAGCTAATCGGTGTGAGTTGAGGCTTAAATGAGATGACATGTGAAATATCTAACATGGTGTCTAGAGAGGCATCAATGTGATAGCTCCAAATTCCATGACCTGCCAGAGGAACCTCTCATCTCTGCCATGCTGAAGAAGGCTGCCCTCCTGCCTGGAAGGAGAAGCACAAGCAGAGGTCAGAAGAGGTTCAATGGGGAAAAGAGAAGTCAGGAGGATAAGACAAGTACAGGCACCCAAAGAGAAAAAGGAGAGCCAAAGCTAGAAAAGTAAGAGAGAAAAAGGAAATGTAAGGGAATCATGGTAGAGAAGAGAATAGATATAGGAATGGAAGCAAAGAAGAAAAGGAAAGAGGGAGTTATGAGGCTTGGAAAGAAAAAGTTTGTGCTGCTCCTGCAGAATCTAACCCAGAGGAAGAGTCCCAGAGGTAATCAGGTGCAGCACCCAAGCTGGGAGCACTAGTCACTTGCCACAGCTCTCAGACCCATTCTCCCCAACCCCCACCGCTCTGCTCCTGCTCTGTCTTATAGGGGTTCTCCCCTCTGCCCTCTGTCATCTTGTCCATTGGCTTCTCCTGCTGTTTACCGCTGGGTGGCCCTGTGGTATTGGAAGAAGGAAGAAGTCAGGGGGGTTCTTCCACTCTCTTTGCTTCGGGAGGCACCCTAGCAGTAGTTACATTTCCTTCCAGGCTCCAACTCCCACTGGATAAGCCCTTCATGGTTCTGGCAGCCTCCTCCCCAGGTCCCTCCAGCCCTGTGGGGGGGTGGGGGGGGGGGGGTTGGACTCAAACACAGCAGCTGCTAATCTCAGGATTGCCTCACCTTCTCCTGGTTGCACTTCTAGTTCTTTCAACCCCCTTGTAACTAAGTCACTGCAGTGAATTATCACTATTGAATTTTCTGGGAAAGAAAACATTACTCTCATTTGGATTCACCCTCAGAGTTGAAAGGCAACGTTCCCAGTGGAAGCAGCACATCAAAAGAAATCCAGCCATTCCAAGGGTCAGGGAGGGTCAGAGTTCACTTCTCCAGTGTCTGATTGTAGAGGAACACTAACTGTCAGAGTTGAGGGACTCTTAGCCTAGGAGTTATCTGTAAAATGACTGAGTTCACGGCCATTCATGTCTATTCCTTCCTGATTTACTGTACTCACTTTGATCACTTGAACCTTAACTTAAAGAACATCCAAATTTTATTCCTCCCAGGGTTATTAAGTGCCCATTACGTGCATAGAGGATGCATCGCTAGATGTGGTGGGGAGGGGACACAGGAGAGATGAAGGGCATTCTCAATTTTTGGATGTGTCTGTTTTTAGCAAACTGAGGTTTGTGGCTATCAGGAGACCCTTTTGAGTTTTTACAGTCCCCGCAGAGCTGCAGACACACAGAGACAATTTTATCTTGAGAGCGTTCATCTCTGCCATCTCCCAAGTCCTGTGAAACCAGGCTCCTGTTCTTCAGGAATCCACAGACGGGTGGGGGCACAGTAGGCACAGACTGACCCTCAAGCCATGCTAATGCCAGCGGTAGGGTGGATTCTGCAGCGAGTAGGGGGGATGCATGCAGAAGACAAGCTGAGTCTGAGGGTTTGACAAGTGGAGGGAGCTCTGGGATTTTCCGGTTTCCTGGGAGAGAACAGAGCAGGATCAGTATTAGCTGTGAAAGGACAGAGGCACCTGAGATGTTGTTGTCTGTAGACCAGGCTAAGCGGGGGACGTTCTGGCAGTGGAGTGGAGACTGAAAGGTAGAGGCGGCCTGAAGGACTCTGAGACTAAGGGACTGGGGCTTGAGGACATGGGGAGTCATTGGCGGTTCTTGAGCACCATGAGGCAAGGTCACTTCTGGGATGGCAACTTTGCTGCTCGGATGGATGAATTACAAGCAGAGGAGAAGATGGGGACAGGAGAAGGAACTGCAGCTCCCGGGGACAGCTTGTGCAGGAAGCCTGGGCTTGACCATCGCCCAAGGGGCAGATCAACATCTGAGCTTCCTTTCCATCCATTCAAGGGCAAGTTTCCTCCGCCTGGGGGGGCGGGGGACGAGGGAGCGCCCCTTCCACGGTTGAGTGATACGCAGTCTCCAGCGTCTTAAGTTTCCAATTTCTCCTTGCCAATCGGCTACTACAGGTGGGCGATTGAGAGCTCTGGGCAAACATGTGGCTCCAGGGCTGCCCACGGCAGCCGCCGCGGTTCGTCCCCTCCAGGCCCGGGCGCCGCCGCGGGCCGTGCCGGGCAGGGTGCTCCCCGAGCTGCGCGGCGGCTGCTCGAGGAGGCCAGGCGGGCGGCAGCGAGAGGCTGTGCCCCAGTTTGTGTCCAATCAGGGAGTGCGGGCTGTGCCCCGAGCCGGGCAGCAATGCGTAAACAAACCCACGGCAACTCCTCCGCCCCCTGGGCTCGCTCGCCCCGCGCCCGCCGCCGCTGTAGCCGGCTCCGCTCTGCTCGCGCCTGCCCGCCCCGCTGGCCGGCCCAGCCCAGCACCCCCGCCCCTCGCAGCTCGCACCCCCGCCGCCCCGCCCCGCCCCCGCCGGCGCGGGCTCTCTCACCTACCGCCCCACGCGCGCGCGCTCGCGCACCACGCGCCCCGCGCGGCCCGCCCGGATCGTGGCCTCTCGAGAGCAAGGTAAGGGCGATGTGCGGGGACCCGGGCGGCTTCCCCTCCTGGCGCGGCCCGGGGAAGTTTCTGACGTCGCCCTTTTGAGCTGGGCTGGGGGAAGCTCTAGGCTCTCGGGGAGCCTGGCGGGCGGGAGGGGCGGCCCGGCCCCCGGGGGTCACAAGTTGCCCAACCTGACATTGGTGCGGGCGGGCGGCGCGGCGGGACCCGGCACCGTGCGGGCGAGGGGAGGGCCCCGAGGAACTTTCTCCTCCCCAGAGGGCTTCCCTCCAACAGCGGTCGCGGCCCCGCCGAGGGAGCAGCCGGCTCCCTGGCTAGAGGGAGACCATAAATGTGTTTGAAGAAGCTGACGCAGTTGGTGACGCTTGCTGCTTCCTGACGGCGACCGGCCGCGGCAGCGCCTTCTCCGAGGAGGGACGAGCGAAGTCGGCGCTCGGGCCCTTCCCCCGCCCGGGAGCCGCGCGCCCCGGTGCCTGGTGTGGGGCCTGTGGGCTGGGGACGCAAGCATCTGGTCCCGCTCCCGCTGGGGAGCGGGCCCCGGCAGCGCGCGTCGCTTCCGTTTTGATTCGCTCGGGTTATTATATAAGATGTCACGGAGAGGAAAGGGGCGAGCGGGAGGCATGTTGGCGAGGGAGCGTCGGCCAGTCGCGAGTGGCGGGAGGGGCAGGAGTCAGGGCCGGGCAGGGACCCACCTGTGCGTCCCCCGCGCCCCTGCGAGCGCCGCCCGCGCGCGTGCGGGGTGGGATGGAGATGAGGTCCGAAGGGGCGGTCGGACGTGCCCGCCGCTCCTCTCCGGGACCGGGAACACTCAGACAGCGGCCGAAACGTGCCTTTCCTCTCGGCCGCCTGGCTTGGATCTACACGTTTCTGGCTCCAGGCGTTTGTACTTTGAAACATTTGTTTAATATTAAGGAAGCTGCGTGTGCGGCCGTCATAGTACGCCCGGAACGTGTGCCCCTAAGCTCCAAAGCGCTGAATGAATCATCGCCCGGCGGACCGGGCACCGATGATTCAGGCGGAGTATACACGCGCGCGTACTCGCCGCGTGCCTCTGACCCAGGGTTACCTAGCGGTCCTACTGCAGCGAAGACGCCTGGAGGGGCGGGGAAGAGTTAATGCAAAGGGTTGACGGTTTATTTTTTCGCCCCTTCCACGATTGGGGGAACTTTGGGGCTGTCAGTTTCCGCAGATTTCCCGAGGCTTGTTTCACATTCTTGGAAGGGTTACAAGATTCCACCTGACTGCATTAATGAGTCGGTGGAGGAGCGTTGATTCGCTACAGAGCTGGGTCCTGTCTCATTCAGAATTCGGATGGTGTCAAGTGAAGTTTTGGGCTCTGAGAGAATCCTTCTAGTAATTACCTCTACTTAAGTACCGCTAAAGTAATTAGCAAAACTTAGAAAAGTTAGTGGATCTTAAGAGAAAAACAAGTGACTCCTAAGTAGAAAAGTCCTACTTAAAGATTTTATTTTTGGGGGCGGGGGCTTAAAAGCCAAATCCTAATAGTTTGCCATTAATAGCAAACATATGACCATTGTGATCTCCCTGAAAGACTAACTTGACTCGTTCCACCACAACTCACCCTTGTAAGATTGAGTAAAAATTTTCTCATCACTTAGTACTCTGCTTAGCAAGGAAGGCCCTCTGGATCGTCATAAGTAGCTTCTTACTCCTCACTCTAAGAACCACCTCCTAGTCCTATTTCATTTTCTTATAGTACTTCATCGCTCTATTTAGGGGTTCTTTAAATGCTATCTCTGCATTAGGATGTAAGCCCCACTCTGTCAGGATTTTTTTTTAAGGATTTTATTTATTTATTTTTAGAGATAGAGGATGGGAGAGAGGAAGAGGGAGAGAAACTTCTGGGTGAGAGACACAACCATTGGTTGCCTCTCGGATGCCCCCAGCTGGGGACCTGGCTGGCAGCCCAGACATGTGCCCTGACCGGGAGTCAAACTGGCGACCTTTTGGTTCTTTGCCCTCTGGCGCTCAGTCCAACTGAACCACACCAGCCAGGGCTTGCGGGCATTTTTGCCTGTTCTGTTCACTGCTATAACTTTAGCACTTAGAACCATGCCTGGTATATATTTGGCACTCAGTATTTGTTGGCTCATGAATATATACATTCATTTTTCCTGATTTCTTGGTAGAAACATCTTCAACAGTTAAAATTCAGTGCCTTTGTGGGCCAGACACTAAGATGGTACCGTTCTCATTTTTTTCTTCCACTTTTTTTTGGTTGGTTTCTTCCTCTGTGCCGTTAACTTACAGCACAAGATGGGTTTGTGTATCACATCCCAAGGTGCTGAGTATGAAGAAAGAGAAGGCATGTGGAGCCTTGTCAAGGGAAAGTGTGTTACTGTGTAAGTCAGTGGAGGATTAAAAATACTCTCTGTGCTAGTTGGAAAAAAGAAGTGCAGAATATTGAAATGGAATCAGCAAAATACTATATTTTTGTAGTCTTCTCTCCCCATTGCCTGTGCCCCAACCTCAAATTTAGCGGTAGTTGGGAAGGTCCATAGCAGGTAGAACTTAATATGAAGCATTAACTCAACTAAATGAGTACGAGGTTTGCATCTCTGCAGAGGTCTTAACTCTGCTCTTGTTAATGTTGCTAACTTAACTCCACAGGAGAGTAGATCAAACAAGTTATTTTAAATTATACTTTAAACAATTTAAGTGTATTATAACAAATTCAAACTATAATAATAAGCCAATGATATAATGGAACAATTTGAATGTAGTGCTTACTACTACCTCCTTAGAAGGTAAACTTTATGTTATTATAAACAATAAATTTGGGAAGCATATCAGCCAGCATTAGTGTTGTAGTAATATTTTAAGAACTTAGTACTTCCAAAGTCACTGCTAGAAGATTGGGCACCCAGCAATTCCTTTTCAGTAACACTCATTGTGGTCACTTACAGAAGCATACTCTCATGAGGGAGCTTAGATAAATTTAAAGCTAAACAGGACCTTGAAATTGCTTGGCATACTTCATTGCTTTTTACCCATCGCTTTTCTGAAGAAACTAAGGCACAGTGAGGTGTCTTGCCCAAGATGCTGGGCAAGGATGAGAACCAAGGGTTCTGGTGTATTGGTGGAAGTCCCTGAATTTGCCAAAGCTCCCATAAGTGGGGGAAGAGTGACTTCTGCCATTAGCTGATTGTCTGCCTCTTGGGAACGCTCAGAGAGTAAACTGTATCTTATACTCTCCCATGTGCCTTGGACATCTAGCAGCTCAACCAATGCTTGTTGAACGTGGTTGGACAAACAATGTATTTTAAGTTGAAAATATTCTAAAGAATTCAAAACGCAGGAACACAAATCTCTTTTCTAGATTGAAGAAGTTTTCTGACAGTCAGAATGCTGGCAGTAATTAACCTTAGAACTTTTATGGTAATGAAGCTACTATTTAGTTTCCCTGCCTCCAAAATTTCAAATAAAATAGCTTATAACTTAAGTGCACGCACTTGCTTAGTTAGCTTAACTGGAGAAACAGCAGGAAAAACCCCTGGTAGGTCTTGCCTCTGCCACAGTGTCCACTAGAAAAGCCTAGGCTCTGACAGCCAGATAGGCTCGGGGCTGAAGCTCAGCTCTGCTCCTAACGAACGGGGCTGGCTCTCTGTAGCAAACTGCCTAACTTTTTCAAGCATTCTCTCATCTCTAAAATGGGGGTAATAACACTTGACCCTAAAGGGTAGTTGGAGGACTGGCATGACATACATACAGTGCCTGGTGTACACTAGGCTCTTAATGAATGATAACATCTGTAATCAGGACTTCCGATTTGTGTGGCCATGGAAAGAGCTTAATCTCTCACAGCTTCAGTTTTCCCACCTGGAGAATAGGGGTTAAGATGAGAGGAGGGAGGATTAAGTGATCTCTAAGATTTTGTCCATCTCTATAGTTTAAGAAGCCAATAAAGAATGCATAATTCTCCTGTAATTTTAGTTTAAATGAAATGATTCATAGTGGTCTAACCAGGGGGACTATAAAATGTCTGGTTTCTAGGCATTCCTAAGAATTTAGCATAGTTAACTGTGATGATATTAAGTATATTTTCATTATTTTATATGCTATGTCTTGGATACAGAGTTAACTTAATATTTCCTTAATGCTTCAGTCTCTCAGTTTACAATCTATAGGGCAGCATAAGGACTATATAGGTTAATCAGACATGAACACTGTTTCTTTGAGAGGCTTAAGAGTCATATCTTAACCTCCTAACTGGGTTGTCCAAGTTAGGAAGTTACGAAAATATCCTCTAGAAGAGAAGCATAGAGAGCCTAAGTTACAGTAGGGACAGGTGGGTTGGGTAGAAATAAATGCAAAAGGACTTGTTGACTAATTGGGTGAGGGAATTGAGGGAGAAGTCAAAGACTGAGACTGAATGACTTTGGGTGGTGATGGCAGGAATTGAAATAGTCATGAAGGGCCACAAGTAAAGGCACCGCAAGTAATGTGCATTCAGTAGAAATTTGTGTCATTAATGGAAATTATTGGATTTGGATATTTTAATGAATTTTTTTTTTTTTTTTTTTGCCCATGGACAGTCTAGATGGCTGGGAGCCATTAGAAACAAGAAGATTTGGGGACATCCTTTTGAGGGGATGGTGAAGCTGTGAGAAAGGGTCCAAGTGTAGGGAAAAAGAATAAAAGGCCAAGGTAGGGCCTTGAATAAACCATTATTTGTGCCCTTAGCGGGGGAGACAGATAGAGGCTTATAGGACGCTGAGAAGAAAGAAGCAAGAAGAAAACAAAGAAGAGATTGGGTTAAAAAAAATGACAAAGGAAAATTTGGAGGAGGCTGATGAGGTAGAAGGGCTGAGACTGAAGGCTGGAAAGAAGTCATTAGATTTGTTATTGAGACCATTGTCAATCGCCTTTGAGGATCAGGGCCAGTGCCTCAGTGGAGAGGGAAGTCAGCCAGTACCTGAAGAGTGCGTGCATGGGAGGGAGATGAAGTGAGTCCCTGTCAGCTGTGACTGGACTGTGAACATCTGAGAGGACAGCGACTTGAAGCCATGAGAATGCCAGCGAAACGTTCTTAAAAACAAAACCTTAAGTCCTGAGGATGTTGTAGCTGTCAGTGGAGAGGAAGGAATTGAAGATCAAGAGAGGGAGTGGGAGGATAATTACTGTACCAGGCCCTCCACTGATAGGAGAGACGAGAGCAAGGTTGGGTGATTGTGCATCCCGATTGCCCAGGACAGTCTTGGTTCACAAGTGTTATCCCAGTCTGATTATGGAATAATATTTTAACAAATATTTGGACAAATAGTGCCTATTTTTATTCTAACAGAAAGACTTTTGAATAATATATCATTTGGTGACCCTACTCATGACACAGGTACTCATGGAAAAACAGATGTGATGCGGAAGGAAAAAGAGGTTAAATGAAAGTAAAGAGAAACTGAGATTTAGAGAGGAAAGTTGAAAGCTGAGAGGGAGGGTGGCTGCGTTCAAAGTGAGTTGGTTCCTTTCTCTTGGGGAAAAAAATTAACAGAGGAGACCAGTTGATTTGCTGAAAGTAAGCTGGGAGTGAGAGGGGTAAAGCTGGGAGGTGGAGGAGAGTGGGAACGGTTGGGAGTAGCTGTGGATTTGCAGGAGCCAAAGGGATGAGGGCCCTGACAAGTTGCTAAAAGGCCTTAGCCTTGTGACAGGACAGATCTTCCCTGTGTTTAGGCTTTCTCTAGCAATGCTCAGGAAGTTGGAAGTGGAGGTGGGTGAGTATCAGGGGAACTACCAACTCCATACAGGCCCTTGTTGAGTAGATAGGCAAGTGAAACCAGTGTGAATGGGCTGGGAAAATGAGCAGGAGATGTGAGATTAGAATGTGTTGTGAGTGGCTAGTGTAGGAAGAACAAAGAAAAGAGAAATGGTAATGTGCAGGGGTGGTTCTAAGCTACTGGCAAAGGGTATGTGAGGAACTTTCAGGGTGTCTTACTGTTATGGAGGGATCAGTTATGAGTGATGATGGAAATTCTAAGTGTGGCCAATTCTGAGGATGGAAAAGTGACACAGGTAGAAGGTAGAAGGTCATCGATCTTAAGGAACTATGAGGTCAAGATGTTAAAATGATTATATATCAATGTCAGTGACTTTTAAACATTCTGGAATACATTTATTATTAAAGCCTTTCCAAACTTTTAATCCATAGATTTGGAAAGTACCTTAAAGATAGGGAAGTTATTTCTTCATTTAAAAGATGAGGGTGCTAACATCTTTTAAAGACTTTCTGGAAAGATTATAACTTACCCAGATTACAGGTGTGTATCTCTGAAAAGAATTGGAATCTCTGAATCTCAGTTTAGCATCACTGTATAGGGCAGAAGCATAGGATCCACTGAACAAAATTTTAGAAAGCTTCCTCACCATTCAGCTCATCTACTGCTTTTGGAACACCAGTGTTTGTGGACCTGGAACTCCACTGACAGGAGCTCCACTGAGGAAAGGCCATATCTGACAAACCCACTACCAGCATCATACTCAATGGGCAAAAATTACAAGTGTCCCCCTTAAGATTGGGAACAAGACAGGGATGTCTGTTTTCACCGCTCTTATTCAGCAGAGTACTAGAAATCCTAGCCACAGCAATCAGAGAGGAAGAAGTTATAAAAAGCATCCAAATTGGAAAGGAAGAAGTAAAACTGTCTTTATTTGCAGATGACATGATACAGTACATAAAGAACCCCAAAGATTCCACCAAGAAACTACTAGAGCTGATCAATGAATTCAGCAAAGTAGTAGGATACAAAATTAATACCCAGAAATCAGTTGCATTTTTATATGCCAATAATGAAGTAAGAGAAAGGGAAATTAAGAAAACAATTCCATTCACAATTGCTTCAAAAAGAACAAAATACCTAGGAATAAACCTAACCAAGAATGTAAAAGACCTGTACTCAAATAATTCTAAGACACTGAAGAAAGGAATTGGAGAAGATACAAATAAATGGAAGCACATACCGTGTTCATGCATAGGGCGAATTAACCTCATTAAAATGTCCATGCTACCCAAAGCAATGTATAGATTCAATGCAATTCCTGTCAAGAGTCCAATGATGTATTTCACAGAACTAGAACAAATATTTCAAAAGTTTATGTGGAACCACAAAAGGCCCTGCATAGCAACAGCAATCCTGCAAAAGAGGAACAAAGTTGCGAGAATTATGCTACTTAATATCAAACTATACTATAAGGGCATATTAATCAAAACAACATGGTACTGCATAAAAACAGGCACATAGATCAATGGAACAGAATAGAAAGCCCAGAAATAAACCCATACCTTTACAGTCAATTAATATTCAACAGGGGAAGCAAGCTCATACAATGGGTTAAAAATAGTTTATTCAATTAATGTTGTTGGGAAGATACATGCAAAAAAATGAAACTAGACTACGTCTTATATCACACACAAGAATAAATTCAAAATGGATTAAAGAGTTAAATGTTAGACGGAAACCATAGAGCTCCTAGAAGAAAACATAGGCAATAAAATCTCAAACATTGCTTATAGCAATATTTTAGCTAATATATTGCCCACTGCTTTTAGGACACCAGTGTCCGTGGGCCCGGAACTCCACTTGTGGAGAGTCCATCTGCACAGACTTCTAACTAAAAGGCAGGTGATGGCACCTTTGAGGAGGACCATGAAAAGCACCGGTTCTTCCTCACCAATCAAGGAACAGATGACAGTCAGAAAACAAAATATTAACTTTGTTATCGATGAAACTTAGAGAACATTGCTTAGTGAAGCCCACAACAGTCTGGTGCACCATCTACACTAGTCTAGACTTCGACCCTACTGGATGGAAAGTTTGAGGCTGCAGAGCAGAAACACCCAAGTTTCTGCCTTTCACTGCCCTGGCAGAGAGAAAGATTAAGAGGCCAAATTGCTCCTGCCTAATATCTTTGGTAGAAAAACTCCACCCATTTGAGAACTGGGAAACAGACCTACGGCTGTTACACACCAGCCACGTAAATTGCTCCGCCTGGAAGGGGATGGAGATGGTGTAGGGCAGAGAAGACAGGAGTAGATCAGGAATGTCCCTCCTTTGGAAACTATACGAGAGTAAGAAAGAGGTATTTGTTCCCTTTAAACATAAAGTATTGACCTCTCTTAACTCTCTTGTTTGCATTTCAGTTAAACCAGCTTCTGAAACACCAGGTGAATTTTTCTGTTACCTAGAAGTGAGTGTAATGACTCCGAATGGTTTGAGCACAGCCCTTAGTTAATCAGTTTCACAGTCGAACCCCGTGGATCCTTCCGTCCTCCCAGGTCGTCTCAGGAAACCCGCAGATGTCAGACCAGAAACTTCCAGCTTCAATATCGTGTTTTTGAATTCGGCACTTTGGAAAAATAGGAAGGTCTTTCTCCTCATAAAATGTTTAAGGAGCCCTTCTTGGACACGGCACACTTGAAACTAATCCTTATTCTGTCACTATTAGTGACTTACTAATAACTACTGAGTGCCTTACTTTCCTCATCTGCAGCATGGGAGAAAATAATACCTGTTCTATATCCCAGGTATTGGATGTGAAAGCTTTTTCAATATAAATAGTCTTGTGCAATGGTATCAATATCACTTTAAGGGATTCAATGTCAACTAGGAAGTTTAAGAGCTTTTTAAAATGAAGTGTTTCAAATAAACAACTAAGATGACTATTGAAATTTGGTGGGACTCTGCTTTAGGCACTCAAGATAAATCACGATGACCTTTCTTCCTTCATCCCTGTCAATGTGTCTAATAATTATGGCCAAATGAGATTCAAGCACTATGTTTTCTGACAAATTAAATTTCTGCTTTTTCATTTCTCTTTTAACTTTTAAAAGTATTTTTATTGTAAAATATAACATCTGTATAACTTCTGAAATGTAAATGTACAGTTCATTAATTATAAAAAGTGAATATCCATGTAACTACTACCCAGCTTAAGAAATAGAACATTTTAATTTTTGCCCTCATAGGAATCATTTTTCTTTAAAAAAAAATGTGTGTGTGTGTGTGTGTTTTAGGGAGGTCACGAGTAGTGGCAGTAGGCAAAAATAAGTATAGAATATGTGCGCCTTTTCAGTGGAGTTAGATCGAAGGTGTAATATTAGTTTTCTCTTATTTTTACTCTATAGCTATTTCTTCTATAACTATGGCATTAGTGTTTAGGACAAGTGCTGCGTTTTCAGCTTTAAAGATCAAAATCTTCAGGCTAAGAATCTTCAGATTAGTGCTCTCTGGATGTGAGTGAAAAAGTTGTAATCCTTTGAATGTGAGAAAAGTCCTCGTGCTTAATTATTTTGTAAATGTTCTCATCATCCCTCCTTTGCCCATCTTTAGAAGCAAAACAGCTAAGACTCCAGTATTGATGACAACTTTGTGCAGTAGTCACATGTCTTCTTGGGAGGAACTTAATCATTATCGAGGCAAATACCTTTCAGCTCAGCCCACCATCGACTAGATTTGAAGTGGCAAGGAGGAGTCAATGAAAACAGCCTAATTGCACAAAAATCTGTATTTTCTTTGTTTAATTATAATCTAGTGTTTCAAATTCTACCATCTTTTAAGACTAGGTGAGTCAGTAAATCAAAAGTGTTTAGTGGGATTCAGAAAAGGATACTCTTGAATAAGTTTTGTATAATTAAAAAAGAAAATGATAAATATTGAAATCATTGGGAAAGTAGTTTAGCTAATCAGGTGTGTCTATAAAAACAGAAAAGTTACAAGTGTTTAAAAAATTAATAAAGGCTCATCTTTTGGGGCAGTTTGTTTGGTGGTAAGATTTAGTTACAGGGATTTTAGATTAGAATTTGGTGGGCTGAACATGTGTTTACTGTCAGTCCCTCCTGGGACACCACTATAGAAATGGTAAACCCGAGAAGAGGCAACAGCAGATGGGAGATGCCAACCAAATTTTGGAGGTTGAAAAGCAAGTAGACCTGGGGCAATTGACGTAGTATAATGGAGAAAGTTGATACTTAAGTGTCTTATAGGGGGTTGGGAGTACCTACCAGGGAGAAACAACTAGTTTATTCCCCCAAATCCCAGAAAGGCTCTGGAATTAGAGACTTTGAATTGGGGCCTAGGGCTGACAATAAGGGACTGATTGAAAGTCTGTAAAAGGAACCGCACCCTCACTTAATTTTCCCTGTTCCATACATACAGCAAGACAAAGTTCTTGCCGGAGACTGGACATTTTTTTCCCTGGAGGAATGGAAGTAAATGAACAATGTTCCTGATTTAGGGATTCCAGGCAGGACAGAGGGGAAGGGTGTAATGCTCAACTGAAAACAAATTTAATGAACTGTGCATACCAAACAGTGAGACCCTATGCTCTTTTTACCTCCCCTGATGCTGGGAAGGATATTATAGGACTCCTCTCAGGGAAAATGAAGATCCCTACAGTACAGGCCTATAGATACTGACAGCTGAGGTCCCACAACAACAGCAAAACAAACTATAGTGAGCCCACTAATCCACAACCCCACTTCTCCTCCTCCATGAATGTGGAACTTACAGTGAGCTTTTTAGTGCCTTCTCTTTAGTACAAATAGATAACCAATGAATATGAAATCAGAACAAATGAGAAAAAATTATGGAGGAAACAAATACAAGGAGAAGAATAAAATGAAAATAATCAAAACTAACACACATGTAATTAATGCAATAAGGCAAGGCTATAAAAAAGAATCAGAGAATAATGATCTTGAAAATTAAAAGTAGCATAGTAAAAAAAAATCATTGGAAGGACCAGAAGATAAGGTAGAAATACAAGCAAAAAGAAAGAAAACGGAGAGAAAAAATAGAATTAGATGATCAGTTTGGCAGGGATTATATCATACTAATAAGAGTTCCAGAAAGGAGCTACAGATAAAAGTAGAGGAAATTGCCAAAGAAGTAATTTGAGAAAAGTTTTTAGAACTGGAGGACATACATTTGTAGACTAAAGGGATTCACAAAATAGATAGGAGAATGAATGAAAAAAAAGATCGATCAATGTATAAGACATATTATTGTAAAATTTCAAGATGCCCAGAAAAATGGGAATATCCTAAATGTCATATTGGCGTGGGTGGTAGTGGGGAGGAGGACCCACATGCAAAAAAAAAAATGGAAATTGGAATGGCATCGGATTTCTAATAGTAACACAGGAACCTTAGGACAATGGATGAATTCCTTCAGAATTCTGAGAGAAACTATTTACAATCTAGAATTTCCAACACAAACTATCAAGTGGAAGACAGAATGAAGACAGTTTGAGGGTATGACAGGTCTCAAAAACTTATGTCTATGCATCATTTTACAGGAAACCACCAGATGGTATATTTTACCAAAACGTGGGCATAAACCAAGAAAGAATAATAAATGGGTTTCTAGAAACAGGGCATCAAACATAGGAGAAAAGCAAAAGAAAATTCTGGGATGACAGGAGAAATTTGAAGGTGACAGTACAGCCCTAGAGAGAAGCCAGTCCAAACCAGAACACCGGGGAGAGCCACTCCTGGACTTTCCAAATGAAAACAAAATCAAAACTGATAGACGATCTGATATATCTGACCAAATGCAAGATATTCTTCAGAGGGGCTTTCCAGTCCCTGTGGAGCATGTGGGATAAATTATTGATTCAAAAAACCTAGTACATTAAAAAAGGACAATTATAAACTCCAGAGAAAGAGCAGCAGAAGAAAAGACACATAGAGTGAGATGGGCTCAGCAGGTGATAATATTCACATAAGTCATAATGACATAAATCACTAGTGTACTACTAAGCTGCGCATATGGCCAAGCTGCTATAATAGAGACTCCACAGGACTGTGACCTGAACAAAGAAATTTACTTTTCCCTATGTGACAGTTCAAGAATGAGCATTGCCAGTGAGTTGATGCCTCTGCTCCGTGCAGCTTTTCAGGAACCCTGATTCCTTCCATCTTGCTGCTCTGCCATCTTCTAAGACATTGTTCTGATCTGCTTGGTTAAAACCCAGGGGTAGCATATCATGCTCCAGCTTACAGATGGGGATAGAACAGTGAGGGGCAAAGGTTTAGGGCCCATGCCTTTAAGTGACACACATCACTTTCACTCATATTCCAGTGGCAAAAATTTAATCACAAGGCCACACCTAGGGCCAATACCAACATGTTCAACAAGTGGTAACCCAGACACTGACCAGTCATAACACAGGTCTGCTGTAGAGCAGGAGGGTCCTGGTACATTTACACAATGGAATACTACTCAGCCATGAAAAGAATGAAATCTTACCTTTTGTAATAGCATGGCTGGACCTAGAGGATGTTATGCTAAGTGAAATAAGTCAGACAGAGAAAGACAAATACCATAGAAACAGACCTATACATGTAGAGAAGAGACTGACAGTTGTCAGAGAGGAGGGGGCTGGGTGGGCTGTGAAAAAGGTGCAGAGAGTAGACAGTATAAATTGCTAGTTACAGAATATTCACAGAGATGTAGATCACAGCGTAGGAATATAGTCACTGATATGGGGCCAGCTGGGTACTTGAAACATAAGAGACCACTCTGTAAAGTACACGATTTTCTAACCACATTGTTGTACACCTGAAACTAATACAGAATAATATTGAGTGTAAACTGTATTTGAAAAATAAAAATAATTAATTAAAAAAAGAAACTACCAAGGAGAAAAAGAATGTTCTGGAAACTCCTTGCTATATCAAATGTTAGCCCTTTGTTTGCCAGAGAAGGGAACATTGGGCAGGAGAAGGTCCCTGGGAAGGTGTGACAGCAGCTTGGGCAGCGGCCATTTAGCATCAATGTGGCAGTATTTTCATAACAGTTGGTACAGTGGTACTAAAACACACAGCCTGAATATCAACCCTGACCTTACATGACTGCAAGAGAGGCTGGGAAAAAATGGTGACATAACTGTATTAGGAGACTAGACGAAGATGAGCCAGTGCATAAAAGGACATCAGTATTTACACAAATTACTGTGTTTTTTTTTCCGTGTATTATGCTCACTCATGTTTTGTGCACGTAATACATGGAATTACTATACCCATTATCATACCCATGGTATGTAATAATAACTATACCCATGTATAATACACAGCCTTATTTTTCCCTCAACAATTTGGGCAACAAGGTGCATATTATACACTGCAAAATATGGTACTAAATTAAAATGGAAAAGTAATAAGAAATATCAGTGTATATATTATTTAGGATATATAATTAAATATCAAATGAGAAGCTAAGTGGTTTTTAAGTAGTTTGCCCTTGGGAAATGGTTTTGGGGGTGAGTGGAGAGGTGATGCAGGCTATTGCTGTGCTTTCATTTTGAGCCTGGCAATACTGTTTGAGTTTTTAAACAGTTTGCATAGGTCATGTTGATCAAAGTAGAATTAATAAGATAAAAAGTAACGCAGTGCTACTAAGTGGATTAGGGAATGATTTACATGGATCCAGAGCTTTCAAAAGTATATATTAAAGGTTAAGAAATGTTATTTTGAAGTTAGAATCCTTCCTCACAACTGTGATTCCAGCCCTCACTGTGTCTCAGAATCATTTGAAGGAGCTTTTTAAAAATTCAAATGACTTCCTCCATCCCAGGATTCCCACTTAACTTGGCTTTGGTTAGGTCCCAAAGAGTCAGTAACTTTTAAGAGGACCCCAGCCCCTTCTGATGTATAGGGAGCATGTTTAGTTTAGTAGCTTAAACTCCTTTGCTTCCGCTTTTCAATTGTTTCTTGCATTCTTGCTATCCTCTCTCACTAATTTTCCTTCAAGTCAGGTCTTCTCTACCTCTCACTTCTGAGCTAATACGGTCTATTCTGTGTCAGAAGAGCGGGAGGAAAGAAAGGGAGAGACAGGGGAGAGGTCGTTTGGAGGGCCGTGAATAATAAGAATGGCTATACAGACAGCCAATACTCACTTTCTTTTGTTTTGCAGAAACTACTTTAATTGATGACCTTATCTTGAATTTCTTATAGAGTAATTTTAAAGCTCAAGTTCAAGTGAATTTGAACTAATAACATTTTGCTATTTCTTTACCTTCAGTGTGGCCTCCTGGATCTAAATCAGCTGCATCCTCAGACTGCCCTCAAGTTCTTTTCCTTCGGGTTTTGCCCCTGATGCTCCCAGCTGTGGTCTACCAGATGTTCACCAATAGCGGCATTTCTGTTTTACACCTGGGATCACCAGCAGTTTTCGTAGCTCCCTAATTTTCTGTGAGGCAATTCTTAGAAAGGTGATTAGCAAGCAAGAGATGAAGAAATATTAGAATTATATATTTACCAAAGTTAGACATCTTGTTACATTGGTCTTTGACTAAAGAGATTTAATATACCTGAAAGAAAAAATGTTATGTGAATGAAAGAAATATTTAAGACCTCAGGGAAAAACTTCTTTAAAAAAAGTCTAACTAATATTAGATTTTTAAAGATACCAATAATTACAGGCATAGTTAAGGTTTCCTTTGTACTTTTCCCAGTCCCATTTCCAGCCTCCCTAGACTCACTGGTCCTCGTGAACAGGGAGTGCCAGTGACCTGCCTGTGAGGGTCGCACATCAAATCAGTGCCTGCCCGGTACTATGACAGGACTTCCTTCTAGCACTCTCTCCAGTATGTGGGGAGCTGTCCCACCAGTTTCTGAGGGATTACCTTACATTTAATACATGTGTAAAGCTGGGCCACAGTGTGACCCTTAAAGTGAAGGGTTGATTCATCTCATCAACAAGTCTTATTTAGAGCTTGCCCACTTAGTGCCAGACTCTCCCAGGCCATTATTACATTGCAAACTCAAATTCATTGGATCTCGGGTGGGGCCTGAGATTCTGCATTTCTAATAAGCTCCCAGGGGATGCTGCTGGTCCACAGATCACATTTAGGGAAGCAAGGTTCTTGCTAATGGTTGTCAACCCCCGTTGCTCTTTAGAAGCTTCTAGGACCTGTCCCTAGTGATTCTGACTTAATTGGTCTAGGGTGGGGCTTAGACATAATATACATATTTGTGTGTGTGTGTGTGTATTTTTCAACTTCCCAAGTGACACTAATATGCAAACAGGATTGAGAACCACTGTTATGAACTCTGCACACTTGCTGTGACACAGGTTATAGGGAACCGATCTGCCCAGCAATGGCAAATGTAGCTCAGCCCCATGGGAAACCCCATAGGCATGTGGTGACACACAGGATGCCAAACCCACGGATCAGTTCTCCTGTGGGAAATCAGGCCTGCAGTATATCTAGGCTGCTTTGTGACTTGCTCTTGCTGAAACTACCTCACTCTGAGTTGAGGCAACAAATGCTTACTGCATATCTTTAAAGTAACTCCCTGGAGTCTGTGCTAATTCTCCCAAGGATTGAAGTGTAACCAGACCAATTACTCTTATCGTTCCCTTGCATTTACAACATTTTTTCCTTGTTAATCTGTAAGAAGTAATCATCCTTTCCATTGCTATCTGTAAAAAGTGATTACCTAAAGCAAACCTAAGGATAATGAATGAAAACATTTCTTTGATGTATTCTATTAGAAAGCCAATAAAAGCCTGTCAAGGCAAGGGTTGGGCGTTCCTCTTGAGAGAGTGGCCGTGCAGTCTCTTTTTCTCCACAGGACTCAGTAGTCCGTGTGAATTTGTCTCGTCTCATCCATAACACCGCGGACACTGCAGGCCAGTGTCCACATCACAGGTAAAGCTTTCTTATGTGGATTTTGTAGCAGTCTGGGAAGCGCCTTATAGAGCCTTTGTGATAGGAATCCACCTGCTTTATAGATGCAGTTCATGGAGAAGGGATTCCTCTTGGATTGCTAGGTTCCTGAAGATGAGGTAGAGGTGGCTAACAGAGCAGGCATACCTCAGAAGGAAAACTGGCCTTTTCATTAAAACCCAGATGTCATCCGATACAGGAAGGATATTTGAAATGATGAACCAATACAAAGTTAGTATCTCTTTATACAGGGGGTCCTTCTCTTTTCTACATCCTTTCAGTAAGAGATCATGGAAAAATAATGCTGTAAACATTGATGCTTTATGTTTTCTTCAGAGAATTCTATAAACTTCTTATTATCCCTATGTATATGTTTACCTATAAATATGTGCTCTTACAAAGTTTCTGTGTAGCCAGAATTTATATTTTTCATTTGCCAATTATTTAGAAAAATTAGAGTATTTTCTGTACATTTTCTTTTGGTTCCTAACTTGTCTTAAAAAGTGAGTGACTTAGCCCTGGCTGGTACAGCTCAGTGGATTGAGTGCAGGCTGCGAACCAAAGTGTCACAGGTTTGATTCCCAGTCAGGGTACATGCCTGGGTTGCAGGCCATGACCCCCAGCAACTGCACATTGATGTTTCTCTCTCTCTCTCTATCTCCCTCCCTTCCCTCTCTAAAAATAAATAAATAAAATCTTTTTCAAAAAAGTGAGTGACTTACCATCTTGATGAAGGGATTTGTTTATTCTCAGGAATTTCCAGTGCTAATGGCAGATTGATGATTTGATTTTCTCAAAAATCAGAGGTCTTAGCTCAGTTCAAAGGTTAATTGTTTTGTTATTATTATAAGGATGTTCCTAGAAGCAGATAATACAATTTTATGTATATTAACATCATGTTAATTATAATTTCTTAAGGACAATAAGCTTTAAAACTAGCAGATTAAAAGTAAATATTATTATTCTGCTAAGAAATTGGAATCCTCTCCTTCATTCAATTATAAAATAGGCCTTAGATTTTATTTCCTTAAAATTATCTTGTCCACCTCATGGCCACTGATTTCAGTTAAGTCTCATTCATGTTAATTTCCTCACTGGACCTCGCTCCCTCCATTCTTGGCCCTTACAGTCCTTCTGCCAGAGTCCTTTCTGGTCTCCAGGGTCCTCTCTGCCTGAGGACAAAGTCCAGACCTCCAGGGTGTCATGTAGAGCCTTCTGACTTGGCCCTACCTTTTCTCCACTCTATCAGCTGTCATTTCCCTAGATAGCAGTTTAGTCACTTCTTAGTTGAGGACTGGGGAAGAAATATTGGAGGCATGAAAGGGCAGTTTAGGAGAGTGGAAGAATAGATCTCACAGGGGATATGAAGTGTGATTGCTGGAAGTGTCCTCATGGTGGGTATGAAGTGCGACCACTCAGCATTGTCTGCAGGGATGCAGGAGTAGAGGAGGTGGAGCCTTGCATTCCACCACTCAGCTTGACGAAGCCATTCCACGTTTCAGTCTCTGCTTTTGCACATGCTGGGTCCTCTACCTAGAACATGACTGTTACCTAATTTGCCTGGAAAAATCATTCTCTTAAGAAGCCCTGTTGATAATTTTCTTTTCTTTCCAAGACATTCTCTTGTCACCTCCATGGTATTTGGTCATCTCCCACCATTCCATCCCCATTGTTCCATTAACCAGCCACTCTGACTGCACTTAGCATGCTGTGACAAGTATTTGCTCCGACCTGCCTCTACTAGACTGTGAACTCAGCAAGGGCAGGGATGTGATCTTTTGGTTCATAACACAGTCCCTGGCACACAGTAGACACATATAATGAATGCTGGATGAACCAGTACAACATCTCTCCCTAAAGTGTTGAGAATCTGTTCTTACTGGATAAGGGCCATTTTAAAAGAGAATTCCACTTAGTAGTGTATGCCATGAAAAATTTTATTGCTTTAATTTTTAGTCTGATCTACCTCTGCCAAATATTCAAGTTAATAAAATCTTTCCATATATGTACATATATGTGCATGTGCATATACATAATATATATCTACATGAAAATGGAAGGAAGTTAAGGAGATCAAAGAATATGAATATTGTTCGGGGTAGCAAGCTCACAGAGTCCTACACGGTGCACATGGCTTTTCTGTTTTCTTTTAGATGGGTCTCTTTGTCTAGTAGGAAGCTGGCTAAAACCTTAAGAAACACCTGAGTCAGTATTGAACACATCTATATTTTCAAGTTGTATTGAAGTTATGAGTATAAAAATGTAGTTTTCAAAAGGTTTTTCCCAATCATGTGGAAACATATGGAGATTTTTAACTGCCAAAACAATTTCATGTAGTTGACAAATGAAAAAAACCCAGGGAGAAAATAAGGGGTACCTTTTTTTTCTGAGGAAATGATTTCTCCTTAGGAGTAGAGGGGACCTGAGTTCTGTCGTCATGTGTCATTAAAGGGCTGTGGTGTCAGTCTTTCCCACCTCTCTAAGCTTTAGTTTCCACATCTATAAAATATGAGATTTGTTCTAAATTATTACCAAGGTCATTTTGAATCATCTGTGATTCTGGGAAGTTATGAAACATAGCCGGTAACCATGGTGAGGAAAGTTGATTGGTGACTCCAAAAATAGACTTATTTTCTCCTTCCGCATAACATTGATGCTTACCCATTGAGTAAATCACCCTGTGTGTATTGCCTTAATAAAGCAATCTTATTTTTTCATAATGAGGAGTTCACAAAAGTGAATATAAGATTGTCTTTAAAAATACCAAACAAGCTCTAGTCTATTGTCTTAAATATAGATCTGAATTATTGTGCTCCTTTGCATTCTTGTTGTAGGTATTCAGAAAACAGAAGGTGGTGATTTAGTAAATTTAGAAGCTTATTTTGCATCAGTTCTTGCTGTCTTTTGTGTTTGTGTGAGAACCTCATTCAAAATATGTCTTATTTATTCTTCCCTTAAAATATGCTTTCCTTCATTTTCAGCTTCCAGCTGGCAACAAGTCCATATCTATAAATACTTACAGATTTTTGTCAAAATCCTTAAGCAACAGTTATATATATATTTTTGAGTAGCTGTGTGAGATTAGATAAGTCACTCTCTCTGAACCTCAGTTTCCTCCTCTATGAAGTTGGTATTTGATTTCTAAACTGCCTTTGTACCCAAAAGTCTTTCATTATTTTTCTTTTTTAATTATATTTTATTGATTATGCTATTACAATTGTCCCAATTTTTCCCCTCTCCACCCAGCATCTCCCACTCCTGTAGGCAATCCCCACACCATTGTTCATGTCTGTGGGTCATGCATGTAAGTTCTTTGGCTGCTCCATTTCCTATACTGTACTTTATATCCCCATGGCTATTCTGTAATGCCCTATTTCTACTTCTTAATCCCCTCACCTCTTCACCCATTGCCCCACAAACCCCTCCCATCTGGAAACCATCAAAACACTCTGTATCCATGATTCAGTCTCTGTTCTTGTTTGCTTGTTTTTTTTTTAAATTTAATTGTTGATAGATTTTGTATTTGTTGCCATTTTATTTTTCATAGTTTTGAACTTCTTCTTTTTCTTAAGTAAGTCCCTTTAACATTTCATATAATAATGTTTGGTGATGATGAACTCCTTTAGTTTTTTTCTTGTCTGGGAAACTCTATCTGCCCTTCAGTTCTAAATGATATCTTTGCTCGATAAAGCAATCTTGACTGTAGGTCCCTGCTTTTCATGACTTTGAATATTTTTTGCCAATCCCTTCTAGCCTGCAATAGGCTAGAAGTTTCTCCTTCTCTTAGGAAATCAGCTGACAGTCTTATGGGAACTCCCCTGTAGGTAACTGACTGCTTTTCTCTTGGTGCTTTTAAGATTCTCTTTATCTTTAACCTTTGGTATTTTAATTATCATGTGTCTTAATGTGGGTCTCTTTGCATCCACCTTGTTTGGGACTCTGTGCTTCCTGGACTTGCATGTCTATTTCCTTCACCAAATTAGGGAAGTTTTCTTTCATTATTTTTTCAAATAGATTTTCAATTTCTTGCTCTTTCTCTTTCCCTTCTGGCACCAATAGGATGCACATGTTGGAATGCTAGAAGTTGTCCTGGAGGCTGCTTATCCTTGTGTTTTTTTTTTATTTATAGCTTTGTCATCTCTCTCGAGCCTTAAACTGACTAATGGCAATTGGTAAACTTAAACCTCAGCAAGTCTCTGTTTTTCTCCTGGTACTTCCTCAGTATGGATTATTTTTCCACCCCGCAGGCATTTGTAGAGATTTTTGAAAAGTTTGTATGACAACTTTATTCCATTTACTTTTCTGTACGTTTTGAGACCAGATTTACTCAACACTCAATTTGTTTTGCTTATATATCTGGGTAATAGCATAAAAAATAAAGTTCTTATTTTTGTAGAAATAATAAACATTTTCTTCTAGCGTGCATGGCTGGAGGTCTTTATTAATGAGAACTAAGCTAGTTAGATACTATTGGCCATTGCTGTGGGGCAATATTAAGAGATCAGATCTTTGATATTTACCCATATACCTTATCATCGATTAAGAATCTTTGTTCAAATTAGTGTTTTAAAACTATTGAAACTAAAAAAAATATCTGTGGAAATGGAGTTAAAAGAATATTCTATGGTAGGTTAAGTTTATTTATTTACTCAAGAAATATAGTACTCATACAGTGCCTACCAGGTAGTCTTTTGATTATCAGTGAACAAACCAAAGATTCTTGATGTAATGGAGTTATTTCTATCAGGCAAAGACACACAAAAATAAATCAGCATAATAAATATTAATTATATGGTTTGTTTTAAAATGGTAAGAGCTATAGAAAAATGAGTTGATCCAAAAAAGGAGAATGAAAGATGGGTGGGGAGTAGAGAGCTGGGCTGTAGAGGAAATACCACGGTCAGGAAAGGCGGTGTGGTGGGCAGAAAGGCCCCTGAAGATGCTCATGCCCTAACCCCTGAACCCGTACGCAAAGTTCCATGGCAAAAGGGCCTCTACAGCCTTAATTGAAGCTACAGACCTTACAATACAGAGATCATCCTGGATTATCTGGGTGGTCTGATCTAGTCAGTGAGCCCTTAAAAGTAGGGTAGTGGTTCCAGTCAGAGAGCTGTGGCTAAAGTTGGAGTGATTCTAAATGCTAGAGAGACTCAGCGCACCAATGCTGAAGCAGGGGCATGAGGAAAGCAAGTGGAGCAAAGATCAACCTCTGACTGGTACCCAGCAAGGAAACAGGACTTCAGTCCTGCAGTTTCGAGAAACAGAAGCCAGCCAACAACCTAATGAGCCTGGAAGCAGATTTATCCCCAGAGCCTCCAAAAAGGAATCTAGGCCTATTGACACCTTGATTTTGGCCTTGTGAGACTCTGAGCCGTGGACCAGCTGAGCCATGCTGTACCTAGACTTCTGATCCACAGCACTAGGAGATAATAGGGCTATTGTTTCAAGCCACTGAATCTGTAGTAATTGATCATGGCAACAATAAAAAAACTAATACAGGGGATGAGGGAGTGAGCCGAGGGTATCAGGGAAGAGTATTCCATGTAGAGACAACAGGAGAGCCAAGTCCTAAAGTGAGGTCCACCTGGACTGTTGGAGGGACAGCATGTGGCCAGTGTGGCTGGACTGGAGAGAGCAAGGCGATGGGTAGCAGGAGATGAGATCAGGAAGACAGTTTGGGTGGAGGGCTTTGGCTTTTATTCCAAGTGAGCTAGAGAGACATTGCATCATTTTGATCAGAAAAACATTATCATTTGACTTAATTTTTAAAAGGATCATGCTGGCTGTTCTTTAAGCAGATTATAGGGGAGAAGCTGGAAGACCTATTCAGAAGTGACAGCAGAAATTCTGCGCAAGACGGTGGTGGCTTAGACTAGTGGTAGGGGAGATGATGAGAAATTGTCAGATTCTCAATATATTTTGAAGATCAAGCCTATTACTTTGTGACTTTGATATGGGATATGAGAGAGAGGGGAGTCAGAGATGAATCTATAGTTTGGGGCCTGAACAACTAGAAAGATGAAGTTGCCATCAGCTGAAATGTGGAAAGCTGTCGGTGGAAGAGATCTGGAGTGGAGGGGAGAATTGGAGGTCACTTGGTATGGAGTTCACATTACCAAGGATGAGGTGTCTGTTTGAATCCCTCTGGAGATGCAGAGTGTGGGAGGTAGAATAATGGCTCCCCAATTCCTAGAACTTGTGAGTATGTCACCTTACGTAACAAGAGAGACTTTGCAAATGTGGTTGATTTTTTAAAAAAGATTTTATTTATTTATTTTTAGAGAGAGGGGAAGGGAAGGAGAAAGAGAGGGAGAGAAACATGAATGTGTGGTTGCCTCTTGCGCAACCCCCTACTGGGGGCCTGACCTGGCTTGCAACCCAGGCATATGTCCTGACTGAGAATCGAACAAGCGACTCTTTGGTTCGCAGGCCAGGGCTCAATCCATTCAGCCATACCAGCCGGGGCAGTTAAATTTTTTTTTTATTGTATTTTTTTCCTTTACCACTTAGTCCCCTTATACTCCCTGTCTCTCCCCTCCCCCATCCCCTGCAATCACAACACTGTTGTCCATGTCTATGAGTCCTTTTTCCTTTTTGCTCAATCCTTCCACCCCCTCCTTCCCACCCACCTTAGATGTCAGCCTGCTCTCTATGAGTCTGTCTCTGTTTGGCTTGTTAGTTCAGTTTGTTCATTAGATTCCACATAAGAGTGAAACCATATGGTATTTATCTTTCTCTAACCGGCTTATTTCACTTAGCATAAGGTAGTTAAATGAAGGACCTTGAGATAGATTACCCTGGGTTATCTGGGTGGAGCTAACCTAATCACATGAATCCTTAAAGTGGAGAACCTTCCCAGTGGTGGTCAGAGGGGTATGTAACTCTGGAAGAATTGTCAGAGGGATGCAGTGTTGCCGGCTTTGAAGATAGAGGGAATGTAAGTGGCCTCTAGAAGCTGGACACTACAAAGAAACAAATCCCCTTTTAGAGCCTCAAGAAAGGAACACAGCCCTGTCAGCATCTGATTTTAGCCCAGTGAGACCCACATCTGACCTGCAGGACTGTAAGATAACAAATTTGTATTGTCTTACACCACTAAACTTGAGGTACTTCATTACAACAGCCATAGAAAACTAATACAGAGTAAATGGTTGGATATGAGGCTGGTGGTGATGGGGAAGAGAGATCTGGATGTTGTAGAGAGATCATGGAGATGGCATTTAAAGCTGAGAGACTGAATGAGCTCCCTAACCAAATGAGCAGAGTTAGAGAAGAGGGCAAAGCATTGAACCGTTTGGCACTCAATGTCACGACGTCAGGCAGAGAGAAGGAAAGAGCAAAGCACACCAAGAATGATGAGGCAAGAAGGCACGGGGCAAACTAAGAGAGAGTGATGTCCTATAAGGCAAGTGAGGAAAGTATATCAAGGAAGAGAGAGTGGTTTTGTGTGATAAATGCTGCTAATGGGTTAAGATGCACCCAGAAGGCACCCTTGAGAATCAATGAGGTCAGTGATTTTCAAAGGGGATTCCCCATCCTGTGATTAAACAGGGAACTAGAATAGTTTGTAAATGCTTCTCTCCCCACTCCCCACTCATGTCTCCCCTCCTGCCTTGAGAATAGCCAGCCTGTAGCACTGAGAAAGGCAATATCTGTGAAATGCTATTCATTTAAAACCCACTAGTGGGCATCTCATAGACACTGTTGCTCAATATATGTTTAATGAATGAGGGCCATAAATGCAATACCTCCCAAGCTGCTGGTGTTTCTGTGGTTTCCCCTGCATCGAGGCATTCCGTTTTTAGAAATTAGAAATATCTTTGATTTTAGGACCTCTTTTAGGTGCCTAAAAGAGATCCTAAGTATTTGTCGTTTCAATTTCACAACACTGATTTAAGCACAGATCTTCTGAGGAAATAGAAACATTCCATTCATTCATTCAGTAAATGTTGATTATCTGTTGAGTCCCAGACACTGGGGAAATTGACAGCAATGGACAGAGCAGACAAAAAATGTCTGCCCTCATGGAGTTTATATTCCACTTGGTTGAGACAGTCAATAAATAGGTAACATGTATAATTTGCCAGATGATGAGAAATGCTATGAAGAAAACCACTCTAGAGGAGTAGAAGCATCAGATGATATCACTCTACCCAGTTATGGTCCCATGGCTTTCCATCTTCTCCCGATAGAAGCCACAGTCCAGAAAGCCATACAGAGCTTGCCCTCACCTCCTTGACCTCAGTGCCCTCTTCGTTCTCAGTCACACTGGCCTCCTTGATGTTCCTCTGTGTTGTTCCTCCAGTATCAGCATTACTTCTGCCCATGACACTTTCATTTCCCTCTACGTAGCCACCCTGCCTTCAGATAACTATCAGACTAACTCCCATCTCTTTGTGGTCTTTGCCCAGATATCACCTGCTCCGTGATGCCTCTCCTGTCCACCTTATTCTGAAGTTCACTCACCCTCCTTACCCGAGCACCCCTTATTCTGTAGGAGGTCACAGCCCAGCAAGGGACGTAGCCAGGCACCACCCGCTGGGCACGACAGCTGGCAGAGCAGCATCCCTCCTACAGGCGGGTTGCAAAACGGTCTCTTTCAGTTTTGTTGGGGAGTTCTCAGTAAAGGCCCTGCCTGGTAATAGCATCGTGGGAATCTCCGCAGCCTCTTCAGTGGAGTGGTCCAACTCAGAGCTTAATTAGTGGGAATTCCCAGGATGACATTTGCCTTTGTCATACCATGGTATAATCTTTTATAAATTGAATGTAGTCTCTTGAAATAAAGGGTCCTCTTTCAAATGGATTGTTTCTATCCCACAAATTTTAACTGGGTGTTTTTGGTATATTTAGTCTGCTTCTCCTCCTTGGCAAAGCCATCCTTGTTTGACTTGTCCACGAGAGAGTTCTCTGAGCACCCTCCGTGACTGCCACATCTGACTTCTCAGCTTTCAGTTTCACCACCTATGCTGACCTTTTATGTATTTCTTGTTTTTGTGTGGAAACCAAAACTGCATTTCATACATAGCTGGTTTATATCTGCCTAGTTCCCATTTTATTAAAAACTTAGCTTTTTTTCCCTTGTCTCTGCCACTTTCTGGCCTTAGAGCATTAAAAGGAACAGCCCTGCTTCCACTGGCAAAGTTCCAGAGTCTGTGATTCTCATGACATAAACAAAATTTAAAATGTAATTGTTACAGGGTGCATTCCCTGGGGAGCCGTCTCTGAGGTGGAGGTTAGCGCTCAGGATGTTTGTTAGGGAGTCGTCTTCAAAGGGTGGGAAGGAAGCAAGAGGCCAAAGGCAAAGCTTAGCAGTATACGGGCCCAGTGACAATGTTGGTCGGCGCCACAGGGATCTCTGGAGCTGGAATCACTCTTCAGCGTTGTCTTGACTTGGGCAGAGATGGCCAGGCTTTTCTGCCTCAGCATCCCTCAGGCATTGTGTGTTGGCTACCTTGGGAGAGTGCATGACCTTGTACATAAAGGCTGAGGCCAGCTGCATCGCCACAAGGGCTGCAAGAGGGGGTCTGTGCAAACCTGGGCAGTGCCTCCCAGCTCCTTCCATGTGACTGTAGGTGCAGTTCAGCTACGGCTCCCAGACAGGGAGGGGCAGTGTTTTAGTTAAGAAGTAACCTCCATTGTCAGTTTAAGTTTGATAACGAAATCTGCCTTATTTCATTGAAAATAGGATGTTAGAGCCTCTTTCCAGCCCCCCAGTTTAATGAATGGAGAAATGGAGTAATAAAGGGGAGGAAATCTCAGTTTGGTTTCCCCTAGAAACAAATCCCAAGACAAGGATTTGAGAGTAAGTGGTTTATTTGAGAGGTATTCCCCAGAAATAGGGAGAAGAATCCCGCCCCTGCCCCAGCCCCGAAAGAGTGGGCAAGTGGGGCAGGAGGAACAGGAAACCAGTAAAGGTGTGTTTTCAAGAGAATTACTGTGCTGAACACCTGGAGCTCAGTCCCTTTTGGGAACTCAGGGCAACAGTCCACAGACTTTAGAGTCTCCTCCTCAGAGGGCAAGGAAGCGGGGCTATTTTCCCAGCAACTTCCCCATCTGTCCTTGATGAGGGCTGCTTCTTGAAGGCATTCATTGGCCTGATCCCTAGCTTATTCTCTGTGTGGGTCTGGCCTGCTGCCAGAGCCAGAGGAAAAGCTACAGGTGTTCACATGGAGAGGTGAGCCTTGAGGACACAGGAGAGGGTGGAAGACAGTGACAGAGTCTTCTACAAGGTCTGGCCCAAAACCGTATCAGACTAGACATCACATATCCTGCCCACCCACCCCAGGGCTCTTAACACTGATTATGGAATATCTTCCTCCATGGTACTCAGACCCATTCTAAGTGACCTAGTGAGGAGAGTGAGGCTCTAGACAGAGCTGGGGATCTAGTCCCTCTTTCTGAGAAAGAGTCTAGTTGGAGAGCCAAGCACACACTCATGTTGGAGGAAACACAAGAGGAGATTCCCTAAGCACTCGCATCAACTCTGGATGAGACGGCATTGAAAGCGGAGCGTTGCTTATGTTAGTGCTGAGATGCTTCTGTAAAGGGCTGGTCCAGAAGGAGAGCAGGAGATTGAGTCTGGAACAGTCTCAGTGGGAATGTGCACAAGGGTTGATGTGGACCAAGTGGCAGAAAAACACACTGGTTAGAAATTGGGGGCCATCAGAGTGAGCCGTCTAGTTTTTTATCCTACCTCCACCATGCAGGTGTCTTGGACAGTGGGTGAATTAGGCCTGAGTGTCCCCCTCTATAAATTAGGGCCAGTAGTAGAAACTAAGTCAGTGATGTAAAAACATCTGACCTAAAGCCTGCTGTGTAGGAAGGGTTTGATTATAAGCTGTGGTCATGATGATTGTTGGCAGAGGAGGATGGAAAGGTAAGGTCAAGTGGGAGAATGATTGGGGTACAAGATCGGAGGAGCAGGAAGAGAAATGCGTGAAGTACAATTGTGGGTCTCTGGGGAAGATGGGGGAGGCTAGAAAGCCAAGAAGACCTGCCCACTCAGACCAGGTTCTCATGGGAGCCTAGGTCACATCAAAGCGAAAGTTTATGGGGAAACCCAACCCGTCGAAGACATAAACAGAGCTACTTGTTTGAAAGTGGAGAAGGAAGCAAGGGTCCTAGCTTCCCCCTCCTCCTCAACCACCCACAGCCCCTGAGGGATTCTGGGAAACCCCAAAGCTGCAAGAACAAAAGCAATTTTTATTAGGCGGGCGTTTAAAAGCTACTGTAAACCTCATTTGTTCTGTATTGAGTTAGCTTTCCAGAAAAACATTTTTTTCTTTTAAGAAACTCATCTTGGATAAAATTTTGCTTAAGTGTGTTACTTTTTTGTAGTCTTAACAAGGCTGAATGAAAACCTTTTAATCTGTTCTCGATTTTTTATTATGGTAATGAACATTTAGTTATGGTTCTGTGCGTTAATGTGGTGATTTCCAGCCTCAGAGGTTCTCAGGAATTAAGACTGTTTACTTACACTGTTCTTTTTAAATCATTACCACAAGCAGCGTGGCTTCAAGGAAGGTCCAGGTTTGGATCCCAGCTTTGCATCTTATTACCACTATGACCTTGAACAAGTACTTAACCACTCTTTGCCTCAATCTTTTCTTCTATAAATCAGGAATATTAGTCGTACTTAACCCATAGAGTTATTGTGAGAAATAAGTAAGTTTTTATATGTTTATTGCTTAGAATAATGCCTGCATATAAAAAGTGCCATACAAATATACATATGCCATTATTATTATTATTACTATTATTATTATTATTGTATCTGTTTTTCTAATTCTTTCTTTTCTCCTCTGATGTACCATGGTGGTTAAAACTATGACCTCTGAAGCTAAATAATCCAGATTTGAAACCCACCACCACTGTGATCTTGGGAAAGTTAATTTAATTTTCTGTGATTTAGTTTATTCATGTGAAAATGGAGCTAATAATACAAACTAGTTCACAGAATTGTGAGGACTAAATAGGATAAAATTTGTAAAGCCTTTAGCACCATATCTGGCACATTGTATCACAATCATGATTATTATTAATTATTAAGGTTCTGAAGAAGGGATACGGTATCTGTAATGTAATATAGAGCCAGAAGTTTTTACTATATTGGCTCCTTAGAACCCTTTAGAAGGTTCTGTCTTGTTATTTAACTCATTTTCAGTTAGCAGAGGTTGTTAACGTATTGATCTTAAGTAATAAATATTTCAGCGTGCCTCTTAATATTGGAACAAGGGGTGGACGGTGGAGGGCTTGACCTTTATACTGTATAACTCAATGCTTATTATCAAACTGTCACTCAGAACTTGTGTTTATGTGGAATGAGTTAGATATTTTTTGGTTAAAATGTTGACATACAAGGGGACTTTTAAAAGGAACAAAAATAGTAAAGAAATGTGTTGGTGGGAATGACCTGAAACAACACAGGGAAGGCAAAACATTTTCTAACATGTATGAGTAGAGGTCAAATATGATTTAAAAAAATAGGCAAGCAAATACACAGTGATTTGCAGCCTTGGTGTGGAGGGGGAGATGTTCAGCTACTAGCCACCAGCGCACTCCTTGATATCAAGCATTTTCAGGGCTAATTTAGGTCTCTAGGACATTCCACTATCAAGATTAACCCATTCAGGAGGGTTTTGTATGGCATAGGGTTTATTGCATATTAGTGTTAAAAATATTACTGAATCCTTAGAAATTAGGCTCGAGGATTAGATTACATATCCTTTCAGGGTTATATTGGAGCCTTGTCAGACATACCCAGCAAAGGATCACGCAATTCTCTAGGGAATGTACCTTTCTTTAACTTCCTATTTACTGTTGATTAGGACCCAGGTTCTGTCTAGTTAAATCTTAATTATAAATTGAAAACTTGCAAGTGATTTCTGTCCGATAGAAAAGATAACCCTCAAAGTTTAGAGTTTTACTGACTATAGGACCTTAACCAGTTTTATATCTAGATCAGCAACCTTATTTCAATATTCTGTCTTTCATATACAATACTTCAGTCTTTCCCATACTCCACTGAACCAGAAGTATCATCCTGCTGGTTTCCTCATTAATGATTTAAAGAAGCCTCTGACACATGCTCAGTGTATATTTGTATGAGTTATATTTTTAACTTCTTAAAAACTGTATCCTGACAAACCAAGTACTTATTAGTGGAAATTTTCTTTCTTACTGTTTTCTACTTTCTCTAACAATTTTATTTGCTTTCCATTGTAATTTCAAAATTGAAATTAAAAGAATTTATTAGAAGTTAATAATTAAAAGAAGAATATATTTTATAGGTCTTTTATTCTTTTAATGTAGGCATTTTCTGAAGAACAGAAATAAACATAGGTAGCTGAAGTTTTAAATCTGCTTGTTTTAGGCTAAGTTGAATTGTGAACCTAATGGTTTCAGCAAGACCCACATTTCTGAAGTGTGTGATGTTAGTGTGAGCTCATACAGTAAGTACTCTTTGCTGTTTCGTAATGTGATTGTATGACTAGGTGCTGTTTATTGTAGTTTACTGAGTTTATTAAAATGTCCCATTTCATGTAACTGCAACCACAAACAAATGAGATAGTGGTAACTTTAGAGAATGTGTGTATGAATAGTTGTTTGCTATTATAAAGAAATTTTTAGAATTATGAATAGAATTTTAATGTACATACATTTCCATTCATCTTTAGTCCTTATGAAATATTCTGACAAGCCTTGCAGTAGGGAAGAGAGCTATTTGTTAGGGACATCTTCAACAGGATGCCAGCATTGGGTAATAAATTGAACTTATGACCTCTAAAGTCACTTGGATTGTTAAAGTTATGTAACGCTAAAGCTTTCATGAACAACGTTTTATATTAACCTCTCCTCCTTTTGTTAGAAATTTGCTCTCAATTGTTTTAGACACCCTTAACTAATGTTTACTTGATATTTAATGTAATTAATATTTAATTTTTCTAGAATGTATACTCCATGAAGACCGAGTCGTGTCTGCTTGATTCACCATTGTGTTCCAGGCACCTGCCATAGTACCTGTACGTGGTGGGCCCTGAACAAAATACTTCTGGCCCAGCTGATTCTCTGCCTGCTCACTTTCACTTCATTACAAAACAAGGAACACATTTAGAACTTGATAATAGACAAATAATTTCAAATGCTATGAGTGCTGAACATGGTTGGATGTTTAATCTAGGACTTCACCAAGCTGTGAGAATCATAGAGACATAGCATAACCTTTAAGTTCTCTTATTAGTCATTTGTTTCAAACTTTCATATTCTCTGCAGCATTTGGGGTTTTTTGCTTTTTTTTAAGATTATTTATTTTTTAGAGAGAGGGGAAGGGAGGAAGAAAAAGAGGGAGAGACACATCAATGTCTGGTTGCCTCTCACGTACCCCCTCTTGGGGACCTGGCTCACAAGTCAGGCGTGTGCCCTGACTGGGAATCGAACTGGCGAGCCTTTGCTTCTCAGTCTGGCACTCAGTCTAATGAGCCATACCAGCCAGGGCTGCTGCTTTTTTTTTTTTTTTTTTTTAATTAGCCTGCTTGGAAATTGCTGAAATGGGGAATAAATTGATATGAAATCATAGAGTCATTTCTATCCAGACAAACCTTTCCTTCTCAAAACTCTCCAAAGATAATAAGCATGGGAACCCAAAAAATGCTAAGAGGAATAGCTCAGAGGATAAAACCAGTTAGTTGTATGCTGCAAAGTTCCCCCACTCCCAGTTCATTGTTTTGCTCTGCCCTTTTCCTTACTCTTTCCCAAATTCCTTCCCTCTTTAACTGTCTTAGTTTCTTTTTCTGGAAATGAGTACTTTTGGTATTGATTTGATACGTGTAGGTCACCAAGTTCAAGAAACATATGTGTATATATGTATATAATTTATATATACATATAATCTAAAATAATTTATGATTTTATCTGCATAAACAACTTTTTAAAATGTATGGGTAAACCAAACTACATGCCATACAGATTTACTGTCCTAGTCCTTCTAGTCCAGTGAGAGTAGATTTATAAATATCATTATATTTAAAGTATAAATATATTTCTACCTCCCATTAGAGTTACTAAGTTGGGCAAAACCTCTGTTTCTTTGATTTTCCACATCATTCATCTTTAAGCACAGTTGCTCCCAAATAGTTAGAAAACATACCATTGAATTAATTTTCTTTTTTCTGAGTTTTGAGATTACTGGGAAATTTTAATCTGTGTACACTTGGCTTAGACCACATGGAGCAGGGACCTGCTGCCCTCACAAATGGTCTGTGAGGGCAAACGTACCTGCAATCCCAGATGGCAACATTGTAAGTGACAGGGTTGCATCCCAGAGTCCACATATAAACTAATCGTTATGAACCAAGTTTAAGGTATACTTTCTCCTCTAGAAGCAATGTTAGAAATATCATAAATGATGAGTTTCACAGGCCAGGCCACACAACTGCTGTCCGATGTGTGGGCTGGCCTGTGAAACTCATCATCCATCTAACCATCCCTCCATCCATCAAATACCTGGGAGTTTCTACTGTGTGCCAAACAGCACACCATGCACGAGAGTGCATCCAAATCACTTATGGTACATTTGCAGTTCACAGAGATGAAAGACACGGTATAGTAATATTTGGCAGTCTTTATCAGCTTACCAAGAAATTGGCATGTTAGTCTTTGTAAAATAGTCCTGTAAATATTTATTGAAGAATTGCTGTGTGCCAGGCTCTGTCCCTGTCACAAAGGAATAAAAGACAACAGGATGACAGCTGCCTTCAAGGAGCTTCCCAGCAGAACCTGAAGAAAAGTGGGTTTGATTAAAGGAGCGTGGAGAGGTCGGTACAGTTGCTTTCTGAAGCACTTTCTGGGCTTTGCAAAGACATTTTTATGCTCATGGCACTAATGCTTTGTTTGCTTCCGTTGCTTTCGAACCCTGACACCCAGTAAGCAATGATGACCTCTGCAGAAACCAGTACTGGATGTCGTCAGTGTAACTCTTAATGTTACCAACTATGTCAAGGCTCGTTTTTTTTTTAACCTCTTGAACCAAAGTGAACATTTTTGAGACCTTTGAGAGTTAAAAGAGTGCAGAAGGGAGTTAGGAGTTAGACAGAGTGTGCTTCTAGTGTGGGGAACAAATACTCTGAGAAGGAATCGGCAGAAAGAAACCTGCTAAGGCTTCTGCCTTACAGAGAGGCTTACACAGCTGAGCAAACTCGGCGGCTTCCCCTAGGTGCTCCCTTTGTGATGGGACTGCGGAACTGGCTGTCCAGGGCAAGCAGGACTTTGGATGGATGGAAAAGGTGGAAGGCAGCAACCAGCTTATCAGGGTAAACCAGAAAGTCTTGATGGTTGCCTGCAAGACCTCTGACCTCTGCTCCTGCCCTCTCCTTCCCCTCTCTGCTCCAGCTGGAGCAGGATCCCGCCTCCTACCTTTGCATATTCACATGGCCCTCTGCCTGATAGACTCTTTCCCCAGTTACCTGCACAGGTTAGTAGCTCATTCAGGTCTGTCTGCTCAGTGTCACCTGACTACAGTCCTTTCCTGACCACTCTGTTTTAAATAACACACACACCCTGCCACCCCATAGTCCATCTCAGCTTCATTTTTCTTTATTGCGTTTAACAACTACCTGACATTGTTTATTTGTCTTTTGTCTGTTTCCTTCTACTAGAATGTGAGCTCCATGAGAACGGGGCTCTCTTTCCTATGATGGTAATACACCATTGCACACAGTAGAAGGAATTAGAAGGTGCATTTTCAAAGAAGGGACTTGTAGTCTAGAAAGTGCTTTTTCCTAAAAAGAAAACTTTTAAAAAATCTTTTTTCAGCCTGGCATTTATTTGTATTCAATTTTGAGACTACTTTGGGTAAGGAGAGGGTGCAGTTGGTAATGGTATTCTGTATTCTTCTACTAGAAGATTGCGGGGAGCATTTGTGATTGCATTAATTTTCACTGTTTTTTCTCTATTTCTAACTTTTTATTTGGATAAATTGAAAATCTACAGAAAGCATGCTTGAATTGTTCGATGCACATCTGCATACCTTTCACTTAGATTGAACTTTTGTTAACATTTTGCCACATTTGCTCTCTCTCTAGGCATGCACATTATTGTAATTCTCACTGAACTACTTAAGAATAAGTTGTAGATATGACCCTTCACCTCTAAGTACTTCAGTTTGTTTCACCTAAAAAGGAGATACAGTTACCATATTCGGGAAATATAACATTGATGCAATAATATTATCTAATGTCAGACCCATCTTGTTGATGTCCTTTGTAACAACAATATGCATAGAACAACAGGGAGGAAGTCTCAATCCAGGAAACAGTCTGGGACCACACATTGCATTTGGTTATCAAGCCTCTTTCATCTTTCTGCTTGTCTTTTATGATATTAACATTTTTGCAAAGTATAGCCCATATGTTTTGTAAAATGTTCCCCAGAGTGGGCTTATTTTATATTTCCTCGTGATTAGAGTCAGGTTATGCATTTTTGACAGAAACATTACATAGGTGACATCCTAACTTTCTAAGTGCAGCCCCTCAGCAGGTACCCGATACCAGCTGGTCGTGACATTAAATTTAACCACTTGGTTTAGGTAGCGTCCAACAGATTTCTTCACTGGACAGGTACCTTTTTCCTTTTGTAATTTAGAAATAACCTGTTGAGAGATTCTGCAAAACTATGGAACTCTTCCACTCTCCAACAAACTTCCACCTAATGGTTTTAGGGTCTCTGGAGATTCTTGCCTGAATCTATGATAAAGATGTTAGTTGCAAAATGGTGATTTTCTGACTTTAATTCCTTATATGTTTATAAATTGGTATCCTATAGTAAGAACTTTCACTTTACCCATTTGTTTATTTTCTTATTATAAATACGGACTTACAGACTCATGGATTCTTTTCTTTAACACCAGTGTGTTAGGCCTGGCTGATGCGACTCAGTTGATTGGAGCTTCATTCCATAAACTGAAAAGTCACGGGTCCCATTCCCAGTCAGGGCACATTCCTAGCTTGTAGGTTCAGTCCCAGTTGGGGGTGCATCTGAGAGGTAACCAACTAATATTTATTTCTCACATGGGTGTTTCTCTCCCTCCCTCCCTTCCCCTCTCTCTAAAATCAGTAAACATGTCCTCAGGTAAGGATTAAAAAACAAACAATAAATCAGTGTGTTATAACCCATTACTGTCACTCATTCTGATGCTCAGATTGTCAGATTGACCTGTCTCACTGCACTGGTCCCTAGCATTTGAGGATAGAAATATCTACTCCCAGGAGTAAGAAATATTTTTAGTATGTTCACAGTGCTTCTGAAATTTTAGTTGCGTACAAATCACCTGGGGCCCCAGATTCTGCATTCCTAACAAACTCCCTGGTGATGCTGACGCTGGCGGTCGGTGGAGTGCAGTTGCTGTAGCAAAGGTGGACAAGTCTATGGGTTGATCTGGAAGACTTGAAATATGTCTTGCTCTCCCTGAATTAAGATGAAAATTTTGCCTCATTTACAGAGAAGAGACTGATCTTTCGAAATGTGTATGAGCTCTGGTAGGCAGTGGGGAGAAAAGTGCCACTCCCTAGCTGCTTAATTCTCAGAAACCAAGTAACTCTGATAATGAGGAACTAACTCTGCATTCCCCTCACTGGTGCTTGTTTCGCATTTCCCTAGAAATCCTGACCTTTTCGGGGAGCTGCCTTCAGCTGCTGATATCTGGGATTGAGAAACAGGGACTACCTCAGTGGAGGATGTGACTCCACCAGCATTCTGTTAGTCAGACTGAACTTTATTGATTCCAAGGAAAGTCAAGCAATTTGAACTCTCTTCATCGAAAAATAAATGTTCAATTTTTTTTTCTCTCTGGGAATTATGAGCTTCCTGTCATCGGCAGCTTTCAGTGACTTTGGGGCAAATAATTTCTTTTTCCCTTTTAAAGCCACTTCTAGAGAGATTGTTGTTGGCACTCCGGCCATCAGCAGTTTGCAGCCACTACATTTATAAAAATTTGAAATGTACATGGTATTTTGCACTGCTTAGTAATTTTGTTTAATCTACTTACAATTTTACCAGTAGCCCTTTTTTTCTTACGTGATTTTATATACCCACCTGTCATCTGACTTTTACATTTCCCCTTACTTCATTCTATTAAGAATTGAAGGGGTCTTCCTTATTTATAGAAAAAAAGAACTTTCAAGCAATGTAATCTGGTGGAGGTCTTAGAGGAAACCTCAGAAATCAGAGGATTCCTCATGTAATGGACTGAATGTTTGTGCCCCACCAAATTCTTCTGTTGAAATCCTACCACGTGATAGGATGGCCTTAGGAGGTGGGCCTTAGGGAGGTGATTAGGGTTAGATGAACTGATAAGGGTAGAGTCCACATGAAAGGGATTAGTGCCCTTAGACACAGGAGAGACCTTGCTTCCTCTGCTCTGCTCTTGGCCACGTCAGGATACAAATGAGGGTAGTCTGCTGCCTGCAACTTGGAAGAGGGTTCTGCTGAGAAACCCACTGTGCTGGCACCCTCATCTCGAACTTCCAGCCTCCCAGCTGTGAGAAATCAGTTTCTGTTATTTATAAGCCTCCCAGTTTATGATATTTTATTCTAGCAGCCTGAACTAAGACACTTGTTGATAAAACATTTATATAATCATCCTAGGTTTGCAGCTACCAATAAGCACTGGAGAGTGAAGGAGTGTGGAACCAATGTGCACATACCCACTCATTTAACAGAATCTGGAAGATTTCAAAAGTGAATGTTTTGTCTGTGTTTGTTGGTTGTTTTAATCTCTACTATTTGTATGTTTTGCTGTTTCTGGCACTAAGATAGCTGATAAGAGTGCTACACTTGAGTAAAGGTAGGGTAATTTCTGACTTGTGAATGAATGATTCACAACTTCATATGCCCCTGTGCTCTTCTTTCCCGGCCCACCCCCCTTCCTTCCAGAAGGCTGGCCCCCACCTCCCTGCTGAGGGGCGGTAGGTACTCGTCCCCTTATTGCAAAGAAACTACCTGCTACTAGAGCCCCTTTCTCTACCAGAAAGTGCCTTAGCTCTTGTGATGCCTTTCTTGGTCACAGCACATGCTTATTGCTCATGGAACTACATGGAGTTAATAGAAATTTCATTTTCCTTCTCTGAGTAATGTGTGTGTTACAGAGGGTATTTAATATAGCCACACTATGAAAACCCAACTTCTGAAACCTAACCTGGAAATCTCCTAGTTAGATGCGTAAACAAGTAGATACCTTTATGTTTTCTTTGTTCAAAGATGCCACCAGGCTTAGCCTGGTCTGGGATGATCTTGGCCCACAGAGGCTCCCTGATTGCTATAGAAGCATGGGGCCAGCAGAGCCTGTGGTCTGTGCAGGCCACTCACAGGGTATTCGGAAGCACGGCCATGGCTGGAGGCCAAGCCCCTGTGGAAAACAGAAAAGCTGTTTCAGTGCCTTGAATGCTAGACACCTGGTACCAATTAGACCACACCTGCTTTCTGCTGTTTGGTCTCTGCCATTCTCTCTTAAAAAAAAAAAGTCACTGAAAATAAGAAATGTTTGATTCTGACCCAGATCTCTATTATCTTTATAACCTCTCAACATTGTGTGTAAAATTTGGTGATAATAGTAAGAGAGGAAGTTTCATCTATTTTCTCTTTCAGATGTAGAATATCTTATTCTGACATTGAACAATTCTCAGGTGAGCTGCTTCACACACACACACACACACACCCCTCAGATAGACTGTGGTGGCATCCTTCACCGTGCCCAGAACAATGTTTAACATGTAGGTCCTGGGCAGGTTTACTGAATGAATGATCCAAAGCAAAATGGAATGGCAACTGGGTGTATTTTATTTTCATTTCCCATCTTACCAGCCTTTTCAAAACATCATTTTGATTCCAGCAAACTTGGATCCCTCATTATATTTCCAGTGCTGTATTGGAACATTGCTCGAGTATCAGTCCCTGACTGTTTATGAGCACACATATGCATAGACCGACTTGCTCTACCCAAACACAGAAGTGCCTCCCTAGTTGATGTGATTAACTGGCGGAATAGTCTGCAAGATTGCAGAGCACTTGAGAAGTTATGTACGCCTTTAGTTTTACTCAAAAAGTCTTAAGATGATTTCTTAGAGTGTTACTTCCTGACAGTATGCTGTACTAATCTCACTTTCTGTACTGCTCTAGAGGGTATTATACATTCAGCCAGCATTTGTGAGTGTCTGCTAGGTTCACAGACCTGTGCTAGGCCCCGTCTGGCCCTGCCTTCAGATGGTGTACGGTCTGAGCTGACAGATTGCATGAACATGAAGCATCAGTACTAACACTACACTGGTGAAATATCAGGTGCACTGCTCTCCTGCAGAAAAGAGAGACTCACATGAGGTGGAAGGGCTAGAAGAAGGAACTGTTTGGGAAGATGTAATAAAATAGCACTTGGCCTTAATAGATGTTGAAGAGGAGAAGGAGGGAGGGCATTCCATTCAGGGAGGAGCAGTATAAGCAAAGGCTGGAGATTGGTGTTCACATTCTGTTTGCAGGACAGTGAGGAGCCTGGTCCAGGCGTGGAGTAGAAGTTCTGTGTTGGAAACAGTGGCGAAAAGGTGCCAAAGCTGTCTCATGCCAGGCCCCACAGGTGCCTCAGAGCCGAGTGGTCTGGAAGGTGGCCAGGCAGCCCAAGGACGGTCCTAGAGCCGCTTTGCTGGGCTCCACTCCTGCCTCCACTGGTCATGAGCTGCGTGATCCTGGTTGTCATGCAAACTCTCTGTGCCACGGTTCCCTCATTTGTAAAATGAGGACAGTGATAGTATGTGTCTCACAGTGCTGGGTACTTGTTACAGGTCATCACATCCGTTATCAGGCGAAGGAAGGAAGTAGTGGCAGCCTTGCTTTAGGAAGCTGACTTTGATGTGCAGGATGAATTTCCACTCGTTGAAAACTTCATGGGTTGAAGCTTGGGGAGACTCTGAGGAGCTGCCTTTTACCTGGATGGAGTTGAAGACGGGCATTCAGAGGTGCCACCACCGTTTCCAGACTCCACAGAGACCAAAAAGTGGGCAGGGTGATGTGTTGAGCAAAGCTACTCTGTTTTCACTACGTCTGCATTCACAGATTTTAAGAATGCTCATGCTTGACAGTCATTCAGAAATAATTTGGTCAAACTAATTGGCAGTGTCCCTTAATAGCCAATGAGAACTCTTATTGTCAGAGGAAGTGAATTATTAGGCCAGAAGTAACTGGAAGATTGTTTCCTTGCCTTTTTGTTTCTTGGTTAATATTTTCTATTGTGTACCCAGAGGCTGCTGTGCTGACAGGGATAAGATGGAGAATTGAATTGGAATAAATCAAAATGGAAAATAACTGGGAATATCCCTGTAAGAATTGTCATGCCTCACTTAGTTAACACATGCATGCTAATTCTGTTGTGTTTACGCTTTGTGTGGACAAGAAAACGGAAGGCAGCTCTCCACATGAAAACAGGAATTCTTTTCATACCTTCCCTTGAAGCTTTTCTTTCTCTTAACCATGAGATTTTTAGCTGAAAGGAAGTTTAATTCATGCAGTAGGAAGTTTGAATTTTTACTAAACTTTTGTCTTTGTAAAAATGTGAGTAAGTTGCACTTTCTTTGCACTATCTTTATGCTAGAAATTGTATGAAAATTTTTATGGCACAAGCATTACAAAGGATATAGCACAGCATCTTCAAAGGATAATACTACAAAACACATTTTTATCACGGTAAGCTTTACTTCCTAAGTGCTGCTTGTCTGTATTTGATTCTGGGTATTATAGATGTTTCTGTATGTAGTATGGAGTGTTCTTGTGTACCATTTCAGTGGTTTCAAGGGTCAGGGCTTACAAACACTGATAGATCTGGTGTAGCACTCCAAATTTGATGCCACTCAGGTACCGACACCAACAGTTATTAATTAAGCCTTGACGATATCTGTCTTCTGAAACAGAAAAGAGATAACCAGTTAAAAGTGAGTGTGACTGTACTGTTTGAAAAACACGTCTCTCTAGTTCATTCCATGTGATTTTTAAGATATGCAATCATATGTGTACACATGTGTATATACATGCATATGTCTATGTATATATGTATCAAGTAATCTCTGTAACTATTTGGCTATATATAGTTCTAGGCCAGGTAGTATAAGTATTCATCTGTATCTGATTCCTTTGAAATGATTCAAAACAATGTATAGAATTAAGGGCAGTATAAATTACACTCCCCCCAACACACACACACACACCTTCAACGTGTAGTTCTGGTGCTGCCACTCCGGTTTCTGCCTGCATTGTCACATGGCTGTTGTCTCTCTGTGCATCTGTGCCTTCGCATGGTGTTCTCCCAGTCTCTCTCCTGGACTCCTGAGGACATCAGTCTTCATAGGTGAAGAGGCCCACTACTCCAGTGTGACCTCATTGTAACTTGATTATACTTTCAAAGATCTCATTTTCAAATAAGGTCACAGTCACAGGTACCAGAGGGTCAGACTTCAACATGTCTTTCGGGGAACACAATTCAACCTGTAACACACATTTAGAATAAATCTGTTCAATATTTAATAAATATGTATGTGAAATGTGTGTGTTTAATGTGGCATATTAGAACAATGGAGTTAATGAAGTACAAAAGTGTGAAACATTCACATTGGTTTTGCATATGGGTATTATAAATGTCAACTTCTAAAAGCAAACTTCTCCTTCTTCAGTTTTATTAATGACTGATTTATTATAAGATACTTCTCAAGTGAATTAACTTCTATGACATAAAGCATTCATACAGGTATTCATGCCTATGCTTGTAATTTCGGTTTCAATTACAAAAATTCTTTCCTTTTCTGGTAGAAATGAGTATTCCACTTAAAATTTTGGACTTCATTGGTAAAAAGGATTAAGGAATAAATTGTTCAGGAAATACTGTAAAGGAAATGGTGATCTACTAATTTATAATTATCAACTTCCAATTAACTTCCTTGTCAGTGCGTGTGATAAGCATCATCCTTCTAAAATTGTTAGGAAGTGAAGTATCATTATAAGTTGTTTAAATCAAGAACAACAATCCTTGACAAAACTTACCTTTTAAAAGCATGAGCAGATACATGTAATTACCTCTCTACCTTGGGTTTTTCTGAGTTTCTTAATATAGTAAATTAAAATGCTTATACTCAAATGATGAAATATCAAAGCCTCCTGTTTTGTAATTTAACAATATAGGTAGTGAATGAACCTCAGTCTTGATGATTTGGGTGAAAAGTACTTTGAAACTCCTTTACCTTGTTCATAGATTCTTCAGGGTTTGGATATAACAGTCATCCAAAAAGCTAGCAGGGGAGAACACTGTCAGTACCTGTCAGCATAAATTCCTTTCACCATCCGAGAATTAGAAGCATCCTATGTATCTCCTTAGTTGGTCAGGCCAATCTAGTTCCCACAGCTGCAGAATCCTTATTTCAAATGTGTCCTCTCTCATTGTATCTGCTCTTCTTCAGAGGAGATGAGATGGTGAATTCTCACCACCCTGTCCTCCGGGGCCTCTTCTCAGACCAGGATGCAGGGACTGAGGCAGCCACAGTGAGGCTGGCATGGTCATACACACACACACACACACACACACACACACACACACACACACTCTCTCTCTCTCTCTCTCCAGCGTGACCTGGCCAGGCCAGGCCAGGCCAGTTTGCAGCACTATCTCTAAGTATGTAAGCAGGTTGTTTACCCCTGGAAGGCCTGTGTTTTCTCTAGATCAGCATTCCAGAATCCCACATAGAATGGAAAACTACTTTCTCCTTAAATGCCACTAGGACTCTTTGGGGTCTTGAAGTCAGAGGTGAGAAGCAAAGCCTGCTCCTTGACAGGAGGGAATGTTTTGGTTTAATATTCCTTTTCTCTTTGTTGGTAGACTTTCTCCATTGTGACATAGGAGAAAGATGAGATTGTGGCAAATCTTGACAAAGAATAAAAGACAGTTTCTAATTCTCTGAGCCATTTGAGGATGGTGATGGTGAGGATGATGATGATACCATCACCTTTTGGTTAGTTAAACCACTATACTCTATTCATTGCCTGAAACATAGAAATGATAAGTTAAGGTGCTGTACTACAAGTATTCTGGTTTGAAACAGTCATCAAGAGTTATTGGACTTGTAGAAGTGGTCAACCCTGGGATATAGGAAGTTTTTCATTGCTATCATCTACACACATTCACAGAGATATTATCCAGCTCGGGAACTGGCAAAATATAGCCCAAGGGCCAAATCTGGTTCACTGCCTGTTTCTTGAATAAAGTTTTATTGGAACACAACTACATACATTCCTTTACATATTGTCTTTGGCAGCCTTTGCCCTATATGTGGGCAGAGTTGAATAGTCGAAACTGTGGCCCACAAAGCCTAAAATGTTTATCATCTAATGTGTTACAGATAAAATTTGCTGACCCCTACTTTAGGTACTGTAAAAATTCATCATTGTACAACCGTACAATCAAAGAACTTCAAGGCCTGCTGGTGGTTATAACAGATTCCAAGGCTGATGCAGTTCTGCAGACAGTCAGGTCAGGTCATGAAACAACTTGCCAAGGGTCTTACTGTTTGTTGGTGATTTTCTTTTACTTTTTTTAAAAACAGTATTTTTCCCCATAACTTTTTTTATTTTAAGATATACATAACAAAAAATTTATCATTTAACCAATTTATGTGTACAGTTCAGTGGCATTAAATATATTCATGTTGTCGTACAACCATCAGCACCATCCACCTCCAGGACTTTTTCATCTTCCCAACTGAAACTCTGTGTCCATTAAACACTAACTCTCTGTTCCCCCACCTCGTCCTATGCCCCCAACCACCACTCTACTTTCTGTCTCTACGAATTTGACTACTCTAATACCTCAAATAAGTGGAGTCACATAATAGTTGTCCTTTTGTGACTGGCTTATCCATGATTTTTTTTAATTGAAGGAAATATGCTTTATAGATACAGGAAAATTCTAGCCTTGTCCCTGACTGCTTCACCGCTTGACTTGGTCCAAGGTAAGCTGATCAATATTTCTTAATGTCCTCAGCACTAAAATGACACAGCTTTTCCTGAAGAATGCAACACAATATCATGATATTAGTCTACTAAGATTAAAAACTAAGACCTCAAAATTTACAGTGAATAGTCACAAAATATTAACTTGCAGTTCATGTCCTTGCTCCCAGTATTATGGTATAAGAGAACACACAATAACACTCAGAAAGTGACTTTGTGGACATGTGAACCAGAGCCAAAGATGAAGGATGATAATTCAGGTCGCATGACCCACTCCTGGGTAGGATCAAGCATACTTCTCTGGTGACTAGTTCAGAGTTTGCCAAGTTCAGTGTCTCCCTGTTTCAGACAGTGTTGCCTACACACTGTCCACACCTTACCCATGGCACTTCCCTTTTGTGTGCTTCTTGTGCATTTCTTCCTACTTACACAAAGTTATTTCAGACAAGGTAAAATATAATATAATAGCTTTTGGGTCACTAAATATGTCACATTTCTAATCCTGCCTTTCTAAGACTATACCCAGGTCACTCAGTTGGAGTTCTGAGTGCTCATAAAACTCTCCAGCCTTCTATATACATATTATTTCTTGATTTCATCTTGAGATGAATAATTTAAGCCATGGTTTTCATACCTTACTCATTTACCACTTAGAGAGAAACCTTATTTTAAAATTCTTGCAGGGGGAAGAAGGGCACCTGGCAGGAAAGTTGGGTGACCAACTGCTGCCTCCATGTACTTCCTAAAAGCAAATAAATTGTACTAAGTCATTTGTTTTAAGTATTTGTTTGTCACCAGGCCTTAAATTATATCTTATTTTTATTGTTGTCTTGTCCCAATAGCAGGAAAGAGTATAGATATGACATTCTTAAAATTAATTCAGCAAGTGTTTATTGGCTTACTATGTACTAAGTGCATTACTTGTATTATCTCATATAATCCTCTTAAAAACTCCTCTGAGATTTGTACCTTTATCATATCCATTTAAGTGATGAGAAAACGGAGACCCAAAGAAGTTCTCTGCCCTATCATACAGAGCCAGGAAGAGGTTGCCGAAACGTGAATCTGAGCCGTCTTGACTACAAAGTCAGATTTCGCTTATTTGCATGTTATTCGTCCAACACATGTTTAATGAGAGCATATTATGCTTCAGACTTGATTCAAGGGCTAAACCAGCAATTAAAAATGCCTTTCCATCATGGAAATTCTGCTCCGTAAACCACTTTCCTATGAAGCCATCTTGCATTCTCATCCATCTCTGACCTATGATGCTGGTGCTTTTTTTCAGCTTCTCATTAGGCAGGTTTGATAAGTGGCAGGAGATTTTCCAGTCACTTCTTTCAACAGACAGAACTGAAGAAACCATTGAAGACAAATATTGTTTGTTTCTTCTTGAATGATCAAGGACACGTTATCACAGCTTTGAGACTATTATTATTATAGGTCACCCTGAGAGTCAAGAAATAAGCAGGTCTATCTTATATTATAGCTAATGTCCCTAGCTTTAACTTAACACCAGTTTTCTCTTAGCTCTTCTGCAAACCTATATAAAAATAACCAGTAAAAAAAAAAAGAAAAGAAAACAGTATCTTTGTCATTAAGGCTTTGAATAGTTGACAACAGTATGGACACATTAATTTACTATTTGTTTTCAAGAGCGTTCTTTGTTTTTGGTTTTGATTCAAGACAAAATTATGAAGCACAAGAGCAAAGATCATCTTGGGTGGTTTGCCATCCTGTTTCAGATACTTTCTTTCCTCTTTCTGGCTCCCCAGCCTCCCAGCGAGCAAAATTTTACAGTTACTACTCCGCTAGAGAGTTAACTCATAACTAAAGCCTCCTGTCCTTCCCTGGCCTTTCTCCTATCATATGGACTAAGAAGTCTACTAATTCTGGCAAGCTGGGATCCTAAGAGCTTAACTATGATCCTGCTTGGAGAATTTGCATTTTGATGGAAAACATTTCTGCTACACCTTCATTTGAGGGGAATGAATAAAGATTTAGCACACCACTTCTACAATGTTGAACTAACCCAGGTTATTAAACATTTTGGGGGAACTAGTTTTCTTTGTATGATTTTGAATTGCTTAGTGAAATATTTAGGTTTTCCCAACTTGATTTTCTTAATGAATGTGATGAGTATTACTGCAGAGGGGGGGAACTTTCTGACCACCCCATGCCCTGTTTTATGCTATGTCCTGGATCCATCGCCATGTTCAGAGTGTCTCATTTGCTCCACAAACAATCCTTGGACATATCTTAGTGCCAGGACCTCTGCTGGGTGGTATGGGATTATTAGGTACTATTCAATTGCTGGTGGTCCACAGAATTACCACTTATACTGTGTATTTTTTACAGTTTACAATTTAAAAAACACTTCTTGCTTCTCATCTCGTTTAATCTTCTCTGTGCTCATTTTAACAACATACAAGAATCCAAAGGAGATCTTCCCTGTAAACTAGTGTTTAAGATGACAATATTTATCTCAATTTTCATAGGCAGAATATGAAGCCAAAGGAAGTTAAGTGACTCGCCCTGCCTAAAAACCAGGCTCTCCTGACTCTGGGTCTAGAGTCCTTTCTTCTAAACCATAGCTACTTTTTCAATTCCTGTGCCTAGCCTCCTTTAGTATTTGAATGTTTATGTTACTAAGTTTCTGTAATGTGTTTGCCTCAATTGAATTTCGTATCTTTTTTTAAGGTGGGACTTTTTTCCTATTTTTTCTACAATCATTCCTAACTTAGAATCATCTACATTCAGACTTGATGGAATATTTGTAGTTTCTGCATTTAAATTATTTGTTCACTTATAATCCTCAGGGATTTAATCTGACCTCCCAAAATAACAGTTGTGGTTCTATAATGTTTTAAAATATCATAACCCTGGTGATTGGAGTAAATCCAGTTTTTTCTTATAGTCTGTACCTATTTTAGTTAGTCTCTGTTCTTCCAGTATAAATGGAACTTGCTTCAGCCAACTGTTGACATCACAGCAAAGAAAATACAGCTAGCTTTTCCTCCTCTCAAAGAAGAAAAAAATTGTCAATCTGTCTCTTTAGCATAATGTATTTAAAGCACTTCAAAATGTTTAGCTGGCTGTACAGTCTTTCACAGACTAATCTTGCCCCATACCTATGCTGTTTATCTGTACCCACTTTTAGTACATTGACTTTCTCTTTTTTTTCTGGCTCTTTCATTAAATACCATAGCTTTGGGCATTCTACCTTGCTGTCTTTGCAACTGGCAGAGTCTTATGCATGTAGAAGTAACTTCTTAACCACCCATGGTATTCCATCTTTTAACAGACATTTTTGTCATTTGATCAGGTTCCACTTAACAATTTATTAATAAATGTGATGAATTGCTCCATAATTGTTTCTGGTGGATAAGTCTCCACTCCCTGGTGTGATTTTAATTAGTAGTCCTAGCAGGCAGGGATTATGCCTTAGCACATCCTTTGTAAAGATCCCTCCAAGAAGAAACCGAAGCAAGAATACACAGAGTATGTTTCAGAATATGTGCATTCAGCTTTTCAGTCAGTATTTATTTGAAAGTTTTCTGTTTGCCATCCACTCTGCTAGGGATGCAATGTACCCATTGTGCTTACACACTAGTAAAAGGGTCAGACCAGTAAATCCAATAATCCAAGATAGTGTGATGTGGGACTTGAGAGAATTAGTATAAATTATTATGTAGGTCTGTGGTGCTTCCACATAGAGGAAACTCTTAAGCAGTTTTGAGATATCTGTGAACATAGCATTTGAGATTATCTGATACCTAAAGGATAAATAAGAGTTGGCCAGATTTAACACGGTTGAAAGAGGAGAGAGGATTGGGACAGGGTGCTCGCTGGAAAGAAGACCCACCTCTCTAGCTAGAGGGTAAAAAGGTTCATTAAGGCTACAGCATGGAGTTCAAGGGAAATACTGTAGAAGTGACTGGGATCCAGGATGGATTGAAGTGTTTGGCTTTATCACAAGGGGTTTTTTGTTTTGTTTTGTTTTGTTTTTGTTTTGTTTTAAACCAGGGAGGAGCATGATCAAATTCGTACAAATTTGTAGTTAGAAAGAGTCTGTGGCTGTGCCATGGAGAATGTTTTGACAGAGAAGAGCTGTAGGGAGATTGCTTATGGTCTGTTGAAGTAATGGAAGATAGAGATGATAGTGAGAAAGTGATCTAAACCAGGGTAGGTTAAGTGAAAGGATTCAGAAGACATTTAGCAGAGAGTCCTTGAGAATTATTGATTGTAGGAGAGGGTGATTGGAAGTCCTTTAGTTCTCTGTTCTCCTATCCCTCCATCATTTATTTTAGGCCATTCATATATTTTCAGCTGTAGTATCCATGGCCATAAAATAAGTACACTTGGAACTAGTAGGACACTTTAAATTTTAATATATTCTAAATCTTTGCAGAAAGATATTTAGAATAAAGAGGGTAGTTTTATGTTAGAGATATTTTGCATTAAAAGATTAAATACCATACTGATATATAATAATTTACAATAATGAAAAAGTCATATTTATTATTTCAGGGAAATGTAAAGATACAATCCTATTGTTAAAATGTTATGCCTTTAAACAGTTCATTGATGATGTATTTATTAGATAAGGAAGGAATGTGAGCTTTTCAGTACAGAATTACCCATCCATTTGTCCAGTCTTAATGGAAATAAAAATCTAGACATAAAATACAAAGTAATGAAAACATTTGTTAGGTATACAGATAGTTCCAAGTAGTTCAAAGGTCTATCAAGAGCCATTAATGGTTCCCTAGTGAATCTGGATCAATGATCAAATGGAACAAGTTATTGCTCTCAGATTATGCTTCTTTGATAGTAAATCTCCAGGGTCTGGTTCCCTCCTAAATATCATCTAAGCAGTTATTTCCTGCCCACTCCTCATCCATTCTTCTCTCCCTTTGTTCCTTTATTTTCTTTAAGTTAATCCATTTCTTACCAGTCTTCCCTTAAGTTCTTAGACTTGAGAAGTTATCTTGAGAGGTGTAAATAATATGCAAATGGCACCTTAGTTTTGGTCTTGGCTTTACCAAAATCAACTCCATGTTTATGAATTTGCCACTTCTCAGGATCTTGGCTTCTATATCTGTAAAATGAGAAAGCTGAAGTAGATTAGTGTTAAGGGACTCCCACCTATGATTCTTTTATCTGCTTTTTTTTTTTCCTGGTTCTGCATATCCAATTGCTTCCAGGCCTTTGTTCACTTGAGGGTCCCACTGATACTTGAGATTTGTTATCAGAGCCATCCCCTCATATTGAAGGTTCTATGGTTTGTTCCAGCCCCGTCAGAACCAAGGGACTGAAAAGTGAATTACCGCAAAGCTGTCCCAGGGGAGAAGGAGAGGCAACACAGCAGCTGAAAGTCTTATGTTTAAATGCTTAGAACCTTCACTTTTAGGTCAGGAAACTTGCTCCTTTGAAACATTCTCTCTTGCATTTTCTTTTGTTGTTATTTTTATTTAACCAGATGTTTGAGGTTTTTATTTTCTTTTTCTTTTTTTTTGTTTGTGCTTTTTTTTTTCTTGGAATGGGAAAGGCAGAGTGGTTGCTAAAGAGGGAAAAAGAGAAACCACTGAACATTTTTTACAAATCATGCTGCCTCTGGGGATACAAGGCACAGATTTCCTTACATAGGTTGTAATTCTCTCCCAAGTTCACCATTTTCATTTTCAACTACAGCAACCCACCTCCACATCTGTCTTCAGGTACTGCTATGTATATCATCTTTGTGACCCCCCCCCCTCCATTGCCAATATAAATCCTCCTAATATCCATCCTCAAGCTCATTTCCTCACTGCTAATTAACCCTGCTTATAATGTTGATCAACAATCACATTTAAGCCCCTCTGGACTTCATTAAGTGTTATTCTTTGAAAATATATTTAAAATAGGTTAATGTGCAAAATAAGAAGATACCAAGTTGTATATGTTGTAACAGTATGTATGGTAATATCTTCCATTATATATTTTAAATGCACTAGTAATAGGGTAACTTTTCACATATTGATCTGTTTAGTCTCCACGAGATGAAAGATCTGAAGAGTATCTTTTAGCTATAAAGTCATTTGATTTGACTTGTTTTTCATTCTCATTGTGATTGCTGTGACTTATTCAAGTTGACACAACTTGGAAATGGGCATGTTGGCTTAAAAAAGACCACCTTTGCCTTAAAAATGTGGTCATTGATATTAGTAGCTGTTTCAGAAAATGTATTGCTCCAGCTGTGATACTAAAAATGGTAATTTTTAAATGTTATGTCCACTCTATATAGTTTAATTATGAACTGGACATTTCAAGAAGCTCTCCTAGTCTGCTTTTTGGTGTATTTTAAATTTGAAATGGATCTTTGAACCTGTACAGCTGCTGGATTAGCAGTTACTGAGTTCATTGGTTTGTCACTGGAACCATCTTCACAGTCTAACACCCTGGTAATAAGGAAAGTGACTCCAGTCAACTGGAAATAAAGCAAATAATTTGCATTAGTCCTCCCCCCCTCACCAAATACTATTAACTCCCTAAACATCACTGGTCTCACTTCTACAGTAGCAAAGATGATGCAGTTGCAACACCTTTACCTCTTTACTTGAAAGCTGCCTTTTGCTGATTCTGTTTGCCATGTTAGTTTTAACTTTTGTTACTTCTGTTTTATGGGTGGATACCACACTGTTTTCCCTGCTACCCTGGGATTTACTGGATTGCAATCTTCTAAGAAGTAAAGAACCAGGTCTAATTTATGTTTAGCAAAATAGTGTTGGAGTAGACACTTGTAAGTTAGTAGAACATAGAATAGTACTAAATGACTTTGACGAATCTTTTAATGCATGCTTTTGAATACACTTTTTGCAATGAATGGTCTTTTGTAGATCTCAAACAAAACAAAAGATAACATTTTTTTGTTTTCTTTTGACCCTTGCAGTCATAACTCTTTACCTTTTCACTAAGCCTCCCCAAAAGTGCTCTTGCTTGTTTACAGTTATCAACGATCATGCTGTCTGTACTCACCCCAGAGTAACAAGTTAATGATTTTTAAATAAGGTGCAAATCAAATGATGTGTTGTTCCCCTCTCAACCCAGTAGGACTAGCTTGGGGAATATGCAGCCCAGTAGATAATTTCGCAGGGTGACCCATTTTCAACACTGACTGATAATTTTAAACCCGCCAGGAAAACTATATCGGACATTGTTACGATAAAAACAACTGGGATGGGTTGGTGGTGGAGAGAATAAGAACCGATAAAAAATTTGGCCAAAGGTACGCGTCGCACAGAAGCCCCAGCTGCAGGGAGGGCGGGGCGCCCGGCACCTGCGTGGAGCGCGGGTCGGCGGGCGTGGCCTGCGGGCGTGGCGCCGGGGGCGTGCCCGGGGCGTGGCCAGCCACTGGCGCCGGCGGTTGAAAGGGGGTGGAGTTGCCCTTGGAGGCGGCACCGGCCCTGCGCCCCGAGGCCCGTCGCGCCCTATCGAGCCGGAGCCGAGTGGCCCGGCGGAGCCGGCGCACTCCCGCCTGCAGGGGGAGGGCGGACGGGGCGCCGGCACCGGCCAGGCCGCAGCAGGCGCTGTTTCTCTTTCACTTTCCTTCCCTGTGAGGCCGGCGCGCTGGCGGGCGAGGAGCGGCGGCGGCGGCGGCGGCCGGGGGGTAGGTACTGGGCGGGCTTGAAAGTGGCCGAGACCTCGCCGCCCCCCACACCCCCCAGTTCAAGTTTGGGCCGGGAGGGGGAACGGCACCGGCACCTCCAAGCACCTGCCGCGGCCCGCGCCGTCTGCAACCGGGAGAGTTCTTCTGGGGCGGGGGTGGCCGGCCGGGATGTGGAGGCTTCGGAGGCGCGGCCTCCCTTCAGAGACGGAGAGAGCGGCGGGCTGCGAGCGCCCGGCCGGGGAAGAGGCAGCGGGTCCTCCCCAGCTTGCCGGGGCCGGCAGAGCTGCGCGGTTCGCGGGGCCCGGCCACCTGCGCGGCGGGCGGGGCGGACTTGTGCCTGGACTGCCCAGGGCCGTACTGCCGGGTCCCTCCGCTGGACGACGCGGAAAAGTTCCCGGCCGCCGCTGCGCTGTCACTGCACGGACTTGTTTGCTTTCTCTTTTGGTGACAGTGCTCTGTGGCTTACGGTGTTCATACTGCCCCGGGTCCGGGCCGTGCGTTTCCTCTTTTAGAGGACTTTCTCTTACTTGGAGCTTTTTAGCAAACCTACCTGTGGGAAAGGCAGGGCCCTCAATCCCAGTGTGTAGAGGGGAACGTGCGGACCAAGGCGCGGATATTAAATGCTTTGCTGAAGGTCATGCAACTCGAAGGACCAAAACCCCGAGCCCGGTGTGTTAATTATGTTCCTCTTCTGCTATACCCTCCACACAATATTCCGAACGATGAAAGGATAACATGCAGACCCTGCTCCTTACACATTCTCAATGGCGATGTGTGGATGGAATGATGCATTTTACTTTTCCGGTTGCTTTATGTATGCTTATCTATGAATGAACAGCTAAGATAGGAAAAAAAGTTCCTGTTTATAGAATTAAACTTAGGAAACTAACACCTTTTTCACGTCGTGTTTTCTAAGAGGTTACATTTATTATAAGAAACCTTTAAAACTTTTTTTTAAAGTAACCTTATGTACAAGTTAGCTATGCTGAATGTGTCTGGAAAAAGGTTAGTGACTTTCAGTTTTACTATGAGCCAGTTTCATGTATATTGTCTCATTTAATCCTCACCATTCTTAGGAGGCTGACACTTATTTTCATTTTAAGGTTAACCACCGCCCCCCCCCAGACTTAGGATAAATAACATTTCCTAGGTTATATACACATTTACTAAATTTGACCAGTTTCTATCAAAGATTTTTGTATCTAATAGAAGAGATGAGTGACTAGAACTATAAATCAAAATACGTAACAGGAGAGAAGTAAGGGATAAAAAGTACAGAGAGCTTCAACTAAGGATAGCATTAGAGAAGGGTTTTGTAGGGTCTAGACCAGTGATTTTCAACCCTTTTCATATAATGGCACACATAAACTACTAAAATTCTGCAGCACACCAAAAAATATATTTTTGGCAATCTCACAAAAAATAGGTATAATTTTGATTCATTCACACCGGATGGCTGTTGTCATTATTTTATTTGACAGTCTAAGGGAAAAGAGGTCACTGACCCTGACTACCGGTAAATAGGTATTACATGTTTTAAAAATTCTTACAGGACCGGTTGAAAATCACTGATCTAGGTGGAGGAGGGGGAGGACAGTTGAATAGAGGGCTAATGGCCTGCAGAGTGGACTGTGGGAGAGTGATCATTTTAGTTTGCCTGAGTGTTGAAGGGTATGTTAAGGTCAGCCTGTGGAAGGTCTTATATAACAAGCTCCAAAATTTAAACATTTTTCAATTTGTAAAGAGGAGACACTGACATTCTCTGTCATTCTTTCTTTGACATTCTTTGCCCATCTAGAAGCAGAATATAAGATGGACTGAAGGTAGATGGATGAGGTAGCTGTGGATGGAAAGGAAAAGGATATGAGTTTGATTTGACTACAGACTAAGTATGGGGTACAAAATGGAAATAGGAACCATTTTGATAGGGATAATAATGACTTCAGTTTTGAATCCATTAACTTGTATCACCAGGAACTCCTAATAGGAGCCGTCAGCAGATAGTTAAAATCATTACTGCAGATGTGAAGTTCTCAAAACTGGAGTTGACAGCCTTGGATGTCATTGGTGACATCAAGGTGAGAGTTGAGGTTTCAGGACTGCATGAGTTTGTCATTATTCTGATCTAAAATTTACCAGGTTTACAAATTAAAGTGAGGGAAATGTTCTCTTCACATGTTTACCAGATTTGGAACATGCAACACTTGGCTGCTAATATAATGATATTAATATAGTATTAGGAATTTAACACTTTTTTCTCATCTTTTAAATTGCTGTGGAAACAGATATGGAAAAGCAGAACCACCAAAAGGAGTAATGACCAGCTGTTTCATGACAGACCTGGATGCTAGTTCTCATGCCTCAGGATATCCAGTTGGGAACTCCATACCAGCTCTTGGGATCAGACTTTCATCCACTTAATACTCTTCTTTATCTGAACTACTGAAGCCAGTCCTAGTTAACTACGAATGGCTACCCAAAGGAAACACTTGGTGAAAGATTTCAATCCTTACATCACCTGCTACATCTGTAAAGGGTATCTGATCAAGCCAACTACAGTGACGGAATGTCTTCATACGTGTAAGTAACCTTTATGCCATATACCCATCAGAGGTTGTGGGTTATACTTGCTCTTTTAAAATTACCACATTTTGTTTTATCTAGTTTTTAGCTTATAAAACAATGAATATTCTAAGAATTAACTTTAAATATATTTTCAGGATTATCTTTGTCATTGGGATACCAGTAGCATGAAATTTTCTTTTGTTATTTAAATTATCATACTTGACTTTTATCTGATTTATAAATGTTCTAAAAATATATCATTGGTTATAGTTTTTTAAAAGTAAAGTATTTTAGGTTTTTTAATTTTTTTTAAATTATACTGAAGGAATTAATCTTCTCAGAGGTTTTGTTAAAATATGCACACTTCAACCCATTTTTTAAACTACTTTATTGAGGTATGGCTGACATACAAACAGCTGTAAATACTTAATGTCTACAACTCAATGAGTTTAGAGCTAAGTATACACTGGTGAAACTGTCACCACATCTGTGCCATAAACATATTCATCACTTCCCAAAGTTCCCTCCCAGCCTCTTATTATTTATTATTATTTTTGTGATAAGAACACTTAACATTAAATAAACTCTCTTAGCAAATTTTAGGTATACAAAACAGTATTGTACTCATTGGCACCATGTTGTATAGTAGATCTCTAGGACTTACTCATCTTGTATAACAAAAACTTTGTACCCTTCAACTAATAACCAGCAACCTCATCATCACCTGGGAACTTGTTAGAAATGCAAATTAGTAGACCCCACCCCAGTATTACTGAATCACAAACTCTGGGAGTGGGCACATCAATATGTATTTAACAAGCTCTCCAGGTGGAGAGCAGGATGACAGTTAGTCAGGGGTGTAGGGGTTGAGCGAAAAGGAAAAAGGACTCATGAACGAGGACAACAGGGTGGTGATTGCTGGGGGAGAGGAGGTGTAAAGAGACTAAATGGTAATCGAAAAAAATACAATAAAGACATATTTTTTAAAAAGCTCCACAGGTGATTCTGAAGGATATTCAAGTTTGAGAATCATTGTTCTAAGATGATATCTGTGGAATTCCTAACAAGTTTCTTTCTTACCTGCCTTATTGGTAGAGAAAGAGAAATTTTTGTAGCCACTTATGCCAGGATTTTACATACTTTTGTGGTCCTGCCAATATGAATTTATTTTTGTATTTCAATGAAAGTAATTCCAGTACATTCTAGTTTAATGCCTATCATGTGCACAAAAGTAGATACTTTACATATGTACTAGATTTCACTTTAGCTTTACAGTAACCTTGGAGAAATTTGGAGTGGATGTGGGAAGGAAGAGAGGGTATAAAGTTTTTATTTTGTGGTTGTGGAAACCTAGAGTTAAGTAACTTGCCTGGTATCACATCTAATGAGTAGTAGACCTGTATTCGCCTCCCAAGCCCGTGCTCTAAGATAAAACAGTCTCTCTTTTTCAATCCTGCTTTCAGCTATACTCTATCTGCTGAACTGGCATGGTATTTTATACAAGTAGTTTTAAACAGGAGCGCAAAATACAATCATCTGAAAATGGTTAAAATAGCAAATTTTATGTTGTATGTATTAAATTTAAAAAATAGAATCACCTAGGAGCTGTTTCAATGTATACATGCTCAGAACTCTACCCAGAGAGGTTTGGTGGGTGTGTGGTGAGGTCTGGGCAGGTGTGTTTTGGAAAACCTCTCCAAGTGATGCTGGTGTATACTCCTTTGGGTATTACTGGCCTGTGCTGTTCAGTAGGCAGTTACCTATGAACTGTCTTGAAATACTAAGTCATTGTTGCCCTGTATCATTATTTAACTTGAACAATTACAGATAAAATATCAGCCAGCAGATATTTATTGAATACTTACTGTGTGCCATGCACCATTCTAGGCATGGAGGATACAGCAATGAACAAGATAGTAAAAAATAAAAATCTCTGCTTTCAAGAAATTCTAGGGGAAACTAATAATATGTGCCACATTAATGATAAATACTATGAAGAGGAACAAAAGCAGCTCTAAGATAAGAGAGTGAGATTATTTTATATGGAATGGCAGGGTTGGCCTCTTTGATATGATGAGATATGAACAAAAACCATAAAGGATTGAGCTCTGTGAATGTATGGGAAGAGTATTCTAGGCAGAGGGAAAATCAAGTACCAAAGCCTTGAGGTAGGAATGCCCTTGGCAGGTTCAAGGAAGAACAGTTAAAAGGCTATTGCTGCAGGTCAGCTGAAAGAGTATAGGACCTTCACCTTGGGTAATGAGGTGTGAGATGGAAGTGGGGAAGAATGATTGAACTGGATGTATTTTGGAGGAAAAGCCAATAGGATGTGGCTACTCTCGAGTGGGGACTTTATCTTACACTTCCATGTTTCCCACTGACCCAACCATGGCACCCAGACATGGTCCACAGTCTGTTTTGTTGTGCTGCTTCTAACATTTGTGCATTGTTTTTTATATTTGGATGTCTCTAGCAATAACTGCCAACTCTGTTTGGAGGATAAGAAGAAAGCACAAATTCTTTTCCCCCCTACCTATTTAATATAGATTTTATATCTGTTCTCAAAGAAAAAGTATTTGGGACATAATGAAATCCCAATTTAAATGTTACTTTTTTGGAGGAAAACCCAAAAATTCTAGAAGTATACATAATCAGTTTATAAGCAAGGGTTATGTTTATGTTTGCAACAGCAGTTTAAGGTGTAAGGGGGTAGTGACAGTTTAACTGCACAAGTCATTCTGGCCTGAAAAATCCCCTGGAAGTCTTCAAGTCTCTTTACCCAGAGAGGATGAAAATGGCAGAAGTGTAATTAAAAGAGAGTGGTAAATCACAAGTGTGACCTTTTATCACCAGCAGAAAACACAGAACAGAGTAAATGATGGAGTCAGGTACTCCACCCCATTGTCTAAGGAGACCTGAGGATTCTGTAGTGCTACCCTTTATGCACTTTCCGGTCCTTGGATTTCTATTTTTTTGTTGTTGTTTGTAGTTATATTAGGGCTTATAATGCAGAAATTATTCCACTTGCAAAATATTCCCTTATTTTTTTTTAAAGATTTTATTTATTTATTTTTAGAGAGGGAAGGGAGGGGGAGAGAGGGGGAGAGGAGAGAGAGAGAGAAACATCAATGTGCATTTGCTGGGGGTTATGGCCTGCAACCCAGGCATGTACCCTGGCTGGGAATCGAACCTGGGACACTTTGGTTCCCAGCCCGCGCTCAATCCACTGAGCTACACCAGCCAGGTATTCCCTTATTTATATCGAGAAAATAAATAGTACCACAAAGCAGTGTTCCTCAGTCATTGGTTTGGTCTTTGATGTTACCTGGTTTTCTCATGTGTCATGTGGGACAGACTTGGTGGTATTGTGATTTAGGAGCAGTATGAAATAGAAAGTAAGATGGCCAAAAGGGACAGGAGGAAAAGGAGAAGCATTAAGTGACATTTTGATACCTTGTAATATTTTCAATCTTGATTTAGTCATATAAAAAGAATATCTTATTAAGATTGTTCAAAGACTATAAGTTTATGATACTAGAAGTAAAGAGTAGTTCTCATTATGAAAATTAATCAGAAAGTTTGAAATATATAAACGGAGCTTTATTATTGGTGAGCAAAACCAGGTATGGAATCTGCCCTTCTGGACTTCCTGGCCAAGTGAAGAAAGACAGGGTAATCAGTTAAGAAATGTATAAAATAAAATTGGATGTTGATAAGTGGGACAAAAATAATGAAACAATTATAAAATAACAGGTATGTGTCAGGATATGGCAGCAGAATGGAATGCAAGAGAAGGAAATAAAGTGTTTTCTGAAATTCCTAAAGCCACAGGTCCTAGGCCTCCGCAGGCAAGGACATTAATTTTGTGGTCTGGCTGCAGTACAGGTGCATTGGGGTGGGAAGGAGGGGTCATGATAGGGTCTCCCTACTTTGACATGAATAAATGAATTTGCTTTACTCTTTTTTCAAAATATTCTGCAAAGGCAATTCAGCTCTTTTTCTCATCAAATCAGAAATGTTGTTGCCCTTCCACTCTTCCGCTGAGAAGTTCTGGAGCTGACGCTGACTGGCTTCCCTGTATTTGTAGCAAGAAGGGCCGAAAGGAGCGGCGGGGTGGCTGACTGCAGCAGCCTTGACATTCTCAGCAGTCCAGCTAGGTGGAAGAAGAAAGGGGCAAGCCAGGCTGCCTCCTGGGCTCCTGGCAAGGAGTTGGCGGGGAGGGGACTTACAGCACCCTACTAACACCACTTCCCTTTGTCAGGCCAAGGACATTCTGTAAAAAGATAAAATTTTTAAATGAGGTAAACATTTAAAACATGAATGAGTTTTTAGTTTTAAATAATCACTTAGCACTAGAGGAACTAAATCTACATCATCTGTGGTTATACGTCTATAAGATAATTTTAATAATCCAACAAACCTAAGGAAATAAACATTCACACAATTGTTAAATTTTAAAAACAAACAATTAGATGCTAGGTACTCTGCTAGCCACTAAGGTAGAGTGGTTAAAAAAAGGATAAACTAGGAACTTAATCTATCACTCTATCAAGCAAAACTTCTCATAAGACAAGACATTTCTACACATGTATTTGGATCTGTTTTCCTGTCTTTGTGAACTCGTACTCGGAGACAACAACTACCTATGCTGATCTCTCCCAGATCTTTATTTCTGGCAGTCCTTTCCTCTGAGCTTCGCAGTCCCACTGGATGTCTGCTCAGATATCCTAAAGCTGCCTGGAGTTCAACGTATCTAAAAATGAATGGTAGGATTCCAGCACTCAGTTGGCCAAACGGGAAATAGGCTGCACACTTGAGTCTCCTTACCCTCACTACCACAACAGGGACAAAGTTCTGACTGGTCCCTCTCTTTAATATCTCTTAAATCTGTCACTTCACTTCCTTCCCCTGTGACCGTTTGTTCTCACCTTCAATACTTCTCACCAAAGTCACTGCGGCCTACTCCTAACCAATGTCATAGTGGTGATTTTTTAAACATTTTACCATCTTCAGCACTCTTTAGCTAACCCAAAATTTCCTAAAAATAACCTAGTACCCTCAGGATAAATAAAGTGACTTAGGTGTGACTGACTTCTGTCCCACCATCCAAAACACACTTGCAAATAATTGGTTTAGCAGTTTGCTCTGCTTGGAATGCACTTCTCCTATATACCTGGCCAGCAGGTATCCATTCTTCAAAAATCATCTTCAGATATGCCACCCACCTGCTACCACAGACACATTTGGGTTAAGTATTTTCTTAGTACCTAATACTTGAGTTTGCAGTAAAAGTCTAAATGAATAAATAGCCAGTCACTTCATTATTTTATTGTGTGTTTTTTCCTTTCAGAGATTCAAATGCAGTGATAGGTAGCTTGAAAGGCATGTAGACAGTTTTTAGGACTTAATAAATTTTGAAAAACTGTCTTCTGAAGTATATAGGTGGGAGTCTTGTGGTCTTAGGTAAGGTGAGGGAGAGATGCTGGGTTGGGGACTGGAGATTGGTGGCTTTAGATTAAGGGTTGCACTATCTCTTGCACTAGGGTCCTGAGAAACTTTTTGAGGTTACTTAGAGTATATTTGCTGGTGGCTGTATAGGTTGTTGACTTAAAATGGAAGACTGTTCACTTAAACTGAGAACAAAGAAGCTTTGTTCCAGCAGTTAAAATGTGAAGAATACAGTGTGTTGATTCTTAATTCTCTTGTGGTTAAAAGTCTGCTTTAAGGACCTAATGATTTTTTCCTCGGGAAAAAAGAGAAGTTTTAGACATAGAATTCCATGGTACAAGACAGGATTTCTTCATTTTGCCCTTTGACAAATGAGAGATTATGGCATGAATCCCCTAAGAATGAATTCTTTGGAAAAACACATTGTTGTACTTAGTTTGTTTTTCATATATATATATTTTTTAAATTTATTTTTGGAGCAAAGGGAAGGGAGGGAGGAGAGAAACATTAATGTGTGGTTGCCTCTTGTGCGCCCTCTACTGGGGACCTGCCCTGCAACCCAGGCATATGCCCTGATTGGGAATCGAACCTGCAACCCTCTGTTGTACTTAATTTTTAACTTACACAAAGTACAAGGGTTAATTGGTAGTTAGATATAGTTGACGTGAAAATTAAGGAACTTGGTGATTTTATGTGGTGATATGGGAGAATGAAGGAGTAACTTAATCCTAAGATACTAAAATTTAAGTACTACCAACCATTTATTTATTTATTGTTTTGAACAAGTCTTATAAATACACAAGTATTCAAGTTATGGAGAACTTTTGATACATTGATATTCAATGTTTAAAGATCTTATGCTACATATACTTACTGTTCAAGGTGCATTCACCAGACTAGCAGCATCCACCAGCAGTATCAGTTGGGAACTTGTTAGAAGTGCTTATCTGTGGGCTTTACTATAGACCTCCTAAGTCAGAATCTCTAGGGAGAAGGCCACAAATCTGTGTAAGGACAATTCTTGGGTGATTCTGTGGTGACTGAAGTTTGAGAAACACTGCTCTGGACCACGCATTTATAATACTAGCATCTCTTGAACTAGGTAGTTTGCACTTTTAATCACGCAGTAATTAAATGCCAATGAAAGATTAAATTAATGTATGTCATTTATTGAATGTCATACATGGGATCATGAACTTTACTTTCATTGTCATAATATTCCCAAGAACCCTTCTAATTAGGCAATATTATTTAGTCATTCAACAAATGTTTATTAGCACCTATATTTTGCCAGTTTTTATTCTAGCCAGTGGAAACACAACAATAAATAAGACAGATGTAGTTTGTGCCCTCCTAGAATTTATGTTCTAATAGGAGAGTCAGATAATGCACAAGTAAACAGTATAATTTCAGATGCTATGTGTATCAAATACTATGAGGAAAAATAAAACAGAAGAAGGTATTTCTTGAGAGTTACCATTTGAACAGAGACCAAAATAACAGGAAGGAGCAACCAATGAAAAGGTTTGGGGCCAGAATATTTCAGATTCATATTCCGGGTGTTTTCCACAGAGACTCCGAAAGGTTAAGGAACATAGCTAATGAGAGCTGGAGCTGGGTTCTGAATCCCGGATAGCTGACTCAGACACGTCTTTGTATTCAATTGTCACTTCCCTAGTTTTCTTTCTGCTTGGCTATATCTTCTAAAATTTCTTTAACAACATGTGAATTTAAAATGTATATAGAATGAGCCTCTTTAACTGTGTTTTTATGACTGTATACCTGCCTCTCGCTCTACACACACAAATACATACATACATACAAGACATGATCTGAATGTATTATTGATCCTAAATAAATAGCCATTATAATGAAGAAAACATATAAATTGAACTTTATAATAATGTATTCTTTATAAAATTTGATCTTTAGAGTCAAGACTTTTAAGAATAAAAATCAAAGTTCTATCAAAGTGTTTGATCTCATCAAAGAACTGATAGAACTAATGAATGAATTGGGTAAACTTGCAGGATACATAATTAGTATAGAACAATCTGTTGTATTTCTGTGTGCTGACAACAAACTACCAAAAGAGAAATGAAGAAAACAATCCCATTTTCAATTGCATCAAAAAGAATAAAATATTTAGGAATAACTTTAACCAAGGACATGATAGATTTGTATATTTAAAACTATAAGACATTAATGAAAGAATTGAAGAAGATACAACTAAATGGAAAGATCATCCATGCTCATGGATTAGGCAACTTAATATCATTAAAATATGTCCAAACTAACCAAGCAATATACAGATTCAGTGTAATCCCTATCAAAATCCCAATGGCATGTTTTTATAAAAATAGAATAAACAATACTAAAATTTGTATAGAATTTTAAAAGACCCCAAATAGTCAAAGCTATCTTGAGAAAAACGAACAAAACTAGAGGCATAATGCTCCCTGATTTCAAATCTATAGTAATTAAAACAGTGTGATATTGTCATAATGACACAGATATCAATGGGACAGGACAGAAGAGCCAGAAATAAACACATATATATGCTCAATTAATTTATAGCAAGGGAGCCAAGAATATAAAATGAGCAAAGGACAGTCTCTTCAATAAATGGTGGGAAAATCAGACAGCCATAGCAAAATAATGAAACTGGACCATTATCGACCATTATCTTATATAATAAACAAAAAATGAACTCAAGATGGATTAAAGACTTGAAAGTGAGCCCTGACCAGTGTGGCTCAGTTGGTTAGAGCATTGTCCTGTAGACTGAAAGGTCACTGGTTGGTTCCCAATCAGGGCACGTGCCCAGGTTGCTGGTTTGATTGCCTCTGTGGAGGGAGGGGTGAGGGGGGGATAGGAGAAGATAACCAGTTCTTTCTCTCTCTCTCTCCCTCCCTCTCTCTCTCTCTCTCTTCACCCCTCCTTCTCTCTCTCTGTCTCTCTCCCCCCTCCCTCTTTTCTCCCTCTGCCCCCCCATCATCTTTTGCTCTGTTCCTCGCTCTCTAAAAGCAATAAAAAATATCCTCAGGTGAGGATTTTAAAAAAGGCTTAAAAGTAAAACATGCCTGAAACCCTAAAACTCCTAGAAGAAAACTTAGGTGGTAAGGTCCTTGACATAGGCCTTAGTGATGATTTTCTGAATCTAACACCAAAAGCAAAAATAAACAAGTAGTACTATATCAAACTAAAAAGCTTCTGTACAGCATAGGAAACTAGCAACAAAATGAAAAGGCAACCTATTGAATGGGAGAAAATAATTGCAAATCATATATCTGATAAATGGCTAATATTTGAAATATAGAAAACTCATACAACTCAATAGCAAAAGAACAATCTGATTTAAAAATGGGCAGAGGATTTGAGTAGACATTTTTCAACGCCATACATATGGCCAACAACAGGTACATGAAAAAGTGCTCAACATCACCAATCATGAAGGAAATGCAAATCAAAACTGTAATGCAGTATCACCTCACACTATTAGAATGGCTATTATCAAACACAAGAAGTATCATGTTGGTGAGAATGTGGAGGAAAGGGTGCCCTTCTGCACTGCTGGTAGGAATATAAATTGCTGCAGCTACTATGGAAAACAGTACAGAGGTTCCTCAAAATATTAAAAATTGAACTGACATATGATCCAGCAATTTTACTTCCAGGTATTTATTGAAAGAAAACAAAAACACTAACTTGAAAAGATATATGAACCCCCATGTTTATTGCAGCATTATTTACAATAGGCAAGATATGGAAACCTAAGTATCCATCAATGGATGAATAAAGAAAGTATGGTATACACACACACAGAGGAATATTATTTACTGATAAGGAAGAATGAAATGTTGCCATTTGTGACAATATGAATGGACATTATGCTAAGTGAAATAAGTTAGAGAAAGACAAATAATGGATGATTATGATTTCTCTCATAGGTAGAATCTCTTAAAAAAGGTTTTAAAATTCCACACTGATAGACACAGAGAATAGATTGGTGGTTGCCAGAGGTTGGGGGAGAAATGGGTGAACTGTTTTTGTTTTTTGGGCTTCTTTTTTTTTTAGTTTAAATAAATTATCCTTTTAAGGAAAAAAATCAAAGGCTTAAATAGTAGTTATATTAAAGCCTCAGTGGGTATAGATATAATGTTTTAGGGTTATACTAGAATTGAGTTTGCTGGTATACTGATGTTACATATTTCAAACAGTATTTTGGCAGTAACTAGTCACTCATTCATGAAGGTGATTATAGTGCTCATTTTGATGATTCTTTTTAAATAAGGAAGAATAATTATAGGTCTTAGACAACCTAGGTGTCATCTATTATTAGTAATAATGTTAAAGAAGAATTATATGAGATGTGTGCTTCTAACTTTTGAAACTATGCCTTAGATAGTAAAGAATGTTTAAACAGTTGAGCAAAGTATCATAGTGGACACTAAAAGACAAAACTAGGGGATAACAGATAAAAATGAAATTGTCTTTCATATTGGCTTCTGAGAATAAATTATATCTAGATCAGAGTGAGCTGGAACTGATATTAATGATGGATTGAAAGAAAATATATGACCTCAAATACGTATTCAGAATTAGAAACCAGGGTCAGTGTGCAGGTATGTTTAAGAGTCCAGCAGAAAGGCTGACTGTAAACATTAAGAATAAGTACAGTCTAGCCTGGACAAAAGACAGAAGATAATTTCACTTCAATACTTTAAAGAGTTTTCATAACTAATGGTGCTTCATAACACCGGTTTTTACCAGACTACTATATCATATTAAAAATTTTAATACCAGTGAACCAAAGCTATGTTCCCTCAGAGGCTCAACCACTGACATTTCTTTGCTCAGTTAACAGAAAATAATTATTGCATTTTATAAAACTAAAATAGATTTTAGCTTATATTGAATTAACTCATTTTAGTTGTCAAAAAAAATAGTAAACTCAGATTCTTTTTCTGTGATTTGAAAACATGGGCCGATTTCTGACTTGACTAAAAGAGTATACTTGTGGGTCCTAGAATCTTGGCTCCTTTTGCTGTTCCTAACCCTAGTATCCTCATTCCACAAGTATTCACTTAGCTCCTCCTCCTCCAGGTACAGTTGTGGGCACTTGGAATTCATCAGGCAACATAGTAGGCAATAAGTAATATTATTGGTATAGAAAAAGTAGCCCAGAAATAAACCCAAGTCTCTATGGTCAATTAATATTTGACAAAGGGGGCAGCAACATAAAATGGAGTAAAAATAGCCTCTTCAACCAATGGTGTTGGTAGAACTGGACAGCTACATGCAAAAAAATGAAACTTGAGCACTAACTTACACCATACACAAAAATAAATTCAAGGTGGATAAAAGATTTAAATATAAGCTATGGTACCATTAAAGTCCTAGAGGAGAACATAGGCAGGAAAATCTCAGATATTTCACACAGCAACATTTTCACTGATATGTCCCCTAGAGCAAGGGACGTAAAGGAAAGAATAAACAAATGGGATCTCATCAAAATAAAAAGCTTCTGCATGGCTAAAGAAAACAGTATTAAAATAAAAAGAACCAACTGTATGGGAAAACATATTTGCCATTGATACCTCAAACAAAGGTTTAATCTCCAAAATATATAAAGAATCTATACGACTCCACTCTAAGAAGACAAGCAACCCAATTAAAAAATGGGCCAAGGACTTGAACAGACACTTCCGCAAGGAGGACACACAGAGGATCCAGAGACACATGAAAAGATGCTCAATATCACTAGCTACCAGAGAGATACAAATGAAAACCATAATGAGATACCACTTCACACCAGTCAGAATGGCCATCATAAACAAAGCAAGAAACAGTAAATGTTGGAGAGGGTTTGGAGAAAAGGGAACCCTAGTGCACTCACTGTTGGTGGGATTGCAGACTGGTACAACCACTATGGAAAACAGTATGGAATTTTTCCCAGAAAACTAAAAATGGATCTGCCTTTTGACCCAGCAATTCCATGGCTAGGATTATATCCTAAGAACCCTGAAACACCAATCCAAAAGAACTTATGCACCCCAATGTTCATAGCAGCACAATTTACAATAGCCAGGTGCTGGAAGCAACCTCGGTGCCCATCGGTAAATGAATGGATCAAAAAACTATGGTACATTTACACAATGGAATTCTATGCAGCAGAAAGAAAGAAGGCGTTCCTACCCTTTGCAATAGCATGGATGGAACTGGAGAGCATTATGCTAAGTGAAATAAGCCAGGCAGTGAAAGACAAATACCATATGATCCCACCTTTAACAGGAACCTAAACAACAAAACAAACAAACAAAATGTAATCAAAGACACTGAAATAGAGAAAAGGCTGACAGTGACCAGAGGGGAGAAGGAAGGGAATTTCAGGGGAAAGGGAGAAGGGAGGGAATTTCAGGGGAAAAGGAGAAGGGTTTACAGGACCAAATATAAAGGTCACATGGACAAAAACTAGGGGGGGTGGAAATGGAAGGGACGTGGGGAGGGATGGGTGGATGGGCTGGGATGGGAGTAAAAGACAGAAAACTGTACTTGAACAATGATTAAAATAAATTTTTATGAATTTTTTTTAAAGTAATGTGATTGCTATAGAAAAAGGGAGAGCCAAGCTGGGTAAAAGGATTAGGGCAGTCAGTGGGAAGTTGTTACAATTTAAAAGAAGTCTCTGTTTAGGGTAGACCTAATTACAAAAGTACCATTTGACCAGATTTAAACAGATAAAAGAACTAGGCATTTACAAGTCTGAGGGAAGAGTATTCCAGGTACAGGGAATAGCAAGAGCAAAGGGTCTAAGGCAGGCACGTGCCTGCCATGTTGAGAAATGGTCAGGAGGCCAGTGTGTCTGGACAGCAGTGAGCAAAAGAGAGTTCAGAGAGGTGACAGGGGTGGATGTGTGCAGCTCTCATAAGGCCGTTGTAGAGATCTGGCTTTTCCTCTGAGAGAAATGACCCATTTCAGGCAGGATTTTGATAGAGGAATGACATTACCTGATTTAGGTTTGAAAGCATCACTCAGACTACTGTTGAAAACAGACCTGGTAAGAGGCTCTTGCATAAGTCCAGGAAACAGGCGGTGATGGCTTGCACCAAGGTGGTGGTGGTGTGAAAACAGGTTAGATTCTAGTTATATTTCAAAGGTAGAGCCAAATTTGCTAACAAACTGCGTGGACATCATGAAATAAAAAGGAGTCAAGAAGTTAAGGCAATCTTTTAAAAGTTTTTAAAATATTATTACTTATGCTTACAGTTATCCCCAAGTTTTCCCCCTTTGCTCACTTCCACCCAGCTCTGGAGTTAAGGTAGTCTTAAAGAATATCTGGCCCTGACTGGTGTAGCTCAGTGGATTGAGTGCGGGCTGCGAACCAAAGCATCGCAGGTTCGATTCCCAGTCAGGGCACATGCCTGGGTTGCAGGCCACAGCCCCCAGCAACCACACATTGATGTTTCTCTCTCTCTTTCTCCCTCCCTTCCCTCTCTAAAAATAAATAAGTAAAATCTTAAAAAATATATATCTGTAAGAGTTTGGTATGAGAAAGTTGAGGGATAAAGATGTCATCAGATCATACAGAAAAAGTTGAAGGTCAGGAGGCTGTTTTTTGAGACATCTAAATGGAGATGTCCATTTGGGAGTTGGACATGGGAGTCTGGAGAATGTCATCATATAGATCATATTTAAACAATGAGAGTACCGAGGGAATGAGTACTCACTTCTAGATGAGAGAAGAGGACAGAGGATGGAGCTCTGGGGCACCGAGGAGGAAGAGTCAGATAAGAAGAAAACAAAGTGTGGGATCATGGGAGGCAAAGCACACACATAGTGTCAAGGAGGAGAAGGGTAATTGAGTCAACTGTGCTAAGTAAGATGGGACTGAGAAAAGACCACTAAATTTAGCAACACAGAGGCCATGGATAATCTTGTCAAGCAGTTTCAATGGAATGGTAAGGAGTGTAAGTCTGCATAGGTGTGAGAATGGAAAATTTTTAATGTCCTGGTTTTGATCATTGTACTATGATTATGTAAGTATTTTATCTTAAAGTTTAAAAAAAGTGAAAAAAAGAATGTGAAGAGGGGAATTGGAGGGAGTGAGTATAGGTAGCTCTGAAATGGAGTGATAGCTGACAAAGTAAATGGGGTCAGCAGTTTTTGTTTTGTTTTAAAATGGGGCATAAGTTTGAATGTTGATGGGAATCTTCCATAGTTAGCAAAAGACTGACATAGGTGAAAGGGAAGAATGCTGAAGCAGTGTTCTTAGGTCATTGGGAAGGGATCAAGTGCACAGAGCAGAGATTGACTTTAGATAGACACATAGAAGTTCTGGAAATAAGCAAGAGCACTAAGTGTAGATGCTAGTCACATGGTGGTATGAATTATCTTTGTCTCAGGTTTTTTACTTTTGATTTCAATAAAATAGAAAGCGAGGTCATCAGTGGAGAGTGAGATTGGGGGAGGATATGTTGTGGATTTGAGGAGAGAGGGGAAGGTACTCAGAAATCATAATGGACTTGCAGCACTGAGTATGATTGCCTGGCAGATGAAGGACCCACCCTAGGTTCATAGTCATGAATTTAAGGTGAGACACCAGTCAGCATGGTGCATATTTTTCTTCCACAGCTACAATCTTGTATAAGCAGAGTATGTTGGATTTAGCCAGGATTAATATTTTAACTGAGCCAGTGTGATGGAAAAGAGAGGTAGAAAAGTTGAAGTAGAGAAGAACAGAGCTTCCAAGAGTATATATGAGGAAGTGATTACTGACTGACCACAGAATTTGTATTGATTAGGAGGGGTATGAAGGCTTTGCTGCACTCACTAAGCTAGGAAGCTCTACCCAAACCTTAGAGTCCCGTTTGACTCCATAAGCCTGTCTGTGAAAGTACAGCCTTCCTGGACATTTTGGTGTCCTGGTGTGCTTGAGGTAAGATCCTTCTGCTTTGCTGCCTGCTTCTCTGTCAGGGTGAAACAATAAAGCATTCTTCTTAGTAGAAAGTAATGCTATCCTTGGTGTTCTCCATGAAATTGCAACTCATGTAGGCTTTTGAAAGAAATGTGCCATTTATAACATAAGAGAAGAAAGGTGTCTATTAGTTCCTTATACAAGTAAAACTAGGAAGTACTGTCTCATAGAAGCACATATTCTGGAAAACTTTTGTGAAGATATTGTCAGTTTCACCTGTAAGAATATTGATCAAAATCACGAAGTTGTTGCCTCTTCTCTTTGCAGATGACCACAGTTTACTTGTAAACTGTTACCAGATAACAGATAAAGTTTTCAAAGCAAACTATACCAAATGAGTGTTAATCAAGAAGGGCACATAAAGACAGTGACAGTGTTTAAGGAAGGGAGAAAAACATGCTTCTGTGTTAACAGATAAAACCAACACATTAGGATGATTTTAATAAAGAAGCCAGCATTTGATCACTTTTAATAAACAGAACATTACTAATGAATGACATCACCAAGGACATGAGAGAAAAGACTATTGTTTTATTATCAATGATAGCAGCATTAGTGCTCAAGAAGAGAAATTTGTGTGGATTACTTTGCATCATCAGAGCTGGGAAGCTAGCTCTCTGATACATAGAGATGTGGATATATCCAAGATAGCAACAACAAATGGTCCTTGTACCCATTGTGAAGAACACCACCCTCCCCAACTTCAAGACTTGAAAAGAAAGATGTAGGCTAACCTTTTGTTAAACTGTGAAATCAACATACAGTAGTACTTCAGAACAGGTATAAAGTGAGGATACAGAATCTGGTAGCTCCTAGACTAGTGGGACTGTGCTAGAATTCCATTAAACATATAAAGTTAAAGAAGGAATGAATGTATAATGGAGAAGTCTTGGTCAACCTTGGACCCTCCAATCCAGAAAAAGATGTATCATACATGCCAATATAGGCAGTTCCCATTCAGGCGAAGCAATATGTAGAAAATATCATGCTTGAGTTGTAAGACTGTGTCTCTAGGGTGTTCATAGCTGCAGAGGATTAATACCAATACATAATAGACATTTCAAGTTCCATTAGCAAGATCATCTGTCATAAGATGGACATATCAAACTAATCATAGTCTGTTGCCATTCAATATTTGATACTTTGATTTTCCTTGTTATAATTTTATGTTCATCCAGTGGTATAATTTGTAGTTATAGCTTACATTGACTCTTTACAAGTTACCATACATTAATTTACACATTTTACATATATTTTTAAAAGATTTTATTTATTTTTTAGAGAGAGGGGAAGGGAGGGAGAAATAGAGGGAGAGAAACATCAATGTGCGGTTGCCCCTCATGTGCCCACACTGGGGACCTGGCCCATAACCCAAGCATGCGCCCTGACTGGGAATCAAACAGGCACTCAATCCACTGAGCTACACCAGCCAGGGTTACATATTTTACATATATATTATCTTATTGAATCCTTACAAGAACCATGTGAGATAAGTATTCTTGTTATCTCCCTTGTATAAAGAAGCACAAGTAAGTAATGTACCTAATGGCAGAACTGAGATTCAAATCCAGGCAGTCTGCCTCAAGATTGTCTTTTGTCTAGAGCAGTTGTGCTACACTACCTTGGCTCTGCATTATAGAAAAAAAGTATGTTAATCTCATATTCTTTAAATTATGGTTTGTCCTATAACAGTGATTTCCTAATAGTAAATAGTAAAGTGACTTCTGACTATGATTCGGTAGAGGTCCAAATCTTTGAATGAGCCCACCTATCAGAGGTACTAGTTGGTAAGGATTTTGTGGCCAGCTCCTGGCCTCCTCTGGCCAGGATTTCTGAGTTATCTTTTGACTGTCTTAGTGGAGAACGTTGCAGAGTTAGTCTTGATGCTACTCTCAGAGATTCTGATTTAGTTGGTTTGGGAGGGAGCCCATCAATCTGTTCTCTAAAAGTTCTCAATGGTGATTGTGGTGCCCATCTCAACTTGAGAATCACTGTTTTAATTGGCACATGACTCTTTCTCTATTAATTTGTGCAACAACCTAGTTCAAATCTAAGGTGGTAAAATGAAAGATTTTACTTAGTAAGCTTTAGGCAGAAATTTTGTGATGTTTGTGATTAACTAAATATACAGATCAGATAAAAATAAGAAATATTGATGCCAAAAACCAAGAGTTACTGACTTTATGGTGATTTGGTTTTCAGCCCTAGAGGCACACAGCCTGGGGATGGATGCCATCTCTGCTACACAGCTGGGCAACTGAGGCAGCCTACTCAGGCTCTCCAGTACTACTGCATTCCTCATTGCCTGGGGGCGGGTGGGTCAGGTGGTAACAGTCCATACCATAGTCTTTGTAAAGCCCAGAGCCTGATATTTGGTCAGTGCTCAGTAAATGTTAGCATTTGTTGCTAGTTAAGTGTTTTTTTTCAACTGGAGATGGCTTTGGTGAGACTAACTCCCTTTCTGAACTAAGTGTTTCTTGTGGCTGCAACATCTGTCTGCCTCTAGAGTGGCTGGTGAACATGAAAATTCTAATTAGTCTCCTTATAGTATAGTCTTAACCCAGACTGGGACTTTTTATCTTGGATCACTTGAGTTAACCAGTATAGTAGTTGAGCAGTTAAAGAGCTTGACATTAAATTTTTAAGACATTTAAAAATGTGTTGTATAGCTGGTATAAACCAAATTAAAAATTAAGAATCATGGGGTAGTTTTGTAGTGATGAGTTTTATAAACATCTAAGGGAAAGCAAATCCTTGTGGGAGGGCTCCGCCCACAGGGCCCCACCCCCGGCCGCCAGGGATGAGAATAAGTCTACCCAGACTTGATCTGCTCGGGAGGAAAGGTGGCCCATCTCTCAAAGGAGAAAGGCCAAGAGCCTTTTCCTCAATGGGCTTTTATTGGGTTTGTTTTGCACAGGAATACAGGTAAAGCTCATTAATCATTATCAGGCATTAAGGATCAAACAATAGATAACATGCAAAGAACTCTGAGGGCCTATTTTGAGTCAGGGTCTGTTAGCTAAAGGGCTACAAAACTTTGAGGAACAAACTAACTTCTTGCTTGGACCCTTATCATTTAATCGAGAGCATTCTAAACAAAGCAGGTTTCACAGGATTTTACATATTCTTTCTTAGGCCTGATTGCCCTAGGGAACCTGCCCTTTCCAGATCATGGAGGCACCCACCTCCAGCATTGTTTCAGGCTTAAGGCATTGTTTCAGGCTTAAGTCAGGCAGGGGAAGTAAGGCAGCCAAGAGATTAGGAGACTTCTCCCAGACAGAATGAGGACTCAGGCTCTGTTAAAGCTGAGGGTTGAGGGTCCATCACCCGCTTTTACTATAGCCCCCCAAGTCTTTCCCTGGGGCCTCTCCATGATCGTGCCTGTCTTAGGCCATTCCCCCTTGGGGAATCTTACCCATCATTGGCTAACCGATCAAGCATTGGGGGCCAGGCAGGGTAAAGAAAAAGGAGCAGAAGTGGTGCCCCTGCTGGGGAGATAAGTTTTGTCTCCTTAGTGGCTTATGGTCTGAAGGCCACTCAGTCTTAGCCATGGGGGCATTACAGCTTCTGAAACTAGGCAGGGCAGTTCCCAGCAAATCCTCACTGAACTTGTGGCTTGGATTTTCTCAGGTTTTAATTTTAAAAGCTTGTGGGAGGTAAATGTATTTACTCCAGGTTTTTACTTATTTTTTTAAGGAATAAAGAAGTTACTTAAAAGAGCTATTTTGTGCTAAATATCCAGTTTAAAAGGAATTCTAGCTCTACAAGTAGACATATTTAAGGCTCCCCAATTAAGGGGTAAAGCTTTTTAAACAAATTATTGCGGAGCAATAGAAGTAAAATTAGAAGAAAATGGATCATATAGGCATGTATTGGTTAAGCAAATGGGCTCTTGATTAAAATCCTGGCTTTCACCACCTTATTGACTTCAGGATTTTTGGCAAACTGATGAAATTCTCTACTTACTCTCCCCATCTGTAAGAGGCCTAATAATGTCACCTAAATAATAGGGTTATAGTGAGGATTAAATAATTAAATTGTGTTGAATTAAATATATGTGGAAGCATTTAGGGTGGTGTCTGGTACATATACCCCGTGTTGATGACTATAATGACTGGTGGTACCCACCACTGAGTCATCTGAACAAAAGTGAAAACTAGAGTAAAAATGTATTTCAGCATCTCTATTTTTTTCTTTCTAAAACTATTTGAAAAAAATTAAAAACAATTTTTTGGCCTTAGCCCCTGAAAAATATATTTTTTAATTTCTTTCATGTAACACTTGATGTAATAAGGTACATTCCTATGCCTTGTGGGATAGCTTATCTGTCATGTTTACTTGGTGGTCAGATTTAATAAAGATGCTTAGGATGTTTTGGAGAGATGGTACTTCTAGATAATGTTCTTTTCCTTCGTGAAGTTGAAAAATTTTTAAAACTTGACATAAAATTTGTGATTTCATATCAGAAAACCTGGAGTCAAGTCTCTGTGCTGCCACTCATCAGAGTAGACAGGTTACCTGGCTTGGAGGAGCCTCTTCTTCATCTGCAGAAGTAAAATAGCATACTGTATCTCAAATGTTGGTGTGAAATATAAATTCATCTCCAGATGGGGCTCTCTTTGTCCTTCTAGAATAGTACTATTCAGTAGAAATAAAATGTGAGCCACTTGTGTAATTTAAAATGTTCTAGTAGCCACATTTTTAAGAGGAAAAAATAATTTTAATATTTTATTTAATCAAGTGTGTTTAAATATTATTTCAACATGTAATTATAAAAATTGATATTTTTTTCATGCTAAGCCTTTGAAATCTACTATGTTTTATACTTTTCATACATCTCAACTTGAACTGGCAATATTTCATGTGCTCAGTAGCCACATGTGGCTAGTGGCTATCGTATTGGACAGTCCAAATCTAAAGTATAGATTAATATTCCCTGTCAGCATCCATGAGCACTGGTGGAGTCTTGGTCTTAATCAATTAACACAGATTTATTCTTGAAACTGTGTGTACCTCTGGATGGATGAACTTTACACTTCTGTCTTCAGCAACCTAGATGAGTATTTTTGTCCTTGGGATGACAGGCTCCTAACCCTCAGCCTTTTGGCTGACTCAGACCAAGGCTTGCCCTAGGCAAATCACGTGTCTCTCCATTTGGCCAAGGCTATAGACAACCAGAAATTCCTCAATCTTTGAGTATGATAAAACTTTTGAACGACAAGGATCAGAGCTCCAGGAAGGGTTACCCCTTTATTTTTGTCTCTAATCTTTTTTCTTTTGCCTTCTTTCCCAAATTTCAGAGATTTACCCCACTGTGCTAGGGGAAAGAGCAAATACTAGCAGTCTTCTAAAGGAATTCAGCTTCTCTGTCTTCTACTTTGGTATGGCTTAACAAGGTGGCCCTCCCTTCCCAAACATTCTTTTGACTTTTTAAAAGACTTTTAGAACCTTTTTGGGACCAAGAGATTTAGAGGACATAGGATATATTCATGTCTCAGCTTTCTTCTTTTTAATGTTTTCTGCCTGATACTGCCTGATACAAATTTTGAGAGAATTGAAATGAAGGGTGTTACCCTAATATCTGTATGTAATGGTAAAAAAAGATAGAAAAAGTGGGATTCAGGTGTAGTTCCCCCAAAAAATATGCTTAGATGTCACCTTCTTAGAAAGTCCTACACTGATCACACTATCTAAAATAGCTGCCAGCCCCCAGTACTCTCCACCTTTTTTTTTTTTTCAGTCTCATTTATTACTAAAGTCCTTTATTTGCCTTCCTCAATAGAATATAAGCTCCATAAGGGAATGGACTTTGTTTTGTTTACTTCTGCATCCCAGCTCCTAGTACAATTTCTGGCCTTCAGTAAATTTCTATTGAATCAATGAAAGAAGATACCAAGGTATTATTCTCTATATGTATTAATGATTTTAAAACTCGGTACCTAGAATTCTTCCCTGACCACCATTGCTCTGACTAGTGTGTGTAACATGCTTGAATTTTTAAACCTAATCTCAGTGATAAGAATCCTTCAGTGTTTACTCTTACTCAATCATTTAGATAAACTTTTACTTCTTTTAGATAGTGTGGGATGTGAGGGAAAAATAAGTCATTTGCAGTGGTGTTATAAAATGGGGCTTAGCGGAGCCTATCTGTGTTGGAGGAGTGGGTATTGGGACAGGGAAGTGGATGAACGTTTTTATAGTTCAGTGCTGTAAATATGTCTAGGTTTGGGAGCAAGACAGTTGGCAAAGTAGGTAATAGGAGCTTAGGGAAAAGTGGGAGAGATTCATAGCAAGAAAGATTATTGTTATTTGGAGGAAATGTAGGCTGTATAGGCTTGGGGCAAAAAAAGTTCACAAATCATACTTCTGTTATCTTCGTTTAGAATCTTCATTTAAAATCTTAATTTTCACTGTCAATTTTGCAGTCATTTTTTCACTTTACCTCTTGTACCTTTGTACCAACTTGGTGCCACTGCCATACTTTGTGCTCCATGGAATCATGGACCTTTAAGCATAGACTCTTCATACTTCACAAAGGCCAGAGTTCCATTGTAACTCCTGCTTTGTTCCAGGAGCATCCTGCCAATAAAAAGTAATACATGTGTTGAAAGCTCTCATGTTTTTTTAATGAACTATTTATTTTGCATTAAAATAAATTTCTAGCAAAAAGAAATAAATGCAGACTTATCAGTAAAAGTAAAAACGTTTCGGTCCTAGTTCTTTAAGAGAAAATATTTTATTACATGAACTAGCTTTTTTATAATAGTATGAATGAATTTGGTTTGTTAATATAGTTAGAAAAACAATAAGATGCTATATGCTTTTTATATTGTGGTGGTAGGCTTTATTTCAGTTGGGTTTTTTTCAGTGTTACAATTTAAAGTTTGTTTAAAGATTAGTACTCTACCTACAATAGTTAATTTTTAAAGACTATTTCTAATTACATTCAAAATTCAAACGATGCATTTTAACCTAACACCTTCTTTCTTCTTAGTCTGTAAGACTTGTATCGTTCAGCACTTTGAAGATAGCAATGATTGTCCAAGGTGTGGCAACCAAGTTCATGAGACAAACCCATTAGAAATGTTGAGGTAAGTAAATGTATTTTATAGTGCATCTAAGTAAATAACATAAGCACTTAATAATTTTTATTATGCATCAGAATATTTGTTGGTACCTTAATTCAGTTAATATAGGTTTTATGAAATTTATGGTTTTCATTTTAAACATTTTATTTTATTTTAGAGTATTTTATTAAGCAGAATTAAAAAGTAAGGATATACATATTAAGTATTTAAGAAATACATTTCCAAGTTAAAAATTATAACTTTATCTCAGGCTCTCAGAGTTAATTTAGTTGTAGCTATTTTCAGTATTTTAATATTCTACACACCACACTTCTTCTAAAAGATTTTATTTATATATATATTTATTTGTTAGAGGGGAAGGGAGAGAGTAAAAAAGGGGGGGAAATACTGATCAGCTGCCTCTGGTGCTTCCCCAACTGGTGGCCTGGCCTGCAACCCAACCATGAGAAAGACTAATTTTGGTACTGTTAATTCTTTTAAATTTATTATATGTTCAAAAAGGAGTTCACAAACATTTATGTAAAACTTACAGAATTTTTTTAAATGGCTACCATTTATTTAAGTTTAGTCACATATTTTTAAAGATGGAAATGGTCCGTGAGATCCTAACCCAAACCCCTTTTTCCAGATAGAAAATTGAAATTTACCATGACTCTGCCTAAGGTCTCAGCAAACTCAAATGTTACTTCCCATCTTTAAGCAAGGTGTCCTCATCATAAACCTATTTTCTTCCCACTGTTCCTAGCATAGCTCTGTCACAGAGAAACTGTGTATCGTAGAGAAGTACACATCTAAAAACTGCACTAGATGTTCTCTAGATAGCCTTAAATAATTTTCATTTCTAGGTGATGTTTGCCATCATTCTATAAATCTGGATTTGCAAGTTTTACATTTCAGACTTTTTTTTTCTATTTTAGTGCCTGTAGTTGGATTAATTTATCTGCAGGTAAATGTCTAGCCCAGTGTTTTTCAGAGTGTGGTCCCCAAGCTATGAGTATCTTGTTAGATATGATTGTTCTCAGACCCCACCTCAGACTTGCTGAATCAGAAAGTCTGAAAGTGGAGCCTACTGTAGGTAGCAAGCCCCTCCAGATGATTCTGAAATATGTTAACATTGAAACCATTGGTCTACTGTATTCCGTAGTCCTAAGCAAGGCTTCTGTTGATTGGATTTATATCAGTGCTTCTCAATCAGGGGTGATTTTGCCCCTCCCCCAGTGTACATTTAGCAGTGTCTGGGAGCATTTTTGATTGTCAGGACTGGGTGGGTGCTGCTGGCATCTAGTAGGTAGAGGCTAGGGATGCCAGATGCTGCCGAGCATTCCACAATTCACAGGACAGCTCCCCCTTCCCCAAGATCCAGCCCAATATGTCAGTAGTGCTGAGGGCAAGAAACTGATTTACATAATTCAGGAGACCAAAACAAACTTTATCTGTCAAATAAAATTTTTTCCTGATGCTCTTACCAAAAACTGTAAACAAATAGCACTTTAAAATGGAGTAGGTAATAATTACTATGTTGTAACAAATTATCTTAACTTTTGATTTTGACTGTTAGATACCTAAAGGAATCTAGTCATAATTTAATTAAATCTAATTCCCTTGGCTAAAATGTAGCATCATATTTTTTTAAATTTTTTATTTGGAAATAATTAAAAACTACAAATATTTGCAAAAATAAAAGTAGTACAAGGAATACTTGTATTCTCTCTACCCAGATTAACATTTTATCTCATTTGCTTTATCATATGCTCACATTTTTGCTCTCTCTGTTTTTTTCTGAATCACCTGAGGGTAAATTACATGCAGCATTACCCTTACCTCTGAATACTTTAGTGCATATTTCCTAAGAATAGAGATGTTATCTTACATAACCACAATATGATTACATTGATATAATACTTTAATTGCCTTCCAAATTTCAGTTTTTGTTAGTTTATCTAATGATATCCTTTATGGAAAGAAGTTTTTTTCTTCTAAACCACTAAAATTGCTACAAAGGAATTTTTTTTCAAAAGGCAAACTCAGAGATAATAAGAACAAGAACATCAGCATTCCTGGCACCTAGGATAACTCCTGGAATGTAAGATTCTCAATAAATACTGATTGAAAGGATGAGAAACGACATAGCAAAAACAGGAACTGGGAAGCCAACTGATGGTGGTGATGGTTGAGCAGACCCAGGAGACCTGAATGTATGAGGAGGTGACAGGGGAGGATCTTGACCAGCCAAGATTAAAGATGGAGAAAGAGGGCTATGGGGTTTGAGGAGAGAAAAAAGTGTGTTGTGTTGTCCAGGAAAGTGAGAGAGGAAATGGGCTGGGGAAATGTAGTGTGATTCCTGGCACCCTTCAAGGCACATTTGGGTTGTAGTTATGAATTGGAAGGGCTGTGGGTATGGATTTTTTTTCCCCAATCATGGGTGCAAAGTGCAGCAATAATGGAGAGTTGGATTTAAGTAGAGTTGTGGTTGTACCAAAGAGTTTTGAGCAAGTGCGTAGAGGATAAAGGAATCGAAGTATGTACATGGGTGTGGAGCACATAATTTCTAAACTGGGTAAGGAAGACAGACAGGACACCAGATTGGTGAGGGATATCTCAGAGGAATAGAAATGAAAGTAGTTGATTCCTGATCTGTTTGTACATAAGTGGGAAGAAATTCTTCGAGAGAATTTAGGAATAGGTGCATAGTAATTGCTTTCTTGTTTTTATTTTCCAACTCCAAGGAAAGGAAAAGGCTGAATGAGGGGGCATCTACAGTCATAGTACACTGTGAATATTTGTGTAATCATAACCATGTAAATACTGGTTATTTTAAAAAATGGTAATAAGACTGTGTCAGAAGATAAAAGTAAGGAAAAGGTGTATGTTAAGAGGAAAGGGGTGGGGAGTGCCGGATATCAGAGAACTCAGAGAACTAAACCTTTATCTTCCCTAAAAGGATGTGAGAAAAATCTACGCAGGAGGAAAAGTATGGCTTTGGGGTGTGTGTGTGTGTACGGTACATATATGTGTGTACATACATATACATGAAAGTGAATATTATAAGAAACGGGTTGGATTTGAACATGGTTGCCTCTGGGGTTGTAGGAATCAGGATGAGAATGTTCTATTTTAATAATAAGATTTATGGGGAGGTTTGACTTATAAATTATAAATATGTATTACTTTGATAAAAACAAAAATAAGAAGAAAAGAAATGCTACTTTTAAGTATTACTACTATTAAATAATCAGGGGAAGCTTGGTGAACAAGTTAGTACTTGAGTTAAGTCTTGAAGAATAAGGTAACAGTGGTTTGGTTGGAGAGGAGGAAAAGAGTATTGAGCCAGGGTAGAGAGTGTGAGGGAGAGAAACAGATTGCAAAACACAAGGCATTTTTGCTGGCTAGAGACAAGAGATGGTAAGATAATAACACCAGTTATGGTTTGTAGGTTGGATTCAAGTTATATAAACACTTGAAGCCATGTGGTGGGAAGAAATTAGTTCTTGAGCAGGCAAATGATGAATCTTTCTTAAGCACTAATTTGATTATTAGGAGCAGGTCAGGTTAAAGGAAAATAGCTCAACACTGTCCTAGTCTAAGTAGTGTGGTAATTGAGGAGCTAGAAGGGTAACAAGTACGGGAAGATGAGATGGAGAAATATCTAGAAGGAGCTGTCAGTGGAACTTGGAGACGTAAATGTGTGAGTTGAGAGTGGTGGGAAGAGGTGTGTGTATTAAGAAAAGTCTTACATTTTGAGCCCTTTTGGAAAGAGATATGGTCTTATTTGTAAATGTAATTTTTAAAAAGTAAGACAATGAGAGTGGTGTTCAATATTTTGTGGGAGGATTGATGAGACAGTGACACAGATGAACAGAAGGACATGCTTGAGATACTCAGCATCTGTTGGGAATGTGGAACTTGAGCTCGGCAGAGAGATGTAATATGTGTGTATATAAAAGTTGTCTGCTTTATATGATAGTTTAATTACAATTAAATATATAATTTTAATATAAATATGTATAAGTTAATTTAAACATATAAGCTACCTGTTTATACAGAGTTACAGAAGTGGATGAGGTCCTCAAGGAAGGCAGCCTACAGGAAAGGTCAGAGCGTGCAGAGTGCAAAGCATTGAAAATACTTGATTTAGGGGTAAGTGGAAAAGAAAAATACTTAGGGAGAAAAAGAGTAGACAAAAAAAAAAAGAAAACCAGGAAAGGACATTTTGAAGGAGGCAGTTTTAGACAACCCTGTCAAACTGCTTCAGAATAATATAGGAGAAAAAATGACTACAAAATAATTTTAAAAGTTTAAACCTATCCAGTTGGAAGTTATGGATGATTTGGGGAGTTCAGTAGAGTAAAGGAAGCAAAAACAGTATGTGACAGAAATAATGTCGATTGTGCTTTCCAAGATTTTCCAATTGGAAGAAAAGATTGGGAAATAGTTAACAGCTTGAAAAGACAATAAGTTAAATATAGGTTGGGTATTTTGAGATTCAGGGAAACTGTACATGTTTGTAGTTAGAGAAGAGTAATGCTGCTGAGCTGGATGAAGGTATGAAGAGATAAGAGGGTATTGTGGGAGCAAGAGAATTAGATTAAAGAAATGAAAGCCATGAAAAGGAAGCGTTAACACTCTTATCCGGCAAAGAAAACTAGAATAATGTCAAGCGAAATATTTACATTTTTTTATCTAAGCAGCAAGAATGACTAAATGGCCTAAATTTCTCAGAATAGAGAGTAGAATTTATTTCCTTTATAGGATAGAGCCAGAGTTGTGGTAGAGATTTTGAGAGTGAGTATATCAGCTATTGCTGCAAAACCAACCACCCCTTACATGTCATACTTAAACATTTATTTTTAAAAAGCATTTCTTATTCCTCACAATTCCTTGTTTCACAGATCTAGGTGGTTTTTCTGGTCTTTGCTGGACTCCCTCCTGTGACTGCAGTTAGCTGCTGATTGGATAGGCCTCTCTGCTGACCTCAGCTGTGTTCTGTCATGTTGGGATGGGCTGTCTACGAACTCATCTAAGATGGCCTTGGCAGGGCAGCTCGGTTGTTTTGTGCGTGGTACCTCATCCTCCACACCTGTTCTCACAGCTGGCAGGATTCTGAGAGAGAGCAAACAAAAGCACATGGTGCCTCTGAAGGCTTAGGCTCAGAACTAAGCACAGTGTCATATTCTATTGGCCTAAGCATATGTCAAGGTTAGCCCATATTCTTGGGGTGGGTAGATTAAGGGATGGAGTTTAAGTCATGTTCAGAGGGTATAGATATAGAGAAAACTGGGGACTAGGACCATTTTTGTAACCAGTGTACCGTTGTGGGAAAAGCTAGAAATAAGTGTGCTACATGTGCAGAGGACTTTGGTATAGATGTGCTGAAACTGCATGTTCTACATGTTCTGTAGGATGGAGATCTCAGACTGTTTATGTATTTGATTTTGATGTCTTCATTGTTAGTGTATTCTCTTTTCCCCTTTGGAAGGTTGGATAATACATTAGAGGAAATCATATTTAAACTGGTCCCTGGACTGCGAGAACGTAAGTTGCTCTTTGGCTTCTTGCAGATTTGTGTTTTATGAAACCAACATTTCTATTACATACTTTATGATTGATCCGTTATTTTTGTACTTCTTTTTTTCTTTTAAATTAGAAGAACTTCAGCGTGAATCTGAATTTTGGAAGAAAAATAAGCCTCAAGAAAATGGACAAGGTGACTTTTTCTTACATCTGTATCTGACAGCATCTTTCAAATTAGCTAGCTTTTTGTATCTTTGGTGAACTAATATCTCTCTTCAAGCTCAAATTTCTCCTATACAAAATTCATGTAGTCCTTTATTCATATTATGAACCTTTCTCTTATTACAAAACTGTTATATAAAAGCCTGAGACCACTCCAGTTCAAAGTGATAGGAATAGAGGAAATTGGACTTCGGGAAGAGAAAAAGGAGGTAAACAGAAATCCAACTACTGATTGCAGCAGTATTTGCTGGAGAGTTAAAGGAAACTGAAGTAAGAAAGAGCCATGGCCTAAAAGTGAACAGTGAGAGGTTTTGTCTTATTTTATTTTGTACGTTCATTTGAATAGGAGAGGGAACTGAGATGTGGCTGAGAGAATAGCAAGGGGGTCTTGGAAAGAAGTTTTCATAGGTGGAGCTCATCTATCCTGAAATTTGAAAAACATTTCTAGGTGCTTATTGGAATTTTTCCCATTATCACTGTTCAAAGTCCAAATTTCTCTTCTGGGTCCCCAGGAGACTCAGCAATCAGTGAATTTTTTATAGTTTTAGCAAAGTAGCTAAAACTGGGCAGAGAAAAGGCTTTTAGTAACTATGTAATTCACACAAAGAAAAAAAAGTATAACATACCTGAAGTTATAAGGAAATGGTATCATTTCCCATTAATTAATACAAGACTTATTTCAAGATGACCTAAGTGCCACTGAAATCTTTCAACAATGTGTGTGTGTTTTTATAGCCTCACTTGTGAGCTCAGTCTCCCACCTCTGGTTTTCCTATAAGATCAAAGGATTGTCAATTATACACAATTAAAATAGCGAGAAAATGCTCTTCCTCTTTTCATTTGTAGAATAAGGATCATAGTTTCATTAGTTTAATTTAACAGCAGGGCTGGCTTTGTGTATTAGGGCAAGTTTGAGCATAGTTTTCAATGACTGGGATAAGGTAGAAAGGGATTATTTTTTATCTATAACCACAAAATAAGCCTACATAAGATGAATTAACTAAAAAGAAACCAAGCCTGACAAAAAAATGGCTTAACTAAAGGCTTGTTTCACTCTAAGTGTAAATTACAATTTAGTGCTATAGTAAAAATATATATGATACAAAGTTGACTAAATGTTCATTTTTTGACTGCCTTCTCAAGAGGACAGGGTTCCAGGGGGTCAGCCTCAGAAACTATGTTGTAGGTTTAGTTTATGACTCTATGTATCCTACAGATTCACTTGTGAAGGACTACAGCCTACTTCGTGTTTTTCTTCCTTTTCCCATTATTTCTCCCTCTTGTTTTTTAAATATTTTATTTGTTTATTTTCAAAGAGGAGGGAAGGGAGGGAGAAAGAAAAGGAGAGAAACATCACTGTGGGAGAGATACATTGACCAGTCGACCGGTCGCCCCCAACCAGGTTCCTGGCCCGCAACCCGGCCATGTGCCCTGATTGGGAATTGAACCAGCAACCCTTTGGTTTGCAAGCGGCACTCAGTCCACTGAGCCAAACACCAGTCAGGGCCCTCTTTCCCCCTCTTTATTTTATAATATTTGGTCATTAGTTTCAGTGGAGAATTTGGGTCTGTTCTGGGAGGTGGGAGTATGGTTCATGAGAGGCAACTGCTATCTGTGTGGGTTCCATATAAATGTGTAGAAGAAACAATGCAGAATAGAACCCACTTGCTTTCTATGAGACAACTGTAATGCTTGTATCACAATCATTATAGAGGAGCTAACCTGTTGGGTTCTCCCCCGGCCAGACTCTCCTATACTGTAATGCTTGGCTAGCTAATTCTTTCAAGTTTCAGCTTAGAGATATTTTATCTGGAAATTTTCCCTGAATCTCTGCGTCACCCCAAAGTTTGAGTTTATTACCTTTCATATATGTGGCCAGGCCGTCTATTTTACATCTTTCATCAAAGGCCTTATCTGTTTTCTTTACTTTTCTGAATCTCCTCCTATCCCTGACCACTATGGGGATAAGGATGATGATAACACCCTTGTTTTAATATTGTTCCCTCAAGCCTAGCATAGTGCATATCTAATAGAATTAAAGGCACAATAAATGGATGAATCAACAAATATAGTTGTATTATATGTAGGCTGAAGTTATTTCATAGCTTAAATACATTTGGATATAATGTGAAGTACTCCTTTAAGATTTCTTCAATGGAGTTTTAACATGTTATATACTTTGTGTTTTTCTTCCTTTGTACATGTTAAAAGATAATTCTACTCATAGTCAACTAGCTGATTTTATGAATATCTATTAATTTTAAATTTTGAGAAGTTAAAGAGAATATTTCATAGCAGTGATTTTCAGCTTTTCTCATCTCATGGTACACAAACTAATTACTAAAATTCTGCACACCGAAGAATATATTTTTTGCTGATATGACAAAAAGGTATAGTTTTGATTCATTGTCAATTTTATTTGACAGTCTAAGGGAAAAGAGGTCAGTGCCCCTGATTAAAATAGTCAGATATTGTAAGTTTTGAAATTTCTTGTGGCACACCAATGTGCAGGAAATCGCTGTTTTATAGTTTTAAAAGAGTAGTTGGTTTTAAATTTGAATATATATATAACTTGGAAGTACTTTTATATCCTGTTTACTTCTAAGTGATCTAATCACTAGTTGCAATTATTTTTGTGACCAAATAAAGTAGTTCTGAATCTTTTTTTTTTAAAGATTTTATTTATTTATTTTTAGAGAGGGAAGGGAGGGGGAGAGAGGGGGAGAGGAGAGAGAGAGAGAAACATCAATGTGCATTTGCTGGGGGTTATGGCCTGCAACCCAGGAATGTACCCTGGCTGGGAATCGAACCTGGGACACTTTGGTTCCCAGCCCGCGCTCAATCCACTGAGCTACACCAGCCAGGGCTATAGTTCTGAACCTTTTATTTGGATGCCCCAGTCATCCTAGACATCTTAGGCTGTGTTCACAAGTAACTGATGATTCTTAAAAATATCATCATTGTTGAGTTAGTTGGAACATTTTAAAATTAAAGAATTTAACATTTATTTTTGTTTCAGTGATTAATATATTGTTTAACTTTAATATCAACTTTGAGTTATATCTTTAGTTTCATTTAAATTTTACAGATGATACTTCAAAAGTTGACAAACCTAAAGAAGATGAAGAAGGTGATGAAAATCAGGATGATAAAGACTATCACAGAAGTGACCCACAAATTGCTATATGTTTGGATTGTTTACGAAATAACGGACAATCAGGGGACAATGTAGTAAAGGTGAGTGGACTGGTACAGTTGTATTTTTAGTAATTATTTTATAGTAAACCTTTGATAATTTGTTGACGAATTTTCCTAATGTTTCAAAATGTTTGCTGTCAAAGTTTTTAATATAATTAAGTAGAATACCATTCTCTGGCCATCCCATACCTACAAATGGCCAAGCAATTGCCTCAGGCACCGGATTTTCAACCCGCACAACTGAACTGTCCTGGGCCAATGCCACCACCTAGTGGCTGATGCAAGAATCACACCTTTATTTCTCCTTTCCACCTCCTCTTTATGCCTTTGTTGGGAGTTCACATGAATTTTTTCCCTTTTTAAGTATGGTAACCAACTCTGACTCAGATCATTTCATGTTGGGAAGTATCTCCAACCTTTTTGTTCATCCTCTTCTAATATTCTCCATTTCTTTTTATTTGCAACTCAAAAACATGTCATGACTAACACATTTTATGAATAATTAATTGGTTCTGAACTACAATTGGATGTCATAAAATGCCTGTGAACTTTTAAAGTTCTGGAAGGCTCCCAGATTATTTCCTATAGAATCTCCATTTCTAACACTGTTTCTCTGTCTGCTATTTGATCCTTTTTGTAAAGGACCTCCATACTAAAGAATTTAAAACACCCTACTTGTTTTTAATTGCAAGAAACTTTTGTTTTCATTGTAAAAGTTTACTACTTTACCACTTAAGTAGATTTTTGTCACTTTGTCTTAGTAAATGTCAGCCATTGAGAATATTGCTGCTTTCTTTGTATTCCGTGTTTTATTCAAATAACTATATCCAATGTCTCTTCTTTTACTTCATCTGTATAATCTGTAGGCCAGTGGGTTGAATTTTCACTAACACATTTTTTTAAAGATTTTCTTTGTTTCTTTTTAGAGAGAAGGGAAGGGAGGGAGAAAGAGTGGGAGAGAAACATTAGCACAAAAGGTGCTGATTTGTTACCTCTTACATGCCCCCAACTGGGAATCTGGCCTGTAACCCAGGCATGTGCCCTGACTGGGAATCAAACCAGTAACCTTTTGGTTTGCAGGTTGACACTCAATCCACTGAGCCACATCAGCCAAGGCATGAATTTTCACTAATACACTTAATGACATTTTCCTTTTAGGAAGTTAAAATTTAAAAACAAATTTTCATCTTAGATTAAGAGTTCCCAGCATCTTGCAACAAAAATATGTGAGCATAGTGAGTCAGTGAATACTAATCAGCTTATGTGGATGTGGGACAGTGAAGATATTTAAAGAAGAAAAAAAATTTTACTCAGGGAACTTTGGTGAGGTCTTATATAAATAAACAGTATAATACAGTAAGAGAATGATTTGATTAATAGAGTCTGGTTGGACAAGGCATGTCATAAAATGCAGAAATCTTTAGAGATGTGTCCATTGTGCCTTTTAACCTTCCTAGGCTTCTCTGTTGTTTTTATGCTCTGGTGGATCACGTGTTCTTTTTTGTAAGTCTTTTTATCGGGGTTTTTAATAACCTTACATTTCTCTCATTGCCAGTCATTTCTGTAATTCTCATTTTGGGAGGTTCTTCTTAGTAGAGATTTGATCATCCTTTTATTCTTGAATACATGAGTTATTATCTTGTAGTGAAAATTAAGTCAATAGAAAGGCTGAATATCTTTATAAATAAATGTAAAGTATACTTCTTTGCAAGATTTCTCATAAGAAAGTAAGTGTCCCAGTTGGTAATTTCCCTAACACCTGAAACTGCACATATTTAAAGACAAATTCATTGTACTTTCACCTACCTTTATTCCAAACATGCAGTTTCAGTTACCATTACCGTCTTTCAACAAATCATACAAGTTCAAAACCTTGGAGTCATCTTTGACCTTTTACTCTTTCCCTTCGGCCTATTATAAGTCCTGAAGAATTCTCCAGTCTAGTGCTGCTCACCTTATATGTAGATTGCTCAAAGTAGTCTCTTAAGTATTTTTTGTACCTTAATTCTTTTATCACCCAAGGCTGAGTCCACAGCCTGAATGTGCTTAAGGCAGAGAGTAAAGGCCAGAGTCAAGGCCAAAATCAGGGCAGATAATAAATATTTTGGGCTCTGTGGGCCGTATAGTCTCTGCTGCAGCTACTCACCTTACTCATTGTAGCCCTAAAGCACCCATAGATGGTGGTGAATGAATGACATGGTTGTGTTCCAATAAAACTTTACTTAAAAAGATAGGTGACCAGCCAGATTTGCCTTGAGAGCTGTGGTCATAGTTTGCGATCTTCTGGCCTATAGAAACAAGTCTTAACACCTTAAGATATTATTCAAGGCCTTTAACTAACTAGATCCTATCTTGATAAGTTTATCTGCCATTATACCCATCAGTGAAACTTCTCAAGACAAACAATTATTGCTTTATATATGAGTACCAACATATATGTTGGCACTCATACCTGACAAAGGACTTGCATCCAGAATATATAAAGACTTATATTAAGAATATTAAAACCCTTTAAAATTTTGAACAGTCTTTTTTGGCATGTTCTTCCCTATTCTTACCTCCATCAAGACCCCAGCAGAGACCTCTATTCTTTGTGATGTTTGCTCTACCTTAGTGAATCTCATCTCTGAAATTCTATAGGATTTCCATTTGTCAATCAATTAGAGCTTAGTTTGTTATTTATTAAGTTAGCGTTTATTGTGTTCCTGAAGATACCAGGCACTGATGCTGGGCTTTTTTTTTTTGTTTTCTTTATCTTTTTTGGTATTGTCTTTAGAACATATTATAAACTCTTTAAAGGCAGGGAAGCAATGTCTATTTTCTTTTATAGCCTCCTCCACCACTTATTCCTTTGCAGTAAGATGTGATTCCCAATTGTGGTGGTGGAGTAGTCACATGCATAGTTTACATGGTATAGGTACTGCTTTTATAATTTAAAAGCCAATGCTAAGAACAAGAAGGCAGTGAAAATAGTAAAGACCTCCAAAAATTTGCTGCTCCATAAAAACAATTTAAAAACGGCCAAACAAACCCTTTAAAGTTAGCTTGTTCAGAATTCTAATAATTAACCAAAGACTTGCAAAAATCTGTGGAGCAATTAATCAAGAAAACTGTCTGATGTTGCGCCATTTTAACTTACCTTGGTCACATCCCCCACTCTCTCAGGCACAAAAGGAATAAAAGAGAGGTGGAGCTCTTTCAAAGCCCAATTGCCAAATACTTGTCATTATTTGACCTATCTGGTGGTTCCTGGAATACTCCACTTACAAGGGACTTTGAAAAGCTTGGACATAATCCTGGGAATCTAGAAGAGCAAGCACACACATGCTCAGGAAAGTCAAAAAAGACATGAATAGGTTGCTAAGCTCTCCCCTGTGGCTGACCCTGAGGCTCTGCACAAGCAGGAAGTGAAAACTAAGGCAGAGCTTTCAACAACCTGATTTACTGTTGGAGGCATTCCCCAAAACAAACGCAGAGTCCCTCAGCAAAGACTGGAGACTTAATTTTTACAAGTTTATAAGGAACTCTCTGTTCAGTCATTCACCAGTCACTAGATGGAAACTAGTGACCATATTATGTAAAGAATGCACACTTAACAGAATTAGTTTAGGTAAGTCATTAAAAAGAAACAATAAGAAGCAGCCACAACAATAAACCCTGAGAGACTAGAGGGAGTCTGATTTTCCAAGGTTGTCATATTATATTTAAGGTGTTCAGCTAAAAAAAAAAAAATGAGACAAATACAAGCAAGGAAGTATAGTGCATATACAGCAAAAGAAGCAGTCAATAAATGTGTCCCTGAAGAAGTCCAGGCATTGGACTTACTAGATAATAGATTTTAAATCATCCATTTTAAGTATGCAAAGTACTAAAAGAAAGCATGTCTAAACATCTAAATGAAAATATAAGAACAATTTCACCAAACAGAAAATATTAATAAAGACATATTGTTTTTTAAATATTTTGGAATTGAAAAGTATAATAACTGAAGTGAAAAATGCAGCATAGAGGCTCAACAGCAGATATGAGCCATAGGAAAAGAACCCAAAAACTTGAAGACAGATTGCATTTATTCAGTTTGAATAACAGGAAAAAAAAAAAGAATGAATGAAAATGAACAAATTCTCAGAGACCTGTAGAACACTATCAGACTTATCAACATACACATAATAGAAATTTCAAAAGAAGAAGAAAAAGCACGAGGGGCAGCCCCGACTGGAGTGTCTCAATTGGTTGGGCATCATCCAGCAAAGCAAAAGGTCCCAGGTTCAATTCCCAGTCAGGGCATATGCCTGGGTTGCACATTGGTCCCTGGTCAGGGCACATATGAGAGCAACTAATTGATGTTTCTGTCTCTCTCCCTCCCTTGCTCTCTCTATTAAAAAATAAATAATTTTTTTTAAATGAAGAGGGACAGAAAGTATAATTGAAGAAATAAGGGCCAGAAACGTCCTAAATTTGATAAAAACATTAAAAATCTAAGAAGCTCAACAAACTTCAGGTATGATAAAAAAGAAACTACTAGCAAGACACATCATAATCAAACTGTTGAAAGACAGAATCTTGAAAGCAACAATAAAGAAGTGACCCATCACTTACAAGTGATCTTTAGTAATATTACAACTGATTTCTCATCAGAAGATAAAGGCCAGAAAGCAGTAGGATGACATAAGCAGAATGATGAGAAAAAAAACAGAACTGTCAACCGAGTATTCTATGTCCATCGAAAAATTTGTATCTTTTAAAAAGGGAGGAAGTATTAAGATATACCCAAATAAAAACTAACAGAATGTGTACCTACCAGACCTTCTCTGTAAAAAAATAATGAAGGGTGCTCTTCAGGCCTAAATTAAAGGACCCTAGACCGTAACTCAAATTTACATTCATAAATAAAAAACACTGGTATAGGTAAACTACACAGTTAAATATAAAGACAATGTATTTTTTGTTTCTAACTTTTTTTTAGGGAGGGGACAGAGTAGAGGTATATAAGAGTAAATATTTATATACTATTGAAATTAAGATAGTAGTACTCCAAACTAGATTATTATAAATTTAGATGTTAACTGTAATCCTGAGGGAAATCACAAAGAAAGTAACTTGAAAATATGTAGGAAAAAAAGTTATAAGGCAGTTAAAATGATATATCTTTAACATGAAATAAAGCAGTAATTAAGAAATGGAACTTTCAAAATAGAAGTAGCAAAGTGGCAGATAAAAATTCTACCCTATCAGTAATTGCATTAAATGGAAATGGACTCGACTCTCCAGTGAAAGGCAGAGATTGGCAGAATGGATAAAAATACATGCTAGAACTATAGGCTGTCTACAAGAGACATACCTCAGACCCAAAGACACAAATAGCTTGAAGGTAGATTGGAAAAAGAAGTGCCATGCAAACAGTAACCAGAAAAACAGCAATGCCCATAGTAATATCAGAAAAAAACAGACTTGCAGACAAAAATTGTCAAAGACAAAGAAGGAAATTTTTTAATGACAAAATTGTCAATCCATCAAGAAAATATAACAGTTAAACATAAATGTACCTAACAATAGAGCCCCTAAATACGTGAAGCAAAAACTGCCAGAATTGAAGGGAGAATGGATGGTTGAACAATATACCACACTTTCAATAATAGATAGAACTAGGCAAAAAGGTCAATAAAGAAGGAGAAGATTTGAACAGCACTAAAACTAGCTAGACCTAACAAACATTGATAGAATACCCAGTAACAGCAGAATACACATTTTTCTGAAATGCATAATGAACATCTGTCAGGATATACTATATCTTAGGCCATAAAACATGTTTCAACAAATTTAAAAGGATTGGAATCATTCCAGGGGCAAAAGAATGGTTTGGCATATGCAAATCAATCAGTATAATATAGCACATTAGCAAAACAAAAGATAAAAATTATACGATCTTATTAGTAGATGCAGAAAAAGCATTTGATGAGATACAACATCTATTTATGATTAAAACACTCAGTAAAATGGATATAGAAGGAAAATACCTAAACATAATAAAGCCCCCATATGTGACAAACCCTCAGCTAATATATTCAGTGGTGAAAACTGAAAGCTTTTCCTCTAAACCCAGGAACAAGACAAGGATATCCACTCTCACCACCCTTCTTCAACATAGTTCTGGAAGTCCTAGCCAGAGCAGTTAGGCAAGAGAAATAAGTAAAAGGCATCCAAATTAGGAATGAAGAGGTAAAGGTGTCACTTTTTGCAGATGACATGATTCTGTATATAGAAAACCCTAAAGACTCCACCAAAAAACTATTAGAAACAATAAACAAATACAGTAAAGTTGTAGCACACAAAATTAATGTACAAAAACCCACTGCATTCTTATATACTAACAATGAAATTTCAGAAAAAGAAATGAAAAAACAAGTTCATTTTGCAATTGCAACAAAAAGAATAAAATACCAAGGAATGAACTTAACAAAGGATGTGAAGGACTTATATACTGAAAATTACAAAGCATTATTAAAAGAGATTGAAAAAATATATAATAAAATGGAAAAACATTCCATATTCATGGATTGGAAGAATCAACATAGGTAAAATGTCCATGTACCCAAAGCAATATACAGATTTAATGCAATCCCCATTAAAGCCCCAATGTCATTGTTTAAAGAAATAGAACAAAAAAAAATCAGATTTGTATGTAACCACAAAAGACCCCAAATAGCCAAAGCATTCCTGAGAAAAAAGGATGAAACCAGATGTATCACACTACATGATTTCAAATGATACAATAGAGCAACAATAATCAAAACAGCACAGTATTGGCACAAAAACAGACACATAGACCAGTACAACAAAATTGAGAGCCCAGAAATAAAACCACATGTATATAGACAAACAATTTTTGACAAAGGAGCCAAAAACACACAACGGAGAAAAAAGCTTCTTTAATAAATGGTGCTGGGAAAATTGGAAAGCCACATGCAAAAAGAATAAAACTTGATTACAGTTTGTCCTCATACAAAAATTAATTCAAAATGGGTCAAAGACCTAAATACAAGATTTGAAACAAACAATTGCATGGATGAAAACATAGGTACTAAACTCATGAACCTTGGTCTTAGAGAAGATTTCATACAGGATCTGGCACAAATAATGCCCCCTTTTAATTACAAAATCTTTTATTACAAATTCATAAACATATAATTCTGTAACATAACACTATCACACTCAAGCACACCATATGACATTTTAGGTGACATGTTCAAATTAAAACTATAAATTATTACACCCATATTATTACTCTACAACCACCCTCAGGCATTACTTCTGGTGGACCCTATATATTTGACTCTAAAGGCGAGGAAAGGAAAGGTAAAAATAAGTGCACGGGACTATATCACACTAAAAAGCATCAGCACAGCAAAAGAAACCACCAATAAAACAATAAGGCAACAGACCAAATGGAAGATATTTGCAAACAGAAGCTCCAACAAAGGATTAATATCCAAAATACATAAAGAACTCATACAACTCAACACCAAACAATCCACTTAAGAAAATGGGCAGAGGACCTGAACAGACACTTGTCCTAAGAAGACATATAAATGGTCAAGAGATACATGAAAAGATGCTTCACTAGCTATTGAGGAAATGGAAATCAAAACTACAATGAGATACCACCTCACACATGTTAGAATAGTTATTATCAACAAGACAAATTGTAACAAATGTTGGAGAAGTTGTGTAGAAAAGGAGCTCTCATTCACTGCTGATGGGATTGTAATCTGGTATAGCCACTATGGAAAACAGTATGGTGTTCCTCAAAAAATGAACAATAGAGTTATCATATGATCCAGCAATTCCTCTTTAGGCCGTCTCTCCAAAAAACTTGAAAACATTTACTCACAAAAATACATGCACCCCTATGTTCATTGCAGCCACCTGTATTCATGGTGGCCAAGACATGGAATGTGGAAACAACCAAAGTGTCCTTCGATAGATGATTGGATAAAGAAGATGTGGTACAAGTATGCCATAGAATACTACTCAGCCATAAGAAAAGATGAAACACTGCCATTTGCAAAAACAAGGGTGGACCTTGAGAATATTATGCCAAGTGGAATAAGTCAGAAAATGCTAAGAACCACGTGATTTCACTTATGTGAGATATAAAACTGAAACTCAGACATAGACAACAAACAGTATGGTGGTTACCAGAGGGGCTGGGAGGAAGTAGTAAAGGAACAAGGGGGTCAACTATATGGTGATGGAAGATTTGATTTTGGGTGGTGGTATACAATGAAATGTATAGATCATGAATCATAGAACGCTACACTTGAAACCTGTTATATATAATCTTGTTAGTCAATGTCACCCCAACAAATTCAATTTAAAAAATAAGAGAAAAGGACTGAAATCATACAAATTATAATTCTAACCATGGCAGAATAAAATTAGAAATCAGTAACGGTAGGAAATGGTGAAATTTACAAATGTGTAGAAATTAAGCAACACACTACTAAATAAGTAATGTGTCAGAATAAAGCGCAGGGGCAATTAAAGAATATTTTGAGATTAATGAAAATTAAAGCACAACATACCAAAACTTAGGGATGTAGAAAAAGCAGTGTTTGGAGGAAAATTTATACCTATAAATACCTATATTAAAATAGAAGAAAGATCTCAATAATTTAATCTACCTTAAGAAACTAGAAAAAAAAAACTAAAAGCAAGCAAGCAGATTATTAAATATTAGATTAAAAATGAATTAGAGAATAGAAAAGCAACAGAGAAAGTTAACAAAACCAAAAAAATTGTTTTTCTGATGATCAACAAAATTGGCACATCTTTTGCTAGATAGGCTAAGGAAAAAAAGAGAGGACTCAATGTACTAAAATCAGGAATGAAAGAAGGAATATTTCTAGTAATCTCATAGAAATTGAAAAGATTGTAAGGGACTGCTAAGAACAATTGTATGCCAAAAATTAGATAACCTAGATAAAATGGAAAATTTCTAGAAAGACACAAACTACCAAAACCAACTCTAGAAGAAATAGAAAATCTGAATAGACCTATGACAAGCAAAGAGATTAAATTAGTGATTTAAAATGAAAAGGAAGTTGCCACAAAGAAAAGCCCAAATGTTTAAAGAATTTACACTAAGTTTTCGTAAATGCATGGAAATGATAGAAGAGGAAACACTTCCTAATTAAATCTTGAGGCAAGCAATCCCCTGATACCAAAACCAAAGACATCACAATAAAAGAACTTTTAGGAATCAAAGGACACAATCAGCAAAGTGAAAAGGTAACCTACAGAATGGGAGAAAATATTTGCTAATCCTGTATCTGGTAAGGTGTTATATCTAGAACATGTAAAACTCTGCAATGCAAAAACAAAAACAATCAAATAATGTAATTTAAAAATGGGCCAAGGAGTTAAGAAGACATTTCTTCAAAGATGATATACAAATGACCAACAAACACATGAAAAGATGAGCAACATCACTAATCATCAGAGATATGCAAATCAAAACATATCACTTCACACCCATTAGAATGACTAATGTCAAAAATAAAACAGAAAATAGCAAGTGTTGGTAAGTATGTAGAGACATTAGAACCTGTGCACTGTTGGAAAGTTGTAAAAGGTACAACCTCTATGGAAAACAGTAAGGAGGTTTCCTGAAAATTTCTAAAAATAAAAAGAACTACCATGTGATTAAAAAGTTTCATTTCTGGGTCTATATTCCCCAAAATTGAAAACAGAGTCTTCAGATATTTGGACACCCATGTTCATTATTGCACTATTCACAATAGCCAAGAGGTATAAGCAGCCCAAATGTCCATCAGTGGATAAATGGATAAACAAAGTATGGCATATGCAATAGAATATTACTCAGCCTTAAAAAGGACGTATCCTATAACATGGGTGAACTTGAGGACGTTATACTAACTGAAATAAGCCGGTCATAAGGAAGACATACTGTGTGATTCCACGTGAGGTGCCTAATCAGATTCATAGAAACAAAGTAGAATGGTGGTTACCAGGGGCTGTGGGGGACAGGGGTGAAAGGAGTTGTTACTTAGTTCTTGTAGAGTTTCAGTTTGCCACCATGAAAATATTCTGAAGATCTGTTTCACAACATGTGAATACACAAAGCACTACTGAACTGTACACTTAAAAATGGTTAAGATGGTAAATTTCATGTTACATTTTTACCACAATAAAAATTGCAAAAAAGGGTTTTTTAAGAAAAACTGTGACCAGTTTTCTTCATTAATACAGATGCAAAAATCCTCAAAAAATACTAGCAAACTGGATTCAGCAGCTTACAAAAAGGATTATATACCCTGACTAACATGCAAAAATTAATCAGTGGTCATACACCATATTAATAGAATAAAGGGGTGAAAGACCACATGGTCATCTCAATAGACAAAGAGAAACTATTTGACAAAGTCCAACACTCAACGAATTGAATAGAAGGAAACTTCCTCTACCTGATAAAAGGCATTTACAGAAACCCATACCTATCACAGTAATTAATGGTGAGAGACACTGAAAGCTTTTCATCTAAAATCAGGAATGAGGATGTTTTCTCTCGCCACTTCCATTCCACATTGTACTGGAGGTTTCAGACAAGAGCAATCAGACAAGGAAAAGAATTAGAAGCATCCAGACTGGAGGAGAAGTAAAACTGTATTTTCAGATGGCATGATCTTATGTATAGAAAATCTTTAGGAATCCACAGAAAAACTGTTACAGTTAATAAGCATCTTAGCAAGGTTGCTGGATACAAGAATTAGGAATAAAGTTGGAATGGCAATCCAAAAACGAAATTAAGAAAGTAATTCCACTTATAATAATATCAAAAGAATAAAATACTTAGGAATACATTTAACCAAAAAAAAAAAATGTAATACTGATACACTGAAAACTACAAAATGTTTAGAAGGCCTAAATAAATGAGACATCCTATATTCATGGAATGGGAAACTTAATACTGCAGTCCTGTCCAAATTGCTCTTCAGATTCAGTGAAAATCCTAACCTGGCATAAAGGTAAACGTACAGATTAGTGAAATAGAATTAAGAGTCAGAAATAAACCCATGTATCTATGATGAATTTATTTTTGACGTGGAGGCCAAGATAATCCAAGGGGAGGGCATGGCACCGTTCCACAGATGATGCTGGAACATTTGAACATCATCCACATACAAAAAATGAAGTTAGATTCCTGCCTCATGCTACATATAAAAATTAGCTCAAAATGGATCAAATACCTAAATGTAATAGCTAAAACTGTAAAATGTTTACAAGGAAACATAGGGATACATTTTCCTGACCTTAGATTTGCAAGTGAATTCTTAGAAATAATACCATCAGCACAACATCAAAACAAAATATAATTAAGATTTTACCAAAATTGAAAACTTGTACATCAAAGCACTATCAAGAAAGTGAAAAGAAAACCTACAGAATGGGAGAAAATATTTGAAAATCACAAATCTGATAGGCCTTTAGTATCCAGAATTTGTAAAGTATTCTTCAAAACCAACAACAAAAAGATTTTTTTTTAAGTGAGCAAAGGATTTGTATATCTTCTCCAAAGAAGATATAAAAATGGCCAATAAGTACATGAAAAGATGCCAAACCTTTGTAGTCAGGAGGGCTGTGCAAATCAAAATCACAATGAGATACCACTTCACGTCCTCTAGGAAGGCTGTTTTTATTTTTTAAAGAAAATATTAAATGTTGGTTGAATGTGGGAAAATTGGAATCCTCTACATTACTGGTGGAAGGTAGGATGACGCAGCCAGTGTGAGAAACAGTTTGGCAGTTCCTCAAAAAGTTCAACATCGAGTTACCGTATGACCCAGCAGTTCCACTTCCAAGTATGTACCCAAGAGAGCTGAAAACATACATTGACACAAAATCTTATTCAGGAGTGTTTATGACAGCATTATTTTGTATAATAGCCAAAAAATTAAAACAACTTCCAGTGTCCATCGTCTGATGAATATGTAAACAAAATAAATCTGCCCATTGGAATATTATTCAGCTGTAAACTAGAATGAAATCCTGCTACATGCCACAACATGTACAACATGAATGAAACTTGAAAACATTATGCTAAGTGTGAAAGAAGCCAGACACAAAAGGCCACGTGTTACATAATTTTATTTATATGAAATGTCCAGAATAGGCAGATCCGTAGAGACAGAAATGAGATTAGTAGCTGGGGAAAGAGGGAAGGGGGAGAAGCAACTGCTGATGGGTGTGGAGTTGCTTTGTGTGCTGAAGAAAATGTCCTGGAATTAGAGTGGTAATGGTTGCACAACCTCATGAAAATACTAAAAACTACTAACCTGTATGCTTTAAATGGTGACTTTTATGATATTTGCATTATATATCAATTTTTAAAAAGTCAGAGTCAAGCTTTAGCCGGTGGAGATAGTAACCATACCGTCCTGAAGATGAGAGAAAAAACATTGTAAGGGATTCGGGTTTAAGATACAATAAAAAACAACCAACCAACCAAAAAAAAAAAAAAACCCTCAATAATCACTATCATAAGAACTAGAATTTTTTTAATTGTATCCTAGAACTGAAAGCCTACCTAACTTGCAATATGGACCACTACCTAAATAGTCTTTTAACTCTTCTAGAACAAAGGAATAAAGAGTACTCTAGGGTAGCCAACATTAAAGCAGAAAGAAGCATATTTTGAACCGTTCCTCTTCTGGCCGAAGTTGGAAGGGAAAAGTTAGAAGGCAAGGGGATTATGTCTTGAAAGGGAAAGGTAACATTCTCAAAACATAAATCTCTTTTTATTAATCATTTCTTCAGATATACAGGTGTGCCGGAAATGGTGATCCCCGCAGGGCAGCTCCACAAGGCCTGGGCTGCACCACCGGCCATGCCAGACAACAGCCTCCCCATAACCCACTGTGTACCCTACACATCTCCCTCTTCTGTGGGGTTACAAGATAAAATGGTAGGGAAGAAGCATTGCTGTCAGCTTCTCTTTAAAGGTTCATCTCTCTAAGGTTCTCCCTACCATCGCATCATCTTCTACTGAACACTCTTAACTGTCATTGCCCCTCCTAAAAAGTGCCCGTTACTTTTCAGAGATGTGTAGAGCAGGCATTTTCAACTGGTGTGCTGCAAGAATTTTTAAAACATGCAATACCTGGCTATTTAGTCAGGGACAGTGACCTCTATTCCCTTAAGTTTTCAAGTTACAAAATAGTTCTGCTTTTGGCTCTGAATTTAAGAACATTCCAAATTGTCTACCTAATTTTCTATACATATAAGTAGGAGTAATACTTTCTGTCTATAAAAGATCCAGTTGCTAGGGTTTGTTTTATATTGGTATTTTCTAAGGTTTGGGGATATAAGTTTGTTTTACAGGTTGGCTCATGTTTATCATGCCTACAACGCTGTTTCAATTCATTTTCAGCTTGTGTGTCCATTCTGCTTTGCTTCTTCTGTGTTAGTGATATTGGACCTTAAAGAGTAAATTAGCACTGCTGATGAGGTGAAAAAAATCAAGACATATAGAACATTGTTTTTCTTCCAGTAAAGTGCTGCTGTAGCCCATCTGACACGGACTGGTTGTGTTTCTCCCCATCCAAGCATCCATTCTACATGACTTAGTTACTGAGACTCTTGTTGACTAACTGGCCTCTCTGTATTGACCCCTAGGGCTGCACAGAGCCCCATTCAAAATCACTGCTCCTCTTTAAAACATTAAAAAGTTGTGAGACTTTGTAAAATGCCCCTAATGCTTATAGAAACGACATTGTATAATAAAGTATTTTTATGACCTTTCTTTACTTTCAGTTAAACTCATGATGCATTCTTTACCAAAATGTGTAGAGGTATGCCAGTTTTCTGTTTGCCAGGATTTTCTTAGCACACATAATAGTGCATTCTTGAAGAATAGCATGTATCTAAGAATTAGGAACATTTTTACTCACAAGTAATAAAGAGCTGTGAATTGAAACATTTTCAGAATACATTTTGAAAATAGTCAAAATGATAGTGGAAATGACGACTGTGGTTTCTTTATAAAACAAGGAAGAATGTTTTAATTAGTAATCTTTATTTCCTCTAGGGTTTAATGAAGAAATTCATTCGATGTTCTACACGTGTAACTGTGGGAACTATAAAAAAATTTCTAAGTTTAAAACTAAAACTTCCAAGTTCTTATGAGGTAAGTTAATAATTTGACCCGGATCATTTTGATTGTTCTCATCTGAAGTAAAATTCTAACAAAGTAAGTAAAAATTAAATGAGCATACTTTAAATTTGTAGAAACTTTGGTTACTTTCATATAAAATTTAATTCTTAAATGTAACATTCTATTTATGTAATCTGTATTTTTTAAATTTTAACCTTCTGACTAGACTGTAATACTAATGCATTTAGTGTTTTATAATCAGAAAAGATATTTAAATAGCATTAAGTATTCTCAAAATAAGTGTATCAGTTAAATGGATTCTATTTTTGTTTTTTTATGCCAGTGTGCTTTATTTAGGGTATGTCTTTTTTGTTTTTTATTTTTAATCTGAGACCTTTGAGATCCATATTTACCAACTGTTCATTGACTTCTTTTTTAAAATGTAAAACAATATCAAAAGGGATTTTGTAAATAATGTTCCTTTTATCCCCATAATAGGTGAAGGTAGTACTGTTTACCATTAAGTAAAAGCTAGTGTTTTAATATTACATCTGCATAAATACAGTTTACCAGTTTCTTTACAGAATAGAGAAAGTGTCCTGATGCTGATCTTAGTACCATATCCTTATCTATCCCAGTGCAAAGGACTTTTTCTGTGATTTTCAGTAATATTCACTGCCCCCCCCCCCCGCCCTTATTTTGCTGCCCAGTATGTAGGGGATGATTTAGTGAAACACCTGAAAGTTGAAAATTCTGTAACAGCATTGCTTATGAATTTATATTATAGGTGAGATAAAATGAAATTATCTACTTTGTTCTTTTAAACATAAAATGGTGTCTGAAAAAATATTTTGAAGTCCATATCAGACACCATAAATCATCAAAAAACTCAATATATTTTGGCTATTAATTTGTCTAATACAATTAGAACTATACTCATTTTAGACTTAAGGTTCAAAACTATTCTCTGTCTAGCCAAACAATTATTTAAAACCTGTTTTTCTTCCCCCTTTCCACCCTTTAAATTTAATTGTCAGTTTGCTCTTAATAGCTAGAGAGCCAAAATGTTTTATTTAAAGGGACCTGATAAACATTGAATTATGCTTTGTTGATTAGTCAGTCATAGTCACATATGGGAGTTGTTTGGTTCCTGCAACACTAGAGCAAAAGTGAGCATTGATAAGAACCACGCTTTTTTGAAGTTTCATACAAAGTGAGAAGAGGGCCCTGTAAGTATTAATGCAAGTTACCAACCAAGAAGAGCAAGGAGGCCTGAGAGCCCTGGGAGACACAGGCCAGTGGCATGGTGCTAACCATGCTGTCAACTTAGCTATAGGTAACTACCAGAAATTCTCACATACCTTGAAGGCCCCATAAATCATGTCTCTACATTCATTCATTTGCCCTCTTCAAAAATAAACTAATAAGAGGAAAGTAACTCCTTCAAATCTTGGGTTGGGAAGGTGAAAGGATTCTGAGAAATGAATATAAAACTGCTGTGAAGAACTGTGAGGTTCCTACAGTTCCTTCTCATTCAGTAAGAGGCAATCACAGAAATATGTCTAAAATCTCAAAGCTTGCACAGAGATGTGGGCTAAGAAAAGTTACATTGCTTTGCAAAATTGTGTGTATGAACTTGAGGTACAGGTAGGTGGGACAAGATAAAAAATGCTTCATGGTACTTATATCTGCTTTAAATAAAAACTGTTCTTTTTAAGTAAATGAATAATATTTCTATTTTAACTATTTGAGTCTTTTTTGAAATTTGAAAAAACATATAAAACACTTATCCATTCAAAATTACTTATGTTAATGGGCCTGTAACTGTTCTTTTTAAAGTTGGATGTGCTGTGCAATGGTGAAATCATGGGGAAGGATCATACTATGGAATTCATCTACATGACAAGATGGCGACTAAGAGGCGAAAACGTAAATTGCTTTTATATTTACTTATGTGTATTTAGTTATATACCATTACATTACTCAAATTTAACAGTGTTACCTAGAAACTCAAAGAACAAACTAGCTTGGGAAAGAGAAAGGACTGGTTTCTGTTTATTGTTTCTCCCAGTTATTCCATGAAAATTAGTCCCAAGTACAAGACCAAGGTTTATGTTAAATGTAGTTTTGTTATATTTAAGGTGAGTTTAAAACCCAATTAAAATATATTCAGAGTTCTGTTAACCTCAAGACAGAGAAGATGGCACTCACGTTTTTTAAAAACCTTCATAAAATATGGGAACATTTAACTATATGGAGTAGGGGGTGAGGAGGGTGAAGATCTGCCCTGTCTAGTATGTTTAATGGTTGGTAACATCATTTTTCGGTCATGGTAGAGAGGATGGATAGGGGTTAAAATCTAGGTAAGCTTTTTCCAGGTACCTGATTTATATTGAAAGTATGAAATTAGACCAAAGGATAAGTGCGTTTGCAGCAATTTCTGATGCCAGATTAGATTATTGTGCCTTAGGCTCTAAGCAATATGGGAAAAATAATTAAAAGGAAAAACCTAAGAAAATCCAGAAAACCTAAAAGGAAAATTTTATATTTTGAACTATATCTTTGATTAGGGTTAATTAGAATGTTCAAGCATATCTCATCTGAATTATATGTAACATTGATATTAGGGAAATTTTAGGGACTAGGGATTATAAGGCTAGTATGTAGTGGTAAGGAACGTAGTAGTGATACTAACAAACTTTCATCATAACCTGATTACATGAATAAACTTTGACTGCAAGGTTGTGACTTCCATTTAGCCCTTAAGATTTTGTGGTATTTACGGTAAAAAAAGTCATATTTTTTAAACTCTGTAATTTTAACCTCTCTATAAGCTAGGTTTTATTATATTTTCTTATGAAAATATAAATTAATCATAAAAACAATCACAAAGTTAAGAAATGTAACTTCACACAAAGATAGCTAATACAGAGTCCAGATATAATGAAGGTACAGTGGTTCAAAAGCATACTTATATTAAATGTAAACATCTATGGAACTTCTATGAAACCTCAAAATATCTTTTTTTGTGTGCCATTCAATGGGCAGGACATTCGGCTATTTTTAAGAAGAAATGTCTTGGTGTGATATAATAATAAATGAAGCACCTAGCTTCTTAGTCACAATTTTTTTTTTCTATTTGAGTCCCACATGGATCAAGCTTCCTTGTGAAACTGAATTATCAAGACAAGGAAGAAAAAATTGTTTTATTACTAGTCACCAACTAGTTGTGTGCCCTTGAACTCAACCTCTCTAGAGCTATTTTTAAAAACATCTAATTGTCTTTGTATCGGTAAATACTTGCCTTTATATGACATTTCCTAGTTCTTAAGTGATACTGCATACATCACCCTCATTTAATCCTTCCAACTAAAACGTTTCAGGTAGCAGGTACAGATTACAGAAACAGTCATTACCCAGCACTGTTGGCCTCTATTCTAGATAGTGTAATATTACACATAATATTAATATCGTATTGGTACAATTTTAGCTTTCTTTGGTAGTTCTTTGGGCATTTCAGTATGTGCTTGAAACCATCATTATGAATGGGTTTGCCCTAAGCTTGAAGATATGTAAGTAGCCTTCCCCTGCAAGGCTCAGTTAGCACTCGCCGTCCTTCTCAAGATTCCCTGCCCAAAGGTCACCCACACTGCCAGTTATTTTAAGGTCAGAGAAACAACTGATGCATTGAAATTGTTATTAATAGACTATAAATTAAATCAGCCTTTGCTACAATTATGATTTTGATTATACATTTCTGAGTAGTTTGAAGTCCTTAGTTGTTTAAGACATATTTTAACAAAAGTTAGTTCAAAAAACTGTTCACTATCATATGATTTACCATTCACGTAAAAATTAAACCAATAAGTAAAGAAATTACCACATTTTACATTTAGTGCAATAGTGAAGTAATGTACTAGCCTGTTTTATCTTTTTTTCCAGCATGAAAAACCTGTATTTGTTTGTTACCCTCCTCCAACTTGTTTCTGCCGTAGCCTTCACAATTTCAATCCTTCCAAGACTAAGAGTTCCGTTTTTCCAGTCTCTCAAATCAAAATCCCTGAAGTCAACCCTGATTTTTTTTTTATCCATCTTTAGCAAATACAGTGACCTCTACACTATACATATAATACTATACAGTATACAGGATAATCAGAATCCCATTGTGTTGTAACAGCTTCACTCTACCACCCTGATCCAGGCCACCATTAGCCATCCTCCCGAATCCCTACCAAAGTCTCCTACCTGGGCTCAATACTTCCACTCCTGCTGCCACCAGTTTCCCACTCCTGTCTTTGTCCGATGTAGCAGTTAGAACATGTTAAAACATGTCACTTCTCTGCTTTGAACTCTACAGTAATATCCAGTAGCATGTAGACAAAAGCCAAAATCCTTCCAGGGACCTACAGATACAGACCCACATGATTTTCCCCAGAATCCTCTCTGATCTTACCCCTTTTCTCTCCCTCTGGCTCCCTGCACTCTGGCCTCACTGGCCTCAGTGTTTTCTGTACTGTGGCCAGGCTTGCTCTGGCCTCCCCAAGTGTCACCTAACTTGCTCCCTTTACCCCTTCACTCACAAGAGTTATGCATCTGCATCACCACCTCAGTGAGGCTCCTCACTTTGCTTAGTATTACAATTCCCTCTCTTAATCTGGCACTCTTAATCTTTAAAAATCAAAATTTTAGCCCAGGCAGGTGTGGCTCAGTGGACTGAGTGCAGGCCTTCGAACCAAAAGTGGACAGTTCAGTTCCCAGTCAGAGCACATACTGGGTTGTGGGCCAGGTCCCCAGTAGCAGGGCGCACGAGAGGCAATCACACATTGATGTTTCTCTCCCTTTCTCTCTCCCATCCCCTCTCTCTAAAAATAAATGTTTTTTAAATAAAATATTTTTTAAAAATTTATATGTATATATATTTATTCATTCCTGGACATTGTATTTTATTTAAAAATAAATTTAATGAATTTATTGGGGTGACATTGGTTAATTAAATTATGTAGGTTTCAGGTGTACAGTTCTATAGTACGTCATGTGTATATTGTATTAAGTGTCACCACCCCAAGTCATGCCTCCTTCCATCACCATTTATCCCTCCTTTACTCTCTTCTACCTCCCGTCACCCCCTTTTCCTTTGGTAATCGTCATGATATTACCTGTGACTATGAAGTTTTTCTTTTCCCTTTGCTTAATCCCTTCACCATTTTCACCCAGTCCTCCAACCCCCACCCCCTTAATTCTATTTTATGCCTTCCATGGTATTTCATACCATCTGACGTACTATGCCTCTTGTTTATGTTTATTGTTTGCCCTTCAACTAAAATGTGGTATGAGGGCAGGGGTCATATTTGTTAACTGCTGAGTCTTAGCACTGAGAGCAGTGCCTAATACTCAATACTCAATAAATATTTGAAGAGTAAATTGAATGAAAATTTTCTTTTATAAGGTAATAGTTATGTAAAATATATTCTAAAGATTATTCCATTTATTTGAATCTCAATTTCTCAGTTGATTTTGTTAAACAAATTTAAAATTTTTGCACTTGTTCCAATTAATTATGAGTCATTAATTAATTGGAACATGGTAGTAATTGGAACATAGTAGTAATTAATTAATTCTGACCATTGAAATGAGTGGACAAATTAGCAATAAAACAATCATTTCTTGATTAAAACCCTACTAGCATTCACATACTTTCCCATCTCTGCAAGAGATGCCAGGTGCCTGAAAACTCACAGTACTTTACCCTCTGGCATTGCTAACTGGCTCAGCCTGGAACTGGGGACAGCTTCTCTCCTAAACAAATATCTACCTTATGGTTCTTTCACTTGCTTTTAGTACATTTTGATGTTAAACAGTTCAGTCCACTGGGATTTGTTTATTTACACACACATACCTACAACAAGGCTAAGACTCTAACTTAATCTAGTTGGGTTTTTTTTTTTTTGCCAGAAATAAGGTTTATTTAATAATCTATGATTTTCCTCATTGTTTTGAGATGTCACTGTTATCTATGCATATGTATCTGCATGTATTTGTATACACACAGACCCACAGATGTGTGTGCACCCTCATATGTGTGTGTGTGTGTGTGTTTCATTCCTGGGCATTGTATTTTGTTCTTCTGAGCGGGTCTTATTTCTACACCAGCATTACACATTATATAGCTTATAAAAGTTTGATCATATAACACCTCTACCTAAAACCTCTCAATTATCCATTTCCTGTGGAATAAATTTGAATACAGTCCAAACTTACAAGGCAAACAATTGGATCTTCTAGGTTACTTTATGCTGTGATTTAGTATGTTATGGCAAAGCTGCTTCTTAATTCTTTTAAAAATTTTGTTGGTTTTTTCCCATTTATATTTTCAGATGAGCTTGAGAATAGGATTGTGATTGCCATTGCCCTAACATTAAATTTCTAGGTTGTTTGGCTAGAATTGGCATCTTTGCCATTTGTTATTCTGTTCAGTGTGGTGGGGTATCTCCTCACATGTCTACCCTCTTCTCTGTCTCTGTCTCTGAATAGACAGTTCCTTGTTGGATGCCACCTCTGCCCCTCTGAGTCTTTTGCCTCAGGCAAGGACACTTCATATTCAGATCACCTCTACACCTTGTCCTGTTTTTAGGGTCCTAGGAAGAATCTCGGAAATCGATTTTGCTTCCATTTCTCCAGAGCGAGACACAGTCCTGTATGGCTCAGCACCACGCCTCTCCTTTACCTTTGGGCAGCTCTACTTTAAGCTCAGCCTACTTTTTACGCCCCTGCTCTTTCTGGATCTTTGGCTTCATTGTGATGCATTTTTGAAAAGACTTTTATCTTTAGGAATCAAATATCTGGTCAATCTTAGCTTACTCTTAGAAATTTTTCAATCCATAACAATATGGCAGCCTCATGATTGTTATCCACAAGATTGCCTTTTTAATATTGGTTCATCTTTTCCTTATTAGTGGGATAAAATACACCTTTAAAAAGAAACAGTGCTTGTCTATATGACTACAAATCACTTGGAGATCTTGGTAAAATAATAGATTCTGATTCAGTATGTTGGGGGTAGGAACCAAGAATCTGCATTTTTAACAATTTCCCAGGGGATGCCAGTGCATCTGACCTGTGAACCATCCTTTGAGTAATAGGATTTTCAAGATGTTATTTATGACCTGGCTTACCCTGTGGCTTCCACATCTATGAATTGAGAATGTAGAATTACAGAATTAGATCTCAGTTTGGAAGGGACTTCGTTGACTAACTACCAAACATGGATCCTGTTTATAATATCCATGCAATGTTCATCACATTCTTTGAAACATAAATGGAATTATATGTATTATTCTGCAACTTCTCGTTTGATAATGTCTTGCAGAGAATCAGTAAATTTTGAAATAATTCTATGTAATGAGTTGATAGCATTCTATTTGTAGCATAATTTGATTAACACACACCTCCTTGGTTTTCTGACATTACAGGCAGTGAGATACAATTCCAGTACATACATCTTTTTGCACATGTGCAAGTATACTCATTGGCTAGATTCCAGATATGCATTTACACGAGTATGTGTGTTTTAAATTTTGATAGGTACTAACTGATTGTCTTCTAAAAAGGTTTTAGCAATTTATAATCACACCAGTAATGTATAAAATAGTGCCCATTTTCTGATATCCTCACCAATACTGATATTACCAGTTTTATATTTCTTCTGAGACGTTTCTTTTTATATCCATTGCTGTGTTATGTTTTACATGTAATGTTTGTCTCTTACTGACTTCTAGGAGCTCCTTATGTATTCTGGATGTTAATCTTTTGTTATGTATGTTGCAACTATTTTCCTCCCACCTGTGTCCTGCTTTCTAGTTGTTGACTCAGTTTTTTGATCCTTAAAATTTAGTAAACACTAGCTATCTTGAAAAATTTTAGTAAGAATTAATGAGATATTCCAAAGCACTTAGCAGTGTTGCCTGGCATAATAAGTATTATTAATAGCTTATGTATGTTAGCTTTTATTATTATAATTCCTCTCACAGTCTTATCCAAGAGCTTACTGTTAATATCTCTGTTCAAGCCTTAGTTTTCATCATGAACTCACGTTCTTCCTGCTCACCTCTTCTTGGGTAGGTTCATTACCCACTCTTGGTACAGCCCCTCTTTTCCAGGTGGTCCTGGCCAGTTGTATCTTCCAGCAGCCCTGCCAGTCCATATCTAAAGTGACTGTGTCATGTTTGTCTTGCTTTGCTTTATTCAAATGATCAAGCAGTTTTAGAAAAAGCAAACATCTATCTTGATTGATATCAAAGAGATCAGTGGGGGGAAAATAGTGTAAGTGTCTCTTTCCACCTTAACTCTTTACACTCATTACATGCTATTTGGGACTTGCACAGTTAGACCAAGTTTGAGAGACGGAGTGCTCAGACTCTTCAGAGAGAGAGGGGAAGGTTGCCAAGGAGAGTAGTGCTGTGTTTTATGGCATGTCAATGAGCCCTGCACAAAAATGCAAGGACTAACTTTTGGAGGGAAAACTGCTGACATCTTTGGGGAAATGGAAAATTTCTAAAATTTTCTTTAAAAGGCTGCCAAATATATTTGTTTTAATTATTGCTTACTTAAGTATTCTTTCAAACTGTATCTTTTTAAAAGCTGCTCTGGGATATTGGATTTATCCTGGTTAATTTACACCTTCCGTTTTATGTATTTTTTTTCCATTTGGAAGATATAGGCAATGTTGAATTCACATATGCATAGTTATGTTAGCATAATGTTGAATATTATGTTTAACATAATACTGAGAAATCAATATTTGGGAATGATTTTTTAATATGACTGGTTAAACTGCTAAGAGTTAGTTTACAAATGAATTTACTCAATAGTTTTAAAATATGTTCATTCATTGATTTACTCATAAAACATTTTTCAGTGCTGCTGTATGCCAACTAGTTCTGGGCCTTAACTCTTAAGATTGCGAATGTAGATAAATTACAGATTCAAGGAGCTCACAATCTGATACTATTAAAATATAATGGAGACTAAGAATCTAATCTGATCAATGTGAAGAACAGAATGTAAAACAGAAACTGAATCCCTTACAGGTGGAGGCAGATTGCATGTCCCTGTCAGTGTGCTGCTAGCCTTAAACAGGGATACTTTCAGGAGGCAGTTGAAGAGGAGATCCAGACCAGATTACTCACAGGAAGGGATAGAGGAAAGAGGGTACCCCTCCTGGACGGGAGAGGCGAGGGTTTTCCTAGGAATTAGTATTGAAGAGAAAATGGAAAGGATGGGCTACCATTTTGGTAAAATATTTGCAGAATATTAGCAAAACTCTTACTTAGATACCAAAATTACTTCAAGCTAAATTTTACCAGTCACTAAGTTCTTAAAATCAACTTTTAAAAAAGCAACTACCATATTTTGGAAAGTGTTTACTTAAAATTAATCATGTTGACTCATGTTTGACGTTAAAATATTTTAAATTATCAGTTTTAAATATGTATCCAGTTGTGGATGCCTCTTATCTGATGAGTTCATCTCCTCCGCAGTTTCGGTGTCTGAACTGCTCAGCTTCGCAAGTCTGCCCTCAGGATGGCCCTTTGTATCAGGTAAGAGGCACTCACGACTGTACATGCGGCCCCAGGATGCTGCCCCGAGGGGACTGCTTCCACCCCACACTCAGGTGCCTAAGACGTGTGACTCTGGGAAACAAACACCTGAGCTATAAAACTTCTTTTCAAATTAAGTCCCCAAAGGTTTCCATTATTTTAGTGCTCTTGAAATAGCTATTTAATTTTACTAACCTAAAAATGAAATTATAAATGTTAAGGCCATAGTTTATGAGTTAGGAATTTTTAATAATTACCAGTTTTATCCCTTGAGAACTCTCTGCTCCATGCTAAATACTTCTTTGTGTGTTATTTTTTAAAATGAACTATTTACCCACGAGTGAAAGATAAAAATGCCAGATGAGGTGAAGCTGAAAAATGGCAGCAGCTAAGTGTAATTACGAACTTGCTCACTAGGCCCTGCCCTAAGGACTTCACTGAGTTACTGCTTTTAATACAGAATGATGGTGACCAAACTTGATAATGCACCAAGAAAACTTGAACATGCATCTGAGGAAAGTTTATCTCATAAAAATACATATTAAAAATTTGGAAAACAGAAGGGACTAAGGGTAGTATAGTAAGAATTACTGTCCATAGATGATCTGTGGATGATCCATAGGATTTCTTTAAATCTATGGATGAATCATAGCACTTCTTTAAAATCCTCATTGTTTGGAATATTACTCAGCCATAAGAAAAGAACAAAATACTACCATTTGCAACAGCATGGATAGACCTAGAGGGTATTATTATGCTCAGTGCATAAGTCAGTCAGAAAAAGGCAAAACCATATGATCCCAGACATGTGTAGAATCTAAAGACCAATGTAAACAAACAAAAGAGAAATAGACTTAGAGAGACCGAATTGGTGATTGCCAGAGGTCAGGGGGTTTAGGGGATTGGGTGAAAGAGGTGAAGGGATTGGGAAGTATAAATTGGTAGTTACAGAACAGTCACAAGGATATAAAGTACAGCGTAGGGCATATAGTCAATAATAATATTGTAATAACTGTACAGTGCCAGGTGTGTACTGGAAATATCAGGGGAACACCTTGTAAAGTATGTGATTGTCTAACCACTATGCTTTACTCCTGAAATGAATATAATATTGAATGTAAATTGTAATTGAAAAGGTTTTTTAAAGAACAGAAAAAAAGAGAAATAACTCGTACTTCATGGTCATACCCTTGAATTTACACATCTTAAAACTGTATTCAAAATTTGGGGGTCTAGGGGAAATACCTTGGTTTTTTATTCTAAACACTATAAATATACTTTTCGAAAGTTGAGTTCTTAATAACACTGTGCTGAGGCATCCCTGCTTCTTTTGGAAATGTAAAAATATAACAACTTTCTTGGAGTACGCTTTCTTGTGTGAGAGTATTTAGCAAGAAGGCTTTTAAAATGTGTATGCTGTTTGAACCAGCAGTTCCACTTATAGGAACCAGTCTGTGAGTGGTGGGTAAGCAGGGATGCAGGGACTAGACTGTATAGATCCTTGGGTCAAAATTAATTTGTAATAGCCAAAAAAGGGGGGGAAGCATAAAGTGAAAAATACAGCAAAAGAGATTTGTTTGATAGATTTGTTTTATAACTTATAATTCACTTATGTAAAGGCATTATGCATAGCCTTTAAAAATAATCATATTAAGTAGTACAGAAATAAATTTATTTTTAAATGGACAAAATTATTTACCAAACAATATGTGTAGCATGATTGCAGTTTTGAGAGACAAGTAAGTACATATATAAAAAGATTAGAAAGATATAAACTAAAATGATGATGATAGTTATCTTTGGATGGCGTCATTTAAATGATTTTACTTTTGTGTGTGTTTGCTTTTCTGTGTTCTCCAAATCTACATTAAAGCCAAGTTAGTTTTATGATAAATAACTTGTTTTTTAAGAAAAACAGTATGCCAGTGTTAATTTTAGGATTTTCTAACATCCCATTTGAAATATATACTTCGGAAGTATCTGTTCTTTATTTTAGAACCTCATGAGACCGAGGCCTAGCAGCAGCTCTACAAAATGGAGGTTCAGTCAGTGCGGTCACTTCTCCACCCTAGGGGGAGTGAAGTGCCGTGTTTCCTTATGTCAGAAGGCAAACTGAAATGCAAATAGAACTCGAAGTTCATCTTAATTTCCAGTACTATGACACATTTCAATAAAAGTATTAAGCTTCTTATGTTGCCATAGAACCAACACATGGTTACTTGGAGGAGCAATCAAAACCATCTTTGGTCCACAACTGAGAAAACCTGAAGCACTTAACCAAGCCATTCCCTCTCTACCTTCATGCTGGTAAAATCAGTGATGGAATTTTCTATATATTTTGAACAATCTCTAGAACAAATGACTTAACTATTTGCAGAAAGTGTGCAGATTTAGCAATCAGGAGTGGAAAACAAAGGTAGATTATTGATGAAGGGCAGGCTGTGGGCTGGCCTCTGGTAGGATGGGAAGCAGTGAAGTCAGTGTTGGATGTCTGGGTTGCAGTCCCCAAATCTGGCTGAGCTTCAGGAAACCCAGGGAGTTTTATAAAATGTATATTTCTGTGCCCCACTCCCAGCTACTCTGATTCAGGGAGAACAAAATAAAGTTTAAAATAAAACCAAGCAATCAAAATTTACACCAAAATCAATTTAAAGCATGGAAACCCTGAGAGACTGGGACTTTTACTCCAGTCCCTAGAAAACTGGTAGTGGGACAACCTTGTTTCTTCATCTGGGAGGAGCCAGTCCTAGGAATTCTCATTCCCACCCTCCAGTCCCATCCTGGGCTGAATGGTAAGAGATTCCAACACTGAGTTTTCTCAGTTTGTAACCTAGTTATGATAAGTAATGAAATGGTCATTTTCAAGATTGCAGAATCTCAGACTATCCTTTTCATTCATATGAAAAAAAAATGGTTCTCTGTCCTGGATTTTTACATTCACCTACACTGAGATGAAGGAGAAACAATCCATGGCCATTTCAGTCCTTTCTTGGTTTCATAAAAGTAGCTCCTCAAAATTTCATTTTAAAAGGAGGAATCTGCAGCTTTAAGAAAAGGAAGACAATTGGCACTCCAGACCCTTTCTGACTTGGGCTCTATACATGTGGTAAAACAGAGGGTAAAAGCAGACCCAGAAGTAGCAGCGTAGCATATACCATTTGTCTACAGGCAGCTGTTTCCTCTCTAGTGCCATATGTTGATGTATGACTTTTTTTTTTTTTTTACATAGAAGGACAATATGAACCATCCAAGTATATAAGAATCAAATCTAAATATGTAATAGTATCAACTGATTATTGAAAGGAGGCAGTAAACCTAAATGTTTATGTAACAGATTAGCTGCTTGTTTTTCTAAAAAGAAAACAAGTGTCAAAACTGACTAAAAAGAAATAGATTCATAGAGGGAGGTGTCTGTTAACTTGTGACTCAGCGGGCTCTCAGGAACCACAGCTCTGTTGGAATGCAGCCTACAGACTCGCCTTGTTCAGCCCCACGAGGTTGATGACCGAACACCGTTAAGGAGGGCGTTATGGCTTTCAGTCCTCCACAGGCCCTGCCTCTCCCTCGGTGTTACGTTAGTAGTTTTCACCTGTGCAACCAGTGTGATGTCTCTAGGCCTTTGAACTTGGCCTTTGTTGTATACTATGGAAAACTTTACTGATTCTAGAAAAACAATGGCAATTAAAAATTACAGAGTTTTCATAGATATAACAGAATGGGGGTTACCAGAGGGGAAGTGAGGTGGGGGAGAGCAAATTGGGCAAATGGGGTCAAATATATGGTAATGGAGGGAAACTACAGACTTTGAGAGGTGAGCACGCAAGAGAGTATACGGTAGTGAATTATAATGTTGTACACCTGAAATTTACACGTTATTAACCAATGTTACCCCAATAAATTTAATTAAAAATATATAGTTTTAATGTCACCTTGTTGTAATCACCAGTATCAGCAAATATTGGAAATTATAACCCCTCATTCTTAAAATCTTTTGTATATAATCTGTAGTTTTTTTATAAACACAGTCTTATTCATCATCTGTTTTTATTTTATAGTCATATCCCATGGTATTGCAGTATCGACCAAGAATTGATTTTGGTTAAACCAAGGGGCCTAGATCCCACTGAGATGAATCCTGCACTATTTGTTTACTCTGGACAGATTGCACAGCGAACGGTGTGTGGACTAGAGGGACACAACCAGACTTTCAGCATGCAAATAAGGCCATTGTCTGTCTCTGAATTGTCCGTCACATTTATGTTATTTCTCTTACGAGCAAACCAAGTGCCATTCTGCTACTGAACCACCTGCATAAGTTATTTGTGCCGTCTCCCCGTGTGCAAGTCCCGGTCGGTGTCAGTGAGATGTGCGCCACGATGCAGCCCTCGGAGTGTTCTGCTTGCCTGTTCCAAGACTGTTCTGATGTTTGGTTACACTAGTAATACGGCTTAATCTTTGTGGTGTTGCAGTTTTCACATACTATTTCATTAATTCTTGTTTAAATAGTGTATTGTACAAAAAACTAGTAATTATTATATCTTGAAATTATTTTGTATGGGAAATATATTTAGAAAAGTGGTTTCTGAGCCACTGTCCTGTTCTCAGTAAGATTTTTGTTTGCAAAATAGTTCATCTTTGGGGAAGAATTCCACTTAGTCTTTGAGCGCATTGTAATTGTAGGCAGTTTAAATCATCTGTCAGTGTAGTCTATCAATTGCACAAGGAGAGGGCATGTTAGCCCTCCAGATTGAAAATGTATGTGATTCTTGGAGAACTGAAGTTCGATTCACAATCATTCAGAATGTTGGCAGCTGATCACATTGACTTCTAAGGAAGTTAATGCGTAAGTAAGGTCAGTCTCCTTTCATAATGCCTTATGACTAGAGGGTGCTGCTTCACGAGCCGTCACTGAGTAGCTCATTTTACGGATGCGTCTCTATACCGTTGCTCTCATTTAATGAGTACAGTGTTGCTCTTTTTCCTTTGGCCTTAGGTATGTGTCACTGTGGCATGCAGAGGGTTAGGATGATTTTAAATATTAGGATCTTTAGAGCAGATAACAATAGCTATTTTATGGATCTCAAAAGTCTCAAAGCAATTGTAGATTAAAACTGTTAGTTACCTATCACATTTCCAAAACATTTGCATACAATAGAATAAATGCAGTGTAGTAAATATGCTAACCAAAAGTAATAGTCTGAGGATATTTCATTTTAGATCCTGTAGCAATCGGGGGAAATGGGATTACTGTTTTATACATAAGTTCATTAAGGTCAGAGCTGTGATGATGTCCTTGATTTTGCAGTTTTGTTAAGTCTTCCATTCATTTTGAGGTTATTGTGCAAGTCAGAGAAAGTCTTGTTACCTTAACTTATATAAAGAGCTTCATTTTAAATGTTTTAAAATTTATAGTTGTTTTCAAAAAACTTTGGAAATTGTTTTATTAATTGCTTCAAAACAAGTTAACCTCTGAAACTTAGGGAAAATCTTGAAAAGTAGGAAAAATATTTTAGAAATCTGACATGAGCACAACCTGTGTGTTACACACATAGTTTTTATACTGTATACCTGGTGGATGTGCTACATTTTCCAGTAAAATGTATCACAAATTAATGCCTTCTGACTCAAAATGCTCCTTAGAAATAAAACATTGTACAACGCTAAGAAACACATACAAAATACAGCTAAATCTTGATGCATTTCACAGTATAAAAAGCTGAAATACCATAATTCTCTTTTCCACATATCTTTGTTTCAAGTCAAAAAGTCTACATTAAATTTTCTGTTGTTTTTGTTCTGGCTTATATGAAAAAGGTTACGGCAATTTCATTATGTGTGTTTGGAAGGGCTCACAAGCGGAGTTTAAAAGGCAGATTTTTTTATTCAAAATCTTCAAAAATGGTTGGAATAGACCATTATCGTCACACTCAACCAAAAACTAAATTTACTCTTTAGCTACAGAAATTATTTTATCCTGTGAAATCTAATTCCCTACATGCCTAAGAAATTTTAAATTTTATTATAAATTTGACATCTAGATCAGTGATTAAAGTAATATTTTACATATGGAAGTTAACTTTAATTGACTTAATGCAAAATGCATTGAGAGTGCATTTTTAAAGCCACTAATGAGACTTGGATGTTTTTGGGTCCCTAGCCAAAACATACAACCTTAAGTGAATTTTATATATACAGTCTCTTTAAATTTATCCCGTTGCTTCATCATATGTAATTTCACTATTTTCCAAGGAAATATAAGGTCTGGCACAAATAATGCCCCTTTTTTATTACAAAATCTTTTATTAAAAAATCATAAGCATGTAATTCTATAACATAACAATATTACATTCAAGCATACCATGTGACATTTTAGGTGAAATGTTCAGATTAAAACTATAAATTATTACACTCCTGTTATTACCTACTGACCACACTCAAGCAGGCCTTACTTCTGCCAGACCCTGTATATAGGAAGCAATTATGGAATTTATAATAGTTTTAGTGCATTAACATTTTTACTGAAATGCAGTGGAATATGTGCCAAAACATGTGAAAAAGCCTGACATAAAGGACATCATTTGTCATTTGGGGGAAGGTACACATTTTATGGTGGTCCTGAGTAATTCGATATTGCTGCTGGAACCACAGACTTCTTCAGCTGACCTCTTTTGATACATTCAACTATGATTTTCTAAGTATGGGACCTCTTTCATATCTAGTAATACACTAAATTTCCAGCTAAATATTCCCTAAGTTAGGTTATGGAATTTGCAAGAAACCAGGTATAGAAAAAATATGCAGACAACTTTTGTGGTTAGTTTTATAAACTTAGGGTGCTAGTAAAATACTCTTTATATAAATAACCTATAGAAATAATAATCTAAATCTGCAAAATTGGAGAAGAAATAAAACTTACATTTTTGTTTAATGTGTTGCTTCTTAGATGTAAGAAACTGAAAGAACTTTACTTCCATAAAAGATTTTTGTAATCTGTTTTCTCTGCCTTAGATATATTAGTTAAAGGGTCAAGGAACCTTGGACATCAAGGCCTGTTATTTACAGACATCACTTTAACTGAAGTAAATCGCATCAGTTAATAGAAAAATCAGAATATGGCCTTTTCTCTAGATTAACAAAATGCTTTCAAGAAGTACAAATGAAACTAAAAGGCTCATTGATGGGGTACTATTAGCCCATTCTGTCTGGGGTACAGCTGTCTTGGGTGATGTCTTTCTACTTTTAGAAAAAGTATATTATTTCATTATTCATTGAAAATCTGTCCCATACTAATATGCCACATTTTATAAATGTAATGAGTTTGCTCAACTATCTTATACTCAAATGTAATCTAAATTTAAATGATTCTTTAAGATAAAAAAGTGTGTTACATAATATTATAAACTGTTTAGCTTTATTGAATTATTTAAGAGAAAGTGCCTCATTGCAGCTGTGCATTTCTGTTTTGGATTTACTGCACACATTTTGAGTTATCTGTACCTGTCTCCTATGAATGATTTCATACCTAAATAGGCACTTGTAAGTTAATCACTTTTTAAACGATTTTCATGAGGAAATACATATCACCAAAGACATTTTACTGCTAATTAATAACCATGTTGGAGAGACGGTCTTAACAGTTTTGGAGGCTGGAAATTTTTAGATTGCAATTTAGTTTTACATTAGGCAATAACCTTGAGTAATTGCTAAGTTATCGCCAAAGAAAGGCTTTAAAATGAATTTTCATGATGAGATTAATCAAATGCAGGTTTTTCTTATAATTAGCAGAGCACACTTTTTTCCAAATATGTGTCTTTTTTTCCCAGCACTATTTGACAGATCTTAAGAAATCTCAAAGGTGAGAAGGAGATAAACACAGCAAATAGCCTTTCTCTGGATGAAAAGTGGGAAAAGGACATACTTTGAAAAGAAAATTGAAATGCATATTTTAAATTCTAATTTGAGGAGCTTCTTACTTATTCCATGGAGGCAGTAGAAACAAACATTACATTTAATTCGTTCCTAGGTTCTTAATAATATGAGACATTTTATTAAAGACAGACTTTGGTAAGAGTGCTCCCATGTTCATTTGTATAGAAAATACTACATTCTGTTGGACTCACATAAATGCTTTTCTTTTATTCAAAAGCAGAATTTTCATAAAGGCCTGTTTTAAGTGTCTGCCCTGTTCTTTGGTAATTATTGTTACTAGAATTCAACCACACAGCCAAATTTGGCAAAATGGGTCTCAGATCCAGAGCATCTGTACATCTGATTGGATACTCTCCTTACACCATTCTCCTTGGGAGTCATGCCATGGGCCACCTTAAAGATAAAATTCGTTCTGATAGACCACTGCGTTAACCTCCTCAGAGAGTATAAAAATGGGTGGACTCTGTTATGTGCTGTGGTTTATCATGAGGCATTTTCTAGCAGGCTAAATAAGCTTTACACATTAAGATAGTGGTTATAGGAGAATTGCAAAAATGAATGAGTTTGCCATAACTTTAGTTTTCTGGATTAGAAACACAAAAACATGAAATGGTATTGCTATTTTAAGATGTATCTCTCTACAATAAGGAACATGTCTGCTACATCTGGCTTATTAATGATTAAGAATATTAAATATACCAGAGACTGAAACCCCTTGAAAGCACAACATAACCAACCAATTCTGGATTTACTTGATATATCTAGTTCAGTAATATTTTGATGGAAAAACATCAGAAAAAGTTCATTAAAATGCACTTAAATATATATTACAAGGTTTTCACAGGTTTTTTTTTCTTACCACAATGACATTTTCCCAGTAATTTAAAAGTGATTCTCTTCCTAATGTAACATAGTTTTCACAAATAGTATGTTTATTTGCTATTCTTACTATGCTTTCAAACAATGAAAATGCTTGAGCACTTCCATTTTAGAAAGTTATGAAATTAAATTTAATTTTAAATGCTTATTAAAATGTGTCTGTATACCTGTTAATGCCCCTTTTTCTAGGATCCAACACTGAGACATTGTTCAGGAATGCTTTTTAATTTCAACTACCTTTAAACCTAGAGTCAAGTGAGACTGATACGTTAACACTGGGTCTAGTTTCCTTCCATCCTTCAGAGCTTCATGGGTAAGAAACTAACCTGGTACAAATGCAGACGAAGTGTTTCTGGGCCTCGTAGAGACAGCAAACAGATTATTTATCCACAGACTTCTCGTCGGTCCACTGGAGCAGGAGTTCTACACGTTAGCAATGTGATAGGATCAGGCTGATAGTGTGTGGGGTCAGTTTTCTTTTGCTGTATTTTTTAGAATGGGGATGGGGCCTAAGTGTCCTTATGAAGCTGTAGTTACGACAAGAGCCTGTGAGGGGCACCAGTGTCTGCTCGTCCCTGCATCGAGCAACACAGCAGTGAGCACCAGTTTTAACAGAGTGGCCCTCATGTCACACACAACCATCATAGAACATACTGTACAGTTGTGTTGCTGGTTTTCCTTTGAAATATAAAATATTTTAAGCTTTTTTTGTCAAAAGTGGTAACATCTTAATACAAATAAAAACCTTTTTGTGGTTGTAAGATTTCGCTTATAAATCATTCAAATTGAAGTGAAAGATTACCAGGTCATTGTTAATGACTTAGTCTATTAAGAATATATGTATTTTTGTAAAGGAAAAGCACTTGTAGATATTTAATCAGTACAAGATATATGTCTGTTTTGCAGAAATAAAATGCTGCTTAGAGATTCTCTTTAAATATTTTTTATTTTTGTGCTCAGATGTACTTTCTGTTGGTCTCTGGAATGTCCTGTACAAGCTGTGTGGTCGCGCTGTGGGGCTAGAGAACTTCTGTTTTTAAAATCTGGACGTAGCCAAGTATCCTTGACCATGTTAAAAATAGTATCTTTGTTATTAAAAAATTGATTGCATAATTTATTGTCCGTCATCCTTAATGGTTGTAGACTGTAACTTCCATTTAAAAGTATCCTCCATTAGGTATCACTGTAGCAAGTTTTACTGAAATTTGAGTTTTGAGATTATAAACATTTTCTAAAGTGTTTGAGCCGTGTGGGATGGCAGGGCCCTCACGTGACACTTTGTGCGCTCGCGCACCCGCTGCAGAGCAGGTTCTTGCTTTGTTAGCTCCGTCACATCCAAATAACCTCCCAGATGTGATCGGGGCTCCGAGAAAGGCCCTAGAGGACTGCAAGACCACTTTCTTCAGCCAGTTACATAGCAACTTTGTTTTTGGCAGTACCTTCCTGCATACTTGCCTCTGGAATTCTAGGCAGGCTAAAGAAGACTTCCAAGTCAGGAGGGTTGCCGGGATTCATCTCTCTGCCCGTTGTTCCTTAGATGCCTGAAGCTTTGTCTCATACTAGTGGTGCCAACTTGTCCAGGCTTTCTCCCTTTGCGGTAACACTTGGCACTCTTATTGCAACCACAGTAATTAATGTTTGTTGGTCTTCCCATTAGATGGTGAGCTTTCAGAGGGATATTGACAGTGTGGCATATCTCCACCTTCACATGACACATTTGCATAGTGACTGGCACCCATGGAACTATTGAAAGAATCTAGATTTCAGGAAGCAGAGGCAATGCTGGCGATTGTCTCTAACAAGTCTCCTGGTGTCATACCCCTTCTCAAAATCACATCCATCACATTGGATTAGGGCCCCACCCTCATGACCTCATTTGAAGGCTGTATCTCAAATTCAGGTCACATTCTTATATACATGGGAGTTAGAGGTTCTGCATATGAATTTGGGAGGACATTACTGAGTTTCTAACAGCCATGGGGTGCCTCACAGACCTGGGTTCAAGGGCAGGTCGTTCTGCTGTGTAATGGGCAATTAACCTGGCTGAGTCCGTTTCCTCATTGGTGGAGCATGAACAGTAACAGCTTACCCACAGGTGTGTGGAGGAGTGAGATGCCGCAGGAAGTGCCCAGAGCAACGCGGGCAAGAACAGCAAAGGACGGCACACTTGTTTCCATCTCTACGCACTGCAGCCCAAGTAATTATGCATTATGCTGGTTTGCTGTGAGCTAAAATACTGTCAAATAACTCCAGTTTTGCTTTCCTAGAGCAATTCCACTCGCATGGTAGCTCATAAAACTCATTCCCACTGAATGTGCTAATGCAGAAACGACCCAGCACAGGGTCTAGCACACAGTAGGCACTTTTACAAGACGCTTCGCTTTCCCCCACACCCATTTAATCATCAGAATGCACCTATGGGGCATTCTTAGCCCAATTTCAGTGATGTAAAAGTGAATCTAAATAACTTACCATCACCAAGAGGTAGCCGGGTCCCAACACAGTCCCTTCTTTTTCCAAGGGCGATTCTGTCCTCAGGGGCACTGCCTCCCTCTTCAGCTTCGAGCTCCAGAGAAGACTGCTAAGGCCCTCCTGGCCCCTGAGGGCTGGATCGCATGGAAGATAAACACTTGGCAGCCAGTGTGGGCCTAAGGTAGCACAGCATGCATGGCACTGCTGTGGCCGACACACTGTTCTGAGCACCCACTGTACACCAGGCGCTGTGGTAGGCCCTGGGGATGCAGTGGGTGAGGCACACACCCCACCCTTATGTCCATGGAGCTTCCAGGATGGGGAGGGACTGAACATGAAACATACAACAAATACATAATATGAAGAACAGCAAGGGTTCTGAAGAAAATAAATTCTACGAGACAGAATCGTAGGTCCAAACCTTTCTGAGGAAATGACATTTAAGCAGAGAGATGAAAGAGTAGCTGGAACGAGTCAGGCCAGTAGCCATGGAAAGAGTCATGACAAAGAACAGTTGGAGCTGCAAGCAGCCCAGCCACCCGCGGAGAGCCCCGGTGGGGCGGGGCTGGGCAGTGACCAGAGCGATGCAACAGGATTCTGGAGGGGACACCAGGGGCCCAGTTTGTAGGCACTTTTAGAACCTATTTACAAGCTTATATTTTATTCTGAGCCCAGTCGAAGGACTGGAATCAGGACTGACATCATCTTGTTATTATTTTTAAAAGCTCTCTGGGAGCTTTGTGGAGAACAAACATACTGTAAAGGGATGGGGCCTAGACTGGAAATGGGAACAGGTTAAAAGCCGACAGCAGTAATCCAGGTAAGAAAAAACACAAGGTCCCAGACCAGGGTCTCCAGTACTCAAGACGGACAGAAACAGTCATGAAGAAAAGTGGGTTCCTTCACACAAATGCTCCCCACCCCAGCCACAATGTGCCTGCATTCCATGTGACCTCAGTTTTTAGGTCATGGGGGAAGCCTCAATGGGGGTGGGGAGTCCAGACTGGAAGGTGGGAAGGAGCCTTGGAACTGGAGAGAAGCGGCCACACCAGCACCCACCACTTCCTTAGGAAGCCTGGAGGGGGCGGGGCAGAGGGATGGAAGTGGGGTCGTTAGGACTGGGTGGGAGAAAGGACCCTGAAAAGCCGCTTCTACCAGTCCCGTCCAGGGCCTGCTAAGCAGGGCTCCCCACAGAACCTGCTGCCCTGCTGGTTGGAGCCCCAGCTCGCTGGAGAGGCCGCTACACTTCCCTCGAGGCCCGGCCAGTAGCACCTACTCTCAGAGGTGGTCCCATCTGCTCTTTCCCCAGAGCCCTTTATACAGCCCTGTCCTACCGCAGGTGCTGGAGCCAAACAGGCTTGGGCTCCACCACTGTTTAACTAAGGGTGGGTGCATTACAGAGTCTCTCCTCCACGGTGAATGAGACCCTACCGTAAATGTGACACTGAACTAGCAGAACTCACGAGATGTAATTAAAACACCTACTTATTTAATTTGTGCCTCTCATAGTCTCCTTCCACTGGATAAAAATGTCAGCATTCCTGGGACTTTTTCACGGCCTCAACTTAGAAACTGGAAAGTTCAGTATATTAATCAACGTTTCAATGTTCATTGCAGGGTTACACTTCTCCCCTGCTCCAAACTAGGGCCTGATAAAGGGTCACCTTCCTTCCCAAAATAGAGGGGGATGGCTTTCCTCCCTCTCCTCCCCCACTTGGTCTGGGTAGGAGGTGGGGGAGGAGGGGAAGCCGAGTGCAGCAGGGCAGGTCTACAGACCCCCAGCAAGGTGGAGCTGACTGGTGATCACAATTCCTTCTCTCTCACAATCCTTCTGCATTCTTTGCAGGGTCCCCTCTGGGCCCTTCAACCTCCACTCACTTGCAGGGGCTGTGCCTCTATGTCAGTGGGCTGTTCCTGGTGCCCCTCACCTGCTGTTCCAGCGTACAGCCCACAGCCTCTTACTACAGGGGTTTTCTCTCCCCACAGGCTGCCGTCCTGGGCAGGATCCCTTCCAAGTGGCTCCTGGCAGATGCTGCAGGTGCCCTATAGGGCCCCCAAGAATCATGCCACAGTGACCCCCATCAAAGACAAGTCTGTTTCCTGTCCGCCTGGTAGGGGCTCTCTCCCACTGCTGGCCTGATGCCTGGGACTCAGGCACCACCTCTGGCCTTTAGATTCCTCTGGGTGTGTGGATGCATATGCAGGGTGTCCCCATAGCCACAGTAACACACACCAAGCTCTCCCCGTGTGTTGTGGGAGCACCAGTCCCACTGGACTTGGTGGAGAGGACAGTGCTTCCACCCCTCTGCCCTGAGGAATGGTGTGCACAGCCCAGCGCACTCCACAGAAATCTTCCATAAATCCTCCCTCCTTATCCCTGCAGCATTCCCTTGAAAATGAGATCGGGAGCCCACCAAGCAACCTGAAGCCCTGGGCAGTGCGTGACCACTGGGTATGATCGTACTTCTCCTTCTCCACCTTCCTGTCCCACGGAACAGGCTGGCCAGGCTCCCCAAGAAAACATGGCTATCTCTGCAGTCACCTTGTCCAGAGGCAAGATGACACACAGTCTGTGACACCATGGAGCTCCTGATGGCACAGGCAGATGGAAAGAGACCCTGTTGTGCCTTGCCGTGCAGTGCCCAACACAGACAGAGACCTGAGGCCCTGGTGCCAACCCAGGCCAGACTCTTTCAAGACAGCTGCCGCAGAGAGCTGAGGGCTGGACCGAATGAAGAAAGGCAAAGGGAAGTCCTGTCTGAATTTCCTGAGTCCAAGACAACTGCTCTCAGGCACCCCGCGCGTGTGGAGTAGGAGGGAAAAGGCAAAACCAGTGTCACGTTTCATAGATCCTACAATGCAGAGGCTGGTCTCCAACCATGGCGTTGGTGCCGGCTCCTCTGGGCTGCTCAGGCCACCCCACTGGCACCAGGCTGCCATCATTTCTCAAGCTTCTTGTGTGGAAACAGTTGGGGGAGCAGCTGATGGCGAGGAGGGAGGGGGTGACCAAGGAGTAAGACGGAAACCCAAGGAGAGTGTTTCTGGTTCTTAAAAATGTGCTCACTGAAGAACAGCCCGGAGCTGCCACTGGGGTGTCCATCTGAAGCAGCCCCAGAGCTGTGGGTTGAGTGCGGTGATGGCAGGAAAACTGGCAGGGATCCAGGAGCCCAACTTCATTCCTAGTTCTGCCACTCATTAGCTGTGTGACCTTGGGTAAGTCACTTGCCCTCTCTGGTCCCTGCCTTGGCTACTTCCCCCTGTACCTCCCTTCCTGTAACAACCATCTTCGTTGTCCAGCCAGAACAACACACACCAGTCTGTGTAGTTCAGCCCTATGTTCTGACCCTAGCACAGGGCCTGGCCTATGGCAGTGCTCAAGCGGGAGGAAAAAACCTGAGTGAATAAGATGATCAGTGACTCTACACCATGGACCCACTGTTCTTAATGCAGAAACCAATGGCCTGCCTTTGCCATCCCCAGACTGGGGCACGAGGGGCCCCACCCCGGGCCTGCCTTTTTAGAAGGCCCTGTGTATCACAAGCTGCATGACACGTTGTTTTTTTTTTCCTGTTTGGTCTTTTAAGAAACTTTTTCCAAAAGTTCAGTAATCAATTGACTAAACAGGAATTAGGGGAGAGGAACATACCATATAATGGGGGCCCTCGTGGGGGAGGGGAGTGGGGTCATGGTCTCTGCCCTGGGAAACCACAGAAGGGGTGCTCCTGGGTTGAAGTCACAGACCTATATCACCCACGTGAGTGTCCGGCCGGGCACACAGATGGTTGCACCCTCTCCCTCACCTCTTGGCGGAGTGGTGGGGGGGCAGTTTGGGGAGGCCCTGGCTCCCTGGGAATCTTCCTCCTGGGTTCGGGGGGGTTCCCCTGGGTCCAGGTACCTTAGGCACCTGTGCCAAGGCCAGGCTTCTGCTGTCAGCCCTCTGACCCCTCTACAAGCCCAGCCGGCCCATGAAACCACCCGCACGCACAGGCAGCAGGCTGCTTGGAAAAAGAACAGGCTGCTCTGTCCTCTGGGGATTAGGCTACAGAGCCCCGGGTAAGAACTGAGAGTGTCTGTGTGACTTTATACATCACTGAAATATTTAGGGACACGCTATGAGGCACTCTTTTACTTCAAGTCCTGCACATTAGAGATGTGTCTCCTGGTTGCTCCATGCCCAGGCCTAACTAGTCAGTGCACCATCATTCCTTTATGCCTTTAATAAACCCTTCTTAAAGCTCTACTATGTGCTAGATATTGTAGGGCCTGGTACCAGGCCCTCCAAGGATGTGATTGCCCAGCGAAGGTGACAGATATACAAGGGCATGTAAACTTGAACGTTGCGTGCTCAGAGCCGTGACAGAGACACACACAGGGTGTTTGGGATCACAGAGAAAAGTGTCTAAAACAGAAAGATGACAGATGACTTTTAAACTTAAGTGCCTCCCTCACCTCACAAATTGAGGACAAACACACTGTCAATCTGGAATCCAAGTGCTTTCTGGGAAAACTGGAAGAATCCAACCACTACAAAAAATCTAGTTAAAATGCAACAGCAGAAGAAATGGTTACTGTGATTCTTAAGTGTGTAATATATATCAGGCCCTGTGCCAAACCCCTTTCATGTATTATCTCATTTAATCCTAAGGAACTTTATGAGGTTTCGTCATGGTCCTCATTTTGCAGATGAGAAAACTGGTTCAGAGAGATTAAGTAATTTGCCTAAAGTCACAGAGCTAATGACTGTTAAAGCTGGAATTTGAACCCAGACTCTATCATATTCCAGAATCTATTCTTTAACCATCATGGCTTTAAATAAGCAAGAGTTGTGTACCAGCACTACTCTGGGTCACACATACAAAAGGATCTTCCTGGCAATCACTACTCTGGAAAAGAGAACACTGCACATACCACAGACTTCTCAGCTTCTAAGGTCTATTAAGCACGTTCAACTGCAGTAAAAGTGTAGTTGTGGCCAGTCAAATGAAGAACCCCTCTCAGAAAAGGAAAGCTAAAATGACCAAGGCGTGAGGCTCCAGACAAGGACTGTAGACATGCAGGACGGCTCAGTCTGGAACAGAAGAAACAGCAGAGTACCGGGGTCTATAAAACAGGGAAAAGCCAAGACAAGGTGGTTTTCAGCATATCCACCTCTCCATCTCCCAGGGGATGTAGTGCCTAGGCACACAAATAAATCCAAACGTCAGTGCCCAGCTTCTCTTTCCCCTTAGCAGAGTTCGACAATGGGGACCATGGCATCCTTGGAAAAAACTCTCTTCCCTTGGCTTTCATGATGCAAATCTCCCCTGATCCTCCTTCTTCCTCTCTGCACGATGTAGGTGAAGGCAAGTGAAATGTCTGGGGAGCAAACGTTGAGGCATTTACTTTCAGGGCCATGCAAATGCCTCCCTCTTTGGCTGGGTCTTTAATTGTGGACAGCCTTCCGGAACTGGCCCTGGGTTCTCTCCTCGCCCTTTCTCACCCAGGCCTGCAGCTTCAGTGTCCACATGGATTTAGAGGGTTGCAGGCTGGTCTCTCCAAACCCCATCGCACCTCCGAGTTCTGAGCCAAACGTCCAACAGTCCACCGTGGAAGCCCCTCTTGGCCCACTCTTTCTTTTTCTTTCTTTCTTTTCCTTCCTTCATCCCTCCCTTCCTCCCTCTCTTTCTCTTTCTTTTTTTTTTTATACCTGAAAAGTAATTTCGTTTTTGTTTAACCTTAAACTTGACACCCAGCTACACTCATTGGAAACTTAGTAAAAACTACTTAGTGATCTCACCGGGCAGTTATAACCATACAACTAAGGTGTTTGGAACAAAAGCCATATGCCAGATAAAATTCAGGAACTCTTATTATCTCTTCTCTTATAGAAACTCTTTCTCTATCATGGTACACTTTGATTAAGGGCCAGAAAGCATATCCCTTAAATGAGACAAAATTTTAAAGTTTCCCAAGTACCACTGTAAATAAGAAATCTTTCTTTCAAATACAAAATCAATTTCCTCAACTGTACAATGAATTGTAATTTAATGTTTTTCCTCTTGCTACTTTACTTCAAACAGTGACCTATACATTTGTTTAAGCAATAGTAAATTTCTTTCTGGTTTCTTCAGAAGAAATATCAAATCTGTTAGAGACAGTACTAAAAATATTTCACCTATCAAATATATGGCCTGTGCATTGAAACACATAGACATTTTTCCAATTAATTTTCAAATTTTATAGAACCTCTATTTTATAAAATATCCTGTTTGAAATAATTTGAATGAATGCTTTAACAAAAACTGATTCATAAGTCCCTATTCCCATAATCATCAGTTTTAACAAGTCTCCTAAATATGTTCTGCATCAGTTTTCTTGATTATTAGATGTCAATAATATGGACACATTTTTGATGTAACAGAACGTTTAATGACATCAGTTTTCCTTCAACACACAAGTCGTTTGCTGATGATTATATCAGCCATTTCCATCGGCCGGCAGGAGGCTCTTCCGCTCCCCACTCCCATGGTTTCCACTGTATCATGTTTCCTGCCAGGCTTAGTTCACTTCCAGCCTGAAGAATCACCTCTTCTATTTGGCCACCCTGAATCTGGTCTTCTAATTTTTTAGCATCTGGTTCCGCTTTAGCCATACCCAACTTCTCATTTGTATTCTGTTCTGTGTACTTTCTACGTGCTGCATTTTTAGGGATTTGCTCAAGAACATCTAGAGTTTTTGTGTGCAATATTCCCAGCCTCTCATGCGGACTTGTTACAGAACACAGCAAGGGGGGCCTGGGACAATATACTATTATTGAAAGAAGGCCCCGGGTCCGTTATGTCTGCCGCACTAGGAAAGACGTCTCTCAATGCCAGAGATTCGTGAAAAGGAAAGGAAATGTCTATTTAATGCTATACAGACTTCAAGTAGTGACCTAATGTCTTCATCAAAAATCCTAAAGTCCCTTAAAACACCCACAAACAGACACAGTCCTTCCTTCCTTCCCCCTTTGCCCAGTCCAGAGTACCGTATCTCAGGAAAGGAAATAGAAGTCCATGGCTCAGGCAGTCCTCTGGTTCTTCCCAGTTAGTCCTCCATCTCGACGGGGAGACCTCCCTGGGTTCCCAGCACCCTCAGCTGAGTCGCCGGGATCTCTGCTAAAACCAGGTGGTGGTTCCCCTTCTAAAGCTATGGGGGTCCCCGCTCTGTCCAGGCCTCGTGGTTCTCCCTCTCAGGGCTGCGGGAGTCTCCACTCTGTCAAGGCCGCATGATTCTCTCTCCTAAAGCAGCACGGTTCTCCCCCCTAATGGCCGCCAAGTCTGGGTTTTGAATCCCGCGGCCAATCTTTTTCTGCAGCCTCATTTCCGACTCCTCCCACACTCGGCTTCACATGCCAGAATTCATATCCTTCCAGCTTCACTGGGCCACCATCATGAGTCTGGGCAGGCGTGGCCCAATGTCCTGGAGCCAAGCTTCTCAAGCTCCCACGCAGGCGCTGTAGCTTGGGGGATCTGCCCCCAGTCACGTCTTGGTGGGGAAGTTACTTCCATTCCCCTGGCTCAGGGCATGGCCACAGCTATTTAACATATCTAAGCGACCAGCCAAAGGCTATAGATATGTTAAATGACCACGCCAGAGGGTAGCTGCAAGGCTGTTGCTATGCAAAACAGCTCTCAATGGCCCTGCTCCATTTGTCCCTTCCCCCAACTCACACCTGTGGGGGACGGGTGAGGACATCCTAATATTTCCTGGACACCTTGAGTTTTGGACCCCATTGCAAATGCCCATTTGGGGTCCCCCCTCTTGGCTGCACCCTGTAACAGACTCACACACACCGCCAGCCCCAGGAGGCCAGTAGTCTTCTTTAGCAAGCCCACCACAACAGCCCGGAGAGCGGAGCACCCCTCTCCGCTCTTTCAAAGACATTTCCAACTAAACATTATCAAAGCAGAATAATTTAAGATCCTCTCTCCAAACAGTCCCCAGTACACCCAGCCTCAGTGAATGGTTCCAGAATGTATCCAGTCCCCCAGACTGAAACCTTGGGGTCATCCTTGGCACAATCCCCTTCCAAACGCCCCAGCCAACCCACCAAACACCGTCTGTTTACCTCCTTGGTGTCTCTGCTTGGACCTGCATCTAGTCTACCACCGCCCTAGTCCAGTCTACCATGTTCTTGTGTCTGAATAGCTGTGAAAACCTTTTATCTCGCCCTTTATGTGGGCTCTCAGCAAAACCCCTCTTTTGCCCATCTCTGAGTCCAGAGCAATGTTTTCAAATTGCAAATCTGATTATATTACCTCATCCTCTCCCTCCCCCGTCCCTTGCTCAGAGCCTTTCATGCACTTCCCATTGCTCTTAGGATAAACCAGAATCCTTCAAATGGTCTATGAGAACCTTCGTGTTCTGGGTTCCACCTACTTCTCCACTCTCGTTTTGATTTGTGTTTGGTCAAGGGACTCTGTACCAAATTCCCATATGTGTGTATGGGGAGCAAGGCCCCCATACAAACAAAGTACGTGATGTGGAGGATACCGGCCAGCAGTATCCATCTGGGCTGTGGATGTTCGTCAACACAAGAGAAAAACATACACAGAGGCAACCAGGTCCTGTGGGGTAATAGGAACAGCAGGGCCACTCCTCACATGGGGAGCGCCTTGGCCACCCTCCCTGGTGGTGAGAGCGCCCCGTTCCCCCTCCGGAGAGGTTTTTTATTGGTTTCGTTTGAATAAGAATTCAGGTAAAATCTCATTACTCATTGCTAGGAAGTAAGGATCAAACAATAGATAACAAGGAAGTCTGAGGGCCTATTTTGAGTCAGGGTCAAAGAGTTGTAAAACTTTAAAGAACAAACTTACTTCTTCTTTGGACCCTTATCATTCAACTGAAAGCATTCTAAACAAAGCAGGTTTCACAGGATTTTACATATTCTTTCTTAGGCCTGATCACCCGGGGAACTCCCGCCCTTTTCAGCACAGAGCTACACCACCCTGTCATTGTTTCAGGCCTAGGTGGAGCAAGGGAAGTAAGCCAGCCAAGAGATAAGGAGATTTTCTCTGAGACACTGAGGACTCAGGCTATGTCAAAGCCGAGGAGCAAGGGTCCATCACCCCCTTTTGCTGTAGCCCCCAAAGTCCTTTCTTGGGGGCCTCACACGTGGTGGTGCCTGTCTTAGGTCGTTCCCCCCTTGGGGAATCTTACCCATCTTTGGCTAACCGACCAAGCTTTGGGGTTCAATTATGAATGAAGCAGGAGAAGCAGCGCTCCTGCCAGGGAGATAAGCTTTTGTCTCCTTGCTGGCTTATGGTCCAAGGTCGTTCCCTCAGCCTTAGCCTTGGTGGGAGTTACAGCTTCTGATACCATGCAGGTCGGTTCCCAACAACCTGACACCAGCTGGGTGTCCTAAAATTCAACTCGACTGTGGCACTGTCAACCTGGTGACCGTGTCAGATCCCACAGGTGTAGGGCTCAGTCACACAAGACCGCCTCCACCCCCGCAGATGCCAGTTGCAAGTCCAGGTTGTCACTGGTGCTTCTGATTTACCAGCTATAAATTTGGTGAATTTGCCAGAGTAACCCACAGAATCCAGAGAAACATTTTACTTACTAGATTACCAGTGTGTTATAAAGCTGAAACCCAGGAACAGCCAGACAGAAGAAAAGCACAGGGGAAGAGCACCGAGCTTCTATGTTCTCTGCAAACATGCTGCTCACCCCAAACCTCCACGGTTCACCAACCCGAAAGCTCTCTTAATCCTGCCTTTTTTTTTTTTTTAAATAGAGGTTTCATTACATAGGCATGATGATTCAACTATTGGCCTTTGGTAATTAATTCAAACTCCAGCCCCTCTCCCCTCCCTGGAGGCCTGGAAGGCAAGACCGAGCATTCCAACCCTTCAGTCACATGGTTGGTTCCCCTAGCAACAAGCCCCCATCCTTAGGTGATTTCCAAAAATCAGCTCATGAACAAACTCAGAGGCAGCTGAAAGGGGTTTGTTATAAACATCAAGACACGTTCATCACCCTAACCAGGAAATCCCAAGGGTTTTAGGAAAAACCCTTGTGCCAGAAATGAGGATGAAGAGCAAATATATATGTATCTTATAAATCACAGTATCACGGTCATGATCCACAAGTCCCATCCAGACTCACCTGGCTTTCTTCTGCCCCTTGTCCTTGCTAGTTTCTCCTCATTACTGATGCTTTCCACGTTCTTCCTCTTACCTAAGTAACTCCAAACAACCCTTCACCCAGTTCAGTCATCATTACCTAATGGATTTAACCCTTCCCAACTCAACTCAAGAGATGTTTCTTCAGGGAAGTCCTTCCGAAACTCCATGACTGGGTTAGAAGCTCTAGAAGATACCAGATACCTCCTCAGTGGCAACTGCACATTTGTGGGATTGGTTCAATAGCTGTCTCCAGTGCTGGCCTGTTGAATTTGACTGTGTCTGTTTGATTCACTGCTGAATCTCCAGGGTCCAGCACAGGGCCAGACACACACAGTGGGCACAGTAGAAATATTTACTAACTGACTGAATGAAATAAATTTAGTGTAATTCAACACACTGTTTGGTGGGTTAAATTTGACAATGCTTATTGGGCTTCCATAAAACATATAGCCTGAGTGAGGGCAAATAGCATCAAATAAAAACCATCTGATAGTAATTTCATTGTGCTCAGATAACTTGGTCCAACTGTGGAATTTATGGGGATTCATGAGAGACTGGCAAAGCCATTGGACAGTTACATTCTGTGGTCAATTATACTCCCATCTTCTGTTTGTACTGTTCACTAGCAGTGGCTTTTTCTGATATTTTGTTTTTATCACTCTTCACCCATCCTTTCCCTTTTTTCTCCTATATGACTTTCAAATGATTTCATCAGAAAACTCAATCTAACATGCACGTTCTTTGATCCAGACACCCCAGGCGAAGAACTCTAGCTTACAGAAATATTATTATCATTGCAATCAATATAATACAAAAAACATTCACTGTGGCAGGAAAGTAGAAACCATCTAAATGTCCACCAATAAAGAAAAGGATTAATAAAGGGATTAATATCTTGATAAGGAAGAAAAATGAAGTTGAAACATAATACGTACATTATGATCCCCCTCCACACACACAATACAGGTGAATAAAAGAATGGGCAAAAGTAGTTTTACAGTTGTGAGTACTCGAAATAGAGTTTATTCTTGTATTATTATTTATGTATTAATTATTGTATTCTTTATTATCATTACTAACCCACTTTTGCCCATCCCTGTATATGTTTGTACAAGCCTTGTAAAAATCTGGAAGAATACACATCAAATTGTCATAGCGAGGAGAGAGTTGGAGGAAAGTGACCGCATTTCTTGCTTGATAGTGATCTGCGTCATCTGAATTTGTGATAAAAGAATGTTATATTTCCAACTCAAAAACTCCAGCAATATAGGTATTATATTCCAGCCCTTGTGGCTTCTATCGATTGGTTCCCATAAGAATCAGCTCAAGCTATGACTTAAGCTTCAGTCCAAGCTCTCCTGGTGGGCTGGGAAACCTACAGGGGACATTTCCACTTTATCACAGAACAAAATTTAGGCTGCAGGAAAGAAACTGGAGGGGGATAAATTGTAGACTATGAAAAAATTATTGGGATGGAAGTGGAAGAGATGCTTATAAAATTTCAAGCAGTCTGTTGTTTTGATAAGGTAAGAGATCACATGCAAAACAAATCAAATGTGCATGGGGAAGAGAACAGACTTTGTGATCAGAGAGACTCTGGGCAAGTTGTCAGCCACTGAAAGACTCGGTTTTCTTATCTATCAGCTGGGTAGAATGAAAAGGCAATGTTGCTCCAAGGAGTACATGAAAGTGGGCAGGAAAAGGTAGTCATTAACCCAAAGCAGTCTATAGATTCGATGCAATCCCTATCAAAATTCCAATGGCATTTTTTTTATAGGTATAGGACATACAATTCTAAAATTTGTACGGAATGAAAGAAAACTGCAAATAGCCAAGGCAATCTTAAGAGAGAACAAAATGGGAGGCAACACACTTCCTGGTTTCAACCCATATTACAAAGCACTTTGGCATTGACATTAAAAACTGATGCATAGATCAATGAAACAGAAGAGAGAGCCCAGAAATAAACCCACGCAAATATGATCAATTAATTGATTACAAAGAATACACAATGAACATACAATGGGGACTGCATATTTAAGAATATAACAATTATAAGCCGAGAATATACAATGGAAAAAGAAAGTCTCTTCAATTAATCGTCTTGAGAAAAGTGGACAACCACATGCAACAGAACGACACTGAACCACTATCTTACACCTTACACAAAAATTAACTCCAAATGGATTAAAGACTTGAAATCATTAAACTCCTAGAAGAAAACATAGGCAATAAGCTAATTAATATCAGCTTATAGGTGGTAATTTTTTCAAATTTAAAACCAAAAACAAAGGCAACAAAATGAAAAATAAACAAGTGGAACCACACCAGCTAAAAAGTTTCTGCACAGCAAAGAAAACCATCAACAAAACAAAAAGACAACCTACTGAATGGGAGAAAATATTCACAAATCATGTATCTGATAAGGTGTTAACATCCAAAAAATACAAAGAACTCACACAACTCAATGGGAAAAAAACAAACAATCCATTCTAAAAGTGGTCAGAGGATCTGAATAGACATTTTTCTAAAGAAAATATACAGATGGCCAATAGGTACATGAAAAAGTGTTCAATATCACTAATCTTGAGGGATTTGCAAATCCAAACCAGGAGGTGATGTTACCTCACACCTGATAGAATGGCAATGATCAAAAGGATAAGAAAAAAGTGTCAGTGAGGATGTGGAGATGGGAACTCTTGTACACTGCTGCTGGGAATGAAATTCATGCAGCTACTATGGAAACAGTAAAAAATTAAAAATAAAACTACAATATGATCTAGTAAATCCGCTTCTGGGTATTTATTCAAGGAAAATGAAAACACTAACTCAAGGAAATACATGCACCCACATGTTCATTGCAACATTCATTGCAATAGCCAAGACATGGAAGCAACCCAAGTGTCCATCAATGGATGGTTGACTAAAGAGAATGTTACACACACCCCGGAAGACTGCCCAGCCATAACAAGGAAACCACACCACTTCATGACAGCATGGACGGACCTTGAAGGCATTATGCTAAGTGAAATAACTCAGACAAAAGACAAATACCATCTCACTTGTATATGGAAATTTTTTGAAAAGGAACCAAACCTAACTCACAGACAGAGAACAGATTGGTGGTTTTCAGAAGGGGCGGGGGAGTGAAATAGGTGAAGGTGGTTGAAAGGCAAACATTTTCAGTTATGAAATTTGAAGTCCTAGGCATGTCATGAGTAGCATGGGAACTATAGTTAGTAATACTGTGTTGTATGTCTGAAAGTTGCTGAGAGAGTAGATTGTCAAAGTTCTCATCACAAGAAAAAAATGGGTGACTACATGTGGAGACGGACATTAAGTAGACTTACTGTGGTGTCGTTTTGGAATATGTACCAAATCAAAGCACTGTGTTTTACACCCGAAACTGATGTAACATGTCAATTATATCTCAGTTTTTAAAAGGAAGCTATTACTTTTAGCTTTTATGAGATGTATAAACTATTTGAGGTAATAAGAAATTAGACAAAATACACAAAAATGAAAATTATTAATGTTCCTTTTGAAAAAGTTCTGGATTGCTTTTATATTATTTAAGGAATATTATTGAGAGATTTAAAATCAGAATCACTCCGAGGCCAACAGGAAACCTACCTCGGCGCACTTCCTAAACGTCTGTGAGGGTATGAGAGGCCCCCAGATGCCCGTACCGTGTAAGGGCTGCTTGTTTTCTCTTTTCTCTCCTCTCTCTGAGCTCTTTGACTTCTGATTGATAGAGGAGAAAGCCCCCAGAGGATGAAAGTTCTGGACCACCACGCATTCCTGGGAATAGAGTGACCAGCTGTCCAAGTTTTAGCATTTACAGTCCCACAACGAGGACGTCCCTCAGTCCCACGCACCAGAATGGCTGTTCACCCACACCTGGGACCCTGGGACCCAGACCGCTATAGCCGTGCGGAGTTCTCTCGACTGCACTCAATCTTACTTCACAGCCGGTGCCACTTACTTCCCTTAGTAGGATTATTTTACCAACATTCCTGTGAGTCTTGTCAGATGTGATTAAATTTAGGCAACACAAACGAAATGAAAAGAGGGAAATGGAATTATTATATTTTCTCCTGTGAAAACCGGTTAAGATTTGAGATGACTGAAGGTGTTAAAGAGGGGTGTGCATGCCTCTGGATGAACACATATATGAAACGGTGCGTGTGTGCGTGTGTGTGTGCATGTGTGTGTGTGTGTGTGTGTGTGTGTAAAATACTTGGGAAGAGCAAGAACAGTCAGAGAATCGGACCGAGGCAGTAGCAGCCCCTAAAATGTGGGGAGAAGGCGCAAGTAGCTGCCAGGACATCACACAGTTCCCTACATCGGTGTCCAGGGGGCGCCATCAGCCTTCAATACAGCTCTGTTGCCTTTGGGGGCAAGTGAGAAAGAAGCCAGCGGATCTTGAGGTGAAGACTGAGAGTATGCAACCCACCACCTTTAGGAGTGGGGCGTGCAAGAATGAGGTGTTTACAATCAGAGGAGTGCCCGAATTTTCTTCTCATTAACTCCAGATGAGCGAAATAAACACCTCTGCCTCCCTCGTTCCTGCTTTTAACTTTGCAGGCCTCTTCTGCTTTGGGAAGAATGAGAAACCTCATCCCAGTAATCCCTCTGGGATCCGTACCCTCTAGAGAGAGAGCTGAAAGGCTGTTTACAGCATGTAATAGTGAGGCCAGGCCTCCCACGCAGTGTCCCTGTCCCCTGGCTGCTTCCACGAGGCGCTGGGGCCTCTGGGTCACCAGCTTGCATGAATAGGGAGCTGATTGCTGATTGCCACTCCTCACTAATTGATGTATATTTATTTCATTTGAAATATTCTGGAAAAAAAGACCTGTTTCTTAAAAGGAGAGATTTGTGTGAACACAGTGAACATTGGGGCCAGATTCCAAAACCACTAGGGGGTCAGCCCTTTTTCCATGTAAGAAGTGCTGCAGAGAGCCAAAGGGGGGGCTCTAACCTCATCCGGTAATCTAGGAACACCTGTGAGAAAGGAGCGGCTTGGTCTCTTGTCTCAAACCAATCAATGGAGATTGTGAGAAACAACACAACAGGTCCCAGATGCAGTTGCTTACGCCAAGTCCATGTCACCAAACTGAGACAACTCATCACAGTTTCAGCTCTCCCAGAAATGGAATCCGCACCAACAAGTTAGGCTGCCTGCCTGATAGACCCCGCCACTCGAGAAAGGAAAGTACGCCTGCATTTTGTACAGCTCCTCAGAGTTCCCTTCTACCTGCTAGATGCGATGTTGCCCTATTCAAATCAATCTTTACTCAAATCCCTAAACATTTTAATATGCATCAGTTTCTCTTTTGACACAATTAGAACATGTGGAGGTTGGTCCAGTGCTAGTGCTGGTGTTGACCTTTGCCAACCACATGACCTTGTGTGACCTATGTAAACCACATGAAATCTGGACCTCAGTTTCCTAATGTGTAATATGATGGGGCTTGCCTGGACGGTCCTCAAAGTTCCTCTATGTTGACACTTCATGAGGGTGATATCATTCACCTCAGAGGTAGTACCAGTTCTCAAACTGTTTGTTCTTGGGACCCCATCGCAGCTCTCAAAAATATGGAGAACTCCAAGGAACTTTTGTTTATATGGGTTAGTATCTTTCAATATTTATCATTGTAAGTTAAAACTGAGAATGTTTTAAAATACAAGAATACACAAGTTCTCATACAGAGAATTGACCTCATCATCCATCATATAATCTCTGGAAAATCCCCTCATGAGAATCAGAGTGAAATGCAGTAACATCTCAGTCTTATTATGAAATAATTTTGATCTTGTAGAACCCCTCCTAAGGGTCTCTAAGACCCCAGGGGTCCCAGGACCGCACCACTGTGAACACCATTGGTGCAGTGAAAGCCCCCAAAGCCAGTACCTGCACTTGAATTTTGGTTTTGTTATTTGCTGAATACATGACCTTGGGCATGTTACTTACGCACTCTGTGCTTCCACTTCCTGTGAAACTGCGATAACGAGAGTGCCTAATTCGCAGGCTTGTAGAAGGCTTAAGAAAAATAATGCATAGAAAGTACCTCAACAAATATAAGGGCTCCGTAAACGGAGGCATTATTAGTCAACTACAGATAAAATTTCATTGAAAAGTACCTTCAGAAACTTAAGAACAGAGAAAGAAAAAAAAAAAAAAACCACTTACCAAGCAACCAGACTGCTACGTTTGCAGACGGCACCTAGAAAACCAGCCTTGGGCAGAGAATTTCACAGGTCTTTAGGCCAGATTTCTCTGTCTCTGTGCTCGAGCCAACCCTGCTTCTGCAGAGTCCAGAGTGAGCACACTGGGCTTGGCCAGAGCTCGGTCCTCACTACGGGCAACCCAGAAGCTTCCCAGTTGTGCTGAAGCTTCCTCCACGGCTGCATGTGTCCAGCATGCACGTAATGAACAATTTCCTTGCGTTCATCACCTGAGTGCATTCCCAGAAATATGTGGGATTTCTTTTACTATTTGGCCGTCAGTACTGGTCACAATGGACTGACATATAGAAATTTTGGGTCATGCTCCACAGGTATAAGGCTCCCTCCAAACCCCTCATCCTTGCCCCTCAAGTTTTCCATATGTCTTGGTTGATGTAATGCGGGGTTATGAGCTCTGGATGCACATTGCATTTGTGTTGCCACCCTTCAAGGCCAGGCAGGTTCATGGAATCTGTGCAGACAGAAAAATATTCATGAAGCTGTTGGTATGTCTGGCATGCCTTATTCATGGGTGGGCGAGTTATGCACACTGCAACCTGAGTGTCTATCTGCATGTCTTGTGTCGTGGCCCCTGCTCCCCAGCGTGGCACCCATCATGGCACCTGTCCCCTTGCATGTCTCTCATCATCATCATCGCCCCAGCAGGGAGTCCCTACCTGTTTAAATACCAGAGGGGAACAAAGCTGGAAAACTGCCAGAACATTACATGGCACAACCTAATTCTGCGTATGCGAGCTCACTTCATATTGTGGGAACAGTTTATCAGGCCCAGTCTCAAGGCTATGAGAACACTAGTTATCAGGCCCCTCCAAGATTATGGGAACACTGCTCCCCTTAGCTACCCAGACACCTGGGTGAGGAAGCCAGACTGCCTCCATTTACCCTGCTGCATTCATCTGGAAAGCCGAAATACAACTGACCCTTAAACAACACAGTTTGATGTGTGGGTTCATTTAAAGGCAGATTTTTCAAAAACCCACATATAAATGGACTCCTGCAGTTCAATCCCAAGTTATTTCAGGGTCAACTCCACAGCCTGGGGCCTAGTCCCCCAATGATTCTGATTTGATTACCTCTCAGGGGTTACCTGCTCATTCTGAAGTGGGGCCAGCGTGAGCCGGCACTGCTCTAACTGCCCTGTGGTTCTCTAAGGATGTTCTCCAGCCAGGAACATCAGTATCACCTGCAAGCTTGTTAGAAATGCATGTTCTCAGGCCCGCCCCTATCTGTTGAGGGGGGGCCCAGGAATCTGTGTTTACCAAGCCTCCTAGGTGATTCTCACACAAGATCAAGTGTGAGGCCCGTGCTCTTGATTGCCAAACCTCCACGCTGGTGGAGGTTATACTTCCAACCTCCACCATTTCCTCCCTCGACTAGGTAAGCCTGTAAAAAGAAAGTGTCAGGTTCCTTCTTCCCAGTGCAAATACCTGTGTGGCCTGAGGTGGAACATTTGAGTGAGTCTGACATCATTTGCATGCGAAGTCCCTCTGCAGAGGTGCCGGGTTTTCAAGAGAGTGAATAAACCAAAGGTCACTGCATGTCACACATGAGCACAAACCTGCATTCAACTCAGTAAACGTTAGTTGCTCACACTTTTATTCAGGCATCAGGCTACTGCTGAGGGCACTAGAAAGACAGGCACAGCTCAGCTCTGCCCTGAGGACCACCTAGCCTAACAGGCACAGGGCACAGACACAAACAGGAAGCCGGGATGCTGGGGTCATCAGAGAGACTGAATTCATAGCAACGCTGAGGTCATATGGCAGCTAATATGATGGCAACGTCTCCGTGCGGCTGAGGGCAACAACCTATAGCGCAAGTCCTCACAACCTCACCCACTCCTCACACTCAATCCCCACCACAGCCTGTGATGTAGATTCTCGAATGTGCCCCGTTTTACAGATGGGGAAACAGGTTTACAAAGAGCGAGTACATTGCGAGGTGACACAGTTACCAAGTGGGGGCCCAGATTTAAAGCCACGTCTGTCTGACACCCAGCGATTATTCTTACATGTGCTACTTTTAACATGCAAAGACTGTGGCAGAGACTTTGGGAACATTTCCTAGCTAATTCTGAGACAAGAAACTGTGCTTAAAAGTTAGGGTTTGTGTGAATGGGTTGAGATGATGGCAGAATTCAAACTTCTGGTTAGACTGAGAGAACCGGAGGGAGAAACTGGGTCTTCTTGTTCCCACCCTTGTCGCCTGCAGAGCACTTGGGGCTTAGAGGACACCTCAGAAATGCTGGCTGAGCGAATCTGCAGGGCACCGGTTGCTGCCATGCCTCAGGGTGTGCAGGAATCGGGCACTGTGCCTGCTCTGTCCCCACCTGTGACTTGTTGGAGAGGCTCCGACTCTTAGCGAGGCTACAGAATGAGTGTCCCTCCAGCACAAACACCAAACAGACAATCACAAACCTCAGTTAGCCAGTGCTAGCCTCCCGGCCAAAACTGCTGAAAAGAAAGGGAAGTATTTGCAAATACGTAACATTATCTGAGTGACACTTAGATTGGGTATGCCTAATTTTACATTCTTAGTTTTCTTTACAAAAAGTCCATTTTACTTTGGAAACAGTAGGCTAACTGTATATGTATGTATATGTATATATATGAGAGGGTATACATATATATGAGTGTGTATATCTGTGTGAGTGTATATATACACATGTACAAATACATGTACGTATATATTCCAACATAAATAACATGACGTTGTATCACAAAATATTTTATTACAAAATCATAAGCATGTAATTCTATAACATAACACTATCACACTCAAGCACACCATATGACATTTTTGGTGAAACGTTCAAATTAAAACTATAAATTGTGACACCCATGTTATTGCCCTACAACCACACTCAAGCAGGCGTTACCTCTGCCGGACTCTGTGTGTGTGTGTGTGTGTGTGTGTGTGTGTGTGTGTGTGTGTTTTCCATGACCTTGGACATTCCATGTCCAAGAGTTGACATCCAATCCAAAGTGGGCTATTGACCTCTTTTTTTGGGGGGGAGGGGTGGACTTGAGGGGAAACTGAGTCTCCCTGTGGTGACTGGAGCTGGAAGGTACACAGCACAAACTTGGGTGCACATGTCGCTGGCCATGTGAGGGATCGAGTCCACGGAAAGAGGAGGTAGCGGACCGCCCACAGACAGAGCAGCAAGACGAGGGAGGGGCCCTGGAGGGGCCCTCCCGGCTCTGTGAGAACCTGGCTTCAGTTCTTCCCGAGGTGGCTCCGCCTCCCTGCTCTTTCCCAGGCTCGGTTTTTCACCATCCCCTTAGACTTTGTGACTCAACCCATTCCCCTTGGAGACGAAGCTCATTGGAATTCTGGTTCTGTCCCTTGTAACCACAGCCCTGACCAAAACAGGTGTTGAACAGCTTCAGGGTGATTAAAATGAAAACAAAAGAGAAAACAAGCAATAATTCTAACTTCTCATTTTTTGGCTGCCGCATGTCTTTCTTAAACATATGAATTTTAGGGTTAGTTATGTCACATTTAAACCTTATTTTTCTTTTCCTCACCTGAGGACACTTTTTCATTGCTTTTGGAGAGAGGGAAAGGGAGGAAGGGAAGCAGGGAGGGAAGGGGGGAGAGAGGGAGAGAGAAACAGTGATATGAGAGAGAAACACTGATTGACTGCCTTCTTGAACTTGCCCTGACCAAGGATCAAGCCCGCAACCTTTTGCTGTGTGGGACGATGCTCCAACGACTGAGTCATGCCAGCCAGGGCCAGTTATGTAACTTTCCAGCAAACTTTCTACTGAATTATAACACACAAAAAAAGCGCTGAGCAATCATGACTGTTGACAAAATACGCCTCTGTGTCGCCAACACCCAGATCAAGAATCAGAGCATTTCTAGCAACTCAGAAGCCCCTTTCCTGCTCCTCTGCCCGCAGGAAGTCCCCACCTCAAGGCAGCCACTGTCCTGTCTTCTGATGTAGAGATTAGTTCTGCCTGTTTCTGTACTTTAAGAAGCACGTTCTGTTCCACGTCTGGCTTGCTTTCGCATTTGTGAGATGCAGCCATGTTGCATGTGGTTGTAGTTCTCATTGCTGAGTCACATCCCCAGTAAAAATTTTAACTTTATTTTCACTTGTGGACAGTAGCCTGGAAGTCGGTACTGGGGACTTAGTAGAAAGAGCTGTTTGTTCTCTTGGTGATGCATGGATCATGACGAGGAAAGATCTAATTCAGCAAACTGTCTGGAACTTTTCAGCAGAGAGAACTTACTTTTATGAAGTTGGAGGTTTTATTGAGATTATTACCTTACTCAGCTCAAGTGAGGACACAGGCTGCTTCCTTCTCACGAAGGAGGAAAAACAACGAATGAGCTGTCCCCATCCTTGTTCAAAATACAGCTTCTGATAGAAAAGCCTACCACAGTTCTCCTCAAAGCTGACCCTTCCAAAAACCTGGTCAGACTGCACATTGTTCGTGTCAGCGTAACAGCATTCCGTGACTGTACAGGTCAATAACTCTCAAGTGCAATTAATATCGTGATTCCTGGAAGGCAACACCATCTTCCTAGTGTTTTACCAAGCAAGCAAATGGCAATTTATCCACAGGGCTCTTCTCTCGAGCCTTTCCCCACCAGCCTTGAGATTCAAATTCCGAATATAATTTTCATCAATACCTGTAGTTTTCCTTCTTTATGCTCCATGGGAATTAGAATGTAAATAATTACTAGCCCCCATTGAGGTGGCTTAAACAATAAGGAAATTTTATTCTTTCTCATCACAGGAAGTGTGGAGATGGGTTAACTTGGTTCAGTGACATCAACAAGGATCCGCTGGGTTCTTTCCGTATGGGACTGTCTGCCCCATGGATCCGAGCAGTGCGAGGCCATTCCAGGAGCCATATCCAGAAACAGGAACTTCCTGCAGCCCTGCCACAAAAGAAGATGCGTTTTTCTCTCTCTCCCTAGAAACCTTCCTCAGAGACCCAACATGACTCATTAGGCAGAATTACATTCAAGCCCATTGATGAAACCAACCAATGGCAGAGGAAATGGGGTTACCATACTTAGCGCAAAACAACAGTGTTTATCCCTATAATTAGGAATACAGTCCCCTTGCCTGAGTCACTTTCAGATACAACAGTGGCTGTGCTGGGAAGGAAAAAGGGGGGAAAGTAGCTGAAAACTACCCAACCACAGTGTTCCACAGTCCACTCCTTTGGCTTTCCAACATCTGGACACACCCATGCAACCCGTGTTCAAACCGTGTTCATACTCCCGCACAATTTATGTAGTCCATACATAAGCGGGAATAAACTGAAGTCTCACCAAAAGGATATATCTAATAAACACTCCCATTTAAGAAAGTGGCTGTTGTTGCTGGTCCACAGCACCTAGTATTTGCTGCAGAACAGGAACAGCAAGTACTGCTCCCCTGACCCAGCCAGCTGGGCCGTCTGGGATCTGCTGGAGAATCCCCCTTGTCTCCTGGCCTCCTAGCCTCCTTGGCCACCTCTCAGGTGAGCACTGGAGAAGATGGTCCCCTAGAGACTGCTGGATTTGGCAGCCCACTTCCTACAGATACAAATTCTATGGCCTCCAAACCACCTTAGGGCTTGAATGGTCCCAGCCTTTTGCCAGTTAGGTTTGGAATTTACCCATAATGGCCGACAATCTTGTCTGAATGAGGTCCGAGGGTCCCACTGTTCCTATTTCCTCACCATGCTTCTCTACGTTCTGTCGGCCCACAAGACCAAAGTTTAACGGCCTCCACCTTGACACAAGTGACACAATAGCCCCCCTTGACGCAAGTGACACAATAGCCCCGTGGTGGGAGAGGGAGCACATCAGAGGAGGGGAACCCAGCCTTCCCAGGGTGTCTAAGCTGGATGGTGCCTCCTGTCTTGTGAAGAATGTTTGATGAGAGACCTTATGGGGATGTAGGTGGGGATTCAGATTTGCTTTTATCCTAATCCTATCAGTCTTACCTCTTGCCAAAGTACCTCTTACCTCTGCTTCTTTTCTGCCTTTTGTGGTTTGCTTTGATTTTGTACAAACTTGGGATTTCTAACCTTGAAAATGCCCAAATTATGGAACTTTAAATCATCTTAGATTGCAGGTTATAGGTAGAAAAAGTCCATATCGAAAATCTCTATTTTCTTCCACATCTGCATTTAGACATGGCACGTTTCATCTGAGCCTGCCCCTGAGACTAGCAAAATAACCAGCATGCGCCAACATCCCCAATTTTTCTCCATTATCTCTAATCTTACAGTGTCTGTGGGAACATAATTAGGAACCTGAGGTTCAACAGATGACAACGTGCCAAATGCCGTGCAGACTCAGAAATTCTGAAATATGGCTTTTGCCGTTACAAAATGTGTAAGAGCTGCACGGAGGAAGAAATAAAGCAGTTGACCACCAAGAGAGGCCAGGAGCTGTCAGGCCTCAGTCCTTGAAACATCAGCTTTGCATTTTCCTTTTACGCACGAGTGCACTCCAGCTGACCCTGCCTACTCCACCTCCCAGACACTGTTTCAGAATCTACAGCAAAGGGAGGCTCTTTTATTCACAAGTAAACACACTTCTGAAAAGGGATTTGAATACACATTTTGAAAACAAGGTGAGTCACAGGAAAAATGTAAATACCTATCTGAAAATAGATTAAGATACTCTTCCTACAAAAGGGGGGTTGTATTTTAATCAGAAGAGCAGAGAAGACCGTAACATTAAGAATTTCCTTGGCCCTAGCTGGCGTAGTTCAGTGGATTGAGCGCAGGCTGCGAACCAAAGCATCGCAGGTTTGATTCCCAGTCAGGGCACATGCCTGGGTTGCAGGCCATGGCCCCCAGCAACCGCACATTGATGTTTCTCTCTCTCTCTTTCTCCCTCCTTTCCTTCTCTAAATAAATAAATAAATAAATAAGTAAAATCTTAAAAAAATAAAATAAAATGCCTAAAAAAAATAATTTCTTCGTTCACTGAGGTGACATGAAGTTCTGTCCATTCTGAGTGGTCTTAACTTTTTTTAGGTAGGATGTTTGTGTTCATCAGTGTTCCACTAACGGCCAGTTGATCTTCCTCCATGGCCCCTGGGCGAAGGAGACACACTAGTGCAGCATGGAGGCCCCTGGTCCTTGCACCCTGATTCACAGTCCACAGGGAATTCACACTGAATCCCATGGGCCTGGGCAGTCCTGGCGGTCCCAGCATTCCCACCAGCCACCTGGGACTCACCACGTGGTTCTGGTGGCATCATTCTCACCCTGCAAGTGTGTGACATTTTTGATGTTATTTAAGCCATATCAAATTTCCTTTCAGGAGTGACAGCCCCTATTTTGGTTTGGATTTGAATATTAATCAACTTTTTTTACACAAGTTCAGCACATTTGACCCAAACAGAACTATGTTCCAAAAACAAGGTGGATATGATATATCACGTTCACCAAGGCATTCCTTATGGTTAGCACGTTCCTGGTGCCTGGTCGGGGCTCGATAACCACTTACCGTACAGATGAATAATGAAAAGAGTCATGCCCACAGGAGCTTGAACACCATCGGCTTTGAGCATTTCGCTGGTCGAATTAGGTTGTGTACAGCTTACTGACCGTGAGGAGAGGAGATGGACCTGGAGATGCCAGATCATTGTATATTTGAACTTATTTAGCGTTTCATTATATTTTGAGTCTTGCTTTTCTTGTCAAATAGTGTCTATCAACATCTACTCCCTCCCTGGGAGTGCTCTAGGCAGCAAGCAGAAAGCTAAAATTTCCAGAGTGAATCTCTTTCTACATTTTTTTCCTCCACCCCAAATACCTCATCCTGAGCCAGGTGGCTGTGCGGCCCAGCCCTGATGTGGCTGCAGTCACTGGCCCCACTGAGGCCCTTTAAACTCTGCCTTTCCCTCCCTCTTCCTTCAATCTCAGAAACAACTGCTGCCTTCCAACCTCGCAACCTCATTCTCATCACTGGTACAGTTGCTACCATGTCAAGTCGCATATGCACGGCTGTAGAAATACTAAACGCTTGGCTCTCCTTCTTGCTCCGCCACATTGTGAGTGCCTTGAGAACGGGCACCCAATTGCAGGCCTTGCTTCTGGTACAATGCCAAGCCCATAATTAACACATTTGTTGAATGAAAGAATAAATGAATAAACATCAGAGATATATTTTTTTCTTCCTCTGTGAATGGAGAATTTAAAGGTAAAGAAAGATAAAATTTCTTCCCTTACTATGGAAAAGTTCAGGACTTAGCTGGAAAGTCAATGAATGCGAAAAGTAGTCTAAGCTTCTTTGGAGTTCTGGAGAAGAGAATAGCAAATGAAAATTCCTTCTCATTAAGACAGGGTCTATGTCATTTCCCCTTGGGACTATTATGGTGATCCAATCGTAACTAATAAAATGCAGTGGAAGTGATGTGGTGCAACCTCTGGGGCTAAGTCCCAGATGGCCATGCTGCTGCCACCTGGTTCTCTCAGGACACTCACTCTGGGGAAGCCTGCCCCGCCACCGCCAAAGAAGTCCGACTTCCCACCGCGTAAGAAGTCCAACTACCTGGGACCACCTCATGGAGAAGCCACATACAGGCCTCTGGTCAGCCCCATTGAAGGTCCCAGTCGACAGCCAGCGCCAACTGCTGGCCACGTGCATGAGCCTCCCTGTACACCCAGCTCCAGCTGAGCTTTCTCGTGAACGTATCCCCAGCTGACAGCTGCCGGCAACAGCTTGAGACAGTTCAGTGAGAACTGCTGATCTGCTCCTAAATCTGACTCCAAAATCATAAGCAAAATGATTGTTTAAAACTATTAAATTTGGGAGTAACTTGTCACACATTAGTTGTATCTGGACCAGTTAGTTACCGTTGGGGATCGCTACTGGAAAAAGTCTTGAGTTTTTCTCCCATAGTCCTGAAGGGGGCAGTGCAGCCTCTGTCGTACTCAGAGCAGGCATACACAAGGGCTCAGCAGCGAGTTTCTCTGTCCACAGATAAAAACAGCATCCATTGCTTGCGCACATAGGATCCATCAAAATGCAAATTAAAATCACAGAGGATTTCTGGAATGGAGGCAGTCGTTGCTTAATTCAGGCAAGAAATGCAAAACCTGTCTAAGATGAGAGTCATAAGAATAATTATTAGAGGTTTAAACAAAGTGATGTTTCTTAGTTACTGAACAAAGACCTGGTTACCAGAAAAGCTCAGAAATTATTCTCCTCTGCAAGGAAATGCAGGGGAAAACAAACCATTCACAGAAACACCTCGTGACTGAAGCCAGCTCGCCCCTCACGTGGGGCCGGGATGCTGACTTCACCCCCTAAAATGTCCCCATGACTAATCTCTGACAATCAGTGCAAACTTAACAAATATACTCTCCAGCCAAGGCAGCAGTAGGAAACCTTTCCATACGGCCAGATCTTTCCACTGGCAGGAGAGTTTGCAGGATTCGTAAATTAAACCTTTCGCTGGCACAGAGGGAAAGAAAAATGCGTGTGCCCCAGTATGCCTCCTCACTTTGCTCCCTTCCCATCAGAAACGTGGTGCATCCACGTGCAGCTGAGCAGGAGGCTTTCTGAGGTCGTGCCCTTCCTTGTCTGTGCTTTTCTGGTTAGCCCTTCAGCTCTCCCCACACTGGGGAACAGTTGTCCCAGCCTGGCCCAAGGGGCAGTTAAAAGACAGCTGAACTGTCCTCACCTACAGGTCCCCCCAGCCTGGCAGACCAGGGATCAGGGCAGCCCCAGGACAAAGGGCACATGAGGCAGGGCTTTGGTTTCCAGCAGTGACTCCTGCTCGGGGACTGGCTCCCCATAGCTGTCCCTAGGACTGACAACTGAGAACTGTAACCTGTTTCTTGGCAGCCCCTAACTTGAGCAACCTCCTTGCAAAGATCCCTTCGCTACCCAGAGAGGCAGCTGCTTGCATCCTGTGCTCAGAAAAGCGACACTGGACACACCCGGGGGTCACCACAGAGAATGGAAGCTGGGAGGTGAGGTGGGTGGAACTCTGAGCACCCCCACCCCACCCCACACATGGCAAACAGAGCATCTCATCTTCTTTCTGTTTCACATATTTTGCTTAAAATATTTCATTTTTAGAGGGAAAAGGTGCTGCCCCTAAAAATTATTTGGAAACCACTGCAGAGCTTTGGAATCAGAGGTCTGTAAGCTTAAACCCCACTCTACAGCTTACTAAGTAACACTCACTGAATGTCTCTGACATCGGTTCTTCTGTAAAATGAAGATAATGATACCAAACTCACAGGCTGAGGGAGGATCGGATGAGATTATGTGTTCAGAAAATCTGGCATATACTAGTTGCTCAATAAATGATGAAGGTTGGGGCTTTGAGGGTCAGTAAATATTACTTTCTTTTTCTCTGCCTGAGTTTAGAATCAATTGAGAAAAAGACTCAAGAATCAGAAAGATAAGGGCCAAAAGGAGCAAGCTGTTTGGAGAATGAGGTTTAGCTCTGCGGCAACAGTGGGCTTTGTAATACTGCACCCCAGAATTAAACTGACCCACTTAACCACAGGAAGAGCTGGAAATCTGCAGGTCCCCAGGGCAGGGAGGGCTCTCTTGTATTTACAACATGCAGAATCTCTCTGCAGTAAGGCAGGTCCCAAATAAATACACAGAAGGACAGGGCTGAATTGTAGACACAGTTCTCTCAAGTTCACTAACAAATAAACCACCCCAGACCACCCTATACAGTTGCACATTATTCACTGCACAGCTGTGAATTATACCATTTATTATATTTTTATTTTTATTATTTTAATTTGCCTTCTAACAATAAATCCAGTAATTTCCATGGGTCACAGCCAACAATGCCATCAATTTCCCCAAAGTTTGTAAGATAGCAAGGGAAAAGCAAAATATCCACTGGGAAAGCATCAAAAGACAGAATTCACAAAATTTAATCATGCCTATTTATGACAAGCATTTTTTTTTCCAAAGTGAAGGATGGGTAAATCCTATTGTAGCCGAAATGGACAAAGCTGCTCTCGTTGTGTGACACTGACGTGCAAGAGCCGAGGGTCACCCCCGACTTCCCCATCGGGGACGACTACCCTGGGACAACAGACTTCACATGCCTGCTGGGACATCTGACATTGGCCTTGTCACGTATCTGTTGTCGGGGTGACCTTTGGAGTAATTTTCCAGGGGTGCTCATTGGTTATTGTGAGTGATATTAGTTGGCACATTTCACTCCTGGGGTCATGCAAAGACTTGCTCTCTGCCCCCTGAATCAGACTATTTCTATTCACCACCAGGGTGTTTCTTGCCTGGAATCTATGCAGATAAAAAGGGCTTTTACGGTAAGTCCTTTTTACGGTAAGAGGGAGAGAAACCTCTTTTTCAGCTTCTTTTAACATGAAAGCTAATCTTGGGAGGGGACCAACAGCTCACCCTGATGTCTCAGTGTTCAGTGTGTGTATACCCCACTGAGATGAAAATCTTAACTCAGTGTGAAGATAAGTATGTCCCCATATCTTTCTAAAGACATTCGATTGAGCTAGTGTTAACACTAGTCTTGAGTTGCCAGAAATACTTGGAAGAGGGACAAAGATTACTTAGTTTATTTTGGTCTCATTCCTTTGCACCTCCTCTCCCTAGCTTTCTGCTGAAGCCCTTTTGCCATATTTGGTTTCAAGAAATTGACCAGGTCTTATTTGTGGGATACAAGTAAGAAGAAATAACTTCACCTGTTTGGTAAAGTATTTCTGAGGGCAGGGATTTAAATGATTTGGTGATGGCTCTCTGTAATTATGGAATTTCTGTGAAATTTTTTATCTAAAAACCTCCATGAATTTAAATAAGAAGCCAAACAGTGTGACAGCAACAGCTACAATTTGTTGAACTTTTACTGCGTTATGTATAATGCAGTGTGCTAAGTGCTTTCCTTGCAGTGTTTCTTCTAATCCCCACTGTGCCTTTCTGAACTTGGTTCTATTATAATGTCCATTTCATAGAGGAGGAAAGGAAAGGATCAAGTAACTCACCATAAGAACACAGAGCTGGTGATTTCCAGAGAGATTCTTGGATCCAGGTAGCCTGACTCCTAAGGTTGTAAGAATGTGTAGAAAGCATTGTTGTTCCTTAAAAGATTCAAACAATATAACTTGTGTTGATTTTTCTATAGAAAGGTCATTGTGGTCTCAACAAAAGTTGAAGTGTTTAACCAACAACAGAACCCGATGGAAAATTGGCTTCCTTATCTAGAGGTAAAGGCTCCTGATTTATGGAATAAACCTAATTGGGAAAGTATGTCCAGCAAGCAGCTCTGTTAAAGAAAATTGCTCCTGCTTAGGAGGCATATAATGGACTATGAACAACAGCAAAATAGCCTCTGCATCTCTGTGCTGAAAATAGCCTCTCCTTTAGCTTCTTCCCCAATTCTAAACTGAGGTGGCATTTTATACAATCAGGATAGGGGTGAAGCCCTAGCCTCAATCAAAAACACAAAATACCTAAGAGTCCTGGAGATAATTCAGTTCCTAGTGGTCTTTATATCAGTATAAATGAAGGATCTGAGAATAAAAGAATAGAATAAAACTCTGGGTAAATTTGTATGAAAATAAAATAAAACTGAAGAATCCTCTTGAAAAGTACTAGACAAAAATCTTTTTAAAGATTTTATTTATTTATTTTTAGAGAAAGGGGAAGGGAGGGAGAAAGAGAGGGAGAGAAACCTCAGTGTGTGAGAGAATCATCAATTGGTTGCCTCTCGTGCCCCCAGCCAGAGACTTGGCACACAGCCCAGGCAATGTGCCCTGACTGGGAATCAAACCCATGACCCTTCGGCCTGTGGGATGATGCAACTGGGATGCTGTGGTGAGAAAGTCTATTGGAATCATTTAAAATTGCATTGGATTGATATTCTGATTAAGTTTTAAAGACAACAATACATTTTCATTAATTAAACAAGATTTGAAACCATCATTATACAAAGGTCAATTGGTTAGCAGCTTTTAGCTCTCTGGATACAAAGATTTCTAAATAAGCCTCATTGTCTGGAAATTCCCTATTACTTCATCAGAAACAATCTTCCTAGGTGAGGTTGGGGGAAGATAGGAGGTCAGCATCGGAAACAGTACAGGAAGTGTTTTATGGGCAGCCCAAAGTCATGACTGCCTTATGTCCCATTAGAACAGAAAACAGTCTTAGAACTAAAATGAACTCAGGAAAAATTCTCTCTGACTCAACCAGAATGAAGCTTGGACAATCCAAGGGCAACCTCAGGAGCTAATCCTATATATGATCCATCAATGCCAGCCACCACCATTATCATTCAAAACTCATGGAACTGTTGAGCACAATGCTAACGAGTTGGGGTGTAAAGGTACACACTTAGCTCCCATAATGAGGAGCTCAGAGTAAAATTGAGGAGACAGGGCATTTCCATATCAAGATAGATTGTGATTCTGACCATGTAATGGTCCAGAAAAAAAATACTTTAGTGACTTAAATGAACAAAGTCCTGGGAGTGGGGGTGGAAAGTTGGTCTGTAAGAGTAGGTAAGGATTCCAGAAAGGTGAGAGGAAAAAGGCTTTCAAAGTCTAGATTTTCATCTTGAATCTAGTTTAAAAATTAACATAGTTTTAATTAACATAGAGTCAAGAATTTATTCATGCAAATTTATTGCACTGTATATAATAACTTGTATACTCTTTTGCATATGTTACACTTCAATACAAACTTTAATTTTAAAAAATTTAACTTAAAAAATGTTAAAGGAATACATACTTGTAAGATAGTCGAGTAGCACAGAACATTTTACAATAGAAAGTGAAAGCTTTCCAGGTCATTCTCATTTGCACCCTCCCACCCCCCACCACACTGTTCCTCCCTTTCCTCGCTGCAGAAACCCACCTGCCCACAGGCCCCTGCAGTGGCTCGCCTCCCTGCAGCCACGGTTACAGCTGACAGCTGGGACATGAACCTTTCAGGGGCCTGCAACACAAGTGGAGAAGGCTTTCTGTTCCTTGAAGTTCCAGACTGCGTTATTGTTCCTGGGTAGGGTTGCAAGATTTAGCAAAAACAAAAACTAGAATTCTCAGTTATATTTGACTTCAGAAAAATAACATGATATTTTGGTAAAAATTGTATCCCATTCAACATTTGGGACACACTTATACTGAAATATCATTGGCTTTTATCTGAAATTCAATTCTAACCGGGCATCCTGTCTTTTACCTGGAAACCCTCCAATGGGGACACACAGACCTTCAGCTGGAGTTGGCTCCCTACTTGAAAGTTACATGGAAAGAGAAACAGTGTTTATAAAGTTCTAGAACTTGGCCAACATTTATTTTATGTCTTTATTCACTTTATTTAAGGCATTATTTGTTTTTAGTTTAAAATGCATACATGCTTATGGATTTAAATACAATTTTTAACATTACAGAGAACTACTTCAGCAGAAATGATAGTGCAAGAACCTCCAAATGTTTGCTCCTCCATAAAAACAAAAAGAATACCAGCAACAACTGTCAAAATTAACATTTTCAAAACTCTATATATGAACCAAAAACTGGCAGCAATCCAAGGAGTGTTTATTCAAAATAAGTGGTTGAATCTCAATAACAAGAGTAAGACTTGTGATGTTTTAATTTGTCCTATTTCCATTCCCTTCTCTGAAAATCCACAGAAGCCTTGAAGTGGAAGAGCTCCCTAAACATGGTGAGAAGCAGGCCTGGGTCCAAGAGCACAGCCAACCTCACCTGCGCTTTCTCTCTCTCGATCATCAACAAGTGTGCTTCCCTTTGCTAGTGCACCATTTTATTCCCACCCTTAGGCCCGTAGCAGACACTTTTGTACGGATGCATTAAACACACACACACAATGACATAGACGGATAAGGGCTTCCCCATTGCCTCAAGGCGTCCTTCCTCATAGTCAAATCTCGAGTTATACTGACACAACCACTGGCCTGCAGTGACCTCAGAATGCTGGGGATGGCTCATCGAAACATGAGAAAAATATACACAGAGACAACCAGGTCCTGTGGCGAAAGAGGGATGGAACGGCCACTCTCTAGTGGGGAGCACCTCGGCCACCCTCCCTAGGGGAGAGTGCCCTATTCTCCCACATGAGCAGGCTTTTATTGGGTTCGTTTGCACAGGAATTCTGGTAAAGCTCATTAAAGATTGCCAGGAAGTAAGGATCAAATAATAGATAACAAAGAACTCTGAGGGCCTATTTTGAGTAAGGATCAGATAGCTAAAGAGCTATAAAACTTTGAGGAACAAACTTACTTCTTCCTTGAACCCTTATCAGTTAATTGAGAGCATTCTAAACAAAGTCGGTTTCACAGGATTTTACATATTCTTTCTTAGGCCTGATTGCCTGGGGAACCTGCCCTTTCCAGCACAGGGCTGCACCACCCTCCGTCATTGTTTCAGGCTTAGGTGGAGCAAGGGAAGTAAGCCAGCCAAGAGATTAGGAGATTTTCTCACAGACAATGAGGACTCAGGCTTTGTCAAAGCCGAGGGGCAAGGGTCCATCACCCCCTTTTGCTGTAGCCCCCAAAGTCCTTCCTTGGGGGCCTCCCACGTGATCGTGCCTGTCTTAGATCGTTCCCCCCTTGGAGAATCTTACCCATCATTGGCTAACCGACCAAGCATTGGGGGCCAGGCAGGGTGAAGAAAAAGGAGCAGAATCAGCACTCCTGCCAGGGAGATAAGTTTTTTGTCTCCTTGCTGGCTTACAGTCCAAGGTCATTCCCTCAACCTTAGCCTTGGCAGGGGTTACAGCTTCTGATACCAGATAGGGCTGTTCCCAATATTATACTACAAGGCTATTGACTCCAGAATTTGTTTTCTACTTGTCCTTTGTGGTTTTTGTACCTTTTTTTCTCTTCCTGTCTTCCTTTTGGCTCATTGTACATTTGAGAACTATTATTTGAGAACTCCTTTCTTGAATTGCAGCTATAACTTTTTGTTGTGCTTCTAGTGCTTTCTTTAGAGTTTATAGTGTACATATGTAACTTAAGTCTATCTTCAAGTGATATATAGTCTGAGTACACTCTCAGAGTTGTACAGCATCATACATTCTCCCCTCCCAGACTTGGTGCTGTTTTATCTTACATTTTACACCCCACAATACAGTGTTATATTTCTGCTCTAAACAGCAGATTTTTAAAAATATTTTACATATTAATAATAAATCTTACATTTACTAAGTTAGTTATTTCCAGTGCTTTTCACTCCTTTTTGCTTATCTGATTTTCTCTCTGGTGTCACATCCCTTCTGCCTGAAGGGCCACCCTGAACATTTTGTCTAGTGCTGGCCCTATACTCTGCTGGCAATGACTTCTTTCAGCTTTTGGATGTATGAAAGTTGTCATTTCGCCTTTATTTTTAGAAGGTATTTTTCACTGAGTAAAGAATTCTACTTTTAAAGCTCCTTTTCTTTCAATACTTGAAGATATTGCCCCACTGTTTGGTGCATTTTTCCAACAAGACATCTATTCTAATTCCTGTGCCTCTGTTATGTGATATGTGATGTCTTTTTTTTCTCTGAATGCTTTTAAGATTTTTTCTTTATCACTAGTTTTAAGCAATTTGATTCTATGTGCCATTGATGTAATTTCCTTTATGTTTATTGTACTTGGGATTTGTTGAACTTCTTGGATCTATAAAAGGTTTTTTTTTTCATCAAATTTGGGAATTTTTCAGGCATTAATTTCTTCAAATACTTTTTCTGCCTCCCCTCCTTCAGAGACTAAAATGTCACAAACATTTGGCTGCTTGATTTTGTCCCATAGTTCACTCATTTTTCTGCTCATTTCTCCCCCCATCTGTCTCCCCCTGACCCATTTTGGGTATTTCTATTGCTATGTCTCAGACCCGCTAATTTATATCCAGTCTGCCATTGTTACCACCCAGTGCATTTTTTCTACCTCAGACATAATTTTCATGTCTAAAATTTTGATTTGGACATCTTTTATATCTTCCATTTCCCTACCTAAATTCAATATTTCCTCTAGTGTCTTGAACATATGGAGGGCAGTTATAATAAGTGTTTTATATTATTGTTTACTAATTATATTTTGTATGCCATTTCTATGTTATTCCTGAGTGCCTACATTTCCCAAAAGTTTACCCCCAAGTCCAGGCTAGCCAGAATTTCCTAAAAGAAAAGTCTGCTTTTGCCCTCTGCTGGAAGCTGCAGGAAAAAATCTTACTGAAGATGGTGCCCAGGTTCATTAAACTGGCAGCTTCAGTGGGGATGCGGGTAAGTTGGAGAGAAGACTTACCCAGGGCCTCTGAAAACTGACTCACTGACATCTGTTGCTTCCTCCTTTGATAAACTAAAATGCATATAATAGGAATGGAATTGTCTGATGAGTATACACGTACCTGGAACAGCCTCAAAAACCATGTAGGGATTTTGCCAACCAGAGGTTGACAAATATGACCTAAGAGCCAAATTTGGACCCACCTATTTGTTGAAGAATTGTCCATGGTGGTTTTGCTGCTATCATGACAGAGTTGAGTAATTGCAACAATCATATGGTACCCAAAGCCAAAAATATGTATTGCATAGCCCTTTACAGAAAAAAGGTTGCTGACGTCAGAACTAGGCCAGTGGTCTTCTCAACTTTGTTCTTTGGAATTAGAGCTGCTCTGCAGGGGTGCTTCGGGGTCTCCATGGGAGGAAGGGAAGGGGGTGGTACCCATCATCACCACACCACAGCCTCCTACACTTGGATGTAGCACCTCTCTTTTTGTCTGTGAGGTTGTTTTTTTTTTAAATATAATTTTAAAGATTTTATTTATGTATTTTTAGAGAGGGGGATGGGAGGGAGAGAGAAAAACAGCAATGCGTTGCCTCCCACACGTCCCCAACTGGGGACCTGGCCCACAACCCAGGCAAGTGCCCTGACTGGGAACAAAGCCAGAGACCTTTTGGTTCACAGGCCAGTGTCCAATCCACTGAGCTACAGCAGCCCGGGCTGTGAGGCTGCTTTTTAAAGTTCCTTTGGAAAGTAGCACTTTAGAAAATTTAAATCTACTATTTTGAACATTTTTTTTTTCAGATTTGAAAATGAAGACTGGAGAGCAAAAGTAAATTTATCACTCAATGTAACATAGCTGCTTACACCCTGAATTCCATGATTCCCAGGTTTAACAGTTCTTCACACCATGTCAGTTAAAATCAATTAGGAGAGGGCTCTCCTGAACAACCTCTAACTTAAAAAAAAAAAAAAAAAAAAAAGCAGAGTGGAGGGAGCAGTGCCCAATCTACGAGCAGAGAAAGTCTGCCTTGAGCTAGAAACCCCAGAAACACAGCACCCTGCTCCTGACAGCCATGGCCCTTGAAGTCTGGGATTCTTGTGGAGCTGTCCCACCCACGAAAAGAATTGCGGCTTACTCAGCCTCATGTGCAGAAAGCATCAGTATGAACATTCAAGGGTTGAAAGACCCAGAAATAGAGATCAGAGGGTGATAAAAAAAAAACTAAAAGAGAAAAGCAAGAGCAGCAAATATGGACACAACACACAGACGAGCTGGGAGCACAGGGACGGACCTGTGCGGGGATAAATTTGCTGTGGAAACAGGCCCGATGGAAACACGTGGATTCTCCAGACAGGCTGAAAAGTCTCAGTGCCACTTCACACTCTGCTTCCAGCTGGGGAAAACGAGGGAAAAGGCAGGGAGAGACCACTGGGACTAGCTTTTAATCTCTCTTGGGCACTGACCCCAAACCCACAAACTCCACTCAACAAAACAAAATATCTAGTAAGACACACATTTTATGAAAGGCAGTTTGGCATATATTTATACTTCCTCAAGCATAAACTTTAGGGTCTCATACTCCCCACTCCAAGTGGCCTTTTGTTATGGATTGAATGTTTGGGTCCCGCCCAAAAGTCACATGTTGAAGTCCTAGCCCCGAATGTGCTGGAGGGGGACCTTTGGCAGATAATTAGGTTTAGATAAGGTCCAGAGGGTGAGGCTCTCATGATGAGATTACTGACTTTATTAGAACAAGAAGAAACACCAGGGTTTCCTCTGCGCACCATGCAAAGGCACAGGGAGGAGGCAGCCGCATGTAAGTCGGGAAGAGAGCCCTCACCACAACTGAGTCTGTTGGACCTTGGCCTTGGACTTCCCAGTCTCCAGAACCTGAGAAATAAGTGTCTGTTATTAAAGCTACTCAGTCTAGAGTGTTTTATTACAGCCACTCATGCTGGCTAAGGCACATATAAAAATATTTTTCAACTTGCCCTTCACAATAACTCTCCTTATTTATTGGCAGCCCCAAGCTGCAGTTGAGTAATGTTATTTGTTTTTATCCCTTAGTTACTGTGAAATGGGTAACCAACTATGTTTTCCTCTGTAAACTGGCTTTTGGAAATTTTAGAGACAAACTTAGTTCCCTCCCTAGCTCATTAATGCACTCCCAGCTCCACTTTATGTCCCTAACTATTATTTTTCCCTGTTTTAAGTGAAGGGTATGCACCTACATGTGACCTGTGGAGATACACAGTTGATGGCAGCCGCCCCCTAAGTCAGCCTGGTGGCAGCAGTGGTAACTACCAAAGGGAAGGGGAAATTATAAGGTTCCAAATTTCATCCCCATATGGAGGTTTGTTTTTCCTCCCCTGCTCAACAGGGAAATTTGGGTTTGACTGCTCTTGCCATTACTGCTACCACTGGTCAGTGTCTCCCAAACAGTTATTAGAAGAGAGCTTTGTAATGGAAATCAAGGTTGGAAATTAAGGTCTAACTGCATGATACCATCCCATGTTCTGATAACAGGGGAGGCATAACAGTTGTAGAGATCCATGGAAGACTACTGGCCAATTAAACCTTCCAGGAACAGAGTTTGGTTTGTTTGTTTCTTTGTTTATATTGAGAGATAGTTTCAAAAGCCTGTGAGTGTAGGAAGCTCACATGAAGGGGGAATTGGAACCATTCTCTGACCAAAATAGACATTTAAAAATCTGAGAATTTTGAAAAGCTGTCCTACTCATGACATATGTCTAGAGAACCCAACATCTACTAGCTGGGAAAGTGTCAACAGATCTTGAAGGTAACTAGGGTACTGGGTAGAAAAAAATTTACCCAAGTCACTAGAAATGAAAGCCCATACCACATAAGGCTATAAAGCCAAAATTTTCACTGCTCTCACATTTCAGGAAACCAAAGTGGTCAATCAACATTAAAATGGTCTAGGATTTGTGGAAACTACTAGGACTGAAGCAGAAGTAAACTCAAATAGTTCCATAGGAGTACTTCTGCAATTCAGAGCACACAGGAACTACCACCTCCAGGAACCCCCGAAAGACACTAATGCAACTTAGTTTAAAAAAATGACAAACTATACAGAAAATAATTGACCATGAGGGAGGACTGGCAGATGCAACAGACAGGAGAAGCAGCATTTCTGAGGTCTGGAGAAAGTAGAGTCATCCTGAGACCAAAATAGAAGTGTACTTAAAATAATTAAAGACATCATAATGAAAGAACATAATAGAATATAAAAATAGAGAAAACAATAGAGCTTTTTGAAATGAAAACCTATTTAAATATCAGACTAGACTGTATAGAGAATTAATGAACTGAAGGATAGATTTAAACAAATTACTTGCAATGCAGCACAGAGAGAGAAAGAGGTAGAAATAATGAAATAGAAGTAGAAATATGGAGAGTCGAGTGAGCAGGTTAATTCTACATGTACCTGACATAGAAAAAACAAACTGGACCAGAAAATTAAGGAAGTGATTTTAAACAAGCTGTTGCACTGAATGGCTCATCATTGATGAGGAATGCGTCGTGGAAAAGTAGAAGACCGGGGATTTACAGAGGCAGGTGAATTAGAGAGTGATGGAGAGTCTTAGGGAAGCCCTGAGGAAGGACAGAGATGGGTCTCATGTCAGAGGGTACGGGGCAGGGTGGTCCTTTGGGGTTAGCTGTCTCCAGAACATAAACAATTGTCAGGGAAGGAGGTGTTTTTAGCTATCCCTGCTTTCTGGAAACAAAGATCTCAGATAAAGTTCAACATTGTAAATAGGAGTTTCAGAAGGACAAAGATGAAATGGAGATAATAAAGGGAATTGAGAAAGATAAAGACTGAGAGTTTTCCAGAATTAAAATAAGACGTAAGTCCTCAGAAGGATGCAGCAGACTGGGTCCCACAAAAGGATAAACAAAACAAAGCCACACCTACACACCCGGGCATAAACCTGCAACTAGGTAGAATTATCGTGCATTAGGAACGTTTTTCTTGCACTGTTTTCCCACCTTCCTGCATTTCAAGTATTACTATTTTATACAGTTAAATTATACATTTTATATTGGTTGCTTTCTGAAATAGAGAATTTAAGCAGAATCAAAATCAGCTGGTGAAATAAGAAGACAGAACACCCCCTCGACTCGCCCGCCTTCCTCCGTCCCAGGGAATTCCCTCCTAGAACTCAGCTTGCTGCCATCTCAGTCTTAGGTCTCTCCCCTCCTATCCTTACATTTCTCTTTTTTTCCACCAGTCTCAGGCCTTTGCTTTTCCTCTTCTAAAATGTCCCTAAGAAACCTCACAATTTCCTTAATTTATTTTGTAGAAAAATTCAACCTTCTCTCTCTCTCTCTGTATTTTCTTTCTCTTTTTCTCCTCCGTTTAGGCCAAGCCCACTACCAAAGAAGCCTTCAGTATATTTCCCTAAGCAAAACATCTCCCCGATACAAATTATGTCACTACTTGAGTATATGGAAGTTGCTGCAAATGGACTTTTGTAATAAATAGCAATTTTTTTCAAAAGCAATGATTTTCCCCTCTTAATTATCACCTTCTATTTGTACTACCTACCACTGGCTTTTAATTCATCTTTGATTCCTAATTTTCCATGCTGGGCCCAGCTTGCAGTGGGACACATGAATGAGACAGGGATTCTCAGGTGTATATTGCTTTAAAATTAAAAAAAAAAAACAAACCTCAAAGGGGTCAAGGATTTTTTACATTGTTAAGCTCATGAAGTTGGCTAAGCCAAAGCAGCCTTATCTGGACCGTTCCATCCAAACGTCACATAAACACGGCACAGCGATATCGCGGCTTTCAGATGGGTGAACTGAAGCTCCTAGGAGTCATCCTATTTGCAGCTCCCAAAGCTGGTAAATGGTTGAGCTGGGCTTTCAACCCACATCTTCTGATTCAAAATACCACTCCCTGTCAGTGACACATTGCAAATTGTAGAGTTTCCTTCTCGATTTAATAAGCTCCATTTGGGCCCGAAGAAAAAGAATCAAAAGCTGATGTAACTACATCTACTTTGTATTTCTTCCCACGCCACCAATCAGTTCAGCTGGGATATCAATCCCTCTTCACAATGGCACTTCCCAGAGGGAAAACAGAGAAAGAACATATGCAATTCTTCTAGCAAAGCTTTATGTTTTTCCTCACAAATCAGCATGTAAAATCCCATAGAAATTCTGTGACTTTAATACTTAATGGAGATTAGACTGGGTGTCTTGGTGGCCTGTTCTTTCCCTGCATAGGGTGTCCCAGAAGCATTGTCCTAAAAGCTGCTGCTGCTGCCTTCTAATGTGCCCCACAGACCTTGGGCAAAGGGACAAAGAAACATTGCTTTTTAGACTTCAGCTCAGCTGGGGATCAGAAGTCATATGGAGCCACTGAGTGGAGTCATTTATGTATTCGTCCAACAAATATTTGAACACCTATTATGTGCCAGCATTGTGTTAGGCACTGGGGAAATGCTAACAAGAGACACAATTCCTATCCTCATGCAGCTCACAGATCAGGCAGGGAGAAATAGGCATTTAACAAATACTGTAATTACACAAGAAAGTCAGATGTCACTGTTCCTGCAAGCCACCTCTGTTGAGAAAAAAGCAACATCCTGATACAGAAAACAGTATCTCTCTTTTTTCTTTATTGAATTTATTGGGGGTGACATTGGTTAATAAAATCATATAGGTTTCAGGTATACAATTCTATGATACATCATTTGTATATCGTATTGTGTGCGCACCACCCTAAGTTAAATATCCTTCCAGTATCTCTCATCTTTCTAGTAAGTAAATAGACCATCTGTTCTGCATCAAAAGCACTTATGAGCAACATATAACTCATGTTATATAGGAGATGGAGGAAGGGTTTTGTTCCCGTTGTTACACACCCCAATGAAATCTTGCAAATTCTCTTAGGAAGCATCTTATTGCTAGCCTGCAATCTTCTCTGCCCTTTGCTGAGGCAGTTCAGGGCCTTGCTGTCTTGTGTCTTCTTCTTCCTGGATTTCCCCCCTGGAACTTTAGTTTATCTGTCCCCCATCTCCACCCTCATCATGGTGAGCAATTCAGCTCTGCTTGGGAGTCTGCCTCCAGCCTGCTCGCTGGCAGCAGCTCAGGGGTTCAGCAAGGAAAACATCCTCCAGGGGCTAGAACCCACCTCCTCAGAAGATGGCATATGTGTTGGGGTGGGGTGGATGTAACAGCAAAAACTGGTTGTGGTAAATTTAAATAGGTAGTAATTATCATTGTGATCATGTTCTAAGGGGAGAAATACAGGTTACAGAAGACTGAGGAGGAACCAGCTCAGTGCGGTGGCCAAGACCAGCTGTGCTCGCCCACCGGAGCAGGTCCCGGCCTCCTCAGTCCACCTGCGTCTAATTAGGTGCCACAGTCGCTGTCTGAATAATTCTCTGGAATGCAGCTTCTTCCTGAATGAGTCGATTCACACGGGATGAGACACTGTCTCTCTCCACTAGGAAGTGGAATAAAACAACTGACTCACATTTCTCACTTCCATTTTTGCCAAGCGTAGATGATAATGTCTGTTACTCAGAAGTGGGCTAGAGCTGAATCTGCTTTGTATAACCTACAGATTTGGCTGGGAAGTTAAAATCCAGGTAGTAGGCAGCCAATGGAGGCATACTGAGTTAGATTCCAGTCAAGTCCTGGAGTGTGGTGGTCTGGACCCATTCAGGATAAGAAATTGCTGATCCTGCTGGTTTAGAAGTTTCCTCCCACCAAATGTCACTCCCCCTGTATGTCTCCTGGTGAAGGTACATATCTCATGAGCCTCTGAACATGTCCGATATCTCAGACTGGGGCATGGAGCATGAGGCTTCAGGGGCCAATGGTGGATGCCACTTGTACACACTACAGAAGTCAGTGCCGAGAACATATGGCAGACACCAAGCTCAGGGACTAAGGTGGGAGCAAACCTGACCAACCATGGTCAAATTCGAGAATGGTGCCCAGATCTAGAGTACCGGACAGACAGCAGGTCTAAAGGCTCAGTGCCTGTGGTCCATAGTATATTGAGAGGGAGACAGGGGCTCCGACCTGAACTTACGTGCCTCCTAATTACCAGTCATGATGAAGGGAGTCAGCCAATAGAATGCTACTTTTTTCTTTTAACAGGATTTCCTGAACATGTTCCTCATGTCATTACATATTGGAGATCCAGTAGGTCTACCATCTATTGCAAAATAAAAGACCTGTGGCTTATCTGCACATGGTTAACCCACAATGAGTACTGCTCTCCGTGGCCTGCAATATGTCCTCCCAAGACAGAGCATTATAGAAAGTACGCTGCACTATGCTGAGGTGACAAATCTTCAGCTAAACCATTATGCCCACTAGGGAGTTTACACATTCTCCCCACTCACAGGGTTGCAAGACATGATTCTGTTGTTTTTGAAGACTAACTTCCCAATTTAAAAACAAGCATTTTTGAACCTTTCCCTTGATACTCACAAAACTAAGAACTGACAAATTAAACTCTTCATTGAGTAGACTCTGTAAACTTACAGCCAGCTGACATTTACTGAGTTGGCACACACATTCATAAATCCTCACAACAACCAAGCAGGATAAGCACCTTTATTATGCCTGTTGCATAGATAACAAAACCTTAAAAAGATTAAATAACTCAGAAGGATCCAATAAATTATTGGAAGTCATTCCATAAACAGAATCATTAAATAAACCTTGACTCAGACCAAAGACTGTCTGGTGCCAAGCACACATGCATAACCACACTGCTCTTCCTTGGGAAAACATGGCAGATACTTTCTTGAACCTTTTCTGACATCCCTTGGGTTCACAGTGCATTGATAAGTGAACACTAAAGAATTAATGGATGGAAGGTCATAATATCTTCAAGGTACTTCCAAATGGTTAAAAAAAATAAAGAGAATGAGAGCAAATGATAAAGTAATGGAGGAAAATGCTAATAATTGGTGAATCTGGATAAAGAAAATACATGTGCTTCTTACACTATTCTTTTGATATTTGTGAAAGTTTGAAATTGTATTGAAATAAAAATGGTTAAATATTATATTACATCTAATTACATGTAATCACATCTGCAAAGTCCCTTTTGTCACAAGTCCCAGAGGTAAGGATGTAAACATCTCTGGGAAGCAATTATTCTGTCTACCACAGAGTAATTCAGTTTAATACCAAGAGAAACAATTCTATCCCCCTCCCAAATAAATATTAAATAATACTCAAAGAATTTTGTTTGGAAGGAGCACCCAAAGGTCCAAGAAAGGGGATACCTCAGGAATGAAGATACAGAGCATCGAAGGTACTATAATATTCTAGACCTTAAGTTAAGGAATGAATGTCAGTGTGTCTGTTTTATTATTCTTTTTTAAATTTAAATTATATTTTATTGTTTATGCTATTAAAATTATCCCACTATTTCCCCCTTTGCCCCTCTCACCCAGACCCCCCACTCCCTCAAGCAGTTCCCACACCATTGTCCATGGGTCATGCACATACATGCACATTCTTTGGCTACTATATCTGCTATGCTGTGCTTTATATCCCCATGACTATTCTGTAACTACCCATTTGTACTTCTGAATCTCTTCACTTTTTTTACCCATCCCTTTGACCCCCCTCCCATCTGGCAACTATCAAAACATTCTCTGTATCTATGACTCTGTTTCTCTTCTGCTTGTTCACTTATTTTGTTTTTTAAATCCGATTATTGATAGATCTATATTTACTGCCATGTTATTGTTCATATCTATGATCTTCTTCTTAAAAAAGACCTTTTAACATTTCATATAATAGTGGTTTGGTGATGATGAACTCCTTTAACTTGACCTTATCTGGAAAGCATTTTATCTACCCTTCAATGCTAAATGATAGCTTTGCTGGGTAAAGCAATTTTGTCTGTAGGTTCCTGCTTTTCATGACTTTGAATATTTCCTGCCAATCCCTTCTAGCCTGCAAAGTTTCTTTTGAGAAATCAGCTGACAGTCTTATGGGAACTCCTTTGTAGGTAACTAACTGCTCTTCTCTTGCTGCTTTTAAGATTCTCTCTTTACCTTTAACCTTTGGCATTTTAATTATGATGTGTCTTGGGATGGGCCTCTTTGAACTCATCTTGTTTGGGGTCTCTGCACATCCTGGAATTGTATGTCTATTTCATCACCAAGCTAGGGAAGTTTTCTGTCATTTTTTCAAATAGGTTTTCAATTTCTTATTCATGTTCTTGTCCTTTCAGCACCCCCATGATGTGGGTATGCTTCAAGTTGTCCCAGAGACTTCTTACACTATCCTCATTTTTTTGGATTCTTATTTTCTTCTTGTTATTCTGATTGAGTGGTTTTTGCTTCCTGATATTCTAAATTGCTGATTTGATTCTTGGTTTCATCCACTCTGCTGTTGATTCCTTGTAAATTGTTCTTCATTTAGGTTAGTGTATCCTTCATTTCTGACTAGTTGTTTTTTATTGTTTCCATGTCCCTTTTTATGCAATTGAAGTTCTCAGTAAGTTCACTGAGCATCCTTATAACCAGCATTTTAAACTCTGTATGTGGTAGATTTCTTGTCTCCATTTTACTTAGTTCTTTTGGGGGTGGGGGAGGGAGGAGTTTTGTTCTGTTCTTTCATTTGGACTACATTTCTTTGTCTCCTCATCTTGGTAGCCTCCCTGTGTTGTGTTTTGTTTTGTTTTGTTTCTCTATGTATCAGTAGAGCTGTTACAACTCTCTGATTTGAAAAAGTGGCCTAATGTACTAAGTGTCCTGTAGGGTTCAGTGGCAGTCTTCCCTATAATCCAAGCTGCATACTCAAGGTATACCCACTGCATGAACTCTGTATACTCTCCTCTTGTAGTTGAGCCTTGATTGATATTGGCAGGTAAATGGGAGGGATTTACCCAGGATGATCAGCTGCAAGGACTGGCTATGGCCACTGACCACCAACCTCCAACCACTGTAGAGGATCAGCTGTGCAAAGGTCTACTCCAAAGAGCAGGACTTATTTCAACAGGGCTCTGGTGCTCACTTAGTCTACCCCTTGAGTGTGCTGCTTGTGGAGGTGGTTGGGTGGTAGTGCTCTGATGTGATCTGTAGCTGTCCTCTGGGTGTTCAGGTTCTAGGGCATCCTAGGAAATGCAGGCCAAGGTCAGCCATTCCTGTGTGCTGTCTGGGGCCACCCAAGCTAAGCTATAGTGATCTGCAGTTGGCTGCTGCTTGTGCTGGGCTTAGAAGTGTCCAAGCAAGTCCAAGCTGTGAACCAAAGCCAGCTGATGCTACTGCTGGGCCTGAGGCCACTCAGCAATAGATACAGAGCATGCTGAGGTCAGATGCCACTTGTTTGAGAGAATTTAGGAAAATATGAAGTATGAGCCAAGACATGCCATTTGTATGGAAAGCCACTGGAACCAGCTTCAGTGGGCCCAAAAGTTGAGTGGAGCAGAGCCTCAGGGAGTCACCAAGGTGGGGCAAACACTATGAGCCACATTGAGGGTCTCAGATATGGTGCTGCCAGCTGGCTCTGTGGTTCTGTAGGGGGGCTGCTCAGAAAAGGAACAATGGCTTCTGCCAGCACTTCTGTCTGGGAGAAAGCTGCTCCCCAGCTCCAGCCCTGATGCCAGATACTTCAGTTCCTCCCCATATGTCTCTGGTGCCTTCCAATCTCTGCTCCTGTGCTGGAGCTCAGAGGGAGTAGCTCCAAGTAAGTGTGTGTGCAGGCCCTTTAAGAGGAACTGCCTGACACTCTAGCAGTTTATCTTCCACAGTCTCAATCCCCACTAATTTGTTTAGCTAGAAGTTATGGAGACTTATCTTCCTGGCACTAAAATCCTGGACTGGGGGGCTACCTGGTATGGGCCTGGGTCCCCTCACTCCTGAGATATCCCTCCTAATTTTTATCTGCTACATGTGGGTGTGGGACCAGCCCATTCCTCATCTCTACCCCTCCTACCAGTCTCAATGTAGTTTCTTCTTTAATTCCACAGTTGTAAGACTTCCATTCAGCTGTTTCTGGCTATTGTGAATAATTATTCTGTAGTTTAGTTCTAATTTTGACATGGTTGTGTGAGAAGATGAGCCATGTCTACCTACACCACCACCTTGAACAGAAGCATATTATTCTTAAACTGTACTTACACATCAGTCATGTGATTTAGTTTATAATTGTTTTTAAAAACACATGGAATTATATGTAATGATAGACTATGCTAGTAAGGCTTACCTTTCTTAAGGACTAAAGTATTTTGAAAACTATTCTACTTAAATGTTTTTGAAATAAATTTTAAAATAGTTTATCTTCTCATTAGGGTTAATTACATGGAAACATGATTAGTTGTTAGCAGATCTAGCAATTATGATAATGTAAAAAGTAAAAGTTTACCTTATGATAATGTATAGAGAAAGTTTTAAAAATTACGTTAACTCATTTTGATCCAACAGTTCTAAATGTAGGAATTTAGGCCATGAAACATCTTTACACACACACTCACATGTTCCCTCAGATGGTAAGAGTACATTCAATGAAGCAATAACAAGAACCTGAATTCTACCCAAATGAGCAGATGCTGATAAACATTTGTGTAGAATGTTATTCCAGAATTGTCTGGAGACTGAGGTGATAAGTAACCCACATTCAAAAGGGAGCCTAAAGCAATTGGGCACCAGGTATGAAACAGCTGAACTGGCTCAGTTACTCAGCTGTCAGTACGTAATTCCCTTTGATCTGCACATATCCATGCAGACCACATTGGGAAACAAAGTTCAAGGAGAATTTTCAGTCTTAAGATGTCAACCTTTCTTTCCTCATGAGTACCTCCCTCAAAAGAATAAAGAAGAAACACACAAAGATTAGAAGTGTAGGCTAGAAGGCGGTCTTCACATTTTAGTCCCTGTTTGAATACTTGCTTATTCAGTGGAACTTCTGTCCTCTCTATTTGAGCAGAAAATAAAAGGAGACAGATAGCTGGATGAAGAAGCCATAGCCCTCCCTGGAGCAGTCTGCCTGTCCACCCTTGGGTGTGACAAGGATATGTGGACCTCCCAAGAGTGAAATGATCTTCAGAATATAGCTGGACTGCAGACATCTTGCTCGGTACCCTACTGGAGAAGCTTGTTTCCCAGGAACAAGACACTGTGGAATGAACTATCCTGGGTTGGAGCTGAGAGAAATTGGATAAAGTTGAACTTGAGCATATTTGCCATGCCAAAAATCTGTGCTCTGAGGAGAACTTTCTGTGAGTCCACTGAAAAAGCCACATCTGACCTATGAACAGGCAGCTTTTAAAGTACAACGAGCACCACAAGAACACCCAATAATGGCCACAACAAAAATTCATCTGTTCAGGGTGCTATAATAAAACACTACAGACTAAGGGGCTTAGAGAGCAAAAACGTATTTTCTCACAGTTATAGAGGCTGGAAGTTCAAGATCAAGGAGGCTGTGGAGTTGGTTTCCCCTGAGGCTGCTCTCCTTGGCTTTACATGGTTATCCTTCTGTTTACCTGAGCCCCTACTCTTTCTTTGTGTGTCCAAATTTCCTCTTTTTATAAGGCCACCAGTCCAATGGATTAGGATGCACCCTAGTGGCCTCATTTTAACTTAATCGCCTTTTTCAAGGTCCATCAGGGGTGCCCAATGCACGGCCCATGGGCCACATGTGACCCAAGATGGCTACAAATGCAGCCCAACACAAAATCATAAATTTACTTAAAACGTTTTTTTGCTCATCAGCTTTCATTAGTGTTTGTGTATTTAATGTGTGGCCCAAGAAAACCCTTCTTCTTCCAGTGTGGCCCAGAGACACCAAAGGGTTGGATACCCCAGTGCCTATCCTCAAAGACAGCTACATTCTGAGGAACTAGGGGTTAAGACTTCAACACACACATTTTAGGGAACCATAATTCTGTCAGTAACAGTCACATAAATAAGAGACACTTCTCTCTCATTCTCCCTTCTGTCACCCCAACCACAGGAGAGGGAGAGCAGAAACGGTGAAATGATAATCCATCCTTTCCCCATTCCACACCCCCTGACTAAAGTCTGCCTCACACTGGCAGGTTTAAGAAAGCGAATGAACACAAAATTGGATGTGAGATTTGGTTTTAAACTACTTCAGACAAGACAGAACATTTTAACAATAAGTGACCAGAAAGCTATGAGATCTGTCCAAGACATCATTAAGGGTCAGAAAGGGAGATTCCATGGAGTACAGTTGAAAAAGTGATTGGAAAGAAAACAGTCTGGTATTTTGTTCTATTCAATATAGACTGTTTAATTAACTGATTGCAATACAAATTTTATGGAAAGAAGTCCACAATTACAGGGTGTGACAAAAGTAGGGTTACAGTTGTGAATATGCAAAACAGACTTTATTTTTGTATTATTATTTATTAATTATTGTATTATTTTCCATATGAACAACTGTAAACCTACTTTTGCCCCACCCTGTGTAATTTACTGATTAAGCAAATTGGAGAACAATACGCATATTATGACCCTACTTGGACTACAAAAAAATTGATAGAGGCCTACTGTTCTTGACTGCCTCTACTTTTCCTACTGACACTTTTCCCAGCAATGGGATGATCATGCGACTCCAGCTGAGCTTCTCATGTTACTTCATGCCTCTTGCTAGAGTGATTAATCCACAGATTGAACCAATCAGAAACATTCCCTGGTATTTCTCAAGCCAGAAGGATAATGCCTCTTTCCTCTTTGGTCACAAAGTGGCAAGGCTACAGCTGGGATCTGCTGGTGGTCACATCTCCTGACTCATGGAGCACCCAGTGTGAAGAACGAAGCCAACACGTGGAGAGACCATTGTGAGATATATAAAACTGTCACAGGTGTGCACAGGTGTGCACAGGTAACCAGGTTCTTAGTGATCGAGGACAAAGAATTGAACCGAACACACAAAGTTTATAGCATAAAGAAAGAGGGGAGGTTTATTAAGTGATAGTACACACCACAGGACACGGGAGTGAGCCAGCTCTGAGCAGAGGGAAAAAAAAAGGGCACGTGGGCTGGGGGGATTCTATTCTTATAGAGGCAGAAGCCCCCTGCTAGTCTTTGGCGGGCTTTTTCCTGCGCAGGTACAAGGAGTTGGATTTCAAAGCTACTGCGCATGCGTGGTTTCCCATGACTTTCTTGATTGGCTACTGGAGAAGGGAGTCCCACAATGTTATTTCATTATAATGATATTATAATGAATCAGGGGTAGCACGCAGGCGCATTCTATGATTCAGAGTTGTCCCAGAAAACAGGAACAACCCGTCTTAGGGGGTCTTTGTCATGTATAGGTGTTTTCTACCTCAGCCCTGCGGGGGTCTCGGGAGCTTCCTTCCTGACTACCTCCTGCCTCAACTTCCCCCTGAGAGACATGGTTCTCAAAAAATCTTTTTGGGGTTGTTGAAGGATGAAGATCCGTCTTCCATAGCTGCTTCAGGCTTAGATTGGACAGTAGACCCTGCCTATTGAGAACCACGGAACTCTCGCCCTATTCTATCTAGGGGTTGAAGAGGAATTCCTGAGGCCACCGCAGATGCTGTATGTTGGTCAGCTTCAACATCGTTCTCAGGGATTGGTTGGAAACCTTGGAGCGTCATCAGTTTGACGTGGAACTGCTTAAGTCTAGAAGAAACAAATTTAACAAGTAAATTAAATAAGCAAGGTCCTAAAAGTAGTAAAACCAGCAGTGTTATTAAGGGCCCTAAGAAGGGTAATAACCATGTTAAGCCAGGGAACCAGGAGGTCAGGGCTTCCTTAATCCCTTGGCCCTGTTGATTATACTTATGTAGCCATTCTGCCTGTTCATAAATTTTCTTTATGTTAGTTTCGATCATTCCAGAGTTATTTACATAGGTGCAGCAGGTTTTATTGATAACAGCACATACCCCTCCTTGTTCTGCTAGAAGATAGTCAAGGGCAAGGCGGTTATCCATGACTACATTTGCCAATGAGTCTACTGATCTTGAGAGTCCAGCTAGAGTACCAGCAGTATCTTTGGAGATTTCTTCTATAATCTTAGTGAGTTCCCTTAGAGTGGCCTCATGATAGGCGAAGCCTCCCCAGGGGGCTGCAGCGGCTATAGTGGCAGCAGCTCCAGCCACTACTAAACCAAAAGCTCGCTTTTTTCTGCTGAGAGATGGACTCCCAGGACCCATGGTTATATTTATAACAGTAAGGTCTTGGGGTGCCAAGGTCCCTAAGGTACAGTCACCCCCATGTTTAGAGTTGCTGAGATGAGTATAAGCAATAGCTTCTTGAAGTTCTGAATGATCCGTTAGCCAGTTATTGGGAGTCCCACATAGCCAGACGAGCCCCGGGGTGCTGCAATAACTGTGGCATTAGTGGAGTTATATTTGTTAAGGAGGGCATATGGCAAGGGGGGAAAGGCAGTCCTTAAAAGGGCCTAAGTTATTTCCTTGATCTTTCCCCCCTTGCAGGAGGTGGTAGAAATTTTGCTAATACTCCTTGAAGAGATTGGTTTAATTTCCAAGTAACACATTTAGAAGTATCGTTTGTATCTGCATTGTGAGTTTTGTCAAAGCAACAATGGGTACTATTAGGAATACAGTTAGAATCATAATTCGGGTAGCATACTATATGTGACCAATTTAAAGGTTTGAAAATTTCTTCCTCAGAAAGATTCTCTAGAAAGCTGGAACTTGAAAGAGAAGCCAGGGCTTTAAATGGGTCAATGGCCCTTGTATGAGTATTATTATAACATGGGGTACATCCCATCGTACTGTTGCACTTAAGAGAGGTGCTGGAGTAGTTAAATGGCTTTAATTCTAGTGGGGTCATACGGAAACACAAAGGAGGATTTCTCTCCCATGTGACTCTTAAAGAAAAAGGGGAACGTGTGTAATTGGCAGAGGAATTCAAAGCACTGATTAAAGATTCATTAGCTATTGGGTAGGCTTTTATATGAGTATTATATCTGGAAGGAGTTTCCGGGTTAGGATGACATATCCAACATTGGGCCAGGTTTTCTCCTGCTGCTAAGGTTCGAGAAGCATTCACTAGAAAATTTTCATCCCATTCCGTTACACAGGGTGCAGGCGAGTAGAGAATGGTTAATAGAAACAACAAAGACATTTTCATTTTAGACAATCCACCCAGATACAATTCCACCCAGAAGGAAGTGAGCAAGCCTTTATATGAAGCAGAGGACCAGTACGAATAGGAAGTTTTCAAGAAGTGCAACTATCCAGAACAATGGTGATCTTAGTGCACTGTTATTGGTTATTACTTATCTTTTTAGGGCTTCCTCCTTTTGAACAGGAACCTGAGGTCCTCCAGTGGCTCGCAGGTATAGTCTGGGCTTTGGGTCTCCAGCCGGTCCTGAGTCAGATTGGGATCCGTGGGGGCTAGTTTTACCCTGGAAATATGAACCCAACTATCGACCCCCTAAGAGTTTCACAGCCATAGGGGTACTCAGGGCTACCTGGTAAGGCCCTTTCCATTTAGGGTTGAGTTGGTCTGCTGGTGATCCCTCCTTCCAGGTTTTAAGGAGTACCCAGTCTCCCGGAGATATGGCAGTTTGAAAATTCCCTTTTGGGGCTGGTAAAACTTTATTTCCATATTCCTGTAAAGCTTTCTGCACTTGTCCTAAGTTTATTATATACTTAATTGCTTGATGGGTTTCTGTATCAAATATTAGATCTAGAGTCAAAAAGGGCCGGGCGTACAACATTTCAAATGGACTGAGTTTAGTATTGGCCTTAGGGGAGCCCCCTAATTCTCATGAGGGCTATAGGCAGTAACTTAGCCCAGTTTTCAGAAGTCTCTTGACAAAGTTTTGCTAATGTCCTTTTTAAAGTTTGATTTGCTCGTTCTACCTTTCCAGAGGACTGTGGTCTCCAAGCAGAATGAAGATAATATTTTATGCCTAGAGCTTCAGAAACTGCTTGAGTGATTTTAGAAGTGAAGGATGGCCCATTATCACTTTGTAGGGACCGTGGAAGACCAAACCTAGGTATTATTTCCTTTAAGAGAGCCTTTACTACTTCTGTGGCCTTCTCTGTCCTTGTCGGAAAGGCCTCAATCCATCCAGTAAAGGTATCTACCAGGACTAGTAAGTATTTGTATCCTTTACAAGGAGGCATTTTGGTAAAATCAATCTGCCAGTCCTCTCCAGGATAAGTCCCTCTTCGCTGAATAGGTTCTATCAGCGGGGGGCAGGGATGGCTTTTGCCCAGGGTTGTTATAGGCACAAAGAGTACAAGCCTGGCAAATATTCTTTATGGTAGTAGCTATTCCCCTACCTATGAATAATTTGTTAACCATTGTCATTGTAGCATCCCTCCCAATGTGGAAGGAGTCATGCAAAGCTTTTAAGAACTTCCACTGGGAGGCTTGAGGAAGGAAGAGCCTCTGGCCAATATATATCCAGGGTCCTTCATGGACACCTCCTTGCTCCAAAGCCCAAGATATTTCCTCAGATGTATAGTTGGGCTTGATATCTGAGACATTTACAGGGGGGAATAAAGCCATTTGTCTATCAGTCCCTAGCGCTGCTTTCTTTGCTTCTTGGTCTGCTCTCCTATTTCCCTGAGAGATATGGGACATATCCTTTTGGTGGCCTTTGCAATGCATAACTGCCACTTGCTTAGGGAGTCTAACTGCTTCCAATAAATTTAAAATTTCTGGTCCATGTTTAATAGGGGAATTCTTAGCAGTGAGGAGCCCTCTTTCTTTCCATATGGCAGCATGAGCATGCAGAACAAGGAAGGCATATTTGGAGTCTGTATATATATTGACCCTTCTTCCTTGTCCTAGAATGAGAGCTCGGGTGAGGGCTATAATTTCAGCCTTTTGGGCCGAGGTTGAGGGTGGAAGGGGTTGTGCCTCAATGGTGTTATATAAACTAACTACTGCATATCCTGCTTTTCGCTGCCCATTCTGTACAAAGCTGCTCCCATCAGTGAACCACTCATCATCAGGGTTTTCTAAGGGCTGGTCTAATAAGTCAGTCCTGCTCGATTGAGTAAGACTAATAACGTCTGAGCAGGAATGGATCAAATCTGGGGATGATTCTGTAGGCATTAAGGAGGCTGGATTTAGGGTGTTACAGGTCTTTATAGTTACTTCAGGATTGTCTAGAAGAAGGGCTTGATATTTGGTCAGTCTATTTCCTGTTAGCCAGAGGTGCCCTTTCATTTCTAACACCCCTTGTACCTGATGTGGAGTTAAGACTTCTAACTTCTGCCCAAGAGTTAGTTTACTAGCTTCCTCGGTTAGCATGGCTGTGGCTGCAACTGCTCTTAGACATGGAGGCCACCCAGCTGCTACAGTGTCCAGTTTTTTTGAGAAATATGCAACTGGTTGAGGCTCATTCCCTAGTCGTTGGACTAAGACCCCTAAAGCTATCCCTTGCTTCTCTGCTATGTATAGAGAGAAAGGCTTGTTTAAGTTGGGGATGCCTAAGGCTGGGGCTTCGACTAGAGCCTGCTTGATTTTATTAAAAGCCTGATCACATTCTTTTTCTCCATATAATGGGTTCAGTGTCTGGCCCCTTAGTAGCTTCATACAGAGGTTTGGCGATTAGCCCAAAGTTGGGGATCCAAATCCTACAGAATCCTGCCATTCCTAAAAAGGAGCGAAGCTGCTGTTTAGTAGCAGGTGGAGTTAATTCAGTAATGGCTTTAATTCTCTCCTGTGATAATTGCCTACATCCAGGAGTCAAAATATACCCTAAGTAATTTACTTTTTGTTTGGTAATCTGAGCCTTTTTCTTTGATACCCGATATCCTCTTTCAGCTAGGAAATTCAGAGTCTGGATGGTATTTTGATCAGAAGCCTCCTTGGAGGGGCTGCAGATTAGTATATCATCTACGTATTGTAAAATGGCCCCTCCTTGTAGCTGTAAATCTCTAAGATCCTTTTCTAATACCCTAGCAAAGAGATGGGGACTGTCCCTAAACCCTTGTGGCAATACAGTCCAAGTATATTGCTGATGTATCATTGTCTTTGGATCAGTCCACTCAAAAGCAAATAAATACTGAGAGTCAGAATGCAAAGGGATGCAGAAGAAGGCATCTTTTAGATCTAATACTGAATACCACTGAGCATCATCTGGTATCTGCGAGAGCAAGGTGTAAGGGTTAGCTACTATTGGATGTAAAGGGACTACTGCTTCATTGACTAACCTTAGGTCCTGGACTAGCCTGTATTCTCCTGTAGGTTTCATCACTGGTAAGATGGGAGTGTTGCAAGGAGACTGACAAGGGACTATGAGCCCATGTTGTATAAATTTAGTTATGATGGGCTGTAACCCCTCCAAAGCTTCTTGTTTAATAGGATACTGCTTCCTGTGAGGGTAATCTGACCTGGGTTTTAACTGGATTTTAACCGGTAATGCAGTCTTTGCTCTTCCAGGAACCCCTGACTCCCAAACTAGTGGGTTTACTGCATCCAGAACTGAACTTGGGATTTCTTCCTGATTTCGAACACTACTGATTATCATCACCTTACTTAACTCAAATGGCACTTCAGGGAACAACAAGATGGTTCCCATCCGAGCTAAAAGGTCCCGGCCTAACAGAGGAATAGGGCACTGAGGAACAATTAAAAAGGAGTGTTTGAATATTCGACTCTCAAATTGGCAAGTGATAGGGAATGTATAAAAAATATGCCTTAGGATTTCCTTCGACCCCCATTACCTTAACTGATTTGGAGGAAAGAGGTCCAGAGTAAGAGTTAAGGACAGAGTAAGTGGCCCCTGTATCAACAAGAAAGTCAATTTTCTTACCTGCCACATCTAGAGTTACCCGGGGCTCCTCGGTAGAGATGGGAATATGAGTATTCCCTGGGGCCGACCTGTTCCCCGGGCACCTTCAGTCCTCAAGAGTAGCCATGGCCTTGGGAGATGACCCCTTTCCACTATGGGAACGGGGGCAGTCTACCTTCCAGTGCCAGGGATCAGAACTGAAGTTCTTGCATAGAGGACAGGGCCTCGGAGGTGGCTGAGTGCAGTTCTTTGACCAGTGTCCAGGGCATTTGCACTTATAACAGGTCTGATCCTTTTGCCCCTGATTCCTTTGAGGCCTCCCGAGCTCCCCTGATGGGGCTGGTTTCCGCCAATGGCACTACTAAAGGCTAGTGCAAGGAGCTCTGCTTGCCTCTCCCTTTCCTTCTTTCCCTGTTTTCTTTCCTCCAAATCCCTATTGTTAAAGACTGAAAAGGCTGTATCCATGAGCTGATCTAAGGGGGGTCTGCGGGCCCATTTGTAATTTCTGAAGCTTCCTGCGAATATCAGGGGCAGATTGAATTATAAAATGCTGCCCTATCAAGATTCGACCCTCCGGGGATGAAGGGTCCAAGTTTGTATATTTTTGGAAGGCTTCTACTAGTCTGTTTCTGAAGAGAGCTGGGTTTTCTTCCTTGCCCTGAAAGATTTCCCTAACCTTTTCATAATTCACAGGTTTCTTGATGCAGTTTCTCATTCCTGCCAGTAAGCAATCTATCATTGCATCCCTACTCCGGATCCCTGCCTGAGTATTGTATTCCCAGTTAGGTTCCTGGTCCGGGACAGCTTGGGCAGCTGGCTGGTTAGTGCCAGGGTTCTGGGTATGCAGCTGATCTGCATACTTACGAGCCTCCTCCCAGATCCGCTGTTTCTCGTCTGGGGAACAGCAGGTGGTCAGAATTATGTACAAATCCCTCCACGACATACTAAATGCTAGAGTAAGAGTCTGGAAATTACTAGTGAAACGTGAAGGGTCCTCTGAAAAACTCCCTAGCCTGTCTTTACATTGTTGTAAATCAGTTATAGAGAATGGCACTTGTACCCTTATAGCACCTTCAGGGCCTGCTACCTCCCTCAAGGGTAGGAGTGCAGAGGTGGTAGGGAGATAAGAAGCGCCACTTCTAGTATGTCCTGCAGGGCTGGGTTTTTCCTCAGCTGGTGGCTTTAGGTTATCCATAGCATAAGGTGGTGGAGAGGTCGCTTCCTCTAAGGTAGGGGCAGAGACTTCAGAACTCTGGGGTTCCCTTAATCTCCCTTGAGAGACAGGTGGGGAGCTAAGGAGGGTATCTTCTAATTGATCAACACTTGGGCCTGTAGGTTTTGTCAGGGTGGGGCTGGAGCAAAATGAGGGATCTCGGTACAGAGCCATAAATGCCTGCACGTAAGGAACTTCAGACCATTTGCCTTCCCTCCGGCAGAATAGATCTAGCTGTAGGATAGTATTATAATTTGTGCTCCCATTCTCAGGCCATATCTCTCCACCCCCTAATTTATACTGGGGCCAAACAGTGTTACAAAAGAAAACTAATCTCTTCTTTTTTTAAGTTTTTTGGGGTCAAATTTATCCCAGTTGCTAAGAATGCAACCCAATGGTGATTTGGAAGGGATGGAAGATGTAGTTCCCATCTCGACTGCGGTGATCCTAAGAGAGAAGAAACACAAAGATACTCCTTTGCAGACTAGAGGCGTCCCTCTCTTTGCTGCCCTTAGGAGATTCCTAGTGGGCCATGGGCGTCCCCTGGGATCCCACCGAACTACCAGACGTCTCTGGCGAAAGAGATTCTAGTGAGAAAAATACTCCCTTGCAATCAAGAGGCGTCCCCCCTTTTCTTGCCTCAGGAGCTTCCTAGTGGGCCACAGGGCGTCCCCTGGGATCCCACCGAACTACCAGACGTCTCTGGCGAAAGAAATCCTAGTGAGTGTCGGCCGACAGAAATCGAAAAGACTTGAGAGAATCACCACAGTCTACTTTTGTCTCTAACTATTGGGAAGGAACCAGTCCTGCATTCTTGAGCAATTGCCTATAATCCTGAAAATCCCAGACTCTACCCTTGTGGCCCTAGTACATTTCCATTTCTGTATTCTTCATCTACGGGGACCCTCATTTTCCTGTAAGCTTTAAGATCTGGGGCAAAGGAAGTGTCTTACTAGAAAAATAATTTCTGGCCCTGTAAACCATTAAGAGGAGCACCAAGATGACCTTATTATAAAATGACTCCTTTCCAGATCACAAAGAAGACCCTTAAATATTCCATGTAACTTTCCAGAGCTTTAAGAAATTGTACCTGCGTCTGAAATCTCCCAGAAGGGACCTCAAGCGATGTCTAAATCACCACCCTTCATACTGGAGGCGTATCTCATGGAGGGACAATGAACTGAGAGGGGGAAATTAAAATACCCTTATAGAAACAAGTAAACCACCTTAGAATTCCAAATTCAATTAATTAGGTAAAAGTGGCTCTATGCAGCCATTCTAATAACCAGCGACCAGCAGGTACCTGTTGTGCAGTTCTGAGCGATGTTGCTGCTTACAATGATAGTATACACGTGGCAAAGATGGGAGTGGCTCATTCCTGCAACTGTACTTAGCGCTAGCCTAACAATGACCCCAAGGTAGATATCTTAGTACAAAGACAGCAGGAACCCTTCATACATAAAAGGCAAGTGGGGGTGTGAGTGAAGGTATAAAGATCAGAAGTCAGTTGGGGAGGAAAAGCATAAAAGACTGTCCGTGGGCCTGATGAAAAGAATGCAAAAGGAAGTCACAGTGCAGGTGCGGTGGTGACTGATATCCCGCTTGGAAGGTCCGACTATGCCTGCTGGGGGAGTGGCCGCGGGGTGGGGCAGTGTTTTGTGCTTTCCACAGTGTGCCTGACCGTTGTGCGGACATTTTCTTGTACCTGGCGGGGACTAAGGCTAACCCCGTTCCGCATCCAAGTTATCCTATCACAGGAGTCTTCAAGCGGCGGGCGCCCTTGTGGCTTTTAACTGCCCGACCTGTGCCCGCAAATTAGCGGCCGACCTTCCATCACGGAACATCAGAGTCACCGAAACAGAATAGGTGATAACGGAAAAGGGCATCCCGGGTGTCAGAGCAGCAAAGGGGGCTTACCACTCCGGTGTCTTCTCCTGGCTGGCTCGCCAAAAACTGTCACAGGTGTGCACAGGTGTGCACAGGTAACCAGGTTCTTAGTGATCGAGGACAAAGAATTGAACCGAACACACAAAGTTTATAGCATAAAGAAAGAGGGGAGGTTTATTAAGTGATAGTACACACCACAGGACACGGGAGTGAGCCAGCTCTGAGCAGAGGGGGAAAAAAAAAGGGCACGTGGGCTGGGGGATTCTATTCTTATAGAGGCAGAAGCCCCCTGCTAGTCTTTGGCGGGCTTTTTCCTGCGCAGGTACAAGGAGTTGGATTTCAAAGCTACTGCGCATGCGTGGTTTCCCATGACTTTCTTGATTGGCTACTGGAGAAGGGAGTCCCACAATGTTATTTCATTATAATGATATTATAATGAATCAGGGGTAGCACGCAGGCGCATTCTGTGATTCAGAGTTGTCCCAGAAAACAGGAACAACCCGTCTTAGGGGGTCTTTGTCATGTATAGGTGTTTTCTACCTCAGCCCTGCGGGGGTCTCGGGAGCTTCCTTCCTGACTACCTCCTGCCTCAAAAAGATTGACCGCTAATGATGCTCTAATCCTGGTTCGGTCATTCCTAAGGCCAATTCTACTCGTATCCTTCCAAAATTTGGAGTGTCTGAGCCAATTGAGTCTTTCTTTTTGTTTAAGCCACTTTGCTTTCATTTCTATCCCTTGAAACCAAAGAATCTCAAAACTGCATGAATTTATGTGGTACAACTGTATCTCATAAAAAAATATCTGAAAAGATACACACAAAATTGTTAATGGTGGTTAATTCTGGTAAATGACATACTTTTTCTTTATGCCTTTTATTTTAATTTCTTTATATCAATTATTTGTTACTTTTCAATAAAACACATTTAGAAAAAAGAGAACAGAAATAGTATAGCACTGATGATAGCCAAAGAAATGTATAACTATACATTAAATAAGATTGGGAAATGAATTTAGAATAGTGGACATTTAGCTTAACATTCTCTTTGCACTCTTTCTATGTAAAGCTGCTTAAATTCTTAATACAATTTTTAAAATGTAAACCCCAGCATTCACAAAAAGGTAGAGATAATTAATTCTATGATGTTTGAAAAAAGGCATGTACAGAGAAAGAACTAAATATGTACAGGAAAATCAAGCAATTCCTATGGGATGGACCAAATGCAATGGATATGCCTGTGAGAGAGAGGGAGAAAAGAGAAGAGAGGAGAGGAGAGGGGTGGGGAGGGGAGGAGAGGGGAGGGGAGGGGAGGCCAAAAAATAAAATAAAAACCCTTAGGATCTGCCCTGTGGGACTGCAGCTGGGTTGCATGTCCTTCAGGAGCAGAGGCTCCAACTCACGCATCTGCTCCCTGTGCAGCACTCCACAACATATTACTTGACACATTGTTGGTCCTAGTCTTAGTTATCTAACTATTGCATCACAAGTTATCACACAATTTAGCAGCTGAAGAGAACACCGTTTAGTGCCTCAGAGTTTCTATGAGGCAGGAATCTGGGCATGGCTTAGCCGGCTGCCTCTCTCTCAGGGTGACTCACAAGGCTGCAGTCATCTCAAGGATAACTGGGGGTGATCCTCTTTCCAGTTCACTCATTTGACTGCAGGCTGGTGTCAGGTTCTTTTTGGCTCTTTGCTGGAAACATGAGCTCCTTGACACTTGGGTTATTCCTAACAAGGTAGTTTGCTTTCCCGAAACTAAAGAAAAGGGAGGGAGGGAGGGAGGGAGGATGAAAGTCGCAGTCAGCGGGGGTGGGGGGTGATGGTTACTACTGACATCTAGTGCATAGAAACCAGGGATGCTGTTAAACACCCCAAAATGCCCAAGACAGCCCTCCACAACAAAGAATTATCTGCCCAAAATGTCAAAAGTACTGAGGTTGAGAAACTCTGACAATGAGTGTTGAATATTTGCAAACCATTTCATGTACATTATTTCAACCCTCATACAACCCTGTAAGGTAAACATTATTACCTCTCCATTTTATTGCTGAGAAAACTGAAGCTTAGAGAAGTTCAGTGGTTTGCCACCTAACACGTGTGTAGGAGACTGGATCTGAACCAAATTGGTCTCACTCTATTGCCAGTCTCCTTTGTGAAGCAGGAGCAGAAACAGGTGGAAAGGGAGAAAAAGGTCTGGGAGCAAGAGAAGATAACGGGATAAACACCTCCCTGCTGGGAAATGGTACAGAAGCCACTCTCATTACCTCATTTGAAATTTTCATTAAGGCAAGAGCAAGAACATGAGCAGGCTCTGTTCTCTGGGAAGGGTAGGTCGGCCTTGCCTTGGTTCGTGTCAGAGCTGAGTTGGAGCTGTGGGTCTCTGTGGTCCCCAGAGCCTGCTGTGCTCATTCTGACTGCACCCCCTCTCTGCTGCTGGGGCCCCAGCTGTGCCTCCGGAGGATCACTGGTGACTGCGCAGAGAGCCACGACCTCCCCATCCATTCTGCTTTCAGTATGGCAGTCCGGGCTTCTTCTGTGTCCAGAGACACACTGCCAATGAGATCATTGTGAAACTACCTGATAAACATATCTTAAATACCTTTTCTATCCAATTGTGTTCCCTGCCCCATTCCCCTTTTAAGACTTTAGGACTCGTTTCCTCCTGACTCCATCAGTTATAATTTGAAGATTTCATTTTCTAAGTGATCGTACCACTCTGTCTTAATTGTGCCCTCTCAATATGTCTTTCTCTTTGGAGAGTCAGCCCTTATTAGTTGTGCCCTTATTAGTCTGTATTTGAATAAGACTTATTCCTTCTGGGATGGAAATCTCAGATCCAATGACTCTCAGATGACAGTGAGAGGCTGGTAGTGCCACAGAGTTTCAGAGGATTGAATTAAAATTTTCCAGGTGTGTGGGCATTATGAAAGTTCTTGGTTCAAGTGCTTCGCAGATAAGGTCAAGTTAAAGGAGTTCATCACCAAGCCCTTATTTTATGAAATGTTAAAGGGACTTATCTAAGAAAAAGAAGATAAAAAACATGTATATAGTAAAATGACAGCAAGTTCACAATTATTATCAACCACACCTAAAACAAAAACAAACACAAACTAAGCAATCAATTAGAACAGGAACAGAACCACAGAAATGGAGATCACATGGAGGGTTAGCAATAGGGGAGTGGGAGGAGGAGAGAGGGGGAAAAGGTACAGAGACTAAGTAGCATAGATTGTAGGTAGGAAATAGACAGAGGGAGGGTAAGAATAGCATGAGAAATGTAGAAGCTAAAGAACTTATGACACATGGACATGAACTAAAGGTGGGGAATGTGGGTGGGAGAGGGTGTGCAGGGTGGAGGGAAGTGAGGGGGGAAATGAGACAGCTGTAATAGCATAATAATAAAATATATTTAAAAAAGAAAAAAATTGGCAAGGAGGGGAAATGTTTTCTCTACCCTGGGGCTTCTAGGGTAGATGAACCTTTCATCAGCTGAGAATTTGTAGGTATGTGCCTGTTGGGATTTGCAAGGACACACATTCTTTGGCCAAATATGGCCTTGGCATATAGCTGGCCTTGTGGGAGCATCGTCCTTGCAGCTTTGGTCTGTGGTTGAGTGACTAATGTCATCTTACCTTGCTCTTACCCTAATCTAAACTGGGGCCGGGGTCAGGGGCAGGGGAGGTGGATAGAGTTCTTCATTTGTGCTCTTGGTGGGCCAACTGCAAAGTTGCACAGGCTTGTAAAGTCTCCGGCTGTCAGCTGATATTGTAGCAGCTGCATCTAGAGACAAACAAATTCCAGTCTGGAAATGGTAGTTGTAAACATGCAAAGGGCCTTTTAAAATTTACAGGAACTATAGTAAGCAAAACCACACATACACAACCACCAGCAAATCAGGTGACACGGAGTAGCCTGTTTCTTCTGCCAGGTTATTACTGATTTCTGACTGGTCGGCATGGTTTGGCTTTAGTTCTCTATTCTGGTGACTAGTTACTGGGATTTGGGTTAGAAAGAAATTTTTATTCAATGTTATCTTGTTTCTTTTTTCCTTCTGAAACTTTTTGTTATTTGATTATTATATATACGCATTTATTACCTTGGGGTTTTCAAATATTTTTGGCAGTGACCACAGTAAGAAATTAGTTTTATTAGTTTTTTTTAAAAAATATTTTATTCACTTATTTTTTAGAGAGAGAAGAGGGGAGGGAGAAAGAGAGAGAGAGAGAGAGAAATATCACTTGGTTTCTTGGAAAGAGAAACATCAATTGGTTTCCTTTCCCACGCCCTCAACTGGGGATACGGCCCACAACTCAAGCATGTGCCCTGATGGGGAATCGAACCAGCAGCCTTTCAGTTTACAAAATGATGCCCAGCCCAGTGAGCCATACCAGTCAGGGCAGAAATTAGTTTTACATTGTGACACACTATGTACATGCACACACACTCCAAAAACTAAAAGTTCAGCAGAAAATATATTCTCTCTGTGTGTGACTCGTGCTAACATTTCATTCTACTCCATTCTATTCTTGTCTAATCTAGTCTATTAAAAATGCCTTTTGTTGTCCATTAACTTCACAACTCATTAAAAGAATATGACCCACAGTTTGAAAAATATCACATTACTTAAACTGTGGTTTAAAGAGTAACAATTTGTAGCCATCTGGTGAAATTCAAAGTAACTAGAAAGTGAATTTAATTAGCATTTTCCAGGATTTTTTTCTGTGGGGTCCACACTATTGCTCATGCAGCTCTTCAGTGCAATCTTTTGTTTTTTATATTTTGCTTCTTTTTTCTTTTAGTTTACTTTCAATATTACTTTGTATCGGTTTCAGACATACAGAATAGTGGTTAGACAATCATATACTTTACAAAGTGTTCCCCTTGTTCAGTAGCATCTTAATGTACCCACAATTTCACACTTTCTCCCCAGTTCTGATGAACTGTCAAAACCGTATCATTTTAACAGATTCTTTTCTACACCCTCACACACAGAGGGCCTTTGGGAGCTCCTTTCGAAGTGTTACACCTTTGAGGCTTGGCAAGGTTGGGGGACACGGTGCCCTTGATGGTGGCCATGGTCTGTGTAAACATGAAGGAGTCCATCCCGGAAACGGCAAGCCCAGGGAAGCGCCAGGGCTTAACAGGTGTCCCTGCAGGAGTCAGCACCCGGGGAAGAGAGGGAACCAGGCGGGGAGCCAAGTCACATGGAAGCTTGGAAGTCATGGACAGAAGGCAAAGGGGGCAGGGCACGGGGCGATTCCTAAACTAAAGAGCTGCACACGGTGGGAGCTCCAGACCCTTTGCCAGTCACGTGGGCGAGGAGCGTGCTGCGAGCACTTTAAGAAGCAGCTCTGAAACTGCTGCCCGGAGCCTCACAGTAAGGGAGACACTCAGGTTCATCCATAATAATTCATTCCACAGGCAATTTTCCTTCAAGAATCTGATATTAAGTGAAGTCAAAGTTTGTCTGTCATTGCCCATAATACACAGTGGCAAAAGCCATGCATTTGATCATTTCATCCATAAACGTGTCAGTACGTATATAAAAGCTATTTTTCAAAACAAAACCCAAATGACATCACACTTCAAATTTTGTAATAATGACTTCTTAATATCATTCAATATCCAATTAGTATCTACATTTTCCTAATATTGTCCTATAATTTGTTCTTTGTTTTTACATTTTGTTTATTCTAGTCAGGTTCCAAATAATTGGGACCATGGTATTTAAATTGATTGATCTGTCTTATAAGACTTTTTTGTAAGTTTTTCCCCATTTTTTTCACATTATCCAGAGCTCTTTAAATAATAGGATATGTCCCAAACCACATAAACTGTTTATGTCAACTCGTCAGCTGAGAAAAATAGCTGCACCCCTCTTCTCCATGTAGGAGGGGAAAAGCTTGCACGAGGTGGCCCCAGAGGCAGTGAAAACTAGACCCACCCCACTTGCTTCCATCATTCCTAAAACCTCCCCCACGACACTCACTCCTTTACATGTCTAAAAGGCCTCTTTTATTTTTTTTTTGATGTTTTGAGTATTCTATTTTTAATATAATTTATTCAGTTATGTTTATGTTATTTACTTTTTTACTTTATTTTTACTGTTTATGCTATTACAAACATCCCCATTTTCCTGCCCTTTGCCCACCTATCCTCATCCCCAGACTTTGCCACCCCCCTTCCCTCAGGCCACCACCACACTATTGTCCACGTCCGTGGGACATGCATACACGTTCTTTGGCTAATCCCTTCACCTCCTTTCATCCAGTCCCCTCCTGCCCTCCCCTGTGACAGCTGTCAGTCTGTTCCACGTGTCCATGCTTCTGTTTCTACGTTTGAACTACTTCATTCTACAAACAGGAAATCTGTTCCTCTCTCATATTGATATCTCAATTCTTTGCCAGTACAGAGCTTATAAATGAGGCCCAGGGATGGTAACCTGGTGAGTCATCAAAGAGTTGATTCTATTCGACAGTTTTAGTGATAATCCATGTATTTATTGCCTTTGTGAGCTGGTACATACCAGGACAAGATGCTAATTTTTCTATTTCCAGAATGAGTTTTCTTGCATTCACTGGAATAAACTAACTGTCTCACCATCATTCAATAGCTATTTCTATACTTTAAAAATTATAAAAATATCATTGTATGTTAAAGCTAACACACATTTAGAGACCACAGACTTTCTTTTTCCTTTTTTCACCTTTTCCCTGTATCATGTGGCTACCGCTTTCCCTTGGCTTGGATTTCTGGGTGACTTGAGTACCAGAGGATGTTCACAAGAGTAGAGATACCCCTTGGCAGCTCTGCTCTTTACATAATGTAAACTGCACCCACACTAAGGGTCTAGTTCAGTGAGAATTGACACATGCACACACTATGTAACCTCCATGCCACTCAAGACAGATAAAACATATTTTCATCACCCCCAAAGGTTCCCCTTTGTCTCTTTGCAGTCATCACCCCTTCCCTGGTTGGCAGACAACCACTGATTTCTTTTTTAAAAAAAGATTTTATGTATTTATTTTTAAACAAAGGGGAAGTGTGTGAGAGAGGGAGGGAAATGTCAATGTGTGATTGTCTCTCACGTGCCTCCTACTGGGGACCTGGCTCTCGACCCAAGCATGTGCCCGGAAAAGGAATTGAACCAGCAACCCTTTGGTTGGGAGGCTGGCACTCAATCTACTGAGCCACACAGCCAGGGCCATTGATTTGTTTTCTATCAACAGAGATTAATTATACCCCTTCTGGAGTTTTATATAAATGGAAAATACAGGATAGACCCTTGTCCTGGCTTCTTTAGCTCAACTTAAGTTTTTGAGATTCACCCATGTTTTCGCATGTATCAATATTTGCTCTTTTTTATTACAATATTTGTTCTTTTTATTATTGACAAGGAGTCTATGATATGGATCACCATAATTTGTTTATCCAGGTTACACAGTGTGTACATTTGTCAAATCTCACTGAGCTAGACTTTCTGACTATTTTGAATAAAGCTGTTAAAACAAATGTATGGAAGTCTGTGTGGACATATGCTTCCATGTTTCATGGGTAAATGCCTAGGAAAGGAATTGCTAGCAAGTGTAGGGATAACTCTATAAGAAATTGCCAAAGTGTTTCCCAAAAAGGTTTTGTCATTTTACATTCCCACCAGTGATGTATGAGGATTCCTGTTAACCTAGATCCTCACCAGGATTTGCTGTTGTCAGTCTCGATTACAGTTACTCCAGTGCATTCGTAAGAGGATCTCACTGCAGTTGTAATTTGCATTGACCTCATGAGAGAAGATTAGCATATTGTCATGTGCTTACTGGCTTATTTGTATTATCTTCTTTTGTGATGTATGCAACTCTTTTGCTAATTTTTACTGGGTTGTTTTCTTACTCTCAACCTGTAAGACTCGTTTGTAAATTTTAGATGTAATCTTTTGTCAGACAGATGTATAGTGCATTTTTCCTCCCAGTCTGTGGCATTGTTTTTTTATTTTCTTAATAGAATCTTTTAAAAAGCAAATTTTAAAAAATTTTATGAAATCCAATGTATTATTTTTACAAATTTTACAGTTTGTTCTTTCCATGTTCTATCTAAGACACACATCTTTGTGTACACTAGCATAGTAAGATAGTCTCCTCTGTCTTCTTGTAGTTTTAGCTTTTAAGTTGAGGTATATCATTCATTTAAAATAAATGTTTGTGTACAGTATGAGGTAACGGCAGCAGTTCATTTTTGTCCGTATAAATATTCCAGTTGTTTCAGCGCCACTTGTTAAAAGACTATTCTTTCTTCACCTTTGCTGAAGCAGCAGAGTAATCTGCTTCTGAAATCTTAATACTATTCCACTGATCAAAATGTTTATTTTTAGGCCAAATAGTAATGGCAGTAGTTTTGTTAAGTAAGCCTTGAAATCAAGTAGTATAAGTCTTCCAACTTTGCTCTTTGTCTAAAAAAAATTAGTTATTCTAACTCATTTGCATTCCCATACAAATTTTAGAACTAGTTGTGCATAATGGAATGCTTGTCAGTAGTAAAAAAATTATGCTGAGAGAAACCAAGCAAAAAAGACCAAGCAAATATTATTTGAGTGGATATTCTAGAAAATGCAAAATAATCTATCCTGATAGAAGGCAGATTAGTGATTTTCTGGGGACAGGTCATGAGAGATGAGTAGCGAAGAGGAACAGGCATGAGAGATCACACAAAGGAATAGGAAACTTTGGATGTTCCGAACTCATGTATCCAAACTGATGGATGTGTTTAAATCGTGGTGAAGGTGTCATGGGTGTACATATATAAGGAAGTATCAAACTGCACACTTTTTGCTTTTGAGGTTTGTTACACTTCAATTATACTCCAATAAAGCTGTTTGTAAAAAAACAGACATTTCTAAAAAAATAAGGGAGCTAAAGAAAGCTTTCAAAGACTCAAGATCAAGAAACAGGATTAAGAATTAGAATGGTTTGGGGCTTCTAAACAACAACACTGGAGACTAGAACACAATAGAGAAATGCTTTCAAAAGCCTAAATGAAAATGGTTTCCAACCTAAAATTCTATATCCTGCTAAGCAATAAAGCAAGAAGACCAAGTTTTTAGATATATGCAACCTAAATAAAATTAATTTACTTATGACTTTCGCAGAAAGCCACTGTAGTTTCTACACCATCAAAAGAACAAAGTAAATGAAGGAAGAGGATTACATGAGATGTGAAATTTCCTGGGACCCGAGACACAGAGAGGCGAGAGGAAGTCTCTGGATGGTGGGGACGGGCAATGAGAAAGGCATCAGTGAGGGCAGCATTCTAAAGAGTGGGAGCTGCAAGTAAACAGAAGCTCCAGGAGAGAAGTGTGTTGTTGTTGTTTTTAATGAAACCAGTAGGAGACTATCTGATATGTTTTACAATGCGAAAATTGTACCGAGAGGCTGTTGGAGCAAGTAGGGAGCATTAGCGATAGATAGAGAGAAAACAAAGCAGATACTAAGAATCAAGCAATTGTTAATGCCAGAGCTGACAAGAAGTCGTACAAGAAAGGAAACAGCCATAGTACACTGTGACTGTGGTAAATGCTGCTTACTCACTCACAACACTATAAAAACTGAATATTGATTTGTTTTCATTGTAAATTCTTTCTAGTGGAAAGAGGAGATGAAGCAAAAGGTAGAGAGAGTGAACTGTGTGTTCTGCTGGACCATAACAGAAAATATTTAATGTATGGAACTATATTAAAAAGAGTTGGAAACTCAATTTTCAATTGTGCAAGTAAACATTAGGGAACCAACAAAGACACTGCCAGCCCCTGGGAAGCAGAGCCACGGGAGTGACCGGTGGGACAGGCATGGGGAAGTCTTTCTTTACAGATTGTTTACTATGCTTTGACTTTTAAAACCATGAGCATATATTTTTGTTAAAAAATACAAGTTAAATAATTTGTAAATGACCTCTGAATAAATTTCTGGAGACTGTATGTAAATAAACTGACTTCTTCAGGACTCAGCTGGTTGCATATCATTTATTGAATGGAGTTTTTCTATTTATTACTTATCTGCCTGAGTGGAGATCAGTAAATAACATTGCTGAAGTCTTCTGGAAAACTTCTGCCAAGAGTTAATTGGGGTTAATTGAATACTTTTAGTATTCCATTTTAATTTATCCATAGGCTTCTTAGTTATCTCTCTTTTATTTTGGATTTGTAGTGGTTGCTCTAAGGCTAACAATGCACATCCTTAAGAAAGTCCATTTAGAGTCCGTATGGTACCTCTCCAAGCTTCAACTGCAAATCTGACCTGTGCACTTCCTGCTGCATCCTTCCTACTTCACACCCGATGCTTCCACTTTCCACTCTGGACTTTACAAATGTCATAAACTTACAATAATACAATTCCATTGACTCACCCACCCTTGTTCTTTGTGCTTCTGTTATCACATCTTTATTTCTATGGCAGTTCTAAAATTCCTGTACAACATGATTCACTTTACTTTCAATAGTTTGTTTACTTTCAAGGACATTATGAAAGGAACAATATTCTCATTTAAGTGTACCCTCTTATTTACCACTTCTGGGACTGTCTTTCTTTCCTTAGATCTGAGTTTCCTTCTGTATCATTTCCTGTTTGTATTTGTCCTAGGGCAGGTCTGATGGTGGTAAATTCTCTCAGCTTTTATTTAACTGAAAATGTCTTTACTTCATCCTTTTAACTGAAAACTATTTTCACTGGATATAGAATTGTAGGTTGACAGAGCTTTTAGTTGTTTCTTTTTAGTTTTAATTTCAATACTTTAAATATTCTACTCTATTATATTCCCTTGTATGGAATATGCTTTTTTTCTAGTTGCTTTCAAGATATTTTACCCTTGATTTTTCAGCAGTTTGATGTGTCTAAGGGTGATTTTCCTTATAGTTATTTTTTCTGAAATTTTCTTTTTTCTAAATCTTTAAGTCAGAAATTTTCATTAAATTTAAGGAATTTTTGGTCATTATTTTCTCAAATTTTTTGTCTCTTTATGCCTTCTTCTGATATTTCTATTATGTGTATATTGGATCATTTTTTTTCTACAGATTTTTAAGGACCTCTTTATTTTTATTTTGTTTTTTTTTTCTTTCAGTACTTCAGATTGGAAAAGTTGTCATACTTTTCAATTTCAGAATTCCTACATGGTAATATATGTATACATATTTTCATTTCTCTGCTGAAATGTCCTAGCTATTTACTAAGGCATAATATTTTAAGTTCTTCCACATTTTTTATTTTTTTCTCTTAAGATATTTATAATAGCTGCCCTAAAATTTTTGTCTAGTAAGTCCAGCATCTGAGTCATCTTGGGGTTAGAGTTTATTGACTTCTTTTTATAAGTCATCTCTTCCTGCTTCTTTGCATATCTGGTAATTTTTTATTGTGTATTTGGTATTGCTGGTGATATATTCTAAAGACTCTGGATTCTCTCATCTCTCTTAAAAGAAGTTTATTTTTGTTCTACTAGGCAGATCAATTACTGGTTATCACCTTGAACTTGTTGTATAGGTTGGGCTTTTCACTATGTTGGGGTAGATCTGTGGAAATCCCCTCAACTTAGCTTTTTCTGGAGAATTGGTGTTAGGCTTTTTTAGATTAGGTTTAGCGACTAGCCTTTAGCCTAAAGCATGGTTCTCACTTCTGACATGTGGCCTTTCTGGTCTCAACGCTGGATACTTGAGGTATTAACAAGATACTAATGCTGTCTCTCCACTATAGCTGTGCAGGATCTCCATCCTCCCCCAGCTCTGCATACTTAATTATGCAGAAGTGTTCTCTGGTAAGCTTTGCACAGTCTTGCCCTGCGCATCTGCAGCACAGTGCTCAGCCAAGGACACGGGGAGAACTCCCTCCTGTTCTGCAGTTCTTCTTCTCTACCGCCGGATTTGCAGATCCCAGCCACTGCAGAAACCCCAAATCTGATCTATGTTTTCTCAGCTCACCAGGGCTACTGCGCTCTGCTTAGATGCCAGCAATCCACACCATGGTTGGGAAAATATCCCCAAGCAGAAAACTAACAATGTGGGGCTTACCACCTGTTTCCCTTAGGGGTCATCCTTTGCATTGCCTCTTTCCCTCCCTAGGTTAGACAATAGTTGCTTCATGCATTTTTCCAGTTTGAGGATGGTTTACCACAGGAGGGATAATCCAATAACCGGTTATCACATTATAGCCCCAAAGCAAATTCCACATGCAATTTTTCAACTCTATAATATCCATATTTATGAAACATAACAAGAATGTAATGATTTAATCCATTAAAAAATTTAATATGGTTCTGGCTGGTGTGGCTCAGTTCATTGTAGCATCCTTCCATGGACCGAAAGGTCACAGGTTCGATTCCTGGTCAGGGCACATAGCCGGGTTGCAGGTTTGATCCCTAATCAGGGTGCATACAAGAAGGCAACCAATCAATGTGTTCTCTCTTTCTCTCTATCTCTCTCTCTATCTCTCTCTTTCCCCCTATCCCTTCCTCTCATTCTAAACTTTTTTTAAAAAGTCCTTGGGTGAGAATATTTTTTTTTTAGGTTTAATATGTTAAACTTGGTATACTGAGCCAGTTAGACCACTGGGCCATTTGGGAACACTGTGCTGCTCTGCAGTGGGCCCTTCCAGCTGAATGATTAGTCAATGAGCCCACCCCTACCACCCTGCCCCTACAGTGCATTTGAAGTTGGGCCTTAGCTATTTGGATGTCTTATAGGGTCTGTTTTCAACTTTGCATAATGGAGGAGTCCAAAGAGAAAAAGAAAAAATATTTTAGTTTATAAGAGGCTACACCTAGAGTGGTACTGCATCAAATAGCCTACGATTTTTGTAGAGTAGGATGAAGGTCCATCAAAATGTCAGAGAGAATAAACAAAAGAATAATATTATCTCATATCTGAATAGTGAATTTCTTAATTGGGCCTCCCACTAATTTTATGAAAAGGTAATAAGCTGTTATCATTCCCATTTTGCAAATGAGGAAACTAAGAATCAAATCAGGTAATTGACTTGGCCAATGTCACATAGATAGATGATAATGGAACTCAGAAAGGCAAAGTCCCTGTGAGTAAATTGGCTAGTTATGGCCTGTTACATGGGCAGCTCAAACCAGCCTAGGAACAGACATGGCCAACTATGAGGTGTAATTTGAGAGATGTCAAATCATTCACCCACTAGTTTATCAGGGGGCCTAAAATTTCAGCATTAGTCATTCATTTTAGCTTGAGACATGGATGAGCTGTTAAAACGGAGCTCTAATTACCTTACATTTTGTACAGCAATTCACATTTTTCCAAATGTGTTCTATATTTAATAATACCTAATACTTATTATGAACACTTTTACATGGCAGGCACTATATTATGTTTTTGCATATATTGGCTATTTTTATCTATATACTCCTAATATTCCAAAAGAAAGGTACTATAAATATCTTCATTTAAATATGAAGAAGCTAAAACATAAAAAGATAAAATATCTTGCCCTAAGTCATACAATTAATTAGAAAGACTTGGAATTTGAGTCCATATCCAGCATTCTTGCTTTTAACCATTAAACTGTTATGTGATTAGAGCCAGTCCAAAGATTTGCCAGGTAAAAACATTATTAAGTCACCTCCCACAGATGAACCAATGGAGACCCAGAAAATTTAAGTGACTTGCCCAAGGTTTCCTAAATAATTATTAGTTAATTCTTAACTAATCCTGGGGGTCATGCCTCCTAATCAATTATTTCCAGATATACTAAGCCAAAAGGATTAGAAGTTAAGTCATGATCAGCAAAAAGAAAGATTAGGCAGACAGTTACATTTTTATGAGAGCTAAGGTAAGATATTTTGCAAAACTAAAAAGCAGCTTGAGAATTTTTAGCCCCAGATGGTGACAAAATTATGAATTTCATGCTATAAATATTTATTGATTGCATAACTATATTCTCAGTACAGGAATATATCTATAAACAAAAAAATAAAATTTCTGCTTTCATAGGATTTACATTCCAGTGGAATATAAAAAACCATTACTGATGACGTAGAAGAATTATATTGAAGGTAAAGGGATACAATATAAAGCAGAATTAAAAATGAATTTAGCAAAAAAAAATTCAAATCTACTCCTTTAATAACTTGCTTATTTCCCGTATGCTTCTTCCAGGAATCAACCCACTGATGTGCAAAATGTAGGTGCCTTGAGATTTTTCAAAATATAACGTTAAACTTGTTGATGGTGTAAGTTACAGACTATCAAAGGATGAGATAAGTTCCGCCAAACAGTACGACAGGACCAGATGGAAATGTAAAGACAAAAACTCAACAGCCGATTGGAGCACATCAAATCTTCAAAACCATTTCCTGGCCTTAAATCTCAGAGGGCTATGATATATCAGTACAATCTTCTCAAATCTTCCTTTTGTATGTCTTCTTCTAAGTTATCCGAAGTTCTTACTACGAAAAGGCACCATGCAGGCAGCTAAAACGAGCGGAGATCACGGAGGGGTAGGGAAGTTGAGAAACTATTTCTGGCCCTGTGCAAACTACCTTTACCGTCATCACTTAAACAGAAGTCTAGCTTCTCCAGTTCTCTACTTGGATTTACTTTAACACAATCATCAGAACTGACAAGGGACGAGTTCCAGCTCAGGATAGGAAAAAAAAAAAAACACCAAACCTTTGATTCTTTAGCCCAAGTTGCTAGGCAGCAGCTGTTCCCACGCCAAAGGAGCCAGCTCTTGCTTTTATCAGCAGTTGTCAATCATGCCCAGCATGCAAGAGCCTCCAGGAAAAGCTCGTTTTTCTCCTCTCTCTTGCTGGTCCCATCCACACCAGTTTTGTGGGATCTCTTCAGGACCACACTTAACTCTCAGGGTTCAGTGACTCCCACTTCACACCTACAACTCAGGAAGGTGTATCCCTTTCCCCAAACGATGCCTCTGCTCATCGAAGGCTGCCTGAAGTTCCAGAGGGCTTCACTCTTCCGGCCCAAAGACTCTGTTGTACATTGATATGCAAATCCAGGCCCTGTCATGAACCAGTTTGGGTAAATGGATTTATCAAATCATTTCCACTGAAAAGGAGGGCATCATAGATAGAGGTGGGGTGAGTGGTGGTGAGCAGAACAGCACCTGGCAAGAAAGAGAGGAGCAGGGAGAGGAAAAGGCAGTGACAAAGGGAGCAAGGAGGCCAGGAAGAGATGTTGGAACCACTGATGATAAACCAGCCAGCTCCTTAGTTTCCCCAATGGCTGGTCTTAATAAATGGCAACTATCCCAGTCTTTCACTAAATAGAACCCATGCCGCATCTTGCTGTCCAACCACATAAACCAGGAATGGGAACCAGAGGTCAAGATGAAGGAGGGTGTGGAGGATACTGCAATGCACTGCCAGAATCCTGAGAGACCTTTTATTTCCAGCTGCTGGGACTGCTACCAGCCCCTCACCCTCAGCCATCAGCCACCTGTGGGCATTGCCTGAGGCGGAGGAAACAGCCTGACCAAAATCACCTCTTCTTTGCAAGTGGTCCCACATCTAACTCAGAGGAATAAAGGCCCTGTCCATGGCACTTCTGCAGTTTCATCCCATCTTCTTAACTCCCATATGGTTGGCTGAAGCATCTACTAAGACTGCGCCACAGTCAGCTTCTCCCTCTGCTCAATCTTGCTTCCTTTCCTTCTCTTCCACAGGGGTTGATTTCTAAAAAATCTGCATGCCAATCTCCATCTCAAAGTCTGCCTCCTGGGGAACCTGAACTATGATGGCCAGGCCGGGAGGCCTCCATTTCCCAGAAGAAGCTTACCCCATCCCACACTGTTCCACAGACGCCAAGACCAGGGTGTCCTAGGCTGCTGTAATGGCTGCCTAATGCTCTGTGTAGGCTGCAACTGGGAGATCTGTCCCTAAGGGAGGCCCTGAAAGCTTAACTTCTCACACATCAAACAACAACAAACACAAAAAGGTGATTCACTTCATTTAATAAGCATTCACTGAGCATGAACTCTTGAACAAGGACGAAATTATTTGCTGCCATCATGGCCGTCATCTTCATGGTCAACGCTGTTACAAGTTCATATTTCAAATGCTATCTCCGGGTCTGGTGTTCTGGGAATTAGGAAACAAGTTGCTATCCACCCATGTTCCCGTTATGGTTTCACAAACTGAGGTGCTATCCCCATTCAGTCTTTGCATTTCCTGATCAAAGTATACTTAGTTTTCAAATTGTCCAGCTGTAGCTACGTCCCCATCTGCTTGATCATTCCCATTGCTTTCTCTGGAATGGCTTCACTTAAGCCGGGTTTTTTGAGTCACAGTGACCCTGTGTGTTTCCTTGTTTCCTAGATGTGGCTGGACCAGAGTTTGGAACCAGGTAAGATTATATTCTTTTGATTTGTTTCCAATGGTCTCATTGAAGATGTCCAACCAGACTTCATGGTAAAGCTACTGTATGTGGCCATGTATAATGCCCACTCTGTTTTTGTGTGCATTGTACAGGGGAATAGTATACCCATTGTTATACTCATGGTATGTAATCATTATACCCACGGGTAATGCCCATCCTTATTTTTCCCTCAAAATTTTGGATGAAATGTGAGCACTTTACATGCAAAATACAGGTATTCACTGGGTCAGGAAGACTTTAGGGCTTCTCTGAGCATATGCAACAGCTCAAAGTCCATCCCATGAGCAAAATTTTAATAATTATATTTCCTCACACACTGCATTATATTCACACTCATGGACATTCAGATGCTCATTTGAGTGCTCTGTGATTTTCTATGCTGTTTGACATTTCACTCCCTTAAACAATTTAACATCTTCTATAAACTAAGAAGCTTGACTACAGATGTGCTTTGCCAGGATGCTCCTAACCTGAGAAGTAACTGAATCTTCTCTGACTACTCAAGATTCCACTATTTAGACCTCCATGAAGTGCCCAGTTGCCTACTTTTCATTCCTTGCCTTTAATTTGTATCACTTTTCCTTTGCAAAATCATCCCACAAATTTCACGATGATGCATGCTGGAGACTGAGGCAATGTGGTGGCAAACATAAGGCCACCCTAAGATGTTCACTAATCCAGACATATCATGGACATACACCTGGAATGGCTTCCCCATTTTTCCCTTAGTGCTGCAGTGGGGTCGAACTCCTTCACAGCCCCTAAACATGCTCCACTTTCTGGTTGTGAGCTGACCATTTCCGCTGTCCTGGATATGACCTCTTTAGCCTTCCTCAGGTTGAATTCACTCCCTAGAGATTCCCAACAGACTCAGAATAAGAACAGGACACAAAGGTTCTTGGGCAAGTGTCGCCAATGGGACGTGGACAAGTTACCTTATAACTTCCGATGTAGACAGAATGACACCAGTGAAACCTCACTATTGCATTCAAGATGTGATGAGTTGGCAAATTCTGGGTTACTTCTCAAACATACTTTGGACAAAATCTTGGGATTCTGCTCCTTATCAGAGACTGTGAAGAATAATGTGTGCAGAATTTACAATATCACAAGGAGCGAAAGCACCTATTCTCTCATATTGATCTATGAAGAACTGGGAAATGGTGCATTTAATAAGGTATTATTATTAAATCTCTATTCTTCCTGGCTGTGAATCATATCTCTAAATATAGATTTGCGTGTGTGTGCATGCATGCAATTGTGGCATCTTCTCTGTTGACTCAAAGGATTTTATTTCAACTTTTCATTTCTAAGAAGTCACCGTGCTCTCCTATTCCTGTTTGCCTGAGTCACACCCCCCTCCTTTTGCTCCCTGTGAGATAACAGGGACAGATTTGCACGACTAAAGTACAGGGTATTTTCAGAAACAAGCTACTATAGTTAGCCTTCTCGGTGGGAATCAAAACCACCACATTATATTTCAGGACAAAGTGTCTCATCTAATGACTACTGACAAGGTAGCGTGCAGTTCATGCATCTTGAATCATAGATTTTGAAATTTTAACCAAGATTCAATGGTTTGCTCTTGTAAATTTCTAGATACACCACAAATATGTTTAGGTCATTGGTAATAATAAATGATGATGATTGAAGAAGACAATGACAATGATAAATAGATGAACCGATTAATTTATAAATTTGAATGCAGTTGCTTTAAATATTAACTTGGTTATCTCCCTGTGCTTAACCTACAGAGTGCCAACTATTTTTATTTCTTTGTAAGTATTACTTTATAGGACACTCAGTGCTCCATCATCACCCAGCCATGCAGCAAGTGGTGGAAAATTGGCAGTTCAACCACTTGGCATATAGCAATGTATGTGGTAGCACTGTAACAGAAGGAGACTGACTAAAAGCAGTGTTCAATCAAAGTGCTACATTTATGCAGGTCTACAGACAGGGAATTTTCAGACCTCTGAGTGATAAGAATGGTTTGCTTGTCTATGAGATTATTAACTTCACCACTAAGAGTAAGTTGTGAACATTTACAAGAACCATGCATTAACATAATTTTGTAGATAGTAGCACTGTCTTTCCCATTCTAGGCAAAGCCAGTTCCTACTCCACGCTTACTCTGGTAAACTAATGAGAAACGTAGACTCCCAGGTTGTGGGTGAACAGCAGGGTAAAACAGAGCATGGTCTGGGAATTCTTACTTTCTGTTAAAGCATGAGTGTCACAATTTAAACCGTGATAATGCATGATCAAAAATAACAAGGGGATTGTGTACTTCATGTTCATTCCACCTCATGCCATTTAGAAGTTTTCAATGACCATTTATGATATTTTCCTGTCTTCTATACTAAATAAGATGTTCTTTTTTCACTTTTCTCCTTTCCTTCTTTCTACCCTTCCTTTTACCCCCCACTCCCCTCCCCCTTTTCCTCCCTTCCTTTCTTTTACTGGAACATATATTATTTTTATATGATCTCCAATTGCTAACTCTTTCTAGAGAAAGACAGCTACAAAGAGAAGACTTCGTTCAAGCATGGACATTTTTTGTTACACTCAGAGCTGTTTGTTCTTTTGGCATTTTCTGAATAAAGCTGAAGAGACAGTGTGTCTACCGGCATCTGGTCTGTAGCAGATTGCCAGACTACAATGTTATTCCAAGGGTCTGGAGATTAGAGTAAATGAAAGAGCTTTCCCTTTCTAGTTATGTTTATTACCTTAATTATTTAGAAGGAAGAAAGGGAAGGAGCATACAGTTGCCATATGCCAGGCACTTTCACATGCGGTAAGACTGTCTTTTTCATCTTTGTTTGCTGCCTGGATATTTATTTGCTCTTGCTTTAAAGAATGAAAACTGACTTGTGAAAGCCAAATATTATTAAATTATTCCAGGCTTCCACAGGAAATTTGCCTATTGAAACAATTCCCCTAAACAGTCACAAGAACCACTTCTCGCCCATTTTGGGGGATCATCCCATGTATATAGTTTTTAAATCCTCTAAGCACCGGCTTTTGGCACCGGAACACATTTTGTTCTGTAGGTATGTGTACACGTGTCAGATGTCAGGGAAGGAAGTCAGTTGTTGAGGTGCAAGGAACCTCAACTGGGTGGAACTGAGGTTCCAGACTGGGTGGACAGACCTGGGTTTTAGGCTCAACTCTGCCTTCCTCTTGCTGTGTGACCTTGCGGGAGTAAGTTCACCTCACCGAGTTTTAGTGGTCTCATCACGCATTAAAGACTTTATGTCTACAGTGGTTTCACACACTTCTCATATTCCTCCTAACTTTTCTGTAGCTCTTCACTGGATGTCATTTGGCCCATAAAGATTCATGATTATATCTTCATTGAGGAAACTATACTTGGTCAAAATAAAAGTATTCCCTTTTTTTACCACATAATTGCCTTTTCTTTTGAATTCTACATTTATCTCATTACAATGACTCTTTTCTTTTTCTAACCATTTTGATTGACTCATTGGGGTATAAACATGGAACAGCTCTATCATACAAATAGTGGTTATCAGCTGAACTGAATAAACTGTTAACAATATTTTGGTCTGCTCTCATACTTTGCAGTCTCTCTTAGGTTATTGGAGTACCCAGTCAAAATAGTCGTCTCTCCCCTCCTCCAAGCACAGGCTAGAGCTGTGCTCCTCTTAGCTCGGGAAGAGAATCTGGGGCGGGGTAGGGGTGGGGTGTGGATCAGCAAAACACATGTTATACTCTCTGCCCGCCATGGTTCAATGCTTCTGTCTATGAGGTAGGGAGAGTAACTGCTACTCAGAGCTTCATTTCAAATAATATTACTTGAGAAATTACTACTGCTATTCATTTATTTGAATCACTTCCTATGTTTCCCAAAACAGTGGTGAATAATCTGAAAACTCCCCGTAAGCATTTTAAGCAAGGTAGTAACACAACCAGATTCATATTTTCAAAAGACTACTCAGCTGACAGTGTGGAAAATGAGTTTGAAGTGAGTTCAGAGTGAAAGCAGGAAGTCAGATTAGAGGGACACTATGAGAGTCCAAGGACACCATGGCAAGAGCTGGATCAGGGAAGCGGCAGCCAGTGGGTGACAAAGTGAAAGGTTTTGGAGGTAGAGTGACCTGAACGGCTCCTCCTGTGCTGAGCTGGTTAGTCGGAGGTAAACAGTTGTAATGGTGCCAAGTGGAGAAGTGGGAGCCGCTACAGGACTTCTGGTGGGAACACGGGGATGTTAAACTGTTTCACTTATTGGGGAAGGGACACTAATAGAGGAGATAAAACAACAATCCTTTTAACGTGTTTACAGCTTTTTCCTTGTTTGTTGTCAGTCCCTGAATATCATGTTAATTTAATTCTTCCACAGCAGGTAACTTTTCAGGAAATTTCTTTATTTTGTGATAACAAAGAGTGAATAGCGTTGGCTTGCCTGAGATGAAGAGTCAAAACTGGAGAAGCCACAGGATCAGCATGTGCTGTTGTCTAGGTTACCACCTGGTGCTCCAACTTCTGCACAGCAGACAAGTAGCCCTGAGGGTGTCACAACTCAGAGGGATCCTGCTGCTTGAAATAAATGCATGAGTGTCTGGTGCCCTGACACTCCAGTGCATAAAGCGAATGCCTGCCAGATGCAGTCCGATGAACTGCTGTGTGATTTTAAACCAGTGACTGCATCTGAGTAGGCCTCAGTCTCCAAAGCCATAAAATGTAAGGCCAGTGCTAGCTCATTTCTAAGACACTAAAAATGTTTAATAGTTCAAAGGCTGTGTGTGTGTGTGTGTGTGTGTGTGTGTGTGTGGGTGTGTGTGTGTGTGTGTTTCAAACAGGACAAAACAACCACCTGGGATGACATGTCTTCTTGCTTTAATTTGGTTGCCCGAATCCTCTATTGTATAGGTAACTCAAGGTTCTGTGAACGACCTCAGATTCTGAAAGCTCACATTCAGCAGTTTAATCTCATTCCAGGCTCCCCACTGCTTAGTGTTAGTTCATTTTGTAAACCCCAATGATTTTTCCAAAAGCTGAAACAAATAATAAAATAATATTATGTTGCTATATTCAAAATACTTTGGTTGGTCTTCATAAGTCACAGCTGTTATCTCCAAAATTTTAATTATTCATCCATGTCTGAAAAATATGAGCATGCAACTCCTATAATAATATATAATGTTAGTGATATATTTTATGTTGTTATTTGATTATAAGTGACTATTCTTGCACACTGCACTAATATAGTGATACAATAAAACTAATATAAAAACAGAAATGTTTAAAAGATGGGATAAAGGTCAAGTAAAATATTGCTATGTTATTTATGGATTTTAGAAAAAAGAAACATTTTGTTTTCACTAAAATAATATCCTGGTCCTTTTAAAATAAGGGAGAAAAGTCTTTTGCATTAGTCCACATATTTGTTATTTCAGGTATCCTTCATTCCTATGTATATCCAGATTTCCAGCTGGTTTCATTTTCTTCTAATTTAAAGACCTCCATTTGAGATTTCTGGTAGTGCTGGTCTGCTGGTGGTGAACTTTTTACAGCTTTTATATGCCTGAGAACAGTCTTTATGTTGCTTTCATTTTTGAAAGATATTCTTGGTGGGTGTGTATAGAATTCTAAATTTACAAGATTTGTTTTTGGTTTTGTTTTTAAGATGTTGACCCACCATCTTTTTTTTTAAACTTGCATTACTTCTAACAAAAAGTCTGCTGTAATTCTTATCTTTGTTTCTCTCCGTGTATTTTGTGTTTTTATTCTGGTTCTTTTCACAGATTTTTTGCTTTATCACTTATTTTAGTGAATTTGATTAGAATATGCCTTCGTGTAGTATCCTCCATCTTTCATCCGCTGTAGTCACTGAGATTAATGGATCTATAGACACACAGCTTTCATCAAATTTGAAAATGTTTCAGCCATTATTCCTTCAAAATATTTTGCCCCTTCCTCTCCTTTGAAAGTCTAGTTATGTATATAGTAAGCCATTTAAAGTTGTTCCAGAACTCTGATACTCTTTAATGTTTGAATGCAATAATATGTTTTCAGGTTCACTAATTTTTTTTTCTTCTACAGTATCTAATCGCTTGTTAATCCCATTCAGTATACTTTTCATCTTAGACATTATATTTTTAATTTCTAGAAGTTCAGTATGGATCTTTTTTATATCATCTGCATAGCTTCTAAAACTGATCGTGTTTCCCTTTATATACTTAAACATATGGAATATATAAATCATAGTTATGTTAACATTCTTTTCTCTTAATTCCATCATCTGTGCTATTTTTGAGTCTGTTTCTGAGTGAGTTTCTCTTAATTGTGGATTATCTTTCCTATATATTTTCATGTCTTGAATGTTTTGGTCAGATGCTAGACATGGTGAGTTGTATATTTTGGCAGACTGGATTGTTTGTGTTCTTTTTAATGTCCCTAAACTTTGCTCTGGAATGCAGTGGAGTGTGTTAGAAACAGTTTAACCCTTTCAAAGCTTACTTTTAAGCTCCATTAGGCAGGAACAGAGCTACCTTTAGTCTCAACAACTAATCTCAACCAAGGACAATTTTGACCCTAAGGGAAGGGGACACTTGGTAACGTATGGAGACACTTTCACTTGTCACAACTGGTGGAGTAAAAGTAGCACTAGGGTCTAGCAGGTGGTGGCTGGGCTTGCTGGGGCCGCATAACCTGCTCAAATGTGCGGGGCTGCTACTCCACCACGAAGAGACATCTCCCCTGTGAGACCATCTCCGACTCCCCCAGGACAACGTCACTCTCTTCTCCCTCTAGGCTCACCACAAACATGGTGGCAAGACCACAGACAGCTTTTTGGAGAACGTAGCAAGCAGGCTGTACTTCCCCTTGACTCAAGAAGCCCTCTTCGACTTTCCCATGTTGGGAGGACAGGTTCAGAGGAGGCATCAGAAGCAGTGACTGAGAACAAGGGCCAGCCTCCACCTGACCTCCTCCCCCTTACTAGTGACCTGCCTGGAGAGTTGCCTGAGTGGTCAGGCGTGGGTAAGGTACACAGAAGCGTAAGCCTTCTCTGGAGAGGATGGGAAAACTGAGCAGGAGGAAACAGCTAAGCCAAAACCTGGGACTGGCTAGGTGAGGTCCAGAAGTCATGGGGAAGTCAGGAGGAATCAATCAGGAAAGCAGAATTTCAATGTCATTCTAGAGGGGGTTGGGAACACTTCTGTTGGCACTGGCCCTCTTGGGGACAGTAGGGAAGGGGGAGGGACTCACTAGGTCTCACCTGTTTACCAGGCAGAGTTACCGTTTTTCCGGCATATGGCTGTCGTCTCTCAGTTCCTCGGGATCTGCCCAGGCATAGCTGACCCCATCCTCACTCTCCCTGCAGAGCCCTCCTTGTCAGGGCCTCCTGCCACTCTCCACTTTTAGGCCTGTGAAAGCCCCCAAATCTAAGTTCTGTTAGAGAGCTGGGAGGCCCCAGCCCATGCGTCCACCTGAGCCTGACCAGAGAGTCAGGCTAAATAAAACCAACACTTAGATCCCCGTTGACTTCCTATGTTGACTGTTCAATGGATTAAATAAGCAAGGAGGAGGGGCAAGCCATTGGCTTCCTAGACCTCAGACAGTCAATTGAACAGGGTGAAGCGAATCAACCAACGGACTTCACTTAAAGAATGACTGAAAAGGAAGTGAATGGTCAGCCATTTAGGCTTCATACATTTTATGGAGAATTTACTTAAAATGCATGCTCAGGGCCCCTCCTCTGAGAGTTTGATTCCTATAGATAAGCCTGAGATGACATCTGGGAAGCTGGATATTTTATTTCCCGGTGAACTAGGATGCAGGTATTTTCAGATCAGACTTTGAGAAACAGCAGCCTAGAAGATAAAAAGGGGGAATGTAAAGCATCTAACACTGCTTGGATCATCGAAGTCCTGCCTGGGAGACCCTCTGTGCAGGCTGCATCCCTGTGGAGAATCCTGTAGCAAACCCCCCGTGCTCTGGGTGTGGCTCATCTACAAACTTTCCATCATAATTTGACTTCCTTTGTCAGTTGCCCGCAGGGGGATAATCTACTGACAGATCTACTGACATGAATCTCTGCTCTGTCCACAGCTGCCTTTCTCATCGTACGAATCAATACACTGGCATTCACTTATGTTTTCATTTCTGTGGCTCTGCTTACTACTGGTCCCTTCTGAAAAGCAGAGCTTCTCTCACGTTGCAGATGAAACCGTCTTCTGTTATTGCAGAAACTGAGCCTCACTGTGAGCTGATCAGTCTCATGCACTGACACGTCCAGAAGAATGTTCAGAACAGTAACTTCCTGTTCAAACCATCTGCTCTCATCCCAGCAGCATCTACCCTACTCAGAGCTCCACCCCCACCCTCTCGGCCTTTGTTCTCAACTCCCAAGACCACCCACTCTCTCAGCCCTCTCCCAGAGCCTTGTGGAGCCCCCTCCTTTACCCAGTAGTTCTGAGTCTCTATCACCTCTTGCCTTTCAAACACCTCTGATCTCATCTCTTTCCCTCCTTGGCTTTTGGTCTGTGTTGTCAGTCATTTCAATCTAACTGCTTTCTGTCCTTTTTTCCCCACCAAGTGCAGAGCTAGAGCTTCCAGTCCCTGCTAGTAGTGGAAGTTCTGGAACAATAAAAGGCCCTTTTCGGTTATCCTTGATTAGTGCGTGTGTGACTCCAGAGAGGAGTTGGCTATGTGCCATGTTCCAGGGAAAGGGGAAGGGGAGGGAAGGGGAAAAACTCATCCACCAGCAAGACCCTGCCTGTGCTCAGTTCACTCAGTGAACATCACCCTGTGCTGTGACTTGGCAGCCAGCTAGCTTTGCTGGGCGGTACTCCTTGTGAATTGCCAGAACCCATGCATTAGCATCCACCCTGCATCTCCATTCAAGGAAAAGAACAGAAGAAAGGCTAAATGAGATTAGACCAATCTTCCTTCCCAGGGAGTCCTGGGCTCTTAATAGTGGCCTTGACTGACAGGTTGCTCTTCAAGCTGTTTACCTCAATAGATGAGGGACAGCCCCCACCAGCTCCTTTTCTTTAGCAACCTGCTATTTAAGCCTCTCCTTTGTTCCCTCTATGGAGTTTGTCATCCTGCCCTGTCAATTTCTCTAGCCACCATCATCGTTCTCATTGCTCGAATTCTCATTGTGACCCGTCCTGGCTACTTACAGGGCCTGATTTCTGAGTCGTCTCTTCTCTCACCTACGAGAGCAATCTCCATGATTGTCATCATCTCCCTTGCTGGCTCACAGTCCTCCTGGGGTGGTCGGATCCAGGGCCCCCTTCCCTGGTCTCAACAACCTCACTCCCCTGTAACGGACCTCACTTCCCAGCACAGAGTCCTCTGCATTCAAGCCCATCTGGATCCAGTGTCCCAAGGCTTCACACTCACACTCGCACCTGCCTGTAGTGCCCTTACCTGTGCTCTCCCTTTTCAAAATGCAACCTCAAACCTTGCCGTGTTTAGAGTGGGCTGCTAGGATATGAGGACACTGTGGTGCCACGGGGTCTAAGTTTTCAGCTCTGAGTCTTCCACCTTCCAGCCACGGGACCTTGTGCAGGTAACTGAACTTCTCTGAACTTCAGCATTACTAGACAATAATCATACTTCACAGGGCTTTGCCTTTCCAACAGTTTGTTAGAGACCTGCACTTGTTGAAGGATAAATCAGTAATTCCAGCTCCTGTCTTCCACTGTGTCACAGCAGCTTTCCTCTCCTGGTCCTTGAACAACAGGTTTCTAGGAACTTTGGACTAAAGAACAAATATCATTTCCAAACACTAAAATATGCAGCCAAATCTGAATACAAACCTAAAAGCTTCTCCCTCTCCCCTGCTCTACTCCCTCCCCACCCAATCAGGCTTGAATTATGGCTCTGGACCTGCTCTCCTGCACCCTGTCATGCCTTCTTGCTCTCCCACTCCCCTTTGCCTGCTTCTGGGTCTTCCAGAGTCAGGGCAGAAGGAGGGAAAAAGAGAAGAAAAGTGGCCAAGCCTTTTTACTACACTGATGCTCTATTAGCTGTTGATGCCCTCTGGCATAACAGAAGACTAAGGCCTGGCTATTTTGTGCGGTGCAGATGTGTTGATTTTTGGAGGCCCGCCTCAAAGACCTCCGCATCATACAGTTCCCCAGACAAGGCAATGCATGCTACAGTCGGCCTTTTGATCCCACAGCCCATAGCACACATCGCATAGCCTCTTCTTGGAAAAAGGCCTACTCAGTGGGTTCTCAATAGGATAGATGGAACCCAGTTATCTTCCCCAACATCTAAGGGGCCCAGGAAAATCATGTGTATCTTTACAGACGAACACCACGCACGCAGGCTGTCGCCCACACTGTCTCTCCTCCCCTGCCACTGTGGGCAGCTCCAGCCTTCAGAATCCGCAAGCGAAAAGCAGCTCAGCGTCTGCAGCACAGCCAGCAGCCAGCGGAGGCAGAAGTGGCCAGTCTCTTCTTGCTGCTGCTGCTGCACCCTAGTCATTTCCTGATCCCATTTCACTTCAGGAAAAGGTGGAGCACAGAGCTTACCCCTAGGTCCAGATGTCTACAACTCTTTTGCCTCGATGACATTTTCAATCATCTCTCTCGTCCAGTCTTTACAAAGGCTAAAGAGGGGCTATGGCAGTGAGAGATGACAGGTTAGTGTGGTGCCCTCTCAGTCTCGCAGGGATGTCTCTAACGACTCCAGGTAGAAATAAGGGGCTACTTAGTATCTCTTGTTCTCAGATTCGGAGGCCTTATCTAAAAGTCCAAGACCTCAGGAAAAGTCTCTTTCAACATTCAACCTCTGTGGAGCAAAGCAACGCCAAATTCCCTGCACAGAGCCAGGCACAGCACGCGCTCAGTAAGTGGTCATTATTGTGTGGCTGTCCTCTAAGAGTGGTCAAAGTAATATATACACACGAGGCAATCTGATGCTGTTCCTCTCCCAACTTTGTGTAATATTTATCTCCACACGGCAATATAAACCCATTATCTTATTCAATCATTCTTTCATATGCTTATGCTTTGGATTTTTAATTAAAAAGGAAACTGCCTGAAAGCAAACATTGTTTTTTCTTTATTCCCGAAAACATCAAAAATGGGGCTGAGCATGTCGTAATTACTTAATTATTTGTTGATTAACATCTTTTCTACTTTTTTCTTTTTTGATGTTCAATTATATTCAATTTAGAATTCTATTAAATTCTTCTTTGGTGATTATTTTATTGTTTTGTGGGCGCAGTCTGCTAGACCAAAAAAACTGTCAATTGGCCGAGTGCGGGTGTCCAGGTGCTTCCTCCTCTGCCGCCCCCTTTTCAGTTCAGTCCCAGGGCAAAGGTGAGCACACAGGAATGGCACAACACGGGTGGCAGGAGAAAGGTGAGGCCCCGTGAGGATCTTGTGTTTAATAGAGGATGGGGTCATTAGTGACTCTCTGAAAACCAGCTTAAGTCTTCGAGGCTCCTACAGGGGATATTAGACAGATTGAGGGTGAGGGCTCTAAGCCAAGGTCAAGCAAGTCCAGTTCAAATTTAAAGGAGAGTACCTGCAGGGAAATGCTGGGCCACAGAAGGAGAGGGAGTATTGGAGCAAGTTTACAGATCACAGAAAAGGCACTGATGTGGCGTGTCTTCAACTCGACAAGAGGTACCAGGATTGAGAGTTGAAGCAGAGACTGGCCTAGAACAAGCATTCTCCACTGGAAGTGATTTTGCCCCTTAGCAGACATTTGACATTGTCTGAAGTCTCTTTTTAAAGATTTTATTCATTTTTAGAGAGAGGAGAAAGAGAGGGAGAAAAACATCCATTGGTTGCCTCTTGTAGGCACCCCCTACTGGGGACTGAACCCGCCACCCAGGCATGTGTCCTGACTGGGAATCAAACTGGTGACCTTTTGCTTTGTGGAAAGATGATCAACCTACTGAGCCACACTGGTCAGGACAGGAGACATTTTCGATTGTTATGACAGGGGGAACTACGGGCATCTAGTAGGGAGAGACCAGAGATGCTGCTAAACATATTGCAATGCACAGGATGACCTGCCCACATCCCCCACCCCCTCAAGAGCAAAGGACTACCTTGTCCAAAATATCAGTAGTGTCAAGGCTGAGAAAGCTTGTGCTGGAGACAGGCAAAATGGGAAGTTAGCATGAAACAGACACCCATTAAAACTAGCACAAGTATTTCCACCCTCCCCGTTATTGTCCATGTGTCCTTTATATTTGTTCCTACAAATCCTTCACCCTTTTCCCCTGAAATTCTCTCCCCTCTCAAAAAGAATTAATTTTAAAAAAAGCTAGCACAAGTGAAAATTGGGAATTACTGATAAGATCAGGCGAGTTTTCCAGAACCCAGGTTTGGAGGTACGGCTCACAGGAACTAGACAGTGATTTGGGAGCCATTCCCTCTGCCTTGCTCACTCCAGGACCCCAGGCTTCCCGTCTGCCTTTGGCTCTCACTCCCCCTCCACACTGCCGCCCAGCACACAGCCCACCCTGATTCTGTGGCAGTTTGCAGTCCAGGTGTGAATAGCAGCATGCATTGCAATCACTGTGCTTATTTCACTTTTCAAAGGGAGACCCAGGTTGGCCAGACTGGCCAGTGAATGGTCTGGCTTTGAGTCAACAGTAATCAGCCGCAGCCAGAGGGCAAGATCTTGTGCATTTGGCAAGGCTGTGGCAGGCACGGCAAGAAGCTTTTTTGTTTCTCTGATAGCCATGAAGGAAAAGCACACGGAGGGAAGAGAAGTCTGAAGAGTTCAAACCAGGCAGCCTGAGGCCTTGATAGTTTCGATGGCCAATCACCCGCCAAGAGCAGGTTCTCTGAGCAGTGGGGGCACTGAGAACTGAAAACTTGCAGCCTTGGCCTAGTGACCACCTCACTGTGGCCCTGCTGCCATGGGTAACTTGGCATATTTTACCATGCAGGTATATAGAACACACATGCATTATACTCCCCATAAATAAATGACATATATGTGAAGGATGTGTGTTAGCAATGATTATCTCTATGCTATGGGATTATGGATCATTTTTGTTTTTCTATATGTCAGGAACTGAGACCAAGGAGAAGAAAAATGAATTCTCAAATTTTAAAAGATAATCTACTTTCTCCCATCTTTTAGAGATGAAAATTGCCCACGTTAAACTAGTACATGTCAGCAGATTAACTTTCCTCACATAAGTGCACGGGACTATTAAATTGAGTTATTGCATTGCTCTGGATTCCATGAAACACTCAGAAACAGATCGGTCTCTTCAAGTCTAATTACCGGCTACCAAGGACTATAGCAGCCCACCTGGGAGGACACTGTATAAGATATAGAAAAATACATTTTGTATTTCTTTCTCCACACTTGGGAGGTAGGAGGAGAAATTAAAAGAGGTGAGGAATGCAAATAAATATGAGTAATTATATCTACACATATGCACTATTTTTTTTCAGAGTGTTTCACTGTACCCTGGCAAACGTGTATTCTGTAACCACACAGGATGATTGGCATCTACCCTGAATCCATACCTTACCTGTCACGCTGCTCCTGGTGTTCCGTGTAGGAAAGCCGCAGGAAGGGGAGGGGGTGGGGCATTGGGACAGGTTGCATCTGCAATGGTAATTCTGCTGTAATACTTATTAAGCCCAAACTCTCTGCCCTCTTTTCTGTGGGTTAGAAATGTTTGTCTCTGGTGTCAAAGTAAATTTATTCCTTGGCATTTAAGAGAAATACCCAAATAACATAATCTCAATGCTTTGCATCGATTCCAGTTTTTGAGAACTGAAGGAGAGTGTGTGTGATCGTGTGTGATTGTGTATGTGGGTTTTATGTGCGTGTGTAAATTCTTTTTCAAGGCTCTTGAATTGTACTGAAACCATTGTTATTTCTTAAGAATAGATCCTTCCTAAATCAGCCACTCATACTTTGAAACTGGCCGGGGTTTAGAATAATTTGATGCATTTTTAGTGCCAAAGTTATCTTTGGAGAAAAGTTCTACACACCAAACGTTCACCCCAGAAAGGGGGGACTCTAAAAATACAAATTTTTGGTTGTTTGTGCCAAGAATCCAGGCTAGAGAAGTGAATGTATGCCTGCCCAAGTCAGAGAGAGAGGAAAATCTGTGGTGTCCCACAGCACAGCTCTACCACTGCCATCGTGGCTTAGACCCTGACCTTCATGCTGCCGTGTGCTCGCTGACCTTGCCGCTCTCCGAGGCACGCTGCCATGTGAGAGCTTCCTTCTCAGCTAAGCAGAAGGAGGAATGGACCCAAGACGGCCACAGCTGCCGAGGAGCTCGGTGCATGGATGGAACGGGTCAAGATGGAGTGAAAATTTGTATCATACTATTTGCCGAGAAACTTTTCCCACTTTTTAAAGCAGTTGTGTAGTCTAGAAAATATATGATTTTCTTCAAGAAAAAAAACTGTCAGGGGAATATCTGTGCATATCGACCAGGACTGGCACCGTGACGTCGCGGACGATTGCTGCTGCTCTGACTAGGCTGGGAGGCGCTGGGGACTTAAATAGTCATTCTGACTCAGCTTTATCGGGAACTCGGCTAAGCTGCTTCAGACAGAGGTTACGGTTTTTCTAAGAAGCTTTGGTTACCTGGGCTTCAAAGCCCATTCATTTCACAACACTGCATCCACAATACACACAAATAAATGAGCCAGATATGGAAGATTCATTTGATCACAGATGTGGATTTTGTCTTCCAGCCTCGATAATTTGTATTTCTTCTTTCTGGAAAAGTGCTCCCCATGCTGCCTCTCCTCCCCAGCTTCCCCACCCCCAACCCCCATGCACGTGTTCTCTCATTTCCCACAAGACACACTCTTACTCGTCTTTCCTGGCGCAGTGCGAGTGCCACTTCACCCCAAGGGCCAGCTCGAGTTCACTCCCTTCCTGGGTGCTCCTTCTTTACCCCCTCCTACCTCACAGCGCGTTCTAAGTTGAATTGTGGCTGGTTTACTCACCTGCCCCCTCCCACCTGACAGGCACTTCTGGAGGGCGGCGACTGAGGGCTTTACTCCCCGCATTCCCTTTGGCACAGGGTAGACTCTCCATAAATGATGGGAGAGTTGTCAAGATGCCCTTACCCACAAGGCTGGGGGAAGGTCCACTGAGAAGAGGCATATAAGGCTGAGTTTCAAAAGGGCCTTCCTATGTGTTGGGTAGCTCTGGCAAAACAGAATACACATATACCTTGTACTACTGTGTTTGTATCTTAGTGCACGTTTGGAACAGATGATGCTTGCCACAATGAACGAAGGGAGCTGGGAAGTGAATGCATATTCACTTCCTTCATCTGATCCAGGGACTTTTCATACAGTCTTATCAATCCCTCTGGCAATCTTAGAAGTACATATGAACACCTCCATTTCCAGATGAGAAAACTAGAGCTCAGAGAGGCCAAGACATTTGCCATGTCACACAGCAGGTAAGTGGCAAAGCCAGGATTTGACCCTAGTCTGCCTGCCTTCAGATTCCTACAGGATGGGATCTTTGCTTTCCTACAGGGTGCTGCTTTTGCAAAGGAAAGAATCTTGGGTCATAGCCAGTTACCCCACTTACACCTCCACCCCTGCCCTATTCCACAGACCTGAAAAGTGGGGGGTGGGCCACCAGGAGATATCACCCAGGGCATGCAGCCCAGTGGTGGCTGAGCTGGGGATAGCCCAGGACTCCGCACAGGTGTTGACTGGATGCCCAGAAGCCAGGACGGGGCTGTGTTCTCTGCACAGCAAAAGGAAAAGATATTCACCCTCAAAGTCAGACGGCAAATCCACAAGCCACTGAAGTCTGATAGTTAAGTGTATTTTTTCAAGCTCCAATTCTTTCCCCACAAGTGAGGAACATAAGAATTTAAAAAGGGATAGTAAAAGAAAATCAATATTATATACCCAGGAAGGGGAGGCTGGGTACTGTCCTGTGTGTTATAACAGTAAGCTAAATTATTATTAAGAAGCAGTCATTTGCTTAATATTGTATAAATTATATTTCACATTAGATATAATGTTATATATTGTTTTTATTATAATGATGAAGTCTTCACTATGATGTAAATGCCTCTTTGACTAGTATGTCCCAACCTTTCTAATATATGACCTATACATTTGTGAAGTGTTTGTGGGTACAGGTGGAAAAGCAGGATTATAACATCAGGCTGAAGCACATGTGAATCTCACATGGAAGGTACACTCACTCGTCACCTGAACACATCGTGCATTTCAATGGTTAACAAAGGACTAGCTCCCTTTACTGAGGCTGCTCCTTCAATCATGAACCGACACCTACATACATACACACACCCCTGGAAAATGATGCATTTTTCAAGGTCATGCTCAAGTGTAATGTGTTTCAAAAGTCCTGCCAGACATGCTTAAGGAAAATTAATTACTTCCTCTGCATCCTCACAGATCCTTGTACATACTTCTGCTGTGTTTTCTTTCACACTGTGCTATGGTAAATACCTCTACTCATAGACCAAGAAATTAACAAGGGTAGAAACTGTGTCAACATCTCGGTATTCTCAGAGCCTACCTCAGTGCTGAGCATACAATAGATGCTCAGTAAATGAACAGGACTGAAAGGAAATGTTTATTGCACTTTACACCCTCATTTCACCACTAGAGGGCAATATGATCAAGATTACAAACACCACTCAAGCAGTTCCAAGTGAATAAGAAAAGTAGCTTTTGAAAAGATGTATCTTATTTCTCAGATTCTTTGTATATTTTTGACATGCCTTTTATTCAATTTTGTATCTAAATTTGAGGAAACATTCCAAAAGTGTAAAAAGAACACTTGAAACAGAAGCTAAATGCCAGAGTGTCAAGGAGTCTAGGAATTAATTGCCTGGCATGGAGAGAAGAAACTATTGGCTACCAAGGAGACTGGAGATGCCCCTTGCTCCTCTCAGATACAAGAAGCTGCTATCTTAATAGTACTGCTGTATCTTTTCACATTTTAAAATGCCTGACCCTTCACATTAACCCCAAGGTGAATGAAGCATCATGGCATTTAAGAAAATACCGAGGGACAAGAGAAGAAGCATTTATGGGGTGAGTGCTGAGAGAATACAAACCAAGCACGACTTTCAGTCTAAAAAGTTTCTGCATGTCTCTTTCTGAGGCATAGCAATTCTGTGCCACAGCTGGTTTTCCTTCTGTCTAGATTTCAGGTCCTGGATGGGACAAGAACTCAAGGGGCAAGTTTCTAATGAGGCATCCATCTCCTTTGTCAATGTAAATCAACCTTGGAAGAGACTCCTGTCTCTTGTGGCACTGCCATGGTGCCAGATGGTGCTGCCTCCGCAAGACCCTTCCCGACCCTCCAGCTAGAGCTCTCCACCGGACTCACTCCCACAGTCCTTTGTGCCTCCCTGACCTCCTACCTCGTGTTCCGTTTTTGTCGGTGTGTGCCTTTACTCTCCTGGACTAGCACTCCTGCAAGATCAATGCATGTTTGTTCACCCTGATCATCCGAAGAGTGTCTATTAATATCTTTCACAGAGTAGGTGTTGAGTAAACGTTGTTTCATGAAACTGAGTGGAACTGAGTTTGTGTTCCAATACCCGTAAATCTCAAGGCTGCTTTATTTATTTATTTTTTTAGCCCGTTTCCACTTTGTTTTCACACACAGCTGATGTGGCAGTAGCACTTATCCGTTTTAAACTCGGGTAGGTTCTTATGCGACCAAGAACTTTCCTATCATAAACATTTCGAGCCCGTGCCACGGCTTAGCTCCCAGTGACGCACAGACGCACCTTAGCGACGCAGCAAGTTGGGCTCCAGGCCCCCTACAGTAGCAAGCAGTATCGCAATAAAAAGAGTCGTAATCTTTTTTGCTAATAGAGGGTCTTCGTTTATAAATTGTAAAAAAATGCAACACCAGGGAAGCGCAATGAAACAAAGTGTGCTTGCACTTATTTAACCTAACTAGTCCCCTCATCTGTATTTTCAGGGGTGGGGTGTCTAGGAAAATAATGATTTTTTGGAAACAAATTAAAAGCTAATGTCCCTTTTATTACTTTCCTCTGTCGACAAAGCCTGTGTTTTGAATGATTAAGCCAATCTAATTGCATTTATACATACAAATACGTGTATTGTTATCTCTCTAATGAATTCAAAACATAAATAATTGGAAACAGTTGAATATGATACTGAGTTGATCTCATTCTACACAAATTATTTATTTTTTTCAATAAATGTTTAGGTGCCTAGTGGGCATCGAGTTCTGTTCTCGGTGTTGGGGGTAAAGATAAGTAAAGAGATGTGTACCTGCCCACGTGGTCCTGAGGCTCTAGGGGGCTACAAACAGTGAGAGCCGATGGTTATCAAGCCCAAGTAAATCTGTGTAGCAGAGTTTGATCATAAATGTATGGCTTAACTTGGGCCTTTAAAAGTGCAAAATAGCCAGTAGTCTCACACTTCCCTGTGTCTATACCCCCTCCTCTGTCTAGGGAACTAGGAACTAGTGGACTAGAAGCATTCTGAGGACCCTTTTACCTTGAATATTTCAGTTGCATTTTTCCTAAGTATCAGTTTTCTACTGTGGTATAAAAAAATAGCACTGCTACAGACACCACCCATTTATTATCCTACTGTTTTGTAGGTCCGAAGGCTAGTGGCCTTGGCTGGGTTCTCTGCTGAGGGTCTCACAAGCTGAGGCCAAGGTGTTGGTTGGCCGGCTCTTCTGTGGAGGCTCTGGGAAGACCTCATTTATAAGCTCATTCAAGCTGTTGGCAGATCCGGTTCCTTGCAGTTGTAGGCTGAGGTCCGTTTCCTGGTTGGCAGTCACTGGGGACCCTCTCTCACTCCTTGCCTTTTCACGGCCTCCTCCGTCATCAAAGCCAGCAATGGCGTTTGGAGTCCCTCCTACACTGTGAGTCTTTCTGACGCCACTACCAGTCAGAGAAGGCACTCCACTTTTCAGGGCCCACCTGGACAATTGTGATTAGAGGCAGTCCACCTGGACAATTGTCCCAACTTTAGGTCAGCTGTGTCACATAACGCAATCAGGGGTTGAGCTCTCCTCACACTCACAGGGCCTGGATAGCAGGGCAAGGCGTCTCTGGGGACCTTTCAGAAATCCTGACTACCCTACGACCAGTGGCATTTCCACCTCAAGCGATCAGTCCTTTAGAGACCTCTGCTGCCAGACAGAAAGGAAGGTTTCAGACTCATGCCACAGAGAAGGTTTTTAGAATCATATGAGACCATTTTACTTAATCGACTGGGGGTCTTTCCCCTCACACTCACACACACACACACATGCACACACACGCACACAAGCACCCAATGGAGGTCTTTTAAAAGTTCACGTTGGAATTTTACAGAAACTTTTTTCAGATTGTTTGGTCCCTTTTCCTTCATGTCCTTTCCTTAGAAAACATCGTTTTAGGCTGACCACAGATACGATGAGCACGTTCAAGTAAAAAGAATATTACCATCAATGAGCTGTCATTTGCTGAAAACTTGTATGCCTAATTGTCTAAGATGTAGGATGATAAATGGTATGGTTTTTTGGCCATTTTTATCTCCTATTCATCAAATTTTAGTATTTCACTATTTCATCGACAGAATAAGTTATGATGAGCTAATATCTGAAAGGCCAAGGTGACATAATGGTGCATATCAATTTTTATACAGCATTATTTTTCACTTTCTATGGAGTTGAAGAATAAAGGAACTATAAGTTTTGTTTAAACTTTCTTATCTATTGACTATCTGAGGTGACAGTTCCATTTTCACTAAGAAATGATTACTTAAAGCCCATTTTCTTCACTTCACCACTTAAGAATCTTAACAATTGTCACCATGGCTGCAATGAAATCATTTCTATGATATCAAAGCAGAAAATGTATGATTTTAAATTTCAAGAGCATTTATCTATGGCAAATATATTATGAACAAATGACCCAAACCTTCAAAACATAGTTCATTAAATATGACTTAAAGTTTTCTTATGAAACTACATATTTTCCATAGGGGTTTTCCAGACTAAGTTTATGAGGTAACACTTCTACCCTCTGAAAATGATATCTCCCCAAACATTAGACGAAGACCATCACCACCTGCTTCAGGATCACTCAGAACAGCCTGTTTAAAATGAGGATTCCCGGGCCCTCCTCAAAGTCACATAACAGTGAGGACTTATTTCATTGCAAGTAACACAAAACAGACCGATAAAAGCAAACACACACACGCAAACTTTTTTCTAAAAAAAGAACAAGAGTTTATGTCAAAGGAGTTGAGTGGCTTGCCAATGTCATTAAGCCTTTGGGTTCTTTTTTCTTCCTTTCTCTGCAGCCTGCATGGTGTCAGCTTCATTTTGCAGAGAGGTATCCCTAGCTCCCGGCGCACCTGCTTCCTCTACCAGAGCTGGGCAGAGAGAGGAGCTTGTTCCCAAAAGTTCCCCACGTAAGGAAGCATCCTCCCCTAAAAGTTCCCAGAAAACATTTGTTGACCTCTTGTTAAATCAGCTTGGGTCATGTGCCATTCCTGAGCCAGAAACTGTGATCAAGAGATGGGTTTGTGCTGATTAACCCTGAGCCATGTGCCGACTCCTGCCACCAGACATGGAGACACAGTTCTGAAAGCACATTGGGTGGGAGTGGGGGGTTGTAGTCACCAGAAGAAAGGGAGATGGGTGTTGGGAAGACAGCACAGTGCCCACTGTACTCTCCAGACTCTGCAGTCGCAGGGATGGCACAGTCACATTCCAGACAGTCCCAGTCTCACAGAAGACAGTGTGAGCGCCTACCCTCTCCCCTCCACCCCACCTGATGATTTTGCAATGTGACAGCCCTAATCTCTGGGTGAGGTCTGAAAGTCTGCCTTTCAAGAAGCTACCCAGAGAGTCCGCTGCACACAAAGTCTGAGGACCACTGCACTGCACTGTAAACTTCTTGGGGGATGGTTTCATCCTTCTTGTATCCTGAGCACCTAGTCCAATCTGTTGCCTGCCACATAGTGATTAATAATGTTGGTTAGTTAGTGATGGAATTACTGATTCTGTCACCCGGATAGAAGTGGTCGGGAAGGCCTCCCAGCACGAAAACTTTCAGTGGCACAGTACCTACAGCAGGAGCATTGAGGGCGTCGACATTGGGTCTGGCTTCTCTGGGCTTACAGACAAGGGTCTCAGCAGCAGCAATCAACAACAGAATCTGCCAATACAACAGGACCATGGCTGGGAATACAGACTGGTCTTTAGAAATGGGTTTCCAAAAGAGCTTTGTAATGAGTATGATTATAAAAGCCCATGATTTTCAAGGTAGTCGTGGAACTTCATGACTTTCACTATGTGCCTCTTTGTTGATGGCATTTTTTTCAAGAAGTAGATGTTCTAGTGCCATTTAGTGTTCTGCCACTAAGCAAAGCTCCTTCATGATGAAGTAAGGATCAGAGATAAGAAACAAGGGCCCACGATCATCAGAATGCATCAGTGCAGACTATGAGGCCAGGAACTCCTAGATGTTCTGGAAGGTGTCCTCATACTAGCAATCCCCATCTCACAGGACACCCTTTCTTATGAAGAAAAATATGATAGAAATAGAGTTTCCTCAGCCCTAGCCAGTGTGGCTCTGCTGGTGGGGCATCATCCCACAAAGCTAAAGTTGCCAGTTCGATTCCTGGTCAGAGCACATGCCTGGGTTGTGGGTTCTATCCCAGTTGGTTGGGGATGTAGAAGACGTAACCTATTGATGTTTCTCTCCTCTCTTCCCCTCTCTCTAAAAACAAATAAATAAAGTTTAAAAATAATAATAAGTAGAGTTGCCCCAGGAAGTTTTGATGCACCTGCTTTGTTTCAGGAGGAGATTTACCAGGTATGTGCAGCCCATTAGTGCTAACACCTATTGCCTAACTAGTGACATTGGGAACCCCAATTTCATATTTGCCTGCCCTTTAAAAATCAGCTCTGTGTTTCAGTAGCACAGGATTTACTAAAATCTTTCCAGAATGTCCTCTGTTGCTCTCCTAATCAAGGCATGATCATCACACAGCAACATTTGCAGATTCCCAAACAGCAGGGTCTCTGAAGCATTTAACATGCAACCATTCAATAATGTTTTTTTCAGCCTGTGGGCCAGGAGTTTACAGAAGATGAGGGATCTTCTGTATCAGTCATTAAAATCCTCTGGGGGCAAAGGAATCATTAGGCAAAGATTATTAACTTGGATTGCAACCTTAATAAAGGGTGATTATTTCAGTATCTCTAGTAGAAAACATTCTATCAGGATGTCAGGCAATGGGGAGGTGCTGGATAGGGCTTCATTCAGTAACAGTCCTTTATTGTGACCAAATCTATCAGCTTATAACATCCTAATTGGTATACAATTACAGCTCCTCAAGAGGAATGAAATGCACGTCTATTCCTGCCATAAACACTTTTTGAGCAACTATTCTGTGCTTTGTGTGATGAATTTACAGTTTACTAGATATCATTCCTTGATTTTCCCATTTTGAAAAGGGGGATAAGTCCCTACTCTACAGCAATGTTGAAAGCAGGTTCCTGACAAGAATACGTGAATCAGTCCTTAGGAAGCACTTGCACTTTCCCGGTAAGTGCTCATCAAGTTAAATTTATTAAAATGCATCATAATCTGCAAAGCACTTTTGTATTTTTTTTTTCATTTTGTTTCATAACACTTATGCACAAATAAGGAAAGTAACTCAAAGACAAAGTGATGTTGCCAGGGCTTCATTAATTAGTTAAAAATGGAAGAACCAGAATTAAAAGCCAATTTTCACAACTACTAATTTTACTTTTCAAATATCTTGAGTTGAAATACTGGAGCCTCTTTTCTAATCCTGAAGAAGTTCATATGCTTTTACAGAGGTTATTATAATTTCTTAACTATTAATCCTAGAATTAAGATGGCACATTTTATGTGATTGCGGTTGTGTCTTTACAGCTGAAACAACAGGGTAAACCAGGCAAAACTCAACCACTTGACCGGTTCTGGGGCTTGTGCGCACGCACGCTGCGTGACAGGAACGTGCTCAGCTGCGAATGACAAAAAACCAACTAACGTGGATTTAAACAAGATCGGAATTTGTCTCACAAAATAAGAAACCCAGAGCTAGGCCGTCCCAGGTGGTGTATCGGTTCCATAACTTCAGAAAAGTCCCCGGATTCCTTCATCCTTCCACCGCACTGTCCTCCGTGGTTCGACATTTATCCTCACGCCTGCAGCCTCCTGGTTGCAGGGCTGCAGCGCCTCATCCGCACTCAGGCTCCTTTCAGGCGGGTCGAAGGTGGCAGAAACCAGACCAATCATCTGAATGAGTGACACCCATCCCTAGAAGCATTCTGGGAACTCTTCTCAGACACTGTCTCCAGAGACCCTTACTAGCCACGTCAAGAAAATATCTGATTTCATTTACTCTGAGCTCACTGAGTGCCTCCTGGACAGCACACTCCAGGTACCGTGCTGTAAGTGCAGATTCGAGGAGTGGTTAGACACGGCCCTTCCTCGCTATGCTATGACATGTTGGGGTAACAGACAGCTGAGATGTAATGTGATAGGTGTGTGAATGTGAGTGTGTGCAACATGCTCTGGCAGCAGAAACAGTTGATTCTAATCAGGACATTAGGAAAATGGCTTTTTTGTAAAGAATTCAAGTGAGTGCTATACTAGGAATTTCAGAGTTTTGCTATGAAAGATTATTGAAGTGTTTTTAAACAGAGGACTGTCAAGAAGTTATGTACTTTGAAAAGGTCATTCTGTTAACAATTGCAGCAGGCAAAACACTGAAGGCAAGACCAGCTGACAAGCTATGTAAATAATCTGGGTTAGAGATTTGAGGGCCTTGAGATCAATGGCTATGGGAATCCAAAGAAAAAGAATCGATTCAAGAGAGGTCTGATTCAAAATATAAAGCTTGATGATCATCTGTTCTTCCGTCTTGGCTGTATATAACATTGTGCAATGAAGAAAAATCATTCTCTGAAGTCAGATTTTCCACACCACTGGGGGTATTCTAAAGAATGAGTTGTGCAGATTCAGACAGTAGGTCAGCATGTTCTGTTTTCATAAAAACAAACCATGAAGCATTATGTGTGGATAGATAGGTGGACAGATTAGACAGATGACAGATAGATTTTGTAAAGATATGAACCAAGGTCTTAGTGATTATCTGACATTGGGTAGGATCCAGAGTTTATTTTCTTCACTTTGTCAATCTGTATTTTCTATCTTTTTATATCATGACAATGTGTTGTTTATGTAATAAAGAAAAGCTATTTTTAACAGTAATTTCAAAAAGCCACAGTCGTTAAACCTGAGGAACTGTAACAATTTTTTTTAACAATGTGGACATGGCTAAAATAAGTTTATTTCTCCAAGTTTACTACTTGGGGACAATGCTCAAGTTGAATGTGAAAAGACATTTTCTTTAAAAAAAACAAGTTCACTATTTCATTGCTATTCTGTCTATAGCTATTAGTTATAACGCACTCCTAAAAGACCTCTTGGAACTTACTTTGCTATTTATTGTTCACTAGATTGGCATCACTGTACATAACCACATAGAACGTTATCTATAATCTAGACCTTCCATTACCTTGTAATTTGGCCCTTCCTTTGCTCCCATGGAAATAACTGGCTCTCTAACTTTCCTATACCTGCCTCTCAAACCCATCTTCCCCACAGGTATAATGAATGAGTGCAGGTCTTCCATCCAGGCTTAGGGAAGGTGAACGGTTTCTCCTGCCTCACTCCCAGCGGACGCTTGCATGCCATCGCCATTGCACTTCTCTCCAACACCTGGCATAGCTGAAAAATATCTTCTCTACACTTCATACAGAACTTTCTGTCTGTCCTACTCCACAACCCTCTCTCCCCAACCTAGGCCCCCAGAAGCATGTCGGTGCTAGTAGGGAACGCATCTCTCCAATGCACTAGTTCCCTGGAGCCATCGCTGCAGCTTCCAGAGCCCCTCCCACCCTCCAGCTCCCACGCTGGAGTGCGTGTGCATGAAGGAAGGATGGGGTGACGCACTGAGAGCAATACATTTAGTAGGAAGTTAAAAAAAATCAACAAACCACTTATTTTCGGTATGTAACTCACAAGTGGATTTATTTAGAAATGGATTATCTCCTCTGATGCAGTAGCAGAAATTAAAATTTCTGACTTGCCTTGTTTTGCCAATATTTAGGTATTTTTTTCTATTGGATATGACTACAGATACAGACACACTTTTATTTTGTCTCACACTCGAAAAGAGAAAGCATAAGGCATATAATTCTTATCCAAACGTTATAATACGAATTACTAAATCCAGGTGAAAACAATAGGAAAGAGAATACTTTCTCCCCTAGGATTCTATCAGCCTAGCTTGGCAGCACAAATATCTTCAATTGTAGTTAAAATAAAGGTTTTTGTTTATAAAATAGCATTTGAGTTTTTACTGTACTAAAAGATCAGCATACTGACCTGCTAAAAGTGTGAAATAAGTGTACACTTCTCTGTCTAGGATGAGTATTTCTGAGGTTTAAGAAGGAAAGAAAATTCTAAAAAATAATTTTTAAAAATAGTAAGGAGGAGAAAGCTTCAAAGTAGTGCATGTATACATAATTTCCCTCCAAGACTAATTAGCAATAAAATACTTTTTTGATGACTATATGGCACTTACTCCCTACCAATTAACATTTAAAAAGTTATGACAGCAACTATATTAAAACTAGAAAGCTTTTTTATTAGTAAAAATCAGAATTTTTTAATTTACAAGGTAATCTTGAACACTGATTTTTATATTCATCACATTGTTTGCTTCAGATTTGCTTGTTTCAAATTCTGGGTTTGAAAACAGGCAACCTCATCCCCTGATGCACTGTGACTAGTATTCGGTTATGCTAGTAACAGAATTACGTCACCAATAGATTAACATCACCCTTCAGTTTGTTTCAGATATATTTGCTTCAGTTTTGGTTCTTATATTTGGATCTGGGTATCCTTGACCTGAGAATTCACCCAATCTTGCTTGGGGCGGAGGGTAGGGGGGAATGATTGAGCAAAACAGAAAAGGGAGTCATGGACATGGACAACAGTGTGGTGATGGGTGGAGGGGGGACGGAATGGTAATGGAATAGAAAAAAAATTCATCCAACCTAGAATCAAATGAAAAAAAAAAACACAACCTAAAAATCTGGAGGTTTTTGTCCAGGGATTTCCTATTTTTAATAGGGGATACAGCCCCTACTCTCTCCTTCCCCTTAGATCAGCAGGTGTCTCCGCCCCTCCTGCAGACGGAGAAAAGGAAAGCAGGTGGCAATAAAAAAGGGAAGGCAATTGTCTTGGTGGCTTTGGGGTGGGGGTGGGGCTTTGTTTTAATTTCATGATTAAAAGCTTTCCTCTTGAATTTTAAAGTTCTTACCCATGTGAATGATCTGACATTAAGGCTTATGCAGCAGAGTTTGGATCTGTCCATCTGTAACTTACAAAAAGGAAAGGAATAAGGGATGCAGGAGAGAACAAGATGTAGGCGCGTGGGAACGGGAAGAGAGAGGCGGACTTGGCAGTCAAACGGGCTCTGGAGGAACAGGAATGGAAAGTGTGGCCTGGCCGTCAGGCCCACTGATGGAGAAGGTGGAACCCACGACGTCTCAGTCTCCCTCCCCCTGCTTTTCCTCTGTAGATGGGGGCCCTCGGAGCCTCCAGACTGGGCCGGTCGCCTAAGAAAGAAAAGGCTGTCTCCTGCGGATGGGCAGGCGGGCAGTCAGGGATGGCAGAACGCGCAGCCGCCCCTCGGCAGACCGCTGGGCGCTGGGGAGGAAAAGACCCCAGCCCAGACCCCGCAGGTCTGGGCGCCCTCCGCCCCGGCGTTCCGCGTGGGGGAAGCTTCCACGCTCGCCCCGCCCCACAGGCGCCCCAGGGGCGCGCTCCGTCCCCGTCGGATCTTCGGCAGGCTTCGCCTCGTTCCCCGAGTCCAGACCCTCCAGTGCGGACCCTCCACGCCGTCCCCCCCGACTGACGGCAAACCACAGGGCGGCGCGGCGCCTGCCGCGGGGCCTCCCACCCAGGCCGCCGCGAGGGCAGCGGCGCCCCGCGCCCCACACCTTGCAGCGCGGAGCCGGGAGCCGGCGGGGGCGGCCGAGCGGCGTCAGCCGCCCGGGCGCGCGCGGGGGCGGGGCGGGGCGGGGCCTCCGGGCGCGCGGGGGGCCGGAGCGCGGCGGGGGCGGCGCGGCGCGGCGCGGCGCTGCGGTGGAAGCGGCGGCCCGGAGCCCTCTCGCGGTCGCGCCGGCAGCAGCGCCAGCCTCAGCCGCAGCCTGGCCGCCGCTGCCGCTTCGCGCTCCCGCCGCCCGGCCCGACATGAGCGAAGCGGATCGGGTGCCCTCGCCCGCCGCGCCGCCGGCGGGCGCGGTGGCGGCGCCGGAGGAGAAGAAAGGGAAGGAGCCGGAGCGCCAGAAGCTGCCGCCCGTCGTGTCGGCGGGCGTCGGCGCGACTGCGGTAGGTGCTGGGCGGGAGTCGCGGGGCGCCCCGACGGCGGGCAGCGGCCGGGAGGGCGAGGGACCCCCGGGGGCCGAGTGTCCTCCGGGGATCCCGGGCTACCCAGGGCTTGGCGCCCAGCCCCCTTTCCTGGGGCCGAAAGGAAGGAGTTGTGCCTCTTGGACAGCCGCGACCACTTCGCCAGCTGCACCTTCCACCCTCGGGAAACGAGGTGGCCGCGTCCGCCGGCTGTTTTTGGTTATTTTCTGGTTTGTGGGCAGTGCATTTTCTCTAAGGAAATGACCAGCGTCTTGGAGTCGGCGTTGTCTGCTGGATGAGGATAAGGTGTCAGGCAGGCGGGAGTGGGTTTTCCACCGAGCTGCCTGCCTGCCCGCCTGCCTGCCTGCCTTTGAGGAGCGGAGACTCTGCCTTTTTTTCCGCTTTTCTTTCCTTCCTCCTCCAAACTGAACGGGCTCCGCGGCGAGTTTCCACTTGTGACCCTCCGTTGCTGTGAGGGTAGTGGGAGGTAGATGCCTCGGTGATGGTTTTATTAACATTTTTCATATGGTACAGACATGTGGCTTAAGGTGGGGAGCCTTTTTTAACCTTTTTATTTAAATTCAAGTTAATCTAAGCTTAACAAGGCTGATTTCCCAGCCCGATTTTCTTTGATGATTATTTGATGAACACTCTCGGGCTTCAGACTACATATTGCCAGATGATGTAATGGCCCCCTACCTTATTTTTGCTGGTGGATAGGACTGGTTACTTTGGAAAACACATAAAAAATTAACCTCTGATATTCTGAGATTTTTGTTTGAAATAATATTTAAATACTTTCTGAGAGTTTGCTTCGGTACATTTAAAGGCCACTTTGTCAAGCAGCTGCGAGTGACAAAACAGTAAAAGTTAGAGAGCATGGTACATTTTCTTGATTCCTATGTGCAATTCATTTCTTAAAACCTCCTTCTTACGTGCCTAAAAACTTAAGAAAGTAACATTCTTCTTTAAAGTATCAGGAGTAATGTTTTGATTTGGTACATTTTTCAAAGATAGCTGAGGACTGGTACCTGGAAACCGTTAGAATGAGGTCTTTATGTTGCATCAGTGCAGCAAAGTAGACAGTAATAAAATGACCTTTTAAAATATAGGTACAGTTGATTGGAAAGTTGGGGTTATGGTTACATCTTTGGCAAATCCTTTGAAGGAATTTGTCACCCATCTGCTGGTAGAACCAGTTCCTTCTGTTGGTCCCCTGGGCTTTCAGAGCTCATCCAGGGAGTTCTTAAATTGCCAATAGCTAGTGTTTCCACAATAGCTATTCTAAGTCAGTTGTTTGGGACAATGAATGCATGCAGTTTCAGAAACAGTAATGTGAATGGGTTTAGGTCCTCAAGTGAGCACCCTCCCCAAAACATTCCTTTACCTCAGTGTAATTGAGAAATTGAATGTTTAGAGTAAAAGCTCGGAGAAATTGATACAGTGTGGACACAGGTCCATATGGACTGTTATCTGAAACCCTTGGGGCTTTGGAGGTCAGAGTTTTTCAGATTTTAGAAAGGTAATTCATATTACCTTTCAGTACATACATGTAATATCCACAGTGAGGTCCTGGCTAGTTCTCGGTAATCAAGTGTATTAATAGCTCTTCAGTGAACAATATGTGTGTTCACACTAAATGAAGTCAGATTATAAGTAGCTTAATATCAGTTCAAATCAGGTTAGATTGTCACCAAAAGAGCTACAAAAACCTTCTAGTTTCAAGAGCTTATAGGATTTGGAAGTGTGAATAAAGGATTATGGGTTTGCACTACAAGTCAAACAGAAGAAGAGAATTTAAGAAGTTTTTTTTTTTTTTAATCTTGACTTAAGCCTTGAAAAGACACAGGTTTAATTAGAGAAGGAGGATAGATAGAAAAACTTGAAATTTTGAAGGCAATTTCTGGTACCTAGAAGGTCTTTCAGGGTTGGTACCTGTTTTTTGTTTTGTTTTGTTTTGTTTAGTAAGACATTCAGAATTTATGGCTCTTTGGATTGACAGGTTTGTCATTGGCACTGAGGTTCTGAATCATGACAGGAAGGAAGAGGACTTTTTCTCAGATCTTGCAGCATGAGTTAAAAGAGCAAGGGAGCCCTGGATGATGAGTAGCTTAGCTGTTTGGAGCATCATCCATACGTGCCAAGGTTGCCTTGGATCCCAGTCGGGCACACACAGGAAGCAACCAATTAGTGAATGGATGGGTGGAGCAATGATTGATGTTTCTCCTGTTTGATGTGTCTCTGTCTCCCTCTCTAAGATCAATTAAAAAAAAAAAGAGCAAGGGGAAGGTGATGATGATGATGTGTGTATATGTAAATGTGTGTATATACAATATTTGTCAAAGAGAGATGTCCAGATCTGGAATTCTGAGTTATAGCAGTAAAAAGCGTAGGTCAAGGAAATATGTACTTGGTCGTCTAGAGCCGGGGTGTCAAACTCATTTTCACCAGAGGCCACATCAGCCTCACAGTTGTGCTGTGAGCAAAGGGCTGGATGTAATTTTAGGACTGCATAAATGTAACTACTCCTTAACGGTTAAGCGAGAGCTTGACACTGCCACTGGGTAGAAACAAGGTGCGGCGGCCGGATAAAACAAGGTGGGGGGCCTTGTGTTTGCCACTTGTGCTCTAGAGGGCGAGAAAGCCAGGATACTGGGATGATGACTGACTTCGCCCTAGGGTAGGAAGGCCTGGGTGTCGGGGCAAGCAAAGACAGCTGGTGGCTCCTTTGGTTGTTTTTCAGCCTCCACATGGATTAGAGTTTCTGGAGGTTTGCTTAGGAACCTGATTGCCATCAATAACTTTTTTCTTTGAGGCAGTTTAGTGTTCCTTCCTTTTTACCCCAGGTTAACAGCTCTATGTAGACTGAGTTCATGACTCAGATAATGTAGTGCTACAGTGCTAGCTTTTTCCCAAAAAATTTTTTAAAGATTTTATTTATTTATTGTTTTTTAGAGAGGGAAGGGAGGGGGAGAGAGCGAGAGAGAGAGAGAAACATCAATGTGCGGTTGCTGGAAGTTATGGCCTGTAACCCAGTCATGTACCCTGGCTGGGAATCGAACCTGCGACACTATGGTTCGCAACCCGCGCTCAATCCACTGAGCTATGCCAGCCAGGGCTCCAAAAATTATTGTGTCATATTTTTATGAGAATTTGGAAATAATTTAAAGTGATAGCTCCCTAAAATAAGTAGAAGGCCAGGTTATGAAGTTTAAAGACAGGTACAGGGGTGAGATTGAGGGTGCTGGAAAGAGGAGACCCAAAATGTTTGGTCCTAAGATCACTGAAGTGTGAAGGAAGTCCATTCTAGCCAGGAAGTACCTAACACAATGGTCTTAAATCTGATGGACCACAGAGTTGCCCTGATAGCATGTTAAAGTCTCAATTTCCAGATCTCACCCCAGAGAACCATTTTTTCAACCTTCGAGGCACAATAGAATCATCATGGGGAACTTCTAAAGCCATATTTGGCCAGGCCCATGTGCAGGCCCATTATACCAATTTCTGGGCATGGAGCTCAGGCATATTTTTTTTTAATTACCAGGTGTAGCTAAGATTGAAAATTGATGTTCTGTTTACTGAATAGAAGAATCTCTATGGAATCTGTATTTTAACCAGCCTGCCCCAAGTCTATACTTATTTTAGGGAGCAGCATTTGAACTGGACTAGTGAAAGTTATGGAGACACAGCAGAAAGCAGGTGTGGCAGGGGAATGGAGAGAAGCGCAGCTAAAGTGGTTCTGCCGGAGATCCCCCAAAGGCTTAAGATAAAACCCTCGAGGACTATCAGTGTCTGGGTCTGGTCTCTCAGCTGTGGAGAGGTGATGCAAGCCCACAGGGTTGAGGGTAAGGCACTGAAGTAGTGCATGGGTACGAAAGTCTAATGATGGAATATTGAATCTACTGAGGTTGACAGATTGGAGTGGAACAGAATATTATAAATTAGCTGCTGATGTAATACAGAAGCTAGAAAAATTTGTGAATGGGGAAGGAGAAAAATGGTCAAAGGAAGAGCAGGAATAGCAGTGACAAGTGAGGATGAGTTTGTCTACTTCAACCTGTACACCAGGTAAATAGGAAAAAGGGAGATTTTCCATGGGAGAGGGTAGCAAGGAGTGAAGTTGGGTTCAGGGAGGAACCGAGTTTTACTTAGGTCAGAGAGGTGAAGGGAAATGGATGAAACCAGTTTTGGATTTTAAAGGGAAGTGTGCCCCCAGTGAAGGCCAGGAGACTTGCCAAGCAGGTGGAATGTGAGGGAAATAGTTGAGGGAAAGCACAAGGTGTGTGGAGAGGAGTTGACAGGAAGTCAGTGATACGAATGAGAAGTCTGCATGTGTTATGTCAGATGTACAGAAATGGGCTGTGAAGCCACTGTGCCAAAATGTAACTACCAATTATTGAACATCCATTGTGTTTAGCTTCAGGGTAGATGTTACAGAAAACACAAGGACAGGAGTTTTTTGGTTTTTGTTTTTTCAGAAAAAGGTTCCAGCCTCAGGGTAGGCAGGGCTAACGTATGAAAACATCACAAAGCAAAGCAGTGTGTAAAAGCCACATTGAGCCCCAGAAACAATTTACACTATAGGAGATCAGAGAAAGGAAGTCGGTGTTCGCAGAACTCGTAGAAAGGCCTTGAAGTTAAGGTAGTTATTTAAGCTGGCTGGCCATTGAAGGATGATAGGACTTGGACGGGCAAAAGAAAGTGGGAAAAGCAACCCAGTGGGGAAAACAACATGAACAAAGCTTAACGGGAAGAACTGGGGAGCAATAACGCAAGCCCAATGGAAGCATGCTGGGAATGTGTGGGAGGTGAGTACGATTGCATGGGGCTGGAGCCAGATCACTAGGCAGACAAATTTGGACATTTTTTCCTGCGGTTAGTGGGAAGCCATTGGAGTTTCTTAAATAAACAACATAATGAAATCAGCGGTAGTGATTGGAGGTACTTAGACTGGAGGAAAGAGGAGGAAGAGAGCAGTGGAAGGAGCTTTTCGTTCATTCCAGAGATGAAGGGCACATTCACTAGGGTGGTGGCCATGTGTTAAAGTGGAAGGGATGGAAGAATCTACGTGATGTGGGATCTTGCTAGATAACAGGAATGAAAGAGAAGGAAGTTTTTAGAGAAGAGAGTGGAGCGTTTTCAGATGAGTTCTCTTAGAGAAAAATGTTTACATAAAAAGGCAATCCAGCCAACAGCACTCCAAATAAACACATGCATGTGTGAACTCACATAAACCATGCCTATCTAGGTGTCGGGAACAGCCTCCTACATGGAAAATCTTGTACACTTTGTCCATTATGTTCTCAGCAGGAGGTGGGATGGCAGAGAATGAAAGCTGTGGGGGCAAAGGTGTTTTAAGCACTTAAGGGAATCACAGATGCTACAAAAATACATCATATATGTGTATTTCCCTGCTTTTTCGCCTGCTTTCCCCCCCTAATATTATAACTTAGTTCTATGGGTGAAGGAACCCTTCTTACACTGTAGAAATGTTAGACCTATAAGCCTTATGTTAATAACTACTTGTTCTTCAGTTGATATTTGTCACGTGGTGACATTTTGTAAGCTGTCAGAAAACATTTTGGGGGAATGAATATAATAAATGAACATGCCTCTTAAAAATAGAAATTACTGACATTTTACTAGTGGAGTCTAATTGCAGTCAATCTAAAGTTTGAGCCTAATCATTAAGAAAGCTACATTTCAAATAAACTTGGTTTGAGCCATATGTTTTTATTAAAGAATAGGAAATTGGTCAAGGAATTGTGACTGCATCAAATCACACATTTTAAAAATAGTCCTTTCCTGCATATGGTTAGTCTGTTGATGCAATTTCTTCTTTTCCTATGTCATAAAGGAAGTGAATAAACTCTCCCATGCCACCGTGCCTTTCTGATAAATCCTGAAATTTCTGAAATCAGACCAACATTTCTTTTATATTAAGTCAAGTTCATTTTCAGTTATCTCTAAGATCGGTTGTATTGTGATTTCTTTTGGTGTCACAATTTTGTTTCAGAAGCCACTTCCTTATTCCTAGCCTCCGGTGACAGATGTGATTTATATCACCTAAAGGAGGCAGTTTCACTTGGATTGGTGTTATTTAGTTTGGGAGAGAAGTTCTCACCTTGAAAGTAGCTAATTTTTCACATCTTACTAGAAAGATGTAGAACAAAGTTAGCACTTCTAATTTTATAACCCAGCATCCTAACAGGGAACTGTGAAAAGAAAAAAAAAACATACAAGAAAGAAAAACAAAACTTTACCCAGTAACAGGGCCTAAAATAGCCTCCTTTGTAGCCTCTCAGTATAGTTGAGGCCTCTCATCTGATGTGGCCCTAAATGGTGATTTACGTCAGTTTATTTCAAAAGTTGGTAAAGCGGAGTATCTTAAATGCTTTTTATTTTAACTTACAACATAGAAGGATATATATTTTTTTCACCAGTCTTTTGATACAATAACCTTTGCCCAGTATCTCAGGAAGCCACTCAGTCTTTTGTAAAGTAGTTTTTCTGTGCAGCATAGATGGTCCCTGGACTCAATGAGACTGAAACAATTAACCTACCACTGAAATATTCAACTCTGGATTCAAAAAATAAATTTCAGTGAGGTGTGGCCAGCGGTGTTCAGATTGTCATTGTTACCTTTCCAGCAAAACCCTTCTTCCTAAACAATGCAGGGCAATTGTGAATCAGGATAATAATTCTATTCTTTTTTCCTGAGGGTGCATGTTGGGTTGGACCTAGTTTAGGAAAATCTAGATCAGCACTGTCCAGTTAGAAATATAATGTGAACCACATCTGTAATGTAAAATTTTCTAATAGCCACATTAAAAGGAATAGCAATAAAGAGATAAAATTACATTTATTTATTTATTTATTTATTTATTTATTTATTTATTTTTAGAAAGGGAAGGGAGGGAGGGAGGGAGGGAGAGAGAGAGAGAGAAACATCAATGTGTGGTTGCTGGGGTCCGTGGCCTGCAACCCAGGCATGTGCCCTGACTGGGAATCGAACCTGCAGTGCTTTGGCTCGTAGCCTGCACTCAATCCACTGAGCTACGCCAGCCAGGAGGAGATAAGATTAATTTTAATAATATATTTTATTTAATCCAGCATATCCAGAAATTTACCATGTCAACACTTCAATATAGATGCTTAATGAGATTTTTACCTCTTTTTATACTAAGTCTTTGAAAACTGTGTATTTTACACTTACTAGATATCTCAGTTTGGACTAGCACATTTCAAGTGCTCCATAAGCACACGCGGCAATAGCCATATTACACAGTGCAGATTTAAATGATATCTTTTTGTCCTTCCAAGGTTTCTCAAATTCATCCTTAGTTCTAACTAACCTCTGTCCATGTGTGGCAGTCCTCCAAGTGTGGTCCTCCACTTCCTTTTAGAGGACCATAAGGTCAAAACTGTTTTTCCAATGATATGAAGACGTTATTTGTCTTGTCTTCTTCCTGTCCGTTCTCTCATTGTTGGCAGTGTCACTTTCTGGAGGCCACGTGTCACATGAGGTCGCAGAAAAGCTGAGTGCAGAAGGAGGGATCAGAATCCAGCTGTCTTCCATTAAACCAGACACTAAAAATTGATTTACAAATGTGGAACAACACCATTCTTCTCACTAGGTCTTTTTTCTTTTGGTTTGGGAAAATAGTTGTTTTTCCATAAATGGTTTTGTTATTTTAAAAGGCATTAGTACAGATATACAATAATTTTTAAAATTGTAAAGGAGTCCTTAGACCAGAAAGTTTACAAACCCCTACCCTAATATATGTTGAATTTCCTTTCTACTATTACCATTAATGCTTTTTACTTGGTGTTAATAATAACAGGTATTATATAGAAGTGAATTTTCCAACTAACCAAGTGCTATTGGACATTTCAGAGTGCCTCATCATTATTTATTATATGGAACGTTCTCTAAAGTGCATGACGTACATTCCTCTCAAACTGAACATGTCCTGGTGACTGGATCCCCTGAGACATTTTGCCAGCAGAGCCAGCGGAACCAAAGTGGGGCCACTCTGCTTAGTGCTTGCTGTATGCTGTCTCTTCAGTAAATAAAACCTCTTTCAGCCTGACCTGTCCAATCACATAGCTAGAATGCAACATAATTTTCACTTTATATAGTTTAAAATGCAAGCATTTCCAGCTTGTTTGCAAAGCTAGTAGTTTAAAATGTTACAGATAATGAATTTCATAGACACAGAAATTCCATTCAAAATATTTTCATTCAGAGACTAATGTAGTGAGAGACTATGACTTTTAAAAGTTTCATTATGGAATAGAATCAACAATTATTCTTTTATCAAATTTGTTTAAGAATGTGAACAGAAATGTTTATCTCCTAAGGTGGCTTTTGGGGATAGAAGATGAACAAATTAAGTTTTACCAGAGTTTGAATATAATAGAACTTGATGTTTAATACAAAAGCCATCATGGAAAACCATGAATAGCCTCCTTATTGGCATTTGATAGAAAAATATGACAAGACTCAACCCTACTTAAAATGTAACTCAGATGTAGAATGTCCCTCAGTAAAAGTTGAAAGCAGGAACTCATGTATTACAATAAAATTTTAAACAAAGTCGGTAATATTTAATTATGTGTTAACAGGAACAAAACAGGTACTCTTAAGTATTTGCCTATTTAAATTCTTTGATATTATTTTGTATTATAATCTTACCTATAATCCATGTGATTATATAGTCAAAAGGACTTTTGTGGTCTGTGATAGGTACTTGTGAGATATGAACATGAAATTTTTCTGATGTTTACTAAACCCATGGTCAGCCTTTGATTAGAGTCAAGTCTATTGTTTACTATGCCAGGGTTACATATTTTGAGTTCTTTCTATCAGTGAAAGAACTCAAGTCTTTTAAGTCTTTCTTCAGTGAAAGTGTCTCCCCCACTGTGTTCCTTGTTTGTACTTATCTTCTATCTGTAACAGCTGGTTGGGTATCCTGCTACTATCTGTTCTCCAGCACATCCAGCCCATGTTGGTGGACTGGCCACGTTCCAGGACTTCTGTAGTGTTCTCCTTCTGTGGGATTCAGAGATAACACTTCCCAAACTCCCAGCAGACGAGATGTAATAACTGGTAGATACAATTCTTAGAAGACTTGTATAGTAATGTTCTCTAACCTTTAATTTAGTCTGAAGTTTGATGCCATATTAATACCCAATAACTTCTTGGTTTGATTCTTTAATTTTTGGTTAATCAGTTTACTGTCACACAATGTACTGCCCTGCTTTTCCTCACGAAAGTCTTAGGTTATGTGTAAGGTTTCTCTTGGGTGTGCTGGTATGGAGCAACTGCTATTTGGGGGGTTTGCTCTTATTAATCTGTAATGCACTGTCAACCTATGAAATGGTGCATGATTAACTTCATGTCATCTCAAGTATAAAGTATCAAGAGCACAGTCACATGACAAACAAGAAACGTAGTGGATGAAGGTTTTTATTTCATGTTGTTTAAGCTTTTTTGATCACAATGAACAGAAAATCAGGCCATTTATGCCTCCTTCCGGAAAAATGAGATTTAATGGAATAATGCACACAGCTTAGAACCAGAAAGCAAACGGGAACAAAAACCGTCTGTTCTCTGTGCCTGGGCTGTTCTCTCACTCTTGGTTGGTCACTCTTTTCCATGCACCTCCACCTAAGATTTGGGGAGACCTCCTCTAATTGACCTCCTGGGAAGAACCGTTGTCCTTCATGCCAGGCCACCTGTGTGGCCTGCAGAGGACTGCCTTGCAGCTGAGCGGCATCTCTGCTCCAGTCCGTAGCCATTCCTGCACAAGGAGTAGCAGTAATGCTCCGGGGACCAGAGAAGCAAACTTTGGATTCGGCAGCTGTGTATCTTCCCTCAGACCTCTTCCCCTTCCAGCCACTGGCCTGTCTCCCTTTCCATAAAGCTCCAGGGCAGAGCAACCCCAGCTCATTGCTTTCATCTTCTAGTTTCCCATTCATTTGCCCATCCATTTCAGAATAGTTTCTGCCACGCCATTTCTCTGCATCTGTTGTCTCCACTGTCCCTGTGATTTCTCAGTTGCTCATTCTTGTAGGCTCATTTGAGACCTCACCACTCTTCCTCATGTAACATTGTTGACCACTGTTTTTCTTGAAACTTCATCCTTTCTTAGTTTTTAACAGAGTACCTTTTTGGATATCTTACGTCTTTGGCCATTCATTCTTAATCTTTGTCAGCTCCAATTATACATGCCAATATTTCCCATGGTTCTGACCTTATATTCACTTTACATAACAACTGATACATAACAGTAGCATCATGATGACCCTATCAATTAGAAGAATATTGTTATTTTGGTATGAGAAGCATGCCTTTGCCTAGTGAACATTAGCTCCTTTTCTAGTCACTCACAAATCATATATTTATATAATCCACTCTAGAGTTTTCTTCAAGTTCTTACAGATTCTAAAATTATATATGCCCTATTTTGGGGGAGATATCTGGTATGTCTAGTCTCCTGAAATTTGAAATAAGTCATTTTACTTTGTTTATTCCATTTATTTTGCAATTTATGGAAGGGTTCTCTGATTCTCATTGTGCTTCACACTTGGACCTGAGCTAGCCGTTACCATTTTGCCATGGCTTTGGTCCCGGCGGTTTTTCTTCATTCCCTGTTACTGTTGTCTCAGCTAAGACTTCATTTCTTCCAAGACGCCTGGGTTAGCTTCTCGTATTAACTCCCCTTCCGTCTGCTCCCTACACCGCTGCCAGAGGGATTTTTCTAAGGTGGAGATGTGATCACCCCGCACCCTGTTTCAGTCCTCACTGATTTTTCTCTATCCCTTCCCAGGGTAAACCTTCAAGAAAAGTCCCTGCTTGCCTTTCTAGTCTCATCTCACTGGGCCGTTTTCAGTTTCTGATTCTATATTCCAACTACACTGCTCCCTGAATCTTATTGTTGATCAGTCTCAGATAACATCCAGGAGATTTATCAATGAAAAAAATGCCCTCGATATATTAAGTTATTGTAGATATTTACAGTGAAGAACAAAGCTCTGTCACTGAGGGGACACTCATCAACCTCGTTTCACACATTGGTTCCTTTTATTAATTAGCACATATAAATGAAGAATACAATGCATCAAATCTGGCATTTGTTTCCATTATTACTTAAGACATTCTAATAGAACAAAACATACCAATGAGCAAACTTGGCCCAGTAGTTAAAATCCTTCCTTAAGTGTTCTAATATTTATGGCAAGGAATGATTTACTTTTTCAAATGTATAGTTTATTTTGGTTTTATTTTCCTAATCAACGTTCTAGTTCTGTGAACTTGAGCATATTGCTTCAGTTTACCAAGATTGTGCAAATTATGTTATTTACTAAGACTGTTTTATAGAAAAGTATTGTGTATCATTATCTATTTATCTCTTTCTCCAATTTTCCCTATTCTCCTTGGGAATCTACATTCTAAATCTACTAAAGATTAGAACTGATGCTTGTTAAATGGCTTTGTTGATTCCATCAATTACTTGTTATTTTTTATTATTTGGAGCTTTCACAGGTGAGCTAAGCAATGCTCTTTGGGACCTCCTTTTATTAAGAAGGGGTAGCAGAAGGGGGAGGAAAATAAAATATCAAGCCTTTCCTAGATTGCTAGGACATCAGAGTTTCCCTAGCGTACTCTTAGTTTTTCTGCTTCTGTTAATTTTCTCTGGTAAGGTGAGTTGCTCCTAAAGTACACTCAGTATATATCTACCAAAGTTTAGAAGATAATATCAGCCACAAAGGTTGTGAAAACAGGCTGATATGTATAGCACACCAAGTATCCATGGAAACCCTAATGCGTGAGAGTTACTAAAGTAAGAGACCCTGAGATTTCGTTGTTTCAGTGCAGATGTCAGGGCCATTCCGTCTCAAGTTTGAATTCCCACCTACCAGCTCTGTGGACTTGGACGTGGAACTCTAATTTCCTCATTGTTAAAATGGGGTGGGGATACTTATCTCATAGAATGTTGTATTAAAGCACCTAATAGACCACTAGGCATACACCAAGTACTCAGTGAATGACTTGCTTTGCTATACCACAGGAGTAATCATTTATTGAGCGTCCATTGTATGGCAGGTTCTGTACAAGAGCCTGGGTAGGAGATATTGTCTATGATTCTGAAACTCAGATTTGTAACTAAAATCTATTAGAAGACTACTTAATTTCAGTTAGGCAGTATGTTTAACTTTTGTAGGCTGGATTATGTAGGCTAATCCTAACAGAAATATTAACTCAGGTTTCATTGAGCCTAAATTTAGCCAAGAAGCAAGCAAAAAGCAAGTAAAGCTGACAAAAAAAAATTCTATGAACAGGCAAAGATATCACACACAAAAAATTGCATATAGTATTTTCCTCATGGAAATATTCCTCAAGTTCTTATTTAGTATCTGCCACGTCTCTGTTGCTTGTTAGTTGAATGACTTCAGGTGAGTCTCAGATGATCCCAGTTTCCTCATCTATGAAATAAAGGAATTAGATAATCAATTTCTAACTTTTTCATTCTCTGTGTACAGTATTTGAAATTCATTCTTTCTGGTTCTTTTCTATACTAATCTCTGTTATAAAAAGGGAAAACAGAATAAATTTACTCTGAAGTGCAGGATCTATGCACAAGACTCACTGGATGTCATGTTCTGTGATGAGTAAGGAATTTTTATCCAGCATGAAGGGTCAGTATGAGAACAGTTATAATTTCAGTGGAGTAACTTTAGTGAATCACAAGCAATAAATAAGAGTAATTGATTTTTGTGGAAATGGGGACCACTAGAAAAAGCCTTGTGGAGAAGTTATGATAGGACAGCTTATGCTGCATTTACAAAGTAGCCCCAAGTTGCAGTGCTCGAAAACTTTAAATATTCATTGTTAATGGTGTACTCTAACATTGGTCAGAGTGGCTCTGCTCCACAGTCATCCAGAGACCCAGGCCAGTGGGTGCTCTAACATCTCAACTTGTATCCTCCACGGTGTCACAGTGGGGGAAGAGAGAGAGGAGCTCAAAGTTTGCCCACCTTCATGCCTTAAATGCATTAGTACTTCCTTGTCCCCAAAAGTTATTTCTATTTGTGGCCTATTAGAATTAAGCAGATGGCTCCACCTGTCTGGGAGAGAGTGGAAAATGTGGCAGAGTGACTATTTGGTGAGGGTAAATGTTTTTGATACACGGCATATAGCGGATTCTAAAAAGACAAGTGGAAATCAAGCTCATGACTGGGGAAGGAGGAGATGAAAAAGGAAGTCCCTCCTATTAAAGTAAAGAAATTACACTAATGGAGGAAGTGCATGTTGAGGAGTTAATTACTATATTCCATTAAGCATCTGGAAGGTAGAACGTACCATAATCTGGAAGGAGCTGAGAGCTGAGGATATGGATAAGGCAACTCTGCAGCTAAAATACAGATCGGTTATACCCTGTGAATTTTATACTTATTTTGTGGGAAGTGTGTTAATGAATAGATCCTATGCTGCAGGAAGATTGCTCCATATTTTTTTTTAATCCTAGTGCACCCAAAGTATAATCACAGTGCTTAAAAAGAAATGAACTCTTACGGGTTTATCTTTTTACCCGAACTTTTAAAATTGCATCAGAAGGCAAGAAAACCCTCAATGAATTGACCTGAGAAGTATCACATGTACGTTAACTATTGGAAATATTTGTGGAGGTCAGAAGAATAGTGTTTTCTAAATACAGAGTGAAAATGGCAGTCGACTGGAGTGTGTATGTTGTGCAAAAAGCTCTGCTAATTATTTTATACGCATTATCCCAGTGAAACCGCACAATAACCCTGTGAGGAAGTTACTATTATTATTCCCATTTCCAGATTTTATTAATTTGTAAGCAGTTAGAGTATATTATTTTTTTCATTTTGTACACTATAATAATTTGGTCCTAGGTAAGGTAAGTCAATGTTATATACATGTTTTATCTATTTATCCTATATCTACCATGAAATTAAAATCTATTAGAAATGTTTATGATTTCTACAATAAAATAATTTAAATATAGCTAATAGGAATTATGCTGCAATGTTAACTTTTCTGCTTTTAGGGTTTGGACAGAGGATCCAAAGGCCAAACTTCCACTTTCAGCAGTTTTGTTTCAACTGTCAGCCAGAAGAAAGAAGCCGCTGAAAACAGAAGTTCACCTACACATCTTGTTTTCCCTAACATCAAGAATGGTAAAATAAATAAATAAATAAAGTAATTACAGTTATTAGAAGTACACATAATCTGTATATCTTGACTAAAAATGTACTTGCAAACTATTGAAAAAGTAAATTTTGCCCTGACCGGTATGGCTTGGTTGGTTGGAGCATTGTCCTGAACCAAAAGGTTGCAGGTTCAGTTCCCAGGCTGGGCACGTACAGGAGGCAAGCATTTGATGTTTCTTTCTCACGTGGATGTTGCTCTCTCTCTCTCTCTCGTCCTCACTCTCTGAAAGCAATGAAAAAAATGTCCTCCAGTGAGGATAAGAAAAAAAAGAAAAAGTAGATTTTGATTATCCAGCATTGCTATGATTGTTTATGGTAGGTCAAGGTAATTAATAAAATGAGAAAAAGAAATAAACTGTGTAAATATTTACTGAAAGAAGCAAAGTCATGTAGAGTAAGAGTGAAATACAAAGCTCATGAATAATAAGAAAGTGTGGTTAGGGAGCCAGACACAATGCAAATACATGAACACTCAGTAGATTTCCTTTATTTGAGCAGCAGTCAATTAGCAGGCTTAATGGTAAATATATTAAATACTTAGAAATAAACCTAAAAGAAAGGGAGCAAAGAACCTATGTGAGAAAAACTATAAAACTATCAAAGACTAAAAGGTGGTATGAATACAAAAACTTAACATAAGTATTATAGTGATGTAAGATACACCCAGTTTGCTTTCTACCTTTAATAAATTTCAACAGCTTTTGGGGTGAAACTTAAGAAAATGATGATGTATTTGAGCTACAAGAATAAATATCTGGGAGGATTCAACAAAAAAATAAGGGAGCTCATTCATCATGGTACCATATATTATAAAGCTGCATGATGATAACACTACCACCAAGATAACCAAATAGGTGTAAATAAATCACTGAAGAATATTGTGCACAAATGGTATTAAGTTATTTAAAAAATGGTATTAGGCCAACTGGCTAAACTGTTGAATACAATAACTTCAGATTTTTAAAACACTGTAAAAGTACTAAAAGAAAACTTAAGGAAACTCTTTTTATAATAAAATTCTTGGAATAACAATTGCCAACAGCCATAAAACAAAAGCTCTGTCAGTTTGAATATAAAAGAAAACTTCTATAGGAATTTTTTAAAAATCATAAACAGAGTTCAAGAACAAGTATCTCATTAGTGAAAAACATGTCCTTGACTCATTAAGCTCATTAATAGATCTGTAAAATGAACATTCCAGTAGGAAAAAAGCAAAGGGTATAAACAGACTAATCAAAAAAGGAAATATGAACAATTAATACACATGTGAAAGGAAGCTCAGTCTCACCAGTATTAAAGAAATACAAATTAAAACAAGGAGTTAACATTCACCAACTCAGTTGTAGAGAATAAAAGGATTTGTATCTGCACTGTTGTGTGAAGAGTGTAAAAATTGGCACTTTTATGAGTGAAGGGTTTGAAAATTGATAAAACCTTTCTGGCAGGCAAATTATTGACATATATTCAAATTTTTAAATGTTTATATAGTCGGTGACTCAGTAATTCCATTTCTAGGAATTTATTCTAAGGAAATATCATAGGTACAAAGATAATATGGAAAGAATGTATATTATTTATAATAGTTATATTGAAAGCAAGCTCATTGAATAGGTTAACTAAATTATGGTAATCCGTATTGTAAATACTATATCTCTATCAAGAAAAATGTGGTATGTATATTAAGTATCAAGGAGAAATGCCCATAATACATTGTAAAATGAAAAATGCAAGTTACACACTAGAGGTACAAAATGACTCCAATTTTTTCAAGTGTGGGCAAATCTGTTTTACTTTTTTTGAGCATATAAAGAGGTAGCAGAAAACATTCTGTTAATGGCTTCCTCAGGAAAGTAGACTGGGAGTATATTACTAATGTGTTCTATTTCTGTATACTATTCTATATCATTTTATCACAGGAAACATACATTGCTTGCATAATTTCAAGTGCCTCTTGCTCTGTAACAAAACAAACCTGCAAAAGTTTAAATGTCCCTTACACCGAAACGGACCAAAACAAACCTAGAGAAGTTGAAGGATGTAGTTTCTGGTAAATTGACAGTGCCCACAGGCTGCATGTGGCATCAGTTATTTTGCAGAGGTTTTTCGTTGACATCCCAAATGAGTACTAGACCTATTGTACACTCTCTCGGGTTAGCATGTACATTATCTCATTTATCAACCTTTGCCTTTGATAACTTCTTTCCTGCTTTATGTACACACACAGATGCGCACACTTATTCCATCACCCCAGTCTTACCCCAGTGAGGCAGCAACGCCGATAGGTCATGGTCCCCCAACACACAGCAACACACCCTATAATTGTGATACCATTATAGAAATAAAGAAGATGAGCCTGAAGTAGAAATTATTTCCTCATTTTAAGGGTAAGGAAATTAAAGCCACAGAGAGTTTTAAGTGACTTGCCCTGGGTGAATTTACAAAGCTAATGAGTGGCAGAGATGGAAAAAAGACAGGAGAGCCAGGGTCATTTTGGGTAATGCCTTCATGAAAAGGAGAGTTGGTGAAAGAAGAGGAAGTAAGCCCTGACGGAGATAAGAGAACTAGGCCATTCTATAACTTGGAAATCGAGGAAAAAGAACATTTCAAGAAGACGATTTGGTCAAGAGTGTCATTGCCAAGAGAGGACAAGATGAGTAAGCAGTGGACGAAATAAGGATTTGTCACTGAAGAGAACAGTTTAATAGGGTATTATGAGGAGAACTCAGATTGCAAGAAGTTAAAGGGTAGATTAGTGTCGAGGATGTAGCAACAATGTAAGCCACCTTTAGAGTAGCTGGAACTGAGAGAAAGAAGAGAACAGTGGAGCCTTGCAGAGCAGTGTGGTCACAGGAAAGGATCTGACAGAGAGGGCGTGACTCAAGTTGTGTTAGGAAGGAACATAGGATGGTAAATGAACAGATGGAATAAAGAAGCGTTATGAGGATGTGATCAAGGAAGAATACTTGGACTGGAGCTGAGGTGCTGGCTCCACAAGGAGAAAAGCACACTTCATACTCAGACTGTGGAACAGAGAGAAGAGAGGCAGTAGCGGGTGGAAATGGAGGTGGGAAGAAACCCACTGCTTGCCTTGAATTCACTAGTCTCCTTGGGGAGTGTGTTAGTTTCCTAGGGCCACTCTGTACCACAAACTTGGTGGTTTGAAACAACAGAAATGTATTGTCTCATGGTTCAGGATGCTAGAAGTCTGAAATCCAGGTGTTGGCAGGATTGGATTCTTTTGAAGGTTCTGGGGGAGAATCTGTTCATGCGTCTCTTCTAGCTTCTGGTGGTTGCCAGAAATCCTTGGTATCCCGTGGCCTTTAGACACCGTACTCAGATCTCTGCCTCTTTTTTCACAAGGCATTCATTTTCTCCTGTATGACTTTTGTGTCCAGAGTTTTTTCTTCCTGCAGAACACCAGTCATTGGATGAGGGCCCACCCCAATCCAGTATAACTCGTCTTAAGTTGATTATGTCTATGTCTATTCCCTAATAAGGCCACATTCACAGGTCTATGGCTGGGGGGTCTAGGACCATAACATATCTTTTTGGCAGACACAGTTGGGCCCACAACAGAGGGTTAGGAACCATAAGAACCCTGAGATGTCTGGTGTAGATAAGGATAAGGAGGCAAGAAGAAGGGATGGATAGCCATAACCTTCCTTGTTTGGACTGTTCATTCAGATTCCTTAGTCTTTGATTCCCCACTGATTCCTATTCTCTCTATACTAATGTCTTGAACTCTGAGCCCAGCTTGCTATCTTGTATGTGCACAACTTGCCTGCCTCCTCCTGGGGTGGATGTTTTGACTCTGAATATGGTCCACTTGCCTGAGCTCCCACCAGGTGTCTGCTTCCCTCTCATCTGTGCTACTCCTGTGGAGTTGGGTCTCAGTCCCAACCTGAAATCGAAGTACTGGTATACACCAGTCTGGAGGCATAGACCTCTTAGCAGACTTCCTTTACCTTATTGGAACTTCTAGTGCAGACTTCTCCTAGCTGTTCTTTCTGGATGCCACCTGAATACAGGTGTGGCACGGAATTCATATGTCAGAGCTACTGTAGAAGGCATTCTTTTGTTGAATGGGAATTAGTCAACGAAGTCTTCCAAATGTAAGCATGTTTATAATTCCTTGATCTTTTGGGAAGCCTCTTTTACTTGCCAATATGATGGTTTTCTCAACGATGCATCATTCTTGGCAGTTAGTACAGTTTTCCTCCCTCTTCTCTAGTAGCAAGACCTATGCTGGGTATTCTCTAACAGCTTGTCTCCCCGTCTGATCTTCAAGTGGTATTAGAGAAGCTTCAGAAACCCAGCGTGGGCTTGCCTAACAGCTGAGGGATGCCTTTCCTCCCTGCAGATCACATGACTTGGTATGCCTGTCGAGTTGGCTGTCCTTTTCAAGATCAGCGCAGTGTAGGAGTTTTACCTACTATAACAGCTGCTGGGGATGACGCATCTCCAGAGAAACAATATACATGATAAGTAATGGTGGGGGGAGGGGAGCACTGTGTTCTCCCTTACTGCTTAGTATCCTCCTTTCTAAGTGATTATGCTCCTTTCAGACTTTTTCAAAACATCTTTAAGCAGCACAGAACATCTTTAAAAGAAATGAAGTGATTTCTCCCCAAACCTTTTAAAATATCTACATTCCTGGTAATTTGGGAAAGAGTAGACGGGGCCCTGGTTCCTCTCCCAGCTCAGGCCATTCCATGAGTTTGCTCTGGAAGAGCCCACCGTGATACAGTGAACAGTGCAGTTCTTGCACACTCCAGAGAAATGCATCCATGATCTCTGCTACTCTGAAACAGCCAAAGGGAGAACAGACTAGTTGAGCTCAAATAGTGATTGGATCTGTATATGGGGGCCTATAATCTATTCACAGGTGAAGTACCACAGACTTTTCACAGTTTCTCCAAGAGCAACTTGAGAGGCAGACAGGGAAGAAACCTGGCGCGGGACTTGCCACCTGGCAAGAGAAAAAGAATTGGCAGTATTTCTTTAAGAGTCCTATCCTGGAAGGATTATCTCCAAGGCCTCAAATGACCCCATCTCCAGGTTTCCTTGGAGAATGAACTGATTTTGGACTAAATCTCTAAGATGCTTCCCTAGATCAGAGTGAGTACCTTGCCCTTGGCTTTTCTTAACCATGCCTATGGAAGAGGTGTATCTGTCAGGGAGTTAGAATAGCTTGCTGTGTTTACAGTCATACCTCAGTACTACTCAGCTTCAGAACTCATCAAACCTTGTACTTGTTGCATTTTGATAAGAAAAAAAATATTTCAGCACTCGGTGCTTGCTCACTACCCAGCGCCCCTCTCTTGGGATGAAACAGAGGTAGACGTGAGTCTCATGGTAGCTCACAAACAGTTTAGTACTCATTGGCTTTAGCACTCATCATGAGTTCTGTAACGAATTAATGACGAGTACCGAGATACCACTGTGTTTATTTACTTATCTGTGTCTACTGGTCTGTAAGCTCCTTAAGCTTTTCTTTTGGAGAGAGAAAGGGCTATCCTTTTTATTTTTTATGTTAATTTTTTGAATAGGTAATATATTTACGTGTTTCAAATATCAAAACTATAAAACTATGTTTCAGATGTCTTACTTTCACCCTCTTCCCTGCTGTCTTTTGTATTCTTTCCTGTGTTTTTTATGCAAGTGAAAACAGATATAAATATATAGTCTCATTTTCCCCCTTTTCTTAAAGAAAAGGTAACTATATACACATTGCTCAGCACCTTGTTTTTTTAGTTAATGTATCCTGTACTTACTTCTATATCAGTACATAAAGGAGCTTCCTTATTCTTTTTTACAACGATGTTACATTGTATTGGACATACTATAACTTCTTTAATAAGGTCCTTTTAAAAGAAATGAGTTGTGTTCATTCTTTTGCTATTGTAAACTAAGTCACAATGAATGACTCTATACATATGTCATTTTGTTCATATGTAGGTGTATCTATAGGATATTCCTAGAAGTGGGATTTTTGGGTCCAAGAGTAAATGTATTAACAATCTACTTGAGTCTTGAATTCATCTCTGTGTCTTCAGGATCCGGCTCCCACGGTACATAGACTGTTTACTCAGTAAGTGATTTACTCTATGAGGAAACATTTGGGAGGCGCTTTCTCTGGGTTTCTGGCCAGTTTGCCCTGTTGGAATGTCAAACCGATCTCAAGGCTTTAATAAATTCTCTAAGATGTGCCCGGTATAAGGCATCTATTCCATTAGAGATAACCTTCTATGAAAAGGACTTGGGATATTTTTATAACTAGACCCATACAAACACACACATCATTTAGCTCTGTAAGAAAAAATACATCTTCAGAAACCAATGACTGCACCACTTTATTTGGCTCTGATGGCTAACGTCCTGTGAGTCAGAGTTTTGTCCTCCCTCTTTCTTCCTTTCTCTCCCACCTCAAGTTTATTTCTTTCCAAATGTTAAAAAAAGTCATCCTATAGCCCATGATGTAAACACCACCTGTTATGACTAATTCCCTCTGGTCTCTCCCGGTTTTAGCTCCCCACTGTGGCTGAAGTAGCCAAAAGCAGTGCCCAAGTGCTGGATTAACTACTACCAACAACTGTCGTTGTCACCTTAGACAAACTTAGCTCTCATTAGCTTTCATTTACTCAATTGTAGAAGGAGGAAATGGGGCATTAAAGTTGTAAAGTATCTTCTACACCTAAGGTTTATGATTTAAAGGATTAATTTTTCAACATACTGATTTTGTTTGATCCCTGTTGAGTTTTGTTTTCTTTGACATTTCATGATTCACTAGCTCCTACTTCCACATAAATTTAGGGTTCAGTTTTGCTACTTTTCTTTTTACGTGGTAGGTTTTGCATTATTTGATAGTGGAAATAACATGGGTTTTGTAACTTAACAGGGTCGTTTGAACCCTGGCTCTGTAATTTACCAGCTCAGTGATCCTGGAAAAGGTATTTGACCTCTCTGTGCTGGTTTTCCCCTCTGTAAAATAGGAGAGTAAAGTAACTACCTTATGAGGTATAAGGATAAATGGGAAAAAAAATTCTGGAGTATTCAGTGCCAGGCCTTATGAAATTCAGTAAATGAGTGACAACACATACTGCTGAGCAGTGACGTTGTGGGGGAAGGGAGTGTAACAGGTAGGCTTTTCCCTTACTCTTCACCCATGATCAACTGCACAAATTAAAAAATTTGGAACATGTCACACATGGAATGAACTAAATACTTTTATATGGTTTTAATAATAATAAAGTGAAAACTCATAAATTTAGCACTCAAATCAGGAAAAGGAGCGCTACCAGCCTCTTAAAAGCCCCAATGAATTCATCCCGGTAGCATCGCCCTGCCTTTCTGTCCAGAGGTAACTTCCGCTCCCTTGACTTGTTAAAGAAGCTTGGCACAGTGAACATACAGTACAGTGCGCAGATGATGTGTTGTAGAACTATGCACCTGAAACCTGTATAATCTTGTTAACCAGTGTCCCCCCAATACATTCAATAAAAAGGAAAAAAATAGTTTTGTTACCAACTAATAGACACAGACAATAGGATGGTGGTGACCAGGAGAAGAGTGTGGTGATTTGAGGGAAGGGAGGAGGGGAGGATGAGGAAGGCTGGAGGGTGAAATACATGGTGACGGAAGGAGACTAGACTTTGGGTGGTGAACACACAGTGCATCATACCGATAATATGTTATAGAATTGTACACTTGCAACTTAATATAATGTTATTAACCAATTCCCCAATGAATTTAATTTAATAAAAAATAGTCATGTTACCTTTGTATATTTCCATGAACAAATACTACTTGGTTTTGAAACTTAGTTTTGAAAAACTGAAAAGCAAGCACAAACCTAAATATGTAAGATACAGTACTTGCCACTATTAGGTGAAGATTCCCAGGAAATTATAATATAAACAGAATCTCAGGATGAAACCTGGCTCCATCTTTCCCAAGAACACATAGTCCATTCTGCGGAGGTCAGTGGACAAGGTCATGAGTAAGTCATGGGACTCAGAGGACAGCTACTGGGATAGCTGACAGACGCGCGATCTGGACTATGTCTGTAGTAGATGTCTGGCAGAAATATGGCCTCTCTAGCAGTCAAGAGGACCCTGCAGGGAAGCAGTGAAGTGAACTGAGTGTCCTCCGCTGATTCAGATAGCAGAGCAAAAAAGTGATTTCCTTGCCCACTGTCTAGACAAGCCGAAGTATAGATAATGTGGGATAGGCTCACCTTTCATTCTATCTTCAGTTAAAAAAGAAGAATACATGGGTAGTCAGAATCTTGGTGATAACAGGCATTAAAATTATTCTGTTCTAGTCTGTGTAGAGTATAGCTTTTATCTAAGGTCATTCTGATCCTAGTTCTTTATATCTCTCTACTTTTTACCTGTGTATGTCTTTGGAAACTTATAGAACCATCTCTTTGCCTTGGGGTTTTGAAATTGCACAGTGCTGTGCCTGCATCTGCATCTGTTTCCATCCTTTGTGCTGTGTGTTTGGTAGGCCCTTTACGTCTAGCAGCTCATGTCCCTGACTTCTAGTAAATTTTCTAGAAATTTTGTATTGCTGACTTCCTCCCATCTGCTTTTTCTGTCCTTTTTTCCTGTAGGTCCTCTATTACTCAAAAGCCAGACTTTATGAACTCCTAATTTTTTCATTTTTTGCACTCCTACTTTCCATTCCTTTGTCCTTTTTCTCTATATTTTAGAGAATTTTCTCAAAACCCTTCTTTTGACCTTCTGTTGAGGATTTTATTTATAATGTGCTTTTAATTAATAAGAATTTTTCCCACTAAATATTTATTTTTTAGAGCACCATCTTATTTCCTGATCGTACTGTCATCTCTCTGAGTAAATTAACGATAGGTTTTATTCTTTCCATTGCATGATTTCTGATTCTTCCAAGTCATTTTTGTGTATTTGTTTTAGTTTCTGTCTTCCATACTGAAATCACCTGGCAGCTTGTTCACTCACATACTATAGGCCTGGACCTTAGGTGGGTTTTAGCTGGAACACCAACACCTGGCCTTTTCATTGGCTGTTCGGCTTTCTTACAGCATGGTGACTGGATTCCAAGGGTGAGCATCCCCAAATAGACAGGCAAGCAGAAATTTTATTGCCTTTCATACCTAGTCATACAGCATCACTTCTGCAACTTTTATGAGCAGGGAGCCACTATGTGTGGCCCATATTCAAGGGTAGAAGAATTAGACTCCATCTTTTAATGAGAGGAATATCCCAGAATTTATGGACTTATTTTAAAACCATATAATGTGAATGTAAAATGTACATTCAGGAAGAAAAGCCAGGTCTTTGATTCTTCAGAATTTTTTTCTGATAAAAAAGGCGTAACTAAGATCAGGTGCATAGATGGTAGATGCATGTTAAGTTCCCACACTTCTGCAGTCTGTTATAGGTCATTACATAGTTCACCCCAATGGGTAATTTTTTTTAACTTTTTGATTGGTTTGTAAGTCCTGTCTGTTTTGTTCTTCAGTAGTTGTAGAGGTAGAAGTTAGAAATGATTAAACCTATTTTTGTTATTTTTTATTTTCATGGGAAAACACTATTTGAAAAGCAAGCATTTTCTTAGAGCATCATTACATTAAGCCGCTCTGAGTAAACACATCCATACAGCACCATTTCCCTGAGGTGGCCCTTGAAGTTCTCTGGAACCTTGGGAATGAATGGTTTGGGCCACTGCTTTCCTTTTATCACATCAGAACTGAGGCCTCAGGAGTTCCAGTGCCTGGTCTGACACTATGAAAGTTAGTGACTTGTCCATCAGTAGGACCCAGTACCTTACTTCCAAGGCTGGTGCTTTTTTCAGACGAGATCGGGTGTGTTCAGGTTGGTATGGCCATACACTGGTGCTTTTTTTCACTACTTATTTAGTTACAAATTATTTGAGATGAAATTTAATGTAAGGCATAGGATTTTGCAAGAGTGTCAACAGCAGCGAACCTTTTCTATCAGCGGTACCTTTCCAGCAGTAGGGGGATAAGGAACAAAGGCCCGGGTTCCTCTTCCTGAACACCCAGCCAATATAGAGACTCTCATTTTCCTCTGACACTGCTGTTGTCTCCTCTGCTGGCCAGCCAGGAACAGTCTTCAGTCTCCTAATCATGTGGCCAGTTTCAAATGTCTGTCTTCGTTTTGGAGGCTACAGTGTGGAGAGCTATGTATTACTAGTTTTCAACTAGAATCAGCCTATAATACAGCCCCTTGACAACACTAAGCTGGCATATTTGCCTGATAATCTCAGACCCTTATACGTAGTTGTATTATGATCTTCACACTTTTAAAAATATACTGCCAGGCCCCACCATAACTTTACTCTTCTTGCACTGGCTCCAAGTGTTTTACTTAATGTTTCTAAGCAACCAACTAAAATTGGCAACATTATATTAAAAGACAGGGAAAGTGATTACTGCTTATCATTTTAGCACAGAGCGTTCCCATGTATTGGCTGAATGAAAACTAAATGACAGGTTTTCACTGATAAATATATTTTGGCCTTTTTCAGTGCGTTACAATATTCTATATTGCAGAAAAAGCTCATATGGTGGAACAAAGATCTGCCTGTTCTATTTATAATATTACTTTGAGATTTAATTAATCTCTCACCACCACAGTTATTGATTTTCTCTTTTGAATTAGAGTTTAATAACCATCTGGGAGAACAAGCTGAAAGCCTGTCTCTGGAAACAATGCCTTGATATTCAGGAACATAGAGCAGCTGTGAGCTGTTATTCTTCCTTTCTTAATAGCTGAATGTCACATCCTGTAGTTTGGCTTTCATTCAGTAATGTGAGCAAAGGATTCTGCTTTATTTCTGACTCAAGTTCCATTAACGTAGTACGTTAACATTTTACATTATTCTTCAGTCCAAGTTACCTTCTGAACTGAAAATAAATTCCATCTGGCCCTCTGGTTCTAACCTCATCCGGAATCCTCTTGGCATGGCATTACTGTTTCTCCTGCATAAGAATTTTACTGCTCTAAGGCTTTGCCAAAATCCAGTTCTCTTCCTAATTAGATTTCACTCTTCCACCTCAGCATGGTATTAATAAAAATGAGTGGATATGAAAAGGTGCATATATGCTCTGTGAGTGAATAAGTTAATTTATATTTGAATGAGTATGTTTGTATCTAATCGTGGGTGTTTCTAGCCAGGTTGGGAAAGGTGTGTGTGGGAAGGCATGAGAAAGGATAAGTCTGCTGAAGAGGAAGAGAAACCAGAGGAGCCTCAAAAGATAATTGTAATAGGACTGGTTGGTGTTGGAGAAGGAGACTGTCATCTATTTCTTCCCCATTAATAAAGATTTTCAAGCACAATTCATAAGAAATCATTTGTTGAAATAGCTAATTGAGCTGAACCATCCAATTTGTGCTTAAAGTACAAATTACTGAAAATTGGGCATTTCCATGTTTAATAAAGGTATAAAAACCAATTATAGAACTGAATTAAAGAAATTTAATTATCTGTTTTATATCATCAGCTCATTCCTCTCTCCTAAAACTGATGAACAGTGAACCTCAGTGTGATCCACAGACTAGCAGCATCAGCATCATCTGGGAACATGTGAGAAATGAAAATTCTGGAGCCCCAACCCAGCTCAACTGAATCATAAACTTTGGGGGGAGGGCCTAATAATCTGTTTTAATAAGCTCTCCAGGTGATTCTGTCATAAAGTTTGAAACTAGTGCTATTGAGTATAAGAAATTGGCATCTCTGTACTATCTGATAATATGAAATTTACCTTAATGTATATCCTAACACCAATGAAATGTATTAGTCTATTGAAGTCAGTGATAGACCCTAAGGATAGATGCTTGACTGGGAGAGCGGGTACGAAGGGAAGGAAGACCTGATAGTTATGTTACTGCTGTGATGATTGACAGAGGTGTGTTTGCTTACTCGACAATACATCCTGATTACATTAGAGTAGAATTAAATCCTGGATATGCACATTTCATTAATGTAGAATTTAGAATCCATAAGATATTAATATATTCTATTGATTTGGAAGTATTAATACTTGAGTGAATATAATAACCAATGCAATAAAATGTTTTGAGGATTTTGGTCTCAACAGCACGAAGAGAGAACAGGAATTAGTGAACTGTAATATAGAGCAATGGAAATTACCCAATCTGAACAATGGAGAGAAAGTAGATTAGAAAGAAAAAATGAATTGCTTGGACACCTGTGGGACTATAACAAAAGATGTTACATTCTTGTCTTTGGAATCTTGGAAGGAGAGGAAAAAGAGAGTAGGCTGAAAAGGCACTCACGGAAATGACTGAAAGCTTCCTTCCTGCATTTGTCCAAGAAACATAATCCTATAGGTGCAAGAAGCCGAGCAAACCCCATACAGCATAAACCCAAAGAAATCCACATCAAGACGTATAATTAAATCTCTGAAAACTAAAGACAAAAGAAAAAGTTGAAAAATAGCCACAGAAATATGACATCTTATCTTAAAAGGAAAAACCATTCAGATAACAGTAGATTTCTCATCAGTAACCGTGGGGGCCAGAAGGAATGGGCTGAAAGAACTGCCAACCTAGAAGAATCCTCTACCTGGCAGAAATGTTTTCAGGCATGGAAGGGATAGCAAGACATTCTTGATGAAAGAAAGGTAGGAATTTGTTGCCAGTAGACCTATGCTAAAAGAATGCATTTAGAGGTTCTCTAAACAGAAAGGAAACAGCAAAAGAAGGAACTTGGAAACATCAAGAAGAACAAGATAAGCAAAAAATAGGTAAATACAATAGACTTTCCTTTTCCTTTCATGTTTTTTTTAAAGATTTTATTTATTTATTTTTAGAGAGAGGGAAGGGAGAGAGAAAGAGAGAGAGAGAGAAACATCAGTGTGCGGTTGCTGGGGGCCGTGGCCTGCAACCCAGGCGTGTGCCCTGATTGGGAATTGAACCTGCAATGCTTTGGCTCACAGCCCGTGCTCAATCCACTGAGCTACACCAGCCAGGGCCCTTTCATGTTTTTTAAGTGATGGTTAACCATGGAGACAACATTATAGCACTGCTGTGGTTCTACATGCATGCAAAGAAAATATTTAAGATGGTTCTAAACAGAGAACAGTAAAGAGATATGAAAGGAGGTATGATTTCAACTGGTAAAATGATGGCACCTGTAGACTATGATAAGTTATGTGTATATAATGTAGTATGTGGAGCAGCTTTTCAGAAACACTGCAGATAAATCAAAATGGAATTCTAAAGTGTTCAAGTGACCCACAGGAAGGCAGGAAAAGTAAGAGGAAACAAAAATGAAACTGAAAGACTTAAAGCCTAACATATCAATAATTAACAAATAGTCTAAAAGGATAAGCGGGACAAATCACCAAAACCGTAAGGTCTCCATGGTGTTAGCTCTGGGCAAGTGTAAGCAGAAGGAAGCATCTGAGAACAGGAGACTGCAAAACGAGCAGCAGGTACTCATTGGAGAGCTGAGGAGGCCGGTCAAAGAAAAAAGACTGACACTGGAAGGGTTCCGCCCAGAGCGGATGAATGCAGAGGGCCCATGCTAAATCAGAAGGGAGCTTGTGAATTCTCAAAACTGACTAACTAACTAGAGCCCTCCCCCAGGCCAGAGCCCCATACTGAAATTAAAGTTGATTAATATGAGCAGCTTTGGGACAGTAGAAACTAAGGAATGAGGGAGGGTACCTGAATTAGAGTGGAGCCGGGGAAACGGGGCCTGGAAATCTCAAAAAGCAAGCTACCGTGTTTATGGGTTCCACATGAAAACAGAAAGGGGGCCCACACCTCCTTCTACAAGTTTGGGAAAAGTCATTTCAAATAATATTGGCAACAGAAAAAGAGCAAAATCAAATTCTATAATTTTTAATTACAAAATTTTTTGTAAAAAAAGAGAAAATAAGGAAGAGCAACAGCCCCTTGAACAATGACCGCACTTCAGAAACAGCCACAGAAATAGATAAAACCCTATTTCAAGAGGGGCTAAAATTCATTAAGAAAATATGGCACTCAAAAGAATGCAGAATTGTAAAAACTGAGAAATGAGGTGACAATGAAGGAATTAGAAATATTTTAAAAAGTAAATTAGTAGGAATACAAAAGTAAACAAATGTAAATGCCTTAAAGGAACTAAATGAAAAGGAGGAAATAGTTAATATTTTTAAAAATGAAGAAAGAGATAAAAAGAATTCCAGGAATTAAAATCGATATGAACGGAGTCTGTCTGACACACAGGTAGTTGGAGCAAGAGGGCTGGCAACCCTGTTTCTTGACTGATCAGTGGTTTCAGAGGGGTTTGCCTTGTAATAATGCGCTAAGCCACACATTTGTTTCATGAGGTTTTTATATATTTGTTTTAGTTTATAATTAAAAGGTTATGAAGTACAACAAAAAGACAATGAACTGGCAACTATTTGCAAAAATGAAAATAAAAAATGCATCAAAATTTCATGCAAATTGAAAAAAATTCATGAAAATGCTAAAACTCCCATAAAGAATTGCTGAGAATGCAAATAAGTGATATGGGCATATTCAAAGAGCTAATGAACATTAAAAACATTGAATGTCACTGAAATATTCTCTGAAAGACAGCTTTTGGGGAAAAAGAAAGGGTAAGAAACTCTGTAGTACATCCGTGGATAACTTTCACTATACGGTGCAGCCTAGTGTCTGTTGTGGGAGAAGTCAGGTGGGGGGAACAGACCTTCCTGTAAGTGCCCTTCACTGTGGTAGGTTTCTCTGTCATAGGACCCCAAGGTGAATGCAATACAAAATAATTTGGTTTTTGTTCATGTTGAACTAGCCTGGCATTTTATAATTTGGAAAATTTTTATGATTAATTACATCGAATACTTTTTTTTATACTTCACAGTGAAAGACCCACCACCAGTTTGCCTTGATGTTAGACAAAAGCAGCGTATCTCTACAGATGATGCAGTATCTTCCGAAACGAAGGCCCCAGCTCCTCCAGAACCTGCCCTTCCTATCCAGCCCAAAACTATGAAGGACTTTCAGTAAGTGTCAGCCCACTATTATATGAAGACATAGAGTCATCTGTATGTCAGTACTTTATATAATGTAATATTTTGTGTGAGAAATTGAATTTGTGGATCATTATTAGGTATTAGCCAAGAGTGAAGACACAAAAGACTAGATGTCTCAAGTGGAAGGCAAAAACAAATGTACAGATAACAGGTGTGGGGTAAATAACGTTACAGCAAAAGAAACATTAAATAAGAGAATATGAGTCAAAAGAGGGAAAGCAGGAGATACAAGTAGTGGTGAAATAATAGCATGCTTCCTTTTTAAAAAATAAGATTTCATCTACTGTGTGACACATAAACTATAAAAGCTGTGTCACTACTAAAAAAGAATCCAGCTGGATATTTGAAGGACCAAGGCATAATGAGAAAACAGAAACAGAATGTAAATAAGATCTCTCAAGAAGTTTGGTTTTGAAGTGAAGGAAACAGTGTGAATTTTAAGGAGCATGTCAAGAAAGAACTTTTTAAAAAGCAAGTAAATGGGCAAGTTGAACTTGAATTAATATCCTAATCTAATTAAGAATTGTAAATTGAAAAACCGTGTTTACATTAACTGGAACATATTTCTGTATTCAGTGTCAGTATTTCAAATAGCATGTTTGGTGACATTTATTTTTAAAGAAGTAATGCTGTTTTATCTAAATAATATTTCTTTCCATTAAGGTTAGTGTATGTTTTCATTTCAGGGAAGATGTAGAAAAAGCTAAGTCATCAGGAGATTGGAAAGTGGTACATGATTTTTACCTAACAACATTTGATTCTTTCCCAGAACTAAATGCTGCATTTAAGGTAATAATACATAAATGCATTTTTAATTTTTAATTTTACCTAATATGTTTTCTACCCAATACTGACTTAAGCAACTGTTTAAAAGTATATGTATGTATTACTTTATGAAATTACTTGTATCACAAATAAATATTACTTAAGGGATCTCAGAGATAGATTTTATTTATATTAAATATTAATGTTTAACTTCATGATTTCAGTTTTAAAACAATGTTATTAAAATAATTCTTATACATTCATTTCAAGTTTTAGCAATTTTGCTCTAAAAGTTCTTATCATCACACTAAAAAATATTAGAAATTATGTAGGAGCAGGTTCATATATTACAATGATCAGTCCTTAAAATGTTATATACACTTAATTCTTTAACTGAATTTGCAGAAAGATGCCACCACCTCGCTTAATACCATTGAAGACTCTGGGATTAATGCTAAATTTGTGAATGCTGTATATGATGCCTTACTTAATACTGTAAGTATGATTTATGAACACAAGCAAATAGTATCATTCTTTGTCTCACATTTCAAAAACAGCTACACAGATATTATAAAAACCACTGACACAAATATTGTAAAAATCATTCTGATATAATTTTATAGTGAATTTAGTTAGAATTGTTAGAAGGTTAGGTTGTTTTTATTTTTATAACTAAATGAGAATTAAGTAGAAAACACATTTATGTCCAGTCCTGGTTTAGGAAGGCTTGCTAGAGTAAAATTATGCTTTACTTAAGCAAAAGGAAGTAAGTTACTTGACTGTATTGGCATTGCACTGACTCTAAAGATGAGTGTTTGTCAAACCTTACCATGTATCAGAATCACAGGAAGGGCTTCTTAAAATACAGAGTTCCAGATTCAGAATGTCCAGGATAGAGCCCAAGAATTTGTTCCTAACACGCTCCCAGGATGTGTCAATGCTCCTGTCCCAGGGACCACATTTCGAGATCCCCACTGCTAGAGACCAGTTTGTGAGGAACTTACGTCCTTTCAGTCCATGTGCGTGGTGTTGCCCTCCAATTACTTAAATCTTACTTAATTTCTCTTGGTAATGCTTTGTACTTTTCTGAGTAAAGGTTTGACATATCTTGTTACATATATTTCTAAGTACTTGATTTTTTTTGCTGTTATTGTAGTTTCATTTTCTAATTGTAATTAGTATATGGAAATACTTTCATGTATTCATCTTTATTTTCCTTGCTAAATTCATTCATTAATTCTTGTAGTATATCACCAGATTTATTTGGAATTTCTATATAGACAATCATGTTGTTTGTATAAATGAGAGTTTTATCTCTTTCCAATCCTTGAATGTATATATGTAAGTATGTATGGTTGTAAGTATTTGCCTTGTTGCACTGGTTAGAATCTGTTGTACAATTTTGAATAAAGTAAATAATAGCACAAACATCTTTGCTTATTCCTGATCTCAGTACTTCACTAGTAAATATATGAAAGGGTAGTTAATAACCTTTGACAGAGGAATAAAGATAATACTACACATCCATTCAGAATTAGTAAAAAAAAAAAAAAAATGTCGAGAACCTTACCAGAGGAGTTCCAGCCAAGATGGAGGCATAGGTAGAAACACTTTGCTTCCTTGCACAACCAAAAGAAGGATAACAACTTATTTAAAATCAGTAAACAACCAGAAGTACCAGAAAATCAAACAGCATGGAACTCCAACAACCAAGGAGTTAAAGAAACATTCACCTAGACTGGTAGGAGGAGCGGAGACAGGAGATGGGCAGCAAGCAGAGAGGATGCGCAGCAAGGCGGTGAACCCAGCGGGCAAGGCAGGGCTGGCTGCATGGGAAACTAGAGACTGAAAGCTAGCTCTAAAAACTGCAGGGGTTTCCACGGCAGGAGAAACTCTGTCTCACAGGAGAGTTTGTTGGAAAGTGGGGCTAGAGCAGAGCAAGCGAGTGGCATTGTTCCCTTGCTGACCCCTTCCCCACAGACAGTGTCACAATGCAGCAAAGAGGGTTACCCCATCCTGGTGAGCACCTAAGGCCCTAACCCCTTACAGGCACTGTCCCCTTAAAAGGCACACTGAGAAACAAAATATGGTCGAAATGAAGGAACAGATCAAAACTCCAGAAAAAGAGCTAAGTGACAAGGATACAGACAACTTATCTCATGCAGAGTTCTAAACACTGGTAATCAGGATGCTCACAGAAATGATTGAGCTCAGTCACAAAATGAAGGAAGAAATGAAGGCTACCCAAAGTGAAGAAAAATATACAGGGAACCAATAATGAAGGGAAGGAAACTGGGACTCAAATCAACAATTTGGATCAGAAGGAATAAACAAACATTCAACCAGAACAGAATGAAGGAATAAGAATTCAAAAAAATGAATAGAAGCTTAGGAACCTCTGGGACAACTTTAAATGTTCCAACACCTGAATCATAGGCATGGCAGAAGGAAAAGAGGATGAGCAAGAAATGGAAAATTTATTTGAAAACATAATGAAGGAAAACTTCCCCAGTCTGGCAAAGGAAATAACTTCCAGGAAGTCCAGGAAGCTCAGAGAGTCCCAAACAATTGGGCCCAAGGAGGAACACATCAAGGCACATCATAATTAAATTAGCCAAGGTAAAAATGAAGGAGAGAATCCTAAAAGCAGCAAGAGATAAGCAGACAGTAACCTACAAAGGAGTTCCCATCAAACTGTCAGCTGATTTCTCAGAAGAAACCTTGCAGGCAAGAAGGGGCTGGAAAGAAGTATTCCAGGTCATGAAAGGCAAGGACCTACATCCAAGATTACTCTATCCAGCAAAGTTATCATTTAGAATGGAAGGGCAGACAAAGTGCTTCCCAGATCAGGTCAAGTTAAAGGAGTTCATCATCACCAAGCCCTTATTATATGAAATGTTAAAGGGACTTATCTAAGAAATAGAAGATTGAAAATTATGAACAGTAAAATGACAACAAATATAATTATCAACAACTAAACCTAAAAAACAAACTAAAACTAAGCAAACAATTAGAACAGGAACAGGATCAGAGAAATGGAGATCACATGGAAGGTTTTCAGTGGGGAGGGAGAGAGGAAGAACAGGGGGGAAGGTACAGGGAATAAGAAGCATAATTGGTAGGCATAAAATAGACAGCGGGGAGGATAAGAATAGTATAGGAAACAGAGAAGCCAAATAACTTATATGTACAACCCATGGACATGAACACAGGTGGTTGGGGGGAATGCTGGAGGGTAGGGGGTCCACAGTGGAGGGGAGATAAAGGGGAGAAATTGAAACAACTGTAATAGCATAATCAATCAAATATACTTTTTAACAAAGCAGCGGGGGAAGAACCTTACCAGAACTGGCAGTATTGTGGAGCAACTAGAACTTTCGTGACCTGATTAGGTTGGTATAAACTAGGACAATCACTTTGGAAAACTGCTTGGAATTATTGCTAACACTTAGCATGTGCGTACTTGTGACCCAGAAGCTCCACTCCAGGGATTCTTCTCTGACCTCTGACTTGGAATGATGTTAATGTTTTATAGGCACTGCAAAACCAAAAATCTGCAACACGAGGGAAAAATGTCATACAAACAGAAAGAAAAAAAACCTAGCTATACTTAACATGATACTATAACCGCACTTTAAAAAAAAAAGAAAATTAAGCCAAGTAACTTTTATACACAATACTGTATCTAACTTCGGTCTAACTTACAGATTTAAAAATCTGTAAACAAATCTTCAATTTTCCTTAGTTTTTGGTGTTAGGGCATCATGATGATGGGATTTTAGTAGATGGACGTGTATGTGTGTGTGTGTGTGTGTGTGTGTGTCTGTGTGTGTGTGTGTGTGTGTTTATTCCCTGACCCTGTTCACTGAAAGGGCCTAGAAGCAGTAACACCCAGTAGCAGTGAGCATTTGAGCACACACGTTTCTAAACACCATTCCTCACAGAAAGGAATTAGAGCTCTCTAGAGAAATGGCTCATTGCTGGACTGAGGGAAAATACAAGATGGAACACATCTAGTTTTTACCATTAAAATGATGTTGTCTGTGCGTTTTTTGTAGATGTTCTTTACCATATTTAGGAAATTCCCCTGTGTTATTAGTTTTTCTTTATCATGAATGGGCTTTAGATTTTGTCAAATACTTACACATTTATTGATATGATTATATGATTTTTCTTCTTTGGCTTATTGATGTGGTGAATTACATTAACTGTTTTCAAGTATTGAACCAGCCAGCCTTACAGACATGGAATAAATACCACTTGGTCATGGTGTATAGTTCTTTTTATACATTGTTGGATTTGATTTACTAATGCTTTGTTGGGCATTTTTACATCTGTGTTCAGGAGAGATACTGATCTGTAATTTGTTTCTTGTAATATTATCTTTGGATTGTTGTTAGGATAATGTTGACCTCATAGAATGAGTTAGGAAATACTCTGTCGGCTTCTGTCTCTTGGAAGAAATTGTAAAGAATTGGTGTCCTTCCTTTCTTAAATTTTCAGTAGAACCCACCAGTAAAATCTCCTGGGCCTAATATTTTCTGTTTTGGAAGGTTATTAATTATTGATTTAGTTCCTTTAATAGACATAGACCTATTCAAATTATCTACTTCTCCCTGTGTGAGTTTTGGGAGATTGTATCTACCAAAGACTTGGTCCATTTTATCTAGGTTTTCAAATTGTGGGCATAGACTTGTGCATCAAGTTCTTTGTTACTCTTTTAATGTCCATGGGATCAGTAGTGATGATCCCACTTTCATTTATGATATTAGTAATTGCTGTCTTTTATCTTCCTTTCTTGATTAGCCTGGCTACAGGTTTATCAACTTTAGTAACCTTTTCCAAAAATCAGCATTTGGTTTCATTGATTTTTCTCTATCAGTTTTCTGTTTTCAGTTTTATTGATTTCTGCTCTAACCTTTATTATGTATTTTCTTCTGCTTACTTTGGCTTTGCTTTCTTGTTTTGTTTTAATTTCCTAAAGTTGAAAGCTTAAATTGTTGATTTTAGATCTTTTTTCTAAAATACTTATTCACTGTGTTTGCCGTATCCCACAAATTTCTGTGAGTTGTATTTTCTCTTTTTACACAGCTAAACATAGGTTTACAATATGATCCACCAGTCACACCCTAGTTATTTACTCAAGTGATTTGAAAACTTAGGTCCACCAAAAACCTGCACGCAAATTTTATAGCAGCCTTATTCAAGATTGCTAAAAATTCGAAGCAACCAAGATCTCTTTCAATAGGTGAATGGATAAACAATCTTTAAAAAGTCACATAAGTAGCTATTCCTGATTATCATATGATTTTCTTTTGCCTACAGCCTCAAGACATTCAGAAGACAGTATTAAAGGGGATCATTAACAGCCTGTTACGAGAATGGAAAGGGTAATTTTAGCTAGTCAATATAAATGGTTAATTTACATATCTCATGCATGTTTAATACATATGTATGCATTTTATTCTGAGTCAGTTTTAGTTGTAATAAAAACATAGATGAGAAAGAAGTTATAAACCATGTTTTACAAAGTTTTTTAACTTACTATTTGTGACTTCTCAGGAAAATCCATAGATGGGCTTCAGAGGATCTCTGAATCCTTTAAATTGTGCATAAAATTTGTTGTGTACAGACATGTGTTGCACAGATAAGGCCTGGGTAGTTACATGTAACCTAGGATGAAGTAACATGGGCATTCAATTTAGCCTTGGACTTCCTGGTAGAGCAAAATTTTTTTGTTGTTGTTTAAAAAATCCTCACCTGAGGATATGTTTATTGATTTTAGAGAGACAGGAAAGGAGAGGAAGAGAGAGAAATATCGATGTGAGAGAGAAGTATCGATGGGTGCCTCCCATCCACACCCTGACCTGGGATCAAACCCACAACCTCTTGGTACGTGGGATGACGCTCCAACCAGCTGAGCCACCAGCCAGGGCCAGAGCAGACTTTTTTTATTTCTAATATAAGGAAGTGTAAGTTTAGCTACTAAGATATTTTTTTCTTGGAACTAAATATTGAATCATCTTATAAGGAATGATGGGCAATACAACTGATAATCTTTTGAACTGTGAATATGTAGAAAACAAAAATATACTTTTAAAAGTACATATTATTTAAGCTGATATTATTTAAACAGCACTGTAATTTAATAGTTTCTGTTAAAGCCATATGAATACCATTAAATTATAATTCAAATATTTATTTTAAGCTAGTTTAAAAATATTACCAAACTAAAATAATGTTAACTGTACCCTATATATTTTAATAACATTGTTCTGATTTTCAAAGAAATTCTAGATTACATAAAATGTTAAAAAGTCAGAGTAATATAAAAAAAGGAAAAATGTTTACATTTTGCAAATTTTATCTAGTCATCTTTTAAAATAATTGAAATCATGCCCTGGCTGGCGTAGCTCAGTGGATGGAGCGCAGGCTGCGAACCAAAAGGCCCCCTCTAACAGGCAAACCCACAAAGCTTCCTTTCTCTATCAATAGTTTATTGACTATTATGGGCTAGGCACCTTCCTAACAGTTTTATATGTATTTCTCATTGAATCTTTACTACAATACTATGAAATAGGAAATACGATTATTTTCATTTTACACTTGAGAAAACTTAATTTATAGAGAAGTTAAGTAAATTGCCAAAGTTAACCCAGTAAGTGCCTCAGTCAGGATTAGAACCCAGGCAGCTTGGTAAAGAGCCTGTGATCTTAACCACAATTCTCTACCCAGAATTCTATACTGTACTGAAATACTAGTGCATGGGACAGAAAATTGGAAATTGTAAGGGCACAGCGACTAAATGGAAAAAAGTAGGACTCTTGGATCACTGGGAATTTTAATATTTATGAATTGCCTTGAGCTTTTAAAAATATTTTCAAATATCATTTCTAAAACAAAACATTAGTCCCATGGAGAAAATAGTCCAGAAATTATGTAGACTATTATAGACAGAAAGAGTTTAGATTTGGTTTAAACTTAAATAATTTAAATCATTATGCAATTCAGGTAATTCTTCCACAAAGAAATATTACTAAATAAAAATGTTTATATAGAGAAATATATATGTATTTTTTCTAATTTTAATATATGTAACATATTTCATATTATGTAAATCTTTACATTGTAGCTTTATGTTTTGTAAAGGTCATCTAGTATATTTTGGACAGTGATTTATGTTTTTATATTTATTTTATAACTATAAAAGAAAAGTAGATCAATACTTGGTCATTTTATTTTCTTAAGGGGAATTCAAGGAGATAGTTGGAGGTGAACCATTTTTTCCCCAACATTTAATATTGAAAAATTTCAAGCTACAGAAAAGTTAAAGAAAATGAAAATTCATTCACTTTTCACCTGGATGCACTAGTCTTTAATCTTTGATTTTGTTTTCCCTCCCTCTGTGTGTAATTTTTTAAAGTAAATGAAAGATGTTAAAACACACTTCACCCCTAATTACTTCAGCACGTTTCCTAATAACATTTTTTCTCTGCAACCATCACACCAAACACATCGAATATTCAGTTAATAATAAATACTCTTTAAAATGTAGTCCACATTTCCATTTCCCCTGTTTTCTCAAATCTCTTCTTTATAATCTGGGTTTTATTTTTCAATCCAGGATCCAATCAAGGATCATGAATTGCATCTGGTTATCATATAGGTGAACGAACCATCTGTAATCCAAGAAGTTACTTCCGAGTATTTGCGAGTGTATTTGACAGCTCTTGAGAGAGCGAGTAACATTCATGAGCTTTTGGAATAACAAAACCTAGCCTCATATGTGCAAATGTGAAAATCCAAACTGACGTGGAATAATCAAAATTTAGTTATTTCTCAGAGGTATTCAAAATATGATTTTCAAAAAAAAATTTAATTTTTATTTTTAGAGAGAGGGAAGGGGAGGGACAAAGAGACTGGGAGAAACATCAATGTGAGAGAGAAACATCAATCAGTTGCCTCTCGCAAGCGCCCGAACTGGGGACCGAACCTGCAACCCAGGCACGTGCCCTGACGTGGAATCCACCTGGCACACTTTCAGTTTGCAGGACGATGCCCATCCAGGCAACACTGGTTAGGGCCAAAATATGATTCTTTTAATTAGATATATACTAGATGTATTCAAAGCGTGATTTGGTTTGCACGCATTTCTACATCTGTCACATTAGTAATAGACCTATAAACACAAGCATTTGTTCTTTCAATGTTTTTGAGATCTCCGTTACCCTTTATTAAAACAAAACCATAAGTATTCTAGAATTGTTAATTATTTTTCAGACTCTTCACTGTTTCCAGAGTTAGTTATGGTATTTACCTCATAAAATGTAATACCCTACTCAGTTTTTAGGTATCTTCAGAATCAGCCTAAAGTAGGCAGAAAGGAACCTATATTCTCAGCATATTATGGATATGTTACTGTCTCAGTAGTAATACATACTAATTTATGTCTAGTTTTTGCCTTTTAGCAATTCAATTCTCACAGAAACATTTATTGATCATTTTTTATTATATACCGTAACCTCTGATCAATTATGCTTCTTTTTCAGTCCACGAACAAAAGATGATCTTAGAGCATATTTTGTACTTTTACAGGTAAGCAAGCAAAAATTTAGTTGTCTAATTCAGATCTCAATCTATGCATGTATAAGTGGAATGATATCAAATATTAAATAGTATTTTGAGCAGCATTACTGATACTTTTTAGGTTATAGTTACTTGTAACCAGAGAATTACAGGTATAATAGATAAACAGATAAACTTCTTGCCTTCCTGCTGTGGTATTCAGGAACACAGAATGGAAGTATATCTTCCTCTTCCAGTCAATCTCCTTTCTTGTAATTAGAATTAATGGTCTCCAAAACTTGCTTGTATTAAATATTTTCTAAGTAGTAGATTTCTAGCTTTTCAATAAATGCTTAAGTTAGAATATGAATGGAAAAATCAAAGTGGTTGTTTATATTTGTGAAAGCAAACATGATGAAGTTTTTCTTCTTGAGAGCTACAGGTTCATAGATAGAAAAAATAAGGTCTACACAAATGAAAAGCAATTTTTAGTTCTCATTGCCTTTTTAAGAAAGAATTATCACCATAGCTAACATACCACATTTGTGTCATTCTTTACAATTTAGAAAAGATGTTCATTATATATTATTATCTCATTTAAAGAAAAGAAAAAATACTACAGAAGACATAGTGTTTAGTTCAATATTGTGTCCAATAAAAGGAAACATGCAGGATAGGATTAGAGAAGTGGGGAGAGAGGAAAAAATAGAGTAGGGGAAAGGGAAAATAGACAAGAGGTAGTTGAGAAACATAAGGAGGGCAAATAGGAGGAGAAAGGCAAAATTAGAAAAAAAAAAGGTAATATGTATGTAGAGATAGTGAGTGCTAGAAAACAGCCTGCAGCTCAAGAGCCTGAGTACTGTGTGCTGGCAGTAAGCTCTGCACTCCCAGACCCAGATCTGTCTTAATTCCCAAGCCCATGCATGCTCTTCCCGCTCTACCACAGTGGACGTCCAAGTCTCCGTGGGTGGGTAAATAACTAAACAAGCAGATGATTGTTTTAAAGGATTTCACCTAGTTTTTCATAACCTCAAATTTCATTTTCTGAACTTACCACGTAGCTCATTAAATTCAGTGTTTTTCCTTCACGTGTTAACAAAATTTTAACACAATTACCTTTAATATCTTTTCCAGAATCCTCAGTTTAATAACACATCTACGTATGTCATCTATGCTCACTTGCTACGACAGATAGCCGCCTTAGTGGAAACTGACCATCATTTCTTAGTTCACTGGTTTAAAAAGTAAGTCATTCTATCATATTAAGAACTTTTATAATCTTACAGTTTTAAGTTTGATGTTAGTAAAATATATGAAATATATTCAGTCTTAAAAATGATACTCATATTTCACAGTGCTTCAAAAGGCACTTATAAGCCTATATTTTAGTACTACATAGAGGATAATTAAAAATCTGTTTCTAATGTAAGTAACTGTTTTTGCTTGCGCAAGCTATTCTTGAGCTTTCTGTTACTGCTTTTGCTTTTACATATTCCTGTCACTGGTTTTTCATGTATGTCAAAGATGGTGACTGCCTTCGTTCAGACATTAGTATTTTATTTTTGTCTTATTTCCTCTCTGCATATGAATAAGAATTTCACTGTTACCACATGGGGCCTTTCCCTTCCCCAAAGCATTATTGTAAGGTGTTGGTTAGCTATTAATATCAATTTATAAAGATACTATACTTTTACCATAGAACTATACTCACATTAACAATTACTTTTCTCCATGATTGGTAAAAGTTAAAGAGGCAAATATTTTCAAACTTTAATTTAAAAATGCTGTCGATTCTCATTATTCACAATGGTATGTTCTGTAAAATTACTGCGAACAGGGAACTAGCGAATACTAAACTATTGCTCCTAAATGAAATGAGGGTGAGGCTCCTGTGAGCTTTAGGTCACCATTTTCATCAACTAATACAAATCCTTGCTTTAGTTGTATTTCGACTTAAAGACACCTTATTTAATATAAGTTGCTGTTTCATTAACACTGAATTTATAGCCAACAGCACTATAACTCATCTGAATGAATTTTATCTAATACAAGTATATTTTCTGTATGGCATATGACAACCTTCTTAGACTTAGGAAGGCTAGACAAAACTTTAACACTGCTTTTGACCACCATTTTAAAACAATAAAATTACGAAGGAAAAGCAAAAAAATTGAAAACATGATCCTAAGAAAGAAAGAACACACACTAAGTGGATTGCATACAGGCCACTTGCGTGCAGCACGAGTGCTGCTTCCTTCGAGTTCAGCTGGGAATGTGCACATTGGGCAACTACAGTTTCTTGCCACTGTTTGCACATCCACAAATGGCCAGAAAAGTGCCACAGTTACTGACTTGGGGTTACAATTAATTTTAGCAAGTAGGTGAATTTGCAGATACAGAGTCTGCAAATGATAGGGTTGACTGAATGTGGAAAGCCTTAAAAATAGAATGTTTTATACTAACTTTATAGTAATGTTAATGTTTATTTCATATTCAATTAAGAAACAATATTCCAGGTAAGATTTTCCATCTTTTCAAATGTTTGGCAGTTTATGAAATAGAATTTGGGGTAATATTCTAAAAGTTGATACATATAGAATGCACTTTACTACCTAACAAATATATTGCCAAAATAGATAGTGTGAATTTTGATGGGAATTATTTCAAAATCTTTACCAGATTATCCCAGAAGAGATTCAAACAAGTGGTTGAAAGATTGCTGCAATTTATTTCTTTACGGCTGTTTCCTGCAAAGCCTGAAGAATTTCCACCGATAACGAAATGTTCCTGGTGGATCCCATCAGCATCTAAAGTGCTGGCTTTACTTAGTAGGTTTTATTCTATCCTCTTTACTTTTCTTTTGTTAAATATTGGAGACATTTCCATAAAGATCTCAAAGTACTGTAGAGGCATTTTTACACTTTAAGCCATTTCTTTGATGAGAAGAGTTGTGATTTGTTTTGATCATGGAATTCATGGTTGATTCATAAGCATGAAAGAGCTCTACGTTTTTTATTGGGCAGTATCCTGTGCTGTGGCTATCAACTGCATATAACCCACTAAGCAGCAGAAGACAAGAACTTCATGAATCCCTGAGGGGTCCTGAGGGGAGAACACACGTACGAGGGACAGAGCAACACAGGAGCCACCTGCACACCCCCTTTACTATGCTGTTATCACCCCCACCACGAGTTCTTTTGGACACAACAAGAAATTGTTGGCCCCATTTTGACCACAATTATAAAACTGCCTTTACCATTTGGAGCTACAATTGCTTAAAATAGGAGTAGATAAAGGCTACCGGGTAGATATTAAAAGGTTCTTATGATTAGAGTGACTCCTGCGCATGTTGAAAAAGGTTGTTATGTTAGAATTTACCTTTACAGATACTGCAAACAATTTGGTTCACCCTCCCCTCATTCCTTATACTGATTTCTATAACTCTACATTGGATCACATTGATCTCATGGAGGAGTACCACACCTGGCAGAGCTTCGGGAACTCTCACAGGTATAGTCAGACGCGCATTTGATTGCTCACCTAAATGAAATACTATTTAAAGTAATGACTGGGTTTTAAGTGTGTATAAATAAATTTAAACATAGCCATACCTTTACATATAAACTTATAGTTTAAAGATTCAGCCTTGAAATACTGTATTTGTTAAAGCATTTTCTTTTTCTGTTACATTTTGAATTCATGTGCATGTTAATTTGGTTTTGGTTTGATTAATAACATCCTTTTAAGAAAGGAAAGGTACTGCGTTAATATGCAGTTTCTTAAGGCTTCTTACTCTATATGCTGATATCTGGGTCAGGGATTAACAAACTTTTTCTGTAAAGTAGTTAGTACATAGTAAATATTTTTGGCTCTTTGGGCTATACAACCTCTGGTCTATTGTAGCACAAAAATAGCCTTAGGTGACATATAGTCTTAGACAACCTTTGATAATAGTATTGTATCTTTACAAATACATCTCATTGCATATTTACTACACCATTAAGTATAGAACTAACAGCAACATACTTCTCCCTGACTATTATTTTATATTTTTTGAAGATTTTATTTATTTATTTTTAGAGAGAGGGAAAGGGAGGGAGAAAGAGAGGAAGAGAAACATCAATGTGTAGTTGCCTCTCACATGCCCCACACTGGGCACCTGGCCTGCAACCCAGCCATGTGCCCTGACTGGGAATTGAACTAGCAACCCTTTGGTTCACAACCCGTGCTCAATCCACTGACCTACACCAGCCAGGTCTCCTGGACTTTTATTTTATTGGTTTAAATTTATTACTTTGCTTTTTATAGTTATTGTAAGATTTCCTCATTTCTGAAGCTCACATATCAGAAATATTCATATAATAATGGATTCTTCCATTAATTTCTGTACTCAAATTTTCTGCCCTAATCCTCCCTCACCAACACTTCTGCCTCTTGGTTCTGGTGCTGGCCATATTTTTCACAGGTGACTAGACAAAAAAGGAATTTATTTGTATAAAAAATATGAGTGATTAGCAGATAGAACATTAGATATAGCCTCCTCGAGAAAATAAAGGTACTGCACACCTATTAATGATACATACTTCACAGGGTTGTGGTATTAAAAGAAATGATGTAAATGGTAAGACACAATTCACAAGTAATGTGTGTTATTCTTAGAAGGGGTACCTTAGATTCCCATAGTATAATTTTGCTGAAAATACACAATTTTGCTTTTTCTGTTTTCACTTGTTGGGCAGGTTTTCCTTCTGTCAATACCCATTCGTTATTTCTATAGCTGCAAAAAAAATCATTATTCAGAGAGACTCAGAACAACAGATGATAAGCATCGCAAGGGTAAGCCAGCTACATAAGCATATTTATGCCAACTATGAGCAATATAGTAAATAATTTAATGAATAAATCAAATGTTTTGTGACTTGTTATAGTATAATTAAGAGATGTTGTAAGTTAAATTCACATTATATTCCCTAAAAAAGGGCTTAAACCTATGTATGATACAGGAAAAAGATACCCCTCATCAACTTCTCATTCTGTTATAAATATAGGAGGAGGAGTAAATGCTTCTCATGGGCCCAAAGTACTGGGAGCTTGTTGGACATCACTTTGTAGATCCCGTGTTCTGGCATCAGTAGCTAGGAGGGTGCTCACTGGCGCAGACTAGAGTGAGTGCAAGGAGCGTCCTTAAGAGCAAGGCCCTCAAGCCGCTGAAATGTTTTCTTGGTTTTATGAGAACCAAATAGAAACAACCCCAAAATTAGAAGATGTAATAAAACGTATAATCTTGGAAAACTCAGAGATACGTCCAAAGAAGATGAAAGATATTTTATTGCTGCTTAGGAAACCAAAGTGCACAGAGTCACATGGAACCCGGGGCCGTGGTGAGGCTGGCTTTGGGCAGGTTCCAGATTAGGACAGAGTTGGTCTCGGGGCCACCCGTCCCCCTGCCTGCCACTCGTGTTTCAGCACAGCACGGCCACGTTACACACTTTACCTACTAGATATCAGATTGAATGAGCTTTTTTATGTTAGAGCCCTGGACTGTACATTTAAATGCACATATATTTTGAGTATCTGATTTTGTGACATGATCACTCACAACTTTAAATATTAGAAGGAAGGTTGGTTGTAGTCTTTTTAAAATAAAGAGACACATAGAGTAAAAAGAAATGATTTCCATGTCTTGCCCAAGAATATAAAAAGAATGCTAAAGCCTACATTATATTACTTATAAATAGCATAAAAAATAAGAATTATTTATTCTTTGGTAATTCAGTTTCCAGAAGGTATTTTTTTCTGTCACAGTGCTAGACAAAAGATCCGAGTGACAGTTGACATCCCAGTCAGCTGACATCAAGTATGGGAATATTAGAAGAAATTTTATTGCCTACGTGTACCAAGGGAGTTCCATAGCCACACTACCCTCCCCTCCAAAAAAAGTACATTTTAATAGATATATTCAGTACCAGAAATATTAATCTTGGGTAGATATTGGCTCAAAAATTACTCTGTATAGCTAGTCATTTTGACTTTTACTATTAAGTTGCATTTATGCAATTTCATATGCCTTTTTAGTATTTTTTTTTACATCGGGCTATGATTTTTTTCTATTTGTAAGAAAATATCCAAAGAAGTAGAAGTTTTTATACAAGTTCCTCTGAGCAGTTTTCTGCTGTCGCTCACATTTTTAAAAGACCAAATGTCTTCATTGGTGGAACTTTTTTTCCCATTACAAGAGGGCAAGTGGCAGCTGTAGCTTGTCACAGGCTGCCTTCCCCGGACCATGGACATAAATTAGTAGGGACTGAAGGGTCCGTGGCCAAGTTCTTCTTTCCTAACGTTTTGAACTTGTAAACTGCACCACTTGGAATTAATAACTGGTGAATGTTTTGACATGAGGACAGCCTTACCGGTAGTTACTGTAAGCAAGAGCTTATGTGGTATATGAGGGGGGAACTCCCCAGACCCCAGAATTTATTTATACAAAATTGTGTATTTATTCTTACATGTTTAAAATTCAGTCATCTTCAAAGTGCTCTCCATTTGGTACAGTAGTACACCTATTGAGGCATTTGTTTCCATTACCCAAAACGGTTTTTGAACTCATCGATTTTGATGCCTTTAGCTCTTCTCCTGTTTTTTGTTTCACCTCTCCCATATCGGCAAAATGTTTCCCTTTGAGGACTTTTAATCCGGGGAAACAAATGAATGTCACTCACAGTGAGATCAGGTGAATAGGGAGGGTGGGCACAGGCTTATCGTGCCATTTATGGTCAAAAACTGCTGAATACTCACTCAGCACAGGGTGGGCAGGTGTGTCATAAGTCACCCATCATGAAATGGGCAAACGTGTTGAGTCTTCAATGACAATTCACAGAAGCCCAATGCAGCCTCCTACAACAACATCAGCTGCTGCACTGACGTACATGGGTTCCTAGAACACTCACATAGCCGGGGAAGTCTGTACTACAAGGGACCCATCCTCCAGAAGATAATTCCAGTTTTTGGTGGGGGCATCCCCCCCTCATAATATAAAGTTGCAAAAGAGATCCTTAAAATAACTTCCTCTTCAGACTATATCTAAAATTCTACCATTGTTGAGTTATTTCTTTCATTTGAAGCACTTTTTATTAAATATGAGTTCCTGATAGAAGAAATAGCCACTAAACCTTGTCTTCCATTACCATCCTAGTATAAATGTGTGTTGGCTATTTCCTGCTTCCCAGGAGGCAGACTGGGACAGAGGATAGGAAAAGGTCACAAAACAGGCCTGTGACACAGAATACTATCCTGGAAATACATATCTGAGCATGAAAGAGAGGACCCAGAGAAGAAGAAAAACTGTTGAAAGCCTTTAGAATTAGATATTAGAGAAATGAAGAAGAGCTCTGAATTAGAGTGTTTATTATAGTAACTACCAAAGCATGAAAGAAGGCTTACTAATATAGATTTGGGGTATTAAAATGTTATCCACTGAAGCAAATTACTGTACATATTTTAAGTGTCTGAAATGATAATCTTTAATCTGCACAATAATTCATTTTCTTTGCTACCAAAGAAGATGAGGTAGGCTGAAAACATTTAGATACATTAAATACATAAGCATGTAGACTTTATGTGATAAAGGATATGTATATATTCCGTATATTTTTATTTTGTTTTTAAAGATTTTATGTATTTATTTTTAGAGAAATGGGAAGGGAGGGAGGAAGAGAGGGAGAGAAACATCTATGTGCAAGAGAAACATCGATTCTTTGCCTCTCGCATGCCCCCCAACCAGGGACCTGGCCCACAACCCAGGTGTGTGCCCAGATTGGAAATCAAACCAGCAAACTTTCAGTTTGCAGGACAACACCCAACCCACTGAGCCACACCAGTCAGTGGCAATTCCTTATATTTTTAATGTGTTATTTTTTACATACTCATTGCTTATATTTTTAAAAAAACATTAAAAACATTAATTTTTTAGTCACCCATGCTTTCATTACCCAAACATAATTATTGATACTATCATAGATAATAAAAATTATCTATTATAATAAAAATTATAGATAATACTTATATTATCTTTTAAGGGTAACAGAGTTCATTATTATATCCACAATTTTGTTCCCTGCTTGATTTTGGTTGTGTCTTCCTCAGACATTTTCCATGTTATTCATTGTGCATAGTTTTTATGACCATCATTTTTGATAGCTATATTTTATAGAGATACAAGTTTAGGATATTTCTAAAGTTTTGCTTTTATAGTAATGCTATGATGAACATCTCACTATATGCAATATTTTCTAACTTTAGAATTCCTGGAAATGGAATTATCTGGACAAAGGATATGAGAACATCATTACTGTTTCTGATAAATACTGATAAACTACTTTCTAAAGTAGACTAATTATGCTGATTGAGAGTAATTCTGTATCTAAAACAACTTAAGCCAAATTTATCATCAAAATATAAGCCTTGTTTCAAATGTTCCTACTCTATATTTATATTTATTAAACAGAAAACCTTGCTACTTAAGAGATGAGACACATGGAAACTGAAACATAACACTCTTTTCTATAGAAAGTGAATTATTTTTGGTCTTCCATTTTGGCCCCCCTTTGGGTTACCATTGTTCCAAAATGAAATATTAAGGCATTTTCATAAGTCAAAGCCTATATAACTGAGTTTTAAAAATTGTTTATATGAGATATGACATAGAGGAGAATATGTGATTTTTACTAGTGTTTAAACATTTTAAATAAAATTACAGTTTAAGTAAAAGTGAAAGTGTTTACTTTCTTATTTAATTAGCAAAGTCTGGTGGATAAAGTGTCTCGAAGACAGAGACCTGACATGAACATGTTGTTCCTGAACATGAAAGTGAGGAGGACACACCTGGTTAGCGACTCTCTCGACGAGGTACAGACCATCTATTCCAAAGTGACACTAACTGATTAAAGCTCTAAGTAAAGTCTCTCTGTGAGCTGTCTTTTATTTCTTTATGCTAGTAAGTGTGCTTCCCTATGTTTTGATACCATAGTTAAAATCAGTTCTGTATTCACAATGAAGTCTCATGCTCATTTTTATATGTTTATTAATGGTTTGCTGTTAATTCTCCAGAAAGGGATTTTATATAGAACAACTTTAAGTAAGTCATGTGTATGTATGACTATGTAACCTAGATTGCACGCCCACCTTTTTTACTGGCTGGGTGTGTGACAAGTCATTTTAACTTCGCCAAGCCTCAGATTACTCATCTAATAAAATTAGAAGTCTGATCTACAGGGTATATTGTTCTGTCTAGGGTGAAGCATACATTGTATGCACATGTATTACAGAGTTTCATGTATGTACAGTTTTCAGCCAGATCTGCATGTGACTATTACAAGATAAAGGCTGATTTAGTTATGGGATTTTTTTAAAGGTTAGTATTGAAGGCAACTTAAAGAAAAGGAAATGAATTACTTTATATTGCACACTGCTACCTTAAAATCTTGGAGCCAATATGAACCTGGGAGGCAGTAACCTTGGACCAGAACCTCACCTCTCTAATTCTGTTTCTTGCTCTAGAACAACAAACAAACATAATACCTAGTCCACACAGTGTCTGGCAGATGTATTGGGTGGATGAATGGGTGGGCGTGTTGTGACATTGTGAGTAAGATTCTGACTGCCTAACACATTTCCCAGAATTAAAAAAGTTAATTTCCCTTTTCTGCCATTTGTTCTCCTCTACTGTATAATTTCTTTAAATAGTTAACCCGGAAAAGAGCAGACTTGAAAAAGAAGTTGAAAGTTACATTTGTAGGGGAAGCTGGTTTGGATATGGGTGGCTTGACTAAAGAATGGTTCCTCCTTCTGATTCGCCAGATTTTTCATCCAGATTATGGTGAGTATTTAATTTTTATGGACAGTGTTTTTTCCTAATTGTTAGATTCAAACAGTTACTCTTATTTTTAATTTGCCCTATGGTTTTACCAATGTTCTGTTGATCAGAAATCTTGAATAATTTTTTAAAGACTTTTATTTCTATTTTAAAAACTGACCAAATTGATGATCAAAAATGTCCATTATTTTATTGGGAATCCTACACAAAACACATACAGACTTGAAAGTACACATTTGTAAGGGGGCATCCACTTCTTTCCTGAATAAGCTAAATGCGTGAAAATTGGTCATTGAAATAAAGAACGTTTAAAGTTAAAAAAGCTATAGTTTGCTCTTCTGCACTAATATCTGAAGCTTCTTTCATGAAATTACAAGCCATTTTAATAAACAAATGCATTAATTTTTAAGACAAAACTAAACCTCTGAAATTTAAATTTGGTTTTGTTTTATTAGAACATCTATCTTATTAATTTTGGTTGATTTTCTTTACAGGAGAGTTTTAAGTGTTATTCTTTATTTGTCTATATTTTGTATATGTATATGTGTGTATGTATGTATATTATATATATCATGCTTCTGGTAATGGGAATTGGAGATGACATGGAGAAATTGAAATCTCCACATAATCATTAAAATCAATTTTTATTGTAGCTAATAAATTTTAAAAGTATATTTTTTATAGAAGAAAATCAACTGATTTTCTGAGTTTCTGTCTTCTTACTCTGGGTTTCCACCCTTGGTTCAGGATACCACTGAACAGTAAGGTGTGCCTGTGGGGCCTCTGTACATATAGATGATATACTTCAATATAAAGGATGGTTTATAACAGATTACTGAACTGTTTTGCATCTAACAGAGATGTCATGTATATTTTTACCACTCTGATTTTCAAATCAGTCACATTAATGAAATTATCTTTCTTTTTTCAGGCATGTTTACATATCACAAAGATTCACACTGCCATTGGTTTAGCAGCTTTAAATGTGATAACTATTCAGAATTCCGATTGGTTGGAATTGTATCCTTTAAACTTTCCACTAGGAGGTGCTAGTAGACTAGAGATTTTTAAAAATTTTTTCTGAATTTTGGAAAACTATACTTATTAAACATTTTATTCAAATTAAACATTCTTGTTAATTACTAAGATTTTCAATAATCTTTATTATTTGTAATATCATAGCTATATAATGTCAGCAGATTTAATTAATTGAAAGGAATGGCTGAATATTTTATATTTCTCTCTGAAAACCTTAACTTGAAATAAAAATGTTTATTTTCTATTTCATATTTTGTCAAGTTTATCAAAAAATTAAGACTTTTTAAAAATCAGTGTATCTTTTCTATTTGTAATGAACTGCTTTTCTGTTCTAAGTACAAAGTGAAAGGACTAACAGAAAAATAGTTTACTTCACTCTGTTTACTAAATTGAAATTGTGGAAATTAAACCTAGGTCTTTTATATGCCCCACAAACTCCAAGGTACTTAATAAAAATTAAAAGTTGAAAGGAATTGGAATATTTTAAATATATGGCATTATTTCATAATGTTTTTAAAATTATATCATTCCTGTGCCATCCTGTGGTCCCTATCAGGTGTATTGGGGAGGCCATGCATGTATTGGGTGGGAGATTGGACAAGATACCTTCTACATTAGCCTTTTTAACTCTAGGAACTATAACTGTGGAAGGAAGGGTGAAAGAGTAAATGAATGAGCAAGCACTGGAGACACATAGATTAAAAGAGGGAAAAAAAGTATCCACCTTTAAGTTGTTTACCAACTTAAGTTGATGGGCAGATGACCTTGTTTACCACCTTAAGTTAGATGGGCAGATGACCACCACCCAAGGTAGTCTGTTCTCAGTCAAAAGACCATTTGACGTTAAGAGAGAAGGGGTTCTGAGAAGAAAGAGATTCAGTATCGTCTTCCCACAGAAAGTAGACACGTAAAAATGAAACCATTCCATCTGAGTAACACGGGGCTGCAGAGAACAGGATGTAGAGTGACAGGATGACCGGGAAACAGGCTGCATTGCACTGGACCTGGCCCAATGCAGTGTGGGGGGCCACCTGACTGACGCAGAGGACACCCTGGGAGTTAGGGAAGACACCTGCAGAAGAGTTAAGGGCCATCTTATGATGGGCTTTGAATAGCTGTCTTTGTTGCATTTGTCGAAATTAACCCTGAAGAATGTATATGGACATTGAGACACTAGATGGAAGAAAAGCTTGTGGAGACAAAACTATACACTGAGAGGGTAAATTTGAAATTTTGTGTATATTGTCATGTCTGAAGGTCCAAAGTGCCAAGTTTCACAGCATAAAACACAACAGTTCTTAGACTTTTGTTTTTATTGTATTATTTACAGTAGTCATTTGTTAAATGTTACTTCACTGAAACCCTGAGTTATTGATGCTTCTCACTATACTCTGAACTATCTGGATTTTCTGAAATATATTTTTTCATACTTTATATTCTTATCACAACCTAGATTTGGGTGATATTTTGACTTACTAATATTTGTATTATACTATTAGATCTTACTTAGCTATCACATTTTTAACTAGTGTTATACATAAGGTCATGAATTTGCTAATTGTTTTCTTTTGCAATAGACATTAGTTTCTATTCAGTTATTACCCAGAAGAGCATACTAAGCATATTCACATATGTCACATATTTCAAGTTAAACAATTGAAGTTAAGTTCTCACTTAACATTGACAGTAGGTTCTGTGGCTTTAAGTGAAATGACATATATATAATGAAATCAGTTTTACTATAGGCTAATAATTGATATAAACAAGAGTTAAGTTCCTGCAGCATCTCATCAACATAGCAAAACAACATTGAATAAAATGTTATTCAAGGTGCTGCTGTAAATCTAAAATTATTATAGTCACCATATCACATTGTTAATGTGTACTTTTCTCCCAAAAAGTAAACTGTAGAAAATAAGACTGATGCCCCCACAGCACGATAATATGTAGGAAAAATGTGAGGTGATAGTGGGTAGTGATGACGTAAGTGGCTGGGAGATCATGAGGAGAACTAAAAGTTGAGAACAGGCAGGTGATTGAAAGAATTTAGTTGGTTCTGTACACATCTCCAATTTTTAAATTTCAGCATCAAAAATTTGTTCTAATAGTTCCAAAAGTCTTGTTTTTAATACTTCCTTTTCAAATTGTGAAGACCTCGGAGTGTCCATGAGATTTTACAGTAAAACCTGTAATAAGTGTAATTGTTTAAGATTGCACGATGAGACAAATATCACACTTACCGAGTACAATTGCTCATAGCGAAAGGGGCGCTGAAGCTGAGAGCAGGAGCAGTGTGGTGTGGGCAGGGCTTCTGCACTCTGCTCTGTCGGCACCTCACGGCGCCTCAGTGACTGCAGAATTCCCTCATCCCCATTCCTGCCTCTCCCAGAGCTCGCTGATGTGGTGTGAAATGCAGCATGGTCTGCTTCTGAAAGTTTCCTGTAGAAATGCCTGTCAGCCTACGTCCTCATCTGTTAAAAACTCACCTTCACAGTTACAATTAAAAGAACTTTTCAAAATACAAAGTGCTTAGAACTGATACTATACAGATGATCATAAATGGGAACTACAGTAGTATTGTGGTTATTGTCGTCATTGCTGTTACACAATTTGAGCCTCTTTTTAGTATCTTTCCCTTGAAAACACTGCTCACAATCTCCATTAATATGGTTACCTATAAAATAGCATATCTGTTTCTTAAATTATTAACCTCATTGTGCTTTAGCAAATTGAAACACTGGCTATCTTCTAATTTTAAAAATTGTTTGCAATAATTTGTCCAGCCCATATTTTGAGATTTCCTTTTGAGCCTATAAAATTAATGACTTCTTTAATAACTTGACATAATCATCTTTTTTGACAGTTGAAATATGAAATTTGTTCTAAAACCCCTCTTTCAGCAAATGGATGTAACATTCTGCCATATAACTGAGAAATAAAATACAGTTGGGCAAAGTTTACCCATAAATATCTGTAGCTTGTTAACTTTAGACCTTTGAGTAAACTCCCAAGTAATAAAGGCTTTTCAGATATTGCTGTAGGAAATTGTCCTGTTAACTTATCAACAGTGTGTATATATGTCTGTGTGTGTATTCATATGTTTATTCAGTTCAACTCTCTTTACATAGTCTGCATTTAATTTTAAGATAATTAAAATGGTCACCAAAATTAGTAGTGTGTTCTGCAGTGAGTTCTGAATGAATTGCTGCTGCTACTTATAAAATCACCATCTTGGTTTAAATATAAAAATTCAAGTTTTGAAAATGCTTTATATGTTAAATAATTTATAGATATGTCTGAAATTACCTGTTGTGATCTTAGCTAAAATTTTCTAAGGAAATCATTAAGTACTATCAACTGAACCCCTCCTTTTTACATGACTCTTTGTAGTCAAGTAATTATATTATGTAAAATAAAGGGGAAATAAAGGAAAGGAATGGAAGTAGGTGGGATTAACTGGAAAGTCAGTGTAAGATCTGAAAGAAGTATGCAAGAAATAGACTGATGTATAATTCAAAAGTCATTTGTTGTCATGGATTTATGTTAATACTTAACATTTAGTATGCATAGCTTATGGGATTAGCTGTTTATAACAGCATCACCTTGGATATTCGCTTCCCCCCCTGCTGTTACAAGAAATTATTGAGCCCTCCCATCGTTCCCACGGATCAGAATACGCCAGTAGGCATCTGCAGTGTTACCACTGATGACTTATGTCAAATTATGCCTGTAAGTATAAAGTTACTAGCAACTTATTCCTTAATGCTAATCTATTCTGCCTACACAGTCTTTCTCCTCCAAATGCTATTTTTATTTTTAAATATGATTTCTGTCTACTTTTGTAACCCATCTAGCTTTCTCCTTCCTTATGGAGGCACATCTCCCACTTGCAGCACTCTTCAGCTCTTATAAATATTAGAGCAGGCTTTGAAGTCAGAGACAGATATTTGAGCCCCAGCTCTGCCATTTTATTAGCTCCGTGACCTTGGCTAAGGTCTTCAAAGTTTCTGAGCTCTACTTTTCTTCTGGGAACAATGAGTAGTAAAACTCATGTATCGGGGGATTGCATGAAATAATGAAGCACTTAGTAATTGATTACTTCCATCAGTCCTTATTAAGATGATATTATACAATATCAACAGTGTATGCAACATCATCTCTAAAATCAATACAACATGAATTTCATGGGATTATTTCATAGCAGTCCTCAGTTCAAAATTTGTATTTCTGATCAAATTTAATACAGTTAAAATTATTAAAGAAATGGAGAGTATATACACATCCTCCTGATAATCCCTTATAATAATATTTTTTTACTGCTTGCTAAATAGAGCAGGCTTTGCTTAAGAAAATGAAAGATTTGCCTTCTGTAGTCTTGTATCTGCAATATACTTAGCTTTGACCCTGGATGATTCACTTAATTTTCTTATCTATGAAACAATGGAAATAGACTAATCTCTCTGAGTTACCTTCTCATGTTAGATTTTTTTATTTTTTTGTCACATTCATTTCATTTCTGCTAAGTTTCTTACTAATTTCATAATCTTATTATTGATTGTTGTCAGTAAATTGCTTCATTTTATGATTAAAGCTATTTGAATTTGGCTTACTTAGATCCAGCTTTTTTTAGTTCATAGTGGATATTTTATGAATGACTATGCCAATATGCTGTTTTATATTATGGAGCTGAGGATTTCACTGAGCTAATATTCTTTTATTAGCTCTTTTTTTTTTTTGGAGATTCTTTGTGTACTTTTAGAGAAAAGGGAAGGCAAGGAGAAAGTGAGGGAGAGAAACACCAATGTGAAAGAGAAACATCAGGTGGTTGCCTCTCACCCATGCCCTGACAGGGGACCCAAACCCACAGCCCAGGCACATGCCCTGACCAGGAATCGAACCGGCCTCCTTTTGCTTTGCAGGACAGCATCCAACCAGCTGAGCCACACTGGTCAGGACTTATTAACTCTTTAATAATGAGTCCAGGTTGTGCATATACTATGAGACCAACTATTGAGAAAACTAAGTTTCTGTGTACATGCACCTATAAAGATTGAAAGGAAGAAGAAAAACTGCTGCTGTGTTAGGATAGTGGAAAGTGGTAATTTTTAAAAACATTTTATAAATGGATTATTCATTTATTAGTAGCATCTATTGAACATTAGCACCTAATTTCCATGTCATATATGTAAAGAACATATCCTAAAATTTTTAAATGCTTTTTTATTCAGTTCTTTACCATATGTATTTGGATACTGTTTTCATGAAGAGTGAACAGGAAAGTGAAGAGAAGCATATAGTAGATATGTTTCTTAAAGATAAAATCTGTGAATATGAGACAAAGTACAGAAATTAATCAAAATATTCCTCGATGGTGCCTTCAGTATTGTGTTAATAAATGCAATAATTTCCCATGACCACTCTCTCAGAGGTGGTCTGTGACTCAAAGCATCAGAATTGTCCAGTAACAGCATTGAGAAATCTTCCCGGCAGTGTGAAAACTACAGTTGAGGGTTTGTGTTGAAAATGGAGGAGAGGCAAGTATAACCTGGATCAGTAACTGTACTGTTTCTTAGTTCTGCTAAAGCCACTCTCAGATATGCTCTATTAAATGCAGCCAGGGTATAGAAACTGTGCAAAAACACTAGTCTGTATTTTCACACACTCCTTATTACAGGTTTACAAAATCATTTAAAAAGTTAAACTGTATGGATAACACATAAAATTTTAGAGATAGCATCTTACAATTAAGAGTCTAAAATTGACAGTATCAGTGAAGACAATTCTCAACAAAAATTGGGGTCTGAAACCGCAAAGGCTGAGGTGAGAGGTCTGCAGTCCCGACGGGCAGGTCTGAGTGTATGACCGCATGACCTACTGACGCTGTGTCTTGTCATTGAAAATGGAATCTTTGAAAGATGGTAAGCCCTTTACCTTGGGTTCATTTCCTTGAAGTTCTTAATAAAAATAAGGAATCTCCTCATTTCAATTTTCAGCATCCACAATTTTTATTAGTAATTGCAAATCTATGCCCATCTAAATCTGTATAAAAGTTTGTTTTTAATAGGACAGAGAATGTATTATGTATGTAAGTATGTAAGATCATTCTAACCATGCTGTTCTTTATTTTGTAATAATTGAAAATAAATTAAAACTTTTTGTAAATCTGAAAAAAATGTTAATACTTGGTTGTTCTGTTTGTAAGTCTTTGCTCCTTGGTAACATGACTTGTAACGTAAACTGGGAAAGTGTTTTCCAGTGTTCCCAGCTTCTTGGGAAAGAAGGGTGTTGTAACTGGTGTATAAGCCATTTACATGCATGAACTCTGTGTTTTTATGTTTAAAAGATGTATCCTAAAATATTAGCATATTGTAAGAATATAAATTAAAAATGAGAAATACGACAAATTGACAAATAGTAATGTCACAGAAAGCAGTGAATTATGATGAGAATTATGCTCTTAGCTTGCTGCCTAAGAATAGTTTGAACTGGATATTTCCTCTCATATGACTTTTTCCAAAGGAAAGGTAGATAGTAGAAATTATTAACAAGCATTTTGTGCTCCAGAAAATGCATCTCAAATATTATGTTTATTTCAAACTCTGAACATTTATCTGCTCTGTCTCACAGGTAAGTGAGCTATAGTAGACCTGCTTAACTACTTTAGTTAATACTGTTTGGTTTAAGAAACACAGGTAACAGATTTGTGTTTACAGGAGCTGGCCCACGGATTAAGTGAACTCCTGTCCTATGAGGGCAATGTTGAAGAAGATTTCTACTCCACATTCCAGGTACCGCTGAGGGCAGATAGCTTCCCGTTAACCAGGTGCTTCATATGTGAAAATCACCATTTGTTACGAAACACTCATTATTAGAAAAGATAAGCAGGATTAATTAACCCATACTATCCCCTATCTTAAGGAGCTTAAACCTGATAAAGTGGACAATGAAGGAAACCCTTGTAAAGGAGCAGTCAATGTAAATGCTTAAAGAAATTCACTGAGGGTAAGGGTGTTGCTCTGCTAGGCAAGTGGCACATTCCCTTGATTCCAGTACTTTCTCAGAGCTTTTCAACTTCTAAAAATTAGCCTCTCCTTCTGTACAAGAAGTCAGGAGCAGAGACTAAGGGATCAGACCAAAACACGCTCATTGCTCCTCCCGGAACCATGACTGGGAGAGGGGAACTACAGTGACCCACCCAGCTCCAGAGGGCACTGCCTGGGTGGCCTCACAGGTTTTGTGAACATCAATCAATCAAGTACATAACTGTTCAGCAGAGTTAAGTTAAAGACCTACTTTTCGACCTCACAGTAGTTTCATGACACCTAATTCCTAATCCAAATATCCAAAGAGCTTAGTATTTCCATAGCTTGTATATTTGGGTGGGAAAAAACTGCCTTTTAAATTTCACAAAACTGTTCACTGAAGTCTGTTAGTATATCAACCATACCAATAAATACCTTGTGTTGGGATCTCCCATCAGGTTTTTCAAGAAGAATTTGGAATAATTAAGTCCTATAATTTAAAGCCAGGTGGTGATAAAATTCCAGTTACCAATCAAAATAGGAAAGGTAAGTTAGACACCATTTCTTAATTAAAATGCATTAGTGTTTACCATTTCCTTCTACCTTGTAACAGCTGGAAAATTGCTTTTCAGAGTATGTACAGCTTTATGTTGACTTTCTTCTCAACAAATCCATCTATAAGCAGTTCGCTGCATTTTATTATGGATTTCATAGTGTGTGTGCTTCAAATGCCCTTATGGTGAGTTTAAATCTTTAAATTATACTTTCAGTTAGGTTTTTGTAATACGGTAAAAACTGACAAATAGTTTCTTAGATATTTTAGCAGATAAGCTTTTAAACTAGAAATTTTTTCTACTTTTTAAAGGTAGAGCTAGAAATAAAAATAATCCTCCCATTTCAGCCTTAACTCTCCAAAGGGAAAAAAGACCAGTCAGCTCCGTTTTTTCTCCCTTGTACTATGTCTTGTACTACATGTCTTGTAGGGCTGTAAAACATGTCCCCAAGCACAGTGGATGAAGAAGACCTGTGGGCTCAGGGTCTTAATACTAAAGGACAAAGCACAGAAAGTAGTTCACACAAAAGCTCCAGAGCAAAAGCCACCTCTTACTGACTAACGAAAATGTTTATGACTGCTGCTTCAAGGGTCCCTCTGTGACTCTATGTTGACCTTTACCCACAGGAAGTAGTTTGTCTCCAGAGTCATGAAGGACTCCGATTGAGTTATGTAAACCATGTGACTGTGGGCCAGCTGCTATCTGGAATACCACACTGAAATAAGATAAAAACATGGTGTCCTAAAGAGCTGGTGCTGTTCACCCCAGCTACCCAGGGCACACTCCATCACATACTTCTGTTTCCCCTCGGTTTTATTATGAGGGTTTGGAGGAAGGTCTTCCATTTGCATTTATTTTTCATAGGAGAGCTTGTTTCAGAGTAACCTTTGTCACATGTTTGTTGTTGGAAGTACCTTTGAAAACGCAACATTTCGTTGAGCTCTGAGTTTTGTCTGTGACACTCTGGTAGTCGTGGGGGTGGAGGGAGGGGGAGTAAGTATTAAATGGCATAGCTTGTCTTCTCTTTTTCAGTTTTAATCTCTTTAAGTGGAATACAACATATGTAGGTAAAAAAAGTGTACCACACAAGCAGACTGTAACCAGGTGCCTACACTCTACAGTGCACGCACCCTGTGCACGGTTGGGAGGGACGCTGGGACTCAGGGACACTGGAGGGAGGCGGGCGGATAAGTATAGATGCTGGGGGAGCTAAGACAGTTTCAGGCTGAGTTTGGAGCAAGAGTTGTAATTTGGATTCATGCTTAGTCATCTGCTTGTTTTTCTGGCCAAGTGCTAATTACTGTTTGCAAAAGGGAGCACCCTAGTAGTTTGACAAGATTTATAAACCTTTAAAAACAAAAATATCTTACCTCAATAGGAAAAATATAAATGGAGATTTTTCTTTACAAAAATGGTTTGATTTACTGTTAAGTCATGATTTTTTGGAGTTTGATTCAGTGAAAACAGTTCCAATTTAACTTTTTATTAATTTTTTAAAAGATTTTATTTATTTATTTTTTAGAGAGGGAAGGGAGGGCCAAAGAGAGAGAGAGAGAAACATCAATGTGCGGTTGCTGGGGGCCATGGCCTGCAACCCAGGCATGTGCCCTGACTGGGAATCGAACCTGCGATGCTTTGGTTCACAGCCTGCACTCAATCCACTGAGCTATGCCAGCCAGGGCCAATTTAACTTTTTTTAATTATCATTTTTGATAAATACATATTGGCAGCTGCTTCGTCCAGATGAGGTGGAAATTCTGGTGTGTGGAAGTCCGGAGCTGGATATGCACGCCCTGCAGAGAAGTACACAGTATGACGGCTATGCGAAAACCGACTTGACTATAAGGTGAGCACTTCCGACCTCTGGCAGCGAGGCTGCAGAGGGGGAGTGAAGCAGAATGTGGTTCCTTTACTTGTGTAACTTACAGTCTTGGAGTCAAGTCAGCTGAAATACTGCGGTGTTCTACACTGCCTTATTTTACTTCTAAAAAGTAATGTGAGAGTATTAAATATGAAATAACTTAACAGTCCCCCGGGAGAGAGTGATATAAATAAGTTTCTACAAAAGTATAGAGATTATGCGTTTAAGAAAATGACTTTGGCTCTAGAATTTCAGGCACTTTAATAGCAGTGTGCTGAAAAATAAGAAAATTGTCTGTTGTACTTACTATCCACTGTTGGGCTGATTTTATAATTTTATAAAAATGCATTTTTATAATAATGTTAGTCAAAAATTTAATTCATAGATAGAAGCTTTTCATTCCTGAGTTTCACAGTAAGGCACCATGCGTGTTTAGGGAAGGTTGTTTTCCTTCGAACTTACTTTATATTACTTAGTCCAGCGATTTCAAACTTCCTTCATCTTATGGCACACGTAAACTAATTACTAAAATTCTGTAGGACACCAAAAAATATATTTTTTGCCAATCTGGAAAAAAAGGTATAATTTTAATGCATTTGCACAGGATAGCTATTGTTGTGTTGGCTGTTGTCATTTTTTTCTTTGACAGTCTAAGGGAAAAGAGGTCAGTGTCCCTGACTAAATAGTCAGGTATTGCATATTTTAAAAACTCTTACGGCACTGTTTGAAAATCACTGCTTTATTCTGATTTGCAGGATTTTTTCAGGACGTTTTATATACATCTCCTTTGGTGTTCTCTAGATACTTCTGGGATGTTGTGCTGGGCTTTCCTCTTGATCTTCAGAAGAAGCTGCTGCATTTTACTACAGGAAGTGACAGAGTCCCTGTAGGCGGAATGGCTGATCTGAACTTTAAAATCTCAAAGAATGAGACTTCTACTAATTGGTAAATTTCCAGAGTATAATTTTATTTTTAATCTACAACATTGCTAATAATAATATGTTTATAATTAGAGGCTTTTTTTCTTTTGAAGCCAACTTCATAGAAAAATCTTGGGAGTAAATATGGTCTTGAAATGAAAGAGGCTGTTGCTTAAGGTCCTGTATTAATTTTTCAGATATACCAATACGAACTGATGATAACTCCTTTCCATTAACTTTTTGCTTTGCTAAGTCTGTTGCTTTGTAGTCTCTTTTAGAACTAGCTTGCTTTTAGTAGTGTATTGTCTAACCTTCATTTTCATTTAAAGGTGTTTTTATCAAAAATACTAAGGTGGGGGTTTGTGCTATTATAATTAGTACTAGAAGTGCCTGTAGTACTAATCCTCTTTTTTCTTTTTTTAATTTAGTGCTCTTTGTATATGAAAGTGGTGATGATAATGGCGGCTTTAATATTTTCCTAATAATGTTGATGGATTAATACTGACCTACTTACTTCTTTTCCCAACCATAATTTCTAAAGCTGATCCTTCATTTCTAAAGCTGATCTCAGTGGACGCTACATTGATTACAATTATTTTGTTCTGCTGCCCCTTAGATTCCCTGAGTTCTGTCAGTTCTTTCCATTTTGGAACAGGAATTTTTCCTTTCCATTCCCACTGCTAACACTGACAACTGTTCTCATGGTGGGGAGTTCATAAAGCCAAGGGTCTAAGGAGTCCGTAGAAACCCTGAAGAAAGATAATGATGCCCCAGGTGGAGGGTTTGGGGAGCTGAACAACAGGATCCGGAGGACAGTGTTGGGTGCGCAGTGAGGGCAGCACATAAGAGTGTGGGTATCAGGTGACTCAGAAGTGTTCTTTTGTTGTTTGTTTTGTTTTTTACAATCAAGACTGAAATACTAGTTATACTCTAGTTAACAGTTATACTCTATACTATTCTGCTAGGTGTTTTATATAAAAGGCTCTCTTAATCTTCTAAACAACCCAATTGGATAGTTTGCCCTGTCGTGGTGATGAAGGAACTGAGGTTTGGAGACATGAAGCCACTCGAATGAGGCCCCACAGCTGATAAGTGAGGAAGGCAGTAATCGAGTTTAGATTTGTCTGAACCCAAAAATAATGCCTCCAGAACAAAGTCTGCGTGAGAGTAGAGACAGTGACTATCCTGTCCGTAAACCCAGCCTCCTGTCTGGGAATGGGCCTGACACGTAGTAGGTACTTCATAAGTATTTGTGCAACAAAGGAAAGCATGAGTCTTCTCTTGGGAAAGTAAAAGAGATTTGGATGTGTGTGTCCCAGTATTTTGAAAGTTGCTTAGCAGTCATTCTGCGTGTGTTTTAATGCTTAGTATCTTTAAAAAAATTTTTTTCCTAGGTTGCCTGTGGCTCACACCTGCTTCAATCAACTTTGCCTTCCCCCCTACAAAAGCAAAAAGGACCTGAAACAGAAACTGATCATTGGAATTTCAAATGCAGAAGGTTTTGGACTTGAGTAACCTAGAAGACTTGAAACATATTTTATATGTAGCATTCACTTCCCTCTTATTGTGCCTTTAACCTTTTCATGTTTTCGTCTCAAAACAACTTAACAGAGCTCACCAACTTTAAAATACTGACTTTTTAAAAAAAAAAATCGAATATGAAGTATGTTGGTGGAGGCATGATTTTCTAAAACCACAGATATTGCTTGAGTGGGGAAAAGACCAGATGGCAGAGACAGGTGTGGGTTCGGCCCTTCTTTTTTATAGCACTTTATCATTCTCAATGAGTAGTTTATCACGGGTGTTCCGCTGGGGAGGCCGGGTGCAATAAAGAAAGCACTGATGACACAGTGGAACCCAGTATAGAGTGTGTGCCACTGGTACATAGTAGCAACACAGAGAGCTACATTATCATTAATGTAAGGCATGTCGCCATATTTTCATATAGAGGTAAACAACAGTATAATTGCAAATGCAATTTACAGGGTTTTTCATATACTGGTTTTGGTCCTATAAGGTTCTTTTCAACTGTTGCCGAAAAACATGTAAATAACTACAGAATAAGCCTGAGAATAATGGGATTTTGATAGTGCAATTTATTGCTAAAGATTTATTTTTACAAAGTAAATTCAGGGTTTTAGATGTGTATACAGCTTTTACAAATCAATAAAGATGACTGTACTAGAGTGTAACTATTTTCAGACTAATTGGATTCAGGTTATTTTCTTTTTAGTATTGTTAGTCTGCATGCACATTGGCAGTAGTAACTTTGAATACTCTGTAATATTTGTATAAAGATCATTTCTTCTTAAGGGTTGGGATATTAAAAAAGAAATCAGATAACTAATCATTGATAAATGAAGTCAAGTTACAAGCACAAAAGAAAATGTTTTTATATATACTTTGATGTACAAGGCTTATTTGTAATATTTTTGATTATCAGTTGTACTGAAACACTAATTTTTGGAAAAGGTTAGGATAAGATATTTGACAAAAGTGAATACATATCATTTCTGTCAAAATGACATACTTGGTGTAAAATAATCAGGTTCAACATTTTGATCAAAATGTTTGTTTTTCACTGGATTATGAATATAGTAAATTCAAAAGTACCCTTTTGGGAGTTCCTAACAAAGTAACATGTAAAAAGGAAATGTATTTTAAATCAGACAGTAAATGGTTTTCTTTTTAATTTACAGCAAATGAAGCAGTTTTATTAGCATGCTATAAATATTTCCTAATCAAGACTTCTCTATGTTCCTTCAGAAAACTCTGAAGATATATTTGCAATAATAAGGAAGCCAGCATTTAGTACCAGCATATGGTTCACATGCAAATAATACTTTCCCACAATTTTTTCTGAGCTATGTTATTTTCTTACCGCTTTGCTTCCTGCACCCAACCAGCAGAATTCTTTTAGGGTGAAGGAACTAATCAGCTTGTTTTCCTGCGGTTCTGAAACTAGGCCATGAATCTTGGTTTACTGCTCTCTTTGAAATAGAAGTTTCTGCTTTTTCGTTTAGATATACTATTTAAAGGATTTTCTTAAAAATCTTGGAAAGCCTAAGAGAGTTCCAGGCATGTTGGTTTCATTTTGTTTGCTCTGTTTTTAATCTATATGCAAATAAAACTGCTTCTCTCTTACACTGCTTGAACTAGAAAGTAAGACGTTTAATGTAGGTTACTACTAACTAATAAGCACAAAAGAATCACATATAAGAAACCAGATTTAAGTGTTTTAAATAAAATGAAAATAAAGTTTTTATTTGGTAGAGATGGGAAATTGTAATGGCTTTGTCTGCATGTTTAATGACGTGCTTGTATAGCAATAGGTATGTCGTTTTTAAATAAGTACACAAGCAAGCCAGATTTTTAAATGACAGAGTCCATAAGTAACTGGAAAACTTTTGTTGTCTGTTGTTAAGTTGAAATTTGTAACCATTTATCACTTAATTGCACATTGCCTTTATTTATTTATGCTGTTTTGGGTTTACAGTGTAATAATACCTCATTTTCTTAAAAAAAAACACTACTGTTATATTTTGTTAATTTAAACAGCTAAAAATTCATGTTATTGCTTTTTATATAATCTGTTAATGAATTCTTGGTTTTTTGTATCTGCCACAGTAACTTAAATCATTACACAGTATTTATCATCATTTACAAAATGTCTTATCCTTTTTTAATCTTTGCTTAGTCATATTTTTGTCTGTATGATCAGAGGTTTTTAACCTGTTTTTTGTACAAATCTGTATTGTATTAAGTTGTTAACTTCTGGGTAAAATTTTTCAAATATTAAAGTTATACAATCAGTCAGGTTTCAGTTTATTTTTAAAATATTAGGCAATTAATTAAAACCATAATTAAAATGTTTTATAAATGCAAACATTCTCTTCTTTCTACTGTCTCTTTAACTAGTGCTTAGGAAAATTGCTAATATATATAGCTTCAAAAATGTGTGCTGTGATTGCCACCAAATAGAACCAACTTCTTTACAGTGACTTTCATTCTGAAACAGTGTACTATGTCCTGTGTCTGGATGGTCACACACATATTCCACCAAAGTAGTGTTATGCCATGGAGCCCACCCAGAAATGAAAGTATGACATTTCACTGGCTGTAGATAGACGACTTCAGATCTTAAGTATTTCTCCCCAAAACTATTAGTGTGGCCTTTTCTTCCTTGCCCACATTGCCTATGCTTAAGAAAAAAAGAGAATATGAGAATGAAGGGAGAAAATGTCATGAGTGGAAGAAGACTGTGGCTGAATGGAAGAAAGACTAGGGTGGGTTTTCACAGGGGAGGGTACAAGATCAGTTCACCCAGACGGCCACATAGCCCTTAGTCCAGAGTAGTAGTTAAGAATTGTACTGTGGCCCTGGCAAGTTAGTTCAGTTGGTTCGAGTGTCATCCCAATATGCCAAGGTTGCAGGTTCAGTCCCCAGTCAGGACATATAAGAATCAACCAATGAATGCATAAAAAGTGGAACAACAAATCAATGTCTGTCTCTCTCTCTCTTTTCCCACCTCTCGCTCTCTGCTGCTGCTACTTCTGCTGCTGTTTTGTCATCTTCTTCCTCTGTCAAATCAATAATTTTTTTTAAAATGTATTAAAAAGAAGGGATTGTACCAGATTGCCTGGGTTTGGGTTTACTGTTTCCTGGTACAAGTTACTTTATGTCCCTGTGCCTCAACTATCAAGTGAAAATAATTTGTAGAATGGAAATAATAAACCTACTTATTTCATATAGAGGGTTGTAGGGAAGATTAAATGAACACGTGAAAAGCACATATTACCTGGCCCACAGTAAGCAATATAATGTGATACCATCTTACAACCACTGCTTCTGAAGCCTTCTGGAGGTTTTTGACTATGAGACACTGAATGCAACTACAGATACCAGAACACAAAGTGCTTTTGAGGCATTAAAATTGTGTTCAGATATTTGTTACTTAAAACAGTGCTTTAGAATTTATCCTTGTAGATGTCTCAGTAGGCCAGGGTTTTTGATAACTATTTTACAGATGTGTAAGGATACAATTTTAAAATTCAAAAATAAATGAGTTTATTGTTAATAAAACATTTCAAATGTAGATGAAATTTTCAGTGAGTAACATAATACAACCATGTTCCTACTTGTTTATACCTAACATTTTAACATTCTGCAGGAGTTTTTAAAAATAAAATGGGACAGATGGAGTAGAAGCCCCTTTCTGAGCACTTCTCCAGTTTCAATATACTTTCTCTCTTTTCCCCATTGAACTGCATTTGGTGTGAATTCTCCCCACAGTTTTATATTTGTATTACAAATGTGTCTCTCCGTAAACACTAAACTGTATCATTATAGTTGCATATCTAACATCACACTCTACCTTTACAACCTTTTTACACAACCTTTTACACAAAGGTTGCACAACCTTTTCTAGGTTTTCTAAACCTAGAAAATTGTCTTTTCTAGCTTTATCCCTGATTATACATTTCAATATAATTCACCAATTTTAATGTCAGAATAGAATCCTATTAAGTGAATATACCACCGTGTGTTGATGCATCCTCCCACAGACTAACACTGAGATATTTTCTCCGTTGTGAACAAGGCATGGACAAGCACCTTGCCCATGGTGAGTGAGCATGCACCAGTGTCCCTGAGTTAGAGCCCAGATGTGGAATGGCTGAACCACAGGTCTCACATCTCCAGCTTTACCAAATATTGTCCAATTGCTCTTCCCGGAGTGGTGGTTCCAGCATTAATTTCCACCACATTGTAAGAGTTGTCATTTCTCCACAGTCTCCTCAACACTTGGCTTTAGCCAACCGTTTTTTGTTAGACCAGTGTGTTTTCATTTACATCTCCATAATCGAGCACCTTTTTGTACATTTACAGGCTAGTCAGATTTCTTTGTGAATGGCCAGTGCAATGTTCTTTGCCTAATTTTTTTTTTCCATTTTCTTTTCCTCATTGGTTTTTAGGAGGTTTTTTTTTTCTAGATATTGATCCTTTGTTAACAGGAGCAACATTGCTTCAGTATAAATTCAAGATCTGCCACCAACAACTATGTGACTTTGGACAAATAACATCTCACCTCAGTTTACCCATCTGTAAAATAAAGAAGTGATACATAATTCATACAGAGGTCTGTCCAGAAAAAGTCCAGCCATTTTTAATATAATGAGGACAGTTTGCATGACATCAGTGTAACTGGCAGCCAAGGAGAGCGGACTGGAATGCACATGTGTGAGCAACAATGACTTCACTGTACTGGTTAGTGGGAGTGGTTAGATGCTGTTGAGTGAGCATGTGTGCTGTGTGGTCATGGCATTCAAAATGACTGAGCAAGACATCCAAGATGGCAGAGGAGTAAGTGGAAGCTACACTAACCTCCTCGCAGCACTAATCTGGAATTGCAACTAAATTGTAGAGAAATCATCCTGAGTAACCAACTGAACATAGGCTGGAAAGAAGATATATATAATGAAGGACAGACAGAAGAAACCACTTCGCCACAGTGAGACTCTTAGGGAATGCAGAGGAGGCACAAGAGGGCTGGCGGGGCTCCCATGGGCAGCAGCTGAAGTTCTGGAGGGATATTTCAGCAGCCAGGTGGTTCCCCTGAGAAGCGTGGGGTCTAAACCCCAAGCTGGGCTCCCCAGCCTACAGTACCTGAGCCTAAAAGGAACCCAGGTAACATCCATTTGTGAAAAGCAGCAGGGTTTCCATCTGCCAGGGAAAGATGGCTAAAGATGCAGAGACACTTAAAGGGCCAATACACAAAATTTCATTTGCAGCCACTTACCCTGGACTCTGGCAAGAGATGCTTGAGGAGAATCTGGGTTGGTGGCTCTAGGAAGAGAAGTGAATGAACAGCCTCCAGGATCCCTGTGCTGAGTCATTCACCATACCACAGAAGCCATCTTTCTCAAGCAGAGCACTCCCCTCCAAGAGGCATCAGCCTGAGGGGAAGCAATAGCCCTGCCTGCAGGAATTACTCTGCCCCACCCTATGGAGCTTAAGCCAGGCTGCTGATTACAGCTTGATTAGTTTAATAACTAATTAGTTGAATAACTAAGGCTGAAAATACAAAGAAGCAACCAAAGTTGGAAGACAAAGCAAAAGATCCCAAATGAAAAAACAAGAGAATTCTCCTGAAAGAAAACTACATGAAATGGAGGCAAGCAATTTAGCAGAGAGTTTAGAGTAATGATTATAAGGATACTCAACAGCATGAAAAAAGACATAGAAACCATAAAAAAGGAGCAATCAGAAATAAAGAATACAATATCTGAAATAAATAATACACTGAAAAGAATAAACAGTAGGTTACATGAAACAAAGATTCAAATCAGTGATTTGGAAAATAAGGTAGAACAAAATAACCAGGCAGACCAGCAAAGAGAAAAATGAATTTGAAAAAATGAGGAGAGCTTAAGAAACATTTTGGACAACATGAACTGTAACAACATCCATATCATGGGAATACCAGAAGGAGAAAAGAGTGAGCTAGGGATCAAGAACCTATTTGAAGAAATACAGACTGAAAACTTCCCTAGTCTGGTGAAGGAAAAAGACACACAAGTCCAGGAAACTAAGAGGGTCCCAAACAAATTGGATCCAAAGAGGACTACACCAAGATGCATCATAATTAAAATGACAAGGCTTAAAGAGAAGGAGAAAATCTGAAAAGCTGCAAGAAAAATGCAGATAGTTACCTACACAGGAGCACCAATGAGACTGTCATCTGATTTCTCAACAGAAACATTTCAGGCCAGAAGGGAGTGGCATTAAATATTCAAGGTGATGAAAATCAAGGACCTACAACCAAGGCTACTTTACCCAGCAAGGTTATCATTTAAAATTAGAGGAGAAGTAAGAGGCTTCCCAGACAAGAAAAAGCTAAAGGAGTTTAACATTAAACCAGTACTGCAACAAATGTTAAAGGGCTTGCTTTAAGAAGAAGGAGAAGAAGAGAAAGAAAGAAAAAAAAAAAACAGGAAAACAGTCTAACAATAAAATGGTACTACATACGTATCTATCAATAATCACCTTAAATGTAAATATTTTAAATGCTCCAGCCAAAAGATATAGGGTAGCTGAATAGATAAGAAAACAAGACCCATGTATATGCTGTCTCCAAGAGAACCATCTCAAATGAAAAGATAGATACACATGGGCTAAAAGTAAAGGGATGGAAAAAGACATTTCATGCAAATGAAAAAGAAAAAAAAGCCGGGGTAACAATATTTATAGCCAACAAAATAGACTTTAAAAGCAAGGCTGTAGTAGAAGACAAAGAAAGACACCACATAATGATAAAAGGAACAATCCAACAAGAGGCTACAACCCTAGTAAACATTTATGCACCCAACATAGCACCTAAATATGTAAAGCAAATCTTAATGGACATAAAGAGAGAGTTGAACAGAAATACAGTCATAGTAGGGGATTTTAATACACCACTGACATCAGTGGATAAATCTTCCAGGCAGAAAATCAACAAGGAGATCGTGGCCTTAACACACTAGATCAAATGGACTTAATTAATATCTATGGACCATTTCACCCCAAAGCAGCAAAATATACATACTTTCCAAGTGCACATGGAACATCTTCTAGGATAGACCATATGCTAGGACACAAAACAAGTCTCAATAAATTTAAGAAGATTGAAATCATATCAAGCATCTTCTTTGATCACAATGCTATGAAACTAGAAATCAATCACAAGAAGATCGCTGGAAAACACACAAAGACTTTGGAAGCTAAATAACATGCTATTAAACAATGAATGGGTCAACACCAAGATCAAGGAAGATGTCAAAAGATACCTTGAAACAAATAAAAATGAGAACACAACAATCCAAAATCTGTGGGACACTGGGGAAGCAGTCCTAAGAAGGAAATTCATAGCATTACAGATCTCAAAAAAAAAAAAGAAAGAAAATTTTCAGATAAACAATCTAACTTTACACTTAAAGGAACTTGAAGAAGAATAACAAACAAAGCTCAAAATGAGTAGAAGGAAGGAAATAAGATCAGAGCAGAAATAAATAAAATAGAGTCTAAAAAAGTGATATAAAAGATCAGTGAATCCAAGATCTGATTCTTTGAAAAGATAAACAAGATTGGCAAACCTTTAACCAGACTCATCAGGAAAAAAAGAGAAAGGACCCAAATAAATAAAATGAGAAATGAAAGAGGAGAAATAACTGACACCAAAGAAATACAAGGTATTGTAAGAAAATATTATGAACAATTATATGCCAACAAATAGGACAACCCGGAGGAAATGGATAAACTCCTAGAAACATACAATCCTCCAAAACTAAATCAGGAAGAATCAGAGAATCTGGATAGACAGATTACATCTAGTGAAATTGAATAACATCTAGTGAAGTAGTAATCAAAATACTCCTAAAAAACAAAAGCCCTGGACCTAATGGCTTCACAGGTGAATTTTACCAAACATTCTGAGAACACCTCTCCTCAAACAATTTCATAAAATTCAAGAGGAGGGAAGGCTCCCAAACTCATTTTACGAGGCTAGCATTATCTTAATTCCAAACCAGATGAAGACACTACAAAGAACAAATATTATAGGTCAATATCCATGATGAACATAGATGCTGAAATCCTCAACAAAACATTAGCAAACTGAATACAGAAATACATCAAAAAGATCATACACCATGATCAAGTGGGATTTATTCCAGGAATGCAAAGTTGGTACAACATTCACAAATCAATAAAAGTGATTCACCACAGACACAAAATGAAGGGGAAAATTACATTATTACATCAATAGATGCAAAAAAAAAGTAGCTGATAGAATCCAACACCCATTTATGATAAAAAAAAAAAACACTCACCAAAGTGGGAATAGAGGGAACATACCTAAACATAGTAAGAGCCACATAGGACAACGTACTGCCAGCATCATACTCACTGGGTGAAATTGAATAACATCTAGTGAATGCTTGAAAAAACTACAAGCTTTCCCCTTAGGATTGGGAACAAGACAGGGATGTCTGCATTTACCTCTCTTATTCAACATAGTTCTGGGAGTCCTGGCCACAGCAATCAGACAAGAAGAAGAAATAAAAGGCATCCAAATTGTAAAGGAAAAAGTAAAACTATTTATCTGCAGATGACATGATACTGTATATAGAAAACCCCAAAGATTCCACTGAGAAACTACAAGAACTAATAAATGAGTTCAGCAAAGTAACAGGATACCAAATTAATATCAGGATGTCAGTTGCCTTTTTATATGTGAATAATGAACTAACAGAAAGGGTAATTAAGAAAACAATCCCATTCACATTCCTTAAAAAAGAATAAAATACCTAGGAATAAATCTAACCAAGGATGTAAAAGACCTATACTCAGAAAATTATAAGGCACTGAAGAAAGAAATGGAAGAAGATACAAATAAGTGGAAGCATATACCATGTTCATGGATAGGAAGAATTAACTTTAGGATGTCCATACTATGCAAAGCAATCTATGGATTCAATGTAATTCCTATCAAGATTCCAATTACATATTTCACAGCACTAAAACAAATATTTTTTTTAAATTATATGGAACCAGAAAAGGCCCCACATAGCAACAGTGATCCTGAGAAAGAACAACAAATTGGAGGAAGAGGAATCATTATACTTACTATCAAACTATACTGTAAGGCCATAGTAATCAAAACAGCATCATTCTGGCATAAAAATAGACACATGGATCAATAGAACAGAATAGAGAACCCAGAAATAACCCAACACTTTTATAGTCAATTAATATTTGGCAGAGGAAGCAAGTACGTGCAATAGTTAAAGATCATTCAATAAATGATGTTGGGAATGTTAGACAGATACATGCAGAAAAATGAAACTAGACCACCTTCTTACACTACACACAAGAATAAATTCAAAATGGATCAACAACTGACTTATTATACCAAAACCATAAAAATCTAGAAGAAAACATAGGCAGCAAAATCTTGGACATTGCTCATAGCAATTTTTAATCTGATATATCTCCCCAGGCAAGGGAAACAAAAGAAAAAAATAAACAAATGGGACTACATCAAACTAAAAAGTTTTTGTACAGACAAGGAAATCTCAACATAATAAAAAGACAACCCACAGAATAGGAGAACATATTCACTGGTACATCTAATAAGGGGTTAATATCCAATATTTATAAAGTATTTACAAAACTCAATACCAAAAAAGCAAGCAATCCAATTAAAAATGGACAAAGTTCTCCAGAGAGGACATACAGATGATCAATAGACATATGAAAAGATGCTCAGTGTCACTAATCATCAGAGAAATGGCAAATTAAAACCACAAAGAGATATCATTTCACACCTGTCAGAATGGCTATCAATAATAAATCAACAAATAACAAATGCTGGTGAGGATGTGGAGAACTGGAACCCTTCTACACTGTTGGTGGGAATACAGACTGGTGCAGCCACTGTGGAAAGCAGCATGGGGATACCTCTGAAAATTAAAAATGGATCTTATCTTTTGAGCCAGCAATCCCACTTCTGAGAATATATCTGAAGGAACTTAAAACACTAATTTGAAAAAATATATCCACCCCTATGTTCATAGCAGCATTATTTACAATCTCTGAGATATTGCAGCAGCCCAAGTATCCATCTATGGATGATTGGATACACAACTATGGGACATTTACACAATAGAATACTACTCAGTCATAAAAAAAGAAAAAATTTTTACCCTTTGCAACAGTATGGATGGACCTGGAGAACATTATGCTAAGTGAAATAAGCCAGTCAGAGAAAAACAAATAGCATATGATTTCACTCATATGTGGGATCTAATGAACAAACTGAACTAACAAGGCAAATGGGGACAGACTCATAGATGGAGCACAGGATGCCAGCTAGTGGGAGGGGAGAATGAAGAAATGGAGGGGCTGAGTAAAAAGGAAAAAGCACTCATGGACACAGACAACAGTGTGGGGATTGCTGGGTAGAGGGATGTATAAGGGGACTAAATGGTAATTTAAAAACACAATAAAGATAAAAGGAAAAGAAATGACTGAGCGAGTAGAGCAATGAATCTGCATCAGATTTTGTGTAAAGCTTGAACATTCCTCCGCAGAAACTATTTGGATGATTCAGAAGGCCACAGCTGTGGGCAACTGATGATTGGCAGCACCATCATGACAAAACTCCCACTCATGCATCAGGTCTCATGAGGAGTTTTTTGATGAAACATTAAATCACCCAGGTGACTCAGCCTCCTACAGCCCAGATTTGGCACCCTGTGACTTCTGCCTTTCCCCAAAACTAAAATCACCTTTGAAAGGGAAGAGATTTCAGACCATCGATGAGATTTAGGAAAATACAACAGAGCAGCTGATGGCAATTGGGAGAACTGAGAGAAGTCCCAAGGTGCCTATGCTGAAGGTAACTGAGGCTCACTGCCCGATGTACAATGTTTCTTGTACCTTCTATCTTCTTCAGTAAAAATGCCTCTATTCTTTATTTAGTTGCTGAACACTTCCGGACAGATCTTGTAGAGTTATTAAACAAACCTAGGTATAAGTATCTCTAAGTATGTGTGTGTATACTTATATGCATATATCATAAAAATATATGTAATATGTAAGTTAAATAAGTTTATAAATTTATGTGTATATATGAAGTATATATACATATATACTTATACATAAACATAACACTTATATATAATGCATTTAACTTACATATATAAATAAATGAGTATTTATATTTATGCCTGACCCATAATAAGCATTGGGTGTTTTGTTATACCATTACTATTATTGTTATAGTTCATGCATTACAAAGATCTTCTAGTATGTAGGCTGACTTTTATCTTTTATAATAGAATTTTAAAATTTTAATGGAGACCACAAAAATGAAACTTTTGTTATAGTTGATGTTTGTTTAGATTTAACTACATACAGTCATACCTCAGTACACATCGGCTTCAGAATTTGTCAAACCCTGTACTTGTCGATTTTGATGAGAAAAAAATATTTCAGCACTCAGCACTTGCTCGAGGCTCCTCATACTTGCTAGAACTTGTATAAATCAGTTTAGGTACACGTTGGTTTAGGCACTCATTGGTTCTGGCACTCATCACAAGTTCTGGAACAAATTAATGACAACTACTGAGTATCACTGTATTTACAACTTCTTTGCATACCATTTCCTCATCTATAATTCTATACACTTAACTCTGGGATCCATCTTCTTTCTCTTTAATTATATTTATTAGAAGCTCCTTTAACGAGTTTGTTAATAGTAAATTCTTTTTTCATTTGCCTGAAAATCTTTTTATTCACCTTTATTCATGAAAGATTCATTAAACATGTATTTCCCTGTTGATGGTTCATTTTCTGTTAGGACTTTTACTATTTTAATCCATTATCTTTGGGTTTCATTTTTGATTATTGAAGTTAGTTGTCAGTATAATTGTGATTTCCTGGTAGATATTCTCTTTTTCTCTGGCTACTTTTAAGGTATTTCTTTTCTCATGAAACTGCAGAACCTCAAAGACAATGTGTATATTGTATATTTTTATCCCTTAGGAATCATTATGGTTCTTGAATTTATATCTTCCAATTCTAGAAAATTCTTCAGCCACTTTTTTCTGTGAATATCGTCTTCCCTGTTCTCCCTAATCTCCTATTCAACATATGTTGGACCATGTCATCAACTATTCCATCTGTCTGTTACCTAATCTGTTGATTAACAAACACACTGAGCTTTTTTTATTTCAATGGCTGTATTTTTCATTTCTAGAAATTCTTTCCTTCTTCAAGTCCACCTGCTCTTTTTTCATGTTGTTCTTTCATATGTTTTTGTTGTTCTTTAGTAATTTTCAGCCTACTTGTTTCATACTTACTTTTAGATTGTTCTACTCTCTTCAGTTCTTGAAGTATAATTCTTTATATGTTCATATACTGGCTCTCATAGTGATTTGTTTTCTTATGTCTTTGTAATTCTGTGTTTTTGCTCTTTTGATTTAGGTTTGTGCCTTGAATAGTACAAATGCCCTCCCAGAGGTTCACATTGTTCTCAACCAAGGCCCTTCTCGTCTTCCACACCATTTTTTATGCTAACTTCTTAGATTAGGTTCCTTTTTCACTTGTGTAACTTTTTGACCCCTCACCTAGAGTGGAACAGCTTAGAGCTATGAGTAGGGTTTTTCTGTCCCCATTTCATAGGCCGGAAACATTTTTAAACTCTAGGCTGCATGAGCTGAGATCAGTGTTGGCTCCTCACAGTGAATCAGGCCTAAGGCATGTCTATTGAGCTTATGTAGGCCTTAAAATACATTGGAGAGTTCATCATCCTCATGAGTCACCTAACTCTGCTCATTACTGTTGGCTTTTTATTTCTTCCTCATTTCCTATAACTGATGATTTCCCTTCTTTTCAATTTTGGACATTTATATTTTAAGATTTTTATAGATATATGTTGTACAAAATTTAAAGAAGTTAATAGTAGTAAATGGCCTCTTCCATTGCAGCACAGACTGCACAAGCATGCCCTGTATCCTTTTTCCCCAACCAAGGTATAAAACTTTTGAGTATATTGTTCTCTGTAGATTATTTGCACCAGTGTTTGTCACGGCCACTGACTTGCAGTGACCGTGGAATGCTGCGGATGGCTCATCGAAATATGAGAAAAACATACCAGAAACAAACAGGTCCTGTGGGAAAATAGGAACGGAAAGGCCATTCCCTCTAGTGGGGAGCACCATGGCCACCCTCCCTAGGGGAGAGCACCCCTAAGGGAGAGCGCCCCATTCTCCCACCTGAGCAGGCTTTTATTGGGTTCGTTTGCATAAGAATTCAGGTAAAGCTCATTACTCATTTCTGGGAAGTAAGGATCAAACAAGAGATAACAAGGAAGTCTGAGAATCTATTTTGAGTCAGGGTCAAAGAGCTGTAAAAATCTTTAAGGAACAAGCTTACTTCTTCCTTGGACCCTTATCATTCAACTGAGAGCATTCTAAAGAAAACAGGTTTCACAGGATTTTACATATTCTTTCTTAGGCCTGATCACCCAGGAACCCGCCCTTTCCAGCACAGGGCTGCACCACCCTCCATCATTGTTTCAGGCTTAGGTAGAGCAAGGGAAGTAAGGCAGCCAAGAGATTAGGAGATTTTCTCACAGACAATGAGGACTCAGGCTATGTCAAAGCCCAGGGGCAAGGGTCCATCACACCCTTTTTCTGTAGCCCCCAAAGTCCTTCCTTGGGGGCCTCCCACGTGATTGTGCCTGTCTTAGATCATTCCCCCCTTGGGGAATCTTACCCATCATTGGCTAACTGACCAAGCATTGGGGGCCAGGCAGGATGAAGTAAAAAGAGCAGAAGCGGTGTTCCTGCCAGGGAGATAAACTTTTGTCTCCTTGCTGGCTTACAGTCCAACGTCATTCCCTCAGCCTTAGCCTTGGTGGGGATTACAGCTTCTGATACCAGGCAGGGCGGTTCCCAACAAGTGTTCATTAAAATTTGTTAATTTAATATTTTTTTAATCCTCACCTGAGGATATGTTTCTTGGTTTGAAAGAGTGAGACATCGATATTAGAGAGAGACATCGATGTTAGAGAGAAACATCTATCAGTTGCCCCCTGTAAGTGCCCTGATCCGGGATTGAACATGCAACCTAGGGTATGTGCCCTGACTGGGAATCAAACCCACAACCTTTTGGTGTACAGAACAATGCTCCAACCAACTGAGCCACGCTTCCAGGGCTAACACTGGGTGATGTTTCACTGGAGTATGGATCTATGTACAGAAAAGCTGCCCAAGCCTTGCTCTTCTCTCTAGGTCTCCAAGTATTTTGGGCCTGCTTGAGCCTAGGCACAATGCGCATGTGATCTTCTGGTTCCCCTATGTCAATGGCCACCCTGACAGACATCCACCATTTTCTAGCTTCTCCATTTGTCTGTGGGGAGGTAAGTGCCAAGGGGAAATAAGTCAGAGAAGACTAAGCTGATGTTACAAATAGATGCCCCAAACTCAGTGGCTTTGTATAACTGTCCATTTCTAACTCACTTACTGTATTTTTTGGACTACAAGACACACATTTCCCCCCCCCCCCAAATTTGGGAGGAATAATGGTTGTTAATGCTGCTGTTGAGTTCTGTTTACATTTACATTGGTGAAATATTATGTTACTTATGTTATTAAATATTTTACTACATTTTGCTTCAAAATTTTTTCCCATTTTTCCTGCTCTAAAACCTAGGTGCATCTTATGGTCTGAAAAATATGGTAACAGTTCTAGAAGGCTGTTCAGCTCAGCAGGGCAGCTCTCTCCTTCAAAATGCCCAGGCTCTTTCCATCCTGTGCTTCCACCATCCTCTACAGCTTCATTGACATCTGTGTCCAGCAGGCCAAAGGAGAAAGCATGATGAATTACTAGAAGGTTTTCATGGACCAGGGCTGAAAATGGAACACACTGCATGTGCTCACACTGCACTGGAGAGAATTTAAGAGAGTTGCAGACCAGATTCTTAGGAAATAGGTGCTGACATGAAGTCTGGGGCTGCACAAAATTTATTAGGAATCATGACCTGTGAACAGATGGGGGAGGAAACAGAATTGGGCAAAGGGAGAAGTCAAGCTGTAACACAGTCCTGACAAAGCAATGGCCAACCCAGTGGGGAACTCTAGAGCAAATAGTGCTGCTCACAGTCTTCCTCTATTGGGCCAAGATGGCCAGGCTGCTCTGTCCTGCCTCAGGCAGTGAGGCGGAAAACAGTCATACCTTGGAAGGGTGTGACATTGGGCAAGGTGGCTTACTGCAGCTGAGGACTACCCTGATGGTGCTGACAGCCAGAGATTGTCTCCTGACTGCACTTTCTACCCCTAGGCAGCAAGACCTTTCCTGAATGACGTTCTGTAGACACACCTGCATGTCTACCATACCTGACCACACCTAACTGCAAAGGAATCTGAAAAACATAACCCAGCTCTGGGCCTAAGAAAAGGGGGAAGCAGTGTGGTGACAGCCAGCAGTCAGGCATGATGCCAACACGTCCTCTACATTGATTTTACAAAGGAGCCTGTTTGTGGGTGTTAAGGACACAGCAAGTGGCCTGATCTCTGATTAGCCAAGAGTGTTTACTCCATCTGCTAGAACCCTAAGGGGAGCAGCCCAACGGGCACAAGAACCTAACCCTAGCATAATGGCCAGCAAGTGCATGGACTGGAGGTGCTAGGTCAATGTGGCTTTTGTCTCCAGCTTCTATTGCTGAAATCAGGCTTCTCTGAGAGTGTGAACAGCCCAGCTCATCAGTGCCCTGAGTAAAAGGAGAGATGAAAATGGCCCCTGTGTTACACAACTGCCCTTGTTTATATGTGGGCCTGTCAGCCTTGACCTCTAAGGCCCTACAATCACTTCCTGAGCCCAAGACAGAAATCTGGAGACCTAGAAAAGAACCCTCAACTTTGTAGCAAGTGACCTACTTTTCTCTTCTGACTGTTACTTCTGAGCTTCCAGTGATCAAAAGAAAAGTTGGGAAGCTTTCTGTGCATGTCCCAGCTAAGGACACAGCCTCCATCCCCTCACATGAAAGCACTGGGAAATTCAAACCAAACACAAGTTCTGACCAGCCAGGTAGCTCCTGATCTCTTGGAACCATGGGGAACTAGGACCAGGTACCACCCCACCTCCCTGAACAGGGGAACTGTCAAGATGGGTGAGGGTCAGAGAGTTGCAAAGGAGGGCCTGGCTGGATAGGCAAATCTGGGCCCCGTCTCCTCCTGCCATCCCTCAGTGATGCCCAAAGCCTGGTATTCCCTCTAGGAAACAGAGGATCTATCATAGAACCAAGGGTAAAAGTCCATCTCAGGGCCCATGCACGTCCTCCTGGAGACCAGTGGGCTCCCCTCTGTTATTTTTCTTTTTGATTTTGAAAATCTAAAATGACTTCTGCAAGCTGACTTTGGCCTACCCAAGGGCCATGAACAGTATACTGAGTTCCATGTTAGTTCATGAACATCTGGAACCACAGATGTGTCATGGTTTTAGTATTTGTATTTGGATCCAAGGGAGACCAAATTGCATCTCAGCATGCAAGACACACAAACTAAGGTAGGTATACTAGTTATCACTACGATAACAAATCACCGCAAGCTTAGAGGCTTAAACAGCACAAATTTATTACGGTTCTGAAGATCAGAAGTGTGAAACTAGGCTAAAATCAAGGTGGCAGTGGGCTGCACTCCTTCTGGAGGCTCCAGGGGAGAATCTGCTTCCTAGTCTTTTCCAGCTTCTAGAAGCTGCCCGCATTCCTTGGCTCAGGGTCCCCTTCCTTTATCTTCAAAGCCAGCACCGCAGCATCTTCTAATCTCTCACTCGGCCCTCCTGCTCTCTCTTTCTCTCATAAAAGCCCCTGTGGTTACAATGGGCCCACCAAGATAATCCAGGATAATCTGCCCATCTCAAGGTCCTTAATTTACTCACATCTGCAAAATCCCCCTTGGGACATAAACTAACATAATCACAGGTTCCTGAAACTAAGACATGGATGTCTTTGGGGGCCACCACTATGCCTTCACAGACAGTCTTCCATTTGTTCAAACAGTCCAGCCGAAGACAAAATGGACATAACAATAAGGAATGGTCAAAGCGGCAAAGTGAGTCTTTTCCATTTACTCACTGATTTCCTGTAACAACCCACCTATCATTCCTGTGGTTTTTAAACTTAACTACATCTAAAGTATTGAAAAATAATTTCCTATGTTCTCTTCCTAAACACAGCATAAATGATATTGAAAATAAAAGAAAACAAGCTTTATAGACTTCATGGGTTTCTCCCTTTCCCAGCTTCCCCAATGCATTATGAAGACATCTTCTTATTGAAGGGAAAGAAATAGATAGGCAGGTATTGACAGGAAAGGTGTCCAAAATGCATAGTTAAGTATGAAAAGCAACCTTCAGAGCAGCATGTTTAGTGCGATCCCATTTCCATAAAATAATAGAGGTGTGTTTGTTACCACACAGAAAATACCCACAAGAATCCCAACCAAACTGCTAACAGTGTTATCCTGTGGGCTGCAGGCTGCAGGGAAGAGGCAGTGATAGGACCCTAGGAGAGTTTTACTTTCTAAATCGTAATTTCTGTAATGTCTGATTGTACTTATACTGTATGCTACACATATTATTGTACAATTATTATTTTATCTATTATATCTAATTCTTATATTGTATTTTATCCATTATATTACATATTATGTATAAAGTATTATGTATAACTATATACAATAAACACTTGTAATCAAGAAAAAAGTAGGACAGTGCTTATTTATGTTTAAAAATTAAGAGGCTCTTCTGAAATAGAACTTTTTCTGGAGAATAGCATCAACCAACACTTCAGGATTCTGCCCGATGTAAGCTTTAGTCCTTGCCTCTGAGTACTACCTACTCCCTCCTTTCTTTCTTAGAAAACTTAGATCCGCCCCCTGCCATTGCAAACATAGGGAATGTAGGTCAGGTAATAAGTAACCAGGGTTTATTTTCTTTGGAAAATACCCAGCACAGTCAAGCAAAATAGGCCAGTTCCCATTTTCAGAGCAGAATCCTAGAGCTTTGTCCAGGGGCAGAACACCAAGGTCACAGAAGCAAGCCCCTCATCGTACCCGGGGGCCCGGCACTAACTAGGTCACCCACTGGTAAACAGAAGCCCTGGATTGAAGCCAGGTCTGTGGGACTCCCGAGCCATGTTCTTGCCACCCCACTACTGCACATGGTCATTCCTGGTGGTTCACGCTGTGCTCCAGAGAGCTGGCAGGGCCAGGTATGCAGTGATGGCTCCAGGCATGCCCCACTTGGCCTTGAGCTGGAATGCTGGTGACCATGGGGAGTGACGGTGAACATCTGTCACCCAAACAAGCAACCCAGAGATATGTGTGTCACAAACAGATCAAAGGTTTTGGGGGTGAGGGAACGTGGGCTGCTCTTGCTCCAAAGTGGCACCACCTGCGTTAACTCCCCAGCCTTGATGATCTGTTACGTGGCCTTTGGCTCTTTAACAAGCAGGCCATTCTCTAGAGTGAACTAAATGTGATATGTCTCATAGGCCCCAAGATGGTTCTGGCCAATGACACCATGAGTGCAGACAAGTGGGAGCAGCTTCCAAAAATTACTGGGAGTGTTTACATCACCCACCCAGCACTGGGTGAGCTGGAAGAGTCTCATGCAGAAAAACCTGAGATCCACACCAGGGGTTAGGACAGGAGGTTATAAGATACAGCAACTTCTGGCCCAGGGCTCACCAAGGAGCAGGACAGAAAGGCAGCCCAAATCCTAGCCACCTTGGAAATGCTAACTGGTGTTTTCTTACCAGAGTCTCTGCTGGTGTTGCTGTGGCCACCACACTCTCCCCCAACCAGGCAGGATATGCAGTGGAGGATGGTGAGGACACATCGCAGGGTGTGACACCCCCAGGGTGTTACCACCTGTAAGCAAAGCATGACCCAGAAAGTCACCAAGCTTCGTCTTCCAGGACCCTGAGCCCCAGTGCCATGCCACGTGGATCCAGCCACTGCACTGCTCCATTCTCTGGAAAGCTGGAAAGAGGCGCTTTGTTCCACAGGGTGAAATGAATAAGAACTGGAGCACCTACTCTGGCTCGGCATTCTTTCACAGCCAAAGCCAACACCTCCAGAGCCATCTAGAATTTCATTCTCATCAGACCCATCTCTCAAGGGCTCACCAGTGGTTTACACAATTAGCGGTTTCCTGTGTCAGAGGGGTGGTCTTATCTCACCCAAGAGCACAGAGAGGGCCTTGGAAAAGAAGCCACCATCCCTGCCCCACTCACTATGCACCACCAACTGCATATAAGCCCGTGCTTCATAAGTGGTCCACCACTGAGAATCCTATTTGGGATGGCAAGCATTGGAGAGTGTAGGGTGGATGCGAAACCAGATCTCAGACACCAAAAAGCTCTATCTTCCAAATGGGGGCATTTTGTTTCTTCTGAGTTCTGATGTTCAAATGCCTGGAGACTATAGTGAGGTGATTTCTGCACCACTAACGCTTGGCTTTTTAAAGGCCTGCTTCTTTCTTGCCCCTCTTACTGTGGCCAATTATCACAGCCTGGCTGCCAGGGAGGACAGAGCACACAGGACCTTCTAAGCTGAGTCAGACCTCAGAGACCACCTAGGAAGTATCAGAGTCACACCATCGGGGGCTTTGTATGCAAGATCACAAAGCGCTCCCTAGTGGAGCTCTGGGAGTCATCTCAGGAGGGTAACTGCTTTTGTGTCTCAGATTTTCAGTTTCACTACCCAGGGTGTGCCAGAAAGCAAAAAAAGGGCAGGTGATACCCACGGCCCACCCCCCTTGGCAGTCTCCCTCCCTCCCTCCACCTGGAGAGCAGTGACTCATCCCAGCACCTCCCTTCCCTTCCTAAGGCTTGAAGATTCCTCTGTACAGCAGCGTGAGCTATGGAAGGAGCTAAAATAGGCCAGGAGCTAGGCTAGGAGCCAAGGGTAGGGGCAGGACAAGGAGAGGAGATGGGAAGGACGAGGACGAGGACATGGAGAGCAAGAAGCAGAGGAGAGGATAGGAGAAGAGGTCGTGCACCCACCCTTTTAAATACTACGCTGTGAAGGAACAGTAAAGAACTAGCTGGACACTCCTCACAGTCATCTGTGTGTGTGCGCATGCGTGCATGCGTGCATGCCTGCGTATGTGTGTATTTGTGTGCATGCACCTGTGGCCTCTTCGCAGAGGGAAGGGAGGTTTCCACTCTCGCTGGGGAGACCTGGACTGCACCAGCAGGAAGGAACCTTCCCGAGAAGTACGGAAATCAGCTAAGAGACAAGCTGCTTTGTTTGACACTGGCCGCCTGGCCTCGGCCTTGCAGTTCCCCCATGCCTCTTTGCAAAACCTCCAGGCTTCCAAAAGTAGCAACAGTCACCCGCCCAAACCAACCCCTTTAGGGGAAGAGGAGCGACCTGCCCCACACTGCCACACACCTGGAAGGGCTGTGCTCTGTCTCCCCTGCAGCTCGGCCTTCACCAAGACACTCTTCCCCTTTTTGAAGTTTCTTGGAACTCTGACAGCCATGTCCATTCACAGGAAGGACTGTGGTTGCATCATAACTGATCCTTGACAGTTGCAAAAGGATTTGGCACTCCTGGTTCCTCAGAGCCGGGTGGCCCAGAGCTGAGGCAAGTGATAGGGATGGAGGTGCCCCGTCTGTCTTTCATGCCTCTAACCAAGCAACCGCGCAGCATCGACGAAACACTCTGTGGTCAGAGGGGTGATGGGGGTGAGGGAGGTGTGATGGGCAAACCAGTGACAGGTCTTTCTGGTGTCTCTGAAAAAGAAGTCCAAATAAGAACATGGGAGTGATGGATGCATATAAAGCATCTGAGACTGGATTACTGGTTGGAATCAAAGCCCCTCATATCTCTTGTCCACTTCACTGAACTTCCTCCTCCTCCCTAAGTCTTTGTCCAGGCAGTTAATACCCAAAGCTCTAGGATCTCCACCCCTTACCATCCACTCATGGGACCTTTGTCCCAATTCACCGGCCTCTGCCTGTAAGAGGTCAGGATCCTTCCTGCTAAGGTCAGCCCCCAAAACTCTGCCCCAGAGCTCTACACCCACACTTGTCTACATAGCCCAGTTCAGGGCTACCTTCTCTGCTCACTTGGCATGTGGGCATGGAAAACACAGGAATGAACTAAGACCCCCAGCTGCACCCTAGCAGAGCTCTCTACCTGGTAGACAGCTAGGTCTATATGCACTAGTCCCCTAGAATTTATGGTACCAGGTGCTGTAGGAGAGAATTACCAAAGAGCCACGGAATGCCAAGAAGGAAACCAACATTTCTAAGTAAGCAGACCCAGGACAGCTAAGGAAGGGTCAGAGGGTGAAAAGATGATGAGTGAGGACTTCTGGCTAGGCAGATTAGGTAACTCTTCCACTTTCTGCTGTGTGACTGTGTACCTGTTAACATCTCTAATGTGTAGGGATAATACCCACCTCACAGGGTTACAGAAGACTTGAAGATTGTGTCCTTGGTGCTTGCTCCAAGCACCCTTGTGGATGCTCAGTAGGCATTATTTCCATGGAGGAGGAAACAATGTAACTTCTCAGAGGCCAAGGCCTAGAATAGAGTTTAGGACATGAGCTACCGAATCAGAGAAACTGAGTTTGAATCCTGACAAAGTATGTGGCTTTCCTGAACTTCAGTTTCCTCATCTATAAAATGGGAATGATAACAGGACCCAAATCCGGGGCCTGTTGGGAGGACTAAATGGAATAAGCATAAAGAAAATTAGTTCAGGTCCTGGCATTTAATAAGCACTTAATGAATGTCGACAATCATCACAGCTTATGGGCTCATGCAGTCTGGGCCAGCTGGTACATGTCACTCACTGGCCCAAATGCCTATTAGAAGAACGTGGAGTGAGGGTCTCTTGGAGGCCACAGAGAGAACCAACAGAACCATGGGATTCTGGTGAGTCCTTTCACAAAGGGATCACTCTGCCAATGTCACACGGGCTCAACTGATTTCAACAGCTTGCCTGTTGGCTCCTCCATTCCATGAATTCCAGCCTCTGTTTGTCTGAAACTTTCTTCCTGATGGGTGGTTTACCAGTTCAACTTTGAGTAATTAATAGTGTCATCAATATAGTCCACCAATTCTTCCAGTCACTCTAAAGACCAGTGAGGTTGGACTTTGATCTTGCTTCTGAGCTGTTGTGATAACACAACAGTAAATAATGTCTGTCCAGCATATGCAGCATTTTTGCCACACGTTGTCACAGTCAATTCTCACAACAATCCCATGAGACCCATGAGGCAAGAATGTCCCAACAGGTTAAGATCAACTGGACCTTCAGCAGCTGCTCTAGTTTTTCTAAATTGCTTTGGGTCAGCAATCTGGAGAGGGGATTACCTTGGAAATTGCTGTTCATAGAAACACCCTGCTGTGGGTTGATTTGCCGGTGGCTTGGAGAACTAATAACCACCCCTGGGGAACACCAGGCCTTCTATATCATCAACTTTCTCATTGCACAAATGAGAGAAATTGAGGCCCAGAGAAGGGAAGCAACTTATCCAGGATCATAAGGTGGTCAGTGCAGGGCTGGAAACAGTACCCTAACATTGTGTTGACCACCTAGTAGGTGTCCAAATTAAATAGTACAAATAAGGTTTCTTTATTGCAGAACTTGTCGGTCTTGATTAATAATGTACATTAATTTCTACAAGGAAGATTATTTTTTTAAATTTTTCTAAAATTTAAGTCCTCCCCCCCATGAATACTTATTAACGTTTTCATAAATAACACAAGTGGGGTTGGTATCATCTTGCCTATTATTTGCATTTAAAAAGAAATTAGTTCTTAAGCCAAAAGTCAATAAGGATTAAGAAGATAAAAACAGGGACTTCCTCTTGAAATGAAAAAAAAAAATAAATTCCAAGAAAGATTCATGTGAGCACAAGATTACCTTGTCTCCAGATCATTCTCCAATACCCAATGCCTGGAACTTGGTTACTCACCTATCAGCAGGTAAAACTTGAGGGAGTATGCCAGATTATAATCTTTTTTTTTCAAACATTCATTTTTTTTTTAATTTTTTTAGAGAGAGGAGAAGGGAAGGAGAATGAGAGGGAGAGAAACATCAATGTGTGTTTGCCTCTCAAGTGTCACACTTTGTGGACCCGGCCTGCAACCCAGGCATGTGCCCTGACTGGGAATCAAACCAGCAATCCTTTGGTTCGCAGCCCACACTCAGTCCACTGGGCTACACCAGCCAGGCAGGATTATATTCTTCAAAGATGGCTTCAAAAATATGTCTTGTCCCTACACATTCTCTCTTCTACAAAGCAATTTTGCCATGTCCCCATCAGGAGACAGAGTCAGTTTCCTTTCTCCTTCAGTCTCAGTGGTCTTGTGACTGCTTTGACCGATAGAGCATGGTAAGAGGTAACATTGAGTGACTTCTGGAGCTGAGTCATAAAGACTGATGCAGCCTCTACCTTGCTCACTGGCATACCCAGGGCCATGTAAGAAGTCCAACTGCCCTGAGGCTGCCATACTGTGGGGAAATCCAAATCACATGGAGAGGCCCATGTAAATGCCCTGGTCAGCATTCCTGGTCTTCAAGTCATAGCAGCCAAGGCAGTAGACACATGAGTAAAGGCACTGCAAATTATTACAGTCCCTACCTGTCTAATCACCCAACCTTTGAATCTTCCCAGCTGAGGTCTCAGATGCCACGGAACAGAGACAAGTCATTTCCTTTATTCACTGTCTAAAACCCTGACCCAAAGAATATGTGAGCATAATAGAAATGGCTGTCATTTTGAGTCACTAAGTTTTAGGGTAGTTCGTTATACAGCAATAGTAACTGGAATAGGGAGAGTGTGTATATAATATAGCCATGTGTGGGCATATTTAAGTTGATGGTGTAGGTTGGAATCAATATTGTCTTTAATATCAATAAGTGATTCTCTCCTGTACACTTTTTTGATTGGCTTCAACATTTTGATTGGGGACCCATTTATCCAACAATACATATTAGGATCCAATTATTTATGAGATCAAAGGGAAAAGGAAGTCCCTTTATTTATGAGATCAACAGGGGAAAAGGAACAGATGTGGTACCACCTCCAGGGAGTTTGTGTTCCGTGTGGACACTTAATGAAATGCTAGTAACATGCAACTGGAAATACTCAACAGGAGGGAGGGACCGAGGGTGGGAAAAGATAGAGAAAAGCCTTGGTAACCAGGAGATAAATAAAGCTCTGGATGCTTGAAGCCACAGAGACAGTAAGTCAAATGGCTTAAAGTCGGAAATGGTTATCCAACCAGTTGCGAATTTGAAAAGCCCATATGTGGTACAACATTAAGCTGCTATTTTAGAAATTCTTTCATCTTTTTCAGAGGCATTTCAGGAGCCCTTCCTTCCTCTTGGAAAGCAGCCAGTTCTCTGCAGAAATCACTTCATCAGCAGGAGCTGAGGCATTACGTACGCAACTGTATAATTGTGGAAGTGTAGCTTTAAAAATATCTCCTCAGAAAATACATCACAGGGCAGTGTTTCTGTAAGCACCAGCTGGGCAGCCTTGGATGCACTTTTTCTCCTTTTTTTCTCCTTTGAAATGTCAGAATCCTGGCACATGCAGGTGAGTGTAATTCAGTGACGCAGACACCGGCCCACAGCGTCCTCGGCGTCATGGATGAGACATGAGACATTCACATGGACTACCGAGTCCTGTGGAGGAAAAGGGACGGCATGGCTACCCTCTCAAGGGGAGGATGCCTCGGAGTGGCCTGGCCACTCTCTCTAGGGGAGAGTGCCCCGATACTTCCCTTGACAGGTTTTTATTAGGATCAATTTGCACAGGGATACAGGTAAAGCTCATTAATCATTGTCAGACAGTAAGAATCAAACAATAGATAGCATACAAAGAACTCTGAGGGCTTATTCTGAGTCAGGGTCTGTTAGCTAAAGGGCTCTAAAACTTTGGGACACAAACTCATTTCCTGCTCGGGCCTTTATCATTTAATTAAGAGCATTCTTAGCAAAGCAGGTTTCACAGGAGTTTATGTATTCTTTCTCAGGCCTGATCATCCCAGGAGCCTGCCCTTTCCAGCACAGGGCTGCACCACCCTCTGTCATTGTTTCAGGATTAAGTCAGGCAGAGGAAGTGAGGCAGCCAAGAGATTAGGAGACTTCTCCCAGACAAAATGAGGACTCAGGCTTTGTCAAAGCCGAGGGGCGAGGGTCCATCATGCCCTTTCTCCATAGCCCCCCAAGTCCTTCCCTGGGGCCTCCACATGATCATGCCTGTCTTAGGTTGTTCCCCTCTTGGAGAATCATACCCATCATTGGCTAACCGATCAAGCATTGGGGGCCAGGCAGGGTGAAGAAAAAGCAGCAGTGGTGCCCCTGCCAGGGAGATAAGCTTTGTCTCCTTAGTAGCTTATGGTCCAAAGGTCATTCACTCAGCCTTAGCCTTGGCGGGGGTTACAGCTCCTGAAACCAGACAGGACAGTTCCCAACAATTCAGCATTGTTGATTTTCTTAAAAGATTGATGACTTCACTTTCTAGGTTACTGGAATTTTTTTCATTATCACTAGTGTCCATGGCACAACTAGCATTCTCCTAGATGTTCAATTGAACTCAATTATTCATTGAGCATTTGTGTGAGTCATTATATCAGGAGTTGAAGATGGAGTTATGAGCAAAGCAATCATAGTCTCTGCCTCTACATAACCCACACTCTAACAGGGACAGCAAACATTAGACAATTGTAAAAGGAACAGACACTACAAAGGGAGAGGAAGGTGCAGGGTGCAAGCAGGGGCTAGAGACATTCACTCTAAGAAGACACCAGAAAAAGGAGTAGGAGGTAGCCAGATGGGAAAGGGTAGCAGAGCTGGTGGAGGAAAAAGCATGGCCTGTTGACACAATGGGAGTAGAGGGGGGCCAAGCAAGATGGCAAGAGGCTAGGACTCTGGAGAGAAGCAAAGACCAGTGAGAAGTCTTAGGAGACAGGGAGAGTACAGGGACTTTTAAGGATGTAGTTTCTGTACTGTGCTGCTACAATTTAACAAGTTCTCCACCCACACCACCCCTGCTTCCTATTCCCTCAGAATCTCCTGAGAGCTACGTGCAAGTAGTGTTTGGAGGAAATGAAGGGAAATGGGCCGTCATCCACGTGTGGGTGGGCACTTGAAGGAGAAAGGCAAATGGCCTTGAGAAGAGGATGTTGAGACTTTACAAAAGCAGGAAATTGGAACACGAGGGAACCATGAGTACTATCCAGAGAAGGGCACAGGGCGCCAGGGTTTTCCACAGCATGTGCAAAGGGGTGTTGAGGCATCTGTAGTCATATACCACCGGTCTGATAAATATATATTTGCAGACTTGGGATTCTAATTTGAAAAATAAGTCTACGAAAAGTAATTGAGCTTTCTGGCAGTGGTGAATTCCCTACAAGAACATGCCTCTCACAAAGGATCTGCTTCATCCCTTCATCCCTCTCCAGAAGAGAAGAGGAAATAGAGGAGGAAGTACTTTGTGCAGAGCCCCAGTTCTTATGTAATGGATGTGAAATGCTCAGTGCTATGAAATCACCCGCTTGTAGCCATGCACACCAGGGTTTGGTGTGTTGGCTGCTCCACTGTCTCTGCCAAGTACAAGAGGAAAAGCAAGGTTTACAGAAAAGGGCCCCCTCCTACGGAAGCAGCACTAAAAACACCCTGCATCAGGATGACTGGGAAACCATCCTAAAATACATATTTGGGATATATTTTTTAAAAAGCAATTGAGAGAGTCAGAGAAATTTGAATATGAACTGATATTAGTGACACTTAGGAATTAACTATACTTATGTGATAATGGCATTGTATATGGATGGGTTATTTGGGGGTGGGGATTCTAGTTATCTTTTGTTACAGCCATATACTGAGGTATTTATGGGTGAAATAATATACCACATCTGGGATTTGCTTTTGAAATGTTTGGGGGTAGGGTGGGGAAACATACTCAGAAAAGTCCCAGACCCAGATGGCTTCCCAAGAGTATTCTACCAATTCTTAAGAAACAGATCATTGCAATGCTATTTAAGTTGTTCAGAATACTGAAGATGTACTCAATCATTTAATCTTTGCAACAACCCTATGAGGCAAGTAGTAAGTATCCTTACTTTACTTATGAAATCATTAAGCCACAGAGACTAAAGAATCTAGTCCAAGGCCACACAGTTGGAGATCATGGAGATCTGAAACCAGGTGATGCAATCCCAACACAAGTGCCCCTAACCTAGGGCTGCCACATATAGTCCTTGGGAATAGCACCCCATGGAGTTGTGCAGAACACAGCACGAACTTCAAGAATGTTCATGTGGGCTTACTTTAACCGTATGCTGTTCGGCTTTTCATAAATAAGTAAATGAGTGAATAAATACATGAACAATGAATGAATGAATTCTCTTCTTTGATTCTTACTAGTTTTAGTTTCACTCTCAGCAAAAGTGTTCGCTAAACCTTGCCTTATTCTCAAGAAGGCTGAATGCAGAGCTTTCCCTGCCAACACTGTAGTGATTGAGTTCCAGCAACCTCTTAGCTAACTCTGTTTTACTGCTGGGGAACAAATCAATTGTCAAAATTGCCTGTTGAGAAATGAAGTGATGTTGGCCTGGTTCCTTTTGACTATCCTGGCTTCCTCCAACTGACAGGGACAGTAGTCAATCCTCTGTCAGAGACCCTGGCCTGAGATCAAGGAAAAAGCCATGAACACAGCGGGTGCAAAAGAAGCGAGAGGCCTCCCCACCCAAAATTACTTACCTCCTCGGATTTCTTCTGTGCCTGAAACTCCTGCCAGTGGCTTCTCTTGCCTGGATTAAGACCCAGTCAAAAAAAATGTGAATCTGTAAGCTGAGGGTAAAAGCACATGGATAACCCTTGGTAACACTTGAACATAAACACACTGATGATTTCCTCATCAATGAGCTAAGAGAGAGTAGGACCAAGAAGAATGGTGTCCAGATGAGCACGATGAAGTGAGAGAGGAGCCCCAGAAGTCCCAATCTGGAGCTATTCATTGAGAGGAGCCTGCCTCTGTCCGGTGCCATTGTGGAGGGAGGGATGGCCTGGAAGGATGGGAGACCAGCAGAAGAGGACCTGGGAGACTGGGAGCTATCAGAGAGAAGACTGAGAGAGGGTCGTGACGGATGTGTTGGCTTTCATTTTTGCACATCCAGCGCACTCTCACATGCTCTTCCCATTGTATTCTTGGGGAATTCCTCCTCATTTCATAAAGTCCCTGGTGAGACTGTCAACCACAGTGTCTGAGCTCATTCAGTGAATTGAGTATGGTGTGTGATGCAGGCTAACCACTCTTCCATGAGATTGCCACATGGACACAGAGATCAAGGTCTGCCATTAACACCTGTTTTGTTAACTTCTAAATTTAAGATTTCCAAACAATTCAAACTTATAGAAAAGTCACAAGAATAGTACAATGAACTTAGTATGCCCTTCACCTAAATTAACATTTTGCCAAAATTGCTTTATTATTTTCTTTTTATCTTCTCCTTCTCTACCTATTCTATTCTATTTTGTGCTATTATAGTATTTTTGTTACTATTGTTTTAACTATTACTGTATTTGAGAGTAAGTTGCAGACATCTGGATCCTTTATCCCTATATACTCTGCATTTATCTCTTAAGAACAAGGACATTCTTTTACATAACCACAGGACAAAGATCAAATTCAGGAAGTTTAACAATGAAGCAATACTATTAGCTAATATACAGTACATTCCTTTATAACAGTTTTTTCCCATCCAAGATCAAATCCAGGATCTATGTTGGCATGTTTCATTTAGTTTTCATAAGCGAAAATGAGTCTTTAGTTTCATTTAATTTGAAGAGCTTTTTAGCCCTTCTCTGCCTTTTATAACATTGGCATTTATATATATATTCCAGTTATTTTGCAGAATGTTCCTGAATTTAGATTTGTCTGATCATTTCCTCACGATTGGATTCACTTTTGGCAGGAGTAACCAGCAACTTTCTTAACAGTCAAGTAAGAACAGCCAGTTGGAGAAATGAAGCCTTACAGAGACCACATGAACAGAGAGGTAGAGAAAGAAAACCAACCTTGATAAGCCCCTTGATCTAATATAATTGAAGCTCCCTGAAGCTCTGGACATTCTAGTTATATAAGCCAATACACATTCTTTTCTTTCCCTTTTTTTGTTTTGTTTTGTTTTGTTTTGTTTTGTTTACCTAATCTGAGTTGGGTTTGTGGCTATTCTGACTTATCTCATACCTTAGCCAATAATCTTGAGCCACACAGTATTTTCAAAAAGCCCTAGATCAATAGGACCAAATGAAGTCTGACCAGAAGGACATAACCAAGGCATCCCACGTGAAACTGATCATAACCCTTGCAACAAATCAGAGGCCACAGCAGCAGGAACTACTTTCACTAGATTCCCACCCAAGAGCTCTTGCCTCTGGAGAAAACTCATAGCCTGCCACAGTCTGTCCAAGACCTAGTGACACAGAGAGGAATCTGGCCTAGTTATAGTCCATGGATATGGTCTTTCTCTTTTCTCTGCCCCTGCTTCTTCTCCAGGACCTCCTCATTGGGGCCTCTCCTTTGTCCAACAAGCTGTGGTCACCAGATGTCCTATCTCATGTACTTCATTATGTCTCATTACTATCTCATTATAATCAATACAGTTATACAGTAGCCTTAGCCTCTGGAAGATGAGATTGAGTGGGTATAGCCCCCTCTCCTACAAAGGCATTTGACTAATCTATGCTCCTGCCTCACCCTATTGGGACCACCATATTGGACCATTTCTTCTAAGTTCCTGCTTTGTCAATTATAACTTGCTATATTTACCCTTTCCATATTGACATATGGAAAGTATATTAGTTTCCTGGAGCTCTCACAGCAAAATACCACAGACTGGCTATCTTAACCAAAATTTATTTTCTCCCAGTTCTGGAACTAGAAGGCCAAATCAAGATATTGGCAGGTTTGGTTTCTTCTGGAACCTCTCTCCTTGATTTCCCAATGGCCTCCTTTCTCCCCATGTGCTCACATCTCTTTCCCTGTATGTGTCTGTGTCCACATTTTCTCTTCTTACAAGGACACTGGTCATTCTAGATTAGGGCCCACCCTGACATCCTCCTTTTAACTTGATCACCTCTTTATAGGCTCTGTCTCCAAATACAGTCACATTTTGAGGTACTGAGGGTTAGGGCTTCAACATATAAATTTTGAGGGGACACAGTGCAACCCATAACCAAGAGAGTACATATTATATTACTTAGAAATGCATGCAACCTACATCCAACTTAACAATTACTTATTCAATCAAAGAATTTTATTATCTCATGACTAAAGAAGTGTGGAGATATTTTGTTTCCAGAATTGTGCATTGGGTTAGAGATATTACCAGGGACCTACTGCATTTTTCAGACTATAAGATGCACTGAGGTTTTAGAGGAGAAAAATAGGGGAAAATTTTTGAAGCAAAAAATGTGGTAAAATATTTAATAACATAAATAACATAATAAATATTTCACCAATGTAAGTGTAAACAGAACTCAACAGCAGCATTAACAACCACTATCCCTCCCAAATTTGGGGGGGGAAAGGTGTGTCTTATAGTCTGAAAAATACAGTAGCTCCTTTTCACCTGTCCCCATGCTATCTTTTATGTATTAGAGTTTTGTCCTTGCACATGTCACAAGATGGCTACCACAGCTACAGATGTTATCAGTGCACTCTCCTCTTGCAATTTATTGGCTGGAACTTAGTCATGTGGCTAGTCAGAACTGCAAGGGAGGCTGACAAAGCAAGGATCAGACAAAGAAGAATGGGTGGTATGTAGAAGAGAGTTAACTTAGTAAGCCTGAGACTATATCCTTAGCAAGGCCTGCTTATGATGCTGGCCCTTGGCTAACATCTAGAAACTTGGGTTTGGGGAGCATTCCCACCATTCTCAGAGCTTACAAGAGTGGCTCACCATGCTCACTGTGCCAAAACTGTATGTGCAAATAACATGGCTTTGCTGGCTTCTGGGAGTCTAGAACATTAGTACATGCTAGGCAGAGTGTGCCTGCAAGAGCAGGCCCCAGTGAAAACCCTGGGCACTGAGTCTCTGATGCTCTGCCCTGGTAGACAATGTGTCACATACACTGTCACAACTCGCCGGAGGAATTAAGCATGTCCTATGTGACTCCACTGGTAGAGAACTCCTGGGTTCCTCTGGACTTTGCTCCACACACACTCCCCTTTTCTAATGTGACTTTGTAGCCTTTTCCTATAATAAATCTTAGCCATGAGTACAACTATGTGCTGAGTCCTGTGAGTCTTTTTTGCAAATCTCTGGACCTGGGTGTCACACAGGTGCTCCTAACCAAGGAGCTGCATTAGTGTACATGATATTCCAAAAAATCCACCCGGAGGACCAGCAGATGTGAGCATGCTGTGGACGTGCCATTTATCACTCATGTTACAGGGGAGCGCCCAATAGCAGGGAGCTGGGCAGGAGAGACGGCACCCTGCTTCCAGCCTTGGTGCTACTTTTAGGGTTAGGGAGGGAGCAGTGGCAGCAAGAAGGGAGCTGCAGTAGTGTGTGAAAGTGCTACAGGGTTTAATAAACACAGGGGCCCCGAGAAGCCTGGGACTCCAGATACAGGCTGTTGTCCTCACTCTTGAGGGCTGCTGGCCAGGCAGCCACCTGTTCTCTGAGGTGGAGGAGCCACGTTTGAAGCTACCCCACACTGGGGGTGGGCCTGGAACCTCAGACACAGGTAGCCACCGTGATCATAGATTCATCACCTGGAGCTGGTCACATTGGAGGTTTGTCAGTGGAGAAAAGGAGTGGAATACCTGCAGGGAATGACAAAATGATCCCTCAGACATATGGATACTTCAGCGCCAGATATACTGACTGAAAACACCTGGACACCTAAAGACATGTGGAGAGCTTTTGTCACTTGTGACTAGTGATTCGTGACTCATTCCAAAGGTAATGAAGATATATGTCACAATTGGAACAGAAATCTAAATTGTAAGGAACCTTACTGATAATGTCATTCAAATCTACCTTCTTTGGTCTTTTATTCTATGGAAAGAAAGGTCACAGCATTATTGAAAGGAAGTATAGGAGAAAATTCCAAATGCCAGTGACATGACGACCAGCGTATTAACCCATTGGAGGTAGGTTTGCACTCTGAGTGATGGTGAATGGTCCCACACTTGTAAGTATTGGAGGTTCAGTGGATACCCCTAAGAGGCACAGGGTTTCTGGTCTCTGAAATTGGCTGGCGGTTCAGTAATTAATTCTTATATCACAGAATAATAAAAAGAGATGACTCTCAAATCTGTTTTTACTCTGATCTTTTCTGACTCTGAATAACCAACCTTGTGTGGAGAAAATAGAAATGACTCCATACAATGGAACATCTGAGTGTTTTCCACAGTGTTGGCAAAACCCAGCATGACAAAATGTGAACATAGACACAGAGAGTGATATTTGGCTAACGAAGACCTTGGAGGAAAGTTCTGGACTATTGAGGCACTCTGCCTCCCCCAAATCTCTTTGGCTATAGTTTTCCCATTTCAATCAATTAATAATCCCAGTTTGGGTTTGAGACAGAGAGAGAAGAAAGTGGAAGGCATGATCTGTGCCCTCACAGAGCCTGCGCAGAGCTGGGGACAAAAGCAATTAGAAGCAAAGCTGTGGGTCCTCAGAATGGCGTACACAGTGGGGGTCAGGGACTGGGGTAGTCGCTGTGGGCTGAAAGGACCAAGGAAGCTGGCTGTGGACAGGAGTTGAACTAGGTCTTGAGAGATGAATTGGCTTCAGATGAATGCAGGAGGGAATGGGAACTGTGCAGCAAAGCAAGGCACAGAGGCAGAGATGAAGCCAGTACAGTCAGGGCTCACCAGGGAGGCTTCCATCGGGAAAGGAGCAGGAAACCTGGCAGGTAAGTGGGATGAGGCCAGGGAGAGAGGATATTTAAAACAGATCGAGAGTAGAGCAAGGAGTTTGACTTTGATGGGCCCTGCCAGCCACAGCGGCAGCCAATGCGGGCTGTGGGGCAGTGGCGTGGCTGAGGTCCAGCCGAGGTACACAGGGAGAACTGGGATGAAGAGAATCACCAAGACATCCCCTGAGCCCAAAACAGAGGCCTGGATTTTGGAGGCTGGAGGATGAGAGTCAGCCAGAACTAAGAAGACGGACAGATTAAAGAAGCTCAGATAAAGGCAGAAGGGCAGAGCTGCAGGTTTAGGCACAAAGGACAAAGAGACCAGGAGCCCTGGCTCTAGGGCTTTCTTGCCAGGAGACCAGCATCCCCCCTTGGGTAGGCTGGAGGACACTAACTCACAGCTGCTGCCCATCTGCATTAAAAGCACATTTACACCCTGGGGAGGTTAGGAAATGGCTTGGCAAGTCCCCCCTGGCTTTTTGGAAATCCCTCTGAAGAAATGTCCGCTTCCCCTCCCCCCACCCCTCCTTCTCATCAACCCCCCTGCTCTCTCCCAGGATCCTCATTCCCCACCCCCTTCTCTGTCTCTCTCCTCTTGCTCCCCTCTTTTCCTCCTCCTCTTCGAACTTTGTAGCTTCCAGAGGAAAAGTGGCCACAGTCCCCTCCCACTGTGCCCCCAATTCCTTGAGGACAGACCCACCCTCTCACAGGGCCCAGAAGATGTCAGGAAGATACCAAAACACCTCTGCCTACTGCTCCCACCAGGCTGGCTCCTTGCAGCCTCGCCCCCAGAAACTTTCCAAAGGAAAGGGTCCAGTGACACAGAGAGCCCCTATTCCTCTCAAAACTCCCCAAGCTGCTGCCAACCAGCTTGGGAGGAGAGGGGACACAGTGACATTTAAGGCAGGAAGGACATCAGCTCACTAGGACAGCTGGCTTCTATTGCAAAGGGACCAAGTGGTTTTGATCTCATAAATATTTTTTGTTTCTTGTTCATCCAGTGAGTATTTATAGAGACCCCGCTGTCTGACAGGCCTGTGCTGATTGCCGAGCAGGATACAGAGGCATGACAAGGCTGTAGCCTTGAGGAGCAGTTGATCCCCTGGCTCAGAGTCTGTGGCCAGGTGCAGCCGGCACAGCCCTCTGTCCTTCTTGGTAAGTCTCCTCAAGGGGGCAGGGCTGCCTCTCCTTACACACACGGTATGACCCACCCAACGCCTGGAAAAAATCATTTTATTGCCCAGTTAGTAGGAATGGACTCTTGCAGCTCTAGATGGGAATGCAAAGCTCCAGGTCCACACAGAAACACTGAGCCATAGTCAACTCAATGAGTAAATCCTGATGCTGGTGAAATCCTGAATCTCAAAAAAGAGATCAAGAGAGAGGAGGGGAAAAGGGAGGGGGAAAGGAGAGAGTAATTGCTCTGCCTGTGGAAGGCATCTGACCTACATAGGCTGAGATTTCTTAGCCTTCTTCCTTGGGCAGCTGTCCTCCCAGAAAAAAAACATTCCCTACTGTACACAGTGCTCTGCACTCTAGAGGTGCCCCACAAATGCCGTGCAAAGGAATGTGGATTTTCCCAGAGAAGCCTCAAACCACTGGCCGTCTTGGCTGCAGGGTGGCGATCTCTACTCCAGCCTATCCCATTGGTAATTTATCCAAAGCCATTTTGGTTAAGCGAGGAGCCCTGAAACAGCCCACACCTGCAATGCAGATGATGTTTATTTCAAGACTTACAAGTAAGGGGTACATCCTTGAGGGTTCTTTCCAAAGATCAAGGGTTGGAGGCTGTGACCAGTGTTTGGAATTTGCCCCTAAAGTACTGTTGTCCCTGGAGACTTCCTCTCCCATACAAACACATGCACAGAAACACTCAACACGTATGTACATATGTGTTTATGTTTTACCATATTCAGATGCACACATAATGATACACGCTTTCTTCTTTTTCTCTTTTAAGCAAGCTTTTTATAATTAGGTAACAGGCTTTCCGCCATAAGGCAACTATTACAGAGATACTGCTTTAAAGTAATAATCTCGATCCCTCTATGTAATCAGTGTTAGCAGTGTGGGGTGTATCCCCTGTATCTTTCTCAAACATATAAACATTCATCAAGGGTTTTTAGATCTAAAAAAAGGATCACTGCTAAACTTGTTTTTTCAGCAATTTGCATCTTTAACACTATGTTTTGGGAATTCCTTCCATTCAGTACATGTGAATCTAACTCTGTTCAATGGCTGCACACACACACACACAATCCACTTCTACTTGTGCTGACACAGACACATGTATATAATATACACATATACACACAGCCCATCCCACCCCATCCCCAAGGCTTCTCCTGCTGGCACTGCCCCCAGCCTGCCAAACCTGATGTTACTGCGGTGTGGTTTCCCCTCCCAACCACCTTTCAGGCCTCACTGGCTGGTCTCGCATAGGTGGTTAAAGGCCGTCCACCTGGCTCAGGCTGAGCATCTGAATAGGCTGCTCGTGAATCTTGTCAGCCCCTACTCAGACTTCAAGGGTAAAATCTTTAGCCTGGGAACATGGACCAAGCTCAAGGCCAGGCAAACATATGTGGAGGCTGCTATAGTGATGGGAGGGAAGGGAGGAAATTGGCCAGCCCAAAAAGAAGCAGGGGGTCTCTCCTAGAGCAGCAGCAGGCCCCTCGAGCCCAAGGATGAGAAACCTGGCGTCCATCTGTGGTCATGACATCGATTCACTATATGACCTCCAGCAAGCCTTTACCCTCTCTGAGCCTCTGTTTCATCCCATAAAACAAGAATGTTAGCTCTGATGGATGTTCCCAATGCCCTTCCAGCACAAACGCTGGGTTTGACCACTGAGTCCTGCTTCTCCCTCTGTGCTTCCCGGGAACTCCTTCCGACATCTGTCCTCCCCTGGTATTCTGCTCCCTCCACCCTCAAGTTTGAGGGTCACTAGGAGGGAGCCAGTGAGGCCAGGGGAGAGGCCGGGTCTGACCAGATAGGGTGGCAGAGAGCCATCTTGCAGCCCAGAACAGAGTGGGGTTTCCTAGGCCAGGGCAAAGCCTCGCCAACTCCTCCCCTGGCAGGAGTGTTCTCACTGTGCTTCAGAACAATGCTGCACAGTAATTACACTGGTGATACCACTTCACTTTTAAAAAAACGTAATATTTCAGCCAACTCTGATCACTTTCTACCTTGCTAAGTGAGTGCTTGTCTGACCTTCCCATATTGAACTGCGGGCCCCTGAGTGCAGTGTCTACTACTTACTCATCTCTACTTCCCCGGGGTCTAGATCATTCCTGAGATGTACTAAGTGTGCAGTCAATATTTTTGTCATACTAATTTATTCTAATTACAAATGCGATACACTCATGTTGTTTAAAAATCGCAGTAATTAGTATGTGGCAAGTTTCCCAAAACATTTGTCTCTCTCTCTCTCTCTGTCTCTCTTTCTGTCTCTCTCATATATAAAACTTTCTATTTCTGATTTTCTGAATCCCAGTCTTCTGGGGTCATAGTCAATTCACTCATTCTTGCCTTCATTCACCAAGTAGTTATTAATTGTTTACTATGCACTAGGAACTGTGTTTATAGGTATATTTAAAATACTGAGCTATAACTAAATTTTCTACCACTGCCTTCTTCACAGGTATTTTCAACCCCCATGATGAAGACAGAGAGTGAGAATGAGTCATCCTCAGATTCAGACAGTTGCACCTCAATATTTCACCAGTGCTGACTGGCTCCCTCCCTGCCCACTGCCCACATACCTCTATCTGATTGGCAGCCATTTGGGCTAGGAAAAGAAAAAGGGGCAGAAAAGACAAGAGAAAAAGCAAAAGGTGTTGGCAGGTGACCTTGGCTTTCCTTGGCATGGAATAAATTATACCCAGAAAAACTAGGGCTCTGGGTCCTCTCAAACCCACCACACCCAGCACCACAAATGACAGACCCCTGCAAGAAATCTTTGAGTACTTTGTGAGGGGCCATCCCCCAGGTGCATTTAATCCCAGTCTCGCCCAGCTGGTCTCAGCCTTAACTGTTTACCCGGGCTGGTTTCTGAGCAGAATCTGTGGCTGCCCTCAATTCAGGTTACTGGCACAGCCTCCAAGTATTGACTGACTCAAAGATTATTGTTGAGCAAACAGGAGTGTGTTAATTTTTAATTTCACTTTGTTGATTGATGGTCAGGCTTCTTCTTTCTCCTGTGACCTATAATTACCTGGTCAGAAGAAACATATGGTCATTGCCCTGCAATGAAAGTCCACTTGTCTGGCCCTTCCGGCCCAAACTGGACTTTTTAAAGCAGCTTCCATATTGATTTGGCCTCAGACAGCAATTAGAGAATTAAGAGATTTCCTCTTAGCTGGGCAACCTGGAGCAACCTGAGATCCAAGCTTAGGATCCTCTAAGGATTAAAGAGGAATTCCCAGTGGAGGTCTTCCAGCCTTGGGCTTTAGGGTAGAGATGAGGCCTTTCTTCTAACAAGAGAGAGGATATGACAGAAATGTTTTCCTCTGTGGCCCCCAATTAATGGTAAACCACCCCTTCCATAGACACCCCTATGTTCTGGAGCCCAGGCTGTTCTCAGCAGACTCCCCCACAGCGCAATGCAAGGGCAGAAAACAGCAGTGATGTCTTCCTCGCCCCATCCTCACCCCTTCCCTGTGTCCCTCAGTTCACAGCGATCTCATGCCGTCCCTGGGAGGTCACGGTCAGCACCCCACGGGGTGGAGGAGGAAACAGGAGAACTGGCCTGCCCAAGGTGGCACACTTCGTATCTTCAGGGGGCACAGTCACTTAATGCAAAGATCTGCCACACACTTCTCTTTCCCCTTTGTTTTTTAGGGCCAAAGTGGTTTCAGTTTGAAAACCATGATGAATTTAACATAGATCAAGCAAAGCCACAGAAGCAACTTTTCCCATCTTGGAAGGAATAGATTCTTCTATTTTATGTCCTTCATCTACCCTGTCACTGACTATGGTGAGAACATTCTTAACTGTCCTTTGTGACCTCAAGCCACTTTCTTGTAGGACAAAAAAAGAAAAAATAAAAAGCCAGAGGAATGAAAAATGTGGTCAGAGCCTAAGTAAAACTTAAATGTTCGTCAGAGACCCACTGAGCAGGGATTCACTCAGTTGGTTATTTTAAATAATGCATCCTGGAAAAAAGACTGGTTGAGCACATGTGATATATAAATATACATCTCAACTTCATTCACAGATGTTGGAGAGCGACTAAAAAAGGAAGGGAAATTTTGGTCAGTGTTCAGAGATGAATATACCAAATTATACAAGCCCCACAGGATTTGAGAACTGAAAGAAAACTAAGAAATCGGTAGAGTTAAGTCAAAACTTGTAAACTCTTTCTGGAGAGCTACTTCTGAGTTTCCTTGAATTTTAAAATCACAAGAGACGTAATTCTTGGTGTCTCTGGAGAAGAAAAGGGTGGAGTTTACTGAGCACATAATGCTGTTATTACCTGCTTTCGGGTCTCGGAAGTCTCCCACTGCCTATAGGAGCATTTTTGTGGAACAGCGAATTCGTGGGGTTCTCCCCTACAGAGTTCCGCACAGTCACACGTGTCTGGGAGATGCTACATGTCTTCTCCTTTTTTTGGATATTTATAATGTACACCCACAGAAGAAGCCCCAGAATAAAGAAAACCTCCTTAACTTTGTTTAAACCAAGCCCTCAGCCTTACTTTATGATTATATCAGGTAGCATACAGCTGCAAGTGACAAGCTCTATCTTGAAACTGCGATAAACAGTAAGGATGGTAATGGTTCACTAAACAGATGTCCAGTGAGGTAGAACAGGCTGTGAAGGTGTTTGCTCAGGTTTTTCTCCTCTGGCATCCTCACTGTCTGCCTCCTCTCCAGGGGGACGCTGAGGTGGCAATGCCGGGCACCATGCTCAGGCCTGGTATGTGACAGAGGAGGAAGACACCATGTCTTCATAAGGAGAAACCTTCTTATAAGGTGTCTGGTATTTATTCAGGCCTCATTGGCCAGAACCAGGTCCAGTGACCACTCCTGAATCAACCATTGGCAAAAAGAATGGCATTCCCCTCTGCTCAATCCCCGTTGAGCTTCTCTGAAGCAGGTGGCTGCATGGAGCAGAAATACGCTTCTGAACAAAACCAGAGCTCTGGTAGGAAAGCAGAGGAAATGGGTAGGACATTTGCCCACCACAACCACCGACTCTGTTCTACACCCGGCACTTGAGATGGTTAGTATTACGTGTCAACTTGACTGGCCCACAGCGTGCCCTGACATGGGGTCAGACATTATTCTGGTGTCTCTGTGAGGCTGTTTCTGGGTGAGATTGATATTTGAATTGGTAGATTAAGTAAAGCAGGTTGCCCTCTCTGATGTGGGTTGTCACAAGGATTAAATAAGCCAGTACCTGTGAGGGTTTTGAACAATGCCTGGCGCACATCCAGTGCTCAATGAATGTGAGGGATCTTTCTGGAATCCCACAGCATTTTGCATATCCCTGAACAAAAGTGCACTTTGCACGGCAATGAGTTACTTGCTTACACGTCTTCAAAGACAGGAGCTCTATGGCGTTCCTCCTTGAGACAGCACAGCAGCACATGACGAGTGCTCAACAACTGCTTTGTCAATTAATGGTTGAATGATCTTCACATTTCAGGAAACTGAAATTCCAAAACAGTGAAGAGAGTTTCACAACATAAGATGGGAAGTGCAGGAATTTAGAATCTGGGTCTCTCCACCTCTGAATTCAGGAGCTTTGCACAACACCTAGAGATTACTTCCCGCCACCAGAATGACTGACTTCTCAGTCTTACAAGCTCCAAAAGCACGACCTCCTGGGAACAGTGTGTGTACTCCTGGCCTGCTGCTGTGGCAACCCAACAGGCTCATGTCTGACCCTTGGCCGGCTCAACCCTTCTCACATGTAGAGTGAGGCTCCTTTCCTACCCCACGAGCCGCATGCAGGCTTGTTTGCACCTCTACACCTCTGTCCAACTTCCTTTACTTCTCAGTCTGCAACGGGCATTATCTACTTCTTTAGCTTGGAGTCCAACATAGTCAGTCCTTTTTTTTTAATTTCAATTAATCCCTGGAGGTCCTATATACTTTTATTCAAACCATATTTCTCTCTGTTATATTCTCCTAAAATCTATGTAAGAATCCCACAGGATTTCTAAGTACAAATAAAACAACTTACATTTCCCTAAACCATTTAGAGTATTTGTTTACTCTGGGGTTATACCCTTATCCCATGTCTTTACCTAAAATAGGGATTATAACTCCTGAAACTATACCAATTCAATGAGCCATACTCCCAGGTGATTTTAATGATGCCAAAGCCGTACCTTGTGTTGAGCCTAAGTCACAAAGTCAGACTCCCCATTCCCTTATGGTAAGCTCCTATCTAGAGACCTTAGTGTGATTTTCTGCCAGTCAGTGAAGGTCCTGGCCAACCCAGGCCACCCCAGGCCACCCCAGGCCACCCCAGGCCACCCCCACCAGATTCTCTTCAGTTCCAAACTCTGTAAAAGAAGGTTATGCTCCCATCCTTCCCCACCCAGAGGATTCCTGGGCCTCATATGCAAATCAATCCAACATTCTTCAGAGTGCTGCAAACCAAGGACAGACGCAGCTGCCAATATGCCACAAAAGAAAACAAGTCCCCATTACACATTTCTTCCCAGCCAATAGGTGGCTGCTATATTTGCTTAATAAGGGACACCACTTGGGTGACCCTCCAGGAACCAAGGTGACCGGTTGTGTTCATCTCAGAGATGTGCTGGCTGCTTCCCACTCTAAGTTGTTTTTTAGCTTGTCCCCTGCCTAGTCACACATTACATATCTTATCCTGGAAAGGATATATCCTGACATATCTTATCAAAGGCCCTGGAAAATCTAAAGTAAAGCCTCTCTTCTAAAATTTCTATTGTGTTTTATATAGTCCATCTCCTGACTTATTCATTTATTGAACAAATGTTTATAGAGCATCAACTGTGAACCAGGCTCAGCCACTGGAGATGCAAAATTAAATGGGCCACAGCTTCTGCACACAGAACGTGCCTAGCAGTTGGACTTTGTATCGGCCTATGGTGGTGAGCATGACAGTTGCCAAAGCCTTGTGCCCACAGCTGTAATGCCAGAAGGCCACTCAGTCTATTACAGTTAATCTGCTGGGTGATAGATAATGTTGCAGCTTCGATCAAATTGCAGCCCAGCTTCTGCCTACCCATGATCATTAATATTGCTTCCTTCTGCCTCCCAGCCTGTCAATACCTGCTCCATTTGAAAGGACTGTGAAAACGATCTCCTACCATCCCTACAGAAATATTTATAAGTGATAAGGCTGGAAGCATCTTAGTTGAGACCTACACACTCAGGATTGGGTTGGATTTCTGAGAAGGATATAACCTGGTGTATTCAACAAAAAACTAATTCAATTTCACAAATATTTATTTAGCAGCTGCTACATGAGGAGTCAATTACAATCATCATTTTGGGCTTTCCCTCTTATTGTTAGTTGGGACTAACAATAAACCTATTATACAGAGAGTTGTTTTGTAAATACAAATTCTTCTTTGAGTGAATGGGAAGCAAAAGAAAAAGAAATGCCTGAGAGTGTAGTTGAATGAGATGCTGGACATCGATAAAACTTTCCCCAGGCTCAGGGGGGCCAGGCAGAGGAAACACGGCAGGTTTCCGAGTGAGTGCAGAATTCAGGAGAAGCATCCAATAGTACTTAGTGGCTGCAAAAGAGCTGGACTCGATGTCCAGCCAGAAAGAACCCATTTTACCCAAGAGCTGGCACTGAGCAAACAAGCTGGCCAGGCTGGACGATGAGTGGATTGCACTCAGCCGTGACAAGCTGGACTCTGAGACACTGGAGCGCACCTGTAAATTGCCTGTTTACATATCACATATGCACAGAAATTCCTCACAGGGGCATCAAATTTAGCTCTGAAAAGGTCTTATGCTTCAGCTGACTCACCACACAACAAGTTTCAGGGAGAGAGAGGAACAAAAGTCACATCTTAGGTCTTAGCTCCCAGGTGAGAGAAGGAAAAGGTTTCAGTTCCTTTGGGACTGAGTGAACGGGGTAACCTCTAGTTTGAAGTTGTCGCAGGTAGTGTTATCATCCAGGAATTAATCAAGAGCTAAGATAAGAATTATTTGTCTACTGGGGGAGTGACCAGGAGGTATCTGATAAGGGGCCAGTTGGCGGGGACAAAGCAATCACACTGCGCACTTGGCAGGGTCCTGGCTGCAGCCTGGCTCTGTGCTAAATGGTGGATCCCACGGACACCCTCACAGTCCCGGACTGACTGGCATCGGCGGACTGAGAGGGAGACCCTGCCTGTGTGAGCTTTGAAGCAAAGCACAGTTTTAAAATCATAGCTCATTGTCAAGGGTCCCCCACCAAGAACCCTGGAGGAAGGACTGGCCAGGACATGTTGATCCAGTGTTATGCCTCAAGGTTCCATGGAGCCCCCACAAGAGGGAGAAGCCATTTTTTGCCAGAGACATCATCTGGAGTTTAGCATAGGTCAGCTTTCCAAAGCACACAGGAAATTAAAAGAAAAGTTTCTAGGGAGATGATAGGTGGATGGTTCTAAGGGCAAGAGATCAGAGTATTAGGATGAAGGGAAGGGTTAAAAAGTAACAATTGTGGAATATCTACTGTGCGCTGGCTGTTTTATGTGCTTTATCTCTCTTATCCTGAAAAAAAAAAAAAAAAAGACTGCTCTGAAGGGAATGTGACCTCTCTGCATTTGACAAATGAGGGAACAGATTGAAAGAGAGAGACAGCTGCCCCCAGATGCTAGTAAGCGGTTCAGGGTGCAAAGCCAGCTGTCTTTTTTTTTTCCCAGAGTCTGTGTTTTTCCCAATTAGACTGAAACTCTAAATCAACAACATCAACAACAAACATTAAGTGTCTACTATTTAATAAGGCCAAGACCTGGGCCCTGTGGGCACATACCAATATGAACAGCACACAGTCCCTGGCTCACTGGCTAATGGGAAATGCAAACCTCTTATTACAATGGTGGGGAACTAACAGCACCTAAAGCAGTCTATATTCACAGCTCCTTGTACTCCTCTCCCCAAGGTCACCAGGTCGGACTGGACTGGATTTCTTGCTGGTCCACCTGAGTCTGGCTCACTCCCGCCTTGCAGTCTCTGTATTTGCCCCTCCTTTTGCCCGTCCGAAACTTCTTAGTTGATGTCACTTTCTCAGAATCCCTCCCCTATCTTCTCCGCTCCTATACACACACACACACACACACACACACACACACACACCCCCTCACTGCCTTTGCCTGGTCCTGGTTTTAGTTTCTTCCTAACCCTCAAGTGCAGGTTTTGAAGCCTTGCTGCCTGGATTCCAGTCCTGGTTTCACCACTTTCAAGCTGTGTGATTTGGGGAAAATCTGTAACTCCTCCAGCTACAGCTTTCTGTCTGTCAGCAGACACGAAACTAATTGTACACAGTGCAGAGCAACAGCTACTGTTTCTATTTATTAATTTGTCTATTGTGTTTCCTCCTCACTAAAACGTAAGCTCCATGAAGGCAGGGATTTGGACTGTTCACCACAACATCCTCAGGGCACAACACGTATAGGCCACATTAAACATTTGTTGAATGAATAGCTTTCTATGTGCCAGGCATGGTTTATCCAACTTAAGTTTCACAATAACTCTGTAAGGAATGAACTATTACCATCCTCATTTTACAGATAAGATTCAGAAAGGTTAACAATGTTTCCTGAGACCACAGACCTGAAACACAGGGAGCCAGGATTTGGACCAAGGGCCAGCATGATGTTATGCCACTAGCTCCTAAGCCAGGGAGGCTGCGAGAGTGCAGCGAGAGAAAGAGAGAGATGAGCAAAGGGCTGTTCAAAGAAGAAGGAGAGCTGGTTGTTCTGTGACCTTCAGTTTAGGTGTTCAGGCAAGGCTGGGTGAAAGGAGGGGGATTCTGAGTGGGTCTCTGAATCATAGGTAACATTTATAGGTGAAGATCGAAAGGAAAGCATTTCTGATGAAAGAATGAAGGAGACAGAGTACAACCCTGAAAACAAAAAGCTCTGAACTTGTTTAAGAAACAACAAGTTGTCTGACTAGGACATGACTGCGCCAGGGTGTGACACTTTGACTCATTTCCAGCCACAGCAACTGATGGGGTTAGTGCGTATTTGTGAAGTGATGCCCGGAGATGGAATTATGCAATAACAGCCTCTTCTGTGTCCAGAGGTAGCAACAGCAAGTTACCTTGGAGCAGATTTTTATATTTATGAGAAAAACTACTTGAGGGACCATTTGTCCATGGAAAAGAAGGAACAGGGAATTTTTCCTGGAATCTAGCCAAGGCTGTCCCCTTCCTTTGCCTTATATGTAGAGTCCAGGGCACTGGGGCCAGAAGAGAATGAGAAGCAGCTGGCAAAGGAGCCCTTCTGGAAGGGAAGGAAGCACCGCCACACCCATCTTCCCGGAGAGGAAGGCTAGAATTGAATAGCCCTGACTATGCACCACCCCCTTGCCCCAGGAGGAAAGAATACTATTAGTCCCTGGAGGAACTTGCAACAAGGTAAAGACGGCCCTGGGCTGGTGTCCTGGGTTTCATAAAAGGTTAAGGCAGTTGGTGGGTTACAGGGTGAGGACATAGAACTCAGGGTCCCTTGGACCCCAGCCACCCTGACCAGGATAATGCTTCAGAAGCACCCACGGAGAACTATGGCCCTGGGTCCAAGAGTGCTGCCCGCTGCGATCACTCAGAGCTCTCTGCACTGTGGGACCAATGTCTGTGGCCAATGGGATAAATGCTATAAACAAAACAGTGGCTCTGTTAGAATAATGGAACATTCCAGTCCTCTGTCTGCCTAGATTTGGGAGTGGTATTGATAGCCACTTGTGATTTTTGGCTAATTGTGAAGGAGGTGAGCTTCAAAAGGAGGGTATCTGACTTTCTGCTGCTGAGAGCAGAGGAGCTAGAGCAACTAACTGAAAAAATATATATATTCTCACATCTGGGAATATATCCAAAGGAGCTCAAAACACTAATTCGAAAGAACATAAACATCCTTATGTTCCTTGCAGGATTATTTACAATCACCAAGATATGGAAGCTGCCTAAGTGTCCATCAGTAGACGAGTGGATAAAGCAACTATAGGACATTTACACAATGGAATACTACTCAGCCATAAAATAGAAAAAAAAAATTTTACTCTTTGCAACAGCATGGGTGGACCTGAAGAACATTATGCTAAGTGAAATAAGCCAGTCAAAGAAAGACAGATACCATATGACTTCACTCACATTTGGAATCTAATGAGCAAATTGAACAAGCAAAACAGAGACAGACTCATAGATAGAGGAGAAGCTGACAGCTACGGGGTGGGGAGGTTAGGGATGGAGGGAGAGAACAAAAAAGAAAAAGGACTCATGAACATGGACAACAGTGTCGTGATTACAAGGGGAGGAGATATAAGGGGGGTAACTGGTAATGGAGAAAAATAAAAATTAAAAAAAATAAAAATGAAATTGAGATGTGACCCTATTTACACTTCAACCTAATAATGTGCTTAAGGTCTTCCAAAAATGAGACAGACATGCCCCATCAATATTCTACAGCAATAAAGCAGGTGGCCGGTGAGGTGCAATATGATAGGAGAGGGAGGAGCCTGAGAGAAACTGGGCTTGGCTACAAAGAGAGCATCAGGTGGGAGGGGCCCCAGGATGAGGAACAGTGTCAGGACAGCAGGAGGAACATCAAAGCGGGCTGATGTCCTGGAAGAGACACTTTGTCTCTGAAGACCACCCTGGCCGTCGCTAGTCCCCATCTTCCAGCTCAAAGATTATAGAGATATTTAGGACAGACTTGAATGGTCACACGGGGATTTAATTTTTCTGTAAGGCAGATTATCCTAACACAGATTGTTTAGAAAGGTTGTGAGATCACATTCCATGAAGATAAAATAACAATATTAAGAGTGATTCTCACTGGTCATCAGAAAAGGTTTGCGCAGGGCAGTGGTTGTCAAACAGTCTTAGTCACAGAAATATTCATTAGAATAAAATTACACACAGAATGTCAATATTTAAACTAGGGAAGGATGGGCAATTTGGAGGGAATCAGCGGCAAGATCCACTGAGCCACAAATACCAAGACTTTTTCCATTGTACCTCCCACCCCCTGCTATGGGGGCCCTGAAGGGCCTCATAGGACTAGCCAGTGCTTTGTAACATACAGTTTAACAGCTAGTAGTGTGGGAGATGTGGTGTAGCAAAATAGTCCCTAAGTCTAAGTCCCTTCTTTCTCACAAATCTTTACTTCTAACACAGGTTTTCGAAACACGGTTTTGCCTGCAACAGAGAGGGTTCCTGTCCTCAGCTGCTATGTCAGACCCAACTAGAGCAATGGGTCACAAGTCTCCTATGGGCCTCTCTCTGGCCACTTGCTCATGTCCATATGAGCAATCCCCTGACAGTTAGCTAATGCCCAGTGTTCCTAGGCTTGGCCATATCTTGGCATTGTTCCCAGTCTGAGAAACTTCCTTCAGTGATAGGCAAACTGAAGCGGTGTCACTCCCACACATTTACACCTCCTGCAGCCAAGCTCATCTTGAACTACTCCCAAAGCGCCCTCAGAGAGGACAGCTTCTTTAGAGTCCTGCTGTGCCAAGTGCCAGAGATGCCATCACAAGGATGACTGTGGAGAGCCAGACTCTGCCCGTGGAGGAACAAGAGATGAAGGGACAGACACTAGCTCAGACCCCAGTGACAAGGCCCAGATGAATGTCCAATAACTCCACACTCACTAAAGCTTGTTCACCATTGGATCTCCCAAGCCTGGCTCATTGCTTAGCACATACGGATGCTCAGCAGATTCTTGCTGAATGAATAAAAGAATCACCAAGTTAGGAGACAAGGCTTTCTCTGGCCTGTCATTAATTAATGTGTGACTTGGGACAAGTCACATCTCTTTGGACTTCAATTGCCCACTTAAAAAATTAGATAGTGAGATCGTGTAAGTTGTTCTATGGTACTCAGAGTTCCTGAAGAAATAAAATATTGTCCACTAAAAAATGAATATCTAAATTCCTAGGAATCCATTCATTTTTGTTACTTGGGTTTTTCATGAGGGGTTTTTTTTTTTGAAACTTTATTTCCTGAACTATTCTTAACCTATTCCAAAGGGATGATAAAGTCAAACTGAAAAAAGGCGAAATCAATTGCCACTTAGTTCCACCTTCAGGTAAAACTGTGACAGAGACTAAGATGGGTCCCCCTGTCCTCTGCAGATCCCTCACCCTGACACTACCACCCTTAGACACACTGTTGAGTTGGAACAAGAAAACACCTGGAACGTAATCCGGGCACAGGCCTCCACACCAAATCTGTTTTTCGTCATATCCCCTTTAGAACCTATTATGTCAACTGATCTGTGGGATTAACCAAGCTGTGCTCATGTCTTAGCATCACAGGGCTGGTATCCAAGGCCCAGAGTGGGAGAGTGATTTGCCCAAAGCCAGAATCTAAATCCAGGTGTCCCAGTTCTTGGCCAGGGTTCATTCCACTAATGGGTACTTCATACCCTGGCCTGTACATGAAGATCTCCCAGAGGGCTGTGTAAAGTACTGTACTCGGGCTCCACCCCCAGGGTCAGATTTAATTTGTCTGGAGCCAGGTCTGGGCATCGCTAAGTTTTTGAAAGATGTTTATCAAAGTCTAACATATATGCAGAAAAATGAATAAATTATAATGTATATGATAATGAATTTTCACAAACACCTGTGTACGTAGAAGAAATCAGAAGGTCTCTAGCACCCACAACTCCCACCAAGGAAATTGCTATCATAATTTCCAACACGTAGATTACTTTATGTAAGGGAAATACGCAGAATGGCCTATTTGTATGCTTGACTTCTTTTGCTCGGAATTATGCTTGTAAGATTTATCCATATTTTCACTATGATTACAGTTTGTTCATTCTTATTGCAGTACATTATTTCATGGTGTGAGTATAACACAGTGTGCGATCCATTCTATTGCTGATGTGTCCATTGCATCAGCACATCACATCTGAGTAGTTCCCAGTTTGTGGGTATTATAAATAGTGTACATTTGCACACATACCTTCTGATGAACATATGTACACATTTTTTAGCATGTACTTACGAATGGAATTACTGTGTCATTAGGTATGCCTAGATTCAGTTTTGGTAGACACTGTGAAACAATGATCTAAAGTGATTGTATCAATTTATACCCCTAACCTGAATTTTATGAGAGTTTCAGTTATTTCTACATCTTCATCCATGCTTGGTATCACCAATTTTATTATGCTGTCATTCTGGTGAGTGTGTGAGTGTATTACATTGTTTTAAGTCCCACTAGTGATTCTAATGGGCTACGAAGAATCAGAACTTCTATTTTATCCCTGAACTCATGACCACTTGAGGTTTATGAAAATGTTCTTACTTTTATAACTCAGTGCCCCTATGATATTCTGTAAGCCACCCCAAAGTGTTAGGCCACTACACTCAATGTTTTTAGAAAAACTTTTCCTAATGTATACAAAAAGTAAATTGATGGATAAAATTTTGCTTAATTTTAAGTTCTCCAGTAATTTTTTCTTATATTTTCGGCATCCACTGCAGCCTTCCACTAGTGAATGCTAGCAGTCAACAAAATAAACAAATAGGAAGTAAAACAATAATCTCTTCCATGGAATTCTAGAATATGCAATTTGCTTCTGTAAGTTTTTTTGGTGACCACAAACATTCCTGCTAAGTGTACAAGTTTCTCTGTGCTAAAGATATCCTTAGGGTCCCTCACCTTCCTCTGTCAGATTTCACTTTCCTCACAGCTAGGGAAAGGCAGCCCTATGCACCATGTGATCTTCTCACAACTACAGCTGATTGGATCCAAAGTAAGCACCTAACTCAGTTAGGGCCAGTCAGATCCTCTCCCTTCCACAGATTAGGAATTAAGATTTCAAGGCTGATCATTTATTTGAAGACATACAGCTATGTAAAATTGGAACCAAAATTGACACCAAGTTATTTGAAAGCCACATAAAAGCTGGTATGACATTAGTATGAGCAGAGCTTAGGAGTATACCAACAAGAGATCTTAAGAGGAAAATTAAATAGCAATTGCACAAAATAACTTCAATCTCAAAAGCCAAATTTTAGTTCTCTGTTACCAGGGCAGCGCTAAGGAAGATGGATGTCAGCCTCTTCCTATCATTAAATCAAAAAGGCATGGAGTCTGAAAGAGAGAACCAGACTCAGGAAAAAACTCTTTGCATGTTAAGAATAGTAATCCTGAAGAAGTCCTCTAAAGTAAAAGAGAGAAATGGAAATTAGTGGTTCAGACACCACTGATAGTAATTTAACATACATCAAACATCATTGATCATGGTATTTGACATTGTTGAATATTACATATCATGATTTGGTCATTTGTGTTGTCTTTATGGTCTACCTTAAGGAATGTAAGGTGATTCATTAGTTTTGATCTACATTGTCATTTAGTGTCATTTTTCTCATATTGTTCTAAATTCTTCAAATACGAATTCTCCAGTCATGTGGCTGTTTGGCACAGTACCGGAGGTACTGGATTAACAGAAAAGTTGTGACACAGTCAGCAATGGTGCATTTAACAGCTTACTGCTTTACTTTTGGTAAGCGTCTGTATCAGTCTGGATAGGCTAGGTTTTGCCACAACAAAACTCCAAACTATGAATGCCTTAAACAAGCAAAGAGATATTGTTTTGCTCATGCTACGTTTGGTGTAGGTTGGAGAAGAGCTCTGTTTTCATACCAACCCTGAGACTCTGGCAAACAGAGGCTGTGTCTCAAGGTGGACTTCCATAAAGGCTGCAGCCCGGGGAGGGGGAGGATGGGAATCGTATGCTGATTTTAAAAACTTTCCACTCACATTTATTTGACTAAAGCCCGTTATGTGGCCATGCCTATGACTAGCAATGGAAAAGTGCAAGTTCATTGTGTACCTGGAAGAACCAGAATATGTGTGGCTAGTCTTAACAATGAATGCAGTGTGTGTGATCACAGTGTTATACTGTGTGCTTATAACACAGCTAGCTTTTCTGCTGGTAACATTGCTTCTTATTTGTGTGATGGAATTAGTTCATGGTGTTCCACAGGTGCACTGGCACCTCAGTTCATTTGAAAACTGCTGGCCTAACCTGGGGTGGGGATTCCAGTTAGACGGGAAGCTACTGGGGGCTGGCTGAAGCTCACATGTATCACACCATACAGGTACCCTTGTCCACCATGCCCTTGGCTAGTCCGCTTCCCAGTCTGCTTCTCATGGTGTAAACGGAATATTGTAAAGCCCCAGTTTGGGTTTTGGTGAGGCTGTAACTAAAGAAATGGAGCAAAATAAAGGGGCCGCTCTGAGGGAAAAGAACCTAGTCTGGTGTTTTGAGTCCTGTTGACCAACCACTGTGATACCTGGTGGGGCAGGGTGAGTGGTGGGGGTGAAATTACACTGCAAAGCAAACAACAGTCCCTGAGAAAACCTTCGCATAGAATCTTCAGAGCTCCGGAGAAGAGGACTTGAAAATGTCAGGATTATGCAGCCTCAAAGATCCTTCCCTGTGGTAGCTCTAATGCCAGAACACTTTACATCTAAATCCCAAATCTAAAGAAACAGCCAGGGCACAATCCTTCTTCCCTGATCCCAAGCTTGGCCCTTGCAGGCCCCAGCCCTGTCACTCCTCCCAGCACCAAAAAGTCCTCTTCTGCCGGCTCCCCATGTCCTGAAAACTGAACTGCAATCCTAAAGTTCTGTCCCCAAAACTGCCAACAATGCTGACATCTTTTGCCTCTTCATACGAGGTGGCAGGCCATGCCTAAGATTTAGAAATCCTACAAGCCCACAGCCTTCTGTTTCTGTGTCCGAGCTCCATTTCCACTTCTTTCTTCATCAAGCACAGCCTTTTTATCATCCAAGTGTCATAAGGGTTAGGAAATCGCTGTGTAAAGAGGCTCTCGTCCCATCTGAAAACCCCTTGGTAATTCTCCAGGTAAATAATGAGGACTCTGGGGGACACTGGGAATGCCTCTGGAATGTTAAACAAAGTGGCTTTCATTCTGGCTGCCTTGCTGCTGCTGCTTCCGCTCAATGAAGGGGCTGATTGTGCTGTTCTTGGGTGTGTCTGGGACATCACTTGCCAAGACAGCCCCAGGCCTTCCCTTGGCCAGTTGAGTTGGTTTCATGTCAGGGTGTTTCTGGTGGAAGAGGAACAAGACCTTTATTTTAAGACTCTCGTAACAATCAGAAACACCCTTTTCAGCCACTGGCATTTAAAACGCTGCACTATTTGCCAATAAGCCCTCTATTTATCTAGGTCATTTGCTTTGTCTTTCCTGAGCCATTCTGCAGCTGCTTTCTGTTTACTCACAGAGTGGTGGGGGTCCTAGGCATCATCTGGGAACTTTCTAGAAATGCAGAACCTCAGGTCCCTCCCCAGACCCACTAGATCCGAACCCACAGTTTAACAAGGGCCCCAGGCCATTATTCTACAAAACTGTAAAAATTTGAGTGCCTTGGTCAATGGTGAGAATCTAGCTGTTTCAGAAAAGCATGTGACAGAGAGGGCACTGGTCCAAGGTCGGGACAGCTGGCTTCCTGTTCTGACTTGGCCACTAACTCACCTAGTGACCTTGGCCAAGTCACCTAACCAGTCTGGAATCTTGAATGAGCTGCACTCCTGACTCTCCAGGTTCTTGCTCTGAGGACAGAAGACAGAAAGGCAAGCTCTCTCCCATGTGCTGATGACGTGGTTTTATTGCCGAACACTTAACAGGAAATTGTCCCCAAGATATAATTACTACCAAAAAGAAGAGCTCCAGAGCAGCTACCGTAGTCATTTTGTTTTGTTAACTGTCCTTCAGCATTTAATTATTTTATCTCATGCGAGTCTCTCTAGGGCAACTCACTTCATTTGTCTACCTGAGGGTGCCTTTGGTCACGTCTTGGCAGTGGAGCTCTCTTAGCTTCAAAATATGAATAATCATATCTAGCCTGCCAGTCACACAGGGCTGGCATGAGGATCTGCTGAGAAAGCACCTTGAAAAGTCTGGGGTGCTGCCACACACACTGCAAACTGATGGAGCCTTCTGGGGGAAGGCATTTGGTCATATGAAATTTTAAAACCTTTAAAATACACATACCCTTCCCATCCCATCAGTCACTAGGTGTAGATCCTGGGGGAAAAAATCATGGATGAGTGAGAAGGCTCTTCATCCCCATAGTGTTGTCAATAATGGTGAAAAAATGTAAATAACCTAAATGTTCAACCACAGGGAACTGGTTAAATAATAAACCAATTGTAATAGAATAAGCAAGAACAATATAAATAAATACTAAATAAATAAATAAATAAAACATTTTCCCTGGGAAAAGAAAAAAAAATAATTTTTGTTCTGGAAAATAGTTTTAACAAATATATTTTAATTCCTTTGAACAAATATACCATATTTTGCCATGTATAATGTGCTCCTGTGTATACTACATGCCCATGTTTTTAGCCCAAACTTTCAGGAAAAAGTCTTTCATTTTAATTTTTTAATTCACTTTTTTATTTATTTATATTTAGCTACAAAACAAATTATCATATTCCAAGGTATTATTTTACATATGGATGTTATTATTGCTTTCTAGAGTTAAACTTCTAATGCATAAACATAAAAGAATTAAAAACACTTATATAGATATGAAATTAGTCCTACCCATGTATAATGCACATCCTTATTTTTCCCTCCAAAGTTTGGGCAAAACGTTCTCATTAAACATGGCAAAATACAGTAAATCATTATGTAACATATAGTCATTTTTTAAATTAAGAAAACAACATTTTCAAAATAATAATGATGAACCATTAATATCAAATAGTAAGCAGTGGTTCGCCCTGTAACAGAATTGTACGAGCCATGGAAACAAATGAAGTTGAAGGTAGGTATCAAAAGACACAGACAGCTGTTGGTGATTTCTCACTCATTAATGAAAATATGCTGAAGACTAGTATAAAGTATGATTACATTCCATTCAGAAATAAAGTGTATAAACACACATAGGAAAAAAACTGAAAGCATGTGCATTGCGAATGCTGGTACACTCTGATTATGAGTACTTTTATGTTCCTCATTTTCCTTATCTGTATTTTCCAGAGTGCAGGTACATTACAATTTTAGTAAGGAAAAGGTATTTTTAAGAAAGAAAGTCATAGCACTCCTTACAAATTTGAAGCACTGTTTATCATCATTACACTCATTAGTGGAGAGAGCCCCCTCTGACTGGGGGAGCAGGGACCCAAAGGACAGAGCCCCACGTTGGCTGCATTGCTCCTCACACCCACCATGAGAACAGACTTTGTTTTGTTTTTTTTGTTTTGGGGGTTGGGTTTTTTTGTATTTGAGACTTCACATTTTTAAATGATAGCATAGTAGACTAAGAAGTACACATCTATTTATGTACGTCACCAGATGAAACCCTTAAACATAGTTGGTTTACATACTTTGCATGATACCCATGCAGCATCTGCCGGGGCCAAAGGGAGCTATCTCTTCCATTCAGGGACTCAGGTGAGAGGGGAAACCAGGAAGGAAATCATACATTCTTCCTGGAGAACAGAGACAGAAACCCACAGCCCTGCGAACAGAAAGGTAGCAGAAGGAGGTGGCATGCCTCCTACAAAGCCATCAAATCCAATATACTACTCTGAAGCCAGGTCAGGAGTGGCAGCAGGCAGGCAGCATTTCTCCTACCTCCCTGGGCCAAAACAGTGAGGGCAGTTCACCTGCCAGATGGCCCTTCTAAAACCCAAGGAAAGGTGATTTCTTTTCAAGAGGGAAAAGAAATTTGATTCCATGTGTCTTCCCTCCTAATTCATCAAAAGGTAGGTTTGTCTTCTTCATTTAAAGCACCTTTATCTGGAATAAAAGAGAACTAGCAATGAAGGGAAACCTGCGTTACCTTTTCCATTACAAATAATGGTGGTGATGGTGGTGGTAGTGGTGATAATAATGGAAATAGTAGTGATGGTGGTAATAGTAGTGACGTTAATAGTAGTGGTATTAGAGGTGGTAGCATTAGTAATAATATGTGCCAGGTATTTTGCCTGTATGATTTTATTTAAACATTCATAACACCCTATGAGATTTGTAGTATCATAAAAAAGGGAACCAGGACTCGGAGAAACAGTACTGGCCCAGAGTCACATAGTAAGGGCTGAAAGCTGGATTCCAACTAGGTTTGTGAACTCCAAAAACCCTTCCTTCTATACCACACCATAAAATTAAGATGCTACTAGTCCCAGTTATATTTATCAAAAATCTGATGATTATAGGCTAATTCAGTCCTTGTTTTGCACCTATACATGGCCTGACTTACCTATAAGAGTCTAATTACACTCAACAAACTCAGGATGCTTTTAAAAAATCAATGTTTTCATATGTCAATAGTTAATTAGACTCTTAAAATATTTTTTTCTCCACTAAAGAACCACTTCACTTTCCAGTAGATATTCTTCAGCCTGGATAATGTGTCAGCCAACATTCCCTGACTTAGCAATCACCAAGTGGGAGGCTTTCCCTGATCTCTCCTCTGCTAGCTCACTATTTGCTGATGAGCACAATTTGATATAAGACTATTCCACTCTGACTCTAGCCAAGACTATTTGGTTTGAAAGGATGAAAAGAATTTTTTTCAGCTTTTATAGAGTGATTTGATATCTTTTTTTCCCAGTAATGAAGTTGTGAGTTGAAGGACATTATATAGCACAGATAATTCTGCAGTGGCCTAGGTATTATGAACCCTGTCCAGGGAACTTCCACCTCTGCTGAGCCAGAAAAGTGGGGATTGTCTGAGAATCAGGAAAGAGGTATCCCCCAAATGCTAATGCTCTTATAGAGAAGCTCTAAGTATCTAAAAATATACTCATTGATTCAGCTTATTCATTCATCAAGTGCCTTCTGTGTCCCACACATGGCTCTTAGCACCAGTGATTCAATAGGAATCATATCAGACAGAGTCACTGTGCCTACAAAGCTTGTGGAGAAGCAGAAAATGCATCAGGAGTACTCTCAGCTGCAAGTAAGAGAAAACTCAGCAAGCAGTAACTTTTTTAAAAGCAGACTTATTTTTCTCCATAATAAAAAGTCTATGGGTAGACAGTCTATAGCTGTTGCAGCAGCTCAACAATGTAATCAAAATCTCTGTGGGTTTCCCTCTTTCCACTCCAAATCTTCAGCATGACACCTTTTCAATTTTGTTTACTGCATGTCTCAAGATGGTGGCCATAGCTCTAAATATTATATCCGTGTTTAAGACAAAAAAGGAGGGTAGAGTGGTACCAGCAATATCTGATTATTTATTCAGAATATAAAGGCTTTCTACAAAGTCCCTCAGCTGCCTTTTGCTTAGATTATATTGGCCAGAATGGCTATATGAACCAGTCCTCCCTGTAAGGGACACTAGAAATGTATCTGGTGAATGCCAGTGAATGACTTAGACTAATCATGATTCAACTTCTGCAGCTAGGCCATCACCATCCTAAACAAAACCAGGGTAATCAAAAGAGCTAAACAAAATCATGGTATGTGGGAAGAAGGGAAAGAAGGCAGGTAGCTGACTAAAACTGTCTGTCATGATGAGTAAGATTCAAAGCAGCGTGAAAAGACCCTGTGGGAGTTTAATGCCCAGTGCTGTGAACACTTGACCATCCAGTTGCACATCAGACTGAAAACGAACCTTGGGGTCCCAGGTTCACCTCACTCGTGGGAGCACAGTACCAGGGGCTGGGCAGCAAGAGCTGCTCTGCGGTCAGTGACTGACAATATTGTATATTACTGTTCTTGGGAGAACAACTGTCAACATGTGTCCTGGGCTTATATCCTGTCTGATCACCTGGAATCTACAGGTTTCTTTGCTCCCTGCCACCATTTCTAGTTCCTTGGGATTTAATACTTAGAAGCTTTCTTTGGACTATGGATCTCTAAGAAATGCCATTTTCTTTACTTAGTCCATTGCTCTTTGCAAAGAGAGAAAAATATAGCTATGTGACCACCAAATGGGGTGGGGGGAGTGGTTAAAGAAACTATGGTACGTCTTTACAATGAAATGTCATTTGACAGAGAGAATGATGCAATTCTGTTTGTGCTGATATGGAAATGTCTCCAGGGTGTTTTGTTAAACAAAAAAAAAAAGCAGATTGCAAGATAACACGTAGAGCAAAATACCCCGTCTAGAATAAACTCTATGGTGCTTGTAAAACATGTCCATAAACTCTGTGGTATAATCCCTTCAACCCCACTCCCCTGGAGTGTGGGTTAGATTTAGTGACTCATTCCCAATGAACAGAATGAAGCAGAAGTAGTGGTATCAACATCAGAGACCAAGTCCTGAAGGGTACTGTGGCCTCCTCCTCACTCAATCTCTCTTAGATTGCTCACTCTGGGGGATGTTAGTTCCCACGTCATAAGAACACTTAAGCAGCCTATGGAGGTATCCATGTGACAAGAAACAGAAGCCCCCTGACAACAGCCATATAAGTGAGCTATCCTGTAAGAAGTTTCCACATATCCACTCAAGCCTTAAGATGATTGTAGTGCCTGCCAACATCCACACATACAGTAGACCCTGAGTTATGCTCCTGAATTCTTGACCCACAGGAGCTGTGAGATCATAAATGTTTGCCATTGAAAGCCGCTAAGTTTTGGTATAATTTGAGATGCAATAATGTATAACTAATATGACCTCTTTATTTGCATCTGTAATAAAACTCAAACTCTTACTCTGTGTTAGTCACACTGTTTTAAAAATACCAAAATTTAATCTTCACAACAATCCTGAAAACTAGAGACCAATATTATCCTTATTTGACAGAGAAAGAAACTAAGGCACTGAGAAACAAGGTAATTAGCCCAAAAAGGTAAAGTTAAGGCAATTTAGGGTGATTACTTATAATCTTTTATACTATATTACACTCTACTCTACTATACTATACTCTTATACTATGTAAGTCTTCACAATGTTGTCAGTAGTTTCTTGGAACTGTGACTTTAGAGAAATGACATAATAAAACCAATTTTATCATAGGCTAATTAATATAAACAAGAGCTAATTTTCTATAGCATATGTCTGGTCACAAAACACATCACCAAACTTCTAAATAAAGACACAATACATTCTAATACTAAAATATTGAAATAAATGTAAGCTATGCATACATTTAAGAGACATTATTACAAACAAGATCATTATTTTCCAATCTGTTTATTCCAGTTCAGGGTCCCAGTGGCCGGAGCCTGTGTGAGCAGCCCAAAGAGCAAGGTGGGACCCACCCCGAACACAATGCCCTTCCTTCACAGGGCCACTCACACACATACCACACCCACACAGACTGGGGCAATGGACACATGCCAATTCATCTCACTTGCACATCCCTGGGATGTGGGAGGAGACAGGAGTCCCAAAGAAAACCCACACAGACATGGGAGAAAGTGCAAATGCCACCCAGACCATGGCCTTGCCACCATTTTTTTCTCATCAATGTTGTAATGAAATGATGTTTGAGGACCTGCTCAATGTACTAACCTTCTGCACTATACTGTGCTAGATTGTGTGTGTTGCAGGTATTGTGCTGTGTTGTATGCTGTGTGCATAGAAAAAGTGTGGAAGATACGTATCAAACTGTGGATCGCAGCTGCTTCTGGATACAGAGGTACAATTGGAGAGAGATAAAAGAAAAATGGAATTTTTCTTTTTTCTCAACATGCTTCTGTATTGTTAGAAGGTTTTTACTGCAAAAATTATTCATGTAATACCTGTGAAATTAAAATTTTAACTGAGCTGGCTAATGGACACATGCTATTTGAAGAAATGAAGTATTAGGGAAGGGATGAGCACATCTGACCACATACAAGTCACCAGCCATTGACTTGCTTAGGAGTGAATTAGATTGGCACCTTCTGCAGACTGGCACATGCCAAGGGAGCACCCTCAGCCCCGCCTCCCCTTCAGTCCCTCCAGCCCAGAGCTCCCTCCTTTTCCCATAGTCCAGGAGGCAGGTAGAAGGTACACCCACCCTGACACAAGGAATTCTCTCACGACAAGCCCAGGAGTCCTGCCACCTCCTCCACAGCTTCCTACCTGCTTTTTAGTACGTGATACATGGTATCCTATCTGGAGGCCACAAGTAGGGTAGGTGGCCGGGACACAGGGAATCTATTTTCAGTCTGGGCCTTAGCCTGGTTCAGGAATAGACTCTAAGAGCACAGTGGTTGGGGCTTTTCCCCTTGTGACTGGGAAGAATCACGTGTACTCCCAACCCTGTCCTTGTCACTATGAGGAAGATATATTTAGTATCTGGCCTGTGACAGAGCTGTCACTGGAATTCACTGTCTTGGCAACTCCAGGGCACTGATCACAACCTAATCCTGTCTATATTTACGAGTTCAGTTTGTGGAGTGATGATAAGAGTTATCTTTCTTATGCAAGACGGTATCAGATGGGCCTGCCCCAGTGGCCTGTTGCATCCTGGGCACAAGGTGACAGGTGGCCTTGAGCTTCTGATATGTGAGCAGTCACACCACTGCTCACTCCACTTGCAGGTGACTGCAGCATGGTAGGAGGTTCACTCAGCCTGTAGGAACAGGGCTGTCACATGTGAGTGCCACGTGTACTATGAAAAAGTCCAAGCAGGTTTTTTCTTCACCCCTAAAAGGAAAGAAACCAGGGTTCAGACAACAAATTTTTGCCCCAAGAGTCTCCATTTCTTGAGCAACAGCCACAATGATGTCATTCATCGATCCTGGTAATCTTTCCCAATGAGCCCTCAAAATTATCCATGGGAGACCATCTCCAGAAGCCTCTATCAACCACTAATAGCTGCTCCCTCAGATGAAAATTATGAGCGATCCTTGGGCTGGAGGGACTAAGAAAGACATTAGTGGAGACTATTAGGAAAGAGGGTGAGATGGTGCCAGTTTCAGAGGCTGGTGGTGAGGCGAGAACACCTGGGTGCATCACAATGGCAGGGAGGAGTCAGTGAGGGCTGAGGGCTGAGACATGAACATGAATAAGAGTTGGTAGAGACAATGGATTCAAGACAGAATTAGAAGGACTTCTTTTTTTTTTAAATCATATGACCCTAGGCAAATCTCTTTGTTACTCTGGGCCTCAAATGCCCTACATGCAAAGTGAGTGAACTGGACCAGAAGCCTTTATGATCACTTCTAGCTCTGACATCCCATAATCCATATTATTTACCTCAGCACAGAATTCAGTGACAGCCAACTGTAGTGCCCTTAACTTTCTCTTCGGGGTCATGTGGAAGAAACTGCTAGTTGCTTCCCAATATCTTTCTCCCCTTTTTCATTAGTAAAAGAACTTCAGTTTTTAGCCAAGTAATACCATCAAACTAAAAGACTGAACTTCCAGGTTCCCACAAAAATAACGACATTCTACCCACTGAGATATAAGTGGGAGCATCATGTGGAACTTTGGAAAACTCCCCTTTAAAAGGAAGGGGCTGATAGGATGAATAACACAATCTCTGCCTTTGAGTTGCTTAAACTCCACTTTGGGAGAGAGAAATAAAACACTGGAACAATGAACATATACACGATGAAGACATACATGAGTTTGTCTTTTACCAGTTGTTCTAGATGTTTCATTCAGTCTCCTGGGAGGAAGCAATTGGAAAATCTTTGTTTTATTATTGTTCAATTACAGTTGTCCCCACTCCCTCCCTGCCATTGCTCTCCCCTGCCCTGTCCAACCCCCTCATTCAACAGCTATTATGTCCCCATTATATTCCAGATTCTGCCAAATTAATCAGAAACAAAATTTGACCTCAAGGTGCTCCCAACCCAACATACACACAATATTGATCTAATATTTAAAAACAGCATTTAATAGTAAAATACAAATTTTTTTAGCTTCTATTAAATAATGCAGGAGTTAGTGACATGGAACTTGTATTCCTACCTGGCAACAATTTGCTGGATCTGAATAACAATGCCTCTTTTCAAGGGGGTTGTGTTCTTCAGCTTATGACAATTGTCATTTTTCTTATACCAAACTTGAAGCTGGAATGCAAAAGATGTCATATGTTCTTATCATCAGAAACAAATATTTATCAAGCACTAATACATCAGAATAGTAAATTTGAAATATAGTGGGCTCTACAACCTACTTTAGTGCCTATGTTGGTATTTGAGAAAAGAGAGAAGAGATGAGAAGGGGCAGTACAAACAATAAAATCCTATTTCATCCTACTTTTGTATTTGGCTGTCAGGACATGGGTTTGATGATGGATCTCTCGCATCAGTCTTGGTCATGAAGGTGAAAGCCACACCCTAGAAACAATGAATCAGAGATGTGGTCTCAGGAGTCTGGGTCCCTGATGACTCCCTGGAACTGCCACAACCAGTATTATGTGAAAGAATAAAACCCTAGAGGTGAAAATTCTTATTTTGCATTTCCTGTCTCATGAAGCCAACCCTGATCTTACTGATCCCAAGGTTCAAGTTCAAATAAAGCCCCAGTTTTATGCAGGAGCATAAGCTAGCTGCTATTCAGTAAACAATCCCAAACATTTTTTTATACCCTCACTATATGGAGTGATCCCAAACACTGAACTGGAAATCTGATCCTACCTGGTCATGTGTATCAGTAAGGATGCTTTGGGTGACAGATAACAGAAAATCCAAGTAAACAATAAGGACACTATGTTATCTCAATTGCCAAGAAGTCCAGAGGTGGAACAGTGTCAGGGGTGGTTGATCCAGTGCCTCAAAGGCACCACCACGAGCTCAGGCTCATTGTTCACATCATTGTCATCCACAGTGTGTCATTGGTCCTCCACATAACCCTTCTTGGTTGTAACAACTCCAATAAACTCCAAAGTCATCCTTTGCTATCATTACTCAGAGATGGAAGAAAACTTTTCCAAAAGCTTCTGTGAACAGGCTTCCCTTCATGTTTCTTCGGTTCGAGTTGTATCACATTGTCACATACTTATCCCCAAACCAGTCACTGACAAAGAAGATAGAATTATTATGATTTGGCTTAAACTAATCAAGATTAATTCTCTGGGGACAGAAAATGGTAGGTTATATCTTCCCTGAAACCATCACTGCTCAATATCCAATAAAATTGAGGTCCTGCTAGGAAGGAACAAGGAGTAGGAAATTGATGTTGGTTAAGCAATGAACAATTCCACCAAATCATGTAACCCTGTGTCATTCATTTTTCTTCTCTGTGCCTGAATTTCCTTCTCTGTAAAATGGGAAGCATGGACTAGAAGACCTCGAGGGTCCTCCAAGTTATCTTCCCAATTGACTATGAGTGCCCAGGACTAGTGGCAGAAGAGGCTGCCATTTAGGAATCACAGCACCATCAATAACAGCCTAAGAAGGTCTAGAAAGAAGGTGGTAAGACTACTTGTCAAACCATTGGCCTTTCCAAGGGGATTCTGATGCCCATCACTGATTCCAATTCATTTATTTGCCAGAATGTATAGGAATAAACTTCCTATACATTCTGAACTCTTCAATGGGCCCCTGCTCTGCTCTTCTAGGGGATGAAGTGAGAACAGATTTAGGGGTAAAGGGCAGGGGATGAATGGAGGAAGAGCTGTAAAATCTAGGTTCCATATTTTCCTCTGCCAGTAACTTAAATTCTATTTCACAACTCATCCTTCCCAGGAAGCTTATGAGAATTCCTCCAGCTTTCCTGGAGTCTGTGTACCCATGTAGTCCGCCAGAAGAATGGGAAGTCACAAAGCAAATAGGATGCATCTTTCTGAAGCATCAGTTAATATGAAGATTAGGGGAGATGGTAAGGTAAGTTATTAAACTGGTCAATGGTTTAAAACACTAATTTAGGTTGAATTAACCATGGGCATATTAGAAAGCAAAGATAGTGTGGATTTCTTTAAAAGAAATTAAGATTTTTAAGAAATGCCAAGTTTCCAGCCATGTCCCACAAATCACTTAGAGAGTGACAGACATTCATCTTCCTCGATCACTTCTGAGAACTCATTCATTCAAACCTCTGGGTCTGCCACTTACATGCTCAATAGCTCAGTGTAGTTGGGCAAAGTATGTAACATATAGAAGGCTGTTTTCTCTTCTGTTGAAGGAAATCCCACTGTTAAATGTCAGTGTTAACTTTACTTACTTCACTAGATGAGTGTAAGGACCAGAAGTGATAGTGCCTGGAAATGTTTAGCATGAAGCCTCAATAAATATTAGTTTTTATTAAGTAATATGTGCTTACTGGTAAAAAAAAATGACAAACAACTAATATGTGTTAAGTACCTCCTATGTGCCAACTACTGTGACAGGCATTAGGGAAATAAAGGTAAGAAGGGAGTATCTTGCAATCAAGTGCCTGCTTTGTGCCAGGTGCTGGACAAGGAGAACTGAGCCAGATGCTTTCACATACACGTTTTCATTCCATCCAGGACAAATAAGATGCAATCCTGTCTTTCAGGTGCAAGGCAGCGGTCTGGGAGGACAGAATGTCTGGTGGTTGGAACTCCACTTCACTGGATGATCAAGATTATGACAGCGATTTGTGCTGCTCCAGGTGTGTCCTCTTAACACCCACTTCCTTTAATTTATAACTAGGCACCCTGTGAATTCCTGGTAGATGTATTTGAGAGTCAGTTATGAAAAGCATAGGACCAGAGACAAAGTGGGCAACTGCCAGTCACCGAAACCCTGCCACCGCCAATTTACTGTGGCCGTCTCTTCCAGCCTCCTACATCACTGGATTGTTTTGTGCACTTTGTGTCACTTCTGCACTCAGACCTTGTGCCACAGCTGGAATTCTGGCTGTCCTTGACCAGCTAAGTAACCTTGGGCAAGCCACTTGACCTCTCCAAGTTTCACTTTTTTTCATTCATCAAATAGAAATAAAAATAGTTCCTTCCTCATAGGATTGGGTGGTTGTTTCCCTATGTGTTAAGCAGGACAAAATAAGTTCCAACCCTTATGCAACTGAACAAGGTAATATACCTAAGCCCTTAATACATTGTCTGGGATGTAGAGGGTATAACATAAAATAAATAGTGGCTGTTATATAATTATGATTAGGTTCTTACCGCTCTACCTAAGCTTTTACCAGGGCAAGCACACTGGCTCATTTTGCTCCTTGGTATGAGTCATCTCCTGTCATCTCCACTGGGATAAATATGAGAAACCAGTGGGAGTCAGTGAAACATGGAAGCAAGCGAGTCCTCAGCTAGAATAATCCATCTTTAGGGATGATCACAGAACTACCCCTGACTGTACTGGACCCTTTACATGTCTCCTCAGAGTTAGTCCTCACTTTGCTCTGTGAGGATGTCCAGCCCACTACCCCATGGTGACTCTTCGTCAGCCACGTATCCTTCCTACAGAATCTGAAGGGGGAAATGTCTCCTCTTACATGAAGAGCTCTGACCCCAGTTGTGTTTCCCTGGCTAGCTGAGACCAACCAGATGACATCATTTTTTATAATCATTCCTTACCCACATGTCAGCCCATTTTAATTTTTTCAGGGTGTTTATATGTGCACCTGCATGTTTCCCATTTTCAGCCCAAGTAAACAAACTGTCCTTTAGCTTATTAGGGTGCACATTGGATATTTTTGGTGCTGTAACACTTCAGAACAGTAAATAGTCCTTCCTCCTAAACAGAAGGACAGACCATTACCATATGCTGGTCCCAGAGACCCCTGAGAATTGAGGAAAAGGCTACTAGGGAAAGAGCTCATGGCAGCAGGATGTCTGACACGAGCGAATTGACATCGGGCATCTTAACCCTTCCGGGCCTCAATTTTCTCTTTGGCAAAATGAGAACAGTGGACCCCGTGATCTTCAGTTTGCTTCATTTACCCATTAAACAAGTAATTACTAAGCCCCTGCTGTATGCCAGGCACTGGGGATGCCATGATGACCGAGACAGGTCCTGCTCTCCCGGTGCTTATATTCCATTCACAAAGACAATAAACAGAGAACTAACTTCAGACAGTGAGGAGTACCAAGGAAAAGGTAAAGAATGATGATGAGCTAGACAAGTGCCTTGGATGGGGTGGGTGGAGCCACTTTCAACAGGATGGCCAGACGAGGCCCCTAAGGAAGCCACACTCAGGCTGCGAACTGAATGAGGAGAAGCAGCTAATGATGAGGAAGAGGATGCCAGGCAGAGGGAATAGTTGTAGAAGTTGTAGAATTTTCCTTGGGGAAGAATGTGGGTCTGCCCCAGATGAGGAAATGCTGTTTTTACATATGCAGTGATGACATAGGCCCTGGCCCCTGAGAGGCGGCATGGCCTGACAACTCCCTGTGCAGGCCTGGAGAGAGCTACTGCCCGTGAGGCTCAGCCACGAAGTCTGAATCACTGCTGAGAGCCAAGTCGCTGGAGGCAACAGAGATTAATGCATGCTGACCTTTCTGAGCGGCAATGACAATGATAAATGAAGGAGGGTTTGGATGCTGGCCCTTGACTATAAGAGGAAACAGGCAGATCATAAACTGAGGTTGATGTTCTGAAGCTTAAGTTTCACCAGCTATGCGGTTTCTAGAGCTGTTTGCTGCCCCAGAGCATGTCAGGCATTTGGACTGGCCTTCTGGACTTTCAGACTAAGCTATCAGCCCAAAGCTCTGAGCCAGGAACACATACAGCCAACCTCACAAAGCTCTTGGCCTCTGCTGGGGGATGGACCAGCCTGGTGGGCACACGGGTACCTGGGGCAAGGCCATGCTGGGAGTAACAAACACCTGACCAGCAATCCCAGCAGCACCCACAGGAGTCAGAAAACCTCTCCAGCCATCCTAATAGAATCTGCTAGGACCAAGCATGGGGTGGGCTCCTCGAATACAGGATCTCATTTAACCCTCAAGACCCCTTAGGGAAAGTCCTGCCATTACCCCTTATACACAGATAAGTCTGCAAGACATTTTGCCACTTACCCAAGGTCACGCAATGGCAAAAGTGGAATTCTAACTTGGGTCAGGCTAATTTCAGGTTGCCGGTTCCATTCTCTTCAGCAATGCATCAATTACATGGGAATTGTAATTATATGTGTCCTAGCCTCATCACATAGCTGTTAAGAGACTCAACCTAGGTGAGGAAGTGTTTTGTAAACACTGATAAGCTATTCCGGGCTCTTCTGGTCCCAGCATAGTTCCTAACAGCGTTGTTGTCTGCACGATTTCCTGCCCACCCTCCCACCACACACCTATTTCCCACCCTCCACTCCTGTACGGAACACCCACCTGTGTGATTGCTGCAGCTACCCCTGAACTTGCTGCCCATGCTGCCCCTGGGGTGATGGTACGTGCCTGCCTTCCTCCAGAGCCACAGTGGCCCTGCCCCAGCCTTGCTGGGATGTCCTGGCATTGGGCCAGCGGGATGCGGTGGGTGTGTGGAAAATCTGAGGAGACGTCTGTCTTTCTTGGGAAGAAACTACAGTTCACTGGAATTCTATAAATTATGCACCCAGAGAGGATTTAGTTTAGAAAGAAAAGGGGGAGAAAATCCCTTGATATTTGCTTAGGGAGCAGGGTTGGCTGAGCTAGGGCCAAACCCCACATATTTGGCCTAGCTTACTGGGTTGCAAAATAGGCTCATGTTCCAGGAGGTGGCTGGAAAGGCCACAGAACAACCTCCATTTCTCTGCAGGACTTTCTTCAGCCTACTTGCCATGCCCTTGACCAGCCTGGGCCTATAGCTTGGATTTTTGGGCCGTGAAGGCTGGGGGGTTCAGAAAGTAGGTGAGCCACCATGATCTCTCTCTGCAAACACCTATCTTACTTGCTACCCCTTCGATTCCCTGAAGCCCAATGGACAGTCAAGAAAGCTGACCAGAGGACACCACCTCCAGGAAGCCTTCCTTTGGGCCCTGAGGCTGGTTAAGTGCTCTTTCCTAAGGGCTCCCACAGCACCTAGTACTTACCCCACTGTATTACTGGAGTGGCCACCAGCTAGTTCTCCACGGGCTCCTTGAGGACAAAGGCCTTGTGAGTTTCACTCACTGTGGTATCCCCAGCATGGTAGTTCAGTGAAGAAAAGAATAAAGACTACCTCTAGCCTCCTAGAGTTCTGGGGCTTTTCAGCTCCAAGAATTCCTGGCAGCTGAAGACAGGCATCCTGGGTGTTGTGTTGTGTTTTGCTCTATCTGTTTTTCTAGCTTCATCTCCCACTCTTCTCGGTCTTCCACTAAATGCTTCCTCAAGTGTGAACTGCTTGCAGTGACTCACCAATCTGTTTCTGCTCCCTGCCTTTGTTGACCCTGACTGCTCCGCTCCCCATCCCTTCACCCTCACTGCCACTTGGACTTGAAGAAGCAGTCCCAACCTCCTTTCATGCAGGAAGTCTATTCTAACCCTCCCCATCCTACCCAGACTCCCCTCCCTCATTGGTTAGAAACCCCTATCTCAGATCCCATAAAACACCTGGCCATGCTTGTCGCTGGGCTTACCATGGGCCTCCAGAGATTTATTTATATAACTGTCCCCACCCCACCCCAGCCTCCGACTGCTTGGAAACAGAGAGGCTGTCCTAATTACCTCTGTGTTCTAGCACCATGCACAGTGCCTGACAGTAGCAGCTGTTCAGTGCATGCTTGTTGAATTAATTAATTAACTAACATATGCAGAAGATAATAATAGCATGCCATGTCATGGGGCAGAGCGTGATTAAGATCCCAGCAAATGCTGTGAGCTCAGAGGAGGGAGCAAGTGCTGTGGGCTGGAGCGGAGGGGCTACTGTAGAAAGAGACACTGACCGGAGATAAAGCACAAAGGGCAGGGTGGAGAACGGCCAGGGGGCTGCACAGGGAAGTGAGAAAACATCTGGGCTTTGAAAAAAGTAAATCAGATCATGGCCTACTGCGACTTAAAACAGCAGCGACTTCTCCCGGTAGGTAAGGGAAAATCCAAATGCCTTATCAAAGCCTAAGAGGCCCCATGGAGCTAATTCAGCCCTCAATCATTGCAAAGAGAAACTGAGTCCCAGAATGACATTTACAGGGATGCCATGACCACGGTGCTTTTATTTAAAATACTTTGTATTGTTTTAAAAAAAGTTTAGCAAAGCATGTGTAATATTTTTACTAAAAATATATTAGCCTTCAGTTTGAAATCCCTGGTACAATTTCCCTGAGCTATTTCTTATGTGAACCAAGTACTGAGCCTGCCTTTGTGTAACATGGTAGAGATTTTTGTTTTTTCCATCATGACCCACTTGAAATGTGCCCCATTTAATGCCATAGGAACCTATTCTGGAGTTGTTTATCTTTTAAATTGCTATGGAACCTTAATGTTACAGCCTTCAAACCAGGCCTCCTGAGAACCAGGGGAAAAAAAGGAGTATGTGTTTCTTCCATCACTAGCTGCTGAGGCCCTCCTCACACCAGCACTGGGCCAGGTGTAACTGTGGTGTGTGTCCACCACAAAGAACTTGTGATCCGAGAGGAGCGAGGTATGGACTCAGTGCCAGGTCATGAGAGTTGAGCCAGGCACCGCACTGACCAGCTTACATCCTTTGTTTCTCATTCTCCCAATAATCGGAAGGGGCAGATATTATTACCCTCACTCTGTAAGTGAGAAAACTGCAGTGTGCATGTCAGAGTGGGACCCTCGGCCCAGGCGTGCACCTCACCTCAGCCTAAAGCCAAACAAGACTAGCCCCGCAATGGGGGAGGGGAAGTGGCTTCCACCGTTCTAAGTACATAAGTTGCCGGACAAGGCACCAGCCCAGCCCTTTACGGAAAAGGTTTTACAGCTATTGATCGCCTATGTGTGCATCGCACTTTTGGGTAACTATTTCTTACAAGAACCTCCAAGGAAGGTAATGCAATGCCACAGCTACAACGTAGGTAAGCAATTCCATTTCACAGTGGCTCTTAAGAGATGCTGAGTCACACAGACACAGAGCCGTAATCTAACTCCATCAGTCTTGATGCAAAGTCTTTCTACCCCACTGGGCCCAGCTAAGAAGAAGTGATGAACATCAGACCATTTGGTTAATTACTTATGACTCCAGGGAGATCAGCAGAGAAGGGCTCATCTCGAGGCAGGAACATGCAGGAAATACATGGAAGAGTTTCGCCCTCTAAACAGGCTGGTAAGAATGGGTCCAGGAGACGGACGGACAGATCTGTTCCATCACTGCAGCGCTGGGCCCTTCCAATTATCATCACCGGGCCAGAAATGGCCCAGCCCCCAACAGGGCCTGGGCCAAAGTCAGGTGACCCAACGGCATAACTGATCACCAAACCCAATCCAGATTGAGTGAAAGGTATATAGTCAAATTTAGGAACCAAAAACAGCAAGAGCCACCAAGGGACAATCCCAGATGGCAGTCTACAAAGTGCCAGCAGGAAGGTCAGAGAGACCGGGAAGCAGATTGACAGCCAGCTTTGTCGGACACACCAGGGCCTGGCATGGAGCCAGCAGGTATTTTCATAGCACATTGGAGTCCCTTCATACCCCAAGCCAAATACACACGCCAGGGAGAGCAGCAATGGAGACAGAGGGGGAAGGAGAGGGAGGAGGAGAGAATGAAAGCAGTGCCTTTGACCCCCCTGTCATTGTGCTCCACGAGCACACCCCCCACCCCCTGAGGGAATATGAGGTGGAGACCAGCTGTCCCTCAGACCTCTCAGCGAGTGCATCAGATGACAGTCAAGGTGATTGCTGTGTTCAAAGCTAAGTATTTTTATACCTAAATATAAACCAACCAATTCACCTGGTGTTTGTCCAAAGAAAGAATAGTATGCTCAAATACTAGAAAAGAAGGCCTCTGTGATGGACTAAGTGAAAGCTCTGCAAAGGTTACTTTCCTGATCTCCAGCTCCATGAGCCTCCGCCGTTGAAGGGTGCGTGATGTGGTGCAGCACCTCCTGGAGGCGCGGGGCCCAGAGCCTGAAGTCTGACACAAATTGGTATTTGGCTCATGGAAAGTGGTTTTGTTTTTAAATAGATAGCTAAATTCCTCACCACCAGCAATTCTGGTGTGGCAGGGTGGCCCCACTGGGAAATGTGTGATGGAGGCTCTTCAAGGAAGAAAAGCAGTTGCTCCCTATTGCTCCCCTGCACCCAGCCACCGACCCATATCCCTTTTCTCCAGGAGATGGGACATTCTCTTACACCAAGGGGACATTTAGGGGCCTTTGTCTTCTAAAGCCCAGCTCTGATAAAATAGAGATGAAGCTGAAACAAGATGTTGGCAGACTCTTCCTGTATTTTTATTTTTTAAATTTTAATAAGAATTCATTTGAGCCTAACTGACATCATATGTCAGGGAGCAAGCACTCAAATGTTTGTGGCAAACACTTAAAGGGAAAGCAAGTAGGGTTCCTGGAGGGAGAGAATAATGGGCGTGGAGGTGGGGGTATCTGAGAGGCAGGGACGTGTACCCTGCCCCTTGTAGTGTCCCTGAGAGGCTTGACCTCGGATGGGAAGTGATTGCCAGATGCCTCTGGAGGCTGGCCTTGAGTTCCGGCCAAGGCTGTGGTCAGAAGGCTCAAGGTTTCCAAGGGAGAGCAAGGCCGGGACAGTTGGAAGTCCCTTCTAAGAAGTCGTCTTGGGCAGATGGCAGAAGGTCACTGAACCAGACACCAGCCCAGGGAAGCAAAAGAGTGATCCAGCAATGGAGCTACCAGGAGTCACAGGCCAGTGACCTTTGGCTCTCCCTCCTTTTCCCAGAACCAGGAGCCTTGCACCTTCCAGTAGAAGGGACGGCAGTAGCCCCCACTAATGACTGATATTGACTTTCTCCTCTACCTGAGGAGTGGGGAGAAGGTGCTCAAGCTGCTTTACTTTCATTTAGAATAATGAATGAATACATTGCTTCTTTTTTAATATTTTTAGAGAGGGGAAGGGAGGGAGAGAAACATCAATGTGTAGTTGCCTCTCACATGGCCCCCACTCGGGGCCTGGCCTGCAACCCAGGCATGTGCCCTGACTAGGAATCGAACTGGCAACTCTTTGGTTCACAGTCCACACTCAGTCCACTGAGCTACACCAGCCAAAACTGAATGTATTGTTTCTTAAGCCTGAGTTCTGCTCCATAATGTCTTTCTGAATATAATTATTACTGTGGTAATAATCATAATACCTAATACTAGTAGAGGGTTTCTTCATTTACACTTTTACATGCTAAAGTTCCTGAGGTCTGGATATTGTTGTCCTTTGGGGTGTGGACTATAGAAAGGACTCTTGGCCTTTGATTTCATCCTCAGTAGTGGAGACCTTTTCCATAACACCCTTCGGTGCTCCATTGGCAATTGTCATTACCCATTTCAACCCTAGAAAACGGACTTTCTTTAAACAGCATCACTGGAGCTCCCTCTCTACCAAGTGCCACTAGCTGTCCTCACACGTGTGGCCAGTGTGATGACGAACATGACTGACACATACTAAGAGCTCAGTAAATGCTTGTTTTAAAAAATGAGTAAGGAATAAATTATTTGATTAATTTGATTAAGCCAGTTTTTCAGTCAATAAACTTTATTTCTTAGAGCAGTTTTAAGTTTGTAGAAAAACTCAACAGAGCCTTGGCTGGTGTGGCTCAGTGGATTGAGTGCTGGACTGCAAACCAAATGGTCACCGGTTCGATTCCCAGTCAGGGCACATGCCTGGATTGTGGGCCAGGTCCCAGTAGGGGCTGCGTGAGAGGCAACCACACAGTGATATTTCTCTCCCTCTCTTTCCCTCTTCCTTCCTCCTTCCCTTCCCCTCTCTCTAAAAATAAATACATAAATAAAATATTTTTTAAATAAAGAGAAAAACTGAACAGAAAGTGCAGAGTTCCCATACACTCCCACCCTTCCCCAGCCATAGACACAGTTTCCCCACTATTACCATCTTGCATTGGTGTGGTACCTTTTTTACCATTGACCACACAATATCAGTGCATGATTATTAGTTAAAATCCATTGTTTACAATAGGTTCACCCTTTGTGTTGTATGGTACTATGGGTTTTGCAAATGTATAATGTAATGTGTCCACTATGACAGTATGACATGGAATAGTTTCACTGTGCCAGAAATTCCCCTTGCTTTCCCTTTTCATCCCTCCCTTCCCCTAACTCCTGGCCGCCACTGGTTTTTGTTTTTAACCATCTCTATAATATTGCCTTTTCCAGAATGTCAGCTAGTTGATATTATACAAATGTAACCTTTTCACACCAGCCTCTTTCACTTGCCAGTATACAGATGAGTTTCCTTCACATCTTTTTGTGGCTTGATACTGCATTTCTTTTTAACCCTGACCAATTTCTAATTGAATGGAGGCACCGCAGTTTGTTTATCTATTGAAGGATGTCTTGGTTGATACCAATTTTTGTCAATAATTAACAAAGCTACTGTAAACATTTGTATGCAAGTTTTTGCATGAACATAAGTTTTCAACTCATTTAAGTAAACACCGAGGAGCATGATTGTTGGATTTCATGCCAAAGCTATGTTTAGCTTTAGTAAGCCTGTTTCTTAAAAAGGCCAACTACTATCCTATAAGACAGGAGGGTTATAAGTGAGCTTCACACGGAGTAACACTGTAAAAGAGGCCCTGCTTTCATTTGCAGTAAACAAAATGTTTAGCTTCAAAGTGTACACCTGACGCCTGGCGTCCTTGGATTTAGCGAATAATAGGCTATATAACTGCCCCCATGTTTTCGCTTCGGTCTTTTCAATTTGGCTGCCAAACAGACTGGTCTGAGAAGATTCTTACCCACTGGAATTATATATGCTAGCGGGGAAGACAATGAATAAATATTCAACTGAAACCTGTTCAGGTGAAAATACTGGATAGGAAAAGATCACAAAGAAGCAGACAAGAAAATAAATGAGATCCCTCATTAACTTTCACAGTGAGTCTGCATGTGCAGCTGAACTAGGATTGCAGGGAGGGCAGTGCAGGAAGGGCAGGTAACTCAGAGACAATTTGAGTACAAGGAGATACTACCAGGCCCTATCCCTATAGCAGAGGAAGGCAGGTATGTTATGGGGAAAGATTTTTAGTATTATTATTGATTAGAGAGAGAGAGAGACATAGATTTGTTGTTCTACTTATTGCACTCATTGGTTACTTCTTATATGTGCCCTGACCGTGGATTGAACCTGCAACCTCGGTGTATTAGGATGACACTCTAACTGACCGAGGTACCCAGCCAAGGCAAGGGGAAAGATTTATATTTGGGGCAAAGAAAAACTTTAGAACATGAAAACAGAACACAAAATGTCCTTACACATCTTCTCTGTCCAATGTTAGCTGCCTTTCTGTACATCTTCACATCATAACCTCTTGACCTGGTATATCTCTCTCCATTTAAACTGGAAGAATCTTAACTTTTATCACTGTCCCTCACATTGCTACTTTGCACATAGTAGGTGCTCAAGAAGAGTTCAGTACTTTGAATGGGGAAGCTTTTACCAATACACACATGGAAAAAGGATTCCAATTTTACCCTCAAAGTTCAACTATCACAAAAGTCAAACAAAACCAGAAATCTCCTCCTCTTGGTGAACAAGTGTCTTTAAGTGGGGTTGGAATGAAACCAGCATATACATTTCCAGAGCTTTGTAATCATTAACTATTCTCCACCTTCCTGGGAAATGCGAACTTGGATAAGCTCCAAGTACCTTAGCAACAAGCCAGCAGCTCCCGAGCAGAGCCCCCAGTCCTCTGGTAAGGCCAGAATCCCAGAAACAAAGCATTTTTTATTGACATAAACTGTCTTGCTTCCAAAGCTGGAATCCCAAGAACCAAGCTAATGAGAAAACTCGGTGCCAGGATGTCAGAGTGAGTTAGGAAGGCCAGTCCGAGAACACTCTGTTTCTCTGTGCTCAGCCCAGACTGAAGGAGATACAGGGCAGACATATGCAGTGGTTTCTGAGAGGCCCCAGCAGTTAACACTTGGACATCCAGATAATCGCTGTCTTTAGCTGGCAGTGTGGGGAAGGGTGCAGACCGTGGAATGTTTTCTGAACGGACACGCAGTGCCCTGTGCGGTGGGATAGTGGAGCTGCCAGCTGTAGACCTGGGTTGAGTAACACCTGCAAACTGAACGTGACTAGCAGGCTCTCTGTTTGATAAGCCTCTCGGTGAAACCCCACCCCTCTCCTCTCCTTCTAATACCACCTATACCAGTGGCCCCATCCAAGGGCCCAACTGCCAGCACATTTAAAAGATGCACCCTCAGCATAGCAACTGGCGTCCCTTAGTTTCAGAAGGATAATTGACTTCTCTGAAAACTCCAACAGGAGGTGACATTTCTCCACGTCCCGTCCAGAATTACCTTTGAGTGTTTCCTGACTCTGAAACAGCTTAGGATGACTTAGCAAGCCAAGCACAGAAAAGGGCTTCAATTTGTGTTAAAAAGTAGTGAATGCTCGTTAGAATTTACTGAGCGCTATGCACAGCCATGTGTGCTAAGCACCTCACATTTATCGCCTCACTTAATCCTCACAGGAGGATTGGCAGTGAGGACCATCATGAACCCCATGTGAGAGACAAAAAGCAGAGGCTTAGAGAAACTGGGTTAGCAGTTCTCAGACTGCAGTTCTGGACCAGCAGCATTAACATCACCAGGGCACTTGTTAGAAATGAGCATTGCCAGGCACCCTCCCAGACCTACTGAACCAGAAACTCCATGGATGGAGCTAGAGCAATAAATTTCGACAAGCCCGACAAGTGATTATGATGCAACTTACCTAAAAGCACATAGCCAGAAGGATCCAAACACCAGCACTTTGGCTCCAGAGCCCTGCTCCTAACCTCTGCGCAGTAGATTCATCTAGACACAGATATAAAGGGCCTCTCTCTCACCTACGGTCACAAACTCCACATTTACAGAATTGACCATCATTTATAGATGTTTGGCTGCTGAAAGTGTTGGTCAGATTCGTAAGCGGGATCAAAGGGGAGAAGCAGCCTGACTTTTCTGTGTTAAGGCTTCTCTTTGACTCATGGGGCACTGTCACATTCCTCACAGGCAGGAAGAGTTCCTGGACTCGAAACATGTCACCCCACCCTAGCCACCAGAGCACCCCAGAGCCTACACCCCAGCCTTACGGAATCTTCATTTCACACCCAAGAAAGCAGACAAAGCAACTCAGAGGAATGAAGTGGAGAGTAGCTGATGTTAAAAACCAACAAATTAAAAGCATCTGCATTAATTTTTAAGGGATGCCATAATAATGTACCACAGCCTGAGGGCTTAGAACAATGGAAATCTATTGTTAGCCAGTCCTGGTGGGTGGAAGTCTGAAGTTAGGGTGTTGGCAGGGCCATGCTCCTTCTGAAGGAAGGATCTTTTCCTGCCTCTTCTGATAGCCCTGCATGTTCATTGGCCTGTGAAAGCATAATTCACATGGTTTTCTCTCTGTGTCTTTATATCATCTTCCTTCTGTATGTGTTTGTTTCTGTGTCCAAATTTCCCGTTAATGAGGAGACCAGTCATCTTGGATTAAAGGTCCTCCTACTCCAGTCTGACCTCATCTTAACTAACTCCATCTGCAATGACCCTATTTCCAAATACGGTAATATTCTGAGGGGGTTAAGACCTCAACACAAAATGGGGGAGGAAGGGACATAATTCAACCATAACATGAAAGGGGGATTAGACTACAGAAGTTTTTAAACATGGTGTTTGCTGAAAGACCATTCTGGAGATTTTTTAGACTGACCCCAGGAGGCCATCTACCTGAGGATAGTTTCCAGCATGGCTGATGATTAGACCATCTGGTATTTGTTAAAACGAGAGCTTCCTAAGCCTCATCCCAGACATCCTGAATAACAAAGAGATTCAGGGAATGGTATGTTAATAAGCACCCCTATGATTCTGATGCAGCCAGCCCCTCAGTGCTCCCAAATTTGGGAAGCACTGTTCTAGTCAGCCCTCATGGGATGCTTAACATTCTAGCCCATGTGCAAACCAAACTCCTCTGAGGTGGTACCCAGGTTCCCTCAGTATCCTGGCCCTTGGGCTGCCCTTCCAGGCCAGATGATTTCACTGAATGAGAGCCAACTTGAACCAGATTCTATGGAATCCATCTCCACTAACCCAATAACTTCCCCCCTTCAAAGAAACATAGACAAGTAGGCCACCAAGAGCTGGTGACCAGCTCAAGGGGGAAAATCCAGCGGCACCGTCGTTGCTCTGAGCTGAGCCTGGGATAGCAGCCACAGGGAACATAGTGGAGACGCAGAAGTCAGCAAGGAAACACTTCAGGGCAGGACTAGCCCCCTCTGTCCTGACAGCCATACCTCCTCCCGAACCCACCTCACTGACTCCCAGTCAGCAGCCAGGACACAGGACTCACAGCTCTGACAACTGTACTTGACAGATAGGGAGATTGCACAGCAGCAAAGAATGAGCCCTGGACTGGGTGTCTAGATTCACCAACTCAGTCTACCTCTCGGAAGCCCCATTTCTTCCTCTATTTGGTTCTCATCATCAATCTTCTCATGACAAGGAAGAGATACCCACTCAAGTCAGTCCAAGAGAAGGGAAGGTGACTCATTATAAGCGTATAGGTCCCAATGGAATGCGAGGGCAGGAAAGAACTCACCTGCCTTCGTGTGAACCGAAAACATTCTATCTTTTAAAGGCTGTGTGACCTATTTCTTCTCCCTGTGCCTCTGCTCACTCCCTTCTTTCTCTTGGCCAGAGGGCTTTCTCTGTCACTACCTCAGCGTATACAGCAGTCATCCTGGTTGACTTAGTTTCAACACTACCTTTCACTTCAGTTCCCCGCAGTTCAGTGACTCAGTTCCTCAATGTTCCAATTCCAAATTCCCAGAAGAATTGAGTCCAACCTGGGTCAAGCAACCAATTAGGTATGACATGACTGAGTAGTGGTTCACACAGTACAAACCCAGGCATCTGAGCTTGTACCTCCTTAAGGGCTGTGGGTGGGCAGCATCCGAAGTCATGTCTACTATGGTAATATCAAAAAGTCACCACCATTTTTCTATTAATTTTTTAGGAGGGGAGGGGATGGGAGGGAGAAAGAGAGGGAAAGAAACATTGACAGGTTGCTTCTTGTATGTGCCCCGACCTGGGACCAAACCCACAACATAGGCATGCGCCCTGACTGGGAATTAAACTGGTTTGCTTTGCGGGACAACGCCTAACTAACTGAGCTACACCAGTCAGAGACCATTTTCAAGCATTTACTAGAGCTACATTAGCACATATAATCTTCATTCAAACATTCAAGCTAATTGTTACAAATATGGAACCTGAAGCTCACAGAACTGAGGTTACTTATCTAAGGTCACTCAGCTAGTAAGGGATGGAGCAGAAATTCCAGTTCACATCACTAGATTCCACAGTAGCACATTTTCCTTTTTGCCATATAGCCTAGGGCACTTAGACCAGGAAATTGTACCATTTCATCCCATACCAGGAAAAAAACTAGAGGTTAACAATCTCTACCGTGACTATCTGACAGATTATATTAATGATAAAATAAAATCACAGACTGAAAAATGCATTGGGAAAGCTGTACAAAGTTAAATGCCAAGTCTTGAACATGCCTTCTACCACAGTCCCGCAGCGTGGTTTGCTCACTGGGTATTTCCCTGAGGACTACAGAGAGTTTGTTCCCCTCTCCTCTGAGGCCAGAATTGCTCTGCCTGAGTATTCTCTGCACATAGCAGGAGTATTCTATGCACATAAACAGGATCTGAATACTCAACCCAGAGCTTGACACTCCAAGGCCACTATTTGAAATAGAGTAACTTTCTTGTTTCTCATAAGAAATTTAGCTTCAATGCCCAAAAGTTGGTCAGCTGGGCTCAAGTTGGGTATAACAGAGCTTAAGCCACAATCACAGACAATTCTCAATTTTAATGCCACCCTTCAAACCCCAAGATGGGAGTCAGGCCCATGGAGTTTCTGTCCCAGAGGGAGGCATGTTTCAGAGCCTTGTTCACTCTCTGACATGGTGGAAAAGTGTGGAACAGACCAGGCTTTTGGGTCTTATGATGCTTCGTGGTATGAGTCACTTGGCCAGGGTATGGCGCCCAGCTGGAAACACTAGTCTAGATTAGCGACTTTCAAAAAGTGTGCCACAAGAATTTTTGAAACGTGCCATACCTAACTGGTCAGGTCACTGACTTCTTTTCCCTTAGACTGACTAATTAAAAAATGATAGCAGCCAGCACAACAATAGCTGCTCGTTATGAATGAATCAAAATTATATCTATTTTTTGTCAGATAGGAAAAAATATAATTTTTTGTGTGCCACAGAATTTTATTAATTAATTTATGTGTGCTATGAGATTTTTAAAAAGTTGAAATCACTTGTCTAGATGGTATGATTGTGTTTTGCATTTTGATTAACATTTAAAATCAGCTGGCTTTAGGTATAGCTAAGGTATTACCCTCTGTAATGTAAGCGGGCCTCATCCAATTAACTGAAGGACTTGAAAGCAAAAACTAAGCTATCCCAGGGAAGAAGTAATTCTGCCTCAAGAGATTCTGGCCTGCCCTACAGGTTTCAGACTTCAAGACCTTAATATCAATTCTTACCTGAATTTCCAGCTTTCTGGTCTGAAATAATCTCTTTCTCTCTCTCCCTCTCTCCCCTTGCCCTCTCTCTCTCCCCCTGACTACTCATTCGATCCTCAAGAACTGGACTACTGATGGTGGCCTGTGGACATCACCTCACATAGACTAACTACTGCAGGTGAGGCACTGGGCCAGACTAGGAGAGGGGAGCAGATCGTGATGGGCAGTGGCCAGGGGCAGGTCTTATAGACTGAGTCCCTTCTCCTTCCATAGGCTCCTGTCTCTCCCCCAGAGTCTTGCATAGCCTCGAAGAGCTCACTGAGGTTTGTATACCTCAGGGGTGTCAAACTCATTTTCACCGGGGAGCCACATCAGCCTCACGGTTGCCTTCCAAGGACCGAATATAATTTCAACCCCTTAACAGTTAAGAAGTGGTTACCTTTATACAATCCTAAAATTATTTTGGCCCTTTGAAGGCAACCATGAGGCTGATGTGGCCCCCGGTGAAAATGAGTTTGACACCCCTGGTATAGATCCTCACCACTCAAAATTCAGACCATAGACTAGCTGCCTGGGTATCACCTGGGAGTTTATTAGAAATAAAGAAGCTCAGGCCCCACCTCAGACCAAGTGAATCAGAATCTGCATTTTAACAAGATTCCTCAGTTATTCAAATACATAGAAAGTTCAAGAGGCACTGTGATTGAAGGCAACCTGAAATTACAGAATGAACCTTGGGATATTGAGAGATATGTTAGGTGTTAAGAAATATGGGTGGCATTCCAGACTGGACTCTAGACAGCTCTTAGAACTTGAGCAAAACTAAAAAGGAAATAGACATGCTCAAAACTAACAAGAATAGGTTAGTTGGCAAGGTTTCACTATGTGTGAGGCACTAACCAGGGCAATCTGTATTTCTTTGGAAAAATATCTGTTCAGGTCCTTCACCTATTTTTAAATTGAGTTATTTGTGTGAGGTTTTTTGTTTGTTTATTTTTGGGGTTTTTTTGGTTGCTGTTGGTTTTTTGTTTTTTGTGTTTTTTTGCTATTGAACTGTATGTATTCCTTATATTTTTGGTTCACAAATAATAGATTTGTGAACCTTATCAGATCAATGGTTCACAAATATTTTCTCTCATCCTATAAGTCTAGCTCAGGGCCTTTTCATTTTCCTGATTGTTTCCTTTGCTATACAGAAGCTTTTTAGTTTAATGTAGTCCCACTTGTTTATTTTTGTTTTTGTTGCCTGTGTTTTAGTGTCATATCCACAAAAATCATTGCCAAGACCAATATCAAAGAGATTTTCCCCTATGTTTTCTTCTCAGAGTTTTATGGTTTCAGGTCTATTATATAAGTCTTTAATTTATTTGGTGTTAAGTTTTCTGCATGGTGTAAGATAAGAGTTCAATTTTGTTTGTTTGTTTGTTTGTTTGTTTGTTTGTATGTGGGTGTCCAGTTTTACCCACACCATTTACTGAATTCAGACTATCCTTTCCCCATTGTGGATGTTTGGCGCCCTTTTCAAAGATCAGCTGACCATACATGCATGGATTTATTTCTGCGATCTCTATTGGACTGTACCTGGTTCTACTCACCTGTAAATCTCCAGGGTCTAGCCCAGTGCCTGACAGACAGCCAGCACTTAGTATCTGTTAGATGTGAGGTAGATGATCACTTGCAGCTCCCAATCGTTAACACCCATTCTCTCTCCCCACACAGAAGTTGGAGAATGGGCTACAACCCAAAGGAGGAAACCAGCCTCCCCTTGATTAATAAATAACAAACAAGACTGCTGCCCAAACTGCATACCTTGGGTTTATCCATTTCAAATCAGTGCTACCATGGAGCCACAACGAGCACAAATAACTGTTCATAATCTTAATGGCTGCTAGTTTTACACGGTCGTACTGTTGCCTCCAAAACAGAGAAGATAAATCATGTACCTAAATTGAAAATGTGGGACACATTTCGACATCACTGAGGCTTCTCCAAAAATCCAGAGCAAAAAGGAACAGAGCTAAGTTGAATCCTTCTATGTTTAAGGTACTGCAAGGTTAATTCAGACACCAGTCATGTTGACCTAAAAGGGCAAATTATTCAGGGTTATATAATAGATTAGACAAGTTCTTTCAAGCAAATTACCTTTTCAATATGAAAACCTTCTTTCAGAAACCAGCATCATTTTAATAAGGGACTAATTTAGTGGTAAATGAAAGGATCCATTGCAATTCAGAGCCCTACTTCATGTGGTCTGCTTAGGAACCTATTGCAAAGTCTTCATCCCTGGCCTCTTGGCTATGATGGTGTTTAAATAAAGGCATCTCTTTTCCAAATTATGTTGCCATTTATCAAAGCTGCAATTCTTCTCCTTAGGGTCCAATTTTATGTTCATTTGCTTGTTTACCAAGTCCTAGTTGGTCTTTTTTTACCCCCAAATATAAATATGCCTCCAACTTTGATTTAAGGCCAAGGATTTCTAAAAGCAAGTCAGGCTTCAGAATGTTGTTCTTTCCTGTGGGAAAGCCTTATCAGATCTCATCACACCCATACTGATTTTGTGAAAATAAACTCACTTGAAAACCAATAAGAAGCCCAGCTTTTGGGACCAGTGACAGTGAAAACATCATGAATGTAAATTTGAGCTCTCCTGGCAAAGGTTTCTTCTACTCTCCAAACACAGCAAGGAATCTGCCATGAGACATTCAATTCTCCTGTAATTCTGGATTTCCCAAAGCAAATATAATTTGAAGCAGAGATATCCAGTAGCCCAGCGCAATCATTTGGGTTGAAAGAATTGATTTCAAAAGGGAGAACTTCTCTGGACAAGGAATAATTATGTTTATAGTTGTCTTTGGAGACGTTTGAGTTTTGCTCACTAGCTAATTCAGAAGAAGACAGAAATTTTAGGAAATTAGAGGAACAATCTCTTCAATGTTCACAGTCGGTGTTCCTGCTGAGACCTCTAAAGAGAAATGATTTATATGTGCTTCAGCTCAATCTTCTGCTTTCAAGCCTCATGCATTAAGAAAAACAAAAGGATTCACTTTTCTCTGCTAGACAAGGTCTGACCCAATTTTGATTATCGAGGGCCAGGTCCTCAGGTAAGCACTTCCCATGTGATACACCATAAATTTCACAACAACCTGAAAAGGCAGGTATATACTATACTAGCTCCACTTGCTAGATGAAGAAAATGAGGCTCAAAGGGGTAACAAGCCTACCCAGGATCACACAGCCTGTAAAGCTCAGACCTGGGCTTACATACTGGACCATCTGACTCATCACCTGAGCAGGTTTGTCTCCCAGCTTTGCATTGTTTTCCGCAGGCATCAGGCCAGCAGCTTGGGTCTGTCCCCATGGTATTTTTCCTTCCCCATAGCCCTCCTAATCCTCCCTCCAGGTGGAGAGAGCTTGCTCCAGGCTGTCTCCCAGTCCCCATCTTCTTGTGGCGGTCCTTGAGTACATCAGTCGCCTTAGAGGGCAGGGCCTGTGTCTTTCATTTCTCATTTATGTCCGGGGCCTACAACAGCCCTTCAGGGCTCTTGAAAATGTGATATGTGACAGATTGGGGTTTCGATCCCCTCTCCTAAAGTCTTACTCACATCATCTAGGAAATACCCTCAACTTGAGACTCCTTCTATTCCATCGACCAAGTCACAGATAAAAATATTCATTCAAACCCACAGTCTCCTTTTGTTCTGCACCAAGAGAGACCAGCTCTGCCTGTGCAGGAAGGAAGAACAAGAGAAGAAAAAGGAAAGAAGAAAAGAGAAGGGCAAGAAGAGAGATGATAGGGGTGGGGTGGGGTTTTGGGGGTGGAACTAGTCCTGCCCATATCCAGCAGTGAACCCCTTTCCTACCACTATTACAGTGATCGTATGAAGGCCTGAAACAATTAAAGAATTTGGGACCTGACAAGGGAAATCAGGAGGGGTTTAACAAAATTGCAATTATAACAATGTCTTACTCATTGTTTATTTTCATTGCATTTTGTTTTTTTTCTTTGTTATTGTTGTTTGAATATACTTGTCTCCATTTTCCCACCACCACTTTCCCCTGCCAAACGCACCCCCACCTCCCACTCCATTTTTCCCTCCTTTGGCTTTGTCCTTTGTACATGTTCCTTGATGACCCTTTCCCTTCTTTCCCCCATTATCTCCTTCCTCTGTCCCCTCTGATTACTGTCAGTCTGTTCTTTATTTTCATGTCTCTGGTTCTTTTTGCTTGCTTGTTTGTTTTGTTGATTATGTCCCACTTATAGGTGAGATCGTATGGTATTTGTCTTTCACTGCATGGTTTACTTCACTTAGCATAATGTTCTCCAGATCTTCACTTAAGAACAGGATATAGTAAAACCAACCAACTAGCTGAGCTCTGAGTGGCCAAAGAAAAGATGAGCTGTGATTTCATAAGAAAACAAGGCCCATTATCTACTAAAGAAGTAGGTGAACATTTTGACTTTTTGAGTTCTAAATTAAAGATCCAAGTGAGCAGCACCTACATGAAAAACACAACTTCCCAGCCTGAAGACCCTTTTGGATTTCGTGATGTTGCCCAGAGTCACAGTGGCTCAGTGGAAAGAGCACTGGACTTGGTGAATTTCCCCAGATCTCTACATTAACAAGCTCTGTGACCTTGGAAAAGTGACTTACCCTCTCTGAACTTCAGTTTCCTCAACTATAATATGGGAATACTTTGAATTTCACCTTAGAGTGTTGTTGTGAAAATTAAATGTTATTAAATTCTAATGCTAATGGCCTCTTACACACACACTATAGACAACCACTGCCCTCTAGTATCCAGCATGCTTAAGCTTTCTCTCTCCCGAAGAAAGTAGGATATAGGCAGAATGAAGTTTTCTGAATATCCCATAGCTCCTCTGGACAATTCATCAAAATTTGCCTATACCAAGGGTCCTAGTATGCCTACTGTTTGATGCTGTTAGTCTATTCTCCTCCACTATCTCCCACAGATTCCATTCTCTTGTTTAATTAAACAGAGTTGAGATATAAGCAAATAAGTCTTTGGTAGAAAGTAATTCTCATTAAAGTGTTATATAATGGCCACTACCATGGCCCGATTGCTCAGTTGATTGAAGCATCATCCCAAAATTTCGATCCCCAGTCAGGGCACATACCTAGGTTGTAGGCCTGATCCTTGGTCGGGGTGCATATAGGGGGCAAGGAAGAAATGTTTCTCTCTCACATCTCTCTCTCTCTCTCTCTCTCTCTCTCTCTCTCTCTCTCTCTCTCTCAAATCAATAAACATATCCTCGGGTGAAGATCTTTTTTAAAAGTATGCTGGCCACAGGTAAAACACCTGAGTGTCTTTGTACCTTTCCCACATAGAGACTCTGGGTAACAAATTCAGCTGTGTTTGCCTTGCAATGTGTCTTAATCTTTTTCTCTTTACTTTCCTCCCCATAAATTGAGATAAATGAGTCAGATGGTTGGCAAACTCCTGTTCCACTCAGTGAGTCAATGGGTCTCCAGTATTTATTTATGGTCAGTAAATGTCACCTCATTAATCTACGAGATTGGAATTTTCTCTTCCCAAATCCTTAGCCTTCACCTTTGACACTTCTCCAGCATCTCTCCCAGCTTGGCCCCTCCCCTCAGCTTGGTCCCCAGTTTGGATACCAGGCCTACTACATTACAAAATCCTCAATAAAAACCATAGGCAGATTTCTTTCATTGATCTTACTCAAATCCTACTCATTACACAAAAGTTTTGAGGAGACTTAGAATAAAAGATAGGATAAGATTAATTATAGTACACAGGTATGACACCAGATTAGATGCAGCTGAAGTAACTAACCGGGTCCTTAACTGACCAAATGAGGCATTTCACAGGGTTTCTCTGTCCTTCTTTGCTGACTGCAGGTTAAAAATAAACTCTGCTCCACACTGTCTCTATTCTCCACTCTTGTACTTTCCAGCTACTTCTAATATCCAGCATGCTTGGGCTTTCTCTCTCCCCGAGGAAGTAGAATATAGGCACTAAAGACTGGCACAAGAGGAAGTTGCTTCGCTTCTGGATGCTGCCTTCATGGGGGAGCAAACAATTGTTCTCTCCATGCTCTTGTTCTTTCTCTCTTGCACTTCAGCCACCTATCTTTGGGGTATTTTAACAATCTTTGCAGCCCACCCCTGGTTCCTATAGATCAGAGGCTGTCCACAAGAATCATTTGGAGAACTTTAAAAATGCTGGTGTCTGGACTTCAACCCAATTGATTAAGAATCTCTGTTGCTAGGATTATATCCTAAGAACCCTGAAACACCAATCCAAAAGAACTTATGCACTCCAATGTTCATAGCAGCACAATTTACAATAGCCAAGTGCTGGAAGCAACCTAAGTGCCCATCAGTAAAGGAATGGATCAAAAAACTGTAGTACATTTACATAATGGAATTCTATGCAGTAGAAAGAAAGAGGGAGCTCCTACCCTTTGCGACAGCATGGATGGAACTGGAGAGCATTATGCTAAGTGAAATAAGCCAGGTGGTGAAAGACAAATACCATATGATCTCACTATTAACAGGAACCTAAATAACGAAATGAACAAGCAAGCAAAATATAACCAGAGACACTGAAATTGAGAACAGGCTGACAGTGATCAGAGGGGAGAGGGGAGGGGATTATAGGGGGAAAGGGTGAAGGGTTTGCAGGAACTATTATAAAGGACACATGAACAATAACAAGGGGGGGTGGAAACAGGGGAGGGAGGTGGGAAGGGCTGGGGTGATAGGGAGGGGTGGGGGGAAAGGCAGAAAACTGTACTTGAACAACAATAAAACATATTTTCAAAAAAGAAAGAATCTTTGTTGGAAAGGCCTGGGCATCTGTATTGTACATCTCCTGGGGTGATTCCAACATGCAAGCGGGGTTGAAATCCACTTCTGTTGATTTTCATGTCTTGCATTATCTGTTGGTATTTCCAGGCTCCTAATGTGTTACAATTGAATATTCCTTGGGGTTGGGGGGATGGAGCATAGGAAAAACAAGGAAAATGTCATTATTCTTACCCAAAGGCAATTTATAAAAACAGCAATAGGAAATACTTTTTGCTTAAGAGGAAAAAAATAATGATATATGTCATAACATACTTTTTAAGCAGCCTTTAGATGTTACTAGAAAATATGAGTATGTTTTACTTATTCATATATTGATATATTTAGCCATATATTGCCTTTTCATAAAAGCAATTTATTTTGTTTTCAGATATAATACATTAAATTCAACTGAGCAAATTCTTGATTCCACGTGTATTTAATGACAAAATAGTTTTTGGCATATAAAAGCAAACTGTATCAGAAGCCCATCTCTGTGGTGCACTAATAGTCATTTAAAAAGGCAAAGGAGATAGGGATTTGTCTTCTTTTAAAGCTAAAATGCATCTTTGTACAAACAGGATGAGAGGCATTTATTTAACAATGAGTTGCACTCCTACCTGGCACCAGGCGCTGCTCCACGCCTGGTGGTGGGGCTGCAGTTTGAACCTCCCATTTCAAGCTCTTCCATGTCAAGTCCTCCCAGTTGATTATTTATATTCTGTACTTCTTCTTTTTAATTTTTAAGATTTTTAAATTGTTATTCTATTGATCTTTTTTCCCATAATTTAATTTTTAAAATCAATTCTTTTTTTTTGTTTTTGAGAGAGAGAGAGGGAGGGGGAGAAAGAGAAAAACATTGATGTGAGAGAGAAATATCAATTACTTGCCTCCCATACATACCCCAAGTGGGGCCCAAACCCAAAACCTACCCATGTGCCCTGACCAGGAATTGAACCCATAACCTTTTGGTGCATGGAACAACACTCCAGCTAACTGAGCCATGCAGCCAGGGCTCCATCACTTTATTTTTCTTCAGTGGTCTGTCTTCACCACCATTGAGTTTCACTTCGGTCTCAATCTCTTTGATCTTATCATTTCAGAATGTTTTCCTAAACACTTCTAGAGTTCTTACACAAAATTCAGCCAATTTTATATTCCTTAAAACCTATAAACACTTGTTAATTATGTAAAGGAAAAACTCTTAAAGGCAGTCATAACTTGTTATAATCAATAAATAGACTTAGTCTTCTCACAATTGCTAGGCAAGCCATCTGAACTTTGGGAAAGTACCAACACATTTTACATATATGTAGTTCATCTACCTGCATCTCAGAAGCAAACCCTTCCTCATTCGGGGCTTTACAAAAACCTTCCTGCAGCATTTAACCACTTAGATCAGAAATTTCACATTGTCAGTCTACTGGCTGATCCAGTTGGCACGTGTGTTTTAACTGGCACTGATGGCATTTTTTAATTGAATTTCCTCGTCTTTGAATGCACCACACCTTCAACTGTGTACACATAGTCCATTTCACTAATTTACATTACCTGCTGGCTCTTGAAGACATTTGAATTTATTATCCTTCATAAAGATGGAAATCTTTCAAAAAAAATTATGTCCTTCCCAATCTCCTTAAGCAGAACTTCTGAAATATAACTTAACCTTCTCTTAATAACTCAGAGTTATCACTGTAAAACTCAGTGATTATGCCACACAGAAAAGCCCTCATGGATTATTGGGATTGTGGGACACTCAATAGACCCAGGCTGCTGTGTTTCTTCAGTTTTTACAGTGGTCTTATCTTGTTCCTTCCTATCTCATTATTAGCTACTTCACTTCACCATTGCCAGCATGACCACTCACCCCACACAGAGACACTTACAAACACACATACTTTTTTGACATCCACAATCCCTTTCTAACCCTCCACTGTTCTGTAGGCTAGGAAACAAGCAGGTAATTTAATTAGAATTGTGTGCAAAGTAATAATAAACAGGCTCTGAGTTAAAAACTCCTTAAGGAAGATGACTATTTATAACAAAATTTTGTGTAAATTTTTCATTTACCATTTAACTCTTCAGAAGTCATCACTGCTCAATTATAGGCTCTTGAAAAAAAAGTCATAAACTTATGACTCCTGTCTAGTGAAAGAGTTAGCAATTGAAATTATAAGGATTGGATTTCCCATGGAGAATCAAGAATTTACTAAGCTAAATAAAAAGCATGTGTACTAACCTTCAGTTCTTGGCCATCACTGCCAACAACAAAACAAACAACTAGAAAAAACAGCCACAGATGTTACACCCTTCCTCTGAGTTGATTAGGAAGCACTAAGAGTGTTTGTGCACCCAGCACGGTCGGATGAGCTGTGCATGTAAGCAGCAAGCCACTTCTCATTAATTGGACATCTATGCCCAATCTAGCCCAGCCAAGAATCTCTTCTCATGCTGCACTCAGAGGCCACAAAAGCAGCTCACTCAGAGGGGTTCGGGCTGGGTTGAATTACTCCCCGCACGTCTAATAAGGCCCACTGCCCACCACAGCCTAGATTTTTGTGCCTTCACACCTATAACTATAATGACCCCACCCTAGGAAAACTTCCACCTCCCAGCTCTCTGTCCCTGAGCCATCCCGGTTGAACTTTCTAACCCTCTGCTCTCACTGCATTGCTTCTGGATAAAGACAAAGTACAAGTCTGTCTCCCTATTAGATGGAGGAAAAAAAGAATACTTTCCTCAATCCCTATTGTTTTCTTCTGTTTCATCTCACTGTAGTCCCCAGTGTCATGGCCAAGCAAGGTTATCTCTCTGTTTTCCCACCACACCATAGTCATCGCCACTTTCTGCCTGTGCTCTTGCTCTTTGCTCTTCCAAAATACTATCTCTTTTCTTTGTCCACCCGTCCATGTCTCTACTCAAGAAGCCATTCCTAAGCAGCACTGCATTCATTCAACTCCTTACAGTTCCCAACATTTAAAGCCTTCCTTTTCTTTTCCAACTGTCCTGGTCAAAGGCCCTGGATTTGACAGGAGTCTTATCTAAAACTTCCTAGGTGGCTCCTGCCCAATTTCTATCCCTTTAAATTCTAAAATGCTTAATGAACACAAATGGCCTTGCAAATGAAGAAGACCCTAAGAACGGGAAGATTTCTATTTGGAGAAAGTGCTGGAACTCTCCCACAATGATGCATCGCCCTTCAACTTCCACATAGAAAGTATGAGTGGGCTAGGTTCCCAGATATCTAGCAAAGAAAGGGCAAGTCAGCTGCCTCCCCTCCCCCAGCCCAACACACACTTGCCAGACAGCATTTAAAATGCACTGCAGCATGTTCTTCTTTCCATTTGGAAAGGAAACAAGACTTGACATTCTGTTTCTCCCATTTCATTAAGGACAGGGGTCATCCTGGGAAGGTGAAGGGTGGTTTCCAAGAGAAAGAAGACTTGTGGGGGAGTGGAGTTGGGGTGGGGGACCTGGCTCATCCCTTCCCATTAGCCTGCTTCACCCTTTGAAGTGAACAAGCCCAGCTTTCACAGCGAATTATTTTCAGTAAGGTCTCTGCCAGGACCCAGCTTTCCCTGGCTAAGGCAATACCCAGAAGGACTGAGTGACAGTTCAAGGTCAGACAAGGTGTCCTGACAGAACTGGCCCGTGGAGGTGGTACTAAGACAGCTGGGAGATAAGGAGTGGAGGAGGGGAGAAGGCAGAAGGCAGGACATATGTGGTAAAGCTGAACCTGGAAGCCTCTCTCTCACTCACACACACACACACTCCCACAAGAAACACATACTTTTCTTTCCCTCCCCTCTCTAACTCCCCAAGGCATGTCTATAAATAAACAATAAGACCCCAGCCTGCCAAGGCCCATTATTAACTCTTGCAGTGTTTTGGCTGTAAGTGTCTAAGTCCTCACATGGTTCCTCAATTCATGGTTTGCAAAACATTTTCCCATATGTAATCTTTACCTGATTCTCAAATCACACACCCTAAAGGCCCTGGCAGCACTTCCTCATCAGTCTCATACACGGAATTATGGACTGCCACCCCTCCCCATTCTCAAAGTTCTTAGCCTTAATACTATAAGCTTTGGGTCATGCTACTCAAAAAAAATTGCCTATGATCTTGGATGAAGCATTTGTGGTGGCTGGTGTGGGCTCCTGCTCTGTGTCATGCCTCCTGGGCATCTGCCTGACCTCCACAGTACAGCTGGTGACACAGCTTATGACAGCTTATGACCTATGGCTGCCTCCTAGACCACACCTAGGAAAACTACAAACCTGCTGAACTGGTCTGTGCAGAGTGCTAAGGGAATGAGGTACTTGGAGACGTGCGACTCATGTACAGGGGCCTGCCTACTCGGAATGTGGCGGTCAAGAGTCCCAGCCATGCTAAGATCACAGACTTTTGGGCTGGCTCAGCTGCTGGACGTTGATGAGATGGAATACCACATGGACGGGGGCAAGGTGCCCAAAAGTAGATGGCACTGGTGTCCACTCTCCGCCAACGGTTCACCAACCAGGGTGATGTGTGAACTACGGTGTGACTGCATGTGATCTGGTGACTCTTGGAGCCAAACCTTATGATGCAGTCCCAGCCTGCAATATCCCTGACAAGCTGGAGAAGAGGGAATAACTGCTCCAGACCCCCTATCTGCAGCATTGATGGCTACAAGATCATGGTCAAATGTTGGATGATTGACTCTGAATGTTGGCTTTGGCTCCAGGAGTTGGTAGCCAAGTCCTCCTGTATGGCCAAGGACCCCCAATGTTTTGTGGTCATCGAGAATGAGGACTGGGGCCTTGCCAGCTCCTTGGAGAGAATCTTCTACTGATCACTGCTGGAGGATGACAACTCGGGGGCGCCTAGTGGATGCTGAGGAGTACCTGGTACCCCATCAAGACTTTTTCAACCAAACCCTGTCCTGGGTGCTGGAGACGCAGCCCACTGGAGGCATCAGAGCTCATCCACCAGGAGTGGTGGTGATGAACTGATGCTGGAGCCCCTCCCAGGAGGAGCCCCCCGCTGGCACCCTCAGAAAGGGTGGGCTCTGGTGTGTTAGATGGCAACTTGGGAGTGAAGGTGGCCAAGGGGCCGCAGAGCCTCCCTCACATGACCCCAGCCCTCTACAGTAGTATAGTGAGGACCCCACAGTACCCCTGCCCCCTGAGGCTGATGGCTACATTGCCCTCTGACCTACCACCCCCAGCCAGAATACACGAATGAGCCAGAGGTTTGCCTGAAGACCCCCATCACCCCTAGAGGGCACTCTGCTTCCTCTGCAACCTGCCAGTGCCACTCTGGAAAAGCCTGACTCTCTCCCCCAAGACTCTCTCCCCTGGGAAGAATGGGGTTGTCAAGGACATTTTTGACTTTGGGAGTGCTGTGAAGGGCCCCTAGTTCTTGGCACCCAACAGCAGGGCTGCCCCTCAGCCCCACCCCTTTCCAGCCTTCAGCCCAGCCTTTGACAACCTTTATTACTGGAACCAGGACACATCAGAGCAGGGCTCTCCACCCGGCACCTTTGAGTGGACTCCTAGAGCAGAGAACCCTGAGTACCTGGGCCTGGACGTGCCAGCGTGAGCCAAAGGGCCAAATCGGCTTAGGCCCTGCTCATCCCTTGGGAAATGGGGAAGGCCTGACTTCTGGCCTGTGTCAGAGGACTCGGGGAGAGGTCCCTGCCATGCCATAAACTTCCCACTCTACTCCAGTTCCCAGGTGGCTGAGAGGTGCCCTGCCTGGCTGGGAGAGGAGGCAGCCCTGGCAAGGAAGTCTCCTTTGACTTGGAGCCCTGCCTCACAGGCTCCAGGGTCCAGTGGATGCCACAGCCAGTCTCCTCACCTGAAGGGGCGGCCCAGCCTGGCTCTCTTCTTCCAGAGGCCTGGAGGACTTAAGGAAGCTGGGCCTAGGGGGGGAAGAGGCCGGAAGGAAGTGTCCAGGACTAAAGCAACCCATTCAGGGACTGTCCCTGAGTCCTAACTCTGCCCCCAGGAAGAAAGGAGCAGCAATAGTGCCCAGATCTAGTCCTATACAGAGTGCTTTTTTTGTTGTTTTTGTTTATATTTTTTGTGTTTAAAAAAAAAAGCCCTGACTGGTGCACCACAGTGGATTGAGTACTGGCCTGCAATCCAAAGGGTTGCTGGTTTGATTCCCAGTCAGTACACATGCCTGGGTTGCAGATCAGGTCCCCAGAAGGGAGTATTCAAGAGGCAACAATACACCGATGTTTCTTTCCCTCTCTTTCTCCTTCCTTTCCACTCTCTCTATAAATAAATAAATAAATAAATAAATAAATATCTTTAAAAAACATTATTTAAAAAGAAAAAAATGTTGAAATAAGGTCTTAGGGGAGCGTAGGAATTGTGGGAGGGAGGTGATCCCTGGGGTTGAGGAAGGGATATCTCTCCTACACCTACTTTCTCCATCTGCAAATATACTTTTTTCTTGGAGGTGGGGAGAAAGCTGCCTATGGTTGGTTCAAGCCACAAATATCTCAAAACATTACTTGCACACCCCTAATAATTAGGGCCACTAACTTTGAAAAATTTGCTCTGTTCCAGGTACTATGGTAAGTGCTTTACATACATGACCTCATTTACATTTCACAACAATCTTGAGTTGTCAATATGATGGGGCAGTTTATAGATGGGGAGAGCTCTGATGTTTTGTTACTTGACAGTACACACTGAATTTTGAACCCAGGTTTATGTGACTATAATGCACATGCCCTCGACCCCTGCCGTGAGGTCCTGTTACTAACAGCCCTTTGGCAGCTAAGATTCCAGGGCACCTACTGGGGAGTCTGCTCAGACATCTGGAATGCCAGGATTAATAACCAGTTAAACAACGCCTGCAGTGACATCTTTTACTTATCACTTCAACAAACATGTATTTTGCCGACCGAGTATTGTGGATAGAGCAGTAACTAAAACAGATAGGACCTGCTCTCGGAGCTTACAGTCCAGTTAGGGGGTGGTGCATAAATGAACACAAAATTAAAATACAAGTACCAGTTCACCAAGAAGCTCCAAAGAAACACAGAATAAACATGACATAGTTCTAATTTTTCCAAACACTGTTTTTAGCTGTGCTATGTCAAATGATCTTCTGTCCTCTTTGCTCCCCTTAAAATATCTCAGACAGATTCCATTACTTCCTGTCACGTTCAGTTACTGAAATTTAGTCCAGGCCAATGTAACTCCCATCTCATATCTCATCCAAAGCCTTCTGGCTTCTCAGAGTGGGTGAGACTTGCTGCTAAAGGGGCTTGGCATGCCACAGCAGGGGGGGTTGGGCTCTTCCTCTCCATCCCCTACAACCCACTTCACAGACTCACGTGGCTGGAGACCCCTCATCCAGACGGTGGCTGTCTGGGGTGGGAGCCAGCCACTCAGCTCAGGCCTTCAGACCCATGGGACAATCAAGCATCCTGCCCTCCAAGCTGTGGGGGAGACCTTGCCCCACTGCCATCCCTTCTGGTAGCCCTGCCTTCTCTCTCTGTCTTTTTTCTCTCCTGGGACACAAAGAGATAACAGCTCAGACAGCAGGACTGCTGCCCAAGCATATGTCCAGCCAGGAAATATGATACCAGTGGTTCCCAAAGCCAGTCCCTCCCCCACCTCACCCTCACACTCCTTTCCCTGCCTTAGTCAGAAACTCTCTCAGGAGCTCTGCTCCTCCCCCAAGCTTACTGAGGATCTCCCACCCCTTCTCCAGCTCAGCTCTCTCCTCAGAGACCCTGGGGTGGGGGCAGGGTTGATAGCATTAGAACCGGTTCTGCCTCTTCATCAGTAGGTTGGAAGCTCTCTTTAGGAACATAGGGTGCTTAGCACCTTTTTTGTCACCTGTGGGCCTTGGCAGCTGTTCCAAGACGGCAGGAAAGGTCTCACTTAACATCCTGTTACAGACAAAATTATAATTGTGAAACATGGTGTGAAGGAAAAGAACAGGGTACTATGAGAGGAAATGTCCATGCTCTGGATCTTGGGTTCAAATCCTAGCCCTGCCCCTTACTGTGTGCCTTTGGGCAGGTGACTCAACCTCGCTGTGCCTCAGCTTCCTTACACGTCCAATGGTCATGATAATAGTACCCACTCTATAGGATTAAATAAGAAAATGTAAGTAAAACTCTTAGTATGGTGCCTGCCATTAATAAATGGTGCCAGTAAAGTAAGTTTCATGATGACATGAACTGGGAAATGCAGACACTTCACAGGCACTTGGCAACATTTGATGAAATAATGAACGAGGGACACTATCAAGAACTACCTATCTGAGATTAGACCACTCTGAGGAGGTGACACCAGCTTTGACATGAAAGATTAGGGGACTTCTGCCCAAGAGGGAAGGAAAAGCAAAAGGAACAATGAGATTAGTTGCTCTTTGCTTCCTTAGGGTAAAATTTCTCCCAAATCCAATTTAGGTAGATTGGACTCATATCACATTACATAATAGACATAAAAAAGTTGCCTTCAATATTTTAATACGCTGTTTACATACAGAGTCACAAGATGCTAATTCCCTTATGTCAAGACCGAAGGTTGACATAACTCCCAGGTGCTACAGTCCCTCGGTGCCTCTGTGCCCTTCACAGCACCTCCAACAGTGCAGTCAGCAGCTCTACCACTTCGCTGCTGGTGGGGAGTCTTCTAGGGACCCCAGCTTCTCCAGGGCATGTTGTGTGTCTGTGTGTCTGGAAAGGACTCAGAGACCTATTCAACTTTCTCTGCCCCATGTCATCCCAAGACAAGGTCCCTGCCCCTCCACCAAGGGAAGGAAACCTGTAGAACTCGACAGAGGTGGGCCTCAGTCAACCATCCCCATGACCTCTACTCTTTGCCCTCCTGTAACTGACCTTCACTGCCCCTACCCCGCCTTTTAAGAGATGAATTGGAGGACAGCTGGAATGAAGGACCAGCGTGAGGAAGGGCATGGGAATGAAGACAGGTAGGAAAGACACAGCTGGTTTGCCCGCCGCAAAGCACACCAGCTGAAAATTCTCTCTATAGCAGTCATGCATAAGAAGAATGGCAAACAGAGATCAAAAGAAGGGTGCTGACAATTAGGGAACTGAAGGGTTGAGATGGGAAATAGTGGGCGGAGTTACAGGCTTCCAAGATTCATGGGGCCAGGGCAAGAATGCCGTCAGAGGCCTCAGCCCCCTCTCTTCCCACCCTGACCTCACCCTTACACAGCAGACACTCCAGCCCACATGTCCAAGGGCTATCCATGGGAACTCCTCCACCCCATCTTCCAAAAAGCCACCTCTCAAGACCAAGGGTGCAGCCAGAAGTGTGTAGCCCACCCTCAGGAGGACACCTTGAGGTGGGCTAAGCAGGAGAAGCAAACCCAGGATCCAGGGCCACCATGAGCATAAACTAAAAGAGGGCACATGCATGGGTTGTGCCGAAAGGCCAGACTTTGGAAATTAGAAAAGCAAACATTGCATTTTACAGTAATTACCACCTTTGAGAAATAAGAGAACCTTACCTCCTACCATATCTTAGGTCCCAGGCGGCACCCAGGGAGTACCCCCACCTGCAGCAGCCCCGTGGGCATGTGACAGCTCAAATGGCATGTCAAGTATGTGCCTCCAACACAAAGCTCTAAGACCCCAAAACAATTTTGTGACAATGGCAGTTGTCATGAAAATAGTACAGTGTGCACAGAGAATATTTGTTGTTGCTACCAAGATTGTTGCTTTGGGGGGTTGTTTCCATTTTTTAAAGTTGTCAGCCAAGACTTTAGCAGCAGCAAAATCAAGGTTTGGCTAGAGGCCACGTCTGATTCCACATGACCTAAATGGCCAGAGACAGAGTGTTAGCTTCCACAAAGAAAGGAATGTATCATAAAACCAGAAGCAAACATATGAGCAAGTACTCTATGGTCTATTAACTAGGGCACATCCAAAGATTAATCTTAAAGGTTGCATATCCAAGAGTGTGCATAACTAGACATTTGAGTCTTTGTGCATCTCTGCTTACAGCTGTGTCTAGTTACTTCGAATCTGACCAGCATTATAAATGGCTGGGATAAAACATCTCCTGAAGGAAGTAGGTGCTGTGACTCATCAGCCCCTCTGACTCAGCGGATGTATGCTGTCATGAGGTGTTAATACCTAGATCCGTGAACAGACCAAGAGTGGGGCAAAGGGGTTATGAGAAGCTGTGTCAGCAAATAGCCAGAAGCCCCACCAACCATCATTATGACTGTATCCTTTTGTGATACGTAGCATCTATGTCTTTTGTTGCTGTAAGGGCAACTCGCTGGCACAGCTGTGGCCTGATCGTTGTTTCCAAGACTGGTAGCTAGATGATATAATGCAACTGGAACTGATCCCAAGATGGGAGGCTGCCTCTCTCTACCCCGGTTTGACGCGCTCTCAGGGTAGATATACAAGGGCTGGGAGACTGTGCTAGGAATCAGAAAGACAGTGTGGTGCAGGTGCCTATCTTTGTAGGTGGTGGTAGCAGCAGGGGGCTTTCCACTCCACAGCTGTCATTTAGAAGGTGAAGGGGACATATTTATCATGTTAACTAGAATTTCCTTTTTTGTCAGCTGGAACCCTAGGTGTGAGCACTAAGACCCCAGGGAATAGCTGGATTTAGCTATAATTTTCATTTTTGCAGCACCAGCACTAAGAACCCAGGGAATAGTTGGATTTAGCTATAATTTTCATTTTTGTAGCAGCAATGAGAACACAAAGGAAACTTTTATTCAATTGGACACAATCTGGCATCTCAGAAGAAGGTTAGTAAAATACATAAAAATAAATGGTCCATTGTCATGAATTCAAACCACATACAAAGAGCTGGCAGAACAATGCTTTTAAAACCCAGCTGTTCCAAAACAACTTGATATTCTTAAGGCTTATACAGGGTGGGGCAAAAGTAGGTTTACACTTGTTCATATGGAAAATAATATAATAATTTATAAATAATAATACAAGAATAAACTGTGTTTTGTATACTCACAACTGTAAACCCACTTTTGCCTCACCCTGCACAAGGAAGAAATCATCCCTACCTACCCCCAAAACTATTGAAAACAAAATAAAAGTTTTACATAGCATGCAAATGAGAAAGTTTGTACTTTGCTTATAGATACTAATAAACCTGTTTAAACTTTTTATTATTAAAAATATATGTATACATGTATACATATGTATAGATACATATGAAATAATATATAATGTATATATTAAAATTTGCTTTAAAATTGTTAGCAATATTTTTGAATCCTTGTCTGTACCCATTTTCAATTCCCTCCATCTTCCTTCATTAGAACTAGCCCCTATGCCCAATTCTACTTATTTTCTTGCTTTCTCTTAGAGATGATAGATAGATAGATAGATAGGTAGGTAGGTAGGTAGATAGATAGATAGATAGATCTGTTAAAAATCTTTGTATTCAGTTGTGCATGGTTTTGGACCTTGCATAAATGAATCATACTGCATTTCCTGCAACCAGCTTTTTTGCTCAATTTTGTTTGTGAGACTCATTCGTATTGCTAGGGTAGCTGCCATTCATTTTCACTTGTGCTTTCTATTCCATTGACACATAAAAATTTAAGAATTCAGAAGTCAATATTCTGCAGGGAGAACATACAGAAAACTGAACCTGACACTCTGCACATTTCTCACTCAAGGTATTTGCAAATTCTGAAGCTCCAGGATCCCCTTCTTCCATAAATTTTGTGTTTCAGAAGTCAGAAATTGTCTAACCCCTGGCTGGGATGGGGTGGAAGAGTATGGGGAGCCTGACTTGTCTGAGCCAATCATAATGTCTAATTCTCCTGTCCAGGGATTGGTTCATGCACTGACATGTGACTTTATCCTGGTAAAACATGGTGGTGGGGGTTGGGAGAGTCTTTGGTAGATGGAGGGTTAAGAAGAGGTTATTCACCCATAAAAAGTGACACAAGAAAGAGATGAGCTTCTACTGGGTGGTGTTGTATCTCCATATAATACTGGGAAACTGCAGCAGCCATTCTGTAATTAGGAAGCAAGTTAGCACAGGGATAATCAAAAAGAATGAGAATGAGAGGGGAAAACATGGAAATAACCTGAGTTTCAAGCTACTGAATTAGTCAACTTTGAAAACAACCTACCTGAGTAGTCATATTATGAGATCATAACTTTTCTTTATTGTTTAAGCTAGTTGAGTCAAGGGATCATGTCCCTTGCAACTTTGTACATCCCAATGAACAAACCCTTATATACAAAAGATCATAGAAGAGAAAAGGAGAAGCTAGATTGGTAAAACTAAGAAGTCTATGTTCAGGTTGTTTAGCAAGAAAGGGTATGGGAGAAAGGGTCAGGGGTCCAAGCTATACTACTTCGATAACCTTGAGTGAATTCAAACCATTCTGGGTCTCTATTTCATCATCTGTTTAAAAAAAAAAAGAAGTGGGTGGAGACATCCTCTAGTCCATATATGACCCAGTTCCCCAACATGGAACAGTTGAAGACACCACACTGCTTCAAGCAGAGGTCCTTATCCCTGTACTATACTGGAAACACCTAGGAAGGTCTCAAAATGTCCAACACCTGGGCTACAACTTGGACCAGTGAAATCAGAATCTGAGGGTTCAGGGAACATGGGCATCTGTAGTTTTAAAGCTCTCCCGGTGACTCCAATATGCAGCCAAGGTTGCAGACCACTGGCTTAGAAGGATCTTCTGAACTCAGCGGTGGGTGTCCACTCATTGGCAGGAGGAGGGATGGGCCAGGGGGTGAGGAATCAGCAAGACTGCGTGTGAGGGGCTGCTCTTGGTTCAAGATCTCTGCCCACTAGCAAGTGGGTTCGTTCAGGCCGCAGTTCCCAGTGGCTGTGAATACACCATGCACCATCTGGCAACGAAAGTTGAAGAAGAAACTCTCTCTTTGCAGATGGAAATGGTGAAGCCAAACTTGTGAACAACTTTTGAACTCACAGTGGTGAAGATGCACACAGTTCACTAACCACACTAGGGATGTCCAGCCTTTCAACTCGGAATAAACTAAAAAGAAAGCCACAAATTTATAAAAGAACAGGGTCCTTCCTTAAATAACTGAATTAAACCTTACTTTTGAGGAACAGAATACCATGCCTCTCAAATTCAAGCCATCCTTCCATGTTAAATTTTCAAAGCTGTATTGTTTCTGCTATTAGGCGTCAGGACATGAAATATGGATGACTCTGATCCGTAAGAAACACTGGGGGACCCCCAGCTCTTTAACGAAGCTCCCCTTCAGTCATTCACATGAAGCCTGGGGACAAGCCGGCCTTAGGTCAAGCTGCCAAGAGCTGACCAGGGCCATGCCTGCCTGGAAAGCACTCCCTCTTTAAGACAGGGAGCAGCTACAAAGGAGGATCGGGGGGGACACTACAGGGGGAACACTTCAGGGGGAAGTAGGAAGCAAAAGACAAAAAGTCACTGTCTAGCCTGAAGGTCATTTTCCAGCCTGACTCAGCCTGGCATGGGACCTCAAACAAGTCTTTTCCCTGCTCTTTTATAAAGGTAGGCATTGGAGTCCCATGGTCTTCAAGGTCACTGTTAGGCTCAAATTTGTTTTCTCTATCCCATGGGAAGACAGTGTTCTCCTTCACTCTACCATCAGCATGAACAGAGAGCCAGAGGAAACAAAATAAGGGTAATGAACTCCAATGCCAGAAAGGTCAGGCAGATCATGTAAGAGAATGAAACAGTGGGTGGGAACTATAACAACATAAGGCAGGATTCTCCATGTAGGGACACATGCCTCATCCACAGGGGAGGCTGCTGTTCAACTCCAGGCGGATGTCACCGTACAGAAAGATCTGGCAGTTGAGGAAAAGAAAATCTAAATTTTTAAAAAACATAGTTTGCTGTTCACTTTGGCAATAAATTGTTTAAAAGAAAGGAGAGAGAGAGAAAGAGAGAGGGAGAGAGAGAGAGCGCCTGTGTTAAACAAAATGCATCTGCCGGCAGATACAGCCTGCAGGCCTGTAGTTCACAACTTCTGAAGAAGAGAATGTTATGACATGATAAAATTTGTTCTTCATAATTTGACTTTTCTAGTAGGTTGGCCACTTATTTCCCCCTACATTTAAGAGACACTGCGCAGATGCTCTTTCTGGAATGTTAGGCAAGAACTGAAACTACAACTTAGGTGCACAGACCGGCTGCCTCTTACCCCAAGGAGCTGAACCCACTGCCCCCTCCCATGCCCTCCATGCAGCTCTAAGCTTCGTCCCTTGAGGAAGGTGCCAGGGCTCCAGAGAGAAGCCATTTCATCTTCTCCCACACCATCTCCTCCCCCACTGTGAAGCTGACAAGTGGCCCCAAAATAACCTTGACCCAGAAGGACAGTCCCAGCAGCTTAAATCACTGCCCCAAACCCCAACCCCAATGACCATGTATTAGGAGGTAACCCACAAGACTGGGACCATGTGAGTACCCTCAGGTGAGTTCAATTCCTGACCCAAATTAACCCCATCGAGTCATCCTTAAACAAAACAGGAGAATCTCAGTTCATGATTTCTTATTCAACTATGGCTCTGACAAAGAAAACATACTTAGATGTTATATCAAACACTTTTATTCTTAAAGTGATAAGTTCACTAAAGATAGCTATAGGAGAGTGAAATATTTAGAGTAGAAAAAATGTGAGTGCTAACCAAACTTCAAATACCGTCACAGCAGAGTTATTCCAATAGCAGTTGTTCAAGCATGGCAGACCACACGTGCTAAAACTACCTGCATTCTCTGAACACCTCACAATGGACACGCACAATGACATAAGCGAACATTCAGGGGCTACTGTCCTTGATCTTACAGAATGGATTTATGCACACCTTTATATACATATATATATATGCCATATATAAACAAATATATTATAAAACATCCAAAATAATTCATACCCATTTTTAAAAAAACACTTTGACTTCAAAGAAATTGGTAAAAAGACTTCAAATATCAAGATGAATATAGGCAAGAAATTGACTGCTACTTTTATATGCAAGGTACTGGATTCTTGAATGGAGAATCAGTGTCAGTCCTCACTTCCAACATCACATCGAAAAAGTGTGGTGGAAAACTAAGTCGCCTTCAATATGAAGGGTGTGAGTTGTATACACCAACAACACTCTCAAACAACAGTATTGCAGGAGGAATGCCAGTATACAGAGTGGACCTCCTCATGAGGCCAAACAATCGTGAGTTACCAGATGACCCTGCAGATATTTGGGTTAAGCAGCTATAGTATTCTGGTTTAATCAAGGCACTGGCAAAGAGCTATCTTTGACATGACAGGGTCTCTACAAGTTGTTAGCCATTGGTGATGGCATGGTTTTTTTGGTTAAGCAGCATTCTATACTGAGAATGCGAGCGTGATGCCTTAATCACAAACAAGCTCACTTAGACTGCAAAGCCAGATGTGCTTAAACTTTCCCCAAATCGTACTTTTTGATAAATCATGTCTGAACAGAAAGGCTTCACTTAAAATCTTAATCCTCCAGAGTTATAATTCACCTTTCCTCAACACCACCCGCCATCCCTGAAGTTTGTTTCCTTTTTCTCCACAAGAACACGCGGGATGAATCTTTTTCTTCCCTCTACAAATTACTTCCCCCAGAGAGAACTGTAGAACCAACCTAAAAACAAAATAACCTTACCCTTCTCACCAGCAGTTAAGTATCGGACCTCCCACTTCTACTTGGACTTGAGTTCCAAAGCCTTTCGGGAACACTTTTCAGACATTCCTCATACCATTAACACAGCTTTCCCTCACCATCAACTGTCCTTCTCCAACCTCTCCATGCCCAGCATAAAAGCAAGTTAATTTAGAAGGAGAGATGGCATTGAAAAAGTATTACTTTTACAAAAATGGAGTTCCAGACTGTTACTTGAACCTTCACAGCAAAACTGCACAGCGTCATCCATATATACCCCAACACTGAATTCTCAAGTGGCTATTTTTTTGAAGCCAGGTCTCACAAGCTCAAACCTAAGCCTAGTGAAGGAAAGTAGCTAAGACTTCCTAATGTTGAGCATTATAGACTTAGAATTACATGGGAATATGACAGGTCAAGACCATTTCCTAGGTTGCTTAATTCATCGATAAGAGGCCAAGTTCTCCATTCTCCCCCAGCTCTGCCATTCTGGGAAGAGCCCGCTGGCCAGCCTCGGACTGCCAAAGATTGTTGACTCCAACTCAGTCTTGGGGGGCACCCCTTGGAATGCACAGTTCTTGGATGCTGTCTGCGTCTGAACACCATCAGGTTTCCATTGCACGTGAACAATTCTATAATTCTGACCCTCATTGTTGTCCCAGAAGACCTGCCCATTAGCATGGTAAGAAATGCAAAACTCAATTTTTTCCTCAGTTGGAATGACAGAGGGTAAGTCAATGGCAAACGAGAAGGTGTCACTATCTGAGCCACCATACACATTTTTCATGTAGACACAGTCCACATTGGTGTAGTTTTTCCAAGTATCAAAAGTAATACGGATCTGAACCTTCTTCTCAAAGCTGACATTTTTTACCTTCACAGTCCCAGTCACTGTTCGCTCTTGAAGAGAGCAGTTCTCCAGACAGACAAAGTTCTTCTGAAAGTGGCTCCGAAAACTTAAGTAATCAGTTGAAGGCTGAGGGAAGTCTAAAATCAGGTTTTTCTCCTCATGGAGTTTTAAGCCAGAGGACAGGTCATTGAGGTCCAGGAGCTCAAACTGGAGGTCCCACGCTGGTTCTTCTGGGAGGTCGGAGAAGACATGGATGGCAGTGAGGGAGAGGCCCTTGGAATCTGCAAACACAACCCGTTTCTTGGCGTGGTTGTGTGAACTCTCCCAGTCATTCTGTGATTTGGCTTCCTGTTTTATATTGAGACACGGTTTCAGAGGCTTTAATTTGTTGACAAAATTTCTTCGTTGGAGGTCATCATAAGGGCCCAGGAAACTCTTCAGAGGTGGAGAATGAGCCAAGCAGAGTCTCATGGCCACATCCACCGGCATGACCGAACTTGTCAAAGGCCGTGGATCTAAAACCTGGATCATTCTGGAATAGAAGAAGGAAGAGGGTAGTTATCACCGGGATCTGGAATACGCTTCCCCAGCCCTAAATACATACATACTATTTTTTATATTGGCTAAATTATTGCCTACACAGCTGAGTATCAGGGAGGTGCTATCACATGTAATAAAAGAAAAGAGTGCTATGATCAGATCTGCATTCTACGTTTGGTTCTACCCTTAACTGGCCACAAGGCCATGGGTTAACTGCTTAAAACACTTAGGGGTCTCGGTTTCTTCATCTGAGAAATAAAAGAGTTAGATAGGATAATCTTTAATACACCCCTGAAAACCACTGGCTCTGTTCTGGACCAGTGGTTCTCAAACCTGTCTGGCCACAATGGCCTAGGGAGTTGGTTTTCTTTCTTTAGCTTTAATGCAGATTCCTGAGACTTAGAGTTACTGAGGCCGAACCTCTGGGGGTGGTGACAAGGAGTCACATATGTTCTTAAAGCTTCCAGTGATGTTAAAGCCCAGAAGGGTTCTGGAGCCGTGAGACTCTGGCTACTATGCTGATTTTGCTACTGAATTGATTACATGTTTCTGTAAAGGTGACATGCCTGAAGGAAAAAGGAGTAGAAATAAGAATTCTCATAGAACAGTTTTGAGATTTTGAAGGCTGGAAAGAGTGAAGTCAGAGAATTATCTCTGTATTTTGATTATCATGCTCTTTTTCACAACCAACTGAAATGCAACCCAGCAATGCATGCACTTAAAAACTTTACATCATCTGTTTTAGTAGAAAGACACCCATAAAGAGTATACATTTAAGTTGAAAAGGCTGACTTACAGACATTAAACTATTTTAATTATATTATTTATGATCTTATAAATATTGAAAAAGTTAATAGGAAATACCCCCAAAAGTTAATGATCTCTGGGTGCTAGGATTGTAGGTGATCTATTTTTGCCTTTGTACTTTTTTGGCATTTTCTAATGGTTGGGCAATGGATATTTATAAGTAGAAAGACAGTAAATCTATTTTAAAATGTAAACAAAACTATGCTCAGCAATATTAAATTAAGAAGTGTCCATCAAGGAGAATTTTTTCCTGGCCCATAGCCCTCAGTACAGATTGCCAAGCTAATGGATTCTTCTCCCTATCCTAGCCTTACAGATAAGAAGTGTTTTGTGGATACTGTACATGACATTTCTCAGTAACTCTCCACAGCAGCTCTAAACAAGTAGGTTTCATCACAAAACGGATAGTTAAAAAAGAAAAGAGCTCGCAGAATTCACTTTTTTAGTCCTGGGATTTTTCTGGAAGAACTACTAACTTATATCAAACAAATGAAAGGTAAAGCTATATTTGTGGGTCTAATAATAATTAACAGGAAGGATTTTTAGAGAACTAAATTTTGTCTGAGGAAGCCATTGAAAGTTTTATGGGGAGGCTTGTTTTGTCTTTTTACTTTTTGAACTTCAGACAGACAGTTTTAAAATTTAGCGATTTCCCTGGAATTTTAAATCCTGGCTAAGACTTCAAAAATCATCATTTGCTCAAACCCAAGTTCGCGTTTGCTAGGGCAGACCATGGTAAGAAGAGTGGAAAAGGCCGAATGAATGCAAACACCGTCCTGTAGTTTTCTCCCCAAGCTAAACTACCCAACCAGCAATGTCCGAGTGCTATTCCCTCAAGTTACCAGTCCTTGGGGCCTTTGTGCAGGACCAAGAGTTAACAGTGAGAATCCACGCGGGATTCAGAACTAAAGCTGACGGTCGGTCCTCAGGACTTTGGTTTAAGATGCGGGCTATTAAATCAGCTCCGCCTAAAAAGCACAGGGCAAATCTCCACACCTGTAGGCCTCCGCCTGCTAGATTCGACTCAGCAGTCCGTCAGCTTGCCCTCGCGTGGGGTCTGCATTTGCAGAGTGGACAGACAGGAAAGGAAGCCCAACCTCCCCGCAGCTGCACGCAGCCCTCTGCTCCCCGGCGGAGAGTCTGCGTGAACTTACCTGGTGCAGCTCATTAGGCAGAGAGGCGGCGACCCGACCGAGAGAGCCAGCGCTCTAGCTACTGGCGCAAGTTCGCACCGGTTCCCAGCAGTACCAGCTGGGCGGTAGCTCTGGAGGATTGCGGTGCGGCTCCGGGAGGCCCCTTATCTGCTCCTGACCACGTGACCCGATCCCTCGACCAACCAGCGCCCAGCTGGGGCGCGAGCCCTCTCCGCGAGTACGTGACCGCCGTGGTGCCGGACTTGCAGGGTGCGGGCGGGGAGCCGAGAGTGTCACCGGCTGGACTGAGCGAGCCCGGGGGCGAGGGTGCTTCCCCGTACTGCACGTAGCGGGTGCTGGCAAAGCGAGAACGCCGCAAATCTCGCCCAGGCTGGGCGCCCGCTCAGCGCAGCTGCTGGGAAGGAAATGCCTTGAGAGTCTTGACTGTGCACAGTTAAATCTGGGCACAGAAAGCTGTGACTCTTTCCCCATGTATATATTATTTGAAACGTTTATATTGATCAGTGTTAGGTGCATCTGCGCATCTTCTCCCTCACCTTAGCCAGAGCAAGAAGTTGGCTGCATATATTTTTAGTAGGGTGTGTCCACAAATGCACCTCATTAGTAGACTGAAGGCTGCCAGGAATGAACTGTTCTCTAACAAATGTTAATAAAGCCTGCTAGCCCCATAAAAATGAGGTGGCATTTAATTAAAAGGCACTTGGCATTTCGGTCTAGTCTTCAGTTTTTCTCCCTGGAACAGAAAACTAAAGCCAGGAATGAGGTGGCTTTTTTTGCTCTGATGACCATTCAACCACAGAGACAGTGGTCAACCCAAATCCCTCGACTCCGTTCTGACGTCCTTTGGCAGAGATGTGGAAGCCAAAATGTTAAAATATTACACTGTAAGTTTCATGACTCTCCAAGCCAGTTACTTTCACTGAGGTTTCATTATGTTGTTTAGTTTGGGAGTTTTTAGACCATCAGTTACAACCATAAAATTTCTAAATTGAGTATGAATTATTTTTACAAAACCTAGGTCCTCTATTAACTTGAATATCCAGGAGACAATTAAAAAGTACAAAATTCCTTGTGTCTTCTGAATAACCGTCAAACATTGGAATTGTTAAAGTGCAGTGATTAGAATGAAGGAAAAGAAATACATGCTGGGTATCACTGGAGAAGATACTTAATGCTTGGGCTGGAGTTGTGAAATGAAACACCCAACTGTAGCAAATTCACTAGCCCCTCAGCCCAACCAAAACTAACTTAAAGGATTAGTCTTTGGGTTGACACTTACCAGCTGCATGAATCTAGGCCAAGTTCCAGCCTCAATTTCCTCCTCTACAGTGGAGATAGTAAAGTTGGTCTGAGGATTACCTAAGACTATGCAGACAACAAAACTCAGCCCAGTGCCCAGCACGTGCATTCAACCCACATTCGTCCTGGTCAGTATTCCATTCTTCAACAGTTGTTTTTACTCTGCTACCGCGGAAGGCCGGAACCTGAGCTCTGATATTGATCATAGGTGGTGATAAATGCTTGTGGAGCCTATCCCAGTGCCAAACATGGTGTTTTCTGTCTTATCTATTTAATCCTCACAACAGCCCTAAATGGTGTGTACTATTACTAGTTTCACTTTAAAGATAAAGTAACCTAGTCACTTAAAGGTCAAAATCTGCCCAAAACCTCAAAGGTAGAGCTGGGATTAAAATCTGGCTGATGTCAAAGCAACAACCACTGTATCATACTGTCTTGCTTTCATTAAATGTCAACAATTAGAATGATAAAGGTGGACGGTACCTTAGGTGTCACTGGCTTTGAAGTCTTTACTTCATAGATGAGATATCTAAAACTCAGAGAAGCTGTGCCATTTGTCAGGGACTGGTCAGGTCAGAGTCAAAGCAAAAACACTGGGTCGAGTTTTTTCCTCCATCAATGGTTTTATGTTGAGCTTTAAAAAAAAATACATGTTTCCAATTAAAGGTATGGAAGAACACAAAACAATAAGAACATATTGCGTTCCCATTTGGGGGGAAAGGTATGCATACAAAGAAAATATGTACTACCAAAATACCAACAGTGCTTATTTTTTGATGCTGAGATTCAGTAATTAACAATTGCTTGTTTGTATTTTTAAATTTTTCTACACTGAACATGGCTTTCTATAATTAAGAAATCACTTTTAAAGGATCTCTAAACTCTCAGATTCATTTAACACATACAGTCTACCTATTAGGTGCCAAGAACTGTGTAGGCACCTCGTACTGTTGCTTCCACAGTCCTGAGTTTGCTCGTTTCCATTCATGCAGCTTTCTCTCCTGCCCCCTGGTGCTGACTGATGCCATAGAGCCGCTCTCTCTCTGAAGTCAACAGAGAAGATTGGCAAACAGGGCTCTCTCCTGAGATGAGTCAACACTCAGTAAACCTCTGAAATGGATGATCCAGTCCCTCACGTCTCCCCGCCCAGCTTTATTGAGATCTAACTGACACAGAACATTATTTAAGTTTAAGGTGTACACTGTGTTAATTTGATACACTTAGGTATTGTAAAATGATTATACCAGACAGTTACCTAACACCACCAGCATGTCACTTTGTTACCATATCTTTTTGTGGTGACAACATTTACATTCTACCCTGTTAGCCACTTTCATATATATAATACAGCATTATTCACATAATTGTACATTTAGATCCCCAAAAGTTTGTACTCTTTGACCAACATTTGCCCATTACTCCCACCCCCCACCACCAGTCCCTGGTAATCACTATTTTACTCTGTTTCTACAAGTCTGGCTTTTTTAGATTCCACATATAAGTAAGATCATACAGAATTTGTCTTTTTCCATCTGACATATTTCACTTAGCATAATCAGGCCCCACACTGTCTCTTTCCTGGCTTTCACCACCTTTCATTGTGGAATGAGAGGAATTGGGATGAAATCAGTGTTCTTAGGAGTTGCACCAATGAAGAAGTGGGTTGGGACTTGCAGGCAGTTGTATTACTACTTGTAGGTGTTCTCCAACTGCGGTTTGGCTTTGCTTTGTCCTACCCATCTTAATAAATTCATTAGTGAGGCCTTATTGAGTTGTGCAGTGTTCTCAGCCATGCCAGGGGTTACAAGGACCATAAGTCACAGCTCTTTGACCTTCAGGACGTTAGCATCTTTATTAGGAAAAAAAAGTTTAAATTCATGAAATACCCAAGGAACATTTTAAGGAGTTACTAAGCAAGGGGCTGATGGGTGCCTGGCTTACACAGGTGGGTCTCGTACAGCATTTGACCGACATGTTTCCAGGAATATGCCCAGGTGGGGCACACCCCAGGGCCTTCCCAAGTTGCCAACTCACTTTCTGTCCCCTTGCCTTTTTTTTTTCAGTGCCCAATCGAGAAAGTGTTTGAGAATTCAACCTTCTAGTTATTTGTATTAAAATGTCAGTACTTTAACCACCATTAGTAGCAACAGGATGAACTTCATAACAGTTTCACGCCCCACAGTGTAGAGTCAGTGAGGTTGAAAAGTGTTCGTTTTGATGAAAAGGACCAAAGTTTCTATTTTTGAGAGCAGAGAGGAGCCAGCTCATGTGTCTCAGTGAAGAGTAAGTTTTTACACTAATTTCTTCTTCCTCTGTTAGCCATGTTGGATTGGAATACAATATCAGGTGAGGGAGTGTAATTTAAATACACACACACACACACACACACACACACACTGCTTACTCCGGGTCAGGCATTGTTTTAAGCACTTCACAAATATTAACTCATGTAATATTCATAAAAATCCTGTGAGGTAGAAACCATAATGACTATCCCCATTCAACAGAGGAGGAAACTGAGGTTGTCTGCGGAAGTTTAAGTAACTCGTACGAGGTCGCACAGCTAGCCAACTGCAGGACCACGTTTCAAACTCCTCTGGAGTCCACGCTCCAAGTGCGAGCTGCTCTGGAACAGACAAGCACCACACGGGTACCTCCCAAAACCCAAAGGAAGCTCTGAGGAAACTCAGAGAAATTCAGAAAGGGGAGGGCTTTCTGTGGAATCTCTGTGGAAGCTTCAAAGAGGAGGTGAGACTTGGGAAGGCTCGGGAAATTAAAAGAATGCAAATATGGTGGAGTATCATCTTTAGGGCGTTTAGATGATAAGAATCCAGCTGCAGGACTCAACCAATGAGAGAGTGAGATCAGAATTGAAATGGTGCCAGCAGCCCACCGTTCATCTCCAAGGACATAATCTCAGAGGGCAAGAGAAGGAAGTAAAAGTGTTGCTGAGTAGACTATGCTATTAATCATTCAGTTTGCACTGAGGGAATTTTCAAGTGTAATTTTCACTGCCTGAGTTTTTTTAGTTTTCACCTCATACTCCACTTCTAAAATGTCCCTGTAAGAGAGCAGTCTGGGCACAGGCAGGAAGGCAGAATGGTTGTTGCCAACAGTAAGTGGTTAAAGAAAGTACAAAACACCTGAGACATAGGACAGGTCTCAGCTGAGGTGAGGAAGAAGGAGAGGGAAGGAGGAACGAACAAAAGATGATACACTTGGTCTCTCTAACAACCTGTTGAGATACACAGGCAAAAAGACAAGTGACCATACCAGGCTGACTGAGCAGCAAATGAGTCATGTGAGTGCTATACCCATTAGCTACCTGTGCTCCAGAACTTCAGAGAATGGCAAGGTCACCAGGGCTAGGATGGCCAAAGGGGACCAGGACATGTAGGGTAACTGCAGGGCGAACACTTTGGCCAGGGGAGAGGTTTCTACATGGGAGTGTTGGAGGGAAGAATCAAAGGAGAAATAAATTAAGTCCTGTGGACTATCCCGAACAAAATTAGAGAGCTGAATGCTACAAAATGAGTGAGCAAAGAATGAAATAAGCTAACTGTAGGGGAGAAATTGTTCTCACATGTTGGTAAGTACGTCTCCAAGTTGCCACAATTTCTCCACATTCACTGAAGGATTAGGGTGAAGAAAAATGTAAGTTAGAGGACCTGTAAAGAAAAGTTTAAACCACTGTTAAAGGGCTTTTTGAAAGGCTTTACTCTGAAAACCATGGAAGACGCGAGAGGGATATATTGTATAGTAGATGGGAAAGGAGCTCGCCCAAACGTAGGAAAAAAATCAGAATGAGAAGTAGGAATGCTCTGAAAAAGAATAATGAGAACATGCTGGCCCTATCAGATTAAAGTTTATTATTAAGGTAGTGTGGCTTTTAAAAGTCCTATTAGTGCATGAATAAAGAATCACATCAGTGAGATTAAAGAGTCCATAAATAGACCTACTTACATATAACAATTTAGCTTATGGTACAGGTGGGCATGGCTCATAAGGGGAGAGAAAGAATGAATTTGTTTAAAATTAGGTTGACCATTTTGTATTCAGTTCATGCCACAGCGGAAGAGGGACTAATAATGTGCTTTGGTGAGTCAACAATGTGCTCAGAAAAAGGCCCTTCCAGAGGGAATTCTGCAAGGGGACAGCTGGCCTGCTCAGCTTGCTCTAGGTCTGGGCCCTGTAATTTTTGTGACCTGCAGAGGTTGTTTTTATTTGTTCGTCTGTTTGTTTGTTTGTTTGTTTGTTTGAACTCGGGGCCTATGGGAAAGACAAAAAGTGTCCATTCAGTAAGGGAGAATTGATAAAATATATATTCTCAAATTCTGTTTCTTTGTCTCTAGTTCCCGCTCTCTAAGAAGGTGGAGAAGAGGCTTTGTGGGCGTGGCTGGTTCTCTGTGCTGAGAGGGACTGAAGCTCTGTGCTGTTCTCACTGCTCTTTCTGGGCCACAGTGCACACCTCTAGTTTCAGTTCTGTATTTTGCTAAATCTTTGCATTCTGAATTGCTGTGACTTTGCATCCTGATTTTTTTGCTTGCAAATTCAAAGGTTCTAAGATGCAGTGGATCTCTGTCTAACCACCCTTTACTCACCAGGTTCATTTTGTCTAGAGACAGGTTTTTGTTTTGTTTTTGTTTTTCCTTTGTAATCTGGTCTCCGGACTCAGCTATGGCTGTGGAAGGAGTTTTAAAGCACCTTTGGCAAGGAATCCAAACTGAAAACAGACCCCCCACTTATAAGGTACCACATTTCTTTTCTTATGTGACAAAATTAAGCTTCTCCTTTACCAGTCCACTCCCCCCACCACCACCATATACACACAAACATGTCACATCACTCACCCCCAGCTCTGGGCAAAGCTGTTAATAACCACTTGCTCCAACAGATGTTCAAAACCCTTTATTCCCTTCCTTTAAGCTACAACGCAGTATTATCTCCCTTAACCGTGGAGACAGAAGTCAGACCCAGCCAAAGCCAGGGATTTTTTTTTCTGTTGAGCTGCTACATGCCTAAGTAGCAGTGAAAAGTTCCATTGGGGGTAAGTTGGGGAGGGCGAGAAACTCCCCAGATCCTTCCCAAATCAAGTCAACTATTTTCACTAGAGCTTTAATATTTTGTCTGAAGTGTGGCAAATCCTCTAGAATGTCAGCCACAACTTTAAAAATACGTTGCAAAGCCAACTTTCTCCAAGCCCTGTTTAATTTTTCTTAGTGAGACATTCAATTTTTTAAAATGAATAATTATTGAACTTTTAAGTTATTTACTAAAATTGGCATTTGAGATCACCAATAGAAAGATATGTTTTAGTTTCCCATACTTCTCCTATAAAAAAAAAAACGCCTCTATAGTGGAAAATGATGATGGACTTACTGTCCTGTAAATGTTCCTGAGCCTTTGTTGCTACACTGAGTTTTGGAGCTCAGACTAAAAGAGAAATTGTTTGTATTTTTTCTGAATAAAGAACAGAAGAAAGAAAATTAACGTTATTAAGAACAAACCATGTCTCTAGCACTATTAGGTTCTTTCAGTTACTTATGACATAATCACTGGCTACAATATTGGTACAATATAATGTTTCTTTTAAGTTGTATGCTATTAAATTAAAAGGTAAAGCAGGTGACTATTACTTAAAACAGGGCACAAAGTGATTTCTCTTATCTGGCCTCTACTCTGCCCCACCCTCAAATCCAAAATGTTAGGATGCTATTTATGGAATCAATCTTCTCCATGGTCAATATTGGAAGAGGTTCATATTTTGCAAACTACAAACAGAAATGCAAGATTTGATTGGTAAAGATCACGGGGACAGTATTTGAACACTAGCATTTTGCATGTGAGTAGTTCTTTCAACTTTTCAAATCCCTCACATCTTTTATTTAATCCTTTTTAAACCCCTGTGAAGCCACTCTTGCTGTTCCATCTTACAGATGAAATTCATTTGGGGGATGACTAAAGTAGGGTTCAAACTATTAAGTGATGGAGTCGTGCTCAATGCCAATGCCTAACCTCCTGTGCAAAACACTGAGTCTGAGTCATTAGCTGGTACATTCATAGGTATGAAACCAGGATCTCAGCAGGAGGTCTCTGTTGGACACTTTGCTCTTCCTCACTCCCATAGTTAATCAATCACCAAGTCCCGCCTGCATTTGCCTTCTCAGTATGTCTCAAAATCCCTGTCTTCTTCTCCACTTTGTTGCCACTCACCACCTCTCACTTGGTCTGTTATAACTTTCTTTCCCACCCTATACTATGTTAATCAAATGCGTCTTTCTCACAACGAACAAGGAGTCTAAAATGTAGATCTGATCACAAAATCCTACAACGGCTGCACATAATTTAAATCCACAAAAAATAAACAAACTGCTGGCATTCACAGCCCTCCAGGATCCCTGTCTTCCTCACCAACTTTATGCCCAGTTGTCATTCCTTTCTGTGCTCATACACTGTCCCTCTGCCTGGAGAGCCCTCCCTCCGCTCACCTTTGCTTGACTAATTATTCCACCTTTTGAAGTTCAGCTCAGATGCCATCTCCCCAAGATGCCTTCTATGACTTCCCTGCAGCCTGCCTCAGGGACCTTCCATAATACCCTGTGATGATCATTTCACTTACCATCTTTTTTTAAAATTGAGTGTACTGGGATGGCTTTGGTTAATGAGATTATATAGGTTGCGAGTGTTCATTTCTGTGATGCATGATCTGTGTATTGCATTGTATGTCCACCACCCAATGTCAAATCATCTTCTGTCACCACATATTTACCCCCTTTACCCTTAACAACTCCCCACCCCACTTTGCTCTGGTAACCACCACGCTGTTGTCTGTGTCTGTAGAAAAGATGAAACACTGCCATTTGCAACAATGTGGATGGACCTCGAGAATGTCCTGCAAAGTGAAATGAGTCAGACAGAAAAAGTCAAGAACCACATGATTTCGCTCATATGTAGGACATAAAACTAAAAGCAACAAATGAACAAGCAAGAAAAACAAACTTACCATCTGCTTTTATAAGAATCTGTTTGTTTTGTTTTGTTGGCAGTATCCTATGAAAAGAGATCTCTAAGTTGTCTTCATTATTTTGACAGGGCTTTATTTTAAAAGTAATCATTATTATTTCTAGAATATTAACAATTGCCCACTGTGTGAGGATCAAAAAGAGAAAAGAGTTTCCATTCTTTTAAAAAATGTTGTGGAATAACTAAATTTCTCAATTTCTATTTTATTTATCAAAGATGATAAATGCTGCCTACCACAGGTAAGTCTATGGAAGAATGATCTCATGGGAGTTCTAATGCTTTATTTAAGAAAAAATACCAGATATCACAATTTTTTTTTAAAAGGAGGAATATTTGTTTAAGGGAAGAACATTATGAGAGCTTTTTAAAAAACATTTTGAACCCTTTTGTAAAATATCTGTGAAAAGGCTAACAGTTTTTTTTCTTTTTGCTTATAATTAATCATATTCTTTTTAAATTTTTTATGGAAATGTAATTGACATATACATTGTATAAGTGTAAGGTCTACAATGTGTTGAATTGGTGCATTTGTACATTGCAATATGATTACCACCACAGCACCAGCTAACACCTTTCTCATGTCAGGTAATTATCATTTCTTTTTTGTGATGAGAACAATTAAGATCTAGTCACTTAGTAACATAAAAATCTGTTTTGCGTTTGTTTCATCTGCTAGACTTTAAGCTTCTTGAGGGCAAAGGCCATAGTTTATGCATCCATGGACCGCTGGCACTTAGCACAATACCAAGCAAAAACCACACATGCCTCTTGGGCAAATGAGATACATCAATTAAGAAAAGTGCTTCCTGGCTTCAGAATCCAGCACAAATGAAGAAAATGAGAAGACGACATTGAAGCAATGAGAATTTGGTGAATCAGCAGGTGGCAAGGACATGAATTACCAAAAGATGCTTTCAGAAACAGTCTGGACAGGAGTGTTGACAAAAATCCTAAATGGAGATAATGTGAGAAAGTTGGCAATGAGAGGAAAACATTATTTCAAAAGTCCCACCAAGCACTGCCAACAAAACCACCCGGCGCCTCAGACTTGGGAGCCCCAGCAAGAGTACACGCTGTCCCGGGATGCGGCGGCCTGCTTTCAGGTCACACGGCAAGCACCAGCGCCAGCACGGTGTGGACTTGAGGTTTGTAAAGCAGGGACCCTTCCGGAATATTTTGAATATCTATAAAACCACTTGTCATCCTTTGATTCTCCCTTGCTCCTTCTGGCTGCTGTCCAACTTGCCCTTTAATTCTGTGGACTTTCAAACATTTCCTTCCTCCTCTGCCTTCCAACGTCTCCTTGCCACGGTCCCTCACTATGTTGTTTATATAAAATCACATTCGACTTTCAAATGTCCTGGAAAACTCTGCTGACCATCGTACACCTCTAATTGTGGAGAGCACGCAGATCATGCAACTCCATGTTCCCTCTCTGTTTCTGCTGTTTCTTCCGCCTGGAAGACCCTCATCTGCCAAACCTCACTGATCCTCAAATGTCTAATGATCCCCAACCCTTAAGACAGAAACAGAATGATCTGTTCTCTGCTCTGTGCTCCATTGACAAACTTATTTAGAACTCTAGAATAGCTCTGGTAGCACCATTTTATATTTGTTTATATTACTGTTTCCCCTATTAGAATCTGAACTCCTGAGGACAGACACCAAGTGTTATTCATCTCTGTACCCCTTGATCTCAGTGATGCCTAGAACATCGTAGGCACTCAAAAGATATTTGTCAAAATATCCTGTAGTCTTTTTGACTCATTAGAATGCCAAGTTCACACCTAGCTAACAAGACCTATTCTAATCAAAGTTGGGTGTCACACAAGGAGAAATTTGAAGGCTGGACAATGTGGGTACTAAATATTCAATTATTTGACAGATACGTATTGGGCTTCTACTATACAGCCCACTGCGCTCAGGGGTTGGAGATGGTGGGGGGAAAAAACAGACCACTTGAGTCCCCTGTTCTCGGTCTTAAGAGAGACTTCTGTTAAGTAAATACTTGTGTAATTAATTGTTATGCAACTTGAATAAGCTACCAAGAGATAACTGGATGGTGCCATGAGAACAGGTGACAAAAGGACGAGGCTTAAACTGCAATAAGTCAAAAAGGCTTCTTCCCTGAATAAGTGATGTTCAGACTGAGAGTGGAGTGAAGAGCAGGCATTAGCTGGGTGAAGAGGTGAGCATGGAGAAACAGAGGGAAACTGTGTATTCAAAGAAAAGGTGCCTTTAAAGAAAAACTGTACAGGGGCCCTCCAGATGTACTCACTGCACTCTCACCTGGGGAAGCTCACCTGTACAGACTGCATCAACGGGCTTCATGTCCTCTGGCTTCTGGTTGGGTTTGGCTATGGAGAGGCTCTGGTGGGAGAGCAGAGAGAGGGAGAAGAATAAAATCAAAGGGATTTACTCCCTCAACTCCATCCTGACAAGTGGCTGTCACTGGTTTCAACCCTCTTCCTGACTTCCATCAGGGAACCCCCTCCAGGGAGCTCTTCCGTCAGCTCTGTAATGACTGTCTCCACTTGCCCTTCAGACCTAGAGGTGGTAACCTCTAGGAGTCATCGCCCCCGGAGGGCAGCACTATCCCTTGTTAGTTTCTTCAAATCCTGCCCACACTGTTATAAACAGTCTCCTTACTAAACACCCACCAAATTACCCATTTTAATTTATGCTCTTTTCCTACCGCAGTGCTGACTGCTAGAAAGGGCAAACAAAAGGCTAGCTCACGCCCAGGGTTTCTAAACATGATAAAGGCTTTAGATGTTGCCCAAAGTGCCACAGAAGCCACTGAGGGTGTGTAAGCTGATGAGGCAGGTGATCATATTTGCATTTTAGAAAATCACTCTAATAGCTGCTGTGTAGAGGACAGGTGGGAAGAGGTGCAAGAGGAGAAGCAAGGAAGTCAGTGAGGAAACAACATTCATCAAGAAGATGGCAAATGATGGGCCACAGTGGACTGATTGAGACCGGATGCCGAGATTATGACAGAGAACTAGGAGTAACAAGGGAGCAGTAAAAATCCAGCAAGATCTTTAAAATACTGCACAGGACTGTGTGGCCTCATTGACCAGAGACTGGACCCCAGACTCCTCATTCTGGCTTCCAAGACCACCCAGCTCTGGTCGTGAGCTCCCTTCTTCCCCTCACACACCTTAAATGACTCCTCTGAAGTGACCTGTTTACCAATCACAGTGCACCGTGCACCTTGCACCTCGTGTACTCTGTCTAGAATGTCCTTGCTCTCGCTCAAAGCCTACCCATGCTCCAAGGCCCTGATCAAAAACTACCAAGTAATCCCATCTAACAATTTCTGGGAATTTAACTCTTTTCCAGGTACTATGTTGCCAGCATTAGCTCCTGTAATCCACCTCCCTATGAAGAGGGGATGTCATGCAGCCCATGTTACAGATGAGGAATCTTAGTGAGGCTCAAAGAAATCATGTTCACAGTCACATCACGTTGGACTTGAACCTAGGCCTGATGACTAAAACCCCTGTGTTTGATCCCAATCTGTAATTTACCCTTTGGTTTTCCATCTTGGGTCCCTTGTTGTATGTGATTGATAAGAAGCAATTTAACCTTTTTTTTTTTCACATTTCAGTTTTGTGACTTGCCTCAGGAAATGTTAAGGGGGCACCCATCTCTCAGACCATTCGGGATTCACTTGTAGATGGTCTCATGCCACAATCCATGGGTATGTGCTAAGGTAGATTAAATCACTATGACCAGAGATTTTGGTAGAACCTAAATGAAAATTGAGTATTAACAGCTTTCTCCATAGAATCTGCTTGCATCCGCTGAACTTAATGGAGCTCCCAGGAAATGCAGTCCAAGAGTATCAATGAACAGAATTTGGGCACATGCAGGCATGGACAGTGGGCATAATGGTGAATGGGATGATGAGTATGAGGGACCCACAGGGGCAAATCCCAATAAGGGAAAGGAATTATGAGGTTCCCCAGGAGGAAATTCACTATAAAAAAAGATGAAAGAAAGTCTAGCTTCATGTGTTGGACTTGGCAACAGGGCCTGAGGTGAGAGGGAAGAAATCATTTCACGTGCCGCAGAACAGCTGTTACCTGAAGCCCGCCCTCCCCAGCACCCTACCCTGGAGGAGGTGTGTAACACTAGAGGAACTGTGGCCCAAAGCTACCTTGCTAAGAGGCCTCTCTAATAGGATCTGACTCCAAGGAGAAGTCATTTCCGGGTTCATGCATTTTCAGGTGAGATGATGAGCGCCTGCCTTGAGCTGGGGAGCACTGGTGGCCATGCTGTGTCGGTGACTGGCGGTGGCAGCTGGCACTGTTTCCAGAGCAGGGCAGCAGGAAGCCAGCAGCACAGGCAGCGGCCCTAGGAAAACAAGAAGCAGGCCAGGGGCAGGTACAATCAGAGGCATGAATCTCAGCCCACGAATAATTGTCAGCGATGAATGTATAAATTGGATGATTCTGTGATCCAACAACACATCTCTGTGAATGCCATGAGACATCCTCAGAACTGCCTGGAATCTTCTAGAAAGAAAAGGGATCATAAAAGTAGTTAAGCAAACACAGGTGACCTTATTTATACCCACCAGAAACAAAGCAACTGGGCCCTATTTTTACCTACATACCACTAGGTATCTGATATTCATATTGTTATCACTGCAAGCTTTCTTTTGATTAGTTTTTCATAACACATCATTTTCTTTTTTATTTTATTTATTGATTTGAGAGAGAAAAATTGGCAGGAGAGAGAGAGAAACATTGATGTTGTTCCACTTATTTATGTATTCATTGGTGGATTCTTATATGTGCCCTGACCAGGGATCAAACCCACAAACCTTGGTTTATCAAGACAATGCTCTAACTAACTGAGCTAGCTACCCAGCCAGGGCCTGCTTGAGAAATATTTGCTTAACCTAAGATTATAAAGATTTTATCCTATATTTCCATATTTTCTTCTGAAAGTTTTATAGCCTTAATTCTTTACATTTGTGTCTACAATCCATTTCAATTTAGTGTCTTTACAGAAGTGAGATGAGGGCCAAAGTTTTGTTGTATTGTTATTTTTGTTGCTCTTTTTTGTTTTCATATAGAGACTCCCAATTGCCCCAGTGCCATTTGTTTAAAAGGCGGTCTTTTCTCCATTGAATTTTTTTTGCATCTTTATCAAAATTCAATTGATTATAAGTATGCTTCAATCTATTTCTGGTTTCTCTTCTATTCCATTGTTCTATATGACTATTTTTTGCCATTATCACACTTTCGTGATTATTGTGACTTCATGGTAAGTCTGAAATCAGGTAGTATAAGTCTTCAACTTTGTTCTTATTTTTTAAATGGACTTGCTAAAGTTTTATTTGGAACTTTTTATGTATACTCAATAAGTTGTACTAAAGAAGCATTTTGTGCTGTTATTTATCATACCATTAATTATATTTTCCTAGAAAATCATTCATATTGTTTATATTTTCAGATTTATCAATTTACAATTTTTAAATAAGCTTTGAATTTACAAATGTACTTATAAACACAGGAAACTGAGGTACAGAGATATTAAGTAGCATGTCCAAAATCACAGAGCTAGTAAGAGGTGGAGCTGGGAATTGAACTCAAGGGTTCTGGGCTCTACAGTTCCTCTACTTAATCACTAGATATCAGGAAATACTGATACATAGTGGCCTTTAAGTTTCAGAAATCATTTTATGACATCTTTCATAATACCTTTGTGAACAAGAGGAAAAATGTTTGCTAAATAATTTGTTGAACAACCTTACCCAAAGAGAGCTCCATCTTTAGCCGTCTTCTTTAAGCTCATCAAGAAAGAAAACGTGAAGCATTTGACATAGAAATACAAAGATGTGGATGAGAACGTAACATGTGGTTCCTAAATTTGCAAATGATACAAAAGTGCATCTGATTGCTTAATGGCAAGAGGGAATTCAAAAAATCTTCACCACTGCAACCTAGTCAATCAAACAAGCAGAGATTGAACAGCCTGAGGCCCCTCAAGGACAAAGACCAAATATGTTTTCATTGATATACACAAAGCTCCCAGTAGCTGCTTAGTAAATTTTTAAATTTTTATTGGGAGAAAAAAAAAATATATATATATATTACTAAACTTTAACAGCTGCACAAGTTTAGAATGAAGATGAGTATTGTTAAACATTGAGACAAGTAGAAAAAAATGTTTGGGCTTGCCACAAGTTGAGTAGGAATTACTAGTGCTATGGTGCAGAATTTGGTATCAAAAAAACCCTTAAAACTAGATCTGGTTCCAGGACAAGTCACTTAAACTCACAGCAAATAACATTAATAATAATCCATAGTCCAAAAGTTTGCTTTGAGAGTAGAATCATTCATGTGAAAAATTTTTTGCAAACTATAAGTGTCCATTATTAACTATTATTAGATTATAAGTCCCTTATGGTAAGCTAAGAAGTACCTCGAGCTTATCTGCAATTTCCCAGGTTTTTTTTGGTGAAGATAAAGAGAGGGCAGATATGAAGTGCCTATTATACATTTAATAAATCTTATGAATGGTTTATCCTTTCATATATAAGATACTGTTCTCCAAGCATGCATGCAATCATACATGCATATCTAATCACATGTAAGGAAAATGTCAAAATGTAAAGAGGTTTTCCCTAGATATCCCCCCTCACTATTCTAGATGCAGGAGATACAAAAGAGAATTGGACAAAATACCACCCTCAATTTTTATTTACTTCTTTTCAATTCCCCTCTCACGTACAATAATCACTTTTTTTATTATAAAGAAAAGCCAAACTACAGAGACAACAAAAAGATGGAGGTTGCCAGCAGTGGGGGGAGGGGAGAGGAACGGAAAGGGATGAATAATTGGAGTGCAGGGGATTTTTAGGACAATGAATCACATTATCATTTGCCAAAACCCGTAGAAGGCACAACACAAAGAGTGGGCCCTAATGTAAACTGTGGACTTCAGTTACTAATAATGTAGCATCATTGGTTCATTAATTGTAACAAATGTGCCACATCAATGTAAGATGTTAACAATGGAGGAAACTGAGAGAAGGAGCATGTGGGAAGTGCCTTTTCTATACAATTTTTCTGTAAACCTAAAACTGTTCTGAAAAACAAAGTCTATTTTTAAAAAAACTTCAAAAAAAGGAAAGAAAAAGAAAGCTCAGCGAACACTTTTTCTAAATACTAACTTGCAACTGCATTATTCCTCCTGGCAGGAAACCACTTGTGGCCTCTTTTCCTTTTATAGCAAGAAGTCATTAGCATACACAGCTCTTTTTGCCTCGAGTCTATTAAACAATAACAAGAAAATGCCTGGTAAGGTATAGAAAAACTGCCTTGTTACCTATTTTATTATGACGTGTGTTTTTATATGCGTGGGTCATAAGCAGTTAGTGGTTGCTTGGCAACAAATTTGGGGCTGTCTTCCAGGTAGACATGAGTTGTCTAAACAAAGCACCTCATTGTCTTCAAAGCGGCATTTCCAGAGCCACCCCAGCATAACCAAGGTTATGGAATTTTTGGAGTCAGTGACAGTTGCATCTGGTTCAGTTCTTTTTCTGTCCATTCATTCAACAAATACTTAAAGAATATTTACTGTGTGCCAGGTACTGGGGTTAGAGTGGAGAGTAAGGTGGGCGATGCTCCATCCTCAGGGGGTTTGCATTCTAGTGGGGCAGGAAGGGAGCAGACAAGTAAATATAATGTTTCAATTATAGCAATCAGGCAAAGATAAAGATGAGCACTGTGGAGAAAAGTAAAGCTGGATAAGGAGCTATAAAGAGCTTGGAAGAGCTTCCCTTTGTTAGTTTTATGAGCTAAGGTCTGTCTGAGCAGGTGATACTGAAGAGAGGTGAATGAAGTGAGGCCGGGAAAAGCATGCCTCAGAGAGGAAACTGTAAGAGCAAAGGCCTTGGGACAGAAGCGTGCTAGGTATTTCCAAAGACAGCAAGGAGGTCAGTGTGGCTAGCAATGAGTCAGTTAGTGAGCTAACAGAAGAGGATGGGAAACAAACTCAGAGAGATGGGAAGCCATTGTGAAATTCGGAGCAAGAGAGTTTTTCAAAGGTGGCACCACAGTGGCCACATGGGGAATGGACTGTGGGGAGTGGGCAGAGTGGCGTGAAGGAATCGGACACTTCTGCAGTGAACAGAAGAGAGACCATGGGCCCAATGAACCAGTCAGATGGACAATGAGGAATCTGGAATCTGGTTTGATGGCATATTTTATGTCAGATAAAACCGACTTATCTCCCGAATTAGAGAACAGCTCAAGTTGGGAAACAAAGACTAATTGATTAATTAAAAGTATAGTTTAGAAGTGATTTCTACAAAACTAAGCTTCAAGGAAAAGCGGACTTTTTAAGCAATATTCTCTCCTCCTCTATTACCTGAATTTATTTCCACTGTACCTTCAAGTTAGCTTCTCACAGTCGCAAAACATATATTTCACAAAAGAACTTCATTTCAGAATATATAAAGAATACTATGTCTAAATAATTGAAAGATAATCAACTTTTTAATTGGGCATAAGATTTCTAATAGACAGGAAGATTTCAGAAAGATATATGAATAGCCAATGAGTACATGAACGTGTTCAACAGTAAGTCTGCAGGGAAATACAAAGTAAAATCACAATGAGATACTACAACATTTCTATTAGAATGGCTAAAATGAAAAAGGCCAACAATACTAAATATCAGTGGTGATATGGACCAACTGGAACTCTCACAGCTTGTAGATAGCATTGTTAAATGACACAACCACTTTGGGAAAAGGTCTGGCAAATCCTTTTAAAATTCATTATAGCCCCTACCTTATTACCCAGCAATTCCACTCCTAAGTGCTTGTCCAAGACAAATGAAGGCCCTTGTCCACAAAAAGAAAAGAATATGAGGTCTGTCCAGAAAGCATCCAGCTATGTGATATGACAAATAGAAACATTTATTGAAAAAGATACCAGAAACATTGTACACAGGACAATGACACCTCAGTCCCCTTCAAAGTAGTTCCTTGGGACCTCACATAGTTTTCCCAGTGTCTCTTCCACCATTCAAAACACTCTGCAAAATGTTTTGTTGGGACCACCATCAGCTGCCCCAACATATTTTCCTGAATCTCACTGATGATCTGAAATCTCTTCCCTTTCAAAGGTGATTTTAGTTTTGGGAAAAGTCAGAAGTCACAGGGTGCCAAATCTGGGCAGTAGAGGGCTGAGTCACCTGGGTGATTTGATGTTTTACCAAAATACTCTGCATGAGATGTGATGCATGAGTGGGTTCTTTGTCATGATGAAGCTGCCAATCACCAATTGCCCATAGCTGTGGCTGTTTGCATCTCTCAACCAATGAAGAACTTTGAGGTGGTACTCCTTATTAGTTGTTTGGCCTGGAAGGGTGGACTTATGATTGACAACACATTCCCAATCAAAAAAACACAGTTAACATGGTCTTGATCTTGCTGCAACTTTGCTGTGCTTCCTTCAGACAGGGAGAGCCAAGTGACATCCACTGGGACAACTGGGCCTTTGTTTCTGGATCATAGCCATAGATCCATGAATCATCTTCAGTTATGACCTTCTTGAGGAAATCTGGTTCATTGTTAGAGGTTTTAATCAAGTCATTAGCAACTGCAGCATGATGTTCCTTCTGTTCTGGTAGCAAAAGCCATGGAACAAATTTTGCCACAACACATTTCATGCCAAGATCCTGCATCAAAATCTTGAACCCAGTAGTTTTTGGAATCCCCATATCATCTTCTAGTTCTCACATTGTCAGTCATCAATCTTTGTTGATTGCAGCCCGTATATGTCTAACATTCTCAGGTGTTCTGCTTGTTGCAGACCTTTCAGAACATGGATCACTTTCAACAGATTCTCAACCATCTTTGAAGCATTTGTGGTCACACTTTTATTTGCACTGGACTCATTGCATCGTCCCGAAAAGCCTTCTGAATTACCCAAATAGTTCCTGTAGAGGAATGTTCAATCTTATTGCAAAATTTGATGCAGACTCATTGCTCTACTTGCTAGGTCATTTTGAATGTGACAGACACACAGTACACATGCTCACTCAATAACCGTCTACTGCCCCTACTGTATACAGTAAAGTTGTCATTGTTCCCACATGCTCATTCCAGTCCACTCTCCTTGGCCGCCAGGTTATGTCATTGTAGCGCAAACCATTCTTGTTATATTACCAATGGCTGGACTTTATTCAAAATATCCCCAAACTGAAAACAGACATGTTGTTAACAGGAAAATGGAAAAACAACCTATAGTGTAATCATACAGTGAAACACTCCCCAGCTATGAAAGAGCTATATAGTGATAGTCACACATGCATGAATATCAAAAATATTACATTAAGTGAATGAAGTTTTACATTTAACAGAATATACTATATCATTCTACTTGTATGAAATACAAAGTCCTGAAAGAGGCAAAACTGATCCAGTGGTTTCCTCTGGGTGGAGGGCAGGTGCCCAGCAACTAACTGGAAAGGAGCAAGAAGGAAATTTCTGTACTGATGCTAAAAATTTAAATTACACTAATGTATGCATTTGTCAAAATTCACCCGATGGCACTCATAAGATTTGTGCATTTCACTGTACAACATTTTAACCTAAGAAATGTAAAAGAACCATAAACAAACATTGAACTCAAGTTAATGACATTCATGCTATAGCATTTAGTGATACAGTGTGGCAATATTTGCAACTTACTTTGAAATTCTACAAAATAAAAACAAAATGGAGCCCTGGCTGGTGTGGTTGAGTGGATTGCATGCCAGCCTGAGAACCAAAGGGTCACTAGTTCGATTCCCAGTCAGGGCACATGCCTGGACTGTGGGCCAGTTTCCCAGTAGGGGGTCGTGTGAGAGACAACCACACATTGGTGTTTCTCTCCCTCTCTTTCTCCCTCCCTTCCCTCTGTCTAAAAATAAATACATAAAATCTTTAAAAATAAAAAATGAAAACAAAATGGAATGATGAATGGATGGAAGGATGGATGTGTCAAAAATAAATATGGCTACATGTTAGTTTTAGAATTTAGGTTATGCATAAATTCTCTCAATTCTGTGTATTCAAAATTTTTCATATTAAAATATTGATACAGAAAATACCACTTTCTCCTTTTTGAGTTTACTCTTCAAGGGCAAGGATTGACTCTTGTTCACCTATGATAAGCATTCAACACATTTCTGATAAATGAATGAGCAAATTGTAAGTGAAAGTTTGCAAGACTCTTCTGAGGGATAAAAGAGAGTTTTATTCTGATATGATTTGTAAATCAGAGAATGTAACCTTTGGCATACACCAAAGACACACTCTAAGGTGGAAAGAATAAAGCAAGGGTTTTAAAGGTGAGAGTTGTGAGGAGTTGCTGATTGAAGGATGGGTTGCTAGGAAAACATGACCATAAATTTACATCATTCATTTTCTGATTGGTGGGGCAACCAGATTTTCAGGGGTCTGACTCAGCGGTGAGCAAGTAGGGTTGTGAAATAAGAACAATGGGTAACTTCAGTTCACTCATGTTGACAGGTAGAGCCACAGGATTGACATGGTCAGCAAAAGGTGGACAGAGGTTGTCATTCCACAGTTAACTTTCAGAATTGCACTGCACTTAATACATTTGAGACATATTTCTCTGATGATTAATCTTACTTATTCCAAACTAAAAATAATGTTAAATGTTTTATTAATAGAGGAGCCCTAGCCTCCCAGGCATGGTTGCTTATTAATAATAATGAACCAGTAATTAAAACTGCAACTGGAAGTAAATTGGCCTTCAGAGAAAAGTCAGCCAGCCACCAGTCAATTATTCCCTCTTCTACTAATTTTTTTTACAGAGAAATTAAGGTTTAGGTTGTATTAGTCTGATATTTGCCCCTTTCTGAATATGAGCAATTCCATTTAAAACCAGTGGGTTTGTTCTCTATTCAAAGATAAACATTGTTGATTGTTCCAAGTTTTTTTCCTATACATAGCATAAAAATTTTTCAACTTAAAATAATAGGATTATTATACACATTTTCCACATGTCTTTTGTACTTACTAATATATGGTGAGCATCATTTCCTTTCATTAAGTATTTCTCTAAAACATCATTGTTAATAATAGAACTAGTTGAGGATCTATTGCCCCCCCACAATATTTCCATCTACATCAGATTTTATGTTTTCTTTTAAATCTTTGCTAATTTAGGGGATGAACATATAACTTTTTATTTTTTATTTTATATTTTATTTTATTTTTTTCCATTACTATTTAGTCCCCATATAGCCCCCTACCCCACGATCACCACACTGTTGTCCATGTTCATGAGTCCTTTTCCCTTTTTGCTCAATCCCTCTACTCCCTAACTTCCCCTGCCCGCCTTAGCTGTCATCCTGCTCTCTACCTATGAGTCCATCTCTATTTTGCTTGTTAGTTCACTTTGTTAATTAGATTCCACATATGCGTGAAATCACAATTCCACATATGCATGAAATCACGTGGTAATTGTCTTTCTCTGACTGGCTTATTTCACTTAGCATAATGTTCTCCAGGTCCATCCATGCTGTCACAAAGGGTAAAATTTTCTTCTTTTCTACGGCCAAGTAGTATTCCATTGTGTAAATGCCCCGTAATTGTTTTATCCACTCATCTACTGATGGACACTTGGGCTGCTTCCATATCTCAAAGACTGTGAATAATGCTGATATGAACATAGGGGTGGATATATTCTTTCAGATTAGCGTTTTAAGTTCCTTCAGATATATTCCCAGAAGTGGGATTGCTGGCTCAAAAGGCAGGTCCATTTTTAATTGTTTGAGGTATCTCCTTACCTCACAAAATTTGTGCAGCTTTCCACAGTGGCTGTACCAATCTTCATTCTCACCAACAGTGCAAAAGGGTTCCCCTTTCTCCACATCCTTGTCATCACTTGTTGTTTGTCAGTTTATTGATGATGGCTGTTCTGACAGGTGTGCGGTGATATCTCATTGTGGTTTAATTTGCATTTCTGTGATGATTATAACTTTTTAAAACATTTTATTATAGTGAGATTTAAGTTTTTCATGTTAATTGGTCTTTATTATATTTTCTTTTATCTTTCCTGTTGAAGTATTTTATGATATATATAAGCTCTTTATGTATTAGAATTAATATTTTGCCATATATGTTACAAATACACACACTAAAATATATTTGTTCCAGACTTTAAATTTTATCAATAAAATTTTTTATTCACAAAAGTTTAATATACACTTTTGGTTTTCTATCCATTGTTTGTTTCTTATAATGCTGCCTTGAAAAAGACCCGGAGAGCTTGTGAAAGAAAACAAAACTGACTTGAGTGGAGAAGCTTGAAGAAGGGCAGAAAGAAAAAGTATTAAGGCAAGTGTTTCAAGAAGGAGTAGACAGGCCTAGTTTTGATTCATCTCAGTAGTCACTGCTAATTGGGCAAGTGACTAAATCTCTCAGAACCAGTTTCCTCTTTTGTTTGTTGAAGGGTTGTTGGGAGGGCTAGATTTAAAAAAAAAAAAAAAGGTAAAGCCCCCTTGAGGGGAATGTTACTCAACAAGCTGTAAATGTTACAAAAAGGAAAGACATCCTGAACCCGTGCTTCCCAAACGTTTATGTGCTGTGAATCACCAGGCATCTTGTGGATGCACATTCTGACTCAGCCAGCTGAGGCACAGGCTGAGCTTCTGCATTTCTAACAAGCTCCCAGAGAATGCTGATTCCAGTTTGAAGGTTCTAGAGTTGTAGGACAATGGGAATCCTTGACAGGGAATATTTAAGAAACAATTTAACAGCTAATATTTATTCTCAGAAGAATTGTGACTCTTAGAACTACTGAGAATTTGCAAGACGGAAGAGATGGCTATCCCTTGGAAGATGAAACTTGAACCCAAAGTCAACTAGGTCAATGTTTCATCAGATGAAATTTAATTACAGTTGCTCTTGCTATGCACGGAAGCCAAACCTCAGATGGATAGATAATTGTGCATAAAAAAATAAACTAGTGGCCAAGACCTCTCATGACTTTCCTTCCCAAAGGCCCACCCAAAACATCCATCAAAAGGAAACACCCCTTATGAAAAAAAATCAAGGCCTTGAGAGCAAACCAGCTGCAGTGCTCATGGTGTATCTTCTCCCCGATGCAGTGCTCCCCAGCCTCTGCCCACCCGGACATCACCCGAGCACGTGCTCCCACCCCTGGAGCTTCAGAGAGTTCACAGGTGGGCGTGGGAGAACCCCAAGCTTCTGTATTTCTAAACAGAAATAATTTTGGAAGCCCTGCTTTACTGCATTCATCTCCTCTCCTTTCAATTTAGAATTTGTACCGGAGAGGAGTTAGCTCAACCTAGTGGACAGACGTTCTCTTGTGAGGAGAAATGAGTGACATTCAGCAGACATGTAACTTTGAGTAAGTTACTCGTTCTCCTTGAGTCTGAGTTTTTTCTCATCTGTAAAACAAGAATAATAGAAGCATCTACATAAGGTTGTTACAAAGACTAGATAATGTAATGGATATGGAAGCCACTTGTACACTGAATACAAATGTGATTTCCATAAATGCATCCATTATTGTGTCAAACCTTCACTGAACACAGTCATTGGCATGCCCCTTGGGTTTTCATAGCATGAGATTGTATCTGCTTAGTAACCGGGAAGTTGACAAACTAAAGATCAAGTTGACATAAAACCTGGCTATGATTCCAAGGTTGCCTTCTCTTGTTTGAGCCACCTGGGGAAAGAGGGCAACCTTCCACCTGCCATCTCACCTGTAAAATGTGATGGTAGCTTCCTGCTCCCCTCTCAGAGAGGAGATGCTCTATAAAAGCTAAAGGTGTCTTTTAAACTACAAAATCCATACACATTGTTAGTGCCCATCACTACAAGAGTCTAAAAAGATAAGGCATCAGTTTTCAGGTCCAGTAATACCTCACCCCTATCCCACAAAGGGCAGGAAGACCTTCCATCGCAGTTCAAGAAACACAAGAGTCCTCAGAGTTTCTGGCATGCAGGTCACTGCCCTGGGGTGGAGCTGAGCTGCTCGACAAGCGAAGAACCACTTCCCATGGATGACACTCCAGGTACGGTACAAAAACCTTGCTCTCTGAATCTTACGTTAAAGAATTCGTCATTCATTTAGTCATTCATTCAGGGAATAATCCTTCTCAGCTATATAGAATCTCTTTTCTAAGGAGGTAGATTTGGCACATTCTAGATCAGTGTTTCCAATAGAAAAATAATGCAAGCCACATACATAATTTTAAATGCAAAAAACTGAGGAGGTGGAATTAATTTTAATAATATATTTTATTTAACCCAATACACACAAAATTTCATTCCTAACAAGTAGGCACTGTAAAAATGATTAACTTTTTATTAAAAATTATTAGTTTTACATTCTTTGTTATACTAAGTCTTCAGAATCCATTGTGTATGTTATAGCACATCTCGATTTGGACTAGTCACACTTCTAATGCTTGCTAGTCCCATGTGGCTAGAATAGAGGCTACCTCATTGGACAGAGCAATTCCAAATATTTCTTTGATGAGATCAGAGGCAAATCTAATTTATTAGCACCACCACTATTAATAATTAGCTTCCCCTTTGACATCAAGCTGCACCAGACTCCCCAGGTCCCTCTCCCTCTGGCTGTCCCTGAGAGTAGCTCTCTGTGTCAGACAATCACAATTGGCCCCAAATGTCCATTCTCCCCTCTTCCATAGTAATGGCAGCTTTAGCTGGACAGGTGTCGACCCAGAACAAGCGCTACATTTTTCCTTGCAGTCAGGTGAAGCCATGAAACTACTTTTTGGTCAAGGAGATATAAACAGAAACTTATGCAGCACCTTCCAGGAACCTTCTTTCAGAAGCAGCTGGCATCACCCTTTTCCTGACCCAACCTCCTTCTTCCTTACTATTGGCTGGAATGACATCCAGATGGCTGGAATTACAGCCATATCTTACACCATGAGGTGACCTTAGAAATGGAGGTCATACAGTAGAATAAGAGCCCAATTCCTGGAGATTTTGTGGAGCACAGCCTATGTCCTGACTTTAAAGTGAGAGAGGAACTAACGTCTTGTCTAAGCCAACATTGTTTTTCCAATTGTTACAACTGAATTGAAGTTGTTATTACAAATTGTGCCCACCCTTCATTCTAAGCTTAGAAACATGTCACAGGTGGAGATCCCCAGGAAAGAGGAACTAACAGATACATTGTGCAGTTTTAGCACAAAATTAAACAAATACTAGCAAATAATTATTGAGTACTTACTTTGATAGGTCTTCAGTACTTACCTCCTTGCCCTCACAACAACCCCATGTATAAATAAGTAAATTTAAAAGAGATTAAGTGACTTGTCCAAGATCAAAGTGCTAGGAAATGGTGAAGGCAGGATTTGAGCACAGTTCTGGATGACTCCATAAACTATGGTTTTTGCTAGATGTATCCCCATGGGTGAACACTGGGCCACACAGCATGCAAGAGAGCCGGGCACAGGTCCTGTTTTACAAAGTCACCAGAAGCTCTGAATTCAAGCTCTAATTCACACCTTTATTCCAGCTAGAGCCAATCAACCAGTAAAAATGTGAAGGTCAGTTGTGTTCTAATCTCCCTGTAAGGTAGTCTAGGGCAACGAGGCCACATCAGGTAAAGCTAGTTTCCCTAAAATTCAACTCCATTTTTAGATTTTGCACCTGTTCAGATGTTCTATTATTTCTGTCTCTTTTTTTTTTGCATTCTAACAACTTAAAAAATAATTTATCTAGGATAAAATATATGACTTACTGCATTTCTAATAAGTATATGTTAAATATACATCATTCTAAGACTGATGAAATTGAGATTGCTTTTGGGTGGCAGGAAGTGGAAGGAGACTTCTGAAAGAGCAACCTGGAGCTAGAAAGTTAGAAGAATTTCGTTTTTGTCAATCTCAACTCTTTACACATTACAGAGAATGCAAAAGGCAAGGAGTGGAACTCCCCAGAGAAGTCAGGGGAAGAGTGTGCGACTTCCAAGTTCAAACCCACATCCGTGGAACCTGGAGAGGAACAGTGGGTTTTCAGTGAGCCACGCACATCAGTTTTATCAAGAATCTCAGCGAAGGGGATCAAACAAAAATATCTGTAAAGGATACAAAGCTTCCTGTACACAGGAGAGCACAAAATACAACAATAGCCTAAAACCTCGAATGAAGATACCTATTCCTCTGTTGCCTGTAAATTGTCACCAGTCAACCTGCTTCACCAAGACATTGCATGAGCCTGGTGCCACCTGGTGAGCAGCAGGTGCCAGATATAGATGGCATATAACCGCCTCTGTGAATATACTAACCCAATTCAAAAGAAGGTTCCTGCCATAGACAAGGAGGCCAAGATCCAGGCATGATCCTAAAGAAAATCAAAGGTGGAGATGTCTCTGGAAAAGTCTAAGAAGATGCTATGGCTCCTGACCCAAAGCGGAGTTGCCTGCCCTTGGGGAGTCTACCACCCTCATCAGAGGAGTTAATACTGTGGTAATAACAACTTCTGCCTGGAGTCTGCATTGGCCTCCTGGGCCAGGGCTGCAGACGGAGCCAGTCAGGCAGAAGCAGTGGAATGACAGCAGGAGACTCAGGGTGTCCAGCAGTGTGTGGCCCATGGGAGAAGTCTCCCTGTGGACATAGATGGTTGGGTTCACCTGCCATTTTATGCTGAATGAACCCGGGTTTTTAAAAAACAAAGGCACCTGAGGGCATGCTTCTTGCACCCTCATACAATTTTCCAATATGCTGTGCCCTGAATGTGTTAGATAGAAGAAGAAGGTGTTAATGAGAAGCCTCCAATGAGCTTAGAGCACCAGAAGAAAGAGCACATATGTGATTGTGAGTAATAGTGGGAATTTACTACAATCAGCTCCACTGACAGCTGATCTCCGGTCCCCTGCACATTCTCCATGCTTTCTGCTACAGTTCTCGTAGGCTGGTGGGTCGCAGATGATGCCCCCAGGCTCCAAGGTGCCTGCCTGGGGTTGGGGTATGTGAGTTGGGATATGGAGAGTCTTATGTTTTAAAAATGGAAAATCATCTCACTAGTTACCATTAATTTCAGTTAATAAGTTGAAAAGGTCATTCATTTTACCAATGTCTACCCCTCTGAAACAGTAATGACCTCCATAGCTTCTAAGTGGGAACATCTTCAGCTGAAGATTGTGAATCACTCACTGAGTGAAGGAGCAGCAACAGTTGGCTTCCTCGCTGGCTTTCCCCCTTCAGAATACAGGCTACCTTAATGGCTGCTGCCTTCTCATTGTAAGTGCTCTGCTTTACGGTGTCTAGATCTCCTGGAAAGCTCTGGGGAGTGGTGAAGGCTTTTAAAAGGGAAGTGCCATTGGGATCATTGTGCAAAGGGATGCAAAGGGATGCAAAGGGATGCAAGTGCAAAGGGATCATTGTAGTGTAGGGAGATCTCTGAGATGCCGTTCCCTGGGTGAGCTCTCTGGCCCTTCCTGCTCTAACACTGTGAATCAAGAACTAGTGCAATTTTTTTTAAATAACAGTAACTTGTTTAAATTTAGACTGATAGGAACCTGTAAGTAACTCTTGCCCTCATTTGGGAAGCTAACTTGGCTCACTGATACACCTGATTCTGCCCTCTTGGGTTGTGCCTTGTGGATGTACCTGTGTCAGGAAGACAGAGGTGTGATTTGTTTTGGATACTGACCCAAGCGGAAGCCAGAAGTAGAGAAAAAAATTAAGGCTTAGGATTTGGTGTAAGGGCTCAGTGATAATGTGTTACTAGCTAGATGGCTGCAGGGCCTGAGGACCCAACAGGTGCTAGGACCCATCCCATCAGATGGTGCCTCTAAAGGAATTTTTTCATATTTGAAAATTATCTACAAAGTCCAAGGTGGGCTTCCAGAAGACTGGACCTGGTGTGGACTCCCAGTAGCTCCCAGTGTAATAAAGAAGCTCCGGCACCTTTCCTCACCACCTGCACACACATTGGCCAATGTGATGGGTCCCTCCTCAGTGATTCCATGCCTCCATTTGCAGAGTAAGGATCGAGAAGCCAGGTGCCAGGCAGGGACTGAGTCTTCTTTGTTCACAATTGTATGCTCAACACCAAGTACAGTACTGAGCACTCAGTAAGTACTGGAGAGATACTTATGAAACCAACAGTCAAATATATTCATCAATTGTGGCTCTGCATATCCTATAATAGTAGCAAACATATATCACCTTTATTATATATTCTAAAAGTTTTGCAAATATTTTGTCTTCAAAATAACATTATGAGGAAAGTATGACTATCATCCCCTTTTCATAAATGAGAAAAATTAGATGAAGAAAAGTTAAGTGACTTGCCTAAGGTCACAAAGATGTAAGTATCTCTATCAACAACAACAAAAAATAATGTATATTAAATATATACTAGCATTTCTGGTTCCTTTAAGACCCCATTGTTTTTCAATTTGAGGTATGTGTAGGTTTGGGTTGTTGACCAGGCAGCATTATTAATGGGTAAAGATAAATCTTCTCATCTTCTGGATATGAATTACAACCCTAATACTGGAAGAAGGAAGCGAGACTTGAGTGGGAGAAAACCTTAAAATCCTCCACTACAGTCCCATTACTCTTAAAATAAAACCCAAACGCCCAACTTTGGCCTTTCTGATCAGGCCCCAAAACTTGTTTCCCCTGGTCACTGAGGTCGCTGTCACATTGGCCAGCCCTCTGCTCTTCAGACAAGCCAACTGTGTGCTCCTCTCCCGAACTATGGCCCCGCCGTTCCCACTGCTGGGAATACTCTTCCCCATTCAGGTCCTGGCTTGCGTGTCACTTCTTGTTGAGGCCTTCCTGGAACACCCACTCTAAAGAACTATACCCCAGTCCCCACCCCGCCTCTCGCTGACCAGTCATTCTCTTTCTGGCCCATTAACCTGCTTTATTTTCTTTGTAGCACTTATCACTAACAGAAATAATCACTTGTGTTTGCTTGCTTGTTTCCTTATTTTATCTTCCCACTTGAGAATTTAAAATCCATGAGGTAGATCAGGGACACTGGCAGCATGTGGAAGGAGTGCAACTCATTTTTATGGAATGATAAATGATTCAACAAATACAAATCTTTGCCAAGCATTGACCAATTCCAAGTCCTATGAAGAGAGGAACATTGGGTCTCCACCCACATCCCAGCACCTGAATCATGCAGAATAAAAGAACTTCCCCATCAAAGGCTCACTGATTATACCCAAATGTCCCCAAAGATGCCCAAAGGCCCCCTTGCAAATCTGAGAGATTTGCAACTTTGGGTATGAGGCACATGAGTGTGAAAGCAAACCAAGAGAAGCTTTAGGAGCATGAAGGGCACTGGGAATCCATGGGGCTGCTCCCAGGGTTTCTGGGGAGAAAAAGAGTGGGTGCCACCTCTAGTTATCAATGGGGCATTGTACTTGGTCCAGTTTTACATACTGGGGTGTTCTGTAAGAGTTCACATTTTTAAAAAAATATTCCTTTGATTTAAAAAACATAGTTTAGAAGCCCTTTCTTTAGAGAATTTCTCCTCATTGTATACAGAGTAAAAGGGCTAGAGGAAAAAAATTATTTTTACTGAAGTTTTTCTCAATATTCGGAATTAAAATTTTAAATGTCCTTCCCAGGTAGAACTTTGAAAGCTTCAAGGCCAAGCCCCCTGCCTGCAGGCCCGGGGACTTGAACATGTTCACCCCTCCACCTTTCGGTCCTCTCCAGGTAGTAAGTAGCACTCATTGCCCACTCCAGGGCAAAACACGCTGGAAGTGTAGGGCACTCAAACACACTGTGAACGAAGGTAATTTTTTTCCTGCAGGAAGAGAAACGAGGAAAATAACTGCCCCAGAAATAACTCAATCAATGGGCATGCTACACCAGGCGCCACCAGGTGAGCACGCCTCCTAGGTGGAAGGTAATGGCATGCTTGCAGGCAGCTAATGAGGCACACCCGCCTGTGCCCCAGAGGCTGTGGTACAAAGTCTGCTGACGGCCATCCGAAAGATTTGGAATGTTTAGGTGAAAATAAACTTCTTCCTCTCATTTGCACTTCATGCTTTAAGCTCTGAAGGTATAACTTCCTCTGCTGCTAGGTGGAGAGTGGCAGGGATTTACAGCAATGCTCCCCAAAAACAAAGGCCCAGAAGCACAGAGCAGCCGCCCCCACACCTCTGCGTTGGGACTGCCACCTCACTGCTGCTAGGCAAGAGATAATTGGTGGTGGCTCTGAAACGGAGATTCAGCTGGACGCCGAGCAGGCATCTAAACACAGGGCATCAGTGCCAGCATTTGAGCTCTGACAGTGGGGAAGGTGCCAAAGTTGCCACACAGCATCATGTGACCTTGCTCCCACCTGCTCAGCTTCCACGCCATTCTTCACACGTACCAGCCACTTACTGGGGCAGCAACGGGGAGGTGGTGGTAGGTGACATTGGAATCCTGGAGGCATGCAGGTGGTGACCGCACACCGCCCACAAGTTGGATGGTGACAGTCACAACTGTGTATAGGGATGATCAGCACAGCCTGCAGGGCACTGCCAGCTCTGGCTCAGGGCTCTCTGCATTGTGCCAGAGCCTATCAGCACCGTGGAACACATTCCATGCCAACTGGAAGCACCATCACTTTTAACTTTACCTGGGAGGAGAACAGCAGCTGAGATTTAAAGAGCCACACCCTTGTGGACAGCCAAACAATTGATTAATGGAATCTAGAACCTGTGTGTCCATACCTTTTGCCAGGGGTCACCCACCACCCCACCCTCGATCACGAAATTGTTGTCATGAAAGCCCAGCGACAGCCCTAGCCCTGCAGCAGAGTGTGTGTCACGGGAGACGGGGAGGGACCTCTGCCCCAGATGGAAGGTTTAAGTGGGGTGCCTCCCACTCTCAGAAGGAGAGGCAGACATCCCATTTCACAGGGGTGCCATCTGGCCCAGGCCTCAGTTCACTAAAGGACTCAAATTTAGAATTTTGAAATTATCTGCCAAAAGGTAGTTGACATGACTGAAAGAAATTTCAAGATAAAAACTTTAAGTTAACATCCTCTTGCCAGATGACAGTGCTGGGAGCATTAAAATGATAAGAACAATAGCAGTAACTGACGCACATAAAGTGCATACTGTTCTGAGAGCCTATGTACTCTTCTAAGACTGGCATTTAATTTCCACAAAACCCACTGAGGAGGTACTATGCCCATTTTACAGGTTAGAAAGTGAGGTACAGAAAGATTAAGTAATGTGCCCAAGATCACACAGCTCATAAAATGACACAGCTAATAAGTGCTTGGCCAGGCTTTGAACTCAAGCTGTCTGGGCTCCAAAGTCCCTGAGCTTAACTACTCTACTGTGAAGTAATGGCTTTTAAAAATAAACCCTTTGTAACAGCACCATCACACTGCCATTTTACACTTTAAAAGCAGTAGCCTCTTAACATGGAAACATGTGGCTTTTCACTGCTTAGAATAGGAGTGATCCTCCTACCCTAGAGAAAAATGATGCAAGTTCTGTACGAGGACGTAGGAGGCCCCATGGGTGGGCCTTTCTCTATGCTGCAGAGTCATCTTTATTTGGTCCTGTCACTTCCTCAACTCAAAGTTCTCAAATTGAGGAGCAGAGATCTTCTCTGTCCCTAGTAACTGGCACTGCCAAGGCCCCCGAGGGCTCTGGTTCTGTCCAGCCCCTCCAACAAAGTAGCAGCATCAGAGGGCAGTGCCAGGCACCCGGCCAAGGTGCCAGAAGGTATTGCCCAGTGTGAGCTCTAATGACCTACAAAAGGAAAATGCAGCTCTGCAAAGCTGGGGATCCTATCAGAAACAGAGCCCCGTGTATGCTAGAGGGGAACACCACGCACAATTAATATTTGATCAATGAACAGTAGGATTTACTCCCTCAAAACCCATCTACTAACCTCCCTGGGAAGGCGCTGTGCTCGGCACTGTGAGCATGGAGATGAATGAGACAGGAGGGTCCAGGACAGGAGCATGAACACATAAACCAATCGCTCTGTGTCAGTGTTGTTGGTAGAGCAGAGCACGATGTGTGAGTGCCCTGAGCACCCCGGGGGCGTGCAGAGACTCTGTGGAAGACCCCACCACAGGAGCTGACGTTCACCAGGGGCCTCTAAGGGTGAGTGAATGTTGACTTAGCTGAACATAGAGCTCAATGAAGGACAAGGGGAGGCAGCAGGGATGCAGGAGTAAAGGCAAGGCCCCCAAATGCCATCCAACCTATTATCACTTTTCTGCCTTTGAGCAAACTTCTGGTTAATGAGTAGATTTAATGAGTATTTACTGAGCACCTACTATGTGACTCATAATGGTTGAAAATTTGCAAGGACCACCTGGAATTCTTAATAAATGTTAAACAAAAATAAAGAACCAGGTATTTCCCAACTGACTCTTTCTAATGCCTGTTGATCTTCAGAAACTAAAGTCATCAGGGGCCACAGGACACAGGACACACCACCACCTCCTTCAGAATGGGGTCTGTGGGGATTTTTAAAACATTTCCATCTTTGAGCTTGATACCTTGCTTACTCTGACTCCTTCAATTATACCTGTTGGGTTGGCATCATTGTCAGGGACAGTTAGCAGCAGATCACACTCCCAGCAGGGCCTGGGGACATGCCTGTTCCCCATCAGGGTGGCTACGACTAGAGAGAGATGCCCACGTGCACAAGCACAGTGAGGCTGTCATGACATCTTTAAAGATATTGGGTGCCAATCTGACCCTTTGTTCTCTCCCCCTTTGTTGCCCTTGAACACTATAGAAAAAAAAATCTGTTTCCAAAAGGAAGCCAGACTTTCCCCATCTATGGCTAAAGCTTCCAGGCCTGCTGTAGGCTGGGCGGCCAGAAAGAACTTTAAGTGAAATTTAGAGTTTTGATTAAAACCTACAACTGGATACTTTTATTATTGAAATAACATCATGTTTGAGAGAACAAGTAACTGGAAAACCTTTAATTATCTACAAGTGACTAGAAAAGGCAGGGGACCTGCCCTGAACATACCCAGGGGGCAGAAAGGAACTAGCTCCACAGAACAGGTACAGGCAGATGGTGGGGAAAGAATTAAGCTGATTTCTCCTTGTACTCTCCAGAGTTCCCACAATGTACTATTTGCCTAGTTTCCCCAGGAAGCCTCAATATTCTGCTAGACCAGCAGGTTGAAACACGTCATCAGCACAGAAGCTGGCCAGGCTTGAATCCCATTTCTACACTCACAGGTTGACATAAAATTAGACAAGATGTTTATTCTCTGTGTGCCTCAACTCACTTATTGGTGAAATGTGGATGCACATAGGACTGACCTCATGGAGCTGTTATGCAGACTCAACATCTGCAAAGAGCTTAGGACAGGCTGGGGTGCACTGTAAGTGTTCAATCAGTAACATTAGGATGATGTTCAATATCATCATCCTAATCATCGGAGACCTTGAACTTATAAAGTTTTGCTCATTAACCTCTAAAGGAAAAGAGAAGAAGGTTAGTAAACATTTGGACTCTTGCTCCAGCCAGAAGGAGGCTGATGCCACTAGGTGTGAGTCACAGAGCAGCAAAGCCCTCTTTTTCAGATTTCTGCCTCCAAGGCCCAGTTCAATGCCTACTCACAGCCATTGCCGAAAAGGGCTTGTTGAGCAAATAAACAAAGGACTGAATGAATGAATGCCCTGCTCTTTCTATGCTCTGGCCACCTTGATCTGGTTGATGTGAGGTTATGTGAGTGGTAGAAACCTCTTGTCTTTCCTTACCCTCAAGGGAGAGCCCCCTGAATCTACCAGGGCTCTTCAGAAATTCTCAGCGCGAGTCCCTCACACTGACCTCTGACAGCTAGCTGAAAAGGACCTGTCCTAAGCAGTAAATCTCAAACTTTAGCATCCATCAGAATCACCTGGGTGCTTTTTAAAACACAGATTGCTGGGCTCACCCCAGAGTTTCTGCTGTACTGTGTCTGGGCTAAGAATTTACATTTCTAACAATTTCCAGGGAATGCTGATGCTGCCAGTCCTGGGACCACACCTTAAGAAACATTCTACTAAACCATAGATCTGATTGCATCACCCATAACAGAATGTTCTTTAAAAGTGCACAAACTGCAGCCACTAAGTAAAGTCTACTCCTTAGTCTTGGACCCTTCCAACTTAGCCCCCATCCAACTTTCTGGCCTTATTTCCTGCCACTCTCCTTCACTCTCTAGCCACACTGAGCTAGCTTTATCTTGTGAACACTCCAGTGGCCTGACCTCTGCACTGTTCCCTCTCTCTGGAATGCCTTTCTGTCCTTTGCTGATAAAGTCCTACTGATTCTTGAAGGCCTGATGCAAATATCAGCCTCTGTGTCACTTACTGTGAGTCCCTCCCAGCATGCTATGTGGCCACAGCACCTGGTACACAACCCTACTGTCGCCCTTATGCATTGTCTTTTAGGAATCTCTTAGGTTACCGGACTGACACTGCCCCTCCAATTGTGACCATGCATTATTTCCATTTGATGCCCAAAGCCAGAGCATTGCTTGCCAAAAGGAGTAGTTTAGTACACATATGACAAGTGGATGAAGTCCAGACTGCAGCTGCCCCAGTTGATATCTGTAGCCTGATCCACAGATGTTTGCTGTATTAATCAGCTATTGCTTTAGTAATGCTGCAAACACACACACGCGCGCACACACAGAATCTTCAGCAACAGCTATTCATGTTTCTGGCTCGGCTAGGGCAGCTCCACGTCAGGCAGCAGTCTGGCTGGGATGGGATGTAGGCTGCAGGTTGGGTTTGGGCTTTCTCCACGTTATTTCCTCATTCTGGAACTAGGAGCTACATGAGACATGTACTTCTCATGGTGGATCACGGGACACAAGAGATCAAGCCAAATCACACAGCCACATTTATAGACTCCGATCATCTCTTATCTGCTAATGTTACCTTGGCCGAAGTAAGTTACATGGCCAGGGTCAACATCATCGAATGGGGGGGCATGCTCTGTTTTCCACAGCATCAACAACATCCACAGCAAAGTAGATGGAGGTATAACTCTGTAACAGGGAGCCAGTCAGACATTTAAAAGGAAGAATTAAAAATAATAATCCAACCTACTAAATGTACTTTTTCCCATCTCGGGGGCCTCAGTCATCTTTATTCATTCTGTTCCAATGACATCACAGAATCCCAGACACCCAGTGAGTCTATTTTGCTAACCCTGGACCCTGGGTCGGCTCTCTCTGGACCTCAGCTTCCACATCCACAAAATGGACCAAGCTAAACAAGGGCCTATAAAATCAGTGATATTTGGCCTTTTGATAAGAAATAGAAAGGTTATATCCCAAATATTTCCATTATCTTTCTTTAAAAATTATTGTCACTGGTTATACTAACTTTTTTTATTTGATTTGTTTATATTACTTCATGTTTAAGATGTGGCTAATTATTTCAAAATCTCTCTTGAACTTCAGCCATGCCTGCCATTGTTCAAGTACTTAAAAAGTCATCTAAAATAGCAAGTTATCAAAAATAAAATGCTGCGTTGTGGTTCAAGGGTGATTCTGGGTGGTCTAATGGTGTATAGACTGTGGTGTAGTCAGGCCCAGCTGGAAGTGTTCACTAGGATGGCAGAGAGAACTAAGAAATCAAAGGCTTCAGGCAAACGCATGCCGTTCTCCCCAGAGCCAGGTGGGAAACACTCTCCTATTACAGTGTTATACATAGTCCTTGTGTCCTCTGAAAGTAAGAGTATGTTTTTGTGCAGAGTGCTGGAGATTTAATCTGGGACAAAGGACACCATGACCGCTCTCTGCTGGTAAGGCAGGACCGACCTACCAACTTCCCAGGTAGTAACTGGGGCCAGTGAACTTACTCTCACCTGACAACTTTGTCCTTAAACTTTTGTCTACCACAGGCCTGGGCTGGGAACCCCAAAAGGGATGGACTCAGCAATTGTATTTTTTTTTCATAAACTACTTTACTGTTGTTCAGTTACAGTTGTCTGCATTTTCTCCCCACCCCATCCAAATCCACCTCCCTCCCTTGCTTCCACCTTCCCCCTCGGTTTTGTCTATGTGTCCTTTGTAGTAGTTCCTGAAAACCCTTCTCCCCATAGTCCCCACATTTTTTAAATTATCATTTGCAAAGTCATTATATTCATCATGTTAGAGAAATACCCCTATTGTTAGAGAAATACCTTTTTAGTCTGTTGTGTTGAAAACACAATTTCCATTCTTCTTTTATAAAATGTAATAGGCCATGAAATTTCTCTTTATTAGTTCAGTCCTTCTGTTCATGATGGTACTTCTCTTGGGCTTGGCCTCATTCACTACTTTACCTAATATTGAATCCAGAGGCTGACAAGCATCCCTCCCTAAACCAGCAGAAGTGGACCAGTTGAACTGAAGGGAGTCCTCAAAACACATCCCATGGACATGGGAGAAAAAGCAGCAAGCCCTTACCCCACACCCTACACATGTTCTATTGCTGAAATTACCTTACACTGTAAGTCTTTTCCAGAACTGTGCAATGACCTCTATGGGACAATTTGCCTTGTCCCTTCTCTGTGAATTTTTCAGAGACACATAGCATGTAGCACATCTTCAGTCAGTGAACGTCTCCCAGCAGCTTTGGAAACCAGCTAAGAAAACATCCAGTGTCCATGCAGAGAAGTCCAAAGCAGAGAAGAAAGGTTTTATGCCAAAAGAGACAACATGTAGCATAGGTAAAAGGTCCCAGAAGATAGGAGAAGAGGTTCCAGCCCTACCTTTGACTGCAGGGAAACACTAGGCAGGCCCCTGACCTTGCTGCACCTCAGTCCCCTTCCTGATGCCCCCCTTAAAGAAAACTTTTTTCCTTCTTCTCCATTTCAGCCCATTGTTTGAGTTTTTCATAACTTAACTTATCTTGTATTGCTTTATCTTTTTTTACTTGCTTTATGTCTGTGCTCTCCACTAGAATATAAGCTACTTGGCCATATGAACCCCCATTGTATACCCAGCACACAGCACATTGTCAACACTCAGTAAATATTCATTTAATGAATGAATGAGTAAATTATATCCAATGATCTAGTTTTAATATTCTATAACTTTCCATCTAGTCAAAGAGAAAACAAAAATAAAAAAATAACAATTATGTGAAAGAAGGATTAGCTTTCTTCTGTAGTTCCCAGGGGAAGAAATGGGGAAATGAGTGATTAAGTGAAAAATCTATTTATAGTCATTCCTTCTTATAACATTTTGTTTAGCATCTTAGAGGATAATTTATTGTTTTATATACTTGTGTTTCTAAAATACCCTGGGTAATAGTTGTAAGCATAGAAATTGGAAAGCCTTTATCTTTCTGGCACTTTCTTGTCTTTCTAGCATCACTCACCTAATCTGATAATTCGCTTTAATTAACATTTAGGTGCATGATCCAGCTTACTAACCAAATATAGGCTAGTTTCTCCACTTTCATCATGCATTTGTTCATCAGAGTTTTTGCATAATTTCTTCCCAATTTAGCTATCAACTCCAGAGACCTTAACAGCCAATTGAACCTGAAAGTGTAAAATAGTTAAAAACAGCCCTACAGACTAGTTTAACTTTTCTTGTGTTAGCAAAACCATCTGGGTAAAGCCACTATAACTGACTGCCATTCACCACTGTTTTCCAATATGATATTTAATCAAGATGGTGCTGTTAGTCAACGGTCCCAGAACCCCATCCTTTACCCATGCCACCCCATAAGCATTCAATTTGCATCAGTTTGGGCCATCCCAAGCTGATGGACAAATCACACATAACTGCAGCCTATCTCCCCCCACCACACACGTGCACACACACACATTCGTATTTTCTTTTATTTGGTAACTTTGGCCAGAGTTTTTATCTGCTCTTTTCTCATTTGTTTTACAAATAGTTAAGATGATGTATCTAATCTAGGTGATGCTCTTGACACAGAAATGGAGAGCCCAGTGTCCTTGACATGTCTCCTCCAGAAAGATATAGATTTGTTCCTCTGTGCTGACCTCCAGGGACCTTGTGGCCAGAGCAAATACATCCGTGAAATATCAGATGTTTATGACAAAAGTTAAATCCTGGTGGTTTTGTTTGGAGCTTTGCCTATGTGGTCAAACTGCCATCTTTCCCAGCTTATTTCCCACCTTCACTCTTCCTTTAGTCATGCAAGCTGTGTGCTTTTCTGAATCCTTGTCTCCTAAATAGTCATTCCTTAAGGTTCTACTCACCTGTGACCTCCTCCATAAAACTGTCCTAGATCTCCCCAACTGGAAGTAATTGGAACTCCTGTGAGACTTTTGGTTCTCTTTTCTCTTTCTGCTTCATCTTGTGGTTATTTACAAAATATATCCTATATATTACAATAAATTACTTGTATGCAGGAATCATCTCTTCATCATCTTCATATCTCACACAATAGTCAATATTATTGCTTAGTTGAATGAACAAATGTCTCATTTGTGACATGAAACTCCTGTGATATATTTGAAGTTCAACACCTTATTAATTATAGATAATGTTCTATCCTCCCTTTTGGGTTCTAATGCCCGTAGGGAGTTATGAAGCTAGGTAATGAACTAGTGTATGACATAGGGAAAGTTTTGGGGGCTCAGTGCACATTCAGGTGCATAGGGCTTGATGTAGACATCACAGGCTTATGGCAGGAATATTAATTAACACTAAGCTATGTGACAAACTAAGGCTATAAATAAAGAGCATCAGCACCTCAAACTGGGAGAGGCTGTCATGCAGGTGTTTGTTGACAGAGAAGTCCACTCCAAAAGGGCATAACTCCCCTTTCTGCCTTTTTTGGGGTAACTATTCAGGTACTACCTGTAAATTCAGGACACAGTGAATGAGCATCCATGAAGAAGCAGACAGATGGGGTGGGTCCAGGGGCCTATTTAAACCTAGAAGAGCATTACCCAAGATAATGCATGAAGCACAGCCAGACCTGAGAGTTGAAAGCATAGTGAAGGGACCATTCTGCACTGGGATTAGAAAAGATGAGAACATTCAGAGAACTAAAGGTCTGAAGAGAAGATATAATGGTGAAATGAACAGCAAAGTCAGCAACCTTGGGAATCTAAGCAAACAGAGTAAGAAAAGGTTGGTTAGGTAATTTTTGAAAAGTACTCAAGGAAATGAGATACAACCCAAGAACCCAGGACCTCTATCATACAAGAAGTTGATTACTGTCAATAAAACTTCATTTCCACAACAAATTTAGACTTTTAGGAAGCCAAATTATTGTATCATTTACTCACTGACTAAGTCTATGTCTAAGTAAAAAATATTATTGAGAGATACATGGAGTATCTGGCTAGATACATGCTATGCCTGATTATTATAAAAACGCCAATTCTTCCCCCATATGCAATCAAAACCCTCTGGAAATATTATTTTTATTTTGGCCAAATAAAAGTTTATGTAAAAGAATAAATAGGCAATTTTGGCTCCAAAACTTTTAAGATAAAAGTATTTAGAGAAGGTCTTGCTCTACTAGCCATAAAAATAGATTATAAAGCTGATATAAATCAATGTGGTCTTAACACAGGAATAATCACAGGTCAGTTAAACAGAGTGAATAAACCTAAGATATATGCTGATATCTAAAAGGAATTCAATATATAATAAAGCATCACAGAAAAGTCAGTGGAAAATCACTGACTTTATTAAGTATGTGGCAGTCAAACACTAACTATTTGGGGTAAATGTCAGTTTAGAGCCTCACCCTATATGTAGATAAATTCTATATGAGTTACAAAAATAAACATAGAAATCCACGTAAGAAAATATAGGCAAATATTTACCACATTGAAGGATGAAGAATGACTTTCTAAACATGAAAACAATGGGAAAAATAAAGGAAAATATGAATAAATTTGCTTGCAATGAATTTTTTAATTTCTCCATTTCAAAATAATATAATTAACAAAATTATTTTTTTCTTGGTAGGTTTTTTAAATATATTTTATTGATTATGCTATTACAGTTGTCCCATTTTCCCCCCTTCACTCCCCTCCACCCTGTACACCCTCTCCCACCCATATCCCCTCCTTTAGTCATGTCCATGTGTCATACTTATAAGTTCTTTAGCTTCTACATTTCCCATACTATTCTTACCCTCCCCCTATCTTTTTTCAACCTACATTCTATGCTACTTATTCTCTGTACCTTTCCCCCATCTCTCTTCCTCCCACTCCCCTGTTGCTAACCCTCCATGTGATCTCCATTTCTGTGGTTCTGTTCCTGTTCTACTTGTTTGCTTAGTTTCTTTTGGTTTTGCTTTAGGTGGGGTTGTTAATAATTGTGAGTTTGCTGTCCTTTGACTATACATGTTTTTTTTATCTTCTTTTCTTAGATAAGTCCCTTTAACATTTCATAAAATAAGGTCTTGGTGATGATGAACTCCTTTAACTTGACCTTATCTGAGAAGCACTTTAGCTGCCCTTCCATTCTAAATGAGAGCTTTGCTGGATAGAGCAATCCGGGATGTAGGTCTTTGCCTTTCATGACTTGGAATACTTCTTTCCAGCCCCTTCTTGCCTGTAAGGACTCTTTGGAGAAATCAGCTGACAGTCTGATGGGAACTCCTTTGTAGGTGACTGTCCCCTTATCTCTTGCTGCTTCTAGGATTCTCTCCTTCATTTTTATCTTGGCTAATGTAATTATGATGTGCCTTGGTGTGTTTCTTCTTGGGTCCAACTTCTTTGGGGCTCTCTGAGCTTCCTGGATTTCCTGGAAGTCTATTTCCTTTGCCAGAATGGGGAAGTTGTCCTTTATTATTTGTTCAAATACGTGCTCAATCTGTTGCTTTTCCTTTTCTCCTTCTGGTACCACTATAATTCGGATGTTGGAACGTTTAAAGATGTCCTGGAGGTTCCTAAGCTTCTCCTCGTTTTTTTGAATTCTTATTTTTTCATTCTTTCCTGTTTGGTTTTTCTTTTTTTCCTTCTAGTCCACTCTATTGTTTTGAGCCCCAGTTTCCTTCCCATCACTATTGGTTCCCCGTGCATCTTCCTTCATCTCTTTTATGGTAACCTGCATTTTTTCATGTAATTTGTGCCCAAAATCAACCAATTCTGTAAGCTTCCTGATCATCAGTGTTTTGAACTGTGCATCTGATAGGTTAGCTATTTCTTGGTCGCTCAAAAGGATGAGTCCTGGGGCACTGATTTGTTCTTCTGTTTGAGGCATCTCTCTCTCTTTCTCCCTTTTTTGTTTTGTTTTTTTTTTTGATCTGGTCGCTCCTGTTATGGTGAGGGGTGGAGCTTTAGGTGTTCACTGGGGCTGGGCACCCCAGTCTCTAGATTGTGACGTTGTATGTGGGGGCCGGGGGGGGGGGGCGGGAGGGAACAATGGTGGCAGCCCCGATCTCCTGGGACCTCAGTCCCTTCCCTGGAATCCTGGGCTGCGTGCTCCGCCCTGGTCCACAATCGCTGCCTCACTGGGTCCGCCAGTTGCCGCTTGCGTACTCAGGGTCCACCTGCTGCGATCTTGCGCGCCCCAATGGCTTACGCGCTCCAAGTTGCCTTAGGCGCCCAGCTCTCCCCACACTCTGCATGCTGCAACCTGCGCTAGTCTCCACCCCTCCTACCGGTCTGGATGAACGGGTCTACTTCAACTTCTTGGCTGTCCGACTTCCATTCAGATAAATTCTCTATCAGTTCTGGGTGTTATTCTACCTCTAAATTGTTGTTGTTCTAATCTTGGTTGTGTGTGGAGGTACAGTGCGTCCACCTATGCCTCCATCTTGCTGGAAGTCCCACAAAATTAAATTACAACTGGTAAAATGTGTACAGCAACATTCTTCATACATAAAGAACTACCAATCAGTAAGAAAAATACTAACAATGTAAACATTTAAGGACATAAACAATCATTGCACAAAAAGCAGATATTTCACTGAATAATAAACATGAGAAATATTTAACTTCACTAGTAATGAAATACAGGTCAAAATAACAATGAAATACTTTGTAACAGTCACATTTTTTAAAGAGCACTCTATGCTAGAAAAGTATTTATGCTCAAAGAGAAATGCTCTCATATACTACCCTCAAGAATATAAAACCTTTTCAGAAATCCAGCAATAAATAGCAAGAGCCTTAAAAATGCTCACATCCTGGCTGAGAACAGATGCCTGTAACATCTAGGTGCCCCAGGTGCAGCATCTGGAGCCAGTGCAGCAGGAGAGTGGGGAAGCATGAGATGCCCTGGAAACAACAGCCTATTTGCCCCAAAACCCCTTGCCTAGTCTCAGTGGTTGGAAATGGCTCCAGCCCTTCAGAACCATCAGATGCTCTGGAGCATCCAAAGGGAAAATACATATGTACACCGGGCACTCAGCCTAGGCCTGCTTGAATGCACACTTTTCTGGTTACTATGAAGGTGATTATGTCCAAGGTGGCAATGCATTCCAGTAGAGAGGAGAAGGTGTGAAGGCTGGGGAAGTGGGGTCCGATGGGGGCTTGACTAGGATACGAAGCACAATGGTGAAGAGCATAGGTGGCCTTGTTCAGATTCCAGCTCAGCTAGGAAATGCCTGATGAATGTCTACCTTATTATTACCAGTTATCTTGCTGGTTCTGGAGGTTGGGAAGACCATTCCTCATCAGGCAAGGAGATGTGTGGGTGCCATACAGAGGCCAAGAGCACTGCTGGGCTTCCACCCACTTGACTGTATTTTTGAAGTGATTTCCTTCTCCCACTCAAGACCCTCACAGATGTAGTTTCTTAAAACCTACAGCGTGAAGTTTTCCTAGGGCTTCAGGAATCCAGATGAGCAATATGGGCCCCCGTCCTTGGCTGAGGGCTTGTTATAGAGTAAATACATATGTCCCCCCAAGATTCCTATGTTTCAATCCTGGTCCTCAAAGTGATGGTAGTAGGAGGCAACACCTTTGGGAGGTAATTAAGTCGTGAGGGTGGAGCCCTCGTGAATGGGATTAGTACTCTTGTAAAAACAGACCTGAGATCGTGCTCCTCCCTCTGTTCTCCTCCAGGTGAGGACACGACAAGAAGATGGCCACCTGCAAACCAGGAAGTAAACCTTCAACAGACACGGGAGTGGTCACACCTTGATCATGGACCTCCCAGCTTCCTGACTATGTGAAATACATGTTTGTTGTTTAAACTGCCCATCTGTGGTATTTAACATAGCAGCCCAAACTGACTAAGGGCTACTTAGCTCTCTAGAGGAGGCAGCGTTGGTGTGAGAACCGGTGAGAAAATGCAGACATTCGCCAACCTCCTTTCCCATCAGAAACCCTGAGGCCCACGCCAGCTCATTCCTGAGAGGCTCTGCCAGGCCTTCATGGAACCAAGCAAGGGGCAGCGCTGCTCCGGGCCAAGGCGTAGGCCACGGGCCAGCCTCAGCTACCCTGAGGCAGTTGGACCACAAAGAAGCCCTACCCAAGTCTGTGCCCCCTCCTACACTCTTCCAAGGCAAGCTTTTGTGGGGTATGTTGGCCAGGAGCCTTGCATAGCTTTCACATGTGGGGCTCCCTGTAGAAATCAACGATCACCAGCCTCTTGGCCCTGTTGCTAAGGACACAAAGAAGCTCTGCTCTAGCCTCCCCAGGACAATGGTGGCCCAAAGGCCCATGACAATTTCTAACTCTTGTGAGGATTCAGACAAACTGGGCTGGTAACTAAAACTGAGAGGAAACCTGTGCTTTGGCTAGAGCAGTGCTATATGAAGGGCTGGGGTCAGCTCTCCTTTAAGCTTCCCACCATCTTATCAGGTAAGTAGGATCTGTCCTTAAGGGCTCAACTCCTTCAGGCAAACTAAAGAGGATGACTTAGATTCTGCTCATTCTCCTCCTCTCAATACCCTGGTGCCCCTGGGACAGGGATCCTCAGGACAGTGTCCAGCCACAAGACTGTTCTTCAAGGACAAAGGGAAGCCAGCGCCCTAAAACCTGAGCTTGGGGCTAGAATGACTAGGGCTGCCCAAGGGAGAAAGTTGCAAATGGCCAAGCCTGAGAAATCAGATGACTAAGAAAGGAATCCAAGAACAAGCTCTCAACTTAGAGAGTTACTTGTGCTTATAAGCAGAAAACAGAGGCTCCACAACCACAAACAAGGAGAAAGAAAGTAAAAAACTACAGGACAATGAGAGTCCAACATGAAGCAGACAGATACCCGAGTGGACAGTGTAGGTGGTTCATGGCAAAGCTTACAGAGGCCCAACCTCTCTCTGTATGAAATTCTGGAACTCTATCATGGCTCAGGCCACAGTCCTAAGGGGAAGATTCTCTGGACAAGGACCCCATCAGCTACTCTTGGAAAAACAGCACTCAGTTTACAGTACTGATTAGGCACCAATGCGTGCTGGGAGCAATGTCAGGCACTGGGGTGTAATGAGTAAGACTGACCTATTCTTGTCTTCACAGAACTCCCATGTAGCAGGAATTATAGACATTCTGCTAGTTGTTACAGGTGCACTGAGCATTGCAAAAAAGTTCAGTCAGAAAAAAAAAGAACAGTTTTCATTGCTTCTCTATTCAATTTTTCAATAAAGACCATTTGAAAATAGGTGTGAGATGTAAGCTAGCCAGCCCTGGTCTCATGATAGTGACTTCATGGAGGTGATTTCTCCCAAATATCCCCAAAGTTGCTTAAAAATTCACTTAAATTTTATCATTTATGAATATCTAAATCCTTCTTGAAGTTTATTGCTTACTACTTGGTCCCATTCTACCATTGTTGGGTTAAGTAATTCTGACAAATTGATTCATAATCTCTCAGTCTTGATCTTTTTGTATCTTCTCACAGAAGTCCTGCCCTTTCCTTCACCACTTACCCGTCCCTGCCCCCTAGACTGTTTCCAGCCCCACTAGGTCATTCTTGACAGGCATGGTTAGAAATGGTAGAAAACCAGTTCATTGCCAATGCCATTTGTCAAAATCTGCCCACATACCTCATGGACCAGGAGCAGCCCCTTCCCTACTTGCCTCTGGAGACCCAGGAAGGTCACAACTGATGCCTGTCCTTGTAGTATGGAACTGCCTATTAGTATCACCTCTATTGTGCTCAGGTTTCTTAGTTTGCAAAGCTCTTTCACTTTCTCGTTTGGTACAACAATCTTGAGAGGCAGCCAAAATAGACACTAGCATCACATGTTATATGAAAAAACAAAAAAACAAAAAAAAAACAAAGCTTCAAAACACTTTAATTGCTTAACATCATAAAACTACCAGTAGCAAGTACAGCAATTGAACTTGAGTCTCCTCAGTTGTGCCTGCCCCATCCACCCAAACTCTTCAGTCCCAAGGCTCCATGCTCCAGCACCTAATATGTCTCAGGTCTCCTTTTGTGGTGCAATAGCTGGCTTTGCAACACAGGAAGACCCGGGTAAGAACTGCTTCCTTGCCTCTGCCTGTATGACTCACAACAAGAGCTAAACTTCCCAGTGCCTTTTCTGCCCCTGGTCCCCACTTCCTAAGGAGGGGAGAGGGATCACACCATTTCTAACCAGCCCTGGGTGCTCTGAATAATGGCATCTCAGTGCAAGTCCCGAGTTCTAGCACTGAGTCATGCCCACAACAATAGTACATGTTGGACAACTCGCCAGAACTGTGCTGTCTGCTGGATTTCTAGCTCACTGTTTCATTTGCCCTCTGGCTCATATGCTCTTTAAGACTTGATTTTAGGCCAATTTCCAACAAATAATTTCACCTCTTCCAATTTAGAGATCCTAATATGACCTATTTTTTACTACTCTCAGCATTGTTTCCAAAAAGTATTGAGCGTGTGCACAAAATACTGGATCTCCCTTTAACCAAGCATGTGTTCAAGGTTTTGACAGAGCTCAGGGGATCCACAGGTGCTTAACCCAAAAGGGAGTGCAAGTGGAGGGCAAGAGAAATAGGTCAGGGAAGGCTTCCAAGGGAAAAGAGTGCCTGGTCCCATCTTGAAGAATAAGTAGCAAAGAAGACAGAGAGAGGAGGGTGTCCTAGGCAGAGAGTGTGGCGCATGAAAAGACACAGATTGTGAGAGTGTATGGCACTCAGGAGAACTGCGAGAAGGTTGACACAGCCAGGGGCGGGTTGGATGGAGCAGTGCTGGGAGATGACTCTGGAGAAGGGCATGTCCAGGTAAGGAAGGGCCGTGTATGCCATACTGAGGTGATTAAACTTCCCACTGAAGGGAATGAGCAGCCACTGAAGGGTGATAAAGTAATATTAGATTTGCAGACATGCTATGGCTACATAAGGAGAATGGACCAGTGGCTCCTAGAGTATCTACACTGAAAGGGATCTTACAAACGAATCATCTTGTCCAGATGCTGCTTTAGAGATGAAGTCGACAGGGTGGCAGGCACCACTCCACTGCCATCAGTGCCTCACTTGACCCATTTATTAGTCCTCTCCCCCACAAGTGTATTAGTTTGCATAGGCTGCCATAATAAAATACCCAACAAAATGCTGGGTGGCTTACACAACAGAAATTTATCTTCTCACAATTCTGGAGGCTAGAAGTCCAATATCAATGTGTCAGCAGGCTTGGTTTCTTCTGAGGCCTCTCTCCTTGGCTGGCAGATGGCCATCTTCTCACTGCGTCCTCACAAGGTCATCCCTCTGTGTTGTTTGTGTCCTAATATTCCTCTTCTTATAAAAACACCAGTCATGTTGAATTAGGGCCTATGCTAAAGACTCCACCTTAATAATTACTTCTTTAAAGGCCTTATCTCCAAGTGCAGTCACATCCTGAGGCACTGGGTGTTAGGGCTTCACCATATAGTATGAGGGATGAAGGAGACATAATTCAGCCACAAGTGAGAAGAGAGAACATTCATAGTGCACAGGGGAAGGAATGCTATGACAGACATCTGGGTATTAAAGGATAAATTCACAGCAGAAACAGGGAGAAAGGGAAATCCAGGCAGAGAGAGTAAATGAGCATTGACCCTCCTGGAATATCAATCATGACGAAGTCTCTTGAGTCATAGAACCCACTTTACAAGCAGAGTCTCATATCTACACTCATGCTCAGCCATAGCACTCCTGCCCAGGCACACGGCACACAAGTTGCCAGATGCCTGTTCAAAGGCTCACCTCTAGCTTCTTCTTCATACATCCCCACCCAGTAAGTGGAAACCAGAAGTGAGGGCTTCTTCCAGATCACCAAGGCGTGTTAAGTTTTCTCATCATCTTAGCACTGATACCAACACTGAATTAACACTCTGCCACTGTGCCCAGGGTGGAGTACCACTTGGTCATTATATTGTGATAATCCCAATAACAATGGAGAGAGGCTCACAATGTAGTAGTAAGTGAAGAAGCATGATGCAAAGTTGCATTATAACTTTCATGCTGTTAAAAAAGTAGGCCAAAAGACATTTTAAGAAGACACCAATAACAGTGATCTCTGAGACCAAAGGAACTGAGATATCTAGTTTTCCAAATTTTCCATATAATTATGTGACAAAATACACTTAATAAAGTTTTAAATCTCTTTGCACAATAGAGTCACATTTTTACCTATGCTTTGTTTCCTTGTACAGTATAATAAAACAGTCTGGGTGCTTAAGGCTTTAGTGAAATTCACTACCAAGACAAAATATGTCCTATATTCCAAGTATCAATTTCAAAATAATCCATTGTCTAGTTTTTAACAGTAGAACTCAAGGCAAATGATGTAATATGTATTTATATTCTCCTACTTACAACATAAACTTACTGTAGAAAATTTGAAAACTAGAAACAAGCACATAGGAAAAAATATCACCTCATCTGACTCTCCTAACATTTTGGTGACTTACTTTCCTATGAATAATTGTTGAATGGGATCAAATACTTTATAACTTGCTTTTAACTTATCAATAAATCATAGACATTTCCCCACCTATCCATTATTCTAACACACCATTTTTATGACTGCCTACTATACCATGTTATAGCTATAGCTTACTTTATCTAACCAAGTTCCTTTTCATGGAAATGTAGGTGGGTTTTTTCTTTCAGTCATAATTAGACTGTAATGAACCATAATGATAAATCAAAGCATGTGTCCATGATTATTTTCATGGAGTAAATGCCTAGCAGTGAAAGTGTTGAGTGAAACACATTTAAGACTGAGGATATACACTGCCTAATCACCTCCCAGAAATGTGGTACTGATTTACCCCCTCAGGGTGCCTATTTTTCTCTCCAGTATTGAATATCACAAGTTTTAAAAATCTTTTCCAGTTTGAAAAAGGGCAAAATGGTATTCCAGTATTTTATGTCAAAGGCTTTTTGAATGTCTAAATATTTTGTTCACTAGTACGCATATGTACACGCACAGCTTTACCTCCTCAAAAAGCACATTTCTCCAGATTCCATACTTGTTTGTTTAGTGTCCGTTAACGTGCAAAGCTCTGTACTAAGTACCTTTTCACAAGGGTTTGTATTTATTTTATGGTTTCTGACTGTATACTTTATCTTTGATCCTACCATATTGCCAAGAATTAGAGGGGAAATACCTTACCAGCACTTTAATCCCCATGGTCACTTCTGGAACTTCCTCATAGGTGTATGTTGCCAATCCACCAGTTATGTGGTAACCATTAATACATTTAAGGTTCATATTTTATCCAATGGTTCCAGAAACAGCTAGGTTGATGCCATGTGCTCAAATTGTTTATTTATATCTTAGTTGTCATTTCGTTCTGGAACATTTTGTGCCTTACCATCATTTGACATACCCACGTAGCTTGGCAGCTATCAAAAGTAATTTAAGTGGTCAACGTCTTGTCTGAGGCACCATTGCTGAAGTGTCTCAGAGGCATTAGACAATAATCATCTGTGGGGAAAAAATGCCACTGAAAGGAAGGAAAATCAAATTTAAGGTAAAAATAGTAATAATAGTATGGTATCTTTCTAAAACTCTGTTATTTTCATTCACTAGTCAGGAGTCAGTGGACTTAATTCAGTAATAGGAAAGTCTCTTCAGTGTTTAGAGCACATATTAGTCAGGTTCTCTCAGAAAAGTGAAGCTTATACTAGACGGTTCAATGGAGATAAGTAAATACAGGGAACTAGTTCTAAAGACTTTGGAAAAATTGAGAGGCTAAACAAAGGGCAATGAGGTCACCCAGAGATTCACAATAGCAGGAAGTTGCTACACCATCTTACCAAAGCCCAGAAGTCAGTGCAAGGGAACAGAAACTAGGCACTCAGGATAGCCCTGAAGCAGAGAAATAAGGGAAGAAATACCCTGGCTTCTCCTTTTTTTTCTCCAGTCTCCCTCCTAGGCCCCTCATTGGTGAAATGCAAACAGAAGCCAGTTGGCCAAGAAGCCTGGGAAATGCAGTCTGCAGGGGCAGCCCTGCTGGGTTTTAGAACAGAGTAGAGAAAGTAGATATGGGATCTCAGATCAGACAAGCAAACGAAGGGCACGGTGCACCAGTCAAGAGCTGTCATTTTGCCACGAAGAGGGTACCCCTCTGTTAATGGAAGAGCCCAGTGCCTCAGTCTCTTCAGATGTTCACATTTCTTGCCCTTAAACTCCAGTCTCCACATGAATAGGTCTCCCACACCAATCCCAGACCCACCTGTACTTCTCGCTATCAATCTCTGTTTGCACCTTGACCAATGGTACTCACATTTCATCATCTTTGTCCAAGGAGGCTGATCTAGACTTTGACCAGCTTTGAACTCTATGCACTGCTCCAAAGACTGGACTTTGGGTCTACGTCCACACTTCCAACCTTTGCCCAACCCCGCAGATCTGTCTGCACTTCCAAATTCCAGTTTTCTTTCCCCAAATCAAAGGAACCATAAATAGGAACTTAAGTATATTAAAGTTATAAGGGTAACTAATATCATAATTAAAGAAATTATTTATAGCTATCAAATATTGAAAGGGTCAGGAGAGAATATGGGATGGTATGAGCTAAATCCTCATCTGATGCTGCAAGTTAACAGATAACATTTAAAGCTGATGAATCAAGATGGAGTTATGTGAGCATATAAATTAGAGGCTTGGAAATAACCAACACAGGTGAAAACAGAAACAAGAAGAAATAAGATGATTGCCTTTGAGCAGGGGGGCTGCAGGATAAAACAAGGGTCCATCATTTTTCATTATAAATGCTCCTATACGCCTTGATTTTTTTTTTTGACCACCATAGATCTATACTCAGATTTTGCACTTGATGTTCCCTTTACCTGGAATAGTCTTTCCCCATGGCTGACTCTCACACTTCCTTCGGGACTTCCCTGAGTGCTTCTCCCCATTCTGTACTTTATTTCTCACAACACCATTTATCACTGTTAATATTCTATATGATTTCTTTCTTGCTCTTTTCTGTCTGCCCCAGTTATAATGTAATTGCCAGAAGGGCAGGGGCCTTGTTCTGTTCATTAGTAAATACCAGCACCTGGAACAGTAACTGGCACTGTTGACTGACTATATGAACAAACTGTGTGTGTGTGTGTGTGTGTGTGTGTGTGTGTGTGTGTGTGTGTGTGTGATAGGCGAAAAATAAATTTTTAATGACAAATAATTGTTTTAGAAAAATTTTCTTTTTTGCTTGTTTTTGTTTTCTAATGTTTCACACTGAGATAGTTCCTGGAAGACTAACTGTGCCTGAAGTTTTTTCCAAGTGGATTACTCTTTTTACACTTTATACACTTTGTTCTTCAAAGATTCCTTCGAGTTCAGCCTAACGAAGCACCAGGCTGGTCCAAGGGCAGGAACTGACATCACTGGAAAAAGGAAACGGGTTCCCTGGAACACTTCCTCACCCAAAAGGATCTAGGTGAAAAGAACTTTCAGAATGAGGACACTCTCCACTGAAAAAGGACGTAACCAAAATAACACAATGTCTTAACAAGTGGTAGATTTTGTTTGATTTCTTAAAATAAAACTTCAATTATTTAAATCTAAAAAGCTACAGAATTAAAGGTAAGACAGCCTTCTTTACATACAAGCCTTTTAGATAACAAAGTCTTAAAAACCACACCTTTCAAGGACCTTAAATTCATTACAGTTAATGTGCTCTTATCCAATTTCTTCTGAAAAGACCAACAATTCCTCACAAAGGAATCCACAGATATTAAGAGCATCAAAAATATCCATTCTTTTCAGCCCCTAAAAGGACTTCCCTTGCGACCTTCCTGGTGAATCCTCCCACCAATGGGACTGAATCACTGACACAGTCAATCAAGTAGTTAAGACCTAGAATACAGATTTAGACAGCCCAGTCTGGGTTCAAGCTCACCACTTACTATGGTGTGACCTTGGAAGGACCTCTCATTCTGAGGACTGGCCTTTTCAAGCCTCAATTTCCTCATCTCTGTGGTGGGAATAATAGAACCTATTTCAAAGGGTTATAAGAATTAGATGTTATTATATAAGGCATATAAAATGTTTGCCACAGTGTCTACAGACATAAGTGTTCAGTAAGAAATGGGTATTTTTTCCATATGATTCCACTCATATGTGAAATCTAAAGAACAAACTGAACTAATAAGCAAAACAGAGACAGGCTCATAAATGGAGAGCACATGACAGCTAGTTGGGGGTTGTTAAAGGGTAGAGAGATTGAGTAAAAAAGGGAAAAAGGACTCAGGGACACAGACAACAGTGTGGTGATTGCTGCGGGGAGGGGGTACAAGGGGACTAAATGGTAATGAAAAAAAATACAGTAAAGATTAAATTTTAAAAAAGAAATGGGTATTTTTATGATTGTTACTTTTATTGAGTAGCTATGACATTTGGTAAAATTAGGCAATGTCTCTCAAAAACAAAGAAATACTAGATCCTAAATTCGATGTCACAGTCATCACCTCACCAATGCATTCTGTGCAGAGTGCCCGTCCTTAGACCCGTTTGAGGAAGCACGTTTAAGCTTTAATTACATGTCTCTTCAAGAATAGAAAACAGAGCCTCGCCTTTGACTCAAATAATTTTGCCCAGTTTTAGTAGACTTGAGCTATGTTAGAAAAATAAGTGTTATGTTCTGTTGCCAGTTCTCAGGCTGTGTGCCCCCAAATTTCATACTTTAGGGTGATTAACAGATCTCCATCTATTCACTACATTTTTAAATCATGGTTAGACTTTAACATGACCAACAACTACGAGTACGTTTGGATTTCATCAGGCAGGCCAAACATTACTTAAGAGCTTCACCAGACCACAAATTTCTAAGAAAAAAAGCCTTTCTCTTGCCAGAGGGTGAACAATTCAGGTTACCAACCATGTCACTGAACATACAGAGGCCTAGCTGCACTAGCATTCAAGTTGCCAGATAAAGTAAGACTGCCCAGTTGAATCTGAACTTCAGATAAACAATAAATAATTTTTAGTATTAGTATATCCCACATATTGATTGCATCATTATCTAAAACTCAAATATTAACAGGCATCCTACATTCTTATTTGGTGAATCTAGAGACCTTACCTAGAGTATAGAGATAACTACTAAACCAACCCCACCTCTGACTCATCTCTCATAGTGCTATCTTCTCTACTACATTTTGAGTTTCTTGAAGTGGGCCCTGTATTTAAATCTTTGAGGACTCAGGTAGGGTCGTGCTGTCAGATCGCAGCGCCAGAGCTGCTGGCGGCACCCCCCCACCCACCCACAAACCCAGCAGCAGCTTCACCCCAGCTTCTACCATGTAATTTGTCTTGACTCCCAACATCCCTGTGGACAGAACACAGAAAGGCAGGTGATCTGATCTGTACAACCATATACTTCAAGTGTGATAATAAACAGCACTGATACTGGTCCACAGTGGTGGAGATTCGATGAGGAATAGCAGGGTTTGGATAGAAATGCAGAAGGGGCCATGTCTGTTTAATTCCAGCTCATTGTTGCTAATCGGAAGTACCCATTCCCCACATGGCCAGATAACCCAGCTTTTCAAATGAAGCCAGAAATCTGTGTATTTGTGTGAAATCTCCCAGTTTTTAAGAATAGACAACAAATTCAAAAATCGTTTATCAATGCTCTATGGCCAAATACCTGCAGGCTGGATTTAGCCCCCAGCTCTCATTCACATCTCTGGACTTCGTCACTCAAATTTTCTGTCTCTGCAGAGTTGTTGATCAGTTTTAAACTTTTAATTAAAGTCATTGCTGTACTAAATAAGTACCTTGGAGGCATCATGCCTTTTATATGGTTGTGTACTTAAACTGGCTTTACAATAGTGCTAAAGAGATCAAGGACGAAGGAAGAGCCATCCATTTTTAAAACGGCACATTTCACTCTCAGTATTGAGTGGTCTTCTCACTTTCTCATGTCATTGGTTATGTAAAGGCAAGAAGGGAGGGGCAGGAATACGGCTGGTGCAACATAAACCCTTCCAACTCTCTCAAAGCCATTCCGGAGAGTATGATCTTTGGATATCAAGAAATCATCTATGTTGTTACCTAGATCATAAAGTTTTTAAATACCTAAACTGCCCCAATGAACCGTTTCAAAACCAAAATTTCTTTTTTTCATACTGGCCTATCCTTTAATTGTAGTTTTTACTACTTCGTTATCTATTTTCTAATTGTAAACACACTTTTCATAGTGTCTTTGATCTCAAATAATTACATGACCAATTCTATTGATTTGGTCTGTTGACTGTCCTTCAGAGTATTCCTTCCTAATGGGTTTGTGTTTTTTTAATGTGAACACATTTTCAACAGGGATTTCTTTTTTTTTTTTTGGTGGCTGAGGAAGAGCGTTGCCTAAAGAAATCCCATGTGTCCTGTTACAGAAGTTTTGCTAAAGAGAAATTTGGTAGTTGCCTCTACAAATTTCACTGAGTTGTTACCTTTTTTATGTTCTCTATTGGATTGAAGATTCTGGGACTACTTGGGTAAATAAAAACTTGAACTCCACTTACACAAGTCATGAACCTGGGTCTCTGATTTCCCAAGGGCAGAGAAATGTTTTGGATCACCTCCCTGAGTAAATAAGTTCTTTCTAGGCCCATTTCACTAAAGATGCAGCTCTGTAGTCATTCTGTCCCTATGGAGGAGTCTCAAGGCTATCCCATAAGAGTTCAAGGCCACACCTTCTGTCCTCAAATGAACATAAATATTAAGTCCCCAGCTACTAGTCCCTACCATCTATGAGGGGGGACTGCAAAAAACAGAATTTATTTATTTTAAAAATTGGGTATTTATTCTTATATGTTTAAACTTCAGTCACCTTCAAAGTACTCTCCATTTGATGCAATACACCTATCAAGACTTTTTTTTTCCACTGCTCAAAACAGTTTTTGAACTTGGTGATTTTGATGGCTTTTAGTGCTTCTGCTGGTTTTAGTTTCACATCTTCCACATCAACAAAATGTTTCCCTTTGAGGACTTTTTTCATGAGGGAAACAAAAAAATGTTGTTCAGGGCGAGATCAGGTGATAGGGAGGGTGGGGCTCAGGGTTCCTGCCTTTTCTAGTCAAAAACTGCTGAACACTCAGCACAGTATGGGCAGGTACACTGGTAAATCACCCATCAAGAAATGGACAAACCATTGAGTCTTCAAAAAAATTCAGAGAAGCCAAAGGCAGCCTCTCACGACAACACCAGTCGGTACACCGATACAGATGGGTTTCCAGAACACTCACCTAATGGGGGAAGCCTATATTTATAGGGGGCCCACCCTCCAGAAGATAATTCCAGTTTTTTGTGTGTGTCCCCCTCATACCTCCAGCCCAATATCTTCCTGAGCCATTGTGACATCAAATCAGGAAGTTACACATCTGGTTCAACATTCTTCATTGTTGATTCCCAGGGAATTATCTTTCTTTATTTTGAGCTCTGCTACTGCATTTAAATTTTTTGCTGCAATATTTTGTCCTGTATTTATATGTTCTTGGAGGAAAGAAGATAATATGGGGTATCTCAATAAACCATATTACCAGAACCCAGGAAAATATTTTTATAAATGTCCATATTAAATGGAAAGCATACATTATCTTGGCAAAATTCTTATCAGAAAATGGTATTTTCACTTTCCAAATCACTTTGGTTCGTTTCCCCAAGCAAAATTCTTTTGTTAAGCAGTGGATCCAAAATCAAGCACAAGTTGTATAAACAACTCTATAAACTGCCTTCTTGTATTTGGTTTTTATCTTGAAACATTAGACAATTACCATTTTCTATATCCGCAAAAACTCATTTAAAAAACTAATTTTTAGTACCTGTATATTATTTCACTACAGTATGATAATTTATTTAACAATTACTCTAAATTGAACATGAGATATTTTCCAGTGTTTTATATAAATATTACTATGATGATTATCATCATACTTAAATATTTGTCCACATTTTTTATTATTTCCTTAAGATACATTCATGGAAGTGTCTTCATGGGGGAGTTGTATTGACTCATTCCAGTCAGTGCCCTACATGGGGAATGATTATTTAAATTGTATGCCTGCCAAGAACTTTATTGGCTAATGAGCTAGCAGGAAGAGAATGATTAGCAAGGCACAATTGCATAAGATTCCTGTTTGTTTTACTCTAGTTGTCCCTTGACTGAAAGTCATTAAAGGCCAACAATAATGGGAACACTATACATTTCACAAGTGTAATTAAATTTCACAAGCTTTGCCTATCCCACCAGAAAGCCAGATGTGGTTTGGTTCTTTCAACCTTGCTTTTCAGAGAATGCCCTCCATTTCCTTCTCCACGTTTCCATGTGCCATCAGTTTGCAAAGGTCGAAATCAAACACCATTTCCTTCCAGATCCCACCTTACCAGGGAAAAAATATGCCAAATCTCTGGTGGCATATTTTTTCCATTTGTATTGAGAAATCATTGACATACAACACTATGTAAGTTTAAGGGTATAGCATGATGGTTTTATTTACATTTATTGTAAAATGATTACCATGTTTAGTTAACATCCATCATCTCATATAAATACAATAAGAAGAAAAAGAAGAATTTCTCTTTGTGTTGAGAACTCTTAGGATCTACTCTCTTAGCTTCCCTGTATGTCTATCACACAGCAGTGTTAACTGTAGTCATCATGTTGTACATTACACCCAAAGTAATTATTCATCTTACAACTGGAAGTTTGTACCTTTTGACCACTTTCTTCCGGTTTCCCGTCCTCCCACCCTTCTATCCCTGGTAACTATAAATCTGATCTTTTTCTTTAAATCTGATGTTCTTATGCTTTGTTTTGTTTTTAGACTTCACATATAAGTGATATCTTGCAGTACTTTTCTTTTTCTGTCTGACTTTTTTCATTTAGCACAATCCCTTCAAGGGCCATCCATGTTGCCACAAATGGTAGGATTTCCTTTGTATGGCTGAATGATATTTCATTGTATATATTATATATACCACAACTTCTTTATCCATTCACCCAACAATAGACACTTAGGTTGTTTCCATGTCTGGGCTATTATAAATGACGCTGCTATGAACATGAGGAGGAAGGTATCTTTCTGAGTTAGTGTTTTTACTGAGGACAGACTCTTTGATTCAGCTTCACCCCCCCACACACAAATTACCTAGAGCTCCAACTCTGTCTAAAGTATAGAAAAGACTCAAAGAGTTCTTGTGAACTATAATGCATATATGGTAACAAGCCCAACTATATACAATTTCACTAACAAATAGCCAACAATATATATTTCAACTATGAAAAAGTGAAAAATTAGTTTTTACTCAACTATATTGAGAAAGTTTGTCTCTCAGAATATAAATACTGCCTTGATAAATGCTACCTAATACTAGATTTTTAGACATTAAAACCCGAGTAAATCAGTATGATTCAAGCAGAAATAAAGTAGAACTCGAAAATTCAGTTAGAAGTTTTTGTCAAGCCCAGATGGGAGGTGCCACCCTTATTGGACTGAGGATAAAACCAGACTTGACCTGATGGAAGCCTTTCTGCAGAGCCCCCAGAGGGAAAGGAGGAAGGAAGACCAGGAGGCCCTCTGTCCAGAGGTTGGAACTGAGGGAGCAAGGAGATAAGAATCCAAAGAACTGGATGGCTTAGTGATCATGGAGAGAGATTTGGCCAAAATGCCTGAGAGCTATTTCTTCCCAGGATTCTTCCTTTTTCCAAGAGAAGACCACAGAAAAGGGAGAAGCGGCAGCTCTGTGCCTCACAGCCAGATTCCAGGCATCCGTGACATTCAAGGATGTGGCCATGGACTTCACCCCAGAGGAGTTGGCTGGATCCTGCACAAAGGGGTGTGATGCTGGAGAACTCTAGTAACCCAGTATCGCTGTGGCTTCCAGTTTCCAAGCTGGGGAACTACAGTTTGGAGGATAGAAAGGAACCATTGATGCTTGAGAAAAAAGTACCCAGAAGCAGCTATTCAGGATGGATAATTTTCACATATGTGTGTCTGCCTGAGGAAATCACCTGTACATAGCCTAACAGGTAGGACCCTGGGTGCACACCTTTGGTCCACATGTCTCACCTGAGAAACTCCTGAGGTTTTATCTGTCAGCACGTAGAGATCCCTGCACCCACTTTAGCAGCTGCTCAACTTCCCTCCTCCATGTGGACCAGGATTAGTGGATCCCATCCTCTCTCAATGGACAGTGTTTTTCCCAGTTCCCAGCAATTTCATCAGTGGTCTGATGTGTAGCCTGGAAAATACATCTTTAAAAAATTGTGCAAGAGTTGCTGTGGAGTGACCTCTTAGGATGAGCACTGCCAGGGGCAGGTGTGCACCTGTGGAACTAGGATGGTTTCTGTGCACTGTTCTCCCAAGAGAGGGGCCTTTCCCCCTTCTCTCCAGTGAATCTGCTGGGGCCTCTGCAACCTCACTGCATCCCCAGGGTGGTAAAACTACTTCTGGTTGGAGTAGCAGAGCTGGTTTGATGATATGCGGCTCTAGGACTGGCCCTGGTGCATTTTGCAGAGGAAGCCCCTCCCCTGTGGCAGGAACCAGGACAGGTTCCAGGGAGGATTCTTTAGATAGGCGGGGTGGGGCCTCAGTCAGGTCAGTAGGTGCTGCGTAGCCCGGCAGGGCTTCAATGCTGCAGCTAGTGCGGCTGCTGGAGGTGGCACGACCACTGGAGATGGGCAGCCCTCCTGGTCTAGAGCTGTGTCCTGGCCTGAATCTGCATCCAGCTCCTCTAGATGAAGGACAGGTATTGAAGCAGGAGCCGACTTTGCCTCCTGGGCTCCTACCAGAGTTGCGAGAAGAGAAAAATCTCCCATCACCCACAGGCCTGTATTTCCATGTACCCCCACAGATAAAACACAACCAGAGCCTTCGAGAGAAGCCTCAGCCCAGGACCCACCCAAGGACTTCCTCCCTGCAGACAGTCCAGCAGGAGAGTGGTCTGATGCAGGTCTTTGCTCCTGGGCAGTCTCTGTAGGTACTCCTTGTGTGTCTGGCACCAACTTCTCCCAATAAGCTTACCTGTACCTCCACACACCCATTCCCAACTCAGCCACCTTCTCACCCTTGGGTTCTTCCTCCTTGGGCTCCACATCATTTGACCCAGTTGCAGGAACATGGCCACCGTGCTCCAGGATGGATTCTGGGATCCTGAGCTGCCTGTGGAGCCTGGGTGGTTTCAGAGGAGGTGTCCTTTTCCAGACATACAGAAGCATTGGTTCCCTAGACACCTGTGTGGCTACTGTCAAAATGGGCCTGCTCCACCCTTCTGTCATATGGGCCACCTGCCCCTCAGTGGTGGAGTCAGGGCCAATGTCTTCATCAACCACCTGCTGTTCTTCTGGGATCTGAGTTGAGTTCTGCAATGACAGTGACTGGCAGCTGGTCCCAAGGTCTCAAGCCCTACCAGGCCCTAGCTGCTGCTATTTCTGCCTACTGTACCTTCTGCTCCAAGATCAGGACCAGCCCTGTCTCTACACAGACCTCCACTCAGGGGGAATGAAATCCACATCCTGGGCTTGGGGTAAAGCTCGGGCAGAGGATACCACCCTTACTCCATGTGCACCCAGTCAGCCTTGACCTGGGGTTGAACATGACTGGCCCACAAGGCTTCTCATGCTCCTCAGCCTATTCCTGCTTGTGGAAGGCCCTAGTCACATGAATTCACACACACACACACACACACACACACACACACACACACGGGTGACGGGGTTGCTCAGGTGTGATTGGAGTGGTGGCCTGGCCCAAACAAAACTTCCCTAGACTTCCCTGTGTGTTACCTCTGTGTTTGGCCATGAAAAGGGCCACAGGCATCTGGGCTGTGTCTGGACCCAGCCGCAGCCGCAGTGGAGCACACTGTCACAGTTTCTTCTTTTAAGGCCTTGGCCTCAGGATATGAGCAGACAACGAGAACACATCCTGCTGGATGAAATACCTCTACCTAAGTGAGCTGGGGCGAGGTAATTTTAGAATGGGGCTGCCTAGTTACCAGAATTCCAAGTTCTGTTGGGCTCTGATGTCAGGAAGTGAGGTCACTGCCTGGGTCCCCTATCCCGAGCATCTCCTCAGATGAGCAGTGACCCCTGAGGAGCCCTCCCCGAGCCTGCCCTGCTTTCTGCCCCGCTGGAGGCGCTGACTCTGGACCGTGTCTCGGGCCCCACGTGGAACCACTCACTGAGCCTGTGCTTTCTGTCCTACCAGAATTTCTTTCTTCCACCTCTAGGACTTTTTAAATGTTTGCTTCCCTTTATTTTCTTCACAGTGTGACTTCTGCCATAAATAAAAGTTATTGTTTATATTTTAAACTGTGCCATTCCTGAGCAAGATGTACATTCACAATGCCCTGCTCTAATTCAGACTTGGATTCTCTAACATTTATAGATTATCTCAAATATGATGTGCCGAGAATCTGTAGCACACAGCCTTATTTTTATGTACATATATATGAAAAATAACTCAAAAATAGCGTAACAGAGAGGTGGCTTGCCAATTTCAAGCAAATACTAGATATATGTGTGTATATATACCTAGAATATGCATATGTACATGCATGTGCATGTTTGTGTGTTCGTGTATGGGTTACTACAAGTACACATTTCTGTGTTCTTTCTATTACATATACTGGTGCCTCCTTTTATTGCACTTCCCTGTGTCGCTCTTCACAGATATCATGCTATTTATGAGTCGAAGGTTCGTGGGAACCCTGAGTCCAGCAACTCTGCCAGCACCATTTTTTTAATAGTGTTTGCTCACTTTGTGTCTCTGTGTCACATGTTGGTCATTCTCATCGTATTTCAACTCTGTCATTATTGTATCTGTTATGATGGCTGATGAGTGATCCCTGATGTTACTACTATAATTGTTTCAGGGCATCAGGGCTGTGCCTGTGTGAGACAGCAAACTTAGTCTGTAAATGTTGTGTGTGTTCTGACTGTTCCACCAACCGACTGTTCCCCATCTCTCTCTCTCCATGGTCTCCCTATTCCCTGAGCCACCAATTAATTAGGCCAATTAATAACCTGATAATGGCCTCCAAGATTTCAAGTTAATTTGAATAAAATGTATAGTTTTGTTGAAAAAAATTCAATCTGACTCTTGCATCTAACATTGTAAGTAGTTTTATCTAGACGATGGCTGACAGTAAGCCTAATTCTCATGCCAAATAGTGAAGTTAAATGATTTTTTTTCCTTTAGGAATTCTCTTTTCCTTTGAAAATGTTAGTAATAATCTTTAACTATTGGAGAAAGACTTTGACTACTAAATGACTGTTTTGTACTTTTTTCCTTTTAAAAAGAGATTTTTAATTGACTAATAGATATGTGATAAAGCAAATAAAGTGACATTTTAACAACTGTATCATTTAAACCAGAGGTTAGCAAACTTTTCTCTAAAGAGTCAGATACAAAGACGTTAGACTTTGCGATCTATTGGAACTACTCAAGTCTGCTGGTGTAGTGCAAACACAGACAAAAACAACAGGAATCAATGGGTACAGCTGTGTTCCAATAAAACTTCATCTACAAAAACAGGTGAACAACTGGATTTGGCCCATGGACTATAGTCTGTCAACCCCTGATTGAAATGGTGAGTATATGGCTGTTTGTTATACAATGCTTTCAACTTTTCTATGTGTTTTAAAGCTTTCATAGTAAAATGTTAGACAATGTCTATGAATAATCCAAAGGTTTTAAGTATTGTACAAATGTTTAAATATTAAAAGCTTATAAATTGTCCCAAAATTTTTGTTTTTATCTGTGTTGTTTGATGTAGCCTTCAAATGGTAAAGGTTCAATATCAAGTTTTCTGAAATGCCTTTGTTTAGTCATTAAAATCATCCTGAATAGAAATGATTGCGCCAAAATGATTAATACTTGGCAATAGTAAGAAGAAAAATTTCCTCCCTACTTTTCTCCCCCAATGCCTCACAGTGACTTTCCACTTAATTTGTGATGTTTTCTTTCCTGTCCAGGAAGGGGAGGTGGATGTTTCTATGGCAGTTTTTTTCTATACAGTCTATGCCTTTGTCTGGGCTTTCCAAAGCTTCTCATTATTTAAAACTGATGTCATCTAAAGTGGACAGCAGTAACTTTTCAAGTTATATTTCCCTTTAAATATTTGCATCTAAATGATGCTTAATGCAATTTGAATTTTTTTGTCTTTACAAAGTGGATTTTTAAGCTCCTTTTCTGAAAGTTGTGAAACAGATTACTTTAAAACATTAAAAGGGATCTAAAATTGTAGGTGTTTATAATATCAGCCTGCTGGACAGAGAAAGATGATAATCAGGCCATAAGATATCATTTAGGATCTGGGTAACCTGCCTGAATTACAGCAGAAAAAAAACTTCTGCTTCATAGTCACTGACTTAATTCCAAACCCAACCCAGACATTAGGAGACAATCATAGTAGTGTCTTTGTCCCTGACAGAATTTACTTGGGCCTATGAAGTCCTTCTGGCTCTACAGCCATCCTTCCCCCATAGAAACAAAAATGGGAGCAGGAAAAAAAGTCTGTGGTAGAATCATACCAGCCACCACAACCACAAGTAGTGCTTCTTCCACGACTGCCAGCCCTTCTGGACGCTGAAGGCTGCCTGCCTGCTGAAACCGAGGGTCCTGGTTGGCCTTCCTGCCACTCAGGTCTGTCACGGAGATCTTGGATGGAAGAGCCAGTGGATCTCAGCAGACAACCTGGCCCTCCTCAACCTGCGCTGCAGCCACCTGCACAAAGCACCTGTAGTTACCCACCTTGTCCTGGAGAGTCGCCATGTTAAATGAAGAAACTGAGACTAAGAGAAGTTAGATTACTACACTGTCTTCTGTTCTGCTGAGGTGGGTCCTCGCTTCTGACCTCTTTCATCTCTGCTGCATCACTGTCATTTTGTGGCAAGACGGCTTTCTGACAAATGCCTGCTTTGTGAAATAATGTAAAGAGTACAGACTCTGAAGTCAAGTGATCAGGGCTCAGCTTTCACAACTGTCACAAGCTGTGCATTGGGGTCAAGTTATTTACCCTGCTGTGGCGGGCTAATAGTGGCTCCTAATCTATGTTCACATCCTAACACCTAGGACCTGTGAGTGACAGCTCATATGGTAAAGTTTTTGCAGGTGCGATTAACTAAGGATCTTGACATGAAGACATTAGCCCAGTGAGCCCTACATGCCAACACAAGTGTCCTTAGAAGGGAGAGACAGAGGGAAAGTAGATGCCACACACAGAGAAGAAAAGAATATGAAAATGGAGTTTGAGATTGACGTGATACAGCCACAAGCAAAAAGTGCAACAGCCACCAAAAGCTAGAAGAGGCAGGGAATGCATGCTCCCAAGGAGTCTCCAAAGAGACCCAGCCCTGCCGACACTTTGACTGCAGGCTTCTGGTCTCCAGAACTGTGAGAGAATTAATTGCTATTGTTTTAAGCCACTGACTTTGTGATAATTTGTAACAGCAGCCACAAGAAACTAATAAGCCTGCTAAGCATCAGTTTTCTCATCTGTTAAAGAGAAATAATACATATGCCTTGCTGGTCTGTTTTAACAACAAAAATTAACAAATGCAAAATATGAGCTGAATCTCTGACACATAGTAGGTGTACAGTGCATAGCAGCTATTGTTTCTATTACAATTACATTTCTATTTTTAAATATGGATAAAGAGTATGGGCAGCTTATCCTAAACCCATTAACACTGCTTTAAAAATCAGTCAAATCAAATACCCAGTAGTATCATCTTTGTATAGGAAGAACTGCATATTTATTTATAATTTGTATCAAAATACTGCCTCTCCTCAAAAAGCTGTTTTCTGTAATGTTGCTATATTATGAAGTGCCAGATCTGTTCATGCTAATAATTAAATAAGCCATGTTGCATTTTTCAAGTATTTAATTTTACATTTTGCCATAAATTACATGTTTAAAATGGAAAATAAACATTTCCAGCTGTTTCAAGACCAACAAGTCTAAATTCAAACTGCTGACTTCTGGAAAAACTACAGATCTTTTAAATACACTACTTTTTTAAAAAACCAATGTCAACTCTTGCCTATTCAAAACTTGAACATTCACTGAGGAATATGTAAGGGAGAGTGAGAGTTTTATGTGATGAAAGATTGCCTCCCCAAATGCAGAAGTGTAATACAGAGGGGTAATCATTCATCTAACCACTGATTTTTAAGGCACTGTGCCAGGCGTTGGAGGATGAATAAGACATTGCCTCTATCCTAGAGACTCACAGACAGCCAAGGACATAGAAGTGTAAGCAAATAGATTAAAATTCAGAATAATAGTGAAGCTAATAGTTACCAAGTGTCTACTGTGTGCTAGACACCGTATAATCCTTTACATGTGTTACCTCATTTAATCCTCTTAACAACCCTGTGAAGTGGGGATTTGCCAAGGCTGACTTCACAAAGTTCCCATGGCTACTTTAAGAAGAGTCTACTTTTTAAAATTTATTTATTCTTCAAGAGAGGGGAAGGGAGGGAGAAAGTAAGGGAGAGAAATGTCAATGTGAGAGAGAAACATCAATTGGTTGCCTCTCCCATGCACTCAGACCAGGGACCAGGCCCACAACCCAGGCATGTGCCCTGACCAGGAATCGAACTGGTGACCTTTCTAACCAACAGAGCCACACCATTCAGGGCAAGAAGAGTCTAATTCTTGAACCCTCTCTCTTAACCACTACTGTAAAGGCATAAACTGCATAATATGAGTACACAGAAAAGGAGGGAACATACTGTGCCGGAGGGAAGTGGGGAGGTTTCATCCCAGAGATACAGTGAAGCTGGATCAAGGATGAATAGCAGTTAAAAGGACTTTGTTTCTCAAGGTGGGGAAGAGGTCAAACTGCTCTCCAGAAGGAGAGAAGAGCCAGTGCCAAGGTGAGGTATCAATGAGACCTATATATTCAGGGTGGCTGGAGTGCCAGTGAGGTCCAGTGGTCAGGAGTAGTGTGCTGCACAGGAAGAACACCGAATGACATAAAGGCTCTGGGGAGAGACAGGATCAGATCTGCATTTCAGGAAGATGCCTGAGGATACATGTGGAAGATGGGCGACACAAACCGTGAAGCCTGGAGACGGGGACTTCTTGTCCAAGGTGGGAATTAGAGCACCACCCACTTACCAATTGCCATTGAGATAACCAAGCAAGTAGAAAAGGAAACATGTTATATTACTGTTGGAAATCAGGGAAGAGTGCCATCCACACCTCAGAAGGCATTTTGGCAGAAGAGATGCCTGATCTCACTGGTTAGTCAGAATCATCTAAAAAATGTCTGAAAAACATTGAAGCTCAGCTGAGACCCTCCTTGACACATATACTACATTAATATTAGAGATAATAGAATTCAATGGAAAAAGTGTTAAAGAAAAAAGGGTGCCCTGGCCAGGTGGCTCAGTTGATTAGAACATTGTCCCTATATGCTAATGACGCGGGTTCGATCCCTGGTCAGAGCACATACAAAAAGCAACCAATGAATGCATAGATGAGTGGAGCAACAAATCAATGTCTCTCTCTCTCTCTCAAATCAATAAATAAAAATAAAAAACTCAGCAAATAGCCCTGGCTGGCGTAGCTCAGTGGATTGAGCACGGGCTGCTAACCAAAGCATCGCAGGTTCAATTCCCAGTCAGGGCACATGCCTGGGTTGCAGGCCAGCTCCCCAGTGGGGGCCACATCAGAGGCAACCCCACATTGATGTTTCTCTCTCTCTTTCTCCCTCCCTTCCCTCTCTAAAAATAAATAAATAAAATCTTTTAAAAAACTCAGCAAATACACACTTTGCGTTTCTATTATTGTATGTAAACTTTGTATCACAAGAAAAAAATATAAACAAATATTGAATACTAGCTAATGATAGGCTTGTTGAAAAGCTTAGGGTAAATTGGACAGATGTCTGTAATGTACTTTGTAATGCAACCAAAAAAAAAGATAGATAGTTGATAAAACAAGTACATAAAATATCAATGATAAAATTTTATAATCAGTAAAATTTTATAATCAGTAAAATTTTATAAAATTTTATAATCAGTAAAATTTTATATGCAGTCACTGTAAAAATCTCTTTAACTTCACTGTATGTTTAAAGCAGTTCCAAACAAAATGCTAAACCTGAAAAAAAGGTAAAACATATACCTACCATAGGAGCAAACTCTTCCACTTCACTCCTAGGTATCTTCCCAAGAGAAGAGAAAGCATATTCAAAGACTCGTACACGAATGTTTGAAACAACTTTTCTTGGAGTGACAAAAACCCAGAAGCAACCCAAATGTCCACTGAGAGGCAAATGGATAAACAAAAGCGGTGCATCCTGCAGTGGAAAAAGGAATAAACTGTCGATGTCAGCAACATGAATGAATCTCAGAATAATTACGCTGTGTGAAAGAAACCAACCCCTGCCCCCAAAAAAGTTCCTACTGTGTGATTTCATTTCTATAAAATTCTAGAAAATGGAAACTAGTTTATGGTGACAGCAAACAGAACAGTAATCGCACAGGGGTGGGGCGTGGGGAGGGCTGTGGAGAGAGGCGGGGAAGGAGAGGAAAGGTTTACAAATAAGAACAAGGAAACCTTTGGGCCTAATTGTGGTGACAGTTTCATAGTCATGTTGCATATGTCAAACCCTATCAGATTTCACACTTTAAATAAGTGGGGTTTAGAGTATATCAATTACATCTCAATAAAGCTATTTTTAAAATCCTAAAGAAGCTATTGAAAATTTTAATCCAACAGTATATTTTGGAATATTTTAATCATACAAGCTTTTTGTAATGAATGCAAGATTATAGCATATTGAAAACTTTCTAGTATGCTAAATTATGTTAATTGAAATTTAAGATTTCAATTAATATTTTTAATTCTAAGAGAATTTTATAAATATTTTGTAAAATAATTTTTAAAGGGTTCTCAGGCCCTAGCCAGGTGGCACGGATGGGAGGCAACTGATCGATATGTCTTTCTCACATTGATGTCTGTCTGTCTCTCTCTCTCTGTCTTTCTCTCTCCCTCTCTCTCTCCTTCTCTCCCTAAAATCAATAGAATTTATCTTTGGGTGAGGGTTTTTTCAAAAATTAAGATGAAAATCCAGAATCCCCTCACCATGACTCTACAGGATCAGATTCATTGTACATTTTCCACTTCATCTCACATCCTTTCTGGCTTCTCATTCTCCTCCAGCCACATTGCTCCTCTCTCAAGCTCTCGAACATATCAAACTCTTCCCACTTCGGGGAGTTCACATGTGTTTTTCTCCCTACCGACCCACTTCTAAGGCTCTTCGCCTGTCTCTTCTTTTTCCTTCTAGTCTCAACTTAAATGTCATTCTCTTGGAGAGTCTCTCCTCAACTACTGTCATCTGCAATCTAAATTAGACCTATTACAGCATCTTGTACTCTGCCTTCATAGAATTTCCCTTGGTGTATTATATACCTATTCGAGTGATTATTTCTAGCATGTTTTTCTACTAGAGCTACATCACATACTCTATGAGACCAGATGCCAGGGGATACTTGTTTGGCTTATCATTTTATACCCACACTCTGCCAGGACCTGGCATATGGCCTTGAGATTTATTTCTCAACATTGGATTAATGAATACATGAAGATTCAGCTCAAGACTCATTTCTTATATAATTCCTTTCTCAGCCACCCTCCCTCCCCCTCAATACTGGTAGGTTTCAGCTCTTGCTTCCTTGTTCCCCACTGACTACCATACCCATAACTCATACTTGACAGTCTTACTGAAGTTCTTTGGGGTACTTACCTAAGTCAATACTACATGTCACTTCCAGGCCTCCACACATGCTACCCCCTCTACCTGGAGACTGCTTTCCTTACTTAGCTGAATAACCCAGTTCACAAGGTGAGGGTCAGTTAATGTTATACAATGAATTAAAAACCTGCTTGAACAGTTCTCTCCCTAGAAAGGTGAGAGTAGACCTGCTTCTACCTTCTTAAACCAACATTTTTCAATGGCAAAAATACATTAAGAACAGGAAATTCCAAAATGAGCCACTGCTAACACAAGAAGCATGCTTTGCTGCCAACACATTACAGATTTAACTCCATCTCTCACCAATGGAATGGAAATAAGTAAGCCAGTTTCTCTAAATTGGCTTCAAGGTCAGTGTCAATAAAATTTCAGGGGGGGAAAGCAGTCTTACATAAGACAATAGTGCTTAATTTTTCCACATAACTAATTGGTTTTTTTTCTCAAGAACAGCCTTGAAAGTAGCCAGAAATTGAGTGATTGGATAATGTGCACTCAACAGACCCAAAATTGCAATAGGGCTTAAAAATCACTGAGTGAAAACCAGAGAGGCCCTAGTAGGCACTGTTTGAGTAAAGATGGACCCTGAGATCAGAGAGCACTTTGGGAGAGAATGACCAACATGTACTGATGCAAACTCAATCATCAATGATATGGCATGTGCTATTTTTAATGATAACTATGGTTGCAGGACCACAGGTTGGCTTATTTTGCATCTATCCCTACCTCCTCTACTACAGACGCTAGGAAAACTAAATCACCGCTTCCCCAGACTCTCTCACAATGAAGGGTGGCTAAACGAACAATTTGGATTGAGTAAGACATCTTCATTCTCCCATTTTCTCAAGCCAAAAATTTACAGTCATTCTTGACTCCTATCTTTCTCCCACACCCCTCATCCAGTCCACCAGCAAATTCTTTTTGCTCCACTTTTTTTTCCTTCCCAGGCTTTTATTTTTTTATTTATTTTTAGAGAGAGGGGAAGGGAGGGAGAAAGAGAGAGAAAGAAACATCAATGTGTGGTTGCATCTCACACACTCCTTTCTGGGGACCTGGCCCGCAACTCAGGCATGTGCCCTTACTGGGAATCGAACCAGCGACCCTTAGGTTTGCGGTCCGGTACTCAATCCACTGGGCCACACCAGCCAGGGCTGCTCCACTTTTATAATATACTGAAAGTCCAAATATTTCTCACCACTTCCACCACTATTACCTTGGGCTAGGTCTGCATTATCTATTGCCTGGACCACTGTGATAGTCTCCTGTTTGGTTTCTCTGTTTCTATCCTTACCCCTACAACCTATTTTCCAAAGAACAGCAGAAGTTATCTTTTTGAAAATATAAACCTCATCATATTCTGCTTTGCTCAAAACCTTCCAATGTCTTTAAATAACATAAAACATAAACTCCTTACCATAATCTACAAGGCTTTGCATGATCTGACTTTCGCTACCTCGTCAACATTTGTGTCCACCACTCTCCTTCTTGCTCGTTCTGTTCAGCATTGCTGGCCTCCTTGCTGTTACTCAAATATGCCAAGCATGTCACTCATCAGGGCCTTTCTGTGTGCTTTTCCCTCTGCCTAGAACATTTTTCCTCCAGATACATTTCCCCTTCATTTATTCAGGCCCCTATTCAATCATCGCTCTTCCCCAAACACTGTATCTAAAACAGAATGCTGCCTGTCATTTTTCCTTCTCTTGCTTCATTGCACACATTACTACTTGACTTTATATTTAACACGTACTGGTTTATTTCTTTATTGTCCCTCCAACATATATACTCACACATATATGCAAACACACACACTATTTTATTTACCATTGTATCTCCATCATCTAAATGAGTGCCTGACACATAGTAGGCACATGTAGCTATATGTAGTTCTATTTGTGGAATTAGTAAACTTCTCATAGACCTCTACCCAAACGTGAGTTATTACTCTATTACCTTTCTTCACCATTTCTTCTACTTTTGCTAAATTAATTGTTCTGGCAGACATTGTTCATTGTCCACCCATCACTTAAATCTCATATACCGCTCCATGGCAATAAAGCTTTGATTTGTTAAGTAACTACAGAGCCAGCGATCTATCACAGTCTCAAGCAATGAATTATGAGTCACCTAAATTAGTCATGGTAATGCTATTCCACTTTGCCGCAGGCTATTATACAGTAGACATGTGATCTTATTTTGACAAAGAAAAAAGTAAAAGTTTTCCTTCTTAAATAAATAGACAGAGTCTTGGAAGTAGCTAATCTCTGTGCCTGTCTCTGTCTCCTCCTTCTTGGGATATGGGTGTGAAGGTATAATGTTTAGAGCTGTGGCAGCTGTCTTGAAACCACGAGATTGCATGCATGAAGACTGAGTCAGTTCAATGAGGACAGTAGGATAAACCGGTAGAAAGACGATAGATCCTTCATGACAGCACTGAGTTAGTGAATAAACCTGAAGCTGCCCACTTTCGACATTCTTCTTAAATGAACAATAAATGTTCTCATGGTTTAAGCTAGGTTTAAAGCATAACAACATTTATGGTTTTCCCTTATCAACAGCCAAATGAAATCCTAACTAATTCAATTATTTTACTTAAAAATGTGTTTGTAAGGACAAATGTATTTTGATTTTATTTAGAACATTCTGGATAAGAAAAGAGCGAAAGAGGAAGAAAAGAAAGAGAAAAATAAGCTCAGTTAACTTGTGAATAAAATAATCCTAGAAGTGGAATGAATTACAGAAGGAGTAATATACATATATATACATATATATATATTCTCCCTTATTCACACACACACATATATTGTCTGTCCAGAAAATGTCCAAACATTTTAATATAACGAGAATGGTTTACACAACATCAATGTAACCTGGCAGCCAAAGAGAGTGGACTGGAATGTGCACTCATGAACAATAATGACTTCATTGTACTAGTCAGTGGGGATGGTAGACACTGTTCAGTGAGCATGTGTACTGTGTGGCCACGGGAATCAAAATGACTGAGGGAGTAGAGCAATGAATCTGTATCAATTTTCCGTTAAACTTGAACATTACTCCCCGGAAACTATTCGGATGATTCAGAAGGCCACAGCTATGGGCCTGCTCATGCATCATGTCTTCTGCAGAAGTTCTGGCAGAACATCAAACCACCCAGGTGACTTAATCCCACTACAGCCCAGATATGGCACCCTGTGACTTCTAGATTTTCCCAAAACTAAAATCACCTTTGAAAGGCAAGAGAATTCAGACTGTCAATGACATTCAGGAAAATATGATGGGGCCGCTGATGGCAATTGGGAGAACTGTGTGAGGTCCCAATGTGCCTACTCCAAAAGGGACAGAGGCATCATTGTCCTATATATAATGTTTCTTCTATCTTCAATAAATGTCTCTATTTTCCATAATGTGTGGCTGGATACTTTATGGACAGGCCTTGTATATTTAATATTTTTCTCACTTATCACATAGTCTCAGCTTCTTCTACTCTGTCTTTATCTGTTCCTTCCACTAACATAAAAGGATTGTAAATGAAATCTACCACAATACTTTCTAAGACTTCTCAAGATCTACCCAATAATGTTCACCTAGTTAGTATTCAAAGACTAAAATCTTGTCACACCGTACCTTCTATTTCCTAATATAAGCTTTCCTGCTCAAATAAACAAATAAGAACTCTCTTTATTGTCCTCTATTCCCTATTACATATAAGCTATTGATGTCACCATTCCCAGTTCCTGGATAACCTAATACACAAAGTATTTAAAACATTAGCAAAGCAGAGGAAAGGGGTAGAGGGGCTGGAATTTTGCAACCAGAAAATCTTGAATAAACTATTTTATTTTCATCATATGTGCACATCTTGTGCTTTACAGTTTTAGAAATGCCTTATTTTGAATTACATGTGGTATATGTACATTATAAATTTTCTTCTAAAGTCTAAACCAAGTGCTAACTATTTAGAACACATCTTCTCTCCTCCTAAATTCTGCTTCATCCATTGAGCCCAAGTCAAAATCCAGTCTTCTCCAAGTAACTTTCCAGACCACAATAGAATTTTATAATTAAATTTTTAGTTTTTAGACTCATGTTCATATATATATAATATGTATATGTATGTACTATTCTATGTGAGTTATAGATGATTTCCCTTATTAGACTCAAAATTTCCTACTTACAAATAAATCCTCTAGAATGCATTGTATTATAATTTTTTAATCTTCCACATTGCAACTAGAGCAGTAAGAATGCAATGAACACTTGTTCAATGGAAAGAGTACAGCGTCCTGTCCTGCCACTTTACATGCCCAATGTATAAATAAGTGTTTGAACATGAATGTCTTATATTTCAAGAATTATCAGAAAGCTATTAGGCTAAAGATAAATCCTGGATTAAGTTGTAAGGTAGAATACTATAAGCAGCATCCAAGAATGAAGAACCAACTCATCTTTTAAGACATTCTGCAGGAGTCCACTTGTTTTAACCAATTGCTCCTTGCAAAGTCTTTCCTTCCTAACAAGCAAGGGAGAATCACACAAAAACTCATTTGGGCAGACATCAATCATCCCTACCCAGTTGCACTCCTTCCCCTTCACCCAGCACCACTACTACCCCCATCGCCAAATCAAAAATATGTGTTTTAAATCAGAATATAGATGGGCAAGCAATAGCATTTATGCCATAAAAATTGATTCCCAACACACGTTCACCTCCCTGCTGCCTATAACAGTCTGCTACCTGCCTCGGTGACAAAAATTGACAGCCAGCATGCTGGTTCCTCCACTTCAGTGTTAGTGAGCTAACCTGCTCCCTCTCTGTTTAGAAATGGTGGCCAAAGATGTTCTTCATGCACTGCCTCAACATGCCAAAGGAAAGGGGAAAGGAACTTTGGCACCCTAATTTTCAAAGGGTGCCAGTCCATGATGTAATAGGAAGACAAAATTCTTCTCCAAATGCGGATGCTGATATTTTCTTTATTGCAGCCATTAGCTGATGTCTTTGGCAGAGAACATACTGAGTAAGCTTTTCCAGGATGGGTCTGTAGCCTTGGAAAAATACCATCCAAAACAAAAAGCCAAACATTTTATTGTTTCTCAGTTTGCACCCACACATTCACCAGACATCTCATTTTTTAAAAAGAGCAAGAGCCAAATTTATACTCCCCCTGTCCCCTTATCAATGGTGAGTCATTCAGATTTTTACTTCTCTTTTTGGTCTATTTCTTTCCCTTCTCAATTAAAAGAAACATTTTTTTGTCACCAGTAACTACTGCACTTCCCATTTTCCTTTTTCTGTTCCCTGGCCTCATTTTTCCTGTCCTCCACCTAAACAAAAGAAGTTTAAAAACTAAATTGATTGTGGGTACTCTTTAACTGAAATATTAAGTTCAATATATAAAAAGTACCTATCAATAGGATTAACTCAATAGATCACTTATTTATTTATAAATCTATATACAGTATGTTTAGCATTCATTATAAAGTGACTTAAAGGGGAAATGTAAAATTTTTTCTCAGGAAACTTTTCTTTTGGAAGGTTGCATACTCACATTGTGCCAATACCACAGTATAATAAGCTAACAAAATTAAACTACTATAAACTGTTTCCACAGGATCATTTACATTAATTTAACAGGCAATCAATCCAGAGTTCCACCTCAACTTTAATCAATTCCAACATCAAATCTCCGATTATCATATGCTCTACTTAATGAGTAACTAGCTGGAGAGTAAGATTTCAGTTTGATTGCAGCATGATATGTACAAACCAGAGGACTGATTTTTCTATTTTTAACACAGTTAAAGAGTAACAAATATGTTTTTAAAGGCCATGGAAAAATACCACATAGCTAGAAGAACTGAAAAATAGAAATGCTTCTAATTACAGCTTAAGTTACCCTCATATTCTGGGTTTCATTTTTGTCCTTAGGATATAATACATGGGCTACAGAAATAATAAATAACTTTCACCAACATCTACATTATTTAAGCATTGGTTATTCAGTGTGAGGGCTAGGTCAAACAGATTCAAGCAAGTTTTTATTAACCTTCTCCTAAGAATTAATCAAGATTTAAGTCCTAATTCTACCACCCAAAAGCTATGTGACATTAGAAATATGATTTGTTTTTCTAGGTCTCAGTTTTCTCATTTGTAAAATAAAGATAACAACCCACTTCACAGGGCTGTTGTGAGGATTAAATGGAAGAATACATATAAAATATCTAGTTGAGTGCCTAGAATCTAGGGAATTTCCTTCAAACTCCTCCTCATCTCTAAATTCCCAATCCTACTATTATGAGCCAATAGGGATGTATGTAAGCACCCCTTCCATTCCTCTGTAGCAGTAAGTTAACTGAGTACCTTTTTGTTTATAGGTGTTCTTGCAAAATATATCATGTACATGTGATTTTAATTTATGTAAATAGTGTTATATAACATTTCATTCTATTAATTATTCTATTTATTTTGGGGGGTTGAGACTTGGAGTTCTTTGTTTCTAATTATTGTGGTTGGGAAAAAATATAAAATCTGTTACATATTAAATTAGTCCTTTCAAAGGCAAATACAAAAGCAAAATTTTTTAGATCAGATATGCCCAAACTTGCTTGGAACAACTTTATCTGAAGAGATTAGATGTATGTGCAAAGCAAATACATGATGAAAGAGTGCAAGAGCTGTTTGATATTAGGTCTATGGCAGAGGTGGGTGGGTGGGGCAGATGCTGAGAGTGCACAGGGTTGAGTTGATCATATTCTTCACTTCACAGCCCATTATCATCACTGGTCTGTGCAAGGCTCGCCCTTATTTTATTTATCGCCTTTAATCCCTGTTCTGCTTACCTTTCTCCTTCATCCCCCATGGGCAGCCATGCCAATGTGTTGAGTGGATATATTTTTATTTGTTAAGTGTGCTTGTAAAATATATTATTTTATCAAAAGATCATTTTAATTTACATAAATAGTATAATGCTGTATCTTTCCATTTCTCATTTTTTCACTCTACACAATGCTTTTAAGCTCATGCATATTGCCATGTATAAACTTAGCTATTTCCAATTCTTGCCTGTTCCCACAGTGTGCAACCAACACAGTTTACCTTGCTACTGTCCCAGCAATGGACACTCAAAAGAACATCCAGACACCTACTACCACAACAAATAATGCTGAGAGGAAAATTCTCATATGAGTTCCCACATTTACCTGTGGGAAACTTCTTTGGCATACATATCCAGGGGCAAAAATGAAATCCTAGGGTATATAAACCTTTACTTTTATCAGGTACTACAGGATGGCTACCAGTACCAGCAGTGCCTGAGAGTTCCTATACCTCCAAACTTGGCATAATACAGCTTTCTAATAAATGAAAGCTGGTGTCTCGTTGCTCTAACTTGCATTTCTCTGATTATTGATGCATTTGAGCATTTCTGTGTTTGTGTGTTGTAGTTTCCTATACTGTCAATTAGGCAACTTGTGTTCATCTTCCTGTTAGAATTGTTGTCTTTTTCTTGTTGATTTGTATGAGTTCCTTGAATATATTAGATATTAATTCCCCAGTTTTAAACTTTGAACATATACTTTCATTATGTCATCTATTAATTTTTGTCCATAGTACCATTTAAATAAATCCTTAATTTTGATGTACAACAATATCATTGCCTTATGCTCTGTGCTGTTGGGGCTTTATTCTTTCCTTGTCCCTGGGTCACAAAAAATATTCTCCTAAGTTTTCTTCTACTAGCATTATAGTTTACCTTTCTCATTTTGGTTTATGTTCTTTTTCTCCAAAAACAATGAAGTTAAAATTACCAGAATCTATGGCAATGATTTTCAAACTGGTACTCAAGAAGCAGTTTGGATCCCTGGCTGGCGTAGCTCAGTGGATTGAGCTCAGGCTGTGCACCAAAGCATCACAGGTTCGATTCCCAGTCAGGGCACCCAGTCAGGGCACGTGCCTGGGTTGCAGGCTATGGCCCCCAGCAACCACACATTGCTGTCTCTCTCTCTCTCTCTCTCTCTCCCTTTCTCCCTCCCTTCCCTCTCTAAAAATAAATAAATAAAATCTTTAAAAAAAAAGAAGCAGTTTGGCAGGTTCAGAGGGAAAAAAATCAATGGAAGTATTTTATTTATACACATTTATCAAATTGGAAGTTTAGATTATATTTTTCAGAGGAATTCCACTCCAGTCTTAAAAGCCATTCTGTTTTTAAAAGTTTTTATGTATTCTTCAAGGATAGCATTTGTTAGCTCATTTCAGATAAAATTCAGTAAGTGGGGTAGAAGTTCATCTGAACTTGCTGTTTAAAAAAACATATATTTTATCCTTACCTGAAGACATGCTTGGAAGGGAAGGGAGGGAGAGAGAGGGAGAGAAACATTGATGTGTGAGAAACATCAATCTGTTGCCTCTCACACGCACCCGAACTGGACACTGAACCTGCAACCCAGGCATGTGCCCTGACGCAGAATCCCACCAGTGACATTTCAGTCCATGGGACAATGCTCCAACCAAATGAGCCACACCAGCCAGGGCCAAACTTGCTGTTTTAAATATCATTTTGCATCAGTTTTCATGTTTGCACAATTTGCAATTTTTTACTATTACATTGGGTTATATCTTTAATTCAAAGATATATATATGTCAATCATACTTCAATAAATCTAGAAATATATATTAAAGCTCAACAGTGGTCCACTGAGAAATACAAATAGTGATAAAAATTATAACAGGGGGATGGAAATGGGAGGGAGGATGGGAGGGATGGGTGGGTGGGTTGGAATGGGTAAAGGACAGAAAACTGTACTTGAACAATTATTAAAATAAAATTTTAAAAAATTATAACAGAAAAGTTATCACTAAGAATTAGATCACAAGTCTACGGTGTAAATACAGAACTAGAACTGGTTTAGAAACATCTGAGTATGATTATTCCATACAAAAATTGCAAGAAAAAAAGTACAACTAAGTATAATGGTTGATATGTGAATATAAGATTTTTGAGAACTAACAATGCATTTTCTCTTAGTCTCCAAAGCATTATGTTATGAAAAATTTTCAAGTAGCTCATATCGTTGAAACATTAGGGTTATTTTCAGTTAAAGCACCATAATCTCTCCAGTAAACCAAATATGCACAAAATAATGCTCCCCAGTTTTAAAAGAAGGAATTTTGATTCCTAAAGGCAAATAAAAAGCCAACATTACAGAGGCATTATTCAGTTTTATTCCTTACAGTAAAGGCAGGTATAAGTTGTAGTATTTGTAAGAAGTTTGTAATAAGGGCCATAATCAATAAAATTGATGTTTTCTCTTAGAAAACATAAACCACTGGCAAAATTTCTTTATTAAATAGCACCATTGAGTTCCAAATATCTGGAATGTAGCTGTGGAAGGTGATTACTGACACATATCCATGTTAGAAGATACTTCCCTCTATAGTTGCTCAAAACCACTGAAATTATGAGTCACCTCTAAACATTATATTAGACGATTATATACATAATTTATACATATATTATATTATGCATATTTCTTTAGATGGTAAGATGCACCTGATGGCTTTATGTGTTTATCACTGAAAATGCATGCTACAGGGAAAAAAACTATGGTTAATAATTATTTAGTGAGTTTGTGATGTGTAGCAGAAAATGTATGATGGATTGTCCTGGCCAGGTGGCTCGGTTGGTTGGAATGTTGTCCCATACCCCACAGGTTGTGGGTTCAATTCCTGGTTAGGGCACATACCTAGATTGTGGGTTCGATCCCCAGTCAGAGCACATATGGAAAGCAACAGATCAATATTCCTCTCTCACATCAGTGTTTCTTTCTTTCTCTCTCTCCTTCCCTCTTTCTCTAAGGTCAATGAACACAGGAAGAAGAAAATGTATGGAGGATTTAGTAGTGACGGAATACCAACTATATACCAGAGCAAGGGATGTGCTACTAAGCAAATGAAAAGGGCACCTAAATGCCAATCTGCACAGCCATCTGTCTACATATACCTCCCAGTCTTCACTCAGTGTGAAAGAAACAGTGACAATTGTGACGATGATCAAGGTTAAATACTTTAAGTTTGTGATGAGAAAAAAGTTTTTAAGAGTAAAACTGTTTTTATGCTGAAGTATGCCAGCTAATCACACATGGTTAAAGTGAAGACAGAGAATAAAATATTGTTCTATCCTAAATAGAATAATTTATCCTGATTATACTGTGAAGGCAATTTAAAAAATTTCAAATGGCTTCCTTAAACTGTATATCTTAGAAATATACCTTTATCTTGACTAGCCAGAACCTCTTATTTTAAGATAAAAAAAATATACTGTTTATGATGCTAAGGTTAAAGTATTGATATTTCATAAGAAAACTGAATTATAGTGAAAATGATTTCAATATTCAAGAATTTCACTCAGCCAACACTTGATTCTCTTTGCTCTTCAAAGAAAGAAATCTATGGTATATACCTGGGCATATTTTAACATTACAACCAGATACTGCAACAGTATATCAAGTAATATTTCTTAGAGCCACGCACAACCAAAGAGAATTAGGCATTCAAATGTTTGAAACATTTGAAACATGAGCATCTGACTGAGAAGAGAACCAAATGTGCTGTTCAGAGAAAAATCTCTCCAATGCTTTTGGATCTGTATTCGATCAAAACATCCAAAACTATCTGACAAAGTCTGCAAACATTAGTTCCCACTTCTAATGACTTATAATTGTGAATTAGCATTTTCTACTTTAGAAGAAAATAAAGAGTAAGAAAAGAAAACATCTTTATAAAATCTGACCTATAATTCAGGTCACCCATGATCAAACATGTCAGATATTATTATTAACAATTTTAATATGCTGAAATAGAACTTCCGGCAAGATGGAGGAATAGGTGGACGCACCGTACCTCCTCGCACAACCAAGATTAGAACAACAATAAATTACAGTCAGCATAACACATAGAACTGACAGAGGATTTATCTGAATGGAAGTTGGACAGCCAAGAAGTTGAAGTAGACCCGTACATCCAGACTGGTAGGGGACGACGAGCCGAGCGGGCGTGAGGGGAAAGTTTGGCGCGGAATCGGCGCGACAGCCATCCGGGGCGCAAGATCGCAGCGGTGATCCCTGAGTACGCAAGCTGCGGCTGCCGGACCCAGTGGGGCGGCGATTGTGGACCAGGACAGAGCTTGCAGCCCAGGAGCCCGGGGAAGGGTCTGGGCCCAGGAGAACTGAACTGCCACCATTGATTCCCTCCCGTCCCCGCTCCCGCTCCCGCCCCCGCCCCCACATATAACGTCACAATCTAGCGACTGGGGCACCCAGCCCCGGTAAACACCTAAGGCTCCACCCCCCACCATAACAAGAGCGACCAGACGGGGGGGGGGGGGGAGGAGAGACAGGGAAAGACATAAAACATGTGTACAACACAACAGATCAGTCCCCCAGGACTCATCCTTTTGAGCGACCAAGAAATAGCCAATCTATCAGATGCACAGTTCAAAACACTGGTGATCAGAAAGCTCACGGAATTGGTTGATTTTGGGCGCAATTTAGATGAAAGGATGCAGGTTACCATAAAAGAGATGCAGGAAGATACGCGGAGGAGAGCCAATAGAGAAAGGAAGGAATCTGAGTCTCAAAACAATACAGTGGACCAGAAGGAAGATAGAATCAATCAAGCAGGAAAGCATGATGAAATAAGAATTCAAAAAATCGAGGAGAGCCTTGGGAGCATCCAGGACACCTTTAAACGTTCCAACATTTGAATTATAGGGGTACCAGAAGGGGAGGAGCAACAAGTGGAAAAGTTATTTGAACAAATAATAAAGGAGAACTTCCCCAATCTGGCAAAGGGAACAGTCTTTCAAGAAATCCAAGAAGCTCAGAGAGCCCCAAAGAAGTTGGACCCAAGAAGAAACACACCAAGGCACATCATAATTACATTAGCCAAGGTAAAAACGAAGGAGAGAATCCTAGAAGCAGCAAGAGATAAGGGGATAGTCACCTACAAAGGAGTTCCCATCAGACTGTCAGCTGATTTCTCCAAAGAGACCTTACAGGCAAGAAGGGGCTGGAAAGAAATATTCCAAGTCATGAAAGACAAGGACCTACATCCCAGATTGCTCTATCCAGCAAAGCTCTCATTTAGAATGGAAGGGAAGATAAAGTGCTTTTCAGATAAGGTCAAATTAAAAGAGTTCATCATCACCAAGCCCTTATTTTATGAAATGCTAAAGGGACTTATCTAAGAAAAGAAGATAAAGAAAAGACATGTATAGTCAAAGGACAGCAAACTCACAATTATTAACAACCACACCTAAAGCAAAACCAAAAGAAACTAAGTAAACAACTAGAACAGGAACAGAACCTCAGAAATGGAGGGCACATGGAGGGCTAGCAGCAGGGGGGTGGGAGGAGGAAAGAGGGGGAAAAGGTATAGAGAATAAGTAGCATAGAATGTAGGTTGAAAATAGATAGGGGTAGGGCAAGAATAGTACGGGAAAGGTAGAAGCTAAAGAACTCATAAGAATGACACATGGACGTGAACTAAAGGGGGCGAACGTGGGCGGGAGAGGGGGTACAGGGTGGAGGGGAGGGAAGGGGGGAAATGAGACAAATGTAATAGCATAATCAATAAAATATATTAAATAAATAAATAAATTTAATATGCTTTATTTTTTAATACTAATAGATTTTAAAACTAAAATTGGTGATTTGCATATGCTCTAAAAATCTGTTAAGTGGTCCACAGACATCAAAAGTTAGAGAAACATGGATTAATGGTAAGTATGATGACAAAGTATTTTGAACTGTTCCTCTGGGTAACACTAATTCACAACTAGCATCCAAAGTTTTAGAAAGGAACTGAAAGGACCAAGTTGTTCTCTTCCTAGGTACGAGTCTTGGCAAGACATGTTATTACTACACTATACTACTCTTATAAACAATGAAAAACTGTAATTTGGGTAAGTAAAATGAGCAGGGTCATATAAACTGTACACACCAGAAGCAGACATAAGTCAGGTCTTCTCACCCCCAATTCAGACTCTGCTTTACACCATTCCTTCTCAGAATTGGAGGCTTTTGGGTGCATTTGGCATAGCACAATGCTTTGGTTATATAAACCATCAGCTTAAAGGACTACTTATCTCAGAATACTAATTGGGTTGATGGCTACTAACTAGGTGAACTTTCTATATCACAACTAGGTGCTAGTTGTTCAGCTTTCATTGTCAAACTTCCTTCTACCCCACAAAATTGTCTTGTTCCTGCCACCTTGAGAGAGCATTCAATGCAGCTCAACCTAACTTTTATATATATATATATAATTTCTTTATAAGCCTTAAACCAGCATTGCAGTTTGGAGTTGGACTGAAGTTTCACATTCATTCCATTTGCCCATCTTTTAAAAATCAGTAGAACTATTTCCACTAGATGGCCGTCTTTACCAAGAAATGTAAGAGTCATGCCTGCTTGTGGCAATCCACAAGTTTTAGTCCAACTCTAACAAAGATAAGTACATATGCAGCCATTTAGTAAAGTTACACATGCAAAGCTTTTACGATTCCATTTTTTAGCCCCTGCTTTGGAAAAAGTCAATAAATGTTAAAAGTGTAATATGCTTTTAAAAAATAGAAAACTTTTAGAAGTTTGTTTCTAATTGAAATTTGTCCTTTAATTGAAATATATTTGACCTATAGCATTGTGTAAATTTAGGATGTATAACCTGTTAACTTATTACACATATATTATAATATACTTGCCATTGTAGTGATAATAGCACCATTATCACTTTACATAATTATTTCTTTTTAGTGGATGGAATAATCAAGTTCTAATTTCCTAGCTAGTTTGATGATTATAGTACAATATTGTTGTCTATAATCACTATACTGTATATCAGATCTCTAGGGTTTATTTACAACTTCTTTCAGGTGTGTAGCCTTAAAAAACATCTAAAAATTTTCTTAAAGACATAAGCTGTTTCACTCAGAAAAAAGACTGAAACTTTCTGTATTACAACTAGGTGCTAGTTGTTCAGCTTTCCATCTCTGGGATTGTTATTCATACTTTCAGATAAAAAATACTCGTCGATTATAAAAATTAAGTGTTTGGTATTTGGGAGAAGAGTTTGGCTATCACTATTTAGCACTGGCATTCATTTTACATCTTTTCTCCAGGTGATAAGGTTATTTGCAAGTTAAAATATAACCTATTGAGTAGAATTTATCATATGCAGCAAGTCCTACTGTAATCATCAATGAGATTCCTACCCTCACATGCTTTATTTACTACTTTCCATTCAGATTTCTTATTGGAGTCATAACTTATTTAGAATTATATTGCTTAATCTCCTAACATTTGATAGTTTTCTAGTGAACAGTTTTTGATTTCTGGCTGGATTCATTATGGTCAGAGAATATGTTCCATATGATTTCAAGGATTAGAAGTTTGGATGAGGCATGTTTTATGACCCAGTATATAGTCAATTTTGATAAATGTTCCACATGCACTGGAAATGAACGTGCATTGTTGTTATGCTCAATCATCTGTGTATCTCAGTTAGGTTGTTTCGTTAATTATGTTGTTCAGCTCTTCTTTATAGTTACTGATATTTTGTCTGCTTGTTCTATCAGCTTTCAGAGAACTGTGTATGTTAAAGTGTCCACTATGACTGTGGATTTCCCTATTTCTCCTTTAGTTCTACCAAGTTTTTGCTTCAATATACTTTGAAGCTATCTAATTGGGCATATATGGGTGTAAAATTGTCATGTCCTCCTGAAGAATTCAGGGATCCTTAAGAAGAATCCCCCTTTTTAAAATTATTAAGTGTTTCTCTTTATTTCCAGTAATGTTTCTTGCCTTAAAATGTTCTTATCTGATAGTGATATGGCAGCATCAGTTTTCTTTTGATTAACATTTGCATGATATGCTTTTTAATTCTTTTACTTTCAAATTTTCTTTCAAAATTTTTTTACTTTCAAAATTCATCACGGTATATTCCTTGTCAGCAACATACAGTAGGGTTGTTTTATTATACATCCAATCTGTCAAGTGTGTAATTGGAGTATTTGTTCCGTTTACATTTAATTATATTACATGTACATTCAAGTATATTAAATGTATATTTAATGTAATGATTAATATGAAATATCATTATAATGTTTACTATCTCATTGTTTGTTTTATATCTCACCCAGATGGTTTTTATCTTTCATGTTTTATCTTCTTTTGGGTTAATTAAATAATACTATATTGATCTTTTTTCCTATCTATTAGTTATTTATATTTTTAGCTATTCCTTTAGTGGTTACCCTAAATATTATAATTTATTACAGCCTATATTCATTTCCTAGGGCTGCCATAAATATTACTTCAAACTGGATGGCTTAAAATAACAAAAATTCTGTCATAGTTCTGGACACTAAAAGTCCAAATATCAAGGTGTCAGAAATATTGGTTCTTTTCTGAGGGCTCTGAGAAACTATTCTATGCTTCTCTCATAGTTTCTGGTGATAGCCAGCAATCCTTGGCATCCCCTGGCTTATAGATGTATCATTCAATCTCTGTCCACATATTCTATGTCACTCTTCTTATGTCTGTGTCTTCACACAGCTGTTTTCTTATAAACGCACCATGTTGCCCAAGACTTTATTTGGTTACCATCCTATGGTAGTATGGCCTCATCTCTACTTCATTAACTACATTTACAATGACCATGTTTCTAAATAAGGTCACATTCTGAGCTCTGGAGGTCAGAATTTCAACATATCTTTTTGGAGGACCACAATTTAACCCTTGACACAGCCTTAAATTAATTGATACTTTTACTACTTCACTGACAATGCTGGGACTTTGGAACATTTTAGTTCAATTTATCATTTCCTGCTATTTGTGGTATTGTTATCGTGCATTTAATTCTACATATTTTCTTTTTTCTTTTTTTTATTGTTCAAGTATAGTTGTCTCCATTTTCCACCCACCACTCTGACCCATCTCAGCCATCCTGACCTCCCACCCTCAATCCTACCCCCCTTTAGCTTTGTCCATGTGTCCTTTATACATGTTCTTTGATGACCTTTCTTCCTTTCCTCCCCCCATTAGTCCCTCCCACCTTTCCCCTGGTTACTATCAGTTTGTTCTTAATTTCAATGTCTCTGGTTCTATTTTGCTTCCTTGTTTGTTTTGTTGATAGGTTCCACTTATACATGAGATCATATGGTATTTATTTTTCACTGCCTGGCTTATTCCTCTTCGCATAATACTCTCCAGATCCATCCATGCTGTTGATAAGGGTAGGAGCTCCTTCTTTCTTTCTGCTACATAGCATTCCATCATGTAAATGTACCATAGTTTTTTGATCCATTCATTTACTGGTGGGCACTTGGGTGGCTTCCAACACTTGGCTATTGTAGATTATGCTGCTATGAACATTGGGATGCTAGGTTCTTTTGAATTGGTGTTTCAGGATTCTTAGGGTACAGTCCCAGAAGTGGAATTGCCGGGTCAAAAGGCAGATCCATTAGTTTTCTGAGGAAATTCCATACTGCTTTCCACAGTGGCTGCACCAGTCTGCATTTCCACCAACAGTGCACTACAGTTCCCTTTTCTCCACAACCTCACCAGCACTTGTTGTTTGTTGATTTGGTTATGATGGCCATTCTGGAGATACCAGTGTCAAGTGGTATCTCATGGTGATTTTAACTTGCATCTCTCTGTTGGCTAGTGATGCTGAGCATCCTTTCGTATGCCTATGGGCCCTCTGTATATCCTCCTTGGAGAAGTGTCTGTTCAGGCCCTTTACCCATTTTTCAATTGGGTTGTTTGTCTTCCTGGAGTGGAGTCATGTGAGTTCTTTATATATTTTGGATATCAAACCCTTGTTCAAGGCATCATTTGCAAATATATTTTCCCATACAGTTGGTTCCCTTTTCATTTTGCTGATGTTTTCTTTAGCTGTGCAGAAGCTTTTTATTTTGATGAAGTCCCATTTGTTTATTCTTTCCTTTATGTCCCTTGCTCTAGGGGACATATCACTGAAAATATTGCTGAATTCTACATATTTTAGACTGCAAAGAACACTACTGTTCTTTTATACAGTCAAAATCCATTTATTTATACCCATATTTTTAGCGTTTTCATTGCCCTTCACTGTTTTCTGCATTTTCTTTTTCCATCTTGGAGCACTTGCTACCACTTTTTTTCCTAGTCTGCTGAGTCATTCATTACATGTATGTTAGGCCCGTTTGCTAGTCCCATTTGTGAAGTTCTCTTTTTCTTGATCTACTTTCTCCTTTCTGTTTTCTTAATATATTCATTACTTATATTTAATATTTGACTGATATCCATAATTATGAATCACCTGTTTTTTCTCTTATCTTTTTGGTCCTTTTATCCTATTTCTTGGTATGCCTGATACTCTTTGATTGACATTTAGATACTGTGTTGAAAAATTGTAGAAGCTCTGGATAATGAGGATGTGTCCAGAATGAATTCACCATTTCCTCGGCTAGGGAGGTAGATTTTGAGCTGATCACCCTAATTCAATCAGGGACTGAGCAGACTCAAGGTTAGGCTGCAGTTTTCCTGAAGTTCTTCCTGCCTCTCCATCACTCCCATCTGCAGAGTTCAAACTAAAAGCCTGGGTAGTTCCCCTCCTCCATGACCTGTCTTGAACTCTAATCCTCAATAGCCTGGGACAGTCAGAAACTCCACTCTGCTTTTCAGAAATTTTCTGCCCAGCTACTTAGCCTCCTTCCTGCCATTCACAGCTTCAGAATTCAGCAAAAAGATTCAAAAACAAAACAAACAAACAAAAAACAACCCTGACCAATTGGCCTGTTTTCTGCCCCTCCAGTCTCCAATTTGTGTCTCTTTAAATCCAAAAGATTGCCAAATGCTCTGATGGTTTCTCAGCCTTCCAGCAGCAGCCATTTGCCCAAGTCTTTAATTGGATTTTCAGCCACATTCCTGGAACACAGAATTGTGGAATTCCCCATGGAAAAACATGGCTTTGGAATGTTTGCAGTTTAGCTTTTCATGGTTTTCCCCCCTCCAGAATCTCGACCTCTCAAATTCTAAGTTGCCTTAGCAGCTTCCTAATATGAATAAAGAGAAGTTTTAACCCAACTATTCTAGTTATTCTTAAAGAGTGTATTTTTCTGCCATAAGTTACACTATCATACTAAATGTTGAAGATCAAACCACAGAATTTAAGACCTCTTCCTTCAATGAAGTTATTGATTATGCTCTGGGAAATAGGATTGCTAAGTAAAAGAATTTCTCATTTTTTTAAATCAGGTATATGGTTGTCTCTAAATCCCAAATGCATAGTAGTTAGTGTGCCCTGTGGCAAAATGTAAATTTAAATAAATTACAAAAACTTGTCATTGAGCTATTTTGTCAAGAAACAAATGAGAAAAATAAATATATAATATTTAAAAACACATATATAATTAATAAAGCAGGCTGAAAACAAATTTTATTCAAGATTGGAGCAAAAGAACTTGCTAAGTTTTTCACAGAAATAGGAATGTTCTTATTACTAAATGTATGCTGTATTGACCTAATAAAATAATTTGCAATTTTAAAAAAAGATTGAAGCAAAATGTTAAATTTATTTCATATAACCTAACAAAATAAAATAAAAATAGAATTATTTCAAAAAGTATTACCCCTCAGTGAATTTTTAGCAGAGGCTTCTTTTTTAGTTCAGGTGGATAGAATTGAATTGAGAATATTAATTTTATGGTGTTAGTATTATCTACCTAGGTTAAGTCTCGTTTGAAAATATTTTAAAATCTATTTATCATCTTTTTTTCTTTATCCCTATCCCTGGTCCCAGACTTCATTTTTCACTTTTTCATTGCCCTTCATTTTTTCTTCATTTTCTTTTCCATCTTGGGGAATTTGCTCCCCCAAGATGAGAGCTTGGATCCCATCGTACGGTCTCTCTCTTCTGTATTTAATGAATTTTCTTCCAATCTACCTTTCACACATTTATTTGTCCTTGAAAATATTTAATAATATTTTTGTATATTTCTTAATTTATATACATGAAACTGTGCTATCAATTGCATTCTTTTAATTTTTTGTACAACCTTGTTTATGAGGTCTGTTCATATTGCTCTATGAAAATCCAGTTCATTTCTTCTGACCATTGTATCATATTCCATCATATGCTTCTATGTTTTCCTTATCCATTCTTTTATGAAGGACATGTAAGTTGTCTCCAACTCTTGGTTACCATAAGTGAATGCAATAAACATCCTGTGCATGTCTCCTTGTGCATCTTCGTAAGAGTTTCTCTGGGGTAAAAACTCCTGAGAGGAAAAATCAACAAACATTCCCTGTAAAGAAAAAATACAAAAGTTTTGTTTTTTTTTTACCAAATAAGATGAGAATGCATTTCTATCTGCTTTAGCAGTAACAGAACATGCCACATTTTCTGTCATAAACATAAAATAGCTGAAAGTACCACAGAAATGGAAAGGCCAAAATACCATTCCTATTTATGTAGAGAAATTCAAAGGAGTACAAAGGATGAAAAGTAAATAGTCATATAATCAATTCCCATTAGGTAGCAAGTTAAATACTGAGGCAAAGCTTCCTCACTAAATCATTTTGTGATTGCTGTCTCATTCTCAAACTCCTGCAACCCCCTACATGAGCAGAGGTCACTTGGTACCCCTTTTTAATGCCCTTGTCACTTACTCATTTAATCCACTTGCCCAGTCTGCCATGTTTTGTGAGCTTTCAGTCCTACACATACCTATGGTGGACAAGTACTTCTCACAACTCTTTGTAGCTCTGTGTATTAACTTCCTTGGGCTGCTGTAAGTAAAACAAACTGAGTGGCTTATAATAACAGAAAGTTATTCTCTCACAATTCTGGTAACTGGAAGACTGAAATCAAACTGTCAGCAGGGCCATGCTTCCTCTGAAACATTCTATGGAGGATCCTCCCTTGCCTCTTCTAGCTACTGGTGGTTGCCAGCAATCTTCACACGACTTTTTCCCCTCTGTCTGTGTCTGTGTGTCCTCAGCTCTTCTTGTGAGGACTCCAGTAATTATATTTAGGATCCATCCTAATCCAATATGACCTCTACTTAATTACATTAGCAAAGACCCTATTTCTAAATAAGGTCACATTCTGAGGCTCAAGATTGGATGTGACTTTAGAGGGGACACTATTCAACTCAGTATATTTTGCCTTCTATTCCCCAAAACTCATGTACATCCTACGCACAAAATATATTCACCCCAACCCCAAATCTCAAAATCTTAATTCCAATACTAAACTAAATCTAAAATATCATCAACTCAAAAAAAAGTTCCAAATCTCATCATCTAAATTAATATTGGTGAAACTCTGAGTATGGTCCATCATGGGGCAAAATTCCTCTCTATCCACAGACCTATAAAACTAGACAATAAACTATCTGCTTTCAAAATACAATGATCAGACAGGCATAGGATAGACATTCCTATTCCTAAACTGAAAAGAAACTGGACGGAATTAAGGGATTATCTTTCTAAGGCAAGTTCACAAACCAGCAGTGCAAATTCCAAATTTCAAGGCTTAAAAGTAATCCTCTGGGGCCTGATGCTCGGTCCTCTCAGCCCTCTGAGGTGGAAGCTCCACTCTCTCTGGCCTCTGTATCCATGGCTCTTCCCTTAGAGTCATTCTTTCTTCACTTCATCCTGTCTCTGTCCCCTTCAGTTTGAGCCAGCTGTGTTTGCTGATATAAAATTCTCAAAAATCTTGTCACTTTTCTGTTATTATTGATATGATATGATTATGATAGCAATAAAACTAGGATGTGCAGACCTATATGAAGAAAACTACAATATTTTATTGAAATTCATTGAAGAAGACCTAAATAAATGGAGATATGCCATGTTCAAGAATGGGAGGACTCAATATCCTTAATATAGGATATACACATATATATGGCAATTAATCTATGAATGCAGTGCAAGACTTATGAAAATCCCAATGAGGTTTTCAAGGAATTTGAAATTCATATGGGATAGCCAAATCTCAGAAAAAAAAACAAATAAGAATATGATGTGATACTAGCAGGTATCAAAATTATCATAGGCTGTGCTAAGATAGTATTGAAGGATGTACTTAGATGTATTGGAGGAAGAATATAAATACATAAATCAATCAACAGAATGACATGGAGTCCAGAAACAGACTCGTCACTATATGGAAACCAGAAGTGGCGCTGCAGCTCTCTTCTGAAAGGAGGGAATTCTTAACACATGGTGATGAGACAATTTGTTATCTATATGGGAAAAAAGCAAAACAAGAGAAATTGAACACCTTTCTCATACAATACTCAAAATCTATTCAGAAGAATTAAGAATTCAAGTATAGAAGGCAAAAGTGTTAACCTTTAAAAGAAAATAAAAATATCTTTACTACTTCAAGGTAAGGAGGCAGTTTCTTAAACACACATAAACACAAATTCTAGTTGAAAGTACTTATAAACTCAAGTATATTAAAACTGAGAAACCTTTTCATTGGGAAAGTAAAAAAGCAAACTACAATCTCAGAGAAGATATTTTCAACACATATAACTAACAAAGGATTAGTATGTAGAATATATAAAGAATGTCCACAACTCAAAGGCAAAGGCAAACAACCCAATACAAAAAATGGGAAGATATAAATAAGCATTTTACTGAAAAGGAAATACAAATAGACCATAAATAATGAAAAGACATTTAACTTTATTTGCATTTTAATACCATCTTGACTATTTTTAAATGTACAGTTCAGTACTATTAAGTATATTCACGTTGTTGTACAGCAGGTATCTTGAATTTTCCATGTTGCAAAAGTGAACCTCTATACCCATTTAACAAAAAACCTTATTTCCTCTTCTCCTCAGCCCCTGATAACCATCACTCAATTTTCTGTTTTTGTTTATCTACATTAGATGCCTCATGTTATGATCTGAATAATACCCTCCCAAAAAATTCACGTTGAAGTCCTAACCCCCAGTACCTCTGAATGTGACTATATTTGGAGACAAGGCCTTTTCAAAGAAAACTAAGGTTAAATAAGACCATATGAGTGGGCCCTAATCCAATCTGACTTGTGTCCTTTTATAAGAGAAAATTTGGACGCACAAATACCAGGGATGCATCCCAACAGAGGAAAGGCTAAGCGAGGATACAGTGAGAAGATGGCTATCTGCAAGTCAATGAGAGAGGCCTCAGGAGAAATAAAACTTGCCAACATCCTGATCTTGGACTTCTAGTCTCAAGAACTGAAAATTAATTTCTGTTGTGTAAGCCACACATTCTGTGGTATTTTATTATGGCAGCCCTAACAAACTTAATACACCTCATGTAAGTAAAATCATACAGCATTTGGGGCGGGGGGGTGCTGGTTTATTTCACTTAACACAATGTCCTCAAGTTTCATCCAGTAACATATGACGGGATTTCCTACTCTTTAAAGCTGAATGATATTCTGTTATACGTATGTACCACATTTTGTTATTACAATCACCTGTTTGTGGGCATTTGGGTTGCTTCCACCTCTTGGCTAGGGTGAGTAACGTTGTTATGAACAAGGGTATGCAAGTATCTCTGCAAAGGGCCTGCTTTCTACTCCTTTATCTATATGCTGAAAAGTGGGATTACTAGATCACATAATAGTTCTATTTTAAATTTTGCAGTGAATGCCATACTGATTTCCATAGCCATTATACACTTTACAGTCCCACCAGCAGTGCACAAGGGTTCCAATTTCTCCACATTCTCACCAGCACTTATTATGGTTTTTTGATAGTAGTCATTCTATATCATTGAGGTTTTGATTTGCATTACTCTAATTGATCATCTGGTACTTTTAAAAATTCAGAGTGTGGTGATTATGGGGAGGGTAGGGTGGAGGTGGAAGAGGGAATAAGGGGGATAAATGGAAATGTAAAAAAATACAATAAAAAGACAACAAAATTCAGACTAAGACCTCTTTGAGATACCACATATACCCACTATTTTTGAAAAATTAATCTCATAATACCAAGGGTTGATGAGGACAAAAAAAATTTTTAAAACCCTCCTACATGCTGCTGGTGGACATGTACATAACCAACAATCTCTTTGAAAAACAACTTGGCATTACCTAGTAAAGTGACATTCACATTCCTTATGACTCAGCTATTCCACTTCTAGGTAGTCCTTTCTCACAATGTTTTTCAAACCTTAGGTCACCACTCATTTGTGAGTTCTGTAACCCATTTATTGAGAGTTGCGATTAGCATTTTTTAAACACTAGAAAGGTATTGTTTTATTTTGTGAATTTTATATATGTGCATGTGTTTACCAGTTGAAGATACCAACTGCATTTCTTATACTATGTGTCAAAAAATCTGAAAGACTCTTGTTGACCCCACAATGAATGTACCTACTGAGAATAGTTCTTGTTGGCTGAGTTGAGATTTATAAACAGGCCTCTCACACAAACCACACTACAGTGAGCAGCCCACCTCCTGCACTGAACTGCCTGCCTGCACTGCATCCCTGCTCTCTTAGCCAACCCTCATGAAGCAGTTCCTAGAATTGCATTTCAACCAATAGGACTAAGACTTTCCCTGTCCAATTGGAACTGCATAGTTATAGCCCCATTAGCATCTTCACCTACCAATCAGAGCAGCTCCATTACAACCAATCAAGACAGTGTTTTTTAGACCAAACTCTGAGGATTTGGAGTTTGTCTGAGATGAACTAAGCAGGGAACATGGGCAGGGATTCCTTTATACATAAGTCAGTTCCCTTCTGACTCAAAGAGTGCACTTCTACTTCACGTAGAAAACTGAAGGCTGGAGCTGAAATACCGAAGACCAGCTTGAAGTAGGGTAGAACCCAAGCAGGTGGAGCAGGCAAAATTCTCATCCCAGGCCACCTCACAGCCATGTTATTCTACAGCCACACTCTTCATAAATGAGCACTAACACGATTGTGCTGTTCTCACAGCCATACTGTAACACAACTAAGCTGTTTGCATTAAATAAATTTTCCTTCCTCACCACACTTCAAATTGGGGATTCCTGTTGGAATTGAACTGGTGCCAACAACCACTGGTCGGCACTCACATTTTAAATTTCTGCACATGTAGACCCCGGGTGCGGGGTGGCAACCAGCAGACCCAGCAAGATGGTGATTGTGAAGCAAGGCACTGCATGCAATCCAGGGTCCCAGTGCCAGGAAATGGAGCCTCAGGGCACTGACTGAAAATGCCTGTGGGGGTTGAGGTGCAGGGAGAGACTCCTAGCCTCACGAGAGTTCATTCAAGAGACCCACAGGGTCCTAGAATGTCTACAAGCCCACCCACATGGGAATTAGCACTAAAAAGGCCTAGATTGCTTGGGGAAAGCGGCAGAAGGGACTGAAGTCCAAAGGAGAGTGGAGCAAATGCCATTGTTCCCTCTCTGACCCTGCCACCACATACAGCATCACAACCCAGCAACTGGGTTGCCCTGCCCTGGTGAACACCTAAGGCTCACCCCTCATACATAACAAGACAAAGAAAAAATGGTTCAAACAGAAGAACAAATCAAAGCTCCACAGAAAATACAACTAAGCGGCCAAGAGATAGACAACCTATCAGATGCACAGTTCAAAGCACTGGTGATCAGGATGCTCACAGAATTGGTTGAATTTGGTCTCAAATTAGATGAAAAATGAAGGCTACACTAAGCGAAATGAAGGAAAATGCACAGGGAACCAATAGTGATGGGAAGAAAACTAGGACTCAAATCAATGGAGTAGACCAGAAGGAAGAAAGAAACATACAACCAGAAAAGAATGAAGAAACAAGAATTCAAAAAAAATGAGGAGAGGCTTGGGAACCTCCAGGACATCTTTAAATGTTCCAACATCCAAATTATAGGGGTACCAGAAGGCCCAGAGGAAGAGGAACAAGTGGAAAAGTTATTTGAACAAATAATAAAGGAGAACTTTCCCAATCTGGCAAAGGAAATAGACTTGCAGGAAGTCCAGGAAGCTCAGAGAGTTCCCAAAGAACTTGGACCCAAGGAGGAACACACCAAGGCACATCATAATTACATTAGCCAAGGTAAAAATGAAGGAAAGAATCCTGGAAGAAGCAAGAGATAAGGAGACAGTTACCTACAAAGGAGTTGCCATCAGACTGTCAGCTGATTTCTCAAAAGAGACCTTGCAGGCAAGAAGGGGCTGGAAAGAAGTATTCCAAGTCATGAAAGGCAAGGACCTACACATCCAAGATTGCTCTATCCAGCAAAGTTTTCATTTAGAATGGAAGGGCAGATAAAGTGCTTCTCAGATAAGGTCAAGTTAAAGGAGTTCATCATCACCAAGCCCTTATTTTATGAAATGTTAAAGGGACTTATCTAAGAAAAAGAAGATAAAAAACATGTATAGTAAAATGACAGCAAACTCACCATTATTAACAACCACACCTAAAACAAAAACAAAAGCAAACTAAGCAAACAACTAGAACAGGGACAGAACCACAGAAATGGAGATCACATGGAGGGTTAGCAACAGGGGAGTGAGAGGAGGAGTAGGGAGGGAAAGGTACAGGGAATAAGTAGCATAGATGGTAGATAGAAAATAGGGGGAGGACAAGAGTAATATGGGAAATTTAGAAGCTAAAGAACTTATGACACATGGACATGAACTAAAGGGGGGTGGAATGTGGGTGGGAAAGGGTGTGCAGGGTGGAGGGGAATGAAGGGGGGTAATGGGGCAACTGTAATAGCATAATCAATAAAATATATTTTTAAAAATTCTGCACGTGAGTGCCAGGAGAATGTATAAAAATGTTCATAGCACTATTGTTCATAACAACAGAAAATTGGAAGCAAACCAAGTGGCCAATAGAATTGTAAATTTGTGGTATATCCACCCAAGGCAACTCTATAAAGTAATAGAAATGAATGCATGAGTATTACATCTTCTTAAGTGATAAAAGATCGCACAGACTGATATGTTTACAAAGCTCAATAACAAGTAAAACTAAGCAATATGTTGTTGAGGAATACACACATGGAAAGAAACTGTAAGAACAAATAATATTGGAATATATTTGGAAAATAGATGAAATGGGGACAAAAAAGATAGATGCAATAGTTGTATTCTAGTTGTATTCTAGTTCTTAGGTGCATCCATGGATATTCATTTTGTTAATGTGCCACATAATTTAAATTTATACTAAATATATTTCATACACATATATCTTCATAATGCATGTATTTCTAAAAAATTCTCCCCAAAGCGTACATCCTCTACCTTTTAACACAGTAATGAGTCAACATTTCCAAACAAAAACTGAATTTCCTGAAAAACAGGTTAAGAAGTTAAGGCAAGGGGGGTGGGGGTGGGAAATGCTTGTCAGCTTTGTCAAAGGTCGGCATGTACCATTTCATGTGAGCACACCTTTCTTTCCGTTTCTTGAAGCCAGATCATGGTGTAGGGAATGATCATAAACAGATACATCACTACCTTTAACATGAGAATTTTGTGTTTTTCTTGCTTTAAAGGACAAAAAAACAAAATTGCAATTCATTTACATTCGTCCCGTGTATCTACACCTCATCTAAATCAGTATGATATTGATTTACGTATGGGCTATTTAGTTAGCCCTCACCTAATAGTTTCACTATGGAAAGCGTAACCAGGGCCAGAACTCTCACTTATTTAGAACTAGCACAAACTGTCATCGCTTTTTTAATTTCCTTTAAATGCTCTTGGGGCAGCTCACCCAAACTTCTCATCAAGTGGAGAGCAATGCATTGATTTCCGAGAAGTAGCTTACAAGCAAGACACAGCAAAATAGCAGTTGTGGGGGAAGGGAAGAATCAGTAAAGAAAACAAAAAAAGAAATCCCCTAGGAGAAAGAGATTGTGGAAACTGAAACAAAATGGAAAATTTCCACACTAAAAATTCCAAAATAATATGCAAGATCGCGGTGGGAGGGGGGAAGGTTCAAAGGCTTTTATCGGCGTAAAAGCAGTAAGCAAATTTAAGAGAGGAAATTCACGCTTTTTTAAAAAGGGCAATAAACAGAGCTTTTCCACTTCAGCAAAACCCACCGCAAAGATGGCGATGATACGAAACCCCTTCTCCTCCCGCTGCCCCAGCCTCTCGCCTCACATTTTCCCACAAACCCCTCCGCGCGGACCCGCTCTCCGAACCTGCCTGGCCAGTCTCCGACCACTGCGCACGCGCAGCCTGTCGTCACTTGCGCTCCCAGGACTCCGCGGAGCTGGCAGGAGGGGCCTTCTCAGCTTCCGCCGCCGCGTCGCTTCGGGTCTCGAACGTCGGGTTCGCGCTGCCTCCGCCGCCGTGGGGCAGTCGGGGGTCCCGAGGCCCACCGAGGGGCGCACGGCGGCGTGGCCATGGGTCTACGCCGAAACCGGTGACAGCAGGGAGCCTAGCGGCCCGGGCCCTGAGCGCGTCTGCTCCGGGGGGCCTCGCCCTCCTGCTCGCGGGGCCGGGGCTCCTACTGCCGTTGCTGGCGCTGCTGCTGGCAGCCGCGGCGGCCAGGATAATGTCGGGCCGCCGCTGCGCCGGTGGCGGCGCGGCCTGCGCGGGCGCAGCAGCCGAGGCGGTGGAGCCGGCCGCCCGCGAGCTGTTCGAAGCGTGCCGCAACGGGGACGTGGAGCGAGTCAAGAGGCTGGTGACGCCCGAGAAAGTGAACAGCCGCGACACGGCGGGCAGGAAATCCACCCCGCTCCACTTCGCTGCAGGTAACACGGACGTCGCTGCTGTGACTCGCGCCAGACCCCACCTGCGCACCCGAGCTCTCAGGCTCAAAACAAAACACAGTGCTCTTCTGCTCCTGGCCTTACCTGCTGCCCCCGCGCCCCTGCCCGGGACCCCGGACATGGTTTTCTCGTTCTAGTCCAGTGGGGAATTGAAGGGATTGGGGTAGGAGCTGGGAGGAGCGTGCTGCGCTCTTTGGAGGGTTTTTTTTTTGTTTGTTTTTCTTTGGCTTTGTTTTGTATCAACAGTACCTGTATCAACTTCCGGTCTTGCTACCCTAAAAGGCCTCTGCACACAAGATAGAGCAAGGGACATAGTAGACCTTGTAATCTTAAAAGCTAGTTATCTCCAAAATCTGTCGTTCTTGCAAATTCCATTGTTATTCTTATCAATCCTTTGGGTTAAGGTGTTGAAGGCCCTTTGTAAAATGCAAACATGTAATTTAGGAAGAGGAGCTCAATTGGCTCATTGCCTTATTTGCCTTAAAGTGTTTATGTAGTCAGTCATTAGAAAGTTTCTGTTGAGACTAGGATCGGAAGTTGTCAAGTTCGGGAGAACTGAGTTCTGGTTTAGGCTAGATCCAGGATGGTGGTCTCTGACATACACAAGTTGGAGTGAAAAATAGGATAAGAGGAAAGATGGTGCAGGTGTTTTAGCTTGGATCTAGAGTTAAATTGGGACTAACCTCGCCTCATTCTGAGACGTAGAGTGTTTGAATGACTTTTAATATTTACTAGGTTTACTTTGTAATATAAGCATATTAAATTTTATTGGCGAATTTGAAAGAACTAGAAATGAGATACTCAGCTTAGCTCTATAAAGCATTTATACTTGTCACTTTGAGGAAAGATCATAACACTCTCCTCCTGATTGAAAATAGAAATAGGTTCTCATACTTCTTATAATCCTGGTTTTTTGTTTTGTGTATTATATGATTGTTTAAAATAACTTTGTATATTGATTTTAGAGAGAGAGAGAAACATCAATTTGTTGTTCCATTTTATACATTAAGTAGTTGATTCTAGTATATGACCTGACCAGGGCTCGAACTGCAAACTTGGCATATTGGCTGATCTCTAACCAACTGAGCTGCGCAACCAGGGCTAAAATAATTTTGAAAAAACAGAAGGATATGCTTTAAAGCACTCTGCTCTTTTGGAGTAGGAATGATGAGCAGAGGAGCATAAGATGTCCTTGTTCACAGACACTGCTTTACACTTTCTGCCACAGGAGATTTGTTTGCTTTAACCTGTACCTGTTTTGAAGTGTAAATATTATTAGGATGTATACTCTCTCAACTAGTTACAACTTTATTGGGTTCCCATTGGGGAGCCTTTTTAAAGAGAGAAAGTTTGAGGGAGTATGGGTGAGAGTACTAGAAACGGCCTGTGGACAGCAGAAAGGGAAGAATAAGAATACTAAAGTCAAATCTCACCTGTTTAGTCATTTTGCCTAAAATTTTGGTGTTTAGGGGCACCTTTCTCACTAATTTGGATTGCCCTGTTTGACCATGTAGTGAACATTAAAACAACTGATTTGGCAAAGTGTCATAACCAACTGATATGTAATCCAAAGGGTAGTATTACTTAGATTCTGTTCATTTGATCTGTGAGATAAAAATAACCAAGGAAGATCTTAGTTGCTGCCTTTTAAGAATTTGGTGTATTAATGAGTTCATATCTGAAAATAGTAATATTTAGAGGTTTAAGATTATGGGATTATCTGATTGATTTTGTTCCTCCACCACCATTCCACTCTCAGTTCTGTCCCAACATTTCAAAGTACATAGGTTTCGTTGTGATTTGTCCAGACTGAAATGGAAAACTTATTTTAGGAACAAACCCACCCCTCACAATTTACCCATTTTATCAGGTACAGGTTATAAAATTAAGAATTTAAAGTATAAAAGGAGAGTAATAAAGATTGTTAACAGTCTACATTACACAAGAGCTTTAAAGCCCTGCATTTAAAACTAGGCATATAACTTTATAAGTTATATAAAACTCTAATCACCCTGTTGTACACCTAAAACTAGTATGTTATGTGTCAACTGTTATTTAAAACAATTTTTAATTTAAAAATTTTTGTCACAGGAAAGTTATGTAGACTTTGCAAATGCCAAATCACAAAAAAGAAACTTTTTAAAAATTAGTTCTGTAAATTCAATCTAAATTATTAGATTAATGAGAGAGAACTTGTTTCTTCATTTATATGTAAATGCATTCAGCTGCATTTTCTCTAACTATATGGAGAATACATTTTATATATTTTGTAGGTAGAGGGTTATCAGTCATGTTAACGTGCATCTAAACATGCTATTGGAAACTCAACATAGGTGGTGAGACTGTGTAGCTGTTTGACCAAGCAGTTTCTTGGGTTTGCACATTATAGAGTAAGCTATGGAAGAGAACTCCCCCCCCCCGCCCCCTCCACTCGCCAATTAAAGTTTGGAGGTTTTCCTGGGGGTGGGAGGGAGCATCCTTTTATCTTTTTGATATCCTAGGAACAGGAATGAGGGATATGTGCAGACCAGAGAAAATGAATCCTGATAGAAGAACAGTTTAGTAGAAATTGTGTCTTTTCACCTAAAATATTTAGTTACAAGAATAATCAGTAGCCATCCCCAAAGGAGGTCTGTTAATGAAAAAATCAACATAAACTGGAATTTTTCTTCTATTAGGTGTTTTTATTATTGAACTAGATTACATTTTTTCTAAATAAGCATGCTTTAAGAAGTCATTTTTATGAGAAAAATTATTTCCTCTTGAATCTAGTTTCCTTTTGTCCCCTACCTGTCACTCCTCCCCACCCCCAACACACACATACAGGATATGAATGAATTTTTTGTGACATGTCACAAAACTTGTAGAGACAAGCTGGTGGTAGGGAGGCTGCAGCTTTAATTTTGCTAAAAGCAATAGCATCTGAAATTCTTGACAGTGTAATCCCCTAGAAAACAGCGGTTCTCAGTAAAAGGGATTGCTTCTCTAAACTTGTTTCTGAAAAATAAAGAAGAGGGACAGAAACTTTGGGAGAAATTCATCTTATTGTCCACCATAGTGAAAGAAAGAAATACATAGCATTCTCTAGAATCATAGAACTGGTGTGGGGGGTGGCAAGTGAAATAGAATTCAGTAGCTTGAAAATTTTAAATATTTTGGGGTAGGTGTGCACAGAGCTATCATTCAGTAGAGAAATGTATAAAATCATTTATCAGGTTTAAGAAATTTAGATAGATGGTAGAAAGAGATAGTTGGTTTACGTATATTGGAGAATGACAAGTTGAAAAGAGCTTGCATTGTAGAGTTCTAGCTAAACAAAGTAACACTTGTTTTGTATATGTAGTTTATTTGTAGTTTGCTACTCAGCCATGCACTTTGGACCAGTCAGGCTGAACCCTGATTACTGTATACAGTAGTGTGAATTGCATATAAGAAGGAATTTTCTTATTCCGGTAAGGGAAGTGGAATTAGAACCTCTGGAATTTATTATATAAGCAACAGATGAAAACTAGAGTTACTTACTCTAGAAATGAAAGAATACTAAGGTCAGACAATGTTACTGTCTTCACATATGTGGAAGATAGTCCCGTAGGAAAATGAGTGGGTATGACTTATGTATGGCTTCAGCAGTCCTAACAAGGGCCAGTAAATGGAAGGTTGTAAGAGTTCCCATTGCCTTTAACAAGCTGTTCAGCTGTGGAATTAGCTGGAAATGTCCAAGCAGTGACTGGATTGGCATCTTTCAGAGGTGTTGTAGAAAGGATTTCTGCATAGGCTAAGCACTTGGACCAGCAGGTCAGAATCTGACTGGTATAAGAAAGAGGATGGGCCCCGACTGGTGTGGCTTCTCTCAAAGTGAAAGGTTGCCGGTTTGATTCCCTGTCAAGACACATGCCTGGGTTGAAGGTTCAGACCCTGGTTGGGATATGTATGAGAGGCAACTGATTGATGTTTCTCTCTCCCTTTGATGCTTCTGTCCTTCTCTTTCTCCCTCCCTTCCCTTCTCAAAATAAATATTTTAACAAAAAAAAAAAGAAAGTGGAATGATTACCCCATTTGAAGGTTTAACAACTCAGCTACCAAAGATACATACAGTACCTTTTTTGCTTGTCATTCATATCCTTCTCCAAAATGGTACTTCTAAAGACATCCAATAACGTTTCAATAGTATTTCCTCCTTTTGTCTCTAGGCCAACGTCATAATTATGGGAGATGCACAAAATGTACCCGCATTCCTAACTTAGGACTGAACTAGAGATTATTATTTCCAAGGTTATTTTTTGCTGTGTGTGTGGTGGGCAGGGGGTAGGGGGGAGTAGTAAGTCATACATCTGTAGAAAACCCCAGTATAAGATAAATGTTGGTATATTTAAGAATTCAGAATCTTTCATGACTTAGCCAATTTCCCAGTATTATCAGGACTTGAGCTACACTTTTTTCCTCAACTCTTGCTGGACTTAGAGGTAAGTGATTGACTTCATTAACAACTAGTTTGGAGTATTTGTTTTAGTACTTCCTCATTTAGATTGTCAGAATTTCATCACCCCAGACCATGTTTCAAAGTTTCTCCTAGTCTGATGGTGTATCTGTCCCAAGTTGAGCTAGGCCAAACCTTCTCCCTTCTATTCCTCTCTAAAATATATGGAACTACCTTTCTTAGATCTTTGCCAGCTGAAGTTATTGGAAGTTTAAAATGACATCCCTCAGAAAAATCTGACTAGAGTCCTGACTATGTAAATCAGAGCTTAAGGCTGCTTGATTATACATCCCATCTCCCAGACTACTGGGGCCTTCTGTTTCATGGTGATTACTGACATTTTCTGCTTCTGAACGTTTTCTTCTGACAAAGCCGTACATGACACCAACCTACGTTTAGATTGTCAAGACATTATTGTCATTTCATATTGGGCCGGTTATATCATCAGTGGCCCACCCCATCTTTAGACTATAAAAAGGGGAGGTAGCAGCTCTCAGTAAAATTTCCTGAGCATTTAAGTTGGTTTCTTCGTGATGACTTTCACTGCTTTATAGCTTTTTGGAAGCCACTCAAATGTAAAGATGTTTCCCATGTGGCAGCAAAATATGATACTGTTAACAATAGTCTTGGTTAGCAAGACAGGTCCTAGAACTGCTAAAACTGGTGGTACCTAGATAGTAAGGAAACTTCACGAGAAAGAAATTGAATAGACTGCTTTTCTTAGTAATCACAAATCATCAGCTCCATAGTGTCTGTGAGGGTCATTTGCTTTCTATTTCAGCAAAGTATTAAACATGTACTAAGCAAAACAAATGTTTATTAAGTCCTGTATACTAGATTCTAGCCTTGGCCGGTGAACAGAAATGAACAGAACACAGTACCTGCCATTAAGTGACACAGTTTATTGATCAGCAAATTTACTTTCAAAATATGCCTGCTTTGTTTCACTGTTAGTGCTTTATAGTAGATTCACACTCACTGTATGATTTTATCAGGATTTTCACACAGCAGTGTGAAACAGAGCAGTGTTTGAAGATAAGTTCTCTTCCATAATTATAAAATAAACCACAATATATCCTGAGCAACCATGACTACTAACTTGAGGCTTCTGATTCCTTTGTAAAGAAATCCTTAGGATATGGAGATTGGCATTGATTCTGAGGATATGCCTATTCATGTTCTACCTGGCCAGTGAGAACATGATCAACATATATACCTGCAAAGCTATTTTTCCTTCAAGAAATGAGTGTTTAACAGAGGCTTTGAACTAGTCTTGAGACCGTAAGAATGGGGATTTCATCAGGGATTAGCCTTCAGAATTTAGGAAGCATCTTGAATCTAAAGGTTTCCCCAAAATCTTAACAGTGGAAAATTTTTGAATTTTAAATAGCTGCATACTGACCCCCTCTAAATTTCCTTTTATGCCAAGAAATGGCTTCAAACATTCAAAATTTTAGACTCTTCTTCTACTCTGTTGGGATAGTAACATGACCTCCCCTCATGTTATGGTCCTTCCAATGTGACTTTGAAAACACGCTGATATCTGCTGTTAATCTCTAGACAGGTTTCAGATATCTTAATGGCTACGAATTGTGTTGATAACAAGTTATAGAAGTTAGCTGTGTCTTGGAATGTTGGTAGCTATACAGATATGATCACTTTACCCCTTCTGCCAAGCTTAAACTTCAACTTCTGGGTTTAGTCATACATGTCAGTAGTGAGTATATGTCTGTCTCGTCAATGAATTCTTGAATTGTTGAATCCCTTATTATTTCCCATCCAGAAGCATCTTAGCATGGCTTTTACTTGTCGGTTCTAATTTGATATATTTTCTTTGGAGGACTTAAATATGGATAATTTGTTTTCTTTTAGGTTTTGGGCGGAAAGACGTAGTTGAATATTTGCTTCAGAATGGTGCAAATGTCCAAGCACGTGATGATGGGGGCCTTATTCCTCTTCATAATGCGTGCTCTTTTGGTCATGCTGAAGTGGTCAATCTCCTTTTGCGACATGGTGCAGACCCAAATGCTCGTGATAATTGGAATTACACTCCTCTCCATGAAGCTGCAATTAAAGGAAAGATTGATGTTTGCATTGGTAAGACTGTTCACTTTCCAGAATTTTTCTGAAATAGCTTGTAATTATTCTGTGTCTGAATTGATTTCATTTGTTAATTTGATCAATTTCTGCCAGGATGAATTTAAATACTTAAGAACAATTCAAGATTTAAGGTAACCACTATTTACTAAGTGTCATTTTGTGTATAGTATTGGGTTTAAGTTCTTCAAAGAATAGAGACAAGATTCTTGTTTTCTAGAAACATGGGTTCTCTTAAGAGATGGCACACGCAAAGAACCAGATAAAGTCATGGTAGAAGTGAACAGGAATGTTAGAGGGTAATGAGCACAGTGAGTAGGCTGGAGTCTGGTTATTCCTTCTGGGAGACTTTCCAGGGAGTAGTGGGAGGAAGATTGAAAAGGTAAGGATGTCTGTATAAAGAAATTTGCATTCCAGGTTAAGGAGCTTGATATTGTTATGTAGGTTGTATGGAATCATTGAAGACTTAAGGAGGAGAACAAGTGTGATGAGAGTATTATATTTTAGAAAGAGTGATCTGGTTGGGGGCTGGTAGAATGGGTAACATCAGGGGGATTAGCTAGGAAACTGTAGAATAATCCAGATGAGATACGATGGCGGCATAAATCAGGGTTATTGTAGGAAAATAGAAATGGCAGGATAAGCAAAGAAGCATTTGAAGAGAAAATCATCTGTCATAGGGTTTGCCCAACAGACTGATCATTGACAGAAAATTATATGTGAGAAGACTGCTTATTTGAGAGTTTTTATTAACCTGGTTTTGACTTTTCTGAGCCTCACAAGTCTGGGATTTTGGACTCTGCTACCTTAGCTCTATTTCCTGATGCAAAACAGGGACAGTTGAAGTTTGTCAGGCAGATAGAAAGCCAGTTCTGCATGCTAGAAAAAGTCCAGAGGCTCTTTGCTAGACTTGCGTTGTTCTCCCCTGCCCTCCACACACCAAATCACTATTCATACTGAAGTTGCCAGTTTAAATTAGGTGATTTATAAAGATACAAAACAGATTACCTAGTAACCTCTGCCCAGTTTTCCTTTCCTATGCATTATATTGCTTCTGCCTTCTGCTCATAATCCTTTCCTAGTTCCTGAGTCTCAGACATACAAATAATTCGTTTTAATAATAACAGCGTTTTCCAAATAAAGTTATAGATCTGCACTATCCGTTGTGGTAGCTGAGAACGTCTAATGTGGCTAGTCGAAACTGAGAAGTATTCTAAGGGAAAAATACACTGGATTTCAAAAGACTTAATATGATAAAAAGCAATGCAAAAATCTCAATTTGTATTGATTACAATATAAATGTAAATATTGAGATATTTTGGATATGTTGGGTTAAATAAAATGTATTAGGATGAATTTAACCTGTTTTTATTTTTTAAATGTGGCTACTAGAAAATTTTAAAATACATGTGTGTCTGCCATTAATGCCTCACATTTTTCTTCTGTTACAGGTAGGAATAGAGTAGAATAGAATGGACATTAACCTTGTCAAAGAACGGAAGCTAGGCTTCCCTTTCTGCATGTACTTGCCTTTCTTTCCCCAGGTCCTTATTTATAGAGTATGCTATAATGTCTTTATATAACAGGTAACAATACAGAGTATAGCACAGGTCTTTTCTTTTTATGTGCTTTTGGTTATAATAAGCAGTTTTGATTTGAGGTTTGTTAACCCTACAGAGAGTGTTTTTCTTTTCTTTTTTAAGAATTTGCGTCTTTTTCAGTACCCCAGATCCCTATTCCTGGACTATCCATGAGTTTAGAAATTTCATTTTTGTTAGGATAGAACAATCTTTCTAACAGGCGGTTTTTATTTGAAATGAGAAAACAAACTTTTAAGCAGATTTGCCATTTATATTCTTACATAGTCTTATCTGTCTTTAGTCTCTTGTCTAGCAAAGGAAAATCTGACTTGGAGCTTAGCAGATATTTATTTAATGAGTATAATACATTAAATAATAAAGCATTTTATATATTCTTATCTTTATAACATTTACCATACTGTCAGGATATGAAAGATTTTTAAATACATTGAGACCACTGGACCAGAATTTTTGAGAAAATTATTTACTAAAATCCAATTGTCATTATTACCATCTTTAAAAAGTAGTATTGTACCATGGCTGGTGCAGCTCAGTGGGTTGAGTACCAGCCTGTGAATCAAAAGGTAACTGGTTCCATTCCTAGTCAGGGTACATGCTTGGGTTATGGGCCAGGTCCCAGTTGAGGGGGCGTGGGAGAAGCAACCACACATTGATGTTTCTCTCCCTCTCTTTCTCTCTCCCTTCCCCTCTCTCTAGAAATGAATAAATAGAATCTTTTTTAAAAAATAAAATAAAAAAGTAGTATTGCTATTTTGCAGTGCTCTTACAGCATGGAGCTGAGCCGACCATCCGAAATACAGATGGAAGGACAGCATTAGATTTAGCAGACCCGTCTGCCAAAGCAGTGCTGACTGGTAAGTTTGTGTACTCTCTGGGTATTATAGGAAGAATATAAAGAATGAGCTTGCTAGGTAAACAGCTTCCTGTGGTTAATGACCTCGACTAGATTTTAAAATAGTGTCAGTTCAGTTATTATATTTTTACATCTAGACAGTTGGCATTTGATTCTTGTCTAAGAAAAGTGAAGTTTTAGGGTTTTTTTTTTTTTTTTAATTCATGTTCCTCCTTCACTATACTGTGCCGCTCTCTGCTTTTATCTTTTTAAAAAAGTCTTGGGACTCAAATGAAGCCTTGCACTAGTAGCTAATATGCAATTAATATTGTGGGCAGCAGTTTGGATGTCATTTCAGCAGATACTATCTATTTTGTTAACTTACGTTTAAATTGTATTTTAAAGGGTTTTTTGTATTCATTATAAATAAAATAGGCATAAAGAGATTATATTTAATTCTGTTTTTACTTGTATACAGTTGTCCTTCGGTGTCCACAGGGGACTGGTTCCAGGACACCCCTCCCCCACCACAGATACAAAAATCTATGGATACTCAGGTTCTTTGAGATGGTATAAACCAATGCGTACAGTTGACTTTCTGAATTCTTAGATACCCACCCACGGATTGAAAATACTATTTTCATTCTGAGGTTGGTTGAATCTGTGGATGTGAAACATGCAGAAATGGAAGGCCTTCTACTTAAAATAGCATTATCATAAAAACAATTTTAGTATTGAAAAATCTTGGATTCACAAGAATGTTAATGATTATGTTCAATTGGTGATGCTATAGATTATCTTTTCTCATTTCTAAATGGTTGAATATTGGATTTTGGGGGGCGTTGGGCTTTTGAATGAAGTTGTACATACATTTTGTGTGTTAAGTGAATAGTAAATAGCATATTGGTTTTAGATAATAATTTAAGGAGTGGAAAGGAAAGGAAAGGTTCTCCTATAACTCTCCACCTAAGGCATACTTTATTCAAATTTTGGTATATTTCCTTTTTTGGCTTTCCTTTTTCTGTGCAAATTGTTTTCATATGATTGCAGTCACACTTGATTATATAGCATTGATTCCTTTTTTTTTTTCCCACTTTTATACATAAGTGTTCCATGTTCTTCAGAAAAAATATTTTTAAACTGTACAATATTCTATTGATTGATCGTTTTCTATTTATTGGAAATTTATTTCCAGATTTATATACTTTAAATATAGTTGATTGAGCATGTTATGCATAAAAATGTCATTACTCTTGTAATTGAGTTTTTCCCCCCCCTCATTCACAGGTGAATATAAGAAAGATGAACTCTTGGAAAGTGCCAGGTGTGTTATAAATATATATCATGAGATCTTTACAATTTACATTTTTTGTTTTTGCAATAAGCAAACTATAATAGAGAGTGAATTTTTTTAAATGTTTGCATAAATGTCTTCAATAGGAACTGAGAAAGACTAGAAATTGCTAATGAATTTTTTGTGTGTATTAGGAGTGGCAACGAGGAAAAAATGATGGCTCTACTCACACCATTAAATGTCAACTGCCATGCAAGTGATGGTAGAAAGGTACTTCCTTTTCCAACTAATTGTGTTAATCCCCTGGTAACATAAGAATGTATTTATCTTATTATAAATTAAAACATCTGATGAGAGTGCTGATGCATTCTTTTAAGCAGTAATTTGGATTTTTTAACTTTAAACCTTATTGAAAATAAACATCTAATCGTTTGCTTCCTGTTTGCAATAATGAACTTACAAACTTTTATTCTATGCTTTTAATAATGTGAGGGATATTTTAAAACCAAATTAATGACTATTTATTTAGACAATAAAGTTATAAAGCTTTTCCTCTGAATTTTTGGTTTGGATTTTTAGCTTTTCAAACGTTTTTTTTTAAGATTTTATTTCTTTTTTTTTTTTAAGATTTTATTTATTTATTTTTAGGGAGGGAAGGGAGGGAGATAAGAGAGAGAGAGAGAGAGAGACAGGGAGAGACAGGGAGAGGGAGGGAGGGAGAGAGGGAGGGAGAGAGAGAAACATCATTGTGTGGTTGCTGGGGGTTATGGCCTGCAACCCAGGAATGTACCCTGGCTGGGAATCGAACCTGGGACACTTTGGTTCCCAGCCCACACTCAATCCACTGAGCTACGCTAGCCAGGGCTGCTTTTCAGACTTTTTTAATTTCAGTATTTGAATTTCATTAATTTTTCTCATTAACATTTCAGTCAACTCCACTGCATTTGGCAGCCGGATACAACAGAGTAAAGATTGTACAGCTGTTACTGCAGCATGGAGCTGATGTCCATGCTAAAGATAAAGGGTAAGTATTTGAACAAAAGTTAGGATTTTGTTCAACAGTAACATTTGAACAAGTGTTACTATCCTTATAATTCTGTAACTTTATAAAAATCATTTTTTTATACTAAACATAAACATTTGAGCTTTTATAATTGCAGATTGCTCTGAGGATACAGGGACTTAATAAAACATTAAGGCAACCACTTTTAGCACTTACACTATACTTTAGGGGGCGTGAAAAAATACCTAACAATACAGGTTGTGTACTACATTTGAGATGATACAGAGGAACACTACTATAGGAGTTCCCAGGAGGGGACTCTTGGTGATAGCTGTAGTGATTGGGAAATCCATTGGGAGGAGATGGTACTTGACCTGGACTCAGTTCAAGAAAGCTAGAGAGTTTAGGAACCATCACTCTGCTCAAGAGAATTAGTGTGAGAAGATGTTGCTAAAGCAGATGTGACAGCATATTTAGGAAACAGTGAGTAGACCAGCTTAGCTGAAGCAGGTGATTCATATAGGAGAGAAATGAAGGTTAAGGTTGGAGAAATAGGTAAGAACCAGGTTTTAGAGGACTTGTTATCTTAGCCTAAACAATTCAAACTTCATTCTGCCAACCATGTTAGCCATTGAAGGATCTCAAGCAAGGAGAATGATTATTCTAGAAGAGGAGTTATAGGAAGTACATTCTGGTGACGATGGAAAAGGTAGACTGGAGAGGGAGAATAGAAGCAATAAAGGAGTAGTTAGGGGAGTGAGTATGGCAGGGATTCGGGCATAATGAAGATATATAGTAGTGGTGGTAGATGAAATGGAAATGAAAAGATAATACAAGATGTAGTTCAGTTTAACGATGGATAAGATTTGTTGACTGTCTGGATGTGATGAGAGTGAAAGGAATAAAAAGATAATTACATTTTGAATTTTAAAGCTGAGTGAGTGAGACACAATGATACACGTACTAAAATCCAAAGGGGAAAATTATTGTAAGGGGGAAAAATTGAGTTCACTTTTAGAACTCTTGGTTTTATGAGATGATGGTAGGAACTCATGTGGAGGTAACTAGCAGATAGTTGGAAATGGAATTAGGGATCAGGCAAGTAAAACATTTTGTAGACAAAAAATGGGAAGGAAAGTCATGAGTCTTTAAAGAAGGGCATATAACTAGAGACTGAGGCCATCACGTACATGTCTGGGGTAATCAGTTGTGAGTAATTCCCGTGGAGGAGCAGCTCACAGATACGTAAAGATTTTAAGGTTCCACTGTGCCTTCTTATGTAGAAAATTCTTCTTCCATTGCAATCACAATGAAATTAAGTTTTAGTTTTATTAAGGAATATACCTTACAGAATTTATCTCAAAGAGGAGTCATTGTTTGAGCTCTGAGTTTGGAAAACATGTTTAGCAGTAAGCCAGGAGGGAGGGAAATCTATCCTACGCCCAGGGGATAGTCCTATGTACAGGCATTTAGGGAACTGCAAGTGGTTTAGTATACTGTTATTGCAGGGTGAGGCTAGAGAGGGTCAGATCATTATATGCCAGGCTAAGCAGTTGGAACCATCTTTTGAAAGCAAGGAAGAACCAGTGAAGGGTGTATAAAAAGGAGTAACCCCATTAGATAACCTTTTGAAAAAATCAGGCCATAGCTTGAGGATCAAATTTAAGTGAGGGTTAATTTCAGTAATACAGGGAGCAATAGTAAAAGCCTGAACCAAAATAGTGGCAGTGTGTGTTGGCCAGGGTGGGGGTTGTGAGGGGCAGAGATAGATTTCACAGAGACTTGGGAGCTATGATTGCTAGGATTTAGGTTCAAGTGGACACGTTTTTATTGAAAGGTCACATAAACCATTTGCTATTTAAATCTAACTAAATTTAAATTAGTCAAAATTAAATAAGTTTAGGGAATCTGTAATAACAGGTGTCCCCCCTCTCATATTGTAGTGATCTGGTGCCTTTACACAATGCCTGTTCTTATGGTCATTATGAAGTAACTGAACTTCTGGTCAAGGTTAGTTTTCTTCTACTTTTTTTAATAATTATATAAGGTGCTTTAAATACATAGTGTATCTATTTTCTATGTGTTTTTAGTGCTCGGTGGATATAGGAGTATTTATAATTATTATAAAATGTAGATGATTGATATGTTAGCATTTGCTTGAGATTTTTGAAATACCATAAGATTTTAAATGTAAAGTGGCACCACCATCTTACAAATAGCAAATTAAGTAATTCTATAATTTGTGGCTACAGAGAAGTTTCAAAACTCTTGAAAAATATCAGAAAGCAGTTTTTAGTGAATCGTATATTGTTACAACCACCAGTTACCTTCGCAACATTTGTACCTTGGGTTGGAACAGGCTCACTGGGTAAGCTTTAATTCTTTCAGTATATTGGGTGGCTATTGTTGAACAGGCAGGTTCTCAGAACTGGCAAGAAATTCCTTATTTTGCTCCCCGTTGGATGAGAATAGAAGATAATATATCCTCCTTTGAGTACATCCAAGGATGTTACCCACACCCCAATTTTTTTTGTTCCCCAGTCTCTGTATATGTATTTGACCATACACTTCTCTCATTCTGCCCCTTGAATATTTTTCCTTATTCTGTCAGCAGCTGTCATAAGAAGGTCATGACAGCTACTGTTTCTTCCATTGGTGGGGAAGGGGGATGTATTCTTTTTCTGAAATAATTGGTTTAAAAAGTGAACTTTGGGAATATAACCTGTTTAAGCTTGTGTGATGTTAAATTACAGACTATTAATAATTCTAAATTCTCTTAAAAATTGAACACTAAGTATGTGCTCCCTTCCCCCCCCCACCCTCAGCATGGTGCCTGTGTAAATGCAATGGACTTGTGGCAGTTCACTCCTCTTCACGAGGCAGCTTCTAAGAACAGGGTCGAAGTGTGCTCTCTTCTCCTGAGTTACGGTGCAGATCCAACACTGCTGAATTGTCATAATAAAAGTGCTATCGACTTGGCTCCCACACCACAGTTAAAAGAAAGATTAGCATGTGAGTATAAAATGATGAATGTTTTGCTAAGATATTATGATATCGAACTAAAAATTATTTCTTGTTTGTTTCTAGAAATGTTTAAATAGTAGAATATTTTCCTTAACCATGGGTTATATGTTTTAGATTAGCATATTTAATCATTTGGAAGTTTCTACTCATTCTGCTCTTAAGAGGCTATGAAATGAAAACGTATTTGTATTGGTTTTTTTGAAGTCAAGTTAAATGCTTTTTACATGTGTTAGTCTTATAGATGGTATGCTTTTGAAAAGAATTTGGATTTGTTCCTAACTTTGATGTGACTTTCTAGTGAAAGTGCCATGAGGTTAAAAGGTTATTTGTTATTTTTCTGAAATAATTTGTTTAAAAAGTGAACTTTGGGAACATAATGTGTTTCCAGGTTGCGGTCTTATAAACATAGTCCCCGGATTTTACCATCTAATATTCTTTGGTATCCGGGCAGTTCTATGGTTTTCTATGTATAGCTGAAGTGTAGATATAGTGAGAAGTAGCCACCTACTTTAGTTTGCTATACATAAATAGGAAACTTACATTATTTTGGAGTATTAAAGGGTAAGGATGGTTTCACAGATCTGAGGAATAGAAGAGAAGAACCTTAAGAAAATATGTAGATGCCTCTTGGAGATACCCATCTTGTCCCGAGTTCTCTGATGTGTGAACAAAGCCATCTGCTACTGCTGTAATGTTAGTGTAGGAACTGTGATCGCCCTCTATTTTTACTGAGAAAATTTCTGTGTTTTAGAAAATTCTCAGAACTCTCTGTCTGGGAATATATCGCAGTTCTCTAGATACCTTCAGACCAAAACAGATCTTGAGTTGGCCATGGGCTACATCTGTGATAGAGTTGGGGATAAACTGGGTCATAACTGAGGTGAACTGGAACACCACTGTTTCCCTTTCTGGGGGTTCTATTTGTCTTTAGACTCTCAGTTTGGCTATTTTGGTAGATAATTTTGAAAATAATTTCAAGAAAAATACTGTGTCTTTTACTAGGTGAATCCTGTCAATTTGACTATTCTCATACAGATTTAAATACTTTTTCTTCATCTAGATGAATTTAAAGGCCACTCTTTGCTGCAGGCTGCACGGGAAGCTGACGTTACACGAATCAAAAAACATCTCTCTCTGGAAATGGTCAATTTTAAGCATCCTCAAACACATGAAACAGCATTGGTAATGTTTCAGATTTAAGTTTTTACAATACAGTAACCAGAAATACGCAAAACTAGTCATTATTCTACCTCTTCTGATGATACAGGGTGACTATCATAATGTCCTCCTACTTTTAGTAATAGCATTGTTTTAAAATCTGTGCTTTTTAAAAATTAATACCTGCTCATATATAAAAAAGTATCAGACAATACAGAAAAATGGACAACCTGAGCCCCGAAATGCAGTGCTATTGCTCATTTGAGTATCCTTCCAGAAAAATGCTTTATGTATGTACTGGATATACTGTGTATAGTTTTTTATTATCATGAATGGTACATATAATTCGCTTTTTTATTATAAAATTATAACTATTCTGTGATTGGAAATTTGAAACCCGCCCTAACCAATGTGGCTCAGTTGGTTGAGCATCCTCCCACAAAGTAAAAGGTCGCCAATTTTTCTCCCAGTTGGAGCATTGTATAGGAGGCAGCCAGTCAATGTTTCTCACATCAGTGTTTTTCTCCCTCCCTTCTCCTCTCTCTGAAAATAAATAAATAAAATCTCTAAAAAAGAAAAGTCGGAACCACTGAAAATAATAAGAAAGAAAGTAATTCTGCCACCAACATAAAAATCACTTGGTTTTCCTTCTACTATTGTGATTTCTTTCAAAATTAGATCTAAAAGTCAGTATATTTTCTCTCTCTATTGTGTGAATAAAGTGTGTGAGTAAAAGCTATTTCCCTGATGGAAATAATGACCCCGGTGGAACTGCAACAAAGTAAATGAGAACCAAGCAGTCTATGAAAAAGCATTCAGAAAAGATGGGAGCTAGTAATCATAAGTGATGGAAGATAGGAAAGGGAATGGTGTAATCAGAGACTACCTTAGAAGCAGAAATTTAAAAGGAAGCAAATCCTGCTGTATGAATTGCAGAATGTGCTTTGAGTGAGGGAAGATGGCCCTAAATAAATTGCCATGTTTAGGGGAAAATTTAACTCATGTAGCCTTACATATCAAATTCCTTTTATGGTTTATTTTCTTCCTTACAATGTGACATAAACTATGTGAAGGTTATGTAGAAACCTATATATAAAACATTGTAGATGGTTTTTTCTACTTGTAAAAATTATCCAGGTAAAACAATAGTAAAGCCACAGACTAATAAGAAACGCTAGTGCAAAATTAAAATCATAACAGCATAAAGATGATACAGAGAGACTTGTAAAGACTGAGATGGAAAATTTTCTGGGTCTGAACAGCTTACACTACATCTTGATTTTTCCCTAAATATTCTGCTATTTAACACCTTAATTTTGTTATTAACCTTAAAACATACTAGGAGTTAAGTACTAGATAGTTGTCCAGGGGCAGTGTCTTCCAGGTTTCCAGAAATTACAGGCCCTGTCCCAGGAAAGGGCAGAGGAATAGAGGAGCAATTTGAAATGAATGCGGTCAAAATTCTTGGAAATAAACTATTTCCAGTCTGTGTACTATCCTATTAGATGCCCTGGAGTGGTTACTCATAACATGCAAAGGAGCTAGGCTTGCCAATTAGGAAGGGTTTTATTGAGAGCAAAGGAATGATTTTTGTGACAGCAACAGCATCAAAAAAATGGATCTGAAACAAAGTCATGAAGATTGGATAAACTTTGTAATTAACATCAGGTCAGAATCAGAAAACAAATTTCCTATGTACTGTGTAGTTAGCTGTATAAAACAACTTAGCTTCTAACAGTTATCTAGAACTTTTATTCCATGAATTTCAGGTTTAAATTTTATCTTTATACACACACACACACACACACACACACACACATTGATTTAGTCATTCACACATTGATTTAGACATTTTTTAAACACCTGTTGTGTATTCATGTCATCCTGGATGTTGAGGATGAAAAGATCTGGGACATGACCACAAGATACTTAACTAAGTTTATAATGAGTGCATCCCTGTCTCCTATCTCTCTTACTCCTTGATATATCATACACATTCATGCTGCCACATCCAGCTTGAAGTGTATCATTTTCTACCACTGATATTTGCCAAGCAGGTAATCCAAGCTCCTTGTTCTGCTGGAACAGCTGATTAAAAGAGAAATAAATACTACTCGTCAACAAATACTGTTCCATCAGCGCTATTAACCAGGCAGCAGCATCCAGAGCTGATGAGAGCTATGTTATTTCTTCATGTAAAGAAACCCCAGCTTTGGGGGCATTTTATTAATGAACCTTTTAAAAATAACATAAGCACCATTCTCAATGGGAATAGTTTTGAGTATTGGTCACATTAATTTAAAATTTTTATCACAGTAGTAGCTTTTTCAAAGATGTAAGAAAAACTATAAAGTTTGATCAGAGTATTTAGTAATAGATGTTATCTAGTAAATAAGATTTTCAGACCCTGCCAGAATTTAGTAATCGTTGCACATTCTATCCAATAGAAAGTCTTTGAGTAACAAAGTTTTTAAAAAGTTGGTCAAAAATAAAAAATTAAAATAACTTCTTGATTGGACACAAATATTCTTAAATAAAAATCAATCACATATAGTCCTTGATTAATGCTGCAATTTAAATTATCTAGCATTGTGCTGCTGCATCTCCGTACCCTAAAAGAAAGCAAATATGCGAACTATTGCTAAGAAAAGGAGCAAACATCAATGAAAAAACTAAAGAGTAAGTATAATTTTAATAATTAAAAATTATTGACTTTTTTTTTTGAAAAATACATTTATTTGGCTGGCTTTTTCTCTTTAAGATTCTTGACTCCTCTACATGTGGCATCTGAGAAAGCTCACAATGATGTTGTCGAAGTTGTGGTGAAACATGAAGCAAAGGTATTACCTCTTTGGTAATCTTTGGTAATCCAGTGAGTTATTTTGTTTAGCAAATGAAATGCCTGACTTTTTAAATGGTTCACTCTCTTATAAGTATTACTGTTTTCCTCTTAATCTGTACTTAAAAATAGTCCTGCAGATACTTTTTCTTTATCAAATTTTTTGCTAGAAATCCTATAGATTTATTCAAAATGACATTTTTCTTATATATCCTTTATTCCTTTTAACCACCACCACCAGTTCACCTCTCCTGCCCCCGCCAACCCCCCCACTCCCTGGTCCAGTTATCCTTAAGGTCTTTTTGTAACATTCTATATAGTCTTCAGGAAAATATCCCTAGCTACAGAATACTGATTCTGACCTATCATATTTTCCAGTATTCTTTTCTCATGTCTTTTGTACCTAGGTTACCATGATAACTCCAGTTATTTACCCCAGCCACAGTCTTTCTCACCCTCTGTTATTTCTGTGACTAAGCCAAAGAACTTGGAACAGAAAATGAATTATTTAAATAACTTGACTAAAAACATAGCTCCCTATATTGGGAAATGCTACTCATATTGGGAAATTAATATTTTTTAGTTGGCATTTATGCACACTGCATTTTATTTGTTGAATAATTAATTATGTTGTCATCCAAGCTACAAATCATTTCTTACCCAGGAACTTTAAAAAAAAAATAACCATCTGTAAAAGATAAACATAGCATTCCAGATAGGGGTGACAGTCACCTAATTCAGGAGTTTTACAAGTTTTTGGGTTTTTTTTTAAAGATACATTTCTTTTTTTAAAATCCTCATCTGAGGACATGCTTATTGATTTTAGAGAGGGGAAATGAGAGAGGGAGAGAAACATTGATGCAAGAGAGAGACATTAATCAATTGCTCATACGAGCCTGGACTGGGGACTGAACCTACAACCCAGGCATGTTTTCTGACTGGGAATGGAACCCACAGCCCTTTGGTTTACCCGATGATGTTCCAACCAACTGAGCCACATGGGCCAAGACAGTTTTTAGCTGCAGACCCTTGCCTTTGAACAACATCGTTAGTAGAAATTTATTATATAACAGAAATAATGAAGCTACTCTGAATAAAGGGAGAAAAATGAAATAGAGATCCCTTCCTCCTTAGATCGCCCCGAGGCTCTTCTCTAAATGTGCTTTGCAGAATAGTTTTCTGATCTGTCCTTCCTTGGGCTTCGCACTCAAGTAACCACTTAGAATTCTACAGTTTCTTTTTCTGTTGCCTCTCAGTGTCTTAATTTCTCTTTGATTTGGGGGAATTCTTGATGATGTATAATTTTCATCTTTCCTATTGTAAATTACTGAATAAAGTTATTTCTGCTTGACTGCTTGTCATATCTCATTTGTCTGTACGTTCTGTAACTTTTCACTACTTGCTTTTTTGTGCCTGAGATGCATTACTAGAAGAATATCCGGATGCATATTAAGTTTGAGTTGTGAAACTCAGTGAAACAAGTCTTGAATAGGGTGGCCAGCCATCCAGGTGTGTCCAGGACTGAGGGAGTCCCAAAATTTTACACAGTATTTTCAGTGCTAAAACTGGGGAAGTCCCAGACAAACCAGGTCACGTTGGTCACACTAATCTTAAAACGGAGTGGTACCCAATTTAAGTTTTCAAGTGAATGTACTTCATATTTTAGTGAGTCTTACCCTGCACATTTTAAATTACTTTTTAAATAAATTACCCTGCACATTTTAAATTACTTTTTCAGATTCCATAGGCTGGAAATGAGCCATTTATATGTAGTCTAGTTTTGGGTTCATTAAGAAAGTTTTACTAAATTCCCGTTTAAATTCTTCCCAATTTCATGAATATAAATTGGACAGTGTCTCAAAACACACTAATGGCCACAGGATTAATTACCAAGGAACTTAATTTCTCAGTTATGTTTTGAAGATTTATTTCCCTGGTTGGGAAGGGTAGAGTAAGGATGAGATGGGGGAGTGTTACAGGTGGGGTTTTTTTTTATGATGAACAGTTTTAAAAATACAGCCAAGTTGAAAGAATTTTATAGAGAATATGTGCCCACAAGCTAGATTTTGTTAACATGTTGCTACATTGCTTTATTACATATCATTTTCTCCCTCTCTCAATATATCTTTATTTTTTTGACATGTCAGAGTAATTTGTACATTATTGCACACTTCTTAAGTACTTTCACATAGGTGGCATCTAGAGGTCAGTATTCATTTACAGGCTTTTTTAAGTGTAAAATTTACATGCAGTGAAATGCACAAATCTTAAGTGTACATTTACTGAATTTTGACTAATGCATACACCCGTGTAATCAAAACTCACCAAGATACAGAGCATTATCTTATGGCAGAAGACAGGACCCCCATTCAAGGCAATCTCCATCCCTAGAGGCAATAATCATTTTTACTTTTTCCTACATAGGTTAGATTTGCCTGTTTAAGGCCTTTGTGTCTAATGAATCATATGATGATTATACTTTTGTGTAAGGCTTTTTCCTCAATATACTGTTTTGGAGATTCATCCACTTATGAATAGTTTGTTCCTTTTTATTGCTCAGAAGTATTCTATTGTGTGAATATTTTATAGTGTATTTTGTAAATACAGGTTATATTTTATTTACATGATAAAAAAAATGTGGATGATTAAGCCAATAGAAATAAGTGTTTTAATGCTAACCTAATCTCTGGATTTGTTACTATTGTCTCTCTCTGGGTTGTTCTCCACATTTCTGGACCTCAGAGAACCATAAAAATACATGGATTAGACTTTCTTAGGCAATGTCTAGCTCTGAATGCAGTAAACTTATTAATACTTTGATGTTAAACACAGCTGTTACTCAACATCTTACCCTTTTAACCCAAAATTGAGTCTTCCTTCTGCTGTCAGCCTTCATGAATTAGTGGATTTATGTTCTAAATTTGGGCACAAATATTTGTTTTGAATAGGCTTCTTAAGAAAATAGTTGAGGATTTTAAATTAGTAGCAAATGTTAAATACATGATTGGATGATTTAAAAATTTGCGTTGAAAGCTAATTTCAGCTTTTTCTGCATTATTCAGGTGAATGCTCTGGATAATCTTGGTCAGACTTCTCTGCACAGAGCCGCACACTGTGGTCACCTACAGACCTGCCGCCTGCTCCTGAGCTATGGGTGTGACCCTAACATCATATCCCTGCAGGGCTTCACTGCCTTACAGATGGGGAATGAAAACGTGCAGCAGCTTCTTCAAGGTATTAACTGCTTCCATGAAATTATTGTTTAACCTTTAAATTTTTTCACACACTATATAAGAGTTGGTAGTAAAAGGAATTTATTTTAGAATTTTTGGCTGTTATTTCTTCCTAACTTATTATAATTAATGTCCAAATGTTGTTTAATCTTTATTAGGATTTTGTTTCAGTAGCATTTTCTGCCCAATTTCTCTGAATAAATAGCTGACTCAAGTTTTTATCTAGAAAGCTTTTATGAGTATGGTACAATAGTAGATATTTCTTTTTAAAGAAGGGAAAACTTTGAAAGGTAGATGTCTCTTGGTAGAGTAACCATAGTGATAAATAATACTTGAAAGACTAGCCCTACTTCTATGCTTTTTTTTTTTTTTTTAGATTTTTCATATGTAGGGCATGTAGATTTTATGCAAGGTAACCAACCATTTGACTTAATACAATTTATTTAACTATTCACCCTTTCATTACATCTAAAAATATTTAGACTAAATATTTATATACAAGTTATAAATATCTACACATATCTTAAAAATTTTAGCCTAGAAATCTGGTCCCATGATTTTAAAGTGTCTTTGCCTACATGTCTACATTTTACTAGAATTTAAGAGTATCTGACATCCCAAAGCTGTAATGAGAAGAAATGTAACAGATCAAGCCTTTTATATCTTCAGTAGTCACACTTGATGAGATCCTTATACCTGTGGTCTAGAAACCACACTTTGAGAAAAACACTCCTTGACTAGGTAGAGGCTGGTTGATAAAACCTCCTGGAAGCTGCCAGAACTGTGAGCTAACCACAGGACTACGTTACTTCCCCGCATACCATGTATTTGTTTCAGTGTCATTTTGGCTAGCCCTATTCAGTTGCCTAGTGAGGGAGATTGACAGTCTTGGTGGTTTTATGCAAAATGCTGTTACCTACTTTTCCAGCTAATTTCTTAGAATAAAGTATCACAGTACAATTCCCAGATCAGAGAATAAATGTAATTGTTAAATCATCTTCTATAAATGTTATGTACCATTTTATGCTCTACTACTAACAGTATATGACAGGATCTGTTTTTTTTGTCAGCCCCTAGGTATTATAATTCTTAATCTTCTCCTCGTGTGAATTTGTGTGTGAATTACAGAAGTAATAGATGCTTTGTTAATACAAATCACAGAAATACTGTCATGTAGCTCCTCCATTTCCTCTTTGCCCACTAATGGATGAAAAATAAAGTGCATTACTTTGCAGTTTTAAGATACGTGTTGTGATATTTTTTCCATTTTTTTCTTTGTCTTACCAATTTGTTTAATGCTTTATTTAATGCCTGGGTAAATATTTTTCCAAATCAATTTTGATTCTGCTTTTGATGTACTACTCCACCACATTTTTCTACTACAAGATAAAAACGCTTACTTATAGTCTCTTCTATTATATTTAAGGTTTAATTTTTATATTTAAGTCTTTAATCCATCTGGAGTTTATTTTGTTCTAAGACGCAAGGTATGTGTTTTTTCCTTTCCTATGGGATTTATTTAAGCTATAAAACAGACTTCCAGACCTGAAAGTGAGTTTAGATATCTTCTAATCCAACTTCTCTCATTTTGAAACTAAGAAAAGTCTGAAGCCCAGAAAGTTCAAGTGACTTACCCCAGTCAGATAGCTAGTTAATGTCAGAACCATGGTTAGATCTCTGGTGGTTGCACTACTCTATTTTTCCACCATTCTACAGGCTTGGTTATAGAGCAGGCCATCTTTCATCATCTATTTTATGTTCCTTTACATTGTCTAAGTCACACTTTATGGTTATTGTTCACATTTACATGTATGTCACTTACATATGTTTCCAAAAAAAGTTTCAAGAAAGTCTTAACTCTTTTTCCTCTAGTACCATAGGTATTTTGTAGATTTTGTAGTAAAATCTACCCAAGTAAAAAAGAACTCTACTTTCAGATAAGATGCCTCCCTTAAAGCTTGGTGGTTCTTCCTTCTAATAGGAGGAGTTAATTGCTCTTTCCTTCTTTTTCTCTTTAGAGGGCATCCCATTAGGTAATTCAGAAGCAGACAGACAACTGCTGGAAGCTGCAAAGGCTGGAGATGTAGAAACTGTAAAAGTAAGAGATGATCGTATGTTTTTTACTTTGAATTTTTAATTTGACAGTGTTTGATGTATCTATACTGTTAAAATGAAGAGCCTAGTTATTTATGTGTACCTTGTTTTAAAAGATAAATAATGCTAATTTAGTTCTGAACATTAGAATCATTAAGTAATGAAAGAAACTTTTTAGTTTTACATATATTTCTGTAAATGCATCACAGTCACAAATTTAAATAAACTGCATGTTTATGGAAATGCATTTTGTTTAAAGGACCTGTACATTTGTCCCTTTAAAAGAATAAGGTATATCCCCCTGACCAGTGTGACTCACTTAGTTGGAGCATCATCCTACAGACCAGGAGGTTGTTGGTTTGAATTCTGGCCAGGGCACATGCCTGGGTTGTGGGTTCGGCCCCTGGTTAGAGAGTGTATAAAAGGCAACCAGTTTATGCTTCTCTCTCTCTCATTGGTGTTTCTCTCCCTCTCTCTCCTTTCCCCATCTCTAAAATCAGTAAGCATATTCTTGGGTGAGGATTAAAAAAATAAGTTATATCAAATTATCGTCTATTGTTGTTTACATTTGACATACAAAACAAAAAGGCAGAAAAAATTAAACAGTGTCTTATTCCATCTATACATTTCTTCTCTGAGGACCCAGTGTTTAAACATAATAATGATGCAGTGTTGCCACTTTTCAGAGCCACAGTCTCCTTATAATCTTAAACTTATCCAAACTGAATTTTTTATTCCTCAGAGGAGCCAACTTCAGCTCTTATTCGGCACCCAATTCCTGTAGTTGTCTTACTTAGAGAAACTGGTTACTTCCTTAGATTTTGCTTTACTTTTCACAACAGGATCATATCTAATGTCTTTAATGCCCATACCAGATATTTCTGTTACCTATCGTAATTGTGTATCCAGCTAAATATGTAACTCAAAAGCCAAACATTTTTGCAAGAGCAAAATTACTTTTTTTTTTTTAATTTTATTTATTTTTTAGACAGAGGGTAAGGAAGGGAGAAAGAGAAAAACATTAGTGTGTGCTTGCATCCCGTGTTCCCCCTACTGGGGACCTGACCCACTACCCAACCATGTGGCCTGACTGGGAATCGAACCGGCAACCCTTTGGTTCACAGGCTGGTACTCAGTCCATTGAGCCACACCAGCCAGGGCTAACTCAGCATGTTTTACGCGTTTTAGTAGTCCCATAATTTTTTTTCATTTTGGAAAACTTTTTTTTTCTTTTTTGGCAATTATGCTGTTTTCATTTCCAAAGCTACTAAGAGAAAAAAACTTCGTTGTACCCCCCTATTCACCCCACATGTTTTCAAAGCAGTGCGAGTCCTATTTTAGGGACCATTAGTAGGTAATAAGAAGTTCTATAAAAACCTGAATATATTGATTTGATTCACAGGAGATGTATCTATTTGAAGCAGTATCACCATATTTTCATATGGTGTTCTCCATCCTGAACAAACCCACCCTGCAAAGACAGTTTTAGATTTTTCTGAGAACAGAATATGAATGTTAGTCTCATCTGAACTTGAACATTGAGAAAATTTATTCACTATCCTTTCAAATAAAGAGATCTCTGGAAGTTGATTTAAAAGTTCATGGATCCTATCCTACTGCTTTATCTGTGTAGGTAGTACAGCTATTCCCAAATAACTTCAGGTTTTATTTTTAAAATAATTTCATTTTTTAAAGAAAGATAGTATTATAATTGCAATCTTAAATGTTTGACGAGTTTTATATTTCCATTCTTAGTCAGTTAAGTAGGCGGCTAAGAGGATATTGACAGGAGGATTTTGTTTCTATTACTGGCTACTGGTTTGTGGAAAAGCAAATCACTTGAGTTAAAGGTAATGAACCAAAATATTTCCTGCAGAAGTGATCAAAAATTAAGTTAAAGGAAACTTTAAGTTCAGGTAACTTAAGTTAAACTTAAAGGTAACTACTTAGTTAAAAGGCAACTAGCTGATTTTTTATTGGGGGTGGGTGATAAGAAAAATGCTTGTCTACTTATATATGTTAAAGAATATAAACCTATATTCAGTATAATAATAGTAAAGACAAGACTATTTTTGTAAAGTTAGAAAGAGTCTAGAGGAAGAAACAGATAAAGAGGTGAAATAGGGGACAGGAATTGGATTTAGAGAATAAAATAATGCAGTTGGATTGAGAAAGACCTTCTTCTCTCCCTTCTTCTCTCAGACTAGTCATCAGGCTGTCTTCTTTCACCTCTCCTTTTAACATCAGTTGATAGAACTTTGTCTTCATCCACTCTTCTATTCCTTATCTAGCTGTAGACAGGTAAATCACTGGGACAATAACATCTGCATATTACCCAGTGCATACTTATGTGCTCACTTATGTTTTGTGGTGATCCATAGACTAGATGCTTCCTATTAGAAAACCTTCTCAGTCTGGATAAAACTAAACTGACAAGTAGGGAGTAGTGTGGCTAGTGATAACTACCAAACCTAGCACCTGGCATATGTATGACAAAATACTCAGTCTTAGAGCCTGACACCAGACCATGAGATGCCATCTCTCATATGGGACCCTGAATCTATATATCTGACAACGTCTTGTTTGGATAGCATAAAAGAGCTTTATCAGTCCTGTGATTACACACCACTTTCAGAGGTTAAACCCCTGAAAGTTGATCCTTTGGTTTATTGGCACTAGGTTATTCTACTTTTAGGGTAGGATAGTAAAGAGAGAAGGGTTTTTACTTACATTGATAATTCATTTGACTTTTTTTGAGCTTCATGATTTTTATTACTGGTGTTGCTTTGATTCCCCAAATGCTCATGCAAAATACTCTTAAGTATTTTGAGTGTTGCCATACTCTTACAGCCTTTCTCAGCTAGGCATTATCCTCTAAACCAAAGAACACAAATAATTATTTGATTGACTATTTTCTTCTCCCAAGGATGGTACATAAACAATAGCATTCTATTAGTTAATTCATTCCATATTGTGCAATATAATTCTGTAAATGTTGTTCCATGACTACCAGCATCAGCACCACCTAGGAATTGGTTAGAAATGCAAATTCTCAAGCCCCAGGCAAGACACGCTGAGTTAGAAAAGCTGGAGGTAGGACCGAATGCACATGAAAATTCGAGAATCACTGGTCAAGAGCATTACTTTCTCAATCTTTAACATGCTTACAGATCACCTAGGATCTCATTAAAATGCTAGTTCTGACTCAGTAGATGGGGGTCTGAGATTCTGAGTTTTCAACAAGCCCCAGGTGATTCTGATGCTTTTATGATGCAGTGTACTTCCACATATATTTGCCAAAAGTGCAAGTTATAATTGCTAATAATTCATACTTAGAATACCTTTATGTAAATAGTAGTAGTGGTAATGATAATATTCACCTACTAGTTTTAGCAAAAGAAGATGATATAGGTATAGAGGACCAGAAGGATTCCCAATAAGTGACAAGATGAAATAAGAATAAATAGCACCCTGGCCAGTGTGCCTCAGTTGGTTGGACTGTCATCCCATAACCAAAATGCTGCAGGTTTGATTCCTGGTCTGGGTGCATAGAATCCCTAGTCTGGGCGCATATAGGAGACAACCAGCCGGTGCTTCTCTCTTGCATCGAGGTTCTCTCTCTCCCTTCCTCTCTCTAAAAGCAATGGGGTAATGTCCTTAGGTGAGGACAAAATGAATTTTTTTTTTAGGTTTTATATATTTCTCTTTAGAGAGAGGGGAGGGAAGGAGAAAGGGAGATAAATAAACATCAATGTGTGGTTGCCTCTTAAGGGCCCCCTACTGGGGACCTGGACCACACCCCAGGCATGTGCCCAGACTGGGAATTGAACCAGCAATCCTTTGGTTCACAGGCCAGTGTTCAGTCCACTGAGCTACACCAGCCAGGGCAGGACAAAACAAAACAAAATTTTTTTTTAATTTTTTAAAATAAATAAATAGCAAATAGTTTCTGAGGATGCTGAATTGATGAGACAAAAAATAACTCAGATATTCAAAAATTCTACTAAATGAATGAAAACAAGAAACCAGAATGTGTAGCATCATGTGTTTTCTGGGTTCCATCCTATAGAAATTGTGTACTGTTCAGAGTGTGAACTGCAGAGACATCGAAGGGCGTCAGTCTACACCACTCCATTTTGCAGCTGGCTATAACAGGGTGTCTGTGGTGGAGTATCTGCTGCAACACGGAGCTGATGTGCATGCTAAAGACAAAGGGCAAGTACCAACAATTGCCATGACCTCTCTTTCCATTACCAGACCTTTTTAGAAAAATCCGAAAATATTTTTATGATAGTTGTCAGCTCTTTATTTGCAGGGACATCTGTTCTTTAACATTAAATTAAATTTAGCTTCTTCATTTTAGTTAAGATTTTATGATGGTTAGCATTTATAATCAGACTTACTTGCATAATTCCCTGTATTTTACAATAGCCAAGGAGATTGCAATGTTAGTGTAATATTGATTTAAAATTCTTTTCAATTTGCTTTCAGGATATTTAAATTCTTCCAGTTTATCTTAAAATTATTTTTCTCTAAAAATATACATTTCCTAATTGTAGATATTGAGTATGTATGTTTGTTATATTCTCTGTAATTTTAAATATTTCATCTTTGCCAGCACCCCAAAAATAATTCCACTTAGTCTTTCAATAAATATTTATGTTCTATAAAGTATAATCAGTATAATCCCTTGTAGAGTTCAAGAAATTTATCAGCTGTATGTAATTATTTAAATTAAAACATATTTTTGTGTTGTATTATTTACTTTTTTTTCCAGAGGCCTTGTACCTTTGCACAATGCATGTTCTTATGGACATTATGAAGTTGCAGAACTTCTTGTTAAGCATGGAGCAGTAGTTAATGTAGCCGATTTATGGAAATTTACACCTTTACATGAAGCTGCAGCAAAAGGAAAATATGAAATTTGCAAACTGCTGCTCCAGGTATATTTAAGTACTTCTATTCACAGAGTATATTACATAGAATATGTTTGAGACTTCTGATTCTAATGGAAACTTAAACTAGTAATTATCTAGATTTCAGAATAGTATTCAGGAATAGTACTTTAATCTATGAGTATATTTATCACACATAGATTTATTATCGTATAAAGTCGATTATCATTGCCAAATTGTTCTGGTAATGTTAAGTTTCTTATTTAGTACTTTAACTTCAAAATAGTTCATGGATTGTGTAATGTCTAAGCCAGATTTATTGAACACTAATGAAGTTGATAGTACTGGTTCAATACAGGTATCGGTGTAGATATTTTACAGTAAAAACAAGAATAAAGTTTGAATTTATGCTTCATTTCAGTGTTTTAAAAAACTAAAAATGACATACATAAAAGTTCATTTTTAATGAAATATTTTAAGTGTGGTTTTTTGTATATTAAATATTAATAACAGTCATGTTAACCTTTAAGGTTAGAGTCTCAGCAGAAAATAGGTTTTTTAAAAATAGAATTACATTGCCTGTTTTCTCATTGACCAAGTACAAACTTGAGTCAATTCCTCTTTTCTACTTTTTCACATGTCCAGCATGGTGCAGATCCTACAAAGAAAAACAGAGATGGCAATACTCCTTTAGATCTTGTTAAAGATGGAGATACTGATATCCAAGATCTACTTAGGGGAGATTCAGCTTTGTTAGATGCTGCCAAGAAGGGTTGTTTAGCCAGAGTAAAGAAGTTGTCTTCTCCTGATAATGTAAATTGCCGTGATACCCAAGGCCGACACTCAACACCTTTACATTTGGCAGGTAAGGGAATGATGTTTTGCACATTTAGGCTGGTGACTCCTAAGATTCATTTTACCTGAGTGAAATGTTTTCTACAAGTAAACATAAAGAATTCAAATCAGATATCTTCTAATACCACTGTTACACTCTATAGTGTATTTGTACAGAGCAACACTTGTCCATAAAGTGAACTTCATGTTCTTCACTCTGCTGGTCACCATGTGCTTTGGAACTTTTATTTCAGGTTACCATGTTATTTGAATCATCTTTGATACATAAGTTTAGGGTACAGACACTTGAAAAATATGCTTGCTTGAGCTAGCCCTCCTCATGGGAAGCTAAAGCTTTCTTCTAATGATAGCTGTTAAGCACAAACAGAAAAAAAAGTCTTAAAAGACTTTCAGAAGTTACATAAATCTCTTGCCAAAGTTATTTCTTGTATTAGTTATAAAATACCATAGACGGGTGGCTTAAACAACAGAAATTTATTTTCTCACAATTCTGGAGATCAAGATGTTAAGGACTGGCTTCTCCTGAGACCCTTCTCGTTGGATAGCAGATGACCGCCTTCTCACTGTGTCCTCACATTGCCTTTTCTTTGTTGGGCAGACATCCCTGTATGTCTCTTTCTATAGGTCCTAGATCTTCTCTTATAAGAAACCAGTCAGATTGGATTAGGACCTAGTCTGACTGGCCTTGTTTTAATTGAATTACCTCTTTAGAGGCCCTGCCTACAAATACAGTCACATTTAAGGTACTGGTGGTTAGAGCTTCAACATAGGAATTTTGGAGCACACTTGAGTACATAATATATGTTCTAAGTCTTCAATAAAAATATGCACTCTGCACCTTCATTTTTAGCACACGTATACAACATTGTGGCTTCAGTACAGCTTTTTCACCTGCATTGAAGATGCTAGAGTTTGGGCCATTAAAATCACTGAGCCCACAGCATAGGCAGTAGACTTGTGTCATAGACATGCTTGACTTATACGGCTTTATCTATATACACATGGTTTAAAAAGAGAAAGTAGATAGTGCAGGTGTTTCTGCCTCTCTGTAACATGGGAGATGGAAATCTATTCTTCTCCCAATTCATTTCGGTCTCTGTAGGAGTAACTGTTCCTGGTGTTCAAGGGATGGTTTTGGTTATATGTAATTTTCACCTTTACATTCTCACCCCATGTAAGTTGGGACCCCACTATCCAAGGAAAAGTACTCCTCCATCTATGTATCTGCTAGAGAATTTTAGAAGTGATAAGCCACAAATGGTAATATGGTGAGAAAAAGCTTTTCTACTTCCACTGCCCATCAGGGGTTTCTAGTTCATGCAAGACTAGATGTGTGTGACCTGACCTCTGATTTGAATTGTGGTGTGTATTTTTATTTATATTAGCTTCTTATATTTTTATGGAAGCTTATCTACAACACTTAACATTAATATTTAAGTTATTTGTCTTTGTAAATGATAAATGTGTTGTATATACAAAATATTTCCACCCTCTTCAGCAGTATTATACCTTGAGACCTAGAAGCTACGTATCAATGTAATACTTAGCTTATGGCAGTTTCATAGTTTCGTTTTTTTCTTTACTTGATCTTAATAAATTTTTTTGCTTTAGATCCTTTAGCAAAAGGATGAAAACTACAATAAAAAAAGTAAATATGAATAAAATATTTTGAACTATTTTAAAGGTTCAAGTCATATCTGGTTTTATTTTGGCAAAGCTAAGTTCCAGATTTGCTTTCAATCTATGAATATATGTCAAAATATACTTCACCATAAGAGTATGTACTAAGATAGGTGACAGTTCCCAAGATGACAGCTAAGAGGTTATGACATTTGCAAAATAGTAAGTTGCAGTTGACAGCAATACATAGGTCCTGCTGTTAGACTTGTAGGTATGTGTACTCCTCTAGTGTACGTTCTCTAGCAAAAAGCATGACTTTGTGGCCTTCTGGAGAATTAAGGTCCTGAGACCCACACTGGGTAGCTGTCTTCTGCTCTGTCAGCCACTTGTGTTCCTAACTTAGCTTTTATATGTTTGAAAGTCTTTTACTTGTAGCCCTTTTCTGGAAGTTGTATATAACAACCATGAAGGCAGGGACTTTGATAAGAAGGTTTTTAAAGATACGGGCAAATCAGTCAGGTTCTCTAAAACAAATGGGTGTCATAACTGAGAGCTTCCAGCTTGGGGCCAGTAGGCAGATTTTTTCCCATAAGATAAACTTGTAATAGGCTTCAATGGGGAATTTCAGATTTCTATAAATATATGTAACTAATTTTTATATTAACAATTAAAAGTAATTTTACTTCTTTTCTAAATCAGCCGGTTATAATAATTTAGAAGTTGCAGAGTATTTGTTACAACATGGAGCTGATGTGAACGCCCAAGACAAAGGAGGACTTATTCCTTTGCATAATGCAGCGTCTTATGGGGTGAGTTCTTCATGTTAACTTGAAAAATCTCTGAGATTTTCAAAGTGAAAATCAGTATTGCAGTTCAACAGGAATTTAGTTTGACTTTCTCATTTTATAGAGAAGTAAATATGAGAGCTAAAGAAAGATGTTAAATAACTTCCAAGTTTTAGTTCTGAATCTGTTGTAAGCCTCCTGTGCGATGTGCAGCACATTTGTCATTTATTGCCTTACCATCTATCTCTTATTTTCACTGAGCTTTTAATGTTTTTTGGTTTGTTTGTTTGTTTTTTGGTGCCCAGGAGACTTGTTGGGATTCATAGGAATCTGTAGGTTCAGATGCATTATCCCTGACTTTTTACTTCCCTAAATGTCACAACCAGTATTGACTATCTTCGGTAGTATAATTTGAGTAATTGAGGAAATCTGCTGATTTATAAATTGATATTTGTCAGTTATAACATGTGAATAAATGAGAAATTGCTAAAGTCCTATTGGTTTAGTTCCTTTTTTTAGAGAATTCTTCATATTTTCTAGATAATTTCTTAAGTAATTTGAATGTCTACTGCAATTTTAAATTAACTACCCATAAATTATGATGTTGGGGAGAAACAGTTTTTCCTTTCCAGACTAAGTATGAAAAGAAGGAAAAATAAGTATATGGCTAGTTTCTTTTTAGAAACTAAAGTGTGATAAAATTTCAGACTATAACAGGATTGTTTTCTTTTACAGCATGTAGATGTAGCAGCTTTACTAATAAAGTATAATGCATGTGTCAATGCCACGGATAAATGGGCTTTTACACCTTTGCATGAAGCAGCCCAAAAGGGACGGACACAGCTTTGTGCTTTATTGTTGGCCCATGGAGCTGATCCTACTCTTAAAAATCAGGAAGGACAAACACCTTTAGATTTAGTTTCAGTAAGTGATGGGCTTTTTGAAAAATCTTAGCACTTTTCTCACTTTTAGAAATACCCTTGGTATATATAAAATGTCTTCATGATGAATGTGTAAAATCTGGTTTTTAGCCCAATTTAAATGTAGGACTTTTTTGGTGTTAAAATATACTAATTAAACAGGATTGTCAGTTATTGTGTTTTAAATAGTTTGGGGAAAAGATGTATATGGTGTAGCTGCTTACATTAGTTGGGAAACAAAACAGCACAGGACTCCACCAAATGCTGTTACAGTGCATGTGGTGCAAGATAGTACCCGAAACGGGCCTTGATGAATTTCCCCAGCTGGGGACATTATCCTCAAGGTGCAGCCATAAAGCCTGCTTCTGCTAGATTCCCTTCCACACCACCTCATGCCAAAGTTCCTTTGTCTTTCCCCACTAGAACTGTTCATGAACAGACTTGCTCCTCTAGTTTTCTGCAGAAGCCATTTTTCCTCTCCTGAGGGAAACTCCTCAAGAATCTGTTCTAGCCTCTGCCTCTGCTTTGGCCACTGTAACACAGGTGCTGTCTTGTCTCCACCACTAGGAAATTGATCAGAGCAATGCAGGGAAAGGGAAAAGAAAGTCTTGAGGGAAGAAGGGATATGTCCTCTGCGGACTGCTTTCTCCTGAGAGAGAGAGAGAGAGAATCCATTGTTACAAGTTACATTGAGAAAGCTAATTTAGTTCAGCTGCATTGTGGGTTAAATAGGTTTTTCTCAGGGTTACAGCCCAACCATATTTGCAACATTTTTATAGGGAAATGTATTTCCCATTCCAGCTACCTTCAAAGTGAACTTTCCTTATTCAATCCACGTATTCATTAGTCCACCAGGTATAATTGGCAATGAAACAGAGTGCTCTAGAGAACATGTATGGGCTTTAGAGTCAGAGTGCCTTAGATTTCCAGCTCTGCCACTTACAGTTACACAGTCTTGTAAGTTGCCTAACCTCTAAACCTCAGTTACCTCATCTATAAATGGAGATAAAATATATCTGGTTAATATGAGAATTAAACACAGTAATAGTGTACTTAAAGTCCTTGGCATGTACCGGGTACATAAAAAGCACCCAATAAATGGTGCTAATGTTATTTTAAAATGTTGTATACAAACTGTGAGTCCCATGAGAGTTCTTAGACTAGAGGGAACAAGAAGATAAAAATCAGAATATGCAGTATAATTAGTAACTAACCGTGGAAACAAGTACTGGTTTACTTCTTGCGGAATGTTAACTAATTGAGCATTGGGAGAGAATGGTGTATGTCTCTAATTAAACAAATTAATGTACCAGTAAATTTGGGGATTTTTTTCAATTCTAGCATATTTCATTAAATTCTTACCTTTGTTACCTCCTCTCAAAATGTTCAGTTTTGAAGAATAAGTATATTATTAAATATTTTCCAAGAAACAGTCATTATGTTTGTTAAAGTTCTGTGTAGGTTGAATTACTTCTTTCAGAGTAATTGTGAATGTTAAAAGCTTTAACATTGATATTTAAGTTGATATTTTCAAAACAAACTGAACTAACTAGCAAAATCAATACAGACTATAGATAGGCTGACAGCTGGGGGGTGGGGGAGCAGTTGGGGAGAGGGGTCAAGCAAAAAAGAGAAAGAGCTCCCAGACATGAACAACAGTGTGGTGATTGCCAGGTGGACAGACTGGGTGGAGGTGGCAAAAGGTACAGGGGGAATAAATGGTAATGGAAAAAATACAATAAATTAAAGTGAAACCATTGATATTTTTAATTGTAGTATCAAATTTGTGGGTGTTTTCATGCTTTGCCACATTAATAGTTTTGATTCTGTGTCTTGGAATAGATGTTCTCAGTTATGTTTTGTATTTAATAACAATATAGCTGAATATAATTTATTTGCTTCACTTTTTAAAATAATCATTTTTATATTAAAAGCAATTCTAGTGCAAATCTGCTGGGGTTTGTCATATTTTAAAGTGCATTCTATTGAGGATAGTAGAATTTAAAAACTTGCTTATTACAGATTTTGTCTCTTTTGACATGTACGTTAGGCAGATGATGTCAGTGCTCTCCTGACAGCAGCCATGCCCCCTTCTGCTCTGCCTTCTTGTTATAAACCTCAAGTGCTCAATGGCCTGAGAAGCCCAGCAGCCACTGCAGATGCTCTGTCTTCCGGTCCGTCTAGCCCATCAAGTCTTTCTGCAGCCAGCAGTCTTGATAACTTGTCTGGGAGTTTTTCTGAACTGTCTTCAGTGGTTAGTTCAAGTGGAACAGAGGGTGCTTCCAGTTTGGAGAAAAAAGAGGGTGAGATTCTATAAAAGCAACTTTCTTACTCATATTATAGCATATATTTGACATTTAGAATGCTAAGAAGTCATTTTTTAACTTTAACTTCGTATCAGATTAACATACTGTCATCTGAAAGTTTTAGCCTTTTATTCTTTTTCTTACATTATTGTATTTCCTAATGACACTTTCTCCTTCCAGGTTGAGCCTTGATTCTGCTAACCCTCTCTCTTTAGATATAAATATGCTTTTTTAAAGGTTTAGAAGCCCTTTTGGTTGAATAATTATGCCTTTATTTACCTCTTCCAGTGTATTATTACAGGGTTACAGAATACTTTTTATCCTGTGTCAAAATACCAAAACTTTGAAGATCATTTTTGAAGATCAAAGATAAAAATACACACACATAACCTGCATTCTCGAAAAGCTGTTCTCTTTACCTTTTACCTGTCAAAATTTGTCTCACATTATGTGACATTATAAAACTTTTTTTCATAAATTTTTTTCTGAAGTAGCTTACATCCTCAAATACAGGGAAAATTTTTTTTAGTGGAGATAAAATTGACATGTAATAGTAGTTTTCAGCTCTATAAAAACTTATTTTAAAGATAGTTAAAAATAAATTTTTTTAATGAAAAGCTCTTTTTTTAAAGATTTTATTTATTTTTAGAGAGGGAAAGGAGGGGGAGAGAGAGAGAGAGAGAGACATCAGTGTGCGATTGCTGGGGGTCATGGCCTGCAACCCAGGCATGTACCTTGACTGGGAATTGAACCTGCAACACTTTGGTTCGCAGCCTGCACTCAATCCTCTGAGCTACGCCAGCCTGGGCGGAAAGATTTTTTTAACCTGAGATGTCCTGTTGGTAAACTGTTTCTTCTCATTATGAATCTTATAGCATTCTCTTTGCAGCTTTTGACATTTTGTTTAGTATTCTATCCAAAGTAGCTATTAATATTTTGCTTCATTTTTACTTTCTTCATGTGTATAGTAATATTACAAAGCTTTTTAATAACAGTACCTACTATTCTAATGGTGACTTTTTTTGTTCTGGATTTCTTATTTTCCAGTTCCAGGGGTAGATTTTAGCATAACTCAATTCGTAAGGAATCTTGGGCTTGAGCACCTAATGGATATATTTGAGAGGGAACAGGTGAGTTGATGAATTGTTTTGCTTGGTTTGGTGTTTTAAGGACCCTCACGGGACATGTTTGAAATGTTCAACTTGTTTGGGGGTGAGGGAGGGTATTTTTTTAAGAGACTAGAAATCAGTTACTCTTCTAACTTGGCTTGATCATGGAATTTCTGTTCAGTGTATTAGCACATAAAATTGGCTCTCGTGTAGTGATAGTGAAATAACTTTCTTGAATGAAAAGTTTATCTTATTCAACCCTGAAAATAAATTAACCTTGAGCCCCATTTGTTTAGTTCTATTGTGTTGGTCACTTCCCACTGGAAGCCTGGCGCTTCACTAGCTGCTGTGTAGATGTGCCAACTATATATCTGTGCTCCTCCAGAATAGTCCCAAATTACAGTACTCTTTGTCGAAATACAGTTACAGGTTTTTTGGTTCAGAACATATAGTTACTATAGACTTGTACCCTGAGGAACTTCTGATTTAGTTAATGGAGCTGTAATAGGAACATATGAAAAGTTAAGATTTTTTGGCATCAGTTTTAGAAAGTCAAAGAAAAGATTACTGTGAGCTAGACTATTCAGAGAGAGCTTCATGGAACACATGTGATTTTAAAAGAAGAGGACTTTTAAAAATGCGTTTAGTTTCACAAAGTGGGAATAATATGTTTGAGATAAAAGGATTAATTTGATAAGTGATGCATAAGTACCAGTTAGCATAGTCTGGAACTTGGGAGAACCATTATATGAAAGGGTTGGGGGTAGAGGGATGATGGAAAAGATAGAAAACTGTACCTGAGTTGATTAATTGGACAGCGCTTTTTTTTAAATATATTTTATTGATTATGCTATTACAGTTGTCCCATTTCCCCCTTCTCTCCCCTCCACCCTGTACCCCCTCTCCCACCCACGTTACCGCCTTTAGTTCATGTCCATGTGTCATACTTATGAGTTCTTTAGCTTCTACATTTCCTGTACTATTCTTGCCCTACCCCTATCTATTTTCAACCTACATTCTATGCTACTCATTCTCTATACCTTTTCCCCCTCTTTCCTCCTCCCACCCCTCTGCTGCTAGCCCTCCATGTGCCCTCCATTTCTGAGGTTCTGTTCCTGTTCTAGTTGTTTACTTAGTTTCTTTTGGTTTTGCTTTAGGTGGGGTTGTTAATAATTGTGAGTTTGCTGTCCTTTGACTATACATGTCTTTTCTTTATCTTCTTTTCTTAGATAAGTCCCTTTAGCATTTCATAAAATAAGGGCTTGGTGATGATGAACTCTTTTAATTTGACCTTATCTGAAAAGCACTTTATCTTCCCTTCCATTCTAAATGAGAGCTTTGCTGGATAGAGCAATCTGGGATGTAGGTCCTTGTCTTTCATGACTTGGAATATTTCTTTCCAGCCCCTTCTTGCCTGTAAGGTCTCTTTGGAGAAATCAGCTGACAGTCTGATGGGAACTCCTTTGTAGGTGACTGTCCCCTTATCTCTTGCTGCTTCTAGGATTCTCTCCTTCGTTTTTACCTTGGCTAATGTAATTATGATGTGCCTTGGTGTGTTTCTTCTTGGGTCCAACTTCTTTGGGGCTCTCTGAGCTTCTTGGATTTCTTGAAAGACTGTTCCCTTTGCCAGATTGGGGAAGTTCTCCTTTATTATTTGTTCAAATAACTTTTCCACTTGTTGCTCCTCCCCTTCTGGTACCCCTATAATTCAAATGTTGGAACGTTTAAAGGTGTTCTGGATGCTCTTAAGCTTTTCCTCGATTTTTTGAATTCTTATTTCATCATGCTTTCCTGCTTGGTTGATTCTATCTTCCTTCTGGTCCACTGTATTGTTTTGAGACTCAGATTCCTTCCTTTCACTATTGGCTCTCCTCCGCATATCTTCCTGAATCTCTTTTATGGTAACCTGCATCCTTTTATCTAAATTGCGCCCAAAGTCAACCAATTCCATGAGCTTTCTGATCACCAGTGTTTTGAACTGTGCATCTGATAGATTGGCTATTTCTTGGTCGCTCAAAAGGATGAGTCCTGGGGGACTGATCTGTTCTGTTGGAAACATGTCTTATGTCTTTCCCTGTCCTTTTTTTTTTTCCGGTCTGGTTGCTCTTGTTACGGTGGGGGGGCGGAGCCTTAGGTGTTCACCGGGGCTGGGCGCCCCAGTCGCTAGATTGTGACGTTATTTGTGGGGGCGGGGACGGGAGGGAACAATGGCGGTAGTTCCGTTCTCCTGGTCTCAGACCCTTCTCTGGGCTCCTGGGCTGCGAGCTCTGCCCTGGTCCACAATCACTGACCCACTGGGTCCGCCCGCCGCAGCTTGCGCACTCAGGGATCACCACTGCATTCTTGCTCGCCCCGGATGGCTGTCGCACTGATTTCACGCCAAATTTTCCCCGACCTCCGCGTACCACGGACCCGCGCCAGCCCCGTCCCGCCCAGCTCGTCGTTTCCTACCAGTCTGGACATACGAGTCTACTTCAACTTCTTGGCTGTCCAACTTCCATTCAGATAAATCCTCTGTCCGCTCTGAGTGTCGTTCTATCTGTAAATTATTGTTGTTCTATTCTTGGTTGTGCGAGGACTTCTGGTGCATCCACCTATTCCTCCATCTTGCCGGAAGAGGGGACAGGGCTTTTTTTGTTCCCCAGTTTCATTCTTCTCAGGTGCTTATGCTAAATGATAACAATATTTTTGGTAGTTCCTGCCTCAACTTTAATTAAGTTAGCTAGTTAGCTAATTAGCTGCAGCTTTTTATTTTCAGTTTCAGTTTAACAACTGATTTACTTTTCATTCCTAAACTGTTCAAAAGGTAATTTGAAGTAAATGTGCGAATCTAATACATTGTGAGATCACCAATATATGAATGTCCACCAAATAAGTAAGTCTTCTAAACTGTTTTATCTTTTGTAAGATCACTTTGGATGTATTGGTTGAGATGGGGCACAAGGAACTGAAGGAGATTGGAATCAATGCTTACGGACATAGACACAAATTAATTAAAGGAGTTGAGAGACTTATCTCTGGACAACAAGGTATTTCACTTTAAATCATTACTGTTGTCAGTTTAACAGTTTCCATAAAAGCAGTCTTCAGTTTACTAACTGCTAATGTAAAAATCTGTAGAAGTCCATTTGATACAAAGATCTTTGGGAAACCTGGAATCAAGTCTTAACTCTGCTACTATTAAGCTTCCTGAGCTGCTGCTGTTTACTATATGACCCTAAATAAAATTTCTGGGCCATTTTATTTCTCCTGAATGTTAATACTTAAGAAAATACAAATTGCATTTTTTCAGTAGATGTTAACACTTCCTATGAACCAGGTCCTGAGTAAAAATGATGGATTAATTTAGGTCAAAAATAACTATTTACTTACTTACTGAGAGAGGGGATGGGAGGGAGAGAAATATCAATGTGTGGTTGCCTCTCACATGCCCCCTACTGGGGACTTGGCCTGCAACCCAGCTATGTGCCCTGACTGGGAATCAAACTAGCAACCCTTTGATTCGCAGGCGGGCACTCAGTCCATTGAGGCACACCAGCCAGGGCCAAAAATAACATTTTAACTTCATTGTTAAATTAAAGAAGTGATTTACTCTGGGGTTAGAAGTAAATACACTCTACTTGTCTGGTAGGGTCTAAGGTAAAATGTTTAAAATGTGAGATAGTCTTGGATATTTATACTAGAGATGACAAAATTTTTATAAGATAAAGAAGAAGGAAAACCCATGGCTCCCTGGAATGTTTATTATACAATATAAATTGCATCAAAAATGAAGAGGAACTAGAACCCTCAGTCATGGACTGCCACTGCGACTCTCCTACAGTATACCATCTGGTAGCGTAGCAAGTGTGGTGGAGTACTTGGAACAAGGGCCATTGAGGAAAGAGTTGGGTTGAAAGGGAAGCAGGCAGGGTTCGTACAGGAAACACATTATAGTACCTGGCACACAGTAAGTCTGCGCTGAAAGGCTCAGGAAGCAGTGATGGAAACAAGACACTGCCTCCAGTTGGTGGGTGTACGTACCTCCATACCACCTCTTGCCTGACCTAAAAGCCTTAGCTATTATTTAGTGCATAAAGGCAATAGATTACTTGTCCTGCTGTTTCAGCACTGATAAGCATCTGTCTTCAGGGTAGTCCAAAGATGGCTTCATCAAGCATTTGTCCAGTCTTTATTCTGTTAAGTCTTTATTCTGTGAAATAGTCACCTCTATGTAGTCTCCCTGCTTTCTATAGACATTGTAATTCAGCCATACCTATTAGTCTTTATCAGAGTTTGGCATGTTGGTTATTATTCAGACCAAAACTCAGAATAGTCTCCAGAGGCAAACCATCATGCACTGACCCAGCAGTAAAAGATTTGATCCCTACCTAGGAAAATGGCAGAGCTTTGGATTTCTTGTAGAGATTAAAGGAGATTTGTTACAAATATACCAAGGAAATGGGGAGATTCTGTTTAAAGTTCCACTTGAAAAGCTGTGTGAGAGTAAAATTAGAAAAATATGGCTGTCTGGACCATTGATATCCAGGAAGCATGACATTCATTGCACTGAATTAAAGACTTATGGGCTAGAATAAAGTATTCAGTAGTTAGTAAACTTTATGGACTTCTCAATCTAGGATGATTTAAAATTAGTTGAGATCATGCAAGTTTCATCGTAATTCTTCCTCCTACTTAGAAAAGATAAAGGAACTAAATGCTGAAGGGGCTGCACATGTAGTAAAGGAGATAATTCAAAGAAAATAAACTCATTAAGAAAGGGGGATAAAGAATAGAAAGATTTTTCTGAACCATTCCCATAAAATCCTTATGACTTACCAGGTTAAAAACTAGTAGTATAAATGCAGTGTGATGTTCTGGTTTGGACCTTGAAACAGAAAAAGGACACTGGTGAGATAAACTGATGAAGTCTAAAGTTTTTAAAAAATTGGTAGTAAGTATCAGATAAATCAGATTATTTTTGGTTGATGTTAATTCTTTCTTTTTGGAGCAAATGAATATTCTACCTTCAAATTTCCTTTGATAGGTCTGAACCCATACTTAACTCTGAACACTTCCGGCAGTGGGACAGTTCTCATAGACCTGTCTCCTGGTGATAAAGAGTTTCAGTCTGTAGAGGAAGAGGTATGTTCACACACCTTAAATAAATGTTGGTTCCCTAGTTAAGTGTCCTGGAGGTTTCTAGATCTACGTGAAAACATAGTAGGGTATTTTAATTGTCCCTAATTCATCTACCTGGAAAACTGTCAAAATCAGCATTTCAGCTCAGTAAACCTTAACTTCAGTAACTTGGTTCAGCACTCCAGTTAATATTAACACAGAGGTTGCTGTCATTTGAAAGAAAATGCAAATGTCACCTCCCTTCGTGAAGGCAGTTACAAAGGCCAATGTCTCAGGCAAGACCCAGACAGAACAGTGGGTGACGCTTAACCCAGAAAATTTTTCTTCTAGCATTCTTTCTATAAAATTCATGGATCCACTGAAATCTTTTTATTATTTTTTTTTTTTTTTTAAGATTTTATCAGAGAGGGGAATGGGGCAGGGAGAGAAACATTGATCCATTGCCTCTTGTATGCACCCTGATCAGGGACCAAACCTGCAATCCCAGAACCGGCTGGCCTTCGCTTTGTGGATGACTCCTAATGAACTGAGTCACATCGGTCAGGGCTCCACTGACACCTTTTAATAATGCCTTACACTTTTAAGAACATGTACCTTATATATGTGTGAGCTGAGCACAAAGACACAAAATTGAGAGAGATTTAGTTCTAAAACCCAAGAAAGTCCCACTCTTGATGAAATACCAAATTGTGCTTTATTAGGGTGAAATGAATGGAAACAAATCTTTTTGGTGTGTCACGTGGTTAGCTTTATATGTTTAGCTCACCTATGAATCCAGTTGTTTCTTTCCTCCAGTTTGCATTACGTAGTTTTCACCTACAAATACTGTTTTCAGAATGATAGTACTAGTGAACAGTTCTCACTAGAATATAGTACTTGTGAACTTACAGAATCATCCCTTAAACAACAAAAATATTAAAAACCCATTTTATATTCTCAAAAATAGAATCATGTGAGTCAAGAACCATGTTCTCCAAATCAGAAAAGACATAAAAACTAAATATTTGAAATGTTTTTTTCATCAGATGCAAAGTACAGTCCGAGAGCACAGAGATGGAGGTCATGCAGGTGGAATTTTCAACAGATACAATATTCTGAAGGTAATAAGTTAGTAAAAATAAAGTTTGCTGGGAACATAGTTTTCAAAGCCCAAAACCATAATTAAGTTTCATAAGAATATAGTGATCTATCCAGCCCAAGAAGTCTTTGATATGGCATCAGGGGATATTTTGGGAAAGAATATACCCTTGGAAGATTAAGGTTCTGAAAATCCTGTTCTGTTTATATCCAGTAAGTCAGTGCTTGTTGAACATATTCAAGTTTAGGGATTGTGCTTTATCTTGGGGTAATGATAAGTACAGAGTTAGGACTGTATATAAACTATTAAAATACTCTGTGGTAACAAAGCTGAATTTTTTTGTGGCTTGTAAAAGGACTTCATCTTTATAGTTACATTAACCTTTTTCAATTTGCCCTGGCTACTCTAGATTTCTATAAGTCCACATACATACCACTTTTCTGTAATTTTAATAATATTCCCTCAATACCTTTATCTTTTCCAAAAACAATCTTCTGAAAATGTTTTAAGTCATTCTAATAAGAGTCCTGTCTCCTTATTGATATTCAGTTACTCTTATCAGGGCCTTTTCCAACTTTGCTGTTTTTCATGACCTGTATATAGCAAGTGAAACTACATCTACTTAAGGTGCATGATTTTGTAACAACTTCATTGATACATTCTTAATCATTATAAAAATAAGATGGCTGGAATTAAAATATGGCAAATATCTAATACCTAACTTTTAATCTCAAAGGTGAATAGTAGCATCCTTCAGCTGTTGGATTACTGTTTCACAATAATGTAGAATTATGATATAATATTAGATGTCATATTTTAGAATTAGTGAATACTAAAACTATACATTGTTATTTCTGTGTTCACACTATTAGAAATTAGATGATTTACAGCAAATACATTATTCAGGTAAAGGATCATACTTATGCATGTTCCGTTTTATTAGTTTATATCAGAGTATGACGGAATGACATCTTGATATTTCCATCCATGGACATATAGATTTTTAATAAGACAATTATGGCTATATAGGCAAAATTTCAGTGACGTCTACTTTGTCTGCAAATAGTAGCAAACCATTTCTTAAGAATGAGGACAATAGAGAGAATATGAATTTGATTTCCAAAATACAGGCACACTTTGCTTTATTGTGCTTCAGTTTACTGAGCTTGACAGATTTTGCATTTATTTCCAAATTGAAGGCAAGACCCCCCCACCAACAAAAATATTACAGCTTTCTTTGTTGCAGTACTTTACTGTGGTCTAGAACCACATCCAAGATATCTCTGAGGTATGCCTGTAGTTGAATTTGAGAAAGATATGCTCTTCTACTATAATGCTACTTTAATGCAATATCTAATAAAAATTTTTCAATGATAAGACTTTTACATTTGTTACTTTTTACCTAAATGAGATTTCTTTGTGCCAGTTGTTTTCCTTGATTTTGTCTGTGGCAGTATATTGAATTCTTTTGCGCTCCCAGCTGTGTTCTATGGCCAGCAGGGGGCTGTAGCACCTTTAAACACAGCTAAGAAACAGCTCTAAAATTGTGAAATTTGACCTTGTAAATTCTCCAAATGAGAGCAACATCCTCCACACAAAAGTTTTAGAAACTGGAGGGGTAGAGAAAGGTAGAGTGAGTGATAGGGGGTATATGTGTGTATGTATTTTAGGAATATTCTTTGGTGTGGCTATTTCAAATATTTTTAATTAAAAACAGGTAAAGATAGTATTTTGAGCCAGAAAAAATTAGGAGGAAAAAATATAATCTCTTTTTAATACTTAAATACAGAACTCAACTGATTTGGAGGTATTTAATAATAATTTTAATTCAATGAGAATGGAATTATTTTAATCAATTAAGGGTATTATTCACTTTTACATATGGCCACATGTAGCTTTTTTCCCTTTGATGTTTTCAGTTTCCAAAATATAGCTATACTTTCATCTTTATGGTCAGGACAAAGTATTTTTAGTTGACTTATTAAAATAACACATAGTTTACATTTTAGAGAAAAGTACTGCCCCTTCTGGCTATGTGGCCCATTTTTGGTTAAGATACACAGGAAGGTAAGTAATTATTATGAGCTGAAGATGTGATTTTTCTGGTTTCTTTTTTATAGATTCAGAAAGTTTGTAACAAGAAACTATGGGAAAGATATACTCACAGGAGAAAAGAAGTTTCTGAAGAAAACCACAACCATGCAAATGAAAGAATGCTATTTCATGGTAAGATTTTTTTTTCCCCCAACCCTACTACCATTCTGCATGTTAGAATAGTTTTTGTCAGGTAAGGCCCCAGCCACTGTGGCTCAGTTGATTGGGCATCGTCCTACAAACCAAAAGATCACTGGTTCAATTCCTGGGTCAGAGCACATGCCTGGGTTGCAGGTTTGGTACCCAATCAGGGTGCATACAGAAGGCAGCCAATCAGTGTTTCTCTCTCACATTGGTGTTTTCTTTCCTTTTCAAAATCAAAATTAAAAATGTTTTTTAAAAATTTATTAGGTATAATATAATAATGAATCTGTATAGTCATAGTGTCATTTTATTTATATTTTAAGATTTTATTTATTTACTCTTAGAGAAGGGATGGGAGAGAGAAGGAGAGGAAAAAAAATATTGATATGAAAGAGAACCACCAATCAGTTGCCTCATGCACCCTGACCAGGGACCAAACCTGCAACCCAGGCATGTGTCCTGACTGGGGATTGAACCTGCCACCTTTAAACTTTGTAGGACAGGGGCAGCCATCTGAGAGCTACATCAGTCAGGGGCCTCGTGTCATTTTTTATATTTGTATTTTCAACCTTTTTTGAATTTGTATATTTTACAATGGGTAGTTTATAAATAGAATTACCATAATGGAAAAAATGTAGGCATGGGAAAAAATGTTAACTATTCATATTTTCCTTTTCCCTTTATTTTAATAGATTTTGCTTATTATAATCACTCTGAGAAATTGTTTTATTTTTAACTAGTTGAGTTAAAGTTAAAATAAGATCTGAAAATCACCTCAGAAGAATGTATGCATTCTGTTCTTGCATTGACTCTGTCAAAACTACATTTAACTTTATTGTCAAGAGCTGTGGCCATTGAACTTTGATGTTTTCTGAGAACTTTCATTGAATTGAGCACCATTACTTACTACCATTGTTGACATTTCTTATGTTTCTGGGGTTTGCAAGTTGGCAGGTGTCAGTTGGTCTTTCAAGTTTATGGTAAGTATGAATATAGATATTAACATAGTATTTGTCAAGTCTTGAAGCACATTACCCATTGTAGCTCAAATCTGTGCCTTCATTTGGCCTTGATTGCGGAAAATTTTTAGAGACCTATAAAGTTCTATAAAACACAGCATTTAAATTTCACCATCCTTGGAAGGGTGGCTTTTGCAGTCTGAAATGGTGTGTAATATCAAAATGGTGTTTCTCATTCCAAAACCCTAAAAATTACTGTACTTTCTTGGCGTGAAGCAAAATATTTATGTATTGACTTAATGGTTATAAAGAATGGTTTTTCTATATTCATGATTTTGGTTTTTCTAATTTCAAATAACTAATTTTATTCTTCCATATTTCTGTAAAGTAGAATTCATTGTATTTTCCTGTCCCTTTATAAACAGGGACACTGATGTTGATGAATCAGTTAGTTACATTATATTGGCTTTTCCCAGCTCCCACCTTGACCTACTCCCTGACCTGGTTCCCATGCTGGGTACCTCCTCCCCTTTGGCTAAGCTCACCTTCTTTGCATACATGCAAGGAAGAAGGAGAAAGAAGTCAGTGTTCTGGGAATGAAGGCATACCACATTTGCAGATGGGATCTGTTAGGAGAAATGAGGTATAAAGAGAATTAACATGAAAAGACAAGTTTGGCCACTTTTGATATCTAAAAAAAGTACATACACATGGGTGTTATTGTAAGACCTTATTAATTCAGCCTTGCTATATGAGGTGAATTATAAGATTCTTCATTCTGATTTGCATAGATTTAAGGTCTGGAATTTGATAGCTGTAACATTAATATTTCATGTGATCTGTTTATTATTTTAATTAAATCTGTATGTGTCTTTGTTTTAGCAGCTGAACCACCACCAGCTTTTTAGAACATTGACTGTCAACTCCTCTAAAATAGTCTTTTGAACTTGTTTTTCAGACTGTTAAGGTGCACTCCCCACCCCCTCCTTTTTTTCTTTTTCTCCCCAAATTTGGGAGGAATAATGGTTGTTAATGCTGCTGTTGAGTTCTGTTTACATTTACATTGGCGAAATATTATGTTATTTATGCTATTAAATATTTTACCACATTTTTTGCTTCAAAGTTTTGTTTTCTATTTTCCTCTTCTAAAACCTAGGTGCATCTTATGGTCCAAAAAATACGGTATTATAAAGTAGTGAGCCGGCTGACAGTTAACTTGTTATCCTTGTTTTCTGATTTTGCTGTATTGTAGTGGTTGTGTAGATATGTTTAAGAATTTAACTTGTAAGAGGCTTTAGTTTTTGTTATTCTTCTAAGATAATTTTAAATTGTTATTCATCTGTATGTATTTTAGGGTCTCCCTTTGTGAATGCAATTATCCATAAAGGCTTCGATGAAAGGCACGCCTACATAGGTGGCATGTTCGGAGCTGGGATCTATTTTGCTGAAAACTCTTCCAAAAGCAATCAGTATGTATATGGAATTGGAGGAGGTACTGGGTGTCCAGTTCACAAAGACAGATCTTGTTACATTTGCCACAGGTAGGAGGTCACTTGTTCTCATTTATTTTGATAAGAATTAGATAAGAGCTGGCTTCATATTTCAAAATTTTGGGCGTCAAGGCATTATCTTGGACAATTTGAGGAATCCAAGAGTTGCTTTTGGCCATTTCACCAGTTATAATAGCTAGTATTTATCTAATGGTCTTTATGGGCCAAGTACAGTTCCAAGCACTTGATATGTTTAACTCATTTAATCATTAGTACATTTGGTGCTTTAAAGACCATGGAGTAGAACATCTCATTGGGCATGAAAGAGATTTCATTTTGGCTCTTGAATATCATAGGACCATGGACTCTTTAAAAGATTCTAGTATTCACATGCTAAATCGGTATTACTTGCAAAGCCTAATTATTTCTTGGCAATGCATAAGGGAGTTCTCTTCCATTTTGATATGATCATAACCTTCAATTTGTGATTTTACTACTTGAAAAGTTATCATAAAACACATCAATCTTTTAGAAAGTACATTGTTATCAAATAACTACTTTGTGTGCTCACTTTAGCAACACATATACTAAAATTGGAATGATACAGATCAAATTAACATGACACCAGCACAAGAATGACACTCTGACTTGGCTCTAATTGGTAAACTTCTCATAGATAAGTAAATTATCTTTTGCTATCTGAAAAAGCAAGTAAGATTAATTATTGAGATTATCTTAGAGCTAGGGCATTGCTTGTAAAGATCTAGAGCAGTAGTTTATCAAACATTAGCAAGCTTCAGGATTCCTCTGGAAGGCTCTTGAAAAGCAGATTCCTAAGCCCCTACCTTCTGAGGCACTGATTTAATAGATCTGAGGTGGGGCCCTAGAAGTTGAATTTTTACCAGGTTCTCAGGTGTTACTGATAACTTCTGATCAATGATCTAAAAAAAGCCCCAGAGTAGTAGTTCTCAGTCTTGGCAGCATATTTGGAATCACTCAGAAAGCTTTAAAAACTGTGTCCCACCCTCAGACATTCTCATTTAATTGGTCTCTGGGGTATGGTTTGGGCATTTGGGTTTTTAAAGGCTACCCAGCTGATTTTGAAAGGTTTTCAAGGTGAGGAACTATAGTCCTGGAGAGAAACATCTTTTTTTTTATTTTGTTGTTGTTGCTTTCCCCCTAAATTTAGATTTGTATAGGTGCCTGAAGTCGGCCCTCCTGGGTATGACTTTCCACCCACTTCTATTTTAGATCATAAATTGGATTGGTTAGGAGGCTTATGATTTCTTGAGAGTCTATAAGTTAAACACTGCTGTTTTTACTTGTCATATTATCTGGAGGTGAAACAGTTCTGGATATCCATAATCAGTGTTCTTGTACCTCTTCTAAACTGTCTCTGGAGTAGAACATTTGGTTGTTTGGAAACTTAAGACTTCTGTATTCTGGATTATCATGGCACTGATTGTGACTGTAAAAGATGATCTTTTAGAAATGCTAAGGTTTCCAACAGGCATATTTAGAATAAAAAGTATAGAAAGTATCTGTTTGGAGAATAAAATCATCAACTGGTTCACCAAAATCTTCTTTTCTCTCCTCTAAAAAGAATAGATAAAACAATGAAATAACTGAAGGGAGGGTGGGAGCGCCAGTTCAGTGGAACTAAGGAAGGCCAATCATATGCCTGAGGGGGATGGGAGAGTAACCTACTTAAACTTTAGGTAAGGGAAGACCTAGCTGAGGAAGTAGCATTTCAGCTGAAACCTGCAAAATGAGTGTTAGCCAGCTGGAGAGTAGTAGAATAGATGCCATTGTACATGGTAGAGGAAACAATATAGTATGTATCATGGCCATGGGGTGAGAAGGTTTGACCTATGTGAAAAAAGAAAATGTGTCTGGGGCATGAAGAATGCAAGATAAGATTAAAGAATTTGTAACCATTGTAAGGAATTCAGATATTCTTCTAAGTACAGTGAGCAGCCTCTAGAAGGGTTTAAGCAGGAAATTTATGTGATCTAATTCTCATTGTTTGGTTTTTGTTGTTTATTAAATCAGTGGTTGCTTGGATGGAAAATAGGTTAGAAATGAATTAGAATAGGAAAAGGAAGACTAACTAGTTCAGAGGTCATTGTTATAATCCAGATGAAAATTTAAGAGAAGAGAATGGATTTCAAATATATTTTGTAGTTGGAATCCACTGGACTTGGTTAGAAAAATGTCCTCTTTGCAAGGCACTTCATGGAATCCCCTTAAATCTCCTTCCCACTTGGGCTATGATTTGTGCTTTTGCTGGGATACAAACAGGATGACTGGGTCTGCATATCTATAAGGTCATTACATTTTCAGGTTTTATAGTTAATTAAAACAACAAACTTCTTCATTAATGAGAATAGTAGGAATTCTTATAAAGTTCTTTTAAGGGTGAAATGATAATTCATAAATATGTATAAATGCTTTAAAAAGCTTATGCAATGCACACAAACAAAACTGTCATGTGCTACTTTGTCTTTAGGGAGATCTTTTTTTTTCTTCCCCACATTATAGGCAGCTGCTTTTTTGCCGCGTAACCTTGGGAAAATCATTCCTGCAGTTCAGTGCAATGAAAATGGCACATTCTCCTCCAGGACATCATTCAGTCACTGGACGCCCCAGTGTAAATGGCCTAGCATTAGCTGAATATGTTATTTACAGAGGAGAACAGGTAATTCAGTTTTTTTTGTTCATCTTCAAAAGTGCTTTAGAGCCATACTTTAACCTCTTAGTAATCTTAAATTACTAAGAATGTATGTTGCCTTAAGAAATGCATTTCTTTTTAATTATTTTAAATAATTTCAGATTTGCAGGAAAGTTGCAGAAATAATAAAGAGAATTCCCTTATGCCCTTTACTCAGATTTTCCAAATGTTACCATTTTAATATTCTCTCTATCAATTTCTCTCTCCTGAATGTGTGTGTATACTTTTTAACTGTTTGAGAGTGCAGTTCCTTTACCCTTAGGAACATAGGCATGTTTCTTTGTCCTTAAATATGCACTTAAACTATATTTCTTAAAAACAAAGGAGATTCTCTTAAAATTATCACAATGAGGAAAATAACCTATATACTATATTTAGATTTTGCCAGTTTTACTGGATCTTTTTTTTTCCCAGCTTTTCTAAAATGCAGTTAACCAGAATCCTATGTTCAGTAGTCAGCCTGTCTATAGCAAAGAAATGTTTCATTCCCTCTTGCTCTTAGTGACACAGATCCAGTCAAAAACGTCTCTAGATTGTGTTCTCATTTGGGGATATGTATCCATATCACTGAAGTTATTAAAAACAGATACACACACACACTTAGTACTCATTCCAGACGTGCTGGTTCAGAATCTCAGAGACTGGAATCAAGGTCAGGATGTTTTGAAAAAACGCTCTTACATTATTCTGACCCATAGCACACTGAGTTAGAACCTCTTTTCTAAGCATTAGCAACTCTTATGGGAAATCTTCCAAAAATTTGTTTACTAATATTTGAATTAATCTTTCTCTTCTAGGCTTATCCTGAATATTTAATTACTTATCAGATTGTGAGGCCTGAAGGTATGGTTGATGGATAATTATTTTAGGAAACTAACTCCACTGAACCTAAAGTCATCTGAGCAGCTGGTGGCCTCTTAAGTTTTACTCCTTTGCTGAGAAAAATCATCTTGTTCACAAGCCTGTGGCAAAAGGATAAAAAATGTGAAAGAAGTTTAACATTCTGACTTGATAAAGCTTTAATAATGTACAGTGTTTTTTAAATACTTCCTGTTTTTCAGCACTTTAACAGATGCCATTCCAGGTTGAAACTGGGTTTGTCTGTACTGAATTATAAACAGAGTTAACTTGAATCTTTTATACGTTATGCATTGATTCTAACAAACTGTAACTCCCTCAACAGAACTCATTTTACTAATACAGTACTGTGTTCTTTAAAACACAGCATTTACACTGAATACGATTTCATTTGTAAAACTGTAAATAAGAGCTTTTGTACTAGTCCAATATTTATTTACATTGCTTTGTAATATAAATCTGTTTTAGAACTGCAGCGGTTTACAGGTTTTTTTCGTAAGCACCGCTCATCTGCTCTTCATCCTGCATCATCATGACTGAGTGATCTTTGCGTTTGAATTCAGAGGCTGGGTTGAGTTGTCAGCAGAGACTGGCAGCTGGGAATGATTTATTTATCACATTTAATTTGCTGATGGAGGCATTTACCATTCACTAGAAATCTTTCCCATTTAAGAGCTTATTTCGTGAATTCTCTTCGGATTTAATTTGTGCTGCTTTTGTGTGTATAAGATACATTCCAAAGAGCTCTAACTGTAATAGTCCTGATTATTATAGATGCATCTTTACCGACATCAAACTCTGGGTTTCACATTGGAAAAATTGCTCATGTCATTTTGTGAAAAATGGAGCAAGTGCTTTTATTTTTTAGACAGGTTCAAGTCCTGCCACTGAACTATTATGATGTTCTTTTCATGAAATATAAATAGAAAGTTAAATTTCAGAGGTAGGAATGGTAATCTTGAATAATTTTCCAATATGTTCTGATCACCTTAGATGTAAATGGAAAAGAATAGCAAGTGGGAGTGCATGGGTTTTTGGTCCTAAGCATTTTTTTTCCTGTTCTTTTTCCTTGGCCTTACTGTCATACTTAAAGCCAGTCTGTGTACCATAGGTTAGCCCCACCAGAACATGAAATGTAGGTGCCCCAGTTCTCTCCTAGGCTCCTGATGGGCAGGGGCAGTGAGAAAGGTGCGTTCTGCTCTGGGTCGCCTCATAATGTTACCCCCAGTTGGAAATATGCTGTGCACACCACATGGTGACCAGACTTGTTTGGCAGTTGTGGAGAGAATGCTGTCCCATAAAATGCCATTCCTGTTTTCTAATGAAAAATGTCTTTTCCATGAAAAATGCTAAAGCATCTTGGTACAGAGGTGTAAGTAACAGCTTGTCAATCTGTTTGTTGACTCTAGCTTCCTCGTAAGTCAAGGCAAGATTTTTACTCACTTCAGTCTTTGTGAATGAGGACGTTCCCATTCACTCTATACCAGTTTACCTTTGTTTTACATTTTATTCAGTCTCTAACTGGCCCTTTAAGGCGATTTGTATATAAAGTGCTAGAAAATCATGTTCCTTGTCTTAAGTAAGAATTAATCAGAGTAAATGCATATCTGGAGTTTCTATGATGTAAATTGTGATTATTATTTAAGAGGTTAATTCCTGGCCTTTAAGTGATTTTATACAGTTCTCTAATAATTGCAAACATGATCCTAAAGTCATTTCTTGGAACTTAAATGGACTATGCCAAATTTTATATCATTTTTCAGGTTCTGGAAGCTTCCAGATTTTATAATTAGAAGATAATGAGATGAGTTAATGGAGTTTATATTTACATACCTTGTCTCTCAACATTTAGTCCATAATCTTCACCCTATGAGTGAATCGAATTGCTTATCATGTAAAATTATCGTGGTCTATGAGTTTACAGTATTGCAGCCTGTATTGTTTCATCTAATCCATTGCTTAATTAGTGTGATGTTTTTCTATGAATGATTATATTGTGGTTAATATGTTAGCATGGCAGTACTTTCAGTTAGCTTTTTGTTTGTTGGGAGGTGGAAGGGGGGTTGGAGGGGTTAGGGGATTTTTTTTTTTTTTTGGAGTTTTTGCATGAAATATCTTACTTTATAATGATGAAATTGCTTTTTCTTTTGTGAATTTTTTTGAAATGAGATTTAACTTTTTGTGTGAGTAGGATTATTATATCCATCTTGAGTGTCTTTCTTGTACTGTATCACATTCCATACCATCATTTAATTCTTAATAAACTGTTCACTTGTTTTTCCAGGTAATTACTGAAGTAGTATAAATGTGTTGAATGGACTGTGAGAAAATGGATAAGATTACAATAAACCACAATTGCAGGAAAACATTGTATTTCTGAGTCTAATGGTGATAAAGAATGCAGTTTCAAGGTTGAAGTATTGAATGTTGTGACCATGTCTGCTCATTTGCTTTAAGATTGAAGGTAGCTTTTAGACATTTAGTCCATCCAACAAACTTTTTTGGCAAACCTTAAAGCACATTCCTGGGAACTCTATCCTCTTAACTTATAAAGGGGAATATATTGTTTTTTCTATATTATATAAAAATTCTTTTTAAGTTTTAAAATCTTAAAGTTAGTGGTATTTGTTACTCTTTAAGTGTACTAAATGTATTTTAAATTTCACTATGCTAAGTGTCCGTGTGTGTGATCAATTCTCTGCTTTCCATAGTAAGAGAATAATAGTGCAAATAACCCATAAATCGTGGCTTTGAAATATTTTTCAGTAGCTTTATCTTCCTACTTCAGGTAGGATAATATTAAAGTGTTTGCCTGCTCCTAAGCATGCATTCCTAGTGTGTGATGTGATCCAATTGTTAGTGGAGAGATGGAGAAAGCAAGCATGCAAATAAATTTCCCTAAGATTTTGTGATTAGTATCCCTGACTTGCTTTTTACCTATTGTCTGTCCTGTTAGAGGACTAGAGTGACAGGAGCAAGTTGTAGTTGCCCATTCTTTAGGAGAACTGTCGTATTTTTAAAGTTGGACTGTAATGTGGCCTTTTCACTGTCTCCTGAATCTTTACCCCCCCATCTCCCTTTTCATGCTTGCCAGCTTAGGCAGGCTGTGACCTAAAATTACTTACACCTTCTTAGAAGGCTCTTGCTCTCCACAAAGAAGCCAGTGTCAACTCCAGTTCATTTTCCACCCGCACTTGTCGTCCTTGTCACACAAGTGTATACAGAGCTCCCGACATGGCCTGCACAAATACAGCTTTGCAGGCGGGGTTGGTGTGCAAACTTCACTGCCAACCCATGGAGAGAAAAAAATGAGAGGAAACTTAGAGCAGTTAGATATTGCTGCAGTGTTGTTAATTTCTTTAACAAAAATATTTGCAGCAAATTTTTTTTTAAAAAATTGGTCCCTTAGATAATTTGAAAGGTGTAAGAAATCTGTTTAACTTTAAACCCATCACTTAACACCTCCAAGCACACAATAATTTCTCAGAAAATTTTTATTGAGCCAGTAAATAAGTAGTGATTAAGTAGGCTATATGGTCAAATGGATCTGGATTTGAATTTTACCCTATCCGTCACCAAATGTGTGGTCTTGAACAAATTACATGATCTTGATAAGCTTTACAGTACTTACAGGGTTGTTGAGAGAACTAAATTATAGTCTATATGTGCCACTAAGTGTAATACTTAGCAATAAGTGGTTATTGTAATTAATATTATTATTATATCCCTGTAGGTTAAAAAAAAAGAAAATAATGGACTTCCTATTTACACATGAAAAGCAGTTGTAACACATCATGAAAAGACCCCATTTATAATATCAAATATATTTAATATATAAGAATAAACAATAAAAATACTTAATGTTACTTAGAAAAATAAGGCTGTCACAAATAGAATACCATATGCTATTCTTGAACAAAAAGATTCAGTATTATAATGATTTCATATAAATTTACTTTAACCTAATAACATACCAACCCTTTTGAGGGTAGGGGTGGGAAACTATATAGGCTGATTCTGAAACTACTATGAAAAATAAGTGTACAAAGATTCTTACTTAAAAATATCAGGGAAAGGAGTACTGAAGGGCTGCTAGCCATATCACAAAAAATTTTTTAAACCATTATTAAAACAGTAATATTACTGTCGGTATTTAGCTAGCAAAGGGAACCAGACATCGAGCTTAACAAAAAGGAGAAGGTAAGCCTGCTTCCTGGGCCAGAAAGCCACAGCTTCCCACTTGATTACACCATTGCTCAGCCAAGGTGATTAACACTCCTCCCTTTGCCCTTCCAGTACTGGATTGCTGCGGGACATGGGGGAGGTGCTGGGCCAAAGAGGCCTGCCAGCCTACCTAGGGGTTGTAAATCCATCCAAAATCCATGAAAGGTTGGGAAGTTCATTGGCCAATTTGAAAAGACACCTGGTCCATCCCAAGCCCAAGCTGGTACAGTCCCAGGGGAACAAAGAAGCTCTCTCTCTTACCCAGGAGCATGTGACCCTGTGGCTCTGGCACCTACCCAGGCTTGCAGCAGATGGCATGGGCTCCAAAATGACTAAGCTCGCTCTGTTGCCCACCTAATGATACACTCAGCCATTCATTTGTGCACTCTCTCACCCAGGAGCATGCAACCATGTGCATCTAGCAGCCACCAGGCCTACAGCAGATGGCATGGACACCAAAAGGACTAAGTTGCTCTCACCCACCCCAAACACACTTGGGCCAAGCTTTCATGCGTTCTCTCATAGCCACGTGGCCTTAGCAGCCATGTGGACTCCACCACCCAGAGCAGTCCGGAACAAGCTAAGAGTTACCTGGATGAACAAGCTGGCTGGATGTAGCAGCCACCTACAGGCTCCAAAGGACTAAGCTTTAATATAAAGCAGAAACAGTGGACACTGGCTTGCTTTGGCCTTGCGGAAGGCACAGATTTTTTCCACAGCAAGACAGAGGGAAATGGGACGTTGGAAACCCAGAGGCAGCTTCTCCACACAGATAAACCATGACACACCACAGTCTCCCATGTGTGGGTCCTTGGGATATTTTCCTTGTGGTCCCACAGAACAGACTAATTTCTAATTTCCACTAACAACAGTTATCCCAGCACATAAGCTAATTGGTGAAGTAGAAGACAGAATCCAGCCCTGACTGGTGTGGTCTGGGGGATTAAGTGCCAGCCTGCAAACCAAAAGGTCACTGGTTCAGTTCCCAGTCAGACAGAGCACATGCCTGGGTTGCAAGCCAGGTCCCCAGTTGTCGGGTGTGCGAGAGGCAACAGATCTATGTTTCTCTCGCATGTCGATGTTTCCCTCTTTCTCCCTTCCTCCCTTTCCCTTGCTCTAAAAAATAAACTTTTTTTTTTTAAGATGTTATTTATTTTTTAGAGAGGGAAGGGAGGGAGATAGAGAAGCATCAATGTGCGGTTGCTGGGGGTCATGGCCTGTAACCCAGGCATGTACCCTGACTGAGAATCGAACCTGCGACACTTTGGTTCGCAGCCCGCGCTCAATCCACTGAGCTATGCCAGCCAGGGCCTAAAAAATAAAATCTTAAAAAAAAAAAAAGACAGAATCCAGAAATGGCCTCAAATCCACAGTGTATGATAAGGATGTTTGTTACGAATTTGTGGGAAAGATAATGGTCTTGGAACAACTGAAGAGCCATTTGGGAAAAATAAAGTTGGACCCAGTTATTCTCTACATCAAAATATTTCAGAGGAGTTGAAAATGAAACTACCAAATTACAAGAAATAGAATGGTGTTACTAACGACCCTTCTAATTATAATGCAAAACCCAGAAGCTGTGAATGAAAAAACTGATACAACCAACTTACAAAACTTCCGTCTGCAAACAAAATAAAAAGCTAAATGGCAAGTTGTGAATACATGTAACAGACCAGGAATTGATACTTTTACATATAAAAACATTCAAAAAATGAGAAGCAAAATAACAAAATGAACAATACATAAAGAGAAGAAAAGGGCGTTTAAAGAAGAGAAATGCAACTTAACTATATACTGTGATACCATTTTCCACTTCTCCATTAGTAAAGATCAAGGAATAATATTTAAAATATTGAACACCCAGATGCCAGTCTTATTAAGACGACTCAGTTGTTTGTGAGAGGTTGTGGGTACAGAAGTGCGCTGATAATTAACCATCAGCATAGTCCCACTGGTGCGTTATAGCTAGCTACCTATCAGCCCTGGTGGAGAATACCTCTCTCGCATCATTGAGAAATTCTAGAAGGAAAACAGCAATATTTGCCCAAATCTTAAATGGATATACACTATGAGTAAAAGGCCCCATGATAAGGAAATACATCACAGTGTTATCTGAAGAGAAAGTTACAAACAGCACATCTATTCATCAGCAAGGGAATGGCTAAATAAATTATAGTGCATTCATACACCAGGAAGTCTGGAGTCATGAAAAGAATAAACCAGGCCTATGTCTACTGATCAAGGTAGATTACTGAATGGGAAAAAAAAAGGCAAAGTTCAGAACAGTGTGTAAGTTACCATTGTACAAAAATTATTACAAATAACATGTTAATTTGTGCATAAGCTGCCTCTGGGGGAAGTGCAAGTAAATGGTAAGTAACTCGAAGAGATGACCTGGGTGGCAGAAGATGGAGGGGGAATGAAAGCTCACTTTCTATTTTGTATTCATCATACTAATAACTTTGTACTATGTGTCCTCACTTAAAAATGTAATATGTTTAAAGATGAGATTTCAGTTAGGATACCTAAGGGTTTTATTGAGCTGTAAGTCTGCAGAAGTGTGAGCAAAACTGAATTAAGTTTCCTCAAACCTGATTTATCTCAGTCTTCCTCCTCCTATCATGGCCTCTTTATTCTTCCAGTTGTTCAAGGCAGAAACCTTGGAGTCACGTACTGTCCCTCACAGCCCACAGCAAATCACTTAGTCCCCTGTTCTCACCTTGTCCCCCTCTCCCTGACCCCACAGTCTGTTTCAACTCAGGAGCCAGAGTGGTCCTGTTGAGGCATAAATCAACTGTCGTGCCTTTTCCTTGCAGCTCTGCAGCGACTCCCCGTGTCACTTGGACTGAAAGCTGAAGTCCGTAGAGTCCCCAGTTTGACCTACCACATGACCTGCCTCTGTGTCCCTGACACATTTCCCACATGCTTCTGGCCACTCCAGCCCTCTGCTGAATATGCAGGCACGCTCCCCCACCTCCCACCTTTGCAGGTGCTAGTTCTGCTGCCTAGGATGCTCTTCCCTGAGCATTCCTCAGGACGTACTCCCCACCTTCCTGTTTAAAAGCCTTGTTGGGGAGGCCTTCCAGAACTACCTTTTGGAAACCTTTATTTCACCCTTCCCTTTCTCCCCCGATTCACTCCCAATTCTTACCCTGCCCTATTTTGTCCCTATAAAAATAAGTTCTACACTCAGCATAAGTTGCTTATTTATTACATTTATTGTTCATCTTGCCCCACTACAAAGGTAAACTTCACAAGGATGAATTCCACTGATATAGCACAGTCTGGAGCAGTGCCCGGCACGTGGATAGTGCTCAGTGAACACGTGTTAAGGGAGTGAATGGGCTTGTTTGATCTTCACCCAGTTCCCTTAAAAAGTCTACTCACCATTACATAGAGACAGCAGTAGTTAATACTGGCATTATCAGTAGTGCTAATAACAACATAGTTATCAGTCCACTACCAGGAATAATATCAATAATCATAGTTATGCATCTAATTCACTCCTAGCAAGAATAATACCAATCATAGTTTTTTTAAATTCCCCACTAGTAGTAGTATCAATAATCACAGTTATACAATTTACTATCAGTTATATCAATAATCTCAACTACTGTGTACTAAATTCCTACACCATTAGCCAGATAATCCCCTGTGGATTCTCTTCAGATAAGGGAACTAGAGCTCAAGAGTTACACTTGGCCAAAGCCAAGGCTGGATAACTAACTCTTCAGATTCCCCCTCCACTGTGTTCCTCAACCCTCCTCATCTGCTATGCTCTTGGGAGCAGTCCATAAGGCCTGAGGAGACCGTTTTTCCTCCGGGATCTGTGGGAATGTCGTTGATGCCTGTCCCACACAGAGATCCACAACGGGTAGGTTACTTTTCTGGTACTTACAGTCTCAGATCGTGGGTGGTAACAACTGTGTGTCTCCCAAAGCCAGCAGTCCTCCCTGACCTCCATCAGCCTGCAGGTTTGGTTGGATGAGCTTTCTGTAATGGTGGGAAGCAGCTCCAACCCCCTCAGAAAAGGCTTGGACTGAGGAGAGAGTAAACTGTGCCTACCTCAGCACCTTTCCTCTTGAAACAGATGCCGGAAAGGATGTTTTTACTTAGAAGCTCTAAACAGCTGAATTTAAAACTGACCAATGGAGGATCAGGTGGGTTCTGTAGGAAGCTGTAATCCAGAGTTTGAAACTGATTTCTGCTGACAGTTTCAACCATAACATATTTGTCAAGAGGAAATACTGGGAACTCTTAAGGAGCAGTGTTCTGTCCCAGGAAAGAGGAAAATACTTCTGTTCTGACCACTGAATGAATAAAGGAAGAATGAATCCAGGCACAAATGACCTGGCTGAAGGTTAAAAGATTTTAATGTAAAAAGGCTAGCAGATTGTGGAAGCAAATATAGTCAATTTGTATTTACAGACAGGGATTAAATAAGCTAATCTTACAGGAGTCTGTGCAGGCAATTGTTTGGGAGCTAGATAGATTCATCTGCATGCAAAGAATTGTGAATGAATGAGGATCCATGGCTCAGTGGGCGGGCCGGGCATAGCAGAGACCACCAGTCCAGATAACCAGACATTCACGTTTCCCACTGTTTTGTTCTATTGTATCCAAATGTGAGAAGCTGCTTCCCAGTCCCCCACACACAAAGCCCTTTATTGGACTTTACTGATGCATGATCCCTGATGCTTTACTCAAACTGCCAGCCCTAAAAGAGTTTGCTTGATGGTGTCTGGCAGCTCAGCTTTGCCCCCAAGTAGATTTATGAGCTGTGAAAGATGGTCGAATTAACACCCCAAGCATTCCTGATAGGACTAGAGGGTCAGAGACAAGCTGGTATTTGTGTTCCTCCCAGATGCAGCACACCATCTTTGTGTCTTCCAGGCCCTTCCCGGTGGGGTTTGGAGAGAGCAAGTAGGAGGAGACACCACACACCCTTCTCCCAGCTGACAGCACAAAGGGTCCCATGAAATTCCAGATGATGTTATTTGGCATGTAACATCTTCTAATGGCAGCATCTCCCAATTCAAAGGACTGAACTGAAGTGGTAACTGTCTGTGTGCCCCCCTGGAGAGAGAAATGATCTTTTCTCTGGGTGGGATTAACTCCTAGGGCTCTGACAAATGCTAGGGGTGGGCCTAGAAACATCCATTTATGGAATACTACTAATTACTAATTGTGGCAGTAGAGCACATTCATTGTAGAAAATTTGGAAAAGGCTAAAAAGTACAACAAAGTAGAAATCACCCATTATAGAAATAGTTTACTGTTAAAATCTTGATGTAATTATTTACGATCTGTTTTCTATGTGTACAGACAGGTAATTTGTTGGTTTTGTTTTAACAAAGCCAGATCATGTTGTATAACCTGAATCCTTTCTTTTAATATTATATCCAAAGCATTTTCCCATCTCCTAAATACCTCTCTTTGGAAAAGCTTATTTTTAATGACCACATTGTGTTCCATGACATGGAATAAAGTACCTCGACTTAGGGCATGGGTTGGAGGGGGGCAGTGTCGGGAGCAGCCGTCCTCAGCATGTTATGTGGATAACGGTGCTTCAAACTGAAATCAAAGTTCAAACCCAAGAGGAGTTTTTTACTTCTTTCTGATAAAGAGATTCAGATAGAAAAACTTGCTTTCTGAAGGGAACCTTGGCATAATCACCCAAAGCATTTTAGGAAGACTCCAAATACTAGATAGCCTGTGTCCCAAAGTTTCTTAGTTTTCACAGCAAGAATCTCCCTACCACGTGTGTCCCCTTTTCCTCAACCACCTGTAAATTGCCCACTCTCACTTCTGAAATCCAACACTCCATCCCCACTTTTTTCCTTTGCCCAAAGTATCATATGTACCTAACACTGCCTCAGTCTTTGGAATTGTCATGTTTATGTGAATTCCCATGCACAGGTAACTAAAATTTGATTTTCTCCTGTTAATTTGTCTCTGTTAATTTGATTATTAGACCAGCTAGAAGAATTCAATATATATATATACACACACACACATTCGTTCTCCACAGTTGCCAAAAGCACCATGAGTTTTGCTTCAGGGGACAATGAGTATGTACAAGCCTGTGCCACACCAACAAGATGCAGGATCAAGACTCTCTGAATTTCCACTGCCTGATACTAAAATATATAAAGCTTTAATAATTCATTTAAAAATATGAAGTTATTACAAGAAGAAACAGTAAAAATTATTGGAACAATAAAAAATGGAATGGCATTTCAAATCAATGAAAACGAATTAATTATACAGTAAGTGGTCCTGACCCTGCCATTGGAAGTGGGGTCTTGTGTTGTCACAAGGAAAGCATTCTAGGAGATCCACATATGGGGGATTGTGGTGCCAGATGCAAAACCAAAAGAGTGCCTCTTTTGGGTTCCCAATGTTGTATCCCTGTCTATCCTGCCACGGATAATCAAGACAAGAAAAAGAGCCAAAGTCCAGAGATTCTGTGCCATGTTAAAACTTAGTCCTTTGGAGCCTACACAGTTTGCCATGGGCCCCAGGAGGCTGCTAAACCCACATGACTACTACAGAGAGAGAGCACATAAACAAATGAGGTAAGCCCTGGCTGGTGTGGTTCAGTGGACTGAGTGCCGGCCTGCGAACCAAAAGGTTGCCAGTTCAATTACCAGTCAGGGTGCATGCCTGGGTTGTGGGGCCAGTCCCCTGTTGGGGTGTGCAAGAGGCAACTGATTGATGTTTCTCTCCCTCCCTCCCGTTGCCCAAAACATCATACATACTTAACACTGCCCAGTCTTAAGTATAAGTCTTAGGTAAAAAGTAAATAAAATATTTTTTTAAAATGGGGTGAGTTTTAACCAACAAGAGAGAGAAGGGCCTTGTTAGCTGGGATTATGTTATTGTGTCTTGGGCTTGATATTTCAAAATAACCAATCAGCTTCCCAAGCTTTCCCAGGCTTCTGATGGGTCCACCTCCTAACAAATCTATTTCCTTCCCAGGCTTGACTGACAGGCCTCTATGGTTGCCATTTTGCCTCCTCTGTGCATGTACTTACTTCCTTCTTTTCTGTTCCTTCCCCCAGAGATCTGAGGGGAACAGACCGGTGGTTCCCTGGTGAGTGTATGAAGCTGTACCTTCCTAGGGAAGCACACAGGCTTCTAAATATCTGATCCCCTTTGCTTCCTTCCTTTATTAATAATTAGCTAACTACCCACACCAATGCTAATATGAGTGATTAACTATTCAGAGAAAAATGAAATCTTTACCTCATATCATATTTGAATATAAATTCCAAATGGATTATAAAGCCCAATATTTTTAAAGATAGAACTAGAAGATGATAAAAATGAATATTTATGTGATCTCAAGATGAGGAAACATGAAAGCAAAAGAAGTTGTAAATTGAAAGGCAGACATTACATTAAAATTTTAAAATTTGATGATGTATAAAATACATAACTACAAAAAGAAATATAAAACAGACCAGAGATATAACAAGAAAAAAAGTTCAATCTTAGAATTAATAAAATAAACAAAAGCCAAAACAAGTTTACACCAATTTTATCAAATTGGGGGAAAAATTTTTTTTTAAGATTTTATTTATTTATTTTTAGGGAGGGAGGGAAGGAAGGGGGGGAGAGAGAGAGAGAGAGAGAGAGAGAAACATCAATGTGCGGTTGCTGGGGGGTTATGGCCTGCAACCCAGGAATGTACCCTGGCTGGGAATCGAACCTGGGACACTTTGGTTCCCAGCCCGCGCTCAATCCACTGAGCTACGCCAGCCAGGGCTGAAAAATTTTTTTAAGAATAATACTCTTGTAGAGATGCTAATGATGGGTACTCTTGTATACTGCTGGTAGGAGTGTAAGTTGGTACCCTGGAGGACAATTTGTAAATCTGTAATTCATAAAATGATGAAACATCATTTCCCAGCCTTCCTTTTCAGATATTAAGAGAAATAATAGCAAATATCATCTACTGTGTGGTGTTATATATCAGACTGTACCAAAATGATCACCATTAATTTTCCTAACAAACCTATGTGGTTTCATCTGTAGTGATGCTCATTTTACAGATGCAGAAATGGGGGTTAACTATTTGTAAGCTGTATACATTTCATTGTTCTGACACTATTTCCCATGTATTGTTTTGTTTTGTTTCATTTGGTCTGATTAAGCTCAATACACATAATAAATTAGAAACATTAATCCTATTCCCCAAATAAAGTCTAGAGGAAAAGCCTTATTCATAGGTCTTTAGCTGCCTTCTGCAATATGCAGAGCTGCCCACCAGCTAGGGTGCAGAAGGATGATACTCTGCACTGTAAGGCCCACTGACTGAAAAGTCACGTCATCTTATCACCACGTACTTGGGCCTTTAGTATAGAGGCAATAGATGACTGGGGCAGTAGAACATTATTTATGCAGTTAAATTCCATTAGAACCTCTAAGGAATGGAGTAGAGCCAAGAAGTCCAAACCCTATCAATCAAGGACATTGGAAAATGCATTCATGATTCTCCACGACTCTTACCAACAAGTTAGTCCATCCTGTCTCTCGGATATTTTGTAAAGCATGTATTTGGACTTCTTGTCTTTTATTTTCAAGATTAAATTGTTTGTGGTATGAAATGCATTTTCAGAACAATACCCTAGTTCCTAACCTTGTATCTATAGAAAATAAATTTTTATGATTCAATTAAGAACTATCACACAGGAATCTTTTTGACTGTATTATTAAGAGGTTGCCTGTAAATCCATTTGTGTTAGAGAGGTGTTCTCAATGCTGGTTGTCATTAGCATCACCTAGAGAATTTTGAAAACACTGCCACTTGGGCCTAACCGCAGAAATTATGATTCAGTTGGTCAAGAGTAGACTTAGAGTACATATCAGTATTTTTAAAAGATCCCAGAAAATCCTCATGTGCAGCCAGAATCGAGAGTCTTATTAAAGTTCTCAGCATTTGATCCCTTGAATTGCCTTCTCAACCGGGCAGCTGGCTCCATGCAGACAGGGACCATGTTGGTCTTGTTCATGATTGTCCTCCCAGCATCCAGCCCAATGCCTGGGACATTCGTATTAAGTGACTGCAATGATACCCTTGGAGTTCATTGATTCAGACCTGAGTGGTAGCCGATTTAGATCCATCACTGGCCTTTGGGGAGAGTGGGGGATGGCGGGAACTAGAGGCTCTTAGAACTGGTTTGACCCAAGTTTGGAAGTAACTGAAGATAAGCACATAATGGGTGCCCAGGGTATGTGGGGATTTTAGCAAGGGTTGGAGGCAGGCTCAGATAGCCTTGAGTGTGAAAAGAATGATTCAGTGTGAAAAACAATGATTTCTTTCTTTTTTAAAAATGTTTATTGAGAGAGAGAAACGTCATCGATTTATTGTTCCATCCATTCATGCATTCATTTGTTGATTCTTGTGCCCTGATTGCAGCTCAAACCTGCAACTGTGGCATATCGGGACAACACTCTCACTAACTGAGCTACCCAGCCAGGGCAACAATGATTTATATCTTAAAAGACCCTGAGATATCAATTGTGTGAGGAAAGTGAGATAGGAGACCAGTTAAGGGTTTGCAGTAGAGACCAGAGTTGGCCAAGCCTGGGGAGCTGTGTAGTCACTCACGTTCAGGGACATGCTTCTGCATTCCTATAATTCCAAGCACGAACTTGTGCTATAAATCAGAGCTCTGGTGGCTACAGCAGTGTTCAGAGGGGATTGATTCTCATCAAAGAAGATTAATAAGAATGGGGTTGGAGTGGTGGGGATGGGGGAAAGCGGTCATAAAAAGCTGGCATAGAAGAGTTCCAAAGACTAGGTAACCAGAGGGAAAAGATGCTGCTTTGGATTTTCTGCAAGTTGCTGTTTGAAAGAATGAAGGGAGGCCCAAGGGCTGGCCTCCCTTCTTTAAAAGAGTGTGATATTTTGTATTGTTCTGGCCCTGAAGCAAAATCATAAGGGCAGTGTTTGGTGTAGAGGATGGAGGAAGCCAAAGTACAATTTTTATATATTGTTTTAAAATATTAATTATTTAATTTTGACTAGATATTATATTGGCATGGCTCAACAATATTAACACACAAAACATTATTCAATAAAGTCTTTCTTCTGTCCACATTCCCTAGTCGCCCAATTCTCCCACATTAAATAAATGCTATTATTTGTTTCTAGTGTACCCTACCAAAGATTTTAATGCACATACAAGCAAATATGAATGTATATATGTATATATTTAACCCCCCCTTTTAAATTCATATTGTACACACTGCTCTGCATTTTCCTATTTTCTTTTCTTTTTTTATTAGAAAGAGAGGGAGAGAAACATCAATGTGTGGTTGCCTCCCACATGGCCCCCACTGAACACCTGGCCTGCAACCCAGGCATGTGCCCTGACTGGGAATCGAGCCAGTGACCCTTTGGTTCACAGCCTGAGCTCAGTCCACTGAGCTACACCAGCCAAGGTGCATCTTCCTATTTTTATTCAACAATGTGGATCTCTCCATATTAGCATATCCAAAGCACACTCAGCTTGCATGGCATTCCATTATGTAGATGTGCCTCAATCTATTTTACCAGTTTCCTATTGATGGACATTGACAATATTTCAAATATTTGTCATTATCAAAAAAAAAGCTTCAGTGAACAACTATATGGTCATGTCATATTTTGAACGTGTGAGTATATCTGTTGGATCAATTCCCAGAAGTGGAATTGCTGGTCAAAATGTCAAAGGGAGTGATGGGGGAAACCAAAGTGCAGTTTAAAAATGTAAAATGTGGCCCTGGCTGGTGTAGCTCAGTGGATTGAGTGTGGGCCTGTGAACCAAAGCATCGCAGGTTTGATTCCCAGTCAGGGCACATGCCTGGCTTGCAGGCCATATCCCCAGTATAGGGTGTGCTAGAGGCAACCACACATTGATGTTTCACCCCCTCCTTTCTCCCTCCCTTCCCCATCTCTCTAAAATAAATAAATTCTTTTTAAAAATGTAAAGTGAACATAGTGAAAATTGAAAGGTGTAAAAGGGATTAGAGGGAAAAGCAAGCCTCCCTCCTACACCATCCCCTACCACTCAGTTCTCTTTATAGAATTAATTAGCATCATCAGTTTCTTCTGCTTTTCCCCAGAGATTCTGTGCATAATCAGATATATATTTGGGTTTTGTCTTTCTCATATTATTCTTCTTTTGTTTTGAAAACCACAAATAACAGCACACCTGACACTTTGCTTTCCCCCTCTCCCCACGGTCTATTTAAGATACCTCTGTGTCAATATGCATTGCCTCAGTCTAAAGGGTAATTTTCTAATTATACCCCAGTGTGGTACAGTTGTAATCAGTCTTTTAAGTTTCTTTTTTTACCCAGCTAGAAAACAATTCAGCTCAAGTCTGAGATTCCCATAGAGTTGAAACAAGTCTTAGAGGTTACATCTGTTTTCAAGATATGAGTGATTTGGGGCTTTGTTGTATCTGCATTTCCATCTCAGTGGACCGACCATGATGTGGGGGAAGAAAGATGATTCAAGAAGGTAAACCACTTCAGAAGGCTCATACTCTCTGACTCACTAAATCCTGATGAACTCCAGGAAGCTGTCATATCAAGTCTTGCAGGTAGCCTATCCCATTCAGCCTTCAACTGTTTTACATCAGCATAAAATTTGTATTACAAATAAGGATTTGGGTCTGCTATACCCCCTTGGATTTCAGAAGAGGGGTAGTAAGGCAACAGAGGTTAACCAACTTATTCATGGCCACCCATCTAATATAAGCAGAACTAGAACAGGAGCCTCCCAAGCAGTGTCCACCTCCTTCTCCTCTTCTCATGCCAGGATCCTCATTCACCTTCTCAGGACAGCTGGTGTCCTAAGTTGGTAGTTAGCAGAGGATCTCACCAGTTCCTTCATATGACATCTGTGCACGTGACCACCATATTACTTGAACACAGAGAGCTGCTTGTAGAGTGGATGTTCCAGGCATCCCTGCAGAACTATGGGGAGGATGTTATGGGGAAGAAGGCAGTAGGTAGTCTGATCTCTCCAGTAGAACACAGGACTAATTGGTACAACACTAAGGAAATGGTAGATCCAAGAGCTCACAAGAACCATGCATCAAAACACTCGTGGGCCTTATCTAGGCGAATTGCATGGTAGTTACTAAATGTAATTCTTATCCGAATCACCTGGGATAGTCTGCAGGTGAAAAATAGTCTCCCAAGAGTCACTTGCGAAAGATCAAAGTGGGGTCCAGAAATTTGTATTTTTTACCAGCACTCTGGGTGGTTCCAACAGAGCTAATGCTAAGCCCACATCTGAAGAAATGCAAATGAAGTGGAAAGAGCACTTTACAGTCAGATGTGGATGGGTCCAGGGCTCAGCCCTTTCCCTAAGACACTTACTTGCTCTGAGCCTCAGTTTCTCACAGTATTAAATGAAGGGAAAGATCATGTGTGCCCTGCCAACCTGACAGGGTGGCCATGAAGCTCAGATGAGGTAATGTCTGTGAAAATACTTGGCAAATACTTGCATATAAATGCAAGGAGGCGTTACCTCATTGTGCTCATGAAGAAAAGGTATTTGGAAGAGCCTGATTTATTTCCAGGGCTCAGCAACAGCTCCCAGCTACGTTTTGGGAGTCTGCTTCAAAATCCACATTTATTTTCTCCCTAAACATTTTCTTGTCAATAGGCTTTGCCCGTGAATGGCTTCATTGTAGGTCAGCTTCCGCTTTTCAGGGCTTTGTGCTGATTGGTTGATTTCAGAGGCTGAGACTCAGTGCATTAATTATAGAACTAATGAAAAGAGTGTTCTCCCTCCAGACTCATTCCTGGCCCTGGCCCCTCAGAATTCCCTGAATTTGGAGGACCTTTGTGACTTGAATCTAGATCACAAGATAGCCCTTTGGTAATCCCACGGGGTCACAGTTGCACCCAATGCTTCATTCAAGGGAGGACCAAGGAAACGGGAATAAATGCCCGGCATCTGCCTTCCTTCTTTTCCTAGAGAGATGCAAAAATTCCAAGTGACAAGATAGAGATAGAGATAAGACAGAGCCAGTGTGGGATTCACTCCCTGGAAATTTCTAGGAGTGGCACAATGTCCTAGTACTTATGGTTTTGGTAGGTCTCTTAGAATGTCAGAGAATAGCACTCCCTTCTCCCAAAGAAGAGGTTCATACTCTGTGGTCTCTGATCTAATGAAAACGCAGGTTGCTTCAGATGGATTAAAAGAAGTTTCTTTCTCTTTTCTCCTTTAAAGTGCCTGTAGGCCTGGAACTACCTTTTAGAGCAAGAGATAAATTGCAAGAGGTCTTTTCATGACCAGGTAGAGAGAGCCTTAATTTTCAGCTTGCACAGTTTGCTTCCACTAACATGAAGGAGTATTCTTTCACGTGGCCTCCTCCTTAGGCTGTTCTTGACCTCTCATGATTGAGGTACTTATATTTTTTGCAGTCCTTGTGTTCTTTTAATAAAGAAGGGAAAGCCATTTGAAGATAGAAACAACAGTCCTTTCGCTGTCGCCTCTGCAGAAACAATTTTAGCACAGAATGAAAAGGCAGCAGGTTTTTCCCTAGTTGTCAAAACGCTGCAGTTGACCTTCTCTTTAGGTGAGGACCTGCCGTGGTAAGTTTCAGAATAGCTGATAGTGTTAAAGGGCCTCCTTTAAGAAGGCCTAGTGTTCTTAAACACCTAGAGTTTGATTACCTTTTGCCCCAGCTTTAATAAACATGTCCTCAATGATTACTAGAATCAAGGCAATGCACAGGAGAAGGAAGGATAATTACTAGCACTTACTACACACCTGCTCAGAAAATGTTTTTCTGCAGGAAACTAAAAAACAGTAATTCCCTTTGCCTTAGTAATTCCCCAAACCTTGCTGTGCTTTGCAATTACCTCAGATCTTTTTTAAAAATACTGATGCCAGGCTCTCACTCCTAGGCATTCTGATTGAATTAGAGTGTAACCTGGGCCACAGGGATTTTTAAAAGCTCCCTGGGTGATTCTAATATCCAGCAAAGTTAGGGAACTACTGGCATAATTTCTGTTCTTCAAGTTTCAATTCAATATTTCTTCCTTCAAGAAGCATTCCCTCAGTCCATTTCTCCCATCACCTCCACACACAGCCATGACCTTGACCCTGTGGGGTATCCCTCCTAGGCTTCTGCAGTACCTGGTACTTACCTTTTCATAATACTGGCCACTGCACTCAACATCCCTTTTCCAGAATCCTGGGAGATTCTTCAAGACAGCCCAGCTGTCCCACTTACCCTTGAATCCCCAGAGCCTAGAACATCATTGGTTAAGTACTAGTTGAAAGAGTGAAGTAATTTTCTGTTTGGACATTTCATTTTACTCATTCTGTACATGCCAATTTTCTTTCTCTGATGATAATAAATGTCACTGTGTTTTGCCCAATTAATCACTTTTTCATAGTTATTTGATCATGTAATAAAAACGAAGCATTTGCACTATTTTATGTTTTCTATGACTTATAAAATATTGTAGGAAATATTGCCAGCTGAAGCTCTCAAAAGATCCAAAAATCTTGGTTTTTCACAAGGTTAAATGATTTGACTTGGTTCAGGAGCATTATGTATGAAAATATATATTTACTCTAAGGTTTCCATAGGTTTAATACCCGGTTTTGCTATTACTTAAAAGTTTGTTTTATAAAATATAGCTTATGAAAGTAGACAAAGGCAAACCAGTGTCTCCATTTTGTAAGTTTCAAAAGGGCGTGCGCGCGCGCGCAAACATACACATACACATTTCTGAAGTTGTACAGGCTTTATTTTCAAAATTCAGACGAAACATCTGCAAACACAGGCCCCCCTGTAACACCACGAAGGGGTCAGATGACAAGTCTGGGCGACTGGGGGCCTTCAGAACCACCATAATTTTCTCCACGCTCCGGGCCCGCATTTCTGGTTTCTGCGATGCCTGCAGACTTCTTAATGTGTCTGTCTTTGTAACTACGCCGGGACGCATGAATGGCGGTGAAAATAACGTGACTGTGGAGAGCGCGCGTGGGGGCGGGGGTCCGGGATGGGCGGGGGCCGGACCACTGGGAAGGTCAGATGCGAAGGGGCGACATCACTCAACTGGCCTCAGGCCACTGACTCCTTTAGGCAGCGAGATGTGGGCGGGCAGAGGATGGTGAGATGTGGGCGGGCAGAGGATGCAAAGGATCCGGGTCCCCGGTTAACCCTGTGCGCGCCTGCTACGGAGCTACCCCGGGCACACAGACCATCTCCCTGGAGACGCAGGGCATCACCCCACGCGCAGACCACTGTCCGCTGTCGCAGCACCAAGTCCATTTTCCTCTGAATGTACCCGTGGGCCTTTCGGTGTTGTAATTTTTTTTTTATTTCACCATTTACTCAACCATAATTACTTTACCCAGAACCATATATTCAAACTACAATTCAAATAATTTAGAAAATATTTTAAGGTAATCGTGGGGCCCCGGGAAGCTAAAAGTAGGTGAAATGTAGGTGGCTCCCTTTGCTGGCAGTCAGGACACAGCGTCCAGAAGAGGGAAGCCAGCATCGGGCAAGCTCTTAAAATTGCAGCCTTTTCCTCCACACCTTGCACGTGGGAACAATGAGGGAGTGGCCTTCTCTCTTACTTTTCTTCTCTTTTCCATAAATTTGTGATATTCGTAAGTAGAAGCCTCATCAGTTTCCACTTAGTTTTTATTAAAACTTTTTACTTCAGAAATACTCAAATCTATGGAATAGTTGAAAGTGTAGTGCAATAATACAAGTGAATATTTCCCTATCCTTCTAGCTTCAGCACTTGTTATTATTTTGCTATATTAGCTTTATCAGCTATCAGTACAGAGATTTTTTTTCTCCTAAATTATATATTGTAGATCTCATGACATTTTACCTTGAAATAATTTACATATGGCAACTAGGAATATGACCTTTTCCTTCTTAACCACAATACTGTTATGACACCTACAAAAATTAACCCTAATTAAATAACATCACTTAAAATATAGGTCATATTTAAATTTCTCAGTTGTTCCAAAAATGCCTTTGAACTAAAAATTTTAAAATCCAGAATCCAATACAGATGGATTGCATTGCATTTAGTTATGTTATTTATTTTTTATGGTAATTCTGTTATGTAATTTTATTATTTTCAGTCTGCATAGTATATTTCTGGAGTTTAAAGTTGGGGACTGCATTTATTCTAGACCTATCTTTTCCCTAACGTTAGCACATTTTTAAACCAAGATTTTGGCAGATTTTCTTTGTTGCTAAGCTGCTAGTATACAGGTGGTTTTCCTGTGCAGACTGGAGTGCTTCCTCCTCTGCAGTCTGGCCCAAGCCTGATGCAACACAGTCCCCTTTCCCAGGCGGTTGCCTTCAGAGCCAAGTGTCCGGTAAAGGCTCTTAGTCTCTCCATTGGCTCCCAAGGCTCTTACTCTCTTACCTCCCCTTTGGGTCCATGACTTCTGTGCTGTTTTACAGTAACTCTGATCAAGTCCTAAGTAAACCATTCTATTTTCTCTTCTTAGGTGATCTTTAAAAATATTTTTAAACTTTCCCCAAGTTCCATCACTGTTCTGGTCACATATGTGGACCTCAGAATTCTTTTCCTACACTTCTGTTGACTTCTCCCCTGGCTTATCTATAATAAATGTGTATTGAGTACTTGCTATATGTCAGACAGTATATATACATACATATACATATATACGCTTATATATATATATATATATATTCCTCAGAACAATGTCATAGAATTGACACCATTAATATTACCTCCGTTTTATTTTTATTTTTTTAAGATCTAATGCTCTTTTTTAAAGATTTTATTTATTTATTTTTAGAGAGAGGGGAAGGGAGGGTGAAAGATAGGGAGAGAAATATCAATGTGTGATTGCCTCTCGAGCGCCCCCTACTGAGGACCCTGCCTGAACCCAGGCATTTGCCCTAATGGGGAATCGAACCAGCAACTTTTTGGCTCGCAAGCACTCAATCCACTGAGCCACACCAGCCAGGGCTATATTGCTTATATTTTAGAGATGAGGATATTGAGACTTAGAATAAGTAATTTATCTGGTGGGTATGGCAGGGCAGGACGTGGAGCTGGGACTTGATCTTTGGTTATCTGACTCCAGAGGTCATGTTCTTAACATTAAACACTACCTTTGAGACATTAACATATTTAGAGCTCTCCTTTTAAGCAACACATAAAAAGCCTGCATAATTGGAAGGTGTTTCATCCATCAGGTTACATCACTGTTTCCATAATTTATTTGGTAGAAATTGGTGATGCTCATGTGCCAGGGCTGTGTATTGAGCACAAGGCTAATATTTTAACTAAATGACATTTGGAGAGCTCATATCAGCTAGTTGTTGGCTCACTGAGGCAGAACACCACTGGTGATATGCCTGGGAGTCAGGGAATGTTCAACCATCCCCTAAACCAGTGGTTTTGCTATGTCTGAAATTCCAAAAACCATTACAACTTAATACACATTTAGATGAATGACATACGTTGCCCCTTAGTTACTTTGTCAAGTGAGAACATTCAATTTTTAAAATTACCATTTTATAGACCTAGTATCATCATTTTATAAAGGAAAGGATATTTAAACCTATCTCCCTCTACCCCTACAAAAAAAATTAGAAGGGACATTATCTCAAAATTAAGAATAATCCTTAATCTGAAAAATTCAGCTCTATCAAAATACACTATCTTATTTTTATTTTTCTTATTTTGTGGTGGACAGATATAAGCCTCATACTGAACTGGTTTTGAATATGACCATACAGACCAACACCATCATTTTACTAAGGAGATGATGATTCATCAGACCTCTTTACGTGAGCCAGATTGCTATGATGGAGTCTGCAGGCCCAAATGGAAGGGATTAGGCAAAAAATCACTGGGAGTGGTTTCCCCCTGGTCAAGTGCAAAGGCCTGATGCATCCATAAGCCTATGGACGTAGGACTGGCAGAAAGACATTCTGACTCAGCCGGGACAAGGGTGCACAGAGGATGAAGGATGAAAGTATTGGCGGAGGGTGTTCAAGGTCTATGGCCTCGTGATGGGAGAGTGGGGCAGTGATGAAAAGACCTTGGTTCAAGTTCCAGCTCTCTTCTGTGTCTTTGGAGAAGTCACTGAATGACTGTTAACCGGTGTCCTCACTCATAAAATGCCATCTCATAAGGTAGGTAAGAGGCCATTCAAGAAAATGCTTTTCAAATTAAAAAGCAAATACAAATGATACGAATTATTATTGATGAGCTTTTATTGACAAAGGCTTTAAAACAAATATGTGTGGTATAGTTCTGGAGTAGCAAGAATTTTAGTTTGGAACATTATTTTTATGTCACACAGGTTAGAGACGTTGAGGGAAAAGATTCAATCATAAATAATCCTAAAATAATTTCAATAAAGCCAATTTTCTGGCCTTTATAGAACAAAGTATAATCTCAGCTAAAGAGATGTTTGAATTGGAAACTTTGAAAGAACTTTAGAAATATTGTTTGGTTCTAGATGTTGCTTTAAGAGATGAAACATTACATTATACATGATAGCAACTTATATGATGAAATTAAAATATTTTATAAATATGTTAAGATATTTATAATATTTTCTGGAAAAATGTTAATTTATCATATGCAATTCCAATACAGTGCTTGAATATGATTTATACAATTGAGGATTTATTTCTGAATTTAAGATATCTATTGACAAATCCAGTAGCTACTCCCTCAGCAAAATAAAGTATCTCAAAATTGAAATTAATAAAAAAAAAAACTAAGGACTGTTATGACTCAAAAATTATCATCTAACTTTGCATTTCTGGCAATAGAGCACAAATCAAGCTGTTATAATCCAAACAGCACAACTAACAATTTTGCTGAAATGAAGACAAAAATACATAATAACTCGCAAATTACATGTCGTTATTACTCATCCGGCACTCACCAATGCAGCAGAACGCCAGATGTGCACTACAATCATTAACTTCGAATGTCTTTGATATTTTACCAACTCCCACTAATGTAAAAATTGAGGGTTTTTTTAAAAAATTTAATTTATTTTTTAAAGATTTTATCTATTTTTAGAGAGAGGGGAAGGGAGGGAAAAAAGAGAGAGAAACATCAATGTGTGTTTGCCTCTCATGTGGCCCCCAATGGGGACTTGGCCTGCAACCCAGGCATGTGCTCTGAGTGGGAATTGAACTGGCAACCCTTTGGTTCATAGCCTGCACTCAATCCACTGAGCTACACCAGCCAGGGCAAAAAAAAAATGGAGTTTTCATATGTATATGTTTAAATATTTGTTGTTTAAAGGTATCAAGGTAAAATGATAGAACACAATTATTAGCTTGAATTAGGCTTATTTAATATTTAGGCTTTTGATCTGGATTTCCGTCCACCGGCACTCTTGCCCCAGGCCCTGCAAATGTTGGAGAAGGACCAAGAGAGGCAACTCTTATTTGGTGTGATGTCTCTGCCTGAATAATCCTAGTATTGCCCACCCCCTATTTCCTCAGCTCTGAGAACCAATTCCTTATCTCCATGCCCTCCCCTGATGTCTTGCCCTCTCCCTCTTGGATTTCCAAAAAGGCTCTAGTGGGACAGACTTTTTGTTTTAATGTGCTCTGCTCCTCAGTTTAGTGCCCCCCGCCCCTCCCTGGGGTTCTGGAATGGTTTTCTGCGGGGTGGACTGCAACTCAACCAGAGCAACACCACAAGGTGTAGGATCTGTTGGGAACCACCCTGCCTGGTATCAGAAGCTGTAATCCCCGCCAAGGCTAAGGTGGAGGGAATGACCTTGGACTATAAACCGCTGAGGAGACAAAAGCTTATCTCCCTGGCAGGAGCTCCGCTTCTGCTCCTTTTACTTCATCCATAACTGGCCCCCAATGCTTGGTTGGTTAGCCAATGACAGGTAAGATCCCCCAAGGGGGAAACGACCTGAGACAGGCATGATTACGTGGGAGGCCCCCAAGGAAGGACTTTGGGGACTACAGCAAAAGGGGGTTATGGACTCTTGCCCCTCGGCTTTGTCATAATAGCCTGAGTCTTCATTGTCTGTGAGAGAATCTCCTAATCTCTCTTCCTTACTTCCCACTGCCTTACTTCCCTTGCTCCACCTAAGCCTGAAACAATGACAGAGGGTGGTGCAGCCCTGTGCTGGAAAGAGCTGGTTCCTCGGGTGATCAGGCCTAAGAAAGAATATGTAAAATCCTGTGAAACCTGCTTTGTTTAGAATGCTAACAATTGAATGATAAGGGTCCGAAGAAGAGGTAAGTTTGTTCCTCAAAGTTTTACAGCTCTTTAGCTATCTGACCCTGACTCAAAATAGGCCCTCAGAGTTCCTTGTTATTTGATCCTTACTTCCTGGCAATGAGTAATGAGCTTTACCTGAATTCCTGTGTAAACGAACCCAATAAAAGCCATTGAGGAAAAGGCTCTTGGTCCTTCTCCTTCGAGAGATCAGCCACCTTTCCTCCCCAAGCAGATCATGTCTTGGTAGACTTATTCTCATCCGTGGCAGTCGGGGGGCCCTGTGGGCAGAGCTCCCCCACAGGATGCCTTCGGTCCCTCCCAACTGTAAGCCTGAAATATTCATTGGCAGCCATGGTTCCCCAGCCAATTTCAGGGTTCAGACAGGGGGATAGGCCACCAAGACAAACTCTCAGATCTCCTAAAGGACACCCCCACCCGTAGAGCTGAGCTCTCACTTTCGATATTTAGCAAGTACCAGGAAGTCTATGAATTTCAATGAGGACCTAGTGGCAAACTTTGAGATAAATGATAAAATGATAAGCAAAGGAACTTTTATGTTACTGAATTTTGTAAAACTCCATTACCAAAACAAAACACCAGCGCTGACTACATTGTTTTCTGGAGCATTTTCAAAAATCAAGCTCATTTAGACATGAAACAGTAGTTATTGTTATTATTATTTTAAAGGCAAATGAAGCTTTTGTATTAAAAGAGAAGGCTTCCTCTGCTATTTTGAACAAATCTACCTCTAAGTAGTAGTCACCGTTTAAGGCTGCTAAGAGCTTGAGGCTGCAGACAAATAACCCTACGGGCCCCTTCCGGCCCCTCCTGTCAACACCCTACAGCTCCTCCAAGCAGGCTAATTCTCCTGCTTGCAAACAAGCAGCTCTTGAGCCTTCCGTCTGTCCCCAACTTTCCTCAGGCAGCCTACTTGCTTTCTGGCAAGCATGTTGTCATCCTACACTGAGGTCCTCCTTCATTCTGGGTGACTCACTGACAATTTTTGTGACACTGTATAGGTGCCAGCCATTCACAGTTACTCAAAGTGGTTTCACCATCCAGATTTTCCTGAGGGTTTATGTTATGGATTTTTAACAAAGCTTTGCAGGAACATTCAAATCCACCTAAGAAACTGGTTGCATACCCACATGGCCGAGACTGCTGGTATTAAGGCATTAAGGACATGACAGTCCTAAATATCTTTCCTCTAGGCATGCTGCTGCTGGTATGTTTTCCAAATGTTCCAATTCTGTGTGTGTGTGTGTGTGTGTGTGTGTGTGTTCAGCTTTAGTTTGCCTTTTCAAAAAAATTTTTAATTAAAAAATTTTAATTGAGAGCATTCTCAAGCCTTGGGCAATAATTTAAAGGGATAAGAAGAGAGAAAGATAAATAACTGCATCTAAATGCTGGTAAATATTTCATCCCAGGGCACTGCCGAGCAATACTTACATATGACTAAACATAAACTGTGACATCTCACCCTCCTGGAGGTCCCACACTGGCTGTCTTCCCTTCACCTCTTTGTCCGCCTCTTAAAATCAATGCAAAAGGGCCCTAACCTTGCCTCCATGTGGAGAAGAATCCTTCCCATTGTGTTCATTGTGCAAGGGAACAAAAGAACACCCAGATCAAAGGTTTGGGGTCTCCAGCCCCACCATGATCACATGACCACCCAGCTCAAAGGAGGCAACTGTCGACTGAAGTGCTGGTCGGAAGCTTCTGGCTTTTCATGGAGGGTCCCTGTGGTTACCTAGAAACAGTCCCCTCATGTCACTTACATTGCCTGGCACTATGCTGCCAACAGTCCTCTGGGAAATTCTGTATTTAGCCATTTCAAGTTGTACCCTCAATGAAAGCATCCTTTTTGTCCCTCTCTGAAACATACAACCCTGCATTCCTCTGGCCCCCAAGTTCATTTTGATTTTCCTTTAAAACTTTAGAAACAGTTTGTCTAGTCCTCACAGACCCCAAAATCCTGTTGGTAGTTTTGTTGAAGTCATATTTATATGTGCAGATTATTTATAGATTGAGATTTTTAAAATGTTAATGCTTATCTAATAATAATAATGATAATGATAAATTCATCTATGTTTTTATTTTTCATGTCTTTCTTTTCTGCTCTGAAAAGTAGTTCGGTATCCTTCATGCAGCTCTTGCATATTTCTTACTTAGTTTTTTCTTAGGTATCTTACCTCATTATTAATGGCATCTTTCATTATCTTTTCTGCTTGTTGCCTGCCGTGATGAACGATTCAATAATTTTACTGTGGCTGAAGCCAACACCTAGCTTTAAAAAGGAAAGGAGGGCTTCGGTCTGCTTCCATGCCTGCTTTTGAAAATTGAAATGGGGAAGAGTTTGAATATGGTGAACCAGAGGTCACAGGAAGGACAAACCAGGGGTAAATTCATCAAAGCTCTGCCTCAGTAAGCATTGGTCAGGAAGTAAGGAGAGCTGTTCTTTGAAGTTTTAAGAAAGCTGCAGAGTTGGGAGGAGAGCTGTAGTCCCCAAGGCTTCAAGGCCAGAAACATTCTCACCTCCTTTCAAGTCCTAATGGAAAGAGATCTCACATACCCCATTGCTTCCACATTAGGGATGTGAACACTGCATATTGTTCTCTCTTCTACAACTATGCACGTCTTGCTTATTTCTTTTTATGCTGTTCCTAGCTGAGGTGGAGTGTTACCCATCACCATTTTGTGTAAGTGCCCTTTAAGATTGCAAGTTCCCTCTAGATGTCTGCATTGGTATTCTAAAGGAAATGGGAACACTAAGGATACATTTATTAGATGCTTGCAGTGTGTGTCGAGCACTGTGCTTTACATGAGCACAGTGGATCTCACTGAATCCTCTCAATAACCCCATGGGGAAAGTACTATTCTTCTCTTCCCTATTCTATGTAGAAGACCGAAGCTCAGAGAGATGAAGGCAATTGTCCAAGGTCATGAAGTTGGTTAGTGGTAATACCAAGATTTGAACTCATGCATGCTGGTCTCCTTCACTAAAACTCTTAGTAGCTTTTAGCTATAATATATTTTTTGTGATGGTGAAAGGAAAAAAGACCTAAATCATGCCTCGACCAAACTGAAACATTACCTTTTATTAAACTTTTGTAGCAGCCATGGGAATGTACTGCTCAAATCTTTCTCTAAACGAGAGCCCACCATTAACAGTGCAATTAGCTGACAGTGTCCAGTGACAGCACCTTCAGAATCCACCACAGTGTTCACACCTAGACCGTGTTCTTCCTGGGCCACCTCCAGCCAATGACTGTCTGCAAGGGAGCTAGGAATAGGCCATTTCTGTCCAATGTGGTGTTCCTTCAGTCACTGCTGAGGCCACCTGCCTAAGGTTTCCTTAGAGCTGCACAGAGTTAAGTCTCTTCCTAAACTATCCTCCTTCCTCCCACTCTCCTCACATAGGACTCACAGCCTCTCCCCCCACCCTGTTTCTGCCCTCTCCCTTTTTATCATTCCTAGGCATTTCCCCCAGTAATCTTGTCATGTCATTCTTAGAGGACTTACTTTGATACGCCTTTCCTCAAAGATATGTCATCTTTGTGACTCTCCTAGGGGGACAATTCAAAGTCTCTGTATTTCTCTTTTCCCATTATAATGGGGAATATTCTGTAGTCTGACCAAAACTTAGCGGAAACAAAACTGATTACAAGTGTCATTTTCGTTTTGTGGGCCACAAGCTCGACCTCTGTCCAGTCCTCGGCAGATCAATTGAGCATATACACACGTATACTCAGTAAAATATTCTGTTGGGCTGGATTGTTAACATATTCTTTACTTACTACACTTCTTTCCTCGCCAGACAGGAGACAGAGAATGGTGTCTAATGTCTCTGTTGCTGTCAGTTATGAAATCGACAGGTTCTGGGAAAAACATGAATCTGCAGGGGACACTACTCACCCCGGTACAGTCCCCTTACTCCAAAAATTTTTAAATAGGTTTTTGGTCACTTGTACTTTAAATTTCATTTTTCAATTACAGCTGACATTCAATATTGTACCAGTTTCTGGTATACGGTATAGCAGTTACATGTTTATATAACTTACAAAGTGGTCCCCCAGTAAGTCTGGCACCTACCTGGCACCACATATAGGTATTACAATATTATGGACTATATTCCTTGTGCTGTACTTTACATCCTCATGACTATTTTGTAACTATCAATTTGTACATCTTAACCCCTTCACCTTTTCCATCCAGTCTCCCAACCTCCCTCCCTTCTGTCCCCCATCGGTCTGTTCTCTGTGTCTAGAGTCTGTTTAAAATAGTTTCTTAATTAAACTCTTCTGTTCCCCTTCTGAGTGTGTCCTGTGTTTCCTCTGGGAACATCGATGACACAATGTATGGCTTAGGATCAATAAATGTATTTCTTTCCAACTAGTAACAATTGCACTGGAATCTTGTATTAGTTAAGGTAAAGGTTAATCTGAGGCTAAAAGGGATTAAATAAGAAATACAGTCAATTCTCATTATTTGTAAGAGTTACACTCTGTAAAGTCAGTGTAAGTAGTTATGTTCTATAAAGTTGGTGTGAGCATGGAATTAGCAAGTACTCAACCATTGGTCATGGGAGAATACAGGATTAGATTTCTGCAAGCCTCTGGTCATGACATTCCCATTCACTGATCCACACATAACCTCGTTTTCTGTGTGTTTCTGCTTAAAGGCACCTTATTTAGTCTACACTGCTGATTCGTTAACATTGAATTCATGGCCAATAGTACTGTAAGTCATGCCTGAACAAAACTTATCTAACATACGTATTTCTCTTTAAGACACATCACGGCTTTCTTGCGTGTAGGAATACTAGACAGCACTTCAGCACTATATTTGGGAGCCATATAGTGAAATTACCAATAAAGCACAAAAATTCAACAAAACATGGTACTGCACATACACAAAAAAGAACCTTGTTTACAGTATGAGTTGAAACGATAAGGCAGAGCACTGCCTTGCTGAACCTCAGTTGGGAACGTTCTGGTTGGCCCACTCAAATTTTTCACCATTTTGGACATGCACATGTCTCGGATGACTGAAAAAGTGCCATAAGTATTGATTTTGGTGACAAATTTTAGTGAGTAGGAGAATTCACAGCTATAGAATCTATGAATAATGAAGATGAACTACGCATTTTATTTTCCTCTCGTGGAAATGTTTGGCCTATGTAGAATGGAGAGGCAGTTTTCTATGAGGTTATGCAGGACCCAGATTCCTTCCATCTTGTTGCTCTGCCATCCTCTAGGGTACTGCATTCTTCTCCATGGTTAAAAGTTACCTTCCCAGGACACCTAGGTTCACCCGCCCCCCCCCCCCCCGCCCCCGCAGAAGGGGAAAGGAAAGTCCAAAACAAAGCAGTTAAAAAAACTTGTACACATCATCGGCAAAAATTAAGTCATTTGATCACACCTATCTCCAATGAAGTGTGGAAACTGTCTCTGGCTAGGTGGCATGCACCCAGAAGAAAGAGAGATTGGACTTTGGGTAAATAACTGGCAGTTTACAAAGAATAATTAAGAAACCAGAGGTATGTTGCTATTCCTGAAACATACCAATGTGTGCTCCCACCAGTGTTATCTAGGAGTGTTTGTTTCCTCGAACATTCAGTAGCATAGTATGTATTTTTTCTTTATGCCATATGAGGCACAAAAATGGTTTTGAGTTGCCCAGGATTAGGCTTAGAGGCAGAGGATGGCTTGGCCCAGACTTTTAGGTTTATATCACTTCTCCCCACAACCCACCCCTGACAGATATTTCTCGAATGACATCATCATTTACCTCAAGCTAATATCTCCTAGGTAGGCTTCCCAGATAACAGACCTACACTCACCTTTCATCTTCCTAGTCTTTTACATGTAGAAATCTAATTTTTGTTGTTGTTGTTGTTTTCTAATGGTTTTGTGGTGTAATCCTAATTCTAACTTGTGGAAGGCTGGTTATATGTCAGGGTATCTCCGCTCCCTGACCCTTTCCTTACCACCAGAGTCCAGGGCATTTCGAATGGCATCAAAAATTGTTTATTTATTGTTTAATTAAGTTAATTGACTTAAAATTTACTCTCTTTTAAGAGAAGGAGAGGTAATATTTATTTGGTACCTATTATATACCAAGTATTGTATGGTGCTGGGTAGTATCCAATATGTCACATAATTTATTCATGATAACTCTGGAAGTTAGACATTATTCTTCTCTTAAGAAGAGAAAAGAGAAACATGGAGAGATTTCTCAAAGTCACCTAGAGTTAAATGGCAGACAGGACTAATATTCAAACTAGCCATGTCTGACTCCAAAACCAGTGCTTGCCCACAGTGCAGAACTGCCTCCCAGGGTCAGGGCTTGAAGGAGGCAAATGAGAGGAGTGAGCCTAGGATGCAAAATGGAAGGGAGTACCAATGAACTCAGTAATCAAGATATTTTAATGCAATATTTTAAAAATCAAACTTAATGCAAAACAATCCATAATGAACAAAAATTGAATTTTGAAATAAAGTTGGGCCATGGCTGGTGTAACTCAGTGGATTGAATGCCAGCCTGCAAACCAACGGGTCGCCAGTTCGATTCCCAGTCAGGGAACATACCTGGGTTGTGGGCCAGGTTCCCAGATGGGGTCATGCAAGAGGCAACCACACAATGATGTTTCTATCCCTCTCTTTCTCCCTCTCTTCTTCTCTCTCTAAAAATAAATAAATAAAATCTAGAAAAAAGAAAGAAAGAATCATTATTACCGATTTTCCTTTTGTCTCAAGTTCCTATATAGTTCCACAGCATTGTTACTGATCCTGCTTTTATTTAAGATCATAAGCTGAGTCATTGAATGAAAGTGCTGTTTTAGGATTCATATGTTGCTAGTGTGGAGGGAAAACTTAAAAAGAAGGAGACTTTAAGGCTGGAAAGATTTTGCCTAGTCAAGATGAGTTAAGAAAAGCAAAGTCAGTATGGAATGCATGGGTGTAATTCCACTTTTCTCTGTCAGCTCTCTGCGAAATAACTTGGAAAGTACAATCAAAACAAGATGGTCTTACATTTTAAATAAATTCTCTATCTTCCATAGACTGAGTTACAGATGCTTGCTACTTCTGATGCCCAGCTCCGACCATTAACCCCGGTGTGGCCACCAACTTTCCCTTCACTCCTCATGGCACCTGCAGGGGAAAATTCCTGTGTGTCCCGTGTACATCCTTGTTATTTTAGAGATTTTGATCCTGCAGCTTTCTCCTTCTAGCTTACCCTTCCAAATCTTTCTAGATGCTCCAGATACAGAAGGCTTCTCTATTTTCCTGGTCGTTTTGGTTGTCTTTCTCTAGGTCTTTTCTAACTCCATGATTTTTCTGGGGTTATAACATGTCGTACTACATATAGCACTTGTTGATTTTCATTCTATCATCTGTATTAAAAGCTATGTATAGGTTTCTACAATGCTAGTAGTATGCCTTAGGGCCCTCAGGTTCAACCAAGGCCAACTCCCCTCAGTGTACCTATCAGAGACACTGGGACTTACCCAAAGTCACTCTGAATGCTGATGGTAGGATCTGTCCTTTTCCCTTCCACTGCAAGTGGTTGGCTCCTCTTAGTCCATATTTTGTTCCTGAGACAGAGTCCTGGTATAGCTCTTCTTAAAGAGTAAAGGACCAGAGAGGCAGCAACCTACTCAGTGTACTTGGCTTAGTAAGTTTGGTCTCCCTCTTCCATAGAGGTAAGTAAGTTTGGTCTCCCTCTTCCATAGAGGTAAGCTTCCTGGGTCAAAGGGCACACAGGAAGGAACTGGAAGTTGTCTTTTGTGTGGAGAGGTACAACAGTGATTCTAAACATTGCTCTTTCATTTCCAATACCCTTTTCTGATGACACCCAAACTTTGCTCTTTTTTCTAGAAAGTATACATTGGTCCCTATATTGAGGGAATGATCTCCAGCTACTCTGAGCTTCCTTCCTTTGGCCAATGAATTTTATCTAATGGTCAGTTACTCAAATGAGACCTCATACTCCTGGCCTGAAATTGTGCGAGATCTGAATGTTTGTTGCTGATTGTATGAATTCAAGAATGTACAGAATTGGTAAAAGATAGTTTGTTTACATTTCCTAGAGGCTGGTCAGAGAGGAGAAAGTTCAAGAAATATTAGGTATCTGTAAGATTGTTGCATTGGCCATGATTTTAAAGGAGAGGAAGTGAGAGGAACAGAAGGTCAACAAAATATAAAAACCCTATACTGGGCAGTGACTTAAATGTCTCATGGGTTCAGGCCTGCAATACGAAGGAAGTCAATCGATAAGATGTGCAGGAGCCACGGACAACACCAGAAAATATGCCTAATCTAAGGGGCAGCCAATATTCAGTGTTAGCCAATTGTTGCCACGTGGGTCCAATGTCACGAGATCTGATTTTTCAAGACAATTCAGAAACCTGGTTTCTTCTATGAAATTACCTAATTGTTTAATGCTGACAACAAATCCAACTTGGGAGGGAGGGAGAAAGAGAAGAAAAATGAAAGGGAGCCAACCACACGCAGGCCAAAGAGAACACTGATAGGGCCCAGGGTTTGCCAGTTTTGGCTCCTGACTTATGCAGACTTCTCTCTCATCCTCGCAGACAAGTCAAGAGGTAAGTTTAGTAACTTACTTCAAAGTGTACTCAGAACTTGATCAAATGCATTCAGAATTTTCATCTCACTGACAGTTCTTTAAAACTATCCATACAGTTTATTGAGCATTGAACATGAGCAAAGTCTCTCATTACATCTTATTTAAAATGAAATATGTTAAACAATTAATTATATGAAACAGAAATACAACTTCCATAATGGTCCAAACGACTCTGAGATACATACTTACAATTGAAGCTGTGTTTTTTGTTGTTGTTGTTGTTTTTTAATGATCAACTATGAAAAGTAGTTTTTAAACCTACTGGAGTACTCAACTTCCTTCTGCCATTCACTTCTGAATTGAGAAGGTTAATGGGAAAGTTTGTGAATACAAGGCATCACTCTCTACAAGTAGCAATTCTAGAAGAATTCAAGGGCAGTCATCCTGAAATCTTCCATCATTAGAGTTGATTTTGACCAGTGAGTGGCTTCTATCACTGTAGAGGTCATCTATGACACCTAGCAGCACTAAAGTTAATACTAATTTAGAAAGAAAACCAAAAACAGGTGGTAATCCTGTTGGCTGATGAGGTGAGAGGACCCTATACAGTTCAACTTGGCCCAGGCTATCAATTGTTTGATTACATTTTAATGTAAATATGCTAAACAATACAGATTGTATCAACTTCCCACAAGAGATTCATATCACTTTAGTAACTTTCTCCCATTATTTTTTTTCAATCTGTCTCTGTACCCACCTCTCTCCCCAGTGTACACTTTTACACATTTAAGGTATGCCTACTTCTGTTTTCACTATTTCTTCTGGCCTCAATCAGGATGGATACTCTTCAAAATTTTTAACTTCTTTGCCGTCTCAGAGGTTCCCCATATCCCTAACACTCTCACCTCAAGCCCCACTCCCTCCCCACCTCCATTCTAGAACCTGGGACTCCTTCTTACTCTCTGCTCGGCACCTCACCGCCTAAGGTGGTGCCCTTCGCTTCCCTTCCCCTAGCTGAGCACCACCTCCCCGACCCCCCACGTCCCTCCCCAGGTCGGCAACCTCAGCCGTTCCAGAAACTAACAAAGAAGTTGCAGAGGGAGTGCCACTTCTCCGCGCAGTACGTCTCCGTGAGCTTCGCGTTCACATCCAGCCCGTCGGGATCCGGCCTTGTGCCCAGGAGTCGCTCCTCGTCCGGGTCCGAGGCCGCTTTCCTCTTGCCCCCTTTAGTCTTCTTCTCAGAGGGCTTCCGTTTGGAGCGCGTGCTCGGAGGATGCGGGACCCTCGCGGCGGGGCCGATCGCTGGCTCTCGGGGCCGTCCCCGGCTCCTGGCTCGCGGCTTGGGATCCCGAGGGAAGCCCGCCGCAGTGGGGCCGGCGGGCGGGGACCCGCTGGGCACCAGGCGAAGCTCGGCGCCGCGGCCCTTCTTGCCCGAGCACAGGCGAGCTTTGAGCGGCGCGGGGTCCTGGCACGGCCGCCGCTTCCTGCGCAGCCCGCCCAGCACCTGCTTCCAGTAGTGAGAGCCGCGGGCGGCGTAGGCTGCGCAGCGCCCTGGCTCCCCGCGGTAGGCGCACTGGTGGCGCTCCCCGTCCGGGCCCTGGCAGCTCAGCGACAGCTCGCTGCCCGCCGCCGGCCCTGGGGCGGACAGCAGGAGCTGCCAGCTGCATGCTTGGTGCTCCGGGCTGATGAAGCGGCCCGAAGAGCCGCCCACGAGACCCGGGGCTGACTCTGCCGCACCTCCTGCCGCCCCCTCGTTCTTTCCCGAGGCCGCGACGAGGCAGCCACCCAGCAGCAACAGCTGCAGCAGCTGGAGCGACGCTCGCAGCCTCAGAGGATTCATGGTTCAGGTTGGCTCTTCTGGTACCCCTGGGTGTTTCCGTGGTGGCAGGGCCGGGACAGCAGCATCCCTCAGACCTGGGGACAGAGGCAGAGACTGCTACTGACCCAACCCTTGGCCCCAGCACACGAACCTGAGAATCCCCCTCCCCAGACTTTCTGGGCGCTGGTTTCCAGTGGACAACAGCAGCAACGCCACTGAAAAGTTCTCCTGGGAGAAAATCGCTTACTGTCTAAAACATCGTGTTTTAAAATCCCGTGGAAACACGAAGGCAGAGCAATGACTGATAATTACCACCTCCACACCCCCTCCCTTCTCCACCCTCCAATAAACTATCCCCCAGATAATTTCAGATTATTCCTCAGAAGCTTACCCAGTTCTATCAGAGGTGGCAGAGCCTTATTAGGGTAAAGGGAGGGACTGCAGGAGATTAGTCTGTTTTAGCCCATTCCCAGTGAATGGACGCATTATCAGTGGGACAGAAGGGGCCTCCCCCACTATGCCCCTCCCAGAATTCTTTCACACAGGGAGGTTTCCCACCGCCACCACACACACACACACACACACACACACACACACACAAGTATGATAGAAGTGGCATGAAATATATCTCTTGTAATTTAGCTTACAATGTTTAAAATAATCACGCAAATTTTAACAAGTAATTATTTTCTTTCCTTTAACATATTTAATCATCTAAACATAAAAGTTAAATAGAGAGATCTAAGTTTTAACAGTTAAACAAAATAAAATGGAACAAAACGATATTCTAAACGAGGCACTATTTACATTCTTTTTTATATCATTCTGAGGTCTATATTTTCACTCATCATTTCCAATAGATTTTCTTATCCCAATAACTTAATCTGAATAACTGTTACTCCTAATATACCATTGTGTCCAGCAGTTCACTCAGGGATGAACATTTAGGCTTTTGATTATTTTTAGGTACTGTAAATCAATTATAAACTTCTTACAAAAATAGAAGTTTTTAAAAAAAAATAATTTGAGTTACAGTTGCAAGATAATATTACTAATTCAAACGCTATAATCTTTAAGAATTGACATGTTCTTGAATCTTGAAATTTGTATATTTAAGTAAAGCTAAGATACACTACATCAAGATAGTCCATCATCTTTTAAAAATGTTCTCAGTAATAAATGTGATATTTTTAAATTTCAAGAGTTTATACTTCTTACTATAATTGTTTTATACCTGTGGCTATTTTCCTAAAATATTTCCCCAAGATGTCAAGGAATCATAACATCTTTCTGCAGACAGTATTTTCTATTGCTGAACTCCCATTGAAAGTGTTTTTGAACAGTTATAATTTGATTACTACTCTAAAAAACCAAAATATTTTAAATTAGAAAAATGTAGTTATGTATTAGCATTTATTAAATATGTAGTGGTGTATATTGACCTAAGAAAGGAAGTTTTTCCCATTCTGGTGAAATCAGAGAAATGAAATGACTTACCAAAGGCCACAAGTCATTCAGTGATAAAGCAACAACCCACCTTACTATCATATTTTTTTGTTTTTTATTTTATATTTTATGGATTATGCTATTACATTTGTCCCAATTTTTCTCCCTTCACCCCCTTTCACCCAGCAAACTCCACCCCCTCAGGCAATCCCCACACCATTGTTCATGTCCACAGGTCATGTGTATAAGTTCTTGGGCTACTCCTTTTCCTATACTGTACTTTACATCCTCATGGCTATTTTGTACCTACCTATTTGTACTTCTGAATCCCCTCACCTCTTCACCCATTCCTAAACACCCTCTTCCCATCTGGCATCCATTAAAACACTCTCCATATACATGATTCTGTCTGTCCTTCTTGTTTGCTTGGTTTGTTTTTTAGATTCAATTGTTTGATAAATATGTACTTATTGCCATTTTATTGTTCATAGTTTTGACTTTATTTTTTGATCTTTTGATAGTTTTTTATCTTTTTCTTAAATAAGTCCCTTTAATAGTTCATATAATAGTGGTTTGGTGATGATGAACTCCTTTAGTTTTCTTTTGTGTGGGAAGTTCTTCATCTACCCTTGGATTCTAAATGATATCTTTTCTGGGTAGAGTAATCTTGGCTGTAGGTCCCTGCTTTTCATGACTTTGAATATTTCTTGCCAGTCCCTTGTATCCAGCAGAGTTTCTTTTGAGAAATCAGCTGACAGTCTTATGAGAATTCCCCTGTAGGTAACTAACTGCTTTTTTCTTGCTGCTTTTAAGATTCTCTCTTTATCTTTAACCTTTGGCATTTTAATTAGGATGTGTCTTGGAGTGGGCCTCTTTGCATCCATCTTGTTTGGGAGTCTCTGTGCTTCCTGGACTTGCATGTCTATTTCCTTCACCAAATAAGGGAAGTTTTCTTTCATTATTTTTTCAAATAGATTTCCAATTTACTTCTCTTTCCCTTCTTCTGGCACCTCATGATGCAAATGTTGGAATACTGTCCCAGAGTCTGCTTAACTATCCTCGTTGTTGTTTTGGTTTTTTTTTTTTTTGGAGGGGAGGGCTCTATGGTTGTTTCCCCGTAAATTGTTCTTTACTTCGATTAGTGTATCCTTCATTTCTGACTGGATTTCTTTCATGCTGTTGAGGTTCTCACTAAGTTACTTGAGCATCCTTGTAACCAGTGTTTTGAATTCTGCATCTGATAGATTGCTTATCTCCCTTTTGTGTAGTTCTTTTTCTGTAGTTTTCATCTGTTCTTTTATTTGGGCCATGTTTCTTTGTCTGCTCATTTTGGCAGCCTCCCTGTGTTTGTTTCTATATATTAGGTAGAGCTTCTAATACTCCCTGTCTTAATAGCATGACCTACTATAGTAGATGTCCTGTAGGGTCCAGTGGCACAGCCTCCCCTATCACCCAAACTGGGTACCCACTCCTCTTGTAGTTGAGTATATCCTCTTCTTGTAATTGAGCCTTGGTTGCTGTTTGGCAGATCAATGGGAGGGATTTACCTGGGCCAGTCTGCTGCAAGTATTAGCTGTGATTGCTGACCACCAACCTCCACCCTCCATGGAGGATCAGCTGTGCAGGGGCAGGGTGGTAGTGCTTTGACATGGTCTGTAGCTGTCTATGGAGTGCACAACTCTGGGGTTCCCTGGGTGGGGCAGGTCAAGGTCAGGCCCCACCTGTATTTTGCCCAGGGCTACCCTGCCTGCACTATAAAGCAATATGAGATGGCTGCTACTTGTGCTGGGCTTGGAGATTTCCAGGCTAAGCCAAGCTGTGATCTAGGCTGGCTGCTGCTAGTGCCGTGCCTGGGACCACTTAGCAGGAGGTACAGGGACTGGGGGCTCACTGAGGCCAACTGTTGCTTGCTTGAGAGAATTTAGGAAGTTGTGAAACATGAGCCAAGACCAGCCATTAATATGGAAAGGTCACTGGGGTAGGCCTATAAGTTGGGTGGGACAGTTTCAGGGGATCTCCAGGATGGGGCAGTGTTATTCAGGTTGATGGAATATCAGATATGGAACCCACCTGCTGGTTCTGTGTCTGTGTGTGGGGAGGGTTCAGAAAAGGGACAATGGCCTCTGCATGCCTTTTTGTCTGGGAGAAAGCTGTCCCCCTGCACTCACCTTGATGCCAGACACTTCAATTCCTCCCTGTATGCCACTAGTGTCTTTTAAGCTGCCACCCCAGTGCTGGAGCTCAGAGACAGTGAGTCTAAGTACGTGTGTGAGTTCTTTAAGAGGAACTGCTTGGGACTCCAGAAGTTTCTTCCACTGACTCAATTCCTGCTGGTTTTTGCAGCTAGAAGTTATGGGGACTTATCTTTCTGGCACTGGAACCCTTGGCTGGGGTGCCTGATATGGGGCTGGGACTTCTTACTCCCAAGATACCCTTCCCAAATTTGTATCCACCACATGTGGATGTGGGATTAGCCCATTCTGCATCTACCAGTCTGGATAGATGTGGTTTCTTTAATTCCATTGTCAGACTTCCAGTAACTTGATTTCTGATGGTTTTGAGTGATGATTTCTCTATGTTTTAGTTGTAATTTTGATGTGCCACCTGACTTTCAACAATCAATGATTTTTACATTTCAGGTTTGTATTACTACAATCAATTTCAAAATTAGTTATGTCTAGGTTATAAAGGGACTAAATGGTAGTGGAAAAAGTACAATAAAGATTAATAGTAAGTAAATAAATAAATAAAAGTTAAAAAAACAATTTGATTTATAATAAAAAGCAGTTAGTACCCATAAAGTTAAAAAACATTCACATAAGTTTCATAAACAAGAGTAGCTTCTTGATACACTTCGACAGTGAAAAGCTCTGTCCCAGAAAACCAGACCTTCAGGAGTAAAGCACTGAGGAGTAGTTACAGGCTTTTGTTAGTTGCTCTGAAGTTTTATTGTTATCAGCTACTGAACCAAATTGGAATAGTTTCTCAGCTAAAGAGTGACATCTTGTGATATTCTGCACTAATTACAATGAAAAAGTTTATTACCTGAAGAATCATAATTACATATTCCAGACACCATGCTCTTTGTCAGAAACATTGTTCCCAGAGAAATAAGTAAGGGCACACAGATGTGCTACACTAGGTCAGAAAGGGGTAGCTTCTTCCTGCGAACCAGAAGTTACATTTTATAAAGTCTGGTAAAATATACGTAACATAAAATTGACCACTGTAGTCATTTTTAGCTGTACAGTTCATTAGCATTAAGTATATTCACATTATTGTGTGGCCATCATCATCATCCATCCCCAGAATGTGTTTCATCTTCCAAAACTGAAATTATACACATTAAACAATAACTCATTCCTCCTTTCCTCCACCTCCTGGCAACCATTATTCTACTTTCTGTCTCTAGGAGTTTGACTACTCTTGGTATTCCATATAGGTGGAACGACACAGTATTTGTCCTTTTGTGACTGGTTTATTTCACTTCACATAATGTCCTCAAGTTTCATCCCTGTTGTAGCATGTGTTGGGGTTTTTTCCTTTTTAAGACTGAACAGTATTCCATGAATGTATGTACACATTTTTTATGCACACTTTTTAAAAATTATATTAAAATCAGGCAATGGTCTGACAATAAAAAGTCTGCTTATGGAATACTGTTATGTTAAACTTTACTTGCAGGATGTTAAATCCTAAGGTTTTCCCCAGAAAAAGATTAATGGAAACATCAGGTACTTTTCAGATTGGATAGTTGCTGCTTTAAAAGGTGGCTTCACACAAACACTACGTTACAAGAAGAAGAAGAAGGAGAAGAAGAAGAAGACATTTAGAACACAATGAGTTGCTTTTATTTCATATGCACCCACATCTCAGCATTTAGTGTCTTGAACAGAAAAGTAGAAAATTGTAGCAATTAGCCAGGAAATCAAGCTCACCGATTTCAGGGTTCTGCCATGCACACTGAGTTCTTTCTTAATCTCTGCTGAGGACCAAGAGAAGCTACAGCACCAAAACCAAAGTATGCACCAAACTCAAGGTTCTTTTTGTTCCAGTTGTCAGATTCCAAACTAGACCTGAGTGGATTGCAAAGATGACCAAATGAGAGCCCTGTTTAAAACTTCAATTTGTAAAAGCAAAAGCAATTATAGGAACAGAAAAAAAAATCATTCAGAGGGATCATGAGTGCTTACAAGTGTCTTCTGTGGCCTTCTTGAGCTAAAATAAAACCAATGCATCAGCTGATGATGGCAGCAGAGGGGGCAGGCGGAAGACCCTGATATTCACCTCCCAGGCTGGGGAAGAGTAAATCCACGTGGTTCCAAAACTAAACAAGGGAGGTCAGAGACTCTTTCCAACCTTAATGACTTCTGGCCAAAGCAAGGAAGTGCCATGGATAGTATTGGGTGGTAACCATGAAGAAAGGGACTTGAGGAGGAGTAAGGAGAAAGCAGCACCTCTGGACATAAAGGTGGGGGAGGGGGAAGAAGATACGGGGAAAGCCCTGAATTCCTCACCAAAGGCCAATTTCGGAGGGGAGCAGAGGGGGGTTATAATCTATGCTTTGGCCAAGGGTGGTGGCAGAGAGTGGGAAAGGATGATGGCTTGGAAGGGGGACATCATTTAAGACTTAAAGAAACAAGAGGTGCAGACAAAGCACCCCCACACACCCAGCAGTAGTCCCACAGGCTGTGACCTGAAACCTTCACATCTACTCTAAGAAGCCTCCCCAAGCTAGAGGTCTGTTGCAGGGAAGGAGAGGACAGCGGGAGGGGATGGGGAAAAGGCAGAGACCCCAGGCTATGTAATCAGCAGCAAGGTGATTGTGTTCTGTGTCTTTTCAATTGTGTTAGATGTGCCCCACTGATTATGATGGGAATCAATTTAAATACACTTTATTGATCCCAGAAGTTCAACTATGTGGACAGTGGTTACACTTGACAGGATGATTTGTTATAGCACAACTTATATATTTCAAATGGATAAAATTAGTATCATTTACAGTATCTTAGGCTAAATTGCCTTTGAATGGGAGCTTTCTTTCCAGTACTTTGAGGTCTACAGACATATCTAGAAAATTTACTACTGTGGAAAATGAAGACTACTTACATCGAAAGGGGGAAGGGGTAAGCCTGTGGTTTTTCTTTTGATTAATTGCTGTAACACTGTCCTTCAGGTGACTGAGGGAGTTTCATCTTTTCTTTGACATCATTAGGTGCTGGAGCTCCTGCAGGACAACTTGGATACTATATGAATTTTGCTAGCACTGATATGGCTCCTGGGTCGACCACTCCATTAGAACTATTAACTCCATTCATATTAATTTGTGTTACAAATCTTACAAAGGAGGGTACTTCTGGTTATTTGGGTCCACATTCTATTTTAAGGCTGTATATTTGGTTTTCATAAATTGTTCTTGGAGGCCCAATTATCATCCCCGTCTCTCTGGTAAGTGTCATGTCTTTGCCATCTTCAAGACCCCAGCTAACTGTGCCATCTCCTATTCCTTTCGGGCCTTCTTCAAGTTCTTCCAACAGTCGAAAATTGCGAGGGACTTTTACTCCCAGCCTGTCGTGGCTGCCATCTTTCATCACTGTTCACATTTTGTTTATCTGTTAATTCGTGATTGGGCTCTTGGGGTTCCACATTTTGTGTATTGTGAATAATACTGCTATGAACATGAGTGTGGAAATATCTGTTTGAGCTCTTGCTTTCAGCTCTTTTGGATTTATACCCAATTACTAAATCATATGGTAATTGTATTTCTGACTTTTTGAGGAACCTCCATACTGGCTCTCCCAGGGTGGCTGTACCATTTTACATTCCCATCAACAGGGCACAAGGGTTCCAATTTATCCACATACTTGATTGATTGCTTATTTTGGTTTTTAAATTGTTTTTTAAGATTTTATTTATTTTTTATTTTTTAGAGAGAGAGGAAGGGAAGGAAAAAGAGAGGGAGAGAAACATCAATATGTGGTTGTGTCTTGTGCGCTCCCCTGCTGGGGACCTGGCCTGCAACCTAGGCGTGTGTGCTGACTGGGAATCGAACCGGCAACCCTTTGGTTGGCAGACCGGCACTCAATCCACTGAGCCACACCAGTCAGGGTAACATTTTCTTATAAAGTTAAGATAAATAATGCAGTCATCCTCATCCTATGCTTATGTGTTGACCCAAAGTAAATGAAAACATATGACCACAAAAAGACAGGTACAAGAATGTTCATAGCACTTTATTCATCATAATAACCCCAAAGTGGAAACAACTCACTTATCCATCAACAAATGAATAAGCAAATTGTGGTACAATCTGTTTATTGCTCAGCAATAAAAATGAATGAACTACTGCAATATGCCCAAAGTGGATTAATCTCAAAATCACAATGTTGAGCAAATGAAGCCAGACTCAAAAGAGCCCATATTGTATGACTGAATTTATGTGAAGTTCTAGAACAAAGAAAACTAATCAGTGGTGAAAAAAAAATCAGACCAGGCCTAGCTGGCTTCGGGGATGAGTGGGGGTTTGTATTGGCCAGAAAGATATAAAGGAATTTTTTGGTGTTATGGCAGTATACATCTTGGTAGAGGTTTGGGTTACACTTAAGATTTGTGTATTTTACTGTATGTAAATTTTACCTGTAAAAGAAGTCATATGTGTAAATGATTATTAAACCCAAGTTAATTATATTCATGCTGAAGTGTGTAGGGGTGAAAGAGATAAGGTTTGCAACTTATTTTTATTTTCTTTCCTTATTTTTTTAAAGATTTTATTTATTTTATTTTTAGACAGAGGGGAAGGGAGGGAGAAAGAGAGGGAGAGAAATATCGATGTGTGCTTGCCTCTCACGTACCCATACTGGGGACCTGGCCCACAAACCAGGCATGTGCCTGGACTGGGAACTGAACCAGCGACCCTTTGGTTTGTAGGCTGGCACTCAATCCACTGAGCCACAGCAGCCAAGGCTGCAACTTATTTTTAAATGTATTTTAAAAGGGTGATAGGATTAGAGGGAAATGAGAAGCAGATACATGAAAAAACTAATATAGTAAAAAATTAACTGTAGAATTTAGGTGGTAGATATATGAGTATTCACTCATAAGTTTTTTCAACTTTTCTGTATTTTTGAAAAGTTTCATAATATATGTTGAAAATAGAAAAGAACAAACACTATTTAAAAAATTATATTCCTACCACTGACTTAATGTATATTAATATCTTGTCATATTTGTGTCCCACACTTTCTTAAGAAAATAAAATCACATGACTCCTCTGTTACCATACCTCTCTCGAATTCCATTTTGCACCCCCGCCCCTGCATCCCTCTCTCACCCAGGGGTAACCAGCATTTATTGTAAGTGTAGGGTATATAATTCTTTCAGTACACTTTTACAGTAAAAACTTTGTGCTTGTTTATACACACACACCCATATAAAGCTCATGTCAAGTATAGTCATTGCAACTTCATTTATAATAATAAAAAATTGGAGAAACCTAAATATTAATTAGTAGAGAAGTGAATATATTATGGATTTTCATACCATGGGATAGATCTTGGAAACATGTTAATTAAAACAAGCTTATGAATCATATTTTTATTATTTATGGACACACATATATGTAGCAAAGTGGTAACATGAACAAGAAGCATACACACCAACTTCCTAACAATAGTTATTTCTGGGAAGGTAGGGAGGAAAATGGGATTAGTGAGGAATAAAAGACCTCAATTATGCCTTCAATGTCTTAAGAATTTATTGAAGCAAATATGGCAAAGTACTAACATTTGTTAAACCTGGGAGTGAGTACATGCTTGGATTTTTTTCTCTATATTTTTCTGTATGTTGAATATAATTCACAATTTAAAATACAAATAATACTTCTTTGTAAATATAGTTTTTAGAATTTATAGAAATTGTATGATATTATAAATATTGTTCTGTATCTGTCTTGCTTATTTTACTCAACTTGTGGTTTTGAGCTTCATCCATATTGTCATATGTAGATCTAGATCATTTAGTTTAACTACTGCTGCTGTTATCCCATCATGTTATATTTCATTTAATTTACCCGTCATTCTACTGATGGACATGTAGGTCATTTCTAGGTTTTCTGGATGATAAACAGTGCTGCAGTGAACACTTTTGTAGAGCTCTTATGGACGAGAGTTTTTCCCTAGAGCACTGGTCTTGAAACTGGAGTGTATGTACCCCTGAGGATACCTAAAAACTTTTCAAGAAGTCTGCAGACCTAAGTAGACTTTAAAAAATTCAATTTCAAGATTCTCAACCTGAATGTGCATGCTTTCCTCCATATGCTTCTTTCAACCATACACCTGTGTATGGAGCTGTGGTTAGGACATTAGGCTGGTTCTCCTTTTCTCCCTCCTTTCACAATTGCCCTCCTCCCATTTGACTACAGAAAGGTATAGTTGCAGCCATATCAAATCTCATTTGGAATTTAATACATAAAATTTAGTGCATATACTTTTTATATTTAGTTTTTATTTTTAAAATTTCTGTTAATCCATCTAAAATTAATTTGGTGTTTGAGACAACAATATATCTATAGATCTAATAACTTTGATGTGAAGATCTAAATAATTTTACTGGATAATTTATACTTTTATATTCATATCAGAATTCTTTTTTGTATATGAGGAAAGCATACAGTTAGTGGATGTATCTTCCCACTATTTTCCCAGAATTCCCTATAGTTATAGTGGCTACATGAGACTGTTCTGGCCAATGAGATGTTAAGCCTGCTAAGAATTAATGAAAAGACTTTTGCTTTCTTAAGACAAACACTGCCTCTTATTCCTCCCTTTCCCCTGTTTCCTGGATGTATGCCTGGAGGTGGAGCAAGTCTTTCCAATCCTCCCAGGAGAGTTTATCTCACGGAAAGAGGAATCCATTCTCTTCTCCTGGTTGATCTAAGGATAATTCCATCCCCACTGCCAGTGGTTGGTTTAGTTATCGGGGTGTGACCCAATTCTGCACACTTTGTGAAGTTTGCTGTCAGCGTCTGTGAAAGTTCTTCCCTGCTCTTAAAAGAGACTCTTGGAAAGCCATTCTTCCTCCATCTTTTCTTGGATGTTTTCCTTCTGCATTATCCAAGTTTTACAGTTTAGTTGGTTCAAATTTTTCTGTTTTTTCCTAAATGGTAATTTTTTTGTGCGTTAATAAATCTTTTCCTACTCAAGGTTAAAATATTCTTTAATATAGTGTCCTAATAATTCTAGGGTTCTGTTTTTTCACTTTTAGATTTTTAATCCATGAGATTTATTTAGGATATGGTATGAAGTACGAATTTGATTTTCCCCTCCGTGTGTAGAACCAAGTGTCCAACTTTCTTAGTTCAATAGTTCTTTTTTTGCAATTGATTTTTGAATCCACCTTCTGGTGGTAAAAAGTAGTTAATATTTATTTAGTATTTTTAAGTGTATCACATATAAACTTATTTAATCCTTACAACTTTATATGTACCTTCATATATATGTAAAACTACAGGTGCATGATGCATTATTTACAAATCTGAAATTGAGAAAGGTCTAAAAACCATACTTTAAAAAATTTCATTTGGCAGCAAAACTTCACCTGAACTGGCATGTAGCCATCTACAGTCTTTTGTTTATTTCTCTTAGTATGGCTATTAATACATTTTGCTTCAGAATTGTAAGTGTATTTGATTATAAGGTGATAATCTTGAAGCTGTTCAGTTGTGACATAAACAAGGTATGTGTTTAGGATAGCTTTTCAAAATTGAAAGAATTTTAAATTTAGAAAACCATCTGGCAGGGGTTTCAGGTAAGGGTTGTGGACCACTACTATTTTTATCCCCATTTTACAGCTGAGGAAATTGAGATATAGAAGTTAAATCACTTGCTTAAGGTCACATAGTTAACGAAAGAATAATCAATGTAATTAATAATACTTTTAGAGTTTATTGTGACAGTTATTTGGTTAAATGCAGTATACTCATGATCTCAGTTAATTCTCACCGCAACCCTATGAGTTACTGTTATTATTCCCATTTCCTAGATGAAGGAACTGAAGCTTACAAAAGTTACACAGCTCCCCTGAACACACAGCTGTTAAGTGTGGTGAGAAATGATTTAAAGACAATTCACTCGGACATCAGTATATTTGGTTACTACACTATCCCTTACAAACCTATAGTATCAGCTCTTCTCTTTCTTCTAAATGTCTTTCAGAACTCTGTTTAATTACCTCTTGGATATTAGAGTAAGATTTTAAAAACATATATCAGATCATTTTATTCATATGCTTAAAAACCTCCTATGACTTTTTACTGCATTTAGAGTAGAATCCCAATTCCTCATATTGGCCCCTTCCTGCCTTTCCCAACTCATCTCCTAACACAGCAGACTTCTCTTCGGCTTTTACACTCAGTGTATTCTCTACCTGGAAGGCTTCCTAGCTCTTCACACAGCTGGCTCCCTTTGCCATTTGGGCTTTAGCTTAAGTGACTGCTTGGTTTTTCACTAACTACCCAGTCTAGAGTCTCTAATCACCTTCTCTATCTTATCCTTCTGTTTTACATAACATGTAAACATTATATATAAAATCTCTTTTCTCTTTTTCCTTCCTTTAGAATGTAAGTTCAACCTTGTCTGTTCTGGTTCCTTTTGAAGCCCTATTTTCTAGTAAAGGGTTTAGCAAGGTGGTAGATACTTAATTTTGGCTGAATAAATGAATGTCCCAACCAGTTAATAGTACCTACTGGTTAGTTTCAGTGGTGGGAGATAAATTGAGAATACAGGTGGGAGGAGACTGTGAAATGTGAAGATATTTGAACAATAGTGCCTATCACAGTGTCTGATACAGAATAGTTGTCTAATACATATTTGATGAATGAACAGTAAATATTAATACTAGCTTGGATCTTGGGCAAATTACTTAGACTTTCTGGGCTTAGTTTCCTTAACTATAAGGTGAAGATTAAAACTTACTTTACAAAGCTAGCTTACGAATTATATGAGATAATCCATGCCAGATGCCTACCACTTAGCAGGTATTTTAGTTTCTTTCCTCTTATATTTTTATACTTTGTTGTTTACAAAGCTCTTGTAACATCTTCTTATATGACCTCATTTTGTTTCCATACCCTTCTACAGTACTTCTCATTAGCCTCATTTTATAGATGAAATACAGACTCTGGTTGAGACATAGCCTCGTCAGGTAAGGAGAAGCCCATTTACAAGTTTAACAAGCAGAGGACTGACACAATAAAAGCAGTGCTTTTTTGAAGAGTAAGCTGTTAGTGGCATATAAGATGGGCTCGACTGAAGAAGGTGGAGAAATATTACTTTTGACGACTTTCATTAAAATCAAGTTTATGGTGATAAGGGCCTGCACTAGGTGACAGGATAAAGTTTAAAAGCCTAATGAATTAAACAACCGAGTAGCCAGATAAATCCCCCCCACCCCAATACTGGGAGTTTTCACATCTGATTGAGGAAATAATGGTACCAACGACATAAAACAATTAAGAAATCAAACTTGGCAAAATGGTTGTCAAAAGATCTTCCCTCGCATACCCATGCAGAACTTCTGGCAAATAAGGCAAACATGTGAGCCGTATCTTAAGTCTGGCAAGGTCCTTCGTAATTGCTTGCTAGAAGCAGTCCCGCGGGATAAGGATGGAGTGGTAACGAATGAGAAACCAAGTTTTTGAACTTCCGGAACCTTGGCTAAATCGCCTTTTTTTCCTTCTGTAGAAAATAAGGAGTCCTATATTTCCTCTCCCTGCCTCGTTTTAAGACTAACGACCCTTCACAATCACAACAGGAACTTTTTTTTCTTTAAGCGCGCTCAGCCACGCCAAAGCTGCACGCACTAAACCTGCCCTCTTCCGAGAAGCGGAGCTCCGCCCCCGGTGAGTGATGTCACTTCCGGCGCGCTGACGCCCAGTCCGGCGTGCCGACGCCTGCGTCAGCAAAGAGCGGAGCTGGGGGCACCGGGTTTGAAGTCGTGCGGGTCGGCGGACTGCCTCTTCGGCTGTGTCAGACCCCTGCTCCCGGGCGGCGGCGGGGACGAGCTTGGGTCGGCGGCGGGGCAGATGCCCCAGGGCCCGTGCCGGGACGCCCCGCGCCGCACCGGCCGCTCCCCTCTGCCCCAAGTCCTGGGCCTGCGCCGCTCTAGTGTCTGGAAACTAGCGCCTCAGCGGCGCGGCGCCTGGCTCGCGGGGAACCTCGAACCGCCGGCGCCCGGCCATGGCGGTCTCCAGGTGGGTTTTGCTCCTAACGAGCGGACAGGAAGGCGGCCCAGGCAAGGCACCGTCTCCTCTTCTTGACCCCACTCCTGGAAGGGAGCGGTTCCCGTTGTCACTGGGCTCGGCCGCCTGCTTCCACAGAGTTTGGAGTTAGCCCCTCAGTCCGCGGGGCTTTGGGCTCGGTTACTCTTCGTGAAAGGTCCAAAATGTCTTTCTGTGTTTGTGGAATTGACTTACGGCCACGATGGAGCTAGTTTTTGTCTTCATCACGTTTCTCTTGTCTGGTTTCTCTTCCCTCTTTCAGTTTTAGGGGTTTCTTGTATCTTAGTACTCTAAGGCTGATCCCTAACCTCCATTTCACGGGGAAACTTGGTCGCAACTCTCTAAGTTGGGGCTTTTAGAGTGCTATAACCTAAGAGACCTTCTGATTACGTTAAACTTTTATATTTACGGCTTTAGGGACATGTTCTTTCCTGAGGACTTTTTAAAAAAAAAACACTTCACAGTAAAATTCTTCTTTTTGTGTAGCAGTAAGCATTCAATTGTCAGCATTGTAGTCTTTAGCAAATTGTATTAATACCATTTTCCTTAACTAAAGCGTGAAAAATATATCAAAAGTCTTAAATTATCTAACAATGTTGCCCATCAACAGGAAAGGCTGGGAAAACGGTAGGAAAGCCAACGTGTTTGGATAACTACAGGAGGCGAGTCTTCCTTCCCTGCAATATGGTAGAATGGTGGGAAAACTTTGTGTCAGAGGTTTGATTTTAGTGGATCTATGTACATGTCGCAGGGTGTGTCAGAGGTTTGATTTTAGTGGATCTATGTACATGTACGCAGGGGACAGTCTCTCTGATAGCAAGGATTTAGCATGTTCATTAGAGTTCCCGAGGTGAATTTTCATGAGATTTGGGTCCTTCCACCACATAGATTGAAGGAAAAATGATAGATCAGAAAACAAATAGTTTTCGTTCTCTTCTTTCATAATTAATTGAACACATTCCTTCAATACAAAATGTGCTCAAGCTTTATCGGTTTTGCAAGAGAAAGAAAAGATCACCCATGTCATAGACTCCCTAGGTAACTGATGAAATAGTTTGTAGAAGAAGCCCATGGGATTTGGGAGAAGGGGGTTGCTAGGTATCTGTAGTATGGAGCATCTATTTTTTATTTCATAGGTTATTTGAATCCATTCAGCGTGAGAAATTCTTATTTTGTGATATATAGTAAAGTGTCTTGAAAGAATACAGTGGTATTTTCAATTTTTGCAAATACAGAAAGTTGTATCTTCTATGTTCCATATAAAACAAATATATACGTTATAAATACATTAATACGAGATTTGTTTATCAGGTGATACAATGTTTAAGGGAACGAGTTGCTCTTGAAATTCCTTTCTTATAGCTAAGTACTTTTCACAGTATGGGGTGTAATTTTATAGACACAAAAATGAAAGTGTTTAAAAATAGCCTGATCTGCTTGTCCAATGTTGATCTATTTACAGAAGTTTGGGGCACCTGAATTTCTGAATGAATGAATAGATTTCTAAAGGTACTGCCTTTCCTTCTTGACATTGGATTTGAAAGGGTAGTGCTTCCCCCCCGCCAGCCCCTGCCCCGTAGGTTCTTTATTATTCACCTTGCCGAAATTCTGTTAAATTATACTTTTTAAAAAGCCTTTCATAGTTTTGTGAAGGAGCTACTCCTGTGCATATTTTAGTAATATAATAGGTTCAAAGAAACACTTTTGAGACTCTTGTATTTTGGGGGTACTGTCAGTTCTTGCCTTTTTCATTTGTGGATTCACTCTGAATAGCATACTTGAATTTTAAACTGACCTCCATGCACTAAGTACATTTCATTCCTAACTACTCTTTTTCACCAGTTCGTGTATGCTTGTGGAATACAAACTCATTTTAATATTATTTTATGTAAAATAGATGGAAGATAGTTCAGGAGATAAAAGTCATATTTGCCAGAATTAAATCTGAAATATTTGTACTCAGTTTATATCAATGACATAATCAAAGAGAGTCTTTCTAATATTTTTAGGACCTTGTAAATATTTCCAACAGAAAGGAAAAGTAAGGTGGTACCATTATTCCCTCAATTGCAAGGTTCAAAAATCTGGGAATAATATTTGACTTCTCCCTCCCTCCTTGCCCCTCAGCAAGTCACCAAACCCAATCCTGTCAGTTCTACCTTTCTAATCTGTGTCTGGTCAGTGTATCTCCACCCCCTCCCCCATACCAGTCACCACAATCCTGCTTCATAACACCGTCATGTCTAATCCAAGACACCTGTAAAAGCAGCCACTTGATCTTGCCTCCCATAGCATCTTCCTAATTTATTCATCACTTCCACCATATTATTTGCTAATATATGAATTTTAATGTGGTCATTTTTCTTCTTAATGCCATTGGATAAAGTCCAAATTTCTTAAACATGTCTTACCAGATCCTTTGTGATCTGGTTCCTGCTTCACCTTTTTAGCTTCATCTTGTGTCAAGGTCTACGCATCTCTCTCTCTCCCTGCCCCTTTTCCAAGTTTGTGTTCTCACCCCTTAATCTTTATCTCTGGAACACTTCTTTCTTGTGTAGCACCCCCCCCCCCCCCCCGCTCCAAAAGTCTGGGTAAATCCAACCTTATACTCTTGGTCAGCCTATATAATAGTTTGTTCAGGAAGCCTTTTCTGGCTTTATTTCCTCTGAGGGATTTGTACCAATGTGTTCTTCTGTCAATCATAACATTTATCATATTTTGTAATTGATTGTTTCATTGTTCTCTCCCCTGCTTGAATTAACATAAACTCTGTGAGAGTAGGGAATGTGTCTACTCTCTCTATCCCAGCAGAGTGGCTGGCTTCTAGTAGGTGCTCAATACAATTTTTTTTTTTTAAACAAGTTAAATTTTTTTTTTTAAGATTTATTTATTTATTTTTAGAGAGGGAAGGGAGGGAGAAAGAGAGAGAGAGAGGGGGAAACATTAATGTGCGGTTGCTGGGTGCCATGGCCTGCAACCCAGGCATGTGCTCTGGCTGGGAATCAAACCTGCGACACTTTGGTTCGCAGCCCGCGCTCAATCCACTGAGCTACACCAGCCAGGGCACAATTTTTTTTTTTTAAATGGGTGATTTTATTTCTTGTTTTAATCTCTGTTATGATTTACTGTAATTTATGTGTAGTAGAATATTTCCAGTGCTTTTAAATGAGTGCTTCTGAGTTTAGCTACAGTTTATTTTTCCTCTGAAGAAAAGCTTTCACTATAGCTTTGAATATTGGCCAGGCTTATCACTTTAAAAACATAATAGCTATTAGAACTAGTTTTAAAAGTTTATAATTGTACAATTCTGTGATAGTGTGGCATTTTAAAATGCAAATTGGCTATAATGTAACCCTGCATTTTGAATGACCAAATATTTTAGACCCTGTTATAGTTTTATAAAAGCCTATAGTTTTACTATACTTTGAATTGTAAGTGGCAAATTATGAAATGCATGGTCAACTCTTGATGCATGTGTGAGTTAAATCTTCCCCCCCCCGAAAAAAAAAACCCACCACAAACTTTGTGACTCCAAAACTGCAAACACAATGATAGCATTTTGCGCTCCCTTCAGCAACGCATGCACAATTATAGCATTTGAAGTTCTCCATAAAATGCAGTGAAGTATTATTGAAGAATGTATAATTCCTTTAGACCCTTAGTAAAAGAGAGAGTATACGAATGTAGGAGTAGAGAACAATGTTGCCCTTTAAATGTGAATGCTGGAAAGTCAGCTAAGCTCACTCACTAGCTACTTGATTTGCTCCTACAAAACCAACTTGAGCAAAAAGATGAATTAGTAGCATTACAACTTTCAATGTTTGCAAACAATTGACATGACAATTGTTAAATCCTTGAATGCAGTTGTTTTGTTTTGTGAGCCTTTCTCCCAGTATCATCTGTCACCTAACTAGTTGGGATTGGGCTGTCAACAGTAAAAGCAGCCTTAGAAGAATTGTTAAGGGGTATTATGCTCATTACAGAGGATGGTGAATCTGTAACATTATTGGGTTCCATGGCTTAATACAGATTTTTTTAAAAATTAAAAAAAAATCAGTTAGATTTTTAAAAAAGATTTTATTTATTTATTTTTAGAGAGGGGAAGGGAGGGAGAAAGAAAGAGAGAGAAACATCAATGTGCAGTTGCTGGGGGTGGTGGCTTGCAACCCAGACATGTGCCCTGACTGGGAATCGAACCTGTGATGCTTTGGTTCTCAGCCCATGCTCAATCCACTGAGCTATGCCAGCTAGAGCTTAATATAGATTTTTTAAAGGTGTTTTTTTTTTATAACCTTCGCCTGTTTATGCCACAGTTGTGTTAGTTGACTGTTGTTTTACATTGACTAGCTAATATGAACATGATTTTTCCTTGATCATGTAGAAAAAAAAATTAAATTCAGAGAATTTTTCCTCAGTGATCCAAGCTATAAAGGTGCATGTCTAAAATGTCTAGACATTAATTATGATTTGACCACTTAGAAACCATACCTTACACCTGTGACATATAACTTTGCATTTGAAAGTGGAGTCTTTAGAAAAGATTCAGGAAAAAAATCAGAACGTACCCTGTTATAGAAGAAACAAATTGCTACATATTAACAGAACTTTGCTCTGTTTTGTTAATTCTCTCTCTCTCTCTCTCTCTGCACTGCTGATACTTCAGAGAAACGTTGTTGCAACAGGTATGTTCGGCGAAATAAAAGGAAGCCTCTTGATGTGGGGGAAGTTTTAGTGGATCCTTCCTAATAATGACAGGGAAAATGCTAAAATGATCTTCATGATCTATAGGACAGCATGTTTCTTGTGTTTGCTAGTCCTATTCCTCTTTTACTGCTATTTTCAATTCATTATAGGATTGACAGAAGGGATTATTGTAGATTTCAAACAGTGGGTGGTCCATATCTGCAGGTTCTGCATCTGGGTTCAACTGTGGATCAAAAATATTTGGGGGGTGTTGCGCGTGGGTCACCGGCCAGCAGTGACCACGGAATGCTGTGGATGGCTCGACGATAAACACGCGAGAAGAAACAACACATGCACAGAGACAGACTAGTTTCTGTGGGGAAGTAGGGACGAAATGGCCACCCCCCCTAGTGGGGAGCGCGCCGATTTACCATCCATACCTGCTTTTATTAGGCTCATTCTGCATAATAATTCAGGCAAAGTACAGTACTCATTCGGGGGAAGTAAGGAACCATAGAAAACAAACAACTCTGCCGGTCTATTGAGTTGGGGGTCAAAGAGCTGTAAGACTGAGGAACAAACTAACTTCCTCCTAAGACCCTTCTCATTCAACTGAGAGCATTCTAAACAAAGAAGGTTTCATAGTAATTTACATATTCTTTCTTAGGCCTGATCACCCTGGGGAATCCACACTTCTCAGTACCGAGCTGCACCACCCTGTCATTGTTTCAGGCTTAGGTGGAGCAAGGGAACTAGGTAACCAAGAGATAAGGAGATTTTCTCCCAGACGATGAGAACTCAGGCTATGTCAAAGCCGAGGAGCAAGGGTCCATCACCCCCTTTTGCTGCAGCCCCCCAAGTCCTTCTTTTGGGGGGGCCTCCCAAAGTGATCGTGCCTGGCTTAGGTCGTTCCCCCTGTGGGGAATCTTACCCGTCTTTGGCTAACCGACCAAGCTTTTGGGGTTCAGTCATGAATAAAGCAGCAGAAGCAGCATTCCTGCCTTGGAGATAAGCTTTTGTCTCCTTGCTGGCTCACGATTCCAAGGGCGTTCCCTTAGCCTTAGCTAGGCGGGGGTTTCAGCCTCTGATACCAGTCAGGGCGGTTCCCAACAGGGGGGAAAAGTGATGTTGTTGATGTGTCCTATGTAGTTAGGCCTACAATGGTTGCATCTGTACTCAACACGTACAGACTCTTGTCATTCCCTAAACAATACAGGATAATAACTGCATAGCATTTGCTTTGTCTTTGGTATAAGAATCTAGAGATGATTTTAACTAACATATATTGAGTCCTCACTCAACATTGTTGATAGGTCCTGAGATTGTAAGGGAAACAACTTATAATGAAACTATTTTATCACACACTAATTGATATAAACAACAGTTAAGTTCCTATGGCATCTCATCATTTCATCAACATTATAATGAAACAGCCTTGAACAAAATGATGTTATTTGAGGACCTGCTGTATATAGGAGGATAAATGTAGGGTATATGCAAATACTCTGCCATTTTATATAAGGGATTTGAACATCCGCAGATTTTGGTATCCAAGGAGGGTAGAGTAGGGGTGTCCTGGAACCAATCTCCCTTGATATTGCGGGATGACTGTATATCACATATTTCATACTCGAACAAATTTAGGTACAAAAAAGCCAGGAAAGGTAGAGGAGGCATTATAGAAGCTTTTTCATTCCACTCCTTATGGTAAATTCTTTCCTGTATCTTTGGTTTATTAATCAAAGTACTTGTATGAAGACTTTTTTTTAATGTGATAAAATACACATAACAAAATTTATCATTTTAAAGTATATAATTTTGTATGAAGTTTTAAAACTACAAATATTTCTGGGCATGGCCAATGGTGAGAGGACTGATTGTGGAAGTGGGTAGGCTGGGGGGAGGGGAGAGAAGGAGGAAAAAGTGGGACAACTGTAATAGCATAAACAATAAAATATTTAAAACAAAAAAATGGCCTGAAGATGTAAAAATTAAATAAATTTTTAAAAATAAAAAACCCCACAGACATTTCAACTGAAGAACCCAGATTTTATCTTTGAGATAGAACCATGGAAAAGGCAGTGGGCTGTTAGATTGGGGTAGAGGTTAGGTAAAAATGTCCTGAAGGAGATAATACAACTTGGTTGTGTATATATATTTTCTTTTAGCATTTATTTAACAAGAATGCTTTCTAATGTTCTAGGTGCTGGAGATGCAACACAGAACAAAAATGGAGTCCCCATTCCCTTGGAGTTTATGTTTTAGTGTGAGGGTGGGGGAAATAAAATTTATCTGGCATGTACCTGGGATGCCCCTGACTTTGGTGTGGTTTCACATTTGCATATTCATCTTTGTGTTCTATGTGGTATCTTAATCTACTTTCTTGTTTAAAGAATATAGCATTAACACAGTTTCAAATTACCCACAGTATGAACCAGAAGATTTGCATTTTAAAACACCAGTATAGGGAATTTCTCGCAAGTTTTCTTTTGAACATAACTCTCTTGCTTAATGATAATCTTGAGACTTACGACAGTGTTCATATCAGATATTTATTCCATATATAACACAGAAAAGTAAAAGTTCAAATAGTTTGTTTTAAATTTTAATGTAGTTTTGCTAAATGTAAAAAATACAAAATGGACAAACTTGACTGACCATTCTCTTTTAGTTAAGGTTACAAAGCCATTCTTGTGATGTATTCTGTTGGTCGACCCTCCACAAATTTTCAGAGAGATTGAATTTACTCTGAGAATATTGAGATTGGAAGTAGATTGAGGAAGTTATATTGTGTACCTTTTTTCTTTCATCAAATGGCTTAGGAGTGGAAATGTAACATATACCTGTCCACGATAAAGTAGTAATCTAGGGCGTAGTTCAGAATACATATGGGATGGGCAAAAGTAGCTTAGAGTTATGAGTATGCAAAACACAGAGTTTATTCTTATATTATTATATTTATTTGTATTACAACTGTAAATCTTTTTGCCCACCCCTGCATCATTTCTTTCCATTTCTTTTTATGTCTTTGTGAATTATCATAATGCAAAGAGCTGAAGAGAAGAGGGGTTAAATTGCAGCTGCCCATATAACCTCTGCAAATGTTCTGTACTCTTTCCTTTTTCCAGGCAATCTTTAGAGTAGTTGGCCAAAATCACAAGTTGGTAAACAAAACATGATTCATGTCTTGTGTAGTTATTTCTCTGAATTAAAATCCAAATTGAAAATGGTCCAGATTTCTTATCATCAGTAGATTCATAAGGAGTGGATATTGTCAAATACAATTACCTTATGTTTTATTTAAATTATTCTCCTGTAGTCTTTGGTGCCTTACATTCAGTTGACATCTGTTACCTCTTCTCCATCTGTCTATCTTCAGAGAATGAAGAATGACATTTTTTTCCTACTAGCTTTTCTGCAAGAGAAGGTTTAGCTGAAAGAAATATTATGGTAAGTACTATGTTCCCTCAAGCAGCCCATCTTTTAACTTCCTTTTTCTTCTGACCACCTAGCTTCCTTTAGGACTCTCCCTCACCAAGGACCTTGTCTGCCTCCAACACAATACTGACCCAGTCTCAAGCCTTTGCCCATTTCCCACCAGTTTACTACACCAGCATTTTCCATTGTGGCCAGACCCTGATGCTTATCCTGCTTTCCCTATAGCTGGCTACCCTGGGTTAACAAGTCAGACTGCCCTCTTGTCAGACCCTGGCCTGTGCATCTCTTCGTTCTTCCTTTTGTGTGATATTGAATCTTCTGTCCTGGAGAGATGAATGGAGAACTCTAAAAGGGGCTTTGAGTCAAGAGGACCAAGCAAGCATTCTTGTGTCCCCATTGCTCTATTCAGGGTGGAGTGTTTGGTTACCACCAAGGTGGAAAGTGTGAGAATAAACAAGCCCGAACTGTATGAAAGAGTGAGCTGATCTGCTACCCTTAGGAGAGTTGGCTAGTGGAGGAGCACAGGTGACAAGATAAAAGGCTTTGCAGAAAGGAGAGGCAAGAAGAACTATGTTGTTGTGAGACAGATCAGCATTGGGTTAGAGAGGCATTGAAGGTCTTTGGGCAGATGTGTGGTTCTAATGAAGCTAGGTAACAGGGAACTGAAGGAAAGTTTAGGAAGCGTGGCAACTATTGAAGGAATACAGTGCCTACCGCATGGTTTCTTTCAGCTTGCTCTTTGGAGCAGATAACTAACTGCCTTGATGCTTAGAATGCTAAAGTCTTGCTATGCTGCTCTTTTCACTAACTGAAACATTACCTTACCAGCAGTTCTGTTATTTTCATAACTTGTTTTTATATAATACATCTGTTGTAGATGAAAGATGTTTCTCAAAGGAAGCAAAGAAATTATAATATAGCACTCTTGGGAGGAGAGTAAAAATGGTGCTTAAGTTTGTCCCCAAGAAATTTGAACTTTTCTTTATCCGTAGTTTTAATGATAGTAAACAGTAGCTACTCAACTATATTTAAATACTGTGCAAAGGGTTGTGGGAGACAAAAAAAATCACTGGGGGAGGTGAAGCCTAATAAGCATAAGGCATCATGTGACAATCAGTATAAGAGGTGCCATAAAACAAAGCATAATAAATTCCAAAATGGCCATCTAAGATGAGAATTTGTGTGGAGTTCAGAAGAGGAAGTAATAGTTTGAGGTGGTTTCAGGAGAGTAAAGGACTTTAAATCTTTATGGATGGGAGCTAGCTGAAGAATTGAACCAAGACAAGACATTCCAAGTGGAGGAAACAGTATGGACAAAGTTATGAACACCAAAAGGTCCATGTTTGGGAGATACTTTTTAACTTTTGATTGCTATCTGAGAGATGATAAGGGTGAGCCATTAAAAGTTTAGGGTAAGGTAATAATTTGATCAAAGGGTACTTTAGGAAGTAAATCGCAATAAAATCACATTAGGATCAGGTTTTGCTCACCAGGCAGTTGTGTGACCCCAGAGCTTCCAAAGGGACAGATCAGGGATTATTTGTACTGTGTTATAGTTTTAACAAATAATACAGTTTCCTAAGGGAGAAACTGGAGAGAGGTAAGCAGCCAAGGATGAAATCTGGGAGAATGTTCCTATTAAGAGTGTTAAGAGTAAGGAAACCAAGGAAAGAATTGAGTGCAGAGTAGAACGGGAGTAATGAGTTTTGCTGATATCAGATGTCTTAGAAGAATCAAAATTGGATTTATAAGAAAATTGGGTTTGGATCTTGCAGGTTAATTGGTGACTTTCAGATGTGCTATTTCAGTAATGGAAAAGGATTAGGAACTTGACTCATGGATTAAATTGTGTATGGTGAGGAAGTGAAAGAGGTGATTCTAAACACTGGTTCAAGATAACTTGGCAGTAAGAAGAAAGTGTTCTAGGAGATGGAGGTCAAGGAATTTATTTTCTGATTAGAGACAGACCTCTGCATATTTGAAGACAGAAAAGAATGGGTTAATAAGGCAGTGGTTTTAGGTATTGTAGAAAAGATAATTGAGTGAGGATAGAAGGGGATGGAGTCAAAAAAACAGTGGGACAATATCTAAGTCTTGAAGAGTGGGGACACTATTCATCTGAAATAGAAAGAGGGTAAGTATAAAGACCAATCTTGTAGTCAGGAGAGAACCTGAGGTCGTTTGTGTACTGTAACCTGGAGATCTCGGTTCTCAGTGAAGTAGTGTGTTCCTTTTCTAAGGAATAGGGAATGGTGTAATTGGCACTCCAGAAGTGTGGAAATGATTGGGGAAAACTTTGAAAACTCTTTTCTTTTAACTTTTTACATATGGATTTATTAACAAGTTATTATTGTCACTTCCTTAGAGTACTCATTTTGTGGCCAGCTTTGCTTTTGGTCACAAAAAGCAGAAACTCCATATGGAAAAGGAATTACAAAGTGGTTAAAATCTTTGCAGAGCTCTAAGGAAGTTGACATCAAATAAGTCAAAGATACAAAAAACATTATGTAAGGGGAAAAAGTACAAAAAATATTGCAATGATGTGAAGCTATAAAAGACATCTAAATTATCTAGTTTTATCTCCAAAAAAGAGTTTAAACAAAGTGAGCTTCCCTAAGTCCTCTAATAAGTGACAGAGGTAGGACCTCTAAAGGTCTTCTAAGTTGCAGTCTAGTTTTCCATTTTACAACTATTCTTACAGGAAAGTGCCAGATCTATATGAACTGTACACATATAAGAGAAGCCCATATTGTTGTAAGGAATACATGAGTACATGCTGCACATACAATTATAAGTCAACTGTAGCATAAATTTGACCTAAGACTAATATATTCTTTATAGTAAAACTTAATTTGGGATAATTTTGCCTGCTACAGAATATAAAAGATTTAAATGAGTGTTTTTCTTGATGCATACAGAAAGTAACTTACAGATGTTTAAATTGTTTTTTCACAAATTTCATTGAGCATAGGCATTCAAACTCACGTACTCATAGCAGTATGCAAATATTTGTTGGTTTGGCGAGGGTTTTTATAATCTTTAACATTACAGTCATTTTTAAAGATGAAAATATGGGATGGGTGTGAGAAATCATTTTCTGAGGATGGGGTTTGGGGTCTGACTTAGTCTTGGAAATTTTTAAGAACACCAACTGTCAGAAAAAAATTTTTTCCCCTTTCTTTTAGCCTATTATCTCTCTGAGTCACTGTTCATCAAATCCTGTAGAAAAACTGATGAATGAAGGGGTAAAGACAAATATTTAGCTAGCATTAAATGAATAAGGGGGGATGTATCTATGCATAGTGTATGTATAAAGTAAGTTAATTTTTACATGTCTTATAAAAATTAATTTCCTTTTAATCACTCTGTGTGCCATTCAGTATATTGGAAGTAAATATTGTGTTGTATTGCTTCTTTTTGTCTTATGTTACTGGCTTTAATTGCCTCAAATATTTTTTCTTTTTTTAAAATTATTTATTTTTTAATCCTCACTCAAGGATATGTTTATTGCTTTTAGAGAGAGAGAAAGTGAGAAACATTGAACCCACAACCTAGGTATGTGCCCTGACTGAGGATTGAACCTGCAACCCTTTGGTGTATAGGACGACACTCCAACTAACTGAGCCACTCGGCCAGGGCTCAACTATTTTTCTTGATAATATGTCCTTCTTTTATATACCCTTAACTATAAAGTTTGTATCTTGTATTTTGGTGTTTATTCTGAAGCAATTGAAGTTTTCATTGTACCCTTAGCCTTCTTGACAAAAAAATCTATTTTAGTTATATTTCTTACCAGTTATAATGATTTTTTACTTCTTAATGACTGGCTAGTTTGAAATACTACACTAAAAAAAAAACAAAACAAAAAACCTGCCCATTTCATTTGCCCTCTTAGAGGTTTATCTTATGAAAGGCTTTCAGAGCTTTGTTTTGTAATTTTTTAGCTCTTTATGAAAGAAAAAGAATTCCAGAAGTAAAATATGAGCTTCTTTACAGTGTATTAATACTTAATGCTCATGATTAGCTCTGGGACCTTGCTTGCCTTCACTTCTTCATTAGATAAAACTAAATCTCTCCTTGTATAAGATTCGGAACAGTCAGTGTAACTTTGCCTTTTGTTACCCTCTATTTTGTTTAAAGTACATATTCCATATATGAAACCATCTTCTTTTCATTACTTGTGGCATCCACTTTACCTCATTAAGTTTCATTAGTGAGGCAAGAGGGCTAGACCTGTATGATAGGTGGACACCTGTGGTAATTACTTGTGACTTTCTTTTAAAACCTTAGGATTTCCCTGTGTGCCCAAAACAAAGTAACACAGTTTTCCATTTCCCCCACTTATCCCATATTTAAGGCATTGTAATTTTATTTCAAACTTTATTCATTGGTGGGATTTGAACCATGGCGTCATGGCTCTGGAATTTGTGACATTGTGTTATATGTCTTTACAAACTCTTTCCTAAGAGATTTTATTTATTGCCGTATCTGTCACTTCTATACAGATGACTCATACACCTATGTACCTTTCATCTCAACTTCCTTCTGAATTTCAGACCTCTATTCCAACTATCCTTTTTGGTTTCTCTTTGCTATGTTGTCCCTACCACTAGTAAACTTGTCATCTTATAACATTTCCTCACTTGTTCTTCCTGTTTCTTTTAATGACACCTTCATTTTCTAAGATTCATAGTCTCAGAATCTTTTTATTTTCTTAACATTTCATCTACTATACCACATGTGATTTACTTCTGCAGCATTTCTCCCAACTTCTTTTTAGTATTCTTGCCATGATTATAGTTCAGGTCTGTACTTTTAGTTAAATTCTCTTAAAGTTTCCTTCCATTTTATTTCATGCTTCACACTGATGTCCGATTAGTCTTTCTAAAACATAGCTCCAGTTCCATCATTTTCTTAACCCAAGACCTTCATGGTTTATACATTCAGAGTTATCCACATTAGGACTCTAGCTACTTCTTTGTTTGTTTTTTTCCAAAGAGTTTATTTGGGCATTCCAGAGGACTGGAGGGCCCTGCATCTAAAAGAAGGTGTTGGATGTCTTGATGAACTGTGGCTGGTGCCAGCAACGAAGGACCCAATGGGGTAGTGGAAACTTGATCTTGGGGTTGTGGAACTGCTTGACTGCTGGCTGAGGGCACTTGCTGGTTGCAGTCTCCTCCACTTTCATGATCTGAATTGAGTGGACGCAGACCTGCATGTCTTGGTAGCACTAGTTGATGGTGTCTGTGGTGTCAGGTCCTGGTACTCCCAGTACAAGTTTTGGCTGCCACTGCGGGAATCGTAGCACAGCCAGATGCCAAAGTTCTTCCCCTAAGGGAGGATTTTTCAAACACCTGCCCACAGTAGATAATTTTCCCTGAAGATTTCTTCATCTTCTTCATTTGAGATACGAAGTACCAGAAGCGAGACTTGGCAACGACATGGTTAGGTGGAAAGATGTACATGTGGCAGAGGGGCGGTGTGCAGCACTTGGAGGTGGGCAGGCAGCGCCCTGACGCATTGTACTCTTGAAGTGTGCCTGCGGCCTTGATAGCTTTTTCTCTCAGTTCTCTGCCACCCACAAAAGGCTCTAGTTACTTCTGTAGCTGTATCTCCCACTGTTCTCTTAAATGTACCCTGAATTACACTCAACCTTTTAGTCATTTTCCTAAGTGTAGTCTTCCTTTTCTTATTGCTATGTTGTTATTCCTCCTTCCAGGTGGTTCTCCCCTTTTCCCTTTTGTCACCTTATCGCCACCAGTATTAAATTCTTATTCTACCACTGTGGTCCATCTCATATACCATTTGTTTTATGAGGTCAATATACTATTTGCTTTCTTTGTTCCCACTCCTTAAAACACTTAGTATGTATTTTCTGACATGTATCTTATTGTACTGTGTATTCTACTTATTTGTGTATTTGCCTTACCCACTCACTCAACCCTCATACAAGTTGCTTGGGAGTAGAGATTCTCCTGCAACCCAGCATAGATCTTTGTTCAGAGATACTCAGTACATTTATTGATTCACATTATACTTATAAGAAAACACATTTCAGAATAACCATTATATTTTTATTATTTTAGGCTTGACCGTCTTTTTATCTTACTGGATACTGGCACTACCCCAGTTACAAGAAAAGCTGCTGCACAGCAACTTGGAGAAGTGGTAAAGCTTCATCCCCATGAATTAAACAATCTCTTATCTAAAGTAAGAACTCTTTTTTTTTTTTTTCGTTTCATATAATACAATTATGGGAATGTGTTCATGGATGGGAGCATAAAAGTAAAGACAGAAATTGTCTTATTTTAGTGACAGCTTGTGGTCTTCAAATTTCATTAAATGTCTTAACATTTCTCCAAATATTTAAAAAGTTTTACTATTCTTTTGTAATTAATTTTGTTGCAAGATATATATATGTGTGTGTATACATATATATACATATATATACACATTTTTTTGCATCAAGTTTAATTGTTGAAGGGCTTCGACACAACATAAAATCTTTTACCTGTGGCACAAATTTGAATCTGACCTGATTTGTTAATGAACTAAGTTGTTAATCTAGTTCGTTAGTGGTCTAACTTGTTCTTAACAGCTAGTAATTATATCATAGTTGGCAGTCTTCAAATGGATGAGTACTCATGGGCAATGACTAAAATATATGAGAAGCTAGTTGTCATTACATTGTTAGTTACCAGCTTTTTGAAAGTGGAGGCTTTCTGCTTTGGTGAATCATAGTTTTCATAATCCTAGTCTATGTTCTTTCCCTAAGCAATAGTGGTACTTTCACTGAACTCTGGGCTTGTAGAAGTATGCCTGCATGATTGTAAGCAGCAGATTCTATGTGTTTAATTTTCTAGGATGCAAAGTAAAAACAAGAGTTCTTTGAGGAGGGGAAGAGTAGAGAATAGGATAGGGGAGCAATATGATAGCCCAGACATTGGAAGCCCCAAGATACCTCTCTTCCTTTTTTCATTCTCATTTGTCCCTCCCTGATTCCTATGAGTAGAATTTCAAAGCCCTTTGTTGATATATATTGTATAAATATATGCTATGTGGTTCTTACTATAAGGGCTAACAGTGACTCTCTTCCCGATATGTTCCCTGCTCTATATCCAAAGATGTAGATGGAGACAGTGATTTGACATCTACTGGCTCCATGTTCTCAGAAGGGAGAACAATGCATATTAGGCAATATTATACTCATGTGTAAGGTGTGGGATAGAGAAGCATACCCATTTCTTCTGATCCCAAGGGGAGAGAGGAGGACTGAATGAGCTGAAACTGGAAACAGTGAACAAGACTAATCTGTGCTGAACTGAAAAAGGGTTTCCAGACTTTCAAGTGAGTTCTGATCTTTACAACTGAGACCCCAGCATACTGGCTGCCATCAAATAATTACAAAAGAGGCAAAGTTTATCTTTAGCACCTTCTTACTCTCTATCCTCTTTTCTCTGCCTTCAGTGTTTTCCTGTTGCCTTTTAGTTTTGTTTTTTAAACAGCTTTATTCAAATGTAATTTACATACAATACGGTTTACCCACGTAAAGTATACAATTCAATGATTTTTTAATTATATTCACAGATATGTGCCACCATCACTGCAATCTAGTTTTAAAACATTTTTATCTCCCCAAAAGAATCCTCCTGCCCTTTAGCAGTCACTTTTCATTACTCCTCCTTCTATACCCCATCCTAGGCAACCAGTAATCTAGTTTCTGTCTATAGAATTGCCTATTCTGAACATTTTATATAAATGTGTAACTTTTACGTAACTTTTACTTAAAATAGTATTTTCAAGGTTCTTTCATATCATGGTATGTCTCATTACTTCATTTCTTTTTATTGCCAAATAATATTCCATTGATATACCATATACTGTATATGGTATATCCATACAGTATTACAGTATGATGGACATTTACTTCTCTGCTCATCAGTTGATGGACATTTGGGTTGTCCATCATATTTCTCTGCTCATCAGTTGATGGACATTTGGGTTGTTTCCACTTTTCAGCCTATAATGAAAATGCTGCGATGAAAATCCATATACAGGTTTTTGTGTGAATGTATGTTTTTATTTCTCTTGGTTATATACCTGGAATAAAACTGCGGGATATCCTGCTAACTATGTTTAGCTTTATAAGGAACTGCCAGTTTATTTTCCAAACTGGGTCCACTATTTTACATTCTGAACAGCAGTGTATGAGAGACCTGATTTCTCCACGTCTTTGCCAGAACTTGTTATTAAATGACTTTGATTATACCCATACTAGTCAGTGTAAAGTGATATCTCATTGTACTTTTGATTTGCATTTTCCTGATGACTAATGATGTTGAATATGTTTTCATGTGTTTATTGACCATTTGTATATCTTTTTTTGAGAACTGTCTATTCAGATCCTTTATGTGTTTTCAAAGTGCGATATTTGTTCTTTGATTATTGAGTTGTAAGATTTCTTTATATATTTTGTATACAAGTTCCATATCAGGTATTTGATTTGCAAATATGTTCTTCCAGTTGGTGGTTTGGTTGTCTTTTTAGTTTCTTGATAGTATCCTTGAAATACAAAAGTTGTTAGTTTTCATGAAATCCAATTTTTTTTAACATCACTTGTGCTGTTGGGGTCATATCTAAAAAAACCTCGCCTAATCCAGTGTCACAACTATTTACCCCTGTGTTTTAAGGGTTTAAGAGTTTTTAGCTCTTACTTTTAGATTTATAGCCCATTTTGAGTTGTTCTTGTGTATGTTGTGAGGTCGTTATTTTATCGCCCCAGCACCTTTGTTGATAAAAACTACTCTTAACCCATTGAATTATCTTGGCAGTCTTGTTGAAAATCAGTTGACCATATAGACACATAGTATTGTTTCTGGACTCTCAATTCTAGTCTATTAATGTATATATCTATCCTTTTGCCAATATCACACTGTCTTTGCTTTTTAGCATGTTAAAAGCTATGTTATTTTTGAAATGCACTTAAGTATTCTTTTATTAAAAATTCCCCATTTTTTAAGGTGTAGTGATATTTCCTATGAATGATATAATTTATAAATGATTTAATGATTTCTGGATGTTTTATATAAATTTGAGGGCTGCTAAATTATAAATTATTGACTAATAACATGTAAATTTGTATTTCCCTGTTCTGGCTACCTTGAACAGACAATATTTTTTGGTATATAAGTATTATTTTATAATTTTTTAAGGTATTGATATACTTACGGAGTACAAATTGGGATACTCGGATAGCAGCAGGACAAGCTGTGGAAGCTATAGTGAAAAATGTACCTGAGTGGAATCCAGTACCAAGAACCAAACAAGGTACTTTTATTTTTTTTTAAAGACTTTATTTTTAGAGAGATGAGAATGGAGGGAGAATGAGAAGGAGAAAAAAATCAGTTGTGAGAGGTGGATCAGTTGCCTCTCATGCCCCAACCAGGGATCAGCCCATAACCCACGCATGTGCTTTGACTGGGAATCAAACCAGCGACCCTCTGCTCTGGAGGATAATGCTCCATCAACTGAGCCATAGGGGTCAGGGTCTAAACAAAGTGCTTTTAAGTGGAAAATTGTTTGCAATAAAATCCTTACTGTAGAGTTAACTATACTACACATTTTATATTTTAATACTCATGCTTTTAGATGTAGCCTTGTCAAGAAATGACATTGAATAAGGTGATTTTCACTATGCTTTAAACAAACAACTAAACAAAATATTTTCATATGTATATTTTAAAATTATTCTACAGTATGCTTGATTTATAGAGACTATTACTTCCCTGAAGGAATTTATGTCCTAAAAATGAAATTAAATCAATACAAAGTAAATATTTGAAAGTCTATTTTTTGTTGGTGGAAGAGTAGTATATTCATTTTTCTAAATTTAAGCATAATTATGTATGGATATTTGGATGGGTATCTCTGTTTTTTTGTGTCCTTTAGGTGTCTTATAGTGGAAGTTATTTTTCTGATTTCCTGTGATGATATTTAAAAATGAGTGTATGCTTTTAAAAAATGTGTAAGAGTACCCATTTTAATTAAATGAAAATTTAATGTGGTGCAATTGGGTTTCATTTCCAAGTCCCTTTGATAATATATCACTTTTGTCATAAGTCTTAGCTTGTCTAAAATTTTTGCTTTAATTTGCTGGCACATTATTTTGAGTAATTATGTTAATTTGTCTTTTCTCTCATCAAATGAAATATATAACCAGAAGAAGTTATAACTTGTTTTTAGTAAAGAGCTTTTTCTTTTCCAGCTTATTTCTTCTTTTTTTTAACTTTATTTAAATTTTTCTTGCACTACTAGCTTATTATTTCTGATTATTTTGGTATATAGAGATGTAAGAACTCAGATTCTTTTTTATAAACTTATTAAATTAGTTATACTGGCATTAAAATTTATAGTAAGGTTGCTTATTATCACTAAAAAATTTAAAATATTTATATCAGTTCTTTTTCAGTCAAACAAGTTACAGTTTATAGCCAAATTATATGCAAATACCAACTAAACAAACCAGTGAACAATTACAATATATTTTTAAATTTATAATGGCATAACTTTTGGGGGGAGGAATGCAGAACATATTGTAGATATTTTTAGGCCTCAGATGGATATATGATTTTAGCAATTTACAGGGAGTTTTAATTTGCTTCATACTGTGAGAAGTAAGTTCAATTGAATAAAATAGTTTCTTTGTGTTCCAGATACTCCTCAGGTGTAGGGAGGGACAATGCTTAGTAGTCTTATGAATATATTCTGTGAAAATGTTTGTCTCCCAATTTAGCACTATGATAAACTCATACTGTTTACCCTTGGTATGTTTAAACAATTGAACAGTAAAGTGGAGACAGCATGAAATTTAACACACATAGTTCAACATGAAGATGCATTTTTGTCACATAACTTTGCGGTCAACAACAGCTCTGCATACATCCACTAACATTCTAATGGTTTTTAGAAGAGGAGCCACCAACTAAATAGTTTATTCATAAATAAGAGCTTTATAAATAAAAACATGGTAGCTCTTCTACTTCCTTCACCTTTTACTTTTCTTAAAATATTACCCATCCACCATAAGTAATGCTATTTTTTTTTTCCATTTTACATTTTGGCTATGTGATCAAATTAAATATTTTTAAACCTCATCTAGAATCTACTTCAGAAAGTGCTTTGGAAGATTCATCTACTACAGATCGATTGAATTTTGACAGATTTGATATATGTAGATTGTTACAACATGGGGCATCACTATTGGGATCTGCTGGTGCAGAATTTGAAGTACAAGATGAAAAATCAGGTATGTAGTAGTTCCATAGAATAAAGTCTGAAATGTGTGGGTTCAGACTAATTTGTCACTTGATAAGCTTTGTGTCAGTCATGCAAAATCTAACATGTCACAAAATGTGACATGAAATTGGCAGTTGGGGATGCTGTGAGTAGGCAGATAATCAGAGGTGCTTGGTCTAAAGCTACCACATGAGTATTTTTCCTCCTGTAACTGAGTGTGTACTATACATACAGGGTGGGGCAAAAGTAGATTTACAGTTTTTCATGTGGAAAATAATATGATTAATAAATTAGTAATATAAGAATAAATTCTGTTTTGCATATTCACAGCTGTAAACCTACTTTTCCCCCATCCTGTATGCATTATTAATGGGTACATATTAATATTTCATTAGCCATTTTATGTAACATAGAATATAAATTGTTGCTCAAGAGCCTCAGTTGAATAGATTTTAAAAACCAGGATTAGTACAGATTGTGGTAATGTTTTCACAATTCTGGAAATTTGAGAGGCTGTATCATAGTTTTCTTTTTATTATGTGTTCTAAATATTTAAATAATTGGATTTACTGTTGCTAGTGACCAAAGCAAAAACTAAAAACAAAAACTAAATCTTGGATAGGTAATTGTCCCATTATCTTTAAACTTACAGAATCTATCTGGATATAAAATAAATGTTTTGGCCATTCAAGATTGATGCCTTGAGTGGAAAAAACCTTGATGTTTTTAGTGGATTTCTGTAAGTAAATAATTTGTTCTTTTGACTAAATCCAAAACAGAACAGTGTTTTTGTTTTGTTGCTGATTAATTGATCATTAGTCAAAGCATCTCTCTCTAGTTAATGAAATGGTCTTCAATGTGTACCTTTTAAAAAAATGTTAAGTACCCATTCTCTCTTACTTAATATGGTTTCTGTCGAAAAATATGGCTTAGTTATTTTTGGAGAAAATTAAAAGAGGAAAATTTGCTTAAGTTCCAGAAAAGCATAGTTTTCTAATAAGGGAGGTAGAAAGTTTTCAGTTTGAAAAAAGTTAACTCTAAACAGTAATCTTACTGATCTTTCTAGTGTACTCACAGACATTTGCCAGAGATCTTTGGCCCTAATCTAGGGGTAAAAGTCAGTGCCACCTTTGTCATTAAAAAGAAAAAAAAAGAGTGCTCAGATCTCATCCCAGAGATTCCGATTTACTAAATATCTGGACAACTCTTAGGAAATTGTATTTAAAAGAAAAAAACTCCACTTGTGACTCTAATATGTAACTAGGATTGGAAATCCTAATTTTTTGGAACCAACTTTTAAGTTCTGGTAAGTCACAGGCATGCTGAACAGTGCTTATATAAAACCCTAAAATTAGGTTTTCTTTACGTGTCCGTTCATCTGTGTTTGTCTTCTCATGTATATGCAGAACACATTCATGATTAGTTTAGGTGCTGGTCTGAGTTTCATTTGCAGTTCTGTAGGTTATTTTTCCCAGTAGGACTCTCCCTGGAACAAGAGGACTAATTTTGGGCCTCATGTATTTTGCTTTGGATAGAGCAGCCTTAAATTTTTTTAAAAATAGCTCTATTGAGATATAATTCGCATTTTATACAGTTCACTCATTTTAAAAGTGTATGTCATTGGTTTTTAATATATTCACAGATATATGCAATTTTAGAATATTTTTATTGCCTCAGGAAGAAACCCCCATATCCTTTAGTTATCACCATTTTATCGCCCTTTCTTTCCTCACTGTCCCTGCCATGAGCGACTTTCTGTCTCTATAGATTTGCCTATTTTGGACATTTCATATAAATTCAATCATAAATACATGGTCTTTTGTGACTGATTTCTTTTACTTAGCAGAATGTTTCTAAAGTTTGTCTACATTGTAGTATATATCAATACTTATTTCTTTTTTCTATATAGGTTTTTATTACTCTTATCAAATATATTCATTTTTTAATTGTAGTAGAATATAGATAACATTTACCATCTTAATTATTTTTATGTGTATATACCATTCAGTAGTATTAAGTACATTCACTTTGTCATGCAGCCAATCTTCAGAACTCTCTTCATCTTGTAAAACTGAAATTTTATATCCATTAGACAGACAACAGTTCCCATTTCTCCCTCTCTCCCATCTCCTGGTAACCACTATTCTATTTTTTTGTTTTTATGAATTTGAATACTTTAGGTACTTCATATAAATGGAATCAGATAGTATTAGTCCTTTTGTGACTTGCTTATTTCACTTAATATAAGTTCCCCAGGGTTCATCTATGTTGTAGTATACGTCAGAATTTCTTTCCTTTTTAAGGCTGAATAATATTTCAGTGTGTGTTTATACCACATTTTGTTTATCTATTCATCCATCAGTAGACACTTGGATTGCTTCTGTGTTTTGGTTATTGTGAATAATGATGCTATGAACATGGGTATACAAATATCTGTCCAAATTGCTGCTTTTAATACTTTTTGGGAATATATCCAGAAGTAAAATTACTGGATCATATGTTAATTTAATTTTTAATTTTTTTAGGAACTGTCATACCATTTTCCATAGTGGCTACACCATTTTACTTTCTTGCCAACAATGCACAAGGTTTCCAGTTTCTCCACATCTTTGCTGTGTTGGGATTCTCGTAGCTGATATATTAAATTAAGACTATGCAGAGTATGACCTGCTGAATGAGGAGGCACAAGCCACCCTCAAGGCAGCTACCTCAGCATCTGAGCTCCCACTTTGGGGAAATGAAAACTTCAGGGTTGTTTTGAGTGAGGGCACACTTTCAGTACAGTCGCATAAAAGGAGTAAAGTCACAAGGTTTATGACTTATACGGCTGGGGTTGAGGGTATTGAGAGTGGGGAAAGGGCAGTCCTCTGTCCTAGTCATGAGTAAGCAGGACATAGAGATCAGGGTAGTAGGCACTGTTGCTTATAAGGTTGTTGGGAGGAAGGTCACTATTTTTTCCCAGACTCAACTCTAAGTGGTTATTTAATTTACTTATTTACTTTTTAAAGGTTTTATTTTTAGAGAGAGGGAAAGGGAAGGAGAAAGAGGGAGAGAACATTGATTGGTTGCCTCTCACACTGCCAAGAAGGGACCTGGCCCACGACCCAGGCACCTGCCCTGACTGGGAATTGAACCAGCGACCCTTTTGCTTTGTGGGATGATGCCCACAAATGATGAACCACACCAGTCATGGCTCTAAACCAGGGGTCCCCAACCCTGGGCTTAGGTACCTGTCCATGACCTATTAGAAACTAGGCCTACCGCAGGAGGTTAGTGGCCAAGTAAGCAAGTCTAATGCTAGCATTACTGCCTGAGCTCTGCCTCCTTGCCCCTCCCTCCATCAGTGGAAAAATTGTCTTCCATGAAATCAGTCTCTGGTGCCAAAAAGGTTGGGGACTGCTGCTCTAAATGGTCATTTGAAAAGATGCCCTGGAAAAGCAAAGTGGGAACTTGTGGCGGGAATCCTCAGTTCAAGCCCTTATCAAAAATCCAGATTTTGGGTAAGAGGAGGGTTGTTGTACTTAAATGCCTAAGCAGCAAATCAGAATAGCTGGTTTTTCATCACAGTGTTAATACTTGTTATTTTCTGGGGGTTTTGTTTTGTTTTTTAAAAGATTTTATTTATATATTTTTAGAGGGAAGGGAGGATGAGGGAGAGGGAGACGAACATCACTGTGTGGTTGCTGCTCATGTGCCCCATACAGGGGACCTGGCCTGCAACCCCAGGCATGTGCCCTGGCTGGGAATTGAGCCAGCAACCCTTCCGTTTGCAGCCTGTGCTCAATCCACTGAGCTATATCAGCCAGGGCATGTTTTGTTGTTTTTGATAATAGCCACCCTAATGAATGTAAAGTGGTCTGTCTTTATTTTATGGCTGAGTAATATTCCATTTTATGGATATCACATTTTGTTTATCCATTCCTTGGTTGATGACATTTGGGTTGTTTCCACCTTTTGGCTATTATGAATAATGCTGCAATAAACATTTAGGTACAAGTTTTTTGTGTGGACATATGTTTTCAACATTAGAGAGGAATTGCTGGGTCATCTGGTAATTATATTTTACCATTTATGGTATTACTATTCCAAGAAAATGCCAAACTTTCCCAAGGTACCTTTTCCCAATATACCGTTTTGTATTCTACCAGAAGTATATAAGGGTGCTGATTTTTCCATGTTCTTGACAACACTTGTTATTAACAGTTATTAACTGACTGACCAGTGTAGTGAGTGTGAAGTGCTATCTCATAGTTTTGATTTGCATTTTCCTGATAACTAATAATAATGAACATCTTTTCATGTGTTTATTGATCATTTGTGTATCTTTGGAGAACTGTCTGGATCTTTTGTCCATTTTTAAATGGAATATTGTTCTTTTATTACTGAGTTGTAAGATAAACAGTCTAGATACAAACCTTTTATTTGATACGTGATTTACAAACATATCCTCCTATTTGTGGGTAGTCTTTTCACTTTCATGAAGCACAGATGTTACTTATTTTAAAGAAGTCCAATTTATCTTTTTCTTTTATTTTTCAAGCTTTTGATGTCATATATAAGAAGCTATTGCCAAATGTAAGGTCACTTAATTCCTACATTTTCTTGTGAGAGTTTTATAGATTTAGTTCTTACTATCAGGTATTTGATTCATTTTGAATGAATTTTTATATGCATTGTGGGGTTTTTGGTCCAACTTCATTCTTTTGTATGTGGCTGTCCTGTTGTCTCAACAGCATTTGTTGAAAAGAACTATTCTTTTCCCACTGAATTACCTGGCACCCTTTTTGAAAACCAGCTGACCGTAGACACCATTTTATTTCTGGATTCTCCGTTCTATTCCATTGGTGTCTGTACTTATACCAGTACTTTATCATCTTGGTTACTGTTGCTTTGTGGTAAATTTTAAAATCAAGAAGCATAGGCCTCCAACTTTGTTGTTCTTTTTCAGGATTGTTTTGAACGTTTACGGTCTTTAGTTTTCAGAATATAAGTTTTAAATGTTGCTTTTGATGCTATTGTGAGTAGAATTGTTCTTGCTTTTTAAAATCTTTTTTCTCCCTGTTATTTAGATTGGGTACTTTGTATTGCTCTATCTGTAAGTTCATTTACCCTTTGTCTTATTTACGTTTAGCTGTTAAGCCCATTCAGTGATTTTTAAATTTCAGATATTGTTCAGTTCCAGATCTTCTTTAAAAAAAAAACTTTATTGTTATATTTTGCACATGATATAATGCACTATTTCAAGTGTATGATTTTATATATTTGGTTCTTTTTTTTTTTTATAGTTTCTGTTTCTCTATTGAGGGATCATACATTTTTATTGTTGTGACAATACCTTCACATTGCGCATTGTTAAACTCAGCTTAAAAATTTGTCATCTAATTTCAACATCTGGGTCATCTTAGACTTGGTTTCTATTAATTGTCTCTTTTTTTGAGAATGAATTACATTTCTTATATTCTTTGTATGTCAGTTAGTTTTGGATTGTATCCCCACATTATAAGTTCTACTGGTATTTTGTGCTGGCTGGATTCTGTTATATTCTTCCAAAGAGTTTTTTTGTTTGGTTTGGTTGTTGCTTGCTTGTTTGTTTTAGCATGCATTTAATTTGGCAAAACTCAAATCCCAGACTCCTTTGCAGTGAGCAACAGCTCAAATCTCAGATCAGTTTTTAGCTTTAGCTGGACTGTGTGAAGTCTGCCCTGTGCAGTTCAGAATTCAGCCACAGATTCGACAGTTTACACAGGATTTGGTCCTTCTCCCTGGTGCTCTCCTTTCTGTGTTTTCTCTGTCTTTCAGTGGCTAGATTAACTCCTGACTCACCTTCCTCTAGTTCTTCAAGCCAGAAAGACTAGGGTTTTTATCCAGCTTTTAGCTGCCCCACCTACCCTAAGGTTAAAAGCTGCAAAATTGGGAAACTCAGCCAGTGTCATGCCCTTCTTCTAGGTATTGATAATTCTCCCAAGTATGTGCCTACTTTTGTACTCTTTCCAGTGCCTTCAGGTGGTTATTTTTTAAAATATTTTGCCTAGAGTTTATCATGTGTGGAAGGTTATTCCAATAAGAGTTATTAGAAGTTTTTAAAATGTTAAGTTTTTTTCCAGTTATGTAGAGCTATCTCTTGCAACTTAGCTATTTTAAGCCCAGTTTCTTACTTTATTTTATTTATTTTATCTTTATTATATTTACTGAATTGAGGAGGGGAGAGAGAAAGGGAGGGAGAGAAGAGGAACATCGATTTGAGCAAGAAACATTGATTGGTTGCTTCCCATATGTGCCCTGGCCAGAGATTGAACCCACAGCCTAGGTATATGCCCTGACCAGGAATCAAACCCCCAGATTTTTGATGTGTGGGACAATGCTTCAACCAACTGAGCCACACCAGCAAGGGCCCCAAATTTTTATTTATTTTTTTATTAAAATTTTTTTCAAAACTTTAAAAATATATGTTTATTGATTTTACTTTATTTTTTAAGATAATTTATTTTTAGAGAGAGGGGAAGGGAGGGAGAAAGAGAGGGAGACAAACACCAATGTGGGGATGTCTCTCCCACCCCCTCTACTGGGGACCTGGCCCGCAACCCAGGCATGTACCCTGAATGGGAATTGAACCAGCAACCCTTTGGTTTACAGGCCAGTGTTCAATCCACTGAGCCACACCAGCCAGGGCTGTTTATTGATTAGAGAGAGAGAGAAACATTCATTCGTTGCCTCTCATATGTACCCCAACAAAGGATCGAACCTGCAACCTAGGCATGTGCCCTGACCAGAAATCAAACCCCCAGCCTTTTGGTATATGGGATGGTACTCCAATCAACTGAGCCACACTGACCAGGGCCTAAATTTTTATTTTTATTTTTATTTTTATTTTTATTTATGTTTTGGACTTTATTTATATTTTAGAGAGAGGGGAAGGGAAGGAGAAAGAGAGGGAGAGAAACATCAATGTGTAAGGAACATCCATCTGTTGCCTCTCACACGCCCCCAGACTGGGATCTGGCCTGCAACCGGAAATTGAATCAGCGACCCAGCAATACGTAGGCTGGCACTCAGTCTGCTGAGCCACACCAGCCAGGGCATGAATTTTTATTTTTAAAATAATACCTTTTTATCTGTTTTCCACTAAAATATTACAAGTTGTACTTTGGACATTTAAAATCTGTCTACTTTTATGCCTTTACCTTGTTATTTAGGCTGTTAGGGCTATGTCATCTCAGAATACATAAAGGCCACATTTGGAATAAGCATGTATTTGTTGAGATCTTTGCTATCAAATAAAATCTGTGTAGTTTTTTAGCTGATTAGATCTTTCAGAGACTGTACAAGGTGTAGCTATAAAATAAGATTTTTTTTCATAGGATGGATCTCATTTTATATATAGTTAATAATTGATAGTAGAGCAATGGGGAAGTCTCAGTGAAAATTCCTTGAGTTTTTTGTTACCTAGTACACTATTGCTAAATATGGTTAGGTAATAGAACTTAGGACATATTCTGAGAAAAGGAGTATGATTTGCTTATTGTCAGGAGGGGTGTTTTAATAGTTAAAAAGTTTTTTATATTTTATTCTAGCCTGTTCTTCATGTATTAGAACACTTCTTAATTTGGAGGAAATGTATTTCTTTTCTGTTTAAAGGTGAAGTAGATCCTAAAGAAAGGATAGCACGCCAACGAAAACTATTACAGAAGAAACTTGGCCTTAATATGGGAGAAGCCATTGGAATGAGTACTGAAGAACTCTTCAATGATGAAGATTTGGATTATACCCCAACCTCAGCAGCCCTTGTAAACAAACAACCTGTAGGTAAAACCTGTATTTGTTTGATTTTAAGTAATGGTACGAAGGGCTTGCTTAATTTTGCAATGCAATTTTTACCACCCCCACCCTGCAAAAAAAAATTTAAAAAGCTGTCCTTAATCCTACTCAGTGCTGCTTAGTGTCGCCATAATGTAATATCTTCATAAATTGGATTTCTGGTGGCAGATTTTAAAAGGACAGAAGTTCATCCTACCTTGTAGAGACTGGTCTATTAGATCAAAGCTGTAATGGAATCTTAGGAGCTTCTTAATATTAAGAGATCCTAATTGCACCAATTTAGGATCTTTTCTTTATTTTTTAGCAGAGGAAAAAAAAGTGAATGTTTGAGAGTGTGGGAGATAGTAACGGCTATCATAGTCAGATAGGATACTAAAATCTTCAGAGCTGTGGTTCATTTTTTTAATTTGAAAAAGTAACAAACATGATAAAAAGGATCTTTAAACAATGCAAAAGGTATACAGTATGAAGTAAAAGAAATTCTTTCCAATAATTGATAGACGTCTGTTTCCACATCCCATAGACAACCTTTTTTGATTTATTTGTGTACCCTTCCTGAAATTTTCTGTATATATACAAGTATATGTGTCCTTTTAAGTCGTGTTTACACACTGCATGTAGCTTAAATATCAGTATATACAGATTGATTACTTTCTTATTTTTTTTGACAGCTGCAGGTTATTTTGTTGGTGGCTATACCATAATATTGTTTTGCATTCCTTCTTTTCTCTCTATTCTTTCAACTCCCAATGGATGCCTATATGTGTGTGTGTGTTTGTTTTTATGCCCGCAGACTCTTTTATAAGCTTCAGTAAAAGCTGCAGCCTTTTCCTCAGAAAAATTCACAAACAACTGAAGCATTACCTTTTAGAGGTTCAGTACTATTTCCCCTTGCCCATGCAATATCCTTCTAGGGTTGTTTGAGCCAGCCCTGTTAGGATTTCCTGCTTTATAGTCATGAAACTTTTACCTTTTCATTCCCTTGGCCTTTCCCTTTGCTTAAGTTGAAATGGTTTATTTTCTTTTATACTAGTTGTTCTCTTAACCATTCGAATTTGTAAACTACAGTATATATTTTAGGGTTGAGGGTGTGATGATGAACCGCTGTTGTATTTTAATGCTGATCTAAAAATATGTTTTATTGATTTTACCGAGAGAGGAAGGGAGAGAGAGAGAGAAACATTGATGTGAGAGAGACATTAATTGGTTGCCTCTCACACAGGCAGGGGATCAAACCTGCAACCTAGATATGTATCCTGATGAGGAATCTGCCCTGCAGCCTTTTGGTGCATGGGATGACATGCCAACCAACCTAGCCACCTGACAAGGGCAGATGATGCATAACTTTTGCAGACAAAAAAAGATATATATTTTATGCATACTAGAAGGGAAAAGGAGTATAAAAGAGGCAGAAAATATAATGACAACCAGCAAGAAGTGGAAAGAAATGGGCAACAAAAGGATGCTTAAGATGTAAATGAAAAAGAAAATAGAATAAAATAAAGGAGAATAAAAGTGTAGTACTGTGATCACAGTGTAATAATTGGACATGGTGTAAGAAAATGAATGGGCAGGTGTAATAGAGAAAATGGTCTGTATACAGAATAGTTGGACATGAGCTGGGCAATAGCCATTTTATGGTTTGAAAGATCCAAGGAATTGCCATAAGCTCATTACCACTGCATTGCCTTTTATATGCACCTGTGGTCCCTGGATCAAGACTGTAGCTTAGCATCTGCACCAGTGACCTTTGTTTGTAGAATGGTGAATTTCATTTGAATTTTAAAAAATATTTATTTTTAGAGAGAGGGGAAGGGGAGGGAGAAAGGAAGGGAGAGGAACAAGGATGTGTGAGAGGAACACCAATCGGTCACCTCCTGCATGCCGCCAACCAGGGACCAGGCCGGCAGCCCAGGGATGTGTCCTGACTGGGAATCAAACTGACAGCCTTTCACTTTGTGGGACAATGCTGAACCAACTGAGCCATGCCAGTCAGGGCTTCATTTGAATCTTAATCATTTAAAGGCAGAACGGATTTTTAGATTTAGGCTGAAAGCATTTTTAACTCATAGCCTTTATGATGTCTGCCATATATGGAGAGGAGATCAAAAACTGTAGGCAGTGAGTGCTTAAGAAGAAGGGAGCTTATGGGGTAAGTTGACTATAGGATGCTGGACCAGTCACTTCTGGCTATAATTTTTTTTCAGCAGGTGATAATTACTAGTTTCTTTCATTGACATTTTTTTTTTTTTAAAGAATGAAGAGTAATATTGTCAATTTTTTTAAAGATTTTATTTATTTATTTTTAGAGAGGGAAGGGAGGGAGAGAGTGAGAGAGAAACATCAATGTGTGGTTGCTGGGGGCCGTGGCCTGCAACCCAGGTATGTGGCCTGACTGGGAATCGAACCTGCGACACTTTGGTTCACAGCCCGCGCTCAATCCCCTGAACTATGCCAGCCAGGGCTGACATTCTTTATTCTCATAATTTTTGGGTGGTATTACAGTTATTTTGAAATCTCACCTCTTCAAAGCCCTGTCCAAGGATTAGGATCATACATTTGTGCCACATCTATGACATAAAAAAAGTGAAACACATCAGCATCTGTTGGGAATTGGAAGAGTAAGGAAGGAAGAAGAGAGTAAAATTATGGTACAGCCATACACTAAAATAGCATGAAGCTGTCAAAAAAGCATGTGATCAATTTGAATATAGTGAAATTTATAGACTTAGTCTTCTTCTGAGGCTGTGATACTATGGATATTTATTTTAACTTCTGAAGTTTAAGCTCAGTATTCTTTTATTCTTTTAGACTCTCCAGGCAGCTGAATTGATTGACTCAGAATTTCGAGCCGGAATGAGCAATAGGCAAAAGAACAAAGCTAAAAGAATGGCCAAGTTATTTGCAAAACAGAGATCCAGGGATGCAGTGGAAACTAATGAGAAGAGGTAGTAATCTTTCTCTGCTATTCATTTAAAACAGTGACACTGGAGCTTACATCTGTTTGCTTGATACCTAACAACATTTTGCTGATATTGTCTCTAGCTGTGGAGTACCATTTGGATTGTCTTGTTCAACTGTCAGAGTATTTACTGTTACTAGGGACTAGGACAACATTCCAGAAAACTTGACACATGCAGATATTTTTTGTTACTAATTATGCGATCTGAATAAGGGCTGAAGGTTTTCCAAGGGGAGCACGTTCCAGGCAGAGGCAACAAACAGTGTAAATGCCTTAATTGTGCAATGTTTAAGAAATAGAAGGGCAGTATGGCTGGGATGAGTGGATGGAAATGAGAGAAGTACAGAGTGAAGGCAGGGATGATGGTCTAAGGGCCACAAGTAAAGAATCCTACATTAGTAAAGTGAGAATTACTACAGTATTACATCAAATGTTCCCTCGGCTGGGATCTAAACCAAACATCGAGTAATAATCTAGGCTTATTTACCCAACCGTGTTGTAGGAAGGAACTCTGTGGCAAACTCATGGTACTCACATTCTTAGTGAGTTCACAGAAGTGATATCCTGTGCATGGCTTGGAGCAGCATTTCTCAAAGGGTGGTTCAAAACAAGCCTCTTCAAAAGTGTTTTGAGGGGTTTGTTAAAATGCAGATTTCTTGAGCCCTATTCAGCTCTATTGTATTAGAAATGTTCGCATTTCTTGAATACCACTAAATGATGAATTAAACATGAGAGCCTGTGAAATAAATGTTACAGATGACATTTTGTTGTTCCTTTCATTCATATATAGCTGGAAAGTAAGTGTAAAAGCTAAGCACAAAGGAGGATAAATAAACATCTACTTGGTATAAATTTTTAAATGGGGTTGTTTTTAAGTGCAGAATCTTAAGTACTTAACTACAGGATTTTTTTAAGTTAAGAGCTCATTAGAATAGTATGGTAACCTAGTCATTGTTGCTATTGGCTTTTATTTATATAAGCACTTTTACCCAAATATTGGAATATTGGAAATATTAGGCCTTATTTTTTCAGATTTATGATTTATTCATTCCATAAATATTTACTGAATATCTTTTATATGCCAGATACTTTACTTTACCTAACTATCTATTAATGACTAAAAAAGATAAGATTTCTGCTTTTGTAGTACTTACATTCTAGAGGGAAAGACAGATGAGAACCAAAATAAGTAAATCACATGTTAACAGTAAGGAACAAGAAAGAAAAAAGGGATAATGCAAGTAAAGAACTTATGAAATGTTGTGTGGGTAAAGAGTTTACAATTTAAATGGGTGGGTCAAGCAGAGATTCACAGAGCTGACTTTCAGTAGAGATCTGAAAGTGAGGATTCTGTATTTTGGAAAAAGACATTCCACATAGAATAGTAAGGGCAAATGCATGGAAGGAGAAACATGCCTAACAAGTTCAAGGACGATAAAGTGATTAATGTGGCTAGATTGGAGAGAATTAGTATAAAAACAGTAAGGAATGAGATTAGAGAGGCTCAGATTTTATTCATTACCTTATAGAAAAAATAGTTGGCCAAACAAATTACACTATTATAATGGTGGGGAATATTATAGGAAAAAATTCTGTATATACCTTAATGATGCTGATACGTTCTTTTCATTAATTCTGAATAGTTTTACTTGTCTTCACCTTTGTAATATTTTGTTATGAGGGCAGCCTCAATATTTTTGGTCTTTTAGTCATAAAATAACACTTCCTCAGATTTTCTGGACACATTTTTCATTGCTCAGTTGTCTTATATCTATGTTTTTCAAGAACTGGTAAAATTATAGTGTGTCACTCAGTATATTACTTTTCTCCTGGGTGCAAAAGCCTAAAAAAAGTTATTCTGAGCCAGATTTAGGTTGTTAGAACAAGGGAGTATAAAATAGAAAGGAGAAGAGCTGGTTCTAGAGAAGAAGAAAAAAAAGTCTTGTTAAGATTTGAGATCTAATTTGAAAGCAAGAATTCACTATTTTATATTCGTCAATAAGAGTAGTAGGATATTTTTGCTCAAAAAATTTAAGTGGTTCATTTTGGTTATTTGTACATGAAATTACAGAAAAATCATATAGGCAGAATATGACAAAACATTTGTTCAAATGATGGATTCTCTTATATTAATTGTGGTTCACATTATCCTTATTCATGTTTTAAATGGTGACTTTTTTTTTTTAGCAATGATAGCACTGATGGAGAACCAGAAGAAAAGAGACGAAAAATAGCAAATGTGGTTATTAATCAGTCTGCAAATGATTCTAAAGTCTTGATTGATAATAATCCAGACAATTCTTCCTTGATTGAAGAGGTACTGTGAAATGCCCTAAAGTGTCCTTTGAAATTGTATATAATCTTTTCATACTAATCTGTTAAAGAAATATTATTAAAACTCTTATATCTTCATTCATAAAAATTTTAATTATTTAAAAATTTAAAAAGGTATTATTACTAGACCTCTAAATAAATATACTTTATTAATACTTCAATTATTAGCATACAGTAGACCTTAGTAATTTTGTTTTTCTTATTTAGACAAATGAATGGCCTTTGGAAAGCTTTTGCGAAGAACTTTGCAATGACCTTTTTAATCCCTCCTGGGAGGTATGATTTCTTTTATTTTAGGTATTTAAAATTTTTTTCAGTATTTGTTTATTGAAGTTATTGGGATGATGTTGCTTAATAAAATTATATAGGTTTCAGGTGTACAATCTATAATACGTCGTCTGTATATTTATTGTATTGTGTGTTCACCACCCAGGTCAAGTCTCCTTCCAGCACCATTTATCCCCACTCTAACCTCCCTAGCCTCTTCTGCTTCCCCCTACTCCACTTTCCCTCTGGTAATCACCATGCTATTGATTGTATCCCTGAGTTTTTTCTTCACTTGTTTGCTTAATTCCTTCAGCTTTTTCACCCAGCCCCCCCAACTCCCTCCACTCTGACAGTTGTCAGTCTATTTTCTGTAAAATTGAGTCTGTTTCTAGTTTATTTGTTATTTTGTTCATTCGATTCCACATATAAGTGAAATCATATGATCCTTGTCTCTCTCTGACTGGCTTATCTTACTTAGTATAATACTCTCCGGGTCCATCCATGCTGTCACAAAAGGTAAGATTTTCTTCATTTTTATAGCTGAGTAATATTCCACTGTGTAAATGTACCACAGCTTTTTTATCCACTGATCTACTGATGGGCACTTTGGGCTGCTGCCAGATCTTGGGTATTGTAAATTGTGCTACAATGAACATAGGGGTGCATATATTGTATTGAATTAGTGTTTCAGGTTTTTTCAGATATATACCCAGAAGTGGAATCTCTAGGTCCATTCATAAAGCAGTTCCATTTTTAATTTTCTGTGGTAATGCTACATACTGCTTTCCCAGTGGCTGCACCAATCTGCATTCCTACTGAGAGTATACAAGGGTTCCCTTTTCTCCACATTCTTGCCAGCACTTGTTTGTTGATTTATTGCTGATAGTCATTCTGACAGGTGTTATGTGATATCTCATTGTGGTTTTAACGTGCATCTCTCTGATGATTAGTGACATTGAACATCTTTTCATGTGTCTATTGGCCATCAGTATGTTCTCCTTGGAGACATGTCTGTTCAGGTCCTTTGCCGTTTTTAAATTGGATTTTTTTTTGTTATTGAATTTTATAAATTCCTTATAAATTTTGTATATTAATCCTTTATCAGATGTATCATTGATGAATATGTTCTCCCAATCAGTGGATTGTCTTTTCATTTCTTGATGGTTTCCTGTGCCATACAAAAACTTCTTAGTTTGATGTAGTCCCATTTGATTTTTTTTTTTCTTTTGTTTCCTTTGCCCAAGGCGATACATTGGAAAAAATTTCTACTAGGAATGTCCGAGATTTTACTGCCTGTGTTTTCTTTTGGATTTTTATGGTTTTGTGACTTACATTTAAGTCTTTTATGCATCTTGAGTTTATTCTTGTGTATGATATAAGATGGTAGACTGGTTTAATTTTTGTTGCATTTCCCAACACCATTTATTGAATAGACTGTCTTTACTCCATGTTTGTTCTTGCCTCCTTTGTCAAATTGACCATAAAGGTGTGGTTTATTTCTGGACTCTCTGTTCTGTTTCATTGATCTGTATGTCTGTTTTTATGCCAGTATCATGGTGTTTTCATTACTATGGCCTTGTAGTATAGTTTGATATCAGGTAGTGTGATTCCTCCAACTTTGTTGTTTCTCCAGATTGTTGTGGCTATTCAGGGTCTTTTGTTAGTTCCATGTAAATTTTTGGAATATTTGTTACAGTTCTGTGAAATATGCTGATATCTTAATAGGAATTGTATTGAATCTGTGGCTTGCTTTGGGTAGTGTGGACATTTTAGTGATGTTAATTCTTCTTTAAATGTGTGGTATAATTCACCCGTGAAGCCATCCAGTCCAGGACTTTTGTTTGCTGGGAGTGTTTTGGTTACTGCTTTAATTTTACTAGTTGTAATCTATTCAGCAAGTTTTTTTCCTAGTTCAGTTTTGGAAGATTTGATGTTTCTAGGAATTTATACATTTCTTCCAGATTATCCAATTTGTTGGCATATGTTTGTTCATAATATTTTTTTTACAATCCCTGGTATTTCTGTGGAGTCAGTTACTTCTCTCTCATTCCTGATTTTATTTATTTGGGTCCTCTTTTTTTCTTGATGAATCTGGTTAAATGTCTGTCCATCTTGTTTATCTTTTCAGAGAACCAGCGCTTGGTATCGCTCTTTTCTATTAGTTTTTTAGACTCTATTTCATTTATTTCTTCTCTGACCTTTATTATTTCCTTTCTTCTACTTACTTTGGGCTTTGTTTCTTGTTCTTTTCCTAGTTCCTTTAAGTGTAAAGTTAGATTGATTAAGGCTTTTCTTGTTTTTTTGAGGTAGGCCTGTAATACGGTAAATTTCCCTCTTAGGACTGAGTTCTCTGTGTCCCATAGATTTTGCTGTGTTCTCATTTTCATTTGTGTCAAGGTATCTTTTGGTTTCTTCCTTGATCTTGTTAACTGATTCATTTATTAACCTGTTACTTAGCCTCCATGTCTTCATGTGTTTTTTGTTTGTTTTCTTGTGATTGATTTCTAGTTTCATAGCATTGTGATCAAAGAAGATTCTTGATATGATTTCAATCTTCTTAAATTTATTGAGACTTGTTTTGTGTCCTAACATGTGGTCCATGCTAGAAAATGTTCCATGTGAACTTGAATGTATATTCAAGAACGTATATTATGCTGCTTTGGGATAAAATGATCTGAAGATATCAATTAAATCCATTTGATCTAGTGTGTCATTTAAGGCCTCTGTTTCCCTGTTGATTTTTTGTCTGGGAGATCTATCCTTTGATGTCAATGGGGTGTTAAAGTCCCCTACTCTGGCTGTATTATTGTTGATCTTACCCTTTATGTCCATCAAGATTTGCTTTATATATTTCGGTGTTCCAGTGTTGGACTCATAAATGTGTACAGAGGTTATATCTTCTTGTTGGATTGCTTCCTGTATCATTATGTAATGTCCTTCCTATAGCCTTTGTTTTAAAGTCTATTTTGTCAGATATAAGTAATGCTACTGTAACTTTTTTTCATTTCCATGTGCATGAAATATCTTTTCTATCCTTTTACTTTTAGTTTCTGTGTATCTTTCATTCTGAGATGGGCCTCTTGTAGACAGCATATATATGGGTCTTGTTTTCTTATCCATTTAGCTACCCTATGTCTTTTGATTGGAGCATTTAAGCCATTTATATTTAAAGTTATCATTGATAGGTATTTACTGCAATTTTATCCTTTTATCTATGTTCCTCTTTTTTTTCCTTTCTTCTTCTTAAAAAAGACCCTTTAACATTTCTTGTAGTACTGGTTCAGTGGTAATGAACTCCTTGAAGCTTTCTCTTACTGGGGTAGCTGTTTCTCCTTCAATTTTGAATGACAACCTTGCTGGGTAAAGCAAGACTTGGCTGTAGGTCCTTGCTTTTTATCACTTTGACTATTTCATGCTAATACCTTCTAGCCTGAAATGTCTGCTGAGAAATTAGCTCAGAGCCTTATGGGAGCTCCCTTGTAGTTAACTGTTTCTCTTTTTCTGCTTTTGTGCTTTCTTTGTTTTTAACCTTGGCCATTTTAATTATGATGTGTCTTGGTGTCCCTCCCAAATTTTTATCCACCACACGTGGATGTGGGACCAACCCATTCCATCCATTCTATGTCTCTGCCCTTCCTACCAGTCTGGATGGATGTGGTTTCTTTAAATCTATAGTTGTCAGACTTCCATTCAACTCAATTTCTGCCAGTTCTGAGATGGTTGTTCTATAACTTAGTTGTAATTTTGATGTGGTTGTGCAAGGAGGAGGGCCATGTTTACCTATGCTGCCATCTTGACCAGAAGTCTAAATTTCCTCACCTCATTTTTTAAAATTTTTTTTTCTTTTTGCTGCTTTAATTGAGTGTTTTCTATTACTTTCTCTTCCAAATCTCTGATTTGATCCTCTGCTTCACTCAACCACTGTTTATTTCTTCCAGTGTGTTCGTCATTTCAGATATTCCCCCCCCCCCCCACAGGCTTTTTATGCTGTTGTAGTTCTCACTAAGTTCCTGAGCATTGTTATAACCATTTTTTTCTTATCTCTATGTCTGATAAATTGCTCGCCTCCATTTCACTTAGCTCTTTTTCTGGAGTATTCTCCTGGTCTTTCATTTGGGGCCTTTTTCTTCGTCATCCTTTTTTGGCTGCCTCTTCATGTTTGTTTCTATCTACTAAGTAGAATTGTTAGGACTCCCAGTCTTGTAGGGTGGCCTAATATAGTAGGTGTTTTGTAGGACCCAGTGGCACAGTCCTTATGATCAGTTGAGCTGGATGCTCCATGAATTACCTGAAGGGGAACCCCTGCAGCAGAACCTCTCCACAGAATCTCAGCCATCGCCCATGGGAGCGTCGTGGGCCCTTTTCACATCTCTGCCCTTCCTACCAGTCTGTCTATGATTTCTTCATTACAGTTTATCTCAGCTTTATTTTCTTTGCTAATGAAGGGAACCATGTCAAGCATAATCTGTTTTGTCATTGTCCTTATTTTTCCCTTGTGTCCTTCTCAGGACCACTGCTTAAGGCATTTTATATCACTCACCAAGTAGAAACCTTTAGACTGTTTTTCACCTTCCATATAATTTTTGTTGTATTTCTTTAGTGATTTGTTCATTTCTTTTTACTATAATACAAAGGCTTGTATATTTCTCCTAGACAGTAAAAGTTTCCTTTGGAAGTGGACAATTTTGATTAAAAGCTGTAGTTTCTACACCAGCTTTTAAACCTGGGAATATTTTTTCAAAGATAATCTTTAATTGATCCCAGTATGTAAAAGAGATGAAAGTGAAGTTCCACTGGTTAAAGTTGAGGGTTGGTGGTCTCAAACCATTCTGTTCTACTTAGATTAGCCTCTGGATAATTTTTAAAAACTCTGTTTGTAGTACCATTTAGCAGCCTTTCTGCTTCTTGATGTATTTCTATTTAAAGCTCTTCAAGTTTTAAACATGGGTTCTTCAATAGGTGGGCACAGTGTCAGTGGCCTGATTCCTCCATTCCAAATGACACTTCAGAAGGTTTACAGGGCTAAGGTGTAGCATTAGTCATATGTTATTTTATTTATATTATCTTCTTTGATACCTGACACTGGTAGCTATGGAACTTAGTTTTGATGCATATATTTCTAAAATATTGATATTGGAGCTACAAGGAACAATATAGGATACTTTCTTTTTTAGTGTCAATACTGAATACAAATAAAAACTAGAGGAAGGATAGCTATGTGGATTATATATATCTCAAGAATAGCAGTTTTCTTAGTGTGATTTAAAAAACTTTCCTCATAACCAGAATTGTCAAATTTATATATGCAGTTCTCCTTGGATAGTAGAAGAAAAAGGCATTCTTATGGAATGCTACTTAGTTTATTTTAATTTCTTAATATAATATCCCCTTTTCAAATTAAAAGTTAAACTCAGTTTCTTAAGCATTTAACCTCTGACATTTACTTCCTGATTCTTCTTAGGTTCGACACGGTGCAGGCACTGGACTTAGAGAAATCCTTAAAGCTCATGGAAAAAGCGGTGGTAAAATGGGAGACAGTACTTTAGAAGAGGTAAGTGTAGTAAAGCAACAGTTACTATCAAGTTTCAGTAGTTGGCTCTTATTCTGATCAGGGAGGTAACTGTGCATGTGACATGAAGTAGTAATGAGAGGCAAATAATAAGAAATATTGAAAAGCAATGAGGGAAAAGTAAAAAGATTAGGAAGAAATCTTTTTATAGATAAAGGAAGAATGAGTTCAGGGGAAAGACGTTCAGAAACATTGAGTGGAAAAATATGTAGAAGCAATAGTATTTGAGCAGGATATAATGGATTGGAAGTATAATAAGATGAATAGAGGATAGTTTAGAGGTCAGTGAGCAATATGATTGGTGTAGCATGGAGACACTGGTAATAGGATTGATAGTATATAAATGGCAGAGAATTGATATTAGAGAAACCTTAAGTAGTTTCTTAATTTCTCTTGGAATACAAGTAATATAATAAAGTTCATGAATTTTAAAGATTTTGTTATAGTATATCTGAATTTCATTAATAAAGAGAATGTGGCTAATATTAAAGATAGCAGCTGGAACTCTAATATAGTTTGATTATTGTTTCTACAGCTGAAATAATCCATCCCAATATTTTAATTTTCATTTGGATCCAATATGTTTCCCCAACCCACAATATAAAGTATGATCTTTGTTACTAAAAAATGATTGTTTAACAGATGATTCAGCAGCATCAAGAATGGTTGGAAGATTTGGTTATTAGACTCCTTTGTGTTTTTGCATTAGACAGATTCGGAGACTTTGTTTCTGATGAAGTAAGTTATCACATAAGGGAAGGTTTGCCCAATCAAATTTCAAATTCAGCAAAATAAGCTTTTTGCAAATATGAGTTTTCTCTCTTTTTCACTTGCAGGTTGTGGCACCAGTTCGTGAAACTTGTGCTCAAACATTAGGTGTGGTGTTAAAACACATGAATGAAACAGGAGTTCATAAGACCGTGGATGTGCTGCTTAAGTTACTTACCCAAGAACAATGGGAAGTTAGACATGGTGGTCTGCTAGGAATAAAATATGCTTTGGCAGTTCGTCAGGTAAACATTTAACTTTTTGAAGCAAGATGGGAGAGTTTTTCCCTTCTTAGTTTATTTTTATGAAATGGCCCTAAATTCTTAGTGTTACATATAAGTCGTCAGTCCTTCAAGATTTGCTCTCTTGAGGTAGTGTTATAGAGATAGGTGATGCTAATAAGAATTGAAGTACAAATCAAAAGATGATGAATTAGGTTTGGAAACCTGTTCCTAGTTCATAGCAAGACCAATTCTAGGTGAGATTCCATCTTGTATGGTCACACAGGGGTGGCCTCTGAAGGCTAGCTCTGTTGGGGAACTTGGAAAGAGAGTAGATTGGAATAAAGAGAAGCAGGAAGGGGCTGGCTTTTCTTTGTTCTTCTCATACCCTTTTTGGTTATCAGTGAGCCTGAATGAGAAATACAAGCTAAGGTTCTCGGACCAGGGGTATGTATGTATAATATAGTCTAAAAACCTTGAGAACCTGATGTTTTAAGTCATACTCAGTAGTAAAATACTTGATACTTTTGTAGTCTTTTTCAAATAGGATTAGCTAGATAAGCTAATGGTGTTATTTTTCTTTCAGTTTATGTGATTCTTTTTTAATAAAGATTGGAATTTGTTTTCATATAGCGAATTTAATAAAAATGTTTAAGCACAATATTTAGACTGCAGAAAGTTAATTTATTTTGATGTATTGTTTTACAGGATGTAATCGACACTTTATTGCCTAAAGTTTTAAGTAAAATAATTGAAGGACTCCAGGACCTTGATGATGATGTCAGAGCTGTTGCTGCAGCATCATTAGTACCTGTGGTAGAAAGCCTTGTGTATCTTCAGACACAGAAGGTAAATGGAATACTTTTGTATATTCTTCCTAGAGCTTGTTTACATTTGGGGTAAAGTTTTAGGAAAACATTGAGTACTTTTCTTCTCCTTTATCCTTTTTTTTTTTTCTTACAACACCCTTTTCTGATGTATGCATTATTAATTATACAATATCCTTGGGAAGAGTGAATTGTGTGTATTAATCTACTTTCTATTTGTGTACACATTATGTAGGGAACTTCCCTGAGGTAAAAAGCAAACGCTTCTTGTTTGTTTTACTCTTGGTTTTTAGACCTGAAATTTTTGTTTTGATTGGGGTGGTTTTTTTTTTTTTTTGGTTTTTGGTTTTTTAAATCTGGTCTCATTTTTTGAGGTGCCTTATTCAAGGTCTGAGTTTCCTTTGTATTATCAAAACCAAGACATGTATATTTGGAAGCACAGCAGGCAATATTTTACAAACAAAATTTGTCTTTAGTGCTGTCGTAAATAAAATTACATAGAGAATCAGATCTTTGCTGTCTGTACTATATTCTTTTTTTTTTTAAGTATATAACTTCTTTTTTTTTATTTAAATATTTTATTTATTTATTTTTTAGAGAGAGAAGGGAGGGAGATAGAGAGAGAGAGAGAAACATCAATGTGCGGTTGCTGGGGGGTATGGCCTGCAACCCAGGAATGTACCCTGGCTGGGAATCGAACCTGGGACACTTTGGTTCCCAGCCCGCGCTCAATCCACTGAGCTACGCCAGCCAGGGCTTGTACTATATTCTTTTTAAAGTTTAGTGTTTTACATAAAATAAAGTATTGGCTATCTTATTTCCTGAGTTCTCCCTCCCATTGTGAATCTGGTTAGGAAGTGAAGTTTCAGAGTAGATGTGGTGTTAAAAATAAGGGTAGGGGATTGTTAAAGGCAAATAATATCTCCTTAACTTGGCTCAAAACTGGCACCTATGCATGGTCACTGGGACTTTGTATGTTTTTGAATCAGTAGTGACTCCTGGCGTGGCTTATGAATATTCTGTGTAAAATTAGTAACTGTTTTCTTGATACCTGATCTTATAGGTACCCTTCATTATAAACACATTATGGGATGCTCTTCTGGAACTAGATGATCTAACAGCTTCAACAAATAGTATTATGACTCTTCTTTCATCCCTGTTAACTTATCCTCAGGTCCAACAGTGCAGGTAATTATTTTATTCAGTGGAATAAAGTAAAAAGTACTTATAAATTTCTAGAGAATTAACTCTAAAAGGAATGGTAATATTACCATAAACTTAGTTAATAGAATTATCATTAAATATCAGTATTACTTTTTCCAAAATATCTTCTCTAGGAACTTTTTCTTTGTAATGTTTATTTCAACTCTTGTTGTTGATTTCAAGGATTATTCATCAGGAAGGGAGTATATAATGATGTAATACAATGTCCGGAGGCTGAGATTGGGTAAATTCAAAAACATAAATAAAAAAATTTAGTGTCATGTATTTTCCTATCCTGATAATTGAAATGTAGCTCAGCTAATTGATGTATTCTCTGCCTTTTAGAATGGCCCATGAATGTTATTGTTTCTTTTAATAGTATCCTTGGAGATTCAGAAGTAAAAATTTGCATGCAACTTTTAAAAAATCACAGATGAGAAAATTAATTACTGGTCTTAGCTAGTGAATGTTCAGAAGGTCATGATCATAAATGATTTCTGGCTTTGTAAGTGGTCTGTTTCCAATGATATATGAAAACATGTAGAAAATGTTTCAAATAACACTGACCCAGTGGTAGTACTTCAATGATAAATTTAGGCTCATAGGATGGCCCACAAATTGGAATAGCAAAATAAGTGGCTGAAAAAGCAAATGAAGGGGGGAAAAATAAGGTGGTAGTGCATACGTGGGATTTCCTAATTTTCAGTTGCTTTCATTAGTAATGAAAGCTATAGAGAATAAATGGGTTAATCTGTGTGAAAACTCTTTTTTAAACTGCAAAATACAAGCGTTTTTAATTACCTTAAGGGTTGGCAAACTCTGTGAAAGTAGATAATGATATTTTTGGCTTTGCAAACTATATGATCTTTGTCAAAACTACTCAGCTCTGCAGGTAATGATATTTTTGGTTTTGTGGGCCATATGATCTCTACCAGAATTGCTCAGCTCTGCTATTGTAGCACAAAAGCAGACACAGACAATACATTAAAGAAAGAGCAAGTCTGTTTTCCAATAAAACTTTATTTTAAAAACCAGGTAGACTGGATTTAGACTGTGGGCCTTAGCTTATTGACATGTGCTTTAAATAAAGGATTTAACTTTAAAAGAAATCACCAACTAGATAGTTTCAGGAAAGCTAGAAAATGTAAGAAAATGAAAGAATATAGTGAAAATTCTATTAATTCAATATGAAATAATATAGTTTTTATCTCTTCAAAATAGTCTTATTAGAAAATTTGCTTCATATATTCTGATATTTGGTAGATGCTTTCTAGCTTATGTAAGAAGTGCAACATGTCATTTGCAGCATGAGCAGTTACACTATTAACAAGGCCTTGTTATAATACTTTTACGTATTTTGAATGTGTTTTATGTCTGTGTGCATGTATACTAAATGTGTAAATTAATGTAAGAAGTCCTGTTTATAAACCTTTAAGTAATAAAGTATTAAAATATAGGCCTCTTGAAGAGAACCATAATTACACTGACATACTCTTTTTTATTCATGCCTTTTTGTACAGAGGTTTCATATGTATTTCAGATGCTACTGACAAATCATTTCCTGATTCTAGGAAACACTTAAAAATCACTCATGGATGTGACAGGAATCCTGTGATCTATGTTGTTAGCCTAGATGTGGCTTTGCTTGCTTCCCATTTAAAATCTAACCTGTAAGAAGGAAGATATTTGAGTTTTCTTAACTTAGTAGTGCTAAATGAGGCTAACTTTCAAAGCTACTACCATACTACCTCTTGCTTATTTGATACATGGCAGAGATGGTCCCAGAGGGGGTGTAAGTTATGTGTATCTAATGGTTACCCATAGGAAAGGGGTAAGGATTAGCAATCTTGATTTCATGTAGGTTTACTATGAGCTAAGATACATGTCCCATTTTCCTGAGAACCGATTGAGAATAAGAACACTTCTATTGGAAAATTCTAATTTGATAAAGGTAATTCATGATATTAGTGCCATAGAAGTACCTAATGGTACTATTTCTGTTCTTCTTTTTGACTGTGTTTGCTCTGGCTCTTCCTGTACTATAATAACAGTTTTGAATGAGGGTGTTAAATGAGTGTTCATATGAAAATTGTATTGTATTTTTAGAATTTACTCATCGCAAAAGATGATGATTCCATAAGGAAATGATATTTAGATAATGTATCGATGAAGTTTCAACTGCAAATAATTAGATTAACTTGTGTCTTCTTTATTAGTATTCAGCAGTCACTCACAGTTTTAGTACCACGTGTCTGGCCTTTTTTGCATCACACTATATCATCAGTTCGAAGAGCAGCATTGGAAACTCTGTTTACATTATTATCAACACAGGACCAGGTAAGAAGGAATAACTATGTATAGTAATCTTAAAATTTATAAAAATTAATTTTATAAAATAAATTGGATCTCCAGGTTATTCTTTGTACATATCCAAAGATCAGGAGAATGCTGGGCATAGGTAGAGATGGTATGGTGACCATGTAGACACATAGGGATATAATCACTGTGAGGGCAGAACTATTTTAATATTTTGCTCTAGGTTGTATTACTAGCACTTGGAATAGTGTTTAACACATACACCTTCAGTAAATATTTGTTGAGTGAAAGCTTAAATAGTCCCTTCTTGTCAAAGACTTGTATTTACTCTTTGTTCTGTGTGGTTGGTAATTTGATGGTTGGCAGAATCCATCTCAGGTTAGAAGATTGCATTTGAAGCTCTGCAGTACTTCTAAAGACTAACAATGAAATTGCTAGGCACTTGACTCCTTTTAAGTATTACTCAATCTAAAGAGCATAGTATTTCCAAGGATAGCATACTTCAGGAGTCATACATTGAAACACCTACAGAAATCATTCAGGTAATATTAGTGTGTGAGTGGAATCTGAGGTGAGCTGAGGAGTCCTTCCTTGCCCTGTGTATAAAGGGCTTCACACTCCTATTTTTAAAATAACCCTATAGGTCAAACAAAATACTCGAAATTAGGGGAATTATCATAAGGAATCCATTCTTCTATCATGCTGTTATTTATAGGTACTACAGTTTGAGTCAGTAATCTTTAAAAAGCAGTGGTTTATTTTTTTAGACAATAGGTTATAGTATAAGTAAATATCTTTTAGTTCATTAACCATGCATTTCTATGTGAATTAGGAATATTCCATGTAGAATTGCTTTTATCTGCAGCATGGTACTGTGTTGCACTTCCATGAATCAGCATCTGCAAATTTTGTTTTGCATTATCTTTTTTAATTTTGTCTAATCACACTCTTCTGAGGAAAAATGATCAGGTCCATTTTTTAATCCTCAGTTGATCAGGCATGGGTTGATGCAACAAAACTGGCATGGGTTATTCTGAATTTTTACTTCATTTTTGTTTCAGATCTTTATTTAGGTCCTTTATCGTTTTGAAATAATTTTTGTACACAGGGACAAACTGTAATCTAGGTTCATTCTTTTGCATGTGGCTTTCCAATTTTCCCACCATAATTTATTGAAGAGGCTGTCTTTGCTCCATTATGGGTTTTGTCTCCTTTGTCAAAAATTACTTGCCCCATATACATGTGGTTTTATTTCTGGGCTCTCAATTCTATTTCATTGGTCCATGTCTTTTTTTCCTAGTGCCATACTATTTTAATCATTGTAGCTCTGTAGTATAATTTAAAATCAGGTATTTTGATGCCTTCACCTTTGTTCTTTTTTCTCAGGAATGCTCTGCTATTCAGGGTCTTTTGTAGTTCTATACAAATCTGATGATTTTTTGTTCTGTTTCTTTAAAAAATGACATTGGAATTTTGATGAGGATTGCTTTGGCTAATATGGCCATTGTAACCATGTTGATTCTTCTAATCCATCAGGGAATATCTTTTCATTTCATTGTGTCTTTTTCAATCTCTTAATAGTATTTTGTAGTTTTCAAATACAGTTCCTTCACATCCTTTGTTAAGTTTATTCCTAGGTATTTTATTCTTTTGGTTGCAATTGCAAAAGGAATTTTTTTTTATTACGCTTTCTGAAGTTTCATTGTTAATATACAGGAAAGCAGTGGATTTTTGTACATTGATTTTGTATGCTGCAACTTAATTTCTTTTGTGTTTCTAATAGTTTCTTTTGTGGAGTCTTTAGGGTTTCCTATAAATAGAATCATGTCATCTGCAACAATTCAAACAGACAATTCAGTTAAAAAAAATGGGCAGAGACCTGAATATATACTTATCCCAAGAAGACATACAAATCACCAACATTCCCAATTTAGATGCCTTTTATTTCTCTCGTTTTCTTTTTAAAATTTTTTAATTATATGTTTTCCCATTATCTTATTTCTTTCTCTTGCCTCATTGCTCTGGCTAGGACTTCCAGAACTATGTTGAATAAGAGTGGTGAGAGAGGTCATCCTTGTCGTCTTCCTGATTTTAGAGGCAAAGCTTTCAACTTTTCACCATTGAGTATGATGTTAGCCAAGGGTTTGTCATATATGGTGTTTATTATGTTTGGGTATTTTCCTTCTGTACCCATTTTATTGAGTGTTTTAATCATAAATGAATGTTGTATGTTATCAAATGCCTTTTGTGCATCTGTTGATAAGTCATATGATTTTTGTCTTTTGTTAATGTGAAATATTACATTTATCGCTTTGCATATATTAAGTCATCCTTGTGCCCTGGAATGAACCCCACTTGACTGTGATGTATTATTATTTTTTAAATGTATTGTTGTATTTGACTTGTGAGCATTTCATTTAGGATTTTTGCATCTGTATTTTTCAGAGATATTGGTCTGTAGTTTTCTTTGTTTTTCATTTATCCTTGCCAGGTTTTGGTATCAGGCATGTGTTGATCTTATAAAATGTGTTAGGAAATATTGCCTCTTCTTCAGTATTTTGGAAGAGTTTGAGAAGGATAGATATCAAATCTTCCTTGAATGTTTGGTAGAATTTACTAGTGAAGCCATCTGCTCCTGGACTTTTATTTTTTAAGAAGTTTTTGATGGTGGTTTCAATTTCTTCCCTGTTGATTAGTCTGTTTAGATTTTCCAGTTCTCCATGATTGAACCAAAGAAGGCTATGTATTTCTGGAACTTACCCATTCCTTCTAGGTTATTGAATTTGGTGGCATATTGTCTTTCATAATGGGTTGGCCAAAAAGTCCATTCAGTTTTTTCCATAAAATAAAAGACATTTTCATCTTTACCAGTAAAGATGAAAGAGTAAATTTTTGGTTTGGATATTTTGAGTGTGTTGGCTATCTCCCATGTAGTATGATGTTGATTGTTTTCAGTTAATGTCTCTGTTTGATCACTAATTATGGATTCTATTTGCTTGGAGAATCATTTTCCACCCTTTCATTTTGAGTCTATCTTTGTCTTTGCAGCTTAGATGTGTCTCTTGAAGGCAGCATATGGTTGGATTTTTTTTTTTTTATCCGGTCTGCCACTCTGCCTTTTTACTGGTGAATCCGGTTCATTTACATTTAGAGTAATTATTGATGTATGAGGATTTTCTTTTCTTTTTTAAAAGTATGTTATTTCACCCTGGCTGGCGTAGCTCAGTGGATTGAGTGCAGGCTGCGAACCAAAGTGTCGCAGGTTCGATTCCCAGTCAGGGTACATGCCTGGGTTGCAGGCCATGACCCCCAGCAATCGCACATTGATGTTCCTCTTTCTCTTTCTCTCTCTCCCTCCCTTCCATCTCTAAAAATAAACAAATAAAATCTTTAAAAAAAACTATGTTATTTCTTTCTTTTTAGAGGGAGGAAGGGAAGGAGAGAGTGAGAGAAACATCAATGTGTGGTAGATAATTGATAGATTGCCTCTCACATACCCCCAACTGGGGGTCTGTTCCACAGCTCAGGCATGTGCCCTGGGCATCGAACTGGCAACCTTTCAGTTTGTAGGCCAGCAGCACTCAGTTCACTGAGCCACACCGGCCAGGGCGATGTGTGAGGATTTTCTATGGCCATTTTTTTTTTTTCCTGATAGCTCTGCACATCCATTGATTCTTTTTATTTTTAAAGATTTTTTTTTTTTTTTTATCTTTAGAGAGGAAGAGAGGGAGAGAAACATTGATGTGAGAGAGAAACCACTGATTGGTTGCCTTTTGCACACGCCCCAACCTGGGACAGAACAGAGAACCCAGGCATGTGCTGTGATAGGGAATCAAACAGACCTTTTGCTTTGCGTGATGACACCCAACAAAGGATCCACTTTGGTCAGGGCTCCATTGGTTCTTTTCCACTGTGTTTTTGTTTGGTGGTATTGCATATCTCATTGCTCTGTTTCCTCTCTTACTTTTTTTAAGTTATGTGTCTCAGTTTTGTTTTGCTTTTTGCATGTGGTTACAATTGGGTTTATAAAAAAGAAAATTTCATATACACAGTAGTCCTTTTTCTTTTGATGCATCTTATCTTCATCTTCCTTTGCAAATTTAGACTTTTACTCCCTCCCTGCCCTTTTATGTTTCTCTTCTTACAAATTACCCCCGTTTATGCTGTAAGTTTGTTGGTGATCTTACTTGTAGTTTTGTGACTTTTTGTTCTTTGTTCCAGGTAGCATAACCCCTTGAGTAATTCCTGCAGTGAACATCTGGTGATAAATTCCCTCAGATTCTGTATGACTAGAAAAGTTTTTATTTCTCCTTCATAGCTAAAGGATAACTTTGCTGGATAATTTATTCTTGGCTGGTGATTTCCCTCCTTCAGTAGTTTGAATATTTGGTTCCACTCTCTTCTAGCTTGTAAAGCTTCTGCAAAGAAGTTTGATGATTAACCTAATGGGCTTTTCTTTGCAGTTACTTTCTTCATTTCCCTGGACCCCTTGAGAATTCTTTCTTTTTTCTTTTCTTTTTTTTTAGATTTTTTTTTATTTATTCACTTTTAGAGAGAGAGAGAGAGAGAGAGAGAGAGAGAGAGAGAGAAACATCAATGTGCGGTTGCTGGGGGTTATGGCCAGCAACCCAGGCATGTACCCTGGCTGGGAATCGAACCTGCGACACTTTGGTTCGCAGCCTGCACTCAATCCACTGAGCTACGCCAGCCAGGGTGAGAATTCTTTCTTTGTCAGTAATTTTAAAAATTTCTTTTTAGCTCTGGCTGGCGTAGCTCAGTGGATTGAGCGCGGGCTGCGAACCAAAGTGTCGCAGGTTCGATTCCCAGTCAGGCCACATGCCGGGGTTGCAGGCCACGGCCCCCAGCAACCACACATTGATGTTTCTCTCTCCCTCTCTTTCTCCCTCCCTTCCCTCTCTAAAAAAATAAAGTCTTAAAAAAATTTTTTAAATTGATATTAGAGAGAGAAAGGAAGGGGAAGAGAGAGACACACACTGATTGTTGTTCCAGTTGTTTGTGTATCCCTTGGTTGCTTCCTCTATGTGCCCTGACCAGGGACTGAACCTGAAACCTTAGTGTATCGGGATGATGCTCTAACCAACTGAGCTACCAGGCCAGGGGTCTTTGTCATTAATTTTTGACAACTTTAATACAATGTGCCTTGGAGAAGGCCTTTTTGTATTGAGGTAATTAGGTGTCCTGCTTGCTTTTTGGATTAGAAGGTCTAGCTCATTGCATAGATTTGAGGAATTCTCATTAATTATTTGTTTGAAGAGGCTCTCTGCTCCCTTCTCCCTCTCTTCTGGTATGCCTGTTATTCTTATAGTGCTCTTTCTGGTGGAATCAGATAGTTTTCATAGAGTTCTTTCTTTTTTTTTTATGCTCAGGACTCTCTCTTCTTCCCTCTCTGTCATTTCTAGATTTCTGTCTCCAAAATCACTAATTCTTTCATCCATCTGGTCATCTCTATTTCCTATGTTTGCTAGTTCATTCTTGATCTCTTTTATTGAGTTCTTCATCTCTGTAATTTGTTTCATTCTTTAAAAAAAATTTTTAATCCACATCCGAGGACAGTTTTTCATTGGTTTTTTAGAGAAAATGGAAGGGAGAGAGGAAAGGAGAGAAACAGCGAAGCGAGAGAGAAATATTGATTGGTTGTCTTCCATATGTGCCTGGACCAGGGAATGAACTTGCAACCCTTCAGTTATGAGAACATGCTCCAATCAACTGAGGTGCCCCAGCCAGGGCAACATGTTTCATTCATTTGGGGTAGGGGGAAGAGAGGAACATCCATGTGAGAGAGAAGCATTGATCAGTTGCCTCCTGTGAGCGTCCCGACCTGGGATTGGACTTGCAACCCTTTTATGGTACACAGGCAACACTCCAACCAACTGAGCCACCCAGCTAGGGCTGTTTTTTTTTAAAGTTTCAGTCTGTTTGGTAAAATATTCATTTTGTTCCTTGATTTGTTTTCTGGGCTCATTACATTGAGTATCTGTATTTTCTTGCATCTCTCTTTTTTTTTTTTCTTCAGAACTACCATCTTGAATTCACTCATTTAAATCACATATTTCCATGTCTTTCAGTTTGTTTTCTGGAGATGTTTCATTTTCTTTCTGAATGGCCTCCCTACCTTGGTTATTCATGGTATTTGATGGATTTCTTCTCTGTCTAGGCATCTGTATATTTATGGCATTTCTCTAGTAGATTGATACAAAGACGCTTTCTGTTCTTTTTCTGTAGGTGGTGCTGAATCATATGCTTTTTAGCTCTCTTGCACTCCTCTGGCTTTTCAGATCTCTACAGGGTGGTGGAAAATGGGAGTTGAGTATGTCCCCAATGAGCAGGCTTCCCCTGTTCCAGGGGACCAGCCTCACAGGAGAAAACATTGGGCAGTGAAGCTCCAAATCTACGAAATCCCACTGCTGTCCTCTGCAGCTAGATGCTCCATCAGTATAGTAGCCGCGATGTGTGGCAGTGGGTGACCCTCCTGACTTCAAAGTGGCTTTGCCCTCTTGATAATGGCAACCTCAGACATCCACAGAGTCACCTCTGTATTCTGATACTAGGATCATTCACAGAGTTTGCCCTTTGCTCAGAGAAAAGGTGATTCTGTAGTACCAGTTCTGAGATTTGCAGATCATGTGCTCCACAGCACACAAAGGGAGGCAAGATCTGGGAGGTTAAGGGGCAGTCAGGCTCCATGGCTTTGTTTCTGGAATGCTAATTACGAGACAGCTGTGGCCACATCTCTGCGTTGTACCCCTGCCCAGGTCACTGGGCTCAGAAGCAGAAGTTACTGCCCACTGCTGCAGGAATGCCCACTGAATATCTTTGTTCCTCTTAGCTGAAGCAAGTACCATCCACATCCTGATTTCCTCCCCTCTCCAGTCTGAGTTCCACCATGAGCACCCAGCTGTAGGGCTGCATCCATGGCTGAGCTCAGCTCTTCTCCCTTCTCACTTCCCCAGTTTGCTTCCACTTGCCCACCTTTAGGATGTTTGTGTGCAGATCTCTCAGGTGTGTTTCTGATGAGCAAGGAATCCTTTGTTGACTCATAGCTATTTAAATTTTTCCAACTTCAAGGGCAGAGGCCAGGGGGGATCTCTCACTGCCATTTCTCTGGTGTCATTTGTACTGTTCCTTTTCAGTTGCTTTTTCCTAGTTATTTTTCTTAGCTGTCAGTTGTGCTTTCTCATTTTTGTTAGTCTCATAATGTGGTGTTTTCTGCCATGTATTGAATTTTTTTACAGTATAGGTAAGATCACAAGATTGTTCCAAATCCCCTTCCAAATATTTTTTAGTCCCTAAATGATTGTTGATATTGGCAATTAAAATTATATGGTCTCAGGATAATTTTGGGTACCATAAATCAGTTACTTACAGACTGGTTAGTGATTTGTCATTGCCTACTATATTAGAATTAAATTCCTGCCTTTCTTGGTCTTCTGTTACTTGGATCTTGTCAGCCTTTTCTCGTACTATTTCCTAATATATAACCTGAAATCTCCCAAGAAAATTTCCCAAGTCCACCCCTGTATGCCAACTATAACCATGTTATATTCATTTTATCAAACTTTACCTGCTCCCTCCTTCGTAAATATTATCTCTTTTTTCCCTTCTCTATTTCTTTCCTTCAAGGAACAGGTCAAATCTCTAGTGGCACAAAGCTATTCCAGTTCTGTAATTCACTGTGATTTGTTTTTTATCTGAACCATTGTTTAAGGTCATTATTCAGTGAAACACTTATTTAATGGCTATTGTTAATCTTGTGATCCCAGCAACATTATTTGCTTTCTGAGATGATATCAGAGTAAACTATGTCTGATGCTTTTGTCTGTTTTTGTAGTCTTTTCCACGGTGTTGTCTGATTATTGATTGATTTGTAGCTACATGCAAACTCTTGTAATGTAAGTCTGTGATCTCTTATCTTTAATTTTGAAATTCAGAGGTTTTTTTGTAATTTGTGTTAACTTAAAGAACTACTCATTTGATGAGGAAAACTGACCATTCTTAAGAAAGGCTATTAATAAGTCTTTAGGCTACTTAATATGTCTGCTTTCAAATTTTGCTGCAGACATATTAATATGTTTTATTTAGGTGCTGCCTCTGACCCTATTGAGGATATTATGTAACATACAGTATATAAAACCTCATTATTATTCTAAAATTGAAAAACACTGAATTTCAAAACAAGTTTGGATCCAGGGAATTTGGACTAGAGATGATAGACCTGTACTTCTGATAAAATCTACCCTCACTTTAACTTGCCTTTCCTTGTCCTGAGCTGCTTTTTATCACTGTTTTTCCTCATCAATGGTTTCACGAGGTCAATGGTTTAACCAAACAGGAAGTCTGGGTTTTAACCTTGGCTCTACCATTTGTTAACTCTGTGACCTCAGTCATTTATTTAACCCTTTTGGCTATAATCCCTACCCAGACTTTCTTGGTGTTACAGGACCAGGTAAGATAATATATATGAAAGTGCTTTAAAAATGTTAATGTTACACAAATATAAATAATTAATAGTACTGATAGTGAGGACAATAATTAACACTTTCACTTCTGGGAATTTTTTAATAATAATTTGGAAATCTTGTTTGTATTCTGGGGTTTAAGAATAATATTTAATTGTAATAATTATAATCCAAGCTATTATAGAGGGGTTATGCTATGGTATGAACTATTAAGTGTTATGAACTGATAAGCACTTTACATGGGATAGCTACTCCCATTCCTATTTTGCAGATCAGGGAACTAATGATAAAAAATTAAGGAACTTTCCCAAGCTCACATAGCTAGCTGTACAACTCATGGTAAGCAGCTCAACTCAGCTCAGAGTCATGTCTAATTCTGACTGACTTTCAGTTCTTTTTTTTTTTTAACAGTTTTTATTTTTCAATTACAGTTTTTTCAGGTGTACGCCCCAGTGACCTTCCCAATGAATCTTGTGCCTATCTGACACCATACATAGTTATTAGAATATTATTGGCTATATTCCTTATCCTGTACTTTACAACTCCATGACTGTTCTATAACAACAAATTTGTACTTCTTAATCCCTTCACCTTTTTCACCCAACCCCCAACACCTCTCCCATCTGACAGCCATCAAAATGTTCTCTGTATCTGTGAGTCTGTTTCTGCTACCTGAGAATATGTGAGAGTTCTTCTTATTCCACATCATCACCATAATTTGATGTAGTCACTCTTTTTAATTTTTGCCATTCTGGTGGTTGTGTGACAGTGTCGTTTGGGTCTCATTTTTGTATTTCTTTGCTGACTAATATGTCCATATTTTTATGTCTTTTTGGTCATTTGTAGGTCTTCCTTTCTGAAGTGTCTGTTTAAATCTTTCGTCTGTTTTTAATTAGGTTGTCTTTATTGTTGAGTTGTAGGAGTTTTCCTACAATACGTTCTAGATACCAATCCTTTGTCACATAGATGCTTTCTGAATATTTTCTCCCAGTGGGTGGCTTGCCTTTTTATTTTTTAAAAATATATTTTATTGATTATGCTATTACAGTTGTCCCATTTTCCCCACTTCACTCCCCTCCACCCTGCACACCCTCTCCTACCCACATTACCCCCCTTTTAGTTCATGTCCATGTGTCATACTTATAAGTTCTTCAGCTTCTACATTTCCCATACTATTCTTACCCTCCCCCTGTCTATTTTCTACCTACCATCTATGCTACTTATTCTCTGTACCTTTTCCCCCTCTCTCCCCCTTCTCTGTTGCTAACCCTCCATGTGATCTCCATTTCTGTGGTTCTGTTCCTGTTCTAGTTGTTTGCTTAGTTTGCTTTTGTTTTTGTTTTAGGTCTGGTTGTTAAAAGCTGAATTTGCTGTCTTTTTACTGTTCATATTTTTTATCTTCTTTTTCTTAGATAAATCCCTTTAACATTTCATATAAAAAGGGCTTGGTAATGATGAACTCCTTTAACTTGACCTTATCTGAGAAGCACTTGATCTACCCTTCCATTCTAAATGAAAGCTTTGCTGGATAGAGCAATATTGGATGTAGGTCCTTGCCTTTCATGACTTGGAATACTTCTTTCCAGCCCCTTCTTGCCTGTAAGGTCTCTTTTGAGAAATCAGCTGACAGTCTGATGGGAACTCCTTTGTAGGTAACTATCTCCTTATCTCTTGCTGCTTCTAGGATTCTCTCCTTCATTTTAATCTTGGCTAATGTAATGATGATGTGTCTTGGTGCGTTCCACCTTGGGTCCAAGTTCTTTGGGACTCTCTGAGCTTCCTGGACTTCCTGGAAATCTATTTCCTTTGCCAGATTGGGGGAGTTCTCCTTTAAATAACTTTTCCATTTGTTGCTCTTCCTCTTCCCTTTCTGGTACCCCTATAATTCGGATGTTGGAATGTTTCAAGATGTCCTGGGGGTTCCTAAGCCTCTCCTCATTTTTTTAAATTCTTGTTTCTTCATTTTTTTCTGTTTGGTTGTTTCTTCTTCCTTCTGGTCCACTCCATTGATTTGAGTCCTAGTTTTCTTCCCATCACTATTGGTTCCCTATACATTTTCCTTCATTTCACTTAGGGTAGCCTTCATTTGTTCATCTAATTTGTGACCAAATTCAACCAGTACTGTGAGCATCCTGATCACCAGTGCTTTGAACTGTGCATCTGATAGATTGGCTATCTCTTCATTGCTTAGTTGTATTTTTTCTGGAGCTTTGATCTGTTCTTTCGTTTGGACCATTTTTGTTTTGTCTTGATGCGCCTGTTACGTAGTGAGGGGTGGAGCCTTAAGTGTTTCCCCTGGCGGGTCAGCCCAGTTGCTGGGTTGTGAAGCTGCATGTGGGGAAGGGGTCCAAGAGGGAACAATGGTGCTTGCTCTGCTTTCTGCTGGATTTCAGTCACTTCCCCCAAGCAAATTGGGCCCATCTGGTGCTGATTCCTTGGTGGCTGGGTACGTTCTGGGACCCTGTGAGTCCCTCCAACAGACTCTCCTGTGAGATTCTCCCAGCATCTCAACCCCCACAGGTGTTTTCTCTCCGTGTTTTGAGGCTTTATTTCCCCGAGCTGGAACCCTGGGTTGTGTGGTCTGTCTCGCTCCCCAGTCTCACCTGGTTCATCTGCATGCGAATGTGGGACTGCCTGTCTGCTAGTTGCCTTGTGTGCAGTGCCCCTCCACAGTTTGCCACCTTGTGCGCCTGGGGTCCGCCAGTTGCTGCCTTGTGCCCAAGGTCATCACCTGCCCTGCCATGAGCCCTCTCTGTACCGGCTCCCAGACTCTACCCCTCCTACTGGTCTGGATGAATGTGTCTACTTTAACTCCTGGTTGTTGGTCCTCCATACAGTTCAATTTTCTTTCAGTACTGGTTGTTTTTTTTGCTGCTAAATTTTTGTTGTCCTTATTTTGGTTGTGTGTCTACCTATGCCTCCATGTTGGCCAGAAGTTGAGTGAGTCTGTTTCTGTTCTGCTTGTTCGTTTATTTTGTTTTGTAGATTCCATTGTTGATAGATATGTATTTATTGCCATATTGTTGTTTATGTTTTTGATCTTTTCTTATTAAAGAAGACCCTTTAACATTTTATGTAACATTGGTTTGGTGGTGGTGAACTCCTTTAGCTTTTCTTTTATTATCATTATTCCTCATTCGATATGTTTATTGATTTTAGAGAGGGGAGGAGAAACATCGATATAAAAGAGAAATATTGATTAGTTGCATCTCTTATGCTCACTGACTGAGGATCAAAGCTGCAACCTTTTGGTGTACGAGATGATGCTTCAACCAACTGAGCTGCCCAGCCAGGTCTCTGTTAGCTTTTTCTTGTTTGGGAAGCTCTTGAAATGTCCTGTGATTCTAAATGATAGATTTCCTGGGGAGAGTAATCTTGGTTGTAGGTCCTTGCTTTTCCTTCACAAGATTAGGAAAGCCCTTCTGTTGTCATTTTTTCAAATAAGTTTTCAATTTCTGACTCTCGCTCTTTTTCTAGCACCCCCATTGATACATTTGAAGTTGTCCCAGAGGGTCCTTACACTATCGTCACGTTTTGAATTCTTTTATCTTTTTACTGTTCTCATTGGATGTTTTCTGCCTCTATATCTTCCAAATTGCTGCTTTGATCCTCTGCTTCATTTATTCCATTGTTGATTCCCCATAATGTAGTCTTCATTCCAGTTAATGTATCCTTCATTTCTGACTGGTTCTTTTTTGTGATTTGCATATCCTTTGTCATGCTGTTGAAGTTCTCACTAAGTTCATCTACTTTTCCCTTAAGTTAAAAGCATCCTTATAGCCATTATTTTGAATTCTGCATCTAGTACATTGCTTGTCTTCATTTTGTGTAGTTCTTTTCCTGGAGTTTTGTTCTGTTTTTTTATCTCAGACATGTTTCCTTGTCTCCCTGTGTTTGGCAGCCTCCTTGTGTTTGTTTCTGTGTATTAGATAGAGCTACTTCACCTCCTGGTCTTGGTAGAGTGGCCTTATGTAATAGGTATCCTGAAGGGTCCAGTGGCACAGCCTCCAAGTTCAGCTGAGCTGGGCACTCCAGGTGCCATACCCCTCCCATGTGGGCTGTGTACACCTTCCTATTATAGTTGAACCTTGACTGCTGTTGGCATTTCGATGGAAGGGATTTCCCCCAGGCTCATTGGTTTCAAGGACTGACTGCAACCACTGTAGAAGATCAGCTGTACAGGGTCCCAACCCACAGAGCAGCACTTCAGCAATGCTCCATTGAGCCTGCCTCTTGAACGTATCCATTGTGGAGGAGGTTGACTGGTGCTTTGTGTGGTTTGAAGGTGTTTACCTGGTGCATTGGTTCTTGGGCTTCTGAGGAGGTGCAGGCCAAGGTTAGCCACCATCTGTGTTCTACCTGAGACCTCCCAGCCTGGGCTACAAAATGATCTGCAGATGGCTTCTAATTGTTCTGGATTGGAGGTGCCCAGGAGAGGTTAAGCTGTGAACCAACGCCAGCTGCTGCTAGTGCTTGACCTGGGGCACAGCACTCCAAGACCATTTGCTGCTTAATTGAGAGATTTTAGGAAAGTCTGAAACATGAGGTGAGACAGGCTATTTGTATGGAAAAGTCACTGGAAACAGCTTGGTGGGACCATCAATGGATGATCCAGCACAAGGTCTTGGGAAATCACAAGGGATAGGAGGGGCAGCAAACAATGATAGCCAGGTTGATAGAGACTCCAATATGACTCAGCAAAAGAACAATGGCCTCTGCCAGAACTCCGTCTGAGAGAAAGTTGCTCCTGCAGCTCTTACCCTGATGACAGACACTTCAGTTCCTCCCGTATGTTCCTGGAGCTTTTCAAGCTGTTACCCCAGCACTGGAATTCAGAAGGAGTGTGTCTGAGTAAGTTGTACTTGGGTCCTTTGAGAGGAACACGTAGGACTGCAGAAACCTGTCGCACTCAGCCACAATTCCTATTGGTTTTTATAGCCAGAAGTTAAGGGGTCTTCTCTTTCTGGCACTGGAACCCTGGGCTGGAGGTCCTGATGTAAGGCTGGAACCCTTACTCTTCAAGGGGAACCTCCACAGCCAAGATAGCCCTCCCAATTTTTATCTACCACATGTGGGTGTGGGCTGGTGTGGGTATGGGACCAGCCTGTTTTGCATTTCTGCTTCTTCTGCCAGTCTCAATGTGGTTGCTTCTTTATAGTCTTAGTTGTACGACTTCCATTTAGCTAGATTTCAGGTGATTCTGAATGGTGGTAGTTTAGTTCTTTTTTTAAAAAATTGTTTTATTGATTATGCTTTCATTTGTCCAAATTTTTCCCCATTTGCTCCCCTCCTCCTGGTACCTGCCTCCCCTCTAGCAGTCCTTCCACCTTAACTCATGTCCAGGGGTTGTGCATTTAAGTTCTTTGGCATCTCCATTTCCTATACTTTTCTTCATACCCCCTTCTATTTTGTACCTACCAATTATGCTTCTTAATCCCTGCACCTTTTCCCCCATTCTCCCCATTCCCTCTCTCCACTGATAACCCTCCAAATAGTCTCCATATCTATGATTCTATTCCTGTTCTAGTTGTTTGCTTAGTTTTTGTTTTTGTTTCTTAGATTCAGTTGTTGATAGTTGTTTGTATTTTAATGTTCATAGTTTTTATCTTTTTCTTAAATAAGTCCCTGTAACATTTCATATAATAAGGACTCGATGATGTTGAACTCTTTTAGTTTTGCCTTGTCTGGGAAGCACTTTATCTGCCCTTTCATTCTAAATGAAAGCTTTGCTGTATAGAGTAATCTAGGTTGTATGTAGGTCCTTGCTTTTCATCACTTTGAATACTTCTTGTCAGTCCCTTTTGCCTACAAAGTTTCTATTGAGAAATCAGCTGATAGTCTTATGGGAACTCCTTTATAGGTAACTCTCTGCTTTTCTCTTGCTGCTTTTAAGATTCTTTCTTTATCTTTAACCTTTGGCATTTTAATTATGATGTGTCTTCTTCTTTGGGTCCAACTCATTTGGGATTCTCTGTGCTTCCTGGACTTATATGTCTCTTTCCTTCATGATATGAGGAAATTTTCTTTCATTATCTTTTCAAGTAAGTTTTCAATTTCTTGCTCTTTCTCTTTTCTTCTGGCATCCCCATGATTCAAATGATGGCACTTTTGGAGCTGTCCCAGAGTCGTCTTATTCTCTCCTTTGTTTGTTTGTTTGTTTGTTTGTTTGTTTTTGAATTCTAATTTCTTCATTCTGTTCTGGTTGGTTGTTGATTTCCTCCTTATGTTCCAAATTGTCAATATGAGCCCCGGCTTCCCTTCCTTCACTGTTGAGTCTCTGTGGATTTTTCTTTATTTCTCTTAGGGTAGCCTCCATTTCTTCCCTTATGCTTTTGCTGTACTCAGTGAGTTATCTGAACGTCCTGATCACCAGTGTTTTGAACTCTGAATCTGATTGGTTGGCTCTCTCTGTTTTGCTTAGTTTTTTTCTGTTTTTTTTTTTTTTCTTTTCTTTCATTTGGGCCATATTTCTTTGTCTCTTCTATTTGGCAGCCTGCCTGTGTTTGTTTCTGTTAATTGGGCAGAGGTGCTTTGACTCCCTATCTTAGCACACTTGTTAAGTTGTATGGGGCAGACCTTTAGGTATTTGCCAGGGCAGGGCAACTTGTTTCACTTCTTTGTGGCTCTGTGTGGGGGGGAGGGGTTAGAAAGAGGACAGTGCCACTGAGGCTTGCTTGGCACTCATCCCATTTCCAGTCACTTCACCCCTTCCCGTATGCAACCGGCACCCCTCCTATTGCTCCCCCGGTGGTGGTTCCCAGAGTGGGTGGGTTTGCAGGCTCTGTAAATGAGCTCTCCTGAGAGACCAACAGTTTCTTCAGCCACCCTAACCTCCACTGGTTTTTATAGTCAGACAGTATGAAGCTTTATTTCCAGGTGCTGGAACCCTGGGCTATGTAGTCTGGCTGGGGCTGTGATTGCTTGCTCCCAAGCTGTCCTTCCCGATTTTATCTACCACATGTGAATACGGGACTGCCTATTCCACTGGCCGCCTCACCACTGCCATACCAAATCCTTGCCATCCCAGCTCACCATCTCCTCCCCTCCTACCCTTGCTTCTTTAAATCCTTGATTGTCAAACTTGTATACAATTTGATTTTCTGGCAATTCTGGGTGTTTTTTGTTTTGAGGTTAGTTGTGATCCTTCTTATGGTTGTGCAAGAGGTGAAGCTTACCTACCTACACCCTCCATCTTGAATGGAAGTCCTCTAGTTTAGTTTTTAATTTTACCTGGAAACAAAACGAGGTGTCTATAGAATTGCTTTCTCACTCCTGAATATGAAGTCATCTTAAGTACAAAGTGAAAAAATGAACCTCATATCTAAATTACTAGTAACTCTATTCTGGTTTAGTTTCTAACTTTTCAACCTATTCCCCTCAGTAATTCCAGGGTGATTTGGTAGGCTAACCATGGCTGTAGTTCAGTGTATTTATACCTTATAAAGATTGATGCCTCTCTTCCCTTGAAAGTACTTTGATTATCGTCAGTAATTTGGGTTTTTTGTTTGTTTGTTTGCTTGCTTTTTAAGATTTTATTTATTTATTTTAGAGAGATGGAAAGGAGGGAGAACGAGAGGGAGAGAAACATTGACTTATGAGAGAGACATCGATTGGTTGTCTTTCGCATGCCCCCAACTGGGGACCTGCCCTGCAACCCAGGCATGTGCCCTGACTGGGAATTGAATCTGTGACATTTTGGTTTGCAGGCTGGTGCTCAGTGCACTGAACCACACCAGTCAGGGCTTGTTTTGTTTTATAAAGCCAGAAGTTTATGAGAAAGATGTACTTACTCTTAAAATTTATTTCATCATAAGTACATATGCAGGCATGCTCATCTCTAAAATGTCCTTAAATAGAACCACAGTTAATACAGTTATTTATGAATTTTTTATCTATTGGACATATCATGGCATCTGTAAAAATAAATTCTTTAATCCCTGTGCCTTTGTCTGTGATGTTAACCTGTGAAAGTCCTTGCAAGTCTGGCTCTTGGGGAACATGAAATAACTCTTTGGAAAACGAAACTAGTTTCATTTGATAATGACTTAAAATCAAGGTGTAATTTTTTTTTTTTGCTAAACTAGCAGCTTGGCAATCAAAGTGAAGGAATTTACCACTTGTTTTTCTTTCTTATATTCTCTTTTTAACCTGTGACTGTGTTTATATGTGCAAGAGGGGATCTGTGAATGTTTATGCCCATCAGTAAACTACTTTATTAAGACTATCTAGATTAACTAGTGTTGATAACCACTAACTCTTGTAGCCAGAACTTGACTCCAAGATCTAGAAAGGTACCCTTCTGGACATGAATCTCTCATTTAGCTTTGCTCTGCTGACTAGGTCAACTTTTCCATTCCATTTACATCATAGTCACTTTGTGAATCATGTTTGACAGGCAAGTTCTGGCATGAAGTTTATATTTAGTATGAAAATATACATGAAATTGAGTTGGAATTTGAGGCATACTTAATCCAGGATGTAAGAAAATTTAACATGCATATATAGAGAAGGAAAGAAAGACCAAAAGAATAGACTTGACTAAGACTTTGGCTTTAGAGAATATTAGCATAATTAGGTTTGGCCAGCTTTTGTAAAGAAAGGGACAGGGATGACAAAGGGTAAATATTCAGCTGCTTTCAATAAGTATTGGTTAGGCATATGAGTAGAATAAGGCCTTATAAATTGTTTAAATATAGAATTGGGTTTATTGGGAGGGGAGGATTGTTTTTGGAAGTGGGCCAAAGTAGGATTTCATACCAAGTTAGTGAAAGAACTCATTGTGATGCTTCACTTTTTTATTGCTTCTTTCCTGTTCTTCCCTACAACCCAAACTCATTAGCTGTGGAGATAAAAGTGATGATTAATTTGCCTACATGCAGGAATCAGATGTTCATGGTAATGATGATCAGATTGCTGATCCACACCTACCCATTTTTGTGGGGAGGTAAAAGCGGACATAGCAATAGAGTACTGACCAGATCTTACCCCACCTAGGATGCCAGCTTTACCAGTTAGGGGTTTATTGCCAACTAAAATTCTGGGAAACTTTTGCATCTTACCAATTACTCTCTGACTTTGGACTGTTTCTCATACAAAAGGTAGATTTATTCAATAAATATTTTAGTGTCTACATGGCTACAGTTTTCTAGATACTAATCAGTAAGAGACAAGGTTTCTGCCTTTCTATAGAGTTTAAAACAGAAGAAGCTCTAGTAATATAATGAGGTAGGTATCTTGTAGGAGAAGTAGATGGTGCTAGTGGATCCTAGCTAGTGAGGTGAGTGAAGATCAAGGAAGGTATGCTGCTAAATGAGAAGTTTAAGTTGAGACCTTAAGGATGAGTGGAATTTAAGCAGGTGAAGAGCAGGATAAGAGTCAGAGGAATGTATAGTATGTGAAACTTGGGAAGCAGGAGAGAGCATGATGGCACCAAGGAGGAGGTGAAAGGAAATTGATCAGGCTGGAGGGTAGAATGTGGGATGGTTGAGCACAGGAGGAAACATAAATCTGAATAAAACAGCTGGGAATTATGTAGTATAACCCATATGTGTTACACTAAATAACTGTAAATCATTTTCCTTGCATAATTTCCACAAATGGGGACTACATCTAGCACTAGTATAAAGTGCTAATATTATGTTAGTTGTTTAACACAAAACAATTTTTTTATTTATTCAGTGATTTATTTTTGTATTTCTTATCAATTGCCATTTAGTCCTCTTATGCCCCTGACCCCCGACAATCACCACACTATTGTCCATGTTCATGAGTCTTTTTCTCTTCTTGCTTAATCCCTCCACCCCTAACCTCCCCCACCCCTTAGCTCTCATCTTGTTCTCTATCTGTGAATTTGTCTCTCTTTTCCTTGTTCAATTTGTTCATTAGATTCCACATATGAGTAGAATCATAAAAAAAATTTTTAACCTCTTAAAACATGAATTCATTCATAACTTGAGTTATAGTTGTCCAGTAACTTAAACCTGAAGTAAAGGGTTTGTGGTGGGGAATTTTTCTGTATTTTAGTGTACACTGTGCTAGACTAATACTAAAATTCATCAAAACTTTCCATACTTTGCCTAAGATGAATGGAGAATAGTACAGTCCTAATTAGCAGTGGCATCTAGAAGTTTATTGACTATCTAAAAAATTTGATGGGGGGAATCCCAAAGTGGATAATCTCTAAAGGACTAAAAATATACAGTCCCCACTGTGCCCTGCTCCCTCAGTAATCTAGTTAAATAAATCTATAAATGCAAAGTAACAGCACTAAGTTACCTGCCTCAATCATTGCCTACTAGAAGACAGGTGCAGAGTAAATGAAAATAGATGGGCCAAGTTTTAGTTCAGCAAGAGATGAATTGACCCTGGATGGGCCAAACTACACTTTGTGATCTTTTAAGATAGTACTAATAGTGAGCTAAAGGCATGTTAATTTTTGCAATCGTATTTAAAAGGAGGTACTTGTACAGTTGTTCAGGTGGACTGAATTTGGCCTACCAATGTTTTCCCAGCCTTATCTTGCAATTTCAACTAAGCAGACTTTATGCTGTGCCACTGGAGGATCTACATTTTTTTCAGATACAAATTCCTATGATGATGATGTTCTGTATATTCTGGAGTGAGTTTATAAAAAAATTTGGTTGGGTTTTCATTTTTGTTTTTTCTTTATTTTTCTTAAATTTTATTTTCCTCTTTATTGAGTTTACTTTTTAGAGCAGTTTTAGGTTCACAGCATATACCTCCTCTCTCACTCCAAACAAGGGTTCTCCCACTGTTAACATCCCACACCAGAGTGCTACATTTATTACAGTCAGGGAGCCAACAGTGACACATCATTATCAAAGTCCATAGTTTACATTAAGTTTCACTCTTGTTGTACATTCATTTTATGGGTTTTGACAAGTGTATAATGACATCTCTTCATTATTGTTTCATATAGAATGGTTTCTCTACTCTAAACCCCTCTCCCCCCTCACTGTTCTCTAACTGTTCATACTTTCTTCTCCCTGGTTGTTTTTATAACTATAAAGTAGAATTTACTATAGTAACTAAGCCTGTAGACTGAGAAGACTACTACAATTTTTATCACATTTATTGTTTATAGATATAAAAGAAACATTCTTCCTCTGTAGGTACATCTTTGGAATGTACAAGCAACTGTTTGCATTTTCCAGTAATGGGGTTGGAGGGTGGGTTATATTGTCCTGGCTGGGTAGCCCACTTGGTTAGGGCATCATCCCAGTATACAATGGTCACAGGTTCGATTTCCCATCAGGGCACATAAAAGAAGCAACCAATGAATACATAAATAACTGGAACAACAAATTAATCTCTCTCTCTTTCTAAAAATTAAAATTTTTTTAAGTTGGTAAATATAATGGGGGAAATCATAGATGAGAAGATTATAGAAGAGTGACATTAAATTATTTGCTTGTTGCTATTACATCATTCGTAATTCTTATACAATTGTCCCTAATTCTGTCTGATGAGAAATGAAAGAAAACATCTCAGTTTCCCTTTCTCTATTAGTGAAAAGTAGTTAAGGCATAGCAAATCAGTTGAGTGGGCTCCCCTAGCTAATGATTCTGTTGTCTGTTTTAAACATCTTTCAAACTATTTTGAGAACATATAATCCTGGCCCTGTCTTTGTCATTCATTAGTTTTCCTTTGGTTAGAAAATTATAGGCAACTCTCTAAGTTATACATTATCCCTAGAACTTCTAGCTTTCTGGAATTTCAGTTGAAATTTTCAAATTTCTCTTCAGTCTCTTCCAGACAACATTTTTTTTTTGCTTAAAAAATATGGTAGAGTATAGTGATAGGTATTGTGAATTAGTTACTAGAATTTTTCAGTTGGTTAGTCTTACTTAGTGAGCTTGTAATTTTTTTGAGCAACAATAGACAACATGTGAGATTCTTTTCTCAGAATCCTGGGTACACAGTACATATTTGGTTGAACACCATTTGACTGCTTAATTTGGCTGGGCTTTTGAATTGTTGAGAAATTCCTTAGGTTGAGGTGTTAAACTGAGCTTAAGGGGATCCCTGAACCCTCTGAAATTGGAGGCAAATATTATATCTAAATATGTATGAGTATATAAGTGTGTTTTTTAAAGAAAGGAGTGTGCATAGTTTTCATCAGATTTTGAAAAGGTCCCTGACCCAAAATAGATTAAGAACATTTGCTTTAATTTCTGTACTGAACTCAAAGTACAATTTTCTAGGTTGGGTATCGCTTATAATTCGTTACCTGGATTACTGGTAAGCACAATAGAATTTAAATTCTAGTCATCTAGCACAGCGGTAGTAATGTGATCATCTTTCAAATTTCCCCTACAAAGCAGTAATATATAATATAACCAAGGAGTGTTGCTGGTTAGAACTTGCTTCCATGTGAAGGACAATTTTAACATATTTGAAGTAAAATTTATTGTTGTTGATCATAATCAGACTTTCTCCAGCTTCCCAGTAATTATATGCCATTCAGTTTCTCCAAACCACTGGAATAATAAATATGGTACCCTTGCTCTAAAATCTTGTCAGAATTTATCACTAGTTGAACCTTTTTGATAAAGCTATATAGTCTTTCCATGGTAATGCTTTAGGATTGTCTTATAACTTCAAATAAGCTAATACCTGTGAATTATGTGCTGTAGCTTTGATTCTGTTTTTGTTTGCAGAACTCTTCATCTTGGCTTATACCTATTCTGCCTGATATGCTGAGACACATTTTTCAGTTTTGTGTTTTAGAAAGCAGCCAGGAAATTCTGGACCTCATTCACAAGGTACACAGTGAATATATCTGTACTACTTTTTCCCAGTAACTTGGTGGTTTTAAGATTTTTTCATAATTGCTATACTGTAGTTGGTCAAGGATTTTTAAGAAATTAGAAATATCTAAGAGATTCGAAAAGTCTGGAGATCTGCAAGGTGAGATAAGGAAATAGCCTTTTATGCAACATAGTAACTTAAGTCCTGGTGGGCTATGCTTCTTTCTCTTATGTGACCATCTATGCAAGTGTTTCAAGTACTTCCTGAGAGCCTCAATACAGAAAATAAAATGAAAGAAAGACTGCTTTCCTCTATCACCTATCTTGCTATTTATCAGAATGCTTATTGATCTGTCAGGTATCTTTTGGGATTTGCTGGTAATATGTAGAGTCTGATTGTCATAGTTTAATCTTGTACTTCTTTTCCTTACTTAGCAAGTTTGGTTATATGTGTTGGAATCTTTAAAGAGGAACCATGTGATATATTTAATAACAATTATGGGGGAAATGACACTGTTGTACCTTTAAAACCTATTGAATTAGTCTTGAATTATTGGCCTCTTAGGTGGCTTATTGATAATAGCCTTAGATTAACAGTGGTGGTATTTCTACCACTGTTATTTTATTACCAGACCTATCCCATTTAATGTTAGGCCTTGAGTAAGAGACCTTATTGAGTAAGATCATGAGTCAAGACTTACATTGTTCTTAATTTATACTGGGATCTTATAACCTTTACAGTTAGCAGAGGATATTTATCAGGAATTCTTATATCTTGAAGTGAGAGTTGAATATAGGACTGTGTTAGTATTGAGCTTTATGATATACACAAAGGATTTTAGTGACTTACTGAGATTTTTGACAACTCAATTATTTTTATGGGTATCTTTTAAATGACATTCATAAAATGCTGAAGAATATTCTTTGTATTCCTTTTCTTTTTAACTTTCTCTTTTATTACATTTTAGTATACAGACCTACCAAAAAAATCCCTGTGTTTTAAAAATAGGCCTCTATATTGAATTTTAAAATTAATCTATATGCTATTTCTGAATTATTTTTTTCAATTCAATATCCCTAAAAATAAGTTAGGATTTATTAGTCCTTATTAGAAAAATTTCACTTTCATGTTCCCCTTTCACTCTATAGGTTTGGATGGAATTGTTGAGCAAGGCTTCAGTTCAGTATGTAGTAGCTGCTGCTTGTCCATGGATGGGTGCATGGCTTTGCTTAATGATGCAGCCTTCACATCTACCTATTGATTTAAATATGTTGCTGGAAGTAAAGGCTAGAACCAAGGTAAGTGAAGCAGGACATACTATATTTGTATGTTCAGTTCATAATTATTAATATGGTAACCATATATGAAATCTGTATTGTTTTATTATAAGTATGATTTTATTTAGCTTAAAGAACAAGTATTTTATTAGGATCTTGACAAAATGCATAGTAATTTTTATCTATTAAAATACGAAAAGAGCTCTGGCTGGCATAGCTCAGTGGATTGAGCGCGGGCTGCGAACCAAAGCATTGCAGGTTCGATTCCCAGTCAGGGCACATGCCTGGGTTGCAGGCCACAGCCCCCAGTAACTGCACATTGATGTTGCTCGCGCACGCATGAGCATGCGCGCGCGCGCTCTCTCTCTCTCTCTCTCTCTCTCTCTCTCTATCTCTCTCTCCCCCTCCCTTCCTTCTCTAAAAATAAATGAATAAAATCTTTAAAAAATATGAAAAGAACTGTATTTTACTGAGATTATAATAAATGAGAATATTTTTGATGTTGCTGTTTATTAAACTTTAATGATTAATCTTTAATTATTCCATTTTGGGGTTTTTTTGTTTGTTTTTCTCATTTCCTCTAGGAGAAAACAGGTGGTAAGATACGTCAAAGCCAAAGCCAGAGTAAAGAAGTACTGCAGGAGTACATTGCAGGTGCAGACACCATCATGGAGGACCCTGCCACCAGAGATTTTGTGGTTATGCGAGCCAGAATGATGGCAGCCAAGTGAGTGTACATAAATTCAAAAGTCACTTAACCCAGAGATGCCTCTAATGTGTCTATCAATGCTTCCTCATCACACTAGTTACAAAGTAGGAAAAAAATTAATGTGTAAGAAAACTTCTAATTTTTGGAAGTTTTAAATAGGGTTTATATATTTTTATGAAGATTGGAGTTATGTCTTCTTGAGACAAGTTATAGCTTCAGTAGGAGTAACTGTACCTCAGGTAACTTATGTAGTAACTTCTTTTTTTTCTCCTGTTTAGGTTGTTAGGAGCACTTTGTTGCTGTATTTGTGATCCAAGTGTAAATGTGGTAACCCAAGAAATTAAACCAGCTGAATCCCTTGGCCAGTTACTACTCTTCCATTTGAACTCCAAATCTGCCTTACAGAGAATTAGTGTTGCTTTGGTAATCTGTGAATGGGCTGCTATACAAAAGGTAAGATTTTACCCAAAAAGTAATGAAGTCAACATTAAGTAAACCAATTTTCATTAGTTGTTAGGATTGTTTTCATTATATTTTATAAGCAGAAAAGCTAATATTTTCTTTGTATAAAGATCCAACAGTTATAGAAAAGTATCCTAGATTATATTGAAACATTGTTTCTCTCATTTGCCTTTAACCCTGGACTTTTTTCTTAGAGCCCCAGTGTCATAAACCTGAGACTTATTAGTTATGCCTATACTTAATATTTGCTCTTGATCCTACAATCTGTTAAGAAATGTCCTTCCTAAAAACACATGTATGCATGGAAGTAGTCCATAAATTATTGGTCATTCATTCCTTTATATTTCTCTCAGATATCACTGAAAACTATGAAAAATAAGAGGCTTTCAATACTAGAGATCCACTTATATGAGTAGTCTAGCAGGGGCAGAATTTTTGGTCACAGAAAGAAGAATCTCAACATTTAAGCCAAAATCTTTATGTTTCCAAATAATCCATGCCCTTGCAGCACCTTTAACTTCTAGTAAGATGCATGATTTTGTGTTAAGACTTGCTTCTGTAAATTAAAGAAACTTCCTGCTGGCTTTGTTTATTCCATTGGCTGGAATTCTGGAAATTTAACTGTCTGCACTTGCTGTGAGAGTTGCTTATTACTGCCTCTTAGCAGTTTGTCAAAAGTTGTGTCTAAAAGTAATTGAGCCGTGCTCTATTGCAACTGAGACCCCAGCTTTGCTTCTGAAAAGAAGCAAGGCTCCTCTGTTTTTAGTCAGGACTCGGTGTGCTGGAGAGGCAGTGATGCTGTGTTTTTGTGCCTCTCAGACTCAGCAGCAAGTGTTGACAGTTCGGTTTCTGGACCCTCACAGAGCTTCTCTGGACTTACTCTGTGAAGCCCAGGCTGATCACCCAGATCCCACAGAACCCCTCATGGCTCATCACTGAGGCCATTCCCCCTCTGGTTGGGACAGGCAACAACCAGAGAGAGTGGGAAGGGTTAGTTAAATTTGGGGGCAGGTAAGTAGCTTTTAAATTATATATCCATTTCTACAGTATAGCATGTGAAACTATGGGTTCAGCTGTTAAGAAATCTAATATTGAGTTTTTAAATAACATTTTTAGTGCATGCTAAGTGTTTTTATATGACTGATTTATTTTAAAGTTACATAATTTTGAATCTGCTGTATATATGTAAACTTGGAATAAATTTAGAGTAAAATAACAGTAATTAGTTAGAAAATATAATGAAATTTTAATAGTTCCATGTGCATGTTCTGTAGTCATTCATATTAAAATTTTAGAGTAGTTTGGTTGTGATACCTTTTTTCTGTGCAACTAACTATGTTGTTATAGGAGATAACAGAACATAAGTTCAACATCAGTAGGAATTTAGAACTTGGTAGTTTGCAACTAAAGATTTATGCATCTCTAGAATTATGTTTATTTGCTCTGAATATTTGTTGTCTGTTATATTTTAGGAGTGTAAAGCTGTTACGCTAGCTGTGCAGCCACGTTTACTTGGTATCCTTTCAGAACATTTATATTATGATGAAATTGCCGTCCCATTTACCCGAATGCAGAATGAGTGTAAACAGCTTATTTCATCATTAGCTGATGCACATATTGAAGTTGGTAGTAGAGTAAACAGCAATGTTTTTACAATAGATCAAGCTAATGACCTGGTGAGTAAAGAAGTAACTTTCTTAATTTTAGATAGAGCATGAAATAAAGATTAGAAACTTGTCATGTCATGTTACCACAAAGCACTAATTTGTTGACTCTGTCTGAGGCTAGGTTTCCTGCCATCCCTTTAGAAAGTTATTTCATTGTATTGACTTTTCTTGAAGTAAGGGGATAGGGAAGGAATTTTTTTTAAATCTCAGATTCTGGCAAGCCAGTGACTTTTATAGGAACAGCTGTTACATTTTTTGTTATTTCTCTGTCTTGCTTAAGACTGGCAGAGTATAGGAAAACACTGCTTTTATAAGTTCCTGAGTATTTCTCCTTCCCCCTCACAACTTATAATGAAAATATTCAAATATAAAATATAAGAAAATTACACAATGAACATTACATATACGTACTCACCAACTAGATTCCACAGTTAACATTTATCACATATATATGCAACTAACTACCCCTCTATCTCATCAGCAGTCCAGCTTAATTTGTTGGTGCATTTTTAAGTTGCTGATGTCAGTACACTTTGCATGTACATCATTAACTGAAATTTAGATCTTAAGTGGACCATTTGATGAATGTTAACAGATGCATTTATCTATGAAACTCAAATCCCTGTCAAGATACAGTCAGATCATCACCACTTCTCCGTCACCCCTGCCTCTCTCCCTGCTCTCAAGTAACCATTGCTATGATTTTTTTGCCACTATAAGTTTACTGTTGTCTACTTTAGAATTTCATATAAATGGAATCATATAATCCCTGCTGATTGGTGTAAGGATTTTTTGCAGCATGATGTTTTGAAAAATCATCCATATTATTATATGTATCAATAATTCTTTTTTTTATTGCCAAGTTTTATTTCATTGTATAAATACACCATAATTAGATTAAACCCTTCTACTATTGAACGCTTGGGCTGTTCCAAGCTTTTGCCTATATGAACAGTGCTGCTTTAAACTCTTGTATAAGTCTTTGTAGATAGTATATTTTCATTTCTTGGGTGAATACACAGTAGAATTTAATTGCAGGATAGTAGAATAGGAGCTTATTTGATTTTATAAAAAGTTGCAAACCTTTTCCCAGAGTGGCTATAGCACTTCTTTTAACCAAGAATATGTGAAAGTTCTTCTGTTCCATATCATCACCATAATTTGATGTAGTCACTCCTTTTAATTTTTGCCATTCTGGTGGTTGTGTGATAGTGTCGTTTGGGTCTCATTTTTGTATTTCTTTGCTGACTAATATGTCCATATTTTTATGTCTTTTTGGTCATTTGTAGGTCTTCCTTTCTGAAGTGTCTGTTTAAATCTTTCGTCTGTTTTTAATTAGGTTGTCTTTATTGTTGAGTTGTAGGAGTTTTCCTACAATACGTTCTAGATACCAATCCTTTGTCACATAGATGCTTTCTGAATATTTTCTCCCAGTGGGTGGCTTGCCTTTTCATTTTTTAAAAATATATTTTATTGATTATGCTATTCCAGTTGTCCCATTTTCCCCTCTTCACTCCCCTCCACCCTGCACACCCTCTCCCACCCACATTACCCCCCTTTTAGTTCATGTCCATGTGTCATACTTATAAGTTCTTTAGCTTCTACATTTCCCATACTATTCTTACCCTCCCCCTGTCTATTTTCTACCTACCATCTATGCTACTTATTCTCTGTACCTTTTCCTTGTCTCTCCTCCTCCCACTCCCCTGTTGCTAACCCTCCATGTGATCTCCATTTCTGTGGTTCTGTTCCTGTTCTAGTTGTTTGCTTAGTTTGCTTTTGTTTTTGTTTTAGGTCTGGTTGTTAATAGCTGAATTTGCTGTCTTTTTACTGTTCATATTTTTTATCTTCTTTTTCTTAGATAAATCCCTTTAACATTTCATATAAAAAGGGCTTGGTAATGATGAACTCCTTTAACTTGACCTTATCTGAGAAGCACTTGATCTACCCTTCCATTCTAAATGAAAGCTTTGCTGGATAGAGCAATATTGGATGTAGGTCCTTGCCTTTCATGACTTGGAATACTTCTTTCCAGCCCCTTCTTGCCTGTAAGGTCTCTTTTGAGAAATCAGCTGACAGTCTGATGGGAACTCCTTTGTAGGTAACTATCTCCTTATCTCTTGCTGCTTCTAGGATTCTCTCCTTCATTTTAATCTTGGCTAATGTAATGATGATGTGTCTTGGTGCGTTCCACCTTGGGTCCAAGTTCTTTGGGACTCTCTGAGCTTCCTGGACTTCCTGGAAGTCTATTTCCTTTGCCAGATTGGGAAAGTTCTCCTTTATTATTTGTTCAAATAATTTTTCCACTTGTTGCTCTTCCTCTTCTCCTTCTGGTACCCCTATAATTTGGATGTTGGAATGTTTCAAGATGTCCTGGGGGTTCCTAAGCCTCTCCTCATTTTTTTAAATTCTTGTTTCTTCATTTTTTTCTGTTTGGTTGTTTCTTCTTCCTTCTGGTCCACTCCATTGATTTGAGTCCTAGTTTTCTTCCCATCACTATTGGTTCCCTATACATTTTCCTTCATTTCACTTAGGGTAGCCTTCATTTGTTCATCTAATTTGTGACCAAATTCAACCAGTACTGTGAGCATCCTGATCACCAGTGTTTTGAACTGTGCATCTGATAGATTGGCTATCTCTTCATTGCTTAGTTGTATTTTTTCTGAAGCTTTGATCTGTTCTTTCGTTTGGACCATTTTTGTTTTGTCTTGATGCGCCTGTTACGTAGTGAGGGGTGGAGCCTTAAGTGTTTCCCCTGGCGGGTCAGCCCAGTTGCTGGGTTGTGAAGCTGCATGTGGGGAAGGGGTCCAAGAGGGAACAATGGTGCTTGCTCTGCTCTCTGCCTATTTTAATCACTTCCCCCACTTTTCTCAAGCAAAGTGGGCCCTTCTGGTGCTGATTCTTATGTGGGTGGGTTTGTGTACTTTCTAGGACTCTGTGAGTCTCTTCAACAAACTCTCCTGTGAGGCTGGTAGTCTCTCCCAGCATCTCAACCCCCACAGGTGTTTTCTCTCCGTGTTTTGAGGCTTTATTTCCCGCGCTGGATCCCTGGGTTGTATGGTCTGTCTCACTCCCCAGTTTTGCCTGGTTTATCTGCACCTGAATGTAGGACTCTTGGGTGGCCAGCCACCTTGCACGCTGCGTCCCTCCACAATCCGCTGCCTGTGCACCCGGGTCTGCCAGCTGCTGCCTTGTGTGCCTGGGTCTGCCAGCCACCGCATTTTTTGCCACAGCCCCTCTCTGCCAGGCCTCCCGATTCTGCCCCTCCTACTGGTCTGGATGAATGTGTCTAGTTTAACTCCTTGGTTGTCGGACTTCTATACAGTTCAATTTTCTGTCAGTACTGGTTGTTTTTTTGCTGCTAAATTTTTGTTGTCCTTATTTTGGTTGTGTGAGAAGGCACAGTATGTCTACCTACGCCTCCATCTTGGCCAGAATGCCTTTTCATTTTCTTAATGGTGTCTTTAGATGAACAGATATTTTTATTTTGATGAAGTCTAATTTATCAGTGTTTTGTGGTTATTGTATTCTGTGTTTTAAGATACCTTTTCGTATCTCTAAGTGGTGAAGGTATTCACATACATTTTCTTTTAAACCTTTGTAGTTTTAGCTTGTATGTTTAGATTTTCATTCATATTGAATTAATGTTTGTGTGTAGTGTGAAGTAGAGTTTGAATTTTGTTTGTTTTTCTTAAAGCTATCCAATTTTTCCGTTTTTTTCCTGTACCTTTTCCATTTGCTCTGGCACCTTGGTCAAAAATTTGTTCAAGTGTGGTTCTCTATCTGGGCTTTACTTGTTCAATCTACTTATCTCTCCTTATGCTATCACCAATGTCTAGTTACTATAGCTTTTTGTATTTAGTAAGTCTTACTTTGAGGTCAGTTAGATAGTGTAAATGAGTGTTTTTGTTTTCTGTTTTTTGACTTACAGGATTAGAAACTAAGCCACTTCACTTGTGTTCATCCCTCTGAAATAGCAGTCTTCATTTCTTATCCCCCTTTCTTTTTTTTTTTTTTTCTAATTTTATTCATTGTTCAGGTACAGTTTTCTGTCCTCTAGTCCCATTCCAGCCCACCCACCCCTTCTTATCCCCCTTTCTAATTAAAAAGTAATGTCGTTGAATTTTTTTTTGTTCTCACCAGTGAGGGAAATCTAAAATTGTTAATTTTTTCTATGTTCTTTCATAAAGTTTTTCTGTAATTTCTCTTTTCATTTCTCCCCTTTTTTTTCTTTCTTTTTCTTTTTTTTTTGTCTTCCTTCCTTCCTTTTCTTCCTTTTCTTCCTTTTCTTTCTTTTCTTTCTTTTTTGCTTGCCTGGAATGAAATATCAACTTTTTTGTAGTCTGGGTTCCTGTTCTGCTATTTCTGGCAACTTTTCTTTTTTAAAAGCCTTTGTTATTGAGACTTCTTATTCACTAGTGAAATTACTATTCTGTTCCATCAACTTTATTAGTTCAGCTGCTTTGACCTGGGATATCAGACGCTCTGGAAGAGTATTGAGGAAAGGGAAATTTTGTTTTATTTTCCTTTATTTTGCCTTTCCTTTTTTTAAAAAAAAATTTTTCATTTTATTTTTAGAGAGAGGGGAAGGGAGGGAAGGAGGGAGAGAGAGAGAGAGAGAGAGAGAGAGAGAGAAAGAGAGAGAGAGAGAAAGTAAGTAACATCAGTGTGTGGTTGCCTCTCACCTGCTCCCAACTGGGGACCTGGCCCACAACCCAGGCATGTGCCCTGACTGGGAATTGAACTGGCGACCCTTTGGTTCTCAGGCCAGCACTTGAATCCACTGAGCCACACCAGCCAAGGCTTTCGGTTAGTTTTATGAAATGCAATGTCTAACCCCGTTTTTGTTGGAAAAAGAAACTGCAGTGACTTGAAGTTGAGAATGTGGATACCACCTCTCTCTCACACACACTCATTCTTAGACTGTAAAGAATTCCTCACCCACCTTTTAGCCAGGACATATACAGTACTGTGTGGCAAATACACCAAAGATGGGCTGGAGACTTAGGCTCCATCTTTCTTATTGGTAGCAAAGGCCAAGCTGCCTTTTATAACAAAGTACTACAGTTGAAACTAGTTCTTCCTTCTCTCCTAAACTAGTCATTCCATTAAACACTGGCCAAAAGACAGAAAAGAAGCCTCTCCTGGGAAGAGATCATTTCTTTTCTTTAAGCAAGTAAATCTGTCATTTCTTCCTTTCTTCCAAGATGGCCAATATTATGGTTTCTGTAATGTTAGTGCTTACTTAGTGCACTAACAGTGTTGCTGTTGGCAACTGCAGCTGCTGCTGTGGCTGGATTTTCACTGTGGTGTGTTTTCAAGCCTCACTCACTCATCCTCTCTTTCCCAAACATTCACCATCCATGCACACTCCTCACTTCTGGGGTTTTGGGGGGTTTTTTTGCTTTTTTTTTTTTAAGATTGGAAATTTTCAGTGGGGTGGTGTCAGGTTATCATCCCAGTGGTAACAGATCAACCTTGGTTCTTCAGTTTCCTCAATTTTTTTGTTGCCCTCATGGCAAGGGTTTTTGCTTTGTTAATCTTCGATCTCTGACTTTCAGTTAGCAGTTCATAGATCATTGGCCTAGCTTCTACTATTTTCAGTACATCGAGGGAAGAGAAATTTTAAAAGTTTAGTCTTGGCTTTAGCTGAGAGTCCCTACCCTATGTATCTTTCATTGAACCCCTGTTTTTTTCAAATATAAACATTTCTCTATGGTCTTTCTTTGTCTCTCATCATTCTCACAATTTAGTTTGTCCGTGTGCTATGCTCTCTTCTCTTGTTCTTTTGTTAGGCATTTTTACTTAGATATCTCACTGTCCAAATTAACACAACTATAAACTGGATTTTTTTAAAATAGAAAAACACCATTTTTATCCATACTCAATTTTGTTAACATTTCCTTGAAAAAAAGTCTCATATATTTATCCTTTCTTGGTTTCCATTGCTACAACTTAGTCAAAGGACTTAGTACTTTATGACTAGATCCTGGCGTATCTCTTAGCTTCCAGGCAGTCTCTGGTTTGTTTCATTCTGTATGCTCTGCCAGATGGTAAAATCCTCTAGTGCCACTCTGAATGCATCCCTCCCCTGCTCAGAAACAGTATTTTCTTTTTTCTTGATTTTTAGTGTTGTTTTTTTTTTCTTACTTTCAGCATCTTCTTTAATTTCTCATCTCTTTTCTCCTCGTTATTTCTTAGGCATCTTCCACTTAAACTTAATTAGCTTTCCTCTTGCAGAAAAATATACCACACTCACTTGCTGGGTCTCACTCATCCTCGCTTCTTTCCTTGAGCTCCTGGTTCTTTTGCCAGGAGTCCCCTACCTCAACCCTCTGTGCTCACGCCAAGTTCATCTTCTGACATTCCTCCATCTGTGCCCTGTGCTCAGGACATGCATGATAAGCTGTTTCCAGTTCCTTAGACAAATGTCCCACTTTCTACTCCCTAACTCACTATTTGCCAAGATGTCCCTGCAACTCTCCTTTATATTTTATTTTAATTGTTATTGTTATTGTTCAAGTACAGTTTTCTGCCTTTTACTCCCATCCCATCCCACCCCCCAGAGCCCTCCCCCACCTCCCTCCTGTTTACACTCCACCCCCTTGTTTTTGTCTGTGTCCTTTATACTTGTTCCTGCAAACCCTTCTCTCTTTCCCCTGAAATTCTCTCCCCTCTCCCTTCTGGCACTCCTTCTTTAAAAATCCAGCACAGTCTCAGATAAGGCCAAGTTAAAGGAGTTCATCATCACCAAGCCCTTATTATCTTAAATGCTAAAGGGACTTATCTAAGAAAAAGAAGATAAAAAACATGTATAGTAAAATGACAGCAAACTCACCATTATTAACAACCACACCTAAAACAAAAACAAAAGCAAACTAAGCAAACAACTAGAACAGGGACAGAACCACAGAAATGGAAATCATACGAAGGGTTAGCAACAGAGAAGGGGGAGGAAGAGAGAGGGGGAAAAGGTACAGAGAATAAGTAGCATAGATGGTAGATAGAAAATAGACGGGGCCAGTAAGAATAGTATGAGAAATGTAGAAGCTAAAGAACTTATAAGTATGACACATGGACATGAACTAAAAGGGGGGTAATGTGGGTGGGAGAGGGTATGCAGGGTGGAGGGGAGTGAAGAGGGGAAAATGGGACAACTGTAATAGCATAATCAATAAAATATATTTAAAAAAATAAATAAATAAATTCCAGCACAGGTTTTAGCCTCCTGGCAAGCCTCCACTAATCTTGCCACCTAAAAAGTTAATTCAACTTGTGTGCCCACAGCAACTTACGCTTACCTCAGTTATATTTCATGTCATCTTAGGTGTTTTCCTATATATCTATCTCTCACATTAGTCTGTGCATTTTTGAATGTATGAAGACATCTTTTAGTATTCAATAAATATTAGTTGAATTAATGAATGTCAGTGAATTTGAGGTAATTGGAAAATTTTTCCTCAGTTGCCTAGACAGAAGCATAGTGTATTTATGACAATGTTTTCACACTTCTAGCAGTGAAACCCTGTTTCAAATAAATTTTATACAGGCCTTGAATAAATAAAACAGACAGTGGTATGTGGTCATGTTCCTTTGCAGTGAACAGATTGACAAGATCAAGCAGATATAGCTCAATTTTAAGTCTTTGGTATTTTATAATGATAAAAGAAGGTCTTATTTGTGTGACTATTTTGGTTTTCATAATAAGAGGCCAGCATTATCAGCCTTGTCCATAATGGAATTAATCATTTCTATATATGAAAAATTAGGTTCTCCATTAAGAAAAAGTTAGGTTCTTCAGTGTTACAGGCTTTTCTGACCCATGTTGAGCAGACTGGATCTATTTATGGAACCTCTTTATGATTACAGTTACCTATCAAACAAGAGACCATTTTTGTTACATAAGCCATTACCCAATCTTTACATGGTAATTAAAAAGCATACTCACATAAAAATGTTCATAAATATTCATAGCAATATTATTCATAGTGGCTAAAAGGTGAGAGCAGCTTAAAGGTTCATGAACTAATGGATAGATAAATACAGTGTAGTATATCCATATATTGATATATTAGTTGGCAAAAAAGGGAATGAAGTACTCATACATGCTGCAACATTGGTGAATCGTGAAAGCATTATACTAAATAAAAGAAACTAGTCACTATAGATTACATGTTGTGTTAGTCTACTCATATGAGATGTCCAGAATGGGCAAATCTATAAAGATAGAAAGTGTATAAATGGTTACATAAGGCTGGGAGGAAATGAGGAGTGATTGCTAATAGGTATGAGTTTTATATTGGCGATGATGAAAATGTTCTAAAATTGTGACAATGGTTACACAGCTCTAAATATAATCAAAATCATTGAATCGTATACTTTAAATGGATGTGAATTATATGTGAATAATATTGTTTAAAACAGTCTTTTAAATGGGGTTTATGAAGTGGTCTGTTGCCACAGTCTTACAGCTTTAGGCAGTTCTTGATAATTAAAGAATTCATGATGATTGCACCATTTTCCTCCCTGCCCTCCCCATACCCCATTATTTGGGCATTTTTACCAGAAGTGAAGCCAAAGAAATAATGAAAATAATCCAGTTAGCAGCATTTAGCCAGTTATCAACAGCTACCCTAAAAGTTTTTGAGTTGAGAGGAATATTTTTTCCCTAAGAGGAAGTTTGTGAGTTTTGCTATTCCTTAATTAACAGTTAGTTTGTATTTGCTTACAGCTTTCTTACTTGACTAAAGTACTGTGGGGGTGTTGAGTGTGATTTTCTCTCAAACTTATTAGATATATTTAAGGGATAGATCATTTTTTTTCTCAAGAGACTGTGTCTTTCTTAAAGAATATAATGCTAATTTTAAGGCATTAAAATAAAGTGTAGTTGGGACTTTTAGAAATTTATTTAGTTTATGGAATACTAAAATAATACTAGATATTGAGAAACTTAAAATTAAAACGGAAAGCTTGCTGTGCCCTTAATGAGTTTATGAGCCGCTTTGGGGTTGATGTCATTAATGATTTTATTTTCTTTTTTTAATAGGTCACTACTGTTTTTAATGAAGTCACATCATCTTTTGAATTAAATCTTCAAGTGTCACAGCAGTTAGATAGTAAACGACAGCAGGTCCAAATGACAATTACAGAGACCAACCAGGAGTGGCAAGTGTTGCAGTTGAGAGTGCATACTTTTGCCGCATGTGCAGTTGTGAGCTTGCAGCAGCTTCCAGAGAAACTAAATCCTATCATTAAACCTTTAATGGAGACAATTAAAAAGGAAGAAAATACTCTAGTGCAAAACTATGCAGCTCAGTCCATAGCCAGACTACTCCAGCAGTGCACAACGAGGACACCCTGTCCCAACTCAAAAATTATTAAAAACCTTTGTAGCTCGCTTTGTGTGGACCCCTATCTAACTCCTTGTGTCACATGTCCAGTACCAACACAAAGTGGCCAGGAAAATTCCAAAGGTATATATCTAAACCTTCATTTGGGGTAGAAAAGGAATTAACCATTTAAATATGTTTTCATTTACTTATAGGCACAATTTAAGCACACATCCCATTTATATTAGAGCTTTTCCCACTTTGAGAGAATTTGCACGTACTGCTAATCAAATCACATAGCCCTCTAAACTGAAATCAGCTATTCATAAAAGGCCTGATATATAATATCAGATGACTGAAATCTGAGATAGGTGTTAACCCTTACCTTCCATTTCAAGATCATCATTATAGAGTTCACTGTGAACGGGTAGAAAACTTAATAATATCAAATGTTAAATGAAAGTTCTTCCTATAAAACTGTGGTTTCTCTAATTGTTATATGTTTATGAAATAAGTGAATTCTATTACCTTTAGCAAATAACTCTTAACCAACTTTTCTGTTTTCATCTGGAGAGTTTATGTAAAAAATAAGAACTGCTCTCTCCAGGCTGGTCTCAAAGGCCAATGTTTCTTCACACCCCTTAGTCCTATATGATTTATTTATTGTACTCAAAAGATAATAGACTTACAACTTTGGCACACTATACGTGTTGAAAATAATTTTGAGTGAATTGGAAGAGGAACATGGTGGACATCTTGAATATCAACATTGTAAAAAAGGGATAAGGTGATTCTAGTCCCCACCCCAAACCTCAGTGTTATAAGAGACAGCAATATTGTCAGCGTTTCTGAATTCATGATAACTATGGATATTTCTTATAGAGAACTTGCTTGCAGTATTTTTTTTACTGTTTATACCTAGGAACAGTCATTTTTAAAAATATAGTTGAAGGCACAATTACTCTTGTACATGGTAGTTCTTACTACATGATCCTACAACTTTGATTGTATTAAGTATGAACTTATGCAGATATTAAAACATTTAACTTAATGTTCTAAATTACTGACAGTTTTATTACCTTTTCATTATCTAAAGATGGCCTTGACCTATAGAAATTGAGGCTTCAAAGACATAGATTTAAAATATGTTGTTTGTTTTTTTTTGAGCAGGAAGCATTCAGTCATGTATATTATGATTAGAAGTTTATTTAACTTTTTTCCTTATTAGGATCCAACTCTGAAAAAGATGGAATGCACCATACCGTCACCAAACACAGAGGTATAATCACACTCTACAGACATCAGAAAGCTGCCTTTGCTATCACAAGTAGGCGAGGTCCTACCCCAAAAGCAGTGAAAGCTCAAATAGCAGATCTTCCTGCAGGAAGTAGTGGAAATATCCTTGTAGAACTCGATGAGGTAAATAGTTTTTTCTTTGAGTACTCTGTTGTTGGTTTTTTGTGTGTGTTTTTTTTTTATTTTATTTATTTATTTTTAGAGGGGAAGGGAAGGGAGAAAGAGAGGGTGAGAAACATTGATCGGTTGCCTCTCAAACATGCTCCAACCAGGGACTGAACCAACAACCCAGGCATGTTCCTTGACCAGGAATCAAACCGGGGACCTTTAGCCTTATGGAATGCCGCCCAGTCAACTGAGCCTCACCACTTGGGCTGAATACTCTGGTTTTTAAACAAATGTCTTTCAGATTGAGAACTAAATTGTTAATTGTCATATCAGCTTTTAGAATTGTATTTTTATACTTTTTAAGTAAAAGAACTGGAATTAAAACATTTTGGAGTATTCCAACAATATGATCAAGAAAAACTTCAAACTTCTTCAAATTTCTCATGCCTCAAATTTATATCAGCTTCACTTCAATTATCTCCCTAGGCAAGAAACCCTCTTGGTACATATGTCATTCATAAGTATAAACTAATTCACTTCTAGAGCATTGACTGGAGATGTTAAGTAACCATGAAAACTGATTTTTCTCAGTACTATCAGTGTCAGGAATTATTCTTAATACTCAGAGCATAAGTTTTTAAGTGTCAAAGAATTGTCGCCTATCTACCTTTTAGTCAACCTGGAATTTATTAAATGTGTATTGTGGGGTAGGGACCTAAATTTATTCTCCCCTATGAATAGCCAGTTATCCCACTATTGAATCCTTTACTCACTGATTCATAATGATATCTCTGTTACATATCATGCTTTAGTATATGCAATATGAAGATCTATTCGGGCTTTCTATTCTGTTTAACCGATCTACTTATTCTACAATAAATATTCTTTAGAGACTATAAAAGTGGTTTTTAAAAATATTACAGTAACATTACCTACAATGAAATGAATGGTCTAGAGCTCTTTTTTGGTTGCAAGATAATGGGAACTTACCTGAGTTCAGCAGTACATTGTCAATGCTAAAAGACATATATTTAATATATTTCTATAAAATATAGGCATATTTTAAGTTTTAAAATAAAAACTTAGCTTATTGTCTGTTTCTTTTAAAATATTCTATGAATGAAGGCTTTTTCACTAATTATATTCTTCTTCCTATAATAACTTAAGTAAAAAATTTACTGTGGTTTTTATACTTATACCTGTATGATTTGCATAGTTCTTCCACTTGAAAATAATTTGTAAAATATGTATCTTTCTGGGGAAACAGTTTTTTGTATTTAATTATAGTACAATTATTGCTAGTTAGAGGTTATTAATCTTACCTAGATTAAACAGATGCTCTTATTCTCTCCCTTAAGCAAGTATTAATAAGGGCAGATCATTGTATCTCATAATTTTTTCTCTAGAGGATAAGTTTCTTTGGGGTAGGGAGAAAAAAAAAATAAAACACATCACTTAGGATTATCTCTAGAAACAGCACATACTCTTCTATTCCTTATTCCCAACCCAAAGCAGTATTTGATTTTGGACATAAAAAGATCTAGTTTGGAATTTATGCTACTGTAAATTTAATTATTGAGAAATATGTATAATTGTGATAAATATATTCAGTAATTGCTTAATTGGTTAGTGGTAAGTAACACTGTATTTTTAAATGGTTACTTTCATAGTCTCTTCATAAAATTTCAAATGTATTATACTTTTTTCTGAAATTCTTTTTTCAACAACATTTAATTTTAGGCCCAGAAACCTTACCTGGTACAACGGAGAGGAGCTGAATTTGCCTTGACAACTATAGTGAAGCATTTTGGTGGTGAAATGGCAGTGAAGTTGCCACATCTCTGGGATGCTATGGTTGGTCCATTGAGAAATACAATCGACATAAATAATTTTGGTATGTACATGTTTTCCTCAGTTGGGTCTTTAACAAATGTCAGTGGATATTTATTACATACACATTATGAAATAAAAAATACTTATACCTGTTTATCTCAGACTTGCTGATAAGTTTTAAAATGGAAGGTTAGTGATAGCGTTTATTTTAATTTATTTTCATTTTGTCTTTTTGATTTTTATTTTTTCTATTACATATTTAGAAAGATACTTGAAATAGATCATTATGTTGAACTTTTTTAGTTGCTTTAAGTGTACCTCTGCACTTAAATTAAAGGCATAGCATTTTCACACTAAAAAAGCAAAATAGACTGTCCCATGGTGGTTGGGAAGGTGCTACATTTTTTTGTGGGCTCTGGATTTTGAAAACTTATTTGCAAGGTGACATGCACTTAAGTCAATATATTTTAACAGATGGAAAATCTCTCCTGGAAAAAGGAGATGGCCCTGCCCAAGACTTGGTGAATTCTCTGCAAGTGTTTGAAACAGCAGCAGCGTCAATGGATTCTGAGCTTCATCCCTTGGTAATTAACTAATGCAAAGTGTAGTTTTTTCTGTTAAAACAAGTGGTTTTATATAAAAGTCGTATGGCTTGAAAAATGCAATTTTGGCATCATTCCTAGCAATTCCATTTTATTTTGTAGGGTATATCTAGATTCCTCCCTTACTGACAGCACAATTTTTCTGGGATTTGAGGCAGAGTTGAGTGCGTAAGTGATAGAAAATCCATTCTGGGATTTTTGAATACAGAGCATTAGAGACAGGTCTCTGACAACACAGACACCAGTTATAAACAGGAAAGAAATCTGTGACCCTGTTCCTTCATACCATCTTAATAATACAGATTTAAGAAAGGAAGGTCACGGATAATAAAATGTCTTTCTAAGATATGTGTAAAGGTAGAAAGAAGTTATCTGAACAAGATGAAACTAGTCAGTGGCAAAGCTAGAATACTAATTTGTGTTTTTTGACTATTAAAATATTTCTTACAAAAAAATTGGGACAGAAGGAGGAAGACTATAGAGAATTAATTATCTGGCTTCTCTATAGAAAATGTATCATTTTTTCCCACATAGCCACAATAGGAAGCTCTCTGAAATTTATAGGGTTTTAAATCCAGTTCTCTGTAGCTAATATAAAAGGGAGAATCTATGGGAGGGTAGAGAAGAATAAACTTCTGTTTAGACAGTAATAAACATGTTCTTTCTTTCACTTGTTAAATTTCGCTGATTTATCATTACTAAAGAAGGACAGAATTCATCCACAAAAAACCTGCATTCACCTGAATTGTAAGGCTAGTGTGTTGTGCAGGTACCTGGCTCTCATCAACACTAATCCTGCAGCATACGTTTAATAATGGGATATATCGTGGCATTATGGTTGTAACACTATGATAAGCCAGAAAGTCAGAGTGGAAAATACACCTATCAAAGTATCGTGCCTACAGCAAAATCAGGATCACTCAACTTAGTGAATAAAATGTATATACTTAAATCTAAGCCACTGCTACCAGATTTGAAAGGAGCTGGTGATATGTGGTATAATTTTCTTAGCCTCAGTAGGAGAGTCTTCCCAAGTACTTTTTGATGTGTTCCCTGTTAATTCTGGAAAGAATTGTATGTTCCCTAATACCTAAGAGAGGATATTGAGCAGGGAATTTCTTCACCTTTTGAAAAGAGTTAATAATACCTTAGTTTGAATTAATTTTTTATTGAGAATGCTTTGGCAGTAATGTTTTGAGGTATATTTTAAACAGTAGACTACCTAATGAGTATTCTGATTGTCCTAAACTTTCTGTTTTCAGTTGGTACAGCATTTGCCTCATCTTTATATGTGTCTTCAGTACCCCAGCACTGCAGTGAGACACATGGCTGCTCGTTGTGTGGGGGTCATGAGCAAAATAGCTACCATGGAAACAATGAATATTTTTTTGGAGAAGGTTCTTCCATGGCTGGGAGCAATTGATGACAATATCAAGCAAGAGGGTGCAATTGAAGCACTTGCCTGTATCCTTTTTTGTTTTGACAAACTATTCATAAATTATATTCATTTTATTTAAGGATGACTAAAATAAAATTGGTTTATTCAAATATGCACAAAAATAATCTGCCTTGTTCCAAAAAGAAAACTATGTTTTATATTTTATTATATTGTAAATACATTGAAGGATATTTATATTTTATAATGGAAGTTTTTACACAGAAAGTTTGAAGAATTGCTACTTAAGGAGATCTTTTTAATAGGCAAAAATAATTTTATATACTGTATGAACTATATCTAGTAATTGATTTGTTTCATTTATAGTTAATCTTTTATTAATATTAATCAGATACATCTTGGCTGGTGTGGCTAGCGAATTTAGTGACGGCCTGCAAACTGGAAGGTAGCCAGTTTGATTCCTGGTTGGAGCACATGCCTGGTCCCCAGTTGGGGGTGTGTGAGAGGCAGCTGGTTGATGTTTCTTTTGCACAATAATGTCTCTTTTCTTTCTCCCTTCCTTCCCCTCTCTCTAAAAAACAAACAAATAAGTAAAATTTTTAAAATGTATTAATCAGATACTATATAGCTAGTCCTTATAAAAGGGGGCCCCCCAAAAAAACAGAATTTCTTTATAAAAATTGTGTATTACATGTTTAAACTTTAGTCACCTTCAAAGTACTGTCCATTTGATGCAATAAATCTATTGAGACATTTTTTCGAATGCTCAGAATAGTTTTTGAACTCACTGATTTTGATGCCTTTTAGTGCTGCTTTTGTTTTTTGTTCACCTCTTCCACATTGGCAAAACTTTCCCTTTGAGTACTTTTTTCATCTGAGGAAACAAAAAAATGTTGCTTGGGGCAAGATTACGTGAACAGGGAGGATGAGGGAAAAAATAAGGAGGATAGGGTGTGGGGTCATGCTGTTTTTGCTCAAAAACTACCAGCACTCAGTGCAGTGCAGGCAGGTGTGCTCATAAATCACCAATCATGAAATAGGCAGATTTGTTGATAGCGTCTTCAAAAACAATTCACCGAAGCTGAATGCAGCCTCTCACAACAACACCAGCTGGTACACTGATACAGATGGGTTCCTAGAACACTCACCTAGCAGGGGAAGCCTGTACAACAAGGGGCCTACCCTCCAGATAACAATTTCATTTTTTTTATTCCCTGTCATATTAAAAAACATTGTTTCTAGAGTTGTTTCATTAATTGTATGCAATACGACTACATGTACTAAATTACTAGTAATATATAGGCAAGCTATTTGCTAAAAGGGTCTGGCATCCACTTACAATCTTTAACACGAAGTACCTGAAGCATATTTCTTTTTTTTAATATATTTATTGATTATGCTATTACAGTTGTCCCAACTTTTGCCCCTTTGCCCCCTCTCCACCCAGCATCCCCCACTTCCTCAAGTAAACTTTACACCATTGTTCATGTCAGTGGGTCATGCAGATAAGTTCTTCAGCTACTCCCTTTCCCATATTATACTTTACATCCCCATACCTATTCTGTAACTACCTATTTGTACTTCCCAATACCTCCACCCCTTCCCAGAACCCCTCGCCTCTGGCAACCATCAAAACATTGTTCTGTGTATCTATGCATCTGTTTCTGTTCTGCTTCTTTGTTTAGTTTATATTTAGATTTGATTGTTAATATCTGTTTATTGCCAATATATTGTTCATAGTTTTGATCTTTTCCTTAAATAAGTCCCTTTAACATTTCATATAATAGTGGTTTTGGTAATGAAGAATTCCTTTAGCTTTTTCTCTTCTGAGATGTTCTGTATCTGCCCTTCAATTCTAAATGATAGCTTTGTTGGGTAGAGTAATCTTGGTTGCAGGTCCTTGCTTTTCATAATTTTGAATATTTCTTGCCAATCCCTTCCAGCCTACAAAATTTATTTTGAGAAATCAGCTGACAGTATTGTGGGAACTCTCTGTAAATAACTAACTGCTTTTCTCTTGCTGCTTTTAGATTTTTTAAAATTTATTTATTTATTTATTTTGGGGGGGGCAGGGAGGGAGAAAAGGAGAAAAACATCAATGTGCAGTTGCCTCTCACGTGCCACCAACTGGAAATCAACCCACAATCTAGGCATGTGCCCTGACTGGGAATCGAACCCTTTGGTTCACAGGCTGGCACTTAATCCACTGAATCGCACCAGCCAGGACAAGATTCTCTCTTTATCTTTAACCTGGTGTTTTAATAATGATATGTCTTGGTATGGGCTTCTTTGCATCCATGTTGTTTGGGACTCTGTTCTTCCCTCTATTCTTCCTGGACTTGTCTATTTCCTTTCCCAAATTAGGGAAGTTTTCTTTCAGTATTTTTTCAAATAGGTTTCCAACTGTTGCTCTTTTCCTTCTGGCACCCCTATGATGCAAATGTTGGAATGCTTGAAGTTGTCCCAGAGGCTCCTTATAGTATCCTAATTTTTTTGGATTCTTTTTTTCTTGCTGTTCTGATTGTTTTTTCTTCCTTATGTGCCAAATCATTGATTTGATTCTCTACTTCATCCACTCTACTGTTGTTTTCTTGTAAACTGTTCTTTATTTCAATTAATATATCCTTCAGTTTTGACTGGATCTTTTTTATGCTGTTGAGGTCCTCAGTAAGTTCCTTGAGCATCCTTACAATCAGTGTTTTGAACTCTGCATCTGAGATATTATCTCCCTATAGTTCTTTTTCTGGAGTTTTGATCTGTTCTTTCATTTGGGCCATGTTCCTTTGTTTCCTTATTTTGGAAGCCTTCCTGTATTTCTGTGTATTAGGTAGAGCTGCTATGACTCCCTGTCTTGGTAGCATTGCCTAATATAGTAGGTGTCCTGTATGGTCAAGTGGCACAGCCTCCCCTATCACCCAAGCTGGGTACTCAAGGTAAGCCCTCTGTCTAGGCTGAATATACCCTCCTTTTATAGTTGAGCCTTGATTGCTGTTGACAGGTCAGTGGGAGGGATTTACTCAGGCTAGTCAGCTGCAAGAACTGGCTGTGACCACTGACCACCAGCTTCTCTCTGTGGGGGATCAGCTGTGCAGGACAGAACAAAGCAGGACTTATTTCAGCAGGGCTCTGGTGCCCACTTAGTCCACCCCTTGAGTGTGTTGCTTGTGGAGGTGACTGAGTGGTGGTGCTCTGTCGTGGTCTGTATCTGTCTACTGGGTATACAGGCTATGGGGCTTTTCTGGGAGGCATGGGCCAAGGTCAGCTACTGCCTGTATTCTGTCTAGGGTCACTTGGCATAAGCTATAAAGCGATATGCAAATGGCTACTACTTGTGCTGGGCTTGGCAATGCCCAAACATGGCCAGGCTGTGAACCAAGACCAGCTGCTTCTATTGCCAGGCCTGGGGCCACTTAGCAAGATGTACAGGGTCTGCTGAGACCAGCAGCTGCTTGTTTGAGAGGATCTAGGTTGATCTGAAGCATGAGCCAAGATATGTGTATGGAAAAGCTACTGTTTGCAGCTTGCATCAACCTGTAAGTGGGGTGCAGCAGGATCCCAGGGAATCACCAGGGGTAGGTCAAACAGTATGAGCCAGGTTGATGGATTCTCATATAGTGCCTGCTGTCCTGTGGCTCTGTAGGAGGAGGGCTCAGAAAAGGGACAGTGGCCTCTGCCAGCATTTCTGTCTCCCAGCTCTTGCCTACATGCCAGACACTTCAGTTCTTCCCTGTATGCCTTTCAAGCTGTTGCCCCAGTGCTGGAGCTCAGAGGGAATGAGTCTAAGTCTGTGGTGTGGCTTTAAGAGGAACTGCTTAGGAATCCAGTAGTCTTCCAGTGACTCAATCCCACTGTTTTTTATAGCCAGAAGTTATGGGGACTTACCTTACTGGTTCTGGAACCCTAGGCTGGGGGGCCTACTGTGGGGCTGGGACCCCTAACTCCCAAGATAATCCTTCCAATTTTTTTCTATCACACGTGGGTGTGGGACGATCCCATTCCACCACTCTGCCTCTCCACCCTTCCTCGCAGTCTGGATGGATGTGGTTTCTTCTTTAATTCCTTAATTGTAGGACTTCCATTCAGGCCGATTTTTGGTGGTTCTGAGTGATGGTTCTTCTATAGTTTAGTTGTAATTTTGATGTGGTTGTGTGAGAATGCGAGGTGTGTTTACCTGGCTGCCATCTTGGAGAATCTCTATGAAAGACATTTGTAAGAGCAAAAGAGATGGGTGGAAATCAGGTCAGGAAAAAATCAGGTTCTGAAATGCTGAAGATTATAGGAAAACTGAACTTACTTGGCCTGCTATGTCCAGTTTATGATTGTCATGATTTTGGTGTGAATTTTGGAATTAGAGTGTTGTGTTCCCTACTTGTAATATAACTCACTTTATTTTGGTATTGGTAGTCTAGAAACTTATAGGAATATAAAAAATCTTATTAGTAAAGCTTTTTCCAGCTTGCCTCAGATGAAAACATGATTTTATATTCTTTCTTTAAAAAATATTTGATCATTTCTCAGCCTTTTGGCTAACATAAAGTTTATGGCACCTGTTCTTAACAGTTTAAAAATATTTTATTTATTATTTTTAGAGAGAGGGGAAGGCAAGCAGAAAGGGAGAGGAACATCGATGTGTGAGAGATACATTGATCAGTTGCCTCTTGCATGCCCCCAACTGGGGACATGTCTCACAATCCAGGCATGTGCCCTGACTGGAACTTGAACTCATGACCTTTTGGTTCGCAGGCCAGCACTGAATCCACTGAGCCACACCAGCAACAGCTTTATGTTCTTAATCATGGGAAAATTACATGATGTTTGCAAAGGAGCAGCAGTGTCCAAATGCTGTTATAAGTGAATCACAGATATTGAGGGATAGTCTAGTTCCTCAAAACACAGATGAGAAAATGAGGAACTGTTGTAGAACATACAGTGTTGGTGTATCAGTGTGTGAAAAACATCTACCTCAGAATCACGTGGAAATTTCCTTAATAACTTACTTAGGTGTAATGGAACAACTGGATGTTGGTATTGTTCCATATATTGTCCTTTTAGTTGTGCCTGTGTTGGGAAGAATGAGTGATCAGACAGACAGTGTAAGATTCATGGCTACACAGTGCTTTGCAACACTAATTAGACTCATGCCACTTGAGGTAAGTGGAAGATACTTGGCTTATGGACTTAATATTTTTTATAACTTCACAATAATTGTAATTCTTTTTAAAGAATGTCAACTTTTCAAAAATGTTGAATATGTTATAAGCATTAAGAAATTTATACTTTAATGGGTAATTTTTTAAAAACAACGTTTTAAGTAAAACTATAGTTCCTAAATGAATAATTCATTGATACTATTCTAGAAATAGTATCTAAGTATCCTAAGTATTTCTAAGTATAGAAATTGTTTCTAAGTATCCATGTAACATCCATGTAAAAATTCTGTGCTGACATTTACATGAAAGGTAAATTTGAGAGATGGTAATTGAAAATGTAAAGCAATTGAAGTCTCTGTGGAAGTATGGAGAAAGCAGACTAGAAGGGCTGAAGTTGGAGAATTTTGAAGTATATTCATGAAGCAGAAATAACATATGTGGCCAATACAGGATATAGTGGCTTAAAGCAAGGGAAGATCCAGAACCCTGCCACCAAGGCTCTGAAAATATTTTGGTGGGATTTTTGTAGTTCAGGAAATAAGTAGGTATGCAGTTCATGTTATACTATATGAGGTCTGTCCAGTAAAAGTCCAACCATTGTTAACATAACAAGAGTGGTTTGTGCTTTGCTGATGTAATCTGGACACCAAGGACGGTGGACTGGATGGAATGTGCATGTGTGAACAATGACAACTTTACTGTACTTCTCAGTAGGGACGGTAGATGCTGTTGAGTGAGCATATATACGATGTGGCCATAGCATTCAAAATGACTGAGTGAGTAGAGCAATGAATCTCTATCATATTTTGCATTAAGCTTGAACATTCCTCCATGGAAACTATTTGGATGATTCAGAAGGCTGCAGCTATGGGCAACTGGTGATTGGCAGCTTCATCACAATGCGCCCACTCACGCATCACATCTTGTGCAGAGTTTTTGGTGAAACATAAAATCAACCAAATGACTCAGCCCCCATACAGCCCAGATTTGATGCCCTGTGACTTCAGGCTTTTGCCCAAACTAAAATGACCTTTGAAGGGAAGAGATTTCAGGCCATCAGTGAGATTCAGGAAAATACAACAGGGCTGCTGGTGGTGACTGGAAGAACTGTGTGAGGTCCCAACGTGCCTACTTGGAAGGGGACTGAGGCATCACTTTCCTATGTACCATGTTTCTTGTATCATCTCTTTTTCATATTACATGGCTGGATACTTTCTGGATGGACCTTGTATATTAAAACATCTCAGAACCATTTGGAAATTTTTTAAATAACTTACTCAGGTGTAATGGAACAACTGAATGTCAGTGTTGTTCCATATATTGCCTGTGTATCAGTACTTTCTTTGTATGGTTGAATAGTACTCCATTGTATAGACATACACCTTTTATTTATCCATTCAGCAGTTGATAGACTTTTGGATTGTTACTAGCTTTTGGCTATTATAAGTAACACTATGCCCCTGTATTTATAAGTCTTTATGTAGATGTATGCTTTCATTTCTTTTGAGCAGATAGTTATCTAGAAATGGAATTACTGGGTCATATGATGTTAAAATTTTTAAGAAACTGCCAAATCATTTTCCAAAGTAACTGTACCATTTTACATTCCTACCAGCAATGTGTGAGCCTAAGTTAGATAGCCTCTTTTTTAGAAAGTTGGGCTGTATCTGGAAGATGAAAATTCCCATGCCAATGACCCAGTGAATCCATCATAGTTACCGTATTTTGCCATGTATAATGTGTGCTGTTTTGCCCAAATTTTTGAGGGAAAATAAGGATGTGTATTATACGTGGGCATAATGATTACATGCCATGGTATAATAATCCCATGTATAATGCATACAAAAACATGCATGCGTGTTATACATGAGAGCACATTATATGTGGCAAAATACAGTATATACCCTAGAGAAATTCATACACATGTAGCAAAGCACATCTTCAAGAATATATATTACAGCATTAGTAGTCTAAAACCACTCAAATGTTCATTATTGGTAGAGCAGAAATGTTAACTGGATTATTATACTACAATAAGAATGAACAAAATACAGACACATACAACAATATCAATGAAATCTTTCATAGGATTCCAGTTTTGTGAAGTTCAAAAACAGACAAAAATTCATGGGATAGATACTTAGGTGATTAAGGTATACGGAAAAGTAAGAAAGAAATTGCAATGAAAGCTAATAAAGTGGTTACCTCTTAGGTAAAGCAGAGTGAATTATCACTGAGAAGGCACATATGGGATCTTTTGGGATGATGGCAGGGCTATTTTTCTTGATCAGATAATGGTTATAAATGTGTTTTATAATTTATTAAACTGTACATTTGTTTATTTCTCTACATGGATATTTTATTTCACAATAAAAATATTAACCAGCTTGACAAAAAAAAAAATGCTAGACTATTGTCTCAAAGGACCCAAGTGACATACCCAGAATGGTTTTCATCCTCTGCTTCCTAGGTCTTATATCATTTGACTCTTGGTCCTTGCATCATTTTATCTGTAAACTAAATGGGTTATATTTAGTTACCTTGTCCATTTTTAGCTTTGGAATCAATGAATGATGGGAAACCGTCATGTGTTCTTTGAGCAAAGGAGATGATAAAAGCAGTGTTTTTGGAACACTAGTCTAACAGCTAATTAGTCTTAGAAAAATCAATGTAATAGCTGTTGGGATTGGATTAGAATGGAAGTACCATCAAGTGAGAACCAGATACACTATAAGGTGACAATGGGTATAAACTATTTTTTAAAAAAATAGTGCTTAATAACATGGGCAAAGAAAAGAGATGTTGACTTTAGAGATAGAGAAAAGTAACATTCCCTTTGAAAATTATAAAAATGTGAGGCATATTTTGCTTCTAGCCATTATAGAAAAACAGGCACCAGATTTATCCTCCTACTTGAACCAGAAAACCAGACAAAGTGAATGAAATGGTTTTCAGATGTTGAACAGCAGGCAGCACAGAATAGTGATTTTGAGAGAAGGGAAACAAACGAACTGCCTAGCTTACTGCCTAGCATGTTTCCAGGCCATCAAACAGGAAGGTGAGACCTAAACAGAACCTAGTGGTCTTGCTAAGTTCAAGAGTCAGAGCGTAGGGAGGACAGAAGTCAAGGAGGACAAGATGGCAATAATTTGCAGTGTAAAGTACCCAACAGGAAGTAGTAGCTGCAGAGAGGAAGCTCCGGAAGTCCCCACAAGGGCTGAGCATTTATCCAAGCATATGTATAAGAATATATGTTTGAGATTGGGGAAGATATAGAAAGGACTAGGTGGAACAATTTCCAGAGCTTGCATGGGGCAAGAATGCTTTGTGTGCCCACCAAACTGAGCCAAAAGACTTACCATATAGAGAGAGCATCAAGTACAGTCCTTAGAAGTATAATGCCTGAGTAGTGGGGCCAAATTAGCCCTAGACAAAAGCCTGATTTGGACTCACCTTAACATAGTATATAAACAAGACTTAAAATGATCAAGTTGATTTCAACTAACTGAACTACATTCCAGGAAAAAGAAAAACCAAAAATATTTAAACAAACAAACCCATCATCCAACAGTGTAAAACTTAAGGTGTTTAACATCCATGAAAAAATTACTAGGTATGTAAATATTTCCAATGACCAGTAGAAAAATCAGTCAATAGAAACAGCCTCTGAAACAGCCCATATAATAGAATTAATAGACATGGACATTAAAATACATCTCATATGTTCAAGAAGGTAGCATGAGTGTAACGAGGAGCAAAATAGAAGATGTGAGAACAACCTAAACTGAACTTCTTTAGATAAAAAATATAATCACAAATACTTATGTGCCACATAACATTTTTGGTTTATAACAGACTGCATATTTTATGATGGTCCCATAAGATTATAACGGGGCTGAATTTCCTGAAAGAAGCAGAAGTGTATGTGGTTCAAGAGGATTTTTTTTCCTCTGGTGGGAGCAATATCTGTGGGTCTTGGTAATAGATTCACTCTCACTCACAGGGAACTGTTCTGAGTGTGCAGTTTACATCCAATTCAGTGAACCACTTATTTCACTTATTTGCCTAAACAGGCAGCACAGAGGAGCCTGTTGCCCCAGCACTATATATTCATTGAGAGGGCACTTCAGCCCTTTCAGATCTGGCTTGCTGGTCTTTTTAGGTATATTTTTATATTGATTGTGGTATTACATTGTCCCAGTTTTTTTCTCTTTATCCCCTGACCACCCTGCACCACCACCCCCAATACCCTCCAGCATTCCCCTACCGCTTTAGTTCATGTCCATGGGTTGTACATATAAGTTCTTTGGCTTCTGTGTTTCCTATACTATTCTCAACCTCACCATGTCTATTTTGTACCTACCAATTATGCTTCTTATTCCCTGTACCTTCTTCCCCCCATTCTCTCCCTCTCCCCACCAATAACCCTCCATGTGATCTCCATTTCTCTGATTCTGTTCCTGTTCTAGTTGTTTGCTTAGTTTTTGTTTTTTAGATTCAGTTGTTGATAGTTACAAGTTTATTATCATTTTATTGTTCAGCTTTTGACCTTCTATTTCTTAGATAAGTCCCTTTAACATTTCACATAATAAGGGCTTGGTGATGATGAACTCCTTTAACTTGACCTTATCTGGGAAGCACTTATCTGCCCTTCCATTCTAAATGATAGCTTTGCTGGATAGAGTATCTTGGATGTAAGTCCTTGCCTTTCAAGACTTGGAATACTTCTTTCCAGCCCCTTCTTACCTGCAAGTTTTGAGAAATCATCTGATAGTCTTATAAGCACTCCTTTATAGGTAACTCTCCTTTCCTCTTGCTGCTTTTAAGAGTCTTTATCTTTAATATTGGGTAACTTAAATATGATGTGCCTTGGGGTATTCTCCCTTGGGTCCAATTTTTTTGAGACACTCTGGGCTTCCTGGACTACTGGAAGTCTGTTATCTTCGCCAGATTGAGGAAGTTTTGCTTCATTGTTTGTTCAGATAAGTTTTCAATTTCTTGCTCTTGTTCTCCTGGCACTCCTATGATTTGGATGTTAGAACATCTAAAGTTGTCCCAGATGTTCCTATGTCTTGATGGTCTTCAGAGTACATTGCTGTAAATTCTTGTTCTTAAGATCCTGTACAAGGAAACAGGTCCATAGGAACTACTTCAACGAATATTAAGTGCCACTGACACTTTAATAAAAGCTTTTTGTGATAGTGTAGAGCCAACCTGTCCCTGTACAGGTTACAATGATGTAAAGTATAAATAAATTCTATTTCTTTCATCAGTGCAATGTCAGAGAGAATCCATTATGCCAGATAGGGTCCATGGACCCAAAAAGAAACTTCTAAAGTCAAAATACTGACTCCTCAGTTGTATACCCTCTCCATATGAAATACCATCTTTTTAAATGAATACCGCAGAATTCCTTAATCTGACCACTGCTCCAATGTGCAATAGCCAAAACCTCATTGACACTACAATCCTCTCTGTTTCTTTACCTCCCTAGCTTAGCTGATTTCTTATTCCTCCTAATCCTTTCACTCCCTCCTAACAGGCACTATTATAGTGATCTAGCTTTACCCTGCCATTTTCCCCATGTTTCCAGGGCCAGTCAATCAAGCTCAAATCTCTATTAATGGAGCGGCACTGACAGTGTCAATGTTTTATTCTGACCCTGTCAGAAGGAAGCAGGAGTGGGGGGAGGTTTGTGTGACCATGTTCATAAAGTCTATAGCAATGTACAGTAATGCCCCAAGCCTTCATGTGTACTCAGCACTCTTTCACTGACTCATCCTGAGCAACTTCCAATCCTGCAGGCTCCATTCATGGTGTTAGTGCCCTATACAGGTGCACCATTTTTTATCTTTTACACCATATTTTTACTGTGCCCTCTGTTTAGATACACAAATCCCATTGTGTTACAATTGCCTACATTAAAATGTAGGCAGAGCCTATAGGCTATAGCAATAGGATTTAGCCCTATTAGGCTCTACCATATAGCTTACATGTGTGGTAGGCTATACCAGCTAGGTTTGTGTAAGGGCACTTGATGTTTGTACAGCAACAAAATTGTGTAAGGATGTATTGCTTATAGTGTATCCCTGTTAAAAGATGCACGGCTATAAAAACACACTGGATGGGATTAACAGGAGGCTGGATAATGTGTAAGAAAAGATTTGTGACTTTGAAGACATAGCAATAGAAACAAAAATATCATGCAGGTTCATTCCTGTTCACTTCATCTTGATTTCCTCTGTTTCATCTTCATAGGAAAATTACGTACTTTTCTGAAATGTAAACATACCACCAGGGATTCGGGAATATCAACTAGTAATTCTGACAGAAATCCTAATTACCTGCACTGTTAGTAACTCTTGCTGATTTTATAGGAATAGGAGTGAGGAAGATATTCACAGGAAGGATTCCTGTTACTGAAGAACAATATTTGATTCTTGGGCTTAGGTTTTCATTGCTAAGAAAAGGATCTTGTTATATGGCCCTACATTTGGTTGTTATTTTAAAAATTCCATGAGGATAAATGTTTGAAGATGTTGTTATTTCTTTGTAAAGTAGTGTGCAGAAAGGCCTTGTTGTGATTAATATTGTTATGGTATTAGATGTGCTAAAATGTTAGTTCCTATCTTATTAAAATTCTGAAACCTTTTAAAAATAAAGCATGCAGTCATTTTTAAAACTCAGTATACATACCTCACTCCACCAGTACTATTTCTGGTGTTATACAGGACTTCATTTTAGTTGAATTTAATTGAAATTCTGTCCCCAGAGTTTTACATTTCTTAGAGACAGCATAGGGCAATAGTTCTCAAACTTTCTGGTCTGAGGACCTCTTTACACTCTTTAAAAAATTTTTTTTAATCCTCACTTGGTATGTTTTTATTTTATTGATTTTAGAAAGGAAGGAAGAGGGAGTGGGGGGGGGGAGAGAAACATCGATTGGTTGCCTCCTGTATGTGCCCTCTCCAGGGATTGAACCCGCAACCTAGGTATGTGCCCTGGTTGGGAATCAAACCCATAACCTTTTTGGTGTATGGGACAGTGCTCCAACCATGTGAGCCACCCGACCAGGGCTACAGTCTTAAAAACTGAAGATCTCAAAGAGCTTTTGTTTATCGTATATTCTGTAATAGAAATTAAAACTGATAAATGTGGATTTATTGATTTATTTAAAAAATCATTAGATGTTACCATACTTATTTTTAATGAAAAGTATTTTCTAAAACATAAATAAGTTAGTAGAAGAATCACATTGTCTGACATTTTACAAATCTCTTTTATTCCTGAACTAGTGTAGATAGCTGGATTCTTGTATTTCCTTGGGCATTTAGTCTGTTGCAATATGTTCCTTGCATTAAGGTATACAAGGAAAGTTAGCCTCATAGAGATAGGTAGTTGGAAAAATGAGCAGTATTTTGGCCACCTTTTCAAATAATTGTGGATATTCTTTTATCTTATAGCATATCAAAACTCAAAAAGAAAGCTTGTTAAATTTATTTGCAGTGCAGAATCTAAATACTATCAATGAATGTGTAATTTTTCTCACTTTAAAATTAATTGGTTAATATTACACTTTCGAGTAGATTTTTTACCCATACATATTTTTTAGCATTGTATATCAGTCATTTGGAAAGTATTGATTCACTGTATTTTGTAAAATTTTTAAAGGTTGGTATATTTCACCATACTGGAGCAAAAAATCAAATTAATATCTGCAGCAGAAAATTCCTTTTAAGTATTGGGAAGCTGTCAAGTTCACAGTGCTTAGTTTTTCCTGACAGCTTGAATTTTGTAATTTGGCAACAAGTTATGTCAGTTGTTTTCCTTGAATTGACAAATTTATCTTTGAGAAAATGTCAGCCAAATACCCAACTCAGAATAACAATAGTTTATCAGTCAAGTAAAATACTGTTCTATGAAAAATGGCTAGGTCAGCTCGTAATTTAAGCAAACTCACAAGTGCTTTTTCCTCAACATATGAAACTGAAGTGTTTTATATGTTCTTCACATCTTAATGCATAGAATGTTTAAAAGATGTGCATTCAGGGTTGAGGTTTAATGAAATTATTTTTACTACTACAAGGACTACTACTCCTAAATGAAACCAGCTTTTTTAAAAATGCTGGTGTATGACTATGAGAATACAGTGACTAGTGGTATATTTGGTGCCTTTGCCTTGATTCTTTCTGATGCTCAAGGAGTTTTGCCCATTAGTACTTTTGTATCATCAGTGCAAATGTCAACACAGTGAAAAAAGTAAAGTGTCTTTTATTATGAAATAGTTTTGACCTCAGTGACCCTTTGAAAAGGTCTTGGGGATCCTGAGGGGTCTGCAGCCCACATTTTGAGAACCAATATCCTGGGACATTGTAACACTAAAATTAAGAACCTCCAGAAATAGTATTTCACTAAAAATAAGCTATGCAACTTTATTTGCCTGTTTACCAGGCAAAGTAATGCATGGTGTGGGAAAAATTAAGCTATACATGTGTTTTTTAGAATACTTCGAATGTGTTTGTTTAGTAGTCTCATTGTAGCATTTTGATACCTGCCAAATTCAGTAAACTCTGCCTTCCAGTCTTTAAAATACTATTTTTGAATTACGTTTTTCTCTGCAGTTATATTTTGATAAGACTTTAAATTATTGCATAATGTAATGATGAAAAAATTATGAGTAGACAGTTTTAATACACTGTAAAATATCATTTTAGGCAGGCATTCCAGACCCTCCAAATATGTCAGAAGAATTAATCCAATTGAAAGCCAAGGAGCGACACTTTTTGGAGCAATTGTTAGATGGGAAGAAATTAGAAAATTACAAAATTCCAGTACCAATCAATGCTGAACTGAGAAAATATCAGCAGGTAAAGGTTATACTTACCTTATAAATATAAATAGTGACTATTCCTTTCAAATGTACCTAAAAGAGTGTTTAAATTTTTAGTAAAATCTTGTAGTTATTGTCTTATACCCATTTATTTCTCTTATGCCTATAAAAATAATTTTTCTCTTTCAACATTTCAGGATGGTGTGAACTGGTTAGCATTTCTTAATAAGTATAAACTTCATGGAATTCTATGTGATGACATGGGTTTAGGAAAAACTTTACAGTCCATCTGCATTTTAGCGGGAGATCATTGTCACAGGTAATTTTAAATGTTATTTTAAAAGAAGGCTTTCAGCCCTGGCTGGTGTGGCTCAGTGGAATGAGCACTGTCTGTAAATCAAAAGGTCACCGGTTCAATTCCCAGTCAGGTCACATGCCTGGATTGCTGGCCAGGCCTCCATTTGGGGGCATTTGAGAGGCAACCAACCAGTCAATGTATCTCTGGCATATTGATGTTTCTTTCCCTCCCTTTCTCCCTCTCTTCCCTTATTTCTAAAGGTAAATAAATAAAATCTTAAAATATAAAAATAAAAGAAGGCTTCCAGATGCTGAGAAATGTAAACAAGCTGGTTAATGTATTATTTTGTTTGTTTTAAAGGGCACAGGAATATGCAAGATCAAAATTGGCAGAATGTATGCCACTTCCTTCCTTGGTGGTTTGTCCACCAACGTTAACAGGTCACTGGGTGGATGAAGTAGGTAAATTTTGCTCCAGAGAATATCTCAATCCATTGCACTATACTGGACCTCCTACTGAAAGAATAAGGTAAGAAGTGTATAACCAAAAAATCTTAATGTTTTGCTTTAAATAGTTTGGAAGAATAAAATTTATTGAGGGTGAATTTAGTTAGCTTTTTGTTGTCAAACATAGAACCTTATTTAAGAAAGGTGAGTGTACATATATTTTAAAGATAATATATGAGTCTCACTCATGAAATTTAAGGACTTTACCCAAAACATTAATTCAAAAGAATATATACATCCCTATTTTCATTGTTACTTCCAATAGCCCAGATATGGAAACAACCCAAGTGCCAATCAATAGATAGTAGATAAAGTGGAATATTAGCCATAAAAAAGAATGAAATCTTATCATTTGTGACATCATGAATGAACCTAGGTGGTGTTATGCTGAGTGAAATGAGACAGCCAGGGTAAGACAAATGCCATATGATTTCACTTACATGTGGAATGTAAAGAAAATAAACAAAATTGAAACAGATTCATAGATACAGAGAACTGATTGGTTGCCAGAAGGGAGGGAGTTGGGGGACAGAGTGAAAAAGCAAAGGGATGTCACAGGGGTGTAAAGTACAGAATATGAATGTAATTAATAATATATGTATGGTGCCAGATGGGTACTGGAAATATTAGGGGGGGAACACTTTGTATATATTGTCTAACCACTATGCTGTACACCTATAACTAATAAAAAATAATATGGAATGTAAACTGTGATTGGAAAATAAAATTTTTAAAGTTCTTTTTTAAAAAATTCAAGGACTTAGCCATTGTTAAAAATCAATCGGGCTTTCTAAGTATTGGAGCTAGGAAACTTCAGGAACCAAAACCATTCCCTATGCCCTTCTCAGGAGCCTGTGACCATAGCATCTCCGAGGTTTCATGATCTCCCCCCCTTCACTAAGAGTTCCCTCTCAAAAGTGCTTTTGGTCCTCAGTGACTGCCTTAGCTGCCCTGATATGGTAGCAAGACTAGAGTTCTAATAGCTTTACCCTCTCTTTTCACTAGACATCTCTTATATTCCTAAATACAAATTTGGAAGAGGGAATCTTTTTGATTTCAATTCATTTAAAGCTTGGATTAGTCATAGATTGCTGATTCATCCATAGATTTGCTGCTTTCTGTATTAATAATAGCTAACATATATTGAGCACTTAGTTGCTAGACATTATTCTAAGCAGTTGTGTATTGTGTGTTATGAGGTGTAGGTACAATTATTGTTCCCATTTTGAAGATGCATAGTCTAGGACACGGAGCCTAGGTCCAAGGTCACTCAGCTTATTAAATGAGCAGGGTGAGATTTGAACACAGGCAGCTCAACAGCTTGCACTCTTAAAGAATTTATTGTAGTGTCTGTTAGTTAGAATGCATTTATTTACATGTGACAGAAACTCAACTCAGACTAGCTTAAATAAGTGGAAAATTCATTAATGCACTAAATTGAGAATTTCAGGGGTAAATTGTTGTTTCAGGCACATCTAGATTACTCTCATTTGCTCTTCCTCCTCATATATAACTTGTAGTATTTGGTCTGTACAGGACTTCAGGCTACAGTTGGTGGATAAGGTGATCACGGGCAGTCTTAGGCCCACATTCTTCTAGCCTAAAAACTACAGTAAAGAGAGATCTTTCCTCTCTAGTCATGAACATATTGGTACTGGAGATGACTGACTGGCCTTGTTTGGGTCATTCCCACAAACCAACTCTTTGTAGTGAGGTAGTAAAATATTGCAAATGGCTCGACCTGATTCAAATGCTTCATCTCTGGTAAATATAGGGCCATGATTTGGATAGCTCCCCTCAACCCCCACACAACATGGAGATTAGTGAGGGAACAGTGCCTCCAGGAAAGAGGCATTGGCAAACAAAGTTAAAATGTTCACCACATTTTGAGTCAGGTATCCATCTCTTTTCTAATCAGACTAAGTTAGAGCAATTAGGCCCATTTATAAGAAGAATGGCCTTTAGGTAGTAGGGTTATACATGTAAATAGAAGGGAATGTTAGTAGTCAGGTTGAAAGCACCTCATGTGATGGTAGTTGTAGTTTCCCCTTTGAAATTGTATTACTTTGCAACTTGTCTGTTTCCTAACCTTATTTATTTTTAAATACAGGTTACAGCATCAAGTAAAAAGACATAATCTGATAGTGGCTTCATATGATGTTGTGAGAAATGACATAGATTTCTTTAGGTAAGAGTTAATTTTTTTTTTTTTTTAAGAAAAAAACTTAGGATCAAATTTGGAGAAACTATTTTCTTGCCTCAAAGACTTTTCATATAGTTTCTGACATATAGTAAAAGATGCTAAAATTTTTTATTTATTCTCCCTTAGAAATATTAAGTTTAACTACTGTATTCTTGATGAAGGCCATGTCATCAAAAATGGAAAAACAAAATTGTCAAAAGCAGTAAAACAACTGACTGCTAATTACAGGATTATTCTTTCTGGAACACCAATACAGGTAATTACTCACTTTTTTTTAATATTTGCCATATGGAGAGAAGGCTTGGCATTGGAAGTAAATTAAATAAGAGAGGTCTTTTTAGTTTGATAGGAATGATTTCCAGTAATTATCTTGCTTTTCTAATGGTCCATTTGGTGTAAGTAGTAGTATCTGAGCAAACTAGGTTTTTAAAGTCATATTTAAAATATAGTTTTAGGCTATGTAAGTAGAAGTCTTGTGTCCAAGGTCTGGGAAACATCAGTTGAACTCTATTCCAGACTGGCCATTCTCCTTTTGTAGTAATTCACTGCAATCTGATTTAATGCTGAAAAGCTAGTGCTGATTCAGAGGTGAATCTTAATATAGTAAGAAGTATGAATACCTCGGTTAGGAAGCAATTGAAGAGAGGAGATTGTCGAAGTTCATATTGAAAAAGGAAGGAGATGGTTGAATATATAAAAGTGTTATCTTCCAGAGGAATCGGGAAGATAAACACCAAGTGACCTCTAAGAGTCTCTCTGACTCTGAAATAATTAGTAATTTTTTTGTTTATGTATTTGTTACTTTTCTTTAAAATTATTTTTGGTGATGGACTGATTATTATAAGTGTTAGGCTTTTGTCCATTAAGTGAACACTACGGATTTTAATAACTACAAGAGATCACTTAATCACAAGAAGTTAGGACAAGACAGGTACCTTTAAAAGGAGAAAAAAAAGACTCTTAAGCTTGAATTATCAAGATTTATTTTGTTTCAATTTAAAATTACATGGAAATTTCACAGTATTTTTAAATAGTTTATTGCTTTCACAAAACATCATAAGAGGGTGGTGCTTTGTGTTTTGTTTGTTTTGTTTTGTTTTGTTTTTATTTGCTTAAAGGGAGTCTTTTCCCTCATACCCACCTGAGCAGTTCAGGTCTAAAGCTCTAAGGTGGGTTTCTGCACCAAAGAGCCGTGGTAGCCCAGAGGTGGGGGTAAAACCTAAGTGAGATTGAAGGGTGTCCATCATATGAGAGGGCAGTCCAGCATGGTGAGCTAGGGTCTGAGCAGGTTTAGGAGGGCATCTGGAAGGGTTAAAGCAGTGGTCCCCAACCTTTTTGGCACTAGGGACTGGTTTGGTGGAAGAGAGTTTTTCCACGGACAAGGGTGTGGGGGAGGAGACAGGAGGTAGAGCTCAGGTGGTACTCGAAGCTTTTCTCACTTGCCCATGCTTACCTCCTGCTCTAAGGCCCAGTTCCTAACAGGCCACATGAGGGTTCTGGTCTGGGGGTTGGGGGCCCCTTGGTTAAAGGGTGCAATGGTACCTTATGATACACACACATTGGGAAAGTGTCCAGAATGAAAATGTTTCTTTCTCTCCCTCTGTCCCTCTCCTCCTCCCTCCTCCCTCCCTCCCTCCCTCCCGTCTCTCTTTTCTGCACCCCACACCCAATAGAACTTCAGCAGAATTGGAAAGAATTTGTGCCTGTTCCTCATAACCCATAAATATTGGGTAGGCTTGACATATAACCGAACTCTTTTAGGGTTTTCCTTTGTTAAAGAAATGGTGATGTTGGCCACATTCCTTAAATCTCATCATTAATTTGTCAAAATTAAAAGAGCCAGAAACACATTCGTTCATCGTTTGGCTCTTTATTTACTGCTTTATACCACCAGTAGGATTTAAACACTATGGACCAAGGCTTATCTGGTGGAGGTAACTGGAAAACTTCTATCCATAAAATAAAGTATTTTCTCCAAGGATGCTGACCTGAATTTTACACATTAAAATATAGACATATCAAATACCTAAAAATGTGATAATCTCTCATCTATGTCATTATAATGTTCTTTTGTTAATATTTCATTTTTAAGTGTTAAGTAAATAATCCTAGTACAAAAGGGTAACACATGTTCCTTCTTTGTATTCAGAACAACGTTTTGGAATTGTGGTCATTATTTGATTTCCTCATGCCAGGATTTTTGGGGACTGAACGCCAGTTCGCTGCTCGATATGGTAAACCTATATTAGCAAGTAGGGATGCTCGAAGCTCCAGTCGAGAACAAGAAGCAGGTATGAAAAAGAGATGTATTCTCTGTACAAGTGGATATAATTTATTCCTAACTTTTTTGAGCCATTTTCTCTTGTTATTAACAGGTGTCCTTGCAATGGATGCACTGCACCGTCAAGTCCTACCATTTCTTTTGAGAAGAATGAAAGAAGATGTTTTGCAGGATCTTCCACCCAAAATTATTCAAGACTATTACTGTAATCTTAGTCCTCTCCAGGTTAGGAATCTGATGATATATTTATTAGTAGAATGCTTTGAATAAGCCACATGAGTATTGAATAAAGGGGAATAGCCTTTGGCTTTGTCACCCTAATCTAGCTTCTACTTCCCTATACTTGAAAAATCTGTTTCAAACAGATGTAGATAAGATTTAAGTGAATCTGTGTATGTGAATACATTTGGATATGTGCGTTTCGCATGTAGCATTAAAACAAAATTCAGTGTCATAGTTGCTTTCTTATATGTCTAGTTAATTGAAAAAGTTGCAGGGTTAAATAGATGAAGTGTTTATTAGGGCCAAAAAATCTGCCTATAATGTCTTATCCTCACAACAGTATTATAGGTATTGTCAGTCCCCGTTTTTAAAAATAAGGAAACTGAAGCTCAGAAAGTTAAGCAACTTGCTCATGGTTATATAGCTAATACATGTTGGGCCTGAGTTTCAAACCTTGGGGAGTAGGTACCTCATCCCTTTTAATGTATTATTGCATTGCCAATAAATTTTTGAAATAAATTTTGGCTTCTGCACAGTTTTGATTTCATATGCAGAGACCGTTAGCAAAGGAATTTATTGTATGCCTTTCCACATGTAGTATTTTGTAAGGGGGGAAGCTGTACCTTACAGGCATGCCCTACTGAGACGTGGCCTATAACCACAATTTTCTGTTTGAATCTTTATGTTCCAGGTTACTATTCATCAATCTATTTCAGTAGTATGAGTTGATCAAATAAATAAAAGATATATAGATATAACCTACAAGCCTACCTTCTTTTCCCTCCAGTGTATAGACAGTTAACCTGTTAGTATTTGTACAACTTGAGTTTAATGGGCAGGACACTAATGTAGATGCTAAGAATTCTGTGATCATTTATCTTATGTACCTCCTCTCTGGGCCTCTATTTCTTTTTTTAAAGTACAATATAGAAAAGGTGCTATATGAAAAAATGTGGTGGTGATATACTGGTAATGGTGTTTAAACATCAGCACAAAATACATTTAGTAGTCTGGAGGAAGGGAGCTGAGGAGGGAGGTGACATTGGCTTTACTCAGCTTTCATAGGTTTTTATACGTTGACTTTTGTTCTTTAGCACTCTAGATTTTCTTCCCTTTTGCATTGTTTTAGCATGTACAAGCAGAGCCCAGACCCCAAGGTAATACTTTAAATTTGATGTAAGTTCCCCTTTTAGGCAGCAGTATTATTTAAAAAGTTGGTCTCTTGAAATGTACCTATAGAGTGTCTTGATCACATAACTTCACTTAATGGAGATTTTCTCATTTACTTGTAAGGGTTCAAGTTCTCTTTTAGTGGTATTGTATTTAGTGGTATCTTCTGAACAGAGTGGAAAACTTGAGTCTAGAACTATTTGACTAATATTTTAATATATTTAGCAGCCAAACTTAATGTTAAACTTGTGTTCTAAATATAATTTTAAAGGGATTTACCAGGATGCAATGTACTGTCTGTAATTAGTAGTGAAATATAGGTGTCACAATTTATTTTCTTAATGAGGGTTGATCTAAATTATTGCTCTTATTGGCCCGTGCTAATTATTTTTTCGACAACTGAAAATAAATATACTTCTTTTGTGGGGGAAATTTTACAGGTTCAGCTCTATGAGGATTTTGCTAAGTCCCGCGCTAAGTGTGATGTTGATGAAACAGTTTCTTCAGCTGCACTTTCTGAAGAAACTGAAAAACCAAAGCTTAAAGCTACAGGCCATGTATTCCAGGTATAGATTACAATCCACTTTTTAAGTGTTGCTTACGAGTATTCTTCAGTGCAGCAAATTTTACATGGAACACTGAAATATGGGTGTATTTAAAATTTTTCAATACTGTGTATACATTCTTAAAAATAGGTAAAACTGCTTATTTTCATATTCATAATTACTAATTAATAATTTAATGTTAAAATTAAATGTAAACATGCAAGATACATGTGTTTATTTCATTAAAAGAGTTTTGGTATAGAGAATCTTACATTGAACACCTACTACAAGGTGGTACTTTTTTTAAGTTCAGGGATTAATTAAAACACAAAAAAGATTCCCTCCCTTGTAGATATGAACAATGAATAAGTGAAATACCTACTATGTAAGAGAAAAAAGCAGAATATAGGGTTGTACAGTATAGATTTCAGGACAGGTTGTGGTTTTTAATTGAGGAAACAGGGATGGACTCACTGAAAAAGTGAATCCTGAAGCCTGAGGCCTTGTGCTTGAGGGCAGAGCAAGTGAAGAAGACATAGAAAATGTCAACTTACTTTTTTTTCCCCTTTGAAGTGTTCCACTATAGAAAACCTCCCAAATCCCCTTGCCACCAATAAATTAAATACTGTGGCATTTTTGAAGATAGCAGAGGGAAAAAAGGTGGTGGTACAGGCTTATATCTCTGACAGTTTCTATTACAGTGCCCAACAGTCTCAGTGGAGCTTGCTAATTCAGATCTCTGTGCCAAGGGTGAGACACGAGTCATCATAACCTAAGTAAGAAGCAAAAGAGAAAGGGTGTGGCTGACTCAGAGAAAAGAAAGAAGAGATCCTGTAGGGTTCTGATTCTCAAACACAACCACTTGAAATAACCACTTAGCTTCCAAGCCTCCTGCCAGAGACCTGTTGAACCAAAATAGGTCTTTCTGCCATGAGAAGCTCATTGTCTAGTAGGGGATACAGACATAATTTATACAAGTTACAGATGTTCTCAAAAACAAATACAAACTGCACAAGAAGCGTGGGTGAAGGCATCACAGACAAAATATTTGAATTGGTTCTTGAAGAATGGGTAGCAGTGGTGAGAATAGGAAGAAAGGCATTTAGACAGAGAACAGAGTAGGAAAAGATACAAACATTTGTGGCATGTGAGGTGGAACTTGTGTATATACTTTTTTCTTTTAAAGGCATTACAGTACTTACGTAAACTGTGCAACCATCCAGCATTAGTCTTAACACCTCAGCATCCAGAGTTCAAGAGTACTACTGAAAAACTGGCAGTTCAGAATTCTTCTCTTCATGATATTCAACACGCCCCTAAACTCTCAGCTTTGAAACAAGTAAGTAGGTCTTTTAAGTATTAGATCTTAAACATTCCCAATCTAGGTAAATTTGCCTTTCCAATAGATTACTGATACATTTACCACTTTATTTTTTAATTTGGTTTGTTAAATTTTTGGTATAGCTTTTTAAAAAATTGTGATAAAATATATATATAGCATAAATGTGCCCTTTTAACCATCTTTAAGTGTATAATTCTGTGACATTATTTATATTCACAGTGTTGTACAACTGGTACCACTATTTATTTAAAAAATTTCCTATCCAAACAGAAACTCTACCCCTTGAGCAATAACTTCCCATTCTCCTTTCCCCCACAACACCAGATTACTTCTCATATACTTTCTGTCTGTATGAATTTGCGTGTTCTAAATATTTCATGTAAGTAGAATCATATTTGTCCTTTTGTGACTGGCTTATTTCACTTGTTTTCAAGGTTTATTCATGTTGGCATGGATTGGCACTTCATTTTTATGGTTGAATAATTTCCATTATTGCTGCTGTTATTTATATACCACATTTTGTTTATCCAGTCATGAGTTGTTTCTGCCTTTTAGCTATTGTGAATAATGCTGCAGTGAACATTGGCTTATAAGTGTTTGTTTGTGTCCCTCTTTCAGTTCTTTTAGATACAGACCTGGGAGTGGAATTGCTGGCTGTACCTTACAGCAGTTCTGTTTACATTTTTCAGGAACTGACAAATTATTTTCCATTGTGTGTGTACCATTTACATTCCCACCAGCAATGTACCAGGGTTACAATTTCTCTGCATCCTCTGCAATAATTTTTTTTATTATGGTCATCCTAGTAGGCATTATTACATGGTGTCTTATTGTTGATTCGCTATCCCTAATGACCAGTGATGTTGAGCATCTTTTCATGTGCTTATTGGGTATTTATGTATATTTGTGGAAATGCCTGTTCAAGACCTTCGACCATATTTTGATTGGATTGCTTGTCTTTTGGTTGAGTTTTAGGGATTCTTTTATATTGTAGATATTAAGCCCTTACCAGATACAATTTGCAAATATTGAATACTTACTCCCCTCCTGTGTATTGTCTTTCCCCTTCTTGATAATGTCCCCCATGATTTCTGATGAGAAATGAGGTGTTAATCTTGTTGAGGATCTTTTTTACATAACAAGTCACCTTTTTTTTGCTTTTAAGATTCTTTGTTTTTCAACAGTTTGATTATAATGTGTCAGTGTGGATCTATTTTCAAGTAAAAATTTAATTTCATCCACATTTTAATTATACTGCAGGCTTTAACTTATTTTTAGCCTGTACTTTTGCACATTAGTTTAAGTAATAACTGTAGATAAAAAAGTAATCTCTCATTTTAGAGTGGCTCTCGTCACCCTGAGTGTCTGGAATTAAGAAGTTTAAGAACTCTGTAATTTAGGCCCAGATTATTTGTGGCTATACTCAGGGAGGGCTTTTCTAGAATCCTTCTTTTCCATTTGCCTGGCTCTTCTCAGCTACTCAGAGTAAAAGCTCTGTCTCAGGAGAGTAGTAACTTGCTTTCTTTTATTTATAAAATACATCTGTTCTCTGAAGTAGAATAGAAATCTTACTTGCTTTTAAAAAATCTGGCAGAAGTAAAGAAATATGTTTCTTTTCTTCAGCAGGTAGTAGTGCCAGAAGTACCTAATATTGCCAGAGCCAAGATTTAAAAATTTTGGTAGAGTGGAATGAACTGAAACTGTAGGTGACATTTAAAGGTGATAAGCAGAGTCAATTTTAAAAGAAAACACTTAGGTAAATATATAATAAATTATGTCAGACTTGGCAAACACTTTATATAGGGTAAAGTTGAGTTTGCTGTGATGGAAAGTTCACTACACACTTGCTGTATGAATTAGTTGCTGGTTAATAAAGCTAATATGATCTTGGTAGGATTAATGCAATGTAATGAGGTCATCATAGTTTCACTGTATATCAGTCAGACCAAATTTTGAGTGTTATTTTGAGTACTGAATAGGCACTGTAAGCATGTAAGTATAGAAATATAAGTAAGTATATAGTTGTATAGTTATATACTTACAGTGCCTAATAGATAATAATAATAAATAATCTAAAAACCATTTTATATGAGGTATAGCTTGAAAAACTATTGGTTACCTACTTGTATTGAACACCTGTGTAAGAATTGATTCTTTTTTCAAGTTGCTGTTGGACTGTGGTTTGGGAAATGGCAGCACTTCAGAGAGTGGCACAGAGTCTGTTGTGGCCCAGCACAGGATCCTCATCTTCTGTCAGCTGAAAAGCATGCTTGACATAGTAGAATATGATCTTCTCAAACCTCACTTACCCTCTGTCACTTACTTGAGATTAGACGGAAGCATACCTCCTGGTCAGAGGCATTCCATTGTTTCACGGTAAGTGGCTTCTAAAAAACTATTGTAAATCAAGGCTGTAGTCAATGTATTATGACTTACATAGAACTACAAAACATATTGGGGGGGGGGAATACAGATCTTCAGAAATATAGTTGAATAGTTTGTTTAGTTAAACAAAAATGTGTGACTGTATTAGGATAGCACTTTGAAAGGTATAAAAGAAATTTAAGACAACAATAAATAGAAATAACTACATTTCACCTCACTCTTTTGGGGGGAGTGGGGGTGGGAGGAAGCAAGTAAGTGGCTTAGCTGAGATCTGTATCCTGATCTCTGTTTCTGCTCAGAACAAGTTGGCAGCTGGCCCAGCTAGGAAGCAAAATCAGTGAGTACAGTGTTTTCTAAGTGTAGCCTGCACCCTCTGCTTTAGAAATGGCAGGTTTCTACATGCAGATTTTTAGGTTCTCTCCCAGACCTGCTAACTTCAAGAGTAAGCATTTTTAATAAACACCCTGAAGAAATTGTTAGGCACAATACAGTTAGAGATGCGTGAACGAACTTTGGAGGCAGACTTAGGTTTGGCTCCTATCTCTGCTTTTTAGGCAGTGTCCTGTTTATCATCTGCAGAGTCTGAGTCTTTCTAAAATAAGGTCAATGATAATGTCCTCATAGAACTGTTTTAACAATTAAGTGACATAATGCATATAAAGTACAAAGCCCATTGCTTGTCTCATCATGAGATGTAGTAAAAGGTAGCTTGGAATTAACATTAGTTTTTCTTTTTCCTAGAGGTTACTAATGTCCTTTGTGAATACCTTCTAGGACTAGTGCAATAGCAGCTACCCTCAGCAAGTTATCCCAATTGATCCAGCCTTTTCCCCCATTGTCCACTTCTGCCTCCATATATTAAAGGTTCATAGTTGAGTTTTGTCTTAATTATAATTAGTGTTTAATTACATTTTTGGAACTTAGCCTCTATCTGATATTCTAAAATATAACCCCGTTGAATTTATTTGTAAAATTTCTGACATGTTTTGGATATACATTCTTTCTCTAAAGATGTTGTTTGCAGGATGGGGCAGAAGTAGGTTTACAATTGTTGGTATGTGAAACAGTTTATTGTTGTATTTTTTTCCATACAAACAAATGTGAACCTACTTTTGCCCCACCTTATATATTTTTGGGTTGGCCAAAAACTCCATTTAGTTTTTCCATAAGATAAAATACACATTTTTCATTTCCACCAGCAAGTTTGGATTGCACCAGCATTGCAATGCTCCAGCATTGATTTGGATATTTTATGTCAGCTATCTTCCACATGGTAGAACATCAGTTGTTCACAATGTCTCGATTTGATTGCTCTCAACTATGACTGGTCTGTCCAACCACGGACCATTGTCCAGTGAGAAATCTCCAGCACAAAACTTCACAAACCACTTTTGACACATTTGATCAGTCACAGCACCTTCTCCATACACTGCACAAATCCTTTTTTGCGTTTCACTTGAATTTTTACCTTTCTTGAAATAATAAAGCATAATATGTTGAAAATGTGTATTTTCTTTCATCTTTAATATTAAGGTGGCTACCAAAAATCACCAATTTTGGTAAGTTTTTTTTAATGCATGCTGATATGACAGCTGTCACAATACAATCTAACAAAATTGTTTCGAATGAACTTGAAGACAGCGAAGCACTATTATAGCCATCTTACAGAAAAAAACCAAACCAACTTTTTTGGCCAACCCAATAATAGAATATAGTTTCACCTTAGGTGGTCATAGAAATTTCTATGTAATGGATGTGTAAAGAAGTATTTTCATTTGTGTTCTTTAATTTTTATTAAATAGTCCAATTTCTGTAACGTAGGTACTATAGAAAGAAATGTACTAATTTTATTTTTAAATATCTATACTTTTAGGTTTAACAACGATCCGTCCATAGATGTTCTCTTACTTACAACTCACGTTGGTGGCCTGGGGCTTAACTTAACAGGCGCTGACACGGTGGTATTTGTGGAGCACGACTGGAATCCCATGCGTGACCTACAAGCCATGGACCGGGCCCATCGCATTGGGCAGGTAAAGTCACCATTCACAGTTGTTAACCTACAAGCTGGGAAAACTTCTCAAAAAGACAAGAATCAGTTTAAGTTCCTACTCTGATGTTAACAAATGTTTGACCTTAGATAAGTCACTTAATTCTGTGGCATCACTTCCTCATGCATTAAGTGAAGTGGCTTGGGCTAAGAAAAGTGGAACGCTCTCTATTCCTAAAATTCTGTGATTCTCCGCAAACATTTTAAGCTCATGGGGCCAAAAAAGAGAACCCAATCATAATTAAATGATAGTTAAGCATGCAAGCCACCTCTTTTGTTGAACCTCAAACCTTATCAAGTAATTTGTGCTACAGTTGCTTAACTTGTTTTCTTAATTCAGAAACGTGTGGTTAACGTGTACCGGTTGATAACGAGAGGAACGTTGGAAGAGAAAATAATGGGCCTGCAGAAATTCAAGATGAACATAGCAAATACAGTTATCAGCCAAGAGAATTCTAGTTTGCAGAGTATGGGGACAGATCAACTGCTCGATCTGTTTACACTTGATAAGGTAAAGAATTTAACACAGTTTGCTCCCTAATGCGTTCACTGACTTCCTGAGACTGCTTGGTGAAAGTATTGAAAGGAGTAGCAAAAGTCATTCACTTTGGTATCAACTTAGGCAACTTTTTGAGGGAATTTTTGACATCCAGATAACACTCTCCAGGATACTAGGGGATGTTGAAAGTTTTGACTTTGATTAATGTCTCCTGTGTCTTGCCCCAAGATTTCTTTCTTCAGTCCTTTCCTGCTGAAGGACATCAGCTGAAGTCAGCTAAACCTGGGTTTGTGTTTTTTGCCCTGCCTTCGGTTACCTTAGGAAAGTTAACAACTTCTAGCATCGACACCCTTGGGAGAATAACAGTACCTATACCACTGCACAGTTATGAAATTAAAGTAATATATGTAAACACTTAGAAAGTGTATCTAGTATAGATTCTCAGTACATAGTAGCCATTATTTTCATTGTGTAATTCATAATCAAAGGATGCACTGGAAGTATTGGTCAGCCTTATCATGTAAAACAAATGGGGTTGGATTTAAAGTCCTACATTAGGTTGAGAAAGGCAGCTGCACACCCAGTATAAATTATGGTGAGAACTGATCTTAGATAATGTAATTAAACTAGCTGTAATAACAGAAATGTAATGTCCAAGTCTGAGAGAAAGTAGGTCCACTGTACTGTGTGTGCTCAGCCACTTCTAGAATATTATGTAAGTCCTGAGAGATGGCCAGAATGGAGGTTGGTCCTTCAATCTTGTCATATAAGGCAAGGTTGAAAAAACAAGACCTATGCGAGTATAACCTAGAAAAGAGAAGGCTCAAAGAAGCATGGATTGCTGCCTTCAGATAGCTTCTATTTTGTTTGAAAGAATATTCTTGCATGTGACCTTTAGCAAGGAGACCTGGTCTCAGGGAGGGATGTTCCAGGGAACTAAGAACTATTGCTAAAAAGGATCCCATTGGGACAAATGGGAAAATTTGAATATGAACCACATATTAGATCATTTTAGTGTATCAGTTTGTACTGAATTTTAATGTTATCTTTGGTTATATAAGAGAATGTTCTTGTTCTGAGGAATACAGGCTTATTTCTATCTAGGGATAAAGGATCATAACAACTACAACTTACTCTTGAATGGTTTGGATAAAGAGTTTATTATTTAACTTATATGTCTAGCTCTCTCTCTCTCTCTCTCTCTCTCTCTCTCTCACACACACACACACACACACACACACACACACACACACACACAGAGCATATATGGGAGAGAGGGACAAAGCCGACATGACGCAGTGAACAATGAGTTCTTTGTAATGCTCTTATATTCTGTAATCATGAAATTCTTCCCAAATAAAAAGGTTAAAATGATAAAAGTATTAGGCCTGTGGGAAAACAGAATAAGCTGTCTTATGAGATGAACTTACCCATCACTTGAAGTGCAATGTTAGAAACAAGTATGATATTTTAAAGGAAAATCTAATTTTTTAAGTTAATAATCCTTCATTTTCTCTTTCTGCCCATTTTTCTTAAGGATGGGAAAGCAGAAAAAGCTGACACCTCTACTTCTGGAAAAGCAAGTATAAAATCAATTCTTGAAAACCTCAGTGATCTTTGGGATCAAGAACAGTATGATTCAGAGTACAGCCTGGAAAATTTTATGCAATCTCTCAAGTAACTATCAAATATTGTTAATGCAATTGCTGCTAGTTCGGTTACATTTCTGCTGATATTCAGCAAATTTCAAAGTTTATATGGTGAACTTTTAGCTCAATGTGTAAATAGATCTGAAGAATATTCAGCATAACGCTGGTTCTTGTTTCACTGGGGGGAACAAGTTATTCTCAAATATTTGCACTGTATTAAATTTAAATGTTAATGTGAAGTGGTTTAAATTTTACATGCTGAGTAGCTGCGGAGCAGAGGAGCCAGACCAGGTTTACACGTGCTACCACGAGGTGTTCTTACTGGGAACGAGCCTCCTGTCTTTACAGTCACTTTGTACAGGATGCTGTCCTCGAGTACTTGAGTGCTCACGTACATTTTTTCTTTTAAATGGAACTCGTTTTTATATATGATTAAAATAGGGCTTTTTTGTATAAAAGGCCTTAATGAGCCATAATTTTAAGAATAATGACTATGATAATTGGTCACCCTTGGAACATGAAAAATCTTAGACAATGAATTAAACCATGCCCTTGGTGGAAACCTTTATATATTTAATGCAGATGCATAGTGTTTTTCAAACCTTTAACATCATTTTGTCAACTTTTAAAATATATCAACTATTCTAAACACAGGTAATGGTCTATTTAAGGCTACCATAATAACATCCTATTAAAAGGGTGTTTGTTTGTTTTTTTTAATTTATGTAATGGCTAGGATATAGCCAGATTCAAAGAACATATGTACGCAATAGGTTTCAATCATATATATATATATATTTTTTGTAACTATAAACATATACAGTTTTCCAGAAGTAGATTTTACACTGTTTAGAATTCCAAAATCTATGGTGATAAGACTGTTTATTGAAGTAATGCATGATTGAAGCATAAAAGGGAGAAGTAATTCCTTTATGTGTACAAACATACATAAATATACATTTCTGTATGCACAGACATACACCTATCCTGCATCCAAAAAGGTGCTAGGTACTGGTACTGAAATCATGTAGTTACTATACTAGGCAGCAATAATAACTGGGCCTGAGCTGATTAACTAGTGTTGGAAAAGTGAGCTCAAGGGTCAGGGTGGGTGTGTGTGTATAGATGTGCATGTATGTCTATGTATATAATTTTATAAATTTCGCACATAAATTAATACATGCCTGTGTGCATATATATGTATGGGATATATTTGTATATACATGTACAGATAATGAACATCCCCAGAGTTTGTGGCTGGCCATACACACAGGCATTGGTTTAAAACCATCAAACCTCAGCTGTAACATAACACTTCTGTTTAAGATCATCAGTCACACTGTTCTGCAGCATTTAGACACGGACATGTGTCACATTTCAGCAGCTTCGACAACATACTGTGCCATTAAACATAGCATTCCACAGAGAACAATAAATAAGATCGACACTGTAAAATGTATGCACCTGTGTTTTCTTTGTACAAAGTGAAAGACCAAAAGGAAACTCTTGATTTCACATAGAACATCCATTGCATATAGCACTGGCTAGCTGAGCCAGGATACCCGAGTTGAAAGTGTTTTTAATCCTCACCTAAGGATAGTTTGATTTGGGGGGGAGAGAGGGAGGAACATTGAGTGGTTGACTCTTGTACATGCCCCAGCGGTGGGGGGGGGGGGGGTGTCAGCCCTGTGACTGTTTTATGGGACAACTCTTCAGCTGATCACTCGATTGGCCAGAGTTTAATTTTTTAAATTAACTATTTATATACTATTTCCATAAGCCAACTATTTAACATCGCTCAGAGTAATTGATATTTTCTAAGAATATGTAGGGAGCAATATATTAGCAAAGAAATAGGAAGAGAATTCACACCATAAAAGTTAAAGTTGTTTCCAAATTGAGAAGGCAGGGCTGGAAGTCAGACAGATGTTCGGGCAGTTTAAATTTTAAAAGAGCAGCATATTTCTAGTAGCACAGATAAGACAGAGCAATAGTAGTGCTGCCTAAGAATAATGGCTGCATGGGGAGAATTGGACCGAAGAGTGAACGATGTTAAATACAGCAGTTAATTTTGTGGATGTGATCATGATAAATGTGTGCATGTGGGAAACAAAAACAAGTATAAGAGAGTGTTAACATTTTAAACTGGGTTTGGGTTCATGGATATCCATTGTACTGTTCTCCCCCTTTTTTTATTTCAGAAAATTTCAGTTAAAAATAAGTACATATTCAGAGATTATCAGCTGTCATGATTTTCCTATAAGAAACACTGAGTTTTTAGGACTAAAGAATTATTAAAATTTAGAGTTCTGTGTATAGTTTTGCTATACGAATATATCCGCAAACATTTCTCAAAAAAAGTCTAGTCTTTCAATGGGAGTTTATTATAACAAGGGTGAAAGTCTCTGATGTTGGACTGATCAACCCAGTATAGTATAATCTTCTTCCTTTCTGATGGTTATATAAGTTTATTCACAGGTAAATACTTCAGTGAAGCTGTTTGAGAATATGACCACTTATAGTACCCCCAGTTTTGCCTCAAAGAGTAGAATAGAAACTATTAAAAAGTAATAAGCATTCTATCACACAGCCATTCCAAAGAATTAATCCCAATACAGTCTTCTCCCTAATTAAAGACTCCAATTGCTCAGACTATATGCTAGTACCAGTGTGCTATAAAGTGAAATGGATTGCAGGAAAATGTTATCAACTGCCAGACTTAGTGTAAATCTATAAATCAAAAACTCGAGTTATGTCAATTAATAGAAAATGTTTACTGTTGACACTAGTCAGTGCCAACCATTATCTCTAAGGAGACAAAAATTGCCTCCTGCTTCAAGAAAGGATTCCTAGTCTCTGGTAAATTCCCTCAAGCCAGTGAAGTTCTGTTGAAGAATATAGGACTGAGATCCTAATATCTGTGTAGGGAATAAAGACTTGGTTTTATGCATACAGGAGGGGAAAAAATGGAGCTATAACTTAATCGCCTCCAAACAGGACTAGCACAAGTGTCCAGGAGCTCAGAAACAAAGTTCTGTATGAGAAATCAGAATCCCAGGTCTGGGTATATGCTAAGTGTATATTGTAGGAACCACAAATCAAGAAAATAAAATCAACTATGGGACCCTAGCAAAAGCAAATACCAAACTGCCCTATAGGAGAGTTTTAGATAGGTTCTGACAGGATTCAATAGGGGGAAAGATTCTAAGATCAAATTTATAGTTACATACACACACACACAATCTACAGGAGGCACGGAACTACTTCCTGGAGGAAAAGTCAGCAGATGCAAATAGGAGAACTGGTTCTTTATGAACTGCAAATAGAGGCTCTGGCTGGGTAGCTCACTTGGTTAGAGCATCATCCCAACACACCAAACCCACACCAAGATTGTGGGTTTGGTCTCTAGTCAGGGAATGTGCAAGAGTCAACTAGCGAATGCATAAATAAGTAGAACAGTGAATCGATGTTTCTGTGTCTACATCTTCCCCTCTCTAAAACCAGTAAATGAAAAAAAAATTGTAAAGAACTGCAAATCTGAAAGACCATAAAATGATTTAGATACAAAAATAAGGAAAACATTAAAAAATAGTCAAATTTGGAAAACAGTAAACGCAAGTTACTAGAATTGACAATCTTCTAGTTATCGATACAGGTTAGTTATAGCTGAAGAGACTGTGAGTGGGGAAACCGATAATACAAAATCACCTACAAGGGATACAGAAGTGAATTGATGGAAAATAGGAAATAAGCAAAAATCACGGGAGCTGGAATGACAGCATCTAATACATACTTAATGAGAGGTCCAGAAGAGAAGGGAGATTGTGGGAGAAGATACAGGAAGTCACCTTTGAGTTATGTGCACACCCTGCAATATAATACACCAGCAAGTTCTGCCTTCTCCAGTTCCCAAACATCTTCCCAAGTTTTTCTCTGTCTCCACTGCTACAGCTATAGGAACCATCACCGTCTTAACACGCCTGGACTCCTGTATTCTACCTGGTCTTCCGCCTGCCAAACCCTTCAGCGGCTTCCCGTAATGGTCAGGCTGACCCTGCCCTCTCTACCACTGCCTACCAGTCCCACAGGCTCTGGCACCTGTCTGTTTCTGTGACTTTCTCTGGTCATATCCCAGCACACTGACCCCAGTCGAGTCAGTCTAGCCTGCTTGTACCTCAGCGTAAAACAAAATGTATTTCCACTTTGGTTCTGGTTCTGGCACAGCTGGGTGACTGGTGTCATGGGGAGATGCAGAAGACTGAAAGGGGAGCAAATTTGGGAGGGGGAAAAGGGAAGATGGAGAATCAAGAATTATCTTTTAAATTTGAGATTCCTAATATATACTAAAGTAGAGATGTTGAATCGAGAGGTGGCTGCAGGAGTCTAGAGCTCAAAGGAAAGGTCACAACTAGGGATATGAATTTAAAAGGTAGTGTTACAAGGTATAGGACTGAATAAGATCTCCTGAGGGTTTATTTGGATAATGAATAACTTACTATGCAGCAGTGAAAAATCACTGAGTAATAACATGGTAAGTCTCAAAAACAAGGATGTGTCAAACATAACATGTATAGTTTGAGTCCATTTAGAAAGACTAAAACCGAAACACTTTAGGGATACACAAACAAATGAAACACATGGTTATTTCACACTTGAAAAATAGAAAATTAAATGAGTCACACGCACAACATTCATTGGTCATTTCCTACTCTGCCAAACACAACGGGAGAAGTCAGAAACCAGGCAGGAGGAGGATGCTGAAGCCAACAGCTGATACATTAATGTCAGAAAAAGCCTTCAAAGCACAAGTATTACTTGCAGTAGTAGTATCTCTCTTGGCTGCTGTGGCTCAGTTGGTTGGAGCATAATCCCGTAAACTGAAAAGCCCTGGGTTCAATTCCCAGTCAGGGCACATGCCTAGGGTGTAGGTTTGGTACCCAGGCAGGATGCATGCTAGAGGCAGCCAATCAGTGTTTCTCACAACAATCTTTCTCTCCCTGTCTCTCTCCCTCTCTTCCCCTCTCTCTAACATCAAAAAGCATGTCCTTGGGGTGAAGTTTTCTTTTTTAAAGAGTGGTATTTCATAATAAATTCAATTAGCCAGGTAGTAAATACAACAGCTCCAAATTGATATGTACCTAAAAGCAAAAGTGGACAAAACTACAAAAAAATGGACAAGTACAAGGTGACAGTAAGATTTTATCACACCTCTTTTCACTGGAACAACCAGACCAGGGGAAAAAAAAAAGCAACAGGATGTGGATGATTTTAATAATACAGTTAATACATATGACTTAATTGACATGTATATATAGCTATACCCGACAACTGAGAAACACAGTCTCTGGAAGCTTACATGGAATGCTAACCCAAACCGACCATATGCTGAGCTATGATGCAAATCCTGGCAAATTTCAAGAAATTAAAAACATACGTAGTGCCTTTGTTCTCCACTCCTATTCAAGATGTAGTGGTGGCATCAAGATTGATCAAATATGTACCTGAGGTCCTTCCCAGTGTAATAAAGCCATAACAGGAAAGCATACATCTTAGAAAATAATTGAAACTGTTTCTACTTACAGTGATTGTCTTTGTAGAAAATTCCAAAGAATCTACAAAAATAACTAGAAGTGAGTTAAGCAGTTTCACAGGACACAAGGTCAATATAAAAAATTTTTTTTCTGTAAGTAATAAAAAATTGGAAATTTAAAATTTTATAACAATAACAAAAACCATAAAATACTTAGGTATGTCTTACAAACTTTGTAAAAGGTCTGTGTGCTGAAAACTAGAACATACTTATGAAAGAAACCAACATGACATTTAAAAATGAGATTCACCATGTTCATGGATTGAAAACAATATTGCTAAGATTTCAGTTCTCTTTAAATTGAGTTGAAGACACAAAGCAATTCGAATCAAATTCCAGAAGGACATTTTATAGAAATTGACAAACTGATTCTAAAATTTATGTGGGAAGGCAAAGGAATCAGTAATCAAAATCAACTGTGAAGAAGGGATAGTTGAAGACTCACGCTGCCAGATGTGAGAGCTCATCACAAACATGACCAGGAAGGGGAGCGCTGGCCTGGGCGCCTCCCAGTGGGCAGACTGCCTGCCTGCAGACACAGCGGCACTCACACAGGCACGTGGCATTCTGCAAAGGCTGTGAGGCGGTTCAACAGAGAAAGGATAACCTGTTCAAAGAGTGAGTGTCCACAGGCTGAAAAAAATTATAAAATCTCCAAACTTACACAAAGTTTAATTCAAAATAAATCATGGGCATACACGATAAACCTAAATCTGCGTAACTTCTAGAAAACAAAAGCTTTTAGATGTTAGGTTGGGCAAAGATTTCTTAAATATAATACAAAAAGAATGTGTAATCCATAACAAAAATGAAAAACTTTACTATTTGAAAGTTACATTAGAAAGCCACAAAGGGAGAGAAAATATTTCCAAGTCACACATCTGATAAAAGGCCTTTATCTTGAGTATAAAAAGTTAAACTCCCAAAACTCATTAAGTAAACAACTCAATTTAAAAACAAGCAAAAGATTTAAAAAGGTACATCACCAAAGAGGACATATACTGATACAAAAGGCAAACAGGCAAACGAAAAGAAGTTCTACTCTTTTACAGGAGTTGTGTAGAAGCGTGTCACTACCATTACATGCCGATGAGAATGAGTCCACATTCTACAAACTGTGGACAAAGGTGCAGAGCACCTGGCGCTCTCCTACACAGCTGTTTGGGATGCAGGATGGTACGGCCACCAGTCCCATTCCCAGGTATTAACCAAGAATAATGAAAACGTACATCCCCATAAAAACTTGTACACAAATGTTTATGGCAGCATTATTCATATTACCAAGGAATGCAAGCAACCCAAACGCTCATTAACTGATGAATGGATAAACAGAACGTGGTATGTAGTCCCTAACTTTACCTGCAGCTTGTTACCCACAGTCTGAAAAGACTAAATGGAGAACTAGAAATAAACAGTTGCTGTTTTCAACTGTGTGCCATTCTGGGTAGTGTGATGAAGTCTCATGCCCTCTTGTTCTGTCCCAACGGGACATGAGTCATTCCTTTGTCCGTCCTACCCGCGCTGCACACACTGCCCACCCCTTAGTCTCTCCGTAGCCATCTCAGAGAGCATGTCGACCGGGTATCGTGGTGCTTCTGTTCAAGTACCTTTACGTTACTGAACAACGGCCCCAAAGCCATTCACGTAACTTATATTGTCATTGTCCTATTTTATTATTGTTAATCTCTTACTGTGTCTAGTTTGTAAGTTTAACTTTGTTGTAGATATGTATGTATGTACAGGAAAAAGCATAGTGTATATACTCGTATGTAGAGTTTGATACTCTCCACGGTCTCAGGCATCGACTGGGGGCCTTGGCATATGTATGCCCATGGATAAATGGGGCCTACAGTATACCTACACAGTGGGATGTGAGTTGGCCATGACAGTGAATAAGATACTCTGATACACATTCAGCATAGATGAACCTTGAAAACATTATGCTAAGTGAAAGCAGTCACAGAAGGACACACAGTGTATGAGTCCATTCATATGAAACATCCGGAACAGGAAACTCCACGGAGATGGGAAATTGGTGGTCACCTCAGTCTGGGAGTGTGGCATGAGATTGGCGATAGGCAAAGGGTGCAGATTTCTTTGTGAAGTAATAAAAATGTTCTAAAATTGATGATGGTTGCATATATCTGTGAACATGTTAAAAATTGTACATACCCTTAAAATGAGTGATTTGTATGGTATGTGAATTATCTCAATAAATCTGTTTTTTAAGTAAGGGTTTCTAGAAAAACCCAAAGAAAAGAGGGGAGACAAAAGGAGGACACTAGAGGGAATTGAAGCCCCTGATACCTGACAGATACAGCAGACATTACACTGAGCCTAACTCAGCCAGATAAACAAAATCACACACTGGAGGCCTGTTTACTACCTCAGTTACTATTTCCCTGTGTCCGCCTTTCAACAAAAAATTACAAAACAGCCCTGGCTGGTGTGGCTCTGTGGGTTGAGTGCTGGCCTGTGAACCAAAAGGTCACGGGTTAGATTCCTGGTCAGGGCACAGGCCCGGGTTCCGGGCCAGGTCCACAGCTGGGGTGTGTAAGAGGCAACTGATCGATGTTGCCCTCTCTCACTCCCTTCTCTCTAAAAATAAAATCTGTTTTGAAAAATTATAAAACAAGCCAAAACAAGAAAAGACAATCTGAAGAGACAAAGCAAGCATCACTACCAGACTTACATTTGGCAAAGATTTTGTAATTATATTGAAAATTTAAAATAACTGATTAATATACCACAGGCAACAACAAAGATAAAAATTATATCAGCCTTTTCTTCACAAAACAAACAAGCAAACAGTGGCATGAAGTATTCAAAGTGGTGAAAGGGAAAGCCCACCAACCCACAAGTCTGTTTCAAGCAAACTTATTAAAAAATAAAGGACAAATAAAGACTTTCTTGGGCAAAAACTGAGGGTGTTTGTCAGCAACACACCTGCCTCGCGTGAAGTCGCAAAAGAAAACTCAGACCCACACACAGAAAGGAAGACGATGAAAAGGAATAAATCATGGTAAAATAAAACCGTTTACTTCATTCTTAATTGATCAGATAGATAAATCTTTAATAGCAACAGTGTATTTGCTGATTGTAATATATATGAAAGTAAAGCGGCAGCCATGTTGTGAGAGAGGACAGAGGAATTGAAAATTCTCTATCATAAGGCATCCGCACTACCCACCAAGTATGGTATATTGTGACTTGAAAGTGGACTTAGGAAATGACTTCCAGTCAAGATGGCCAAGTAGGTAAATGCTGTGCTCACCTCCTCCCACAACCACATCAAAATTGCAACTGTACAACAACCATCACTGAGAACTACCTGAGCACTAGCTGCACAGAAGTCCAATAACTCGGTACAAAAAGCAGCCACACTGGGACTGGTAGGATGGGTGGGAGCAGTGGGGTGGGAAGGTCTCACACACACAGCACGGCAATTCGGAATCTGGATGAATGCCTCAGCTGTGGAGGTCCCCCCTTGAGAAGCAAGGGGTCCCAACCCCACACCGGGCTCCCCAGCCTGGGGCACCAGTGCCAGGGAGAGGGGGCCCTGTAACATCTGACTTTGGAAAGCGGTGGGGATTGTGTCTGAGTGAGATGGAGGGCTTGTGGAGACCACGCACCCTTCTCGAGGGGCCTGCACGCACTCGCTCGCTCACAAACTCACTTGCTCGGAGCTCCATCCAGCACAAGGGCAGCAGCTCAGAAAGTGCCAGGGACATGTGGGAAGGAACCAGATTGACTAGGTTCTGGCTGAGGGCTGGAGGGCCAGGGGTAGGGGCAGTTCTCTCCAGGGACAGAAGCCCCAACAGATGCCACTGTTATTTTCTTGCACTCTTGTCCCACCCAGCCAGCAGGTGCAGGTGGGAGCCAAACGTGCTCTCCATCAACCTGGTTAACACTTTTCACCCCTCTCCAGTGGCTGCTCAACACAGGCGGCCTTCCTCAGCTCCTGATGCAGACTTGCCTAAAAATCTCTCAAAGGTGCACAGACTCCAATCACCCAGCGGTGGCCTTGACGTGCCCTAAGCTAGGCACAAGTGGCAGCCAGCCTCAGCTTGCATTGGAACTCCCATCACATGGCCCCAGGCCTGGCTTCAGCAGTGGCCAGTCTTGTCTCGGAATGTAGCTGTAACTAAGTGGCCACAGGCCTGGCACTGGCGGCAGCTGACCTGCGTTCACAACGTAGCGTTCCCCAAGCACCTCCGAGCCAAGCACAAGTGGCAGCGAACCACAGATCGCTTTGTAGCTCCTACAAGATGGCTCCAGCCTGGCACAAGCAAAAGCTGACCCTGGCCTGTACTGGGGCCCCTCCCAGGAGGCCTCAGAGCCAGCACACCTAGTTGCCAGCTTCAGACCACACCTGAGCACCACCAACCAGCTCCACAAACGTTACACAATGGAGGGTGGACTTGGCTGAGACCGGAAGTCCGCTGCAGTGACTCCCACTTCATGACATCAGCTGGGTACAACACTCACCTGCTGTAGTCACAGCCAGCCCTCACAGCCACTCACCCTGAGAGTCAGCCCTCCCACAGACATGCCAGCAGCAATGAAGGCCCAGTTACAACAGAAGGGCGTGCAGTCCGCACAGGGGCACCGCTGGAGCACCCAGCTCAGCCGACCACAGCGACTGCACCACTGGGTCCCACAGGCCACCTGCTACATTAGGCTGTTGTGCCAAGACTGGGATATACAGCAGACCTACCTAAGATCTACATGAGCAAAACTGTAAATTCTAATAAAAGAAGCCAAAGAAATAAATGGAGAGAGATTTCACAGTCATGTATACAAATACTCAGTATGAAGATGTCAGTTCTCCCAACCTGATCTGCAGATTCAATGCAATCCCACTCTAAATCCCAGTAAGTTAGTTTGTAGATAGTGACAAACTGATTCTAAAGTTTGTATATAAATTTTTAAAACACCCAATACAATAAACAATACAATGGTGAAAAATAATAAAATTCTTTATTTTCAGGTAAATGAGTCAGGCAGATGGACACTACCTGACTCAAGACAATATAAAGCTACAATAATCAGGATGGTGTGGTATTGATGAAAGAACAAATAGCACTGGCTGGTGTGGCTCTGGATGGAGTGCCAGCCTGTAAACAGAAAGGTCGCTGGTTCGATTCCCTGTCAGGGTACATGCCTGGGTTGTGGGGCCAGATCCTCGGTGGGGCGTGCAAGAGGCAGCCAATCGATGATGTTTCTCTCACACATCAATGTTTCTCTCCCTCTCTTCCTCCCTCCTTTTCCCTCTCTAAAAATAAATAAAATCTTTTAAAAAAAAAAGAACAAATAGATCAATGGAAAAAACTATAGAGCTCAGAAATAGACCCCCAGAAATATAGAGTGGGGCAAAAGTAGGTTTACAGTTATGAGTGTACACTGAACTATTTATTCTTTTTTAAAATATATTTTATTGATTATGCTATTACAGTTGTCTCATTCCCCCTCCCCTTATTCCCCTCCACCCTGCCCACCCCGCTACTCACATCCCCCCCTTTAGTTCATGTCTATGTGTCATACATATAAGTCCTTTGGCTTCCATATTTCCTATACTATTCTTAACCTCCCCCTGTCTACTTTCTACCTACCATCTATGCTACTTATTCTCTGTACCTTTTCCCCCTCTCTCCCCTTCCCACTCCCCTGTTGCTAATGCTCCATGTGATCTCCATTTCTGTGGTTCTGTTCCTGTTCTAGTTGTTTGCTTAGTTTGCTTTTGTTTTTGTTTTAGGTCCAGTTGTTAATAGCTGAATTTGCTGTCTTTTTACTGTTCATATTTTTTATCTTCTTTTTCTTAGATAAATCCCTTTAACATTTCATATAATAAGGGCTTGGTGATGATGAACTCCTTAACTTGACCTCACCTGAGAGGTACTTTATCTGTCCTTCCATTCTAAATGAAAGTTTTGCTGGATAGAGCAATCCGGGATGTAGGTCCTTGCCTTTCATGACCTGGAATACTTCTTTCCAGCCCCTTCTTGCCTGCAAGGTCTCTTTTGAGAAATCAGCTGACAGTCTGATGGGAACTCCTTTGTAGGTAACTGTCTCCTTTTGCTGCTTCTAAGATTCCTTCATTTTAATCTTGGCTAATGTAATGATGATGTGTCTTGTGTTTCTCCTTGGGTCTACCTTCTTTGGGACTCTCTGAGCTTCCTGGACTTCCTGGAAGTCTATTTCCTTTGCCAGATTGGGAAAGTTCTCCTTTATTATTTGTTCAAATAATTTTTCCACTTTTTGCTCTTCCTCTTCCCCTTCTAGTACTCCTATAATTCGGATGTTGAAATGTTTCAAGATGTCCTGGAGGTTCCTAAGCCTCTCCTCACTTTTTTAAATTCTTGGAAACGTCCATTCTTTTCGGATTGGATGTTTCTTCCTTCCTTCTGGTCCACAATGTTGATTTGAGTCCCAGTTTCTTTCCCATCACTATTGGTTCCCTGTACATTTTCCTTTATTTCACTTAGCATAGCCTTCATTTTTCCGCCTAATTTGCAACCAAATTCAACCAATTCTGTGAGCATCCTGATTACCAGTGTTTTGAACTATGCATCTGATAGGTTGGCTACCTCTTCATAGCTTGGTTGTATTTTTTCTGAAGCTTTGATCTGTTCTTTCATTTGGGCCATTGTTTTTGTCTTGATGCACCTGTTACATAGTGAGGGGCGGGGCTTTAGGTGTTTGCCCAAGCTGGGTAACCCACGTTGCATGCTGTATGTGGGGGCGGGGTCCAAGAGGGAACAATGGTGCTTGCTCTGCTCTCTGCTGGATTTCAGTCACTTCCCCCACATCCCCCAAACAAACTGGGCCCTTCTGGTGCTGACTCCTGGGTTGGTGGGCTTGTGTATGTCCTTGGATTCTGTGGGTCTCTCCAATGAACTCTCCTGTGAGTCTGGGAATCTCTCCCACTGGTGCCTCAACCCCCACAGGTGTTTTCTATCAGAGGTTTGAGAATTTATTTCCCTGCGCTGGAACCCTTTGTGACATGGTTTGTCTTGCCCCTCAGTCTTTCCTCCCAGTTATCCGCACACTAATATGGGACCACCCACTCCTCCAGCCGCCCCCTCGCTGGGTTCACCAGCTGCAGCCTTGCCCACCCCACTCCACAATCCATCGCTTTGCTGGTCTGCCAGCCACCGCCTTGCTGCAAGTCCTCTCTGCCCGGCTGCCCATCTCTGCCCCTCCTGCTGGTCTGGATGAGTACGTCTTCTTTAACTCCTTGGTGGTTGCATTTCCATACAGTTTGATTTTCTGTCAGCTCTTGTTTTTATTTTTAAATTGTTGTCCTTTTGGTTGTGCGAGGAGGCACAGTGTGTCTACCTATGCCTCCATCTTGTCTGGAAGCCAGAACCGTTTATTCTTGTATTATTATTTGTCATTGTATTATTTTCCATACAGACAACTATAAACCTACTTTCGCCCCACCCAGCACAGTCAGCTGATCTCCGGCAAAGGAGCGAAGGAGGTGCGATGGAGAAAGGACAGTCTCGTCAGCAAACGGTGCTGCAGCAACTGGGCATCCACGTGCGAAGAAAGTGAATCCAGACACAGACCTTACGCCTTTTACCTAAATTAACTCAAAATAGCTCGCAGACCTAAATGTTAAACACAGAACTGCAAAACTTCTAGAAGATAACGTGGAAGGAAATCTAGATGACTTTGGGTTTGGCAAGGAGTTTTTATTTTTATTGAACTTATTGGGGTAACATTATTTTATTTTATTTATTTTTTTTGCTTTCTTTTTTTTTTTAATTTATTGATTATGCTATTACATTTGTCCCTTTTCCCCCCTTCCCTCCCCTCCACCCTGTACCCCCCTCTCCCACCCATGTTCCCCCCCCCCTTTAGTTCACTTCCATGTGCAATTCTTATGAGTTCTTTAGCTTCTACCTTTCCCGTACTATTCTTGCCCTCCCCCTATCTATTTTCAACCTACATTCTATGCTACTTATTCTCTATACCTTTCCCCCCCTCCCCTCCTCCCACCCCCCTGTTGCTAGCCCTCCATTTCTGTGGTTCTGTTCCTGTTCTAGTTGTTTACTTAATTTCTTTTGGTTTTGCTTTAGGTGTAATTGTTAATAATTGTGAGTTTGCTGTCCTTTTACTATACATGTCTTTTCTTTATCTTCTTTTCTTAGATAAGTCCCTTTAGCATTTCATAAAATAAGGGCTTGGTGATGATGAACTCCTTTAATTTGACCTTATCTGAAAATCACTTTATCTTCCCTTCCATTCTAAATGACAGCTTTGCTGGATAGAGCAATCTGGGATGTAGGTCCTTGTCTTTCATGACTTGGAATATTTCTTTCCAGCCCCTTCTTGCCTGGAAGGTCTCTTTGGAGAAATCAGCTGACAGTCTGATGGGAACTCCTTTGTAGGTGACTGTCCCCTTATCCCTTGCTGCTTCTAGGATTCTCTCCTTCGTTTTTACCTTGGCTAATGTAATTATGATGTGCCTTGGTGTGTTTCTTCTTGGGTCCAACTTCTTTGGGGCTCTCTGAGCTTCTTGGATTTCTTGGAAGACTGTTTCCTTTGCCAGATTGGGGAAGTTCTCCTTTATTATTTGTTCAAATAACTTTTCCACTTGTTGCTCCTCCCCTTCTGGTACCCCTATAATTCGAATGTTGGAACGTTTAAAGGTGTCCTGGATGCTCCCAAGGCTCTCCTCGATTTTTTGAATTCTTATTTCATCATGCTTTCCTGCTTGGTTGATTCTATCTTCCTTCTGGTCCACTGTATTGTTTTGAGACTCAGATTCCTTCCTTTCTCTATTGGCTCTCCTCCGCGTATCTTCCTGCATCTCTTTTATGGTAACCTGCATCCTTTCATCTAAATTGCGCCCAAAATCAACCAATTCCGTGAGCTTTCTAATCACCAGCGTTTTGAACTGTGCATCTGATAGATTGGCTATTTCTTGGTCGCTCAAAAGGATGAGTCCTGGGGGACTGATCTGCTCTGTTGCACACATGTCTTATGTCTTTCCCTGTCTCTTCCCGCCCCCCCCCCCCCCACTGGTCGCTCTTGTTAAGGTGGGGGGTGGAGCCTTAGGTGTTCACCGGGGCTGGGTGCCCCAGTCGCTAGATTGTGACGTTATATGTGGGGGCGGGGCCGGGGGCGGGGCCGGGGGCGGGAGGGAATCAATGCCGGCAGTTCAGTTTTCCTGGGCCCAGACCTTCCCCGGGCTCCTGGGCTGCGAGCTCTGCCCTGGTCCACAATCGCTGCCCCACTGGGTCCGGCAGCCGCAGCTTGCGCACTCAGGGTCCACCGCTGCGTTCCTGCGCCCGATGGCTGTCGCGCCCGATTCCGCGCCAAATTTCCCCCGGACCTCCGTGCGCTGCCGACCCGCGCCAGCCCCGCGCCCGCTCGGCTCGTTGTCTCCTACCAGTCTGGATGTACGGGTCTACTTCAACTTCTTGGCTGTCCGACTTCCATTCAGATGAATCCCCTGTCGGTTCTGGGTGTTATGCTGACTGTATTTTATTGTTGTTCTAATCTTGGTTGTGCGAGGAGGTACGGTGCGTCCACCTATTCCTCCATCTTGCCGGAAGTCTAAAATCACATTATTTTATTAACATAAAATAATATGGGTTTCAGGGGTACAAGGTAAGTTTTTATTTATAACATAAAAAGCATGGTCCATAACCATGACAGAAAAAAGTGATAAGTTGAACTTCATTAAAATTAAAAACTGCTCTGCAAAAGACTATTAAGAGAATGAAAACTAAGCCAGAGAAAATATCTGTAAAACCCATGAGGGACTAGTATCCAAAATATACAAGGAACTTGTAAAATTCAACAATAAGAAAACAACTTGGTATAAAAAAAATGAGCAGAAGAGCTGAACAGACCTCTCATCAGAGGTAACAGAGATGGCAAGGGCGCATGTGCAGAGATGCTCTGCATCATACGGCATCAGGGGATTGCAAGGGAAGACAATGAGACATCACCACACACCTATTAGAATGGCTAAAAGCCAAAACACAGACACAAATTCCGACAATGATACAGAGCAAATGAACTCATTGAGGGTGAGAAGGCAAAACAAATGTACAGCCACTTGGCTGAAGAGCTCAGTTGGCTAGAGCACTGTCCTGATAAACCAAGGTTGGGGGGTTCGATACAGACAAGAATCAACCAAAATATGCATAAATAAGTGGAAAACGAATTGATGTTTCTCCCCCTCTCTCAAAAATCAGTAAAATATTTCAAAATATTTGAAGTCTGACAAGTACAAGCTGTATATCACTCTCCCTTAAAAAATAAAAATAACTAAACTTAGTCTTATGATCCAGCTGTTATGCTCCTAGTTACTCAAATGAGTTGAAAACTTATGTCATACAAAAATTTAAAACACAAAAAAAGAAAATAAACAAAAAAGGAGAAAAGGAACCCTCATGTCCACACAAACACCTTCCCATGGACGTTTACAGCACTTTTGTTCATAATTGCCAAAAACAGGAGGCGACCGAGAGGCCCTTCAGTGAGTGGACTGATAAATGAGCTCTGGTGCAGCCATACAATGGAATATTCCTCAGCACTGAAAAGCTGCGAGCTTTGAGGCCATGGAAAGACTTGGAGGAAACTTAAATGCACATGCTCAGTGAAAGAAGCCAGTCTGAAAAGGCTGCATACTGTGTGATTCCAACTACATGACATTTTGCAAAAGGGTCAAAGTAGAGAGATGGCGACGATATCAGTGATTGCCAAGGGTAGGGGGAGGGACGAAGAGCTGGAGCGCGGGGAATTCCTGGGGCGGTGAAACTCCTGTGTATGCACTGTAGTGTGGATACATGACATTATGCATTTGTCAAAACACAGAAATGTACAACACAGAGTGAACCCTAATGTAAACTGTGGGCTTCAGTTGATAACAATTTATCAATGTTGGTGGATCAATTGTAGCAAATGTACCACATTAATGCAAGATGTTAATGGGGGGAAACTTCAGGGGGACACGGGTACTGTGCTAATTGATCAGTGTTCTATGAACGTAAAATTTCCCTGTAAAACAAAGTGATGTAAAAAATAGCCACGTGATAAAAAAAAAGAACTAGAAAATGGGCAAAATAGTAACTGACATTTCACTGGAGGACAGACATGATAACTGTGCATGTGAAAAACGGCCGATATTATCAGCCACCAGGGAAATTCAAATGAAAACCACGATGGCATGTGGCTGGCTGCACACCCACCTGTCAGAATGGCTAAGCGAAAAAGTGGTGGCAAACTGAAATGCCAGAGAGTGTACAGAGAAACCAGGTCACCCCCACATTTTGGTCGATACCTGAGAAAGGGACGCCCACTCCAGAAAACAGTTTGATAGTTTCTTTAAAAACTAAACACGAAAACTACAAAAAAAACAAACCAAAACGAAACAAAACCTACCCTCTGGCCCTGGGCATTTATCCCAGAGAAAACAAAGACATGTTCACCCAAAAACCTTGCACGAATGTCCACAGCAGCTCTGCCTGTGACGGCCCCAAGCTAGGAACAAGCCAGGTGTCCTTCCAAGAGCAGGTGGTTAAATGATGGAGCATCCACACGGTGGGATTGTACGTGACAATCAAAAGTATGAGGCTCCTGGAACATACTTAGACAGCCACCAAGATGAACTTCTAAAGGATTATACTGATTGAAAAAAGCCAGTCCCAAAAGGTTCTATACTTTCTGGCTCCATTTATATGCCATTCTTGAAATGAGAAAGTTCTAGAACGGGAGAACAGGTCAGCCGGTCATTGCCAGGGGTCAAGGCAGGGTGGGTCCGGGAGGAAAGCGAGCACAACCTGCATTCCTCGTGGTGGGGGAGTGTTCTTCGTCTCGCCTGCAGCAAGGTCAAGATTCTGGTTGTGACATTTAATACAGTTTTGCAAGACGTTAGAGGGAATCTGGGTGAAGAATACACTGGGTCTCTAATGTCTTACAGCAGTATCTTAATCTATGAGTATCTCAAAATAAAAATGCATTCATGTTAAAAAATCAGATCATAAGGTGGAAGCTGGGGCAACAGACCTTGGAAGGTAGACAAGACCCTCCGTAAGCCAGCCAGCCCAGGCACTGGGAGTGCTGGGGGAGCTCAAGAGTTAAAGATTTCGTTTTCAGCTGATAGGCTTACGTGATCAACGCAGTGGAAGGCTGTTCTGTTCCTCCAGGAACTGGAATGCACGACTCCAGGAGCTCCACAAGCAGTCCCACCTTTGTGGCCAGGTGTCTGCGAGCCCTGGGGAGGGTATCTGAGCCATCGTGTTCCCAGAGGGAACACCTGTGACACAGGTGAGGAAGTACTAGGAAGATCACTGGTGGACTGCAACTCTTACCCAATTAACCTTTTATCCGAATCCCTTACCTACCCTTCCTTCTCCCCGGGAAATGGTTGGGTTAAGACCTTGAAGTGCGAGTTAAGACCATTCTTGAGGTTACATAACTCACCACCTTCCCAGCTCGCTGACCATCTGAATAGAGTGCCCATAAAGACTCAGTCTCTGTCTCTCCTCACCGGGGCTGGCGGTGCCAGCCACACAGGTGCAGGCTTCTCCGGTTGTAAGAGTAATCGGTTTTCAATGTCTGATGTTCAAGTCAGTGCCTTCTGAAGATTAATGGAGTTTTATTAACTTTGTGTCTCCACACCTTACCTTTCTCTCCAAATTGACTTTAAAAAAACCCTTCTGGGTGTTGGAGGCTTACGGAAGGGCAGAAGCAGCCTGGAGATGGGTGGGGGGATGAGGGGGCGCAGGGCCACTGGGAGGGGGGCAGCAGGCCAGTCTGCATGGGCCGCCTGTAGCAATGAGATCCATCTATTCAGGGCTGTGAAAAGCGAATTATATGGAGGCTGCCTGGAAAAAAATCCCATGTGGTCCAAACATCAGCCTTCGCCTTTCAAAGAGCCCTTTCTTGTTTTGACGTTCCATTGAAACATAGAAAAGCACACAGCTTGCAGTGCATCATAAGCACCATGGATTTTCAGTAACAGCACACAGTGTATTCAATGTCCAGCTCTAGAAAGTCACCCCAGAAGCTGCCTTCATGCTCCCTTCCGCTTACACGAGCAGGGGTGTACATTATGCGCTTCTGAGCCTGGCTTACTTTGATCACCATTGTGAGATCCTTCTGTAAGGCTTTTACTTGCAGATCTTCATTCCCATATTGCTCTCCATACTCTGTTTGCAGATATGCTGTGGGTGGAAAAGGGTTCCATGGAAAGGAACCGCATGAATTCCCAACCAGACAGGTCATGCTGGTGGTCACGCCCCAGGCCTATGACTTCTTTAGTGAACAGTTTTAAGACAGCCTTGGCCATTGTCTGTGCATCTAGGTTAATGCATCTTTGAAATAAACCTTAGCCACCCTCAAGAAAGCACATAATCTTGTTAACTATCCTTAACCCAATCCCTGCCTTGCTTTCTCCCACCTCCACGTAATCTTCCTTAGGCTGCCTCCTGGATTTTAAATGCATACACTAAGCTGCAAAACTGTCATTCCCTGGAGCATCTGAGATCTTGCTACTAGGCACATGTCATCAGTTTAGCTCATCAACTCAGAAAAATTCTCTACAGGTTTGGATGTTTCTTACGGCAGCGCTACAATTTAACCATTCTAATGTTACAGGACATTTGAGTAATTTCCCACTTGGAAATTCTCAGATATGTCTTTTGGGAATGAATTATGTATTTCTGCTGGCTATACACCTATTGAGTGAAAAGCCTGAGTCGGAGTGTACACACCCAGCCAGCTCTCCTTGGACAAGTAGTTTCTAAAGGGATTGTAACCACTTTACACTTCTACCTGTACTGAGCTAGACCCTCCCAACACCTGGCATCTGCAGGCTTTTAAATTGTAGTCATTCTTGTGGGTAGGCACTGGAATTGTCTTTTGGTTTTAATGACAATAAAACTGAGCCCGAGGGCCGTTTTTTTGAGAGGCCAGGTGCCCAAGACAACTCCTCTGTGTAAGGACCAAAACTTCCCTGGGGAGTTTTTCTTCCATGGACAAAGAGTCTACTTGGTTTGGGCCTGTACCGAAGGTGAGAAGGTGGAACACCCTCGTACTCAACAGTGCAGCTCAAACCATCTTAACCGAAGAGGGGACCAGGAACCAGCGGAACAGAACTAGGTCACTGGTGAGGGGCCAGAATTAGCTGTTGAGGGGCACGCACATGCTGGTACAGCCAAGCCCGCCTTCTCTAAACACACACAATGCCCAGACTTAGAATTTCATCCCCTCCACAGTACTATGTAATGGAACAGAGCAAAGATAACTTTCGCGATCTGTTCCAGTGGCAGCTGAATTCCAGCCACTTATCTGTGGGAACCCACTCAGACCCCCATAGTTGATATGAAGATAATTTTAAACTGAAGGCATTTGAGATTTCACAGATGCAAACAACAGCTTTCTCAGAGCTTCCCTTATCTGATTAGGGGCAGAGACTTCCCAGAGCCAGGCCAGAACCAACGCCTTCTCCCAGGGATTTTCTCTGGGCAGAAGGAAGACAGTGAAAAAATGCTCACACCTGCATAAACAAACATTATCACAGATTTTCTTTCATATGTTTATCAATTTTTAGAGAGAAGTGGGGGAGGAGATGGGTGGAGGGAGAGAGACAGAATAAAAAACATCGAGGTGAGAAGGATCCATCCGCTGCCTCCCTCCTGCAGGCGTCCTGACCAGGGATCAGACCCACCGCCTTCCTGTAAACTGGACAACACTCCAACCAACGGAACCTCCTGGCCAGGGCCAGAGGTTTCCTATCTCCCACCTCTTCCTTTAAAAACCCAGCCTTTCCGTGGAAGCTTTTTCCTCCCCCTCCCTTTCCCCTAATACATTAGATTAGACGCCCTTATCTTTAATTATATGAAGGGGCCACTTCTTTTATGTGCTTCAAAGACACTTCTGTTAAGCTTTTTGTCAGTTACTCACTGAACCTCAATTGGTGGAGAAAGCAGTTCTCTTCCCAGCAACCCTTTGACTGGCAGCAGGACCCGTCATGTGGATGCCGCTCACCCCGGCCCAGGGTCCGTCCTCACACTGTTCAGCGGCACCAGTTACAACGCACGGTCGTCGGCAGATGCAAGGCCCGCTTGCGTGTGGTTGTAAGGGAAGAACACGGGTGTAATAACTTACCGTCTTAATTTGACCATTTCACCTAAAATGCCATATGGTGTGCGTGCTGCGATATTGTTATGTCACAGAATTACATGCTTATGGTTTTGCAATTAAAAGGGGGCGTTATTTGTGCCGGACCCTGTTTATGACTTTTTAAGTCTTCTGCTATCACAGTGCCCAAGTGGCCCACTGTCAAAGGTCTGGTGAGAAACCACCCAAATCCAGTGTTTGCAGTAGTGCGTTTTCTTCTCTGCGGGGCAGGGGCCTTCCCCATAGTGAACCCAGCCTCCTCACCAAGCCGGGCATCTTGCTGTGACATCCCCGCGCCCACCCTCCACCCCTACCCCGCTCATCTACTCAGAAGGGGGTTCAAGCCCCGGAAGCGCTGGGGCTCCGGATTTTACCCCTAAAAATAGCAGTCTGCTCGTCCCAGAGGCAGCGCTCGTTGCCCACTCCCCTTCCACTCCAAGTGCTGGGACATCGAAGCCTTTTAGCCAGGGGACAAAGGTGGGGCCCAAGTCAGACCAGCATTCTGAAAAGAGGATTCCATTTGTTGGTGTATGGTACATTTTTAGAAAAATCAAATGGAAAAGGGACCTGAAGTACACGTAATATTTCTCTCCTTTTTCTGGAGAGATACAGAGCCTACCCGCCCCCACCCCCGCCCCCACCCCGCAATGTTCAGCGCGGTCCCCGGCGGCCGGGCCTTGGGCTTCAGCCGCAGGGGCGCCCGGCTCATCACCCGAAGCCTGTGAGGAGCGAGGTGAGCCCCTGCCCCCGAGCTGCGCGCCTCCAGGCTCGCGGGACGAGGCGCACCGGCCCCCGGGGCGAGCTTACCTGCAGCGCTGCAGCGAGCAGTGGAGGGGCCGCCACCACTCGCGGGATCACCTTGGGCGGAGGGGGCAGAAGTGGGACGCGCAGGATTTGGGACCCGGACTCAGGAAGGGGTGCAGTGCAGACGGCTGGTGCGGGGAGAAGCGCCGGAGGTGGGCTGTGACTGGGGAGCGCGTAGGAGGCTGGCACCCACGGCCGAGCTGGGAACCGAGGGATCCCGTGGGCCCCCAGCTTCCCCCCACCCCGTGGTGGGTGGCTCAGGGCCTCGGCTCCAGGCTCGGCCGCCACCCTCCTGGCCGCTCGAAGAGCCCGAGCGCTGCGCGGGCTCCAGTCCCGTCGTCCTCCGGCGCCCAGAGGACCCGCAGCGGCGGCAGGTCCCGCGCGGACCCGCCGCCCACGCGCGCTCGGTCTTGGGCCGAAAGCCCCGGGACTTTAAAGCACCTGCGCAGCACGGCCCCCCAAACCGCTGAACGCAATCCCCGGGCCGGGATGCCGCACCTGCGTGTGCTAGACGCTCTCAAGGAGTCTCGCGCCTGTGATGCATTTTCTAAAGGGATTCAAGCGAGCGCCTGGGAGAGCTGCTAGCACGTCCAAAGCCCGCATTCGGTTTTAAAAAGACGCCGTTTCTGAATGCTTGGAGGCAGCCTCGTGTGAAAAATAACACGCAAGGGGCGTACTTACGTTCTCATGACTTTCTGGTTTTTGATTTTAAAAACTGGTTTCCTGTGGCAAGTGCCCGGCATTAAAAACACCAACCTGCACCTCTAAAACCACGGCCTGAATACCGGTTCTCACTGGGCCGCGTTTCAAATACACGCGTGCTCTTTTTTTAATTAGTGTTGTTTGCGACAGAGAACAGGTTAATGCCGCTGCGCTTAATCTGCTGCAAAGGAACTGGTCCCGCTCCCTCCAAAAGCTGATGGAGCAAACTGTAACAGTGTCCCCAGAGGCAATCCATCCACGCCCCGCTCGCCGTTCCTTAGCAGATGCAAAGGATGACAAGTGTCAGTACTTCATACAACTAGATTTAATAAGTTGTTATTACAGAAAAAAATGAAGTCCAAACTACAAAGTTTAAGCAGTTGTAAGCAATAGCTGCATCGAGCTCCATGTTTAGTCACAGTACTGCAGTTCCGTACAAGCAACATTAGTCCAAGCCCCGAAGGCGGAAGCTGAGTAAGGGTTACCAGAGCAAAAACAATCTGAGGACAGGTAATAAAAGATACAATACATTTAAAATTAGTTGTTAGTTGAAAAACAAATACAGAGATCTTAGCTGTGAACACTCTAAAAGTTATGTCCATTATTTTGACAGCAAAAATACAAATACCTAATACTTTATACCCCAACGGAACTATATCCTGTATTAGCACCCGAGTTTTCTATTTGTTGCGATTAACTTCATCGTCATACACATTTAAACATCCGCAAATCACATATCCACTTCTTGACTCATTTTGGGGTATAAAGTCAACAGCATTAATTATAAAATACTCTGTGGTAAAATGGAACACTATTGCAGCTGAGATAGAGAAGTCTGGTTATCATTAAAAAAGAAAACAGAAAATGTTAGCTGACATACCATACAAACTGGTGAAAAAGCAACAATCCATACAAATAAGCCAGATTTAACAAAAGGATACTTTTTTCACTAAGCTGTGACTAATCTTTCACTCAAACCTTGCAAGTAGAGATGTCACAATACTCAAATATTTAGGTAGGAGCTTTACCCAGTTAAATACCATTTTGTTGCTAATACAATAGATAAAATTAAAACTAGCAGTTATTTGCTAAATTGCATAAATGCAATACATTCTGCATTAGCCCATGCCTCACTAACAAGCTATAAAACACAAGATATAAGCAGAAATCTAAGCGTAATCTTTATACCACTAAGCAAGAATTTTCCAATTTCGTTTCTTCTGTTCCTAATCACTTATTTGTAGTTAATGTAAAATTCCAACCAGTAATACCCAATTTGAGTTAAAATTTTACATCACAACTTGATCTAATCTATATATTATTTACAAAACTGAATACACAGAGCATACCCAAAAGCCAACTCTGGACACACGTTTCTCCAAGTCATTGATAACCTCGCCTCCGTGGCAGTGGACCGGGAGAGGCTACCAAGGACTCACAGAAACACCCCCTGTCTAGAGCAAGTCATTGGATGTTCCGTTTACGCAACACCAGCTTTGCAGTCGGGTGGTTTGTTCGTGTTCACTTGAGGTGCCACCACAAGGACGCGCTGCCGTGACAGCACCGCTTCGAGGTGAGGCGGGTGTTGGAGAAGCAGCAGGAGGGCAGACAGATCATGCTCGGGAGTGGTGCCAGATGTGTTGCCACAATCAGGGACAATTAGGGACAAACAAGGGGCACCAGAACAGGGAGCAGGTGGGAGGTGAAGGAAGGCGGAGTCGGAGACTGTCCATATGCAGTGGTGGCGCCTGAGAGTGCCTCCAGGGTGCACTGCCCCGGGCCCTGCGGGCAACTCGGGGGAAGACGCCACCACCCGAGTCCAACTACACCGAAGGTGGTGTCCTCGCAGCAGCCTCCTCTGACTGACAGACGTCACCACTGTCAATGAATGGAAAAGATGTGGCCTGGGTGAGAGGCACTGTCTCACACATGGACAGCAGTTGGTGGCAATTCACACACACACGCGCACACACACGCACGCACACACACGACATAATGAAGAGTTAGAGGGGGAAAGCAATGAGTCATTCCGCTGACCTGGCCAGGTTCTCAACCCGGCGGTATTTCACTAGGGGTGACTTCATGATCAGAGCCACAGAGTGGGCTGCACTGGTGTTGTATAAATCCACTGTGACATCCCCAGAGAGCTGTACTGTGACATCCCTAATCTCACACTAACCCACTGGAACAAAGGAAAAGGCTTGTCAAAATCTCACATGTTCTGCTCATTCTGTCATTTTATTACCCAATTGTTCATTACAGTTTCCAACCACTTTACACACCCAACCGTTTTCACTGTTGTCACACTATTGTAAACCACATCAGCAAGTTAATACATAAAGCTTTGCATTTCAAAAAACTAGACACTTTAGTAACAATATTACAAAGGTTTTAGCTTCAAAAATAACTGAAAATGAAAAAAATAAACTTTTAAAGAATTAGCATCATAAAATTAATTTATTCCAAGTAAAAATACAAAATAATATTATGACATTGACCAGATATGAAAGTCCCTCCCAGAAACAACTCTATTAATGATTGAGAAAGCACTCCTTAAAGAAAATACGAAATAAAATGAAAAATATGTAAATATGTTTAATTTTTTTCTTAGCAAAAAATCTTTCTAAAAATAACAATGAAAATTTGTCTCAGTACAAAGGCTACATTACTATTGAAAAAATACCAGCATGAAGAAAAGGTACATATTTGACAGTAGAAAAATGATTTCAGTGAATCACAATGTCTAAAGTTTGCAATGAAAATAAATCTGCAATAAAGATTTATGCCTTTTTTCTTTTCTTTTTTTTTCTATTTTTTATACAAACAGTACAAACAGTATTGCACATAACAACAAATAGTCGAGGTTAGGTTATAGCCTTCAAAAAATCGACTAGTTCAAGTGTCACGTCAAGGAAAGGCCACAACAGGACCTGTGATACCCAGGGGCTTCCCAGTCAAGTTGCAGGTCAGAACACCTCTGTGTTTTAAAAAATAATTTTTTTGAAGGACCCTCTCTTTTAATATAACATTAACAACTTGGGGGCACATTTATTTACAAAACAAAAGGGAACATGTTATAATTTAATAAACTAAAAAAGTTCTCTTTAAAAAAATACAAACAGAAGAACTCTTTCACAATCCTGGTCAGTCGTGCACAATCAACGCTTGATTATAAATATACAAATGAAGGGAAAGTCGTTTCCACCATCTATCCGCAACTTTCAGCACCAAATGGAGTTTATTTTTTGTAACCTATTCTTCGTGACAATGTTTTCTCGCTTTCATGTTAAGCTTTATGCTGTACAATCTTTCAGCTTTTTAAAAATCTCAGTGTTATTTTAGTACATGAAAGAGGGGTGCTTCTTCAAAAAGTTTTGCTTCTTTCACATAATTAGGTAGATTTCTGTAGGTTAGATATGATCTTTAATATTATAGTTATAAAGCTCTAACTTCTTCATTTTCAAAAAACACAAATAAGCATGAAAAAAATAAAGTTACCCATCTGTTAAATCATTTTTCTTGCAGAATTAAATTAATATATATTTTTCTGAATAAACTTACTTAGAAAATATCATTTTCTCTCCTATATTTCAAAATTGAGGTATTGCAAAAGATCGTGTCAGTCAGAAAGCATGCCTTTTTCCTTAAAAACAAACAAACAAAAAAGTCTTCAGCCAGCTTTTGAAAACTGTCTAGAATACAAAAGTAGTAGTGCATAACAAAATTTCTTGTACAGGTGAAAAAAAACACAAACACAGAAAGAAAGAAAAAAACAAAAACAAACAGAAAACCACAGCTGGGCTGGAAAAAAGCGATTATTACCAAAAAGCCCAGAGGTAACCTCAAAGGGGGAGAATTCTAATAAGCATTTTTAATCCAGTAAAAAACTATTTTGTTTTTCCTTTTTGAAACAAACTATAGTTTGGGAGCTGGTAATTGCAACTGAACGCTGGAGAAACAAAACGGAACGGAACGGAAACGAGCAGTATCAACTTAGGACGGCACAAGGACATCACAGCACACGGAACACGGCGATTTAAGTCTACTCTGCAGTGTCATATCCAGTCAGATTGTCCCCAGAATTCCAAAACATAGGAAGAAGATTAAAACAAATTTACGTAGTCTCACAACCGTTGTGTGTGTTTATATATTACTATCTGCAGCCCAAGAGTGAATGCTAAAAAAATGTCCATGGTAGTATTAGCAGGTCTGAATTCTATTCAAGCTTTACAGGATAAATCCAGGGAATTAAGTAGTTAATTTCTTACCCAGACAACCAACCCTGCCCAGGCCATCTTGTTCCGTACAGACATTTCTTTAGCATCACCAGCACGCAACTTTCTTAAAATGTGCCTAGTCTGTCAATCTGACAACTTATCTCTATATACTGTATATATTCCTAGTGTTTGTAAGCTAAGATGAGCTCTTTGGTTTTCTGGACAAGGTCTGAAGCTATGTAAAATGGTGCAAGCACTAGGAGATTGTAACTAAGAGCTCATGTGTTAGTTAATAGTATACCAGTTATGAACTGTCAAGTTCATTAATGTCTGACACAGAGGCTTTTAAACAGTTAAGTTTGATCACAGTTAGACATAATCACTTTACTATATAAAATAAATTGCACAATATATAACAGAGCACCGCAAAGTACTTCATCTACCATCCACAAATTTGCTTTAAGAATATCCTACACCTAGGTTTTATATTGGTTGTAATATAGGTCATTCTGTTATGGGCTCTTCCTAATTTCAGAAGCATTCCGTTTATTGAGGCATGCCTTCCTCCGGTCAATTACCAATTCTTTGAATAAAAAAAAATCTTCTTTAAAAAAATCAGTATTTTATAGCTTATATAGATTCTTAATTTGTGCATTGTGGGAAGGTTTTATACTAGACATTGGATATAAAATTTATTGCATGCAGCAACCTGATTAAGTAAACATGCAATCAGAAATAGTGACCTTCCGTTGAAGCTTTCTGAAATCTATTCCGATCTCCTTTCGGCAGCTGATTCTATCCCTAAATCACAAAAGTGTGTTGTTGGGCTTTTTTTCCATTGATACCTTAGCCTGAATAGAGTATTATGGTATTAATAATACCATTTTAATAGCAGCAAAAGCTATTGCAGCATAAATTTACATAACACTAAAAAATCTAACCAAAATCCTCAGCAAAATAAAAATCAAACGTGAAGGAAAAATAGGGATTCAGCTTATGAGGTATCCTTACATGTCAAAATAGAGAGCAACTAAAGGCTTATTTTCATTAAGGGTTTACCTTGCTCTAAATGACCCCAACTATGATTGCTGAGCTGTTGTGAAGTTTTTGCTACATCTGCCACCTACTCACAATTATTACCTTTGGTAAGTCTTCTCCTAGGGGCAACTCTCTAAGTTTCTGAAAATAAGTGCATGCTCCAGTTCAAAAACAATCGGAACAACAACAACAACACAACAACAAACAGAAAAATCACAGACATCAACCTGATGGCGGCGGGTGAGAATGGCAGTCTACGCACTGTCACCAGGGACAAACTGGGGTGAGAAACGAGGGTACCAAGCAGACAAAGGTGTGAGAATCAAAGTGCAAATCAGTACCGTTATACACTCTGCAATTTTGCATTATACTGGACATCGAGTTCAGTAATATGACTGTAAATAATAATAATAATAAAAAGACCCATTTCTTCTTTAAAAATCGAGAACGAATGCACAGATTTCCAGAACACTGTAAGCCCTGAGGCGGTGCCCTCTCTTTTCCCTCCTCGCTATCCACTCCAGTACTTGTGGCCGGGTCTGCCCGGGCTCAGCTCCAGCGGAACGGGACGTGCCGAGGGCGGTCGCCTCCCTCCTTCACCAGCGGTTTGTGGAACTCCCGCCCGGCGCGCGAGTGTATGCTCGCCCAGCAGTATTCGCAGTAGTACTGCAGGCAGGTGACGTTGGCGCAGAAGAACGGGGCGAACTTCCCACCGCAGCGCGTGCCCTGGCACTCGTCACACATCTGGTCGTCCAGCACGTATGGCTTCACTTCCACCTGGATGCAAAGAGGAGAGACAGGACAAGGTTTAGCACGGCTTCCTCACGCTTCTCCCTGTCCAGAGTGGACGGTGTAGCCCAGTGAGACGTCTCAGTCCGAGGCCACTTGGAACTCAGCTAGTACAGACCGTAGCTGAGAGTGCCGGCGTTGGAATCTGCTCCTCGTCTCCTCGATGTGTGACTGTCAGCGAATTCTTACCTCCGTCCGTGCTTCCGCGTGCTCTGAGTACCTGTGAAGTGGGTGTAACGCTCACACACACACTCACTCGTCTGTCTGTAAGATGGAAAACTGAAGTCTCCCTCAGAGGGTGCGGGTGAGGATGAAGACAGGCAGCACAGGTGAAGTCACCGGCACTGAATGTGGAGGCCAGGTGGCACCTGACAACACAGGACAAGAAAGAGCATTTTGGGGAGAGGAACCAGCTGGGACGAAGCCTGGTGCATGCAGGGCACGTGCCTGGGGACCGGTGTGGCAGGAGCCAGGCCAGAGGGGACGCGCCGCCTGAGACTGGCGAGGCAGGCCCAACGAAGGGCGGCGCCGCCATGGGGTGCTGGGCTTCTCGTTTTAAGGACAAGGCTGAGACCCCAGTACTGTGTTCAGTGGGCTGGAGGGAAGGGGGGACTAGTGAGGTGGTGAGAAGCTACATTAATAATTGAGCCTTTTAAAAATGTTTTGGACTTTATTGCCTGAATTTTCCTCAAGACTGAGAGCTTCAATAGAGGAGGGATTTCCATCACAGTCCTGGGGGCAGGGGCATTTTACACTCTAAATGAAGCAAGGCAAACACAAATTACCTCCCCCCCATGTCCCCTTCCCCTAGAACCTCAGAAAAGGAACATCATTAATGGTTCATCTCACATGTTAGACATTAGCACGAAGACGACAAATCTGTGATCAGGCTCCAACCTCCAGAGCCATTCTCGGAAGGAGCAGCCACTGTGGCCACTGGGGCCACGGTGACAAGGGCCCACCGCTATTTGACGTGACAATTTAGGCTGCCTCTGGATGCAGTCAGGAGGTGCTGGCGGGGCGCAAGGTGAACAGGAAAGGTGGGGACAGCCTTGGATTAGACACTCGGCGTCCCTGGTTCTCCCTCCCTTCTGAAGGCCCCTTTGCTGGCCTGGCCTCCTCCGGGGTTTTGTCTCTAGCCAAGCGTCCCAGCCCAGCCCACAGGTCCACGGGCCAGCCAGCTCTTCCTACTTGGAAAGCCCACCCGAGAAGACCTGCGCCAGGTCCTGGTTAGCCAGGGGAAACCGCCTCTACTCTGGCTTTAGTTCCCTACCTCCTACCTCCTTATCCCCAACCTGAAAGGCAGCAAGGGGGCTTCAAAAAAGTCTCTCACATTCGCCTTCGCATCGTAATTGAAAATGTAGTGGGGTTCTGGTGTCACCTGCCTGGGTTCAAATCTAGTCTGTAGCTGTGAAACCTTGGACAAGTTTCTCAGCCACCCCAGCCCCTGTGTCCTCGTCGGTGCGCTGGAGGAAAAGAACAGCTCATGCTTTATGAGGCTCCTGTGAGGACTGAAGGAATTAAACCACGAGATGCACGCAGAACAGCGCCTGGCACGGCACAAGCTCCAAGAGCAGTCGTCACTCCCGCTGCTTCCTGTCTGGTCCAGGCCATGGCGACACGCACCTGGGTGTGTTCAGTGCTGACGGCCCTGCACCGGCCCCAAACGCCGGGCTTCCCGGGTTCGATTCTTCCTGCGCATGCTGACATTTCAAGAGCCTCATCAAAAGCCAGATTCTCCAGAGACTTCATGACCTGCCCTAATCTCACTCCCAACCGATTCCCAACTCAAACTCTACCTGGTTTTTTATTTTTACTTGCACTTTCTGCCCACCTTAAATGCTCTCCTTTAATGCCCAGCCCACCCAACAATTTCATGTATCAAATGAGGCCCAATCTTTCTTCTATTTTTCTTTTTTAAGATAAAAGTAACAATTCTAAAGTGAACAATTTAGTGGCACTTAATACACTCACAATGTTGCACAACTGCCACCTCCATCTACTTTCAAAACACTTCCATCACCCCAAAGGAAACCCTGTTACCCACGAAGCAGTTACACACCCCACCTCTCCCTGGCAACAACCAATGCACTTTCTGTCTCTCAAAATTGTCCTATTTTGGATATTTTATTTTATTTTCAAACTGTAAGAGAAATTTTATTTTGAAAAACTGCAGAGGTGGAAGTGATCCACAGAAGCAATGGGCTCAGGAAACAAGCCACAGAGGCACAGGGAGGGGCCCTGGGAGCTTAGCAGAGAGAAGGCAGAGGTAAGGCCCCCCCCTCCCCCGGGGATGGGCGTGTGGAGGGGACGGGAAAGGCACAGGCGTGCTCCTGGGAGAGGGGTGCTGCTCTGCACACTCTACATAAATGCAATTACATGCTATCGAGTCTGGCCTTTTGAATCTGGCTTCTTCCACTTACAATATTTTGAGGTTCCTCCACATTGCAGCATGCAGCAGTATTCCACTCCTCTTTACGACGGAATAATAGTCCATCACACATCAATGCACACACCACATTTTATCTATCATCTCCTTTGGTGGTGGAATTTTGGGCTGTTTCCACCTTTGGGCTATTGTGAACGGTGCTGCTGTGAAAGTATGTACATATTTTTATTTCAATACCTGTTTTCAATTCTTTTGAGTGCATGCTTAGGAACAGAACTGCTGGGGCACGTGGCAATTCTCTTTAACTTCTGAGGAACTGCCAAATTGTCTTCCACAGAGGCTGCAGCACTTTATGCTCCCACCAGCAGGTGCCAGTGCAGGTTCCTCTATGAGCTCCTAACCGGTGCCATTTCCACTGGTGTGATCACTGCCATCCCAGCAGGTGTGAAGAGGCGCCCCACTGTGGTTTTGATTTCCAGTTCCCTGCTGACGAATGCCTTTGAGCTTCTTTTCCATGTGCTTAGCCATTTGTGGATCTCCTCTGGAGAAAGGCCTACTTCAAGACATTTGCCCATTTTTTAATTTTGTTTGTCTTTTTGTTGTTGAGCTGCAAGAGTTCTTTATATATACTAGATATTAGACTTTTATCAACATATGATTTGCAAATATTTCCTCCTATTTTGTAGGTCATGTTTCGCTTCCTTGATAGTGCCTTTTCATGAACAAAAGTTTTGAATTTTGATGAAGTCCAATTTATCTGGGTTTTTTGTTGTTGTTGTTACTTCTCCTTTTGATGTCATTTAAGAATCCACTGCCAAATGTAAGGTCATGGAGATTTACTCCTGTATTTTTCTAAGAACTTCATGGTTTTAGCTCCTACATTTAGGTTGACTGATTTTGAGTTAATTTTGCATATAGTGTGAGGAAAGGGTCTACTTCATTCTTTTGCACGTGGCTATCCAGTTGCCCACAGCACCATTTGTTGATGAGATTTTTCTTTACCTACTGAATGGTCTCGGCAATCTGGCCAAAAGTCTACGAGAGGCCCAGCCTTCTTCAACTGTTTCAGTCCCTCAGGGGTCTATTCCTTCCTCCTCTGACTTATCACTCTGCATCGCTTATCTGGCGTTTCCTGTCTGTAGTCCTGCCATGGCCAGTGTCTCTCCTTTGCTTCAAGAAGAGTCCTGGAGTAGCACAGGGCCGTGGTAGATCTAGGGACGAGTGTGTCTGCAGAGGTTATGGACTCCTGAGGGAAGAGAGCTACACGTTTACCAGTGCATCTAACCTGGTCTCATGCCCCCGAATCTGAAGGCCAAGTGGGAGCCACAGTGGTGGAATGAATCCCCTTGCCCTGGGGCTGGAGGACTGGTAGCGGCAGGGTAGGCAGGGAAAGGGTGGCAGCCAGCTTTTCCACCTCAGGCCATGAGCTGAGTGAGGACCGCTTTGCTTCTACCACCAGGCAAGGCAGGTGCCGATTCTGGGGCGTCCCAGCAACCAGACCTGAGCCCCAGCAGGTCTAGAAAAGGGGACCCAGCAGTCAGAGAGAAGGCTGGACTGAACTCACAGAATCCACACTCAGCAGAAGAGGAGGAGGAGGCTGGAGGAGGAAGACAACAGCCGTCTGTAGCTGTAGAGCATACAACTAGGAACAGCGCACTGACGGGGACTCGAGTCTGCGCAGAGGAGACTTTCTGGTGGTTCTCAAACAAACAAGCAAACAAACAAGCAAGCAGCACAGCTGCTTTTGTTCAGGTGTAAAACCAGTGTTGTGGCTACGTGGGGTCTTTTCCTTCAGGATCTCTCTTTTTAAGAGCATAAATCAATTTTTAAAATGAGGTTAAAGTCACACAAAACTAACAATTTTGAAGTGAACGATCCAGGGGCGTTGAACACATGCACAGTGTCGTGTAACCGCCACCTCTGGGGAGTGCCAAGACGTTTTCATTGAGGCTAAAGGAGACCTTGCACTCCCAATTTTGTTTTTTAAAGCACTCTTTTAAAGAGGTATTACTGAATCATTTAACTGAATTATTTCAGGATAAAGTTATATGATGCCTGGGATCTGCTTCAAAACAATCTGGGGTGAGGATGGGTGGGTGGAGGTGCAGATGAGACAAGGCTGGTGCCAGGTCGGAGATCACTGTCGCTGGGCAAGAGGACGCTGGATGCTGGAATCAGACGATGGGGTTTGTTACACTCCTCTCTGTACTTTTGCTGCATTAGAACGTTTTTTTTTTCTCCCCATGCCTCAAGGAGGAACAGCACCGCATCACACCACCCACTGAAGCGAGACAACACAGCATGCTGCCGCTTCGCCCAAAAGTGGTGGGAAACGTTTTTATTATTTGGAAGCAAAAATATTTAAACTGACTTTTTGAATAATTAAGTTACCAGATGAATTGAAGAGAGGATAATCACTATTGAGACATGGTTTAGTGGCCTAAAAGATCAACTGGAAGAAGTATTTCAAAGCTCTGGAAAAAATAATTTAGAAAAGTAAATAATGAGAGAAAAGGTAAAAAATTTTAGACTAGATCCAGAACCTAATATATACATTACAATAGCTCCAGAACAACAACAAAAAAAGACACAAGGAAATGTAGAAGTCCTGACTGCATGTCAAAAATACCACCAGGTCCAGTCTAGACTGATGAGACAAACACAGACCACCCAGGAAAGAGAAAATGTTACATGCTCCAAGTGAAAAGAGCTCATTACTGCCTCCTGCAAAGGAAAGAAAGCAACAAACTGGCATCAGACTTATCATCCGCAATACTGGAAGTCAGAGCACCGAGAAATATTCCCTATTAAGCTGAGAGAAAAAGACATCCAAAAATTCTGCATCTAGTCAAGATGTCATTTCTCTGTCAAGAAGACTTGTAAGAAAATTAGTAGCTTTAGGATATTGTAGAAATAAAAATGGAGGCAATATTCTATTCACATTTGTAACAAAATTATAACTATTAGAATTTACTCATAATGAATCAAACCATAAAGACACAGGGCCTACATGAAGAAATGTTTAAATGTTTTTAAAAAGAATATAATATTAAAAAAAATCCCAATTAGGTCTATATGTACAAATTAAGGGCAAGGTAGGCCTTTTTAATAAGGACTAAGGTAGTCAGTTTAATAACTAACTGGGTAGCTCAGTTGGTTAGAGCATCATCCTGATACACCAAGGTTGCAGGTTCGATCCCCAGACAGGGCACACACAGGAATCAACCAATGAATGCATACATAAGCGGAACAACAAATCAATTTTTCTCTCTTCCTTCTTCTCTCTCACTAAAAAAGCAATAAATTTAAAGAATAAAATAAACAAGGACAAGGAACTTCAGTAGAAAATAAATACATTAAACTGTGTAAAAATACACTCACAAGTGGCAAAATGTACTATGAGAAAAGTCAACAGGCAAATGATGAATTTAGAAAAAAATTACAGATTATTATTAAATTGTACAAAAGAACTCTTAAAAACTGGCAAAAAGAAGATGTACCACACAGTGGAAAATGGGTAGAGAATAATTCGTATAAGATTTCAAAGGCAATCCACATGAAAAGATTTTCACGTTGGTTAGTAGTCAGGAAAAAGAAAATTAGTATCACTTTGTTCTTATCAGATTGGCAAACATTTAAAAGAGGTGGTAAGTACTTATCATTTGCTGACAGAAATGTGACTTGCCATGACATTTAAAAAAAAAGTAAACTAATAATTAAAATTGAAAATATACATACTCTCTGATTTAATAATCCCACTGTTGGTTGTTGTTAAAGGTGGAATCCCAATGCTTGGAAATACAACCACCAGATATGAGTTCACACATAAAGTATATTTACTGAAGAACTGCCCATCATGGCAAAAAAGCAGAAACAAAGTAAATGGTTGAATAAAATGCGGTACACCTACCCCGTGGAATATCATGCAGTCATGAAAAAGACTGAATTTGTGTTCCACCCGCCAATTTGAAAGGATTTCCACAACATGGGGAGGTTAAGAACAAGTGAAATGATTGATATGAACTCCTATGGCAAACTGTAAAACACTGAACAATTGTAAAGTCAAAAAATATGAATATTCGTGCTGATATCTGAAAATGCACTCTGAATAAAACTGCGCCTTCTGTCTATTCAGGCTCCCAGCTGAGCATGGCAGCGACATGCTTCCCCAGCTGAGGAGCCAGTCCACACGGTGCTCACCACAGCGGGTGTGCCATGAGGCTCCGCTGCGACGGCCCCCAGGCCAGGGGCACACAGTGCTGCTTTGTTTAATCAGCATCCTCAGGGAATAACAAATTCCTCTTCAGTTACTTCTCCACAGAGCAGACATTTTTTCTTTTCAGTACTAAAACACCTTCAATTTTGATTTTTTTAATGGAAATCTTCCTAAAATGTAATATTTGTTCCACCCCCTCTTCAGCAAGGGATATTAGGAATGTTCTTCATAGCTGTGCCCGATAGTACAATGCAGTTTCCTCTTTTCGGTCACCCCTTTCAGAATCTTCTGCTGCCACTTTTAATAATACCTCTCACTGATCCTTTATAAATGTGCAACTTCCTATCATTTTCAATGGGACTGAAAAGCTAGACAATAAAGTTTGTTAAGACTTGCATATTCCATGGCAGCAATCAGAGCCCACAAGACTGAATAAAGCCAAAAGGCAAAGGGAGTGGCTTCCGGATTGCTACTGTGCTCTCAGAGGGCTGCCTTCCCGATGCGCGAGTGGCGCTGTTACCGCAGAGCTGCATCCAGCACCTCCACGCGACGTGTTGATCCAGAGAGCAGAGGTTTGCCCAAAAGATACGACATGCACGTGACTCCAAGGGATCCACAAACACAGACGTGCAAGTTGGCTCCTGCAGCCCCTCCAAGGGCAAACAGGATGCCTGACAATTCAAATCAACAAAGAGAAGACAGCTGCATGAAGGACACAGTAGTCAGGCGGTTCTACGGTAAGAGGCGGTGTTTACTTTGGCTCCAGTGGGTTTACTCATGTGACTAGTATTTATGGAGTGCCTATTCCTGGTGAGCCACCATATTAAAAACTGAATTACAATGGAGTACAAGACACCGTTCTTCCCTAAAATAATTTATGGTCTATCTGAGAGTGTCTTACAGGCACTCTCAACCCATCTGTTGTTTTCGCCATATCCTAATGCCATCCCTATTATGTGTCACTTGACCAGCCAGATCAATTCCATTTTCTCCAATACACAGATATGGCTATTAAAATAAACACACATTTCTCCGTTAACCACCTAAATCACCTGCAGTATCATTAAGCCATGCTACTTTGGAGACACCATCTTACTGGCATCACATTTCTGATCCAGGCCGCCACTGAAGTCCAAATACCAGAGCCCAACACAGAGCCAATCCCATCACCAAACTCCCTGCTTCCAAAAGATTTACAGGCACAGGAGGTGAAAACTTCCTATAGAGACACCTGAATTCACACCGCACACCTAGTGGAGGGGACCACGCCCAAGGATGCGGAGGGCATGTGTAATCTACCGATGAGCTGGGAACCAACAAGGAAAAGGAGGACTGATGTGGAAGCCTGGGTATGCAGCTCTAAGAAGACAGATACAGGGAGTAACATATTTAGAACGACACAGACAAAGAGAAAGCCATCCTTTAACAAACTGATCTCAATGCTGACATTGTTTTGTTTCTAACAAGCTAGAGAAAATACTTCTCTCTGCAGTCACTCTGATATCAGTTAACAAAATCACCTCCCAAAGTGAATGAAGCAATGGCGAAACAGTTTTTGGTGGGAGAGAGGGGATACCTAGGGAGACCATAAACTATTCACAGGTGCAGAATTCCCTCTCCTTGGACCTGAAGGGTTGTAGAAATGAGAAGGGAGGCATGAGTCAGACTCAGTTAAAGGTTATATGAAGGACACCTAAAGGCTGGTCCCTCCTGCAGGCTGCCCTGTGGTGATGGGAAGAAAACAAACTGAGCCTTTCAGATACCCAGCTATCCCGAGGCAGGGAAGGAATCCCCACAGGGGGCCGGAAGCTGAGTAGAAGCGAAGATCGCAGATAATGGGGTAAGAGTGGACGAACCGGAGAAAGGGGCCAAGAGAAGCGGTACAGCTGGAGAGGGATAAACGTAAAGGCTCGCCCAGAAGTCAGGCAGGCCGCTTCTCATCATCTAGAGCAACATGCTTCCTGCAAGTGTAATTTTTATTTGGTGTGCTCAAAGCTTTTAAATATACGTGCTTCTAATCTTCCTGGCATGCGTCGCGGAGTACATCTAGCCTAACACCACAGTAACCTCGCCACCATTCCCACTAAACACAGCATCTTCACAGTCGCTAAAGTAGACCCCCCGCCAGCAGGCAATACTAAGAATGTTTAAACATAAATTTTTAGTTTTTCAACTGACTATGAGCCAGAATCCTGCTGGTCAGAAAGCAGATGACAGATGCCTAGAAAATCAAAGCAGCAACGTGAAAATAACTTTTCCTTAGCAATAGTTATCCATAACCTTTCAGATTTAGTGAATTCAGCTATGAATTTAATTTTTAAAAGATCTCATTTATTTGTTTTTAGAGAGAGAACAAGAGAGAAAGAAGAGAAGGGAAACATCAACGTGAGAGTGAAACACCGCTCTGCTGCCTCTCACACGTGCCCCGACCGGGGGCTGAACCTGCAACCCAGGCACGTGCCCCGACCCAGGGGATCAAACCAGCGAACTTTTGCTTTGTTGGATGACACCCAGCCATCTGAGCCACACAAGCCAGGGCCAGTTTTTAATTTTAGAAGCAATCTGAGATAGATTAAAAAAACACATAGGGAAAACGGTTTGGATTTCCTTTTCTTTTTTACCTTTCAAAGGATGGGACTTACCGTCTTTCACATTTTCAGGTGTCAGAGGTGGAAAGATTTAAAAATCACTCTTGTGCCTTTTCCACAGTTTAGAACGTGCTACGTGTACTAATGCCGACGCTGTGGCCATGTGTATGTGGAGCACAGAAGACCTGTGAGTGCCCTGTTTGGCCTGAAGATAACTTTTTCATGCCAGGCGACGGTACTCTGCATGATCCATAGATTCGCCCTTAGCCTGGTTTCCTCCCATGCTACTCAGAAGTGGGGCTGGAGGTAAAGATGTAAATCAGCCCTGACCGACTTGTAGTAGCAGAAGAGCATGTCATGTGGAGAACAAAGGGTAAAAAAAATCACTAAAAACTGAAACACACGACTGCCACATCCTCACCCCTCTCTACCTCTGACTCTATCTACATGGCCTGCATCACAGCCTTGCAAGCCTCAGTTCCCCCCACCCCAGGGGAGGTTTGGACCAGCTCTTCCAAATAAGAACAAGCACTCACCAAGAAATTGCTAACTGATGGAGGGTTCTGAACTTCTGGGGTTGAAGAACTTGAATGTCCTACTGAGATAACTATTTAAAAGGGGGGTGATGGCCCTTTTCCCGTTAGTAATCTCATAAATAGCCTCTAAACTCATATCTGAGCAGAAAAGAACATTTAAACACTCTAAAGAGTTTTCATATTAAAAATTTCACAATTCAAAGAGAGAAAACATTAAGAGAGAGAGAACAGCATGGGAGAAATCGGAGGTCAAGACTAGCAAGGAGAGCCAGGACAAAAAGTCTCTGTGCCATTTAGAGAAGAGAATTATCTTTCACGCTTTCTTTAGGTGACCCAAACTCTGTTAAAAAAAATAAAAACAAAACTATTTCTAGTCAAAGGCTCTGAGACTGCCAGTGCTCAGGTAGGATCAGTCCCAGCAATGCGTGAACTCACTCCTGGGTGTTGCTGCTTCTCAAAGGCTCAGATCGAACACAGCCACAGCTGCAGCTGGGAAGCTTTCAAGCCGGATCAAGGCAGGGTCAGCAATGGCAGCTAAATGAAGGCTGGATTACAGGAGTCCCAGACTAAGGCTAGAGCAGACACAGTCTGGGAACAGGTCATCAGCATCCTCACTTCCTTTGCTACTGAGTCATCTTACGTCCTCCAGCTGGGGCCAGGGACAAAGTGTAGTATCACCTGCACGTCTGTCAGTCTGGTTACTGGGTCGTAACAATCTTCACGCAGGCTAAAAATACAAAGCCTTTGATGGCCTTCAGCTAAAATTCAGGGCTAATACGTTTCTAGTGAAGAGAGAGAAAAAGATCAAAGACATGAAGTACTTGAAGTGAAGAGCCTGCAAAGGAAAGTGCAATGGATAACATCTCATTAAATGAAAAATGGGTTATGTAAAGCGTATGCTATTCAAAGCAAATTTGTGCTGTGGTTTAGCCTCACAATGTATCAGAAAGCCCTAAATTAGCTAATTGAAAGTCAGTCTCTCTGGTCCTCCACATTAAGCTAAGACAGAGGTAAGGAAACATTATTTGTCAGTAGTATATTGATTTTAAAACTATTTTCCCTCTTTATATAGAGACCAATATGATAGAAAGATATACAGATAATCTCTAGTAATCAAAATACAAAAATCTATACATACTACAGGGAATATCGACCACACCTTCAATGCCCACCACTGCCATGAACTCAGCTGCTGTCTCCCTGCCCTATCCCAACCCTGGTAGACAGAAAATACACATCCAGCAATCCTAGTTCTGGGTATTCACACAGAAGAACTGAAATCAGGGTCACAAAGTGGTATTTGCACTACCATGTTCATCACAGCATTATTCACAATAGGCAAGGTGTGGAAGCAAGCTAAATGTCCGTCAACAGATGAATGGATAATGAAAATACGGTATATACAAGGGAGGATCCAAGAAACCTGGAACTTATCCATAAGAAATTGTGTATTTATTCTTCCATGTTGAAACTTCAGTCACCTTCAAAGTACTCTCCATTTGATTCAATACACCTATCGAGATGTTTTTTCCACTGCTCAAAACAGTTTTGAATTTGTTGATTTTGATGCCTTTTAGTGTTTCTGCTGGTTTTTGTTTCACCTCTTCCACATCAATGAAACATTTCCATTTGAGGACTTCTTTCATCCGAGGGAACAAAAAAAGTGTTGCTCAGGATGAGATCAGGTGAATAGGGAGAGTGGAGCAAGGGGGGGTGGGTGTCACGGGGGGAGCTATTTTAGGTAAAAAACTGCTGAACACTCAGCACAGTGTGGGCAGGTGTACTTGTAAATTACCCTCACGAAATGGGCAAATGTGTTGAGAGTCTTCAAAAAGCTGAAGCTGAAAGCAGCCTCTCACAATACCCCCAGCTGGTACACTGATACAGATTGGTTCCTAGAACACTCACCTAGCAGGGAAGATCTGTATTATAAGGGGCCCACCTTCTAAAAGATAATTCCATTTTTTTGTGGGGGGTCTCTCCTTATATGCATGCAATGGAATATTACTCAAACTTAAAAAAGAACAAAATTCTGTCACATGTGACAACATAGATGAACAACCTTAAGAACATTATACTAAGTGAAATAAGTCAGTCCCAGGACAATCACATGACTCTATCTGAATGAGATGCCTAAACCAGTCAAACTCATGGGAGGCAGCAAGCAGACTGGCGGTTGCCAGGGCTCGGCCAAAGGGCAGGGAGGGGGCAGCGGGGAGTTGCTGTTCAAAGGTTATAAGGTTTCAGTTATGCACAAGATTGTTACAGTTAATAATACTGTGCTGTACACTTAAATATTTGTTAAGAGGATAGATTGCATGTGCTTTTTACGCCGCAATAAAAAATACAAACATATGGTGAGTGTGATATGCTTGGTAAAAAGGGACTGAGGCAGGGGAAATAAATCAGCTGCTTATTAAACTCCTCAATTTGAACATGAAAGAAGCGGAAAACACAGTATTTTTTCAGTGGGGCTCCCTGGAATACTATTCCCAAGAGATGGTGCATTTTAGAAGAGTTCATGATCAAAAGAATTTGTGAAAAATTGCAGTGTCTCCTTCTTGGATTTTTACAAGGAAGATTAGTATATAAAAGATTCTAAGAAGTCCTAGAATAAAGCAGCTTATCTAATTGTCTTAAAAAAAAAAAAGCATCTCCAAACTCATTTACTCAGAAAAAGATTTTTTGGTTAAATAGATGTTAAAATCTCAAGGGACTATGCTTCCTGAAGAACAACTTAGGAAACGGTGGTTTAGGGAAACTAGTTTTAGGAGCAGATCCCTGTCTACCGACAGCTCCTCCTCCCATTTCACTGTTTCAGAAGATTCTATCTATCATCTATCTGTCAGAAAGGAGGGAGAAAAGGGAGAGAAACACAGATCTGTTGCCTCTCATATGGCCCTCCTGGGGACCTGGCCTGCAACCCAGGCATGTGACCTGACCAGGAATCAAACCAATGACCTTTCAGTCTGCAGGCCGGCACTCAATCCAGGGCTCCTCCTCCTATTTCAAAAACTCAAATAATCAACCCACTTTTCCTTGATCTTGTCTGAAATATTTAACTCCTTTTATCATGTCAAATTTCAATTAGACTAATAAGCATCTTTCAGAACAGCTCAAATATTAATATTAGTACTAATCAAACATTAGTACTAATACTAATCAAATATTATTAGTATGTTATCAGTGCCATTATGTATTGATGGAGTGCTTCACAGTTATCAAAAGCACCTTCATTAACATGTATACACACATCCCTGCTTCAAGCTATGTAACAAAGTGGTATAGTCAAGACTAAACCCCAGACGGGCTGATTCCAGTCTAGTATCTTCCAGCTAGAGAAGACACTTCTATGGGCTGCGTTGGCAGACTGTAACTAGTGTCTTCTGCCCGACGCACATCAAGTCACAAACATCTGACTTATAAATTTCTAGGAGACAGCATGAGCAAGTTGTGCTAGACAACAGCTGTGGGTATGTGGATGGCCTCTCAGATTTTTATAATGAAATTGTTCAAATCAGTCAAACCATATGCTTTTGCGGGACTAAGGGAGATTCGACCGATCCTACCCTTGCAGATTTTCTCAGAACTGCACGGAGCAGACAAAGGGGTAGGAAAACGGCCATGCAGAAAGATTGCCCATTTTCACATGATCTCATTTTCCACACCACAAAAACCTTCCGTATGTAATTGACCTAGACTTGAGTTATAAAGAAAACTGGATTTAGCGGAGCTTTCACATCTTAGGTGTTCATTTGGCACCACTTCTAAAAATACCATTATAACAGACAGAATGAGTACAGGTGCCCTCTTTTGCCCTTATTATACTTAAATACCTTAAACTGTTCCAGTTTTTCACAGAGACCCCGTTCGAAGGAATGTAAGCCAAATTTAATCCTAACCTTCTACTGAATTTCAAGTTCAAAATCTTTTCATTATCTGAGAAAAGATGCCAGTAAAAACACCTCTTTCTAGACTAAAGAAAAAAAAAAACCCTTCAATTCTTTAAGTAAAAAATGCATCCTGGTGTTTACATCCATAAAAGGAACTTAAAGAGTCTCTCTCTGTCTCAACTGACACCAAACAGCATGTTGGTAGATTGGCCCCTATATTAATTTCTTTTATGTACTGTCTCAGAGTCAACTTCAACTATTTACCCTTATATTAAGGATAATAAGGATTTTTAGTCAAACTGAGCAAGCACTTTCAAAGAAAAAGAAGAGTCAACCATTAGCCTTAGTCATATGGTTGGGCAACAGCACAGTTTAAATAGGCCAGGTTCTACAACAATGGAAATCAACCTCTGTCCAGCCTAGTCACTTTCCAAAGCACTTACTCATCTATCATTGTTTACCTGCGCAAAAAAACCGTAAGATAATTAGCCTGGTTTCTTAGTGCTACCAGACAACACAATCAAGCCACTAAGAGGTTAAGAAACTTGCCCAAGGACACATCATGACTGGGCGAAGAGCTGGGAGTGCAGCTCAGATCTCCCAGTGTCCAGGCCAAGAGGCACTTTTCACTAGAGCCGTAGTTCTATGGATGGTGAGGACGGGAGTGCTGTGGGAGTGAAGCCCCCTAGGTACTCATGGGCACACCCCGTGCATGCCCCACCCTACCGGTGTTACAGGGAGCCTCTTTTCCCCCTGAGAGCTATCACATGGCTCGTGTATGTCAAGGCAGGAGAAAAGCTGACAACCACTGTACTGGGTATCACACAACCTTGGCATTGTCAACATGGGGACACATTATCAATTGGTTGTTAATGATGAATATCAACCATAAGATATGTATAACGTAAGCCTTAAGGGATTTATTTCAAGATGTTAATTTTTCCTTGGAAGTAAAAACTGAGGCATGACTTGTGTTTGTGTATGTATGTATGTATGTATGTATGTATTTATTCACCCATCCCATCCCTTGGGTTGTTTATAATAATGTTCTTATGACATTAAAAATGCCATTTTCACTGATGTTATATATATGTAAATATAAACAAATTTTCACTAAAGGTTATATATAAATTCTGTGGAGTTGCATTGGCTCACACTGACTTGAGAAAAGGTTTTACATGAAGACAGTAAAAGAGTCAAAATCAAAAAACAAAACAACCGTAAAAAAAGGCACAAGAAAATCTCAAACTTATTTTGTTAACGTTCACAATGACCTACAGACATACTAGAAAATCCTGGTAACAGCCTCCAGATGTGCCCTGTTCTGTGCAGAGTACGTTTACCTCCTAGGAAGTGCATGAAGTGTGGAAACATGCAAAACTCACAAAGGGCCCTATAGTCGGACTCGGGGGTTCTTAACCCGGGTCTGTGGGAAAAGTGGGTCTGAGTAAACCTCAGACCCTGCATAAACAGGAACACTCAGGAGGGGAGTCCCCAGAGCATGAGAGTCACCAAATTTCTCCTAAACTTCCCCCAGTTGCAAAATAAAGGGGGTTGAATCAGCTCATGCCTAAAGTTAAGTGTGGCTTTAATTCACTGTAAGTGTCAAAGAACAGTTTCTGATATTTTAAACAGCAAAACCTAGATTTCTCCATTACTCAAGTGTTAACTAAGCAGGAAAGGGATGCTGGGCCAAGCGCCCTCTGGTGGACAGTTAGATATGCCAAAGGTTGCAATACAGAGGCTTCCATTTGCGCCCCTTCTCAATTAGTATTCATTCAAGAACTCATTCATTCATCCAAAAATAAACAATAATGTGTGACCACCATGTATCAAGTATTAAGTATCAGTAGCTAACATGAAAGGCATACAGCCACTGTCCTCATGGACTGTATAGTCTAACAGGGTAGATGGACATTAAAGCATTAATTACAGATTTACTTCGTTTAATGTTCTGGTCTCGTAATAGTAAGAAACCAGCCTACCCATCCACTATTCTTTGTGGCTTTAATGCTATCCGCTGTTCCTCTGTGTTACTGAAGCCACAAAGGAATAGCGGATGGCATTATGACAGTGATGCATGGCGGGGAGAGAGGTTCTACTGAAGAAAGGATTCCTAGGAACACCACAACTAAGCTGATTACTTAAGGAAAAGAAGGTACTAGGCAGGCAGAGGGAAGAGTGTATCTAATAATCCTGAAAAACAGAGAAAAGGGCCAGCTCTAACTGGCTCAAGATGAGGAAGAAAGCACTAAGGCAGAAGAACTATGCAGTCTATGAGGGTCCTGTAGGCAGTGGTGAGAAACTCCACCTTCATCCTAAGGGCAGTAGAACATAGTGAAAAGGTTCAAAGGAGGTAATACATGATTCACACATAATTTTACAAGACCCCCTGGTTTTTATGTTAAGGATGAACTGGAGATGGGCTACAGAGGAACTGGGGAGACAATGAGAAAGCTGTCCTACGTGTCCAGGTGAGAGATGAGAGGGACGCTCTCCAGCACTCTGGATAAACTCCCACGGTTGCTTCCAGTCCTTGCTCTCCCACTTATCACCCAAATGTGCTCTATACATTTGTTGCATGCCACCCACGTCCCAAGCGCTCCCCATTCAGGCCTCTGGGCACAGGTGGCAGTGTCAACATCATGGCAGCTCTGCTACGGTGAGGAACTGCCATGAGAAGCCCCTCCACCTCTGGTAGTCCTTCCACTGCTAGACACATCACGGCGAACAGTCTGCTGAAGTGTGCATCTGCCAGCCCACCCTGACAGGTCACATGGTCTTGGGGGACCCTAATTCCCATAGCAGTAATCAGAAGTTTGCCCTACTGGCCTGGGTGACCTTGTTCTTGTAACTGTGAAAAGTACATGTTAAATAAGTAGGATCCCCTCCCTACAGTGAGCTGAGTAAAATTGCACAGGATAAACGCAGCACCCTTTCCACCAGCATTATTGTTCAGTGGATCCTCTCACTGCACACTTGAAGCCTGTCCATTAAAACACCCCTTCCTATGTTCTAAAACTGGCTGTGCAACTATGAGAATATGTTCACAAACAGATTGCCCTCTTCAACTTTCCATATGGAGCAAGCAGTGAACGGGGTAAGGGTTGCAAACAGGAAGCAAGTGACCTTTAAAATTCCATCTGCAGTTTTTAAAAAATATTCACTGAATCTGATTTATACTGATGCAGACAGCAAAGGAGGCTCCTCTGACCAGAAAGGTAATAAAAGCTGATGCTATTTAAAATAGCCAAGGTCTTGGTTTAAAAGGCAACTCTGGATAACATCAGAAGGAAAGAGAAAGAGATTGTAGCATCTGGGAATCTGCAATAGCAAGGAAAAGGGACCGTGACCGTGTACCTCTGCCTCTGAGGACAGCAAGTTTCCAAACTTTAGCTATGAGACTATTGCTAAAAATCTGGAGGAGTTATTTGGAAAAGAAGAAATTCACTACAGACAATCACCAAAAGGGCCCCTAAGAAAGAGGCCATCACCTAAGGAAATACTGCCATGCTTACACAGCGTGGGGCAAAAGTAGACTGACAGTTGTAAGTATGCAAAACAGAGTTTATTCGTGTATTATTATCTATTAACTATTACTTTTTTGTATTATGACTGTAAAACTACTTTTGTTCCACCCTGTATATAATGGGAGACCTCTGCAAAGCTCAAATTTAAGCTTTAGGAGAAAGATAAATAAAAATAAAACTAGGAATGAACCTTAAAAAACATCTAGGAAGGGTGCAGTTAGAGGCTTAAAATGCCAGATGACAGAACAGGGCAGTGTTGGCTGTGTCCAACCGAAATGAAGAGGACAGAATAGCAGTGTCGGGGGAGGAAGTATGATGTTCACAGACCAGTTCTGACACAGCAGCCCAACTCAAGATGGAAGCAGGCTTTCCCCTCTCCTCGTGGAGCAGTTTCCACGTTGGTTGGTGCACGCAAACAGCATGCAGGTGAAGGTGGAAGCAGGGACTCCCACACTCAATGACTCCTACTCTCCCACAGAGATGGCTCTCATCTGAGGGTGCTGAAGGAACAGGCAAGTCTCTTTTTGACTCCAGGTGGATGGAGGTGGTATTCTTGTGACGACCAAGATTCTACTACACATCTGTACACTATGTTTTATACACACACACACACATAAACACACGAACACTACTTTCTTGTTTAATCTCTCTCCTGGGATTCTCAACAATCTTGTGAGATGCACAAGGCTATCTCAACTGCCCTCATTATACACCAAAGCTCAGAATTTAAGTGACCTGTTCAAAGTCACACAGCCCCTGGGGAACAAAAACCAGCTCTAGACCCAGCAACCCGACTCTGACCCAGTGCTCTTTTCACTAACCAGTGCATTCACTTTTCACTGTATCGCTAGCAGAGCAACCAACAAAATTCAAGCTATGTAATGTTAATGACATCAGTACTAAGTGCAAGATGAATACTGTTGACCAGCAAGTGCTAGTTAAACATCTGCCTAACTGCCATACAGCTCGGGCTGTTCTACCCTCACATCCCATCTAATCTCCAGACCTTCCCCAAGAGGGAGTCGCAGATGAAGACCAGAGGTTGCTGGCATTACGCAACCTGCTTGGGGTCACCAGGGACTGGTGCAGCAGTTTTATTCCGATAAAACTATCGGAATGTGCTCTAGCTCCAAGCTCCATACTCTTTCCACTGTCACTGGCTGTTACCCTAAATGATTACCAAGGAAGACAAGGAAGGTATGCTTAGCCCAAATGCAGTGGGTAGAAAAGGCAATGGCTTTCCTGAGTCCTGAGAAGTTTAATGTTACAAACACATTTCCCAGCATGGCCTACTGTCATGCTAACAAAAGCAAAGCCACTTGTCTCTTTCTTGCCTTAAGTCTTGTGGGAAGAAATACGGAGGCCCTGAGCGCAGCAAGGATGAGCATAGGGTAGGCAACAGAACAGACAGTATCTGAATTTACTGTGACTGCTGAAGAGGCTCAACAGTTACCACAGTCCCTGGGGTGAGTGTGCGTCCCTCTACTAAGGAATATGCCAGGAGCAAGGGGAAGACAGAAGCATGAGGAAATGGAAGTTCATTTATCATGGCTAGGGCCTACCTCCTCTACAGTCACTAGTTCCGGTGTCAGAGGGGAACAAAGAAAGCTGCTTTCGCACTGATGAGAACCTAAGGCTCTTCAGGTTGAGTGTACTGCAACAGCTGCAAGAGCAGTCTCAATGCCATGGGGTTTGGGGTTTCAGACTCAGAAGCATACAGGTACAAACATCCACCAGCTATGGCAGTAATAGTCAGGAGAGCCCTTCATGTGGCACCATCTGTCAGTTTAACCAAGGTTTATCAAGCACCTCTTCCTGCATCTATACATCGAGCCACGGGTGAGCACTGGGAATGAAGAAAGAATGAGGCAGACACCGCGCCCATCTGTGTGGAGCCTGCAGCCTGCAGGAAGACTGCTGGTACTAAGGGGGAAGCTGAGGATGCCGTGTGAGGATGCTGGGGGAAACTAGGAATGGAGTCAAAACTTTACCACCCTTCTGAGTTTCTAGAAACTGTTTCAAAATTCTGAAATAGAATTACTTTATTCATTTGAAGTAAAAAAAGAAACCACCACTACTTACTTTTAAGGAGCCCAGTGATATAGCAAACAGGGTGTTTTTTTTTAGCACTGGCTTTTATAATGTTTGATTAGATATATGTCCTAATAAAAGTATAATCTTGCTGAACATAAAAATCCATCACTAGTTGAAACTTTCATCCCCCAAGAAACTGAAGTCTGCTACACAAAATAAGTCAAAATTAACCAAAGAGAGGATAGGTGAAATTTCATTAAAAAAAAAACATATTTACTACTTTATCCAAGTTCGGTATATCCCCCAAGAATGCCCTTTGCTGGAAGCATTAACAGCCAATGTATAACAACAGCCATTGTGTAGGCAGGTGTTCCTGACTCCATGCTCTTCTCCTACTTGCTCTTTTACTCAGGTCCCAGATTAACACCCACTATCTTCCATTCCCCCAAGTGCCAGAGCTGGGATTTAAGGAGTTGAAACCTATGCCTTTTGCAAAACCAACCAAGCATAGCAACTCCCTATAAATCTACCTCATGTTCCCTCTTTAGACCACAAGTAAAAATCTGGATGCCTCTAGTGGCCAGGCAGGTGATGCGAATGGGCAGAGAGGCAGGCATAAGGTATATGGTGTGAGCAGCAGAACTACAGGGAGTTGGAGGAGGACTGGAGGGAACAATAGCTACTTGGTTCCAATGACTGCTACCATGTGTGATCTTGCAATTTTAAGAGAAACCAAAACTTAAACATTTTATGTATATTGTTGAACATAAACATTAAACTTCAGTCTAAGTTTGTTTTAAATATTTTTTTAAAAATTGATTTTTAGAGAGAGAGAAGGGGGGCAGAGAGAGAGAGAGAGAGAGACATCAGTTTGTCATTCCACTTACTCATGCATTCATTGGTTGATTCTTGTCTGTGCCCTGACAAGGGATCAAACCCACAACCCCGGCATATTGAGACGACACTCCAACCAACTGTGCTATCCAGCCAGGGCCAGATTTGTTTGTTTTAAGAGCACCACATGGGTCAAATAGGTCACCAGCTCTCCACCTTCGTTAATGCATTGTTGGCATCATCTGAACAGCACTGCCTTGGTACGCTAAATTTGGCCAGGTTATTTTCATAAGTGTAACATCACTCTGGGGATGAGTGAAGCAGAGGATTCATTAACACCTTAAATACCAAGGGTGCTCTCTTTTTCAGGCAGCCCAGTGGACTTGTGGGCTAATGCCACGTAAAGCAGAGCTGCTCACTTATGAACACAAGGTGCTTTTCTTCCCAGGTGCCCAGAGAATGAACATCATTTCTTTCCCACAGCAATTATGCCCTAAGCAGCTGCTTACCCGTTTGTCAATGTCATTGTGCTGGAGCTGCACAAAGCGAGCACTGATGGCTGCGATATAACTCTGCTGATTGGAGAATGCCACGCGGCCAGCACCTTTCGGGTACTTCAGCTCTGGGTCCGTATCAATGCCAGCATAGCAGACACCACCATACAAACGGTCCATGATCATTGCCAGCTCAACTGCAAGAAAATAAACACAATTCTGTATAAATGTTTAGAAGGCACTCTTGACTGGGAGAAGGAAGAACTATTTAAGGGTCATGCAGTGTAATTAAGAAAAAGAAAACCCATGTCAAGTATCATGAAGAGTGTCCACATCGGTCTTACGACCCAAGTAGGGAGCTCCTCATAGAATATTTAAAAACAAAATGAAGGAAAAAAGAAAGAATTTACACACACGCACAAATTTACATAATCAGAACTTGAGCAACAGTATAAAGAAATGCTGTATCAATAATCCTCTTGTTCTAATTTCTAACCACCTAGTCTCCTGGAGTGGGCTCTGGGTAGGCAAAGCATTTCACAGTGCCCTAGCAAGTTAATAAGAAGTGTTCCTTACTGACCTCTAAGACTGAAAGCAATTACTAAAGTTACACTGCTCTGTTTAAGGTTAAGCTATAGAAAGAATTAACTCATCATTTTAACTAGAGGTAATACATTTCTGCCTTAAAGTAAATCTCTACAATTGAAAAAAAGACTTTTAAAATATATTTCATCCCACCTGAGAGATCTCCACACTGACCTCTTCCATTAAACTCTAAGTAACACTAGTAACGATAACAGCAGCCGTGGACATATACTGCGCTCTTACGATGATGTGCCCGGGGACACCAGGCTGCTGTGGAGGCAGTAAAGACACACCCATCCTGCACCTGCTACAAATCCAGAGGTCTGGTCTGCAGTCCCTGTCACACTTCTTCTAAACATATCTTTATATCGGTATGTTTACAAAACGACTTTTGTACAGAAAGCATTTGGAAATTGGTTCATTCCAAAAGTCTGATATTTTAAAATTATCCTCACCATAAAGGTACTATGGAGAGAAATGTAGCAGTTACTTACCTGGATCCAAATTTCCTGAAGGCAATGGTTTACTTGATACTGGATGGCACCTCCTCCAGGTATGACCATTCCTTTCAGGCCACTTAGATGGTTTAAGACCAAAAGACTTAGCCCTACCCCTGGGGAAGGGCGCGAGAGCCCGCTCCCCTCAAACACCTATATACGGTATTTGGAAAGGAGAGGGCAGTGAAGACAGATGATGACCTGGGCCACAGCGAGTGGGCAGAGACCATCGCGGAGCAGAGCCCCAAGGATCTGGGGAGAAGGAAAGCCGCACAGCTGGGGCGGGGGAGGGGGTGGGCAGAGGAAGAGATCTGCAGCAGATGCACAGGCTCAATGGTGGAAGAACCCATTAGACTTTTACAAGCAGAAGGAAGGCCAAGTACTACAGGGTTCCTGTAATATAAAGCTGCTGAGGCAGTAAGAACAGCTAAGTTGCCATGACAGAAAGGCTGTCTTTTTACTTAACTGCAAAATTCCTCCCCATACCACAGCACCTAATATTGGTGAACTTTTCTAAGTGCCTATTTTTATAGGAAGAATGACCCGCAACCAGCAGGTAATGTTCAGAAGGCGAGGAAAGAAGCTGGCTATCACTAAGCCCAAGAATATGTATTAAAGACAGAACAGCAGAGAGCCATCCTGATGATCCCATTATGATCAGCATCACTGAGTCACGTCAGCCAAAGGAACACCGCGGACCAGCACTCAACAGATCCCACAGGCAGTCTGGGGCAGGGTCCAGGGACCACGCTCACTCAAGCGAGGCAGCGGTAACGGTGCACATGCTCCGAATGCCAGCGTTCCCTGGATCCGTGTACTGCATCCAACAACCTCCGATGGCCTGAGGAAGCCTCCTCACCTGGCTAATGTTATTCCAGTTACAGACACCAAGAAACTAAAGGCAGAATTAATTAATTGTAGTCATTAATGAATTTCCCTTATTGGTCAAATGGGCTTATGAAAATAAGTAACCTCTGGGCCTGGAAATTAAACACTAATTTTCCAAGGCACCGGCTTCCTCTGGAATGGAACAAGAGAGTAAACACTCCCTCAGCCTGGTGAACGACCAGGGGAAGAATGCTGGCAAGGGACTGAATGCACTTGTCTTCCACTCTGAGGAGGAACTCAAGGAAGCGTCTGATTTAGAAGGAAGGTATACTGGCTGTAAGCCTACGGCTCCAGCTGACGAGGAGAGTCACTGTAGCCACAGCTTCTTCTACAGCACAGTGGTCTCCGGAGGCATCTTGGGGGTCCCAGGATGCCAGAGGCGCTTTCCACAAGCACCAACATTCCATTACTTCATAAATCTAGCTGCTGGAAAATCATCTTCACGTGCCAAAGACTAGGTCATGACTTGTGTTGCTGGCAGTTAAGTCTTTTGATAGGAAACAGAAACCCTCACTCCCTTACACTTTTATGAAAACTAATAAATAAATCATTTCCAGGTATAACCTTATTATATACAGTCAATTTCTTGGCCACCAAAAAGTCTGCAGACATTTGAGCCAATGAGATTTCACTTAAGTGAAGGGCTATTTGTTGAGAAGTTAGAAACAACCAAGGTGACTAAAGAAAGAGCTTTTTGGGTGAAGAGTATGAAGATTTCCCATATCTCTTTCTACCCTAATCTCTACTTTAATTACAAAAGACCTACCACAGTGATCACCTGTGAAGAAAGGTAAATGATGGTCAAACAACTATTTGTATTTGCTCCTTTGCTCAATCCTGCAGGCTAAACTCACGCCAGAGGGATGTCACTTACATGGGCTGAACAGTTTCTCTTTAGTACTTAAATGACATTGACAAAAGTAACCACTTGTTAATTACAGCTTTAGGGGGAAAATGTAATTGAATTCATTCACTAGGTAGATGACTGACAAACACAGAGCAAGCCTTCCTCAAGCCCTGTACATTTTTCATCTGAAACAATTTTTTTAATACAGAAAATACAAATTCACCTACCTATGTCAGAATATACAACTACTTTTAGAGACTAGGTTTAAAGGCTTCTTTATAGTGAGTATCATCACTTAATATAGGAAAGTCCCATATATATTGTAAATCCTCGTCTGATGGGGGCAAGAAGAGAGCTACCATTTTGACTACTTAGGAGGAGGAGAGCAAAGTAGAAGAAAGGCAGTAAGGATGTTGCAGAAAGTAACTAAAACCTTCACGGGTTATCTATATCTTGTGTCCCGACTTTGCTCAGGAAAATGTGAGCCCTTGATCAGAAATGCATATTCTCTGGAAAATGTTGCCAAACCACCTACTAAGCCTGTGACAGTGAATCCACATTCTAAACTGTCCTCTGCAGAGGGCAAAGACAGTGTAGCTCCCAAAATCACATTCTTTTTTTTTTTAAAGATTTAATTTATTTATTTTCAGAGAGGGAAGGGAAGGAGAAGGGGGGAGAGAGAGAGAGAGAGAGAGAGAGAGAGAGAGAGAGAGAGAGAGAGAGAGAAACATCAATGTGCAGTTGCTGGGGGCCGTGGCCTGTAACCTAGGCATGTGCCCTGACTGGGAATTGAACCTGCAATGCCTGGTTCACAGCCCACGCTCAACCCACTGAGCTACGCCAGCCAGGGCCACATTCTTAACATGTAACCCAAGGAAGATGAGGCCAGCGGAGCAGGGCATACGGCTGAGGGCTGAAATTCAGACAGATGGAGGTGACAGCAGGCATAGACAGGGTCCATGAACAAGTCAAGTCAGGAGTCTCCAGACCACTTTATTTTTCCCTTCCTACCCAGACAGTGTTCGCAGGATCTGTCTGAACACCACAGGGGTGGGAAATTAGCAGGTCTGGTAGCTATATCCAAGGGCATTCTGTACTTAGAATAAGCTCTGTGCTCCTAACACAACTCAAGTAATGTCACAAACACCTGTTCCCTGGTAACACCAGCACTACCAAATGTCTCCCTCACACCCTGGCTCTTGTGATGAGCTTCACTGCCCACACACTGAAGGCGGAACCAAGAATATCACAGCTGTGAGTAGCACACAACATTCCCATGAACTCCTCTGGGTGGTGGTGACTCTGCCTCTGACGTTGAGTCTGAACCCCAATGACGACTCCTTGGATTTGCCCCTGATTCCTCACAGAGGTCAGAAAGGGACTTTAGTTCACCAGAGAGGAAATCATCATGACTTGTTCGTCCTGCCCCACCCCAGGGTTTGTTCTTAGCATTTAATTCGACTTCAAAACCAGCCATAAGGTAGTATTTAAGTCAGAGATGCTATGAGAAACAAATGGAGTAGAGCAGGAATGAGGATTCCCAAGAGAAACGTCAACACATTCGTCTTTCCAGATTCTAAATTGCAAATCTAGAAGCCATGTTTCTTCTCTTTGGAAATAAAAACAAAGCAGATGGGAAAGAGGCATAAGCACCTGAAGATGATGATGATGATGTCTGGACTTCTGAAAGAAACGAATTCAACTTGAAGGTGGACTTTCTGGGTTTACAATGGCCAAGTTGGTTCACAAGGGCAGTTCACATATCTTAAATGGGGGAAATGTGCTCATAAGCTTTCATTTTGCATTGGGTATTGGGAAGTTAAGGATATTTTCAAATAAATGGTATGAATAGCCAACTAAGGCAGAGAGATAGAGTTTAACTTGATTCAATCAAACTGGCACCGAGTTAACTGTTACTTCTGCTACAGAGACCAAATCTCAGCCTTTTTGCTTACTGTAGCCTGGGCTGATCACTGGCATTAAACCCTGCTTCCTTATCTCTAAAATGAATTCTACCACTTAAACTTCACAGCTTATCATGAGGATTAAACATACAGGAGAGCTCTGAACACATCACTCAGCAACAAGTAGTGCTCAAATGTTTAGTTTTCGTCCAGGGGTTATTTTCCCTTTACTCATAAATCTTTGCTTAACATTAACTTCGCTTGGTTCCTGCTCCATAATCACCAATTCATCCTAGTCTTACTTTGGCCTTATGCTAAAGTTACTCAGCCTGCCACTGATACGGCAAAGTTTGACATTAGCTGTGGGGGACAGAGAACACAAACACATACTAACATTAGAAAATCCTTAACCCATGGGCAATGCAGTTAATCAAGCCAGTATGCCAAATCTGGAGCTTATCTGGGACAGCTCATACTGAACTTGGGACTTGGTGAAAGAAAAAGCTTCTACTACTGAGAAACTTGATATAAGATGATTTCTGCCTGCTTCAACTTTATAGAACAATAAAAAAAAGAATACAGTTACAATTATTCCTAATACATGTGAACTGTAAGAATGCCTGCATAGCATGCCTGAAATAAATGCTCTTAGAAAAATTCAGGATGTATGTTCTCTACATATATGTCATATATCACTGAATATTTACCTCAAAGTTTTTTTTTTCCTTCACAGAAAAGCCATCCTCACAACAGACGGAGACGGAAAAAAGGCAGAGAAAGAAATTTTGGGGTTCATCACAGAACATCAGTAGGGGAGAAAAAGACAGGAAAGCTTTATCAGAGCAATAGTTAGGAAAGGCAGGAGACCAGAAGATGATGAGCAAATGGAAGGCAGGGCCATGGACTCAGATGAGCCGTCTCTCAAGACTGACCTGTCCTGCAGGACCTGGCCTGGTAAACTCTCAGGAGGATGTCAGGAAGGGGAAGAACAGCTCACATGACTCAATCAAAGAGGACAACGGCGGTTTTTCAAGCTTGATCAAAGCTGAAAGTGGAGGGGTCCCAAAGCTTGATCGCTGAGGCAACACTCAAATTAGATGCCTAAGCCAGAGAATATTCATGTTTATAAACTGAAGGCTCTGAGTACAGGGACCAGATGCTTCATTCTCTACTTTTTGCTGGCAGCCTCCCTGCTATCCCCAAGCCTGGCACTTATTTCCCCTCAGGGCAAAGAGATACATTCTAGGGAGGCCCTGATGCCACAGGGATATGCAGCAGGGCTATTTCTACACTGAGACTCAGGAAGACACTGTGCGTACATCCCTTGAATGAAGAGTGGAAACATGCTGTTGTACTTCCAGGTAGAGGACCAGACAGACTACCCCTTTCCCTGCACTGACTCTCTGCAAAAGGATGTACATTTTAGCCACCTGGTGGCACGATGAGTCTACCTACAGCCTTTCCTTGCTTAGGGGTGAGAAGAGGTGGGGAGTGGAAGGAGAACATGACCTGAGAAACACCAGGAGACTTCAGGCAAACTGTCCTTGGCTTGCCACCGTCACTGGCAGGAGTGATGAAGGGAGGGAGAAGAGACGGTAGGAATGTGTATTATTTGACCTAGAGAAACCAGCAATCAGGCAATCTCGCTTTGGGTAAACTCATCTAGATTTTTCCATGATATTTTCCCATTTTCAGGTTCATTTTTCTAGGCCTATCATTTTTTTTCCGATCTGAATTTTAAAAAGGGAGCTCCTCAAAGGACCAGAAGGCACAGTCTGAACTCGGGATAATACTGCTTAAAACAGATTGGCTTTTTTGTTTAAAAGTGTTTGTGTATTTCTGTTTGGTGGAGTAAGGGCTATATTTATACTATTTATTAGTAATAATGGTCTTGTCTTAAAAAGGGATGTATCTAAAATAAACAGCCTCACAAGATCCATAGGAATAACTTGTAAGTGATAATATTATAGTCACTATTCCATGTTAAAGGACCACTTTTGGCCCATGATAAGGTGAAAATCAATCTGGACACCTAAAGTCCTGCCTGTGGAGTACTGTCACCCATACCTGGGCCAGGATCACTCTGCATATAGGGCCTGAAATAGTTTTAAGAATTTTTATAATTCTGTAATCACACACCCTCTGGAAATAATAAAAAATGCCTTAAAGTATTTAAAAACCAAATTTAAGAAATATTAAAGAGTATAATTTAGCATCCAATTAATTGAGTTAGCATTCTATTAATACATTTTTTGTTTTCTCCTGTTCTGAAATCTGTGACTTTCTGCTGATGATGACCAGTTTAACATGACAGTGAGTTCTTTCATTTTGGCATGGCATGCCCTTGCTCAGTGCCAGCAATACAGTGGATGCTCAATAAATGTTACTGTTCAGCTGAACTGCACTGTATTCAATTTAAGATCTAGCGAAGTCAAAATGGATTCCTTTAAAAATAGCCTTCTATTCCAAGGCACACACCAGTCTACAGAGCTCAGTGTGTTCCAGAGTAACCCAATTCTACGCACGTGGATAAAAGCTGCAGATGTTAACTTTTTTGGTTTAGATTGCATGGCATCCAATCCGGAAGTCTTAGATAGATAGTGAAAGTCTAAGACACTAATACAGATTACTTAGCCATCTAGCAGCCAGCTACAATTATGGGAGGTGTTGGCATAAAGGGACATTTCCATCAGACAAAGTAACTGTAGGTTACTGGCCATTTAACTGCAAAAACAAAACTTTAAAATGAAACTTTTAGCTTAGGCTTAAAAAAATAACTTAGAGACTTATAAATCTACATAGGAAACACAAAAATCCCATTCTGATGAGAAAACTTAATATAATTCTTGTCTAATCCTTGCAGCATCTTGTAGACACAGAATGTTAAAGACTATAATTTAGCATCTTGGGTTTCCTGTTCTGTAATCTTAGAAAATTGTGAAAAATGGATCTTCATAGGATTTATAAAGGGAAAATTATATAAAGGCCTTTATCTTTCCAGGTCATTAACTCAAGGAAAATAAAGGGTGAATAATAAAAAAGGAAATTTAGTTTATAAACTATTATGTTTGTGAGTTAAAAATAGATACATGAGGCTAAAGCCAGTTCTGTTATTTTTTTTAACTGTGGGACTTTCTTTCTCAGAATTTTTTTTTTAGATTCCCATCTAGGAAAAAAGGAGGGGGTTAGAATATTAAAACTAATTTGTGCTTGTAGCCGACTGCAAAAAAATAATAGCTACAATACTAGCAATGAATGTCCATTTTTGTAGAATACATATATTGTTAAAAGTCAGCAAAGGGGATTTTTCTCCCACTCCACTCCTAAATATAACGCTAGTTAGAAAAAGTGAGGAATTTTCCACAATACCTCACCCTACATTTTTTTTTTCAGCACAACCAGCTTAGAAACAAAGAGCTGCATTTACCCCCCTCTAATGATGCTGCTCACGTTTGAGTTATAGCCCTTCCTGAACTTTATTCTCCACGGGAGATCGTGGAAGGGGTTAGGGGGAATCTCTGCAGCTTTGCTTTCATTCTTTCAGCACCGTTTTCCATTAAAATGAGGATAAGACCCAGAGAAATCTGACTTTCTGAAATACCACAAAATTACAAACTTCACAGTCATAATTACAGTCATTACTATGTTTTAAAGTCCTTCAAAGTGGAATAATGAATATATCTTTATATAGGCCTAAAGTAATCTTTTAGGAGTAGACTGAAATTGAGATTTAAATAAATATGTTACAAATGTTGAGGGACATTCAGCACTAAGAACTCATCAAAGTCACAGGGCCGAATAGCTGTTGGTACATTTTACATTTTTTAAAAAATATTTATTTATTTTCAGAGAGAGGGGAAAGGAAGGAGAAAGAGAGGGAGATAAACATCAATGTGTGGTTGTCTCTCACGTGACCCCAACCGGGGACCCAGCCTGCAACCCAGGCATGTGACCTGACTGGGAGTCAAACTGGCAACCTTTTGGTTCGCAGGCCGGTGCTCAATCCACTGAGCCACACTAGCCAGGGTACATTTTACATTTTATAACTGTTTTTACAACTTGATTTTAATAATCGTGTTTTTCTTTTTTTTTTTTAGGTAGAATTAAGTCCATCTGCTTACAAATAACACAGATAATGTTACACTTTCATAACTACAGTGGCAACAGTAACCTTATCTTGTCATCTTTAAAAATATAAACTCAATTATTTTAAGTACTTTAAAACCTGAGTTCCTAAAAATAATTTTATATATTCCACTGGCAGTAACATTGATCCACAACTGATCAGCTTTGTGTTTGGATTTAAATATTGATGTCACCAGCTCAGCATCACTTCAATGCCTCAGTTGGTTATGATTCTGTCCAATCCCAGCAGGCGCAATTATTTCATTACTGAAAAGGAACTTAAACAGGAAACAGGAAAGCTTTTCAAAAAGTCACCATAAAAATGCTTGCATACATAACTCATTTTTCAAATTGCCTAAGAAAAAATCGGAACCTGTTTCCTTTGGAAAGAGTTCAGTTTGGTTTCCAGTTACACAGCTTCTGGCAGTGGTCTGGCTCGTCGCTGGGGGACACACAGCTGCACGGGGACAGATTCCTGGTGGGGTGACTTCTCTTTGTCATACACACCAATGCTAACTGGCATAGGAATGCACACTGCCAAATGTGTTGTTACCAGTTTTTAAAAATGTGGTTGAATAGGAAAGTACTAAATAGAACTCATCCTTTCAAAGTAACATTTTAATGAAATTCACTCTGGTACCATCAAGAAATAAAGCATTTTGGGAGAAAACTTTTAATTTTGAAAGAGCCAGCTCAGTGAAACTGACATGACAGCCTATTTTTTGGAAATAGTGTGTAAGTGACCAGAAACCTAGGAAATATTAGGAACTAAATAAATGCATGGGGAGACTTGTTGTTGTTGGTTTTGTTGTTGTGGTGTTACTATTTCCACTCACCAGCTCGAAGGGGTCGTGGGACTCCCCCAACAAAGATAGTTTTTCTGGGGTCCAAAGGCTGAGAACCATCCATTACAAAGTCACTGTCACTTAGGTTCCATGGTCGAATTTGCACCTGAAAAAAAGGTGTTTACTTGGTCCTTACTTCATTTCCATCAACCCCAAATGAGAATAAGGTGACTAGACACAAACCCACTGATTTGTGCATTTTACAACATACACAACACAAACAAAAACCCAGTTATTACTTAATGTAATCTGCATTTAGTGCCTTTCAATAGGACTCCTGGGAAATCTACTTATAGGTGCTATACTCAACACTGGAGACATATACCATGAAACCTTCAGAAACCACCTGTGGCTTAAAAAAAGCAGTCTTTTAGAGAGAGATTCCGGGTTTTGAATCAGACCCATTTTTGCACACGACAGACTATTTATAACCTGTCACAGTACAGCACCTAGCTTTTTAAGAGCTCATCTAAAGGAAGGGAACATGAACATTTAAAATATTTTCTAAAAATTATCTATATGTCTGGCTTTTAAATTCTTATCACCCCTAAAATTAAAACACTTATCTTTCAGCAATATGATTTAACATAGACTAATACTCATCAAGTTAGCATGGTATTACCAGCAATATCAAAGAGTAAAGCACACTGAATTATCTACTTTTGGTTTACCTGATTTTTCTAAACATGTCTGGTTAAATAAAGCCTAGAAATTAAAGTACATTTGTTATATCTCAGTCAACTGGGAATCTGACTTCCTGCCCACAATTTATACTGTTTTATTATACAATAAAAAATAAGTTATTTCATCAGAATCTGAACCTTAAATACATCCTTTCAATCCATCACTGAATTATCAAACAAAAGCTTAAAACAAAACAAAACAAAACAAAACAGAACCACAAAAAACCCTCCCGTACTGAAAGGCAAGTTTCAGCACCACCTGGGAACAGACCAGCCACGTGTGTTTTGGGAGCGGGCAGAGGCAGAGATACCGGTGCCCGTCCTTGCAGAACATGCCTCTCCTTTCTCCTCACAGTTCAGGATAGGAAGCAAAGCACCTGCATTTTCATTTCCTAGTATCGACAAAATTCTTCATTTCCCCTATTGCTCAACTGTCAACAGTTAATGCAAGGAAACACATAAGAAAATTTCTTACGTGGTTTGGCTTCTATCTAGGAGTACTCCCATCTGAAAGGCAGTAAATCTGCTAGTTTCATGTTCCAAACACTTTGAATCAACTTTAAAACTGGCATTGCTCAGAAACGGTCTACACATTCCTTATGATTCCTACAAAATTCACTCCCACCTAACTTTTTGCCTTTTATGACACTGTTGCCTTCACTAGTTAGCCAGAAGCCATAAAAATCTCCCTTTTCCCCTAGGTCCTGAGAACCGGGACCTGTTTGCAATTCTGTAAACATTCAGGCATTTGGCTCCACCTATGTTGCATGGGGGGAAAAAAAAGATCCAGTTATTTCTTTGTAGAATTTGGTCTATTTGACTAAAATAGCATTCCCTTAACATTTGCCACAAAGGCAGATTCACTAGTATTATAAAACATCGCTTTTAAGTGACTTCATTCAGGGGGATCAGTTCATAAGGTATACAAATGTCTAATCACTATGTTGTAAACCTGAAATTAATATTATAATACAGTATGCCAACTATAATTGGAAAATAAATTAAAAAAGTAAAAGCAAAGTCAAAAATGCCTTCATGAATATGTTACTAATTTTTTAATCAAAAACACAATTTCTAGCCCTGGCTGAGTAGCTCAGTTGTTTAGAGTGCCATCCTGACACACTAAGTCAGAGCACATACAAGAAGCAACCAATTAATGAAACAAGTAGAACAAATCTTTAAATAAATAAATAAATAAATAAAATGAAAAATAAACAAGCTAAAATAAAAACACTATTTCTAGACACTGTAATAACAATTCTAATGCCACCAATGGAAAAAAAAAGGGATGTATCTTTTTCTATGCAGAGCCCTCTCTTATTTTAGTCTTATTCTTAATAAAGTAGTTAAGGCAGCTTCAAGACCTAGTAATTCCAATCACTTTATGGTAGTTGAGTTTGATCCTGGATCACTTGGTTTCACAAATGAAAACAATTCCTGTGCAGTATCCACAGTGTTCTGGTTTCATTTAATCAGAATCACAGAAAATGCAGTCTTCTATAATAGCTGTGGGTTACTGCTGCTCAAAGAACTCTGCAGATCTCAAACCTTCCTGCTGAGAGCTACCATCACTGCTCCCCACCTCCCACCCTCACTTCATCACATCACACACAACCCATTCCACTGCCCTTTTCTTGGCATTATAGATTAGGTAAAAATATAGGAAGCAGAATCAGGAGACAGTAATGATTAACCCCATTCATAAAACACACATTTCCCAGGCTACCAGAAAACAGCTCCTCAGAGCCTGTACCACTGCAGAATCAGAGAAATGTCCATACATGCCAACTTTGGCACACTCGCCACGCTAAGCAAAAGTCATGTAGTCCTATTTGCACTGAGATGTTCCGTTCACATTTTGGCAAATCTCTGAAACATAAGCTCACTCTCACACAAGACATGTTCTCCATCTTCCAAGGTTTATTCTCAGGCCTGATAGCCATGTTCTATCTTTCTGACTTACTCTATGAATATATTTTCTGGCCCTTTAATATATTTTACACACACACACACACACACACACACACACACACACACACGTTTTACTACTTTTTAAATACCATACTTTATAAGCTGACTCAAGTACTTTGTAGAAAGGGGCAGAAGATAAATAAAAGAATTATCTTTGTTTCTTTAATAATTAGTTTTGAGATTGAATGAAATTAGAACTCTGTCCTAATTCAACATTAATTTTTGAATTGATTTGAGAGAGAGAGAGAAAGAGAGAGAGAGAGAGGGAGGTCATTTTGTTGTTCCACTAATGCATTCATTGGTTGATTCTTATATGTGCCCTGACTGGGGATAGAACTCACAACCTTGGCATATTGGGACGACACTCAAACCAACTGAGCTGTCCTAATTCAATATAAATTTATACCAGCAATACAAATTTCGCATATACAGGGATCAGTGTGTGTGTGTGTGTGTGTGTGTGTGAGAGAGAGAGAGAGAGAGAGAGAGAGAGAGAAACAACTCTTCCAGTATATTGTCCAATAGGCTGTCGTAGGCTATATATTCTGGGCAGGAAAATCCTCAACATTCAGAGGAAAAATGTAGAGATGTGACCAGAAATGGTGAAAATTCCAAAACTGATTCTCCTTCCTGGAGAAACCTGACCACATTTGCTTATACAGATGACTCCACAATGCACCACCCATCAGCTCTCCAGCCAGGCAATGCTCTCACAGCAGGGGTTACACGAAACCACACGTCTGCAGGGCCGGACAGGCAGCACAACTGTGCAAAGCCACCAGCACAACAGCAGGCAGGCAATGACACACTGGATAAATCACTCCTTCTAAAGGAAGCAGACACTTTTCAGCTCTAGCAAGCAGCTATAATTTGCAGATGTGCTGTCAGACTTTTCCATTTTTCAAGAGTAGCTAGATTTTTATGTAAAAATTCAAAATTTTAAAATGTTGGAAACTAACTCAAATGTTCAAATCACTGTACAGGCTAAACGAAACTGTCTGCAGGCAGGCCCATCCATCCTGCAGGCCCCGTGTGTGATTGCTGACCAGAAGGTTTAGTTATCACACAGCTCCACAGCACTTCTAAGAGAAAAATACAAAATGGCTTTTCTTTATTTCTTTCTGAAGCATGGATTCCTACTGAACCTCTGTTGCGGGCCATGAAACCTACTTCTGGCTGAATTATTTGTCTTCTAAATTTTTGTCTTCCAAATTAACAGCCTGCTTTATATAACTGCTTATCTCCAAAAGCAAAATCTTTTTAAGGATACAGTAAAAAACCAAACACAAAGCTTGGCCGTATAAATTTATAGCATATAGTAACTCTAACAGACTTCAAGAGATCTGAAAGAATGTAACTTTGATAATATCAACAGTTATTATCAACAATACTAAAAGCACTAATTTTCCTTTTCAAGGTTTCCCAAGTGTGTTCTGTGAAGTGCAGGTCCCCAGGGTTGTTCTGCCAGACCAGCAGTGTTTGGAAAAAGGTATAAACTATCCCTTCCTTCTTGGAGTTTCACAGCATCTATTGGTGTATAACAACTGAGGGCACTACAAGAAGTTCTATAGGCAAGAAATCTGTTGAAATGTTTTTTAACCCACCATTTCAAAAATTACCTCTATGGAACCTATCTTTTGCATAACATCTGTTAATATCCATACTTTGATGTATCAAAATATGGAATAAGTTTGAACTATTTGAACAAAATGTTGAAACTTTAATCCAAGACTTTTCCTCACTTCCTGCTATTGCTCTGAAAGGGTTGCTTCTGTAGAAATTAACATTAAATGGTTAAGAGTATAGTAAATTTAAATACTAGACAACTGTTCAAAGAACTGAAAATTTTCTGACTCAACTGCACGAAAGAGTTGTTAATAAATCAGTTTGACTATTTTGTCATCAATAAAGAATAAATTATCTAATTATAGGTCTATATAGAAACTAAAGTTTTGTCCTAGTTAAAACTAAAAGTCATTATTACTAGGAGTAAGATTATGTCAGGTGCTAGAGAAAAAAATTAAGAAATGCTATTTGGGTCACTTATTTTGACAGGAAGCTGTAATATCATTTCCTAAAAAAAATTTCATTGAAGATTTCGAAAGTCTCTATGTTAAAATTAAATATAAATGTATATTATTATATCTTTAATAATAGGATATGAGAAAACATAGTTGGAGTAAAATAGTTTTTAACACGAAGCTTAGAGCTCCCAGTTTCTAAACTTTGCTAAGCCTCTATAAAGCTATAGAATTCTCTTAGCTTGGACCACTGTTTAAAATTTACATATTCATCTCCCAATAAATAATGTTACCTTGAGCTCATTTTGAACGTCATACCCTATACTCCACCCTTGTCTGGCTGTCTCCTTAGATTACAAACGTCAGTCCCGTGAACAACTCCTGCACAGCACCTTCCTTTTCAGCTGTTCATCTCAAGCCTGCTCCAAAAAGCAACCACACTGCTCAGTCAACAGTGCAATCTGGTGGCCAGCCCAGGAAACTAAATGACCAAAAACAACCTCATTGTTATTTGTTCTGTTTCCCATTTCCCATAAAGCACATGGCAAAGACCACCCCTCCCATCCACTCAGCCCCCAATTTCCTTTTTTCCTTTTTTCAATACTCTTCAAATTCCTACTTAAGCTCTTCAGGGAAAAGTCCATTTTTCTTTCCCTAATCCTACAATCCTTTCAATCTCCATGAATCAGAAACAATACTGCAGAACTATCAGCATCCCGACTCTTCTGACAACCAGGATGAGTCAGCTAAACCTAGGTCCGCTGACATGCAGCTGCAACAGCTCAGCTGTGGTGGTAATGAACTCAGACCCACTCCAGTTGTCAGCGATTCTATTTTAAGCACCACAGACCTCACCGAATGACTGGAGTGCCCCACAGTATCACAAATAAACTAGTTTGTGGTTTGTGAGGCATCTTTCTCTCTTCCATGGTGTGAGGGGCTGTTTTATTATTATTAACCACTAAAACTAACAGCCATAACAGCAGTAACTTGTGGTTTAGACTCTTCAAAGTACATTCATATTTGGTATCTCACTTCAACCTAGTTTTTACCACATAGCTCCTCAACAAAAAGGTCAGCCAATTGCTAGGAGTTTAGATGCTACCTATGATTCTCAAGGGCTGCCCTCCAGCCGATGGAAAGGAGGAGATGCCTTCCCTGTGTCTGCTGGGGGATGTGGCCAGAAAGGAACCCAAGAGCTGATCAGAGTCATTGGCTTTGATAAGACTTACATACCCTGGGCAGCTCTGGGGCCTCCAGTCAGAACTCCACTAGGCCTTAAAGCAAAAAAGCTGTAAGTCTCCTACTGAGACTATTCCTCCCATTCCTTAGATAAAAGTATAGTCATGTGTTGCTTAATGAAAGAGATATATTCTGAGAAATGTGTTGTTAGGTGATTTTGTCACTGTGTGAATGTCATGGAGTGTATTTACACAAATCTAGACGGTACAGCCTACCACTGTAATTGTATGTGCTACATTTTTATATGGCTGGCAGCACGGTAGTTCATTTACACCAGCATCCCCACAAACATGTGAGTAATGCATTGTGCTATGACACCACGACATCACTAAGTGCTAAGAACTTTTAGGTCCATGATAATCTTATGGATCGTTGTTGTAGATGTGGTCCATCGTTGACCAAAATGTCATTATGTGGTACATGACTGCGCCCCATACAGCCTCATCAAAGCCAGGATTCTTCTTAGACAAGGAGCCAAAAGTAACCCTGGGGAATTCTCTTCTGCTGTGCCTGAATGCTCCAGGTCCACTCAGGGTCAGAAACAGTCCAAGAACAAAAAGGCATCTGCACCAAGCTGCACAACCTTCCTGACGCATGGAAACCACGGGCGGCTTACAGCCCCCACTAGGACCTTCAGTTACTGCTGACCAATTTAAACAGCACTCTGTATACTGCTTCATAAGGGCACCCAGCACAAAAATACAGCATGCATAAACTGTGCCTCCAAAATGGCGATGCATATCCTTCCTTTATGCTTGGCTTAATAAATTCATTATTACTTAAATGCTATGATTAAAAACTGTACGTATAGCTGGAAATTCAAGGGAACACCTTCCCTCTAAAGGCTTTCCTGACTCCTTCAGGAACATTGACCACTTTGCTCTTTGAGCCCCTGCCGCCACCTCACCAAACACAACTACTCCCTATGATACATCTATCACAGCACCTGCGACTCCTCACTTCATGTACTATCCACCTATTTCCCTCCATTGGACTCCAGGATCCTCTAAGGCTAAGGCCATATCTCTGCAAGTGTCCCAATTGCCCAGCACAATGCCCAGCTCTTAGTGAGAGCTCTGTACTCATCAATAATCTGGTGAATTAACAAAGGTTTTCCTGATGTGCAGACACTGGTGCTTCAAGATGTCCAGTGGGTACCCTTCTACATCCCAGGTCACCCCCCTCACTAAACTGAAAGCCACCTTCCAGGGGCATGGAAACATAGTAAGTCTGACCACCAGTGGGGTCTCTGGACTTGAGACTAATCCATGCCAATTTCCGATGCCACCAGGCAACCAATCTACTGATCAATTCTACTCAGTGATCAGAATTACCTAGTGCTCATCATTACTGCTAATGCTACCACAACAGTTAGAAAGTATAAGCATGACAGATGAGTCCCTTTTGAAAAAAAGAACTAGAACTTTTAAGCACCTACACTGCACCACTGTGGCAGGCATTTTACATATATGATTACACTTAAACTCACTACAACTGTTATGCTGTAAAAATTACACCTACTTTAGGGATAAGAAAATTAAGGATCAGAAGAGTAAAGTCAAATCAGGACTGAAACCCATAGCTTATCTGACCCGAAGCCCGTATGCATGAGCAATCATGCCATGTGCCTGCAGGGCTCCCCGTCCTCCAAGCTGCTGACCACCAGTCACGCTTGCTGACAGTCTCCTGGACGAGTCAAAATGCATTTTTATTTGTGAGTGATTAACCTCTCCCTTCTTTCCAAACTTATTCTGTCCATTTTCAATGCACTGAAGTAGTAACCGATAGACTCCACTTAAATCGAACTAACCCAGCTGTTAGAAAAGCTCAAGAAAATGATTTCGTAATGAAACTGGCACTGTATTTTAGCTATTTCAGCTATTTTAACTTCCAGGTTCACAGCCTCAGGCAATTGTGCTCTGCAGCCATAGTTTTGTCCAGTGTCTATATAAATGTGTATTTTCAGCTCCACGGTACCAGGACAAGGATATTGTTATGGGCATGCTGATCACTAAAACTCTTCAGAGGAATGTACACAAAAAAGTTCAAGTTACCTAAGTTCTTCCTACGTAGAAGCCTATTCTTTGAGTGAGCTCCATGGAATACTAATTCCATCGAAATCTTCACAAGTATAATTCCAAGACAGGAATATAATATGCTGGATTAACAATATTATACAAGTTTATTTACTGTAAGACTTGTCAGAACTGTAATATATCAATGTTTCCCAAATGTTTTTGGCTATGAAACATTTAATTAATGGAGAAAATAGATATCAAATACACAAAGTAAGTGCTCATTAAATGATACCTATTATTATTATGAGCAAACCTTTTTGTTGGTGTTCCTTTCAGGACACCAGTGTTTGATGGAACAAGTGTTCTTCAGAACCTACTTTGGAAACCACTGAATATGATCCCTTAGGAGACAGATCAGCTGTTTTGTAAACTAGATACCATTTAGTATGCTGGAACTGCAGCATCTTTTAGACCTCCCCAGGAAGGAATAACAGTGTCCAAAGACTCAAGCACTAAAAAACTCTGGTCCCATTTCAAACTCAGAGAATCAGGGGGAAAACAGGATTTATTATGAACAGGAGCTACTTCTTTCATTTTAGAGGAGGAACCCTCCTTTGGAGAAATTCCTATGATAGAAGGTGCCTAAACCACAAATTTAGGTCAAGGATTCAAGGAACAAACAAATAAATGAGGAAAATCAGAAGTGTTGAAGATTTCCAAGGTGTGTTATAACAAAACCAGATTTGATTGAGCCAAGATAAAACTACAGTTGTTATCTTAGAAGGTAGTAGATGGAGAATGAAAGAGTTTTAGGAAATATATCACAGATGCAAGGACTGAGGCCGTCCACCAAGGTGCCCTGTCACTCAGCCCCTATCTACTTTTCCCAGTTTAATTTTTCTCGACTCCCTTTCATACACTTGTGCTCCATCTAACCAACCTAAATGTTCTCCATTCATACCACTCAGTTTCTCATTTCTGTGTTCACACTGTTGTCCTTCTTGAAAATGTCTATTTACCAAACCTCCATCCCTTTCCTAGCCAATCTCTAAACTCTCTTACTCCTTCAAGGCCTAGTTCAAATGACACATCATTCAAGAAGCTTTCTTTTATCACTCCAGGTATTTATAAACTCTCCAAAGTACTCAGTGTGTATATAAAGCTTGTTTTATCTATCCATTATACTATTAACTTTTTGACACAGGATTTTATGTCTGATTCATAATAAATTCTGATTCATAGTAACCAGTACAAACGCCTTGCCCACAGAACACACTCAAAGGTGGCTTGAAGGATGGAAGGCAGGCAAATCATTTGAACAGATGACTGTATGTGGGCTGAAATGGCTGCAACAGCAGGTACGATTCGCTATAGATGGTGCAGTGATCAGGGAAGGCTTCAGGAAAGAGATGGCATTTGAGGGGCATCTTAAAATAAGGGAAGGAATTAGAAATTAAGATGGGAACAGAAATATTTCAGTTAATTAAATATGGGGTTCAGAAGTAAAGCAGGAAAAGGTAAAATGGGAAGAAATTTAAAGTCAGACTGGGAAGGTATCGAATGCCGGGAAAATGATCTGGGCTGCTTTTGTGACCAGAGGAATGGTCACAGAGGACTAAATAGGAATGACAGATAGACCAGAGGACTAAAGAGGAATGATTGAAAGTGCTGGAGATCCCGCTAATATATAATATATGGGGGCATGGGAGACCAGCATGATAGACAGCATGGGCAGATTAAACCGGCCTCCATTTTCAGCTTCCTCGCCCCCAACATTTTTTAAAAAATTTTGTTTTCAAGTTTTAAGAGGATGACAATGTTACCAAAGCAATGAGCTTTATGTAAAGAACTGACTTTACATAAGCACTTCAGTTTGGTAGGGCAGTTTTTAAATACCGGGGTGGGCAAAAGTAGGTTTACAGTTATGAGTACAACATACAGAGCTCATTCTTATATTATTATTTATTTACTGTATTATTTGTCTTTTTATTATTTCATATTTTTACTTATGATTTAACTTTTAGGTAATGATGACTGTTAATTTAATCTAGTTTTGCCCACCTCTGTATATAGCAAAATCAATCTTTCATATTTCAGCATATTTATAAATTGTGATGCGCTATAAAGTAGGAGGAAGCAGAAAACTTCTCCAATGCTCTTTTCAAGGTGTTTACTACCCCACATCTCTGGCCAAAGTGTTCTAAGAAGGTAAGACCCATAAATCTCCTTCCTTGCCCTGGCTGGGGGGTCTCAGTTGGTTAGAGCATCATCTCACACACCAAAAGGTTACGGGTTTGATCCCGTGTCAGGGCCCATACTCAGACTGCAGGTTCAATCCCCCGTAGGGGTGCGTATGGGAGGCAACTGATCACTACTTCTCTCACATCCATGTTTCTCTCTCTTTCTCCCTTTCTGTCCCTTCCTCTCTAATATCAAAAACATATCCTTTGGTGAGGATTAAAAAAAAAAAACAACTCCTTCCTTAGCTCCTTTTCAAGGTTACTCTTTTTCAGCCCCTATCTCTGTTAGACCCTTCTAGATTTCCTGCTCTATCAGTTTGCTGTGTTGAACTTTCAGGATCAGTCTATTTATACCTCTTTAACAAGAGAGCCCAGAGTCTCAATGTCTGCCCACTTCACTGGACACCTGGACAAGGACGTAGCTGTCCTCTAAGATGCCTGGGACAGCTGAGCTTTGGAACTCCTCTTGCTGGAGAAGGAAAGAAAAAATCATGTATCTAGAAGTTCTGTACTAGCTCCTGCTCTTGCCAAGTTGTTTACCCATTCTTTGGGACTGAGAGGTCAATTAATCAGGCCACAAATACAATTTCTTTTGCTAACTTTCAGGGTCAGACCTATTCATAGAATATTCTGAGATTAGCCGTTTAATGAAAGAAAGGATATCACGGACCAAAAATATCTCCCTGATGCTACCTGAAATCCACTAATTAAGGGTTTAAGTTAAAAAAGGAAACATGATCTTAGTTTAAATCAGAGGGAACCTTGCTATCAGGCTCTGTACTAGGAAAAGGATCTGGTTAACCTAATCCCCACAAAGGGAACAGGGTTTGCTGCAGGGAGGTGGGTGAGGGAGAAGCATAGGGGGAAGGACCGTGGGTAGAAAATCTGTGAGCTCATTTTGGAACGTGGTATATCTTCAAGGAGAAATCCAGGGAGGATTGGAGAGAACTAAACAACAGAATGAGGGCACTGGGATCCCGAAAGGTAGCCAAGCTAAGGAGCAAAAAAAAAAGTGAGAAAGAGCCATAGCTCAGAGAATTTGGTGAATGAGCTCCAAAGGTTGACTTTACCTTGAGTTATTGCCAAGGTCCTCATTTACTCCCAAATGTTCAACCCAGGTCTCCCTTTTTGTGGGAGCATCCAAAGTGAGGTGGAAGGTACAGAAACCTGGCAGGGAAGTATGGCCAAGTGAAGTGGGAGTGAGGGACGTGTAGCTGAAGCACAGGAAGAGAAGGTTTCATAATGGAGCCACAGAGTTGGAACCAAAAATGGGATCCCGTTCATTAGAATTACAGGTGTTTGGGGACTTCTATGTTTCTCAGCCTACATTTTTTTTCAACTTGTTTATGCTGGAAATTCTGAGTATGCTTGGGTCAAAGAAATATGTGATCGGCAGCCACCATTCAGAATTCACCAAGCTCCAATAAAACTGCTTCACTTGAGCTCAGAAAATGAAAACTGCAATAAGGCAGAAATTTGTAGAAACACAAAAAATGAAAGTTAGTTTCTCCATAAACATTTCCAAGACAGATTACACTAATTATTTTCAAAAGTACTTCAAGCCAAAGGTAATACATGTGTTTGGAGTGAAAACACTCAGCAGCACTGGTGGTGCCTCCATAGCACCTCCACCTGAAACCATCACCGCTCATTCCCCTTCTCAAGACATGTCCAGTCCTGGTGAGGTTTGCCCCGACAAGGGCTAGTATCCTCCTCCTCCCACAGAGCCAGTGACGTGCCTTCCAAGGTACCCAGAACCTACGTGCTCCTCTCCAGTCTCCACCCTTCAATTCAACTGCTTCTTAATCTACTACAGGCATAACTATCACAACATGTGCCTCTACCCCTCTGCCTTTTTATATATGTACATGCATTTCTAATCCCCCCCTATAAGTCTACGAACAATCCCACTTTAACCCTTTCCAGTTCACTCCCACTCCCCTTCTACTGATGTGCCAGTGGCGGAGGCACTCTGGAGGTTGACCTTTACCTCTCAGACATATGACTCTGAAAACTGGGTTCAGTCTTTCTAATTTCACACTATTCCAAAGAGATTTAGGGAAGTTATATCAGCTTTCTTATTATTCACCCAGATGAAACCCTGCACACTCCCATGGCAGTCAGTCCTGATGTCTTCCCCATAACACACAGCCTCTCCACACTGCTTAGATTAAGACCAAAGTTAACAAAGGTTCCCTACTCTTTCTCCCCACCTACTGTCTGCCCCACCTGTATGCTAACCTGCCCAACAACTGTTAATTGTTGTCATAAAATGTTTTTATGGTGCCAGAATTTGAAAATTACAGTGGCATATTCATACTTGTTTATATCCTGTTTCTTATGAATCAATTATTCTAATACGCTCAATATCCCCATTCTTTAGCACCCCACCTTCTGTTTTACATACTGCAGTCTCCCCCTTCTAGGTGGCCAAGTCCCAGCATCATTCTCCTGCAACCAACTGTAAACTCTGTCCTAGATAGAGGTCATCATTTTTCCACACAGGGGTTACCATGTAGATAAGTTCTAACCTTGTTCTTCTGAATTCAATAGCCCTAAGTTAGACTAATAGCACCATCCAGTTACACTGCACAAGTACCTGACGTCACCAAATGTTTTCACATTCATTTTCCTCTTATCTGAGCCTCTTGACATCCCAAAGAGGGACCAGTATTCTTCCCATTTTATAGATGAGGAAGCCAAGATTCAGCAAGGATAAGCAGATATTTAAAGGCTAGAGTCAAGACTCTAACTTCTATGTCCAGCCCCAATTCTCTTCCCAAGCACATTTCTGAGAATACATCCAGCTGCCAAGCAAGCCTTACACTTCCAGTGTAAGTCTTACAGGGGATGCTGCAGGCCCCATGGTAGGTAGAGGCCTGGAACCGTATCACTATCTTACTGTATTTCCCACTCCTAGCACCAAGTCTTCACACACAAATTGCCCCTCCCAACTTCCCACAGATCCTTACTTCTTCTATGTTACCAAGTTCTTTTCTTCTGCTCAGAGAACATAGTCTTGCCCCTTCTCCATTGATACCCACTGTGCCAGGAGAAAGCAAGAAGTCTTCCTCTTATTCAATGACTTACTCAAACTCATTGATTCAGTAACCACAAACTGTAAAAGTGTACATTTATGTATGGCTTTGGGTCCATGTTTTCTGTCCTTCCCCTCTCCTGGGCTGTTCGAAGATATCCAGTTTAGAGGGTAAGCTCCTGGCCCAAAAGGCTCTGTTTGGCCAGCTGTGGGTACTCGCACAATGCCTTGCATTCAAAGGCACGTAAACATTGATGATTATGATCTTTTAAAAAATTACCCCTGCTCTTGATCTGAAATAATAATAGAAACCAGCTGCCAAAACCATTAAGAGCATTATTTACTTCAATTCAGAGTTGCTGAATAAGAGTTAGGTTAAAAGAGCTGTAAAGGGAAAGACAAGGGCACATTTGTTTATATGCATTCCCAAAGGTATAAAATGAAGTTCCGAGTAATTTGTTATTAGCTCCCATCAACAACAGTCCAGGTTCTACTGCATAGCAAGGTCACCCTGGGTGAGAGGGTCCTAGTTTCAGCATTCCCACTACAAGAAGGAGACGATCACTATTCCAATTGCATGTGTGCTCCAGAAAAGCAACAGGTGGCTTTGTGTTACTTACCGGTTTGTCTTTGATGGTGGGGCTTGACACACACAGGTACAGTTTCCCATCTTCTTCTAGGCAGGCATCTATCAAAGCTTGTACTGAGCTCTCCTCCTGGAACAGCAGAAAGGCATAGCCTTGGGGGGGAAAAATGGCGTGGGGAGGAATCAGTGAATTGAACTCAAAATACCAATTAAAAATTTACCTATTATTTTACTAAAATCTAAAAACTTGCAGTGGGACACAGGGAAATAATAGTTACTGATACCCTATTGTGCCAGGCATTGTATCAGGTGCTCTATAGACACTACCTCACTGCAGGCCTGACACATGCAGCAACACGGATACACCTTGAGCACATTATATACTAGGTGAAAAAAGCCAGGCACAAAATATCACAAAATGTATGGTTCCATGTATATGGAATGTTATAATAGGCAAATATATAGAGACCAAAAAATAGATCAGTGGTTGCCTAGGGCTGGGGGACTGGAGGGAATACGTACAGGGTTTTTTTGGGGGGGGGTATGATAAAAGCTTTCAAAAATTAATTATAGTGGTGGCTGCATAACTCTGTGAACATACTGAAAACCACTGCACTATACATTTTAAATGGTTGAACTATATGGTATGTGAATTACATCTCAACAAAAGTTGTGAAAAAAAGCGCCAAACAATAGGCTAGTGTGTTACTTCTGATGGTGATGCTCTGCTTCTCCAAGGATACTCTCTTGCCTCCTGACAGCATATACGATCTATAAACATGGGTGCTAGCTGCAGGGTTTCCATGGACACGGCCAGCTTTGTTCAGTTCAATTCAGTAAGATTCAGTGAGCAACTTTAAAAGTGGGACACAGTCTATGGATTAGGAAAAATCTGAGATGAACAAGACTAGGTTCCTGCTCTCAAGAGGATTATGCAGTAGAAGAAATAGATGTTTAGACAATCAATTGCAAGCTCCAAGTTGAGGGAGTTAAGTGGAGACAAAAGGTGCCAGGGGACCCCAGAGGAGTAAGGACTGTGACTTAGGAGAATCAGCAAAGACTTCAAAGAGGACAACAGACATTCAAAGGGCCAACTCTGCACTTGCTGCCACACTGGCATTCACGAATGACAGCTGAGCGAAGGTCCGTCTTGAGCTAGTCTAAGCCTGAGGACTCAACTATTCAACCTCTACAACCCCGCTAGCTTTGCTAAGTCTCTCAGCTGTCACCTCCACTGCCAGTTCTGCTACTGATCTCAAAGAAAACCAATGCAGTTCTCCTCTGGTGCGTGGCGTGCCAGAAAGATAAGTAGTGGAAAAGTATAAAACCCTCACATTCAGAAGATTCTCATACCTCAAAGATGTTAATCAGCTAGCCTAGAAGCAAAGCTCTCTGGAGTCCTGGGCAGTTTTAATGACACTGGCAGTGGATAATGAATAATGGGTACTTCTTTTTAAATCCTTTTTCCAAACTCCTCCTCTTCTACACAGAGCATCCAAGCAAACATAGCAGGAAAAGATCAAGTCCTACTCAGCCCACCAAGAGTGACCAATGCAAAAGGCAGAAGCAAACAAACAGGGAAAAGCACCAAGCCCACAGGAGTGAGTATGTGGATGCAAAAGGGAGGCCGCCTGCATGTAGGACCCAGAGCTGTTTTCTGGGCTTTGCTCTCAGCCTGGATGGGTCAGAGGGTTCAGCAGGGGGCCAGGCGTGAAAAATAAATCCTAACTGCAATACTCTAGAAGATAATATACCATTTCTTCATATCTTTTCTCTTGTGGAAACAGTATCAAACTATAACCATACCCCAGGGAATCTATTAAAAATTCAGTATATTCATTTAATGTGAAAACATTAATTCCACTTGCCAAAGACAGTATTAGAGAGGAGTGAGTTAAAAAATGCAAACTTCACAAGGAGGAGGTGTTAGAATGTGCTCTCAAACCTCCCGCCTCACCAGGTTAAATCCTGGTCCAGATTGTCCACAAAGGCCCTAAGGGGCACACAGGATATCCTGTTCTAGGACAGCACCCTGCCTGTGTGCACTGTGCACAGACACATCAAAAAGGCCTGGGCGTGGGGCACGCCAGTGAGCTGGGCCTGTCCCCAGCACCTTGCCACTGGAAGGCCACTGGGCTGACTGTCCCTTTCCTGCACGTCACTGCCCGCTCTCTGCAATCTTCCACATCAAATCCTGCACTGGGTTCAATTTGGGCATCAGAGGAAAAGGAGGGTATCTCCCCGGAGCAGCTGAGTAGCTCCCACAAAGGCATGCAGATTTCCACTCAGGCCTATCTCAGTCTAGAAGTCAACACTGGCAGTGAGCAGAGTAAAAACAACTCGGAGTCACAAGTAAAAGCCTACGACAATGTTATTACCAAGAAAAATGTCTACAAACAACTTATTTCCCTTTCCCAGGAAATGGTCCATAATATGCTACCAATTTCTTCAAGATGGCTCTTTTACAACAAATCATCTCTATGCCCTGGTCAGCAAGCTGCCACTCTCAATAATGACAATATTATCTTGGCACTACAGATGATGTGTGTGACTCAGGTCCAGCAATTTCCTTCAATCCTACTTCCTACCTCAGGCCTCCCAAGCAAAACAAAATGCACCAGAAACACTACAAATCACTCATGAAAACAGCCTTATGATACTTTCGCCTACTAAAACACCTTCTGATAGATGACCCCTAGGTCAAGCAAACCAGGATAACAACAAAATTCAGAGGATTAAAAAAAAAATTAGGGAGGAAGACTCCTTCCAATACATTTCCCTCTTGATCTTCAAAAATTCAAGGTCAAAGTAAACAAAGTAGAAAAAGATCCCTTCAAGAATAACAAGGTCAATGTGAGGTAGAAATTAAATCAATGATTTACTAAAAGGCAAATTCCACAAGGTACTATGAAAAGAGTTCTAGACTAGCAATCAGAGGGTCTGGATCTGGGTCTAAGACCTAACATTTACTGTGTGTGGTAACAACAGCTAGTAGCTACCATCCACTGAGCATCTACCACGCACCAGGCACTGCTCTAAGTGCCTTATGGGTATTAATTCATTTCATCTTCACACACACCTGGGAGGTAGCCCCTATTTTAAATTCTGTTTTACAGTTATAGAAATTACAGTGATTAAGAGACTTGTTCAAGGTCACCTCGTAACTGATAAAACTATGAATTTGAATATTAATTAAAAATGTCTAAGTCTTGGCTCTTTTCTCTGTAGAATAAAAATAAGTATTTGTCCTGATTATCTTACAGAAATGTATGTTATAAAATAACGTATGTGAAGATACTCTGTAAACTCTATATGTGAAGATAGGATATCATGCAAATGTCAATTTTTCTTTTATTATATTTTCAGTTATTTATGTGATATGTAAAATTAAGTTTTGCATATGTCTCACTTAAAATAGGGTTTAAATTAATGATATATACTTTTTATTTTGTATTTGCATACATTTGATGAATAAAGGGCAGTAATCTAGATAATAAAGAGAAACCTTAATTGAAGTTTTTTTGAATGACAGGTTGACTATTACTATAAACAAACAAAGTGACTGAATATTTGCTTTCATATGTCATTAGCCATTTCCACCAAGAAAGAGAATGCTCAGATGGGGTATCTTTGCTGATGTTAATACACTCTTTAAATAAAAACCTATTATACCTATAAATTAAGCTCTTCAAACTGTCACTATGATCTCAGGTTCTTCTATTAGTTTGAAAGATATAGAAAAACTTTTCCAAAAAATGATAAACTCCCTCACCTCTGAGCCAGAGAGATAACAGGGTTATAAAACTCCTCAAGTTTCAGAACTGGTGACCTTGTTTCCCAAACACCTGAGAAGTATGTGGGTACTTTGGAGACACGGTGACCTACAAGAGGCCCTCAACTCAGAGCCAGTCTGTGGGTGGAAAAACGGGCTCCGGGGAAGCGGTAGGAACCCTTGGCACTGTCACCACCACGGCCCTGGATTACAGGCAGAATAGATGGCACAAAACTGCTTGCTTTCCACTGGTGCCAAACAGGCTGGGGGAGGAAGGGCAGAATAGTGAGGGATTTCTGGACAAGCCTGGGCTGACAAATGCACTCCTCTGTGGTAAAGAGGAACAGGAAGGTATGGGGGGGATGAATGTGCTAAATTGGGAAAATTCCATTTTACTTGGCCACGTTTTTAAAGGGAAAATTTAATTAAAAGATTTTTTTCTCTTAATACTTGAAAACACATTAAGTATAACAACCTTCAAAATGTTCTTGGCTACCTTTCAAAAAACAAAGCTTCCTGAGTGCTTAAACACATAATTTTGCATGTTATAATTTTTAATACAGATCCCTAGTGCAAATAACAATCACCACCAACTTCATGACCACAAACTTCAGTTCCTAAGTGCTTAAAATGCGCCAGGCACTTTGCTAATTAATAAGCAAGCACTTTACGTCTGTTAGCTCTTTTCATTCTCATAGCAATTCTATGAAGTAAACACAGTTGTTATTACCACCATTTTACAGATGAGGAAACAAACTCCAAGAGGTTAAGGGACACCTCAGATTAAAATGTAAAAATTAAATTTAGAATTAAAACCTAAGTCAGTTTCCAGAGCTCAAACTCTTTAGCCATTAACTTACACTGTCTCACCAAAAATGGTAAGATAAATTTTCATGTGTCAATTTATTATTTATTGTCATTTTGTGATAATGATCATTTGCCACAGAAGTAACAACAAATAATAATAAACAAAGAAAGTATTTTAGTAACAAGAAGTGGTCACCCGAGCTTCAATCCTAAAATTCAAGGCTTATGTAGCTATATTTGCTCTAAAGCCCACAAAATCTAATTTAGAAGAGCTGAAATGATGAATTCCAAAATAATCATGAGAAGTTTAGATTTAGTTTTATTTAGGTCAATCAAATTTTCTTATTTAGTAAAGATGTTTATTGGTTTTCACTGTATTTTTAAGTTATATATTTAGAATGAAGGTTCTTGAGGGATTTAAAGAACAGGTATCACCAAATTAAATAAGATTTTAATAAAATGAATATCACTGTAACAGTAATAATCGACTTAAGCAAGAATTGTCAGTGTGCCCTAAAACCAGTGGGTGAATTTGGGGAAGGGATACAGGACAGTCACAAAATCTTACAGTACCACTTCACAGATGAGTGTTGCAAAGGGAGGAAAAGGTTCTTTTACAATGGAGGAATCTGGCAGATGAAACCTCAACCCAATGATTAAACTCAACATTACCAACAAAGGGTGAACTGACATCACAATACTCTGTCCACCCTGTTCTGTGTCCTTTGTAGGCACCACCTACATAGTCCTCCTGCTAACAGTGTTTCACCTGCATCTCATTATGAGGAAACGATCAGTAATTCCAAAGTAAATGAAAAAAGATACAAAAATTAAATCTAAGGCGAGCCTATGACCAGCTCTTGGATTAAAAAAATAATAAAACAGCTCTAAAACACATTACTGAAGCAATCTGGGCAACTCCTGTTCTCAGGAGACATGCTACAGCACTTAGGAGGGCCTTGACGTCTATAACTACTCTCAGATGATTCATCAACAATATATCCATACAGAAAATACACACAGGGACAGAAAAAAGAAAGAGAGCAAATGTAGCAAAATGCGAACAACTGGTGAATCCAGAGGATGGCTATATAGGTTTTCTTTGTACTATTCTTGTAACTTTTTTGTAGGTTTGAAATTTTTTTAAATAAAGGTTTGTAAAAATGATTTAAAAATTTAAAAACCACAATGTGGTCTTTCTGGAGAAGAGGGTAATATACCTCTCTCATTCTCTAAAGAGTTGTGTGGTCTTTACAAAGGCCCAACACTTCTTAAAATCAACTAATGCTCTTAGGGATTTATAGTTTCAATATCAACTACAGTAGGAAATCAATTCTAGCTTACAGGGCTGTGCCCTGAGCTGCTGCTGCCTTCAAAAAATGGTGGATGACCAAGCAATGGCCAGTTTCTGATTAAGTGAGATCAGCCTCAGAAGGAAGGATCCACGGCCTGAACAGGCAGAGAAATCTCTCCTTATACAGAATCCAGGCTCCCTGATTTCCTATGACCTTCCTAGAGAGGCCTGAAGGGCATCTCTCCAGACAGAGCTGCCTGAGTTCAGACTTTTTTATTTTTTTGGCACAAGAAGTCTGTTACAAACATTCTCTCTGACCTTGACTTTCAGGTCAGAGGACTTACCTGGTTTGCCTCAGGAGTCTGTCTTGGGATTCAATTCAATACCAGCAAAAATATTTAGAAGGTACAAGGTATGATGCTAGGCACTGAAGCCACAAAGATGAATAAGCTAAGGAAGAACCCTGCCCTAAAAAACTCAGCCTGTAAATAAATAAATAAGCAATGTGAACAGTGCTGTTTTGGGGATATGTCCTACAGAACACTGGTGAGAGACAAATGGAGCAGAAGCATACAAACATCAGGGAAAGCTATATAGCAAAGGCCATATCTGAGCTGGAAGAGAATTACTTTTCCAGAAAGTAAGGGCACTCCAAGGTCAGGAAGGAGCAAAGGCATTGAAGGGTCAAAGGGTCATTTCATGTGGAAAACATGAGTAGAGTTAAACAGACTATAGGATTGGGGGCACTGGGTGGGAAGAAGTAAAGCAGCTCATCAACCCTCTACCTGCTGCCTGGAGAAAAATGCAGGTCTCTGAACTGGATTTCTTAAAATTTCCCTCTTGAATGAGAACAGCTGATCTCTACAACTTACTGAACACCTACTACGCGTGCTAGGCACTGTGAGGGAATACTGACATGAGTAAGTTCTCATTCTCAAAAAATTTGTAAGCTAGTGCAATAAGGTCATGAAGAATAAGTGCAAAAAGAACTTTAACCTAGAAACAATGCATTAAGGATCCTAAGTAGTATTTTTAAAAACATATTTTTTTTACAGTTGAACTTCATAGAAAGAAAACAATTTTTTTCCAGTAAAGCCATGGATAGAAAAATCAGGGAAGAATTTCTATAGATGGTAGCACAGAAGCCAGACCTTAATAGTACAGCACAGGTGAAAAATTGACAAAGGACATTCCAAGTGAAGGAATTAGCCTAAATTAAAATGTAGAGATGGTTCTGCAGGTACTGAGTAGCTCCATGGATTCCTAAACATTTCCCTTGATTCAGAACCAATCTTATGTCTTTGACTCTATTACCCAAATATTTTGAGCTCTAGCCTGTTTTGTCTATTACACTAGTAACTGTTGCTCTGTGGGCTTGTTGCTTGGCAGGCAGGAGTGGGGGAAGGTAGGAATGAACAAGAAAATAAGTCTGACTGGTAGAATCACCTTACAGTTGTTGGAAACTGCAATCTACTTCCTGCGTTCTTAGTAAAGTCCTTCACAGCCCTGGAGGGCAGTGAAGTGACCTGGTAGTGACCTGGGGAACCTGGGCTTCAAGTCTGCTCTTTTTATGTAACCACACATTCCATATAAAAGGGGTCCTTGTGAAATCTGCCAATCTGTCAATTTTCATTACAGTTAGTTTTAACAAGCACCTGACTGAAAACTGAGACCACACTATGGGGTATGAGAGGGACTGGACAAAATAGTTGGGCAGTGTTATTATCAACAAGCATTAACATTTCCATCAGGGCAAAGGACACTAATATTATTTATCCCCTATTAAACCTAAGTACTGTGTTGGTGCATAGGTACACAGTCTCACATAATCCTTTCAATAACCCAAGTAGTATTAATCCTGAGTAGTATAAACTCAGGTAAGTAGACTGAGGTTCAAAGATTAAATCACTTGCTCCATGGCATTTAGGCAGCAGCTGCTGGTGCCCACATCTGAGTCCACAAATGCCCAGCTCTTGCCCTGCTGCTTGTTCTCTCCCTCATCCAGCATCATACAACTGGAAACTCTGCATTTTAATCTGGAAGACACTTTCCTACAGATGATGCTTTAGTCTGGCCTTGTATACTGCCAGAACTTTGACAATCTAATTTCTCCTCTCCTTTGCACTTTAATACTCCTCTAATGAATTTTTTTTAAATCCTCACTGGAGGATATGTTTTTTGATTTTAGAGAAAGAGGAGGGTAAGAGAGAGGAGAGGAAGAGAGAGAAATAGAAAACACTGATGTGAGAGAGAAATATCGATCAGTTGCCTCATGTACGTGCCCCGACTGGGGATAGAACCTGCAACCTAGATACATGCCCTGACTGGGATTGAACTCTCAACCTTTTGGTGTACGGGACAATGCTCCAATTGACTGAGCCACCTGGCCAGGGCTCAAATATTTTTCTTAATGTTTTCAATGGGTTTTCTCTGTGCCACCATTTCCCTTTCCCAAGACTGAGGCTATCCATTCTATTCTGAAAGACAACCCAAGTCTTTCTTCTCAGCTTTCAAAATTTTTCACCAGGTCCTCCCAGTAAGCTTCTCATTTCAAACTCTTTGAACTGACATATTCTCTCTTGGTCTCACTTGCTCATAGCCTTAGCCCTTATCCAATGCCTGACTATCAACAAGTCCTGTCCCAAGCTACACCCTCTTCTAACACATCCTCTCTGCCTCAGCCTGCTAAGTTTGCACCTTCCATTTCATTTTCTGAAATCTTTTTTCCTCCAAAGAAAGTTCTTGCCCCTGGCTGGTGTAGCTCACTGGGTTGAGCGCGGGCTGTGAACCAAAGTGTAGCAGGTTTGATTCCTAGTCAGGGTACATGCCTGGGTTGCAGGCCATGACCCCCAGCAACCGCACATTGATGTTTCTCTCTCTCTCTCTCTTTCTCCCTCTCTTCCCTCTCTAAAAATAAATAATAAAAATAAAATCTTAAAAATAAAAAGAAAGTTCTCATCAGGGGTGGTTTTGGCTTCTACCCCTTTCCAGCACTTCTGCCTGGTCCTAGCGAAACAGGTGTTGTTGTGACAGACTATTAAGATGTCCCTGTTATTTGTGTGTCTGCTCAGACTCTGTCCTGTGGCCTGTACATTCCTACTGCCTACCGTTTTCTGTTCAGTCCTTTAAGCTATAAACGCTTTGAAAGAGAAGACTAACTCTCACCATTCATCTTCTGATAAATGTTTAATAAAACAATGTGAACTGAGGGTATGCTAAGCTTTTAAAAGCAACAATAGGATGCTGTTCCATATGTCAAAACAGAAAAAAAACAAAAAGCCCACTCTTGCTGCTTTGCAGTGCCTCAGCCTGCTAAGGCATAAAATACCCATAAAAAATATGGGTATTTTTCACAAGAAAATCCTTCCTGAAAATAAAAACGTCAATTAATTACATATTAAAATATAGGATTCACCAAAGAGTGTGAGTACTACAAGCCAGAGCCTGTGTTAAAAAAAGGGTGGGAGGCAAAGTATTACTCCAGAGCTTAGAACCTGCAAAAGGTTAAGTTCAGGTTAAAATGCCTTTGTGTTTCAATCTGATCGGTTTATGTAACTCAAAAGGTGGGAAAACTTTGAATTTGGGCCTAAAACAACACTGACTTATTTCCATTCAAGTTATGCTACAAGGGGAAAAAATGTGAAGTTTGAAAACTTGCCTTCTCAAAGCCAGATTTAGACAAACTGAAAGAAAAAGAAATAGATGCCATGGATCAGCCCACTGTAGATTCACAAAGACCTATTTTTGTCCATTTAAAGCAGAGCCCCTTTCCTGTTCTTCAAACAGCAACTCCTTACCTAGTTGGCTCAAAGTCCACCTGAATCCCATGTGGCCTGATTTACGCCAGGTTCACAAACCGTGCTGGTATTGTATAAACTTCCACAACTGCATGACCTTGGTCACAAGGACCAGCTGTCTAGCCAGTCCGGCCAGTGCAGAGGAAACACATGACCACCAGCAGAAAGAACCACTCAGAAGTACACACTTTACTCAAGGTGGGTGGGAACCATCAGAGCGCAAGGCATGTGTCACTCTTGCATAAACATGGGTGACTGTTACTGTTCCTGTTCACCTGAACCCTGTGCACCTGGACTGCTAGAGCTGAAGCTGGTTGCCCAAGTGCGCTGAGCATGACAGCTTCCTCCATTCCACTGCCAGCATCACTGACTTCTGAACAGTTTCAGAGCCACATGGCCAGTCTCCTGTCCAACATCTGCAGCTGGATGCCATCCTTGCCTTTGCCCCAGAGGTCTGTGCCAAGAGTGGAAGTGCAGCTGTGCTTACTGCCTAGGAGATGCCAGCTCCTTTCCTTGGCCCCAACCCCATCACAAGAGGAGAAACTAATGGCAGTACCAGGAGCAGCTGCTTAGTACAGAACCAAGGGCAGAAGGCTCCAGGAATAGCTCACATCCAAAGTTGCTGTCACTGGAGCTACAAAAGAGTCTCCCCTCTTTAAGCCTGTCATACCCAACTTATCTTCCTAGCTGCCACACTCATAGTCCCATGCTCAGGGAAGCAGAACTAAGCCATTATTGTTTGTTTTAAACAAGGAGTCAAGGATTCTAAGGCTGCTAAATCAGGATGGCCTATGTCACAGTTAGATATCAAAAGATGAACTGGGCCAATCAGATTCCCTCTCTCTGGAATTAAACTAGAAATATGAAAACAATTTGCCCACAGAGACGAACACACATGCAGAGAAGAGCTGTGTCATGATAATGGTAGAATCTTACAACAAAGGAGAATTTCCACTGTTCCAACTCCTGCAGCCTGCCACTCCCAGCACAGTCTCCGTGGCACCTGGTTCTATCACAGCTCCTATTCTGGGGCTTCCGTGTCACTAATAACCACCTTCTCAAGGTGAGGTAGCACAAGAGAACTGCTTATCTTTGCAGTCAAAACTCAAGTATGAAGCAATGCACACATATCCAGAAATGGCGGGATGACCCAAGAGGCAGGATTCCACGGCTATTTCAACTATAGCTAAAGGGCAGCTGGGAAGTACAATTTCATCCTAAACCAGCTCTTGGAAACGCCCCAACTATGTTAGTATGAATGACAGAATAGAAGAATTCAGGAAAAAGCCAAGGATCACTTTCATTTTTAAATAGCTATGAAAGTGTACCATGGGTCATACAGCTTGAGTTACTAATTTTTATATAAACAACAGCCTTATAAATAATACAATTATTATTTATTATAATAATAAATAATCATTGCCATGATTATTTATACCCATTCTGATCTGGGTGAAGTGGTATCTCATTGTGGTTTTAATAAACTATTAATAAATCATTATTAACAATAAACAATCAATTAAATAGATTTATATTTATTTATAAATAAAAGAAGAGGTGGAGAAAAGGCAGACAACTGTACTTGAACAACATGAAATTTTAAAAATGGACAAAAGAAAGATAAGAAAAAAAACAAAAAAAGATATCAGGCTGGCCAAAAAAAAAAAAAAAGTGTGGAACTGCTGGGTCAAAAGGCAGTTCCATTTTTAGTTTTCTGAGGAAATTCCATACTGTTTTCCACAGTGGCTGCACCAGTCTGCATTCCCATGGACAGCACACTACGGTTCCCTTTTCTCTGCATCCTCTCCAACACCTGTTTGTTGATTTATTTATGATGGCCATTCTGATCTGGGTGAAGTGGTATCTCATTGTGGTTTTAATTTGCATCTCTCTGATGGCTAGTGATGCGTGGTGGCAGAGGGGTGGAGAGAAAATGCAGACAACTGTAATTGAACAACAATAAAGTAATTTTTTTAAAAAAAAGTGTGATTTCTATTACAGGTTCCAAGAAAATATGCAAAGCCCAGAGTTTCAGGATAATGTTGCTTTTTGACCTTGTCATACATGTGTACAGAAGGGGCCTTCATTATATTGCCAGTGTACACATTTAGAAACAAATAAAGAACATTGAATCTAAAAAATAAAAAATAACAACACAATTTGTCAGATTAGATACTTTAAATCTACCTTCCTTTCCCACAAATAATGCAGACTTACAAAACAAATAAAAATGACTTCCTTTATAATTCACCAGGTAAAATACTATAAAATCTGTGTGCACTTTGGAAAAGATTCTTTACCTCTTTGAGCCTCAGTTTAAATTGTGTTAGTAAGGTGATCTTACCAGGTCTAAAATCTGATGGACTCTACTTGCTAAGCAAGTGATGAACTCATCATTTGCAAAGATCCAACTGGTTCATTCAACAAGTTTCTGAGGGCTAGCCATTGTGAGGCAGGTATGCAAGGCCCTGGGTATTGAGCAGGGATTAAAACATAATATTAAAAAGCCTACTCTCATTGAAACTTACATTCCAACCCGGAACACAGACAGAAAAACACATACAATTTTTTTCAGGTCACGGAAAACACGGTGAAGAAAACTAAAATGAAGGAAAGAGGAAAAGAGAGCAAGAGGACAGAGGGGCACCTATTTTATTGATAAGGAAGTCGGGAAAGAGCTCTGTGTTAAGGTGACATTTGAACAGGAGTCTAAGGGAAGAGATGAGCCGTCCATTCAGAAATCGGGGGAAGATGGCTTAAGACAAACAGAAGTACTAAGACCCTGAGAAGCCTGAGTTGACTTCAAGGGATAACAAAAAAGTCACTGTGGCCAGAGTAAGGGAGAGAACGACAGGACATGATGCCACAGGACACCGAAGGTTCAACATAGACCTGAGGAACAGGTTTAAAGCTTCAAGTACAAGATCCATATTAATGTGTTCTTGGCTTCTGCAGGGGTCCCTCATTTTCCAAATATACAGGCAAAATGGTAAGTCCACAAATGCAATGTACCATTTTTCTAACTTGGAACTAAGCAAAAAATGTGTAGCAGATGTCCAAATTAGCATAAACTTCAATAAAGAAAACTGCTTTGGGAAGCCATGTGATATCAAATCCGGAGTCATTAAGATTTTAATTTCTTTTAACTTTGGTTAAACTTTTGCAAATTTATCCTAAAGAAACTAGTATGAAAGAAAAACCATATACAAAAATATATTAACAGAAGCATTTTTGTAATAGCCTAAATGATCAACAAGCAAGTAAATTATGGTACAACAATAGGTTAGGAAGCCTCTTTATGAAAATTAAGTAAAAATATGGGAGGAAGGAGGATAGAAAAGTGTGTATTTGCTATTACACCCCCACAAAAGATCTTTTGTATATATGTACAAATAAAGACTGAAAGGAAACAGAAAAATGATGAGAGTTGGTTCTTCTGTGGAGGCAGAATTATTCTTACTATTTATGAGATAACGCTTGCTCAATGCAAAGCAGATTGCTTTGTTCTGGTTTTACTACTTCATTACAATACTAAGGCCTATGTTTAGAACAACAATAGAAATTACTGTGATTGCATATCGACAAAGCGGGCCACACACTCATCTCCACTCCATGAAGGACTTCTCAATAACCCTGCACTGGTGGTGGTGACTATTCCTTCTTGCCACTTCTTTCCTTTAGCCTCTACAGCCACAGATGCACTCCCAACCCTTCACTCAACCCACATCTCCACTGCCATGTCCTCTTCTTTTGCTTCTTGACAAAATGTACTCATAACTGTTTTTCATTTTCTTTTCACTCCTTGCTACAAAGATGACTCTTGAAAGATGTAACCTCCAGCCACTGTCTCTTTTCCCAAAATCCCTAACCACAATTCCAATTGCTCATTAGTAATGTCTTCTCAGAGAAGAGGTGAGGACATACCAAACTTTACATATATTTAATTAAATCATTACACCAAACTGGTTTTCTCTCTATTGTCTTTGCTACTTTCAGCAGTGCCATGATTCTCCCATCCAGTGGAAGAAATGTCTAGTACAACCCAGCCATCAAATCTGCCACCATCATGATCTACTCTCTCTTACTAAAATCCATTGGTCCTCTTCTCCCCTCATTTGACTAATAACTCAATGCAAATATCTTAGGTCTTTGTGGTCCCCATTACTTCTTATAAGCCTGACTATAGAAAACTCCTAAATGGTTTTAGGTTTTACTCATCATGCTTCAAAAAAACAAAACCATATTAAAATAAACAACCTGTCCCTTACTTAAAAAAAAAAAAAGCCTGCAATGATGTCTGGGCATTATGAAAGTATTCCATGTGTATTTTCTCATTTAATCCTCAAAGCAAACTAAAAGTAGCCACCATTATTTTTCCATTTTGTAGATTTTAAAAGAGACAGGGATTTAAGAAGATGAATATTCCAGAGCCTGTACTCTTGATCACTGTTACCAGGCCCAAGTGCTAGGCCTGGGAGAGAAACAAGCACATAATAACCCTGCCTTAATTAACACCTGCCTTGAATATGCAGGGCCACTCTTATTCTCTGGGCCAGAGAGAGGGGAAAGAAGGGAGAAAGGAAGAAGAGAAAGTATGAGAGAAACATCAATTTGCCTCTCCCACACTCCCAACCAGGGACCTGGTCCACAATCCAGGTATGTGCCTTGACTGGGAATCAAACCTGTGAACTTTTGGTTCAGGATGACCCCCAACCCACCAAGCCACACTAGTCAGGGCCTCTGGGCCATTCTTATTCTCTGGACCATTGTTTTTCCCAAATGAGAATCGTATAGTGTAACTTTTACGAAATTTGGGATTCTGAGGTCAGCCTGTTTAGGCTCAAATCCCAGTCCTATCATTTAACTCATGACTGTGGACAATTTACCTTTTTCTAAACCTCTTTCTTCCTCTGTAAAATGGGAATAATAAGGGTGCCTACCTTGTGGAGCTGGGAAGATTAAATGAGATTAAGCATAGATGATAGTAACCAGTTCTCTGGATCACAACATGCCCTCAGTAACTGTTAGCCATCCTAATTATCGTAATTCCAGTTGCTGGCAATTCCTACTTATTCTCTTGGGCCCAGCTTTAAGACCAAGGTCTTGCTCAGCCCAGAGTAATCTGTTCCTCCTCTGGATGCCTACAATATTTTACTCACTTGTCACTAACCGTAAGTTGATCTGTATTTTAATAAAAATTTCATTACCATTTATAATAACTACTATATGCAGGGACTGTTGAAGCACTTCACAAGAATTTACTTACTTTAATTCTCATCACAACCTTGTGATGTAGGTACAATTATTACTATTATTATCCCTCTTTTGCAGGTGATGAAACTAGGGCACAGAAAGGCTAAAGAGCATGCCTAAAGTCACAGAACTACTAAGTGGGGGAGCCCAGCATGGCTAATTCCAGAATCCATGCTCTTTACCATTACCTAACGTTTCACATCTGTGTTTTCATGTCTCCACTGGAAAACTACAGCCTTCTCAAAAACAAGAATGGCATCTTCTCTGCTCTCCCACAACGAAATATAGATTCTTGCACAGACTGTTGTGCAACAAATATTAGATGATTTGATATTTTCAATGCTGCATGAGCATTTGCACTAAGACCTAAGCCCTGTTTGCAGTTATTCTGTTCTCTTGCCATCCATTTTCAACAACTATCTGCAGATTACATGCACCCAAGCTATTATAAACATAATGATGCTGATTAGTATTCTGTATGAATGTGAGATTCGGTTCATGCCCTACCATTTGGGGGAACCTCACTTTCCAGGACTTGCAATTTCAACTCTACTATTCCAGAACTAAAATGCATGAGAATGCAATCACAGGAAACTTTTCTTTAATATTTTTATTAGAGATGGATTTCTTTTCATCATTAAGAACTAAATGCAGAAAACATAAAGCAAGATTTTGCTTCAATTTTATCAATAGCTATTTGAAGGTATTTTAAACTGATATTTCTACTTGACCCAGCTTCAGTCTCACCCTCCCCGCCAAAAAAAAAAAAACAATACCATACAAATGCCTTGCCATCTTACTCTGTCTGGGGGAATAGTTTCTGCATCATTTCCTCCTCCCTCATAACATTCCAATCACACTTCCTTCACTTCTTCAAGGTACTAAAGCTCATTTCATATTTAGTACTTCCCATATGGTACTCCTCTGCTTGGAACTTCCTTCTCTATATTTTCCAGTTAACACCTCAATTTTCAGGTCTGCATAATTCCTAGTATTTTCTCAGAGAAGCTCTTTCATATCCTCAACCTAATCTCACACCCCTTTTAAAAGTCTCTCTGTTTTTCCTTTAGAGAACTATCACTATTTGTAACTATGTTTATTTTGTGACCACTTGACTGTTTTCTTATCTGTCCCATGGGACTCTAAGTTCATGAGACCTGAGGATTATCATAAAGACACACAATCTGACTTCCGAGCCTTCTTGGGTCTCCCATGTTCTCAGCGGTGCTCTGGGGAATACCAAGCAATTGCCTGCTTGTGGCCCACAGACAGTGACCCAGAGGGTTCTGCCCGCCCTTGGGCAGTTGCTCAAATGCCTCAGAGGCTCTTGTGCTGTAGGGAGTCCCACTCTCTGTCACCTCCCACTCTGCTTGACCCAATAACACTTAAGAGGACAGTTGATGTGCTGGCCACTGTTTCTATACACAGATTTTAAGCCCTCTAGAGTTCACGGAAATGATCATGGTTTTACAAACCCTACTCTGCCTCTATAAGGTAAACCTGATAGATGAATAAATGATTCTGTTTATTTTATTAGGCATATACTTTCTAAGAAAAAGTCTGAAGAAAACTATAGTGGATGGTTCATGTTTTCCCCTCTTACATACACATAATCCTAACATATATAGCCAATCAAACTCTACCTAATGGCCAACCTAAGGTGACCTAAAGAAAACTACAATTGGAAAAAGGGGCTTTACCAAGAAAGCACAAATCTGAATTAAAACCCAAGGAATTTAAGAAAAGGGGGGCATCATGAAAAAGGCACAGAATAGGCTGGGGTAAATTATTTAGATGTCCCCAACATTCAAAGCAATGGGCACAGATTCTCAAAGTTAACTCCAATCTTGAAATAACACCAAGTTTCTCTAGGTCCTTATCAAGTAGGTCAATCTTCAAGCTTTAGCTAAGAGCAAAAGAGGAGACAACAGTATAATAATTATTTCCCTTTCTTGACCCCAATCACCAGAAAGGCAACCTGCTCTCTGAGGACACAGGCCTGAGGACCAGAATCAGGAGATCCAGATTCTCTTCCTGTCCTGGCTCTCACTCACTGGTCCATCTCCAAACTTAACCTCAGCTGTACAATAAGGGCACCAGTTCTAATGTCCTACAGTTCTATATTATTATGCTGTTATATAAGAGTGGAGCCAAAAAAACATGGAGTTTACAGAACTTCTAAATTCTGTACTTCTCAGGCCAACCCAAATATTCTCTCTTTAATTTTTAGTAACAAATTTAAGTAGGCTATTGTAAAAGTGATCTATCTATATATTAGACAAGAAGAATGGTGGTCCAGAAACCATCAGGCATAAGGTATGACTAAGAGAAGTGAACATATTTAACATGGAAAAGAGAAGAAAAATTTGATAGTGTTAATTACCATGAGATCGATGTCACAATGATGGCTTATTCCGATTTACTTTATAGGACACAACTGACCAATGGATAAAGATTGCAGGGAAGCATCTGACTCAACAGAAGAACAAGATTTAATAATTAGTTCTGCAAATATATAGACTTCCTCTGAAATAAAATGCCTCCTCTGTCACAGGAGGTCTTAGAAGTTAATTTGAATAATGTTCTGGGCTATTTTAGAGTAGTAGTCAACAGACTTTCTGCAAAGGAATTTAAAGACCACATATTGTCTCTGTCACATATTTTTCTTTGTGTGTGTGCTTTTACAGCCTTTAAAATGATAAAAACCAACCTTAGCTTGTGGACCATTGCAAAAACAGGCAGTTTGCCCTGGCTGGTATGACTCAGTGGACTGAGTGCTGGCCTGCAAACCAAGAGGTCACTGGTTCAATTCCCATTCAGGGCACAAGCCTGGGTTGTGGGCAGGATCCCCAGTTGGGGGCATGGGAGAGGCAACCAACAGATGTATCTCTCACACATTGATGTCTCTCTCCCTGTCTTTCTCCCTCCTTTCCCTTATCTCTAAAAGTAAATAAATAAAATCTTTAAAAACAAACAGAACAGGTAGTTTGCCAATCTCTGTTCTGGAGGAGTGCTGTCCAATAGAAACATGGCTCACATAGGTAACTGAAAACTTTCCAATGTCTACATTTAAAAAGGTAAAAAGAAATAGGTGAGGTTAAGTTTAATATGCTTTACTGAATCCAATATATCTGAAACTTACATTTTAACATGTAAACAAAATTAGTGGTTATAACATTTTTAAAAACTAAGTCTTTAAAATCAGTGTGTATTTCACACTTAATAGAATAGAATATCTTGATTTAAATTAATCATATTTGAAGTGCTCCTTAGCTCCATGTGGCTAGTAGCTGTCCCACCGGACAGAGCAGGCCCAGAGAAACTTGTACACTCCACTGAGAAACAGAAGGGGTGACCTTCCAGTCAAAACTTAATTTTAATGATTCAAATCAATGAGGAACAAAGGCACAGTCAATAAATGTTGGGATGACTGGTACACTAACTGGAAAAATAAGACTGGGTCCTTTCTTGTGCCTTACTCCATTATTAATTCCAGAGAGAAACAAGATGACAACATAAAAAAGTAAAATAAATTCAAATGGCCAATAAAAAAAATGCCAAAAAAAAAAAGTTATTTTAACCACTGGATTGGCAAAGATTGAAAAAGGCCATATTCCCAAATCCTCAATAAAACTAAGTTTTGTAAACTGGGTGCTATTAGTGAGAATATAAATGTGTATGACCTTTCTGAACAGCAGCTTGGCAATATGTATAAACATACACGCCACTTCTGAAAATTCACCCTAAGAGGTAATTTTTACATGAAAAGAACAAAAAGATGAAGGCATAAGGATATTCACTGAAGCCTCATATGTGAGTGAAAACATGTGGAAGCAATTTCAATGTCCATCATCAGTAGGGCCGATTAAATAAAATAAGGTCATTAACAGTAACGTAAATTTCTCGTAGAAAGGTGTTGACATCGCTAGGGGAAATGCAGGTTGTTAAACAACATGTATAATGTGATCCCATTTATATAAAATTTAAGATTTCATGTAAATGTATATATTCATAAAGAGATATCAGAAGCACATTTAATAGAATGTATACAATGATATATGATAGTATATTTATCTTCATTTCTATTTTTGATGATCATCTGACATCTTTTATCTCAGAATTATTTTTATATATCAGCATAATTTCTTTTCAACTGGCACTCCTAGACATATCTTTTATACTTGTCATTTTACAGAGTGTGTTACATGAACTACATCATGGGAGCTCATTCTTTCACTGAAATAACACTGTTCTGACTTGCACGTGTAACTAGTACTCTTAGGAATATCTTTTTATATGTGTGACATTACAGGGTGCATTATATGCAGTACAGTGTGGTGAACTCATTCATTCACTGAAATAACACTACTCTTCTGATTCAATGAATTATTAACACTCTTCTTTTTACACTAACAGAAATTTATTTCAGAGACAACTTTTCCAGAACATCTCTCCTCCAGATTGAGGCCCATTGCCAACGCCTGGGTAAGGTGCATAAGTGTTCCCTGGGGTCTGGCAAGCAGCTCACTGCTCAGGCAGGAGCTGGCGCTGCCATGAGTCTGTTTTTTTTTTTTAATTGAATTTATTGGGGTGACATTGGTTAATACAATTATATAGGTTTCAGGTGAGCACTCTTTAAAAAAGATTTTATTTATTCCTTTTTAGAGAGAGAGGAAGGGAGGGAGAAAGAGGAGGAGAAACATTGATATAGGAAACATCCATCAGTTGCCCCTGCAGGATTCCAACTGAGAACCCTGCCTGCAACCCAGGCATGTTCCCTGATTGGGAACTGAACTGGCAATACCTTGTTTGCAGAATAATGCCTGACCCACGAGCCACACTAGTTAGGGCTTAAAAACATTTTTAAACACATGTCTTTATATAGTGTCATATATGCACCACAAAGGAGTGAACACATTCCTTCAATGAAAAAATCAGCATGGTTTTTATATTTTCTGATTAATATAAAACCTAATTTTTTAACTCTAACAATTCTTGGAGAGAATTAACAGACGTATGTTAAAGCAAACAGCCCTCTTTAGTGAGTAACATTTTCATAGGCTATAAAGAAAGTGGGGAGAAGTACAGGCAACAAAGAAACCAAACATAAAAGGCAGCCACTGGCCTTTCCTAGGTTAAGCTATCATTTGAGTCCTGTAAAAGGCACAGGAAGGCCAAGTATTTTGACTACATCTTCTAAGAGTGGGTGATGCACCAATAACACACACCAAAAAACAATTCCTTAGAGATGAAAGGCATCCTTGAAATATATCTATAGAACATAAGAAGAAAACTTTCTCTTTAACCCAAACACTCTTCTATAAACATCTAAACATACCCAGAGTAATATCACCAGAAAAGATCGCCAAATCTACAGATATGACAAACTATGAACAAATAATAATACATACTCTCATAAATAATAATAAAAAACAAGCCTAACAAAAATAAGGGAAGCAAGGTTATGTGAAGAGTCCTTTGCTAGTTTTCTCTCCACCCACCAACAAAGTAGCTTAACAGGCAGACATGGATAAAGGTAATCTCATGTAATGCCATCTTCAGTCACTAGGTTTTCCAAGTTTGGGGTTTATAAGATCTATAAAATTTGACCCTAAATAATCTTTCCCTTTACCATCACTGACATTTCTCAAAACACTAGAAGCTTTCTCCCAACTAATGAAAAGTCAGCACAAGGCTCATTCACAACAGACTCCCAGGATCTCACTGTCAATAAAATAGATACCATGAAATAATCAGAGCACTCCTGGGGTAACAGTCTCCAAGCAAAACACAGTAAGACACAAAAAAATGATTGATGTTAAGTGTTTTCTTAACTGGGAAAAAATCAACAGCTATTTTAAGAGTTAAAAGGCCGCTTTTTACTGAACTATCAAGTTAGCTCTCCAACAGGCAGGCAGTGGAGATATTTTAAGTGCATTACCTTTAGGAGGAAAATACGACTTGCTTTCAGCTTTGTGAGGCCAGTCTACAACGAGAGGTCCAAACCTGCGAAAGCTGGCAGTGATCTCATCTACAAAACAGAGAAGAAATCTTAATAAAAGAGAAGAAAACACTGCAAACAGAATAGTATAAAACATGTATTTTTATATAAAAAATGTTTTGAGGGCAATTTTGTAAAACATTTTTACAGAAGGCAAACCCACTAAGTAAAATACCAATCGTTTGGGGGGTACATTTGGTTATTTACTTTCACCCTCGAAGAATGTGTTTCTAACCATGATTCATTTCCCTTCACTGCCAATACACTTGATATAAAGTGTATATAAAGGATTTAGAAGAAAAAAAATCTGATGTTAGCTAAGGTGACCTCCTTGTCAAGTAAAAAGGAGATTCTAAAAATAGGAATGTTTTGTTTTTAGAAAAAAGGCAAAAAGTACAAAGAATATTTAAAATATGCTTTCACTCATGTAAAATAATCTCCAAGATCTCTAAGACTACAACTCCTAGATTATTATTGTTATTAATCCAAAATAATCTGTAAGATTATTTTAGAAATAGTTATGATTCTTTTGGTGAGCAGCAGGAGAAATAAGTAGGTAATTCTATTTGGTGATAAGAAGAAGTTAAGTCACTGGTTTCTTTCATACATACCTACTACATATCCTGTAACAAAAATGTTTTAAAAGTTACAGCTCAGTATATTTATCTTTTCCTTCTGACTTTTGACTCAAAGCAGGAGGTTATAACTTGGCAACTACCCAGGTTTAAGATGCCACTCAGCCTTGATCAAAACTTTGTCTTAAAGAAAAATATAATAGATGAAATTAACATTAATACAAGAATAATTTGGAGGAAAATGAGTCTCCATTTGTGTACAACTTCAAAGCAGTAAGTCTAAAATAAAACTATTTTTAGAGACAATTCTCTCATCATGAAAAAAAGAAAAGTATGATAAATTAGAGAAATGTCATAGCTAGAATAATGCTGGCAAAATAGGTTTTTTAAAACAATATTTTATAGCAGATCCAAGGCTGAGGACCAGAGTTGTTTTTTCCCCTTAAATTAATTCTGTCACAATTATGTTTCATTTATCCATTCAACAAATATTTATTGACAACCTACTATGTGCTAACTGGTTTTAAGCATAAGAGAAAAACTAACTTTTGGATTGGTAATCTCAAAAATATTATTTAAAAATTTATTATCAATCTTCATTCTTTTAAAACTTTTTATTTGTTTTTAGAGAGAGGGGAAAGGAGGGAGAAAGAAGGAGAGAAACATCAATCAGATCAGATCAGTTGCCTCTTGCACACCCCCAGCCTGGGACCTAGCCTACCCAGGCATGTTCCCTGACTGGGAATTGAATTGGGGAACTTTTGTTTTGTGGGACAATGCCCAACCCACTGAGCCACACCAGTCAGGGCTAGTCTTCAATCTTTAAAGACAAGAGGGGCTCTTCATTAATAGGTATTTGTATTAAAAGTATGAGATGGTAAGGTGTGATGGACATGAGCAAAAGCTCTGGAAACAAAAGTGATTTTGTGTTCCAATGGCACTAGAGCTACACAATCCTAAACAAATTGTTTCTCTCTGATCCTTTATTTCCTCATCTACAAAATGGAGTTGGTAGGATACGCCTTATAGGATAGCAATGGGGACTAAGTGAAATACTATAACATGAAGCACCTAGCACAACAATGGGCTTATATTGTAGTAAGTTTCATAAAAGTTAACTCTCATTATTGTTTTAAAATTTATCCCAAAATTAATAACTAGGAAACAGGATACTGTTGGGAAGCTGCTATTTATAAACACATATAAACAGCAGACCTAAATGAAGTACATAATCTATCACTGCTCCCTCTACTGAATGTTCTCATTCCCCATTCACTAAGATATGAATGTGCTTAAGCTGCCTTGGAGAGGAGAGGCAGGGTCAGATCACTCAAAGCACAAACGTGGCCTTTATAAAGTCATTAATGAACTCACAGTACCTTCATCGATATCAGGAGGAAGGCCTCCAACAAACACCTTTCTAGAGTAGCGTTCTACTCGTTCCCCATTTTGACAGCGAGTGGGAGAACTTAAGCCAGACGACAAGGACTGATCACCATGACTGTCATCCAGGAAGGCATCTTCAAAGGGAAAAAGAGAAGACCGACCTGAAACAAACGTGGGAGTTTGCACAGTTAAAATTATTTTCCTGGACAATAAATATTTTATTAGGAGACAAAGGGCAAAGTACATCATACAAAAAAATCAATCTTAAACTGTGATTTTGTTTTCAGTAGAATAGCCAATGGCCGATTCCCAACCGGGTCTAGACAAGTTTACACCATTACTTCTGTGTAAAGGTACGGAAAGTACAGACATGACTGGGTTGATACTAAGGAAGAAGCACCAAAATTGCAGCTATTTCCACTGCTAAAAAATTAGTATATCTCAGACAGTCCTTATCACTGCTGCTAAGAGTATTCAGCAGTTATTTATTCTTCCCCCAGGCATTTCTTAAAATAAATGAAAAGTAATCTTTATTCACAGATTTTTATTTGCTTTTTACGGCGACCTCAAAGGTTCAGTTCTAAAGACAGACCCTGATGGTAGAGGGAATATTAAACTGATGAGAGGCTGATAACTTCTTTGAGAGCTGGAATAAAAATAATCAAGTTTTCCTTGCCATTCCAAGCTACTCCAATTCGAAAATAAACATCTTCAATAATAAAAGGCAGGGCAGGCAAATGAAAACATGTAAGTTAAGATGGGGGAGAACAGATGTGATGTGGTTATGACTTTTTTACCCTACTAATGTAGACCATATTTTATATCACCCAAAAAATTATTCTCATTGTTAACTCTATAGTCAAATAAAGTGTATGGAGTAAAGGTACCTATCCACTCCACATGACTACAGGCAGTTAGAGTCTGCTAATAAATGTAACACAATAATGCCATCTGGCATTACAAAATAAAATCTAAGTTTAAAAACAAATATATTTCCTGTTTGAGTCACTGAGTTACTGGTAAAACTTTCCACTAGGTTCTACTCTAAAAACAGTCTTGAACGCTCTAACTTTTGAAAAAGAGAAAAATTCCCTTCTAAAATAAATTCATACACTCTTAAAAAATAAAACAACAGTATCTTCCCCATTTACTCTATCCTGTCTTTATTTCCCTGGAACCTAGGTTCTGCGTCACTACAGCCAACTCTCTGAAATGGAATATAAATAGCCTTAGAAAAATACTGGACATTTATTTCTTCTACAAAAAATAGTTACTAATATAACTCTGTTTATTTTATGAACCCAGGTGGCATAAGAAAGGCGCTGTTTTGATGTTGGGAGTTAATAAATAAAAGGACCAAAGAATTTTTTGTTCATCTATTCCCAGCTTAGCTACTAAGAAACAACAAAATCTGTCCCTCCATGTCACCTAGCTTTTTCAGCTTGACAGGAACAAACAACAGACAGTAAATTCTCATCCCTTGATGTCTGTTTTGATTATTGGGAAGGAAATAGATTTGCAGCAAATATAGGCAAAATGAGCTTCCCAAAGATACCCAGAGATGTTCTCCTCGGCTGTCAGCTCTGCTTTTCATGTAATCTACGCTCAGTGAATCATGTGCCTACTCTGATCAGCATTTCTCACAGAATGTACCTATACCCGCCTCTTACCCTCAACACTAGTAATATGAGATGCTCAGAAAACAAAAGCTGGTGCAGTGGGAGGACAAAATAATATTGGAAAATACTGTATGCCTTATCCCCTTCCCACAGATTAACAATCCACGTTAGAATACAAAAGACTGGGAAAAGTTCCGCAGTAAAATAAATCAATCCTGCATTACTTGGATTTCAGATAAAGGAATCTTTAATGTATATAACTCAGAGAAAAACACTTTTAGAAATATTTACTACACTTCACAAACACCAGACAAATAGGATGGTTATTTGGAAGTCCCTTACAAAAAAATCAAGTCTGGTAAGAGAGATCAGCAAGTACACAATTACAAAATAGAGGGAAAAGTACTAAGGAAGACTTTACCAAGTGATACAAAAGCACAATTTACTGCCCTCCAGGAGACAGGGGCAAAAATATCTTTAGGGTGATTTTAGAGGCAGGCAATTCTGAGCAGAATCTTGTGGAAGTAGAAGTATCTAAGGTAAAAGAACAAGAATCCATAGAGAAAGTTTTGATCTTTCCCTCCAAACCTTCTCCTCTCAAAAAAATGACTATTATCCATATCCAATTCAATCCACAACATCTAGGAGTTACCCTTATCATCTCTATTGCTTTCATACTCCAGTTCTAATCCATCTCTCACTATGTCCTACCAATTCAAGCTATAAAACAATTCTTCAATCCAGTCAATTTGATTCTAACAGCCTGGTGCAGATCACCATCATCTCTCTCCTAAACCAACAGTTTAATGAGTCTACACAATAGCTTGTTTGATTTCTACCCTGCACTCTACAATGCTTTCTCAACGAACAGCCAAAGTTCACCATTTTCAAATATTAATCTGAACATGTTACTACATTCTTCACCCCGACCCTTAAAACCCCTCAATAACTTCCTATGCTCTCCCGGTAAAGTGAAAATACATCACTATAACTGTAAGGCAGAGGCCTACCTCTCGTACATCACACTTGCTGCCTCTCCCTCTGGTTCACTAACCTCCAATCAAAAAGAAAGACCTTTAAATTTCTAGATTATTCTTTGTTGCTTCAGGCCCTAAGGACAAGCTGTAGACCTTAACTAAAACAAACGTCCTCTTCCCAACTCCCTAATTTTCTAGTTAACTCCTACCAATTCTTCAAGTCTCAGCTGAAAAATCATTTCCTCTGGTGGAACTATCCTGACCTTCTACGTCAGGTTAAGTCCCCTTTTCTATCTACTCATAGCACTTTTGTTAACACTTTCCCCAATTACCATTAAAATACTGTATGGGTTTTTATTTGATATCTCATTCCCCAACCCCATTAAATTGTAAAATTTAGGAAAGGGACCCATCGAATCTTGTTCATCACTGTACCTTCATGTTTTAATAAGGGCACATAAAAGGCACTCAATAAATGTTAAAATGAAGCAGCATCCAGCAAAAGACAACAGCATGTGCAAAGACATGGCGCTGCCCCAGAAAATCGAGACCTTTTCTATTCTGTTTGTTCAAGCTTAGATTCTCTATTACAAAAGAAATAGGAAATTCCCCCATTTTCCAGATTTAATATTTCTTTCTAATACTAGCCTTTTTTTTCAAACTATACTCATTCCTTGGAGACTCTAATACTCCCATCTAATCCATCTCCCACCCTGTCACAATGAAGTCTCTAAGATGCTTGTGACCATGTTATTTCCTCTACGCCAAATCCTATAAAAGCTATGCCTCCACCAGCAATTTATACCCAGGAAGAAGGGGAAGGGGGGAGAGTCAGAAGAAATCTGTGACTGTCCAGATGAGAGATGACGAAGTTTTAAACCAGAGCAGTGAAGAAGGAGAAGTAAATGTTCAAGACATTCTGGAACAAAGAGAACTTGCTTTAGGCATGGCCAACATGACCACAGTTTCCCCAGAGTACATTGATAAAGAAAATACAAGCAACAGTTAACTGTAAAAATTTGGACTGTTGTAAAAATTGATCATGGATACTTAAACTTTCCAAGGTTTTAACACCAAATCTCTGTTTTATTATTAGTATTTAAGTACCACAGACTTTAGTAATAAAGTGGCTCTTGGAAATGAAACTGCTAAGAATTCACACATACGTGACATTTCCTTAACTGTGGGTAAGAACTAAGAATGTATGTCTCAGAGCCCAATTCCCAGATCTATTTAATCTGAATCTGTGGAGCTCAAACTTGAAAATTTGCACTTGTAACAAATTTCCCCAGTGATTCATGTGCTCAAGTTTAAGAACCATGGAAATGGAGATTGATTGTTGTCTATAGCAGGCAGCCACTTAAAAAGATATTGTGTGAAGTATATAGAGCCTTGAGAAACATCCAAGTTCAATCAAGTTAAAGGTAGTGCATCCTCAGGAATAAAATGTAAAATCTATAATCTAGTTAGTCTTACTGTAACATGACTGCCTGAAGTGCTGACAGAACAAAAAGGTAGTCTGCAGGAGGTATTTAAAAGAAGTGAAGAGACTTCAGGCCAAGATGGAGGCATATAGGTAGATATACTTTGCCTTCTCAACCAAAAGAACAACAACAAATTTAAAAACAAAAGATAACCAGAACTGTCAGAAAATTAAACTGTACGGAAGTCCAACAATCAAGGTGTTAAAGAAGAAACATTCATTCAGACTGGCAAGGGGGTTAGAGATGGGCAGCCAGGGCAGAGAGGACATGTGGCAAGGGGGCGGCTGGAGGACCAGGCAGTCTCACATCTGTGTGCAGATAAACTGGGAGAAACAACGGGGAACAAGACAGACCACACAACCCAGGGTTCCAGCATGGGAAAAGAAAGCCTCAAAAACCTCTGGCTGTAAAACCTGCAGCAGTTGTGGTGGCGGGAAAAACTCCCAGCCTCACAGGAGAGATGGTTGGAGAGCCCCACAGGGTCCTAGAATGTACACAAAACCACATACCCAGTAATCAGCACCACAAGGTCCCAATTTGCTTGTGGGTTGTAGGGGAAGTGACTGAAGGCTGGCCAAGTGGCACTGTTACCTCTCTGACCCCTCCCCTAAATACAGCACCATAACACAGCCACCTGGGTTGCCCTGCCCTGGTGAACACCTAAGTCTTTGGCCCTTATTACATAATAGGAGCACTGAACAAAGAAATATGGTCCAAATGAAAGAACAGATCAAAGCTCCAAAAATAGAACTAAGTGAGGAAGAGATAGCCAACCTATCAGATGTACAGTTTAAAACACTGGTAATCAGGATGCTCAAAGAAATGGTTGAGTATGGCCACAAAATACAAGAAGAAATGAAGGCTATGAGAAGTGAAATAAAGAAAAATACTCAGGGAACCAACAGTGAAGGGAAGGAAACCGGGACTCAACAACTTGGACCAGAAGGAAGAAAGAAACATTGAACCAGAACAGAATGAAGAAACAAGAATTCAAAAAAAAATTCGGAGAGGCTTAGGAATCTCCAGGACAACTTTAAGCGTCCCAACATCTGAATCATAGGGGTGCCAGAAGGAGGAAAGGAAGAGCAAGAAATGAAAAACTTATTTGGAAAAAAATAATGAAGGAGAGCTTCCCCAATCTGGCAAAGGAAATAGACTTCCAGGAAGTCCAGGAAGCTCAGAAAGTCCCAAGGAAGTTGGACCCCAGGAAGCACACACTGTGGCACATCATAATCAAGTTACCCAAGATTAAAGATAAGGAGAGAATCTTAAAAGCAGCAAGAGAAAAAGGGAGAGTTACCTACAAAGGAGTTCCTATAAGACTATCAGCTGATTTCTCAAAAGAAACTTTGCAGGGAAGAAGGGGCTGGGAAGAGGCATTTGAAATCATGAAAGGCATGGACCTACAACCAAGATTACTCTATCCAGCAAAGTTATCATTTAGAATGGAAGGGCACATAAAGTGCTTCCCAAATAAGGTCAAGTTAAAGAACTTCATCAACACCAACTCCTTATTATATGAAATGTTAAAAGGACTTATATAAGAAAAATAAGAAGATCAAAGAAAAGATAAGAAAAAGAAGATGATCAAAAATAGGAATAGTAAAATGACAACAAACTCACAACTATCAACAACTGAACATGAAACAAAAACAAACTAAGCAAACAACTAGAATAAGAACAGAATCACAGAAATGGAGATCACATGGAGGGTTATCATTGGGGAGAGAGAGGGAGGAGAATTAGGGGAAAGGTACAGGGAATAAGAAGCATAAATGGTAGGTACAAAATAGACAGGGGGAGGTTAAACATAGTATAGGAAATGTAGTAGCCAAAGAACTTATATGTATGACCCATGGACATGAACTAAGGGGGATGGATGGCTGGTAGGAGTGGGGGTGAAGGGCAGGGGGGAATTAAGGGGAGAAAAAAATAGGACAACTGTAATAGCATAATCAATAAAATATATTAAAAAAAGAAATGAAGAGTAAGAACTTGTAGTGTTTACCTGGTGCAGACCAATAGGAGATAAGAAGGATTTTGTCACACTGGTGGGATTACTCCTCTGTGGGACAGACTGAATAGTTCATTTGATGTTTCCACAGCCTGAAAACCATCTGTTTTCCTATACTCTAATTATAAGCTCTTAAAAGACTGTTCTATAAATGAATTTAGTGCCTTGCTATTATAAAGAGGTGACTCTTGAATTTGTAGACAATTAGCCATTGAAATTGTATTTCTACTACATCCATCTCCATAATAAGTTGAAACAATGATATTATGATTTGTCCAGTGGTCCCTTACAAGGTTGGTATTTGTCCATTCATTTGGTTGGTATAAACCCACCCCCCTCCCCGCCCCCCGCCAAGACCAATCACCCTTGGGAAGACCGGTCAAGTTTTAGTTCCTGGACATGCGTTACTAGAAATGGAAACTTGAAGAGGCTGCACCCAAACTGTGTTCCATGAGAGGCCCTGCTTCACTAACTAGCATCTCTTGGGCATATTTCTTTTCTTGAATGAAAACATTCACCAAGACCAAAATGTTCTAAGTAAGCCATGTTACTTACCCAAACATTATATTCTTATGTATCTACTATATAAATCTGCTTTAAAATTTCATCATACTTCCATATAAAATATCCATATTCAATATTTTAACAGAAGCACGAGAAAAGCTTCTCAACTGTATTTTCTTTCTCCAAATGACTTTTTTTTTTCTACCAAATGGTCTGGTTTTCTGATAACTATTTTCAATGAATAACTAGAAAGTAATTTTTGGTCCAATAATTAGGAAAATACTCTCTGAATGTAGAGATGACTTAAAGCTAAAGATTCCTTATAAGAAAAATGCCAAATAAGAAACCTGCAAAGCACTACTTAAGCACAAAAGACTTGTCCAAGATAACTCTTCCCCAGGAGGCTTCCTTTCCTGCAGCTTCTGATGGAAAACTAAAGCCCCTGACCACGCTGGACTGCCACGGCTGCTCCAGCCTCACTCTGAGCTCCCATCAAAGCCTGAGCTGTCACTCCAACAGCACCATGGCACTTCTGGCCCAGTACATCCATTCCAAGCCTGGATGTTTTACAAGTAGCTCAGGAATTAGTCACTTTGGGGATTTAAAAAAATGGATTATGAGACATGACTCCTTTAAAAAAAAATGCCCAGAAGTCAAGAGAGTCAGGTTCCAGCCTATGCTTTAATCTGTGACATCAGCCAAGACATATCACTTACCAGATTCTCATTTACATATGAAGAGATTTGAACTAAAGGAGGTTTTTCAAATCCCCAGGGACAAGAATTACTTTTATTACACAAAAATAGTAAAGAAACCCCTACTATACAAATAGATAAAAATACATCTTCCTTGGTATTGCTATATGGGTATCTCTTAGGCATCACAAACTGAATCTGTTTCTAAATGCACTCTTGACATCCACCTTAAGCCTATTCTCTCCCACTCCCCATTCAATATGTAGCCTCACAATTCACCCAATTAATTGCTCAAGCTAATATCTCAACATAATTTTTTAGTCTTCCTTTTGATTTACTTTCCACATTCAATTCTTCAATCTAATGCCATTAAAGAGGATTCTACCATCTATAATCTATCTGCCCTCCATAATCTTCCATTTGTTCACTTCTTGCCAATTCAATTGCTATTACCCTAATCCTAAAACATCATCATCTCTTGCCTAGACTACTACTATAATTCTAAACTAGACAGCCCACTTCTCTCCAAATAGTAGCCAGAGTGCTCTTTTAGAAACATAAATCCAATCACTTGACCCTGCTTTAAAACATTCATAGATTTTTCTCTTGTACTTGGACCAAGTCCAAAATCCTTACCAGGAGCTAAAGCCCAGCAAGATCAAATTTCCTTCCTTCCTCCAACCTCATCTTAATATATTAATATACTCTCCCCTCTTCGCTTCCAAGCTTAGCCACTCTGGGCTCTACTAACTTCCTCAAACAAACAAAGCTCTTTCTTTCATCAAGTCCCATCCCCGTTATAAAAAAAAAAAAAACAGCCTTGTTGAACTATAATTCAAGTATCACACAATTCATCCATTTAACCCAACAGCAGTCACTCCCCACTTTCCTCAAACCCTCTTGGCCCTAGGCAACCACTCCTCTACTGCTGTCTCAGCAGATTTGTCTATTCTAGACATTTTATAAAAATGAAATCATATAATATATGATCTTTTGTAATTGCCTTCTTTTACTTGACATAATGTTTTCAAGGTTGATCAATATTTTAGCATTTATCAGTACTACTTTGCTTCAAGCTTCTTAAGATAGCTGTCTTATAAGGTCTGGAATTTTCTTTAAAATATTCTAAGGGAAAAAATAAAGGGAATATATGAAACGAGATTGGCAAAAATGTTGATAATCACTGAAGTGATGAGTATACAGTTTATTAAGCCATTCTATTTTTATGTATGTTTCCATAATAAAAAATATTTAAAGATAGCAGTCTTTCCATCTTTTGAGTTTCAGTTTAAAAAACATCTCTTCAGTGAAAACTATCCTATGTTAAAGGGAACTTTCCATTTTTCATTCCTACAACAAAAAAGTTGCCTACTACAACTTTTGAGTATAAAAATATTTGTTTCATGCATTTATTGTCTCTCTCCTGCTAGAGTGAATACACAGTAGGGAGACAGAACACATGCAGAGCCTAGCACAGCATCTGACCTGGAGTAAGCACACAAACATTCAATGAATGAAATTAGGGTGAACCACCAAGAGCCTCTCCTTCATTATATCTTTAGGCACCTCTCAGAAAATCTTCTTGCAAAGGTACAAAACTAGTGATCTTATTCCCCATACTGTGCCCTGTGCTCAGTAAAATTTTCCTATTACTATAAACAGTAACATTCCAGAGATTATAATCATGAGCACTCAGAAATTCCTTCAGCTGTTCATGTTTTACTCTCGAACCATCCATTCCCTTAGACAAGAAACTTCACATAACCAGGTCTGAATCAGCAGGATGGCATGTTTGCACCATGGTTTTACTGGCAGAGCTAATCTCTTCTCCCTTGGGCAGCCTTTGGCAGAAAGACCCAACTCCAACTTGGTATACAGGTTTGTTTCACTGAATTTTTAGAACCTTTGTTATGAACTAAGTCATACATTAATGTAAATAAATTTTTATGGATGAAATATACACAGAAGTACATTTCATAATAGTAATTCTAATATTAAAGTAACTCCAATCATTACTTGTATTTGCTCATTTATACTGTTTAAAAGGATCTTTTATATTTTCTTTGCTGCTCTTTAACTAAGAAATTCTGTTAAATATCAAGAGCACTGACACATAGCCAACCTGTCTAAATATGGACAAAAGTTTCCCAGAGTCCATAAAAATTCATGCACAATGAAAAACACAACATATATTTTAATCAGGTGTGCTGCTAAATCAAGTGAGACAAAAATCTTGTATGATACTACCTGCTAGACTAGTTTCTAAGAGGGGCTGCAGTTGTATAGGAAAACACATATCAGAGCTTGTGGAAACCAGAATACTCCTGAAAGAAAATGCTACAATTCTTTGGTGTCATTTTGATTCCACAAGGAAATCAACATTTGTCTACCAGGACACATCTCTACAGTAAAAATGAGTACCAACAGGAAATATAACTGGATATTTAAATATTTTATATATAATCAATATTCATTTTCAAATCCTATTCGTTCACATCTAATTCTTCTTCCCTCCTACTACTGCTTCAGCTATGCCACCAGAGGCATTTGGTTTGCCAAAGAACCTACCCTCTGGTTACTTATTTCCCCATTTAAGTCTTCTACTGATGCCCAAATTCTCTCTGGTCTTCATTATTTGTATCATGGAACCCTCTTTCTAAAGCCTGACATATGTGTGTCTAGGAGTCTTACTCTCTGTTTTAAAAACCATTCATAAGGGAAGCACAAACCATCTCATTGCCAACTTCTCCTCTCCAGCTGGCCACCACTGCATACACTCGGGAACATGTTCCAAGCATCTGGTCATGCCAATCTCACCTCAAAGCCTTCTTTTAAGCTGAATCACATACCTAGAGTGTCTTCCTTCCCCCTTCTCTTTCATTATACAAAGAGTTCCTGAAATTCTACCTATTGTAGGAAGCTTTTCCAAGTTTAGCAGGAGAAATGAAAGGTTCTACTGACCTAATTCTTGCTGATATATCTCAAAACTGTCACAGATAATTCCCTTTGTTTTCTATCCCTAAAATATTTACCAACATATTCATGGTGATAAAAAAGTAGGTTTACAGTTGTGAGTACATGAAACACAGAATTTATTCTTATATTATTTATTATTATATTATTTTCCATACAAACAACTTAAACCTACTTTTGCCCTACCCTGTATATGTAATGAACAGAATGAGTTATGGCAAATCTTAATCATAAGTACAATAAAATAACATACATCAACAAGCTTATTTTTTATGCTTTTGTGGGGAAGTCTAAATTTTGTTTGGTGGGAACAAACCAAGCATTAATATAATCCCTGGTCACACAAATGAGCATGAAAAAATCTGTCAGTTCATCAAATTTATATTATGCCTCAGTGGACCAGATGAGTAGTATATTTCAGAGAATGAAAGTGGATATAAGGTACACCTGCCCCATTCCACATGGCTAGGTCACTGCATTTAAGGAAGATGATGTTTCTTCTTTTTCAGCTTTGGGAATAGAAGGCCAAATACAAGTATGGAACAAAAAAATTTTCTGCCTATTCTTTTCCCATTACAAAAGTCAATATTCAGCCTTTTAGTACTCTCTTTCTTGCCCCGCCCCACACTCATTCATTTCCTCTCTCTCTCTGTTATTATCTTCTTCATCTACAACTATCAAACTACAGACTTACAGAGAGCAGGGATCAAGTCATCTAGGCAGTGTTTAGCTTAGCATTTGATGCAAAGAGAATTAAGGCTTCTAAAAGCGATTACAAACGGATATGGGGAAGTAACATGGAAATTGGAAGAGTAATTTTTTCAGGAGTTTAGAAACTACAGGTGATCTTACATTCTTGTATTTAATGTACTATAATTTGTAAAAATTAAACAATTTTAAGAATATAATGCCAAAAACTCTGGTCTGCATAGATGTGGGTGTTACTTTAAAACAATCCTCATCACTAAGTATTTGGCAAGTGCTAACTATAACATATATGATTACAGTGTGAGGCACAAGAGGCAGCTGTGCTCAAAGACCTTATCTCCAGCTGAAGAGTCATGGCACAAAGGAAAGGCAGGAAGAACGTAAGGTAGTAGAAGCAATGGAAAACACTGGTGAAACAGGGAGAAGCCAGATGATGCGGATTCTGAATGGAAAAGGAGGAAGACGTGGACAAAGTGGTGTTTCAGAAAGATGAAACAATACAATGGAAAGAAAGGGGCAAAACCTGAGAAACTAGTGGGAAAATATTAACAAGGTCTGGTGACTGATCACCGTGTAAGAAGAGAGGCTAGTCCCTGCCATCTACTCTCCAGATGGTATTTATTTCCCATGTAAAATGGTCCATTCCCCATGCCTTCCGGAGAGTGATTGTTTTACTAACAATTGAAAAAAAATATGGTACAAAATTATTTATAGTAATATTACTTTCTATACTTTAAATTTAAAAATAATTTAGGTGAAAAATATAAATGGTACTTATTTTCATGGTTAAAAAAATAATTAACAAATGTTTTTCTTCACCATGAGGTGAAAACAAAAATGACTGTATGATTCCATCATGAAAGATGATTTCAATGGTAACTCAAATGTATATTATATTCATCCATTCAACAAATATTTACTATAAAATAAATTATAAAATACTATGAATTTAATGTTATTGTCCCTTCAGGACTCAAATACAGAGTCAGAGACAGCTGATGAATGGTAAACATCACTCAATAAACAGCCAAAAGACAAAGGTTCCAGATTTGGCTCTGACCTTAACTTGAGATCACACAGTAAGAGTAAATTACTTCATCTCTCCCAGCTTCTACAAATGAGTACCAAAGCAACTTCTATTTCTGGAATGCTTTTAGTTTATACTATTTCCTTTCCAATTTTTTGTACTATAACTTTGCTAATACTCCTGAAGTTGGACAAGACTGGTTTAATTACCTTATAGTGTACAGATGAGGATACTAGATTTAAGTGATAAAGCAATGATTACAGCTTAGGTCTTTGACCTTAAATCTCATACTCTTTCAACTACATTAAGCTTACCTACTTCCTAAAATTACTTAAACAAATTACAATTGTGGAAATTAAAACTTTAGAAAGGTTAAAGCATTATACAAATGAAAGCAATGTTATTTTGTTTGGGTTTAACCAGGAGGGAATGCATGTTGTATGGGGCCTAGCACCTATACAAATTGAGGATCCCTCTTTAACAAAACAACACAACAATAAAGATCTTGGAGGGGGCTCATGAAAGTAAGGTTTCCTGAAACTGAAGCTTCATTTAGCTTCAAGATAAATCTGCCTCTGGAGGTAACACACACTAAAAATCACCAGTTGACCAACTGTACTAAGTTTGAGAATTGCCTTCTAAAAACTAACTTCTGCTTCTAAGTGGTAGGAAAAGAACACAGTGGATACAGGACAATAAATAAATAAATAAACAAATAAATTTTTATATATTTATATATATGTAGTTGTATTCCCTCAAGATCATTCATGATAAACCATATAACAAAAACTTCCCGGTAGAAATAGTCTTTGCTATGTTTTTATTAAGATTAAAGAACAAATTACCAACTAACCACAAAAAATATAATGAAAGTATAAAATTATTTCACTAAAATAATTAGGGTAGGACATCATATCATACATTAACTGTTTTACACACACACAGACATAAACACACACACACACACTCATATTTACTCACAATTTGGCAAGCAAAAGATCTCATTAAAAATTTTTTACCTCGTCTCCGCCCATAGCTCCTGGCTGCATGTAAACACAGAAGAAAACCATGGGTATTTGTATCAAAATGATGAATTTAGAAATAAAAAATATATTCACATGAACCTTTTCTAAGTATTCTCAGAATCAATCTGAAGATACTGTTCAACTTGACTGCAAACATGTTATATTTTAAAAACCTTTATGAAGCACAAGTTAAATCACAATATTAAAGAGAAATTCAACTGGATGTAGCAGCCAGCCACTTGAAAAGACAGAATAGGTGGTTAAGTTTCACACATCTTATGAAGATTTATATTGTGGCCCAGTATCTATATCAGATATAGATAGTGTCCTTTTAAATTTTTTTCTAATTTATAAATCTTCATTTGTACTATATACTATTTACCATCAGACATCACCTAAAAAATTCATTCATTCTAAATAACTAAAAACTGTAGCATGTGGTCATTCTGAATTTCTACAGGCACACACACACACACCCTTTATAGAGTCCCCTGAAAACAGTACAGAAATTTTACACAAAATTAACTCTTGCTTTATAGAACATATAAAATTTTCAGTGAAGTTTCTCTTACTCTTCCCATTTATTGAGTTGGCCATAAAGTTCATTTTGTTTTTTCCTTAAGATGGCTCTAGTAGCACTTAGTTGTCTTTAACTTCATCCGAAACAGTTTTGTTAGACTGTATTGTGACAGCTGTCATAGCATGCATTGAAAAAAAAATCTTATCAAAATTGGTGAATTTTTGTGTAGTCATTTTAATATTGAAGATGGAAGAAAATACATAACATTTTCAGTATATTATGCTTTTTATTTCAAGAAAGGTAAAAACACAACTGAAACATAAAAAAGATTTGTGCAGTGTACAGAGAAGGTGCTGTGACTGATTGAACATGTCAAGAGTGTTTTGCAAAGTTTCATGCTGGAGATTTCTCACTGGACAATGCTCCAGGGCAGAGTAGACAGGTTGAAGTTGATAGTGATCAAATCAAGACATTAATTGAGAACAATCAATATTATGCCACGCAGAAAATAGCCAACAAACTCAAAATATCCAAATCAATAAAGTTATTGGTGAAAATGAAACATATATCTTTTATTTTACAGAAAAATAGTAAGTGGAGTTTTTGGCCAACCCAATACTTCAGATAAGGGAAAAACTATCTATTTTTCATATAGAAAGTGAACTGGACAAGTAGAAAGGGACTGAGGTTCTGGGTATAGCCCAGGTCATGCTGAGAATAGAGTACTTTGAAGATTATCTTTCTCTTCAAAACTCAAGGCCCACAGAATGCATTGTTACAATGTTTGATAGAGCTAAACTGTAGTATCATAAATTGCTAGGAGATCTTGTCATCTAAAATAATTTTCCAAGTGGAAAGTTTCTCAAACTGGAAACCTCCGGTTCTGTTAAAATAAATGAAAACTCTGTTTAATCAAAATTTAAAGCATGAAATGTCGTAATAGCTTAAAACCAAAGAACAAGGATAGTTTGAGGTTGCATCTGCAGTATAAGGTTAAGAGTAAAGAAAACTATTTCTCTCCTAGGAAAAGAATTCAGACTTTTCAACTAGAAAGTTGAAGTACCAGTCAGCCCATCTCATCTTCTGTCAGTTTCCACTTTTCTTCAGATATCATACTCACACTTGCCTACACATCTTTGGCCTCTTCTCTTTCCCATCACACAAATATTAAAAAGGATTATTCAGTTCAAGGTCTACTTTCTCCCTAACTCCTATCACTATAATATTCAATGAAAAAAAAATCTCTCCTGAGATTTTTACACAGCAATTACTGTTTATATCACTTACAAAGGAAATGCATTCTAAAAAAAAAATTTGTTTTTAAACTTTTACACTGTTCATTATTTGGAAGCTGGAATTCCTCTTTCCAGAGGAAATAATAAATGGTAGCTAGTTTCCTAACCTGACCTCCCCAAAAGCCTACTTTGTTTATAATAATGAGTAAACTGACAGTAACAGATAACATTCAAAAAGAGATTAAATAGATTTTGACATCCTACCACTTATTTGTCTCTTCCTCCATCCCCAATATGTCATGCTGCTCAACACCCCAAATGCAAAACCTCTATTTAGAGAAAAAAAAAACATTCTGTATTTCAAAATTACTCATTTCTCTCCCAAACAACAAATTCCCATTCTTTCAGATTTCTGGCTAAATACTCAAAAAAAAAAAAAGAAGAAGAAGAAGAAGAATCTGATTACAATACTAAGGTACAAATGACTCATCAGACCTTAACACCCCTAAAGGATAAATGAGAGTGCTGTTCACTCAAGTCTTTATCTGCTAAATATTCAGTAATAGGAAATACGAAGTGAATAGATCCAGACAGCTTGAGGGTGGGGATGAGTTGGGAAAGACATACTGGGGAGTTTTAATCAAAGCTTCCTTCATGACTTTTATAGATTCTTCTCTTTTTCCATTCTAATCAAGGACAATAAATTGGTCCATGTCAGCCTGGGGACTGATGTCACCGAGGCAAGATGGCATATGGAACAGGCAGCCAGCAAGCCAGCAGCTCAGTAATCTCAGATGCTTTAATTTGCTTTCTTCATTTATTGTGGAATTTAATTATGTGCTACCTTGGTTCTAATTTCAGTGTTTTATGTATGCTCTCTATGGTGATTACTATTACAGCAGCTAAAACTTAATGAGGTACTTATTATGTGCCATGAACTGTTCAAAATGCTTGACATGTATTAATATCATAAATATACCCCACAACATTACGACATAAGTATTCTTAGACTCTTCTCAAATAAGCAAAATGGGACACAGAATTAAGTATCTCACCTAAAATCACACAGGTAGGAAGTGGTGACGTTGGAATATAAACCTAAGCAGTCTGGCTTCAGATTCCACACTTTTAACCACCTCACTGTACTGTTAAGTTCCTAGAGAGCAAGGTCGATATCTTCTATTCCTTTTAATGTCATCTAATGAACCAGGCAGAATGCTCTACACTAAGCTGGTATTCAACAAACACAGCTTGCTAGCTGAGTATGCAATCAAGGGAGGAAGGAATATATGCCTCGATGGCCTTCAGAATGTAGGTCAACTCTGTTGGTGATTAAAAATTTGCTCATATGAGGGCCATTTGCAAATAGACTAATTAGAGTTCAACTCTTCCCTAAGGCAGAAGTAACAAAATGAACACTAAGGAGAGAAATTTGGGAGCACAAAGGTAGTGGTAGTGCTTTCCCCTGGGAACAAATAAGAATTTTAAACAAGAAAGAATATTGACTATATAAACTTAAATGAGCCAGGACAAAACAATCCCACATAGGAAAAAAAGGGACTAATTCTACTATATAATATATTCTATGATAGTACAGATTTATATCAGATATAATAAGATGTATACTTCCTCGAAGACCTTTAATTCCTGATTGTTATCACTATCATTACAGATAAACTTCTCTTACTATTTCAGGTTAAATAATTTCCGGTTAAAAATTACATTTAATTTTTAGAAATCAAGGTAGTGGTTACCCTTGGCTAGGGGTATTAATTGGAAGGGACCCTAGGGGGGGTTCTGGGAAATTTTAATGTTTTGGTGTGATTTAACTACTGGTTACCAGCATAGGACTGTGTTCAATTTGTGATAATACATCAAGCTATATATTTATGACCTGTGCATTGCTTGCATATATATTATACTTCAATAAGAATAAAAACATTACAAATATTTTAGAATGGTTCACTAAAATAAAAGGTTATAACATTAATATAGAAAATCCAAAATGTTATCATTTCTGTTGTCTTTAAATCATAAACTTGAATAATCTAAAACTGAAAAAAATTAAAGATATTTTCAATCCATCAAAATAAATATAAAAAGTCAGGTGGAGACATCTTTGCTGAGGGTCATACTGAGCTGTGAGTTGCTTTAGGGGTGTCTTTAGGAGTCAGCAATATGGTAGAAGACATCAAGTCCAAAATCAAGAACTCCCAGATTGCCCCATTGACAGCCACTTTCCCAACCAGAACCAGACCAGGAACTGCTGCCAGAACCACCTGGACTTCCACCATGTTGAGAAGGCAATGCCTACTAGAGGGGGCGATGTCTCCATGTGATAATGGCATGTGTATAAGCACCTCTGCGTCATACCCTGGGTGTTGGCTTCAGACAACCACCAGGCAGAAGGCACGTTTCCTGGGAAGATCTGAACTGGCTGTCCCCCACCTGTCCTCTGTCCTCCATCCTCATCCTTCTCCCAGGGAGGTGAAGGGGAACCTGGGTACATCTCACTCTGGGATCCTGAATCATGGCTTAACTATTAATAAATACATGTTGGAAAAATGTAAAAATATAATATACCAGATATATAATGAGTAGGGCAAAAGCGGGTTTACTGTTGTATGTGAAACACAGTATACTCTATTACAGTTGTCTCAATTTTTTTCCCTTTGTCCCCTGCCACCCAGCACCTCCCACTCCCTCAGACAATCCCCTCACCATTGTTCATGTCCATGGGCCATGTGTAAAAGTTCTTTGGCTACTTCATTACTTATACTATACTTTACATTTCCATGGCTATTTTGTAACTACCAATTTGTACTTCTTAATCCCACCTCTTCACCCATTGCCCTAAACCCCCCTCCCTCCTGGCAACCATCAAAACACTCTCGTATCCATGATTCTCTGTTCTTCTTGTTTGTTTAGTTTGTTTTTTACATTCAGTTGTTGATAGTATGTATTGTTCATAGTTTTTACCTTCTTTTTCTTAAATAAATTCCCTTTAATTTCATTTAATAATAGTTTAGAGATGATGAACTCCTTCAGTTTTCTCTTGTCTGGGAAGCTCTCTATCTGCCCTTCAATTCTAAATGGTATCTTTGCTGGGTAGAGCAATCTTGGCTGTAGGTCCCTGCTTTTCATGACTTTGAATATTTGCCAATCCCTTGTATCCTGCAAAGTTTCTTTTGACAAATCAGCTGACAGTCTTAGGAGAACTCCCCTGCAGGTAACTGACTGCTTTTTCTCTTGCTGTTTTTAAGATTCTCTCTTTATCTTTAACGTTTGACATTTTCATTATGATGTTTTTTGGAGTGGGACTCTGCATCCACCTTGTTTGGTACCCTCCATGCTTCCTGGACTTGCATGTCTATTTCCTTCATCAAATTAGGGAAGTTTTCTTTCATTATTTTTTCAAATAGATGTCCAATTTATTGTTCTTTCTCTTCTCCTTCTGGCACCTCCATGATGTGAATGTTGGATCGCTTGACGTTGTCCCACAGGCTGCTTACACTACCCTTTTTGGATTCTTTTTTCTTAGTATTGTTCTGATTAGTTGTTTTTTGCTTCCTTATGTCCCAAATCATTTGATTTGATTCTTGGCTTTATCCACTCTACCATTGTTTCCCTGTAAATTGTTCTTTATTTCAATTAGTGTATCCTTCATTTCTCTGACTGGATCTTTTTAATGCTGTTGAGGTCCTAACTAAGTTCCTTGAGCATCCTTATAACTAGTGTTTTGAACTCTGCATCTGAGAGATTGTTTATTTCCACCTTGTTTAGTTCTTTTTTCTGGATTTTTGATCTGTTCTTTCATTTGGGCCAAGTTTCCTTGCCTCCTCATTTTGACATTCTCCCTGTGTTTGTTTCTATATATTAGAGGTGCTGTGATTCCTTCTCTTGGTAGTGTGGCCTAATATAGTAAGTGTCCTGTAGGGTCCAGTGGCACAGCCTCCCCTATCACCCAAGCTGGGGACTCAAGGTGCGCTCTCATGTGGGCTGAGTACACCTTCCCTTTGTAATTGAGCCAAGACTGATTTTGGCAGGTCAATGGGAGGGATTAACACAGGCAAGTCATTTTCAAGGACTGGCTATGACCACTGACCACCAACCTCCACCCTCCGTGATGAATCAGCTGTGCAGGGGCAGGGTGGTAGTGCCTTTACATGGTCTGCAGCTGTCCACTGGGTGCACAGGCCCTGGGGTTTCGTGAGTGGGGCAGGCCAATGTCAGCCCCCACCTGCATTCTGCCTGGGGCCATCCAGCATGAGCTATAAAGCAATCTGAGATGGCTGCTACTTGTGCTGGGCTTGGAGATTCCCAGGTATGAATGAATCCCTGGGGCCACTTAGCAAGAGGTATGGGGCTGGGGCTTACCAGGTCCCACTGTTGCTTATTTGATAGGATTTAGGAAGTTGTGAAGCATGAGTCAAGACAAGTTATTCAAGTAAAGGTTAACAGTTTGGGTGGGCCTGTAACTGGGTGGGACAGAGTCTCAGAAAACAGGGCAAACAGTGTTAGCCAGGTTGATGGAGTCTCAGATATGGCACCAGCCTGCTGGCTCTGTGGTTCTGTGGGGGGACAGCTCAGAAAAAGGATAATGGCCTCTACTCACCTTCCTGTCTGAGAGAAAGCTGTCCCCAGCTCTCACCTTGACTCCAGACACTTCAGTTCCTCCCCATATGACACTGGTGCCTTTCATGTTGCTACTCTGGTGCTAGAGATCAGAGGGAGTGAGTCTGAGTAAGTCCAGGTGTGCATTCTTTAAGGGGAGCTGCTTGGGACTCTTAAAGTTTCTTCTACTGACTCAATCCCTGCTGGTTTTTGCAGCCAGAAGTTATGGGGACTTACGTTCCTGTCAATGGAACCCTGAGCTGGGAGGTCTGGTGCCAGACTGGAACTCCTCACTCCCGAGGTATCCCTCCCAAATTTTTATCCACCACATGTGGGTATGGGATCAGCCCATTCCATATCTATACCCATCCTACCAGTCTGGATGGACGTGGTTTCTTTAATTCCTTAGTTGTCGAATTTCCATTCAACTTGATTTCTGACAGTTCTGAGTGATGGTTGTTCTATAGTTTAGTTGTAATTTCGATGTGTTTGGGTGAGGATGTGAGCCATGTTTACCTGTATCTCCATCTTGACTGGAAGTCTCAGTTTATTCTTCAATTATTATTTTACATACAAACAATTGTAGACCTACTTTTGCCCCACTCTGTACATATGTATATACCGTATTTTTCAGACTATAAGATGCACCCCCCCAAGATTTGGGAGGAATAATGGTTGTTAACACTGCTGTTGAGTTCTGTTTACATCTAAGTATTAGTCATGCAGAAAATTCCACCATTGGTGAAATATGTTATTTATGTTATTAAATATTTCACCACATTTTTTGCTTCAAAGATTTTTTTCCTATTTTCCTTCTCTAAAACCTAGGTGCATGTTATGGTCCAAAAATGTGGTATATACACATATACACAGAGAATACACGTAGTTGGCAGTCAGATATGCTAGTTATTCTAAAAATGTTTACATGATCAATGATTATTATTGTGAATGTCCCTCTCATGTTGATTTAAGAGTGCTTTGTTAGCCATATGAGGCAACACTGTAAAAGTCTCATCTGTTATTCCTTATGGCTTGGCCTACACTTGGTTTAAAATGGCTATACTCATACAAGATTCCCCAGGGGCATGTTATGATCTGATTTAAAAATCTAGAGTTATTCTTCAACTATAGGAATTCATCCAAATTTGCTGAAGTATCTCTAAGCAAAGTAACATTTTATACAGGTTTCACTCCAGAGGCTCAAAGACAAGGGATAGGTGGGAGGGGCACAGACAGGTATCACCACCCTACTACAGATAAGGAGAGGATGCACTATTTCCAGGAACTTAAGAAGAGACCCTGGGATGCTGTGTTGATGAAAAACAGATGAACAAAATACAAAGAACTTAGTACAACATTTTATTATCTGACTTGGAAATATTTGTCACGACTAGTAAAAGTCAACTGTAGAAACCAACTGTTAATTTATTTCCTTGCAGTAAAATCAGTTTCTTAAAAACACCTTGCAAACTTTTTTTTGAAATACCATTGCAGTATGCAAAATTAAATCCTATTCAAACATTGAATGGTCCCTTTTCAGCTTCCATCTAAGTATTAGTCATGCAAAAAAAATCTACCAAAGATGAGTTACGATCTTAAAGTTAGTAAAAGAATGTCCCCTTTTCCCTAATTAGATTGTAAATTCCCAAAGAGCCAGAGTGATAGAGTTTATCTCAGAAATATTCCTCTTCTTTGTCTTTATAATGGTAGGTAACATGGTTTTAGGCCAGTGATTCTCAAATCTGACAAACTATAATTTTAAAGATCAATTTCTCTATAAACAACATAAAATTAGCAAGTAAAAATGATGCTCGAAAGGATGGGATACATTTTCATCTGCTACATTCACATAAAGTATTTGGATGGTTTAAAATCCCTTCCTCCTACCCTCTCTCCTTGACTCATACACATTTTTCTCAGAAAAATCTTCCCATTCCATTTGCAAGCCTAGGAAGTAACACAAATAACTTACAAGCATAAATAATAGTAGTGTTACTGGACACACTTTATAAAAGAGAAGAAATACCATGAAGTAAAATATAGTAACGTACTGATGATTCATCATGCTTCAGGCACTGTATGCTAAATGCTTAACATGTCTATTCTAATTCCCAAAGCAACTATCATAATATACATTTCCAGATGGACAAACCGAGGCCCAAAGAAGATGATTTGCCCTAGGTTATTCAGCTACTAAACAGCAAAGCTGGGACTAAATCCAGGTCCACACTGGCTCTACATAGTTTATTCTTTTTTTCCTTTTAAATTGAGATATTATTTATATTCAATAAAATTCAATGACTATAAGTGTACAGTTTGATCACTTTGGTAACATATACAGTCATGTAACCACTACCATCAAAGATATTCAAGATATAGAATAGTTCATCTCCCTAAAAAGTTTCCTTGTACCCTTTTGCTGCTGATCCCATCCCATAACCCACAGCCCCTGGAAACCATTAATCAGCTTTCTGTACTATAGTTTTTTTTGCACCCTTTTGACAACTTCATATTAATGGAATCAATGTGTTTGACTTCCTTTATGTAGCATAGTATTTTTGAGACTTATCCATGATGCTGCCTGTGTTAATATTTTGTTTCTTTTTATTGATGAGTAGTATTCCATACTATGCAAATACCACAACTTACCCATTCACCAACTGTTAGGGACTGAAATGTGTCCCACAAAATTCATAGACTGTAGCCCTAACTCCCAATGTGGCTGTTTTGAAGACAAGTTTTTTAAAGAAGTAATTAAGGTTAAATGAGGTCATAAGGGCAGGACCTTGATCCAACAGAATTGGTGTCCTTGTAAGAAAAAGAGACACTGGGAGTGCCCATGCACACAGCAAAGGCCATGTGAGGTCAAAGAAAGAAGGCAGCCATCTGTCAGCCAAGGAAACAGGCCTCAAGAGAAACCAACCCTGCTGGCACCTTCATCTTGGACTTTCACCCTCCTAAACCGTGAGAAAATAAATTTCTGTTTTGTCATGACAGCCCTAGTAAAGTTATACACCAGTTGATGAACATTTAAAAAGTCCTTACTCTTAAACACCAACACTGAAGAGCCAGTATTTCAAACCTATAAAGTCCTTGAACATACCCAGAAATTCCTTTCGAATTTCCACGAACTTTACCATCTTCTAAGTGCTTGCTTTTAGTAGCATAGTCTAAATAAAAAAGAGAACTTCCCAATAAAATTTTGCTTTATTTCATTATTACTACCACAGCATTATTGTTTTCTATTAATCATTACAATTAAAGCTGTTATTTTATGAAGGAAAATCAGTATGTTAATAGATATTTTTCTGAATTGGTTAGAAAACCCAATTATTAATAATAATATAAAACTGCATTCTAAACAACATGTTACAACATTCTGTTTCATTGATAACAACATCTTATAGGAAACCTGTAGATCTTTAATCAATTTCCCAAACAAAACAGAAGTTACTTCTGTAAGCAACACAAAGATGATCTCCTTCAGGGGTTGAGCAGGAGAGCCAGCAAAGCTTACCTGAGCTCCACCCTCACATCCTCCCCAACCCTCTCCCCTGGTCTTCCACGAAACTGGTCCCTGGTGCCGAAAAGGTTGGGGACCACTGCTCTTCCTGGTTCTGCTATAACACCTTAACTAAGAATTAAGGTACAAGAATAAGGAGGCTCCCTTCAGCCTCTTCTAATAATTTTTTCAATTTTTTTTCTAAGTAGCAGAACCCTCTCTCCTCCATCTAATGAACCCTAACAAATAAAAGATATTTGTTTCCTGAACAAGGCTATTCAGGTTGATGCAGCACAAGGACCCTGAGCCCCACCTGTCAGGTATCTTTCTCCCGTAGTGTCCCTTAAAGTTCCTCCTTGGACACTGGGGTTCCATAGAACATAACTGGAAAACTAAACACCAATTCTTCATGGTAGGACCATTCTTACAAGTCAGAAAGTTCTTTCTTACACTTGCCTTTTTATTATCCTTAACAGTAAACCTCAGTCTAATCCTACTTTTATTTGAGGGTAATTACTCTATTTCCTTTTGGTTGCCTCTTTTCTATAATGAAGATATATTTAGCTATTCTTCAGAGGAAATGGTTTTCCACACCCCATATCATCCTAAGCATTCATCCTTGGATAAACCTAATCTTCTAGTAAGATAAAACTTGTCTGTCCAAGCTTTTCATGAGATCTTCCAAGGCCCTTCACCATCTGACTCCTAACCACCTTTCAGATCCTCATTTGCACCATTCCACACATCAGACCCATATACTCTGGTCACACCAATTCAACCCACTCTTTTGATAGTATCACTATAATACATATAAGTACCATACAATCAGCACAAGAATCTCGATATCCCTTTGTTCATCTCCATTTTCCCATCTTGTTCAAAATGCAGTTCAAGGCTTTGCTATGCCACCTTGCAATGGCACACACATCTAGTATTAAGTTACTTCCTAAACTTCATTTATCATATAGGTTACTAATAATAGAGCCTCCTAAATATGTGGCATATTACCAAAGTAATCACTCTGAACTTCTAAGTGCATTTCCTAAATTACTAAAACAAATAAATAAGCAAACAAACAAAAAACATTCAAAATGTGTGTATCTGACAAGATTTCCCTGGAAACAAACCTAAGTAAAGAATCTCTCCCACTGGCTAGAAAGAGTGGACATCCACATCCACTTACTTCAGATGATGTTTATGCACCTTTACTCTTGTGTGAAGCATTCCACAGAGAATAATTAACTACTGACTTACTTTTAGTTCAGTGGCATGTTGCTAAATGACACAGTAACTGCACCCCCCACCCTGAAAAGAAATCAAGAAAAGTCATGAGGATTCTAATCACATAAGAGAGTATTTTGTACACACCAATCTGTCCAAATCAGGCCTGAAGTTGCCTACCGCAGAGGTATGCACCGAAATATCTGGTATATGTTTTCAAAGAAGCCATCTAATCTGAACTACTCTGCCAAAAATCTCATGAGCGTTCTTCAAATTGTATATAAATACTCAACTTCTAGACTGTTTGGGATGGCCAATACACGTTAATCTTACATTTCCAAATCCCCAAAGTGATACAGGAAATTATTCCAAAGAGAAGAGACAGTGAACAAAATGGGTGCTAGTATGCTCAGGAGCCTAAACAGAACCAAAGGCCTGGCCCCTAGGCCAGTGCTCCTTGTCTCTTCCCTACCAACAAGGCTCCTCTCACGTGGCAAGGAGGGGGTTCCTTCATGGAAAAAAAAAGTTATGGAAAGGACTTAACCTGAGAATTTGGGAATAGCTCAAGCAACATGAGAGCCGCTTATTTCTAACATCCCTACCCTGACCTCTTAAAAACAGCTATTTCTTCTGACCTGAACTTGGAAAACCTTAGGGAAGAATAAAAGCAGACTAAGCCTTGAGGGGAAAGAAAGAAGAAAATGGATGACACACAGCCCTTACACCACTTGATTCCTTCATGTTCAAAGACAGACATTGGCAAAGGGTACGGGGCTGGCACTGGGTCTATGAAGAGGTAACTACTTCTAATTGTGGTCTTTTCCATCCATCCCTCACTCACCCTCCACAACCAGATTTCATCCCAGACCAATTAAATTATAGTCTTTAGTATGGGGTCACAGGTATTTTCTATTGTGTTGGCCAGAAAGTTCACCTTTTCCCCCTTATGACAGTCCTAGTAGCACTTACTTGTCTTTAAGTTCACATGAAACAATTTTGTTAGATTGTACTGTGACAGCTGTCACATCAGCATCCACTTTAAAAAAAACAACATCAAAACTGGTGAATTTTTGCGTAGCCATTTTAATATTGAAAAATGGAAGAAAATATGCAACATTTTTTGGCATATTATGCTTCACTATTTCTAGAAAGATAAAAACACAACTGAAACATTAAAAATAAGATTTGTACAGTATATGGAGATGGTGGTGTGACTGAGTGAACGTGTCAAAATTGCCTTGCGAAGTTTTGTGCTGGAGATTTGTCACTGGATGATACTCCATGGTCAGGTAGACGAGTTGAAGTTGATAGTGATCAAATAGAGACATTGAGAACAATCGACATTATACCATGCAGGAGAGAGATGATATACTCAAAATGTCCAAATCAATGAAGTTAGGCCAAAAATGAAAAATGTGTCTTTTACTTTACAGAAAAAACCATATGGACTTTCTGGCCAACCCAATACTTTGGTTTCCATTTTGGTTGTAGAGCCAAGATTAAAAATTATTGCTGCCTCAAACGAAAAAAAGGAAAGGGGGGGGGAGTAGAGGAAGGAAGGAGCAGAGAATAGCATTTGTTAGGTCTGTATTTCTTGCTAGGTTTGGGGATGGCAACATTGTACATTTAACCTTACCATTTGTAAAGAAGAGGTTAATGTGTCCATTTAATCTATTTATTTATCCTCATGTGAGGATCTTTTATTATTGATTTTATAAAGAAGGGAGAGAGAGAAATATTGATCAGCTGCCTCCTAGATGTGTCCTGACCAGGGTCTGAACCCATAACTTAGGTATGTGCCCTGACTGGGAATCAAACCTGCAACCTTTTGGTGTAGGGGACAATGCTCCACCCAACTGAACCACTCAGTCAGGGCTTAACATGTCCATTTTAAACAAAAACCAGATAATCTGCCCTGGTTCACATAGCAAATAAGTAATGGATCAAGGATTTAAACCCAGACCTGTTTGCACTCCCCCCATCAAATCGCATTATTTCCACTTCATTAGGCTGAAAAAAAAGACTTTAGTCAGATAACAAAGGTATAAGTGTGTGGAGAGCAACCAAGAAAAGAAGGGAAAGTTTGATCTACTTAACTTCACCTAGGGATCATCTGCATACCAAAGTCTCACACTCCCAGCCTGCATCCACCAGAGGCCTCAAGGGAAATATGGTTAAAATTCCTTCCACTAACAAGGAAGACTATGTTGTGAAAGAAAAACTGATCCTTTTGGAAGTGCACTAATTCTCCACAATCAATAAAGTATTATTTAGCTAACCCTTACAAAGGAGCTAAATGAAACCTGAGCGATCATTTTGGGGAAACTCAAGGGTAGAAATCACATTGGATTAAGAGACTGCAGAATCAAGTGTGTGTCAAGCCACAGGTGGCTATTTGATGGCAATATGACAGCAAGTTTCTCTACCTTTATTAGAAAATGAAGACACGGCCATGTTTTAAAAGAGGTTGCAATAAAGATGAAATGAATGACCATCATTCTTAACTTTCCTATCAAAGTGGCCCAATGGCAAAGAAAAATGAATCATGGGACATTCTTAAAACTTGCTGAAATCTAGAAAACCCTTTGAAATCTCCAGCTGTATCTTAAAAACAGCACTGCAGTTTCATATACAATATTACACAGCCATATTTGTTTGGATGAGATTAGTCATGGGTGAAATTGGTGCTCCAAGAAAGTGGGGTTTGACCATATCCTGGAAAACTGTTATAAGCACAGTGGTCTGTGAAAGCACTTTGTGAACTGTTAATTGCTAGATCCATCTATGTTATTACCATCTTCCAAAAGGAAGTGTTAAAACAAATCTTCAGGAAGGAAGACTGAATATTCCCTAAGACTGTTAACACTCTGCTTTTGGGTCTCTCTTAGACATCTTTCCTTCTCTTTTGGTCTCCCATACTGAGTACCTATTCAATGGGCCAGGCATTGCACTTGAAGCCAGTGAACAGCTGTGAATAAAAGCTATTCTCTGCCCTCTTGAAGCATTCATATTAAGGAGAAACACCAACATTAGTTAATTACAAGTATGGTGAGGGCTATAAATGGTAAGTTCACAGGGAAAAGTAGGTAACTTTTCAGTTTCCTGCATCCTTATTATTAGATTGGAAGCACCTTATTTCTGGCACTTATTCACACACACAAAGAACTTCCAAAATCCAATAAAGTGTGTCGAGAATATTTCAGATTTCACTTTTCACAATGTTCAATGTCAGGCCATATAGACCATGCTTATCACAAAGAAGATTTATTAAGCATTCAGAGAATAAATAAGATGAAAAATATTTTTTTCCAAAGACAATGAATTTGTGTGTTCGTGTCAAACTAAGTATAAAAAGAATACAACCACTTTTAACAATTAAGTATTTAAAACGATGGTTAAAACCCTCAACCTGGAGACAGAAGGTTCTGCTCCTGGCTCCTTCATGTTACTCTAGCCAACTTTCATAGGCTCTTGAATCTCAGCTTCCTTATTTGTAAAATGAGAAGAGTAAAACAAAACAAAACAAAACAACAGTGTTCTCAGGGACTCAACTACCTTCATATATAACATCCATCCAAAGTAATTTGAAACTTGAGTACTTGAAAGTCATAGAACATTACATATCCCTCTAATCACTATTTTTATTTTTAATTAGTCATAATTTATTTTATTCATACCACAATTATTAATTTTCAGATAGAAATAGCAGCACTAGATCTTGTCTTCTAAAAATTCAAAATACTCAAAGACAAGGTCTTGATTCGGAGAATCTCTTAAAATATTTCCTCTGCTATCTTAGTACTCTGCTCAAGATTTATTTACTTATATCTACTTATAGTGAACAGGAATACAATGTATCTTCAAATTTTGGGAAATTCCATTTGGAATTCTAGCCAACCTGGCTCTATTCCCATTTTGGCATAAAAGCATCATGTGTTCAGCTCCCTCCGCCACTTCCCCAAGGAGTTCACTCCCAGCAGAGAATGAAAAGGAGGAGGAAGAGCAGTCTCTGCCCAACACAAAAGTTCATACAAAAACCCTTTAACATTTCTTCTTTTGATTCAACAAATGCTCTGGCAGCTTTCAGTTCAAATAGAATTATAAACAAAAAACTTCCAAAATATTTTCAAGGCATTAATCAGAGAAAAAAAATGGAAGACAGCATAATCTAAAGCTCCAAGTTCCTTGATGTGTCAGCTACATATAAGCTGTTTAACAACCAATGACCTTTTTCAAGCAAGTGAATTTTAAGATATTAAAATTTTAAGTCTTCAAACCATCCAGATTTTATTCTAGGACTCCTTGATTTATCAATGTTTTAAAAACTCTGATAAGGAAGAGTGAGCACAAACAATTATCTCTGCCTGTCAGAGGGAAAGTGCCGCTTCAAATTTCTTATTCACCTCTCATGTCTTGGAATACAGTCCAGTTGCAAGCTGAAAGATATCAGAAAATAAATGGCATTCACACTTCTAATTTAAATAAAATTGAACCTCTGTTACATTACAAAGCTACTGTCTAAAAAAGTCACTCTATGGCAAATCTTCTCTAAATAAGACTATGCCCCCTATTTTTCAAATGTAGCAGTAATAACACCGAATGCGTACACGTGCCCAACCTTATCCAAATCTCACAAAAATGATGAGGTAGTTAGAAAGAGTATCGTAACTGTGTTCTTGCAGGGTTTTGAACGAAGGAGAGACCTAGAAGATTCAGAGACTTGCTCAAATACATGCCCTCCTTATCACATGGCTCTTCCAAGGTCTAAGGCTCTATTTTTGTCCTCTGAAGGACAAAATTACTTCAACATATTCTTGAAGCTGTTGTATTTTATGTCAGTACAGATTAAATTTACATTTTCTAGAACTTTATATTAATGGAATCATCTAGTATATACTGTATTTTTGTTTAGCTTTTTAACTCAGTGTAATTATATCGGGTCATTCATGTTGTGGCATGTATCAACAGTTCATACCTTTTCACTGCCAAACTCATCCCATTTATGAATGTACCACAATTTATTTAGCTACTCGCCAGTTGAAGAACATTTTTTTTAAGACTTATTTATTTATTTATTTATTTATTTTAATTTTTTAGAGAGGGAAGGGAGGGAGAGAGAGAGAGAGAGAGAGAGAAACATCAATGTGCAGTTGCTGGGGGTTATGGCCTGCAACCCAGGAATGTACCCTGGCTGGGAATCGAACCTGGGACACTTTGGTTCCCAGCCCGAGCTCAATCCACTGAGCTACGCCAGCCAGGGCTTGAACATTTAGATTATTTATAATTTTGGCTATTATGAATAATGCTGATAATAAACACACACGTCTTTGTGTGAACATATGTTTTCATTTTTGCTCTTGAGTAAACTCCTAGAACTGAGTGGGTGTATGTTTAATTGTTAAAGAAAACTGCCAAACTCTTGTCCAAAATGGCTGTACCATTTATATTCCAAGCATCACTGTATGGCACCTTTAAAAGTGACAAATATCATGAGAGATACAGCAACTCTTATGTCCCAAAGAAGGTACACATTCCAAAGTCAGAGGACAGAGGCAAAAAGCATTTCATGAAGAAAAAATGATTTACACTAATAGAGGTAGTAATGTACCCCAGTATAGCCATTGTAGCCCATGAGAGACTTGTAGGGGCTCTATCTTAAATTCCACCAGGGAAACATCTCTCTAAACATAACCAATGTAAGGAAAAACTCATGTTTTGAAAGTCTAACATGTAAAGAAAAGGAAATCTTAAAAAAGGCAGCAATAAAACTGATGTAATCCATTACAATAGCAGCTCGCCTGAGATTTACTAGTCAATCACGATGCTAAGTCTTGTAAGATTTATACAGGCACACTTGTTTTGTTGCACTTTGCTTCATTCTGCTTCACACAGGTTGTGTTTTTTACAAATTGAAGCCAAGACCAGCAAAAAGGTTATGTCTCACTTTACTGCAGTATGCCTATATATAGCCACTTGAGTGATAGTTACCTCCATTTTGCAGATGAGGAAACTAGAAACACTGGAGTTAAGAATGTGGCCCCAAAGTCATAATTTGCAGGAAGTGGAACCAGACTTGCCTGACCCTAGACGATGCTTTTCTTGGCTTTACTAATTCACTGCTCTCTCTGCAGTTTTCACATGCCTTCCAGCCTGCTTGGAAGAGACCTCCTGGAAGCTGAGTGATACTACCTCTTAAGCCACACTGTTTCTAGTACTGTAGACATTAGGCAACTTTCTGATATTAACTGTTTCCCAAGCCCACTCTCTATTTGGAAAAGGAGGAGTTAACCAGTCAAAAGGAATCAAGTAAATATACTCAGCAGTGATTATCTCTTAGAGCACAGGTGTCAAACTCATTGTCACCGGGGGCCACATCGGCCTTGCGGTTGCCTTTAAAGGGCTGAAATAATTTTAGGACTGCATAAATGTAACTACTCCTTAACTGTTCAGGAGTTGAAATTACATTCGGCTCTTTGAAAACAACCATGAAGCTGATGTGGCCCCCGATGAAAATAAGTTTGACACCCTTGTCTTAGAGAGTAAATTATAAGACCAGACATTCTAGTTTTGACATTACTGACCATAAATTTGGATCACTTGACTCATCAACAGCCTTTTCTGAGGACCATCATAACAGAGGTAAAAATCACCAAGTCAGGCATCAATTCTGTATAAGCCCACAAGTGCTAAACTCAACTCTATACCTAGAATGTAACCAAAACCACAAAAAATAGGTGTATTACCAGGTTAAAAGGAAGAGGCAATATTGTTTCAGAACTTTTTTTTAAAGATTTTTTTAAAAGATTTTATTTCTTTATTTTTAGAGAGGGAAAGGAGGGAGAAAGAGAGAGAGAGAGAAACATCAACGTGCAGTTGCTGGGGGCCATGGCCTGCAATCCAGGCATGTGCCCTGACTGGGAATCGAACCTGCGTTGTTTTGGTTCGCAGCCTGCACTCAATCCACTGAGCTACGCCAGCCAGGGCCAGAACTAACTTTATGTAAGAAATACCAAACAAGTGGCAGGTCTTACTGGGGAATTTCTTCTCCCATCTGCCCTTCTATATTCTACAATACTTGAAGACCTAATATTTTCAGGAAAAGCCAGAATTTATATAACTCTCAGTTTCCTCCCCAAAGGTCATCCTGTTAATTCTTACTAGATTCATGACCTTAAATAGGATATATCAGTAGATTCTTTAGCTTTATACAAATCTTGCCAATCCTTCCACACCCTAAATGTCTACAGATCTGTTTTCTATAGTTGTATCCTATCTTCTTCTCCCAAGTTCCACTTTCTGTCTCCTAGATGACATTGGCAGTGGTGATTCTCAGAGGAAAGTATAACTGAAAGGTATGCACTAGGAACATCAGGAAAAAAAGGGGGAATTGGTCCACTCAAAACATTGAAAGTAGCACCAAGAAGTGAGAATGCTCACCATGTTACCTGTCTTTACCATCAAGTCAGGAGAGCTGAGAATATGATGTCTTCAGATGAGATTTGGGTTTTGGCGAGATCATGGAAAAGATCATGGAAGGATAGGTTTTTTGAAAACACAGTGAATGGTAGTGTATACATAGAGTTAGGAAGCATAGATTTTGCATAGCAAAAAAGTGTAAGAAAGAAGGAACTACAAAAAAAATAAGAACAAAGAAAGAAGGAACTACAACTGACTCACATTTCTTGTTTTAAATTTAACTATTGACTCAATTTTTTTAGCCAGTCTCTTCCTGTCTAAAAATACAGTTTGACTTCAACCCAGTATCTTCCAATAATCACAAATTCTGAATTAATAATGTTTCAATGACTTGTGGCTTGATATTTCCATTATTCCTATAGGAAAGATGAGGGAAAGGAAGGACAGACCAGTCACAGGACAATAATGGTTGGGCTGACAAGTGGTAGGCATAGGAGGAAAAACAAAAAACACATAGGTGCGTTTGTGTGTGTATTACATATGTAAGTCACCAGATGGGCTGGGCCCAACTATACAAAAACTTATAAAAAGCTTTATCTCAGCAAATACGTCAAAGCCTGTAGGTCTTACAAATACCTTCTAAGGGAGGATATTTTATTTATTCTGATTAATTTCAAGTTACAGTCAACCTTGAAAGAGAACTGATATAAGTAATATAAATGTCAAACTCTGTTTTTATGGTTAACTTTGAGGAGACTACATGACAGCACCCAGAGTCCTTTGAAGACTGATACACTGATATTTACCATAAGTTGCAAATATGCATAACTCTTGAGCATTTGATGTAGATATTGGCAAAAATGACCTTTTTGGTATTTTAAAATATATTACAGATTCAGAGTCTTCGGTTTGAATGCAATCATTAAGATGACCTAATCCAGTCCCCTTCTCTTACAGATGAGAAACCTTAGAGGCTAAAAGGGACATTTTAAGTAACATGCACAAAGTGGAATGAACATAAACAAAATCTCTTATTAAGAAGCAGAAAATTAAAGAGAATCAAACCTTTTAAAAAGAAATATGTCTTCTAGCTTCACTTTTTTACACAGAAAGTCACAAGTTATATCTCTCCTTCTTGCAAAAGAGGACTCACATCATGTCAAATTAGATCTTTTCTCAAATACACACTCATTCTTCAGGCAAACACACTACCATGCTGTTCGTGCCTTCAACCTAGCTGAAGTGTTTTCACAAACATTCACAAAATCACTGAAGCTCAGTAAGATAAGCATGCCTATTAATCTTCACCCCAATGTAACTACTTCTAGGAAAAAAATTTAGATAGCATAATCTAAATGTAAAGTGACCTTTCTATTAGAAATTAGAATATAGAGGTGAATAGTCTGGGATTTTTACTGTTCCCAAGACTCTCCAAAACAGGGGATACTAGCTATTTAGAACAAAATGTGCATTCCATGAGGCAGATACTGCATCTTCAAGCACTGCCAAGGTTCTCTGCAGTGCTCATTGGAGGCAGGCTATGTATCAGAACCAAAAGAAATATGAAATACATAATTTAGAGATAATCTAAAATCTGCCCTAAGGAACTCTACTGGCATTTTAACATCCCTACTCAAGCAAGAGGGAAAAGGGTAATATCGTATATTCCTACATTTACCCAGTATGTAACCTCCATGTATATCAAGAGCTAGCTTGTATATCGGAGAGGATAGAGTGGACAACCTAATTATCACTTGTTTGGTAGGGGAGAAAACTTAAGGCAATGGCTTATGTAGGTCCTTCTGACAACTGACAATTTTAGCTGAGATGACATCAGCAGTGGTGATTCTCAGAGGAAAGAATAACTGGAAACTATGCACTAGGAACACCGAAGAATGGGAAATTGGCCCATTCAAACTAAGGAAATAACTGAGAAGTGAGAATGCTCACATGCTACCTGTCTTTCCCATCAAATCAGGAGAGTTGAGAATATGTCTTCCACAAAGTATTTGGTCCATAGACACTTGGAAGGAGAACTGATGCCAGCCAGATATTTCTTCCAGTATTAATTAATACAATGACTTTCTTGTTAGTAAGGTTTTGACGCTCCAGACTCAATCCAACAATTATTACTAACAGAAATATTTCTAACCTGCAAAGCTCTTGACACCTCCACTAATGGGAGACCCCTGATGTAAACTCCACTAATGGGAGACCCTTTATGTCCAGTTTGATGCACCTATTGGCTATCTACCAAAATGAGAAAATTCTGAGTTATATATAAATAAGTTGAGTTATTCATTCACATTCTCTAACCTACTCCCTCTCTCTCTCCACCTCCCTCCTTTCTTTCTCTTCTCTTTCCTTACTCCATCCCAATGGTATGTAGCAGGGGTTGGAGAAGTTATCCATAAAGGACCAGATAGTAAAGAGTCTAGGCTTCTTGGGCGCTGCCATTGTAACACAAAAGTACATACAGACAATCCATGACTGAATGGACATGGCTGTGTTCCAATAAAGCTCTTTACAAAAACAGTCAGTGGGCCAGATTTGTCTCACAGGGCTATAGTTTGTCAGCCCCTGGTATACAGTAGCCATTCTCAAACTTTCGCCACCATCAGAATCTCCTACAGTTGCTCCCAAATGATGCTTATGCTGCTGGTCCAGGCACCACACTTGGACAACCACTGGTATAAAATAACGGTCTATATTGCATTCATTGAAAGGTTGAAATATAATAAACAATTTAAAAAGTGGAAATAACATGCTGTAAACTTGACTGCTAATTTTATAGAATATTTCACATGAAGACTTACTGTTAAGTGCCATAATATTATCTGTTCCTGGATGGTGGAAATTTATTCCCATACGTCCTAAAAAATAAAATAATTTTATTTTAAGCACAAAGAAAATAATGCTTAATATAATTGTTTCAAATACATTATAAAACATGAAGATTACAAAAAGCTAAAACAAATTAATCCATAACAAACAATGTTATCCAAGGCCATAGCAATTACAACAGTTTTAAAATCAAGTCATAAAATATACAAATGAAAAATCTTAAAACAAAGCCAAAGTCTCAACAAATAAACAGAACAAAACAAAGCAAAAAAGAAGCTTCCATTATAATTGCCTGAAATTTTAATGCCAACTCCCGCATTCATTTTAAACATGCCAACTCCCCGATTAAGCATTTCATTTAATGCACCATTCATAGTGCCCTTCAAATTCAAGCAGCAGAATAATGAATTCAAGAAATATATAAACTTAAAGCTTAGAAGGAATAAAAAGATAAAGGTCTCAGAGTGACTCAAAAATGCAACCATTATAAGAATGGCAACTGGAAGATGATAAAATTTATATAATGGGCTAGGGAACAATGACTGGCCTCAAAATCTAGGGTTCTTATTGTTGCCCCTATCCCTATCACTAACATAAACTCACACAGGTAGTATATGACCTTACAGTAGTAATAGGGGTTGCAAACTTCTGCCCACACTGACTCACTACCTGTGCTTGTACACCTCCTCTAAGAATGATTTTTACCTTTTTAAAGGGTTGTAAACACAAAGATTAAAAAACAAATATAATATGTGATAGAGGCCATGTGGCCCACAGGCCGAAAATATGTATTCTCTGGCCCTTTACAAAGTTTGTCAATCTCTGGCCTATGAGATGACAAGAATAAATCAGCTGTTTCAACTAATACCTTCCAGGGTTAAGAGTAGAAGATGTAGACATTTGGTTTGCTTTTTCATTAACTATTTAGATAAAGGAGGTGGATATATGAATAGAAAAATGAAACAGAGAGAGTTTTTTATGGGAAGAATGTACTTGTATGTTTTCTTGACCAATTCCTGCAATGATATCATTATTCAAGAAATGCTTTTACATAAAGCTAGTATCTACAAACTTGGCTCTGGAAGGTTTTCATGTCCAATTATGTCAAGAGTTACCATGAAAGTCTCAGGGAAATGTTAATTTTAGGTCACTACCATTGTTTAAATAACTGTTAGTAGTATTGGGGGTGGGAAGAATAATGCAGAGAAAGCTGGAGATCAGAAAGAAACAAATACAGCGTTACATGTAATGATGGTAAAAGGTCAGTCATCACTTGGTTTGCTAAAAAGCAGAAAACATTTTGCTTTTCCTGGTATCCTCTCTAATTCTGTTGGCCTCTTTGACCCAAAAGATCTCTGGATCAATATCATCAATAAAAGATACTACAAGAAACTCTGGGTCAATGCCACACCCACCAGAACTGATTATTTAGGTATAATCTAATTTTCCCCAACTAAATGCAGTCTATTTAGTAAAAGCACTTATATCTTCTTTAAGCTACTTTCTTTACCTCTTCAAAAATTAATGTTCAGATTATAAAGTACAATACATTTCATTGGAGAAAAATTAGACAATTCAGAAAAATGAAGAAAACAAGATCACCAAAGACAGGCTCTGTTAACATTTTGGTTTACGGTCTTCCAGTTTAGGGAGTGTATATATGTAAAGGTTTCTTTTCTAAAACTGGAAATTATTTTATAATTTTATTTTTTGTTTAATATATTATATACCTTAAGTCTTACAGGGATTTTGGAGGAGAGAAAATATGTATAACAGCAAAAGAAAAGCTGATTCCAAATTCAAATGAGGCCATTTTTCCCCTTTCTTTTGTCCAACAAACACTGCTGTTTAATCAGCTGTGAAAACAGAATCAAGTGTGTGACATCTGGTGATTTTTGTTAATGCAGTCTGGTGCTGCCAGCATGACATTTTGTCACCTGTCTGTGGTTTGCTATTTTTAAATTGTTCTTGTCAGCTAGCTATCTTTTAAGTATAGTGTAAAATATAAGGTTTCGAAGACGGAGGAAGGTATGCTTGGTTTTACTGAGCTAAATGATGCTGTGGAAATCTGAGACTGTGCCCCACTTTCCCCACTGCACAGGGTCTGATAAATGGGGGTGAGAGAGGGTAGAGGGAGAGTTCGGAGAATAGGGTTCCATATGGTTACTCAGACTGTAAAAATCAGTTTTATAAGCTCAATTCACATTCATATTTAAGAGGCCAGTTATAAAAAACTACCTGTACTGTTATTCAAAGTTTCAGAGTCAAACTAAACCCACATTTCTATAAGTCCAAAATCAAAATTAGAATTTTTATTAATTCATAATTAGGAGAGTCACCTCTTCACTTCTGCAACATGTTATGTGATAGGGAAAAACTGCTGTATCTTCCTCTAATCATTCCCATTTACTCTAAAAAGTTGAGTCCTTCAAGAGACCTTCCCAGAAGAGAAACTGGGTGCCATGTTCTAAAAAAGGTTATAAGACAAAATGGATATTCTAGTAGATTCTGTTTCACACTACTTTACTCTATAAAGTTGAAGAGACAGTCCTTCAAAAACAAAGTAGCCATAAGAAGTAATATATGTAAAAATACAATAAAATGTTTTAAATCCCTTTCAAGGAAAAATGATAAAAGTTTGATACTATAATATTCTAAATACATCCCAAAGAACCAAGAAGCAAAAGCTGTGAGCTTAGACCTGAGGTCAAATCCTAGTTCCTTTGCATACCAGTAGTGGATAATTTTTAGCATGTTATCAATTCCTTTGTGCCTACTATGTTTCCTCATTTCAGGCTATACTCTGGAACAATTAAATCAGAAATTCTGGAGGTAGTATACATGATTAAAGTACCCATAGTCTTTTTCTTTGCAGGGGAACTCTCATGCAGGGGAAAAAAACTCTCATGCAGGGGGAAAAAACCCCTCAGGTGACTACACTGCTATATTGAAAGGATCACTGGGCAAATTAATGGGTGGTACCTATATGAAAAAAATCACTCGACTTCTATCTACTGTCCTCCCTCTTGTGTATCAACAGAACAAGAACAATCCCTTTTTGCTAACTCAGAACATGTGCCCTAAAAGTCTAATCTGCTAACTTGCATACAACACAAACTGATAAGAGCTGAAGGAAGATAGCACAAACATAGAACTAGAGTAACAATTAAAGTAGGTGAAGAGACAGTTTACTTTTCTGAACAAACTAAATATAACTAAGCTGCACTTTTTCTAAAACAAGAGAATCTCAACATTCCACCAAAAGGGCCAATTTTGTGAAAGGCTATATATACCACTAAATTTAAATTGTAGTGAATAAATAAAAATGCCTCTGTATCAAAGGAGTGGTACCTATTCCTTCCAAATTTCTGTCAATCTAAATGTTTTAAAGCACTATCATCAGAAGATAGCTATTTTTGCCCACATTTGAAAAGCAAACCCTTCAGGGTCAGTTTTCAACTGACACCTGCTCGTTTCATTTTTCAAATTTCAGTTCCATGAATGGTGAAGGGAGAGAAAATTCTAATATATAAAAATGTTTCCACAAGCACTACCCCCAAGTGGTCAGCCAGGCCTACTCTTCTGTTGTAAAAGGGAGACTACATGGATGAGAGAAAGGGTGACTTTTTCTGTTAGTTGTTTCCCCCCCCACCCCAAGATGTCTGCTGTGTTGTGCTATACCAGCCAGGGGACAGGTCCTTGCTTCTCAATGTCACCTACACTGCCCAGTACACGGTGGCTGATATTTCCCTGTTCTTCTTTACTTCTCCCAGTGCTTTGTCTTCTTTCAACATTAATCCTAAGAGAAGGCATGATTAATCTAACCTAATGACCCCAGGTTTTCAGAGGGGTTCCCCAGTGGCAGGAGGAACTCCCATCCTTAGCAGCAAGTCAGCAGACCACTATAAGGAGGATATAAGGATGAACCTTCTTCCCTATCGCTTATTTCCAACGCCAGAACTCCCCTTAATCCTCATAGTTATGAGGAGTTGAATATCCCTTCAGTCCACTAGAAAAGAGGGCAGAGAACAATTCCTCCCACCCAGGCCCCACTCTTGTACCAACCCAAGGATTTTTGTACTTAGAAAAGAAATAAGAAACAGTTTTAATCAGTTCAACACCCATCTCAAAACTCTCCTCTTCTCCTGAAGGCATTATTTCTAATAAACAGGAAAAGTCATACATAACATGTAAGAGACAACAGGTAATTATTAAATTGTGATTCTGCTATAACCAAAAACTATAATTTGAGAACTTTAAGAAGCCAAACATTACTCTAATTTTTATTTCTATAAGGGTTCTGTAATCTGATCAACACTGCAGAAAACATTCCTCAGGGTGCTATGAAGAAAGCCCAATTCGACTTTTTTTCTACATTACTTGACATTTTTATCATAGGGCAAAAGTAGGGGGCCTTTTAAAATTTTTCTACAAACATCTTCAATGATGACTTAGTATTACGTACATGTAACTGGAAAACTGTTAAAACTCTATACTAAAACAGAAATCTTATTACTTCCTCAAGTTCCTACTTTGTCATTTCTCCCACTAACCCTTTCTTTCCCTCTGAATCAAGAGAACAGCTGAACAAAGGATTTCTCATTAAAGACATTTCTAAAATTAAATATCACTGTGAACATAATTTCACTACGTTCACTTTAAGTACATCATGAGGTTCTTTATTTTTCATGAATGTGATATCCTATTTTAGTATACCTTCTTTACATTGTTCAGATATGCAATTTTGGAAAGCCAACATAGCTTAGAAGGATTATTTTCCTTTCACTCCTTTAGGTGGTTTTGATAAAGATAATCATTATTTATCTATGGCAAATACAAAATTTTGACAACTTGTATTTGAAAGCTGCAGTCTAGCTAGAAGGAAATGTTGTAGGAATACAAAGGTTTAATTTATTACCCAGGCCAGGCAGTAGGGATACCACTACATTTGAGCAGTGTCTAGTGTCAGGAACTTTATCTGACTCTATGAAGTAGGTGTTTTATTTTAATGATGAGGACACAACTTTGAAGAGGCTAAGTTATCTAGATCAACAGCTAACTAGAGGCACAGCCAGAATCCAAACATAGGTCTGAGGGACTGAAAAGTCAGAAAGGTTGAGTTGACATTTCATCTACTCTACAGAGAATATAAAATGTCTGGAAGAATGTTAATAAAAATAACAATCTTTGTTATCTCTAGGTAGTAAATCTCAGGGGACTTTTTCTTTTACTTTCCTTTTTGTCTTTTTATGAACTACTTGAATTTCTTACAATGAGAAAGAATGTATTGTTTTCTAAAGCAAATTGAGCTCTAGAGGAAAACGCCACAACAAGCAAGCATATAAAAACCCCAATGACTCTATAACTTGAGTTTTGAGACCCTCAAAGTAGTGCTGCCATGTTCAAGGGGAGAAGAGGCCACTAAAGACAGGAGGGAAAACAGAGTGGAGCAGAGGGAGGCGTTTCAAGACAGACTCACAGAGGCCACGTGGCATGTCTTCTGCCTACCACATTTCTCATAAAGCCCAATTCACCTAGATGTTAACATTTTTTATTTTTAATTGAGTAGGTGTTTACATCTTTTGACCCAGAAACCCTCTCTATGAATTTTCCCTAAGAAAAAGCTATGTGCAAGAACTCATCCATGGCAGCATCACCTACAATGGAGAAAAAAGCTGGAAACAACCTAAAAGTCCAAACTCTAGACCTACCAATAAATTATAAAGACCAGATAAAAACATGGGTAATGATTATTATGTGGGAAATAGAAAAATAAAGGATAAACCATCACAATGGTTCTTTATTTTTAAATGACCTTTGTGTTATTTATTAGAAGGAATAAGGATCAAACACGTGATGCCGTAAGTCAGATCTAAAAGTCTCCTAGCTAGAAAAGGGAAGCAGGAAGCTCAAACACCCTAACCAGGGAACAATGACATGAAGATGTAATTGAACACGGCAAGTAGTCCTTTCACAGGAAATCAGTGTGGGTGGTATGATGAACCCAGAGGTTGCAACTATATTGAAGATGTAAAAAAGTACATATTTAATGCCTACCAATTTACTAGGACACATTCTGTAAGTACAATGCAGAAAGCTTTTACAGATGAAAGCCCACACTTGCAAATATAGTGAAGAAATTTATGCTGAGGTAGTTAGATATGCAAAAAAACAACTGGCCACTACAATTGGAATAAGGTATTTACATCATCCCACAGTGAGGTACACTCCTTACACTTTGCTGGGGCTACTCTCAAAAGGCAGAGGGCACAGTAGCACCTGCTTAAACAATACCCACAAAATTGTGGATAATTATTTTACAGACTGTAAACTGAGATGCTTTTATAATCTTTTATTGCTGGAAGAATACAGACTAAGACAAGACAGGTATGCATAAAGAACAAGGGCTAAATATTTCAGATTAGAAGAGGCTTACAGCTTGTGCGAGGTAGAGAAAGAAGACAAATGCGGCCTTAGAAGATAATAAAAACACAAAATCGTCTGTGACTATCAGTGGCTTCTTTTTTTAACATTATTCTGACTTCTGAGTGGAACATGTTTTAAATTACCATGTACCTAATCTTTCGACTGAAGACAGACATAGTAAATGTCAGTGACTAAATACAATGGATAAATGATAGTTTTTTTTCTACTTTTAAAGGCTTTAAAATATGGTTTTTCTCAAAATCCTTTCTTTTCTTTATAGTCTGTTAACTACTTTCTTTTCACTGGAAATTGAGGACTGCAGCAGAAAATCATGAGTGTGACAAGAAAAGGATGAAACAGATTTCTGGTGGGGCTGGAGGAAATGACTATCAGGTGTTCACAGCCAGTCATGCCCTGAAAGAGCCTGGGAAGGACCAGAGGGGAATCGATTCCTCACAACTCTGGAGGACAGAAGGGTTCACACAAGATGGGCAACCCAGTGCCTAACTACAGTTTCCTGATAGCGAGGCTCTAACCCCAAGCACAGTGGATATTTCAGCAGAAAATTTCCATTACAGTATTGAAAAATACCAAAGGGCCCCTAAAACATCCTATAACCTATAAAAAGAACTATCTGTAATTATGAGCATAACATCAGCCTCGATCCTGAATTTACATGGGCTATAAAAATAGAAGTCCTAGTATTGCTGACATTGGGCCTTTCCGACTTCTATTTAACCCAAAACATTTATATACTTTAAGACATTTTTGTTGTGTTTTTACCTTAGAGAATACAAAGGTGTTGCTGGCTGTTGCTAAGTCTGTGTGGTGTTACTTCCTGTATTAGGAAATTGACTGTATTTTAATAAAATGAGACCCATTTCTGTGAAGTATTCTGAAGTAGTCTTTGGAGACTGGTTTACTACATCTCATATTTCCTAGCAGTATACTTGAGCTTAAATGAATTATTCAGGTTCAGCTATGGATTCCAAATGCACGAAGCCCCAAAAATTTGGCTTCTAGTCTCATGCTATTACTGCAACCTCAGCTGCCCAACACATGCTTCTGCCAGACATTATGAGTAAAGCAATCAACCTTGAAAATCATAGGTAGCTGAGCCCAGGTTTTTAAAAAATCAATTTTAAATACATTCCACAATGCTTTATAGAAGCAAACGAAAACAAACAAAAAACAAACAAAACCAAAAAAAAATCACAATGATTAAATAGCTGATTTTTGTTTAAAACACCAAGCAAGGAATGGACATATGAATATTCCTAACCTGCAAAATGATTCCTCCACATTATATCAGCGAAACTCATTGGTGGGCCACTGGGAGGGTAGTGTTTACCTTTCAGAGGCTCATGATCAGTCCTTATCATATCCATTAAGGAGTTCTCCAACGAGTGCAAGTTAAAAGTGTCATAGGGCCTACTCCGGTCCTAAAAACAAAAACACAGAACAAGATAACACATAAAATTACTTCATAAAATCAATACCGTATCATTTCCTTCTTGCCATGTATCGATGACATCAATTACAATTCCAAATAATTCTAATAACACACAGTCATTCTTTTCATTAAGAATAATGAGTTTTTTAAAAAAGAATAATGAGTTATTTCAGAATGACACTAAACTTACATGAATGCTGTAATTTTAAAAAAATGACTTGGCAACATTAAGTTTAATACAAGTTTCCATTATTACTTAAGTTGCATCTTTTCCCTAATATTCCTTCATGTATATGTCCCACTACTTCAGACTGACTTTCCCTCAAGTGAACTAAAAAACTAAATTTAAAAGGTAGAGTCAAGTGAATTGGATTTGTGCTCCGTCCCCCGTCAAATGAAGATTCTTTTCAAATGAATGCAGATTTTTTTCCTCTGGAGGAAGACTATATTTAGGAACTATTAGTCTACAAACAGACATACTTTCCTGAAAAACCAAAAGGTTGACTAGTTTCAATGTAATTCAACTGGGTATTTAACATTTATTACTGATAATAAGGTCCATACATTAAGTATACATTTTAATAATTACAGTATGTTCAAATACTAAAATTATCTTTTGAAAAGCATTCACATGAGAAAACTTTAACCCAATGTAGTGTTTTCATGAGGTTAGAGTCAAAAAGACTTTGCAACCAGAAAGCTAATGCAAACTAAGAAAAAATAATTGTTCTGCCACATTTCATGCAAGCCCATAGGAGACAATCACTGGCACCTTATTTTTAGTAGTCTGAGCCTAAAAGGAAGTGCAGCTCATGGCCTAACTGATTACTATAGGGCAGATTTAGTTTGCTTTTGTTTAAGAATAATAAGACAAACATACACCTGAACAACCACACAAATCAAACTACAGCAATGAGAGACTATTTGCAGGATCTTGAACAGTTTATCCAGCCTTGCAAATGATCACTTATCTTCTCCTATATGAACAACAGAATACAAAATGACTCCCTAAGTGAACAAAAAAGAATACAATAGCTAAAAACCTCAGCTACAATGACCATTTTCTAGGTTAAGCCTTAAACCCTTGGACAGCTGTTTTCTTCCGGTTTCTGGAAAGTATAGCTGTATACCTGTCCAGGGAGGCAGAAAGGCAGGTGACATTTCCTCAGCAATGAGCATTAAAAAAAAAAAAAGAAGAAAGAAAGAAAAGAAAGAAAAGAAAGAAAAGAAAGAAAAGAAAGAAAGAAAGAAAGAAAGAAAGAAAGAAAGAAAGAAAGAAAAAGAGAAAAGGAAAGAAAGCAAGCTAGCTTGCCCATAGGATTACTGAATAAATGAATGCAGTACATATGCATGCAGGTCCAAGAAAAGCCCTGAACTAAGAACACGGAGGTAAGAGTGCCGAAGCTACTATAATCAAGTGGGGGCTTTTGGTTACATCATGATCCATCTCTCCAGTCTGCACCTGAAATTCCTCCCTTTATACAAAGGAGAGGATTGAGCTAGGTTATTTCTAATATCCCTGACAACCCCATGCTTTCTTTTTTTAACTTATAGATGAGGAGTAGGGGTGAAGGGCCCAGATTTTGCAAACCTTTAATGCAAGAGTCGAGGGCCACTCCCCTACTAGGTCCCAGCAGTTCAGAAATAAATGCTGTAGCCTAGTCCCTGTTTGTAAGTAACTAGGAGAGATGGACATAACCAATTATAATAAGAGTATGACCCCTGTTTTGACCAAGGAATATATGCAGTACAGTGGAAATGAAGTAACATCTATTTCTTTAAGAACATATATCTGGGTATGTGTTTATTATAATTTTTTTTAAAAATTCACAATATAAAGTTCTAGGTGTCTTAATATGGACCTGCCATGTGACCAAGTATAAGACTTGTCTCAGTTACTCTCAATGGCCTCCGTATTCTCATTAGTAAAAATGTGATCTTAACCTGTGAGAATTAGGTTGAAATTACTTTTTATTTTACTCATATTTTGTTTGCCAAAGGGCAAGTATTCAACATTTCGTAGGATGCTGACACCCCCACCCCATTTTTTTCTTTTTAGCATGCATCAGTTATCTGTCTTTACTGTTGGATGAGAAAGAGACTCAGGATATTTTCTTTGGTTCTCCATTTTGCACTCTACATAATTTAAGAAGGTCCCTTCCTTTACTTTTAAAGTCTTCCTGGAGATCATTTGTTTTGCTCTGGGTTCAAGTTATCAGTGGAAACTCTAATTACTTAAGGCACAGATGGCAAACACAAGGCCCTCAGGCCAAATCCAGCGCTCTACCTTGTTTTATCCAGCCCAGCACCTTGTTTCTACCCAGCAGCAGTGCCAAGCTCTCGCTTAACTGTTAAGAACTTGTTACATTTATACAGTCCTAAAATTACATTCGGCCCTTTGAAGGCAACTGCGAGGCTGAAGTGGGCCCTGGTGAAAAGGAGTTTGACACCCCTTACTTAAGGAGTAAAGCTGAATTTCCAGAAATGCTGGCTTATCTTTCCCCATAAGAGGTACTGTATTCTTCGCCCAAAGAAAAAGCCAAAGGTAAAAAGTATGCTGATGAAAAGGCAAAACGACAATCTATTTATGACACTGACAATCCCATGATAAATACCGAGGACCTTCTATCATACGTGTCCACACTTCCAATGCTGCAGATGTGCGACTGTTTTAAGGGAGGCTAGTGGGTGAAGGGACTATAGGAAATGGCTGTCTGAAGGCATATGAGATCTTTCCAGTCAGGACAGTTTCTTTTTTTCATTTAATTCTTCATATAATCTTCAAAGTAGACAACAATATACTCATTTTACACTGAGGGAGATGAGGCTCAGAGATGACTCAAATCTGGATCTGACCTCAAAACTAATACCTAAGGAGTACAAAAATCTGTCCAAAGAAGTTATTCCAATCTATATGGAATATCCAATGAAGGCTCTATAGGAGCACTGCACTGCATTTAATCACTGATGAAATGATCTTTCTGGGAAGGTGGTAGTGAATTCCTGTCAGACAAAAATGTCAGGTATTAGATGACTACCTGTCAGGAAAATTAGAGGGCATGTTTGGAGGGGGTTCATGTACCTGAAGTGGTTCCCAAATCTATCTGAGATTATCAAAATCACATGTAAAACAGTTTAAATGTAGGTTCCTAGTCCCCAGCTAAAACCCATTCAATCAAAATTTTTAAAAAATAAATGTCCCAGGTGACTGGCCTTATTAGAGAGCCACTAGACTGAATGATTCTTCAAGTTACAGTGTTACACTCATAAATCTGATCCATAAAATGAGGCAGTAAAATGAGGGAAGGGACTAGGAGGACAGCACCAGAAAATAAGCCTGGCCCCTTTGCCAAAGCAGCCCTGCAGTCTTCCAAATGGATTGTGGCAATGGGTGGGCTGGTTTTTTAAAGCACCAACTTTGAAATCAGACATCTGATTTTCAAATTTTGGCTCTGCCACACGCTGGCATGTCACTCTGGAAAATTTTATGCCTTGATTATCTTTCTCTATAAAATAGGGGTGATAATAATTCTCTCTTTATGGTTGTTTTCAGTACTAAATGACAGGATGTACAACAAAGCATTTGTATCATGGTAGCTACTGAAACACTAGGGATAATACAGAGATTTCTGTGATGCCATGTCAGAGTACTGGGGCACAGATTAAAAACCCAGAGGTTCACGGGTGCTAACCTAACAAGGTTCACTAGTGCTCCACGGATGAAAACATATGACATGTGAAATGAATGACAGAATTTGCAGAGGCTTCTTAACTGAACAAACTTTGGTGCTGAGACTTATTTCTCACTGAAGTTAATTCTATCTATGCCTCATCAGTTTACATTTGCTGCATCCTTTTTATTTTACTAGTACTAAACACTGCTGAAATAACTGATTAACCAGGAAGCCTGTAAGAAACAGAAAAAGGATAGAAAAACTAAAAAATTTGCAGTGAAATTCACATAAATTATGCCAAGAACTAACCACAATTTACCATTCAGAAACAAAAGTTACAAATGACAACTAACCTTTTTAGTCTTTTTTCATATTTTGTTTCTGATATAGGGAAAATAAGGAAAATATTGTTTTCATTTGTTTTTAACAAGCAAACACTGCAGGAAGTATTAGAATATTTATAAATAATGCATCCCATTATTGACTCTTTTTTCTCTGAATATAACCAGTGACAGATGTTACTAGTTTCTTGTACGCATACGCAGTCCGCCCCCACTGTACAGCTCATTAGCTCTGCTTTCTTTCTTTCCCCAGCTTGACTTAATATATTAATAAACTATCCAAGTATTTAATATGTGTCTGGCGCTGTTCTAAGTATGTTCAATGCATTCATTCCCTCACAACTCTATGAAGTAGGTAACTTTTATCCCCGTTTTAGAAATTACACTATTAAATCTTGAAGAGATTAAGTGGACTGTCCCAAGGTTACAGGGCTAGTAAGCAGCTGAGCCAGGGCTCAAACCCAGTCAAATCTAGACTGTGCTCTAAATGACATTCATTGTACTGTTTCCCTCACTTCTTCCTACTCTTCCTTAAATCCATTCATAAACATCCCCTTCAATCTAATAGTGACATAGTCAGAGAGAGGACTCTCTGACCCCAACCCTGCCACTCTTACTTGCCCTTGGTCAATAACCCTTCTTGAACTGACAACTAGTTAAACTCAAACAGTAGCCTAATCTATATCCTCCAGCACGTGCCTGTACCTGCCTCTACCACCAGCTTTATCCCATGTACCTGCCTTTTCCTTGGGAGAGAAATTCAGGACCCTTTCTCCCCTTTCTGGATTACTTCCAGACATTTCCTCTCCTATAGAGAGATACAAGAGGCCAGGAGCATCTGAGAAAAAAGCAGCTCTGGAACCAAAAAATAAAAGTTAATCATGGTGCCAACTGTATGCCAAGCATTGGGTTAAATGTTTTATAGACATAATCTCAATTCTTATCACAACCCTGCAGGGTAGGCATTATCTCCATTTCACAGAGGAGAGAACTGAGGCTCACAAAGGTTATGTAACTGCCCAGACTTTAACTGTCTGTAAAGTCACAAAGCTGGTCAGAAGCCAGGATGTGAACCCAGGTCTGTCCAGTGCACTCTGGGTCCTGTTCTAATGCTTCTGCACTGATCAGTTGCCATGTGTGCAGTGAACAATGGTGGCTTGGCTGGGAAGAAAGGGACACAGACAGGATCAAAAATCAAAACATGGATAGATGTTTGAAAGGGCTAGGAAAAGATCAATGGGGTTATGAAATAATATAAAAAAAACAAAAGAAAGAATTCTTGAAAGAAGGTTCTCCTATTTATCATACAGCTTCAACATATGTATGGATAAAATATTCCAAAGTTAAATGCATTCGACACATAAGAAAATTTTAACACACAAAATTAGCTGTTTCTAAATTTCCACCCAACTGCTCCTACTTTCTAACTAGATTATACTACTTGAGATCATCTCAACTCCTTGTCTACATTATAAACACTATTTAAGGATAATGAATATGTTTTATCTATTTTTTAAATGGACATTCAATCACATAGTTAATATGTGAACGTATTCTTTTCCAACATACACACACAAGGGCTATTACAGGAGGGGAAATGTCTCCAATCCTGTCTTCTTGTACTCTCTTCTGACTACTATATACATTTGGCATGTATTCTTTCAGATGTTTAAAATATGGGGTCTGGCAGAAGTAATGCCTGCTTAAGTGTGGTTGATAGGGTAATAATATGGGTGTGATCATTTATAGTTTTAATTTGAACATTTCACCTAAAATGTCATTGGTCTGCTAGAGTGTGATACTGCTATGTTACAGAGTTACATGCTTATAATTTTATAATAAAAAAGGGGTGTTATTTGTGCTGGACCCTGTATATTCCTATATATGTACCCACAGAAAATATACAATGTTTTATGTTACTTTCTATTAAACATAAAAGTATACATACTGTTCTGAAACTTTGACCAATATTGTGCTACTGAGATCAGACCATTTTTAATATAAATATTAACTATTCTTGACTCTCCACCACCCAACCACACACACATCCCTCCTACAAGTAAATGCATGCTGGCTATGTTAAGAGAATCAAATAATCATCCCAGTGTACATTCTATAACAATTTTTTCTGATTTTGAGATTTCATTCTCAACCCCCAATTTTCTCAAATTTTTTGTCTGGCCCTTTAACTGCATCTCTTCTGTGCTTGGCCTAGGTTGGCACAATGGTTTCCTGACCCCTGGTTTTTATGAAGGACACCACTAATAATGAAACAAGAATATATGAACTTGCCATCCTAAGTAAAAACCAAGGAGGAAATACACATCCAAAAACTCAACATGTGATTTGAAACACAGAATCTGCTTAAAAGAATTATGAAGGTCCTGACTGGTGTGGCTCAGCTGGTTGGGTGTCATCCCACAAAGCAGAAGGTTGCCAGTTTTATTCCCTGTCAGGGCACATCCCTGGGTTGTGGGTTCCGTCCCCAGTTGGGGAGTACCCAAGAGGCAACCGAACAATGTGTGTCTCTCACATCGATGTTTCTCTCCCTCTCTTTCTCTCTCCCCTCTCTCTAAAAATAAATGAAATCTTTTTTTAAAAAGTACCATGAAGAATTAGATAGGACATTTAACGATGCTCTAAACCAATCAGTGCTGTTATTTGTCAGCACCTATCAAAAGGATGAGGTTCTTAAATCAAACTGAACTTTACTATAGTACTGAACAGCTTGACATACATTTGCCCTCAATGGGGGTGTCCTACCTTTTAGCATCTCTGGGCCACACTGGAAGTAGAAGCGTTGTCTTGGACCAGATTGCCTCCAGTACATGCCCCAACCAGCAACTGAACCTGCAGCCTAGGTATGTGTCCTGACGGGGAATCAGACCCTCAACCTTTTAGTGTGTGGGGTGATGCTTGGCCAGCGCTGAATTTTAATATTCTTTAAACTTGTTGTTAAACCCAGTATTCCATACAAGAAATTCTCAAGAATCCTCAATATAGCCTGGAATAAGATTACAATGTACAAATTAACAACTTCCTCATCTTTTTCTTCTTGAAGATGACTAATTCCAACTACTTTAACCTTTTTAGCAGATAGCATTTTTCCTAGTGCATAGCAGCAAACCAAGCTCAGATTCTTGAGAAGTTAGTTAAAAAAAAAATAGGCAAGAGGATAGTTTCACCTGCTCAGAGATGCTCACAAATTAGATGAACACGACAACTTGAAGCACAACCCAGCAATTTTCGCCTAATCTCTTCTTGTTCCCTCCCATCCCCAATCTTCCTTCACAGCTCTTCTCATAGGTTTTCCATGTAGGTCAGATAAGAGGCCCAGTTCATCAGACACAGGGAAGATAGCTCTTGGAATTACCTATTCACCTGAAATGACCTACATACTAAGGTCAAATCCAGCCAGGTCAATGCTGAAGCGGTCAACTGGACAAAAAGTACAAATGCCTATTGCTACCACTTCTGACTGTGGTAAACAAGTCAGAGCTAAGTACATATGCACTTAAAAAGAGAAGAGATTATATAGTTTAACAGTGTGCTAGGTAAAACGCAGAAAGTAAGACCTAGGTCTGAGCCACACAGACGTAGGAAGGATACAAAAAGGAAAAGGAGTTACTACCATAGTTAAAAGAAAAGGCTTCAAGAAACTACAAAAAGTAAAGTTGCCTTTTCCCCTGGTTATTGTGCATGAGTAGGCAATCAGTAAATGCCTGCTTTACATTTAAGTGTTCCTTACAATGGTTTCATATTACAAGATTTTCATTTGAAACTAACAAAGACCTCACACCTATTAGTATGGCAGGAAGGAAGGAAGGAAGGACGGAAGGACGGACTTCTGACAACTCCAAATGCTCATTAGGTCACAGAACCACCAGAAATCTCATAAATAACTGGTGGAAATGCAAAATGATATAGCCATTTCAAAAAAACAATTTGGGAATTACTTATAAACTTAAAGATACACTATTGCAAACTAGCAAATCCACTCCTAAGTATTTACCTAAGATAAATAAAAACACATGTCCATACAAAAACCTGTATACAAATGTTTATAACATCTTTATGAAACAACTATTCATAATTTCCAAAACTGGAAAATACCCAAATGCCTGTAAACTGGTGAATGAATAAACAAACTGTGGTATATCCATACAACAGAATATTATTTGGCAATAAAAATGAATGAAGTACTAATATGTGCTATAATATGAAAGGACCTGGAAACACTATGATAAGGGGGGAAAAGTCAGTCACAAAAAATCACATGTATAATTTCAACTATATTAAATGTCCAGAATAGGCAAATTACCCACAGAGACAGAAAGTAGATTAGTCATTGCCAAGGGCTAGGGGAGTCCAGGAAGGATATGGAGATTGACTGCTAATAGGTATGGATTCTTTCTGGGGCAGTGAAGATGTCCTAGAATTAGATAGTGCTGACTGACACATAATTCTATAAATATACTAAAAGTTACTGCATTGTATATTTTAAAAGGGTGAATAAATTTCATGGCATGTGAGTTATACTTCAATAAAGCTATTATTTTTAAAGATTTTATTTATATTTTAGAGGGGGGGAAGAAAGGGAGAAAGAGAGGAGAAAAACATCGATATGAAAGAGAAACATCTGGTGGTTGCCTCTTGCACGCGCTCCATCCAGGCCCGATCCTACAACCCAGACATGTGCCCTGACTGGAAATTGAACCTGTAACCTTTCGCTTTGTAGGGTGATGCCCAACCAACTGAGCCACACTGGTCAGGAAAAAGCTATTATATTTTTAAAGCACTTTTCTAAGGTTTAAATAGGAACTATGACATTATCTGCAAATTGTCTACTTTCCTTATAGGACATAACACCTAGTAATTTTCTTGAACTGTGACTGAAGGAAGGCAAAGTCTTGATTCCAGCTGTTTCATTCAGGAATACTAAAGGACTCAGGTAATTAAACCTAAACCAGAGAACAGTAAAGCTCAAAAGACAAACCTACTGCTGGTCAAGTAACTAATGCCATCCATCACCACAACGTGTGTCATTTACATTTCTATGGGTATCTTTAATGCTCCTCTGAGAGTTAAAGGCAGTTATTGGCCATATTTCTCACAAACACCATCTTCTCATGTCTCCCATTGTTTCTTACAAATTTTTTAATCCCAGAGATTTCTGTTTCACTGTAATGTACTGTGATCTTCAGAAACCAAGCTCATTCTATTTACCATGACTGATGTGCTCCAGCATCGACCTAGGAGCATTACTAGACTGTAATAGATACCTATATGAATAAATACCAAAGTCTGCCCACCCCTGTTCATTTCAATTGTTGTTTGCCTTGAACAGTTAGGTGAGGAGATACACAGCAGAATTGGCAGATTCACCAGAATCTGACAGAGGCCGCTATGTGAATGCTTCTGTTGTGCCCCCCCCCCCCATTACCCTTTATGATCCTTGTATTTAAAAACTTAGCAGCAAAACACAGCTGCTTTTATGCAAATAGTCCTCTGGCAATGAAAGCAATAAAGCAGCACTGTGCCAATTTGGACTAGCAGCTGCCTAGGGCTCTTCTCCTTTTCAGAAACCAACAGATAATGAATGTCATGCCCAGTGTACACACAGATTAACAGTTATGGTCTATAGTCCTTCACAGTCACTCCCTGGCCACCACTGAAGAGGTCAAAAATGTGCACGTGTGTTTACTTTTAGGCAGGGAATCTGGTGAGTACCAAAAACAAAATCCACTCCAAGTTGATGGACTGGGACCAGAGAAAGAGGAACACATTATTTTTTTCTTTTTCTGAACCTTTCTCTTCTAATAGGAAGAGGAGGGAAAACAAAGAAACAAAAACAAACAAAAAACCCCTGCATCTCAAGTTCATTGTGCAATACTGATTCCAGATGAGGCCAATAATAAAAATAAATTAAGTAACCAAACAAATATAACAGGATTGTATGGTCAAAAGCCAAATTCTCTTAACCATTTTTAAAGCTTTATTATTTTTAAATTTTAACGGGTTTACTCCCTAGCCCCTTTTGTCCAACCCATCTCTGACATAAGATAATGCTTCTTTATAAGAATAGCTACCAATTTGTATCTGGGGAGAAGAAATGGATGTGTATATTGCTTTTCATAACAAGCTTTGTAGTCATACAAGTCATAGCTACCAGATAAAGGGATGATTAATACGTGCCAGACCCTGTGCTGAGTACTTTACTTGGATTATTTTACTTAACCTTCACAACTGTCCTATGAGGTAGGTATTATAATCTCTATTTTACAGATAAGGAGACTAAATTTTAAATTCAGTTCTTAATAGGAATCAGGAGTCCTTGAAGAAGATTAATCATACACAAATTATATTATGTAAACATCTCAGGAAGAAAAGAACTTTACATACTTATAAATCTTTAACCTTACCCTCCCTTTAAATGTTACCACATTTAAGACAAACATGTTAAAGCACCTAAAATGTAAAGCATCTGCATTAATTAAAATATTTGGTATTTGGGAAGTTTAAAATTTTCACTTCAAAATGGACACTGTATCATTCTAGTCAAATACCATGAAGGTACTTCACAGATCACAAAGTAAAATGTAATAATTTAGATTAAGGGAAGTTCAGTCAGAATTTCCAAAATGTCTATATCACAGAGTATTTTTCAAAAGTTGGCACTAACGAAATTTTGCCAAGTATGCCAAAGGCTGTTTTACTCTTTCTTCATTTATTCCACATATATTTGGGGGGAACTTTAATATGCCAGATCATTAAAGATAAAAAAAGTTCCCCTTAGTCTCTGTCCACAAGAAGCCAGTTGTCTAGTTTACAGATAATCACTACATAATGAGGTAAATGCAATAACAGAGACATGTGCTTGGCAGTTGGGAGCACAGACAGTGGAGAAATCAAAAGGCTTCCAAGAAAAGAAGGCCAGAGACACAGAGACTCGCACGAATGCCAGGGCCCAACTTTCTCAAGAAATCTGTAAGGATCCAATAAGGAATTCTTCAAAGGATATATAGGATATAGGCTATAAATAGGTAAGACTTAATTTGTAAATACTATTAACATTAAGGATGTAGCTTAGCAAACTCCAGGATAGCATCAGGTTAATTTGTGCATGAATGCATACACTTTCAGAATAATATTGTATCATAAACAAGTCCAACTTCATTTTGAAGACTTTTTTTTTTCTATCTTAAGTCTTTTCTCTGGCATTCAATTTTGAGAACCAAATGTTAGCATTATTTGTTGAGTTGTATCTGTACATATCCATTTTCCAGCATATTAAGGCTACAGTCTAATTTCCCCATATTACCTGTTATTTATACAGAGTACCTCACATCTCACAAAACATTTCCACACACATCCCTGCTCATCTGACTCTCATTAAGGTGTTCTTTTGAGCCTACTTAGTTAGCATGCCCTATCCACTTCAACATATCCCAGAACCTTTCTCCTCTTATTAAACGAACAGCAGGGCTATCAAAAACTCTTGGAATTAAATAATAGCAGAGCTGATCGATATTGGCTGTGTGCCTCATCCTCTTTTAAGCACTTTACATACTTTATCTCATTTCCTCCTCACAAAAGCCTATGGAAGTAAAGACTATTATTATCTTCCCATCTTACAAATGAGAAAACTGAGGCTCAAAGATATCACACAAAAAGTATGAGACAGGAGTCAAACTCAGGGAATTCAGAGCCTTAGAACCACTGTGTTCTTCTGCCTCTAGGATGAGAATCATTCCTAGTTAACAATTCTCACTTGTTATTATCTAATGATTATTTTTCTACTCATCCTGGTGTGGGCTGTGTGTGTTAGGAAAAAGTGTACCTTCTTATATTATTGATTTTTATTCATAAAGCTGAATTCTCAGGAAAAAGGGAAAGCAAAAATGAATAATTCTGAAGTTTTTTTTAGTCTATAATTTTAAATCTCCCTCATACCTATTAAAAAGATGAACAAAAAATATCTTTTTTACTTCAATTTGTGTTTTCCCCTATTTGGGGGAAAAGGGTTACTTAAGACTTGAAGTAATAATTTGCTTATGAAAAGTAACCAAAGTAGGACCTCCTTTGAAGGTATAGCTACTTGAAGGTTCTTCAACTGATTCAACTGATGAAAATTAATTTTATCCCAAAGTGTTGTGGAAACATGTATTGCCCTTCAAAGAGTGAGGGACCAATGTAAGAAATTTATAAATAGGAACATAAATACAGTCGCCCTTCTTATCCATGGTTTCACCTTTGCGGTTTATTATCCACAGCTAACTGCAACCCAAAAATATTAAATGGAAAATTCCAGAAATGAACAATTCATAAGTTTTAAATTGCTCGTTGTTCCAAGTAGCATGATGAAACCTCACAGTGCCCCACTCTATCCGCCCAGGGCATGAATCATCCTTTTGTCCACTGTTATCACACGGTACAAGGTCTGTCCAGAAAGTATCCTTCCCTATACTATGAAAAATAGAGACATTTGTTGAAGAAGATACAAGATACAAGAAACATTGTACATAGGACAATGACTCCTCAGTCCCCTTCAAAGTAGGCACCTTGGAACCTCACAAGTTCTCTCAGCATCTCTTCCACTATTCAAAACACTCTGCAAAATACTTTGCTGGAATTGCCATCAGCTGCCCCATTGTATTTTCCTGAATCTCATCCAGGGTCTGAAATCTCTTCCCTTTCAAAGGTGATTTTAGTCTGGGGAAAAGCCAAGTCACAGGGCACCAAATCTGGGCTGTAGAGGGGCTTAGTCACCTGGGTGATTTGATGTTTCGCCAAAAAAACTCTGCACAAGACTTGATGCATGGGTGGGCACATTGTTGTAATGAAGCTGCCAATCATCAGTTGCCCATAGCTGCGGGCTTCTGAATTATCCAAATAGTTTCTGGGAGAATGTTCAAGCTGAATGCAAAACCTGATGCAAATTTGTTCCTCTACTTACTCAGTCATTTTGAATGTGATGGCCATACAGTACACATGCTCATTCAATAACATCTACCACTCCCACTGACTAGTACAGTGAAGTCATCATTGTTCACACATGTGTATTCCAGTCCACTCTCTTTGACTCAGGTTGTATCAATGCCACACAAACCATTTTTGTTGTATTAACAATGGCTGTACTGTTTCTGGACAGACCTTTGTATATGCGACCAGCTCCTTAAGTCACTAAGCAGTTGTTCTGGTTATCAGATCGTCTGTCTTGGTAACACAGTGCTTGTGTTCAAGTAATCCTTATTTTACTTAATAATGGCTCCAAGGCATAAGAGAAATGATGTTGCCAATTCAGACATACCTGTGAAGTGTTTCCTTTAAGTGAAAAAGTGAGTATAGTACAATAAGATTTTTGGGAAAGACTATATTCATATAACCTTTATAACAGCATATTGATATAACTGTCCTATTTTATTATTAGTTATTGTTAATCTCTTACCATGCCTAATTTATAAATTAAACTTTAAGAATATATTTGTGTAAAAAAAAATCATAGTATATATAAGGTTTGGTACTATCCACATTTTCAGTCTACTGGGGGCTATATCACACATATAAGGGGAGATTGCTGTAAATATATAAACATAAATACATGCTTATATAGAAATACATAGTATTCCTCTTTCCATAGACTCCACTATCAGTGGAATATAAATGTTTTCTGGAGGCAAATCTAAAAACAATCAAGCAGAGTGTCAGTGTTATAATTATTTTTATTTAATGACACTACAGGGTATATATAATATTCTAAAAGCAAAGGCTTAAAAAAGGAACTTTTTTTTTCTTTAAAGAATTTGAGGAAGGAAAAAGGAGAGAAAAACCAAGAAGAAATGAAAAGAAAAAAGCAGACAGAAATCACTATTCATACAACTGTATATACAAGATAATCAGTCTTTTCACTGGAATAGCTATTGGTAGCCAGATTATAACACTCTGCTGCAGTTAGGTAAAAGTATAATTTCATAAATCACAGCACATTACAAGCACTAAAACTTCAATAGAACTGGAGAAGTTAGTTAACCTCCCTGTGGATCAGTTTTCTCATATGAAAAATGTAGATAATAATACCCTCCCTAAACGGATGTTATGAAGATATTTGGAAACCACTTAGTGCACTATATAGAAGTAAGCATGAAATAAGAATTAAGAAAATAAACATGTGAATACTATCCTTCTCTGTCATCATGCAGGAAGGTGAAGATGGTCATATATCATGCTATGGAAGTTCAGAATGAACCTCAACTCTGTTTTCATAATGTAATAATGAACCAAGGTAGTGTCAGGCATAATTTACAGGGTGCAAACTATGGAACTCTGAAAAAGGCAAGTAGCAAATAAATTGCATTCAACTAAATGTCACTGAATACATATAAAGCATATGAAAAATCTACAGCAATTATTTTGAAATAATGGAAAATAAGAAAATTGTTAGAGACCAAAAGGAATAAGGAAAAATATTACACACACACACACACACACACACATTTATAAGAAAATTGTTGGAGACCAAAAGGAATAAGGAAAAATATTACAGACACACACACACACACACACACACACACACACACACTATAAGGAGTAATACGTAAACTTTTGAACACTCTGTAGTCACTTGGAAAAACTGTAGGTATGAACAAGACCTCAATGGATATAGAGTGCTTTGAAAAATACATTTCATTCAAATAATTTCCATGATTTTATTGAGAACTCACTATCCTACATAAAAGCAATTTTATTAAAAATATGAACACAGCCCTGGCCGGTGTAGCTTAGTTGGTTGGTATTGTTCCACAAAGCTAAACATCACTGGTTTGATTCCCAGGCAGGGAACGTGCCTGGGTTGTGGGTTTAGCCCAGACTGGGCACGTAAGAGAGGCAACTGATTGATGTTTCTCTCTCACATCCATGTTTCTCTCCCTTTCTTTCTCCCTCCCTTCCCTTCTCTCTAAAAATAAATAAAATCTTAAAAAAATAAAATATGAACATAAAAAGTTCAAAGGGAATACCTAAGAATATCTTCAAGGAATAACAAATGGAATATATGTAAAATGCTTTGGTCATCTAAAGAAAGCACCACACAAAATTAATAGAAACAATGGTAGTACAGCATATTCGGTTAGCCAAAAAGTTCATTTAGTTTTTTCCATACGATGACTCTAGTAGTGCTTAGTTGTCTTTAACTTCATTTGAAACAATCTTGTTAGATTGTATTGTGACAGCTGTCATGTCAGCATGCATTTTTTAAAAAATGTATCAAAATTGGTGAATTTTTGTGCAGCCATTTTAACATTAAAGATGGAAGAAGATATGCAACATTTTCAGCAGATTATGTTTTATTATTTCAAGAAATGTAAAAATGCAACTGAAATGCAAAAGATTTGTGCAGTGTATAGAGAAGGTACTCTGACTGATCAAACATGTCAAAACTGGTTTATGAAATTTCTTAGTACTATTGACATTTTGGCCAAATAATTCTTTGCTGTGGGGCTGTCTTACGCATGGTAAGATGTTTAGCAGCACCCCCTGGCCCCTCCCCACTAGAAGCCAACAGCGGGAGATAGCTGACATACACAAAATATTCAAATCAATAGTTACTGGTGAAAATGAAAAATGTGTCTTTTATGAAAACACATAATGGACTTTTTGGCCACCCTAATATATGTTTAGTAGCCATTTCTGGGCTATATCCGTTGCTCAAAATACTTGACAGCTTTAGAAAATTTGATGAAACATTCTGTCTATTTTGGAAGCAAAGGCTTACTCTAGTAGATAGTCTATCAAGCATATAAGAAAACACGTTCCCTAGTAACGAACCATAGAAATGATCCCTGAAAGTATTGAAGAAAAAAAAAAAAGAGAACACACTCCCCTTGTAAATTATATATTGTGTCTCTCTATATGTTTTCTTAATGATGGCATGCTAATGAAGACTACAGATTTATATATAAAAGTGACAAACAGAAACCACAAGTTATAAAACTATCCTGACTTGCAGTACCAATACTGTGCCAAATCATGACATAAAACACTAAGATCAAGTTTTTTTAAACACCAGCTCATTCAGAACCATTTATTCTAAGGTGAGACTATATACTTGCATAAGACTATGTATACTATGTACATTTATGTATATATAGAAAGAGCAATTAAAATGTTGCTAGAATGAATTGAGATGGGTTGTAGGTGTGAAATACACTGGTTGAAGATAGTACAATAAAAATGTAAAATACCTCAATACTTTTTATATTGATTTGTGTTGAAATATTTTGTATATATAACAGGTTAAATATAATACATTAAAATTAGTTTCACCTTTTAACTGTTCTCCTAGAACATTCTGAATTATCCTACGTGTCTGGTAATCCTTTTCTGTTGGCAGTGCTGCTACATTTATCAGTAACTCAGCTTGAATTCCTGTTTTCCAAAATTAAGATCACTGACGACTATTCCAGCAAGGAGATCAGTTTACAAATTTAACCAATTCCCCACCCTATCTTTGCTTACTGATTTTGATCCTAAAACCACCCTGTGACCAAGCTCAGCCTCCAAAACTGTACTCTAACTTCCCCATTCTAAGACCTTTCTGAAATTGTCAATATGGTGCTCATTCAGCAAGTTTAGGAAGTCCACCTTTGTGTAACCAAAAGGTTCCCCTGGCGGTCTTTGTATAGCACTCTGATGAAGTCAATAACTAAGAGTTGTAAAAATGCAGTAAGTTGTGTTAAGGATACATAACAAAAAGGAACAGTTAGAAAAATTATACATAAGTTGTTTTGTCTAGTGATTTAAATTACCTACATTAAAACCCACACTTGTAACACAATCTACTTTGTTTTGGAAGAGTCAAAGAGCAAATCATAGGGGCACGAAGTTCCTGCTGACAATGCAGAAAATAATGTTAAGTTAGAAACAACAAGAATAATACATGAGTTTCACTAAGGTTTCTGAGCCTTACAAACAGACTAGAAACATCTACATTTTCAGACTTCCTAGAACCCTTATTAATTTTATGATTTGGTACCCAACTCCTGACTGGGTCTTTAAGGTAGACTTGGGTGAGGTTTTAGGGGAGACACAAAATAAATGTAACCATGTCTACTACTCTTCTTTCAGTCTCAGGACTCACTAACATCATTTTAAAGCCCCATAACCAGGGTAAACCCCCTAGTGTAGAGCTGATTATAATGTGACTCAATAGCTGAAGTCCACCAAGCCTCTCCAGTACAGACTGAATTACAACCTGCCATTTTAATTTCAATCAATGGCCAGATTTGAACTCCAGAATTACAGCTACTTAAGTAAGCCATATTTATGAAATCTAAATTTATCCCCAAATCAATAAAAAGAAAACCATACATATGACTCAATTTTCAACTTTTCACCACTGCACACATATTAATCTCAAGCAACACAAAAACATTTTCACTTACCTGAAAACAGTTACCCACCCCACTCAAACTTATTTTAACCATTACCCTTCAACTCACCAGTTTTCTCCACATCAGTAAAAGATTTTTTAATAAACAAAGATTTCACATACCCTCAAAATTCTATGGCAATCTAACTGTAGAACATCAGAATAAAAATCTTTCCCCACTTGGAAACCATACATTGGTGATAAAAACCAGTGTGGCAGCATCTAAATATTAACACACTTATTTGATTTATCAATATGATGATCCACAGTCAATTTTGCAACTCTGGCAGCTTTACTTTGATTTTTGGCATCCTTATTAAGTCTTTTGCCATTATCGACAAATGCTCAAATCAAATTAAACTTGTCTAACAGCCCTGGCCGGGTGGCTCAGTTGGTTGGAGCATCGTCCCAGACACTGAAAGGCTGAGGGTTTGATCCCCCATCAGGGTACATACCTAGGTTTCAGGTTGAACCCTGAGTTGGGCATGTACGGGAGGCAACCAATCAATATTTCTCTCTCACATCAATGTTTCTTTCTCTCTCTCTCTCCTCCAATCAATCAATAATTTTTTTTAAAAACCTTCCAAAAAAAGAAATTTTGACTTTTAGATCATTAATACTATCACAGTTACTTGCTCTACACATGGTCTACTGAAAATGTCTCACATTCTGTCTCTACAGGGTACATGAATATGTGTGTGCATAAAAAAGAGAGGTGGGTATGTGTTTCACCACAAAATAATTACAAGCACATGCCCTGTTCTCCAGCCTATCTCCAAGTGTGCTGACTACCCATAGTGAGCCCACCATAAATGAATGAACAAATAAGATGACCCGTTTGTGAATTCTATGGAAGAAGAGCAATAGGGGTTGTTCAGAGAACACTACAGCATAAAGAGATGTTCTCATTCACTCCCAGGGGCCTGACATTACGTCCGTTCTTCTCCACTTTTAATTGCATGCCTGCTGCTCATTTTTACTTGAATAGCCTCTCTGCTATTATGGGGACAGGGATCTAGGAGTGGAAATATACTTATCAGTAGTTAAACATGAGATTAGGCAATAGCTATTTTGACTTTGTAAGCTCCAAATGAAAAAGTCAGAGAGAAGGCAGCAAGTTCGATGCATTTGAAGTATCAAAAATGTAAAGGGGAAAGATCACCCTTGACCTGGCTGGGTAGCTCAGTTGGTTAGAGCATGGTCCCAATACAGCCAGGTTGCAAGGTGGATCTCCCATCCTGGCACATACAAGAAGCAACCAATGAATGCATAAATAAGTGGAACAGCAAATAGGTGTTTCTCTTTCTCCCTCTTTCTCCCCCTTTCCTCTCTCTCTTTCTAAAATCAATTGAGAGACAGAAGAGAAGAGAGACCATCTTTTTCTCTTCTCCTCAATCCTTTTAATGGACAGAAACCTCCATGGGGAATGGTGTGGGAAACACAGTACCACCAAGCGTGAGCTGGGGCAAAGCCATGTAGAAAAAGAGAAAGATTAAAAAAAATAGGGGGGGATACAGGGTGGAGGGAAATAAAAGGGAGAAAAAAATGGGACAAATGTAATAGCATAATCAATAAAATTAATTTTTAAAAAATAGCCTAAAAGTAGAAACTGTTTTAAGTATAACAGCTTGGAACAATCTTGCTCTCCTTCATATCCTTTACTCTATCAGCCAGCACTCCTGACATCTTTTATTCTGAAAGGCTTCTCAGTTATACCTTCCTAGATTTGTGCTAAACTCGTGATAACTATCATGCCTCCCACCAACCTCCCTACCACCAGGCTGCATTGTGGAAGGCACACACACTTCAATCCACCTGCTTGGTCTTTCTAAACATATTTTTGTTGTGCCACTGCTCCAACATTAGTCCTTCAGGGCTCCCTCTGTCTGCAGAAGAGTCCATATTCCTAAACCAGATATTCAAGATGGCCACTCTCATGATAAATTCGTTAGTATTAATCTAATTCTGGGCTCAAATTTGCATCATCCTCTCATTTTACCTTTATCTCATTTTTCTCACCTACTTCTAATCTATGTTCCCTTGCAGTATAGTATGTACAAAGACATCTTAAATACTTTTAAAATCAAGTGGAGTCTAGTAAAAATTTATTATTTTTTTTAATCGTAAGAAACAACCAATGCATAATTATCTCCCAGTTAGACCTAAAAGTCCCTTGCTCTAGTCAAGAAGGTCTGCTCATAACCCATGTTTTCTTTTCTTATTGTGGATTCCCACTCTACCAAGCCAAATGCTATCTATCTTTCAAAATGGAGCAACAAGGACCCTCTCTATTGCCTTTTTTCCCTAGGCCAAATTATTCTTGACCTGTCTGACCATTCATGGCAACTGACACATCATACAATCTGGTATGTGCTTTCATGAATCCTCTATGCATGTTATTTTTAGTTCCTAAGGGCAGGATTCAGATAATTTGTGGCATCTGAAATACCTAACACAAGTCCAAGAACACAGTATATACCTTAGAAATACTTACTGACACCAAACTTCAGTTAACCACATTGCCACCTATAATACATGTGATTTTCTATAGATTTATAATAAGGAGAAAATATATTACAAAGTGTAAGTATATAAGAATTTTGCACAGCATGGATAGTTTCTACAGCTGTCTCTACTGAACACAGATCTATATAGAACATACCTTTTCTACATAGGTTGCCCCTTTACAATACTGACCACTGTAAGAAGTTATCAGACTAGATTGTTAATAATATACATAATGCATATTATGCTGAACACACAGTTTATCTTTCTTTGATGGTTTAGAACAAACATGAAGTGTCTCAGAGGCATCATGAATATTGTAATTGCACCACAAGAGATTAAGATTGATTCCTGAACTTGCTCATGACATTCTCTGGAAGAAATTTCTTAATATAAATCCCTGATGTCAGCTTACATGCCTCTGGCTTGCTTGCATAAACTGGAATATAAAATGGGCAATTGTTTACCTTCCTGAACAGGATAAAATGGCTCTCTTTTTGAATATTTAATTATTGTAACAAAAGCTGAAGCATCCTTTTACCTAGCTTTGTCCTCTTCATTGAAATCTTCTTCACTGTCTTTCAATGTCCTTTGATGTCTCAGTATTCAATGCATTCTCTATTATTTATGTCTCTCTAACAGAATGTGTCAGTCCAACTCCCTGGTCAGCTTCAGCTCTGTTATTTCCCTCACTGTGAAGGAATATATTCACCATCAAGAGATTTTTTTTTCCTTTCCTCCTCACTCCAGGCTTTGCTTTTCTGACATTAACCTATAATTTCCTTTTAGCATCTATTTTTTACATTGAACAGAATCAAGGCCTAAATTAGAATATCAAATATTCCATTGTATTTTAAAATGAAAATCTTGTGTTATACCTGCATGATTCACCAACTTTAAAATAGCTACTCTGGGATAACATTTCACATTCTAGATCACACCTAAGTTGATAGGTCGAATACAATCATCTACATTAGCAAGTAAGTAGGACATTGGAGTATGCTCTAAAACGTTAATAATTTTGCTACCTTCAGTGAGCTCATGTCTTTGGAATGTTGAAGAATTCAAGGTCAAAATATGATAAAAATTATTATCCCCACATTTTCTAAAATGCTAGATCCATAATGCCTTTGAAAGTAGAGTTTAAAATTTTCCATTTACCAAAGTTTTACTTTGCAACAGCCTGAAGCATTGGCACAATTAGTCTGTCTTTATTCTGCTTAAAATAAGCACAAAGTTTAATTTGATAAACATTGCAAAACAGTGTTTCATCAGCATTGTAAAATGGTTCAAAGTATTTAGATTGTTTTTGCAGCTTAAATACTAACTACTTTTTAACCAGATTCAACCATGTTGATGCTGTCATTACATAGATTTAATAAAGCCTTTTTTTCCCCTTCAGATAATTTTTGTGCTTTGAACAAGCGTGATGGCAATGAGGTGCCTGGTAAAGCTTCAGCTTAAATTGTCATAGTAAAACAATAATAATAACCCTCTCCCCAAACAAACAAACAAAACAGTCTTTCTGTTTTAATTTAGATTTATGCAGAACATGACGCTGAAAAAGAGTTCAAACTGGCATTGATGTCACACACACCTTAAACAAAGTGGATTTCAAAATGTTACTGTTAAAATGGCTCTTTTTTTCCTCCTTATCTGTGTACCCCAATGTTCATAGCAGCATTATTTACAATAGCCAAGAGCTGGAAACAGCCTCAGTGCCCATCAGTAAATGAGTGCATAAAAAATTGTGGTACATTTACACAATGGAATACAATACAGAAGAAAGAAAGAAGGAACTCCTACCCTTTGCAACAACATGGATGGAACTGGAGAGCATTATGCTAACTGAAATAAGCCAGATAGTAAAAGACAAATACCATATGATCTCACCTATAAGTGGAACCTAATCAATAAAACAAACAAATGAGCAAAATAGAACCAGAGACTTGGAAATAAAGAACAAATGGACACTGACCCAGAGGGGAGGGAGGCAGGGGATTACAGGGGAATGGAGCAAACAAAGGAACACCAATAGAGGACTCATGGTCATGGACAATGGTGGGGATTGACTGTGGGAGCGGAGGGGCAGGGTAGGGGTGAGCAACAGGGACAACAAAAGGAGGGACAACTGTAAATGAACAACAATGAATTTTTTTAAAAATGGCTCTTGCCCCCTGCAAGATGGAGGCATAGGCAGAAATGCTTTAGTTCCTTGCACAACCAAAAGAAAGATAACAACCAATTTAAAAACAAAGAACAAACAGAATTGCCAGAAAATCATTTACATGGAAGTCCAACAACCAAGGAGTTAAAGAAACATTCATGCAGACTGGTAGTAGGGGCAGAGAGGACTTGTGGCAAGGAGGCAGACTATGCCAGGGACCCCACAGACAAGCTGGAAGGAACAACTTGGGAGCAAGACACACTGCGAAACCCAGGGTTTCGGCACAAGAAAATAAAGACTCAAAACCCCTGGCTGTAAAAAATTGTTGGGGTTGCCATGGCAGGAGAAACTTCCAGCCTCAACAGGAGAGTTCGAAAGCTACTTGTGGAAAGCAACAGAAAATGGGACGAGAGTGAAGCAAGCAGCATTGTCCCCTCCCAGACCCCTCCTCCAGGACAGTGCCACAACACAGCAAAGAGGCTTGCCTCACCTGGCAAATACCGAAGGCCCTACCCCTTACCATGTAACATATGCATGAGACAGAGAAGTATGTCCCAAATGAAAGAACAGATCAAGACTCCAGAAAAAGAACTAAGTGACAAGGAGAAAGAGCTCAAAACACTGGTAACCAGGATGCTCACAGAATTGATTGAGCTCAGTCGCAAAATGAAGGAAGAAATGAAGGCTACCAAAAGTTAAATAAAGCAAAATAAAGCAAAATACACAGGGAAGCAACAGTGAAGGGAAGGGAACTGGCACTCAAATCAACGATTTGGACCAGAAGGAAGAAACAAGCATCCAACTGAAACAGAATGAAGAAACAAGAAAGCAAAAAAAATGAGGAGAGGCTTAGGAGCCTATGGGACAACTTGAAGCATTCCAATATCTGAGTCATGGGGATGCTGGAAGGAGAAGAGGAAGAGCAAGATATTGAAAACTTATTTGAACAAATAATGAAGGAAAACTTCCCCAATCTGGCAAAAGAGACAGACTCCCAGGAAGTCCAGGGAGCCCAGGCAGCCCCAAAGAAATTGGACTCAAGGAGGAACACACCAAGACACATCATGATTAAGTTACCCAAGATTAAAGATAAGGAGAGAATCTTAAAAGCTGCAAGGGAAAAGGAGACAATTAACTACAAAGGAGTTCCCATAAGACTCCTTTTCAAATCATTTCTCAAAAGAAACCTTACAGACAAGAAGGGGCTGGAAAGAAGTATTCGAAATCAAGAAAGGCAAGAACTTACATCCATGATTACTCTATCCATCAAAGCTATCATTTAGAATGGAAGGGCAGATAAAGTGCTTCCTAGATAAGGTCAAGTCAAAGGAGTTCATCATCACCAAGCCCTTATTATATGAAATGTTAAAGTGACTTATCTAAGAAAAAGAACATCAAAACTACGAACAGTGAAATGACAACAAACTCTCAACTATCAACAACTGAACCTAAAATAAAAACAAAAACAAACTAAGCAAACAACTAGAACAGAAACAGAATCACAGAAATGGAGATGACAGGGAGGGTTATCAGTGGGGAGGGACAGAATGGAGGGTAAAGGTACAGGGAATGAGAAACATAAATGGTAGTTGCAAAATAGGGGAGGTTAAGAATAGTATAGGAATAGAATAGGAGGTTAAGAATAGTGTAGGATTGTAGAAGTCAAACAACTTATATGTACAACCCATGGACATAAACTAAGGAGGGTTGTGAATATTGGAGGGTGGGGGCAGTGCAGGGAGGAGGGAGATAAACAGGAGAAAAAAATTGGGACAACTGTAATAGCATAATCAATAAAATATACTTAAAAAAATAAAAGTAAAAAAGATGGCTCTTTACCAAAGGAAACTAAGTAAGAAAAGATGGTAGGTTTCCACACCAATCTATAAGTAGCTAATTGGTTACAAAGCTAAACAAAGGACCTACCTCATGTAGCCAATACTGTTTTTATGTAAAAACCTTAAGGTCTGGTACTCTTGGTGAACTGCAGGCCTATCATTGAGATTTAGGACAACTGCCCCTCTAACCCACAAACCTCCAATTTTTACCCTTTCCCCCAGTTCTACTCTTCTCTCTTCATTAGGGTACAGCAGTAGGAATGGGCTTTCTAAAGCTATAACAACAAAGAAGTGTATGGGAGAGTGGAAATGCCCCTCTGAGGAGAGAAGGTCATATAAATACTACTAATTTCTGAAAATCAATATTTCTAAGTTGTACCTCTTACACCAGAAATGAAATATCCCTGTCAAGTCAAAGTTTGTAGTCTATACATTTATTCAAATATATAACTGACTTTCCAGATTAACCCATGAGTTCCATCTTCCCTATTTAAAAGAAAATGACCATAGTACACTAACACTTTTGACCAAATAAATCCACGAACTTCTGCACTACCAGGTGAGCTGCAAGAGATGGTGGGTTTACCCCCATACCTTTTTAATATTAGTATTATTATAATTATGTAACAGTATAAATATGTAAACCAATGAAATGAATGTCAAAAAATTGTTTGTATGATGAAAAGTAATTTAAATCCTTTAGAAAAAGCAAGATAAAGGGAAGATTTGGGTTCCTTTTTATTGAGATAGTTCTCTAATTAAAGTTAGGCAGAATTCTCTCAGCTATGAAGAAGGAGAAAGAAAAATTTTGAGATACTTAAGTTTTTAAAATCTTTCAAAGGTTTATTGGGTGCCATGTAGCAGTGCTTTTACTCCATATCTGTGATTCTTAATCATTTTTGAGTTATGGAGTCCTTTTGAAATTTAATGGGTATTATAGCTCACCTCTCTCCCTAGTAATACAAATTAATAAACAGCATATAATTCTGGTGGTTCTTATGCCCCGTCCCTATGTCCTCTGCATTCTATCTTTCCACAAAGCACATTGCCCTGTGACCCTATGGATTCTAAGCTTCAAAACATTTTATTATGTTTACATTCATTAAAAAACTAAACAGTATATTAGTAGAGCAGAACTAATTCCATAAAACTGGCTAACAACATCCACCAAATTTTCAACTGAGTTTATTCAACTTAAATAACAAAGGATGACAGGTTTCATTTCTCTTATTGCATATGATCTTCCCATATGACTGATTGGTTAGCAACTTCTTATAGTTCTTTGCTACGCCAGGCTGCAACCCGTAAACAAGATGACTAATCAGCAAACATACACTCTAATTCTCAGGGTACAATGAAAAAAAAAATCAGGCTAGAATAAGAAAAAGCTGTTGACTTAGAATGGTAGTTACTTCCTCTCTCAGATTTAGTGTTCTAATAAGTAGTCCACAAAGTAATCATTCTTAATAAGGTTTTCCTTCCCACGCATTAAAAGTCACAGAAAAGCATGGGTGGATAAGAAATGTCAAATCACTTGCTCAAATACTCCCAACACATAGCTCTCCCTTGTGAAGTTCCTAAACCCACCTGGCTTATGAGTCATGAAAATTCTAATCTGCCACTATTAAGCATTTACCCCACTAGCTCATTATCCCAGCTGCCTAAACCAAAAGCTGGGAGTCATTCTAAACTCTTCCTCTCCTTTACTCCCTGCATACAAGCAATCACCAATCCTTCCAGTTGGCCTCCTGGTTTATTTCTCAATTCTTTCCCTTTCTTCCAATCACTTTAGGCCTCTACATGTTCACTGGTATCCTTGCCTATGTTTGGTTCCTGACAATCTATATTCCAGAATCTTTCTGAAATTAAGATAGAATCACTTCACTCACCAACTTAAAAACCTTCTAATGGCTACTTTTTGCAACTTAAAAATCCTTCAACATCTCTAGTAGACAAAGTTAAAGGCACAGAATGCTAGAATGTCCTTGGGGATCTGGTCGCTACCTACTTCTCCAGCCTTACCTATCCCTTGGCTCACCTCCACCCTCACACTTCTGCTCTCTCAGCACACCAAGTCACTTCTTACCTGTGTACCTGCTGCTTCCTCTGCTTAAAACGAATCTTTGCTACAATCCCTACCCCAGCCCCTGGCTTGCCTGTTCAGTTCTAAATAAAGCTTTAAAAAGCCCAATGATGTTTAATAGTTAAACATCTGTGTGTTTAATAGTTAAAAACTGAAAACAACCTAAAGCCTCCAAATATAGGAATAATTTGTTAAATTAGAACGTATCCCTGTGATGGAAATATTATGCAATAAAAAATGTTTATAAATTTAATGACTTGAACAGCTAAAATAATATGGCTCTAAAATTGTTACAGTCATCTCGACCATATAAAATACATTATACACATACACAAAAGAGAGAACTGGCAGAAAACATACCAAAACATTAAGAATGCTTATCTCTGGATAATAAAACTATGGGAATTTTTCCCCCCTCAACTTTTAAATAGTGAACATGTATTACTTTCAAAATCAGAAAAACTTTGAAAATATTTTAAACTGTGAAGACTTTCCCAGAAACTTTCCAACCATACACACACACACACACACTTAATCATTCCTGTCTCTGATTCAAGCACACACTCTTTGTTGTATCACACACTGTTATAAACCTTATCATCCTATATTTTAATTCACGTTTGTCAAGGAACACTCTGTGGACAGGATATGGTTCAGCTTTAATCCCTAATACCTGGCCTCTGGTAGAGGCCAGTTAAATGTTTCTAAAAGAAATTATTCTTACATTGCTATCAACATGTAAATGACCAGTAAATGCCTAACCAATCATCTCTAAATGTAAATCATTAACACACTCAACAAATATTTGCCATGTGCCTAAAATATCCCAGGTACTGTCCCAACCTCTGGGAACATTGTGGTGAAAAGATCCTTGCCCGTGTGGGGTCTACATTCTTGTGGAGAAACAAAACGTAATAAACTAGCTCATTTCAGAGAGTGATAAGAGCTGTAAAGAAAATATGGAGCCCTAATCAGCCTGGCTCAATTGGTTGAGCACCGTCCCACAAAGCAAAAAAGGTCACCAGTTTGATTCCCAGTCAGGGCATGTGCTTGGGTTGCAGGCCTGGCCCCTGGTTGACACATGTGTGAGAGGCAACTGATTGATGTTTCTTTCTCACTCTCTTTCTTCACCCCTTCCCCTCTCTCTAAAAATAAAATAAATAAAATCTTTAAAAAATGTGGAATGAGAGGAATCAGAGATATGGGGAAAGAGGGCAACATCAAAGGCATATTGAAAGATGGTGAGTGACAAGATAAGATGCAAGCAGGTGTAGAAGAATAAAAGGACTGGATACCGAGTCAAATGACCTAAATTTCCATCTCAACTCTGTCACCCTATTAGCCAAGTAACATTTTCTGAATTAGGATGATAATCCCTAATTCACAAAAATGTGTCAGCATTAAATAAAATAATTGTCCTGGTAGAGTGACTCAATTGGTTGGAGCATCACCCATGCACCAAAAGGCTGCAGGTTCAATTCCCAGTCAGGGCTCATACCTAGGTTGCGGCTTCAATCCCTGGCTGGGGTGCATATGGGAGGCAACCAATAGATGTTTCTCCCCCACATCACTGTCTCTTCCTCCCCCCATTCCTCTCTATCTAAAATCAATTTTAAAATAAAATAATTTATGTGGTCATAACCAGGTAGCTCAGCTGGTTAGAGCATTGTCCCCATATGCCACGGTTGTGGGTTGGATCCCCAGTCACAGCACATACAAGAATCAACCAATGAATGGGTAAATAAGCCAGACAACAAATTGATGTTTCTTTCTTTCTCTTCCTCTCTCTCTCTCCCCACCTCCCTCCTTTCCTCTAAAATCAATATAAAAAAAATTATGTGATTTTGTGTAAAGGGTAAGGCTAGTGCTTGGCATCCAGGGCCTGTTGTATTTGTTGGCTCTCTCTATCTGGAAAAAGGCATCAAAAATAATGTAACACCAAAAGGTGAACTAGAAGGATTATGACTGTAAGTGAAGGTGCCAAAAGAAACTTAACAACGTAAATCCCATCCCTTTGATCAGGAAATTCTATAATAAGTATGTGGTTAACAAAAAGACTGCATACACTACCCTTAACTATTTATCTGAACTTGGGATTCTACTACTAATTCCAATGGCTTTAAACAACAATATGGCAAAGAGGTGAATAGTCTACCCATAGTATCAAGTGCAAACACATGAAAAACAGATTCTTGATCCAAAAACTGTCTCTCAGCCTTTCCTCGGTATCTCATAAGCTTTATTGGCCTTCACTATTTTTAATCCCCTGCATATGTAGGTTATATTTCTTTATTCCAAAAGAGGAAAGGAAAATTTCCATGGCAGACTGCAAAAGAGAGGTGCTTCTGGGTACATTTTCTTCTTGTCCTTTTTACTTGCTGCTTATCTGAAGCCTAAGAACTAGGTCTCCTCGACTTTGAGTAGGGGGTTAGATTGTCATATCACTAAAATGTTTCCCCTGAAGTACTTTAATCCCTAATCAGTTCCCAAACCGTACCATATATTTAAGATATGCAGTCCTTTGCCCTTTACATCTCTGCTTTCCAATCTCACATTCCTCTAATGAATGACTGGCTGAGTGGACCTACTATATAACCTACCCTCTGTCAGCCTCTTAGACCAAAGAATTCTTTCTTTAATAATTTTAAGTGCTATTGTCAGAATTATTCTGACCCTCATTCTGGTCAGTTCTAATAGTAATACCTTGATTTAGGACATGAGGAACAAAACAGATCATCATTACAGTGTAAATTAACTCCGCAAAAATGAGATGATTAACAGCGAAGAAGTAAAGAAAAATTTAACTCATAGTATGTAAGCTAGTGTTCCCATCTATTGGCTGCAAAACCTTTCATGTCAAAGCAAGAATCCTGCCTACTTCTAGGCACACCAAACCTACAAATGTAGAGTCACAGCCCAGAAACTGTGGGATGTCCATAAAGCCTGGGAACACAGATAATATTTCCTATTTTTACAAACTGAAGATGTTCTCTATGACGTTATATATGTTCATGTTTCCATATTCTATGTACATCTTGTAGAGAAACACTATAATGAAGAATCTGTCTCAAAAATGTTAAATATAGTGCATTGTAGAAAAGACAAAGCTATAGAAACTTGTGTTTAAATGTTTATTCATGCATTGAATGAGCACCTACTAAGCATCAGGTGCTCAAGAACTTCTATGTACTGGTTTATTTGGTAGCACTGGCCATTTAATTTAGTTGCAGTGCGTTACTAAAGATAGGCAGTTACCTTTCTTCTCTTGTACTTGATCTTGACTTTGAAATAAGTTTGAATGCTTGGGGAATGAAGATATTTGGCCGTACAAAAGTCTTATGCATACAAAATCAGTACACGATGTTTCCTTCTCTTCAGAGTGTACATAAATTCTATGACCACTTCAAATGATATAAAAGCTGTTTGGTCCCCATTTCTAATTCTCTCCTCTAAAGTCTGCCAACAAGAAATTGTATCATATATTATTATTTCTGAGAATTATATAACAGTGATTCTGGAAAGTAGGCTTGATTCTAAGATGCTAATTTATTGTATTATTTTAATTCAATAGTACTTTCCCATCTTAAGTCAAAATACAAATATTAGAAAAATTTCACATCAAGAAGTTTACATACTCAGCACCTGCAAAGAATACTAAAGGACATGAAAACTAAAGGTAAGAGAACTGAAGCAGAACCCCACAGAACAAACTATCTATAAGATAAAAGGACGAGCTGTGGAAAATTCCTTGTGAGGCTGGCTACTGCAAGCACACAAATCTCCTGGGGAAAGCCCCTTTGAAGCTGTGGCTATATTCCTCAGCTCTGAAGATCCTAACTTGGAGCCCTATACTGAATTCTACTTCTGACAACCATGCTGGCCCCTACGGACAGCCAGGCATGGTCCTCAGGGAAGTGATAATGATAATAAGCAGCTTCAAATTACAGACATTGTAGATTCACAACTGCCAAAATCACCACTTGCAGCATGCAAGAAATGAAGAGTTGAAGCATTTATCCCACCACTAATAGAAATATGCACAGAGCAAGGGAAATTCTTATACTTGCATTGGTGAGTCAGCCATAAGCAGAAGCAGGTAGTTACATATGTACACCATCCTTATGACATAAGCCTGTACTCCCAGTTAACCCTCAGAGTGTCAGAATGGCTTTCTAGGAGGACAGTCACCATAACACACAAAGAGCCTTTCATTGCTCTTCCATCCCTGCTGGACACATCTTTCTAGCACCTCTTCACTTCCAGATGTCATGAACTAGTGTTTAACTCCAGACTATTATCAACAACATTTCCTCCCTTAATCTCTAACTGACTATACAATTGGCCCTCTGTATCCACAGGTTTTGTATCTGCAGATTGAACCAAGGGTTGAAAATGGTATTTTCTATCTGCATTTTGGAATCAGTGGATGTAGAGGGCCAACTGTATGCTTTGTTCTACACCATTTTACATAAAAGACTTGAGCATCTTCAGATTTTGGTATCCATGGGGGGTCTTTGAACCAATCCCCCATGGATACAGAGGGACAATTTTAATTACCAGTAGTTAAGCAAGCATCTAAGAGCCATAACAGTAACTAATTTTTCTGAACGCTTTATATACATTCTCTCACAAACCCAGCAGATAAGCTCTCTCTCCATTTTTACAGACTGGAAAAAAGGACCATTAGGTAAATGACTTGACCCCAATCACCAGTGACAGAGGCATCATGTGCTGTCCACTACTCTATGTTCACTCCGTCTCCTTCCTCTGTAAAATGCATATGTCTTGGTCAAACTGACCATACTGTGGCAAACAAAGCTGTGGCTATACTTATCTTTCTGACACTACCAGATCAAAACACTACAAAAAACCCACCTGAGCAGTGACAAGTTCCAAATGGACAAGTATTACGCCTTGAAAGACAGAAAAATGGACTGACCAATGGAGAAAGCTATTTAAGTAGAAAATTGTCTTAGAAAATATCTAAAAACATTACATTTCTGAGAGAGCACTTTTGTGTCAAATTACTGCAAGGTCATAAAAAGTTTAAAGTTAACTAATTTTCAACATGTAATTTTGAAATATACAGTTTATATTATTAATGTTTTCAGTAGCATACATAAAAAACTTTCTAGTATTTCCAAACCAACCTTTTTTCCCCCCAATAGAATATAGATAATGTGGCTGTGCTGGCATTCATATTAAACATGCAATAATATGTTCTGAAACAGTGTGTAGGGCTGGTGGACTTTGGTGGCTTTACATTAAAACCGTAGTTAAGAAACCAACTACAGAACAGTCTCTAGTTTTATATCTAAGTCATACAACCCTTAATCAAATCAAGCATAAGTTAGATAATTTCTATTATTTCCAGAAAAGATATTTTTAAAAAGGGAACATGGGCAAGTTGAAAAATATTAATGTTTCCACCAACTTTGTTATAAATAGGCATATTTAAAAATAATTTATAATCCCATGAATTCATCGTATAAGGAATTTCTTCCTGTTTTGAACAATCCCAACAAAATTAACACTAAATTATATTTAATTAGACTTATGCCAGAAAATATAAAATCTATATAGTTACTTTCTATTTGAGGTGTGGGAAAAGGCAGAGATGCAAACATAGAACATAATTTGAAAATTTTTCCAAAAGTATTCAAAAATATATGAATTAACTAAGTAAGTAAATAGAGAAAAATATTCGCTACTGTTGAATCCAAGTAGTGGTATATGTAAGGGCACTGTATTTTTCTCCCTCCAGTTCTATAAATACAAAATTTTTTATGACACAACTGCTAGGGTATATCATAAGGTCAAATACAGGTTCAGCTGAATCTCCTGCTTCTACAATGGGCAGTTAACTGAAGTCTAAGAGGTTATCATACTCAAGATATTATATGCCTCCCCTGGCTCTGGAGGCAGACTGCCTAGGTTCAGATCCCAACTCTGCCAGTTATTGGCTGCCAGTATAATGAGAATAATAGTCCTCTACCTCAAAGAAGCTCCAATGAAAAACTGTATGTCAAGTGCTTAGCACAGGCCCAGGCCTGGCCCATATGTAAATGGTGTCTTATCACATTGTTATAGTAACCAGAGGATATACCTTCAGACAGAAAAAATAAAAGAGACTAAATGACATGACAGAAATTTGGGGTTATTCAGATTTCACTGTAGGAAAAAAATGGTAATCCATACTGTGATAAGATCCTACAGAGCCCCGAGTCACCACGACCATAACAATAATCATAACCCAACATTTCTATGGTACTTTATTACAGGCCAAGCGCTGTGCTAAGCCCTTTATATGCAGTTTTTCATTTGAATGCATATGAAGCAAAGAATTACTATTCCCACTTTACAGAAGACAAAACTAAAGGTCAACAATTACACATAATTTGCTCAAGATTACGAAGCCTAGGCAATCTGCCTTCTGAAGTCTGCTTCTGACAGCATTCACCTGAACTTGGGCAAGTCATTTCCCATACTGGGGCTTTATTTCCTCCTCTGGAATATGAGCATACTGCTGGAATAGGTGCTCTTAAAAATCCCTTCTAAACCTGTCTGGATAACACTGGTACTTAACCCAACTTATTACACACAGAAAGCATCTCTGCTCTCGTTCTTTTACATGCCTGAGTTTCTCTGTCTTATATAAATGTGGAATGACGCACTGTACAATTCCCTTGGTGGGGCACCTCAGTGTTCCTGAGCTCTGTTGGTAAGAGGTACATCATCACTAAGAGGTATCGGCCAGGTAGAGAACCTCACTAGAAAGTTCCATAACTAAGTCTCTTTAAATGGAATCGAAAAAGAACCTGACTTAAAATGAATTGTACCAAACAGCACTACTGCAACAGAGATGTTAAGAAGATACATCAACAAAATTAGCCAAAGCTCTAGCACTTGAGTTATGTCATTCTACCTCTCAGGATCTGTTTCCTTATTTACAGAAATGAAGTGGCTTGACTTGAGGTGGTGAACAGACAATACAATATACAGATGGTGTATTATAGAACTGTACACCTGAAACCTATATAATTTTATTAACCAATGTTACCCCAATAAATTCAATAAAAAAGTAGAAGGAAGGAGGGAAGGAAGGAAGGAAGGGGCTTTTAGATACAGGTAATCCCTAGGGAAACAGCCACCAAAACCCAGGGTACCAATCAACTTTGCTACTTTGTTAGAATTAAGAGAAGGGGGTAAGGAAGCATGTGTAGTTTGAAAAACCACACTTGAATACAGTTATTGCTTTTACAGTATAAACCACAGAAGTAAAAGCTCCAAAAAAAAAATCTTTTCTTTAGCAAAAGGAAGTGTAGCAGCATTGGGAAATGAGGGGTAGGGGCGGCGTGAATTTTTTAAAAATGTTAAGATACATTATAGTAGATCACTATTGAAAGCCCCTTTTAGCTCAAAGAGTCTGTAAAATAAAAAATAAATTTGGTATTCTATGAAATAAACTCTTCATTTTAAAGAAAAATCTTATTTGTCAAAATAAACCAATTTTTTAAAAAGTCATCAAGACTACTTAAGATATTTTCTCACTTTTGTAGAAAAATGATTTAAACAAATGCACAAATATGTGAAAGTCTCTACACAAGACTCAAGGTGGTCTGTTTTTCAAACATACTTGATATATTTATCAACACAAATCAAGTCTGATAATAATTCCAAAATACATCTATTCCAGTGGATATTACTCCTACTCCGGTTCTAATATTGGTTTAAAACCCAGAAGCTCCATTTTAAGAAAGCAAAGTGAGACATAAAGTCCATGTAATTCTTTCTGTGGTCAAATATATAAAGATCAATTTTAAATAAAATCTCTTCTACAAATCTTTTGGTCATCTTTGCTATTCCATGGTACCATGGGAATGAAAAGACACGAGACCAAACTCAATTCCATCTGTCTGGCTCTCATTAGCATTGCTGGTAAATGGCCTGCTAAGAAACAATACTCTACTTGTCAATATCTGTTTGGTGGTTAACTTTTATGGGTTTAATCTCTCCTCAGACCCCATTTTCAGAAATAATTAATCAAAAGCCAGTTGTATTCCAATTCAACTCCTATAAAGATAACTGATGTCTACATCATCAGCTCTCAATTCCTAAATCTCCCTTATCTCTAAGACTTGACTTGGGTTGGGAGCATCAAAATAAAAAGAGGGCCTATTATAAAAAGAATACTATGAAAAAGTGGACAGCTTTTAGAAAAAGAGGAGCTCTCCTACCAAATGCAGCCTCCTCGTATGACCTCCCTCCTCCAAAAAATAAGTGCATAGAGAAATTCCAGAAAGTGTATTCTTCCCTTATGTACCAAACTGATCTCATCTTTCAGTGCCTCTTCATTTAAAAAAAAAATTCACAAACTTCACAATAGCAAAAATAAACCTTACTATTAAAATCTTCCTGAAGGAGCCTGTATAAACTTAAAATCCTCTCTCATTAAAAACTTACATACACACAATGTATGGGTTTCATGGACCCCCATGAACTGTCAAGGTTAAAAATCCTTGCTCCAGCCTAGAGAATCATGTGCTTCTCAATAACCTTATCTCCTCCTTCAGGAATGGGAACCACCCAAACATCACATCTGACACGTAAACGGCAATAAAAGGAAGTTTCCAACTGCACCTGATGGTTTAAACTATCTCAGTCAAATGATGATTCTGGCATTTTTCGCCAATGTTCAAAGGATCTGTTTCATTTCCTTGACCACTCAAATTGAGTGGTCTCATACGAGCTCTCCTCTCTTTTCTTTCTTCTTTTCTTTTTTTAACTAAGCCTAGAAGGTTATGGCCAAATCAGTTTATAAGTGAAGGATAAATGCCTGAGAAAAGATGATGTTCAGGACACTGCCAACCGATGTGGTGGTTCAGACAGCAAGAACAGAATAAGGACACTCCATTCAACCTTTTTGTCTGGGGCACTTCCTGGGTTTTTCGTTGGCATTTAACACCAAAACGCAAAGCTCATTTTTCATTAAAGTTGCAAGACTTTCACTTTGCCCAGTTTCAAATGGTGTAATTGATCTGCATTGTCTTCTTAAATAACCCAACTGAAGGACACTGCAGCTTTAAATATTTCAGTGCTAGCTAGCAAATAGACTCCATTGCAATATGGCTCTGAAGGTCACGTCCTATTGTCTCTTTCTTCTGGAAAAAAAAATTTCTAAGTCTTTTTTCTAGGTAACATAGGAAGAGTTACCCCCTAGAATTTCCACTCTTCCATCTCGTTCCCAGATAGAGTTCTGGTAGCTATCGGAACCTCACTCATAATTTTCCCAGCAGGAGCAATATGCTGATTGCTATTAAGGATGCCAGAACCTTAGCAAGACATAAACACTTGTGTTCACATTAGTTTAATTGAGCATATGCAACTGTCTGAAAGAGCACCACTCAGGGGCTGTTAACCTCTTCAAGAGTAGGACCAGGGTGGTTTAAAGTGGATGGTTTCCTGCAGGCACCCTGAGCCCGGGATTGCATAACCTGAAATGTGTAGCTACTTAGAATGAAAGAATCTCCTTGTACTCATCCTGGGACGATGCAGGCACCTTGACACACCTTACAGTTTTCCTTGTCAAAAAAGGTAAAAATAAGAAACACAGGCATGGTGAAGGAAAAAGCAAAAGAGAAAAGACCCTTTTCTACCTTGTCAGGGTGCATAAACACGCATCTTTGAGCAGTCACAATGTTCACCCACCACGGTGCACGGGAGTGGAATAGCCCCAGTAAACTGGAGGCTTTGGAAGGGGGTAGGGGCACTGGACATTGTCCTTTTTGAAGAACAAAATAATCAGTAGACGATTAAAAGGCTGGGAAGAAGGGGCAAAGGAAGCAGGGTAGGAGGAAGGCGTGTGCAGATGCATTGGAGCATTACCTGAAATGGCAACAGATTGTTACCATTATCGGTCCGGAATGCGTTATCCTCCATCCAGGATTTGGAGGTGAGCGGGGCTGCGCGAGGGAACTTAGGCGGCGCGATCACATTACTGGAGAAGGGCTTTTTGAGTGGCGAAATAGGGTTGAGCGGTGAAGGCACCCCGACGCCCACGCCCACACCCACGCCGACTGCCCGGCGAGGGTCCCGGCCCGCCTGCAGGCCGCCCCACGGGTTGGAAGGCGCACTCCAGGCGGCATTCACGCTCTGGTGCGTGTTCCAGCTGGAGGAGGCAGACGAGGCAGCAGCGGCGGCCGCAGCTGCTGCTACAGCCGAAGACGAGGACGGCTTGCTGGTCATGATGGGCTGGTGGCCGTAAGCCGCGGGGGCGCTCCTCTGAGCATAGGGCGCCTGGCTGGGGCTGGCTGGCGAGCGACGCTGCTGCGGAGGCTGCGCCTGCGGGGGCTGCGCGGGCTGAGCGGGTTGCGGCGCAGGCGGAGGCGGCTGCTGGTGGTGCTGGGTCTGCGCCAGGCCAATTTGCGGGGAGAAGGTGCCTCCGAAGACTGGGTTGACATGGTGCGGGAAGTTCTGGAAGAGCATGGTCCCATTGACTGGGGTGATCCCCTGGAAGAAGCTGTCCTCCACCGCATTCGTGGTGCCAGTGGACCAGGTGCTGCCGAAGGACGGCGACAGCGACGCGCCCGGTGCCCCGGGATCCTGTGGCGGTGGCTGCTGCTGAGGGGGCTGGTGGAAACTCAAGCCCGGCAGGAGCGGCGATTCCATTTGCATCTTGTCGGGGCCGTTAGGGGCCGGCGGGGCCGCGGCAGGGCTAAGGGCCGGCACGGCGCTGCTGTCCTCCGGCTTGGGGGTCTCTGAGGAGAGGGGCGTGGACGGGGTTTCGGCTGCGCTGGGCTCGGACTGGGGCTGCTGCTGCTGCTGCCGCTGCTGCTGCTGCTGGGGCTGGGGCTGGGTTTTGCTTTTGTCCATCAGTAAATCATCCTGCATGGTTTGCGCAGCTGAAACGGGAAAAAAGAGAGACGCGTTATTGTCAATGTGATCGTTAATGCCCCTCGCTGAAGCGGGTGGGTGTTTTACTTGCGAAAATCCAGTGCCTCCGCTACTAGCCAATTGCAATGCAAATCCATAATCTCCCATTTAGAAGAACAGGTCGGGCTGGGGTGGGAGGGCTCGCGCAAGGTCTCTAAAAATACTGTGAGAGCGTCTTCACCCTTTCTGATGTCTTGGTTCCTTTCCTGTATTAGTGAGAGATGTGCTTATAAGACAGAAAGACAGCAATTTCGCCACGTCTCTTTTCCCTTCACCGGAACTAAGAGCGTTCACCCTGCAATGAGAAACTGATTCTGGTTCCTGTTTTTTTCCCAAGCACCACCCTCCCCTCGTTATTTGCATACGTCAATAAATACTGCTGCGTCCTTCAGCAAGGTTAAAAAGACACCGCACACGACCCTTTCTTCCCCCCTGCTCAGTTCTGGCACTTTAAAGAAACAGCAGTCTTATCTCTCTTGATTAGCAAACTGCCTTCTAGCGTTGATAATTGTTTCATTTAGCAGCAGCGAACCACGAGGGAGGAAATCCTTGACATTTGTTAGGAGGAGGACTCAGCTGCACAATCATTCTCTGGCCTCCCAGTAGCTGCAGCTACTCCATTTTGTTAGGAGACAGGAAAAAAAAACCCCACTGTTTTTATGGAGGTAAAAATCGACTGAAACGTTTGGAAGTGCTTGCTGCCTGATACTCTCCAAGGATTGGGGTTTTTCTGTCTCCAGTTCTGCCACACAAGAGATTTTTGGCATCTCAGTGGTTCAGGTCCCAACAGGAGCCTGAGAATTTCTCTGCAGACTGGAGAAATGTTCTCGTTGGATTTGAGGTCAGAGAGAGAGGAAGAGAAAGAGGAAGAAAGAGAGAGGGAGAGAGACTGACAGACGCTGAGTGTGAGATGGGGCGGGGCTTTTAAACAATCCTTCTTTAGAAATGTGGGGAAAAAAGTAAAAGAAATCCTTTTGAAATTTAAGTAGAAAGTCAAGATAATTCTGGAGTTGCCAGATTTTCATTTTTAAATCCTCTTGCTGCTGCCTTGGTCACAAGACTTAGGCAAATTTAGAATGCTCTCATCACTAGTATTAGCAGTGAAAGATCATGGTTTGAAGACCCTGAATTACCATATACTAGCAAAAGTGTTAAAAATAGCAGAGTACAAAGTCCCAAATTCTCATACATTGTAATTATAGTACATCGCCATCACTGCTTCGTTTAGCCATATAAGGAGTGTATGGTATTTTCCATTTCGCATAGAATGACTATATTCACCTCTGCCTACTGCCTGTTTTCTCATTCAGAGATGAAAATAGTAATCACTCAATACCAGATTTTCATACACATAGTTATCATTGTCCCTTAGAACATGTTACTTGTATTAAATATATTAATGTTACAGGGCTGAGACCCCCCTGAAAACAAATACTTTGAAATGTTAAAGAAGCATATAACCAACCATATACTTTTAGATGATAATTCAGTATAATTGTAACAAACTTATTAATATAGTTAATGCAGTTACCTAACTCAGATGCAGAGAAGCATCTTTCTCAGGACACCTGTGAAAGGGCATTCAAATACCCTCAGAAGGTCTGTCTTTGGATATCCTCATAATAACGACTGTTGTAAAATAAATGTATTGAAAGATGGTCGTGCTAGCGCTGTTAACTATTAAGCCAAATTATGTCAGACTGAGAAATAGGATTAAAAGTAGTCCTATTTTATTAAAGGTTATCTTTTAAATGATTGTATTTACTCATGGGCTCATACAGTTGAAACTAATAAATTGTACATCAACTGTAATTTGAAAAGAAAAAATGGTTAATCTTTCATTTTAAAGTTTCATACATAGACAAAATAGTGGATTCAAAGAAATGCTCCACAGCTACCTTACTCTCTTTTCTACTCCTTTCTTCCCTATCTCCTCCCCCCGAAAAAAAACAACCCAATATGACATATATCATAAATTGCCTACTACTCCCAATAAAATCTACTTAAGATTTTATGTTCCTCAGTTCTCTTGGTCTAAAACAATGCTTTGATCAGTATTGAAAATGATGACACAGAGATGCAAGTGAAGCTGGGATTCACAACACAAAGTTCTATTGCTACCAAAGGAAATGGTGATAGAAAGACATTTTTATACTCGGTTTAAGCAGTGCTGCAGTAACCATTATAATCTGATATTTCAGATGCTTCCAGGGGGCTAGAATTAGCTTTACAATAGCCATATCATCATGGCTGAAATATGCATTTGATTCTAATTTCAATATCAATTCAGCTTTTCCCATGCTTGTATAAATGCTTTTTGTTAATGCCTTCAGTGTAAACTACACACTCCTGGTGGAAAAAAAATAATGCTGTACCATAGCAAAAAGCCAAAAAGTAAGCTGGGCTCACAATATTTTATAAAGGCTGTAATTGATATTAATATATTTATTGAATTTTAAAATTTTTATCATACCATGAACATCCATTTTTCTCAACACTCCTTAAAGATCTAAATTTCACTTTCTGCATAAATTCACTTTGTCAAGGTCAAGACCCATCTTTAATAAATAAGACCCTTTAAACAAAAGATAAGCAATAGATTAAGATAATATTTATAAAGTTAATATGCACCGTCTTTCAGTGACTGTTTGTATAGTTTGTTTGCTTGGGTTGGGGTTTTTGTTGTTTGTTTGTTTTCTTTTTTCTTATTTATAGCAAAGTCAGAGAAATAGATATCTCCTTCCCCTCCCCCCACCACACACACAATAGATCTTCCTTCACATGCAATCACCCAATCTCAAGTAACAAATTCTTAGTAGCAGTTACCTTTGAGTGTCCAGTGTTTAAGGATCGATAAAATTTAAAAGTGTACAGTATTTATTTTCTTCTTTCAGGTTGATTATGTGACCGCTCTGGCAAAAGCACTTTGACAACTGTAAGACGAGAGGGCATGCGCAAACAGGGAACTGTGGGGGCTGAAGTCCTTCACAAGGTACTCCGCCTGACTTAAGCACGCTCAGCCAGCAAAGGAAGAAGCCTCGTAAATACTGATTCCAAGGGGAAGAGGTTGTACCCGGTTCACATCATATCTTCCTAACCAATACAAAATCACGAGTAGTTGAAACAAAAAAGAGGAAAAATAAAATGGTTTATCAAGTTGATTTAAAAAGCCAGGTTAAAGGAGAAACTGCATTGTAGGGCTCAAAATAAATAAAACCAGCAGAGCTACCTTAAATGGTATTAGAATGGTAATGACTGGATAGCCAGCAATAGGAACCAGACCCGGCAAGAGATTGGGGTGAGAAGGAATAAGAAAAGGAGGGGGACTAATGGGCAAAGATAAATACTTAAAATCTGACTACATGTAAAATCAACATTTTTAATATTATAGAATGAAAAATATCTTCATATTAAAAGTGATATTAACCTTGGAGTTCAGGTCAAAGTAATTTTCAGTCACAAATTAGTTTACTTGGGCATTTATTAATCCATTTGACCCTAAGTGCAACTCTACTAATACTTTGTACAATGGAGAAAAATAAACTTTGACTCCTAACCCTTGTTGAATGACAATAAAAAATTAGCACTGCCCACATTTAATGCAATTTTTTTAAATTTTATTTTTTTAAGTGCATACTCTTTTTTTAAAGATTTTATTTATTTATTTTTAGAGAGGGAAGGGTGGGAGGGGGGAGAGAGAGACAGACAGAGAGAGAGAGAGAGAGAAACATCAATTTGCGGTTGCTGGGGGTTATGGCCTGCAACCCAGGAATGTACCCTGGCTGGGAATCGAACCTGGGACACTTTGGTTCCCAGCCCGCGCTCAATCCACTGAGCTACGCCAGCCAGGGTTAAATTTTATTTTAATCATTGTTCAAGTACAGTTTTCTCCCACTTACTCCCATTCCAGCCCACCCTAATGCAATTTTATTGTATTAGAAAATAAACTAATTTTTACTCTTCCTTCCCTAAAATGAGCACTCAGATCTAAAACAAAAATTACTCAAACATAAATGCCAAGTATAAAGACCAAGCAAACAATAAATTATATGAGCTCCCCCCCACCGACACACACACAAAAGGACCAAGAACATCTCTACTAAAATCCTGTTTTTTATTTAACCAGAAAGGAAGCACTTTCTGAAATTCTGTCTTCAGGCCGCAGAGCTTAAGCACATACCCCCCTTTGAATAGTTATGGAAAAATACAAAAACAGATTGTAGGGTTAGCTCACTGAAATATACATGGGTCAAATACATCTTTCTAGGTTTCCTTCCTTTCCTTCTCTACTTATATCTCTAGCACAATGCTTGTAAGTCCTGGGTAGTTCGTGGTTGCTCCATATATGCTTGCTTAATGGCTAAGTGAATGACTGGATGAAATAATAGTTTTTAGGTGCTGTCTAGTGTGGCTTGATTCATTGGAGCATCATGCCATGCATTGAAATATTGGGAGCTTGATTCCTGATCAGAGCACATACCTAGGTTGTGGGTTTGATCCTTGGTTGGAGAACTTACGAGAGGTAACAAATTGATGTTTTGCTCTCACATCTCTCTTCCCCTCTCCCTCCATCCCTCTCAAAATCAATAAATGTATTTTTTTTTATTTTTAAAGAAATATAAGCCCTGAATGGTGTGGCCCAGTGGTTTGGGTGTTGTTCCGAAAACCAAGAGGTCACTGGTTCAATTCCAGGTCATAGCACATGCCTGAGTTGCAGGCCAGATCCCTGGTTAGGGGCGTGTGAGAAGCAACCAATCAATGTACCTTGATGTTTCTCTCCTTCTCTCCCCCCAGCCCCCATCTCTAACATAAATAAAAGAACATCTTTTAAAAATAAAGAAAAATATATATAGTTTTTGATTATATAAACAGTCAAGGTTTGAGTAGGTATTAAATTATTCTCCATTTAGAGGTGTAATTACTTTTTCATCAGCTGCAAGAATAAATATGAAGGGGGTTGGTATAAATAGAACATCTTGGCCCTTACGATGTTCAGCAGTGTGAAGATCATTTGATTGTCACCATGAAATAACATTCACTAGACACTAATTAAAAAGAGAACTTTGTTCCCATCTAAGAATTTACAATCTAATAAAGATAACACCCAACCTGTCCACAGAAACTGTATCATTAAGTTCACAGTAGCCACAAAGAGCTAAGTCCAACAGATGTTTAGTCAGGCTTTATTTTGCTTGACTTTGTAGTGGCCTTGACATAACTGAGCATACTTTTCTGGGTATACCTTCTTCCTTTGACTTCCTTCATGTTGTTCTTTCTTGATTTTCTTACATTTGGGCTCTCTCTGTCTCTCAGTCTTCTTTGCTAACTGACTTTAAATAGTGAGTTCTTCAGGACTCTACCGGGGCCCTCTTCTCATCTCACTCCATGTGAGTGACTTTCCCAACTATAAGGAAAGGACCAGGCTATCCTGTTGACAGCTACATTTCCAACATCTATCACTATGCCTAGCACATAAGAAATAGATATACAACAAACATTTGTTGGATTAAAAGTACATTTATATGCAAAGGGCCAAGAATGCCAAAGCAATCTAGGTGGCAAAAAATAAATAAATCTACAAGACTTTACACTACCAGATATCAAGACCTATCATAGAGCTACAGTAATTAAACTGTGTAGCTATTGGCACAAGAATAAGAAAATAGACAAATGGAACAAAAAGAAAGTCCAGAAACATCCACATATATGTGGTCACCAGATTTATGAAAACAGCAGCACTGCAATAGTAGAAGAATGGTCTTTTCAGTAAAGGATATTGCAGTCAACTTAATGGCAAAACAGAGAACTTCACCCTTGCCAGATGATACACAGAAATCAATTCAGATGGATTGTAGGTCTAAATATAAAAGGTAAACAACAAAGCCTTTAAAAGAACATAGGAGAGCCCTGGATGGGTGGCTCAGTTGGTGAGAGTGTCATCCCCATACACCAAGGTTGTGGGTTCAATCCTTGGTCAGGGCACATAAAGAATCAACCAAGGAACGCATAAATTCATGGAACAATGAATTAATGTTTCTCTCTCTCTCCCTTTTCCTCTCTCTGTCTAAAAAATCAATTTTAAAAAAGAACATAGAAGAATGTTTTCATGACATTAGAGCAGGCATTAATTTCTTTAACAGGTCACAAAAGCAATAACCATAACCATAAAGGAAAAAATAAACCAAATTAAAAACAATTATTTACCAAAAGCCAGAATTGGAGTGAAAATTCACAGAATGGGAGAAATATATGCAATATATTTATTTTTTCAACATAAGACTTGTAATCAGAATATATAAAGGACTCTTACAAATAACAGTAGACATCCTTAAAAAAAAATGGAGACTTCAATGAAAGATATCCAAAGAGCCAAAGAGCATATAAAAAGTACTTTACCTAACTAATCATCAAAGAAATACAAAATAAAACCAGAATGGCTAAAATTGGAAAAGGCAGACAATACCACACATTAACAAGGATGTGGGAGCAACTCATTCTCAAACTCTGCTGATGGAAGCATAATTTACTATAACCACACAAAACTATATTGCAAGATCTTCTAAAGCCAACATTCACATACCTCATGACCCAGTAATCCCACATCTAGACCCACACATATCCCCAATAGAAATGCAAGCATAGTCACCAAAAGACATGTTCAAAGCTCATTATTCATAATAGCCCAAACCTGAAAATGACCCAAATACCCATCTATAATAGAATGCATAAATAAATTTGTGATATATTTATATAATGGAATATCATAAGGCAAAAATAATGAATAGACTCAAACTCTATAGAACATGAAGGCATTGCATGACTACAAAGCAGAGTGAAAGAAGCCAAACACAGAATATGTACTATAAGATTCAATTTACATAAAGTTCCAATAAAACTAATTTACCAGCTTTAGAAGTCACCACAGTGGTTACCTTTGTAGAAAAATAATGATTGGCAGGGAACATAAAAAGGGACTGCAGTGATGCTGGTGATATAGTGATATACTCTGTTTCTCAAACTGGATGCTGTTACACAGGTGTGTTTACTTTGGAAATTTAGAAAACAACAAAATTAACGCAGTTTTCTGCATTCTTGTTATATTCCCATTAAATTAGTCTGGATCACCTAAGCTAGAGAAATAAACTGAGGGCTTCCTATGTGCCAGACCTGTGCTAGAGAGGCACTACATGCAAGGATGAAGCAAGTCCCTTGATTTCAAAGCCCTCAAAGACTGGAGGGAGTGGAATAATTTTAGTTAACTATGGCAAATTAGACATCCCCTAGGTCACCTAGAAAGATTTTAGATTATTAAAGTCTAAAGTAATTTACAAGCAGAAAGTCTATATCCACTGAGTGAGGACTTGTTAAGCAATTCTAAATCAGACTAAGTTTGAGAACAGAACAAGAGAAAGGAAAAAGAAAGGGAACAAAAAAGGGAGCAAGGTGAGCCAGGTAGGGGTTTTTAGGTTTCTTGCCTTGGTCCATTAGTTTTGAGTTCATTCATTCAACAATTGTATGAAAGTTCTCCTAGCCACAAAGTGGCGATTCCAAAACCTCACCCACTTTTTCGTTGACCTTGTCTCTGACTTCTAACAGAAAACTGAGGCTATGTGGCAACAACGTGCTCAATTTCTCAGCTGCCTACCACCAAGTTCCCCCTTACAAACTTATCTGTATCTCCCATCCACATTTCCTTTCTTCCTGTCTCAGAGGAAGCTGAGTTCCCATACAGATCCACAATTAATCCCTCCATCTGTAGTCTAAAGCACATTCTGCCTAGTTTCCTTGAGACCTAGTTCATTAATTATTTCCAAATTTCTCCTTTCCATTCCAGACAGGCTGTTTGCAAGAAACCTCTAAACCCTAATTCTATCTTCTTACTTGTAGTTAACTACCAAACTTACTGCATCTGGTTTCTTCCTCTACCATCCTGCTATAATCCCCCTTGCTACTGATGTTACTAAAGTTACAAATGACCAACTGACATTTTTCAGTTCCCAATTTTATTTGCAATTCATCCTTCATACAACACTTGTAGCAAGCAGATTTATAAAATGGTCCTCCAAGATTCCAGGCTAGAAGGAAAACAGTAACCTATAATTGCAATTCTGTCAACAAGAATGAGCTTGAAAATGGATTTGAAACCCTGAACAGAGAACCTACTTATGTTATACCAGACTTCTTACCTACAGAACTGTAATTTAATAAATGGATGCTGTTTCAAAGCATTAAGCTTATGGTAATTTGTTACACAGCAGTAGAAAACAGAACAGAATTCCATTTTCTTTGAAGACACTGCTTTCCTGGTTCTTCACTTCTAAAGTTTCTTCTCAGTCTCCTGGCCACTAAATATAGCTTCTCCCAGGGTTCTCCTAATTCTGCACTCTCCCTAGGCAATGTTATGTTCATGAACCGGGAAATTAAGTTCATCACTATCTAGGTTACCAGACCAAATCTTTCTGCTAAACTCCAAACCGCCATATAACTAATAACTTCTCTAGCTGAGGGTCCTACAGCACCTCTTTTCCCACAAATGCACTTCTGCCTTTATTCCTGGTTTGCTTATCTTCATCTTATTTAATAATGCCACCATTCATCTAGTCACTCAAGTTAGGAATCTCAGCATGACTCTGTCCCTTCCCTTTTCCCTCACTGAGAGACAAGTCCAACTGGTCACTAAAACTTATTAATTCTGCCTCCTAAATTTCTGATTGACACCCCCTCCTCTTTACTCACAGCTGATATAATACTTAACCTAAATTATGGCAGTGATACCCTAATATTTCCCATCTAGGACCCTTCCAAATGCAGCCTCCATACTAAAGCCTAAGTAATCATTGAAACACAATTTTTACCATGTTATGCCCCTTCCTAAAACTTTTTTGATTTTTCTATTTATTGATTTTAAAGAAAGAGAGGAAGGGAGGGAGGGGAAAAAGAGAGAGAAAAATATCCATTTGTTGTTCCACTTATCTATGCATTCACTGGCTGCTTCTTGTATGTGCCCTGATGGGAGATGTGCCCTGACGGGAGATGGAACCTGCAACCTTGACGTACAAGACAATGCTCTAACCAGCTGAGATACCAGGCCAGGGCTTCCTAAAACTCTTAATTACCTTCTCCGTGCCAAGAGGATAAAACACAAAGTTATTCTCCTATTCTTATTCCCAACTATACCTACTACAGGTCCATAAATGGACCATGTTCTTCTACTTTAGTGCCGCTGCACATATTCCTTCTGCCCGAAATAACCTTTCTACCTCCTGATAACCTAGTCTACTTACCCAGTGGAACCCAGTCAAAATGTCACCTCTTTGAAGCTTTCTCTTACCATGTGAGCAGAAGTGCTCACTCCCTCCTTCATACATCTCTGTAACACTCACATACCTCTACTGCAATATTCTTCATACTTTTGTGTAATTATCTGTTTACATATCTTTTCTAGAACAGCTTCAGGATTAGGACTATATTTATATTTGTAACCCAGGCACTGGGCCTGAAAAATAGAGATAAAAATAGAGATAAAAGTTTGTTGACCAAATCAAAGAACAAAGTTTATCTTTTACCTCAGTTTATAGAGGCTCAGAGCACGCCTTTAACATTAGATGAAGAGACATACTCTTGCCATACCTATGTTTAATGACAATATATTTGATATTTAATGAAGATATTTCATACAAAATATTAATTTTGGTGCAATTGGTTTACTCTTTCTTATGTTGCAGGACATTTGTTTACAAGTTTCCACTGTTTTCCAAATTGAGTGTTTCCTTAAGCCATATTTCTAAAGAAAAATATTACTTGGTTGAAAGGCATAACATTAAGGCTTAATATACATATTGACAAATTATTTAAGAAAGATTACAACACTATATACTTCCTTGAGAACTGAACTTCCACCATGAAAACAATGTATGAATACTGTATATAATAAAGAATAACATATTACTATTCTGATAATAACATATTGCAGAAAAACATCTCTACTCTCTTGATATGCCAAATAAGGTTAATTTTCAGCATCCTAAATAATACTTTGTCATTCTTCTTCATCTTACCTGTGTAAGATGATGATAATGAAATAGTGAAGGTAAATTTATCTGTTTTTAGTTTTTTATTGAATTTATTGGGGTGACATTGGGTAATTAAATTATATAGGTTTCAGGTGTACAATTCTATAATACATCATCTGTATGTTGTATTGTGTCTTCACCATCCCAAGTCATGTCTCCTTCCATCACCACTTCTCTCTCCTTTATCCTCTCCTGCCTTCCCCCACCCCCATTTCCCTATGGCAATGATGATACAATTGTCTGTCTATGAGGTTTTCTGCTTGTTTGTTCTGCTTAATCTAGCAAAAGTAAATTTAAATACTTACAGTCTATGTTTACTAGCTGGAGATTCCATTTCAAATTATGACATATATGTGTGTATTCTATTTGAGAAAAAAGATAAATAGCTTTCATCTATGTTCCCTATGTTTGTAGACTTCAATTGCAATTAATTTTATTTTAAAACCTAATGTTCATGAAGGTGGTCAAAACATACAAACTTCTAGTTATAAAATAAGTAAGTCATGAAGCTTTAGCATACAGAATAGTGTCTATAGTTAATACTACTATATTGTGTATTTGAAAGTTGCTATGAGGGTAGATCTTAACAGTTCACATCACAAGAAAAAAAATTGTAACTATGTGATGACTGATCTTAACTAGACTTACTGTGGTGATCCTTTTGCAATATAGTACTTATGTCAACTATATTTCAATTTTAAAATAGAAAAAATATTCATGTATATTTCCTATATGTGTTCATCTTGGGTCTGAATAATGCTCAGATCATATATTTTTACATAAAAAAGTTCTATGCATCAAAATGTGTGTACTTATAGAGAAACTAAAGTTATACTCTTTAAAAAGGCACTCCACACCATTTTCAGTTTTTATCCAAAGGCAAAATGAGTCCCCTTACCAGAATGTCCCCTCCTTTACAAACTTTTTTTGATACAACATACCACCCTTTAGTCAATGATAGCTTACTCATTTTCCTACTGTCTTTATGATAACTCAGTAATAAGAACCCTCTGGAGACTTCAAAGATTGCAGAATGATTTCAGAAAATATAGTTAAGCTTTATCTGGGCCATTTCTTCTCCTCCCATAATAACTGCTATTTATATTTTAAGTTCATTTAAAAATTATTCTCGAAGACCAGGTTCTAGTTCTGACACTCCACTTCCGAAATTATTTCAGAAGACTTCAGATAAGCAAATCCTATCCAGTTAATGGCTTCAGTTGTTCTCTAAATCTCCCAACAGTTTCACCATTTCACTTTAAATGCTGTTTAAAAGTTGCCCTCTTTAAGCTGGAATCAACAAGCACCTCTTAAGGAGCTGGCCTTAGAGATATCACCAGCTTTCACACTATCAACTTCCATCCCCAAAGTTTTAGCTACAGTTTTGAGCATTTCCCAACAGCTGCCCAGCTGTCTACCAAACATTTCCATGTGCAAGTTTCATCATGTCCCTCATCATTATATACGGGGCAAAAAATCAAATACTTACCCAAGTATTTAGTATTTAGGGCTCTCCCCTTTAATCCCAATCTATGATCACAGATGGCATTATTCCCCCTTCTCTAGACAAGCTGAACTACTAATGGTCCTGGAGCCTTGCTGTTACAGGCCCCAAATGGAATGCCCTTCTCAACCACTCTATTACCCTAGCCTCACCTTCCTGCAGATCCTAGTTCAAACACCACTCCCTGACAATAGCATCTATCTGTACCACACATTTATTGCTTCGCATTTCTATTTACCTTTTCTGGTACAATTATGTTAATTCCCCAACTACAATTCTAAGCTTCTTGGGAGAAGGCATTACAACTTATGCTTTTTGTACTTCCGCAGAGTCTGGTAGAATATCTTGCAGGAAGCTTAATAATAAGAACTAACAATTATGGAGCATATACTATGTGCTAGATACAATGCTAAGTGGAGCATACACTGTGTGCTAGATACAATGCTAAGTGCTTTGCAAATATTCACTTAATCTATGTAATAAATTTATGAGGTAAATACTATTATTGTCTGTAAGTCCAAATGACAAAATGACAATTTAGAAAGGTGATTTACCTACACAAGGTAGTGTCAGAACTAGGACCTAATTTCAGATCTGTCTGACTGTAAAGCTGTCTTTTGGTTAGTGACTCATAAAAGGAGGTCCTCCTGTCCTATTTGACCCATACAGCCCAGGAGACAGCTTGGGCTTCAAAGGTGTGAAAAGAGGGCAAACTGTGGTTCAGCAACTTTTCTTTCTCCCATTGACACAAAGCTTTTATATAATGACCTTTGCCTGAAAACCAGAGATAAGCTCTAACCAAAGGGTTCCAAATTCCACCAATGGGCAAGACCCAGTCCCACTCCAGAATATTCTAAAACAGCATGATTCTCTTGAAAATGATAAATCATCAAAAGAAATGTGTTTAATCTTCGGGATTCTAGAAAGCAAGGCTGATTCAGGCCTGAAAGTGTTGGGAAAATATCCTTTTTTGACACAATCTCTGCTTTAACAGCCAGTAATTAATAGGTGCTGTGTATGTTGAGTCACAGGGATCATCAGAACAAATGGAAGGGCAATCAATGATCAGTGTGTCTACCCAGGAAGCCCTTGTACCCTACTATTTGAAACCAAGTAGCACTTATGTAATATCAATGCCTTACATTCACAGAGAGGATTACACTTTACTAAACTCCTTTACTTTTATTATCTTATCTTTGTTAATAGTCCTGTGCAGAGGGCAGACATAGACAGGGCTCCTCATGTTCACTTTTGCAGATTATATAACACACCAAAAGGCTGGCCAAGGAGTCTAGTGGAAACTAGAATCTAGTACATGCTCTGCTCCCCAAGCTCATGAACCTTAGAGCTGCATCTGCTAGAAAAAAAGAGGCACCTTTTCCTAATCTCCACAAAAGGATTGTATAAACAGGTGACAGCACTGAGGATGACTGCTGGGATCCCTACCTGGATGTCAATTATACCTCAATAAAACTGGAAGAAAAAAAAAAAGATGTGGAAACCCACGTTCAGAGACATCGCAAAATATAGTTAATAAGTGGTGGATCCAAGATTAGAATTCAAGTCTTTCAATTCACTGTTAGCATGCTTTTTCAACCACACTACAAGACTCCCATTGATTCAGTTTAATGTAGGCTATATTGTGTGGCAGACCGGTATCCTTAACACTTGCTCTAACCAGCTGAACCAAAATCCAGAGTCTTTGGTGTGGTTCTGTCCTGTAGCTGTGTTCTCTTACTGAGGAAGCTGAGAAACAGTTATGTGTGCCAACTGTACCAAGAAGGATACTTTCCACAGATCTCCTACTACCTTTGGAAAATCAAGGTGGACCACCCACCCTAATGTTAATGGTTCATGACATCACCACGATGGCAAGAAGTCAACATTATTTATATTACGGGAGGTGGTGAGTGGAAAGGACATAGGATATGAAATCCAATTATCTAAATTTGATACTAGCATTTATTAGCGGGCTGGCCCTGAAAGATAACAATAACATATTTACTGAGCACATCCTATTTGACATGCCATGTACTTTGTTTACATGGTGAATAATTTTACACAACCCTGTCAGGCTGTCCCTTCATTATCCCCATTTCACTGACGAAGATATTGAGGGTCTGGGAAGTTCAAGTAACTTATGCTAAATTATATTTTTGGGAAGTGGAGGTGTTAGGATTCAAATCATGGCAATACAGTATGACTCTAAAACCCATGTTCTCAATTTTTCAGGCTCTGTTTCCTCTACAATAAAATAGAGAAAATAGCAGCCACCCTACCTATATAAGCAGTATTAGTGTGTATGAGGACATTTTAAATAGACAGCGAGACATTAAAGATCAATGTATGAAATCCAAAGCTAATACTTACATGCAAATGGTTTTATCTGAAAGGTCCACACTCAAGTACAGATTTCTTTACCTCCTTGCCACTTAATATTTGGAGTCAAATGAGTTGTGTTAAGCCCATACTTATTCTAGCATCAATAACCTTGCTATTCGGACCTATCTGATCCCTCCTCTTTCTATATCCTACATTCCTGTGCAGAATACAGTGGGAGATATTTTAAACTGCCACAGAATACAAATTTTATTATTAGTTTCAAAAGCTATGTACTGAGAAAATTTCTTCAGCAACTGGTGGTGAGGACTACGAAGATGTTTACACAAAGATGGCAGACCCTGTAGGCATCTAGCTACACAGCGTACGTGCCTTATCGGTTAATCCTCATAATGACCTTAAGAGATAGAAACTATCATTCTTCTCATTTTTCAGATAAGGAAACCTGGGCTTAGAAATGCTAAATAACTTTCCCAAGGTGACCTAACTAGTGGGTGAATAAACTCAGGTCTATTATGACTCAAAAACTCAAGCTCTGAAGCTTAACTCTCATCCCTCTCCACATGCCACACCCAGCCACAACCCAGAAGAGTAACATCAATGCCCACATTTTCTTTACAATCAAGCTTCTAATGCTTGTTGCTTCTTCCCTTAGTGGCCATATTTTTTTCTAAACCAAAAGTAAAAATGTGTGGCCTAATGATCTAACATAATTAAACTTCAGAAAAACCCAGGACCTGTGGTTGTTGGGTCTTTATCTTTCACCCCCATTACTGATCACCTAGACTGAACAAGCTCTATTCAGATTGTCCTCCTTGTCTCCTTTGAGCCCAGGCCTGGCTCCTCTTAGTGTTACATCCATTTCCCAAGCAGAGGCCTCTCTAGTTAAACTTTTTTTTTTCCCCCAAAACAAGCAAAAGTTTATTTAGAAAGTCACAGAGGTAGAAGCGAGTTGTGGAAGACGTGAGCCAGCTTGGCTGTGTGGACTCAGGAAACAAGTTATAGAGGCAAAAGAGGGGCTCTTGGAACTTAGGAGAAAGAAGGCAAGGAAATACACGCTTGCGGGGAGGAACAGGGGAAAGGCTCTGGAGTGTTCCCAGAGAATCGCCTCTACTTAAACTCTTCACCCAAAAGCCTCTGAGCATCTTAGAGAATGAGACTTCAATTACCATCTTGAAAAATTACTCTTAAAAAAAAACATAAAAGGAAGAAAGGTTTCTTTTCTTTTTTTTTTCCTTTTTAAAATAAGAAGTCCTAAAGACATCCCTTTGAAACATCCCTCTCTTCTAGTACTGGCCCCTCCTAGGGGAAGGAAGGGGGAGGAAAAGAGTTTGTCTCTTCTCTCAAGGAGAGGCACTGTTTTGCTTTTCCTTTCTAAAGTGCCTCTTCATTGCAATTTGCAGTGTAGGTCCTCCCAGAGAGAACAAAAAAAAGAAAACAGAGTCCAAAACTTCATGTGCAGAAATAATGTGCAAAAGTCATTCATTCAACACAGATCTTCCTTCATGGAGGTAAGGGAGAATGATGTTGAAAAAATAAAAATAAGAAAAGATCAAGTAAGTGTAAGTGCTGTAAAGGACAAAAGAGTGATGTGATTGAGAGAATCTGCCAAGGTATTTAGGTTAGATGGTTATTAAAGACCTCAGTGACGAAATGACACCTAAATTAAGCTCACACCTGAATTAAAAGAACCCATTCATGTGAAGGATGTGAAGGAAACAGCTAACGTGAAGATCCTAATGTAGGAATAAGCCTTTAGATCAGAGGCTGGCAAACTTTTTCTGTAAAAGGGCCACACAATAAATATTTTAGTCTTTGCAAGTCACATAAGGTCTTCTTTGTTTTTGTTCTTGTTGCAGTTGTTTTAAAATCCTTTAAAAATTTAAAAACCATCCTTAGCTCCCTGGCAGGATAAAAGTAGGCTTCTGGCAAAATTTTGCCCCTGCCGTAGTTTTCTGACCCCAGCTTTGGCAGACCATCTGTCTAATCAACTATAGCTAGAGAGCAAGTAAACAAGGAGGAAAGTGGTACAAGATGAGGTCTGAAAGGTAGGCAGGAACAATGTCATATAGAGTCTTTTGAGCTAAATTAAAATTTTGGGTTTTGTTCTAAGTGTGACAGGAATCCCCCGGAGAGTTTTGAGCAGGGCAGTGACGTGAGATGATTTATGGCTTAAAAAAACCACCAGGGTTCTGTGTGAAGAACAGACCATGGTGGGTGTAAGAGTGGAAACAGAGAGATAGTTGATTAGGAAGTCAGCTATTGTATCATCCAGGCAGGACAAGATGAGGGTGCTAGTGGTAGGTACCTAAAGAATTAAACAGAAAGTAAAGTGAACATCCTCAGTGAAAGCTATGTTTGTCACTGGTATACAAAATCATGGAAGGATTCTTGAAATTTTACTTTAAAATCAAAAGAGTAGTAAAATATTAAGTTTAATTCATAGGAAAATCTTAGTACTCACATTTTTAGCAATATTTTGACATATTTGATTTATTGATTTTTTTGGCTTTCCAAAAGATTATCTTTTCCTCTCTCTTCCTAGTGAAATGATTCAGTTTTTCCCCTGGTTCTTTTTTTCTTTAATACTCTGAGAATGGCAGTTTAGCACTTATTTTTTATTTTATTTATTTATTTAAATTTTATTTATTTATTTTTAGAGAGGGAAGGGAGGGAGGGAGGGAGGGAGAGACAGACAGACAGACAGACAGACATCAATGTGCAGTTGCTGGGGGTTATGGCCTGCAACCCAGGAATGTACCCTGGCTGGGAATCGAACCTGGGACACTTTAGTTCCCAGCCCGCACTCAATCCACTGAGCTATGCCAGCCAGGCTATTTATTTATTTTTAGAGAGAGGAGAAAGAAGGGAGAAGGAGAGGCACAGAACCATCGATGTGCAAGAGATACATCCATTGGTTGCCTCCCACATGTCCCCAATTAGGGACCTGGGCCAAAACCCAGGCATGTGCCTTGAATGGGAATTGAACCAACAACCTTTTGGTTTGCAGGCTGGCACTCAATCCACTGAGCCACACCAACCAGGGGGAAAATAATGAGTATCAAGAACCAGGGCTCCTCTGGTTCTTGATACTCATTATCCCCGCACCCCCCGGCCCTCCCCCTCACCTAAATTTATTATAAAGTATACTTAAAATGTTCCTCTCATTTCAAAATGCACTGCAGTCAACCAAAAGATAACTGCTCTTTTAAAATCTGACACACTTCCAACTTTCCTTGGCAACACCCCCCTCTTCAAGCTTTTCCCATGAGGAACTTGTAAATGTAGGTGGTTCACACACCATCCACACTCATTTTCTTTTTCTTTCTCTATAAAAATATGCTGAGAGTTTTTGAGAATTCATCAAGCTGTACATTTAATTTGGGCACATTTTTGTATACTTGTTAAAGATTTTTTTAAATTTGGGAGAAAAAAACAAACAAGCAAACAAACACACACACGGAGGTTCCATGATGGCAACCTTCAGAGAGGAGGCAGATTAGATAGTGTTAAAAGTTGAGTTTCTCAGACAAATTCTAAGACCAGGTTTTGCAGGCAAATGACTTATTGGGGCAGGACAAAACTGGCAAGTATACCTGCAATGAAATGAGGAAGGCACAGAGGGAGACACTGATCTCCAGGGTGGTTGCAATTGAATACTCAGCTGATCCTGTGATGGGCTGTGGAGCTGGGGTGGTCTCTCAGACTTGTCCTCAAATGAAGCAACAAACCTGAGTCTCCTTTTCCCCACCCTAGTGCACTGGTGGTGGGCATGCAGACTGGTGCAGCCACTGTGGAAAACAGTGTGAAATTTCCTCAAAAAGTTAAAAATGGAACTATCTTTTGACCCAACAATTCCACTGCTGGGAAATATATCCTAAGAATTCCAAAGAACTTATGCACCCCCATGTTCATAGCAGTGCTATTTTACAATAGCCAAGAGCTGGAAACAGCTTAAGTGCCCATCAGTAGATGAGAGGCTTAAAAAACTGTGGCAAATTTACACAGTGAAATACTATGCAGCAGAGAAGGAATTCCTACCATTTGTGACAGCATGGATGGAACTGGAGACTATTATGCTAAGTGAAAATAAGCCACTCAATGAAAGACAAATACCATATGATCTCACTCATAAGAGGAATCTAATGAACAAAATAAACTAATGAGCAAAATTGAACTAGAGGCATAGAATTATAGAGTAGACTGACAGCGGTAATTGGAGAGGAGTGAGATGGGGACTGAAAGTGGTGAAGAAATCAATCAAAGAACATATATGAAGGACCCATGGACATGGACAACCATGTGGGGATTGACTATGGAACTGGGGAGCAGGCTGGACAGAGGGAGGATGAAGGGGGAAAAAACTAGGGCAACTATAACAGCACAAACAATAAAAAAAAGAAAAGAAACTTGCATCTTTGCATCTTAAATCAGCCAGTTACTGCCTATGCACTCTTGGGGTCATAACCTTAGGATGCAGAATCCCTCCATCTCTTATGAACATTAATTTCTAGTGAGAGAGACTTTAAACAGTCAATTGCATGCTAAAAAAATTCATGGCAGTTGTGATAAAAATGCTATGAAAAAGTATCAGATGTTATAAAACCGTATGATGTGGAGACCTGGATTGGAGGTCATGGCACGGTTTTCTAAAGCCAGTAAACTGAGCCTTAAAGAACAAAACGATAAAGTTCAGAGAAAATGTGTTCCATGCAAAGAGAATACCATGCTTCTTCCTACTTTCCAGCTCTGAAGAGAAGAAGCATGGTATACTCAAGGAACTAAAGAAAAAAGCCAATAGTTGGCATGCTAGGGCTCAGGGTGGAACTAGAAAACTGAAGACAGGTTGGGGGTGGGTGCTCGGGAAAGAAAGTAAAGGCAATACAAAGCCATTTGAAGTAAGGTTTATTTTACTTTTTTTTTTTACTTTTCATTATGAAATCACTTCAGAATTACAAAAATGTTACAAAAAAAATCTCCCTACAATTTCACCCACGTTATCCAAATATTAACATCTTATTGACCACAGTACAATGATCAAAATTGAAAAAATTAGTAATGATTTAATACTATTATATAATTCACAGACCTTATTTTGCCTATTGGCCCACCAAAATCTCTTCTAAGAATCCAATCCAGGATCACATAGTGTACCTAGTCGTCATGTCTCCTTAGTCTCCTTTAAATATGGGACTTGACACTTTGGAAGAGCGTGGTCAGTTATTTGGTAGAATGTCCCTCAATTTTGGTGTATCTGACATTTCCTCATGCATAAATTCAGGTCATACATACTTGGTAGTCATAGAACAGGAGTGATGTTGTATCCTTTTTCAGTGCATTGTTTTAGAAAAAATATGATGTGGATTTGTCCTATTGTGGTGATGTTAACTTTGATTACTGGGTTAAGGTAGTGTCTGCCAGATTATGCCACTGTAAAGTTACTAGTTTTCCTTTTTTATTTAAATATCTTTGGGAAGATATTTTCTACGTGAATATCCTGTTTTTCAACATACTTTTTTTTTTTCAACATACTTTCATGCACCAATTTAATGATTCTTGCCTGCATCAATTATCCCTGTGGTGTTTGCAAGTGGTGATTTCCTGGTATAACCAAACCTTTTACGTTAATTAAAGTGTTACTATTACTAAAGAGTTTTTCCTTCTCCCTGGTTTGTTTATTTGCATTAGCATGGACTCATAAATTCATATTTTATTCTGTGGGTTATAATTCACTACTATTATTATTTATGTTACTTCCTATTTGGCCATTGGGGTGTCAACAAGTTAAGTTCTGGGTTCTTTTGATATGTCCCTATCATTTTTTGAGCATATCCCTACTTTCTGGCGCAGGAGATGTTCAGTCTTATGTACTTTTCCTGCCCCAGTCCAGAAGTAGCAATTTCTCCAAAGAGTCCTGGTTCCCTTTATTGGAGATAGCAGTCGGTATACTCACTGGTTCTGGGGTGTGACTGCCTTAGGCCCTCTGAGCAGATAGAACTACAAAGCATATGTAGGCATACACCTGTGTGTGTTTATATGCCTATAAAATTATGAGTTTGTATTGATACCTCCAATTCCAGTCAAACATCACAGGGTTCATTCTGGCCTTAGAAGTGTCTCTCTTTTTAAAATTTACTAAATATTTACTGAACACCTGCCATGAGCTAAGCACTGTGCTATGCATTAGGGATACAATAATGAACAAAGCAGATACGGTCTGATCCCTGCCCTCATGAAGCTTAAATTATGAAAGTCATAATTTACAGATTATTTCCCTTTTTTCCAAATTGCTAAGTTTATGCTTTCTACTGGCTCCCTCTCACCAGGATTTAAACAGGCCAGAGAAGGATTTTAAGCCAGTAACATGATCAGTCCTACATTTCTTAGAAGGTCATTCTACTAATAAATCAAAGGAAGAAAAAGTAGACCGGAGAGGTCAATTGTCAAATCAACTAAAGGGGATAAAAGTGAATGGAGGGGACCAATTAAGAGACTGGTAAGTAGTCCAAGGTAAGAGATGACAGTTAAGGGGACTGAAGACAGGGACACTGACACAAATAAATGTATTTGTGAGCTATTTAGCAGATAAATGGACCATACCTGCTGACTGACTGAAGGGTAGGCATATATGATGAGGAAGAAGGGTGGCTCAAGGAGGATTCCTAGGTTTTGGGGAATATGTGCATATATATCAGCTTGGATTTCCATATACTGTAAATATATGACTACAAAGCTCTTCCATTAAACTGTAAACAACAGAATGGAAAGAACAGTGTAACAATGTATTATTCACATCTTTTTAACCCCAGTATCTCCTACAGTGTTGGAGGCACATAGTTGGAACTCAGGAAATGATGTTGAATAAATCATTGAATAGGTGATCTTCCTCAGACTTACCAAGTTGAGATTTCAGCTGTAGGGTGTCAATGACCCCCTAAAGTGTAGGGTGTTAAATATAATGCCCCCCTAAAGGCATAAAACCCCCAGGTAGAAGAAAACTATGCCGAACATCTACACTTCTAAAAGACTGTGTCCTAGTTTATTAGTTTATATGTACACTTCCTCTTCTATCATGAATTCATCTTACTCAAGATGTAAAACCCAGAAGGTATAAAATAGAGGTAAATATTGACTACAATAATAAAATTTCACGTTGCACCTATCAGATCAGCAAAAATGAATGCCTATTAATTGCCTATCCCTGGCAGAGGGTAGGAGTAAGAGTAGCCCTGTTTCCTCACTTCTCAAATCGGGCTATGGGGATTAGGTGAGCTATTTCTGGCCTCAAGCAGGCATTCTGTAAAGGTTGACACTCTGTCTTTCTCTTTACACATCCATATGTTCCTCCTTCAAGACCTTCAAACAACTCCTCCACCAGGAAGCCTGCCTTGACTACTCTAATGTGCAGTAACTTCTTTTCTCTTCTCTGAGCTCCCAGGTTACCTATCTGTAAAGATCTTTAAAAATTAATCATGGGTAATCCTGTGATATTAATACTTAATTAACTACCCACATACTACAATAATACACTGTTTTCCAGCAGTCAGATACACCTGGATTCAAATATCAACTATGCCACTTATTTGCCATGACTTCATCTTTCCCATTTACAATGTTCACACCTGTGAAATGGGAGACATAGCCACCCATCTGATAGGGCCGTTGTTAGGATTTGAGATAATGTATGTAAAGGGGCCAGCACATGTCGCATATGAGGTGTTTAATAAGTACATCCCAACAAGCATCCATTGCAGGCAGTTGTTAGATCTCTTTCAAATTTTAATCCTCTACCAGGTACGGCACTTCACAGCATGTCTCATACATGGCTGCTGCTTGATATTTTATTTATTTCACCTTTTCCAAAAAGGAATTAAGGCAGCTAGGTGCTCAACACATATTTGTTGAATGGATTACAGGTCTCACTTTCCAGTCAGATGCTCTTTCTTTCTGCTTTTTTTTTAAAGGATTTTTATTTATTTATTTTTAGAGAGGGAAAGGAGGGAGGAAGAGAGAGAGAGAGAGAGAAACATCAATGTGCAGTTGCTGGGGGCCATGGCCTGCAACCCAGGTATGTGCCCTGACTGGGAATGGAACCTGCAATGCTTTGGTTCGCAGCCCGCGCTCAATCCACTGAGCTACGCCAGCCAGGGCCTTTCTGCTTTTTTATAATAAGTAAAACACCACAACATTGTGACTTTGAAAAGCCATTAATCATCCTTCACGTGCACCACAAATTTTCTTTTTTAATTATAAAATACATGCCCATGGTGAAACATGAAAACATCATAAGAGAATAAAATGAAAAGTAGCCTCCTCTTCCCATATCCAGAGGTAATATTTTTAAAAAGTTATATAACCTAGCAATCTACCCACTTGTAGTTGCTAAATTTAAAAAAAAGTAAATGGGCTAATACTATAAATACAATCTACTCTATGCATTTTTCACTAAACATGCAGGCAGTATTTACTGGTGTTGGTATTTTGCAACTACTCTAAATTCTTTAAATTATTCCTTAAAGATTTGCACTGATTTAGCATCATATGAATAAGTTCCATGAGGGTATTTTTGTCTCTTTTGCCCTACTCTATCCCAAGCATCTAAAAAATTCCTGGAACAGCCCTGGCCAGATAGGCAGTTGATTGGAGCATCATCCCAATACACCAAGGCTGAGGATGTGATCCCCAGTCAGGGCACATACCAGAATCAACCAATGGAGCCCTCACTGGGTAGCTTAGTTGGTTAGAGTGTCATCTGATAAGCCAAGGTTGCAGGTTTGATCCCAGTGAGAGCACATACATGAATCAACCAATGAATGCAAGTATAAGTTAAACAACAAATCATATTTCTTCCTCTCTCTGAAATCAATAAATTTTTTTAAAAAAGAATCAACCAATGAATGCATAAATAAGTAAAACAACAAACTGATGTTTCTCTCTTTCTCTCTCTCAAAAAAAATTTTAAAAAATCAAGCCCTGGCTGGTATGGCTCAGTGGATTGAGTGTGGGCTGCAAACCGAAGGTTAGCCAGTTCAATTCCCAGTCAGGGCACATGCCTGGGTTGCAGGCCAGGTCCCCAGTGGGGGGCACACAAGAGGCAACCACCCATTGATGTTTCTCTCCCTCTCTTTCTCCCTCCTTTCCCCTCTCTCTAAAAATAAATAAATAAAATATTTTTTAAAAATCAATAAAAAATTTTAAGTATCCGGAACATAAATATATGGTCAATAGGTATTTGCTAATGAATGTTCTTCTTTTTGAGGAATTGCCTTTATTCAAGGTATACTGCCCTCCCTTAGTCAAGTGACAAGGAAGATTGATTCAATACTCCCTCCTTCAATTTTGAACTGAAGCAGAATAAAAACACTGGAATTTATTCATTCTTGTGTTGAACCCAGTACAAGAGCATGGAAAGTTCCTGATACCAAGATTCTCTAGGGTAACTGGTACTTAACTATTTCCAGCCTGGTTCTCCGGCCTCACTTTGAATTCTGTGAGTGAACCCATACCCTTCCAATGAATTTTCTTTTGCCCAAGTTAGCTCAGGGTTTCTCAACCTCAGCTCAATGGACATTTGAGCTACATAATTCTTTGTTGTGAGGGGCTATTCTATGCATTATGGTATATTTAGCAGCATTCCTGGTCTCTACACCAGATACTTGCAGCATTCCCTAGTGTAACAATCAAAACCACCTCCAGACAATAATGAATGTCCCCTAGGTGGGGCTGAATTAGTAGAGTTGATTTCTGGGGGAGGAGGGGGGAGTCCTAACTGATGGCTCAGCTATATAATATTATGTTACATGGATAACATATTGAGTCAGTGTACTAATAATGGATTTTAATGTTTTATCTGGTATTACTTTAAATAGCTTTATGGATATATAATTTAAACGCCATAAAATTCACCATTTAAATGGTGTAATTCAGTGGCTTTTAGTATATTCACAGAGTTGTTCAATCATCACTATATCAATTTTAGAATACTTTCATTCTCATTCTCAGTTGATGGGTATTTGGGTTGTTTCCACTTTTTGGCTATTGGGAATAATGCTGCTATGAACATTTGCATACAAGTCTGTGTGTAGACATATGTTTTTATTTTTCATGGGTAGATACCAAAGAGTGAAATTAGTAGGTCAGGGGCTAATTACTTCTAAGATGTAAAACAACATTTTCTTTTTTCTATTTCAAAGGATTTGTAACAGAGCCAAGAAACATAATTTTCATGTGAACGCTAATATTGAATCCTTTTTTAAAAATAATAAGGTTAATCTTCACACAGCTTTGCTATCAAAAGAACTGTGTCATGTTACTTTCCAATTTGGCGTTCATATAGAAATTCTAAGATGAGGTGAGAGTTCCTTCACATTTAGTGTAAATCACGAAACTGAATTTGCACTGGCCTATTTAGTAAACATGCCAGGATCAAAACCTATTTTTTGAGAGGAATGCATATATCCATCTCCTGTGGCTGGCGATCGCTTCAGAGATATACAGTAAGGGAAGGTTTACACAGTATAGCAATAAATAGGAACTGAAAATACCAAACACCCTGATTAAATTAAACACTTATTCCCTGAGTGGAGGGCCTGTTTCTCATACCATAAGAAAAAGGTGAAGCATTAATTGTAATTCACCATGTAAAATCCCAAATCCTTTCATAAAAGCATCTTTCAGAAACTGGAGGCCAAATAAACTTCTGGTCACAAGTTATTTTTCCTCCCTGGCAATGTACACTCTAGCTCAAATATATTCAGGAAACAAACTTTAAACAGAGAGTTAAGAGCTGACTGTAAAATTCTACATAAAAGGGAGCTTAAAATACACGTTTTAACTTAAAGAAAAATCAAATATCTTCCAGCAGAAATTAGGCATAATCAAGGAAAAAATACCAGACGTCCTACTAATCACAACGCTAGAGGACTCCACAGGTTGCCCAAAAAGACGCATTCGTTTTAGCCAATAGCTCTTTCCTCCCGCCAAAGCTGTCCTTAGAGCGTCAGATAATAACCCAACCAGTGATTTATGATTTTTCCCTTTTGAACACCCCCATCCTCACACACACACACACACACACACACACACACACACACACACATCCACCTGCTTGGAGGTGTCAAGGCGACTAGAAATGGTTAACAGTGACCAGCAACAGAAAGAAACAAACATCCCTGACAACCCACAGCTGAGTAAGCAAGAGCTGTTTATTCATGACCATGTCCCATTTGGAGACTGTCGGCGAGCCCTTGAAAGCCCAGACACGTTTTAGAAGATTCCCAGAGAGGCAGAGATCATCTTTTCTCACCGCACCCCACCCCCAAACACATAATGACTCGGGTGGGAACTGGCTGGTCAAGGTAGCCCCTGCCCACCCGCCCCACGGACTAGAGCATCCGACCCCTTGCGAAGCTGTGTGACTCCCCAAAATAGACTCGGACGCGGCAGGGGTCTAGGGTTTCAGAAGGCACTTGTGCCACCCCAAACCCGCCACGGTGACCGACGCCACGGCCGGGGCTGCGGACCCCTAGGAGAAACGGCCCTTCAGCCCCTTCCCCTCACCTGGCTCGGTCCCACCTGAGGGCAAGAGCTGAGCAGAAAAGAAACAGGCAGAAAGGGCTGACCTTGTTGCTACTGACAGTGGAGCGGCACATCCTGCTGCTTCCTGGAAAGCGGCCCAAAGCACATTTTTCCCCCTGGAGGAAGGAAACAGGAGGGCGCCGGCCGGGCGGGGGACGGGCGCGGCGGCGGTGGTCCGGACTGGCTGTGCAGCCTCTAGTGGGGACCGTCCGAGGACTACATCTCCCAGGCTGCTCTGGGCCGCCTTGCGTCGCGACTCCGGCGCGCGCGGAGGCGGTGACTCTTACCTCACAGAGGTAGCTCCTCTGCCGGCAACAACTCGGCGCCCGCGGTCCATGGACCGGAACCCCGGGCCGACGGGCAGGAACCCCGGCCTCGATCGTCGCCTCCCCGCCCCAGGCTCCTCCTCCTCGCTCCCCGCCACCTCCTCCAGGCGTCCGCAGGCCGCGCACTGTCGCCGCCGGGCTCGCGAAGCTGCCCTGGGAGGCTGGGTGGCAGGTTCCCGGTTGTCGCGGGACTGAGGCCTACTCCGCCACCTCTCAGTGCTATTGTCCCTGGGCCCGGCCCTGACCGGGTTCACTGGACAGGCGAGTGCCCCGGCTCCGCGGAAGATGCCGGACCAAGCCCTACAGCAGATGCTGGACAGGTACGGACAGCTTGGGGGAGCGCGCGAGCCGCGGATAGCCGCTCGGGCCCTGCCCGCGTCCGGCCTTGAGGCTGCACGGCAGCGGAGCGGGGCGTGCGGGGAGGAGTTCGGCTGCCCGGGGGCCGCGTGAGGGGCAGAAAGTTTGCGGTTCGTACTTGGAGGGAGGCGGGGTGGGGGGACAGAGCCGGCGGCCTGGCTGCGCCGACTTAAAGCAAAACTCAGGGAGAAGCGTCTAGTATTGTTGGAATGCCGTTTTGGAATGGTAGGGACTCGTTTTAACCCCCAGAATTAGTTTCTTTTTTTATTTCTTACTCCCCTTCTCCCAAACTATGTTGTAACGCGTTTGTTAGTGATGTCACTGGCCAGAAGAACCAGACCATCTTTCAGGGAAATGATCCTACAATTTTAAGACTCTTTCCGAAAAACAAGGATAAGCTTTCTTTTGGAAAGACAGAGGATGACTTCAGCCGTCCTTCCCCCTCATGCCATCCCCACGCCTGTACTGTAAGGTCGAGAGTATCCACAAGGGAGCTTTAATGGTCAGACCAAAGTAGAGGTTATAGAAAACAACCACACGAACTCAATTCTGAACACTTAGCGTTATTTTAAGATTCGTTGAGTTCACGAGAAAGTTTCGTCTATGTTGGGGCCAATTGCCCATACCTGGGGGTGCTGTGAAAGCAGATGAATCGCCCTCTGCTGTTCAAATTATAGTCCTTGGGTTCCACCTTGAATTTTTGAAGCTTTAAACCACAGTTTCCCCCTAGCCAGATCTTAATTTTGTGGCATAGCCAATGCTACAGGCTAATTTATAATGTTTATTTTTGCTTACAACTCTCAGGGCACCACTTGCCACCTAGTTCAGCAGGTGGTACAGCTCCTTGTGCTGAGCAAAGATCCAACTGTAAGGTGTTAAATGAAAGCCCTCCCTTAATTGAGATTATATCCAGTTAAATGCTATTTGGATTTGCCACATTCAGAATACAAATCACCCAAGGATGCATCTCCTCCCCAAATGAGACATTTCCTTTGGAACTTAGATTTTTGAGACATCTAAATTAGTAGAAATCATGGTACTTTTTTCACTTGGGATGACCTAGTGATTCATCCAACTGACCTTGAGTATTCAGGTCAAGTTGTATTGACAACTCCTTTTTTTTTTCTTTTAATGTAAACTCCTAGAAGGCAGAAACTTAGTCATCATTATTTATTTTGAACCATAAAATAGAGCCTTGTACTCTGCAGGTTATCAATACATATTTATTTTGATGAACAAATGCATGACTTTTTTTTCCTTTTTTTAAGTTTTAGTCTTTCCCCCCAGTTGTCTAGGGGGTCTGATAATTTACCAGGGTTTTCTTTTGTTTGTTTGTTTTCATTTTTTAATTACAACGTAGCATACTGGCAAACTGCATAGGACTACTGAAGAAACAAGCCCAGAGAAGCTACCTCCTGCCACTGCCAATTCCACGAGACTCTATTCTCGTGCAGAATATTTTATAATTTGGTAGTTAAATATCTGAGCGCCTGCAGCTTTCACTTTTATGGAGGTGACTTTTAGAAAAGTTTGTGTGTCTAAAAGCTGACCTGGCTTTCATATGTTCTTTGGAGATTTTCATAAAAGTAAAAAGCCAAGGAGTGCTAGTGAGCCATTTAAAACTTCTCAACAGAAACTTGGAAATTCTGGTTGCATTTACTGAAGCACGTGACTATAATACTAGCTTACCCTCATCTTTACCTTTTTGACATAGCTCAAGGTAGGTTCTTAAGATGGCATTCAAAGACCTTTATTATCTATTATTAAATCAATACTTGGCAACCTGCTTCCACAATAGAATCACCCCGGGTACATTTAAAAGTATAGTTGGATGGCTCGCTCAGGACCAATTAGATTACAAATTTTGGGAGGATGGGTCCCGAGCATCTCTATTTTCAAAAGCTTTCCAGATGTTTCTTCTGTGGCTTTGGAAAACACTACCTTAAATCCTATGGGATTATTTTGTGGTAAGAAGTAGTACGGTTTAGTGCAAAAAACTTGGGCTAATTTAGAGACCAAAATCTTGAAATTCTTATTCTGCCACTTAACTAGCTCTGCAATTTTGGAGTTACCCTTATAGAATGGGAATATTCTAGCTCACGGGGTTATATCAAATGATGACAGGTGTAAGCACTTTATAAAACAATAAAACGTTATTCATATATTAGGCACACAGAAGGTACTTAAGATTTTACTGTAACAAACCAGTGTGGCAATACCCCCCCCCCCCACCGCCCCATCTCTTTCATAGTTACATAATCTAGGACTGTCCAAAATGCAAGTTGAACACAAAGGTTCTTGATGAATTCATTTGAGGAATGCTGACAGCCTGTTGGGGCCCATAATTCTTGCCTTGACTTGGCTTTCCCCCAGCTTGGTCTTTGGGTGGCAATTTTTGAGGAACAGAATTGAGCTCTGAAACCTGTTCATATGTTGACTTCTTCAGTTTTTATCCTCAAGAAGAGTAAGGAAGTAATATAATACACAGTTGTTCTTTGACTTCTAGGTTAAAAGTTAGGTGCTTTATAGTGAATTAAACATTTGTACTTATTGAATTTATTTAATAAATATTGAGTGCCTACATATGCTCAGTACTATTCTTGGTCTTTGGTATGTGGTAGTGCATGTAACCAAAAAAATATATACTTCTATGGAGCTTAAATTCTAGTGAGGTTTGTGTCCCATAAACTGTCAAATACAATGAAGATGGTGTTTAATTGTTAACCTGAATGGTATGTTTAGTTTATACCACTTAGTCTTTCAGGGTTTTTAAATGAATGGCAATTTATTCATATCAGAAGTTGACTTGTCTTTTGTGAAGTAAATAAACTTAGTTTAGCAATTGTTTATCTTGATACATTTTATTATTGCAGTATTTGTAGGTGGAAAGAGTATACCCACATGTAGATATATAGTTTGCTTTTCATTTTTTTTGCTTTTCATTTTTATAAACAATAAGCAACTGTTTATAAAAACTTTTAAATTGTTATCAATAAACAGTTGTTTGAGGGTAGTGGAGAAAGTGGTGGGTTTTTTAGCATCATGAATGATTTGGGATCACAAGTCATTGACCTGAAATAATAACCATTTATAAACTAAAACCCTGTATATATTTAGCTTTCTGAACCTTGGTCAGTTTGTATTTCCTTCATTGTCACACTTCTTTAAGGAGGCATCTGTTATTATATTTCTCAAAATTAGGATTATGTAGAGAATACAAAGGATAACAAACTATAGGAATGGACCTCAGATTCAAGGTCTGGACCTGCTCAGAAATGCTTCTGGAAATTTGACTTGTGTACCCTGTCTCACAGTGAACACTCAGGAATTTGTTGACGTTGATTTGCATCACTTATTTGCACCTGGTGAGTAGGCAGGGCATGAAGCCAGTGTTCCCAGAACAGTCAGATGAAGGAAAAGCAAGTAGAATAATGTGTTCCCTGCCTGCCTCCTTTAGTGCAAAGTGATTTAGAATATTTACTCTGTGAGGATGTCAACCACAGATATAAATTCCTTTGGAAAATACTCTGGCAGGATCATACTATATTGTCTTCTGATTTATATAACCATCTTAGTTTCTATTAAAGCAACTTCCCATTCTCTTTCTAAGTTGACATCATGTCTTTAATCACCTCTATCCAATTTTGTCAATTACAGAGCAGCTCTTGGAATTAAATCATTAGGAATTTAGTACCCTGGCTGCGTAGTTCAGTTGGTTAGAGCGTCATGCTGATACACCAGGTTTGCAGGTTCAATCTCTAGTCGCGCATACAAGAAGCAACCAATGAATGCATAAATTAAGTGGAACAACAAACCAATATTTTTGTTTCTCTCCCTCCCTCTCTCTCTCTCCCCCTCATCTCCCTCTCTCTCTTCCTCCCTTCCCCCACAAAATCAATAAATTTTAAAAGTCACTAGCAGTTAGTTATGTTTACTTCCATCTGTATATACAAATTAGAAACTTTACAAAGTCACCTTTGACCAGTATCCCCAGTCCCATATCATCTCCCCATACCCACCCCACTATCATAAATGGGTTTATATTCTTACTGTTTTTGTTTAATGCTTATATATCATATAGAATAGTTTTGTTTCTAAAATTTAATCAATCTACATTTGCTTTTTAAAATATTGTTTTGAGCTCTGTGCCATATAGCAATTAAAGAATATATATATAAAATACCCAGCCCTGGCTGGCGTAGCTCAGTGGATTGAGCGCAGGCTGCGAACCAAAGTGTCTCAGGTTCGATTCCCAGTTAGGGTACATGCTTGGGTTGCAGGCCATGACCCCCAGCAACCGCACATTGATGTTTCTCTCTATCGCCCTCCCTTCCCTCTCTAAAAATAAATAAATAAAATCTTTAAAAAAAGAATATATATATAAAATATCCACCTTAACATACCACTCTTTTTAATCCTTTCCCCTATTTATGACATTCAGATTTTCATTTTCTCTTTATAATTTGACTTTTCATTCCCCTTTCTTGTCCTTAGCTCTACTAAAAATACACTAAAGGTCATCAGTAATTTCTTAAGCAATAAACTTAATGACTTTTTTCTTGGTCCTCATGTCCTTGACATACATGTATTGAAGATGAAACTGATCCACTACCCCCTAACTTCCTCACTTTTTACTCCCTTCAATAACGTAAGTATGGTTCAATCCTCAGCACTTACCAATTTTCTTTGAAAAGTGTACTCACTTATTATCTCATTTTTACCTCTATTTGAACGACTCCCAGGTGTGTCTTTATCCTGATCTCTTTTCACATTTTAGTATCTCATTTCTAGCTGCTCAGTAGACATTTCTACCTGTATATACACAGTATTACTAGCACTTTAACCTATCTAAACTACTGATATTTTCCTGCCTTTTTACTTATCTTGAACTCCCAATGTTTAGTCTTTGATAGGACCATTCTTACAGTCCACCAACCATAAAACTGAAGTTTTTTGGGTTTTTTTGCATCTTTCCCTTCAAGTCTACTTGCTTCTCAAATACTATAGATTCTACTTTGACTCCAGTTTTTCTCTTCAACTCTGACTTACAAAGTAGTACCAGAATTAGCCAAGGCACAATTATAATCATGTCCTTCCCATGCTTTAAAATTCTCCAGTCTTTACATCTGTAGGGTAAAATCTAAACTTTTAAGATCCCAGCAAAGGGATTTGTATCTGCCCTTAACCATACTCTTCTGCATTGCACTTCACTGTCCTCTGAGTATCTCCTGCTCTTTCATCTCCTTGTTTTTGCTTTAGATGACTTCTTAACACCTAACTAACTGTTACCCATCTTTATAATTAAGCTCATATACCATCTTAAAGCATTGCACAACTCTGTCAGGGAGAGTGAGTTACTCCTTCCTGTGTTTTCATAGAATCTTGATGCATTCACTGTAGTGTATCACATTGTATTGTAAATTTTTTAATGCACCTATTCCATGTATCAGTCTTCTACACTCACTTTTACTACCGCCATGCACATTAAACTGGAAAGTCATTGAAATCAGAAACTCCTATCCCATTTTTCCACAAGGATCTAGTATATTGGAAACATTGTTGAATCAATGTCTTTCTTTTCATTGTTTAGGATATATTAGTGGTTAGAACAATTTTACAAAACACCATTTAAACAGTTGTCTCATTTGCTCAAAAATTCCTATATTTTCTTATTGCTAATTAAGCTTAAGTTCAAATTCTTAAGCCTGGCCTTTAGGGCCTCCTGTAATCACATGTATTATGTTTCCTCTTATGTTCAAGACACTGAGTATATGGCTGGCACCAACTACCTTTTCAAAATGTTGCTTCTTTTTAAGAATGAATACATAATTTAAGTACATGTCTTTTGCCTAAGACGAACTGATTTGCTCATTGTCCTCTGAAGATAAGACTTTCTTTTCAGCATCTTGTCTTTCAAAGTTCTACCCATTCTTCAAGACCCACTTTAGGTTCTGCCTCATTTATAAAGCTTTTCTGACCATTTCATCCAGAAATACTGTTTATCTCTTGTCCAGACTCATGTAGCAATTCTTTATATGCCATACATACATACTCACTTCCCAGCTCTACATGCCATAATTCATAAGATAATGAAAGATGATAATATTTATATGGCACATTGAACTAGACTAGAAAGGGTTTAGAATTCTGGTGAAAGCTCCTTATGGCTGCTTAAAAGTACTCTAGCAAAAATGAAACACAGCATTTCTTGGACAGGCTATAATTTCCTTAGAAATGAGAAATGGAAATTTTTATCAGAATACACTAAATATGGCAGCATGATGCAGAGACAAAAGCTAAGTGAGTCAAGGCCTAGGTTGCATCAGTGCCTCTCTTAACTGTGAAGCCTTGGGCAGATTACCTTTCTGGGCTTTTGTTTCCTTAAGATGGAAATAATTATGCTTGCAGAGTTTATGAAGATCCGAAACAAAGGATGTGGCATGAATATGTGCTCAATAAATGACTGTTTTTGATGTGATGTATGGAGTTGGCCAAAAAGTCCATTTATTCTTTTTCCATAGAATAAGACACATTTTTCATTTTTACCAGTAACTCGATTGATTTGGATATTTTGAGTATGTTGGCTGTCTCCCACATGGCATAATGTTAACTGTTCTCTTATTAATGTCTCAATTTGATCACTATCAACTCCAACTGGTCTACCTGACCATGGAGCATCGTCCAGCAAGAAATCTGTAGCACAAAACTTCACAAACCACTTTTGACATATTCGATCAGTCACAAGCAACTTCTCTCTACATTGAAAAAATTATTTTTTGTTTCAGTTGCATTTTTTACCTTTCTTGAAATAATATGCTAAAAATATTGCATATTTTCTTCCATTTTCAGTATTAAAATGGCTACACAAAAATTCACCAATTTTGATGTTTTTTAATGCACGCTGTGGTAGCTGTCACAATACAGTCTAATAAAATTGTTTCGAATGAAGTTCAAGACAACTAAGTGCTACTAGAGCCATCTTACAGAAAAAAACAAACTTTTTGGCCCATGCCCAATATTTCCCTTAGCTTTGCTCTTAGGTAGTGTGTCATGATTGTGATTATATCTCTTTGAGGACTCCAGATAGTTTAACTTCCATTCCAGTGGGGTGAACAGACACAAAGATTTTTATAGTCTTGTTCCTGTAGTTCCTACTCCAGAATACATAGGATACAATGCTTTTAATCCTGAGACAAAGCAACAGAGTGCAGTTTTTTCCATTGTCAACTGGGGCCGGCCTTGCAATAATCAGAGTGTGGATCTCTAAGCTTGTTTTGAATTAGTGCTTGTTCTGTTTTGTAAAACTGTCAAACAAATATATCAAGGAACTATATATGATACAATAACAGCTATTTAAAGCTTGTTTCATTGCTTTCCTATATCCTGGAATTGTTCTATTCTGTTACACTTAAGTTTTCATCAGTGGTCTCTGGGGCAGGAGACTGACTTCCCAGATTTTTCTAATAATCCAAGATAGACACCTGCAATTCGAGTCTGCAAAGATAGGCTTTACTGCCAGCTGTTTTGTTGGATTACCTATCTTGTTTAGTTATGTTCAAATGAGAAACTCTTTTATTGATAAGTTTTCTCACCCTTTTTCCATATATTTTTTAAATAACTAACTTAATCATACAAAGAGTGAATGACTCACAAATGAACCCTATAAAGTAAGGTTATGTTTATCATCCACCCTTTCGAAACTAGTTTGTACTATCTGTATCTTAAAACCTCTCTGCTCCAGACCTTTGGTCTTTCCATTGTTCATAACCATATGTTCATTTCTATCTCTAAACTTGTTTATGCTATTTTTCTCACTTTGAATACTTATTCCTTTCACTCTTTTCATTCCCCAGTCCAACTTGAATTCTCATCTGTATTCTCATCTGCGCTCCGTTTCATGAAACCTCAGCTATTTCATTCTGTTTCTTACTGTCATCATCACATTTCTGTATTATATATAGTCTCTGACATCTTTTATTGGCACTTAATGTTTTATGTGGTGGTTTCTAGTGTATGTATATATTGGTTCTATGCATATATTTGTTCCTTGTGGCATCAAATAATGAATGTACTTAGTAGATGCTCAAGTTGATTTAGGAGGAGATCTTGAGTAATCTTAGATTTAAGGTAAACTAGCCATTCCTTGAACTGCTTGTAATTTTTACTATTAGGAAAGATATATAACTAAAAGAAAGTTTTATTTAAATGATCTAGGATCAAGTGATTGATCTTTTATAGAGTAGCATGCTATACATACAGATTAATGATATTACCAATACCAGTAAGGCTGTGTATTTATTTTAAGGAATAAGTAATATTCTTTAGATTTGTCTAGTTTAGTTCTATTTTCTTGTCTTCACAGTATGATAGTAATTTGTTCTTTGATCACTGAACCATCCATGGTAATCTCCAGATCTCCCCTTTACGTACTTTGTAAACTAATGTGCCACAACGTGGTTTGGTAGGAAGTTGTGGAAGTAAATAGTGTGCACATCAGCAAGCCAGGGGGCATTTAGGAAAGCTAATGGAAGGACAAGACAGGTGGAAGAAGATGAATTGAGAGAGTTTGAATATCTTAATCATTGGGGGTGATGTATTGAAAAATCTGGAGGGAAAGGATGGGCAGGAAACCAGGACGTTTTCCACTGAATACTAGGGTGCCGAGCAGAATTGCTTTGTGTGTTAATTTAGGTAAGAAAATGCATCCATAAAATCTAAGCATACATGTAAAGTTGACACCATCTTTTTTATCTTTATCAGTGCCATTACTAGTGTTCATTAGGTGACTATATATGTACCAGGCAATTCTTAAGCACTTTCACGATTACTTGTTTAATCCTTCATAATAGGGGGTCTTACCAAAATGTTTTGTTATGCTAAGAGTACCTTGGGCAGTCTGGCTAACCTAGGGGTTCTTCTCAGAATGTTTTGAAAGAATAAAACAATATATAGGATCAGAAATGAAACCAAGTATATTGAATTACAGCTATTAAAATACAAGGTCCATTGGTAGTTATAATAACTAATTTCAGATTAGTGATGAACTAAATGTTATTTGGGGATCTGCACATTGTAAAGTAATATGAAAATTTTTGGTCACTGTCCTAATTTCATTTTTAAAACATTTTTATGTTTTAGAGAGATAGGTGGGAAGGGAGAATGAGAGGGAGAGAAACATTGAAGTGTGAGAGAAACATCAGTCTTTTGCCTCTCACACACCCCTAACTAGGAACCTGCCCCGAAACCCAGTCATGTGCCCTGACAGGGAATCAACCTTTCGGTTTGCAGGCCTGCAGGCCAACACTCAGTCCACTGAGCCATGTCAGCCAGGGCACTGTCCTAATTTTTTATTGCTATACTAATATTAGTGTGATTTGTTTACAGTCATCATTAAAGAAAAATTAAATTTTATTGAGGTTAGCGTGAATAAACACGTAATTTTTTCCCCATCCAAATTTACCAACCCCCATAAGTTTCCATGGATCCCAGATTTTAACGTCCTGCCTTACAACAGCTGAAGGGATCCTGTCATTAAAAAGTGTAAGTAGTGAGCAGGGATTTGAACTCAAGCAATCTGGCTCCAAAGCCCAGGTTTTTTAACTAGTTAGAATATCCTGAGCTCACATAGTCTTTTTCCCAATTTTAGCTAGCCTTTTTCCTTAGAAGGAAAGATCTGAAGCATTTTACTTACTTTTTAAATTTAAAACCAAATTTTAAAATGTTTACATTGAGTAAGTTGAGACAAGGAAGAAATAAGGAAAAAGAAAGAAAAATGGCTAGAGCAGAGGTTCTCAAACTTTAGGTAATGCGTCCCCCTGAAGGGCTTATTGTAAAATACAATGTTGGTGGTTCCTCAAAAAAATTCATAAAGGTTACAATATGATCCAGCAATTCCACTTATGGATATATACCCTAAAGTATTGAAAGCAGGATCCTAAAGACATACATTTATATATCCACATTCATAGCAGCATTATTCAGAATAGCTAAATTATGGAAGTCCTAACCGATGAATGGATAAGCAAAATGTGGTATATACATACAATGCACTATTATTCAGCCTTTAAAAGGAAGGATATTCTACAGTGCAAATGAACTTGGAGGGTATTATGCTACATAAAATAAGCCAGTCACAAAAAGACAAATACTGAACAATTTCCACATATATTAGGTACTTAGAGTAGTCAAAATCATTAAGATAGAAAGCACCATGTAATGGTGGTTTTCAGGGGTTGGGGGAAAGGCAGAATGGAAAGATGTTTTTTAATAGGTATAGGTTTCAGTTTTATAAGGTGAAAAGAGTAATGGGAATTGGTGGGGGCAATGGTTGTACATCAGTGTGAATGTGTTTAATACCACTGAACTGTGCACTTAAAATGATTAATATGGTAAAATTTATGTTAAATGTATCTTACCACAATAAAGAAAATAATTTTAAGGTAAAATTAGAAATAAGAATTTTAATTGTAGTGTCAGGTCCCACATCCAGAGTTTCTGATTCTGTAGGTCTGGAGTGCAGCCTGAGAGTTTGCATTTCTAGCAAGTTCTCAGATGATGTTTGTGCATCACACTGAGCACTGCTTTCTAAGAAACTGGAAGATTGAAAAGAAGAGGGGGAAATGATTTAAAGAGGAACTCTTAGTTTGGTCAGAAATTGACAACCTTTTCTCAGGTGTGGACATTGAAATGTTTTGGGCTTTGTTCTTTGAAATAGAAAACAATAGATTTTTCTCACCTTTTAAAGGTATTCAAATTGCTATTCCATAAATTATAATATTAAAATATAATAACTTGAATTAAAGTAGAATTATGTTCTATTTACCCTGAAATGCAAATACTATGGCATTATTAGCAAAAAATGTTTAATTTCAAAATGTTTGGTTTTAACTTAGCTGTTTTCATCCAACAAATGACCATAATCTAACAGCAGAATCAAGAGCTTACATATTTTGGCCAGTGTGAAAAATAGATAGGCTTGCAAAACTTAAAGTACTTACAGTCTTTTCTGCCCACATTCCAGTCAGTAGGAAACAAAACTGTTGACAAAAAAATACTATATGTGTTTATAAAAGCTGTTTATATGATTGTTCTAGGGCCATCTTATATCCGACTTTCCTCTGTATCAAAATTGTTTGTGTTACACATAATGGGAAATGTGCCCCAAACTGGTTAACCTAAACAAACAAAACTATGGGTTTATGTATATGAACATCTTTCAGTTCCCTCTGTGTTCTACAGGCTCACATGGTGCCTATCCTGTTCCTAACAGCAATAGTCTCACAATTTTTCCTGCTTTCAAGCCCAGTAGAAAAGAGAATGTCTTTTTTTTTTTTAATTTTATTTTAATCATTGTTCAAGTACAGTTTTCTGTCCTTTACTCCCAGCCCACCCACCCATCCCGCCCCACCTCCCTCCCATTAAGAGAATGTCTTTGTACCAACTTTCCTTGCAGCAATTCTGAGGTTCACTCTGATAAAACCAGTTTTATGGTCACAGCATCCCAATTGCTGTAATCTGGGGGATTGGATACTCCTTAAACCAACAATCTAAAGATTACTCTTCCTAGACCTAGGGACGGTGAAGAACTGCCTAAACTACATACATGGCTGATGTTGGAGGGAAGTTTTCCATAGAAAGCACGAGATACTGTTTGTTCCTTAAAAAGAGGAAAAGTTGTGCTATACATTAAAGCATAAGTTTCTACTCTCCCCTCTATTCTAAGATCTGGAGAAACTGTAAACCGATTATTTTCAAACACCTCTTTTCTCCCTAAAAGGGTGGAGATAGGGAATTGGAGAATAAATAGCTAAAATAGATTGCAACAAGGAGGGAGTAGGGTATGGGGAAAACATAATTATCAGACCTTCTCAGGTGATGTTCCTGGATAGTCTCTTAAGAAATTTTTGTTTGTTCATTTGTTTTTTAATGAGGGAAGAAGGGCTTCATATACATTATTTGTTCCTTCCTTTACTTTTCTCCAACCCTGAAGACTAATAATATTTTCTTACAGGCTATTTACCTAAAAGTATTCATGTTACTGTTTTTATATGCTTTAAGTCAGTTTCCCTGGCCTTTATTTCACAGACTGATGTTCTTTCACTATTAGGTAGGTAAATTCTAGAACTTAACATTTTCTGTACTGTTATTTATATTTAAAAATATGGCCCTGGCTGGTGTAGCTCAGTGGATTGAGCACAGGCTGCGAACCCAAGTGTCGCAAGTTCGATTCCCAGTCAGGGCACATGCCTGGGTTGCAGGCCACGGCCCCCAGCAACCGCACATTGATATCTCTCTCTCTCTCCCCCCCCCCCCGCCTCACTTCCCTCTCTAAAAAGTAAATAAATAAAATATTTAAAAAAATATGTACTGTGTTTTGCCTTGCATAACATATAATGTGCATCCATGTTTTTGGCCCAAACTTTCTAGGGAAAAAGTCTTCTGTTTTAATTTTTTAATTCAATTTTTTTAGTTTACTTATATTTAGATAATTGTTTTTTGTATTATAAAGGAATTTTACTATTTGTTTTTGAACATATGGATACTGTTACTGCTTTCTACAGTTACACTTTCAGCACATAGGCATAAATAAAAGAAGTAAAAACATTTATATAGGTAGGGAATTAGTACTACCAATGTATAATGCGCATCCTTATTTTCCCCCCCAAAATTTGGGAAATAAAGCATTATAAACAGCAAAATATGGTAGTTATTAGAAGCGATTATTTCTAACTTAAGCAAATTAAGTAATTGTCTGCTTTATACAGATGCTTCCTCCAATCTCTGATTTTTTTAACCTGCCATATCTCCACATCAGCAGTCCTCAAACTATATTGTACATCAGGATCACCATTAGCGCTTGTTAAAACACATTTCTAGGCCGTCCTCTAGAGTTTCTGATTCACTAGATCTGAGGTGGAGCCAGAGAATTTATAAGTTCCCAAGTGATCCTGAAGCTGCTGGTCCAGGGACCTTCGTTTTGAGAATCCCTGTAATAAAATAACATGTCCCTGATCAATTTCTACTATCACTCCTCCCTGAAGCCTTCTTTGATCTATCCAAATTGATCTTTCTTCTTAAAATGGATGTACTGGAACCTAAAAACAGATCTCTTATCTACTGGACATAGCCCCAATTAAATGACAGATAGCCAGATAGACACAATCTTCCATATATTTTGTGTGCAACCACATTAAACCAGTGAATGTTCAGTAATTGTTGGCAATTTCTCTACTTTTCAGTTGCTTGTTCTGTACTTGAATAAAACTTGTGCTATTATAAAATTTCCATTTTATATTTATCTGCATCCAAGCTACAATTTTTAGGTACAATTTTAATTTAGTATTGTTACCAGAAGTTTATGTATCATGGACAATACTGTTTGATCTAAATTGACCATCATCAGATTTATTGTTTAACTGTTGGAATAAATAAAAAATATATGTGGTAAGAATCTGAGTGGAGATGTTGAGAAGTAGGCACAGTTTTTGAGAGTATTAGTATCAATAAGTTTTCTTTTATTTTTTAAAGATTTTATTTATTTATTTTTATAGAAAGAGGGGAAGGGAGGGAAAAAGAGAGGGAGAGAAACATCGATCAGTTGCCTCTGACTGGGGGACCAAACCTGCAACCCAGGCATATGCCCCAACCTAGCATGAATTGAACACCCACTTTTCACTTTATGAGACAATGCCCAACCAACTGAACCACACCACTCAGGGATCAATAAGGTTACTTTTAAAATATCTCCTCTGTAAGATAATTTCAGTTATTCTCTAATGATTAACTTCCATTTATCTCTAATGAGCACTGTCTTAAAAATCCAGATTTGTAAGCTGTATACTTATCACTGTGAATCAATAAAACAGTTAGTTGTACTAACACTTCTAATTAAGCTTAATTCCTAATAAGTTTCCACTGCAAATTATTGTTCATCTAGCCTACCATAGTTGTGAAATTGGAAAAAAATCTGAAAATGCTTGCTTTAAATATCACTTGAGTACCTTCTGAAAAGTAAAACTGTAAAAATTATTCAGGGATAAAGTATACTGATGCCTGCAGCTTTGAAATGCATCCGAAATACAGTGAATTAATGAAGGAATATGTGGTAAAGCACATGTACATCAAAATGATAAGAATTACAGAATCTAGATGTTGGAAATATGGGTATTCGCTGAGAGGTTTTTCAACTTTTTTTTTAAAGTTTGACATTTTTCATAATAAAATGTTGGAAAATGTTAACTTACACTTATCCAGAATTTATGGAGATTATACATATAAGTATATTGTGTGTATGAGATTAAAATATGAAATTGCTATTAAGTAAAAAACATAAATATAGGCAATTTCATTAGGTTCAACATAGTATGAAGATTGTTCTGAATAAACATGTTTTTTAAGTCTAACAAAAATATTAACATACCATTAAATTTTTCAGTAGATACATTTTTTGCATTTAATTTTTTTCCTGATAACTGAAATGACTTAATTTAATATTTGGCTCACCTTAATACTGATTGATTATGCTACTCTAGCTGTGCTTAGATGCATACACTTATATTCCATTATTGAAAGTTTCTACAGTCTTGCCTGCCTCCTTACAACCTATCAACTGGGCCAAGACAAAGAAATATGGCCCAAATGAAAGACCAGAGTAGAGCCTCAGAAACAGAGCTAAGCGAGGAGGAGATCGCCAACCTATTTGATGGAGAATTTAAAGCTCTGGTAATCAGAATGCTCACAGATCTGATTGAGCTGGGTCGAAAAATGAAAAAACATGAAGGATACCCAAAGTGAAATAAAGCAGGATGTTTAGGGAACCAACAGTGACAGGAAGGAAACCAGGACTCAAAGCAACGATTTGAAATCAAAGGAACAAATAAACATCCATCCAGATCACAGTGAAGAAACAAGAATTCGAAAAAATGAAGAGACTCTTACAAACCTCTGGGGTTTGAAACAATCTGAAACATTCCAATATCCAAATTATAGGAGTTCCAGAAGGAGAACAACAACAGCAAGAAACTGAAAACTGAATTGGAACAGATAATAAAGGAAAGCTTCCCCAATCTGGTGAAGGAAATAGACTTCCAGAAAGTCCAGGAAGCCCAGAGAGTCCCAAGGAAGTTGGACCCAAAGAGAAACACACCAAGGCACATCATTAAGTTACCCAAGATTAAAGACAAGGAGGGAATCTTAAAAGCTCCAAGAGAAAAGGAAAGAGTTACCCTACAAAGGAGTTCCCATAAGGCTATCAGCTGATTTCTCAAAAGAAACCTTATAGGTAAGAAGGGGCTGGAAAGAAGTATTCGAAGTCATAAAAGGCAAGAACCTAAATCCAAGATTACTCTATCCAGCAAAGCTCTCATTTAGAATGTAAGGGTAGATAAAGTGCTTCCCAGATAAGATCAAGTTAAAGGAGTTCATCATCACCAAGCCATTATTATATGAAATGTTAAAGGGACTTGTCTAAGGAAAAGAAGATAAAAAATATGAACAGTAAAATGACAACAAACTCACAACTATCAACAAATGAACCTAAAAGAAAAGAAAAACAACAAATACAAACTAAGCAAACAACCAGAACAGGAACAGAATCAGAGAAATGAATATCACACAGAGGAATTTCAGTGGGGAGGGGGAAGGGAGGAATAGGTGGGAAAAGGTGGGGAGAAGAAGCATGGTTAGTAGGCATAAGGGAGAGATAAAAAAATGGTATGGGAGAGGACTCAAAGAACTTAGTATATGTACAACCCATGGACATGGACTGAATGGGGGGGATCCTGGAGGGTTAGGGTGCAGGGCAGAGGGGGATAGAGGGGGGAAATTGAGAAAACTATAATAGCATAATCAATAAAAATATCAATAAAAACAAAACTGTGAACATTAAAATGGAAATAAACACATAACTATCAATAAAAAAAGCTTCTACAGTCTTCCTATATTTTGTTACCAAAGTGATACATCTTATTTCCCAGATGTACACAAATATATTTACAAAACCACCTCAGTTGTGGGGAAAATACATAACACCTTAATTAACTGGTCTATTTGTTCTATACTTATCTATCGAAATTTTATGCAGAAATTGTAGGTTAAAACCCAAACCGTGGAGAGTGGTAAAAGTTGCACAACAACGTCAAGGTACTTACTTCTACTTAACTGTACTCTTAAATGGTTAAAGTAGTAGTAAGTGTTGTTATGTATATTTTACCGCAATAAATTTTTTAAAAAGAAAGGAGGAGGGGCATTTTTAGATAACCATAAGATAATGTGAAAATCGAGACAGCTTGGCTGAGGTGGGTCAGAGGGTCAGCGAGCTAAACAAACACTACCTACCTCCTGTTCCTACCTAGGTTGTATGAAATCTGACTGGATTTGAAAGCTGAGTAAAATCATAATTTTGGATATTGTTGCCATGAATTTAGTTCAGTTTAATTGGAGCACACAATTAAAATTCATGTTCTGCAGGAACTAGAGATCTCACCCATCTTTAGTACCTGACTACATAGTCTTTCCCACTGAGCTAGTTATTCTGAAAGAAGCCACTTACCTAAGTGAAAAATACACAGTAGGTAAGAAGCTTTAATTAGCAGTTTCCAGTTGTGCATTCATACTTTAATTGGGTGGGGGGGGGGAGGTTGAAAGTTCTCATTGAGTTACATTGTATTTGCCCTGATGGAACTTGTCAAAACCTAATTCCACAAGAACAAATCAGACCTCTTAAAGTGCCTGTTAAACAAAATGGGAAAATGTTATAAATTTAGCCATCTCAATAGAATTTTTTCTCAATATAAGAAGCATCCAGATTTGAGACATCTGGATTTCAAATGTAATACATACAATTCCAGAAAAAGGAAAACCAACCCTGGCTGGTGTGACTCAGTGGATTAAGCACTGGCCTGTGAATCGAAAGGTCGCCAGTTTGGTTCCTAGTCAGGGCACATTCCTGGGTTGCAGTCCAGGTCCCCAGTTGGGGGTGTGCAAGAACCAAATGATCAGTGTTTCTCTCCCTCCCATCCACTCTCTCTAAAAATAAATGAAATCTTTTTTGAAAAAAAGGAAAACCAATCATACCTATAATGGAGTCATGTAGGCCAAAATTTATCATATCATTATCCCAAAACAATTTCTCTTTTTTCTTGTAAGATTTTACTTGTTTATTTTTAGAGAGGGGGGGAAGAGTGGGAAAGAGAAACATCAATGTGCAAGAGAAACCTCAATTGGTTGCCTTTTACACCGCCCCCCAACCAGGACCTGGCAAGCCAGGCATGTGTCCTAGCCATGAATCGAACTGGCAGTCTTGTTTGCAGGCCAGCATTCAATCCACTGTGCCACACCAGCCAGGGCCTAAAACAATTTATCTTGATGTCTTCATCTCTTCTTTACTTTGTGCTGTTTTTTTTTTTTTAATAATGTTTCTCTTATAGTTATGCTTTACCAGAAAGAGAAATGGTGGGGGGGGGGTGGTTCCTCAGTTGAAAATTAAATGAGAACATATATAAAATCACTTGTGCAATACTTTGGTTTTTTCAAGAGACTAAAAGGTTAGTGTTGAAATGGGGAAAACACTGAATTTCATATATTTCTGTGCTTACCACCCCTCAAAGAATTAAGTCTTATAAAACAAAAGCAGCTTGAGGGTTGCCTCCTTGGGTTCATTGCAGAAGATAACTACTAGAAGGATGGAAGAAATTACATAAAAACAAAATTCAGAAAACACATTCTGCAGATGAATACAAGGGAACTCTGGAAAAGAAACTATTCTACTAGTAATGTATTGATGGTTTTGTCTCCTCAAATCTTTTAATGTAGAAAAGAGGTATAATATACCATAATAGACTTATCTCATTAAGTGGGGGCTACAGTGGAGAGAAGGATGGGGTCTTAAAGATAATGTGTTATTTTCTCTTTTAATTTACAGAAGTTGCTGGGTGTGTTTTGCCACTGATGAAGATGATAGAACTGCTGAATGGGTTAGACCATGCAGGTGCAGAGGATCTACAAAATGGGTGCACCAGGCTTGTCTGCAGCGCTGGGTGGATGAAAAACAAAGAGGAAACAGCACCGCCAGAGTGGCATGTCCTCAGTGCAATGCTGAATACTTAATAGTTTTTCCAAAGTTGGGTAAGACCTTTAAAAGTAACACAGATACATGCGATGTTATTATACATAACTCTGTGATCTTGGGTTTTTTTTAAACTGAGCTGTCTTTGCCTTTTTTGTGAATTTCTTATTCTGTTTCTGTTGTTTCCTCTCTAAATGTCAGGCATTTATTTGTTTTGCTAACAGTTTACATTATTTTTAATATATTCCCAGATGCGTTCATTTGTCTCTGCATTAGATGTTTTCATTTGGTTAAGTGGATAAAGGACTTGGACCTCTAGCTAACCTTGTGGATAAAGCTACAATAAAAAGCTGATTAAAGAGCTTCATTCTCTGGAGACCCTTGATGTAGGAAAAAGAAAACACTGTGTTCTTTCTAATATTCTTAATTCTTCTATTAAGAAATAAAAGCAGGGAAATGAAAGATTTAGTAAAAGACAGTGTCATCATCTTTGGAACCCAATGTATATGGTTTTCTTTCATGAAAACTGCTGTCCTTTTTCTGCAAATTGGCGAGCAACAAACACCCCAAGATCTTTGAGGATGGAGCTAGCATTGGAAAAAAGTATAGCAGACTGTTGAAAGGATGCTGTAACTAAAACTGATGTTAACTTGGCATGTTCCATCACAGCCATATATTTATGAACTGGTGTCTTTCTCTTTAGTATTTATGCCATGCCAGTTATAACCGCTTTTAATACCATACTTTGCTGTAGTCAAGAGGTATATGAAGGCAGTTTGAGTTCTGAGAAGGTCGGAAGGAATGACGTTGTGGGGAAGAAGGTTCAAAGAGAAATTGGGAATAATTATTAGGTATGTTTTTCTAGACATCAAAATCAGGCACAATTTTTTAAATAAGGCAACATAGATGCAAATAATGAACTGTTTTTATAATGTGAAAAGATTAATATTAAGAGCAAACAAAATTTCCATAGTTGTCTATATTATTCTAGCATTGTGCATAGGAAGAAATGCTAGCTTCCTATGAGATTAGCATTGTAGAGAAAGTAAGCACAAAAGAGTAATCCAAAAATTTTTATTATAATATCAAATTGGTATTTTAAATAATTTAAATTAACCTCAGTAAAAACAATCACTGCTGCAGTCTTTAACCACATTGATATATGGCTCACAAAATCAGAGTTAAGTTTTCAAATTTAACTGTTTCTTTTCTTATTTGTTAGTTCTACTAAATTAGATAATCCTGGTTTTCAACTATAGGTTGTTGGGAATAGTGGGACATATAGGATGATTCTGTTAGATATTTTAGATATTTTAGATATTCAGATATATGGAAACAAAAATTATTGCAAGAATTCTCACTGAAAAGTACAAACAACATGAGATGAGACGCTGAGTTGACAGTGGTTGGCACTCCCCAGCGAAGGTGAAGATTTCAGTTTGGAAGATGGCAGTGGATAAATCTACCCTTTGGTGGTTTCAGTTCTAGGAAGCATGTTCCTAAGTTCAGTGTGGTGATTGAATGCTATTCTTAAGTATACCTTATGTTGATTTCCTTTACAAGGAAATAAAATGGCTAAATGTTGGAAAAGTCAAACCCTTTTGTTAGCCATTTGTATCATGATTTGGTCTTCATATTTTATCCTTAAGAATTGTTACTTCACCCTCAAATGATAGGTTCAAGTTCTTTGTGTCATGGAGATCTGCCACTTAAGTAAGCCACAGATAATCATAGAGATTTTTAGTGACCTCATCAGTGTCATGAAAAAAATTATATCTTTTATTCGAATAGTTTTATTAGCATCTTTTCTCCTGACAAGATAAAAGAGCAGAGTCTTCTATTTGTTTTCTTCACATAGCATGCTAAAGATACCTGCTCAGGAGCTGCTGTCTGAATGATATTCATAATTTTCTGGGCACCTTTTTAACAGTGACTCAAGAATAGAAGGCTTGTTGTCAAATGGCAGCTATTGTCTATGAGTGGAGCTATGTATGAATTGGCTTTCAGGTGCCATACTCTTCCTTGCTACATATATGTAATGGCTAGTGGTCTTGACCGTACTCTTCCAAATATACCTTTTCAAGTCAAGGTTCAAAAATAATTGTTGGTTAAAAGAAATTTCTTCTCTATAGCATTTTTTCATTGGAAATCAGAACTTAAAGTTGCCTAATGTTTTTTGATTATCTGTATACCAGAAGTTGATTTATACTCAAAACACTAGTAGTTTTGTGCAACCATAAATTATTTAAGACCATACATCTGTGATAGTAATTGTTCTTCCTCACTGTGTACCACACATATTATATAATGTCCAGTAGTGGCTTCTGATGATAGAATTTTGCCAGTCGATTTTTTTCTCTCTGAGCATATTTGTCATTCATTTTGAAGTTGACTATAGTTTATCTGTTTTTGTTAAGTTGAAGTTCCCTTGTTTGCAGTTTCTAATACTTGCTTTCAATGACAAAATTTATAATTCAGGCATTGATTGGTTTATTTTACTACATTGGTTGAAAATTAAATGAATGCTTCAGTGGCTTCTTGTCAGTTGTTATGTGTTTCAGTTCCTGTTTAATAATGTGTTAGAATACAGTGGGAAAACAAGAGGTCTCCAAATGTAATCAGCCACTCCTAATTTACTGATCACAGCTCATTCTAACATAACACTATTTTCATTCAGTGATCAGTGTTTATCATTTGTGGCATTCTGAGTTAGATGTGTTTTACTCTTCAGTGAACACATTGAGGCATTAGTTCATTTTCCTAAATTTGGGGTTTAGCACATTATGATAGTAAGGACAAAATATCTATTTAACCAATGTAAACAATTCACATAATGCAAGTTTGTTAGCTGAAACAGTCCTTTATTAACTATCTTTGTAGTGTATGTGTGACCCTTGGAACATAACCATTAACCTAAAAGAATTTCCTTGAAAGTCATGATTAATCTTACTTTCCAGATTTGTGAAGTGTTATGTGATCAAAACTTTTATCATTTTTTATTAAATTGTCTGTAGACCAGTTAGTTAATTGCCAGGGGACCACCACTGGTCCCCAAACAACACTTAAAAAACACTGGCTAGAAGAAGGAATAAAAGATGAGGGGGTAAAAAAAAAAAAACAGAAGGGAAGAGTTGATGGTTAACATTCTATGGGATGATCCCTGTGTAGCAGGTATTTTAAAAGTTTTCATGTGGATTTAGCCTCAGTCTGCTTGGCTAGCTGGCAAAGTCTGCGTCTTTTCTGGTACTTAACAGTGGTGGCCAGAATGGGGGGCAGGGGTGTCAAGTATGTGTTCTTAATTGTTGATAGGGAGTATAGTGTGCTGTTATGAAAAACTTAAGAGGACTCCTAAGATTCACATTCCTCTCAGTATTTGCCACCTACATTCGGGTTTGCTTTCTTTGGGCAATTGTATATATGCAACTACATTCTTAAAAACAACACAAAGTGTGATCTGAGGACCAACAACATTGGAATCCTCTTAGGAGCTGTTAGGAATGAAGAACCTTAGCCCATTCCCCCACCAACCCCCAGTTTCACTTCAAAATTTGCATTTTCATGGGATCATCAGATAATGTATGTGCACATTAAATTTAAGGGGCATTACTTTATTTTTTTAAGCTTTATTTATTCTTGGAGAGGGGGAAGGGGGAAAGAAAGAAAGGGAGAGAAACATTGATGTGCAAGAGATACATCAGTTGGTTCCCTCTCTCACACTGCTAACTGGGGGCCTGGCCCACAACACAGGCATGTGCCCTGACTAGGAATCGAACTAGCGACCTTTTTGTTCACAGGCCAGCACTCAATCCACTGAGTCACACCAGCGAGGGAAAGGAGCATTACTTTAAAACATGAAAGGAATACCAGTTGAAAAAGTTTGTTTTTCATTAAAAATAAAGAATTTTTCCATAATGTTTAAGACCAGGTAGTAACTTTTTTTCTTTAGCTGAACAGGTAATTCAGGGGTGATATCTTGAGGGCAGAGGTCTTGATTCCTTTTTTTCCCCCCATTTCTTTTGATGATGTTTTGTAATTTTCAGTGTACAGGTCTGTTTTGTTCAATTTATTCCTAAGTATTCTTTTTGAGGCTCTTTTTAATGGAATTGTTTCCTTAATTTTATTTTCAGATTGTTTTTGTGATTGTGTAGAATATAATTGATTTTTGTATTTTGATCTTGTATCCTGCAACTATGCCAGAACTTGTTTAATAGTTCTGACAGTTTTTACAGTCAATTGCTTAGGATTCCCTGTATACAAAATCATTCATTTGTGAACAGAGACAATTCTACTTGTTTTTCAGTCTCAGTGCTTTTATTACCCTGGTTACAGCCTCCATTATAATGCCAAATGGAAGTGGTAAAGAACAGAGATCTTTGTCTTTTCTTTTTTCTTTCTTTCTTTTATTTATTTATTTATTTATTTATTTATTTATTTATTTATTTATTTATTTTAATCTTAAGGGAGGAACAGTTTTTCACCGTTAAGTATGTTATCTCTGGGTTTCCAGTAAACTTTATCAGGTTGACGTGTTCCTTCTATTTCACTGTTTTTACCATGAAACGGTGTTAAATTTTGTCGAATGCTTTTCTGCATCTGTAGAGATGATCAAGTGGTTTTTATCCTGTATTCTATTAATATGGTATACTACATTAATTGATTTTCATTTGTTAAACCAACTTTACATTTCTGAGATAAATTCCACTTGGTCATGGTGTATTACCCATTTTAGATATTGTTGGATTTTATTTGCTAAGATTATTTGTTGGAATATAATTGTTCATAGTCCCCTTTTTATTTCTATTAGGTTCGTATTAATGTTTCCTCTTTGATTCATGATTTTGGTAATTTGACACTTCTCCCTTTTTTCTTGGTCAGTCAAGTTAAAGTTTTGTCAATTTTGTTAGTCTTTTCAAAGACTCAACTTTGCTTTCATTGATTTTTCTCTTTTTTTGATTTTCTATTACGTTTATTTCCACTCTAGTCTTTATTATTTCCTTCTTTCTGCTTGATTTGGGTGTAGTTTGCTTTTCTTTTTCTAGTTTTTAATGGTGGAAGTTTAAGTTATTGGGGTTTTTTAATAGATTTTATTGTTTAGAGCAATTTTAGGTTCACACCAAATTTAGAGGAAGGTACAGAGATATCCCATATACTCCCTGCTTCCTCACATGCATAGCCTCTTTCATTATCAACATTTTTTGCCAAATACATTTGTTAATAATCAATGAACAGTTGACACATCATTATTACCCAAAGTCCATTGCTTATATTAGTGTTCATTCTTGATGGTGTAGATTCTGTGGGTTTGAACACATGTGTAATGACATGTATCTACTCCTAAAGTATAATACATAATATCTTCACTGCACTAAAAATCTTAACCCCTGGCAACCACTGATGGAACACACTGTCTTCATGTTTTTGCCTTTTTCAGAATGTCATGCAGTTGGAATCATACAGTATATAGCCTTTTCAGATTGGGTTATTTCAGTTAGTAATATATACTTACTTTCTCCATGTCTTGGTAGTTCATTTCTTTTTAGCACTGAAAAGTATTCCATTATCTGGATGCACCACAGTTTAGTTCTCCATTCACCTATTGACAGACAACTTGGTTGCTTCCAAGTTGGGGCAATTGCAAAAAAAAAAAAAAAAAGCTGCAGTAAACATCTGTGTGCAGATGTTTGTTTTTTTGTTTTTGTTTTTTTGTTACTGTTTTTGTGTGGACATAAGTTTTCAACTTACTTAAGGAAATACCAAGGAAAATGATTGCTAGATTATATGGTAAGAGTATGAGGGCAAACTCTAAAAATAAGGAATTTATTTATAAAAAATAGTGTATTTCTTGAATGTTGAGACTTCAGTCACCTTCAAAGTACTCCCCACTTGATACAGTATACCAGTTGAGACATTTTTTTCCACTGCTCAAAACAGTTTTTGAATTCATCAATTTTGATGTCTTTTAGTGCTTCTGCCATTTTTTTGTTTCACCTCTTCTACATCAGCAAACCATTTCCCTTTGAAGACTTTTGGGAAAACAAAAAAAGTCACTTGGGGCAAGATTGGGCAAATAGGGAGGGTGGGGCACAGGGGTCATGCCATTTTTTTTGGTCAAAGACTGCTGAATGCTCAGTGCAGGGTGGGTGCACTTGTAAGTGGTCAAACATGTTGAAAAAGTCTTCAGAAAAATTCAGTGAAGCAAAACACAGCCTCTCAACAACACTAGCTGGTACACTGATATAGATAGGTTCTTAGAATACTCACCTAGCAGGGGAAGCCTGTACTACAAGGGGCACGCCCTCCAGAAGATAATTCCAGTTTTTTGGAGTCCTCCTATGTTTAGTTTTGTTAAGAAACTGCCAAACTGTCTTTCAGAGTGGCTCTACATTTTGTATTCCCACCAGCAATGAATTCTTGTTGCTTTATATCTTTGTCAGCATTTGGTGGTGTTGGTGTTTTGGATTTTAGATGTTAAGTGATAATGTCATCTACCTTCTTTGGTGAGGTATCTGTTAAGTCTTTTGATTATTTTAAAAATCAGATTATTTATTTCCTTGTTGTTGAGTTTTAAGTATTTTTTGTGTGTGTATTTTGTGTAACAGTCCTTTATCAGGTACTTCTTTTGCAGATATTTTCTCCAGTCTGTATCTTGTGTTCTCATATTCTTGACCTTTTTTAATGTAGTCATTTACAGCTAACAATTTCTAAGGACTGCTTAGATTTCTTTTCGGACCTGTTGATTATTTAGGAGTGTGTTGTTTGACTCTTACATATATGTTAATTTCCCAAATGTCCTTCTGTTACTGATTTCTAATTTCATTCCACTGTGATGAAAGAACATACTTGGCTTCTGTTCTTTTAAATATATTAGGGCTTGTTTTATGGTCTAACATAGTTTATCCTGGCAAACATTTCATGTGTGCTTGAGAAGAACGTGCATTCTGTTGAAGGGAGTGTTTTATAACTATCTAGTTGGCTCATAGTATTTTCAAGCCTTCTATTTCCTTGTAGATCTTTAACCAATCTTTCAGGGAAAGAGATATTGAGGTCTTCAACTATTGTTGAATTATCTATCTCTTCAACCACTTCCATTTTTGGTTTGTTTATTTTGGGCTCTGTGGTTAGGTATGTGTATATGTTCCTAATTCTGTGTTGCTGATGGATTGTCCCTTTTATCATTATAAAATGGCCTTTGTTTCTACTAACAATTTTACAGTTAAAATCAACTTTTAAGTGTAGTCACTCCCGCTTTCATCTTAATAAATTAGTAGTAAATTCTTGGGTTACGTTCAAGTGAAATTTTTAATCACAGTGTGTTTTTATTTGTTTTATTGTTGTTATCAACTAAACATCAATTTAAACTGACGTATAGGGTTGAAAATAACAATCACCCTCAAAAAGTTATTTTAAAATATTAAGTGAAGTGTGAAGCTTAGAAAGGAAAGATACTCACTAGGGATAATTAGGAATGATTCCTAGGAGAAACCTTTCTTAGAGAATCTAGCAAATAAAATTAATAGTTGTTACAATTTTATGTTACAATATAATAAATAATATTAACACTGATATCAATACCTATTATTTGCCAACAGTCCCCTACTGTTTGCCAGACACTATATTGGTCACTTTGCCTATATTTTTTTTTAAACTTCTTAAAAACAAGAACATAGTAGATATTGTCCTTATTTTACAGATAAGAAAATAGAGTCAACAAATTTATTTAATGGAAGCCCATCAGCTTCTAGCAAGTAAGTGAAGGAGCTAGGATTTTAAATTGCTAAATTTCTTGTTACTATCACTAAGTGAGACAGCTACCAGGCCACACATGGTTAAGAAGTAGTTTTAGGTACTATAAGAGCAAATAGGGATAATGTTAATCTGTAAGATTTTATTTATTTTTGAAGAAACGGGGAGGAGAAGGAGAGGGAGAGAAACATCATTGTACAAGAGATACACTGATCAGTTGTCTCTCTCATGCCCCCAACTTGAGACGGACCCGGCCTGCAACCCAGGCGTGTGCCCTGACTCGTAATGAACTGGGGATCTTTTTTCGTTCGAAGGCCATTTGGTGCTCATTCCACAAACAGGGCACATTATGTTCTTTAACTCTATTAAATGTTTAGGTTCACATTATGTGTTTTCCCTCTAAAATTCAAAGATACAAAATTCAATGAAAAGTCTTTTTAACATGTCTGCCAGCCATGATGCCAAGTACTTTTTTGTTACAAATCTCTGGTGTTTCATTCTAGTGTTTCCCTTCTCTTTTCTCCTCTCTTTTCCTCTTCTCCCCTTCCTCCTTCCTTCCTTCCCTCTCTTTCTCCCTTCCTGGCTCCCTCTCCCTGTCTCCCCCTACACACAATGACAGAGAGAATCTATAAACATTAGGGTAGTGTTAAAGGACCAAACAAAGGATTGGGAAATAGCCAGGGATCAGCAATTAGGGGAAACCATTTCTATTCCTAGGCCTGAAAGTACAGGAGAAGGGTGCTGTTGACAGAACTTGACAAGAGCTGTAGCAGAGAGTGAAAGGTTGTTTAACAGGACCTGCAAATTTTAGAGAAATGCAAACTACCTGCAATGAGGCAGCCCAGGAAAAAATTCCCTTAACACTTTCTACCCCCTCTGATTTTCCAGCTATTCCATCATTGTTAGAACACATCAGAAACTAGAGGAGGGCAAGGTTGCCCGAAAGATGCTACTTGTTTGTCCACCCTCCCAGTACACAAAGCAAGCAGGGTGGAGAGAAATGAGGCATAAATCAGGAGAGGCAAACAGAATATGAGTACAATTAGATTATGTGTTAATATATTCTAGACTAGTATACTATACATCCTGTTCCATACTTGCTTTCTTTTTTTTTTCTTTAGTTACATAGATGTATGGTTATTTGTATAACCACTTTCCAGTTGACAGACATTTAGGCTGTTCTTTTTTTTTTCAGTTCAGTTTCTTTATTTGGTTTCTGCAGATGTTGAATGCTTTATTTACATAAGTAAGTAAATGAGATAGATGAGTTTAAAGTAGTTTATTATAGAAATACCACTCAATTCTCTGAATTTCTTTTTAGGCTGTTTCTAACTTTTTACTATTACAAATAGTCCTGTCATAAACCACTGTGTAAAATAATTTTATGTAGCTTTGCAAATATATCCATAAGATAAATGACTAGAGTGGAATTGCTGGGTTAAAGGGTATGTGCATTTGTAATTAATAGATAGATATCATCAAATTGGCTTTTGTAGAGATTATACCTATTTCATCTTCCCAACAGTGTATTGGAGTGCCTGCTTTTCCATTGCATATCTGCTGCCTTAGCATTGACCAAAGCTCAGCAGAATATTCATTCAGGTATTTTATTTCTCTTTTATTTTGAAATATTTCATTGGTTGAAAAAGAATATAAACTACATATGAGGAATAAAGACTAATAAACTGTCACCCATTTACCTATCTTTCAATTTTAGAAATAATCCTGTGAGTTCAACTTTTTATCATTAAGTAATGACTATACCATCCATAATAATGCTTTTTTGTCTTAAAATTGTATAGATAATATAGAATAGGTGTAATATAACTATACCAGCTTTTTGTTTACATCAACTTTTTATTTTAGGACAATTTTTGATTTATAGAAAAATTACAAAAATAGTGCAGAAAGTTCCCATATATTCCACCTCCCATTTCCTCTATTAACATATTAGCATGGTACATTTGTTATAATTAATGAACAAATATTAATAATTATTATTACATAAAATTCATACATTATTCAGATTTTTAAAATTTTTTGCCTTATGTCTTTATTCTGTTCCAGGATACTTATCCAGAATATATTTAGTCATGTTTCCTCAAGCTCCTCTTGGCTATAATAGCTTCTCAGACTTTCCTTGTTTTTGATGACCTTTGAGACTTTTGAGGAATACGGGCCAGATGTTTTGTAGAATGTTGCTCAGTTGGGATTTGTCTGATATTCTTCCCATTATTTTGAGGTCAAGAGTTGAGGGAGGGGCAAGACTGCTGAGGTGTGAAGTATGATTTTCATCATATCGCATCAAGGGTGAGTTACTTATCACTGGTGGTACTCACCTTGATGACCTGGTTAAGGTAGTATTTCTTGGACTTCTCCACTATAAAGTTATTATGTCCCCGCCCTTATATACCAGTTTTAATGTTATTGTTGCATTTTCCCTGTTCAATTTTTCTCATCTTTTTATTTTTAGCTCTACTTAAGTGTTTTTTTTTTACATTCATTGTGATATTGATATAGTTGGATTTTTACTGTCAGATTTTCTGCATCCTATTTGTCCTACTTTTTTAAGTTTTGTACTTTATTTTCCTATTTAAGTATCTATCCTTGAAAGCTGATAGCTTTTATCTCTTTAGATACTGCTTCCCCCCATTCTTTCAATTCTTACCTTCTATAACTATAATTAGAATTATGTTAAATATTTTCATTTTATCTTTCATATCCCTTCACTTTTGTGTTTTTTGTCACTTGGGCTCTCTGTGCTACAGCATTATAATTTCTTTTAACTGTTACCCAGTTCTCATTTTCTCTTCAGCAGTGTCAATCTGCAGTTTGAAGGGTATTCTTTTGTTGTTTTTCTTTAACTTTTCTAACTTTTTTAAATATGCCTGGTCATTTTTCATACTCTCTTGCTTCTTGTTTATTTATAAATTATCTTGTATTTTATTCCATAATTTTTATGATGAGATTGGTAATAGGTATTTAAAGTCTTTGGTAGCCTAAATTTGTTGTTCTTCTTTTGTCTCTTGCTTATAGTGCTGTATTTCCTGTAAGTCTAGGAATCCTGTTCATATTTATCCTCTGTGGATATTCTGACAGTGAAGTAACTCCAAAAAGGATTTGCAAGGATGTGACCAGGCTGGAATTGCTTTCATCTCTGGGCTTTGTCCCATAGCACAGACAGATTTCTAACCTGAAATGTGCATGCTAGTTGACTGTGGTTACAAATTCTTAGAAGAAACTATCCTCCTTGTCATTCTTTTCTTCTTGACAATAACAGTTTTCTTTGCTGTCTCACTTTATTATCATATGGATATTTTTTTCCTAGCTTACCCTTCTAAGGGTCTCAGGATCCAATATATATGGAACCAAGACTTAATATGACTAGTAGAAAAAAAAAACAGTATTTTAGTTTTTATCCTTGTAATTTTTTGATTGAAGAGAAAGAGATCATTTGTCATAGAATATCTCATTCTCTGGATTTTATTATTACTCACATTGCAAGAATACTGAGTAATAAGTTGCCCTATCTCTAGTACATCTTATAAACTGTTGGTCAGATCTCATTGATGAAGTTATGAATGGGGTTTTTGTTTTGTTATGTTCTTGCAAGGATATTTCATAAATGGTTCTGTGTACTTCTTATTACATCACAACATGAGCCATATAATATATACTTATTCAAAGAGGAGATATTACAACTGACACCTCAGAAATACAAAGGATCATAAGAGACATTTATGAATAATTATATGCCAGCAAAATGAGTAACCTAGAAGTAAAGGATAAATTTCTGGAAACATACAACCTACCAAGACAAAATCGTGTGAACAGACCAATAACAAGTAAGGAGATCATAAACCTCCCAACAGTGAAAAGCCGTGGACCACACTGATGGTTTCACTGATGAATTCTACCAAACTTTTAAGGAAGAATACCAGTCCTTCTCAAACTCTTCCAAAAATTGAAGAGAAGAGATTCAGCATTACCCTGATACCAAAGCCAGATAAGGGCACTACATGAAAACTACAAGCCAATATCCCTGATGCATATAGATAGAAAATTCTCATCAAAATACTAGTAAACCAAATTCAACAGCATATTAAAAGGATCATACATCATGGTCAAGAGGAATTTATCCCCAGGATGGAAGGATGTTTAACACCTGCAAATCAGTCAATGTGATGTATCACGTTGATAGAATGAGAAGTGAAAGCTACATGCTCATCTTAATAAATGCAGAAAAAGCAAAAAATTGGGTATAAAAGGAACACTTTAACATAATAATGGCCATATATGACAAACCCCTGGCTGACTTCATACTCAACAGTGAAAGGTCAAAAGCTTCCGCACAAAGATCAAGACAAGAGCATCCATTTTCACCAGTCCTATTCAACATAATACTGGAAGTCCTAGCCAGAGCAATTAGGTAAGAAAAAGATGTAAAAGTTCAAGTCAGAAAGAAGTAAAACTGTTTGTGTTTGCAGATGATATCTTACGTATAGAAAATCCTAAAGCTACACCAAAAAAAACCTGTTAGAACTAATAAACTTAGTAAAGTTGCAGGATACAAAATCAACATACAAAAATCAGTTGTGTTTCTATACACTAACAACAAACTATCTGAAAAAGAAATAAAACCAGCTCATTTATATCAAAAATAATAAAATATTTAGGAATAAAACTAAGAATTACAAGATATTGGTGCAAGAAATTAAAGACAAATAGATATCCTATGCTCATGGATTAGAAAAATTAATATTACTAAAATGTTTATTCTGTCCAAAGCCATTTATAGATTCAGTGCAATCCGTCAAAATTCCAATGGCTTTTTTCACAGAAGCAGAAACAATAATCCTAAAATTTACATGGAACTACAAAAGACCTCTAGTAGCCCAAGCAGTCTTGAGAAAGAACAAAGCTGGAGGCATCACAATTTCTGATTTCAAACTATAAAGCTGTATTACAAAGCTCTAGTAATCAAAACAATATGGTACCGGCCATACTAATACATAGGCCAGTGGAGCAGTATAAAGGGTCCAAAGTGCATATACATTCAACTAATATATTATAGTGGAGCCAAGAATACTCAGTGAAGAAAGAATAGTATCTTCAGTAAATGGTATTGGGCCCTGGGTGATGTGGCTTAGTGGATTGAGCACCGGCCTGCAAATCAAGGGGTCACTGGTTCGATTCAGTCCAGGGCACATGCCTGGGTTGTGGGGCAGGTCCCCAGTGGGGTGTGTGTGAGAGGTGACTACACAGTGATGTTTCTCTCCTTCTCTTTCTCCCTCCCTTCCTGTCCGTCTAAAAGTAAGTAAAATAAAATCTTTTTTAAAAAACGTAATGGATAAACTGGATATTCACATGCAAAAGAATAAATTTGGACTCCTATCTTACAGCACTCAGAAAAAATTTAAATGGATTAAAGACTTAAATTTAAGACCTGAAACTGTAACTTCCAGCCAAGATGGAGGTGTAGGTAGATACACTTTGCCTCCTTGCACAACCAAAAAAAGAAAAACAACAAATTCAAAAACAAAAAGTAACCAAAACTGCCAGAAAATTGAACTGTATGGAAGTCTGACAACCAAGGAGTTAAAGAAGAAACATTCATCCATACCAGTAGGAGGAGCAGAGATGGGCAGCCAAGGAGGAAAGAGCTTTCAGTGAGGCGGAAGCTAGCAGACCTGACAGTCCCACATTTGCGTGCGGATAAACCGAGAGGAATAACAGAAGCAAGACAGACCGTGCAACCCAGGGTTCTAGTACAGGGCAATAAAACCTCAAACTTCTGACTGTAAAAATCTGTGGGGGTTGAGACAATGGGAGAAATGCCCTGCCTCGCTGGAGGGTTCATTGGAGAGACCCACAGGGTCTTAGAACATCCACAAACCCATCACAGGAATCAGCTCCAGAAGGGCCCAGTTTGCTTGTGGGTAGTGAGGGAAGTATCTGAAAGCCAGCCAAGAGCCAAGCGAGTGACACCATTCCCTCTCGGACCCCTCACACACATACAGTGCCACAATACAACCACATGGGGTGCTCCACCCTGGTGAATACCTAAGACTCTGCCCTTTACTGCATAACAGGCGCACCAATACAAAAAAATAAGGCCCAAATGAAAGAACAGATCAAAGCTCCAAAAATAGAACTAAGCCACAAAGAGATAGTCAACCTATCAGATGCAAGGTTCAAAACACTGGTTATCAGATTGCTCACAGAAATGGTTGACTATCATCACAAAATAGAGGAAAAAAATGAAGGCTATGAAAAGTGAAATAAAGGAAAAGGTACAGGGAACCAACAGGGACGGGATGGAAACCAGGACTCAGATCAACAATTTGGAGCAGAAGGAAGAAACATTGAACCAGAACAGAATGAAGAAACAAGAATTAAAAAAAAAAACTGAGATGAGGCTTAGGAACCTCAGAGACAACTTTAATATTCCAACATCTGAATCACAGGAGTGCCAGAAGGAGAAGAGGAAGGGCAAGAAATGGAAAATTTATTTGAACAAATAATAAGGAGAACTTCCCCAATCTGGCAAAGAAAGTAGACTTCCAGAAAGTCCAATAAGCTCATAGAGTCCCAAAGAAGTTGGATCCAAGGAAGCACATACCAAGGTACACATAATTCCATTATCCAAGATTAAAGATAAGGAGAGTCTCTTATAAGCAGCAAAAGGAGACAGTTATCTAAAAAGGAGTTCCCATAAGGCAATGAGCTGATTACTCAAAAGAAAGCTTGCTGGCAAGAAGGGGCTGAAAGAGGTATTCCAAGTCATGAAAGGCAAGAACCTCCATCCAAGATTACTTTATCCATCAAAGCTATCATTTAGAATTGGAAGGGCAGATCAAATGCTTCCCAGATAAGGTCAGGTTAAAGGAGTTCACCATCACCAAGCCCTTATTATATGAAATGTTAAAGGGACTTACCTAAGAAAAAGAAAATGATAAAAAATATGAACAGTAAAATGACAGTGAACTCACAGCTATCAACAACTGAACCTAAAAACAAAATAAACTAAGCAAGCAATAGAACAGGAACAGATTCACAGAAATAGAGATCACAAGGAGGGTTATCAGTGGGGAGGAGGAAGGGAGAGAATGGGGGAAAAGGTACAGGGAATAAGAAGCATAAATAGGAGGTATAAAATAGACAGGGAAGGTTAAAAATAGCATGGGAAATGGAAAAGCCAAAGAACTTACATGTGCAAACCCATGAACATGAACTAAGGTAGGGGGGGATGCTGGTGGGAGGGAAGGTGTAGGGCAGAGTGGAATAAAGGGGAGATAAAAATGGGACACCTCTAATAGCATAGTCAATAAAAATATTTTTTTTAAAAAGCAATGTTCTATTAAACATTTTTTTAAAAGACCTGAAACTGTAAAACCTCTAGAAAAAAATATATATATAGGGAAAAGCTCCTTGACATTGCTCTTGGTAATAAGTATTTGGATATACACCAGAAACACAGGCAATGAAAGCAAAAATAAACAAGTAGGACTACATCAAACTGAAACACTTCTACACAGCAAAAGAAACAATCAGCAAAATGGAAAAAAAAATAGCAACCCATGGAATAAAAATATATTTGCAAACCTTCTAAGGAACTCATATAATGCAATAGCAAAAAAAAATTTAAAAATGGACAAAGGACTTGAACAGTTTTTTTCCAAAGAATGCATACAAATGGTCAACCAGTGCATGGAAAGATGCTCAACATCACTAATCATCAGGAAAGTGAGGTCAAAGCCACAATGAGATACCACCTAACACCTGTTAGAGTAGCTGTAACAAAAAAGACGAGAGAATAAGCGTTGGCAAGGCTGTAGAAAAATGGCTTATGCAATATTTGGGGGTATGTAAATCAGTATGAACAGTAAGGAGAGTCCTCAAAAAATTAAAAATGAAACTATTATATGGTCCAGCTATCCCACTTCTGGGTAGATAATCCAAAAAAAATGAAATCATTATCTCAAAGAGATACCTACATCTCCATGTTCACTACAGCATCATTCACAATAGCCAAGACATGAAAACAACCTAAGTGTCCACTGATGTATGCATGGGTAAACAAAATGTGACATACACACAGTGGAAAATTAATTACACTATTAAATACTTTAAAAAATAAGGAAATCCTGCCTTTTGCAACAACATGGTTGGATTTTTGTTTTAAGATTTTATTTCTTTATTTTTAGATGGGAAGGGAAGGAGAAAGAGACAGAAGGAAATAATCAGTGTGTGGTTGCCTCCCACACACCCACTACTGCAGACCTGGCCTGCAACCCAGGCATGTGCCCTGAGTGGGAATTGAACCAGCGGCCGTTTGGTTCACAGGCCAGCATTCAATCCACTGAGCCACACCAGACAGGGCAGCATGGGTGGATCTTAAGGATATTATGCTGAGTCACAGAGAAAGCCAAATATTATATGTTCTCACTTTGTAGAATCTAAAATAGCCAAACTCATAGACATAGTAGAATGGTGATTGCCAGGGAGTGAGGGATATTAAAAGATGTTGATCAAAGGGTACAAACTTACAACTAAAAGATGAGTAAGTTCTCCCCTGGCTGGGTAGCTCAGTTAGAGTGCTGTCCCGATATGCCAAGGTTTTGAGTTTAATCCCTGGTCAGGACACATACAAGCATCAACCAATAAATACATCAGTAAGTGGAACAACAAATACCTTTTCTCTCTCTCTCTCTCTCTCTCTCTCTCTCTCTCTCAAATCAGTCAATCAATAGAAGATAGATAAGCTCTCAGAATCTAATACATAGCACGGTGACTATAATTAACAGTACTGTATTATATCCCTGGAAGTTATGAGACTAAATTTTAAGTGTTATTACCAAAAGGTGGTAGTATGAGGATTGAAGTATTAACTAACCTTATTATGGTAATCATTTCTCATATGTGTGTATCAAATCATTACATTGTATATCTTAAATATTATATGTCACTGTCTCATAAAACTGAGAATGTGTAGTTTTTCTTTTCATGATAGAATGACTAGTGGATATAAGTATCATCAGCTTGGAGCATCCATTAAAGTTCCTTATTAGCTTCCTTTTACTGGTTTTAGCATAAATTAATAATTTTCATTCATTGCCTGTAGATCTGTTATTTTATTGAGTAGTATGGAAAAAATACATTGTAATTCTTTCAGTCTTTCTGCATTTATTAGCTTAGAATATTTATGTGCAGATGAACAGAGAATGGGTTTCTGTGTCAAACGGTGAATTGCACATATGCTAAATATTGCCGGATTCACCTTAATAAATACTATACCTTTTGTATAGCTATCTGCAGTAGATGAGTGTGCCTATTTGTTGCAACTTTGTCAAGAGAATGTGTTCACAAACTAAAATTTTAGCCAATCTCTGAGGTAAGGAAAGATATCTCATGTCTTCAATTACATTTCTTTGTGAGTGAGGTGGCCAAACTGTTATAAAGTAAGTAAGAATGTTGTAGATTTGAAAAGGTTACTATAAAGTAAGTATTAAAAATACTTTTTCCAAATTTAAACACTTTTTCTTGACTTCATGAAATTTTTATGAGAATTTTACATTTTTAATATTTTCTAAGCTATCAGTTACTCTCTAAGAATAGTCTACATTGTTTTCTTCTAATCACATGGCCCTCTATTATAGGAATTCAACCTGTTACTTTTCTGAGTGCTCTCATAAAATATATTATTGGCTTATTTTACTACTTAAAAACAAATATAACCTTAAGAATTCAAGTATTTTCTTCAATTTACACTGAGCTGTCAGAAGTATTTATTTTTTACTTTATATCTAAGTTCTATGAGTGATCAAAATAAAGAAATTTCAAAACCACATTCCTATCCATAGTGATTCAGTCTTTGAATGCCCTTGTGCTATTGAAGTTTGTAGTTACACATTTCATTATGTCTTCTTTGGCCCTCATATATACCCCCTTAGGAGGCAAATGACTAGGATACCTTCAAATAAGGATTCTTGTGTTTACTGCTGGATAACTTCTGGTCTTGTTCACTAAGATTTAAAAGTAGATTAAGTTTAAGAAGTATCTTTGACACTGTAAGACTTTCTGGGTGCATACTATGTATAGATACAGATAGCTGAATTGTAGGTACAAAACATAATTGTAGAATATTTTTTAAAAATAATTACCAATTATAGACCTAAATTCTGAAAGTCTGCTGTTTCTTCTCCCTCTTTATTCCCAGATTTCCTGGCTCCATGAATTTTCCTTCTCCTCCTTATCCCAGACCTTTCAGCAAAAAGAAACTATCCTTTATTACTTACATGAGAATTTCCTGAAAGACTTGTTTTTATACCAGAGCCTTGTACCACAAACTTTCCCTCAAACATATGTCTTAGATTTTAACTCCTCTCCTATAGTTCTATTATGCTTAACTTGGTTTACTGTTTTTGAAAGAAGTAATAGCTGACATTGATTGTTACTGCATAACACTAAGTACTGTATTAAGAGCTTCATGTGCTTTATGTTAATTTTCACAAAAACTGAAGCAGATATTTTCATTGAACAGGTGCAGAAATTCAGGCCCAGAAATAGCAGTTTGTCTAGATTCCACATACATACATACAGCAGACCCTACCTAATTCTTACCTGCCTTGTTATGTGACCTTCTAAGGAACCTAATATGAGCTTCTCATAAAGAGAGAGAGCCCTGGCTGGTGTAGCTCGGTGGATTGAGTGCGGGCTGCAAACCAAAGGGTCGGCAGTTCAATTCCCAGTCAGGATACATACATGCCTGGGTTGCAGGCCATGTCCCCAGTAGGGGGCATTCGAGAGGCAACCACACATTGATAGTTCTCTCCCTCTCTTCCTCCTTTTCTTCCCCTCTCTCTAGAAGAGAAAAAATAAATTTTCTTTAGAAAAAGAAAATGAAACTAATATCAGGTAGACTTTCTTCAGGGTTATGCTTACCTGAGTTTTCTGATAACCCTTTGTTCTCTAAAAAGTAAGTTTTTTATTAATAAAAGTAATTCTCATAATGGGAACTTTGAAAATGGTAGGTACGTTTAAAGAAAATGTCTGATGATATTTTGGCATATGAGATCTGTCCAGAAAAAGTCCAGCCATTGTTAATGTAACAAGAATGGTTTGTGCAACATCGATGTAACCTGCAGCCAAGGAGAGTGGACTGGAATGCACATACATGAACAACGATGACTTGAGTCAGCATTTGTACTATGTGGCCATCACATTCAAAATGACTAAGTGAGGAGAGGAACAAATCTGTTCCCTGGTTTTGCATTCAGCTTGAACATTCTCCCAGAAACTATTTGGATAACTCAGAAGGGCATAGCTATGGGCAACTGATGATTGGCAGCTTCATCACAACTATGTGCCCACCCATGCATTAAGTCTGTGCAGAGATTTTTTTTGGCAAAACATCAGATCACCCAGGTGACTCAACCCCCTACAGCCCATATTTAGTGCCCTTTGACTTCTGACTTTTCTCCAAACTAAAATCACCTTTAAAAGAGCAGAGATTCCAGACCCTCAGTGGGATTCAGGAAAATATGACAGGGCATCTGATGGTAATCAGAACTGTGTGAGGTCACAAAGTGTCAACTTTGAAGGGGACTGAAGTGTCATTGTCCTATGTACAATGTTTCTTGTAACTTCTATCTTCGATAAATGTATCTATTTTCATATTACATAGTTGGATACTCTCTGGACAGAAACATGTAGTATGTTCATAATTAATATTGCCATCTCTTTATATATTAATAATAATTGATGGTGGAGTTTCTTTCATCACACTTTGAACTTTTTTGAAAGTAAAAAAATGTAATACCTTAGGTATGGTTTTCTACAAAAAGCAGACAATGCCTTTTCTCTAATAAGTTACAATGTTTCTTGGTTCTTTCCTAATTCTTTTTTTTTAAGATTTTATTTATTTGTTTTTAGAGGGGGAAGGGAGGGAGAAAGAGACAGAGAGAGAAACATCAATGTGCGGTTGCTGGGGGTGGTGGCCTGCAACCCAGGCATGTACCCTGAATGGGAATCAAACCTGCGATGCTTTGGTTTGCAGCCCGCACTCAATCCACTGAGCTACACCAGCCAGGGTCGATTCTTTCCTAATTCTTATATCAAGCTTCTTTAGATTGATACTACTTTGTCTGTATTTGTACTCAATTTGTATACAGAATCTTGTGGATTCTATTCTAGTTTATTCTGACTTTAAATAATCTATTATAAGATCAGTTTTCCCTAAATATCTTTCTCATTTTAGTATGTCTCTCACCAGGAACTTACTTCCTACCTATTGTGTCATGTTCTTTAAAGATCTAGTTAAGGTTTCTGTCAAATAATCCCCACCTTACTGCTTGCTATACCAGCTTTAAATATATATATACACCTCTTGAATAAAGTTTTTTTAAGGTTTTGTTTATTTATTTTTAGAGAGGGGAGGGAGGAAGGGAAGAATCATCAGTGTGTGAGAAACATTGACTAGTTGCCTCTTTCATGCTCCCAACTGGGTACCTAGCCCACAACCCAAGCGTGTGTCCTAACCAGGAATCAACCAGCAACCTTTTGTTTGGCTGGCCAACACTTAGTCCGCAGAACCACACCAGCCAGGGTTGAATAAAGTCTTTTGGCTAGTTAAAAGGTCTTTTAGCATTCCCCTTTTCGATTATCAACTTCAATTGTAGGTTAAGATTCACTTCTATTAATTAGTAAATATATACAGTTGTTTTAAAACTCTTTAATCTTTAATTAAAATTTCATTAATAGGTATCTGTATAGTTTGTACTGTACTTTTATACATTTGTTAATTTTGCCTTTAAAATTTTCAGTTGTTTAATGTGTATTTATTGTTTGTCCCTAACTAGATTATAGACTCCCTGGAGGCAGAGGCTAGTGTGTTCAGTTTTATTTACCTTTATTTTACCTTTATTTTAATGCACAGTAAAATGTTATATGTACAATAGGTGCTTAATAAGTACTTATAACCCTCAAATATTCTATGGGCTATTCTGTTCTTAGGATAAATTTAAGTTTTCCCTTAGCTCAAACTATGTAATCATAAAGAACTACTACAATCTTTAGTTACTTTTGTGATGATATGCTATGTATATACACCTGGAGGAATGGTACTCTAAAACTCTGGATCTTTTATTCTTTGAGGTTTTGGAAGGGGAAGTTTTTTTGTCAGTTATTAGTTTGGTTATCTAAAAAATTGTCCAAGAACATATCCTTTCTTCTCTATTTACAGTAACTTCTTATTAGGCAATGGAACTTACAGCTGAGTTAGCAGGATATTTGTTGTAACATAATAATGGTAAACTCTAAACCTACAAGTAGAGAGCAAAGATGAAACTTACATAAGCTTGTCTGAGGTCCTTAAACCTTTTAAAAACAGTGTTGAGTGCTAGAGAAAGAGTTAAAACTCTTTACTACTATCCCATTAGGATTCCTGTATATTTTGAACTCTTAATTGAATTGGTTGTTGTGATATTATTTCATGTCCTCAATACAGTTTACATTTGTTGACTTGGGATCATATAATTAATACTTTAAAAAAATTTTAACTGATTGAGTCAGATACTTGCCAGAGGGCTGTAATTAGCTTTATTTGGTGCCCTGTGGAATGGCCAAAGTTGCCCTGATGTACTACTACCAAGTACCATGTGCTGAGAGCTTAGAGAGTCCCTGAGAGTGATGCCAATCATCATCAAAAAGCATTTTTTAAGCACCTATCTGTACATGGTTTTGTCCTAGGCATTGTACAAAACGAGTTAAACAGACATGGCCCCTGCCCCCTGGGAGTTTTCAGTCTAAGATGATGCTGACATGGCCAGACATAAAGGATATTGAGACAACTGAACAAACATTGAACAAGAACATAAAGTACTAACATTATGCACAAGCAAAGGGGTAAGTGCATTTTGTGGGATAGTATGTAAAGGAAGCCTCTTGGGACATGAACAGGGTGGGGTAGAGCAATAACGCCAAGTTAGGTTCGTTTTCATTGGGCAGTTGGGTTTGCATACAGACTTAATTAAAATAGAGATAATACATCCCAGAAACAGTGCAACAAAAAGAAGAGTTGGAGCAAGAAGAGAAGTTTAAAAGTATATTGTTGGATTCTTGGTGGCCTCTAAAACTTGCAATTCTGGATGGTTCTTAATCTGAAAGTGGAGTTGATGTTTTGACTTAACAAGTTGGCATTTGAGTGAGGTCTAGGGCAAAATCGTTCAGTGCAAAGAAAACAGCCCCATAACATGGAAACTTGAATAGCTTCTGCAAGCAATCTATTTGCTTGTTAATTGTCTTTTATAAACCGTTGGCCATGTAACAGAAACCTTGTGGTTCATGGGAGCTATAATCTTCTTAGATTATCTTATAAAGTACCTAAAAATGCTCATTAAATTATGTTCTGTGTTATAAACTATAGCACTCATAACATGGAAATTATTTTTTAAGAATTGGTCCATATTTTTGAGGATACCTTTCTATCTCTGAGAAAGGTCCTAGGAATTCCGGGTGGTATTATAAGCAATGCCAGCAGATGTTGAGCGCCAAGTATTGCCTGCCTTTCATTTTATTAATTTCTTATTTTCCAAGATAATGCCTTTAACACCATTCATACGTATAGACTTGAATTTAAATCACAGCTGCAGCAAATCTACATTTTCAGTGTCTTCCAGAAAAAACTCATTACTTCTTTTTCAGTAGACATGAACTTAGGAGTTTCCCCAGTAGTTCTCAGCTCACTGTTTGATTTCATTTAAATATGAAATGTGAAGATTTGAATTTACCCAAAATATTAGGGTGTAGTTTTTTTTTCACAAAAGCTTTTCTATTGTATAAAAGAATTCACAACATATTTCCTTTAATTTGCCATCCACTGTTTAAATACAATGCTATCAAAAACATAAGTGGCAAATCCCACTGAGGCATTAAAAATTTAATAATGCCTTTTTAAAATATTGAACCCTTTTTATACCCTGACATATTTAACTTGCAAGGTGCATTTATTCACTTCTTCCTTCCTGTTAGAATTGAGGGCTAGAGTCTTGCCTCGCCTCACTTCCTATAATACTTTGTGCTATAATCTGACAATAAGAAGAATCTAGTCGCTATTAGTATTTTCTTTTTGTGATGCAAGTCATGGGATACGAGCACACAATAAGCTTCCTGACAGCAGGGTATGATTCAGTGAGTCATCCAGGGGACGTCAGTGATTGTTCTTACTCACCAAATAGCTGGTCTAGATCATCTTTAGTTCTCAGAAATACCTCCTCTGGGTGGCAACTTTATTATTCTAATGGTATAGAATACCACTAGACATTTAACCTTTTAATTATGCAACTAATCTTGGACTAGTCTATCTGGAAGAGCCTTGAGAGGTTTAGACAAAATAAATGTAAAAGCCTAGACAGAATTTTGTCAAAAACACTAGAATTAGGGACCACAATTCAGCCAGTGTTGTGATTTAATCCAGCATATCTTTTCCATATGACCCAAAGGGTGAGCAGAAAATTTCCAAAATGAAAAGTGAGGGTTGTTTGTTTTTTGTTTGTGCAAAAGGAATTCACACCCAATGATTCAGGAAGAAAACTGAAAATTGAGCTAATTTTGTTAGAACCTTCCGAGATCTTTAAAGGAAAGATAATTCAAACATCTCTAGATTATCCATGTTCATGATAGAGAAAAGTGGTAGTGATAGATTACTTTCAGGAATTATATTTTCGTTCAAATTAATTTTTATTAATTTTTTAGGAATTAACTTGCTTTACTCCATCAGTAGATCATTCTAAGTACCATGTTGAAAAGAGGAGGGGAAGAAGGTACATTGGAAGCATGTAGAATACCTCTTTCCATGTAAATTCTGATTCTGACAGGGTAGGAAATAGTCTTGTAACTTGGGCTTAGTACAGAATAATGAAAAAGCAACACCTAAAGATTTCCTTTTTGGAGCTTTTGTTCTAGTTCAGAACTTGGCAAACTTTTTTCTGTTTAAAAAAAAAAAAGGTATTTTAGGCTTTGTGTGTAGCCATGCTCCAATAAAACTTTATTTACAAAACCAGGCAGCCGGCTGGATTGGGCCAGTGGGCTGTAGTTTCCCTGTTCTAGTATGTGGATAGAGAATTAACAAGTAAATTAGAGTCTGTTAGCTACTAAGTGCTTTGGAAAAAAGAAAACTAGAGCCAAGTAATCAAATAGGGAGTACAGTGAGGTGTATTGATAGGGTGGGCTCACTGAGATCATGAAGAGGAACCAGCAAAGGAGACTGAAGAGTTAGTGGCTAGTGAGGTGGAAAGAAAATGAAGAGATGGTGATATCGTGCTCATGCAGTGAAGAACCATGCAGGAGGAAGAAGGGAAATCCTTGTCATATGTTGCTGATAGGCCAAAAGAGAGGAAAGCTGGGATTAGATTTAGCAATGCATAGATGGTTAGTGACCTTATTGAGCAGTTTTGTGGAGCAGGTTCAAGAGAGAACTGAATGAGAGCAAAAGTGAAAACAGATAAGTCTTTTGAGGAATTTTGTTTGAAAAGGAGCAAAGAAATGGAACGATTGGAGGAAAAGGATCAAGTGAAGAATTTCTTTAAGATAGAAGAAATAATGACGTTTGTTTGGAAATCATCTGAAGAGGAGCAGAGAATTGCTGGAGCCATGAGTTTGAGTGGTGAGGAGATGAGATCTGGTAGATGAGTACATGTGCTATAGAGTCTGTGGTGGTTCTCCTGTGGCTTCAGTTTCTGATTAAAGAATTATCAGTAGAGAATATGAAAGTTGAAGTGTTGTCTTTAAATGTTAGTACCAACATTTGAGGGATCTTTGGTGATTCACTGTAATGACTTATTGTGCCTTCTGAGGTAGTTACAAACTTAACCCAGCAAATGTGTGTATTGTGAGGATTAAACCCTACTTTATGAGGTTAAATAATGATGTGTGTAATGCCTGTGGCACAGCGCCTAGTATCATACAGACATTTAAGAAGTGCTGTTGTTAGAGTATGTAGAGTCAGTGTACCCTAAACTAGGCTTACTTTATCTATTTGGTCTCAAAAGATGCATTGTCATAGTTTTAAATGTTATGTAAGCTGAAATTTGACACTAGTAAATATTGTCAAAGTGAATATGCTAAATTTAAATCATAGGTTGTTTGATGTCTCCAAATATTCTTTCTACTTCACAATGTGGTCTCTCTTTATACAGAAACTAGTGACATTACTGGCTCCAATGATCGGGGGAAGTAGTGATCGGAAGTTCTGTAGATGAATGCTTGCTCTTATATGTTTATTTTATCATCATATTGCTATGTTAATTTCTTTATACAATGAAAATAAATTGTTTTTGTGTATGGCATCCTCCTGTAGATTGTAAGCCCTCAGAAGGTAGGTAAAAACACTTGTACATTTCTAAGAAAGTGTCTCAAATAATAGGATGCATGTGGCCGGTATTCAACAAATACTGTTATTATTAAATCAAGGTTTCATAATCTTTTGATTAAACTTAGATATTCAGTTCTTTAGGCCCTTCCACTGTTCTGGAAAATTCTGTAGCTAAATTATATTATTGGACTAAATGGCAGTTAATTAGAATACTTCCAAATGTAGCTATTCCAAATAAATTCCAGAGGGAGGTAATAGCGAAATTTCACAGTTAAGCACATAATAATAGAAGCATAATTGGCACACACAGCTGTTGGAATGCCATAAAAACTGGTATTATGATAATTAAAAGAAGCTTGTTGGAGAATAATACTCAACTAATTATGGCATATTGAAAATCAAAATAAGATAGATTGACTTTGTGTAACTATAAGAAAATAGGCTTGGTTACTTTCACACACTGTTCCAAGGAAGTAATGAGTGAAGTCAAAGAAGTGATATTCTTACCAAGTACTAGAGAATTTAATTATGACTAGGAACTGTTTAGGAAAGGCAGGCTGAAAAGGCCGCTTCATTCTGTAGTTGCCATTGTGATTAAGAGAAGTGAGAGAACTATTTCTTTTATAAGAAGCAACTGTGTTTGAGGTTTTAATCTTAGGTTTACTGATACAGAAAAATATTTAAAGAGGCTTTTTTTTTTTAAATTTCAGAAGTGAAATTTAGCTATTCATGCAAATGCCTGAGAAATTCTAAACCTCTTCAAATGTAGGGTTCCATCACATTTACAACAGTATTTCTAAACACCAGAACAACCTCATTAAAATATTTTAGATCTTCGGAAAATACTGAATAAGGCATTTTTAAAAATCTGTCTTGTGTTGAAACTTTATTTTCTTTGTCTCATAGGTCCAGTTGTATACGTCTTGGATCTTGCAGATAGACTGATCTCAAAAGCCTGTCCATTTGCTGCAGCGGGAATAATGGTTGGCTCTATCTATTGGACAGCTGTGACTTACGGAGCAGTGACAGTGATGCAGGTTCACTATTTAACTCTGTTCAGTTATATTACTTTTGATGTGAAGATCTGTGAAATAGACTGTTAGGAGTTTTAAAATTTATTTTGGACAATAGCATTTTCATGACCTAAAAATAATATGTAAAAAGCTACTTGGTGAAAAGCCTTCTTACTCCTGTTCTTTATTTGCCCAAGTTCTCCTTACCTCCCCAGGTAGCCACTATTATTACTTTCATATATATTCTTCCAAACTTTCTTTGTGCATATGCAAGAAAAAATAAATATTGGGTCACCCAAAAAGTCCATTTTTTCCATACAGTGGCTCTAATAGCACTTAGTTGTCTTTAACTTCACTCACAACAATTTTGGTAGATTGTATTGTGACAGTTGTCGTGTGTGTGTGTGTGTGTGTGTGTGTGTGTTTAACTTACCAAGATTGGTGAATTTTTGTGCAGCCATTTTGTACTGAAGGTGGAAGAAAATAACACATTTTCAGCATATTATGCTTTGTTATCTCAAGGAAGGTAAAAATGCATCTGAAATACAAGAGAATATTCGTGCAGTGTATGGAGAAGGTGCTCTGACTGATGGTCGTGTCAAAAGTGGTTTGCGAAGTTTCTTGGTACTATTGGCATTTTGGTCAAATAATTCTTTGCTGTGGTGCTATCTTATGCGTTAGAAGATGTTTAGTAGTACCCTGGCCTCTATCCACTAGAAGTCAATAGTAGAAGGTAGCCAACATACTCAAAATTTCCAAACCAAGAAAGTTATTGGTAAAAATGAAAAATGTGTCTTTTTATTTTACGGAAAAAATGTAATGGACTTTTTGGCCAACTCAATGTATTTACACACACACACACATTTTTTTTTTAACCCAAAAGAAGTATTTTAGAGTTTCATCCCTCTTTTTTCACAGTGAATTTTAGAGATCTTTTTATGTAAGTGTGCAGAAATTTGTATAGTATTCTATATACAGAATTACTACAATTTATAACCAGTCTCTTGCTGATTAGAAAATGTGTTGCTTCTAGTATTTTGCTATTACAGAATAAGGCTATAATCAGTAACTGTTGATGAAAATTAGACTTAAATTTTCAGATTTAGTCCCAGGCCTTCAACTCAACTCTTTTTATATACCTCTTCCTTAAAGATTTTTGTCTTTGCTGTGCTTTTTGTGTTCCAATATATCTTTTGACCTAATCTTTCCTCAAATCCAGTTTTACAATAGCAGCTTGACCGTCCTTAAATGACCTCTTGTGACTGCATACTCAGTATTATTGAAATCAAACATGTCTTTCTCATTTTGCAACCTAAATTTATTCCCCATTATAATTTATCTGTACTTTTAATTCCTATTCTTTTTTCATCTACTCAGTTTATAGTCTACATTCTTAGAATTGCCTTTGACTTTCTACTGCCTATATGCAGTCCACTGACCAAGGCCAAGCAGTTTTCATTTTGATATGTCTTACATTTATGCTTCCTTTCCATAGTCTTCACCTCATGATTTCTTGTCACTCCCCCATTGTAACCTGAATGGCTAAAGGAGCCTCTTGATTGGTTCTTCTGACTTCGTTCTCTTCTATCAATCTATCCTTTCAAATGAATCTTCCTAAAATAATACCTTTGATGTCTTTTTTAATCCTCACTGCAGGACATTTTCTCATTGCTTTAGAGAGAGAGGAAAGGAGAGAGAAACATCAGTGTGAGAGAAACACCTGTTGGTTACCTTTTCATATTTGCCCCAATCGAGGATTGAACCCACAACCTGAGTATGTGCCCTGACCAGAAATCAAACCTACGACCTTTCAGTTCCAGGATAATGACACTGCAACCAACTGAGCCACACCAGCCAGGGCTTCAACATTTTATTTCAAGCTTAACCATCTCCTCTGCCTTAAGTAGTGCTTCTCAAAAGTAGTGCCTAGATTGGTTAAGCATTTCGTAAGTAACTGAATAAATATACTTAGGTTTATAGATGATATAACTTGCTTTTCTTTAATATAAATTAGTGTATGAAAGAAAAAGTGAGTTGAAGCAGGTCCTCAATGTGTCTGTCAGCATCATTTTATGTTGATAAGATACTGTGGGAACTTAACTCTTGTTTATATCAATTAGCTTATGGTAAAATTAGTTTTATCATTTCACTAATAGAACCTGTCAATACCATGAAAATGGGGACTTACTATATATGTAATATTCCAAAAATTGCACATAACCTATCTATGCCAGGGTCCATAGTAAGCAGTCCTTCTGGTTGCTCCATTAATAGTCATGGTGAGACAGTTTTGCAAGGCTTTTCATAAAATGTTGGTGACACCCCATCTGGATATAATCACTGGAATGAATCACAAATAATAAATTAAATGATCATTTGTCATGAGTGTAGTGGATAAAGATTAAGAACCACTAGCTTGAAAAAAGATTTCATTTCCTTAACCTGATTTATTGTGCAGGCTCCTCCATAGTCTTACTTCATTCTGCTTTGATAGCCCATTGGGCTGTCTCCTATAGCCCATCCTTATGTTGTTTAGTGTTCTTTACCTCTGTTCTTTGGGTTATGTCACCTCCCTGCCTAATAACTGTGCTTGCAGTTCCGTCTCTACTAATCCAAATCCAGACCCTTCATTCAGGCTTAGTTCAGCCACTTTTCCTCCTTGAAACTGACCAGGCAACTCCTGCCCACTGTGATTTCTTTTTCCTCTGCATTAGTGACATATTTTTATTCCTCAAATGGCAGCTACTTTTGTGCCAACCAAGTAATATTTCTTATATAGATTACCTAAATTATTTAACTTTTCCTGTATTCAGATCATACTTTTCCTATTAGAGAGTAATTTGCTTGAGAGTAGAAACTATATTATTTATACTTATACATTCCTGTATAGCACATACATAGAGACTAACACTTAACAGGCTTTCATAATACATTGATTTTTTAATATGATCTGTTCCATCAGGTATAACTGGTTTGTTCAGTTGATTATATTCTCTCTAATAATTCATTTCACTCCAGCAATAAGTATCAGTACATCATTAGATCAAAGAAGTTCCGGATGATTCACTAGGATTGACAAAGACATGAAAACTTGGAGCACATTATACACTATTTAATATACAAATACATACAGGTATGTATTTGTTGCAGATGAGGAAACTAAGGCCTTCTGAGACTGATTTAAGACCTAATTGAGTATAGGAAATGGGATTGCTCTTCCTGAAAAGACTTTAGACTAAATCAATCTTAAAAGGTTTTTTTTATAATTAATAGAACAGTTCAACAACACAGGATCCAATTAGGAATATAGTTTGTATCCTCTACAAATGGCTACCAGTTGTATCCTGGCATTTTGAACAATATTGGTATGATTCAACCAAAAAGTTAACACTGAGCTGAGGTCTGCATAAAATATAAAACAAATTGAAAGCTCTCATTCCCAGCCTCAAGGAATGTAGCCTAAGACAAGGTGTATATAAATGAACTGGAGAATGGTTAATAAGGTTATATAAGCAAATGTGAAGAGAGTGTAGACTCCATAAGCAGTATTCTAATTCAGTAAAAGTGCAAAATCATTTGAAGTTATGAAAAAGGTAAGTCTTATGCTGACCCTTGAAGGAAATAATTTGGATTGGTAGAGAGAAGAAATGATACAAGCAAGGAGACAAAAATTAACATAATGGTTAACAGTGACAGTAAAGAAAAAGACCCCAAATTATGATAATACATATTTATTAGGTGTTACCATTTAGAAATAACCTTTACATGTATTGTCTCACAGGAAAAAGTTTTTATTTTTTAGCTCAGAAATGAGAGATCAGCTGTGGACAATGGGTAGTACTGTGTGTGGTTTGAGAGTATTAAGAAGATTTCTCCTTGCCTGAGATATTGTCAGGGAATGCGCCCCACTGTACAATCAGAAGTGTTTCGGACTTTCTTTTTAACACTTTCCTGTTTTTTTTTCTTTTATTCTCTAACTGCTATAAAGTAAATCAGATTAAGGAATCAGACAACTATTCTTTCCCCATGTATTCCTTTTTTTTTTCTTTATGAACCAGTCTTAGGTTCAATCTCTGTTAATTGTGAGGAACTTAAATAGGAACTTCCAGTTACATTTTTATTGAACAGACAACATGATAGTTCACTTTTTCCCCACAGTACTGGGCTGAAGACCCTTCAAGCACTGATGCCTTTAATCCTTGCAACAATCTGGTGGTTTAGATACTATCAATTATTCCTAGTTTACAGGTTTAAAGAGTTTACATGTCTAATACCATACAACAAGGAAGAGGCATTAAGACTCCTATCCCTAATCTTGGGCTCCTTAAGTGAAACCTAGTCCCAGAGGCAGCTGGAACATTTTATCCTGGAACAATGGAACCTTAATATCTAACCTAGTTCCACTTTTGCATCTAGTATAAAGACTACCCCCTTAAGCACTGTCCATTCTTAATTACACTACAATTAATTATCCTAAATTCTAACTAAGAAAACCTATTAGTTCCTCACTATTCCATTCTCCCATTTAAAGGTAGGGTTCTAACAGGCAGTGCTTTAAAAGATCAGGCCTTAATTAAAACTCGTAGCCTTTCAGCATTGGTGAATTGTAGGCTTAGCTGGATATGAAGGTCTAGCTTTTAGCTCTGAAGCAAAAAAAAATAAACTTATCCAAACCTATAAATCTATAGGCCTTTATTTTTTACATGGATAATAAACTCATAGAAAAGTAGCTCAGTGGACTGAGTGCTGGCTTGCACACCAAGGGGTCATCAGTTCAATTCCCAGTCAGGGCACATGCCCGGGTTGTGGGCCAGGCCCAGCAGGGGGCACTCGAGAGGCAACCACACATTGATGTTTCTCTCCCTCCCTTTCTCCCTTCCTTCCCCTCTATCTAAAAATAAATAAAATCTTTAAAAAAGAAAAGTTCCTGAGGAATTTCTTAGTTCCTGAATCTCACTCCAAAATTGAAGTCTTAAAAATAATGTGTTTTTTTGTTTGTTTGTTTGTTTGTTTGTTTGTTTTTCAATTAACAGTTTACACTTGGTGTTCTTTTTATTAGTTTCAGGTATACTGCATAGTGATTACACAATCATACTTTACAAAGCATTGCCCCTGATATTTCCAGTACCCACCTGGCACTATACCTACTATGTATAACAGTATTATTGACTATATTCCCTGTGTTGTCCTTTACATCCCTGTAACTGGTCTGTAACTACTAGTTTGTACTTATTAATTCTTTCGCCTTTTTTACTCAGTCCTTCCCTCTGGCAATCATCAGTTGTTTTGTATCTATGAATCTGTTTCAAAAAAAATAATCTGTTTTTAAATCTTGCAGCACAAAACCGGAATATATATGATCATGCACAAAGTTTGCTATTTTTGTATTGAACAAAATTAAATGAGCTTCAATGCTTAATTTACCTTTCGTTTATTGCCCTTGATTCTGACCATAGTGGTAGTATACTACAGGTTATACTATTCTGTTTTCTTTGCAGCATTTATATTTGCCCACTTGTCTGATTTGACTGTCTCTCACCTCCAGAGCACATCTAGTTAGCTCACCGTTTAATCCCCAGCACTAAGCCTGTGTCTGGCACATAATCAGAGTTCAGTTGAATGAAGGAATGTATGCAAGTGAGCATGCATGGCAGCCTGAGCACAAAGCTTCTCTCTCCACTTTGGCTGTAACAAATGGGATGATGGGCTTTCGTTCACTGTTTGCCCTGTTTTCTTTTTTGTTTCCTCATCCTTAGACACCTGGTTGTGAGGTTTTAACTGCTATCCATGAGAAATAAACTTCACCTTACTATATATAGTCCATACCTGAATATTCACTCTGTTTTCTATTTCTAAACCCTAAATTCTAAACAGAATAACCCAGCAAGGGAACTTTCAAATTTGTTTGCTAACATTTTGAGAGCTAATAAAATGATATAAAAATTTAATATCCTGGAAAAGCATTATAGATAAAGGCAGTCTACTTTTGCCACCAGTGTGGGATTAGGGTTTGAAATATTGTGAGCCAGACCATTTAACTTAAGGACAACTCAAAATGATCACCCTTCACATGGCAATGTGTGAAGTTATTAATTTCTACCTGAAGATACTGAAGAGTATCATGTAATGATGCCATGGTTTATGGCCATTTGGAAGAGCCTGGCTTCCTGCCCTTTAATGTTACATCTTGGTTAGATAAGATAGCCAAGTGCAAGTTTGGGCTATATGCCTGACTGAAATTTTTAAAGCATCCATTTTGGTCCTCTCCACATATTTTATAAGACATTTCTACCTGGATTAAGTCCGTTTTCCAGAATTTCAATTTGCCCTGATCATTCTCAGCTTGACCTTATTTCATACCTCCTTGTAATCCATCCACCCAAAAAATTATGCTGCAATAGCTGACATAAAGGGCATCTTGGTTTTGAAAAAATATCTCATAAGCTTGTTTTCTGAATGTACATTATCCCTCACAGCCTATAGACTTCCCTACCTTCTTTCTTTGCTCTCCTTGCCTGCCCTTCCTTCTTTTGCCCTCCCTCCAATCAAAAATATAGACAGGTCCTTTCTAATCCTTTTTTTCTGGTTTAGTCTTCAACTGTGATCAATAAAGCCCTTTGCAGTAGAGTCCTTCTCTCAAGCTATTGCCTCACTGTGTGATGATGCCTGAGTGGGCTAAAAGCTCAAGACTCTGAAGTAGTTTCCTTCCCCTATCTTAACTGCCAAGAATAATCCCTCAGAGAAGTATGTTTAATTTGTGAGTAATTGAAACTTTGGCTAAAGAGAGATCATTTGAGACCTATGAAAGAATTTTCTTGGAAATTTTCTAGTTAAAAATTAGAGGCTCACCAACAAAATAATGCTGTTGAGAGAAGTATAAGGCTAAGTGAGATTGATCAGCAAGTGAAAAATATGGAATGCACAGATAGAAATTAATCATGTACTTCTTGCCATCTGGGATCTAAATCAATTGAGAAATAGCCTGAAGACCCAGATGAGAGGGGAAGGATTGTTTTAGCTTCACTACCCCATAAACAAGGGCACTGGGGGGTTCCTGGACTAGAAAAAATGACTAGAACCTGTAGCCAGAACTCCATACAGCAATCTCCCAGTCTAGGCCTTAGAATTGCATTTTGGGAGAGTTAGGTGTGTAGAGCAGGCATTTGGCCAACCAGAGAGATCTTACTTTATCCCAGACACCACTGAGTGAGGAGAAAGAGCCAAAGAGAAGTGAGTTTTCAGACCATCTCCTGAAGGCAGGTCCTGCCCCTTAGTTGACCATGCTTACCTCCTAGTAGGAAGAACTAGAAAACAGCTGCTCTGCTAGAAGACAAATAGGACCTAGTAGCCCAGGGAAACCAAATCAATTTAGAGGAATGGAAGCAAGAACCAGAAGTCCCCTCCCTTCTATCCAAATGTAATCACCCAGACAGGCATGGCTCTGTTGGTTGAGCATCATCCTGAAAAGCAAAAAGTCTCCAGTTCAATTCTCAGTTAGGATATATGACTGGGTTGCAGGCCTGATTCCTGGTTGGGGTGCCTGCAAGAGGCAACCAATTGATGTTTCTCTCCCTCACTTTTCTCTCTCCTTTCTCTCTATAAAGGAATGAATGAATGAATGAACGAATGAATATATGTACTGTATTTTTTGGACCATAAGACACACTTAGGTTTTAGAGGGGGAAAAATTTTAAAGCAAAAAATATGGTAAAACATTTAATACCACAAATAACATTTCACTAATGTAAATGTAAAGCTACATTTGGACTATAAGACGCACCATTTTTTTTCCCCAAATTGGAAGGGGGTGCATCTTGTAGTCTGAAAAATATGGTGATCAGTATGAGTCAACCAGTTTTAAAGCTTTTTTTCCAATGTAATATGAAATTGGTATTTTCGGCCTTCACTTAGAGACACTTCTTATAAATAAATGAGAACTGATAGCTTTCAGCTTATATTTTTTAACTTTTTATTTCTGTATTCTTTTGACATTTAGCATTTCCTCTAAAATGAATAGAGCTCAAGCATGCAACATCCCTTTATTAGATAAGGAAATAATTCTAGCAAATGGTATCTGTTTCACAGGTTGTAGGCCATAAAGAAGGTTTGGATGTTATGGAGAGAGCCGATCCTTTATTCCTTTTAATTGGACTTCCTACTATTCCTGTCATGCTGATATTAGGCAAGATGATTCGCTGGGAGGACTACGTGCTTAGACTATGGCGCAAATACTCAAATAAACTACAAATTTTGAACAGTATATTCCCAGGTAAGGCCCTGAATTGGGGTTGTAACAAGCATGCCAAATTAATCTTGTAGAAGAATCCTTACATGCAAAGATATTTTACCTGTGCTAATTTATTAGCACTAATGCCCTGGGTTTTTTTTTCTCTCTCTCTAGGGATTGGTTGCCCTGTTCCTCGAATTCCTGCTGAGGCCAATCCTTTAGCAGATCACGTGTCTGCCACCCGAATTTTGTGTGGAGCCCTTGTCTTTCCTACTATTGCGACAATAGTTGGTAAACTGATGTTTAGTAGTGTTAACTCTAATTTACAAAGGACAATCTTGGTAAGATGGCTTTAATACTATTTTCTCAAGTGACTATACAAAAGAGAATGAAATATATATGTCTTTATAAAAAAACAACAACAAAGGAATATATCATTATTCTGTGGCTTCTGTGTCTTAAGCCTATATTTTATCCGCACTGTCATCCAATAGCAGGAAAAAGGGAAGGATCCACTGCAGTAGTTCTGCCTTCCAGAACTATTCTGTAGGCGATTTCTCTCCTGGAGTATGCATGAATCCTCACATCCATCCCTTTTTTCTTTAAAGATTTTATTTTATTTTTAGACAGAGGGAAAGGGAGGGAGAAAGAGAGGAAGAGAAACATTAATATGTGGCTGCCTCCCACAGGTCTCCCACTGGGACCTGACTGGGAATTGAACCAGTGACCATTTGGTTTGCAGGCCAGTGCTCAATCCACTGAGCTGCACCAGCTACATCCATCCCTTTTGCCAGAAAGATTATGGTGAAGAACTTCTGCTCTAGGGTCCAACTACCTGGTTCATTGCCGTGCTGAGAAATTTAAATCAAATTTCTTCTCTATGCTCATAGAATGAAGATAGTAATGGTAGCTACCTCTGTAAACTTATTTTTATTATGTTTCTCTAAATATGCATTTAAAAAGCTAACTTTCCTTTTTATTTTAGGGTGGAATTGCTTTTGTTGCCATAAAAGGAGCATTCAAAGTTTACTTCAAACAGCAGCAATATTTACGTCAGGCACACCGCAAAATTCTAAATTATCCGGAACAAGAAGAAGCATAAAACTGTGACATGTAGTTGTTCCACAGTCCTCTCATCCTTATGAGTCTGTTGTGTTGTTTTGATTCCATCATTAATGCACAGTAGTGAAGACTTGTGATAAGCTGCTGCTCTCGTATTTTTAAGAAATATAATAAAGAAAGCACTTAGGGCTGGGGAAGTCCTCTCAGTAATCACGGAACCTAAGGATGTGATTCGATCTCATTACTCTGTATGTACTACTTTTATGGCAGTCATCTGAACCATTATCTTAGCATGGTAAATCTGGGCTTTGTTCATATTTTCTTCAGACAGAAATATAAAAATCAACCTGTGCAAATATTGAAAAATGCACATGCCTTTTTTGTACATGTTCATGTTGAGTGTTTCCTTAGAATCAGCAATTCAATGAAGGTACTATGAGGATTTTTCTCACTGGCATAATTTGATTACATGTTATACAAGAGTACATGTAACATGAAATGTAAATTAAATTAGTTATAAATAGCAAACCAAAAATGTATGTAAACATTCAAATGATAATCTGAACAAATGCAATTCTGTTGTTTTTCTTAACCCATGTGATATCCTCCAAAATGTGTAGGGTAAGAATTCACAGGGCTTCCAGATCACTTTTTCACTATTAAAATTTATTTATATAATGTTGACATCTCATAGTTCATAATGTAATTTTGACTCGTGCAGTCTTAATTACTGTGTGTGTGTGTGTGTGTGTGAAAGAGAGAGAGAGAGAGAGAGACGCGGAGACATCAGGTCCTTCCATCACTGGAGTAAAATTTTAAATCCATATTTCTAGAAATTAGAGCTGCCAGATTATAGTAGCTTGAGCACAGAGAATGGTTTGTGAAAAAATAAAGTTATTTTACTCTTCTTTTTCATCGATTCAGTTATTCAGGTATATGCCGATCACTTGTTGGCCCAGGCACTGTGCCAGCAGGTGGTGTAGTGGCGAGCAAGACAGACTTGGTTGCTGGGTTTTCATATAGCTTACAGTCTAGTTTCAACAGAGAGAAAACCAACAGTGGTGAACCAAGGTGAGGCCTTGAGCTCTTTGTTTTCATACCAATCGGTGAGGAGATAATTATGAAAATAAGTCTTGAGTAAATATTGAGGTCATTGTTTTTGGCTTAAGTAAATTTATTATTAAAAACCCCAATACTAATATTTTTAGATTTTAATTGCTTGTCATATTGATGAGGGTAGTATCTTAGTCACTGTTTAACTAGTTTTATATTCATTTTTCAAAAGCAATTAATGTATTCCAAGCCATTTTCAATAGTAAGCCTTTTAATGTTGCTCAGCAATCTGAGTGGTCTTGCAGTTATTTTCATTAATTAAAATAAAATTTTAAAAAGTTACTTCCAAAAATTTTATTTTCTTGTTTACAGTATCTTAATGCATGACAGTAATAAACATTTTCCCTTACTGATAAGTGGCCACTTCTCTTTAGGAGTGTAGCAAACATAGATTGAGCTAGATTGAGCTATGTTAGATTGTAACAGTGTATGTTAGCTTTAGTAATTTAAGACTGGTATTTCTTTATAGCATGAATGTGTTAATTTTGAGTTATAACATGATGTGAATGGCTGTTGAACATTCAAAGTTGTAATTATTTGGGGAGGAAGGGAATATTTGACTGACAGTGGGCCTTATTAAGAACATTGCTGCAGTGCTGAAGGGGAAATAAAAATCTATGATTATATTTAAAAATAACTTAGATTATATAGCTGTAATTATAAAATATATTGGCTTTCATTTTTAAGATGAAAAGACACTAGACATTTCCTGCATAATTTTGTTATATAGAACAGCTTTTAGGCAGCTTTTACTAAGGGTATGTAAGCACACAGTTCCCCATTTACTACGTTAATGCCCAAGATGGGGGAGTAGCTGCTTGGATTTATTAGCATCAGGGCTTATGAGGGCCCCAGAAACAACTCTAAGCCTTTGGGGTCAGGGGAGCAGGGTTTCTAGGGCTGTAGGGAGTGGATTGCAAGTGCCTCGGGACCAAGAGTGACCTCCAGCCTTGGAATTGAACACTTAAATCTAAAGAGCCTTGTTAGCTCCAGAAGTACCATGTCCCAGTCTCTTTAGAGAGTTGGCCTGCACCGCCATGAAGCAACAAAAGGGCATGAGCTGGGTGGACCTGGCTTCGGATGCAATTCTGCTTTTAATAACTTGACCTTGACCAAGTGACTAACTTCCTCTCTGCTACAGTTTTCTTCATCTCTGAAATGCAAGTAATACTTAATCTCAAGATATTTCTAGGATTAACTGAGAAAGGAACAGAGGCACTTTGGGCTCGAAATAGCCCCTACAGAGCAGTAGTTGTTTCTTAATTGCTAAATAGTCTGCTCACAACTCTAGGAATGGGGAATGAAGAAAATAAAGACACTAGGGTATAGATTAAAGGGTTGCTGGAGACTTTGGGGGTGGGTGGGTATATTTCATGTTTTTCAGTTTATTTTCACATTGTGTTATTTCTATAAACTAATGTTTTAAACCTCTTTATGAAATTCAGTGACAACTGGTCGAATTCCCTTTGCAGAAGTTAACTTATCTCCCAAGTGGCTGAAAATATTGTTCATCATTACATAAATATCAAATTAATATGAATATAAAGTTAAGCTTAGTGACTTATTTAGTCACTACCTTGCTAACCATGCTGTAATTTTTTAAAACGTCTTGTTTTTAATATAGCAGATTATCTCAATATTGGATGGATTAGGTTAAATAAAGAATTTTTATGTTCTCTAGGTGTACTTTGTTTGTTGAACAACTGCCAAAACATAATTTATTAATTCCATACCTACGTAATCCTTTTTGAATCATAGTTATGTAGATAGTAGGTAGGTTTTTTAAGTAAAAATAATGAATTTTTTTAAATTCTAGGGAAATTTTTCTTAATTTTTTAATTAGGCTATCTTAAATTTTAAGTGTGTGTGTGGGGGGTTTGTTTGTTTGTTTTGTTTTTTTGTTTTTAACGTATCCCCTTTCACCTACCCTCAGAGCCACTTGGACTACAATTAGACAAGCAACTAGACAAAATCTGAGTGGTCTCATGCTGTGGAGTATCTTAAAGTATATTCAAGTGAATTGGAAACACATTTCTTAAACAAAAAGCTTGTTTCCTCTTGAGATACTAAGAACTAAAGTTTCATTCTAGAAAGTAAGAATCTTCTAGAATGAGGACATCAAATAAAGGCCCTTCCATCCATGGGGATTGTGTCCAGATTATTTCATTACCCTGATCTGAAAGATGGACTACGAGCAGAGGAAAAACAGCATAGTTGGACGGTCCTGTGTGCATGTTCTAGCTAATACTTTAAATTAGTTGTAGACAAATCCTCAGTTTCCTCATCAAAATGAAGATTATAAAACCTACCTCCTGGATTACTGTGTGGTAGCAAAAACTAAGTAAATCTGTGCTAGTTTAAGCAGAGGTTTGTTTGCCTATAATCTTTTTTTGGTCCCCTGGGGTCTTGAGATTACATGTTCTTTGCTACCTGCTACCACTGGAAATGGTGGGGTGAGGAATGGTCTTGTTAACTTCCTGGAAAAGTGTCCTGAACAAGGGAAGAGAGGGAGGGTTTGCAGCTGAGTGGTTGTAGGAGCCTAGGGCAAAGGACAGAGGCCAGCTAGGTTATCATTCTGGTCCACCCCGTGTGGACCTCAGCATCTTACTGGCAATCACCTGTCATGGTTCCTATTTGCCAACAATATACTACTGTTCAGATTTGAGCACTTGAGGTAAAATGGGGAAATAAGCTTGCTTTGAAAGGTTTAGTCTTAACATAAGCAGATCTTAGTCTCACAGTGATATTACCACCACAAGAATGTGAGATCCATAAGGGTAGGAATTTTTTTTTCTTTTTACTGTATTCCACAAATTAACCAAATTCATGAGCCATCTCAGAATACTTTGAGCCTGTAGAAGATGTGCCCTGCTTAAATAGGGACTGTCTCTAGTTTAAAATTAGCAGAGAACTATTATGGGAACTGAGAGGTAATATATCTTTACGATCTTTTAATAGTACATTTATCAGTATCCAAATGTTTCTGTATCACTTCAGATAATTGTACGCCAAAAATGAGAGGCAAAAGTGCACAGTTTTTAAGTATGAATCTTGATGGATTTTTGCTTAATGATCAGATCACATCAGTCAGGAGAAAGAAATCACATGAGTTATGTGAACAGGGAAAAGTCATGTAAGAAATAGTTGACTGGTAGGAACTAAATACTAAAAGGAGCAAAAGAGATTTTTAAAGAAAAGTTGAGGCAATGAAAGCAGCTGTCACCAAAGGGCTGAGGGAGAGTAAGACAATACAGCAACAAAGGACTAAGAAGACATCTTTCTCTGGCGCTGAGACTCAGATCCCTTTAAAAAGGTGCGGCCTCCGCTGGTACTGTGAGGAGTGACAGAGGAACTTGACTGAGGGCAGGCTGGAGCTGGTCTGCAGAAGCCAATCTGGTCGGGAGCCTGAGGGTACAATTAGATGTCACACAGGCTTCGGGGTCTCTGTGTGAAATGGTCACAGCAGAGGCTGGAACCTGGAAGGGAGGAAGGTGCCTTCCTGACACAATAGCCTTGCAGTGTCACTGCCGTGCCCTCTGTTGAAAAAGCCTGTGCTCCAAAGGAAAAAGGTCCACAGGGTCCAGTTCAGTGTCACAAAGCTGGGCAGAGAAGGGTGGGTTTGGAGCTGACAGTTGTCACATGTAACCAGCGCCCTTCTCTGTGACCCATCCTAGTCAGTCTGACACCCCTACTCCACCTCCAGCAAAAGGAAACAATCTTAGCCTCTTTTCAGTTAATAACTTGGAAAGTATTTGACAGTCATTTAACCCTGATATTTTTGATTCACAGAAAGGGCCATAATGATTTAATGCAATGCATACAGGATGATAAATGGGTCATTTTCATATATTCTGATTGGGCTGTAAATTTATATGGAGGGCAATTAGATAATATCTGTTAAAACTATTAGTGCCTGAACCCTTTGCATCAGCAGTTCTAATGTCAGGAATTTACCTTATATATTTGCTCTTGAGTACAGCAACATGTCTATAAAATTACTTGTAGCAGTGTATGTAAAAAGAAATTGGAATCAACCTAAATGTCTGTCAGTAGGGAATTGGCTAAATAAATATGGTACCTTCATAATGGAATAATATTCAGCTATAAACAATGAAAGCTGTTTACATACTGATATAAACATTTTTCATGTATATTGTTAAAAGGAAGAAATAAAGATGTAGTCTGTGTATCACGAATGGAAAATGGGGGTTGGGGAGTTATCTATTTGTTTATGCCTTTTAAAAATCTCTGGAAAGATACATAAGAAAACTGTAGTTACCTATAGGAGGTTTGGGAACTGGGAGGATGGAGGTTGGGTGTGGGGAGACTCTTGACTGTTGCCTTTTATACTTTTTTCTTTAACTATGTAGATACATTATTTTTAAAGTAATTAAAAACTAAAATTTTCCCACTGAGGGCAGAACTGAAAATCAAATAGGAATTTTTATTTTTTTAAGATGATAACAGTGGAACTGTGTATGACAATAATTTCTCCTTTCTAAAGACCAATGTGACTTTTTAAAAATAATTTTGCATCTCCTTCAATCATATCTTCTAGCAGGTATTCAATAAATGCTTATTGAACTGAATTTGCTTTCCATAGGATTTATTTTTAAGAACAATTCTGCAACTAGTTTTGTCCATCAGTCTACACAAGTGTATAGATATTGGGACAAAACTATCCAGCCTATAAAATGGAAACTAGAACTTATTAAAGCAGGAAATCAGCATAACCCTTGCGATTTATTACTCCATTTGTTGAGTAAACATTTCTTGAGAACTTAGTATCTGCTATTATGCTAGGCACAGGAAAATAAGTCCCAATACAGAGTGAAAAGTGGAATGACAGGAGACATACAAAGGCAACAAGAGGGTGGAGCTTCCTACAGGTGGGTCTTGGAATATGAATTTGACAAATGGAAATAAAGGCTCAGGTAGCCACAGTGTCTTGAGGAAAAGTCCTGAAAAAGAAGAGTGATGTTGATGTACTAGCTTCATGTACTTGAATATTTTGAAAAGGCACAACTTTAAAATTGTGGTACTGTCATATAAATGGACAAAACATTGGAAAGACTAGAAATTCAAAAGTAGACCTAAGTACAAATTTTGTGCATGGAAAAGATAACATTCAATTGGTGAGAACAAAAATGGATTTAATTTAGTTTTGAAGCAACTGGTAGCCATCTAGAAATCCGCTTTACCAAAATAAACTCCAGTTGGGATGAACATTAAACATAAAAAATCATTAAAACAAAAGTATCTTCAAGACACATACCTGATAAAGGACTTGTATTCAAAATACACAACAAAATTTTAAAACTCAACAGTAAGAAAACAACTCAATTAAAAAGTGGGCAAAAGATCTGAACACAAACCTCACCAAAGAAAATACAGATATGACAAAAAAATGCATATGAAAAGATTCTCAAAATGTATCAGAGAATTGCAAATTAAAATAACAAGATACCCCTTTTTCCTTTGGGATGACTAAAATTCAAAACCCTGACAATTTCCAAATGCTGGCCATGATGTTGGTCAGTAGGAACTCTCATTTTGGCTGGAAAGCAAATCCTTGTACAGCTGCTTTGGAGGATAGTTTGGTAGTTCCTTGTAAAGGTAAATACAGTCTTACTGTATCAAACAACTGTAGTTGTTTACCCAAATGAACTGAAAACATGTCCACACAAAAACCTGCATATAAATGTTTATAGCAGCTTTATTCACAACTCAAAAGCTGGGAGCAGCCAAGATGTCCTTTAAAGTACATAGTATATCCATACAGTGAATTGTTACTCAGCAAAAGAGAAATCAGCTATCAAGTCACAATAAAGACATGGAGAAACCTTTAATGTATATTGCTGACTGAAACAAGACAAAAAGCAAAGTTTGAAAAGGATATTGATTCCAACTATATGGCATTCTGGAAAAGACCAAACTATAGATACAATTTTTAAAATCAGTTGTTTCTAAGGGTTATGGGCAGAGGATAATGAATAAGCGAAGCCCAGGATTTTTAGGGCAGTGAAACTATTCTATATAATGTACTGTTCATGCTAAATACATGACATTGTGCATGTATTAGTTTTTTAAAAATTTTAATTCTATATAAAAATATAGAATAAAAATTTAGAATTAAAAATTTTAATTCTATATAAAAATATAGTATTTTTAATAATTTCAGTGTGAAAGGTCTTTAAGAAATCATAGAACATTGCAAATTTTAATTACATAGCTGCATAAAATAAGTTAAATGCAACCTGGAAAAAGTCACAACCCATACAGAACTAATTTACATACAAAAGGATTTTTATATTAACAAAAGACCAATAACCCAATTTTAATAGTCAAAGAATGTGATCAGTTTACCCAGAAAATGAAGTATGTAAAAAGATGTTTGGCGTAATTTCTGATAATACCCAAATTAAAACTATAATGAGACACAATGTTTCTTATAGTAAGACACTGGGTTGGCCAAAAAGTTTGTTTAGTTTTTTCTGTGAAATAAAAGACACATACTTCATTTTCACCAATAACTTTATTGATTTGGATATTTTGAGAGTGTTAGCTCTCTCCCACGTGGTATGTTCATAGTTCTCAATGCCTCGATTTTGATCACTATCAACTTCAACTGGTCTACCTGACCATGGAGCATTGTCCAGTGAGAAATTTCCAGCATGAAACTTCACAAACAACTTTTGACATATCAGTCAGTCACAGCACCTTCTCCGTACACAATGCACAAATATTTTGTGAGTGTGTTTTTCAGTTGTGTTTTTACCTTTCTTGAAATAATAAAGCATAATATGCTGAATATGTTGCATATTTTCTTCCATCTTCAATATTAAAATGGCTACACAAAAATTCACCAATTTTGATCAGTTTTTTTAAATGCATGCTGATATAACAGCTGTCACAATTCAATCTAACAAAATTGTTTCAAATGAAGTTCAAGACAACTAAGCACTACCAGAGCCATCTTACGGGTGGGGGACAAACAAACTTCTGGCCAACCCAATACAATGTTTCTCATGAAATAGAATGATTGAGCAGCTGCTCTGTGCCAAGTGGTGCTAGAAATTCTTGCTGTATATATATATAAGCTCATTTGAATTCATAACATGAGTCAATTCAAAATTTGCTAGCCAACTGTGGGTTAGGATGTAAAGAGACAGGACTCTGATGTATACTGCCTGTTTATTCAGCATCTCACATTTAATAGACAAGCCCTTCAAACTTTCTCCTCTCTCCTCGAATCTCCTAACAGCTTGCCCATCTTCACTCTCAACTGATGACTTGACTTCTTGCCTCCTACTTCATTGAGAAATTAGAACCAGCCAGAAGAAAACCTATGAACTCCAAACCCCTCAAAACTACCTATCCATATATCATACATATCCATCTATGAGGTGGGTTGCCAAAAAAACGGAATTATCTTCTGGAGGGGAGCCTCTTGTAGTACACACTTCCCCCACTAGGGGAGTGTTCTAGGAACCCATCTGTATCTGCACCCGCTGGCGTTGTTGTGAGAGGCTGCACTCAGCTTCAGTGAATTTTTTCTTGAAGGCTCTTTCAGTGTGTTTGCCCATTTCATGATGGGTGATTTACGAGTGAGCCTGCCCACACCACGCTGAGCGTTCAGCAGTTTTTGCCCCAAAAAGGTGTGACTCCTGTGCCCCACCCTCCCTATTCTTCTGATCTTCCAGTGTCTTTTTGTGTTCCCTGGATGAAAAAAAGTCCTCAAAGGGAAACATTTTGCCGATGTGAATAAGTGAAACAAAAAATGACAGAAGCAGTAAAAAGGCATCAAAATCAACACGTTCAAAAATGGTTTTGAGCAGTGGGGAAAAAACATTTTGATAGATGTATTGCATCAAATGGAGAGTACTTTGAAGGTGACTGAAGTTTCAACATGTAAGAATAAATACACATTTTTTATAAATAAATGCTGAGTTTGGGGCCTCTCTCCCCCTCATATAGTGTGATCTACTTTTCCTCCTCCTCCTCTGGACAAACTGTCAGTGCAGTCTGCTATCCAAGGCCATCTAATGAAACATTCTCACACACCTTCCAGCTCTAAAAACAATCTTTAACCACATCCCCTTCCAGATACTGGCATCTCTGTACCCTCCTTCCAGCAAAGCTCCTTTGAAGAGTTGTTCGTATCTTCTCTTTATCTCTTCATTTTTTTAATTGTATTGAGTTAGTTTATATAACAAAATTCACCATTTAAAAGTTACAATTCAGTGGTTTACACTGAACTATAGAAGTATTTTCACAGAGTTGTGTGACAACCGTTAGCACGAAGTCCAGAACGTTTCTATATACCCGCAAAAGAAACTTTGTTCCTATCAGCAGTCAGTCCCTAATTCCCCCTCCCCCAGTCCTGGGCAACCGCCAATCGACTTTCTGTCTCGATCGCTTATTCTGGACATTTCATTTAAATGGAATCATATAACATGTAGCCATTTGCGTCTGGCTTCTGTCATTAGCATAAGGTTTTCATGGTTCATTCATGTTGTAGCATGTTTTAAAAAACCTCATTCCTTCTTATGGCTGAATAACATTTCATTGTACGGACACACTGCAATCTGTTTATCCACGCTTCCGCTGGCAGATGGTTGAGCTCTTTCTCAAGTCACACTTTTACCCCCCACCCCCACACCTCACCACACCACTCTAATCAGGGTTATCAATGACCTCATCGCTAAATCCAATGGTCATTCCTAGTCCTCACCCTACTTACATAAGGCATTTGACGAAGTTCTGGCTTCGTTCCTCAAACAGCGTCTTCGTTTGGCCTTTTGGATCCTTGCGCGCCAGATCCCTGCCGCTGTGCTGGCTGCCAACTCCCAGCCTCCCTCGTGGGCCATCTTCTCTCCAGCCTCTGCGAGTTGAAGAGTTCCAGGGCTCAGCCCTTGGACCCCCTCCTGCTTCCACCCCTCAGCTCCCTCATGCAGACTCCGGACAATCTGGAAGATGGCCCACCTTCTGTAATACAATAACAACTCCCAAATGTATGTCTCCAGCCCAAATTGCTCCCTGCATTCACAACTTATTTCCTGTTCAACATCTTACACACAGAATATACACTTCTCATGCAGATCTAGACGGCCGGTGGTATTGAATCCCAACGCTTTGACTGTGACCTGTGTTTTCTCTAGATGCTTTTAGGAACTTTTTTTTTTTTATCTCTGGTATTCTGAAATTTTGTAACCATGGGTGGATGGACACTTGGATAAATTGAAGAAGTAGTCATTTGTTTATAAAAAAAAATTATTACCATTCAAGACACTTAACCAGATGGATTAGTTAATGAAATTGTATTCTAGTATGAGAAGAATTTTGCGTTAAACTAGTTACATGAGGAAATCCAAACAATTTGTATTTTATCTATTTTTAAAGGATTTTTTAAAATGTGTTTTTGGAGAGACAGGACGGGAGGGAGCCAGGGAAGGAGAGAAACATTGATGTGGGAGATTTTAGTTCTCAGGCTGGCGCTCAATCCACTGAGCCACATCAGCCGGGGCCAAACAATTTGTATTTTAAAAAAGAGTGAACAGGCCTTCTGAAGCCCAGAAAGGAAAACATTAGCTGGTAATTAGGAAACAATTTTTCTTAGCTAAAAGTTTTAATAGCTTCCCTGTTCTTTCGTTCTGGCCGTAAGCAGAGGCTGGAGGGAAAGAGGAGCCATAAGGGCTCCCGGCGGAGGGGCCCCCCTCAGGAGCCCATGGGGACCAGCAGCACCGCAGGGCAGGGCACGCACCCCGGTCAGTTCACTGACGTGGCTATCTCCCTAGGGATCACTGTCTCCCTTTGACAGCTTAGTAAGCGGAGGCTCAGAGACCACGCAATTTAGGGCTTCTGGTTTGCAAGCCTCTGAAACCTAGACTTGGATGACTGAAGGGAAGGGGGTTGTAGGCAGGGAAGCCGGGAACTCGAAGTGGGGGAGGGGCAGCCGGAAAGCCTGAACCCAAAACAGGCAGGGCCCTCGGATGCACACTGGATTTGTCAGAGATGCAGCATCTCAGCCCCCCAAACCGAATCTAAGGTTGACTTCCTCATGAAGAAGAGGGTATTCCTCAACAGGACATTTGGGGCACTGTGCCCAGAAAGGGGAGGAATGGATGCTAGGACAGCCGCAAAAGGCACCCTTGGGATGCCAGCACAGGCTCAACCCCACCAGACTGCCTCTGCCGGTCAAGGCTCAGGCCGTGGGGACAGACAGCTCCTGTTAACAGGACAGGGGTTTACACGCTAGGCCGGACTTTTTGGGGGTGCTGCTGTCCTCTGGAAGATTAGAGAAAGGCCTCGGCTGTAACACCCTCGATCCTTTTTTTTAAACAATGTTTTACTTTTAAAAAAAAATTCTCATTCGAGGACATGTTCACTGAGTTTTAGAGAGAGGGGAAGGGGGGGAGAGAGAGAGAGAGAAACATCAGTTGGTTGCCTCCTGCACACAGCCCAACCAGGGATTGAACCCGCAACATAGTCATGTGCCCTGACCAGGAATCGAACTCCGACCTTTCTCTGTACAGGAATGATACTCAGGTCAACTGAGCTATGCCAGCCAGGCCAACATCCTTGCTCTTGTTAAATTCATGAATGTAAAGAAACAAACGTTTCCCCCTCTTACATAACGTCGTACACAAAGCTGGAATGTTAAGCCAGCAGCTGGATTCCTTTTCCTCAGCAGTGTCTTTGTCACTCGGAACAGCTATAGGTTTATTGCCACATTAAGGGAACGATGAAGATTAAAGTTTTTTAAGGCCTTGGATCCAGATGCCAAGGGATAAAGCTGGCTTTGCCAGTGCAGAGGCTCTGGAGCAAAAAAAAGGCAAGATGTGAGCACTGGAATGGCGAAGATCAGCTGCCCACCCCTTTGGGTGGCCCTGCCTTGACAAGGGGCTCTTCCAGGAGGCCCTCTTTAGACACTGCCCCCCCCTGCCCCCCCCGCCCCCAGCTGGGGCCCTGCTGCTCTTGCTACCCAGGCCTGCAAGTTGGACTGCTATCCTTGGTCCTGAACAACCTTTGTGAGTAGCAGCAGTAATTCACAGCTTGACTGCAAACCTGAGTCAGTGGAGAAGCCACCCCCGCCCTCCCCCCAGATATGCTGACTCAGTAGGTCTCTGTGCTTTTTTAAATAAGAGCCCAAATGAATCAGAGAGTCAGCCCATGGGTTGCAATTTGGAAATCACTTTACTAGGGCATAGTTATCACTCCTAAGTCAATGCGATAGACACCTCTTCTTTTCCTGTTGACATCTATTCCCTAATCTTCTGAAAATGCACCCAGCTCCAGGCTATTTACCATTCAGCTTCTCTCAACTTCAGTTACTGGCCCCTGACCACAGTTACTGGCTCTGAAGTGACCCAATATGAGCTAAGGATGGAGTTGGGAGGTGTGAGATGAGGCCTTTCTTTACAGTGGAGCCAATCCAGGAGCAGGTGGAGCTGATGATGGTCCAAGAGAACCTTGGACCATCAAGTCCAGAGAACCTTGTCAGAGCCTCTGAGTCAAGTGTCCCAGAAGTCAGACATTCCCCTGGACTTTTCAGATAAAGAGCTAATGTGTTCCTTTTATTGCTTAACCCAGTTTGGGGTGGGTTTCCAACACGTGCAATCGAACAGGACCACTACTTCCTTGGACACTGGTGACAGTTATGCATTCTCTCCTAAGAATTCTCTTCTATGACTTCTGAACCCAGCAAGAGCAGCAGCAGTACGGAGGAGAGCTGGGGCCAGAGAGAGAACATGTAAAAGATGCTGAGGTTACCAGGGAGAAAGGAGAATGACACTAATTTGGACACTTTCCAAATAATCAGTTACCGAGGATGAGACCCCAGCCAACTATGGCCTAAACATCACTTGACTGGAAAGTAAAAAGCACGGGGGTGCCCAGGGGACCAATGGTGTCGTGAGTGTCGCCAAACTGTTCACAGATTTTGCTTTTATTTCCTATCTCAGTGAAAACCTTACTCTTACACCGCCCTTAATATCTCTGATTTATGCTGCACGGCTTCCACGGCGGTTCTCACTGCAGCTTTGTGTCTGACATTCACGGGGTTTGTCCTCTGCAGAGCCACGGCAGCACGGCCCCCTTCATCAGCGTGACGAGCTCACGCTTCCTCTTTTCCGATGGCGCTGTGCGCAGGCACGGATGACGTTCACACCGCCGGGAGTGTTAAACCCATAACAAAAACAAAACACAGAAAGATCAAAAGGTCTCAGGACTTCAGGGAATAACCCACGGTGGTGTAATTCCAGAACATCATTTCTCCAAGTAACAGGTACAGATGGGAGTAGCGAAGCGTGACGAAGGAGCCCGCACCTTCTCCCTGTGGTCTCGAGAGGATCCCTGTCTGGCTAGGGTAGGGAGAAAAGTTCCAGTTAGTGGGTGTGGAAGTGGGTTAACGTTTGCATCACAGGAGAAGGGAGACTGGCCTGGCAGAGATTCCAGGACAGAGGTAATTAGACAGGAGGCGGAGGCCCAGAAGAGAGACCTCCAGGGAGATCTGAAAAGCCAGGGGAAAGCATAAAAGGAAGCTATTTTTAGAGACGCGAGATCGGATTGCAGGACAAGCAGATCCAGACATCTGGGAACGGTCATTAGAAATGGCTCGACAGCCCGTGAGTCCAAGGAAAAAGTGCTAGGGCAACATTATGGTGTTTAAGTGACTAGCAAGGGCTGTGTAATTTTTGCCAAATTCTGGGTGGCAGGGGTGGGGGGGGCGGGGCAGATGCCTCTGAGCTACATACAAAGCCCAGGATGGAAAAATTGTCCCTTTTTGGGACAAATGTTGCCCCTCTAATATGATGCAAAGCCATTAGATTATGAAATCATAATTCATTAACCTTTCAAAATGTTATAGCTGGAAGTTTGGAGGAGGGAGGGACCCCAGGGTGGGTTCTGGGGGCTGGCTCTGTCTGATTCTTGGCCCAGGAGGTGGTTGTAAAAGAGCTCGCCTGTGAGTACTTGTTAAATTGTGCACGGATGTTATTTGGACTTGTTTATACATTTTACAATAAAACAGTAAAAAATATATTATCCAAGTGCTAAGAGCAATGTTCTGAGTCACTGAGAGTGGATGGTAATCAGGGAGAAGGGAGCATTCTCCAGGGGATGTTACATGTGGCCAGTAGAAATAATGTCTATAAAAGGTTTTATATGAGAAAATGTTAATGAAATGGTGTTAAGTGAATAAGTAGGCTACTTATATGCATTTACAATAACATTTACAAAAACTATAAAAATATGTATATGTACAAGAAAAAGACTAAAAAGAAAAATGCTACCACCACACTGCTTACCCTACTCTCTGAAATGAAGGGAGGTTGTTTTGTAAGTTGCTGGCTGATTGTGGTACAATAAATATAAGATAATGGCTAAGACACTGTTTAAGGCTTTGCAGGTCCAATCTCAGCTCTGCTACTTATTAGCTGGGTCCCTTGGACAAATTGCTTAACCTCTCTGGGAATCTTACGCTGTTGGAGAAATAGTTCTTGGGCAAAAATTTACAGTCTATTTAAGATCTCCCTAGCCTGCCAGTGCATGGTTCAGGGAGGGCTGATTTATGAGGCCCACTCCAGCCCAAGATCCAGATCCTCACAGTTGGAAATCTCAGTATGAAGAGGCTAGAAATGACTATGAAGGCTTTGGAAGCCCCTTGGGACCACGACTGGCTGTCATCTTCTCTTTGTTCATTTGTTTTATCATTGTGTTGCTCAGTCCTGAGGGGGAAGTTGAGAGGGGTGACTTGGGGTTCACGCATGCCCTGGGACGTGAAGGTGCAGCCTGCCCTTGCTGCCACCTGTGCGACCAGCTTCCTGCCCGCAGGATCAGGGTGGACCGGCAGGGGGCACATCCCACTGATTTCCATCCTACTTAGGGAGACAAGCTTTGGCGATACAAGAAATCAAAACATTTCTCTGGCCAGATCACCAGTAGTATTTTAGACCTATCAAATCTTTAAAACCAAATTTTTCTCTCTGAACCTTGATCATTCACATGTCCCATAGTTATCTTTGGGAAGAAAAGAACATTTATGATGAAGTTTAACTGAGGAAAATTCCCGGAGGATTGGCCAACACCCCTTTCATGTTTCCTCATGTCTTCCCAGGTTAGGAAAGCACAATCGGAATGTTAAACACATCCTCTCTCTCCCTGGAAAGTTGTTTTGGAGATCTGGTGAGGACAGAGCAGTAGCCTGGGACTGAGCTTCTAGTTCTGTGGCCATCCAGTTGCAGAATTCAGGTCAAGGTGCTCCGCACCTTGAGGTTACTCTCTCTGCTTTAAAATGGGGTTTGTTCTAGTTCACAGTCTTCTGGGTACAAGAAGTTGAAGTTTACTCAGAGCGACCCAGGAAAAATGTGTGTGTGCAGAACCTGAGTGGCTACATTTACATCAGGCAAGCAGAATTTAAGAAAGAATACTAGAAACCAAGGGGGATATGTCATAATAAAAGGATTGCTGCATCAAGAATATATAACAATTATAAGTGTATATATACATCTAAGATGCAGGCATAGGTGGAGGCACCGTACCTCCACGCACAACCAAAATTGCAACAACAAAAATTTAGAGGCAGAATAACACCCAGAACTGACAGAAAATTTATCTGAATGGAAGTCGGACAGCCAAGAAGTTGAAATAGACCCGTTCATCCAGACCAGTAGGAGGGGTGGAGAGGAGCAGCCAGGCATAGGTTGTGGCTTGTGGAGAACAGGGAGAATTGGGCGCATAAGGCAACTGGGAGCGTGTAAGGCATCTGGGGTACACAAGATCGCAGCGGGTGGACCCTGAGTACGCAAGCAGCAGCTGGCGGACCCAGTGAGGCCGCGATTGTGGAGCAGGGCAGAGCATACAACCAAGGATCCCAGGGAAGAGACTGAGGTCCCACGGAGAACGGAGCTACCACCATTGTTCCCTCTCAAACCTGCCCCCACATACAACGTCACAATCTAGAGACTGGGGTGCCCAGCCCTGGGGAACACCTAAGGCTCAGCCCCTAGCCGTAACAGGAGCAACCAGACCAAAAATAAAAAAAGAGAGAGAGAGAGAGAGAGATGGCTCAAACAGAAGAACAAATCAGTGCCCCAGAACTCATCCTTTTGAGCAACCAAGAGATAGCCAATCTATCAGATGCATAGTTCAAAACACTGATGATCAGGAAGCTCACAGAATTGGTTGATTTTGGTCACAAATTAGATGAAAAAATGCAGGATACCATAAAAGAAATGAAGGAAAATGCACAGGGAACCAATAGTGATGGGAAGGAAACTGGGACTCAAAACAATAGAGTGAACCAGAAGGAAGAAAGAAACAACCAAACAGGAAAGAATGGAGAAATAAGAATTCAAAAAAAAAACATGGAGAAGCTTAGGAACCTCCAGAACATCTTTAAATGTTCCAACATACGAATTATAGGGGTACGAGAAGGGGAAGAGGTAGAGCAACAGATTGAAAACGTATTTGAACAAATAATAAAGGAGAACTTCCCCATTCTGGCAAAGGAAATAGACTTCCAGGAAGTCCAGGAAGCTCAGAGAGTCCCAAAGAAGTTGGACCCAAGAAGGAACACACCAAGGCACATCATAATTACATTAGCCAAGGTAAAAATGAAGGAGAGAATCCTAGAAGCAGCAAGAGATAAGGGGACAGTCACCTACAAAGGAGTTCCCATCAGACTGCCAGCTGATTTCTCAAAAGAGACCTTCCAGGCAAGAAGGGGCTGGAAAGAAATATTCCAAGTCATGAAAGACAAGGACCTACATCCCAGATTGCTCTATCCAGCAAAGCTGTCATTTAGAATGGAAGGGCAGATAAAGTGCTTTTCAGATAAGGTCAAATTAAAGGAGTTCATCATCATCAAGCCCTTATTTTATGAAATGCTAAAGGGACTTATCTAAGAAAAGAAGATTTTAAAAAAACATGTATAGTGAAAGGACAGCAGACTCACAATTATTAACAACCACACCTAAAGCAAAACCAAAAGAAACTAAGCAAACAACTAGAACAGGAACAGAACCACAGAAGTGGAGATCACATGGAGGGTTAGCAACAGGGGAGTGGGAGGAGGAGAGAGAGGGAAAAGGTACAGAGAATAAGTAGCATAAATTGTAGGTAGAAAATAGACAGGGGGAGGGTAAGAATAGTATGAGAAATGTAGAAGCTAAAGAACTTATAAGTATGACACATGGACATGAACTAAAGCGGGGGGAGAGGGTGTACAGGGTGGAAGGGAGTGAAGGGGGAAATGGGACAACTGTAATAGCATAATCAATAAAATATATTTAAAAATATTTTAAAAATAAGTGTATATACATCTAATAATAGACTCAGAACAGGTAAAGAGAAAGCTGACAACAGAACCACTAGGAAGGACATCAGTGAGGATATACAGCACCTTCCAGTCCAACCTGACCATTACAGGAGACCCCACCCAATCACAGCAGAATACATGTTCTATTCAGAACACCCAGCAGGACATTCTCCAGGATGAAAACAAAAGCATAGAAAAAGCGAGTCCCAATAAAAATGAAGGGATCAAAATCATAGGAAGTATGTTTTCTGACCACAACGGAATTAAATTAAAGATCAAAAACAGTAAGAAATTTAGGGATTCCACAACTATGTGGAAATTAAACAATGCACTTTAAAATAACTCACAGGGCAGAAGAAATCACAAGGGGAAGGTTTTCTAAACGGTCAGTGTGCCTGCAAAGGGCCCCCTGACTCCTCGGCAGCGACCCAGGCCCCACACAGACCACACAGACCAATTGGCCCCACACAGACCAATCGGCCCAGCGACTAGAGCCTTCCATCCCCCCCCTCCCGCCCCCAACTTCCCTACTGAGGGGCAGGTCTTAATGACTAAAACTCCTGCAGTAAAATTCTGTTTTTCTTCCTATTCTCAATAAGATTAGGCTCTTAATGATAGAAAAAACCCCAGGTGAGGGGCCAAGTACCTCTCCTTTCCATAGAAACTGAGTTCCCCACCTCCAAGGAGAAAGCTAAAGATGACAGAAAAGAATGTAATGTCATTTTTAATGGAATGTTCCAATTCACAAGTAACAATATTATTCTATTAGAGCCTATCATTCAAATTGTCTCATATCAGAGAATGAATTATTATTTAATTAGGTGTTCAAACCATCCTTCAGAAGGACCCATTCATAATACATCACAATGGTCTCAAGCTGAGAAAGTGGGTCAAGTTAGTGGTGTGTGTGTGTGTGTGTGTGTGTGTGTGTGTGTGCGCGCGCGCGCGCGCGTCCTGCTTTTCGCTGCAGGTGTTTCTCAAAGCACCGAGTGTTGGCACTACATATCCTCAGTCAGAGAGGGAGACATAGGCCCACATTAGGCATACTTAGAGAGTCAGGACACAGCCCTCCCCCTTGATTGGACCCAACAAGTCAAAGTGGATGTGGGATTCAGGAGGCGGCTGCAGGAGCATGGCCTGTGGAGCAGATGCGCTGGGTGTGAGGCCCGGCTTTTCTGCTCTCTGTCCCCGGATAGCAGATCCCTTAGCTTCTCTGAGCCCATTTCTCCTCAATCTGCAAAATGAGGGTGATGCAACCCAATTTACAGAGCTGCAGTGAGGAGAATGAGGTGCTGTGTGTCGAGTGCTGAGAAGACCACCTGGTGTGCAGATGTGATCAGTGAGTGCTGCGACGAGTGGGAGGCAAAACTGCTGTCAGGGCTTTGACATCTGGGTTCAGCATCCTGAGTGCTTCACTTTTCCTCCCTCATCCCAACCTGCTCCTCCCGCCCCTCCAGTTTCTCCCAAAATCTTGAAGCTTTTTTTCTTTTACTCCCTACATAACCCATCAACCAAACCTGCTGGCTCTACCCTTAAAATACATCCAATACACAACCCATTTCACTCCACTGGCTCCCAGCCTGCCCAAGCCACAGTGGAAGCCCCATCACCTTTCACCCCCTGACTGACCCTGCTGCTTCTGCCTTTGCTCCCTTGCAGACCAGCACTTTCTGCTTCTGCCCAGAGACCTCTGAAGAAAACTGTTTGGCAGTTCCTGAACCAGGGGCCAGGGCGTATCCTGAGACAGCAGTGGTTCAACCCAGAAAAATGGGAGAGACTGAAAGTACAAGGAGGAAGTTGGACCTCTGGACCATCCAGAGGTCTCGCCCGCCTGCTACTTTCAGGGCCTCAGAGCCACATGTACCTCCAGCAGGTGTCCAGAAGCTGGCTGCAGAACCGTGGCACAGGCTGCAAGAGTAGTACTTACCTTTCTTCCGGGGCTTCTACTCCCTGAAGTCTAGTATTGTATTCTGGCAGGATTGTGCACCCAATGCTAAAGGACGCACACAGGGAACTGGCTTCACCAGTTTCCTATGAACCCATTTAATCAAAGCCCATAGCACGTAGCTGTGTTGAAAGGACTGGCTCCACCTGCACAAAGCTGCTGCTGCTGCTGCTGTTTTAGAACATGTATTGTGGTGTATTTGATATTAAAAATCACAGATATTGAATGAATACAATTCAATGGCTTTGGACACATGCATGCACCTGCAAAGCCATCACCACAGTCCAGCTAACAGACACATCCATCACCTCCAAACGTTTCCTCATGTACCCCAATCTTTGGTTTGTTTTGCCGTAAAAACATTTAATATGACATCGACCCTCTGAACACATTTTTTAAGTACATACTGCCGTATGTTGACTATAGGTGCCGCGCTGTACAGCAGACCTGTAGAACTAATTCTCCTTGCATCCGTGAAACTTCATGCCGATGAAAAACAGCTCCACATTTCCCACCCCCGACTCAGACCCCTGCACCCTGGTAACCACCACTCTGTTCTCTGCTTTTCTGAGTTTGACCATTTTAGGTACTTCATATAAGTGGAACCATGCAGGATTTGTCCTTCTGTGCCTGGATTATTCTGCTCAGCATAATAATGTCCACAGGTTCATCTGCGGAATCTCAAACAGTTATCTGCACTTCTGTGTCACTGAAGTGTTTTTTCATAAGAGCCAAATTGTGGAGACCACCTAAATGGCTACCAGCAGAAGAATAAAGAAAAGCTGGTATGACAATAATTCTGGACTGCAAGATTCTAAACCGCCATTCTGCTCAGCTGGAGTGCTGGCGTTGGCTTATCAAGAGCGATAATAGGCTCAGGGAGTGGTGGGAAGCTGAGGGGAAGGTGAGGCTTCTCTGAAGCCCTCAGGCTATCTGCAATGGAGATTTTTGGTTTTGGGGGTAGGAAGGCGTGTCACCCTTGGGTTTGTCTAATGGCCCGGGGAGGAACAGCATGGACATTGGCGTTAAGAGTAATAATTGAGTCACCTCACCCCACGGGTACCACATCCAAGACAAAGATCTAGGGAAGATCCACAAAGCTGCCGTGGTGGGCAACATAGCAAAAGTGAAGCTGATTCTATCGTTCTGGATAAATGGCGTGGATGACACAGACAAGATGAACAGGACTGCCCTGCATTCGGCCTGTGCCAATGGCCATGTGGGAGTGGTCACTCTCCTAACTGATAGAAAATGTCTGTTGAACCTCTGTGACAGTGCAAACAGGACATCTCTGATTAAGGCCGTACAATCCCAGCAAGAGGAACATGCAATAATTCTGCTAGACCGTGGTGCCCACACCAATGTAATGGACGTCGATGGCAACACTGTTCTCCACCACGCTGTCCTTAGTCAAAATACAGCTATAGCAGCAAAGCTGCTTGCACAAGGCAAATATGGGAGCGAGCAACAAGGATGCCCTCACACCACTGTCACTTGCTATAAGTGTAAACAAAGAGAAAATGGTGGAATGTTTAGCAAACAGGTGTGGAAGTCGATCAGTTGGAAAGCAATCATCAGCTTCAGAATACAAAGGAGAAAGGATACCTAAAATGTGTTCTGAAAGTAGCAAAAGTCTTGTGGATATAGATCTACAGGAGTCTCTAAAACAAGTATCAGGAAGAACAAATTCAATGACAGTGGCTGAGAAGTCTGAAGAAGACTCTTTAAGCAGGCTGTCCAGTGAACCTGACACTGATGACTCATGGCCTCCATCAGATGATGAACACTTCGATTTTGAGACCAAGAATGTCATGGAGCCAAGCTTAACAAAGCTAATGACCGCTATTCAACAATCCCACAAAAACACAGAAGCAAAATATGCCATTGCCATTGTGAGACCAGAGAATAGAACCTGATGTGAAGACAATACTTTTCATAGTGAAGATGAAGAGATGATTGAAACCCTTCCCAAGACATCAGAAAACGTCCAAGGCTTTTCTCAACCTGCCTTTTTGTCACTTGAACCTCTTCTAAAAGCCTCTCACATGTTGTTAGAAGTCACTGGTCTTCCAAAGGAAGACGCAACAAAGCCAGCAATTAAAATAAAAGGAAATAGTATGGATATTATTGAAAGTGCTCCACAAAACCAAACAAATAATAACAATTTGACTTATGTTGATGGAAAATATAAAAACAATAGTAGTGAGAAAACAGCAATGTTGTGGAGAGCGGAGCAGGATAATGAGTGCCGAGGGAGTTGGAATGCAGGCCTCAGGTTCAACACAGTTGCCCCAGGCCGCAGAAGATTGATTTTTGCAAGAAAAGAATGACTTGGCCGCTTGCCACACCACTGTACCAAGAAAGAGCAGGCAATGTCCTTAGAAAAATAAAATGTACCTAGTCTTGTCCTTAGAAAAATAAAATGTACCTAGTCTTGCATTTTGTCTTTCTCACGCTCTGCTTCAAAGCTTGCTCAGTATATATAGCCCGACTTTACCAATAAATGGTTCCCTCCTCTGCATCCCAGAGAAGGGGCTCCACCTGAATAAAATAAAATAAAATAAAATAAAATAAGCTGGTATATACACACAGTGGAATATTATTCAGCCTCAAAAAGAAGGAACCACCGTGGGCTTCTGAGAGGAGGGCAAGCTGCCTGTGTAGCAGCAAGGAAGTGCAGGTTGAGAATAGTGCAGAGGAAGACTAGAACATTCATCTCAATGGCCAGTGGAGGCCAGGTTACTTTGGAGATGGGGGAGAGATGGTATAAAGGATAATGGGGAAAGAGAGTATGAGGGGCCTAGAGAAGAAATGAGAGGAACTACGGACCTTAGAATTTCTCATTGCTCTAAGGAATTGATGAAACAAGTGACTAGGCTTTCCTTATGTTTCATTTAGTTACTGCAGCATAACAAATCACCCCAAACCTCAATAGCTTTAAGCAACAAGAATTTTTTATTGCTCATAGGTCATTCCAATGGTTCTTTTGATCTTGACAGTTATCAGATGTGCAACAGTTATCAGGTGTGGGATCTGCTTTCTGTGGTTGAGTTAGCGCTCATGTTTGGGCAGGTCTGCAGGCTGGTCAAGGTCAGCCCAGACTGGGCTGCCTCCCATGTGCTCTGTTACTCTCCGGTAGGTGGCAGTAGAGTTCCCAGAGAGAGAGAACGTGTAAGCACGCAAGTCCTCTGGAGGCCTGGGCTTGAAGGTGACATACCTTGTCATTTCTGCCACATTTCTGCCAAAGCAAGATGTGAGACCAAACTCAGAGCAGCGTGGGAGGGCACTACCAAAGATGCGAATGCGGTAAGGGGGTGGGGTAGGTGGGCAGAAACATTGCAGCCATAATCAATCCAGCGCCAATTTCAAATCTGCCCCCCAATGTCAGAGCTGCCCAGAGAACAACAGAATGATTAAGACTTTGGGATCTGCCGACTTGCAATCAAATCTACTTCTTTGTTTGTATTTGGGCCAGCTCCTTAACCTCCACTCTGGACTCGGGTTCCTCACCTGTAAAACGAGGACAATAATAATCCCTCCCGCTTAGGGCTGTGAGGGAGAAAGAACGGGAAGTGTAAAGGGGCCCCTCCCAGCCTGTGACAAGTGCCCAAGGTTGGTAGCGGGTATCCTCGCATTGGGGGGTTTAAAGCCTGGCTCTGGAGTAGTGGGCGAATCTCGGGAAACCCTCGGTGGCCCTCCTCCCTCCGGGCTTTAAGTGAGATAACGAGGATGGGGAGGAGATGAGAAGCGGAAGGACGGGATAGGTAAGGGGTGGGGCGAGGAGGGCTGGGGTGGTAAACCATTGTGCAGGGCCTCAGGAGGGACACAAGCGAGCAGGGCCAACCGGCTCTAGTCACAGTGGCCCTGCAGTCCAAGCCCCTGCGGGCAGTTGTCAGGCCAGGAAGCAAACCCAGCTGACTCTCTAGGGAACCGGGAAGAAGCAGCAGAGGTTCGTTAATTCATCAAGTCAGCTCACCTACTGCAGGAAGGGACTTTTAATCATCCTCCCCTAACAATGAAAGGGGAGTGGCTCCTCACTCGACTGGCGTCCGCACACGTCTCCGTTGGTGTTTGCACGTGAGAGACGGATAGAGAGACGTGTGCAGTGGTCCTCTCTCACCGCCCAGGACACATCCAGGACCCCCAGCGGATCCCGGAAACCACAGGCAGCACCAAACCCTGTGTATACCACGTTTCCCCTGCGTATATACTTTTGATGAAGTTTAATTTCTAAATTAAGCAGAGTAAGAGATTAACAACAATAACTAATAACAAAACAATTATGACAATATACTCTAATAAAAGTTATGCCTGTATGGTCTTCTATTTTTGCTCTCAGTAAACTAGCACTATTTTCTTTTTTCTTTGTCACAATTTCATGGATAGAAGACATCCTCACTGTAGATCTTAGCGACCTCAGCACTTAACTATTTTGTGTTTCCTCATTAAGAATTTCCACCTTTTCACTGACAGGAAGATACAGCCCGTCTTTGGCAGATCTAAACTGCCAGCATCCCTACTCTTGTGCTTTGGAGCCATTATTAAGCAAAATACGGGTCACTTAAGCACCAGCACTGTGAAGCCGAGACAATCAATCTGATCATCAGGATGGCTACTGCATGACTGATGGGCAGGCAGCATACGAAGAGTGGACATGCTGGACAAAGGGGGGATTCACCTCCTGGGCAGGACTGAGCAGGGCAGCACGAGGTTCCATCACTGCTCAGAGCAGTGCGCAATTTAAAACCTATGCACAGTTTATTTCTGGAATTATTCACTTAATATTTTCAGTTCACAGTTTACCATGGGTAACTGAAACCACAAAAAGTGGAACAATGGATAAGGGGGTCCCACTGTGCTCCCTGAGAAAAGAACTTCATTTAACAAGGTGACAAGGAACCAAGAGGTCATTTGGTTTGCCCTCCTTGCTTCACAGACGAGCACTGAGGCGAGCGAGGCCACAGGGCTTGTCCCAGTTCACATGGCCAGTCCGTGGGCCTGGACCAGAGCCCAGCCTGCTTCTCGTGCTTGCTTTGACACCCACTGCAAGTTCAACTTCCAAACCCACCTTCGGGTTGAATAGTTTGGTAAAAGGAATCACAGAATTCATTGAAAACTATTACACTCACATCTACCGTTTCTCTCAGGTCAAGGATATGGATAAATATTACCCTACAGAAGAGACACACAGGATAGAGTCTGGGAGGGTTCCAACTGTGAATCTTCCATTGGCTGCAGAATACATTTCCCTCCTGGTGTCGATAACCATCCCAGTACGACAACACACAGTCAGGACGGACAACCAAGGACACTCGCCCGGGCTTCGGTGTCTGGAGCTTTTATGGGGAGCAATTACTGAACTCGGTCTCAAGCCCTAACACACTCGCCAAAGGTCAGGCCAGTATCGCCTGGCCTAAACAGACAACCACGAGTCACCTCATTAGCATGAACCACCAGGTGGGAGCTAAGGGGTTTAAAGGTTACCCTCCCGGAACCAGAGACGAACGAAGGCCATACCTCTTCGGGCAAGGCCAAATTCTTTACTACACATCTTTCTTCTATTTCTGCCTTATAAAGGCAGTTACAGTTAAAAAAAAAAGTAGCTGTACTGAAATTACACTAGGTACCAGACACTGTCCACAAGTTTTGCCAAATTCTCACAACACTGCAAATTTGGTGTTATACACAGATGAGAAAACTGAAGCTCAGAAAGTTGCCCAAAGTTGCAGAGCTGCAAAGTGAACAGATTTGACCATGTTGACACAGCGTAACTCCTTGAGTCATTAGATCCTTGTTGACAACTTCATCTATTTATTCATTCATTCTACTATGTGCCAGCACTCATTCTAGGTGCTGAAGATGCAGCAAAGAACAACACAGACAACAATCCTACTTGTACAGAGTTGATACTCAAATGGGAGAGAAAAATAACCAAATAAATACATATGATACATAGTATTTTGAACGGTGATGTTGCTGTGGAAATAAAACTGTGGTAGGCAGACAGACATGAGTCAGGCAAGGACAATGGGCCAGGTACAGAAGGTCACCGGGTGGAAAGCGCTGGGTGCCCAGCAATAGGCAAAACTGGGAAAACAAGAGCCTCGCCCCCAGGGTGACCTTTCCTCCCCTAACATGTTGCTGGTCATTCACTTTAAACCCTCCCCTGACCTTTCCTCTCCTGCCATATTGCTAGTCATGAAGGTCAGACCACGCCCCCCCTTAGAGGGAAATGAAAAAGGGGGCCAAAGAATAGCCCTTAAGGATTAAGCCCCCAGCACAACGAGGTTCTGACCTGCATCAAATAATACATCTAAGCCTCAGCTGTGTTACAGCTTCTGGCCCAGAAAAGCAGCAAAACCAGACAACTGACGTCACGGCTGACATCAGGACTAGCTGCATTGACTAATGACCCCCTGCCCGGATGCCAACTAATCAGTAGAGACCACGATCCCTGAAAGGACACACCTGCAAAGCTGATGCATAGTCTATTGGGATCCTCCCCTGAGACCTGCAGCTGAGCACTCTCAAGCCAGAGGACCCAGTGAGGCTCTCCCCAGGGAGTGCCCAGTGTCTCTCCTGAGCCCATTTCTTTATGGCTCACTTCTTCTACCTCTGTGACTTGCTAAATAAACTTTTTCCTATAGTTTGAGTTTTGGCTCTGAATTCTTTCTTAGCCAGAATGCAAGTACTAAGGTTACTGAACCAAGGTCTGGTCCAACTCCACCTGGTGCTGTTCCGCACACCAACACAGCAATGTGCTGATCTTGTTTGGACCTCTGTTCAAACATATCAGTTATAGCAAAACATCTTTGACACAACTGGGAAATTTGAATCTGGCCTGGTATATGGTATATGAAATTATTAATTTTGTTAAATTCAATGATGGCATGCTGTTTCAAAAAAATTCTTTATTGATTAAAAATTCAGACTGAAGTGTTTATGAATAAAATAAGATTGTAAAACTTTACTAATTATTGCTGCTGGAAGACAAAAACATGAAAAAAGACCTTTCTAGTATTCTTGCTAATATTGTACATGTTTGAAAATTTCATTAATACAAAGTTTTAAGTGATGGGTAGAAGTGATAGCTGGGATATGTAAGGGATGTTGGAGACCAAATAGGTAGATCCCCTGATAACCTTCACCAAGAAGGTGACCATGGAGCAAAGACTTGAAGGAGATGGGGAAGAGATCTAAGTGGATCTCTGAGTAAGGACAGTCCAGGCATCAATGGGAGTTCATGCAGAACCCTGAGGTGGGGGTGTATCTGGCAGGGCTGCTCAGGGAAGAAGTTGGCAGCCGGAAAGGGAGGGTCAATGGGTAAAATAGCAGGAGGTGGCCACAGAGAGTTAACAGGAATGAATGGGAAGGAGAGGATATGCAAGCAGCCAAATCCAGCAGAGAACCCATACCCCATAGATGTAAGAAATACCTGCAAAGCTATAGGGTAAACAGAGGCAATCTGGCTTCCTCACTCAGATGGCTGGGTAACTAAGGGAAGCAGTTTCCTGTAACCCTGAGAATGGGCCTGATAAGTTATGTTCTCATAACCTTGAGACTGGATCTGATAAACAGTTCCCATAGCCTTGAGTGGGCTTGCATGCCAGAATCACACTATGTCATACAATATCCTGGCTTGCGGCCGGCTTCATTTGTATCCAGTATTCAAGGGGGTAGGGGGGTCCCTGTTGGGGGACACGCAGCTTGCAGGGTGCATGGATTGCCTGCCCTGAACAAAGGCATGTCAAGCATCCCCACAACTATGTGGATTTTCTTCCATCAGCTTGAAACCAAAGTGGACCTGCCAGCCCTTGACAGGCTGCAAGACAAAACCAATCAGAAAAATGCAGGCAACCCTATAGAAAAATGGGCAAAAGCCTTGAAAAGGCACTCCACAGAAAAGGAAATGGCCAATTAGCATATGAAAATGTGCCCTACTTTATTAGGCCTCAGGGAAATGAAAATTAAAACCACAATGCTACACCACAACATACCCATGGAAAGGTCAAAGTTAAAAAACAGGCAGTACTAGTTATTAGAGAGGAAATAGAACTCATACACTGCTGATAGGATGTAAACTGTCACAGTGTCTCTTAAATGAAAAATATGCATACCTTTTAAGCAATCAATTCCATTTCTACCTATATATCCAACAATAAACCATGTAAATAAATGTTCACCCAAAGATTGGAACAAGAGAATATTCAGAGCAGTACTATTCTTAACATCCAAAAATTGAGAACTACTCAAATGCCCAGGAGCAGCAAAATGTATAAACATCAGGCTACTATACCACATTTAGAATAACAAAGTAAACAATACGTTGAAACTCACAGTAACAGCGAGCAAAGGCAGCAGACACTAAGGATTCAACTGCATGATTCCATTTCCGTGAAGTTCAAAAACAAACAAAACCAACCTCTGCTGCTAGAAGACAGAACAGTGGTGACCATTGTGGGGCAGTGACTAGAAAGTGGATTTGGGGGCTGGTGATGTCCTGGTTCCTGATCTGGGTGCTAGTTATGCATGAGAGTTCAATTTCTGAACAGCCACCAAGCTGCACACTGATGATTTGGGAACTTTTTTTTATACTACACTTCAATAAAGAGTTTCTAAAAAACCACCCTAGCTGGTATAGTTCAGTGGATGAGTGCTGGCCTGTGAACAAAGGGTTGCCAGTTCGATTCCTAGTCAGGGCACATCCCTGAGTTGTGGGCCAGGTCCTTGGTAGGGGACGTACAAGGGGCAACCACACATTGATGTTTCTCTCCTTCTCTTTCTCCCTCTGTTCCCCTCTCTAAAATAAACAAATAAACAAACAAATAAAAAGAGTTTCTAAAAAACAATGTAGGGCCCTGACCAGTGTGGTTCAGTTGGTTGGGCACCATCCTGCAGAGCAAAAGGTCACCAATTCTATTCCAAGCCGGGGCACATGCCTGGGTTGCAGTTTCAGTCCCTGGTGGGGATACTTATGAGGGGCAACCGATCCATGTTTCTCTTTCACGTTGATGCTTCTCTCCCTCTTTTTCTCCCTCCCTTCCCCCCTCTCTAAAAATAAATAAAATGTTTAAAAAAACATGTAGATGTGTCTTGTTTCCCTCCTCTGAGGTTCTGGTGACATGGCCAACCTCCAGACACCCCCAGCCCTCACCCCTGCTGAATGAGAGGGACACAGAGAATGGATTGTTGGCTTAGAAAAGGAAGAGTGGAAGATAGGCATTCTCAACTTACAGCTGCAACCTTTGCCTTTAAAGATAATGAGCCCTGGCTGGTGTGGCTCTGTGGATTGAGCACTGGCCTGTGAACCAAGGGATAGCTGGTTCGATTCCCAGTCAGGGCCCATGACTGGGTTGCAGGCCGGGTCCTTGGTCGGGGGGCATGTGAGAGGCGGCCAACTGATATTTCTCTCTCACATTGATGTTTCTCTCTTTTTCTTTCTTTCTTACTTCCCCTCTCTCCAAAAATAAACAAAATCTTAAAAAAAAAGAAGAAGAAGAAAGGAGACCTAAGCAATGAGAAAATCACTGTAGGTAATCCCCCACCTTGTCGATGGGTTTCTTCCTATGACTTCCTAAGGCCTAGGTTATCGATCCTTCTAGCTCAGGAAGCTGTTTTTTCATGACCTGGGGGACTCTGACCAAAGTTAACTTGTTTTCTCCTTAGCATTTTGGTCTATTTTTGTTGTTGGTTTTTTCCTCCTTTATTTTTTTCTTTTTCTCATTTCTTTTATAATTTTTCCTTTTGTTTTTTACTCAATTTAAAAAATTAAGTTTGTTGGTGTTTGCTTTTACCTTTATTTTTTGTCTGCTGTTGCATTTTGATTTCATTACAAAGGCCAGTTCATCGGGTGAACTTTGAACTGGCTTTCTTTTGAGGTGCATTGGACCGAGCTTCTCACCAGCTCTTCCCAAGCGTGAACTGACCTTGCTCAGCACTCCTTGACTCCCAGCATGGCAATAAGCCCAACGTTCTGCAGCCTCTTGCCGCCTCCGCTGAGGAGAGTTCCTATTGGTAACAGTCTCCTCAAGAGCACTGGCGAGGGTGACTCAGGTATGGAGAAGCTGGCCCAGCACATCCTGGCTGGGAAAGTGATGGCCGAGAAGGTCATTGGTGAGACTCAACAGAACTCCTCCATCCTCCAGAGACTGTCTTGCAAAGCAGGAATCGTGAAGGCCGGGATCGTCCCCACACAGTGAAATGTTTGCAGTGACAAGGGAAAGACTCTGGGGGAGGAGAGGTGTTTGCATGTCTAGGGACTCACGGCCACAAGAGAGAGAAGGGGCTGGAGACAAATTCCACTAGTGTCCACTGTGCAAACCCTCAGCAGAAGTAAATTGTCACCGGGACTTAAAGGCAGAAAAGCTGCTCTTGGATGCTGGCATGAACATCCGACTTTGGGTTCCACAACAAACCCACCTTTTCCAACAAGCTGGCTATGCTCTGTGGTGGTCAGTCCCCCCTCCCCCGCACCCCGCCGTGCTGCCCTGGAACACCCCAGGGTCAAAGCAGGACCCACTGGGTGTATGGAGACCAGAAGTTATTCTGTATGCCCTTGTCCACAGAGTCTTGACTTGTGATGGACAGACCTTCAAGGAGCTAAGAACAGCACTAGAGCAAAATATGTTATATTCCCTTCTGCATGTTCATGGAGTATGAAAATCTAAGAAATATCTGATTCTCAATAAGAAATAAGAGCAAATCATGGAGGATCCACAGATGATCATGGGATATTACTATGAGGAGCTGGAGCCTTACATGGAGCCACTCTCAGGACCCAGAGCAGACCAAACCGATGGCGTCCCTGAGTCACACATGAGTTACCAGAGAGACCCCGGACTCACTGATTGGCAAGATAAGATGTGAGGTAATGGCCACAGCTCTGCTCCTGGGTGATCAGAAGTCCCAGCAGATGGTGTCCCAATATGCTGAAGCCTCTGTTTCCAGCAGGTCTAACCAAAAGCAACACCCACCCCAGCCCGCAAAGTATAGCACAGGGTCTCTGCCGACTGCGAGTGGCACAGTTGTAGCCACCTACCATTTCATTTCACTGCCAGTCACTACTCTAAGAATACTCAGGGGAGTAATGCGGGCCCTGAGGAGGATCGAGGATAGACCACAGCACAGCCAACGAGCCTGCCAGTCCCCCACCCTGTGCCTGTCCCCACTGTCAAGAACAACCTCTCCACCAGCACCACTCAGAGCAGGAATATTCCCCACTCTGGAATAGAGTCAGCCCGGGCCAGGCTTCCATGCAGAAAGGCAAAGACAGCCTAACTGAGCCAGGGTCTGGGCCCACAGCTTCTGCGTCTGCCACAGTCTCCCTCCCGGAATCCAAGTGAGCCTCTGGGCTGCGCCCCACTGAGAGGATCTATGAGGAGACACCCCCTGGCACAGCCCCAAGTGTGTCCCTGTGGCCTCCAGCCTACTCAGGATGTCAGCAGTGGTGGTGGAACCCCCAGGGATGTTCAAAGGGAATCCTGCTAGACCCCAGAGATTCTGTCCTGAGGTGAGACCCCAGCCTCTCTCTATGGCAACAAGCATACCGGCAGGGGCTATTAGGAGCTTCTTCAGGAAGTTCAGGTTCAAATTTACAGGAAGAAATGTCTGTTCAAGACTTGCCACAGGAACCTGAAGGAACTGAAAGCAAAGACAGAGGGAAGTCACTAACCCTCCCATGACGGGCAGCAGACACACTGATTGAAAAAACAATGCCCTGGCTGGTGTGGTTCAGTGGATTGAGTGCCGGCCTGCGAACCAAAGGGTCGCTGGTTCCACTCCCAGGTAGGGCAAATGGGGGCGCACAAGAGGTAACCACACACTGATGTTTCTCTCCCTCTGTCTCCCTCCCTTCCCCTCTCTAAAAATAAATAAATAATATCTTTAAAAAATTTTTAAAAAGATCCGGCAAGATGGAGGAATAGGTGGACGCACTGTACCTCCTCGCACAACCAAGATTAGAACAACAATAAATTACGGTCAGCATAACACACAGAACTGATAGAGGATTTATCTGAATGGAAGTTGGACAGCCAAGAAGTTGAAGTAGACCCGTACATCCAGACTGGTAGGGGACAACGAGCCCAGCGGGCGCGGGGCTGGCGCGGGTTGGCGGCTCGCGGAGGTTGGGGAAAGTTTGGCGCGAAATCGGCGCGACAGCCATCCTGGGCACAAGAACACAGCGGTGGTCCCTGAGTGCGCAAGCTGCGGCTGCCGGACCCAGTGGGGCAGCGATTGTGGACCAGGGCAGAGCTCGCAGCCCAGGAGCCTGGGAAAGGGTCTGGGCCCAGGAGAACAGAACTGCCGCCATTGTTCCCTCCTGTCCCCGCTCCCGCCCCCGCCCCCGCCCCCACATATAACGTCACAATCTAGCGACTGGGGCGCCCAGCCCTGGTGAACCCCTAAGGCTCCGCCCCCCCACCGTAACAAGAGCAACCAGACCGGGGAAAAAAAAAAATAGGAGAGACAGGGAAAGACATAAGACATGTGTACAACAGAGCAGATCAGTCCCCCAGGACTCATCCTTTTGAACGACCAAGAAATAGCCAATCTATCAGATGCACAGTTCAAAACGCTGGTGATCAGAAAGCTCATGGAATTGGTTGATTTTGGGTGCAATTTAGATGAAAGGATGCAGGTTACCATAAAAGAGACACAGGAAGATACTCGGAGGAGAGCCAATAGTGAAAGGAAGGAATCTGAGTCTCAAAACAATACAGTGGACCAGAAGGAAGATAGAATCAACCAAGCAGGAAAGCATGATGAAATAAGAATTCAAAAAATCGAGGAGTGCCTTGGGAGCATCCAGGACACCTTTAAACGTTCCAACATTTGAATTATAGGGGTACCAGAAGGGGAGGAGCAACAAGTGGAAAAGTTATTTGAACAAATAATAAAGGAGAACTTCCCCAATCTGGCAAAGGGAACAGTCTTCCAAGAAATCCAAGAAGCTCAGAGAGCCCCAAAGAAGTTGGACCCAAGAAGAAACACAACAAGGCACATCATAATTACATTAGCCAAGGTAAAAATGAAGGAGAGAATCCTAGAAGCAGCAAGAGATAAGGGGACAGTCACCTACAAAGGAGTTCTCATCAGACTGTCAGCTGATTTCTCCAAAGAGACCTTCCAGGCAAGAAGGGGCTGGAAAGAAATATTCCAAGTCATGAAAGACAAGGACCTACATCCCAGATTGCTCTATCCAGCAAAGCTGTCATTTAGAATGGAAGGGAAGATAAAGTGCTTTTCAGATAAGGTCAAATTAAAGGAGTTCATCATCATCAAGCCCTTATTTTATGAAATGCTAAAGGGACTTATCTAAGAAAAGAAGATAAAGAAAAGACATGTATAGTAAAAGGACAGCAAACTCACAATTATTAGCAACCACACCTAAAGCAAAACCAAAAGAAACTAAGCAAACAACTAGAACAGGAACAGAACCACAGAAATGGAGGGCACATGGAGGGCTAGCAGCAGGGGAGTGGGAGGAGGAGAGGGGGGGGAAGGTATAGAGAATGAGTAGCATAGAATGTAGGTTGAAAATAGATAGGGGGAGGGCAAGAATAGTACGGGAAAGGTAGAAGCTAAAGAACTCATAAGAATGACACATGGACATGCACTAAAAGGGGGGGAACGTGGGTGGGAGAGGGGGTACAGGGTGGAGGGGAGGGAAGGGGGGAAATGGGACAAATGTAATAACATAATCAATAAAATATATTTAAAAAAAGGAAAAAAAGAAAAAAAAGAAAAACTAATGAAAGGATTTCCAGTGGCCAAGGATTTTCATGCTTTGGGTGGAGGATGAAGGCCATGGAGACAGGGGGTTGGGGGAGACCAGTGCCCACCATGAGCAGCTGCTGTGAGGCCAGGAAGGACTCCTGGGTGTTGATGGCCAAACACACGTGGCGAGCAGCCTCCCACAGTCAATTTACGAGTGGATCCCTCACCCCCGTGGCCTTCAGAAGCCTCGCCTCTGAGACACCCCCACTGGAGAGAGACGAGAGGAGAGGCCGTCCGCAGCCCCGCCCAGTGTCTCCCCTACTGCCCTCCCCATCTTCTCCTCTGCCTTGTGCGGACGGGAGCTGGTTCAGTAACATAAACACACGCAGTGCCAGTGAGAACAGGCAGAGGTTCTCTGTTCAGAGCTTGCCGGGGTGGAGCTGGCCACCAGCACCTGGGTTCGGTGGGCTCCAGGCAGGCAGGGTCGTGCGCAAACGTTAGTGAGGAGGGAAGGCCCCAGGAAGGCCGCTGGCCAGCAGCCACCTTGCCGCCCTGCGCTGCCGGGACAGGGGGGCCGCGCTGTGCATCCCGCTGTGGCCGGTAAGCTGGAGGAAGCACCAAACACGCGAGGGACTGCAGGCGCGAAGTCGCACGTGTCCATAAGAAATACTGTATCAGATGAAGATCACGGGACCTCTGATGATTATGAAGTTACCAGGTGTTTCCTCCTGTGGCTCTCATCCACACGACAAGACGGAAGTGCCAGGAGAAAAACGACTCTCCTGAGGGAGCCGTCTTACATGAAAACACGTGTTTGGGTGTGTTCAAACATTACTGTCCACCGCACGCGGAGATCTGGACGGAGGGACGTGACAGCCGGACGGAGCAGTCACACCCAGACGCCGCCGTCCGACGCTCCCCTGCACCCGGCCGCCCGAGAGCGGGATAGACCCTTGGGGTTCCCAGGTGTTCGAACAGATGACCTTTTTTATTCCAGTTAGTTTGGGGCGAGTTTCTGTCACTGGTACCCAAGAGAACCTGGAACACATAAATGTTTGAACAAAAGTGACACTCAACTCTTGTTGATGCTGTTTGTTTGGACTGCAGACATACATGGGCTTGTATGAGGGTCCTTTTGAGTCACATCAAAAGGAAGCAGAGAACACAAATGAAAATGATTATAGATTTATTTTTATAACCCTCCATCTGTGAGAGCTTTGATAAATTTTATTATCTTTACAATTTTTTTTCTGTTTTTCACTTTTTCAGGTTTAGTTTTCCTTAATACAAGCGGGGCAAAAGCATGTTTAACAAAAAAGAAGAGAGTGGTCCCACCGTACGTGGAACAACAGTTAGGCGCCAGGCAACGCAGGTTCTATTTCTTCCTGGAAAAGAACCGCATCTGACAGAGACGTGACGTCAGCGTGTGAGAGGGTGGATACAAAGAAGAGGTGAGGAAACAACAGCAACAAAATTTGAGAAGCAAGAATTCAGATTAGGAGTGGTAGCTTTTCAGCAAACACAGAAAAGCCGAAACCTCAGCTGGCAGGGGCAGAAGTGCGAGCAGCCCGTTCCTGCTGCAGGTCCCTCTACAGCTCTGACCTGGAGGTGACAGGGTCCCTGTCGTGGAACAGGTGCGTGAAATCCCGGGGAGTCCCTGGAAGTCCGAACATTGAATGGCCGGAAGCCCACATTCCCGCCCCACTGGCAGAAGAGGGGAGGTCGGCTCCCTGGAGATGAACATTCCACAAAGCTCTGGACTCCAGGCCCAGTCTCCCCCGTGGGCAGTGAGGCTGCGCTGAAAACTCGGGAGCACGTGGGAGTCTGCGCACCGAGCGGTGCGACCCGCCGGCCCCCTTCTCCACAGGGCTCCCCAGATGCTGGTGGCTAAGTAGGGTGCAGCTTTCAGGCCACCTTTACTTCTGTTTTTATACAATTTCGGTTCTAGATGGATTGCTTCCAACTCGGGTACACCGGGCACCAAATGAAGGGTCGATTTGCTCCAACAACGAAATGAGGTCTGGAACCGCAGCTAAACCGGAGGGAGCCGCCGGTGCTGCTGATGGGCCCCTGGGAGTGTCAGGGTCCGTCTGTACTTGGCACAGACACCGTGGAGCGGCCCCGAAAGAGGAAGGAGGTGGGGCTGGGATCGCACGACCAGCAAGGGTCCGCCTAGCGCCCCCTCCTTCTGGCTCTGACGTCCCCGCCCGGGCCCCCACTCCACAGAACCCCAGTGGCTCTGTCATCACAGCTAGTTACTGCCCCACATCTGGACCCCAGGATTCATACCAGGAATCAGCCTCACCTTTTAGCTAAAAACACATTTTAAAAAATTCCCCCTTTTCCAAATACTAAATATTATTATATTTACTTGACAAGGTAGACATCCCAAACAAGATCCAATCCTTTTCCCACAAAATTGGAATGAATGGTTTCCGATGGAGTCCAAGTCGCGACTGGCTTTCTCAGTGGCGGTTTGGTGACGAATCGATGTCCTGAACGGCTGCGGAGGGAGCGGCGGGGCTGCCCGGGGCGACTGTACCCCGCCCGCGGCCTCACCCGGACGTCCTCGCGCGGCGGTGGCGGTGGCTTCGGCCCGGCTCCAGGGACTCCGTCGGCGGTGATTGGTGGGGCTGCCGTGGGCGAAGCGCCAGGCGAGACTCGGCAAAATTCATTTGCGAGTTGCCAGCGAGGGTCCAAAAATCTTAGACTTGGTGGGCGAACTGCAGGCCTTGGCAGGCCTCGAAGGGCTTGGAGGGAAAAGCCAGCGGTTTCTTCCTGTTAGACCAGACTTGGAGCTAATACGAAAGTCCACCGGTGGAGCAAGCGGAGGCGGACACAGATAAGACCCCGAGTTCTGACCCTGACACCTGACACTTCATGACTGGTTCCTCCTGACTGTTCCTCTGCAGGGAACAGCAGGGCGTCTAAAACGACCGCACGCACGCGGGGGCTGTCCGTGTTCTTCGCGAAGGGACGGAGAGACTTCAGGTCTAAGTCCTCGGTGGGAAAGGGCAGGCTTCCAGCCACTGAGCCTGTGCAAGGAACGTTGTCACAGATGAAGAGGGACATTACACGGTCAGTGCCCTGAGAAGACATGACGGTCTTTAATGTGGACGACTCTACAACAGAGCACCAGGATGCGAGGCAAGGATCTACAGAGCTGAGTAGAGAAATAAGCCAATCCATTACTACTACAGCTGGAGACTCCAGCACCCCTCTGTCAGAAATGGACAGATCCAGCCCTGGCTAGTGAGAGCATCCTGCTGACACAGCAAGGTTGTGGGTTCGATCCCCATCAGGGCACATACAAGAACCAACCTACGAGTGCATAAATAATTGGAACAACAAGTCCATCTCTCTCTCCCTCCCCCCCCCCACCCCATCAGTAAGTAAAAATTACAAAAAATATTTTAGCCCTGACCAGTGTGGCCCAGTTGAATGGGCATCATCCAGCAAAGCAAAAAGTCATTAGCTTGATTCCTGGTCAGGGCACACACCTGTATTCCAGGTTCCGTCCCAGGTTGGGGCACTTGCAGAAGCAACCAGTCGATATTTCTCTTTCATATCAGTGTTTCTCTCTCTCTTTCTCCTTCCCTTCCCCCTCTCTAAAATCGAAAATAAAAAGACTTTAAAGTAGCAAATTGCTACTCTGCTAAACCAACATGAAGGGATCTTGCTCTTTCCCAGTTCTTTTTCAAATCAGATACCTTCATACGTCATCTGCCCTTTAGCTCAGACTAGGTCTGCATTGATGTGAATGCTGTTGTCTGTTGCTGTTTGGTTTATCGAGTCTATTCTGTTCCGACACCTGTGTGTCGGGCCCTGGCAGGGTCTCTGTGCTTCGACCTGGTGGGTCCCCAGGAGAAATCTCAGGCTGTGTCAGGTGGGACATCCCGGCTTTTCTAGTGACGTTCTGTTGAAAATAGTCTCCCTATAACCAGGCGATAGGTCAAACTGTGTATTTCGTCTCAGATAATGTTCATGTAGGAAGGATCCAGGCCCCTCGTGCTTGTCCTCTTTGCCTTCATTAGTCATAACGGCTTTTGTCCCCACTGACCACCCTCGTGGACAGGGACGGTGGTTCCACCTCCAAGTTTTGTGTCCCTGAGAAGATGGGGGCGGGAAGAGGGGAGAACAAAGGAGAAAAGAAGGTTCTTGTTCTAAGTCTTGGTCATTTCATCCTGGAAGGGGAGCCCTCCGCAGCATTTTTACCTGATCTCACTGACCATCTGTAGCTACAAGGGGGCAGACACCAAGCTTTTCCAGCTTCTGTGAGAGAGCTAGGCAACAGGAGCAAGGGAAGTTGGGAGCTGCCAATCAAGTGCTTCAGAGTTAGGAATAAATGTAAGTTACATTATTACATCTGCATATTTCCTAAACTCCTGTGAGCATATCTTAAGATAATTTGCTCATGCCGATGTTGATTTCTATTTGCATACTATTTGGAGGGATCTCATGTCAACATATTACACTCTATCATATATAGAGAATAACACCAACCTTTTTTATTTCTCAGTCTTGATGTCAGTTTATACCATCTATTTTATCAAAGTGAGCTAAGACAAGAACCGAAAATATTTCTAGATGCTAGTTCAGGTAATTGGGTGAATAAGACATATTTTTATCCACATGTTATTTTTTGAGTTAATTTCTGGAATTTTCCCTAGTGGTGGCAAGAATATCTTTGGTTGGCAAGCAACAGTACCAAAGATAATTCTACCTGCCTTCCCACATGTTTGCCCTGCTTGGCACATTACATAAATTGGAGTTGCTGCAGCCATAAAGTCAGAGACTGGGGTTTTGTCTGCGGAGCCTTTTCAGAGAGAAGTGCTTTGTCTCCATCTGGTGGACAAACTTATCTTTGCAGCGTCAGCAGCGGTTCTGGCACCGACTGCCCTTTGGAATCACCAGTGGTGCTTGTAAACAACCCCAGTGCCCAGGTCCCTCCGCAGCTAATTCAGTCAGGTCTGGAATAGGACTAAGCATAGCTATTTTTTTTAAAGATCTGTAGATAATTTTAATGTGCAATTAGGGTTAAGAACCACTGAGTTAGAAGAAACTCTAACTCTGTGAGGAAGACTGGACGATCATTCCTCCTCCAAGACTGCCCGGAAGGACAGAGCTGTCCGCTGAGGTCAATTCTGTCGTCCTAATAGAGGCCCTTTCACAGCTGCCGGAGGGGAAATCATCAAGGACTTGCTAAGAATATAAGGGGCTTACATCTAAATCTAAAACCACACCCATCAGAATGGCCAAAATTGAAGACTAGGGATATCCAGCGATGGTGAGCAACTGACTGCAAGTCTGCCGGTGGGAATGCGAATTGGTGCGACCACTTTGGAAAAGTGTTTGGTGCTGTCTCCTAGCCTCAAACACACACACGTATCTTATGACACAGCAATTTCACTCCTAGGAACACACAGAAATGCACGTGAGTGGGTACCCAAGGACATGTTTAAGAATGTTTATAGCAGCATTATTTAAAAATAACCAAAAACAAACACTACATTTTCCAATAGTAGAATGAATACATTGTGATCTGCTCATACAATGGAGGGAAACCATAGAAGTGGAAAAACCATAGCTACAATAAATGGGTAAATCTGATAAATGTAATTTTTCACAAATAATGTCAGACCCAAACAATGCATATTTTAGGTTTTTCATTTACATAAAGTTTAAAGCAGGCCAAAATAATCTACACTGTTAGGAGACACAGTGGTTACCTGTGGATAACAGGAGGAGGTGGTGTCTACAAAGGGGAAAGGGGTAAGGGTGTTTCTTGCCCTCAGTTGCCCTTACATAGATGCATTCCCTTTGTGATAGTTAATTGGGCTGTAAGCCATTTTGTGCACTTGATTTTAAAAAGTTAAAAAACAAAATAGGACATTCCAAAAACAGTTTGGTAAAAATTTAGCCTTCCTCTTCACCTTTGTCTTCAGAATCAGGAAACAGGGCTTGATTCTGAACACACACATTTGGCATCTTGCTGGACGAGTGGCACGCAGCGGCTGCACCTCTGTGTCGGACTGCCTGCTGCAGAGGCTGGTAAACCTCGGCGAAAAGCCAGGTGGGCTTTGCAGGCCAGAGGGTCTCTGCCCCAACCACTCCACTCTGATGAATGGGCAGGACTCTGGTCCCCAAAACGTTACTGACAAAACCGCTGGCAGACTGTGCAGCCTCTGGTCTGTTTGTATAATCTGTCTGGAAATTTCCATGTGGTTTATCTTAGAAAATATGTTTAAAGCTCTAATTAGTTTTTAATTCAAATTTTGAAACTGAGTTTAAAATTTTTCAAAAAACAAATAGTCCACATGCATATTGTATCTCCAGAAGGACTTTTTGGTGTTGTGAATGGTCATATATGGTCAAATAAGTTTAAAAATGGTCATTGGAGAACAAAACGAGTCCCCAGGTTACATGTTACACAGAGACACAACACCGAGGAGCTCAGTGTTAGCACATAAATTACATTCTCGAACCACATGCTTGCCTGGCCACTGGCCTAACACACCAGCTTCTCGGGCCCAGCACCCATCATATCGCTAAGTTGGTGTCCACACTGCATGGAAATAACATATTTTAATTTAGATTCCAACAGAACCTGATCGTGCCATGTCTGTACCTTGAGGCTGTCAAAGATGAACACAGCTGGGCCTTCATTAAAGGGATGAGAACAGACTTTGCTCAGTAGCTGCTGGTAGTGAGGGGACGCCAAGCTCCATTTCACTCTGTAAAGCCCTGACTGGGCATTTCAAAGGCAGGATGAGGGCTAATGGAATAGGAGCAGCCAGGACTCAAGGGAAAGATCCAAAGGGCTGGCTGGGCTGTGTGGGAGCGATCCGGCTAGCTGTGTCTGCTGGCTGGCCACTAGCCAAGCCAAGACTTCACCTTCCTGCAGAGACTGAGAGACAGAGGCCTTGTCCCGCCTGATAACATTCCCAAGAAACGGCTTTTAGGTCCTTGAGAAAGAACTCAGTTTGTAGGAGATACACAGACATCTCAAAGGGACCAAGAAAGGGTTTCCAACTGTAAACCCTTCTGAGGCAGCGCTCTACGAAAGGGAGGCCGGGGGCCTGTGGTCAGATGCCAGACCTGCAAGAACGAACAGTGCGTCTTTTGACAGCCTGGAGCTCCCCAGCCACACACTCCGGAGGGGGCTGCTGTTGTCCCTGGGCCTGCCATCAGGCTGCTAGAAGCCACGTTCATTGCCACAGACGTCTGAACAGAGTGTTTGTGCTGAGTTTTTGCCATTCTCAAGGCCTGTTTGTAATTGTACATAGTTTTGTGTTCTTGGTACTCATGGAGGGTAAAACCAGAGAGAAAAGTTCTAGAACCAAAAGACCAAACTTTTAGTTAATTATTGATTACACGAGGTGCCCTGGCTGGTGTATCTCAGTTGGTTGGGCATCATCACAAACAGAAAGGTCTTGGGTTGGAGTCCTGGTCAGGGCACATGCCTAGGGCAACCTAGAGGCGCGCACGAAGGGCAACCTGGTTGGTATTTCTGTCTCACGTTGATGTTTCTCTCCCTCTCTTTCTTCCCCTGTCTAAAGTAAGCAAATCAAGTTTAAAAAATTAATTAGACGAGGCTATGCTAGCTCAAGCCTTAGGTTCAGAAAGCCGAAATGAAAGCTCCCATTGGTGGAAGTTTAACTCACTTGGCCATGAAACAGGTCTAAGCAAAGCCTAAAGTTGCTGAATGAGTTCCATGTTTCGGGAAACTAGGGACTTTATTGTGTCTGAGAAACTCTGAGACAGTTCAGACATTGGCTCAGAGATGCTAGTCACCTATAATAAGGGAAGGGCTTTGGTGAATCTAACCAGGCAGTAAAACTTCTGTCTAGGCCCCAGTCTGGTCACTGTTTGGGATTTTGCCAAAGCACATATATTGACAGACTCTATGCTGTACAAAATACATGGAAGGGACGGAAAATGCCCGCTTCGATCAGACTGCCAACGCAGCAGCTATCAGAGCGGCAGTGATGGCTGTAAGCAGAGTTCAAGTAGCTGAAGTGCATTCCTTTTGCTCCAAAGTAGTGAAGGAGGAAAGATCAGGAATAGGGGAGCCAGGCAGTCCAGAAGGGAAGTATAATCTCATAGGTAGATTAGGGAAACCAGAAAATGCCATTCATCAGCTCCTTGTTCTGGCAAGATTTAAGTTAGAGATTAAAGGAGATGCGGGCCAGTGGGAACGTTTAGCATGTTAGACTGAAGCTTTCCAAAAACGGGTCCAATCGAACCGAGTGATGAGCAAACCTCCCGAAAGCCCCTGGGACCAAACATAACAGGCTCGACATGCCCACCAAGAATATCCTGAATTTCTTCGAAGTCATTGTCTTGATTATAACATTCTTAGTTTCTCTTGAATGGTACTGAAGATCAAGAACATTACAACCAAAGGGAGCTTGGCAGCCCTGGCCGGTGTGGCTCAGTGGGTTACAGCGTCATCCCAGAACCGAAAGGTCGTTGATTGTACCCCCACTTGGGGGGTGTGCGGGAGGCAACAGATCCCTCTCTCTCTCTCTCTCTCTCTCTCTCTCTCTCTCCTTCCCCTCTCTTGAATGAGAATAGAATAAAACCTTCAAAAGAAAAAAAGGAAACTCAGTAGTATATCCTCTCCTCATTTTTAGATGTACTGTACTTGGCTTTCTTCTCTTGTGCTTTTAAATAGTATTTCTTATCAAGTTTTCCTAAGTACTTGCTAGCTGACTTCTATCATATACAGGTGTAGCTTTCTATAATAAAAAAATAAAAATTTAAATTTGTAAAACACAGATTAAAAAGTAATCGTTGTAAGCATTAAAACATACTATGCCCTTTATAAAAGGCTTCATAAAAGGATTCTTTTGGCTAATAATCCTGTCTTGTACATTTAGAATTAATGTAATTTATACTTGTCTTTTAATTTATACAAACCATTTTGAGAACTAGTTACAGAATTTCAAGCTCTCCTCCAAATCTGTTTCTATTAACCACTTGATCAAGTGAAACTATTGACACTTGTATTCTAAAGTGAGTAGATAAAAAAACTGTGGTACATTGACACAATGGAATTCTATGCAGCAGAAAGAAAGAAGGAGCTCCTTCTCTTAACGACAGCATGGATGGAACTGGAGAGTTTTATGTTAAGTGAAATAAGCCAGGCAGTGAAAGACAAATACCATATGATCTCACCTATAAGTGGAACCTAATCAACAAAACAAACAAGCAAGCAAAACATAACCAGAGACATGGAAATAAGGAACAAACTGCAGTAACGGGGAAGGAGATAATGAGGGAAACTAGGGGAATGTCCATCAAGGAACATGTATGAAAGACATGGGGACGAAGCCAAAGGAGGCAGGATCAAGGGTGGGAGGCTGGGATGGGTTGGGCAGGGGGTTGATGTGGGGTGAAAATGGAGACAACTGTACTTGAACAACAATAAAATAAATAAATAAATAAATAAATAAGCGAACTTCAACAAAATACTTCCATTATTAACTCTATATTTCTAACTTACCATGCCTCACAGTTGTCAAAGGTTGTCTCCAAAATATGATCCTTTGCTTCAATAAAGATTATCTACTATATAGCAAGAAAAAAGAACATTATATGTATATGAGATATGGTCTGTCCAGAAAGTATCCAACCATGCAATATGAAAAATAAGACACATTTCTTGAAGAAGGTAGAAGATAAAAGAAACATTGTACATAGGACAATGACACCTCAGTCCCCTTCAAATTAGGCACCTTGAGACCTCACACAGCTCTTCCAATTGCCATCAGCTGCCCTGTTGTATTTCCCTGAATCTCATCAATTGCCTGAAATCTCTTTCCTTCAAAGGTGGTTTTAGTTTGGGGAAAAGCCAGAAGTCATGGGGCACCAAGTCTGGGCTGTAGGGGAGGCTGAGTCACCTGGTTGATTTGATGTTTCACCAAAAATCTCTGCATGAGACATTATGCATGAGCAGGAGTGTTGTCATGATGAAGCTGCCAGTCACCAGCTGCCTGTAGCTGCAGCCTTCTGAATCATCCAAAAAGTTTCCACAGAGGAAACTTCAAGCTTAACACAAAATCTGATGCAGATTCATTGCTCTACTCGCTCAGTCATTTTGAGTGCAATGGCCACACAGCACACATGCTCACTCAACAGTGTCTACTGCCCCCACTGACTAGTACAGTGACGTTGCTGTTGTTCACGCATGCACATTCTAGTCCACTCTCCTTGGCTGTCAGGTTACATTGATGTTGCATAAACTGTTCTCATTGTATTAACAATGGTTGGACTTTTTATGCTAGAAGCTAGCTGCTTTCACTTGGAATTGTATTTCTAATTTTAGCTATTCTAATCTACATTGAATATCACTCATTTTGGTTGTTTTAAAAATATTTTTTTTCCAGATTTTTATTAATATACTTTAATTTCTTTAAAGTTTCCCAGTGTCTTTTGGTCCTGTCTCCTGACCACGGCCTACCCTGTTGACTTTAATTTCCATTTCCCTGATGGCTAACGATGGTATCTTTTCATGGACATACAGACCATTGCTTATACATATCTCCTTTAGTGAAGCATCTATTCAACGCTTTTACCACATTTTTGTCTTGTGATTTTAAGTTTCTTATGTATTTTTATATATGTCTTTTATCTGATTTACTATGTATTACAACTACTTCCTCCCAGTTAGCAACTCGCCATTTTTCCTTAATGGTATCCTTTGAAGAGAAGACATGTATAAACTTGAAAAACTTTGATTTGTCCATTCTTTCTTTGATGGTTAGTGACTTTTGCATGCTAAGAAATTTTTGCGTACTAAACTTTGAAAAGATTTTCATCCATTTTCGTACAGAAGTTTTATAGTTTGTTTTTATGTTTACATCTGTAGTCTTTTTTGAGTTAATTTTGTATATACTGTGAAGTAAGGGTTCATGTTTTCTTTTTCCATAAGGATATCCAGGTGTTCTTGAATGATTTTGAAAAGGTTGGTTTTCTCCCATCAAATTACATGGCACTTAAGTCAAAAATCAATTGAAATCAACTTGGTGCTCTGGACTGTTCTCCTCCATTGATATATATGTCTATTCTTAGGTCAAAGCCACACTACCCTGATTACTGTAGTTTTATATAAGTCTTGCTATCAGAAAAGATTGCTTTGTTCTAGTTTTTCAGAATTATTTTAGCTACTCAAGATTTGCATGACTATGTATAACTTTAAATCAGCCTGTAAATATTTACCCCCAAAATCTGCTGGTATTTCCATAGGCACTGCTTCAAATCTGTATCAACAAGGGAGAACAGATATCTTAAAAACACAGTCTTCTGATCCCTGAACACATGATGCATATACCCTTTTGTTTAGGTCTTTTAAAAATGTCTTTCAGAGAAAAAAATGTCTTTCAGTGATGTTTTCATGTTTTCAGTGTACAGGTTTTTCACATTAAAAAATGTACCCCTAAATATTTTTGCAGTGCTATTGAAAATTACACTTAAGTTTTGTTGACAGTATAGTGACATACAATACATTTGCTAATATTGACTTCTTTCCTGCCCTCTTGTTAATTCAGTTAGCAGCAGGGCATTGTCAAGGTCCTTGGGAAATGTTTCGTATGTGCTCATGCCGTCTGTGACTACACAGCTTACTTCATCTTTCCAGTCCTTACTGCGCTGACTAGGACCTCAAGTTCAAGTTTGAAGAGAAATAGTGAGAGCATACATCCTCATCTTGGTGCAGATTTTAGGAATATGTTTACTATTTTATCATGTTTTAATTCTTGTTCATTCTATTGCAGCTTTTTCCCCACTTTGCCCTCCTCCACCCAGCCCACCCCCAGTTCCCATGTGGTGTTATCAGTGGGTTGAGGAGCTTCCCTTCTATTCCGTTTGCTGAAAGCTTTCATTATGACCTTTGTAAATGCTTTTACTGTATCTATCGAAATGATCATTTTTTTCTCATTAGTTCTGTGACTATGGTAAATAACACTAAGTTTCAAATATTATACCAACCTTACATTCCTGGGAAAACCCCATTTTGTCATCATGTAAGGTTGGCGTAATATTTGAAAATCAACTATATGTGATTTTTTTATACATTACTGATTCAAATTGCTAATATTTTGTTGAAGACTTTGGGGGCCTTTAAAAGGCTAATAGGTTTGGTGCTTTCTTTCCTGGAAATAGCTTTGTCTGATTTTGGTATAAGGGTAATGCTGGCCTCATAAATACAGTTCTCTTCTGTTTTCTAAAATATTGATATATAAGATTGGCATCATTTTATCTTTAAACAGTTGATAGGACTTACCAGTGAAGCCATCTGGGCTTGGAATTTTCTGGGTAGCAATTCAATTTCTTAAATACGGCAGAAGTAATACCTGCTTGAATATGGTTGGTTGGTAGGGTAATAATAGGGGTGTAATGATTTATAGTTTTAATTTGAACATTTCACCTAAAATGTCATGTTGTGCTTGAGTGTGATATTGTTAAGTTACAGAATTACAAGCTTATGATTTTCCAATGAAAGATTTTGTAATAAAAGCAGGGGCATTATTTGTGCCAGACCCTGTAGCTAAGGGAATATTTAAACTTTTTATTTCTTTTCATGCCTGCTTTGGTAATTTGTGTCTTTCAAGAAATTTATCTATTTCATCTATGTTGTCAAATTAACTGGTATATAGTATCTAAACAAAGACAAAGGGGACAATGGCCAGACATCCCTTTGGGTGAGTACAAATTCCTAACTACACACTGACTTTGTTACTGGGAGATATTTGATGATGTTTTAGAAGTAAGGAGTCATGAGGTCTGCAACCTACTTAAAAGAGAGAGGGAGGGCCCTAGCCAGGTGGCTCAGTTGGTTGGAGTGTCGTCCTGTACACCAAAAGGTTGAGGGTTCGATTCCTGGTCAGGGCATATACCTAGGTTGTAGGATCAATACCTGGTTGGGAAGCATTCCTCATGTAAGGATTTTAAAAAAAGAGAGGGAGCAAGGTGAATACTGGGTGAAGGGTGTATGGGAATTCATTGTACTACTTTCAGAACTCTGTATATTAAAATTCAAAATAAAAAAATCAAATAATATATTCATATTCCAGAACCCAACAATTTAACAAAATGATCAGATCACACACATACTCTGCACAAGGAATTTTCTCATAGAACAAAGTTTGAAAACACCCTAAACGTTCCACAAAGATTCAATAACCAAACTACAGTATAATTGACACCAAACACCCCCAAACACCAACAAATCACACTTTTTCCCAGGAGTATCCATGTGGAGAATCCTCATTACGGGTAGAATCCTGAAGGGAAAGTTGCCGCGCCGAACACAGGGCCCCATTTTGCGTGCACAGGAGAGAGACGGGAAAGAAACAGCACGCGAATGTGGCTGTCTCCGAGCGGTGGGGCCAGGGGTTAACTTGACTCTTCACATTCCTTCTTCAAATGTCTTGAAGGGCTCCAGATACTCTCATCACTCTGGGGGCGACAGGGAGAGCTTGCACTGGTTTAGGGATGAGCAGATCAGGAGGGTCTGGATTAGCCCCAGCGGGAAGGGAGATCCACCGGGCAGTGGTGGTATCTGGCCACAGGGCAGCCCAGCAGAGTAGAAATGACAGTGGACCCGAGAAGAGGCACACAGATTCTGAAATCCAGGCCCACTCCTTCCGAAATAAGCAAAGGTTGGGAGATTGATATGGCGTAAAAAAGGCAAATGTAAAAGGCAAAGTTTCAAACAAATGTAAAAGCACCTGCCTTTCTGCTCTGTCCCAAACGTGCACTAATGGACTTGGAACTTATTATTGCAGGAAATCCACGCGGAACAACGAAATGTGCAGTTTAAAGAGTTGAGCGGAGGTGCGAGTCTGTGCTCCTTGCACAATCCTGGACGATCCGGTTAGCCTTCCTCAGCCTGTTTGCCCCTCTGAAAACCTGGGAGGACGATAATTTTAACTGCAGTCCTCCCACATCAAAGATTATTGTGGACGGTCTATAATCTGCAAAGCACTTCATAACATTAATGTTGATTTAGGGTATGAGCTGTCCAAAACGCTGTAATATCTTTGAAGAATTGGACTTGGATGAGAGAGTAGCAATGTGATATTACCCTAAGTGTTGCCACAAGAAACTATGGAGTGCACAATGCTCACGCTGGCGAGGACTTAAATAAGTGAACTGCATTCGGTAGGCAGCACAGGATAGGGACGTAGGCCCACCTGGGCAGAGGCCCTGCCGAGGGAGGGTGAGGAGAGCAGGAACCACCCTCACAAAAGGGAGATAAGTCCAGGAGAGTCTTTGATTTTCACCATAAATATAAACATTCCCAGCAGCTGTATTAAAGAATTCGAGAAGGGGACCAGGTGATTACTGCCACCGCGTGAGAGGGACAAACTGCCCCGGGCCATAAAACCTGGGTTGTTCTGGGCCGCTGGCTGGGGCTGCACCACCCAGAGGACAATGCTGCGTGGGCTGCACCCCTGCCCCAGGCTGGAAACTGATGCCCAAGAGGATGTCCTCCTGAAATGCCTGTCAGCCAGCCGGCAATCACAGGAGTAGAAAGGTCACCCTGGCAGGGAGCCAGAGACCAGCGATGGACAGGACATCTGTGTGACCCTCGGCCGGAGGTGTGGGAAGAAGATGCAAAATCTAGCTGTAGAGAAATTTTTCTTTTTCTGCCCCTTTAATTTTTTCCTGTGTAATGCCAGGGACAAATCTTCCTGGGTTTGGTGTCAGTGACAATACTAACAGCAAGGAGTTCAGCCTCTCACACCTGTTTTACAGAAGTGATCTACTCTTAGGAATGTGAAATCAACTCATTTGTCTGACTAAATTATTGCTGCCCAGATACACTTAAAACTAAAAATTCGCTGCTTTCTGTATTAGGGACAATGAAACCAAGAAACATTGTTGAATCAGGATGTTGAGAAGTAGGATGCTAAGAAGTAGGTTTGATGATTGACCACCGAAAAAGTGTAAAAATAATACACATGCAAACTCCAGAGGTTAAATTCAGGCGATTTATTGTAAACAGGATTACCCTAGCACTCCACCACACTGGCTGTGTCACATGCTCTCTTCCAAATCAACTAGTCGAAAAGAAGACTTTTCTAAATGTCACAGGGAGCTAACAACTTAGCTGGTTTCACAAATCTGCTCTCCTAAGCACTGAGTAGGTAGCCGTCTCCGGGGTAGTCTGTTATTGCTCATGGACTGCAGCTCGGACCCATCAGAATGAGTCCATTGGTATGCCTGAGTGATCCACCAGCGGCTCAACGTCCGGCCTGGACACCAGCCAATGCTGGAGCACGGCGAACAATCCCAGGTCCCTGGAAGACCACGTGCCATTCCTTTCAGATTTCTTCGTGTGACTTGCTCAAAAAAATAACTGTTAAATTTCACTCATTTTTTTTTAAAAAGAGCTAAAAGTTACTCAATAGCACATAATTTTCCACAGAAAAGGTGAGTGGATTATTTACTCGTACAGTGGTGATCTGAACACCCATGACTAATTTTAGATCCATCTTGTGTATATTTGCAGTTTGATGAAAAGATGCATAGTCTACAAATGCATAAAAGCAGAAGGAAGTGATGACTCACGCACCTTCTGACGGGCGCAGACGGGCTTCACACAAGGAAGCTCTCCAAGGCAGGGATAAAAAGACAGTTACAGCACCACATTTATGTGATAGAAATGGAGCCCCGCTTTCAAAAGCAGCCTCCGCAGCTGTGATTATATCATTCTTGCCCCAAATTTAGATTAGGTGGAAAATGGCAAATGTGAAAACTTAAGATGTGAAAAGACATGACTCTACAGAGAGAAATCCTGGCAAATCAACTCGTAGGGAGGTACAATGTCACTTGAAAAACGCCACTCTTCGCTATGCCTGAGTTAGTGGACAGCGGGGCCACTTACTGTTACTAGTGCCCATACGTGAGAGTCTAGGCACAATTTCGCTTGAAGTTTTAATAGCAGTAAATACTTCAAAACAGCTGTTAAATCTATAGGAACAATTTCATCTAAAATAGTATCTCATGGGAAAAAATATTTTTTAAAAGTCCACTCTAGTCATCGTGTGTGTGTATGTTTATAATTATATATTTAAAAAAAATAACTTAATACTTACAGCACTATTAGACTGGTAGGTAGTAAAAATGGATTTTAGAGTCTTACGGAGATCATGCCATTTGAAGGTTTTATTTTTTTTTATATACCTCCAAAAAAGTGGCTTTGTACTTGTTGCCTTTTGAATTCACCGTGGGGCCAATGTCTCGGCTCGCGGATGCACTGCGCCTCGAGGCAGGACGCCGCGGCAGGGTCTGCGGGAGCTGACGCTGGGAAAGCACGTCACACGCGCGGCGGCGGGGACCTGCGGCGGGGACCGAGGTCCGCCCCAGCCGTGCTCGCCGCATGCAGTGACCTGCTGATGGGGGACGTGAGACCGATGGACGCCACTGCAAACCAACTAACGACAATAAGAATGTGGATAGAATTCAATCAGAAAGAAACGAATCATAGTAATCCTGAGAAATTCAATTTGGGACAAAACTGATGTAAGGTAAGTGTGTATTTCTAGTACTACAAATAAGTAGGGCGTTCTAGGGTTTTCCAGAACTAGTTTGAATAAAAAACATGTTCAAATTTTATAAAAAGGTTAAAACCATGCCTTATAATCAGCAATTTCACTAATAAAAGAAAAGTACATTACTTTGTTCTTCATGTGCCAAATGTATGTTCTCTGTTGATTTACATGAGACCATCGAGTAGAAAGCAAACGTGAGGGTTGGTTTTTAAAAAGACCGGCTTCCTTGCGGGAAGCCCGTCTTTCTAAAGGCTGTGAAGCCTTTCCTGTCAACCTAGGAGGCTTTTTAAAAAAGGTAACATTTTCTTCTAACAAGTAACTATTTTACAGAATAGGGAAGGAAGAGTCTATAGGAGTATCATTCATCATTTTAAGTATTGTTATATAAGGGAAATTTTTCTTAGTAATGAAAAAAACTTTTAAAATATTTAAGAGGCATGTATTTTAAAAATATTCTACATCTATTAGATTTTGTAATTTAATTACTTTGGATTTTAATATTTCTACATAATAACATCTGACATCTCTTTTTCCTTTTGTGTCTCTACTAGTGAACCAGAAACTGTTAAAGTGGCCCAGACAGTTCCTGAGGCCCTGGAAGGGCCAGGAGCGCATCCTCGAGTGCTCGCTGCCGCCCGCGGGCATCTTCAGAGTTTGGCAGCCATGAAGTTAATATGCGGCTTCACGAGGGGAAACAGTGGCAAACCACGCTTGAACTCGGTCATGTTCTGAATCACTTCAGGCTGCAAAGAAAAGGTTTCCCCTTAGTGTATTTAACCTAAAAAGCAGACTGAATAGGACATAGACATTTTCCTTTTCTTTTTGTTTTTCATACACACTAGTTTCTACCCCATGTATTATGATCTGCTGACCTTTCCACCCGGATCAGCAGGGCCAGAGAGTCCTACAGTAAGGTCTCTGATTGGGCCCTTGGCTCTCCTCTGGGTGCACAGGGATGCACACTAAGGGCTTGGCACCAAGACTTCTGCAGAGTGCCAGAGTGGGTGGTGTGCCCACCAAGCAACGCCTGGTTACATGGCCAGCTTTCCTGCTCCTACAATTAAATGCCAACCTTTCCAGATGATTAAAATATGCAGGCATTGTGGAAAGGGCTGAGGATATTAGTGGCTGCAGAGGACTCGGGGCAGATGGGAACACTATTCAAGCTAGAAACAGAGACACACAAGGTCACAGGCTCAGTCTCTGTGCCGCTGAGAAGGTCTGAGCTCTGGGAGCTGTCAGAAAGAACAGGGGCCCGGCCTTTAGGGAGACCTTCAGCAGAGGCTTGAAACCTGGTGATCCGAAGCCTCTAGGTCTTACGTGTTCTGGTGAACAAGCTCCTTCTAAACAATAAGTCCTTTAACAGTGCAAGCTAACGTAACATTTACATTTCTTACATGTGGCAAGGCTGGTGCTTGTGACAAATTTATATCATTTTGACATGGGAACTCTCCAACCACGGGACCTATAAGAAAATGAAGGGGTTAATGCTTTGCATTCTTCGATACTAGCACACAAGAGCAACTTTCAAAAAAAAAGTGAAACCAGACTCAACTCATTAAAAACTGTACCAGACCTGGTTTCATGTACTTCTCGTAGCTTCTCAGGAGGCCTGTCCCCCACGGCCCTGACCGCTAGTCCTGCCTCCTGTCTGGAGTGTTGCCAATGGTGGCTCATGCTGTTACCGTGGTTACTAAAGCCTTGGCAGCAGCAATTTCAGTGCCCAGGCCTGACTTCACTGGACCCCGAAGCTCTGGCCACCACAACAACGCAGAAGGCCACGGAGTGAATGGCTAAGGGGCAGACCTTGGCAGTCAGAGACAGGAGACAGGCGGGACTGAGCAGGTAGACTCCTCGCCCTCCCCCACATGCCCAGTGTTCCATACAGCTTCTCCGGGGATGTCCCACCAGCAGCCAGCTGCGCTTTCCCACAGAGCTGCGGCCGGCCGGGCACACGCCATCTGGCGTGGCTCTCTCCTTTGCTGCCTCATTGCCCTTCCCCTTATTTCCGCTTTGTTAGCACAGGCCCGGTCTCCAGGCAGCCCCCCTTCTGCACCTTTCTCCTTCCTGCTGCTCCACAAGCGTTGCGGCTATGGCCAGAGACAGCTATCATGTGTCTAAAAATATACGTTTTTTAAAAAAGTCAATGTTCAATACTTACAAGAATCCATTTCTCTGGCAAGAACGTGGACGGATACCTTATGTCTCCTCGGGGCATCTACTGCCAACATTTCCTAGGCAGAAAAATGGCAAAGTTACCCTTTTGCCCCAATAAGGAATGCAAAGCTGCTCTTTCAACGGCGAGGAATCAGCCCTCACCAGAAACAGAAAAGATGCTTCCTTTCTTTCCCAACACTTACAGTATTTCATTTAAGCTTTATGAAGATTAAGCAGGAATTATTCTTCACCCCACGTTACAAAGGTGAAGAATGAGTCTGAGGAGACTGAGTGCTGTGCTCAGCAAGCGCGGGGCTGGGATGGCAAACCCAGCCCGGCACCCGCTGGGGCGCGGGGCTTGGACAGCGGCCCGAGCCTGGCCAGGGGCCGGCCACAAGGCCGGCTCCTCTGAGAACCTTCTCAAACTCTGCATCGGGTCACTGCTGTGGTTCCTCATCTACCAAGAGGGAAGGAAGCTAACATCTACTGGGCTCTGCCTTGTGTCACGTGCTCTCCTATGTCAGCTCACTTGAGTCTCCGTAAGCTAAGCACCTTGATGGCTGCTATTTTAGAGACACAAACTCTAAAACACGGAGAGGTGTAATGACGTGCTGGCATCCCACAGCTTGTAAGGGATGGCACCAGGAGGGAGGCCTGCTGCTCTCTCCGTTCCGCCATGTGGCTTTGAGGGATTCCCCTGAGCTACTTCCACGAACACCAGGAGTGGTTGGTTGGCAGACAGATCCTGTGGGGAGTATCTCTTCGCCTTTTCCTTAATACTGGAGCTTTATCTGCCTTTTGTGAAGGGAAAACACAAGTTGTGATAAAGCTGCTCCTGATGCCTCAGCCAGAAGTAATGTTTTGTATCCTCAAAGGAGGAAATCATCGGCGAAGCCACATCAACCCAACAGTTATTTGTGGGGCAGTTATCGTGAGCCGGGTCTGGAGCAGTTGCCACAGAAACCCTGCCGATGCCGCCCAGCACACTTGACTGCGGCTCCCTGCAGCGGGAAGAACAGCCCAGATCCTCCCACAGGTGTGCTCTGGCCTCTCCAGGTTCTTTCAAGAGTTCAGCCTGGGTCTGCCTCCGGTAACGTGGAGCACCTCATTTGAGAGCATCTTACTACAATTATGGAATAAAAAGTTCACTTCCAAAGACCTATTCTTGATCGCTTTTCACCCAAACCTTCATAGCCTTCTTATCAACCCGTATCAGTAGACAGAAGAATACTCTCTTCACTTTCAGGCTGTTCTCAACTTCCTGACCAACTGTGGACAATCCCCATTTTCAAAAAAATCAACCACCAACCAACTGCATTTTCTTGCAAAACGTATTCTAAGGATCATGAGTCACAGGAGATACTTATAGACATTCAGTTAAAAAATAGAGGGCCCATGGTGAAATTGGTACAGGAAATGTCCTGCCAATAAACACTGAACAAGTGCTGGGCTATAGAAGTTTTTACTGCAGGGCTTCTGAGAACTTTTAAAATGCTAACACACTCTGTGATTCTCTGAGAACAGGAATAAAGAGTGTAGTCATTTCCAAAGTTACATGATCATGAAACTTGTTCTAGGTTCCCCTCTTAATATCTTGCAGATCACTAGTGCACTATGGAACATAGCTAGGGAGATGTTGTTTAAGATTTAGCTTAAGCTCAGTAATAAATACATTTTTAAGACAAGAAAAATTCAGTCTAACTGTTGTTTTCACAGATTCAATACTCAGATACTACTTATGATTTTAAATGAATAATAAAATTAGTGGAAGGAAGGCAAATCTTCATTTCTTTTGGAAACATTATAGTACATTATCTTAGGTCTTCATTCTTTTGAACACACACAAGAAGTTATGCCTTAAAATAAATGTCTTAGAAACCAAAGAGATCTTCTGTAGGCAATTTGAACAGATCACAGAGCTTAACAGTCTAAAGTAGCAAATAAACACAACAAAAACTTATAACATCAAGGAAGAAAATATATTCTAATTTAACCCATTCTGATTAAAACATTAAAAAACCCCAGGACTCGGTATTATTAACACATTGCATGCGGGAAACGTATTTATACGTTTTACGTTGACTGGTAGTAGAGCGCGCGATAAAAACTACCCGCAAACAATGTGCTAATAAAGAGAACAATAGAGACTATTTATTAAATAGCACTAAGTGCCAATCACACCTCATTTCAACCAAGACTCCAACGATTCCCTATTTTGTAAATAAGGAAACGGAGGCTTAGAAGTTTAAGTAACTTGGCCGAGGCTGCAGAACTAGCTAGTCGCTGATGGCACTGAGCCCCCAGTCTGTATTCAGAGGCCACGTGTGTTCCTGCTGCTGCTCCCACAGGTGAAAGGACCTCTGGGGGAGCTGAGACCAGCGAGTGAGGCTGGCAGCTCCTGGCAGGGCCCTGTCTAGGCAAGTGAAGCGCAGTGGACCTGTTTACTCTGCTGCTGCACCTAACTCAGCCCCCAGCAGCCCTATTGTGTAGCTCTCTCTTCCTCTACCTGGGCTGGCCAACTGTTCCCCATCCCTGGGCCACGCATTAAATACATTGTGATATGTAATCACCAAAAAAATCTCATAATGTTTTAAGTAAATTATGATTTTGTGTTGGGTTGCAGGTTGGAACTCTATTCTACACAGAGATTACCTGGGGTTATATTTCATATCAAAATTTTGCTTTACATATTTTTATTAACAAAAAATATATATATTTATATATATTTTTAAATAATTTTATTTTTAAAAGCAGTTTCAGGTCCCCTGCAAAGCTGAGTGGAAGGCAGAGATCTCCCGTACATCCATTGAGGGCACACACATATGTAGCCTGCCCCCTCACCAAAATGTATTAATATTTTAAAGACTGTTACAGCAAAAGAGCTACAGCAGGTTAGATGGCACTCCTGTCTTCCTTCACACAATGCAAAGGGAACTGTGAGGTAAAGAAAATAACTTACTCAGCCACCTCCATGGCCAAAAAGCTTAAATCTCATTGCTACAAAAAGGAACATTCATAATATTGACTTTTACTGTCAAATTTTGAACCTAAAATTGTATCATCTCCTTTTTCATATTGTGCAGGCATTACTGGCCTTATAAATACTTGTCTGCACAGACAGAACAGCAGCCGTGTAGTTATGCAGGGGGTTGGGGGAGCAAGTGTAAATGACCACCGACAGTGCAAGGTCACCATTTCCTTCTAGGAAACAGCACCTTAGGGTCAGGACACTTCCCTCCCCTCACTCTCCCACACGGCACCAACACTGGTAAGTGTGTGGGTGTGGCAAACTCCGACACAGGAGAAAAAAGTGATTAGCCTTCACTGTACAAGTAATTTCACAAAGTCATTCTCACGAGAACTGCGTGTACTGACTCTTGCGTTGTTAGTTACAATATATCCCTGAAAAGCGACATTGTAAAGTAGATGATTTCTCTCCCCAAGAGACATTAGCAAAGGGCAGGACTGAGTTCCTGACTAAACTATCAGCACCTAATACATCAGATGTGAACCCGGAGAAGTGGCTAGAACCCTAGCTGGGATATATTTCTAAGGTTCTATAGTAATTTCAGACTGTAACTTTGTTCTTTATCCTGCAAAGTAGACATAAAAGTAATTTACTCAGAGGTCCTAATATACTACAAAAAACATATGTAACACTTATAATGCAACTCTATTGCAGTAAAAACTTTTAATTTCTGCACTCAGCAAGCTTATCACACATTATATAACCACTTAACAAAATTTTTGCTAACCTCCTTAGAATTTGTTACAGGTGGGGAAAATTTAGATGTGCTAGCCTCTTAAGGCTGTACTGGGAAAACTTGAATAGTGGCGGTGCCTCTCTTTCCTCTGGATAAAGTTTCTCTATGAGCACAGGCATTCAAAACTCCTAAGATCCCTAAACACAGTTCAGAGGTGAGCAACCATTTATGTAAAGAAGCAGCCACTGTGGCACCTAAATGGGTGAAGACAATTTACAGTTGTCAGAGATTAGAGAATAATCTAATTCGCAAGTTCTGTCTGTTTTCACTGCTCTTCCTTCCCACCAAACAAACTCAGCAATGGTGTTCGTGGGCTGTGGTGGGGAACAGAGAGAAGAAACCAAAAGGCAGCGTAAACCAACGGATCCAGAAGCCAGGAAGGGCCATCCCAGCCCCTGGTCCAGAGGGAGAAGAAAACAGTATGGGTTCAATACGAACTGTCTCTTTTTTCTAACAGTAATATGTGTCAAAAATACTCACATTGATAAAAACACTTTCATAAATCCTGCCTTAATGGTTCAAAGCAGCAACTAACACATATCACAGCACATACAATATTTTCTTCTCAGTCACACTCTAAATATATGAATTGAATTTACCTTGTAGAATTTGATGATATCGTCCTTGGTAAGTGTCTTTAAATATGCAACTTCTATATTATCTGAAAAAGTAATCATATAGTGATTTACTAATAATCCTATTTTAAGTAGCCCAAAACACTACATGAATTGACAGTATACTTCAACACTCCTAAGTCTTCATATATTTTTAAAAAGATTTTATTTATTTATTTTTAGAGAGGGGAAAGGAGGGAGAATGAGAGGAAGAGAAGCATCAATGTGTGGTTGCCTCTTGCACGCCTCCTACTGGGGACCTGGCCCACAACCCAGGCATGTGCCCTGACTGTGAATTTAACCAGTAATCCTTTGACTTGCAGGCCAGCACTCAGTCTACTGAGTCATACCAGCCAGGGCTAAGTATTCATATTTTTAAGTGAATATCTACTCCTACAAGTAGTCAGGAAATAAATTTCAAGTAAAAAGTTAAGAGGATATCCTGTCTCTCTACAAATGAGCTGTTGGACCTTGGGCCACCCACTTCCACTTTCCTGAGCCTCAGTTTCTCATCTGGAATTAGGGTATAATAACTACATCATGGGGCTGTAGTGAGAACTAAGAAAAATGATAAATAACAATTACATATAGCTAGGGCACACATCAAATGCTCAGTAAGTGGTATATACTATATTAATAGTGAATACAACTGCCAGGAAAATTACAGGAGCCCTGGCTCCTGTGTCAAGAGAGTTAAACCCGCAAATTTTTCCTTTTTTTTACTGTTATGGGAAATAGACACCTACACTTCTATGCACAGAGCCTCGGGGGCACAGCGATTGAACACAAAAAGTAAAATAAGATTCATTATTAGTAAATTATTATGAGATGCAGGCAGGTCTAGCTCTAGTTTTGGAGAAGAAAAAAAATAAAAGATAGAATTTCTAATAGAAAAAAGTCATGTTAAATAATGCTTCTTGAGCAGTGCTGTGCCCCCAGCCCCCTCCCAAATCAGCACAAGACCGTCACCTACAAAATGAACACCATGTTGCAGAATGGCCTCGATGTCCTTAAATGTCACACGTGCATGCCATGAATGCTGGGGCCCTAACTATGCCTTACCTCTGTCAAAATTGTACTGCTGGGAGATGATTTCCCCCCAGTATTTAGCACACTCTGCAGACAGTTTCTTTGGTTTGTCTAGTCGACGAATTGCTAATGCTTGAATGTGTTTTTGGAAGGCCTCTTCTGTCATGTCCTCTATGGACTTTTCCATGGTGAGTAAGAAAGCTTCCACTCTGCTTTCCAGGTAGTGCGGGGGCTTTTCCGACTGGATGATGAACCGTAAGCCCTGTATGCCGTTGGCTCGACGTGGGCCGCTGAAGACGATGTAGCCTGAAACATACATAGCAGCCAGTCAGGACCTCGGCATTTGAGACTCGGGTCCCTTTTAATCTTCAGAAAATTATAGCAAATAAAATCTACTTTAGGGCTTTATGTTATTAACCTGTGAAGAAACATGAGCAATTAGGATATCCTCAGGTCCTAAGGACAGAGCAAAGGATCTCTTTAAAGAATAGTCAGAAAGTTGGAGATAACTTTTTCTTCTTAAAAAAACAAGCAAACAAACCCTATTCATCATTCAAACTCAACATCCCATAACTCCTAATTATCTGCTGGTTAATCCCCTTCCATCTGTGTTCAAGTTATTCCCATCCCCAAGAAATGCTGGGCGCATTTTCACCCCTGAGCTGGTCCTAGCACTGTTTCCTCTCACAACCAAGTTCCTTATGTGGACTTGCCTCTGCTATCACATTTCCCGCAAGGTAACCCATTCCTGGACCAACTCCATGCAGACTATAAATCTCTAGAGACTGAGTGATCACAGGCCATATTTCCACTGACACTGTGTCAGCTCAACACCTTTTCTAAGCCAAGCTCGTGGCCTGCCTCCTTCAGCTGCTCTGCCCTGGACCACACCTCTGACAGCCGTGGTGTGTCTGGGTCCCACTTCTGAGAAAGAAACTCTTTACAGTATAGACTGAAAGCTTAAATCACCCTGTACTATAACTATAATTATTCCTTTACAGGTCTGATTTCTGATTACATTGTGAGCTCCTTGAAAGGAAGGACCAGCCATAACATCTGTTTTCATGGTCCAGCATCTACCATGGTGGTTGTTTAAAAAAGACTGGCACTTGGAGAGATTCACCCAAATCCTTTTTCACCGGTTCTTCCCAGTCATTACTGGGCCTTCTTCTTCTTCTTTTTTTCTCATTGAACAAAACTGCTAGGCTCTTCAAGCCTTTTAATAGTGCCTAAAACTCTGCCTGAAACATTTCTTCAACAAACAGTGAGTACCTTCTGCGTGCCTCAAGCTGGGGATACGAAGATGAGGAAGAGGAAGTACCTGCACTCTCAGGGAACCCAAAGTTGACTGAATCTAAGCTTCTCTGGATGGCTTGCTTCCCACCTATGGGCAGGCTGCCCATAACAGCCTGCCCCTCTACCCAAAATGCCCTCTTTATTGACATGTATGTGATGTAAACACAGTGTCATCTCCTTAAGAACTGCTTTAACATCCATAAGATATTAATTGCTTATCTTTTAGAAGTGAATCCCCATAAACAAGGTTTTCACAAATCCTTTTGTACAGAGGATGCCTGAAGCAACATGCCAGGGCACCTAACATGTGGAGAGTATTCTCTAAGGACAGTGGTTGTTCCTCAAGGTCTATGGTACCTGCTCTCCCCCACTTCCCTCTCACCCAGCTGCTCCTTGGTGCGCAGGGTGTTGAAGCAAGGCTCAGAGATGATCTGACAGAAGAGCTCCAGAAACATGTTCTCCGAGGTGTTCTGCATGTCTGTCTGGTAGTATATCTCGATGCCGCAGTTGTTGTGAACTTCATTCCTCTGCTGATAAACAAACCATCCTCCTAAGAAGTGTCAAAAAGAGAGCAGCCCATTGAAAAACTTATTTAGAGTTTAATAAAGTCAAGATTTTGTTTGGCTTTTAAAAGTTGTTCAATTTGACTGGTGTTTTTTGGCAATTCCAACTTGCAGTTAATTTATTAGAATGTTTCTTAACACCTAGTATTTTGAGAATGGGATGTGAACTGAGTTATTGTTGACCATGAGGAAATCTGCAAGGGCGTTTGAGAGACCAAAGAGAGAGATGCCATAGGAGAGGAGAGAAAAGGCAGTAAAAAGAGGTATGAAAGATTTCACTTTGAAATTTTGTTTCTAGACTGGCATCACTTTGCCTGATGACCAAGTTTGTTTTTTTTTTCATCCTCACCCAAGAACATTTTTTCATTGCTTTTAGAGAGGAAGGGAGAGAGAGAAACATCAATTGGTCACCTCCTGTATGTGCCCAGACCAGGGGTCGTCTGTACCCCACAGGGGATCAAATCTGCAACCCAGGCATGTGCCCCGACCAGGAACCAAACCCTCAGCCTTTCAATTACGGGACAATGTTCCCACCAACTGAGCCACACCACAGGTAACAATGATATCTTGAGGCAGTACTCTGTTCGAGTTGGCTTTGTAGCTACTCAAATATGCCAGGCACAGACCCTGGTCTTAAGAAATGGATAAGCTAACAAGGGATATGGAGATGCATTTCAATTCCAGTGCAAGGGGAGAAGTGCTCAGTAGCTTAAATAAGGAAAGGTTCAGAAAACCTGTGCTGCGAGGTCGGAAGAGTAAGTGATTACTTCCAGCTGGGAGCTTTAGAAAAGTTTAGTGGAATAGGGAGCTTATAACATGGGTGAGGAAGGAATGAAGAGGTGCACACATAGGTCCATGAGGAAAAGGAGAGTTGGGGGTGGGAAGGAGCAATATTTCAGGAGGATAAAAATAGCTGGGGGAAAAAAGCACAGACAAGGTATGCATGGGAAACAGCCAACAATCAAATGTGGCTAAAAAAAAAAAAATCAACGCTTCTCACCCTGGTCTAATAAACTTCCCACTAGACAATTTTGAACAATATTGAAAATATGCTTAATGAGTTTTTATATCAAGAGGAACCACCATTAATGTAAAAGTAACCCAATACTGCAAACTCTAATACATTATCTGTTTTTTATGTTAAAATTCCTCATGAAATATGCATGTAATAAATACATGTCATTATGTTCACCTGTGGCTTTCCTAAAACAATTTCTGCCAAAGACACTATGGGCTTCCAATTAGATATTATAATTCTAGTTTTTATTTTTTTTATAAATAAATTTTATCTCATGATTCATAATCAATTTTTCTTTAGCTTTGTGATATTTTTACTTCCTAACTCCTCTATACTCAATTACCAGTCAATCCAGTATCATTCTCTTCAAAATAATTGCTACCTTGAACTTCACATCTTTGGTCTACCTACTAAGAACTTCCTGGAAGAATTATCTGTCTTTAACCATGCTTCTAGAAACAGTAGAGGATCCCATAGTTCTTTACTGTAAAACAATACACTGTCATCCAAGTGAATTCGATCTCCCTGCGATCACCACCAATATTATGTAAAAGTTGTTCATTACCAAAGTTACAGCATTTCAACTTACTGTCAGGGAGCTGAACTTCTCTATACCGAACCAGCTGACTTGGAAGGAGAGGTTTTGTATGAGCATGTTCAATGAGAGTGTCTTCAACCATCTGCATAATACCTAATGCAGCCTGTGGAAAAAGACAGGCCACAGTACATTACAAGAACACAAATGTATCTAGTTTGTGAAAATAAAAAACAGTATATTGAATGATATCCCATGCAATATGAAAACTACATGTCTGTGAAACAAACCTTAAATCTTAGTTAAATACACTTGACCCCATTCAAATGGATAAAAATTAAATTTGTTGATCCGCATTAGTCACTATGACTAATATGACAGAGACGCAGACCTTCTCGGTGCTGCGGGAAAGGCATTGCTGGAGCTGGAGAGGCGCTGGTGAGGGAAAGGCAGACCCACGTGAATCACAGCTGGGTTACAGCAAAGCAAAGGAGGTGAGCATAAGGCTTTGTTTTGAATAAAAATGACCTTGCTAAGAACCCTGTCTCTGCCACAGGGCTAAGCATTTTGGAGGCAGTATAGCAGAGCGGTAGAGCATGTCAGCGTCTGAGACAGACTGACATGGGAATTCCAGAGTGCCACCCACGCACTGAACACTTGGCCTTCACCATTAAATTTAACCCTAATAACTCTACTTTTACAAACAGGAAACTGAGCACGGAGAGGTCGAGCCATTTTCAGAAGACTTTGTGTACAGTGTGTGGCACAGGTAGGGTTTGAATCCAGGCTGTCTGATTCCACACCATGTGCTCTTATTCACTACAGTCCTGCTGTCCTATACGGAGTAGGGATAATTTTTCTCACTTCCTCTGTGACTGCACAAGGCAGGGGACAGCAGAAGCAGCAGCCGTGACAGTAGGTCCACAGTTAACCACACTCATGCCCCTCCCCTATGCCTCCTCCTCCTTCCTTCCTCCAGAGAGCAGAGAAGGTTCAGTGCGTCTTGATGTGCTTATAATCCCACTGTAGTGGTGAGTAGTCTCAGACAGACTAGGGGGAAAAAGCTCTTGCACTGATTCATAAAAGAGTGCCAACACTTCCACCACCCACCTGTTTAGTTATGTTTCCATGAAGAAGGGCTTCAATGTGCAGCCGTGACAGGAGCTGAGGTATGAAGGCCTTAAGGCGAGGAAGGGTGACGTCTGGAAAGGGGTAAGAAAAAGAGAGCTCTGCTTATGAGGTTTTGCAAAACAGCTTTGAGACAATTTGAGACTTATGGAAGAGTTCTGAGTTCAAAAACAGCAGAGAGAGTTCCTGTATACCCTTCGCTTGGCTTTCCCTAATGTTAACATCTTTTATAACCACAGTACAGTGATCAAAACTAAGAAATTAACACTAGTACAATACCATTAACTAAAATATGGACTCTTATTCGGATTTTAATTTTTCCACTAAAATCTTTTCTATTCTAGGATTTAACCCAAAGTCCCACCTTGCATTTAGTTGTCATGTGTCCTCCAATTTGTGACAGTTCCTTGGTCTTCCCTTATCTTTGATGACTGTCAGATTTTTTAAGAGTACTGTTCAGCGATCTTACAGAATGCCCTTTGTTTTGGTTTGTCATGATTAAATTGAGCTTATGTAGGAAGAGCACCACAGAAGTAGCATGCTTTCCTCAGTGTGGCACATCAGGGGTTCGTGGTGCTGGCATGCTGTGGCACTAGTGATGTCAACACTGACCACATGGGAAGGGTGGTGCCTGCCAGGTGTCTGCACTGTAAGTGTACTATTTTATTCTTTTGGTTATAATTGAGTAACTCATGCATGCTCTCCAAGCAATTAGGAAAGCCACCTGCTCATCAATGCTTACTTTTCCCACTGTAATTAGTAAACACTTATTTTGGGGGAAATACTTTGAAACTATACCAATATCCTGTTTTTCCTTAACTCTACCCACAAATTTTAGCAACACTGGTGTATATTGCCTGTATCAATTATTATTATAGAATCCTAATAGTGAGTTTTCTACTACCTACTTTCCTATGTATTAATCCTTCAATAAGGAAGAGTTGTCCCTTCTCTATTAGGATACCATACTAATAATTGCTGCAATGGACACTAAAATTAGTGGCTGAAATTTAAAGAGAGATATGAGAAAGGAATTAACAAGTGCTTACTGTTGTCTAGTATCTTCCAGATTTTGCAAACTGTAAAATGTGTGCTATTTTCCCCATTTGAAAGGTGAAAACTTAAGTTTAGAAAATGTAAATTTCCTGACCAAAATCATCAAGCTAGTAGGTTGCAGAGCTGGCATGTGATCCTTGGCCGGCCTGATTCTGAAGTGCACGCTTGTCCTGCTCCACTGCGCTGCCTTTGGAGCCCTCTCTGCAGACCTCTGTCATGACACCTGCTCTCTCTGCCTGTACTGCAATGGTCTGTTTGCATTCATTCTTTGCCACTAGATTGGAGCTCCCCGAATCAAAGGAGCCCCATCTAAATGATCTTTTTCTTTTCTTTTCTTTTCTTTTTAATTTCAAGTAACTGGAGTCTAGGACCTGGTGCATAGCATGCAGTCAATAAATGTTGTCGGACCATAATGAACTCTGAGGTTCTTGCTACCCCAGCACCTGGGTAGCTGACTGGCTTAGAGTCATGAGGGAGCCAGCCTCTCACAATGAGTTGTCTTCAGATTAAGTTACGTGGGCATTACTGAATTACTACATAAATACATATAACAAAACAGAATGATTGTTTATTAGAGCAAAGAATTTCAACTAAGAAATTGTTTTCTCTTTGTAAATTACATTTTAGGAAGGCTTCATATGCCTGAGACACTTTAGAGTTTATTCTGCTTAAAATTCATATAACATCTGACCCAGAAACTAAAAAAGGGGGTTGAGGAATCCAAAAGCTTCTGCTTTGTTGATCATGCTAAATACAGGTTAAGTTTCTTGAAAAATGTATTTAAAATCAATTATGCAGTATTTATTTAAAAGCAAAATTCTTACTATTAACTGAATGTGACCCATAACCATTTTGCAAAGAAAGGTGTATTAACTATTAAGGTTAAAAATGTATCTGTTCTAGTTAATTAGTTTTATAATCCATACACCTTCCCAATGCCTGAGGCAACCAATAAAATAATGATTTTTCAGTACTTTGTGCTCACGGTTTGTCACTGCAGACAACAAAAGTGGAGGGTTACATAATAAGTGTAAGTGAGGACTTAGCATAAAAGAGCATTAAAGATTCAACAGTATTCTTTTTCCTTATTGCTGAGCATGCAGAAAGAAGATTAATTGGTAAAGTAATGCTGAGAAATGAAAAAGACAAAACAAAGGGTGATAGCAGTCTACACTCTTTCCAGTGAAGCAACCCTAAAAGTAATTTCATTCCATTCTATAGGCATTCATTAGATACACAGAGGGCATGATATTATACTAGATATTAAATAAAGACAATAAAAGGAAGGTATAATCACGGCCCTCAAGGATTTTATAACTTTCATGCAAACCCTATGAAAACTACATTTAAACTTTTAGGAAAAAGAGAAAGAAGACACTTCAGTCTTTATACAGTTCCTAGTTTTTCCCTGAACTAAACAGAACCAGATGCCTGAGCACTTTCCCTGGGGTGAGACTTTCAAACCTAGCCCCTTTTTCCTTTTCTGAAAACAATATTAGCAAGGGAAGTGCTTTGGTCAAAATATTTAGTCATCTGCAGAAATCCACAAACAGAACTAATTAACTGCTGTTGGTCCAAGTTGAAAACAGCAAATGTGGGTAAACTGCCTGAAAACCAAAGGCCACCACTGCTTTTATAAAAAAGTAAGCAATCTGGCTTTAAGAGAACTGTAAGTTATTAGAAAGCATAAACAGTAGATATAAGGATAAAATAAGGAAAGTTAGATAAGATAAGTAGATAAGTTAGATAAAATAAGTAGATATAAGGAAAAATAAAGTATTAGGCTATCAACAGAAAAGAGACTCACCATCCAGGGCTTCTTTTAACTCGTCTTTAGTCCAGGCCACTTCAGTCATCAGCAAGCGGAGGTAGTACATGGCGTGCTGGTGAGGCTGTTCAGCTCGGAAGTTGTTAAGAGATCGCATATACTAGTGAATGGAGATACAGAGTCATTAGTTTTATAAATCCTTTAAAAATCCCTTCATATTAACTTACGAACAAAAAACACAACAAATTACAAAAATAAGTTCAGAAAACTTACTGCCTCTTTGATAATTTCAAATCTTTTTTCATCAATCTCAAAGGTAGCCATTTTCTCAATAATCTTCTTTAGCAAAATTGGCTGCTTGTCATTGTAACCTTTCACCGAGAGCTACAGAAAGAGTTTGGGGTGTTAAAGGTCTAAAAATATCATGAGACACCTTAAGCTTGATTTGTAAACATTCAGAAAATCCCAAAACCAAGTGCTTTAAAATAAAAATGAAACAAGAAATTAAATTAACTTAACTTCTCATGAATATAGTTTAACACTTAGACAACATTAACCATTGGTATTGACTGACACCCAACAGCATACTTGCTTTTCCTAAATAAAATCAACAGCAGGAAAACTCACCTGATGCCCAACTGTGGCAGCACACACGTCATCAAAATTTAAGTTCTTGTAAAGTCAAGAGCAATTACAGAATGCGTTTTAACTTTAATCTTCAAGAAATGTCTAAGGAATGGCTAGCTTAATGTTTTCATAGGTGATAAGAAGGTAAAAATCATAGGGGAGTGTTATCGTCAAACTATTGGACGTGTCCCCCAATTTTTTATATTCAAATATTTTTTAGAATGTATTTGGAGAAATCAGGCAGCCCCAATTTTTCATGTTGCATTGGGTCACATGTGCCCTTCAGTGCTGTCCAGTAAGGGTTCGTGTCCTACTGCTCGCTGCTGGGGGAGTTCTAGTGGTGAGCCGAAAGCTAACGGCAAAACACATGTGTGGTGAGGGTACACTGGATTTTGCCTTAGGAACATTTAATGGTCTCTGAAAACAACATTTTGAAAAGTGGGGGGTTCCTATAACCATATTTACTATTATTCTATTTGCGCATGGTGGCACCCACTGCAGCAGAGGATACAATATAGCTAGAATACCTATGGAATAAAAAATGATAGGCAAAAACCTCAGCAAAAGTGGAGGGCCTCAGTCATGGAAAGCACATCACATACTGTGCAAACTAGACCGACAATTGGCTGAAAGCTCATTTTCTCACAAATAAATTATTTATATAAATGGTGATACGCTTCTAAAACTCAATAGTGAAAAATAAACAATGGATTATTACTTTTTTATTTGGAGTTTATTTGGACTCTGAGCTTCAAATTTCCCTGGATTCTGATAATGGTTAGGCTATATACATTGTTATATATTAAATGAAAACTACCAGAAAATTTACTTGTGTGAAGAAAAAAAAAGTCACTGAAAATAAATAAAATTTAAAATCCCTAAAACCTTTTGCATAAGAATTTATAAAGAGGATTACACGGCACATGCTCTCATTTTAGTTGTACTAAAACATACAATATATTTTCAAGAAAAGCGAAGAATGTGTGCCATAAAGGGATATTACTTTGGAAACGAGATACAAGTTTGTAAACATCACAAACAGTGTCAAGAGAAAGGACCTAGTTATTTCTTAGCGTATATTTAATAATGCTTATTTTAAAACACACTCAAAAGTAGTTAATGATGCATGCTACAAAAAAATTAAATGAAAATGTCACAAATATCTGAACATAGGAACTTTCTACTACTGTCAATAGACATAAAGAAAGCTTATACATAAATAAAATTCAAGCACTACAACAGTAACTATGGACATCTTTCTCTTACAGATGTTAATATACTTAAATACATGAAAAGGACAACATGCTCTCAGGATTACTATGTTAGGCATTTCAAGCAGAGGAACATGCATGTAAATGTAGCACACATACATGTTCACAAGATGCACTAAACTCTACTAAATCATTCATTAGTGTTGCTAATACAAATTTGAGTTCTTCAGTCTTAAAAAGATGCAAGGAAAAAACCATCAATCTTCTTGTTTAAAAATGCAGAAGTTAATAGCTTTCCCAAGCTCAACATAATGCTTAAAACGGTGTGGTGCCTTTTCTTTCGTTTTCATTTTACTTACAAGTATTGCATTCATTCCTGATGCAATGCCATAGCTCAAACCTGAGAGGCGTGCTGCATATGTATACTCTTTTAAATCATCCTTCAATAACCTGATAAACAGGTATGTCATGTTGCAATGGAGAGGATCAGCATAAATGTAGCGACTAACAAAAAGAAAAACAAAAGAAATGCTTTGATACCTCAAGCAGTGGCATGGTAATGAAGAAACATGACCGAAGAGTATGGATATGCAGCCTCATGATCTGAATTGCTAGGGAAATTGTATAGGCCAACCTTATGTTTACAGTGGCAGCAAGATGTCACTCTCTGTTGTCAAAGACCAAGACTTCAGACACAGAATGGGTTAGATCTAAACCTACATCAGGGTCCAATTTTGTTGAGGAGAAAAATATGATAATTTGATGACAGATGTTTAAAAAAAAAGAAATCAAGGAAAATTGGCATAATATGAACAGTATACTGCTGAATACTTAAAATAAAAGCTAACTTAAAAATTAAATGATGAGGAAATATGATTAGCCATAAAGATTAAAAAATAAATAAATTCAACTCATACCCTCAATCAAAAATGCTTCCATCAAATCAATGTAAAAAATGTTGATGAGTGGAAGACTCTAAGACATGGGTACTTACATACATCCCATAGATGGTATTTTGGAGGTCATAGCTCAAGCCTGCTAGTTCTGCTGCATATGCATACTCGTTGAGTGAGTCTTTGAGGAGCTCAAGGTACAAATAGGCCATGTTACAGTGCAAGGGGTCCACATAAGCAAATGGGCTGGAAGAAAATGTTGACAGTAAAATAGCTGATTTATTACTTCCCAATGTGATATGTGGCCTTTTGAGATGGATCAAGAAACTGAACATCAATTCATACAATTTCCTGAAGACACAGTTTAAATTCTTGAGTCTGTCTCTTATGAGGGAAAACAGATACCTAAAAAAGAAGTCTGAAATATGCCATGTGTGCTGGTGGAGGTGAAGAGGAAGAAGGAGCTGCTTATCCCCGAAAAGTTAGAAGGAGTGGAACCAGCCCAAACACATACCTACGTTGAGACTAACAGGAGGAGGTAAGGTTGAAAGATCTGATTCAGCACTGGCACGTCCCCTTTGCCTTTCTAAGCGAGCATACCTTGGTGGACTTGGTGGACCATGACACTGAGAGGTTTGTGTGCTATAATTACATGAACTTAGAAAAATTGAGACCTGTGAAAATGTTCACTTATCTCGGAGCTTCCCCCAAACCAATAAAGCTAGAACACTGTCAGTAAAATAAATAACGATTTCCACCATGTAACTACAGCCAGAACTAGAAAATAATATTAAGATAGAAAAATATTTAAGTGAGAAAGAGCAACAAAAGAGAACAATTATAGAGCACAAGGGCTAAATAGGACCACAGAAATCACCTCATTTTAAAACTTAATTTCCTAATTAAGAAATATAATTTTCCTCATCACCTGGGCTGGTAGCAGCAAAGTTAAGACTCAAATTTTAGAAAATGATCTACACATCTGACTATATGACACTGCTTACCTTTATGAGAAGTAGGTAAAAGATTCATTCTACAAATATGTATTACAAGCATAATTAAATACAATGCTAGGCTCTTCTCTAGCTACTGGGAATACAGAAGGGGAAAATCAGGTAAAGTCACTGACCAGAGTTTATAATCCAGTTGGAGGACACACATATTAAGTGTAAATACACACCAGGTGGTGACAGTGCTATGGAGGAAAATTAAACAGGGGGAGGGGCATGGAGTGATGGGTCGTGGTGACGGGACAGAAGATTGCTAAGATGGTTAATAAGGCCCAGACCTGGAGGAAGCAAAGGAGCAAGGCCTAGGGATGTCTGGGTAGGTGGAGAGCTTTCCTGGCTGAGAAAACAGCTAGTACAAAGAGCCTGAGGCAGGTACTCTCTTGGCTTGTTTGGCAGCAAATCCAAAGTTTCATTCCATAGTACAGTAAATATAACTAATGCACTGAGAGCAAAGCCAACAATTTCATCAAAAACCGATAATGCAGGAAAAATAGGGGTAAAATGCTCAGTCACTTTCAGAATTAAAATCAAAGAAAAAAAACTCCACGGCTATCCAAACATCCTCCATCTGGAAAATCTAAGTGAATGCCATGTCACTAAATTTTTTAAAGTATTATACATGGCGACAGGCATCCCTTTTTAGGCAAACAGCAGCTCAGAAATTTAGGGCACAACTCAGAAAAGCAAATTCATCAAAAGAAAAGAGTTCAGGAAAGGGCTCAGACCCATAGGCACGGGCTATGCACCTTTCTTAGGTGGAAGGGAAAAGCCAGAACAAGCCAGGTCTGGGAGCTCACAGCCCCATGGCCTGAGCTCAGAATGCAGTTCCAGGAAGCATCCTAAAATGCTGCACTCATGGCGGCCATGCTGGTGGACTGGAGAGGGCCCTACACCAACTTTTAAAAGAGAACATGATTCAATTGAAATGCTTAAATTCTGATTCGTTTCTCAATTTGAAAAACAAGATTTTGTAATCAGATGCTATATGTTTAAATATGGATCACAGAGTTTTAGAAACTATAACTAAGAATGCATAATATAATCAAATTTCTATAAAGAATAGAAGGATATATACATACACAAAAAATTTCCACAAGAATCTACAAGAGAGCTAACAGTGTATACACCTCTAGGGAGATCACACCACAGAGAGGATTGGTTGGAGGCAGACAGTTTTAATACTAAAAACTATGCTGGGTGGTTTAGAATATGTAAAAATATCAAATGGTCTCTCAAAAGGTAGCCAAATGGGAAAATACAGGCATAACTTGCTTTATTGTGCTTCACAGATACTGAGATTTTTAACAAACTGAAAGCAAGACCCTCCACCAGCAAAAAAGTTATGGCTTGTTTTATTACGATACTCGTTCTACTGCGGTGGTCTGGAACCCAACCCACAATCTCTCTGAGGTATGCTTCTAACTGAGCCAGGAGTAGAGAGAGCAATATCTACGGGCTCCAGAAAAGTAATGGGCTGGAAGAGACTGCACATCATTTAGTAACTACTACCACACTCTTCTGCAGGGCGTGTGCCAGGAATACAAAGCCAAAACCACAACAAAAATGCCCAAATTATTTAATCTTTTTTTAATGAAACTTCTGGGTGAGTCCATAGCCTTTCCAGATTCCAAAATCCTAATGGTTAGGAAGGTCATTCTTCTAATAACTCACCCAAATCGTTTCAGTTAAAGGGTGTGCTCCTCAGTGGAGAGGGAAGCATGGACAACCTCAGTTCTTACAATAAGGCTTAAGGGCAGCAGCTTTCTCTTGCCTAGGCTAAATACCTCTAACTCCTTTTGTTTTTAGACATGGGTCCTCAGGGAACCAAAGAAACCCTTTAGAAAGTAATTATTAACTTTTATAAGAAGCTTTGTAGCTTGATTCATCTTACCTACCTGAAAAATTCAAAGTTGAGACAAGCCTTTGGCAAGAAAAACTTGTCATCTTGTTTGAACCAGAGTTTGCTCATAGCTGTATCCTGTGATGGAGAAAAGAACTGGTTATGGGAATATGGGCATCTTGGGCAAAAATGTTCACCACACTTCAAGAGAAGAGTTCTGGAGAGGCTGCTGTCTCCTGGCCTTGAAGCACACTCAGAGGGCCAGCAGGCAGGAAGTGAAAAGAGAGGACTGGCAATTCCAGTAGCAGAGAGAAATCACCACTTTATCTCCCCTGGATTAATGAGATGGGGGCACGGTGGAGGGAGATTCAGACTGGAGAAGCCAGTACCAACTGTCCTGTCCCTGTCTTTCTGGACCCTGGGAGGCAGATGCAGGAGTCCTTAGGTGCAGTGTGGCAGTCGGCTTCCAAGGTGGGCCACAAGGATCCCTGCCTACTGGAACCCACACCTTTGTGATGTCCTCTCTCCCACTGAGCCACAGTTGGTCTGGTCTGTTTGACCAACAGAATGTGATAGAAGTGATGGTATGACACCTCTGAAATTACATTATGTAAGACACTGTGGCTTCCGTGCTGATCACTCACTTTCCCTCTTGGCTCCCTCACTTTGGGGGAAGCCAGATGCCATGTCAAGTGACTTTATGTAGATGCCCAAGTGGGGAAGAAGTGAGATCTGCCAGAAACCACGGAACTTCAGCTCAGGTTGAACCCTCTGGCTGTACCTTCAGATGGCCGAAGCTGCAGCCAACAGCTTGACTATAACCTCATGAGACCCTTAGCCAGAACTACCCAACAATTTCATCCCAACTGCATAAAATAAAATAAGTATTTGTGATTTTGAGCTGCTAAATTTTGGAGTCATGTGTTACCCAGCAGAGTAACACAGCTGGGGGTGAATGAATGAGCTACCACCTTGACTCTCTGCTTCTCTTGCCCTGTATCAAAATTAGCCTTAGGTGTTCACTTGAAACTCTGACCAGATATAAATGGCTTAATGTTCTCATTAGTTTACTCTGAAAAGGCCTATTTAAATAAACAACAATTAAAACTTGAGAGATAAACAAGTTTTGTCTTTTAGTAGCCTAACCTATAACTTATTAAAATGTCGTTTCTAAAGAAAAATGGTTGTCTTAATAATAATAATGTAATTGCTTCAGATAAATTAAACTTCATACTCCTAAATACTAGTTCTTATCTCACTGAGTGAATTGAATGCTAGGTCATTTCAAGAAAATGAAAATCAAGAAAAATGAGTGTCGATGGTGGTGAATTTAGAAAAAGTCAGTTTTAAAAGAGAGAATGTGCTGGAATAATTTGATCCTTTTCCTATACAATCTTTACTCAAGGTATGAATTAACAACATGACAATAACATTCTGAAAATGAAAAAGAAAACCCACAGCTCAGAGGCCCTTCCTATCTGGGTCCACACCGCTCTGTCAAAGAGAGTTGTTTTCAAAGGCAGGGAAATACCACTGCCCCGCTCGGGTGTGGACGGTCCCTTCCAGGCTTTAGATTCTTATCTCTAACTTTCATGATGCAGCATGAATCTACTTCTTTATTGGGTCTTCGGTGAAGAAGAAAAAGAAGACACTATCTTTCAATAGACTTGTTGTTACAGTCTAGACTTACCCTTTTTTTCCCTGCAGAGAAAACAGTTCCCTAGATTCTGTTTAGTAGTTTTGTTTGCTTTAACATTTTGAGTCTTTTAATGTTTCTTACAGTGTTCTTTCTGCAATTTTTCTGTCATCTCTTTGGATGTGAGCCCCCCAAATCAACGAAGTACCAAATGCAAGAAATCATCTCTCTAAGTCCCTTCCATGTAATAGGTCTGTCCCTTGAATTTAGAATCACTGTGTCTAACATGTTACCTTAATAAGAGAAGGACATGGTGTTGCTTCTTTTTCTAATGGTAAAATCTCAAAATTCGTAGGAATAAACTCATTCTTCATTGGAAGTTTAAATTTCCCATTCAGTTCAGCATTTTGCCATTTCTGGATAGATGATGAAAAACAGAGTTTAAAAACAGTCACTTCACTTAATATCCAGGCAAATATTAAGGGGATAAATGTCACATAGCATTCTTTTCCATCAAAAACAAAAAGGCTACTCCTCAGATCTACTGATGACTTTTTATAAAACTTGAGTTGGAGTCTCAAGTACTAATCAAGGTTTATATTTACCTCGCTTTCCTCTTTCCATATCTCCAAAATGACCAAATAGGGTTAAGAAATAACCTGAGATTGTGGAGCACTGAGAGGCTAATTGGTCCATATGAAGATAATGTTTGCCTCCTAAAGAATAAGGAATAATCTGTACAGGAATATTTCCTGCAATGGCTAGGGAATAGGTCGTTTATTTTTTCTTCTTACCCAAGGACATGCTTATAGATTTTAGAGAGGGGAAGGGAGGGAGAAAGAAAGGGAAATGTGGATGCGAGAGATAAACATTGATCAGTTGCCTCTCGGAGGCACCCTAACCAAGGATCGAACCCACAACCTAGGCATGTACCCTGACTGGAAATCAAAACCATGGCCTTTTTGGTTTATGGGATGACGCTCAAACCAACTGAGCCATACGAACTGGGGTGTTCATAGGTCTTTTATATGAGTTAAAATTTTAGCTACACTAAGTTACTTACATGTGTGATCTGAAAACAAGGCTAAATGGGGCTTCTTTCACTTCAGTACTTCTTAATACCAGGCTCACACCTCTCACAAATGACCACGTGAACTTTCAAGTGAAGCAGTAATTCAAGCACAAGGTTAAGGACAAACTTGAGGTTTAAGTCTGGATCATGGGACAGGGCTGACACTATCTGCAGGTTAGATCTGTTCCACAGCCTAGTACCAAAAGCTAAATGGAACAGATCTCAGGCCATCGATTGCTGAACTCTAATTTATAAGGCTTTTCATTGTTTAAAAAAGAAATAAAAAGCAACTGACTTCCAATAATTCTGGGTTTGATAATTTGGTCTCCAGATGATGTGGCAGGGCCTGGCAGCTTCTGCAATTCTATTCTGGCCCCTGCATTTGTGTCTTTTGGCACTGGGGTTGTGGGGATGTTGGCCATACTATTTGTAAGTGGCAACTTAAGTCTCTAGGAATGGCCGAACAGTGGAAACCATTAAGCACTTGGTAATTTCACTGCTGAGCTCCCAGATAAATTTGTTTTTAAAAAAATGCCAGCCCTGGCTGGCATAGCTCAGTGGATTGAGCGCGGGCTGTGAACCAAAGTGTCGCAGGTTCGATTCCCAGTCAGGGTACATGCCTGGGTTGCAGGCCTTAGCCCCAGCAACCGCACATTGATGTTTCTCTCTCTCTCTATCTCCCTCCCTTCCCTCTCTAAAAATAAATAAGTAAAATCTTAAAAAAAAATTTTAAAAAAAATTTAAAAAATAAATAAATAAATAAATAAATAAATGCCCATGCAGGGCAGAGCTGTGCTGGTCAGAATTTGGTGAATAGGGGTTCTCTCTTGTTTTAGGATTAGTTCAGACCCAGCACTAACTCATGGAAGATCAGCTTCCTCACAGTTTAGCAAGGTAGGGCCCCAGTGAGCTCCTTCTATGCTGCGAATATGTCAAAAGTACCAGTAATGATTTTCTTTCTTAAACTGTTTCTTCTTTTTTCTGTATCGCCAATACCCAGGTACATTTAACAAATGTCCCATGAATAAAGGACACAATCTCAAAGCTACACAATGAGAACTGTAAAGGAAAATGTACTAGAAAAGTAGATAGGACTCACAAACAGAATCTTGCCTACTGATGAAAGGGACAACACACTACCTAAATATCCCTGTTTGGAAAAGCCAATCCTCCTCCCTATGTTGACAAAAAGAGCAGTGATGCAGCATGAGGCACAAAATACAGCACCTCCTCAAGAGCAGACCTTTCCCTGCCTGTATTCCCAGCAAGATCATGAGCTCTCTGGGGCCCTTGCGTCTGTTTTTCATGCTTCCGACTCCCGTCTCTTCCTGCCCGTCTGTCTTGGTATCTTTGCTTCTCTGTGTGCTTTGGACTTCAATGATCTCTGACTGCATGAAGCTGGAAGTCTGCCTGACAGCCCTGCTGGTCTGACAGACACAGAAGAAGGAGGCCATATGCCATTTCTTCAGGCCAAACCTAAGGCCCAGCTCTCTAGCTCCCTCTTTATTCCTCTCAGGATGGTACAGACAGCACTGAGCGGCCACTGGCCGCACCTCGGGCTGTGAGCTGGTTGACCTCGGGAGCTCATGTTGGTATGCCCTTCTCACAAAGACTTCTTCGCAGTTGGGTTAACCATACCTTAATGACTTCATCTGGTATAGCTTCTTGTTTGTAGTGGGTTCCATACCATTCTTCTGTGCGATCAGTTTGTCCTTCAAAAGATTTGGAAACTATTGCAACCCTAGAGATAGAGGGGAAAAACAAAGAGAAAAAAAAACCTTTATGCTGTGATTGGGTAGCTCACTTGGTTAGAGCATCATCCCAATACTCCAAGGTCAGGGCACATACAAGCAGCAGCCAATGGGCCTGGCTGGTGTGGCTCAGTGGACTGAGCACCAGCCTGGGAACCAAAGGGTCGCTGGTTTGATTCTAGTCAGGGCACATGCCTGGGTTGTAGGCCAGGTCCCCAGTATGGGGTGTGCGAGAGGCAACCATACAATGATGTCTCTCTCCCTCTCTTTCTCCTTCCCTTCCTCTCTCTCTAAAAATAAATAAATAAAATCTTCTAAAAAAAGCAGCCAATGAATGTATAAGTAAATGGAACAATAAAATCAGTATTTCTCTTTCTCTAAAATCAATAATTTTTAAAAAAATTAAAAGAAAAAATCTATAAATTCATGTTGTATATATAAAGTTATAGAGCCTCACTCATGAAAATGTAAATAATATCTACGAATGTATTGGGCCTTTAAGACCCAGAAGATCCAACAAGGCTTAGCTGAAATAGGCAATGTGTGTACAGAGGTCTCCGATCAAAGTCTCTGTATCCTTTGGTTATAGCCCAGCATTTTTAGTGGGAAAAAGTACTTCCAGGAAAGGTTCTTGTGGATATGCTATTGACTAAAAGAGTAGTAGTTGGGGGGGGGGGGGGTGGAGACAAAACAAGGTCAGTTGAAAAGTACTCCTTAAAAATTAAACTTCCCAGGAACAGCTCAGGCCTGGAGTTAATAAAAATGTAAACCCTTTGGCTCATGTGTAGATACAAAAAGCCGAAAACACACCTTTATTATTACTTGCTAAATTTGTGCTTTATGCTTGTTTGTTTTTTCTGCAGAGACTACTATCTACTATGTCTACTACACGTACCTTAGCCCTCCTGCTGCTTGGGGAGAGGGGGGCAAGACCGAGAAGCACCTCTCTATCTTCTTGTTTATTAAAAGCTTTCTTGATGGGAAAGTAGAAACAGCTCAGAAGTCAGAAGGAAGAAGGAAGTTCAGGGAGGGAAGTCAGAGGTGGCATGATGCCAAGAGGTAAGGGAACAAAAGATTACAAGCAGAGGAGCAAAAGAAGCTCTGTTCCGGTAGCACGCCGGCCCCTGTGGAGGATTATCAGGAACACGTCTTGCTCCCGTACCTTTTAATTATCAAAGTTGGAATCACTATGCTCCCGTCAGCAGACTCAGCCCCATAAAGAAAGAAATCTTACCCTGGAGCAACCCCAGCCGGGCCTGGCAGCTGGCAGTTATCCAGGCTGTCATGCCCTCTATCACTGACATACTGCAGCTACCACTGGCAGAGCCACCGAGATCAACCCTATGTAGAAGAAACATTTTTCCCCCCAAAGGTGACTGTAGAGAGCAAGAAAGGTTCTCAATTCTAATTGTATATGATACCAAATTTAGAAACAGGCAATTTAAACAAAAGTAAAATATATGCTCTTGCAAATTCACTCCTACAAAGTGTTGCTGGGTCAAATTATTGGCTATAGGGCAGCAAGAATTATGTGACCATAATTTAAAAAAAAAAACTAGATATATTGATTGATTTTAGAGAGAGAGAGAAACATTGACTGGTTACCTCTTACATACACCCCAAACAGAGACCGAACACCCCACAGGGAACGAACCCCCCACCTTTGGTGTATGGGATGACGCTCCACCTGAGCCACACCGACCAGGGCCTATATGAACACAATTTAAGTAATCTTTCTTGCCAAAAAGTACATCCTTATCATATAATCTTGACAGCACTACCTTGTATTTGTGTAACATTTTTCAATTTTGCTAAATTATTTTGCATCAGATAGAAAGATAAAATACTATTGCTATTTTGCAGATGGGCAGGTTTCAAGGAAATTAAATGGGAGCCAGTGTTCGTGACATTATATAAAGTTAACTTTTCACGTGTCCCCTTTGCAGGGTGATGAACTCTGAGGTTTCACATTAGTTACTCAATAAACACTGGTTGATGAGAAAAGTGATCTATCCAAGATCTCATGGCTAGTAGGTGACAAAACCACACATAAATGGTCACTAAAAGGAACCTTTACAATTGTCTTGTAAGTCCTATTATTAAGTTTGAAGCTCTTTCTCCTTGTGCTGATAATAGGAGGTTTTGTTTTTAAAAGGTCTGTAATAAAATTCAGGAGGACTTAGTTTGATTTTTTTAAAGAATGTATAGCTACAATGTTTTACTTGACTAAAATGATTTAGTATGTGTTCTAAGTATTTTTCTTCAATATATTTTAATCATGTAAGCAAATGCATAAATCACCCTATGAGCAGAAGTTTTTATCTCGATGAAGTCTAGTTTATCAATGTTTTTTATTTAATGGTTACTGTTTTTTATGTTCTAAAAAATCTTTGCCTAACTCAAGGTTTTAAAGGTATTTTCCTGTGTTTTCTTCTAGAAGTTTAGAGTTTTAGCATTTATACTAAGGTCTATAATCTATTTCAAATTAATTTTTGTGAATGGTATAAGGAAAAGGTCAAGTTTCATTTTTTCCATATGGATGATGGATAAGGGAAGAGTACCATTTGTTGAAAACACTTTCCTTTCCCAATTTAATTATGTTGGTGCCTTTGTCAAAAAATAAATTGACTAGTAATGAATGGTTAAATAAAATGTGATATATACATGCAATGGAATATTATGCAGCATTAAAAAGGAAATCTTAATATTACGTTAAGTGAAATTAAAATATGTTGTATTATTCTACTTATAATAGGTATTTAACAAAGTATAAACAAAGTAGAATGGTGATAACCAGGGATAGTAGGAGGGAAAAAAGAGGTTGTTTAATGGGTATATTTTTAGTTTTGCAAGATGAAAAAGTTCTGGAGACCTGTTTCATAACAATCCAAATGTACTTATCATACTGAATCATACACTTAAAAATGGTTAAGGTGGTAAATTTTGTGTTGTATGTTTTTTACCACAATAAAAAAAGAAATCAATTGACCATATATGTGTGGGCCTACTTCTGGACTTTCTGTTCTATTATAATGATTTCTTTGTCTATCTTTATGCCAATACTACAATGTCTTAACTACTGTAGCTTTATAAATAGTAAGTCTTCAAATCTAAATCCTCCAATTTTGGGGGGAGGGGGTGGTGCAAGAGTGCTCTGGCTAATCTAGGCCCTTTGTATATCCATATGAATTTTGAAATCACCCTACCAACTTCTGCAAGAAAAAAAAAGCCTACTAAGATTCTGATTGTGATTGCACTGAGTGTGTGAATCAGATTAGAAAGAAGTGACATTTTAACAGTATCAAGCCTCCTAATCTCTGCACAAGATCTTTAGTTTCTCTTGGCACTGTTTCATATATTTTTTGTGTAGAGGTTTTGCTTAATTGGTTAAAGTCATTCCTAAGTATTTTATGATTTTGTTGCTAAATGTAAATAATTGTTTTAACTTTAAAAATATTTCTATTTTGAAATAATTGTAAATTTGTAGGATGTTACAAAAATAGTACAAAGAGTCCTGTGTACTCTTCATCTGGTTTCCCTCAATGGTCACATCTTCTTAATCATGGTACAATATCAAAGCGCGGAAACCGGTATTGGTACAATGTGTGTATATTATAGTTCTATGTCATTTTTTTAAAATTTAATTTTCCCTTTGTTTGTTGCTAGCATATGCCTGGAAAAGTTCAAACAAGGGTAACTAGGAAAAAAGACTTTGACAGAATAGTTCTGTTAGAAGGATTTCTTTCCTTCCAAAAGTTCTACCAAATGGTTGATTTTATTCATAAAATGATTGTGTCAAAAGCAAATTTTACTCAATTGTTATGTTCTCAGGAGAATTTTGGAAATATGCCCTTGATAAAGGAGAAAAATTAAAAATGAAAAATATGTGGTCAAATATATTCCTTCTATTATTTGACTTCAGAAAAATACAGAGGAGATTCCATTTTAAGGGAGAAACATCACATGGTAGCTCATACTCTCTTTGGGGTTGACCCTCCTGTAACAGTCACACCTCTGTTACTGTAAGAGCCTCTCCAACTTTGGATCTCCCGGTTGGCCACTGGTTGGTCAGAAGAATTCTAAGACTATAATCCTTACTTCTACTTGAAAAAATACAGTGTCCTCACTTGCTTATAAAACCGGTAGGTGAGCTGATACCTTGGGCATTTGAGTTAGGGGAAAGCCAGGTTAAGACGATCTATTATTATATTTTATTCATGATAGAATCTTCATGTTTTAGAGATACTGCTTCAAAATCCTTCCCGTGGAGGGAGGATAAGTGCAGAGGGGTGGGTAAGGATAACAAAGACTGGCCATGTACTGACTGCTGAGGTTTGGTATTGGTACATCACATTATTCCCTCTACTTTGTAATCATGCTTGATAAACATTTTTAAAGCATTTTATTCACAGTTTCAAGTTTTCCAATTTGAACATTATTGAAAAATTAGTATGTAACTAAAATCTGCTGAGTGACTCACCGGACATTTTCTGGTCTGAGTTTATCAAGAACCATCTCTATTAAATCAGGTCTAAATTCTTCCAGTAAATATTCAGCTGTGAGCACTTCTTCTATGGGATAATACTGTAAATAAATAAATAAGTAAATAAATGTATAAGGCTAACTTATTAAAAAGCAATCAAATCTCTAATACATGAAATCTATTATTTTATACCCCCCTTTCCTTCAATTCAATTTTAATACACTAGAAAAATTTCTCAATTTTTTTCTCTTTCCTACCACACTTTTAAGCAGTTTTATATTATGGCATGACTTTATACTTAATTTCCCAATATACTTACATTATAGAAAACAAAATTGAAAAATGTGAGTAATATTTCTGCCTAAAAACTGAGTAATTGTTAATGAAGAAAATTTGATGGTTAAATGCTGACATCCACAGTATTCTTACTATAACGTAAATACATTTTTATGAACCAAACTTCTCAAATTTCTATGAATGTAATCAAACAAACATTTATAAGGTTGTTGTGGGGAAAAATGGCTTATATTTTTGGCTAATGGGGAAAAATAAGGTAAAAGATGTTTTTTAGTAAGAACAACTTCCAATATTCTGAGACAGACTGATTGATCCATTCATTCAACAAGTATTTAGTGAACACCTACTCTGTACCAGATAGTGTTCTAAGGGCTACTGTGGATACAGCAGCAGCAATAGATGAGACAGGTGATGTCCCTGTTCTCAAAGGACTATACTATAATTGGGAAGGAGGGAGACAATAAATAAATACTGTCATTGTATGTACAGGTGCTGTGAAGAAAATTAAAAAGGGGCAGAGGCATGATGGGGAGGTCAGAGAAGGTCTCTCTGAGGAGGAGACACATGAGCAAGGACCCCAAGGATAAGGGTCTTCCCCCACATAGCCATGCAAAGGTTAGAGAGTATACCAAGAAAACGTCAAATATAAGGGCCCTGAGTGGAGGAATGAACTTAATGCTTGAAGATAAGGCAAATAGTATCACTGGAGTGAAGTGGGAATGGGAGGAGTAGGTCGGGGGGATATGCAATATGGTCAGAGAGACAGGCTGGGGACAGATCACCTTGAAGACCAGGGTAAAATTGTGGATTTTATTCCAACTTTGATGGGAAACTACGGAAGGACTTGACACAGAGGAGTAAAACAATCTAACTCTGGTTTTCAAAAGATCACTAAGGCTGGAAAAATAAGCTAAGTGGGGACAAGGAAGAACACAGGGAACCCAGATAAGAGACTGTGATGGTAGTCCAGGCAAGAAACGATGGTAATTCAGACTGGAGTGGTAGGAATGGAAGTGGAGAAAAGAAAAGTGAATACATGATCTACAGCTTTCCCATAATTAGCTATTAACACATTGTAGAATTGAAAAATATTTAAAGTCAATAAGTAAAATACCTATGTAATAAAAATATTACAGATGATAATTTTTAGGATGATAAAAATTAAGATTAAGCATGTCTTGATATCAAAGTTTGCCAGGTTGCTACAAAGTCTATCTAAAAATTTATACTGCAGCTAGCTTCAATTTCTATCATTTCTGCAGTATTGAGAGTAATACATGCAGGATCACTGAAATACTCGACACACCAATACATATAATAAAATAACAGCACACTTACATGCAATATCCCCGCAATCTTAGAGGTGTAGCCCCGTGGCCTCTCTTTATCTTTAAACCTAAAAGCAACAGCATTCAAGTCCTAAAATGGAAAGTTAATCCAATTAGACCCAAGTCAACTATTATTTAGAAATACCTTTTGTGTGTGTGTTTGGTTTGCACTATAGATTTTCTACTCCATACTTAACTTCATTACACTTTCAGAAAAAATGACTATGCTTGATTTAAAAATGCATAGAGCATGAATAAAAATAACAAGTGATTAGGAAAACTGTGTGGAAGAACCTCGTGAGATCCAACAGTTAGTTGCATAGGTGGTAATTTTGCTGACCCATTCAGAGAACTACACCCAGATTAGCACTACAGTCATAAACTTCACAGAGACTATACCGCAAAACTTTTGCAAAATTTTTACAAGCCTGTAAAAATTTAGAAGACAAATAATGTTTTTTTCTTATGAAGGGAGGAAGGGAGGAAGGGAGGGAGGGGGGAAGGGGGGAAGGGGGAAAGGGAGGAAGGGAGGGAGGAGGGGAGGAAGGGAGGGAGGGAGGAAGGAAGGAGATAGCTAGGCTTTCCCATCCATATATACAATAAAATCACTCTTAAGACCACAACCATACATGAGACAATTCACTATTTATTTGAAGTTTGCTGCAGATTTTCATGATCAGATCTGAAAATGAAAGAGCTCATACAGCTTCAGACAGAGTAAAGTAAACCCAGATACAAGCTCAAGAAACTGCTGGCATTCTTCTGAGGGACAGAAAAGCAATCCAATTCCTTCCCTTTTCCCTCCTGAGAGCCAATCAGACTAGTCCAACTCAGCCTCAACTAAAGCTACTATGCATTATAAAGTTTTACTTAGATTAGGAAAAAAATACTTAAAAAGTTTCACAGAGCCCTAAATTTAAATTAATTCACCTATTCATATATGTTTTCTGAAAATTTTCCTTAAGAAGAATTTTGGTGAAAAGAAAGTACCTTGCACTCTTGGAAAACCCATTCTTGAGGTCCTTCTGCACGTAACTTCTGAATGTATTCAAACATGTGCAAAATTATATCTTCAACATGTACTGGAAAAAAGGGGCACACTTAAAAACCATTCAGCCCTCAAATTCTTTAAAGCAGTGAACTCACTCCTAAGGTAAAGTCGGGTAAGTGGAAGAGGGTCCCTCTACAAATTGAGTTCTCCCCTCCCTGAGACTGGTTTCAGGGTCCCGCACGCAAGGCCCTCCAGGTTCCAGGATGTGACAGAACGGGCTCTGGAGCAATAAGTGAGCCAAGTACGCATTTACGGGTGCCAACACAACGCTCAGATGTTAAGGTGGGAAAATCACCCATGAAATGAAGGGCACATACAAATGAAAAATACAGTGGAGAAAGCGTACAAATTTTATAGCTTTACAACATAAAACAGATCCACAGCATGAAGGAGTTAAAAAATGTAAATCATAGTAAGTCAGTTTTCATTCAAAAACAACAACAACAAAAAACTCAATACTTACATAATCCTTCCTCAGTCAAGTCCACGTTAATGATAAAAAACATAAAACCTCGGGCTCCTTCCTTCTGCCCGCCAACGAGAGTATTTACCCAGCCTGTAACATGCAACAGAAATAACATGATTGCATGATTTCAGTAGAGGGAATTTAAAAAAGAAAATTCATATTGTATGTTCCCAAAAGATTAGAATGGACCTCTTGTAGAAAAGACTGGGGAAAAAAACACACAGAAAAAGTTCATAAAAGCAATTTCAGATACTGTGGAAGACTCAAGGAATTTTCGTGGGGTTGGAAGCTTTCTTTAGGACCCCTCAAGTCAGTTCCCAAGTCAAGGGTAGAATACTGTGTGTAAGTGTTATGTAAAGCAAAGCCTGAGCTGAGAGGGGCCTTGGAAATCATTAACTGACTAGATCCTACTACTTCCTCTGGTTTGAAAGTTATGAGCAGACAAATAAATAATGGGTACTGACATTTCACAGAGATGGGAAAAAATATCCAATGTGAGTTTATACTTTTTAACATCTTTATAAATTTTTTAAAAGTACCAAAATATTTTATGAAATGCCTAACTTTTACTGCTCAATGCTGAAGGGTAAAATAAATTATGAAAATTTTTTTCAAAATCCAAAGCAAAGCCCTGGCTGGCATCACTCAGTGGATTAAGCGCCGGACTGTGAACCAAAGGGTTGCAGGTTCAATTCCCAGTCAGGGCACATGCCTAGATTGCTGGCCAGGTCCCCAGTAGGGTCAATGTGAGAGGCAACCACACATTGATGTTTCTCTCCCTCTCTTTCTCCCTCCCTTTCCCTTTCTCTTAAAAAAAAAAAAAAAAAAGAAGAAGAAGAAAAAAACCCAAAGCAAAAAACTAAGCACACTTAACAACCACCACCTCTCTCTCTCCCCCATAAACCCCAAACAGCCTCTAATCCAAAAATGTTCTTTCACAGGAAAATATTTAAGAAAAAACGAGAGCCAGAGTAAAAAGATATGGTGTGGTACTATACTCAGAAGCTGGCACCCTAGTGACTTACCCTTTGATTTAAGTTCTGATAACAGACTTCCAGGCCCTTCATGTCCAATGAGATGACCAAGATAATGACCAGGGTTTGATTTGTAGTATTTCTGAAGGTCAGGTATGGGAAATGTCACATAAAGATTCCTAATATCTTTAATAGGTACTATTTTATAATTTTTCTGGAGGGGAAAAAAACAAATCACAAAAGATTAGCTATATACAATTCCCACTGAATAAAATATTTATAAACTATGAATACTTATTTTCATGGAAGAATTCCAAATTCAAGGGGGATTCTATTGCCGAAGAAAATCACACTGACCGTAAAGAAATAGTCACCTGGCCTCTTTTTTGGTGAGATGTCATAAGAGTTGGTATAAAGCTCATGTTTTGTCCCCCAGACATGTAGCTAAATCCTTCCAGATGCTTCCTTCTGGTACTGGATTCTAGCTTTTATAGTCCCACCAAGGTTATAGCTATCAAAACTACCTTTAGCGTGCAAAGATCAGATTATATTGATATCTTTTTGGTGATATATGTCCTTAATAATATGAAATTGATTTGATTTTCCAGCTAAATATTAAAAAACTACATAAATAATAAAACCTCCAAAAATTTCCATGTACTTTTTGGTAAACTAGGTATACAGGAGAGGGACCCAAAAAAACTCAGTTATCTTCTGCAGGGGGCCCTTGTGGCACAGGCTTCCCCTGCTAGGAGACTGTTTTAGGAATCTGTCTGTATCAGTGTATCAGTGGTGTTGTTGTGAGAAGTTGCATTCAGCTTCAGTGAATTTTTTGCCCATTTCAGCGTGTTTGCCCATTTCATGATGGGTGACTTACAAGTGCACCTGCCCACATCGTGCTGAATATTCAGCCGTTTTTGACCAAAAACAGCAAGACCCCTGAGCCCCACCACCCCTATTCACCCAATCTCACCCTGAGAGACTTATTTTTTTGTTTCCCTGGATGAAAAGCCCTCAAAGGGAAACAAATAATGGCACAAGCAACTAAAAGGCATCTAAATTAAGGAGTTCAAAAATCATTTTCAGCAGTGGGAAAAAATGTCTCGACAGGTATACTGCATCATCAAATGGAGAGTACTTTGAAGGTAACTGAAGTTTATACATGTAAAATAAATACACGAGTTTTTATCAATTCAATTTTGGGGGGTCCCCACTCATATAAGTCCATAAATTTAAAAACCACAACAAAACCAGAACACATGCACTTACTTTAAGATGTTCTTCTTGGAAAGGGTGTTCGGGGAATTCTGGCAATGGGACATTTTTGTTCTCTACTTCAGAAAACAACTTGACCACCAGATCAGTCAACTCATCTAAAGATTCTACAAGAAGAGAGATAAGGAAAACAATTTAATCTAATCATAACATATGACAAGTAGTGTTTAAAACCTTAAGGTCATATATACATATATAAAATCACATCATACACCTTAAACTTACACATGTTGTATGTCAGTTACATCTCCATAAAGCTGGGGTGGGGGTGAGGAAACTTAGGATCTCCTAAAAATCCTCAGAACTATTAAAGTAAAAATGTAGAATTAAAAAAAAAAACCTGCTTCAGATAAAATTGAAGCACTCAGTTAAGTCCTACCAGTGCCTATATAACTTCTAAAGCTGTTAAATAATATTAATAATGATTATACTTCACATGTCTGGAAACTGACTATTTTATCTATGATTCCTATACTTAAACTGTCAGCTGACAGATGGGATATTCACTTTATAAACTGACACAGTCTACAGCCATTGTTAAAAGTCAGATGTTAAGAGTTTGCAAATGATTGATTTTATGGGGAAATAGTACAAAATGTGAAAAGGATGCTGGGTGACTGGGGATCAGGGTACCTGGATTCTAACCCCAGCTTTACCAAGCAACTATGTCAACTGACTGCTTGGACAACTGGTTAACCACTCCTGGTTCTGTAGAAAAAGAAAGTTGGGTGGGATGATCACAAGTCTCGTCCAAGTTCTAACATTAAATTACTCTTTACTGTAATAGGCCAAACTCACTCAAAGACTTTTAATCATTAATAAAACTATGTGGCCACTTAAATCAAGTCTTCCTATGCTATTATTTACCTGGCCTTTTATTTTTTATAGAGTTGTACTTGCAAAAGTTTATAAAGTTATAACATGTTCAATGTTCACTGCAGCACTGTTTATGACAACAAAAACAGGAACTGACCTAAACCTCTACCAATGTGTGGATGTTATGAAACATCTGTACATTAGAATTTTATGCAGCCATTAATGAGGAAGAGATCTAAAATATGCTAATATAAAAATATCTCAAAGATCTATTAAGCAAAAACTTCAGGCTATAAAACAATGCCATGTGATATAATCTCATTTAATTTTTTTAATCCTCACCCAAGGACATTTTTTCATTGCTTTTAGAGAAAGGAAGGGAGAGAAGTATTAATGCCAGAGAGAAGTATCGACTTGTTGCCTCCTGTGCACCTGGACGGGGGATCAAACCTGTAAACTAGGCATGTGCCCTGACCAGCGGCCAAATATGCAACCTTCTGGTTATGGGACAATGCTCCAACCAAATGAGCCACGCTGGCCAGGGTTCATTTAATTTTTTAACAAACATACATATATGTAAGTATATTAACAAAATTCTACTTTGGAAGTATAAGAAATGCCATAAGTGACTGTCTTTTTTCTTTCTTTATTTTTTTAATGAAGGTGACTGACTATCTTTGAGGGGAGGGTATAGAGGTCATAGGAGGGGATGAGGAAGAACAACTTGATTTCCATCTTAAATCTTTCAGTGTCAGATGAAAATGTTTCCATGTATAGACATTACTATTATTCTAAAAAGGAAAAAGTGAAAAAAGGTTATCTTTTTCTAAACAAGATAACCATTCACCTTGATTCTGTCTCCTTAAAAATAGGTTACTTATAAATGGTATAAACATTCATCACTTGTTACTGTCAAGAAGCATTTGGATCAAATAAGAAATTTCCCTTGATACTCTATGACCCATTTTGAACTTTTCCATGAACTTTTTAGAGAGCACTTAATCACTATTTGAGAACTGCCTTTATATGTATGAAATTCTCTTCTAGCCTACAAACTGAGTATTTGCACTTTATTTACAAAACACATGTTATTTTTACGTTGATTTTTTGACATGTATGAAGGACCCCAAAATGCTCAGAACCAAATGGCAGACCAGTGACTGCATGTTACATGACAAGTGAATTTGGGGATTGGCCAGCTACATTTGGAGTGAGCCATGTCGGTGACATCTATGACATAAAGAGACGCAGATGGGTCATGTGACATGAAACAAGGTGTGCAGCCAACAAAGGTTTGGGGCCTTAAGTCCTGATGACAGCAAAGTCTTTTATAGCGAGGTTCTACCAGGTGTGACTTTTGAGTATTTCTAGCCTAAAAGCATAAATTCACAATACAGTTTTTTAAAGGCAAAGCAGCTGTACAATGCTGTATAGTCTGTCTTCACCACTAAGCTGTGGGCTGTCAGTGATCAGAGAACTGGGTCTCATCCACTTTTACATCATCAGGATTTGGCATCCCAGTGTCTGTACTTGAAAGATACCTAATGCCAAGTGTCCATGTAATTACTGTGGACACAACTAGAGGGATGGCCCCTGAGGAGAACAAAGAACCTTCTACCTGGAAACTCTTCCCTTTCCCTCCTCCTGGAAGGAGGAACAGATTATCTATTAATCCTCCTAGAGATCCTGCTTCCTCTTAACATCTCTGTACTGTAAGCACACCTCTCCCAGGCCCCTGAGCACGGAGGTCAGCCACACTGGGAGAGCAATGTGTATACGATGAGGGACTGATGAGGGACCAATGAGGGACCAGAAACATTTCGTTTCTTTTAGACACTATTCCATCACTGCCACTAAAACGAGAACACTGAGGGCAGTGTGCATGTATGATTCATCTGCGGTCATTAACCTGTCCAATAAGTGCTCACTGAAATCACACTTTTTCCCTCAATATGACATAGACAAAAATGCAGCTTAAGCATCTATCCCCAGGACTAGGCTCTAAATTCCAATAATATTTAACACTCTAGAGCTACCTCTATTTAGAAAACACATAGGATTATACTTTTTTTATTAGCAATCTCTTCTTGGACCCATTTTATATCTTGACTGCTATTGTCAAATTAAAAATATATATATAAAATTTATTTTCTAACTATAAAAGTAACATTTGCTAATAGCAGAAAATGTAGAAAAACAAAAGCAAAAAGAAAACAAAAGACATCCATAATCACATGATTCCGGGGTGCTAAGAGAAATTACCATTCATGGAGCATTTGCTATGTGTCCAGCACTACACTGAATACTTTTTCTACATTATCTCAATTAAACCTCACAACAGGTATGAGGTACCACCTCCACTTTACAAATGCAAAAACTGAAGTTCAGAGAATTGCCACACAACTGAATAAGGAGTACATTTGGAACTCAAACGCAAGCTGTCGGACTCTAGAGGTGAGTGCTTCACTACTATCCCACATTATTAAGTTTCTGGTACGTGTCTGTCTATTTTCTCTTGTGTCTCCAACTTACATAAGTTGTAAGAATTTTTTATGTAAATTTTTGATGTAAGAGTTTTTTACATACATAAGTGGGATCACATAGCACACAGTGATTTTATAGAAGAGTGCTCTGTTTCCTATTTTGTCCCCAAGCACCACCCAAGGCACTGGGGACAAAGCAATGAACAAAATGGTTTCTATTCTCAAGTAACTAAGGTTCTGATAGAGTAGACAACAATAAACAAATATTTAATATTTCAGGTGATAATAAATGTTATAAAGAAAAGTAAAGCAGGAAGGAGGAAAGTGAGAGAAGAAACACTATTTTTTATAAAATGCTCCATTATTTTGCTATAACATCATTATTTTAGCCAATCTCCTATTTTAAACATTTAGATTGATTTTCACTTTTCCCTAATAAGTATTATATTGACCACCACCCTCCCCCCCGCCCCAAAAAATCCTTGCATATCACCTGTTAGGACAACTCTGATTACTTCCTTAGACTGCTCTTATAAAGGTAGAAATGTACATTTTTTCTCCCCATGTCCTCCCATTCCCAGTGCGGACCAGGCAAAGGGCTGGGGCCGAGGGGTGTGTGGGGTTTGCTCTGCCTCCACTGTCTGTACAGTCAGTGTAAGAACACAGCCTATGGTGAGCACCGGGAGGCCCACCTGTTCTTTTTAAAGGTAATACATCTTGTTAAACCGGCCTCCAGAAAGTGTGGAACAACTGTATAAATTGTACACACCACCACCAATACAAAAGCATATCTGTCTTCCATAAAGAGTACTACTTACAACAAAACCAAAAACAAAATTATGGTAATTTGATAGGAGGAAACAATATATTATCATTAGTTAAATTGCATTTAAAAAAAATCAAACCTTTGTTTTTTAAACTTCAAAGTTTTCCCTGGTTATCACCATCTGTCTTTTAATATTATTTCTAGTTTTTGAGTTGTTATCAGGTCAATTCTGTCACTCTTTTCCTTTATATTTCCTTTCCTTGTTTTATATACCCAGAGCACCTGTGATTAATTTATATTTCCTTCAGTTCTCCATTTAAAATTGCATAAGCTCTTTTTCTACAAGGCAATCATTTTCAAAAGCCTCTGAGCAGATAAAAATATCTGATTGTAGCCTTCTTCCAAATACTTTGAAGAAGCCAAAATGCAAAATTTCATTATCTAAGTCAATGAAAAAAATTTAAGGATTCTTACCTCGACCTAAAACACAAATAGCCATTAAGTTGGATGAATAATAAGTAGAATGGAATTTCAGTAGCTCTTGTCTGACATCAATGCCTTCTTGGTTTGGTCTAGTCTCTAGAGTATATTTGTTACCTAGAAGGGAGGAAAAACATTACTTAGAAAAAGCAAAATATGTGGACTTAAAAAACAGAGTTCAAGCTAACACACACAATGATTAGTCAAATACGTTTAAATGCAAGCTAGATAAAAAAGACAGTATAGTACAAACTTGTAACATTTTAAACTATAGAGAATTCTCCCCTGGGGAACGTAAAGTTCTTTATAAAAATCATACTTCTTAAAACCCCTGTGAGACAGTAGGCATTATGAACACTTGTAAGACAAAATGAGATCCACATGGCCTTCATTCATACTTACTTTAATTCCCTATGTGCTCTGTAACTAATTAAACAGTCACTAAGGAATCTTTTTGAAACTTGCCAAGTTACTTGTGGAAATAAACGTACTATTCTTGGCTGAAGCATTAAATCTGTGATGTAAATTGCATTTAATTTTATCTAGACTAGTAAAAATAGGATTCAATGCTATTTTTATAAGTCTCAAGTGATGTACTGCTATGAGATCTCTTATGAAATCAAATAACTAATCAAATTAGGATGAAATATGCAGGTCAAAGCAAACAGCCAAACTGTCTAAGTACTACTTTTCTAATAAAGATCCTGCAATGCAAAGACTGAGGGATGGAGTTTCAATGATTGTTGTCTCTCTAAAAATGGCATCTTGACTAGCAATATCCTAAGATCCTATGTAGTATAACTTTTATTATTGCTCCTGCTTAAATGAGCTCCTGTCTTTCATTTGCAGAGTTGAAACTATGGCAGAACATATTCTTTTTTAAAAAAATATATTTTATTGCCTGGCTGGCATAGCTCAGTGGAATGAATGCGGGCTGCAAACCAAAGCATCGCAGGTTCGATTCCCAGTCAGGGCACATGCCTGGGTTGCAGGCCACGGCCCCCCAGCAACCGCACATTGATGTTTCTCTCTCTCTCTTTCTCCCCCCTTCCCTCCCTAAAAATAAATAAATCAAATCTTTTAAAAAATAAAAAATAAATATATTTTATTGATTATGCTATTACAGTTGTCCCATTTCCCCCCTTCACTCCCCTCCACCTTGTATACCCTCTCCCACCCACATTCCCCCCTTTAGTTCATGTCCATGTGTCATAAGTGCTTTAGCTTCTACATTTCTCATACTATTCTTGCCCTCCTCCTGTCTATTTTCTACCTACCATGTATGCTACTTATTCAGCAAACTCACAATTATTAACAACCACACCACAAAACCAAATGAAAGTAAGCAAACTAGAACAGGAACAGAACCACAGAAAGGGAGATCACATGGAGGGTTAGCAACAGGGGAGCAGGAGGAGGAGAGAATAGGAAACGGTGCAGAACATATTCTTGATATAATTTTCCCCTTTGGGTTACTATAATGGTTAATGAACCGACACGAGTAGTCCCCCTTTCACTAACGTGGATATCCAGAGGGAGCCACCAGATGGCGATCTCAGACCCAGTCTTTAGAACCCGGGAGCTAGCTGCATAGTACAGGGAGCCAAGATTCATGCCCCAGGAAGCTCCAATCATCAGATCTAGTACAGAGTGTGTGCAAGTACTCATTAACCTCTTTCTAGTTACAAAGCAACCAAATGTAATCATCTTTACTAGCAGCAGCCTGCTAGTCAAGTTTCTAGGTTCTTAACTAGTCTTCTCAGCTTTTCATTAAGAAACACTTCAATTCCAGATCGGCTCTCTGTGGGGTCCTGGGACATCCCCTCACTCTTCCTAGAGGACTCAGATTTCTTAAAAGTACCCCAAGTCTCAGTTCTTCAGGAAAAAAAAATATGCTTTTTGCTGGGTAATGGCCTGAAGTTCTCTCATTTTACAGTGAAACTTGAGCATTGATGGCGCTTTCCTGTTCCACTAACTGAAGATTCTAAAAGCCTCTGTTCCAGAGGGACTAGGCATAAAGCTCTTAGCCATTTACACTGCCAAGCTCAGATTCCTACAATATTTGGACAGAGGTCAACACACTGGGACACCTAAATCTGGGGAAATTAAGTTTCATTTCAACTGACTGTAAATGTGATAATAGAGAAATCAGATTATTGGTCTAAATGTGATCTGATTTGCCTATTCACAATCTAGCCAATATTCTGGTTTAAAAAAAATCTCAAAGTTTATGAAGACCAAGATTATGGCATCCATCTAGAATCTAAAATTCTTTCAGGTTAACCAGCTATAGCTCATTCTGCTTGGATTTGAATGTACCTGAATATCTTACCACTCTAATCTCTGCTCTTTATCTTTTTTAAAAGGTATAGAGATTTTTAAAAAACAGAGATAAAGCAGGAGCATACTCTAGACACATTAAAACATGGATCACTGGCAAAATACTGACAATTATAAGGAGCTAAAAGACCACAGCAGAATACTATAAAGCAAACAGAATGAACATTTATATGCAACAGTGGACGAACTTCACAACTTTAATGTTGAATGAGAAAAGCTAGACACAAAAGAGTATATACACTGTATCACTTCATTTACATAAAACAAAAACTAATCTGGGTTACGTGAAGGCAGACAGAGGTGCCCTCGGGGGTGGATAGTGACTACAAAGGGGTACAAAGTGGGTTGATGAGGTGCTGGTAATGTTCTGTTTCTTGATTGGATACTGATTCCATGCCGTGCTCAGGTTTTGAAAATTCAACGAGTTATACATAAATAACACTGGTATATTTATTTGATTCTTCAAATAGCAGCAAAAGTAAAAACAATTTAGCAAAACCAACACACTCCTCTATAAATTTATTATACTTCAATAAAAAGTCAAATGAAAAATGAGCCAAAGATGCCACTGCCAACAGCTATCTGGCTCACCTACGGTACACAATCTAATTATACTGGATCTCTGGCAAGACAGATAACTAGGGACAATCGCATTTGTTTTCAAAAGTAGCTTTTAGCCACAAATAGATATCATTCTACAAATCTACATGCTCATTTGTTTGCTGCCTGGACGTTTTCGGTCTTCCTAATACATGATGACAAAAGGAAATGGTGGTCCATTTAGAAACACATCCCAGAATGGCAGTTCTGTGTCCTTAGACGCTCCTGAATTAGAAAGAGGAAAAGGTTCTCCAGTATGACTCTCTTAGGGTCAGGATAGGCAGCTCTCAATACACTGAGAAAGACACATGGATACCAGATACAAATGGGCCAGAGCCAGGCTTGCTATTGTGTTTTCTAACCCTTTTATAATAATTCTTCTGTTTTCTAAAAACAGGAAAGCTAGCCATTGAAAGTTCTCAAGAAATAGGTGAGGAAATGAAAAAAAAAAAAGCAGAACACAATGCACAGAATTCCATCACTAGTCCATAAATTACTGAGTGGACTCTACTGCTGTCAGCACATGATTCTCCACCCAGGTAGGGAAGTGCAGAGGAGCAGGCACAGGCTTTGGTGTTGGCGGAGCCATCATCTAGTCCAGGATAAGCCCCCTTCTGGTTGTATAACCTTGCACAAGTTATCTAACTTCTCTGAGGCTCAGTCTCTTATCCTGACATTGGCAGGCTTGCACTGAATTAGGAAAAAATACATGTAAAAAAGCATAAGGAAGTATTTGACATTCAATATGGAGAATAGAAAGTCTAATGACACCAAGTGCTATTCAGGGACATGGAGAAATGAGGACTCAGACACTGCATGAGGGAATGCAGACTGAATCACCCTCTATAGGAAACAATTAGACAGTATCTGTTAAATCTGAAGATGTCCATGTCCTACTCTACAGTAATTCCACTCCTAGTACCCTAGAAACCTCTGTGCACAAGGAAACATGTACGAGGACTGCTCACAGCAGCACTGTTCCATTAACAGGAAAATGACGAACAGTGGTACACAGTTCAGTGAGTTATTCAAATAGCAGCAAAGATGAAAATAAAAAAAAACTGATCAAAAGCACACTTACCAATACAGACAACTCTTGAAAATATAACATTAAAGGAAAAAATACAAGTAGCATAGATTACTCACAATAAGATACAATTTTTACAAAGTTTAAAAAACTATACAACGTATTGCTTAGAGACAAATATATGACTAGCAATGTTTTTATAAAAAAAGCATGGGAACAATAATCACCAAACTTAAGAGAGTGGAGCAGGGAGCAGGGAGGCAAATGCAATCAGAAAAATACCCACCAGGTTCTCACACTATATTTGTAATGTTTATGTTTAAGTAGTGTAGAGAATAGTCTGGCAAATGCGTTTGTACCGATCTCTTAGGACCAACACTAAATCTGTAAAAATGTTAAAAGTATTTAACATTATACTTGATATATCACAGAAAATAAACACAATAAACACCAGCTACTACTGCTATGATTTGAACTGTAGGAGAGACTCCCAGTTTCTGAGTGTGTCATAGAAACCATGGCAGTAAAGTAGGGAAGAAAGCTCAGTAAAAGGTCCAGATGACTTTCCTCCACCTAAGAATGCATGTGTAAAGAACAATGTGAATATGGCCAGGATAACAAATACCAGTTCAGTCTCTAGACACATACTGTCCTAATTTAGTGCTAATTCAGCTGGGTCATTTATATCAAATTGAAATGCTGCTACCCAAATCCTGATTCTTACCTCTCTGGCTCTGTCATCATTACAGTGAGCTCCCACAGTGGACTCAGGGTATCAGGGTTGCTGACCCACTGAGCCTGCCACTCTGAGCCTGCTGGGAGAGGGCACCGGCTGGGTACATGGGACATGACATTCGGGGTTTCTTGTCCTGCCTCCATCACATACTAATTAAGCAACCTTGGAAAAGTCTCCAAATATTTCCAAGGGCTCAATTATTTTATCTGTAAAATAGGGGTGATGTGGATACATGCCTAACTGTTAAGAGTAAGGGCTCAATCCCTGACTCATTGGTTTCCTAGTTACTGGACACAAGCAAGTTTCTTAACTTCCATAAATCCATTTCCTTATTTATAAATAAGAATAACAGAACCAACGTCACAGGACTGCTGAGAGGACTAAATGAATAATCAATGGTAAGGCTCAATACAGTGTCTGAACTTCAACTGTGACTCTTATGAAAAGTGACAATGAATAAGAATGGGGTTATACAAATTGTAAAGCTCAGTAAATGCTACATATAAATGCTTTATATGTTCATGGTAACAATTTAAATTCTATTTTTTAAAAAGTTTATAAACTCAGGTTTTTAAACTCACGAGTTTTATAAACTCATTTTATTAAAATATATACTGATTTTCAAGGAAATAGAATTTATCTTCCTGAAGTCAGCCATCTATTTCTTGCATTCTGTGGGAAAGACTAAGTTTGAAGTTTTAAAAATCTGTTTGAGAAACTACAGCTATCTCAACTGTATGTCTCATAAAGTTCTCAGGAAACGGTCAAGTTATAATAGTTATGATAGTATAATCATGAAAATCTTACAGGTTCTCTAAAAACCCAGGATTCCAAAGGTTTAGATTAATGTATCTATAGTTAGTTACTTGAAATTATTATATATGGAATAAATATACATATCACATCTTCTTTATCCATTCTTCTATCAATGACCAACTAGGTTGCTTCCATATCTTGGCTATTGTAAATAATGCTGCAATGAACATAGGGGTGCACATATCTTTTAAAATCAGTAGTTTTGTTTATTGGCTAAATACCCAGAAGTGAACTGCCAGGGTCATATGGAATATTTATTTTAGTTAGAGGAATTTCCATACAGTTTTCCATAGGGGCTGCCCCAGTTTTCAGTCCATCTACAGTGCACAAGGATTCCCTTTTCTTCACATCCTTATCAGTACTTGTTATTTATTGATTTATTGATGATAGCCATTCTGACTGGTGTGATGTGGTATTTCATAATGGTTTTAATTTGCATTTCTCTGATGGTTAGTGAAGTTGAGCATCTTTTACTATGTCTGTTGGCCATTTGTATGTCTTTGGAGAAATGTCTTTTCATGTCCTCTGCCCATTTTCCAATTGGATTGTTTATTTTTATTTTGTCGAGTTGTATGAATTTCTTATACATTTTGGATATCAACCCCTTATTGGTGCATTATTTGTGAATATATTCTCCCATTCAGTAAGTTGCTTTTCATTTTGTTGAAGGTTTCCTTTACTTGTGCAGAAGCTTTTTATTTTGATGTAGCCCTATTTGTTTAGTTTTGTGTTTTTTTTTCTCTTGCTGAAATAGATGTATCCAAAAGATGTGACTCAGGCCAATGTCAAATAGTTCCTTCATTTGTTTTCTTCTAGGAATTTTATGGTTTCAGGCCTTACATTTAAATCTTTAACCCATTTTTAAAATATTTTTAGCATTTTAATACAGATCAGCATGCCTGGTTCATTTCAGCTCCTTCACTGCCAAACCTGGGGGCAGGGACTGCTTCAGTTTCTTGGCCTTCTCTTCATGATGACCAAGGTGTAAAAGAATCTGCTGCATCAGAGTTTGAACTTCACATTGTTCTTATTTTTCTTGATCTTAACAGATTTGGCATCCTTCTACCTGGCTGTGAGCAGGAAGTCCTTGATTTCCTCAATTTTGTGAGGCACGGCTATGAGCCATGGAGAATGCATGGCCAGCACCTGGGTTTATACCCCCTATTCCTCCTGTACCACCCAAGAGGAATTTCAATTTAACCCATTTTGAGTTTTTCTTATCCTTTAAAACAGTGGTCCAGTTTTGTTTTGTTTTTGCATGTACCTGTGCCAATAATACTTGTTGAAAAGACTGTTGTTATTCCAATGTGTAGTTTTACCTCCTTTGTCATAAATTAGTTGACCATATTAAGTAAGGGTTTATTTCTGGACTCTATTCTGTTCCATTAATCTATGTGTCTGTTTTTGTGCCGATATCATATTGCTTTATATGCATATTGAATATTATAACTTTGTAGCACAGTTTGAGATCAGGAAGTTTGACACTTCAATTCTGTTCTTAAGATTGCTTTGGCTAGTTGAGGTCTTCTGTGATTCTATATAAGTTTTAGGGTTATTTGTTCTAGCTCTGAGAAGAATTACATTAGTATTTTGACAAGAATTGCACTGAATCTGTGAATTTGTGTAGCACAGTCATTTAAACAATATTAATTCTCCCAATCCATGAGCCTGTATATCCTTCCATTTATTTGTGTCCTCTTCAATTTTTTTCTTCAAAGTCACACAGTTCTCAGAGTACAGGTCTTTCACTTCCTTGCTTAAGTTTATTCCTAGTACTTCATTCTTTTGATATAATTGTAAATGGGACTGTTTTCTTCATTCCTCCTTCTGATTGTTCATTATGAGTGTACAGAAACACAATAGATTTCTGTAAATTAATTTTGTACCCTGCTACTTTACTGAATTCTATCATCTTTTGGCGGATTCTTTAGGGTTTCCTACATACAGTATGTAATTTACAAATAGTGACAGTTTTACTTCCTCTATTCCTGTTTGGATGCCTTTTATTTCTTTTTTCTGTCTCAGTGGGATGGCTAGGTACTTCCAGTACCATGTTGAATAACAGTGGTGAGAGTCGACATCCTTGTCTTGTTCCTGATCTTAAATGAAAAGTTTTCAGCTTTTCACCATTGAGAATGATGTTAGCTGTGGGCTTCTCACATATAGCCTTTATCAAGTTGAGGTTGAGTTCCTTCTATACCCACTTTGTTGAGCTGTTATCATAAATAGACATGGAATTTTATCAAATGCTTTTCTGCATCCATTGAGATAATCATATGATTTTCATTCTTGGTTCTGTTGTTGTGATGAATCACATTGTTTTGAGGATGTTGAACCACCCTTGCATCCCTAGTATGAATCCCACTTGCTTATGGTATATGGTCTTTTTAATGTACCGTTGAATTCGGTTTGCCAGTATTTTGGCATCTATGGAGAACACAATTTTAGTGTGTTTCTCTTCTTTTAAATTATCTGGTAAATTATCTTGTGTTTAATGGTTGATCTGAAGGTTTTCCTGAATATTCTTATGCAGACAAGTATATTGTAGGGAAAAAAGCAAAGTTTTCTTTTGCTTCCTTTCCACCTTTTACATATCACATTTCCCCCTTAACTTATAGCAGTAATTAGTACCTATAGTATAGTTGAGCAAAAAAATGATTAGAGAGTATCCTTGTTTTGTTTTTGACTTTCAATGGAAATCCTTTTGAAACTTCATTAATCATAATGTTTGACATAGGTTTTTATCTGAGCAGGAGTTTTTGGTTTTTGTTTTCTTGTTGTCATGAATGAATGCTGAGTTTTATCATTTTTTTCTCTGTTTACTGAAATGACTGCTTATGATTTTTTATGGACTGCCTGCTGTAGACTGGGACCCACTCAATAGTAATGAGATAAGTTTAATGAATTGGCAGCCCAGAATTAAAAAAAACAAAACAATATAACAGAGGGTATCAGACTATATCCCAAGATGTAAGATAGCTATTGTTTGGTAAGACTTTTGTTTTAGCAGCTTTTAGAAACACACATCTGTGTGCTCTGTGTTGCTAACTAAAACATCCTTCTTACTGTGAATTGTTTAAAAAACAGTTTTAAAGCTACTGATCTATATACTATTTTTGAAGCATGAAAAATCACTGAAATGGACAAACATCATAAGGTTTTCTTGAAAATAAATAACACAATACTAGGATTTTGTTCATTTAAAAATATCCAGCTTTCCCTGATATTTTATGTAAATATTATTTAAACATTCTTTGAAAATATTTTATATTTAAATATTGGTAATATTAAAATAATAAATCATAATCCCTTGATGGGCAAAACGGTCCACATTCACATAAACATCTAAAGTTACTCAAAGTAACAGAAATAAATTAAGTATGAATTTCTGACAAAGACTCTTCTTCAAGGATCACTTTAACAAAATTTTCAGTATGTATAATTTCTAGGGCTAAAGCTTTCATCATATTTTCAAATGTTTCTGACTTTGAAAATGACAGAACCTCTACTCCAAAAAATTCAATGCTAGTTTTTATTCAATGCTAAAATCAGAAAGAAGGTAACTTGGCATTTGTACTACTTAAATCACAGTTTCTGTCCTGTTGTATTGAGACTGGCTTATTCATCTCTTAGCTGTTTATGTTACTTCATCCTTTGCTGACTAACCGCCTGCCCTCATTAGTGGTTACAAAAACCAATATGCCCTCAAACCCCACCCATACCTCAATGTTTCTCTTTGCAAATCACTACTGAAACTGTTCCTTAGGACATTTTAAGATTTTTATTTTTTTGCTTGTGATAAAAAGTAATATTACTCACCTTATTCACTAGATTTATTTCTGGAAGATTTGTGGCTGCTTCCTGATTATGCTGATTAAGACTTGTCACCAGTGAGGCTTTCTGAAAGAAGGCAACTCCCAAAGAGGAGCTCCAACATGTTCTGCACAATAGCAGCATTGTTGGTGTAAGTATCTAACCCACTGGACGGACTACTTAAAGGACAACAATCACTTGGGTATAACAATTTTGAAAACAAATTTTTTTAACTCACATTCCCTTCTTGATATCCTTCGTACTCTGACATTCTCTAGCAAAGCCACTTTTCAAACAAATCAGCATTATACAGACATTTTAGGGACCAGAGTATTCACCTTAGCAATGATACTGATGTTGAGTGCCAAGTAGATAAATCTAAAGAATATAATCACTGCTTCTAACTGCAATTTTTAAAACTTCTTCTAATTCTGTAAAGGTATGCTAATTCCCTGGCTGTTACTGGGTATATAAGAGTACAGTATCCAAACTGAAAGAAAGCTTTCTTTTTTTTTAAGTATATTTTATTGATTATGCTATTATAGTTTTCCCCGTTTTCTCCCTTTTATCCCCCCTCTGCCCTGTACCCACCAACCCTCCAGCATCCTCCCCCCCTTAGTTCATGTCCATGGGCTGTACTTATAAGTTCTTTGAGTTCTCTGTTTCCTATACCATTTTTTGACTTCTCCCCATCTATTTCATGCCTACCAATTATGCTTCTTGTTCCCTGTACCTTTCCCCACTATTCCTCCCCTCTCCCTCCCCACTGAACACCCTCCATGTGATATCCATTCCTCTGATTCTGTTCCTGTTCTAGTTGTTTGCTTAGTTTTTGTTTTTGTTGTTTTTCTTTTTCTAGGTTCATTTGTTGATAGCTGTGAGTTTGTTTTATTTTACTGCTCATAGCTTTTGATCTTCTTCAATTTCTTAGATAAGTCCCTTTAACATTTCATATAATAAGGGCTTGGTGATGATGAACTCCTTTAACTTGACTTTATCTGGGAAGTACTTTATCTGCCCTTCCATTCTAAATGATAGCTTTGCTGGATAGAGTAATCTTAGATGGAGGTCCTTGTCTTTCATGACTTGGAATACTTCTTTCCAGCCCCTTCTTGCCTGCAAGATTTCTTTTGAGAAATCAGCTGATAGCCTTATGGGAACTCTTTTGCAGGTAACTCTCTCCTTTCCTCTTGCTGCTTTTAAGATTTTCTCCTTATGTTTAATCTTGGGTACATAATGATGGTGTGCCTTGGTGTGTTCCTCTTTGGGTCCAACTTCTTTAGGACTCTCTGGGCTTCCTGGGCTTCCTGGAAGCCTATTTCCTTTGCCAGATTGGGGAAGTTCTCCTTCATTATTTGTTCAAATAAGTTTTCAATTTCTTGCTATTGTTCTTCTCCTTCTGGCACCCCTATAATTCAGATATTGGAATGCTTCAGGTTGTCCCAGAGGTTCCTAAACTTCTCTTCATTTTTTTTTGAATTCTTGTTTCTTCATTCTGTTCCAGTTGAATGATTATTTCTTCCTTTTATTCCAAATTGTTGATTTGAGTCCTGGTTTTCTTCCTGTCACTGTTGGTTCCCTGGATATTTTGCTTTATTTCACTTTGGGTATCTTTCATTTGCTCTTTCATTTTGTGACAAAGCTCAATGAGTTCTGTGAGCATTTTGATTACCAGGACTTTGAACTCTCCATCAGATAAGTTAGCTATTTTCTCATTGCTTAGCTCTCTTTCTAAAGTTTTGCTCTGTTCTTTCATTTGGGCCTATTTCTTTGTCTCAGGGCACCTGATAAGTTGTAAACTTATCGGAGGCTGGGCCTTAGGTATTCCACAGGGCAGGGCAACCCTCCTTGCTGTACTGCGGTGCAGTCTGTGGGGGAGAAGCCAGAGAAGGAACAGTGCCGCTTACCTGCTTATCTCTAGTGCACTTTCCAACAGACTCTTGAGTGAGACTGGGAGTTTCTCCAACTGCAGAAACCCCATAGTCCACAATCAGCTCTGAGTCTCAGTTTTGCCTTCAGCCAGCCAGGCCCATGCTGTCTGCCACCTTGCCACAGGTTCTCTCTGTCCACCTGTCTTACTGGTCTGGGTGGTCTGGTTGACTGTTTTTTTAACACCTTGGTTGTTGGAGTTCCATGTAGTTTGATTTTCTGGCACTTCTGGTTGTTTATTGATTTCAGATTGGTTGTTATCCTACTTTTGGTTATGTGAGGAAGTGAAGGTTTCTACCTATGCCTTCATCTTGGCCAGAACTCCTCAGAAAGCTTTCTTTAGTCTTTTTTAGAAGTCTATTAAGTTAACTTACATAATACATGGAACCTTGGTTCTCAAACTTAATTCGTTCCAGAAGGCTGTCCAAGAAGCAATTTGTTCAAAAACCAAATCATTTTTTTCCCATTAGAAATACAGTATCAGCATGAAATGTTTGTTGAGAACCAAAGTTTTGTTTGACAACTGAGACATTTTTTCCCACAACCAACTTGGTCAAGAACCAGATTATTCAAGATGGGAGACGTCTGAGAACCAAGGTTTGATTGTAAGCATAAATTTGAAAGTACACTAAACAATCTATTTGTTATATGTAATTTTATAATCCCAAAGCAGTATTTTAAAAATCATAGCAACCTGTTAATAACAATTACATCTGTTAAGTGGGATTGGCAGGAATAGATGAAGAGGGAGACTTTTTATTTTTTTACTTTAAATATTTTAATACTGATTAAATATTTAAACAATTTTAGTTTTTTTTTAAAAACCCTGAATTAAAAAAAGGGTACAATTATAAAATCAAGACTCTCCACACTAATTTTTGGTTTTTACACCCTGTCATCCCCACCTCTAATCGCCTTCCAGATTGTAGCACTTGGAGAGCAGAAGCCTTGTGCACCTTCTACAGCATTGTATCTCACACAGAGCTGTCCCCATAGCTGACTGCCATGAAAGCAGATGGTCAGAGGTGAAGGCAATGGGAGCAGGAGGATTCAAAAAGCCCTGAAGTGAGCATTAAAAATAGCACTTGAATCTATAAGTGCCGGGATCAAAGTTTTGCCATCCTGAAGCTGCTTTTTGGGATATTGATATTAAGCTGCTTATTAAGAAATAAGACTCAGAAAGAACCTCTGACCCTTTCCCTTCTTGCCTATGAGATTTAGACGGAAAGGCCTACTCCAAGAAGGGAATTTTGTTTTAGCTTAATTTGAATTAAGCATGGTAAATAGGATGGCTTCAGGCAGGGACCTGTTAGCTGGATACCCTGTGTCCCATTGTTTCTGAGTTGCCTAGCAAGAATCTTCCTGCCATGGGTGTTCCCCTCTTCCTCAAGTACCTGTAAATCATGTTGCTTCTGAAATCTAAGACCCCATTCCCCCCATTTTTTCCCTTTTGTCCAAATTGTCATATATACCCAATGTTGCCTCATTGTTTTTGAAGTTTTCATGCTTATGTGACTTTCCCATATGCATTTAATAAAATTTTATTTTCTCCTGTCAACCTGTCTCTGTTAATTTGAATATTAGCTGATCTAGAAGAACTTAGAAGGTGGGAGGAAAAGTGTTTTTAATCTCTATTAGAAAGTAGACTTTAGAATAAAAAGATCTACTATGTTCTCCCTTTGAAATTCTGGTTTATATCTATGCACAACTCTATTCACTCTGCTCCTTAAGCATTTAGGCCTCTATTTGAATGGGATGGCCAGAGTAACCCTCTACAAAGCAAATGCCTAGGTCACCGTTACCACAACTTTGAGAATATTATCCTGAGTATTATGTACAAAGTCCAATGCAAGGACCTAACTCCGGTTTGACATTCTTCTTTTAGAACTTCATTATTATTGTTTCTAATCTCTGAATTCAATTTTATACCTTCCTACCCAACAAACTCACTTCATATTTGGTCACTATTCTCAATAACCTATCACTTTCTCCATGGAGCCCATACACTTTAGCTTCAGCTGCATCTTAGGTCATGAGTCACAAATATAGGTGCCTACACTGGTACTAGACAGATACTTTAAGTACAGGGGCATGTTTTAAGAAATAAAAGAAGTAACGATGACAACCACTTCTCAGTGCCAGACTGTGAGTTTATAAAAAATCGTGTAGGTAAAAATGAGTTCTGAAATCTTCTATCCTGAACTATAAAATATAATGCTATGCAAAAAAGCCATAGGTTTAAATGAGGTCAAGGAGAATTAACACACGAAAGCTGCTGTTGACAAACCTGTCCCAAATTTGCTGAAGGGGTGTTTGGGATTCCCCGTAGCTTTTTCCAACTGAAAGAGTCTCCAAGCATCGTTCATCACATTCTTCTCATGTTCTGAATCAACTGCATTCACCTCTCTGTCTTTGCAGCTCTCATCAAACAAGGGGCACAGAAAAAACTGTGCAAACCTACAGGTGTTAAACATAATTTGAAAGCTATTATTTTCAAAAAGTGGCCTTAAAAATGTTTGAAAATTAACAGATAGGAAATATGAAATCTACAGAACCAGAAAAAAATTACCATTGTTACTAAGAAAAAAGGAATACAAAATATATTCTAAGTAACAGAAGAAAAACTATAATACCGGACATACATAAATTCAGAAGTCAGTCTACTCTAGACATGTTATGTAATTATTGGAAATATAAAAAGATTAACACCTTTGTTTCAGAAACCAGTTCACATGTGTTTTTGCCACACCACCAAACCATTCTCCGACACCAACTGGGAATGCCACAATTCAGCTCAATTATGATAATATCTACCTAAAAATCAGATGCTCAGTCCTACAAGACTGCCCCCTTCACACACAAATCATAAATCTGGTTGTCACCTAGGCTTCTGACCAACCCTCTAAACAAGAGATCGGAGGATTCAACAACTTCCTCCTCAGGTTCAATTAATTGACCACAGCAGCTCACAGGGCTCAGAGAAACATTTTACTTACTGTTGGGAACTGTCCTGCCTGGTTTCAGGAGCTGTACCTCACCGACAGGTGAGAAGGTCTCACAGCGAGGGCTAAATAAAGAGGCCTTGGGACCATAAGCCACTAAGGAGACAAAACTTATCCTCCTGGCAGGGGTCCAGCCTCTCCCCCTTCACGTCACCCTGCTTGGCCCCTGAAGGAAGGCTGGATAGCCAATGACAGGTAAGATTCCTCAAGGAAGGAACAACCTACGACAGGCACAGTCACAAAGGGGCCATCAGGGAAGAACTTATCCTCATTCTATCTGTAAAAAGTCTCCTAATCTCTTGGCTGCCTTGCTCTCCCCTCCTGACTCAGGCCTGAAACAATGCTGGAGGTGGGTACAGCCCTGTGCTGGAGTGGGCGGTTTCTGGGGGCAATCAGTCCTGAGAAATGCATTAAATCCTGTGAAACCTGCTTTGGTAAGAATGCCCTCAAGTTCATGTATACTAAATGTTTAGGGTCCAAATACAAAATTTGTTTCCCCAGGTTTTTTTTTTAAGATTTTATTTATTTATTTTTAGAGAGGTAAGGGAGGGAGAAAGAGAGAGAGAGAGAGAAACATCAATGTGTGGTTGCTGGGAGCCATGGCCTGCAACCCAGGCATGTGCCCTGACTGGGAATCGAACCTGCGATGCTTTGGTTCGTAGCCCGAGCTCAATCCACTGAGCTACGCCAGCCAGGGCTATTTCCCCAGGTTTTATGGTTGATTGGTGTCACTCTGTCTACCCAGACCCTGACTCAAAAGGATCCTTGTGATCCCAGAAATGTTATCTGTAAACCATACCTCCTTTCTTCGATAATGCATCCCTATGCAAGCTAAACTCAATAAAAGCCCAAGGAAAAATGTGCTTGGGCCTCTTCTCCTCTGAGACATTAGCCAGCCTTTTCTCTCCAAGCAGATCACATTTTGGGAGTATTGTTCTCATCTGAGGCAGCCAGGAGAGCTTTGCAGGATGGAGCTCTCCCACAACTTACTAGATTATTATAAAAGGATATAATTCAGGAACAGTCCGATAAAAGAGATGCGTAGGGTAAGATATGTGTTCAGAGGACCTTCCATGCCCTCTGGACACACCTCTTTTACCAAATTTCCATGTGGTCAAACCTTAGAGCTCTCCAAATTCCATTCCTTTGAGGTTTTAGGGAGCTTTCATTATGTTGGCATGGCTGATTAAATCATTGACCATTGATGACTGAACCTAATCTCCAGCCCCATTTCCCTCCATGGAGGTCTAGAGGTGGGACTGCAAGTTCCAACTCCCTAATCACATGCTCCCTCTGTCAGGTAACCCAGAGGCTTCCCCAAAGTCCTCAAAAACATAACAAATGACATCCTTACAGCTCTCATCACTTAGGAATTTGCAGGGTTTTTAGGAGTTATGAATCAGGACTAGAAAAAGACGACCAAATATATATTTCTTAATATAAATCACAATGTCACAAAAGCAAAATCAAGGCAGACTTATGGAGACAGCAGCAGTCCATTTAGGATTTGCAGTTTGGCGTATCTATGAAAATCTTTGTTATATATGGCTAATTCTCCAAAAAAGGAAAAGGCAGGTGATCGTTCTTAGGCAAATAAATCTTAAATTTACAGTTTTAGGTGCAATATCACTAAGACTCAGATATTTTGGGACAAACTAAGTAACCTACTTTTAAAAGGCTATATTTGAACTTGTTTCTTTTTGGAGAAAAATAAACAAACCTACTTTCATTAGTGAAAAAATGGAGTGAAAAACCTATGACATAGTAGTCTAACATAACTATGGGCTCCTATGAAACAATGAGTATTTTAAAATTTTAATAAGCAGTGATTCAACAAATAACATGGCATGTAACTCTAACATAAGTAACCAATATGCTTTTGTTGTGGCTATTCTTTAATAGTAGTACTTAATTTTAAGTACGATACTTTGTTAATAAATTAACTTTCCTATATCAGGTTGCGATTTACATCATGATTTCATAGTGATTCTTCTTAAAAAAACTTTAGTCCCCATCTTATAAAAACAAGGTCCAGAATTCAGATGAAGTCAAGAGCAGAGGGTCTGTCTGAATGGAACTACTATTCAGTGGACCTAAGAGACTCCTGAGACTATAACATCTGCGTAATTGTACCTCATGCAGCCCAGTTGTCAAGGGGGCTATTATTATTTGATATTTATTTTAGGTATATAGTGGATATAATACTATGCTAAGTACTCTACGCACACCAATCCAAAGAGATATCCATCTATCTGTAGTCTATAATCAAAGATATATTGAAACAGAGCTATTTCTGGACATGGAACCTCTTTTACCTACACCTCAATATATTCAGGCTGGGAAAAGCACCTAATAGCCACATACCGTAGCTGGGTAGGCCCACATAAAGGATCACAATCATGACACAGTACTATATAAGCAATTTTTTTTAAAAAGATGCCCTTATACAAGTGGTTTTTTCACTCTGAGCCAAGTAACATATATCCTCCATCATACAGAGATCTATTATATGAACATCTGCAGTACCATTTGTAAGGCAGGAAATTAAATTCAGTGTATGATCCCAGGGAACTCATTAATGTTAGTCTTCTGGGAACACATATAAAAGATGACTATACCTCAAAGCTGCTGCCTAAAGACTGAAACATAAGCTGGAATGAGTAAGAAACAGGCTACTCTGACCCAGTCACATATCCTAAACCCATGCCTTTACCCTGTTAATATTCTCTGAGCTAAGGAAAAAATTCAAACTATTAGGTTTCTTAAAAAATAGAATGACTATTATTAATATAAATAAGCAAATAAAGTTGACAATTACTAACACTGCAAAGTCAAACTCATTACAGACCCACTAAAGAGATTCAGATTACACCTTGCTAACACAGAAAACTATAAAAATTCACCAAGAAAAATTACAGTTTTAATAATGAATCAAATCACTGATATAACAAAAAAATTTAATTGTTAGCTCTATAGAATATTGACCAAGAAATTAATTGGCCTAAGGGAGCTTGCCATAGAAAATCCTTTCACCAAATGTCCCCAGGGTTGAAACTGCAGGTCGAAACATTCTGTCTCTACTAAGTTTTCTTGAAAATAGAGTATTTACATTCTAGCATTCTGGAACAGGAATATGTTTGAAAAGAGATCCACTGCATTTTTATAGTTTATTCTTTATCACCTGCTTCATATGTAATACCAGTTAGAATGGGAAGGACTGGTGAGAATTTTATAAGTCAATAAAATATTCTATTAGGCCTGCAGGCTGGTTAAAGTCATACCATTATTTTTTCTCTACAAAAAAAGTAAATGTTTGAGATCATTTATTATCATTTTTCTTTTTTGCAAAACCCAGGGGAAAAGATACTAATTAAAATAATTTTTGTTAAGCTATAAAGCTATGAAGACATTTTTGTAAAAATAATAATTTTAATAATGTTACTGTTACTAGTATTAATGTGATAAGTGCACAAAGCTGGATAATTCATAGAGTACTCAGCATTACCTGTCTAGGGCACCTTCTAGGTGTTCATGGGAAACATCAAAATAGTAGTTGGTATGCTCTCCACTAGTAAAAGCATTTGAACTTCCTGCATGCTCACTGAGAAACTGGCTGTATTCATTTTCTTTAGGATATTTCTTTGTTCCCAAAAATAGCATATGTTCACAAAAATGACTTAGGCCAGGAATATTTGGAGGATCTGACAACGAACCTGAAAAAATAGAAAAACATATATATACAACCAATCATTTTTTTATGTTGAAAGATACCAAGTATGGGCAAGTTACAGATGATGTGAAACTTCTGTTAGCATGACATCTCCAACCACGCAGTTACAGAAAGTTAAGCACAGTTGCTCTAAAATGATATCATTTAGTTCTAGCCCCATCTTTTGACATTAATTAGTTGGTGACCTTGGGCAGATTTTAACCTCTCTGGACATTAGTTTCCTCACACAACACATTGGAGGGAAATAATTTAATTTAGTGGTTTTATTTATTTTTTTTTTTCAGGAGCCTATAGCATAGGGTACTGGTTTGGGGGTTAGCAGCTCTGCTAGCTGTGGAACTTTGAGACTGATACTTTATCCATCTTGCCTCAGTCCCTTTTCCATACATATGTAACTTAGAGTTGTGTGAATAAAAATTATATGATATTTGCAAAGCATACTACATGGTGCTTAGCAATAATTATTTGTTCAAACTATGGTGATTATTACTTTATTTTCTCAATTTTAAGTGCCACTGAGTTAAATAAAAGCTTTTCAGAGAGAGAAAAAGGAAAAACATGCCTCACTAAATGTACATATAGGTAAGAAGCAATCTGAGTATAAAGCATCATTAAATATGGAAGAAATGTGCACACAAAAACCTAGGAAATACAATATTTCCCAGTGTACCAAGCTTACAAAAGGAAAAGCATTAGAACTGTTTCATTAAAGGATGGGAATGAATGTCCTTGCTGCTATGTCACCTCAGCCGGGAACCTAACAAGATACTCTTGATAAATGTAAGATTGTTTAATTTAGACTTTAACTGTAGATTACCAGTACCTGTACAAATATATATATACAGGGCTCCTGCACAAAGTAAGGTACATTCAATCAGCAAGTGTTAGGTGGGTCTTTATTTGCACAAATACGGAAAGTTCTCATAAATGTCAGCATTAGGTCAATGAAACTGAACAAAGCTTTATTCACAATTTTAAATCATACCTATGTGTACATCAAGTGCTGCTGATGACTTGTCTGTGGTGGGATCGCTGATGAGAAGTACTTTGATGCCATTGGCCAGCTCTAGCCCACGGTATTCTCGCTTATCTTCTGGAGATTTGACAATGTGATTTTCTAGTCTCTTGATAGCTGGATTATTCATTTTGCTGTAGGTCTTTTTTTGAAAACTTGAAAGAAAAAAGTTAACTGTTAGAATGTGGCTTTTTTTTTTAAATCACAAAGTAACACCAGGCAAACACATACAGTGCATCACCAGATTAAAAAATATATACCTGGATGAAACTTTTTACAGCCTATCTACTGGGTATAATCATTCCACTCCTCCCTCCCTCTTTACCCATCATTCTTTCAGAGAGATGTTAACAATATTGTTTTCATAGAGCCATATTTAGGGCAGCACATGAATGGGGATTTGAGACAGAATGGGTTGGGCCATGAATTGGTCAATGGGCTGACCTAGAATAGTTTTCAATTACCAATAACCGCTTTCCACATATTTCAGTGTCATCTCCTAGAGTAAATAAGGTGGGTGAGAGGTGTAAGAATTATTATTGGGTCATCAAAAATATTGCTCAACCTGATGATATTCAAAAATAGGGCAGATCTACAACTCATCAGTCTGGTATTCATATGCCCAGAACATAGGGAACAACCTCCAATGAGGAAAACTTCTGTGAAGTCCTAATGCAAAATAAGAGACCTGGGCTGTCCTATGAGTCATGGCAAAGAAAGTAGGAAACATAAAAACAAACAAAGTTGGAAGGACCCCTAAATAATTTTTGTAGTCTAGTGCAGAGGTGAGTGCCAGGGCAGAACAAGTCCAGAGACCTTAGCAGAGATGTTAAATTGTCTCACAAAGGACGTCCTTCCCTTCCTCTCACAATCCTCTCCTTTCTCCTCTAGGGAAGCTAGAGTTACAGTGCTGGAAAGGGACTACCAGCACAGAGTCCTGAGAACTACTGCTATGCAAGGATTATTAGTGTAGTGAAGGGATTTCCAGAGCCTGGGGTACGTATGTTTTTGAAACTAAGAGTGGGTGATATTTTTATCTATGTTAGGAACTGCTTAAGAGACAAAAACTAAGGCTGCTATTAGTAGATCAACATACTAATAACCAAGTAAAGCCAAAAACATATTTGAAACGATAGAGGAAAATGACCCTGTGCTAACACATTTGCTTCTCATCTGGAAGACAAAAGAAGTGGATCTGACTGCTCCTTAAAGACTGACAGACATCACCTTTAAAAGTAAATCAGAGTGGACAAAAACAGACATACAATTATATTGGATAAAAGCTTTATTTTCTGTGTTAAAATCTCTGGAGATTAATGGAGGGAAAACTCCGGTTTGCTTTTCATAAAAGCTTCCTTTCTAAAATCATCTATAACTATTCTTCTGAGTAAGAACTAACAGACCAAAGAGGTTTGTTTGCTCCTATTAAGATTGTCCCTGATATCTTCTTTTGAAAAGAATATTTGGAATATTAAAGATCAGTAGTATAAGGTCATACAACAGGTATAATACTGTTTTTTAAAAACCAGATAGTACTTTGCAGAGACACTGCTAATAGTCTTGCCTTATTTATAGTGAATAATCTTTATTATTTATAGTGAAATTTACTGAAAAATAAAATAAAATATAATACTAACATTTTAGGAATATAAGCCTGCTGTTGGAAAATTCACAAGCAATTTACAAGTAAAAAGGCATTATAAACCACTCCTTTCTACTTCATAAGCCATAAATCACTTTTAAGACCAATGTCAAAGGCAGATGGAAACATCTGAGTGCAAAGTCTTAAAAAAAAATGCTGTTTTGTGGTTTAAAAAAAAATCCCAGGGTAACAGAAAATGGTCTATCCAAGCTCCCATAGACAGGTTAAGGTATTTCCCCAAGGATAATCTGTTTGTACTGCAGTAAATGCCTTCAGTAAATAGCTGGTTTTCAAAACCTTAATTTGGGTTCAATATAAATTACTTAAAAAAATTAAGCTCCAACCTAGAGCAACATCAAGATTAAATAAGCCACGAGGCAGCCTCCATTAAGACCCCACAGCCAGAACAGCAGCATTAAAAGGTGGGTAGCTCAGACAGTTAGATCATCATCCCCAGGTGCCAAGGTTGCAGGTTCAATCCCTATCAGAGCACATACAAGAATCAATCAATGAAAGCGTAAGTGGAACAACAAATCAATGCTTCTCTCTTTCTCCCTCTTCTTTCCCTTCCCCTCTCTTTCTCTGAAATCAATTTTTTAAAAAAAATTTTAAAGAAAGAAAGCTCAGTGTGCACCACAGAGATGCCTAAGCTTCTCCCTGCAAGGCTCTACTAGAGGAAGGGAAGGGATTGAATTCTGGTGATGAATTCCACTAAATGGGAGCAAAACTAAAGGCTATTTTGGCTCCATTGCCATTGTTTACACCCAAAGCCCTTTACTGTGCTTGCCCAGCTAGTTTGATTAAAGGGAACCAAAAGTGACAAGCGATTAAAATGTAATGATGATGATGCTGCTGATGCTTATGGTGGAGCTCTAACCCACAACTGCACCAAGGAGATGAAATACAGTTCACTTTGGTAGGACAAATTGTCTTATTCTGTGGGAGGTGAAACATCCATTATAATTAAGATAACCACCCTCAACTATAGGCTACATTTTGTACTTTTTTCAGTGTTCAATTTTTCTTGTCCACATTTTCATTTTCATAAAGGAAATAATATGATCAGAGGTATTATGTAACTCATTTGGGCACTGAAGCTATGTCTGATTAATATCCCTGGTGTGTCTAAAAATAAAAAGATAGATATATTCTATAAATCAAACATAAAAATTAGTTCAACTACTTTTAGACTTTTGTATACAAGATCAAGGAGAACTAAAAATTTCCAAGCTGGCAATGCTCCCAAATCAAATATCATGACTACCTGAAGAAGCAGAAGCCAAAGGAAATAATAGCAACATTTTCAAACAAGACCCTCCCCAGCAATCCATATTCGACAAGCACAGGCTGGCTTTACCTGTAGCGTATCTATCAACACATCCTTCGACAATGTGATTCTCACCTTCTGGGGAACTGAAGGAAATGATCTGGAACTCCTCCTCTGATGATGAATTCATCAACAGCTTGCCTGTCTCTGTATTTATACTCACGAGATCACATGTCTATCCATCTCACCTCATTAGCATAAAGCCTTCAAAAGTAATGTTATTTATTGCAAATGTTCTCCAATATGCACCAAACAAAGAGCAAGCAAGCAAGCATTCTGACTTTTAGATGACAAGTTAGTGCTAAATCAAATGCTTTTGATTTAGCACTAACCAGACATTTACTTGATATTTTTAACCTGTCAAAGTCAAAATCTTAGAAGCAATAAAATTACTTTCAACTTCAGGGTGTTTATCCTACATTGGAAACTTCATCTTAAGACACAGAATTGTCAGTGTTCAGCATTCTGATAAAACTGGAGAGATTTAGTAATTACAACATTATTTTGTAATTCTGTTTAGAATTTAAAACAATAACTAAAAACACAGAAGGTAAAACCTGGAAGAACCATTAGATGTTATCTAGTTCTTTGCAGTTTGTGGACTAGCAACTCTGACTCTTCTTTGAGAGCTTGTCAAAGTGTAAAATAGCAGAAGCTACCAGAGACCTATTTAGCTGGAATCTGTATTTTAACAAGATCCCTAGATGTTAGTCCCCTATCTTACTCAGAAGGAAACTGAAGATTGGAGACCTTAAATCACTTGTCTAAGATCATACAGCAAAGAGTTACAATTAGAACTCAGTTCTGAACTGTGCCCACCCAGCACCCGCATATGCAAACAAATGTTTAAGGAGGTTTATTAAGATCCAGACACTACATCATGCATACTGTCTATAAAAATGAATATGCCACAGCCCTTACTCTGAAGGAACCCAGTCTAGTGACAGATATGAAACTGTGGTGACACAGTTATCCCCCGGGCACCAGAGGAGTCGTGAGAGGGGCGCACCAAATTTCCCAGAAGGGGGGAGAGGAAAGAGAGTGAGCAAAAGCAAGCCAAGTAAAAGGAAGGGAACACCTGAGCAAAGGACTGGTGGTGAGAAAAAACACAAGGCATAAAGTGGAAACACAAGAGCTTGGTACTAACAGAACTACAACCAGAACTTCCACTGAGACATCCTCGACTTTTATCTTGACATGCAAAGGCCTAAATTTCAGGTTTGCAAAAATGAATTCCCAAGTAGGTCATTTCCAAATTCTCATACCAAGAAGAAATTTTTCTCTGCAAATAATCCTTTCTTTAGATGACCTTTTATAGACCTTTTTCTTTCATTTCTCTTTAAGTGTTTCACAGTGTCCTGAATAGACTGAGAAACTTTACTTTGCCCTTTGTTCCCTACCCACGCCACAGTCCCAGACATAAAGTTAGACCTGATCCATTTCTAATTCTAAATACATGACCTATAAACCCAAACAGGCAAATGATCATGCTAATAACCAATTATGTATCAAAACCTCCCTTCCGTGGAATCTATCCACCCACTCCCAAACCACAGGTGTAAACTGAGCTTACCCTGTGGCACTCTTGAATGAGGGAAGTGTCCAAGGAGAAAATGCCTCAAAACAGAACCACACCACAAACATTTGTTCCTCACAGAAAGCACAGGTAAGTAAGAGAATGTGAAGGTGGTGATGGTATGAGCCCTAGCATGCCTCACTGTAAGACTCCATATTCCCAAATACTATTTACATTACTTGAGCTAAAAAAAAATTACATTTCTCAGGGAACCATCTACCCATAGCTCTTCAGTTATAGCATATCAACACTTCATACACCAGCTGCCTCATAAAGGTGGGTACAATCTAAAATCCGGTCAATTAAACTCTATTTTCCCATGATGAGAGGCTTTGCCTTTGTTCCAGGCAAAATGTCAGCTGCTCTAATTCTGTGCCCTCTGGGAAGAAGTTTACAAGGAAAAATAAACAAATACTTAAATGAATAAGGATGGTTGCAATTTAAAGGAATCCTACAGCAGCATCATTTTAGAGATCTGTGTTTTTGCAAATTTTGTTGTAGTCTTGGTGCTATATATCAAGGGCTGATTACTCCAAAAATGACAAGCTTATGTAGGGGAGGAAGATACTTTACCTTCTAGATTCCTTCGGGTGGACTAATAATTTAATCAACATGAGAAAATTAACAAGAGAAATAACTAAATTTAATGAGGTATGTATGTATGTATGTATGTATGTATACGAATCCCAAATACATAAGAGAGAGACCCCAACGTGCATAAGAGGTTCAGAGAAAGAAAGGTAAAAATGGTATGTATGACATTCTGAGCTAATGATACGGTACAGTGGCTTGGAGCTTCAGGGTGGAAGAAGGGCATTTGCAGAATAAGAGCAGATAATATTTGGGAACCAAGGGTGTTTTACAAGTATCCTTCCTCTACAGGTAATCTTCAGAAAATGTGAGGGACAGACTCATAGATGGAGAGCAGGATGACAGCTAGTGGCGAAAAGTCGCTAGGCTTCAGGGTGGAGGGACTGAGCAAAAAGGAAAAAGGACTCATGGACACCAGTGTGATGTTTGGAGGGTGGGGTATATAAGGAGACTAAATGGTAACAGAAAAAATACAATAAAGATTAAATTAAAAAATATAAAATTTACTGATTAAATTTAAAAAGAAAATGTGATGTAGAGGCCACTGTACAAAATTAATCCTAACAATCACTCAATTTTTCAAATGTCACATGCTTTACAAACTGCTAATTTAATCTTTCCATTCTCCCTAACCCCACAGGAAGAAACAAAAGCTCAGTGATTAAGTGATTTGCCCAGAGGCATTCACACACTTGATCTGTGACAAAGCCAGGACTTATAAGGAAAGAGGAGGCACAGGGAAGGGGAGAAGGAGGTGCTTAAGGAAATTACACTTGGCTTTCTTCCTCAGCTCCCAATTACCACCCCCACAGTTTTCCTTGACCCCATTCTCCTCCTCCCTAACAATCCCCAAAACCAAAAATGAGGAAATAAAATTTAAATATGTCAAAATAAATAGTGGGAGAAAAGTTTTTTGTTTTCCTCTTCTTCCTCCCCATATAAAAGAGATAGATAGTGGAAGGAGCCTGGGAGAATGCTTCTGATCTACCAAACAAGTCCCAGGGCTGAGAACAATATTATCTCACTATACTTTGCTAACAAAAAATAGAAAGGAAAATGTATGGCAGGATTAAATGGATAGCAGGTTTAAAGAGAGAAAAGAGTGTATAGAATTATTTCATGTATGAAAAGGAATATGAAAATAATTATCACAGTAGATATGGTAGGTTTATGGGTAATTTATTTTTTTGATGCATCCAATAAGCCATAGGAACATAAAAAAAGAAAAATCATGTAATCATCTTGGTAGTTGTAGAAAAAGTACTTAACTAAATTCAACAATCGTTCATCTTTTTTAAAAAAAAAGTCAGCAAACTAAAAATAAAAGGGAGAATATTCCTTCATCCCCAGGATAGTGGTATCCTGGGGATGAAGGAAACAGGATACCACTATCATCTCTTCTAGTCAACACTGTACTGGTAATTCTAACCAGTCCAATAATGCAAGAAAAAGAAAATACACTATCTTCTATCTCTACACTATACTTCTATCTCTAGATGAGATAGAAGAAGGAAAAAAACTAACATTATCCACAGGTGACATGATTGTATAAAAATCCCAAGAATCTACTGACAACTTTCATTTCTGTGTAGGTCATGGCAACCTGATTCAGGTTCAAGAACTAGAAAAAGACACAACAAATTACAAAAATATTTTTTTAATCTTTACCCGAGGACATGCTTATTGATTTTTAGAGAGAAGGAGATAAACATCCATTGGTTGCCTCTCCTATGTGCCCCAAATGGGGACTGAACTCTCAACCTATAAAAGTGGCCTGACTAGGAATCAAACCTTTAGGTTTACGGGACAATGCTCCAATGCGCTGAGCCACATCAGCCAGGGCACAATAACCTCATTTTAAAAGATGTTGGAGAGTTGTAACAGCGATGAGGATTGCAGGAACTGGAATTCCACAGAGAGGCAAGCCCCAGGATGAGCTGATGATCATCACCTGTTTTCTTCTCTGGGGTATTGGCCAATTCTGGGTGTAGCCTGAAGATCATGCCTGGCCCAAGCAGAAGCAAGGACTGTACTCAGGGAAGAGAACCAAGTGAGGCTTAGGCGCAAGAGTGTGATGTGACAGATTACAGCCCCATGATGCCCCAAATTCAGCTTATTTTAGCCATAGGAGATTTTCTGAGATACCACTGTGTACCTACCAGAATGACTGAAATGAAAAAGTTGGAAAAATACCAGGTGATAGAGAAGTTACGAGGTAACCCAAACTCTCGACCACTGCTGGTGGGAATGCATATTAGTACAATCATTATTAAAAAATGGTAGTATATACTAAAAGCACATACAAAACTGACAGTAAAACCTAACAATTCACCCCGAATCAATGCATTTGTATGTTTATAGCAATACTATTCCTAATAACTAAAACTAAAAATGATCAAATGTCCATCAACAGTGAAAAGATAACCTGTGACACATTCCTACAATGGAATGGTATACAGCAAAGAAAATAATGTGCAACAAAGCATAACAATAAGGATGAATCTCACTAATAAGGTTTAATGAAAGAAGCTAGATGCAAAAGAATAAATACTGTATCCTACCATACATATAAAGTACAAGCACACAAGTAAAATCAAGGGATAGTGATTAAAAGGAAGCATGAGGGAAGCTTCTGGGATACTGGCCAATTACTGGCTATAAATGTGTGTTCAGTTTGTGAAATTCATCAAACTGAACACTTATGATATATATTACAATTAAAAGATTGTTTAAATATCATAAAACACAGTAGAAAAAGGGGGAGGGAGATACATTAATGATTCAGGCTATAAGAATCATGCACCAAAAGTCATCCTGGAAGTGGTACCACTGAGATATTGAAAAGCACTTATCCATATCAAACAGGTGCTAAACAGAGAAGGCTCACTAAGAAATAATAGTCCCATTAATGTGATAATTATCTAAACCTTCTCAGGTGTGTCCTGAGACAATTTTATTGATGGCAGTCTGGCAACAAGAAATAAGAAGACCATTAAGTACAGCATGAGTCAACATAACTAAGTCACTAATAAAGTATGCTAAAGACTTTAATTGTCTTTACTTATCATGTTAAGATTTGAAAACTAGCTCTTAGTAATTACTTACTCTAGACTATAGTTAATATTTAAAAATAAAATGAGCCCTGGCTGGCGTAGCTCAGTGGATTGAGTGTGGGCTGCAAACCGAAGTGTCGCAGGTTTGATTCCCAGTCAGGGTACATATCTGGGTTGCAGGCCATGACCCCCAGCAACCGCACATTGATGTTTCTCTCTCTCTCTCTCTTTCTCCTTCCTTCCCTCTCTAGAAAATAAATAAAATCTTTAAAAAAAACTTAAAAAAAATAAAAGATAAAATAAAATAAATAAAAAAATAAAATGATATTCCCAGCAAATAAAAGTGACAAGCAATAAATGTCTAAATAAAATAAAAATGATTAAATTTTAAATAAATTCTCCCATCAAAAAATTTTAATTATATTTTATTGATTATGCTATTACTGTTGTCCCAATATTTCTCCTGTTGCCCCCTCCACCCAGCACCCAGACTCTATGAGGCAATCCCCACACCATTGATCATGTCCATGGGTCATGCGTGTAAGTTCTCGGGCTACTCCATTTCCTATACTGTACTTTATATCTTTATGGCTATGCTTTTTTAGCATAGCCATGAAGATAACTACCTTTTTTACTTCTTAGTAAAGGTAACTACCTTTTTTACTTCTTAGTAAAGGTAACTACCTTTTTTACTTCTTAATTCCTGTACTCTTCACCCATTTCCCCAAAGCCCCTCTCATCTGGCAACCATCAAAATTCTCTCCATTTCCATGATATTGCCTCTGTTCTTCTCATTTGCTTAATTTGTTTCTTAGATTTGATTCTTTCTTTATGTCAAAATGTTATTTTTAAAATATATTTTATTGATTCTGCTACTACAGTTGTCCCTTTATTCCCCTCTGCCCTGAATAACCACTCCCACCAGCATTCTGCTCCGCCCCCACCGCCCACTTAGCTCACACCCATGGGTCATATATATAAGTTCTTTGGCTTCTCCATTTCCTACACTATTCTTAACCTCCCATCTATTGTGTACCTACCATTTATGCTTGTTATTCCCTGTACCTTTTCTCCCATTCTCCCCCCTCCCTCTCCCCAGTGATAACCCTCCATGTGATCTCCATTTCTGTGATTCTGTTCCTGTTCTAGCTGTATGCTTAGTTTATTTTTGTCTTCATTTTTTTTTTTAGGTTTGGTTGCTGATAGTTGTGAGTTTGTTGTCATTTTACTGTTCATAGTTTTGATCATCTTCTTTTTCTAAGTCCCTTTAACATTTCATATAATAAGGGCTTGGTGATGATGAACTCCTTCAACTTGACCTTACCTGGGAAGTACTTTATCTGTCCTTTCATTCTAAATGAGAGTTTTGATGGATAGAGCAATCTTGGATGGAGGTCCTTGTCTTTCATGACTTGGAATACTTCTTTCTAGCCCCTTCTTGCCTGTAAGGTTTCTTTTGAGGAATCAGCTGATAGTCTTATGGGAACTCCTTTGTAGGGAACTCTCTCCTTTCCTCATGCTACTTTTAAGATTCTCTCCTTATGTTTAATATTAGGTAATATAATAATGATATACCTTGGTGTGTACTTCCTTGGGTCAAACTTCTTTGGGATTCTCTGAGCTTCCTGGACTTCCTGGTAGTCTATTTCCTTTGCCAAATCAGGGAAGTTCTCCTTCATTATTTTTTTAAATAAGTTTCCAACTTCTTGCTTTTCCTATTCTCCTTCTGGTACCCCTATGATTCAGATGTTGGAATGTTTAAAAGTTGTCCAGGAGGTTCCTCAGCCACTCCTCATTTTTTTGAATTCTTGTTTCTTCTTTCTGTTCTGGTTGAATGTTTATTTCTCCCTTCTGCTCCAAATCATTGATTTGAGTCCTGGTTTCCTTCCCTTCACTGTTGGTTCTCTATACATTTTCCTTTATTTCACTTTGCATGGACTTCACTCCTTCCTCTATTTTGCAACCATAGTCAACCATTTCTGTCAGTATCCTGATTACCAGTGTTTTGAACTCTGCATCTGATAGGTTGGCTCTCTCTTCATAGCTTAATTCTATTTTTGGAGCTTTTATGTGGTCTTTCATTTGGGCCATATTTCTTTGTCTTAGAATGCCTGTTATGCAGTAAGGGGCAGAGCCTTAGGTATTTGCCAAAGCAGTGTAATCCACTTGACTGCATTATGGCACTGTATCGTGGGGAGGGGTCACAGAGGGAACAATGCCAATTGCTTGGCTCTCAGCTGGCTTTCAGTCACTTCCCCTACTACCCACAAGCAAATTGGGCCCTTCTGGGGCTGAATCTCATGTGGGTGGGTTTGTGTGAATTTTAGGACCCTGTGGATCTTCCACTGAACTCTCCTATGAGGCACAGAGTTTCTCCCACCACACAACCCCCACAGGTTTTTATAGCCAGAGGTTTTTGAGGCTTTCTTTTCCCATGCCATCTGTCCGACTCCCCACTCATTCCTCCTGATTTATCTGCACACACATGTGGGAATGCTGTCCTGCCAGTTGCTGCCTGGCCTGCCTGGTCTTCCAGCTGATGCTTTGCTGTACATCCTCTCCAAGCCCACTGCCCATCTCCACCCCTCCTACCAATCTGGATGAATATTTCTTCTTTAACACCTTGGCTGTTGGAGTTCGGTACTGTTCAATATTCTGGCAGTTCTGGTTATTTTTTGTTTTAAAATTGTTGCTGTCCCTCTTTTGGTTATGTGAGGAGGCAAAGTGTATCTACCTATGCCTCCACCTTGGCCGGAAGTCCTAGATTCAATTGTTGATAGATATGTGTTTATGCCATTTTATTCTTCATAGTTTTGATCTTCTTTTTCTTAAGTAAGTCACTCTAACATTTCATATAATAATAGTTTCATGATGATGAACTCCTTTAGTTTTTTCTTGTCTGGGAAGCTTTTTATCTGCCCTTCAATCTAAATGGCAGTTTTTCTGGGTAGAGCAATCTTGGCTATAAGTCCCTACTTCTCATGATTTTGAATACTTCTTGCCAATCCCTTCTAGCCTACAACATTTCTTTTGAGAAATCAGCTATAAAGACAGGAATTCCCCTGTAGGTAACTACTTTTTTCTTGCTGCTTTTAAGATTCTCTCTTTAACTGTTGGCATTTTAATCATGATGTGTCTTGGAGTGGGCCTCTTTCTGTCCATCTTTTGTGGGATTCTCTGTGCTTCCTGGACTTGCATGTCTATTTCCTTCACCAAATTAGGGAAGTTTTCTTTCACTATTTTTTTCAAATAGATTTCTAATTTCTTGCTCTTTCTCTTCTCCTTCTGGCACACTCTGATGTGAACATTGGACCTCTTGAAGTTGTCCCAGAGGCTGCTAACACTATCTTCATTTATTTATTTTTATTTTTTTATTCTTGTTCTGATTTGTTGTTTGTTTTCTTCCTTATATCCCAAATCATTGATTTGATTCTCAGCTTCATCCACTCTACTGTTGTTTCCCTGTAAATTATTGTTTATTTCAATGAGTGTATCCTTCATTTCTGATGGGATCATTTATATATTGTTGAGGTCCTCACTACATTTCTTCAGCATCCTTATAACCAGTATTTTGACCTCAGCATCTGAGAGACCGCTTATCTCCTTTTCATTTAGTTCCTTTTCTGGAATTCTGATCTGTTCTTTTATTTGGGTCACATATGTGTTTTGCCTGGGACCACCCTGCCTGAGCTATAAAGCAATCTGTGATGGCTGGTGCTTGTGCTGGGCTTAGAGTTTCCCAGGAGAACCCAAGCTGTGAATCTGGGCTGGCTGCTGGTAGTGCTGGGCCAGGGACCACTTAGGAAGCAGTATGGAGGCTGAGGACTCACTGAGGCTGGCTGTTGCTTGTTTGAGAGGATTTAGGAAGTTATGAAGTATGAACCAAGACCAGCCATTCATATGGAAATGCCTCTGTTAACATCTTGGGTAGAGTCTTAAGTTGGGTGGGACAGAGTCTCAGGAGATCACCAGAGCTGGGCAAACAGTGTTAGGGTGATGGAGTTTCAGATATGACACCAGCTTGCCAGCTGTGTTGTTCTGTGTGGGCAGGGTTTAAAAAAGGGACAATGGCTTCTGCTCACCTTGATGCCAGACACTTCTGTTTCTCCTGTATGCCACTGGTGCCTTTCAAGCTGCTATCCCAGTGCTAAAGCTCAGAGGGAGTGAGTCTAAATAGGTGAGTCTATGTGAGGGTTCTTTAACTGATTGTGGCTCAGTGGAACTGATTGGGGCTCTAGCAGTTTCTTCCACTGATTCAATCCTCACTGGTTTTTGCAGCCAGAAGTTGTGGGGACTTATCTTTCTGGCATTGGAACCCTGGGCTGGAGGGCTTGTTGAAGGGCTGGGACTCCTCATCCTGAGATATCCCTCTTGAATTTTTATCCACCACCACACATGAATGTGGAACTAGTTCATTCCATTCTCCACTCCTCCTACTAGTCTGAAGGGATGTGGTTTCTTTAATTCCATTGTTGTCAGACTTCCATTCAACTTGATTTCAGACAGTTCTGAGTGATGGTTGGTTTACAATGCAGTTGTAATTTTTAATGTGGTTGTGCGAGAAGGCAAGCCATGTTTACCTATGTTGTCATCTTGATCAGAAAACTCTCCCCTCAAAAGTTTTCAACATGTATATCAAACAATGATCCAGGATTTGAATTAGATAGGGTTTTTTTTCATTTTAAACAAAATAAAACAAAACAAATAATATATAAAGTATTTATTCAAACTCAGAATTAATTTTACATATGGGTTATCTTCCTCATAGATGCTCCATGATCCAAGAATAGCAAGGACAACTCAAAGATCCCTGTCACAGTCTCTAAAAATTAATTTCAACTACAGGTAAAAAGAGTTATCAACCTGTAACTAATTCTTTCAAGATAGCCCTCCAAGGAAAGCAAACCACAAATACCCATATCCTGTATTCTTGTGTATCTCCTTTTGAGGGCTCAGTTCCAACCATGTACACTCTACTTCTGGTAGAAAGACAATCCTGTTCTCTTCAGCTAAAGCTGGTTCAGGAAGCTTGACCTGCACTCTGCCTTAATATGATTCTCCCTGCCTGTACTGATCCAAGGCATTGTGTCTGGCACATAGTAGGCACCCATAAATGGTAACCTTACATTATAATTATCCTCATAATTATGGTCATGGAGAAGAGAGGGGAGATGCAAATAGATAACCTCAGTAACCACCATACTATTACTAGCATTCTGAATATATACTTGTGCAAATTCCAGTTGCATGTTGTCATCTCCAAAAGTCAAAAACATTCAATGGACACACTAGTAATAGGATGGTACTTTATAAAGCAATCAGAAAAACAGGTAAATAACTATCCCTTTAATAACTACTATAGGTAAGCCACTGTTTATAGTTTACTGTTTTCAATAGGTGACAATTTTGCTCATCAAAGGGACACGTGGCAATGTGTCACAACTGAACTGTCAAAACTGAAGCATGTAAGTGGCAACTAATGAGCAGAGAACAGAAATGTTGCTAAGCATCTTGCATTGCACACAATACCCCCTACCATGAAGAGTTATACGGCCAAAATGTCAGCAGTGTCAAGGATGAAAGACCCTAGTTTATAGTTCTGATTTTATTATCCAAAAATAATGCATGAGAGTCACTACAAACAATTCAACACACTTAAAATAAAACCATGAGGTAGCTCAATCAAAACACACAAAGCTATCTGCATTAAACCCCCATTTGTGTATGTATGCATGTATTTATAAGGATCTAAACCAAAAAATGCTTAAATGAAAAGAGGAGTAAAACTGATAATGAAGGAGAAAGAGAGATTTGCAGAGACCTTGTCCTTCAGTGAGCAATCTCGTCCACTAGTAAAGGAATCTGCCAGGGTACAGGGACGGGCCTTCCTGAATGCACAGTCAGTACCTTGCACAGCACAAACTCTTTGGAGGCACTATACCTTCAACATATCCCTTTGATAATAGATCCCAGAGTTCCCATTTTTCCTGCATGGGGAAATTAAACCTAATAAAAGTATTTGTTTAAGACCACACAGACATTAAATAAGAGAACTAGGACTCAAATATAAATCTTTAGACACCAAAGCACCATGATCTTAGCCACTGCACCAAGTTAAAAAGTTTATTTTATGTACAGAGACTAAATCTTTGGAAGCAACTTCACAGAAATTTTGAGTATGGTCACCCATAGGTAACTGATATTAGGTGATCTTTATTCTTTGTATTTTTCAGAATAGTGCAGAAAGAATCTTTGAAAAGATAAAACTTAGTGGACTTAAATTCACTAGGTTCTGCTTACTAAGTTTGTAAAGCCCAAAGTGAACTTTTACTTTGCTGTCATATAACTTGGATCAGCTACATCACAATATAGCAGGGCTAATTAATAAAAATCTGGACTTCAATTCCATTCACTGTTATTGCTGACAACTTGGTTCCCTTAAGCAAGTAGTTTGTTGGCTCACAACTGCGGCAATTCCCAAAAGAATTTTTATTTTTATTTTCTTTAAGATTTTGTTTATTTTTAGAGAGAGAGAGAAAGCGGGGGAGAAACAGAGAAGGAGAAACATCAGTGTGTGGTTGCCTCTTGCACGCCCCCTACTGGGGACCTTGCCGGCAACCCAGGCATGTGCCCTGACTGGGAATCAAACCAGTCACCCTTTGGTTTGCAGACCCGCACTTAATTCACTGAGCCACACTAACCAGGGCTCCAAATGAGTTTTTAAAACAGTTTGTGATGTGAGGTGAAAGCTTTACGCAGACAGTGGAAGAAAATCCATAGCCTAATTCCAGAACCTACTTCCCCACTTAAGTGCTGATCTAGTGTGGTTTGGTTCAATGTTGCTGTCAATTTTAGGCTCCATTTCATTTCTTTCTACACATAGGATGAGAACTTCAGGTAGTTTAGAAAGTTAACAGGCTAGATTGACTTTTCTTAAACCACAGATACTATTTTATTTCTCTATTTAGAAAGAGACTTCGATTCACCCCTCATGCCCCAACTAGCAGGCTGCCTACAACTATGAAATTATATCTGTGCTCTTGTGTCCAGAAAAAAATACATAATACTTTCTTCTTGTCTTCATAGCAATGGTAGCATTGTTATTGTTATTAGTCCACATTTACTGAACACTTAACTCTATGATGGAGACATACACATTACATGCATGTCCTCATTTAACTCTCACTACAAACCTGTGAGGTAGATACTATTTTTGTCCCCATTTTGCTATTGAGGAAACATGCTTGAAGAGGGAAATAATGAGTACCAGATCACACAGAAGGAAATGGCAGAGTCCAGGCATTTTGGCTCCAGAATCCCTACAGCAATACAAGCCAAAGAATAGTAATTATCAACATTCTCATCTAGCCCTGAAAGGATCTGTATCAGAATGGACTGTTCCACAATACTATAACCAATCCATAAAAGCAATGTTTAAATATTCAAGACTATTAGGTAAAAGAGTGAACCTACTTTGTGAATTTTTGCTTTCAGCAGGCAAAAGCTAAGTTTAATGGCAGGAGGTACAAGAAAAGTAACTGATGCTTATGTAGCCAATGAACAATTAGAACAATCATCACTGGTTAGTGTCAGAAACACCAGAGTTATACTGAGTAGTCAACCAGAGGCTTGAATACTATTCATGATGTGGTTTTCCAACTATTTTTTTTAAAGGACATATGCTTTTGCCCTGGCCAGTGTGGTTCAGTTGGCTGGAGCACCATCCCATAAAAACCAAAAGGTCACAAGAAGGATTCCTGCTCAGAGCACATGCTGAGGTTGTGGGTTCAATCCCCAGTCAGGGTGCAAACAAGAAGCAGCTTATCAATGTTTCTCTCCTGCATTTATGTTTCTCTCCCTCTCTCTCTAAAATCACTAAGTATATGTTTAGGTGAGGATTGAAAAGAAGGATATATGCTTTCTCGCACTGAATTCTTACAGAAGCAAAAAAACTAAACTACTCTGTTTCAAGAGGAGGAAAAGTCAGATACCCAACTCCACCATCTAAGAGCTGCTCGGTGGCAGTGATATTGTCAAGGACTCCCTAGTCTCTTAAAATAATAGTTTAAAAACTAACATAGAATCCCTAAGGTCTTTGAGCATCATCATAACCAGTGTTTTGAGCTCTGCATCTGATAAATTGTTTATCTCCATTTCATTTAGTTCTTTCTCTAGAGTTTTGATCTATTCTTTCACTATGGCCATACCACCTTGAACATGCCCAATTTTGTCTGATCTGTTCTTTCATTTGGGCCATGTTTCTTTGTCTCCTCATTTTGTCAGCCTCCCTGTGTTTGTTTCTATGTATCGGGTAGAGCAGCTATGACTGTCTTGGTAGTGTGGCCTAATGTCGTAGGTGTCCTACAGGGACCAGTGGTACAGCCTCCCCTATCACCCAAGCTGAGTACTCCAGGTGTGCCCTTCATGTGGGCTGACCACACTCTCCTCTTGTAGCTGAGCCTTGGTTAATGTTGGCAGATCAATAGGAGGAATTTACCCAGGCCATTAGCTGCAAGGTTTGGCTATGACCAGTTACCACCAACCTCCTTAGTGAGGACCTCAGCAGCATAAAAAAGATCCCATCAGAAATGAAGGATACACTAATTGAAATAAAGAACAATTTACAGGGAAACAATAGTAGAGCGGGTAAAGCTGAGAATCAAATCAATGATTTGGAACATAAGGAAGAAAAAAAAAAACAACCAATGAGAACAAGAAGAAAAAAGAATCCAAAAAATGAGGATATTATAAGCAGCCTCTGGGACAACTTCAAGAAGTCCAACATTTGCATCATAGAAATGCCAGAAGGAGAAGAGAAAGAGCAAGAAATTGGAAATTTATTTGAAAATATAATGAAAGAAAACTTCCCTAATTTCGTAAAGAAAATAGACATGCAAGTCCAGGAAGCATACAGAGTTTCAAACAAGATGAATGCAAAGAGGCCCACTCCAAGACACATCATAATTAAAATTCCAAAGGTTAAAGATAAAGAGAGAATCTTAAAAGCAGCAAGAGAAAAGCAGATAATTACCTACAGGAGAGTTCCCATAAGACTGTCAGCTGATTTCTCAAAAGACATTTTGCGGGCTAGAAGAGACTAGCAAGAAATATTCACAGTGATGAAAGCAGGAACCTACAGCCAAGATTCCTCTACTCCACAAAGACGTCATTTAGAATCGAAGTGCAGATAAAGAGCTTCCCAGACAAGAAGAAACTAAAGGAGTTCATCATCACCAAACTATCATTATATGAAATGTTAAAGGGACTTATGAAAAAGAAGATAATCAAAACTATGAACAATAAAATGGCAAAAATACATATCTATCAACATTTGAATCTAAAAAATAAACCAAGCAAACAAGAAGAACAGAGACAGAATCCTGGCTACAGAGAGAGTTTTGATGGTTGCCAGGAGGGAAGGGGGTATTGGGGAATGGGTAAAGAGGTAAGGGGATTGAGAAGCACAAATAGGTAGGTACAGAATAGTCATGGAAATATAAAGTACAGTACAGGAAATGGAGTAGCCAAAGAACTTATACACATGACCCATGGACATGAACAATGGTGTGGGGATTGCCTCAGGGAGTGGGGGGTGCTGGGTGGAGGGGGGCAAATAGAGAAAAATCAGGACAACTGTAATAGCATAATCAATAAAATATAATTTGAAATAAAAAATAATACAGAATCCCAATACCAAAATGAGGTATTATGAAATTAGACAAATTGATATTAAAATTTATATAGAAAAACAAATACTTAAGAATAACAAGAAAAACACTGAAAGATAAAAACTTTACATGGTGACTAGTCTTATCAGACATTAAACATACTATAAAGTCTCTATAATGAAAAGAGTATGACACTGTCACATAAAAAAAAAACAGACCAGTAGCAAAGACTAGAAAGATCAGAATTAGACCCAAATACATATGGATTAGTATTTGACAAAAGTGACATTTAAACTCACTGGGTAAAAGACAAACTTTTAATAAATGGTCTTTGGACCACTGAGCAGTCTTTGGGGAAAAGATAAAAGTAGATCCATATCTAACACCATTCACAAAATTAAACTCCCTATGGATATTGTCACTACAATCATTCATCACGTAAGGACATTTTGATCAACAATGGATTTACTTAAATGACCGTGATATCATAAGATTATCATAATGGAGATGAAACATTTCTATCACCTAGCGATGTCACAACCATTATTAACATCAGAAGACAACTGGCATAAACAAACCTACTGCATAGCCAGCCATATAAAAGTACAGCACACACAATTATATGCAGTATGTAATATATAATGATAATAAATGACTGCTATTCTCCATGCATTTACTATATTACATTTTTTTATCATAATTTTGGAGTATAGTCTTTGGACTTATCTTTATATAAAAAGTTTGTTCTGTCAACAGCAGCTTTATATACCTTGTGTTTACCAGTCCCTGACTGCATCATTTTCTCTTGTGCTTGATTTAATCTCATGTTGTTTTGTACAGTAACATGCTGTACAAGCTTGTAGCCTAAGAGCAATAATAGTCTCTACCACACAGTGAAGGTGTGTAGTAGGCTATACCTTATAGGTCTGTGTAAATGCATACTATGATATTCACACAACGATGAAATCACCTAATGATGCATTTTTCAGAACATAACCCTGTTGCTAAGTGGCACATGACTGTAAATGTAAAAAAAAAAAGTGACACTATACAAGTACTAGGAAAAAAAGATTGTAGAATTACTCTTTAACTCTGTAGAGGGAAAGGTTTTTTAATTTTGGCTCAAAAAATCCAGGCTATGGATTAAAGATCTAAACTAAAGATCTAAGAGCTAGAACTATAAAATTCTTAGAAGACAACATAGAAAAAAGCTTCATAACATTGAATTTGGCAATAATTTTTTTATACGTGACACCAAAAGCATAGGTAACAAAAGAAAAAAAAGTGCCTTGCTGATGTGGCTCTGTGGGTGGAGTGTGTTACATGCCTGGGTTGTGGGCCGGATCCCCAGTTGGGGACATGCAAAGGACAATGGATCAGTGTTTCTCTCCATTTCTCCCTTCATCCCCCACCCCTCTCATAGCAATATTTTATCTTATATATCTCTCCAGGCAAGGGAAACAAAAGAAAAAATAAACAAATGGAACTATATCAAACTAAAAAGTTTTTGCACAGCAAAGACGACAATCAACAAAACAAAAAGACAACCCACTGAATGGAAAAACATATTCACCAATACATCTGATAAGGGGTTAGTACCCAAAATTTATAAAGAACTTACAAAACTCAACACCAAAAAAAACAAACAACCCAATTAAAAATTAGGTAAAGGACCTGAATGGACACTTCACCAAAGAGGACATACAGATGGCCAATAGACACATGAAAAGATGCTCAATGACACTAATCATCAGAGAAATGCACATTAAAACCACAACGAGATACTTTCTCAACCTGTCAGAATGGCTGTCACCAGTAAAATCAACAAACAACAAGTGCTGGAGAGGATGTGGAGGAAAGGGAACACTTTTGCACTGTTGGTGGGAATGCAGACTGGTGCAGCCACTATAGAAAGCAGTGTGGACATACCTCAAAAAATTAAAAATGGATCTGCCTTCTGACCCAATGATCCCACTTCTGGGAATATATCTGAAGAAATGCAAAACACTAATTTAACAGAACATAAGCACTCCTGTGTTCACTGCATTATTTAGTATTGCCAAGATATGGAACCAGCCCAAGGGGCTATCAGTAGATGAGTGGACGGTGGGACATTTACACAATGGAATACTGCTCAGCCATATAAAAGAAGTATCACCCTTTGCAAGAGCATGGATGGACCTGGAGAACATTATGCTAAGTGACATAAGCCAGGCAGGGAAAGGCAAATACCATGTGATTTCACTTATATGTAGAATCTGACAAACAAACTGAACTAACAAGCAAAATAAAGAGAGACTCATAAATAGAGGGCAGGATGACAGCTATTGGCAGGGTGGGAGGGAAGTTAGAGAGTGGAGGGATTGAACAAAAAGGAAAAAGGACTCATGGACTACAGTGTGGTGATTGCAGGGGTAGGGGGTACAAGGAGGTTAAGTGATAATGGAAAAATACAATAAAAAGATTTCTTTTTTAAAGAAGAGTCCTGATATGGTGGCTAAATTGATTGGAGTGTCATCCCATAGACCAAAATGTTGCAGGTTCGATCCCCAGCCAAGGCACATACCTAGGTTGAGGGGTCAGTCCCTGGTCAGAACACATACAGGAGGCAGCTCATTGATGTTTTTCTCTCTCCCTCTCCCTCCCACCCTCCCTCTCCCTCTGTCTCTCCCCTGCCTCTCTAAAATCAGTAAACATTATATTATGATTATGTATAGAGGAGGTATATTTTTGTAACTTTTCTGTAAGTCTACAATTAGTCAAAATAAAAAGCAATTTTTTTATTAAAAATATACCCGTACCCTCTGCACCAACAAAAAAAGAAGTTAATGCAGAGGGATTTCTACACTAAACTAGAGAAAATGTCAGAGCTGGGAATCTGTGCGCCTAGAAGGCCAAAGGTAGAAAAAAACTAAACGTTTATCAAGGGTTTTCCTAGAATATAAGCACATAATTTTTAGTTTTTCTTTTTCCTAAGACCATCAAGCAAAGTTCTCAGTCGTGGGCATTTAAAGCACTTGCTTTATTTTTATTTCATACTTATTCGTATAATAAAGAAAAAATTATGTATGCTAGTTGTAAAGTGTTTTTTTTAAGTATATGGAATTACAAATTACCGAAACTCCACCATCTAAAGATATACATGTTCTTAAGGTATCTTCTTCAAGAAAATGTACTTACATACTTTTCCCACATAAACAGTTACAAATTTAAGTCCAACAACCCGCTCTGTACTTAAAACTCCTTATTCATCACAGCAATTTTATAGCTACCAACCAAAAAATCTTGAGGAAAAAGGCAAGTTAGTGATGTTTTGCAGTACATAGTTAACCATCCACTTTTCCATCACTTTCTGTAGACAACAAATGAAGTCAGGCCTTGTACTTGGCTTTATTTACAAACTTCAAGGTATTTAAAACAAAAGCTAATGCAAGTTTTAAAATATCCCCGGTTCCCGAGTGTGGTGAGAACGAACAGTCTTGCCTCTCTGTGGCCCAGCGTGGCAGCTGAAGCCCAAGTAGGATAAGGAGGCATAGTTTTGAGGGAACAGCCCCAAGTGGGGTGTCAAAGCTTAAACAGAATAAAAAGAGCAACCTCTCATGGGGCAGCCTGACACAGAGTGACAGTGTTCATGAAGCACTTCAAAGGGAAGGGGGCAGCAGCAGTGATGAGATTCTAGTCACAAATAAAGTGATGGATCAAATAAGTGTATTTATTAAGGATAATGAGAACCAGGGTGTTCACTATCTGGGCTAGAAATTAGAAATATGGAAAAGAGAAAAGCTAAAATGAACCTTGTGTTTTTAGATTGGAACTGGAAGTTATCTTTGTAATTCATTGCTTCCAATATATAAGACAGATAAATATATAGAGATGTAAATATGCCTCTGTGTAAGGAATATTCACACATATACACATACAGAGAATATCTACTTATTTGTATGCATATACTTCTAGCGCTGTCTACTAACAGGGCCCTGGGAGCAGCACTTCTCCTTCTCCCCACAAAGAGTAACAAGTACGCCAATCACTAAAAACTTAGTTTCTAAATTTTACTCTGCACTAAAAGGAACCAGGGCTCCTTGGAGAAATGGTTGGCCCCAGGACTGGGACAGGGGACGTACAAAAAGAATCTAGGAACACCCTGTTGTGCCAAAAAAATAAGAAAGTACTAAAAGAATGATGGATACCAAATGGGTACAGGAGCCATCTTAAAAGGGCCCTCACTGACCATATCTGGAACCATTTAAGCAGGAGATTAAATGATGATAGTAATAGATTAAACCCCTTTAAATAAAACAGGACATCCTAAAACCACACTGACATAAACACATGAGTAAACTGAAAGTTTGATAAGAAACATTATATATACATAGTTGTAAAGTATCTCCACTGAAGATACTTGTAACAAAGGGAAAAGATTAACTTTATAGTGGAGAAGGCTGGCAGGACCTATCTCACAGAAATCAAAGTAAGTACAATCAATAAAGGACAAATCACCATCAAGTGCACTGAGTGCCACTGATAGGATGCAATGAAAACAGACAGCATCACTTTTGTGATATTCCTGCCAAAGCTGAGTATTTAATCAAGAAGAATAATAAGAAAAACCCAAATTAGGGACATTCTGCAAAGTGACTGGTCTGTAAAAGTCACGAAAGGCTTTGATGATGGAACTGCTCTAATATGAGGAGAATAAAGAGACACAGCAACTAAAGTCAACACTAATTCTCAACTGAATCCTTTCATTAAAGTATCCTTCAGTAAAGGATGTAATATAACTGGACAGCTGGTGAAATTTAAATGGGATCTGAGGTTTAAATGGTAGTAATGTCACATGTTAATTTCCTGATTTTGATAGTTGTATTATGGTTATATAGGAGAATGTCCTTGTTTATAGAAGAAATAGGGGCAACGGGGCATCAAATTGGCAGCTTACTGTCAAATAGTTGAAGAAAAAAATATTTGTACTAGCAATTTTTCAATATGAGACAGACTGTTTCAAAAATGCATCCCTCCATACCCATTCCTGATAAAAAAGAAAAGAAAAAGAAAGAAAGAAAGAAAAACACTCAATAAACTAGGACTATAAGGGAACTTCTTCAGCCTGATAACAGGCATCTATGAAAAAGCCACAGCCAGCATCTTAATTAATGGTGACAGACTGAATGTTTTTACCCCCAGATCAAGAACAAGACAAGGATGTCCACTCTTGCCACTTCTATTCAACTCTAAAGCTGATCTGGCGTGGTACTCACAACCACACAGACAAGCTAATGGTGAAACCAAGATGAGAATCCAGCACAACGGAGCCTTTTTTACATGGAGCTCTTTTCCACCACACTGTCCTATTCCTTATGTCCCATCCCCTCTCAAACCAACTTGTTCCTATGAGTAACTCAGAACTGCAAGAAATCTTGGAAATACACTCCAACCTCTAATTTATTTTATTTAGATTTTATTTATTTTAAAGATTTTATTTATTTATTTTCAGAGAGAGGGGAAAGGAGAAAGGGAGAGAAACATCAACATGTGAGAGATACAGCGACATGTGAGAGGTACATCAATGTGTGAGAGAGATATTGATTGGTTGCCTCTCACCTGCCCAGAACTAAGGACCCAGTCCGCAACCCAGGCACGTGCCCTGACCAGGAATTGAACCAGCAACCTTTCAGTTCACAGGCTGGCACTCAATTCACTGAGCCATACCAGCCAGGGCTAATTTCTTTATAATAAGAAACACATAAATACTACTTACTGGCTACATTGACATTTAGAGTTTGAAAATGGCAAATTGTGAGCAAAAAGTGAATTGTGTTTGTGACTAGGGTTCCATACTTGCAGGAGCCCATGTCCCTGGACAAATTTATCCAAAAGATACTGACCCCCATATGTGCCAGACATTGTGCTAGGTACCAGGAATACCATTATAGGAGGCCCTTGCTCCTTTAGAGCTCCTGGCCCCAATATAACTCTACATACCCTAAAATAAAGTAGCCTGCAAAGCTGGACAAAGGATCTTCATATTAACTGAAGTGGAACCCATCCTCCCTACTGGGCCCTCCTCTACATGGAGAAAACTATTAAAACTTAGAACTAGAAGGATCCTTTCTTCAAATGAGGAAACTAAGGCCAAGATTTGTAAGGGCCTCAGTTTACTTTTTTGAATTTTTAAAAGATTTATAAGAAACTGCCCTTCTAAATCAAGCCCTATCTTGAACAAATATTTATTTTTCCATCCCTACCCTCTTCACTTGTACCTTCACATCCACTGTTTCCAGGTCCCCTCTTAGGCTTTGCTCTCTTTCACCACTTTCTGCCTTTCAGCCACCACTGCCAGCTTTCCTCTTCCCCCCACCATGCTTTTGCTCGGGCCTGCTCTTCCCCAGCTCTATCTAATTGCTCCAAATAAAATATCTCATTTTTTTCAAAATCACTCTGTAGTCCCCCATGGAATTTAGCTTCTGTTCCCTCCTCTTTATTGGCAGGTTACCAATAAAATAGTCTTTGACCTTTTCCCAAGGCACCACTCTCCTCAAAACCTCTTTGGCTGGAAACTTCTGACCATTCCTGCTTCTGATATCATCTTCTGCTTCTTTACTGCCCCAACCTCCCCAACTCTGTCTTCTCTTTGTCTCTAATGTCAGCATTCCTTAAGAGTCAACTTGGGCCCTCTGCACGTCTGCATGGATATTGCCCACATATACATCTACGTCTCCAACCCTCATCTCTACACTAAGTTTTCAGATGTATGAGATCAGTTCAGATCTTTTTATCAAATTCCACCCATACTTCAAAGGCAACCTGCAAATCTCCCCTTGACAGTCCAGCAGTCTCTTCAGGCTCAATACCACCATTACCATCTATTGGGAACAGCCCTACCTAATTTCAGAAACTGTAACCCTCCATGGCTAAGGCTGAGTAAAAAGACCTTGGGACCGTAAACCACTAAGGAGACAAAACTTATCCTCCCAGAGGGGCACAGCCTATGCCCCCTTTACTTCAACCTGCTTGGTCCCTGAAGGATGGCTGGGTAGTCAATGACAGGTAAGATTCCTCAAGGAAGGAACAACCTAAGACAGGTGTAGTCTCAAAGGGGCCATCAGGGAAGGATTTAGGGGATTATGGAGGAGGGACAAAAGACCCTCACTCCTTAGCTGTGTCACAGCCTGGGTCCTCATTCTATCTGTAAAAAGTTTCCTAATCTCTTGGCTGTCTGCATCCCCCACCTGATTCAGGCCTGAAACAATGTCAAAGGCGGGTGCAGCCTTGTGCTGGAACAAGCAGTTCCCGGGCAGGGAGGAGGGGGCAGCGATCAGGCCTAAGAAAGAATGCATAACAACCTGCTTTGCTAAGAATGCCCTCAATTTAAATGTTAAAGGTCCAAGCAAAAAATGAGTTTGTTTCCCAAAGTTTTATGGCCCTTTGGCATCACTCTATCTATCTGACCCTGACTCAGAATAAGCCCTTATAGTTCTTTGAATATTATCTACTCCCAGATAATGATCGACGCGCTTTACATATACACCCTGTATTCCTATGCAGACTAAACCCAATAAAAGCCCAGGGAAAAAGATGCTCAAGGCTCTTTTCCTGAGATTGGTCAGCCTTTTCTCCCCAAGCAGATCATGTCTTGGTCATGTCTTGGATGAGATTTATTCTCATCCATGGCACCCAGGAGGGCTCTGCAGGATAGAGCTCCCCCACACCCATCTACTATGTTTATCCCTTCCAGAACTATCTCTTTGTTCTCCTTCTCTACTAGAGACACCAAGCTACCTCTAGCAAGGGAGGTAATATGTTGGCCAGTCCCTGGGGTTCTTGAGTGAGCCCACCTGAATTTACACCTGGCAAAGCCATTTACTACCTGTGTATCTTGGAACAAGTTAACCTCTTTGAGCCTCAATCTCCTTATCTGAAAAAAAGAAAATAACCACAATACCAGCCTCACAGAATTATTGTGGCCATTAATCAAGACATCATATGTAAAGCTAATACAATGCAAAAAAAACACAACAGGCATTCAATAAATATTAGCTACTAAACTTTTTATGGTTAATATCAGCAGCAGTAGTGAGAACCTCACAACTGAGTCTACTTAGCCTCCACTGCTGCTCAGTCTTATTCTAGGCCCTGGACCCATTTCCTATCCTGCAGCAGAAGAAATTTAAGAAATTCCATAAGTAGTTCAGGACTCATCAACCAGGTTCTAATCTTTTAATTGAAGTCTCCCCTGAGCTACCAGTCTACAAACTGGATCATTTTGCTTTTCTTTCTGGGTGTTTAAGGACTGCTCGGTCTTGTCTGCTGTCCTGAGGGGCCCTGAGACATCCAACTTCCTGATGGTTAACAGCCAGCTCTGAGGTACCTACAACATTATACCACTCTGCCCCACCACTGCATGTGACCAAACTGTCCTCCTTCCACTCAAATATTCTCTCTCCCCCTTCTCTGTTCATCCATTTTTAAAAATTTCTTTCAAAGACATTTGCTCCAATCCTATGTTCTCTGTGAAATTTTCACTGATCTCCCTGGTAGAAGAGCATTTTGAGCCAAGGGAAAACAATGCAAATAATCTGAGCTACAGTGAGCCAGTCAAGGAGATCAGTGTGACGGGAGTGGGGTGAGAGTGATTATTTTGGAAACGAGACCAGAGAGGTGGTAAGGGGCAGATCCTATGCAGCGGTGTCCAACCTGTGGCCCACGCGCCTTGGCTATGAATGTGGCCCAACACAAAATTATAAATTTACTTAAAACATTATGAGTTTTTTTGTGATTACATGTTACAGTGTATTTAATGTGTGGCCCAAGACAGCTCTTCTTCCAGTATGGCCCAGAGACACCAAAAGGTTGGATACCCCTGCTAGAATCTGCTTGGTCATTATAAGGACTTTGTCCTTAAATCTGAACAAATTGGGGATCAACTGCAAGGTTTTAAGCATTCCCTTAGCAAAGATCTATGACTTGGATTTCAAAAAGATCATGCTGCCTGTAGGGACAAGCACAGGCTATATGTAGAGAAGCAAGTGCAGAAGCAAGGAAACTGGTTACATTCATTATAGTAAAGGGTTCAAATTAGAACCAGGGTGGTGGCAGTGAGAAGTGGTCTGGACCTGGAGGCATATGCTGACTGGATGAGGGATATGAGAACATGATAGGAGTTAAGGATCACTCCAAGTTATTAGCCTAAACAAGTAGAAGAGATATGTCATTATCTGAGATAGGAAGAAGACTGTGGGAGGAGCAGGTTTTGAGGGAAGTAATCTGGATACAGGTTTTGGACATGATGAGTGCAAGGCATACATTGGACACTCAAGAGAAAATGTTGAGTAGGAAGTTTATTACTTAAGTCGGAAATTCAGGGGAGAGGTTCTGGCTAGAGATACACGTTAGGGAATTGTCATAACATAGATCAGGCCGGTTTCATAAAAGTTCTGTGATAGTGGCTATGTTCTACGTGTGCACTGCCCTATATGGTAGCCACCAGCTACATGAGACTAAACTGTGACTAGGCTGACTGAGAAACTGAATTGTTAATACTAGTTAATTTACATTTAAATAAGCACATGTGGCTCATGGCTACATATTGAGCAAAGCATACATACATAGTACTTAAAGCAATGTGAGTGGATGAGAACCCTAAACAAGTGAATGTAGGCAGAGAAGATGTCCAAAGATTGGGCACTGGGCACACCAACAACATAGGTTATTTGAGACAGGAAAACAAAAAATAAACAACCCAAATCTCCATCAATAACAGCAAAATAATTAGTGGCATATTCACATAAGACAGCCAGTCAGTTGTGAATGCATACACCTATGTGAATGAATCTCAAAAATAATGCTAAATGAAAAAAGTAACTAAGAGAAGAAAATCATAACTATCAAAAGCAGATATAAGTAAGCAATATAATGTTTAAGAATATATTCAAATTGATAAAGCTATAAAAAAATCAAGGGAATTATTATCCAAATATAGGGAAACATCACCTCTTCGGCAGAGGGAGAAGGTTGCAAGTAGGAGGTGGGCACAAAGGGCTTCAAAGTTACTGGAAATGTTCTAATTCCTAAACTAGATGGTGGGTATACAGGTATCCATTTTGTTATTCTCCTTTGTCCTATAGAATCTGGCATGTATAATATTAAGTAACTAGAATAGAAAAAAATATATATATATGAGACAGTATATGGTTAAATTTCAAATGGATGTTTCAAAATCTCTTCAAATCATTACGTTAAAGAAAAGGAAAGATAACTGTATGTTTTGTATAAGGTCTAAAAAGACAGATCTAGTCATATTAAGAAAGGAGGGAAGGGCATTCCAGAACTGGGAGTGAACAGGTCATGTATTAGAGACAGTCAGTTAGTGAGTCTGACTGGAAAAGAAGAAAGTTAGGTTGAGAAGTCAGGCGAGGGCCAGCCCCCGAGGTGCTTAAATACTGGGTCAGGATGTTTGGACTTGATCTAGAAACAGTACAGAACCACTGGTGGTGTCTAAGCAAGGCAGTGGCATGGGGAAAGTGGTATATTAGTAGGAGTAATCTGATAATTAGGATTAAATAGTAGGAAGACAGAAGGCTGGAAAAATCAGTTATAAAACTTAAAGATGTGAGATATCAGAGAAAATTACCATGGCCTGAACTAGGACAGTAATGAAAGATAAAGTTCACTCCAAGAAACTGTAGGATAAAAGACTTGAGAGTCTGGTCCTGGGACAGGCAAAGAGGGAAAAAGAGATTAAAAGATAATATAAATTTTTGAGCTAAACTAAGAAAATGATAATATCAACATACGGCAAAATTAGGGAAATCAACAGAAAGCTGATTCTGAAGGAAGACCATTCATTCAATACATATCTGTCAGGCAGAGTGTAATATCTTCCCCTCAGGGAGCAGCTTATTGAGTCCCACTTTTGTTTTTTAAACAGTTATATACTTTTAATAGGCAAAGAGAAACTATACAGTTCTTTGGGAGTGGGAGGAATAAAAGCTTTTATAGCTTTTGACTCTGTAAGAATTTTTAAGTCCCACTTTTAAAAAAAGAAAGAGTAGTGATAAAAATACTAAGTTGCTTTTCAAAATAAATGGAAAGAAGTAACAGGACACAAAGTAGCAATGTTTGGCAAAAGATCAGAGGTAAAGGAGGGAAACTACTCATTATTGGACTGAAAGCTCTTTAAGGACAAAATGTTATCACTGACTGTCTTTGCACCCCCCACCACACTGAGCACAGGGAGTGCTCACTACAGAATAGACATGCAAATAATGGCTTAGCAAATAAGAGTGAGCGAGGACAAACTGAAGACAAGCCAATTAGGATTACCCTACCCTAGCCTTCAGAACCAGAAATACCTGGAGGATCTACCCCTATGGAAGGAGAGTGCTTTAGCCTTGTCATCCTGGCTAAAAAGAAGGCTGATCCTCTGGGAGGAGGATTTTAGGAGATCTAAAATACCAACAGAAAAACAGAAAGAAAACCAATTCTTATGAAAACATATACTGACTTTCTGCTCCCCACACTACTCCCTGGGGAGATGCTCCCCAACCATTTAAGGCAGACAGACGAACATACCTTTTTACAGTGTGTGGATTGGACTAATAATGCTAATTAAAAATACTCATTTTTCTGGTTAAAAGTATTTTTTAAGTATTTTAGAAGTCTGAATCTTAATAGCTAGTTGATTTTTTTTTTCACACCACTGTGACCTAAGCCTGGAGAATAGAGAAATGCATAGTAGAGCTGACTGCAAAGTGAGCTGACTGATACCCAGGAATGTCAAGTGATTGTCAGAGACTGGGCTATTACCTCCAGATTCTCCAATAATTCAGATTAATTCCACACAGCCCAAACTTATCCAGTTTGGTTAAACAGAGCACAATGATGCTGGCTTTCAAGTGAATTGATTGTATACAAATGCTTTTAAGATCATCTCTTTCTCAAAAGGTAAGAAGAAGAAATGAACGCCGTGACACTGGTAGAGGTAGCATAAAAGCCCAGGCTCTGGCACCAGACAGACATAAGTTAAATCCCAGCTCTTCCGATAAACAGCTATGTACCCATCTCTCTTAATACATTCTTCCAACCATGTAGGGTTGATTACCTTCCTTAAGATATGAATATGTGGTAGCTTCAGATGTCAGTACTTTTTTTCCTAAAATTACAACCTGGCCCTGATTGGTATGGTTCAGTGGATTGGGTGTCCTCCCGAAAACTGAAACTGTTCGATTCCCGGTCAGGGCACATGCTTGGATTGGGGGCCACGTCCCCCTTTGGGGCCAAGCAAGAGACAATCGATGATTCTCCCACACATGGATGTTTCTCTCCCTCTTTTTCTCCCTCCCTTCCCCTTTCCTTAAAAATAAATAAATTCTTGAAAAAACAAAACAAAACAAAACCCTACACTCTGATCCTTTTCATTGGACCTGTATTTTCCTTAATAGCCTCAGCCATTAGTTTTTAGTGTAGAACATTCTAGATGGTTAATATCATTCATTATGCTTTTAATCTCCTGAATGTCTCTCTTTGAGACCAACCTCCTTATCTGGAAGCTCTGGTTGCTCAATCCATGCCCTGGACTTCACCAATGAAAGTGAAGAGCAGTGGGAGAGAACCATAAAGAAAAATCTAATTGTAGGTAGAACATGCAGACCTTTTCAGTTGTGTAAAACTTAAAATTGATGCTTTTTTTTGAAATCACAAATTCTGTATGCTGGAGTCAATATGAAGCTAAACACAGCCTATTAGCAACAAATTAAGAACAAAAAATTGTTCTGACCTAAAGGAGGCCCAGGGACATATTCTGCCTAGGCTTACCACCAATTCTTTAAGCTCATGGATCTTTTTGCATGTTGTAGCAGATGTAGCAGGGAAATATAGGAGGAAATATAAGTCCCACGGATCCTTCATTTGCATTAAGCCTTCTTAGTACAATTACTGCCATCCCAGTCCAGGCAGTGAAGACTAAATTCCAACCCTTTCTCTGCCTCAGGTCTCTCCACTCCCTTGCATCCTGCACACAGCCACCAAACTAATTTCCTTAACTACCCGCTTCATTACATCACTCCCCACCTCAAAAACACTTAATGACTCCCTACCTCCTATTCACTGGAGAAAGCCCAAGTAAAATCCAAAGCGCAGGCTAGCGCATTATCCTATTTTTATAATACAGGATTGTTTCCTCTTAATTCCCCCACAGAAATTCTCTAAGGCTCCAACTACACTCATCTGCTCACTGTCCCCCCAACAAACAGACTAATCTGCACACCTGGGCTGGATCACAACGGCCCCTGACCATTCTCCACCCCCTCCTGCCTTTCCTTCAAAAGTCAGCCCAGACCCCCTCCTCTATCTCTGCCCTGCACGCTGCTCCTAAAGTACACACTGCGCCTACGGTCCACCTTTTGACTCTTCCAACATCCTTTGTAGCTGGCTATACACTCCTGGCAGCTCAGTTTGTTCCAACCAAGACCACGTTCCTTCGAGGCAGATCACATACACAGAGGGTCTGTATCACCTGCACTTGGTAGGTTCTAGATATTATTAAAACCAGAAGAGTTCAAATGATGTAGCCTAAAACGATACTGCCCATCTTTGCCAATTCCTCTTTATTCACAATAAAGAGTATTCAGAGTCCTCTTACAAGGCTGAAAATTTTTAGTATTGACAGAGCAGCAAAGCACAGCGAGCATGCCACCATATGATAATAAACCCGCGTCCCAACCTTGGTTTTTGCCACAATCTCTGCAACTGTGGAAAAATCACACAATCTTTCTGGGCACGGGTTGGCGCAAAACAAGGGAGCTGCTGTGATGGATCCCAAGGTATCCTTTCCCAAATTCCCCTGGACAGGTAATCCAACACTCGTCCACCCACTAATACGGACGCATGCAAACTTTTACGGTTCCCAAAGCAGACATTTCCATGTAGTAGTGAAAACTAAGTCTCCGCTGGAAAAAGCAGGTTGAAAGGGAAGTGGCGTCCCTGGACCCCAAAGCAGCGGGCAGTCCACTGAGGTTCCCGGCTCCTCACAGGCAGACTCCCCAGAGAGCGGCGCGCTGTGGATCCCAGGAGCCAGCCAGGTGACTCCGTCCGCGCCCGTGCCGGCGCCCCGCGCCCCCACACACCGCGTGTTCCCGGGTCACGGCCCCATCAGCTCTCACCGGCCCGATGGACGCAGTCCTCTCCCGGCAAGGCCCCTAGTTGCCGCCTGGCAAGCCGCCCTTCTGAGCCCTGAAGCCACCTCAACGCGGCAGTCTGGGCCACAGGCCGGCGGGACTGGCAGCGTGAGGGGCGTCGGCGGAGGCTTTAAGTGCTGAATCACCACTTTGCAACCCGAGCTCCAATCCACTGTGACCCACGGGCCCCAAGGGCCCGGGCGTCGTGCTCCGCTTACCCACAGAGGCGCTCCAGCGGCGACAGACGGGCGCCCAAGACCGAGCGAAAGGTGCTGGGCAAAGCGGGACGCAGCAGCCACGCTAGCAAGTACCGCATACCCCAGCGCAGCCGCCGGGATCACAGCGAACGACCGCTTCCTTCTAGCGCCGAGAACCGGCCTGGCACACTGCGCATGCTCAGTCCGCCTGGCCGCGCCGCGCCGCCTCCGGGGAGCCACAGAGTGGCCGCGGCTCCGGGTTTTGCCAGGCGCCGGACTGGGCGGGGACGGCGAGCGTCCCAGGCCTGGCAGACGGGTTGGGTAAAGTCTGGCCAGGGAGGTGCGAGAACCCAGCAGCCAGGCTTTTTCAAGTGGGGAGGGCCCCGGCTTAACCTACACCAGCACACAGGAGGGCGGCGATATGTATCTGACCGTGTTTGTGGGGGCTAGGGGGCTTACCCATACTGTGAGGGTACGAGGGACCCTGTTGGTGGAGGCACCCCCATTGGCTGTCACCCCGGTCGGTTGTGCAGGTGCTGGAACGAGGTCCACAGACTGGGCTGCCTCTCTGAACTAGGAATCGCGTCTCTAAAAGGCCCGTGGGCTCCCTCTAGAGCACGGTGGGGATGGGGACGTGGACCGCTGGCAAGGGGTTGGTGTTGGAGGGTTGCGGGGGAGTTAAACTACCTGGGTCCACCAGTGGGAGGCCTGGACCCTGTGTGAAGTTTCCGTCCTGGGGAAGCTAGCTGCCCTTCAAAGAGCAAGATGGATAAGGGACAGGCCATGGCAAAACAAGGCTTTCGTGGACTTTAAATTCAGACTAGAATCTACTCTTGACTCCTATTAGAAAACAAACCACATGTGCATGTAGTACTACAACTATCGTCAGTGTACTTCAGTCATTATTTGTAAGACCAGACTTTCCCCCCTGATGGTATTTTGCATCCAGGAACAATCTGATTAATAACCGTTATGGATCTGACTTTGTATTACATTATTTTACAGGGGTCTTTATGGAAGAGTGCGATTAGGGATGGTGATTCCCTAGTTTAAGTGTTTTTAGGTTTTTGATGTGGTAGACAGAAGACTGCAGCCAAAAACAGTGCTCTGAATCCTATTATTGCTACAAATGGGAATTAAGGAGAGGATTTCTTAATCAAGTGGATGCTTCATCAAAGAGATAGATGGGGTCTTTTTCACAACAGGGTTTCAGTTAAAGGCAAACCTTGGATGGAGGAAAACTGAGGTACTGGAGATGAAGCGCTAGGTAAAATTCCACCGTATTACATTGTAGCCCCTGTGTTAGTTTCTTGTGGCTGCCATAACAAATTACCACAAACATAGTGGCTTAAAACAACAGAAATTTATTGTCTCACCACCTGGAGGCCAAAAGCCCAAAACCAAGATGTTGGCAGGGCCACACTCCCCACAGGGTCTTAGGGGAGAATTCCTTCTTTACCTGTTCCAGCTTCTGATAGATGCCAACTTCTTTGACTAGTGGCTACATCACTCCAATCTCTATCTCCATCTTCACATTGCCTTCTCTTCTGCATATCTTTTCTCCTTCTGTCTTTTACAAGGATATTTGTCATTGGATTTAGGGCACAACCAGGTAATCCAAGATGATCTCATCTCATCCTTAACTTTATTATGTCTGCAAAGACCCTTTTTCCAAATAATGTAACACAGGCTCCTGGGATTAGAATTTGGACATATCTTTTGAGGGAGCAACCACTCAACCCACTAACTACCCCACCTTTCCAGCCTCTACCCCCACCCTCTACTAGCTCCAGTCCACTAGCTGTCACAATTAATGATTACAACAATCCCGACTTGTCAGTGCTCTTGCAACCCCAAAGCTCTGTTGAAATGGCTTGCCTTTACAAAACTTTTCCTTATTTCCATTCCTCACATAATCCATTGGAAGTAACTACTCTCTGATCTCAACTGCCAGAGTAGTTTGTCACTCAAAAAGTGCTTATTTGGATCTTAACCTTCCATACTTGTAAGAAACCGTAGACTAGGAATGATTCTTAGTCACTTTTGTGTCTCACCTGGCAGCAAGCAGAGTGCTTAGTTAATGCTTGTCAAATACAAGTTTGCTAAATCTGACTAAGCCTATAGTTGTAATTACAATTTATAGGAAATACAGGGAACAATAGTTAAATCACATTTTAAGGATATAATTGACAAAAACTAGAATGTTTGGAACACTATAGGACAAATGACCCTATTTCTTTGACAAATAAGTTGCAAAATAAAAAAGAAAGGAGACACCTATGGATTAAAGGAGACTTGGAATTGACAAGCTATGACAAGGTGTTATTAAAATTTTATATTTATGAAAAGGGCCAGTAAGACCCAAGCCAATCTGGAAGAATCTGGACCACTCACACTACCAAATAATAAGTTATTATTAAGTTATAATAATTGAGATAATATCATCATGGCCTGAGGGCAAATGGGTCATGTTAAACTGTTCAGTAGTATCTGTTAAAGTTACACATAAGCATACACTATCACCCAGCAATTCCACTTCTAGCTATGTACCCAACAGAACTAGGATGTTAACAGTAGCAAAATTAATAACAGTCCCAAACTGGAAATAATCCAAATGCCCCTCAGAAGCAAAATGTACAGGAAAAATAATTTGGGAAATATTCATGCAATAGAATACTGCACAACAATGAAAATGAACAAACAAAAATTATACTCACAATGTGTGGTGAAAAAAGCCAGTCCCAAAGGAGTATGTACAGTATGAGTGGATTTGTATAAAGTTGCAAACCAGGCAAAATGAATCTGTAGTATTAGAAGTCAGGTTAGTGGGTTACCCTCGGGGTGGCAGTGACTGAAAAGGAGACTAAGTGGGGAGCTTGTGGGATGTGTTTTATGTGTGCATGTTAAGTTTTTGAAAATTAATTGAGCTGCACACTTATGGTTTACTTCTATATTTGTAATACTTCAATAAAATCTTCCAAAAAAAGATAAACTTCAAAAATGCAAAACAACAAAAGATAGAGACATATTAATCAAATGAAATAAATGTCCAGTTCTTGTTTTAAACCTGTTTTGAACAAACCCATTGGGAAAAAGAAACTTGAGGTCCCTGACCAGTGTGGCTCAGTTGGTTGGGCATCTTCTCACGAAGTGAAAGTTTGCCAGTTTGATTGCCAATCAAGACACAGGCCTGGGATGCAGGTTCAGTCCCTGGTTAGGCCGCATGAGAGAAGCAACCAATAAGCATTTTTCTCTTGCATAGATGCTTCTCTCCTTCTTCTCTTTCTCCTTCCCTTTCCCTCTTTAAAAATCAACAAATATTTTTTAAAAAGAAAAAGAGCCTTGCCTGCTGTGGCTCAGTGGATTGAGTGCCAACATGCAAATTAAAGGGCTGCTGGTTCGATCTCCAGTCAGGGCACATGCCTGGGTTGCGGGCCATGTTCCCAGTAGGGGGTGTGGAAGAGGCAACCACATATTGATGTTTCTCTCCCTCTCTTTCTTGCTCCCTTCCCTTCTCTAAAAAAATTAAATAAACAAAAATCTTTTAAAAAATAAAATAAAATAATAAAAAATAAAAAGAAACATGAGTCAATCAGAAAAGTAAGAGTAGTGGCTAGATATTCAATGATAACTTTGGGGGTAAGTTAGTGGCTGTGTTTTGTTTTAAGAGTCCTTTGAAATATATACTGAAATAATATGATTCCTAGGATTTGGTTCAGAGTAATTCAGTGGAAGATGAGGGAAGAGGGGAAAGTATAGATAAAATAATATTGGCCACGAACTGATAATTATTGAAATTGGATAATGGATGTCTGGGGGATTTATGATTCTAGTCTCTCTGCTTTTGTATATGGTTGAAATTTTACATGATAAAAAGTTTTAAAATGTTTGCTAATTTTAAGTATAGTACTAGGGAATAAAATATAATATTTAAAAGCAACATGAATTTTTCAGAATGTTTATAAGTGATTAATTAATTATAAATTGTTTAATGTTTTCCTAAATAACTCATACTTGCTAGTCCTTAAAGGTAAGTTTGAGGTACTTTATGGACAGTACTTGAACTATTAATGCAAAAATCTATAATTAATGTGTTCCACAGTTAAGGTTATTCTCGATTTGTCCATTTGAAAAATATGGGCCCAGGCCTTCCTTTAGATGTTGACAAAAGAGCAACCAGCTTTGTATTCTTGTGGTGTTTACACTACACAGAAAGAGAGAAACAAACAAATTAATACTTATACATAAAGTGATTAAAAGTGATTAATCACATTATACATAATGTGATTAAAATAATACTAGGGTAACCAGGGTGGGTTTTCCTGCTGTCCAGCTTCACCCCAGGGACTTTCCCTCCATCATCACTATGGTCCTCTAGTAGAGGGAGATGGCAAAGATCTCATCGTTTGTATTAAGGGGCCTTATGCATGTCTTGGGCTGTTGACAACAGGAGTGTGTACATTGGGCAATTTAGGTGGAAACTCAGAGCATAGGGCTGAATATTAGAGCTGCATAGGTAGTAATCAGTGGAGAGCCAGTTTCTTTGGCCCTTCTCACAGGCTAACTCTCTGCCAGATCCTCTCCTGGGTCTCCCTTCCTTTAATCTTTTTTAATTTTAATTTTTGCAATGGCCCCTGACCTCCATTGGCTTCTTCCTCCTACATCACTTTCTCTCCATCCAATGTCCCAGCCAGGGGTTTTTCAACTAGAGATTGAAAGTTGTGGAGGGAGGTCATCTGCTTCTTCTGTCACTGACTTGTCTTGGGCTTTTCTCAGAGTTTTCCTTTAAGAAACTGGTTTGAAAGTTACAGAGGCTAAATATTTTTCTCTTTGCATTCCTGCTATAAGAACCCTAATTCTCCTGGATACCTTTAGTGTCTAGGAGAGGTCTTAAAGTGTGGCAAAGAAGGAAAAACATGAAAAGTAAAATTTCAACATCTTTTGCTATGTGGAAAAATAAGTAAATGGGGTTTATGAGAGCATTTGGGGGCTACTTCAGAGAGAGTTGTTGGGGAAACTCACTCTGAGGAAGTAACATTTGAGTTGTGACTTGAAGGGTAAGAAGGAGACAGAGCAGGTGAGGGAAAGACTCTGGAGAGTGGAAACATCCGTCACAAAGGGCTGGGACAGGAGAGATCCTGGCATATTCTAGGATCTGACAAGGCCAGAGAACATCTTCTTTCCCTTTCTCTCCCAAATAACCTTTGCTACAGAGACTCTATTAATACAGTAAAAATAGTAACCAAAATTTGGATTTGGGGAAACTATCCTTAAGCATTTTGGTGTTTTGTTTTGTTTTTACAAGTTTACGAACCATTCATGAACTGTGTTTTTCCTCAGTTTATAAGCACATGCAGACATCCTTACTGTTTGTTGTCTTTGGCATTCACAGCCATAGACATACAGAAACAGAACCTAACATGATTCTGGCAATTATGAAAATAGATAGCTAGGGACTTCCAGCTAAGATGGAGGCATAGGTAGACATACTGTGCCTCCTTGCACAACCAAAAGAAGGACAATAACAAATTTAAAAACAAAAGACAAACAGAACTGAAACAAAATCAAACTGTATGGAATTCTGACAACCAAGCAGTTAAAGAAGAAATTCATCCAGACAGGTAGGAGGGGCAGAGATGGGCAGCCTGGTAGAGAGGACTCACAGCAAGGTGGCGGCTGGTGACAGGGCAGCAGTCCCACATTCATGTGCAGATAAACTGGGAGGAACAACTGGGGAGCAAGACAGACCAAGAAGTCCAGGGTTCCAGTGTGGGGAAATAAAGCCTCAAAACCTCTAATTGAAAAAACCTGTGAGGGTTGAGATGGCAGGGGAAAAACTCCCAGCTTCACAGGAGAGTTTATTGGAGAGACCCACAGGGTCCTGGAACATACACACCCACCTGGGAATCAGCACCAGAAGGGCCCAGTTTGATTGTGGGTAGCGGGGGAAGTGACTGAAAACCGACAGAAAGCAGAGTAAGCAACACTGTTTCCTCTTGGACCCCTCCCCCACATATAGTGACACAACTAGTGATGTGGTTGCCCCGCCCTGGGGAACACCTAAGGCTCCGCCCAGTACTACATAACAGATGCGCCCAGACAAAGAAATATGGCCCAAGTGAAAGAATAGATCAAAGCTCCAGAAAACAAGCTCAGCTATGAGGAAAGAGACAACCTATCTGATGCAAAGTTCAAAACACTGGTAATTGGGATACTCACAGAAATGGTTGAGTAATGATCACAAAATAGAGGAGAAAATGAAGGCTATGAAAAGTGAAATAAAAGAAAATATACAGGGACCCAACAGTGATGGGAAGGAAACTGGGACTCAAATCAATGGTTTGGAGCAGAAGGAAGAAATAAACATTCAACCACAACAGAATGAAGAAACAAGAATTTAAAAAAAAAATGAGGAGAGGCTTAGGAACCTCTGGGACAACTTTAAATTTTCCAATATTCCAAATCATAGGGGTGCCAGAAGGAATAGAGGAAGAGCAAGAAATTGAAAACTTATTTGAAAAAATAATGAATGAGAACTTCTCCAATCTGGTGAGAAAATAGACTTTCAGGAAGTCCAGGAAGTGCAGAGTCCCAAAGAAGTTAGACCCAAAGAAGTACACACCAAGGCACATCATTATTACATTACCCAAGTCTAAAGATAAGGAGAGAATCTTAAAAGCAGCAAGAGAAAAGAAGAGAGTTCCCTACAAAGGAATGCCCATAGGACTATCAGCTGATTTCTCAAAAGAAACCTCACAGGCAAGAAGGGTCTAGAAAGAAGTATTCCAAGTCATCAAAGTCAAGGGCCTACATCCAAGATTACTCTATCCATCAAAACTCTCATTTAGAATGGAAGGGCAGATAAAGTGCTTCCCAGGTAAGGCCAAGTTAAAGGAGTTCATCATCACCCAGCCCTTGTTATATGAAATGTTAAAGGGACTTATCTAACAAAAAGAACATAAAAAATATGAACAGTAAAATGACAGCAAACTCATAGCTATTAACAACCAAACCTAAAACAAAAGCAAACTGAGCAAACAACTAGAACAGGAACAGAATCACAGAAATGGAGATCACATGGAGGATTATCAGCAGGGGAGTGGGAGGAGGAGAGAGGGGGGAAGGTACATGCCGGGGTCTAGCCTCAGCTGCGGGTAGTAGGGTCCCCGAAGGAGGAATGGGAGGAATGGCTCGGGCGAAACAAGACACCGGGTGAGGTGCCAGAGGACAGCCAAGCTCTCTAGACCTAACTGACTCACCGAGAAAAATCAATCTTTATTTTTATAGGGAAGGTTATATAATACATAATATGATTATTAAAACAAAAATGGTTACCATAGAAATAATTTCTAAAAACACAGAAGGTTTTATAGATCAATCATGTTAAACAAAGAAATAACTGAAAAGTACAGGAAGTCCCACAGATCAACCATATTAAACAAAGGTTATTTTGACTAAGAGGGTCATTAATCAGATAGCCAATGAAGCCATACGAGCACAAACTTTCAAATGCTGGTTATAATTAAATATCTACTGAGTTTCTATAGATTGGTCTAAATCAAAGGGGTACAAGGAGTGATTTAAAAATTAGTTATTGTTTATAGAAATTAGATTATCTAAATTAGATAAATGATTTTTTACCTAGATCTATTAACTATATATCTAGGGGGGACCATATTATGTTTCCATGTACTAAGATTATTATATTTAAATTAAAACTCCTTCCTTCTCTATTAACCTGGTCCCAACAATAACCGCTCCTGCCCAGGTCATGGAAAAGGCAGTGGTTCTAATAAATCTTGAGCTTTTGAATGGTGACTCCTTAAACATTCCTAGCAACGGCCTCCTCCAGTGTTCCGGCAGCTACTCTGCCCATAGTTTAAATCTATCCTTAACTTTCCAGGTGGGGGGAGCGGGCAACATTAGGATTATTAGGGGCCCCCAGTTAGTGGTCAGCAAGTCACTTCACACAGAACCAGAGGCATCATGCAAGGTCCCTTGCTGTAAAGCACAGGCGTCCAAAAATCCCACCACCTGATGTTAATAGGGACAGGCATATGGGAAGAGATAGACAGTAGACCCGGCCACAGCCGCTTCTGCTGTGTGTCTCACCCGACCCCGACTGTGTCAAAGGTCAGCTGTTGGTCGGCTCCCGATAGGTACAGAGAATAAGGAGCATAAATGGTAGGTAGAAAATAGGCAGGGGGAGGTTAAGAATAGTATAGGAAATGTAGAAACCAAAGAACTTATGTATACTCACGGACATGATTTAAATGGGCGGTGGGGGGGGGGGATGTGGGTGGGAAAGGGTGTACAGGGTGGAGGGGAATAAAGGGGAGAAATGGGACAACTGTAATAGCATAATCAATAAAATATAATGTAAAAAAATAGGTAGCTAAAGTTAAATACTCCTCAACTATCGACTAAAGAATTGCATAGATGTTCAAGAGCCTTAAAAGATCATACAAATGAAAGTGTTTATGAAGAATTTTTAGGATTTCAAAGAATGTTTAAGCTATGTTAAATAAAATTTCAAGATGTAAAACTACATATTTAAATATGATTTCAATTGTTAAAATATAAATAATTAGAAAGAAAAGAAGTACATCAAAATATTAATAGTAGTGACTAGTTAGTAGAATTCTATTATTTACAGATAGGAATTCCAGAAAGAACAGAAAAAAAATGAAGCATTCACTGAATAATTCAAATATATTTCCCAGAACTGAAGGAAATGAGTTGCCAGACTGAAGATCTCACCAAATGCTTAGCCCAGTGCATGAAAACACATGCACCCCAAGGTATATTATTGCAGAAATTCAGCACGCTGAAGGCAAAGAGTAGATTGTTTAAAGTTCCAGAGAGGAAAAAAAGAGGCCACATGTAAATAGTCAGACGTTAGAGTGGCTTTGGACATTTCAGCAGCAGCAGAGCCTGAAATACAGTCTTCAAAATTCTGGCACAAAGATGCTCTGCCTTAATGTGACAGACAAGCAGGAGCCTTCCCAGGGCTACCTGCATTGGCACAGTAGGCATCTCAGGCTCTCCCTACATGTTTTTCTCCCTGTGCAACCTCCGGACCTTTGCACACCCCAGAGTGTGAGTGTGTGATGTGGGGGATCTATAATAGCAATCAAAGTTGAAGTTTCCAGGTGGAAGAGGAACTTGGGGCCACATTTAATATAATTTAAATAAAATAATGTGATATTTCTTACATCACCCAAGATTACAGTTGCAAAATCATATCTGCTGTAATGCTTATTAGTCAGGATAAGTTTCAGAAAATGACATAAAAATCAAGTCATTGTGAGCTGGTAGAATAAGTGCTAAATTCTTTGGATTAATAATAATTTCCAAAGGTTTCAGATAGAAAGTCCAATATAGTAGCAAACATTTGCCATCTTTCAATGAATCATCAAAATGCCTAGCTACCTGCTTGGAAGGAAGTACAGGGAGAATGAAACACAAATTTATATTTCAATAAAATGTGATTCTGCACTAGGATAGTAGGATGCCTATTAAAATGCTTTTCTTGGTTGTCAAGGTAAAAATAAAGTTCTGTGAAATGACCAGAAGCACTTCCCTCCACCCCCCAAGGATTTAAAGAGTTTATTTTTTAACAGCAGTTTTGGATAGGTACAGAGATAGACTGTATACTCTCTGCACTCACACTTTCATAGCCTCCCCCACCATCATACCCCACAACAGAGGTGGTACGTTTAATATACTTGATGAACCTATATTAAAACATCATTACTACTCAAAATCCAAGTACATGTTAGGGTTCACTCTTTGTGATATATATTATATGAGTATGGGCAAATGTATAATTACATGCATCCACCATTGTATAGTAGTATACAGAGTGTTTTCACTGCCCTAAAAGTCCTCTGTGCTCTGCTTATTCATCCCTCCTTTATCTTTAGTCCCTGGCAACCACTGATCTTTTTACTGCTATAGTTTTGCCTTTTCAGAATGTCATGTAGTTGTAATAATATATTATGTAGCCTTCTCAGATTGGCTTATTACTAAAAAATAGTAATACATATTTAAATTTTCTCCATGTCTTTTCATGGCTTGATGACTCATTTTTTACTAGTGCTGAATAATATTCAATTTTCTGGATGTGCCACAGTTTATTTACCCATTCACGTACAGCAAGGACATCTTAATAGCTTTTAAGTTTTGGCAATTATGACTAAACCTGCTATAAACATCTAGGCATACTTTTTTGTGTGGGTATAAGTATTCAACTCCTTTAGGTATATACCAAGAAATGTAATTGCTAGAGTACATTGTAAGAGTATAGTTTTATAAGAAACTGCTAAACTCTCTTGCAAGGTGGTTGTGCCATTTTGCATTTCCATCAAGGAATCAGAGTTCCTATGGCTCCACACCCTGACAACATTTGGTGTTGTCAGTGTTTCAGATTTTGGACATTTTAATAGGTGTGTAGTGGTATCTCACTGTTTTAATTTGCAGCTCCCTGATGACATATGATGTGGAGCATTTTTTCATATCCTTACTTGCCATCTGCATATCTTTTTTGGTGAGGTGGCTGTTAAGGTCTTTGACTTATTTTTAATTGGTTATTTGTTTTCTTATTGCTGAGTTTTAAATGTTCTTTGTATATTTTGGATAACAGTCCTTTATCAGATATGTCTTTTATAAATATTTTCTCTGAGTTGATAGCTTGTCTTTTCATTCTCTTGACAGTGTCTTTCACAGAGCAGAAACTTCTGATTTTAATAAAGTCTAGCTTATCAATTATTTCTTTTATGGATCATTTTGTATTCGATGTTGGATCTAAAGTCATCACCAAATCCAAAATCACCTCGATTTTCACATATATTATTATCATTTAGGAGTTTTATAGTGTTGCATTTTGTATTTACATCTGTGATCAATTTCAAGTTAGTTTTTGTGAAGTGTGTTAAAGTCTGTGGCCAGAGTCAATTTTTTACTGGAAGCACTTTTAAAAATTTTTCTTTTTTTCTGTTTTCTCTAAATTTTTATTTATTAATTTTAGAGGTGTGTTGGTAGGGGGATAGACTTTGTTGTTGCACTTAATTATGCATTTGTTGGTTGATTCTTGTATGTGCCCTGACCAGGAATTGGACTCACCTTGGATTGACGTGCTAACCAACTGAGTACCTGGCCAGGGTTAGAGGCACTTTTGTATTTAAAATTAATCATTGCAAAAGTGTGTGTTTTTCAAAAATATATCATAAATCACATTGAAGTATTTTTAATCAGACATAATTCACATGCTATAAAATTTGTCATTTTAAATTTCAGAACATTTTAATTACCCGGAAAGAAACCCCATCAGCAGTAACCCCTTTTGTCCCCAGACCATAGCAACCACTAATATACCTTCTGTCTCTATGGATTTTCCTATTCTGAACATTTTATTTTATTTTTTAAAAGATTTTATTTATTTGTTTTTAGAGAAAGGGAGGGAGAAAGAGGAGAGAAACATCAATGTGTGGTTGCCTCTCATGTGTCCCAAACTGGGGACCTAGCCTGTAACCCAGGCATATGCCCTGACAGGGAATTGAACCAGCAGCCCTTTGGTTTGCAGGCCGGCGCTCAGTCCACTTAGCCACACTGGCCAGGGCCCTATTCTGAACATTTTAAACTACAGGTGGCAAACACAAGGTCCGTAGGCCAAATCCAGCCTTACACCTTGTTTTATTGACCCGACACCTGGTTTCTACCCGGTGGCAGCATGGAGCTCCTTGCCCCTAGTTAAGGAGTAAGTTATATTTATACAGTCCTAAAATTACAATCAGCCCTTTGAAAGCAACCGAGAGGCTGATGTGGTCCCTGGTGAAAATTAGTTTTGTTACCGAACAACAAGGAGGCCAAGGGGGCTGAAGGCAGGCTGAGGGCAATATACTATTACCGAAAGGAACCCCACAGGTTCGCTATGTCCACCGCCAGAGGAAAGACGTCTCTCAATGTCAGAGATTCATGAAAAGGAAAGGAAATGTTTATTTAATGTTATGCAGACTTAAAGTAGTGACCTAATGTCTTCATCAAAATCCCAAAGTCCCTTAAAACATCCACAAACACACACAGTCCTTCCTTCCCCCCGCTTTGCCCAGTCTGGGGTACCGTATCTCAGGAAAAGAAATAGAAGTCCGTGGCTCAGGCAGCCCCTTGGTTCTTCCCAGTAATCCGTCTCTGCTGGTAGGCCTCCCTCGGTTCCCAGCACCATCAGCTGTGTCGCCGGGATCTCTGCTAAAGCTGGGTGTGGTTCCCCCTACTAAGGTTGCGGGGGTCCCCACTCTGGCAAAGCCGAATGGTCCTCTCGGCACAATGCCTGCTGGAGTCCCCACTCAGCCAAAACCACGTGGTTCTCCCTCCTATGGCTGCTGTGTCTGGGTTTAAATCCCCACACCAATCCTTCTCTGCGGCCCCATTTCCGACTCCTCCCACAATTGGCTACACTTGCCAGCACTCTCATATCCTTCCAGCTTTACTGGGCCGCCATCATGAGTCTGGGCAGGCGTGGCCCCATGTCATGGAGCCAATCATCTCCAAACTCCCACGCAGGCGCTGTAACTCAGGGAACCTGCCCCCCAGTTACATCTTGGTGGGAACGTTACTTCCATTCCCCTGGCTTAGAACATGGTCATAGCTATTTAACATATCTATGCAACCAGTTAAAGGTTATAGATATGTTAAATGACCACACCCGAGGTTAGCTGCAAAGCTGTTGCTATGCAAAACAGCTCTCAATGGCCCTGCTCCATTCGTCCCTTCCCCCAACTCACACGGGGTGGGGTGGGGTGAGGGCATCCTAATATTTCCTGGACACCTTGAGCTCTGGATCCCATTCCAAATCCCTATTTGGGCCCCTGCCTTGGCTGCACCCTGTTACAGTTTGACACCCCTGTTTTAAACAAATAGAATCATACAATATGTGTGGTCTTTTGTTTCTGGCTTCTTTCAGTTGGCATAATCTTTTGAAGGTTTATCCATGTTGTAGCATGTATCCTTACTTCTTTCCTTTTTATTGTAGAATAGTAAGTATTTAATTGCTTAGATCTATCACACTTTTTTTTAATCCATTTATCAGTTGATGAACATGTGGACTATTTGAACTTTTTGGCTATTTTAAGTAAGGAAGTAAACCAAGAGAGAACACACAGATGAGATCCAGAAAACATGCTATCCAATCCAGGAAATAGGCAAAGGTAGTTCCTGGGATGAAAATTAAGAGAAACCCTAGAATGGCACCTGGGCCACAGGCCTAGAGAGTGAGCTGTCTAATTAGAATTTACTTGAAACTGATAGATTTCTGATGTCATTGAATCAGTGCAAAAGTTGACCAAGAGGCTACTGGAAGCTGTAGGGAAAATTGGGAAAAGTACAGGGAAAGCTAATAAAATAAAAATGAGCAGTTATTAATTTTAGGGAGACAAAAAGTAAAAAAGGAAACAATCTCACTAGACTGAAAACTCAGCTATGAGTAGGCATAATAACTTAAATACAGATTTTTGATTTAACAAAAATTATACTATTGGTTGTATGAGAAGGGAAAGCAGAGGGAATGGTAAAGTTTGAAAACTAAATCCACATCTTCCATAATCACTAAAAAAGTCTGAAATTGTTTAATCAAAAGGTAACAGTACATATAAATTCCTTGCAAGAATGGAAATCTGTAAATGCTGAAAAAAAAACAAAACCCAGGTAAAATGAGGTGAAAGTAGTTTTTGGAGTGCAGGTCTGGAGGAACTGGGGCTGGATAAGGCAGGGAAATACAGCATTTGGGGGCATTATAAACCCTTTAGAACTATCTAACTTTTAAAACTATGTTTTTGTTTTACTTTAAGGAAAATAAAAACCAATTAAAAATAATTTGTACAAGAAATAATACACTCTCGAAAGAGAAACACCAGATCAAGCATACACAGTGAGTGATGTTGTATTGGTAGAATCCAGATTACTATTCTAGGATTACTAAAAATAATTTCTAACCATGGGCAGACTTTTAAGAGAGAAGTGTTGATAAGCTTGACTAGTTTGAGCTCTAATGGGACAGTATAAAATAACATATCAGAGATAGCTACCTGCACACAGTGTAACAAAATGTTTACAAATGCCCGTAAAACCCTGGCCATCTCCATTAAATTTAGTCCTGAGGGCAGACACTATAATGTGTCCTCTCTTCACTGCCCGACGCATAGTAAGCACTCAATAAGGGTATGATGAAGTGGGTACAGGTGCACTGAAAACTTGAAAAAAATTAGGTGAGGGAGATAGCAGTTAACAGCCTGGGATTTGAAATCAGAAAGAATTCGGAGTTCCTTTCCTGTCACTTATTAGCTGTATCAGTACAGACAATATACTTACTTGACCTGTATTTTAATAAGATAATGGGAAATAATAGTTCCTACTTCAGAGAGTTGTTCTGAAGATTAAATGAGATGATGCACATAGAGCCTTTCATAAAATCTGATACACAGTAGCCCTAGATAAATGTTAGCTATAACTCTTACCAAATGAAGACTCTTGAATTTCTTTCATCAACCTCTAATAACTGTTCGTGTAAATATTGTTTAGATAGTTATTTTTTAATTGTACTTTTATATTATTTTTTTTTGTGGAATGGGCAGAAAAGAAGAAAAGGACACAATAAACCAATAGTTATGAATGAGAAAGAAAAGGAGAAGAAATTAACATTTTGGCCTACTATGTGCCAGATAATTTATATATATTGTCTCCCATTTTACAGATAAGGAAATCAAGGTTGAGAGAGGTTAAATAATACCTTTCAGGTACTGATATATTATTTACTTAGTGATTACTTTATGTAAGGCTCTGTTCAAGACACCAGGAAAACAACATTGAACAAGATAATCAGGTCCCCCTGAGGCCGGAGACAGCATAGGAAGAACTCTGAGGCTGTGCTATGGTTACTAGCCAGGGTTTAGCATCCTGGTTGCCAGGAAATGCCTTTTATCACTTAGGTAGAATGAATAGCAAACCAAGGCAGGGAGGAGGAGGGAGACATGTCTCACCCAGTAACTCAGCAGTCCTGAGCATAGTTAGATAATATTGCCAGGTGTTCCAACATCACAAGAAACACTATGTTAGCAAGGAAGGAGGGAAGTTCCTGAAATTCTATGTAGCATTTCTGCTATCTGGGAAAGAAGGCCTTGAAACTGTGCTTTCATCCCAAGGTCTGAATGCAGGAGAGGGTCCAACCCAAAGAAAAAGTCCATAAAACACTTTGGTTAACTGTCTACCTCTGATCACTGTCTCTTTTATGAGGGAGTCCCTAGTGCTTGCAGAAAGAACCCATAAATAACTTTGGGTAACTGCCCCAACTTAAATTAACTGCCTCCTGTCACATATATGTTTTACAGTAAGATGAGCAAATGTGGTCTGGAGCAAGATAAGGATTTGGGCTAACAGACCCCCACACATACCCAAGTTTAGGTAGTCACGACCTCCCTGGGAAAGCTGGCACCACATTTACCAGTCAATCAATATGTAACGTTAAAAAAAATATGTAACTTTTTTACTCCCATCCTGCCAACTATATACGTCCTCAGAACAAAGGACTGCTCTCTTGGCTCTTGGCTCCCTGGCCACCTGGCCTCAGGCCACCTGGGGGCTTGCTACCCCAGCCTTCAGCCATCCTTACTTTTGCCACCCTTCCTTGACCTGAACTTATGCCTTTCACCCCCCACCCCCCAACCTTGGCTAGGCATGTTCTCTCCATGGAAATGAATCACTAATAAATCGCTAACAGATGTGCTGATCTGTAATTCTTTACATGCATTGGTAAGAAGAACCAGATATCCCCTGTCAACACTCCCCAAAACTTACATTCTAATAAGGTAGAGAGACAATACGCACTGTAATTACAGATTGTAGTGTTATGAAGAAGAAAATAATCAGAGTTGTGAAACAAAATTATAGGAGAAATATGCTTTAGGCAGGGTGGTTAGAAAAGACCTTTTAAAAAATTATTTATTTATTTTTAGAGAGGGGAAGGGAGAGAGAAAGAGAGGGAGAGAATCATCAATGTGTGGTTGCCTCTCATGCACCCACTGCTGGGGACCTGGACCACAACCCAGGCATGTGCTCTGATGGGGAACGAAACCAATGACCCTTTGGTTCACAGGCTGTGTTCAATCCACTGGAGCCACACCAGCCAGGGATAGAGAAGACCTTTTTAAAGACAAATTTGAGCTGACATCTGAGGGATAAGGATAGGTGGGTAATCCATGCAGAGGGCACAGCAAATACAAAGGTCTGCCTTCAGGAAAGAGCTTAAAAGCTCCAGAGAATGGTAGTAAGCTATGTGGACAGTAGCCGGAGTTGATGTTGATGTAGGCAAAGGCAAAAGAGGGCCTTACATGACATGGTAAGAAGTTTGGCCCTGGCTGGCGTAGCTCAGTGGATTGAGCGTGGGCTGGGAACCAAAGTGTCCCAGGTTCGATTCCCAGCCAGGGTACATTCCTGGGTTGCAGGCCATAACCCCCAGCAACCGCACATTGATCTCTCTTTCTCCCACTCCCTCCCTTCCCTCCCTAAAAATAAATAAATAAAATATTAAAAAAAATAAAGTGACCTTACAAAAATAATTTTAAAAAAAGTTTGGATTTTATTCTTAATACAATGAGAGGCTACTGCAAGGTTAAAAAGTAGATGAAGGGCACGATCGCTTTTGTTGTTATTTTTAAAAAGATCCTTCCATTTGCTGAGTGAATGCAGTGGGGAGAGAAGAAAAGAGGAAGCAGGGAGACTACAATATTAAGGAAGTTAAGAACAGTTGTTTAGGGAAGAGAGAAAGAAGACTTGAACTAGAGTGGTCAGCAGATGTGATAAAACCAACAGGATTACACTGGACGAGGAAAACAATAGTCTAGTTAGCGCCATTTGTCTGGATGAGAAAGATGAGGATAGAGGTAAGGGGGATAAAGAATTTCGCTTTGGTCAGCAGATGTGATAAAACCAACAGGATTACACTGGACGAGGAAAACAAGTCTAGTTAGCGCCATTTGTCTGGATGAGAAAGATGAGGATAGAGGTAAGGGGGATAAAGAATTTCGCTTCGGATAGTTCCATTTTTGAGATGCCAGTGAGCCTTCTAAGAGATGTCAGTAGGTATCTGACTTTGCAGAATCTCCATTGACCAGCGATGGAGGTTTTAGACGTAGATGCTTTCTTGGGGGAATAAGGAGCTTTCCACTGCATCTGGTCATTAGGAAGCTAAAATGACGCCTAGACGGCTGTGGGGTAAAGGTAGCCCAAAAGCGCAGCTTCCCGAGCTGACTATGGCAAAGGCCCATAATTCAGTATTTCCCGGGCTGGGACACACAGCAAAAAACGTGGAAGGAATCCAAGCATTGCCAACAAGCCCCTAATACGCCTACGGAAAGTCGGAGTCACTGAGCGTGGGCGGGACCCAGAGAGTGCTGCCTGCTGGGATTTGTAGGCTGACCCTGGAGGACGTTTTCGCAACTTCCTCTAGACGCCCACTGGACGTTGCGGCAGATACTTGAAGGGAAGCACCCCCTGATTCTGCATCAGTTACTGCAAAAATATCGTCCCAATGGGCAAGTCTAATCTTCACTTCATGCTTGGAATTCTTTGGCAATGGCGACTACAGTTAAAGGATAGATTCAGAGTCCTAAAAATGACATGCAGTGTCCCTTTCATCACGAGTTGGTACCCGTTGTAGCCTTACCTTTTAACATTTCCTAATTATTTTTCCAGACTAGACGGGAAGCTTCCTCCGAGATAGGGACTCGCTTCGGATCTCTCTCCTCTGTGCTTCCTCTTACAATTCTTCAATAGTAATTATAATCATGGCCAGTCTTCCTGAGCGCTTAACTGTATGTTCTAACCTATTTTACCCGCACTAGCTCATTCTCACAAAAGCCCTCTGAAATGGTTGCTATTACTTTCATTGTGAGGACATTTTAGTTTAGGGACGTTATGTAATTTAAGAAATACCGCGTTGAAGTACGACACTGTTTCACTGTTCACGCCTGCGTGTCTCCCAATGGACTACAAGTTCTAGCGGAGCACCTACTATCAGCTTTTTACTTTCCCGCAGGCTACGCCCCAAGGGCGGGGCTCTGGAAATACTCCGCGTCCCATCGTGCCTTGCGTGCCCGCGCTGCAATTGGCCAGGCTACAGGGCTCCTTTTTCAAATTGAGGCGCCGAGACGTTGTTCCGTTTCTGGGCGTCCGGTGGAGGCGAGGTTGGTGATTTGACGGCTCCGCTGGTGCGGGACGGAAGACGCGTCCAGTCAGAGCCCCTCCCTAGTGGAGAGCGGGGACTCCGAGCTGCTTGCGTTGGTGTCCCTCTCCAAGCCGGTACCCGGCAGGGGAGGAGGTCGTCCCAGGCTTTGTTTTGTCGGAGGGTTCCGTCATGGCGTCCCAGCCTAATTCCTCCTCGAAGAAGAAAGAGGAGAAGGGGAAGAACATCCAGGTGGTGGTGAGATGCAGGTAGGGCGAGGATGGTGGGATTCGAAGTGCCTTTCTTTACTGCTGTGCTCACTCTTTTGTGGTCGGAGAGGAATTTTAATTTCTAAGGGGACCAAATCTTTCTGTTTCATAGTCCCCCGCAGTCTATTGGATGAAATTACCCCATGTTCCTGTGAGGAGTAAATTAGTGTTTTGTTTTGTTTTTTTCATGAAAAGGGATATGTTGGGGCGCAAAAAATAATTTTTTCTTCCACCTTCTAAATTCTTTTAACTGGGCTAATAAATTAATGTGAGGCAGATTAGCAAGAGAGAATGTCCACAATTTATTATGGATGTACATTCAGAGGTGCCATAAGAACATGAGACCTCAATACGCATTGGGCATTTACGGTTTGATATGTCGTTTTGGACAAAGGAGAAGTGGGGCAGGGGTCTGGGGTTTCAAAGAAAGTAGGAAATTTACAGGTTCGGGAAAAAGCAAATTCTTGCTAAACCACCCACAAACAATGGTACACAAAAGGAAGTTCAAAAACAGGCTTTGCTGGGTTTCTCTCTGCCACATTTATAATAGTTGTATATTATAGTGCTAAGGTGATGCTCCCTTCGTTTAAGCATATTTTTGTATCTGAATTCGTTTGAGCAGGTAAGGAGGAGGGTCAAAGTTTCTGTGTCATTTGTTTCTTAACAACTAGCCTAAAATCAAAATCCCAAAAGATGTATTTTAGGGTTGCAAAACTTTGGTGCCCTCAGAGATTTGTGTCAGAGGCTTTAGTTTAAACTGCTATATTCAGATGGAGAATGTGATCACTGTTCTTTAGTGAAAAGTGCATCCTGTTTTGAAAGTAATTCAACAATGATTTAGGTGTTGCTTTTATATGCCACTCCTTGCAGTTTGCTAGTTTGGAAAATAAGACTGCGTACCCACTTTTCAGATGGTTTGGCACTTACATTGTGATTGCCATCCTCTCCACCCCTACAAACGTAATCAATCATCTGTTTATTCTAGATGCAATGTTTTCTTAATTCCTACTAGAAGTAAACATCAATGTATGTAAGGTTTAAAAATTAAGTTATAATACAGTGACTTTAAAAGATCAGAGAGACCACCTAAGCCAATATAGACATCTGGTTGTGCTACAACTTAGTCTCCCCTATGCCAGAGGAGACAGCTTTTTCCCGGTGGGTGCAGGTGTTCAATTCTCCCCTGATGGATTTCCAAATAACTTCTCAGTTTTAAAACTAGCTGGTACAGGAAGAACATACTTGTTGTTCAAACTGTTGCTTAATTAGAGATTGATTTATTTAGCTTTTTAGAGGCCCTCCACAGTTTTCTGGTGAATGTGTGTTTTGTGTGTCTCTTTGTTGCTGTTGTTTTAAAAACTACCAACTATCAGCAAATTTTCTGTAAATCCAAAAATATTCTAAAATTAAAATATCATTTTAAAAATGTGCCAATGAACTTTCCTAGGTTATTGTTTAATCAGTTTTGGTGACTTAACCGTACATATCAAAGGTAATAGCTAGCTTTTTAAACTAGGTGCCAGAGAGGAAATTAGACGGGTAACCTTATATCTAGCTAATTACCAGTTGCATTCTAGGGCTTCTGTTAATAATTGCTTATTTGAAGGTTTTAAAAAAATCAACAGTTTAGGCCTGGCTGGCATAGCTCAGTGGATTGAGCGTGGGCTGCGAACCAAAGTGTCACAGGTTTGATTCCCAGCCAGGTTAGCCATGACTTCCAGCAACCGCACATTGATGTTTCTCTCTCTCTCTCTCCCCCTTCCCTCTCTAAAAATAAATAAATAAAATCTTTTAAAAAAATCAAGTTTTACAAATGCAAATTCTTAGATTATTTTGATCAGTTAATAAACCTAGGCAGTATTACATTCTTGTGTGGTTTTATTTTCTTTCTTTCTTTTTTTTTTTTTTTGACAAAATATGTCAGGCCCATAAAAAGTTATAAAGAACCATGTAACAGACATCTGTACATGCATCACCCAGATTAGAAACAGAACAGTCATTATACCTGGAGCCCCAGTGTTTCCTCCCTAATTCCCAACCTTCTCCCCAACCCCAGCAGTTAAATATTACCCTGAACTTCATGTTTATTATCTCCATAAATTTCACGCTTAAGCTTAGAAGGAATTTTTTACTTAAAAAAATTTTATTTATTTATTTTTAGAGAGGAGAAAGGAGGAAGAAAGGGAGAGAAACAGCGCTTGTCCCAGTCATGTCCCCACTGGGGACCTGGCCAGCAACCCAGGCATGTTCCCTGACTGGGAATTGAACTGGCGAGCTTTTGGTTTACAGGCAGGCACTCAATTCACTGAGCCATACAACCAGGGCTTTTATTTTATCACTACTGAAAAGTGCTTAGGTTGTGTGGTATAAAGAGAAGTTTTTTCATATTAGCCAGGCTTTTTTGTTTGTGTGGTTTTGTTTTCAAATAGTCTTTGTAATGCAAACATGTTCTATCATTAGTAAATAAACAATTTAAGAGGTTCTCAGGGTGATCAGATCTTTGCTGTGAAGGGCCTAGATAGTAAATATTTTAGGCTTTTCAGACCACATAGTCTCTGTCACCTACTCTTTTTCTTTTTCAGTTAAAATTTTTTTAAAAATTGATTTTAGAAAGAGAGAAGAAAGAAGGGAAGGATGGAGGGAGAGAGAGAGAAACATTGATTTGTTGTTTATTATTCATTGGTTGATTCTTTTATGTGTCTTCACCGGGGATCCAACCCACAACCTTAGCATATGGGGACAGCACTCTAACCAACTTGGCCAGGGCTAATTTTTTTTTCCAGCTTTCAATTTTTAATTCTCACAGTTTATTATAGCCCGACTTCATTACTTCATTACAGTGAATACAATCTTTAGGATGTTCTTTTCTTGTACAGTAACATTTGAAGAGAAGTTTTTATTCTACTAGTACATAGCTCAAGATAAAGGTATAACTAGAACTGAGAAACTGAAATGTTTTAATCAGGATATTGCTTTGATACAAAGATACACATATACACAAAACACCCCTCCCTTTTGTATACTCTACAGCTGGGGTGTCCGACCTTCTGGCACCTCTGGGCCACACTGGAAGAAGAGTTGTCTTGGGCCACACATAAAATAATTGCGACATGTAATCACAAAAAAAAATCTCATAACGTGTTAAGTAAATTTGCGGTTTTGTGTTGGGCTGCATTCATGAGCATCCTGAGCCACGCATGACCCATGGGCTGCAGGTTGGACACCCCTGCTACAGGTTGGCACAAACCCTATGAAGAACATAATACAGAGGTTTTAGGATTTGTTATTTTTTTTGACATTTTAATTTAAACAGGTGCTTAGGCAATGTAGGTATTAACATATCTGAATTACTCATATTTTAAAGTATATAATTATTTTTTTAATGACCTAGATCAACCTCCGTTAAACAGTAACCCCATATGATGCCAGTTACCAAATAGAAAACAAAATGTGAATCTGTATTAAATCAGCAGAGGATATTATAGAGAAAGGACAACTTGGAAAATAAAGACTTCAGAGTCATTTTTCCAAGTTAAGAACATTTTAGTTATTAGTAGTGGTTACAAATAAGCTGAAGGTAAATCTCTTTGAGGAGCTGCTTATAATTTACTTGAAAAGAGACTATTGAAAAGAGACTATTTCACTATTTCACTATACTATGATGCAAGTTTTTTTGTTGTTGTTTTTAATAATTCTCACTTGAGGACATTTTGTTTTCATTGCTATTATAGAGAGGGAAAGAGAGGTATTGATGGGTTTCCTCACCTATGTACCCGGACCAGGGATGGAACCCACAACCTAGGCATGTGCCCTGACTGGAAATCAAACTACAACCTATTGTTTACTGATTTAACCAACTAAGCCACAACGTCCAGAACTGATCCAAGTGTTTTTTATTAACCTTGAAAGGTTTTCTGAAGTTGGTATCTTATCAGCAAAGCATTATTCCTGGCATATTCCTCATAGTAGGACATGAGGTCCATGGTGCTGTTGAAACCTTGATTCTTTCACTGGAGGCTTCTAATCAAAACTGCTTCCCAGTTCTTCCCTGGGCTATGTTGTGTGTGCTTGCTGATTTGCTAGACATCTTTTACTTGAAATCAGTAAGACATTGTGTGACCCAATGTTTGAGGTTTTAAGTGGTGGAATGAATCTGCCAGTGTACTGCTTCTACCACCTTCAGACACCCAGTATCTGAATTTTTTTTTTTAGATTTTATTTATCTACTGATGTGCGAGAGAAGCATCAGTCAGTTACCTCTCATGCTCCCAACCCTGGATGTCCCTGACCTGGAATCCAGGAATGCAGGATGACACCCAACCCACTGAGCCACACCAGTCAGGGCTGATATATATAGATATATAAAATATAGCTATATATATATTTTAAATAACCTTTAAAATTGCCAAATTATTCTTTGACAAGATAAAGGCTAGATTTGTCCCACAGGTTGAAAGATATTATAAACCCCTACATGATATAGCTACTAGCTATCTTTCTGATTTCCTGCCTAACTCCCCTGCCCTGTCCTCCCCCTTCACACACACACATTTTAAAAACACATCTACCACCCAAGTGGGTTGACTCCCTTGGTTGGAGTGTGGTCCGTACACCAAAAGGTCTCCAGTTTGATCCGAGGTCAGAGCACATACCTAGGTTTCTGGTTTGATCGCCATCGAAGGGCATAAAAGAGGCAACTGATCGCTGTTTCTCTCTCATTTCTATTTTCTCTCACCATCCCCTTCTTCTTTATTTGAAATCAGTAAATATATCCTCGGGTGAGGATTAAAAAACTAAACAAAACACATGTACCATACTCTACTTTGGGGCCTTTGCAATTTCTCTGCCTGGAAAGCTTTTTCTACTGGAATAGTTAGTTACATGGCTGGCTCTCTTATTTTGCTTAAATATCACCTTTATCAGAGAAACCTTCCCTGGTCACTCTAAGATAACAATAGCAACCACCCATCTTCCCCATTCATCACTTCCTATCCCCTGGTCTGCTATTTTCATTTCGAATTTATCAGCACCAAATATATTTACTTGTTTGTTTGATTGTCATCTCTTCCTGATACCCCTACACACACATTAGGATAAAAACTTCCTGAGAGTGAGAACTTGGATGTTTTGGATTTTTTTCCTGATACTTGGTTATGATCCCTGCTGTATCCCAAGTGCCTAGAAAAGTGTCTGTCACATTATATGTGTTTGATGAATGTTTATGGGATGAATGAATAATTTTAGCATAGGACAGGACTTTCTTCCCCCTCTTTTCAAAAAAATTTTCAGTTACAGTTGACATTTAGTATTATACTAGTTTTAGGTGTACAGCATAGTGGTAAGACTTTTATATAACTTATGAAGCATCCCCCCCCCCCATAAGTCTAGTACCCATACATAGTTATTATAATATTATTGACATATATTTATTATGCTGATCTCTACATCTCCATGACTATTTTACAACAGCCAGTTTGTACTTATTAATCCCTTCACCGTTTTCACACAGTGCCCCAATCTCCCTCCCCTCTGGCAACCATCAGTTTGTTCTCTGTGAGTTAGTTGAATCTGTTCTGTTTGTTTGTTTATTTTGTTTTTTAGATTCCACATGTAGGTAAAATCATGGTATTTGTCTTTGTCTGACCTAAGGACTTTTTAAATTTTTAAAATTTGTTTATGTGAGAGAGACGTTGGTTTGTTGTTCCACTTACATGCGCATTTATTGGTTACTTCATATATGTGCCTTGACCTGAGATCCAACTCACAACCTTGGCTATCAGGACAGTGTTCTAACCAATTGAGCTATTTGGCCAGGGCTTAAGGACTTTTTGAAACAATCTGCAATCTTCTGTCTCTCACCATTTTGGTTGTTTGAATTTGAATATAACTCGAGTGAAACCAAGAAATGGATGGGTTTGTTAGTGTCATCAATAGAAACCTTGCAATTTTCTTTTAAAGATTTATTTGTGTATTTATTTTTAGACAGTGGGGAAGGGAAGGACAGAGAGGGAGAGAAACATCAGTGTGTGTTTGCCTCTCGCACACCGCCAAATGGGAGGACCTGGCTTCCAACCCAGGCTTGTGCCCTGATGGGAAATCGAGCCATTGACCCCTTGCTTTGTAGGCTGGCATGCAATTCACTGAGACACACCAGCCAGGGCACTCTACTTTATATTCTTGGCCTTCCTTAGTATAAGTTGGTTTTTACTTAGTTTTGTTGAACTTCTAATAATGTATGCTGTCAATTATGTGCATTGTTTACATTTCAGTACATTTGGCAGGTGACAGCATTACCAGATATTACCTGAGAGTTGCTGAGTTATATTTCCTTGGACCACAAATTTGATCTTCTGACCAGTCAAAAATGTGCTGGGGAGTGGGGCATGTCAGAGTAAGTTGAGGTGTTCTTCTTAAAGTAAATAGCAACTCAGCTTGTCTAGTGATGAGGAGAGAGATAATTTTCTATTTGGCACATCCTTCCTTAATACTTGGTATTCTTTGGGAAAAATGAACTCCGGTCAGGAGTATATCTCTCCTTTTGGCTCAGATGTATGTTAAGTACTGTATATAAATAAACCTATGGATGCTACTCTGTGGACCATGGTTTTTTGTTTTTTGTTTTTAAAGCTTTCCCATCATTCCCCTTATGGTGACATTTGTTAAACTGTGTAGTTTGACAGATATTTGAGTGCCTACTAGACGCTAAGCATAGTAGCAGGCACTGGGAAAACAGTAAGCTAAACAGGATTTCTTTCCCTACATTGCTGGTTGGTTGGTACTATAATGACTGGCAACATTACTAGCACCATTTTAAAATGAGGACACAGTCACAAAGTGCCACATTAGCACTCACACTGCATGAGAGTCCTCCCTGTACTGAAATGAAATGCCTACGGAGGAATTTAGCTTACAGGATTAGTTCCTCAGGAATTCTTTGACATTACTCATGCCTCCTCCACCAGACTGTTCCAATCAGGACCACATTAAATCTTTACTGTATGTTCCTAACAGTATCCTTTGCATACTCTTTCTAAACATCACCTCTTGTATAATCCTGTTTTGTCACTGTTTGCTACTAGACCTCACAGTGCTGTGAGGACAAACTGAGTTAACACATATAAAGCACTTAGAATAGTGAGTACCTGGGACATAGTAAGTATTCTACGTATTTGTCATTATTTGTATCTTTTTATTCTGTTCCACTTATCCACTGGCAGGTTCATATTTTGAGCACAAATTTGGCATATTCTTTCTCCTACATCATACACTAACATGGTAAGATTCCAAGAACATGGAAATAGAATTCTGAAAAATAAGTTTGGCATCTTTTGCAAGTTAATTCTGTTAGCATCTACTCCAAGAAATTGTCAGAATTGTAATGTTTTACATATCCTTGAAAATTCAAAAAACTAGTAATATTTCTGGGCATTGAAACACTTAAAAAGCAGTATCATTTAGTCCCTATCTTTAATAGTGCAGGCAAAATGTCGCATTATTTTTGTCTCAGATAATGTCATCAGTAATGTCATAAGTATGTGTTCTTGAATAACATCATGTATTTCTTTTTATAGACCATTTAATTTGGCAGAGCGGAAAGCATGCGCCCACTCTGTAGTAGAATGTGATCATGTACGAAAAGAAGTTAGTGTACGAACTGGAGGACTGGCTGACAAGAGCTCAAGGAAAACATATACTTTTGATATGGTACTTACTTCTTAAAATGCTGCTACTTCTCTGTTACTCACTAATGCAAAGGTATCCTAGTATACATACTTGCTCTAGGTTCTAGTGTACAGTGACAAATTTCAGTTGACTCTGAATTGTCAATGGTTTCTAGAGGGCTGAATGAGTTATTTAAAAAAAATTTTTATTTATTTTTAGAGAGAGGGGAAGGGAGGGAGAAAGAGGGAGCGAAACATCTGTGTGAGAGAGAAACATCAGTTGGTTGCTTCTTGTTTGTGCCCCCACTGGGGACCTAACCTGCAACCCAGGCATGTGCCCTGACTGGGGAATCGAACTAGAGACTTTGCACTTTGTGGGATGACACCCAACCAACCAAGCCAACCAGTCAGGGCTGAATGAGTTAATATATTAAAAATAAAATTATTAAAGTGGGTAATTTTTAAAATGTTTTTCTTGAAAAAATGCTTTGATTTTTTTTTTTTTCATAGGTTTTTGGAGCATCTACTAAACAAATAGATGTCTATCGAAGTGTTGTTTGTCCAATTCTGGATGAAGTTATTATGGGCTATAACTGCACTATTTTTGCGTGAGTGGATTTTTTTCAAATTGATGAAAAGTTTTAATAATGTATGTGTTCATTTCTTATTCAACATTTTTGTTAATCCTGACAGATACGGCCAAACTGGCACTGGAAAAACCTTTACAATGGAAGGTGAAAGGTCACCTAATGAAGAATATACTTGGGAGGAGGTATTTGTTGATTATAACAGACTTTTGTATCTGAAGTGGCTGAAATTTAACTGAATAAAACTTGGCTGAAGGACTTTGTCTTGAAATAGAGAAGAGTACCCATGTTAATAACAGCAGGAATTTATGATGAACTACTACTATAGTAAAATTAGTATATATGGTATGGCTTCTGTTTAAGAAATATATAGTCCCATTGGGAGAGACTGGGCCAGTCCATATGGTACAGTTAAGTGATAAGAGAGGGGTCTGTCTGGGACAGAATAGGTGGAGAAGAATATTGTGGAATGTGAGTGGGGTTTAGAGGGGAAGACTTTGCAAGGAGGGAATGAATCTCAAAGTTAACGTAGCAAGGGGCAGTATCATGGTTGGTATGATTACCATGAGCCTGCAAGAAATTAAGGCCACTGCATTGTTGAACATAGTAGGGAACAAATAGTACATTTCACAAAAGTTTTCACCAAGTGTTTCACTGAATTTAGTGACTAAGTCAATTAGTCATTATTAACATTTAGGTGTTATTAACATTTAGGTAGATCCTTTTTTCCTAAAAGTTACATAGTTGAGGCATCAACTTTATTCATGGATAATAAAGTTATGGAATTGTAACTGTAGGAGATTATAGAATAGGCTTAATGCACAGTTTCAAAATTTAGGGATTTACAATAATTTTATTAAGGATACTTACATATTTGAGAATTAATCCTATTTCATGTTAGATTAGGGAATATACTTTTTAAAAAGGTTTTATTTATTTATTTTTAGAAAGAGGGCAAGGGAGGGAGAAAGAGAGGGAGAGGAACATCAGTGTGTGGTTGCTTCTCACATGCCCCCAACGGGGATCTGGCCTATCATCCAGGCATGTGCCCTGACTAGGAATTGCACTGGTGACCTTTGGTTCACAGGCCAGCCCTCAATCCACTGAGCCACACCAGCCAGGGCAGGTTAGGGAATACACTTTTAATGGGCCATATTCCTGATTAAAATGGTGATACTATGTACTCATAAGAACAGTTGGAAAGAATTATTGAACTTGGCTTTATAGGTAGCTTGATTCAGCTGGTTTTTGTTTAATGCTCAGTCACAAAGTGTCTGGCAGGCATAAAAGATTAGTGGAAGGTATAGAGAATAATTGCTGTTTAATAGACTTGCAAATGACTTTGCCTCTCTAACATTAGCTTATTTTTTTAAACTCGTTTTAATGTAATTACACTTAAATATACTATAAAGCAGGCCCTTGTTATATGTGTTTTAATTGCCGCAGTAAATGCTGTTCTGCCTTTATTTTAGCTCTCATTAATATTACAATTTCAGGATCCTTTGGCTGGTATAATTCCACGTACTCTTCATCAGATTTTTGAGAAACTTACTGATAATGGTACTGAATTTTCCGTCAAAGTGTCTTTGTTGGAAATCTATAATGAAGAACTTTTTGACCTCCTTAATCCATCCTCTGATGTTTCTGAGAGACTACAGATGTTTGATGATCCTCGTAACAAGGTAACTTCAGTCTTTGGGAATGGAATATCTGCAAATTTTAATGTGTGTTGCTTTGAGAAGAGTGTGTGTGTGTGTGTGTGTGTGTGTGTGTGTGTGTGTACCAATCTAATGGGTGCTTTTTTTGATATTTGGTCAGAGGGGAGTGATAATCAAAGGTTTAGAAGAAATTACAGTACACAACAAGGATGAAGTTTATCAAATTTTGGAGAAGGGAGCGGCAAAAAGGACAACTGCAGCAACATTAATGAATGCATACTCTAGGTAAGAAAGCCACTGTCCCCGCATGTTCCATTTTCTTTTTAAGAATAATTACAAACTTGGGGGAAATCAAATTGGGGTGGGTCAAAATATATGAGTCACATACCTAGGTGTTATGCTAGGTTGCATGTAGTAATTGGTTTGAGGTTTATAGGGAAGCACCAATATTGGAAGAATGCTGAAGGGAGAACCAAGATAAGTTGAACTATTAAGCAGAAGTATCAAACTTCTTTTAAGTTAGACTTTTTCCCCCTCAAATGAAATTGTACATGGGATCCCAGATTAAAATATAGCTGTTGTGGTTGATTTGGGGATGGAATTCTCTGAGGCTTATCTTCTCAACCTTAAGAAGGTTTATTCTGAGCATTTTTCTGAAGTCTCTGTATGCACTTAAAAAGCAATTTGAAAATCCTCGGTTTAAGTAAGGATTAGAAGAAAGTCAAATGACTTTTTTTTATTTCTTTAACTTTATTTTGGTATGATTAACAAAACTGTTTATATTTAATTTGTACAACATTTGTTTTCTCAAATAGCTTCATTTTAATGTAGGAGGATAGATAATCACTAACACTGACTTCCAAGGGGGAAGGGGGCATACTTGATAGCACCGTCTATAGGTTGAATCCCAGACTCTAAAAATGCAGTTTACCAAGTTAGAAGTAACTTTCTCCCTCTTGGTCTTTGAAGGAAACATCAGAGTATAATTGATAGAGCTTTGGGTTGGAAATTAGGTATTTGTGTTTAGTTCCAGTTCCACAGTTAACTAAATACAACTTCAGGTGAGTAAGTGAACATCTGTTTATCAGTTTCCTGAGCTACAAAATATTGTTAGGACTAGATCTCTTATTTCCTTGCTCCATTATTATTGAAAATTTGTACAGTATTCTATAACAATTATAACTGCAACTTTATACAAATATATATATATATTTAAAGAAAGAACAAAAACAACATGGAAGTAATTAAAATCATGGAATTATGGGTGATTTTATAATTTTATTTAACTTTTCCTATAATAGTTTTCCATTTTTGAAACTTACATTATAAATGCAAATTTTCATTGAAAATTCAATTCTGTGATTGATTTGTAACTTTTATACAGAATGAAATGGAGGAATGAATTTAAGACTGGGTAAAATTTCTTTTCTCTAGAAACTCTGAAATATAAAATTCCTATTTTATAAATTTGTATAATTTGGGTCTCCTTTTTTTATATACATGTAGACTGGAATAAATAGCTCTTTTTTAAAAGAACCCTTTTATTTACTTATTTTAGAGAGGGAGAGAGAAACATCAGATTGTTGTTCCGCTTATATATGCATTCATCGGTAGCTTCTAATATGTGCCCTGACCAGGGATCAAATCCACAACCTTGGCATATTGGCATGATGCTCTAGCCAATTGAGCCACCCTGGCCAGGGAAATATCACTTTTTATGATTGTAAGTGATAAAGAGAAGGAAGACATAATTAAATTTTCCAAAATCAGAGTTGACATCTATGCTTAATTTCAATTAATTGCAGTCTGAGATTAGAAATGGATAAATGTTGGTAGAAAAACATGAAATGTATATTATGGTTTAGATGTATAGTTTATATTTTTCCTGTACATGTCCTTTTTTCAGTAATTTTAAATAATTTAAATTTTGTAAAAATGGTATTTATTATAACATTTTTCAAGTAACATGAAAAGTACAAAAAAGAAGATTACCATATTCCCTACTATTAATGACATTAACAAACTGGTCCCCAGAAGATACAGAAAGGAAAGATGTCTTCGGATGTCTCTACAGTCGTGAGCCACATAACAGTGTTTGGTTATGATGGATGGTATATATGACAGTGGTCTCCTATGATTGTAGTGTACCTGAAATGTTCCTATCACCTAGTGATTATGACATCACTAGGTGATATCACTGTTGTCAACATTGTAGAGTTAAAGCATTACTAATGTGTTTCCAGCAATGCTGATGTAAACAAACCTACTGTGCTTTTAGTCAAATAAAAGTAAAGCACATAGAATTATGGTTCTATACTATATACCATTTAGTTTGAGTAAGTACAGTCTATGAGGTTTGCATAAATGTAGCCCAACAACACATTTCTCAACATATTTCTGTTCAGTTGTGTGTGACTAATTTTTGTATCCTTCAGATAAAGCCAAATGTCAGTATGCAATGTAAGATATACTTTGGAATACTTTATAATCTAACAGTGATTATCTAATGGTATTTTGGTAATCATTGTTATGTACTATTTCTGCTGTTCAGGGAAGGGAATTTTACCTGTTTCTTATGACATTCTCCAAGCAAAGTGATGTACTTTTACAGCAGTTGACACTGGCAGGGAGTAATCAGATATGGCTTGCCTGGTGCTATTTGAATTTATGGTAATGACATATTTCAGATAGTTCTTATGAATAGGAAGATTGATCACAAGCCTTCTCCTCAGACACACCAGGCAGCTGTTCCAATCTTATCCACATTCAGCTTTCAGAGGTGCCTGAGGATTCTGGTTCCTAAATCTTTTAGAGTGTTTTAAATAGCTCCTTGTTGTATTCTCTGATAGGCAGTAGGTACAAGAAAGCAAAAACCTAGTCGTTGTTTTATCTACCTTCTGTCTTCCAAAATCTTATTGGTATCTCCAGTCAGATACTATCTTTTCTTTACTTTTGTGGATTAAGATCTTTCCTGGCTGTTTTCACTTTTTTACAGAAAGCAAATAGTATTTTGTGTTATAATGACTGCGCAACTTGATCTTGTTTTCTAGTCGTTCCCACTCCGTTTTCTCCGTTACAATACATATGAAAGAAACTACAATTGATGGGGAGGAGCTTGTTAAAATTGGAAAGTTGAACTTGGTAAGCACCTATCTTAATACCACTGTTTCATTCTTTTTGTTTTTTACTCCAGCTTTATTGAGGTATAATTGACAAGTAAAATTACATATTTAAAGTATACAATATGATAATTTGATATAGTATACTTTGTAAAATGATTAATACAATCACATTAACATATCCATTACCTCACATAGTTACTTTTTTTTTTGTGAGAACACTTATGAAATCTGCTCTCCTAGCAAATTTCAGTATAGTATTATTAACTGTACTAGTGTGTTTCAGATCCCCAAACTTACTCATCTTATCACCGAAGGCTTGTACCCTTTGACCAGTGTCTACCTATCTCCCCAACCTCTCTGCTCCTGATAACCAAATTCATCTCTCCTTTCTCCCTGCCTCCCCCGCTAATTCCACATGTAAGTGAGATCATACAGTATTTGTATTTTTGTCTTGTCTGGCTTATTTCACTTAGCATAATGTCCTCTAGGTTCATTTATGTTGTTGTAAGTGGTAGAATTTCCTTTCTCATGGTTGAATAATATTTCATTGTGTGTATTGTATGTAGCACATTTTTATCTGTTCATCCATTGACAGACACGTTTCCATGTCTTGGCTATTTTGAATAATGCCATAGACATGGAAGTACACATATCTCTGTGAGAAACTGATTTCATTCCCTTAGGATATATACCCAAAAGTGGGGTTGGTAGTTCTATTCTACTGTTTCCTTCTTGATCCCCTCATAGAGCAGCCTGAAATTTTGTATTTCTAGAAAACATTTTTGTAGTTACTGGGTTATTAGCTTTGTAGTGAGTTGCTAATCATAGAAAAATTATTTTGCTGGCTATTTAATACATTATGTATAATACGGGAATGAAAGTCTTCAAGTCCAAATCCAATAGCCTGACAACCTTTTTTTTTTTTTCTAAATTCAAGGTTGATCTTGCAGGAAGTGAAAATATTGGCCGTTCTGGAGCAGTTGACAAGAGAGCTCGGGAAGCTGGAAATATCAATCAATCCCTGTTGACTTTGGGAAGGGTTATTACTGCACTTGTAGAAAGAACACCTCACGTTCCCTACCGAGAATCTAAACTAACTAGAATCCTCCAGGATTCTCTTGGGGGACGTACAAGAACATCTATAATTGCAACAATTTCTCCTGCATCGCTCAATCTTGAGGTAAGCTCTTTTTGAAAGGTTTCTGCAAGTATGGTAGCTGAAATTCTTATTTAGCTATCACATTGTCTTTCAAAGTTTGTTAACTGGCTTTGTTAATTCTATATTATGACAAAAAGAATCTGGACGTTGCATATGGACACTGAAAAAAATTTCTTTCTCCTTTCCTGACAGAGTTTTTAATTTTACAAAGCCAGTTACTTACTGGCTTTCCCTACACAGTCATCAAAGAAAATTGCTGTGGTCATCAGCAGTATATGGTTATATGGGGTATGGAGATTTAATTGAGGACTTAGAAGTGGGTTACGTGAATGTTAGTATTATAGAGACTGCTTAGAGAGCAGTGAGGATGGGGTTGGGTTTGTGGGAACAGGTGCGAAAACTAAAAGAAGAAACAAAGATGGCAAAATCTACTCTTATTTTATTGTAATCATGTACTTTAAATGGAATTAGAAAAGCTTTGTAAGGTCTCTAACTCTCCTGTCCTTTTAAAAAATATTTTTATTAAGATAATTTATATACCATAAAATTCACCTGTTAAATGTATATAATTCAGTGATTTTACTATATTCACAGAGCTGTGCAATCATCACCAAAATTTAAGTTTAGAATATTTTCATTACTTCAGAAAGAAACCCTGTAACCCATAAGCAGTCACTCCACATGTGTCCCCAATCCCAGCCCTCGGTAACTGCTAATCTACTCCTTTTAATCTGTAGATTGGCCTATTCTGGGCATTTCATGTAGATGGAATCATACAATAAGTGTTCTTTTGTGGCTGGTTTCATTCATTTAGCATAATGTTTTCATTGTTCATCCATGTTGTACCATGTATCAGTATTTCATTCCTTTTTGTGGATGAGTAAATATGGGGTCTGTCTGGGAAAAGTCCAGCCATTGTTAATATAATGAGAATGGTTTTCACGACGTCCATGTAACCTGGCAGCCAAGGAGAATGGACTGGAATGCATGTGCGTGAACTATGACAACTTCACTGTACTGGTCAGTGGGGGCAGTAGATGCTGTTGAGTGAGCATGTATGGTGGGTGGCCATAGCATTCAAAATGACTAAACGAGTAGAGCAATGAAGCTGCATCAGATTTTGTGTTAAGCTTGAACATTTCTCCACAGAATCTATTCAGATGATTCAGAAGCTATGGGCAATTGGTGATTGGCACCTTCATTTCATTACCACAACTTGCCTGCTCATGAATCATGTTTCATGCAGAGTTTTTTGGGGAAACATCAGATCACCCAGGTGACTCAGCCCCGCTACAGCTCAGATTTGGTGCCCTGGGACTTCTGGCTTTTCCCAAAACTAAAATCACCTTTGAAAGGGAAGAGATTTCAGACCGTCAGTGAGATTCAGGAAAATTTACAACAGGGCAGCTGATGGCAATTGGGAGAACTGTGTGAGGTCCCAAGGTGCCTACTTAGAAGGGGACTGAGGCATCATTGTCCTGTGTACAATTTTCTTGTATTTTCTTCAATAAACGTGTCTACTTTTCTTATTACATGGTTGGATACCTTCTGGACAGACCTCGTATTCCATTGATTGGATATAGAACATTTTGTTTATTCATCAGTTGATTGAATTTACTGAGTTTTGAAGACTAAAGTAAAAAATTACTTCATCAAGTTATTAAAAAGTTAAAGGCCCTAAAATAGAAGAGAAAGAAAAAAGATAAGGATATTTTGGCCAATCTCTTTTTTAAAGGTTGGGTATAGTAGTCTCAGTAGATTTTCAGATTAGCTATAACCATAAATTATTAGTTACGAGTTACTACATAGTACATTTTGTGTAATAGAACTACAATCTCATATTATCTTTAGTAAATTGCCTTTTCATCACAGGAAACTCTGAGTACATTGGAATATGCTCACAGAGCAAAGAACATACTGAATAAGCCTGAAGTTAACCAAAAACTAACCAAAAAAGCCCTGATTAAGGTAATTGTGAATTTTTATGGAATAATACAATCTTTTTGACAATTGTGAAAGTAAGGAACTGCAGTATATAATTGTTAAACGATTTGTTAAATTGCCTGTGGTGAGACTTCTCATCTGATGATTTAAACTAAATACCCTGTGTGTTAAAATAACTTTTTCTAATGCTAATGTGTTGACTTTACCAGCTCTATTAAATCAGCAAAATTTGAAAATATTTACATTCACAAAATTTATTTATTTATTTATTTATTTATTTATAGCTTAAGGGTATAATTACCATATATTAGGGTATAATTACTGTAGCATTCACCCATTATAAGTCTACAGTTTTATGATTTTTGTTCATTAGATTCCACACATGGGTGAAATCTTATGGTATTTCTCTTTCTCTGACTGACTTATTTCACTTCGCATAATGCTCTCCAGGCCCATCCAGATGTCCAAAGGGTAATATTTCCTTCATTTTTATGACTGAGTAATATTCCATTTGTAAATGTATCACAGCTTTTTTTATGCCATCATCGACTGATGGAAACTTGGGCTACTTTCAGATATTGGCGATTATAAATAACACTGCAGTGAACATAGGGGTGCATATAGTCTTTCAAATTAGCATTTTTGTGTTTCTTTGAATATATTCCCAGCAGAGTAATTTCTGGGTGATAAGAAAGTTACATTTTTAATTTTTTGATGTAACTCCGTACTCTTTTCCACAGAGGCTGTACAAATCTGCATTCCTACCCACAGTGCACAAGAATTCCCTTTTTTTTACGTCGTCGCTAACACTTGTTCTTTGATTTATTTATGATAGCCATTCTGACAGGTGTGCTATGATATCTCATTTTTTTTAAATTTTTTAAGTATATTTTAATGATTATGCTATTACAGTTGTCCCATTTTTTTTCTCCCCTTTATTCCCCTCCACCCTGCACCCCTACTCCTACCACCATTCCCTTCTCCTTAGTGTGTGTCCTTGGGTCCTACATATAAATTCTTTGGCTTCTGCATTTCCTGTTATTCTTAACCTCCCCCTGTCTGTTTTGAACCTACCATTTATGCGTCTTATTCCCTGTACCTTTTCCCCCATTCTCCCCGCTCTGCTGATAACCCTCCATGTGATCTCCATTTTTGTGATTCTGTTCATGTTCTAGTTATTTGCTTAGTTTGTTTTTGTTTTTGTTTTCTTTTAGGTTTAGTTGTTGATAGTTGTGAGTTTGTCATTTTACTGTTCATAGTTCAGTTTTTGCAGTTTTGATCAGTTCTTTCATTTGGGCCACATTTCTTTGTCTTGGGCAGCTGTTACATTATAAGGGGTGTAGCCTTAGGCATTTGCTAGGGCATGCTTGTGGCACTGTATGTGGGGGAGGGGTCACAGGGAACAATGTCGCTTGCTCGGTTCTTCCCCAGCTTTGAGTTACTCCCCCAACAACCCAGAAACAAATTGGGCCTTTCTGGTGCTGATTTCTGGGTGGGTGGGTTTGTGTACCTTTCCTACAAACTCTCCTGTGAGGCTGGGAGTTTTTCCTGCTGCCACAATCCCCACATATTTTTATAGCCAGAGGTTTTGAGGCTTTGGAAACCTGGGTTGTGCTGTCTCACTCCCCATTTATTCCTCCCAGTTTATCTGCACACAAATGTGGGACCCCTAGTCCACCAGGTGCTGTTGTATCACCCATCCCAGTCCTCCTGCTGCTGCCTTGCCCCAAGTCCTCTCCACCCCAGCTGCCCATCTCTGCCCCTCCTACCAGTCTGGATGAATGTTTCTTCTTTAACTCCTTGGTTGTCAGACTTCCATAAAGTTCAATTATCTGTCAGTTCTGGTTGTTTCTTATTTTTATTTGTTGTCCTTTTGGTTGTGCAAGGAGGCACAGTGTGTCTACCTATGCTTCCATCTTGGCCGGAAGTAAATGTTTTTACTTTCAGTGTGATCCATTTTTGATTTTATGGATTGTACTTTTGGTATCAGTTCTAACAACTCTGTCTAGCTCTATGTCCTGAAGACTTTTTTCTTTAAAAAAATATCTACATTTCACATTTAATTCCATGACCCATTTTGAACTGACTCTTGTTAAAGGGGTAAAACTTGGGTCAGGCTGCAATTTTTTGCCTGGTGGTTGTGGCAGCGGTAGTGATTTTGTTGATTTAGATTGTTTTAGCATTCTTTGTTGAAAAGGCTATATTTTCTCAGTTGAATTGATTTTGTAACTTTGTGAAAAATCAGTTGGGTATATTTGTGTGGGCACATCTCTGGACTCCTATTTCTATTCCATTGATTTATATATCCTTTCCCCAATACTAAACAGTTTTAATTACCATAGCTGTGTAATAACTCTTAGAATGGGCCCTGGCTGGCATAGCTCAGTGGATTGAGCGCGGGCTGGGAACCAAAGTGTCCCAGGTTCGATTCCCAGCCAGGGTACATTCCTGGGTTTCAGGCCATAACCCCCAGCAACCGCACATTGATGTTTCTCTCTCTCTCTCTCTCTCTCTCTCTCCCTCCCCTCCCCCTCCCTTCCCTCTCTAAAAATAAATAAATAAAATATTTAAAAAAATGTTTTATGAGAGTATATGAGAAAAATACTTTCATTTAAATTGTACTTCATTCTAAGAGTTTTTTTTTAAGATTTTATTTATTTATTTTTAGAGAGGGAAGGGAGGGGGAGAGAGAGAGAGAGAGAGAGAAACATCAATGTGCGGTTGCTGGGGGTTATGGCCTGAAACCCAGGAATGTACCCTGGCTGGGAATCGAACCTGGGACACTTTGGTTCCCAGCCCGCGCTCAATCCACTGAGCTACGCCAGCCAGGGGTAAAACATTTTTCTTTATAAAAGATTTCAAAATAGGCCCAGAGAAAAACTACATTAATTTTATATGTATTAGTTATAGAATATTAGGCTTTTAAATAAACATTATTTTATTTAGATACTTGAATTTTTGAACCCTAATGCTTTTATTAAATCTAAAAATATTTAGCAGTAATTCTTTAATATTTATCAAAATATGTAGCCATTTTTTAAAATATATTTTATTGATTATGCTATTATAGTTGTCCTGATTTTTCTGCATTTGCCCTTCTGCACCCAGTACCCCCCATTCCCTCAGGCAATCCTCCCACCATTGTTCATGTCCATGGGTCATGCATGTAAGATCTTAGGCTACTCCATTTCCCGTACTGTACTTTATACCCCATGGCTACTCTGTAACTACCTATTTGTACTTCTTAGTTCTCTCACCTCTTCACTCTCTCCACCACACCCACCTCTCATCTGTCAATAATGGAAACCTTCTCTGTATCCATGATTCTGTCTCCTTTCTTTGTTTGCTTAGTTTGTTTTTTAGATTCAGTTGTTGATAGATACGTATTTATTGCTATTTTACTGTTCATAGTTTTGATCTTTTTTGTACATAAGTTCCTTTAAATTTTCATATAATAATGGTTTGATGATGATGAACTCCTTTAGTTTCTTCTTGTCTGGGAAGCCCTTTATCTGCTCTTTGATTCTAAATGATAGCTTTTCTGGGTAGAGCAATCTTGGTTGTATGTCCCTGCTTTTCATGGCTTTGAATATTTCTTGCCAGTCCCTTTTTGCCTGTGAAGTTTCTTTTGAGAAATCATGTGACAGTCTTATGGGAACTTCTTTTGTCTTGCTGCTTTTAAGATTCTCTCTTTTTCTTTTACCTTTGGCATTTTAATTATGGAGAGGTCTTGGAGTGGGCCTCTTTGCATCCATCCTGTTTGGGGCCCTCTGTGCTTCCTGGACTTGCATGTCTATTTCCTTCACCAAATTAGGGAATTTTTCTTTCATTATTTTTTCAAATAGATTTCTAATTTCTTGCTCTTTCTCTTCTCCTTCTGGCATCCCTATGATGAGAATGTTGTACCTCTTGAAGTTGTCCCAGAGGCTGCTTACACTATCCTCATTTTGGGCGGGGGGGCCTCTTTTTTTTTCTTGTTCTGATTGGTTGTTTTTTGCTTCCTTATGTTCCAAATCATGGATTTGATTCTCAGCTTCATCCACTCTACTGTTGTTTCTCTGTAAATTGTTCTTTATTTTTTAGTGTATTCTTCATTTCTGACTGTTTTAATGCTGTTCCTTGAGCATGAGTTCCTTGAGCATGAGTTTAAGTTCCTCAGATGCAGAGTTCAAATCAGTGTTTTGATAAGCAAACTCTAGATTGCTTGTCATCATTTTGTTTAGTTCTTTTTCTGGAGTTTTGACCCATTCTTTCATTTGGGCCATGTTTCTTTGTCTCCTTGTTTTGGCAGCCTCCCTGTATTTGTTTCTCTGTATTAGGAAGAGTTGCTTTGACTCTGTGTCTTGGTAGTATGACCTAGTATAGTAGGTGTTCTATAGGGTTAAGTGGCACACCCTCCCCTACTACCCAAGCTGGGTGTTTCAGGTGCGCCCTTTGTGTAGGCTGAGTACACCCTCCTCTTGTAGTTGATCCTTGATTGCTGTTGGCATTCAGGTGCAAGGATTAGCTCTGACCACTGACCACCAACCTCTGACCTCTGGAGGACCAGCTGTATAGGGGCAGGGTGGTGGTGCTCCAGCACAGTCTGTAGTTGTCCACTGAGTGAGCAGGTTCTGGGATTTGCCAGATGGTATAGGCCGAGGTCAGCCCCTACCTGTGTTCTGCCTGGGGCCACCCTGCATGAACTATAGACCTGTCTGAGATGTGTGCTACTTGTGCTGGGATTGGAGATTCCCAAGTGAAGCCAAACTGTGAATCTACACTGGCTGCTGCTAGTGCTAGGACTGGGGCTCACTAAGGCCAACTGTTGCTTGTTTGAGAGAATTTGGGAAGTTGTGAAGCATAAGCCATGGCCAGCCATTCGTATGGAAAAGCAGCTTGGGTGGGCCCATAAATCGAGTGGGTTGGAGTCTCATGGGATCTCCAGGGCAGGGCAAACAGTGTTAGCCAGGTTTTGGAGTCTCAGACATGGCACCAGCTTGCCAGCTGTGTGGTTCTGTGTGGGCAGGGTTTAAAAAAGGGACAACGGCCTCTGCTCGCCTTGATGCCAGACACTTCTGTTTCTCTTGTATGCCACTGGTGCCTTTCAAGCTGCTATCTCAGTGCTGAAGCTCAGAGGGAGTGAGTCTAAATAGGTGAGTCCATGTGAGGGTTCTTTAAGAGGAACTGCTTGGGGCTCCAGCAGTTTCTTCAACTGATTGAATCCTTGCTGGTTTTTGCAGCCAGAAGTTGTGGGGACTTACCTTCTTGGCACTGGAACCCTAAGCTGGGGGGCCTGGTGTGGGGCTGGGACTCCTCTACCTGAGATATCCCTCCCTAATTTTTATCTGCCCGACGTAGATGTGGCACCTGCTTGTTCTGCTTCTGCCCCTATTACCAGTCTGAATGGATGTGGTTTCTTTAATTCTGTAGTTGTCAGACTTCCATTCAACTTGATTTCTAATGGTTCTGAGTGATTATTGTTCTATATTTTAGTTGTAATTTTGATATGGTGTGGGATGAGGCAAGTCATGTCTGCCTATGCTGCCATCTTAACTGGAAGTCCTATATACTTTTTTTAGTAGTTTGTTTTAGGATCCAGATAAGGTTTACCCTTTGCAGTTTTTGGATATCTTTGGTTTCAGTACATTGGTTATCTTTGGTCTTAATACATTGGTTCTCCTTTCATCTCCCCCCTCTCCACCATAATTTATTTGAGAAAGTACCTGTATTATTTGTCCTGTGGTATCTCAGATATGTTCTCTTCTTTATATTTTTCTATAAATTGGTAGTTGGATCTCGAGGCTTCATAGATTCAGGTTTTATTGTATTTATGTATTTTTTGGCAAAATTGTTTCATAGATGGTGGTATGTTCTCCCACCAGGAAACATGTCTGCTTCTTTATCTTTTTGTGAGGAATTGATGATTGATATTCAGTGATTTGATACATTAGTTCTTTAAGGGTTGCAAAATGGTAATGTTCTAATTCAGTTGCTCTTAATTGATTGCCAGACCACCTCTGTAAAGAGGATCTTGCATTAGCTACCCAAGAGTATAGTTCTTACAGGGAAGGCAGGAAAAATAACTTGATTCATTTCCTTTATATGACAGTTTTGAGAATGAGTTGGTTTCATAACTTTCATAATGTCATTATAAACTCATGGACTTAAAATCTTTTATGTTAACTGTAACTTAAAATTGTAGTTTCTATCATCACTGATGTTTAAATTGTTTTTCCTTTGGTCTGTAGTAACCTCTTCATGTGAGTTCTTGAGTCCCTTTTCCTAGCCTAAGCTTTTTTAATCTTCCCTCCTATTTTGTTTGACAAAGTGTTCTGGGTTCATCTCGAATGTTTCTTGCCCCAGTAGAGTCGGACAATTCCCCAAGGAATCCTGTTTATTGTGTGAAATGCTGTTTGAAGACCAACCTGGGTACTGGAGGTTGTTGATTTTTTTTTTTTTTTCCAGAAGCTGTGTTTTTATGAGTACATTTAAGGGCTCTTTGAAAGCTGTTGAAAGACTTTATTCTAAACAGATTAGTATTCAATGAAAAATATGGTTATGACTTTTTAGGCCAACTTTATTTGTTGTATATCCTCCCAAAATCTCATTTTAAAAAAGTTAAGTTCTAAATTTACACCTACAACATTTTTGTTTAGGAATATACAGAAGAGATAGAGCGTCTGAAGCGAGATCTTGCCGCAGCCCGTGAAAAAAATGGGGTGTACATTTCTGAAGAAAATTTTAGGTAAGCCCTTGTGTCATTCATACATGTTCTTCGACTAGTCCCTTCCCCTTCCTTCCACTGGTATCCTTCTCTGCCTCCCCAAATATAAGCATTTTCTGATAATAGCCTGTTTGAAGTAAAATTTACCTATCTGACAGTAAATAAAATCTTATATATAGTTCCTCCTACAAATGCTTGTTTCTCTTTTGATATTAACAAGTAGTTATCAAACAGTTTAAAAAGTTTTTATATAATTTTATTTTTAGAATAATTTAATTATAGATTCATATGAAATTATAAGAAGAGTGCAAAGAAGTTCCGTTTGTTTTCCATTCAGTCACCCATTGATTACCTCTTAAATAACTATAGTACCGTGTCAAAATTGGGAAATTGACATTGGTACAATGTATGTGTATATTTCTGTGCCATTTTATCACATTTGTAGATTTGTGTAGTTCTACATTTAAGGTACAGAACTATCCTATCATCACAAAAATCTCCCTCTTGACACCTCTTTATAAGTAATATCCACCTCCTTCTCCAGTGATCCCTAACCCTCAGCAACCACTAATCTATTCACTTTTTAAAGCCCTGGAGTAGTTTGTTCAAAGGAAAACTTCTAATGAAGCTTTAGGTAGAAGCAGTAACAACAACAAATTAAACAAAGGGCAGAGGATTATAAATTGAAAATTTTTTAGTGCTTTTATCCCTGAAGATATTAAGGAGGGTGACTTTCACATGGCATTTTTTTAATAATAATGATAAAAGGTATTTAGAACTAATTAATAATAACCAGAAACGTTTTAATAGAATCTTATACTTTTTATAGAGATATAATCATTCCAATAGTATATAAATCATTTAATAAACTCATTTTTCCTATGTTATTTTCCATTGTCAAGGTGCTATATTCTCCTGAATGGTTCACATGTTACTTTTACAAATACTTAAATTGATATATTTTGAGCATCACAGCTTATTAAACAATATTTCTTTTATTCTTTCTGTGTAACTTCAGTTTTATTTACTTCTGTTATAGCCCATACCCAGTTGACAAAACAATTTTTACAAAAATCTTTTATAAATTTGTACTTAATTCTTAAACTTGATTTTTTTTTTTGCATGTGTTTCTCTGGTTTTCAGAAATACTTCTTCACTCTACACATGAGAGTATTTCATTATATCTTTCAATTATTCACTTTACAGGTATCACTATTTCTATCATTTTTATATTTTTAAACATTAATTTTAATTGAATAAACACTTTATTTTAAGTTAGGTATCAGATGCTCTTGGTTGTTAGAATACTGAACTTAAACTGTCTTAAAACAGTAAGGGATAGAATGAATTTCAAGATTATTTAATCCAGCAACTCAAGGGTCTAGTTTCTCTCTGTTCCCACTCCTGTTCTTCATGGTGGCTTCCTCCTAGAGCTGGCTGTTCATCAGGGAATGATGGTCAGCAGCAGGACAGCTACATGCGGTCATTCAGGTCTGTTGTAGATGAGAGGCTTTCTGTCCTTTTACTGTCAAAACTGGCCACGGGGATATCGCTTAATGATAGTTTAGGCCTGAGTTGTGCATACATATGAACTAGTAACTGGAAGAGGAATTGAGTTGCCCTACTCGTTGTGAGCCCGTCAGGCTTAGTCCGCAGATCTCGGGATGGAGTCAAGCACCGCCATTCAGCTGAGTCAGGGGAGAATCGTTCCCTGAAGGAAATCTGGATGCTGGAAATGGGTGCTTAACCAATGAATATGTACATGAGGTTTTTGTTCCTTGATCTGCTTATATAGTGTTTTCTTCTATTAGTAGTCAAACATGAGACATTGGGGACTGATTGTCTAATTTTCTTATCTTCTGTTCATCTCTTTGATGTGTTTTAGATTAAGAAATAGCTTTATTTTTAGTTTGTAAATCCCATGATTGAAGATAGTGTTTGATTTTAATAGACAAAGTTCTTTCTTGGAAGTCAGAGAAGGATCACAAAAGCTGCAGCCAACATTTCAAACAAGATAATGCTTTATTTATACCAAGCTTAATAGACCTTTTGAAACTATATTATCAGTGAAATAATAATGTTGCATTACCTGTACATTCAATATAAGAAAAACATTTCAGCCCTGGCTGGTGTGGCTCTGTGGATTGAGTGTCGGCCTGCAAACCAAAGGGTCACTGGTTCAATTCCCAGTCAGGGAACATGCCTGGGTTGTGGACCTGGTCCCCAGTAGTGGGCGCACGAGAGGCAACCACACATTGCTGTTTCCTTCCCTTCCCTTCTCAAAAAATAAATAAAATCTTCAAAAAACAAAAAGAAAAGCATTTCAAATATCCTATTCTATATAAAAGACCCATTTCCAATAAAGAACTATATATAATAGTTAATCAAAAGACTGTTAGAATTGTCCTCTGATACCTCAGTTCCAGCTTTTCCTTTAATCCACAATTCTCTAGCTAATAATTTGATAAAATTTTCATTCACAAGAGAATCTCTGTCATTTAGCACAGTGTGGAATAGAAAATTGTTGGTAGTTATGAAGGAACTGGCAGGTGGAGAAATGTTAAAAACAGCACTCACTCCCAAAACTTGTTAGTGCTCAAGAAATAAGAGACCCATTAAAGTGGACCAGAATTATCTAGTGCAAAATGTCAGTAGTGCTGAGGCTGAGGAACTGTGCTCTAGAGAGTAACCCTGTGCTCTTCTGAGAATTTCTGTGGTGATGTGATATTGGGGTATATTGGGTATGTAAGTTAATGGTAAGAGGTATAATTGCCCTGTCTAAATACTTTAATTTAGTTGTCCAGTTTTTAGCCCCTTATTTCATTCCTTCCTCCTGTAATACCTGATGCCTTCAAATCCCAAGCCTTTCCTGGATTTTCTATGTCCTATTTATGCTCCATATTTTTTATTATAGACACTTAGGTTGTATTCCCCCTACTTCTACTTTGTGTGAGTTATATTCTGTTGTTAGCTTTGTTGCTTCTCAATTTTTATATGCATATATTTCCCCCCTTTTAGGTAAGGATTCTTATTTTCAAAATGGAGATAACAGGAAAAACAATTATTAAACAAGAACCAAAAATACATTTGTTTTTCACAATTTATATGTACTGCTTATTGACATGTAGGCATCATCACAATAGTGATAAATGGCACAGCTGATGTGTAATTGCCACAATTGTGTTGGAATAAATTGTATCAGAATTAGGAAAAAATAGTAATTGTTAATAAATTCATATTAAACTTTGTTTTAGAGTCATGAATGGAAAACTAACTGTTCAAGAAGAACAGATTGTAGAATTGACTGAAAAAATTGGTGCCCTTGAGGAGGAGCTAAGTAGGGTAAGTATTCCAAACAATATTGAATGTTATGTAAACAGCAGATATTTAAAGAAAATTTCAAAATGTGAGGGACCTGGTAATTTTTCTTTAAGATTTTTTTTCTTGCTGATCCTTACAGTAGAAATAAGTTGTATCATAATTTTATTATCAATTGTAATGAAACTATTTTGACACTTAGCATTAATGCAACATTACAAAAAATTAACAGAAAATTACAAGAAATTAATTGAATTATGTGATTTTATTGTTCAAGCTCAATAGTTGATGTTGACACACTTGCTTTTTAACGTGTTTATCAGATGAGAGAATGTGATATTGGGAGAAAACAGATGTTAAATAATTAAGATGTAAAGACCTGTTCCTTCTGTGCCACCCTCACATTGGCAGTGTTGGCTAAATCCTGAGGAATTAATACCACTACACTGTTATTTGTTTTTAATTAACTTATAGGAAGAAACTAGGTGCCATATAAAAGGTGCTAACCTACCTGGTAACTTACAATTTGTTACAATTTTACATGGAAACAATTTGTTTAACTTAAAACTTGTTACAATTTTGCATGGAAATAATTTGTGTGTTTTTTTTTAATATTATATTATGAACTAGCTGGGTGTCTCACCAACCAGTTCAGTATTTTTAATTCTTAAAAAAATGTTTAATATGTTAAACTTAGGTTTCAGAATTGTTCATGGATAATAAAAATGAACTTGACCAGTGTAAATCTGACCTGCAAAATAAGACACAGGAGCTTAAAACCACTCAAAAACATTTACAAGAAACTAAACTACAGCTTGTTAAAGAAGAGTATATCACATCAGTTTTGGAAAGTACTGAGAAGAAACTTCATGATACTGCCAGCAAGGTTTGTCCTTTATTTTGATTGTATTTTCACTAAAGAAATTAGAGAATAAGCACAAGTAACTTACTTTGCTTTAGCATTAATTGTGAAATTTTATTTATTCACCCTAAGCGACATTTTATATAAATTTTCTTCTCTGGAGATGCTAACTTAAGAAACGCTTTCAGAAGTTTTGTGAATAGAACATGACTTTAATATGCTTTGTGGACATTTAGAATAATGATGTAATGCTTTTTCCTGTGGTCATGATTGAAATGAATCAGGCATTGAGAGTTTAGTACCTTCTGATGATGGAAGATGTTGAGAGAACTTAATTTTTTATTAGGTGTACTTTTAAGGAAATAGTAACACATAATAGGAAAAAACTTGTAGGGGAGCATAATTACTATAATTGGCAAAATCAGTTTTCCTTGCCTAGATGGCTAAGGAGGGGAAATAAATATTCCTAGATAAGTTAGCATGAGTTTAATTTTTTTTTCTGATGCAGCATATAAAACCTGCAAGCTTTCTTTAGGAGACAATCCTTATGTAACACAGATATTTCTCATAGTTTTTGTCATAACCATCTGATCAACATTTATTTTTTAAAAATCATATACAGTTGCTTAACACAGTTGAAGAAACTACAAAAGATGTATCTGGTCTCCATACCAAGCTGGACCGTAAGAAGGCAGTTGATCAGCACAATGCAGAAGCTCAGGATATTTTTGGCAAAAATCTGAATAGTCTTTTTAATAGTATGAAAGAATTAATAAAGGATGGCAGTTCAAAACAAAAGGCTATGTTGGAAGTTCACAAGACCTTGTTTGGTAAGTTCAGGGATTTCTAATTATTCTAGTCTTTGTGTGTTCAGGGTGAGACTAATTTTGAAACTAATAGTTTAATGTCATAAGAAATGCAGGTGACAGTGTCATTAGTTCACTCCAGTGCACACACAGTATCTGTTCACACTAGGGTTTAATGCTTTCACTGCCTGTGCATTAAAACAAATCTTAGTTGTTGGTTTTTTTTTCTGTTTTCTATAAAATAACTTATGTTTATTAAACAATAACTAAGTATATAAACTTTAAAAGTCCCTTTAACCTGACCCTGCCTCATTCTCCATAGGTACTACTGTTAAATTTCTTGAGTTTCTAGAAATTTTCTATACATAAATATTTTGTATTTTTTTTTTTTTTAGAATGTGTATCTTGAATGTTTGCTGCATTGTCAGAATGTATATATGTATCATTATTTATTATCTTCATTTAGGAAAAATACTAAGTATTAGCTTATTAATTATGAAGGTATTATCCTCATAGAAAATTTGGGAGATACAGAAATGTAAAAATTGTTTTAAATCACCCACAGTCTAGTCATTATAAGCCCACCACTATACATTTTGTTTATCGATTTCTAGTTTCTCTTTTACCTACAATAATATTGTTTATTAAATTTTAAAAATGATTCATTTTAGAATATTCTAATTCTTGGTTTACTGTGAGTTACTAGCTTTGCATCTAGTATACCTACAGATATGTCAAATGCTTATAGAATACTGTAGAACAAATATAATTTATATTTAAAATTTTTCCTTATGTAGTGAGATAATTATGTTAAGCTCATTTGTTATAACAAATTTCCACAACAAAGATATAATTCTGCCAACCTCTTTGAGGTGGTTGTAACTGTATTTAAATATGTTTATGTTAAAGCTTACATCTATTTTATTTTTTTGGTATAGGTAACCTGCTGTCTTCCAGTGTTTCTGCATTAGACACCATTGCTACGATAGCACTTGGATCTCTCACATGTATTCCAGAAAATGTGTCTACACATGTTTCTCAGATTTCTGATATGATATTAAAAGAACAGTCAATTGCAGAAGAAAGTAAAACTGTACTTCAGACATTGATTGTTAGTAAATATTTTAAAGTATTTTTGAAGGGTTATGTTTGCTAAGTCTTCAAAAACAATGTTAAATATTTCATCTTAGCTTTATTAGATACAGTGATAAACACATCACTTTAAGAAAGTAGGTTTAAAGGGAAGAGAGGTGGGGGACTCAGAAAAAAAAAAAGAAAGAAAGAAAGTAGGTTTATATTTTAAAGACAAATCTCTGCATTGTTTTCTTGCCCAGAAAGATTAATTTCCAAATGCATACAACCAGCCTTTGAAACTTTTTTCACTTATGTCTTGTAACATTAAAAGCAAGAACTATGGGCCCTGGCTGGGTCGCTTCACTGGTTAGAGCATTGTCCTGATATGCCAAGTTTATGGGTTCCATCTCTGGTCAGGGCACGTAGAAGAATCAATCAATGAATGCGTAAACAAGTGGAAAAACAAAATTGATGTTTCTCTATCCCTCCCTCTCTCAAGTTAAGAAATGGGAATTAAGAAAACAAAAAAGAGCCTTCTAATTACTAAAAAGGATAGATTTAGCTCCAGATGAAGTCAAGGACCCATGACTTTGCCAGCTGGCTCAGAAATAGGTAAATTATTCTTTCTGTAGGAGTCCTGGAATGGTCCTGCTGATGTTACACTGACCCAACCAGAAAGAGATATTAACTGGTTAATTACTTAATTTTAAAACTACAGTAATGTAAAAAGATGTGCAAGAAAAATAGTTTAGAATATAGAATGCTCGAATCACAGAACAATTTGTGAGGCCAAATCTGTGTGATCAAGTCCTTATGGGCCTTAACATTAAGACGCTCTTTCACAGTTCTATAGAAGTCACTTGTCTTATTATACTTAATACTACCTCCTCCATACTTTATTGCATTGTATATTCTTTATTTTGTAATTGTGTGATTCGTCTAGGAAGTTCTTTGCCATATCACTTCTTTATGTAGGCTCTTTGTTCCCTTCTTGAGATTGACAATATTTGTTGAACATTTTCCAAGTAGATACCACAAATGTTAGCTGACACTGCCTAGATTCAGTGCTTGTATGACATTATTTGATAGATTTCTTCAATCACCAAAATTTGACAAAGTTAAGAGATGCTGTCAATACTAACTTTTTGGAAATTGATTCATTAACTAGATGATAATCTGTATTTATTGATGTCTTTCTACCAGGTCATAAGCATTGCTTGAGTCAAAGAGATGACTGCTGCTCCCACAGAATTATTTGAAATTAGAGTGATACTTCTTTCCCAATGAATGATAGCCTTTTAAAAAAAGTATTTAATACTTTTTATAGAATTTAAACTCTTGTAACAAATAGGCTTTAAAGAATAGAAAATGGGATACTTAGAATTTGAATATGAACATATTTAGTTAAAATATTTAAGAGATTTAACCAGCCAGGTTTATGGACATGAAAATATTACTTTTAAAGACTTGTTTGTTTTTATTTTTAAAACCAGAATGTACTTAAGACTGACCTTCTAAGTTCACTGGAAACAATTTTATCCCCCACTGTGTTGGCTATACTGAAAATTGATAGTCAGCTCAAGCATATTTTCAAGACTTCACTGACAGTGGCTAATAAGGTAATAAATGTTATCTCAAAATCAAATTGTTTAAGAAAAAAACCTATCTGTTATCACACCTGGAGATTTGTCTACATGCAAAACTCATGGGTTCTGAGAAGGAATCTAAGAGGAAGAAGCAGCTACATGCACTCTGCCGTTGATGTAGTCAGCAGAATCATGGCTAAGAAAAGTGAGAGGGAATGATAAAGATAAATGTTAAAGCTCACAAAGTAACATGCAGCATGGTATCATGTGGTGGGTGAGGAAGATACATATATGTACACATGCATGCATGCATGTATGTCTAATTATACATAAAATGTCTTTGGAATTGTTTAAAAATGATACAAATCTTTCAGGTGAGAGTAGGAATGAGGTTCTAGGGGCTAGAGAGAAGAAAGGACTTTGCATAATGTTTTCTACCTTTTCTATTTTGTATGTATTCAAAAAATAAAAACAAACTTAAATTTTTTAAAAAAAATTTTATTTATTTATTTTTAGGGAGGGAGAAAGAGAGAGAGAGAAACATCAATGTGTGGTTGCTGGGGGTCATGGCCTGCAACCCAGGCATGTGCCCTGACTAGGAATCAACAGAATTAAATTTTTTAATTTAAAAAAGAAATTAATGTTTTTCTTTCAAAGATAGAAGATCAGAAAAAGGAAATGGATGGCTTTCTCAGTATGCTCTCTGACAATCTACGTGAACTACAAGAAAATACGATTTCTTCCTTGGCTGAGTCACAGAAGCTATGTGAAAATTTAACTGAAGACCTGAAGACAATAAAGAAAATCCATTCACAGGTATCTTATTTGGGTGATTTGGAGAGTGTAAAAAGAAAGTTTTTTTATGATCTTTAGTTTGATAATCCTTGTTATACAATCTGAATGTTATATAACTAATTTAGAAACCTGAAAATGCCAAAGCCACTGTTGCTTTTAACAGTAATTAATGTAAAATAATGAGAATGCTTTTCTCAGTCAGTTACTATTTGAGAATTTGCTACATTTAGAACTGTACGCTAAAGCACAATCAGACAAACAGGTCAGTCTTCCTCACACTACAATGAACAATGATGCTGGAGAAACATACCTTTGGGAATACAATTAGAAGAAAATGGTTATAGCATTTTAAATGAACCTGTATCTACATTGATACTTGGAAAATTGTTTTTTTCCTAGGGTGACATGGATAGTTACTGTCATAAACTCTACCTTGCTTTCCTCTTACTGTCTCTATCTCACCCATGTCAGACATTTAAATTGTAGTAAATGAATATAGTTCTCAGTTTTTATTCATTTGATTATAAATGTAATTCATGACCTATCTTCCTGCATGTAAACTATTTCTTAGTATATGAGCCTTTAAACTAAAACCAAACCTTCAAACCAAGAAGGTCATTATCTATAAATATCAGACATATGAAAAACAACTGGTATTTTTAAGGCCTTAGTAATGAATGTCTAAAGTTTTTATTAAGTGAGGCTATTATACATGGCAGAACTCTTTAGTCAATAAAACTGTTGACATAATTTAGTGGGTAGTAAAGGATTCTTTGGCAGGGGGAAGAGAGGGAGAGAGAAAATATCCATGTCATCAAAAATGAGAACAACAACACGTCCAAGATTTTTAGGTAAGAAATAAAGCAACTTTAAAAAAAGTTGAATCGTTTTCCTAATTGATGCTAATGAAACTTTTCAGAGAAAGGATTGACATCAGAAATTCGTAAAAATAATTAAAATTTCTTGAGCAACTTATGTTTAATTTCTCCTACCAACCAATATAGATACAAGTTTTATTACTAGCCCAGTTTTCTAATGAGGAACCAGAGGCCTTGCAAGAATCTAGCAGTATTCATATCATCTTTCAGGGTGCTAGTGATTACATTGCCTGAAAGGCATTTATTTTTGAGTGCTCTTCATATATATTTTCTCTTTTTTAAGATTTACTTATTTATTTTTTAGAGAGGGGAAGGGAGAGAGAAAGGGCGAGGCACATCAATCTGTGGTTGCCTCTCTTGTGCCCCCTATGGGGGACCTGCCCTGCAACCCAGGCATGTGCCCTGACTGGGAATTGAGCCAGTGACCCTTTGGTTCGCAGGCTGGCACTCAGCCACTGAGCTACCAGTCAGGTCTGTGTATTTTCTTGCACTTAGAAATTGCAGCAATGACTCATGCCTCTGCATAGGGTTATTTACCTTAAACCTGTTTAGAACTTTTTTAGGTATATATTCTAAGGTAGATAAACTTTTTATAAATTAGCTGTTTTGAATGTTTAAAATGGATATTGAAATGTTTAAAAACAAACACAATACCTGTGATCTAAAAAGTATTTTAGTGTGGATGTTTGAATTCTCTGGCTTTGAGGAAGCAAGTTTACTAAGTGAGAATTTCTTCAACTTTGTAGAACTTGAAGTTAGCACTAACAAAACAATTATGTAAAACTCTGAACACCTGTTTACATGTAGGTTTTTCTGATAATACCTGCATTTCCTTCTATTCTGAGAGTAGTAAAAATATTGACAGACTTTATACATAATCAAAGTGTTAGTTATGTTTTATCTGCTGATGTGTTATTCAAAGATGTTGGTCAACTAATGGACTGAACAGTGATAAGAATACTTGGTTCTTTTTCAAGTCTTCCTTGGTCTTTAGTGTGGCTTCTTCATTTTGCAGTATAAGTCTCTAGCATGTTGTATGCCTATAAGAGCTTGTTTTTAAAGATACCAAGTATGAGTAAAGGTAACACTCTATACTGACATTATTAATATGATCCAACTAGGCTCTATAAAATGTTTCAGCTCTGGTAACAGTTTTGGACTGCTTGACCCATGAGTTTATCAGCATCACCTTTTCCTTCTAGTGGTGTTACCACTTAAGAAGCAACTATGTATTTGTTAAAGTGGCTCTCAAACATAATGTGTCATTTTGATATATGTGGTTACTTTAGAGGAACACTAAAAGTAAGTTTTAAAATACCAACTTGCTCATTATTTACTCTTTAAAAAATCCCTATAATATTATAGGTTGATATGCTTTTAATATCAACCTCCGCTGCTTCCCTCTATGGGAGAGAGGTAGCGTTAAACAACTCTTTTTTAAAAAAATTTGCTTGTTTGTTTATTTTAATTAAGTAACTCTCGTAAGGAAATTATATAATTGTCACCTATGGGAAAATACCTGATGGCAGTATAGGAAAAAAGTTCAAGTGTCATAATTTCATTCTCTTCCCCTCCCCACACCTTTCTTACAGGAACTTTGCCAGTTAATCAATCTTTGGGGAGAGAGGTTCTGTGCTTTGGAGGAAAAGTGTGAAAACATCCAGAAACCACTTAAGAATATCCAAGAAAATACAGAGCAGTAAGCTGTTTTAAAATTCTGTTTAACTTTTCTCTACTTCTGAAATAATTCTGAAATCTGAAATTATTTCAGTATAAAAAGCTTCAAATAGTACAAAAACAATCAACCCAGTTTCTCATTTAACATTTTATTATGTTTGTTTTATCATTCTCATTCCTTTCACTTTCCCCCTCTAATATTATATATTTATATCATTTATGAAGTAGCTGAGAATAAGTTACAGATGTGATGCAAACTTTCTCCTAAATACTTCAATGTATATTTCCTAAAAACAAGGATACTCTTAAATAACTTATATTAGATCAGAAATTAATATTGATAACTATCACCTAATATATACACCTAATTCAAATTTTGTCAATTATCTCACTAATGTTCTTTATAGGAAAAGAAAAAAGATATTTCTTCTGGTCCAGGATTCAGTCTAGAATTATGCATTGCATTTGTTGTATCTCTTGAGTCTTCTTTAATCTGGAGCAGTTCCTTAGTTTTTGTCTTTCATGACCTTTACTTTTTCAAGAGTATAGAATATTTATGTATCTCAGTTGAGGATAGCCATCATGATAAGTTGGAATTATCAAAAAATACCACAAGAGGTATATTTTTAATTATATTTTATTTATGCTATTATAGTTGTCCCGATTTTCCCCTCTTGTGTCCCCTCCACTCAGTTCCACTCCCCCCATGCACACCCTCAGGCAATCCCCACACTGTTGTCCATGTCCATGGGTCATGCATATATGTTCTTTGGCTACTCTATTCCCTATGCATTCCCTTCATATCCTCATGACTATTCTGTAACTACCCATTTGTACTTCTTAATCCCCTCACCTTTTTTGTCCATGCCTCCAACCCCACTTTGAGCTGGCAACCATCAAAATGTTCTCTGTATCTATGATTCTAATTTCTGTTTTGCTTGTTTATTTCTTTTTAATGTTTAGATTCAATTGTTGATAGGTAACTATTTATTGCCATTTTATTGTTCATATTTTTTATCTTCTTAAGGAAGAACCTTTAACATTTCATATAATACTGGTTTGGTGGTGATGAACTCCTTTAGCTTTTTCTTGTCCTTCAATTCTAAATGATATCTTTGCTGGGTAGAGTAATCTCAGTTGCAGGTCCTTACTTTTCATTACTTTGCATATTTCTTGTCAATCCCTTCTAGATGCAGTTTCTTTTGAGAAATAAGCTCATAGTCTTACGGAAGCTCCCTTGTAGGTAACTGACTACTTTTCTCTTGCTGCTTTTAAGATTCTTTGTATTTAACCTTTGACGTTTTAATATGATGTGTCTGGTGTAGTCCTCTTTGGGTTCATCTTGATTTGGACTCTGTGCTTCCTGAACTTGTATGTCTATTTCCTTCATCAAGTTAGGGAAGTTTTCAGTCATTTTTCACATAGGTTTACAATTTCTTGCTCTCTCTCTCTCTCTCTCTCTCTCTCCCTCTCTCTCTCTCTCTCTCTCTCTCTTCTCCTTCCAGCACCCCCATGAGGTGAATGTTGGTACACTTGAAGTTGTCCCAGAGGCTCTTTACACTATCCTCAATTTTTTTTTTTTCCGGATTCTTTTTTCTTCTTGCTGTTCTGATTGGGTTTTTTTTTTTTCTTCCTTATATTCCAGTTTGCTGATGTGATTCTCAGCTTCATCCACTCTACTGTTAATTCTCTGTAAATTGTTTTTTATTTTAGTTAATTATCCTTTGTTTCTGACTGGATCTTTTTCTATGCTGTTGAGAGTCTCACTAAGTTTCTTGAGCATCCATATAGCCAGCGTTTTGAATTCTGCATCTAGTAGATTACTGGTCTTCATTTTGTCTACCTCTTTTTCTGGAGTTTTGATCTATTCTTTCATTTGGGCCTTGTTTCTTTGTCTCCTTATTTTGGCAGCCTTCCTATGTTTGTTTCTGTGGTAGAGCAGCTATGCCTGTCAGGCTTGGTTGAGTGGCCTAATGTAGCAGGTGTCTTGTAGGGTCCAGTGGCATAGCCTCCCCTATTACTCAAGCTGGGAACTCAAGGTGCACCCATGATGTGGGATGTGTACACCCTCCTGTTGTAGTTGAGCCTTGATTGCTATTGGCATGTCCAAGGTCAACCACTGACCGTGTTCTGTCTGGGTTCACACAGCATAAGCGACAAAGCAATCTGCAGATGGCTGCTACTTGTGCTGGGCTCAAAGGTGCCCAGGCAAGGCCAAGCTGTGAACCAAGGCCATCTGCTGCTAGTGCTAGGCTTGGGGCCACTTAGAGTACGGGGCTTGCTGAAGCCAGATGCTGCTTGTTTTAGAGTATTTAGGAAAATCTGGAGCATGGGCCAAGACAGGCTGTTCATATGGAAAAGCCACTGGAAACAAGCTTTGGTGGGCCCAAAAGTTGGTTGGGCCAGGGCAACAGGGATTTACCAGGGTGGGGCAAACAGTGTTAGCCAGATTGAAGGAGTCTCAGATATGGAGCTTGCCTGCTGGCTCTGTGGCTCTATGGTGGAAGAGCTCAAAAAAGGAACAGTGGCCTCTGCCGGCACTTATGTCTGGGTAAAAGCATTCCCCCAGCTGTCACCCTGATGCCAAAAAAGTTCAGTTTCTCCCTGTATGCTCTCGTACCTTTCAAGTTGCTGCTCTGATGCTGGAGCTCAGAGGGAGTGATTCAAGTAATTCTGTGTGAAGGCACTTGAAGAAGAAGAGGAAAGGAGGAAGTCCAGCAGTTTCTGTCTTCCACAGCTTCAACTCCCACTGGTTTTTACAACCAGAAGTTACGGAGACTTATCTTCCTAGTACTGGAATCCTAGGCTCGGGGTCCTGGTGTGGGGCTGGGACCCCTCGCTCCTGAAATACCCCTTCCAATTTTTATCTGCCGCCTGTGGGTGTGGGACCAGCTTGTTCCATGTCTCTTCTTCTACCAGTCTCAATGTGGTTTCTTCTTTAATTCCACAGTGTAGGAATTGCATTCAGCTTAATTTCTGACAGTTCTGAATGATTGTTGTTCTATAGTTTAGTTGTAATTTTGATGTCACAAAAGTGATTTGTTCTTAATGCATGTCAGATATCGCAAGTTAGATGATACCTATTTGTCTCATAATTAGTATGTTTCATTTAACTCTGATAATTTAGTTACAGTGTTGTCCTCCAGATTTCTCCACAGTAAAGTTACTCTTTTCCTTTGCAATTCTTAAAGAATTTATGGGGAGATTCTTTGCAACTATGTAACTATCCATATCCTTTTAGCACCTATCGATAACAGGTCTGAAACAACCATAAGGATAGTATCTGTCCAATGATCTTTTCTGATTTCATCATTTCTTCTACTTTTGTTAGTTGGCAATATGCTGAGAGGAAGAGTTTTTCCCTTCCCCTCCCATTTATTTTTATTAATTTCTTTATGTTAGCATATACTGATGGAATCTTTTGTTCTCTGGGTTATTTGTTTTGATACCCAAATTACCCCAATTTTCACTAGTGAGAGCCTCTTCAAGTTGGCTCCTGTATCCTTTTAATATAACCTATCATTTTTTAGCATTTTCTTACTTTCTGGTATAGGAAGATGTTACAGGCTCATCTTCTGCTTTCTCAGCCCCAGCTCTAGAATCTTAATAATAGAAACTTTGATCTGGGCACTAGGTATTATTATCACTACTGGGTGTCATTTCTTCTAGATATCCTCGGTAATACTGCTAGAAGTATTTGTGGGTATGTGTACATACACGTGCATATAAATACTCTATATTTGTGCTCCCTTTCACACAGTGAGAAACCTGGATCTCATTCACAGTATATTTACTTATTTGCTCTGTCTCACAATATATAGTAAGTAATTTGACTGTGTCTAACCCATGGCAGTAATGAAATATATTCTTACTAACTAGAGCAGGATTTGGCTGGTGGCTTGGATGCCTGTGATTGCAGTTAATTTTATTGGACATGGATATTTCTGTTTGTTTACATGTTGCCTTTGGCTATATTTGGCTGCCTTTTTGCTGCAAAAGTACACAAAAGACTATGTAACCTCTAAGCCTAAAATATTTTTATCTGGACTCTTAAGAAGTTTGCTGATTCCTTCATTAGAATGTAATGTTGCTTTATAGCCTCCTTGCTTGCCAGTTTCACATACTTACATACATTCCAGTCAGACTTAGTTTTTTTCCTAGAAGTTTTAAAATTTTATTTTTTTAATTTTTTATTTAAGTTTTAAAAAATTTATTGGGGCAACATTGGTTAATAAAATTACTTAGGTTTCATGTGTACAATCTTTTCTTTTTTTAAGTATACAATTCTATAAGTTCAAGTGTACAACTCTAATACATCATCTGTATATTGCATTGTGTGTTCACTACCTAAAGTCACCATTTATCCATCCTTATGTAAAATTTATTAATTTATTTTATTGTTACAAGGTTTTCTTTTATTTGTTGACATATACAATCTTGATTAGTAGAAATAGGGAAAGAGGTGAAAGGCTTGTATATTAAAAATTAAAACCATTGCTAAACAAAATGAGTAAATGAAAAACCATCCCATATACAAGTATGGGAAGATTTAACATTGATAAGATGGTAGTACTTCCTGATGCAATATAAAGATTCAGTGCAGCCCCCTCAAAATTCCAAAGGCCTTTTTGCAGTAATGGAATAGCCCATCCTCCAAATTCGTATGGAACTACAGGGGAAGGACTCAACTTCCCAATTTGATAACTTGCTATACAGCTGCCATAGTCAAAGCAATAAACTTCTGGCAAAAAGACAAAGAAAAAAAGAGAGGAAACAAGTCCAATGAAATAGAATTGAAATCTAGATATGAACCAAAACACCTATTGCTAATTTATTTTCAACAAGGGTGTTGAGATTGTTTAATCCATAAGAAGAGTCTCTTCAACAAATGAACCTGGAACAACTGGATAACCATGTGAAAGTAGATAAGTTGTACCTCTGCCTCAGTCCATATGCAAAATATAACTCAAAGTAGATGAAAACTTAAATATGAGAGCTAAACCTAGAAAACTTTTAGAAGAAACCATGGGATAGATCTTCACAAATTCAGGCTTGGCAATAGATACTTCGATTTGACACCAACGAAACAGAAGAAAATATATATAAATCAGACTTCATCAAAATAAAAATGTGCATCAAAGGACATAATCAAGAATGGGAAATGACAACATAAAGAATGGGAGGAAATATTGTATTTGCCTTTCACATATATATAAAGGTTTAATGTCCAAAATATATCATAAATATGGATTGCTTCACAAATTTGAATTTGCGTGTCATCCTTACACAGGAGCCATGGTGATCTCTCTATCGTTCCAATGTTAGTAAATGTGCTGCCAAAGAAAGCACCCCATGTAGGATTTAAGTCTATGATTCATTTTAAATTTTTATGTAAGGTGTGAGGTTTGTCAAGTTTCAGTTTTTTGCCTGTGGATATTCTCAACTCATGAGGAAAGGGATTTTCTATTGTATTTACCCCTAATTTTGTTCATAAAATTGTGCCTGAAGTTTCAAGCTTCCTTCTGTTTGGAAACTTTCTTTAGTTTTTAAGGTCTACTGGTTAGAAATTCTGTTTTTGCTCAGAATGCCTTGATTTTCCCATTCATACTGAAAGATTCTTTCACTGGATATAGAATTCAGGGTTTTTTTGTGTCTGGAATACATTGTTTCATTTCATTTTGGCTTCCATGAGAGATCTCTCATTCAAGTAATTGTTCATCTATAAGGAATTTCTCTAGCTGTTTTGAAGATTTTTTCTCTGTCTCATGTTTTTAGGTGTTTTGTTATACTTTGTCTTATATATAGGGTCTGGCAGAAGTAAGGCCTGCTTGAGTGTGGTTGGTAGGGTAATAATATGCGTATAATAATTTATAGTTTTAATTTGAACATTTTACCTAAAATGTTATATGGTGTGCTTGAGTTTGATATTGTTATGTTACAGAATTACTTGCTTATGATTTTGTGATAAAGGATTTTGTAATTAAAAAGGAGCATTATTTGTGCCGGACCCTATATTTCTTTGAGTGTTTCCTATTTGGGTTTGCTCAGTTTCTTGCATCTGTAGACTTAATGCTTTCACCAAACTTGGAAACTTTCATCTATTGTTTCTTTGAATATTTCTCAGCCCTATAATCTCTGTCCTCTACTTCTAGGACTTTGATGACACAAATGTTAGATCTTTTATTATGGTCATAGGTCTCTGAGGCTATAGATGTATAGTTTATTTTCTCTTTGTTGTTGTCCACACATTCTATATATGATCTGTGTTCATGTTCACTGATTCTTCTTCTGTCACCTCTAACTTAATGTTGAATCCATTCAATGAAGTGTTTTTTCAGGGCAGGGATGATAATTTTCATTTGCTTTTTTTTTTTTAATCTCTTCTATTTCTTTGCCACATTTTCCCCCCCAGAAGTATTATAATTGCTCATTGAAACATTTTTATAATGGCTGCTTTAAAATCCTTGCCAATAATTCCAACAGCTAAATCATCTCAATGCTGGCTGGCACTTGTTATCTTTTCTCATTCAAGTTGTGATTTTCTGGAGTAGGTTTTTTTTTTGTTTGTTTTTTGTTTTTTGTTTTATTTTAGAGGGGGGGAAGGGAGGAAGAAAGAGAAGAAGAGAAACATCAATCCATTGCCTCTTGCATGTATCCAGCTGGGGATCTATCCTGCCACCCAGGCATGTGCCCTGAGTGGGAATCGAACCAACAACTTCTTGGTTTCCAGGCCAGCGCTCAACCCCCTGAGCCACACTAGCCAGGGCTCCAAAGTGGGTTTTGATGGTATCTTGAACATTTTGGTTATTATTTTCGAAGATTCAGGATCCTATATGCCTTCTTTTTTAGCAGGCATTCACTCTGTTTAGGTTTAGTGTGCAGGTCTTGCTGGCCCACTTTTTGGACTGTGGTTCCAATGACTATTTAATTTTATGAGCTTTTCCAGTTGTGACTACTATATAAGAATAATATGTATTCTGCTGTTGATGGATGAGATGTTCTAGATTAAGAGAGGGGTATGGGAATATCTAACTAATTGTGGATTTGTCTGTTTCTCTTATCAATTCTATCAGTTTCTGCCTCATGTGATGTTTTATTATTAGATGTATACACATTTAGGGTTGATATGTCTTGGAGAATTGACCCCTTTATCACTATGTAGTGTATTTTTATACTGATAATCTTCCTTGTTCTGAAGTCTACTTTGTCTGAAATTAATAAGTATTTCAGCTATTTGCATAATAATTTACCATATTCATTTTTTTACTTTGGTCTAAGTATTTATATTTAAAGTGGGTTTCTTATAGATAACATAATTGGGCCTTGCTTTTTCATCAAATTTCACAATGTGACTTTTAACTGGTGTGTTTAGACCATTCTCATTAAATATTGATATAGTTGGGTTAAAATCTACCATTTTGCTATTTTCTGTTTGTTGCATTGTTTGTGCTTTGTTTCCATTTTCCCATTCCTGGTTTAAGGTGAGCATTTTTGTTTTCATTTTATCTTTCCACTGACTTATCAGTTACACTTTTTAAATTACTTTTGTGTTTTTTTTAGGATTAATAATAAACATTTTTAATTCACTTTATTGGGGTGGTATTGGTTTGCAAAACCATATAGGTTTCAAGTGTACAACTCAATAAAACATCATCTGCACACTGCATCGTGTGCCCACCACCCTAGGCAAAGTCGTTCTGTCCTCATTTTTCCCTGCTTCGCCCACCTCCACCTAGCCCTCACCTCCATTCTCTCTGGCCATCACCACACTGTTGTCCGTGTCTATGTGTTACGTATATGTGTTTTTTTGGCTAATCCTTTCACCTTATTTTATCCAGTCCTCCAACCCCATCTGCTCTGACAGTTGTCAGCCTTCCATGTGTCCATGCCCGTGTTTCTATTTTGTTTGTCAGTTTATTTTATTCACCAGATTCCGCATGTAAGTGATAGCATATGTTATTTTTCTTCTTCTGACTGACTTATTTCACTTAGCATAATAATCTTAAGTTCTATCCATGCTGTCACAAAAGGTAAGATTTCCTTCTTTTTTTATGGCTTTGTAGTATTCCGTTGTGTAAATGTACCACAGCTTTTTTATCCAGTCATCTGGGCTGTTTCAGATCTTGGCTATTGTAAACAACACTGCAGTTAACCTGGGGGGGGGGGTGGTGTTCTTTTGTATTAGTGTTTCAGGTTTCTCAGGATATATTCCCAGAAGTCGGATTGCTAGGTCAAAAATAGAGTAAACATTTTGAAATAATTTTAATCCACCTTCAAATAATTTGCTGTTTCATGTGTAATGAAAGGACCTTATAACAGTATATTTCCAATTCCTCCACATTTCTTATGCCTTATTTTTATATATTTTACTTTTATATATTCTATATATACCCAAGACATTAGTACTCTGATTGCTTTTCTGTTTTCTTTTTTAATATGACTACTAGTAATACTTATTTTTAAAAAGTTATTAAATGGTGACATTTATTAATAAGTTCCCATTATTCAGTGTTACTTATTGGTAATGTTGCTTAATAAGATTATATAAGTTTCAAGTGTACAATTCTAAATACATCATCTGTCTATTGCATTGTGTGCTCACTCCTGTCACTTGACCCCTTTACCTTCTTCAGCCTCTCCCCACCCCTTACCCTCTGGTACCCACCATACGTTGTCTGTGTCTAGGAGGTTTTGTTGTTTGTTTTTGTTCATTTGTTGCCTTCTATAAGTTTTTAAACTGCATGTGTGGTTCCCGTTATATTTCTATTGAACAGTGCTGCTGTAGCATTGTGCCTGTCACCTATCCTACTACCTAACTCCTCTCATCTGTTTTCCAGTTCTGTTTTTGGTACTGTTCATTATATCATGTTCTATTTTGAATTTTTCCTTCTAGGATCTGAATGTTGGAAGTGTTTCCCTACTTTGTTTTCTTAGCGTCTAAACTGAAGGGTTTTGGTCTTATTCCATAGCTTTGAAGGGATAAGATTGAAATGGGAAGGGAACTATGGTATACTTTCTTTAAGGTTTAGGCAAGTCATTTTTCCTATCATCCTGGCATTGGCTACATGCAAAAGAATTAGTCAGGAGCAGGGCCCAGGAATCTAGATGACAGTTATGTATACTGAAGTTGGAGACCCACTGCCTTTGCCATTTATTGTCATAGTTTATAGCCACTTATGAATAAATTTCATCTTCCTACTAGATTGCAATTCCTTAAGGGGACATTTTTGTGTTGGTAGTTTTCAAATTTACCACTTAAAATTTTTTCTCTGTCATTTCTACTTAATCTGGGGTTGAACTTTTGTTTTAACACATTTTCTTACTCACATGGTGTGCCACCTAGTGGTAGTAGAGGGTAACTATGGGGTAAACTTGCATTCCCCAACATTTAATTCCATGGTGCTATATGATGACTTGGAGTGCTATTGTAGGAAGCTTTATTGAGAGAAGGAAGCCACCAGTGGGTTTTAAATGTATGTTCTAACACACATCAGTTTTATATCAGGGTTATGTTTCTGTGTACTATGTGTGCTTTGTGTATAGTTTGCCACACACCAATATTATTTGTCTTAATTAGAAGACTTTGTAGTTGGCTTTTGTTTTATAAGATTTATAATTTTTATGACTTATGTTATTAGCAAGGCAAAACTACCTAAGAACAGAATGCCCTGACAGTTTAGGGACTAGACGAGAGGCTGTAGATGCCCTTAAATAACATAATATAGTAGGAGGAATAAAACATGTAGACAGGTTTCATTTTAATAATTGTATAGTTAATACTCTAAGAAGTATAAGTGAAGCATCATATCTGGAGGTGGACTGAGAAACGCTTTATGAGAAAAGATATTTCCAAAGGTCATCTAGTGGCATATGTGATGTCAGTCTGCTGTGAAAAGACACTGGCCAAAGCATCCCTTCTCGGTGTTGAAGACTAATTAAGAAGAACATGGGCTCTGGAACCAGGCTGCTTGGGTTTGATCTGAGTAATCTTGAGGAAGTTATAGATCCTTTCAGTCTTAGTTTTCCATTTTAACAATGTTGTTCTCTTTTCTTATAGGAAATCTAAGGATATAATCAGCAACACAACTTCTCACAGTACGAAATTCTGTGCTGATTGTGATGACTTATCACAGGAACTCAGACATTTTAGCCAAGAAGGTACACAGTTGGTTGAAGAGTGTGCGAAACACTGTGTTAAACTCAACAGCAACCTTGAAATAACATCTCAAGAGACTGAACAGAGATGTGAAGCTCTGAACACAAGTGTACTTGGTTTTTCTGAACAGTGGCTATCTTGCTTAAACAAAAGGGCAGAGGAAATTCAGAACCTATTGGAGGTAATAACTTTGTAACTGAAACCTTACTTTGGGGTGAATAGTGATAATCAAAAAATTAAGTATTCTTGGCTAAGAATTGGTTTTGAAACAAATGACATTTAAAAATATAATAATGACTTAAATTTTTTTTTATTAAAAGATTTTATTTATTTTTTAGCGAGGGAAGGGAGGGAGAGAGAGAGAGAAACATCAATGTGTGGTTGCTGGGGGTCATGGCCTGCAACCCAGGCATGTACCCTGACTGGGAATCGAACCTGCGATACTTTGGTTCGCAGCCTGTGCTCAATCCCCTGAGCTATGCCAGCCAGGCTAATGACTTAAATTTTTTTAAGTGTATTATAGTTGGTGTGTTTATCCATGATCTTGTTTCACGTGTATGTCTCCTAGATCTCAAAATTATTTAACATTTGTCTGCTCTGTATCTGTTCTTGGTTTTTGACTTGCTAGTTCCTTCAGTTAAGGGCACTCTGCCTTTTGGTATATAATCTTCCACTTATGTATCTTTTTCACTTTTCTCTCTCTTTTTTTTTTAGATTTATTTATTTTTAGAGGGGAAGGGAGGGAGAAAAGGAAGAGAAACACCAGTGTGTGGTTGCCTGTCACGCACCCCTACTGGGACTTGGGCCCTGCCACCCAGGCCTGTGGCCTGACTGGGAATCGAATTGGCGACCCTTTGGTACTCAGGCTGACGCTCAATCCACTGAGCCACACCAGCAAGGATGCTTTTTACTTTTTTTTAGTAGATTCATATTTGTTATTTCTTTTAAGTATTTAGGATGTTGTTCTGGTTGCTCAAAGAATACTTGATAGGTTTCTGAGTTCGCTTGAATTTAACACTTGCATGAACCCTTTGTTGGCTTCGTTTTTCTTTCTGTGCAATAACAAGATTTCTCTAATATTCTTAGGAATTAGGTAAAAGAATTTAAGTATTTTATGCTATATAAGCTATCTTAACTAAAAGGAATCAGGATAAAATGGAAAAACAGCAGATTTCAGGTTTGTAGCAGAAAATATACCAGATGAGCCTAAATATCTTGTCATACCAAACAATAAGGAATCTATTCTATCTTCGTTAGTCGGAATAATGAATGAAAGAAAATGTTTGGGTGACCATACCCAAACTGACTGATTAATTTTTAAAAGTTTTTTTATTGATCGATTTTAGAAGGAGAGAGAAAGAGGGAGAGAGAGAAACATTGATTTGTTGTTCCACTTATTTATGCATTGATTAGTTTTTTCTTATATGTCTGATGGGGGATGAAACTTGCAACCTTTGTGTATCAGAGCGATGCTCTAAACAACCGAGCTACCTGGCCAGGGCCACTGCTTAATCTTAAATGAAAAGATACAACCAGGTATTATGTGCTTTCAGTACCAGCTATGAAATATTCTTGCCAAAAAATTAAGCCTACTGTAGCCTTGTCTGCCCTGCTCCACAAGCTGCTGCCTTGCTGCGAGTCCTCCGCCTGGCTGGCTGTCTCTGCCCCTTCTACTGGTCTGGATGAATATATCTTTTTTAACTCCTTGGTTGTTGGACTTCCATACAGTTTGATTTTCTGTCAGTTCTGGTTGTTTTTTGTTTTTAAATTGTCCTTCTTTTGGTTGTGCGAGGAGGCACAGTGTGTCTACCTACGCCTCCATCTTGGCCAGAAGCCAAAACTATGGTCTGCCTCATTCTTTTTTATAGTTACCAGTAATTTAGATCAAGCCTTTGGGTCTAACTAGTTTGTAGAAAATAGAGGACATATAGATATGAAAATACTGCATAGGGTTGTAATTGACCAAATCCAGAATTTGAGATATTTCTTAGAGCAAAGGCCTGATTTCTTCGACAGCAAAATTTTTTTTCAAGGAGAAAAATATGAGGAAGAATGAACCTGTATTAAAAGATTAAGACTAGATGGTCTTTTCCTAGGTGATGTGGCTCAGTTGGTTGGAGCGTTGTCCTGTAACTGAAAGATTGTGGGTTCAATTCCCAGGGCACATACCTAGGTTTCCAGTTCAATCCCTGGTCTGGGTGCATGGGGGAGGCAACCAATCGATGTTTCTCTCGCACATCAATGTTTCTCTGCCTCCCTCTCTCTAAAAAATCAATTAAAAACCATCCTCGAGTGAGGATTTAAAAAAAGAAGAAGAAAGACTAGATGGCCTTAAGTCCTAGTTTGTCTGGGATAGCCCTTGTTTCGCATCTTTTGCAGTAGGGGAATTATTAAGAATGGCCCTTTTCACTCTGAAGAATATTCCAGTTTGCATGATAAATTATATAGGACTTACTTAGGGCACATCGCCCAAATGTAATAATAAATTCTGATTCAAACAAAATTTGAAAAACACTTGACAACTGGTGAAATTTGAATGCTGATTAGACATTTTATATAAAGAAATCACTGTTAAACTATTTTGATGTGAGAATGGTCTTAAAAAGCTCTTAACTCTTAGAGATGTATGCTGAAGTAAATGGATGAAATGATACCGGGTTTGTTTCAAAATAATACTGGAGGGAGACGGAATAAATGGCCAGTCTTTTTGAGCTATAACCCATTTGTTGATAAACGTTGAGGCTGGGAAGTGAATACAAGGGGGTTAATTATATTCTCTATACTTTTGCATGTGTTTTAAAAACTTTTTATGGAAAATTTCAAGGTAAGGGGAAATGATATATTGAGTAAAGCAATGACAACTTTGATTTTTAGTAATAAAAGTGCATTTGCAATCATTTACAGGTTGTAAACCAAGGTTGTGAGGCTTCAAGTTCAAAGATTACTGAAAAATTAAGTGAACACGAAGCAGCTAATGAGAAACAGCGTAACGTTTTTCTTGGTCAGATAAATATGGATGAAGAAAAATTAATGGCACAAAATCTAGAACTTAATGAAAACATAAAAATTGGTTTGACGAAGCTTAATTGCTTTCTACATCAAGATCTGAAACTGGATATCCCAACAGGTACTTTAAGAGGGAAATAGAATTATTAAAGTTTCGAAGTTAAATTCAACCTTGTACAGTGCCAGATGTACTGAAAAACTAGGTCCTGCCATTGCCTGATAGGAATTTACCACATGTAATCAACTTAAATGTGGAAAAATGGGAACCATAAAGTAGCTTTAATGAAGCATCAGATGTCATGATATAGGTGACGCATACTCCTAGAAATTTGGGCATCACGATTCAGCAAATTTAACAGACATTAAAGAAACTGCCATTGTTATTAGAGAACATTTTAAAAACAGGAAAGCAACCAACTGTCTATCTAGCACTGTGATTTATTTAATTACATTCCTCTATTTTTTGTTCATATAAAAATTAGGAATTAATTAAATAAATCAATTACATTCCTCTATTTTTTGTTCATATAAAAATTAGGAATGTAATTGAATAAATCTAGTTTAATGCAAAGCTTACCACATTGTGCGTTTTCTTATAAGCACCTCTCATGTTGTCATGGGCTGTTAGATTGGCGTTTATGACTCACCATTTTGGGGAGTCTAACAAGCTAATTAGCACAGGATGAGTTATTGAGTTACTCATTGGATTGTGGCAAATCCAGTGGATTGCAGTAATGGTTGCATATCCTGGAAAGTTACTAAAAATTCAGTAAATTTTATGGTATATACATTACACTTGAGAGTCTTTTTTAAAAGGCAATTGTAAAAGGATTTTGCGATAAATATTAGTTCACTTTTTCCCTAAGAGTCCTGTAATATTTCAGTCCAGTTTTCAATAAAATTAGGAATACAAATGTTAAGCAGAAAGGCAAGTGCCCATGTAAATTATGAGAGCATGAGTTCATTATAAAGCAGTTTAACTGGTTAATATTTAGTTCCTGTCAAATTTATATGAAATGATCATTCTTCTCAGTATGATCATGTTGGGAAAACTGCTTTTATTCCATTAACGCTGCCTACGACCCCTCTTCTGTACAGCCTCAGAGATACAAAATTTCATGTTTTGAAAACAGTTGTCTCTATTTAAGATCGGTTGTCAAGTTAGGAAATACTTAATAGTTGTAAGCAATATATGCCCAATAGGTGACAAGACTAATAGTGTAAGTTGTAGCATTAAAAAAAAAATCTTGTTCACATCCCACTCTTCAATTTTTCCTGCTTAAATGATGTCTACTAAAGGTACAACACCACAGAGGAAGAATTATTTATACCCGTCAACACTGGTGAGAACTGAACCACGCAAACAGCTCCTTGACCAGTTGAAAAAGCAACAGCCTGAGCTGTTAATGATGATAAACTGTTCAGAAAACAAAGAAGACAGCAGCCAGGTAAAATTTAAAACATCAAAATTTTAGAGCTCTCCTATAAACTCTTGATGTCATCGACTGCATGTGGAGAGTTTTATTCTTTCCCCTTCAATCCTACCCTGTCTCATTTATAACAGTTGTCTGACCATTACGCCTGTTTCTTTTAATCTGGCCATTTTTTCATTAGACTACTGGATAATAATAATATCTAGTATTTATGTTGTGCTTATGTGCCAGATACTGTTGTTCTAAGCTCTTTACAGATATATTTACTCAGTTCTCTTAATTACTCTGTGAGGTGGATGCTAGTACTATGTCCATTTAATAGGCGAGGAAACTGAGTTATGTTATCCCGAGCCACAAGGATGGAGTTGGTATTAGAACCTAGACAAGCTCCACAATTTGTGCTCCGAAGTATAGTAATTCTAGAATAGTTGGGAAATCACAAAGTAAAAAGAAGAAAATAAAAAAGAAACTATAATCCCATTCTGAGAATACCACTTTTCACATTTTATTTTAGGTACTTGTCTGTATGAGAACATATTAGGGATTATTTTAATTATTTTGTAGACTTTTTACTAATTTTGTTGAAGTATAAACTTTTATACAGTGGAAAATGTGTTACTTTCCAAGTAGAAAGTTGCCTTTACTTTTGGGAAGATTTTTAAGCGCTTGGACTTAATACTTATCCTGCTTCTTATTTTAGGACTCAGATGAAGAAAAGGCAGTTCTGGAGCACACTACAGAAGAACCTCTAAGTCAGGAGCCATCTGTAGATGCCAATGTGGATTGTTCATCAAGTGGTGGGGTTCCATTTTTCCAGGTACATGATTATATCCTGTCAGATAACCCTTTCACATCTGGTATGTCAGTCATTTGCTAGTCAGCATAAACGCATTACTTTTGGTAGGTGGAACAATGAAATATTTTTAGTCATTCACTTGGAATGGCTTGTGAACTTCTCTGATTTAAATTAATTACACAAATTAGATCATTGTTCAGAGGTTTTTCTGTAGGACAAAGGCAAAATTTGATTTAATCTCCTTCAGTTGGTAACCTGCGACTGCCCTTTTTCTGCTTCCTACTTACTCGGAATGGATACTGAGAACAGTCATTTCTCTTCCCTCCACCTTGGACGTGGAAGTCCTGGGGCCTCTCTGCCCATAATCAGACTTTGAGGGCTGTGAGGGTTTAAAAGCTTCAGAGACAAAAAGCCTCTTAGGTTATATTAATGATTTCTTTTGCCTGAGGCTTTGCTCTTGTTAATTATTCCTCCTTGTTTCCTGAGCTCCTCACCTACCTTGATGTTGTACGATTAAATCCTGTGAAGTCTCCTATGCCCTACACTTTTGGGGAGTATGGCACTATGAACTGCCTAGCACCTTTTCCTATGTTTTGAAGACAAGAGCTTAGACACTCTGTGAGATAAAGATTTCATTACATAGCACAGTGATGTCTCCATTTTACAGTCATAGTGCTGCTTCTGATACGTCTATGCTTATACTTGTCTTGAATGGACTTGTAGGTGTTTCCACTAGGTTCCGAAGATTGTTAAATTCCTCTCTGCCTGACTTAGGCAATTTTATCTCCAAATTCTTATTTTTGCTTTATTCCTTCCTAGTAGAGGATTCTCTATATATTTCTTTTCATTTTCAACCCTCTCTTCTATCTTACAAAGTTAAGAAAAGGGGGAAAGTTAAAAGAAGTTAATTAGTGTTTGAAAATCCACTCATTATTATTGTTTAAGGCATTTTGAAGGCCAGGCTTAGTGGTTCAGTTGTGAGGAAGTCCCTACAGTACTAAGAAAGATTTGGGATTGGATTTTAGACCTTTAGCTGAAGTCTGGAAGTTATTTTTTCCCTAATAGCATTCTGATGGGGAGAAGTTTTCTGGGATTAAAACTCTAAAGTAGGTCATGTTTGTCTCAGCATTGAGTCTGGGCCTGCAACTGATGGCCAGCCCCATGTGACAGCACATGTAAGGATTCCAATGAAATCTAAGTTCCTAAATGAGAAATATGAAATAAGTTTAAATAAAGATAAAATATAGTTTTTAAAAAAGTGTCTTAAGGTACCCCATATATCAGATTCTCTGCTTAAAATAGTATTGTCTTTTGGGGGGGCGGTGCTGACAGCAAATCTCTGTCTCCCTACAGGGTTTCTTCACAGCAGCACTACTGGCATTTTGAGCTGGACAGTCCTTTGTTGCGTTGGCCTGTCCTGTGTGCTGTGTATTATATGTTTCCCAGGACCCCTGGCTTCTGCCCCCTAGTTTTAACAACCACAAATGTCTTCAGACATTGAAATGTCCCCTAAGGGGGGATGAGGGACAAAATTGCTCCCTGTTGAGGATCACTGTACTACAGTGAAATTTGTAATTATGCTTTGGAATATCATACAGAAAAGTAATATCTTTTTACTCCACTCTTTCCATTGGTGGTAAACGAAGCAGGCATTCGTTTAAACTTGCCAGACAGATTTCTGGTTCAAGTTGGTGCTGAGCCTTTTTGGAAGTTCTTCACACTTAATTTCTTTCCTACAATCCAGAAAATTTTGAAAATAGAGTGTAGCTAATTTGTATTAAATGTTACTTTATGTTGACCTAATTTCTCCCCTTAAATCCACAGCATAAAAAATCACATGGAAAGGACAAAGAAAATAGAGGCATTAATCCAGTGGAGAGGTCTAAAGTCGAAGAAACTACTGAGCAATCTGTTACAAAGAGCAGATTACCTCTACGGGCCCAGATAAATGTTTAGATAACTTGAGGGTTTTGATTATATTTTTAAGAAAATTGAAAACTAAAACCCGTAACCCCAGAACTTGAGCCTTGTGTATAGATTAAAAACAGTAGAAAACCTCAAGGCAATACTGTAAATTTACTTACATTTAATGTTTCTACTCATTTTTTCTGTCATCCCTCTGTAATTCACTATATATTAAGTTGGGTTTCATTTGGAATTTTCATTGACTACGTATTTCTAGGTTTTGCTATAAAATTGTCTTTTCATAACAAATGAAAAATATTTTTCTTGTCTATTACTAAATAGCAAATGTACAGAAGCGTCACTGTTATTCTAGGATTGAACTTACAGATAAATATCACCAGTAGTTGGTCTCGGGAAGGACCTTCTCTCTCTTTTGTTTTTGGTATGATTGAATTATGTCTATATTTGCTTGCCTCCTTCCTAGACTTTTCATTCTGCCTTCTTAGCTCAATTTCTCCCATTTTATTTATCAATAAACCATTTGTAGAGCTCCAGAGTGGTATCCATTATTGTTATAAAATAGTCAGAATTTTACCTGGATACCTTTAATAGTTTTCTGTGGTTATTTCTAAAATCACTGTCAACAATAAACAACCCTAGAAGGTCTTTTCAGTATTTTTAATTTGTTCCCCTGTAGGTGTGAAAGCATTTAATTCCTTTATGAGGCCAAACACATGAGCCTCCACAGAGCTCTTGTTATTATGGGAGGCTACCTAGATCTCTGAAGGGCTGGGTAACCCTGTCATAATGCCTGCCTGTGTCTTGTGCAGAAAGTCACAGTGGTTTAAGGGCTTTTTGAGCTATTAATTATGATTATAATTTGTATTCCTTTGTTTACCTGATGAAACTTTGTATTCTTTGTATATAATAAAATGTGTATATGTATATTTTTCCTATTGAAACATTAACCTTTAAAAGAGCTCTGACAATTTTGATCTGACAACCAAATTTCTGGAAGTTGAGATATTTCAGCATGAACAACCAGAACATTTAGGAGGAATTAAATAGTCCCCTCTTATCCACAGTTTTGCTTTGTAGTTTCAGTTAATCACGGTCCAAAAATATTAAATGGAAAATTCAAGAAATAAACAATTCATAAGTTTTAAATTGCACACCTTTCTGAGTAAAATGGTGAAATCTTGCGCCGCCCTGCTCCATCCCACCCGGGATGTGAATCATCTTTGTCCAGCATCCCCACGCTGCATGCGTTGCTGCTCTGTTAGTCAGTAGCAGCCTCCATTGTCAGATTGTTGCGGTGCAGCAGTGCTCCTCTTCAAGGAACCCTCATTTTCTCATTTTACTTCATGCCCCCCAAACATAAGAGCACTGGTGCTGGCAATTTGGTTATGTTAAAAAGAAGCCGGAAAGTGCATCTTGTAAGTGAAAAAATGAAAGTTCTCCACGTAAGAAAATAAAAAACCATACTCTGAAGTTGCTAAGACCTACAATAAGAACAAATTTTCTGTCTGTGAAATTGTGAAGAAGGGAAAAGAAATTTGTGCTAGTTTTGCTGTTGCACCTCAAACTGCAAAAATTATGGCCACAGTGTGCGATAAATGCTTAGTTGAGACAGAGAAGGCATTCAGTTTGTGGGTAAAAGACATGAACAGCAAATGTGCTAGAAAACATTGAGCATATACGAACACTTTAAGGGAGCTTCTGAAATGAATAATACTTTATTTACTGCAAGTCAGGGACAGTTACCTATTCAGGAATAGGTTTGGATTGAAAAGTGTAAAAATTACTGGAGAGGCTGTCTGCTGAGGAAGAAGTTGCTACCACATTTCTGGTAGAGTTGGAGTTGATTAGGTTTGGTACTATCCATAGTTGCAGGCATCCACTGGGGTGGGAATGTTTTCTGTGTGGGTTAGGGGTGACTACTGTATGTGCAAAGAAGAAATTATGTGCCCATGTTAAACATAAATTTAGAGAGGTATAAATTTGATAGCCAAGTAAAATCAAACTCTATTAGAGAATTAGAAAATGTGCTACTTTGAGGAATAAGTTTACCTTGCAGAAGTATTCTCTTTATAAAAATGATATTTCTTTACAAAATCATATGTCAATGGAAGCTATGGATAATATCTAATAAAATAAACTGCCCTCAGTAAATCCATGATTAATAAATTTGGTTTGTATGTTAAACTTGTGTGCCCCATTATTTCTTATTTGGCAATGGGTATGTTTTTAGAGTTAAGCAAATTGTGTTAAGATTTCTTAAATAAACTGTACAGGAACCACCAAGGAAGAAAGCCTTGGTAACATCCCAGGCTTTCTATTCTACTCCAAAGGGCTACATCTTGGTGTAAGAGTAATGAGAAATAGATTAGTCCTCAGGGCCTGATGTCCAGCTTTAAGTCACCTCATTCCCTGACTGTTTTAAGGTTATTGAGGGATGTCAGTGCACCTAGTTTAACTATCTCACAGAAGTATAAACAAATCTCTGGAGAATTTAAGCATCCAGAGCCTTAAGTTAGCTCTACAAATTTACATGTACAGTGTCAAAAAATAACCATTGACAGAAATAGAATAGACAGCTTCAAGGACGCATTCCTCCTCAGAGGTGAAAGAAACAACTTAGTCAGAATTCTGGGAAACAAAGATTTACAGCAAACAATTAAATGCTGAATCAAGAAGGAGAGCTAAAAACTAGCAAAGCTTTTTAGGTGTTTTACTCGTCCTTACTCCGTTCCCATCTCTGAGGTGGTCTTGAAGATGGACAGCAACCCAAGTTTTAGGAGTGAGACGTTGGTTCCTGGTTGCAGGGAAGTAGGTATGATCTCAAAAAATTATTCTCACCTATCTAAGCTGTGTGACGGACTGAAGCAAGGCACTTGCCTCTGTTTCACCTAACTCAGAACTCTGGTAAAATGTCAGGCATTTCTTTAATATTGCTATGGCAAATGAACAACCTGCTGCCATCTGGGACAAAAGATTACAACGGAAGTAAATAAAGGAGTGCCTAAATCTTGAGAGGAAGAAATGCAAGAGCATTTCTTGAAGGAAAGTAGGCCACACAAAAACCACTGTGTACTGGGAAGTTGAGAAAGCCCTTTATGTTCAGGCCAAGTTGCACGCTTAGAAGAGACCTGAGATAGGTCTAAGCTTTTACTGCTGCCTGATACCTCGGATCAGTACAAGCAGGAAAGGAAGACTAAGGCAGATTGAAAATGACCCGCCTAAGCATTGAAGGTGTGCTCCAACAGGCGATATGCAAAGACTGGGAGGATCTTTTTCTTTTAAAAAATTTGTTTCGCTTTTTTTTTTTTTTTGGCCCCTGGCATTCAAGAAAATCTCTGTCAACACACTAGCTGACCACAAGAGAAAAGAAGACTTCAGTGACTACATAAGTCAAATAATTGAGACTTCAGCAAAAAAAGTAGTTTAGTAAAGTCACTAAACAAATTGCCACAGCTCATAGCAACAGAAACATACCCTGAGGCATGACAAAAACTTGATTTCCAGAGTTACATTATAATATTCAAAATGTTTTAATTTCAACCATAAACTAAGGAGCATGCAAAGAAGTAAAGCCCATTCAAAGAAGGGATTACATGAGCCATCCCTGTGGAAGCACAGCCATTGCTTTAAATTAACTGACTCAAATAGAGAGTTGCAGGAAACCAGAGCAATGTTTCAACACAGAATATCAATAAAGAAACTTAAAGGAAACATACATATTTGGAGCTGAAAGCGATAATTGAAATGAAAAAGGTCACCAGAATGTTCCAATAGATGTGAGCCAGTGAACCTGAAGCTAGGTTAATTGAAAATGTTCAATTGCCTGGCTGGCATAGCTCAGTGGATTGAGCACAGGCTGTGAACCAAAGTGTCACTGGTTCGATTCCCAGTCAGGGCACATGCCTGGGTTGTGGGCCAGATTCCTAGTGGGGGGCCACATGAGAGACAACCACACACTGATGTTTCTCCCTCCCTTCCCTCCCTAAAAAATAAAAAAATCTTAAAAAAATAAAAAGAAAATGTCCATTGGAGGAGCAGAAAGAAAAAAGTATAAAAGAAAAATAGAGCCTAAGACACCCAGGGGACACAAACATACCAACATTTGCAGAAAGGGAGCACCAGAAGTCCAGAAAGGATACTTGAAGAAATAATGGCAGAAAATTTGTTAAACTACTTGAATCTGTACATCCAAGAAGCCCAACAAACCAAACAGGAGAAATCAGAGATCCACAACAAGACATTATAATTGAACTGTCAGAAGTTGAAAACAGGATCTTGAAAGCAGCAAGTGTAGCCTTCAGGGAAAGGCAAATCAAAAGCACAATGAGACACTACTTCATAGCCACAAGGATAGCTGTAGAGAAAAAAGCGTTGAATTTCAATAGCAACCCTTGAACATTGTTGGTGGGAATAAAAATTGGTTCAGCCACGAGAAAAGCTTGGTGGTTCCTAAAGATGTGAAACAATCACCACATGACCCAGCAATTCCACTCTTAGGTATCTGCCCAAGAGAACAGAAAAAATTTATCCACAATAATTTCTACACAAATGCTCATAGTGGCACTATCACAATAGTTAAATGGTACAAACAACCTATGTGTTTATTAACATGAACACATGAATGGATAAACGGTGGTAAATACAGTACATACAATGAATTATTATACAAATGAAGTATGGATAAATGCTACCATGTGGATGAGTTTTGAAAACAAAATGCTAAGTAAAAGAAGTCAGATGCAAAATTCATATGTTGTATTCTGTTTAAATGGAATATCCAGAATGGGCTAGTTCACAGAAACAGATTGGTGTTTGCCAAAGTTGTCTGAAAGGGGAAAGAGCTGACTGCTAATGAGTGGTGTTTTCTTTTGGGATGTTGGGAATGTGTTGGTTGGAACTATATAAATGTGGTTATACAACATTGTGAACATACTAAATGAGGTGTGCTTGCATATACCATTTAAGTTTCAACTGTACAAACATGATGTAGTACTTGCATACATGGCAAAATGATCACCAATATAGTCTTAAAATCCTTTTTTTTATTTTTTTAGGTTTTATTTATTTATTTTTAGAGTGGGAAGGGGGGGAGAAAGAGAGAGAGACATCAATGTGTGGTTGCTGGGGGCCATGGCCTGTATGTGCCCTGACCGGGAATCGAACCTGCGATTCTTTGGTTCGCAGCCTGTGCTCAATCCACTGAGCTATGCCAGCCAGAGCGAAATCCTTTTCTATTATGTGATTTGACCTAAAAATAAAAGCCATTCACCATATAAAAGGATTCTTATCATCTACTGAAGAAGAGATAATTGAATCATAGAGCTATCAATATTGTAGGTAGAATTAACTAGCTGAGAGAAAATAGTTCTTAAACTCATGCTATAGTTTAAATATTAAAAATAAAACAAAAATGAAAGTATCAAAAAAGGAAAAAATAAAAATGTATACATTGTATGCCCATAAAACACATCTGTTTATACTCCTTTAAAAAAATAACCCATTAAATCTTCCCATTGAATTGACCCATTAATTTATTAATATAGATACTCCCTTTATTAATGTAGACCCTTTATTAATGTAGATACTCCAGCTTTCTTTGGATTTGTGTTTACATAGTATACTTTTTTTTTTGCTTTTACTTATAAAGAAACCCTATTTGGAGTGTGTTTCTTATAGATAGATTATAATTGCTTTTTAAGAAGATTTTATTCAGTTTTTAGAAAGATGGGGAGGGAGAGAGAAAGAGAGGTAGAGAACTACCAATGTTTGAGAGATACATTAGTCAGTTGCTTCTCACATGCCCCCAACTGGAGATGTGGCCCACAACCCAGGCATGTGCCCTGATTGGGAATCGAATGGATGACCTTTAGGTTCACAGGCTGGTACTCTGTCCACTGAGCCACACCAGCCAGGGCTATAGTTGCTTTTTTCCCAATCTGACTAGCTCTTCAATTAGTTTATTTAGACCACTTATGTGATTATTTGGTTTAAATATATAATCTTTTATTTGTTCCCTTTGTTCTATTTTTCTGTTTCCTCTTTTTCTGCCCCCATTAGAATTAACTGAATATTTTTATGAATCCATTTTACCTTCATTAAAAATTTTGTTTAAGGAGGATCCAAGATGGCAGTGGAATAGTTGGAAGATACATTCACTTCCTTGCATAACCAAACTGGAATTAAAACTAAATTATGCAACAATCATCCTGAAAAACAAACTGAAGACTAAAGAGGTACCTATGGCGAAAGACTTACAGAAGAAGCCACATTGAGACTGGTAGGAAGGGAAGAGATGTGGAAAGAGCTGGCCCCATTCCCATGGGCAGTAGCTGAGGTTCTGGAGGGATCTCTGAGCTGTGAGGGTTCCCCTGAGAAGCATGGGATCTCAACCCCAAGATGGGCTCCCTAGCCCAAAGCACCAGAGCCAGGAAGAGATACCCACATAATCTGGCTGTGAAAAGCAGGGGGTTTTCTGTCCATTTGGGGTTTGTGGCTAAGGGGAGAGAGCTGAAGGGACAGCTGCCAGGATCCCCATGTGAGTCATACTCCCATACCACAGATGCCATCATCTTTTCTGGGAGGAGCACTCTCCTCCATGTGGTATCAGCTTGGGGGAAAGCAATAGCCTCCACGCTGAACTGCATCTTGTGCTACATTGTGAAGCTTACAACCTGCTGTGGAGTCAGCTGCCTTGGCTAGGGTATAGACACCTGGGCAGAATCAGGGGGTGTCAGTTGTGTGGCTTTGGGGCAGGAGCCATATCCCTCACATTCCCGTGAAACTGACTGGTGCTTTGGTCTCATGGGAGATCTGCTAGAACCATCATCCAGGCTTCTGGAAGACCCACCCGCCGTGCTTCTGGTGGCCCCACACGCCCAACTCCCAGTGACACTGGCCTGCTGTGCTCCCTCTCCTCCCAGCTGAATCTGGGGCAGACTGAGTTGTGTGGCTCTAGGACAGGGGCCATTTTTCCATCACACACCCAACCAGAGCAGAGCCTCCCTTCATGTGGCCAAATCTTGATTTATTTGGCCCTGACACACTCTGTTGGCCTCACCCTGACAACTTGTTGAGACCTCAACTCAGTCACTGACATCCCAAGATAAAGGAGTATGAGCACCCAGTGGGTGGCAGCTAGATTGGTATACCCAGGTACATTTGCTGAGTGGCCTCAGACAGAACTGGCACCATGTTTGAACCTGTATCAGTTAGATGAACACCACATGCCCCAACCTGGTGACTTACTGAGAACCTACCTCATGCAATTCAAGTACTGCCAGAGGTTCTTCCAGTGACTGAGCCTAACAGGAAGCTGGCAGGCAAGGCAGACACAGGCAGACCTCAGGGTGCTTTGGGACTTTTGCTGACCCACCCCTGGGCACCTTGCTGGTAAAAGCCAGCCTTGGTCCTTCCAATGTGCACCTAGCCCCAGAAGAGGCAGCCACAAACTGTGGATGGCTTATAGCTCCAAACAGGTTGCCCAGGGCCAGGCACAGGCAGCATCTGACATTGGCTGCACCAGAATCACTCCCAAGAGGCCCAGAACCAACACACACATTGGCCAGCCTCAGACAATATCAGAGCAGGGTCCAATGAGCTTCACACGTGGCATATGTAAAGGAACACCTTGGCAGGCACCAGACCCTGCTGAGGCAAATTCTGCTTTGTGTGATCAGTACCTGCACAGCAGCTTGCATGCTGTGGTCAGGGTTAAGCCTCACAGTTAGCCAGCCTGAGTGAGGGTCAGTCACATGCATGAACAGGCCAATAGCAATCAAGACTCAATAACAACAGGAGGGTCCACATAACCCAAAGAGGGGACAATCCTGAGGCACGCAGCTCAGGTGATCAAGGAGAGTGAGCCACTGGACCCCACAGGAAACCTACTACATAAGGCCACCCAACAGGCCACTCCTAAGACTGGGAGTCATAGTCATTCTATGTAATACATATAATAGAAACAAACACAACTGGCAGCCAAAATGGGGAGACAAAGAAATGTCCCAAATGAAAAAACAGGAGGAATTTCCAGAAAAAGACCTAATTATATGGAGGCAAACAATTTATCAGATACAGCATTCAAAGCAATGATTATAAAGTTCCTCAACAACATGAAAAAGGACATAGAAACTGTATAAAAGGACCAGTCAGAAATGAAGAATACAGTATCTGATAAGAAAAATACACTAGAAGGAATAAACAGTAGGTTGAAAATACAAAGGATTGTAAGAAATATTACAAACAACTATATGCCCACAAATTGCACAGTCTGGACTAAATGGATAAATTACTAGCAACATACAATCTCCCAAACTGAATCAGGAAGAATCAGAGAATCTGGACAGAGAGACTACAACTAGTGAAACTGAAGCAATAATCAAAGAACTCCCAATGAACAAAGTCCTAGACCAGACGGCTTCACAGGTTTATTTTACCAAACATTCAAAGCAGAACTAACACCAATCCTTCTCAAACTATTACAAAAAAATCAAGAGGAGGAAAGTTTCCAAGCTCATTTTATGAGGCTAGTATTGTCCTATTTTCTTTTCTTTTTTTTTTTTTATCCTTACCTGAGGATGTGCTTATTGATTTTAGAAATTGGGGAGGGAAGGGAGAGTACTGTAAGTCCTAGCCACAGAAATAAGACAAGAAGAAGAAATAAAAGACATCCAAGTTGGAAAGGAAGAAGTAAACTGTCATTATTTGCAGATGACATGATACTGTGCATAGAAAACCCTAAAGATTCCAACAAAAAAACTACTAGAACTAATAAATGAATTCAGTAAGGTAGCAGGATACAAAATAAATATCCAGAAATCAGTTGCATTTTTATAAACCAATTATTAACTATCAGAAAGGGAAACTAAGAAAACTATCCCATTCACAATTGCTTAAAAAATACCTAGGAATAAATTTAACCAAGGATATAAAGCACCTGTACTCAGAAAATTATAAGACACTGAAGAAATAAATGGAAGAAGATCCAAATAAATGGAAGCACACATCACGTTCATAGATAGGAAGAATTAACATTGTTAAAATGTCCATGCTACCTAAAGCAGCCTATAGATTCAATGCAATTCCTATCAAGACACTAAGGGCATATTTCACAGAACTAGAATGAATATTGCATACTTTTATATGGAAACTCCAAAGACCCCAATAGCCACAGTAATCTTGAGAAAGAAGAACAAAGTTGGAGGAATCACACTATCTGATATCAAAGTATTACAAGTCCATAGTAATGAAAACAGCATGGTACTGGCATCAAAACAGACACATAGGTCAATGGAACTGAATAGAGAGCCCAGAAATAAACCCATGCTTTTATGGTCAATTAATATTTGACAAAGGAGGCAAAAACATACAATCAGGTAAAGATAGTCTTCCACAAATGGTGTTGGGGAAATTGGAGAGATACGTGCAAAAAAACGAAACTAGACACCGCTGTTACACCATACACAAGAAAAAACTAAAAAATGTATTAAAGTCTTAAATGTTAGGCTCAAAACCATAAAAATCCTAGAAGAAAACATAAGCAGTCAAATCTAGGACATTTCACCTAGCAATATTTTTTTTCCTAATGTATTCCATCAAGAGAGGGAACAAAAGGAAAAATGAACAAGTGGGACTACATCAAACTAAAAAGTTTTTACACAGTAAAGGAAACCACCAACAAAATGAAAAGACAACCTACTGAATGGGAGAACATACTCATCATTGATACATCTGATAAAGGGTTAATATCCAAATTTATAAAGAAGTTATGAAACTCAACACGAAAAACCCAAACACCCTATTAAAAAATGGGCAAAGGATTTGAATAGACACTTCTCCAAAGAGGACATAAAAATGGCCTACAGACATATAAAAACATTCTCAACATCACCAATCATCAGAAATGCAAATTAAAACCACAATGAGGTATCACATCACACCTGCAGAGTGGCTGTCAGCAATAAATCAACAAGCAGCAAGTGTTGGTGAGGATGTGGGGAAAAGGAAACGAACCCTCGGGCATTGTTGGTGGAATGCAGATTGGTGAAGCCACTGTGGAGAGCAGTATGGAGTTACCTCAGAAAATTAAAAATAGAATTGCTTTATGACCACACAACTCTGCTTCTGGGAACACATCCAAAGAAACCCGAAACACTAATTTAAAAGAATATGTGCTCCCCTATGTTCATTGCAGCATTATTTACAGTAGCCAAGATTTGGAAGCAGCCCAAGTGTCCGTCGATAGATTAGTAGATGGAAAAGCTGTGGTACATTTCTACAATGGAATACTACTTGGCTGTAAAAAAAAATAAGAAAAAATAAAAGAAGGAAATCTTACCTTTTGCAACAGCATGGATGGACCTGGAGAGCATCATGCTAAGAGAAATCAGCCAGGCAGAGAAAGACAAGTACCATATGATTTCACTCATATGTGGAAGCTAATGAACAAAATAAATAAATAAACAAAATATAAACAAGACTCATAGAATAGACCGACAGGTGTCTGAGATGAGGGAGGCTGCAGTGTGGGGTGAAACAGGTGAAGGGACTAAGCGAAATATAAAGCCCAAAAGCCAAAAAATCTTCCCAAAAGTCATAAACACAGACAACAGTGTGGTGATTTCCAGGGGAAAAGGGGGCTGGGAAGAGGTAGAAGTGGGTGTAGGGAGATAAATGGTGACGGAAGGAGACTTGACTTGGGGTGGTGAGCACACAACACAATACACAGATGGTGTTATAGAACTGTACACCTGAAACTTACATAATTTTATTAACCAATGTCACCCCAATAAATTTAATTAAAAAGTAAAAAAAATATTGTTACTGCTCAGAAAGTTAAAATATATATTGTTAATTACCCATAGAATACCTTCAAAAATTATACTTATTCATGTATAGTTTAGGGCCTAAAAATGGCGCATTTCTTATTCTTCTTGCTCATCTTTTCTGTGGTTGCTTTCATTTTACTTTTATATTTGTGATAAAACAGCACATCACTATGCACCTCTTTTTATAAATCAGTGATCTTTTAGAGATAAAAAATAAGAGAATGTTCTATTATTTTCATTTTAACCATTTCCAGAGATCATTTATTTTTGTAGATCCATCTTTGTGTATGATACCAGATTATCTGCTATTACATTCCTCTTGCTTGAAGAACTGCCTTTAACATTTCTTATAGTACAGAACTGCTGGTAACAAATTCTATCAGCTTTTATTTTTTAGTAAATTTTGTCTTCATTTTTAAAAATTCTCACCTGAGGATATGTTCCTTTATTGATTTTACAGAGAGGAAGGGAGAGACAGAAACATTGATTGGCTGCCTCCCATACACGCCCCAACCGGGAATCGAACCCACACCCTTATGATGTACAGGATGATGCTCCAACCAAGTGACCCACCCCGCCAGGCCTTTTGTCTTTATTTTTGACAAATATTTCACAGAGTGTAAAATTCCGGTTTGACAGTTATTTTCTTTCAGTACTTGAAAGATGTCACTGCATTGTCTTCTGGTTTGCACGGTTTCTAATAAAAAGCCTGGTATGTAATTCTTATCTTTGTTCATCTGCATTTAATGTCTTATTTTTCAGGCTCCCCTCAAAATTTTAACTTTGGTTTTTATAACTGAATTAGGGTGTGTTTAGGTTAACGAAGGCCTTTTCTTAACGTCTGTGCTCCACAGTCAGCATTCAGCCTTTCCTGAGTGCTTGAGCCAGGGGAGGGTGTTTAAGCATAGTCTTGCCCTCCCACCATCCTTGAGTCCTGGGATTTGCAGTGGGCAGTTGAGAGGTTTTTTCTGCTGTTCAGATCCAGCCTTAGTCCTAAGCAGGTCTTGGGGGAGCTGGGCTTTCTCAGGAATCCTGTCCCTTCCCAGGGTGGACAAACTATGTGTGGCAAGTTCTTTGTAGATGTTTCCTACCCTCTTCCTGGGAGTAGAAGCTTTTTGTTTGTTTGTTTTACCTTTATGGCAATCACAATGGTCTTCACCTGTTTCCTGGGAACTACAAGATTTGCTGCCCTTCACCCTCTGGCTTTTGTCTGTAATGAAGAGGGTCTGGGCAGAGCTTCATGCCTTTCTTAAAGTGGTGGCTGCTCCCCGTTTCCAGCCTGCAACACTGGTGGAGGCTTCCTCCAGCCTCCTGCCCTCACTCGTTTTTCTTAGGCACCTGCTAGAGTCTGTGGAGGAGGGCATGCTAGTGGAGGCAAATTCCCATAGTGTCTGCAGTCCTTAGGGATTCTGTACTTTCACGTTAGTTCACATTAAGCCTTTGGCAATTTGTTAAAAATGTTAGCTGAATCCTTACCTGCTTGCATGGTATCTGGTGTCTCATCCTTTCAGGTTCTACCTCAGGTCAGCTGCTGCGCATCCCTGCTTCTCCTTGGAAGTCCTGTCTTCCCTTAGAGTGCTTGACTGCTGAGACCTTAATTCTGATGTTCAAGAAAAGTTATGGTTGTGTGGTTTATCTAGTTTTTTCTTGTTGGAGTGGAAACAATGCTCTTTCCAGCTTTCCACATCCTAAGTGGCAGCAGAATCTGTGCAGTGTTCCCTTAACATTTTCTAACTCATTAGACAAATAGTGAAACTGATTTCAAGAGAGATTTCCTTTTCAAATGTGTGCCTAGCTTGTGTGTACTCTACCTTTCTTAAACAGAATTGTCATGTGTTTACTTACCATTTCTTCTTGCCCTTGCCAGCCAAAAGTCTTTCCCAGTCTTGACAGTCCCCTTCCATGGTTTCCAAGTTACTTCCCCAATGCATACTTGAAAAGATCTACAAAATAAGAATCTGGTCTGATATCCTGTTAGGTTAAACCTAAATTCCTTATTCAAAAGCTTTTGTTTGAAGGGAACTTAAGATTTTATTTATTTATTTTTAGAAAGGGGAAGGGTGGGAGAAAGAGAGGGAGAGAAACATACATCACTGTGTGGTTGCCTCTTATGCGCCCTCTGTTGGGGACCTGGCTGGCAACCCAGGCATGTGCCCTGACTGGGAATTGAACCAGAGACCCTTTGGTTCACAGGCCAGCATTCAACCCACTGAGGCATACCAGCCAGGGGATGTTTAAAGGGAACTTAAAACTTGCTTCTATACGTTGGCTTGGCAAATTATCTGATGAAGCAAGTGGCCTTTGATGGCAGAACCATCAGTAGCAGATCTCACTGGGGACATTTTTGCTCAAAGAGGAAGAGAAAGAAGAGAAACTGATGAAGTCATTTCATAAATATTCTATTAAAACCATTAGTTTAAATGTCCATTGTTTTACTTTCTCACTGAGTCATAAATCACTTAGTTGGATAACTCAACATTAGCATACAAAAAAATCAAGTTACCCTATTAGAATCACTCGGACCTATCTTTTTTCTTTCTTTTCTTTTTCTTCCTTTCTTTTAATTCTTTCTCTCTTTTTTTCTTTCTACTTTTATCATCATTTATTTTATGCTGAATTTACTTCCAGGCCATAAGTTTATGTTCCTTCAGTTTTTTCTGGGGTATCATTTCCTTCTGTGTAGCCTCCTCTTCTGGTTTAGGAACAATCTGCTCTTTTTCGGGAAGGACCATCTCAGCGTGGCAGGGAGAACTTGTGTGTGGGTTAATCCTCCCATGAGCTGTGTAAATTTTTGCCACACCTTGGCAGCTCTCTTCACCTGGATGTGCTCAATGACCAGAGAATGTACATCTAAACCCTTACATTTAGATGTACATTACTCTCTGCATTTTTAAGCCCACACAGCAGAAATTCAGTGCTCTTTTTGGGCCACCAACCTGTGCCCAGCCCACCGTTTGGCCTGGGCACACCTACCAGCTCCACCAGTGTAAAGACGGAGTGATACACATTGCTTCTGTAAAGTGACATCCTTCGTGTGCTTGGTGACTTTTCAAATACGCACAACCTTGATGGTCTGGGCAGTTTCACAAACATTCTTAAAGTGAACACAAAGATTTGAACCTCTTGATTTGCATGATTTTGTGGGTTTTCCTGGATGAAGTGAATAGTGAACCATTTTCAGAGGTCACCTCAGGCTGCTTTCAGGAAGAGCTGATTTTTCTTGATATCAATAGCAATAGACCATAAATTGATAACCTAATAATGTTTACTTGAATTTTCTGTAAAGAGAAATAATAGGTCTGTTTTCTCTCTTTTGATGAAAGAGTATGACATTTTTTAAAAGATTTTATTTATTTATTTTTAGAGAGGGAAGGGAGGGAGAGGGAGAGAGAGAGAGAGAGAGAGAGAGAGAGAGAGAGAGAGAGAGAGAGAGAAACATCAATGTGCGGTTGCTGGGGGTCATGGTCTGCAACCCAGGCATGTACCCTGACTGGGAATCGAACCTGCGACACTTTGGTTCGCGGCCTGCATTCAATCCACTGAGCTACACCAGCCAGGGCTAAGAGTATGACATTTAAAATAAATATTGGATAATTAGAATATAATTAAAACATTTTTAATATATGGAGTTTGAAATATTATTTATTATATTTTTTCAAATAAAAGAGAAATCAAATTTTTTAAAATGGTGCTAATTGGTTAATAATTTCACATACACTGTATCAACTTATGCATGTATTTATGTGCCTGATCATGACAGACAATTTTACTTGTTTATACATTTAGACTTAACATAATAACTTGGCTTTTTTTTTGTGGAGGTTTCCTGTTTTTCAATTGAGTATTTCGGATCATCCAGCAATAGGTGCATACCCACGGAATAAAACACAGGTATGAGCTTCTTGCTTAAAAATAATGCTCACACATATGACCATTGCTTAGCCAATAGCAAGACTTTATGGAACCATAGAAAGTAGTTTAAGAACCATGCCTGAGATTAGATGCTTGCTTTGCTATTTATTAGCTCTGTGCCTTTGGACAAGTTGTTTAACTTTTACGGCCCTGCTTCCTCATCTATAAAATGGAGTTATCTATCTGTGAGACTACTAAAATGTAGCAAGTTTCTCAGATTTCTAGGCTGGAGGTGTTCTAAGGTGGGAAATAATGAGCAGTCATTTTGTGGCTGGTCTTCCGACAACTCCAAGGCTGGAACTCTGAGTGTGACATCTTCCCGCTCTACTCCCACAGGCAGGGCCCCTGAAGACCCCGGAAGAGCGGGGTGTCACGGACTCTGGCTGAGTGCCATGAACCACCAAGTGTAGGAGATGCTGCCTTTCATTCTGGCCCTTGTCATTTCCACAGCTGCTGCCACCACAGCCACCGCCACTGCGATGCTGCTGCTGTCGATATTCCTTGTCTTCACTCCCACTGGGAATTCTTAACTATTCTGTCCCACCCAGATGTTCACCTTGCCACTGAGAAGCCTGCTGTCCTAGCAGTGAAGGGGTGATTCTCAGTGACTCGCTTTTGATGATGCCAACTTGGTGCTGGAACAGTGCTGGCTGCTGGTGAACGACACCAGCAGGAGACGAAGACACAGCTCCTGCTCCTCAGGAACAATTGGTCCAATGGTGTCCCCCTCTAGTCTTGGGGACTCTACCCTATTTCATTAAGTTCAGTCTGCCAGTCAACCTGGGCACTCACCTTTTTCTCGGTTTCTTTTACGCCACTCCCACTGCAACCATTCAAGCCCTCTTTCCCCTCCGTCCCCTATTCCCCCTTTCAGGTACGGCTCTTTGTAGTGTGAGTGACTCAGTGTCTGGGGGTGCCAATAATCAAGATCATAAGCCCAGAGGGAAGAGCAAACCAGAACCATTTTTCCTCAACTGGCAAAGATCTAGAAGAAGAATACAGCCCTGCTCCCTTTACAAGTTTTTGGTGCGTGTTTTTCCAGCAGACTTAGCACAACAGCACTTTGCATGGTTTATGAAGCCAAAAATATCAGTCAACCAAAAACTGTTTGAACTTCAACTTGGGAGGAGAGATGGGCTAAATAAAGTTCTTCGTAACTTATTGTTTGCTGCGAGGCAAAATTTATTCTATTCCTCTCAAACAGAAAGAAGTTAGGAACATACTGGGTTGGGCATCGTGCTACAAATTTTAAAGTCCGTGGATACATTTAATCCTTATAACTGTATGATACAGGTGTGATTATTAGCCTGGATTTTTAGGCTAAAATAAAAAAAAAACCATGGGCTATAAAAAATGGAAATCCTTTTCCAAGTTCATAGAGTTAGGAAGGGTCTAAGAAGGTCCATGCTTTTAACCACTGGGTAACCCTACCTTCTGTATCCAGGAATATATACGGCCAGCATACAAAAAGCCTAAATGCCAAGCAAAGGGAAGATCAGAATGTTGTCCATGTGCCATCTGGCTCATTGCTACACTCATACCCGTAATGACTGCAGAATCTTGAGTATTAGCTTCACTGAATTTTCTAGCTCTTGAGTAATCATGCCATGTGTTCATTTTAATTAAATTTGCTACAATCACAACAATAGAAATTACGTAGTCTGGAGTTTGTTTTCAGGATACTTATTCACTAATATTATAATAGCACGGCTCCTTGAGGGCAGGGGCCTTGTCCTATTAATTTTTCCTAATCCTCACCCAAGGATATGTTTTTTGATTTTCGAGAGAGAGGAAAGGAGGGGGAGAGGGAGAGAGAGAAACATCGCCTCCCGTGTGCACCCCATCGGGGATGGAACCCGCAACATTTTTGGTGTATAGGACAATGCTTCAACCAAGTGAGCCGCCCAGCCAGGGATGCTCCTTAATCTGTACATCCCCTGCAGCAAAATAGACTCAGGCAAATTTCTAATTGGAAAACCTCTCTGTAATCAAACACTCCCCAAACCCAGATGGTGTGCATTTATTCAGAGCAACAGTTACCATACTATTATCATAAAAAAATTAGCACAGCCTTGTGGTCTCTTTCTCTTCCGGCGTTACTGTGGCAGTTGTCATCGTCATTGTCATCATCGTGGTTGTCACAGTCATCCCCGAAGCAGCTACCATTTGCTGAGTGCTTATTGCATGCCAGTGATTTACACGCAATTATGAGAGATGTTGTCACAACCCTTGCATTACTTTTGAGGGAACTGGGGTTCAAAATGGCTAATAAACTAATCAAGGTTCACAATAAGAAAGGGTGGGGCCAGAATGCAAAATCATGTTTTTCTGGCTCCATTCATTCACCTTTTCAATAATATCTATGGAGCCCCTGTTACATGCCAGACACTTTCAAGAACAGGGTTCAAAAATTTAGAAAGTACTAAAGGGCCCTGGCTGGTGTGGCCCAGTGGATTGAGCACTGGCCTGTGAACCAAAGGGTCACTGGCTCGATTTCCAGTCAGGGCACGTGCCTGGGTTGCACGCCAGGTTCCCCAGTGAGGGGTGCACAAGAAGCAACCACACATTTAGGTTTCTCTCCCTTTCTTTCTCCCTCCCTTTCCCTGTCTAAAAATAATACATAAATTCTAAAAAAAAAAAGTACTAAAGGGTACACAGCACAAAGCCATTTCCCACCTCATTCTTATTCCCAGCCCTACATCTGCACTTCCATCCAGTTCCCTTCTAAGCAACCAATGTTATCAGTTTCTTGGGACCCATAACTTCAGGTAGGAATTTCCCTTTTAGGTCAAACCTTGGCATGATTAATACTTCCCATTTCTCCTAATGGTCCCAGACTTTGATGAATTGATCGTTAGTCATTCAGTATTTCAGGCTGATATCACAGCTGGGGGAAATATGTGTCCTTGGGAAGCCAGATTATGTTTTATCTGAGATGAGGTCATTGCCAAGCAAGACAGTGAGTTCTTGTAGGCTAACTCACAATGTCTTTACCATGATGCCCCCATTTTTGTAGGAGGTGACCATCCAAGCTCTAATTGGTCCCCGCACTTCCACCTCTCTCTGTGAACCAAAGCTCTCTTCGTGACCCCCACAGTCTGGCTGGACAGGGCCATGTGACTTCTTTGTGGTTCTGGCAGTATGACATTTGCTGCCTTTTCCTTTTCTCAGAATACAATCTCTAGAGTGCTCCTTAGAGTTAAGCATGGGGAAATTTGTACCCATAAGATCTCAAATGATTTCATGAGAATTAAAAATCAGAACCAGAATCTGGACTGGCTTTCAATTTCCTTCAGACATCTGGTTCCTTGGCAATAAAATTCCTCTTTCTCTCCTTTCTGGGTGGGGTTTAGAAGGACACCTGACAGGTGAACAAACATTCGAATGAAGGAGCATAGAATCCGAAGAAACGGGTTAGGGGGCTGAATAGGAGGGACCCGTGGTCCAGAGAACCCGAGTCCCGAGTCATCATTTCTGATACTTTCTCAAGGGTTGTTAACTAGGAGTTCAGCTGCATATCCACAAATTTGGATAATGTGTCAAAATACCACTTCAGGTATTATAATGCTTTGTCAATTATTACACAATACATTCCTGGCTTTCATGTGACATTCTTTTATCATTTAGAAAATTATCTAATGACTTTATTGAGATATAATTCACACCGTATAGTTCACCCATTTAATGTGTTTTTAAAGGATATTCACCAAGTTGTGTAACCATCACTATAATAACTTTTAGAAAATTTTTAATACTTCAGAAAGAAACACTACCCATTAGCAGTCATCTTCCACTTATGCCCAACTTCCTTAGCTCTAGGCAACCACTAATCTACTTTCTGTCTCTATAGAGTTGTCTCTTTTGGACATTTTATATAAATGCAATCATGGAATATAGTCTATCATATCTGCCTTCTTTCACTCAGCAAAATGTTTTCAAAGTTCATTCACGTCTCAGTACTTCGTTCCTACTTATTACTGTATAATATTCCATTGCTTGGATGGACCACACTTTATCCATCCGTTCATCAGTTGATGGACATTTGGGTTGTTTCCACTTTCTGGTTATTAAGAATAATTTTGCTATCAACATTTGTGTACAAGTCTTAGTGTGGATATATATTTTCATTTCTTGGGTATACACACAGGAGTGGAATTACTGGATCCTATGGTAATTCCTATGTTTAATTCCTTTTCAGGAACTGCCAGATTGTTTTCCAAAGCAACTGCTTTACTTTACATTGCTGTAAGCACCGTATGAGAGTTTTAAATTCTCATACCCTTAACATCTGTCATTTTCTGGTTTTTTAAAAAATTATTACAGGTATCCTAGTGAGTATGAAATGGTACCTCACTGTGGTTTTGATTTGCATTTCTCTGATGGTTAATGACGTTGAACATCATTTTCATGTGCTTATTAGTCATTTGTGTACCATACCTTCTTTGGAGAAATGTCTATTTAGATCTTTTGCCCAGTTAAAAAATTGGGTTCTCTGTCTTTTTATTGAGTTCTTCATCACTTTTAAAATTGAGCAAAAAACTATTATAACATTGTACCTAAAGCTCCATGGTCACTCAAATTCACCCACATTATGGTGCCATGTAAGGGACGCTGTGGTGTGTAAATGTGGACATTACTGAAGTGACCTCATAGTGATGCCCGGCCATGCAGTCCAGGGCTCTGGTCCCATTCATGGCACGAGTGAGACATTTTCATTTGCTCGTATTAGCATTTGGTTAAGTTGGTAGAGCCCTACACCTCTGACTAATTAATTACATTTTGTCAAATTTTAAATAAAACACAAAGTGATTAAATAAATTATTTAGTCATTTCAATAGCTGAAGATAATAAAACTTTTAGTGTAAGCAAAAATAGAACCAATTTGTACGGTACAATCCATTGATGCTTTCAAACGATTGCTAATCTGAAGTTTTTCCTCTATGTATACTTAATTATTGAAAATAAGTTGCAAAAAATTTACCTAAGTTCCTAGTAGATAAATTAGAGGTGAGAACCACCTTCTCTTCTGAAAAGTGTGGTCTCTTGCACAATAGCAGTGACTAAAATAAATGGTGCCAAATTTTTGGAGAGAGTCTTGTTTAATTCAGAATATAATTAAAATCTCATGTAGCTTTATTGGTTTTAGTATCCAGCAGAGAAAAAATATTGAAACTCCAAGAGATTTTGAATTAAATAGCTACAACAGTTTTGTTTTATTAGTTCTGACTGTGTGAAAAAAATTATAAGGACAACTTTGGAAAAATCTTGTTCTTTTAGAGCCCCAAATGACTTTTAAAACAATAAAACAAACTATAAAACCTACACAAGTGATATTAAAAATTATGTAGTTCAATAAATGTGACATTCACAAATGTGGTTGTAATTTTTTTTTAACTATAGCAAAATGAACATGGATCTGACGATTGGATTTAGAAGAGGTAGTGTTATATAGCTTAAAAGAATTAAGTGCTTCAATTTGCTGGTGAGCATTATGTAGCTGAGTTGGAATGTTATACCAATGCTTTTTAAGATCTCCATCCACTTTACAGGGTCTGTGGCTAAATAAAAGAAAGGGATGATGCTTCCTTTTCCTATATCAGTGATTATTTCCCTGGCAGTTCATATTTATTTTTGAAAGCTTTGTAGAGTTATATATTTTCAGTGGCTGAGTCATGCACAGAATAATAAATTATAAACCCATACTATTTTTGAGGATGGAGAATGAAGGTATTAAATGAATTGTTGTGATAATCTCAAGTACTTGCTAGGTGGAAGGGGTGGACAAACAAAGAGGAGGGAGAAACATTTTGTGAGAACATAATAATCACAGTTAACTGCTTAGTCCACTGAGGGCCCATCATTGAAGACCCAAACATAACTTTTGAATCCACCTTTTACTTTCAGATAATAACTGTCCTTTCTTTGCCCCCAGATCCTGTGTCTGTCCCTGGTGCACAGAAGTGCATGTTCTTTTCATAGTCTCCCAGCACCTGCCTGAATTCTCCATCAGGCCACGTTTTGGGAACTTTGACTGGCGAAGTTGGGTACATCAGACCAGATCCTAGGGAAACCAATGACCCACAGATGGTTCCCAGGGGCAATATGCCATCTGAATTTGTATGCAGACTTAGAAAATAATGCAGATAATTCTTACCTTAAGAAATTAGACAGCGCTTTCGTTTTTAACATTATTTACCTCTTTACAGACACATACCTGCGTGCATATTTATGTGTGTGTATTGAACTATTTTAAAGTAAGTTGCAGATATCATAACCCTTCACCCCTAGTTTGCCTGCACCTCTCAATAAAAACAGCCCTGACTGGTATGGCTAAGTTGTTGGGCATCATCCAGCAAATTCGGTCCCTGGTCCAGGTGAGAGCAAGAGGCAACCAATCAGTGCTTCTCACACTGATGTTTCTCTCCCTTTCTTTCTCCCTTCCCCTCTCTCTAAAAATTAATAAAATCTTAGCCCTGGCTGGTGTGGCTCAGTGGATTGAGATCAGGCTGTGAACCAAAGGGTCGCCAGTTCGATTCCCAGTCAGAGCACTTGCCTGGGTTGTGGGCCAGGACCTGGTACCAGGAGTGTGAGAGGTAACCACACATTGATATTTCTGCCCCTCTCTTTCCGCATCTCTTCCCCTCTCTCTAAAAATGAGTAAATATTTAAAAATAAAATCTTAAAAAAACAAATTTACCCACAATACCAATATCACTACCAACACAATGGATATTAATTCAACAATGCCATCTAACATACAATTTATTTTCCATTTTTTCCTATTATCTCCCAAAATGTCTTTTGTGGATTTTTCTTTTAAATCCAGAATCCAAAGGGGTGATACAATGAGACCTGTGGAAACCCTCATCCTCAACAATGTTTCACACAATGGTTTTGGTGATCAATATTCTCTCTTGAATGAATTATTACATTTTCTGATTTTTTCAATCTTGCCACATTCGTTAGCTGGCATTCTTTCGGCTTTATCACCCACCATCTCTTCATAGATACTATGAACTGTTATAGTCAATGTGTCCTAATCCATAATGTGTTTTGATGCTTCAATCACCCCAAATTTGGCCAATGGAAGGCCCTTCAAGGTGATTCCTGTTTTCTTTTTGGTTTTTGGCACAAGATGCCATCAGCATGCCTTGTACTTTTCCTGTCCCAGACTTACAGAATCAGCCACTTCTTCAAGGGCTCATCACACCCCCTCATCATTCAATTCTCCAAGGAGTGATGAAGTATACAGTACATTCTCTCCAACTCCACTTTTCAAAGACATATCAGTACAACCTCCCAGAGATTATATAATAGAGCAAAGGCATATCCATATCCTCTCCTAATGTTTTTTTCAAAAGGGTTTATTTATTTTTAGAGAGAGGGAAGGAAGAGAGAAAGCAAGGGAGACAAACATGGATGTACCAGAGAGATATTGATGAGTTGCCTCTCACATGCCCACAGCTGGGGACCTGACTGGCGACCCAGGCATGTGGACTGACTGGGAATCAAACCACTTTCAGTTTGCAGGCCGGCACTCAATCCACTGAGCCACACTAGCCAGGGCTCCCTTTCCCAATATTTTAACCCCAACGATAGCATATTGTGCACCACGTGTTTGTCTCTACCTGTAGTTCTTGTCTTTCCTCAGATTCTGAAAGATGTCTATGACCCCACCCCCCAAATTAGGCTAAGTCTTAAATGTTTCAGATGAGAAAAGTTCAGGGAGGGTGACGACCTCGGTTGCACTGGCAACAGTCACATGCAATTCCCTGGGCTTGGACTCTTCATCCCTCTCCAGGCTCATTCTTCAAACATCCTTGGGGGACCCTTTCTCTTCCTTTACACGCCCCCTTCCCCAACTAGCTGATGTCCCCTGGTTACAAGGTTTTATTTAGATCATTCGGTACTTCTACTTTATGGCACAAACGCAAATCACTGTATTAAAATTTGTCTCCTGCTTCGGTGAGGACAGGAACTACATCTGCCTTGCTCACGGCTGGCACACGGTAGTTACTCAACCAAAATATGCGGAGTGACACTCCAACTCGGTCCGTCTGGCTTCCAGTTCGCACTTCTTCCAACTGCGGTCCCGCTGCTCTTGGAGAAATAGTTCCAAGATGTAAATTAAAAAAAATCTCAACAGAAAAAGCTAGAATAGAAAATAAAGGGAAAAGCCTTCATTTCTAGGATCAACGGAGGACCTTAACTGAAACTGCTCACCGCGAGGTGTGACGACCGCAGGAGGGCGTCAATCAAGAAAATGCCCCCTTGCCCCAAAGGCGAGTGGAGCTAAGCTGCACAGAGCCGAAGCCACACCGGGGAGCGGCACAGCCTCAATAGAAAACACGTGCCAAGTGGAAAAGCGGGGCTGCACGCAGCTGCGACCCCTTGGACCCGGGGAGCGGGGACGTGGAGCAGCCCCCACTGGGTCGGAGAATGCAGTTTTTGCCTGGAGCCACAGCACCCAGGCTTTCCCTTGATTCCCACCCCTAGGGGCTTCTGCCTTCTCCCAGGAAAGTGGCAGAGTCCGGGGCCGCACGAAATGAAACGGGCTGGAGCGGCCATGAGTCCGGAGCACCTTAAGTCTAGTCGCCCTTACTTCGCCAGGACGTGGCTGAGGAACGGAGATCCCTCTCCCCGGACTCCCGGAGAGGCCCAGGGCACCCCCTCCCGCTAAGAGCCCAGGAGACGCCCGGGGCAATAGCTAGTGCCGCCGCCAGTCCAGGGAGCGCGCCGACCAGGGAGGCTACTCTCAGGCCAGCGAACGCACGGCCCTGCCACTGGCCTCCACCCTGGCCGGGCCGAGTCCGGTGACCCCTCGCCGGGGGCCGGATGCCGCCACCCTGGGCTCGGGCCTGGATCGGTGCCCCCGAGTTTCGGCAGAGCTGCCTCCCGGCCGGGCTGAGACTGCCCCGGTCCGCGTTCCCGGAAGCTGCTCCCTCTCGCCTCCCGCGGCGGACGCGGTCCCGGGCTTTCTTCGAGGGCGTCCCGGGCCAGGGTGCCGGGAGCCCCGAGCGACGACAGCTGGGCACCGGGGCGCTGTATCCCCGGAGTCGGGAGCCAGCGCGTCCCGGGGGCGGAGAGCTCGGCCGGCGGGGGCGGGCCGAGGCTGGGGGAGGGAGGTGGCTCCCGGGGCTCCGCGCTATTGGCCGCGGGGCCCGGCGGCAGGAAGGGGCCAGAGAGCGCGGCCCCACCCCGCGGCCAGCAGAGCCTATCGCCGGGAGCGCGGAGCGCGGATAAATGTAGCGCCGCGGCGCGGGCCGGCAGCTCTCCGACGGGCCGGAGCGCGGCGGAGCCATGCAGTACCCGCACCCTGGGCAGGCAGCGGCGGGCGCCGTGGGGGTGCCGCTGTACGCGCCCACGCCGCTCCTGCAGCCCGCGCACCCGACGCCGTTCTACATCGAGGACATCCTGGGCCGTGGGCCCGCCGCGCCCACTCCCACTCCCACGCTGCCGTCCCCCAACTCCTCCTTCACCAGCCTCGTGTCCTCCTACCGGACCCCGGTGTACGAGCCCACGCCGATCCACCCCGCCTTCTCACACCACTCCGCCGCCGCGCTGGCCGCCGCCTACGGACCCGGCGGTTTCGGGGGCCCTCTGTACCCCTTTCCGCGGACGGTGAACGACTACACGCACGCCCTGCTCCGCCACGACCCCCTGGGTAAGGCGGCTGGGGTCATGGCGGGGCCGAGCGGAGGCGGCGGCGAGGAAGGCGCCACTCGGCAGGTGGCTGCGCCCAGGAGGCGGCGGGGGCGGAGGGGTAGGCAATAGAAAGTTGTGGCAAAGGTGATAGAAAAGCGGCTCCAGTGCGCGCGCGGGGCCGGGAGACGCGGGCACCGGCGGCGCGCGGGCCGAGTGACCGCACCGTGACTCAGATTGGTTTCCCTGAACCTTGCAGGCGTCGGGGCGCGCGGGCCGCGGCGAGACCTCGGGCGCTGCCGCCGGGGCTGGCAGCCGAGGGCAGTTCTGGGGCGCGCGTGTCGCCTTGGGTGGGGTCCCCTTAGCTGGAGGGACCGGGAAGGGAGTGCCAAGGAGCCCGGGTCGGCCCCCGCGGGGCAGGGATAGTTGCCGGGCCCGGGTGGTTACGGGGCTGGACCTGGTTCAACAAGCTTGTGCAGTGAAAGAGCCTGACCCTTTCCGTTCATACAGGAAATCTTGAGTTCTCGATAGGAGTAAATCTGGTTTCAGAAGCTGTTAAGTGTTTTCCTGGCTGCGTGAAGCAGACCCTTCCCCCGGAGTAGTGCACGCTGCTGATTATTTTATCGACATCCTCAATACAGACAAATTCAGGAAACACTCGACTTCTGATAGCCGGGATCCGTTTTTCTGATATTGTTCATTTCCTCTGTGTGGGATGTGACTTTATGGCAGCTAAAATAACCAGTTGCTTCCTTTTGAGGCTGTTTTGCACTAGTCTGAAGCCTGACGTAAGCAAAATCTCGAAAAAAAAAAAAACCCAAAACCAACAATGCCAGCTTTCAAAGTGTTTAGGCGCAGGTCTGCAGACTGACGGAAGAACGGACGGACGGTCTGACACGTCTTTGGAGTAGGAAGGGCAGCGCAGACACCTCAGGCATATAGAATTGGCGGGGCTTGTCCTTAGTGCGCAGCCTAAGACCTAAGGCGCCCGTGATACACGCTGGGGTGACCCTTGGCGCCTCCGGTATCTGAAGCCCCGACGTAAATAAGGAGACCGGGCTGCTTGCCTCTGGCCACCAGGGTTTTAAATCTGCTCTCTGTTATTGGCAGCTTCTGCAGAGACCCTGCAGACATCTACCATTTTAATTAACAGTTAATATCATTACTGTGGTACGGCCTCTAGCGTAGTTCCTCACTTTCTCACTGTTGGAGAGATGGGGGTGGAGGATTATATTTTAGTTCTCTTTTTTAAAAAGTTATTATGCTATATATTTGATCCCAGCCTCTAGGGTTTCGTGCTGCGGTCCCGGAGTGGCTCCGTTATCCTGCTGGGGCCGGAGCGGGACGCTCAGCTGGCCGGGCCTGAGGGCGAACGTTTTCACCCAGCGCGCCCTGGGTTTCCTTGGGTTACTGCTGGGACTTCGCAGGAGGAAGCAAAGGGTTTTTCGAGATAGACCAACAGGAAACACATTGACGGAAATGTTGCCATAGCCCACGGGGCGGCTTTAACTGGCCGCCCCCGCGAGCCGGGTGTGAAATCAGAGGAGGCCGCTGCGACCTGGATCCAGGATTGGAAGCTCCACGCTCGGCCTAAAGCTGGCGCCGGGCTCAAGGGCTCCCGCAGCAGCCTGGCCCGTGGTCAGCTGGTGAGGCTCCCGCCGTCGGCCTCTGGCTGCAAACTGCCTTCGGTCCTGTAACGGCTTCACTCCTCCCCAACAGACACTCAGGGTTATTTGGAAAGTGCGGTTCACCAAGGGAGAGGACCTAGGGGTGCAAAAAGTTGTAGCTAAATTCGAGAGCGACTGCTTAAAGAGAGCGATGATATTTTAAGCTCCATCTATAATGGGCTTGAACTTATAGATTCTTTTGGGGGGGTCAAAGATTTGTTTTGGGGGAATCAAAAGATTTGTTGGTATCTATCTATGGGTATGATGGTTGCGTGTATGTTTCTGTGATTGTCCAATGTGGTCTGTGCATATGCAGTGTAGGTGTGTGACTTTGGCTGTTTCTGTGTCCCTGCCTATGTATGCGTATTGGTGGCAGTATGTTGAGTCCATGTGTTAGTGAGTGTATATGAACATGTCTGGTTGGGGGTTCTCCGAAGTCTCCTTACCCCCTCTGTCACCCTCAGGACCTGGTCTTAGGTTGCCAGGTTGCTCCAGGGCCATCACTAATCACCCCACACCACTCTTGCTGCCCACAGGCAAACCGCTGCTCTGGAACCCTTTCTTGCAGAGGCCTCTGCATAAAAGGAAAGGAGGCCAGGTGAGGTTCTCCAACGATCAGACTATCGAGCTAGAGAAGAAGTTTGAGACCCAGAAATACCTCTCCCCACCTGAGAGGAAGCGTCTGGCCAAGATGTTGCAGCTTAGCGAGAGACAGGTGAGCACACTTGGGGCCTGGGACGGGCTCCTGGGGGCAGGCATCACAGGGCAGAAGAGAGATATGGAGCCACTGTGTGCTCTTGTTTGTCGCGCCTTTCTGTCCAGCTTCTGAGGGTCTGCTCTCCAGCCCGGGACCTCCCTCCTCCCCACCATCCCTTGGGATTCTGGGATGGTGGCAAGTTTTCTTTGTTTTTTTTTTCTGTAGGTCAAAACCTGGTTTCAGAATCGACGCGCTAAATGGAGAAGACTAAAACAGGTATGGACATGGTTCTGTTTCTATGGAAATAAATATTTTTATCAGGTTATCTCAATGCAAGGCCTGTTATAGGTTGTATGCAAAAGTCATTTGAGAGACTATTTAACCTCTTCACCTTGATTAAAAAGGCAAATAGTCTTGCTGAAATTCAGGATGAGTTGCTCAGGTGGCAGTAATGCTAAAAGCACCTAATGCAGTTCCTATATCAATTATGCTTGGGTTTTCACACACTGGCTAGTAAAACTCCTGGCTAATTGTTTTATAAACCCCATATGTTGTTTATCTAATTAACGCAGGAAAGATAAAGTAATTGACAGTAAATGACTTAAGCAGTTATCTTTGGGAGAAAATTGTTTCTTTTATTTACACAGCCATAATAAAACCAGGCAGAGCTCAAGAGTAAATATAAGGAAATAAACACCTTTAAGTCTTGTTTTTTAGAGGAATTAAATACCAAAGAGTTTAAAAATTATTTTCTGTGTAATGCTGGCTCTTAAAACGAATATAAAATCATTAAGAGACTATCCAAGCCTATTTGAAAAGTAGCTTAAACTTTCTAACAGTCTTCCAATGACCTTGTTATGCAATACATGATCAAAAAAGTAAAGGCTAATTCAGTTTTTAAAGGTGCTCTATTAAGTTAAGGCTAAAGATTTGTTTATGGTGTCCTAACCTGGATGTCTTCTTTAAAATAATCTGACGATTGATGAATTGTTCATTTGCCTGTGTATGCATAGTTTATAGTAAATAAAATATTTTTGAAACAGTAGTATGAAGGGGGAAATTGAAAGTAGTGTGCTTTTTTAAATATAGTGATCATAAAACATTTCATTAAAAAACAAGATAGTGTCACAAAGAACACTTTGAAGCAGGAAATAAAATTCTCATAATTTTATTATTTTGATGTGATTAAAAATATTCAGCTTCCCTCTCAATTTCTGACCTTGCGCATATATATGTTACATAGTTGCAAGCCTGGTGAATCTATCTATTCTGTAGTCTTGCTTAAAAAAAAAACCCTTATAATGTTTCTATATAGTGTTTATGTCCATTTTAGACAAACACAGGATTAAAACTTCACTAACTCATTTCTTGGTTAAAAGTGTGGCTGCAGTTTACCAGGGACTTTAAAAATGAAGGTACCTATGTAATAAGAGAATATTTTCCAGAAAGTTACCCCAGATTTTAATTAAGTTGTAGTTGTTTTCTCTTTTCAGTTGGCAACATTCTTCCAGTTCTGCATTATGTATTTGCCATGATTTTGTAACCTATTACACATGCTTCTGTACGTATGTTTATAAACGTACTTCAGAAAATGGATGACATTGATTCCATCTAATAATTTTGAAACTTTATCCTTAATCACTATTTAGCATCCATTTAAAAAATGCCTAGAAGATCGTATTAATTGGCAAGATCTAACTATTTGAAAAATGATGATAATGTGTATCCAGTGATCTGATTTCTTTTTTCCCCTAAACTCTTAAGAATCTTGAGATGGTGGGTTTGGGCTGGAATTAGTGTTCATTTGACATAATACATTAGAGTTATATTTGGAATTGGTTGTTCTTATATGGCAAGTGTATAATCTTTCTCTGATATGAAAAGAACTTCTTCCAAAGTGAGGGGAAAAAAGTATGTATTATCTATGTAAAGATTATAGCTAAAAGCAATCAATAAGCTAAAAATTAAAAAGACAGTAGAGGGTGAAAAGACATTTTGATTTATATTTCATGATCTACCAATATCCATTTTCATCCTCTTCATTAAGGAGAACCCTCAAAGCAATAAAAAAGAAGAACTGGAAAGTTTGGACGATCCCTGTGATCAGAGGCAAGACTTACCCAGTGAACAGAATAATAAAGGTGCTCTGGATAGCTCTCAATGTTCGCCTTCCCCTGCCTCCCAGGAGGACCTTGAATCAGAGATTTCGGAGGATTCTGATCAAGAAGTGGACATTGAGGGTGATAAAGGCTATTTTAATGCTGGATGATGATCACTGACATTGGCACATTTGGAAAACCGGACCTGGGAAATATTCTCAGCAGAAAAATCTCATAGACAACTGGAAAACTATATGAAAAAGGGAGTCAATTTTCAGGTGTTCTGGAAACCTAAAATATTTGGTGTACTGGCTAACTAACAAACACATTGAAACCTTAATTTTGGCTTAAGGAATAGTTTATATATTGATTTTAGGTTGTTCAATAAGGGGACCTTTCACTGATTAAATTTACCCCCTTTCTAAAGAAGTAAAAGTTTTTTTCTATTTATAAAAAGTAATTTTGAACTTTTTTGGTTAAATTTTTAAATTATAACTTTAAAGAACTTTGTAGGATATTCTTGAATACCTTTTCTACAATCTTCATCCCACTTAATCGAAAACCAAAAGGTACCCCAAATCCAGAGGTATGCCTTGGGTGGGGGGCACACATTTCTGTGAGCCTTAGAATATTTTAAAAGGAAACATTCTTTAGTTTTGTATTACGTTTTTATACTGCTGCCTTAAATCCATAAAGCAGCTCAGAGCTAGTCTCCAGGATGGTTGTGTGCCTTTTCTCAGAGATACAGCTGATAATCCTAAATGCTTGTTTTGTTCTATCACTTACTACCTTACCTGTTTGACTAAGGTGTTAAGGATAGTACTGCCCAGTTCAAGCAGACAAACTGACTGAGTAACTAAAATTAAGCACAGATGAACAGGGAAATAGCTTGTAGATATTGTTTTATACCAAACTGTATATATATATATAATGTGTATATATATAATTGTTTACTGTAAAAAACATAGCCAAAATGGTGTTTTGTTTTGTTTTTTTAAATGAATAACGTGTCTATAAAATAAATATGTCGGTGGACCGACTGACATCGTCAGATCTCTCGTTCTTTGATTAGAACAAACCCACACCTCTTTTTACACCTGCCTCCGAGTGTCTGGCATTGGTGCTGGGCGCCCACCCACCAGCGCTGGAGCCTCAGGCGGTGTGTCTCACTGGGGCTCCTGTAGCCGGGAGCACCCGCCAGCGCGGTTCTGTGCCTCTGTGCCGTGGCCAGCGGGTGGGAACCTGGAGGGTAGATTTGGACCTTTTCCTGCATGTTTGCCATGTGCTTGGTGTGTGTTGCACCTGGGGCTGCGGGGAAGGCTCCAGCGCTCCTAGACCTGCAGTCTGGCAGGTTGGAAAAGCGGCCTGGCGCGCCAGGCGGCGGGAAGGGCTGCGGAAGCGCGGCTGCCTGAGTCCCATCGATTCGTGGCGGCTGCTGGGCTGGCCCCCGGGCTGTCCTTGACCAGCGTGAGTCAACACTGTGTCATCCCCTGGTGGCTGAGCCGGGGTTGGGGGGTTTGCTTGCAGGGGTGGGGGGCGGGTGGAGCCGGGGAGGAGCGGGAGGTAGTTCGTGCCAAGACAGCAATTCTCATGCTTCAGAGAGCTTCAAAATCACCTGCAGAGCTTGCTGGAACTCCTTGCCGGGCTGGCCCGGGTCAGCCCCTGCCCTAGCCCCAGAGTTTCTGCTTTGGTAGGACTGAGGTAGGACAGGGAATTTGCATTTCTAACAAGTATCCAGCTGGTTTCAAAGTTCCTGGTACCGAGCTTTGAGAACCACCGTTCTAAGTGAGCCGGAATTCCCCCCTCATACCTCCCTCAGCAGCTTAGAGGGAGGAAGAGGGAGGTGGGCCCTATCCAAGGTGGTGGGAGCCAGAGTTTGATGGTTGAGGGAGGGAGCAGGCTCAGGAAGTGGTGTTAGGAGGAAGAATGAAAGTATTGAGGGTGGGTGAGAGGCTGAGGTGGCCTGAAGTTTTGGATTGGCCCAGGTGTTACTCTTCTGCATCTAGCTGCTTGCCTAGCTGAGCCATCAGCTCCCTGAGGGGTCCAGAAAAATGATGAGAGATCTGCAAGTGGAGAAGCTCAGAAATCTCTCCCTCTATCCTGTGTCTCCACGGAGGTCCCCAGGTGTTGTGGAGCTGGGTACCTCCTGGCAGAGGTCCATTAAGGCGGCTGACCAGGGTTGTGGCTCCCTGGCATGGGCCGTCAGGTGAAGACAATGAAAAAGTCATTGCTCTTAGGGGGTGGTCACATCCTGCCTCCTTGGAATAGCCTGGAATTGTCTGTGAATTTAGATTGTATTGGGTTCTTAGGCAGAGAGCTGTGCATAGGCCTGGAAGTTAACAGATTTGAGTTGAAACTTTAGTTCTTGGCCTCATTCGTTCATCTGTAGAATGAACATGGTCTAGTTGCTTTATATGGCCCTTTCCAGCCACCAAATTCCCAGCTCAGTTCAAGCTCTTTATCTTTATTATTTCTTCTATTTCTGTGTCTCCTCAATGTTGGAGCCCAAAGCAGACATCTAGTGGGAGGGTTTCCTTTCCCATCAGGTGCAGCCTCCAAGCTCCCTGACCCTGCCTGACAGGTTACATCAGAGTTTCAAAGGTCATAATCAGTCTCCTTTGAAAATGGTGCTGTCTGTATCAGAGAGGAGAGAATGGGAGGCTTGTGGGCCTAATATTGAATTAAAGCAATCCTGAAATCAGTGTGTGTGTTTTGCTCCTGGAGATAACCTCTGGTTAATGTTTATTCTTGAGAATAACTGTATCTTGACTATCAAGCAGAAAAATAACAGGCTTATGTATTAATGGACACTAGAAAAGTTGAGCGGTGAAATCTTATTTTAAAGTAGATGATCCCTGAAACCAGGCAGTTTTCCAATTTTAAGATATTCCTAACTCTCTTCAAGTTGCTCATGTTCTGAATCTAAACATGTCCTTAAGAAGGAAGTGCTATGTTCTCAGGACACAGGTTGGCATTAACTGTTTTCCAAAGTGCCCTGTTGCAGATTGCCAATGAATATTTACAAATTCTTGCTACAATCCAGGCATTTTTCATTTGTTTGTCTTTTGGCTATTTCATGTTGAAGCAGCATGTATGACCTTTATAGCACAACTCCTGTCTTGTTTTTAACTCTTTTTATCAGGAGATTCAACTTGAAAACGGTTATCATTTAGCAGAAAGACAAACAGAAAAGCACATTTTTGTAAGCAAAACGTTAATGATTGGAAGAATTGCCCTAATTTCACCATGACAGTGTGTGATTAATCCTCTGGGTCATGTACTTATATTTTAAGTTATTCAGTTCATTGGTCTTTGATATTCAGAACCCTTTCTAACTTAATAGGATATTGATTTTGTTAGATGATGTACTTTGACTCTTTACACAACATCATTTTTAGAGATGACTAGCCTGTTGTGTAGTATTTTATTTAGAGAACTATTGCATAAGGTTTCTTTTTCTTAGTTTTTATGGTTTTCTCAGGGTGAAAGCTGATAAGACATCTTGTGGGAAAAGAGGAAACCATCTCTGATAGTGAAAGTACTTACTCTTTCAACATTTCTGACAGCCCTGTTTTTTTGTGTGTGTGAGTGTGGTTTCTTTGCAGTGAATATTCATTTTAGTTAATGGGGACAGGGCGGGAATTCAAGAAAATGTATTTGGACTTGGGGAGGGAAATGCATTTTGCTGGGGACAGACTGTACTTATCAAAATTCCCATTCCAGTTTTATTGCTTTGTAGAAGATGAAACAAACTCAAACACTCACCTTCACGATTGTTCTTTAAAATCTAATAATGACTCTTTAAATCCGTGATTGGACGTGATGTTTATGTGACAACTGACGAGATGGGACAGGATGTGGAAAACCAATCAATCACCTAGGATGCTTCTAAATAGCCAGGAGTTTGGTATCTTGTAGTAAAAAAGAAAATCTTTTTTTAATGGAAGTTTAAAAAAAAGACTTAAAAATTGATTTTAGAGAGAGAGAAAGAAAGAGAAACAACGATTTGTTGTTCCACTTGTGTATGCATTCATTGGTTGATTCTTGTATGTGGATCCTGTGGATTCAACCTGCAACCAACCTTGGCACCACGGGGGTGATGCTCTAACCCCCTGAGCTACCCAGCCAGGGTAAGTAAAAAATAACCTTAACATTTACTTTTCTTCCCTTTGGGTTTTATGATATTTCAGTTAGACTCTGTTCTTGTCTAATCTAATTTTGTCCCTTGATACATTTTGTGGTGTTGTTGAATTCAGATGAGAAGCATTTCGGAGATTCCTTCCACTCACCAAAATTTCTAGATCCAAGGTCTACAGAGCAGAGCTACCCCTTCCGATGAGGCTGTGGGGAATACTATCTCAGGAATGATACCTTTGTGGATAAGAGCAGGGCTGAAGTAAAAGAAACCAGTCCCTACACCTCCCTTGCTGGCTGGGGGCTTTGGGAAATGTGAATTCTCAGTGTCATCTCAGTTCCTCAGTTCCTCAGAGAGGTGGGTGGCTCATCTGAGAGGAGGTATCAATACCTGGCACACAGTAGACACCAACTGTTAGCCAGAAAAGCTAGAAAGCCCCCACTGACTCCCTTCTTTTGAGGCAGCTCTTTAATCCACAGTTGCAGGCGGGGAAACCTCCTCAGTCAGATGTACACAAATCTCTCCAGACAATGGAGAGGGCTGTGGGGAGGAGACCTTGGAGCTGGCAAAGGCATTTCCTGTCTGCAGAGAATCTTGACTTTGGAGTATCCGGCGGTCACCATGAAGTTTTCAAGGTGGTTGAACCCTATCCTGTGTAGCTACTTTAAAAAAAAAGAAAAGAAAAGAAAAGAAAAGAGAAAAGTCACTGCCAATTGCAAGCAATTTTCCAGATGAAAGCCAATAAGACAACTGCTCACTTCAAAAAAAACTTTAAGCCTGTTTTTTAACCACCAGAGTCTTTTCTAATTTGGAAGGTGAGTTTGGTAGCATGCAGAAATCTTAAATATTAAAAAAGAATCTAATCACTTTCTAAAAACTACTATGAGAGAGGATTAAAGATATACCCCACCCCCATTCATAAATACTTGGAGGAGAAATGCCAGTCAAGTTAGTCTCCATGAATCCTGTTTATTTTTTTTCTTTTATAGTTGAATTATACCCTTCATCCTTCCTCACCTCTCCACTTCTTTTTATTCATCTCCCTTCTCTCCCGTCTCAGGATTCTCTTCCTCATTCAGTTTATTTCCCCTTTAAAAATAGAAAATGACTAGTTTGAACTCTTCAGACAGCACAGTTAGGGCCAAGATTTTCTTCAAACACATAGAAACTTTCCGCTTTGGGGTCAAAATTCTACGTTTGAGGGTGAGGTTGTCAGAGTCCTAATACACTGCCCCCAGCCCTCCAAGGGCAGTGACAGTACTAATAGAAGAGTAATGATGCTTGTCAGTTTAGGGGTCAAGCCCTTGGGAGTGCCAGAGTGTGGCGGAGCTGACCAGGAGATGCTGCAGTCAGGTGCAGGCTCCGCTCGCTCCCGCAGAGCTTTCCAGAGGCCCTTCCTGCAGAGAAAGGGGGTGCAATGCTGTTCCAGAAAGAGGACTGATTGTGTTCATAGACCTGGAGGCGAAAGAGGGCAGGGGGTAAATATAACTAGAATCTTCAGAGGTTTTGCATTTCAGAATTTGAAGGAAGGATTATGGACTGCTATTCTTTATCCACACAGATCTCTTTGCTTGAGCATCTGCAGTTCCTTCTGTGTGAAATTTTCTTCCCCCCAGCTGGCCTCCCCGTGGGCTCCCTCACTTCCCTCAGGCAAGGCCTTCCCCAGCCATCCTAGTTAAAATAGCAGGCTGCCCTCTTCCCTGTTTCCCTCCCACAACTTACTTTTCTCTATCCCCTTTATGACAACCGGGTATAATATTTTTACTTATTACTTATCTCTCCTCATTGCAATTATTAACGCCATGAGGGTAGGGATTTTTGTCTGTTTTGTCTACTGCTGTCTATATCGCCAGGCTGACACATAATAGGTGCTCCATTAGTGTGTGTTAAATGCATGAATGAATGAATGAATGAACATATATGGAGCACTTAATATATATTAAATATTATAAAAATCCTTCACATACTTTATATCACTTAATTCTCCTTAGAACCCTGTGAGGTAGGTACTGTCATCAGCCTCATTTTCCAGATAAGGAAACTGTCACTGAGAAGTTAAGCCCAAGCCCTCAATGACTACAGCAGTCGATGTTGTAATGTGAACTTCCCGATTTAGTCTGTTGTACCCTTGAGAAGGTATCGTGCCAGGTCTAATTCTAGCTATGAGAAGAGAGTTGAGGGCTTTTGTTCATTTCATGCCATTTTCCCCTCTCAATTTAAGTCTAGCATTAAATCTGGAAGGGATTACAGCACAATATAGGGGATATTCAGTTTCTGTGTATGCAGCACTTTAATCTACTACCCTAGGAAACTAATAAATGGACTGCATTATTTCCAGTTTTCTGGGGAAATGAGCATTATAAAATATGCCTTATATCTTTCAAAGTGTTAAAAAAAAAGTCTGCCTCTGGTCCATGGTATTTGCTGTTTCTATTATATAAACTAGTATATTTTTTCTTCGTCTGACCCATTGATGCATGTTCCTTGGGGCCTGTGAATGTTCAGCGGTGCAATGGCTTGCTCTGGTGTTCCTGGCATCTAGCACTGTGTTTGGCATGCAGTAAGCTTTTAATAAATACTCTGCTACAGAATGAAAGTGAAAACCATGTGCCACCCCACCCCTCCCAGCACAGAGGAGAGACATTTCCCTCCCTCTCTCAGCCTTACAGCATCATTCTATTTCCTACCTCATGGCCACCAGAAACAGAGCTTCCCTGGAGGGCTCCAGGAGCACAGTAGACGGTGTAACAGGAGTTGCAAGTGTAGGACAAGGAGTCTCTGCTGGGCTTAGGCATGGGTGTGGCGAGGATGTGTTTAGGTCTACTGAAGCCTACAACCACTAAAAAATGTTCCTCCCCCTCTTTTTACTGACATGAATTTTAAGAGGAAGTGCTTCTGTGGGTTTATATTGGTCATCTTTCCCTTCAGATTTGGCAATTTCATTCCATTTCCAATTCACACTTCTCAATTTCAATCAAGAGTGTTATTTACCTACTTTACTGAAAAATGACACCATTTAGGGTAGCCTGTTATCACTACTACTTTTATCAGTATCATCCATGTAGCAAATGGAAGCAGGAAACCCAGATATTTGAAAGTGATTTCTGGAAGTAACTCAAGAATTGCAAAGAAACAAATGTAGGCAGAGCTTGAATTGCATTTGCTTCACACGCTGGTTCAAAGTTTTAGCTTTTCTTAGCAGCACATGGGATCTGCGTTACTACAGACTTTCCATTAATTGTAAATTAGACCAGACTGATTGATACATGTCTAAGAAATGGCTCCCGGGTGCAGGTTCAGACGTCCAGACGAAGTGGTTTCTTGGACCCCTCCCTCCGTCCCATACATTGACTTGAGGATATGCATATGGGTGGGAGGAGGTAGCTATGGTGGTATTTGAAGCTGTTGATTAGTTACTGGAAGGCAAAATCGTAGGCTTCACCAAGGAACTACCTGATGTCATTTAGGTTTTTTAAATCCCTCAAATACCATTCTGCCCAAAGCAGCTGCCTCTTGTTTAGATGTTATTTCAGGCATTAAGAAAAACACAATGCTGTTGGTAACCAGGGAATTTAAACCAGCAATTTCTGGAATATGTTGTTCTGAATCTTAGCCCTTATTCGGTATTATCTGTCCTGTGTGAAAATGGGACACTGAAATATATTTACATTTGGATAGTGTTTTACTTTTCAAAAAAGTTTCTCAAAGTCCTGTGGTTATAAAATATGTATTTTTTAAGAAATAAAATTGTTTCTAAAATGTCAATTTAATTAAAAAAATACTGTGGTATAACTTACATACAAAAGCGTTCACAAACTATAGGTGTGTGACTCACAAAATGGATATACCATTTAACTGGAATCCATATGATGGCATAGAACTAGTGGACACCTAAAGGTCCCTGTATCCCTCCCCACCCCAGGTCACTGTCCCCATGGCCTCCCCACCCCAAGTCACTGTCCCCATGGCCTCCCCCAGGAGAACCACTATCCTGACTCCAAACAGCACAGATTCATTTGCTGGTTTTTGAACTTCATATAAATAGAATCATACAGTGCACCCTATTTGATTTCTGGCTTCTTCAGTTTACTTTTCTGTTGGTAAAATACATCCATGTTATTGTGTGATGTTGTTTATTCATTCCAACTGCTGTGTAATACATTGTGTGAATTTCTACTTTAAATAATCCATTTGAACATAAAAACTATACCACAAAATTTCCAAACGTTTAAAAGCAATAATGCCCTGTCCAGGTGGCTCAGTTTGTTAGAGCGTCATCCCACACACCAAAGTGGCTGTGGGTTTAAGTCTTGCTCAGGGTGCACGCCTAGGTTGCAGGTTCGACTCCCAGACAGTTCCAGGACGGGGCGCATGTGGGAGGCAAGCAATCAGTGTTTTTCACATCAATGTTTCTTTCTCTCCCTTCTTCTCTCTTTCTGAATCAATAAATGTATCTTCAGATGAGGATTAAAAATAAATAAATAAAAATAAAAACCACTAATGCTTTCACATATTGTAACCAGACACTTATTTTTCAAAAGACATAATCCTTATGTAATTCCAAGGCTCCTAGATACACTGAAGGAAAGACAGCAGAAAGACCAAGGTCATCATTAAGATACAAACGACTACAACCCCTTGCATATTAGGAGATCTGGGAATATGAGTAACAAAGAGAATATCTATTTTTTCTATTCAGGGGTTAAATTATAAAAAACTATTCTGCAGACAACATTCCAAGATTAATTTATGTTGTTATACGTAGTTGTTCATGACAAAAAACTAAGTAAGGAGTCAAAAACAAATCTCAAATTTATTTTAACTCTGGATGTAAGTCTCTGTGTATTGTAGTATTTTTATGCAGTAACTTCAGGAATTTAGTGTGCAACCTATTCCACTTTTATGTTCCTGTTACTTTGCAGGTTGTAATTATGAAGATGCCATGAAAAGATGGCCTGGCTTTGACTCCTGGATTTGCTGTTAAGTGGTAGTAAGGCTTTGGATATGGCACCTACCCTCTCTGGGTCTGTTTCTTCATCATAAAATGAGGGGCTTGGACGGGTCACCTAATTTAATGCTGCATTTAACACTGAGATGCCATGTTTTTCTGTTCTATGAGGTCTGTCCAGAGGGTATCCAGCCATGTAATATGAATAATAGACACATTTATTGAAGAAGATACAAGAAACATTGTACATAGGACAACGATGTCTTAGTCCTCTTCAAAGTAGGCACCTTGGGACCTCATACAGTTCTCCCAATAACTATCAGCTGCCCTGTCATATTTTTCTGAATCTCATCAATGGTCTGAAATCTCTTTCCTTTCAAAGGTGATTTTAGTTTGGGGTAAAGCCGGAAGTCTGGGCTGTAGGGGGACTGAGTCCCCTGGATGATTTGATGTTCCACTAAAAAACTCTGCACGAGACATGATGCATGAGTGGGCACATTATCCTGATGAAGCTGTCAATCACCAGTTGCCCATAGCTTTGGCCTTCTGAATCATTTGAATAGTTCCTTTGGAGGAATGTTCAAGCTTAATGCAAAATTTGACGCAGATTCATTGTTCTACCCGCTCAGTCATTTTGAATGTGACAACCGCACAGTACACATGCTCACTCAACGGCTTCTACCGCCTCCACTGACTAGTACAGTGAACTTGTCATTGTTCACGCATGTGCATTCCAGTCCTCTCTCCTTGGCTGTCAGATTACATCGACCTCTTGCAAACTTTTCTTGTTACATTAACAATAGCTGGACTTTTTCTGGACAGACCAAATCTTTCTAAAGAATATATTAATCTCCTAACTTTCGGTAATTATGCATTTCAGAAGTTGAGGGGGTGCAAAGAATCTCTCATTTTGCTGGCCCTCTGGCCTTAACTTCCTGAATTGGACTGCTTCTTACACTTGCAGTCAGCTCTAAGGTTAAAACAAGGCTCAGCCTCCATCAAAGCCAATGACAGCCCACCCCACGGAAGTGTTCCACGGTAAAGCATTTCTAGTAATCCCCAAGCTGTCCATCTAATGATAGAGTATTTAAGTGAACTCTAATGTTGATTACAACTCTTCTGTCAAATTATTAAATTAATTTAACCATTCATTCAGCAAATATTTATCAGGCATCTACTATGTGGCAGGCACTATGAGAGCCACTGGGGTATAATTTGGATAAGACAAAGTAGCATAAATTTGGAGACTAGAGAAAACATCCTTTGAATTTCTAATATTTAAAGACAAACCTATTTCTGTTCCAAGCATAATGATGATTTGCTTGCTATATAACAATACCATTTCAGTTCTTAAGTTTTTCTTTCCCAAAGCTCTTAACCAAACAATCTACAGCAAACTAATAACACATGGGCATTCCGAAGTTCTAAATAACCAACCAAGGCAACCCTGCTTATAGCATTTCTCCACCAATGCCCTCGATTTTCCTCATTTTCATCTTGGCCTTATGGATCTACTTCATCCCCAACTTACTGTGGGGTGAATGACAACCCGAGTGTCCTTAACAAATGACATTATCTAGAATCCCACACCCAGACCTGTCATCTCTTCCTCACCATTTCCTTCCTTTCCCACTGGGGCTGTGCATCTGCCCACCAGCCCTGCTTTCCCCCAGGTGACTCCACTTCAGGGGGTGTGCGGTTGGCTGGCTTTCTTCCTTCCTCCTTCTGCCCCTCCAGCATGGGTCTTACTTCCTTTTCTTGCCCTTCTTTTTCTTCTGTCTTATTTGGAGCCAAAATCTTTCAAGGAAAGCTGAAGAGAGTCAAATTGGATCAATGAAATGCCTCTTTTAGGAAAAGGAAAATTATAATTCTTGAAGGGAAAATTAGGGGAAGTACCCAGAAATGCCTTGGGAATCTTCATAGACCCCTTCTACCATCATCTGAGAGTGGCTTTAAATCAACGTTGTTTTCTGTTTTTATTACTATAATTATGACAGTTTGTTTTCTCCCTTGTAGATAAGGGCTGTTTCAGTTATATATGGATTGAATAGGCTTCAGTGTTCTACACCAAAACCTGGTCTTTTTAGATTTAATTTTATTTATTTTTAGAGAGAGGGGAAGGGAGGGGGAGAGAGAGAGAGAGAGAGGGAAACATTGATGTGAGAGGAAAACATCAATCAATAGCCTCTTGTATGTGCCCCAGCTGGGGAATGAGGCAGCCACTCAGGCATGTGCACTGACTAGGAGTTGAATTGGGCAACCTTTGGCTTTGCAGGACAACACCCAACCAACCAACCACATGAGCCACACCAGTCAGGGCCAGAACCTTGTCTTTTTTAATCATCTATCTATCTATCTATCTATCATCTATCTATCAATCATCTGTCTATCATCTATCTATCTATCTGAAATCATGTTAATTTTTCTTTGTATGATAGTCATACACTCTCAGTGAGAACTATTTGCAAACTAAAAAAAGTATGTAGAAGAAAACAGCAATCACCCAGAACCCCACCATTCAGGGATAACATCTGTGTGAATTTATGGACATCTTTTTTAGTTCATTTTCCCTGCGTAGTTTATACAGGGGGGTCAAAAGTAGGTTCACAGTTGTTCAGCTGGAAAATAATAAAAAAGTTAATAAATAATTATGGAACAATAAACTATGTTTCATGGACTCACAACTGTAAAACCTACTGTTGCCTCACCCTGTATGAATAATTTTAAATTTTGACATGTTTTATCTTAAAATTATTTTTGAAGAGTTAAAAATGGTTACAAGTGTAAATAATACAAAAAGTAATCGAGTAAAAGGTAAGTGTCCCTCCCATGCCTCTTTGCCTGCCCTGGCCACCTGATTTACCAGTGGAGGCCGTCTCTCAGTGATTTCACCAGTGGTCTCCTGGCAGCAGTCTACGCACACACAAACACACGTGTCACTGTCTCCCCCTCCTCTGCCCCCGTACAAATCATAATGCATTTCACATTCTTTTTGATAGCTTGCTTCTTTTCACTTAGCAATCAATCTTGAAGATTGTCCCATATCAGTATAAATAGAGCTTTTCTTTTTCATTTTTGGTGGGGAGGGGAGCTGGCTGGACTGTATTTCATTTTATGTCTGGATTCCATCTAATTTGATGTACATTTAGGTTGTTTGCAGCCTTTTGCTGTTACAAACAATGCTACACAGATGTCTTGTATGTGAGCCACTTCTGCTCTAGCATATCTAGGACATATTTCTACAAATGGAATCATGGGTCAAGTGGTATGTGCATTCTTTATATAGATAGATATTGCCAATTCACTTCCTATGTTTTATCATAATTGAGATTATGCTGAACATGCAATTTAAATATTTTCTTTTATAAATATTATTTCAGTGGTTGCATAATGCATTCTTATGTCGTGATGCCATAATTCCTTAATTCTTTTGTTGTTGGCTTGTATAATATTGTTTTGGTTATAAAATTTTAAGAAATGAGCACAATTTACCTCTATTTCAGTTTAATTTCTTCTATAGTATACTTACAAAATATTACTCATTGAGCCAAAAGGGTGAACATTTGATATATAGTGTGAATTTTTTTCCTGAGAAAGTTCTATTAATTTATATTTGTGGAGGACAAGGCTCATTTCACCATATCTTTACTAACAGGGAATGCTGCTTTCTAATCTTTCTTAATGGTATGGGAGGAGAATGACAGAATTTAAAAATTTTTTAATATTAAGAAATTTAATTACTTTATAGACAACTCGTTCTTTTTTAGCATATTATCTTTCATGTCTTAGTCTTGTTTTATGGATTAATTTGGACTTTTTATATTGGGGATATGACTTTTCATCTTATTTATTAATATTTTTCAGTTTCTAAAAATACTGCTTATAATTTGGATGTGAAAAATTTTGTGTAGTCAGATGTAGCAATATCTCCTTTATGATTTCTTTTATTTCTCTTAAGCTTAGAAAATCGTTCCTCATTCAGAGAGCAAATGGGCATCCACCTGCATTAAAAAAAACTCTCCTTTCTTCCATGCTTTTATTCCTTCCCACCCTTTCTCTCTCTATTTAACTTTTAACGTACCTGGAATTTATTTTACCCCACAGAGTAAGAAGTGAGGGGCCAAACAAAAAATTTCTCTCCAATATCTAACCACATGTCTCATTCATTCAATACTTCTTTTTTTGGCTCTTTTTCTATATTAAATGTCTAAATGTTAGTGTGTGGAGTAACTGCCATGTTGTTACAGTGTGGTGTCTATTTCATATATTTGTGGCTGAATTTAAGGACTAGAATTTGCTTTCTGCAGCAGGATGACAGGTACTACTCAACCTTACATATAATCAGTTTTGTCCTTCCTCCAAGGTGTGGGCTAGCTTTTGAATAAACAGCTAGCATTTGATTTTACCATATCTGAGTCTTCTCATTCATTATTTTACTTTTGCACCACAAATGAAGGGACTGTCAGAACATAGGAAACGACTGAACTTAATCACCATACTATAGACTGTGTCTATGAGGTTTTACTTTTTAAAGGGAGGGATAAATGGTGACAGAAAGAGACTTGGCTTTGGTTGATGAATACACAATGCAATATACAAATGATGTATTATAGAATTGTACCCATGAAACCTGTATAATTTTACTAATCAATGTCACCCCAATAAGTCTTTAAAAAGTAGAATATGGAACTTAAGAATCACAGAACTTAGGAAGCGTTCCGTGTCTCACTGTCTGAGGAGCAGATGCCCTGCTCTCCAGCCCATTAATATTTTAAATTGTACCACTCAGGCTCATATCAGGCAAAACCTTAGATTAAAAAACCAGGTAACACTTACTGGAGGCTTATATATTTTTAATTTTTTCAAGTCCATTAATATTCTCAGTAAAGTTAAATGTTTTCTAGATATAATTCATAATCGTGAACAAAATTTTAATTTATTGACATAAAATTCACATAATAGAAAGTTAATCATTTAAAAAATTTTTTTTAAAATTTAATTGGTGTTCAAGTACAGTTGTCTCCATTTTACCCACCCACCCCACTCCCCACTCCAGCCATCCCAGCTTCCCACCCTTGATCCTACCCCCTTTGGTTTTGTCCATGTGTTCTTTATAGCTGTTTCTGAAAACTCTTCCCCCCTTTTCCCCCATTATCTCCTCCCACCTCCCCTCTGGTTACTCTCAGTTTGTTCTCAATTTCAATGTCTCTGGTTGTATTTTGCTTGCTTGTTTGTTTTGTTGATTATGTTCCACTTATAGGTGAGATCGTATGGTATTTGTCTTTCACCACCTGGCTTATTTCACTTAGCATAATGCTCTCCAGTTCCATCCATGCTGTCGCAAAGGGTAGAAGCTCCTTCTTTCTTTCTGCTGTGTAGTATTCCACTGTGTAAATGTACCACAGTTTTCTTATCCATTCATTTACTGATGGACACTTAGGTTGCTTCCAGCACTGGGCTATTGCAAAAATAACACTGTTATGAACATTGGGGTGTGTAGGTTCTTTTGAATTGGAGTTTCAGGGTTCTTAGGGTATAATCCCAACAGTGGAATTGCTGGGTCAAAAGGCAGTTCCATTTTTAGTTATCTGAGGACATTGCGTACTGTTTTCCACAGTGGCTGCACCAGGCTCATTCCCACCAACAGTGCACTAGGGTTCCCTTTTCTCCATATCCTCTCCAACACTTGTTGTTTAGTGATTTGGTTATGATGGCCATTCTCACTGGTGTGAAGTGGTATCTCATTGTGGTTCTAATTTGCATCTCTCTGATGGCTAGTGATGCTGAGCATCCTTTCATATGTCTCTGGACCCTTTGTATGTCCTCTTTGGAGAAGTGTCTGTTCAAGTCTTTTGCCCATTTTTTAATCGGGATTTTTGTTTTTGAAGTTAATCATGTTAAAGTGAACAATTCTGTGGCATTGAGTACATTCATAATGTTTTGCAACCACCTTTATTCTGTTCCAACATGTTTCCATCACAAAATAAAATTCTGTGCCCATTAAGCAGGCATTTCCCATCCTCTCTCTTCCCTCCAGCCCCTAGCAACCACCAGTCTGCTTTCTGTCTCTATGGATATTCACATAAATGGGATAATACAATATGTGATCTTTTTTTGTCTAGCTTCTAAAACATTAGCATAAAGTTTTTGAGGTTTACCCATGTTGTAACATGTATCAGTATATCATTCCCTTTTGCAACTGAATGATAGTCCATTGTACAGATATATACAATTTGTTTATCCATCTGTCTTTTGATAGTTATTGGGTTGTTTCTACCTTTTTGCAGACATAGATCCAGTTGTCTCAACAGCACTTGCTGAAGAGATTACTCTTTTCCCACAGAATGGTCTTGCACCCCTGTCAGAGATCCAATGCCCATAGGGTTCGTTTCTGGATTTTCAATTTTACCCCATTGGTCTCTATGTCTCTTTTTGTGCTGGTACCATGATGTTTTGGTTACTATAGCTTCATAGTAAGTTTTGAAATTCCAACTTTTGTTGTGAATTTTCCAACTTTTTTCTTCTTTTTCAGGATTGTTTTGGCTGAGGGTTTATTATATTCCAGATACTGCTATGACCCTAGCACACATCATGTTATATAGTTCACGTGGCAACTCTGTGATGTAGATGTTAACATCCACATTTTACAGGTTAGGTGATTTGACTGAGGCTACCAATCTGGTGGTAGATCTAGGATTAAATCTAAGGTTATCTAACTCTAGAAACTACTTCCTTAAGAATTCTATATTACCACTTCTGTCAAAAAGATTAGGGACCAATGGACCTTTTTAGCATTGCTTTCTTTAAGTAAAAGTTTAGAAATCTGTTTGTGTTGGTAACCTGTGGCCAGGCCAGCCTGGTAATAGATATACTGAAACCCTTTTTTACCTTCCACACTTAGCATTTAATTTTTCTAAGGTTCGTGACTGCTCAGACAGTTTTGCATCCTCCTCCGCCTTCCTCTTTTTGTGATCTTATTTTTTCAGATGGATGTTTTGAGGTTATTTTCTATTTTGAGGAAATCACACAAATCTGATTTATTATCACAACAGCTCAAAAGTGGGCCCTGTTGAAACCCTTGGCATTGTCAATGCTGTAAGCTCCTGTCATTCTCCTTCACTGGATGGGAAACCACTGAGAATGGGTGATGCTCAATAATGTGTTTTGAACTAAATTGTTGTAGAAAGAAATCTTAACCTTCTTAGATGTAGCAATGCAAATATGCAAATGAAGGTTTTGCTATTGTAAGTGTGCATGATATTAAAAGCAAATATACAATACATGCTATATTGGCAAGCTGTTTCTATATTTTTGAGTCATTTTCTGTGTATCAGTCTATCATCTATCTAGTTTTTTATAATTTGCATTCAGTAGAATGCACTCTTTGCTGTGTACTTCTGTGAGTTCTGACGGATCCATACAGTTGTATAACTGCTGCCACGCTCGGGAGAGAGAAAGGTTCCATCACCTCATGAAATCCTCTCCTCCTCCTGCTGTCCCTTTGTAGTCAGTTCCTTTCTTCCCCCCCTTCCCTGGTAACCAGTACTTTGTCCTCTGTCCCTGTAGTTTTGCTTTTCCTAGAATGTCATATAAATAGAACCATACAGCGCATAGCCATTTGAGTATGGCTTTTTTCACTTAGCAGAATGCATTTGCGATTCATCCATGTTCTTACATTTGATAATAGTTAGTTCCTCTTACTGCTGAGTAGTATACCATGAAATGAATGTGCCACAGTTTGTTTATCTCTGTGAAAGACTTTTGGATTGTTTCCAGTTGGAAGTGATTACAAATAAAGCTGCTATTAACCATTCACCTAAAGGTTTTTGTGTGAACATTAAGTTTTCATTTCTCTTGGGTAGATGTCTAGGAATGGGATTCCTGAGTTACATGATAAATGTTGGTTTAACTTCTGGAGAAACTGACAAACTGGTTTTCCATTTCTTAGAACAGCTGTAACCAATTATCATGGTGGCTTAAAACAACAGAAATCTGTTCTCTCAAAGTTCTGGAGACGAGAAGTCCAAAATCAAGGTGCTGGCTAGGCCGTGCTCCTTCTGAAGGCTCTGGAGGAGAATCCTTGTTAGGCTCATCCTAGCTTTAATGGGTCCTGGGATTCCTGGGCACTCATTGTCTTGCAACTGCACCACTTCAATCTCTGTCACAATCTTTAATGGTCTTCTCCCCTGTGCTTCTCTGTGTGTTTTCCTCTTCTTTTAAGGACGCAGTCATTGGATTTAGGGCCCACCCTAATCAATTATGCCCTCATCTTAATTAATTATGTGTGCAAAAACCTTAGTTCCAAATAAGGTTACATTCTGAAGTTCAATCCACTGCAGCAGCTGTACCATGTTGCATTCCCACCTTCAATGTAAGAGAGCACCACTTGGTCCCAATCCTTATTAGCAATTTTTATTGTCATCTTTCAAAAAGATTTTATATATTTATTTTTAGAGAGAGGGGAAGGGAGGGAGAAACATTGATGTGAGAAACATAGATCGGCTACCTCTAGCATGTGCCCCGACCAGTGACTGAACCCACAACCCAGGCATGTGCCCAGACCGGGAATGGAACTGGCAACCTTTTACCTTGTGAGACGATGCCCAACCAACTGAGCCACACCAGTCAGGGCTATTGTCAGTTTTTTAAAAGCCATTCTAATAGGTATGTTGTGGTGTCTCATTGTGATTTGAATGTGCATTTCTATAATGACTAATAATGTTGAGAATCTTTTCATGTACTTATTCACCATTTGTAGGTTTTTTTGGTGAAGTATCTGTTCAAATCTTTTCACTATTAAATATTTTTGTTTTCTTTTTATTGAGTTTTGAAAGTTTCTTTATATATCCTGGATATAAATCCTTCATCAAATATGTGATTTACAAATATTTTCTCCCAGTCTGTGGCTTGCCTTTTCATTTTCTTTTCTTTTTACTTTTCTTCAAACTTTATTTTATTTTAAAGATTTTATTTATTTCTTTTTTTAGAGTGGGGAAAGGAGGGAGAAAGAGAGGGAGAGAACCAACAATGTGTGGTGCCCTTTGCATGCCCCCCACTGGGGACCTGGTCTGCAAACCAGGCATGTGCTCTGACTGGGAATCGAATCAGTGACCCTGTGTTTGCAGGCTGGCACTCAATTCACTGAGCCACACCAGCTAGGGTTTTTTCTTTCTCTTAATAGTATTTTTTTGAAGAACAGTATTTTAAAATTTTTGTGAAGTCCCATTTATCATTTTTTTCTTCATAGCTCATACTTTGACTGTTGTATCTAAGAACTTTGTCTAATTCAAGGTCATAAAGATCTTTTCTTCATGTAGCTTTAACATAATAAAGACTGAATTTGGTTAAATACCAAGCTGATTTGAGAGAAAATGTTTGGGTTCATTCAATATTGTAAAGAGATTAATTCAGCCAAATTACTTGATGGTCCATCATTCAAATAATGCCTTCATCATCTTTCATCTTTCAGCTGTTCCTTTTTTTATCACAGAGGCTTTCATCTCAGGCACATCTGTCTTCATAGATGGCAACTCCAGGCTTAGCAACTTTAGGAGACAGAATTTCTTTTCCCCAATAGTTACATCAGAAGGACTTTCTCTCATTGGACTGCCTTGGTGAACATGCATCTATCTCTGAACTGATTACTCTAGCTTGGAGATGGGATATAATGGTTGGCCAGGCCTTGGTCATGTCCCCAACCCTAAAGGTAGGGATGGCGAGTTGTCAGCTCCACCTGAATCACATGAATCAAGAATGGATAGCTGGCTTCCTGGAAGAAAACCAAGCAGATTTTAACACCAAAAGGGGGGCCAAACAATTGTCAGGTGAAAACAACTAATTTCCACTACAGCTGAGAAAGTGCTCTTTGTAACTTATTATGGACTGATTTATTCCCTTGCTCAATTCATGTGTTGAAGCCCTAACCCCTAATGTGACGGTACTTGGAGATGGGGCCTTTGGGAGATAATTAGGCTTAGATGAGGTCCTGGGAATGGGGCCCTCATGATGTGATTAATGTCCTTATAAGAGGAGCCATCAGAGTGAGCTCTCTCCCCTCTCCCTTTTTCTCCCTCTCTGCCATGTGAGGACACAGGGAGAAGGTGGCAATCTGCAGATCAGGAAGACAGCTGTCACCAGAACCAGACTATACTGGCACCATGATCTCAGAGTTGCAGCTTCCAGAATTGTGACAAAATACATTTCTGCTGTTAAAGCCACCCAGTCTATGATACCGTTATGGCAGCCCTAACAGACTAATACTCAACTGCCCTTTATCGTTTTCCAACAACTGCTGCAATCAAAGTAACAGCTGACCTTTATTGGTTGTTTTCCATGTGCCAGGCACTGTGCCAAGTGTTTTACATGACTCTAATTTTTCCAACAATTCTCTGGGGAATGTACTAGTATTCTCTTCCTTATTTTACATGGGAAACTAAGACTCAGTCACTTTGGATAACATGCCCAAGGTCACATTGCTATTAGATGAGGAACCCTGGGTCCCAGGCCAGGTCTGTCTGACTTCATCACCCACCCTAATAACCATTCTGATATCCTGTTATTTATCCCCAGTCTCCCAACCAGCCAGTCTGTCCTCTTCCACCTTGACTGACCCTATTACTGACATGGGCAAATTCATGGGGTGGTGATTTTTTGGCATTTTGGCCCTTCCCCCAGTGACAGACAACCTCTGTCTCCTACTAAGTTTTGGATCCAGAGTACAGGCAGGTTTAGTGCTTTTACCCCAAAGCAATTGATGTCTGCTCTAAACTGGTGGGGGATTTTGGGCCCAACAGTGTTTTTTGTCCCTTACCCAGCATCGGTAGGCTGCTGTTTTGTATCTGAGATGAATCCTGGGCACAAATATGTCTCTTTCCCTTCCCCCAGGGACAGACAACCAGTATCTTGTCCTCGTACAGGGCCTGGCATATGAATGGGTACTCACGTTCCACCCTCAGACCTTGGCAGGTGCTGCAGGACTGTGCCACCAAGAGAAAGGATCTCTCTGGTCCACTGCCCTGCTCCCAATCTTTCCCATGGGCACCGGTGGAGGCCAATAGAAAGGGAGGGTAAGCAGGTAGGATTTCTGTTGTGACTCGAGCATTTAGGGATTCTAAACTGTTATGCTAGCTCACACTCATCCTTCAAGAATTTTTCTTCTTACCCAATTTTGTGGTAATTACCTATTCTTTCCATTCTTTGCCACAAGAGAAACAATCTCCTCAGAAGGGCTTGTCATTCTTTGGAATTTAGTTCCCTTGGTTGCTTTGCAGCTCAGTTCTGTGATGGGCTCAAAAATATGTTTTTTAGCTTTCCTGTTAGTGTACAAGCAACATTCCCTTGAGGCCTTCTACATCCTAGGTGGAAGTAGAACTTCCCAGTTCCAAGCTTAGTAAAATAGTTTCCAAAGCAATTGTTACAAAAATACCAGCCTTACAGAGTGTAGGGTACGGGAAGAAAAGATTCTGGGGACGAATTTAGCATATCTTAGTCTCTTCTGGATATTGACATGGTGCATCAACATCATAAAGGCTCTTGAGAAGTCCCGCAGAATAGGGACATGAACTTAACTTTGTTTAATAAAGCATGCTTAAGATTTGTTTGGTCACAAAACCCTCTGCTTGGGTAACACCCATTATTTCCCTTAAAATTACTATTCTGTGAACACAGCTTGGAAAATAGAAGCCTAGATATTGATGCTTAATTCTCTGGGAACCTAGAACTGAAACAGAAAGCAGAGATCCCTCCAGATAGTACCAAAATCCTGTGGCTTTTCCTAGGACCAAAAGCCATCCTGATGATTGGGTAGGGGTGCTGGGTGGTCCTGAGACACTCAACAATGGCCTCAGTCAGTAGTTAGTGTCTAATCCTGCATACTATGACTTCACAGAGGAGGCCTGAATGAATGAAATGTGAAGTCAAAACGCCTGGCAATTTATAGATCATTCCACTGGCTCTCTTCTCTGACACACCCCAGCTCACCATCCAAAACCAATCATAAATCTCTTCCTGGACACTGTGTTTTTACAGCTTGCTCAGATGGCTGGTGGGTACCTTCCCTGTTGTGCTTGGGGCACACCCTGAATATGGAGCTGTGATTGTGTGGTAGGGCAGGATGTGACCCTATTTTCTGGGCCCTCATGCTAGTCAGCAAAGAATTGTCGACCTCAACTTCAAATTCTTTATCTTCTGGGCCCTGGTCTGTGCTGTGGAGTTGAGAGGGGCCTTTGGTCCCTGCCCTCCATCCTCAGCTACATGACCATCCTTTGTAGTGGCCTAGATACCTGATGTTTCCATCTCCTTGTATCCCTTTCCTTTCTTCTCTTGGAACACCACCACCCTCCCTTTGAAGAACTAACTCTTTTCTAGTCCACAGTTTGGTGAATCTGCTGGTTGGTAATCGCTGGCAAGGACCAAAGCTGGAATTAGAACCCAAGAGTCTGACTCCAAAAGCTAATTCCATGAAAATCACACCAGTCTGTCTCTTAGTTCAGAGTTGCATCACTTTTCACTTGTTTAGTATTTCCTTTGTATTACTCTGAGTAGTGAAATACAGTGAGTCCTCATTTAACATTGTTGACAGGTTCTTGGAAACTTTGACTTAAAGGGAAACAACATATAATGAAACCAACTTTACCATAGGCTAGTGGAGAAAAACAAGAATTATTTCCTCTTGCATTTTCTGCTCACAAAAACATCACCAAACTTCTAAATAAACACCCAAACACTTCTAATATTGAACAATGATAAATTTGAGCTATACTGACATTTAAGATAAGTAAAAATAAATCAGATCATTATTATTTTTAATCCTTACCCAAGGATATGCCTTTATTGATTTTAAGAGAGGGAGAGGAAAGGTGGGTTGGGGGAGAGAGAGAGAGAAGCATCCACTGGTTGCCTCCCGTGCATGCCTCCACTCAGGATCGGCCCCCCTAACCCAGTGTGTGCCCTGAAGGGGAATCAAATCTGCAGGCTTTTGGTGTACCTACCGGACGATGCTCCAACCAACTGAGCCCCCAGCCAGGACCCCATTGTCATTTTCCAACCCGCTTATTTTACTTCAGGGTCACAGTGGCCGGAGCTTGTCCCAGCAGCTCAGGGTACAAGCGAGAACCAACCCTGGACAGGATGCCCTTCCATCATGGGGACTGTCACGCACACACCACCCTCACTCAAACCGGCACAACGTGGACTTGCCAACCCACTTCACAGGCACATCTCTGCAATGTGAGAAGAGATTAGAGACCCCTGAGAAAACCCATGCAGATGTGAGGAAAATGTGCAAACTCCACACAGACAGTGGCTCCCGCCAAAAAGGATTTTTTTTCCTTAGCGATGTTATAACAAAATGTTGTTGAACAAAATGATATTAATTGAGGACCTGTTGCATATTTTATTACACATTCTCCCCAGCCATCTGGATAACCACGTATCTGAGTCAAGACTTAAGATTATAAAAAAAGTAAATAAAAGTTCTCATCTCATAATGAGGACAGTTTTCATCTGATTAGTTTTGGTGGTGGCACAAATTAGGTTCTGTTTGAAAAAATATTTTTATTCTCAGGTCTTTAGTCCTTTTTACCCTTACCCACTTCAGCTAAACTGTGGCCATAAATGATGATTAAGGAAGTTAACAGTCCCCCCCCCAGAAAGATATTAGCTTAATTACCACAGAAATATGAATCAAGAAGCATCATGACTTAATTGTTCATTGCATAAAAATTATATGATTCTCCTATTTCTTTCATGTCCTCTGTCTCTCTTAGTCTAAAGAGATATTTAACTAAGCAATCAGGGATATTAACTATTCACAGCTTAGGCAAGTGTGGGCAAATAACCCTGCAATAACACACTGGCAGCCTCGGAAATGGCTGGCTATGAATAAGCACGTAGCACTTAGTCTGGTCCTTCTTATGTGTTTGCTGATACATTTGCAATTTCATGCACAGTTTTAAATGTTAAGCATTAATCTAAAATGGGCACTGAAGCATCAATAAAGTCTACATTTAGCCCCTTTTAATGAAAATGCTAGATATAGATTTAATACAAAACTAAACATTTGGCTCAATATGTTCTACTCCAGTAAATTAGTCAGTGTTTGTCATCTTTTTTAAAAACCGGGAATTTAATGCCTCATTTCCCACGGCTTTGTTAGGGACAGATAGAAAGCTGATAAACAATCCATTTGTTCTATCACAGTAGCTCCTAGCCACACCACTGAAGTTAAGCCTCACTGCTCATTTCCTTTACAAACTGTGTTGTGAGTTGAAGTGGTCTGTTTTTGAATATTTGACTGCAGCCAAGCCCTGACAAGAGTGCTTTCTCAGAGCCACTCTTGTCAACACAGACGAGGCTTTGTTGGACAGTGGCCCCGGCAGTGGGTTCTGAAGTGTCTCAGTGAACCCAAAAGGGAACAGAAAATCTTGTTCTAGATTTTCACATACATTATTCACACAGCAATCACCACAGCCCTGGGAGGTCCATATAATGACCTCCACCTGGCCAGATGAGGAAGCCAGGGCTCTGAGGAAGCTGCACAGCCAGCAAGGGATGGCACCTGGATGTGAGCTCACTCATTATACCACACTGCCTGCCACCCAGGGAGTACGCTCCCCCATCTCTACCTGTAGTGCATGATTTGTCATTCAAGGATGACATATGCTACCTCCTCCAGGAAGTCATTGCTGTTTGCCTGCTTGTTAACTATCCTTCTTATGTGTTTTAGTCACACTTTATCTCTGCCTCCAATGTAGCCCTTAAGACATTCTGTTTTTTATTATATTAATTGAATACCTGTCTGACTCACTGTGAGAGGAAGGGCTATCTCTTCAATCACCTTTGTAAATGCTGTAGGACCTTCCCTATCAAAAGCACAATAAATATTTGTTGCTGTCTTTATAATGTAGATGGTTCTCAATATCTCAAATCCCACTTTCAGGATTATTAGGAGCACTGCTGTGAAGGGGTGGGTCCTGCAGTAAGTCTGCCGGAACTTGAATCCCAGCTGCCTGAACTCAGGCAAGCTTCTCTGAGTTTCAGATTCTTTACTGTGTAATGTGGGGATAATAATAGAAGTTACTTCAAAAGGGTGTTGCAAAAGTTCAATAAGGTAAACTATGTATAGTGCTTGGAATAGTGCCTGGTACATGGGAAATGCTCACTAAGCATTGAGTATTGTTTTTCTAAAAACTGGAGATTTTACAGCATTGGCAAGAAACCTGTAGCGCTCAATTTGTCTATAATTTTGAAATCTAACAGAAAGGGGGGTGTTAATAGCAAACCTGACAAAGCGAAGAACCTGACAAAGCTGAATGATAAGATAAGATTATGGAAGGAGAAATGAGGGAGAAGATCCAGGTTTCGGCGAGGACCCCTGTGCTTGGACCCAACAGTGTCCCCTTCCATTCCTGGGTGTGGGCATGAGATTTATGCAAGAAAGAAGTGTAGGCAATATGTGTAATGATTTTAACATTAAAAAAATCTCACTCAGATATGTTTATTGGTTTTAGAGAGAGGAAGGGAGGGAGAGAGAGAGAGAGAGGGAGAGAGAGACATCGATGTGAGAGAGAAACATCAATTGGTTGCCTCCCGGGTGCATCCTGACCAGGGATTGAACTGGCAACCTAGGTTTGTGCCCTGACCAGGAATCAAACCCACAAAGTTTCTGTTCACAGGATGATGCTCCAACCAGCTAGGCCACCCAGCCAGGGCCATGTGTAATGCTTTTTAAGAATAAATTTCCAAGTAATTGTGTACCCACTGACACAGGTGTCTTATTTTTCAAACTTGTCTAATCAATGGGTACCAGAGAGACAGACAGAGAAAGAGATGCTCTGACGGAGTACAGGGATTTAATTTGGTGCACCAGGGGCCGTTGTTCTGGATAACCAAAAACCTACTTGCCTATTTAACACTATTTGAATCAGGGTAAGCCTCCCAACATCTCTTTGAGCTTGAGTCTTCACATAGAGAAATCGAAATACAAATACCACTCCTCTGTTTCCCTCTCTAAGCCTGCTTCCTATCCATCAAGCAACTGGGCTGGCTAACCTTCTGTACCTCTTCCTTCCCTGGGATACTGTAAAGTCAATTCAATAATATTGACCAAGCTATTGGGACTTCCCAACCCCAGGCTCTTCGGGACGCCAACTAACTAGAAGAGTTGACGGACACAAGGGGAAGGACCCGCTCTCTCTGCAAGAGGACAGCTCTGCCTTACAGGGGTTTCTCCTGAGCGACTCCTCAGAAAGGAGAGTGCAGGGCAACTGATGATGACAATGTCCCCCCTCCCCTTCTGGCCACCAGGCCTCTGCTTGTATGTAACAATTCTCCCTTTGGGTAGCAGGCAAGTGGCAGGAGGGCCCAATGTCTGAACTTTGTTAAGCAACCAGGCGCCTGACAGGACCCTTGCCCTGACGCAGTGCCCTTGCTCTCATAGAACTACATAAGCAGTCCACTGTGAAGGGACGAGAAGGGCAGGAGGTCTTGCAGCCTAGACTCTTTGGCTCCAGCCAGCCAGAAAAGTCAACAGCCTTTAACAGAGGTTCCCAAGCCCATTGTACACCAGCAGCACTTGGGGAGCTTGTTTTAGGACAGATTTGCAGGCTGTCCACTACAGCACTCTGATTCGGTAGGTGAACAGTGGGCTGAGCTTCTTATTTTTAACAAACTCCCCAGGGGGTTCTTGCACACAGCAGGGCTTGGGGAGCCTGTTGGTTTAGGCCATGGGGAGATAGACGAGATTAGAGGAGCCTACTTGGTGAAGCGCATCAGCTCCACCCAGCCTCCACTGGTGCCAGTGGTATGTGGTATCCCGGCTCCTTCCAATGGTGTGGTGGGTGATTCTTAACATCTGGAAGCCTCGGTTATTTCGTCTCTAAAATGGGACTCATGGTGAGAACCCCGGAGTATCAGTGTGAAAGCTAAATAGACAATAACCACAGAGCACCTGGCAGAGGGCTCAGCACAGGGTAAGCATTTAATAAGTGTTATTGTCATGATTATTGTTCAGACTTGTAAAAAGTATGAAGGCTCTCCGACTGGTGATCAGGAACTAGTCCTTTTCCAAAGAGTCTCTCTAAGAGGAGGCCAGTAAATCTTATTCTGACTTAGACAAAGAAACAAAAGAAAAAGAAGGAGTAGCTAGATTTTGGGTTGGGCCTGGGGGTTCTGTAAAGACAGAGGGAGGCAAGGCAAACTGTGACAGGGAGGCTGGACAACTGTGGCTGCTGGCGGAATGGAAGGGGCACTGGGTGGCAGTCAGGAGACGTGGGTTTAGGCATGGCTCCGTGGTGTGCCTGACCTTGGCAAGTCACTTGGCCACTCCTGGCATCCTCTCTCTCCCATCTGTAGTGTAAGGTTGCCCTGGGTGACATCGAAGGCCTTGTTCACTAGATGATTTCCCCTGATCCCCTGAGGGATCACATTTCCAACACTATTTACAAAGATGGCCCATAGAATTAGGTTAAAAAAATGTTAATATTCATTCAGCCTGGGTGATGAATACATAAATGGCTGTTAGAATATTTCTTCAATTTCCTGTACTTTTGAAATACTTAACAGCAGCAACAAGCTGATGCCAGCTGACCAGCTCATGTTCTCCTCCTCTGGCATGACCCTGATCAAAATGCAGAAGCAGGCAAAATGGCCTTTAGTAGCCCTCCAGCGGAGTGACTGCACCCCCTCTTCCGTTTAAGATCCCCCACGCTCTCTCTCTCAAGTTCTTCAGCCATCCACATCCGTTCTTCAAGGGCTTACTTTTCCTAGGGCTGCCCACCGCATTGTGAGAACAGTTGGACCCAAGGTGTGAACCTCTGAGAGTGGCTTAATTTCAATTCCTGCTTCTACTTATGATCCAAATGGCAGGCGTGTCAGATTTGGGCTGCTGAGTGAAGAGGCTGGGGAGGATACTTTACTGGAGTGTGAAGATGTCACACGGCCCCTGAAACCGCACCAGGCACAAAGCTGCTCCCTGGTTGCAGGGGAGAGGTCAGCCCTGGCTCCACTTCACGATGTTCTCTCCCTGCACAGAGCAACTCGGGATGGTGCCCAAACAACTGCTCACTTCAGTTATCTCTGTGTGTGTGAGCGCAGGGGTTGCTGTCATCTAGTTGGATGAAAAAAGAAATGATGAGTTGCCTTTCTGTGAACAAAATGGTTTATTCAGAGATTTTTATATCATTTAACCAATTTCCTTTATACGAAATCACTTACAGAATAGAATCATATTTTTTAAAGTATTTGTCCTTTTTTAAAAGACTTTTTAAGAGATTTTATTTATTTATTTTTTAGAGAGGGAAGGGAGGGAGAAAGAAAGAGAGAGAGAAACTCAATGCGTGGTTGCTGGGGGCTGTGGCCTACAACCCAGACATGTGCTCTGACTGGGAATCGAACCTGTGATACTTTGGTTTGCAGCCCGTGCTCAATCCACTGAGCTACGCCAGCCAGGGCTAGAATAGAATCGTATTTAAAGAGAACTTGAAATTATCACCATAAGGGGGAAGCCAGTACTACCTCCCATCAATGGAAGGTAACTATAAAAAGTAAATACAATGGAAACAAAACAATGTTCCTAAATTCTAGCTGAATTCCCTAGTAAGAATGTCAGTCTAAGACACGTTTCTCTTTGTTTAAAAAAGGAAGTAGCTACTTTCAAAACACATTAACACGAAATTCAGGTTTTCCCCCATGGTTTAAATTCTAACAACCAATCTTGAACTGAAAATCTAGTATCCTTTTGTTTCTGTGCTTTACTGTGAATGCCTACAATAATCCTTTTTTCTGTTGTTCAAAGTATTTTTATTTATCCTTATCTTCTAAGCATTTATTTGTATAATACTCCTTTATTCCTCAGGTAGTTACACCCCACACTTTGGAGCTCTGGGCCCTCACAGATGGTCTTCTAGGCAGACTTCCTTATTCCATCCTGGCCTCAAGTCAGATGCCCAAGCCACCCCTCCCTGCAAGCTGTGAGTGTCCTCTCTCTCTCGGGGCTATTCTACACGTCCCTTGGGCTTTTGTACTTTGCCTTTCCCACAACTTACTCAAGTCTGCGCAGAGGTGAAGTTTGCACAGGGAGCAGTCTTCCTAACCCCGGCCTCCACATAATTCCAAGGAAGGCTGACAGTGGAGCCTCTTGCAGCCTCCATTTCCTCATCTGTGGATCAAGGAAGTATAGTCATACTGGCCTCATGGACTGCTGCAAGGAATAAGTGATTCAATGAAGGGAATGTGCCTTGAACGGTGGCTATAAGAAGTGCCCTAGAAGGAGTAGAAACCATTGTTAGCCATTGATACATGAAGTCTGACCCCAATGCCACCTACTTTCAAACTCTAAGCTCTTAAGTCACCCCCTTAGCCCTTATTACATGCATTCACTGGCTCTTGCAAATGCCAACAAGTGACTGGTTTACTTAAATTCCTGGTCAGTTATGGCTGATTGTCTGAAATGCCATTTGTGTGTGCATGGTACATTCTCAGATGTGAATTAGCCACCAAAGTCAAGCAGCTTGGAAAAGGAGTGTGTGATTGGAGGGCAAGATCTAGGGTTCCCATCTGAGAGGCTCCTGGCTTCCTGGGGAGACCTTTGGTTTTCTCCCTTTGTGGATACCAGAGGCAGCTTCTAAGAAGGGATATGGCCTTTAGCCCTCAAGGGGCTTTATAGTGGCCATGTCCTGAGTATTGGGCAATGCATTCATGGTGAGTTCAGGTTCTTTGTGTGTGTCTTTCTTTGCCTTACATACTAGACTCTAGGAGGTCAGGCTCATCCTCTTCTGAAAGGAAGCAGAGTCATACAGTAAAGGGAGGTAAACATTCTTTTAAACTAATTTATCAATTTAACACAGCATAGCGGTGTTGGGTTACGAGGTCAACAGCCAGCAGCCACATTCCTCAGTTGTTTGATTGGTGAAATGCATTAACAAACAGCCAGTGAAACTCTTTCTGATTAATCATGTTGATAAGTGTTTTTGTAGTGCATTACAGGCTCTTTCAGTTTAATCTGCTGGGACAGCAGCCCATTCTGGTGAAGTGTCTTAACTTATCTAAAGAAGCACTGATGAGAAGGCTACTGGGCCTGGGGCTTTATTGCCATGTCACATAATCGTTAACGCTTGTGGCTACTGCTTTCCTGCATTTTGAATCTTTTCCTGAAATGAAGAAAGTGTTTTTAGGGGGAAGGCCTAAGGTAAGTGAGGATGATCCCCAGAAATGTGAAAGAAAAGGAAGGTGCTATTATTAGCTGTATCTGAAAATACTGTCTTATTTTCAGGAATAAAAGTATTTGAAAACACTAATAATAACTTCAGCAAACACTCATCTTTGAAAGGCAGAGGGAGACAAGTATGCATTTCTCTCAAAACGTGCAAATTTAGATCAGGATTTCTCAGCCTTGCTACCATTGACATTTTGGGTTGGACAATTCTTTGTTGTGGGAAGCTGTCCTGTGTATTGTAAGATGTTTAGCCTCTACTCAGTAAATGCCAGTAGCTGTCCCTTCATCCATCTGTGGCCATTAAAGGGATTTTCAGACATGGCCCAATGTCCTCTGGCGGGGACAAAACTGCCCTCAGTTAAGAATCATTCTTCTAGACATAAAGTTCTAAAATCTCAAGTAACTGACTGACTTTCTGCTGATCCCATTCCATCATATTATTGAAGACAAATCTAAACATTTATTTCTTCCAGGGGGCTCTTCTCATTGGGACCGCTTCTCCATTCCTTCTCTCTACACCAAGACCTTTGGCCTGAGCTGTCTCCTCCTGCCGCTCCTCCTTCCCCTCTTCCTCCTCCTCCTTCCGGGCACAGAACCTTGTTCTAAGCAAGAGTTCAATAACAGCTGGCCAGTTAACCAGGGAACTCTTATTTATTTGTTTATTTATTTTTTAGAACCGGGGAATTCTTTCTTCCTTAGGTTTGTGATGCTTCAGAGTCAGTCTAGACAAAATCCTCCAAGTTATCCAGAGATAATAAATATTCTTCAATTCAAAATAAACATGTACCAGGGGTGGTCCAACACACAGCCCGCAGGCTGCATACAGCCCAGCATGGCTATGGATGCGGCCCAACACAAAATCATAAATTTACTTAAAACATGAGATTTTTGTGTGTGTGATTACGTGTCACAAAGTATTTAATGTGTGGGCCCAAGACAGCCCTTCTTCTTCCAGTGTGGCCCAGAGATGCCAAAAGGTTGTACACTCCTGAAATGATAGCAATTTAAATGGGGTGAGAAGCAGCAGGAAGGAGTGGCAGAATTACAGAAATTAAAAATAGCTCACATCTATTAAACGCTTACTTGGTGCCACACACATCATCTGGTTTAATTCAGGTGTTATCCCCATGTCACAGATGAGGAAATAGAGATTTAGTGAAGTATGTACTTTGCTCCAGTCCTCAGAGCTGAACCGGCAGCCTGTGGACTTGAATGCAGGCAGCCTAACTCTGGCGCGGGCACTCAGCCCCTCTTTCTGCAGCTGCAGTCCTGAAAGGGTGGAGGATCGCCTTGTGAGGCTGGGGACTGAGAGGAGGGGTGGCTTTTCAGGAGTTGTCAGAACAAGTTGGCTGAATTCTAGAGGCCCCAGCTTTCAGCATCTGGGCCTATGCAAATCTTCAAGTGAATGTGGTCCCATTTCTTTGTTTCCATCTGTCTTAGTGAAACTGCCCCTGCTTAGCGGGGTGGAGTATTGCTTTCCCAGTTTAGAAAGTTAATTTGTAAAGGCAGCTGAACTGAAGAATATGATTCAAGAGGGTGCCCCAACTAGCAGGTGTTGGGGGGAAAGGGTAGGGGCAGTGAATGTAGGGCTGGAGAATCGAGAAATAAGTTGAAACTTTGGTCTTTGAAGAAAGTGGGGAAGCGGGGGAGTATGAATAGAGCTCCAAAGCCTGGGCAACAGCCATCCCTAAAAAACCCTGTTTGCTTATTTTGTATGTGTGATACAAAAACACAAAGAGGTAGTTGTAGTTCCCAGTCTCTTGGTGGCAAAATTGTATGCAAACATTGAAAAGCATTTCCCTATGCCTGCCTTCTATAGGATAAAAGTAAACATGTTTACTGGAGAAAAATTAGAAACAAGAAAGAATGAAAATACAACTGACAATCCTATAACACAACTGTTATGTATTCTGAATCATACTCTTGCAGGTCACCAAGACAGTCTTCAGGTGAATTGTAATCAAATGATTGGTTGAATATGATGGGAAGGAGGGAGGAAAGGAAAGGCCACAGTGAAGGCCAAAATGAACACAATTGACCCTCTTGTGTCAGCCGCCATCTGACTGCTTTAAGAAGCCTCACACCCTTCGCAGGGGCCAGGATGTCACTTCCTACAGATGGGGCATCGTTGAAGCCCCCGCTTCCCCACTGACTGAGGCAATGCTCTGCCTCGCTGTAAACGCCCTCCCCAAACCTGGAGCAAGGCTTCTCGAGAGGACCTTCAAAAACCCTGTACCACACGGCCCCCTACCCCGAGAACCCCCTTCAGGAGCAAGTCACCCGTGCGTGCCTGAGCATGCCCTCCTGGCACTCTATCCTGGGTAGTGCTCCAAGAGCCACTGCCTTAAAAGTCTCTCAAAACTCCAGCATTCTCTCTGAAAACCACTCCTGCTGAGCCTTCTGGCTGAACCCCTGGAAGGCACGGAAAGATGAAGTTGAACGGTCATTGAGAGAGCTCTGGTTTGGGCTGAGATCTGTTGTCAGCCTGTCCTCTGCGCTATTATTGTGTAACCTGATGTTGGGTGTGTGTGTGTGTGTGTGTGTGTGTGTGTGTGTGTGTGTAGACACACCCATGGGTATGCCTGTGATTTGTGATTTAGATGTTTTTCCTTTGAGGATGGGAGATGTTTTTCTCTTAAAATGATTGTTTGACTTCTTTTTGATAGAAAATCCCTCAACAATATATAAGAGCATCTATAATGAAAAGTAAACCTCCCTTCAGCCCCTCTTATTTCATATCCTAATTCCTTTCCCTGGAGGCAGCCACTACTACTGACTCCTTGTGCAGTCTTCTAGAGATTCCATGCATATCCAAACATGGCCTTTTTAATCTGTGCCTTGCGTCTGCAGTAAATTTTTTTAACGGATGACTCCATCTGTCATTCCCTTTGGAGGCTTCCCAATGTACAGAGGACCAAGACCCGAAGCTCTACAGGTCCACCAAACCCTGCCCTGCTCTCCAATCTCCTGTTGAGCCAACTTTCCCTTGCCCGATACTCCAGCCACACAGGCCTTCCCTCCAGTCCCACCTCAGGACCCTTGCCCATGGAGGCCACTTCACCGGCGTGCACTCTCCTCTTCCTTTGCCCAGCGCAGCTTCTTCAGGTGTTTACACGCCAGTTCGTCTCAGAGGCCTCCCTGGCTTCCTCCTCTAAACCGAGTCCTTCCCTATCTTCCCAGCACAGCCAGATTACTTCCTCTAGAGCATTTTCTTAACTTGCGATTATATATTTATTTGTGTCATATTTTTAATGTTTGTCTCCAACTAGACTATAAGCTCCCTAAGGGCAGGGACTCCAGCATCCCACATGGAGATGGCATGCGATGTCCCCCAGATCCCACAATTACCATTTCTTTTTTTGTGGTGAGAATAATTAAGATCTAGTCTCTTAGCAATTTTGATGTTTGTGATACAGTATTGTTGTCTACAATCATTACACTGTGCATTAGATCTCCAGGACTTACTTATCCACTAGCTACAAGTCTGTACCCTTAAACAGTCAATCTCCTACCCTCCCATCCCCCATCCCCTGGTTACCACCATTCTACACATTGTTTTTATGACTTCTGCTTGTTCAAGTTTCACATGTAAGTGATATACAGTACTTGTCTTTGCCTGACTTACCTCACTTGGCATAATGTCCTCCAGAGCCATCCATCCATGTTGTTGCAAATGGCAGGATTTCTCTTCTCTTTATGACTGAATAGTATTTCATTATATATATCTATGTATCACATTTTATTTATCTATTATGAATAATGCTGCAGATAACATGGGAGTGCATATACCTCCTCAATATCCTGTCTTCATATCCTTTGGATACATACCCTGAAGTGGAATTGCTGGATCACATGATAATTCTACTTTTAATTTTTTGAGGAAACTCCATACTGGTTTCCACAGTGGCCCAATCATTTTACATTCCAACCAACAGTGCAGAAGACTTCCCTTCTCTCCACATCCTCGTCAACACTTCTCTTGTCTTCTTGACTATACCATTCTAACAGGTGTGAGGTAATATCCCATTGTGGTTTTGATTTGTATTTCCCTGATGATTAGTGAGGTCGAGCACTTTTTTTTTCATGTACCTATTGCCCACTTGGATGTCTTCTTTGGAAAAATATCTGTTTAGTCTCTCTGCTCATCTTTTAATCAGGTTGTTGTTACTTTATTGTTGAGTTGTATGAGTTCTACATCTATTTTGGATATTAACTCCTTATCTGTGTTTGTCATGTATACTAGTATAAATACATTTAATTTGGCAAGCACAGATGCAGGACACTGTGCTGAGAATTTCACATACAATGTTTTATTTAAGTCTCTCCATAGCCCTATAATGTAGGTATTATTATATCTGATTTATATAGAAGGACACTGACATTTGACTTACCCAAGATCATGTAACAAAGAAGTAGTAAAAATGGTACTTGAACCCTGCTTTGTTTGTTTCTAGAACCTATACATATAACCACTATCTTATGCTCCTTTGTTTTGGGAGGAGGGGTCTGTTCAGTTTCGGGGTCCCTATCCTGAACTGGGCACCCATTGCACAAACTGTGGACTTCTATAAAATATTTCCAGTCTCCTTCAAGTTGGAATTTTTCTCAGCTTCCCTTTTGTTCGTATTTGCTGCCCTCATAATGTATAATTAACAATCAGGAATCCTTCTTGGGTAGTGTGGCCAACTGACCACTCTTTCTTAGTGTGACCATAGTTCACACTTCTGTCACAAGCCCCAGACCAACCATGGCCTTTCATCTCTGTCAACCTAATTGCTCAGGTGAACTGCAAATATAAGAATACACAAAATCTCATTAGGATTTTTCTCTCTGACCACCTCTCACAGCTGTTCATAAGAGAAGACAGGAACTTAAAAGAACTAAGACAAGAAAGTTTTATGTAATGGGGTTTGGGGGACTGAAGAGACTTCTGTTTAACAGGATGAAGAATGTAATTTTCTAGGAAGTTGGGGCAGAAGGTGATGGCGGTGATAGTTTTCATGGTCCTACAATCACAAGAATGAACAAGAGTTGACTTTAATGATTTTTTGTTTTGGATTCAAGTGAGATCATTGGTTTGGAAGTCTTGGCCAGTGTGGTATTATATTTCACCTGTTACTCTAAGGAGCCCATAGTTTTTATAAGCCAAACTCACCAATAATAATAACTCATATTTGTTTGCATTTACCCTTTACTATTTGAGGCACATTTTAGACCTCCTTCCATTTAATCCTCACAATCACCCTGTGAGGGAGGCACCGTCATTACTGGCATTTTACAGACGACAAGTTGGAGGCCCAGGAAGGATAAATAACTTGCTCAAGGTCACAGAGCTAGTCAGTTGTAGAGCCTGGATTCAAAACCAGGCAGCCTGACTCCAGGTGGGGCTCTTAACCACTGTTTGATGTGCCCTCTAAATTCCTGTGGGAAAATTAAGAATGCTTATGTAATCCACTTTTCCTTTTTTATTGAATTTATTGAGGTGGCATTGGTTAATAAAATTATATAGGTTTCAGATATACAATTCCAGAATACATCATCTGTATATTGTGTTGTGTGCTCACCACCTCAAGTCAACTCTCCTTCCACCACCACTTACCCCCCATACCCTCTCCTACTTCCCTCACCCCTCTTTCCCCCTTTCCCTCTCGTAATCACCATACTGCTTATAAGACACATATATGTCTGTGACCATAAGGTTTTTTTTATTTCTTAATCCCTCACCTGTTTCACTCAGCCTCACAAGCTCCCTCCCCTCTGACAGCTGTCAGTCTGTTCTCTATCTATGAATCTGTTTCTATTTGTTCGTTAGTTTATTTTATTCATTATGCAATCTATTTTTCACATAGAGCTTCTTAGGCAGCAAATGCTTAGAATGCTTCTTGCCTACTCTTTATTGCCAAGACTGGGCTTTTTCCCAGGACACTCTTGACTTCTGTCCCACCCCCACTTCTCCTCTGGGGAGACTGAGTGAGTTACCTGATAGACGAGAAAAGGGGCCTGAAGGGCCTATCTTCTTTCTCTCACTCCTCCTTGGGCTGGACTCAGCCCGTAGAGGTGACACATTCTGATCTGTTCCTCCAGGGACAGGTCTCCTGAGCCGGGAGTGGTTGGGGAAGCCTTTGGAGGTCCAGTGCTCCCGAGTATGTACTCTGCCTGTATTTGGTGTTTGGTGTGGAGGCCCCATGTAAGCCACAACCTCCGAAGCAGCTTCATAAAGGGTATATTTTCACCCCTATTTGATTATTTCTTTGTCTTCTTTCTCAGTTGATCTAGAACTGAGATGGAGAAGAGGGCTGTTATGTATCCCCACGACCCCCTCACCCAAGAGCTATGGAGGGAAATGAAGATATACAGGTAAGTAACATCACATGGATGAAAGATTTTTGATATAACATCCTATCAATCTGCCTCATTCCAAGATAACTGGCTCATCAATTAGGCTAAAGAACGGGAACATAGCAGGTATTTTGCTTACATGATCTACTTAACTCCTGTAACATTCAGGTGAGGTGGGATTTATTATCCTTGTGTTACTCATAAGGAAACTGTATTTTACTCCATAAATACTGGGTGTGGCCCACAGGCCAGGTTTTGTTCCAGGAGGCTCAGCAAAGAAATGGGAATTGCTCAAGGTGACATAGCTGATCAGTGGAAAAACTAGAGAGTGAACCCAGGTCTGACCAATGCCACAGGTTAGGCATTCCTTGGAGAGAAAGGAGAATGGGAACAAATAAAAAAAGTAATAATAAACATGTATTGAAGCCCTGATTTTATACCAGTGTGTAACTTCATGCCATTCAGTGTTGTGTGCATTATCTTATTAAATCCCTGCATCACCCTTATAAAGAAGGTATTGTTTCTTCATTATATGCACAAAGAACCGGAGATTCAATGATAAATAATTTTCCAGAGGCTACATAATAAATGGTAGAGTTCCAGTGGCAACTCAGGTTCTCCTCATTCCAAACCTTTAGCTCCTGAGAAGAACTGTCTTTGTTTTTCTGGAGCTTACAAAGCTCCAGAGAAATAGTTGAGAGATATAGCCTCTGATATGACACCAGAGCACCTTGAAACCATTAATTAACAAGTGCACATGAACCTGGTGGGTGTGCATGGAGGTAATGGGGTTTGGGGAGGGAAGACAGAGGAAGAGGTATGGGTGAGAAAGGGGTGGTGGGGTGATCAGCGTTGAGTAGGTTCACTGAGGCTTCATGGAGAAAAATCTTTAGCTGATACATGCTTGATGATGGTAGAAAAAATAATATGGCAAGTATGAGAATCAGAGATAATTTTTGAAGGTCATGCTTTTGCACATGGTATGTCAGTTGTAAAAAAGAAGCAAAGGGACAGCAGCAATAAGAGAAGCTCCTCCCCTCTGAAAGTGAGGAACTTCCCCGGCAAGACAATGGGCTCCATCCAGGTCTTGAGGGTTCTGTTTGGGTGGTCCATGCATTCAAGACACTGAAAACCCTGGATCTTCCCATGGCTTTTGGTTAACTAGCTCATGACAATGGGGGGTCAATTTTTCTGGACCTTGATACCCTTATCTCTAAAATGAGGAAGTGGCATATGTGTTCTCCACAGTTCTACCTAGCAATAATATTTTTCCTCCTCCCCTGCAGGGTAAGGAAAATTAGCAGGTTTTCCCAGAATGTTTGGCACCTAGATGATGGTCAATAAATTTTCGTTGAATTAAAAGCAATGATACTAAGTGAAAAACAAATTCCTCCACATAGTAGGCATGTGCTGTTTGCTGTATTTTTGTTGCTTATGTTCTGTACTTCATCTGTCCTTACCTCTGAGTTCTCAAACTTGTCATTTTCTTGTTGGGGACACTTCTCCCCCACAAACCACTCCTCTTCCCTTATTCTAAATTCCCTTATTCTAGAATGGGATTGACCACTCTGCGAATCCCTTAGATTCTTAATTATTCTTATATTGTCATCTAATTTTCTAGTTCTCAGCTTCTGCTAAATTGGCTACATGTTTATCCTACATTTTTTTATGTAATGGATGTGTGGAGAATCTCACTTACTCCTTTGGTAGGTGAACAAATACCTGTATAAAACTGTGAATGAAACCACATGGTTGAAAGAGCATCACCTAAGCACAACATACTTTAATTGTAGGTTCAAATTTTGAAGCTGATTTTAAAATTAAGTGGATATGAGTGATAAGAATAATATTTCATGAAGGAAAGATTCTTCCCTGGTGAGTGTGGCTCAGTTGGTTGGAGTGTCATCCCAGTGAAGGATGGCAGGTTCAATTCCAGGGCATATACCCAGGTTGCAGGTTTTATCCTCTTTTGGAACATGTGTGAGAAGGCAACCAATTGTTCTCTCTCTCTCTCCCCGCTGCCACCGCCTTATCTCTCTAAACACAATGAAAAAACTATCCTTGGGTGAGGATAAAAAAAAGAGAAGGAAAGATTTTTCCCAATGGCTTTTTAAAGCAGATATATTTAGTACCATAAAGATAAAACAACCATGTATTTGATGGAATTTTTCACTTTTTACCCACATGGCTTAGCACTATACATGCACAGCCTTTAATCTCTCTGCTCAAAATTCCAGCATGAAATAGATCACTTCCACCTAGGCTTCTGAGATTGACTCAGAAGCCTAGAAGACTGAGATTGACCTTGGAATCCAGCTGATCTGGTTGCTTGTGTCAGTATGGTAGCAGACACCCCAGGTTGGCCTCCTGATCTCCAATCAATCTCCTGTTACTTCACACTAGCAGAGTTCCCATGATGGTTAGGGCAGCAGTGTGCCCATTTAAGAGCATGCACCTACCTAGACTCCCTAGAAACTGGAGCGGCCACAGCCCAGGTCTGACCAAGAAGATACAGGTAGAAGCTTCCTGTGTGAGGCTTCCAGGAAAACCATTGTTTTCCTTATAAAAAGAGATGAGTCCAATCGACACATGCATTTTGCCCTTTACTCTTCCCCTTCTCTCTGCCTGGAATTATGAATACCATGTTGGAGGGGAAGCAGCCCAGCTTTTTGAATCTGAGGAAGTAAGTCAGACAGTAAGAGTGGCAGAGAAAGAAATCAGAATGAGCCATGACTGGTGGGGCTCAGTTGCTTCGGCATCACCCTGTGAAGTGAAAAGTTGCTTGTTCGATTCTTGGTCCAGGCACATGCCTGGGTTGAGGGTTCAGTCCCAGGTTAGGGGGCATATGAGAGGCAACCAGTTGATGTTCTTCTCCCTCTCTTTCTTTCTCCCTCCTCCTCTCTCTAAATATAAATAAATAAAATATTTTAAAAGAGAAGAAGAAGCTAGAAGGAGCCTCAGACCTGGCCGACTGCCTTAAACAGCCGCATCAGCCCTACCTCAAAATTCTGTTATGAGAGAAAAAGAAAACCTCTATTTGGTTAAAGCTGTGGTCAGTTACTTTCAGCCAAGTGAAGTCCTAACTGATGTAAATGTAAAATTAAAAAAAAAACATGAAAATATTAGGCTTCAAGGAAAACTTTACGTATCTGGAAGGTATTGACAATCAGATGCATCAGGCCATAAATATATTTTGTTGAACTTTGGTCTGTTTAGATTTTGTCAGTGATTGCCTGAATCCTTTCCCTGCTTTCCTTCTTCCTTCTTTCCTCTCTTCCTCCCTTTCTCCCTTCCCTTTTTAAACAAAGTTTGTCAAGCAGCTTATATACTATCTGTGTGCTAGAGATAAAATGATGAGCAAAACAGGCATGATTTCTGCCTTCAAATAACCATAGAAATACATAATTATAAAACAATATAAATACAATGAAAGGAAATACAGGGAAGAACGTGAACATGAAAATGAAAAAAACAGATCTAGTCTGAGGAAGCTTCTCTGAGGAGCTAAGCTCTGAGCTGAGACTAGAAGGATGACCAGAAAGGTACTAGGCGAAGGTGGTAGATGGAGCAAGAAGGAGAAACAGCATGCATAAAGGCCCCAAAGCTGCAGAGAGCAGAGCACTTTTGAGGAACTGAAAGTAGTCACCTGTGACTGAAATATTGAGAATAAAGACAAGCACAAGGTTAGGCTGGAGAGGTAGATGGGCCAGATGATGTAGGGACCTGTAGTCAGTTTATGTTAAGGGTTTGGGTCTTTATCCTAATAACAATGGAAAGTCATTGTATATTCTAAATGTTAAAGAATGACCTGGGCATAGCTGAGTTAAAAAATCCAAATGTCATTCTATCCTAGTTTCTCTGCTTCCAGTATCTGTCCTCTCCAGGGCATCCCACATAGGAAGCCAGAAGAGCCTTTTTCAGTCAGTGCCTTATCATGCCACCCTCTCCTCCACATGCACACCCACCTTAGCTAGTTCTAAAAATGTAGAGTATGCATGTGGCCAGTTCAGATGTAGCTAAGAACTAGGAAACCAGAAGACTATGTAAGAATAATTAAGAGTGCAAGGGATTCATAGAATGCATAGGAGATGTGAGGCTGGAAGTGACATGGGGAGCCTGGTTAGGTCCCAGATAGAACACAAGGTGAGAGACGATGATAATTTGAATTTGAGGGTGGTTGTGCAGATGGAAGCAAGTTGTGAAATTTGAATATGATTTAGAAGGTAAAATCAGTAAGTCCTGGAGATGGATTAGACACAGAGGTTGTGGGGTTGGAGAGTACAAGAAAGACTCCTAGATTCTGGCTTGCAGATTGGATGGCTGGTTGGCTGGGTTGGGGAAGGGGTGGGGCAGTGGTGGTGTTGGTGGTAGCATTTATAAAGAAAGGAAACTTAGAGGAGGCCTGAGTTGGGTGGGGAGCATTATGATGAGTTTCCACTGAACACGTTGAGTGTGAGGAAACTTGAGACATTCATGTGGTATGTCACATAGGCAAGCGTGGGTAGAGCCTTAACACTCAGAGAAGTCTGGGCTGCAGGCATCAGCATTTAGGTGGTGAATGAAGTTATAGACCATGAGATTGTGTAAGGAGAGAGGACAGAGAGGAAAGAGAAGGGACTTTAGGATCAAGTTGGTATAAAGATGAGTGATCTTGTTTTCTTTCTCAGGAAGCTCATGATTTGGTAGAGGTGATAAGCTACGTACATATGTAATTACAATGTAGATAGAAAAGGACTTGTATCCTACCAGTGCCATAAAGGAGGCCTTCAGGGGAAAGAGACACTACACCAGCTGATGGGATCAGAGACTGCTTCATCATGGAGAAGCATTTAAGAACATCTTTGTTAGATAGCCAGAACAAAATGAGGTAGATGAGGGAGGAATGGGCTTTCAGGTAGTGACAAAGACTTGACAAAAGATTTGAAGGCTAAAAACAAGACAGATTGAAGGAGCTTCAGGATTTTCAGTTTAATCTAGAGATGAGGTATTCGTAGGGGAGTCATGCAAAGGTGGGTTGGAGCCAGATTGCGTAGGGCAGTGAAAGCTAGGCTCAGGTACTCTACCTGTAGGAGTGGGGACCTAGCTAAGGTGTGTGTATATGTGGAGGAAAGGGTGATGTGACAAAGCAGGGATTGAAGAAGACTCCTCTGGTTTCCCACGTGGGGTCCACTGGAGAGGACAGATGCTGGAGGCAGGGAGACCAGGTAGAAGGCTGGAGTGGAGTATTTCAGAGGCTGTTTAAATAAAATGACTGAACTCCTTACCTCGTTAGTGCAAATAAAAAGGAGAGTTACTGAAAAAAAAAATGAAAACTTCATGGAATGCAGTTCTGAAAGTCCACTGGGCTTGTAGGACATGCACATGGGTCGGAGTCTCTCTGGGCCTCTCTCTTTCTGGAGACGTAGGGTCTCTTGCCTTTGCTTCTCTCAGCACTCCTGTGTTCTTTGCAGACCAGCTTTCTCCGTGAGCCCTTTTCTGTCCCGCTTCTTAGCCTCTTGTGAACATATGATTTTGTTGCCCATGACCTCCCTTTGACATTATTTCCTGTTTTTGTTTTGGTGATGCTATTTTCCTCCTTTCTTGGACCTTGCCACGTTGGTGTTCTTTGGAGGCTTTTTATTCTCTGTTTACCTTCTGTATTTATTCTCGAGGGTTGTCATAACAAAGTACTACAAACTAGGGGGCTTACACAACAGAAATCTACTGTCTCACAGCTCTGAGTACATGAAATTGAAGCTCAAGATGTAGCCAAGTTTGGTTCCTTGGCTTGTGAAAGCATCACCCTGATCTCTGCCTTTAATGTCTTGTGGAGATCTCCCTGTGTGCATGCCTCCGCATCCAAATTTCCCCCACCTGTAAGGACACCAGTCATATCATCTTAAATGATTACATCTGTAATGGTCCCAATTCCAAATAAGGTCATATTCCAAGGTTCTAGGGGTTTAGGAAGTCAATATATAAATTTGGGAAGGATACATTTCAACCCATAACACGTCTAAGCATTGTGTTCCCTTGGTCCCATCCTTAGCTCTCTGTGAGAAGTTCCATCCAAATCCATGCCTTTACCACATCGCCTCTACAGTGAGGATAGATACCCCAAGGCATTTTTCTCTAACCCAGTGATTTTCAACCGGTGTGCTACAAGAATTCTTAAAACATGCGATACCTGACTATTCAGTCAGACTCACTGACTTCTCTTCTCTTAGATTGTCTAATAAAATAGTGACAATAGCCAACACAACAACAGATGTCTAGTGTGAACGAATCAAAATTATACCTTGTTTTGGTGAGATCAGCAAATATATATATATATATATATATAATCTCACAAGATTTTAGTAATTAGTTTATGTGTGCTGTGAGATGAAAACCTTGAAAATTGCTGTTCTAACCCAATTTTCTCCTACTGAATTATGGAGGGATGGACCTAATTACACAGTGGACATAGTTGGAGATTCACAGGTCTTGTTAAATTTATAGTGTCTCAAGCTGAATTTATCTTTTCCTCAAAACCACTCGTTCTTCTGAGTTTCCTGTGTCAGAGATGGGCTCCATCATCCATCTGGCTCCTCCAGCCCACCCTGGATTTTATCCTGGAGGCTAGCTGTAGCTTACCATCTCCTACCGCCTTTCGGTCACCAAGTCCTGAGAATTCTACTTCTTCCATGGCTATTGCATTCCTCTTTTTCCCTTTATTCCTATTGCTACACTTCCTTGGCTTAGTTTACCTCTCTTAACTTGAATTACCATGATTAATAAGAACAATAACCTTTCTGCTGTAGGCCCACATGGCTACTATTGAAATGTGCAAATTCATGAAATCCAGGAAGGTGGTCCTGGTCCTGGCCAGATGCTACTCTGGATGCAAAGTGGTCATCATAAAGAACATTGATGATGGCATCTCGGACGACCCTTACAGTCATGCTCTGGTGGGTGGAACTGACAGCAACTGCTCGGGGCAAGAAGGAAACTACCAACAGGCCAAAGGTCAAGTCTTTTATGAAAGTCTATAACTACAGTCACCTCATGCCCACAAGGTACTCTGTGGATATCCCCTTAAACAAAACTGTAATCAACAAGGATCTCTTCAGAGACCCTGCTCTGAAATGTAAGGTCGATGTGAGGTCAAGGTCAAGTATGAAGAGAGGTATAAGACAGGTAAGAACAAATGGTTCCTCCAGAAGCTGTGGTTTTCAATCTTTTTTTTTATTTCAGTTATTAAACATCCAAAATAAACAAATAAATCAAAATGACAATAACAAACATTTATTGTTACTGTGTGGCAGGCCCTTACATAAAATGCTTCATAGTCTTATCTCTCTTTAATCTATCCTGAGTCCAGAAAGATCTTTATAAACACAAAGGTAGCAAGTATAAATATTTAGTCCCCCAAATTTAGATGATCAATAAAAATATAATTTTTCCCTATATTTTAACTCAATGGTTATTTTAAACTTTCATTTTATCTGATGGCAGAAAACATAATCTCAGATAATTTTGAGTAAATATGTAATTTCTGTGCTGTGCTTTTCAGTTATAATTTTTTAATATTATAATTCTTACTAGTACTACTATCACTGCTACTACTATTGAGACCATCATCATCATCATCATCATTGTCATCATCATTTTTCTTGGCCTTGTAGTATTTCAATGTGTGAATGTATGAGATCTTTTAGCCATTTCCCTATTTAGATCATTTGCAATCTTTTGCTATTACAAAATCTTTGTGACACATCTTTGCATTAATGTTCTAGTATAATTGTTGGGTAAATTCCCTGAAATAGAAATACTGTATCAAAGGCTATGTACATTTTAAATTCTGATAGTGATTGCTAAGTTGCCCTCCAAAGAGCCTGCACCAATTTATACTCCCACAGATATGAAAATGCCTGCTTCTCATCAGCACCAATAATGAGTATTATAAAACTTTTAAGACTTTGCCATATTTTGTCTTAATTGTATTTCTTAAATTATGAGTGAGGATGAGCATTTTTTCATTATATACTGTTTTTTAACCTTTTTTTCTTCATTGAATTTAACATGAACATCTTTTCATTTAAATAAGTATTCATCACTCCAGATGCACTTTTGGGAAGTTTATTTTTAGTTACAACACTAGACAGAATCTTTTAAAAATAAAAGTAGGAAAAACTACAATAACAAAATTTTTAAAGACTTTATTTAGTTTTTGGAGAGAGGAGAAGGGAGGGAGAAAGAGAGGGAGAGAAACATCAATGTGTGAGAGAAATGTTGATTAGTTGTCTCTTGCACAGGCCCTGACTGGGAACTGAACCCTAACACAGACATGTGTCCTGATCGGGAATCGAACCAGTAAACTTTTGCTTTTCAGGATTGCTCAACCAACTGAGCCATGCCGGTCAGGGCTACAATAAAAGAAAAAAGAAAAAGAAAAAGAAAAAGCAATAAAAGTAAATAAAGGAAAAAATTTCTAAATAAATGTAGGGTATTTCTGACAAAAAATTCTTAGGTGATTCTAAGCCTTAGGATAAACAATAAATCAAGGGTCTGAGCCAGCTGTGCCCCAAAGAAATATAATGTGAATCACAAATGCAAGTTATATATATGATATAGATTTTCTAATAGCCACATTTTAAAAAGTGAAAAGAAACAGATAAATTTAATTCAATAATATATTTTAACCCAATATTTTAAAAATAGACCCTGGCTGGTATAGCTCAGTGGATTGAGCGTGGGCCTGCGAACCAAAGGGTCACCAGTTCAATTCCCAGTCGGGGCACATGCCTGGGTTGCAGGCCAGGTCCCCAGTGGGGGGTGCTTGAGAGGCAACCACACACTGATGTTTCTCTCCCTCTCTTTCTCCTTCCCTTGCCCTCTCTCTAAAAATAAATAAAATCTTTATAAAAAATAAAAAATAAAAATAGTATCATTTTGATATTTAATCAATATAAAATTATTGAGACAGTTTACATCCTCTTTTTGTTCTAAGTCTTGTAAATCCAGTTTGTACTTCACACTTGCAGCACGAGTTTGACTGGACACATTTCAAGTGCTCAGTTGCCACATGTGGCCAGCAGCTACCGCACTGGATGGCACAGATTAGTTTTTGTAAAGAAACTTCCCAGTGCATGGAAGCTACAACTAACACCCAAATAGCTTAAAATTGCACATGACAGCTTGCCTAGTGTTTTGAGGCCAAGTTCAATGCCTTTTAGAAAGAAGGTACTCAAAGTTTATTTTTCTAATTGAGTTATTTTTATTTTTTCAATTGAATGTTCATACTTGTTTTATGGAGATATGGTCAAAATACCTCATTGTAGCAATGAATCATTTTGTTAGTCATGAAACAGAAAACAATTCATACATTTTACTTTGTTTCTCAGAAATGAGAGATGTTTTAAGAATGTGTTTTCATAAGATTTGCCAAAATTTTTCATCACACAATAGCTTTTTTTTCCCTCTTCCTTTTGGACAATTGTTGAGTTGATGAAGTTTTTAAGATAGGTAGGAACAGATGTGTTGACTCAATTTGGGAAGGTAAAAACAATTTTACTTGAAGAGAAGCCCTCAGAGAAGTGACAGTCTCCCAGGGGTGTTTGCATCCAGTTTTAGGAAATGAATCTCCAGTGGACATTGTGATGGGATTAAGAGCCAGCAACGCTTGGGCAAACTCTGATAGTCCTCCAAATATCATGATGCAGTATTAGGACCAAACTCCCTAACTTGACATTTTTAAAGAGGATTTACATTTTAATTATTTGCTCAAAATTTGCCCCCACAATTGACCGTTTAGGTAATCTTTAATCCATATACTTCTCTTTAATTTTTTTAAAACATTTTATTTATTCATTTTTAGGCAGGGGAAGGGAGGCAGAAAGAGAGGGAGAGGAACATCAATGTGCGGTTGCCTCTCGCGTGTCCCCAACTGGGGACCTGGCCCACAACCCAGGCATGTGCCCTAGTCTGGGAATCAAACCAGCCACTCTTTGGTTCACAGGCTGTGAAGTTATGTAATTGTAGTATAATCACATTATAATATGATGCGAGAAAGAAATTCTTTTCATTATAATGATATTAGTGCTCAAATCAAACCTGGAGCACTGACATATTAGAAATGGAACTGGAAAATGCTAGCTGGAACAGCCCTATCTGCCACCTAATTCAATCCAATCTGTTCTTATAAATTAAAAAGTGACGCAGAAAGGCAGACACTTGATTAAATCACAGCTATTCTGAGGTCTAGATTTCAGGTTTTCTGATACCTGGACCAATAGTTCTCCTTAGTATGAGTTACAGCATTCTAATTTGCTGAACTAGCACTTGCTAAGTGCTAGGCTCTGGGTTAAGTACTTTTCATTAACGTCAACAATTCACGTCAAAAGACTTTATTGCAAAGTCCTTGCAATATAAATATTTCAAATTTAAAACAAAATCATCACTTTTCTCTAACAATTTTTTTCTTGAAGCTACATTTGCTTTCTTAAACAAAAGTTGCTGGTGCACAAGACATTCTCTACCTCCAGAGTCAAATCTGCAAAGGATGCCTAGGTATACACCACAGGGCTGTGTTTGGATAGTTAATTAAGCAATAACTTATTCAGAACTCAAGATCATTATCTTTCTATTAAGGCTACAGAGAAGTTTGAAAAGCATAGCTTTTTTCTTTACCTCCCTTAGTTTGTTCACTAATGACCCTTCCTTCCCCCTTCCCCCTCCTCCCTCCCTCCCTCCCTTTCTCCCTCCTTCCTTCCTCTCTCCCTCCCTCCCTTCCATCCTCCCTTCCTTCCTTCCTTCCTTCCTTCCTTCCTTCCTTCCTTCCCATTCTAGAAAGTTAGGTGTTAAAACCATTTTGTGCTGAGATTCTAAACACTTTTTGATTTGTCTTGGACATGTAGGATGTTGGAAATGCAAGGGTGTTACGCATCATCTGAAGGGAAGAGAAGGCCCAGAGAGCTTGAGGCTTTTATCTGCGGTTGGAGAAATGAAATTACACCCAGGTCAGAAAGCTACCACAGAGCAAGAGTGCAATCAACCCCAAGTGGAAATCCATCACAACAGCAAAGGCACTGTCTTGGCTCAGGAGGTGCTATCCTTTTTAAGTAACTTAATTGAATCTCAAACCAGCACATTCTCCAGCTTCACTTGAAAGAGGCCAGATCCATTGCCAGGAGCCTCAGAATGAAAAGCATCCCATATAGTTTTTGATTTACATATATTTGAATGTTTACTTCTGTATTTGCCTCCTGAACTAGACAGGAAAGAGAAAGTAGGGGCTATCTTTTTCTTTGTTCAGTATTGTATTTCCTAGTGCATAGTAGGCACTCAATAAATATTTGCTAAATTAGTGAATGAATGAATGCATTCACAGAAAATTCCCAGCACAGTCAATAAACAACTAATTGGTTGTTTAATTATGACACAATTTATGAGAACACTTAGTGAAACTGTCACTTTGACCCTGTTTTGGTGTTGTGAAAATCACTATTGGTCCTTCTGCGAGTTGGCAACTATTCCACTGTGTGTTTATTTAGACCAAATTGAACTCTTTAATGACTCAGTGGGAACACCACCAAGCCAGTTAATGCAACCTCAATTCTCTCAATCTGAGTTCTTGGTGAACTTCGGGGAAGTTCTCCTGGCCAAGAAGATATCTGAGATTTTGAGTTTGAATCAAAATATTCTTAAGAGAGAAAATCAACTGAATCTCAAGTGGTTGATTTTGTCCATGAATAAAAGTCAGAATGAAGTCATGTGTGGAATTACTATACTACCTAGTCAGCTGACTGCAATCAGATTTGCTTAGCTGTTGCTGGGACCACATGAAGAGGGGGTTATTTATTAGGAACAGAATAGTTCCTTTTAAATTCTGTAGCAATCATGTCTCTCTCTCTTTTTTTTTCCTTCCAGTCCATGGAAAGTGTTATCTCAGGCAGCTTTGTGCAGGAAGTTGGGTTTATCACTTCCTCACAGTTGCAGTTTGTCTAGGACTTAACTACATGCTATCAGATTACATCAAAATGTAGGCCTTTGTGTGTTTAACTCATCAAAGGAGTGGACCCTCAGGACTTGATATCACTTCACTGCATATGCAGCCATGTAGCAAAACAAAGCCTATCTAAACAGGACAGAACTATTTCTGTTGTGCGGCAGCTCCGCTAGCTCGAGCTTGCAGAAATGGTTGGGTTTCAGGTGTCTGCAGTGTTTCACTTCTTGTTTTTATATTTATCTCTTTTTAGAATTGCAGTCATTTGCCTGGTTGTGTGCAAGGAAGGAAAACGCCAAATACTGCCTACAAGAGAAGAGACAAGATTGCTCCAATCCAGAGTGTCAGTGGGAGGCAGCACTAACCTTTACCTCATCGTCTTGATTTTCACTTGAGAACCCCAGTTACTGCTGTTATAGTCTGGCCTTTGGAGCTGACCGGCCACACAAGGGGTTTGAATCCTGGCTCCTCTGTTTCCTGGTTGTGTGTCCTCAATCAAGTTATTTCAGCCCTCTGAGCTTCGCTTTCCCCATCTGCTAATGGAGAAAGTGATGACACCTGCTTCATAGCCCTATGCTATGGAATAAATGGTTTGAATTAAATAATATGTGCAAAGTGCATATGGAACCTGCTGTGCTCACCTTGGGAAGGACCTCAGTATTGTGAAGCCTGAGGGGCACTGCGAGCCACACTTTGCCAAGTGACAGAGCAGTCCCAGCCTGGCTGAAGTTTCTCAGGCTACACTTCCACCTCTGGGGCCTTGTGGCTATTTTCTTCTCTCTGGAGTTCCCTCTTCTCTGTGGTGGGCTGACAGCCAGATGGTGCCTCTATTGGCAGCCACAGGAAGCCAATGCAACTGTGAAGTAATACTTCTGCCCCAGAGCTGGCTCCGCCCCATTGACCAAGGTTTTCTCATTCTGTTCAGCCAACTCTTTTCAATGCCTTGCCTAAAAAGGACTTCTCACCCAGCTCTACTGCCCGGGGAAATGGCTGACTGCCCCAGAGGCTTTGGACAAACAGCTTTCCACCATAGAAATGGTGAAGGGGACTGCTTCCCAGCTCAGTCCTTTGGGAGTTTGAGGGTACCATCTTGCAGCAACTCTCTGATATGATGCTCATTTACCAAAATCAGATGTCAAATGAAGAGGGATTAGGGCTTGATTCTATAAAATCCCTTTGAGACAATGCAATATAATGAGGCACTCTTTTTAAAGAATTATTTGCATTAAGGAAGTAAATTTTCACAGGCCTATGACCGGAAAGAAATTAAGTTACACCTAAAAAACTGTATACTTTAAGAAGGCAAATGTTTTTTCTTTTTCTTTTTCAAAATCTGAAACTATTTAAAATAGGAAATTGAAACAAGCCTAATGCTTTATTGCCTTTTTATACCCGGGTCATTCACTGATGGCTTCCTATCTTCATTGCTTCCTCCTTTCTAGCCACCGAGGTGGCAGATGTCCTGTGAGCCACACTTTGCTTCAGCTGTTCAGAGAATCACTTCAGAGCCACCAGCCACCTTCCATTCAGTGTCCCCTGGGTTTGAGTTGGTTCGGAGTTTCATGTCCAGTGAATTTAGCCTCTCTGCCTGGCTCCTTGGGTTGAGTTCTTTGGCTGTCTCTTTAGCTTTTGCCCCTGGATGATGTCTCTCAGAACTCCCCTTAATGGCCACAGGCTTGTGGCCAGTCTCACCTCACAAGCCTTATGTAGGAGACAGGTTCCCAAGCTGGATCCAGCACCTTGGACTCCATGTTATCTGGGAAGAAGGTTAAGACATTTGGCTACAAACCTGTTAGCAGAGTTGTGAATGCTAAGGGAAGACCAGCTCTTTCTGTAGATTGATAAGATTAAAAATCATTTTTTAGTAATTGCAAAAATAATAAATGTGCACACACATACCCCTAAACACAGAAATGTGTAAAATTTAAAACTGAAGGCCCTCATATCAACCTCCTAGTGATAAGTCTTTGTTATATCCTATTCCAGATTTATTTTAGTGCATATAAAAGTATTTTACTTGAAAAAAATGGAAAATAGGATGAATAACTACTCTTCTGAAACTTGCATGTTATCCTTAACAGTATATTTTGGATAGATTCAAATGTCAGTATGCACACATTTATCCCTTTATTTTGTATGACTGTGGCTATTCCACAGTAGAGTGAACTAGTTTATTTACTCAATTCCTTATTGATGGACCTTGACTATTTTAGGCTGTTTTGTTCTTTGGCCTAACAAACAGTGCAGTATGAACATCCTTGTGCAAACATCTTTGTGCTCATGTGTGAGTATTTCTTTAGAATTTTGGGGTTAAAGGGTATGCATATTTAAAATTTTAATAAACATTACTAAATTGCATACCAGTGTACCAGCTTGCAATCTACCCAGGAATCTGAGAAGTCTTGTTTCATTGAACATTTATCAACTTTAGTATTACCAAATTTTATCAATATAATAGACAAAAAACCCTTATTATTTGTGTTTCTCTTATTATTAGTTAAACTGAACATCTTTTAAGATGTTGTAGTAGACGGTTCTGTCTGGTGTGGGCTCAGCCCCCACTGGGAGATGCACAGGACCCACGCCCATGGATAGCTGCAATGTACCTAGGCTGCTGTGAGTCTTGCTTTTTTGCTAAAACTCCCTCACCCTGAATTGAGGACATTTACTACAAAGCAACTTCCTAAAATCCATGCTAAACCTTCCAAGGATGAGTGAAGCCAGTCCGACTACTTTTGCCTTTTCACTTGCAAATATCCCTCTTCTGTGATGTGATTACCAGCATTGTCTCCTTTGTTTTCTGTAAAAGGTAACCACCTAAAGCCAGCCTGTGCATAGTTAATGAGGACCTTCTTATAGTGTGCCCAGTAAGACAATAAAAGCTCATTGGAGCAAGGGTGGAGGCTTTTGCTCCCCTTGAGAGAAAAGCCATGCTGTCCTTTTTCCTCCACCTGATTCGGTAGTCCCTGTGAATGTCTCATTTTCATCCATAATGATGCAGACCCCATGAATCGGGGTCTGCATCAGATGTTTTTTGGCTATCTGTACTTCCTCTTATGTGAGTTTTCTCTTTGTATCCTTTATTCAGTTTTCTGTAAAGTCGTCTTTTTCTCGTTGGCCTGTGTACCAGTTAGGATGTTTTTGGCTATAATTACAGATTGCTTAGAAAAATGTGGCTTACATTGATTATTTACTATATTCTATAATATGATCTGAAGGCAGGATATTCCAGAGTTGGGCAGTGGTTTAGGAATCTTTTTCTGCTGCGTTGCACTCAGCTTGTACAGACTTCCAGTCATCACATTCTAGACAACTATTTTCAAAGCCACCAAAAGCTCTCCTAGCCCAAATCTTTAAGCTTCCCCTTTGATCATGGAGGAAAACTCTTCCTAGCACCTTGGCTATAAACATCTCCTCCCAACTCGGTCCCTTTGGCCAGGAATGGGTCACATGTCCCTTTCCAGGCTGAGATGCCCACACAGCTGCCATTTTTAATGGATTTTCTCTGTCAGTCTCCATGTTGTTTTCTGAATTCATTGATGCAGATGAATGTAACTTGATGATAATGCAACAATTTGAATTTAGGGGGAAATGCTACACCTGAAATATAAGATTGTCCTTGGCTTTTAATGATGCGTCTTTTTATATTTTAACATTTTATTTATTTATTTTTAGAGAGATGGGAAAGAAGAGAGAAAGAAAGGGAGAGAAAAATCGATGTGAGAGGAATGTTGATGTGTGCCTCTTGTATGCACACCTACCAGGGATCAAACCCACAACCCAGGCATGTGTCCTGATGGGGAATCGAACCAGGGACCTTACAGTTTGTGGGATGACTTCCAACCAACTGAGCCACACCAGTCAGAGCTCAATGATGTATCTTTCAAGGATTGATATATGACTTGAGCATGGGCAGTCCAGCCCCTTAATATCTGACCACACTCAGCAAGCCAAAATATTCTTCTTAGCCCCCTAAAGCAGGAGAGCACATAGTAGGCTTTCTTCTCTGGGAAGCTTGAGATAGCAGGACTGGCCCTGACCTTGTAGCTGCTCTTGGACCAGTTGGAATCTGCTGGCAGATCTTCTGGCCCTCCCCAGATGAGATGAGGGAGACTGGTTTCTTAGCGGCCCATGGTGGGCTATAATAATACCTATTTTTTAAAATGGGTCTGACTGAAGCAATGAGAAATTATAACTTCTTTCACCCCTTTTGGGGCAGGGATCTCTTCTCTTCTCCCTGCTGGACACAGGGAGAATGGAAGATAACAGTTACAGCTTATTTTTACTTTATTTCTCATAGAAATCTGATCTTAGCTACACCTTTGTATCTAGAAAATTGTCTTTCAGTCAGGTGAAGAAACCACCTTAGGCTCACCTTCTGTACTCTCAGTTTCCCTGGCACCTTCGGGATACCACGGCTCAGAATTTTTATGAAACTAACCCATGTATGTAGAAGGCTGAGTCCCAGAGTCATTGAGCAGATTTTTATCTTTCTCCCTTGATCTGTTCTAATTTTCTCTAACTCGAAACCCCCAAATGAAAGTTCAAACAGATGTCAGTCCCCTCTTCTTCCCCCTTTCTCCGATTCCCTGCTAATGACAAACACAATAGTCACAGTGGTATCTAAGCTGAGTGTTTAATAGGCTAAAGAAATTATTCACTTTCCTCTTTAACCATAGGGAATCCTGTACAACTATTATTTAAATGTATCCCTAATTATTTTATGTCTTTGGATGCTATTGGATGTGGACTTAAAAAATTTCAGTTCCAATATTTTGTTGCTAGGACATAGAAATACAATGGATTTTTGTATGTTGCCTTTGTACCCCGTGACCTTGCTGTTGATTTTACTAGCTTTTTGGGGAATATTCCTTAGGCTTTTCTACATATATGGGCATGCTGTCTGTGAATAAAGATAGTTTTACTTCTTCTTTTCTGATCTGGATGGAAAGGCTCCAGGAGGATGTAACCCCACAGGCAGCCGGCCCGATGAGATTTCAGATCTGCTCGCCCTTTGACTAGGCTGCTTCAGACAATAAAAAACCTGTCCAATAACATGTGGTGATCTTTCCTGGCTCCTTGCTTCTATGCATGCTGTTTGCTCTTTCTCTTTCACCTGTTTGGGGCTTTCCTTCCTCACTTGATGAGTGTGATTTGAACACTGGTTCACTTAGAGTTTTTTGGACTACCTTATTTCTAAAGCATTTTTCTTCTGGCTGATAGTCAGATCTGTCATTCCCAGGGCATTGACCACCTTCCATTTTCCATTTTTTTCTTTGGCTCCATATGAAGCTGTTGCAATGATTCCCTTTGAGTTCACTAGCCAGTTTGTCCCTGGACGGTTTTCTGATTTTTGCCAAGTGACTGTTCACCAGCAAGTGGTCTGGTGTCCTTTTCAAAAGGTCTGGGGCTTGCTTTGCCCAACATCCCAAATCTTTAAATTTCCTTTATCAAGCAACTTCTCGAGATGGGAGAACCACAGTTGATCTCTCCTGCTCCCTCACAGTTTCAACTTTTTCAAATTACATGAAAGTACCTTGGATTCTTTATCTTAATGACTTACACACTTGCTTTGTTTAAATATTTTATCCTCCAAATCTCACTTATTCTTTCAACTGATTGTAATTATTTTTCTTTATCTCTCCTTTATTTATTATAAAGGTCATTTCTTTTCCTGTTTAGCTCTATTCTTTGTTAAAATAAAAGGATAAAATAATATACAGTCAGTAATATCCAGTGCAATAATTTTTAGATTGCCTTCATGGAAATATAGGTATAAGTTACTTTAAGCTCAGCGAAACTTTGTTTTTAGCAGATTATGGTGGGGAAAGCCCCCAGTTTGTGATAACTATACAGAAAGCTCACCAGAGGATCAGGACAGAAACCGGCCCACGGAGGCTCCACTCTCAAGCACAGGAAAGCACAGGAATAAGCCTGGATTTTTACTGATTGTTCTCTTTTTAATGTTGTGTCTTTTTTTCCCCCTCCAGTTTCCTTTTGCATATCCTGTTTCTAGCACCAGGTCAGTTTCCTTGAGTCCTTTTTCTTATTGGAAAACAGCATGAGTGAGTGGAAGGAATGCGGACCTAAGAGTATAAATAGACCTGAGTGTCAGCATCACTTCTGCCTCTTACTAGTTGTGGATCCTTGGACAAGTTACTTACTCTTTCTGAGCTTCATGTTTTTCTTCCAGAGATTGCCTTTAAAAACATAGATAATATTCATTAGGCATCTAGCACAGTGTATGGAAAATACTCAGTACATGTTACCTATGATTATTACCTTTATGCCTTTGACTTTCTTCTTCCCACACTTTCTATAATCACTTGCCATTCATTATTGGGCTTGAATGAATGAATCTATACATTTGTGATCTTTGAAAGTAGTGGTTTGCCTTTCATTTCTCTTTAATATTAGGTCAACAGTGTAATGAAACTGCCAAAAACCCTTGCTTGTGCCATCTTAGCCTGAATTACAAAGGAATAAATATAAGTTGAATGTGTTCAGAATCATAGTGCCAGAGCCTGAACTGATGTTAGAAACCAGCTGCTTCAACTCTTTTTATTTACAGAATGAAATGACTGTCATGGCAAAGATAAGCAATTTTCCCAAAGAGCTGTAGGAAGGTATATGTAGCTATTGAGATTTCCTTATTTCAGGAAAATATTGTTTGAGGTAAAATTCATGTAATATAAATGAACCATTTAAAAATGTACAATTCATTGGCAGTTAGTACACTCACAATGTGCATCCATTACCTTTATCTAGTCCTAAGACATTTTTATCACCGTGTGTTTATTAAGTAGACACTCCTCATGCTCTCTCACGCTAGCCCCTGGCATTCATTACTAATGTAATTCATTAGTAATCTGCTTTCATTCATTACTAATCTGCTTTCTGTCTCTATGGGTTTGAATATTGTGGATATTTCATACAAATGGAATCATACACTGTGTGATCTTTTGGATCAAACTTATTTCACTACCATAAATGTTTTCAGTTCATGCTCACTGTTTAAAATTTCAGCCCTGGCTGGTGTGGCTCAGCTGGTTGGAGCATTGTCCTGTATCTGAAAGACTGCAGATTCAATTCCTGGTCTGGGCACACACCTAGGTTATAGGTTTGGTTCCCAGTACAGGTGTGCACAATCCCCGGTCTAGAGTATACAATCGATCCCTGGTCCAGGCATGTACTGGAGGCAACCAATCAATGCTTCTCTCTCACATCTGTATTTCTCTCTTTCTCCCTTCCTCTCTTTCTGAAAGCAATAAAAAAAATATCCTCAGGGGAGGATTTAAAAAATTCGGACATTATAGAAAGTATCATGAAGAAAATAAAAAGTATTCTGTAATCCCGCCTGCCATTGATGAAGACTAGTAACAGTGTGGTGATAGCTGCTGTTCCCCCTGTCTCCCACATAAATAAGTTTTCACACCTTTTACTTGAATTTGGTATTTCACTTAATACTGTATATGAAACAGCTTCCTGTATTGACACATATAGATTCCTTCAGTCTCTTTATTTGTCTTGTGTTTTTAGTGTTTTAGTCTTTAGTGTTTTAGTGTTTAGTGTTTTAGTCATCATGTGGTTTTAGTCTAGGTTGCTTAACAAACCTGCTGATGAACATCCTTCTCCCTCACCACAACCCCATTCCACCCAAATTTTTGCTATGGAAAATAGTTTACATCCTATCCTACTGGATGTGAACTATTTTGAAATTCCAATATTGGAGACAAATAGACAGGAATGGTTTTCATTTCTCTGGGATCAGCTTGGGTACACTGGGGAGTTCATGCATCAGTAAGAACTAGATAAAATTTGAGATTGTTTCTAATTTCAAATTCTTTGATTCTTGGGGATTAATACCAAAATCATCGTAGGGCTAGGGGCACAGAGGCAAATGTCTAGGACTGGGAGTTAGAAGGCCTGGGTTTAGCCTTTATTTTGTTAAGGGCTAGCTCTGAGCCTTGGAAAGTTACTTCTTTGGACTTCAGTTTCCTCATCTGTGAAATGAGGTGAATGGGCTGGTTAATCACTACTGCAATGACTTCCATTAGTCAGTCATTAATGTGGTGACCTCAACTGAGGTCATTGCCCAATTTACAATTATTTTGCTTCCGCAGGAACAGTTCTGCTTCATTGGGCCCCCAGTAATGATATGTTATGTGACCCTCCTATCTCAGCCCTATCTGTGCTAGTGGAAGCCACTTGTCACAAGTCAATCCAATTCAAATCCTTCTTTAAGATTTTTTAATGTGAACCACAGAAAGTATAGGCAGTTCCTCTCTTGTGGTTAGGGGATGGGAGAAGTGAAACTTGGTAACCATTGGTAACCATATTATCAGTGTATTAAGGTTCTAATGTGGAGAAGGAAGGGGTGGGACTGCTGTGCTATGGGTTAATGGTAGAGTAATTACATAAAAAAAGTGTGTGGTGTGGTATCCTAGATTGTATTCTGGAAGAGAAAGAGTGGAAAAACTGGTAATCCATGTAAAGTCTGTAGTTTAGGTAATAGTGTTGTACCAATGTTAATTTTTTAGTTTTAACAAAGATATCATGGCTACGTACATGGTGTGAATGAACACTGAGGACTAAGAAGGTTCCTGTGGCTAATTAGGTTCAACAAACAAACAAACAAACAAACCCAGAGCCATTTCTGCACAGGGGCTTCTCACTCAAACAGCACTTCACAGAGAGCCTCTGCAATAAACTGCCTGTCTTTGCTCTCAACTGTCTCCCTGCACTGTCTTTGCTAGCTGAGCCAGCCCTTACAAAGATTTCCTGGTATCCTATTTCTACCAATACGACTGAGGTCACTGCCCAATTTACAATTATTTTGCTTCTGCAGACACAGCTCTGCTTTATTGGGACCCCAGTAACCATATGTTTTGTGACCCTCCTATCTCAGCTATATCTGATTGAGGCTTTTCAGTCAATCAGAGTTGTGCAGCTCTGACCAATCAGGATAGTGCCTTTTGGACCACAAAACTGCAAGGATTTGGTGCCCTCATTTGTATGAGGATGAACCAATCAGGGACCAGGGGCGGGGACTTGTGTTCACATAAGCCAACTTCCCTGGGGCTCCTGGAGTGGACTTTCCACCAAAACTGAAGACTACATTCCCCCACCTAGAAACCACAGCTATGCTGTTTTCCCAGCTGTGCTGTAGCTGTTGCGCTCTCCCACAGCAGTGCTGTTTTCATTGCCATGCCGTATCAGTGTTTGCACTGAAGAGAGTTTCCTTCTTTGGTGTACCCCAAATTGGGGCTTCCTGTTGGCTTTGAATTGGCACCAATGGCCATCAGTTGACAATGGTACATTAAGGGAAGCTGGGTGAGATATCAATATTGCAATATCAATATGCAATATCAATACTGCATGCTTCCAGATATGATGAAATAAGAAGGGTACATTTAAAAAAAATCTATACCTGACTTTAACCATGGGGAAATATCATTGGGAGGCCTTCTATAAATGATGAGATGATGTTCTTCAAAAATATCAAGGTTATGAAGGACAAAGAAAGACAAGAACTTTTCCAGACTGGGGAAATATAGGAGACATAAAAACTAAATTTAATGTATGATCCTGGATTTCATCCTGGACTCCAAAAGACCATTAGTGAGGTCATTGGAAACATTTGAATAAGGTCTGCAGATTTGCTAGTAGTATTGTGTCAATACTAATTTCCTAGTTTTGATACTTGTTTTGTGGTCATAAAAGTTGTTAACATTTGGGGAAGCTGCAGGGACAGTATACAGAGATTCTTTGTACTATTTTTGCAACTTCTCAAAAAGGGTGAAATTATTTCAAAATTTAAAATTTAAACACACTAAAAGGTGGCATCATCAAAATGGTGTAGATGGCTCCAAATGCCTTCCCCTCCACAAAAAAACATTTCAAAAAATCAATAACTGCTAAAACCAACTTTGTCAGAACTCTGGAAAATAGTAAAAACAATTTAGAGCACCAAGGTAATGCTGAATCAAGGAAAAGACAACTTGGAAATGGTAGGACATTTCCTTCCTTTCTTACCTGCCCTTGACTCACCCCCTCCCTGGTGGGGTGGCCGTCTTGAAGACAGCAGCCTGCATGTCAAGTGTGGGACCCTGCCTCTGGTTCCAGAGGGAGCAGAGCAGACTTCATTCATACATGACTGTGTTTGTCTGTTCTAACCTGTCTGGAGGCTACCTGAAGGACTGAAGTAAGGTGTGTCTCTGTTTCATCAGCTCTGAACTTACTGAGGGCAGAAAAGTGGTGAACATTGCCTGAAATATTATAAAGTGAACAACAACAAAGAACACAACACTGTAGCTGCCTGGGCAAGAGATTACAGTTGAGACAAACACTAGACTGCCTAAAACCTAGATGGAAAAGCTGGGAGACAGCCTCACAGGAGAGTTCATTGGAGAGACCCACAGGGTCCTAGACCATACACAAATCCATGCACATGGGAATTAGCACCAGACAGGCCCAGTTTGCTTGAGGGAAGTGGCGGAAGTGACTAAAATCCAGCAGAGAGAGGAGCAAGTGCCATTGTTCACTCTCAGACCCCTGCCCCACATACAGCATCACAACACAGTGACTGGGTTGCCCTGTGCAGGTGAATGACTGAGGCTCTGCCCCTCATTACGTAACAGGTATGTGAAGACAAGAAATAATGGCCCAAATGAAAGAACAGATCCAAGCTCCAGGAAACATACAACTAAGCAAGGAAGAGATAGTCCGCCTATGAAATGCACAGTTCAAAGCACTGGTGATCAGGATGCTCACAGAATTGGTTGAATTTGTTCATAAGTTAGATGAACAAATGAAGCCTATCTAAGTGAAATAAAGGAAAATGTACAGGGAACCAATAGTGATGGGAAGGAAACTGGGACTCAAATCAATGGAGTGGACCAGAAGGAAGAAACAACCAAACAGAAAAGAATGAAGAAACAAGAATTTAAAAAAATGAGGAGAGGCTTAGGAACCTCCAGGACATCTTTAAGCATTCCAACATCCAAATTATAGAGGTACCAGAAGGAGAAGAGGAAGAGCAACAAGTGGAAAAGTTATTTGAACAAATAATAAAGGAGAACTCCTCCAATCTGGCAAAGGAAACAGATTTCTAGGAAGTCCAGGAAGCTCAGAGAGTCCTAAAGAAGTTGGACCCAAGGAGGAGCACACCAAGGCACATCATAATTACATTAGCCAAGGTAAAAATGAAGGAGAGAATCCTAGAAGCAGCAAGAGAAAAGGAGACAATTAACTACAAAGGAGTTCCCATCAGACTGTCAGCTGATTTCTCAAAAGAGACCTTGTAGGCAAGAAAGGGCTGCGAAGAAGTATTCCAGGTCATGAGAGACAAGGACCTATATCCCAGATTACTCTATCCAGCAAAGCTTTCATTTAGAATGGAAGGGCAGATGAAGTGCTTCTCAGATAAGGTCAAGTTAAAGGAGTTCATCATCACCAAGCCCTTATTACATGAAATATTAAAGGGACTTATCTAAGAAAAAGAAATTAAAAAACATGTACAGTAAAATGACAGCAAACTCACAATTATTAACAACCACACCTAAAACAAAAACAAAAATAAACTAAGCAAACAAATAGAACAGGAACAGAACCACAGAAATGGAGATCACATGGAGGGTTATCAACAGTGGAATTGGAGGGGGAGAGAGAGGAAAAGATACAGAGAATAAGTAGCATAGATGGTAGGTAGAAAATAGACAGGGGGAGGGTAAGAATAGTATGGGAAAAGTAGAAGCCAAAGAACTTATAAGTATGACACATGGACATGACCTGAAGGGGGGGAATGTGGGTGGGAGGGGGTGTGCAGGGTGGAGGGGAGTGAAGGGGGGAAATGGGACAACTGTAATAGCATGATCAATAAAATATATTTAAAATTAAAAATAAAAAGACACACACAAAAAAGAAAAGCTGGGAGAGACTTCTTTGGGAAATTGGGACATTCAAAAAAGACCATGTATACCAGGCATTTTAGAAAGCCACACATGTACTCAAGACAAGACACATCTTCAGAAGACACTCAGGAGGACCCTAAGCCTTCACTTCTGGATGATCTCTAGGTTCAATGGAGCAGCAATGGAAGACTAAGAAGCCTGGCTAAGTGTTAAAAGAGTGCCCCAGTGCAGTCAATCTGTAAAGAATGGGAAAGGTAGTTATTGTTTTGTTTGCTTTCTTTGCTCCTGGCATCAAGGAAATCTTTTTCAAAGGACTAGCTAAACATAGCTAAAGGAGCAGAGACTTCAGTGACCATAAACAACTTTGGAAAAGTCATTAAACAAATGGGTAACTGTAGCTTTCAACAATCAAGACCAGTGAACTTTGGAAAAGGAGGAGAGTCTGATCTCCAGCATTATCACATTATAATAATCAAGTGTACAATTTTCAACAAAAAATAACATATGCAAAGATACCAAAAAGTTGACAGAGACCATCTGTGAAGAACATCAGGCATTAGAATTGCTAGGCAAAGACTTTAAATTGATGGTCTTAACATGCTCAAAGAGCTAAAGGAAAACATGCACAAAGGACTAAAGGAAACCAGAAAAAACGATGTCTTAACACAATGAAAACAGCAATAAAGAGATAGAAATTATAAAAAGAGCCACATAGAAATTCTGGAGCTGAAAAGTACAAACACTGAAAAGAAAAATTCACTAGAGGGGGTTCTGCATATTTGAGCAGACAGAAGAAAGAATCATGGAATGGGAAGATAAAACAATTGAAATTGTCCATACTGAGAAGCAGAATAAAGAAAAAGAAAAGTGAGCTGAGCCTAAGGTCTTTATGAGGCACCATCAAGCCAACCAACACATACCTTTGGGAGTCCCAGAAAAAGAAGCGTTCCTTTTAAATTCTGTAGCAATCTCCCTAGGTTCTGGCGGGAACTCTACCGTTGGAAATTTTCTTAAGTCTAAAATTGTCCCCAAATTAAAAATTTACTTTTAAAAATAGGGGCTGGAGGGAGGAGCTTCCTTCTCTTGGGTTTCCAATTTTTACTATGGATAAATTAGGTCTATTTTGAATTAATTGACTCTTGCTTCCCTGTTGTCTTTTCATCCCAATCTTAACATCATTACATTAACATATTAGCTAAAGTTTATTGAAAGGCACCACTTTCGGTGAGTCTGTTCACATGGGGCCACTGTATTGGCTGTGCAATTTGTGCACGGTACCCAGGCACCCAAAGGGGAGCCACTGCGGGCTGAAACCCAGTCTGTGTTATCGACTAAGCTGCTGCACTCCCTGGAGCTGGGCTCCCTCAGCCCAGAGGTAGAAGGTGCCACATGTGCTAGCAGTAGGCCTGTGTTCTTGGTGAGCAAGTGCTTCTCTTTGTCACCCCTGTCCATGGTCCTTGCTATGGAGGAGCTGTAAGGAAAGCTAACACTCAGGGAGAGACCAACACTAGTGATGGGGAGAGGGATGCTGGGTGATATCCCACCCTGTGTTTCCTCTTATGCTAATGAGCAGACCATATACCTGGCTTCCTTAAGGTTTTGTAGTTCAATCTCCTTTTCATTTAAATTACCCCCTCCAGCCTTAGCTAATTTTATTGAGTAGTCATTTCTTGCAGAATATTTTACAACTCTTGTAGTTCTGATATACAGCACAATAACCATAGGATCAGCTAGGACAGATAGCTACAGTGCTGCTATTTTAGTAAATATTTCACAACCAGCTGTGGTGGAAGACAGGGGGCTAATTGGTAGCATTTTCTGATTTCCATGGTGAAATTCCTGTGACCATGGTTGATTTCAAGCTACCAACATGATGTCAATGAATACAAAATGGAGAACACTGCCCACAATTGGGTCTTGAAAGTGTGTATGAGCTAGTTCTAGTATACTACTGGAAAGCTTCCATTAGTTCTAACTTTGTCCACTGATGAGGTATGTGAACAGTGCTTGTCACCAGTTGGTAAAGCCCACAGGCTAAAAATATGGGTTCAGATGTGATCTGTTTAGCAGGTAAGTGTTGGAAACATTTTCGGTTAGCTGCCACTGTTTAAATGTCATGATATATTAACTTAAAAGTACATATTCCTGCTCTGGCTGGTATGGGTCAGTGGATTGAGCTCCAGCCTGCAAACTGAAAGATTGCTGGTTCGATTCCTACTCAGGGCACATGCCTGGGTTGTGAGCCAAGTCCCTGGTTGGGAGCATGTGAGTGGCAACTGATTGATATTTCTCTTGTGCATTGATGTTTCTTTCCCTGTTTTTCTCCCTCCCTTCCCCTCTCTTTGAAAATAAATACAGTCTTAAAAATATATATATACTCCCACCTTTCATGAGAAATAGGAATATATTACAATATTTGGCCTGGTGCCCCGAAATATTCATTGATTTTTCCAAGCTGACATGGAGATTATTCAAGGTGACATGAAGACTAACTGTCTGAACCAGAACAAGAACTCAGATTTTGTGACTCCCAAACCAAAGTTTGCACCACTTCTTCAAGTTGCCCTCTCATTTCCTTGTTCATTATCATCTTCACTGTAATTTTCTTGCTTGGCATTTTATCTGCAACTGGTGTTCTCTACAGTTTGCCTGCTTGGCATTTTCTTTGTCTGTTTACAAAGTATTATGTGACCAAGTGTTGTTAAGGTCTCATCTATGGGTTCATAACCAAGTGAGTCATGGAAACAATTCTGGGCATTGACCACTCTCTTCTTGGTTCACATTTACATTTTAGAATACTGATTGCTGTTTTTATAAAGATAATGCAGTTTCATGAAGAAGTAAGAGAAGTTGAAGAATGAGGACTTGTAGGAGGAAGAGGAAGAGGAGGAGAAGGACAGACAAGGACAGCAAAGGACAGGGGAAAATAAAAACTTAAGCCCAAACCCACCATTAACCCTTGTTATTAGAGAACATTGCTTCAGACATCCTAGGTAAATACAGAGAAGAAGATTGGTGGTCAAAAGAGGGATCATTCTAATGTGCTATTTTTAAATAATATTAAATTTAATTATATTTAAATTTGACAAAGGAAACCAAAGTGAAACTGTAACGAAAGCAAAACTGAGGGAATTGCTGAACTCCAAATAAATCTTTGTTTAAAACAAAGAACATTAGTTCTTTAAAGACACTCCTAAGATTAAGAAAAATGTATAATAAGCATTAAGAGTTTTGAGTCATTATGTTTTTTTCCCCTACTTTCATGTTGTACTTTTCGAGAGTGTCTTTGATGTGCTCCTGGGAGAGCTGAAAACATTAGTACGCTAAAAACTGCTCGATCTCCCCTTTCTTCTGCTGAGTTAAGTTGGTTCATTTCATTTTATGTGGTTATAATTTTACCTTCTGTTTTGTAACCATAATTTCCACAAGTGGTTAATCTTTGTTACATATTTAAGTGAACTCAGGGCTCTGCAGTCTTTTATCATATCTTTTCCGTTCTATAATACACATTTTAAAATATATTAAAATCTTTCTGGTCAGCATGCTTTTAAGTAGAATGTTATTGACCAACTGTGATACTATGTGAAGAGAATATCACAGGGGTGATATTTAAAATAAGTAAAGCTGGTCAGTGGGGAAGGGCTGTCCCTCTCCTGGGTGGCAACCTGATACCAGTAAAGCTGGGTGCCTACGAATGGTAATCTAAGCTTTAGGCCTCAGTCGTCTCTGACTCATGGATCAGGGTTACATCATGACCCATCTGTAAAGGTCTAGTTCCTACTCAGGGGCTTTGGCTTTCAGATAAGGCAATGAGGCAAAGAGGTTCAGAGCATTTTCCAGGAGTTGGACAAACCTGGGTTTGAATCCTGGCTCCACTACTTACTGTCTGGGTGACTGGTCTTAAGTAAAAATTGTCTTTTCTAAATCCCAGTTTCTTCATCTGTAAAGTGGGGAAATGACACCTGTCTTTTAGAATTGTCGGCCGAGTAAATGGGATCATACATGTCATGCACTTAGCACAGCGCCTGACCAGCATTATTATGCCGTCTTAAAATATATATGGCAATTCAGAATGACTAAGTCTTTGGCTCGTGTCCATCTGACATAAGCTAGGCTGAACTGTCGTTTGTGTCATTTTTTTGTGTGTGTTACCACTTCTCTTAAGGTGACTAAAGTCAGCAGGCATCCTTCCCTTTATTTTGCAATTTTACGCCTCATGTGAACCTCAGGAAATGAACAGATTTCAACATGATTAGAAAATAGGAAGGCTCAAATAAGAAGAAAGTCTACCTATCATAGAAATCAACAGAGGTAAAGATTCATTCAATCATTCCTTCATTCAACAGTTCAAAAAGTATTTACTGAGTACTCAATATATGCCTAGCACTATTCTAAATGTTGGAGACACAGTGGTGGACAAAAGTGACAAAGCCAGCCTGGGAATAAAAGTTACATTTATGTTGGGGGGGTCAGCACTATGCATTTAGTAGGTGTTATTTACCGATTATACAAATAGTTAGAAAATATATGGTAACTTTTCTGATCAAATTACTTACGAGAGTATAAGATAACATGGGAGGGGTCTAATTAATGGGGCATGAGTAAATGAATATGAAAAATTGAAAGGATAGTGAAATTCAGAAAAAGAGTGTGGTTCTTGATATAAAGGTTCAGGTTACATGGGTTTGTGGGCACAGACTTTACTTACTTACTTTATTTATTTATTTATATTGTTTAAGTACACTTTTCTGCTTTTTCCCCCCATCCCAGCCCACCCCCCAGCCCTTCCCACCTCCCTCCTGTTTCCACTCCCCCTTACCTTTGTCCATGTGTCTTTTATACTTGTTCCTGCAAACCCCGTTTTCCCCTGAAATTGCACCATCTCTTTAATCAGTATTCTAATTCCCATTGTGATTCATTTCATAGTTAGACACAGCCAGGTGACACCCTTTCCCTTTCCTCTGAAGTATACTTAAAATTCTCGTTATGAAAAGTATCATCCAAAGTTTAGGCCTTATTATTTGATTGAAGTGATACATGAAAAAATATGAATCTGTAAAGGAATGGTAAACTTACTATTGTTTTGAATCCTCACCCAAGGATATATTTATTAATTTGAGAGACAGGCAGAAACAGAAACATTGATGTGAAAGAGAAACATCAATTGGTTGCCTCCTGTGTGCGCCGGGACTGGGGATTGAACCCCTCAAGCTAGGTATGTGCCCTGACAGGGAATAAAACTCACAAACTTTTGGTGCATGGGACAATGCTCCAACCAATTTAGCTACCTGGCCAGGGCTAACTCACTACTTTTTCCCAAGCAAAACAAAAACAGGACTTAGGAGGAAATAAAAAGTATTTAGAAATAAAATTTACAGAAAATGTTTAAGACCCTTATGACAAAAATTGTGAGTCTTCTCAAAATATATTAAAATAGACCTGAATAAAGTAAGAGATATGCCATATTCATAAGTGGGAACACTGAGTATAATACAGCTATTAATTCTAATTTATTCCATAAATTTAATGTAATTCTAATAAAAATCCCAGTAAGCCTTTTTAATAGATCTTGAGAAGTTAAAAAATTTATATGAAAGAACAAATATCCAAGATTCACCAAGATAATATTGAAGAATAGCATAGATGGACTTGTCTTACTAGATGTAAAGACTTGTTATGAAGCTCTACAAGTGAAGAAAATATCATTTTGCCCAGAGATAGACAGAGACAAGTAGAACAGAATTGAGAACTAAGAAACAGACCCATGTACATAAAGAAATCTGATATAGGATAAAGGAGATATTATAATCAATGGGGAAAGAATGGACCAGTCAATAACTGATGCTGATTAAATTATTTATTCATACAGAAAAAAAACTTGTTTGACTTCAACCACATATCATAAACAAAAATAAATTCCATGTGGATTAAAGACCTAAATGTGAAAATAAAAGTACCAACCATAAAGGAAAAAATTGACATTCTGACTATGTTAAAGTATAAAACTTCTCTTTGACAAAAGATACCATAAAGTAATAAAAGGCACACAGTAGATGAAGATATTTGCAATGTAATAAATGATCAATGGTTGATATTTAGAATATATGTAGAATTCCTATGAATGAGTTAAAAAAAGACATATTATCCAATAGAATATAGACAAAGGATCTATCTATACATGCAAAGAGGAAATACAAATAGCTATTAAACATATCAAAAGATGTTAAATCTCACCTGTAATCAGAAAATCAAATTAAATCTAGTTTTTCACACATATAAAACTGGCAAAACTTTAAAAAGTATAAAAATCCAGATGTTGATTAAAGTGTGCTGTGGTCTGAATGTGTCCCCATAAAATTTGCCTGTCGAAATCCTAACCCTTACAGGTGATGATATTAGGAGGTGAGGCTTTGGAACATGCTTAAGTCATTAAGAGTAAAGTCCTCAGGAGCGGAATTGCAGTTGTCCCTTCAACAACATAGAAGTTACGGGTGCCAACCCTCCATGCAGTCAAAAAATTCACATATCACTTCTGATTCCACAGTTGGCCCTTCGCATCTGTAGATTCAACAACTGGGATGGAAAACAGTATTTTCGATCCATGGTTAGGAAACCAAGGTTGGGAATCTGCTGTTGGGAATGCAAAAATACTGTTTTCTATCAGTGGTTGATTGAATCCCTGCATGTGAAACCCAATGGACACGAAGGGCCAATTGTATTTATTGGAAAAAAAAAAATCTGTGTTAAGTGGACCAGTGCAGTTCAAACCTGTGTTCAAGGTTCAACTATAGTAACTTATAAAAGAGGCTCCAGAGAAATCCCTCACCCCTTCCACCTTGAGAGGATATAGTGAGAAGTCTGTAACCTGGAAGGTGGCTCTTACCAGAACCCAACCATGCTGGTACCCTGATCTCGGACTTCCAGACTCCAAACTGTGAGAAGTAAATTAAAAAAAAAAAAAATATATATATATATAGTTGATTATGCTGTTACAGTTGTGCTGGTCTCTATGCTTTTTCTCTTCCCTGTTGCTAAAATCTTGAGAATGTGTGTATATGGTTGAAGCAGTCTAGAAACAAGAGCTAGCAGGTTGAGGAGGCCAGCTGCCCTGGAGAGTCACCTACACCCACAATGGGATAAAAGAAGCCTTTTACATTGTTGACATTCTATGGTTGTTTGTCTACAGCAAAACCTAGTTTTCCTGCCTCACAGATGCCTACCCGATGACCTAATGCTACTCTGAGTATATATTTTAAAGAAGCTCTAGCAAATGTGGACAAAAAAAACCAGTCCATTTTAATTGTAAACAGTTAGGAAGTACCTAAATGTCTATCTAACATAAAATAAATGACTAATTGTATATTGATAAAATTGAATACCATCTTATAGTTAAAATGATTCTACTACAGCTACATGTATCTACATGGATAAATCTCAAAAAGATGATGAACCAAACCAAACAAAAAACCCCAAGATACATAAATATTTATATAGCATAATTCCATCTACATAGAGTTGGAAAATAAGCAAGAAAATACTATTTGGAGCTAAATGAATATTTAATGTGTATAATAAAAGTAGAAAAGCATGCAGGTAATGATAGATGTTAACTTCAGGCTCGTGTTTCCTCTGTAGAAAGAGGTACATTAAATGATGAATAGCTGATATTCAGAATATTTGAAGACTCCTATAAACGAATAAGAAAAAGACAATTAATTGAGCAGAAAATAGGCAAATAATCTTTACTGCTATTGGAAAGAATCTCATCTGGCATTAGAAAGGAGATACTATGAGGGCATGTTACTGAGTTGTCCATGCTTTTTGGCATACTTGAAAATAATTGAAGTAATTCACTAAAAAATTCATATAAGGTGTCTGAAAAAGGAGCACAATGTGAGGGGTGTGTGTATGTGGGGGGGGGTGATATAATGCTTTAATAAAACTCTTTTTAAAGCAATTATGGGAGGGAGGAAACCCCTAGAAGTTGGAAGTCATCATCCTCATTTTTCTTTTTGTTTTTTAAAGATTTTATTTTTTATTTTTAGAGAGAGGGGAAGGGAGGGAGAAAGAGGGAGAAAAAGACATGGATCGGTTGCCTCTTGTCATGTATCCTGACTGAGGACCAAACTTACAACACAGACATGTTCCCTGACCAGGAATCGAACTGGCAACCTTTCGCTTTGCAGGATGATGCTCAACCAACTGAGTCACACCAGCCAGGGCCATTATCCCCATCTTTCACAAGAGAAAACTGAGACTCAGGCTCAATTAACTATAACTTGCTCTAGGTCTTATGGCTAATAAGTGGTAGAGATAGAATTTGAATGCAGGTCCAAAGTCCATATTCTTTTGACTGTTTTGGGTGTAACTCTCCTTGGAAGCAAGGTGTTAATATTTTAAAAGAAGAATTTGTTTACTCAAATTCATCTTCATTTGGTACAATGGATATTTATCATCCTGTTTTCAGTGAAGAATGAAGAAGGGCTAAATGAGTCTGAGATGACCTTTTATGTCCCTTTTTTGCATTTTCCTTTTTTCTGTTATTTAGGGAGTGATCTCCTGGTAGCTGTTTGAAGAAGTGAAAAATCCATCCTTGGGTTATCAGTATCTCCAGTGATTATCTCCAGTGATTATTTTGCCTGTCCAGCATCCATTTCCTTTTCTTCTGGTAATAACATCTGTAGCAGTTGGAATTGTATTTGGCTACAAGGAACTAGAAACACTAACAATAGCTTAAACAAATAAGGTTTCTTGTGTCATAGAATATGTCTGGATGTTCGCAGTCAGGTCTAATGTAGGGGCTCATTGGAGATCTTAGGTGTGCAAGACAATTTTTTGGTTAATCAGCTTTGGGTGGTGTTCAGATGCACCCTCATACTTGTTGCCTTAGAGTCACAAGATGGCTGCTGCCTCCCTCACATCAAATCCATATTCCAAGTAGAAAGAAGGGTAAAGGACAAAGGTGCAAAAGAGCCATGCCAGATTTTTTTCAGGAAAGCAAATTTTTCCAAAATGCTCCACCTACCACACTTCTGCTTATTTTGTATTGGTTGAAACTGGATGACATGGCCATTCCTAGACCCACAATAAGGCTAGAGGAGTAAAATACCTGATAATTTATTCCAGAGGTCAGGATAAGAGGAGACTCTTCCTAAAATCAAGGGATCTTGTTCCATCTGAATTGCTGGAATTTGGAGCAAGGAAGGGGGAAATGTATGTTGAGTGGCAGTGGACATTATTTGCTATAGAACCTTCATTATTCTTTGCAGAATCCATTCTTTCCCACATTCAGCCCATGTGGATCAGTAGGAACATCCCCATTTGAAACAGAACCACTGGGTTCTGTTGCCCACTGCTGAAAGAAAAAACAAACCATGACTTTTAATGCCAGAGTCTCATGAAAAGGGAAGGAACTATTTATTCAGAAGTTACATAGGATTAAAATAATGGCAGAATTTTTCTGTTAAATCTGACTCCCTTAAAAACAAAAGAAACAGAAACACACACAGTCCTGCCTCCCCTTGCCATTACAGGTCTGTCTCAGAGTCTCTTAGAAAAACAGAAGTCCACAGCCCAGATTCCCATTTGTGTTCCGGCTTCTCCCAATTGTCCATGCTTGGCTAGGTTCCTGCTCTTAATCCAAAACCTTATGGCCCCTCCTCATCGTGTGCAGGTGGGGGTCCTTCTGCATCCTTTCAAACTGTGTGGCCAAGACCTCTCGCAGCTGCTGTGTGGTCAAGAGGCTTCTCCTTCCCAAAGCCATATATTTAAGAGCTACATGGTTTAGGATGCAGTGGCTCCCCTACTTGAGTTTGAATCCCCACCCTGCTCCTCCTCCATAGCCCCTTTCTGACTCCTCCTACAATCGGTTACCTCTGCTAGTACTCTGGTCTCTCTGTATTTCTTGGCTGCCATAGTTAGTAGGGGCAGGCTTGGCCCTGTGACACAGAGGAACGACCTTCCTGCTCTCTGGCAGACCAGCAAGTCCCTCCAGCTAATCACGAGTCAAAGTCACACCCATCTCCTGGCTCCAAGCATCTGCCACAGCTACTTAACATATCTATGAAGCTAGCCAGCTGTTATTGATTTGTAAAGTTCCTCTCAAGGGGCTCTTCCACTTCTCCCTCCCCTAAGGCAGGTTAGTGGGGAACTTCCCCATTTTGGCGACCTCTAGCTTATCACCCCATTATACATTCACAAGCCATGTATAAGGAGAATGGGCAGGATAAACTTAATTCCTGCAAGAATTTCTGCTGGAACTATTGAGGAAGTGAGGCCTTCTTGGCTGAGAGTGCTGGCTATGAGGAAATAAGCTTTAATCTGCCAGGACCTGCATGCTCCTGAGATGTGTCTAAGACACAGCAGTCAGATGAAGAAAGGGGCTGCTAATGTGAGACCCTGGTCCAGCTGGGTCTGAATCTAGAGATTGGTTCCTAGACCTTTTATTACTTGACCCTATGAATTGTCTCTGTGCCTAGTCCAGTTTAAGGTGGATGTGGATTTTGCTGGCAAGAGTCTTAACAAATGGTGCAGTTACAGAGTCACTTCTCTCAGGAGGCCCAGACTCTTCAATTACTGTCACCTTGTCTCTGAAGCATCAGCTAGGCAACCTGAGGAGCCAGTGACAATCCATTACGTGGCCAATGTAGTAAATAACCTAGCAATTTGTATAAAAACAATGTGTCATTTCCTCAAATTGCAACTAATGTGTACTAGTTTTTGATAAATCTGTAAATTTCATTGTAATACTTTGTGCATTCTAAGTCTTGTTCATAATTATGAAGCTTTCAGTTATATAGGCTCAGATTTTATAGTTTTTTTCTTTTTAAGGAGGTTATCACTCATACAACTTGGATTTTGGCTGGAAAAAATTGAAATTAGGCTATATAGGTAAGAAGGGGTATGAGAAAGCAGCACTGTCTTTTAAGCATGGAAACAGAAAGTCAAACCAAAGAGATATATCTTCTAAAAATATCTGAGTGAATAAGAATTTCCTTTCCAGCTGTAGCAAGTGAAAAGGATAATGAAAGAGAATGATATCATCACTAGATAATGTCCTTAAAGTAATAAGATGATAGAGAGACTTGTAAATATTTTTGTTCATTTTTAAAAAGATTTTATTTATTTATTTTTAGAGAGGGAATGGAGGGAGAAAGAGAGAGAGAGAGAAACATCAGTGTGCATTTGCGGGGGCCGTGGCCTGCAACCCAGGCATGTGCCCTAACTGGGAATCGAACCTGTGATGCTTTGGTTCGCAGCCCGCGCTCAATCCACTGAGCTACGCCAGCCAGGTTTTGTTCATTTTTAAACCTTCCATCTTTCTGGAAAAAAAAAATACTGTACTATGATCAGAGAACGAGAATAACCTGAAATGGAAAAGCAGGCAGACAACAAAGAGAGGAAAATGGAGATTTGGAAAGCAGCAGTTCTTACTGGCCGGGATCATGGTCTACTGTGAGAATGTAATGAAATCTAGGTGCCCTCTTCCCAGAAAACTGCACTTATCTCCCCTCCCCCCGCCAGATTTTGCATACAGCTTCAGGAATTCATAGACATCTTAAAAACCAAGCATGGACACTCTCATCCCCAACATAGAGAATCACAGATCCTACATTAGAAGCCCTCTTTTAAGCATGTGAATCTTTGTTTTAAAATTCTTTGGGGCAGGAAAATGAAACCAACCGATCTGTCACATTCTCGTCAATAATAATAACTATCATTTAAGAAACTTTTACAGTATGACAAGGCACTGGGCTTAATAGTCTTAAATGTATCACCTCCTAATTGTCATAATTCTTGCAGTGACCCTGTGAAGTGGAAACCCTAGGCGGTCCTTTTTTTACAGATGAGGAAACGGGCTGACTTACAGAGGTTGAATAACTTCACGAAGATCATGTGGCAGGGCATGGATTCAAACTCATGTTTGTTTGATACCAAAACATCATCTTCTTCTGGTTGTCATTTCCTGATCTCCCTGGCCCAGTTTTTTGTTTTCAGATGGATGCCACATTTTCACTTTTTTCTTGCAATAATATTTGAGGGCACCTCCAGTATCACAGGAAACATTCCATTACTTTCCTGTTGATGAGATTATTGAATCTATTTTTAAAAAAACACTTCAGTCAGATCATGCTCAAACTTTGCCCCCTCAGAGCTGCCCTCCCTCATTTAATATCATACCCCAATACTTCATTAGTCTTTATTCCCTTACCTGCCTTATTTTTCCTCATAGCTCCTCTCATATCTTGGCATGTTATTATATATCAGTTTACTATATTGTCTCCAAAAACTTTATTTACTGCTTCACCCCCGGTACCTAGCACACAGACTAGCCTATGGAAGGTACTCTATATATTGATGTGGGAAAGAGTGAATGAATGATTGATTATTCAGGGGAGCAAGAGGAAAAGTAGCACATCCGGTCTTTGTTCCTGCTTCACATGGCTCTTACTTCAACAAGATGGGAACTTTCCAGACCAGTGTTTCTCCAGCTGGGAGAGAGCCTCCCAAGGGAAGTTCTGAGGGAGCTGGGATAAGACGTGCCAAGGTGGGGTGCCTGTTAGTTCAACCTCTTCCCTCTGACCTCTCCACAGCCTTGGCAGTGCCCTCCTTTCTTCCTGTATTAAAGGATCCTCCTCAGTGGACCTTTTAAATACCCCTGGACCTAGGACTGACCTCTTCAAGTTCTCCTTGGTTCCTTAATTAATGAGAATCTTTGACTTTCCGACCAACAACAATGTCACCGAACTCTTGTTTCCTGACCGTTAGAAAACTCAAGAATGTGGGACAAAAGTCACAGTACAATGAGGCAGATCGATTCTGCTCTGCTGCTGTTGCCCTGTACAATGTCTTCTTAGCCTCCCCAGCATTTTCTTAATAAAATCAATATTGTGCACTCTGTTCTCTTGTGGACTTTGAACAGTGGTTGTATTAATTCTTTCTCCAGTATTTCCTTAGACACTAAAGTGAAGATTACTAGTATTTTTTATTTCCCTTTTATAACACAGTCACCATGTGAACCTTTTAAAATTTTCAGTATGAATTTGAAAACATCACTGAAGACCAAGTGTTGTATAATAAGCATGACATTTTATTTACCTAATGTCATTCTTTGTTTTTTTTTTTTTTAGAGCAGTTTAGGTTCACAGCAAAATTAAAGGTACAGAGATTTCCCACCTACCTCCTGCCTCCACTGTCATAGGCTCCTCAATTGTTTCTTTTTAGTGCGGAATACTATTTCATTGCCCAGATTACACCTGTTTATTCATTCAATTGTGAAGGAAATTTTGCTTGCTTCCAAGTTTTGACAATTGTGAAAAGAGTTGCTATAAATATTTATGTGTAGGTTTTCTGTGTGGACATATGTTCTCAACCTGGGCAAATATCAAGGAACACACTTGCTGGATCATATGGTAAAAATATGTTTAATTTTGTAAGAAACTGCCAAACTGTCCTCCAAAGTGGCCACACCACTTCGCATTCCCACAAGCAACGAATGAGGGTTCCTGTTGGTCCGCCTCCTCACTGGCATTTGGTGTTGTTTTGGAGGTTGACCATTTGGATAGGTATATAGTAGTACCTCACTATTGTTTTAGTTTGCATTTCCCTAATGACATATGATGTTGAGCATCTTTTCATGTGCTTATTTGTCATTGGTATGTTTTCTTTTATTGATGTATTTTTATTTTTTAACTTTTATTTCTTTATTTTTTATTGTTGTTGTATTACAGTAATCCCAATTTTCCCCCATTGCTCTTCCCTGCACCCTCCCACAGTCAATCCCCACCCTGTTGTCCATGTCCATGGGTCACTTATACCTGTTCTTTAACAAGACCCTTCCCCTTCTTTCCTCCCTTATCCCCCTCCCACCTCTCCTCTGGTGACTGTCAGTTTGTTCCTTGTTTCCATGCCTCTGGTCCTATTTTGCTGGCTTGTTTGTTTTGTTCATTAGGTTTCTGTTCTAGGTGAGATCATATGGTATTTGTCTTCTGCTGCCTGGACTATTTCCCTTAGTATAATACTCTCTAGGTTCATCCATGCTGTTGGGAAAGGTAGGAGCTCCTTCCTTCTTTCTGCTGCATAGTATTCCATTGTGTAAATGTACTACAGTTCTTTGATCCACTGATTTACTGATGGGCACTTAGGCTATTTCTAGCACTTAGCTATTTTGTAAATAGTGCTGCTATGAACATCAGGCTGCACAGGTTCTTTGGAATTGGTGTTTTAGGATTCTTAGGGTGTAATCCCAGTGGTGGAATTGCTGGGTCAAAAGGCAGTTTCATTTTTAGTGTTTTGAGGAAGTTCCATATTGTTTTCCACAGTGGATGCATCAGTTTGCATTCCCACCAACAGCACACTATGGTTCCCTTTTCTCTGCATCCTTACCAGCACTTGTTTGTTGATTTGTTAATAATGGCCACTCTGACTGGTGTGGGGTGATATCTCATTGTGGCTTTAGTTTGCATGTCTCTGATGGCTAGTGATGTTGAGCATCCTTTCATATATCTCTAGGCCATCTATATGTCCTCCCTGGAGAAGTGTCTATTCAGGTCCTTTGGCCCATTTTTTAATTAGGTTGTTTGTTTTCCTAGCATCGAGTCATATGAGTTCTTTACATTTTGGAGCTCAAACCCTTGTTTAGGGTATCCTTGGCAAATATATGTTCCCATACAGTTGGTTTCCTTTTTAATTTGATAATGTTTTATTTAGCTGTGCAGAAGCTTTTTAATTTGATGTAGTCTCATTTGTTTATTCTTTCCTTTATTTCCCTTGCCCCTAGAGGATGTATCAGTGAAAATATTACTGCATGGGATATTGAAATTTTACTACCTATGTTCGCCTCTAGGACTTTTATGGTGTCATGACTTATGTTTAAGTCTTTTATCCATCTTGAGTTTATTTTGGTGTATGGTGTAAGCTGGTGATCTAGTTTCATTTTTTTTTTTTTGCATGCGCCATTCCAGATCTCCCAGCACCATTTGTTGAAGAAGCTATTTTTACTCCATTTTATGCCTCTGACCCCTTTGTCAAATATTAATTGACCATAGAGACATGGTTTTATTTCTGGCTCTGTATTCTGTTCCACTGATGTATGTGTCTGTTATTATGTTAGTACCAAACTGTTTTGATTACAGTGGCCTTGTAGTATAGTTTGATATCAGGTATTGTGATCCCTCCTACTTTGTTCTCCTTTCTTAAGATTGCTGAAGTTATTCAGGGTCATTTTGGGTTCCATATAAATTTTTGAAATATTTGTTCTAAATCTGTGAAATATGTCATTGGTGCTTTAATAGGGATTATATTGAATCTATAGATTGTTTTGGGTAGTATGGACATTTTAATGATGTTGATTCTTCCAATACATGAACATGGTATATGCTTCCATTTGTTTGTATCTTCCTTAATTTCCTTCTTCAGTGTTCTATAGTTTCCCTTCTCCCTCAGAGATCTTACTTTAAATTCCAAGAAGCAGATACACTTGGCCATGGCATGATGTTCGTCTGTAAGGTGTTCAGGTGCTGTAAATCTAACTGTCATAAAAACTTTAAAAAGAAACACAATTCTCACAAGGTCAGATGGACTTAAGCATTCCATAAAGCAACTGGTAAAGAGCTTACAGGGGATAATTCACTTGAATTTGAAAAATGTACAAATGAACATGTCAAATACCAGCAGGAGCTGTGGAATAAAAGATTGATGTAATTGATGCAGTGAAGAGAGTCAGAGAGAACAGAAACATCAAGCTAAATTTATAATGAACAAGTTGAAGAAAAATAAAGAACTACAGAAAGCTCAGGACATCAGAGAAGTCAAACAAAACATTGATCTCATCTGGGCTCCTTTAGCAGGCAAAGGAAAGCAGCTGGAAGACAAAATGGTACAGAAAGTACAAGAAGATGTGGGCATGGAAGTTGTTTCTGACAATCTTACTGCTTAATCATTTCTATGAGCACATTGGAAAATCTCCTTTAGAGACTTAGAAAATCTAAGTTATTGATTTATTTTTTATGTCAGGTGACTGAAATGAAAAGGTGATTAAAAATACATCTCTTCTACATTGCTCTCTGCAAAACATGAGATGTCATGGATGTTAAATTGCATCTCAATGTTAAACCTTTACTGATAGATGTACTTATGTAAATCATAAGAATTCTGTAAATACAAAGTGAATTGTGGACATAAAATAATCATACCACTTGGATAATGACATCAGGCACCATGTATGTTATAGCTAATGACAAAAATTCATGGCTAGTGATATATAACATCAACTTTTCTTTGCAGGGAAAGAAAAATCCCAAGAACCATTCACTGCTGCAGGCCCGTCTGGTCTGGGAGAGTGTGAGGGTAAAGCACAATGAGACACACTCTCACTCCTTTGGAATTCTCATCTCTCTGCCCCAGTTCCATGGGTGCTTTGCATACCTGGTTGCTACCACAATGCCTGATTTTGGGGCTCCCTCAGCTCTTTGGCTTAGCCACAGACAAATGCATGCTCACTTTATCCCAATGTAGCTGTGGTCTTATCAATTCTTTTCTAGCCTTTGCTTCACTGCTAATAATTAGCTCACACCAAGTTCTGATCCCAGTGATTGAGAAGAGCCCAGTAGCACATGGTGGTTATCCTCTTGGCCATGCAAATTGGAGGGACCTGACTCTGAATCTCAACTTCATTTAGTGACATGACTATGTGATTTAGTTAGATACCAGATATCATTGGGCCTCCACTTTCTTATTTGTAAAATAGAATGAGGGTATTTGCTATACTTATATCAAAGTCTCAGTGAGTGGAAAGAATGAGCTAATGATGCATCCTAAAAGTAAGGTTGTGGCATTACTATTGTGCTATAAAGGAAAATATTCAAATTAGTTGCAATGATCTTTTAGAACACTCTTTTATGTTGAAAGAACCTCCCCCCTAGCCCCCACCCCCCTGCCCAGGGGTCTGTAAGTAGTGGAGAGGGATGGAGAAATTTGCTTTTTTATGAAACTTTTAAAAGTGCTCCTACGAAAGCTGACAAGCTACCATGAAACCAAGATCAAAGCTGTTCTCTTTTAAATGGAAGAGGAAAAGGTGGCTTGTTATGTTTGTGTTTCTTCACGTGGGGTTGCCTTCTCAGGGCTTGCTACTTTGAGAGTGTGAGCCAATGCCTTTAAGGTAAAAACCAACATCCTCACTTGTGAAATAGAAAAGACAATTGTAGGATGCACCCCACCAAATTATTTGTTAGTTCACATATACTTAGTGTCAGGTAGAAAACTCTTCTTAGGGAGCTGGAGGCCTGCATACCTGCCAGGTGGGGCACTTGAGGCTGCTCGGACTCTTCTAAGAAGGCCCTTTATTTCTCACACTTTATCACTTAGTATCTGGGCGGCTGGGAACCGGGAAGTAGTGCCTAGCAAGGCTCTGTCAGGCCTGGAATTCTCTCCTCCCAGACCCAGCTGCTGAGGGTGCCCTCTGGAGGTTTATTCACTTTTGGAGTAGTATCTGGCCCCTGCTTTTAACAGAATTAATTAATAGGTGTATACTCTTGGAGTCTAGCACGTGGTGGGTGCAAACCTGAGCCTGTAATTCCGTGCCTTGATTGTACAGCAGGACTTTGAAGCAGGCCTTCCCCAAGCCGGTGGTGTGCATGGGAAATGCCTTGTAGATACCGCTCACAATAGGGAAATCCTCTCCCGTAGACTGTGATTGGGACTGAAAGGCTCAATAAAGGGCTGAGTCTTGAGGTGTTTTAAAAGAGAGATTAACACTTATTGTAGAAGTGCTAATCACTGATTGAATTAATCAAGGGCCAAACTACAAGGTGTTAACAAGAAAGATTAGTGACTTTGGGTGTGAATATTCAAAACCAGGGATTGTGAAATCTGGGACCAGAGGTTTTCCTGGGTACACAATAGAAAAAGAACAAACAGAAGACAAGGTAATGAACTACTACTTTTACCCAGCAGTTTCCTCTTGAGCTGGCGGGGGAATCATTGTTTAAAATATTAAATGTCAAGTGCATGGAACAGTTCTTGGCTTATAATAAGGACTCAAACATATTAGCTATTGTTATTCTTTCTGTCTAGTAAGGTCTCCTGTTAGGAATACCAACTGAGGACAAGGGAGAAACTTTTGTTTTCTTCAGAGAAAAAAATGTCTGGCTCAATTACTTTTTAAAAAAATTGAAGCTTAATTTGCCTATAGGAAATTGAATAGTTCTTAAATGTATGGTTTAATCTCAACTACTTTTATGATAAAGGGCTGGGGAAAATGCTTCAATGCTACCATATGCACTAAAATTATTTTCACGTCCTCTCTGGAAAAAGTGATCTGTACTGCACGAGTCAAATAGCCAAGAAAATAGAACTTGAAAGTGAAATTAGAATATATAAGGAAATGGTTGATTCAAATAAACAGCTGTGTCCAAATCACTAAAACAGGATTAAATGGTTTTCTAGGAAGTCTGTATTTGCCGGGAACACAATGGGAGGGCAAAGGGGAGGAGGTGGCACCTGGGGCAGATTGCTTGGAGAGTGAAGAGCTTTGAGACAGAATATGAGGAAAAGGCTTGAACAAATCCAGAAGGGGAAAAATGGAAATAGATAATATATTAAGTGGAGTTAACTTGGAAAAAATCATTAAAAAAAATCTGTGTGGACCAATCGATAGTTGAATGAGTGCCTTTTTAGTTCCAAACTGAGGAAGGAAGCAGAATGCACTAACATTTTTTGGGACTTTGAATGGCCTGGAGGAGTAAAAGGATAATTTGGTTCAGGCCTCCAGCCCAAAGATGACTTCCCATTTAGACAATTCCAGACAAAGGACCTTAAATAGGTGACCCCTTTTAACCCTCACTACAGCCCTACAGGGTGGGCGATACAACAGATGGAGAAATTGAAGCTCAACCTCGAGTCCTAGAGATATCTCCTCAGGGTGCTTTTTGACTATAAACCAGCCAAAATGGATCCAAGGTTATTGAAGCAAACATCTAAATTTTCTCACATAGAAAAAAATTTGTTTACTGTATAAATTTAGCAGAGTTATTCGGGTAATTGGCATGTTTAAAATTTTCATCACCTAGACCTGTACTGACCAACAGAAATGTAACATAAGTCACATAGTATGATTTAAAATCTTCTAGTAGTCACATTTTTTAAAAGATTTTATTTATTTATTTTTAGAGAGGGAAGGGAGGGAGAAAGAGAGAGAGAGAGAGAAACATCAATGTGCAGTTGCTGGGGGCCATGACCTGCAACCCAGGAATGTGCCTTGACTGGGAATCGAACCTGCGATGTTTTGGTTTTCAGCCCGTGCTCAATCCACTGAGCTACGCCAGCCAGGGCTAGTAGTCACATTTTTAAAAGTGAAAGGCATAAATAATTTAAAGAATATATTTTAAAATTTAATATATAATTTCAACATGTAATCAATATACAAAATTATTAATGAGCTATTTTCCTTTTTTTCATGTTGAGTCTTTGCATTCTGCTCTTTAGATTTACAGTCTATTTCAGTTTGGACTGGCCACATTTCAAATGCTCAGTTGCCACATGTGGCAGCCCTATTGGACAACAGACATGATAGACTATGTAAAGTACAAGTACGCTGGTTCTAGCTTTTGGAGGTAATGACCCAGAAGGCCAAGAGTATGAGAGGCCCATCAGAATGTGAATGAGTGAATGGTAATGTCCCCTTTTTTGTTTTTCCAGAGGAAAAGCTATAATTGATTTTTAATTTCTTTTAACTTTTAAGTTTTGATTTTTTTTTTGCCCAGGTCTAACAGAAAAAGCAAAAAAGCAAAAGCCACCTTTGATCCAATGGCCTCTGACTGGTCCTGATCTCCAGGGCAGCCTCTGTTAGCAGTGTCCTGCTGCTAGATCTGTTTGTGTGCTTTTGCACACGTGTAGACATTCAGAAGTTTTACTGACATGTCTGTTTTTTAAAAAATTGGTGAAATAGCATATATGATGTTTTCCACTTTGCTTTTCTCATTTAGCGATATGGCTTTGAGAACTCTTTGTGTTGGTAGATTTATCAACCTCATTTTTTTAAACTGTTGCATAGTAGTCTAAAATTTAACCACTTCCCCATCAATGGATGAGCTCTTTATTTTGCCGTTGTTATTATCAGAACAACAATGGATGTGGTGACCTCTTTTTAATATTGAAAATAGCATCATTTCCAAAGAGGAGGACGGCAAGTCAGTTAGAGATTGAGAAATCAAATAAGTTGTTCAAATTGTATGAGAGAGGGCCACTGCTGACACCTCTTTGCCTTCCCCAAGCCCTTTCTTAAAGCTACACCATTTCCCTCGAGATGCTCAAAATAAGTTATTGCAGGTATTTCTTTGCTAGAAGATACTTCCATTTTTCAGAGGTTTGAAATTAGGGTAGAAGATGAATAGAAACAAAATAATTTTCTTAAAGCCCAGGAGAGATAAAGCCTCCAGCCAGAACAAGAGTGTGATTCTGGTTTAGAAAATTCACCGTGGGATTCTTCACCCTGACCCCTGTCTTCCAGGCCCTCGAAGCCCTCATGTTGTTGCCCTCACGTTGTTGCCGCGGCTGCTCTCTGATGTCCAGGCCCAGGCCTGCTTTCTCCTCTCTTCCTTGCTAGTGCCCATGTTCCAGAATTTTTCATCACTATAATTCCTCCTGAAGGGTTAAATCAATTAATTTAATACATACATATTAATGACCATAACCAACAGTCCGATAACCTTCATAAGGAGATATGTACTTTAAAAGATATGTTAAATTGATCATTTTCTTTTTTTAATTATATTTTATTGATTCTGCTATTACAGTTGCCCCAATTTCCCCTCTTTGTCTCCCTCCACCCAGCACCCCCCACTCCCTCAGGCAATCCCCACACCATTGTTCTTGTCCATTGGTCATGTGTATGAATTCTTTGGCTACTCTATTTCCTATACTGTGTTTTACATCCCCATGGCTATTCTGTACCTACCTTTTTGTACTTTTTAATTCCTTTACCTCATCCCCATTCCCCTATACCCCTCCCATTTGACAACCATCAAAATGTTGTCCATGTCCATGATTCTCTGTTCTTCTCTGTTTGCTTAGCTTGTTTTTTAGATTCAAGTGTTGATAGCTTTGCATTTATTGCCATTTTATTGTTCATAGTTTTGATTTTCTTTTTCTTAAATAAGTCCCTTTAACATTTCATGTAATAATGGTTTGGTGATGATAAATAAACTCCTTGGGTTTTTTTTAATGATATATGTATATATATTTAAATATTTTATTTATTTATTTTTAGAGGAGAAGGGAGGGAGAAGAGAGGGAGAGAAACATCAATGCATGGTTGCCTCTTGAGCACCCCCTACTGGGAACCTGGCTCAAAACCCAGCATGTGCCCTGACTAGGAATTGAACTGGCAACCCTTTGGTCACAGGCCAGTGCTCAGTCCACTGAGCCACACCAGCCAGGGCTCCATTAGTTTTTTGTTTATTTGTTTGTTTGTTTATTTGTTTTTCCTGGGAAGTTCTTTCTCTGCCCTTTGGTTCCAAATGATAGCTTTGCTGGGTAGAGCAATCTTGGCTGCAGGTCCCTGCTTTTCATGACTTTGAATATTTCTATTAAACTGATAATTTTTCTATCTCTTTATCCATCTATACATTTAACAAACATTTAATGACTATCTACCATGTGCAAAGTACTGGATTAGGCCCTGGAGATGCAAAGATGAAATAAGGAGTTTCAGGTACTGTCAGCAGAGGCAGTTATCTTTGGGGCCCCTGGGAGGAGTGTGTTGTAAAAGGGAGCCATTTCAAGCTTGTACTCAACACAATGTTCAAAGGTAGCCAAGTAAAAACTGAGTAGAAAGGTAAAAGTCCATGTAAAGTTGTTCTGAAGTGGAACATACGCTCTTTCACCCTACACCCTGTCCCTAGGGTTTTTCTTCTCCTCTCTGTCCCAGTGTCCTGGCTGTGGAAGTTTCCTTCTCATCTCTCTCTGCAGCACAGCTGCCTCTCATTTCAGACAAGGGACAAATCTGGCAAATCAGAGACAGACAGTCTAAGAGCCCATGATGCAAAGCATCCTGTGATGAAATATTAAATCTCCTTTGTGAGACAGATTTCCATGTCAAACATATACTGCTTAAGTATGTGATTAACAACTTCTTCCTCAATGAAGTGCTTAATAAAACCATTTACATAAGTTTAGTAATAAATTATGCATTGTAGAATTATAGTAACCTAAAATATTTTTGAAATAGATTTCTGCTTTCTCTCTCCCCAATGTTGACCAGAGAGCCCTGGCATCTACCCAAAAAGGATTTTAAATTAGTGAGTCATTAGGCCGTGTAAAAGGAGCTTACGTTGTGCAAATGTACCCTCTTCACAGAACAAAAAGGCCTCAATGACCACAACTCATTTAAAGTGAAGATTAAACATTTTAACAAGAACAGTGCCCTAATTCAGCAAATTTTGTTTATGTCCAAATGCAGTGCTATTGCCAATGAAGAGCAATTCAAGAAGTCATAACCCAAGACAATTATTGTGAGGGCCTTTAGAATTCCCTATAAATTTCCGCTGGTGACCTCAGAGCCAACGCTTGACTACATAGTCAAATATTTGTAGTAGGTGTTCCTGTGTTTAACACACTAATTAAAAAGATGGAATTCTTTGATTCTATCTCAAATCATTTTACTTCTAATCTCTTTCTGGAAAAGCCTGATGGATAAATGGAACTAAGAGTATGTTTTTTAAAAAGACTCTTTACTGTGTTGCAATAAATCCAGGGACCAGGGACATTAATGTACCTGAAGTGCTCTTAATGAGTCTATGGTAGGGATCATCCTTCCAGTCCTGTTTCAGGGACCTTTATTTTGAAGGTTATAAATCCTTTGAGAAATGACTATAATGGGGAAAAGCTTTAGCAAAAGAAACATTCTGTTCAAACATAGCTAAATGCACTGGCCAGAAGGGCAGGTTTAAGGGCAGGTAAGGAAACCATGACACTTTGAGGCATTAACTCAAAAAACTTATCTTTTGTGAGGTCACATGGCTAGCCCTGAAATCTACTCAGAAGAATCCAAAATACCATTTGGAATTCTCCCCATTGGCCCTATAATAATGTATATCTCTTCTTATTTATAGTTAGGGATGGGAGGGACTATAGAGAGATCCCATCTGAAGTGTCCTCCGAGGACCATCTGCATCAGAATCACCTGAGGGAATTACTCCTAGGCCCAATCTCATTCCTACTGAGCCAGAAACCTTTGTGGTGCTGCTGGTGGTGGTGGTGCTGGTGGTGGTGCTGGTGATGGTGCTGCTAGTGAGCTGGGGGCAGGGGCGGGGAGGCTTGGGATCTGATTTTTTTTTTGCTTTCTTTTGTTTTAGTATTTTAAATATATATTTATCTATTTAAAAATAACAATGATAAAATTATTACATGTTAACATATATAGCTCATGAAAAATAATTATATTTTCTAAAACAACAAATAATCTAGTGAGAAGAGTGGTATTATTTTATATTTTTGCAAATCTCTTTAATGTCTGGTTTTAATTAAGGACAGATGAATTCTCTTTCCTGCTCCTGCATTGAATCTGTTGTGATATGTTGTATTGGTTGAAGTCTGGCCTCATACAGGTATGTGGGTGGGGGGAAAAAGGGATGTTTTAATAGCATTCTCAGATAGTAAAATGATAATTTTAAAAGAATAAAAATAGAAAATAATGAGTGTAAACACATTAAAATAGCAAAGAAGAAACCAAGTTAAATACCAAATACATATTTCACTGAAATTGGACAATTAACAGTTCCTTAAAGGGTAATTACAATATGGAATCTGAAATCATATTACTGAAGTTTTCACACTGTGAAAACAAAATTTGTTCATCTATTCAAAATCTGCCCCTTTAAACCGGCTACTTAGTGTGATACTTGTACAGAGCATAGTTTTAAACCCACCAAATACAATTCAACCCCTTTATAACCCAGAGGTAAGCTGAGGCCCCATCAGTGCATCTGCTTGTCATAGGGCCCAAAGGCCTTTCCTTTGTGGTTTTTCTCAGTGACTAATATAAAACTGGAAGCATAATGGAAGACCTGTGCATTCAACTAAATTTTGCTGTAAATTTCTTTGTATCCAATAGGGCTATCCCAAAAGGGAAAATGGAGAAAATGGGGGGAAAAGCTGCTTATCCAGGTGGGCAAGTTATTCTGGGCGGGATACTCAGGGAACCAAATGGGAGGCAGAAAATAAACCAGAAAGCCAGTACCTACCCTTGTATAAAAAAGCAACCCTGGGTCTACACAACTGGGTAATGATTTTAGTTTTCAGATTCTTGATATATTAGACTAGAGCGAGACATTGGCATCTTGTCAAATCATGGCCCCTCTCACAGTATATGGAAACATTCACATTTATGTTAGTATCTGTTTGTGTAGTTTTATTGGAGTCTTCTTTCCTCTAGTAAGACCAGGGTAATCAAAGACTTTTAAAATTGGCTCTTGCCTAAAATAGGAGGGGAAGAAGAAGAGTGCTAATGTTGCACCCTACTGAGGCAGAGACTTTTCATTGACCCTCGGTATCCATTCTCACTTTTCATCATAACAGAATTTATAGCTATGCACATGATCACCAGAATTAAAACTACATTTTCCAGCATCCCTTGCAGCTAAGTGTTACTTAGTTCTGGTCAATGAGATGTGAATTGAAGTGCTGTGAGGCCGTTCTGGAAACCTTATTTAAGAGGTAACTGATATATGCCCTTGCCCTTCTTGTTTCCTTGCTTCTGGAGAAAGATGGCAGAAGCTTCATCATGGGCCATGAAGACAAGACCTAAGTGTGGGGTCCTAGGAATGTAGAGAAATCTGGAAGTTGCCCAAGACCCTGAGGATTTTATGGAGCAGAATTACCATCTCAGTCTGGGCTTACTTCTAGACTGTTACATGAGAAAAAAAAATACAATACCAGCTTGTTCAAGTCTCTGTTATTCTGGGTCTCTATTACTTGCAGCTAACCCTAACCCTAACCCTAACTGACACTTTATTTTATGTGTGAAAAGAAGAACCAGATGACTCCCTGTGGGCCCTTCAGCTGGCTGCGAGTTGTCCTACAATGTTATCAATTACAAGGCCTTTTACAGCATAGAGCAGCAATGGGTCAGTGGTGCTATCTTAGAGAGTCCGTGGGGGCCTGCCCTGTCCCACCTGTGCTGGCACCCAGGGCACGGCACTGTGTTCCCGTCAAGATGGAGGAGAGAAACCCTGCTCTGCTCTTGTCCCTGGGCTCTGCCCTCACTTTCCACCAGGAACCAGGTGTGCGTGCCTGCATTCAACCCAGAGGATCATGTTAGGAGCAGATTCTTGTCAGTTTTTCCCATGGACGTGTATTTAATTTTTATTACAGGTTTATTTTTAACACCTTAGCTTTAAAAATTTTTGTATTTTTGTGTACAATGTGGTTTTCATTATATTTCTCTTTGATGTTTGCCAATGTTACTCATGTTAGCTTTGATATAATTTTACTCTTTTATGTCTAAGTTTTTGTTTTTTTAACTTGGTTTCTTTGCCATTTTAATTTATTTACACTCATTGTTTTCTATTTTTATTCTGTTATTATTTTATCACTTCCTCTTTTATTCTTTTCATCTTTTGACTAGATTTTTTTAAGACCTACTCTATCATCTTTCTTATTTATCTTAATGTTACTGATTTTTCTTATCATCCAGTTTTAAAAGTTTTATTGTTAATTTAGCTTGTCACTATTTCTTTTCAATTCTTGTGGTTTTAGTTTGTTCCATTTTTTAGGGTTTATTTATGTTAAGTTTACTTAAGTTTTTTAAAGTTCATTCTTAAATGTTTTTATTTAACTTCTTCAGGGTTAACTTGTTTTACCTTTTAATATTTAATATGTCATAATTTTCTTTTATTTTTGGAATTCTGGTTTTACTGCTTATGCCTACTTTTTGTTTTCTATCTATAACTTCTGAATTGATTTTTATTCACTGCTCTTTATCTATTTGCTTTAATGTGAAAGTATGGCCACACGTTAGGCACCCATTACCTAATGTGCTTCTCTAACTAACGGTACCTTGACTAAAGGTTGGAAGCTGGTTGAAGGGGACGAGTCTATAGTTTCTTTCGTGGGGCAAAGGGAACTGGAGCTAAAGGGTGAACATGGTGCATTTTCTTGAAGGATCCATTTTACTAAAAGTTCTGGGAGGAGATAATTTAGATCCTTGAGGATTCTTAGAGAGAAATTATCAATATGTACACTTGAAATGTGCTGTCAATTCTAAAAAATTCACCCCAAGCTTCAAAATTGATAGACTCCTTGTAGCAACATCTCAATTGTAAACCAATAAGAGGAGAACCATCCAGGCGACACAGAGTCAAATATGTTAACCCAGAGGATTCTGCCTTCTCTTTTCCCCTTTATAATTTCCTTAAAAATTAAAAAAACTCCTCTCTCATTCAGCCTGCCTTTGACAATCCCTCCAGTTTCCTCCTGATTTGCTAGTTTTCTGTCTTTGCATCACAATTATCCCATGAAACCTCAGTTTTTTCTCCAGGGCTCAACTCAGAGTCAAAAGTGTGGATCTTAAAACATTGAACTTTCTTTCTGTATTATGTCATCCTCAGCATAGCAAGGAATTGTGTTTTACTCATGTGTTTCTCCGGCATAACACAGCACCTGGTGCACTACAGGTGTGTGATGAATGCTGAATGAATAAATGGATGAATGGACGAATGCGTGCATGCAAGGATAGATGCTCAGTATTTAAGATCACCTTTGACGTATTGAATGTCAAATGTAATGGCTTATTCTCAGTTCTCATTATTGCAAACCTTTCTACAACAGAACTCAACTTTCTCCCTTCGCTCTTATCCCTTTCTTAAATGTATGTTCTCCTTTGGGTTTCAAAATAAAATACTGTTCTAGTATAACCACAACCCTACCACATATTTATTTCTATAAACTTTACCACTTATTTCTTCTCCTGGCTTTAATTGTGGACATCCCAAGGCTCAGACACTGGACTTGTCTTTATTATCTGTCTGGTTCCACCTGAGTAGTTGTCACAGCATCAACCCTCACTGCCATGCTGATAACCCCAAAATCTATATCTCCAGCTCTGACCTTTGTCACCTTAGGTCGCTCCTGTTATCTCTGTCTGCTTGCTACTGGAGACTTCGGCCTGGATCTCCCACTACCACATATCCCAAACCAACCTCTTCAGATTCCTTCCTTTGGGGAAAATTGTAGTGTGTGTGTGTGTGTGTGTGTGTGTAATATTTTACTTGCTTTTGGTACAACTGCAAACAATAATGATAATAATAATAGCTGCTGTATTTGATTACCGACCATATATCAGGCATTTTATATTTATCAGCTCATTTAATCCTTGCAACAAGCCTGTAAGATTGGACTTATCTGCATTTTTATAGGTGAAAAAAACTGAGGCTCAGAGAAGTTAAACAATCTGCCCCCCAAACACAAAGCTTGTTATGTAGGATTCAAATTCAAGATTGAATTCCAAAGCTCATTTCCTTTTGTTATGTCACACAACTATCACATTTTAAAATTTATAGCTAAGTTCCTTGAAAGGTGGGGAACATCAGTGATTTCTATGAGTGTTTGGAATTCAGCATGATCTACATCCCTCCATTGACAATGTTTGCCAAATAACAGACAGCAATTAAACCCGGGTTAGAGGCGCCAAAACCTACGCAGTTGACAATTTGTATATAACTCCTAACCAGCCGTCCAAATACTCGGATACCCAAGCACGGATCTAAAATGCTATTTGACAACTAAAAAGCAATGAAGTTCTGATGTACTCTACAACTTGGATGAACCTTGAAATCCTTATGCTAAGTGAAAAATAAAAGGCAACATGTTGTATGATTCCATGTATATGAAATATCCAGGATAGGCAAATCTGTAGACACATAAAGTTGATTAATGGTTACCTAGGGCTGGAGGTGGGCAGGGCAGTGATGGTGTGAAGGAAATTGCAGTGACTGCTAATAGGTAGAACATCTCTTTTTGGAGGGGTGAGAATATTCTCAAACTGTGCTGCTGGTTGTACAAGTTTGTGATACACTAAAAAAACCCATTACATCAAACACTTTAAATGGGCAAATGATATGGTATATGAATATCTCAATAAAGATTTTTTAAAAATATGTATGTCAAAGGCTTAGCACATAATTGGTGCTCAATAACTTCTCACTGTTCCTTTTCCTCTTTACCTGGTTTGTCTCCAGCAGCTGATTGTAAACATTTGCTCCTACTTGCAATGTCCTGGCTTTTCATTAACTTAAGTACAGGTTCTTTTTTTTCACCCCTGTTAAACACTGAGTGGACTGACTTTGTCTGTTTTTGAGGCACTTGGGGATTCGGGGCAGGCTGCCTGCTGTTCCTAATTGCTTGGCTTGTGCTGTTCTGAAAGCAGTCTCCTTCAAAATCACTTTCCTGGTCTACCTTTCAGAACTTCCCCACTCTCCTCCTTAACCAACAAACACTTGGTAGGCAACAACCCTAAGCAGAGCACCACAGGGCATTGTGGGTGATGCAAAGGGCTCTTTGATTGTGTTTGGGGAAATAGCACATAGATATAAAAACACAACTAAAATGACAACATATGTCTGTTAAGTATCAATTGTGTAATTCTCACTTAGGTGCTGTGGAAGTTTAAAGAAGTGGGAGATCATTGGTCAGGGAAGTCTTCAAAAAGCAGCTGCTTTTTAACTGGGTGTCATATTGGAAGAGAGAATGAGGTGAGTGTGTTAGCAAAAGCATAGATGTGTGTCTTCTTTCTTCCCTTCCTCTTCCTGCCCAATGTATTTATTAGGCACAAATTATATGCTAGACCCTGGCGTTATAAAGAGAAAAAAGAATAAGATTGAGTCCTGCCCTCTAGGAGCTTACTGATGTGGGGAAGGTGGACATACAGAGAAATGATATGAAATCCATGAGTATAGTAGAGCAAATAAGATACTTGTCTGAGTTTGTAAAGACATCACAGAAGAACTGACATTTGGATGTTTAGAGTGAAGAGGTGAGGAAGCAGGGTACAAAGGCCGGGGTCATGAAAGCTGGGCTCAAGAGGCTGGGAGCAGAGGCTGTTCAGGTGTGTTGGAGCTTCATTGCTAAGGTTCTGTGTTTTGTGTTTTGCTTTGAGGCAATCAAAGGTGGTTGGTGGACCATCCTTTCCACATGTCTTAGGCAAAATGGTTTAATCCCATTTCTATCTTTCTGCTGTCTCTGGAACATCAACTTTTCGCACTTTCTGAAGCATTGGGTCTTTCTTGCTTTCATTAAACTGTGAATACTGTCATCTTCTCTTGAAGCCTTGCCATGTAGGTAGGTCCCCAGGGTAGGCCTCTGATCTTTCTCTCTCTCTCTCTCTCTCTCTCTCTCTCTCTCTCACACACACACACACACACACACACACACTTTAATGGAGAGGAGAGAGGGAAGTTTGATAGCAACCCTCTAGCAGAAATCACCAAATTCAGAATCAAAATATTGTTGATCCCACAGATTTTTATCTGTGGTCAAATGCAATGTCTGTTGCATGCCTTTCCAAATTTTATTTTGATTAAAACATTTTAAAATGTAGGCCCGAAGCACCCAAAAAATAAATCCTTCCAGTGTACCCAAACTAAATTAGTACACTTTCTATGAAATTTTTCTTTCTATGTATTGGAAGATTTAAGACATATTTCTAAAAAAAGTAAATCTCTTTTAGAGCATTGAAGGATTAGTAGAAATGTATATAACACACTCAAATGTAGTTGGGAAGTATTTCTAAATAGAGCACTGTACAGATATTATTTCTACAATCGACAAGCAAAAGTGAGATTGTAGTTTCCAAACTAAGTAAAAGGTTGTCTGATGATGACTTCATACTCGTTTATCATGCTTTCCTGTACTGTATTAATATCTTTAACTGGTCAGTCAATCATACAAAAAATTAAATAGTAAATCTTATCAGTACCACGAAAATAATGGGATTTTTGTTTGCAAGCTGTTCAGAGCCTTTGATAATGACTGCAGACAGTCAATAAACGCTGAGACGTGTACATGGTCAGTAGGAGCCTAACTAAACTATCTAATCTTTCAAAAGACAGTCAACACAATGAACTCTAAACCTAATCCTCTCAAATATTGGAGAGACAGTTTAGTTTTTTAAATACTACTCAACCCCAAACCCCACACTAGAAAGAACCATTAGGGTTTAAAAAAAAAACTCATAGAAGTGGGACATTCTGATTTCAGTTCTATTTTGTGATGGCAAATCTTTAGCTTATAATCTAAATTCAACCTTTTTTAGTACCTGGGATCTGTAAAAGGTGACAAGTATTTTAAGTATTGTAGGGCTTGACTAAAAAGGAAACAGGAGTAGTATTTGATGCTTAGTTTAAATTTTAAAATTACTTCTTTTTTTGTTTTTAAATTACAGGAAAGTAAAACACACTACTTCCTGTTTTTTGTTTGTTATCATCAAGTAAACACATACCAAGAACTCCTAGATAGTTGGTGCTATATTTATTGCTGGTGTATTTTTTAAAAGATGCTAAAAGGGCTATTTTGATCCACTTTCTCTCTTCCAGGCCTGTGTTACTCAGTAAAGGTAAAGGTTTGAAAATTCTAAAATCCCAATGAGAGACTTGCATAGGGGAAGTTGAAAATGCCTGATTACCCCGTCATCAATTGAGATACTAAAAGAAACTGGGTGTTCAGTGGCTGACAGAGAAACAGAAAGAATTTCAACATGACTTGTATAAATACCCTTTCAAATTATGATGTTTTTGAGTTGTTAATCAGTCATGTGAAGATATTTGGGAGTGCATTTGTTAGTTACTGGCTGAAAAAAGTGAGCCTGGCATTCCACTCAGAAAGAGTGGTTTTCCTGAGATGTTTGATTTTGGGCTATATTTTTTCTTTTCTTGTACACATCCAAGATGTTGGGTTCTGCATGTTCCTATTTAAAGAGCCTGACCAGAGAGGTTCTGATTTATTGCCCCATTCCACCTCTGAGGCAAGAGGGGGACTCAAGAAAGAGCACCCTTGCTGCTTGTGGAACAGCTTTAATGAGCCACTTTCCAAACAGATGTGGCCTTGCCTGGAAAACTGATTAACACAATAGACTTGAGATCTGATGTTCAATTCTCTTAGGGCTACAGAAATGAGAGATTGTTTGGTTGACCTGGCATTCTGCCATGTCAGAGAGCCCACTGGAATCTCCACTTTGTTATTTGCAGGAAATGACTGAAAATCTATGAAAACCTGGAATCCAGGAACAGGGTTTTATCATGCCATATTATGAGGTCAGTTTCTGTATCAGGGCAGTGATTGAGAAGGAAGAGGCCTGGTTTATTTATTTTGGGGTGGGTGAATGGAGGAACTCACATGGGCAAGCCCCTAATTCTAGCATCTTTGGTCATCATTAAGGCTTAGATTTAAGAATTTCAGGCTCTTTTGTTACTGGACATGTAAATACTCTGTGAATTTGTGGATGAAAAAAAGGGGGAGTGGTTCTATGGAAAGTAACCTCAAGGGGTGATCTATCGGATCATAAATTACTAACTGGGCAGGTCATGGTGCGTAGTCACACCCCAGGCATATAACTTCTATACTAAAAGCCTTGTCTGTGCCTTAACCAAACCCTGTCCATTGTTTTTACACACCTTCAAAATGTCCTCTTTCAAACCCTTTCTTCTAATGTTTGCAAGAGAGTACACAATCTCAACTATCTCGCAATCCAGTCACCACCTTGCTTTCTCCAGCATTCATGTAATCTTCTTTCGGTCCCCTCCTTAATCTCAAATACGTAAAAGAAACCATAAACTGTTATTCTTGGAAGCTTTAGCTCAGTCTGTTGAGAACTTGCTTCCAGGTGTATCCTCTGCTTGGTTCAAATACATTTTTTTGTAAAAATTCTCTGCAGGTTTGACGTTCTTATGTCAATAAACTCCAATAATCCTTTATGTCCTTTGGAACCTGAAATCCATTGATTCAACTATATTTTAACTGCCCCTCACCCCTTTGATGTCCTCGCTTCCCTCCTTACTCAATTTAAATCTGTGGTCAAACATTTTAATAACTGGCTACCCTACAGCCTTCGTTAAATTCAATTTTTCCCTACTTCATTCACATGGTTGAACTAAGCTGCAAGAAAACACACAACCGAGCTGACTGGTCTCACTTTAAATTCCTGATCACTCATCTGTAGTGGGCCCTTTAAGCTGCCCAGCAATCATGTTATATTTCCCTAGGCCATTCATTTGTTTACTCTACTGGAAGGGGATTATTTTACACCTTCTATTCTCAACCTTCAACCTCTCACTGCCATGATGACCTTACTTCCTATATACTGAGAAAATGGAAGCCATCAGGAGAAAACTTCTATAAGCTCCCACAACCACATCTGCCCCTACCCACATCTGGTCACATAGATTCTGCCTTCCCTCCTGTTCTTCTGGATGAACTCTCCACACTCTTTTCCAAGGCCAACATCTCCACTTCTGCCCCCCACCCTCAACAGCCTAACCAGTCAAGGAGAGCACTGCAAGCAATCCTTCCTTCTCTATTGTATCATGAATTTCTTCCTCTCTTTCCTAGTACCATATGAGCATTCTCTCATCATAAAGAAAAACAACTGAAAACTCTCTTGACCCCTCTTCTTCTAATTTAACCTGCTCCCTCCTCATTTCTCTCCTTTTGTTTATAGCAAAATTCCTCAAAAAAGTTTTATCTACTTGCTGTCTCCAATTCTTCTCTCATTTCTTCTTCTTCTCACCCCTAATATCCACTGAGACTACTCTTAATAAGGCATCCACAGCAAATTCAATGGTTGATTTTCGGTTCTCATCTTACTTACCTATCAGTAGCAACCGAAACAGTCACTCCCTTCTCATATAACTATTTCCCTTACATGGTTTCCGTGACTCTTGATTTTCCACCTAACTCATTATTTTCCTCCTCCTCCTCCTCCTCCTCCTCCTCCTCCTCCTTCTTCTTCTTCTTCTTCTTCTTCTTCTTCTTCTTCTTCTTCTTCTTCTTCTTCTTCTTCTTCTTCTTCTTCTTCTTCTTCTTCTTCTTCTTCTTCTTCTTCTTCTTCTTCTTCTTCTCCTCCTCCTCCTCCTCCTCCTCCTTCTTCTTCTCCTTCTCCTTCTTCTCCTTCTCCTCCTCCTCCTCCTTCTTCTTCTTCCTCTTCTTCTTCTTCTTCTTCTTCTTCTTCTTCTGACTTTGAGAGTATTTTATTAAATCTGGGGACAGTGAAATAATTGCTCCCCTGGTTGCAAGTCTTCTGGGGTCACTTAGAGTTTAGGAGATGCACCTCTGACAGGGAAGAAAGGTGTGGGCATGCTCCCAGGAGGGAAAGCACCTGCTTCTCATTCTTCTCACTTGTTTCTTATAGTTTCTTTGATCTCTCTGTGTTAGAGTTAATCCTAGGATCTTTTCTGTGTTCCATCTACTCTTACTACCTTGATCTCATTCAATCAAGATATATAGATATAGATATAGATATAGATATAGATATATAGAGATATATAGAGATATATCCAGTCTCTCTCTCCCTCTGTATATATATTCTTCTAAATTGAGAGTACCATATGTCTAACTTCCAATTTAACATCTCCACTTGGTTGTCTAAAGAAATATCTGAGAATCTGATTGTCCACCCTCATCTGAAACCTGCTCCTTCAATAGTGTTTCCCTTCCCAGTAAGTGGCAATCATCCTTCCAGTTGCTTAAAGAAATAAACACACAAATTTTGGCATCATCTTTGACTCTTTAACACCTAACATTCTAATCCATTAACAAATCCTTAAAAATATATTCAAAATCTGACCACTTCTTACTATCTCCATTACTACCACCCTGGTCTAAACTACCTTCTTAGCTGATTCCCTTCTCTTGCTACAGCTGGTAAATAGCAGACCTGAAATTAAAGCCCATTTATTCTTCCATTTTGTCTGGGTTCTGCTGTCCCTCTGCCCCTTTACCTTTGGTGGCTGCAAATGAAGGTACCTCGCCTATAGCCTTTCCCATTTTTTCCCATTCCTCCTTAGTAATGGAATCTTAACTACATTCAGAATGATACTGTGACCAAATAAAGACTATCCTTCCCAGCCTCATGTGTGGGTAGGTTGACCATGTGACTAAGCCCAGACCAATGAGATAAAAGCAGAAGTTCCTGGGTGGGACTTCCAGGAAAACTCCTATGTAAGGAGAACACACAGCTAGTCCATACTCTTTTTGCCTTTCCCCCACCCTTCTTCCTGCTACCCGGATTGAGAACTTGGTGGCTAGAGCTCCATCAGTGTTTTTGTTTCCTGAGATGACCTTGAGTATGTATAGAAGCCTTTGCTAAAAAGTGGAAATATAGAAGCAGTCTGGGTATCTCTTGACTTTGTGGAGTTACCACATTTGCCCTAGACTGTGCTGAGCCATATCTGGACTCCTTTACATGGAAGAACAAAGGCCATTGTAGTCTTTTCTCTGTGACTTAAAGCTTAGCATAGTTCCTTTTAATTTACCTTGTCACATATTGCTTCTGGATTTTTATAGAACCTACAACAATTTTGACATTACAAAATCTACTATAAAAAGAAGGTAATAATAGGATTGTCCATTGTATCAGAATTTTACTTATGAGCTGTTTGTGACTTGTGTATGACTTTAATACAATTTAGAGTCGATCTTTCCTATTGTTGAGAGGTCTTAAACCTCTGAATCACAAGTCTACCTCAAGTCGATGAATTATAGGCCTATTAAAGCAGAGAAGCAGCTGGGTCATACAAATGAGGAAAGTTGGTTGGGAGGTGGCTGTGTGTCGAGTCCCTTTTGACATTTAGGCCATAGGATCTGGACATCACTCATCTCTAGGATGGATTCTGATTGATGGCAAGAGCATGCCCTTCAAGTGCTGTCTCTCTCTAGTTTCTGGGCAAGGTATTTAACCTCTTAGAGTCTAAGTTTTTTTTAGTATAAGTACTAAAAATAGCTTGTCCGTAGGACTGTTTGAGATGATAAAATGAGGGAATACATGTGAAAAGGCCTAGCTGGTAGCAGTCACTCAATAAATATTTGTACATTTGTCTTGATAATAATCAAATTTTAGAAATGCTTTAGAATTTTTGAAATGTTTTCACATATGATGTAGTTACTGTCAAAATACCAAGTGCTGATTAACACTTCATCTCAGACCTTTGGATGGTTGTATTATAATTATTTTAGGATGTGACCAACTTTTGTACAGTTGAGTTAGTTGGCTTCATTATTCCCCTGCAACATTTCCTTTGCACTTGTTGATTTCCATGGCTACATGATAATTGCTTCCTGAGAAACAAAGGAACACATGTGTTTAGAAGTAAAAAGGAAGCATACAGATCACCTATTGAACCATAACCCTGTAAAACCTGGTATAAATGGAAACTTTTCTTTTTATCATAGTGTGTTTGAAGTGAAGGAATTCACATTAGTCATTTGCTCAGTTTTTACTCTATGATTGGTGCCCTTATAAGAGGACAGATTTGTCAGGACTTATGAACCAAACATACTCTAAAATGTTTCATGAGATAGAGTGTTTACAACATTAAAATTTCTGAGTAGTGACCAATCCAAAAAAGTGACTTGATAGAGGGAAATTTGAAGAGAACGTATGAGTGGAGAAAGAAGTAACTCATCACTCCAAGACACACTGGTTCCGTTTTACTACATTAATTAACTGATTATTTTTGCAAACATTTATTAAAGATTTGTATATATGAGGTCTTGTACTAAGGGCTCTGAGAACTGTGAAGGCGAATCAGGCCTAGAGGTGGTCTTCAAAGAATTCGTAGCTTAGTATGGAAGTAAAAGATATATGCCCCCTATCCAGAATATGTTATATGTGAAGTACAGTTCAGGACCTAAGGTGGCTTTGAGGAGAAAGATATCTATATTGAATCTTAAAAAAATGTAGAAATTTGTTCAACAGGTAGACAGATGGAAAGACATTTCAGACAAAAAGAACAGCATCTACAAAGGTCCAGAGGTGACCAGGCTCCAAGCTAATGGATCAGAGATGGGCAGAGACTGACCTGGAGAGCAAGAGCAGATTGGGAATGTCTGTGCTGGAGATATCATTGTTGTTAGTAAGTGGGTGTTTGGTGTGTGGAGACAGGCCTGAAGTGGGAAGAGAATGCTGTAGACTGAAAGTTGGTGTCCCCTCAAAATTTGTATGTTGAAAGCTAATCCCCAATGTGATGGTATTTGAAGCTGGGGCCTTTGGGAGGTGATTAGGTCCTGAGGGTGGAGCCCTCACGAGTGAAATTAGCGTCCCCTTAAAAGACCCAGAGTGCTCCCTTGACCCTTCCACCATGTGAGGACACAGTGAGAAGATGGCCATTAATGGACCAGGATACAGGCTCTCACCAGACTGTGGATTGGCTGGTGCCTTGATCCAGAACTTCTCAGCTTTCAGAACTGTGAGAAATAAATGTTTGCTGTTTGAGCCACCCAGTCTCCATTCAGCATTGGGTATTCCATTACAGCAACCCAAACGGACTAAGGCAGAGAGGAAAAGAAATGAGTTCAATTTGGGACATGTTGAATGTCAGTGGGACAGGATATTCTGGTGGAGATGTTATGTGGGTTGTTAGAAATAAAGTTTAGAGCTTAGGAGAGGAGAACAACTGAAGATCTGAATTTGGGACTCCTCAAGTGGAAGATGAATTCTTAAGAGTCTAGTATAAGAAGAAAAAAATTGAGGCTGGATTCTTGGAAAACAACTACATTTAAGGGATAGACTAATGAAAAGAAACCCGAGGAGGGTGAGAAGGAGAAACCAGGGAGATATGACAAAAAACCACAAGAAAATTTAGCTTCTCTCTTTTCCCACAGTCCAGCCTTTCATTAATGATGTTGGGGAATGTCAAAGCAGGAAAAAAAAACCTCACTAAAGTTCGCTTAATCAGATCCTTTTTCTTTTGAAGTTCTTTTTCTAATGTTGGTGCTTTTCTTCACCTCCAAAAATAAACTCCAGGAGCCTGGAGCCTGGAGAATGGAAGGTTCTAGGATTCAGGTAAAAAGGGATGGGCCTGGGTTGTGAAGCTCCGTGGAGCCAGGAAGGCAGCATCACACAGTGGTTATGAGCTTAGGGTTAGACTGATTGCATTCAAAGCCTGTCCCTTAGGTCCAGAGGTGAATTCTCCCAGCAGGTGTGTGTGCCATCGCAGGTGTGGACTGCAGGTGCCTCACTGCCAGACCCTGCCCACTCTCAGTTCAGCCGGGACACAGCAGAAATTTCTCCACTGACCTGTAGACCTTTCAAGGGCTTAGTACATACTAAGTTCTTAAATATATTGGTTTCTTTTTACTTTTTAAATTTAATCTTTATTGTATTTTTTCCATTACTATTTAGACCCCTTATACCCCCTCCCCCCAGCAATCACTACACTGTTGTCCATGTCCATGAATCCTTTTTCCTTTTTGCTCAGTCCCTCCGCCCCTAACCTTGCCCCACCCCACTAGCTGTCATCCTGCTCTCTATGACTCTGTCTCTGGTTTGCTTGTTAGTTCAGTTTGTTCTTTAGATTCCATGTAAGAGGAAAATCATGTCATATTTGTCTTTCTCTGACTGGCTTATTTCATTTAGCATAATGTTCTCCAGGTCCATCCATACTATTGCAAAGGGTAAAATTTTCTTCTTTTTAATGGCCAAGTAGTATTCCATTGTGTAAATGTCCCATAGTTGTTTTACTCACTTATCTATTGATGGACACTTGGGTTGCTTCCATACTTTGGTGATTGTAAATAACACTCTAATGAATATTGGTTTCTTTTTAAAGATGAATGAGTAAGCCTTGGCTGGCATAGCTCAGTGGACTGAGCTCGGGCTGGAACCAAAGTGTCGCAGGTTCGATTCCTAGTCAGGGTACATACCTGGGTTGCAGGCCATGACCCCCAGCAACCGCACATTGATGTTTCTCTCTCTCTATCTCCCTCCCTTCCCTCTCTAAAAATAAATAAGTAAATTTTAAAAAAAGATGAATGAGTAAATTAGTAAAACATAAAGAACAGTACATAAGAAACAACTTTATAAATATACTTTATAAGTATATGAGCATTATAGTCTTATAACATTTCAGTGGGTCACTGACATTTTCAAAACTCTGACCATTGAGTAGGAGAGACACATCTACATGTGTCCATTTAAAAAGAAATATAACAATCCTACTCACCATAACAAAATTATGAAGCAGTTGAATTTTTAAAAAGTATCCTCAATGGTTCATTATTAAACAAGGACATAAAAACCCTTCTATAGTGCTTTTTATTTCTTGGCACTTTTCTGAGGATCTTGTTTGCATTAATTAATTTAATCTCCCCAACAAATCTATGAGGTAGGAGCTTGTCTATTATGTAGATTGCTAGGAAACTTTAGGCACGGAAAATTGCCCAGGGTCACACAGCTAATAAGTAGCAGAGGTAGGATTTGAACCAAGCCAGTCCAACTCCAGAGTCTGTGCATGCAACTATTATACTACACAGAAGCCCGCTTTAGCTCTGGTACCTAACTGTATATCTGGGACCACTTTATCACTTAGTACAAAAGGAAAGCTACATTGTCTGTGCAAAATGAGGCTTTATTACTGGGGCTTCCATTGAGGCAGGTAGAGTGGGGTGTTGGGAGAATATTTACGTTAAATCGAGACAACAAGCATAATTATTTATACCAACAGGAATCATGCTCACACAATGATCTTATTTCACAATTTACTTCCCCCAATCCCATAGGCAGGTAACTTTAGCCCCTTTTGACAAACCCTCATTCATAAGCTGAGAGAAAGAGAGGCTTATTGCTTCTGGACAGGACGGGCCCCAAAACAGTATGTATTCTAGGAAGTCTCCAGGGAACACACTGACCCTGTCTTTCCTCCGTGGTCCTTTCTGGAGCATTTTCTGAGGACCCCTTGTGTGAATGGCCTAGTGTTGACGTTGGTCTCCAGGAGCCCACACTGATTGTCCCTTATTTGAGGAGTAACTGAGGGAAATCTCAGGAGTTGGGCAGAAGAGCCTCCAAACCCTCAGGTAGAAACATTTCCGCTGCCTTGCAGGAAATTGACTGCAGTATGATTATTTGGAGTCATTCTAAGGAATGTATCCAACATATGCTATAGCGCTTATGTTTTTTAAAACAAAAAAGATTCATAATGAAATCTTTTCTAATATTGTGATCAGTAATGAGGATGTTTTACAAGTTAACATAAATATATTTAATATCATGTACACAAGAAAAAATCCAAAAACACATAAAAATAAATCAGATTAGGCTTTGTCTTTTGATTAATGTCTTTTTTTAACTGGACAGGAAAATACTCATTAACAAAAGTTTTGAGAACAATAAAGTAACTGGAGGTTATTAATATGAAAATATTGTCAATTGTTCCTCCTGTAGAAATCTTCCTGGACAGCCCACTTCCTGAAAAGTGACTCAGCAAAGGCTCCTTGTATGTGTTTAATACAATTGTTCAGGCCAGTGCCTATTTCTTACCTATAAAGTCCTCTTGTGATTGATGATTCGTGTTCCTTTTCAATTATGGGCTTTGAATGCAAACCCTTTCTTAATGTAAAGAAATGGCTTCAGTATTTAAAGGAAAACATTTCCGTTTTTTAAAAGTACTATTTCCTATACGGTGCCTGAAACCATAGTTTGGAGGGAATTGTTTAGTTTCAAAAGAGGGAAAATAGAATGATTGTTTGGAAGAATGTGCAAAGGAAGGGCACACTTGCTGTGGGCAGCTTGCCAGATTTGCGGGGACTCTAAGGGGACGCCCAGTGGCCTCTGCCTTCACAGCAAGGTCCAAACAAGTTAGTGCCCTGCCTTCTGACTCTGAAGACCCCAGTTTTCCAGTGGGACCAATGGGTGTCTTTGACTTCTTGATAATAGGCCTTGTAGTATGTCTTTAAATTTTCAGTTCTGCTGGAGAGATCTGAACTAGAATGAATGGAGGATAAGTCACACATAGTACAGTTGCCAGACATTCTAGAAAAAAGAGAGCAAGATATTTAGTGATTTCTAATGATATTTTACAATTGCCAATACAAAAGATAAAGCTAAAACCTAGAGTGTGCCAAAAGTTGGCCACTAGGTAGCGCCATAATCTAGCTCTATGACAGCGAGGTGTTGGTTGATTCCGTATAAGCCAGGATGAAAATATTTAAGACTTGAACCTAGGAAAAAATCAGCAGGGGCACCCTAAACTTTTACAATCAGAGGACCCTAATATAACACACAGAAGAGGTATAAGATTCACGTATTTACTTGGGGAAGCTATTTCTACTGTAGCAATTATGTTAGAGAGTTCAGAGAAACAGACAATGTAGGTGATAGGAGAGATTTTACCTTGCCTTCTCTTAAGGAAACCACAGATTTGCACAAAGATAGAGAAAAGAACTAATCACAGTTTAAACAATTGGGCCAGAATTTTCTTGTCAAATTGGGAAAATGTTAATCTAATTGAGCAGTGTTTTGGAGGGTCATCATTACTTTCATCATTCCTATTTAAGTCTTCCATTCATTCAGCAATCATTCAGCATATGCCCACTGTGCGTCTCGTATCATGCTAGCCGCTCTGAGTCTAAAGAAGCATAAGGCAAATTCTTTGCCTTTATGCAGTTCATTGTCCAGGGAGGTAGATAAATGTGTGACAAAAGTAATAATACCAAGTGATAAATCTTTGATAAACACACATTTGAAAGAGTTATGGGAGACAGCGGTAAATCACTCTCCAGAATGAGGTGATATTTGAACAAGGCCTTAAAAGATGAGAAATTATAACAGCTAACACTTAACTTATGCTCATCATGTGCTGAACACTTTCCAGAGTGCTTTACCTACTAGAAGCTTAAAAGTCACGTAATCTTCACAACAGCCATGTGAGAGGGGTGATGCTATTATCATCCCCATGTTAGAGACAGGAAAGCAAGTTTGGGGAAGGCATTCTAGATGGTGGAAGCAGCATGTATAAGGGTTCAGAGATATACAAAAACCACAGCATGTTTGGGGGAATACTAGCTCAGATAATAGTAATAATATACTATTCACAGAAACGCCATGTCCTCTATAATTTCACAAACAGAAAAATGTGGAGATGCATCGGAAATTTAGAACAGATTTGTATAAGCCATTTTCTTAATTGCTTAAACAGTTTATTTCTTCACACAACTGTAGGAATATAGTTTATTGAGAAAATATGGATCCATTGATAGATCAAAAGACTTTCTGTAATGAAATATTACATTCTAAATTTTGAAGGTGGTAGAAAACACATAGAATGGTAATGTAGAATCACAATTTTGAATAACATAGATATTTCTTAAAAATAAACTTTCAAATCAACCATATCATGTGAGTCTCCTGAAAATAATCTTATTATAGTTTTAAAATTTAACTGAATATTTTAAGACTTTCTAATGTCAAAATAATAATATAACTAAAACAACTTTTAACAATTTTATTTTGGATAACCTTTGTAAGTTAAACTCTGCCATATCATGATTAAATATTTATTGATTGCCCATCACTTACAAAGGCACTGCACTGTTGTGTAAAGATTATTTATTGAACAAATATTTATTGAGCACTTAACTTGTACCAGCCATTGTGTCAGTCGCTATAGGTATAGTAACAGTAGCAACAAAAGCACCAGGGGCCCAATCTCTGCTACCTTTGCATCTCCACACTGTCTTCAGTGGCAACCCGGCAACCCGAGTTCACCATCCCAGCCATACTTTCACTTCGCTGGCTATGCCCTCTTTCTGTATCAGGGCTGCCCATTCCCACTTGCTTTGCATATGGATTGGCTGTGAGTGGCTCACCACTCTAGAATTTCCAAATAGCATCCATTCTTCAGTTCTCAGCCGCAGCACCCTTCTTACAGAGACATTTTTTATCCTCTTCTGAGCCTTTCTTGTACTTTTTAAAACCATGTTAACCATTTTTAAGTGTGCAGGTCTGTAATGTTAAGTATATTTACACTGTTGTGAAAGAAATCTCCAGATCTTTTTTATCTTGCAAAACTGAAACTCTATAACCAGAGGAGGTAGAAGAGAATATAAAGAAGATAAATGGTGGTGGAAGGAGACTTGACTTGGGGTGGTGAACACACAATGCAATACACAGGTGATGTGTTCTAGAACTGTACACCTGAAGAAGACCAAAGTCACTCCAATAAGTTCAATAAAAAATACAAAAAAAAAAAAGAGAAAAGAAAAGCAATTCTATACTTATTAAACAACTCCCTCCTGGCTCATGTGGCTCAGTAGAATGAGTGCCAGCCTGCAAACCAAAAGGTCACAGGTTCGATTCCAAGTCAGGGCACATGCGTGGGTTGTGGGCCAGGTCCCCAGATGGGGGCACGTGAGAAGCAACCACACATTGATGTTTCCCTCCGTCTCTATTTCTCTCACTCTCTAAAAAATAATAAATAAGTAAATAAATAAATAAAATCTTAAAAATAAAAACAACTCCCCATTCCTCTCTACTCCCACCCCCTGGCAACCAACATTCTACTTTTTGTTTCTGTGAATTTGACTACTTTAGATACTTAAATCATACAGAATTTGGGTACGTGTGGCTGGCTTATTTCCCTTAATATATTGTCCTCAAGCTTCATCCCCATTGGAGTATGAGATAGGATAGCCTTTCTTTTATTTTATTTTTAATTTTTTTATTGTTGTTCAGTTACAGTTGTCCCCATTTTTCCCCCATTGCTCTCCCCTGCCCTTCTCACATCCTTCCCACATTCAATCCTCCCCCACCCCTGCTGTCCTTGTCCATGGGCCCTTTATACATGTTCCTTGACTTGACCCTTCTCCTTCTTTCCCCCCTTATTCCTCTCCTGTCCCCCTCCCCTCTAGTCACTGTCAGTTTGTTCTTTATTTTTATGTCTTTGGTTCTGTTTTGCTCCCTTGTTCGTTTTGTTCATTAGGTTCCACTTATAGGTGAGATCATATGGTATTTGTCTTTGACCGCCTGGCTTATTTCACTTAGCATAATGCTCTCTAGTTCCATCCATGCTGTGGTGAAGGGTAGGGGCTCCTTCTTTCTTTCTGCTATGTAGTATTCCATTGTGTAAGTGTACCACAGTTTTTTGATCCACTCATTTACTAATGGGCACTTAGGTTGTTTCCAGCACTTGGGTATTATAGATAACATTGCTATGAGATGCCTAAATTCTTTGGAATTGGTGTTTCAGTGTTCTTAAGGTATAATCCCAGCAGTGGAATCTTGGTTCAAAAGGCAGTTCCATTTTTAGTTTTGTGAGGAAATTCATACTGTTTTCCACAGTGACTTCACCAGTCTATATTTCCACCAACAGTGCACTAGGGTTCCCTTTTCTCCACACCCTCTCCAACACTTATTTGTTGACTTGTTTATGATGGCCATTCTGACCGGTGTGAAGTGGTATCTCACTGTGGTTTTAGTTTGCATCTCTGTGTTGGCTAGCGATGTTGAGCATCCTTTCATACATCTCTGGGCCCTCCGTATGTCCTCCTGGGAGAAATGTCTGCTCAATTCTTTTGCCCATTTTTTAAAAAATCAGATTGTTTGTCTTGCTGGTGTGGAGTTGTATGAGTTCTTTATGTATTCTGGAGATCACACCGTTGTCTGAGGTATCATTGGCAAATATATTTCCCATACGGTTGGTTTCCTTTTCATTTTGATATTTTCTTTAGCCATGCAGTAGCTGTTTAATTTGATGTAGTCCCATTTGGTTATTCTTTATGTCCCTTGCTCTAGGGGACATATTGGTGAAGATATTGCTGCGTGGGATATCTGAAATTTTCCTGCCTATGTTTTCCTCTAGGACTTTTATGGTGTCATGACTTATATTTAAGTCTTTTAGGATATCCTTTCTTTTAAAGGCTGAATAATATTCCACTGCATATTTCTACCACATTTTGTTTATCCATTCATCTTCAGTGCATACCTAGGTTGCCCTTCCTGGCATTTTTATTCCTTCTTCTTTTCTAGTACTATTTTTTTTGCCCTCATATATTAAAATAATTCTGGTATTTCTTTTTCTGCTTTCTCATTTTTATGTTTCTTTATCCATCCATCCATTCATCCATCCATCCAAAAAATATTTATTGTGTGTGGTTTCTATTTGCCAGGCACAGTTCTGGGCACTGGAGAGACATCAGTGAACAAAACAGAAAAAAATTCCTGACCTCATTAATCTTATATTCTAAGGGAAGAGACAGATAATAAACAAGGTAAATAAGTGGACAGTATGTTTAAAGGTGATAAAAACTAGGGGATAAGAAGCAGAGAGTGGGGTGGGGATATGGACTTCCAGATCAAGCTTAAAATACTGGGTTTTGTTTGGAGTGAAGGCATCATTGAGGTGGTGACTTTTTATTAAAGCCCTGAAGGAAGTCAAGGAGTGAGCCAAGTAGATATCAGAATAAGAGTATTTCAGAAAGAGGGGCAAGCAAGAGGTGGAGCATGCCTGGCATACTTCTTTAAAAAAAATTATTTATTTATTTTTAGAGAGAGGTAAAGGAGGGAGAAAGAGAGGGAGAGAAATATCAATGTGTAAGAGAAATATCAACCTGTTGCCTCTCGCACGCCCTTAGCCAGAGACTGGGTCCAGAACCCAGGCATGCACCCTGACTGGGAATTGAACCAGTAACCTTTTGCTTTTTGGAATGACACCCAATCATGTGAGCCACGCTGATCAGGGTGTGCCTGGCATATTTTTAAAAAGATGTTTTATGACTCTGTTAGCACTTTCAGCCATTACCTAATAGACCCCCAAACCCTCTTCAGGTACCACATCAAATTCTTAGATATTTGATGTGCTTTGATGCTATGGTATATGGTATTAATTTTGTATTTTATTTCCTAATTGTTACTAATATATAGGTTTATATTTAATTTTTTAATCTAGAAAGGTTGCTAAATGCACTCATTAATTCTGTTTGTTGGTCCATCTATGCTTTTTACAGAAATAATCATATATCTGCAAGTATAAATTTTTCTTCTTTCATCCCAATCTCTATAGCTTTTATAGAGATCTTATAAAATCTTGCCTTATTCCCTTGGCTAGGACTTCCAGGTTGAATTCAAAGAGAGCTAGGGATATCTTCCTGAGCTGAGGAAGCCAATGTTTGACATTTTTTTTTCAACTAGTAAGATGTCAGCATGAGTTTTCTTTTCTTTTCTTTTTTCTTTTTTGGTGCAGAGACTCCCTTTATTATATTAGGAAATCTCTGCTATTCTTAGGTTCCTGAATTTTTTTTAATGGACACATGAAAACATTAGGAGAGATGTGAGAGAGTTACTCTCACAGGAAGGTCTAAGGTAGTGGTGGGAGGGTGAAACTCAGACTCCACCAAGGGTCTGATTGGAAGTGAACACAGGTGATGATGTCAGGCTTGTTCATCTCCTTCTGGAACCTTTCTCCTAACTTCTGGCTACCCGTGCCTTGCCCCCAGGCCCTGTGTTTCCTAAACACTACAAATAGCAGAGGGGCACCTGTGCTAGGGAAGCACATGAACATAATGCCTCAACTGGTGTTTCCAGCACAGGGTGGGAGGCTGGGATTCTATGTGAGGGAGAAAGGCAAAAGACTGATGATTTTTATTCGAATACTAAAAGTTGAACTTGAAAAAAATTTGGGGAGCATTTGAGATTTTGCTCCCTGGCATATGTCGTCAGTTTGGCTCAAATAAACTGCTATAAAATTGTTTTAAAAATTGGCTTCTAGTTCTAGAGGGACTAAGATTCTTAGCAGAATAATAGGACATAGACTCCACTATGGAAGAGAAGAGAAAGAAGCCCAGAAAGGGGCCCCGGGAACAGGGCTGTACCAGCACCACACAGCCTGATCATGTGTCCCGAAGGTCGGTTAGGGCGGGAATTCCCAGCCTTTGCACTGTTGGCATCTTGGGCTGGATAATCGTGGGGGATTGTGCTGTGCATTGCAGGTCATTTAACAGCATCTCTGGCCTCTACCCACCAGATGTCAGTAGCACTCACCTCCACTTGCCACAGTCAAAAATGTCCCTGGGCGTTGCCCTGGAGTTGGGGAGGGACAAGAACCACTAGCCTAGAGCCACTTGAACAATTCTTGTCTGTGGTCGGGCTTGATCCTAGGAAGTAGTTCGACAGTTTGAGCTGCAGCTGCAGGGAGAAGAAACATTCCATTCACACACACCATTCACCTTTATGGGCATCTTGGCATATAGCTGTTTAAAAAATTTTCCATTTCCTCCTTTTCTTTTCCTTATTTGGTGAATTTGTTGTCAGCCCAATCAGATAGGGGAGGTTGTTTTTCTTAAATGTTTCTTTCGGGAGGAGATTGTCTCCTGTTCATTCAGTCTGTGTGGACTTCCGGCAGGAAATGGCACTCAAGGAAAGTTTTGAATAAAAGGAAGATGCTGGTTAGCCAGTGGAAACAGGAAGTTGTTGCCTGGGTCTTATACAGCTTAAAAGAAAGTAAGAGGCAGAGAGAAAATTCACTTAACAAAAGTGGGAGGAGCAGAAGAGAGAAATGTAGGAGTAGAGGAGGTGTGGGGAAAGCTGAGGAGAGGAGGAGGAGGCAGGGACTGGGCTATCAGGCCAACAGCTTGGAAGACCTTGAATCTCATGGTGAGGCTGGCTGTACTGAAAACGCTGATGGGGCTGTGTAGTAAGAACAGGTTCATGCAGTAACAATAAGTCAAAGCTCTTGTGATTTGTTTATTCTACTGCCTCGTAGTATAGTGTTATATTATTCTAAACATACTCTTTTCAAATTAATACAAATTTCTCACTATATGTATTAAAAGCATATGCCAACATTATGTAATCCTCTTCAATTAACAGAGAAACAGAAAGTAATTGTGGCAAAATTTTAACAGTTGGTGAAATCAGATGAAGGGTATATGGCTGTTCATTGTACTCATTTTGTAACTCTTTTGTAAGTTTGACCATTTAAAAATAAAAGGTTGGGGTATGTGGAGAGAATTTTTTAAAAATATAAATTTTATTGATTATGCTATTACAGTTGTCCTATTTTTCCCCCTTTCCCCCCTCCACCTGCCCCTGATAACCCTCCATGTGATCTCCATTTCTGTGATGCTGTTCTTGTTCTAGTTGTTTGCTTAGTTTGTTTTTGTTTTTTTATGTTCAGTTGTTGATAGTTATAAGTTTGTTGTTATTTTACTGTTTATATATATATTTTTAGATTTTATTTATTTATTTTTTAGAGAGGGAAGGGAGGGAGATAGAGAGAGAGAAACATCAATGTGCAGTTGCTGGGGGTCATGGCCTGCAACCCAGGCATGTACCCTGACTGGGAATCGAACCTGCGACACTTTGGTTCGCAGCCCGCGCTCAATCCACTGAGCTACGCCAGCCAGGGCTACTGTTTATATTTTTTATCTTTTTCTTAATTAAGTCCCTTTAACATTTCATATAATAAGGGCCCAGTGATGATGAACTCCTTTAACTTGACCTTATCTGGGAAGCACTTTATCTGCCCTTCCATTCTAAATAATAGCTTTGCTGGATAGAGTAATCTTGGATGTAAGTCCTTGTCTTTCATGACTTCAAATATTTCTTCCCAGCCCCTTCTTGCCTGTAAGGTTTCTTTTGAGAAATCAGCTAGTAGTCTTATGGGAAGTCCTTTGTAGTTAACTGTCTCCTTTTCTTTTGCTGCTTTTAAGATTTCTCTCCTCTTTAATCTTGGGTAATGTAATAATGGTGTGCCTTGGTGTGTGCTTCCTTGGTTTCAACTTATTTGGGACTCTCTGAGCCTCCCGGACTTTCTGGAAGTCTATTTCCTTTGCCAGATATGGGAAGTTCTCCCTCATTATTTTTTCAAATAAGTTTTCAGTTTCTTGCTCTTCCTTTTCTCCTTCTGGCACCCCTCTAATTTGGATGTTGGAACGTTTAAAGTTGTCCTGGAGGTTTCTAAGCCTCTCCTCATTTTTTTGAATTCTTGTTTCTTCATTCTGTTCTGGTTGAATATTTCTTTCTTCCTTCTGCTCCAAACCGTTGATTTGAGTTCCAGTTGCCTTGCCATCACTGTTGGTTCCCTGTACATTTTCCTTTATTTCAATTTGCATAGTCTTCACTTTTTCCTCTATTTTGTGACCATATACAACCAATTCTGTGAGCATCCTGATTACCAGTGTTTTGAACCGTGCACCTGAGAGGTTTGCTATCTCTTTGTCACTTAGTTGCATTTTTTCTGGAGCTTTGATCTGTTCTTTCATTTGGGCCTTTTTTATTTGTCTCGGTGTGCCTGTTATGTAGTAAGGGGTGGAGCCTTAGGTATTCACCAGGGCAGGGCAACCCGCTTGACTATATGTGGGGGAGTGGTTCAGGAGGGAACAGTGCTGCTTGCTCAGTTCTGAGCTGGCTTTCAGTCACTTCCCCTGCTACCCACAAGCAAATTGGGCTCTTCCCAATTCTGCTGATTTCCGGGTGTGTGATTTTGTGTATGTTCTAGGACCCTGTGGGTCTCTCCAGTGAACTCTCCTGTGAGGCTGGGAGTTTCTGCAGCTGCTTCAACCCTCACAGGTGTTTTGTATCAGAGGTCTGAGGCTTTATTTCCCTGCACTGGAACCCTGGGTTGCACGGTCTGTCTTGCTCCCTAGTTGTTCCTCCCGGTTTATCTGCATGTGAATGTGGGACTGCCTGGTCTGCCGGCCGCTGCCTCACCTGGTCCACCAGCCACTGCCTTGCCCACCATGGTCCTCTAGCCTCTGGCCGCCGCCTTGCCGTAAGTCCTGTCTGTCCTAGCTGCCCGTCTCTGGCCCTCCTACCGGTCTGGATGAATATTTCTTCTTTAACTCCTTGGTTGTGGGACTATAATACAGTTCGATTTTCTGTCAGTTCTGGTTGTTTTTTTGTTTTTAAATTTGTTGTCCTTCTTTCGGTTGCATGAGGAGGCAAAGCATGTCTACCTATGCCTCTATTTTGGCCCGAAGTAGAAGAATCTTTTTTTAAAAAAACCATGTGGTGTTTAAGGCTGGGTCATCACTGATCTGTGTTGGTGGGTATGTGGTTTTACCTATGAATTTGTTCTCTATGCTATAGTATAGCAATGACCAAAGTTCTCTTATGAGCAGTTTGTCATCTTGTATTTATGTATTCTCAGATTCTGATAAATTCAATCTGAAATCGTCAGATTTTTGTCTAATTTGGACCAACATTTTCTCACAGGTCAGAGATAGCTCTTAGCTTGTAGCTTTTGCAATCATCCACTCATTCATTCATTTAGTATTTCTTGAGCACCTGTTGTATACAGGGCAATGTGTTAAGTGTTATGGGGAATACAAATATGAATCAAATAGACATTCTGTTAAATAGTCTGATAATTTTATGTAAATTACAAACCTTACACATCAATGACTAACACAAGATAGAAAACTACTGTTTTGTGTCAGATCTTAAAGGAGAGCATCACCACTTCGCCTTGGGGGAAATGGTGTTAGGTATACTCCTGTTGCCTTTCTTCCATCCTGCCCGGGAGGAACGCTTGAGCTAGGAATGGAGCCTATTGGTGGGGTTGGAGTACAGGATGCTGCGTTGGTTTGCTCTTGCTGTACACCCCATCAATCAGTGGCTGAGAATAACAGTCATTTATTATTGCTTCTGTGTCTGTGGATCATTTGGGGTATGGTTGTCCTAGACTGTGCTTGGGTGGCAGCTCCATTTTAGGCTGCTGCAGCTGGATTGGACATATGTTTCCCCTTGCTATTTTGTGGATCAGTGGGGATGATTGCTTCTTCCGTGGACCAGCAAGCTACCTAGGGCATGTTTTTCTCAGGTGATGGCAGAGGTACAAGAGGGCAAACAGAAATATGCCAGGCCTTACCAAGCCTAGGCTTGAAGCTCACAGAGCCTAGATTCGGAGCTCACAGACTGTTACTTGAGCTCATTTTTCATTGGCCAGTAGAAGTCACATGGCTAAGCCCAAAGTCATGGGGCACAGAGGCACACTATGCCTACAGTGAGGGAGAAGTAAAAAACAGATGCAATTTATACAAGAAGTAAAAACAAATGGGTGCAATTTATGATATATGCCTTGTATACCTTATATCAATATTACATTTTTGGGAGAAAGAACTTCATTTTTTTAGAGTAATGTTTTAAAATCTCATACAAACTGTAAATAAATTAAAAGGTTCACTACCCATCCCTTTAAGTGTCAACCTGAGGTTAAACTCAGAGCTGAGGAAGATCCAATGCAAATGGTAATGTGCCCATTTGATTTTTTAGGTGTACTTGGGGCTGGCTGTGGGGCACATTTTCCCTTGATTTTTGGGCCTCTACTTCCTGCACTGTCTTCCTCTCAGTGGCATCCTGTTTCCTTTTATATCCTGGTAGCTTCATGCTTTCTCCCCATCAAAACTTAGTGTCTGCAGAAAGGATCTGGCAAATGCATGCGCAGTGAGGCCTAAGTGACTAAAATCTAACTGCTTCCAGGAGCGTTGGATTTGGACAGGGGACAAAAGGGAAAGTTCTGTAATGGAGAAACTTCACATGGCAGTGAGTAGGGTGGAGAAGTGAAGGAGAAGGGGAACCAAGGAAGCAGCCCAGTGACCTCAAAATCCTATCCTATAGGATGTTATTTTTCCTGGACAAGCTACATGCTTGGGCTTGTGGGCAAGGGTATAGTTGCAGGAATAGCTGGGAGCATAGCTTTAATTATGCATTTAGCATAAATAATATTAAAATATGCACCCTAACGAGTCAACTATTTAATATCGTTTTTATAGCATAATGGTTCTAATTCCTACTGAATTTGTAGCAACTGTCTTTGAGAAACAAGTGAGTAAATATAGCAAGCATCAGGCAGGAACTTTCTGAACTGTGTCAAGGTTAATAATAAGTAAAATGTTATAAGTGGAGACAGGACAGCAACAGCTGTGCAACATTCTTGGAAGCAAGGATTTTGATAGCATGAAGTCAGACAGTGAGCTCAGTTTTTGCTGCTACTCTGAGTGAACAGAGAACCTTATAATTATTAAAAAAACTACATTTCTTTTATCAACTAAAGCTGTATTGCTGTTGAAATCTGATGTCTGCAGCTGGAGAATCAGGGGCATGTGGAGCAATGTTGGAAGAAGACTCAGATCAAGCCTATGAGAATGTCCTGGCTGAGATTCAGTCATTCGAGCTGCCCATTGAAGCTACTTTAAGGTAGGGCTCCTTTATATTGTACTGTTTCTTCTTTAGCTGCAATAAGGTAGTCTTAGTCACTTCCCTTTGTACTTTCTCCATAACAATAAAAAATAGTTTTGAGAAATAGTTACAGTTCTGTATACACCTAATCTCAAAGTTTCTTGTTCTTAGAAAGATTGCAGTAAATAAGTAATCCACTTTTCTGGTATTGTATGTGTTTCCCAATTCATCACAACAAGGTTAAAAAATAGACATGACTTTCCAGTGATCAGAAAGGGTCTCATGCCATCTCTAAAGAAATAGTCCATCCCATTTATATGAAGTTTCCATTGTTTACTGTAAAATATGCTTAGTGAAAAGCATGGAGAAAAGTCAGACCTGTGAATGAAACCAGTTTACATTTGAGTGGATATGAGATGTAGAAAAAATGCAGAATGTTTATGTGTATTGTTGCTGCCCTCTCAAGTCTGGTGACTTCTCAGGTATGTATCCTTTTATTTCCACATAAGACTTAAAAATAGCTTCTTTGGTAATATGGGGATTAATTTGCAGAGTATAAGAGCAGGATAAAAATGAAAGACAATGTTTGTGTTAAAAGGGCAGCTTTTAACATTTAATTCTTTCTGCCTGTCTGCCTGTATCGGACACCTATCAGTATGGTAATGGGATTGCAATCACTGACTGTGACAGTGACAGTCAATAAATATTTGCTGACTAATATTTGTAGACTGGGTGAAAAGATTTTTTTTCATGTTGTCTCTTCATTCTCAGAAAGGTCCCAGAGCCAGGTGTTCTGAAATTCACTACATATAAGTCTGAATATATTTCTGCCAAGTATGTAAATTTGATTTTGCATTAAGTATATTTTGAATCTGCTCAAAAAGCCAAGGGTAGTGTTATAGGCATGGGAAGCTGTTGATATATGTTGGTTGATTCTTGGATTATCAACACATAGGTGAGTTGCAAAATCCTTACAACTCATTACAACTATCCTTTAGACCTTCCTTTCATCGGAGCATCATATGAAGAAAGGCAAGTGATTTTACCTGATTCAATAGATTGAAGAAACTAGAGCTTTTTGCTCATGAGAAACTCAATTTTTTCACATGGAACATCCTTTATATTGTACCAGCACTGTCTAAAACTTGTGCCTTTGCCTGGTGGCTAGGTCAGCAGTCTATAGGGAAATAGCAGAAAGGGGTAGATGGAGCCTGGACGTGTGTTACTTACTGTGGCCTTTGCTGCCATGGCTGCTTCCGAGCCTTGGCCTTGAGCCCTGACTCTCTGCATCTCACCCCTGGTCTCACGACCCTGGCCAACATCTGCAGACTTCCTCTGTCCTTGGAACTATTAGCTCATCTTGCTCTGGCATTGGACCTGACTTCCTACTGTGTGTCCTGGATCCGTTCTACTCTCTCTTCTTAGGGCAAATATCCCCAATCTTGTACCTGGTCTTCCTAAAGAAAAAAATCAGTTTCCATCTGGCAGTCCCAGCACTCTCCCAGCGTCACCCCCAAGAGTGGAGACTGCACAGATAATTTTCTCCAGGTGCTACCCTGTCACCACCGCCAGCAAACCTGGGAGGCCCACCCACCCTTAGCTTCATGTTTAGGTTATAAAATGAGTAAGAACACTCTTTTGCAAAGCCTACTGCTAAAAACATCTTAATGTTATTTTGGGGGACAGACACAGAACTCCTGACAAGCCTTCATCTGGGACAATATTAACCAAAATTAGTTTCCTAAACTGTTGTTAAAGTCATTGATTAGGTGAAGACTTCTTAGGCTGGCATTTAATGTCTTTCTACACATATCTGTGCATGCCATCAGTAGTTCAAGGTCAACTCTACCGTGTTCCACTGATCATATGGAATACATGCGACCAGGTGACCAAATATGAAGGTTGGAAAATAAAGACAGGACTTCCATTTTGGCCAAACTGGAGAGTTTACTCTTTGTTGCATGCTCTGAGATTTTCTTCCTCCTGGTGCTCACTGGTATCCTTCCTTTATTATTCTTCACTCTACTTCTGCCTGCCAGAATGCCACCCATCTTGCAAGGCACAGCTCAAATGCTCTTTCTGCTATGGAACCTCTCCTGATTCCCCAACCAGATGTGCATATTTTACCCTTTGAAACCCCAAAGAATCCAGGGCATTTTGACTCACTTGGATGTGTATGTGTGGGTGTTTTGTGTTATAACCATTCTCAGACAAAAGATTTCAGAGGGCAGGACCTGTGCTTTATCTTAGTACCCTCCGCAGAAACTTCTACTGTGCCTGGCACATGGTAGCTGAATAAATGAACTAATCTGTATGAGCTTCTGAGCTAATGGTGACTTTGTGAGGGGGAAAAAAAAAGAGAGAGAGGCAGTGCAAAGAAAGTTATCCTCTAAGGAAGCAGAGGAGGTGGAAGTATTTAAATAGCTAAAAGCTCTAAAGGCAGAGATGGTGGAGAAAGGGTGTGGCCGGAGGGAGACGGGCAGGCCTGGAATGGCCGTTGAGGGAAGGGTTAGGACCTGGAGGATAAGGCTGGGAATGTGGGAGAGACACATATTCAGGGAAAGCTCTGCACCTTGAAATTGAGGTGGAAAGAACATCCAAAAGTTCTATTTGTTTTCCCCTGTCACAGGAGGAAGGCTTTGTTTCACTGAACATTTTCTGTTGTAAAATCCTGAACTCTGTTTGTTTCCTCTTTCTGCCCACCTGGTTTTTCAGGTAGGGAATCTGAGGTGCCCTGCTCGAGACCAGTGTTCAGATCACGGTCAGGAAGGGTCTGCTTCTCTGACTCCAACAAGGGAAGCTCAGAATGCTCAGTGACTCATGGTTTCTGCCATGTCATTTAAGAATGGCTCAACAGCCCTTTTATTCACAGAGTGTACAAGCCTTCCTGGCATACTTACCCGCACAAATCATCTGGGAAAATGGGTCTCCTCCACCTGAGGAGTCGTGAGGGTGTTTCTGAGACCAGGAGTCATGCTGTTGGGGATTGTCAGTGGTCCACAGTCTCTTTCACCCAACCCAGGTTGCATTCCCCCCAACTCCTGACTTCTCACACGAGGCTGTTCCCAGAGTAAGCTTCTCCTCTGTGGTCCAGCCTGTCTCCTGCTGGAGTCCTCTGAAATGGGTCCTTGGTTCAGCTCCTATGGTTTTCTTTTTGTTTTGGTGGAAAAGTGAACAATCACATGATGCTGAAGTCCTGTGTTTGTTTTCATTCTATGTGTAAAATGGGACTACTGCCCATAATATTACATTTAAAGGATAGTTTTAGGGGAGAGCTGAGGCACCATGCTGTTTTTTTATGGTTTAGTTGTGTTGCCAAAGAAATATACATTAAAGATACCTCAAGCAGCTGTAACAATTGAACTGAGGAATAAAACTCCAGGCTGGACAGTGGAATTTGATATTAGCCATGCAGATGATGGTGAATGAATTTAAGAGAAAAGGGAGGAATATAAAAAAGGCCTGCTGCTGGTGCCTGCATTGTCCTAGGAAGGCTTTGCTTTGTGCATTCAGTCTCTGGCTGTCAGGTTGTTGGTAGGCTGAAACTCATCAGCAGGTGGGGGCTGGAATTAGTTTTGCTGCTCTAATCCTTTAGCCCTGGGCATCACAGTTTCCACAGTATTCCCACCATATGCTAATTTCCACTGGATTTTTCTCATTCTCTTTAGGTTTTCTAATTTTCACTCCAGTTCCTCCATTTGACCTAGATACACCCAGCTCCTTGCCAGATCCTCCCTTTAGGGGTCTGTCCCTGGTAGGCTTTGTAGCTGTTTGGAACCACACTGAAGGAAGCTACTAGTACCAGCTTCATTCAGCATTACCAGCTTCTTTGAATAAGGATGGTCAATAAGTCTCAACTAGCATACCAATTCCAATGCATTGGTAGTGGTTGTCTCAATCTCATGCTGAGAGTGATTCTGATACATTAGTCATGACAGCTATGGTCTTAGGACAGGGCAGCAGCAGTGTTCATGATAGTTATCACATTTACTCTAGAACCTCCTGCTGTCAGGCTTTGCCCCTTTGACCTGCCCACCCCCCACCTCCATGGATCCTGACTCCAATGTGGATGTAGACGTTACACCTTTTGGGAGCCTCCCTACAGGGGTGTTGTTAGCTTCTTAGAAGTTACAGCATGTCTGAACCAATCTGAGTTCCAAAGTTACAGTGTGTCTTGTTGCCATAGCTGAGTGTGAGATAAGAAAGCAGTGAACACAGGGAAGGGCCCTGCAGAGTTAGTGGGAGGTAGGAGGGGGGACGTACCCAAGGAAAGCGCTGCAGAGGGCTGGGGAAAATAGGAGGAAAAGGGAATTGTACAAGATGACGTACCAGAAGAAATTTTTGTGATTGTTTTATGATAACGTGATTGTTTTACACTCATATTCACAGAACCTCTCAGGCTATTTTCCAAAAGCCGACCGTGAAATTTTTCCAGTTTAAAAGCAAATAGGATATTGTTATTTCTTCGACTTTCATGTTTTTAGGCATGAAGATAACATACCTTTAGTCAAGAACAGAAAACATTAAAAAAAAAAGAAAAAGAAAAACCAACTAACTATCTAAACTATATACACAATATAATTTAGGATGGCATACTAAAAATATGACTAGTCAAATTTAGCTGTAAACATTTGAGAATGCTCTTGCTGTTTATATCTTCAGACATGTAAGATTTCTATTAAATCAAATTCCATAAGAATATTGATTAAGATAAAAAGCCTAGGTTTCACTAAACCTAGGTTGTTTGATTTTTGGCCTTAGTTTCTGAAACTATAAAATGGGGATTATAATAAAACTTATTTCAAATGGTTAATGTATATGAAGTGCTTAGCACAATGCCTGCCAAGCACATAATAAATGCTTAATAAATATTAGCTGTTATTATTATGTCTAATTTACATCTGGGAAATATATTCCAGTATAATTTAATAAATATGTACTTTTGGATATTGATATAAACAAGTACCCACAGCATCTTGAAATTCTGAGCAGGTGGGAAATACTGAATAATGTAAATTTTATTTTGGTCACATAATATGGAGGGAAGAGAGATATCACTTTCTCAAAATCATATTTGCTACTACCACTACTAATAATTTACTACTAATAATTATATTTTATACTAATGCAGCAATTTATACTAGTGCAGCTGCAGCACACTGGTGTGCCACAAATTTTTTTAAAACATGCAATACCTGACTGTTTATTCAGGGGCATTAACCTCTTCTCCCTTCAATTGTAAAAAAACAAAACCCCAAACAGTCAACACCAGCTGTCTGGTGTAAATAAATAAAAAAATTATATCTATTTTTGGTCAAATTGGCAAAATATATAACATTTTTTATGTGCTGCAGAATGTTAGTAATTAGTTTAGGTGTGCCATGAGATTGGAAAAGGGTTGAAAATCACTGTACTAATGTAGTATCTGACCTCATTTAATCTCTAATGAGAGTGGAGCAGTGTCCTACATGTTGTATACATAAAATAGAGTCCAGAGAAACTGGTCAGAAATAAATGTGGGCCTAACTGTTACTGAGGCCACATCTGCAGTACCTCAGGAAAGCCTTGGGTCCCTGATGAGAGTGATCTGTGTAGTTGCCAGATTTTTGCTGAATATTTACATTTTGCCTTTATACTTACTAATAGAACTATTGAAAGGATTACATGAATTAGGCATGAAATGTATTGAATGTGATCCTCATACAGCAATGCTCGGTGACTCATCCATTCACTTAGTAAATATAAATATTTATGGAGCATCTACCATGTGGCAGGCAGTGGTCGAGGATGGCCAATGGTCTTGCTGATATAGCAAGATCACGATTTAGAAATTCCCTGTTCACAGGGAGCTTGTATTTTTAAAAAGTTGTCATTGAAAATTTTTTTCAGTTACAGGTTACATTCAATATTATTTTGCTTTAGTTTCAGGTGTCAGAGTTTGTATTCTTATTAAAGAGCACTAGAAAGAAACAAAAAAGTGGTAATAAATACTACAAAGAATAAAAACAGTGTAAAGGAGAGGGTGGTATAGAGATACATTTTTACAGAGAGTAGCTGGGGAGTAAATGTTAGCTTTTATTATTGTTTCATCACATTACATTTCTAAAGTCTATTTTGCTGAGAGAAGAAACAGAAAAAGAGGGCAAGTGACAGAAGAGGGAGAAAGCACAAAAGGTAATAAAGGAAAGCTACTTGGGGAAAGTGGGGAATCAAGAATGCATTGAATAGGATGAATAATAAAAAACTAACAATGAGGAGAAGAAAGAGGAGAAAAAATGGTGGAAAAGTAGAAAACAGCTGGGGGGAAAAGAGGCAGGAAAGAGGGAGAACTGAATTCAAAGAAATTCATTTTGCTCTTTAATTGCTCAATGAACTTGAAAATGTTGAGCTTTAGGATGAGCAAGCTAATGGTGCTTTCAGGGCAATGTTCAGAGGACAGGACTAGTGATGTAACTCACAGAACCCAATACAAAATGAAAATGTAGCCCTGATCGTTCAAAAATTGTTAAGAATTACAGGACGATGATGACAGAGCATTAAGTCACATGCAATGGCATAGGTCACACACCCATGAGCCAGCCCAGTCTGAGCTGCACACAGAGCCTATCACACAGAAAGCATTCAATAAAATACAGTAGTTGTTGAATGAACAGAACCCGGGGCTAATTATTTTTGAACTTCTCTGAGGATGGCTTATATTTAAGAAAAACTGATTTTATTTGGCTTCAATTTCAGATTTTCTTTTATTGTTCTCCACCGTGGAGTTCTGATCTCTAGCAGGAATTTTCCCAGGCCTGCCAGGGCCAAGAGTAGCAGGAATGATACTCTCTTGCATTTACAAAGTGTGGCCACTTGGGGTCATTGTACCAACAAGGCAGAAGCTGGAAGAGTGCTGCAGGCAAGATATCCCCAGAGTGGCTAAAGGTGCCAGGAAGTGTTAGTTTATTAGAGCCAGTCTGTAAAGACTGTCCGTACTTTACATTTTGATGCAGCTCTACAATTATACAATGAGGGCTCTTAAACCATTTAAGAAACATCTGAATGATATTAGCAAAGTCTTGAGAAGTTGAAGAAGGTCGGAAAGTCAGCTACAGAGTTTCCAGGAGTAGGGACGGGAATCTTTCTGTGGAATCACACCCTACCTCATGAAACATGCATTTACAACATTAAGCTTAATATCAGAAGTATCTGTATGTGGATTGTACATTTAACAGCTATTAACTGGGCTGGCCGGTGAACAATAGAGACACTGTTTCTGTGCCTGGAAGTAGAGACAGCCTCAGTGATTTATTTACCACCACATGTGCCCCAAAGGCTAAGCAAGCACTGACTCCAAGGACAACAAAGAGGTGTTTGACTTCGAAGCCAGATCTTGGGGGCTCACTAAAGTGGATCAGGATCTAAGATACTAACCCAAATACATGGCCCCCTTTCCTCCTCCAGAACAGAAAACAAATTTCAGGCAGTTTCTACCAATTGAGCATTCAGAAAAAATGAGGTTCGGGCTCAGAGAACCCTAATACAAAGTTAGGATATTTTGTTAATGATATAAAAAAAGAACATTTGTATGATGGTTTTATTTTTATTTTACCAAGAGGAAGCTAAATTCTGGGCTTCCTGGTTTAATAGTAAATGCCTAATAATCCTAGTTGCTATCGCTAATGTTGATTGAGCTCTAGGCTAAACGTTATATACACATTATCTTCTTTAATCACCACACAACTTGGTGAACTAGGAACTATTATTGTCCCTAATTCACATTTGAAGAAACCGAGGCTTGCACAAGTTAAGTAACTCTTGCAAGGTCCGACATCGAGTAAAAGATGAGTTGGAATTTGAACCCAAGCAGTTAAATGCCAGGCTAGGGCAGCTGCATTCTCCAGCCTTCTTCTTAGTGCAGGGCTTTCCCAAGATTGGTTATTAGTCTGAAGACAAGCAGCTCAAAGTATGTCATTAATGACTAAGAGTTAATTTACTGGTGAAATCCTTACTTTACTGCTTAGTTTCATACTGGACACAGAATGCATCTCCTGCCCTGCCAGGATGCATCTTGGACACAGAATGCATCTTACTGCTGTATCTTGCCCCTGCCAGGAGTCCTAGAGAGAGATTTGGGGTGGATCTCTGGAAGTCAGTACACACTGCTTGAAAAATAATTCAACATGCATGAGCAATCTGCCCGTGTGTGCCCTGCTACCCTCCAACCTCCTCAGACCAGACTGATTAAGTCATTTATCTCTTGGATAAAACAATCTTGGAACATTCTTCTTGGCTGACTTAACTAATGGGAAAAACAGGAACTGGTGAACAGGTCCATCTTTTCCAACTTACTGCTGTGTGGCCTTGGACAAGCGACTTAATCTCTGTCAGTCTCAGTTACTTCAAGTTAAAAGATAGTAAAAGTGTCTGCCCCACAGGATTTAAGTTAGAGTTTAGTAAAGTTAGTACTAACTTAATTACTAAATTAAGTTACTAATTAAATTAGAATATAAAGGGTTTACCAAACAGTGCTCAGTAAATAGCTGTTATGGTTTTTATCTTGGCCTATAGCTGAAATTCTTTATTTTAGAGACTTTAGTAATGTATCACTTCAGAATAGGCTTTTGATGGGGGGCACATTTGTTATATCTATGTCCATAGTTAAAATTTACATAGTTATTTAGGATATTTAGCTTTTAATTCTTAGCAAAAATCTCCAGGTAATAATGAAACTGTCAGAAGTCACGAAAGGCCCTGGCTGGAGTGGCTTAGTGGTTTGAGTGCTGGCCTGTGAACCAAAGGGTTGCCGGTTTGGTTCCCAGTCAGGGCACATGCCTGGGCTGTGGGCCAGGTCCTCAGTGCAGGGTGCACGGGAGGCAACCACACATTGATGTTTCTCTCCCTCTCTTTCTCCTTGCCTTCCCCTCTCTAAAAATAAATAAATAAAATCTTAATTAAAAAAAGAAGTCACAAAGGGAACCAGCAAAAGCTGTTTCAGAAGGAGAAGTGGTATACAGACTTCCTCCCTTCTTCTTTCGAATTGCAGGGAAAATATTGCTGCTTATGTTGAGGTAATCGCTATGGGTAGGTGTTGAAAGAGGCCAAGAGTGAGGAGTGCCTAAGCTGGCTTCCCAGAACAGGTATCTGGAGCTGGGTTCAGATAGATAGTGTCAGGATTAGTGAAGCAAAGGGGAACCGGTCTGGGTAATGAATGCTCAGGAAGTGAATGACCCGTCCGGATACGGGAGCTGGCCTGTGGCACATGCTCCGCTCTCCTCACCTTGCTTTCCCCCTCAGAGCAATGAATTCTGGCCATGTGCACCAACTGAGCTAAGACAGCCTGCCATTTTCCTGCAGAGACAACTGGTTTTCTATTCTCTTTATAGGAAGGTTCAGAATTTGTCCTCATGTCTTACGTTTCAGTTTCAGGTTCAATTTTCAAAAGGCTTATCTTGCCCTCTCAAGAACTCAACCTGCAATTCAGTTGTGCTAACACCAGGTGATGTTGCCCCAGTAAGTGGAAAGGCAGTCGGCTAAGAAAAAAAAATGTATTTTACTACTTAATAGAACTCACTGGCAGGAAGGACCCAAACACTGGAAATTAGGAATTTGGCTTGATCCAAGGGTAAAATTTTAAATAACTGGAGGAACAGATGAAGTTGATATCTTCTGACAAAAGTCCTTAAATACTGTTTCTTGCATTGAAGCTCTTGATTAGAGTGGGTATCAGAGAATTTGAGGCAACATTTTTATTAGTACTGCACATTTCTGTTAAGGCAACTGAATAGAGCCACATTATATGATATTATATTTAATGTAAATATATAAAAAGCAAGTTTGAAGAAACTAACTTTTACAATTTGATATCATTCTAATTTCTAATTGTTACCAATCACAGAGTAATCGGATTCCTGCCATATGCGCAGACCTGTTTGGAATGCTTCTTTCCATTTCATCCTGACCTCTTTCCAATGGCTTCAGAGCTTCACTATTGTCAGGTTTCAAAACCCTTCCAGCTTTCTCTTAGATATGTACAGAACTCTATGAGGAACTATAGGATATTGCAAAACTTTAAAAAAGTTTCTTTGACCTAAAGAACCTTAACATGATGTGATGGTTCTGGTAAGCTTGGGAAGGGATTTTTTTTGGTTTGTTTTATTTCTGCATATTCTTGCAGGTCAAGGAAGTGAGATTTCCCAGAGATGATCTGGATTCTCCTGTATTAACAAGACAGTGGAAACAGGCTTGTGATGCAGCTTCTGGCAGAATGAGCAGTCGGATGTAGCAGAGCATCCTTAGTCTTCTAAGCCAGCATGCACTGAGGTCAGCGGCATTTTGGTTCCCTCGGGGCCAAGTGCACAAAAATAAGCAAAACTCCCAAATGTATAAACAGGAACCAATAAACACAAGTGCAAACTATTAAAAATCATTGGTAGAATGGATAAATATGCTAAATTGAATCTAGACTCATTCACATTGGGGAAACTGAAATACAAAGAGATTAGGTTCTTGCCAAATGTCACTCAGCTGTGAAGTAAAGCGAAAGAGCCAGGAATTAAATTGAGGACGCCTGTCTTCAGAGCTCATGATTTTAACTATTATACAATATGCCACCTCCCAGGTTTTTGTGGGAAGGAGGATGGAGTTAGGCTTCTAGTAAAAGCTCACTGAAGTGGGTGAGTTACACAGCTGGATAGTAAAGGGCATGGTTGACTTAAAGGGAAGTTCAGAGCCCTGGATTAATGGAGGCCAGAAAATAGTTGTCCTTCAGGGGTAGGGTTTGCACTCTCTTCCTGATTAATCTTCCTCAGTGGCTGCTTTGATGACAAACTGGTTTACTCTGCGTCACACAAACATGTCATTAAACAGGATTCTTCTACACTGGTACCTTTGTGCAAGACTCTCTTTTCCCATCTCTGATGCCCTATCCTCTCAGAAATTCCCACCGGTCCCCATCCCAGCTACAGCAACTTGGGGACACTTGGATTTAAGGATTTTGGCATGGAATCATACATTGCCCTGGGTCTCTCTTGCATCTTTGCCATTAACTGTCATAGTTCTTTGTCATTTTTTTTTTGGCGCTTATAATTTATTTTCCAAGTTGACTGGCCTCTGTGAACTTCCTGCCATCAGGGACATAAATACACCCAGAGCAGACATCATGGTCGACGGCGGGATTTTCCCAGTTCATTCCTAAAATAAATATTATTCCTTAATACACAATTGTGCTTCTCTTGAGTGCACGTTTCCTTTTTCTGACTCTCCACCACCGAGTACATCAGATCTCCTTGTTAAGCTTTCCCTTCGCTTTTATTACAGGTTGAGAGTGATTGTTTTATTTTTGTAGCAGAGGGTCTGGTACACAGAAAACAAGAATATATGTGAAAGCCAGGCTAGTCTCAAGACAGCAATTGGGACAAGCAGTGGGGTTGAGCGGGAGGCGATGCGCTTCTTCTCCTTGCCCTTCCAGGCAGTACCTTGGCCTTGGGCAGGTGTCAGGGCCTGGATCGGGGCTGGGTGACTGGCCCGCTCCTCTCCGTGCCCGCCCCGCCCATTTGCGCTCGCCTGCATGCTGCTCGCTCCCGCGGTCCCCGCGGTGCCGCGCCTCGCCGGCTCCTCAGCTTCCAACCAAGATGGCGGAGAGCGGCGAAGGTCTGGGGACCGTCCCGGAACATGAGCGGATCTTGCAGGAGATCGAGAGCACTGACACAGCCTGCGTGGGGCCCACTCTCCGGTAAAGCTGTCATCCTTCCAGGACCTCGAATTGTCCCCGCCAGCCTCTTGGCAGGAAACGGGTGGGGCAGCCTGACAGGTGGTGCACGCAGAGGCGGGCGGGGGCGGTCCGGGGCTCCTGCCTGGGACCCCTGCTTGGGACCCCCGCGGAGCTGGGGCGGGGCGGAACAGGCAGCTGCACCTGTAGGCTCTGCCGGCCTCTGCCTCGGGACTGTCACCGCGCAGGCGGTGGGTGTGGCTGCCACTGCGCCTCTGACCCTGGGAGCCGCGGCGCCACCCCGCGTTTGCCTCCCAGCCTGGGGCCTGCCCGGCTGCCTGTGCGAGGCCGGGCTGAAGGCTCATTGGTCGTGGGCCTTCGGGAGCGAAGGTTAACTGCTGGCTGCTGGCTGCAGAATGACTGATGTGCGGAGGCGCGCGCAGGTGGAAACCCTGGAGCGCTGGGCTGCCCAGCTGTGGGAGAATTGAAACTGAGCGGGAGATGCGGGTACCATCATCCCAGGACGCCATCTGAGTGGGCGAGAAGGGAGCGTGGGCTGGAGGGGAGGGTCTGATGCTTAGGAACGCGCCAGTGTGACCCTGCATTCACCCAGGAAAGCTTTTACTTATTTACGAAAGTTTCATTAATTTTGCATTAATTTCTCCGTTTATTTTCAAAAGGATCTCCACCCTTTAAAAATAGAACTAGGTAACGAATATTCCACACTGACTGCCTGCTGCCCTAATAATAGAATATTAGTTGACACCGTACTGATCTGTTAGGTTAGCCTTTTACATATAAGGATTCATCTTTTGCAGTGATGATCATGAAATTATGATTCACTTAGGGAACTTAGGACTGATTGTCCTTCAGCATTATTATTTTCAGTATACGCTTCCTAGAAATGGAGTGCTCTTATGTATTGTGGTCCTGTGGATGTAATGTAAAGTGAAACCGGTTGAACTTATAATGCAGGTCCATCTTGCCCTGAGAGTCGGGAGACCTGGGTTTTGCCCTAGTCCTATCACTGGTGAAGTGTGCAGTCACGGGTAAAAATCATTTAACCTTTCTGGACTTCAACTTCATTATTTGTAGACTGGGTGGGGGTGGATGTTTAGATGCCCAGAAAGCCCAGGACATTAGGGACCTTGTCTATTTATTCACTGCTCTATCCCTAACACCAAGCATATGGCAGGCACCTGGTAAATTTTTGTTACATGATGTTCTTGCTATGATATGATAAGTATGATTAGTGCATTTCCTTAAATTTTCAACATAATTATTTCTTTTTATAGAACTGTACATTTGGTAATGAAAGTAGAAATCATAGATTAAAAGGGTGCTTTGTTTTCTTCATCGTGTTGTGAAACTGAAATAATACAGTATATGGTATAATTACTGGAACAGTCCATTTTTGAAAACAGTATTGGTTATGAAGGAGATGCTTCCTCTTGGGAGAAGTGCTAGGCAGTACCCTTGAAAAAGGATGAAACTAATTTAGAATTTTGAAATATGTTGAGAAACTTTTGTGACACAAATAGAATATTTGTATTTACATATTACTCTGTTCTACTTTGCTGGACAGTTGTGTCACCTACTCACTTTTTTTGAAACCTACACTCTTCTCTTTGGCTAACTCCAGTGACTCATACTTATTCTATTTATACCCTTGTCATCTCTCATTTACAAGCTGACTCCACAGACATGGAAGTCACTGCCAGCAGTTCTTTTTCTTGAACAGTGTTTAAGCTACTATTTTTTCCCCTAGGTTCCAGGAGTGAGGTGCTAATATTAAATTCTAACAAATCTTTTATTATGGTAAACGTGAAATGTTTTCAAAGTAAATTAGTGTAATGAAACGCCACGAACCCATCATCTTCAATATACCACCTGGCCAATCTCATTTGATCTTTTCCTCTATCCATTTTCCCTCACCTTGGATTATTTTGAAGCAAATCCTAGACATCAATACATCCATAAATATTTCAGTATTAGTATTAATTTTTGTTGTTATTTCCTAGTTATCTTTCATCTGGCCTGTAGGCTTATGTTTTCTTAATATTTTTCTCTGTAGCAGCCTTTTTTTAGCCTGACCTTTTCTTGATGTGCTTTTTTTTTTAAATCAGATCTTTCTAGGGGAAGTCAGATGACTACATGAGAAGCATGTATACACTCTTGACAGTGCCTGGCATATAGTATGATTATTTGACCACAATGGAATTAAATTATAAATCCATCATAGAAAAGACTGGAAAATTCCCAAATATTTGGACACTGAATAACATACATCTAAATAAGGCTTGGGTAATAGAAGAAATTGAAAGAGAATTTAGAAAGTATTTTGAATTGAGTAAAATTAAAATATTACGTACCAGAATTTTTGGGAATCAACTACAGCAATACTTTGACAGAAATTTATGCACTAAACACCTGTCTGTACTGGAAAAGAATGGTTTCAAGTCAATAGTCTTACCTCCTAACTTAAGAAACTAGAGGGCCTGGGGTGTGGGAGCCATAACGGTCTGCCCTGTGCTGTGTGTGCAGATAGCCAGGGTGTGGCCTGTTATTTCCCGTGGAGAAGCCTGTGGATCTACATCTGCTTCATCTTGTCCATCTCTGGTCTGTCTCGGGTCCATCTCATGGGCTCCCAATGGGCTGGACCATGGTTGTACTGGGCAGGGGCATCAATGGTTTGGCCACCAGTTATCACCTGAGCTGGGACACCTGATCCCTGAGGGAGCACATGGGAGGCTGGATCCACTCTACAAGGGCCAGGTGGTGCTGTCTTAGAACTTGGGCCTCGAGGAATTCAGCTGGTGGGAGAGTTGGGAGTTGTGACCTGTTAAAGGTTTTTCCTTAGTTTCTCCTCTTCCTGAGGACATGTGAGGAGCAGGTTTCTGAGCTTGGCTTGGACTCGGAAGTGTTACGTGTCTGAGGCTATCCAGCTGCCCATTACAGTTTCCTGTATTTAGGCAGTGCCCTGCATGCCCTGCTCTCCGGGATCAGGGGGCCTCTCTACCCTTCACCTCTCCCCTCCAAACCTGTTTTGACTGGGCTGATGGAGTTGACCACACCTTGGGGCAAGGACCCTGATGTAACTGTGCACAGTTTTGCTGAGCGCCACCTTTGACCTGAGGTGGTATCTGTAGCCAGGGACTGTCTCTGCTGTGGACTGTTTGCAGGTAACAGCTGTGAGCTCAGCATATGATCCTGCTTTCCTAGTCTCTTCCAAACTGAGCAAACTCATCATTCCATATTACAGGGGCTGCTGCTGGGGGTAGGGCAGAACTCATCCAGACTCAGCTCTCAATTTGCCCATTCTCCAGGCCCTAGTCGAGCACTGACTTAAGTGGTCATTCAGAGAACTGGAGATACTTCCCCAGGCACTTGCCCCACCTGACCAGTAGGGGAGTCACTGTTCTCAGAGGCCAGCCAGTCTGTGGGCTAAGCATCTAGCCAGAAGGACACTGGAAAGTGTCTCTAGGGCACATCTGCCTGCATACTGACCATGTTATTAGTGCCGTTTCATCTTCAATGCTTAGCAAGCTGTTCATGTCCTGAGCATCATCACTGCTGTTGTCTATGAATGTGGTGAATCTGCAGTACTGAGGAACCTGTCAGCCTGTCCTGGGATTTGGACATTTGGTGCTCTCCTTAGAAGATCCAGGCATACTGGGAATTATGTACCACTCAGTTGCTTTCCCAGAGCAGGATGGGAGCCACCAGGAACTGTTCCATTACTTGGCACGGGAAGGAGCTGCCACACAATTAGGACTAAAGGAGCCACAAAGTCACTGCTTGGTCCATCTACATAGGAACCACATCCCCCAGTGTACACTAAGCCATGGGAAAAAACCTGTAGTCAACTACTCATTTCCTAGCTGCTCACAGGCTGCCCCTGACTCTTGCTGGAGCCTCCTGTGAGGGCGTTGCTGTCAATAACTGTATAGAAAGTGGGCGCCCCGCAGCAGCCCAAGCCCTGGGCTCAGAACCTGGCAATTGATCTCCATGCCCACCTCTTCCTGACCCTGCTGGCCAGGAGTCTTTCACCCATGAAAATAAAAGTGCTGGAGCTTGAAAAAGAAAAACTAGAAAAAGAGAGCAAATGAAATCCAAAAAAGCCAAAGAAAGGAGATGATAAACATCAGATAATCAGTGAAACAGAAAATAGAAAAACAATTGAGAAAATCATTGAAACCAAAACCTGAATCTCTGAGATCAGTAAAATTGATGAACTTCTAGAGAAAAAGTACCCAAAAAACCAATGATCAGGAATTACCCATTCCCAATAGGAATATCAGGAATGAGAGAGGTAACATCACTATAGATTCTACAGACATTAAAAAAGATAAGGGAATATTATGAACAATTTCATTCCAGTGCATTTGAGAACTTGGAAGAAATGGAAAAATTCCTTGGAATATACAAACTATCAAAGCTCACTTATGAATATATAGATAACTGAATAACGTATCAATGAAAGAAGTTGAATTTACCATATAAGACCTTCCCCAAAAGAAAATTCTGGGCTCAGATGGCTTTACTGGTAAGTTTTACAACATTTAAGGAAAAATTGGTACCAATTCTATTAGAACTCTTCCAGAAGAATTAAAGAGGAAGAAATATTTCTCAGTTCATTTTGAGGTCAACATTAACCTGATATCAAAACTAAAGAAAGACATTACTAGAAAATAAAACTATAGACTGATGTTATTCAACACAGATGAAAATACTTTAAACAAAATTTTAGCAAATTAAATCCAACAGTACATAAAAAGAATAATATGTCATGATCACATAGGATTTATTTAAAGAATGTATGTTGGCTTTTATTTGAAAAACCAGTCAATATAATTCACCATATTAAGCCAAAAAAGGAACATTATAGGTACAGAGAAAGCATCCACAAATCTAATATTCATTTCTCATAAATACCCTCAGAAACAAGGAATGGAAAATCCTCAGCCTGAAAAGGGGCATCTATGAAAAATTTGTAGCTAACAATTTATTTAATGGTGGAAGACTAACTACTTTCTTCCTAAAATCAGGAATAAAGCAAGGATATTCATTTGCACCAGTTCCATTCAACACTGTGCTAGAGGTCCTTGCCAGTATAATAAGACAAGGAAAAAAAGTAGATTAGGCACTGTCTTTATTTGTAGACAATGTGATCATTTATAGAGAAAATCATATGCAATCTAGAAAAGCTACTAGAACTAGTAAGTGAATTTAGCAAGAATGTAGGATACCATATGAATATGCAAAAAAACAGTTGTGTTTCTAGATGCTAGTGTTGGAGTCCACCCTGCCTGGTCTCAGGTAGCTGTAACCCCCTGCGACTTAGGCTGAGTGAGAGACCTCCGAACCAGGAGACACTAAGGAGACAAAACTTATTTCCCTGGCATGAATGCTGCCTGTTCTGTGCCTGGCCTCCAATGCTTGATCAGTTAGCTAATGACAGGTAAGATTTCCCAAGGGGGGAATTGCCTAAGACAGGCATGATCACATGAAGGCTTCTGGGGAGAGACTCAGGGCTGTGGAAATGAAGGGGTGATGGACATCAACCCCTGCCCCCTCGGCTTTGTCAAAGCCTGAGTCCTTGTTCTTAGAAGTGAGTAACCCAAGTCTCCTGGCTGCCTTTGTCTCCTCTGCCTGACTCAGGCCTGTGGAAATAACAGGGGCGGTGCAGTCCAGACCAGAGTCGGCAGACCCCCAGGGTAATCAGGCCTGGGACATAGGATATGCAAGATCCTGTGAGATCTGCTTGCTGGAGGATGCTATTGAATTAGAATAGGAAGGCACAGGTAGGAAACAAGACTAGCCTTTTAGGTCCTGTAGTCTTTTGAAGTGATAAAACACAAACTCTCAGCCCAGAATTCCAGCGGGAGTTCTGTCAGCACCTTTGAAAGCTACCTATTCCTTTTGATCTTCCCTGCCATACTGTAATCCACAAACTGTGACTGTATTCTTAATAAAAGCCTACTCAGGCGGGGACTCGGAGTGCTCTCCACTAGAGAGAGTGGCTGTTTCGTACCTATTTCCCCACAGGACTTGGTTGTCCCTGTGTATGTTTTTCTCGTGTTTCGATGAGTATCTACAGTGATGGATACTGCTGGCTCAGTATCTGTCTCATGCTAGCAAGGAACAATCAAATTGAAATTAAATTGATATAATAAAAATATGAAATAGTTATATGTGACAAAAGATTTGAAAGACTTGTACATTACTAACAGAAAATGAAGAGAACCTAAATAAATGCACACATAATGCTGTATTTATTGATCAGTTTTCCTTAAATTGGTCTTCAGGCTCAAGGCAATTGCAATAAAAATCCCAAGAGAATATTTTGTGTGTGTGTGTGTGTGTGTGTGTGTAGTAATTGACAAGCTTATTCTAAAGTTCACAAGGAAATGCAAAGGATCTAGAATAGCCAAAGTAATTTTGGAAACAAAACTAGGAGTTGGAAGACTTATACTACCTGGTTTAAAGACTTATAATGCTATAGTAATCAAGAGAGTATAGTACTAGTGGCAAAACAGACAAACAGAAATTGAATAGAGACTCCATAAATAGATTCATACATATGGTCAATTAATTTTTGATAAGGATACAACAATAATTCATTACAAAAAATTGTTTTTTAAAAATCCTTACCCAAGGACATTTTTTTCCCATTGGTATTTAGAGAGACAGACATTGATGTGATGAGAGAAACATCGATTGGCTGCCTTCTCATACGTGCCCCAAACAGGGATCAAAACTGCAGTCTGGGTATGTGCCCTGACTGGGAATTGAAACCTCAACCTTTTGGTCTACCAGACAACATTCCAACCAACTGAACCACACTGGTGTGGGCAGAAAACAATAATTAAAAAAAAATAATGGTGATGGTGGAACAATTGGATATCCATATGCAAAATAATGAACTTTGCACTATAAAAATTAAAAGACATTTCACAAATAAAATGCAAAACTATAAAACTCATAGAAACTATAGGAGAAAATCTATGTGACTTTGGTTTAGGCAAAGATTTCTTAGATACCATTCCAAAAACAATACAAAAATGAAAAATTGAGACTTCATCAAAATTGAGAACATCTGGTCTTCAAAGAGACTGTTAAGGGAATGAAGAGACAAGCCACAGATGGGGAGAAATGTTTGCAAATCATATATCTGATAAGGAAAAATTAAGTTCAGAATGGATAAAAGAAGACTTTAAGACATAAGAAAGCAAAGAACCCAATTAAAAATAGGTAAGTGAGTCCTGGACAGCATGGCTGTGTGTGTGTCAGTTGGTTGTGTGACATCCTGCAAAGGGAAAGGTTGCAGGTTCATTCCTGGTCAGGGCACAAGCCTCAGTTGTGAGTTTGGTCCCTGGTTGAGGAGCATATCAGAGGCAACCAGTCTGTTTCTCTCTCACATGAATATTTCTCTCCCTTTCTTTCTCCCTCCTTTCCCTTCTCTCTTAAAATAAATAAAATTTTTAAAAAAATAAAAATAGGTGATTTGAACAGATACCACATGAAAGAAGATACACAGAAGGCAAATAAGGATATGAAGAAATGTTTAACATCATTAGTCATTAGAAAGTGGAAAATAAAATGACAACATTAAACTATGATGATATTTGAATGTCTAAAATTTAAAAAATTGACCACACCATGTATTGGTGAATTTGGGAAATAATCATCCTTATACTCTGCTATGGGAATTTCATAGATGCCATTTATCATGTTGAGGAAGTTTCCTTCTCTTCCTAGTTCATTGGGGGTTTTTATTGTGAAGGAGTGTTGAACTTTGTCAGACTATTTTTCTGCAGCTATTGAAATTATTTTGTGGTTTTTAACCCTTACTTATTGATATCATGCATTACATTAATGTTCAGGTGTAAATCAACCTTGCATTTATGGGATAAATCCCACGTGGTCATAGCATATAATCCTTTTATATGTCACTGGGTTCTGTTTGCCAGGGTTTTGTTTGGAATTTTTGCATATATATTCACAAGAGATATTGTTCTGTTACTTTCTGGTTATGCCTTTGTCTGGTTTGGTTATGAGAATAATACCTTATAGAATGAGTGAGTTAGTGTTCTCTGAATTGAGGTGATCATGTTTTTTCTCCATTCTGTTCATGTGATGTATGACACTGATTTTTTTTTTAAATGTTGAATCACGTTTGCATTCCTGGGATGAATTCCATTTGGTCAGGTGTATAATTCTTTTAATAATATGTTGTTGGATTAGGTTTGCTAGTATTTTGTTGAATATTTTTACATATATATTATTAAGGGGTATTGGTCTGTAGTTTCTTTTTTTGGTGATGTCTTTATCGGGCTTTGGTATTAAAATAATCCTGGTCTCAAAATGAGTTCCACTTTTTGGAAGAGTTTGTGAAGGATTAGTTTTAATCTTTTAAATATGTGATAGAATTTATCAGTGAAGCCATCTAACTTTTCTTTATTGGGAGGTTTTTGATTTCTGATTTAATCCCTTATATCTGTTCATCTTCATTTTCATTCATTCTAAAGTAATTTTAAAATTCCCTTTGTGATTTTTCTTTAACTCATTTGTTATTTAGAAGGGTTTTGTTGAATTTCCACATATTTGTGAATTTCTCAAATGTCCTGTTATTGATTTTTAATTTCATTGCTTTGTGGTCAGAGATCATGCTTTGTCTGATTTCATTCCTTTTAAATTTATTGAGGCTTGTTTTACAATCTTACATAGGGTCTGTCCTGGAGAATGTTTCATGTGCCCTGAGTGTGTATCCTGCTGTTGTTGGGTGAAATACTATATAGATGTCTGTTAGGCCTCAGCTTATAGTTGTTTAAGCTTTTTGTTTCCTTTTTGTTCTTCCACTTAGTTGTTCTGTCTGTTATAGGGTAAGTATAGTTTTTGCTGTATGTATTTTTGGGCTCTCCTGTTAGTATGCTCTATATGTGCATACTTGTTATATATTCCTGATTGACTGACTCTTTTACCAACATAAAATATCTCTCTTTATTTTTAGACTTGTATTAAAGTCTATTTTGTCTCATTTTAATATAGTTACTCTAGCTTTCTTATGGTTGCTCTTTACATAAGAAAGTCCTTGTACTTTCAACCTGTTTTTATCTTTAAATCTAGAGTGCCTCCTATATATAGCATCTTGTTGGATCTCATTTTTTCTTTTATTAATTCGATTTGACAGTCTCTGACTTTTTTTTTTAAAAGATTTTATTTATTTATTTTTAGAGAGGGAAGAGAGGAAGATAGAGAGAAACATCAATGTGCGGTTGCTGGGGGTTATGGCCTGCAACCCAGGCATGTACCCTGGCTGGGAATCGAACCTGGGACACTTTGATTCCCAGCCCATGCTCAATCCACTGAGCTACACCAGCCAGGGTGACAGTCTCTGACTTTTGATTGATTTGTTCAATCTGTTTATAGTTAACATCATTTATATAGTTGTATTTATGTCTGTCATTTTATTTTTTGTTTTATTTTTTGTATGTCTCATTTCTTTTCTGGGCCCCTATTTTTTTTTTACTATTTTTCATTAAGTGATTATTTTCTAGCATAACATTTTAATTACTTTGTTTTTTCAGTATATTTTTAAAAGTTGTTTCTTAGTAGTTGCTCTCAGATTAAACTTCAGATTTATTCTAGCTTAATCCCACTGAAATACAGAAATATTACCTCTATATAGCTCTATTCCCTGTTTTCCCTTGTTGTTATACATCTTTCATCTGTATATGTTACAAACCCAACAATACATTGCTGTAATTGTTACTTTATATAACTTTTTGTTCTTGAAGGAAGCTGAGAGGAAAGCAAGTACATGTTTGTAGAATTTGTTGTGTTGATCTTAATTACCATTTCTATTTCTCTTCATTTGTTGCTGAATTTTTAGTTGTATTTTGTGTCATTTTCTTATTCCTGTATAGCTTTGCTCCAAACCACCTCTTTTATACTGTTACTGTCAAATACATCACGTTTCTGTATGCTTTGCCCACCAGTAGAGTTATGTATGTGTTGGTTTATGCAGTTGCTTTTTAAATTAGTTAAAAGAAGAAAGATGCATTTATGTTGTATTTAATAATTACTTTTGTGTTTTACAGTTACCTTTACTGGTACTCTTTTGTGTGTGATGTGTGTATTCATACTGCCATCTGGGCTTACTCTTTTGATCTTGTGGAACTTCCATTAGTATTTCATGTAATGTTGGTCTGCTAGTAACTAAATCAGTTTTTATTTATCTGGGAGTGTCTTTATTTCACCTTCATTCTTTGAAAGGTAGTTTTGATGGATATAAGATTCTTGGCTGACAGTTTTTTCTTTTAGCACATTGAAATATGCCTTCTCACTGCCTGTTGGCTTTTATTGTTTCTGATGAGAAGTCAGCTGTTAACTTACTTGTATTCTCTTATATATGGTGAATGATTTTCCTTTTCTGGAAAAGCAATTGCATAAACCAACACATACATAATTCCAATGTATTCCAACACATAAACCCAATGTTTTGTTAGGTTTGTAACATGTAATGTATACTTTTCTGCTTTCAAGATTTCCTTTTTGTCTTTCATTATTTTTACTATGAGGTGCCTGGGCATGAATCTCTTTGCATTTATCTTCTTTGGAGTTTATCATCGTAGATGTTTACATAACATTTTTCATCAAACATGGAAAACTTTAGTCATTATTTTTTCAAATATTCTTTCTGTTCCTTCCTGTTCTTTACTCTCATCATTTGTATGTTGGTGTGCTTAATGGTGTCTGCATTCTCTGAAGCTGTATTAATTTTTAAAATTTTTTCTGTTCTTTGGATTGCATCATCTCTATTAGTCTATCTTTAAGTAGTTTGTGCTTCTTCTGACAATACGTTCCCTTGAGTTTTTCTGATGACTTTTTAATTTTTGCTACTGAATTTTCAACTCCAAAATTTTCATTTGTTTTTTATAATTTCTAATTCTTTATCAATATTTTATATTTTATTTTAGTGTGCATTTTATTAGACATTGCCATTATACCTTCCTTTACTTCTTTAAGCATGGCTCTCTTTGGTATTCTGAACATAGTACTTTGAAATCTTTGATTTAACATCTGGGTCTTCTCACAGGGCCTGTTTCTTTTCCTGTGTATAAGTCACAATCTCCTGTTTTGTCTCTCATAATTTGTGGTTGTCATTGAAAATAGCAAATTTTAAATAATCCATTGTAACAGCTCTTGATATTGATTTGCAGCTCTTGATATTGATTTGAAACTCTTAATATTGATTCCCACCACTTTACCATTCTCTGGGGCTTGTTGTTGTTTATTTGTTTAGTGGCTTGGCTGGACTATGTTAGTCAAGTGTATTTCCCTCACCGTGTGAAGACTCTGCTGTTGCTCTTCAGAAGGTGCAATGTTGGCACGCACAGAGTCACTCTGGGAAGACTGTGGTTTTGGCAGAGTTCTCTTTGACTCTCATTATTCAGTCACTCCCCATTTCTCTCTCTGCTTCCAGCTCCTGGCAACCACTAATTTGCTCTCTGTGTCTATGGGTTTACCTATTCTGGATATTTTATTTAAATAGAAACATACAATCTGTAAGTTTTTGTACCTGGCTTCACTTTAGCATGTTGTTTTGGGGATTCATCTATGCTGTAGCATATGTCAGTACCTCTTTTTATGTCTGAACAATATTACATTGTATGGATATCCTGCTTTGGGTTCATCCTTTCATCAAACAAAGAACATTTGGTTTGTTTCTACCTTTTGGCTGTTGAATATATCATGCTTTGAACATTTATGTACAAGTTTTTGTTTGAAGTGCCATGAGGCCCTGAAATGGACCCTCACTGTTGAAGACACAAACTCTGACTTACAGCTTTTAATGAAGCTTTCAGGTAAGCATCAGAATATTAAAAAAACTGTCTGATGATAGAGACTTAATGGCTATCTTTAAGTTATTATTTTAACTAATATCAGAAATGGAGAGTAAATTTTATCAGGTATATAGTACATTACTACTTAAAGGTTTTGACTAGTTAAAACATAATTATGGCTAGCGAGGGACTTCCCATAAATTAATTTTCAGGGACTTCACATAAAGAGGACAATTTCAGAAATGTTTGTATTATAACATTTTTTACATATACAGATTTAACGTAGGAAAGCTGAGGATATTCTAATTTTTTTTATAGATTAGAAGCTTAAGCTGACGTTCATTGAATCATTTGGCATACGTTAGAAACCAGCTCACTGACCTCTATTTGTATGTTTTCCTCAGCTTCACAATATCTAAAAAACATGACATATCACATAAGTCTACATTTTCAGCTTCTTTTAGCAAGGATGTCCCTTCAAAGGGTATCTGCATTCTCGTTCCCACAACCCTGTTGCTTCCTGACTCCTATAGGAACTTGAGTTCATGATCTCTAGGTTAAAAGCTACAAAGAAAAAGATGCCCACTCTCTCAGCTAAGGCATGACACTACTGCTGTCCTCTCAGCAGGCTAGTATTCCAGAACTCAGTTTCCTCCTTGGGAAGCATCTTCTACTTTGACAGCTCCTTCAGTACAAGTTTTCCTGCTGTGACACATCAGACAAACCTAATTATTTCTAGCATTTATCTATTTGTAAGCTGAAAGAATAAATAACTGTGCTATTCCAGGGCTCTTCTTGGAAATCTTGAAGAGAGTTTTATATATAAATGATATTTTGAAAGTTTTATGTCAGAGGCTATCTAAGAAGCAATACTTGATTACCTATTTAATCAAAGTGAAAACAAAGCACTTAAAAATTAAGCATAGATAGCTTCAGTTTAAAGACCCTTAGTTCTTTCATAAGTGAGGAGTCCCAGCCCCAGAACAGGCCCCCCAGGCCAGGATTCCAGTGCCAGGAAGATAAGTCCCCATAACCTCTGGCTGTAAAAACCAGCAGGGGTTGAGTTGGTGAAAGAAATTTCTGGAATCCCAAGGAGTTCCTCTTAAAGAACCCACACATGGACTTACTCAGACTCACTCCCTCTGAGCTTCAGCACTGGGGTGGCAATTTGAAAGGCACCAGTGGTATACTGGGAGAAACTGAAGTGTCTGGCCTGAGGGTGAGAACTAGATGACAGCTTTCTCCCAGACAGAAAGGCGAGCAGAGGACATTGTCCATTTTCTGAACCTCCCCACCCCACAGAGCCACAGAGCCAGAAAGCAGGTAACACTACCAGATGGAATTCTGAGATTCTATCAACCTGGCTAACACCACTTCCCCTGCCCTGGAGATCCCCAGAGAGAGGCTCACCCAACTTATGGGCCCACTCAAGCTGCTTATTCTATATGAATGGTCTTGGCTCATGCTTCACAACTTCCTGAATCCTTTCAAGCAACAGCTGGCCTCAGTGAGTCTCCTACCCAACTACTTCTTGCTAAGTGGGCCCAGGCAGCAACCATCCTAGATTCACAGCTTGGCTTCACTTGGGGATCTCCAAGCCCAGCAAAAATAGCAGCCAACTTAGATTGCTTTATAGCTCGGGTAGGATGGCCCCAGACAAAACACAAGTGGGGTATGACCTGGGCCTGTACCACATAGAGCACCGCAGGGCCTGTGCATCCAGTGGACAGCTACAGAAGATGTTGGAGTGCCACCACATTGCTCCTGCATAGCTGATCTTCCAAGGAGGGCAGAGCTTGGTGGTCAGTGGTCACATCCAGTCCTTGCAGCTGACTGGCCTGGGTAAATCTGTCCTATTGACCTGCCAACAGCAACCAAGCCTCAACTACAAGAGGAGGATGTACTCAGCCCACATGAAGGGTGCATCTTGAGTACCCAGCTTGGGTGATAGGGGAGACTGTGCTACTGGAACCAACATGGCACCTTCTACATTAGGCTATGCTACCAAGACAGGGAGTCATAGCAACTCTACCTAATACATAGAAACAAACACAGAGAGACTGACAAACTGAGGTGACAAAGACATATGGCCCAAATGAAAGAATAGATCAAAACTCCAGAAAAGGAACTAAATAAAATGTAGATAAATAATCTCTCAGATGCAAAGTTCAAGGCACTGGTTATAAAGATGCTCAAGGAAATTAGTGAGGACCTCAACAGCATAAAAAAGATCCCATCAGAAATGAAGAATACACTGGTTAAAATAAAGAACATTTTTACACAGAAACAACAGTAGAGTGGGTGAAGCTGAGAATCAAATCAATGATTCAGACACAGGGAAACAAAAAACAAACAACCAGGATAACAAGAAGAAAGAATCCAAAAAAAAATGAGGTTATTATAAGCTGCTTCTAGGACAACTTCAAGTGTTCACATCATAGGGGTACCAGAGAAGAAAGACCAAGAAATTGGAAATCTATTTTAAAAAATAATGAAAGAAAACTTCCCTAATCTGGTGAAGGAAATAGACATGCAAATCCAGGAAGCACAGAGTCCCAAACAAGATGGATGCAAAGAGGCTAACTCTAAGACACATTCTAATTAAAATGCTCAAGTTTAAAGATAAAGAGAGAATCTTAAAAGCAGCAAGAGAAAAGCAGTTAGTTACCTACAGGGGATTTCCCATAAGACTGTCAGCTGATTTCTCCAAAGAACCTTTGCAGGCTAGAAGGGATTGGCAACAAATATTCAAAGTCATGAAAAGCAGCAACCTACAAGCCAAGATTGCTCTACCCAATAAAGATATCATTTAGAATTGAAGGGCAGATATAGATCTTCCCAGTCAAGAAAAAACTAAAGGAGGTCACCATCACCAAACTGTTATATGAAATGTTAAAGGGACTTACTTAAAAAAAAGAAGATCAAAACAATGAACAATAAAATGGCAATAAATACATATCTTTCAACATTGAGTCTAAAAAACAACTAAGCAAACAAGAAGAACAGAGACAGAATCATGGATATGGAGAGCATTTTGATGGTTAATTGCCAGATGGGAAGGGGTATAGGGGAATGGGAGAAGAGGGGGAGGCTTAAGATGTCCAAACAGGTAGTTACAGAATAGCCATAGGGATGTAAAATACAATATAGGAAATGGAGTAGCCAAAGAACCTATGCATGACCCATGGACATGAACAATGGTGTAGGAATTGTCTGAGGGAGTGGGGGGTGCCGAGTGGAGGCAGGGCAAAGGAGGAAAAATTGGGACACTTGTAATAGCATAATCAATAAAATGAAAACAAAGTAATTGATATTTCACATTGAAACACTGAGGTAGAACATTGCTATATCCATTGTACACAATCATTTTATCACACTAGCAAAACTCATGAGCATATATAACACAACTTTCTACAAAGGCAAACATCCTGTTTATACCTTATGAAAGTGACAAATATGAATACTCTTCATTGCATGTCCCAAATTGCAGCTTCTGTATAGCATTTAAGAATAAGAAGCATAGCCCTGGCTGGCGTAGCTCAGTGGATTGAGCGCGGGCTGCGAACCAAAGCATCGCAGGTTCAATTCCCAGTCAGGGTCCATGCATGGGTTGCAGGCCATGACCCCCAGCAACTGCACATTGATGTTTCTCTCTCTCTCTCTTTCTCCCTCCCTTCCTTCTCTAAAAAATAAATAAATAAGATCTTAAAAAAATGAAATAAAAATTTGTTAGAATAATGATTCAACTTAGTTGGGCACAAATTTATATTTTTAATCATTTTTAATATTTATGTATGATAATGTTAGCTCATTTAATCAGTGAACCAGTATGCATTTAGGAAAAACAAACCCAAACAATAAAATCAATGAAAAAGGATAAGATTAAACAGTTATTTTTTTATGAACCCAACTTTTCAAACTAGGCTTGTTTGCTAAAGGTGTACCTTAGTTATATGAACTTGGATTTTTAAAATGTTTCTGAGTTAATTCCTGTAAGAAGAATACTTATTAAAAGTCTAGCATATTTAAATTACTAGGAAGTCAATTTTCTCATTTTTGGGGGGAATTTTACAAATATTTCATTTATATATGTACGTTTTTTAAACCAGTAAGCAGTCCAGAGCAGAGTTCTTTTAACTTAAGAGACTTTAAAATCCAAATTATTAATACCCTCTGGAGATAAATTGTCTGATTTATCACACACAATGAGAGGTAAAAGCCTTTCTGAATTACTGATACAGAGCGTTACAGCTTTATTTCTGTAATTTCACCCACAAGAGATGTGAGTTGTAAAAAGAACTTACACACCCTATGTTCATAAGCAGTGCTATTTGTAATAGCCAAGTGTTGGAAACAGCCCAACTGCTCATCAGTAGATGAGTGGATTAAAAAATTGTGGTACATTTACACAATGGAATACTATGCAGCAGAAAGAAAGAAGGGAGTCCTACCTTTTGTGACAGCATGGATGGAACTGGAGACTATTATGCTAAGTGAAATAAGGCAGTGAAAGACAAAACACTATATGACCTCACTTATAACTGGAATCTAATGAACAAAATAAACTAATGAGAAAAATAGAACCGGAGACATGGAACAGACTGATAGCTGTAGAAGGGGAGGAAATGGGGCGGGAAATGGTGGAAGGAAGGGGAAGAGACTAATCAGAGAACATGTATGAATGACACACAGACATGGACAATGGAGAAGGGGTTGACTGTGGGCTAGAGGAGTAGGCTGGGTAGAAAGGGGCAAAAGGGAAAAAATTGGGATAAGTGTAATAGAATAAACCATTAAAAAAGCAAAAAATAAAAGAGACATGGGTTGTAGAGATTTAAGAAAAAAAAAAAACCCTCATCAGTCCAGATATCAAAGACCTGTTCTTGGTGGTTATGAAATTCTTAAGCCATTTGAGCTCAAGGTAGACAAATAGACAAACAAAAAAGATTAACAAGCCAGAGTGTCTTTTATCTGTTACCCAAGAGATCTCTGTCATGCATGTAGAGGGACCACCAAATAAGTGGCCAAATCATAAAACCAAATTCTTAGTCATTGCTGCCATGTAGGGGTAATAACTTATTGGCCATGCAGTAACTAGAAACCAAACCAAAACATATAATCTGTAGAGAGGTGGGGGGAAAAACAAAACAAAACAGAGAAACAGAGTCAGTAAAGTTAAATGTGTATTGCCACTTGGATTTTACTTCTAGGAGCCAAGAAAAGATGTGTCTAAGCTTAAGTAGCCCAGGAGGTACAGTTATCTGGCAGTGCAGTTACCTGGCTCCTTCAGGTGAATCTGCTGGGCATCTTGGTGAAAACTCCAAGTGTTAAAAGATAATTTTCAAAAAAGATAAATTCATGCCCTGGCTATTGTGGCTTAGTGGTTGAGTGCTGGGCTGCGAATCACGGGTAGCTGGTTCAATTCCCAGTCTGAGGCGCATGCCTGGGTTGCGGACTGGGTCCCCAGTTGAGGGTGCGTGAGGGGCGGCCATGCATTGATGTTTCTCTCCCTCTCTCTCTCCCTTCCCCTCTCTAAAAAATAAAATAGATAACATCTTTTTTAAAAAATGAAGATTTAAAAAAAATATACATTCATGACTCTCATTCAATTATAAAATTGATGCATGCCAAAGATTCTATTTAACTTGTTAATTAATGAGGTAATCAGTAAGATATTACAACTGTTTCAACTGTGTCAAAGGCAATGACAAAACCACATAGGCATTTGGGAATGCTGAAATAGATTTGTAATAGGCAGATAACTGGTCAGTATCCCTAGGGTGTAATAATGAATTCCATTTCACAGGTCAAAATGTTTGCATTTCTATAGACAAGAATAATACATCAAATTTCTACAGCTTATAGAGATAGTTGTAAAATAGCCCAAAGATAGTGAAAGGTATAGATAACCTAGAAGGATGTGGTAGATGGGCCATTCAGTAATCACTTTTGTCCATTTAAAAATTTTTCACAGTTTTTCTTGCCATTAGTCAGAAACATTTTTTACTTTATTTTTATGATATTCCTCCCCTCCCCGCCCCTTTTATTGGCCATGCAGTAGTTTTCTATTTTTTAAAAAGATTTTATTTATTTTTAGAGAGGAGGAAGGGAGGAAGAAAGAGAGGGGAAAATGTGTAAGATACATTGATTGGTTGCCTCTGACATGCCCCAATTTGGGACCTAGCCTGCAACCCAAGCATGTGCCCTGACTGGGAATGGAACCACTGACCCTTTGGTTCATAGGCTGGCCTTCAATCCACTGATCCACACCAACCAGAGATGAACCACTTTATTTTTATTTATCTACTTTATTAGGGATTTTATTTATTTATTTTTAGAGAGAGGGGAAAGGAGGGAGAAAGGGAGAGAAACATTGATGTGTGAGAGAAACATCAACTGGTTGCCTCTAGCATGCCCCCAGCTGGGGACCTGACACTCAATCCAGGCGTGCACTCTGCCTGGAATCGAAGCAGCCACCTTTTGGTTCACATGCTCACAATTCACTGAGCCACACAAGCCAGGGCAGTTTTCTATTTTTATCAAAACAAAATTCATCGGTCTTTCCCCTTTTTGCTTCTGGATTTTGAATCCTAGAAAAATCTTCTTCTGTATTACCAGGTTATGAGTATAGGGGAATACACCCACATTTTCTTTTGATACTTGTATGGTTTTATTTTTTTACTTTTACATTTCTGTACCTTTTTAAATTTTCCTGGGGTATGGTGTGATGAATGGCTCTAGTTTTATCTTTTTTTAAAAAAGATTTTATTTATTTTTAGAGAGGGAAGGGAGGGAGATAGAGAGAGAGAGACATCAATGTGCAGTTGCTGGGGGTCATGGCCTACAACCCAGGCATGTACCCTGACTGGGAATCGAACCTGTGACACTTTGGTTTGCAGCCCACGCTCAATCCACGGAGCTATGCCAGCCAGGGCTATCTTTTTTTTTTTTTTTTAAGTAAGGTAATCCAGCTGTCATAATACTTATTAAAAAGTAGATCATTTTCACATTGATTTGAGATGCTGTCATTATCATTTACTAAATTTTCACATGTGGTGGGTCTAAGTTTTTCTATTCTGTTCATTCTATGTTTATTTGCACGCTATACCATGCTTTTAATTGTAGAGGCTTTATTGCTATAGTATCTGGTAGGGTGACCTTCACCCCATTGATCATCTTTTTCTCAGGGGTTTCCTGGCAACTCTTTCTTGTTCATTCTTAAAATACTTTACTATATTGAGTTAAATTTATAAATTAATTAGGGGGAAACAGACATCTCAATGATGTTGAGTCTTCATACCTCAGAATATGTTGTATCTTTCAGGAGAGTTAAAGTTTTCTACAAATAAATTTTAGAATTACCTAAAATTTTGTGTACACTTTGTTATTTTAATTGGATCTTTTCTTCCATTATGTCTTCTGTTGTTTTGCTTATATATATGAATGCTGATCATCTTTGAATGTTAATTTGTAACCTTTTACTTTATTAAATTTTCTTGTTGTTTGTAGTATTTTTCCCCATTGATTCCCATGGGTTTTCCAGGAATATAATTGTATAATCTGTATTTAGAAATAATTTTACTTCTTCCTGTCACTTCTTAAACTGTAGATTGCTTTGTCTAGTGAAACTTCATAGCCTAACTGGAACACAATAGTTGAGATAGTGGGTATCTTTATCTTTTTCCTGGCCTTAGCAGGAAAGCCTTTAGTGTTTCCTCATTAAGGAAAGCTCTGGCTTTTGGACTGAGGTATTTACATTTTATTATTCTGAGTAAATATCCATTAATACCTATTTTATATAGTGTTTTTTACATGAAAGATTACTGAATTTTGTCAGACGTCTTTTCTGCATCTGTGGACATGGTCATATAATTTTTCTTCTTTGCCTTCTCCTATGATTGAATTTATTAAGGTATTTCCTATTACTGAAATATTTCTATATTCATAGAATAAATCCCACCTGGTCATGATGAATTGCTCTTTTAGTATGCTGTTGGACTCTGTTAGCTAGTATTATTCTAAAGATTTTTTCTGCATTGATGTACGTGAGATTGTTCTGCAGTTTTCTTTTTTGGTGCAGTCTTTTCAGGTCTTCAAATAAATGTTATGCTTGTTTTCCCAAACAAAAATGAAAGTTTTCTTTTTCTACATTTGGAATACTATAATTAGCCCTGATATTATCTGATATTTAAAAGTTTGTTAGAATTACCCTGTGGAATCAGCTGGGCCTGTGGTTTTGCTATTTGTTTCTTTGCAGGAGAGTCTTAACTCCTTTTCCTATTTCTTCTGTGATTGTTCTTTTAGACTTTCTGTCTCTAGAAGGTAAATACACTGTATTCTTTTGAAAATTTCCCATTTCTTCACATTTATTAGAGTACATTTATGCAAATATGGTCTGATGTTATAATTTTTTTTCATTTTGATGGTTTTATTCCCCTTGTCAGTTCTAATGTTAGGTAGATGTGATTTAACTCATTTTTTCTCCTTTAGTTTAGATTAGCTGGTGGTTTGTCTGTTTTGTTGATTTTGGAATTTATTCATTCCACTAATTTTCTGTTTCCTAAGACTCTCCTTTCTGTACCTTTAATGATTTATTTCTTCTGATTTATTTTATTTTTTCTAGCTTTTTATATTTTGTATTTGATTATTTTATTGATGTAATTATTTAGTGATATAAGTTTTTCTTTGATGATTGCTCTAGCTTTTTTTCACATTCTTTTTTTTTAAACTTTATGTATTTCATTTAGAGAGAGGGGAACAGAGAGAGAAAGAGAGGGAGGGAAACACGGATGTGAGAGAGAAACATCAGTTGGTTGCCTGCCATGCTTGCCTGGACCAGGGGCGAACTGCAACCCAGGCATATGCCCTGATGAGGAATTGAACTGGTAACCTTTTGGTTTGCAGAATACACCCAGCCAGCTGAGCCACATCAGCCAGGGCACTTTCACATGTTCTGACTTTTTCTTTATTTGTATTTTAAAGAAATTCTTCTATTTTATTTTTGTGTTTTCCCTTTAATCCAACAGTTTTTAAAGAGGGTTTTTAAACAATTCCAGGTATGAAGGATTTAAAAAAATTTTTTTTTCATTTTGCTAATAATTTTTAGTTTTATAACATTATAGCTAGATGAATCTGTATTATTTATATTCTTTGGAATTCACTGAGGTTTTATTTGTGGCTTATGTGGTTAGTGTTCATGAGTGTCCCATGTGTTCTTGGAAAAAAATATGTATTTTTTTAATTAGGACTCAGTTTTATTCATTTCTCTATCTCTTTTTCTCTGAAGTTGGTTATATCTTCTTCTGGCCTCATACTGTTTTTCACTTGTTCTTTCTTGGATTGAGAGAGGTGTGTTAAAGACTTTGTTTATTAATTTGTCTTATTTCTTTTGTAGTTCCTGTTTTATGAATGTTTATTGCTAAAGTAATGGATATATAAATATTAACTAATTTTCTGTTTAATTTTTCATGGTGAATAGTGTTCTTTTTTGTTTGTTCATTTTTAGGGTTGTTTTGCTGAAAAGTCAATTCTTAAGAGAATTTCTTCTTAACTGTAGGTTGATATTCCTGTAAAGGTCTTTGGTAGGGTATATAGATCGTCTCTTAAGCTATTAGGCAAACTGTATTGTACATTAGACCTGCTCTTAAGAGTTTAATATTTTTGTTTTATTTTCTATAATATTCTTGGGAACCAGTCTACATTTGCATTCATTAATCTGCTTCATGGTTTAAGTTTTTTAAATTAAGTTTTATTTAGCAATTAAATTTGTTTCCTAGAGGACATAACTTTTTATGTATTAGGTGTTTCCATTTCTCATCTTTTGACTTTAACAAGTAGCACAAAGTCAACAGGAAGAGACATCTCCTTGGTCAGGAATGTAAAAACAGGAAGAGGAAGTCTATTGCAAATCTGTGTTAGCTGATTATCAATTTAAGTTTCACCACAGAGGATGTCTATTAACGATCATCATTGTGCTGTGTTGTTATCCAGAATTACAGTGAGTGTTAAGGGCAGTATTACAGAGTATCAACCTTAGTTATAGGAAGTAATGTTAACTAACAAACTTCACTAGGCTCTTTCCTGTGCATGGACACAGGATACTATTAGTGAGGACAAGTCACAGAATTTGCACATAGAAGAAAGCAAGGCAAGTAAAATTCAGCATCAGAAATATAGGGAAAATCATCCTTTCAGTTTGCGGCTTTGCTCAATCTTGATGCTTTGACAGATTATATGATCCTTTAAGATATGATTGTGCTCCTTTAAAGAAAATTAGGTCATGTCAGCTCTATTATTTAAAAAATTGTTTGGCAGAATGTCTTCAGTTGAATTAGAGGAAGCACCTGGGCATTATTTTACAAAGTGTTCTAAGAATGCATGTGGAAAACTAGAAGAAATATTTCATGGTTAAATACGTACAAGATGAATAGTTTATAAACAAGAAATCTTTTTCAGTAGTCCGTGATGAGAGAAACTGTACTCTCTGTGTGTACATGTTTTTCCTCCCAGAGTTGCTAGGAACTCAGTTCCTCTGTGCTACAGGATAGCTACTTGGTTCAGACACCCAACAGTGCTAATTTAGGACACTTACCTTATCCCGTATTCTTTACTTAGCTGTACAATATTGTGGATATTTTGAAAAAAATTAGAAGTGTTGTGTAAAAGCTAGATAGAATTATTATTATTTTTCCAGGAGCCCATTAGAGTTTTTCTTTTCCTCAGAACTCTGTTTACTTAAACTTTGCCTTTAGACTCTTATTTCTGGATTATTTTGTGGTAGTGTCTCCCAGCATTTTTTATGTCATGGCACAAACAGAACGTTAGATTGTGGTCTGAGGTTATTACTGCAGTATGTCTGTAACCTAATCATGTGGGGAGATAAGATGCAATGTATTAGTCAGATAACCCCCTATGTCAGTATGAACTCTTTATAATGGTAAAAAATACATGTGTGGGTTTGTGTGTGCGTGTATGCCTTAGTTAAGGACTTTTTGGGTGGGGGTTAATTGTAGGTGCCACTTCAACCTGAGTTATCTTGAGGAAAAAAAGAAAAAATACAGTGGAAGGTTACTGAGGAGTCTCACAAAATTCTAAGGACAGTCATACTTCTGGAACAAAGAAGTAGCAGACTGTTTCTTTCTATTTTCCTTCATACTTCCCTCTCTCATCTTCATTGTTCTCTGAAGTGTGGCTTTTTCTGTGTCTCTGCACTTGGTAGAAGATAACCACATACAGTTTCCATGTCACTCAGACACAGCTGAGTGTCTCTGAATTCGAGCTCAGAACTCCTGAGAGTGTATCTGATTGAACCATGTTGGATCAGTTGTGCACCTCTGGTGCAGTTCACCAGACTGGAATAAGCTGTACTGCTCATCCAATCCTGTGGATGATCCAAAGTTCTCAGAGGGAATGCCCTGCAGTTGTGTTTGTACACTTTTCTGGGGAAAAGTTGTGTAGCTTTGGGTGTCCAACCTTTAAGCATCTCTGGGCCACACTGGAAAAAGAAGAGTCATCTCGGGCATTAAATACATTGCAACACATAGTCACAAAAAAATCTCATGTTTTAAGTAAATTTACAGTTTTGTGTTGGGCCACTTAGCCATCCTGAGACACATGCGGCCTATGGGTCGCAGGGTGGACACCCCTGTTCAGAATCACAGAGGAAGGTCTTGCCATTCTCCAGGCCACTGCTCAAAGATGAAAAATAACTTCTGTAAGAGTTCTATTAGAATTCCTAGTACTTGTAACTTTTTCACACTGCCATGTTCTTTTTTCCTGTTTGTGTTTACCCATGATTGAATAACTGGTTCTTATTTCTCCACCTATATATTAAATTCTCATCTTAGGTCTTTCCTCCATGAAATCTTTGCATCCTAGAACTGCAGTCTACATGGACACACACACACACTTTTCCTGTGTCTGAGTTCTCTTACATGGATTTTTAAAATGATACACAACGTATTTAGTTGTGTGTGAATGTATATCTTTGTATGTGTGTCATAAGGAAATCTCTTAAATGCAGGCTGAGTGAAATTGTCCCCAAGGCCTGTAATTGTCATGTATATCTTATAGGGTCTCAATATGTTACGTAGTATAATGCCATAGGTACAACAGAATGATCTGAATCAATGAAAAGCAAAGCCTTCATTACAGAAAACTTGGGAAATATAGAGAGGAGAAAAAATGACTTTTTTCCCCCCTGCAACTCAAGGGTAATTATAATTGACATTAACCTAGTCTTTTTTAATATTAGTAACAACAAATAGTATTTGTTGAATATTTATTAAATAAAGTTATGACATTTGACATATTAAGTGTTATTAAACATTAAATCATTTTATATGTTGAATATCATTAAATATTTGTTAAATGAAGTTATAATTGTATATAATTTTCATCCTGTTTTCTCTGTTTATTTGATTATTCTATTATCATTGCACATTTAGATGGATTTTTTGTGTGTGTGTGAAATTCTATAAACAGTGATATTAACTCTAAGTATTTTTTTATTCAGAGTTTTGTTCCTGAAAGCAAAAGTCATCATGTAGGTAATAATAGGTAACAGTTAAGATCTACTGAATACTTACAGTACATTCATTTAATCTTCACAAGAAGGAAATGAGATACCATTAATACTTTTTTCGCAGATGAAGAAATCGAGGTAGAGATAGATTAGGTCATTTGTTCTAGGCACTCAGTAAGTGGTGGAGAGAGGTGTGAGTGCAGGCCATTTGACTTTGAGAGCTACTCTTAATCATTTGGCTTGGCCTGCCTCTTGAAGAGAAGGCCTAATGTTCTCAGGAAACATATATTTTATATTCTTCATAGTTATTGTGGTGAAAAATTTTTAACAATGAAGATACAGTGAAAACGCTGAAAATAGTATAGGGATGTTATGTGCTTTTTGACAAAAAAAGCATAATATATTACCAGTAGTAAGAAGAGAGTCCTTTTTCATATAGTGTCTTGTGAATGTTGTTTGTTTTTGGTCAGAAAAAGTTGTTTTTCTTTTAAAAAAGTGGAATATGATTAATAAACCACTTAACAAAATACAGCATGCATTCAAAAGTTGAAGGAGCCTGGATTCCTCTGTTAAGATAGAGGATTTGGTGATAAAAGCATTAATTTTCAGTGAACCCATTTTAACATTTTAATGACCTTAGTTTTATTGTATTTATACTTCATTACCACTAGGTGGCGCCATATACATAGACTTCAAGAAGGCTTATCTGAAAGATCATTTCTTTGTTTAAATTCTATTAGCCCAATATATATGATCAAATACTGTGTGATATTTCAGCACTTCATATTTCAATGCTTTGCTTTGGTGTGGGAGGTTAGATATAATAAAGATAGAAAATTTGTTTACTTAAAATTGTTTTACCTGTGCTCTGAAGACCTATACTTTGTTTATATGTATTTCTAGTTCCCAAAATTAATATACATAATTAAAATCTTCAGTATAGTATAGTTCATCTTTGTTTTCTATTCCCATAAAATTTTAAAGTTAGCACTTTTATTTTATTGTATACTTTTTATTGAATTTATTGCAGTGATATTGCTTAACAAAATTATATAGGTTTCAGGTGTACAGTTCTATAACACATCATCTGTGTATTGTACTGAGTGTTCACCACCCCAAGTCAAGTCTCCTTCCATCACCAGTTTTCTCCCTACACCCTTTTCTACCTCCCTCTGGTAATCACCATGAAGTTATTTCTTCTTTTAAAACTGATTTTATATTTCTGTTTTTGTCTGATTAGCAATACATTTTGCCAGAAGTAAGATTTTTTAAAAAAGTAATTTATTTATTTAGTTTCAGATAGAGGGCAAGGGAGGGAGAAAGAAAGGGAGAGAAACATGGTTTCCTCACATGCAAGAGGCATACGTGGTTGTCTCTCGCCTGCCCCCCACCGGGGTCCTGGCCCACAACCTAGGCATGTGCCCTAATTAGGAATTGAACTGAGACTCAAACCGTCAACCCTTTGGTTTTCAGGCCAGTGCTCAATCCACTGAGCTACAGTAGCCAGGGTCAGAAGTAAGATTTTATTGTGCTAAACTTTTGGAAGGAATAACTAGACTCTTTTATTAAAACCATTATCTGTATATGGAGCATTAAGGTACAACTTTAGTATATGTAGGATAGTAGAAAATTTTGTTTTTTAGAACATTTTTTAGAACATTAGTTTCTAATGTTCCCTCGTGCTGGTTCTGCCATATGTCTGTGTGTATTTATTTATAGGAACATGACTAGACTCACCAATAAACATTATCAAATTCTGGGGGATATTTTGAAAGAAAAAAATTCATTTTTACTAAAATTATATATTACTTAAAATTTAGAACAGTAGTATATCTAGCCTAGTAGTAGATTAATTAGATGGATTCACTCTTAACCAACTTAGGGTTCAAAGAATGAGTAGTGCTGAATGGCATTTCCTTTCTTGCCCTGCAAATCAAAATTTTAAAGAATAATGATTATCATTCAAAGACAAAAGAAAAAAATAGATTTTTCAGAATCCTTTACAGCTGAGATTAGATAAGTATAGGGCCCTCAGTTTTCTGTACTTCATATTTTGGTCTTCCTTATTGTGTTGGGTTTGTAATTTCATACTACCTCCTAGTTAGCTATGCCTCAGTTCTCATTTCTTTTTTCTGTCCATTGGATGATTTCACTCGAAAGATTCAGCAGTGCACATCAGGGATTCCCTGTTGAGTCATTCTCAATTGCTGATTTTCGAAGGTGATCTGGTTAGTTGCTGTGCTGGTAACTACTTTGCATTCCGTGCTGCTTATCACCATTTCTGATTGAAGAGTCTGTGTAACATAATGTTTAAGGGCACCGGCTTTGGAGTCAGGTAGACCTAAGGTTAAATCTTGCCCATACTATTGTGTGACTTTGAACTTAAAAATCTTACTCTTCCCAAACCACATTTATAAATTAGGATGCCAGCAGAATATACATCATAAAACTATAGTGAATATTAATGAGATAATGAATGTAAAGCACTTGGTTATAAGTCCTTGGTTGTGTGTCACTGTTGTTTTTTTTTTTATAAATCTTCACCACATTAAGCCAGAGGCATCAGATATGATTCCTCTTTATCACTTTAATTAATTAATTAATTAATAATATTATTATTTTGCTTAATTCCTTCACCTTTTCCAACCAGCCCCACAACCCCTGATATGACAATATGACTCCTCTTGGTCAGGTAAATTACTATGGAGACTTGTTGACAATAAGGTGAGCCCATCTTCTCAGCTTTTCTCCATGTCCTTATCCCTCCACTGTCTCTCCAAATTGTCTTTATAGTAAAATGTAGATCTCATCAGATAAAAGATTGATAATTCTGCTGTGCACATGGTGTCAAGAAATTTGGGGGGTAAGAATTGTTTTTGCGGGACTTCTGGCCAAGATGGAGGTGTAGGTAGATACATTTCACTTCCTTGTACAACCAAAAGAAGGACAACCAATTTAAAAACAAAAAAACAACCAGAACTGCCAGAAAATCGAAGTGTATGGAAGTCTGACAAACAAGGAGTTGAAGAAGAAACATTCATCTAGACTGGCAAGAGGGGTGGCAACAGGCAACTGGTGCAGAGAGGATGTGCGGGAAGGTGACAGCTGGTGGCCTGGGAGGTCCCACATTCACATGCAGATAAACCTGGAGGAACAACTGGGAAATGAGACAGACCATGCAACCCGGGGTTCCAGCAAGGGGAAATAAAGCCCCCAAACCCCTGGCTATAAAAACCTGTGGGAGTTGTGGGGGTGGGAGAAACTCCCAGTCTCATAGGAGGGTCCACTGGAGGGATCCCTGGGGTCTTAGAATGTACACAAATTCACCTGCCTGGGAATCAGCACCAGGACACGATTCACTTGTGGGAAGCAGAAGTGACTGAAAGTGGGGTGAGAGCTTAGCAAGTAGCATTGTTCCTTCTCTGACCCCTCCCCCATATACAGTGCCACAACACACTGAAGTGGGTTGCCCCACCCTGGAGAATACATAAGGCTCCACCCTTTACAATGTAACAAGTGCACCGAGACAAAGAAATATAGCCCAAATGAAAGAACAGAAACTCCAAAAAAAGAACTAAATCACAAGGAGATAGTCAGCTTATCAGATGCAGAGTTCAAAACACTGGTAATCAGGATGCTCACAGAAATGATTGAGTACAGATGCAAAATAAAGGAAAAAGTGAAGGCTATGCAAAGTGAAATAAAGAAAAACATACAGGGAACCAACAGTGAAAGGAAGGAAACCAGGACTCAAATCAGTGGTTTGGACCAGAAGGAATAAATAAATCTTCAACTACAATAGAATGAAGAAATAAGAATTCAAAAAAATGAGGAGACTTAAGAACTTCTGAGACAACTTTAAATGTTCCAGTGTCTGAATAATAGGGGTGCCAGAAGGAGAAGAGGAAGAGCAAGAAATTGAAAACGTATTTGAAAAAATAATGAAAGAAAACTCCCCCAATCTGGGAAGGAAATAGATCTGCAAGTCCAGGGAGCTCAGAGAGTCCCAAATAAGTTGGACCCAAGGAGGAACACACCAAGGCACATCATTACATTAGCCAAGATTAAAGATAAGAAGAGAATCTTAAAAGCAGTACGAGAAAAGGAGACATTTACCTATAAAGGAGTCCCCATAAGACTATCAGCTGATTTCTCAGAAATGTTGCAGACAAGAAGGGTCTGGAAAGAGGTATTCAAAGTCATGAGGGGTAAGGACCTACATCCAAAACTACTCTATCCAATAAAGCTATCATTTAGAATGGAAGGGCAGATAAAGTGCTTCCCAGATAAGGTTGAGTTAAAGGAGTTCATCATCACCAACCCCTTATTATATGAAATGTTAAAGGGACTTATCTAAGAAAAAACAGAACATAAAACTTTGAACAGTAAAATGACAACAAACTCACAGCTATCAACAATTGAACCTAAAAAACAAAAATGAAGCAAACAACTAGAACAGGATCAGAATCACAGAAATGGAGATCACATGGAGGGTTATGAGTGGGGAGGGGAAGGGGGAGAGTGGGAGAAAAGAGGAAGGGAATAAGAAGCATAATTGGTATGTAGAAAATAGACAGGGGGAGGTTAAGAATAGTATGGGAAATGGAGAAGCCAAAGAACTTACAGGTAGGACCCATGGACATGAACTAAGAATGGGGGATGCTGGAGGGAAGGGGGATACAGGGCTGAGGGGGATATAGGGGAAAAAACAATGGACAACTGTAATAGCATAATCAATAAAATATACTTAAAGAGAATTGCTTTTGTTTTCCTCCCTTTTTCAGTGTTCTTACACATATTCACCCTTCTTTGTTGCTACTGTCTATTCAGTCAGATACTTATTATTGGCTTTTTAAGCAAATTTTTTGAATAGTTACTTTAAATATTAAAAGTGGGTAGAGGGTTAATTCTACCACACATAGTGATTAATTTTGAGTGCATGCTAGATTTTATTTATTTACTTATTTATTCATTCCTTACCTGAGGATGTTTTTTATTGCTTTTGGAGAGGGAAAAGAGAGAGAGAAACAGAGAAACATCAGTATGAGAGGAAAACATTGGTCAGTTGCCTTCCCTGTGCACCCAGCCTGGGATGGAACCCTCAAAGATCTATTAAATTGAGAAAGTCAGAGCTAGGGACTTTCTAGTGTCCTTTCCAGAGCCAGTATTCTATCTTTTGATGAATTTTGGGTTTTAGCACTTGTCTCATCCGTCAGTACTTTCTTTAAGTGCAATTTATTTCTGTGGTTTAGAGTGTTTTCTCACCTCGGCAGGTTTATTTCTGTGTACTCTGCTCAGAATGCTCTCATTGATAAGGCTTGTGGGTGACAAGTGGTTGTATCCGTTAGGGATGCAGCTTCTATTCGTGTCTGGGATAGCAATGATTATCAAGGGTCATGGAGACCAGGACTTAGTAATAGGTAGATTGTGACCTAGAAGGTTTCTCGTTTACAGTATTAATTCCTTAATATTATTTTTTATTTCCTTCATCAAGACTTTACGGTTCTACTTGAACAGCAGAAGGCATGGAATATAAATAGTTCACCCATTTCAGGCTTTGGTTTTCTATTAACGGAGAGTGTTATGTTCTGACATTGTTTTCCTCCATGTTTACAGCATCAGTAGAGAACAAGGTGTTCACCCTTGCTGCTGGAGTAGATCCACTGGCAGTGTCCTGAACCACTATGAAAACAATAGTAGTTTTGTTTTTAAAACTCTGGAGAATAAATTGGAAAGACGCAGTAAAGGATAGACTTTTTAAGAACGTTCTAAAATAAAATAGACTTCTAGAAAATAACTATTTCTCTTCCTGTTTATATGTTACTGTTAGACTTAAAAGCGATAACAGTATTGTCTTTGCACCCACAAATGGAGTCAAACCCTCCTTTGGAGGGACGCTGTCGTGAGGCAGTCCTGAAACATCCCTTGCTGCCATGTTACAACTGTTCTAGGGAGGAAAAAGCCAGTTTTTTTGGTATGTTCTGTTTAATATGTGTTATTTTAAAAGCCAGATAAATACCAAACTTAAAAAAAATATGTTTAAAAACTTAGAAATGTATATACAGGGTCCAGCAGAAGTAATGCCTGTTTAAGTGTGGTTGGTAAGGTAATGATAAGGGTATAATAATTTATAGTTTTCATTTGAACATTTTACCTAAGATGTCATATGATGCCCTTGAGTGTGATATTATTATGTTACAGAATTACATGGTTATGATTTTGTAATAAAGATTTTGTAATAAAAGGGGGGCATTATTTGTGCTAGACCCTATATATATTACTTAAGGAATATAATACACACAGTTATGAAATAAAAATTTGTTTATGGTACGCCAAGGTCAGTTAGGTAAACTTCCTCTTGTGCATGGATTTTTCTTTGGAACATCATTGCTTGTTTGAGCTCTTGTTATATGTATTAGTTGTAGGAAAAGCACAAGGTGGGAATTCCAGCACTGCCTTAGTCATTCACTAACTAGTCTACATTGAGATACTCACGAACCATTTCTATGCCTGTTTCCTCATTTGTGAAAAGCAGGCAATGATACTTTCTCTGGTGTGGTATAAGAAATAAATGGAGCATTAGATGTATAAAAAATGTAAAAAGCCCCATACAGATGTCAGGCGGTAGTATTAGTCAGTAGTCCTCCTTCATTTAGCATGGATAATTGAGTGTTAACCATATGTGGTACTTGCAGCTAATAATACTCAATTATTCAGCAGGGTTTCTTATCAAGGATTTGGTTATCTATTAAGTGTATACTATGCTAGTAGCCAGTGTGTGTATATTTAGTGTACAATGTCAGTTATTGTGCTAAGAAATTTTCATGTGTTTACTATAATCCTCATAGCACTCTGATAATAATTCTCATTACACTCTTTTTATCCTTTAATTTTATTGCTGAGAGAATTGAGATTTAGAGAAGTCAAGCAGCTTACCTAAGGTTGAACAGCTAGTAAGTGTTCTTTCTGATTCCATCTGTCCATCCATCCCATTTATTCATCAACTATTGAGCATCTGCTATATAATAGGCACTATTCTAAGGCTGGGTATACAACAGAGAGCAAAACAAACATCCTCTGCCTTCATGCAACGTACATCCCAGTAGGGCAAGACAGAAAATAAAGTGTGAAGCAGAGCATTTCTCTGATGGTAAGAATGATGCAGTGATAAAGTAACACCTTTATTTTAGAAAATAAAAAAGGAGAGAAAATAGATCAGGGAAGGGAAGGGAAGTGTGTGTGTATGTGTGTGCGTGTGCGTGTGCGTGTGTGTTTATAATATAGATACTGTAACTGGAAAGGGCCTAATACAGAAGAGGGTACCATACATGAAGGAGGAGAGGGAGGCAGCCACACGTGAGAAATATGATCCAGGTAGAGGAAACTGTAGGGGCAAAGCCTAGGATGGGAATGTGTCTGGTGTGTTTCAGGAACCACAAGGGGGACAGTGTTGCCAATGTGGAGTCAGTAAAGTGGAGAATAAGTAGTAGGAAATGAGGTCAGGGAGATAAGATGGGGCAAAATTCTGTAGAGTTCTATGGACTGTTGGAAGGAAAATAGGGTTTTGGGCAGAAAAGAGACATGGGATCTGATTTATGTTTAATGGGACCATTCTGTCTACCGTGCTGGGAACAAACAGAAGAGGAGCGAGGGTGGAATCAAGAAGACTGGTCAGGAGGCAGTCGGCAGGAATCCTGGCAAGGCGTTGAAAGCTCAGTCCAAGTGTGGCACCAGTGGAGGCAGTGAAGGCTGGGTTTGCTGGACTTTGGGGAAGAGTGAGCGAAAGGGAAGAGTCAGTGAGGATTTTAAGGTTTTTTTGACTGAGCAACTGGAAGAATGGAATTACCGAGATGGGAGAAGACTGTGAGAGGAGCAGTTTTCAGAGACGAGGACAGGAATTCATTTTGGACAATTTGAGATGCTTATCAGATATCTATGTGGAGAGATATATGAGGCTGAATTTCAGAGGAGAGGTCAGGACTGGAAATGTACATCTGGAAGGTGTCAGTATGTTTATGGAATTTAAAGCTCCACGTCTAGATGAGATAAAGAGAGAAGTATACATAGAAAAGAGATGTCCAAGATCAGAGCCTAGTTCTAGCTCAGTTCTTAACAGTCCAAGTACTTTATAATTGCTATCCTATAGTGTCCTCTCTAGTATTATAATGGGTACTTATTAAGAAACCTAAGTCATGGAGGCTGCCCTCAAGAGGCTTATGGTCTGTGTGCAGAAATAAAATATATGGCATAGAATTGAAATGTTTAAATTACAATGCAAAGTCACATATGACTACATGTCAGAGTGAATTGAAAGGACTGTATGTTTACCTGTCCTGCCTGTGAAAAGATTACTTGGCATGGAAGGGATTGACAGAAGCCTGTTGGAAGAAATGGGACTTGAATTAAACCTCAAACAATGGGAAACATATTGTGGGGGGGGGGTGCATTTTGGGGAGGGTGTCAAGACTACCTTTATGTTTAGTAATTCACTAGGAGGACTCAGAATTTAGTAAGCTGTTATACTCATAGTTACTGTGTATTAACAGCAAAAGGATACAGATTAAAATTCACAACAGGAAAAGCCTTATAAGGCAGGGTCTTGGAGAGTTCCAGGCAGGAGCTTCCAGTTGTTTATTCCCAGTGGAGTAGTCTAGACAGCACTTACGTCTCCCAGCAGTGATGTGTGTTAGCACTTCGGGCGTGTTGCCAACCCGGGCAGCTCACCCCAGCCGTGGTGTCCAGGACTTTTACTGGGGTTAGTCACATAGACAGGGCTAGCCGCCTGTGTTGCTGACCTTAGTCTCCAGCCCCTCCAGAGCTGATACTGTGGCCCAAGGTCCCCACTCACTGTAAATCACATTGTTAACATAGACTGGCATTGCTCAAGTCTCCCAAAGAGAAAGACATCTATCAGGCAGGACATTCCAAAGACTTACCTCCCAGGATCTGCGGCAAGGGCCAAACCTTTCTTTAGACAAGGTTAATCCTTTCTTGCATGGTTGGGGGGCAGTTGCCCACTATGTGGAGACAGCATGAGCTTAGATACAACAGGAATGCGTATGCCATATTTGGAGAACATTGTGGTGACTTCAGTGTGGCATTGTACTTGAGAATATGAACTCTGGGAGCCGTACTCACAGGATTCATATCCCAGCTGTCACTTGCTAGTTTTGGAATATGCAGTAGTTAGATATTCTGTTACTTATATGTAAAGCAAGGGTAATAACAATACTTACATTATAAACTTGTGAAGATTAAAGAGTTATTATATAAAGCACTTAGTGTATGTCATGACATAGTAAATGCTGTAGAAATAAGGAGTTTGCTCATTCATTCCTTAATCATCCACTCAATGACTCTTTTTGAGCACTGACTTGCATGTTAAGACTCCTCTTCAGAGCCTCAGATTTTTATTTCCAGATACCTAGTGATATATCTAGAGGGCTTGTGACTCTTTTAATATTAACATGTTCAAAAATAAATTAAATATTTTTCACTCAAATTATTTCTACTAGTGGCAGTACTGTCAACTTAGTTTATCTGTTTAGAGATTTAATTTTAAGATACCAGCTGTTGTAAAGATTGGGCTTAAAGAATAATTTTTGGTGAATTGGGAAATTAATATTAGCTTTCTTTATATACATACAGGTCTGTGTATGATGACCAGCCAAATGCACACAGGAAGTTTATGGAAAAGTTGGATGCTTGTATCCGTAATCATGACAAGGAAATTGAAAAGATGTGTAATTTTCATCATCAGGGTTTTGTAGATGCTATTACAGAACTCCTTAAAGTAAGGACTGATGCAGAAAAACTGAAGGTAAGAAATCTGTTAAAATTCTATTTATTTTTGCTGTCCTTAAATTACTCAATATTACTTTATGTTGCATATTATAAATCATTATTAAATGTACTACTTTCAAGAAGTGCATTAGTGTATATATTTGGGGATGCCCTTCACACTTTATTAACACAGTTGTCATGCTAATGACAGGAGTAATCCCTTTTTTGGTAAAGCAAGTAATGCATTGACTTAACGGGATTTCTTTCCATGCAGGGAAATGAACTAAAAAACATACAATGAAAGGCCTCATTGGCAGTTTAGGATTTTGAAAATGACAATTAGTACACATAAAAAACCTTTAAAACTACTATATATAATTGTAGTCTCAAAATCATTTAATAATATTGAAACTATTTTTTTAGTTTAATAGCAATGTATAATTTTTTTTAAAGAAAGTTTGTGTACATTTTCTGCCACACAGAGAAAACATTATTTATTAAATGAGACCTGGATTTTTTCACTCAGAATACAAAATATTTAGTTATAAGGAATGTCCTATTTATCTTTACATTTGGACAGACAAAATGACCCTAGTTTACCAAAGGTTATGATTAGAAAACCATTATATAAAGGATAGTCAGACAATGAGAGACCGAATACAGCGTCAATGAGGTCACTGAGCATCTTTGTTCAAAAATTAATGAGATTTTTAATAAACCAGAATGTGCTTCCTTACTATGATGACCTAATGAGTCACTTAATATGTGGGAAAATTTGAGGTTGAGCTTCGCCTGCACCTGCAGCATTAAAATGTTGCTGTGGATTGAGATTTCCGTGTTTGATGTTAATCAGCCACCCAGTGTTTGCATTCAGCAAAGTATGAATGTTTAATTACCGTAAAATGCAATCACCATTTCCTACAGACAATGAATGGCACATAAACCTCATTGAAGTTATCAAAAAGGGACCAGTGGTCAATTGGGTCAGTGATTTGAATTGTTTGACAGACTTAGAGAAGCAAGTAAAGTTCAAAAATCTTGAGTAAATTTGAGAAGTTTGCCACAGAATCTGTTAAAAAGAACTGTCATAAGTAATTGAAGTTAAAAGCCCTTTTCAATCAAAAGTTCAAGTTCAAGCTGTAGAGTTAATTTGAATTTGCATTTCTTTGTTCTAAGTTTCTCATGAAGCATGATCTGATTACAAGGGTGAACAGTTACATCAGGGAAGTTTTATGCATGTTTGTCTAACTAAGGTGAAATTATTTTTAAGGTACAAGTTATTGATACCAACAGAAGATTTCAAGATGCTGGAAAGGAGGTGAGTAAATGAGACATTTTTTGTGAACCGGTGTGTGGATGTTGATTTATCTGTTCATTTAAAAAATATGAACATTTCTTTATTCCTAAGGTGATAGTCCAGACAGAAGATATTATTCGATGTAGAATTCAGCAGAGGAATATTACAACTGTAGTGGAAAAATTGCAGTTGTGCCTTCCAGGTGAGTTACATTTATCTGTAATGTAATGCTTGGCTTGATAAAATTACAATTTAATGATTATCTTTCCCACTTTATCCCTGAATTTTCATGGTTTTCCTGTATTATAAAGCCCCATTTGCTGATGTTACATGAGTCTTCTAGAACAATTTCTGTCTTCCGTTTCCTTTCTGCCCCGTTTGTTCTTTGTCCAATGTCACCGCCCCTCAACTTTGTTGTTCCTCAGAATATTTTCCAATGGGGAAAGTATCTTTAGATTACATTTTCTTGCTTTGTCCTAATTTGCCTAAAATTTTACCTGTTTTTCTGTTTGATACTTAAGCAGTTGGATTTTGCATTGCTCATAATCTCATTTTGCTGATAATGTAAGAAAACATTCCAAAATGCTCTAGCTAGGTATTTTCCCTTCTTCATTCTTGCCTTTCCACCTCTGTTTTGGAAAGACTGACTTTTTAGATTTCTGAGTTTCTGGACTCTCTGTTAGGGTTCAGATATTACTAGGATATCAATAAATTCTGAAGAAACTAACCAGTATTTTCTTTACCCGGATGTATCCCATTCAAACAAAAGGAAGCAGGTAAATGTCATCTTTTTCTTAATGTAGTAAGCTAAATCCAACTTAGTGTTCCATTTTTAAATTTTTTTTCTTTATTTTTACAAAGGAACTGGAACCTCCATACCCTGAGGAATAGAATGAGATGCTTTGTGTATAATAATTGTACAAGGTGGGGCAAAAGTAGAGTTTACAGTTGTTTGTATGGAAAATCATGCAATAATTAGTAAATAATAATATAAGAATAAACTCTTTTTTGTATACTCACAACTGTAAACCTACTTCTGCCCACCCTGTATAATGTAAATTTAGCTCAGAATACAAATTATATGTTAAAACTGTCAGCTATCTTATTAGCTAAAAAATTATTGTTTTCTGACTTGTGAGAACAGCTTTTTTTTTTAAAGGATCACTACTCAGAAATTCTACTCAGTTGAATCTGTTTGACTCAGAGATATTTGCACATTAACTTTGAGTAAATGAAATGTCTGCTCATTATGTTAGATTTCAAGGTTAAGAAACCTACTTCCTTTATAGAAATGTTTAATAATCCCTCTTTGCCACCAAATGTGAAGTAGTCTTGAAGACAGTCTTTAAGTTTGAATGCTTTGTCCCTGCTTGTAGTAATAAGCTTAAAAAATTAGATACGGATGGAATGTGAAAGAGCTGAATTCAGCTTATTCATCTAGAGGGCTATTTGAAATAGAGAAGTAAAGGGAAATAGGGGTTAGATTTTTGTTAATGCTACTGTCTTTGCTTTAAGTGCTGGAGAGGAAATTTGAGTTCATGTAAACAGTGTATTCCTAATAGCCATGTCCAGAACTACCTCTTTTCCTTAATCTATCCTCTTATAAATACACTTTTTGCGTCAGGAATTATGGTAGATATTAGAAATATGAAGCTGACAGTGATACCATCCCAGCTCTGAAAAATTCTATAATCTCTCTGAATAAAGACAAATCATCAATTACTGTACAATTGCTTAACTCATCCTTAGATTAGAAGTATGTGAGGCTAGAAGAAGACAGGGGTTAAACAATGCATTTTCCTGATGCATTAGTTTTGCTTGATTATATTTGAGAAAAGAATTAGTTTTTAAAGATTTTATTTATTTATTTTTAGAGAAGGAAGGGAGGGAGAGAGAGAGAGAGAGAGAGAGAGAGAAACATCAATGTGTGGTTGCTGGGGGTCGTGGCCTGCAACCCAGGCACGTACCCTGACTGGGAATGGAACCTGCGACACTTTGGTTCGCAGCCCCAGCTCAATCCACTGAGCTATGCCAGCCAGGGCAGAAAAGTATTATTTTTATGTGAGAAGAATATAGAAATAACAGAAGGTAGATACGAAGTTTAAATAAATTGTTGAGATAAAGCAAAGGAGACTTCAGAGCAAGTTATACTTGTAGCAGCAGTTTTAGGCTCCTTCCCAGGTATGTGTTCACTCTAATGTTTTGGTTGGAAAATGTGAGAAATAATTGCATTATGACATAGGGGCTATGATAGTGATATCCATACAGTCTACAGAATTAGGATAGGTTTGCTATAGCTGCCCTTCAGTTTTTAATGATTTTCAGACAAACAATATCTTTTGTAAACTCAAAGAACCCTGAGGGTATCCGTAAAACTATAGAAATGTGGAAAAAAATGTCTGTCTCTTTGGTCTAGGAAATAGAGGTGGCTTGATGAGCCAACAATTATTTTCCCTACCCACTTGATACTTTGAAATTCTACTAAGGATGAATGGTAATTTATATAGTTGCATTAAAACCTTTTTGGTTGCAGTATCTCATCTTGCTGAAGCTTGTAACAGTTTTAATGAATAATTGCATTTCTGAACCTGTGGTAGAAATGATAAAACAAAGCAAGGTGCTTAGTTATGTTTATTTGTGCCTTTATTATAATTCACTGTCTGCTGCAAGCTTTTGAGGTTTCTCTTTCTTTGTGGATTTGGTGTAAAATTTCGTTTAGTGAGCTGTAACACAGTTGTGCTATTTTATTTGGTATATTGAGTCAAAATCAATTTCAGTATTGCTCAGCTTTCTCTCTCAAATAACTAAAGTCCAAACTTCCAATTCCACTGCAGGGAAGAGATATTATATTAGTATGTTTCTGAATAGGATATGTATTAGTATGTTAATGTCTCAGTTATAGGTGTGAGCATATGCAAGTGTTCCAAGTTTAGTATAATATAGTAGTATGTACAATGTTTGGTATATTTAGAGATTAAAATGTTTTTATTTACTTGAAATATAAAATTTTATTTGAAAATACAAGCCTAAACCAAAGTATAGAGAAAATTAATAAATTTATAATATGCTGTTCCCTTTCATAATTATTTTTATCTCTCAAAAAATATTTTTCCATTTTTGAAAGCTAAAATAAGTTATTTTTTTAATGCAGTGCTGGAAATGTACAGTAAGCTAAAAGAACAGATGAATGCAAAAAGGTGAGTTGGTTTCTTTCCTACTTGTTTTTAGTAAGAATCTCTTTTTTCTATTATTGAAGGCATATTTAAATTTACTATAAATTATAGTGAGTCATGAAGTTTGTTTTTTACCTTTAACTATGCTTTGTTCATGCAGTTTGCCCATCAGGATCATTCAATAAAGCAATTCTGAATTGCTTTATTCAACAAAGCATTTTGTGGATCCTTACCCTATATAAGTGATATCAATGAAGAACAAATAGACAACTGAACAGGAATGGAAAAAATGTTGATTATATTGACTAATTTATCACCATTGACATTGCATATAGTCCAAGGTTAAGTGTGTATTGTGGGTCCACAAGTGAAAGCAAAGTGTGGGTACTTACATTTTGACAGTCTGAGCTAGTGTAGTTCATGTTCTGCTTTATTTATTCTAATTTTTTCTTTTATAATTCTAGAGAGAGGGGGAGGGAGGGAGAAAAAGGGAGAGAAACATCAATGTGAGAGAGAAACATTAATAGTTTGCCTCCTATACATGCCCAATGGGGGGAATGACCCTGCAAACCAGGCATGTACCCCGACTGGGAATTGAACTGGCAGCCTTGCAGCTCACAGGCTGATGCTTTAACTAACTGATCCACACCAGCCAGGGCACATTCTGTCTTATTAATATAAATGAATAAATGACAAATGAATAGTAAAAATAAAATAAGTTAAAGTAGGTCATTGATTGCCATAGAAACGTTAGATGTGCTAATGTTTAAAGTGTTTTAAAAATGAACAATTTTATGTATTTTTTAAATACTTTTTAATTTTTTAATTGCAGTTGACATACAGTATTTCATTAGTTTCAAGTGTACAACATAGTAATCAGGCATTTATATAATTACGTGATCACTCTGATAAATCTGGTTACTATCGACACCATACATAGTTATTACAATATTATTAACTACATTCCCTATGATATGTTTTACATCTCCATAACTGTTTTGCAACTACCAATTTGTACTTTTTAATCCCTTCCCCTTTTTTACCCATCCCTCCAACCCTACTCCTGTTTGGCAATCATCAAAATGTTCTTTATGTCTATAAGTTTGTTTCTGTTTTCTTTATTTTGTTTGTTAGATTCCACATATAAGTGAAATCATATGGTACTCACCATGTTATTACATATGGCAAGATTTTATTTTATTTTTTTTATGGCTGAGTAATATTTCATTGTATATATGTACCACTTTTTTATCCATTTTTCTTTTGATAGACACTTAGGTTGCTTCCATATCTTGACTATTGTAAGTAATGCTACAGTGAACACAGGATGCATATGTCTTTTCAAATTAGTGTTTGGGGTTTCTTTGTATAACTACCTGGAAGTGGAATTACATCCTTTTTTGTCTCTTGTTATAACTTTTGATTTAAAGTCTAGTTTTTCTGGTATAAGTATTGCTACTCCAGTTTTTTTTGTTTCATTTATATTTTCATGATATATCTTTTTTCACCCTTTTTCATCTGGTGTTTCTTTTGATTTGAAGTGAATCTCTTATAGGCAGCATATATAAGGGTCTTGTTTTCTTATCTATTCAGTTACCCTAAGCCTTTTGATTGGAGCATTTAATCCATTTACATTTAAAGTAACTGTCAAGCCCTGGCTGGTGTGGCTCAGTTGACTGGCCTTTGAACCAAAAGGTCACTGGTTTGATTCCCATTCAGGGCACAAGCATGGGTTGCAGGCAGGTCCTTGGTAGGGGGCATGTGAGAGGCAACCATTTGATGTTTCTCTCCCTCTCTTTCTCCCTCCCTTGCCCCTCTCTAAAAATAAATAAACACAATCTTTTAAAAGAAATAAAGTAATTGTTGATAGATATGTAGTTATTGCCATTTTATTATTCATGTTTTTTATCTTCTTCCTCCTCTTTTCCTCCTCCTCCTCCTCTATTTTTTTTTTATACTGGTATGCTGGGGATGAACGACTTTTGATTTTTCTCTTTCTAGAAGCTCTTCATCTGTCCTTTGATTCTAAATGATAACTTTGCAGGGTAGAGTAATCTTGATTGTAGGTCCTTGCTTTTCATCACTTTGAATATTTTTGTGCCAGTCCCTGGGCTTGCAAAGTTTTTGTTGAGAGATCAGCTGACAGTCTTATAGGAGCCCCTTTACAGGTAACTAAGCACTACTGTCTAGGAGAAAGGTACCCCTCAGCCCTTGTCCTGAAGCCAGCCAGACAATTCAGTTCCTTTCCACATGTGCCTGGCACTTTTTGAGCTGCTGCCCCAGTGCTGGAGCTTGGAGAGCGCGAGTCTGTCAATGGGTAAGTTCATGGGCTAGCCCTTGAGGAGGAATTCCTTGGACTTCTGCAGCCTTCTGTCTGACTCAGCCAGAATCCCTGCTGACTTTCACAGCCAGAAATTATGGGGATTTCTCTTCCTGACACTGGAACACTAACTGGGGAGCCTGGTATGAGGCAGTAACCCCTTGCTCCTCAGTGGGGGACTTCCACAGCTGAGATATCCCTCCTGATTTGTAAGCACCACACATGGGTTTGGGAGCAGCACATTCTGTCTCTCCACTCCTACCACTCTCCATGTGGCTTCTTCTATACATCCTTAGTTATAGGACTTCTGTTTAGCTAGAGTTCAGGAGGTTCTGTGGTGGTTGTTCTGCAGTTTAGTTGTAATGATGTGTTCACGGGAGGAGGTGAGCACCGCATTAACCTACTCTGCCATCTTGACCAGAAACCCCTAAAAATGAACAGTTTTAAAGTAGCATAGAAAAACCAGAATATGTGACACATTTGGAAAAGGGCAATAAAGATTTACTCTTAGTTTATTAATAACTACTTATTTACCAGAAGCTTCTAAAGTCCTCCATTCCCCTCTGAGCATTGCCTTAGTTGCATACCACAATTTTTGAAATGTTATGCTTTTAGTATTATTTAGTTTCAAATATGTTCTGATTCTCCTCTTTTAACTCTTGTGTTATTTACATGTGTGTTGTTTAATTTCCAAATATTAGTGGAATTCTTTAGGTATATTGTAATTTAGTATTCATTTCTAGTTTAAAACTATTGGGCCAGTGAATATACTGTATATGATTCTTTCCTTTGATATTTACTGAGCCTTGTTTGCTGGCCCTAGCATATTATACATCTTGTTGAATATTTCATGTGTACTTGTAGAAACTATATTCTGCAGCTGTAATTGGCTTTAGTGTTCTAGAAATATCAATTAGGTCATGTTAATTGCTAGCGTAATTCAAATCTTCTGTATCTTTAGTAATTTTTTTTTCAGCAGTTCTATCAACAATAGAGAAGAATGTAGGTTTTCAGCTATTGTGGGTTTGTCTATTTTCCCTTTAGTTCTTTACATTTTGCTTCATACCATATTTTGACTTGTATAATGTGCATTTTTTGCCCAAATTTTTGAGGAAAAAATGAGGATATGCGTTATACATGGTTAGTACTAATTCCCATGTATAACACAAGTATAATGTAAGTTATACATGGGAATTAGCACTAACATGTGTGCGCACATTATACATGGCAAAATACAGTATATTTTAAAGGTCTGTTTAATAGATGCATACACATTTATGACTATTTTGTATTCTTTTTGAAGTTTCTCATATTTATAAAAACAGGCAACTTGAGAGAGGTTTTACATAGGGGGAATTTACTGTAGGGTTATTTATAAAAAATAAAGACCAGATAGTTAAAAATCCCAATAATTTGGACATCATTATGACAGATTTATAAATAGGGTAATAATCTGTTTCTGAAACATTTTAGTTAAAGATAAATACCATGATGTATTGTTAAATAGGATATGAGTCTATTAAAGTGGAAATGTTATCATAGATTATGACTGGATATAAATGTGATCAGATGTTGCTGAGGTAATTACTACATGGTAGCGTAAGCTCATAGGTACCTTTAATTTTCTCTTTATAGTTTTTCTATTTTTCTAATGCTTATAGATTACCATTATCATTTGTTTAAAAAACAGCATCATGTTTACCAAAAGAGAAGTAGTAATCTATTATGCAAATTTGCTTACATTTTAAAATAGATAAAGCTCAGATAAATTGACAATTTTTAAAAAGGATCTCAGGTCTGGTCTCTGGCTTTTGCTCTTTTCCTAAGATTATTAACTTCAAGCCTCCCACAGCAAAGCCTGAGCTTATATATACTTTTTACATTTTTAAGGAGTGTAATTCTAGGGAAACTGAGGAGCCTTATTGAGGGAAGCAGATGTGAGATAGGGAATTTGGGAGAGGAAATAATGAGGTTGAGTTATTGAGCTAGCCAGTGCTTAATATTGATCAATTTCAAAGAACTTTTGGGGAGTTTATATTAATTATTGTAAGTCACAACATTCCATTCAGGAGGAAGACAGGAGAACCAATCTTCTGGTTTCCTTTTCTCATTACTTAAGGGTTTTACATACTGGCAGTAACTTCACATTTCTGGGTTCTCGAAAGGTCATGTGATGTCTCATGCCTCAGTGACACAGGGAAGTCCAGGGTGGGAGGTGAGAGATGAGCAGCGTGAAGGAAGGCACAGTTGTGCCGTGGAGTCAGTTGCTTGTGTCTGTGGTATGTTGCAAAAACTGCTGGTAACACTTTTCACTTAATATCTATCACTTATTTCAAATATGTTATAGGTATTAGCATGATTTTTCAAAAAGCATATCTGTTATAGAGAGAATACTTTTGGGGCTCACCTAATTTAAGTCAAGTCAGGAAATAGGCCAGGATTAATCTTGACTATTCACTAATCTATTGTATCTAAAGTGTTACTGTACTCATAAAAGATATTACTCATTATTTCACATCACCTAAATTTATAATGTTTTAGGTATAGTCAAAATCATACATAATAATGATACCTTGTAATCATACCTTGTAATGATATCTCCCTACCCATACCTTCACCTAAACATACTGATTTCTGATCAAATATATATTTTATTTATAGTACCACAATTCTAGGGATTTTAAATAACCATGATCAAATTTAGCTGTAATTTTTAAATTTGTGGCCATTTGCAAAAATACTGTCTTTGGGAATATATAAGCTAGAGTGCCAATAAGTATCTTTAAATAGCTTTGTAACTTTCTGTGTTTTCATTTTATTTATATATAACTTGTGTTTTTTTGTTAAGATAGTACCTTTTCTCATTTTGATATCCAGTTCACTGGGGAGGCATAGAATATTATTTGATACATTTAAAAAGTACCTTCTTGTAAGGATTTTGGTGGTGAATATTATTGTAGGATATCCACAATTTTGGAAAGTCTGAGTCCTATTATCAGTTATGGTATCTTGACCAAATTATATACCCTTTCTCTGTGTTTTCTCATTTATAGGTTAATAGTGATATCAGCCATAGACATTTACCTCATAGAAGTCTAGAGAAAATTGAAGTGTGTCTATGAAATTATTGATAATGTCAGTTTTTCTAGGGCACAGGCTATATTTCACTAATTGCTGCATACCCAGCATGTCACCAGTGCCTAATACGTAATAGGCACTCAGTAGATATTTGTTGAAACGAAAAACAAATCACTGTTTTATTATGTCTTTTGTGACACTTATTATTAAAATTTTAATATTTCTAATTATCTTAAACAGTTTAAAACAATTTTTTAAAGTTCTTTAAAGTATATTTTGCTTTAAATTAAATCTGTGCCTTGTATTTTTTTGATGATGATGGTTCGTCATGGATTGGGAGAAATATTATGAAATCACATATCAAATAACTATCAGGGGTGTCCAACCTTTTGGTGTCTCTGGGCTGCATTGGAAAAAGAGTTGTCTTGGACCACACATTAAATACACAGATACTAATGAAAACTAATGATTAAAAAAAAAGGTTTTATGTAAATTTACGATTTTCTGTTGGGCTTCATTTATAGCCTTCCTGGGCCACATTCAGTGCACGGGCCTTGGGAAGGACACCCCTGACTTATGTATGTATGTATGTATGATGTATGTGTGTATTTAAAAGATATTACTTACTTATTTTTAGAGAGAGGGGAAAGGAGGGAGAAGAGAGGGAGAGAAACATCGATGTGCAAGAAAAACATCAGTCAGTTGCCTTTCTCATGCCCCCAACTGGGCACCTGGCCTGCAACCCAGGCATGTGTCCTGACTGGGAATCAAACTGGTGACCTTTTGGTTTTCAGGCCAGCACTCAATCCACTGAGCCCCCACAGCCTAGGTGGTAAATATTCTAATTTTAAAACTTGGAATTATTATACAGTTAAGTATTGTGATGACTATGGTAATGCTTGTGATGTTATAGATTTGGATGAAGTGAAATGGAGTTGTGTGTTAGTGTAAACCATGAATTTTCAGCTTGCAGCTTGTTCATATGTTTTGCAGTTTGTGCAAGTAAATAGAAATAAATGCTGTTTTACCTACAACTATGACCTTTTTCATGGGAATGTTGGACTGATTTGTTATTTGTAATTACTTATAAAATTAATGTCATAAGAACTTTATAGAGTTGTCTTTTTAATTTCTCACAGGTATTATTCTGCTCTAAAAACTATGGAACAATTAGAGAATGTATATTTTCCCCGGGTTAGCCAATACCGGTTTTGTCAGCTAATGATAGAAAATCTTCCTAAACTCCGTGAGGATATTAAAGAAATATCCATGTCTGATCTCAAAGACTTTTTGGAAAGCATTCGAAAACATTCTGATAAAATAGGTGAAACAGCGATGAAACAGGTGAGATTAAAAAGGAGAATTTTAATTTAATGTTCAATAATTTAGGTTATAGAATATATCCAAAGTTTACTTTCTTTACTTCTGTAAAATGCTTATTTTTGTTTAGTTTTACCCTTTTCTTATCTTTCCTGATTCTGGTTTAGGATGGATTTCATCAACGTTTTCTTTCGATTTACAGTGACTCCTATTTAACTGGACTCACCACCAGTTCCTTGGTAGTGTTCCCCAACTATATAGTATTACATGAACTTTTGCCAGCAGTGAAATTTGGTATCAAATTAACTGAAAAGTGGCAGCTCTTTTATGCTAAGGTTCTAAGTTGCTCTCTTTTTAAAGTTGAAAGTAGTATTTGAATTAATAACTCCTACATCTTAATAATAAAAATACAAACAATGGGGAAAGATTTGGCAGTTATAAAGTTAATGTACCTACCTTTTGAGTCAGCATTTCCTCTCCTAGATATTTACCAATCAGAAGTGAAAATGTGTCCTCGTGATGTTCGTAGTAGCTTTGTTCACAGTTGGCTAAAAATTGGAAACAACCCAATGAACAGCAAAAGGAGAATGGATAAACAAATTGTGCTTTAGTCATAAAATGGAATATTATTGAGCAATAAAAGGAATGAATTACTGATATGTGTGACAACATATATAAGTCTCCTAGCCATTTGGCTCAGTCTTTTTAAATAAAATGATAGACCCCTGTAAAACTGTTCCTAACAAGAAGAGAAAGGGCACAGATCACAAATAAAAAATGGGATATTACTCCAGATCCTATACCCACAGACAGTAAAAATATTTAAAAAATGAATGAATGCTTGAACTGATTTAGACCATAATAAATTTTAAAATAACTGATTTTTTCTCTTTCCAAAATAGGCACAACAGCAGAAAACCTTCAGTGTTTCTCTGCCAAAGCAAAATAATGTAAAATTTGGGAAGAATATGTATATAAATGATAGAATTCCAGAAGAAAGGAATGAAATTATATTGAAACATACATTTGAGGAAGAGGATGAGAATGAAGAGGAGGTGATGGGAATTAGTTTCTCTCTCTCTGCCTTCCTTTCTTTCCATGAATTTTTTGTTTTAAGTTGTAATGTAGATCTGTGTGATTCTCATTCTTACCATGTGCAAATTGAATTTATGTGTATTAGTAAGTTATGAGATATTAGGACAGTTGAATTGTCTGAAATATTAGACTGCATAATTGACTGATAAACAAGAAATATTATACTTTATATTTTAAATCAATGGTAGTTGAACTTAGTTCTGCCAAAATTAGCAGCAGAAATGTAAATCTAATGATTTTTTGAAGTGATCACTTTTAATTATCTGTGGTAAACATTTAATGTCATGATGACTTGACCTTGAATTTAACCTATTTTTAAAAAAATTGGTGCTGAGATACAACAAAATAATTCTTTTTTTTTTTTTTTAATTCAAGGAGGTGACAATTCCAGGACCCAATTCTATTTTTTTGGTTAAGATTTTATTTATTTATTTTTAGAGAGGGAAGGGAGGGAGACAGAGAGAGAGAAACATCAATGTGTGCTTGCTGGGTTGCTGGGTTGCTGGGTTGCTGGCCTGCAACCCAGGCATGTACCTTGACTGGGAATCGAACCTGCGATACTTTGGTTCACAGCCCGCGCTCAATCCACTGAGCTACGCCAGCCAGGGCAGAATTTTGTATTTCTTAAAAATGTTTTAATAAATTTAGAAACCTTGAAATTATCCTTAAATATCCCCTTTCTTTCATCCACTGTATCTAGATTCATTTCTAGTCCTATTGCTTCTTTATTCTCTCCATGAAGTCTTCTGTTGTCTTTTTTCTTTTAATTACTTTGAATTTAGTGAAGACCATAAGGACCCTGTTTATTCCCAATTGTTCATAAGTTTTTGCCTTGTCAGTGAGATGTTACATTCTTTTTAAGGACTTAATTGGGGCAGAGTAAGAATTTTTAACTGATTTATGAAAGGAACTCTGTGAATATGTGCCCATGGCTGCCTCTGTGCTTGAGAGAACAGTGTAATATGTAGTCTGCTGTATGCCTGAGGCTGTGTGAGACTACAGGTGTTCCTCGACTTAATCCTGATAAACTTGTTGTAAATTGAAATGATCATTAAGTCAAAAATACATGTAATACACTTCTCCCACTAAACATCATAGCTTAGTCTAGCCTACATCAGTGCTTAGAATGCTTACTTAGCTTACAGTTGGGTGAAATCATCTAACACAAACTGTTTTATAATAAAGTGTTGACTATCTCATGTAATTTGTAATGCGTATTGCTTTTGAATCATGGTAAAGTCGAGCCATCGTGAGTCAGGGACAGTCTGTATATGAATTTATGTCTGTGTGTATGTATGTATATGTATGTGTATGTGTGTGTACATGTACATATATATGTATATGCAGCAGATGTCTGATATTATAGTGAATACAGACAAATGAACATTAGACAGTTTAAGGTCTTGTTTTTTTAATAAAGATTTTATTTATTTCCCTCTCAGAGAGAGGGAAAGGGAGGGAGGAAAAGATGGAGAGAAACACTGATATGCAAGAGATACATCAATATGCACTCTCACATGCCCCCAACTTGGGACCTGGCCTGCAACCCCAGCATGTGCCCTGACTGGGCATCAAACCAGTGACCTTTTGGTGCACAGGCCCATACTCAATCCGCTGAGCCACACCAGCAGGGCTAATGTCTTTCTAATATGGAATTAGTGTGTCCTAATTAGTTTCTTGAAATTAAATAAATATTTTTGAAATCTAACTTTTGTTTTCTCTTAATCAATATTTAAAGAACCTCTGTATTTTTTCTCTCTTGATATTCAGAATGGTAAAAATAGACCAGTTAGTGTTCTTGCCTGAATTTTCCTTAGTCTGTTTTGTATACTTGTAACTGCTAGAGCATTACCATCATGCCTTACTGCCTTACTGCCAGCTCCATACTCTCAGAAAATTTGGTTGTTCCTCTGTTTTTTACAGATATGTTTTACTATTACTACATTTTGTTTCTATCATTTCCCCTAATAAGTAACACTATAATAAATATAATTTAGGCCCAGTCTGGGCACTCATGAGCTTAGAAATGTGTTCTTTTAAAAGGAGTTTATTTCTCAAATTTGAGAAACTTCATACTATTCTATGTCATCAGTTTTGAGGTACAATTTTTAAAATATTGCAACATCTCAGTTGGGATACATCTTAAATTGATGATGTCATAGTTTCAAGTGATAGTGTTTTCCTTAGTATTTTATAAAACAATAATGATTATGTCTTCAATTTGATGAAATAATGGTGAATCCTATGAGTTAGCTGTATAAGAAAAGGAAGCTATACCTTAAATCCATCTTTACCAAAAGCAATGATGATTATATCCATGTATCTATAGAAATTTTCTGGTAAGCTACCAAGCATGTTGAAGACATATGGTCTCACCTTTACTACCTAATAATCTACAAGAGCCAATGATGATAATTATATAAAGAATGAACTACTGAACAATTGCCAAAACAATATAGAAAAGGTGTTACATTTACATTATATGCTTTTTATAGGTGATACATGTTATAATGTGTTCATGAATTTCCTTGTTTATCTGTAACAATTATCCTACAGTGGACTTGTAATTTGACTTCTAATTTTTAAAAAATGGTGTTATTTTTCAGGTCTTAACTGTTCAGGACCTGGTTGATTTTTCCCCAGTTTATCGATGTTTGCACATTTATTCTGTTTTGGTAAGTATCTTGTGTGTGAGTCTGTGTGTGTGTTTCTGTGTGTGTATTTTCATTATTTTGCCGATTTTATTTTAGGGTGATGAGGAAACATTTCAAAATTATTACCGAAAACAAAGAAAGAAACAAGCAAGACTGGTATTGCAACCCCAGTCAAATATGGTAAGTATATAAAAATTTTGAATTGGTTATGTTGTCACTTTTTATTCCCTTCTTCAGAGCTTGCATCACTATTCATTCAACTATAAATATTTATTGAACACCTACTATTTCCAATAATTGGTTTAGGTGCTGATGGTACAGCAGTGAACAAAATGGATTAAGTCCCTTCTCTCATGAGCTTACATTCTATTGGGAAAGATAGACAGTAAACAAATAAAACAGACAGTGAGTAAATAAAAAGATAAATAAGTATTTTAAGTATCAGGGAGTGGTTATTAGTTTCTGATAAAGTGTTGGACTCTTATCTCGATTAACTAATGATGCTGGACAAAACATTTTTGTAAAATTTTAAATACTTTCTAAATGCCCTAAAAATCTGGTAAGAATGTCTAGTCAGGATAAAAATTTAGTGAATATGGAACTGTTCTATGTACTGGTTTTAGTGATAGTTACCTGAAAAAGAGTGAGTTTTACTAAGTATGTAATTTATACCTTAATAGATCTGACTATAAAACAAACAAAACAAGCATACCTAAATGAAGGCAGAAATTGAGATAAGTTCAATGAAGCACTGGATATAGCTTTTACCCTGGGAACATGTACTGAATGGGAAAACAAGAGTTCCAAGGAGGTGGAGATACAGAGGGCCCAGCCCAGAGTTACCCAGAATCAGTGATAAGAGATTATCTTCCTTGTAAAAAGAGTGGAGACTCCAATTAATTATAGCCCCATTATTAGGATGACCTAGAGATAAAAATCACCTAACAAAACCCCTCTGTTCCTTCTGCCAAATACACTGAGGAAATTGCCTATCTCAAATTTTGATACTGAGTGAACAAAGAAAAAAAGTATCTCTGGGAATTCATAACAAACAGTTCCACACATGTGTTTGCAATCCAGACTTATTCTATTTGGATAGTCACAAAATCTCAGGCTGAAAATTTAAAGTGGTTCCATGCTGATATTGCCTCCAAGTGCCAGTAGAAGCAAATGTAGATATTCTTTGAACCTTTATACCAGAGTTAAATGATATCCATAGTTAAAGTTTCAAGGAAAATTAGCAATTTACAACAAAAATAATTACCAAACAAATGAGAATCATTAGGAATATTGATAATAGAAATAAATCCTAAAAGATTTTCAATATTTGAACTATTATCCATAGAATATAAAATATTACTATTTAAAGTATTTCAAGAAACAAAAGGCCAGCTTGCTGATATAATTAGGTAATAAGAAACTATAAAGAATGGCCAAAATATGAGAAGAAAAATCAAGTAGAATATCTAGAAGTTAAAGATAAAATAACCAACATTAAAATTTTTGTGATAGGCTTAACAGTGGATGAATTCTCTTAATTGATCTGAAGAAATTATCTGGACAGCATCACAGAGAAACAAAATTATAAAAATACAGAAAAGCAGGGTATATGGGGACAAGTTCTAACATACTTCTAGTTGGAATTTCAGAAAAACATAGAGCAGATGGGACAGAGGAGTATCTGAGGACATAATGGCTGAGAACTTTCTAGGACAGATGAGAAATAGAAACCTACAGAATCAAGCCCAATGAATCCCAAGTAGGTTTAATAAAAAGGAATGTACTCTTAAAGACCTTAAGGTGAAACTTCAGTACACCAAAGAGAGAGAAAATAGAAAACCTGAAAAAGGTTATCAGCTAACTTGATTAATTGACATTTATTGAATACTTCACCCAAAACAGCAGATTACTACTCATGCTTTCCAATTAGACTTGGAAGGTTCACTGAGATAAATCATAGTCTGGGCTACAATATAAATCTCAACAATTATAAAAGACTTGAAATCATACAAAGTATGTCTTCTGATCACAATATAATTAAATTATCTATATGCAGGAAAAGAATGTTAACTCTTACCTCATTTGCTAATTCAGGAAATGGATCATGTACTTATAAGTAAGAGCTAAAATTATAAAACTTTAGAAAAAACAAAGGTTAACATCTTTGTGACCTTGGGCTAGGCAGTCAGTATTTTCTTAGGTGTGGATACATAAAGCGTGAACCATAAAGAAAGAAATTGATAAGTTGAACATCAAGATGAAAAACTTCTCAAAAGGCATTGTCAAGAAATGAAAAGACAAGACACAGGGAGGATATACTTGGCAAAACTCATGTCTAGCAAAGGGCTTGTATCCAGAGAATATAAAGAAGTTGTGTAATGAAATAATTAAAAACAACTAATAGATAAAAGAGTCAAATAGATAGACATTTTACCAAAGATATACACATGAAAAATGTTCAATGTAATTTTTCATTAGGAAAATGCAAATTAAAACCACAATGAGATATCATTGCATACTTGCTAGAATGGCTGAAGTTAAAAAGATTGATAATAGCAAGTACTGATGAGGATGTGTAGCAACTGGAACTCTCATACACTTCTGGTGGGTATAAAAATTATAGTGACACTTTGAAAAATAACTTGTTGGTTTGTTAAAATCTTAAGCTTATACTTATCACGTGACCCAGCAGTCCAGCTCTTGGGTTTTGACCCATGTGAAATGTAAGTGTATCTTCACACAGTGGCTTATATGTGAATGTTTATAGTAGTATTCATAAATGCCCAAAACTGGAAACCTCTCAAATGTTTATGAACTAGTGAACAGATAAACAAATTGTCGTACATTCATATGATGAAATGCTATTCAGCAATAGAAAAGGAACTGGTATGTGCAGTGACATGGATGAATCTCAAAAGTATTTAGATACTACAAAGGTATGTACAGTATAATTTGTTATATTACAGTTTTGAAAAGGCAAAAATATGAGACAGAATGAGATCAGTGGCCAAGGCCTGAAACTGGGCAAATGAAGCATTACAAAGGGGTACTAGGGATCTTTATTATGAGATGGAAATATGTTCTGTATTTTGACACAAACATCTACATTTCGACTCTACATGTAAAAAGTGTTAATTTTACTATATGTAAATTAAACCTCAATAAACTTGACTTTAAAAACAAGATAAAGAGAAGACCTTGAAAATATCTAAAGAGAAGAAATTATTTTCAGATAAACAAAACAATGGAATATTTTCAATGCCAAAGGAAAGTAACTGTCAACTTAGCATTCTATATCCAGTAAAACAAGGGCAAAGATAGACACATTCAGACAAAAAAAAGAATGTTTGCTACTGAGACACCCTTCCCAAGGAAGGTTCTAAAGAGGGGGATCTACTTTAGGCAAAAGGAAAGGGTTACCAAATGGAAGCTATGAGATGCTAGAAGGAATGAAAATCAAAGAAAGTATAAATAAGTGGATAAATCTATATTGATTGTAGGAAATAATGATAAAGCATTATGGACTTTAAAACAAGATAGAATTAAATACACAACAGTAACATAAATATTAAAATGGGATGGAATTAATAAAATGAAGCTATTCTATAGTTTAATTGTCCAGAACAATAAAACTATTGATTAATTTTAGAGTTTGGTTAATTAATTATGCATTTTGTAATTTCTGGAATAACCAGTAAAAAGAGTAGAAACAGAGTGCATACTTCCATATAATACATAAAAGCTAGAATGATAAACTAAATATTCATGTCTTAGGGTTAAGAAATGGTAAGTTAGCCCATAAGCACTAATAGTATTAACTCAAAATATTTAAAGCAAACTTACCATAACCAAAAGAATAAATAGAAAAATCCATATGCATAGTGGATTTTAAATGTCTCAATATCTTATAAACCAGACAGAATATCAGTAAGAATACAAGATATGCTTAATAGGCTTGATCTAATGGACTATATAGAATACTGTTTCATCCACTGTAGAAGCAGTCTTTTAAGCACAAATGGAACATTATAAAATGTAACTAACAAGTAAGTATCAAGAAATATGAAATGTCTCATGTCACACACAGTACATTCTCTGATCATAGTATTCTTTTTTGTATCTTGTATTTTTTTATATTACCTTTTAGTCCCCTTTTACCTCCCTCCCCCCAGCAATCACCACAGTGTTGTGATCATAGTATTTGTTTTATTTTTAAAGATTATTTATTTATTTATTTTTAGAGACAGGGAAGGGAAGGAGAAAAAGAGGGAGAGAAATATAAATGTGTGGTTGCCTCTTGCATGCGCTCTACTGGGTACATGGCCCACAACCCAGGTTTGCGCCCTGACTGGGAATCGAACTGGTGACCCTTTGGTTTGCAGATCATGCTCAATCCACTGAGCTACACTAGCCAGGGCTAATCATAGTATTCTTAAATTAAAAAGTAGTAATAATTCTTCTCCAACTGGAAAAAAACCCAGATGTTTGAAAATTTTGATCACACAAATTGGGTAAATAACATTTTAACTTAATTGAAATAATGAAATATTTCATGTAATAACTCTTTATGAATGAAATTCTAATGATCAAATATTTTCCTATATACCTTTTACTAAAATTATAAACAATATTCAATTGTAGACTATTTATAAAGAATGTGGCATTTCATATAGAATCAGATGAAAAGTCATTGGAAGGCTTTAGCAGAAGGTATAGAATCTTATTACTATTTGAGAGGTATCGTTCTGGCAGCTATCTGGAGAATAGACTCTAGGGAGCAAGCCTAAAGCTGGGAGCACTAGGTAGGACAATGATGGAATAGCTCAAGTGAGAGATGATGGTGGCTTGAATTAATTGTTGGGGACAGGGGGTCCTAAAGTCATATTTACTTTTTAATTTGCTTATTGTCTGTCTTTGAATGCAAGTTTCATGAGGGTAAGGACTTTTTGTTATTAACCAGTATATCCCTTGGTGCCTTAAAAATGTATGCAGCATATAGTAGGCTCTCAATAAATATTTGTTAATAAATGTAGTGATTTGGAATTTACTTTTATGTTACTGGTATGTATTGGTTTAAATTATTTTTATTTTTCATTTAAAGCATGAAACAGTTGATGGCTATAGAAGATATTTCACTCAAATTGTAGGGTATGTATCTAATATGGAAATAAATATTTTTATATTCTGTCAAATGTCAGAACTAATAATTTTCTATTTGGGTTTTAATTTTTTGACACATGTTATATTGATAATTACCGTTTTTAGGTTCTTTGTGGTTGAAGATCACATACTACATGTGACCCAAGGATTAGTAACCAGGGCATATACTGATGAACTCTGGAACATGGCCCTCTCAAAGATAATTGCTGTCCTTAGAGCTCATTCAGTAAGTCAGACAATTTATGTTACTAAACTTTCAGTTTAGTTACTCTAAGAACTTCTGAGATGTATATTGTCAGAAGAAAACTCTATTTCCATCATTCTGCATATTTCTGGTAACTGCTCAGATTTGGAAGTAGTAGTGTCAGGCTTTTGTTTGGTAGTATTGGGCTGTGATTTGTAACTGACTGGAGCTTCTCAAGACGCATTTAGTCCAGCATTATAGAAAATGAAGAATTAATCTGGTCTCATTAGTCTCAACTGACCTCTTCATTAGATTAGTGAAAAACACCATGAATAAAGGATTTTTAATTATCATTCCAAATTCTTTGCTTCCAAAATAAGCTCCATTTAAACTCAGTAGAATTTATTCATCCATATTCATAATTTGTTTGCAGTAATACAATTACACATTTCTTTAAAATATATAATGTCAAAATTTGAACTCATTTGAATAATGAACCTTTATGCAATGAGGGACTTTTTTAAGAATGAAAGTAAAATGATCAAGTATTTGTGTAATATACCTCTTGTGGAAATAATAAATATGTTAGTGTTATAGAGACAGCTGAAATTAATGATTGCTCAGTCTAGACTTTTTCTTAAGACAATTTTAGTAGTTTGCCTTCAGTAAAATTTCTTTATACTTAAAGTTTTGTAATCTTATTTATAATTTTATTATTGAGAATAAAGATTGAAAATAAATTAAAGGAGGATTATTAGCTTATGTAATATTTAGAGTATAAATATACTACATTTTTATTTATCAGGAATGGAGATTCTTGATACATTATTTATCCAGTGAACTAATTTTCCTAACATATTAATAAATAACAATACATTTTTATCATGGTTTATATTCAGGCCAATTCTGAATATGTAAAATTATACTGTGCTTCCTATTAGTTCCGTGACATTAAATATGAAGCTGTATGGTATTTGTCTCTCACTGCCTGGCTTATTTCGCTTAGTATAATAGTTTCCAGTTCCATCCATGCTGTCCCAAAGGGTAGGCGCTCCTTCTTTCTTTCTGCTGCACAGAATTCCATTGTGTAAATGTACCATAGTTTTTTGATCCATTCATTTACTGATGGGCACCTAGGTTGCTTCCAACACTTGGCTATTGTAAACTCTGCTGCTATGAACATTGGGGTGCATAGGTTCTTTTGGATTGGTATTTCAGGGTTCTTACCTTTAACAGGAACCTAACCAACAAAACAAACAAATAAGTAAAATAAAACCAAAGACACTGAAATAGACAACAGGCTTGCAGTGACCAGAGAGGAGAGGGGAGGGAATTTCAGGGAAAAAGGAGAAGGGTTTACAGGAACAAGTATAAAGGACACATGGACAAAAACAAGGGGGGGTGGAAATGGGAGGGAGGTGGGAAGGGCTGAGGGGGGTGGGCTGGGATGGGAGTAAAAGGCAGAAAACTGTACTTGAACAACAATGAAAATAAATAAATAAAATAAATACGAAGTCATAATATGTTAAATGCAACATATTACACTCAAAGTCTTATTAAATACTGTTAAGGGGACAGCAAATTTTGCTATTCCTTTGAAATTAATTATTTTAGTGAATTACTAAGAAAATATTTAAGTTGTCTTTCTTATATTGGAAAAATTTGTATCTCGTATAAGCAAATAAATAAGCAATTGAAAACTAAAAATATGTAGTCTATATATATAAACCATTTTTTCAGTTTAAAATAACTTAGTAGAAATATATATGCTATTTTTGCTTTATATGCATCATTTATATACTATTTATATGCTATCATTTATAATAGCATATCTTTATGCTATTATATGCATCATTGCTTTAACCAAAGTTTAGTGTGTGGAAATTTTAGGAAAAAATTCTTTTGTTTAATACAGGTATTCTAGATATATCATTTTATGATGTTTTGCTTAGAATTTTTATTAAATAGAGGAAGCCAGCTGTGGATCTAAATAATAACCAAGATTTAAAATTTATTGTAAATTTGAGGGATTAAAGGAAAAAATTGCAGGTTTTATTTCTTAGTTTGTAACTTAATGACTGGTTTTTGTTTGTTCCCACTCCCACATCTACCCTATCTGTTCCTCCCCACCCCCGCCCCCTAGTCTTATTGCACTGATCCGGATCTTGTTTTGGAGCTGAAGAATCTCATTGTAATATTTGCAGATACTTTGCAGGTGGGTGGTACTCTAACATTCAATTCATGGCAATTTTAAGTACTTAAAGATATATAAAATGATAGACTGTGCTCCCTTAACTTATTGTGGATTAATGGTAGTAAATTAGTATTAACCAAATGTTTACTCATATATGCATTAGTATCCCTCTGTTACCCAGTATTTTTCATACTACTTCCTTTCCAGCTTGGACAGAGCTCATGGAATATTACCATCTTTTGGGTATTGGTCACTCAGTTGAAATAGATACAGTATTTTTGTGGTTAAAAAATGGTGCAGTGGAAAGATCTTTGAACTAGAAATTAGAAGATACAAGCTCTGCCTTAGAATGGCGCCCTCAAGGGCGCTCAAGTCACACAGATCCTGAGTTTATGTTCTCCCTCTGCTATTGGCTACTTGGATGTCTACAAGTTTTATAAACTTTAGATCCTCATTTGTGAGAATAGATTTATTACTAGTTTTCAGAATTGTTTTGAGTTTTAAATGTGATAATAATTAGGAAAGCATATAGTTTGAAAGTTGTATTTTCTCAGTTACTTCCTAACTTCAGATGTAGTATGACTGTGAGCAAATCTCTTTACTTCTTTGAGACTTGTTTTTTTTTTAAATAAGATTAAAGCTAATTTATCTGAAAATTCACTGTCTTTGTGATTTTCAGCATCAAATTTTTAAGCTTGTCTCTCCTCCTTTGTCACAGATAATACAGAATTGATTGCAGGTTGTTTTTATGCTTAAATTTATGGGATTTTTAAGGTGGAAATAATGTTTTATGAAATATAGAGCCACATTTTCCAAAGTGTGGTAATAGATGTTACTTATTTTTTAATTGTATTTTACTGATTATGCTATTACAATTGTCCCAATTTTTCTCCCTTTGCCCCCTTCCACCTAGCACCCCTAAATCCCTTAGGCAATCCTCATACCATTGTTCGTGTCCATGGGTCGTGCGTATGTTCTTTGGCTGCTCCATTTCCTACACTGTATTTTTATCCCCATGGCTGTTCTGTAACTACCTATTTATACTTCTTAATCCCTTCAGTTTTAACTCATTCCCTCACATCCCCCTCCCATCTGGCAACCATCAAAATGCTCTCCATATGCATGATTCTGTCTCTGTTCTTCTTCTTGTTTGCTTAGTTTGTTTTTTAAGATTCAATTGTTGATAGAGATGTATTTATTGCCATTCTATTGTTCATAGTTTTGATCTTCTTTTTCTTAAATAAGTCTCTTTAACATTTCATAAAGTAATGGTTTGGTGATGATGAACTCCTTTAGTTATCTCTTGTCTGGGAGCTCTTTAACTGTCACTGGATTCTAAATGATATCTTTGCTGAGTAGAGCAGTCTTGGCTGAAAGTCCCTTCTTTTCATGACTTTGAATACTTCTCTCCAGCCCCTTCTTGCCTTCAAGGTTTCTTTGGAGAAATCAGCTGACAGTCTTATGGGAACTCCCCTGTAGGTAACTAATTGCTTTTCTCTTGCTGATTTTAAAATTCTCTCTTTATCTTTAACCTTTGGCATTTTAATTATGATGTGTCTTGGACTGGACCTCTTTGTGTCCATCTTGTTTGGGACCCTCCATGCTTCCTGGATGTGCATGTCTTTTTCCTTCACCAAATTAGGGAAGGTTTCTTTTATTATTATTTCAAATAGATTTCCCATTTCTTGCTCTCTCTTTTCTCCTTCAGGCACTCCTATGATGTGAATGTTGAAACACCTGAAATCGTCCCAGAGGCTGCTTACACTATCCTCATTTTTTAAAATTCTTTTTTCTTCTTGTTCTGATTGGTTGTTTTTCACTTCCTTATGTTCCATATCATTGGTTTGATTCTCAGCTTCATCTACTCTACTGTTGATTCCCTGTAAATTGTTCTTTATTTTAATCAGTGTACCCTTTATTTCTGACTGAATTTCTTTTCTGTTGACGTCCTCACTAAGTTCCTTGAGACTCCTTATAAACCAGTGTCTTGAACTCTGCATCTGATAGATTGCTTACCTCCATTTTGTTTAGTTCTTTTTCTGGAGTTTTTATCTGTTCTTCCTTTTGGGCCATGTTTCTTTGTTTCCTCATTTTGGCAGCCTCCCTGTGTTTGTTTCTATGTATTAGGTAGAGCAGCTATGAGTCTGTGTCTTGGTAGTGTGGCCTAATGTAGTAGGTGTCCTGTAGGGATCAGTGGCACAGCCTCCTCTATCACCCAAGCTGAGTACTTATGGTGTGCCCTTTGTGTAGTCTGAGTACAGCTTCCTCTTGTAGTTGAGCCTTGTATGCTGATGGCAGGTCAATGGGAGAGATTTACCCAGGCCAGTCAGCTGCAAAGATTGTCTATGACCACTGACCACCAACTGCCGCCATCCATGGAGGATCTGCTGTGCAGGGGCAGTGTGGTGGTGCTCTGCTGTGGTCTTTAGCTGTCCAGGCCCTGGGGTTTCTTGGGTGGTGCAGGCCCAGGTCAGCCCCCACCTGTGTTTTGCCCAGGGCCACCCTGCCTGAGTTATAAAGCAATCTGTGTTGGCTGCTACTTGTGCTGGCATTAGAGATTCCCAGGCAAAGTCATGGTGTGAACCCAGGCTGGCTGCTTCTAATGCTGGGCCTGGGGCCACTTAGCAAGTGATAGAGAGGCTGGTGGCTCACTGAGGCTGGCTGTTGCTTGTTTGAGAGGATTTAGGAAGTTGTGAAGCATGAGCCAAGACCAGCTATTCATATGAAAAAGCTGCTGTTACCAGCTATGATTTGGGTGGGATGGAACCTCAGAGGATCTCCAGGGCAGGGTAAACAGTGTTAGCCAGGTTGATGGAGTCTCAGATATGACAGCCGCATGCTGGCTCTGTGGCTATGTGTAGGGAGGGTTTAGAAAAGGGCCAGTGGCCTCTGCCCACCTTTCTGTCTGATAGAAAGCTGTCCCCCAGCTATCACCTCGATGCCAGAAATTTCAGTTCCTTCCTGTATGCCCTTGGTGCCTTTCAAGCTGCTACCCCAGTGCTGAAGCTCAGAGGGAGTGATTCTGAGTAAGTCCATGTGCAAGTTCTTTAAGGGAAACTGCTTGAGACTCCAGAATGTTCTTGCACTGACTCAATCCCACTGGTTTTGCAGCCAGCAGTTATGGGAACTTATCTTCCTGGCAGTGGCAGTCTAGGCTGGCAGGCCTGCTGTGGGGCTGAGCCTCCTTGCTCTGGAGGAGTGTATAGCTTAGCATGTGTAAACTATAGATGGAGATATGGTATGGTAAGGATGAGACTAGTTGAGCAACTTGATGGTGTTAGAAACTGGAGAATATGGGTATGAGCTAAGAAGGGCAAATAGTGATACTGAAACTGGTAAGGTGGATTGACCCAGATTGTGGCAGATCTTGTGGGACTTTAGTAAGCCTTCTGTAGTTTTTAACCATTTGCACTTTTAAATGATGATTTTGAGAGTCTAGTCAATAGAATGAGTTGAAAGAGACAGGTGGTTGGAATTTCAGAGATATTAAAGAACTGAAATATGAAATAAAGCAGTGGCACTGGGAATATTCTGGAAGAAGGAAAGGTAGTAAATGATGGCAAAGAATGATAAATTTGAAAGGTTTGTAAAAGAGTCAAAATTAAAAGAATCTGGTGACTGATTAGATGGTTCTATGAGGGGGCATTTAGATGATTTAAAAAAATTTTTCCTGATAAACTGTATTGATGATAGGACTATTAACAGAGATAGGAAATAAGAAAAACACTTGATTTAGTGTGAAAGGGAGGAGATAAGTTAACTCTAATGTGCTTGCTGGCAGAATGACTAGAGATGTCTAACAGGTGTTAGAATTAAATTACTGGAATTTACAGAGGGATGGCTAGAGATCCAGATTCAGGTCAACAGAGAGAAAGTGGTGTTTGAAGTCAATTGACTGGAGAGGGCCCTTAGAAGAAGAGATTGAAAGATTGAGATAGGAGAGAAAAGGAAACAGGATTATTTATAGATAAAAGGAGAACAAGGAGAGAGAGTGGTGTTACAGAATTCAAAGCAGAAGAGTTACAAGAAAGAGAGGTATGGTAGAATGAGAGATCATTGAATTTTATATTTGGGAGACAATCTGTATTGTTGAGAGCAGTTTCAGTAAAGGAATAGGTCCTGGAGTTTGATTGTTTTAGGGTTTGACTATGAAAGGAGTAACAAGGAAAGCAGCTGGAAGGGCACAGAAAATTGAGGAAGGACTTTTTTTTTTCTTTTGTTGTTCTTGGTTTAAATATGGGAGGCAATTTAGCATATTTATTTAGCCTAGAGAAAGGAGCTATGGGAATTAAAGACACAGTAGAATGAAAAGGTAGATCCTGGAATGGTTCTTGACAGGACAAGATAAGATGTAAACCTTGACAGCTCTGCAAGGTGAGTGAAAATGTTTGATCCTGATATGGGTAAGATTTCAGTGAATTTGGAGTTGGAAAAAAAGTTTTGGAGAGTGTATGTTCAATTAAAAGATGTAAATTTTTTCTGTACAAGAAAGTCAATCTTAAACTGAAGGTGCAAAAGGAAGCCAGCATGTTTTAGACAGAATATATTCCCTTTTGTTCTTGAGTCCTATTTAGATACCATTTCTCAAGACACAGATCATTAATTTGAACTTTCTCACCAGTTCTGACTTCTGATACTTTTAAAGGCTAACAAAGAAATCCAGAGTGATTAGAGAGAGAAGAAATGGAAAAATTATTCCAGCTTCGTAAAACTTTCTAGACACTTACTTTTTTTTCAATGTTTTTCCTAAGATTTTTAAAAAAGATTTTATGTATTCATTTTTAGAGAGAGGGGAAGAGAAGGAGAAAGAGACAGAAATATCAATGAGTGGTTGCCTCTAGCATGCCCCGTACTGGGGACCTGGCCTACAACCCATGCATGTGCCCTGACTGGGAATTGAACTGGCGACTGTTTGGTTTGCAGCCCACACTCAATCCACTGAGCTATATCAGCCAGGGCGTCTAGACACTTTCTTACCCAATGCAAACTAGTAGAAAGTCAAAGGATTTTTTTTCATACGGTTGGAATGGCATATAATATGATATGTGATATAGTTAGTTCACTTTCAAACAGTTCTCCAGTATTACCAATATTTTAAAAGTGAATATTTTTATTTATTTGATTTGTTTATCTGCTTTTTTATGTGTGTGTTTTAGGGTTATGGTTTTCCAGTGAACCGACTTTTTGACCTTTTATTTGAAATAAGAGATCAATACAATGAAACACTGCTTAAGAAATGGGCTGCAGTTTTCAGGTTAGTCTAAGCCATGGTGCCTTAATGTGGTGAAAAAGTTTGTCAGATGCTAAAGTAATTGATTTTGTATTTAGCAATAAAAAATGCTTATACTTTTTATTGTGGTAAAATATGTATAACAAAATTTACCATTTTAATCTTTTAAGAATGTACAGTTTAGTGACATTAAGTATATTTAGGTTGTAACCATCACCACTACCCTTCTCCAGAACTTTTTCATCTGAAACTCTTTTCCAATTAAACACTAACTCCCCATTCTCTTCTTCTAGCCCCTGGCAATCACCATTCTACTTTGACTCTATGAAGTTGACTACTCTGGGTACTTCATATAAGTGGGATCATACATATTTAAATATATGTTTGTATTTTTTGTGTCTGGATTATATCACTTCACATGATGTCTTTAAGGTTTATTCATATTGTGGCATGTGTCAGAATTTCATTTTTTAAAGGATGAATAATATTCTATTATATGTATATACCACATTTTATTTATTGTTGATCTATCTATGGATATTTGAGTTGTTTCCACCTTTTGGCTATTGTGAATAATGACACTATAAACACTGGTATACAAATATTTGTCTGAGTCCCTGTTTTCAGTTCTTTTGGGTATATACCCAGAAGTGGAATTGCTGGATTATGTGTAAATGTATGTTTAATATTTTGAGGAATTGCCATATTGTTTTTCACAGTGGCTTTACCACTTATAAATAATTTTTAAATGCACTACTTTTAGTTTTAATCTCAGTAGTTTTTTCCCCAGTAAATGATTAGGTAAAGGCTGTAAGTATTCAAACATATTTAGTATTAGAAATTTATAGCTTTTAAATTTTGTTTGGAAAAAGTACAGTATTTTACAAATACCATAATTAGATTAAAATCTTAAAGCATCTAATTAGGAAAATTACTTTTCCTTTACTCACTTGCCTGTAGGGCATAGACAAAGTATTTTAATATCTATACAGTTTTCTATTGTCATGAAAAGAGAAATCTGCTCCTTCCTTTTTAAATTCTTGAAAATTTTTCTACCTCCTTTCCACTGTCCCTCTGTCCCTCCTTTCCTGCCTTCTTTCCTTCCTTTCAAGAAAAAGTCAACCTTGAGATCTTAGATTTAGGTCCTCCATAATATGATATAAGTAATGTGACAGTAATATTTGATGAGATTGAAATAGAAAAGATGTTAAGTGATTTCACACCAGGTTGGCATTTACCCCATCAATTTTCAAAACTGTGGAGGGCTGACCTTCTGAATAGTGTGATAGGAGTCTTTCTTTTTAAAATACCTAAGTGATTCACAAGGTGATACACCTCTATTAAAAACAACTAAATGAATCCTTATGTAAGCTTTTTGTATTAACATTTCTTAGGAGCAATATTACTGGGGTGTTGTCCCAAATGGATAATTGACAGTCTTGATGAGTCATGTATAAGTATCAACAATTTTTGATATTTAGTATTTTAGAAATATATGTAGTGTTTATATAGGGGTAGTAATCTATAATATATATGCTATGATACAATGTGATGATACAATAGCTTTGTGTGTAATTTTTATGTATAAAAAATCCTTACTTACAAAGTTGACATTATTAACTTGCCCTCTTGAGAAGAGTGTTTATTTACAGTTTCACAGTTGTTGACAGGTTTCTATTGAATCAGCTATTCTCTCTTATCTATCGTAAGACTTCTAGTAGTGAGATTGCTCCCGCATTATGGGAGAAACTAAGAGCTATTGTTTTGTCTCTGGGAGAGATAAGATTAACATCATCCATTGTAATTGTTGGGAGAACAAATGATAGCATGTGAATTGTGGTATATAATTCCCAAAGACATTTTGACTTCTTTCATTATCCTTCTAGATCATTCGTTTGCTTAGATTGTAAGAAGTAGCAGAATGTGATGTCTCCTTATCCCTTCCCTGTTTCTTCAAAGATTTTACAAGTAGTGAATTGACAACCTGACAATTAAATGGGTAAAAAGTAAAAGTTATCATCAGTACTGAGTAATTAAAACTTGGCTACTTTCATGATAGAATTTATAATCTGACTACTGTCATAGTTTGTTTATCTGTGTGTAGTTCTCTCCAACTATATTGTGAGCACCCGTGTTTTATTTATATTCTTGATTACTTAGCCCAAGTATAGTGCCTTGCGGTGTAGGGTCTCAGTAAATGTTTATAGAATTTGGTTTAGTAAATAGATCACTTTCAAGACTACAGTAACATTTTTAGAATATGAATATACCATTCATTAAGTTATCTTTCCTTGCATATTAAGTGACTCCTGGCATTTGTATAAATTGAGTAGTTTATGGTCTTCTACTAGTTTCTTTCCTGCAACTTGCCTTTTAACTCCTTACTCTAAATACTATTTAGAAGGAAATAGAGGAAATTGAAGCCTCTCACTGTATTTTAGGTGAACATAGCCTTATTTTAACTAACTTGTGTACACCATGATTTAAAAACCTGTGCCTTTATTTCCAGCCTCTCCTCAAGACCCCAGACCCATTTATCGATTAGACATCAATTATCCACTACTCAAACCACGTCCTTCTCTTGTATTCCTTATCTAAGCAAATGTCTCTGATGAGGTGAGGTTTATGAGGTCTGTCCAGAAAAAGTCCAACCATTGTTAATATAATGAGAACAGTTTGCACGACATCAGTGTAACCTGGCAGTCAAGGAGAGTGGACTGGGATGCACACACGTGAACAATGACAACTTCACTGTACTAGTCAGTGGGGGTGGTAGACGCCATTGAGTGAGCATGTGTACTGTGTGGCCATCAACATTCAAAATGACTGAGTGAGTCGAGCAACAAATCTGCATCAAATTTTGCTTTAAGCTTGAACATTCCCCTGTGGAAACTATTAGAATGATTCAGAAGGCTGCAGCTATGGGCAACTGGTGATTGGCAGCTTTGTCACGATAATGCGCCACTCACGGCACAGGTCTCATGCAGAGTTTTTTAGTAAAACATCAAATCACCTAGTTGACTCAGTCCCTGTACAGCCCAGATTTGGCAACCTGTGACTTCTAGCTTTTCCCAAAACTAAAATCACCTTTGGAAGGGAAGAGATTTCAGATCATCGATGAGATTTAGGAAAATACGACAGGGCAGCTGATGGTGATTGGGAGAACTATGTGAGTTCCTAAGGTGCCTACTTTGAAGGGGACTGAGGTGTCATTGTCCTGTGTACAATGTTTCTTTCATTTTGTATCTTCTTCAGTAAAGGTCTCTAATTTTCATATTGTGTGGCTGGATGCTTTCTGAACAGACCTTGTACAGCATTTGTCCATTTGCCTCATCTGGAAAACACAGATTTGTCAGGGTTATACTTTCCCTTATAATCCACATGTAGTTTTAAAATCCTATATATTATATTTCTTAAAAACTGTTGTTTTGCCCTGGCTGGCGTAGCTCAGTGGATTGAGCGTGGGCTGCAAACTAAAGCATCGCAGGTTTGATTCCCAGTCAGGGCACATGCCTGGGTTGCAGGCCATGGCCCCCAGCAACTGCACATTGATGTTTCTTTCTCTCTCTCTTTCTCCCTCCCTGCCCTCTCTAAAAAAAAAAAATGTTGTTTCTGCCACTTTCTTTTTGCCCCCACTAGTGCAGCTTTCATTTAAATCCCCATCACCTATTTAGATTATTCTTCAGTCTTTCTAAATGGCCTGTATTCGTAAGTGTCCTTTTCCTTGTTTATCTTCCACATTCTTCTGCCTTAAACTTATTAATTGTATTCTGTTGCCTACAGTATAAATTTTGCATGCCTCTGGTTGTCCACCTTCCCAGCCTCATTCTATGCCATATCCCGGGTATGCACCACACTTCAATGAAACTTTTCTACCTGTGGTTTTACACCCCCCCATTACATTCATACTTATTTACACCTTATGCTTTTGCATGTTACATTTCATCTTTCGGCAATGCTGTTCTTGCATAATCTCATTAGGATTGTTTCTTTTCATCTTTAAAGACTTCATGGAGCCCATAGCTTCTCTGTAAAACTTTCATTAGATGTCCCCCACCCACTCTGATAATGTTAATCACTTCTTCCTTTGTCCTGTTTCTGAACCTTGCACTTCTTTTATTTGTGTGTATAACATATCATTATAAACATTATAAATGTGTTTGTATAGCTCTACTATTAGATTTGAAAATAGATCTTGATTTTATTTTCATGAGGTAGGAAGTTTTCATCACAGTTAGCCCAGAGCCTAGTCTATAAGCGGTGCTCAATAAATATTAATTAAACTAAAGTATTGATTGAAAGGAAGCTGGTGATTGGACAGCAGGTATAATTAGGACAGGCTGGATTATGCTACAGAAATACAAATGACTTAAATCTCTGTGGATACCATAGTGAGTCAAATAGTCCTAATCCACGCTGTTTGCATTTGTGATTCTTCTTTCTCAACATGCGATTTCCCCTGTCACTATGGGAAGGAGAGTCACACAGGTAGCTCATAAGTGCTTTAGATTTGAAGCAATATATATCTCTTCCCTTTATAGCCCAATGGCCAAGACTGGTCATATGGCTCTGCCTGTTTGCCAGAGGGCTATGTAAGTGAGCACATAGATATTTGGTGAGTAGTATATCTCTCTGCCTTAATTATTATAAAAGGTCCTTTGCTGATGACATTATGAGAGACTAGACAATAGAAGGCATCGTTTCATCTTTAAGGAACTTATCTTGTTAGGAAGAAAGAAAAGACAAGACATGCAACTTAAGAATTGTTCCTTTCAAAAAATACAGCTGGAATACTCCATTTTAGGGCTTAGCTTTTTGTTATACATAATGGATAACGAGTTCATTTAGGGTATATCCTCTTCAGAATTGAGCTAGACTAGACAACTAAACTAAAGTACTGAGAGGATGTGAAAGAAACAATGGAAGAAGAGATTGCATATGAATTTTGAGGGACAAGGTTTATTTGGTCCTGACTTTTAGAATTCTGGATGATCTTCCAGTATTTTCCTACTTGGATCTTTACCTGACAAATTAAAATGCTTTGGTAATAGTTGGGATTTAAAAAAAAATTCCAACAGTACTCTAAGGATATGTTTTCTAATATTAAATTTTTAATTCCCTCTTCTTTTTTAACAGGGACATTTTTGAAGAAGATAATTATAGCCCCATCCCTGTTATTAATGAGGAAGAATATAAAACAGTCATCAGTAAATTTCCCTTTCAAGATCCAGACCTTGAAAAGGTATAAGCTAGTTTTTTATTGCCTATGTTATTACAATTGTCCCAATTTTTCCCCCTTTGCCCCCTCCACCCTGCACCCCCACTCCCTAAGGCCATCCCCACACCATTGTTCACATCCGTGGGTCATGCATGTAAGTTCTTTGGCTGCTCCATTCCCTATTCTGTACTTTACATCCCTATGGCTACTCTGTAACTACCTATCTGTACTTCTTAATCCTCTCACCTCTTCACTTAAGAATTTTCTTAAAAATAAACTCATGGTATTTATTGCTACATAATATTAACCTGACACTGTAAGTGAGAATGTCTCTTTTTTGGGACTTTTATTGTGTATTTAAGATTATGTTTTCTTAAAAGATTATGTTGCTACTACTATTACTATTTTGGTGAAGTTAAGAAGGGACTTTCCTGAGGATACTAGGAACAGTTGTCTCAAATGTTAGGTGGATTCTCAGGGCAGGTGTTGCTAACCTTGGATGGATTCCAAATTAGTTACACTAAATGTTGAGTAGATTATGGGAATAAGTATATTCTAGGGAAAGACAGGAGAATTTTTTTGAAATGTCCATCACTGTAGGAGGATCTTCTTTTATGGCTATCTATGTATTACAAAAAAGTTATCTTCATTAAGTAGGAGTGAAGGCAGTAGCTTTTTTCTTGTAGATTTTTCTTGAAGGAGGACTATGTATTTTTGAACTCAGGATGTCTGACCACAAGGCAGAATGTAGAAAGGAAATATGCCAGCGTGCAGAGTGATCTGGGACTACATATGATTGCACATGTGTGCGTGCACACACTTTCCTGTCCAGTATCTCTGGGTAGAATTGGCTGTCACGGGAAAGGGCATATTTCCAATTATTGTCACCTTTTTAATTCTCTTTATTGTTGTTTTTTCTTCATGGTATTCTGTATTATTTTTCCAGCTCTATAATTTAGTGATTTTCTACATTTTTATCCCTTTACGATTAGCAAAAGTGAATTCTGAGTGAAATGTGTGAATAGTGACTGTAATTTTTATTTAATATTATCATATGTATAAACTAAGCATATTATGTGTAATAGTGATGAAATATATAGGACCGGGTAATTAAGTGCTTAGCTTATAGATTACAGCTAGCACTGCCATTGCATAAACCTAATAGTTGTATTCTAATACACAAAGGACCAGAATAATTATTCTAAATCTATGTTTTTAAAGCCCCAATCAAAGTTGTCCCTGTCAAGAAATATTACCAGAATATTCTCCATCTCATGGCTTGCTTTTGTGTTTGTTTTGGTTACTGGTAATGAAGTTTATTCAGGCTGTAGTATCTCCATAAAGAGCATTGGATTGATCTGGGTTCATATGCCAGCTCTGCCTGTGGCTTATTATGGGCTAGTGACTTACCCTATTTGGGTATTTGTGGCTTATCTGTCAAGTGAGGAGGTTGAACTAAATAAACTGTAATGTGCCTTCGAATTACACCAAAGTATTCTACTATAAATAGGTTTATAGTTAATAGGACGTTTGACTTAGCTTGTAGGGTGCTTCCAAAATATATAGTAGGTTAAACTTGTTAGTAGGTGTATTCATTGGTCTGTATATTACTTATCATTAAAAGGAAAAACTACTTTAAGGTGAAGACTACATGAAAAATTTAAATCTTTTGGTTGTGTGTTTATATATTTATTTATTTTCCTTATATAAGTGTATCTTTCAATTAAAACTATTAGGAAAGATGTAAAACTGCCTCTCAAATGACTTGAGTTATTATTTTGAGTGTAAATCATGAGTGAGAAAGGGTAAGACTGAACATATATGCAAAAATCAGTCTTTTTGCAGATAGCTGTGATTAGAGCCCTTTGGCTAAAATAAGAACATATTTATATTATTTTTAATGTCATTAAAATACTTTAAGCTACAATATCTTCCAAATAACTAGTATTACTTTCATTGTTTTCGAAGCATAAATTGTATCTGAGTTAGCACTTACATTATTATCAGGTGATTTTAAAGAATAGCAATTCTTTAGTTTGATTTTCATAGTACCCCTAATTGAGTCTCTAAATTTGGAAAGGTTGAACCTACCAGTTTTGGAGAGACACTGCTTTCTATGAATGCTTTCACTAGCAGCTGGTTGTAAGTTTCTGTATGCTTCACATACTTAAGAATATATTTGTCCATTCAAATATTTGTTTTCAGCTACTATATAGTAGTTACAGTGCTACATGCTAGTTTTCAGTTTCTGTTGTCAAAGAGCTTAAAGTCAACAGGAAATTACAATTTACAGAAGTTGGTACTGCTCAACATGGAGGAAGCAGGATGCAGAAAGGCTATATTTCTGTGGTATAAAGTATAAAGTTGATAAAGTACAAGAGATAAAGTACAAGAATAAAGTAGAAAGGGCCAGACTGCACTATCTCTTATTAAACAGCGTTAGAGAGTTTAGCCTTTATTCTGAGGGGACTATGAGAAGTCTCCACAAGATTTTAAGTAGTAAAGACATAATCAGATTTGTGCTTTTCAGTATAAATTATGAGTGAAAAAGTGTAAGACTAAACACGTATACAAAAATCGTCTTTTTGCAGATAGCTGTGATAATTTGATTAGAACTCTTTGGCTAAAATAAAAACATATTCATATTCTGTTTTTAATATAATTAAAATAAATTCTTAAAGCCAAAGCTCTCTGGCTAATGTGTGGAGAGTGGATTGGAGAAGAGCTTTAGACTGGTGGCAAGGAGACCAGCTAAGGGGATTGCTACAGTTATCTTGGTAAGAGAGATGGGTGACTTGAGTGAAGGTTATGGCTCTGGAATATAAGAGATGTTTAGGAGGTAGAAACAAAGGGGAGTTGGTGATCATTTGCATACGAGAGCTGACAAAGATAGAAGGGTCAAGTATGAGAGCTGAGTTTCTGCTTTGGACAGGGGCAGCATTCACTAAGGTAGGACACACAAGAGGAACAGATTTAGAAGGAAGGGACGGTAATTACACTTTTGTATCTATTGAGTTTCTCTTGAATACAATAAAAAAAAAACTGGTATGCAGCCATAGGTGTTACAGTGTAAGTGTTACAGCCAAATGGAGGTGTATCCAAGTGGTGATTAGAGACACAGATTTGGACTTCAGGAGAAAGTCCAAAGCCTGGTTTTATAGGTTTGGGAGATAGGGGCACTTGCTTGGTGACTGGTCAGGAGAGTAGACGAGATCATAAGGATAGTGTGTATGGTAAAGAGAGAAGTGTAGGAGACACCCTAAGGCACTAATTAAGGAGTGGCTAGAGGAGGAGATAGAGAGAAGGTAGAGAAATTAAGAGGAAAACCAGGGTAGGGCATGGATACCAAGGAAGGAGAGATCGTTTCAGAAGTAGGACAGGGCCAACTGTGTCAGATGCTTTAGATAAATCAGGTAACATGAAAGCTGGAAAAGTCCATTGAATTTAACATTTACAAAGTCATTAGTGACTTCAGTGAGAGCACTTTCATTGAAACAACTAGGTTCCAATGAATGTGGAGATAGGTGTACAGATTAGACTTTAGGAAGTGTAAATAAGGGGCTTTTGTTAAAAATCTTGGAGAGAATTTACCTTTTAGAAACCAAGTATTTGGTAATGGCTGTTGGCTGACAAAGCAGTTTAACCAAGAAGCACATTGTGAACCATTGGCTGTGTACCAGTGTTTGATGGTATACTGGTTAGAAAGCCGTTGTAAGGTGTTCTTGGAGTTATGGAAAGAAATGGATACCTTCTTGAGTTGGTAGCAGGCCTTCACTGAGAGTCAGTGAAGGGATCTTAGAATTGTTTGATGTCTCTAAGCCAGGGAGCTGGTCCATAACTTTCATATAACTTTCATGGCCAACTTAACTCTTGTACTAGGGATTCAGAGAAGCAGACAGCTGACAGCTAGGCATCTTCTGCAGGATATTTATCAGAACATACAGAGGTATTGATACTTGTTTTCACTGTTTGTTAGAAGTCTAACAATATGATTTAAGAAACAGGTAAATTGCTACATTATTATTCAGAAATATTTTGATTTTCTTTAAAATCTCAAAAATAATGTAAAAATATAACAGTAGATTTTAAGATGTAAGTATTTACTGTTAATTCAAATGCACAGCCAATTTAATTTTTATATTTTTAGGTGATCAGAACATCTTTTTCTAAAATTTTGAAAACATCAACTTTTTCTCTCTACAGCAATCTTTCCCAAAGAAATTCCCCATGTCTCAGTCAGTGCCTCATATTTACATTCAAGTTAAAGAATTTATTTATGCCAGCCTTAAATTTTCAGAGTCACTACACCGGAGGTAAGTTTACTAATAAGAAATGTATCCTTATCACAGCTATTGTTATGAAACATTAACACTTGTTTCTAGGCCGCTACTTTTTAATGGATTATTATTTCATTGGAAAGACTACCATATTTTAGTGATATATGGGGTTAAGTTGCTGTAAATCTGATATATATATATTTTTATTTGTTTTTATTATGTAAATCTTCAAACATACATAAAAAGAGGTAATATGATAGGAAACTCCTATATTCTCAGCATCTTAATGATTTAACAGTAATAAACATTTTGCCATACTTAATTTTTTTGCTGAAGTATTTTAAAGCAGATAATCAAATTTTACCCCTAAATATTTCAGTATGTTTGTAAAATCAATAAGAACATTTCGTTGTTTACCCACTTATAGTGTTAACTATATTATCCAAAATATCAATTCCCTAGTCCATATCAATATTTTCTTGGTTGTCCCCAAAACGTCTTTTTATAGTTGGTACATTTGGATCAGTGTCCAAATGCAGTTCATACCTTGCATTTGTTGTTGAATCTGTCTTACCAGTATCCTTTTTTTTCTTTAGTTGTTGAATTCTTATTTACTTTAGTTTTTTTTTTAATTGCTTAGGTTACCAGTAGCTAAACAGTATCCTTTCTTTATGTGTGTCATTGACTTGTCAAAAGCTGGTCTTCTTACTAGTTTTATTTTTCTCAAGTAGGCTTAAAGTAAGGGTTCATACAAAGTAATAGAGTTAATAAAGGATGCTGTAGCAAACTGGTATATTATATTCAGTAATGGAGCACTGCACAGCAACTGTTGGTAGTTATAGCCAACTTGATTTTGTAAACAAGAGAATACCATTTATTTGGTATGGTGAAAGTGATGTCCTACATTTATGGAAATAGGGAATCTGGTAGTATCCCTGTTTTGGTAATAAGGAAACTGAGGCTCAGAGAGGCTACATCATTTGTCCAGAATAATTCAGCCAATTATTATGATAGTTGGGATGAAGGAGCAGTTCTTCTGACTCCCGTATCAGTCAGAGTCTGGCATAAAAGGAGTGAACAACTACCTAGACAGACCCTGCATTATAGTTGTATGATATATTTCTAATTGTGATACTCTCTGGAGGAGAGAGTGGTGATACTGGCTTTCATAACATAATGTTTCCCTCTCTGAAATTCATTCTTTTGAATTTGTATACTGAATAGCAGGAAATAATCCTTCACTGTTAAATGCTTTTCAATATTAAGTCATAAAAAGGCATGAAGTCAGTTCAGATATAAGAATTATCTATTTTTTAAGCTGAAACAATGAAAAAATGACAGTTTTTAAATTATACTTTATTGTATCTGTGCCTCTTATTGTAATTATTATTTTGGATTTAAATAATAAATAAATGGAAAAAGAAATGTGTACTCTGCCAGAGTATAATAGTATCTGATTTTAGATTTTGCACTGCTTTTTCCTGTGAATAGGGGTTCTTGAAAGGATTTCTTAATTTTTGTTCTTTAATAGTATGAGTTGGAGAGGAAAGGAAAAGAAGACAAATACCTAACTCATAGCATCTGCTTTGCTATGTGTTTCTCACAAGCTGGTGATTCTCAAACTGTAGCCCCCAGACTGGCAGCATTAGTATCATATGGGGAATTGTTAGAAATGCAACCTTAGACATTGAATTAGAAACTCTGAGGATGGGACCCTTGGTTTTACCGAGTTCTCTGTGTGTTTGTAATGTACTGTAAAGTTGAAGAACCACTGCCTTAAGCTTCATCATATACTTAGCCTCTTATTCCAAAGTCTTTACAGATATATATATATTTTTTAAGATTTTACTTATTGATTTTTAGAGAGGAGAGGGGAGGGGAGGGGAGGGGAGGGGAGGGAGAAAGAGAGGGAGAGAAACATCAATGTGCGGTTGACTCTCATGTGGCCCCCACTGGGGACCTGGCCTCAGCCAAGGCATGTGCCCTCACTGGGAATTGAACCAGTGACCCTTTGGTTCGCAGTCCGCGTTCAAGCCACTGAGCTATACCAGCCAGGGCAGATATATTTTAAACACAGTAGCTTTAAAAAAATTATAATTACTTTATTGTTCAATTACAGTTGTCTGCATTTTCCCCCCACTAGTCCCCCCACCCCAGCCAATCCCACCTCCCTCCCTTGCTTCCACCCTCCACCTTTATTTTTGTCCATGTCCTTTATAGTAGTTCCTGAACACCCTTCCCCCATAGTGCCCTCCCCCCTCCCCTCTGGCTATTGTTAGATTGCCCTTAATTTCAGTGTCTCTGGTTATAAAACACAGTAGCTTTAAATATAATCATAAAACTCAGTAGAGGTGGTATATTCTCTATACTGCCCAACATGACACACACAATATAATCTGACATTTGAAAGACAAATGATAAGATGAGTATAAATGGAAAAGGAATAACTGATTATTACAATGGTAGTTCTCAGTAGTGGAGCTTGAACTGTCTGAGAGCCACCAATAGATTATGCCTTCCTTGTTTTTCCTTTAACATTCTAAAGTTCTGATCTAAGGCAGACATAGTTTATTGGAGTGGTTAAGAACATAAGCTTCAGACTTAGACCTTAGTTTTGAGTCTTGAAACTTACTAGCTGTCATAGGATCTTGGGCAGGTGACTTCATCTGTTTAAATTGCAGATTTTTTATCTGTAAAATGAAGGAAATAATTCATAGGGTGCTTGTAAGAATTAAATGAGGTAATATATGTGTATAAAGCACTTGGTATAGTGCCTGGTACGTGGTAGACATAGGACTTAGGAGAGGATGGGATACTACAATATTAGATGTAAGACTGGTACTTGGAGTGTTTTGTTTTGTGAGCATTAGGGAACTGATGAAGAATTTTCAAGTAAAGATTGACATTATTAGAACTATATTGTAGAAATTTTACTCTGGCATCTGTGTGGATGGTAGACTGGAGGGGATAAGAAAAGTAGTCATATCAAAGAGGTGAAGGCAGTGGTTCAAGAAAAGGATCCTGAAATAATCAGGATCAGTGATGATGGTGAGGAGGGAACATACACAAGAAGTTTTAGGAGCTTGAAGTTGAGTACTCGTCAATTATTACATGAAATCAAGGGACAGGGAATGACTTGGTTTATATATGGGTGAGCTTGAATTTGTTTATACACTCTCAAACAGATTCTAGTTATAGTCACATTCAAAAATAGTGATTCACGCATTTATCTATTATCAACTAGCATTCTAAATAAAAAGTGAATGTTGTCAGTTTTCTCCTCTCTTTCATGAGAATATTAATCACTTCTGTTAGTTCAGTATCCAGTTGTCTAGTTCACACTCTATGACCATGTTGTTCATTCAACAAGGCTTTATGCTTACATTTTAAAAAAATTATGCTTTACTAAATTCATTGGTAAATTCATTCTTTATGTTTTTGAGAGTAATAAACAATTCAGAATACAGTGACAGCATAGTTAATAAATATTTAAATCTAAATTTGTTCTAGATTATCAGCTTTCTGACATATATTTTCATTTTAAAAATCTACGTCTGTGTCCTAAAATCAAGCTATTAGAGTTGCTTTGTTTTTTTATTTGTCATTAAAGAATTACGGAAAAAATCACTTTCTGTATTTAAAGCTTTCTTATTATATTTAAATATATTTTGGAATTCGGTTTTTAGAACTAGAAGATACTTCAGAGTTTTTATAACACAAAAGTTTGGTTTTCTTTTTATATATGTATAAAAGCAGGGCCAGAGAATGAAGTGTCTTTATGAATAGGCACCAAAGTCTCAATTATTTAGTTGTAGAGGAAACATCTGGACCTAATATGATCTTTAAGAACTTTCCAGTTTGCATAAGAGGTTAAACTATGTTTAAAGAGTTTTACTGTATATTAAGATATAATTACTGTGAAATGTTTTTTAAAAATTAGGAAGAGTACACATTATAGGCTCAAAGGGCAGGGAGTTAAAGGGAAAATTGCCCAATTAGGATAAAAACCTCATGGGCAAAATGCTGGTTATTGTCAGCTGAACCTTGCTGGCACAAAGAGGGCAATAGGCTCTAATAGGGTTTCTTTCTCTGCTTTTACTAATGGAAGGAAAAGCATGCACCAACTCAACATTCAAGGGAGTTCAGGAAATTAAAGGAAAGATACTATTTATCATGATAGATTACCTATTTCTCTCTTTCATTTGCAAATACTTTACCTGAGAAGAATGTTATACAGGTGTCTTTAAGCATAATTTGAGTGTGTCAGAAATGAAAACAGAGTAGTTGGCAACCACCTCCTTTTTGTCACGGTGATGGGGACACTAATGACATGTTAGAAAGAGTTTTCTGAGACTTTGATGCCAAGTCATGCTGAAGCCCTACTGCTGACACATTCCCTATTAAGTCTTGATTTTAGATATAAAGAACCAGAGGGAGATGTTCTCCTCAGGTCTGCCAGAATTTGGGTTGACAGAAATTGAAAAGAGTGCTTGCATTGAAATGGAAAACTCTAGAGTAGTAGTGGGAAGTACCTACGTTTTATCAAATCTTGCTCTACTTGCATTTTAAAAATAAATGTAAACTAGTAAATATTTGTGCTTCGTAGATTTGTAATATTTTAATAAAATAAAAGGTTAAAACATTTTAGCCTGTATGTAAGACAGTGGTTCTCAACTGGGGTGACTTTGCCCCCCCAAGGGACATTTGGCAAAGTGTAGAGGCATTTTGAATTGTCACAACTAGGGGAGGGGTGCTCCGTGCATCTCGTGGGTGGAGGCCAGGCATGCTGTTCTGAACACCCTCTGTGCACATAGGACGCCGCCACTCACTACAAAGGATTATCTCGCCTAAAATGTCAGTGGTGCTGAGCCTGAGAAAGCTTCGTTTAAAGACAGTGTAACAGTTCTGATAGTGAAGCTGTATACAAGAAATCATTACTTACTTAAATTGAAGGCCTAGTGGTTAGGAGAAGATAAGCTTTTTAGTGCTAGCCTAGGAATCTTTAAGACATTAAGAAACACCATTTTTTTATTTGTACCAAATTAAAACTAGTGTAAGGTAGTTAAATATAGCTCTTTGAATCTCTTTTAAAAATCTCAATGGAAATGGATATCTTAGTTATATTAAAATTAAATCTACTAATTAATTATTTCTGGGAGGAGCTGACATAAATTTCATTTTAACAGTATTTTTGTCTGTAATTGTGTATGAAGTGTCTTTGAAAGTGATTGTCCTATAATGGAGTCATAATTTAACAATAATTTTATTTTCATGTATTAAGCACTACATGGTTTTACTGTAATGGTTAATTGAATACATTCAAATTATGCCATAAATGAATATTACACTTTAATGAAATATCCCTTTTGTGCCCTGGCTGGTGTAGCTCAGTGGATTGAGCGTGTGCTTGCGAACCAAGGAGTCACTGGTTTGATTCCCAGTCAAGGCACATGCCTGGGTTGCAGGCCAGGTTCCCAGTAGGGGGTGTGCATGAGAAGTAACCACACTTTGATGTTTCTTTCCCTTTCTTTCTCCCTTCCTTCCCCTCTAACAATAAATAAATAAAATCTTTAAGAAAAAAGACATATCCCTGAAATTAAATTATATTAAAATTTGTGGTTTAATAAATATAGGTGATTATAATTTACTAAACAAAGCGCATGTACCCTGGTAGAAAGCTTAGTAATATTAACTTTTTTTTCAGTTCAACAGAAATAGATGATATGCTTAGAAAATCTACAAATCTGCTGCTGACCAGAACTTTGAATAGCTGTTTACTGAACCTTATTAGAAAACCTCACATAGGTTTGACAGAGGTAGGTTTATAACCAAATGTTCCACAATATGAAAATTATTGTAAGTTAAGTTATTGCTGAGTATTATCCGGTAAAACTAGCTTTCTATTTCAAATAAAAGCAATGTCAAAAAAAAGCTATTTCAAAAAAAAGCAACATGAAGGAAACTTAAGCAACATGAAGGAAAAGTGTTTTACAGGGGGAATAGATACAGTACTTTCCCCTTATTTACTATTTTAGTCACCTATGGTCAACTGCAGTTTGAAAATATTAAATGGAAAATTTCAGAAATAAACAATTTGTAAGTTTTAAATGGCACACCATTTTGAGTGGCATGATGGAATCTCATGCTGTCCGACCCGGAGCATGAATCCTGCCTTTGTCCAGCTTATTCTCTCTATGTGCACCATCTACCCAGTAGTTACTTAGTAGCCGGCTGAGCTATCTAAACAACTGTCACGGTATCACATGTCACGCTTGTGTTGAAGAGTGCTTGTGTTCAAATAACCCTTATTTTACTTAATGGTGGATCCAAAGCACAAGAGTAGTGATGCTGGCAATTTGGATATGCCAAAGAGAAGCTGCAAAGGGCTTCCTTTAAGTGAAAAGGTAAGAGTGCTTGAATTAATGAGGAAAGAAAAAAAAATGTATGCTGAGGTTGCTAAACTCCTAAGAACCATCTTCTGTCTATGAAATTGTGAAGAAGGAAAAAATTCTGTGCTAGCTTTGTTGCACCTCAAACTGCAAAAGTTAAGGCCACGATGCTTGATAAGTTAAGATGGAAAAGGCATTAAATTGCGAATGGAAGGCATGAACAGAAAAAATGTTCCGATGACAGCAGTGTATTGTGCCAGGAAGTATTGAACCTATAAGAAGACTTCAGCAAGGGATCCCCCGAAATGTTATGACCACATTCACGTAACTTTTATTATAGTATGTTGCTATAATTGTTCTATTTTATTATTACTGATGTTAATCTCTTTTTGTGCCTAATTTATAAATTACACTTTATCACAGGTATGTATGTATGTATAGGAAAAAACAGAGTATGCATAGTGTTCAGCACTATATGTGATTTCAGGAATCCACTGGGGTGTTGGAATGTATCCCGTGCAAATAAGGGGAAAATACTATAGTTTATGGTGTTGTAACATACATGTAGATTTATAATGGCCAGACCTTATATGAAGAATGGAAATATTCACTTTTTTTTACTTGGTAAATGTATAAAATTTGAAAAAGTACTTTGAAACATTATTTTAAATTAATTGGCAGTTAGATTCTTGGTTATTTTGTTTTCTAATGATGGCATTCTTAAGTATTTGTAGCAGGCTTTTGAAATCAGGTAATCAGTTATATCCTGTAATGCTATAATTATGCATAAATGGTACAGTTACTAGAAGTAATCATCCTGTTTTTAAAAATCAAATAGCTTCTTGTACATATAACCGGATATATTTTGTATTTTCCAGCTAGTACAGATTATCATAAACACAACACACCTGGAACAAGCTTGCAAATACCTTGAGGACTTTATAACTAACATTACAAATATTTCTCAAGAAACTGTTCATACCACAAGACTTTATGGACTTTCCACTTTTAAGGTATGTAAAAATTCTGACCAAAGTTTTATTTCAATCACAATTGAAATAAAGCAATTTTATTGCTTATTACAAGCAAACTTTTTTTTAAGATTTTATTTATTTTTAGAGAAGGGAAGAGAGAGAGAGAGAGAGAGAGAGAAAATCAATGTGTGGTTGCCTCTCACATGGCCCCCACTGGGGACCTGGCCTGCAACCCAGGCATGTGCCCTGACTGGGAATCGAACCTGCGATGCTTTGGTTCGCAGCCCGTGCTCAATCCACTGAGCTATGCCAGCCAGGGTGCAAACTTTTAAAAATTAAAGAAAATTTTTATTATATACATGATTTCATTATATTCCTAACAATTGAATATTAGAGGTAATCATTGTCAGCAGTCAGCTGATAAATCTCAGTTCCCTTTTGGCATTTTAAACATCTTATTAATATGGAGAAAAGTATATTGATTTTCTATAGCTATGTTACATTTTGTTTATGTTTTGAAGACTTCCAGTAGTGCTGAATTGGTCTCATTGAATTTTCATTCATGTCTCTCAGTTCAGTAAATAATTTTTTATATAATGTGTATATGTGTGTGTGTTTAGAAATTAAAAATGTAAGATGAATGGTAAGTGTAAGATTGGCTTTATATCCTTAATTGGCTCTGATCTGAAGAAAAGTAAATATCTTATTATAGGTTATTAAAGTCCTGCTTTTACATGAACAGAAAGATTTCTGTTTGTGTAATACCATGAGATATACTGAAAGATTAATTAATGGTTGTTTTAAACAGAATGGAAGATTAAATACTTTCATAAATTTGTTTTATAAACTATTTTATTATTTTATTGATTTGGGGTTGTACAGACCTGAGATTGGCATAGTCTTGTAATATAAATTGCTTTGCATTTTGTATTTTGCTAAACAAATATAAACCACTTATTGATTCTTTATCTGTAAAATACACTTGCTAATTTAACCACACAGCCTTTTCTAAGTTTTCTATTAAAAAGAACTCTTGTCTTTCTGCTCTCATTTTATTGTAAATTACCCAATTTATCTCCTAAAATTATGGTATAATCACTTACACTTTAAAAATTCAGTAGACTTGTATTTAGAAATAACTAATTAAGTGTTAAGAGTAACTAGACTTTCAAAGTCCAGAAATTACCCTTAAATTCCTAAAATTATCTGCATGGTCCCCAAATCTTATGCTTCTGTGGTTATTCTAGAGCTCATGTAGTGCTCATCCTGGTCCAGAAGGCGCAAGTGTGGGCAATACCTGAGTGAGTACTTTGATAAAATTAGTTATTGAAACTGAGACAGAAGCTGGACGAAACAGACATTCATGTATCCAGATAAAAGAGTATAGTAACTAAGGGTATGTACTCTGGACATACAGAGTACAGAGTTAGACTGCTGTGTGACTTGGCACATTTTTTACTTTTGGTGATTCCCAATTTTGTTAACTATAAAATTAGAGTAGCAATGTATTACCTACCTCATGCAATTATTAATGAGGATTAATGGGGATACTTAGCACAGTTCTACTTGTACATCATCTATACTCTGAAAACTCTCTTAGGTGATGAGAATATAAAAATGTAACCCTATCTTTGAGAAGCTCACAGGAGAATAAACTATAAAAAAAACACTTGATGATATGGTAGGATAAGTGCCATTAACGTAAGAGAAAATCCACAAGGTTTCAGACATGTATTTATCCAAGGACAAATTGATTTTTTACTTTTATATTAGATTTTATACAATCCTCCTTCTATTTTTTATTGATCTCTGTCCTTATGTCCATGTGTTACTCATAGACTGTCAAGAAGGGATTCACTAAGGACTGGAGTTGTAAGCATATTTAACTGTTAACATTAAATTTAATAGGCTTACTCTGTACTCTGAATTGTCTTGACATCTGGTGTATGTAGGGGTCTTCAGGCAATTTCTAACTCAACCCACGCTATGGGACGTGGTGGACTCAGACTGAGGGATCTTGGAACTACACTTCTCAAATCTGCCTGTTAGGAGGGAATGCTTAGAAATGTTAGCTCTGGTCCATCATCCCTTAAACTGTAGATATTTGGCTGAAACTACAACTGCCATAGAATATCCTTCGGTTTTCTTGGACATCAAGAAATCAAATTTAGCCTTTATAAGTAGTAGAGCATCCTTGTTTTGTTGTTGTTGTTTGTTTTATTTTCATATAGAATGCAGGAAACCCTCTTGGTTTTATGAGAATAAGAGCTGTTTCAAGCTCAGTTATATGAAAGTCAAGTATTCTTCAGTTCTGCCTTTGGTCTATTTCAAGAGGAATTTATCATAAAGTATGATGTGAGGAAGCAATTCAACTTCAAGAATTGTTAAATAAATATTAAAGTGAATTTTTTAAGGAGATGACTACTCAGTCTGTTACCTCTTTCACAAGGAAGATTAAAGTACAGCCTTGGTTGCAGCCATTAGCATAGATTGCTTAGTTAACCTCTTAGCTGAATTGTTTCCAGTCCAGTGACTCTACCAAACATATTGCTATTTAGTTGCTTAATGATTATGGAAATAAACATTTACAAGATCCTCTTACTCTCACCTCCTTTTGCTTCCCCTCCAAAAAGCACATATGCGCACACAAGGTGCTTGATTTATATCATACATATTTTATGAAATATATAGATTATCTTGTTAGCTTGCCTTTTCATTTTGCTAAATCTGTGAGTGACACAAAAGAAGTAAGTAGTTTCTGCCCTCAAGCAGTACCTCAGCTCTTTAAAGTTAACCTGGACACATACTGAGAGCTACTTGAAACTAATATAAAACTTCTAACTGAAAAGATTTGCATCAGAATAGAGGGGGAAATGGGAATACCATTCCTTTTTAATCTGTGTAGTGAGAAATAACCTTGTTCTTTTTCTTTGACATCAGAATACTTTAACTTTGCTCCAGAGGGCTTTTCCACTCTGAAGCGTCCTTTCCTCTTGAGTATTGGCAGTGATTACAACTGTTAAGAGCCTAAAAGAAATATGCTTATGATTCTTTTTCTAGTTTGCCTTTTTAAAATCTGTTGATGGCTATGTAACAAAGATTTTTCAGGATTATAGCTAAAGTGACGGTAGTAGATTGTCTTTAAGGGCTTGAAATTCTCTCCTATGGAGCTAGGATGTAGTACATGGCCTTTAAAAAAATATTTTTCATTGAACTGTAACATATACATATGAACATGTACAATTTGTAGCAGCACAGATTATAAACATACACTGCTCAATTAATTATTAAAAAGTGAATCCAGACTTCTGGCATGTAAAGAGATTGGAAGTTGCTCTATCCTGACAAGTAAAAAGCTGAGGAAACTGAAAAATAAACAACCCTTCTATAATTTGTCAGAGAATGAGATCGTAGGGCAAACTATTGCCCCCCAAGTTAGAGAGACAGTCAGGCAAATACAGAGAATCACAACTTAACGGGGCAGAAACTTCTGCAGGAACCACTGCTGGGCTGGGGAAACCTGAACTGTACTTGATAAATTGCTGGAGACTCAGTATGGATAAGTCTGAAGATTAAAACCCCTAACCATGGGGGAGGAAGTGGGTGGAGGGTGGGCCTACACTTTTGTGAGTTTTACCTCCTGGGGCCCTACCAGGTGCTCCCAGTGACTATTAGAGAAAAAATTATTTTGGGCTTCCAACAGGAGAAAGGTAAAAGTAACCATTGAAATACACCAGTGTTCTGTTCTTAAAGCATTTTATGCTTCCCAATAAGACCTAACCTGGGAACAAACTATATATGTGTGTAAACCATTGGGGTTTTATCAGAGCCTAACCAAACTGGAGGAAGGCAAATATTCAACCCATCCTGTTCCATCTAAGGGGTGGGAATGAGAAGCACTTGTGAAATTCACAGTCAAGGGCCAAAGCCTAGACACTTCCCTTTCCTGCATACCTTGCTACCACAATACCAAAGTCCTGTTTGCTGCAGTTCCTTTCGCCCAGCACCATTATGTTTGTCTATCAAGAAGAAATTATAAGACAGACTAAAAGGAAATTTAAAGAGATAGAATAAGTATTCAAATCAGATTCAGATATGTCAGGGATATTGGAATTATTGGGCCAGGAATTTTTTTTTAACTCTAATTAATATGATAAGGGCTTTAATGGATAAAGTAGACAACATGCAAGAACAGATGCATAATGTAAGCAGAGAGTTGGAAAAGCTAAGAAATAATTTTTTTAAAATGCTGGAGATTAAAAACACTGTAATAGAAATGAAGAATGCCTTTGATAGACTTAGTAGTAGATTGGACATGGCTGAGGAAAGAATCTCTGATGATCTTTGCATTACCTTAGGGATGGCTCTTCCCCTGTCTTGAAGAATAGCACATAGATAGATGTTTCTCACAATATATTATTAGGGAATTTTGAATTAATAGTGAGATACCACAGTATACCTACTTGAATGGCCATAGTCCAAAACCCTGATACCACCAAATGCTGGTGAAGATGTGGAGCAACGGGAACTCTCATTCACTGCTGGTGGGAATGTAAAGTGGTACAGCGAATACGTTCTCCACTCCGTGGATTGTCTTTTTATTTTGTTGATGATTTCTTTTGCTGTGCAAAAACTGATTAGTTTGATGTAGTCCAATTTGTTTATTTTTTCTTTTGCCTCTCTTGCCTGGGGAGATATGTAAGATAAAATGTTGCTATGTGCAGTGTCTGAGATTTTGCTGCCTATGTTTTCTTCCATGATTTTTATGGTTTCAGGTCTAACCTTTAAGTATTTGATCCATTTTGAATTTACTCCTGTTTGTGATGTAAGAAGGTGGTCTAGTTTCGTTTGTTTGTATGTATTTTTAATTTTCCTAACACTATTTATTGAATAAACTATCTTTAGCCCATTGTATGTGTTTGCTTCCTCTGTTGAATATTAGTTGACTATAAAGGTGTGGGTTTATTTCTGGGCTCTCTGTTTTGTTCCATTGATCTATGTGTCTGTTTTTATGCCAGTACCATGCTGTTTTGAGTATACATCTGATAAGGGGTTAATATCCAAAATTTATAAAGTACTTTCAAAACTCAACACCAAAAAAACAAGCAACCCAATTGAAAAATGGGCAGAAGACCTGAATAGACATTTCTCCAAAGAGGACATACAGATGGCCAATAAGCATATGAAAAGATGCTCAACATTACTAATCATCAGAGAAATGCAAATTAAAACCACAGTGAGATACTATATCACACCTGTCAGAATGGCTACCATTGATAAATGAACAAACAAATGCTGGTGAGGACATGGAGAAAGGGGAACCCTTTTGCACCGTTGGTGGGAATGCAGACTAGTGCAGCCACTGTGGAAAGCAGTATGGAGATACCTCAAAAAATTAAAAATGGATCTACCTTTTGACCCAGTGATTCCACTTGTAGTAATACATCCAAAGGAATGCAAAACACTGATTAGAAAGAACATAAGCACCCCTATGTTCATTACAGCATATTTACAGTCGCCAAGTTATGGAAGCAGCCCAAGTGTCCATCAATAGAAGTGTGGCTAAAACAACTATGGGACATTTATACAATGGAATACTACTTGGCTGTAAAAATGGAGGAAAATTTTTACCCATTGTAACAGTATGGATAGACCTGGAGAATATTTTGCTAAATGAACTAATCCAGTCAGAGAAAAACAAAAATACCACATGATTTTGCTCATGTGTGGCATCTAATGAACAAACTGAAGTAACAAGCAAAACGGAGAAAGACTCATAGATGGAGAGCAAATGACAGCTAGTGGAAGGGCAAGAGATTAGGGGTGGAGGGATTGAGCAAAAAGGAAAAAGGACTCATGGACAGACATGGACAAGTGTGGTGATTACTGTGGGGGTGGGGGTGTAAGGCTAACTAAATGGTGATGGGAAAAACACAATAAAGATTAAGTTTTTAAAAAGTGGTACAGCCACTTTGGAAGACAGTTTAACAATTTCTTATAAAACTAAACAAATTCTTACCATAGAATCTAGCAGTTACACTCCTTTTTATTTACCCAGAGGAGTTGAAAACTTAGTCCACACAAAAGCTCACACATGAGTTACAGCTGCTTTAATCCTGATTGCCAAAACTTGGAAACAACCAAGATGTCCTTCAGTAAGAGAATGGATAAACTCTGGTACATTCAGACAATGGAACGTTATTCAGCACTCAAACACAATGAGCTATCAAGCTATGAAAATAAATGGAAGAATTTTAGATGACACACTAGTAAGTGAAAGAGGCTGATCTGTAAAGGCTTCCTATTGCATGATTCCAGTTATGTGCTATCCTGGAAAGGGTAAAACATGGAGAAAGTAAAAAGATCAGTGGTGGCCATGGGTTGGGGTTGGGAGTCGGGGAGAGATGCGTAGATGGAGCACAAAAGATTCTTAGGGCAGGGAAACTTCTCTGTACGAAACTATAATGGTGACTATATGTCATTCACATTTGTCCAAATCCATGGAATGTATAGTACCAAGTATGAACGCTCATGTAAACTATGGACTTTGGGTGATAATGATGTGGGTTCACTGATTGTAACAAATGTACCACTCTGGTAAGGCATGTTGATAGTGGAGGAGACTGCAAATGTAGGAGCACATGGTTTATAGGATATCTGTATACATTCCTTAGTAAGAATTATTAAAATTTCTCACTTGAGTTATAATTCTTAAATTATTTTACATATAAAGTTGATTTATTATTGTACTGCTAGCACAATTGCAGTATTCTTGACTGATTATGTTTCAGTTTTTGCTTATATGCTTCGTGTGTGGTCTTTTGTATTATTGGTGAAGTTTTGTAGAATTTCTTGTTTTGTTGTGCAGCTTGATTGTGATCCTTAGAAGTTGTGCACGTCACATTTATTTCTTTTGTTACTGGTTACCACCAGCTTCTCCTGTTCTTATCTTTTCCCATTAGAGAGGGCTGCATAAAGCAGTTTTATGCTTGCAGCTAATTTAATACATTTTAACTACATAAAATCCTAAAAGGTAGATTGGAGAAAAGCAAAACTTACATATTTATTGAACAGAATAAATAATTAAACCAATTATACACAAAAGTAAATGACATAAATAATGAGGATGCTACTTTGCCAAAAACATAAAAGCTAACAGTAAAAGCAAAAGCATGTTGTTTTAGTTCTATAAGCAAAAGTGGAAGATCAACAAAATTTATAGACTGCCTCAACCCATGGATACATGAAAAGTGCTCAGCTTTCTGTTTTTCTGTAATTTATCATCAGTGATCACTTAACTATAGCAAGTGCCTCTTGTAAAGGTGGTAGGAAGCAGAAATAGAATAGGGAAGGAAATGGCTGAGGAGTACTTTAAAAAGCTACTTGTATCAGATGATTTGCAAACCTGATGACAAACAACCTAGAATACCTAAGAAGTGGCAGATGCTAGCAAAGCCCCTAGCCATTCTTTAACACTTTGGAGATACAACAGCCCCTGAAAACTGGAAAGGTAAAAATGTAGCACGGACCTTTTAAAAAGGAAAAGGAGGTAATTTAGATGATTTGAGAATTAGAAAAGTAGTTAATTTATAATGATCTACAACAATACCAGATAATTCAGAAGCTGGATTTTGAATTATTCTAGACTTTGATTCTAGGTCAAAACCTATATTGCCCTTTCCTCTATATTGCTAGAAGTGGAGTAGCTAGCAAATGGCTGTGTGAGGGATTTAGATTTTTCTAGGGCAGGCTACTTTGATATTTTGTTCTGTCTAAAGTAAGAGTTTGTGTCTCAAAACACATAACTGTGAACAAAGCAATAATTGGTTGGAACTTTCCATCTATGCTGACAATCAGTTTTGGCCTGGGAGTATGTATAAAATGATACATATTTCTATTGTTCTGTGCTAATTACTGACAAGATATGGAATGGTTCTGAACCATTAGGATTTTTTTATCTAAAAGGGCAGATATTTATAGATACAGAGGTCTGGTGGGGTGGGGTTAGGGGGCGGAAGGGGATTGAACAAAAAAGAGAAAGGACTTGTGGACATGGACAATAGTGTGGTGGTTGCAGGGGAGGGGGTAAACGGTAATGGAAAAAATACAATAAAGTATAATTGGAGCTTAAAAAATAAAAGGGCAGGTAACTACAAATAAACAACTGAAGTATGTAATAAGTAGATAAATTTGGTCCTATAGTCATGTTTGATTTGGTTTTATACTGTTTCGAATTTGAGTACCTTTAGATGACATGCATTTATGCTTTACAGCTTTACAATCATCCTGCCCACCACAATCATCTTGTCTGCCATACTCATTTGTGTTACTGCTGGACCTGCGAGGCTTTTGGGTATTTGTAGAAGACACAATTCATATCCCAAAGCCTTCAGCTCTTTTTTTAATCACAGTAATATAATATAATGAAAAACTGGTGAAAAGTAGCCATTTCACTAGATTAATTTGAAGCATAAGCAAGCAAATTTTTTAAAAAATGTTTCATTTTAGGGATGAAATATAAGAATAAATTAACTTTTCTTGGTTGTTACACTGATGTCTAAAATAGCTAAATAAAAATTCATAACATCTTAAATTGATTCCTCTTTCTACCTAATTTTTTTTACATTGGTACAGTAGTTCCCACTTATCCTCAGTTTTGCTTTCCATGGTTTCAGGTACTGTAGTCTGAAAAAATTAAATGAAAAATTCTAGAAAGAAACAATTTACCATTTTAAATTGTGTGGTAAATCCCCTGCCATCCCATTCTGTCCCGCCTGGGCTGTGAACCATCCATTCAGCCAGCATCTCCATGCTGTCTGTGCCACCTGCCCAGTAGTCACTTAGCAGCCCACTCAGTTATCAGATGAACTGTCTGTCGCAGTTATCACAGTGCTTATGTTCAAGTAACGCTTATTTTACTTAATAATGGCCCAAAGCATAAGAGTAGATGATGCTGGCAGTTCAGATCTGCCAAAGAGAAGCCTTAAAGTTCTTCCTTTAAGTGAAAAGATACGTATGTGTGTACACATGGGGAGAAAAACATTGTATATATAGCATTCGGTATTACAAGTTTCGGTCATCCATTGGGGGGTGTTGGAAAAGGAAGAATCACAGATAATGGGAGACTACTGTAATCTCCATTTTTTTGCCTCCTTTCCTGGAAAATCTGGAGTTAGCGTTGATCTATTTCGGTTTAATCGTTCCTAACTAATTACTAGGTTTTGATGTTTAGTCTTACCTCTTTTTCCCGCCTTTGCCTATAGTATCAGTAGTGACATTGGTTAATGAGTTGGGTGCTATGTGCTACTACCATTTAGAAATTTCTAGATTAAGATCATAGATTATTGGCGCCTCATTTCTTGAATTAGAGCAGGGAGAAATTAGCTAGACAGTATACCTTAGTTTTCATAGTTCCAACTTCATCTCCTGGTTGGACTTTTTAGGGCTCAGAAAAATGTCATACAAGTATTCCCCTTGCTTCAGGTGAGTAATTTTAAGTGTAGCCTGTTTTTCTAGAATGTTCAGTGAAATGTTTCAAATAAGATACTTGTATTAATCAGAGCTATTAACAGAAAATTGACAAGAATTGGCAGAAAAACCAACTCAAACTGTCTTAAACAATAGAGGAAAATTATTATCCAGTGTGACTGGAAATTCCAAGAATACAGCAGATTTCATGTAAGGTGAAGCCAGCTGCTCAGAAGATGTCACCAAGGACCCCAGAGTCCCTCCATCTTTCAACTCTGCTTTATGTAATTTGGCCTCATCTTGAGACTACATGGTGACCTGGCAGCTGTAGACTCTCTCATTCTGGTAGCAATGGCTGCCCCATCACAGTTCCAAACCTCATATCCTCATGCCCTATCGTTGGAAGGAAGAGAGAGTCTGCATCTCCACTAGCTGCTATGGAACTCCCTGTGGATGAGAGAATGATAATTGCTACTTGACTTCAGTTCATCAGTATCCATCCTTGGAGCTGAATATAGGTTCACTTCTGTCAGACCAGAGACATGTGAATGGAGGCAGAGTAATTTTCCAAAATATTTGGGGCCTGTTCCAGGAAGGGGCAATGGATGATAGACAGTAAATCATTGATTTACTAAAATGTTTAGTTGTTACTACATAGCTTTTATTCAAAACACACATACTTATGGTCTAGGAAGTCTGGGGTGAAGTTTGTGCTTATGTATGTTTTAAAAAGTTCCTCAGGTTGTTCTGTTGCACACCTGATACTGAGAACCACTGATACAGTTCTGCCTACAGGGGGCACTGTTTCTTTTTAAACAAGCAAAGGAAGAATTCATTGCTTTGCTTATAAACTGAATCTTTTAAAATTTAATTTAGGACTTAGTTGATATATTCCTGAGTTTCTGGTGAGGGCATAAGGATTGAGAGTATTTGGTTTCAGCTGTAAAACTCTTCAGGAATTCCAAGCTAATTTCCTAATAGTCTCTAAATTATAGTTAGTAATCTTTCTTATTTTTAAAAAGATTTTATTTATTTATGTTTAGAGAGAGGAGAAGAGAAGGAGAAAAGGGGAGAAAAACATCAATGTACAAGACAAATATTGATTGGTTGCCTTTCACACACCCACAACTGGGGACCTGGCCTGCAACCCCTGACTGGGAATCGAACTGGCGACCTTTTGTTCGGTTCGCAGGCCAGCACTCAGTCCACTGGATCGCACCAGCCAGGGCAGTAATCTTTTTTTAGAAATGTATTAGCAAATAATTCAGTGTCCCTGTGTGTGAGTCTAGGAAGAGTTACAGTAAGAACCTTTCCTGTCTTTCTTTACTTGCTCCTCTTTCTTTAAAAGTAGAGTGTAGTGAGTCACTTCATACATACAGTTCATGCACATATGTTTTCTCATGATTATATTTGTCGGGATTATAAAATAAGCAGAGTCCTTAGTCTTTAGCAAAGTTCTTTCAAATGTTGACTTTAAAACACATTCCTGCTTAGAACTACTGTCTGAACTGCTAGTGACTCACTTAGAGTTTCTTATTTACTCTTATAGCCTGTGGGAAGCATGGATACACTTTTAAAAATATAAGTAGCCCCCCATCCCCAAATTTTATTTAACAGTGAAAAGTTATCTTAACTGATAGTTTATGGGAAAAGTGGAACCTGCTCCTGTTGTCGCCTCAGAAAAGTAGTAGATTAATCAACAAAGTTCTAGAGAATAACAAAAAGTATTTTTGAATTTTTATATTTTCCTTTATTTTTGCTTAGTTCCTTTACAGAAAATCAGTAGCTTTTGAATCACTTTATGCAGAAAGCATATAATTATAATGACTTCATGTAACTGTAGTGTGAATGATTTCATCATCATCTATAATGTTTCTTTCTTCAGATAGTGTTTGTTTTCCCCCATCACTTCAAAGTTTGAAGATATTTGGTCCCTCTCCCCATCTTACCTTTTGGTTAATGTTTTACTTGTCCCATATTGCTTTTAAAAATCCAGGAAACAGAGGACTCAAAGAACTTACATGTACAACCCATGGACATGAACTGAGGGGGTGGGGAATGCTGGAGGGTTGGGGGGCAGGGTAGAAGGGGATAAAGGGGAAAAAATTGGGAAAACTGTAATAGCATAATCAATAAAAATACTTAAAAATAAAAATCCAGGAAAATCTGAAATAACATTTTTATTTAATTTAACAAAATTCTATGTAGTAAAAAGGGGAATTAGGAAGTATACCAGTGATTTTAAAGGTGGACTTAAATTAAGATCTTAAAAAGATAGTTATTTTTAAAAATAGCTAAAATTTCACCAAGTAGTTTAATGCTGTGAGTTTGAAGGAGAGAAGTCTCTTGATACTGGTTTTTAAAGTTTTGTCAGGCATCTCTTCTCCTCCCTGCTTACACTAAAGGCATGCCAGAAAAACGAGAAGTCACGTATGACAGCCCTAGTGCAGGTGCCCAGGAGGCAGAGGACAGGAGCAAACAAACTGCAGATTCTCTTTGCCTGGGATAGAATGGAGGTGGGTTGAGTATTAAGGGATGATTATTTGGTTCTGGGCTATATGCCTCCCTTCCCTGGCCGCCTTTTGGAGTTGCAGTCTGACTTCATTGCTATAGTGACCTGTATTCATCTGCTTATCTTCAGTAAAGGTAGTGAGACATGAAGTAGAGAGGACTGATGAACGCTGGGGCAAAATGCAAAGTGGTAGATAAACAGTTATATTTCTTTGACATATTGGCATGTAAGTGGTATCACCTTACAGCAAGCATGGAACATACATGCTTAAAGGCTTGAGCCGCCATGTAAGAAGTCCAGGTGCCCTGGAGCCACCACGCTGTGAGCAAGCCACACTGCATGGAGAAGCTACCTCCTTCAGGTGCCAGATGTGTGAGTGGAGAAGCCTCCACGTGCTTCTAATGCCCAGCTGTTGAGTCTCACTCCCAGCCCTCAAGTTGTCCCAGCTGAGGTCCAGATATAAGGGGGCAGTCACCCCACTGTTCCCTGCCTGCATTCCTAACCAGTGGAACCTGTGAGCATAATAAAATGTGTGTTATTTTAAGCCACTAAGATTTGGGGGTTAGTTTGTTACTCAACAGCGGTAACTGGAACAGCAAGTAACATAAACCTTTCTAGCCCACATGATCTTTTTTCACTACACATTTACTATACATGTAGTCAGTACTAATTTGTTAATAATTATTCATTCTGCCCTGGCTGGTATGGCTCAGAGGACTAAATGCCGACCTGCAAACCAAAGGGTCACTGGTTCGATTCCTGGTTGGGGCACATGCATGGGTTGTGACTCATCCCTGGTAGAGGGGGTGCATGAGAGGCAACCACACATTGATGTTTTTCTCCTTCTCTTTCTCTCTCCTTCCCCTTCTCTCTAAAAATAAATAAATAACGTATTTTTCAAAAAATAATTCTCCATTCTGTGATTATTTTATTTGTGGTACTTTTCTATCCCAGCTAGATTATAAACTTTTTGAAGACAGTAGTTATTTTTAAAATATTTTATAACAAATACTCACCTACTGCCTACTTGGTTGTAAGCACTGTTCTAGGTGCTGGAGATAAATTAGTGAACAAAAACAGACATAAACTTCCTGCCTTAATGGTGCTTATGTTTTAGTGGATGTTTTGTGCCTATTACCTTACTCAGAGTCCTGGATTTACAGTGGCTCATCAGTGATTGATAAATGCTAATATTAAGCTTTTCAATTTTAAGATTTTTCTGAGGAGATTAGCATTGCATTAGAAATTTTAGTAGAGGAACACTAATAAGTTGTTATAAGTAACTTTAAGTTAGAACTCATTTTCTACTGCCATTTTTATTCATTCATTACATTTGTTAGTATTAACTTAAATTCCTTTTTTATATAAAGTAGTATTTACTCTCTTCTGTAGTTGAGGAGAGACACCATTGGAAGTTTTTATTGTCTGTCATGTTTGTGTTAGATCTCTGAGTAGGGAGAGAAGAAAAGTCTTTCTTGAAATCCCTATTCCAATTCTACTGTGAAGGCAGGCATGCAGATGGAAAGACGGTAGCAGTGGTTTGTTTTCTTCAACCCAGTGTGGCAGTGAGTAGTAAGTAGTTAGACGTTGTGAAAATTAGAGAGGGAGCCAAAAAAGGCATTGAAATGTGGAAATGATATACAGTGTTTTGATCGATCACATTTACCTTCTCTTACACTGTTCTTTTGAAAATTTCTTAAGGCACACAAACCAAAATACCTAAGTAAGCATTCCTGATTATATTTTTAAAGTTACAACTCAAATGGCATGTCCTCCACAAAGCTTTTTATCAAATAAGTAGTAATGATTTCCTCCTTTGTTTACTCAGGATGCCTCATTACACCTTTAATGTAGCACTAGTCGTGTTTTGTTATGTTCTGTCTCTCCCCGGACTGTGAGGTCCTTGAGGGTGGGAGCTGTCTTCCTCATCTCAGTATCTTTATAATGCTCTTCTTCATAGACACAATATAAATTATATGTTAGTTTAGGTTGTGTTGAAATGTAGTATGTGACTAATAATGACACTTCAGTACATTCTATCATGTCTGAGTGAGAACCCACCACTCAGACATGATAGAAGATATCATTTCTTCTTTTTGTAGTCTCTTAAGGTAGAAGTTTCAGTTATTGGTTTGAGATGTTTCTTTTATAATTTAGGTATGTGTAGCTTTTGTCTAAGCACTTCTTTCTTTGCATCCCATAAGTTTTGATATTGTGTTTTTGTTCATTTATCTCAGAACATTTTCTAACTTTTATCATGATTTCTTCTTTGACCCATTGGTTATTTATTTGAGTCTGTTGTTTAATTTCTACATATTTGTGAATTTTCCAAATGTCTTTCTGTTATTAATTTATAACTTCATTCCATTGTGGTTAGAGAATATACTTTGTATGATTTCAGTCTTTCAAAGGCTTGTTTTGAGGCCTAGTATGCTATATTCTGGATAGTGTCCCATGTTCACTTAAGAATAATTCATGATTTCCTGTTGATGAGAAGGGTGTTCTGTAGATGTCTGTTAGGTTTAGTTGGTTTATATTGTTGGTCAGATCTTTGCCTATTCACATCTATTTCTGAATCCCTGTAGTGATTTTTTTCATTTTATTTATTGTAGTTTTCAACTGTAGGATTTCTATTTTTTTACATAATTTCTCTGTATTTTATATTATGTATTTTGTGAGATATTGTTTTTATATTTTGGTTATTTAGATGTGGTTTTCTTTAGTTCTTTGTACCTATTTTAAATAACTGATTTAAAGTCTTTGTCATATAAGTCTGATGTCTATGCTTCCTTAGGGAAAATTTCTGTAAATTGCTTATTTTTCTGTGTATAGGTGGTACTTTCTTGTTCCTTTGTGTTATAAATTTGTTGAAAACTGGACATTTAAAATTATATAATGTGGCAACTCAGAAAGTCACTTTCTCCTCTCTCTCTGAGAATTAATGTTTTTTTCCTGGTGGTTATTTTGTAGCTTTTTAAAATTAACTGTATCAAGTGGCCGCAGAAGTCCCTGCTTGTTTAGCTCAGTGACCAGCTAATGATTGGACACAATCATTAAAAATTCCTTAAAAGTCTGGGACCAGTGAGCCCCCCAGGGTTTGTTGAAGGACTGTGTATTGGAGCATGCTTCAGCACTCAGGCACTTGACAACTCTGCCTTAGCCTTCACTTCCTGCTTGCAAATTGCTTCACGGTCAGCCTTAGATGAGAGCTTAGAGCCTTCTCAGGTTTTTCCTGAGCATGTGCACAGCCCTGCATAACCTTCTACATGTACATTACTTTCAGGACTCCCAGGAATATGTCAGAGGTTTTCAAAGCCATTTACTGACATCTCATTCCTTAGATTTTCCTTTTGAGCTTTTTGGTTGGCCTATTGTATGCCCTGTTACCCACTGCTTAAGGCATTTGCAATGTGAAACAGTTGCCTGTGATTGTTGTCCACCAGTGTCCCCAGGACTAGGCTTTTTGCACTGGACAAGCCCCACTTTAGGTCCATATAAAAACATCCCTTAAAGTAGGGTCTTCCAGGGAACCACCACATAGATCAAATAATGATAATTCTGTAGGGCTATGGCTTTGAAGGAGGTCCAAGCCATTCGCCCCCCTTTGATGGCTGACAGGCTGCCCGTTTACACCACAGCGGGGGGATGTTGATTTTCAAGGATATTGCAGAGCTGGAGCAGGGGAGGGAGAACAGAAATAGGGTATATTAAAATGTCACAAAGCTTGCTTTCTTACCAAGATTCAGCTATTTTTTTTAAAAAATAAATGCTGTCTGGATTGCTACAAGTTTTCAGTTAATATCCAGAGTTCTGGAAAAGTTGACTTTGACAAGTTTTGCTAGTTTTTCTCATTGCTTTTATGGAGGAGAGAGTGTTTAGAGATCCTTACTCTGCTATTTTTACATCAGTTCCTTTATTTCTTTTTTCCTCCTCTGAGAAGTTAACTATTTTTTTTTTTGCCTCTTCAACTCAAAACACCAACAAATATTTTATATCTTCTGTGATAGTCCAACTTAATTTCTCTCAGTGGATTGGGGTGGTCTTCTGCCTTCTTCACAACTTCTGTTTTTCTGCTTCTTTTTCTCTAAAAATTATTTTTAGACCTGTGAGAACAATTCAGAGTTAGTAAGTCATAATCATCCTACCACATAAAGACAAAAAAGGTGATAGTAACGTTGCCAAAAACATAGAGTACTGCCAGCCAAAAAGGCAGTCTTCTTGGACTTTGAATAAATGGCTAAAATATTAGACCAGAGAAAAACATAAAGCAAAATTTAGAATTTTAAGAAAACTTATTTTATTATCTGCTTCTGTAACTGTTCCGTATTTGTTGTTATTTCACCCTCTTTTAGGATGCTCGACATGCGGCAGAAGGAGAAATATATACCAAACTTAATCAAAAAATTGATGAGTTTGTTCAGCTTGCTGATTATGATTGGACAATGTCTGAGCCAGATGGAAGAGCTAGTGGTTATTTAATGGATCTTATTAACTTTTTGAGAAGCATCTTTCAAGTGTTTACTCATTTGCCTGTAAGTATAAAATTTTTTCAAAAAATTATAATTTTGCTTACTAAAGTATATTTTAGAATTCAATTTCAGTTTGAGGTTTACTTGTTTAAACCAACTTCCTAGATTGAGTATACTTCCTCTTCCATTATTATAATTCAATTTGTGAAGAATCCTAACTTACACAATTGTTTGAAATTTTGGGGTTTTTTTTACTTTTTAACTGAAATACCTACAATCCTCTTTCTATGAAAACCAAAATAAAACTGTGAAATTGACAGTGTAGACTTATATAGAGATAAGCTATAATAGAAGTAGTTTTCATAAAAGTCAACATGGCTTTTCCAGCTAGAAAAGACCAAGACATTATTGGATATTTTCAGGACAGAGATTAAAATAAAATGGGAGCATTGTTCTATCTTGACATATAGTCATAGTGTATCTGTATCTTGAACAATCTGTTGATGAAACATTACCTCCAGAAAATGTATAAGGGGACATTTGAATGTGAATAAGCTCAAACATTGGCTTCTTCAGATAAGGAATGCAAAGACCAAAGAGATTGTGGTGGAATGAACATGTGCTCTTTAGGTATATTCAGAAATAATAGAACTACTGTTAAAATGTGAATGGACTAGTCTTCATACAAATAAAATAGAAAAAAAGTTATTGACTTTTCCATCTCATGATAAGATATATCTGAACACAAATATAAAGTATGTAATTTGAAGCGTACCTGCTTCCAACCATCTCCTTTTTTTAAAATGAAAAATAAAGATTATTTTCCTCATCTTTTACTCTTTCCCTATCAGGAGTTGCTCCAGGGCCCGGTTAGAATAGTTTAAGGAAGGTGTTACTGAACAAAGAAAGAGAAGAATATCTTTAAAGAGATTATAATGGTGGATCTGTGCCAAAGAACTTTGAGAAGCTTACCTAGGGATGTTATTATATTCCTACTGCTGTCCTTGAGTTACAAAGGGGAACCTTTATATATATTTAATTTTTATATCAACTCTTTTCTAAGAAGTACTCTTCATATAGTATGTGTTCAATAACTGTTGAATTAATTTAAATTCATTGTGTCAGTAGAAGTCTTCCTGCTTCTATCCAAAAGCAATCCTCAGGAATAAACACACGCTTGTGTATGCACATCTCCACAAATGTACACCCATCGTGTTTTCATGTTGTAATACCTGGCTCATGGGCTGGCGTGAGCCAATAGGTAGGAATTTTGTGCATGACTGTGGTGGGATTAAGAGAGTTATACAATAGAAACATTTGGGGTAAATGCCTCGCCTCAGGAGGCTGACATCTGCAGAGAAATCCTATTTTCTCATAGGACATATTCTGATGACATTGAGAGAGACACACTCCTTGCCTAACTATAGTACTCATCTGATATTTTTAATAGTTTTAGGTGAGTTTTCATATGCCATTTTGAATTTTTATGGCACCTAATATGTTTTTTTCTGAAAAGGAAATAAATTTTTATACAATGTAATCAAATTTGACAATAAATATAGGGCATGACCAAATAAAAAGTATAGTTCACAGTTAAGAAAAGAGAAAATGGTTAACTATTAGCATAATTCTCGAGCAAAAATAAAATTATTGACTACAGTAAACTTTAGCAAAAGTTGATAATTATATTAGGGCTTAGTGTATTAATTCTCTGAAGCCCTGAAATTATGTAAAATATTCTATTAGATTATTTACTTTCAAACAAAGAAAAGAGGCAATATTATTAAATGTATTATTTTTCTAAGCAACATATGGTATTATATAGACTACTATTTTTATTTAAATGTTTTAAGCTAAAAATGGTTCATTCATTTCAGGTTCCCTTTGACACAAATAGAGAGAAAGGTTCTAGACTCCTTCAAACTTCAAAGAAGCCTCAAAAGATATTTATATATGACATTCAGTCCCAAGTCATCAAGCTTAAGCAGAACTAGTTGTCCCACTTACAGACATGAAGAGTTAAAATATCGGGGCTAGTTTTAGCCCCATGCACTGTCCTTGGTTTTGGTGATGCTCAGGGAACAATGCCATGAGTTAGAGTCAATGGGAGCTGTGAAGCCAAGATGGTTTCAAATGGTTTAAGTATTAGCCAGTACTTAAACTGTATGGTGAAGGTGTTTCTCTCACCACCCCAACCCTAAAAATGTACCTAACACAGAACACTTTTAGTTTAAAATCTGCACTCTTAGCTTTACTGCATATTTAATTTTTTGTTAGTCCCTATTAGTGTTGCAAAAGCATATTTTCTCGATCAGAGATAGTCATGATGTGGCTGCCCGGTAAAAGTTCTATTAGTTCCAAGAAAGTTATAATCCACCCAATAGAATTTTGTTCTCTGTCACAGTCTATGAGAACAGTAGAAATTAGTGGGTAATGATAGTTTTGACAGAGCCCAGGGAAAGAACTTCATCATTTTCACTTTTCAACTGCACTGTGGTAGCAGTAGAAATCTGTAGGATTTGGAGGATCACTGCTATTTTCACTTTAAATACCTCTATTGATGACTGAGAGAATTGGTATATTATTTATTTCTCTCACTTGTTTCTCTAAGAGTCAGCCAGTGCAAGCCTATGCAGGAGATGCAAAAATGAAGTTTCTTTGCTTCCATTTTAATTTACCTATTCATCTGCATTTCCCCGTGCTCTAGCAGAGAAGCCAGGCTCTCTGCTGGCCATAGGAGTTAGCAGCAAACTAAATAGGCAGTATTTATAATAATCACAGGTATTTCACCATTACCCAAAATATTTAGCTCTGTCACTAAATATATTATCTGCTTCAAGGAACTTGTCTTTTCATGACTCAATTAGAGCTAAATACATTTATCTTTTATTGTTCTTGAGGACCAGGGTGTGAAGTAAGGAGCTTATAGGAAGCACTCTAGAGTTAGAAAGACTTATGTTTAAACCTTAGATTTATAATTTACTGACTATGATCCTGGCAAGTTGCTTAACCTTTCTGAGCCTCTTACCTTCTGCAAAATGGGCAAAATCCATTTTCCCAGAGGATGAATTAAAATAATGTGTAAAGAAGTTGCCTGGCAGGGTGTTTGGCATAAAGTAGATACAATTAACGAATGTTTTGTCTTCTCCCTTCTTCCTCTGTTATTGTTTAAGGTCCTTTAGAGTATTAGTTTTATTTTAACGTATTTTAATTTTATCTTGTATTTATGCATGTATTTTAACTATTTAGCTGTGGATTCTGTACTTTTGCATTAAACAACCATTTAAAAAATTGTGGTGAAAAAATCACTATGAAGCATATTTATTTCAAATTATTATAGCTTGAGTACAGTGCTTTCAGTGGCTAAGGGTTGATGCTATTATAGCTAATGTCATTGAAGTCTGATTAGCATATGAAATAAATATTATTTTATCCCTGTATTAGTACTCTAGGAATCAGCAGTTTTTATTACTTCAAATATGTAAATGGCCCTTTTTGTTTCTATTAATTTTTTCCTTGACAGTTAGAAAATACAGCTAAATATAGAAGAAAATAAAAATTATTTATTATTTATAAAAGGATTACTGCTGCTAACATTTTGGCATATGTTCTACAAGTCATCTTTTTAATGTATTTATGACACTTATTTTAAACCTAATTAATAAGCAAGCTTTAGGGGTTTTTTAAAATAAGATTTTATATTAGCTAAACAATTTAAAATTAGAAGAATTTAAAACAGCATTAAACATTCATTCTCCACTTACATGTATATAAATAGAAGAAATTGTTGAGCAGCTCAAACGTATCTAATTATTCTTTATGGCTGCCCAGTGGAACTCAGTAATGTTTCACTGTGAATGTACTCCTAAAGTCCCAGCACTGGTTTGCTTCTGGAAAGAACAAGTAACATTTCATTCCTTCATAAATGCTAATCATGTGTTTCGTTCAATAAAGATATTTTGTTGATTTATAACCACTGAGGGGTATATGTAAATGGTAACAAATTTTTAATTTCTTTTTTTAATTGTTGTTTAAGTACAGTTTTCTGCCTTTTCCTCCCACCCATCCCTGCCACCCCAGCCCTCCCCACCTCCCTCCCCTGTTTCCACCCCCTTGTTATTGTCCATGTGTCCTTTATAATTGTTCCTGCAAACCCTTCACATGTTCCTTTTCCCCTATAATCCCCTCCCCCTTCACATATTATTTATTTTATGTGAAGAAATAATACTTTCTTCACATATTATTTATTTGCTAAAGGGGCCCATTTTATCTAAATGTTTATACTAACAAATGGTCATTTTTTTATAGTAGAAATAAATAGAAGATCTTTAGTGATTAGTGTGCTCATAGTTCTTCCTTTCTAGAAACTCACTATTGTTTTATTTTAGCCATAAAATAATTTTCTGTGCCTTTATTTGCTACAACTCTAGATGTATTAAACTAATCTTTCTGTTGAATTTTAAATACCAAAACTGTTTTATTCCCCAGAAAGATGTTTTCCTTTTTTTTCCAGATATGCTTAACTTTTTACTTTTTGCATTAATAGAAGTGGTGATGACCAATTAAAAAAAGATACTAGGAATAATGAGGTTATCTTTAACATGTGTTTCTATAATTACATGCTAACATGATTGGGTATTTTTCAAGAAAATCATTTTTTGATTAAAAGTATATCTCACTTTGCAGAATAAATTCCTGAAAAGCTGTTAATAGAAAGAACATTTATTAATAGGATCTTTCCTCCCAATCCCTTTTACTCTGAGATTAGAGATGCTTCCAGCTGAGAGAAAATGGCTTCAGATCTGTGCTGGGAAATCTATGTTGGGAAAGCCAGTGGTGCAGCTCTCTTCCCAGCTGTGCATTCAGTGACGTCACGTTGGTGGCCGTAGCGCGAGTAGTTAGACCATGGAAATGAGCAAATCTTACACAGCAAGGCTTTTTCCCCAGATTGCTGTTGAACATTTATTGCACAGTTCTAAACACAGCCAGCTTTTAAAATCCCATTATTAAAGAAAATTATTTACTTTTTATTAACTCAAGAAATAAATCGGTAAATAAATATATGCTCAGTAATAAAGTTAAAATACTATAGAAGAAACTACTTTCAAGACAGAAGAATATACCCTAAATATTATCTTTAAACTCTATGTCTTTCCCCACTGATTTATTTCTCTTTTAAGTTATTTCCCTTTTTAGGTGTTTCCTTTTAGGGTATTTCTCCTGGGCTTAATTGTTTGCTTTGGCTATTAGTGTTTTATTTGATGAGCTAATTTAGTATCCTTTATAAAGTTTTTATGCTTTGGACCGTAGTCTCTTTCCCTACTGGATGTATCTGGTACCACTGGAATTTCAATTTGCATTTTTTAATTCCATGTACGTAGTACATATACAGAATAATAAGTCAAGTTGTCCAGAAGAGTTGAGGCTGGAAAATAGCCACTCCCCTTGCCCCACCCTCAATTCCACTCCCTCAGACTACCCTTTTTCAACCCATTTTTTTATTTCTGCTGGTGGTTATCTTAATTACAAACGTAGAGAATATCTAGTGATTCCATGCTAAGAAGGATAAGGCATGTGTAGCAATCTTTCCTTCCCCTTTTTTCTCCTATTGATTGTAACATTATGCTCTATTTCTTCTTATTATTGCTTTTTTATGTGTTGTAAAATATTTGTATTCCTATTTTTTTGTTCCTTCCATGTTAGTCAGTATCTTAGTTCTCTTCTGTGTAAGATAAAGGTACTAGCTGCTGCTCCTCCGCCTCACGAGTGTCCTGGAAAGCTCCTTCTAGACGCGTTTTCTTATCCCAGACTGCACATGTAGATGCCTGACCCAGTCCATAACGGCGCGGTGCGACTCATGACCCAGTGCAAATGGTTTTTTGTTTTCTTCTTACTCTGGGCCTGGTTTTGCTCCTCTGAATTGCCTTAGCTTTTACCTTTTTATGTGTCTTCATCATATTTTGCTTTTTACCATGGTTACTCTTCCTTTCCACTTCCAATTAGGAGCTCTTGAAGGCCAGAGTAAGAACTCATAAATACTATCCAAATGTATAGATACTGAAAATTCTTCTTATCCTAAAAAAATCTCAGCTAGCATTTGATATTTAAATGTACCCTACCTGCTTCTTCTCCTTTCTGTTCTTATTCCTATTACTAAAGTTACAATTTTGATTATTGTAATTGTCTTCTAAGTAGTTTCTTCCAGTAGTCTCTTCTTAGTTCAGTCCATCCTACATACTAGCGACAGATTACTCTTTCTAAGGCACATCCTAATCTTATCTTATTTCCCTATTCAAAAACTTCAGGGTGTCTTGCTTATCTACTGAACTAAGTAAAAATTCCTCACGCTAACAAAATGTGAACAGTCAAAGCCCATTATTAGAAATAGAATTTATATTTTTTCTTAACCTTTAATGTACGGAAACAGCTAAATGATTTTCACTACTAGAAGTTAATTGCAAAAAAAGAATCTTACTTTTTAGTTGACAATAAGTGTACTTGAATCTTACAACTTTAATCCTTTTAGATGTTTATGAAGTCTCTATTAGGAAAATGCTATGATAAATCTTGATGCAAAATTAAATTTCATAAGTTGTAAGATTTCTGTGTGTATATAGCATAGCATACTTAAATATTTCCCTCCTTTCAAAGGTTGTAGAAGACAGTATTTTGAATTTCTCTTAATCAGGGCATAGTTGGAAGAGGTAATAATAGATGGCTTTTAGAAGGAAACAGCATGCATGTTTCAGTAGGAAGGTAGTGGATTAGGAAAGAGCTGTGAACCCTGACCTGTAAGTAACAGATCAGGGAGATATAATTGGAAATAATTAAAATGGACTCTTCTGCGCCTACAGACTAAATAGATGTATATGTCTAGTACTCATGTACATTCATATATATATATATATATATATACACTTAACAAATACCCTATAACTTTAACAGCTATAAATGAAATAGACAAGATCATTGGTGCAGGATTCATGAGCAAAGTACCATCTTGCACAGGAAGATTCAGCACTAAAAACAAATGAAAATGCACCATCTGGAAGTACTGCCAGATGGTGACAGAGAATTCATGTTTAGAAAGTTATTTGAGTTTTTGCAAATAGGAATAGTAAAGTTCTAGCAATGCAAATAGCATCTTCCCTTTAACCTGGGTTCCACAACAGAAAGAAAAAAAATGAAGAAACATTTTTTCCCAAGTTAAATAGGCAAAAGTTGAAATGGGAAGAGGAAAAGGGACTAAAATATGTAGATAAAAGATTGTTTGAATTGGGATTAGGTGTTTTAAAATAATTTTCTAAAGATTTTATGTATTTATTTTTAGAGAGAAGGGAAGGGAGGGAAAAAGAGAGGGAGAAAAACATCCATTGATTGCCTCTTGCATGCCCCCAACCAGGGACCTGGCCTGTAACCCAGGCATGTGTCCTGACTGGAAATCAAACCAGTGACCTTTCAGTTTGCAAGCCAGCACTCAGTCTACTGAGCCACACCAGCCAGGGCTGAATTGGAATTATGTTTTATTGTGAGCAAACAAAGAGCAAAAAAGAGTTCAGATGCCCTGAGGAGAAAGGAGGCAGTAGGAAAAGATGTTGGTGTCAGAAATTTCCTGTGCAAGCCACAATCTGGTGATGCCCAAGAACCTCTGTTTTCCTTTTTCTTCCTTTGTATAGAGCAAACAGGAAGGAAAAGGGTTAGGAGAGAGCTGATGGGAGAGGTGGAAAAGCCTTGGTGAATTCATATTTCCAGGTTGTTTGCAGGTCAGGTGGTGATAACAAAATGTAACAGGCCAAGACGCTGATATACACTTAAAAAAAGAAAACTTACATACGGTACTATAATACAAAAAGGAAAGAGATTGGACTTTGTGAAGTCTCACCAAAGGAGCAGGTTTAGACGAATATTACATATATGGAAGGAATTCAGAAGATAGGCAACAACATTCTAATCACTTTCTGTTTTTCATTCAGGAGGCTTTAGGCATTGTAGGAAATCTGTCATGTTTTCAGTCTTTCTACCTCTTGTGGGAATCAGTGCGTTAGATGGTAGCATTGAGCTAAATTCTTTTTAGGCGAAAGGAGAGCATCTTGTAGATGCTCTAAGGTCTTATTCTTTACTCTCAGAGTATTGTTGAATGTCATTTACAAGGTTGTCTCTAGAAAAAAACGGTAAGGTGATAATTTCACTTGATCTCTCCCTCCCATTGTGTATGGATTTTGTTTTGTTTTAATATAAATCCTCCCTTCACTTGAAACATTTCCCTTATTCTTTTAAAATCCAATCCTGGGTCCTCCCTCAACCGAAAGTAACTTTAATCATATCTACCCCATTCCTGTTTTCATAATCTGGAATTTAGCCCAGTGAAATGACCTGTTCAGAAAACCCTTGACATTCTACATGAGTATACCCCAAAAGTTTGAGACTTCCCAAATTTGAGAATATTGCTATGTCATATAATTTCTTTCAGAGAGTGCTATAAAAATATTATTGAAAACTATAGACCTTAACAAGAGTTACTTTATTCATGTCAACTAACAGAAGGTAGCCAAGCCACACTGAGATGGGGAGGTTGGGACTTTGCATTCAGTCTGAGTGGTCCTCCCCCGCCCTACTGCCCCCACACCCATGTCACAGAGCATGTTAATCAAATGTGTGCCCCTCACCAGTGAAGCTCTACTGGTCTCTAGAGTTACTCTTAAAAGACTGAAACCTAAATATAAATTCTTAAATGACAAAGTCTTACACTGTGCTATGTTTACATATATGGCTATGTTTATAATAATATATCAGCCACCAACCTATATATATTAAGGTAGTTGGTTGGGTGACGTTTGTCCATTTTACTAATGATCATGTGGAAACCATGTGTATTAGCTCAACTGGCAACTTCTTTGCAAATTTTAAGTCATACTGCGGTTGTGAAGCAGTACATTTTGATGATTATATGGCCTTGATAACTCTGAGCTGGATGCTTATGTAAAGAAATGAGGGTGACTGTACTACCACGAAGCTGTTGCTTTAATAACACTTCCTGGAATGCTTTGGGTTTTTGTTTTTGTTTTTTTTAATCCTAATTCTGTGGCTTGGCCATAGTATGCAATCACCACACAGAAAATTATAGCTCATCTTTAACTTCCCTCACTTTTGTTACATTTCCCAAATGAGAGAAGTTATAGGGGCTTAATATTTGTAACAATTCCCCATTTAAACATACTCCTGACTGCCCAGTTTGCTGTTATCAGGTAGATTTAAGAGTTAGAAATAATCCCTGTCAGCACAAACTGCAAAGACTAGCTTCTGGTTTTCCTGCTGCTCTGGGCAAATGTGCATGCAGCTTTCTCTATTCTATCTAGATTTCTGGTGTTATCAGTAGCTTGGAAGCAGAGGCATTTCTTCAAAACCTTGACCTCTTCTAAACTTGCACTGCTCTGCTTCTCCTTGCATTATCTTTCTGACTGTTAAAATTAGTTTGATGATGTCATGGGTCTGCTGTGACAGCAACGATACTTGAAGAAAGCTAAAAATCTGGGCATTACATGTCATCCAAGGCCATGTTTAAAAGATTGTTTAAAAAAAGAAAAAGGCCACCAAAGTTTGGTGAGTCCTTTGGTTGGGGTAAGGAAGTTTTGAGTGAAATCACAATGTGCCGTATAGATGTCTTTAAGTTTTCCCAGTTTGGGGAATTTTTTTTCTAACTTTGAGGTGATTGCATTCTAGTGTGTGTGTGTGAGAGAGAGCCACAAGAGGAACCATTTATGTTATTGTCTCATATCCTTATGATTAGGAATTGATAGGTGGAGAAAAGCCTAAGAAGGGAGAATGGGAATTCATAATTGCAGGGATTGTGACTAACTGGTGTGGTACCCAGTTCTTTCGGGGCTACAGCTACTTACATAAGGACAGAAAGAGAATATGAGAGGAATATAGAAGTGCAAAAGAAGTATTTTGGAGAATGTTGGGGGTGTTAGAGTATATTTTGATAGGCCTATGAATGTTTTTGGCATAATCTCAAAAATCTGTCTTCAAGATGGTGTTAAAGTTATTACTAAAACTCACTAAAGGAATTCATCTTGATATTTAAACCTTATAACTCATCCATTCCCTATTATTGGGAATCTGAGACATTTCAGTGTTATCGACTGTTCAGCCAGAAAATAGATTCAACTCTATCTTATTAGATAGAGGGAACTTTATGAATTTTTGAAATCATCTTGGGGAAATTTTTATGTTTTATACTAATATTTTAGATATGTTTTATTCCTAATTTAATAACATTCTTTCCATTAGAGTGAGATGTGTTTTAGTACAGTAAAACTGTAGATTAGTGGTTCTTACATAAAATAGAAGTAAGGATAATAGATTTCTCATATTAAAATGTCTACTTTTTAACCAAGCATATTTTTTTATATTTCAATTGAGAAGTTATTTCTCATTTTAGTGTTTATTTCACATTTGATGAGAGTCCTCACTCTTTCAGTCTGTTTTCAAAGGAAATAAACTGTTGCTCTTTAGGAGACTGATTCATTAAAATACTTTCCTTCCTCTTGCCTTTCTTCTGAAAGACTATTTCACAGTCTCATAACTCAGATTTATGTAGCAAACTGAGAGGCAGTGAGTTTGAATACTATAGCACTATTTTACTGCTTTAAGTTAAATAACTTTTAAAAATTAATAACTTTAAATAACCATACAGAATCATAATTAATAAAATTTACTTACCAATGTTAGATTTAATTTTCAAATTGACCACAATTTAATTTCATTTTTCCACTATTTTCTGGCAAGAATTACATAACCTTTTTAAACAAAACCTGCTATCAATTTAAAGAATAATAAATGCAGCAGAGTATTTCTAAGTCCATATATTCCTTTTTACTTAAATAAAAAAGTAGTTTATTGTGCAAAGTTGACCTTTTGTAGGGATATAAAGGCAAATGGGTTCTCTTGGGATCATTAAGGAAAGTAGACCAATACAGAAAGAATGGTTATGATTTCAAGAGCATGTTTTTAACTTAAATGTACTTGAGAGAATGAAAGCAGCATTGAAAAATGCTTTCAAATAATTACTGTTGAAATCAAACCTTCTTTTTTTATTAGATCTTTGAAATAAGAGAATGGTGAGACAGAAATGAAAGCTTCAAATGAAAATTTGAGTGTGTCAAATTAGTTTTTAAGCATTCTACATTTCTCCTACTATTGTATTAGAGTAGATCTATCAAAACATAACTTTGAAACCAAAACAGTTTTTAGCCATAATCTAATAAAATGTGTTGTATTTTTGTTATCATGCCATTTTATGATATTTCAAAGGAAACAGTATCTTTAGTAAATTACTTTGGAAATTTGGCTTGACATACAAACAGATGTGTTTTCTTGATTCCTTTTAAACGGAGGGTTGGTGGTTTGTGGTTTATTGTTCCTGTGATTGGCATTAAAAGCCTTATTTCACAGCTTGCAGCGAGAGACTATTGGGTAAAGAGTGGCTGTGTTCCACAAACTAAATTCAAAAAGTGTCAATCAAGGTCTCACATAGGTTACTTAGAGAATGAGTTTTCTTACTGATTTCACCAAATGTCGCCTCATGCTGTCTTTGATTGGCACAGCCTGGCAGGGAGGATGGATGAATCTGTCACCGACTGGTTAATTGTGTTGCTGGTCTCAGTCTGACATCAGGTCTTTGACTCTTAAGTGGCTCAATACAAAACAAATTAGCAGATTGTAGTCATATTTCTCATTCTATATGCTTTGACTTTGTTGAATGCAGTCCATAAATCATATTGACTGACACACAAGTAAATGATGAAAGCTGCTTTTGAGACATGGATCTAGAAAGCAGCACTGTGAAGGTGCCATGGAAGGATGCATATGGTTGACCCTTTGGGAATTTCCTAGGAGCCAAATGTCTCTTTACCACAATTGTTCTTAAAAGAAAAGCTTTTGGGTAATGCAAAAAGGATCTAATATGTCAGCAGATTCTCTTTTACAAGTTCCTTTGAAATATAAGAAGTTTGTCTAAGGGTGTTCCCTTTTTGCAAGTTGTTTTTCAGCAAAATGTTAGAGCTTAGTAAAAAAGTAGTTACCTTTAAAAGTTTGGCAGGTGTTTTTACTTACTTATTGAACTTTGTGTTGGTAAGAGGAAAGAAACTGTTAACAATAGTTGCAATTAATTTTTCAGATGAGGGCAGCAAAAATTTCTAGGTGTTTCAAATTTATTCAATGTGCTATGTTTCCTCAGCCACTTCACTTAATTGTTTTGGCCTTGTTAGTTACAAGGTTAAAAACCAGAGTATCTCTAATGGAAAAGTCTAGTTTTTAAAGATAATTGTAAGACTACTTTGATTATTTTTGTCCTAGAAAATGATATATTATTAAGAGCATCAACAATAGTAGCAATAATAGTGTTCAGAAAGGGGTGTTTTGGTTGCACTAAAGTGTATTAAGTGCTACAGGCATCAAAAATGGATTGCCAAAGATATTTTTGGGGGGTGCGCAAATATTTGGAAAATTAAAAATTTTCAATATAATAAAAATAAATATTAGATGTAATTTAAGTAATGGGAAATATAATAAAAATAATTTAAGTATATACAAGATAAACAACAAATGATTGCTCATAAAAAATATTTGAGTACATTTTATAGTTAGGAAGTAGACATTTTAAAAAATAATGTATAATCTTTTTAAAAATTTAAGAATCTGAACCCTTGCTATTCAATTTTGAGCTATGCAAAGAAAGAATTTATTTCATTTGAATACTTATGAAATATTTTACAAATATTTTAAACTTCTGTTCTTGAGAACAATAAGCCTGTATTTAATATGCATAATCTAAGAAATTTAATACTAGAATTTTATTAATACTTATGTGATTTAAACAAAAAGCCAATTTGTGTGTGCACATGTGTGTATGTATATGTATGTTAGTGTTATCATGACCTGTTTCCTCTAGATTTATGGAATAGCCTGTTATTCTGTACTCTTTCCATCATTTTTGGTTCCAGTGCTATTGCTATATAGTATTGGTAGCATCTGAACTCATGTTAAATTTTAAAGATCACCTTAAATAATACCACTTATATTGTGTACTATGTTTGCTTCTGAAAGGAATGCAATAGTAATTTTGTTTTGGCAATTTTTAAATCTGCTTTTGTAGTTAGTATATTATAGTGGCAACATAAGTAGGACATGGAGCTGATTTAATAGAGAAGTACATTAAACCCAAATGCACTAGTTGTTCCATTAGGTCACAATGACATTTCCATTAAGTATTCTGAAGCCTATTACATTGTAATTAAATTACATGCCATTGATTTCTTCTTTTTCTGCTATCCCCCCTCCCATTCATATTGATATTACTCTGGTTGGGGAATGGAGCTGCATGTCTCCCAGACTAATTCCTCTTGGGTTTGGGGGATCTTGAAGCATGCTGGGTTTGGCATTGTTTGTTACATTCCTTTTTGGCAGTTCATCAGTATCTGTCAAATATATTGTTTGCATCAGCTTTTATCTCTAAAGTTTTTGATTGAGAAATTGACATTCCATTTCAGATACGCAGTTTTTCACTGTGCATAGTGTCTAAATGCTAAAGACTCGTGCATAAGAGTTGCTTGTTTCTCATCTAACTTTTAATGTGTGATTTAATGAACAAAGGTAGTTCTAGTAAGTATCGTGAAGATGTATTTACGTTCTTTTCTAACTCATTAACTCTATGTAAACATTTTAGTACCACTATTTGTAGCATTTATGTTGGGAGATTTTTTTCATGATTTTGTAGCTTTCTGGGCCTTTGTGTTAAGTAGGAAGAAAACATAATTATCAAATATCACTAGGTAAATATTTGATAATGCAAATGAAGCAAAACATGGTGCATCTTCCTAAAGTCATTATTTCTAACCTTATTTATAGTCTCTGAATCCTATCTTGTGAGTCAATACATGTCAAAATCACATCACTGTAGACTGAAGATAGCCATCCTGGGAGGGATATTATACTGGAAAACTTTAAAAGAGTCTTTAAATTATTTTATTTTAAGCTTCTAGTTGAAATACAAAGACTGTTTAAAGAAACAATTAATACTAAAAGTGTTATTGTATTATGATTCAGCTATGTAATCTAAAGGCTAACCATTTAAAATTGTCATTTTTCTTTGTCATTTTTGAGAAAATACAGCCTTAATTAAGGCTGTCAGTAAAAGTTCATGTAGTGTTTTAGGAACTTATAGTAGCAACTATTTTCTAATGGTACATATTTAATGACAGAAATCCATACGTACTTGCAGTTTACCTAACTACGTATTTCTAAATTATCCATTGATTTTATTTTTTACATTTGTTTATTTTTAAATACAATGGAATGTAAAAATCTTCATTCTACAATTTTTTTGTTTTATAATCTTTTTATTTGTCTGCCTTCCCCCACCACAACTTACTTTTAAAAAAGTAAATGTAGACCTGTAAATGTAGACAAGTAGAAACTAAATGTAGATAATTTGAAGTCATATTGGTAGGCAAGCCTTTTCTTACTAGTTGAAGCTATGCTACAGACTAATGTTCTGATTAGAAGAACTTACAACATAGTATGTTTTGAATTTTAGGTACAGTTTAAATGGTAATAACTTTAATTACACTGTTTATTAACTTCCATTATTCTAGCTTGGTTAATTACATAAAGGAGAGCTTAAAGAATATTATATAAATAAAGTGTTCTGTCAATATAAGTTATTTTGTGTCATAATGTCATATTTAATGTGTTTTTTTTAAATACTTGAGACATTTCAAGAGATCTGAAATAATTGCTTTTACTTGTACTTTAATTTTCCTATGTACAGTTAGAGTTTTAATGATATTTATGTCCTGAGAGGGTCAAGTGAACAAGAGTATTAATTTTAATTCTTGTGCTAAAAGGCATAGTCACTGAATACAGAAACAGAAAGACCAATAATCATTATTGTACCCCCAAAAAGGCAACAAAAGAATGCCAGGCATATAATTTTTCTGATACTTTATGAAGTATTGCTATGTTTGTTTCTTGGTTTGTTTATTTTTTGGTTTGGATATTTGTTTTGAACAGGGGAAAGTTGCCCAGACTGCGTGCATGTCAGCCTGCCAGCATCTGTCAACATCCTTAATGCAGATGCTGCTGGACAGTGAGTTAAAACAGATAAGCATGGGGGCCATTCAGCAGTTCAACTTAGATGTCATACAGTGTGAATGTAAGTACCTTTGTGGTTAAATCTCATGCATTTCTAGGAGTCTGTTTAAATCGCATGGGGAGAAAGGGTATGTGGTAGGATAGTTCGGAAAGAAGACAAGGCCTGACAGAGTTAAACTTGAAGCAGCCTTAGAGGCAAGTTCCTTCCAGGAAGAGAAAACTGTCTCAGCTTCACATTTGGGGCCTCTGGAGAGAGGCACTGAGGTGGCAGTCCTGGCAGGGGCCGTTAAAAAGATGATGAGTTTTTCCCCTTATTCCTTCTGCTCATTCCTTGCTAAGACTCTCTAAATGTTTGTTATAAATGAATGAACTTATTCTAAGTTTGCCATTCTTATTTTCCTTGTAAGTAACTTTTTAGATATTTACTGGCAGGATGATCTTAGGACCCTGCATTCCAAGTGAAGCTTCTTTTATATTCTGAATTTTATGTTTACCTTTGCCATTGTTTTTCACTTTATTTTCTTTAGGTAATGAGGTTAGCAGATTCCATAGTCTAATGTTGACATTAGCCAGTCAGCTTCATGACTGGATATACTAGCTGGTTATTAGCCTTGTCATATGTGCTTCTGGATGTGGGTTTATTACCCTCATTATATTGCCCTTAAATTATAACTCTTTAAGTGCAAAGACATCAACATATGGAGCAAGTTTTAAGCAGTACTTTCAAATGAATGGCGCACTGATTCAATGATGAAAATCCCTGGTTGACAATTCAGTCAGGCACCTTTGTTAATAAATTGAAAATCAGTGGGGCACAAGAAGGATCATAAAATACTTGTCTGAGGCAGATTTTGCAATAATATATTCTGTGTGAAAGACATTAAAAGAGTAAATGTCAGCAGATTGCAACTGAAGCAGGAGTGACAGATTTTCAAACAGATATCAAGTATTTGCCCACTGTATATAAGGCATTCACCTTAGAAAAACCATAATTAATATTAAAAAGAATAATTATGTAGGCTCTTTGATCAAAATCAATTGTTTATTACATATAAACACACAATAAATTGAAAGCTTTTAAGAACCTATTTTAAAAAAGAGAGAGAGAGAGAAATCCTTCTCTACAAAGCAAAAGAAAGATAGTTTTTCCCTAGGGAAGAGGGGATTTCATTTCCTTTCCTAAAAAGCATTTCTAATTTTCTGTAATTAGAAAACCTTTATTATATTTATTTTTCAAAATAAAACTAGTATTTACAAAATACTTATTTTGTATTTACAAAAACATTACCCAAGTAACATTCTTTTTTTTTACATGTTTACAAGCTCAAAGTAATTGTTATTCTACAAATGGTTTAAAACTTATTTCCTAAAGTTCTTTAAAAGTTGTCCTATGAGATCATCCCTGTGTGAATTACTTATATAAATATCTTACAGAAATATTCCTTGAGGCATTTTGTATTATTATATCTTTAATGTGGATTCAAGTAATTCGATGGTTGAATTGTTTATTGGCATTTGGTTGTGTCTTCTCAATTAGAGTTTTTGTTCAAAAATGGAAATTACTGTTTGACTAGGCAACTTTAGGTATTTAGACCCTCTTTCTGTTCTTTTAGCTCTCTCCACGAGGGGCTAGTCTAACTGTATTTAAAGAAAGGCACATTAAAAACCACATCTTTGCCTCTCTGCCCTGCCATAGGACACCTTCTACCTTTTGTTACTTTGGGGGGAGTTACTAATGGCCCCTTTTAAAATGCTTATGTTTTCTTAAAGGACTAACCCGCTGGCCCCCCCTTCTCACTCACACACTCCTTTATCTACCTTGAAATCCTCCCTAAATAACCCTACCAAGTTTTGTCCAGCTGTTCTTGAACATCCAGTTGGGGGTATTAACTACTCTCCAGAAAATAAGTTTTCATGTAATACATCACTCTTCCCGTTTCTTACATTGAGCTGAATCACTGTCCCTAAACTTCTCTTGACAGACCTAGTTCTACATTCGGGCTGGAGTCACTTTGAGTCTATACTGTGCCTTTGTGCAAGTTAGAAAAGGCTCCCCACTATAAGGAAATTGCCCTGCAGAGTTTTCCCTTTTGCATGAATTAGAAAAAGTTTACCCTTTTCCCAACCATATGGCTTATCAAGTGAAATGTGAGTTGGATTTCCGTCTTCCCTTTCCCAGCTCCTCTCCTTAGCTGGGCAGCCATGTGTAGTGAGCAGTCTGACAACTGTAGCAGTTCCTCTTAGATTCGGACGGAAGAAAACAAATCCTCATGCTCAAGGATGAAAACTGCTTATATAGCCTTTTGAATCTTCTGAAGGCCGGGAAACAACAATTCATCTTATTGTTCCCAGTGATATGACTTTAGATACAAAGCTCTTTGAACAAACTGGTTTGACTACCTTCTGATTAATTGTCTGATATCCAAAGTTGAATACATAGACACTCAAGTGTGGGGGAACCAGCATAATATGAAGCTGGACTATCAAATTACGTTGTTCTATACTCTGGACTTTGTAAGTAAAGCCCAAACGGTTATTATCTTTTGTGGTTGCCATAGTATACCCTTGAATCATTGAAGCTGTAATGTTATAAACATCTCTGTTTCCCTTTTTGCTATTGTTAAGCTCTGTTTTTTTCTTATCCTATACTTGTATATTGTTTTTTGTTTTACAGTTTTAAGATTATCCTTATTAAATTTTAAGATTCATCTCATACCTAGCTGATTGAGATCTTTTTTGAGGGCAGGGAGCCCACAACCCAGGCGTGTTTCATGACTGGAGATTGAACCAGCAACCCTTTGGTTCACAGCCCACACTCAGTCCACTGAGCCAAACCAGTCAGGGCTGATAGAGATCTTTTTATATCACAATTTAATATTATCTACAGATTCATAATCATATTTTTTACATATTTAAGGTCATTAGCAAAATGTTAAACAAAACCTAATGTCTATAACCTGAAATACAGTACATCAGCGGTCCTCAAAACAGGGCCCCCAGATGAGCAGCAGCAGTATCACTTGTTAGAAACGCAGATTCTTGGAGCCCACCTGCTGAATCGGGATTTCTGGGTACAGGACCCTTCAGTTTCTCTTTGAATAGGCCCTCCAGGTGGTTCTGATGCACAGCAATGTCTGAGAACCACAACATTAAGTGGACCTCCCCTTCATATTGACTTAGATCCATTATTCAGAATTTTATGGGTATCTTAAGATTTTTTAGGCTGATTGGTAATTCCCTAATTGAATCTAATAGTTTTGTTCCGTTATGAACAACTTTGTCAGATACCATACTGGAGATAGGGATAATAATGACCATTGATTTTTTTCCTCATACACCAGTCTTATTGGACTTTCAAAGAAGAAAATTATACTGCTCTATTTCATAAACCCGTATTGACTCATAGTAATTACTTTCTCTTAAAAGAGGCTTAGAATCCATTGCTTAAAAGTCTGTGACTATTCCTTGGGATTAACATAAAATCCTACTAGTCAATTTTATGCTAGCGAGAGAGTCACAGTCCAAGGAAGTCAGGGATCAGGGATTGGGAGCTGGAGACCATGAACTACCAAAGATCCTGGGCAACTCAAAAAAGGCTTCAGTCAAAATAGTTAAGCAAGAAGAGGTGAGTGTGAAATATAAAGATCAAGAATGGCCTTTATTCTGAGTTATAGTTCTTTTTATTTGGTTTGATCAGAAAGCAGAATATGCCCTGGCTTGTGTGGCTCAGTGGATTGAGTGCCAACCTGTGAACCAAAGGGTCGCTGGTTCAATTCCCAATCAAAGCACAGGTCAACCAGATCCCCAGTAGGGAGCATGCGAGAGGCAACCACACATTGATATTTCTCTCCCTCTCTTTCTCCTTCCTTTCCCCTCTCTTTAAAAATAAATAAATAAAACCTTTTAAAAAAAGAAAGCAGAATGTTTATATTTCCATCTTCTTACTTTGTAAAAACATTATACATATAGTTCCCCGGCCTCAGAATGTCAGTCCATACAGAGAAATAAATAGCACATCTAGTCAAAGTTGGGGAGATGGAAAGTTGGAAATAATTTCCTTGCATCATTCAGCCGTATGCTTTTAGTTTTTGTTTGTTTTGTTTTGAGAGGGTTGTTTGTTTTGTTTTGTTTCTTCTGTTGATGAAAGAATTAGCACTGACCCACCCATGTGCTCACTTGTTTTTTGAAACAGTGTGTTGGTGCCCTTTCTTGTGTGACACACATACTTGTTGAGTCAGACTAGCTTGAACTAAAATTTCAGTCTGTAACTGAATTACTTTCCATGTAAATTTAGCTGATTTATGGGAAGATTCAATATTTAAGGAGAACCTGTTACCTGTAATAGACTGGAAAATCAAAGATACGTCAGGCTTCCAAGATTTCACAGTCTATTTGGTAGGAGAAGAGACAGACATACTAATAACCATAACAGAACATAAATTCTTCATAGAAGTATATATTGTGGAGAGGGAGCAATTAATTCCACATGCTATGGGGTTGAAAAGATTGACTATAATAGTAAAATTTGAGCTGGATCTTGAAGGATGAGTAAGATTGCATCTAACGCAGGGAAGGGCAGTCTGAGCAGAGGGAATGGCATACACAAAAGCACTGTGATGATAGAATGCTTAGGGAATCCTCAAACAGGCTTGTGTGTCTAGGCTACAGATGCATTATAAAAGTATTGAAAGATATGGCTGAAAAAAGTTAAGACTCCTGAATGGTTTATTTAATAAGCAATAGAGATCCACTGAAGCTTTTTAATTGGGACTGTGACATGATGAAATCTTTGTCATAGAAGGTAACTCTGTGTCATGTGGAAATTGAACTAAAAGGAGGAAGATACAGAAGTAGCAAAACCTGTTAAAAGACTATTGAACTGAGCTGGCAGGGAACTCAGTTGGTTAGAGCATCATCCTCATACTCCAAGTTTGCAGGTTTGATCCTTGGTCAGGGCACACACAAGAAGCAACCGGTTATTGCATCTATAAGTTGAATAACAAATTGATGTCCCCACCCCCTCTCCTTTCCTCTCTCTCTAAAAATCAATAATTTTTAAAAAAAGATTTACAAATTGTGGTTTTTTCTTAAAGACTATTGAACTTTTCCATGTGAAGGATCAAAATATCTTGACTTCGGGCAGTGGTAATGAAGAGAATAGGATGAATTCCAGACGGAGGAAGGAAAACACAAAATTAGCGAATAAGTAAAGGTACAATTTGATATGATTAAGGTGGTTTGAATTAGAGAACCACAGTGGAAGAGACCTAGGAAGGTGGGGTGTGAAGAGAGAAAGAAAAAGGGATAGAAAAGTTTAAACACAAGGATAGATAGTTAAATTAAATTCAACACCGAATTTGTAATTGTAGGGACCCTGCAGAATTCTGTGCTCATAGGATATTTGTTGACTAAGTGAACAAATTAACAAATCAGGAAGTCTCTATAATCTACACTTGTCTCTTCTAGAGTTCAACTTTTTTTGGTAAGGTCAGATGATACAGCTGTACTTTAACTTGAGACCATTTAACTTCTTGATATAGACATAACTGATCTTTTATACAATTTCACATTGATAACCTGTAAACTTCATTTGTTTTTAGCTAAACAGTCATAGTAGCTTTAACATTTTTATGGGATTGTTTTCGCTTCCTTTTTTTGTCATTTTTCTTTGGATCTTTTTTTTGTTTTGTTTTGTTCTTCTTTAACCCATACTAGGTCGAACTTGATAAAATGTCTGAGTTCAGGAATGTAGAATCATATGCAATTATATAGAACTTTTTTTAAGTGCTTTCAAATCAGTCTTAGGACATGCCAGGAAGTTGAAACCATGGTTTCAGTCCTCACTCTGCCTATATTTTGGGCAAGTGGCTTTGAATAAACCATTCAGCAATCTGGAGGCCTCAATTTTTCCTTGAAATATGGTGTTTGGAATCATAATTCCCAAGATATATCCTTGTTCTAAGATACAGACACAGCAAAATTTAAGGCAAAGGAGAGTGTGGGTCTTTGGAATCATACATTAGTTAATTCCTTCATATATACTACGTCCTTGGTGTTTAGTACCTTTTCTGTTTAAGCCCAGTGGGGAGGCAGTCATTAAATAGCTGCAGTGATAAATATAATGCTGAATTGTTAAATTCTACGAAATTATATGGTGCTGTGAGAAAGTGTAAGTAGCAGACCTAATTTAGATAAAAAGTTGTAGAGGTTGAAAATGATAGGTAGAGTCTGTGTGTGAATGAAGTAGAGACTTCTGGTTAACTTGACCATAACCATAATAATGCTATAGATAACTCTGTGGTTGGAGAAGTCAGGCTGTCATCAGGGAAACACATACTTTGGAAAGGCAAATAGAGTCCCCTCCAAAAGTTGCATCGAACTTTTGATCCTATTAGAGATTTTGTGTGAATTCAAAAGAAATCACTTCCTAGATGGAGGAGCATTTGCAAAGGTCAGCATGAAGATGGTGTCCTGAATCCGTGTATGTGTTTTGTTTTATATTCATTAAAAGCCTGTTATCTACTGGGCAACAATATAGGTACCTTCCTTACAAATGCAGCTGTGTTGAGGAAAAGATCAAAGTGTCCTCTTAAGCTCCTATAAAGGTATCTCAGAAATTCTTACATCACTAACAAAATGTATAATATTTCCAAAGCATCGGGGATGAGAAAGATTTGAAGCACTCAGAGTAGGTCTGGAATGTACTTTTTTATGCATTCTACAGAAATACTTAAATGAGGTACCAGCTCCTAAGAGCTTAACATCTTAAGTCTCTAGGCACTAGAAAAGGTCCAGATTAAAGAGAACAGGCATCTGTTTAAGGGGTGAGTTATTGAGGAATTGGTGAATCTCTAGGTGTGATGACCTTTGTCTTTAATCATTTTTTGGATAAAGACTTAACCCACTTCCAAAAAAAAAAGGTGAAGCCTATTTATAAATTTTGTGTGTGTGTGACAGTGACCTGAAGGCCTCTGATGCTAGCCTTGAAAAAGACCCATGCCCCAAAATGAAAGGATTCAGGGAAAATTGTGTGGATGATATAAGAAGAATATTTAAGTGTCATTTTAAAAAATAAGTTGGGTGCTTACTTTTAGTATTATACTTTTTGGCTATCTGAATTTATTCCTGCTTTTAATGGCATTTAAGACACCAGATTGAGGCTACTTTGCCCATGTTTGTCTCCAAGAAAGGGAGAGGACTAGATACCACTTTATGTAAAAGTAGGGTGTGAATGTGGTGGGCCAACTGGTCCAAGGGGCTTGCATCCCACTGCTGCCAACCACATGTAACAGAATGTGTATACATCTAAGGGCTAAGAATTGTAAGACCCTTGATTTCCAGGCATAAGTTCTTCTTCACCAGCAGAAGAACCACTAGATGGTGCTCTTAGTCATCCATTCTAGTGACACATCTGGGGAAACAGGATACTTTCTTTGCTGAGCCAAAATGTGAGTTCTAACTAGCAGCTTTAAGTCTTAAGATCTAGCAAGAAAATGATCAGAAATCTGTTCACTATGAAGACTATTTGACATTTACATTCAGTCCTTTATTTAGTTATAAAATTATTTCATTTTATATGATCCTGCTTTGTCATCCACAATCAGAGTATTGAGACTTTAGCCTTCTCACCCTTTCTTTCAATCTTTTGTCAATCTTTTTTTGACTCCATGGATACTCTTTCTTTGCTTTTCTCCACCCCCTGACAATTCTTCTCACCCCATGTAGATGTTTTCCAAATAACACATATTCTTTACTTTACAGGGAAGATAACTATCTGCCTAGGATAAAATTGTTCAAGGACTTATCCCTCTGCATTTAATTGCAGGAAAAGTTTGTATTTTCATGCCAGGATAAGTATGTACACAGTCTGACTTCTTAGCAATTTTTTTTCTCCTCTACATCTGAGTATAGCTCCTGAGGGCAGGAAGGGCCTATTTTCCTACTTTACAGGAACAAAAATTGTTTTTTATATATATAACAATTTTCATTATATATAAACATATATTAATATATATAAATACCTCATATTTTTGCCTACAGATATTCTTTATTTATTCTCTTAAACTTCATAGATTGCCAGTTTAGAAGACATTTTTTGATCATTACAATCACAGCTCACACATATATATTATGTTTTGTTTTCATTTTCATATAAATGTATTCTTCCCAGTTAGGGTGATATAGCAAAGTTTTACCCTCTTGTTCCAAAAGACCTTCCAAGTAAGACCAGACACCTCCCTCTCTAGTCTTTCTTTTATTAGAGTATTTTTAAACTTGAAATAATTTATGAAGTTTCATATTCTAGCAGAAAAGAAGAGGAAATGAATATACTATGGAATTAATTTCTTTTTGAAAAGGAAATTGTCAAGTTCGAGGCATTAAGAGAAAAAACACAAAAATTTAGATAAGCTTTTTAAGAAACAAACAAAAAGCCCAAAATTTTAGAAAGCCTGGAAACGATTTTTAAATTTGTTATCAGAAGACCAACTGCAGCATGGTGTTCCTTCTACTCTGGCAGTAGAAGCTGTGGAGTGAATTTTGCCATGACATGTTTCCTGCCAAGATCCTGCGTCAAAATCTCGGACACAGTAGTTTTTGGAATCCCCAGATCAGCTTCTAATTCTCACACTGTCAGTCTCTGATCTTTGTTGATTGCAGCCCGTACACGTTCAACATTCTCAGGTGTTCTGCTTGTTGCAGGCCTTCCAGAACATCGGTCACTTTCAACAGATTGTCGACCATCTTTGAAGCGTTCGTACCACACTTTTATTTGCGTTGCACTCATTGCATCATCCCCAAAAGCCTTCTAAGTCATCCAAATAATTTCCTCAGAGGAATGTTCAAGCTTAATGCAAAATTTGATGCAGATTCATTGCTCTACTTGCTTAGGTATTTTGAATGCTATGGCCACATAGTACACATACTCACTCAATGGTGTCTACCACCCGCACTGACTATCCAGTGAAGTTGTCATTCTTCATGCATGTGCATTCCAGTCCACTCTCCTTGGCTGCCAAGTTACATTGATGTTGTACAAACTGTTCACATTATATTAACAGTGGCTGGACTTTTTCTAGACAAACCTCATATATTCCTTACCTTAGGAGAGTTGATGGTCTGGTACAAAGACCCAGATAGATAAACAATTACAAGATGTCAAAACGGGTACTGTGGCCCTGGCTGGTGTGGCTCAGTGGATTGAGCACTGGCCTGCAAACCCCACGGCCACCGGTTCAATTCCCAGTCAGGGCACATGCCTGGGTTGTGGGCCAGGTCCCACCCAGATTGGGGGGCATATGAGAGGCAACCATACATTGATCTTTCTCTCCCTTTCTTTTTCCCTCCACCTCTGTCTAAAAAATAAATAAATAAAATCTTTTTTAAAAAGTGGGTGGTATATTTAGGCAGTGCACAGAAAGCTGCAGTAAACACAGGGGAGGGACCTAACCCATTCTGCGGGGCAGTAGAAGTTTTCTATAGAATATAGTGATTGAATGGAAGGATAAGTAAGAGTTATTCAATGGAAAAGAAGAAGCAGAAGGATGTTCCAGGCAGAAGTATCAAAGGTAATGTGGAAAGAGACTGTGACATATGTAAGGAGATGCAGGTAGTTTGGTATAGAGATTAAAAGGTGCCCCTAGGGAAGTGGTAAAAGATGAGTCTCGGGAGATACGCAAAGGCCGGGTTATAAAGGATCTTAATTGTCTTGCTTTGTTGTGAAAGCGATGGAGAACCATTGAAAGATGTTAAGCTCTGAAGCGACACAAATCACATGTACATTTTCTTTTCTTTTTTTTTTAATAATTTTATTTATTTATTTTCAGAGAGGGACGGGAGAGAGAGAGAGAGAGAGAGAGAAACATCAATGTGCAGTTGCTGGGGGTCATGGCCTGCAACCCAGACATGTACCCTGACTGGGAATCAAACCTGTGACACTTTGGTTCACAGCCCACGCTCAATGCACTGAGATACCCCAGCCAGGGCCACATGTTTCCATAAGGCACACTGGGAAAAGTGGACAGAGAGGTGGCACACAAGAAACAGGGGGACAAGACTGAAGTGTATTTTAGTAATCCAAGGAAGAAATGATGATAGTTTGAATATGGTAGAGACAGATTCAGACTCAAGATATTTTTGAAGGTAGAAACAACATAATTGGTTGCCTGCATTGGACAAAAATTAAGCCATTGATAAATTGAATTGTATATAATTACAAATGTTCTCTTTGCCAGATTATCAGACTGCTCAATTGCCTCCTGTTTCTAAAAAAAAATAATTTTTTTTTTGAGAAAAAGTCCTGAGAGCTATGAACTAGTGAGTTTCACTCCCATATTGGTTAGGGTTTTGTGAGAGAGGTAAAAGATGAGAGGCTGAACACTTAATCATATTCTGGGTCAGCCAGGAGGTCTGAATTAACTATGTGATCCTGGGCAAGTCACCTCACATTTATTGTTCTATGCTATAAAATGAAGAACTGGATAACTTTTTAAGATTTTATTTATTTATTTATTTTAGAGAGAGGGGAAGGAACAGAGAAAGAAAGGGAGGAAGATATCTGATGTGCTAGAGATATATCAGTCAGTTGCCTCTCACATGCCCCCAACTGGGGACCTGGCCTGCAACTCAGGCCTGTGCCCTGACTGGGATTCAAACTGCCGACTTTCTCATTCACAAGCTGGTGCTCAGTCCACTGAGCCACACTAGCCCAGGCAGAACTGGGTAACTTTTAAACTGAGCCTTCAAAGGACTGATGGAGGTATTTCAAAGAGGATATCTCTTCTAGCTGCAAGAATTTATGCCCTGTTCACTAAAATAAATTATTGTGATGATCAAAGCAGATAGTGTGTGAGAAAGTACTTTGTAAATTTAAAGTGCTACATAAGTTTATGGCACTTATAATTTTGACACTAAGCTCTTTGGTGTAATGCCAAGCAATGGGGCTTAAACTATACTATCTTAAACAGGAACTGAAGGAGAAGAAAAATGACACATTATTTTCAGTGCAGAAAAACTTTGGGAGATTAAGTAGCTAGTAATTGCAAATATAATTGAAATTGAGCTGATTTTTATGCCTCATATATAAAGTAAGCCTCCTTGGGTTATAAAAAGCCCTTAGTTTTGTATGCATGTGTATGTATATGTGGTGATGGTAGAAGCAAAGCTAACATTTACAGCCTTGGTTAGAAACCAGGTCTAACCAAGTTCTAAATTCATGGTTAACTCTTACTTGCAAACAGTAGCCTAGGAGGGTGGCCAAAAAAGCCAACAATGTGCTGACTGGTCCTAAGAAAGGGTTTTTAAAAATTAAAAGACACCTTTCCTTTTAATAGGCTATTATAATGTTGCTTATTTTTTTCATTAAGATCTGATAGTACTAGAGAAAGGCAACTCAGTTATCTGGGACACGTTAGGGGATAGTGGGGTTGCCACACTGTGAGATTGTGCCATTTTTCATTGTATGAAAAAACAGTGATGTGAATAAATTATACTAAATAATGAAAAGTTTGTCTAGATTTGCTCAATAAATCTTAGTTTTCTGGAAATAGAGGGCCTGAGAAAGGTGAGTAGTCACCTACCTAATGGGCATAACTACAACCTAGCAGAGAACCAAGAAGGAGGGGTGTGGGGGAAGTGGTCTGCCTCTGAGTAATCAAAAGGTCATTCACACTGAAAAGGTACACTCTATATATATACTCAAAGGCATATGTAAAACCCATTCACACTGCTTGTGGGAGGGGCTCTTGCTCAGGCTTATTTGCTTGTTCTTTAGACACTTAGCAGCTCAAGAATATTAAAGATAGCATGCTAGTAAGAGGTGAGTGAGAGAACAAGGAGAAAGAATTTATGTTAAAACTGCAGAAGAGTTAGAAAAAAAATTAAGCCAGACACAATTCACACATTGCAGCATTCTGAGCTATTTAATGTAATAATAATAGAAAATAGTTCTTAATACCATAGCAGTCCTGGAAATGTATTCTAAGAATTAAAAAGTAGATTTTTTTCTTTTTTTGACTTTCTGTAGGTTTTCTTTTAAAAAAATTGAGGTATCCTTTACATTCATTATATTAATTTCAAGTACACAATAGAGTGATTTGATATTTGTGCATGTAAGAATGGTTTTAATGGTGATCCAGATAATTAAGAAAAGTTCAAATATCATTTAGTATAATCCAAAAAGGGGGGAAGTATTATATTATACTTTAAAATTTAATCAAAAATGCTTAAGATAAAAAAAAGAGTTTTGATGCTGAGAGTAAAACTTATCATCTTAAAAATAACAGCAACAAAAACATTCTGAATTCTTCATACCTTATAAATGCCAGACCAGTTAAGCTGTGCTAGGCTTTATATACTTTTTATTTTTAATTGTTGATTTTGAGCCTTTCTAAACTGTATTTTATATAGAATACACTAAACTTAAGAAGTACTTTTATTATTCCAAGAATGAAATTGCTGAAAATTGAAATAGTTTCTAAAACATTGGCTCAGATCAGTTCACAAGTGGAAAATCTGTAATGTTCTCTAAGAAAACCCAGATATTGATGGGGAGGAAGAATGATCGCAGGCATTCCTGTTCTTATCAGAGCAGGTTAGTGTAAAATAATGGGCTCTTTTTTATGAGCCAAGTCTTTTGTCTTCAAAAGCATTAGCATTGGGTTTGTCTTCATGTTAACTAAACAAGCTATGTATTACAATGTTTTAGGTACAAAAAATGTTGAAAAAATCTTTTGAAATATGTTTTTAATCTTTTGTTGATATATCTTTTAATTTTAAAAAAAGTATGGTTCTTTTATGGAAGAATTATTAACAGATCCGAACAAACATTCCTACATCATCCCATTTTGCTACTTAGAACATTTTACCTGTTGTCTGCCTATAAAGCTGACTTCTTACGTGTCTGCCTGTTACTGCTGTTAGTTAGAGGTAGGATTTTTATAGAGCATATTCTGTAACAAAGCAGACGTTTTGAGATATGCTGACAGCCATGGAATTGGTGTAGTTTCAAAATGCTTCTATAATCGTTCACCTAAGGCTAAAAAGAGTCAGAAAACTTCTCTTGATTGAAGTATATTACTACCTTGAACTTCGTGTAGGATAACCATTCTAAATTTATTGTAATTAAGGATTATAGTGATTAAATGGCAGATTAGAAGTTTAAAATTATTAAAATATTTGTGGTAATGGGTGTGGAGAACGTTCTTAGTAGTGGAAATTGAGGGTTATAAATAGTCTTCATTTGAAATGGTTACGTGTAAATATTATAATACATTTGTAATGAGTAGAAATTAATTTAGTGGTTAGACCCTTGTATATTTTGTAATCTTGTTTTCCTTCTTCTTCTTTTTTTTTAACAGTGTTTGCCAGCTCTGAACCTGTGCCAGGATTCCAAGGAGAGACCCTGCAGCTAGCATTCATTGACCTCAGACAAGTAAGATGTAATAATGTACTTCGCATTTATTGCCTTCTACCCCTTGCCTTTTAAAAAATGCTACAGGAATGCTTGTTTGCCTTGAAACAACCTGTCTTGAGAAAAGTGCCTCTTTGATAACTACATATTTAGCCTTTCTTTCTGAAAATTCATTCAGTGCCTCTGCTTCAAGGAGCATTCTCATTGGTGAATATTTAATGTAATTATTATCTGCTAGGCACATGACTAAATAATGACTTTCTACTTTGATTTAATGACATTTGAATTTTAAGTTATTTCTTAATGATTTCATGGTCATGTATGAAAATTGGTGGTGTAGAACATTAGTGTCAGAACCCAAGTTACATAAATGTAAATTGTTACAAACTACAAAGGAGCCTCTTGCTTAAAATTTTGTCAGTGGTAAAGAATGCTATTTTCATAAATTTTCTATATGCCTTCAGAAAGGATAAAACTAAAAAGGTAATTATACATTTATATAATTCTTTTCTAGGGCATAATTCATAGTGTGGTAACAAATATGATAATTTTTAAATCTCTCCTATTCATTTTACTACTCTTTAACACCTCTACCCTATTGTCATTTTCTTTATTTTCCTCCTGTTACCTTTTTTTCCATCTCCTCCATAGTTTTTCTTCTTATTCCTTTCTTCTTTCTTTCCCCTCCACCTTTTTCTTTCTCTTTCTTAATCCTAGGATTAAGGAGCTTAATAAAGCTGGGAGGCACAAGAGTGTGGAGGAGGGGTGGGTCCAAGTGAGAGGGCTCAGGAGTGCTAGAGTTGACAACAGGAGTGACTGCCGCCCTTGGCAAGAAGAACCAAGTGGAGATGGAATTAAAACAAAGACACTGTGGTCTACTTATGGTCCCATCTCCTCTGGGGAGTAGAGATGACTGGAGATGAGGCTCCACCACTGGTATGAATAGACTTCACCACAGTGATGTTTAGAGGAGGGCCCATTTGAGCAGTTAAGGAGCTCTGAACTGAGGGAATGTTTGAGAGTAGAGCTCTTTTTGCTCTAATTCCAAACTAGTGTTCAGCAGATATTTATGAGCTACCATGTTCTGATTATTTAGAGAGGGGAGGTGTGGTTGGAATAGACAGAAAGGTAATATAAGAAATAGTTTCATCCTTATAGAGCTTTAAAATCCTTTAGACAAGCAAAACACCCACGATTTGGTCAGGAATATTTTTATTTATTTATTTATTTATTTTAAGGTTTTATTTATTTATTTTTAGAGAGATGGGAAGGGGGCAAGAGGGAGAGAAACATCGACTGGTTGCCTTGCACAAGCCACCAACCAGGGACCTGGCCTACAACCCAGGCATGTGCCCTGACTGGGAATAGAACCAGCAACCCTTTGGTTCTCAGTCTGGTGCTCAACCTGCTGAGCCACACCAGCCAGGGCTGGTTAGGAATATTTATGAGACAGTGAGTCATATAGAAATAAATGGTATATAGCCTCAAGTCTGATTTAGAAGGAAACTGAAAAAGCCATTCCTGTCTCTCAATTGTGTTTGTAAAACACTGAACTTAAAAAATTTATTCATATTTATTTTTGTTGGCAAGCAGTGTTCATGCACCTGTGATGCCAAACAAGGAACACTTATGAATGGCCCAGATCTCTGGATGATTCGCCTCACTAAATGGGGGAAGATAGTAGAAAATGAAAAAGATAGACTCTGAATTTCCACTCCAGTTTACCAGAATGTTATTTCTATTGAAGGTAGATCCATTTCCTTTAGAAGGTATTCTCTCTCTTACAGTCTTATTACCCTGAACAAGATGATCTAATATAGAAAACTGAGTCCTTTTGCAAGTTGGAAATAGGTTTCATTGTATATTCACTTCCCAGTGAGGTTATGGCCACTTACTGGGGTAAGTTTCCCTATTGCAATAATATGAAGTGTTCTCTAATCCAAAGAATATGTGACTTGAAAATCGCTCCCATTACATACAAATAATGCGTTCACAGAAATTTGACATTTAGCCCTGGCTGGTGTGGCCCAGTGGATTGAGTGCCGGCCTGCGAACCAAAGGGTCGTCGGTTCCATTCCCAGTCAGGGCACACGCCTGGGTTTCAGGCCAGGTGCCCAGTGGGGGGCCGTCGAGAGGCAACTACTCATTGATATTTCTCTCTCTCCTCCTCCTCCCTCTCTTCCCCTCTCTAAAAATAAAAATAAAATCTTTTTAAAAAATGTATTTAAAAAAAAGAAAATTTGACAATAAATTTATATGTGATATTTTCTCAGTTTTGTATGACTTTGTATGGTGTTAACTACTCTGTAATCTCACTGTAGGATTATGAATAACACCACATAATTTATGAAACTGTTGATGAGGATTCTGTTTCCTTGATTTGTCCAGATAAGTGGTTGGTTTAATGCAGATTAAAACTCTGATCCCAAGTACTTTCTTCCTTCAAAGACTGTCATCATTTGACAGTTAAGGCCTCTTTACATGCATATAGCTCACTAGGGAATTGTTATTAAGCCACACTTATAAATATTAATAAACATCTCAAGTCTTTTTGGTTGAATTTACTTTTCAAGTGTGTGCACTTAGAGGCATTAAGTCCTGGTTGACTTTTCCTCATCAATGTAATTTCTTTAAGAGACTTTTAAGTGAATAAAAAAATCTATTATGAAATATTTAGAATTCTGAAATCTATCATAACACATGTAGAACTGTTAAAAGATCTGTATAGAAATGGCCCTGGCTGGTGTGGCTCAGTGGATTGAGTGCTGGCTTGCGAACCCACAGGTCACCGGTTCAATTCCCAGTCTAGGGCACATTGCCTGGGTTGCAGGCCAGGTCCCCAGAAGGGGGCATGAGAGAGGCAACCACACATTGATGGTTCTCTCCCTCTCTTTCTCCCTCCATTCCCCCTTCCAAAAAGTAAAATATAAAAAAGATTTATGTAGCTATTTTATATAAAACATAATGATAAAGTATGGTAGTTAATATACATTGAAAGTGAGTAGTGGCTAGACAATTTTGATGACCTAATTTTTTGTGTTAATTTTTTTAGTTTTAAGAGGGGCTTAAGATCATTTTCTCTGACTATGAATGTTAAAGTGTAACCGTACTCTATTCTTAATCTTTTGTATTCTAAAACAAAAGTTGCAGTTAATTCTTATCTTTAGCTGCTAGACCACTGTCACATAACTTGAATTTCATGATTTCAGAGGTCTGGATTTAATAACTTGATAAAGGATAGTAATGTTTCACCTATATTTGTTTTTCAAATTATTTTATAAACAGTTAAGTGGTGAAAGGCCAAGTATGGGGAATGACCAAAAATAAAATTAGTCTTGAAAACTAAAGTCTCATATGAAGTGATACAAGCTTTTTGTATCAGATGTCAGTGATTATTTAAATAAGGATGCCTTAAAGTTTCAATGGTGTTATGTTCCTAACTTTATAATGATATTTCATAGCATATTGTTTTAACACTTTTATATAAAGTAGTTTATCACCAAACATAAAGAGGGTGTTAACACTTTTATTTACATTTCAGTTGAGTTTCTACACTTCTCCTTCTTTTTTTCTAGTCTGTGATCCATTTCTGTCTTAATAGGGTGGCTGACAGTTCTTTTCAAGTATACTTAGAAAGGCAAAAGAGCCCTTTTCATAGTACTTATAAGGGGTCATGCTTCTGTTTTTTAGTTTGAATTTGATACTGCTTCACGAATTGCTGGGTATGAAAGATTAGGAAGTAGGTCCAGTGGTCAAATTTTACCTGCCCACCCGGACTTTGCCCTGAGGTCAAACTCCTGATATTTGCTGTTCTGAATAGAGGAGTTGATGACAAGTATGAGCTGATACAAGAGGAAAGTTAGAACCATATCAAAGCTGAAGGCAAGAGAATTGGGATTCAATGAGAGACTGTAGCTAAAAGATGGATCATCAAAATTGCCCTCTTCTAAAGAAAAGGAAATAGCTGACCTGTGAGTGAAAAGACTTTATCATCCTGCCAATCACATGCTTGCTAATGGAAGCCAGTTATCTCAACAATATCTTAAGGCTTACTGCCCCAAAAGACAATGTGAAGGATTGGCAGTACTGGTACTGTGTTATGTGAGTGTACTGCCTCAGTCAATTTTCTATGTGCTATTTGAACATGATGAGTGTGTGTAAACTTTTTACAAGTAAAGCCTACCATCCTCCTACCCCCAGTTCTGAAATTAAGTCACTAAATGATGAATGACTTTGATATACTTATATGTGTCTGTTTGCTTATCTGTGAAACTGTATTTGTTAAACATAGTCTTGCAAATGGATTTCAGATGAATATGTAAAATTCCCTTGACAATGTATGAAAACTTTGACATTTAAAATTTATTTTATAAGACTCTATATAATACATAGTATTTAGTGATAATTTTTTATAACTCATTCTTAACAAGTAGAAATATTTCACTAAATATTATGGAAAATGAGGTATCCCTTATAACTGAGTTATCCAGGTAACTAAAAATTAGTTTCTAATCACCAAAATTTGTTTTTAAATGTAGCCAGTCTAATGGGAAACTTTAACAATACCATATATCTCTCATTTTCATAGCTTCTTATTGAGTATAATTCTCACAGTAAATTGAGCATCCAGGGTTTACTAATCTTAATACTAAATCCTCTTTACCTGGTCCTGTTTCACTTTGTGATAAGTTAGACTGGTAAAATATATTATTGCTGCATTTGACAATATCTTGATAATCATTTAGACAGTATGAAGAAGGTTAAGTGGTTGGATAATAGTGCAGTTACGTGAACTTAAAGCTAATAAGATAATCTCTTATCCAGAAAATATTGATTAATGTACTGTTATCACCCTAGAGCAGTGTTTTCCAAAGTGTTTTTCCAGAAATACTGATTTCTCAAGATGAGAAAAAAAAATTTTTTAAGGTTCCAAGTAAGATAAGTTTGGGAAACACTTTACACTCTAATTCCCTCTTAGGGACTTACTATGTACATTAGAATTGTAAGGGCTAAGCAAGTTTGCAGTAACCCAGCATTTCCCAAAGTCGTCATTGCAGAACACTTTCCCCACTCATCTTGGGTTGTATTACATGAAACAGACTTTGTGAAATGCTGCTCAGGGCTCTGGCAGCACCCTCTAGATGTCTGTATTTGACAGTTTGGGATCAACAAATGTTTTAAACAATGACTCAGATAAATACATAGAAGAATATGAATGATATGCTACATTACAGAAAGCTGGGAACGTTACCTAAGACGACGGAACACAGAATCAAAGTGCGCTCAGTACGCTTGAATGATAACCCAAAGCCAATAGAGTGAAATTTAGCAAGGAAGATATTAAGTGCTATATTTAACTCCTTAAAATTACATTAAAAAAAATAACAGGCTGTAGGAAGTCTGACTTATAATATGAAAAAAGTCTAGTAGTTTTTGTTAACCTCCAAATGTACTAACATTGTGCTCAGAATTTAATGAAAGTGTGATATTTGGGTTTGACCACTGTGAATTGTGTCTCAAGTATTACTTGATATGGACACACACAAATTGGGGAGCACGTAAGAGAATTACAACACTAGTGAGGGATCAGATAACCTTGTCATATGAAGAGCCTTTTAAAAATCTGGGAATAGTTAGTCAACTCAGCCTTAATACCTTTGTAGAGAAACCCGTATTATGTGGTTCTTACTAGACTAGATATGAGTCAACTATACCATTTTCTTTTTCCTATTAAAATCTTATGTCATAAAAATTATCTTATAATTCTCCTTTCCCCCATCCAGAATTATGTTCTGTTTTAAGTATTTGATTTATGTATTTATTTTTGTTTGTTTTTTAAAAGATTTTATTTGTTTATTTTTAGAGAGGGAAGGGAGGGAGAAAGAGAGAGAGAGAGAAACATCAATGTGTGGTTGGTGGGGGCCGTGGCCTGCAACCCAGGCATGTGCCCTGACTGAGAATCGAACCTGTGATGCTTTGGTTCGCAGCCCGTGCTCAATCCATTGAGATACGCCAGCCAGGGCTGATTTATTTATTTTTTTATATTTTTATTGATTGATTTCAGGGAGAGAGAGAAATGTATTTGTCGTCCCACTTATTTATGCATTCATTGGTTGATTGTTATATGTGCCCTGACCGGGAACCAAACCAGCAACCTTGGCATATCTGGGTCGATGCTCTGAGCAATTGACCTACAAGGCCAGGGCTTCAAGTATTTGATTTAGGCAAACTAATTTGAGAGAGAATTTGAATTTTGTAAAATAAATTTGTGTTTTCATAAAACTTTTCAAATAAATATTTTATTGAAATATAACATAAATTCAGGCATATCATAAGTGTATCATTGCTGATTTTTCACAAATTGTATACACCTCTTTAACACCTAAATCAAGAAAAAAAACTTGACCAGTAAGTACCTCAAAAGAGGATGACCCCCAGTTCATTTCTTTCCAGTCATTAATTACCCTCATCCCTCTTCAAGCATAACCACTGTCATTACTTCTAATACCACAGATAAATTTAGCCTGATTTTGAACTTTGTATACATAAAATCATGCAATATCTACTTTTTGATTCTGCCTTTTTCCATTTAATATTTTGTGTGTGAAATTTATCCATGTTGTTACATGTAGTTGTGGTTTATTCATTCCCTTTGCTGTATAGTTTGCCGTTCCATACATAAACCATAATTTATACATTCTATTGATGAACATATACTCAACATTTCTGTTGAGGTGTTTACTTACAAATAGAACTGCTGAGTCAGGGGGTGGTATGTATGTGATCAGTTTTAATGGAGACTGTGAGGCAGTTTTCCAAAGCAAGAGTGCCAGCTTATGCTTTAGTTAGCAGTTTAGGAGAATTCTTGTTGCACTACATCCTTGCCATCATTTGATACTATGAGTCTCTTCCTCTTTAGCCATTCCAGTGGCAAAACTATATGATAGTTTTACATTGTGGTTTTAATCTGATATTTCTTGATGACTTATAAAATTGAACTCCGTTTTACATATTTATTGTCCATTTGAATATTCTCTTTTGTGAATAACCTGTTCAAGTATTTTTGCCATTTTTTTCTATTGGATTGTCGACGTCTTACTGATCTGTAAGTTCTTTGTATATTCTGAATGGGTCCTTTGTTAAATATATGCATTGCAAATATGCCTCTCTCTGTGGCTTGTCTGTTCACTCTTAGTGGTGACTTTTAATGAACAGAAGTTAGTAATTTTAATGAAATCTAGTTTATCATACTTTCCTTTTATAGTTCTTTTTAATATCCTGTTTAAGAAGTCTTTGCCTACCTCTAAAATTATAAAAATATTTTTCTGTGTTTTCTTCTAAAAGTTTCCTTGTTTTACCATTCACACTTAGGTTTATAATTCATCTGCAATTGATTTTTGTACATAGTGTGGGGTGTAAGGTTCAAGATTCATCGTTTTGTATGGTTGTCCAGTTGATCCAGAATTATTCATTGAAATTAATTGAATCTCATAGCATTTTAATGTAAAATAATTGTAAAAGACAAAACTGTAGCTCTGGCTGGTGTAGCTCAGTGGATTGAGCGCGGGCTGCCAACCAAAGCATTAGGTTCGATTCCCAGTCAGGGCTCATGCCTGCATTGCAGGCCACGGCCCCCAGCAACTGCACATTGATGTTTCTCTCTCTCTCTTTTTCTCCCTCCCTTCCCTCTCTAAAAAAATAAATAAATAAAATCTCTTTATTTAAAATAAAAAAACAAGCCATGATCTTTAAAAAAAAAAAGACAAAACTGTAAGATGTAAATGGTGTGTTCTTCTAATGTAAACTGAAGTGGTTTCCATTGTCTTCCAGTTAACTGTACGCTTATGTTTCATGGTTCATGCTATCTCTTATTAACAAATTAGTCATGGGGTTAATGTTTTTTAATACCAGCCTAACTATACTCTTACCACATCAAAGGTATGTTTAAAAATAAAGTATTTATAGAGTAAGTATTCATAACAATATAGGCAATATAGAAGCAAAACCTATCCTACAAGCCCATCAGGACAAGACTCATGCCATTTTTTGTTCACTGCCACACATCCATTGCTTAACACTGTTCCTAGCACAGAATAAACAACCAGTAAATGTTGAATGAGTGAATGCAAATATTTTAGCTATACTAAAACTTTTTGGTGTATAAGCACCTTATTAGGAATTGAGATATTCCATTTAAGTTTATGTTCCATGTAAACAAACATTCTTTAAAGGCAATAAATTTTTCTTTCTATTTTAATTATTTTTGATGACAGTATTTCTAAAAGCACATGACATATTTTTCTGCCTTCTCAAGTGAAAAGTGTAACAAATATAAACATTTCTTAATTTATCTTGTCCATCATTATGGATACTAAAACAGTGCTGTAAGTTGTCATTGCTCCAAAACCAACTGCTTCTTATTTTATCGATAGATAAATGTTTGGACAGGGGGATTATAGGAATTTAGACAAAGGTAGTATACACTTTAATGATCAACAAGGACTGAATATAAAGCAGAACTTAAAGCAGCATTTCCTAAACCACTGTTGTTTGGAAGGTAAGTCCTGATGAAAGTAAATTGTAGTCAAATAAGTTAAGGAAATCCTACATATTGTGTCCCTGTTGTAAATTCACTATTTCATTAGCACATTAAATGCTATGAGAAGTCCTAGAGTAAAGGTGTATCTCTTCCCCCTTAAACCTGTTCAAGTGTGGGCTACTTTTCACAAATGAAAATCTCTTACTGGTTTGCAAAGCAGTGTCATGTGGCACACGGTTTGAAAACACTGAAGCAGCTGGACCACTACCGCATTACATTAATGTGTGGATTCCTAGAACCGTTCTGGTTAAAACAAGGCTATGACAGAAAATAGATAAGCCTTTCTGTAGATAGGTGAAATTTAAATATGAAAATGCAAGTGATACAAAATGATGAAAAACAGTAGTTAAGTTTTCAAAAATAGTTTGTTGAACTTCCTTTTTTTGAAAAACACATTCGGATGACTTTGTGAAAGATGATAATTACTAGAAGATTAATGCTGCTTAGATGCAGTGAACCAGTCAGTCAGTCAGACAGAATAACTTGTTTTTAAGAAGCATGAAACAGTAACACAGGATTGCTTGTGAAGAATGAGAAGATTTAAGTGGGGAAATTAAAATACCAGCTTATGTGAAGTTCAAATCCTAACAGTTGTCAGATTCCTTAGTGAATCATCAAGGCCATTGTTATTGAGCCACAGTATGCATACTTTGAGAGAAACAAAGAATATATTTGCTACTTTTTCCCCCTTACCTAATACACTGTAAATGAGATGGGGAAAGTTTGAAAGGGAGAGATTTTGATAAAATGATCAAGGTAAATTCTGTATTCTCTGTGTATTGTAAAGAATGTCTCCTAGCGTTAAAAAAGAAATACAGTTGAAGTGACTTTTTTCAAGATAATTGCACCTTAAGGAAAAAAAACCCCTAATACCAAAATAAGAACCTTAAAACAAAACTAAACAAAGAAAATAATGGCTCTTACTATTTAATGGTACTAAAAATGTGATGAAAAAATTCTAAGTCCTTTGGAACTTACAAAAAATTTTTGCCTAGATGGTTTACTTTACACAGTAACTTAGTGGTGAGCATCTACAGATACAAAAAAGAGAAGGGGTAGGAGAACAAAAGCGACTTTGTTCAGTTGGCCTCTTTTGCCTGACACCAGGTCCACCCTAACAAGCAAGGGAGGAGTTTTACACCTAAATATATTCTTTTTTCTGCCATCACTTCTTTGGACAGAACTCAAAGAATACATTTTTAAAGTTATTTTGTAACCCTGCACATGCATCTTGTTATTACTGGTACCCAGGGAGGAGTCTCTGCCTCCAGAAGAGTTCAGGGACTGTTCTAAATATTAAGCTAGTCCTTTTCGGTTTTTTTTTTTCTCTATCAGTTTCTAGAACTTGACTTGCTTGATTCATATCCTGACCGAGTACAGCCTCATTCAGTTAGAACAAGAGTATTGTGAGTATTCGCCATTTCGTAAAGAGGCAACCCATAAATCTACTGCTACTCAGATCTGTTTTCATACCATGTATGTCAACATCAACTCAACATATGTGCCATTTTCTTTCATGAAAAATTCCAAGTCTGGACTTCTTAATACAGTATGCTACACGAAGAGACTAAGCACCTTTTTAGCCATGGCTACTATTCATTTGACCACTTTTATAGTCTTCCACCTTGTAGTAAAATCTGTGGGAGTGATTTGCAGCTTTTTAAAAAATTTCCCCCCCTCAGCCTTTAACTCTATGGACAGGAATTGGTTATAACATAGGTTGCATTACACAAATGTTCTCATGTGCCTTTATATCAGGGGTAACCTGAGGACTGTGGGTTGGTTTCAAGAGATTTATGCAAAATTTTGCTTGTGTGTCTATTTTTCTGAGAAGAGAATCCAATGATTTCGACAGATTCTCAGAGGCATCCTCTGTGGCATATGTAACAACAGTTAATCTAACCACCACTATTCTAGGAAAGCCAGAGGCTGTCCAGATTAAGCCAGATCAGCAAGAGCTGCCCCATTTTCAGATATTTCTTCATTTACTTGAGCAATATTTGGTCACCTGCTCTGAGAACTGCTCTAAGTGCTAAGGATGCAGTGGTGAGCAAAGATAGGCAAGATCCTGCTCTCATATCCCATTTTGTTGGAGGGAGATCCACAACAAATAGTGGTCATTTCAAATAGCTTTAGATCCTATGAGAAAAATAAAGCAGGTTAATGTGATAGTGACTGGGGTTGAGGTGGACCAGGTCAGATTGGGCTGTCAAGGAAAACCTCGTTAAGGAGGCAACATTTGAGTACATATCTGCATGAAATTGAAAGATGGGGAAATTGCATTCCTGGCAGAGGGAAGAGCAAGTCAAAGGCCTATGGTGCTTTCAAGGAAGAGAAAAGCACTAAGAGTGTGGCTATAAGGTAGTGAGCAAGGGAAAGAGAGGTACAAATGAAACTGGGAAGATTATTAGAGCCAAGTCATGTATGACCTTGTTAAGGAATTTAGCATTCCAGTGTTTTAAGCAGGTTAGTATTATGCTCTGGTTTTCTTTTTTAAACGATTGTTGTGGCTGTTCTAAGAATAGATTGAAAAGGGACAAAATTATAATCAGGAAGAACAGTTAGATGATTATTTTGGTAATCTAAGCTAGAGATGATTGATTGCTATTAATTAGCGATGATGTGGGTCACCATATTTCACAGTGACTTCTTCATGTAGACCCCTAAGTTTCTGTTTTTGATAATAGAAATAGTTGAATTTATCCCGAAAAATACTAACTTGTTTTTTATCTCCAGAATACTGTGAGTTGTCTAACCAATTACATTGTCTTCTTTATTTTGGAGCTCCAAAACCCAGGTGTATAGGATGGCATGCGTTTTGTATACTGACCTCATCTCTCCCATCTTCACTTTCTCTTGGCCCTAATTTTTCTCAGTTATTAAGTTGTATTTATCTTGCATGTTTCCATAAGTTGCTTTAAAATCCCTTTGGAACAAGCAGTGTGTAAATAAATCAAACATTTGTTGGTGGACTCCTAAAACTGCATGCAGTAAAAAGAATTATGTGTGAATGGATTTTTATTTATTTTTTCATTTACTCATTTATTTAGCAAATGTTTATTGAGTGCCTTCCCCCCTCCCATAGCCATTCGGGAAACAGAACTGAACAATAGGCAATAAAAGAAGAGGCAGACATTTTGAGACATGGGTTAGTTGGAGTCAGTGAAGGATAAAGTTAAAGATAAAGACTACTACGTAGATTTAGAAACATATCTTGCCTAAAGGTTAGAAATTAGGGGCATAGGGGGAAAGCCCCTGAAGTACCCACATGGTGTGTTGATGAAGACGCTGTTGGGGAGGAAATCAGGAAGCAGGGTGGGGTGGTCCCACTTTTCTCAGTAACTGCTGTGGTGACCTTGGGAAACTGTCTCCCGAACTATTTCAACTACATATTAACCGTTTAATGAAATCTGTGAGTCAAAACACTATATAGTTTTCTTCTGAAAGAGATTGTTTTCATAGCATGCTTAATCTCCATTGCTAAAATTAGTGGATGTGTGAAGCTTGCATTGCAGAGGTCACTGATTGATTAAGTCAGCAGCAGCTGCCAGATGCCTGCACTTCCCATACTTCCTCAGGGCGATGACGAGGCTGGTTTGCCAGGTCTATGCCATGGTGAACTATGAGAAGCATAGTTCCTTCCAAAATTGTTGCTTGATAAGGAAAGTACTCTGGGCACCCATCTTGTTCTTCCTACCCTCCTCACCTACTTCTTCTGCCCTTTATACATTATCTGATAATCCTTCTTTTACCATATCCCTAAACAGTTATAAAGTTTAGGAAAGAAGTTCAGAGGTACTTCACCATAGAAATACAAGGGAATCTGATAAATATAGACTTGTGTTTGACTCCAAATGAACAACTTTGGATTCTACCTAGAGGGATATGAACAAGCCTTGGAAGTTATGAAGGAATTGTTTGGCCGTAATTCTTGCTGTGGAGACTGGGCGTCTGCCAAGACTTTACTTTGAAATTTCTGTCTTCTGTTTCTAATCTTAAGGCATCATAACATACAATTCTTTTGCCACTAGTCCAGTTTATTCTTTTATGATGAGGAAGAAGGCACTTTTAAATAACAATTATTTCCACTATAATTAAACAAATCTTCTTTTGTTTGCATTATATTTGTTACTATGTTGTATACACACTCTGCTTGCTTAAACTTGTCCCTGTGACTATTCCACAGGAAATTTCTTTAGAAGTTTTAAAGTCTTTGACTTCTTAAAGTATTAATGGGATTTGCCAAAGTTGTAGTATCTGAATGCTTGACTAGATACAGAAGCAGGACAACAAGCTTGTTCACACAGCTCCTCCAGCAAGCATTTTTCCCTTAGACAATCTTACATTCATTTGAAGTGCCAAAGAATTAAATGAAGATGTATTTGGGTTTATTCCTGACTATAACAAGACCAGACACCTCACAAAGTTTACCTTAAGGTCCAGATACTAGAAAAGTATGCAGCCCTTTGGGAGAACTTAGATTATAAAGGATTAGTCTGAACCTAAGTGACTTTTGCCTTTTTGTCCTTTTTTGTCCCAGTGTCCTGGAACAAAATAATTCTGGTACTTTAAAATTTTTATGCTTAACTATGTATGTGATTTATGCTCATACTTTCAGTTATTGATATAAATTTTGAGCTAAGATTTTTGTGATTATTTTTAAAGTAAAGGTTAGAGAGGACCTACCTCCAAATACAGTCACATTGGCAGTTAGGGCTCCAAAATGTGAATTGGAGGGACACAATTTAATCCATCACACTCAGACTAGAAAAATTGAGAGAATTTGTTTTATCACCAGTAAATGTTAAAAAGAAGCTCTCAGAGAGATGGAACATGATACTGGTCAGAAATTTTTATTTATATAAAGACAGGAAAAGTGTTAGTGAAGGAATAAGTGAAGGTTTAAAAAAGTTAGTGCTGTTTTGTAGTTTGGAAAATTACCCTTAAAATTAGTTTTGAAAATCAGAAAAACAAATGAACACCATAATAATTACAAAAACACTGTATCCTCACAATTAATTTTTTTGTTATTAAGTAATAAAAAGTAGAGACTCAAAAGATGTCGCAAATACAGTTGAGAGGTCCTATGCACACTTCACCCAGCTCCCCCATGGTAATTTTTTAATCTAAATATAATTATCAAATGAGGAAATTGACATTGAATGCTCACTATTTGAAACAAACAAAAAAATCAAAGATGTAAAAGTGCTTATGTTAGCAATATGACAATAAACTAAATTAACAGATTTATAGGAAAAATGATTCATGTAAGTGTGCATTTGGGCACATATGGAATATGTCTTATTAAGATACTTAATCTCTCTGAAACTCAGTTTCTTCTTTTATAAGTACAGACAAGCCCGCATGGCTCTGGAATGAGTTGTTCAAGTCATACACCAGTACAACTGATGGTCTGAAATAGAGATAAAGAAGAGTTAAGAGTAGGTTACTGAGGATCCCCTGTGGGCCATCTTTGTGTGAAAGACTCACAGCCTCACATTATATTTATACAGAGCTTTTCCAGTGGTATAAATTAAAGGCTTTCTCTTGGACATTAATCTCTGCTTTTCCTTTGTGGCTATGTTTTGTTGCAGAAAAGACACAATCCTTCAAGTTTTGCTTCTCAAAGTGTTCTGTGTAATATAATTTCATTCAGTTCAACAAGCTTTTATTGAGTACCCTAAGGGAGAAGTAAGAGTTATTACCCTGCCCCTGAAGGACTCATAACTTGGATGGAAAATAAAAACAAACATACCCAATAAACTAGGTAAACTAGGTATATGTGCATACTCCAAACTTGAGGAAGTTCTCAGTGGCCCACAAAGGCACTCATCCTCAAATCTGGGTGGCTTGGAGACCTAAACACTGCTGATATTCAGCTAGCACTTAGAAGGGATGCATTCTGCCATACATACCATATATAAAAAGAAATTTAGATTAGTGTCTTTTAGGTCAATAATGACCTCTTAAGATCCACATGGATATATAGTTATGAAAACTTTTACTAATATGTATCAAATGGATGAAATTGCTCAAGGGATTATTTGATTTGAAAATGAAACATTTATAGTATTTTTGCTTGAACTCCCTCTTAGGTATACAGTACAATCTTACTACTTAATGTTAATGACAGGTTAGTCTTTAGAGTGTTTTACAACTTATAGTTTTTTTCCCCTTTAACTCTTTGTGTTTTCTTAAATGTCAAATCATCTTTCAATTACCTTCAGCCTGTGACTCTGTGACATTCATGGTCCTGAAACCCTAAGACTTGAGAATTGGACAGGACTTCACAAAATCTCACCAAACCCCTTAGGAGCTCTCCCCTTAAGCAGGGCCCTTGCTGCTGCTGCAGACAGCTAGAGGTAGCCCACATTCTCCCAGAGGCTTCTCTGTCCTTACAAAAACCTCCTGGCAGCCTTCTTCCTGAGCCTTCGCAGCCGTGCATTATCCCTCATTCTAGAAGATTAAAATAATCCGATTCCCCAATGAAGTTAAGTACTTTCTCCCTACTCTTTGCACTTTCTTACTGCACTCCTGCCCACCTCCCAACCATTTTCCTGTGTATTCATGCCTTCGTTTGTTTACACTGTATCTTTTCATTTCTGAACCTCTTACACCTTCATTCCAATAAAAATGGCCCTACAGTTTCAACTAATGGGAAGTGTGTTTTCCTTCAGCTCCTTGCTGGAGAGTTCTGAGGATACTGCTAACCCTGTAGCCCTCTCTAGTGGTAGCCATGCATTCTTTCACACGCTTCACAGAGTGATTGAGACATTTGACTGAGATGTTGGTTTTCTTCTAGTTCCTCATTTCTACTTATAGGCCATTGTTCTTTCACTTGAGTGAAAGCTCCAGCGCCTTTGAGCTTCCTCATTCATCTCTATCACCATCAATCTCTCATTGTTGCTTTTGCAGTCAAACAGTTTATCTCTATTTACACTCGTCCTCGTTTCCTTTCTTCAGACTCAGGTGACAGGTAGCCGTTTTATTCAAGGCTTCTCATCTTCCTATGCCCTTGACTGCATCTTTTCTAAGGGACTTTGTTTCATCATTCATCTATCTTTCCTCTGCTTTATCCTTCTCCTAACTACCTTAGCCTAAAAACATGTTCAGATTTTTCCTATCTGAGAGAGAAGGGGGAAGGGAGGGAGGAGAAACACCTTCTCTAGTCTTTCGCTAGTTATTTCTGATCACTTTTCTTCTTTTCATCCAGATTCCTTAAAAGAATGACTTAACAATTGATTGTATCCTTATTTTCTCATCTCCCATTCATTCCTCAATCCACTATTCTCTGCTGTGCCCGACTGTTGAAACAGTATTCACTTAGCTCACCAGGGAAGGCCAGTAGACGTTTTGAGCTCTTACTGGTTTTTTCCACTGCATTTCACAGTGTTGATTGTGTCCTCTTTAAAATTCTCTCTTCTGCAAAGGTGGTACTCTAATGTTCTTTTTCTGTCTCTCTTTGTGGCTTCCTTTCCTACTGCTTAAATGCTAAGATCCCTGAAGTTTCTGTCCATAGAACACTGTTCTGTCTACATTTTATCTGGGTGAACTCTGAACTCCTTTACCCTCACCATACCTCTAGCACAGATGCTGTATGCCCTAGATACATACCCGGTTGCTTGGTAGACATTTCCCCTGGGATGTCACCCTGTGTGGCCAGAGCTGTCAACATGTACATTCCCTTGTTCTCAAGTCATATCTTCTTTCTGTTTTCTCTATTTTGGTTGCTGGCATGACTCTACCATGTCTCATATTCAGTCAGTCATCATGTCCCAGGGATTTTTTTTTCTCCTAAATACTTTCAAACCCATTCTCTTCTTTCCATCCTAAATATTTGCCTACTACTTACGCATCCTCTTCTCTCTATCCTAACTACCTACTTGTCTGTCCCAATGTACTTCCAAGTTTATCACAATAGTCTCCTAATTATTTTTCCCGCCTTTAGTGTTTTCTCCTCAAATCCATTCTTCACTGAGCAGTTGGAGTTACATATCCAAGTGAGGCATCTGACCGTATGAGCTCTCCTTGTTTAAAACTTTCCCAAAGTTCCTGAAGCAGACATACATGCCCATTTATGACCCAGTCCCCATCCCCTTCTTCAGCCTGCCTTGTACTACTCCTTATATTTCAATTTAGCACCAAAGTGCCTGACACTCCCCATAAGCACACTGTTTCTCATCTTTGTACCTTTTCTTATGATGTCCCATCTGTTTGAAATACCACTGCCCTTCCCTTGAATAACTCCTTAATAAGACCCAGTTTGGGTTCTACCTAAGATGCCTTCTTGTGTTATTTCTCACCCCCCAAACAAGATCGGATGTTCAATAATAATAACCTGTATATAACTCTATCAGTGTAATCACCACATTAGTCCATAGTTGTGTGAATATCTCTTCTATTATACTTACTAACTCCTTGTATCCAAAGACTGGATCGTCATTATCATTTCATTGCTGATGTCAAATAGAGTGCTTATCACATGAAAACCCGATCCCTTCATTTTACAGAAGAGGAAGTTGAGACCCAAAGCTTACAACTCACTTAAATGAGTAAATCAAAATAAAAAATAGTTCGACTTTTTCAAAACTGAATTGGAAGGAAATTTAATAGGGCCTGTGTATAAATATAATACTGGTGTCATACAAAATGGCACTTTTAATCCAAGTGAGATGTAACTAGTAAGCAAATAATATCCATAGAATATTGATTAGGTGAGACATTGGAGGAACTTGGTTTTTCCCAACCAAAGGGTGTCAGTTTCTAACATTCTGAAGTTCCATAACCAAATATCAGATATTTAAAAATTATTCTGAATACCCTGCAGTGTGGCTCAGCTGGTTGGGTGTTGTCCTACGAAAGTTTGCTGGTTCAATTCCCAGTCAGGGTACATGCCTGGATTGTGGATTCGGTCCCCTGTCAGGACATGTGCAAGAAGCAACTGATTGATATTTCTCTCTGACATCAATGTTTCTCTCCCTCTCTTTCTCTCTCTCTAAAAATAAATGAAATCTTTAAAAAACAGCAAAACAAATTATTCTGGAAAAGAAAGGTGACTCATTTTTAAGTTGTAGTGTTTGTTGAGTAGTTCCTCAAAACCATTGAATACGCTTCATTACCCAAGATTCTTGATAAGAATTAAATTTCTTTTTTTTTAAATTTATTGATTATGCTATTACATTTGTCCCTTTTCCCCCCCTTCCCTCCCCTCCACCCTGTACCCCCTCTCCCACCCACGTTCCCCCCCCCTTTAGTTCACTTCCATGTGCAATTCTTATGAGTTCTTTAGCTTCTACCTTTCCCGTACTATTTTTGCCCTCCCCCTATCTATTTTCAACCTACATTCTATGCTACTTATTCTCTATACCTTTCCCCCCCTCCCCTCCTCCACTCCCCTGTTGCTAGCCCTCCATGTGCCCTCCATTTCTGTGGTTCTGTTCCTGTTCTAGTTGTTTGCTTAGTTTCTTTTGGTTTTGCTTTAGGTGTAATTGTTAATAATTGTGAGTTTGCTGTCCTTTTACTATACATGTTTTTTCTTTATCTTCTTTTCTTAGATAAGTCCCTTTAGCATTTCATAAAATAAGGGCTTGGTGATGATGAACTCCTTTAATTTGACCTTATCTGAAAAGCACTTTATCTTCCCTTCCATTCTAAATGACAGCTTTGCTGGATAGAGCAATCTGGGATGTAGGTCCTTGTCTTTCATGACTTGGAATATTTCTTTTCAGCCCCTTCTTGCCTGTAAGGTCTCTTTGGAGAAATCAGCTGACAGTCTGATGGGAACTCCTTTGTAGGTTACTGTCCCCTTATCTCTTGCTGCTTCTAGGATTCTCTCCTTCATTTTTACCTTGGCTAATGTAATTATGATGTGCCTTGGTGTGTTTCTTCTTGGGTCCAACTTCTTTGGGGCTCTCTGAGCTTCTTGGATTTCTTGGAAGACTGTTCCCTTTGCCAGATTGGGGAAGTTCTCCTTTATTATTTGTTCAAATAACTTTTCCACTTGTTGCTCCTCCCCTTCTGGTACCCCTATAATTCGAATGTTGGAACGTTTAAAGGTGTCCTGGATGTTCCCAAGGCTCTCCTCGATTTTTTTAATTCTTATTTCATCATGCTTTCCTGCTTGGTTGATTCTATCTTCCTTCTGGTCCACTGTATTGTTTTGAGACTCAGATTCCTTCCTTTCTCTATTGGCTCTCCTCCGCGTATGTTCCTGCATCTCTTTTATGGTAACTTGCATCCTTTCATCTAAATTGCGCCCAAAATCAACCAATTCCGTGAGCTTTCTAATCACCAGCATTTTGAACTGTGCATCTGATAGATTGGCTATTTCTTGGTCGCTCAAAAGGATGAGTCCTGGGGGACTGATCTGCTCTGTCGCACACATGTCTTATGTCTTTCCCTGTCTCTCCTTTTTTTTTTTTTCCGGTCTGGTCGCTCTTGTTAAGGTGGGGGGCGGAGCCTTAGGTGTTCACCGGGGCTGGGCGCCCCAGTCGCTAGATTGTGACGTTTATGTGGGGGCGGGGGCGGGGGCGGGAGGGAATCAATGTCGGCAGTTCAATTCTCCTGGGCCCAGACCCTTCCCCGGGCTCCTGGGCTGCGAGCTCTGCCCTGGTCCACAATCGCTGCCCCACTGGGTCCGGCAGCCGCAGCTTGCGTACTCAGGGTCCACCGCTGCGTTCCTGCGCCCCGATGGCTGTCGCGCCGATTCCGCGCCAAATTTCCCCCGACCTCCGTGCGCTGCCGACCCGCGCCAGCCCCATGCCCGCTCGGCTCATTGTCTCCTACCTGTCTGGATGTACGGGTCTACTTCAACTTCTTGGCTGTCCAACTTCCATTCAGATGAATCCCGTGTCGGTTCTGGGTGTTATGATGACTGTATTTTATTGTTGTTCTAATCTTGGTTGTGCGAGGAGGTACGGTGCGTCCACCTATTCCTCCATCTTGCCGGAAAGAATTAAATTTCTTTTTGAAAAATATTTTCTTAATTTATTTTCAACTAATCTCTAACTTCAAGAATGCATCTAACTTTCTTACTTGTTTGTTATCCCTCTCTCCCCTTTCTTGGCCTCCTAATTGTCAACAAACTTTACCTCCTCAGTTGTGGTCAGGGCACTGCGCCAGGCTCTGTTACATGTGTTACAGAGAAGAGCTGCTATGGCTTGAGTTTTTTCCTGGTGGCCTCATGTAAGATGTTTATGCGAAGTGTCAGTGGAAACAATTATCCTAGCAGGATGACACAGCCTATTTTGCTTAGAAATATCCTAATTTCCTGTGTGGGTTATCCAGAGGTCAGGTAGGGATTTCCTTTTGCACTCCTGTAGAGCAGATTCACATCATGCAAGCATTGTAGAACTTAGGTCACAATCCACTTAATTCTGCTGACTGCCTTAATCTTTCCAAGAAAGTAAGTCCTTCCCCTGTTGTTTTTATTTAGTTTCTTTTTTTTGTGTTTTGCTGCTATAACCCGTAGTGAAAATGTATAGCCATTGGCTATAGCTCTTCCAATAGCTGCCTCTTAACTAACCTCCATCATAAAGTTTGTCTGTTGCCCATTTTGAATTCATATGAATACCTGCATAGCCAGAATGTCACAGTGTTATCACTGTTCTCCTGTCCCAGAAATCTGTTCCTAACTAAGCACTCATAAAAGCATCAGGCCCCAAAGTAAGCCAGGGCCACATGCTGTGTACTCCGACCTAATGAATCAGCCTCAGTGTGGTTTGATAACTGCCCTTCTTTTTTCAAATTTCATTATGCCTTGAGGTTACAGGAAAACTGAATTTATCATTGAAACAGACTAAGCAGCAAGTGTTCTGACATGTTTATTGAGCAAATTATTATACCTGACAAAAAGTAATTACATGTACAGTCAGTTCTGCAAGTAACTGGATAATTAAGGGTTAAATTGTCTAGGATAAGAGAAGTACCTTTTAGATTCTAGGAAAGTAAACTAAATATATTTCTTATAAAAATTTTTGAGTAAAGATTATAAAATCTATTATAAGATTAGAAAGATATAAAATGAGTGAGGATGCAAATCCCCTTAAATAGAAATACTGAGATACTGTAATATTCATGTTATTTAATAGAGATCACAGAGATCCTTATTTTTCTTATTTCTGTAATGTTAAGTATGATAGTCTAGTTAACTCTACATTTCTTTGGGAATCCAAGGCAAAGACGGTAAAGGGTCTGTATTTGTATCTTAGGACATAAAACTGAGACCTTATGTCAAGAAAGCCAAACAAGTGAATGTGCAACTGAAATCCAGTTCCCCACTTAACAAAAGATTTCTTACAAGGACTAAAAATTGAGGTTTCTACTTTTGTCACTGCCTGCTAAAGTATTACCAGAGAAAACAGCCCTTTTTCTTCCTGAGGCAGCTGAGATGTAATGTTCTTGGTTTGTTTCATTTATCTCAAGTCACTTGAGTTTCAGTTTAAAGGCTACAATGATAAGATGCTTCTAGGGGTTTAAGTATTCAGTTATAATTTTAGTTTAACTTTGTTTTTTCAAAAGCCAAAAGTCAGTGTTTATAAATAATGGAAAATTATAAATCGTATATGATACTTGGCTTACTAGAATTTTTTTTTGGCTTACTACAATTTTAAAGTAAAACATATTTGACTAATTTTATTGAAGACTAAATTAACCCAGCTACTAGTTCCTCCAAGTTTTCATTTGCCTTATTTTAAATCACAACTGTGGGGAGGAGGGAAGAGTATATCCAGTTAGATATTTACTGATATCTTAATACTTAAGAAGTGGTTATTTCCTCCCACTTTTTCTTAACAATTGTGCTGTAAAGGATTATGTAAAGAAACCCCATCTAGGACTTCCGGCCAAGATGGAGGTCTAGGTAGACACACTGTGCCTCCTTGCACAACCAAAATAAGGTCAGCAACAATTTAGAAACAAGATAACAACCAGATCTGACAGAAAATTGAACTGTATGGAAGTCGGACAACCAAGGAGTTAAAATATACACATTCATCCAGACCAGTAGGAGGGGTGGAGTCTGACAGCAGGGCAGAGAGGGGTCATGGCACAAAAAGTGGTGGTACCAAGCATGTAAGGCATTGTGGGCACAAGACCGCAGCAGCAGGCAGACCCAGTGAGGCAGTGACTGTGAAGCAAGGCAGTGCATGCAAGGTTCCTGGCTGTCCAGGCGATCCCACATTCACACACAGATAAACCAGGCGAAATTGGGCAGTGAGACAGACTGCATAACCCAGGGTCCCAGCTCAGGGAAATAGAGCCTCAGGGCACTGATTGAAAACACCTGTGGGGGTTGAGGTGCCGGGTGAGACTCCCAGCCTCACAGGAGAGTGCATTGGAGAAACCCACAGGGTCCTAGAATGTGCACAAGCCCACCTACACAGGAATTAGCACCAGAAAGGCCCAGTTAGCTTGGGGGAAGCAGTAGAAGGGACTGAAATCCGACACAGAGAGGAGCAAGCACCATTGTTCCCTCTTGGATACTGGCCCCACATACAGCGTCACAACCCAGCAACTGGGTTGACCCCCCTGGTGAACACCTAGGGCTCTGCCCCTCACTATGTAACAGGCACATCAAGACAAAAATGGCCCAAATGGAAGAACAGATCAAAGCTCTATAGCAATACAACTAAGCAACCAAGAGATAGACAACCTATGAGATGCACAGTTCAAAGCACTGGTGAATAGGATGCTCATAGAATTGTTTGAATTTGGTCCCAAATTAGATGAAAAAATGAAGGCTACGATAAGTGAAATGAAGGAAAATGTACAGGGAACCAATAGTAATGGGAAGGAAACTGGGACTCAAATCAATGCAATGAACCAGAAGGAAGAAAGAGACAACCAAACAGAAAAGAATGAAGAAACAAGAATTCAAAAAAATGAGAGGCTTAGGAACCCCCAGAACATCTTTAAACGTTCTAACATCCAAATTAGAGGGGTACCAGAAGGGGAAGAGGTAGAGCAACAAGTGGAAAAGTTATTTGAACAAATAATAAAGGAGAACTTCCCCAATCTGGCAATGGATATAGACTTCCAGGAAGTCCAGGAAGCTCAGAGAGTCCCAAAGAAGTTGGACCCAAGAAGGAACACAGCAAGGCACATCATAATTACATTAGCCAAGGTAAAAATGAAGGAGAGAACCCTAGAAGCAGCAAGAGATCAGGGGACAGTCACCTACAAAGGAGTTCCCATCAGACTGTCAGCTGATTTCTCAAAAGAGACCTTGCAGGCAAGAAGGGGTTGGAAAGAAGTATTCCAGATCATGAAAGGCAAGGACCTATATCCCAGATTGCTCTATCCAGCAAAGCTTTCATTTAGAATGGAAGGGCAGATAAAGTGTTTCTCAGATAAGGTCAAGTTAAAGGAGTTCATCATCACCAAGCCCTTATTATATGAAATGTTAAAGGGACTTGTCTAAGACAAAGAAGATAAAAAACATGTATAGTAAAATGACAGCAAACTCACAATTATTAACAACCACACCTAAAACAGAAATTAAGCAAACAACTAGAACAGGAACAGAACCACAGAAATGGAGATCACATGGAGGGTTAGCAACAGGGGACTAGGAGGGGGAGAGAGGGGAAAAAGGCAGAATAAGTAGTATAAATGGTAGGTAGAAAATAGACAGGGGGAGGGTAAGAATAGTATTGGAAATGTAGAAGCCAAAGAACTTATAAGTATGACACATGGACATGAACTAAAGGGGGGAATGTGGGTGGGAGAGGGTGTGCAGGGTGGAGAGGAGTGAAGGGGGAAATGGGACAACTGTAACAGCGTAATCAATAAAATATATTTTTTAAAAAAAGAAACCCCATCTAACTTTATTCATCCAAACAACTGCTCTTTCCACTATATCCTGGAGTATAGACATGGTAGCATGCAATTTTTCTTCATTGGCTAATCCATATCGTCTAACTTCTTGTTCTAATTCTTCCAAAGTCAACTCATACAAGTGGATCATAGTTTCTTCATTGCTTCAATGAAGTAAAAGGACTCACCAGAGAGAACTGAAAGTCTAGAAAACATCTCTTATTATGAGTTTCAAGGTGTGATTTCCTTAGTGTTGGAAGTCTGACCTTCACTGGTGAAGTCATTTCATATGTACCTATTATGTAACTGTGGTAGATGATGTAATTAATCTGGACAGAAAATTCAATGTATGACCCAAGAATGTTTGTTTAACATGTTGGATGGTGGCACCACTGGTTTACAAAAGGTAATCTCAAGAGTTGAACTTTTTTTGTGAAATATTTTAGGACATTCTATAGCACAAATTAAATCAGTCAATAGATTAGTCTGGCATTCATAATAATTGTAAGACATTACTAAAAATTCAGAGATGTCTTAATTATTGATAGTTTATGAATAAAGTAAGATATCATACCCATCTTATTAGTATATAAGATGTGAGTTCAGTGCAGACATAAAATTCTGTGTGAAAAGGTATCATCTCAACATACATTTACTTGGAGTCTACTATATTCCAGGTACTGGGCCAAATGTGAAAATACAGATGCTAAGCAAAATAAGTCACCAGCTTCAAGGCACTTAACAAAGTACATTTTTAGGAGGAAAAAAAAGGCACTTCAACTATTGGGATTTTAAATACATGGCTGAGCTAGCCATGAGTCACCAAGCTACAAAATGAACTAATTGATATGTGATTCTTTAGTGAGTGGACAGACACATTAACCCATGATATCAGTATTCTGTGAGATGTGGGGGGGGGGGGGTGCCATGAGGACTTGAAACAGGAGCAGCTATAACCCAAATAAGATCAAGTGGTCTGGGAAGGCTTCTTGAGAGAGGTCAATCCAGACTTAAATTTTGTGCAATAAGTAAATTACCTGGATGAAGAGGGAGCAGGAAGAGACTCCACACAGAGAAGAAAATAACAAGTGTCCTGCAGATCATCATGGTTTAAAAGAGATCTATGAATATTCTTATAAGTCAGGAGAGGAAGCCAAAAGGTTGGCCTGGACTAGGTGTATACTTTGCACATCATGTTAAGGAACTTAAACTTTATCTTGTAAGATTTGGGAAGCCACTGAAGGTTTTAAGCAAATGAATGGCATGATCAGATTTGTATTTTAGCTGGATCTCTGGCATCAGTATGAAGGTTGATCGATCTGGGGTATTAGAAGGGAGGGGCAAAGAGGATGGGCAGGACCAAAGGCCTCAAGGGGGGAGATATCCATATCAGAACTAGGATAGTAGTAGTAGTAGGGATGGAAAGTAGGAAACAAGTGAATTCGAGAAATATTTAGGAGATTAATTGAAACAATTTGACAATAAGTTAGATGTAGGAATTGTAAGAGAGAGGAGTCACAGCAGACCGAGTCCAGATTTCCAGTTTGGGTAATTAGGTTAAATGCTGCCTTTGAGTGTATGACCCATCTTACAGTGTCCGGAAGCTAAGCCAGATACTCTCCCCACTGAGGGAAAACAACCCATGTATCATGTATACGTGCAAAGGTATTATCAAAATCAAATCACACTCAAGTACAGTTGGCTCTTGAACAATGTGGAGTTAGGGGCACTGACACCCCAGCATGGTCCAAAACCTGAGTATAACTTTGACTCCCTAAAAATTTACCTCTTAATGGCCTATTGTTGACTGGATAACCTTACCGATCAACAAGATAAAACAGTTGGTTAGCACGTATTTTGCATATGTATTATATACTATATTCTTATGATTAAGCTAGAAACTAGGAGAAGTTTTTTTTTTAAATCATAAAGAGAAAATACATTTATAGAATTTATTGGGAAAAAAATCTGCATATCAGTGGACAGACCCACACAGTTCAAACCTGCGTTGTTCAAGGATCAACTGTATTTGAGGTAAATCTACTTGAGGAAATGTTTTTTTTCCTATATTGGATAATAATAGGGTTTTTGGTTTTCAGAAATAGTGGATTAAAAAATTGTTAATTATTAATATCTTTCTGCATTAATAAAGAACTTTTAGGAAACTTTCATTAAACACATTGTTATTTGGGATCAGATACATAACATAAATATTTTAAGCCCCAATAGCCAAAAGAATTATTTTAAAACTCAATTATATAAGATGCTAATATTCTTATGTTACTAAATGAAGAGTCAAAAGATACTCTTAAAAGTTTTTGTAAAAAATTTTACTCCCCGTTATATACTCAAGAGAAATAAAAACATGCCCCCACAAAAGCTTGGACTACAATGTTCAGCAGTACTATTTATAATAGCCAAAACATGTAATTTCATTAGTCATTGGCACCCCAATAAATTCAATAAAATGTTTTAAACAAATAGCCCCAAATTGGAAATAACCCAAATGTTTATTAACTAATGAGTGGATAAATAAAATGTGGTATATCCATACAATGGAATATTATTTGGTAGTAAAAAGGAATGAAGTAATGATAACACCCTATAACATGGATAAACCTTGAAAATATTAAACTAAGCAAAAGAAACCAGTTACGAAAGACTACATATGACTTTTATAGGACTTTTATTTGGGGACTAGGGAGTGACTGCTTATGGGTATAGGATTCTTTTGGGTGATAAAATACTCTAAAATTGATTGAGATGGTTGCATATCTCTGTGAATGTACTCAAAACCATTGATTTATACACTTTAACAGGAAGGATTGTATTGTATGTAAAATATTATCTCAAAGATGTTTTCTAAAAAAAAATTGTAAAAGGTGGTATAACAAGAAGAAATGGATGTTTCTTCTTGTTTATTACATTAAAGATTATTAATGTAAACATTAATTACATTACATTAAGATTACATTTATTACATTAAGATTAAAAAGCAAAAATAGAGAAAGTTTGTGATAGCTACCAAAAATAGGAAAGTGGTATTAGTAAGATAAACCCTTATATGTAATAGCTACCAGATAAAAAAAAATAAGAAAAATAAGCGTATTCAGAGGTATGAAGGTGATCACCAGAATTCAAACAGGAGTCAAAAATTATTGCTTCTGCCCTGCCTGGTGTGGCTCAGTGGATTGAGTGCCGGCCTGCAAACTGAAAGGCTGCTGGTTCGATTCCTAGTCAGGGCACATGCCTGGGTTGCAGGCCAGGTCCCCAGTAGGAAGCGTGGAGAGGCAACAGCTATCTCTCTCACACTGATGTTCCTCTCCCTCTCTTTCTCCCTCCGTTCCCCTCTCTCTAAAAATAAATAAATAAAATTTTTAAAACAAAATGATTACTTCTGAGAATGAGGGGTGGGGGTCAGAAAACTGTTGGTTTTCATGATATGCCCCATTTAGTTATTATTCCTGTATTACTTGATAAAATTATTTTAATACAATATTAACCATATAAAATAATATGTATGTATGTGTATGCCATTTTATTTATGGTAGTGACCAAAAAAAATCAAGATAAAGCAAATATAGATGTATATAAATCTGAGGATGTAAATTCCACTCACTGCCTTTTTTTTCCCCAAATTCCAGACCCACCTAGTAGTTATCTAGGACTAATACATAGCTTACCATCAGAAATACTTTAAGAACATAATACTTTAAGAACTTCTGTTGTGCAGTTCACCTGGGTGAAGTGACTTGAAGAGACCGGTGCATTTAAACAACCTGTACAGCACAACATGCTCAAAGCTCACTTGTGGTCCCCAACAGGTGGGGTGGAAAGGCTACCTGAGAGCAGGTTTGGCAAATGGGACGTTAAAAGAGGGCAGGTGTGGGTTAAGACTGAGGTGTATCAGAGACCCAAAAGGCATCCTGAGGGCAAAAAGTGAGGGGCAGAGTGGAGACACAGTACTGCTTCTTTCTAATTTTGCTCCAGCCCTTTCTGTCTGCTACGTAAAATTCTCCTCTGTGCTGCATGTGGAGTTTTCCAAGTGTGCTATTTTCAGATAGCTGGAAAGAGGGTAAAGCCAAATACTTAAAAAATCATATGGAGCTCATCATTTGATTTCAACCTCTATTTAGAAAAAGGACTTGTATTTTCCCCACCATGGCTAATTTAGTAAGACCCATTTTTCGTGGATCCCCAGTGCCCAATTCCTCATATTCGTTCCTCAAAGCTGCATTATGGTTTAGGGTTTTTGTTGTTGTTTAAATCTCAGGAGCACTCTAGGAACCCTTGCTTCAGCTTTGTTTTTGGAGGCAAAGGAAAAATGATCTCCTGGTTTACTTTTGGAATCTGCAAAGCATCTCTGAGGTCCCAGGTGGATTTGGCGTTTGGAAAAGGGACTTTGGGGGACTAAGGTTGACCCTGAGCCCCCAGGTCACTGTTCACGTTTACAAAAGCAAACCTGGTATCCCCAATTGCTTTTCTCTTGAGGTTGGCTTAACTTTATTTATCTTCTGTCTTGGGTCACTGCCCCTGAGGTGCTTCAAAAGCAAAACCCAAAAGACCCCAAACAAAGAAAGCTAAACCAGATTCAAGGAAAAAATGACCTGGCACTCTGGGTTCACTTTTACAAAGGGAAAAAGTCACTTCGAGTTTCATGGAATGGTTTTAAGTCAGCCTAGATTCATTGTGTCATTTGCACAAAGTGATCTCAACAGGTCTTAGACCCCAAGTTTCTGGGGTGTAGCTCTAGAGTGAGACTTAGGGTGGGAAACTGTCAGCAGGCTAAATGTGATGACACAAACGGATTCTTCAGTGATTCAACTATTTTGAGCATATGAATGGGACCACCCATGTAACCATTTCTTTCCTTAAGCTGAATCTTTTCTGTTTGGTGGACACACAGGGAATGCTAAGGAAGTGAAACTTACAACTTACTTACAAATATTGGCATAAATCCACTTTATGTTATCAGATTAGTTATGAAGGGTATTTTTGAATCCTTGGTGAAAAAATAGTTAGGATACTAATTTTAGGTAATCTTATAAATCACGGTGATATAGAACTGAGGTGCATTATTTTGCTGTTCATTTTTATATGATCCATACTTTGCTTACTTCCCAAAAGGATTTAAGGTGGAATTACTTTACTTGACTATTGGAACAAACCCATTTATAGAACTTAATACCAATTTTCATTATAATATGCCTGACTTTATCCTTTAATAAGTAATTGTAAAATTGCTTTTGGATAATCTAGGGGAGATTTTTGTTTTTGTTCACATTTGATCTACATCTTTGAATTTTTGGTATATGTGTTAACTAATAAACTCATCTGTTGAGACTGTGTCTTACTGTTTATTTACAAGACTGAGAGAGATTTTGTGTGATTAATAAAATGTATTATTTATGTATTGCCATCTTAAGGAAGTAAAACTTGAGATAGAGAAGCGAGGTTTTCCATAATTTAGGTTTTACTATTAAGGACATAGTGCACCCTGTGAAACCTGACCGAATAAGAGAGGCCGTCCCCACGGCAGTGACTGTTGGTGTGGAGTGAAGGTGAGCGTCCGTAGTGGTACCTGTCATCACTCCAGTTGCCTCATCTCTTCCTGTCACCCTCTGGCCCCAGGGCAGTCACGTGCTTCTTAAACCATCCCAGAGAGCAGGGATCGCGCATCTTGGTCAAAGCAGGCATGGACAGCAGCCTACGGAAACAGGCTCAGTCCGTACCTCTGGCCTGGTATAGTGTCAGTTGGCCTGGTATCGTGTCAGTTTCATAATGTCCTAGTTTCGTGTTACATCTTTCACTTTGCTAGAACTGTACTTTAAAAAATGAGAAAGGACCTATAATTGTTACAGATAAGGGACACTGGTAGACCATTCAAAAATATTAGTGCTCTTCTCTAGGAAGAACATATACTTATTCAACATTAGACCCAATGCTTTACTGTGAGGGAATTTGCCTTCTTTACCAATGCTCCAGGGAGATCCTGGGAGAGATGGAGGGGAGTCGGCTGTCTGCGTTCACTTGCCCTGGTTTGCCCGCAGGCCAGCCCGGGGCCTTCTTCAGAGGCCTGTCAGCACAAGCCAAAGTAGTCTGTATGGTGCTCATGTTTTGTACTCATGAAGCTTAAGGAAAAGGCCAAAGTAAACTTGGAATAGTGTTCTGGCATCATCAATCGGTTTTATCTTGAATATCTGCTGAGTAGTTGCACTCCGTTGGACACATTATATGAGTTTTCCTGCCTATTTTTGTGAAGTGTGTCTCTATTTACCTGCCAATGCAGTATTATGCATTTGAAAAATCCGTACACACGTGGAAATGAGAAAGCAGAATATGAGATCAATGTGCTTGCGGGTCCCATATTTCTTCTCCATGTACATCCGTGTACTTCAGGGCACAGACCCTGGAATGGTGCTCAGGTCCATGGCCGTTGGATTCACGGGCTGAGAGTAATGAGCAAGCAGTCACTGGCTCCTACATAAATGAGTAGTTTCCGTTTATTCTATTAAATTGATAGTAGCTTCCTCACGCTACTGTGGTTTAAAATACTAGGGTTTTGTATGTATAGGTTTTTTCTTTATAATTTCTTCACGTTAACATCGAAATATTACTTGTTTCCTTGTTAACTGCCTCTCTGCCTTCCCCACTTATAATGTAAACTCTTCGAGGACAGGGACTTACTCCATATTGTATCTCTGGTGCCGAGCACAGAGGCTGCCTCATTACAGGTGGGCTGTCAGTATTTGTTGAATGAATTAATGAACGTTACCTAGATCCTTGGCCCCTTTATCCACATTGGCAATGCATCCCCTTCACCATTAACATGCACGTTTATGCAGACTTCCATAGATATCTGTAACTTAAACTCTGCACAATACATATTTCTATAAAGGGTTCCTGTAAATTTGAAAGCATGTAGATTACATTTGTCTACATATGGACAGGTAGGTTAAGTTTGGTGGTTCCTGTCATTTCTAGCAATAAGAGATTTGCATTGGAGTATCTGGCCATATGTGAAAATTGTAAGCATAATATTTCTTTATCTAGGAAAGTCTGTTTTTGTGCTGTAGAAGAACCAGTTCTGTATTCACAGTTGGAGTTGGTGTAGGTTTTAAATTAATTAAGTGGGCTCCTCCTTTCCCACCTGGGGGTAGATCAGCACAAGAGAAAAACAGACTTAGTTTAAGGCCTCTTCCTCTTGCAAATCCCAAAGGTCATGTTGCTAATGCCTTTTGGAAAGAAAGGGAGATTACAGCCAGTATACAGTTATTAAGTGTTACTTTCTGCTGGCTGTGCACATGGCCACACACACTTGTGCAAACGCATACCTAACCTGAAAGAGGAATCCTTCAAAATGAGGTTTTCGGCAACAGCTCTATAAGGAGTATTCATTATTGAACTTTAATATACAAATATCTAAGCCTTATTTCTAACTCTAGAGTTAATACATGTCCTCCACTGTAGAATGTTATAAAAATAAAGAAGATAATAACAGTTACTCATAATCCCATCACACAAATAACAGCCATTCTTAACATTTGCTCAAATTTTCTTGCAGACTTTTTTGATGGGTTTTTAGGTAATTTTAGTAGCAACATTTATTATAAGCATCTTCCTAAGCTATTTAAAATTCTGCGTAGACATCAGTTTTAATAACCACATGATATTTGTCTTACAGACATACCTCACTATTTAATCACTCTTAATACTGAGATTTAGGTTGTTTTTCTCTCCTTCAGTGTTTTGATAACACAGATAACATTTTTGAGAGAATATTTTTGCTCATAAGTTTTTGCCCACTTTTATTAATGTCTCCCGAATGGCCATTTTTGTAAGGTTCTTAAACATATAACAAAATCACACTGCAGAGGAGCTACACCAATTTACATTTTTACCATGGGAGCGTATGGAAGTAACTTTTCCTGCTTGTGAAGGGAAGGAAAACTGTACTTGTTGCAACAGCTAAAAGTTACATAGAACTTTTAAAAGTTCCCTTCTTTCATAGACAGTATATTCCTTTAATATTGTGTCAGTGTAGTTTCTGTACCAGTGTTTTAAATTTTGGTACAGCCTAGAATGTTGTCTGACAGAAAATATAGCTGCTTTTAAGATTAGTACTTGATAATTTCATGATAGAATTTTCTTCTTTTTACAAGAAATTCTCTATTAACAGTTGTAATAGATTAACAGCTTTTGGATGTTGGAAAATAGTCAGATAAGTCCATTACCTTCCTAAGGAAAAGCTACTTTCTTGTAACCTTTCCTCAGGTTTTAACCACGGCAGAAGCTCTATCGCTCTCACAGTTATGGGTTGGCTCACATACCCTAAATGCAAATACTTTATTCATTTGAAAGCAAAAGCAGTATGCTCCTTGGTTATAAAGTGAGTTAAAACAAAAAAGAAGAAATAATATAAAAACTGAAAGAAGGTAGTAAGTACAGCATTTAGTTTTCTGAAACAATTCAAATGGGGATAGGAAGTTGGTTTTAAATGGCTTAAGGGGATTAGGGTTTTAAAGTTGGATGAGGAGTTTGGTGCTTTGGTTTAGGTAGGGCATTGCTTTTAAAAGATTACTTTTCCATATTTGACAACAGTTCTAACTGGAGATTATAAAGCAAATAGTCAATTTTAAAACATTGTGGAAAACAAGAGGGTTTCTTTTTTGTTGTTGTTTGTTTATACAAAATGATCCCCTAGAGTTAACATGCTGAGTCCTGAAAACCTCTTTTCATAACACTGCAGCGGATCTATCACCAGGGAGAATCCAGCCGAGGTTGTTTAATGCACTTAATTGAGATTATCTTAGCTTTTGGTTTAAATTACTTTGGGAAAGTCTAGATGCAAATGGCTTCTTAGAAAGGTAAACATACTTAACCTCTAAGAGAAAAGGTTCAATTTAAGTACTTTAAAATTCTTCACTTAGTAGCACCAACTCTTACTAACTTTGAGTATGATCTGAATAATGTGTAAAGTTTAAATCTCTATACCTAATATAGTTAATGTAACTATATTAATGGTGTTTTCATTATTTTACAATAATTTGAAAATGTAGTCAAGTGTTAATTTCAAAAGCAAAAGGGTAGTAAATTCTAATAGTTATAAAGTATAGTTAATGAAGTTTTAAAAATGAATTTCTGTATTCTGTTTTATCTAAGAAGCAGGTCATATTAAAATGGATTGAGAATGGCACATCCTTTATGTATTAGCTCTAGGTAAATAGTCAAAAGTTGGTTTAACATTTCCCCATCTTTCTCAGCTCCTGGACCTGTTTATGGTTTGGGATTGGTCCACTTACCTAGCTGATTATGGACAGCCAGCTTCTAAGTACCTCCGGGTGAATCCAAACACAGCCCTTACTCTTTTGGAGAAGTGAGTATATTCTGAAAAACTTTTTTACATAATATTTTAGCATTTTGTGATTCAGTGATAATTGGAAGAACTAGAGATTTTCATCAAAAGAGAAATGTCTAAAGGGAGCTTAAAAGCTTAGTCCATTTTAATGACCAAAATATAAGCCTCTTTCTTGTCCTTTAATGTTGATGTGGTTTAATATGAGATTGCTGTTTATGTTGACATGAACAAAACAGTTTAACTGTTGTATCCTCAATAGCAGGCTTAATTGGCCTTAGAAAAATGTTTACCTGAGACAAATGAGAATTGGAACTGTTCTTTTATACTATAACATAGGAAATAAGTTATTTTGTAAAATATGGCTGGGAATTGGAATGTTTGCTACCAGCAAGTACTATCAAAATCCCACCATTGTGGACTTGGGTTCTTTGCAGGTAGATAAGCATGTGATTTAAAAATGATGCAGTAAAAACTGAAGTAACAGGACACTTACTGGTGCATCCTGTCCCAGTAAAAATAATACAGGTTTAGGTGTTGGTTTTCCCCCAATTATGTGGCAGATTTAAGTATCACTATTAAAATGTTCAGTTGTTGAATTAAAAGTGTATATGATTTTCCCACATTTCAAAACATCTGTGGTTCATTTTACTAGAGAAGAAAAAGAACTATTTAAAATAAATATAAATTTATTTTACAATACCATGAAATACGACTGAAGCAAAAAAAATGGTTGCTTTAAATTTTCTAGTGTTACTTTTCCTTTCACTGTGTCTTTCTGTGAATGTAATCTGCAGAGTTAACAGAGGGTGTGAATTTTAGTGCACTTTATAGAATGATACTAGAAAATAGTGTGGTATCAGAAAACTTAATATACTTTAGAATTGTGTACTAATGCAAAAACACCACTTTTTATAGAATGTAGAACAAAGCCACTAATTTTGTGTGTGGTTGCCATTTTGGTAATTTTATTAATACTTATTTTCTTCTAAATATATTTTTCAAGCAAAGGATTAGTGTGAAATAGTTCAGAACATGCCAAGATATTTTACTTGTGACAGCGTAGCTTATGATTTCCTTTTACTAAGCTTCTTTATTCACATATATTCCTAGGATGAAGGACACGAGCAAAAAGAACAATATATTCGCGCAGTTCAGGAAGAATGACCGAGACAAACAGAAGCTGATGGAGACAGTGATGAAGCAGCTGAGAAGCCTGGTGAACGGTATGTCCCAGCACACGTAGGCCGCACTCCCTGCACTCAGTGACACCAGGTCCAGGACCGAACACTGCTCCCTGATGGGCACTGGATGTGGCCACAGCAGTTTGTGTGCAGAATTAAAAAATACAGCAGAAAAAAGACACTGATGAGAGCTGAAACAAGAAACAATAATAAATATCATTTGTATGGATTTTTAAATAATTGAGTACTATTTTATATATGGAAAATGTGACATTAATTTTTTCACTTTTAAAAATATGTGTAAATCATAAAAAATTGTATATGAAACTGATTGTAAATATGTTAGAAAAACTTATGCCTCTACATATAAATATCTTTTTTATTCAAACTTCAGTGGTTTGTTTTTTTCATCAGTGTTTGGTTTTGGAATGTAATCATATCTGATTTGGGAATATTTCACTGCCATTTTCTGACTTTTAACCTTTACTTTTCACCTAAATATAATTTAAGCAGACAAAAATTTTCTAATTCTGCTGATTCTGAGGGAGATATAGATAAATCTTTAAAGGTCTCTGAAATCAAACTTGATTTAATTTAGTAAGAATGTGAATTATGTGTTCTCCTTGGGTGGTTTGATGTAATCATTCTGAATTTGAAGACAAGGTGTGGGATTTTCTGAAGATGCAATGTTTCTGTTCTGCAGGGCTAATATTCCTAACTATATTGCTTGTAGCTGACCCCATTCTAGAATTTATTTGGTTTGGTTTGGGTCACGTTAAAAGAGGGAACAGGAAGTAAGTGGGGCTGACCACTTCAGGTGCAGCCTGTGCGAGGGCAGGTGTGTTCCCACCCTTGTGACCACAGGGCTCGGGTTACTGCTTCAAACAGCAGGTCTCAGTGCCGTGTCCTCCTTGTGGAAACAGGCCAAACCAAACGAACTCTGGAAAACCTCCTCAAATGAATGTGCATTTTCCCTTTGTGCAAATCACCGTGATCCAGACATCAGTCTGATCCTTACTTTCTCTTCATTGTATTTATGCTGAATATTCCTTTTGCATTTTCAGGATTTATGCCTGTGAGAAACTTACACCTGACTCTGTAAAATAAATGTAAAGAATTATATGTACATTTCTTGATTTTTGTGATGAAACATAAAAAAGGTTGAGCAAGTTCTTGAAAATGAGTTGGTGTTGCATGTATTCGGAGCTTCCTGATTTAAAACAACTGCTTCCTTTAGAAAGGTTATTATTCCCTAGTTATTGGAATAGGGGTATCACCAAAACAAAGAAAATAAACATTCTTTCGACTATATCTTATCCTAAAGCTTTTCACATTTTAAAACTATTACATGGAAAACATGGTAATTCTTAGAAGGTACTGGAGGAGCGCCACGGACTAGCTACCTCTCTTTGAAGACTGTGGAATGCGGCTGTCCCTCTTGCGCCTTACCCAGCCCTCCAGGGCCCCGCGGGGCCTCTGGGCTTTGGCAAGGCGTCCATCCAGGATTCCCAGAGCCCCAAGCTTTGCTCTGCTCGGAGCAGACTACTGAGGGTCCTCAGCTGGAACGGTCTTGAGGAGTTCACCTTACTTTTACCTCCCTGTCCCTCTGGTTGCGCTGTAGGGACCGAGATGCGCGAGTCCTTGGGGCATTTGGAGCCCTCAAAAACTATAGGAAACAACCCTGTAGATGGGAGCGGGGGCCCTCTGGAGAGGAAGGAAATGGTGATTTGGTCCTTGAGACCCCCAAGGAGTCCAGGGATATCTGCCCCTCGTGGGCTTCGGTCAACAATGACACTACCATCTTTTCAAGGATTCCTGAAGTGGTAGATCAGAGACCAGGGATGGATGGGGGATGTCAGCAAATCTCAACCGCAGCTATACTTGTGGGCGCCTGCGATGCCTAGGTTGGCATCGAACACCGCAATTTCCCAGAAAGGGGAACGGGGCAAATGGGAGAAACCCCAGCCCGTAGCCTTGGAGTGCGGGGAGCAGGAGAGACACCCAGAAGTTCGAGGGTGTGAACCCCAGGGAGCAAGTTAGCCCTCCGCTTGTCCCCCACAAAGCTCCTGCGTCCGGCGGGGAGGTTCTGGCGCGGAACCCGCAGATCCCGCCGGAGGGGCTGCGCCGGGAGCCTCAGCCCCGCTGCAGCGCGCTGCGGCTGCCACGCCCTGCTCCTAGCCCCTCGGTGAGCGTGCCGCTGCCCACCGCCTCCAATCGGTACTGTGTGTGGAGCTCTTTAAATATGCATAGGCACGTCACGTCGTGTGGATCAGGATCTGTCCGTTGGGAGGGAGCCAGTGTCTATATAATGTGTCCAGGGTGGGCCGAGAAGGGTTAACAGACTGGGGGAGAGAGAGAGGCGGGGCGGGGGTCTACATCCCCGGTGATCGAAGCCCAGGTTGGCAACACCGGTAAGTTGCTCCCCTCTTTGCCTGCCCTTTTTGCTTCTATCAAAGGAGTGGTCCCGGAGCTGGTCCCGGAGGAGGTGGGAGGTGCCCATGGGTGTCAGGCATGAGGGTCCCGAAGCAGCCTGCACCCTGAGAGAGAAAGTCTTGAGCTCGCGTGGGCCTTGAGGAAGGCATGTACCCTAAGGGCGCGTGGTCACCGCTGTCTCACACTGCCAGTCGGCTTTGAGAGCCAAGTCCTTGGCCGAGGTTGTAACTCTCAGTCTGGCCCCCGAGCCCCAGGACCTTTCCGGACAGAACGGGTGAGCACTGCGCGTTGCCCGCTCCTCAACTCCATCGCCCCAGCGCTCTGCGCGGCCTGGCCCCCCGCAGGCTCGCCATGTTCCCCTGCGGGCTGGGCTGCCTGTCCGTGCTGGGGGCGGCCGGCACCGCTCTGCTGTGCGCCGGCCTGCTGCTCAGCCTGGCCCAGCACCTCTGGACCCTCCGCTGGACGCTGAGCCGGGACCGGGCCTCCTCCCTGCCCCTGCCCAAGGGCTCTATGGGCTGGCCCTTCTTCGGGGAAACGCTGCACTGGTTAGTTCAGGTGAGCAGTTGGTGGTTCTCACCCCTCTATGGCCCCTTCTGCCCTGGCTCCCACTGGACCCTCATTCTTCTCAGTGCTCCCAGGGTTCGTAGCCAGTCTCCACCCGTTGTCCTTGGAGCATACACTGCCCTCGCCTTCGCCCACCTGCTCCCTCGAAAGGACCTCTGTCACCGCAGTTCTCCCCAGCGCTATTTAAACACGTCCCGACATGTCGCGGGAGTAAACAGAAGGGTTCTAGGAAGTTTGACGAGCAGGCATAGAACCGGCTGTCGGGTGGCGTCTCAGCCGTGAGCCCTTGGACGCTCACATCCCCTTTCTGAGCCTTACTCTCCTCGTTTCACCAATAGGAACAGGAGTATCTACATTCCTATAGCGTAGTTGCGAGTCCCATTTGAGATTTTTGTAAAGAGTTAACGCTCCAGCCTGGAGGCAGGGGGCTGTTGTCCTGGGACGGTTGGGAGGCTTGGGCCAGATTCCCAGCGGCCCCAGCCCTCTTCGCTGCGCCTTGCGCAGGGCTCGCGTTTCCACAGCTCCCGCCGGCAGCGCTACGGGACAGTGTTCAAGACGCACCTGCTGGGCAGACCAGTGATCCGCGTGAGCGGCGCGGAGAATGTGCGCACAATCCTGCTAGGCGAGCACCGTCTTGTGCGCAGCCAGTGGCCACAGAGCGCTCACATCCTACTGGGCTCGCACACACTGCTCGGTGCTGTTGGTGAGCCACACCGGCAGCGGCGCAAGGTGAGCCCAGACCAGAGTAGGGGCCATCGGGGATGTCAGACCGGCGTTTCTCGGGCACCTGGTGTGGGCTAGGTCGGGACTAAGTGTTAAGGGTACACCACAAACCTGGCCGGGATCCCTGGCTAACGAGTGGGTGGCCTCGGAACAGTCCCTTACCTTCTCCGACTTAGGTTTTTAAGGCCAGGATTGGGACTTAAAGGTCCTTTCATCTCTGACCTTCTGTACCTCTGATACCAGAAGCGCTGGAAGCTGGAAACAGACTTGGAGAGCTGTTAGGGACGACTTCTTGGAGGAGGAGGCAGCTGGAGCCTAGATTGGTGGGAGGGACTGTACAACAGAAAAGAACTAGAGGGAATGCCGAGAACAGAAGCCATCACGTGTAGGTCCGGGCCACTTAGAAGAGGAAGAAGGGCCCGAAATTGGCTCCTCTGGAATTGCGGAGCAGAGGAGGCCGTAGCGCTGCCAGGGCTCACCCCTCGTGCTCCCTACAGCTTCTGGCACAAGTGTTCAGCCGCGCAGCGCTGGAGCGCTACGTGCCCCGCCTACAGGGGGCGCTGCGGCGCGAGGTGCGCACCTGGTGCGCAGCCCGCCAGCCAGTCAACGTGTATGAGGCCACCAAAGCCCTCACCTTCCGTATGGCTGCGCGCATCCTACTGGGGCTACAGCTGGATGAGACACAATGCGCAGAGCTGTCCCGAACTTTCGAGCAGTTTGTGGAGAACCTCTTCTCGCTGCCCCTGGATGTGCCCTTCAGCGGCCTACGCAAGGTACTACTGCCCCAGCCCCGACCTTCCTCTTACGGCTTTCTTGGCGCGCCCCACGCAACACTTCTGTTGGAGCGGCGTGATGTGGCGTTGGGTGCTGGGATTGCCCTCTGCCCTGACTTGCAGTGTCACCCGAGGCGGGACACACACCCTCTCTGGGCCAGATGATCATGCTCCGGCTGCAGCAGCCGTGGGCCTTCTTTTGGATACTCGGTGGCAGGCGCCGGTCCAGTCCGCCCAGCCCCTCCCCAGAATGGCGCCTCCTGGCCGGGCCTCCAACACCCCTTTGGAAGCCCGGACGGCTGCGGAACGGATGGAAGCTTTAGGGCTGCAGACATGCCCCCGGCCCAGCCCGGCGCCAGCCCGGGTGGGAGAGGGGTGGGTGCCCGCTCCCCGCCCTCGGCCCGGGGCCCGCTAGTTTCCGGATCAGAGAACCGCGGCCTCTTCAGACTTCAGAGCTAAGGGCGAGGCCCAGGGAGCGGCTAGGAAGCCCCATCCCACCTTTCCCTTCTCCCTGAGCTGGGGCTTCTCACTGTGCCAGTGCAGTGGTTTTCAGTCACCTGGGTAAAAATAATAGTTATGTATAAAGGGGCATTATATGGGCTGATCACCTTGGATACATTTCCTGATTTAATCCTCTCAACCTGCAAAGTGTTATTCTCATTTTGTTGATAAAGAAACTGAAGCTCAGGCAAGCTAAATAACTTACCCAAGATCACACGACTTAGTAAAGGGGCAGTGAAACCCTTTACTCCAACTACTCTGACTAAAGAGTTCAAACCCTCAAATGCTTTTGCATGCTTGCTCCCTGAACTCTGGAGGGGCACCCTGGCCCTCTTGCCTACCACCTTGCGAAGGCTGATGCTTAGAATATATCCCATTGTGTCTTCTAAGCCAGAGCTTTTCTGGGTGCATCAGGGTGTCCCTTGCTCTCTGCACCAGTGCCTACTGTCTGTGCCGGAGCCCAGTGCAAGGGAAAGGCAATGAGCTGACTCCACCCCCACAACTTTGTGCCCACATGGGCACTGATGGCTGTGTGACTCTGGGCAATTGCTTGACCTCTCTGGGCCTCAGCATCCTACCTTAAGGACCAAAGAAACTACCTGCCTCAAAGGAGCTTGTGATAATCAAGAGAGAATGATGTGTCGGTAAAGTGGAAAAATTCTGGGCATTTATTAAAAGCCTTCTGTGTGCCAGGCATGGAGCTAAGCTGGGAAACTGCTATCACCAGGAACTCAGCAGAGCCAGAGCAGCCCTGGGAAGATTGGAGGTGGGGGGTAGGGGGCGGGGAGGAGCCCAGGCCTGGTCCCCTCAGCCTTCCTACCCCACCTCCCTTCTCTCCCTGTGCATCAGGGCATCCGGGCAAGGGACCAGCTACATCGGCACCTGGAGGAGGCCATTGCAGAGAAGCTTCGTGAAGACATGACTGGGGAGCCAGGAGATGCCCTGGCCATGATTATCCACAGCACTAGGGAGCTGGACCACGAGCTCTCAGTGCAGGAACTGAAGGTAAGTCGTGAGAGGTCTGGCCTTCTCCCCTCTTTTGCATTCTTAGCAGGGTTATAGCCCCACCTTAAGCCTTAGTCACTCCTCAGGGGGAGGGGGAAAGGAGACTAGGCTTCCAGTCCTGACTCAGCCCCACCCACTCTCAGTGGGAGCCTAGAAGGCTTGAATCCTAGGCCCTTCTGGCCACAAACAGCTCCATTCCCCCTCCCCCTTCTCTGTCACTCCTTGCCTTTGCCTCTGTTGTGCCCCCCACCCCCACCCCATGAAGCCCTCTTCGCTCCTTTTCTCTACAAACCCTAAGGGCTCGGGGTCAAACTCCACATCCTCCTGGAAACTCCCCACTTCCCATGAGGCACCTTGGCACCTGACACTGCTACCAGTCTGTTTGTCACTGTGGGATCCCCCAAAGAACTGGAACCGCTCCCCAAGTGTGCATAGCATGCAGTGGAGGTGGGGGGAGCTTTGGACTGGCCCCCAGGACCTGCTTGACAACCCAGAAAAACAGTGGAGAAGTTGGGGAGCAGGAGAACGTTAGAAATCGAAACACCTCAGCCCTTCTGAAAGCAATTCCCATCCCTGTTCTAGGCCTCAATTTCCCCTTTACACCCACCTCAAAGTGTGGGGCTCAGCCTTCGTTTCCTCTCTGAGAATGGGGCTAATAACCTCTACCCTGACTCCTGGGTGGCTGTGAAGTCTGGAAGAGTCAGGTGGTGGGCTCCCCCGAGGCCTGGGGGAGCCCCAGGGTAGGAACAGTTCTGGGTGTGGAGAGGAGTGCATGGTTCCACCGCCTCAACAGGGATGGGAAGGGGTGGTCCCGGGTTTCAGGGAGCAGCTTCCTTTCTGGTCCAGTATTGGGGCAGGTCAGGCAGGCTATGTTCGCCTTTTCAGGGAGGATGTTAGGGCTGGTGTCAAGGTCTCTGTCCTGGCTCTGCATCTTTTTCCAGGCAGACAGCTTTGGATCCGGTCATTCATTCCACACACACTATGTACCTAGTCAGTGTCAGGCTCTGCGCTGGGACTGGGGATTTAGAAATGATCAAAACACAGCCCTCCCCCTTGAGGTGCAGGAGGGGTGGAGTACACTTTCATCTTATGTACTCCACAAGAGTATAAACACACACCGTGGCTGCTACCAGGAAGGAAGACAGGGAGCTGGGAGGGCAGAGGCAGGCAGTGAGGACTGGGGCCTGGAGGCCCCCCTCTGTTTTTCCTGGGCAGTGCAGACCAGGAAGAGATTTGGTCCCTCACCAGGACCACTCCACTAAGCAGGAAGAAGAAACCATGATGCCTGCTTTGGTGCAAGGCTGGGGATGCCACTGCGGGTGCCTTCCCCAGTCCCGCTGCAGAAGAGCCCCAGCTGCGGTTGCAGGCAGCATCCCACGCGGACAAGAGCACTGGGCTCCGAGCCCGCTACGGGGACCACTGGCTGCAGGGACATTTTCAGCCCTGCAAAAGGAGGGCAATTCTCACAGGCCCAGGGTGAGAATGGAATGCGTTAATATACTGAAAGCACTAAGAATGGCACACGAAATAAGTTCCTAGCATTATCTGGGAACCCTCCCAAGGCAAGTGGATAGATCCTGGTTTTGCCCGTTGTTCCCGTGGCTTGCCCAAGTAGCAGACGGGATTCAATTGATTCCAGGACCCTCACACATAGCCGCCACAGTGGCACATCCTGGGCTCTCTGGCCTTTGCACAACAGTCAATTTGGGCCCTTCAATCTCGGTCAGGAGGCCGGGGCCCTGCTGACGGAGACTCAGCGCCGCCCGGGCTGTCTTGCAGGAGTCGGCTGTGGAGCTCCTCTTCGCTGCCTTCTTCACCACCGCCAGTGCCAGCACATCCCTCGTGCTGCTGCTACTGCAGCACCCGGCGGCCATCGCCAAGATCCGGCAGGAGCTAGCAGCACAGGGGCTGGGGCGCGCGTGCAGCTGCGAGCCCTGGCGGGCTGAGGATAGTGCGGGGCCCTGGCCCAACTGCCGCTGCGAGCCAGACCTCAGCCTCGCAGCGCTGGGCAGTCTGCGCTACGTCGACTGCGTGGTCAAGGAGGTGCTGCGCCTCCTGCCGCCGGTGTCCGGGGGCTACCGCACAGCACTGCGCACCTTCGAGCTCGATGTAAGTGCGCTGCGCCCCGCCCCCTGCCACCCCGCAGCCTGCTGCGGTGCCTGGGTGGGTGGAGGTGGGGAGGTGGGAGATTAAGACCGCCAAGTCTTCTCTTTCTCTCTCGATCCTCCACTTTCCCGCCTGTAAAGTGGGCTGAGCCCTGTTCTATTTCCCCAGATCCATGGTTCAGGGGCTCAGGCGTAGCGCCTGGTGAGCCGACAAGGTTAGGGATCCCATATACTTATGCTTTGGCAGCTGGGGAGATTGGTCAACTCGATTAGATCCAAGTTTGAGAATAAAACCTTTTCTCCCCACAGCACCCCCCCCCCTCCAGCCAGTGAGTCTGGGTGGAGTACAAAGAGCTCCCCTGAAAGTCCCGTACCCCGCCCCCTCCTTCACAAGATCAAAGAACGATCCTTGTTACCTGTCCCGGGTCTCCTCGGCTAAGGATTGCAGAAGAACGGGACAATGAAAATATGGGTTAGAATCTCTTAATGGTCTGATCAGGCCGGCTTCGTCAGGGCAACAAATTTAAGGTCTAGGCCTGGCTCCATCTCTGTAAGACCTCGGGCAAGCCCCACCTCACTCAGGGCTTCATTTTATTCTGTGGAAGGAAGCTGCCTTGATCCCTTCCAGCTCTGACACTCCAGGTGGCGCTGGGCTGTGCTACACAATGGCAGAATCTGGGAGTGGGCAAAGGTGTTTGTCTGAACAGCTGTCACTGCAGTCCCCTTGTGCCCCAGCTCAGTTCCTGGGAGGCTCCAGGCAAAATGGGAATCTCCTTCCCTGACCCTTACATAAAACAGCAAACATCCGTGGTGTGCTGCAAACCAGGATTCCAGGGCCCCGTGGGGACTGGTACCCTGCCCTGGAGGACCTGATCATGGAGAGAAAGGGGACCAGGGCCTACAGCTTCATCCCAAATGTGGTGTGGAGTGATCAGCGGTCCTGGATGACACCACAGCATTTGGGGGGTTGGGATTTGAGCTGGAGCAGTAAAGGGTGAGGGTGGGACAGCATGGCACTGACAGCAGACAGCCCCCACAAAGGTGGGTGGATCAGTGAGGTGTTTAGAAGTGTGTTGGATGTTGCACCTTGGAATTCAGATTTCATCCTGTGGGTGTTAGTGTGCCCTACAAGACCACAGGGAAAGGGGGAGGAGCACAGGTGCCCCAGGGTGAGCAGCGCTCAGGGGTCTTAGCCATCCAGTTTACAGATGAGGAAACTGAGGCCCAGGGAAGAGAGCGAGAGAGCTCCTCTGCGGTTCTAAGATCTTCTCTCTGCCTGTCTGAGAGCCTCCTAGTAGACACTGTGGGGCCTGTGCAGGCACGAGAAGCAGGATGGTCAGGGGGAAGGAAGACACGTCAGAAAGTGAAGTAGTTCAAAAAGCTGGAGGTGCACAGAGGAATATGAAAGCTGCTTTTCAGCATTTTAAGGACTCTCCTGTGCACCTTCTTAAAGTGTAGCTACTGACCTAAACATTGTTGTTGTACAGCTGATGGACAGGAATCAGAGAGGCCATTTTCAGTTCAGTGCAAGGAAAAACCTTTGACCGCTGAGAAATGGGGCCTCTGTCATTTGCGTTGTTCCGGCCTAGACAGCTGGTAGGGGCAGAACTAGAATTTAGGTCCTGATCCAATATCAGAAGAAAAAAGAAAGACAAAACCAAAACATTGAAACATAAATAATAACATCACACTGACCACCAACATATATGCCAGACCCATTTATTTTTATCCTTACAACAAAACGAGTACTTTTATTTTATTTATTTTTTTTACAATTAAGAAACTGAGGGCTCAGAGACTGAGTAGCTAGCCCAAGGTCACACAACTCAGCTGAGAAGGAACTGTGATTGGAACACAGAGTGACCACTCTTGCACGTTGGACACAAATTCCTGCTAGTTTTCAGAATTCTGTGTGATGCACCCAGGGTGGAGGGTCAGTTTAGGCCTGGTTTCCAAGTGCCTCGTGATCAGGCAGGTCTCCTCACCTCCCCGCAGGGCTACCAGATCCCCAAGGGTTGGAGCGTGATGTATAGCATCCGGGACACGCACGAGACGGCCGCGGTATACCGCAGCCCGCCTGAGGGCTTTGACCCCGAGCGCTTCAGCCCCTCGGGCCAGGATGCACGCAGCACCTCAGGCCGCTTCCATTACATCCCCTTTGGCGGAGGTGCGCGCAGCTGTCTCGGCCAGGAGCTGGCGCAGGCGGTGCTCCAGTTGCTCACAGTGGAGCTGGTGCGCACGGCGCGCTGGGAACTGGCCACGCCTGCTTTCCCCGCCATGCAGACGGTGCCCATAGTGCACCCGGTGGACGGGCTGCGGCTCTTTTTCCACGCGCTCGTGCCTTCAGCACCGCCAGATGGGCTACACCTCTGATCCACTGCGCTGCGGGACATGACTTGGTCAGTGGCACTGGCACAATCGTAGTGCCATCCATCTGCACTTCCTCAGTGCCAAGTCGTGTGCTCACCTACTCATTCAACAAACAGTCAACGAATGTGTCTCTGTGCTGGACTCTGGGACTCTGATGGAGGGAGAGCTCGAGCCACCGCCGCAGAACCAGAGAAGCGCCCAGGCTGGTGAGAAGGTGTCTCTTGCGCATTCTGCGCCCTTAGGAAAGAAAGGTCATTGGCCAAGCTTCTTAAGCCCTTCCCAGGATCCCGAAGCAAGGATAGAAGGAACAGATATCCATTAGAGCTATGCAGCCTCGCCTTTCTGCGCCAAACCTGGGAGGGTGATTGGATTGAGCGGCTGCTGGGTGTATTGCTCCTCGTGGACCAGGCCAGAGACTCAGCACACAGGGCCAGGGCTGCAGCCCTTGCGCGGAAGCGGGGACACCAGAAGCACCTCCCTGGCCTGGCTTTGGGCCATAGAAAGACACACTGAGAAGGCGCCCAACGGAAGGCCCTCGGGGCGGCCGGCCTCCACCGGTGCGCCATGGCCGCTCAGCGGAAACTCAGAACTGTGGGCGTTTCCAGGGCTCTAAATGGCTCAACATCACCGGATTCTGCTGGTGACTTCTTAAAAGAAAAATTCCTCCTTCAAGGACCCCTTTAATCTTCTCATTTATATGGGAGAATAGGCACACTTATTCTGTAAGTCTGGATTATTTTCACGGGAGGTTGAGACATACTGAGAGAGGTTTGGAGTATTTGTACCCAAAACAGGAAGGCCAAGTAGTTTACTGGCAACAGTTGAGCGAGGAGGCTGGGCTTAGTTGGGCAGCCAGCTGCTCCTGATGGAAAGGCATGGAGTGGAGAGTCTGGCGACATCCAGGAAAGACTCCTCCCACCCTGACCTCAAGGACCCACCTCAGCAAATACCTAGAGAGTGGCTGGGAGCTGGGGCAGCCTGGGACTCAGACAGTAGACAGACTTCCCCCCAGAGCACAGGATAACCCCAGGAGCTGGGCTGTGGACTATCTCCATGATAGCTGCCTGCTGGGACCTTCTGGGTCACTACCACCACCTCCTTTATTACAGAGGAGAAACTGAGGTAAAAGATCCACCTGAGAAGCCAGTGACGAGTTCTGCACTGCTGGACCAGTGCTTTCCTTCACCCCATCACTTAACACCTCTCCTCCCTTCAGCTTCTGGGCCTGTGGCCACCGTGTAGGTGGGACTCAGCCCTTTCATCCATCAGAGTGATCCCTAGGTGGGTTTAGGAACTCTCTCTGGACCTTTGCAACAGATGTTCCCATCAGCATTTAAATCAAAGCCAAGAGCCTCCAGTGTCTTAATTCCTAACAGCCTCAATCTGCCACCCATCTTTAGACAGGCGGGGGCAGCTGGAGTGATGGGGGAGCCAGGAAAGTTGCTGCCACTGCCGAGGCCCCAAATGACCCCTTAGTGAACCAGAAGGAAGCTGGTGCCCTCCTGACCTTATGCTTAAGGTGGATCCCTGGGCCAGAAGGAAAGGGGGAAGCAGCAGGGCCAGTAGCTCAAGAGCGCAGCAGGCCTTTCTGAGCCTGGCTGACACCGCCATAACCCCATCCAGGGCAATTCATCACCCACTGCTGACCCAGTGCCGGCGCCAGGCCATGGGCTTGGCAGGCCCCTGAGCCAGCAGAAGTGGAGAGACTGGGGCTTGCCCTCAGGGTGCTCTGCGGCTGCAGAGACAACAGCCAGGCCTGAGAAGCTCCACCAGGGTGACATGACAGGAGGATGAGGTTTTGGGGTTGCTTCTGATGTGGGGGAAGAAGAGAAGTATGGGGGGGGGGCTCTCAAGATCCCTGACAGTGAAGCTAGTTTCCATAGACCTGGTTTACCTGCTCTGGATCCTGTACTAACTATAAGCCCCTGTAGGGGGCAGCTCTGATTTTACTCTAATTTCCCATCCATCCATTGTTTTTAGTAATTGCACCGAGTACCTGAGCTCTTTCGTTAGTAGCTCCAGATTCCCCGAGGAAGGAGCAGACGTGGTTCTTGCCCTTCTGGATGTGATATGCTCACAAAGGAAGTGGACAATAAATTAACCAGAAAACGAAAGAGCAAGAATATGTCCAACGGTGATAATAAGGGCTGGAGAGAACATCAAACAGGCCTGTGATGCTGAGTACCTGGGGGCTACACTCAGCAGGGTGGGCCAGGCAGGCTTCTCTGAGGAGAGCTCATTGGACTTTGGAAGGAACCAGCCAGCGACAACCTGGGAGAAGGGCTCCCCAAGCAGAGGGAACCGCAGGTATAGAGCCCTGAGACAGCACTGAATGTTCAAGAGATGGGAGGAAGGGGCTAAAGGGAGAAAAAAGGAGGAGGGGTGCTTCAGCTGCCCTAGCTCACCCTACTCCCCTCCCCCAGCACAAACTAGTCCCTAACCCCCACCCCAACCCGGGGCCACAAGGAGATTGTTTTGTAAACATTTAGAAACATTTTGCTTTCCAGTGAACCAACTCCCCCTCCCCGCCCACCGCCACCCAAGAAAGATTGGCAAGCTTTCTCGATCAAAGTTCTCACTGGGCTGGTAATTTATTGACCCTCCCCCCCAAGATATTTTTTATTGGTCTCCACTCGCCCATTTAATCCTTTTCTGCTGGACGTCCCCCGCCGGACGCCCCCACGGGTCGCGATGGACAGATAGATTAAGACACACCTCCTCCCCTGTGGCAATTTCCAGCCCACAGGCCCCGCTCATCTTGTGACCCGGCGCGCGCTGAACTTGGCGAGGTGGCCCTGCAGAGTTCACTCTGATGTCACGGTCCGGCCTGCAGGGGTCACAGGCGGGTCAGGCCCGAGGATTGGGACTGGGCCCCAGGTCACGCCCCCGCTTGCCCGCTTAGCTCACCGGCCAGAGGCACTGTCTAGAGAGGGGCGGGCCCGGATTTCTGAGAATTACCTCCAGCGTCTGGCTTCGGTTCCTGCGGCCGGAGCCCAGAAGTTGTCTGGCACCAGTTACCGTCGCCGGATCGTTAGAAGAAATGACAGTCGGAGGAGCCCTTTTCTAGAGCCTCTGAAACGCGCAGCAGGGTTAGGCGGAAACGCTGACTCCCCGAAACACGCCCGACGGCGACCCCGGCTTGGAGCGTTGCGCGGTCTGCTCGCTCCCTAAGACTCCGCAGACATTTTTCACTCCCGCGGGCTTTGGGGACCCCCGCGGGAGGGCCACGTATCTAACAGCTCTCAAGATTAAAGAGTTTCCCATCTCCATGGGACGCTTTCCAAAGCGTGAGGTTGGCTCGTTCTAGAGCCGGTGTTCAGTTTTAAACAAACGCGCGTTATTCCGTTTCGTTTTCGGCCCCGCTGGTGCGTTCTGCGCCCAAACCAACGGAGCGCGTGGCCCTGCTGGTCCGAGGCTGTGCGGCTTGGCCGGGTGGGCAGCCGGGATCGCCAGTGCGCTTGCCGCGATGCGTGAACTCAGAACTGGCAGCACACTGGCTGCGGTAGCAGCTGATTGTAGTTGAGCAAAGGCCAGCAGACCGGCTTCCCAGCTGGGATACCGACGCTCCCATAGGCCTGGGTTTAGAACCGCGTACCCACTCACCCGGGTGGCTTTACTCTGGGTGGGAGCCGGGAGAGCGCAGGAAGGCTCCCGTGTCGGGAGTCGCGGTCACTCTAGTAGCGTAGGTAGCCTAGCGTGCCGGGAGCTGGGAACAGTATTTGCAACCAAAGGCCCCTTTTGGAAACGCTCCACCACCCGGAGGTGTGAACAGGTCAGGAATGATCGCTTCCAAATTAAGGAGGAGGAACAAGCGCCAGGATGTGTGGTGATTGCCTAAGGTGATGCAAGTAGAAATGAAGTCGGGACTCGGAGTCCAGACCCCTGGGCTTTCCATATTCTGTCTCCGTCTCCTCCTCCTGTTAGGACTAAGGCTCCCGTTCTCCCCTGCCTAGAGCAGGCTGCACGCCCCGGGGTCCTCGGAATCCGGCCGGCTGTGGCCGGGTCGCAGAGCGCTGATTGCTCAGGCGCCGAGGAATTGCCCCCACGGGGGCGTCAGGGTTGGGGCTGACTGGTGCAGTTTTGCACCTGGAGTCCTGAGGGATCTGGGGGCTCTCTTGTACCCTTAGATTAGATCTTCCATGACTTCATGAGTGCGGGCCCCGTCGGGGGGGGGGGCGGGGAACTGTGCTCCCAGCTCCTCCAGTCATGCCTGACTCTCCGCAGCTCTCAAAGGGGTTCTGGCCCTCGGCTCTTGGAAGAGTCGGGAGGTCTTCGTTTTACTCTGCGTTCTGGACCTCAGTTTCCCTACCTGTGGGATAAGGCAGCTTGACGATCCCTGAATGCACTTCCCTGTCCTTCCCCAGCAGGTAAAAGGGAGCCCACGAGGCGCCAATAAATGGAAAACCAATGAAGGCAGCTCTGGTCTGGGACCGCCAGTCGGACCCGACGGGAGGGATTCCACAGAGACCACCAGGAAGCCCAGGGCTTGGCGTTCCCGCTCCCCGGAGCCCGGATCGGCCCGTGTCGCCACCTCGGAGCACCGCACACCTTGGATGGGGAGCCAGGCAGCTCTTAGCTCCACGCCCCAGGAGGCACGCTCCGAGAAAGCCGCCTCCGCGCCACCTCTGCCTTGACGCGGAACAAACGGTTAAAGATTTTGGGCAGCGTCTCGCGGGGGGAGGAGCCAGGGACCCAATCCGCAATTAAAGATGAACTTTGGGTGAACTAATTTGTCTGACCAAGGTAACGTGGGCAGCAACCTGGGCCTCCTATAAAGCGGGCGCGCGGCGAGGTTTGGAGTGCTGGCGGCGGCAGCAGGTGGCGCGTGAGGTCGAAGCGCGCCATGGGTCTCTTTGCGCTGCTGGCCAGTGCGCTCTGCACCTTCGTGCTACCGCTGCTGCTCTTCCTAGCCGCGATCAAACTCTGGGACCTGTATTGCGTGAGCAGCCGCGACCGCAGCTGCGCCCTCCCTTTGCCCCCCGGAACTATGGGCTTCCCCTTCTTTGGGGAAACATTGCAGATGGTGCTACAGGTAAGGGACCTCGGGGCGGGACAGGATGCCTCTCTGGTCTCGGCTCCAGGCTTCTACTGAAGCCGAGGCGGGCGCCCCGGGGAAGACGTGACTACGGCTAGGATCTGGGAAGCCCGAGGCGCGGCGCTCCCCGGCGCCCCCTCACGCCTGCCTCTCTCCTCCGCTTTCCTTTCGCAGCGAAGGAAGTTCCTGCAGATGAAGCGCAGGAAATACGGCTTCATTTACAAGACGCATCTGTTCGGGCGGCCCACGGTGCGAGTGATGGGCGCCGACAACGTGCGGCGCATCTTGCTCGGGGAGCACCGGCTAGTGTCGGTCCACTGGCCCGCGTCGGTGCGCACCATCCTGGGCTCCGGCTGCCTTTCCAATTTACACGACTCCTCGCACAAGCAGCGCAAGAAGGTGAGGGCGGAGGTGAAGGCATCTGGACCGGAAGGGGGACCCCATTCGCCGGAGGGGTTTACACAGAGTGATGCCGGGCGAGCACTAGCTGCAGGAGGCATCGGCTAGGACCCTCTCCAGCCCAGCTTAGCTTTCCCAGCCGGGAAAGTGCCCTGGGTCTGGTGGAATTGGGTTGTCTGGAAGGGAACCCCGGAAGACGAGAGGAGTGGGGCCGGGTTTTAACATTCTCCCCTCCTCGGGGCTCAGGTAATTATGCGGGCCTTCAGCCGAGAGGCGCTCCAGTGCTACGTGCCGGTGATCGCCGAAGAAGTGGGACACTGCTTGGAGCAGTGGCTGAGTTGCGGCGAGCGGGGCCTCCTGGTCTACCCCCAGGTGAAGCGCCTGATGTTCCGCATCGCCATGCGCATCCTGCTGGGCTGCGAGCCTCCTCTGGCGAGCGGCGGGGACGCCGAGCAGCAGCTGGTGGAGGCCTTCGAGGAAATGACCCGCAATCTCTTCTCGTTGCCCATCGATGTTCCCTTCAGCGGGCTATACCGGGTAATGGCGGCAAGCAGGGTGCGGAGCGAGGGGCTGGGGGGCGCGGGGGCACGGGTGCCCGGCTTCTGCTCACCGCGGTGCGCTTTCTGCGCTCAGGGCATGAAAGCGCGGAACCTTATCCACGCGCGCATCGAAGAGAACATTCGCGCCAAGATCTGCCGGCTGCGGGCTGCAGAGGCGGGCGGAGGCTACAAAGATGCGCTGCAGCTGTTGATCGAGCACTCGTGGGAGAGGGGAGAGAGGCTGGATATGCAGGTGAGTGACAGCTTCGAAAGGCGGAACTGCGGAGTTTAGGTCCCTGGTTTTCCAAATGCAATTCCTGGGATCCCCAAAGCGCCGGCCTGGGGCTCAGCTTCCAGGAGAGGGCAGCCTGCACAGACCGCCCCCACCCCCACCCCCACCCGCGAAGGGGCACGGAAAGAGTTGAGACACCTGGAGGAGAGCTGTGGGAGAAGCTGCAGCGGATCAGGGAGCGTCGCCTAGCCCTTCTAGGTGTTGAATGGAGAGTCGGGCTTTGCAAACTGTAAATAAGGAATCTTGGGCAGTTTTAATACACCTAAGGCTTCAATTCAAGAGTTCCCGGTAGAGTGGGATTTTACCGGCCTTCCTGCTTCAGCTGGAACGAAGTGACGTTACATTCTGCTTTTTTAAAGTGTTGCTTTTTTTGACTTTCTGTCAGCAAAACTTAGTTCTTCTCCTCTTCCCCCCAGAACCCTCAGGTGGCTTGTACTTCATCCCTGTGTAAAATTGCATGGAGACTTGTAGAAACGTTCATCTTCCTCTACTTTCAGGCACTGAAGCAGTCTTCCACCGAACTCCTCTTTGGGGGCCATGAGACCACCGCCAGCGCAGCCACGTCTCTGATCACTTACCTGGGGCTGTACCCTCATGTTCTCCAGAAAGTGCGGGAGGAGCTGAAGAGTAAGGTAGGGGACTCTAGGGGTTCCCTATCACCTTAAGAAATTCCTCTGCCTCCTAGCTAACTTCACAGTGAGTCAGTCTGCTGCCTTCCCTGAGTATTTTAAAGGGCAGGACCTGGGGGTGGATGGACTGATGGGGACAGAGAGTTTGCTTCGTGAATAAAAGGGGAGGAATCTTGAGCTGTGTTCCCACTCAGGCAGGGTTTGACCTCGTATCCCTACCCTATCTCCACCTTTTGCAGAACCTTGGAGATTTTTAGATAGGTTCTGTTTTCTTGGATTTGTGTGTTCAAGGGCTTGATTTCCAGGTGGGTGGCAGCAGGTGGTGGTGATGGGGGTGGGGAAGAAGCTTAGTGGTTCTAACTAGTGAGCAGTGTTCTCTCGGAGTTGTAAATAAGATAGTGGATTTGGGCCAAGGGGTGGAGGCGAGTGGTCACTAGCTGCTCACTGTTTCGCCCTTCACCCTTTCCATCATGGGGCCCTTTGGGTCTGGTCACCTCTTAAGCCCTGTTTACATCTGCTGGCCTGATTTTATTGGAACACAAAATGACCATTCACCTCTGTATGACTGTTTTGATAGGGTTTACTTTGCAAGAGTGATCAAGACAACAAGTTGGACATGGAAACTTTGGAACAGCTTAAATACATTGGGTGTGTTATTAAAGAGACCCTTCGACTGAATCCCCCAGTTCCAGGAGGGTTTCGGGTCGCCCTTAGGACTTTTGAATTAAATGTAAGTTAAAAGTCCTCCCCTCCCATTTTGCTGTGGCTTTAAATCTTGCCTTGCTTCCCTGTGCCGTGGCTTAAACTCCTTAATGCTTTTGATGACAGTGTCCTGCCCCGTGTTTCAGCAACCTACATGTCTGTCTCTCTACCCCTCCTGCCCTTTCTTTCAACTCATAACTCCTTCACAGATACCAGCAATAGCTTTTTGTTGTCAGAAGTTAGATTCCAGTTTGTCAGCCCTCAGGACTTCATACTCTTTTGCAGGGATACCAGATTCCCAAAGGCTGGAATGTTATCTACAGCATCTGTGACACTCACGATGTGGCTGACATCTTCTCCAACAAGGAAGAATTTAATCCTGACCGATTTATGCAGCCGCACCCTGAGGATGCATCCAGGTTTAGCTTCATTCCATTTGGAGGAGGCCTCAGGAGCTGTGTAGGGAAAGAGTTTGCAAAAATTCTTCTCAAAATATTTACAGTGGAGTTGGCCAGGCATTGTGACTGGAGGCTTCTGAATGGACCTCCTACAATGAAAACCAGCCCCACCGTGTACCCTGTGGACGATCTCCCGGCAAGGTTCACCCGGTTCCAGGGAGAAATCTGATGGGCGTGACTGCCTCAACCTCAGACTTACTGGAAGTGTACATATGAGTTTTTACACAGTGTCATGTTGATTTTATTATATTTAATTTCTAAATGTATATTATAATATTTATGTGTCTTTACTACGGTACCATGGTCTTTAAATATTAAAATAATGAATTTTGCCTAGTTTCCAAATAAAGTCAGTTTGAAGGTGCTTGTCTTGTATTTAAAATCCCTGTGCAGGAACACTCACTGGAGTAGTATTTGTACGTATTATATTTAACCAGGTTTCTAAACGGCCACGTGTATGGCTTTATTTGTCATGTGTACATATCTATTTTCTGTGAGGAAGAAACCTTAGCTGTTTTTTTTCCTCTTAACAGTTATTAGAGAACATATAGTGGGTGGGTGTATCAGTCCAAAGGTAACTTTGTACATTTTTCTATGGCAATTTAGCTTCCCTATTTGGAAAATCTATCAAAGTTAATTTTAGATTTCTGGTGGTTTGTTTTACTTTAGGAAAAGATGACTTTGAAAGGCAACACTTTGAGAACAATCACATTCTCACATAACACCTCCATCCACAAACTTCTTATGTTTAATAAACCTAGCCGTGTTGTCACACAGCACCAGACCTGTTTTCTCAAGGCAAGGTTTTAGGTAGGACGAAGGTGGTCACCGCAGGAATGAACACTTATTGACTAAAGTGAGACCCCAAATCACCAGTGTGTTTCTCTCTTACTCAGAAGTTGCCATGAAAGCAGTATTGGGGAAGGCTGCTCTCTGGCTTAGATAAGTGAGTCCAGGTTTTCTCTATTGAAAAGAAGGCAGGAGGAGTAGATTTAGCAAACTGACAGATAAAGTTTTTATCTATGCTGGGCAATAGGGTGTGAGCCTGATATGACTGATAAAATGGCCCAGTCACGACCCCGTGAACCTTGGCTAACCTCCGTGAACACGCAGTTTTGTCACACTTCTGACCCTGGCAGAACCACGTTCGAAGCCGAAGGCCAGACTCCATGCAGAAAGGTGAGCCCGGTGACTTGCTTATGCAAGCACATTTTCCCTCCTGAAATGGCACAATCTGCTTACTGAACCTCCGATGGCTTGTAGGCTTTGGACTTTAAACTTTTCATTACAATGTTAGAGTTTGGCAATGCTGTGGAAACTGGGTGGTCTGCGAAGGTGTTTGAAAGGGGTCTGCCTACAATTAGGGTTTACAGGTTCTACCTGACTTTGCATTTTTTAGGTAGAACTTAGGTTGGACTTATTGTTGGAGTCCTCTGATTTTTAAGGACTGTTTACATAACAACTTATAATTCCTATAATAACCTTATAATATTTTTTAAATGAGACATTACAGGCTTATTTAGTTGAAGCCCAGGCTTTTGTGTGCTGTGCTGTGCTGTGCAGTGATGACCTTTCCCCGGTAAGAGTCACCCTGGACATTCCAGCTGGGAGCACACTGGCCTGAGGACGTTATTTCAGATAATTTATACAAGGCCGGTTTTTACAGATTTCAAGACTTTTCATTTGCCAGGAAACAGTTTGCCTTTCGAAATGTGTTTGGTGACTCCATGACCGCGTGTCTATGAGCAATGAGTAGAAAGAATATTTGAGCCATTTTAGCATATAATTCAATTTTTTTAATTCAAATTTATTTTTTATCTGCAGAGCTTTGAGGAAAGTGCTCTGGCTTGCATTTCCCAGGGCTGCATTAAGCTTGATTCTTATTGATTACAGAGCAGTGCAGAATTCAACTCAACAATACGTTAAAAATATCATCTTTGTTAATGCGCTTAGTGCACAGTACAGGCAGTTCAGAGTGTGAGGCAGAATCAATGCCCATGGGCTGTGGTGTGTCAGGTGGGCCTGGGTCACACCCATCTGGGGCCAGCACGTCTGCTGGCTCGGCCTCCCCGGTGGAGAGGTGCTCCAGGAGGAGGGCATGGTGCTGGAATTAGACCCGGCCAGAGTTTCTGAAGGAGGGAGACCACTGCGGTATATGACTCTTTGGAGCTCCCAGGGGTGTGGTGCAGTGATGGAAGGACACATCACAGGGACGTGTGGCTCTGCCAAGCTGGGGAAGGTGGTGCCCTCTGCGTCCCCTTCCACACATGCCCTTTGCCCTGGCCACCTCTCGTCGCCTCTTCTCTTCAATAAGGGGTCTGGTGCCACCAATGACAGACCATTGCCAGGACTGGCATGTGAAAGCCTTCAGCTGTGTCTGTAATTTGCATTCAAAGGGATTGTAGCCTTCACCTAGTTTAGCCCTTGCAGGCCCAGGGAGGGACTATGATTTGCCTGGGGCCACCCAGGGAGGGGCAGAACTAGGAAAGGCTTGCAGCTGCCTCTCCCCCACTTTCCTTTTCTCAATAGCTAGTAACACCTGCCTAAGTTCTCTCCGACTTTCTGTAGCTGGACAACTAGATCCAGGGGTCACCACCTCCTAACTTCCCTTCACATCCCCTGACACCATTCCCCTGCCCTGTGACAGTTGACATCAGTTCTCTTGCAGGTAACCTGTGGCAACTGGAAAAGTGGGAGCAGTGACGGGGAGTGGCTACTCCTTCAGATCTCTCATCTCCTGAGAGGTTTCAGGGTGCTTTTCGCACCTTGCCACCCACCAGAGGTCCACAAGGGGGCGGGCTTCTCCCTTCTATGCCACGCACAGGGCCCAGTGGTGGTCCCCACCAGTGTCCCTGAAATCCAGCATCCACAGACTCTGGCCCAGGGCCTACTTTTTCCCCAGACACTGAGGGCTTAGGAAATACTCAGCCTCAGGCCTGGTCCAGGCTGCCTGGCCTCCGTGGGAGGGCCACCCAGGGCTGGGCTGAGGGGGATCATCCTTCAGTTCCTGATGTGGCCAGCATCCCACTGTGGTCTCCAGAGGTCAGCTGGCTCTCCTTCCCAGTGTCACCCACATTCTTCTATGTTGCTCTCACTATTCCTGGAACAAGATGGTTTTGGGGGAGGGGGAGCATGGTTTTCAAAGGACATGGACATGCTAGTAACTGTTCAGGTGACCTTAACCAGGTTGAGGAGCCATCCCTCTGCAGCACTGCATGAGGAGTGGGGGGTGTTTAGAGACATTGTGGTGACCCCGCCTCCAGATAAAGGGCTGTTGCAGAGCTGCGGGTTTGGACCTGTCCTGGAGGACTGAGCGTGCACTTAGGAGGAGGGTAAGCGAGAACATGTTAGCACCATATAAGGAGAACATTTTGAGACACTGGAGCCCTTTGCTGGTGACGTAGGCTTCCTCATGAGAAAGCAAGCTCCCTGTCAATGGAGGCAACCAAACAAGCTGGGTAACTCAGCTGCCACTGGAATTCTCACACAGAGGGAGAGGTTAAGTTAGGATGATCAGTGTGAATCTCTGAGATTTGATTCTGTATTTAGTTCTTCAGATACCTACTTCACTTTGAAATGCTCAGTTAACGCCAGTCGAGGGAGACAGGACCTCCCCTCATCCCTCCCAGCAGCGTTCAGCAGTCCTTGGTGATCGTTCTGCCAAACCTCCTGGACAGATGTGGAGGGAGAGCCCAGGGAGCCCCGATGCATGACCTCGGGGACACACTGTGTGTCATGTGTTGATCGCCAGGGAGCATCCCTCCTGCCGGCACCCTGGTACTTCCAGCTCCAGTCCCCGTCTCTGCTCCAGTGCCCCTCCAGGCCTCTGCCGGCTGTGCCATGCTGACCAGCCGCCTGACCTGCCTTGTGGGGTAACACCCAGCAGCTTTCCCGGTGTTCCCCAGTCTCTGAGATGCCATGCACTGACTTTGGGTTCATCCCAACTGTACTTTCTTTCTGCCTCCGGAAAAGACTCGAAGACAGGAACTGTATCTCATCATTGTAATCTTGGAACAGCCTATTCTCATGCACCTCCCTGCCCTCTCCCAGGACAGACTTGGTAGGAGGTGTTCTTTGAGAGAGAAAGGGTCCTGAGGCTGAGCCACATCACTCACTTTATGTGCCTCCAGCTACTCGGTGCCATATGCATATATATATTTTGAAAAGTGAAACTTTCATCCTTGGAAAATCTCAGTGGACGCAAGCTTACACGGCTGTGGTTTAACAGCATGTCACATTCCTGAAACCAGCGCTCTATGGGAATTCGGCCAAACAAGCTTTCCTCCGTTTGAAGTAGAGTCAACTCGAGTTAGAGCCCTGAGACAGGGTGGAACTTCGCCCTGGATTTCGTGGTGGGTTTTCTGGGTGAGAGTTATCGTGTTGCAATATTCATGACCACGTACCCACAACACAGAAGATGACCCACACTGCATGGTTTCTCACCCCTGCCCTCCCCTCCCTGGTCCATCGAGAGGTTAGAAATCTAGTCCCCCACTTCTCACCATAGATGCTTCCAGATTTTTACCTGAAGTCATTAATGGGTTCACTTAACTCAAATGCATTGTCAAAGAGGACAATTTGTTTCACTTACAATAGATATTTGACAAATACATTGATTCATTAAGTACAGTCATATCATTTAGTGTAACAGTGGCTTATTTAATGGTGGAAGAGGGGATTTGGTATTCTGAAGTGGAAAGTTTAATGTTAACTAATCACCGACTTTTAGAGCTGGAGGTGTAGCACTGGAATATTTTAGCAGTGGGGAATTCTAACCCACCCCACCATTCTTTTGACATTGTGTGTGTAAGTGCGGACCCGGACTAATACGGAGATGACAGCATGTTTGTATAAGAATCCTAGAAACTAACTTCAAAAGATACAGACTCTGACCTTCAGGCATCCCAGCTCCGGGAGGCTTGCTGACCTTTGACTGTGGAGCGTGGATGACGTGAAGGCAGGATGACTGGGCCAAGATGATGCACACCGCCCGTCACTGTCCTTATCGGAATGAGCTGTGCCGCACGTAGAGAACGTTTCAACCCCCTTCCTCGATCTCTTTGTTCTGTTCCCCTCCACCTCTGTATAAAAACCTTTGCCTGCACCGAGAGAGGGAGATGGGCTTTGACATGTGAGGCCCTCATCTTCCAGGTGGCCGGCACCTGAAAATAAACTACTGACCTATTACATCAGCACCTGCCTCTGGAGTCCTGTCTTTTGAAGTGGCAGGCTCAGTTACAGAGGGGAGGTCATGGGCTCAAGCCCCTCAGTTTACACCTGAGAAATCTGAGGCTCAGAGAAATTTAAGGTCACAACAGAGAATCAGGCCTGGCTAGCTGGCATCCAATACACTGTGGGATTAGCCCTTACTTAAAAAATATCACACAACACTATATTGTTTATTTATATACATGTCAGGAAAATGAGGGCAGGTGAGCAGATTATTTGCGGCCAAATTGCTTCCAGGGTCTTGCTCCCCCTGTGCCTCTCAGAGTGGCTGTGAGAACTTGGGGTTGTATGGCCACCAAAGATTTGATACAAAGCCTGGCAGAAGGTATAGACTGCTGGCATTTCTGGTGGGGTTCGGGCTGGGGCTGCACGTCAGGAGAGCTGGACACTCAGCCATTTTGAGCTCCAACTGAACATCAGAAAATGATTCCTGTTACAGGTTAAACTCCCCTCCCCGCACCCCAAATATGCTGAAGTCCTAATCCTCAGTACATCAGGATGTGATCTTATTTTGAAATAGGGTCTTCACAGAGATAATCAAGCTAAAATGAGGTCGTAGAGTACGCTCTCACCCACCGTGACAGGCGCCCTCCTGAAATGGGGAACTTGGACACAGGGACAGACACACATAGCGGCCAGAAGGTGTGGAGACACGGGAGAACACCACGTGAACACGGAGGGCTGAAGGGGTGCATTTACAGTGCAAGGAGGCCAAGATTCCCCACCAACCACCGGAAACTAGGAAGAGGCAAGGGAGGATTTCGGGACAGGTTTTAGAGGAAGCCAGCATCTTGATTTTGGACTTCTAGCCTCCAGAACTGGGAGAAAATCAGTTTCTGTTGTTCTAAGTCACCCATTTGGTGGTGCTTTTTTAATGGCAGCCTTAGGGATCTTGTATGGTGCCTTAAGGTGAGGAAACTTATTTGTGAGGAACAGGCTTCCTCAGACTCTAACCTGCATCTGAACCCCCTGGAGGGCCTGCTGCGATATAAAAGACTGGGTTCCACTCCACAGTTTTTTAATAGATCCAAGGATTTACTTTTCTAGCAGGTTGCCAGGTGATGCTGATGCTGATGCTGCTGGTCATGAGACCGTACTTTGAGAACCACTAGTGAGAAGACCTCCCCTCTCTAAGGCAAGGATCACAAACTCAGCAGGGCCAGGAGCTCGTGTTAACAAGGAACATGCGCCGGGGAGAGACATCTGGAGGTGGTAGGTGTGCTGATGCAAGGCGTATCAGCCCCCTCTTACGGGGCAGGTGCTGCTCAGCCCCTGCCTATCCTTGACCTATAGGAATGAAAGCCCTACCAATTTTTCAGAAGATACTGGAAATTCAGATGTGCATGGAAATATCCTGTTTTCTAGGTGTTGGTAACTAATCCACATTTTAAAACAAAAGTTATGCACCCTGACCTATGTGTCTCAGTTGGACGGGCATCATCGGGCAAAGCAACAGGTCACTGGTTTCATTCCCGGTCAGTGCACACGCCTGGGTTGCAGGTTTGGTCCCCGGGCGGGGCGTGTGCAAGAGGCAACTGATTGGTGTTTCTCTCTCACATGGGTGTTTCTCACACTCTCTTTCTCACTCCCTTCTCCTCTCTCTAAAAGTAAATAAATAAAATCCGTAAAAGAACCTAGAGAACCAAAATGAAACTTGTCTGTGGTCCTGCTGGCTGTCAGTTTGCAAATTCTTGGGTCTTTCATCACTGGTGAGTTTTCAGAGTGCTTAACTGAGAGTGGCTTAGCTAAGTGGTTCCTTTCCAGAGTCTCTCAGTAGGTTGCAGCCAGCATGGTGCCTGGGGCTGCATCATCCAAAGGCTTGCTGAAGTTGGGGGATCTATTTCCAAGAAGCCTCCTTCACACGGCTGTTGGCTGGAGGCCTCAGGACCTTGCTCCGTGAGTCTCTTCATAGGACTCCTTGGGTATTCTCACATATGGCAACTGGCTTCCCCCAGAGCAAGGGATCTAAAAAACCAGTAGGACAGAGGTCTCCATTTCTTTTATGACCTGGCTCTAGAAGTCATACTCCATCACTTCCACAATGTTCTATTGATTACATAGGTTGGCCCCATCCAGTGTAAGAGAGCCACATGAGGAGGGGACACCAGGTGAGAAGTATGGGACCCATCTTGGAGGCTGGCGGCCAGAGTCAGTTTTTGAGTGCATGAGTAGACTCTTTCCCTGACCTCTCTTTATAGTTTTTTTAGATATCTTTTCTGAGTAGTGTAATATTTTCTAATATTGCCTAATAAATCTTTCTAATATTAGGTAATAAATCTGATATTATCTAATAAAGTTAATACTTTCTAATTTCTAATATTTTCTTTTTAAAATTTTCTTTTTGGATTTTTTAGAGAAAGGAGAAGGAAGGGAGAGGGCGAGAAACATTGATTCAAGAAAGAAACATCAATTCATTGCCTTCTGCACGCACCCCAACAGGGTACTGAGCCCACAACCCAGGCATGTGCTCCAACCACGAATTGAACTGGTGACCTTTCTGTCTGTGACACAATGCCCAATCAACTGAGCCACGCTTGCCAGGGATAATTTCTAATATTTTCTTTCTTTATTTTTAATATTATTTCAACTTTTGTTTAAATATGCAATGGTTTAATATCCATTATTTGTTTGTTTGTTTGTTTGTTTGTTTTTGGAGAGAGGGGGAGGAAGGGAGGGAGAGAAACATCAATGTGTGGTTGCCTTTCAAGTGCCTCTTGCTGGGGATCTGGCCTGCAATCCAGGGAAGGTGCCCTGAACTGGGAATCGAATCAGTGACCCTTTGGTTTGCAGGCTGGCACTCAATGCACTGAGCCATACCAGCCAGAGCTAATTTGCTAATACTTTCATTGTAACCTGCCACAGGACTGCTCAGCTGCGTGGAGTCTAAGGGGTCATTGGGACCGAGGCTGTAAATTGGAGGCTTTTGGGCAGAGCCTGAGAGAGTGGGTGTTTAAACTCTTCTGTTTGCCACGGCCTTTAACCCCAGCTCACTTCATTCATGTGTATGACTTTTCAGGACTCTGAGTTATCTGACCCTGATCTAACCTAATCATCCCAGCTTCCTGGGACGAGTGGAAAAACTGGGACAGTCCTGGGAAAACTCAGATGGTTGGGCACCCTAATTAACCACAGTATTTGACAAATGAGGGAAATTCAGTTCAGCCAGCATATGTGATTTGATCAGATCCTTACAACTCAAAATGTGATCCATGAACCAACAGCATCTGCATCACTGGTTAGAAATACATCTCAGGCTCCATCCCAGACCTGCTTACTCAAACTGCAGTTTATCAACAGTCCCAGGTGAATCTTATGCACGTTGCAGTTTGAGACTCTCTAGATCCGAGCAAAACCTGAACTTGGGCTTGTGAGGATTCAGATTTGCTGTCCACATATATAAAATAGATCTAACAATGACCCACTTGTAATGTTCGATTCTGACCTTGACATACACAACTTGATTTTTCTTCCTGCCTCCCCTAATTCGCCAAAGTAAAAGTCATCTAGAATTTCATTGTTGGAAGGAACCTAAAAGTCTCATTCTTACGTGGGCTTGAGTAGTGGTTTCTATAACAAGCTTTTACAGATCAGGGAGACTGCTGGGCATTTAGGTTATTTCCAGTGTCAGATACACCAAGCAATGTGTGCTAAAAGTGTATCCTTGCACGTGTAGCCATACGTGCAAAATAGTGCTTTATTTCTGTAGGGCTGATTCCCAAGAGTGAGGTTGCTGTGTCAATGAGAATGTGAATTTAAAATTGTACCCAAAACAGTGTCTCTCCAAAGAGAAGCGTTTGGAAAAAAATAGTGCATTCATATTATGGAAAATGACAAAGCCATAATAGAGTGACTACAATAGACATCATTCGTTGACCTTGAGAAATGGCTACAATACACAGTTCAGCAGGGAGACCAAGTTGCAGAAGGACTTAGGTAATAGGGCGAGGAGAAATTGAAGGGGATGTTTTTGAAGGAGTTTCATCACACTTTCTGAGTACTTTTATGGATGCTTCTTCTGGCTGGAAAAGTATGTGTTGATTTTGTGATTAAGAATTTTAGGACAGAGGAAAACTGAAGGTGTTGTGGCTGAAGTGAATGGGACCCCACGGGGGTCAGCTGTCAGTCCTCCCTTTCTTCCCACCCTTTCCACCTCCAGCCTTCCCCCTTCTCTGCCTTCAGAGACAATGGCCCTGTTGCCAGCTGTGGGCATCCATTTGGCTGAGCTCAGGTGACCTGCCAGTGTGCTGGCTGCCAATTTTGGGGAGAGGGTAAGTCTGACCTACTTTTGTCTAATGGACCTTCCCACCACTCCTCTGGGGAAGCCCCCTCATAGGAGGTTTGTTGTAACTCGACTTATTCCCTAATCAACAACTGAAGTGGAAAACCTTACAGCCTTTTGAAAACTTCCTTATAGTTGGGGAAGCAGTTGTGAGTTAGTTAACTATACGTATTTTTGTGGGGTGCAAGAAAAGTAACAGCCAAACTTCACTGAACAACTACTATATGTGCTAAGTATTTTGCATTGTCTCCTTTAATTCTTACAACACTTCTATGATGTGGGTGCAATCTTTAATGCCCTTTTTACTAATGGAGCCACCGAGGACAGAATGGTTGTGTAACTTGCACAGAGTCTCACAGCTGGTAAGCACTGGAGTCAGGATTTGAACCCGGGCTGGCTGAGTAGAAGATTCTGATCATTACCTTATACTGCCTGCAGGTTTTTAGTACCTGGAACTGGCACTGATCTTATCTGGAATAATAATGATACCCACTGTCACTGATTGCTTAGTACGTGCCAGACACTGTCCCAACTTCTATACATGAATAATTTAATGTAATTCTCACAACAGCCCCAGATGAGAAACTGAAACTCAGAGATATCAGCAATTCACCTGGTCCCTCAGCTGGAAAGGGGCAGAGAGTCTGGGTTCCAGTCCAGAGCACCAGCCATCTTGGCCCACACACTCAAGCTGACACACCAGAACCAGCTGTCCCTTCTCCTTATCAACACACCAACACACTTTTCCTTCTAGGTCGATGTGAAAGCAGTTCAGATCAGTTTCTCGGGGGATATAGAACTTTGGGCCACTGTCAAGGTAATTCGGCTGGTGTCATGGGTTTTATTTCAGTTTTTCATTTCATATTGATGCTGAGGATCTGGCCCTGAGCTGATGTCAGCTGCAACAATTTAAATTAAAGCTGACCACTGCCATTTGTGAGGATTTGTTGGGAAAAGACAAAGAAGCGGCACATGTGTGCTTGTGTGTGTGTGTGTGTGTGTGTGTGCGTGTGCGCACATGTGCGGTACTCAATCACATCATTAGAGAGATGAGGGGAAAGGATAAGAAAGGGAAAAGAGATCGATAACATTTTCTTGTTAAACTGTTGTACATAAAGTATGAAAGTATGGCTCTTATTTGGGTGATTTATTCAAAAGAAAATTTTATTGCTAGAGGAAATGTGTTTTTCTAAGTGAAAATACAGTTTATCTTCAATTTGAATTGCAAATCCCTCCAAAAGCAGAGTGGGAAGGAAGGATAATGTCTAAAGGGAATGAGTCCTTTCTACTTTGTCTTATAAAAACTTCCTGAGACAAGCCTTAAGAAATCATAATTATTTTTAAAAATTCAGGTATCCTTCTGATCTGCATATTTTAGATAAATCAAAATAACCAGATAATTTTATACAATATCAACTTGGTTTAAGGTGGGGAAAAAGAAGACACCCAATACTCTTGCAGCTGGATGATTGGAAGCACAAAATTGCAGGGTGTGTTTGGCAAACTGGGACTCTGGAAATCAGATTTGCCTCGAGAGGATAAACCTCAGATGCAGAACAGGCTGAAGAAGTGGGGAGGAGAGATGAATCGCCATTTGTTTGGCCCATGCCGGGCACTGTGCTAGGTGATTTATATTTATCCATCTTACCACATTTTACTTCCCACAGCAGTGAGCCTCCATATACCCATTTTCCAGGGAGAATAACTGAAACTTGAGAAGGTCAAGTGACTTTGTCCCAAGTTCCCCAGCTGGTAATTTGCTACAAGGTTACTGGAAAAGTCCAGAGAAGAGGAAGTAAAGGCATACTGGGTGTGTCAAAGAGGGGACAGAAGCTGGAGACATTGGGGAGGTGGGTGTGCTAGGGCTTGGTGAGGCTCTTGATCAAGGAGCGACATGCTGGAGGAGCCCAAGCTTGGGAACCACTGTGACAGGGCACAGGAGAGGTTCCTGAGAGGGAAGGAGACCAGGAGCAAGCCCTGGTTTGGGGGAGGGATGGTTGGGTTTGTGGTGTGGAGACCCGTGGGGTACCACGGAAAGGTGTCCCCAGGCTGGGCCCAGGTCTGTTCTCAGGAGAGCTTAGCTTGTGAAGAGAATGATGTCAGCTGGGCCCTGGGGGTGGGGTGGGCAGAGAGGGGTTCGAAGGACTTGGGGGGAGGGCGATGTGCCTGAGATGGACTGGCCAGAGAGTGGGGGAGAAGCCAGGGCATCGGGAAGCCAAGGGAGGAGAGAGAGAAGATTTTTTTCGTGTGCGTGTGCACGTGTGTGTGTGCGTGTGCGCTTTCTTTCTTTCTTTTTTTTTTTTTAAGGCTCTTGAGGAGGTACCTCCAAAGGGCAGAGAGCATGATGTAGGTCTAAGACAGAACTATAAAGAAAAAGACAAAAAAATCAGATTTTGAGGAACTAAGCTTTCATAATCAAAACACACAAGCGAGAGGAAGGTCTGCTTCATTATCTCTGTCTTTCAACTCAATGAATGTGGTGGTTTTCCTGGATGAATGAAAACACAATGGGATTTCATGAGCCTCAGGAAGACAATGGGTCAACAGAGATGAAGGAAGAGGAGAGGAGCCTCTCTGTAAATCCTAGGTGATTGCAGCCTGGTTGGAGGAGGGGCCTGGGGTCATCTAGTCCCCAGCACTCCATGGGGCCTGTCTGGCACTTAACACATCCCAGCAGGAGAGCCTGGAGGGATTAGTCAGGAGGGGTCAGTTGTCCTTGGCCACTCAGTCTTGGGTTGTACCCCCTTGCATCTACAGCTGCTCACTAACCAAGTGGGGCTTCCTCTGCCCACTGACTAAGGGGCAGGAATGCACCAGAGAAGGCTGGCTGGATGCCCAGAGGGACTGGCGTGAACTCTCTCCTCCTGTGCTCTGGCAGTGAGGTGGCCAAGGCCTGAGGGCAGGGCAGGTTTGGGGGGCATCCTAAAGAACCCCCACTCTCATACCACCTGAGAGTGGGGGTGCATGAGAGTAGGGGGGGTGCTTGTCACTGCTGTCCTCTAAGTACCCTGAATGCCGGGTGCATTCGGGAGGCTTTCAGGAGGTACTACTGGGCAACTATCATCATATAAGAGCCCCCTCTGCTCAGCTTTGTGGAAGAGGTGATGTCTTAGTCAACTTGAGTTGCCATAACAAAATACCACAGGCTGGGTGATTAAAATAACAGAAATTTGCCCTGGCTGATGTGGCTCAGTGGATTGAGCATGGGTCTGTGGACCAAAAGGTTGCTGGTTTGATTCCCTGTCAGGGCACATGCCTAGGTGGTGGGCCAGGTTCCCCAGTCAGGGGTGTGCAAGAGGCAACCAATCACTTTTGCACTCAGTGTTTCTCTCCCTCCCTTCCTCTCTCTGTAAAAGCAAGTAAATAAAATCTTAAAAAAAGAAAAATTGCTTAACAAAAAAAAAAACACCCCACAATAAAATAAAATAACAAAAATTTATTTTCTCACAGTTCTGGAGCCTGGGAAGTCCAAGGTCAAGATGGTAGCTGACAACTCCTGGCGAGAGCTCTCTTTCTGACTTACAGATGGCTACCTTCTTGTGTCCTCACATGGAAGAGAGAGCTCTGGCATCTCTTTCTTTCTTACAAGGACGCCAACCCTATAGGTTGAGGGTTCTACTTCTATGGTCTCATCTAACCTTTATCACCTCCTCACAGCCTGACCTCCAAATACAGTCCCTTTTTGGGGTTAGGACTTCAACATATATATTCGGGGCAGGGTGGGGACATTCACATTCCGTCCATCAGAGGTGGGAAATTTTAACTTGCCTTCCAACCTCCAATCAGATTACTTCTGTCTTTAGGAACCACAGGCTGTGGAGCTGGAAGAGGCCCTTTGTTTTCTAGAAGGGAAACAGGTCCAGGTGGGAAGTGCTGGTCTCAGTCCTCCCAGCTGCTGGCATAGCTTCTCCAAGAAGGTACGGGGGACTTGACAGCATGTCTGTCTCCTGAGCTAGAGGGCGGTCCTGGAACACCAAGACCACGTGTGCCAGCGAACTGTCCTTGGGTCCCAGATCCAGCCACAGGGACAACCGGTATGGACTTGTGGGGCTGACAGCTCCCTCACTTTCCTGAGCACAGGGCAGGACAGGGAGGAGTGGGAGGTGCCAGGTAGATCTACCCACTCCACCCACTGCCCAGACTGGTAAACTGTCAGGTCAAACCCCGATTCCTGGGCGAGAGTTTCATTGGCCCAGGGAGCCCAGGGGGCTCAGGGAGCTCCCCGTGGGAGGACAGGAGTGGGGCTTCCAGGGTTTCTGGAGGGAAGGTGCAAGTGTCATGAGCTAGGGAGGTGCTGCTGATGTTACTTCAGAATTATTTGAGAGAGGATTTTATTTTTCTTGTTTGCCTGCTTGTATTATCTAGAAGAGTTCTGCCACTTTTCCCCTATGATTTTGAGAAGAGGTAGCATCTTTCCCTTAGTGGGATATCATAAATTTAGTTACACATTTTTCATAATAGCTGGAATTGAACTGGCATATTATATATATTTTTTTTAAAGGGCAGAGAGCATGAAAAGCATGCTCTCCCTATACATGGCAAAGCAACCTTTAACTGGCATTTCCATGGGTTTTGTTTTTCCCTTTTCGACTTTAACCCAAAAGTTGAGCTAAAAATATGGGTATAAAATTCTTTTGTTTGAGGGGATCTATCCGGAAGGAATACAGTATTTTCATTCTCTTTCTTTCCGTATTTAAGCAGAAATGAAATTTTCAAGGAATAAGGAACTAACAGAGTAAGCAAGCCCTTAGAGTATCCTATCACATTTTCAGACAGAAACTTTATTAAAATGCTTGGACCAATTAGTAATGGTTATTGGTGCCCTTTGAAGCTCTGTGTGAGTCCAGGAGCTGCTGGCGCTGGCAGGTTTTTCTGGGCGTCTCAGGGGAGTGAGCATCTCCCGAGCTCAGCACCCACCTGCAGCTGCTGCTCCCACACCCTGGCAGCGGTCACCCCAGTTGTTCCTCCACAGTCCTGGACTGCCTGAGCAGGAAGACCCTAGGTCTCTGATTAACTTTCTAACCCATAGGATTTCCCCTTTGGTTCTTAGACCCACAGTGATTTCCTCTCCTCAGGACCTTTGCACATGCTGTCTCCTCTGCCTGAAATGCTCTTCTCCCCACCATGCTTTGGGTGGCTGAATCTTCGGTCAGGCCCACATGAACTATCATCTCCTTCAGAGACCTTTCCAGTTATTTTATACTAATGCTATCCTTCACAACACTCACTGTAATGCATACTTACTTATTTTTATTTCATATTTATATCATCGCTTGATCATCTTCCCCACTAAGTGGCAGGCTCTTGATTATCTTGTTTACTGCTTTGTGTTCAAGGCATGTGCACATAGTAGGAACTCAATAAGAATTTGGCCAGTGGACAAAAACACAGTGCTTTTTGGGGAAGGCAAACTCCATCTGCTGAAGGGCAGGCTCCTGACCTGGGATTCGCTGGCTTGCTGGCCTGCGGATTCCTGATCCCACCTGCTTCTTCCTCCTACCTGGCTGAGCTGTTAGCCACAGTCCCAACTTCCCAAGGACCTGATAACCACATCCTCTTGTCCCCTTCCTGCCTGATACTTTTCACAGACACTCGGCTGGCCTGAGTCCCAGACATTCAATTCACTCACTTAAGACATGTTTGTTGAGGGCCAGGATCACATGGTCCAAGGCCCCTTGGGCCTGACCTGATGTTCCTGGCCCAGTGAGGCAGCCCACCCCTATCCACCCCCAAAGCTTGACCTCCACACAGTGGCCAGAATGATTCTAAGCCCTTGCCAGCCTTACTTCTCTCTCCTTACTTACCTCCTATTTCTCTCCCTCTGCTCTATCTGTGTGTGGCCCCCTTACTCATGAGCAAACGCAAGAGCTACCTGACTGCCTCAGGGCTTCTGCACTTGCAGCTACTCAAACACCCAGGGGGCCCCCCTTTTATTACAGTTACATCTCAATTTGCTTCACACAGCACCTTCCCAGGGGGGTTCCTCACCTACCTCATCTCCAGTTGCTTCCTTCCTCTCCTCCCTGGGCCTTCACCCCTACCTTTCCTGGCTTTGTTTTTTCCCAGAGCAGTTTGTCACCACCTAATACGATACATAATTATTTATCTTGTGTACAGTCTACCTTCCTCATTGAATGTAAGATCCTTGAGGATAAGGATCTGTATGTATCATCACATCCTTGGCACCTAGAACAAAGTGCCTACAGGTCTTCAAAAACCATTGTTGAATGCATGGGCACACCTTTCAGCCAAAAGGTGTCTCAGAAAGCGGTGGAAATCCTGTGCCAAAAGCTGCTAGAGTGTTCAAAGTGGGGTGAGGTGGAGTGGTCACCAGTTGCAGGCCAGGGTGGCCGTCCGCCTCCTCCTCTGTATGGAAAAGGTATCCTGGGTTATACATACACTGAGTTACACACACGCTGAGTGTTACACATACACTGAGTCACACACACACTGAGCAGTTACACATACACTGAGTTACACGCACGCTGAGTGGTCACACATGCACTGAGTTACACACACACCGAGTGGTTACACATACAGTGAGATGGTCACCATCAGCCCGGGGAGGACTTAGGGTTTATCAGTTCAGCCCGAAAGGCAACCAAGCATGGAGATGGCCTCAGCTTCTCTCCCCTGGGGAGAGCCCAGCTACTGTCTAACTCCTGGAGCCCATGGGATACTCCAGAGTCATGTGGTCCTGAATTAGGGTGACTTTATGGGCTAGAGAGAGGAGACCCAGGGTAAATGAGGCTGAGGTCCATGCCTTTCTCCATGGACCCAGCTCAGTGTGGGGCACCACGGTGGCAGCTTCCTGGATAGGGCATCTGGCCCCCGGGGTGAACATGTTGGGCTGTCCCAGGGCCCGCTCAGAGTGGGGCTCTGTGAGTGGGGTGCTTAAGAGGGTGCCGTGTAAACCCCCTGAGGGGAGAGAAGGGAAGCACAGGGAAAATGGGCTTTGGAATGAAGGTTTGTCACCCCAGTAAGAAAGCAAGGCCTTCTCATTTTTACTGCTGTTTGGATTATTAGTGCTTATTCCTGCTCCAAGCCTCAGAGGACAGATCATACATTCAACTCCTGTGTAAGCTTGTCCTGCCTCAGACACTGGAGAGAAAGGGTGGCTGTGCTGGTCTCTGCTCCTTGAAAGGGAAGTGAGCCTGGGAGCTGCTGAAGATTTCTAGGGTACATCCCAAAGTGAGCACGTCTTTAGCCCACCCTCCTTGCTTCTGTCAGCACAGCTGAGCACTTCACTCATTGTGCGTTTGTCCTCGTACACACTCATTCGTCCATGTAGCATTTATTCTTTTACCCACACAGTCACTGTTGCAAACAGAATTCTAAAATAGCCCCGGGATTCCTACTCTTATATACATCTCCCCACCCCTCCAATGAGACAGGGACTTGTGACAATGATGGGCCATCACTCTTGAGATTACGTTACATTACATGGCAGAAGGGATATATTTTGCAGGTGTCATTAAGGTCCCTCCGTGGTTGACTCTGAGTTCATCCAAAGGGAAATTATCCTGGGTGGGCCTGGCCTAGAGAGGTAGGCTCTTAAAAGGGACTAGACCCTTCCTGAAGCAAGAGGTTGGAAGGGTGACCGTGGGAGGGGGCGCATGGAGGGGGCCACACAGCAAGGACTTGAGGGAAGCCTTTGGGAGCTGAGGAAGGTCTCTGGGACAGTAAGAGAAGAGGGGCCTCAGTCATACCATAGCAGGAAACTGAGTTCTGTCCATAATCAGACGGATCCTGAAAAAGGAGCCTGAGCTCCCGCTGAGCACACGGCCTTGCTGACACCTCAAGTGCAGCCTGCTGTGATTCTGAGCAGAGAGCCTGGCGATGCACTCGTGCAGCCTAAAAAGAATGAGTACTTTTCTTCCACCTTCTAAGTTTTTCTAGCTGGGCTAGTAATCCAATTAACAGAGATAGATTAACAGGAGAAAATCAAGTTTTTAATACATGCACATGGGGACTTCACAGACATGAAAATTCCAAAAACAGTGAGGCCACATGGGGTACGTAAGACAGTTTGGACAAAGGAGAAAGTCGGGGAGAACGGGCGATTTACAGGTAGTTGAGGAAAAGGGGAGCACAGGCGGCTGGGAAACCCTTGCTGGCAGCTCCCAAGCAATGGGAGGAACTAGCTAACAGGTCCTTCCCTGCCTGAAAGCCCTCTGTTTATTTACCCTACTTTACACTAAGGTGACATCCTGAGATTCTCTTTCTGAAGCAGGTTTCTCCATCTGAATCTCTTGGGCCGCCAAGGGGGGCGGGTCAAAGGCCCCCTTCGGGCCTTGATTCTTAATAAGCAGCTTAAAATCAATATTCCAAGAAGGTAGTCTTGGGTAGCAAAACTTCGGTCCCTCCGCTGTGTCTGGACTTCTGACCCGTAGCACTGTGAGCTAATACACGGGAGTGGTTTCAAGTCACCGTTTCTGCTACTGTGTTACGCAGCTGTAGACAACGGATGCCTTCCCAGGTCTCTACTGCCGACTGCGGAATTGGGCTTGGAGCGGGGGACAGTGAGAACCAGGTCAGACGTGGCCCTTCCCCAGAGAACTTGTTTTCTGACTGGGGTGAGTGCCCATGGTCCAATGTGGAGAAGTGCAGGCCAAGTGGACATGAGTCAGGTTGTCTTGGGTTCAAATTTCAGGCTCTGCCTGGTGCTCCCAGTCCAACCTTGGGGAAAGGATTTAAGCTTTCTGTGCCTCAGTTCTCATCTGTCAAACACGGGGAAAAGTAGTACTACAAACTATGCTACAAAGATTTGGTGGGGACTGAATGGGGTTTGTGCCTGGTCTCTAGGAGGAGCACAGTAAATGTTGGCTGGTATTTATTAATGTCCTCTGCCAGGACATGTGAGATTGGAGTGGGTGGAAACTCCAGGTCCTCATTCCACCCTGGATGTGAGCAGGTGAAGGACACGAGGCTTGGCTGGTCTTGCTGGAGCGTATAAGAATGCCAGCGCCCGGGTGAGCACCCATGAGCCCTGACACCCTGGTCTCTGGCCTCTCCCTGCTCCAAGCTGCTGCCAGCTGGACTCAGCAGCCGAGGGACTGTGGGGGTCGGGAGCCAGTGTCCCCGGAAGGCGCCACCCTGGCATGCAGGCTATTTTGAACTGAAATCAATTCAAACCCAACAACCCAGGAAAAGTTTTTTATTTTACTTCTCCCTTAAAAAAATAGAAAAAGAGAGAGTCACATGGGGAATAAAACTGCTTTAGGAAGGGAGCCTTGACTTAATCACCCTGAGGATTTACACCCCAGCAGCAGTCAGGAAGGCTCCAAGCACTGGACTAGGTTCCACCCGCCCGCATTGTTTGTGAGTCACCCAGCCAGGATTTCCTTGCCCTGCGTGTTCCGTGTTCCGCTCATCCTCAACCATCTGTAAATTGCCCACCCTCACTTGTGAAATCTAACACCCCACCCCCACTTTCTCCTTTATTCCAAAATATCTTATCTACTCCATACTGCCTCACTGTCTTTGGAATTTTTATGCTTATGTGACTTCCCTATGAGCACATACTACATTTTTTATTTTCTTCTGTTAACGTACCCTGCAGTGCGTTGTTTGAATCGCTCGACCGGCTGGAAAAACAGAAAGGGTAAGGGGACTGTTTCCCCAGCCACGACAGGGCTCAGACCTTCCACACACTGTTCATTCTCGAGGTCACTGACAGTGACTGCTAGGTGACAATGGTCGCGACAAGGCTTTTCTGAGAAATTTAGAATTACTGAGCTGATTTGACCAATCCGAAGTTGCTCTTGCGCCCTCTGTCCCAGGCTCCTTTGTGGCAACGTCTGGTGATGGGTCTTCTGCTATGGCAGGTGACGGGGAGAATGGAATTTCTGCAGGAAAAGATTGGGCTAATCTGAGCCTCTAATTAATCTACATTTTATTATTCATGTGGCAGAACTTGAGCTGCATCTAATTACTTGGATGAAGGATGTTTTGTAGTCTGGTGTGGATGAGGATGTAGAAAGTATAATTTGGTCCATTATTTTTGGAGAACGATCTTGGCAACATGTATCAAAAGCCTTAAAATTATACATATGCCTTGGCCCAAGAATTTTAATTTTAGTTTTTGAACAAATGTTTAACTATAAACATACCCACTGGAGAATGACTTATTGAAAACAACCTAATGTCCACGATAGGGGATGGAGGACATTACGGTACTTCTGCACAAGGGCATACTTTAATCACTGCAATAATTAAAAATGACACTGAAGGCTAAAGACTCAGGGAGACATTTACAGGATATTTAGTTTCAGAGCAGTGAGGGTGCTGGTCCTGGAATTACATCTCCTGGGCTGCAGTCCCAGCCCCACTTCATTACTGGACGGCATCGAACAAGCTACTTAACTTCTTTAAGCCTCAGTCACTCTATTAATGAGGATAATAGTTACATCATCACTCCGAGTTATTGAGAAGATGAAGAGATAATCCACACGAAATGCCCAGCACAGCCTAGAACCACACAGGCACAGCTTGGGGTCACTCTGGACCTGCACAATGGTAAGCACTTGCTCAATAAACATTATTCTTGTTGTTATGTTACCACTTTAGCTTTCAAAACCGTATTGAAGGGGACCAAAGTTTTGGCACCCTGAGGCTGCCTTTTAGGATATTGATTTTAAACTGTTTATTAAGAAAAAAAAGACGTAAAAGAACCCTTGACCCTTCCCCTTCCTGCCTAAGAGACTCAGACAGAAACGTTGCCTTAACCTAATTGGAACAGAGGGTGGTAAATAGAAGGGCTCAGGCAGGGGCCTCTGAGCTAGGTGTCCGCTCAGTTCCTCTGCTTCTGACTGCCAGCAAGGGTTTGCCTGCCCTGTGCTCCCCTCTTCCTCAAGTACCTGTGAATCACCCATTCTCACTGCCGAAATCTAACATCCTGCCCCCCTCCCCCCACTTTCTCCTTTGTCCGAAATGTCTTATATAGCCAATGTGGCCTCACTGTCTTTGGTGATTTCATGCTAGTATGAATTGCCCATAGGCATGTATTAAAATTTGATTTTCTCCTGTTAGTCTGTCTGTTAATTTGATTATTGGACCAGCCAGAAGAACTTTGAAGGTGGGAGGAAAAGTATTAATGTCTTTTTTTTTTACCCCCCAAAATATGCATTAGAAAAGTAAGGAAGAAATGAAAACAACATGAAAATGGTTATCTCTGGATGATGGGACCACATGTTTAATTTTCTTCTGTTTCCTTATTCTCAGAAGGCTCTACAATACATAGGAACTAGTCTTGCAAAGAGGGAAACAGTCACTGAGGACAGAGGGAGAAGAGAGTTGTTTCGGATTGCTACAGCCCTCAGGCAAGTTGCATAGCTCCTCTGTATGGGCGGAGGAGCACCGGAGGCTGGGTCTCTGTGGGGAGAAAGGACAGGAGCTGGGCCCTGCCAGCCCTTTACGTCCACCCACTGACCACACTTAGAGTGTCCGACCTCCTTCCTATTCTCCCCCAGCTTACGGTGGCCAGAAGAGCACAGGCCTTGGGGCTTAGCCACTCAGGGAGGTGAACAGACCTAAATCCAGGAACCAGGAGAGGCCCCCATCATCTGTTTGTCTGTATCTTATCAGCCAGGCTGCCAGGAAGGATTCATTAGAGGCCACTCCCACCCCTTTTCTGCTTGTGTGTCTGCTCCAGCAGCCTGATTATTCATTAGCATGTGTGACAAACTCGGCAATGCAAACAGAAGCTTTAAGCCAAACCAAACTGTTTCAATCTCTTTGGAATGACAGCAGGGGACTTGCCCAGAAGCGACTGACTGAGGGGGCTGGGTCGAGGCTTTGAGGGATCAGAGAGGGTCCTGGAGGTGCTGTCCTCAGGTGGAAAGGTGAGAGGAGAGCCTGGAGTAGAAGAACGGGGGAGGTTCCCCACTGCACACATTCTGGCTCTTGCTTGGGGGCAGCTGATAAGCTGGGGAGGACATTTGGAGCCGCACACTGAGAAGGGCAGTATGGCAGGGGCAAAAGTACAGATGGGGAGCCAGCTCTTCCTTCCCAGTGAATCTGCTGGCGGGCTGTGGGGTGGTAGCCGAGACGGTGCTGGAGCCCATGCTGGAGCCCATGCTGGGCCTGGTGAGACATGGGGTTGAGGGCAGAGCTGGCTTCCTTGCTGACCACGGCTGTTCCAGCCTGTATCCTGGTCTGTGCAGCAGGGAGGGGAAGTGACCAGAAAACAGTGCCGCAGGAAGTTCTGAAGGGAAATGCTGATTCCGGGCTGATTGCAAAAATTGATTATGCATGTATTGACTTTTAAGATAGCTTTAAGAATAACATACATAATGCCACAGGTTCGATTCCCAGTCAGGGTACATGCCCTGGGTTGCAGGCCATGACCCCCAGCACCTGGACATTGATGTTTCTCTCTTTCTCCCTCTTTCTCCCTCCCTTCCCTCTCTAAAAAATAAATGGATAAAATCTTTTAAAAAAGTAAAAACCACTTTTAAAAAAGAATGACACACATACAATAAATAGCACATATTTAAAATACGCAATTTCATAAAATTTGACATTTGTATGCAACCGATGAAACCATCACCACAATCAAGAGAGGGGTCAGATCTATCATCCCCAGGAGTTTCCTTGAACCCTTTGCAGTCTCTCCTGCTCCTCTAGTCCCCAGGAAGTCACCACCTGTCACTGTGGATTAGTTTGTATTGTCCAGAATTTTTTATAAATGGACCCATACAGTATACTCTTCTCTCATTCTAAAGATTATTTTGAGATCAATCATGTTATTACATGTTAACTAGCTCCTTTTTATTGCTGAGTCGTGCTCTGTTATATCGATAAACCACCATTGGTTTACCTGGGCACCTGTGGATGGGTATTTAGGTTCCAGTTTTTGTCCGCTGCAAATAAAAATGCTGCAAACATTCACGAACAAGTCTTTATATGGACCTATGCTTTCATTTATCTTGGGTAAATGATGTGGGTGCTAAAAAAAGTTAATGCCTTGCCTCTCATTTTTTAAACTCTTCTATCTGGGCTGATAATCCAATGAACACAGACAGATTAACAACACGAAAATCAAAGTTTTAATACATGCGCTAGAGAATTCACATAATCGTGTAAATTCCAAAGACAGTGAGGCAACATTGGATATGTAGGACATTTTGGACAAAAGAGAGAGTGGGGGAGGGGCACAGGACTTTAGTGTCAGCAGTGAGAGTGGGCGGTTTACAGGTGGTTGAGGGAAAGGGGACAATGGGACACAAAGGGGCATCAAGCTAACAGGCCCGGGTCTGAAGTCCTCTGTTCACCACACTTAACTCGAACTAGCTCAGGGGAACATCCTAAGGTATCTTCCCTGAAGCTCGTTTTTCTATCTGAATCTCTTGGGCAGGAAGGGGTGGAGTGGGAGAGTCAAAGTTTCTTTCTGAGTATTTGTTTCTTAATAACCAGCTTAAAATCAATATCCCCAAAGGCCAAACTTTTGGTCCCCTTCAGTTCCTGGGAGTGGAATGGTGAGGGGTACTAATGACGGAGGGGTGAGTCATGAGGAATCAAGCCCCAAGCCAACAGGGTTCTTGGTTTCTAACAGGAAAACATTTAAGACTGGAGCCAGACAAGAGGTTCAAGTGGAAAAGCAGGTTTTACTGAGCAGAGGGGACAAGCAAGAAAAGCCACTCCATAGACAGAGTAGCGGACTCCCCTCACAAGAGAAAGAAGACAGACCCCAACCATCTCTAGAGGCTGAGCTTCTATCTGTTTGCAGTTTCTGTGAAAGATTGCTGGTATGGGGAAATAAAAAGTGGGGAAAATGCTGGGGTTAACTTTAGCCTCTACAAGGTGTATTTTGTGGCCTTGTGTCTTCCCTTTATGATATGGGCAAATGGTACTGTTACAGGGTGCAGCCAAGAGGGGGGACCCCAAATAGGCATTTCAAATGGGGTCCAGAACTCACAGTATCCAGGAAATTTTAGGATGTCCTCACCCCGCTTCAGTGTGAGTTGGGGGAAGGGACACATGGAGCAGGGCCATTGAGAGCTGTTTTGTACAGCTTTGCAGCTAACCTCTGGCATGGGCATTTAACATATCTGTAACTTAACTGGTTACATAGATATGTTAAATAGCTGTGGCCATGCTCTGAGCCAGGGGAATGAAGTAACTTCCCCACCAAGATGTAACTGGGGGACAGGTCCTCCGAGTTACAGCGCCTGCATGGGAGCTTGGAGAAGTGTAGCCGATGGTGGGAGGAGTCGGAAATGGGGCTGCAGAGGAAGGTTGGCACGGGGATTTAAAACCCAGACACGGCAGCCACTGCAGAGAGAACCATGCGGCTGTGGCAGTGCAGAGAGGATCACAGCCATTGAAGAGAGAACCATGCAGTTTTGGCTGAGTGGGGACTCCCGCGGCCAGTGTGCAGAGAGGACCATGCAGGTGGAGCAGTGGAGAGAGAACCTCGTGGCTTTGCCAGAGTGGGGACCTCCACAGCATTAGAAGGGGGAACCACCACCCGGCTTTAGCAGAGATCCCAGTGACATGGCTGATGGTGCCAGGAACCGAGGGAGGTCTACCAGCCTAGAGGGATTACTGGGAAGAACTGGGGGCTGCCTGAGCCACGGACTTCTATTTCTTTTCCTGAGATATGGTACCCCAGACTGGGCAAAGGGGGAAGGAAGGACTGTGTGTGTTTGTGGGTGTTTTAAGGGACTTTGGGATTTTGATGAAGACATTAGGTCACTACTTCAAGTTTGTATAGCATTAAATAAACATTTCCTTTCCTTTTTACGAATCTTTGGCATTGAGAGACATCTTTCCTATAGGCGGTGGACATAACGAACCTGGGGGTTCCTTTCGGTAATAGTATATCACTTAGGCCCCCCTTGGTCCCTTGTTGTTCTGTAACAGTACGGTATGGGTGAGCAGCCATTCCTCAGCCTTGCAGGAATTTTCTACGTCCACAGGCTCATTGCAGTGGGCTTGCCTCTCAGGTCAACAGCGTTCCGTGTCAGGCAGCACGTGACAGGCCACTGACCTAACTTCGTATGACTTTAGTTGATTTGTATAGTTCTCATGCCCTTGTCCTATATTAATACAGTGAACATATGTTTAACTTAAAAGAAAAGTGGTGTTCCGTTTTACATCCCCCCAAGCAAGTACGTGAGAACTCCCTGTGCTCCACATCCTCTCCAGTGCTTGGTGTGGCCACTCCCTTTGATTTTAGACAGTCTAATAGATGTGCAGTGGTGTCTCTTCGTAGTGTTAATTTGTCTTAACCTAGTGACAAAGGATGTTGAATATTTTTTATGTATTTGCTGTGTATATATCTTTTCCCTATTTGGAGGGGGGAGGAGGAGATATTTTTAATTTTTAATTGAGTTTTAAAAGTTCTTAATACATCCTGGGCACCAGTCACTTACATGTGACTTGCAAATAGTCTGTCCCTTTACATGCCTTGTCTTTGACTTCTCTTAACAGTGTCTTTCAAGGAGATGTTTTTGATCTTGTTGACATCTAGTTTATACATTTTTTTCTTTAATGGATCATGCTTTTGGTGTCATTTCTACGAAAACTTTGTTTAAGGCTTACTCACAAGGTGTTCTTTATGTTTTCTTCTAGCGTTTTTATAGTGCTAGGCTCTACATTTACTTAATGTCTGTGTGTGGTATGAGATGCGGACCAAATTTCCTTTTTCTCCCCTGGATGCCTTTGCACCTTGATTAAAAATCCGTTGTCCATGTATGTGTGGGTCTATTTCTGGATTCTCTGTTTTGTTCCACTGATCTATTTGTCTATTTTAACATGAATACCACTGACGAGAGCTCACCGGCCTGCAGTGAGCGCGGAACACTGCGGATGGCTCGTCGACACATGAGAAAAACATACACAGAGACAACCAGGTCCTGTGGGGAAGTAGGAACGGAATGGCCACTCTCTCTAGTGGGGAGTGCACACCTCGTCTCCATTCCCAAGCAGATTTTTATTGAGAATACAGACTTAGTTTATGGATTCACAGTCTGGCAGAAAAGATAGAAAGAAGTAGGTGACTTACAAAGGTGCAGGCAGAACCCCCGCTGTGATTCTGGGCAAAGATTGGAGTTTTAACATTTGAAAGGAGTAACAGGGCTCAAAGGGCAGTTTTGGTTTCCTGTCTGTGCCTTCAAATTCTAATCTAATAACATCCTCCAGTAAACAGATCTCACAGGATCTTGCATATTCTGTCCCAGGCCTGATTACCCTGGGGTGTCCGCCATCTCTGGTCTGGGCTGCACCACCCCTGCTATTTCCGCAGGCCTGAGTCAACAGAGGAGACAAAGGCAGCCAGGAGACTTGGATTACTCACTTCTAAGAACAAGGACTCAGGCTTTGACAAAGCCGAGGGGGCAGGGGTTGATGTCCATCACCCCTTCATTTCCACAGCCCCAAGTCTTTTCCCAGAAGCCTTCTAGTAATCATGCCTGTCTTAGGCATTTCCCTCTGTGGGAAATCTTACCTGTCATTGGCTAACTGATCAAGCTTAGGAGGTTTAGGCACAGAACAGGCAGTGTTCATGCCAGGAAAATAAGTTTTTGTCTCCTTAGTGGCTCCTGGTCCGGAGGTCTCTCACTCAGCCTAAGTCACGGGGGGTTACAGCTTCCTGAGACCAGGCAGGGAGGTCCCCAACATACCACGCCATCTTAATAGGTGTAGTTTAATAATGTCTTGAAGTCAGGTTAGTGTAGGTCTCTAACCTTGTTTTTGTTTTCCAAAGTTGTTTTGGCTACCTTAGGTCCTTTGTATTTTGATATGTCTTTTAGGATTAACTTTTTGATTTCTAAGAAAGTATCCTGGGATTTTGACTGGGATTGTGTTGAATCTATAGATCAATTTGAAGAGAACTGACATCTTAAAATATTGTAGATTATATTCTGAAGGGGACCAAAAGTTTTGCCTTTTAGCATATTGATTTTAAGCCATTCGCTAAGCAACAAAAGTTTTTTTTTGCCTGGTCCCCCTCCCCACCACCCCAGCACAGCTGGGCTGCACTATGCTGGCTCTGAGCTCTGGGCTCCTGCTAAGCCACTGCCCCCATGTCTCCTTTCAGCCGCCATCATGACCATCTACCAATCATCTCCTATAGGGACCTCATCAGCCATGAGGAGAGGTTCTTCTGCATCCTTGAGATCCAGGAGACTGCGCATGGGCTGTATGTGGGGGTAGAGGGGAAAGCTGGTCAGTAGGACAGAGGGTAACATTGATGACTTGCTTATTGGTGGAAATGCCTCAGTGAAAGGCCTGGATGGTATAGGTACCTGAAGCACAGTAGTCACTGGTGTTGATATTGTCATGAACCATCATTTGCAGGAAACCAGTTTTACAAAGAAGCCTACAAGGGGTACATCCAAGATTATATGAAATCAACCAAAAGGAAACTGGAAGAACAGACCAGAATAAGTAAAGCCTTTTATGACAGGGGCTGCAGAACATTCTTGCTAATTTCAAAACCCACTGGTTCTGTATTGGTGAAAACATGCAAGCAAGAGGGCTTGCTTGCTTTCTCTGCCGGATTGTTGCAAAGATGGTGTGACCCCATGTGTGATTCTCTTCAAGCACAGCTTAGAATGGAAGAGGGGTAACCATCTGGCAATTTGGATCTATCATCTTCATCATATCTGCCTGCTGCTTTTTGTCCACATACCAGGACTAGGACAAATGGGAGTGATGCTATCTTGAGCTCTTCATTTCTTTTGACCTTGATTTATTTGGAGTGGAGGCATTGTTGTTAAGAAAGAAAAAAAAAGGTTATCTAAAAATAAATGCATTTAAACTAAAAAAAAAGACTCAGAAAGAACCTTTTACTCCTCCTTCCCTTTGCAGCCCAAGAGATTCAGATAGAAAAAAACTGCTTCAAGAAGGACATTTTAGGATGCTCACCTTAGCCTAATTGAATGAATTACAGTAAACAGAAGGGCTTCAGGCAGGGGTCTGTAGCTAGGAGTCCTTCCAGTTGCCTCGGGAGGATTTGCCTGCATTGTGTGTTACCTCTTCCTTGACTACCCGTAGACCGCCCATTCTCACTTTCCAGATCTAATACCCCATCCCCTCACTTTCTGCTTTGTTCAAAATGTCTTACATATGCAATGTTGCCTCACTGTTTTAGGAATTTTCATGCTTATGTGAATTTCCCATGCACACGTATTAAAACTTAGGTTTTCTCCTGTTAATATGTCTGTTAATTTGATTATTATATCAGATAAGAGAATTTAGAAGGTGGGAGGTAAAGTATTATTTATTTTAAATCTGACATCTTCAATCAATAGCAAATGTTGAGAGAAATTAAATACATTTCTCTGAGCAATCTCTGAACTTTGTTCTGTATAACATTGAAAGAATGTAGGAAACCCACCTTTCTCCTTTATTTCTGTTTTGGATAATTTTTTCTGAAAATTCCTATTTTTTATATTTAAGTTAATTTTTTTGAATTTATTGAGATGACATTGGTTAATAAAATTATATAGGTTTCAGGTGTACAATTCTATATTATACATCATCTATATATTGTACTGTGTATTCACTACCCCAAGTCAAGTCTCCTTCCATCGCCATTTTTCCCACTTTTTATTATCATTTTTAAGCCCCCACAATTCCCATCTAAGAACCTTGGATATATTTCCATTTTACTTTCTCTTCTAAATGTTTTATAATTTTCAGCATACAGGCCTTGCATTTCTTTCTGTCAGATTTATCCTTAAGTATTTCATGTTTTGGGTGGTATCGTATGGTATTGTTTTAATTTCAACTTCTGATCATTCATTGCGGGGATATAAAAATATGACGATGATCCCTGGCTGGTGTGGCTCAGTGGGCTGAATGCTGGTCTCAGTACTGTAAGATCGCCTGTTCGATTCTTGGTCAGGGTGCATGCCTGGGTTGCAGGCCAGGTCCCTGGTGGGGGGCCTGTGAGAGGCAACCAAACAGTGTTCTTCTCACACATCAATGTCTCTTTGCCTTTTTTTCTCTCTGCCTCCCCCTCTCTCTAAAAGTAAATAAAATCTTTTTTTTTTAAGATTTTGTTTATTTATTTTCAGAGAGGGAAGGGAGGGAGAAAGAGAGAGAGAGAAACATCGATGTGCAGTTGCTGGGGGCTGTGGCCTGCAACCCAGACATGTGCCCTGACTGGGAATCGAACCTGCGACACTTTGGTTCGCAGCCCCAGCTCAATCCACTGAGCTATGCCAGCCAGGGCTAAATACAATCTGTTAAAAAATAAATAAAAATATGCAGATGAAAAAGGGGCCACAACCAGCTCAGGGAAGGCCTGCATGGTGGGCCTTGCTAACTCAGACACCTGAAGTAACCATAAAGGATGGTCTGAAATTAAAACTAACTAAAAGCAGGTCAAGGTTGGTAGTCATGTCCTATGGCAGTATTTTCCCTGACAAAGGTCAAACTTTACCTTAACTGAGCCTGTCTGTTGCCTTTTTGCATATAAGATTACATACCTGTGGAATATCAAAATAATTTTCTTTTTTCTGGACCCCTTGAAGCACAACCACTATACCAGAGCAGAGACCACAAATCCCAATTGTTATTATTATTATGTTAATTGTTAACTATCTTATACCGCCCTATATAAAAGACGTATGTGTCTATTTCTTCTACTTCTTCTCCAGTCTGAGAGGTTTCCCTGCTTTGCTTTCTCCCGCCTCCCTCATCTGTCACTAATGAATTTTATGTAACTTCCTTGTGTCTTTCCCCTTTGCTTCTGGTATATAACATAAGTGATAAAACTGCCATTTTTCCAGAGCACTTCCTCAGTTTCTTGAGATTTTGCTTCTCGGCAGTTGTTGTCAGTTTGGCTTAAATAAACTCATAAAAATTCTTACAGGTTTGGATGTTTCTTCTCTGGAAGTGCTCTGTGAGCTGCATAGCCCCCGTGTCCCACTGTTTCTGAGTTACCTAGCAAGAATCTTCCTGCCATGTATATTCTGCTCTTCCGTACCTGCCTGTAAATCCCCCACTTAATTCTGAAATCTAAAACCCTGCCCTCTTCTTTTCTCTTTTGTTCCAAAATGTCTTGTATACCTAATGTTGCCCCACTGTCTTGGAAATTTTTATGCTTATGCGAATTGCCCATGCACATGTATTAAAATTTGATTTTTTTCCTGTTAATCTGTTTGTTAATTTAATTATTAGCCTACCTAGAATAACTTAAAAGGTGGGAGGAAAATATTAATGTTTTTAGCCCCCATGTGGGAAACCATTGGGTCTTTCACTATTAAATATAATGTTGCCTGAAAATTTAAATATGCCCTTTATCAAATAGAGGAAGTTCCTTTCTATTCTCAGTTTGATGAGAGTTCATATTGTTTTTTAAAATCAAGAATGGATGTTGTGCTCTGGCTGGTGTGGCTCAGTGGATTGAATGCTGGCCTGCAAACCAAAGAGCCACTGGTTTGATTCCTAGTCAGGGCACACACCTGGGTTGTGGGCCAGGTCCCCCCAAGGGGGTGTTTGAGAGGCAACCACACATTGGTATTTAACTCCCTCTCTTTCTCCCTCCTTTCCCTTCTTTAAAAATAAATTAATAATATCTTTAAAAAAGAATGGATGTTGTATCAAATGCCTTTTCTGCATATATCAAGATCTTATGTGATTTATCTTTTTTAGTCTGTTAATATGGTGAATGATGTTATTCACCATATTGTTGTTGGTTGATGTTAAATTAACCTTGTATTCCTGGCATAATGCTTAGCTGGTCTTGGCCTTTTAATATATTTTAAAATTTGATTTCATAAAATTTTGTTAAGAATTTTTCTATATATGTTCTTGAGGAATATTGGTTTGTACTTTTCTCTTTTTTGTAGTGTTTTTATATGGTTTTGATACCAAAATAATCATGACATCATAGAGTCAATTGGGTAGTATTTCTTCCCCTTCACTTTTCTGGAAGGATTTGTGTTGAGGCAGCATTATTTTGTGTTTTAAAGTTTGGTGGAATTCACCTGTGAAGACTTATGGGCCCAGAAATTTCTTTGTGGGGGTTGAACCACAGGACCTCATAATCAACCTGATGTCAGGAATGAGAATGAGGGAGGTAGCCAGGATTACTAGAGCTGGAAGTAAATTCACTAGGACAGAGAAGGCAGACAGACCATGGTCAATGTCAGAAGCAAGGGGAAGATGAAGAGTTTGAGATGGGGCATGTTGACTCTGAGTTGTCTAGGGGAAATTTAGCTGGAGAGGTCCAGGAGACAGTTGCAGATATGGTCTGGGTACCGAAGAATTGACAGGGTACTTCAGGGTACAGGAGAACTGACTTGGGATTCATTGATGGGTGGCAGTGGGAAGGTGCATGGAAGCTGTGGTTATGGGTGAAACTGACCAGGCTGAACATGTAGAGTCAGAATAACAGGCAAGAGGAAAAGGCTTGGAAGGGACAAAAGGGAAACCATCCAACAAGAGGGCAGCTGACCAAGATTCCATGCTTTGAAGGAACACTAGTGGTTTTATTTACTTGTTATATATTCCACTTGCCTTTTTGAATAACCTGAGTGCATCTCATGTTAATTGAGCATGTGGGGTTCTTACTCCTTGTTAATGCACCAGCCTCTGCTTCTGAAAGCCCAGGAGGGTAAGTCACATGGCCCAGCCCAAAGGATCACAACTCTTGTCACTGCACAGGGCAGGAAAGGATGAAGCACCCACGTCTCAATGAAGGTGAAAGAAGCCACCTTTTACTGAGGACCTACTATGTGCTAAGCACTATATAGGCCATTTACTGACAGTATTTGTCTTTCAAATCTGAACAGGAAAATGTGAGAAAGCTATTAGCTCATTCTATTGGTAAAAAGAATCCAAAGGCTCAGAATTCTGGAATGTGCTTGTGGCTTCAATTCTTTGCTGTATTAACCTTCCCCAAGCTCACCTCCTTTTCAGTATTTCCACCCCCTTGTTTCTCACATTTGAACCAAAAATCTGCCTTGTGCTCCTGAGGTCAAGGTAGATTGAGACAGATCTTCTGTTTTTTTGTTTGTTTGTCTCCAGAAGCTTAAAAACTTTAAGACTAGTATTTGAAAGATAGATTTTATTCCTACTAAAAAAAGGAAAGAAAGACAAAAAGGAAGAAAGGAAGGATGGAAGCCAGCCTTGTTTTGTAGCACTTGCTGATTCTGTGGCATAACCCCACCCACCTGGGCTGCTTTCAAGCAAGCAACGCTGTGAGGCCAACAGATGCAGCACTGGGAAGAGTGTGCACACTCCTGTGAGCTGGTGCAAACTGGCTCTGGCACGCCCCTTGAAGCCCTCCCAGAAGCCCCCTTGGAAAAGACTAAAAGTTGTGCTTCATAAAAGATACTAATTCGGTTTGTTTGGACAGGGTTGTATCAGTTACTTAATCTAAACACCAAGAAAACGCCTGACCCAGGGTTACCAGGCATTGTTAGCCTTCCAATAGACTCTGTTCTCTAGGTAGAGGCCCTGGGTGGGTGGGTGGGGGCAGGGGCGGTGCTTGGCCTGTGCTGTCCAAGATTCTGCTCCTATCCCCCACTCTTGACTTTCCATGTTTGTGAGAGAAGAGTGTCCTTGGCTGGGGTAGGGCAGCAGTTAGGGGCATCCTTTTAAACCTCTTGGCTCTGATCAACATTTCCCTGGAAAGAAAGCACTGGGCCAGCAGACTAAATTTTACTTTCAAATTCTGGCACAACAGCCTAATTATGCCATTAGGTAAGTGATTTCTGGCTAAGGTGGGGAAGGGGAGAGGTTCTGTGGGTCTTCATCTGGGCTCTGCAGCTCCCTCTGCTTGCCCTGCTGCCCTTGTTTTTGGAAATTGGGAAGGAGTGCTCACTTCTCCTGTTCACTGTGTGGGTCATTTCATCACCAGGGACAGGGCACATATGTGGCGTTCATGCCACCATTTTTCTTTTCTGGGTATATGGCTAATCACAAGATTTTCTTTCTGCTGAGCCCAGACTAGGCCTCCTGACTTCAGTGTTGCCCTGTAGGAAGCAATTATCCAACTGATTGAAGGTGACAGGGACCAGGTAATAAGCCCAAATGCTTGTCTCACCTCCAGCTTCACCCTTCCACACCTGCTTTGTGATGCTGGGGCTGGGACTCTGCCCACCAGGGAAGCCAGAGGGAGGCTGCCCGGCTGGAGGAGGAGGAGGAGGAAGGGACACGCTCCTTCCTGCCTGCTTCTTTTCTTGGAAGCATCCCAGGAAAGGTTCCTTCACTCCCGCAGTGGCGGTTTCTTCCTACAGCAAAAGCTGAATGCAGTTTGTAGTTTTTCCAACACACTTGTAACCCCAGCTTCCTTGTGCACCCTTAGGGACACGGGTACCAGCCTTGCAGCTCCTTGCTCGGACGTCATCTGAGTCTTGCCTGGATGGGCCCCTCATCCAAGCTTCCATGTTTTCATAATTCCCTCTGGGCACTGGCTTGTAGGGGTGATAGCTGCTTCCTGCAGTTATTGCTTCCACGATACCCTGAGTTCTTTTTTATTACCCTTTTGGTTACCTGGTTAGCAATTCTTTATATGGAATTCTGTTAAAATAACTGAATTCTGTGCCCTAACTGGATCATGACAGTATAATGCAAACAAAATCAAGCCTTTTTGCATCCCTGGACTGGGACATTGCGGTAGTGTCTGTGACCAAAACTTTTGTGACATAAAATGAGGCTTTTCTATGGTCCCAATATAGTGCAAATGTAGCTCGACAAGCACAGTGAGGCAAGGTAAAGTATAAAGGGTCCTGAATAACTTCCATCTCTTGAGCTGAGGTGTCCAGGTGTCAGGCTACCCTCCCAGGGCACCAATTAAAACTCAAACTTTGGAACTTGGGTGAAGGGGACCTGAGAAATAAGCCTCCTCACTTAGAAGATGAGCCTGAGATACATGCAGGAAGGGGAAAGGACTGGACTAAGGTCACACAGCAGGTGAATGATGGCGCGTGGTCAGACCCCAGGCCTCCTGAACCACTGGGCCTCCTTGAGTCACCAGCTGGTGTATGACTCTCCTCATTTAATAGATACCCAGGCTTAAGATAAAGGTTGGGCCAACTTTTTGCTCTGCTACAACCAATAAAATAAAGAAAAAGACATTTATTTTTTTAAAAGTATATAAAAATGGTTAAAACACTTGTTCTTTTTGTTTAACATGACCTTATCACTAAGCGGAAATGAGCCATCCCCAACTCTAAATTCTAAAAATCTAAGTTAATGTGGCAGTAATATAAAAGAGTATGCACACACCTAAGTGCAGCTAGTTGTCAGACTGTGGGTATTTTTTTAACCTCGCTTTCTTGTAACATGGCAATTCCAATCATACTTACCTCTCAATGTTAAATATTGGGGCAAAGTATTCCCTTAATAGATTGGAGATGTTGATGAATGACTTAATGCCTGTTTGAAATGCAGTGTAGTCACTTTCCCCCTCATTGGTCTTTTTTATTCTAAAATAAAATGTTTCTTCCCTTCCTTCCTTCCTTCCTTCCTTCCTTCCTTCCTTCCTTCCTTCCTTCCTTCCTTCCTTCCTTCCTATCTTTCTCCCCATCCCACCCCGTCTCTCTCTCTCTCTCTCTCTCTCTCTCTCTCCCCCCCGCCTCCCTCTTCCAGTAGGACTATTCCTGGCATAAAGACTGAGCTTAGTAAACACTGGAGATTATTAAGTTGTCAGCATCAGCATGTGGTGTTTTTTAAGCACTCTGTCAAGTGAAATTTTCACCTAACGAGACAGTTGGAACCACTTCTTTTAGGGAATGAGGACTCTTCTTTTGTCACCGCTTCCTAGAGGAAAAGATCCTAGAAAAGGTCCCTTCTGGTGAGTGAGCAGGCCGGCTGATCTCACACTCATGGCGACCCATCCATGGGGTCACGGAGTGTGGAGCCTGCTGGACTTGGCCTCCAGGAGAAAGGGTCCCTGAAGGCCATCACCCAGCCCAGCTGGGTTCACACCTAGTGATTTACCGAGCACCAAGGCTACTGACACCTTTTATATTCCTTCTTCTAGGTCAAAGAGACTAAGCAAAAGGAGAGGTGGCTGGGAACCCATTCCTGGGTCACCTCTACAGAACTCTCCCATCATTGATGGTGTCCCTTTGCCCTGGAAAACAAAACCTAGGCCCCTTGACTTTGGGTGACCAACACTTTGACACCACCTTTGAAGCCATGGTCTGAATTTACGACATGAGAGTGAAAGACCATTTCAGTCTCTGCCCGGCCACTGAACTTCATGTGGTCAAGAGTAAATCACCCTAATGGCCATTGGGCCGGCATTGTTGCGGATGTTTTATACCCACGCTGGCACTTTTTTAGGGTGGCTGAGGTGAATTGCCAAGTGTCAATTACAGTTGTAGCTTTTCCTTGCCTCATGCATAACTGTGGAGAGACATAACCACTAAAGGTAGGTTCAGTGAGGACCTTTCAACAACTAGGCTCATAAAGGGAAGGAAAAAAACAAGGCAACCTGACCTCCAGCCTGTGAAGGGGTTAGTTTTGTCCAACACTGTGGACAAAGAAGCCACTCTGTCCTGGGAGAAGAGATGATGCAGACCACCAGGTGATCCCTAGACGTGCTGCCCTGATGAAAGGACAATGCATTCCAGGCCCCTCAGGTGGCCTGGAATCAGGCCTACCTGGCTTTTGGTCCTCAGTGTGCGGAACTGGGAACAAAAAGACCTGTCCCAGAGACACTAGTCAGTTGCAGCTGTAGTCAGAAATAAAAACAAGCCCAAAACAAACAAAACCGCCCCCCCCACCCTTAATCTCTTCTCCACTCCTATTTGTAGCCAGTGAGCATTTTCATGATGAGCTGATTGCACTGCATGCGAGTAACTGTTTCCACACCCTCAGCTCTGTGAGGCGCAGCAGGGCACATACTGTCTTCTTCACTCATACAGCCCGGGGGCCACAGCCACTGGAGTAGTTGTCCCCAGCACACATTCATTATGAGTGTGTGAGCTTTCTCTCCTGCCTGGTGGGATGATATCTGGAACCCCCCAGTCAAGTAGATTCAATGGATGAAAACTATGAGGAAGAGACCATGAATAATAATATCCCTGTTCTGCAGATAAGGAAACTGAGGCACAGTAACGTCCAGTAACTCACCCAGAGTTACACAACTAGGAAGAGGGCTGAGATTCCAACTGGGCAGTTTGGTTCCTACACTCTCTGTACACTATGAAGATGTTTAATTTGGGCACTTTAAACTTTAAATGACAGGAAACCCATTCTCTCAACAGCTTGCACTCACCTCATGGGGTTGTGAAGAGCTCAGCTGGACCAAATTGCTCTAAAACATCCCACTAGAACTGGAATCCCAGAGGTGACCCCTAGCCCAATGTGAGGTTGTAAGTCAGCACTGAATGGCAGCCCAGGAACACAGCGACACAGCCATCGCCACATGCTGGTGGCACTCCTCTAAGTGACTTCCCAAAATGGGCAGGTTGTGAGTAACAGTAGATTTTGTTGACAAAGTTGACTATGCCAGGCAAGAAACCCTGTCCTCCTTGGTGATACAAGTGGTTATCCTGTAAGTTATTCATAAACATTTATATCAGTTTATGGACCTCATGATGGCTCTTATAAACTTGAATGGCATGTGTGCTACAGGAAGCTCTTTAAAGGACAAATACAAGTCATGCAGTCATTCAGGAGTATTTATTGAGCACCTGCTCTCTGCCAGGCAGAGGGCCAGGGGTGGATTCACTGTGATGAATAAGATGAGATGGTCCCTCGTGGAGCGTATGTTATTGTGGGGCAGACAAGTGGGAATCATGTGAGCAAAAAGTTACTTCTGATTGGTGTGGTAAAGGCAACACCTGAGGAGCTCAGTTAGCTAACGATAGGGTGGTGAGGATGGATTTCAGGTGTTGCAATGTGGGCTGGCCAGTTTTAGTGCTGGTGCGTTTGGGGTTTGGCCAAAAAGATGGTGGACATATTCAGAGTAGTGTCAGGGATAGGACTTATTTGAAGCATGACGCCTCATGAATACACCAGAGCTTCTCTTGAAGACAGTAAGAAGCAGAAGCAGTGTTGCTCCCTCTCAGCTGCTCTGGTCAGGACCTGTTCCCAATCTCTACTCAGAAACTCAAGGGCTGTTTCATCAGGATCTTGGGATAAAAATGGACCTCTTTGGTCCTTCAGACTTTGCTGATGGGATTGTAAAGAGGAACGACTTTTCTGCAAAAGTTTTGCAATATCTACCAAGAGTCTTAAAAAGGGCATTCCTTTCCAAACTCAAGAATTCCCCTCTGGATATTAATCCCCCCACCTACCAAATACTCAGAATTGAGGACAAAACATTTCTGATAAAAATGATCACTTTGGGATTGTTTAAATTATATAAAATTGGAAAAAATGGAGACTATGTAAATAATTATGGAATATTTTCATGATAGATTACATGATAGATAGGCACAGTTTTGATGAATATTTTATTCCTGGTAAATATTCACTATATAAGTTAAGTGACAAATGCAAAACATTAAAATATAGCAAAAACATTAAAAATGTCGAGTGCATTTTGAACAAACATAGAGACCTATGCCTATGGAAGAAATTGAGAATGTTATTAGTGGTTATCTCTGGAAGGAAGGGGGTGTCAGCCGATTTTCATCTTTAACCCTTCTACATTTTCCCAAATTATCCTTAATAGTCATGCCTCATTTATGATTAGAAGAAAGACATTTAAAAAGACATTTAAACCCTGACCTTAGGTTTTAAAAAAGTGTGTTCAAAGATATAAACAGTTTCTGCTAGTTCCTAATCTGAAGTTGTTGAGGCTTGGAAAATACAAGGAAAACAAGAAAGAGGAAAAGTCAGCCTCCCCCGGGAAAAGTCCTGTGGGTTCCCTAACCCCATGAAGGCTTGTTCGTCCCCCCTCTGCTGCTACTTGAACATAAGAAGTGGGAGGGTCCGGCACGTGAACAGCTGAAGAGTGTTCGCCCAGGACTGCTGGCAAGCTTAAGCTCGTGTCAGTGAAAGACGCAAAGGGACTCAACAAGCAAGGCTAACATTGAGGGCTTGCTCTGTGCCAGCCACATGTCTCTCCCTCCCTCCTGAATTTATTGCTGCATTTAATCCTCACAGTAATCTTATGAAATCGGGACTGTCTTATTCCCATTTTAAGGATAAGAATATTGAGACCCAGGAGTGGTGTGTACCCCATGTCACACACCTGGTAAGTGGTACTGTCAGAACTGGAGTCCAGGTCTGATGGTGCTAAATTGAGGAGCGAGAAAAGCAATAACTGGGAGAAGAGAAAGACAAAGGAGGGAGAGACCCAATGAGGGTATGAGCAGGGAGCCAGTAACTGCAGGGTTCTCTTCACTCCAATCCCATGAGAGCACCAAAATGGGGTGCCAAGAAGCAATTTGAAGAAGGGGAAAGATCGCCACCTTTGCCTATGTAGGTTTCCATGACTCCAGTGTGAGCCTGGACAAGGGTTTCTTCTCTCCAAGGGCAGCAGTAAAAAAGTGAAAAAAGAAATTGCTTGTGACTGATCACAAGTGTTGGAATTTGAGAGTTTTTCTTAAAGGTTAAGAAAGAGGCACGGGTTTCTGGAGCTATTGTGAAGAGAACTTCTGGGCACCTTCAAGACTTCCCAGGTTGATAGCAATGCTTTTTACTCCAATTTTGCTTTTGGACAGATGGCTTTTCTGTTCTGTGCTACAGTTAGGAAAGCCCCTGGAGCTACCCTAATGCTCATCAGCCTCTATTGAGGTTGCTTTTGGCACCGAGATGGAGCACAGATGGAGAGTGTTGGGGGAGGAGGAGGAAGAGTTTTCAGAGGTTTCTGAGAAAAAAGTGGACAGAAAAGAGTTAGAGGTTTCATGTGAAAGACAATGCCTGTTTCTAGTAATAGAAGGGGAAATGATTACAGAAAAAAAATGGGCAGCATGGGTTTGAGCCTCTCGAAGGGAAAGAGAGGATCAGTTTTTGGATACCTGTCACCTGGTGGCAGCACTGGCACAATACAGCTGGGTTGTGATGGGAAGGAAGTCCCGTGTGATGGGGGTGGTGTGGGGGATGAATGGGAAGCAGTGGTTTGGGCGCTGGTAGAAGAGGGGAATATAGCACCCCTTTGGCTGATATAAAGAATGCCATTACTCATAGTCTGGATTGCCCTACAGTATTCTTCATTGAGCTCATTTTCCTGCAAGGTGAAACAAGAAGGGAATTAATAGTTACTGCACTATTAGTATATATTATATATTGTGCTGAGTGCTTTCATTTACTTACCTTATTTATTTCTGGAGAAGAGTCAGTGTTATATTCATTTTGCACACAAGGAGAAAGAAGCTTAGAAATGTTAGTTACTTGTTCAAAATGCTTAGAGCTGGTAAGGAGGCAGGGCCAAGATTTAACCCAACTCTGCCTGTTGCCAATGCCTATTTCAATTTAATTTCTTTCTTTTTTAAAAATTTAACCTTTATCGCATTTTTCCCATTACTATTTAGTCCCCTTATACTGTCTTCCCCCTAGCAATCACCACACTCTTGTCCATGTCCATGAGTCCTTTTTCCTTTTTACTCAATCTCTCTACCTTAACATCTCCCCCCGCCAGCTGTCATCCTGCTCTCCATCCATGAGTCTGACCCCTTTTCCTTGTTTGTCAAATTTGTTCATTAGATTCCACATATGAGTGAAATTATATGGTATTTTTCTTTCTGACTGGTTTATTTCACTTAGCGTAATGCTTTCCCAGTCCATCCATACTGTCGCAAATGATAAAAATTTCTTTTTTTACAGCTGAGCAGTATTCCATTGTGTAAATGTCCCATGGTTGTTTTAGCCACTCATCTACTGATGGACACTTGGGCTGCTTCCATACCTCGGTGATTGTAAATAACACTAGTGAACATAGGGGTGCTTATGTTCTTTTGAATTAGTGTTTTGGGTTCCTTTGGATATATTCCCAGAAGTATAATAGCTGGGTCTAAAGGCAAATTTATTTTTAATTTTTTGAGGTATCTCCATACTGCTTTCCACAGTGGCTGCACTAGTCTGCATTCCCACCAACAGTGCAAAAGGGCTTCCCTTTCTCCACATCCTCACCAGCACTTGTTGTTTGTTGATTTATTGATGACAGCCATTCTGACAGGTGTGAGATGGTATCTCATTTTGGTTTTAATTTGCATTTCTCTGATGATTATTGACACTGAGCATCTTTTAATATGTCTGTTGGCCATCTGTATGTCCTCTTTGGAGAAGTGTCTATTCAGGTCCTTTGCCCTTTTTAAAATTGGGTTGTTTAATTTTTTGGTGCTCAGTTTTGTAAGTTCTTTATTAATTTTGGTTATTAACCCCTTATCAGTTGTATCAGTGAATATGTTCTCTCATTCTGCAAGTTGTCTTTTTATTTTGTTGGTGATTTTCTTTGTTGTGCAAAAGCTTTTTAGTTTAGTGTAGTCCCATTTGTTTATTTTTCCTTTAGATTCCCTTGCCTGGGGTGATATAACAAATAAAATATAGCTATGAGCAATGTCTGAGATTTTGTTGCCTATGTCTTCTTATATGGTTTTTATGGTTTTGAGTCTGACATTTCAGTATTTGATCCATTTTGAATGTGTTCTTGTGTGTGGTGTAAGAAGGTGGTTTAGTTTAATTATTCTGCACATATCTGTCCAATTTTCCCAACACCATTTATTGAATAAACTATCTTTAGCCAATTGTATGTGCTTGATTTCTCTGTCAAATATTAATTGACTATAAAGGTATGGATTTATTTCTGGGCTCTCTAGTCTGTTCCATTGATCTATGCATCTGTTTTTATGCCAGTACCATGATGTTTTTATTACAATGGCCTTATAGTATAGTTTGATATCAGGTATTGGGATTCCTCCAACTTCACTCTTCTTTCTCAGGATTGCTGTTGCTATGCAGGGCCTATTGTGGTTCCATATAAATTTTTGAAATATTTGTTTTAGTTCTGTGAAATACATCATTGGAAACTTGATAGGAATTGTGTTGAATCTATAGATTACTTTGGGTAGTACACACATTTTAGTGATGTTAATTCTTCCAATCCATGAACATGGTATGTGCTTCCATTTATTTATATCTTCTTCAATTTCTTTCTTCACTGTCTTATAATTTTCCACATACAGGTCTTTTACATTCTTGGTGAGGTTTATTCCTAGGTATTTTATTTTTTTTGAAACAATTGTGAATGGGATTGGTTTCTTAATTTCCCTTTCTGTTATTTCATTATTGACATATGAAAATGCAACTGATTTCTGGATATTAATTTTGTATTCTGCTACTTTGCTGAATTCATTTGTCAGTGCTAGTAGTTTCTTGGTGGAATCTTTGGGGTTCTCTATGTACAGTATCACGTCATCTGCAAATAAAGACAGTTTACTACTTTCTTTCTAGCTTGGATACCTTTTATTTCTTCTTATCTGATTTCTGTGGCTAGGACTTCTAATATGGTGTATAAGAGAGGTAAAAGCTGACATCCCTGTCTTGTTCCTGATCTTAAGGGGAATGCTTGTAATTTTTGCCTATTGAGTATGATGCTGGCAGTGGGTTTGTCATATGTGGCCTTTATTATATTTAGATATGTTCCCTATAATTCTATTTTGCTGAGAGTTTTTATCACAAATGGGTGCTGGATTTTATCAAATGCTTTTTCTGCATCTACTGATATGATCATGTGGGTTTTATCCTTCATTTTGTTTATGTGGCGAATCACATTTATTGATTTGTGGATGTTGTACCAACCTTGCATTCCTGGAATAAATCCCACTTGATGATGGTGTATGATCTTTTTGATGCATTGCTGTGTTCTATTTACTAATATTTTGTTGAGGATTTTAGTGTTTATGTTCATCAGGGATATTGGTGTGTAATTTCCTTTCTTTGTTGTGTCTTTATCGTCTTTATCTGGCTTTGGAATTAAGATAATGCTGGCCTCATAAAATGAGTTTGGGAGCCTTCCCTCCTCTTGAATTTTATGAAATAGTTTGAAAAGGAGAGGTGCTAGTTCTTCTCAGGATGTTTGGTAAAATTCACCCATGAAGCCATCTGGTCCAGGGCTTTTTGTTGTTGTTGGGGGCTTTTTTGATTACTGCTTCAATTTCACTAGGTGTAATCTGTTCAGATTCTCTGGTTCTTCCTGATTTAGTTTTGGAAGATTATATGTTTCTAGGAATTTATCCATTTCATTCAGGTTGTCCAGTTTTTGGCATATAGTTATTCATAATATTTTCTTACAATCCTTTGTATTTCTTTGGTGTCAGTTGTTATTTCTCCTCTTTTATTTCTGATTTTAATTATCTGGGTCCCCCTTTTTTTCTTGATCAGTGTGGCTAAAGTTTGTCAATCTTGTTTATCTTTTCAAATAACTAGCTCTTGGATTCATTGATCTTTTGTATCCTTTTTCCAGACTCTATTTCATTTATTTCTTCTCTGATCTTTATTATTTCTTCCATTCTACTCACTTTGGGTTTTGTTTGTTGTTCTTTTTCAAGTTCTTTTAAATGTAAAGTTAGATTGTTTGTTTGAGCTTTTTCTTTTTCTTTTCTTTTTTTTTTTTAGATAGGCCTGTAATGCTATGAATTTCCTTTTTAGGATTACATTCCCTGTGTCCTCATTTTCATTTGTTTCAAGGTACCTTTTGATTTTTTCCTTGATCTCATTGTTGACCCATTCATTTTTTAATTATATGTTATTTAGGTTCCATATCTTTGCATGTTTTTCAGTGTTCTTTTTGTTATTAATTTCTAGTTTCATTGTGGTCAGAGAAGATGTTTGATGTGATTTCAGTCTTTTTAAATTTACTGAGACTTGTTTTGTGTCCTAACATGTGGTCTATCATACAAAATGTTCCATGTGCACCTGAGAAGTATGCATATTCTGCTGCTTTGGGGTGAAATGCTCTGTAGATATGAATTAAATCCATTTGATCTAGTGTGTTATTTAAGGCCACTCTCTCCTTGTTGATTTTCTGCCTGGAAAATCTATCCATTGAAGTCAATGGGGTGTTAAAATCCCCAACTATGACTATTTCTGTTGATCTCTCCCTTTAAGTCCATCAAGATTTGCCTCACATATTTAGTGCTCCTATGTTAGGTGTGTAAATGTTTACTAGGGTTATATCTTCTTGTTGGATTGTTGCCTTTGTGATTATGTAGTGTTCATCTTTGTTTCTTACTGTAGCCTTGCTTTTAAAGTCTATTTGGTTGGATGTAAGTACTGCTACTCCAGCTTTTTTATTCCTTTCCATTTGCATGAAATATCTTTTTCCACCCCTTTACTTTCAGTCTGTGTGTCTTTTGATCTCAGAGGGGTCTCTTGGAGGCAGCATATATATGGGTCTTCTTATCAATTCAGCTACCCTATGTCTTTTGGTTGGAGCATTTAAGCCATTTACATTTAAGGTGATTATTATTTTTTGTTTTTGTTTATTAAATAGTTTGTTTGTTTATTTATTTATTTATAGACAGAAGGCAAGGGAGGGAGAAAGAGAGAGAAAGAAACATCAATGTGTGGCTGCCTCTCATGCAACACAGGCATGTGCCCTGATTGAGAATTAAACCGGTGACCCTTTGGTTCACAGGCCAGGCTCAATCTACTGAGCTACACCAACCAGGGCTTAAGGTGATTATTGATAGATATGTATTTAGTGCCATTTTATTGTTAGACTATTTTCCTCTGTTTTTTTCTCTTTTTCTTTGTCTTGTTAAACAAGCCCTTTAACATTTATTGCAGTACTGGTTTGGTGTTAACAAATTCCTTTAGCTTTTTCATATCTTGGAAGCTCCTTATTTCTTCTTCAACCTTAAGTGATAGCCTTGCTGAATAAAGTAGCCTCGGTTGTAAGTCCTTGCTTTTCATCACCTTGAATATTTCCACCACTCCCTTTGGACCTGAAATGTTTCTGTTGAGAAATCAGATGACAGTCAAATTGGTGCTCCCTTGTAGGTAACTACCTGCATTTTTCTTGTGACTTTTGGGATTCCTTCCTTGTCTTTAAGCCTTGTCATTTTAATTATGATGTGTCTTGGCATAGACTTCTTTGGGTCCAACTTGTTTGGGACTCCTTGAACTTCCTGGACTTTTGTCTTTTTCCTTTAGCAGATTAGGAAAGTTTTCGGTCATTATTTCTTCAAGTGAGTTCTCAATCACTTGCTCACTCTCTTCTCTTTCTGGCATTCCCATGATGCGGATATTGTTATGCTTAATGTTGTCCAAAATGCTTCTTAAATTCTCTTCATTTTTTAAAATGTTTTCTTTTTGCTGCTCTGCCTCATTGTTTTTCTTTTTTCTACCTTGTTTTCCAAATCACTGATTTTATCCTCTTCTTCATCTAACCTATTGTTTATTCCTTCCAGTGTATTATTTATTTCAGATAGTGCATTTTTTTAAATTTCTGACTGGTCCTTTTTTATGATTTCTGTGTCTTTTTTCATGCTGTTGAGTATCCTTATAATCATTACTCTAAACTCTTAATCTGATAAATTGCTTGCCTCCATTTCACCTAGCTCTTCTTCTGGAGAATTATCTTGTTCTTTCATTTTGGGTCTGTTTCTTTGTCTTTCCATTCTGACTGCTTCTTTGTATTTGTTTCTATGTATTAGGTAGATCTGCAAAGACTCTGGTGTAGGCTTTGGTCAGACACTCCTTGTGACTGGCCCAGGTCAAGCTGTTTGGAGCTCTCAGTGATCCACAGTGTGTGGCTCCCTCTGCTGGGTCTGTTCATACAGAAAGAACCAAGTGCATCAAAGTGGTGCACCAAGGCTGGTTTTTATCAGCACCAAGTCCAGAAGAGGGTCAACTGAAGTCTCATAGAGCTCCCAGTGATCTGTCTTCATTGTTAAACTAATCAATGATAGAGCCTCAAGCTGTAATCAGCAGCCTGGCTTAAGCTTCACAAGGTGGGGCAGAGTAATTCCTGCTAATGGGGCTATTACATCCCCTCAGGCAGATGCCATTTGGAGAGGAGTGCTCTGCCTGAGAAAGTTGGCTTCTGCAGTATGAGGAATGACTCAGTACAGGGATCCTGGTGGCTGTTCCTTCTGTTCTCTCCCCAGAGCCATAAACCCCAGACTCTCCTCCAGTATTTCTAGTCTACTGTGCCCTCCCGCTGCCAGAGCCCAGGGTTAGAGGCTGCAAATGAAATTCTGTGCATTGGCCCTTTAAGAGTCTCTATGAGTCTCCAGCTGTCTCTCCCTGGAAGGCAGAAATTCTGCTGCTTTTCACAGCTGGATGTTATCTGGGTTCCTTTCCAGCTCTGCTATGTAAGCTGGGGAGACTAGCTTGGGGTTTAGACCCCACACTTCTCAGGGGTGACCCCCCAGCCACTGAAATATTCCTCTGGAACTTCAGATGCTGCCCATGGGAGACCAGCTGGCACTCCCATGCCTCCTCCACACTCCCTACCAGTCTCTCTGTGGTGAAGTGGTTTCTTCTGTCTGTCCGTGGTTATAAGGCTTCTCTCTACCTAGTGTTCAGTTGATTATTCAGTATGATTTATGTACAGTTTAGTTGTAATTCCAGGTTGGTCCTGGGAGGAGGTTACTGCAGTTTCCACTTACACCTCTGCTATCTGTCTTCAATTTACTTTTCATGTTGACCCCAAAGATCAGATATGTTCATTGCTTAACCATCCTCACTCTTACAGTCCTAACTTGATTAAGTCAATGTTTGTTAAACATAAATGAATGCAATGACTCCTGGGATGCTTGTTACAATATATCAATTCCTGGGCTCTATTCCTACAACTACTGAATCTCAATTGGAGGAGCCTGAGAATTTTTTTCCTGAGAACCTATTTTTAACATGCTCCAAATGTGATTCTGATGTGCTCAGGCTAGTTTGGTCAAGACTGCTGTAGGTGAATTCGCACAATTATGGATATAAACTCAGTTGGCTATAAACTGTTCATCTTTATAAGATTTTATGTGGTTCAGGAAGTAAAATGTCTCCTGTTATATTAATGTACTTACCCCCAATTTTGTCAAGTACTACTCAGATTTTTTATGACACTATTTAAAATAATCAGTAGGGATTATATTTACATTTGGTGGTACAGCTAAAATACAGCAATATTTCACACCCTGAGGTATAATTCCCCATTTTACTTTGTATGTTAGAGCTAAATACTTATTTGCATGAATTGAATTAAAAGGAATTCCCTGGTTAGGCAGAAAGAGTTTGAATTTTGGTTAATACAGATCTATAAAAGACCAAAGTACATATTTAATTTCTTAATCTTCCCTTTGGTGGCTTCTGGCACTCTTTCTATCCTTGCCTATTTGAATGGGTTTAAGAGGAGGTTGTTTAACTTACATCCATTAAATTAAAAGAGATAGAGATTTGAGGGCAATTGTAAAGATAATTAAGCCAAAACCATTTTGGTCTTAAATACTAAAATGTTGATTGTAACAATGCTTTTTGGGAGTAGGTGGCTATGTCCTGTTTACATGAACCTTTTACATTATAGGAGGTTGTCTCGGATCCAGTATTCCAGTCCCAACAATGGACAAGTTGCACAGGGAAGCAGAATTCCCTGATAACTAACAACTTATAACATAGTACCCCTTTGTATACCTTTGTCCCCTCTGCCTTACCTAACATCAGCATCTATTCAAGCTAAAATCATTAAAGAAATCTTGCAAAGATGTAGGATTTTGTGAGGCATTCAGAGGGGTGTTGGTGGTGAATTCCTACAGATTCAGACAAGGCCTTTAACAAATGTGGATCTGGCAGAATTAATCCACTTATCTATTGAATGAGATAAGTATCGAAAGAGAATGATTTGAATATATGTTATTAATAAAGGCTTCAGAAATGACTCTTAGAGTATAGTCCCAGCAGTGGGGTTGCTGGATTGAAAGGCAGTATCATCTTTAGTTTTTTTAGGAAATTCCATTCCACAGTGGTTGCACCAGTCTGCATTCCCACCAACAGTGCACTAGGGTTCCCATTTCCCCACAACCTCTCCCACACCTGTTGTTTGTTGATTTATTAATGATGGCCATCCTGACTTCTGTGAAGTGGTATCTTATTGTGGTTTTAATTTGTATCTTTCTAATGGCTATCCTAAGAATCCTGAATCACCAATTCAAAAGAACCTATGTATCCCAATAGCAGCATTATTTACAACAGCCAAGTGCTGCAAACAGCCTAAGTGCCCATCAGTAAATGAATGGATCAAAAAACAGTGGTACATTTACTCAATGGAACAGTACATAGCAGAAAGAAAGAAGGAGCCCTTACCCTTCACGACAGCATGGATGGAACTGGAGACATTATGCTAAATGAAATAAGCCAGGTAATGAAAGACAAATACCATATGATTTCACCTACAAATGGAACATAATCAACAAAATAAACAAATAATCAAAATAGAATCAGAGACTTGGAAATAAAGAACAAACTGACAGTGACCAGAGGGGAGGGGGCAGGGGGTAATTGGGGAAAGAAGGGGGAGGGGCAAACAAAGGAACACAAATAGAAGACTCATGAGCATAGACAATGGCAGAGAGATTGACCTTGGGGATGGGGGTGGGGAAGGAGCAGAGGAGAGCAATGGGGAAAAAGGTGGGACAAGTGTAACTGAACAACAATAGAAAAAAAGAAAGCCTTCAGAAAATGGATGAATACTTTTGTGAAAATGACTATTTTTAATAATACTGCAAAAGAAATGGAAGTAATGGATATTATTATTATTCTATCATATAATATTGTCAGAAAAATGCACCAAAACCCCTGAAACTTAGTCATTTGGTGTTTGTTCTATGAATTATTTTCTAAATGTGGTTCAATATAAAATGAAAAACCTTATTTTATTTTATTTCATTTTTAAAATCAGTTTTTATTACTCTTTATTGTCACTATTTACTACAAACTTTTTAATAGTGATTAAAGAGGATTCATTTTAAGCAACAGAATGAAATGAGTTTTTACATGTAAAACATAGAATATTCTAGGTATCTAGTAAGTGCTCTGAAATTTTAATTATTATTATTGTTAAAATGTAATTTTTAACACCAATTATATTTGTATGACATGTTTAACATTTGGCATTAATAACAGGTACCATTTAGTACATACTATTTATCAGACACACTTTACATATATAATTTTACTTGAATTTTACAACTCACACTAGGAGACATGCTATTTTTAGTCCCATCACAGTTACAGAAACTGACTGATGATAAATAGTAACCTTGAGTCTCACAGCTGGTAAGTGGAAGAACCAAGATTTGAATCCAGACCACTGCACAGGCTAGAATTGTTCTTGACTTTCCTTTCTTTTTCTTTCTCTTCCCTCTTTTGAAATTATTATACACACATCTCAAACATGTGCAACAATAGCAAAATAGTCCCATGAACCCCCAGACAGGCTTTCCCAGTTTCAAAAAATGATCGACTTCAGGCCAATCTTCTTTCATCTCTACACCCAATCATCCCTCCCATTTGCAGATTATTTGTACAAAATTCCTGGCATTGTATCGTCTCAGTTGTAAATATTTTAGCGTGTATTTATAAATGATAGGGACTCATATAAACACAACCACAATATTACTATTACACCTAAAACAAGATAACAATGAAATTAATCAACATTGATACAGTTTTGTGACATTTTCCTGATTATCTGATAATTTTAACATTTGGTTGCTTTGCATTGGATCCCCACTTTGCATCCTGTTCATATATCAGTACTCCTCAGATCTCTCTTACTCTGTAGATTTCTTTTCCATCTTTTTTCTTGAGATTTATTGAAAAAAACTGTCCCATAGAATTTCCTTTCTTTCTCATGGCTATTTAGCATCTGTAAATTGGTTATTTACTTTTTTAATTTAATTTTAATTTTTGATTTTCAAGAAAGTGGAAGGGAGGGAGAAAGAGAGGGAGAGATACATTGATGCAAGAGAGAAACATCAATTGGCTACCTCTGTATGTGCACCGACTAGGGACCAAACCTACCACCCAGCCATGTGCCCTGACCAGGACTCAAACTGGCAATGTTTCAGTTTGCAAGTTGATTCCCAACCACACTGGGAGCACCCCTCCCACTCCCAGTGTTATTAACTTTTTTTAAAAAGCAAAATTTTAGAGCTACTGTGTTTGAGGTGCCAGTTGCCAACCACCTACTTCTATTGCACATTGAGCTTAGAATCTAGTGAGGAGCACAGACACTAAGCAAGCCAACAAACAAATAGGCAACATTACTTACACTTCATAACATGTAAGTATGTATTGCTTATGATATAAATACAACTCTATTTGTTCTTCTTAACACTGAAGAAAAAGGTTTTCTAATATTCTAAAGAAACCATTGCAAGGTCAAAGAGAACCAGACGATGTTCAGGCCTTCCCTCTCATATCAATTATGTGTGACCATGTGTGTGGGTGGGGGAAGGGGTGGGAGTAAAAGTGGGGGTGAGTGGGGGAATGTCCCTTACTATCTCTGGACTCTGTTATCATTATCTTTAAAATGATAGCTTTTGACCAAATAAGTGCTTTTCTAATCTCTCAGAGCAATAGAATCCTTTTCCCCTTTTATGAACTCTCATGCTGAACTTTAGTATCCTAAGGCCTGTCCAGAAAGTATACAACCACCTACTTTGAAAAATAGAGGCATTTATTGAAGAAGGCACACGGTACATTGTACATAGGACAATGACACCTCAGTCTCCTTCAAAGCTATGACTTTCTTGAGGAAATCTGGTTCATCGGTAGTGGTTTGAATCAAGCCATCAGTAACTGCAGCATGGTGTTCCTTCTGTTCTGGTAGCAGAAGCTGTGGAGTGAATTTTGCCATGACATGTTTCCTGCCAAGATCCTGTGTCAAAATCTCAGACACAGTAGTTTTTGGAATCCCCAGATCAGCTTCTAATTCTCACACTGTCAGTTGCTGATCTTTGTTGATTGCAGCCCGTACACATTCAACATTCTCAGGTGTTCTGCTTGTTGCAGGCCTTCCAGAATGTGGATCACTTTCAACAGATTCTCAACCATCTTTGAAACATTTGTAGTCACACTTTCATTTGCACCGCACTCATTGCATCATCTCTGAAAGACTTCTGAATCATCCAAATAGTCTCCACAGAGGAATATTCAAGCTTAACACAAAATCCGATGCAGATTCATTGCTCTACTTGCTCAGATATTTTGAATGCTGTGGCCACATAGTATACATACTCACTCAATGGTGTCTACCACCCCCACTGACTATACAGTGAAGTTGTCATTGTTCATGCATGTACATTCCAGTCTACTCTCCTTGGCTGCCAGGTTACACTGATGTCATCCAAACCATTCTTGTTAGCAGTGGCTAGACTTTTCCTGGGCAGAGCATGTATAAACCAGGCAACTGAAGCTGACCTGGGTGATGCAGGGGACAGCTGTTGAGCCTGGCCCCCATCTTGTTCTCTATCCCTATTATTCATGCCTGCCCCCTCACCGCCCCCTCTGACCCCAGCCCAGAACACTGTTAGAAGCCAGGTCTCCATGAAGCAGTCAGGAAACCACTGGATTGGGTAATGTTTGATGCTCTTCTATTCATTACTGAACCATGAAAAACCTGAGTGAGAAATGCCTCAGTTTCTCAGGGGGTTTGGAGCTCTATGTAATTCTACGTGTGTGTACCTGTGAATTTATTTCTCCATAGAAGCCTAACATGCCAGCGCTGAAATGCTCTAATCCAACCTCTGCTTTTTAGTCATCCCTCCTTTAGTTGTGACTGACAGAACACAAGTCAAACTAGCTTGTGCAAACAGGGAAATTATTGGTACATTTAACTAGGAAGTTCCTGCATACTCTGGCTTCAGGCCAGGGCTTCAAGCAGTCCTGTCAGCATGCTTTCTGCTTCTCAGTTCTATCATCTGCACGACTTCCTTGTCTGGCACATGTTCCTCATGGTGTGGTTGCCAGCAACTCCAGGCTTACACCCTATCTGCCCAGCCACTTTCCTGGAAAGAGAGGGCCACCTCCTTGATAGTGTCTACAAAAGTCCAACATGTCTACCCTCATGGCCAGTGTGGGTCACACGCTCAGCTTTTTTTTTTTAATTATTATTTTTTAACTATTTTTTACAGATTTTATTTATTTATTATTTTTAGAGAGGGAAGGGAGGGAGGGGGGAGAGAGAGAGAGAGAGAGAGAAACATCAATGTGCGGTTGCTGGGGGTTATGGCCTGCAACCCAGAAATGTACCCTGGCTGGGAATCGAACCTGGGACACTTTGGTTCCCAGCCCGCGCTCAATCCACTGAGCTATGCCAGCCAGGGCTACACGCTCAGCTTTGAACCAATCACCATGGCCAGGAGAATTCAGAACATTAATTGGCCACCGTGGGCTACCTAAATCATATGGGGTAGGAGTATTCCTCAAGTCCCATTAAGGTGTGCTATAGAAAGAATAGGAAATAGCCTCAAAAGATGAACATTTTAGCCCTGATTGGGTGGCTCAGTTGGTTGGAGCATCATCCTGTAGGTTGTGGGCTCAATTCTTGGTCATGGGCACATAGCTAGGTTGTGAGTTCAATCCCTGGTCAGGGTGTGTATGGGAGGCAGCCGATTGACGTTTCTTTCTCTCTCTCTCCCTCCCCTGGCCTTGTCTCTCTCTAGAATAAATAAATGTATCCTTGGGTGAGGATTTAAAAAAAAAAAAAGAACACTGTACTTAAGTGACCATACAACTTATCATTCAGACTGAAATACTTTAGAGAGTAGAAGGACCAGTAGTAGTTACAATGGGACAATAGCTGAAAACTGGTACTGTTGTGGGCAAACTGAAACATATGGTTACCCTAACTACACCCCTCAGAGAGGTTAAATGACTTTGCAGGGTTCTCAAGTTAGTGAGTGAGAGAGAACTGGGTGTAGAACCCATATCATTATTTCCATTAAAAGGTGATTATCAGACATTGGAAACTTGTCTATCATAGAGTGTCTTTATAAAATAGGGTTTAGTAGAGTAGGTTTTGCTGAAAAATAGAGCCTCTGATGAAATTAGGCGGAGTGAGAGTCACGTGTAGTGTCATGTCAGTGACTGCCTGCAACAACTCTCCATCTTTGACGTGTTGAGATGTCCTGCAATTAATGTTTTGGGTGCACTGACATACACATCCTTGGACAGTACGGCATAGTGATTTAGAAGTGTGGGTTTGAACCTAGCTCTACCACTTATGAGCTAACTTTGTGACCTCAGGCAAATTATTTACCCTTTCTGATTCTGTTTTTTTTAATCTCTAAAAATTGGCTAGTAGCAGCACCTACCTCAGAAGTTTATCGTGGGGTAAAGTGAGGTGTTGTTTATCAAGTGCAGTGCTGGAATGCAGTCAATCCTCAATACATGTGAGTTATTTTTATTCTATTATTGGGATGCTTATAAAAACTTGCATAATCCTTGGCTTGGCCTTATACCAAACAGTGACAAAATCTGGACTTTGGATGCTCTATGGTGATATGTACAGGAAGATCACTGGACAATGTGACCAGCGTAGTGACCTGCTCTGTCTCAAGCCATATACCTGTCCAGGTGTTTTTCCTCTGTGGCCCACCGTTCTGTGACCCAATCAGGTAGGTACAGCCCCAGCCCCACAGCCAGTCAATTGAAGAGCAGCCAATTTGTGTGTGTGACATCAAGACGACATTGAAAAGTGTTGCTCAGTAAACTGTGGGGATTTTATAGCATCTCTAGAGAGTGTTAAAATGCAGGGAGGAAAAACTGTGGAAAGGACAGTAAAAATGTCATAAAAAATGAAGTCATCACCAAGACTCTGCAGCTCACAGTGCTAAATTCCAAGCCAAAAAGAAAAATACAGGCCAAATATTTTAGCGAATGTCTTTAGCCTCAGACACCTGGTTTGGAAGCATACCACCACCTGTGCTGCATTAAACCTGGGAATAAGCCAGGAAGGAAATACAGTGTATGAGGCCAGAAAAAGGGGTGGTGGGGGTGGGGGGTGACTCCTGGATCCTTAGGTCAAACAGCAGGCTGTAAATGACTCTTTTCAAAACAGACATATTGCTTCCCAAGATTGTGGCGGGCCACAAAGGAAGGTACACACAGCAGTTGTTCCCAGCAAGAGTTATACTATATGGCTATTAGGGGGAATAGAAGCAGCTTGATTCTCGCCAATGACAGGAAATAAGGTCAAGTAAAGATAACAGGTCTTTGGATTAAAGAGGCTTTAAACACACATCCTGGCCTCATGGCTTTAGTAGTGAATAAGAATTATGGAATGAAACCTTGGATTTCCTTATTCTCTTTAAGCTAGACTCCTAAAACATTTCTTTTACCTAATTAACATGAAGGAGATACCAACTTCCTTATACTTTCGATGTGCTTATACTCTTTCTAAATAGACTGCACTGTCCTATTGCTAGTGAGACCTGGGCTGGGATCATTTCAGGAATAGAAAGTCATAGTTAGTGTCTTGCTGGTAAATCCCTTTGGATTTAGAGGTCAAGACTGCAGTACTTTTGTCTAGGTAATGGGGAAGGGAGCTCACAGATTCCAGGAGGAGCCGGTGGGTATATTTCTATGTTGCCGTATTTTTCAAGAACAAGATATCAAAACAGGTTCAATTTAATTCAACAACACAGAGCATCAGCTCAGAGAGAAGAAATCAAAACAAATATCAAAAGGTTGTTTGTTACTGAGATAAACACCTGGTTGTTAGGCTGTGTCCCCTGGCCTGTTGTTTGGGCTGAATTCATTATAGACCCACTTTGATTTTCTCCCTCTTTGGGTGGGGGTGGGGCACAGGTGCAGGAGTGGGAGTAGAAGGGGGAACTGAAGTCCAGCAACCAATTATAACATTAAAAAATACAAAACTGGTTAAGTTAGTGATCCAGCTAGTTATTCTACAAATAACCAGCTGGTTGACCGAACTCAACCTTTTCTGATGCCTGCTGGCATTGGTTCTGGTGCACGTAACTGCAGATGTGGTTAACTTCATCCCGCATGAATGCTGAAGGAAGTACACAGATTCTTGGTGTTTTTGCGGTTTTCTTTTCTTTCTTTTGTATAAAAAGATTTTATTTATTTATTTTTAGAGAGAAGGGAAGGGAGGGAGAAAGAGGAGAGAAACATCCATGTGGGAGAGAAACATCACTCAGTTGCCTCTCGCATGTCCCCAGCTGGGGACCTGGCCAGCAAACACGGCGTGACCTTTCGGTTCTCAGGCCAGTGCACAGTCCACTGAGCCACACCAACCAGGGCACGGATTTCTTTTCTGATAATTAAAATAGAAAGAAAGACCTTGATTTTTGACAGTTAAGCCAGGACTCTGCCCTCATGTGAGTGAGAGACCCTGCTTCCTGGAGCTGCCCAGAGGGTGTGGTGCTCTGAAAAGTCAGAGCAGAGGAAGTGCGTGCATGCAGGGGCTGGGGCCTGGGTTGTCAGTGTGTTGGCGGTGGAGCCTTAGGCAGGTCATTTATAGTCTCCAAGCTCCAGTGTTCTCACCTGGGAGTGATATTTGATAGTGTCTACCTCACAGGGCTGTTAAAAGATTAAATGAGATAATCAGTGCTCAGCCTGATGCCTGGCACAGAGTAAGGGAGAGTTCTGGGCATGGATAACTACTCACTGGGTTATCACTGTGTTCTTTGTAGCTCACACATCTCTCTCATTGGTCTCATGGGGAGTCTATAAATCTCTAAGTTTCAAAAATATTATTATTTCAGCTCTGGCTGGCGTAGCTCAGTGGATTGAGCGCGGGCTGTGAACCAAAGTGTCGCAGGTTCGATTCCCAGCCAGGGTACATGCCTGGGTTGCAGGCCATAACCCCCAGCAACCGCACATTGATGTTTCTCTCTCTCTCTATCTCCCTCCCTTCCCTCTCTAAAAATAAATAAATAAAATCTTTAAAAAATATATTATTATTTCTAGGATTTGACTCCCTGCTGAATTTTCTTGCCATGGTTTGGTTTTAAATAGATCTTTGGTTCCTTGTTTTTTTACCTGAATTAAAAGCTAAGGTTCTGTGCTTTTTTCTAGGTTCTGGAGTGCTTAATGACTTTTAATTGTATGAAATAATGTTTTTATTCTTTTTTAAAAAAGATTTTATTTATTTTTTAGAAAGAAAGGAAGGGAAGGAGAAAGAGAGGGAGAGAAACGTCAATGTGTGGCTGTCCTTCACGTGCCCGCAACTGGGGACCTGGCCTGCAACTCAGGCATATGCCCTGACCAGCAACCCTTTGGTTTGCAGGCCCAGGCTCAATCCACTGAGCTACACCAGCCAGGGACTTTTTTTGCTCTTTTATAAGAACAATGCATATTCATTTTTTAAAGTAAATAAGTATTAATGAAAAAGAAAAAAATAATTGGTAATTCTACCAGAGATTACCACTGTCTACATTTTGGTAGGTTATTATTGCGCATGTTTTGTGACTTTTCACCTAGTTATATAAGAAATATCTTTCACATCATTAACTAGTCTTCAATGTCATGTTTAATGCTAGCAGAATTCTATCCATAGGACATCTCATTTATTTTTGCAATGCTATTATGCATATTCAGACCCTTTCCAATTTTTCCACTGTGGAATAACATTATTGTGAAACTCCAAATCACCAAATTCCAAGATGTGGAATTTCTAGCATTGGGCCTCCATTTCACCTCTGCCTGAACCTATAGGTTTTTCTGAAAATCAGAACTCTCCTACATCCCAAACTAGTACCAAGGAGGACCTTTCAAAAGGTTAGGAAGTTAAATTCTTCTCTCAGTCGCAGTGAGATCAGGCAAAATTGGGGTCATTTTCATGACAGCTGTTACCTTGTGTGAGGTGCTCCAAAGGGCCTTTCCCATCCTCTCACCTTTTCCCCTAATCATGGGCAATTTCCTCACTGCCGCAGCAACCCCCTCTTTCATGGGGATGTCAAAATGCATCATTCAAATAGAATGTCCTAAGAAAAGGGGAAAGTTCACAGAAGTGTGTTCTGTGCCACGCTCTGGCGCCTTTAGACAATGCCTCCCCTTCTATTCTGGGGCAGAATTGAAAGGGTAAGGCCTTTTCCTGTCTAACTGGGATCTGGACTCCTTTGAAGGATATACACAGGACTTGATTTGCAATTGAAGACAGGTTGTCTAATCCAGGAATGAGGATTTCGAAGGGATTTGGATGTGTGAGATGCACTGCTCAATAAAGAGATATTGCTCAGGAGAGCATGCGAGGGCTCACAGGAAATTTGGGTTGGTTTCTCGGCCCTAGTAAAGACCTAGGCTAGTCCTAGGCAAAAGTGTCAAGTAAGCGAGGGTTGTCTTCTGGGCCATGCCTTGCTTTTCACTGTCCCCAGGCATTTATAAGTGTCATGGATTTCATGGGAACCTCTGGCTCCCACGGAGGCAGCTGCTCAGGCCACCTTCTAGAGAAGGCTCCGTTGCAGGCTTTGCTCTCAGACAGCAGTCTGTAGGGACACTAGGTTACTTTAAGGACAAAACACCTTCCTGGGAGTAAAGCTGGCATTTGGGGCCACTTAGGGTGAGGAGTGTGTAGCAGGGTCATCAGTAGAGTGGCCAGTGAACTACAGGATACTCAGTTAAATTTCAGATAAATGACGAATAGCTTTTTTTAGTCTAAGTGCATACTTTGAGTACACAGTCTAATATATCTCTGATTTCTCTTATCTTTTGAGGTGTTTTTCTCATACCTAATTTGAAAGCTTTTTCACCTTGAATTTTTCCAAAGCATTGAAAGGAGATTCAAAGAAACAGCGACTTTCTCTTATCACTCCCATGTGTTTGTTGTACCTAATAGTTAATTAGAGCACACACTATAACAGGGACAGCTTGCTGACCCTTGCACCAAATGGGTTTGAAGTACACAGGTCTACTTCTAGGCAAATTTTGCTGTTGTTGATAAATGCAGTTGGCCCTGTGTATTGGCAGGATTCAAGTCTGAGGATTCAACCAACTGGGGATCTATAACAATATTTTTGCATTCCCAATTGCAGATTCCCAACCACGGATGGAAAATTACTGTTTTCAGTCCCAGGTTGTTGCATTTGCTGACGGAAAGGGCCAACAGTAGAGTCAAAATTATAGGTGTTGGGGGCTGGTGCCACTAACCTCCACATTATTCAAGGTCAAATGTACAGTGGGCCTCAGCAGGCTTGGGACCAGCACAACTTACTTTGCAAGAGCATGGAATTCACTTGTAGGGACAGGATGCAGGAGACTACTGGTGAGAGGCCAACGAGGCCGATGTTCACCTTGCTGCAGGCAGAACATCGGACAGTAGGAATGGGCTGTAGTCAGTCATTGAGTTTGTTAACTGGATACAAGCAAGCGAATGATTGTCCTGCCAAGTTCTCACTAAATGTCTCACTAAAGTGTTCAGTGAATGTTATTGTTGTTATTAGTATTAACTAATCCTTTGTTGGAGGCTTTATTTGTTTATAACTTATTAAGTTTATAAATAACTATGTGATGCTTAATCTTTGCACAACTCCTTAGTTATTCCTTTATGATAATCCCTAAAATTCTGTAGATGAGAATAATGACACCCAGAGCAGCAGTGCTGTGCTGGGGACCCTAGCTCGTGAGAGTTGATTGCTAAGTGTTCGAGAACTTTGTAATCTGCTTGTTAAACACAACCATTATTCAAAGTAAAATTGTGTGCACATAACTAAATTATAGTTCAGCAAATTATCTATTAAATAAAAAAGTAAATAAAGATCATAAATACTCAAAACTCATCACTTCCCAATTATTTTACTATATTTTACCATTATTGAAGCTCTTAAGGTTATTAGCATCTGTTGTGTGTGTACAGTGGAAATTCTAGAAATGATGGGCTATTGCATGCTTCTTACCAGCTCTGTGTTCAAAGTGATATCAACACAGGTATTAATGACAGAGTGATGTCATGTTACCAAGAATTTAGCTGTGTTAGGAGTATTTACACCATGGAAATAGGCAAGTGATAAATATTAGGGCCATATTTTACTGTTGTTAAATATTTACACCACTGCGTTTATACCACTGCAGAGAAATGAAATAGCTAAGTAGCCAATGACAGAACTGGAATAAAAATCCATTTTTCCTGACTCTATCAGTGCTTTTGGGGCCATGTTTTGGGAAGTTGGTGTTTTTTTAAATCCTTACCTTACAGACATACTCTATCACCTGTTAAGCAACTCTAAAAAATCCTCATCTAAAATTATTAAAGTGTTTACAGGCTGTTGGGAAGTCATGGAACTTTGTTCAGCACTTGCTCAGCACTTGCTGAGCACCTGCTGTGTGCTGAATACAAGCCACAGATGAGTAAGATACAAACTGTTCTCAAATAGTGGTGCCCCGAACTGTGGGTCACAGAGTCAGTGAAAGCCCTTAAGTAAATTACCTTGTATTAAATTAAATAATATAGATCACAGAATATCTACATACATGACATAATATAAAATATTTTATTACTATATTATATAAACTATAAATGTAGTAATATAAATTAAGCTATATACATACAGTTGTTTTACTATCATTTAGTAATCTACCCTTTTTTTTTTAAATAAATAGGTTCCTATAGCAGAAACAGTTAAGGGAAGCAAAAAAATGTAGTAGTGAGAGCATGAGGTTTGAAGCCAGACTAACTTCAGTTCAAGCCCTGCTAGCTCCATGACCTTGGGCAAATTCACTTCTCTAAGCTTTTGTTTCCTTCCTTGTGAGAATAAAAATAGTAATCTCCTTGTAAAGTTTATTTGCAGATTAAATAATAATCTATGTAAAGTGCTCTATGACTAGTGTAGCACCAGCATTCAGTAAATATAAACTTAAAATAAACCTTAAAGAAATAAGTCTTAAAAGGGAAGAATTTAATTCTTTAGAATTACAAACAATTCATTTACCTCTGAAGTTTGAATTTCTATCCCAGTTCACTGTGGGAATGACACCTCCAAACTCAGAGTGCAGTCTTATACGAACTCCCTTTGTGGATGCACAAGGCGCCCTTGGACCTCTGTGCCTTTCCTGGTGCCCCGCCCACATCCTCGGGTGAGCTGACCCCGTGTCTCACATCTCACTCAATACTCACCTCTCCCCCGCTCCTTTCTGCCATCCCACTTCCAACCTTGGCAGAGCCATTGAAAGTGCTCTTACTCAGGCCACCAAAAATTTTCAAGCTGATCTTTTTATGGTGGTTGACACTCTTTTGACTTCTTCCATCTTGACTCCTTCCATGGGTAAGGTTTGGCCAATTTAGCTTTTAACTATATGTTCCCAAAGGTAGAGAAAGTGAAAGAACGGAGTCTTGAGGGACGAGGTAAGAGGGGTAAAAATATTTGTGGAAACTGTTTTTTACTTACTTTTTTTGAAATTGTATTTTAGTGATTATGCTATTACAGTTGTCCCAATTTTTGTCCCTTTGCATCCCTCTGCCAAAACCACCCCACTCCCTCAGGCCATCCCCACACCATTGCTCGTGTCCAGGGTCATGCATATAACTTCTTTGGCCACTTCATTTCCTATATTGTACTCTACAGTCCCATGGCTCTTCTGTAACTACCTATTTGTACTTTTTAATCCACTCACCTTTTCACCATTCCTCCACAACACCCTCCCATCTAGCAACTATCAAAATGCTCTCATTATCCATGATTCTGTCTCTGTTGTTCTTGTTTGCTTAGGTTTTTAAAAAGATTTTATTTATTTATTTTTAGAGAGAGGGGAATGGAGGGAGAAAGAGAGGGAGAGAAGCATCAGCGTGTGGTTGCCTCTTACGTGCCCCCGCACTGGGGGCCTGGCTTGCAACCCAGGCATGTGCCCCAACTGGGAATTGAACTGGTGACCCTTTGGTTTCCAGGCCGGTGTGCAATCCACTGAGCCACACCAGCCAGGGCCTTAGTTTGTTTTTTTAGATTCAATTGTTGATAGATATGCATTTATTGCTATTTTCTTATTCATAGTTTTGATCTTCTTTTTCTTAAGTCCCTTTAACATCTCATATAATAATGGTTTGGTGATGATGACCTCCTTTAGTTTTTCCATGTCTGGGAACTCTTCATCTGCCCTTCGATTCTAAATGATATTTTTGCTGGGTAGAGAAATCTTGGCTGTAGGTCTCTGCTTTTCATGACTTTGAATATTTCTTGCCAATCCCTTCTAACCTGCAAAGTTTCTTTGTAGAAATCAACTGATAGTCTTATGGAAATACTCCTGTAGGTAACTAACTGCCTCTCTTTTGCTGCTTTTAAGATTCTCTCTTTATGTTTAAACTTTGGCATTTTAATTATGATGTGTCTTGGAGTGGACCTTCTTATATCCATCTGGTTTGGGACTCTCTGTGCTTCCTGGACTTACATGTCTATTTCCTTCACAAATTAAGAAACTTTTATTTTATTATTTTTTCAAATAGATTTCTAATTTCTTGCTCTTTCTCTTCTCCTTCTGGCACCCCTAGGATGTGAATGTTGGACTTCTTGAAGTTGTCCCAGAGGCTGCTTACACTATTCTTGCTCTTTTGGATTGTTTTTTCTTCTTGTTTTGATTGGTTGTTTTTTGCTTCCTTATATTCTAAATTATTGACTTGATTCTCGGCTTCATGCACTCTACTATTGTTTCCTTGTAAATTGTTCTTTATTTCAATTACTGAATCTTTTGTTTCTGACTGGATATTTTTTTGTGCTGTGAAGTCCTCACTAAGTTCCTTGAGACTCCTTATAATCAGTGTTTTGAACTCTGCATCTGATAGATTGCTTATCTCCATTTTGTTTAGTTCTGTTTCTGGATTTTTTATCTGTTCTGTCATTTGAGCCATGCTTCTTTGTCTCCTCATTTTGGTAGCCTCCCTGTGTTTGTTTCTATGTATAAGGTAGAGCTCTATGACTCCCTGTCTTGGCAGCATGGCTTTGTATAGTAGGTGTCTTATAGGGTCCAGTGGCATAGCCTCTGCTATCACCCAAGCTGGGTACTTGAGGTGCACCCTTTGTGGGGGCTGAGTACACCTTCTTCTTGTAATTGAGCCCCTCGGTTGCTGCTGGCAGGTCAATAGGAAGGATTTACCCATGTTAGCTGTAAAGATTGGCTATGACCACTGACCACCAACCTCCACCCTGTATGAAGAATCAGCTGTGCAGGGGCAGGGTGGTGGTCTGTAGCTGTCCACTGGGTGTGCAGGCCCTGGGGTTTCCCTGGTGGGGCTGACCACGGTTTTCCCTGGACCACCCTGCTGACCTGTGAAGTAGTCTGAGATGGCTGCTATTTGTGCTGGGCCTGAAGATTCCCAAGCAAAGCCATGATGTGAATCTAGGCTGGCTGCTGTTAGTGCCAGGCCTGGGCCACTGTGTAAGAGGTATGGGGGCTGGAGCCTGGTTGCTCACTGATGCTGGCTATTGCTTGAAGCATAAGCCAATACCAGCTATTCATATAAAAAAGCCACTGTTAATAGCTGTAAGTTGGGTGGGTTGGATTCTCTGGTCATTTCCAGTGTGGGGCAAACAGTGTTAGCCAGGCTGATGGAGACTCAGTTATGGCACCAGCCTGCTGGCTCTGTGACTCTGTGTGGGGTAAGTTCAGAAAAGGGACATTGGTTTCTGCCTGCCTTTCTATCTTGGAGAAGGCTGTACCCCAGCTCTTGCCTTGATGACAGACACTTCATTTCCTCCCTGTATGCTACCGGTGCCTTTAAAGCTGCTACCCCGTGCTGGAGCTCAGAGGGAGTCAGTATGAGTGTCTGTGTGTGGATTCTTTAAGGGGAACTGACTGAGACTCTCAAAAGTTTCTTTTACCAACTCAATCCCCACTTGTTTTGCAGCCAGAAGTTATGGGGACTTATTTTCCTGGCACTGGAACCCTGGGCTGGTAGGTCTGGTGTAGGACTGTTTAGTTCTTTTAGGACTCCCACTCCTGAGATATCCCTCCCAAATTTTTATCCATCACACATGGATGTGGAATCAGCCCATTCTGTGCCTGCACCCCTCCTACCAGTCTGGATGGATGTGGTTTCTTTAATTCTGTAGTTGTCAGACTTCCATTCAACTCTATTTCTGACAGTTCTGAGTGATGGTTGTTTTATATTTTAGTTGTGATTTTGATGTGGTTGTGTAAGGAGGCAAACTGTGTTTACCTAATTCTCCTTCTTGATCGAAAGTCCTTATTTTGTTATTTTAAGTGGGATTTCTATATTTTGTCTAATATTTTAAGCTTTTTTGTTAGCCTTAGTGTTTCAGGATACTCAGGCCATTATTTTGCTGGAAATGAAGTGTATGTGCATTTCTTTCGACTGCTGACATTGAATGTGCTTTTGTTATAACTTGTAGCTATTATTACTTGCTAACTCAAGCACAATTAATTTCTAATACTGGAAACCAAGAGAAAATGGAATTCATGTAATGGATACTCACTTTCTAGGAAACTTGACTCTTTCTGCTAGCTACAACCTGGCTAGCTTACACAGCGGTCATTCAGCATGTATTTACTGAGCACCCAAGACTGCTAAGGGATGGCAGAGCTATCTAGCAAACATAGGACAGCTCCTCCTCTTGATAAAAAATTCGCAAACTAGCATATGTTCCTATGATGCTTGGACAGGAAGGGCCAAAAAGCTCCCTTAGGCTAGCTTCTCATTTTCAAATGGTGGATTGGTGAACAGAAAGAGCATTTCATTCAAGGTCACAGAGGCTAGTTGGCAGTGCCTGGGACTTGTTTTTCTAATATTAATGCAGAAACTCATTATTATTTTTTGAAATTTTCTTGTGAATTTATTCAGAGTTTAGTTCACTGAACATTAATTGAACACCTTCTCTTACACCTTCTGTAAGAACACCAGGTCTTAGAATGTCCTTTAGCTAGTAACTACTCAGTAAATGGGTACTATATATACACACATATTTGTCTATATGAAAAAGTAGACCCTTAACTGCTTATAAATATCTCTCTCCCCAACTCTACCTCCTACTCCAACACTCTGCTACGTACTTTCACATATAGGTGAGAGGGTCTGTGGCTGATGGGGAGGTGAACGATGAAATAGGGAAAGCCATTATAAAGCCTGTGGGCATGAATAGGATTGGTTGAGGTCAGAGCCTTTATTCTTGGGACCATAAACCAGGGAGGGAAAGAAATGAGTGAGAACTGGCCAATGGCATGTATTTGAGTCTTAACTGTGCCACATACTGGCTGTTGGACTAGCTCAGAGCCTCACTTTCCTTTTCTTGTGGAATGGGAGTTAACTACTACTGAGTGCTAAACACTTTAGTGACACTGTCCTTGCCGTTAATGACACATGTGAAAAAGAGTCAAAAAAGGGATTTCCGCAATATCCTAAGTAACAAGAAGAAAATCATCCTTCAACCATAATGCCAAGAAGTCTATGTGGATTTGTTTAGTGAGGACTGATGTTTAATTATTTGGGATCGATGGTTCTACAGCCTGGCTTGCACTGGCAAAGATCAACTGTCAGTCATTCCTGTGGGTCCAAGTCTTGTCTTTTGCTCTCGTCTCTCACATGGAGGCTACTATCTGGCCCACTAGGGGGCCAGACACATTCATAAAAATCTGCACTTAGCGATGAAATCATAAAAATCCTAAAATATCTTGAAGTTACAAAAACTGCTCCTGCAAAACTAAATCCTGTTTGAGTGTAGAAGCCAACAAAAATAAAAATAAGAACAACAAACTTCTTGACATGGCAGGAAAAAGCCATAGCTCATTATTTCATGGACGAATAGATCCAACTGTGCTCCTAAAGGCAACTCTGCTCATTTAAAAACTGTCAAGGGTAATTTTTCATGACTTCAAAGTTAGGTTTCAATCTCCTTTCCAGTTCCCCCTATGGAAGCAGGATTTCTGGACAGGTCCATTGAAACAGCCTAGGCATGAACTGAATGGTTGATGAAGGGTGCAGAGTTGGCAGGCTGGGAATGGTATGTGTGTGAGGGTGGGCTTTGGACACCTGTGGGCTACAGGAAATATGGGTGGGGTGAGGTGAAGGATTCTCCTGCAGTAAGAACCTCTTCTGCCTCATGAATAGGGGGTGGAATCCCAGCTGGACCTGTGCTTGGGCCAAGCCTGGGAAATGGTTCAGACTGATCTCTGCCCCACTCTGAGGCGAGGAAGAAAGTGTGCTTATTGAAGAGAGTGAATCAGACGCAGATGCTGCAAGCCATGGGCTTGCCCTGGCTTGCCCGTCTTCCTGGCAAGACAAGCAGTTATTAGAGGCTGGGGACGACTCCCTGTGTCTAGGGATGAGCTGTCTGCATTTCTAGGAGCCAGCTCCTTCCAAGGGGAAAGAAAGGTGCCAGGCTGTGGGAGGATCCAATTATTGGTGGCTCTATTTTGTAGAATGATTGTCTTTGAGTGAAGTCCATGTTATAGAATCAAACTTGGCATTTTTAGTTAACATAAAAGACTCTTGGTTCTCACATGCTGTGTACATGCATTAAAAAAGAGGAGTTCTTCACACACTTCTCAGAAAATGACTTCAGAGCTGCTTTGTTGCTCTGAGAGTCTTCTTGGACCATGACCCACGGGCAATTGCAAATACTGATTTCATAAATGGGGCTTTCTAATTCATTTGTCTTTTTAATGATACTTTTGTTCAACTTTTTAAGGCTTTTAGTATATGTGCTCCCAAAGTGAGCACACCTTTTTTAGGACTTTAAAAACTCCTTAATATTACTATCAAAGGTAGCTGTTTCTGCTAACATTGTTGCAATCAGATCTGAGCATCTGAATGAGCCATGGGCATCTCACCAAGACCAAATACCTGCAACGGAAGAGTTTTCCAGCATTTCAAGCTGGAAAACTGGCATCCGCATTCCACAGTCTGAGAGCGGGTCTGTGTTTGGTGGCTAACAGTTCAGAGGACCATTCTGACATTGACCTTTGAGTCAGCCAGTGAGCTAATACCATTGACCTAGCACTGTGACTGCAATAACAAGCAACTCTGGATTTTGGAATCCCATTTGACTTTTTAAACCCTAGTTCTGCTGTGTATAAACTGTGTGACCTTGAACAATCTGATGAACTTCTTTAAGCCTTGTAAAATGGAAAAATAGCTTCTTCCTCATAGGACTGTGGGGAGGAGAATAAGAGGAGATAATGTATGTAAAGTGTCAAATTCAAAACTTGTAAAAGGGACAGTCAACGTTATATGACTGACAATGTTCCAATTACCTCCACCCCTCGAGGTCCACCTCACTTTGAAAAAAGGGGCAAATCAGAAAGGCTGCAGGTTCTTTTTTTAATTTTTTTTATTCTTTCTTTAATTTTTTTTATTCTTTCTTCCTTTTTTTCCGAGGGCAGGGGAGGTTAGGCACAGAGAACAATTTGATCTTCTTGAATAGATGATGCCCAAATTTACACTCTGACCTTGATATCTCTGCCAGGCTTCAGGCTGATGTGGAATATTAAGTCCTACCATGTTAAATGCGAAGTGTCTAAATACAAAACTCATCTCTGCTTCTGTCACCCCAACCCCGACAAACACACACAAATCCCAGGTAGCAAACGTGGTTTTCCTTTCTTCTTTTTTTCCTTCAATAATGACAACACCATGTTCAAGATCCAGACTTACACGTAAGGTTAGTTATCTCTGTGTCCTCTTTGACTTTTGTCCTTGTCTGATCAGCCTGTGATAGAATGCTTCTCACCTCCTCCCAGATTATAAACTCAGAGCCTCCTCTGACTCTGGCATTGGCCTGTCCGCCCCGCCCTGTCTGTCACTGTCTGCCCTCAGCTTTCCACTCCTCCCCAATTCAGTGTCTCCTCAGCGTCCTTTAGGCCATGTTTATGCTCATGACCCTTCAAAGACTCCACATGGTGTACAAGAAAGATTCCTTTGTTTGACTGCCCCACCTTCTCTTTCTGACCCAAAGTCTCACTTTCTCTGCTCCAGCTATAAATGCCCACTTACTGGCACTGTCATTTCCTTTCCCAGACAGGCTCTTCCATCGCTCCATCTACCCACCTCATCCTGTAGTCCCCACCTAGTCCAGGAAACCCCATAGACTTTTTATCAATTGGTTGGAATCATCATCCTTTCTAACATTTGAATACTTCCTTTAATGTGCATTTCTTCATTCCATTCTTGGGGCTACTATCCTAGAGTCAAATAAGGTATGACTTGTGAGATGCCTGTAATAACTGCTCTGACACCTGGCAAGTAATGCAGTTTAGCAGTTAAGAATTTGCTGCTCTGAATGAACAAACTGAACTAACAAGCAAAATAGAAACAGACTCATACATAGATGGAGAGCAGGATGACAGCTATGGTCAGGGGTGGGTAAGGGGGTGGAGGGATCGAGCCAAAAGGAAAAAGAAGTCATGGACATGGACGACAGTGGGTAATGGTGTGTGTTGGGGGGGAGGGGGATATAAGGGGATACATGGTAATGGAAAAAATATAATAAAAATTAATTAATTACTTAATTAAAGATTTTTGCTGCTCTGGTATCAGACAGATCTAGGTCCAAATGCCAGCTCTACTATTTATTAGTTGCATGACCTTGTGCAAGTTCTTTAGCCTCTTTCAGTCTCTATTCCCTCACCTGCAAAGCTGAGTCACAGCAGTACCTGCTTCACATGGTCGTTGTATGCAAAGGGGATAATAATGCATGATAAAGTGCTTAGCACAGTGGCTGACACCCCACAAATGTTCAGTAAATGCTATTATCTTTTAATCCTTGCTTCGTTTAACTTTTTTTGTAAATATATTTTATTGATTATGCTATTACAGTTCTCCCATTCCCCCCCATTCATTCCTCTCCACCCTGCACCCCTCTCCCACCCACACTCCCCCTTTAGTTCACATCCATGTGTCATAAGTTCTTTAGCTTCTACATTTCCCATATTGTTCTTTCCCTCCCCCTGTCTATTTTCTACCTACCATCTATGCTACTTATTCTCCATACCTTTTCCCCTTCTCTCCTCCTACTTCCCTGTTGCTAACCCTCCATGTGATCCCCATTTCTGTGGCTCTGTTCCTGTTCTAGTTGTTTACTTAGTTTGTTTTTGTTTTAGGTGTGGTTCTAAATAATTGTGCATTTGCTGTCATTTTACTGTACATATTTTTTAATCTTCTTTTTCTTGGATAAATCCCTTTAATATTTCCCTTAATATAATAATATAATCCCTTTAATATAATAAGGGCTTGATGATGATGAACTCCTTTAACTTGACCTTATCTGAGAAGCACTTTATCTGCCCTTCCATTCTAAATGAAAGCTTTGCTGGATAGAGCAATCTTGGATGTAGGTCCTTGCATTTCATGACTTGGAATACTTCTTTCCAGCCACTTCTTGCCTGTAAGATCTCTTTTGAGAAATCAGCTGACAGTCTTATGGGAACTCCTTCATAAGTAACTGCATCCTTTTCTGTTGCTGCTTCTAAGATTCTCTCCTTAATTTTAATCTTGGGTAATCCTCTTCTCCTTCTGGTACCCCTACATTTTGGATGTTGGAACATTTAAAGCTGTCCTGGAGGTTCCTAAGCCTCTCCTCATTTTTTTTTTAAATCTTGTTTCTTCATTCTTTTCTGACTGGATGTTTCTTTATTCCTTCTGGTCCACACCATTGATCTGAGTCCCAGTTTCCTTCCCAACACCCTGTACATTTTCCTTTATTTCACTTAGCATAGCCTTCATTTTTTTCATCTAATTTGTGAGCAAATTCAACTAATTCTGTGAGCATCCTGATTACCAGTGTTTTGAACTGTGCCTCTGATAGGTTGGCTACCTCTTTGTTGCTTAGCTGTATTTTTTCTGGGGCTTTGATCTGTTCTTCCATTTGGGCCATTTTTTTTTGTCTTGACATGCCTGTTACATAGTGAGGGGTGGAGCCTTAAGCATTCACCTGGGCAGAGTAACCCACGTTGCTGCGTTGTGACGCTGTATGTGGGGAAGGGGTCCGAGAGGGAATAATGGCACTTGCTCCACTCTCTGCCGGATTTCAGTCACTTCCCTCACTCCCAAGCAAATTAGGCCCTTCTGGTGCTGATTCCTGTGTGGGTGGGTTTGTGTATGTTCTAGGATCCTGTGGGACTCTCCAATGAACTCTCCCATGAGGCTGGGAGTTTCTGCTGCTGCCTCAACCCCCACAGGTGTTTTCAGTCAGTGGTTTGAGGCTTTATTTCCCCGCACTGGGACCCTGGGTTATGTGGTCCCTCCCATTCCCTGGTTTCTCCTGGCTTATCTGTGTGCAAATGTGGGACTGCCCGGTCCACCAGCCACCGCCTTGCTGGCCAGCTGCAGCTTTGCCTGCCGTGCCTGTTCCACAATCCACCATCTCACTGTGTCCGCCAGCCTCTGCCTTGCACACCCCGGTCCACTAGCTTACACCTTGCCTCCAGCTCTCTACACCCCACTGCCTGAGTCCGCCCCTCCTATCAGTCTGGATGAATATGTCTTCTTTAACTCCTTGGTTGTCGGACTTACATAGAGTTCAATTTTCTGTCAGTTCTGCTTGTTTGTTTTTAAATTGTTGTTGTCCTTCTTTTGGTTGTGCGAGGAGGCACAGTGTGTCTACCTACCCTCCATCTTGGCCGGGAGTCTCAGGAACTGTCTGTTTAACTTTCCATGACTAGTTTGTCAGTAATGAAGACTGATACCAAATTTCTTGTTCTAGAGCTGTGTAACATTTAAGATGGTCAGAAGAGTGCAAATGGAAGTCAGGGGAATGGAAGTGACAGTTTACTGTGCTGTAAGATTGCCAAGGGCTAGAATAGTGTTACCTTTATCTTTGATGTCGAGCCCTAGCATGGAATGTAGTAAGCATGAAAAAATATGCATTTAAATCAACTAAATGTTGAGTTGCAATAACTATATTGCAATCACCTCTGGAGAGTTTTCCTTTCTGTCACTTTATTTCTTATGGTTGTCAAAGTGAAATTCCAGAATGCTGGGGTTCACTCCCTCTCAGCCATTAAAAAATATGTGTGTGGTCTCTGTGTGTGTCTGTATAGATATGTGTGGACACACACATTTAAATTCTCACTGTTCTAGTCTAGTCTCACTGGGTTTTAGTGCATTTTTTTCTCTCTTGCTTCTCATCCTAGACTTTTTGGGTTTGTGTTTATTTCTAGGTGTTATCATAGGTATGTTCTTGGATTATAACCAAGCCAGGACAGCCTTCCTGGCAGGAAAGCTTCCTGCATCTGACTTACCTGAGTTTGACCCTGGAGTTAAATCCTCAGGAATCCAGCTTTCACAGTGAGCTGGATTTGAGAAGCCCATTTGGTCTGAGGATTACTGATGAGCTTTGCCATTTTCTTGAAAATCTACTACCTTCAATTCTGGGCCCTTTCACTGGACTTGACACAATGTGGTTCAGGCACTGTGTACGTTCTTAATGTAGATCTATAGATGGGCATTCAGAGTGCTTGCTTTATTGGTACTTCTTAGGTTCTGGGAGCTTTAAACATAGATGTTTGATGTATAAATTTTAATTGAATTCAATACATTCATTGAATTTTTATCATGTGCCAGGCTCTAGGTTAGGTACATTTTCTGGAAGGATGAGACGCTTAACATTTAAGTACTTACTAGGGTGATGAGTGATTGTTTTTCCTCCTTCCTCTCCTTCTTTACTTTCCCTTCTCACCATTTCCAGTACAGAAAAGGAGACTTTGTAAGGAGGACAATGCATCAGAGTTTTGGCTGCTGTTACCAAGATAAGCAATTGTCTGTGTTTTTACTGTGGAGAGAATGAAAGATCTGGTGTCCCCTAGGGGTTGGAGGATCTGAAGGACCTGCTCTACCCCTCCAAATGGAATCAATACCGTGAGAGAGGACCATGGTGGTAGAAAAGACCCAGGTGTTTATGAGGGTGAAGGAAGAAAAGAGACTAGTGAGGAAACAAGGGAATCTGGAGGAGGACTCAGACTCTTCCTTCAGTCACTGTCATTGGAGGGATGGTGTCTTCGAGGGTTTGGGAAGGGGATGGTTAGAGAAGCATTCACCAGTCTCATGGCCAGTACAGTGCGGCCACCATAGAAATGGGACACACTCTGCTGTTCACCTTCAAATAACACTTTCCTAAGATCTCATCATGTCACTCTTTCCTGAGCCTTTCCCCCAAACTGTTACTTTGCTCCAGCTATAAGTTAACCTTGCTCTAGTTCTGTGGTTTTGGCTAAGCTGACATGGTTGAGACCTGTGAAGATTTTGGACTTCCACCTCTGAATTTTGGGTCTGCAGGTTGAGTGCTGACCTGGGTGGAGGGTTCCTGAAACGTAACCCCTCACTTGTCCTCGCCCTGCTGACTGCCTCCTTCCCACGAAGGTGGTGCGCAAACTCCTACGGGCCCATAGCTTTCCCTGGCCTTGTTAGGTAGAGCAGATTGGTCTTTCCTGAAGGATTTCTTATGGAGAAGACTCCTTCTTTGCTTGCAAGCTTAGCAGTTAGACTGTCCTGGACCCTTGTCCAGGCCCTGTAAGCTATTGGCTTCATGGCTTGAAACCTCCAGCTTAGGGAGGAGTTGATATCTCAGGACTGAACCTGAGAATGGAACAGGCAAGGGGCATCCACCCAGTTTCGGGTGGAAGAGGACGAGGAAGCAGCAAATGGGACTGAAACAATAACCAGGACTTGAATTTATTAAATAATAAGAATGAGAAAAGGAATTAAGAGCATTTTACTGTTTCATGAGCCAAGGATGAGATGAACTGCAGGGGTGTGAATCTCCTAGATTGTCCCATGATGCCAAGTGGTCCAGAAGAAAGGGGGCCTGAGAGCAGTACTGGGAGGCCACCAGAGACCAGGGATGTGAGAGGGTGTGGCCCAGGGAAGAAAAGCACATATTAGCACTCAGTGGGGTGGGTGGATAAGAAGGCCATTCCCAGGAAAACTCTGATGACAAATTGAGTCCTTTTGCTAGGACTCATGCCCCCAAAAGGGTCTGGAGCTCATTAACAAACCCATGCCATCACATTTCAGGTCCATCAAGGGGCGAGTCTAGAGCACGCAGGACAAGAACTCAGCTCTGAGTGAGACTGCACGTGCTCAAATTCTGGCTCTGCCACTTCTTGGTTGTGCAACTTTTCCTAATCTTCCGACTGAAAAATATATAGAATAATCATAACCACTTATTATTGTTATTGGGACAATCAGCGGCTTAGATTCTATATACTGCTTAGCCTGGCAAGTGCTCCTCAAATGGCAGATGTTATATTCAGAATACTAAAGTTTCAATATCATCATGTGCTTATCACCAAACACAGCTGGTTTAGCCATTATGTATGAGTCATTTCTGATCACCCTGGGCCACTGTGCACTGGTTCTGGAGTGAAAGCGGCATCCTGGGTGTGCATGGATGGGTGAGGCCAGGAGGCACATGCTCTGCTCAGAAGTAAGGCAGAGATTCCTTTGTCCCCTGTCACAGGCCTAGGCCTCTAGGGACACTTCTGAGCTATAGGCCCGTGGCTATTTCCACAGGGAGCAGAGTGTCTGGAACTGGGGTGGAGATAACAAACTCCAAAGGGCTCCTATATGATCTGGGCACAAGTGTCTCATCACAAAATGTGAAGAAAACTTTTCTTCTATGGACCATTAGGAACACTAAACGAGGGGCACAACTTCACCTTCTTTATTGAGACCTGTAGGGGAGGCTTGAACTTGGCTCATAATTTACCTTTGATGGGCATGTTAAGTTCTGTCTGATAGCCTGGGAAGGGTAGTCTCCAAAGAGGCTCAGTCTTGAGAGAGGACCATGGAGTCCCTAGAGAGGAAGTCACCTAGAGTGAAGAACTTTGGCAGAGACAGTCAGATTAAGCAGCAGGATGAAGAGGAATCAGGGGTCTCTGGGTATGCAGGGGCTCCATTCCCATGATTCCTTCCCCACCCTTTCCCTGAGGGGTGCTCTGGGAAAGGGCTGGGTGCTAAGGTAAGAACTGTCACTCAAGACCAGCACCTCTGCTGTGGGAACCCCAGGCTATGGGAGAAGATCCTTGGAGGCAGGTGATGAGGAGGAGCATGGTGGCGGGCAGGCGCAGCCCTGTGGGAGTTAGGACAGGAGCAGCCACAGCAATCACGGGGCAGGAAGGCAGTGCAGCCCTGAGCGAGAGGCTGGACTCATGGAGTCTGAGTTTCCTCCTTTCTGTAAAGCATCTAGAGTGTGGAGAGCCTAGAACAGCACCTGGCATGTGGTAGGTGCTCACTCAGTACCTGTTAGCCATCATTGTTGCAAAGCAGCCTCCCAGATGGAACTCCTGAGGGGAACAGCTAGGAGTGAAATCCTGGGGAAACAGGGCAGTTTGGAGTGTGGCCATAAATGTGAGCCATTGGGCTCACTGAGGGTCACAGCAGGGGCCATCTGAGTAATGTGCTCATAGGACCTGCTTCCTTACCAGCTTTCCCACCAGCACTTTAGCCCCTGTGGTTCGGAGGAGATACCAGAGTGTATAAAACTCATGGTCCATTCATCTGCATCAAACTGATGGCTTTGCTCCACGCTTGTTCAAACAGCCTGTTCTGGGGTGATGGAAACAGTATTACTAAAAAGCCCTGACTCCTCCCTGTGTTTTGCATTTGGTGCAGGCATGTATATGTTAGGACAAACCTTGCTTGGTTTCTTTTGGGCTGTTCTAGCAGTGGGAAACCTACTTGCTTCACTTCTCCACAACAGCGGCTCGTCGCCTGCTGATGTCCTCTGTGGGGATCCTCCTCATTTTTCAAGGCCCAGCACATGTTGGGATAAATCATTCCTTGCTCCCAGAATTCTTACTTACACATAACACTTGTTCATTATCCTATTTATTCTGCAATTTATGTGCCTCTCATTGTGTTGTAAGATTTTTGTAAGCACACATGCATCCATGTGTGTCTTATTCATCACTTTATCCCCCACAGGTTCACGTCATATTTTGTAAGTTTAATACAAAGTCCCATGGAATAGGCAATATCATTGTCCCCATTTCGCAGATGAGAAAACTGAGGCTTAGTGAAAGTAAGTGCCTTGCTCGATGTCACCCAGCTCATGGGTGAAGGAGCCAAGATCCAGGCGATGCACAGTGCCAGCCTTACCCACTATGCCCTACTGGCTTTTATGAAAGGAACCTAAATATTCCATGAATGAACATGGTCAGCTTTGCAGGCCTTGCTCTGAAGATGATCCACAATCTTTATTCCAGCCCTTTGGGGGTGATAGACTATTTCTCCTGAAAGAACTATGTCCAAAAGATTACCAAGATCAAGATCTTCTTGAATTGCCTGTCATTGCTTAAAAAAACAAACAAAAAATTTCTGGAAGATCAAAAAGAACAAGTCATATAGGGACAATGCTGCTTCGTTGTTTAGCCCAGACAGGCCTCTGGGATTGTTGGATTCGTGAGCACAATTATCAGCCCTCCAGCTTGAAAGATTTTGAATGAGTTTGCTTATGATTAGTATTTGGAATGTGTTTATTCCCTCTTCCCCCAGCTAACATTGCAGTTCCTCTAGCTGTGTAATTTATCCTGGGGCATTAATATATCGGGTCTATTAATGTCTTAGAAAAATGTTCTAGTAAGTCATTTTCTCTTTTCTGTTAAAGTCATTGACTTCACTCAACCTTTCAATGAAACTCTTAAAGTTCTGTAATGAAAATGTTAGTACATTACCAGAGTACCATGATATCTATCTAGATTTAAATATTTATTAGGCAAACAGAAGAAATGATTAAATGCCCTTATGAAAATCAATCAGAATTGCCCCCTAAGCCTTGTCTTGTACATAGTGTCACATACCAGCCACACTCGCCCTCTCATCTGCTTTTTTGGCACTGAATTCAGTCAGCTGAGACCAAGCTACCATGTAAGAAACAGATTAAACTAGCATCCATCAAGGTGAAAGATAATTATTACTTGTGTCAGACAACACCTGTTTTTGCCACATTCCTCAACTGAGTTAAACTGGAGACAGGCTAAACTTTCCAGTGAATTTTCCATTTGACAGTTGCTCCAGGCAGTGTGTCTGCAGAACACCCTTGCTGTGTTTACATTTTGAGGCAGATTAAAAATGTCATCCATGAAATATAACCTGAAAATCTCAAACTGTAATATATTAACATATATAAATACAGGGGCGGAATGGGAGGCCGATTGAAAGAGAAGGCAAACCCGCAGCTGCTTCTTGAGCAGAAATCTTTCATCGTACATCTTTTATGATGTCAAATGTGCAGACTGGCCACAGAGCTTCTTCATACTTCAAATCGTGGTGGTGTTGCTCACTCTTCACTTTACAGTTTGAGGTCTATTAATCATTTCTCTACAGCTTCTGGTGTTTTCTTACAATGGAGAGCCCAGAAGTCAGGTGCCATTTGGAATATGTGAATTCTGGGTCTCCTTTTCACAGTCCCATTTCCATGCCTGTGATGATATTTTTACCCGAGAAAGGAATCTCTGACTTGGGGCAAAAATCTGAAATGAAGCTTTTTTTAATTGAAAAGTGACACTGACGTGGCTACTGCAGAAGTGCTAATGTCATTGCCAAGTACACTGTTTGGGTTGTCCCTTGATGGAAAACAGAAGAACAAAAAAAGAAAGGAAAGGCCCTGGTGCGCTTCCAGTTGTTTAAGCTGGAACACGTTTTCGTGTACATCCAAGAGACAAAAAAAGAAAAAAGGAGACTCTGTTGGCTCCCTGCTCTGGGGGAAGGTTATGGACGCTGCAGCTTTTCTGGGCGTTAATCTTACTCTTAACATCTGGGTTGACTTCAATCACTGTTTCTTTTGACTCACTCTAAACACAGGCTACAGCCCAGCTGAAGGTGGAGGGGAAAGAGACTTGAAACGTCCCTTTAATACAGGTGTAAACATTAAAAGGCATTTAAAACACTTAATTCTTGGGATTACAGTAATGAGTATTGTTTTTAAACTCCTGTAGGCATCTCCAACTTCTCATCCTCCACATGCACTCAGGTTCCTAGATCTCTGATGGGACCTGAATCTGGTCCCTCCTCAGCCTCCCCTCCCCCAAGCCTCCCCTGTTGCTTTGATTCATACCTTCAGAATCCCGCACCTGCAATGTCATGGGGGCCCTCTGTTCTTCTCCAATTCTGTCTCTTCCCTGCCCCAGCTACCTTCTGTGCAGCAACAATCATTTATTTCTCACACAGGTTTGAGAAAGTCACTTCTCTGTTAAAAATGGCTAATCTGCCTGGGCTGGTATGGTTCAGTGGATTGAGCGACAGCCTGCACTTGAACCAAAGGGTCGCTGGTTCAATTCCCAGTTGGGGCACATGCCTGGGTTGCAGGCCAGGTCCCCAGTAGGGGCAGTGTGAGGAGCAACCACACACTGATGTTTCTCTCCCTCTCTTCCTCCCTCCCTTCCCCTCTGTCTAAAATAAGTAAATAAAATCTTTAAAAAAAGTCTAATCCCTCAGTGATAGTTGGCTGCATTTCTCATCTCTTATTGTGGCTTTCAAGGCCTTTTATAATCTGACCTCAACCTTTTAACTTTGCGGTCCCATTTAGGATGCTTTTGGCTGTGAGCAACAGAAACTGTGACTCAAGTGATACAAACACATATTACTCATGCTATAGGAAGTCCACAAGTAGGGCCAACTTCAGATTGTTTGTTCGAAGGACTCAGTGACATTGGTAAAGAGCCAGTACTTTCCACCTCCTTTCCAGGCATCACGACCAGACCTACAATGTACAGACGAAAAGAAAGGAAATGTTCCTCAGAGCCCCCGAACCTGGTAGACTTCCCAGCATCTCCACTCCCCGATCAGCGAGTGGTGAGAGCCTGGCATCACTCCCAGGCCAACCAGTCCCTTCCCACCCCCAAGTAGAGAGGGGTGCCAGCTTCCCCTGAGGCACACACCTTCATGGGATAAGAGGGGGGACCTGACAAAACTGCAATTTTCTTAAGAGGAAATTAGGGGGAACTGATGCTGGACTGGCAACACACAGTGTCCACTACCAGGCTTTCTGGCACATGGAGGAGTTTATTGTTTTCTCATACACCTTGGTCTGCCATGGCCTTTGTGTTTATTCTAAAAAATGTCTGGCTTCCCCACTTTTTTTCCTGGAAAGCTCTTCTTCATCCTTCATGACTGCATTAGTTTCTTAATGTTGCTGTAACAAATTACCATAGACTTTGAGGCTTAAAACAACACAGATTTATCATCTTACAGTTCTTGAGTTCAGCAGTCTGAGATGGATTTTATGGGGCTAAAATGAAGGTGCTGGCAGAGCTATGTTCCTAGAGATTGCCTGCATTCCTTGGCTCATGGCCACATCATTCTGATTGCTAATTCTGTCATCACATCTCTCTTTCTGACCCTCCTGACTTTCTCTTAAAAGGGCCCTTGTGATTACATTGGGCAATCCAGATCATCCAGGATAATCTCCCATCTCAATATCCTTCACTAAATTACGTCTGCATATTCCCTTGTAAAATAACATAGATACGGGTTCTGGATATTAGGATATGGACATCTTTGGGAGGGAGGGACATTTCTTTGTTTACCATGGTTACCTAGCATGAATGCCACCTTCTCTGAAATGTCCTTACCTCTACTCCAGAAGGGTCACTGTGGTAGGAACATAAAGAAGAGATTAGAAAGAGGCAGGACCTTTGCCAAACTTGAGGCACTGGTCTTGGTGCCACTCTTTTGGTTGTCTGGGGAAGGCTGGATGGCAATGTTACTTGGCCATTGCCTCTCTTGGACCTGCCCTCTGGGCATGTTCTGTCACCTCCCTTTCACTGCTTTTTGACCTGACATTGAACTTCCTTCAGGTATGAGTCAGAGATTTTATACCCAACACATTGTGGTTTGTGGAGGTGTTCGTTAAAAGAAATAAAGAGGAAATTCTACCCACAGGACAAAATATAGCCTTTATATGCCCCTAGGTTACAGTGATTTTTCTAGAGTGAGTTTTCTCTTCTGACCCTATGCTGTCCTGGACTGTCTATGGACAAAAGTGGTTCAGGTCATACTAGAATTTCTCTCTCTCCTCCCCTACCCCCACAAATATTTATCATGCAACTATGAGCAGCATGGTGGTGGGCACCATTGCTGTGAGGCACACAGTTCCCAAGAACAAATCCTGAGGTGTGCAAGATCCTTGTCAAGTGATTTATTCCCAGGGAAAGTCAGAGTGGAGCGGGGAATGGGGCACTGAGGGGAGGATGGCAACCAAGGGTGCTCTATGAGGCAAAGTCCCACAGAGAGTAAGTATGGGTCCACCCCCAGGAGCTCTCTGAAACATGCAGGTCACTCCTGGATTGTCCTGATCATTGTTTAAGGGCTGCCTCCAGGGAGACACAAATTCCCAGGCACTTCTGTTTCTCCAGGGTGCCCAGGGAAAGCAATTCTAACTAAGAAGAGGAGCCTTTCATCCTGCAAGGCACAGGTGCTGCTGGGAAGGAAAGCCCACTGGGCACCAGTGTGCCTGAAGATGTCATTGGGATTCTCTGGGTCCTCTTGGGATCAGCAGACATTGTCCTCTACACCAAGAAAGGCCCTGTGCTCAGGCATTTCCTCTTCATAGTTGTGCTAGTCAACCTCACCACCCTCTACCCCCTGCCAGCTCATCATTTTAGCCCACTCCCAGTCAGAACTTCTGTGACACCCTGGCCTCTGGAGAAAGCTGACCTTCCCAAGCTCACACACACCCTGTGTGGGCTTCTGGTCATGCCATGCTTCTTCTTGGTTTGTCCAAGCTTTAAAGTCCTGAAGGAAGAAGCCCAGTTCCTTTTAGAATCCTAAAGTTTCTTGTGCCTGCTTCCCAGTCACTTCAGGAAAAGGCTGTCTCCACCAGAACTACATCTTTGCCTGAGGATGGTGCTTGTGTCTGTCTGTCTCTGAGAGAGAGGCCAGGGCCCCACCTTCTCTGTCTGTCACTGTGAGCTGGCAGTTGGGCCAGACGCCTGAGTGCCCAGGTAGTGGAGGAGCCCATCTTGTCCCTGCCTGGTCACCTTGTCTCCATTGAGGTTCTCCCCTTGCTCTCCCATCCTGTGACTTGACCCCACTCTTGAGACTTCTCACTTGACTTAGACTTCCCTACCACTCAGCACAGGCCAGTTCTGCATTTGAGGTAGAGAGTTTTACCCAAAGCTTCTAACTCCTTTTCTCTGAGGCCCTTCACTGATTAGGTGCTATAACATTGGGTTGGCCAAAAAGTCCATTACATTTTTTTCCTGCAAAATGAAAGGTACATTTTTCATTTTCACCAATAACTTTATTGATTTGGATATGTTGAGTATGTGGGCTCTCTCTCACTATTGGCTTCTAGCTGGCTTCTATTGGCCAGAGGTACTGCTTAACATCTACCAATGCATAACACAGCCCACAGCAAAAAATTATTTGGCCAAAATGTCAATAGTAACAAGAAACTTTGCAAACCACTTTTGACATGTTTGGTCAGTCACAGCACCTTCTCCATATCCTGCACAAATCTTTGTGGGTTTTGTTTTTTTTTTGCATTTCAGTTGCCTTTTTATCTTTCTTGAAATAATAAAGAGTAACACACTGAAAATGTTGTGTATCTTCTTCCATCTTCAATATTAAACTAACTACTCAAAAATTCACCAATTCTGATAAATTTTTTAAATGCATGCTGATATGACAGCTGTCACAATACAATCTAACAAAACTGTTTTTGAATGAAGTTAAAGACAACTAAGCACTACTAGAGCCATCTTATGGAAAAAAAAAAACATAACAGACTTTTTGGCCAGCCAATTCTTGCTTTGCTGAGTGTTGGGTCCACTCAGGTGACCCAAATAGAGAACTTCCCCAAAACACATAATTATTTTTATGACATCATTGTTTTTAAAAATGCAGTAGCATACACCTGAAACCTGTATAATTTTATAAACCAATGCCACCCCCAAAAATTCAATAAAAAATGCAATAGCTACTTTAGTATAAGCCGATATATGGGTAATAAGTATAGCAAAGCTAATATTTGCATATTATGCCATATATTTTACATGTATCATTTTATTTTACTCTTTACCCCCCCCCCCCCAACAAACCTACAAGGTGGGAACTGTCATTATCACCATTTTACTGGTAGGGAAATTGAGGCTCAGAGAGGTTAAGTCATGCCGCAGAGCTTGTAGAGCTGAGAGTGATGCTATCCAGGTCTATCTGAGTACTTAAAGCCCACGCTCGGAATTATCACCCTATTGCCCCTACCTCATAGTGAGGAAGAGCCTCCTGCTTAGAGTTGAGGACACTGAATAGGAATGAGTCTGGCAAATGACAGTGTTTCTTCAGAACTTGGGATTCCACTGGTACTTAGTCATGCCATTTATTAGATTCTCTACCCAAGAATTAAGTAGAAAATAGGTTCTTTATCCCAAATCCTTTTCAGATGTGTTGGCCACCAAAGCAGCCTCCATCACCCCAAAGTGAGTCACTAGGCAAACCAGTATTATTTCAATTGTGCTTTTCTGGAAGAGGGGCTTAGACCCTCCACATTAGTTTTTTTTCTTTTAATTTTTATTTTTTAAGAGCTTTCCTGGAATCCCCACCCAGTAACTGCTGTTTTTTTCTGTTTGGCCAAAAGTGTCAAATGACTACCGACTCCTAGTTGCAAGGCAGGCTGAAAATAAAGTTGGTGTTTGGGTTGTTTTTTAAGCTTGGCCTCCTCCATGATATCAGTGTTTTATTAGGAAGAAGGGGATAATGGACACAGGGTAAACAACTCACAGCATATGTTATACCTTATCTCTACTGTCATTTCCTTTTCTAATTGAGAGTTCATGGCCTATTTCAAAAAATCTTGGGTCAGTATTTGAAATTACCTGGTATGAACTCTTTCAACATATTTGGATGTCCTAAAGACATTCAAACTCAATGTGTCCTCAAAAAAATTACCTTCTTCCTGAGTATGTTTCAACTCATCTGTGTGAATAGCAGCACTACTGTCAACCCAGTTATTCAAACCAGAAACTTAGGTGTCATCCTTATTTGTTCCTCACTCCTCATATTCAGCCAGTAACCAAGCCTGTGGTTTTGATTCCCATTGATCTGGTTTCTACTTCTGTATTCTTTCCTACCAATATCTAGCAGTGTATGAAAAGCATAATATGAGATCTGTCCAGAAAAAGCCCAGCCATTGTTAATATAATGAGAACAGTTTGTGCAACATCCGTTTAATCTGGCAGTCAAGGAGAGTGGACTGGAATGTGTGTGTGTGAACAACGATGACTTCACCGTACTAATCAGTGGGGGCAGTAGATGCCACTGAGTAAGCATACAAATTGTGTGACTATTGTAGTCAAAATGACTGAGTAGAGCAATGAATCTGCATCAGATTTTGCATTAATCTTGAATGTTCCTCTGTGGAAACTATATGATTCAGAAGGCCACAGCTACAGGCAACTGGTGATTGGCAGTGATTGGTGGCTTCATCATGACAATGTCCCCACCCATTCATGCATCATGTCTTGTGCAGTTTTTTGGAGCAACATCAAATCACCCAGGTGACTCTGCCTCTTTACAGCCCAGATTTGATGCCCTGCAACTTCTGGCTTTTCCTAAAACTAAAATCACCTTTGAAAGGGAAGAGATTTCAGACCATTGATGAGATTCAGGAAAATACGAAGGATGTAGTTGATGGCAATTGGAAGAACTGTGTGAGGTTCCAAGGTGCCTATTTTGAAGGAGACTGAGGCATCATTGTCCTGTGTACAATGTTCCTTGTATCTTTTTCAGTAAATGTCTCTGTTTCTCATATTACATGGATGGATACTTTCTGGAAAGACTTCATATATCATGATCCAGTAAGATTTATGCCAGAATTACAAAGGTGGTTAAGTTTTAGGAAATCTACCAATATAACTCACTATATTAATGAATTAAAGGAAAAATATATAAGATCATAGACTGAGGAAAGCATTTAATAAAGTTAACACCTTTGTCTGCAGATAAAACAAATAAGAACAAAATACATAGGAATTAATTTAGCTAGGGAGATGCAATACTTGTATACTAAAAACTATAAAACAGTGCTGAAAGAAATTAAAGAGAATCTAAGTACTTGTAAAAACATCCTTTGTTCATGAATTGGAGGCTTAATATTGTTAAGATGGCAATACTGCCAAAAGAGATCTACAGATTCAATGCAATCATTATCAAAATTCCATTGTCTTTTATTTATTTATTGCAGAAATGGGAAAACTGACCCTAAAATTCATATGAAATTACAAAGAATTTTGAATAGTCCTAGTCAAAACAATTTTGTAAGTAACAAAACTGAAGGGCTTACACTTTCCAATTTCAGAATGCCTTCCCAATTCCAAGGCTACAGTAGTAAAAATCAGTGTAGTCCTAGTATAAGGATGAAAATATAGGTAAATAGAATAAAATTGAGACTCTGGAAATAAACCCAAAATCTATGACCAATTTATGTTTGACATTGATGCCAAGATTATTCAGTGGAGGAAAATGATCTCTTCAACAAATGGTGCTGGGACAGCACCACAAGAGGAAAGAAGAAAGTTGATTCATGGCTCACACCATATAGAAAAATTAACTTAAAATAGATAAAAGACCAAAATATGACAGCTAATACCATAAAATTCTTAGAAGAAAAAATAGGACTAAATCTTCATTTTGTTGGATCTGGCGATGGTTTCTTAGATATGACACCAAGAAACACAAGCAACAAAAGAAAAAACAGATAATTTTTACTTCATAAAAATTAAAAACTTTTATAGATCAAAGGACAGTATCAAAAAAGTGAAAAGAAAACCTACAGAATGGGAGAAAATATTTCTATATTATATATTCAGCAAGGATCTAGTGTCCAGAGTATATCAAAAATCTCTGGCAATTAAATAAGAAAAAGGAAAGAAACTCAATTAAAAGCTGGGAAAATGAATTGAATAGACATATCTCCAAAGAAGAAATACAAATAGCTAACAAGTGTATGAAAATACACTCAACATCATTAGTCATTTAGAAAATGCAAATCAAAACGATGATAAAATACTACTTCACATTTACTATGATAGCTATAATAATATTTAAAAAGGAAAATAACAAATGGTGGTGAGAATGTGGAGAAATTGGAATTCTTGTACACTTCTGGAGGGAATGTAAAATGGTACAAACACTGGAAAACATTTTGGCAGTTCCTCATTGAATTAAACATAGAATTGCCATATGACCCAATGATTCCATTTCTGGGTGTATACCCAAATGAACTCAAAACAGGTGTTCAAACAAAAACTAGTACATGAATGTTCATAGCAACACTATTCACAATAGCTAAAAGAGGGGAACAACCCAAATGTCCATCAACTGACAATAGATAATAAAATGTGGATTAAGAAAATATTATTTGAATAGAGAAATAAAGTACTAATACGTGCTATGACATAGGTGAACCTTAACATTATGTTACATAAAAGAAGCCCAACATAAAAGGCCATATTGTATCATTCATATGTATGAAAAGGAATATTTTATTTTTAAATATATTTTATTGATTGTGCAATTACATTTGTCCCAATTTTTCACCCTTGGATCTCTCTGCCCAGTAACCTCCAGCAATCCTCCTACTCCTTAATTCATGTCCATGGGTCATGCATATAAGTTCTTTGGCTTCTTCATTTCCTAAACTATTCTTGACATACCCCAGTCTATTTTGTACCTACCAATTTATATTTCTTAATCCCTGTACCTTTCCCCCACTCTCCTACTTCTGCCTCCCAGCTGATAACCCTCCAAATAATCTCTATATCTATGATTCTATTCCTGTCCTGTTTATTTGCTTAGTTTGTGTGTTTTTTTTAGATTCAATTGTTGATAGTTATGAATTTGCTGTCCTTTTAATATTCATAGTTTTGATCTTCTTTTTCTTTTTTTAAATTTTATTTTAATCATTGTTCAAGTACAGTTTTCTCCCTTTTACTCCCATTCCAGCCCACCCACCCAACCCTTCCCACTTCCCTCCCATTACCACCCTCCCCCTAGCTTTTGTCCATGTGTCCTTTAAATTTGTTCCTGTAAACCCTTCCCATTCTCTCCTGAAATTCCCTCTTCTCTCCCCCCTGGTCACTGTCAGCCTGTCCCCTATTTCAGTGTCTTTGGTTATATTTTTCTTGTTTCTTTGTTTTGTTGTTTAGGTTCCTGTTAAAGGTGAGATCATATGGTATTTGTCTTTTACTGCCTGGCTTGTTTCGCTTAGCATAATGCTTTCCAGCTCCATCCATGCTGTTGCAAAGGGTAGGAGCTCCTTCTTTCTTTCTGCTGCATAGAATTCCATTGTGTAAATGTACCATAGCTTTTTGATCCATTCATTTACTGATGGGCATCTAGGTTGCTTCCAGCACCCAGCTATTGTAAATTGTGCTGCCATGAACATCGTGATCTTCTTTTTCTTAAGTCCCTTTAACATTTCATGTATTAATCATTTATTAATGATGAACTCTACAAGCTTTCCCTGGTCTGGGAAGTAGTTTATCTGCCCTTCAATTTTAAATGATAGTGTTGCTGGATAGGTTAATCTAGGTTGTAGGTCCTTGCGTTTCATCAATACTGGCAATACTTCTTGCCAGTCTCTTCTTGCCTGCAAAGTTACTTTTGAGAAATCAGCTGATAGTCCTTATGGGTACTCCATTGTAGGTAACTCTGCTTTTCTCTTGCTGCTTTTAAGATTCTATCTTTATCTTTTAAACTTTGGCATTTTTATTATGATGTGTCTTGGTGTGGTCCCTTTTGGGTCCAACTTGTTTGGGATTCTCTGTGCTTCCTGGGCTTATATGTCTATTTTCTGTGCCAAATTAGAGAAGTTTCCTTCATTATTTTTTCAAAAAAGTTTTCAGTTTCTTGCTCTTCCTCTTCTTTTTCTGGCACCCCTATGATTCAGATGTTGGTACATTTAAAGTTGTCCCAGAAGTTTCTAAGCCTATCCTTGTTTGTTTTTCTTTTTTTTAATTGTTTTTCTTCCTGCTGTTCTGATTGAATACTTTTTCCTTCCTTGTGTTCCAAATCATTAGTTTGAGTCTTAGCTTCCTCCTCTCCACTGATGGCTCCCTGTCAATTTTTCTTTATTTTGCTTAGTGTAACCTCCATTTCTTCTCTTATATTTTTTCCATACTCACTGAGTTCTTTGAGCATCCTGATCACCAGTGTTTGGAACTCTGCATTTGATAGGTTGGTTATCTCCATTTTGTTTAGTTCTTTTTCTGGGGTTTTGTTCTATTCTTTCATTTGGGCCATATTATTTTGTCTCCTCAATTTGGCAGCCTCCTTGTATTTGTTTCTGTGTATTAGGTAGAGCTGCTTTGACTTCCTGTAAAAGGCACCTGTCTGGATGAATGTGGCTTCTTTAAATCCTTGGTTGTCAGACTTCCATATAGCTCCATTTTCTGATGGTTCTGGTTGTTATTCATTTTGAGAAATAGTTGTAATCCTTTCTGTGGTTATGTAAGGAGGTGAAGCATGTCTACCTATGCCTCCATCTTGACCATATGTCCCAATATTTTATTTCCATATATATATAAAGGAATATGATTCCACATATATGAAATATCAAGAATATATAATTCACAGAGACATAAAGCAGATTAATGGTTACCAGGGGATAAGTGCAAGGCATCTACTTACTGGGCAGTCATTTCCTTCTGGGGTAATAAAAACGTCCTGGAACTATATGGTGGTGATCACCGCACAACATTGTAAATACACTAAATGTCATCAATAGTAAATTTTATGTATACTTTACCACAAAAAAAGCAAAAAGTTCAAAAGCAATCAAAGAAATGTCAAACACTGAGTTGAATAATAACATAAGTTACTTCCTCAAACTTCTAGAAACCTATTCTAATAATACTAAACAATAAAGCATTAGAAGTCTTACCAATATAGTTGGGAATACACAAGGATATCCATATTATTCCTACTACCAGCACTGGACTAGAAATCTTAGGCAATGCACTAAGACAAGAAATAGAAAGTCCTTTTTGATCTTTAAAACCATAAATGTTTTCAGTGCCCTTTGTATGAAGTTAATAATTAAAGCCCGCAGCATAGGTGAATCCCAAAGGAGTTATTGAAGTCAAAGGATAACAAGAGGTGAAGCTTTAACTTTTCAAAGTTCTTGTGTGTGAGAGGGATAAGGCAGAGATTAAAGAATAAGAATCAGGAAAGAACAGAGGAAAAGAAACTAGCATAATATGTTACCATAGGAGCAAAGGTTAACCATGTGGGGAGAGTTTCAGGAAAGTGATATATTGAATGGTGAGGATGTAGATTCTGTGGAGAGGTTGGAGAGAACAAAAACTAAAAATGCCATTTACTTTGTTCAGCCTGCTACAATGCTGTGTTCTGATTTGTAGAATTCACTTGCAATCCTTTTGGTTCAAATGTTGGTAGTGATGTATGACCCCAAGAGAGCAGACTGTTATCATGTCTTGTGGTAAAGAAATATTTTTCCTCATCATATATTTTACAAAGCAGGTTTTGATTCTATTTATTTAAGTATATATTTGGTACAGAATTCTGTAATGGATCCTGTAGGTGAAACAGCCCCAATCTCATTTCTTCTCCAGAGATGCTAGGAAATACATGAATATTTAACTTGTTGACTTCATGCAAAATTACTGTTGTGGAGTGTTCTTTCCATTGTTCTGTTCCTTACCCCATTCCTCCACAAATTCATACTTACCCTGTTGTGCTCAAGTCATCCATCTCTAGGATGGTTTCTCTTACTTCCCCAAACTGTGTTCACCACTCTCTTCTTTGTGTATTTAACTTTTTTTGTAAATTGTATTTGACTTTGCTGATATGTGTGTTTGTGATGATGGCATTGGTGTTATTGCCTGCACTGGGCTGGGAGCTTCCTGAGAACAGAGACTCTGATTCTTCTGTCTCTGTGACCCCAGTACCTAGCTATTATTTGCCCAGTACTTGGTTGCTTGTAAAATATTCGTTGAATAGGATTGCAGTGAACCATTGCTATGGGGCTATATGCAAAAAGCTCTGGGAGCACTGAAAAAAGATAGGCAAGGCTTCAAATTCTCTAGGCATGGGGAAAGGGTTTTCTTGACAGAAGAAACAGTAAGTGTAAAGGCATGTAACTATGAAAGACCATGCTTGCTACAAAAAAGGTGGGAACTCAGTGTGATGAGCATGCAGAGATGAGACTGGTGAGGATGGTGTGATCCTGATGATATGTACCATAAGGTATGTGAACTTCACTAACAGGGGCTCCACCAGAGGTTTTTAAGTAAGACAATGACATGAGACTTGTTTTGTTGTTGTTGTTGTTGTTGTTGTTTGTTGTTTGAAAGCTAACTCTAGGGCCCTAATGTAAACTATGGACTTTGGGTTATAATGATGTGTCGATGTAGGTTCATCAGTTGTAACAAATGTACCCCTCTTGTGGAGAGCTTGACAGTGGGGGATGGCTATGCACGTGTGGGAGCAGGGGGTATATGGAAAATCTCTGTACTTTCCTCTAATTTTGCTACAAACCTAAAACTGCTCTAAAGAAGAAAATCTACTTTTTACAAAAGGTAATTCTAGCAGTCATGGGATTCTCATGGATGGCCTTTGTAAGATCACTTTCTTCATGTGTTCCAGAAGTGGGAAGATCTGATTTTTTTTTTATTGGGCACATGACTGTCAATTGTCACAGTCCTACAAATCACAGAGTCTAGGCATGGTCTTCTGACCAGAAACCAGAAGTGAAAAAGAAGACCTTAGCAAAATGTCAGAAGTTTGAGCCTAGGAAAATAGGTCTCATGTTTTTCAGTGGGAAGTATTAAACTGGACAAGCAGAGGGCCAGAAGAACAAGGCTGTATCCAGAAGCCACCTGGCCAAGAGACAACAGAGAACTGGGAAGGCGGAGAACAAAGGCAAGAGTATCATGAAGTTGGGAGGTTCCTCAACTGGACAGAAACCATTTCTTTTAGGATTACAGATGTGGGTGTGTTTACTGAATCTCTCTGTTGCTTCTGAGAGAATTCTTGAAAAAGCACTGTGGCAGGGCTTTAAAAGAACAAATAATCTTCATTTTTAACACTGTCCCCACCATGCTAGTTGTGTTCTTTGGATGTGTTTCTTAATTTCTCCAGCCCCCTATCTCCTAATATGTAAAATTAGGGTAATGGTACCTCATTATCTTTGGAGAATTGGCATGTTGTGCAGTTAGGAAAAGCTATTCCTTTGCCAGTATGTTTCCTAGAGTGGGTGGGTCATGGTTCTCACGCTATATCTTGTCTGTAGAAGGTAGTGCTGATAGCTCTGCTCCCCAGTTGGGCTGCCCTGAGGGAAGAGGCCTCCACATAGTATGACTGTGGGAGGCCTGGCCTTTGGTTTTGTGTGTGCCCAGTGTCTGCTGAAGCTGCTTCTGTTTGTGGCTTGGCCTCTCTGCTTCCTACTCCACCTATGAGGAGCCACACTGTCTGTTCTAAGAGCCAAGCCTGTCTGCTACTGCTGGTTCCTGGGAATCAGCCACTTCCCTCTTCTGGGGAAGCACATCCTCACAGCATGGATGACCACCACTGGGAAATCCACCCCAGCCTGAAATAAGACAATTTCAAAGCAGCGATGTGGAAAAACAAATTATGAACTGAACAAACTCTTGTGTGTCTATTGAGTGTGTCTTCCCAGCTCAGCTGTGGTGGATACCCACAGGCGGGCAGAGAGAGTGAGAGGGCCTCAGATCACCATGAAGTCCTCCAAAGAGCCAGCTTATGGACAGGGATAACACCCACCCTCTAGGCTTGTTATAATGCAGTGGTTCCTAGACTTAAAAATTGTATGAATCATTAAACTTCAATATCATTTTGGGGTCTGATATCATACCAACATTATTTTTTGTCAAAAGATATTAAAAACATACAACACCAAAACAAAACTTTCATACACTCTGATCATGGTGAAAAGGATTTTACTGCACAAGGAATTCTAGAAAGAGAATGATATAAAAATAAAGAATATTTTTTAAAAATTTGAAAACTTTCACTGTCAATAATTGCAGACTAGGCAATTTGGACCAACCCTCCTGTTGAGAATAACTAGAAAAGCTAAACAAAATATATTAAAAATAATTTTTAAGGTATCAAAGAGACAAGGAGCTACTGAGCAAACTACTGTTTCAAGATCTAAGAGAAGAAAGAAGTCCAGAAAAGGAGATCCTAGCATTCAGGGTCTTTATGGGAGCTGGATGAGGTGGCTGAGAGGCTGACTAGCACTTTTAACAGTCTCATGTGGCTAAGGGAGCAAAGTTGGAATTCAAGACCTATGAAAGTGGTTGACTGACCCCTCCCACTGCTGCCCCTTTGGTTGAGATCTTAAAAGGCAGCACCTTTACAAGTAAGAGTGAACTTTGGGTGTTCATAGCCCAGCTTTGAAGGGTATTAGTCTTTGAATTTGGATTAAGGTAAGCCTGGATTGCTAGTGTGCCTATGCACTCATAAAAAACATGTAGAAATCCTCTCTAGAGGAAAATAATACCCTAGGTCTCAAAATAATTCCACAAGTAATTTCCCAAATACAACCTGTAGCACTCAATAGAAGATAACCAAGCACACATGGGGAAAAGACAACATGAACTGAAACCAGGAGAAACAACAGATAATTGAACAGACCCATATAGGCTCTAGATATTGGAATTCTCAAATACAGATCTTTAAAATAACTATGCTTAATATTTAAAAGAAAAAAGGGGAAGATTAAGAATTTCGGCAGAGATCTGGGGACTATAGTAAGGGACATAGTAGATATGAAAAAGAATCAAATATAAAATCTAGAACTATAAAATATAATAGCCCCAATTAAGAATACAATATGGGTGATAGTTTTATAGAAGATTAGACACAGTTGAAGGGAAAATTAGTGAAAGGGAAGCTAGGTCATTGGAGATGATCCAGAATAAAGCATAGAACGACAAAAAGAATAAAAAACATAGAAGAGAGGGTAGGGGACATCAAGGGTGAAAAGATCTAACATGCATGATGAATTTTTGGAATCCCAGGAGTAGAGAGGAGAGAACATGGGGTAGAAATTATATGTAAAGAAATAAAGGATAAGAATTGTCCTAAACTGGTAAGATCATCAGGCCACAGATTCAAACCCAAATAAGTTAAATATAAAGAAACACACACCTGGGTACATCACAGTAACACTATTGTAAACCAAATATCAAATCTTGAAAACAGAGAAAAAAGACAGAAAAAAGGAGCAAAAAGTAGACTGATACCTAATTTCTCAAAAGAAACAATGAATGACTTCTCAACAGAAGCAGTGAAAGCCAGAAAACAATGAAATGTTATCTTTGATGTGCAAGAGAACTGCCAAGCTACTATTCTAAACCCAGAAATATAAGTGTAAGAATGACAATTAAAAGTTAAGAAAATGTATTATCAGCATACTGCAAAATGGAAATATAAAGGGTGTTCTTCAGGCAGAGAAAACATATCATATGGAAGCTCAGAGATGCAGGAAGACATAAGAGCAACAAGAAAGGCAAATACATGGTAAATCTAGAGTAGTATCAACTGGGACAAAATATAGGGAGCGTTAAAATACATAGTCTTGGCATAACATTGTGGAGGAGGAGTTCATAAGGAAGGGGTAAAAGTATCAAATAACACTAGAACTTGATAAATCAAGGATACATGTCATAATGTCTAGGATAGCCCCTAAAATACACTCTACATGCGTATTTCTAAGCAAATGATGGGATGGGTGGATTAATAAAACAATATTCCATCAATCCAAAAGAGGACATGAAAGGAGGCAAAAGGAACAAAGAACAGGTCAGACAACTTAGAAAGCAAAAGTGGTAGATTAAAACTCATATAAATCAGTGATTACATTAAATGTTAATGGATAAAGCGACCAATTAAAAGATAAAGTTGTCAGATTAAAATCTAACTCTATATTCTTTGAAAGAAACACATATAAAATATGAGAGGGGAAGTTGGTTGGACTCCGTGTGGGTGGTGTGTGTGTGTGTGTCTGCATGGGTAGAGGGCACCCATGTCCTTATTTTCAAAGGAGGGATAGTAAAAAGGCAGTAATAGATAATTTGGTTAAGTGTTTACTACAGAACTAGACCTAGCATTCTATGCAGCTCGCCTCAGTCGTTAGTGTCCCGAGGGGCAGCCACACCAGAGCAGTGGTGGGCACACAGTGATCACAGAAGTTGGCATCACACTGCGGGAGTGTTTTCTGAGCACAATTGCTCCCAAATCCAGGATGTGATGTTTTTGCTTTCAAAATAAAAACTCTGCAGAAAACAATTTGATATTTAGTCAAGCAAAACAAATCTTCCTTCTCCCCCACTCCGCCAGCCAACCCTTCTCTCATACTCAATCAAAAGTTGGGATGTGGATGCACAGAAGCCTGAATGGTATCACACTGACTTTGCAGTCAAGAGGTGGAAGAAGAAGGAGCTTTAAAGTCAGAGATTTCCCCCTAAGTCTGTTCTTGGCAGCTGTGTGACCTTGGGCAAGTTAGTTAACACACCTACATTCAATTTCTTCAGCACTGTGCAGGTAATCCTACCAGCCCCATAGGTTGTTAGGGTTAAATGAGATCCTGTGAGAGTTTTTCTGTCTTTTGCATGGAACTTCCCTCTCCAATTACCTCAGGTGTGTGGGCCAGCACCTACAATCTCAAATCTGAGACCACCTTGTCCAACTTTTGTTTCCCAGCTGACAAAACTGAAGCACAGAGAGGTCAAATGCTAGCTGTGTGATCTTGGGCAAATTGCTTAATCTCTCTGGTCCTAGTTTCCTCATCTATGAAATAGAGATGGTAATAGCAGCCTCACTGAGTTTTTGTGAAGATTGAATGAAGAAAATGTTTGTAAACGACCTGGCACTGGGTAGCCTTTTGGCACATGGTAGAGCTACTATTTTTTAAAAATGAATACTGGTATTTTGTGTAGCACTTGAGAAGTCATTCCGCTCTGAGGTATTAAGAGCTGGCAGGCTGCAGCCATTCAGTCCCAAACCCTGGAGTTGGTGGGTTATCCTGGGGAGACCTTCCTCACGGGGTCAGGTAGAGTTCAGTGAACTCGCAGAGAAGCTTGATTTTAGACGCTCCAAGGTACATCCACTCATCTCCTCTCAACTCCCTCTGCCTGTTATTAAACTGGTAGTTTTTACAACATCAATAAAGAACTTTCCTACCCAATTACCCCAGACAATAGGCTGAAAAGCAGTTTCGACTATGAAAACTTCGTGTTGGGTTCATTTAGATTGTTTTGCTGTGTCAAATCCTCACTTGAGTTCAAAAGTTCAGCTGAACCATGAACTTTGTAATTTCACAGCAGGCAGTTCTACAAATATAGTGGAAAGTGAAAAAACATACACTATTTAAGGTGGGCTTGTCGAATTGTATATAATCTGGTTAGGAATGGGTATACGTGAAATAACCCTTAATTTGCAGCGCATAGTAACACATCAAAAAGAAAGGGAAACAAAATTAAGCCAAACAGTTCCTTGAGTTACCTGACCTCCGAGGCTTCTGAGACAACTCGCATTTGTGACTAATCATTAGTGGACAAACTAAAGCCAGCTAATCTTGTTAATAAATTGTGAAGTCCTGTATACCTCCTGGTTTTAGTGGTGGCTTTCTGCCTGTCTGAAACAGGCAGCGTATCAAAACAAAAGGGTCATGACTTTATGTATTTGTTAAAGTTAGAGTCCACGTTCTCATATAACTCAGGCTTGATTTGACCTGGTTACACAAGTGTAGGTGGAGCGAAAGTTTCACAGGAGTGAGATTAATGCTGGGCTTTCATTTGTCTACTAATAAAGACACACATACACACACACATACAAGTTCAAGAACCCTCATTTTGTAAGCTTCGTGTTTGTGCAGCTCACATTCAGGAGTAAAGAAAGCGAGATAACAAACTCACTTGGGTTTGGCATCTTTCAGCTTGTTCCCAGCGAGTCCTCAATACCATGGACTAGGGTTTCCCATGGCATCAACATTTTCTTTCTTTGTTACATGCGACGGTGTTTCTCGGTTTTTTAAGGTGCAGCATAGAAACCTGAAAGGGCAACTTAAGGCAGAGAATTTGGGGTAAGGGGGTCGGGCGGAGCAAGGCACATTTTTACATAGCAACTGTCTTTTCCCCTCTATTTACTAAAGGCTGGTCTGTGAGGTCAGGAGAGGAAAGCTGTGCTTGGTCATTTGTGGAAGCAGAGAGGAAGAGAAGGGGTGAGAAGGTCAAGTCCTGTGACAGATGGCTCCTCATGAGTTAAATGGGACTGACTTTTTTGAAAGCAGGTTCCCTTCTTCCTGACATTTATCTCAGAGTTGCCAGGATTGTAGCTCTAGCTGGCTCAGGACACTTTTCAGAAAAATCCCCCAGTGGAGAGAGTCCAATGCTAGCCTACTGTCTTTACCGGTGTGCGTTTCCATACAGGAATGCATTGTCCACTTCAGTCAGGAGTCAGTGAAACTTTCTGTTGTTTTTTTCCAGACATAAGTCATCACAATAAATTTAGTGCCTCCAACTGAGAACCACAATCATAAAGGGGGAGAGAGTGGAGTGAAGACTGTGAGTTTGGTTGACCTAGTTAAAGGTGGTCTGTCTTCCTGGGGTTGTAAGGCTGGGAGGAAAAACAAGGGTCACCGCCTTTGTGGCCGAATGAACTGAGCTGCTCAGATTTTACAGCCCTGCTTCTGGTTGACCTGCCCTCCAGAGCGGGGCTGGGTGTCTCCTGATGAGGCCAGGACAGGCGGGGAGTTGGTGGCATTCTTTTAAAGGGCTCATAACATATAAAGAGTGACAGGAGTTTTTGTTCATTCAGAAAGCACTTGTGAAGAATGCACGTCAGGGGAACAAGGAGGGTTGGTCAGGCAGAGGTCAGGTAGAAAGGGAGAGACTTTTGTGGGGAGACGCCAGGAGGCGAACACAGGGAATGGGAGCTGAAGTCAGGTCTGCACCCCTGGGTGTGGCTGTAGAACAGTGAGATGGGGATTTGGGTTCTCAAGGGACAAAAGTGCACATGGCAGTGACTCCAGAATAAAAGGGAAGTGTGTGGAAAAGCAGAAAAGAAACCAGACTTCTGGGGGTGTCAGGCCAAGAAGGTCTACATAGGCTTTGGAAGGAGCTAATTTAGGGTGTGTTTGCGTAGAAGAAATGAAGGTGATAGGCAGGAGGAGATGGCGTTGCTCACTGTGGCTCTCTGCCCTGGCCCTATGACTTACCTGCCTCAGTGCATTTCACTCTGCCTTAGTTTGTAGGACTCTTAATAGCTGTCCAGAGGTTACCATAACTAGCAGTTACTTGTCATCTTCTCTGTATCAATATCTTTGCACATATTATCTCTAATCCATAAGCAGTCCTGCATGGCATATATTAGGATCTGTAGCTTATAACTGGGGAAACTGAGGCCCAGCTAGAAAGTTGCTGGGATGGTCTAAAAAGCAACTCCCCTGATGTTAGGCCTCAAGGGGAGGGGGGCCTCACTTGAGGCCTTGGGTGGCGAGGACAGAAACGGCTGCCTTTGCGGATGGCCATGGGCTACCAGCAGAACTGCTTGGGTGTGCACTTCCATGCTCTGGGATGGATTTGAAAAGCCCCAGGCTGTCCCAGTGTGACATCCTTGGCCAGGAGGGTCCCAGCATCCCTTCTGTAGCCACAACAAGGTTGGGCAAGGTTTTGAATTCGGATTCCTGTCCAACAGGAGTTTGTAAGAAAGTATAAAACTCCTTTTAAATGGACTCACTAAGTCCAGTATAGTTTGCAAAACTTGTCAGTGATGAGAAACACAAAAGAGAAAAAAACAGGTTCCATTTGCTCTGTATGTGTTAACTTCCCTTCCATTCCCAGGGCCATTAGCCTGCCCCTGAGGTGCTTGAGATGCCAGGTACCATGTCTGGGCTGTGTGATCCATCCCCCACACCAGAGCTGGTTGGACAAGAGGGCTGCCAACTTCTGAACCTGCCTGGAAAAATAAGCCATGCCCTTGGGGAGGGTTAGCTTTGGGAAAATGAGCAAAGAGTGAGTATATAGGGGAAACCGGGGCTAAGAAGTCAGCATTTGGAAGAATTGAGAGAAAGGAGAAGCCATTCTAGATAATGAGAACAGCATGATAAAATCTGCAAAGGCGATGGTCTCTCTGTCACATTCGGGGGACAGTCACTTGGCCACGTTGCCCAGGGTGGAAGGTTGGTGTAGGGGAGGGATAGGAGATGGGGAGGAGGGTGTGGCCCACATTGGATGGTTGGGGCAGAGCCTCGGATGCCAGGTGCCAGGCAAGGCACGTTTGTCCATAGACTATGGGAAGCTATTGAAAATTAAGTGTGGGGAAGAAGGCAGGAAGTATATTTTCAGAATATCAACCTCAAAGCAATGTGCAGAATGGATTGAAGAACATGAATCTGGTAACTAATTAATGTCTGACAATAATCAACCGTCATAATCACAGTTTGGGCTGCCTCTTAAGTGAACACAAAGATGATCATTATATGAATAACTTGTGTCTCTGCAGCCTCCTCTATTCTCAAACTGATTGCTGGTTTCTATGTACTCGCCACATATTATTTAGCACTTCTATTCTAGCAGTGTGCTTGTCCCTCTGTTTAGCACTGACAGCCTCTGCTTCATATAGTTATTTATATGTCTGTCTCCACCACTCTAGCACCTCCCTGAGGAATCCAAATCTTCAATTTGAGTCTGTTTCCTAGAGCATGCCTGGACTAAGATTACTGGAGCCAAGGAGATCTCTATCAAAGAAATAGCAACCCTGCCTCCTGGTTCCTGAACTTGGCTTCCAGGGTGGAATCTATTATTAAATAAATAAGGTGTTACCCAAATCAAACAACTCTTAATGACCCAGAAAAAATAATTCAATTCACACACACACAAAAGTAAAGAGAAGACCAGACGTCTCAGCAGCATGGCTCACAGTAAAGTCCGAGCGTGCTGGTAGCAATGTGATTTCACAGTTAATTTTGCAAGACACCCATGCAGTTTCCTGGAGAAGGTGGACTCCTGCTCTGCAGACTTTGTTTACAAGTGCTCATGGATGAGGAAGAAAGCTAGGGGTCATTCCCTCCTGCATTCATATGAACTGAACCTTTCTAGGTGCCAGGCACTGGGCTAGGTCCCGAGGCTGCAAAGACCAAGAGGACCTCTCTCAGCCCTGGGGTGTGGGAAGGTGAGATGTGCCAGTTAATCCAGTGTGACAAATCCAGGGTTCCGCAGAGGCCGGCTCACGGGAGTTTTTAGGAAAGAACCATCGGTTCTGCCATTGGTGGAGTGCTGGGGCCTGGAAGACTTCCTTGGGGAGATCAGTTCTGAACTAGGCCTTTGAGGATGAGAAAGTTGGATGGGATGGAATAGGGTGAGGAGAGGAGCATGTCAGGCAGGGGACATTGAAGGAACAAAGACAGAGGGGCTCAGGGTTTTATAAGCAAAGCTGCTATAGGCATTTTGGCCAGGACTGTTATAGACACTACCCAGTCCCCAGTTAAACTGCACTCATTTACACCCCTTCTCTACCTAGCACCCAGGAGTGACAACCAGCACCTTCCAAACATTTGCAAAGTCCCAAAGGGGAGGAGGGTGTGTGTGGGGGGGTGGGGGGGTTCAATGCCATCCTGCATGAAAACCACTGAAAGGAATGCTTGAGACGGGAAAGGGGGACACCATTCTGTACATAGGCCCTTGTTTGAAGAAGGCTGGACCTCTTCCTTGGTGTGTGGGTAACCAGAGCAAATTCTGGACAAAGGAACAATCTGGTCAGAGGGATCTGTGTTTATAAAGGTCACTCTGACCTCAGGGTGAGTGGTAGATTGGAACAGGCAGAGGCTAAGTCCAAAGTAGATTCTTTCCCTCCCTCCCTCCCTCCCTCTCTCCCTCCCTCTCCCCCTCCCTTCCCCCTCCCTCCCTTATTTTTTTTCTCCCTTTCATTCTTCCTTGGGGTCTCTTCTTACCTACACACAATTAGTAAGTTAATTGTCCTCGGCTTTTCCTTGGCCATTCACTTGGGAATCTCAAAAAAAAAAAAAAAAAAATGGAGCCTCTTTCCCATGAACTGCCCTGCTTCCTGGAAAACCGCTTTTCTGAAGTGGTCGTAATTGATCTCAGCTGCCACATGCAGGTCTTGTGCTTTGTGTAATCTTTACCTTATGGGGCAGGAATGATTGCACCTATCATACGGATGAAGAAACAGAGGCTTAGAAGTCTGAATCTAAATCCTAGGTGTTTAACCACTCTGCTATAGTGACTGTGGAGTTTTGCTGGCATTTCACTATTAATTTTTTAAAAATCAGCAGTGTGGTACCCAAGGAAATATCTCTGAAAGGTGGGGACTGGTTCCTTTGCCTTACTTTTCCATCAGCTTCTCAGGATACTGAAACCTCTCCTGTAAGCCTCAACAGGCCACCATGCTTTAGTTAGAGGCTTTGCTTGATATAAGAGCCCCCAGGCCTTCAATTTCCCCTTTGGGGAAAAATTATTTTACTGAAAATCACACACTGCCCCCCACTCTCCCCACATCTTTAGCCAAGATGTTCTCATTTTCTTGGAGCCAGAATAAACTGGCAGGGTGCTAGAGTCAACACCGGCTGGGACCCGTGTGCGCTTCCGCTGGCTGCGGAGGGATAGACCAGGCAGCAGCATCCTTCAGCTCAGCCGTTCTCCCGGCCTGATTTATTGCTCCCGTCTCTTGCTCTGGCTTTTTGCTAAGATTGCCTTCCAAAATCTTCACTGCTAATCCAATATTGTCCATGTGCATTTTCGCTTTGCCACTGTTGACGGAGAGCTCTGGGCACACGCCCTGACACCGCTCGCTCCTGCCCTATCTGCAAGAGCCATCTCTAGTCTGTCAAAACTCAGATCTGTTCACATGCTACAACGGTGGCTTCTATCCAAAGCCACTTCCGCCCCTTCCCCGGCTGAGCACCCGGCTTCAGAGGCTTGAGGACTTGGCTCAGCATCTGTGAATCCTGACCCAGGTCTCCTAGGACGCTCCTTGGTCAATTGCATCAGAGGTCTGTTGTGAAAAAAAAAAAAAATGCAATAATGTTTTGTCAAGAGAACTAGAGCAGCCATTTATTTTGGCTCTTCCATATCGATTCAAGGAAATCTCTTCCCTCTCTTTTAAATTGTTCCTGGAGTCGTCAGGGTTTTGTGCTCAACCATTCGCCCAGGGCAAAACCCCTTCAATCCAGCCCCACTGGGTTGCACTTGCCAAAGTGGGAAACACTCAAGCAAAATATCTTCCCCAGAATGAGTGAAAGACTCCTTTTAAGGGTAGTTAATAAAAATCAGGCATCTCTTTTGGTGTAATTTTTCATTTCAGAAGCCAAAGTATAGCCTGGCTTTTAAGACGTGCGAGTCGCACAAGGCCTTCCTGAGGTGAATCGGAGTCTCCTTCCCGGCGCCCGGAGCTCTGGAGTTCCCGCTCTGACAGGAGCTCATCTGCGTGCGTGTCTGCCTCTCCCTCTTTCACATAGTTCACATTTTCCTGTCATTGCCATGTCACTCCAGCTGCCATGCATGAAACTAGTGTTTTCATTTTGACCTTTGGAATTTTTTTTTTCTCCTAGTGCCTAGAGATAGTAAAGCTGGACTATGAGTCTTCACTAGAAAAAAAAATTCTCCTATGCTTCTCCAAATTGCAGGGTGTCTAAGACTGGTCTGAGGATCTGCTTGTATCAGCAGCTGCCACTCAAGCCCTTTTCTTTAGGGTGGTGGAGAGGGCAGGTATGTGTGATTTGCCAGAATTCTCAAGATGATTCTGATAAACGCCATCGCGTACCGACTGAGACTCTCCGATCTAAATAGAGGCTGCTTTGTCTAAACTCACAGGGCTCTTGGTCAAGGTTTCCATTCTGAAACATCAATTAAGCCATTTAATAGTTTCGATATAGTAAAAATAGTTGAACTGGTTATGTACAGATGTCTGAATATGACTGTATTTTAAGTTCTTCAGTCTTTCTGAGTACACTCTAAACTTTTGCACAATTCCTACAGTTTGCTCCATAGGGCCCACCCAGTCCATTCTCTACCCTTTTCCACCCTGTTCTGTGTCCTAGGAAGCAGACCCCTAGGAACTGCATCACCTGCCTGCCTTAACCTCTCCTTTGGCCCCTCCTTACTGGTTAGGTGTGGCCAGTGGATATTAGCAGACCCCTAGGGAAGAGATAGATGCTAGGGTATTTCTTCCCCGTTCCCATTCTGTTTAAGCATTTGATTCTAGTAGAGGTTGCTTCTTTCAGAGACTCTGGCTCCCACAAGCTCCCACTCCTAAGGTTCTGGCTCCTCCTGCCTCCCAGTAACACTTTTGCCCCTTCTGGCCCAAAGGTGGTAATGAATCCCACTGTTGCTAGTTTTTAGTGCCTCAATTTCCCTTGTAGGTTCTCTCAACCCTGATTATAATTCTATATAAGGAGTCATTTCCCAGAAGTCTCCTAATTTGAACCATGTGACGTTAATTCTATTTCCTGCCTGAACCCTGAGAGGTCCTATACAAATTAGCTTTATATACATATATATATATATATATGAATGGCATCAAACAAGAAAGCCAACAGCTTTCCAAAGCATTGTTTTTTGGCCTTGGCTAGGTGGCTCAGTTGGTGGAGTGTCATCCCCATGCCAAAATGTTGTGGGTTTGATCCCTGGTCAGGGCACATGCCTAGGTTGTGGGTTCAATCCCCAGTTGGGGCCTGTATGGGAGGCATGATCAGTGTTTCTCTCTCATCTCTCTTTCTCTCTCTGCCTTCCTCCCTCTCTCAAATCAATAAATATCTTCAGGTGACGATAAACACATAAAAAACACCATTTTGTCTATCTTTAATAAGCAAAAAGGCATTTTAAGCTCTCAAGAAATCTCAGTCATTGTGAATAGTGTTCACTGTTGTAGAGAACTGTGAGCATTTCAGTGGCAGGCATCTGGTTGTTTGGTTTCTGGAAAGAGAGGCCCTGGGATGTGACATTGGTTAGGCCGCATTGGGCTGGTTGCCTAGGAAGGGGCCTCAGTAGGAATATTTGGGTCTTCAGGGTGAGAGAAAGGGAGCGTGTGGTGGTGACTAGGAACAGGAGAGAATGGGTCTGGCTTCCTTCCCCCACAGTCTCAGCAAAAAATGGAGAATGGAAAGCATCTTCAAGAACAGTGTAGTGGGCAAAAGCGTGGCTAGAATTTCCTGGAAAGAGATTGAGTGAGGTCCATGCTGCAGAATCGCCAAAGCTTGACATGGCTGCAGTGGCGCTGACATGTCAGCCCCTGTCTTCTCCCGTTGCTCTCCCCTTGTTGGTATTGGCTACTCAACCATATCAACCTTTACTTCTCAGCCACTAGATGCACCCAGTCGCTCACCCTCCTCCAGAAATAGTTTCCCTTTCACTGTCACTGCAAGGGCTTACAGACTTGAGTAGTTTCTAGGGTTTTATTTCCAATCCAGCATGTCTAAGATGATAGAGTGGTTGGTACAGTCAGAGGCAAGGCATAGACCAAACCACAGACTGGGCGCTAATGAGGGTAGAAAGCCAGCAGTTTGCCCCAGGTGCAAGAGGACTCATTGGGGCAATGTGCTCTCTTACTGGTGGAAGTTAGTCCCCTCCATATAGGAAACACATCGGTCTTATTGCTGTATGCCCGCCTGGAGCATGGTGCAGGGCACATGATAGATACTCAATAAGTATTCATATAATGCATGATAGTATCAGAAACATACTAATAGCTTATCCAAAACATCTTTGGGCTGAGTGATGAACCTAAAGATCATGTGGGCAAACTCTAATAAAAGGCATATTCTCCTAAGTTTAAAGGACATTGTAACTCCAATGTGATCTACTTACATCTTAACTTGAAACACTTCACCAAAAACTAAAGCCTCCACTTAGGAAGTTCCTTGGACCTACAGAGGCTCGTGTGTCCCCTCCTGCCCCCCTCCAGATGAAAGGGAGCCCATCTGGCACATGCTATAAACCAGATGTGCCGTAGGAACCAGCATAAAGGTCTCCCTGTGCTCACAATTCCTGTCTAGGAAGTCAGAGAACTTTTGGGAAATGCAGAGAAATGGCCAAATTGGTTTGCCATGGAATGTATAAACCCAACTGACCCCATGATTGGATTTCATCCTCTGACCACAAGAGTGCCAGGCAAGGGAAATGACTGAAGTTTTTCCCCATCCAGGGCCCATGAAGGCAAACTGATTGACTTTAAACTTTCAGGTTTTAATTTGCCCTCTACCCAGATGGCCCCTCAGGATGCATGGAGCAGCCCTTCCCCACTGAAAACTACTTGAACTTTTTTCTCTTTGGTTTCTTTGAAGATGGTGTTATCTGATGGAATTTTTTTAAAAAGTAATACATACTATTTTTGTAATTATAAAAGAAGTACATATTCACTGTAGGGAGTTCTGGAAGTCCCAAGAAAATATTAAAAATACCATTAAAAATCAACTGTAATCCCTCCAGCCAGAGATAACCTCACAGTGCATATTTTGGTATATTTTTTACTGGATTTTTTATAGGACTATATGTGAATGTAGGTGTATATTTTAAAAAATCAGAACCAATATTTTTCTAGCATAAATTACCCTGTTATAAATGAATATTCTGAAACATAAACATTCTCTCCACATTTTCCCAGGTTTGATGTCTAAAAGAGGAATTAGTGAATAAAAGACGCAAATATTTTTGAGGCTCTTGTTGAAAATTGTCCAAATGCCCTCCAGAAAGATTGTACCAATTTTTTTTCTACCTGTTGGATTGATTTCATCTTGGAAGGAAGCTTGCTTCTTCCCCTCAGACTGTTCTATGAGTTGAGGTTGTAGGGCAGGGGGAGGCTTTTTTGAGGGATGTAGTCCGTCTGTGACAGTTGATGGTGTCACACAGGTACTTTTTGCCTCCAGAGAAGAGGTGAGTGAGGTCAGCTCAGGAATGCCTTCCACCAAATATCCCATGGCTCCTTGAGTCAAAGACTGTGCTCTCAGGGACGCTCAGCTTCTGGCCTCTCTCATTTATTTGGGTATCAAGGGATTTTCTGGTGCTCTTAACATGCATTTTGTTGGTTACAAGCACCAATAAGTATACAGAACTAAATAAATACTGTATTTTGTCGTGTATAATGCACACTTCTTTGTCCAAATGTTTAAGGGAAAAATAAGGATGCTCATTATACGTGAGTAGTACCTGAAATACCTCATATCTGTTCTTGTGTTTTGTCATCATTTGTTACATAAAATTTCTGACACCATAGCATGTTCAAAATTAAATGCTAACATTCACTTATAACACCAAAAAGAAAACAACCCACCAAGTATCTAAATATAAATAAATAAATAATTGAATTAATAAATTAAAACAAAAGATTTTTTTCCCTGAAACTTTGGGCCAAAAACGTGGGTGCACATTATACACAGCAAATATGGTACCTGTTGAAGGAAAAATCTGGCAGCAGTGAAATGTCTTCCATAAATTCTGCTTCTGCTTAATCAGTCTGCTGCCTGCCACCAGGAATGCTGACTGGTATATCAGTAGCCCCTTCAGACTCAGTGTGCTCATCTGTGGAATGGGACTATCGGTGCCACCTCAGAGCACAGATGTGCAGACTGATGAAAGAACATGAAGAAGCCTGACCCCACACCATGGCGCACAGTAGAAGCTCAGCATATAGTGGGTTGTCTCCCTCGTTTTGGGAACCTCAGCTTACCTGGCCATAGAGACCCAGGTATGTTGGAGAGAGAAAAAATCAAGCTGTTTTACAGCAAGTTGTAAATATTGCTGTCATCATCTCAGTCAGCAATTTTTAACCTGTGTGCCACAGAATTTTTGAACATGCAATCAATATCTGACTATTTAGTCAGGGGCACTGACCTCTTTTCCCTTAGACTGTCAGATTGAAAAATGACAACAGCCACTGCAACAATAACCATCTGGTGTGACTGAATAAAAATTATACCTACTTTTTTTCAGATTGACAAAAATATATATTTTTAAATTTTATTTAAAAAGAGATAGATGGAATTCAGAGAATGGACAGGATAGGCACTAAACACTCTCATACCCAATGTATGGAAAGTATGGAATCACTGAGCATTGTTTTCCGTAAGTCTTGCTAAATGTCATTTTATTGGTCAAACCTCCCAAGAGTTGTATGTTGGTGTTTTGTTTTTTGTTTTCCCTCCCACAAATGCTTTCTAAAAGTCATGGCTGGTTATCTCTGTAACATTACCATTCTTATTTATTAAAAAATATTTACTGGGTACACACTATATACCAGACACTATTGAAAATGGACCCATTTGTCTCGCACCCATCATTAGTGGTCATGGGGATCGTTCCACCTCCCATTTTTTCAATGAAATTCTAAATAGTTCTTACCATTTGGACCGGTATTTATATAACCACATCCACTTTACTTTTTGGTACATCTCAGTTTTGTTTAACTTGATAGTCTTTCCTGGACAACTGAATACCAAAGCCTCTAAGAAGCTAACAGAAAGTTTACAGTTTTATTTTCTGGACTAGAACTCAAGTATTGGTGTGTGTGTGTGTGTGTGTGTGTGTGTGTGTGTGTGTGTGTGTGTATGCATCAGGGGCAGTGCTTTTGGTTCTGCAAAGAACTTCCAAACTAAAACTTATTCTCAGTGAATGGAAATAATACTTCAACAAAAGTCTTTTTTAAGAGTCTGCCTATATCAGTGACTTTCAAAATTTTCTACTTCAGCCCACAATAAAAAATGCATTTGATATCTTAACCCAGTTCCACGAAATAATAGTCACCATTACCTTGTCTGAGGCATTCTGTTTTTCCACTCCACTCCACTCCATCCCATTCTGTTTCTTTTTAAAAATGCTGATAGTAACCCACTAAATTGGTTTTATACTGTATGAATGGGTTCTGCTCTGGAGTTTGGAAAACATTGGCCTATATAATATCTTGAAAGTTTTAAAAATAGACCCAACACTAAAATCTATATTTGAAGGGTGGTTAAGATGTCCTAAATGTTTATTTTTTAGCCACCATCAAATATGCCAGTCTCACCATTTTTCTTTCATTTTAAGAAAGCTAAATTGGTTTGACCAGTAGCTCTCCCCGATTCCCCCCTTACCTCTACCTCCAATCTGGCAGAGGGCCCTGCATTTATTGCCAGCTTGGCTTGTGGCTGGAACTGATTGGTAGCCAAGAGGGGTGGCTGTGGCTTACCAAACCATCTTCATAGACCTAACCAGTGTTTTTTGTTTGTTTGTCTTAACCTGAAAAAACTGGCCTACGTTTGACTTGCAGTTGTTAGGAAAAAGGTTTATTGCAAAGACAGTGCAGGTGGTCCTTTGTAGGCACCTGACTCATTGTGGGGTGGGGGGGGGGCGCTGGGGAATTTCAATGGGAATGGAGTCTTGCCCCAGCCTGGAGACTACTCGGGAGGGGATGAGGGGGATGCAAATCACTGCTGCCATTCATCAGGCACTTAGCACGTGTTACACATGTTCTATAACTATCCAGTGAGTGGGGCATTATTATCTTCATTTCAGGGTGGAAGGGAGTATTGCCATTCAGATAGCCAGAAACAAGTTCCCAATGATGGAGCAGGTAGTGTGTAACAGAGCTAGAAACCAATTTTATCTCTTACCCACAGTGCTATAGCAGCACTTCCTCTTCTGTCTCTGGTCTGAAAAGAGGAGCAGGTAGATTTTTTTTTTTTTTGCTAGTGAGGCATTATGTGTGGGCTTTGAGGGATGGAGAGGTTGTTTCATAGGGTTCACTGGGAAAGATGCCATTCTTGTGTTCATATATCTCAGCTAAAATTTAAAATTCCAGGTGTAACACAAAGAAATAATTGGCAACTAGATGGGAACGAATATTATCATTCAGCTTGATAAAAACAACAGACTTCTAAGAACCACTTAGACTGTATTTGCTTTCTAACATGGTCTTTATGAAAAAAGAAGGAAAAAGATCAAGGTCCAAATAACATGGTTTTGGAATACATTTAATTTGTGATCTGGTTAATGTGTGCATTTAACACATTAAATGTGTACGGGTGTTGGGTTGTTTCCTGCTCCCCCAAGGGGTGATGTGTTACATATCTACAAGGCTAGAGGAAGAGGCTACTAAGGCTACTATGGAAACAGAGCAACATTGTAGGCTTGTACTATAAAAATTAGAGTAGATACAGAAATAAAACAAGTGTGTGTGTGTGTGTGTGTGTGTGTGTGTGTGTGTGTGTGTAGGGCTTCAGGACCTTCCAAAAAAGACTGATGTGGAGGCCCAGAAAGAAAGTAGCTAGTAGGGACTTAACACTCTGAGAACCAAGAAAGAATCAGCATGAATATTAATGACATTGTGACTGTTAGCTATTTTCTGGGCTATATAGGCTCAGTGTTAACATCCTGTAGTATGTTAATATGCTTTGTAAAGATCACCTCCTCTGAAACTACTGAAAGGAGTCAAAGTAGTAGGTTTATAATCAAGATCAGAGACCAGGTATACCTTTTTGGTATTGTACTAGACCTTTTTTCTTTGTGTGATGTTGTTATAGTTACATTTGATAAGTGAATTAACTAGAGATTTTTAGGCCAAATGGATATTTGTCTGTCCTATATAAACATTGGTGAAGTGTCTCTCTGGGCTTTAGCTTTCCAGGACTTAAATTGTCCATGAAATCACTGTTTTGCTCATTACATTTGCCAAAAAGAAAGTAAGGTGAATCAGTTGATGGTTATAACTCGACTTGAGAATGAGAATAGGGATCTTTTTGAGATATATCTTCCCAAATTAATGGATAATAAAGTTACAAAAATAGAAAGAAAAAAGAAGACAGGAAAAATTGTATACAATTATCAAATGCTTACATCACTTAAGTAGTACAAGTTCCAAGGTTGTGGACCTCCAAAAATCAAATGCTAGTTGCACCTGGGAAGTAACAGGCATCCTCAAAAACCCAGTGGCTCTGGAAACTTCTCTTTGTGCTGCTACTCAGAGAGACGCCCCAACGATTTGTGGTTCAAACACTTGAGGCCATGGTTGTGTGCAAACGCTGCCTCTGGAAATTATTCATAATGACTTTCTGCTTGGTTTTTGGCTTTGAAAACAAAGATGCTTCCATTAGATTTGACCCGTTGAGGAGAAAGAAAGATGGTCAGCACCCTGGAGCCTCTCTCTCGTGTCCAGCCCAGACATTCTGTCTTGGGGAGCAGACCATCATGGCTCGCTCTCTGCAAGCTGCTCCTTGGAAGCCAGAGACCCAGAAACCAATATTTATGTTCTCATCAAAGTTAATGTTAAGGATTAAGTACCAATTCCTTGGGCAGCCCACAGTATCTGAGAGGTGGCTACTGAATTCCAAGCAAGTCCCATTTTCTTCCCTATCTGTGGTCTCGGTGCATTTGTATGAAAAAAGATAGAAAGCCAGGTTTGGGACCAAAGTGAGGAAATCCTCGGTAGATACCAATGTAGGAGTGATTAGAAGAGCCGACTCTCATTAAACAGGATTTACTCTCTTCCAACTGGACATACACACGAGTTGGGTTTTTTTTTAAAGTATTAACTTATTTTTTTTGCCCTTCAAGCTTAGCCAGAGACCTCATGGAGGTCTAAACTCCAGCCAAGCTTGATCTGTTTTAATTCAACCACTGTTGATTTATGGCTTAGCAAAAAAATGTCTGGGAATTTTTTTAAGCTAAAAAATTTTTTTACCCTAACTTGACTCTCTCACATCTCAAACACAGCTGAAGGGATATTTCTCAGACTTTCAGAAGACAAAGCCATCTTTGGAAGGGAAGGGAGCTCTGGAAGCTTCAAATCCCAGCGAGAAGCCCTGTGTTAATTTATATACAAGTAAAAACAAATACATTGAAAGGCCAACAGCACTTTAAATATGCTCATTTGGTTCCTCGTGAATGGTGACTAGAACAGAATCAACTCAAGGCCAAAGGAGAGGCATGGGGTGGGCTGCAGGCATGATCAGAATGGAAAATGGAATTCGCACTGGAAAAAGGGACACAAAAGCCCTCTCTCTTCTTTCTTTTATTTCCCACCTTCCTCTTCTTATCACTTCCCCCCCATGTCAAAAACAAAATACACCCCCAAAACCAAAAAAATCCCTCTCATTGTCCAGAAGAAAACAATCACAGTGAGATTTCTTCTCTACCTGGCCCTGGAATGTATGTCATTTCGCAATGTGAGCAGGAATTGGACATGTAAGAAATTACCAACCACAAGACGAAAACCAACCCAAGTTACTTGTCCATTCCAGCTCCAACATTTTATGGGTCTCACCCGGTTCACAAGGAGCAATTCTTTCTCTGGCCTCCTGTAGCATTCAGCCTGGATGGTGTCATTTAACCACTCATTAGCTGTGGGTGTATGGTTTGTACTTTGTTCTTTCCTGTGTGAGCATCCCTCTTTCCCTTAGCATTACAAGCTCATTGAGAGCAAGAAGTAATCATCTATTTTGTCTTATTTTGTCATATGTTTTGTGACCTCTGACCTCCCTCCCAAGCATTCACGCATTAGCCCAATGACTGACAGAGTGCCAGCTGTGAAAGAGCATGCAGTAGGAACAAAGGTAGAGGTGTCTTTCTTCTGATGCTGAGGAAGAACCAGCCATATAATTCCTGATCATTGCAATGCACTCTTGTTTCCTGAGGCAGCTTGGAGAAGCAAGGGCCTCCTCTGCCCTTATATATTTGTACACTGTGTTTCTCTGCTAAGAGCATCTTTTCATGAAAAAATTACTGCTTCTACGACAGCCCCACTCATGAATATTATTGCACTTCCACTATGTAGATTGCCTTGGCCCAAACCTAGAATTACTGATTTTACTTCTAATGTTTGAAATTCATTTCACAGTTTTAGTTTTCCAATTTCATGACTGCCATTAACTCCTCAGAGACCAAGGCCATGTCTGTGCTGTGCATTAGCTTCCTTGTCTCAGACATCATTTTGGTTGCATATCAAATAATGGATCACTGGGCCAAAAATAGATCCTATTGTAAGAACAAGCAAAATAATGGATCAGAATCATGTTTTAGTAAAAAAAAAAAGTCTGGTTTTTGGCATATATACTTTTTGCCCAAACATGTTACCCGTGTTTATACGTGATTTATAAAAACAAAATAGCAGACATGTATTGACGATTTATATAGTTCTGTGTCCTGTGCAAAGTACTTCACAGGTATCATCTTATTTAACCTTCACAACAATTCTAGGTGTTGTTACTATATACAATTATGCACAATTGTTGAATCTCCAATATTCAGTATAATTCATTTGGTCTTAACATGAGTTTATGATGTTTTTGTGTGTGTTCATCTTGTACTACGTGAAGATTTTATAGTGTTTATTATTTATCTTTTCTGTGTTTATTATATTAGTTCCCAAGACCAGTTGCTTAAAGAGCAAAAGCATTTACCTCTCATGTAAAAGTCCAAGAAGCAGCTTTCAGATAGATTGGTGGCTATACTCCACATGGTCTTTCAGGGACTTTGATTCCTTCTATATGTTTTCTCCACCAGCTCATAGGTATAGACTGGTGTTAAGGCATTGCGCCAGAAGTGGCATATAACGTTGCTACTTACAACACTTTGAAGAAAGCTTAGTTACATGGCCATATCTAGCTTCAAAGGAGGCTGAGGAATGTGTCTGCTGGGCAGCAAAGTATCTAGCTTCAGTTCTCGCTCTGAAAGAAGGAATGAGTGGAATTCAGAGAGTAGCTCACTACGTCCATCACAATCTTCAATAAATAGGTTGTAAACAATGCGAGAGCTAAGCCAATGTGTCACTCACATTTGTCCTATCACAGGGTTAAGCACCTGAAACAGAAATAACAAAAATAACAAGTACCTGACCCATGTGCCAGTACTCCCCACTCTGGTGTTTAGGGCAAACATCACTAACCAACCATGGCAATCTTTGTTGCAGAACCTGGATATGCTCCCAGAATTGTTTGTAACATGATGCTCATGGAAGCCACTAACAGTAAGTGGGAATTGACGCAGAATTTGCATTATTAACCCTCCCTAATTGCAGGTATCCAAATATTGAATAAATGGAAGAAAGAACCATAATATTTTCCCCTTTATTTCCACCGAAACAGATATGTTGGTTGCCATGGTGATTTAAAAGCAAAGGAGCAAATTCTTTGATGCTCCTTTCTTCAAAAGGTGCAGTTTAATTTCCTTCCCCTGGAATATGAGCTGTTGATGACTCACTTCTAACACATAGCATGTAGCAGAGGTAATGCTATGGCACTTTTGAAGCTATTGTAAAGGAGACACAACTTCCACCTGACCCTCTCACCATTGAAATGCTTGTTCTAGAGGAAGCTAGCTACCTGTCACAAGGACATTCAGGCAACCCTGTGGAGAGGTCCAGGTAGAGAGGAACTACCTTATTTTGCTGTGAGTTGTATGCTCCTGTGTATAATACCCACTCGTGGTTTTGGCCCAAACTTTCAGGAAAAAAATCTTTTGTTATAATTTTTAAATTCAATTATTTATGTATTTATATTTAGGAACAAAGCCGGTGATCATATCCCAGGGTATTATTTTGCACACGGATATTGTTACCACTTTCTGGAGCTACACTTTTAATGCAGAAGCATACATGAAATAATTTAAAACATTTCTATAGATGCAGAATTAGTACTACCTATGTATAATGCACATCCTTATTTTTCCCTCAAAAATTTGGGCAAAAAAGTGCGCATCATACAGGCAAAATGCAGTAAGTCCTCCAGACAACAACCAGCGTCGCCTTGCCTACCACGTGAGTGAGCCACCTGGGAACTGGGTCCTCCAGTCCCGGTCAAGCCTTCAGATGATGCAGCCCCTTACTCTGGACCTCAGTATCATCTTCCCGTCCTACATCCATACTGCATTTCTGCCCTTCCAGTGTGTGAGCCGAGGCTTAGAGAGTCATCCTCACTCTCCAGGGAAATCTTCCCGGGGCTGACCATCATTTCCCCGTGTCCCATCTCATTACCCTTTCATCATTCCTCAGGCTCTCGTGCCCCTAGAACCCCCATGCGCTTGCTTCACTGGCCCCTGGATGAGACTGAGAACATCAAGAAGGAGTACTGTAAGCATGTCATTTACAAAAATGAAGTAAAAATAGAACAAATAGCTGAAAAGATAGAAAGTAGATGCCTCTGGGATCAAGAATTGGGAGTGGGGAGAGACGGCACTGGTTTTTTAGTATAAATCTATTTGACTTTTAAATCCATTTATGCAATGTGATCCCAATCTTATTATATGTATACCAATATATATTATGTACATATTATGTTGTTTACCTACATCTTTGTAAAGTTATTAGCATTAAACATGAAAAAGTGTAGAAGATAACATACAAAAGTTAACTGTGCATTCTCTTGGAAGGGGGAAGTTTAGGATTGTAGGTAAGTTTTAGCTTTAGCTTTGACTGTTACCTCTATCCCCCAAGGTATGAGAAAGACACATTGGTTTAGCACTATAGATGTTTTTAAGACGGAGAGAAAGAAGGAACAGACAGGAAAGGGCCCCTTTCTGGGAACAGAAAGAGCTGTCTCAAGCCCGGCTGTGCCCTTAATTCACTGTGATGCTGAGCGAACAGCAGCCTCCCTGGGCCCCTGTGGATATGGCCGGCCGTAAAAGCAGGATCCAGCTGAGCTCTAAACAATATCAAGGCTAATTAATAGTTACCATTTATCAAGGACTTACTATGTTGCTGCCTCTCTGCTAGATGCTTTACGTACCAGTGGTCCTCAAATTTCAGTGGCCACTAAACTCACCTGAGGGCTTTACAGAGTTTCTGGCTCAGTGGGTGGAGCTGCAGCTTGATAATTTGCATTTCTGACAAGTCGCCAGGTAATGCTGATAACTTCGGATCTGGTGAGCACACTTTGAGGAACACTGACTTAAACAGACTCCTTTAAGACTTACAAAACCCCTGTGTGATATTCTATTCCCAGTTGTTTAGATGGGGAGGCTGAGGCTTGGAGGGGTCACTCAGATAATCAGACCTACAACTGGAATTCAAGAGTCTTTGGACCAGAGCTCCTGCTTGGACCACCGAGCACACCTACTGCCTTCTTCTGAGGTTCCCTCCCTGCTTCAATTCCGTTTCTGCTCGACAAAGAACAAAACCCAGGTATTCAAGGCCAGCCCATAGCTCTCTAGAAAGTCCCAGGAAAAACCTTAGCATGTAGAGCTTCTGCCTGAGGTGGGTGAATGGGTGCCGAGCCCAAGAGTGGCCCTGAGGGGGAGAGGGAGGGCCTGTGGAGCCGACTGGCCAAGCAGGGCTCACCCAGCGCTTGCAGCCTCGCTGAGCAGCCCCACACTGCCTTGAACTTTACTTTCCCTTTCCCTACAGTTTATTTGGCATTCTCTGGGTCTCTTGATGCACAGTCATTTGGGTGGCAAAAAAAAAAGTGGAAATGAGTTTCCTTCAGTGTTGACTTTTCTTTCAAATTCATGACAATGTGGTGTCCCCAGGCATGGTTATTTGCTTCCCTTTCTCCCTCGCGTGAATTCTCAAGTAAGTAGCAAATGATTTCAAATGCATGCCGACTACAGTGGACAGCTGCCAGGAGAGAAGTGAAAATAAACTGGTGACAGGAAGTGTCACAGTTCACGGAAAGGGCAGTGAGGACATCACGGAGCCAGCCCATGACACTTCTGGGTCCACATGCTGAAAGAGTTACCCCGACAGACTGGGCAGCCACAAATCTCCTAGTAATTCATTAAGTAAGGGGAAACGCTCCCAGAAACATTTCTCTCTTCCCCTAACACCCTTTGTCTTTTAATTTCCAAACTGCGGGTTCATTCCTATGTCAAGCAAGCCTGGGTGAGCCTTTCTAAACAACGCCTTCATTCGTGACGGGACACACTGCAGCAAACCAGCACTTTGACTCTAAGTGTTTTAACATGCTGGGGCGGTTTCCAAGCTCTAGGATCACAAGACAGATATATCACAAGATGTGATCGGTGTGAACTACAAAATAGCATCAGAAACAGCAGGAAGCATGGTGGAAACAAAGCGAACCACATGGAACTTTGCCCAGGAAAGGGGCTACATAGCTAGAAGGAAAGTTATACAGATAAAAAATTGCATTAAAAGTTAGTCACAGGATAAAATGGCAGAGTTGAGGTCAAGCTCATCAACTGATATAAATGTGGGCTTAATTTACCAATTAAAAATGATTTTCAGTGTAGCTAACAAAGCGAAATCCAGCGTGCTGCTTATACGAGAGATGCACCTAAAACAGGCGATCCCAAAAGGTTAGCCATAAAAGGACAGACAAAGATATTAAGGCAAACACAAATGAAAACTTAAAAGCAGAGTTGCAGTCTTGACATCTGACAAGATGAAATTCAAACCAGAAAGTACTAAAGGAGACGGAGAAGAGATGATAAGAGGCTAAAGGCAACAATTCACAATGAAGGTGTATTAGTTATTAATATTTGTATATGTAACAATAGGGGATGCACAGGAAATAGAAATCTACTAGTAATAGGTGGTTTTAATACATGTCTCTCATCCAAGACAGACCAAGTGGACAGTAAGCATATCAGGGAATTGAAATACATAACCAACAAGGTAGCTCTTATAGATCTGTACAAGGTCTGTCTGGATAAAGTCCAGCCATTGTTAATATAACAAGAATGGTTTGCATCCATGTAACCTGGCAGCCAAGCAGAGTGTACTGAAATGCACATACATGAACAATGACAACTTCACTGTACTGGTCAGTGGGGACAGTAGATGCATTTAAGTGAGCATGTATACTGTGTGGCCATAGCATTCAAAATGACTGAGCAAGTAGAGCAATGAATCTGCATCAAATTTTCCATTAAGCTTGAACATTCCTCTGTGGAAACTGTTTGGATGATTCAGAAAGCCGCAGCTATGGGAACCTGGTGATTGGCAGCTTCATCACAACAATGCGCCTGCTCATGCATTACATCTTATGCAGAGTTTTTTTGAGAAACACCAAATCACCCAGGTGACTCAGCACCACCCCCACCCCGCACAGCCCAGACTTGGCACCCGGCAGCTTCTGGTTTTTCCCAAAACTAAAATCACCTTTGAAAGGTAAGAGATTTCAGATTATTGATGAGGTTCGGGAAAATATATGGGGCAGCTGATGGTGACTGGGAGAACTGTGTGAGGTCCTAAGGTAACTAATTTGAAGCGGACTGAGGAGTCATTGTCTTATGTACAATGTTTCTTGTGTCTTGTTTCTTCTTCCATAAATGTCTCTATTTTTCATATTCCATAGCTGGATACCTTCTAGATAGACCTTGTACAGAAATCTGAATCCTAATACTGGAGAAATACCTTCTTTTCAAGAGACCGTACCTTGGGCCATAAAGAAAACCTCAATAAATTCCAAAGAACAGAAAGAATGCTCTCTGGTCACAATACAATGAAACTAATAATTATTAACAAAAAACCACAATGACCATTCCACTTAAAAAAAATGTTCATAAGCAGCTGTTGGTCAGCAGAAGTACAACATGTGATTATAGAATTTCTTTAAGCCCTAGCTGGTGTGGCTCAGTGAATTGAGCACTGGCCTGCAGACTGAAAGTTCCCTGGTTCGATTCTCTGTGAGGGCGCATTTCTAGGTTATGGGCCAGGCCCCCATCTGGGGGGGGTATGAGACATATTTCTCTTGCACATTGATGTTTCTCATCCTCTCTTTCTCCTTCCTCTCTCTAAAAATAAATAAATAAAAAATAAAGAATTTCTTTAAAATAATGATAATGGAAGCACAAATAATCAAGTCTATGGTATTCAGCTAAACAAGTTAATAGTGGGAAAAGTTTAGCATGAAATAGCTACATCAATAAAAATGAAAATGAACGAATCACTCATTCCACTCAAAAAGCTAGGAAAAAAACAATTAAGTAAGCCAAAAGAATCTAGGCTAGGAGAAAGGAATCAAAAAAGATGAAAACAGAAATTAATTAATTAGAAATAGGAAAAGAGTAGGACTAATAAATAAACTCAATACTGAAACAATTAATGCATGCTTGCCTCTTGCGTGCCCTCTACTGGGGAGCTGGCTCACAACCCAGGCATGTGCCCTGACTGGGAATCCAACCAGTGACTCTTTGGTTTGTAGGCTGTCACTCAATCTACTGAGCCATACCAGCTAGGGCTGAAACAATCAATAAAATATATTGCCACCAATATATTGCAACAAGCCACCAACTAAATCCATTAAGAAAATAAATGGTAGAAAGTACAAACACACTAAGTTAGAAATAGTAGCAGTAGGTGGGTGGGGAAAAATCACTAAAGCAGGAGAAATCTAAAGTAAAAATGTAAGAGACTTTTTTTCAACTCTATGAAAAAATATTTTAAAACCTAGATGAAACTGATATTTTTCTAGAAAAATACAACTTACCTAAATTGATCCTGGTATAGACAAAAAGTCTTAACAGATCAATTAGCATAGAAGAAATACAGAAAATAATTCAAGAGCTCTCCTACACAAAAAGTATCAGGCCCAAATGGTTTTACAGAAGAACTCTACCAAACTTTTAAAAATAAGATAGCCTCAATATTACTTAAGAGCAAAGAAAAAGAAGAAAAACTTCAGATAATTTGAGCATTAATAAAAATAACAACTGATAATAACTTCAATGGATGGAAATATATGTTCATTGCCATGAGTTGATAATATATATACCAATAGGTAGTGATATGGAAACAAAACAGCAACAATAAAACTTGCTTGTCCCCTTTGGGGGATATTAGAGCTCTTTATAGAGCTAAAAAATGAAACACACTGACACTTTTTAGAGTATCACTATTTTGTACCTATGACAAAATTCATGAGTCTGGTCTGTGATTATTAAAAACTACTCACTTCTCAAAAGGACAGATCAAGAGACATTATGTGTCTTCCAATGGAAGTCCATCCATAATGCATTCTTGGCACCCAATCAAACCCAAATCTGACCAAACCTCAAGAACTACTAATTTACAAGAAACACAAGGTCCAGAGGAACATGTGAAGCAATACCACAGGGATACAATCAGCAAAACCCAAACTATGGAGACTTTATAGGACAAGTAATTCAATTTCTTAAACAAATACATTTCAAGGGGTAGGAAGGGATGGCAGGGGAATGTACAGATTCAATTGAAGAAACATTAATTGATTCAACACATGGATGTAATTTGAATCCTGATTCAAACAAATTATGGAAGCTATATATAAAATTTGGGGAAATTTGGACACTGACTGGTAACATAATATTAAACATTGTTAGATTTTTTAAAGTGGGATATTGGTATTAGAACTCTAAAAAAGAAAGAGGGAGAATCCATGTATTTCCGAGGCACATTCTGAAATATTTAAAGATGAAATGATATGATATCTGGAGTCTTCTCCAAAAGGTGGAAGGCAGGAGGGAAGAAAATTAGATGAGGCTAAAAATAAAACAAGACTGGACAGGAGCTGCTACTTAAGGAAAGTGGGTGACAGAACATGGAGGTTCACCACACTGTCCTGTTCACATTTGTATACGTTTGAAATTTTACAAAGGAAAAAATGTTTTGTTGTTGTTGTTAATTCTGGGTGATGGTTCTTTTCCCCTTACACTTTCCTGTCTTTTCTGAATTTTTCACACTGATAGTGATTTACTTTAAATAATGGGAACTGTTCATTTCTTGGAGGGTCTCTGCCCCATCATGCAGCTAGGAGAGGTAGAAATGAGAGGGCCAATCAGAAGCCCAGTGTAACCAAGGGGGACTTATGCAGCAGGACTTACATGGCCGGCCCATGATGCTGCGAGATTTAGACCATGGCCGAGAGTCCATGTGACCTAAACTGACATGGAGAACAGAGCAAAAGGAGAAAGGAAATTCGGACTGGGGTAGGGGCGGAGGTGTGGACACGAAAGGACAGTTTATGCCCTAGAACAGTGATTTTCAAACAGCATGCTGCAAGAGGCACAATGGTGTGCCGCAAGAATTTTTATTTTTATTTTTTAAATGCTTTTTAAAAAGATTTTATGGATTTATTTTTAGAGAGAGGAGAAAGAAGGGAGAAAGAGAGGGAGAGAAACATTGATGTGAGAGAAGAACATTGACTGGTTGCCTCTGGTAAGCTCCCCAAGCAGGGGCCAAACCCGTATGCAACCCAGACATGTGTCCTGACCGGGAATTGAACACGCTATCTTTAGCCGTGCAGGACGATGCTAAGCCAGCTGACCCACACCTGTCAGGGCACTGCAACAATTTTTGAAACATGCAATCCCTGACTATTTAGTCAAGAGCACTGACCTCTCTTCCTTTAGAATGTCAAATAAAAGTATGACATCAGCCAACACAGCAATAGCTGTTCAGAGTTATTAAATCAAGATTATACCCATTTTTTGGTCAGATTGGCAAAAAAAATTTTTTTGGCATGCGGCAGAATCTTAGTCATTGGTTTATGTGTGTAGTGAGATGAAAAATGTCAAAAATCGCTGCCCTAGAACAATCTGCAGTAGGAGTCCTGTGGGCTGGGGCAGACATTTGGGCGAACACACTGGTTACACTGACTGGCGTTCCCGAAGCGGATGCTGTGGAGTATCGGCCCTTTAGGATACTAAATAGGTATTATGTGATAAAAAGTTTCCATGGCAAAAAAGGTTGGGGAGCAATATTAAACTGCACTTTATTTTTCACAGCAAGAACCTCCAATATACTAACATGGACTGTGCATTTTCAAGAATAGTAAGTAGTAATGAGTATTCATCAGCTTGATTGGGCCACAGCAGCTTTTTCTCAGGAGCATTTTGCATGATGCATTTTGAGAAATGTTGAACTAGGCGACAGATCAGCCTGTTGGGAATAAAACACAGTGTTGGTGAATGTGTTTCCATAGCCCTATTGGAAAGTTCCTAGTTTACAAAGCTACCATCCTGTATTCCTCCTTCCTAGATCTTTCCTCTGTTACTAGTATATTGAATTTCCTTGGTCTATGGAACATATCTTGATGTTTATACCATTCCTTGAAAAGGACTGATCAAATCCTCAACATTGATTACACAGCTGTTAGCAGAATTACTTCCCATGACGCCACAGGCCTAGGACCATTTCTGAACACATACCCCACCTCTCTCAACCCCAGTCGTCCCCTAGCACGGGCCCTTGCACAAAGTGTTTGCAGCAGAGGCAGAGATGGAGCTACGCTGCCACACACCCAGGGAGGTCAAGAGTTGCTGGCAGCCACCAGCAGCTGGAAGAGGCAAGGGAGGATCCTCTTTTGAGCCTTCAGAGAGAGCACGGCTTGGCTGACACCTTGATTTTGGACTTTATTGCCTCCAGAACTATGGGAGAATAACATTTCATTGTTCTAAGCCACCCAGTTCGTGGTACATTGTCAGGGCAGCCCCAGGAAACTAATACACCCCAGAAGTTGTAAAGCCTCCAGAGCTCCCCAGGTGCCTGAGAAAGCCTTCAGGCAGAGACACAGATGCAGGTGCCTGAGGTGGGATGCTCTCGGGGGTCTGAGACTGTCCCAGCTGCAGTGAGCTCAGGGCTAGGGCGTGGGGCAGGATGTTGGTAGAGTCTGTTCCCATCAGTATTTTCCTTTAAGGAGCAGAGGCATTATGCCATGGATAAGTGAGTGAGTTTAGGAGTCAGGTTCAAATCTCTGTTCTGCCACCAGTTTCAAAACTTTGGGCAAGTTACACGACCTCTGTGAGACTCAGTTTTCCCTCTTTGTACAAATGGGCATGAGGCCATATATGCTCCGTAGACATGTTGTGAATATCAATGAGCTCACTTTTGTAAAGCATCAAGCGTGGTGCCAGGAGCATGTCACCATTCAGTAAACATCACCTATTATTATTAAGTAGAAAGCGTGCAGACTTTGGAGTCAAAGAGACTTGAGTTTAAATTTCAGCTTTGTAGCTGCATGACCTTGAGTGATTACTTACTTGAGTTTCATTTTTTTCCATGAAGATAATAACACTATGTGTGAAACTCCTGCTAGTTTTAACTTTTCTCCACTGCTCCAGGAGACATCAAAGGATCGTCCTGGAGGTGCCATTCAAACACGCAGCGGGCCGGGACGTTCCAGGTGTTTCTGAAATCCAGAGGCTCCCTGTCTCCACTGGCAGAGCACAGAGCTGGAAGTGGATGTGTCCTCTTGACCTTGCTTTCTGAAGCGAATATTACTATTTCACCTGCCGTCCCTGGTATTTTGTCTTCACCACCTCCCCTACCCCCGGCCCCATCACCCTGTGTCTGACTTGAGCTAATAAAGCCCACATCCCCGACATCACACATCGAGTCTGGGCTGCAGCCCAGGCTGGCTGCCTGGCAGGCATTCCTTTGAGGAAGAAAAGGAAGCTCAGACGCCTGCCCGTGCCTTTGTGTCTGAGCTGGAAACGTGGCCTCCGCCTGTGGAAACGTTGGCAGCAGCTCTGTGGAAAGGAGCTGGAGACTTTCTGTGGCCGAGGTGGGTCGGCTCCTTTTCTGGCTTCTTGGCATGCAGACGGTGAGATGGTGGGGCTGGTGATGGTTGGGATGGCATTGGCTGTGACACCTTTCCACTCCCTACCTCACTGTAAGCTAGCAGTTTGTCCGGTGCTCTGGGGGCGGGGGAGTGAGCAGAGCGGAGGACACCACCCCCCAGCAGCACCCTTTATGCGCTCCCACGGCTCAATCCCCACTGTCCAGTGCCCCACACAGTAGCCACCAGTTGCATGCCGCTGTAGAACACTCAGAATGTGGCTGGGGCCACCGAAGACGGAAACCTTACATTTTATTCATTTTAATTTAAAAACAGATGCTCAATTCAGTTATTGGAAAATTTTAAAAAATCTATTTGGAACAGCTTAGGTATGTGGATCATACCTTTCACTTTTACAATGGTAAATTTTTATGAAATCTAAAAACAGATTAAATTTTCCAATGAAAATCTAGCATTTGAACAGAGATGTGTTGTAAATGTAAAATACATACCAGATTTTGAAGACCTAGTACGAGAAAAGAATGTAAAATAAATCATTATAATTTTTTAAATACTGACTGCTTGATGAGATGTTAGTATTTTGGGTATATTGGGTTAAATAAAATATATTATTAAAACTATTTCTCCTGACTTCTTTTGAAATTTATTTTCTCTCTCTTTTTTTAAATGTGGCAAGTAGGAGATTTAAAACGATGTGTGTAGATTGCATTACATTTCTATTGGACAGGGCCGGCCTAGATGTGTAGAAGCATGAAACACGAGAGCCGGAAGGGGCCACAGGCGTCGTCTGGCGCTTTCTCTCGTTTTCGAGGTGAGAATCCGACACAGGAGGAGTTTACGTGGCCTTCCCACGAACTAGGACCCAGACCTTTCTTCTCCTGGCCAAGGCTGCACAGAAGCTGGGGCATCGCAAAGAAGCCAAGGTACACAAAATGATATCGTGGATCGAAAGTACATGGTTAGAATAACATGGTGAAAATATAGGTGTTTCAAATGAGAATTTCTGTTTGCTCTTATTTTGGCCCTTCTCCGAGGAGCGTAATGGAGCCAGAAAGTACCCCCTGACATTACTCACGGGGGAAGACTTTTTTTTTCCCCATTTGCTTGGAACCTGGACACCTCAGGCTCCTTCCTGAGTGGGTGAGGGGCTGCTCCTGTGAGGGGCGGTGTTCTCTTCTCCCAGGAGGACACTGAGGAAGCAGGCTCGGGGCGGAGAGGCCATCCCGTTGCTTTGGGCTGAGTATCTCTGCTTCTTTCCTTGTCTTTCCTCCTTTCTTCCTTCCCCACACCCCACATTTTGGGAGCAAGGACATTTTTATTGGAATGCAGAGACTGCTGTCTCAATGGGACACACCAACACGCTGGAGATCAGCCAGTCAAGCCCTGGCCACAATGTTGGGGTGAGAATTTGAGTAAAGCAAAGGCCCTCAGTGTGATTCCAGGTGGGAAGAGGGGGTGGCTGCGAACTTGGTCACAGAGGGGGTGGGCATTGGCTGTCTAGTCTGAGGGTACTTGCATGTTTGGCTTTGCTTGTACATTGGGCTGTGTGCATGGCTGTGACCTTGTGGGTGTGGCTGTGGCTGTGTATCTAACACTGTGAGCTGAGTGTGCTGTGGTTGTGGCAGTGGGCTGTGAAGGTACAAGTGTCCATCCCGGACCCTGGGTGAGTGGGGAAGGGACTGGACCGGAGAGGTGATTTAGATAGTTTCTGGAGACCTACGGGGAATTTGGGGGATTGAGATTTTAGTGTGAGGTACAGCGTCTGCCCAGGTTATGGGTGTGGTTACGGGTGCTGCGTGGGTGGCTGTGTGGGCCCCTAGAGTACAATGTTCTGTTGCCTTTTTACATCAGAACCCAGAGCATCTCCTGTTGGTACCAAAGCATTGCGAGAAATTGCAGTAAGATAATATAGGATCTTCCTCCCTCTCCCTCTGCCTGCCTCTCCCTGCCCCGTCCTTCCCTCCCTTCCTCTCCCTGTTCTGTCCTTCCCTTCTTTTATTCTTTGTATTTCATCCCAAACCGACAGAGCTCTTGCTTTGTGCCGGGCACACTTTGACCTGATCTGTCAGTTGTCTTTTCTTCCCCTAAACTAACCCCTCAAAGCACCCTGACAACTGCCCTCCTCTCCAGTGACACCTTTATAGAAACTTCTTCACAGCAGGGATTGGGTCTTGCTCTGCTCGGTAACTCCTGCTGGCTGGCACTTTGTCCCTGTCCATTAGTCCTGGTTGATGGTGACACGCTGTGGTGCCTCCTCTCCTAGAAGAAGGGGAATGTGTGAAAGGACAGGGGAGTGGTGACTGAGGGACTCGTTTTGTCTGGGACAGGGCAGCTGACCAGATGGGGGATTTGAGGCTGGTGGCCTACATCCCTGCTGTTTGTTCTCCTGCGGGCGCATCGCAGGCTGTGGAGATGGGCCCACAGCCAGGTCTGCAGTGTCTCAGTCATGGTCAGAGCCACATGTGACCTGAGCCGGCCCCAGGGCCTTGGGTACAGTTTGGTTGTCTCCATCACCAGCCTTTCTGGTGCTGGGCAGTCCAGCTCCCCGCAGGCTCTCTCGTGAGTCTCAGCACCTACCTACCACGGGCCCTGGTCCCAGAGGGGATCATAGGACCTGGAAGAGGCCCCTTATCTTCCCTGAGGCCCAGCAGTCATGGAATATGTCCCTTCCCTCAGGCTGCTGGCTGTGGTTTAGCACATTGTCACCCTGGTACCGACTTCCTGGAAGGGGCTTCCAGATGCACATGGGTCTCAGGACTTGGCAGTGACTGCCACCTGACACAATGAACCCTGGCTGTCCCCACCCTCCCAGGCTGTGACCTCATCAGCACAGCTGCCTTTGTCCTCACAAATGGGTTGGAAAAGCAAAAGGAATTCCTGTCTCCAAGTAAAACAAATCTTTTCACAAACCTGGATGGAGCCTGGCCCCCATTTGCTTCACTCCTTTGCTCAACTCTATGTTCATGCAGCAAATTGGAGAGAGCTTGGGAGTGCCACGGAGTTTGGAAGGTCGACACACAGGGCGCAGTGGAGGGCCTCGGGAGATCTGCGGTGCCACCCTGACCCCAGCATGAACTCCTCTGTGAACTGCTTCTGAACCGCTCTGGGCCACAGGTTTCATATCTGCCGAAAGATAACATCTTCTCAATGACTGTATAGGGCTCTCATTTAGGTGAAGTGAACTAGGCAAGGTGAAAGGAGTTTGCAAAAGAACAAAAGGCAGGAAGGAGACAAAGGGCTCCTTGGCAGGTGCTGTGCACCAGGAAGTGCGCAGACAGCACCTCATTTCGGGCTGGGCTCTGGAGACTGACGGGCTCCCCGACCCCCACCAGCCTCCTCTGCCTAAACAGTGCGTCTTATCTTTCCTCTTGATGTCAGCGATCCCCAATCCAGCGAACATTCGTGTTGGAATGTCAATAGTGGGCAGGCAACTCCTGGGAGTCTGGTACCCTGGGCTCCATTTCTGCTCCTGTAGCTCTCTGTGTGATTTGGGCAACACACCCCAACCCTCTGAGCTTTCTGGTCATAAGCATGTCTCTGACCCTGCAAGGCCCTCCCCACCAGGCACCTCCCAGGGTTCCCAAGGCCCAAATGTGAAATCAGGTTCCTTACCTTGGCATTTGTTGTCTCCATATTCTAGCCTCCATGTACCTTTCCCATTCTCGAGTTCCTCCTCCGCCCTGCCCCGGACTCACCTTGTGCTCCCTGAGCCCTGCACTTTCCCCTCCACGTTGTCGCTGCCCTCTGTGTGGTGTTCCCATGGGGCTCAGAACAGTGCCTGCTGCAGACTCGTGTGCTGCAAAGTGCAGCTTTAGACTACTTCTGCCTGGAGTGCCACTGCTAGATCCCAGCACCCGCTGCATCCACACAGCATCAGCCATGCAATAATCCAGACAAAAACATTAAACCAGATGAACAATCAAGCACATCTAGACTGAGGGACACTGGACAAGATCATTGGCCTGGATTCTCCAAAGATATCAGTGGCAGGGCAGACAATCAAGAAAAAAATGGGGAAGACTATTCTAGTTAATGAAGACATTCTACAGTGTTCTAGACTAGATTGACAACCAAATGTAGTGTGGGTTTGTGAGTGGTTCCTGAATTTTAAAAATAGGTATACAGAACATTATTGGGACAATTACAAACATTTGATTACGTCTGTGGATTAGTCTGCTAGGGCTGACATAATAAAACACCACAGACTGGCTGACTTGAACAACAGAAACTTATTTTTCACAGTTATGGAGACTACAAGTTCAGGATCAAAGTGTCTGCAGATTTGGTTTCTTCTGAGCCCTCTCTCCTCGGCTTGCATATGGCTGCCTTTCACTGTGCCCTCTCGTGGTCTTTCCCATATGGGCCCACACCTGTATCTTAACCTCCAGTTGTAATAGGAATGGAGCCTACCCATACGAGCTCGTTTTCCCTTAATGAACTCTTTTTAGATTTGGTTCTATCTCCACAGGCACATTCTGAAGTACTGAGGGTTAGGACTTCAACATGGAAATGTGGGTGGAGATACAATTCAGCCCATAACAGTCTGGCTGTTGATATTATTGATCGTTAGCTCAAAGGTATGGCAAGGCATTGGGGTTGAGTGGAGTGTCCTTGTTCTTAGGATATTGATGCTGGAATATTTAGGGGTGAAGAGTTATGGTATCTGCAACTTTCTCTCAAATGGTCCAGAAAAAGAAAAGTATGTATAGAGAGAGCAAATGTAGTAAACTATTAACAATTGATGAATGCAGATAAAAGGTATAAGGCATTCCTTGTAATATGTTTGCAACTTTCCTACAGGTTTGAAATTTTCAAAACAAAAACTTAGGATGAAGAAACTCTATCTTATTCCCTCAGCCCCAGACTCCAAAATATGATGCCAGTTTCTCCTATTATATGCACAGAGAGTGGCCCTTATTTTCCATGTTAGCACTTATGTTCATTTTTTATTTCATTTTTATGTTTTGTTTATTTGGTCTTTGTCTGCGCTCCAGAAGGGCAGACATTGTCCTGCTTGGCTCATGTCTGCACCCTGCACAGGCCTGGCAGTCAAACATATTGGTGAACGGAGTGAATGAATGAATGAATGAATGAATGAATGAACAAACAAATATACATGGGGCCCAATCAGAGACAGACCAGAAACATGGAGGGGGAGGAGCAGATCCCAGACAGTGTCTCACAAGTTAATGAATGTGAGCCCATCCTTGCTCCCCAGTCTTCTCTGCCTCTTTTCCCACTTTCTTTTCCTTCTGTCTGTTGCTGTTGATTCCTGAGTTCCCCTTTCTACCTCCCAGGCCTGTCTGGGCTGTCAATTTGTGTCTGGTTCCAGGGCTCCCTGGCCATTCCAGATCCTTGGGAGGGTAGCAAGAGGGAAGTGGGTGGTGGGAGGGAAGAGGGCAGTGGGTGCAGCTGCAGCTCCAGCAGGCATGGTGGAGGGTGGCTGGAGCAGCACCACCAAGGGACATCTCATAGTGTGTCCTAAGCCTTGAATTTTTAGGGAGGAATTCTCTCTTTCAAAGGACTCATAATTCCTCTCCTGCAAAAGTATTCCTTCCAAAGGTATTTGAGCATTCCCTCCAAGCATAGCCTGAATTCCTCTCTCCAGGTAATTCTCTTGACCAGGTGGAGGCTCAAGGACACCCATTTGGGTGACTGCTTGCCCCCTGGAAGCTTGGGATCCTGAGATCCTGTGACTTGGGTGCACCTGGTACCCCTGAGGCTGCTGATTGGGTTCCTGATGCCAGGGGAGGTGGGACCACCTGGGTCTCAGCGTTGCCCTGCCACTCCACAGCCTTAGCCTTAGGCAAGTGGTGGCCCCTCTCCCAGGCCTCAGTTTCCCCAATCCTGAGATGAGACAACTGGATTTAACTGGGGACTCAAGCTGGCAGTGATGGTATTGGAGGGGCTCCTATCCCCTAGAAAAATGTTAAAGTATGTGTGTGTGTAGGGGTACTTTTGAGTAAGAAAGCATCCAGCCCTGGCTGGTGTGGCTCAGTGGACTCAGTGTCAGCCTGCAGACTGAAAGGTCGCTGGTTTAATTCCCAGTCAGGGCACATGCATGGGTTGCCTGCCAGGTCCCCAGTTGGGGGCACGCGAGAGGTAACCAATTGATGTATCTCTCGCACCTTGATGTTTCTCTCCCTCTATTTCTCCCTCCCTTTCCTTCTTTGTAAAAGTAAATAAATAAAATATTTTTTAAAGAGACAGCATCCATAGCTCCCCCAGGATTTTCAAAGAGGTCTCTGACCACTGTCACCACAACCACCAACCCCCTTTTCTTAGCACTGCTATTCTCTGAGGGTGGGAAGTCTGTTCCAGCTTCAAATGTAGGCCCTCTCTCACCCAGAGGACAGAGCTGCCACACCCTGTCTGGCAGGCTGCGCACTGCACAAGACACCCAGCCCAGGGGGCAACGGGGCTCCAATTCAGATCATCCTCACTGACCCAGACCCACTAGCCCTATTGTGGATCCTCATTTGCCTGGGGAAAGGGGAACCTTTTAAAAGAGTGAGCCAAGGCTTTGTCTGGGCCTGCAGCGTCTTTAGGAGCTACCTTATGTCGCTGCTTGTAGCTTGATGGCCCTGATCCTTCCAAGGCAAGATGGAAAAATTCTTCTCAAGCCCCTGGAAGGTGTTTATAGACTCATTCCAGCTGGAAAGAACCACAGATATACTCTAAGACCCCCCAGGTATGTTGTACATCTATTTATTCCTCTCAAGCCACCCTTATACTTGCCTGGCCCTGGTCGCCATAGAGTCTCCCTACTTCACCCCTGATCTCCCGCAGCAGCCAGGGGATGCTTTTAACTCCGCAAGTCAGCCCATACTGCACCGCTCCCACTGTCAATCCACCCACTGTCAATCCACCCGTGCTCCTCTGCACCCCTCTCCTTGTGGCACTTTCCCTTTTTCTCATCACTCAAACCTCAGCTCCAAAGTCATCTCAGAGAGGCCTTCCTGGACCTTCCTTTTGAACATGCACCCAATACCCTGTTCTCTATCATTTTTATCGCAGCAATTTGAATGATGTATTTCTCTGCCCTCTGGGTTCTTGCCTTTCTCACCCACTGGACTGTAAACCAAATGAGGGCAGAGCCTTTGTGGGTCGGCTTCCTGGCTTAACTCTTGCGACCAGCAGGGGTGTGGGAGGTGCCCAACAATTCTCTTGATTGAATGGAGCAATAAGTAGATAATTGTCTTGTTCCCTTTCCCTGCCGCATCAGATTTCAAGCCGGACAACCTGAAGCCCAGAGTGAAGGGTGGGGCGTGTGGAACGGAGTGTTTGCGCTCACCGCGCACAGTCCGCCTGCTGGCGGCCGAGCCAGGACTGGATTCCCCTCCCCAGCTTTTCGGCACATGGCGGCCCTGCCAGGGAAACTTGAGGCGCCCAGGGATCCCTGATGCTCTCAGATGTCCTGAGTGCGGGTGATGGTTGGATGTTCCCATCATCCCGAGGAGACATGATCTGATGTCACATTCCAAATTCCTGACTTCCCTCTGAACTTGAACCCTTTAGGGAAATGAGTAGGAGAACAAAACCACTGGGCATCAGGATCGAACTTCTTGCCAAATGCCACACCAAAGTCAGTTCTGATCTAGTTACTCTGACGGATTTGAGAAAATGCTAAAGTTACTAAAATCTTTTCAAATTAACTTTTTATCAAAATAATAATTGAACACAGTTTAAAAAGTCAAGCAATGCTAACAAGCTTGTAACTTTCAAAAAACCAAACACAGTTCATCTTGTTTAATGTTGAGCCAAGTGGTGTACTATTATGGCGGGGTTTTTTCTTGTATAACTTTTTTAGTTTCCTGGGACTAATTACTGCCCACTTTTTTCTCTGTTTAGCTTTCTTTGAACCTTTGGCTAAGTCTTCCCACATCCTCTAATACAGCAAAAGTGTCTCTCAGTACAATTTTTCCCATCAGGAAAACTGTCGGCCAGTCTCTCGGTTTCCTACTTTCCCAGAGATGGTGCTGCTGGAGCCTTCCCTTCTCTCGCTCTTCTCTAGGACCTGTGCCCTCTGGGCGTCCCAGCCATAATTACGGAAACCAGGGAGCTTAGAAGACAGTGCCAGCCCCGTCTTCATTCTGCTCTGGGTCTTTGGCCCCACTCTTGTGTTCAGCTACCTTCCCTTACCTGTCTCCTTAAAACAAACAAACAAAAAACAAACAAAAACCCAGTGGCAGTATTTCACTGTCTATCAAAAAGCAAGTGTGGTCCTGGCTGGTGTGGCTCAGTGGATTGAGTGTGGGCTGTGAACCAAAGAGTCACTTGTTCGATTCCCAGTCAGGGCACGTGCCTGCCTGGGTTGTGGGCCAGGTCCCCAGTAGGGGCCACGTGAAAGGCAATCACACATTGGTGTTTCTCTTCCTCTCTTCCTTCCTCCCTTCCCCTCTCTCTAAAAATAAATAAAATCTTTAACAGACAATTGTAATTGAACAACAATAAAATAATTTTTTAAAAAAAGCAAGTGCGGGGTGGAGGGAAGAAGCTGGATAGTATACTTTGCCTGCACCCTACAAATACTTTGATCTGACACTGTGATTAGAAGGAATATCTTGGAAGGGGCTGGAAAGGAGTATTCCAAGTCATGAAAGACAAAGGCCTACATTCCAAGATTGCTCTATCCAGCAAAGCTTTCATTTAGAATGGAAGGGCAGATAAAGTGCTTCTCAGATAAGGTCAAGTTAAAGGAGTTCATCATCACCAAGCCTTATTTTCTGAAATGTTAAAGGGACTTATCTAAGAAAAAGAAGATAAAAAACATGTATAGTAAAATGACAACAAACTCACAGTTATTAACAACCACACCTAAAACAAAAGCAAACTAAGCAAACAACTAGAACAGGAACAGACCCACAGAAATGGAGATCACATGGAAGGTTAGCAACAGGGAGTGGGAGGAGGAGAGAGGGGGAAAAGGTACAGAGAATAAGCAGCATAGATGGTAGGTAGAAAATAGACAGGGAGAGGGCAAGAATAGCATGGGAAATATAGAAGCCAAAAAACTTATGACACATGGATATGAACTAAAGGGGGGGATGTGGGTGGGAGAGGGTGTGCAGGGTGGAGGGGAGTGAAGGGGGGAAAATGGGACAACTGTAATAGCATAATCAATAAAATATATTTTAAAATTTTTAAAAAGAAGGGATATCTTGGGTGTTAATTGTGTGAAATTCCGATCTGACAGTTGCTGAAGCCAATTTCATGGTATCCCCTGCAGTTACTCAGGCCATCAGATTCTATGGTAACTCCAAAGGTTAAATTAACTTGGAAGAAACAGAATCTTCCAAGCACCCTCCAAATCTTGTTATTCCTTTCAGAGCCAGACTTATATGTGGCCAGTGTCATGATTTGAAGAAAGTCCTGAAGGTCTTCTGCCCCTAAGGAGCAGCCCTACTTGGAAAGGCTGCCTGGATTCCCACCCTGATTGCTGGAACTTCTGCTGCCTGAGGGTCTGTCGTCAAAACACGTGCTTCTCTTGGAGAGACCACACTTTAAATTACATCAGGGTCTTTACTTCAGAGAGGACGTGTATTAACTTTTCCAGCGAGCAGGTGGGTGGAGGGGAGTGAAGAGAGCCTCAGCCCACCAGATCCTGAGAGCTGATGAATGGCCCTCCCGTAGCAGGCATGTCAGTGGAGAGCAGGACTGTGGGGGGAGGGGGAGGGCATCTGCAGAACGGTGGAACCTCGGCTGCTCTTGCTCTTTATCCCTCGGATTTCTCACTCTCAAGCCAGAGGTGGAATTTTGTGGCTTTCTTTGGGCCATGACAGCATAAAGTAGACATGGAAAGGATAGACTCAGCTCTTTTCCCTCTTCCCTGCCTGTGGCATGACCCATATAATTGAAGAGCCCTAGTTTGAGCTGACTCACACCCAGAAAACCAGGGAGGAAGTCTTACAGGGACGCCAGCACCACCCTGTGGCACCCGACAACACGGGCATCGGCCCTGATGCCCACAGCTGCTGCTGCTGCTCGCTCAGGTTTGTCCCGCCGCAGCTGGACCGCAGGCTCAACTGATGTCTGTCTGCAGTTGTGGAATACCAGAGCTTGCTGGGCTTCTCGCAGCTGTCAAATTAGCCCAGACAGCAGGGCCGATCCTCCAGTTCAAAATCTCTACCTCTGTAAAGAGGAGGATTCAGGAAAGGTTCATCCAAGACTGAAGCAGTTTGGGTTTTCAATGCCCCACACAGCCCTCGTTCTATGCCATTGTCTCCATCTCTGTTTTCTATCTTTCTCTCCTCTGGCTTTTTCTCCCTCCCTCTTGCTTAAATCCCTTGTGCCCTGACTGGGAATCAAACCCAGCGACACCCAACCAAGGAGCCACACCAATCAGAGCTGTCTTCTGATAGTTCTGTGTCACAAAGAGAAGGAAGAATGTTGGTTCATTTTCCTAGCAGGATGTGGCCCATACTGCTCCCTTAGCAACCGAACACTTTTTTGAGTTAGCCCTGAATTAGCAACATGGGTCTTTGCCCTCTAAGTTCTATAACATTGAACTTGTTCTCAATATTTCTTTCTCTTTTTAAAATATTTTATGTATTTAATTTTTAGAGAGAGAGAAAGGGAAGCAGAAAGAAAGGGAGAGAAATATCAGTATGTGGTTGCCTCTTGTGTGCCTCCCACTGGACACCTGGCCTGCAACCCAGGCTCATGCCCTGACTGGGAATTGAACCAGCGACCCTTTGGTTCACAGTCCGCGTTCAATCCACTGAGCTACACCAGCCAGGGCTCAATATTTCTTAAGAGCTTAGTTGAACCTATCTGTAGATCCAGTTGATACTATAACCACGCAGAGGAAAACAAAGAATCCATCCAAGGAACTTGTGAACACAGTTCTTTTACCGCACACACTTGGTGGGATGTAGGCCAAAGATTGCCAAACTGCATAAATCTCCTCTGTCAGTGGTTTGCGTTCAGTAGTGATTGTGGGGACGTAATTCCTAAACTATTCTGAGTATGTTGTGGCAAATGAGTCAATACACTGGTATTTGGGGGAACCAGGATTTTCCTGTGGGAGAAGGGAGGTATGGATATGGAATGGGGGAAGGAGAGGAAGAGCTCTTGGTGTTGGATTAAAATTAGAAATATAAGGACAAACGTACACTTTAAAAATAGATATGTACTTCAAGGTTCTGTTCGCTTCAAAGGCCTAGACACGCTGACACGCCGGTGGTAACGCGCCCCAAATGGAACCAGGGTTCCTTGGAGAAGTGGCTGATCCCAGGGGTGGGGAAGAGAAAGTGTGAGCTGGGTATGAGCTGGGTCTGGATACCTTGTCGCTCCAAAAAGTACTCAAAATCAGGAAGTGTTCGAAACTAGAGGACATATAAAAAAAGCATGGGAGCCGTATGAGGGAGATTACATTGGTTAAACTGGGTCAACTGGAGCATCAGAAGGAATAGTGAAAGTCATAAATAAATAAAATCAAATAAAAAAGATCAACTAGTCCACTGAGATACTAAATAATAATAACAATGAAGTGTGGACAGAGTGGGAAAACTCTTTTTAATAAAAGAATGCCACCGAACAAATGTAAAAGGAATGACGATATTAGGAAATCATCATTTCCAACCATCACTTCGTAACTGAGGCAAGTGAAAACTCAATGGATGCCCAACCACCGCGTAAAACCATTAGGGCCGAGGATAGTCACCGTCTCAAAATATCACCTTATAGATGCCAGTTCATTAGAAGAAAGAATGACCACCTAAAATTAACAGCACCTAAGAAGAGAGCAGCTGTACACATTGCCTTCTGGTGTGAGGCACTGGGGAGGCCACAAGGTTACCTAGAGTGTTGCCGCCGGGACGTTTGACTTGAGCCTAATCAGGAAGAAACAATCAGACAAACCTAAATCTAAGGACTACTCTACAAAATAACTTTCCTGTATACTTAAAATATATCACTATCATGAAAGACAGAAAACTATGGAGGATACTATATCACATGATAGTACTGTATTGGTATTAAATTTCCCGAGTCTGATATCATGTCCATGGAACTCGGTGTCCCTGTTCTTTGGAAATAAATGCAGACATACTTAGCTATAAAGTGTTATGAAATCTGCAACTTACTCCCAAATGATTCCTGAGGGGGAGAATTGTATTTATACATAGAAAACAGAGGACCAAAAGAAGCCACCCAGCACAAACATGATACAAAGTTAACTGAATTTCCTGGACAAAGAGTGTATTGATGTGCATTGTACTACTGTGCTTGACTTTTCTATAGGTTTGGAAATTTTCAAAATAAAAGTTTTGGGGGAAAGCAACCTTATGGCCAGAAACAAATGCATGGAGGCTTCTTCAACACAATCCAGTGGAACCCACGTTTGAGTCTCGGCCTGTGTCCAGAGCCTCTGACAGCCAGCCACACGTTCTGGGACCAGAAAAAGCAAAAGGATTGCAACCTTCCAGAGGACCCAGTCCCGACCACCAGTGGCCTCAGACTGAGATGTCCCCCCACACTGGGACCTGGTGGGGTGGGAAAACCTACCCTGAGTGACAACAGCTCCAGCCCCTGCCCTGGAGTGGCTATTTCCATCTCCTCTCAAATGAGTTATCATGAATCAGGTCTCCGTTGTAAAGAGCACTGCATTCCCACGGGAATATTCCAGAATTCCAAGGGAAGGTTTATGGAAGTGTCTTATAAACCTAGCTGCTCATCAGAATCACCCACGGGGCTTGCTGAACCACATTTTGCTGGGCCCTGCCCCCGAAGTTTCTGACTCAGTCTGAAGCGTGCACCAGAATTCAAACTTTTAGAGAAATGCCTGGGCATATCTAATTTGGACAGGGAGTTAGAGACCTCAGGACAGGTGATCTTTTAGGAACTTTCCCACTCTAGCTGTATCTCGACTTAAACATAGACGATAAAAATTAAAGAAACACTTAAGAAAGAGGGAGAAACTTCTGCTTGGTCAGTCTAGTCATACGATGGTAAATCTCTTCTGTCTGGTTGAACGTCTGCAACGTAAGTAATGCTTGCTACATTGGAGTGGATTAAATAATCGAGCCACAGTTTGGGCCTTAAAGTTGGAAAGGCACTTTCAAATGTCGCAGACGCCGGTGTCTGGTGTCTGGATCGGGAATGTGGTCTGGGTGCCTTCCAGGCAGAGCCTGCCTATGCCAGGCGGGCCGGTCCTCGGCAGGGCCCAGCCCCTGTCTCCCCTGCTTCTGAGAGCTTTGTCTCTGCCATGGAGGAAGGAAACCGTCTAGGTCTAGAAACACAGCAAAGTACTGAATCGATTGGTGAAAGCTGCAAGTCTGGAGTCAGGGATGATTAGCTCTCAAAAGAAATTAGAGACTGTCCTGCCCACTCTCTGACCAGTTTTAGAAATTGGGGAGCTGAGATCCCAGCTCAGTCCCACGGCCGGGATGTGTCAGAGATGGGTCTCTCTACCAAGACGCAGAGTCCAGGGCTGCCATGGTGGGCCCCACGGTCTCCTCGGATTATCCCTGTTTGGTCCAAACACCCGCCCCCAACTGTTGCGGGCATATGTGTAAATAATAAAAGCCAAGCGTCGGGTAAAGTGGAAACAGCTGAGGAAGCTAACTCAGAAAGTTTAGCCCAAGTTCTCAATGGCAAAAATATACCTGATAAATTTTAGAATTTTTCCCTCCTTTATGTCTTACTTGGATCGTTCCCCCCAATGAATGCCCTCAGCATCTGCTTCTCCTTAAAAAACAATGATGTTTAGGGCTCTGTGATAATCGAATGATTTCTTTTACTATCAGGTTTTGCCCAATTTGGGTAAGCTAAATACTAAAAACAAAAAACAAACATCTCATATGGAAAAATCCTTTAAAATTATTAACTTTTAACTCCATTTAAATATGGATATTTAAAATTTATAAATGAAATATTTATGTGCTGGTACTGGGGATACAGCAGTGAACAGAAATACTGAAAATCTAAAAGCACTTTCCTCTTGGAAATTATCATTCAGTAGGTAAAATATTAGAGGTGAATCCAATTGGCAAGTTGTAGTGTTACCTCAATAAATACAACTTTAATGTTAACTGTCAAGCACAGTAATTTATGTGATAACAATGCTACATATAATACATTTTTTGTTCTTAAATAAGACTGTATAATTATTATCCACCATATGAATTATTGTATGTATTTGCATGTCTTTGTTGCTTTTTAAAAGTGAAGGCAAAACTGATTTTACTGCTCTTAATGGGGCTCCCAGGATTTAAAAAAACTAGTGGTGTTTTTGGGGGGCTGAACTCTGACAGGGCAGTAGACACTCGTCCTCAGAGTTTGGGGGATTCTACTCACAATCCTTTTGGTGTCGAAGAACAGAGACCAGCTTGAGTGTGCTCAAGAAAAGAGGCCTTAGAGAACCCCAAAAGAAAATATAACAAATCTGTGGGCCACATGCCAACACAGCCATCCCTCACTGGGATGAGAATGGGAAACCCCAGAGCCATCAGGAACAGGGGCTTGTCTCCAAGAAGCACACTTTCTCTCCTCTCCTCTCCTCTCCTCTCCTCTCCTCTCCTCTCCTCTCCTCTCCTCTCCTCTCCTCTCCTCTCCCTCTCCTCTCCTCTCCTCTCCTCTCCCTCTCCTCTCCTCTCCCTCTCCTCTCCTCTCCTCTCCTCTCCTCTCCTCTCCTCTCCCTCTCCCTCCCCCTCCCCTCCCCTCCCCTCCCCTCCCCTCCCCTTCCCTTCCCTTCCCTCTCCTCCTTCTTTAATGGCTTCTCAGCTTTTCTCAGGGTATCTACTCTTTCTTTCTCCTCTCCTTGGCTTTCTCTGCATGGTTTCAATGTCTCCTCTCCCACAAATCTCACCTTGCACACGGGCCCCCATGGCCACCCCTATCTCAGCTCTGCCTGGCTTTCCAAGGGGTGCTCCGTCACCACTGTCCCCTGACAATTTCCCTTGGAGACTCTCCATTTAAATTCTCAAAGGGCAAACCTGACTGGTCTGACTCATTTTCTAAAGCCAGGCCATGGGAGGTGTCGGTTGCTGGCTGGATTATGGGTGGTCTCACTGGGTCAGATGTCACTCCTGGTCCATTTGGTGGTGGCCAGTGTCAGATGGTCTAGAAACGACCACTGGGGACAGCAGCACCTGCGAATGAGGCAGACTCCTCCAGAAGGCAGGATGTGGGGACAAGCACTCTGAAACTGTTTTACTATTGTGGTGCTATTTCTTCTCATATCACAATCTTTGGGGATACCTGTGGTTGCTCCTAAACCCCATGGGTGTTATGTCCTAGGTAAAGTGAGGAGATGGGGGCAACCCTCAAGAAGCCAAAACCAGATCCAGGGACTCAGCCTTAGTGTTATTTTTTAAACCCCTAGGTGTCTGTGGACACAAAAACAAAATGGGGAGGGAAAAACTGCCCAGTTTGGATCCCCTGGCATCCCCGACTGCTGAGTCTACATTGAAACCCAATACCTGGGTTCAGGGTAAGCTTGGGCCAGGCGGACCATTGGTGGGTTGGGTAATTTTCAAGCTGAGCTCACGGCAGAACATAAATCTGGTCAGCAGATTGAGCAGATTTCTGCTTAGAATGGGATCAAGGGAGTGAGTGAAGTTCAGAGAGTAAGATTCAGTTTAACTGCTCTAGAGAGGACAGCTGAGATCGTGGAAAAGTGTAAGAGACCAAACAATTAAGCCCAGCATGTTCTTCTTATCAGAGAGAAGTTAGCTGAGAATTATGTCCTGAGATCCCAAGTGGGTGCAAAAGGAGATGAAACACTTAGTATTCCACAAAAATAGGAGGGCCAGTTTGAAGGCTTCGGTGCTTTTGATTTTGGGGATGGTGGTGGTGGGGTGGTTTACATCCGGCAGGTTCTAAAGACATAATTAACAAGGCCTGAGCTTGACCATGAAGGTGGGTGAGCAAGGAGTGAAGTATGCAGACTCTGGGGTCAGACAGAAACTTCCAGAGCTGCATGATTTGGATAAGCCTCAGTTTCTTCATCAGTAACATGCAGATAATTGCTATTTCTCAAGGTTGTCAGGAGGTTAAATATCACGTTATCCATAAAGTGGAAATGTTAGCTATTATTAAACGAACTACAGTCCTTGTCATCAGATTATTTGCCCATGACCACTGACAAAACACCTCATTATGCAGTATTTCACTTGGTTTTAGCAATTGGACCTGCATCTCCTGACCGCAGCAATGAGCGGAAATTAGGAGAGAAGGAAAATGCTTTCAGTACTTTTGTCGAAGTTACTTTTTCTTTCTGGAAGTCTTTTCAATCTCGGCTCAAAGCTTCTGTTCTGGGGCTGAGAGCTAAAACTCCTAGGAGAGACAAGACTTGAATAAAAACCCAAGTTTACATGCCTGACAGAAAATTTTTTTCTGTGGGAAATGTGTCGGGTGGTAAAAAGCAGGGATGGGGAGGGGGAAGGCGCAAAAATATTGACCAAGTCAATGAAAATAGGGTAAGGAAACCAAAGACCAAGTCACCACTTTTCCTTAAGACCAGTTTGACCTAAGTGTTGCTCAAAAGGTGCTCTGTGAAATTCTATGACCTTGCTCAGAAATGCATAATGGGAACTACTTCTGAGAAGCCCTGCGGCCAAGAAAACGTCCTCACGTCAGTTAGCCCAGCATTCCCGAACTTACTGCCCGCAGAAGCGCTTTCAGAATAGATCCCAGCAAGCCTCCCCAGGAACCAGGAAATTCTGCTCCACATCCAACCTTGACTTCTCTGTCTTCCCGCCTTGACTTACCTAGGTGTGTTGAAGAAATCAGGATTCCGCAAATACGGTAATTGTCTTCAAATGTGTGGAGGGTCGGCACTTCAGACAGTGGGATTTAGACTTGCTCTGTTAGCGCCAAAAATAAAAAAAAGTGAGAGTCAGTGGCTGGGTTCCAGGAAGGCAGACTTGACTTCTGAATGAGGGAGGAAGTTTTAAAACTGCCAAATTTTTGGAGGAGGTACTATAAGCACATAGTAGAAAATGCAAAAGGTGTTAATACCAAGTTAGGATGTGGGTCAGTAGAAATCCTTACCCAGTGCTGGTGGCATTAACCATTTGGAAAAAGTGACCATTTACATACTCCATGACCTGGCCATCCACCCTGTAGGACACGCCCCAGAGAAATTCTCACCCACGTACACCAGGAATGTGTACAAGAATGCTCTGGGAAAGACATAAGAGCCTCAGACTGGAAATGACCAAGTGCCCACCAACAAGAGAATGGATAAATAAATTATTGTGGTTTCATACAATGGAATAGTACATAGTGACAGGAGTGAAAAGCCTCAGGAACACGCAACGGCGTGGAAACAGCTTAGAAACTGAATGTCGACACGGAAATAGTAAGTTGGGGGAGACCACACATAGCACACTGCAGCTTATACACTCAAAATCAGGCCAGATGAAACAATGCATCGCTTAAAGATATACCAATATAATACAGTTGTTTTTAAAAGACAGTGAAAGATACCCTGGCTGGTGTAGCTCAGTGGATTGAGTGCAGGCTGAGAACTGAAGGGTCGCCAGTTCAATCCCCAGTCAGGGCACTTGCCTGAATTGTAGGCCAGATCCCCAATGGGGGCTACATGAGAAGCAACCACACATTGATGTTTTTCTCCCTCTCTTTCTCCCTCCCTTCCTCTCTCTCTAAAGATAAATTTTAAAAAATCTTTTTAAAAAACCCTTTTAAATTATTTTTCAAAAGATAGCAAAAGACAGCATTATTCATAATAGGCAAAAGTTGGACACCACCTGACTCACTTTCACCTGGGAAATGCAGTCTATCCATGCAATAAAATATTACTTGGTAACAAAAATAAACAAAGCTCTGATACATGCAGCGACAGGGATAAATTTTGAATACATTATACTAAGTGAAAGATGCTAGTTACAATAATTGCATTTACAGGAAATTCCAGAATAAATAAATCCATGGAGACAAAAGGTAGATTTCTGGTTGCCTCAGACTGGGGTGGGAGACCCTTGAAAGGAATGGGGAGTGATGACTTGTGGGTACAGGGCTTCTTTGGGGGCAATACAAATGTGCTAAAATTGATTATCGTGATAGTTGCACACTTCTACGAATATAGCAAAAACCATCAAACCATATGGCACATCAAACCATATATTTTATGTGGGTGAATTGTATGGTGCGAGAATTATATCTCAATAAAGGTTGTATTAAAAGAGAATAAAGGTGTTACAGCAAGAGAACTATAGGCATGACATTCAGGAAGGTGATACTTGGGGAAGGAGGAGTACACGTGAGAAGAATTTCCCACTGGGCCTCTGTGCAGCAGAGGATGGTCTGGTGGCGAGGTGCACTCTCTGGCAGGGTTGGTTGGTACTTGAGTTCTAAAAATAATACTACATAACTTTCAAATATGTTGTACGTATCCTTTTGTAGAAACAACCCATAACACATTTTTAAAAAGATTTTATTATTTATTTTTAGAGAGGGGGAAGGGAGGGAGAAAGAAAGGGAGAGAAACATCAATGGGTGTTTGCCTCTAGAGAAACCCCTACTGGGGACCTGGCCCACTACTCAGGCATGTGCCCTGACTGGGAATCGAACCAGTGACCCTTCAGTTCACAGGCTGGCACTCAGTCCACTGAGCCACACCAGCCAGGGCCATAATAAAATTTTAATACAAAATGTACTAAAAGGCATATCATAGAAGTAGGTCTCACTCCCTTTGCCCAGGTTTGAAGGCAGCCTCTGTTCTGTCTCCCCTGCGTCTGTCCAGAGAGTCTGTGTTTACAATTAAGACATGTGTGTCTATATCCAGAAGCGACTGTGTGCCGTCCACACCGTCTCACACAAACCTAATACGCTTTGGAGAACTTTCCAAACCTGTGCACAGAGCAGCCTTGGCTGTGCTCATTTATAGCTGAGAGGCTTTCAGTCCTATTTGGGAAGAATGAATGTTCTGGATTCAAACTGCCCTTGGTTAGCTTGCAGCTTGCTCCTTTGCTGCACGCAAATCTGTGAAACAGAAAGGGCACCTTATCTAAAATGTCACCCCCTCCTCATCCTTTGCCTCCCGCCCTCCATTACATCTCTCCCTAGCATCCCCCAGCACAACCTGCACATACTTTTTATTGTTCGTCTCCCCAAGTGGAGCACAAACTCTATGACAACAAAAACTTTGTTCCAGCGCCACAGGGGGCGTTTTGCAGTAGGCACACAATAAATATTTGTTGAATGGTTGAATGAATGAATGCCTGGTTTGAAATGCCACCTCCATCATGTACTAGCTCTAAGATCTTGGGCAAGTTACTAAATCCCTCTTTGCCTCAGCTTTCTCATCTGCTCGAGAGTATAATAGACAGGAGGATTAAATAGATTTATACATTCAAAAGAGTCAGAACAGGGCCTGGCTCATTGTTATGTTTGTTATATGTTGACTCTTATTGTTAGAGTATCTCGGTGCAGGGGTGTGCCGTAATTTATTCAACTGGTCTTCTGCTTAGGTTTCTTCCCAACAGAGCTGCAGTGTAGAACTTTGTACATAATGTCACTTTGCACATGGGCAAGTCTATCCATTGGATGAATTTCTAGAAATGGTACTTCTGGGGCCACGGATACATGTATTTTCTTTATTTTCAGAGATGATGTCAATTTGAAGAGACAAATGATGGTGAACAGGACTGGACCCACTGGAAAGTGCTGTCCCCGACATTGGACGTGCTTGTTTAGTCACTGCTCTGTGTGGCCGGAGTTCAGGGAAGTGGCGGCAGCGGTCTCTTCTGTAGGTGGGAGGCTGGGCCCAGCGACCCACAAGGCCCCTGCAGACCTGGAACAGGAAGGCACATGCCACACCATTGTGGGCTGAGTGCCAGGCATGTTTACAACATAAACATACCAGGCTAAAGTGTTCCATTTTGTATCCATTCGAGGGTAAGGAGGAGACGTACTCTTGTAATTTATTTTTAAATTAAGTCAATTTTTAGTTCACATTGTAGTGGGATCTTTTCAGTTTGTTTTTTGGGAGTGGAGTTTATTTTATTTTTCAACTTTTTTGAAGGCATTTGGTGTAAAAATTTTTAAACATTCACTGTACCATTTTTAAAAATGTGTGGTCAATTACTTGAACTCTCCCTATACAAATTAAATTTTTATATAATGATTAGGGTAGGGGTGGGTCAAGAAATATTATATTTCTTTTTTTAACTTTATTGGCTTTTTTTCCCCTGTTGAGTCTAGTCAATAATCCACATTCTACAGCCACTCAAATGTCAAAATGTTTCAAAAACATAAAAAAATAAAGAAATGAATAGAAGCGTCCTTGTTCTTTAAATTATTTCTGTGTTACCCTGAACTGTAAGTGAACCCTCCTTGCTTATAAAAGAAGCAGCTGTTCATGCAATTGAAACCATGGTTCATTACAAGCTGACCTCAGATTCAGGAGTAAAACTTCCTCTATTTTACTACGACTATTCAGACAGGGACTGGAGATAAACAATAATCAAAATCAGGATGGAACTTGACTGGGAAACCCTCTATGTTCTTTGGCAGAATTATAGCGGCTCTCGAATTGCCAGGAGTGAGGCAATGTGAAGTGACCCTCAAACATTCCCCTCTGAAGTGCAGTGGGTCCAGGCTGCCAACTCCGAGCAGACAAAGGCTGATTGTAACGACTTCTTAAGCATATACTTATAGAAACATTAATTATCACCAACCCTATTTTAAACATTTATAGAAAGTTGAGATGAAAGGGCCCTTTCATATCCATTTTTATATTCCCCCATGTGAGAAACTATGATTACAGAGCATTTTATTTTTGTATTTTTTTCTCCTTGGAATTCTTATTTCTGGGTCTTATTCTTAAAATGCTAAGTTCGGTTTGAGGCTTGTGTGCTCCGTGAGTCAGATATGGGACAATGACAGGGAACAGAGTGGGCAAGGGGGGGTGACGATGGAGGTGTGAGAAGCACGGGCCCCAGCAGCATGACAATGACCCACCTGGGAAAAGTGGGCATTTAGTTTGATGAGATGCCAAGGGGAACCAATTCTAAATTGAAGTGGCTCAACAGTAGAGTTCATCAGAATCTTGGGGTAGGGCTGTTTTAGCAATGAGCCTTATAGGGTCCCACCCCAGAGAATAGGATTCAGTGTGTCTGAGTAGCGTGTTAACCAGCACTCCTGGAGATTCCGATGCAGGTGGCTTGAGGCCACACTTTGAGAGGAAAGTGGCTTGCAGATTAATTATTCCCAGCGAGAACCTTCAGCTGTGTCTACTCAACCTGCATTTATACTCTCCCCTCCTGGAACCCAGCCCTGCTGTCTCCCTCCCAGGTCTCCTCCGTGGCACGCTGCACCATGGCTAAAGTTGGCTCCAAAAGGGTGTGCGGCAGGCCATGTGCAAGGCTGTTCTTGGCTGAGGCCATCCATGAAGAATGCTTTTGACCTCTTGAAGTGAATTGTAATTCTTCATAGAGTCATGAAAAAGAAAAAAGAGGAGAGAGAAAAAGGCCAACTATCTGCTGACAGGGAGTACACGTGATTGGCATTCAGAGGCTGAACTGGGCCTGGTGGGGTAATGGAGAGACCTGGGCTGGCCTGGTGGGGCTGGTAGCTCAATGGGCGTAGTGCAGATGTGGGAACCGATGTAAAGGGTCAGGCCGTTTGTTTGAAGGATTCACGAGGCTGCACAGATTCCATGGCACCTACAGAAGGAGACGCGGCTCTGCTCCCCGGTTTCCCAATGCCCACTGCCTCCCCTCCGCCCTCCTTCTCCTGCACTGCCATCACCAGGCCAAGAGAACTTGTCCGCTGCTACTTCACCTTTTCATCCTCTGTCCTGTGTCTGTGAACACAAATGATTGCAAATCCCAAATAGGGTGTCAGGAGTCCGAAATTTGCTTTCCATCAGGTCCAATCTTTCTTCCGTCCGATTCCATAGTGTCTGAGAAGAGCCACTGGACCAAGGCCAGCACACATGTTTGACCCCCCTCCCCATCCCCTACCCTCCTGCCTCCAGCTTTCTGCTGATACTGTGGGTGTTCCATTCAGACTGGTGTTCACTCTGAAACAAAATTCTTTCCCAAGATGGCCAAAGCCAAAAAGTCCTGGCTGAGGATTGGGCAGCAGGGGGTGGGGTGGACTGTTATTAATTAGGTATGTACTATGTGCCCGGTGTTTTGCATCTTTTTCGCACTTACTCCTAACAATAATCCTACAGGATAGGCAACATTATCTCCGTTAAAGTGGGAAAAATGAGACGGAGAATCTGATGGCTTGTCCAAGATTGTGCACGTAGGGCTAGGATGTATGAGGTCAAGAGGGATTTGTGTTTTCTACGTTTTGTTGCTTTAATGACATGTCTAACTCCACACCATTTCTGTGGCTGCATTTCACACCCAGGTGGGAGGCAGCGCAGCAGAGATGTTAAGAACTGGGCTGAAAAGACAAACTGCCTAGGATCCTGCTGCTCGTTAGCTGGGTTCTGTCCCTCATTTCTCTTGGGATAACAAGAATAATGTTAATATAATACCTCTTAGAGTTTTGAAGATACATAACAGGAGGCAATAAGATGCTTAGCATGAGGTCTGATATAGTATAAGTGCCTCAGCTAATATTAGCTAATTACTATCATTACCACCACCATCATCATCACTATCTTTGCAAACTGCCTTAAAATGGGGTATAAATGTATGCTGAAGAAATGGAGAAATGTGGCTGAGTGAGTGCACGGAGAACGAACCAGAGACAGTGCCAACTGGCAGGTCACAGAATTACAAAGGCAATGAATGCCTCAACCCACTGACTGGATGACCCGTTTGGTGGCTGGCCTCCTGAGGCCCTCCCCTCCCGCCTGAACGGCCCGGCAAACAGATCCAGGTTAGCGCAGTTATGGTGGCCTCTAATTACCTCCCAGCTGTGCTGCCAGCCTCTGGGTGGGGGACATAGGGGCGTGATGAAAGAGCAGACATTTCTGACCCTGCCCAGCCTGTCAGGGCCCTGATTGGCTGTGGGCGTCCCAACCCTGGCACCAGCCAGAGGAGAGTGTGCCCTGGCCTGGATACCCTGGGAAGGGAACCCAGGAGTGGGTGGAAGAGAGAGGTCCTGAGTGGGTGTGCTTAGAGATCAGAGCCGGCCAGGAAGCAGGAGGAGGTTCTGTCTGGGAGAGGAGCAGGGCGGGGGGCAGCAAGAAACATTCATGACTGGTCCTCATTTCCCAGCTGGCATGCCAAGGATTAGAAAACTAAGTCATTGACCAGAGTGTAAACTCAGAGAGGCTGAATCTGGACCAGAACACTTAGAAGCTAGGCTCTGCCTCCACAGCAGGGGAATCCTAATACCTGGTTAGCTCACCTTGCATGGTGGTATGAAGCCCACGAGTGATGACCTTGGACAAATAATTTGTAAACTGTATCTCTCTGTCCTCCTCCATGTATCCAATACTTATTATGAGCCTGTGAGCCTGGTAAATTATTACTATTACATCCAAGATTCTGTGAGGGATGCACATTTTCTATCCATGTCCAAGAGTAATAACTACAATAAGAATAAAATTACTATCACTTATTTAGTATCTACTATGTATCAGGCATTTTATGTTTATCTCACTGAGTTGTTATAACAATTGTAGTGAAGTGGCTATTATCAGCTTTTATAGATAAATAAACTGATGCTCAGAGAGGTTAAACAAATTTCTCTGCACCCAGGACATACAGCTGTGTGTCAACACTAAAGCCAAGGCTCATGCCCAGACTCTAAACTCCAAAGCCCTTGCTCTTAATTGCTGGTCAAAGGGGGAGGGAAGAGAAGAGGATTTTTTACCTGCAGAAAATCACCCACTAATTGAAGGTGAATTTGGAGCCAGAAGGGTCAGAAAAGGCTTTGCTTTGTCAAGGGCAGGATGCAGGAGGATTCCTCCATCTGGGGGCAGAGGGCAGCATTTCAGGCAGGGCAGTGGGGTCAGGAGGGAAAACCTGGGCGAGGTAGACATGATGGTGGTCACAGATGTTGCTGCCTCCCGAGCTCCTCTCCACGGCCCCAGGAGGGAGGACGGGCCAGGGTGACCTGTCCATTTGGAAAGGATGGATGCTCAAAGAGGTTATGTGACTTGCCCAAGGTCACTCTGCTACTGAGTGGTAGAATATAGGTCCTCCGACTCCTGGACTCCTTCCATGTTGCCAGCAGCAGGGAGCCCTGGAAGCTGTGCAGGTGGCATGTGGGAGGTGGAGCACAGCCCCTCTTGGACCCCTAACTGCGTGGTCTCCATCATTTCATAAAGAGCAGCATTCCTAACTTCTCTTGTGCCACCAACACCTTCGGCAGTCTGGTGACTTCTGTGGATTCCTTTGCCAAACAACCTCTTTTTAAATTTTGATCATGGTAAATACACATAAAAAAATGTACCATCTTAACCTATTTTAATGTGGCATCAAATATACTCATGCTGTTGTGCCACCATCCACAGAACCCTTTATCTTGCAGAACGGAAACCCTACCCTTAAACACTGATTCCCCGCTCTCCCTCGGCCCAGCCCCTGGCAACCACGGTTCTGCTTTCTGTCTTCGGGAGTCTGACCACTCCAGGTGCCTCTTGTGAGTGAATCACACAGGGTCTGTCCTGTGGTGGCTGGTTTATTTCACTTGGTGCAACATCCTCAAGGTTCACCCATGTGGTAGCTTCTGTCAGAACTGCCTTCCTTTTTAAATCTGAATAATATTCTGCAATATGTTTAGACTACATTTTGTTTATCCATTCATCCATTGATGGACACTTGTGTTGCTTCTGTCTTTTAGCTATTACAAATAATGTGCCAAATAATGTGTTAACATGCACAAAAGTATATATAGATGTATATATGTGTGTGTGATGCATATAAGTGCACATTTAGATTAGCTATAATGTGACTGCAAAGGAAAACAATGATAATACACAATTATTAATATATATTTTAAAGACAAATTATGACATAAAAATATATCAGTTCTGTTACTAATATAGTTAATAAGATATAGAAGCAGGCCTAAACACTGCCTTAATTCTGAAACAGTGATAAGTATGAACGATACTTTGAGTCACGTGCAGTAACTGGAATACGACATGGAAATATTTGCAATCTCAGTAACAAAGTCCCAGGTTCTGCCAACAGTCCTGTAGTTTGTTGCCCACGTTGATAATTGAAAGAAACAATCCATTTTACTCAGAGAGTCACGAAAAGAGAGATATAAGTATTTCCTCTGCATTCGTCCGGGGGACCCGGCGTTCTCTCGGCAGCCCCTAGGCCATCACAGCAGCCCAGGCCGTGGCCTGAGGACAGGCTCTTCAGCCACCTGGCTGAAGTGAGGGCTCCAGCTTTTAACTTTTGGGTTTGGAGTGATCTTTCCCTGGTGTGGCCCAGCTGTGTGAACTTGGGCCCGGTGTGCAGGCTCTCTGTGCCTCGGTTTCCCCACCTGTGTGTGGTGAGACACCAACTTGCACCCCTCAGGGGTCGTGGCTTCCTATGGCTCCCGAGGGTCCTTTAACAAGATGGACAAAATCAGACCAGCATTCCGGCCCGGGTTTATCTAAATCCCCAAATCCCCTCCTCCATCCGTGGCAGGAGGACGGGTTTTTTTACACCCGTGTTTTCCAGAACCTCATTTTTCTTCCTGCCGTCCAGGGTAAACAACACAGCTGAGCCAGACCCTGCCTTTCCCGACTGTCCCGCCTTTTGGGAGCCAAGACTGGCTTCTGTTTTCACAGACCCTGAGTTGTCTAAAACTTTTACATACCAGGGGGTGGTCTGGGACCCTATCAGGGGCCATAAAAGACCGTAGCCAGCAAAGATAGGGGATCAGCAGGGATATTCTCGAACAATTAGCTAGAGAAAGGAGCGGTGAAGGGAGGCTGACGCGCAGGTGTCCAGGCATCCCAGCAATGCGCCTTAAGATAACCAAGTCCCTGGCCAGGGGTGATGGATGGGGGCTCGCTAAATCTGCTGCTCGCTGGGTCAGCTTGGTCTGCTCTGTTTTAATAGTGACCGTCTCTTCCTCGCACACTTTTTAACTATCTATGAAATGGGATGATGCCACGTGGTTCACAGGGTTGCACACTGACTGACGTGGTGTTTGTGAGAGCTGCTGCCTGGCCGGGCCGGAGCTGGGACGCAGCTGGGACTGGGGGCGTGTGGGTGGCCCTTCCCCTTCCAGGCCTGTTTGCGTGAGTTGATGTGCACAGTGGTTTGGTTCTTGGTTGAGGGAGGAGAGTGAAAGTTTTCTTTTCCCCCTCCTGAGGAGTGCCTGGAAAGGGAGAGAGAATGGAGGAAGTAACTACAATTTCTGTCCCCATGTTGCAAATAACGTCCTTCTGCAGGGGGAAGTAGCTGTGCTTGTAAGAGACTTTTTGAAACTGTGCCCAAGTTCTATTGGTTCAGACACAAGGGACACAATGTTACTTGAGTGTGGAAGGGGCTCCCCTCCCCTCCACCCCAGCCCACTCTGCCCAGACTGCAGGCTCTGTGGAGGGTGGTGACAAGGTGGGGACAGAGTAGGGGGCCAAGCAGAAGCAGCAGACCACGGGCAGGCTCATTGTTGTGACATGAGACCAGACTGTCCTGGGATTTTTGGAAAATAAGAGTTGGAGGCCCCGGGGAGAGGTGAAGCAAGTCCTGATTTGATGAGCAGAGGCAGCTAGGAGCTAGCAAGTGTCAAGATTAACATTACCTTGTTCGCACCACTTTTATTCTGAGTCTGGGACATAACCAGTCAGTCCTCCATTGAAAAAAAAACTTAGAGTTCCTCTTGTCTTTCTTGCTCTGGGACCTCGTAAAGCACCCCACACAGAATTGTTTACTGGTATTGCTGGCATGGCCGAAGTGTGGCTCTTCCATGCCTGGGCAGGGGAAAGATTAACAGGGTCAACCAGTTGCTTGTCCAAGACCTGGGAGTTAGTCAGGTTTCTCTGGTCCGATAGCTCATACTCTTTATTCCAAGATGAACTTTGCTGAGATTTATCTTTGATAAAAAGTAAAACACCTTCAGTAAATTCAACTGAACTACCATATGCCCCAGCAATCCCACTCCTAGACATGTACTTCACAGAATAGAAAGTGGGCCCTGCCTGGGGTGGCTCAGTGGATCAAGCACCAGCCTGCAAACCAAAGGGTCACCAGTTCGATTCCCAGTCAGGGCACATGCCTGGGTTTCAGGCCAGGTCCTCAGTGGGGGGCATACGAGAGGCAACCGCACATTGATGTTTCTCTCCCTCTCTTTTTCCTTCCCTTCCCCTCTCCAAAAATAAATAAAATCTTTTTTAAAATCTTAAAAAAAAGGAATAGAAAACGGTTCAGCAAATACTTGCACAGAAATGTCCATAGCAGCCAAAATGTGGAAGCCACCCAGATATCCACAAACTGACAAATAGATTGTGGTATATCCCTGCAATGGAATATTATTCAGTCATGAAAAGAGCAAAGTCTTGATCCATGCTACAGCACAGATGAACCTTGAAAACTTCATGCTAAGTCAGCCACAAAAGACCACACATTGTAGGATTCCAAATATAAGTTATGTCAAAAATAGGCAAACCTATAGAGACAGAAAGATGAGTGGTTGCCAGTGGCTGGCAGGTGGGGGGAGTGGGGAGTAATTACTAATGGGTACAGGGTTTCTTTGGGGGGTGATAAAATGTCCTAGAATTCCACAGCAGTAATGGTTACTCAACATCATGAGTGTACTAACTGCCATAGCATTGCACACTTTAAAATAGTTAAAGTGGTGAATTTTATGTTATATTTTACGACAACTTTTAAAAAAGAAAAGAGTAAGGAGAAAAAAATTAATGGAAAACAGTAAACATACTTCAGGTGCTTTCTTTCTCAGCAACTTATTTTCTTGATTTTTAGTACAATACCCTCCCTCCTTCCCCACCCCCTCTTGCAACTTCATAGGCAACCTCGCCCCTCAGAACACAGTGGAGAAAACCTCCTTTACTGCCTGTGAGAAGGCCAGAAGGGGGAGCCTGTGAGCTGAGTCCACCTGTGAACCAAGCACCGGGATCCCCGAGATTCCTTGAGATCAGAAGGGTAATTCCACCCTGGGTCGCTGGAACTCAATATTAGGCCTCTCGATTTGATTTCTGCCTTGTTATATAGCGAAGTATATGTTCCTTCATCTGTTTCTAAGAACCTTGAAGAGTGTAAAGGAGTTTCAGCAACAGTTTTATTACTTTTGTGATAGTAAATTCATGTTTTTTTGATTGCCTGATTAGGACAGAAGTCCGAACACAGGACCAAGCATTGGAAGACCCGGGCTCCACCTGAGAGCCACAACCTCTTCAATAAGGATACTGGCCCTCAGCTTTTTCAACTGAGGGGCAGGGTGGTCTCAGCACAGGGTCGTAAGGAAAGCCAGACGTAATGATGTGTGATAAAACATATTATGAATGACGAGCTGCCATACAAACGTAAGCTGCTAATTACTGTGTTGGCAGCAAGAGCTCCCAGTCTAGCTCAGCGCTAATAATCAATGCTAACAAGTACTGCACACTGTGCGGAGCCCTTGGCCGTTCCCAGTCTGGCTCTTCAGGTGGCGCTGCAGAGCCCGTGGCTGTGCACTCCCGCCCAAGTGCATTCCTAGAGGGGAACTGCGGGGTCAAAAACGTTCTCATAAAGGCTCCATTCAAAAAACTCACCCATTAGAAAGTGACCATGTGAAACCTCTGCTGATGACAGTTACCTCAGAGGCAAATACCTCAAGTACCTTTTCCACAGACGAGTTATTTACCTGTTCTGACTCAATATAAGCGTTCACAATTCTTGTGACCCAGGTTTCCCTGAGATTGACATTGCAGTAAGCCCCAGGAATGGGGGAAAAGGGAAGACAAAGTCAAGGGCAGCCAGAAAAACAACATTGAAGAACTTGAAATGAAACAGATGGCTTGGGGCTGAAAGGAAGGTATGATAAAGTCAAAGAGAGAAAATACAACTAGTTTCTGCCTGAAAAAGGATTTTGTAATAGTTTTTCTTCAAGAAACCTGTAATGCTAGTACATGGCGAGCTTCTGGCAGGAAAAGCAAGGCTTTGGGTTGGAAAGAGATTCTCAGGGGTTGTCCCCTTATTTCTGTAAATGAAGAAACCAGGGCAGAGGGCTTCACTGGACACTCGAGGACACACAGCTTGTCGGTGGCGCTGCGAGCACCAGCCCACCTGCTTCTCGGCTGTGCTGCATCACGGCTCTTATTTTTCCCCGCTTATCCCTTTACAATTACTCCACTTAAGCAATACGGATTATGCATTCAGAGTCAGAACATTGTTTTCTCATTTCACTGAGTTTCAATAGAGATGACAGGGCCTTATTTTCAATGTTTAACAATCAAAACCAATTATGACTCTTTCCCTCATGCAGAAAACACACTGTCCTTTTCAGCATGTATTGTTTTTATTCTGTGGCATAAATAGACCAATGAGAGTAATAAAAGGCAATAAAGCCACCAGAGAAGACATATACTAAGTATAATTAAGTAAGCCCAGTCATCGAGGGTTGGAGAAATAATGCTATGGATACAAAATAAAGAATAAAAATAGCTCAAAAGACACGGTGCCTGGGCATGAGTCAGGGCACACTCATGTGTACAGCCCAGTAGTACGATCAGCTCCAACAAGCTCAATTTCCTTGTCTCTGAAGGGGACGAGTAAGGCCCCAGACACCTCCTGGGTATTGAACCCAAATTCCCCAAACAGCCCAAGCTCGGCTTGACTACACCAGAAAATTCTCCCTCCTTGTCCCTGCAGCACAGGAAAGTTGAGTCAAGAGCTGCCCTAAGCGTTAGTTTGATCGGCTATCCATCCATCTAGTCATCCACCCTTTCGTTCATCTATCACACGTTTGTTGAACTCACACCGTGTTAAAGTTTAATCAGGAATTTGGAAATACTTCCTGATGGTGGATAACAATCTCCACTTCTGGCTTTACAATGTCCCCAGGTATTTGTTCCTTGTCCATGGAAAGGGACAGCTAACCCTCTGAGGCTTTTGTCTCTCTGTGGAATTTCTAAGGATGTGGTTGCTCTTTTCTTTGTAACCCTAAGTAATAGAGCTAAAAAAAATGAGGCAAGAAAAATAATTCGTTATAGAAGGGAATCCTATTTTTCTTGAACTGCATCTTTAAAAGTCATTCTTTCAGAAATCCAAGGAGGAGGAGTACCAATGAGCCCTTCAGTGAGGCAGAAAGAATTCCAGTTGTGTGGGTTGCCCCGGAAAGACAGTTCTTGTTTAAGAAGGAAGTGCTCTTGGAAGCCCCTTCCTCACATATTAATGATCCTGGCCTAATTCAGCACTAGAGGCATTCGACTCCAGTGTCACCGGGAAACTGCATCCTCAGGTGTCCAGGAGACTCTGGCCTTGACCCTGCCCTTGCTCTTCTTTGGCAAATCGCCTGTGCTTCAGGGACTAAGGAGCCCAAACTAAATACTTGCCCAAGATCCTGGGATGTGTTCATAAAATGTGACTCTCTGAAGTTAAGGGAAGTGACACAAAATGGGTAAGATAAGCTGCCCCTCTGACTGTACACGCCAGGAGGACGGGGCTCTGTTGATTATAATCATTGCTTTATCTCCAGTGCCTAGCTATATGATGTTCAGACTCCACAAATAATTGTTTAATTAATAAATATCACTGTTGCAATCTTCCCAGGAAACATCGGAGCACTGAAACTGCTAAATAATAGAAAGTACATCAGACATGGAGTAAGGAAGCCCCCTGAGTTCTCATATCTTTAAAATGGGGTCAGTAGCATCTAGCTCACAGAGCCCTTGGGAGGATTAAATGGAACAGCATATTCCAAAGGCCGTGCTCCATGGCTGGCATAGCAATATGTGCTTAAGAAGTGCGGAGTGTGCTGAATAAAATCGGAGGACTGCATACATCCTAGCAAGAGGGCTACAGTGATTCTAAAAGGGAGCACGAATTTACAATGTGACCAATGGCTCTGGCTAGTGTGGCTCAGCTGATTGGAGTGTCATCTTGTAGACCCAAAGGTCGCCAGTTCAGTTCCTAGGAAGGGCACATACCTAAGTTGCAGGTTCATTCCCCAGTTGGGGCACATGCGAGAAGGCAACCAGTTGCTGTTTCTTGCTCACTTTCTCTCTTCCTTTCTCTCTAAAAGCAATGAAAAAATTAATGGCGTTGGATGAGAATAAAAAACATGTAACCAATAAAAGAAAAGCTAAGATCATGAGCATCCCAGCCTGTACTGAGGAAGTGTTACAACAGCAGAAACATGCGGTGATGGATGCAGAGACTATTTTAGAAGGGGAATCAGGGGGAAGAATTTTGCTAGTGTTTCTTTGGCAATTCTCAGTGCTAACTTTATTTTCATATGGACAAAGCAGCTTTCCTGAGTTAGCAAGTGATAGTTGATTAAAATTTGCATTCAGAGACCTTGTTAAGAAAAATTATCCAAAATTGGAAAATAAGGCAAAGAAGTTATTGCGTGCTCTTGTTTTAATGTCATAGTAGAAAACTGTAACAAATTCGAGGATCACCTGTTGCTCTGAGGAATTATCATTTTGTTTGATGTACTATCTATTGTCTGTTACCGACTAAATGTTTGTGTCTCCCCCAAAATGTATATATTAAAGCCGTAATCCCTGCTGTAGCTGTCTTTCAAGATGTGGTCTCTAAGGAAGTGATTAAAATATCCAGTGAGAGTGGGGCCCTGATCTGATAGGATTAGTGTACTTATAAGGAAAGACACCAAAAATAAATAAATAAATAATAGAAGAAAGAAACTTTTTAAAAGCAGAGACACCAAAGAGCTCTCTCTCTCTCTTCCCTCCCCTCACCTCCCAGGTGTGTGCACCAGGAAAAGCGTGTGTGAGGACAGAGCACGGAGGTGGCCATCTTCAAGCCAGGAGGAGAGCCCGCCCCAGAAACTGAATTGGCCAGAGCCTCAGTCTTGGGCTTCTAGGCCTCAGACTGTGAAGAAAACGTTGTTGAAGCCACCCCGTCCATGGTGTTTTGCTGTGGCAGCCCAAACTGGGTAAGACAACTATTGCTTAAGGTCCAGACTCTATAACTTTGGATATTACCTTGTAGAAGGTCGACAAGTTGTTTTTCCAGAGGGATGCAAATGATTTCTGTTTGTAGAAGTAAGAGCCCCAAAGATTATGGTTTTATTGACTTGTTGGACCTTAACTGTTTTTATCTAATGTTGAAATCTGAGCCTCAATCCTCCTGCTCTGTAAGATGTCACTGATTGTAGTTTTTCCTTTATAAGGTTGCTGTAGGATTAAATATAAGGCATATAGTACATGGGCACTGCCTCATGCATAGTAAGCTCTCAATTAAATTTATGCATTAGAATTATTTAGATCAAATGTCCACAGTTGTATTTTATTGGGCTTGTACAGTACTAAAATATCAGTGGCCAACAGGTAAAAGTAAGGACATTTCACATATTTTACATTTCAGCTTCTCCGGAGAAGTCAAAAGGTCGGGCAGCACAAGGCTTACTCTCCCACACGGCAGCCAGCAGCTCCAAGTGGGTGGCATCTTCCCCCGGGGATGGGCAGGTGCCGTCCCACTTTCCACAGGCACACCCAGGCCCCTTTGTTCCTTTACATTACCTGCCTGGCCCTTGAGGCTTCAATCTCTAGTTTAGATTGTCATTCCCTTACTCCCCAATTAAAATAACCTTCAGCACAACTTCCAGAGGCCCAAGAACCCAGTTTTCCACTCAATGGAAACCCAGTGGTGTTTTGGGGGAGACCATCAGGGGCTCATGGTTCAACCCGATGGTACGGGAGGTTTCCCTGGAGCATTACCCCGCCCTCTTCTCTTCCTCAGCCCTCCAGGAAGGGCATGATATTCTCAGGTTGGGTGCTAGGGTAAAACATCTTCCTGAGGGTCTCAGAGATGGTCACATCCTGCCCGGATGTTTTCCATGACGTAGCAGCTCGTGGCACTGTGGCTGAGCAGTGAGCTAGGTGGTGGCAACAATTAACTGCAGTACAGAGCTTCTACAGGTGCCAGTCACTTAATGTAGGTCATCTTGTAGAATCTTCCAAACCACGGCAAGTAGGTATCACAGGTTCATAATCTGAATTTTCAATGCTCTAAAAACCAGATATCTTAGCAACATCTAAGGTTAGCAACTTAGCAAAGTCTATCCTGCACCGGCATGAAGCTATGTACAGTCTCTATTTCCCTCACTTAGCGTAAAAACTCTCAGGTCTCACCACAGAAATACTAATGTGGTTGGTTACTGAGTTCTGCCCCAGATTCCTGCTGGAGATGGGTATTCACACCAAGCTTTCTAAGGTTTGAATAAATGGCTCCAAGGGTTTTAGGTAAGGTACTGAAATATGTATTCTTCCCATGTAGCAGATGAGGAAACCGAGTCATTGAGAATTTTTTAAAAATACAAATAAGTGCTTAACCATGATGACCACCGGGCAGACAATCCTTCCTGGGTGATCTTGAGCAATTGCTTCTCTGGAGCTCGGTGACCCCGTCTGCTAAGTGAAGTGTGGCACTATCAGCTAAGGGCTGTGAACTTGGTAGGCTTTACGCCATTTCATTCTCTCCAAACCATCCTATAACATGGTTGTTATCATTGCTGTTATCCCTATTTTGTTGGTGAAGACACTGAATGTCAAAGAACTTACATAACTTACCAAGGTCACCCAGCCAGTCAAGGGGATGCGAACCAAGTCTGTCTGACTTCAGCAGTTACACACACTTCCGTGGGGTCCAAGGGCCCTTGCAGCTCTAGGAGGAGTCCCTCTCTTATATCGCTATCAGATTTCTTCACTGAAAAAATCCCTGGCACATTTTATCTCTCTGACTTCACATTCCAGCAGTCATCAGCTTGACAGACAAGCCTGGAAAGCTTTGAAATGGAGTTTATGGTTCCCTACCCCTCACACCCCAGGGGAGGGTTCAAGCCACTTAAAAATGGGCACTTTCAGACTATTACAGGCATTTTCTGGGACTCAGGAGTCTGTCTCTCCCTCTTCCGGCTGTAAAGATTTCTGCAAGTAGGTGCAACATTTCTCTAGGGGCTTTCAGCCCGGGTAGGTCTGAGCCCACAAGGCCCAGTTCCTCAGCTCCTGCTAACGAGGTCTGTCCCTCCTCCCTCCTTCCATCTCTCCCGATGGCTGCTCCTCCTCTTACTCAGGGGACACAAGAAGAATCCTAGGAGCTGCTGAGTTGCCTGGGCATGGGAACTCTAGACTCATGGAAGGAGAGTTGGGCCCCTGCTGGAGGGGTTGGCATCTTTCCACCAGTTCACGTGACCGGGAAAGGCATGGTTCATCCCCATAATGTCTTGTTTTAAAACCCAGTTGCTGGAAGGAAATGTCTTCTAGCGAGTAACACAGTGCTTTGGGAAGTCAGCTGCCTGAAATAGTAGGGACTGGTGAATTCACTATCCGCCAATACAGAGATGCCAACTGGGGGCAAAGAGCAACAGCATCCAAGCCTGTTATCTCCCTCCCATTCTTCGCCCTTCTGGCTTTGAGCAAGACATCTGACCTCACCAAAACTGTGTCCCTGTCTGGAAAATGAGGATAAGAACATCCAGTTCTGCCTATCTCAAAGGACCACAGAGGGAGTCATCATAGCCACGGATGTGTCAACATTTGCAAACATCACATACAATTATCGTGTACTCCTGAGGGCAGTGGGTGACTTATAGCTAAGGATGAGGAAGAACGGTCACAGGAAGTCAGCTCTACATGAGATGAGATCGAAAGTTCAGTAGACTGAACCCTTGACAGATGACCTGGGCTAACACATACATTCCCATCACATATCCCTGCTTCCCCACATCCAGATGAGTAGGAATTACTTGGTTTAAAAATGATTGGGGGATTTTGTCTCTGTGTGTGATTTAAAACATTTTCATCCCTTCAGACTGTGCCCAGCAGAAGGGATGCAAGAGAAGTGCAAACCAAGAGCAACAACAGAGAGCAGAAGCAAACCCATACCTGCTTTCAGTGGTAAAATGATCAGAGACAGATAATAAAACAGGTTTGTTTATTATGTAAATTACAAAATTGAACATGTTTTCTGGGAATAACCTCTAGTAATATAGTAGATGTGAGAAAGAACCAAACAGAAGTTCCAGAAATAAAATATATAGGACCTTAAATTAAAAACACACCATTGACCTGGCTGGTGTGGCTCAATGGACTGAGTGCTGGACTGCGAACCAAAGGGTCACCTATCCGATTCCCAGGCAGGGCACATGCCTGGGTTGTGGGCCAGGTCCCCAGTAGAGGACTCCCAAGAAGCAACCATGCGTTGATGTTTCTCTCCTGCTCTTTCTCCCTCCCTTCCCCACTGTCTAAAAATAAGTAAAATCTTTTTTTAAAAAAGGGCGGGGGGACAAGTCTGAGGAGTGGAGAGGAAGTGTGAGGCAAGGACTTCCATGGAAAGCAGCACTGAGCTTGCTCTAATCAGAGCTGTGTGTGATAGGGAAGGGAAACAGAAAAGAGCTCTGGCACCTGGACTTCTGAGGGCTTCAGGAATCTCCAAAGTGTTGACTTCTTTGACAACAATAGTAGCATCTGCATCAGGGCCAGATAACCAGGCTGTAGAAGCCAGCAGTTCCTGGGGAAAAACAGAAAAGGGATGCGGAAGGTAGGCTCTTCCCAAGTCCTTCAGTAGGGCACTGTCTGTGCCTGGTAAATTCCAACTAAGATACAGAACAAGAAAGAACAATTAGCAAACTCAGAAATTATTCTTGAAAATCAGCTCTGATTTAATGAAGGTCATTTGTGTTTTCCAATTGCATAGTCTTAAATTGAAGCTAGGGTAATGTAGGTTCATGAAATATTTATTTATTTGTTTATTTGTTTTTGTAGAGAAGGGAAGAAAGGAAGAAGAAGAGGGAGAGAAACATCGATCGGTTGCCTCTTATACATGCTCCAGCCAGGAACCGAACCTGCAACCTAGCCATGTGCCCTAACCAGGATCAAACCAGCAATCTTTCACTTTGCAGGATGATGCCTAACCAACTTGAGCCACATTGGTCAGGGCCAGGTTCATGAATCTTTTCAGGGGGTGAGACTTATCAATATGAAAGGTCACATGAAATGAATGAACACATACATCCAAGCCCAGAACCATAAAACTCGTCAGTTGGAAGAAACCACAGAAGAACGTAGGGCCATCCCTTCACTAACAGAAAAGGGAGCAAAGCTAAGAATAGAAAGAGCAAGAGTGGCAGACACAAGTCCTAACCTCCACTTTGAGACTAAAGCAATAAACTAACCAAAGCAGTCGCCCTTGGCTCAGCTTTCCAAAAGAAAAAAAAATATTGTGGTTCATCTGGTGAATGGTTGGCAAAAATCAAAATATAAGGAGATGAGGGCTGGTTTGAGAAGAGGGAAGTGAGCCTGCCAGGACGGGCTCAGAGGAGGTGAGCTCTGAAACACTGTGCGAGGAAGGACAGATGCTTCAGGCAGGGGAAATGTTAGGCAAAACCGGGCGGCGGGGGTGCGTGCAGATTGGCTTAGTTGATTCATTTATTCAACAGGCATTTACTGAGAGCAGAGCACATGTGTCCAGGCAAACTGAACACGGTCTCTGCTCTTCTGCAGTGTACAGTCCAGTGGGCTGGGGAGGGGATGGAGGGAGATGGGACAGGTAGCGGGAGTCAACTGTTAAAGAAATTCTGATAGATTCTTGGGGAAGAGGAGAAACCAGCAGAAGGGTTGGCAGAGCAGTAACAGCAGCAGCCTCTCCTGCAGGATGTGGACGACATCGGCTCTGTAGTGTCAGGGACGGATAGCCCCCGAGGCTCTGCCCCTGTATTCCGGGCCCTGCCTGATTGCAAGGTTGTGAGCCGACTGAAGACAGCGTTTGCAGCAGCACCAGGCTCCTGCTGAGCACTCGCTTCCTCGTGTCTGCTGCTGCAGGAACCCCCTGCCGCTCGGGGCTCTGGCTGAACGGAGCGATTCCTTTAGGAAGGAGACCGAACTGGGAAGATGGTATTTTGGGGTGCTTGGGATTGTAGGCACTTCTGTTCCCTCCTTTATATTTTTATGTGCTTTCCAACTTTTCTACCTTAAATATGCATTGCTTTTAGGATCAGAAAAAAAATAATTAAAATGACTTTTTATAAAGCAATTTCTTAGGCTACTGATATTATCCCTAGGTATTAAATGCATAGAAAGAGAAACATACCTACGTATAGTACTGAGTGGAGAAAAAGAGCAAGCAAACGTTGTACAGGACAAAACATATAATGCTATCTCATTATTGCAAAAAGCTCTATGTATGTATTTGACACACACACACGCGCACACACACACACACATACTTACAAAGTATTAGAAAAACCTACACTAAACCCTGATGGGGAAAGAGGAGCTTTATTTTTATATATTCTATATGATTGAATGTTTGCAATAAGTAGGTGTTACTCTTGCCATTCTTAAGCCAAAAACCACATGGATACCAGGCATCACTGATTGGGTTTATTAGCTCTGGGGCCCGTGCCGGTGCCTTCCTTCTCACTGCTGGTGGCTGCCACTCGGGTGTGCTTGAGTCTGGGCAACAGGGAACAAGGCCCTTAACTCGCTCAGTCTGTGCCCATCCCACCCACTCGGTTGACTCTTCAGATTGGGCTCCTTGGATCTTCCCTGCAGGGATGAGGGTGCACGCCCCCTCCAGTTGTGGTCAGGTTTGTGGAGCGAGAGGCCTGGGGTTGGTTATTTTTCTGTCTCCTCTGCACCTCTCTGCCAAGGTTTCCTTGCCTGGAGAAGTGCTTGTGCAGGAGATCGTGACAGGGAGTGGGCTGCAGAGACCCCCCACAACTCCAGAGTGGGGATGGGGGACTCCTCTGGCTTGTCCTGCCTGTGGGGGGAGAGGGGTTAGGGAAATGTCCCCTTGGCCTCCACCTGTGACCCACAGCCCCACCCAGGCTTTCTTCTTCTTACCCTGCCCAGCCCAGGAAGGAGGTGGAAATAATTAACACCTAAGTGGAAACTCTTTCACCAAAGATTGTGAACTCCTCTGTGAATTTGCATTTGCAACCTTCTGCCGCTAATTGTGGAATGCGAGCCTTTATCTCCTCTGAAAGGAAGGGCAGGCGGTGGAAATTAGGTGAAGCGAGGAGGGGGTCCTCTTTGTTACGGCCTCCCAAACATTCTACCTCCAAGCCTGGTGCAGATGAAAACCTGCCCTGGGGGAGTGTCACCAGAACAGTTGGTTTCCTCCCCGCTGTCCGCTAGGTTTCTGGAAGTGAGCTCTGTAGCCCGTCTGAGGTCTGTAGCCCGTCTGTGACCTGGGACCCTGCCGTCTCCTCCCTAAAGCAGGCGCCCGAGGCCCAGCCTGGCGCCTCACTCTCAGGACGGGTGGCCCAAGTGCCTTGGGGTTTGGGGACCCAGAAAAAGATCCAAACCTGCTGAAAGGGGCAGGACACTCCAGAGAGGGGTGACACGCATGAGCTGGAAGAACTCAATGACTGATTAATTTTTTGAATGGATAGAACATTCACAAAAAAATCTCAAAGGTTTAGAAGTTTTTCTTGCAAGGACTGGCAAGAGTCCTTCTACCACTAGCTCCCAAGCCCCTCTCACTCTGAGTCTGTCTGTCTGTCTTTGTGTTTACCTTTAATGTACAGAACATGTTCATCTTGCTGTTTTTCTTTTCCACAAAGCAGTCCTTTTCAGGCCCACTACTTGCTGTGAGACTGGTTAATGTGATTCATTTTCTTGCGCTTGGTCTGATCTGTAACACAGGGGACAATAAAAATATTTAACTCGTGGGGCTGTTGTGAGGATTCAATGAATTAATTCATGTAAAGGCATTAGACCAGTGCCCAGCACACAGAAAGCATTATGTTAGTGTTAGCTGCTACTATTATTGTAGGCACGGAAAATTAATGAAGGATTTTATGGTGTGTAAGGGGTGCATATGTGTGGGTTGAGAGGGCAGAGAGAGAGAGAGAGAGACAGTGATGATTTAATATTATAAGAAAGAGGCAATTGATTCTGAGATTCTGATTTGGGAAGCTGGGAAATTAACAGGATAAAAATGCAACAGTAACAAAACAGCTTCTATTTATTTATTAAATGTCGGCTGTGTGTCAGGTGCTCTTCAGGCCCTGCCTTATTATTTAAGGTGTGCAGCAAAGCCTTGTTCACAGGTATTGTTATGTGTAGTGTGCAGAATAAGGAAACCGAGACCTTGATGAATGTGTTACAGGAAAGCAGACCAAGGGACAGAAACTTGGCCCCCCTGTTCACACTGACCACGTAGTGGGATGGCCATCGAGTTTTCGTGCAGATGAGAGGTCAGTGCTGCGGGTTGTGTTCTGTTCCACGCTGTCCTTTGAGGGTGGCTGCTCTGTTCTCACACTGCTCCAGCAGCACGGACTGTGCTTAAAACAAAAATCAATAAATAGGGGAATGAATGACTGAGCCTCACCAGCACCTCATGTATTAAAATTGCATGGTGTGTGACTTTAAGGCATTCACTGAAGCAAATTCTCCCTCAGGTGAAGCATCACTTTGTTTCTCAATGGGTGACACACTGTCTTGCCTCCTTACACACAGCCTGGGCGATCTCACTTGGCTTTTCCCTCTGTCCCTGAGTCACCACCTGAGTGGCGCCTTTGCTTTTCGTGCTTTTGACGGCCTTTGTGCCATCAGTGGGTTTCCCACGATGTACCCCCTTGTCCGCAGTGTTTAGTGTGCTGCCTTGGAGAAATCAGCAGGTGAGCAGTGTTGCTGGGACTGTGCCTAAAGCCCGAAGTTACAGGGACCACGGGAGAGTGGATCCCCTGGGGTAGAGAGTGACAACCCTTGAAGAGGCGCCTTCTGCCTGTCCCCTGGGTTCCCTGCTCTCTGGGTGGTTGGAGTGGCAGGAACCTAAACCAGGATGAGTGCTCACCGTCGATTCCCTGCTCCTGGCTATGGTGGGATCCAAGAGCAGGTGAAGGAGGTGGCACGAATGAATGTTCGGTGGCTTCAAATGTTGTGGACTCTGCCTGTTCCTCAAGTGCAGGAGGCCAGCAAGGCCCCTGCCTGGTGGTCTCCTCCTTCCCCGCCCCAGCATGGAATCTTGGCTGCCTGCAGGAGGGTTGGCACTGGCTGCGGGGACCAGCGGGCGGGGTCGGTGGCCCTTTGTGTCATCCTAACTCCCAGGGCCATGCCTGGGACTCTTCCCGTTGAAGAGCTGGCTCAGGGAGCAATAACAATCCTAAGCAAATACGCAGCTCAAGATCCCACTAATGGATTTTCTGATGAAGATAAGTCATAGAGAAGACTGTTCAATGAGCTGGCGTGGCACCACCATAAATTCTGCCAAGTTCCTCTGCATCTTCCGTTTTGTGAACTCCCTGTTCACCTCCCTTACCTATTCTTCTACTGAGTCATCTGCCAATCTCGCCGATTGGGCTGCGCTCCTTGCAAAACAGAAAACTAACCTTTTATGAGTCATCAACTGCAAATAGGGATATCTTATTTTTTTAAGGCATTTATTTTTGCCATGCAGAAGATGTACATTTTTAGGTAGTCAAGGGTATCAGTTGTGAGGCTGCCAAGATCCTCTCCACTGAGCTTACACATTTTGCTCGTTTGCTTTGAGCAGCGTGGGTCCACTCACACGCAGACGTTTCCCAGCAGATGCCCGGGCTGTCCTCTAGCTGCAGCTGGGGGTCTGGAGCGGCGGGAGGACGGCTGTGTGCGCTGGTCTATGGCATTTCATATACAGAACTTGTTTCCTTTTAACAATTTAAACCTTTGATCCAACTGCAATTTATTTTGCTGTTAAGGATTGACAACTTCATGATTCCCCGCCCCACAACTGATGAGCAACAGTCTGCAAAGCATTTACTGAACCATCTGCTGCCTCACTAAATGGAAACGCCACTTTTATCATAAACTAAACTTCCACGTAATTTCACTCCATTCATCGTCCCCTCCTATTCTGTGACATTGTGGTTTTCTCTACTCAGAACCCTTTTAATTATTGCTGTTTTGCCATGTGTTTTAAAACAAGTGCTACCTCATTATTCTTCTTTGGACCTTTTCTAGATGTTTTACATGTTTTTTTTCATATAAATTTTAATATCATTTTGTCAACCCCCCCAATCCTCTTGGTATTTTAATTGATATTGAGCATATATGTTAATTTAGGGAGAATAGCATCCAAAAGTGCAGGGGATGTCTTCCCATTTACTCTGGTTTTCCTTATGAATCTCATGTGAGCATTAGAGCTTTCTTCTTACAGATCCTATAAATTCTTCATTAAATTTATCCCTATGAATTTTATCTTTTCAGCTGCTGGATCAAATGAAATATGTGCTGCTCATATTTCCAATGGGCTGTGTGACTGTAGGCAAACCACACACCCTCTCTAGGCCTCAGCTTCCTTCTCCGCAGAAAAGGGAGAGGCCCCTCGGATCAATTCACCTAATGCCGGCTGAGCAGTTTATGAAGCAGCCCCTAACTCTATGCAAGACCCTGGTGTTGTCCTCATTGCATTTTCATGAGAAGAACACAGGGTCAGCTCAGTTTCTCTGGTCCCAGCTGTGCAAACATACCTGGGTCAACCCTAATTAATGCCTCTGTGCGTCCTCTGCCCCATCCAGTGATTAGCCAACGGTCAGCTGCGCCCCAACTGCACTCTCCGTGGAGGCGGGTTGCCCCACTAGGATGGGCAGGACGGTTATCCTCCCAGCCACCCTTTAGTGGGCATCTACCACGTGCCAGGGACCGTGCTAGCCACTGGATGGGGTCCTTGGCTGCTTATCTAACCAGGTGGACAACCAACCAGCTTTGGATTTTATGCCTCCAAGAGCAATTTGAATTTTGGGGTTGATTCTGAGTCTGGTTTGGCCTCCATGGATGCTGAGCACATGAACGAGTCAAGGGCCTTTTCTCCAGGGTGTGGTGGAGAAACAGCCAGGTCGCGTTGGTGGTGATGGAGGGAGAGGATGCTCAGAGAGAGAACATTTCTTAGAGAGACTTCGACTCTGGGATGAGTCAGGGATGGCCAGCCTGGGAAAGCCCGCTCAGCCTCCCTCCTCCACACCTTCCTGCTCCCTGGGCACCCCACTGTGTTGACCAAGGGTGGCAGACTCCTACTCCCTGCTAATTCCAAGAGGGACACATGGAGGCATTTCTGGGTCAGCCTAATTGTTTCTTTAATTGAAAGTCAGCAGATAAGCACAGGTTTCTTTCCCATGCAAAACAGGCTTAGAATAGAAGAAATAAACCACTGGCATAAAAAAACAAATGCTAGCTTTAGCCTGGCTTTGGAGGGAAGGCTTAGGGCCTGAGTTCTTGCATCATAATGTGTTCGAGTTAATTTGACTGGTGGGGGTGCTAAGTTAGCCAAACACTTTAATAGGATTGAAGCAGGCGACTTTCAGGCCTTGGAAGGATGAGAATGGACTGGCTAAGCTCTCTTTTCTTTAAGGAAACAGCCCCCACTCTGGTACAGGCCAAAATAATTAAGTAATTAGCAAAGGCATTTGTCAAAATGCCCAGTGGGGCTGACGAAAATGACAGCTTTGAGAAGGATGAAGAGTTTGCAAATAGCATTTTCTCCAAGCTCCGGGCTGAGGTCAGGCCTGGAGCCTGCGAGGGAAAGGCCTGCCTGGGACTCCAGGGTCCCAGCTCAACCTTTGGGGTTCAAGTTCACTTCCCTGTGGCAAAAGCCAAGCTCCTATTTCTAAGGAGACTTTCTTGAAAGGCCTTTGGAACATCAAAGGGATCTTAACACACAGCAAGTAAGTGAAAAATAAGGGAATCATTTTCCTTTTCAAAGGACTGAAACCGTTCAACAGCCAAGTTTGTGGTGGAAAAAGCGTTTGAGGTTTATTGAAATTAAAAAGACTGGGGAAGTAGCTGGAAGTTGTAATAAGGCAGCCGTCACGGCCGACAGTGAACTAATTCTGTCCCTACTGTGCACCGTGCAAACTCTTGGGTTTTCCAGGGTCGTGAGGATCTCTACCGTACGAGACTCACAGTGTTGGCTGTTGTAGGTGCATGAATGACTGGGGAGTCAGGCGAGTTCTCTCATCTCAGAGAAAGGCAACACTAAGAGTAACGACCACTTAGGCCTCCCTTCAAAGTGTCAGGCACACGACATTTCATTCAATGCCCACAACCCTATGGTGCTGGTATTCCCCTTTAGTGGACAGGGAAACTGAGGCTCAGAGACATCTGGAAACTTCGAGCTGACAGGCAAACTCGAAGGAGAGGTTAAGAGCAATGGCGTCAGTAACCTGATTTGAGAGCAGGTTCTGTTTGTTTACGTCAAAAGCAATACGAACTGAGGAACGCTATAAATCTAGAGACTAGAGGTTGTTGGTGGCTGGAGAGTGGCCTCTCAGTGAAATGAAGTGGAGGGTCAGCCATCGTGAGAATAGGGCCTGGAGGGTCAGTGGAGGGGAGAAACATCACTATCAGTCCAGTTGGGGAAGTGTCCCCAGCCCAGGGGAGAAGCTCAAAGACAGGGAGATTTTGAAGATGCCAGAAGGGGAGGAAGTATTTGAGAATTCTCCCTAGAGGGGGTGGCCCAGAGGGTGACATGTGAAAAGGTAGCCTTGTGGGGGTGGGAGCTGGGGACAGGAGAGCCAGCAACCTCTCCATTTACACCCTGGGAAGTGGGAAAAAATGAAGGGGAGCTTGTGTATAGTGTGACATTTAACGTTAGAAAGGAGGAGTCAACTCAGAGGTGCTTCTGGGAGCAGGGGAGGAGAGCTGAGGGGACACAGGTGGAGGGGAAGTGGCCGCCGTGGGTGCTGTCTCTGGAGGAAGCCGAGTTAGAACAAGCAGCAGTGGGGCTGGGGTGAAGGTTGTTGGCTGAGATGGGGCCTCGGAGCTCACGATCTTGGGAGCAGAGAGTTCCCACAGTCATGTCTGGCTGGGTGTGTTTTGGTGGGGGTGTGCTGAGAGTGGGGCCAGAATTGAAAGTTACAGGATCTTAGAAGACCAAAGGTCGGGGGTCAGGAGACCTGTCCATGAGTACTGAATGAATGCTGGTGGTCAAGGTGTGTCAGGGACCAACGTCTCCAGGAACAATGCCAAGGAGGGTAGATGAGGTGAGAACTGTGTAAGTGGTCTCAAGGGCTTCCTTCCAGTGGGGAGAGCTGGGGCAGCGGTGGTGGCTTCACAACCTGGAGGGCAAAGAACAAACCGTCACCTCTTCTTTAAGAAATGGTGAGAACTACTGGGGCTTCTAGGACCAAGACCAACCTAGCTTCCAATCCTGGCTCCCAACATACTGGTTGTGTGACCTTGGAAAAGCCACCCGGCACATCTCTGAGTTTGAAACTCATCTACCCGCTCATGGGATGTGTGGGAGCCTTAAACAAGGCAGCGATTCTAGACCAGCATCTGGCACACAGCTGGGGCTCTGTAAATGGCAGCTGTCAACAGCGTCTGAACTGGAAGAGACCTCAGGCCATCTGGCCCAAGAGGAAAAGGAGGCCCAGCAAGACCACAGGTTAGGGGAGACGATGGGTGAGATTCCAGACTCTGCAAGGTGCCCGGCCAGGCTCAGGCTCAGGGACAGCCCAGCTGTGACTGTGTTGGGAGGTAGTGGGGGGGGGGGCAGCACACATCATAGGTCTTCCCAGGGGGACAGTGTTCCCGGGGACAGAAAGCTTCCCTCCTAAGCACGTGTGACATCTTTTAATCAGCAATCGAGCATGCTGTTTGTATGTGAAGGTGCCTTGTCTGCCTGTTCTCAATCCAAACCCCAGGTGTTGGCCTTCCGCTTCGGTGAGAGGAACATGCCAGGTCTGTGTGCACCCTGGTCTCCGAGCTTGGTCTCGTCACGGTGGCAAGTCCTCTGCCTGGAGGTTAACTTGCCGCTGACAGCGCTTGCCTTTGGAAGCCCAGCATCTGGCGCAGACTGGGTGCTCTGCAGATACTCACTGAATCAACAGATGAGCAACTCCTCTTTGCTTTTGGTGGCAACACGTTTTTCCACCCACCGACACAGCTGGCTGTGGAGGTGAGGAAGATCCAGGTTCAGGAGTTTGACACGTGAGGGTTCAAAGCCCACCTTTTCCACTTAACACCGGCAACGCTCTCCAAACTGCTTCACTTCAGAGAGCCTCATTCCTCTTCTGTAAAGTGAGGACAATAATCCTTCTTTCACCTTCTTGGATGGTTCGGCGATCTGTGGCTAGGATGTCTTAGTGTCCCGTCTGCTTGGCACTCTCGGTGTTAGTGGCTACTTTTTCCTGTCCTGGCAGCATGGGGTGAGGCAACACACACAAGCTCACCTTCTCTTCTGTCTTTAAAGCAGAGGGCCTGCCTCTTGTGTCTCGCAGCCCAGAAAGTGGTGTGAGGGACTACAGACCCATCCGTGTTTCCTAGCTCCCATCTTGACTCCATGCCGGCTTGGTTTGGTGCTTTGGTGAAAGGAGAGCCAAGCAAACTGTCTCCTAATCCCAACCCCGAGGCACCTTCCTCCTCAGGTGCGTCTGTCTGTCCTAGTGGGGCAGCCAGGTAAAGGCTTGCAGCAGAGAGCCTTGGCTTTTCGGGGTACTCACTGCCGGCAGGAGAAACCCTCTGCGTGGAAATTACTTTAATTTGCAGTTGACAAAAGGCAAATTGCTGGCATTTTTCGCTCGGAGCCTGGAATGTAACCTTGCACAGCTGCCCCAGACATTCCAGGTGACAGCTTCCATTAGCCTGGCCCAGATTTCTAGCTTAAAGGAGTGGGGAAAGGAGCTGAAGCAATTTTACAGGGGGCGAAACCCGCCGCTGTAATTCAATTCTACCAACTTCTATCACTTCAGATTCCCTCCCGCTCCTGTCAGCGGACGAAGCAGAGTCACTGTGAATTTCCTACCACGCAAGTCTGTCTTTGCTTAACCTTGAATCATGCATCACCACAATCCACGGGCTTGTGACTTTCAGTTGGATGACCTACCAGCATTTGATTTGTGCGCGACTGGCCATGAGGTCATGAGGGCAGGGCCTCCTTTGCAGAATGCCTGGAATGCCCTAGGATCTCAGTACACATTCGTTGAAGGAATGAATGAGTGAATGAACGAGTGGGTGATTTCTAGTGTTTCCCGAGGCCAGAGCGTCTTTGTCTTCCCAGTCATACACTTCTGTGGCATTCCAGAAAAAAGGGCATCCTTTAGACGCCGCGCTGGTCACCTTCCACTTAAAATATGCCTCCGAGATGCCTGTCTGGGGCGGGTTCCGTGGAATGCAGGCTGAATGGAATGCCTTTTACCCTCAGTGAGAACCTGAGGCCGCTGCTGCCATCTTGTGGACAGTATTTGAAACACTGGAGAAGCGACAACAGCGGCTTTTACACCCTTTCACTTCTCTCCAAGAAATCTAGGCTAATTCTATGACGGAATAGTCTCTTCAATGTGTTAGGCCATATCTACAGGTTCATGCTTAAACTGTTTATATTTCTCTGTTAAAATCATAGTAATAACTCGCATTTATTGAATTCTAGACACTGGGCTTTACATTGAAAAGCCTTCTAATTCTGTGCTATCATTACCACCTCCACTGGGGAGAAAAGAAATTGAGGCTCAGGAGGGCTGCGCGACTTGCACCTGGCGAGTAGAATGGAAGAGAGCCAGGATTTGACTCGAGCCCAGCTCAGGGCCAACTCTTGGGCATTATGCCACACTCTTTTCTGTTTTTGTTTTTGTTTTTAGTTCTCATTCTTCCCTTTTCAATCCTCAGTTGTAACAGTGCATCCACACCTGTGGTCACACCAGGTCGTAGGGACTTGTGTATGTGTTTGATGCCCCGAGAAGACATGGAGCACGGGGAGAGTTGTCAGAGCTGCTGAGTGCAACGAGTTAGGTATCTCTGTGCGCCCACTATGCACCGGGACTGTGCCAGACTCGGGCAACAGGAAGACCTGCTAAAGGGCGGTGTGGGCGTTCCTCATGTGTGTGTGCCAGGGGGTTGAGAAGCCACAGGAAAGTCAGGGAGAGTGTTCTTGGAATAAAATTCGCAATGAAGATCCACAAAGGTGATGAGTGGAAGGGTTAGGAATTAAACTAGTTATTTACAAACTTATTTTTATGTAAAGTGTCCTGCCCAGCAATGCTCAGGTGAACCTTAACCATTACTCAAGCCATTCGTACGTGTTTTTCTTTGCTCCTTCCCTTGGAGCACTTTACATAGAGATGCCCATGAGAGAAGCAGTTTGCTGGCAGCTGGGGAGGGGGAGGGGCGGGAGTGTGACAGCCTCTCTCTCTGAGGGTCTTGGGGTGGAAGGGGGTCCACAGTGACTGTCATGCATTCCATTTAGCCTAGACTTGAGTTGGACTACCCCAAACATGTCCTCTGGGTCTGACGAGGCTTTATAAGCAGTTTTCACTGGATGCAGTACCAGACAAAGAGTCAAAATGTTAAAAAAAAAATTGTGAAATGAAGTACAAAAAATAGAATAAATTTGTAAATTAAAACTAGACTTTCAAAAAACTTCACACTCGCAGGTAAACCCCACAGGCTTTAAAGCCATTTCCCTGTGTGTGAGGGCACTTCGGGGTAGAAGTCCACACAGCAGTACCATGTGTTGCTCCTGTGTACAGATGCAGCATCACACGGGGTGACTGAACCAAGACAGCTGTCCTGTTCACTTCATTCACGGACAGAGTGAGCATCACTCACTCTGGCCAGGCACCAGGCCAGTGCTTCGAGGACATGCAGGTAGTAAGACAGGGTCTTTGCTCCTGTTGGGGCTGACAGGTGTCTTAGCTCCGTGTGCCAGCGGCCTGTGTAGTAACACCTGAAGGTGCTAACGACAGGCACAGAGAGCCAGGAGGCAGAGAGGGAAGGAGAGCCTAAGAGAGGAGACAAGGGGAAAGGAGGAGCAAAGAGAAGAGAGACGCTAGAGGCGATAGAGTTGACTCCCAGAGGCCTTGGAGTCTCTCCTGAAATGTCTACCTTTGGGCCTTGAACCCAGCTCCCACAAGCAAGTGCCCTCGCTGGGCCCCTCCGAACGCCGGGCAGCAACCATGATCCACAGCTGCCCATGTCTCCCCAGCACCGGCATCTGTGTCCTGAGGTCAAGTGTTGCGAAGGAAGTGTGATCACAGTTAGTATTTTGAGGCCATCATGAATGTACCAGCCTTCAGGCCTGGTGTGAGAAGACAGTCTTCATGTGGCAACCTCAAGGAAGAGAAAGCCACTGAGATGAGCACGGCCGTGAGGGACTGACAGAGCACGGGGTCGGCTCAGGCTCCGCTTGCTTCTGCGAAGAGGTGGCCGGGCTTCCATCCCGGTGTGATCCCTGGATGCTTTTCCCCCTAACTGCGGGGCCCACAGGGACTCCACAGGCCCAGTCAGCAAGGGGCCTGCAGGCCAATGACAATGTGGCTTTGATCTTTTCTTCATCTAGTTTGTTACCAAAAGTCTGGTGGGAAAGAAAGGTGCTTGGGAAAGACTTTAACAGCTATATTCTTCATAATAGTTATGTATGTCAGCCGTAACAGCAACAGAGTCCTTCAAAGGACTGTGCTTTCATATTGTTGACCAAAAAACAAACAACAAACAAAAAACAGGTGTTTTTTTAAACCAACAACATGGTTTTATTCTGGAACAGCACAGGGATGCATTCCAGGCCACATAAGCTATGGCAAAACCATGGGCAAGTTGGGAGAACAAGGAAGAGGAGCATCTTTCACAGAGGAAAGCGAGGAGTTGGGAGGGGCCATTACAAACAAAGGCCGTTGGAGGAAACCGGGAGTGCAAGTGTAATGCCTTTTCGTTGCCCACCAACCCCCAACCCTGCCCCTCCTTGTGACAGTCGCTTGCTGGCTGAGCCATTGCCTGTTAAGGAGAAAAATCTTCCTTCCTTCTGCTGGGTAGTAAAATAGAAAACCTGTTGGAGGTGAAAGGTATGTCTCTTCCCCTTCAGGGTAATTAAGGATGAGTGGTAGGGCACGAGAGCTCCCCCTTCTGGCCTCCTGACTGACTCCTTTCCAGTGAGGTTTCCCTTGATTAACTCGCACAGTATCATGCTCTAACTTTTATTAAAAGTTGTTACAAGAGGTATTTCTACACTTTACAAATGATATACCAGCTGCCATTTACTGGGGACTTAGCACATGTTAGGAACTGTGCTAAGATCCTGGTGAGACCTTACTATCACCTTTTGGTGTAAGAATTAACTTTGCTTTTTCTGAGAACCTGATACGCTTTTAACCAACCAGGTGAAAACAACAATATGATATTTCCTCCTCACCTTAGCTTCCTGGATGTTCAACTCACTTTTTAAACCTAAGTGAGAGCAACCAGATTGACTCTTAGATTTGACATATTTCTCTTCTCTTACCCTTGTCTTAACCTTGTGAAAATTCCATTTGATTGTGTGATCCTGCTTTTCGTTTTTTGGGGGGAGCAAACTCAAAGCCCCTTCTTTTAAAAGAACATAGAGAAATGTTACTTAGAAGTTGGTGAGGTTTAAAGAGGGACTCAGATCTTAGTTTCCTGGCTGGGGACTCTTGCTTAGGTTATTTAAAGCACATGGAGAGTTCTTGAGCAGAATTCACATTTTCTAAGTGCAAAGAGTCCACGTAGATGCTCTTTCTGAAGGGTGTTGGAGGATTTCTCTGCCTCTCCAGTCGCAGAGGGGAGACTGCTGTCCCCACGGGAGGTCCTTAGGACAGACGTATGGCAGCCTTATTATTAAGACCTGGCGGCCCCCACTTCTCCCTGCACTGCTCTTGAGGGGTCCAGTAATCAGTGCTCGGGAAAGGCGCCCCATTGGGCTGGAGAGTGGCTGAGGCATGACCGTCAGTTCTGGCTCGAACCCTCTCAGACTCTGTTGAGGGGGGCGTGTAAATTAGTGCTACATTGCAGGAAAGCAGTTGGCAATTTTTTTCAAGGGCCTTAAATACACTCCTGCCCTTTCACTCAGAAACTTTTCTTCTAGAGATTTAACTTAAAAAACGAATGGGAGACTCATTTGTGCATTCAGTGCTGGCTGCACTGTGTCATATACGAGGTCGGGTGACCATTGCTGTCCTGCCTGTACGGTGTCAGCAGTTTAATAGATCTGAAGACCCCCAAATGCAGGCAAGGACCTTTGACCGCGGATGTTTAAATAAAGCAGCATTATTTAAAATAGCAAAGAATTGGAAACAACATATGTCCAATGACAGGGGATTAGTTCAATTATAGCAAATACATATGATGGAATTTTAAATGACTATGATACGTTGGTTTGTTTCATGATGTGGAAAAAGGTGTTTATGAATTACAATTTTAAGCTGGGGAAGAAAAGCAAACGACAAAACTAGAGAGTTGTGAAGGCAAGGTCAGGGAGTTCTGAGGATGAGATCCCAATTTTACATCTTAAAAAAAAAAAGACTAGAAGGAAGTATTGCAAAATATTAACGGTAGTTAGTTCATGATAGTGCGATTGAGGGTTTTTAAAATTTTAATATTTGTGCTTTTTTTTTGCATTGTCCAAAGTTTCTCTAATGACGATAAATTAATTCTAAAATCTTAAAAGCAATAATGAGAAAAAAAGGAAAAATTAGTAAGAAGTGTGTTCAGGCCTCTGTGCTGTAGTTACATGTAAGAGGGGACTTATCCCTGGGATTCCTCCTCTCTGCAGCACACTTTCCAGGGTCTCACCCCGGGGCTGACGTGACCCTGTATCCGGATCTGCACTGCACTCAGTGCATCGGCCGTGGGAGCCAGGAGTGGAAACTCATCGAGGACCCAGCTGACCCAGGGCAGCTGGGAGGGCGAGCAGGGTCAAGCTGGGAGAGAGGAGCTGCCCTACCCAGAGGGAAGCAGGGCAGGGCTGTGTGGCCGCGGTGGAGATGGGCTGGGATGACTATTCAGCCGGGGGCTTCCAGTTGCTTCTGTGCCTTGGTTAGAGACCCTCCTCTTGCTACTCAGACAACAAAATGTATCTGAGCCCACACTCAGCATCTTGAGGAGTCGGGCAGGAAATGTCTGGGAAGCAGGGTGGGCAGGCACCAGTGGTGAACTGACAGGCACGCGGCTGGCCCCAGCCAGTTTTTGTTCTGTGAAGTATTGACAGATCCTACAATTTGTCAAGGAAAGCTCAAAATATGAACCACCCTCCCCCCAATTTCTAAACATTGGCAATTAATTATAAAAAGGAAATGTGGGCCAAACAAAGCATGTCCACAGGTGTGAGTTTAGCCATCAGGATGCCCCTTTGTGACCTGTGTTTGGGTCAGGAGGCAGGAGCCCCCCTCAGTCCGTGAGCAAGAGTCGCCTGCCTCCCAGGGCCTGCACTGGGCTCCCCAGCGAACGGCAGGGAAGCAGGTCCCTGACTTCGCGGAGGGGTCTGTCTGAGGGGGAGGGACCTTTCATTCTCTTCTCATTTTTATTTTTGTGATAAAACAGACATAACACAAAACTCACCATTTCTAGGCGTCCGGTTCAGCGGCACGAGGCGCATCACACGCGTGCTCCCACCACCACCGCGGACCCACAGAACCCTTCACCTTCCAAAGTGGAGGCTCTGTGTCCACTAACCACTAACTCCCCCTTCTCCTTCCCAGTGGGCCTGGCAACCCCGTTCCACGTTCTGTCTCCAGGAGTCTGACCACTCTAGGTGCCTCTTCTAAGTGGAATTGTCCAGTGTTTGTTCTTCCACCTCTGGCTTGTTTCACGTGGTGTAATGTCTTAAGGCTCCTCCATAGCATCTGTCAGAATTTCTTTCCCTTTTAAGGCTAAAACATATTTCATTGTATATGTACATGCTATATTTTTTTTAATTTCATAAGTGAATTTTTAGGGGCTTTCAAATAAATTACATGCAGGAAATTGTTCATGTGAAAGAGAGTTACATTCATGTTATAGAAGTAAAGGTAGTTTTCCATGGCCATAGTAATCAATGATGGTGATTGATGACAATAAAAATGTTTCCCTGGCTCGTGTGGCTCGGTGGATTGAGACCGGGCCTGCGAACCAAAGGGTCGCCAGTTCTATTTCCAGTCAGGGCACATGCCTACCTAGGTTGCAGGCTGAGTCCCCAGTAGGGGGCGCGTGAGAAGCAACCACACACCGATGTTTCTCTCCCTTTCTTTCTCTCTTCCTTCCCCTCTGTCTAAAAATAAATAAATAAAATCTTTTTAAAAAGTTAAAAAAATACTAGCCAATACTATGTGTTTGACACAGCAGTAGGCTCTTTATATGCACTACCATAATTAATTTTTTAAAATCTCATAAAAGATAGATATCCCACTCTCCTCGATGAGGAAACTTGAGAAGAAATGAACACATAAAATATCGGGTTGGCCAAAAAGTCCGTTTACTATTTTCAGTAAAATAGAAGACATATTTTTCATTTTCACCAATAACTTTATTGATTTGGATATTTTGCATACGTCAGCTATCTTCCTTTATTGGCTTCTGGTGGGCAGAGGCCAGGAGTGCTGCCAAACATCTTCCAATGTGTAAGGCAGCCCCACAGCAAAGAATTAATTTTTTAATTTAGTCTTTATTGTATTTTTTCCATTACCATTTAGCTGCCTTACACCCCCCCCCCACCCCCCCCGGCAATCACCACACTGTGGTCCATGTCCATGAGTCCTTTTTCCTTTTTGCTCAGCCCTGCACCCATAACTGCACCACCCCCCAAGCTGTCATCCTGCTCTCCATCCCCCCCACCACAGTCTGTCCCCCCACAGCACGTTTTCCTTATCCGTTCATCTGTTGATGGACACTTGAGTCACTCTAACCTTTTGGCTATTGTGAATACTGCTGCCATGAGCTGGGCTGAGTCTCTGCTCTCAATTCTTTAGGATATGTATCCAGAAGTAAAATTGCTGAATCACATGGTAATTCTATGTTTAATTTTTTGTGCACTGACTTAGCATTTTTATCTGCTCTCTCTAATTAGGGATGTACAGTTAGAACTTGTTGGAGGTGGGGGGGGGTGCGGTCAACATCGTTTTAGATAGCAGTGATTCCCATACTCTCAAATGCTACATTTCAAAACGTGTCTGTCACCTTCTGACTCGTATCTGATTGGCTGCCCTTGTCTTACTATGCTGCTGCTGCTCCTATTGCTGATGATAATGATGAGGAATGATAAATAAAGTACATGGAGTGCTGCTTTGTCCTGAACACTGTTGTAAACAATTTTGTATCTTTTAAATAGTTTTGTCTTCATGATCATTCTATGAAGATCGTTGTCCCAATTTTATAGATGAGGAAACTGAGCCACAGACAAGCAGAACCATAACACAAAACAGGTGAGATAATTCAGTTCCACGCTGACTTTCACTATGGAGGGACAGGAAGACCCAGAGGAGATGCCCAGAGTCACAGTGTCACGCTGTGCCGTGCCTGGGGGAGCTCACAGGCTTCCAGACGTCTGGAATCCCTGGCCCCGGGCTCCTGCTGCCTCCAAGACAGGATTCCATTCATTCATTTTGTTTATCCTGTTGACCCAGGTGAAACCTCATCTGAGAAGCTGCCGTGCCGCGTCGGAATCCAGCTGGATATTCCTGGTCCTCCTCCTGATAATTGCTGGGGCAGGACTGAGCTGAAATATGATGGGGAGAGGATTACGGGTTTGGCTCTAGGACTTTTGTGAAAACACATGGAAGTAGCACATTAATATTAGTCAAGGACTGAATGGGCCTTTTTAAGGAGTTGAGATAAATTTTGGCAAAATCAGGTTGCCTTGAGACGCATTCAGTTTACTCCGTGTGAGTCAAAAAAATGTGATTTTTCTTTCTTGTTATGTTATTTAAAGAATAAAAATCTAGAGTCTACATGTCCTACAAAGTTGTACCCCTGAAGTCATGAGTTTGGCCTTACAGATGGCGGGCCTGTGTTTTCCATTATGCTCCCTCACCCATTAGGTTTTGCCGTTAGTCTGCGCTCCATGTTTCTCCTGTGTTTTTCTTGAACTTCATGAACTCTGGCATTTCATTTTGGGCATGTATATCCAAAGGGAAAGCAGCCTTCCTTTGATCTTCCCTAGGACCCCATTACGTTTAACCTAAGAAAGATTAGGGAGTTGCCATTCCACGCTGAACAAACACAGAACTCAGCTGCAAAGATGGCGGGTGCTTAATCTATTTACAGCGTCAACTCCATTACGAACAAATTGCACATCAAGCCAACTTTGAAAAGCATTCCTGGGAATGGAATTCCCATCTGCCTGGGGAGGCTGCGTGCATATGGTCCAGATACTGAATGTGTTGGCCTCACAAAGAAACCTATTTAGCATGAAATATTTCAACTGCAGAGGGTTTTTAAACTTTGAAATCATTGTCAATGTTGGTTCCCCATATGGTAGTCCAGTTGTACTTTCTCTGAACTGCACAGTCGTTTCTGGAAAGCCCCCTTGCCTTCTAGTTGTGTTTGTAATAACATCTGCTCAGCGGCGTGAACCACTCAGCTCCAGGCTCTGGACAAACAACCCTCTGGGCCGGGTGAACGCAGAGGGGCCGAGAGCCGCCACTGGGCCAGCACCGGGAAAACCGGGCTGTGCAGCGCCCCTCTGCTCTCTTTTCAAAGTGGGTTTCAGAATGCCCACCTTTTAAATAGCTCTTGAAAGCAACATGCAGGTCTAATTGTGACATTTTCCCCCTAGCCTTAAAAGGAGAAAGGAAGAACAAAACAAAATCAAGTGTTAGGCTGTCAGGATTTTCAGTTTCCTGTCACCCTCAAGACATTGATGGAGATTTATTTTCCTAATGAAGGCTCCGGCATTAATGGTGGCACTTGCTAGAATCAGTTAGGACTAAGTGTCATTTAATTCGCAGTGAAGCGACAATCTGACTGGACTGTGATTAGTTCCAGCTTTTAGCTATCATTTATAGGTCACCAGGCGGCTAACAACCTCAAATGAGGGACCATTATCTTTTGACAAGACGGAGCTTTTTCTGGGGGGGATGGGAGGAGTATTACCCAGAAAGCCCAGCTCAATACTCTCTCTGGGAATTAGTTCATTCCTAATAGAGCTTTGCTGCCTTTTACTCATAGGAACTACACTGGCGGATTCCAGTTAGGAGTGCTGAAGAAAAAGGAGGAAAAGACTTTTTTCCTAGCCATTCATTTATCTGCTCAACAGCCATAAGTTGAGTGAGGCACCATGGGAGAATATACTGGTGAGGTCCCCGAAAGGCTGATACTCAAACTACACCTCTTGGTATGGCTGTTTTAATTAAAACAGTTTTTTTTTAAATCCTCACCAGAGGACACACTTACTGATTTTAGAGAGGGAAAGGGATGGAGAAAGAGAAGTAGAGAAACATCCATGCATGAGAGAAAAAACATCAATTGGTTGCCTTTCCCACACACCCTGACTGGCACTGAATCTGCAACCCAGGCATGTGCCCTGACCAGGAACCAAAACCCTCAGCCTTTCGTTTGTGGGACGACGCCCAACTGAGCCACACCGGCCAGGGCTGTTTGAATTTTTTTAGAGCCCTTGTCCACTGTGATGCAGTGATGTGTCTGCTCTGGTCGGTGGGCCAATACTAATTAAGTAGTTCAAATAGCAGCTTTGCCTGAAACACCTTTGCTTTTTTGTGGAGCTACTTTTTTCTCCAAAAAAACACCATTTAAAAAAAAAAGCTGTCTCCCTTTCATCATTAGGTGTCCCTTACATTGGATAAAAGCTGTAGACCATTTGTTGATTATGAGCAAGATGACATGATGTTGTCAGAGAGTAGTGGTTTGGTGCAGGTACAACATGACTTGAAAGGTTATGTGCAACATTATAACAGGGTGCAGCGAAGAGGGGGGCCCCAAATAGGGATTTGGAATGGGGCCCAGAACTCAGGGTGTCCAGGAAATGTTAGGATTTCCTACCCCTTCCCCCCCACCCACACCTTTGACAAATGGAGCAGGGCCATTGAGAGTTGTTTTGCATAGCAACAGCTTTGCAGCTAACCTCTGCTGTGGTCATTTAACATACCTATAACCTTTAACTGGTTTCACAGATATGTTAAATAGCTGTGGCCATGCTGAGTCAGGGGAATGGAAGTAACTTCCCCACCAAGACATAACTGGGGAGCAGGTCCCCTAAGTTACAGCACCTGTATAGGAACTTGGAGACTATTGGCTCCATGACATGGGGTACACCTGCCCAGACTCTCAATGGCAGCCCAGTAAAGCTGGAAGGATATGAGAGTGCTGGCAAGTGTAGCCAATTGTGGGAGGAGTCGGAAATGGGGCTGCAGAGGAATATTGACTTGGGGATTTAAAACTGAGATGTGGCAGCCTTTGGGGAGAGAACCACGCGGCTTTGCCAGAGTGGGGACCCCCGTAGCTTTAGAAGGGGAAACCACTACCTGGCTTTAGCAGAGATCCCGGTGACACAGCTGATGGTGCTGGATACTGAGGGAGGTCTACCAGCCGAGAGGGATTACCGGGAAGAACTGGGGGCTGCCTGAGCCGTGGACTTCTATTTCTTTTCCTGAGATACAGTACCCCAGACTGGGCAAAGGTGGGGGGAAGGAAGGACTGTTTGTATTTGTGGGTATTTTAAGGGACTTTGGGATTTTGATGAGGACATTAGGTCACTACTTTAAGTCTGTATAGCATTAAATAAACATTTCCTTTCCTTTTCACAAATCTCTGGCATTGAGAGATGTCTTTCCTATAAGGCAGGGGACATAACGAACCTGGGGGGTTCCTTTCAGTAATAGTATATTGCCTTCGGCCCCTCTTGCCCCCCTTGTTGTTCTGTAACAACATGACCTGAGTGGACTGAGGGAAAAGCATACAGGCTGCCCAGGGGAGCGGCAGCTGTTCCAAGTCAGCTAGTGCTGTGTCTCAGCATTTTTACCTCAGTAGCACCCTTTGAATGCTAAGATTTCTGGTAGAAGCTTAAAAGGAATTAAGATGTTCAAAATATGAAACAACTCAGCAATAATGCCAAGACAGTCACCTTTGTGGTATAACGTTGTCTGAACGCTCAAAAGCATCACCATTTTCACACCACGTCCCGTTCCCCTCGGTTCTGGGTTGCTCTCAGAACAGAACCCACTGACGGTCTGGTACAGTAACATGACAATGTCCTCACTTGTGTTAGGAGACACGCTGACTGTCTCTGGTGTCGTCACGTAGGAGCCACACTGGGTTGCTGCTGTCGCTCGCTGCGTGACCATCCAGCTCCATGATCCTCTTGGCAGCCCTCCCACAGGGGGCGGTTAAAGGAAATGAAGCAGGGAAGAACCCATACTGCTGGGTTCAGATTCCAGCTCTACCGTGCATTGGTTGTGTGGCCTTGGGCAAGTTACTTAACCTCTTTCTGCCTTATTTCTTCAACTGCAAAATGGGGTTAATGATGTTACCTACCCTTATAGGGTTACCTTGAGGACTGAGTGAGGACGTGTACGTGCAGCATTTCAAACAGTATTGTGCATGGAATCAATATATTTAATAAGTGTTAGCTTTTCTTATTATATTAGCCTCAGTCTGACCCACTGGCCGTAATTTGGTGGTGCATGTATCATGGGTTGGTGGCCAAGTGGTGTGCTGTGGCATTTCATCTGCTGAGACCCAGGGGACTAGACACTGTCTCCTTCCCAAGTCAGCCCACAGCTACAACAAACAGCTACATGTTAAAAGTGCAATGTTTTTATTTGGGTTTATCAGAGAGGTTGAACAGATTCTCACGACACTTATCCTTGTAAAATATCATAATAATGGTGGTTGCAGGTATAAATAAGAATGACTCTAACTGTTCTGCTTTTATAATGCACAGTTCTTTTTTTGAATGCAAGTGAGAAGAATGTGAGGTCAGGGTGCAGGAATCTTCCAATTCGATTTCAGCAATTTCCAAAAATTCAGTTATAGAACTAAGGACACGTACAAAAAAGATGATTTTTAAATGGAACCAGCCACCTTAAAAAATATTCTGAAAAACATGGTAAAAATTGTAATACTTCAAAAGACAACAAGATAAAATTGTTGCTAGTCAGCCTGACTTTCCAGGGCCTGGACCCTCCGGGAACTGCTGGGCTTCGGCGAAGTGGTGGGACCTGCCCCTGGAATGTTGTCTCGGACACAAAGAAAACCACTCTTGGGTTTGGTCCATAAACACAGACAGGACTCCCCCCTTGCTGATGACTCTTGAAAAGAAGACTCTGCTTTCATTATGCATTTGGCCTCACAATCTTCATGGACAAATAGTTCTGAAAAGGAAGCAAAACCAGTGTAAAAACATATATATATTTAAGTTAGGGTTTATCAACCTTGACACTATTGACGCTTAGGACCAGACGACTGTTTCCTGTCGGGGGCCGTCCTGGGCTTTGCAGGCTGTCCAGCAGCATCCTGGCCTCTCCCCTACCCACCAATGCCAGCAGCATGCCCTTGTTGTGGCCACCAAAGTGTCTCTGGACATCACCCAGTGCCCTCTGGGGAGCAAACTCTCCCCTTGCCGAGAACCACTAGTATAAATCAATAGGATCTAAATCAAGAAAAATGAACGAACTATGGGGAATTTTTTAGATGGTCAAGACAGACTGGACTAATTATGGTTAGAAAATAGTGTTCAGGTCCTTAGAGTTAACAAACTGAAATTATTATTACACGGGGGGCAGCAAAGACCCAAAATCCCTGCTAGCGTGGTTGTATGCCTATGCCACTCAACACAGACAGATCTCTATTATTATTCATATGAATTGAAATAAAAGCATCTGAATGCCTGGATTATCCCTTCCCCACTTGGCAAACGGGTCTGAAATGCCCCCTCTTTACTGAAACCATCCTCAGCAACAGGCTCTTATGATCACTTGTTCCTATCTCTAGAATGGTTTGCCTCTCATAGAAGTTTACTTGTTCACACGTCTGCTTGTCCCTGGGCTGTAAACTGTGTAGGCAGAAATCATGCCATGGTCATGTGCACAGCCCAGTTCCTAGCCTATAGTAGTTGCTCAAAAAAATTTCTTTTTTTTTTTAAACAAATTTCTTGAATGAAGGAATGAAAGCACTACTTCTAAGCACACTGGCAAAATCCCCATTTGGACTGGGATGATTAAGGGGAATTTAAGTGGGAGGCTATGTGATGTGGGTCTTAACGAATCAATATGTCAATAGACAAAACACGGGTGAAGGAACCGCACTGGCAAAGGCGTCCTGGCAGGTAAGGGCCATACTTGTCGGGGGAGGGGCAACTCTCTAGACTGGGTGGAGTTCAGTGTTGTGTAGATCTACGAGAGCCCAGATTCAGGGATCTGTGATTAACAGGACAAAGAGTCTGAGGGCAGCAAGGTCAGTTAGAAATGCTGGCAACAGTCCATTGATAAAGTCCTGAGAGAGTTCTCCTGGAATTCCTGACACCGGAGCGTTTTTCAGGCTATAGAGTTTTGCCTGAAATTCCTGAAACCCTAGGAATGCAATTCTAACCACAGGACACATGACAGTAAATTTTCCAAAGGCTGAAGGGTTGTGAGGCCACAACTCCTACGTCAGTCACTCTTCTGAAGAGCAACAAAGGCAAGTACCAAGTTGGTGACCAAGCACAGTGCACGCGCGCGCACACACACACACACACAACCACCACAAGGGGCCCAGGACGCGCACCGGTAAGGAGTACAGGAGCACAGCCACAAAGAGCAGCAGGACCAGCAGGATCAGCAGGCCGATGATGACCCACTTAAATCGGCGCCACACGATGAACTTCATGGTCTTGCACGGGTTGGTGAACCAGAGGAAAGAGGTCTCTGGGCGGCTGCATTGCAAAGAAAGGGTTTTACCTAGCTGGCTCATGAGGGACAGATATTTTACCTCAGGGTGTAACACCATCACAAGAATAACTGATAACATTTATAACGTCAAGAAAATATATTATTCCCCTTAACTGGCCAAGAAAGATTCTCGAACCTTCTATAGCTTCCTAAGATGTTAAAGGCACAATGGACTCTGGTTTCTTGAGAGAGGAGAGTGGTTAAAATAAAGCCACATCACCAACCTCTCCACCCCCCACTGTTAGGTACAAAATTAGAAGGACAAAAGCTAATCCAGTCTATTAAGCCCATTGGAAGGGGGGGCTTTCAGACTGCAGGTGTCTGGGGATGAGACGAGGCCGAGAACAAAGAAGGCTCTCACTTTGGTGGGTCCAGCTTGGGGTTCATGTTGGGTTCATCCCGTCCCTTCCCGGCTGGCCTCTCGTCGGCCTCCTTCTCATTAAGGATTTCCAACGTCATCTCCACTTTCCCCTTCAGTAAAGCAGAACAGGTTAAACACATGACATCATGTTTCACAAATATTTTCACTTCAGCCCAAGGAGTATTCCCCGAGCAATGATTTTTATTCTTGTAAAACAATCCCGTGATTGCCTTAAATTTTCCTCAAGAGATTTCATCACATTTCCTCTTCCACGTGTTTCTGAACTGGCTCCTTGTGGGAACTCAAGAGGACAAATTGCTTCCCCTGCTCCCCGCTTGTCATTCTCTGTACCCCTGTCATTCGAACCTTCTCATGTCCATCTCCTTGCCCTCTCACACGCCTTCCTTTGTAACTTTACTGGGACCCAGGCTAACCTAGGTACTGCTCATAACAGTGCCTAATACTCAGTGAGCATCAGCTGTACGTTCCCAGAGAGCCCCCGCACTTCATGCTTACTGTGACCCCCACAGCACAGCACAGTGCCAACACTTAATGGGTACTCGATGTACGCTAGCTGAATGAGTGAGCGAATGAATGAATGAATGCTGCCTCTCTGTTCACAGGTTCCTGAGGGACGCACTGGGCCCTGCCTAACCCTGCCTCGTGGATCATCAATCTTGTGCAGTGCGCATCATTTCTCTGTGCAGCAGGAACTGACCTTATCCTCATGTGCACAAGAGGAAAACGGAGGCTGAAAGAGGTATAGAAACTCGCCTGTTGGTATAGCTAGGCCTAATAAAGGTTGTTAACAGTCTTTCTAGAACCCCTAAAGGCCAGACTAAGCACCAGCGATCTGAAAGGCCTGACCAGACATGCATGTAGGTGGCGGGGTGCTGATGACTCCTGTGCTGACGAGTCAGACAAGGCTGGGTGTCTGAGCATGGCAAGATGCTCTGTCTCTCCAAGCCTGGGCTTTGAATCTATAAAAAGGGGATAATGTCTACTTGGGGTTGTCAGCAGAACTAAATGAGACGATGTGCAAACTCATCTGTCGGGGCAGAAAACAGGTAAGTGATTTCCTGGGCCAGCCTGGGAGGAGCGATGGCCTGCAAAGGGCACAAGGAAACTTTTGGGGTGTTGGAACATTCTAGATCTTGATTACAGGAGTTTCACGAGTGCATACATCTATCAAAACTCATCAAATGGTGCACTCTGAATGGGTGCAGCTTATTTATATAAATTATACCTCAAAGTTGTTTTAAGAAGCAAAGTTACGAATGTAAGGCATTTAGCATGTTGTCTGGTTTGTAATCAGTGATGTAGACTGCTCACTAAAATTAATAATACATAACGAATTAGGTAGCCTTTTGTGACATGGATCTATATCAGGATACATCTTGAGTTCTCCAAACTTGCTTGTAAGGTTATGGTCTTCCTGCTCAGTGAACGTCTGAATCCCCACTTCCTCCACCCTTTTTTTTTTTTTTTTAATGAGAACAGCTCAAATTTGAAGTTTCCTTTTGGTACTAAACTGTACTAGCAGCTCAGCATACATTAGCCTTCCCGGCGAAGGAGGCTCCTAAAGAAACGCTGCGCAACCTCTCCGGCATCCAGATTTTTTGACAATTCTAGTGCCCTCACCCTCCACTCAGCCTCAAACATGTGCTCATGGAAACCTTCTCTTGTGATCCCCGGTGCCAACCGGTCCCTTAACCTAAAATCCCACCAATTTGGCACTTCTTTATCTCAGCTGGAGTAAACCTATTGATAAAGAGAAAACCTAAAGGATGCAAGGCCCCAAGGCCTGAAGAACCCCAAGCCATGAAATGCTCATACAGCCATCACCCGGGAGCCGTCTTTGTCTGCGTAGCATGGCCACCATCCTCTCATGGACTTCTGTTCAAAGAGGGAGGCTGTTTTCACTTTAAGGGGGTCCATGGCTTTGAGGTCCGGAATCATGTCCAAACTGCATTTCTCTGGTGATTTTGCTGGAATGATGGTGCGATGCAAATCAAGTTCCAGGAAACCTAGCCAGGGAAACATTAAATTCCAATAAGCTTCGAGTGGATCGGCCGTTGTTTACAAGGGAACAGAATGTTCCTGTCAGAAGGGAGGCAGGCGGTGATTCTGACCAGGTGATGAGTGCGTTGGAGAAAGGGACCCTGGGAGACGTTTAAAATCCCTCCCAGACTGGACGGAGAGCGGCAGAAGAAATCCCTGTCCACTTCTCTACGTCTCACGGCGGGGCTACATGTTTCATTTCTCAAAGACAGGAGCATAAACGGAATTCCTCTATGAGCTCAAACGTCACTAAACATCGATAGACAAAATTTCCACTGCCCCTGGATTTGAAATTCGCTCGTATTAGTTCTGAATTGCCCTGAACACAGTCATGTGGCTTTGGGCAAAGACACCTGGTACTTGGAACATGGGACCCTCCATGGAACAGTCATGTCCAAGTCTCTCCTAGTGCAACCTCAGAGACAGGAGCTTGAGAAGGAACGTCACAGCTCAACAGAAAATTCTCGCCAGGAACTAGGAAGGCCACCTCAGGGTGCCTGCAGAGGCGCACTTTCTCTTCCGCAATGTGAGGCATTAATACTCTCAGCACTTCCACTGCCTTCCTTCTGGGCTTGGGACCTCCCTCGAGCCTTTTCCTTAAGGGAATGGTGTACGTGCTGTGGGGTCAAGTCTGTGGGTCACTGGGACAGGAGTTGGTCTTCAACGGTGACAGCAAAGAGCATGAGGGGGACGGTGGCAGATTCTCTCTAAGCCGCCAGGCTAGGGAACAGCCATTCATCTTATACGGGCCCAGAGCCCGCAACTGACTCAGCCTTTCTTGAGCTTATTCCTGCTTTTTCCTCAGCTCTCCTTTGGGTGATAGCTACAGTCATTTGCCCACTAGTCATTTTAAAAGATATTAATTTTCTTCATATGTTGTCAGGCTATTTTGTTTAAATTCCAAGGAAACCCCTCCACTATTATGGAATGTACTGCCCATATGCTTTATAAGTTAGCATCCTAGCACACTCAGATCTATCTGTTCATCTCTTATAAGCACTAAGTCACAGCACTGCTCTCAGGGCTGCGATGGTTGAAGGGACGAACAAGTCACAGCCATCGGCCACCGTGCCTTTTCCTTGGCCAGGGACATGAGCCAGGGGCTGCTGTCACAGCTGGTGAAGAGAAAATGAGGTCTGAACTGGCGAAGGGCAGAGATCGTGGAAATGAGAAAACAAAAGTGCATGATAAGGCAGACTACTCTGCTGGCAGTGAGTGGGGGAAAGGGCGGAGGACACACAGAGGACTCCAGGTGTGTTCACCTGCGTGGCTAGGACAGCAGAGGGGCCCATGAGGAGAGCAGGTACGCAGTCTGGGAAGAAAGGCTGAGTGTGACTTTAGTCATGATAAATCTGAGGTGCCAGCCAAACATAAAGGTGGAAGTTTCTGGTGAGGAAACAATTGGGAATAACCATCATAATGGGTCTTTCTGAAATATAACTGATGTGTAAGATCGTGTAAGTTTAAGGAACAGGGCGTGTTGATTTGATACATTTATGTAGTGCAATGAGTCACTGTAGCGGTTTCTTCTTACTCTGTCGGGCGCCACAGGCGGTCGTACCTCGCTGACAGGTGCCCACGGGAAAACCACCGAGGGGCCCTGGGAGAGCCCAAGACCCCTGGGAAGGCAAAGGGCTACATTTAAAGAGTGGGAGGGAGAAACAGAGGCAGCCAATGAGACAGGCCCAAGGCTTGGGAGAGAGGAAGTCAGAGGAGCACTGTGCCACAGGGATTGGTGGGGCGTGGGGGGTTGGGGGGGGGAGGGCTATGCGCCAAGAAACTGAAAAGCCCAGGGCATGGTGGGGGGCAGTTATTTAACGGGGGCTTTAGCCACAGAGGAGGGTGAACCTGGGGGAAAGGACAATGGTTAGGGGCACTAGGGGCTCTCAGTAGCGTTTGAGAGCAGCGTGGAGGAGGGGAGCCATTACGAAGTGCTGAGGAGAGAGAGAAAGAACAGATGGTTTGGAAGTGAAGGCAGGGGCGTGGCATTCTTTTGTGGAGACGAGACTTGATTCTTAAGAGCGAGATAGAAGCTGGTACCAGGGCCTCCAGGGGGGCCCTCAGGCCCGCAGAAAGGGGTGACATCCACTGCGCCTCACTGTCCAGAGCACATGCAGGCTGTGGCTGCGCCCCACCCCCAGTTACCCACAGTACTGGAGATTTAAATAACTGACTCCAAGTTTTAATGGATTTCACTAATTCCAAGTACAATTTCTGAGAGAGAAGTATCCGAGGGTAAGCCCTACCCAAGTAGTCATCCAGAGAAAACTTGTCGTTGTCCCATATCTGAACAATCAGGCGGGGTGGCACCCGGAACTCCGTTTGGTCGAGACTCCAGAAGTGTTCCTGAAATGACAAGAGAAACAGACACACCGATGACATTGATTACTGGCTTCTGAAACCCACCCCTTGGAAAGTCCAGCATCAAGTCTTGGGGCCTTTCCCTCCTTTGCACCCCTAACCTAAAACCCTCCCCCCTCAGCCCTGCCCACCCCCATGTATGGAGGGCAGGTGGGCACCCCAGGACATCTCAAGGCCACCAGCTGGGTGACAAAATGGATGTCCCAGGCAGTTCCCAAACAGAAGGCTTCCTGCCACTTCCCTATCAGTGTGACTTCCTGCAGCCACTCCTGGAGTTCAGGGAGTGATTGTATCCCCACCCCCACTCCCCCTCCACCCCCGCCAAAGACCACTATAGCTTGCTTGGATTATCCTCGAAGAGCCAGGATGTCCTAGGCCAGCCCACAACATCACCTGCTGGGGTGTTACTCCTGCCCAGGCACCTTCTGCCCTTCCCACACAGATGTCGGAACACTCATTTCACTGGGGCACAGATTTCCCTCTTCCATCACTGCAGGTTAAACTGTCCTGGCATTCCGACTTCTGAAAAGCATTGCTGGGTTCTCCACGCTGTGGTCAATGAGTACCTCCCAGATCCCTCACACTAGTTAGGTGGGGGAAGGCCTGGTCCCTGCCTCTGCTAGGCAATACTAGCCAAAAATAATCACACCTCCATAGCCTAATTACACCTAAGTTCCTCCGGCCCCAGAAGAAAGGGATGTTCCCCAATGTTTCATGAACTTGAAGGATGACTGTTGGGTTGTTCCTTGTTTTTCAGATGATGTTCCAGGAATGCTCCCCTTGGCAGGGCCCAGGGGCCTGTCTGTGAGAGGCGTGGAAGCCCCCTCTGCTGCTGTCTGGCCCCTCCTGACTGTCCTGTGGGGGCTCAGGCTCCAAGTACCACTCAGGGCACCGGGAGGTCCAGCTGCAGATGCGGGCAAATGGGAAAGGAAACTTCACTAAAGGCCTAACTGACCCCAACCCCCTCACCTTCCTCACCCAGTCTGCCTCACCCTCTGAAAGTGTGCATGATTTGATGTCAGGCTGAACTCTGTGTCGCTAGAAAGTGCCCTCATCTCACCTGGCACAGAATAGTGCTCACTATACATCAGCGCTGAGTAGGGCCGGCAAGGGGTAGCACCTGGCCAGATGGGACAGAGGCAGGTAAGTTTTAATCAGGTGTTGGGGAGAGGACGTGACCAGGATGAGCTAGGGAAGTTTATAGACTGTGGGGGTAGAAATAGGATGGAGGACCTACAAAAGGCATCTGTTATTATTGCCTGCCCAGGTTTCAGGCCCCTGTTTTGGGATGAAAGCACTTAGACTTTTCTTGGAGTCCGTTCGTCTAGTCCACACAGTTTGGGAAGAACTGTCTCCATCCTTTACTCCAGACCCAGCCAGAGCACTGCATTCCCAGGCAGCACTGGCTGGTTCAGGAATGGGCACGTGACCCCGAACAGGCAAACGTAGTCTGGCTGGCACCATAGGGGAGCTGTTCTCTTTCAGCTGAGGGTGCTGAGAGGGCAGGACATGAGCGGGGCCCCCACCAGGGACAGGGGCCCACAGAAGGCAGAGCAGAGGCGTGGAGAAGTGAGAGCCATTTCTAAAGACATCAGTCCAGCCTGGGACCCAGGCATTCCTTAAAGCCAGCCAACCCTGGACTTCTGAGTAATGTGAACCAAGAAATCACTTTTTTGGTATAAGCCAATTTGAGCTGAGTTCTATAACTGAGAATCTTACAAATTAAGACCTCCAGAGCCCTAAACCCTCACAAAAATGCTTCTGAAGGAAGGAAATTTTCCCTACTTGGATATTTTGCCACGGTTTGGCTCCTTAGTCAAACTGTTCTGCTTATCATGGGGAGACACTGGTTTCCCAGGGACATAAACATACCCTTTGGTTGTTGTGTACAATGATACAAAACCCCCATGTCTACCCTTTAGTAGATCCTTCCTACTGTTTCCAACATGTTAGAGAAAGGAAAGTTGTATCCCATGTGCCTCTCACTCCACAAATAGCTCTCATAGCTGTGTGACCCTGGGCAAGTACCCACACCTCCGGGAGCCTCAGAGTCCCCATCTGCACCAACAGGGAGCTGAACTCACGACCGCTGAGGTGCTGAGTGGCCCCAGCATTCTCTGAGTGTCTGCGTTAAGGAAGACCCATGACATCCACTTCCCACTGGCATATTTCAGAGCTTACTTTTTTAGCAACAATGCAGAGTTGTTCAGCTGGGAGGTAGTCAAACGGGAAAACAAATCTCCAGTTAAAATTCCCCTCGCCATCCAAGGACCTGTAATGGACATCTGTTTTCTGTTTGTTTTCTTCATTGCCAGGAATCCAGCTGAAAAGCAGAGGCAAACAGACTTAGCTTGGTGTGATTGACAGGTAATCTAGCCGCAAAATTGTGCAGTGATTAGGGGAGTGAAGGGCAGGAGAATTAATGCACTTTCCTTGGGCAGCTTCCAGTTGTCTACAGAGCTGGGGGCTGATTTATGAAAGGGAGGCGCTCTGTTGCATCCAACACAGGTTGTAGCCAAATAAAACATAATTCCTCTAAAACCAAAGCAGGAAACCCTTTAGACTTCACTTAACAGGGATAAGGTGAAATTTTCTGGAAAATATCAACAACTTAGCTTCTATTTTGGGAACGTTGGAGCTGGCTATGGTTTTAGTCTTCAGAACTATAACTCATCATTATCTGTCATCACTGCTGATAGGCTCAATGAACATGAGTTAGTTCTGAACTTCAGCATTTCCTTTTCCATATTTTACATAAGCAAACAAAACAGGCATGACTCCAGTAACCTCACAGCTTCCTTTTTTTATTATTATTCTTAGATTCGCTGTGATCATATTAATGAGACTAGCAACAGGGATTTGAGTGGTTATTTCTCAACTTCTGACATTTGAAAAGTTTTCTTGACTTGTGCCTGGCATGGAGCAGACACTAATTAAATACCTGTTGAAGGAATGAATGAATCTACTTGCCTGAGCAGAAGCTGTCACACCTGCCTGCTACTGGGAAAACTCCTGGTTTGGAAGCCAGGGGAAGGCTGGTCAAGTGGCTGGATGCACGGTTCTCAACACTGACTGCGCATTAGAACTGCATCAGAATCCACTGGGGAGATTTTAAAAACACTGATGCCTGGACCCCTCCGACAGAGATTCTTGGTGGGAGGCAGGCCTGGCTGTGAACTTGCTCTGCCACTGATTCTCTAAGCTTCATGTCCCATTGGTAAAATGAGGCTAATGATATGTGCTCCCTTTACAAGGTCAACCTAAGGCCAGATCATGACTTGGAAGGGCCAGAAGGGGTAGGGGGGTAGGGGGGAATCCTTAACTCAAGTTCACAATCATCTGCTATGAACCAGGTACTTTTCATGCCTTATGTTATTCTTCCCAACTCTCTACATATTTCCATTTCTCAGGTGAAGAAACTGAGGCTATCTAACTTACATAAGCTCACACAGCCAGTTATGTAGAGAGTTAAGTATAACTCCCAGTCTGTCTGTCTGTCTCAAAGGACCATGAAGATGACTAAGTGCCAATACTAGGTCCCATTATTAGTAGCGGTATTAACATCAATCAACTCCATTACTTTTACTTTTTGCTGATCAATTAATTGACCAGATCAGTTAATTGAAAAGTTCCTTTTGACAATTAACTTTTAAGCTTTTAAACTAATTCTCCAAAGAGAGTCCACACTCTCTGGCTAGAAGCTCAGTAGCTTCACACCTTGACCCCTCCCTAAGTGTCACCATTATCTGACCCCAGAATGCTCGTCCACCACAGCTCTTCCTTCCCTTTTATTTTTATGTATGTATGTATGTATGCATGTATGTATGTATGTATTTTCCCCATGGTGCAGCCCGCTTCAGCACCTGCAGCCCACAGGCTGGGCCAGGGTGCTCTGGCATGGGGCGCTAGAGAATCCCCTCTCTTTTATTAGTGACTCTTTTCACATTTAATTTTGTATAGGAATCTTTTCGTATTTTAATTTTAAAACAAGTTAACTGCCCAAAGTTTATGTATTTGTGTACACATATGTGTAACTCTGTAGGTAAAACCCATGTATAGGTAGTAGTAGGCATGTTATTTATGCATTATTTATCATTTCACATATAGTATTTAGATTCTAATTCCAAATATGACATGGTACTTTAGGGTGAGCTTTATTCTCTGATTAGAAGAGTTTTCTTTCTGTTCAGTATTACTTGAGTTTGTTTCCCTGATTGGAAAAAAATGCTTATGATAATCAAATACATTTGCATATATGCAATTAGCTGGGATTAGTTTTCCTTGGGGACTGGTAATAAGATTCTGAAATGAGGAAGAATAACAAATCTGATGAAACACTCCCTGTTTACAGCAAACCTAAATGACAGTAATAGTGTTTTTAACAAAGTTTTGATTGAAGACCACTTGGGATCATAAGTGAAACTTTGTTCTCACTTTACAATTACATTCAACTCAACAAGTCTTATCTTTTTACCTATTAAGGAACCTAATTTAGTCTATGTGGAATATCAATAATACTAGCTAACACACAGTGTAATAGTTAATTATATATGTCAATGTGCTTGCCATGGGGTGCCCAGATTAAACATTCTTTAGGGATATTTTTGGATGAGACTAGAACTTGCATCAGTGGACTTGGTGAAGTACATTGCCTTCTCCGATGTGGGTGGGCCTCGTAAGGCAGATGGAGGGGGAATTCACCCCTTTTTCTGCCTCATTGATTAAACCAGGATCTCATTTTATCTTCTCCTGACCTGCAGATGGCAGATTGTGAGACTTCTCTGCCTCTCGTAACCATGTGAGCCAATTCTTTACATTTTCTCTCCACACTCTCACTCACACACCCTACTTGTTCTGTCTCTCCATAGACTCCTAATATACATAGTGCTTACTATCTGCCAGGCCCTTCCTAAATGCTTTGAGTAACTCAGTCTTCTGAATATTCCCAAGCAGTGGGTACTCTCATTATCACCATATTGAGAACAGTGAACTTACTAACTTGTCCAGCTAGTAGTGAAAGTACCAGGGTTTCAACCCAGTTAGTCTGACTCCAGAGTCTGGCTTCCTAATCACTTTGCCATTCTGTGCTCAACATCTATGATCAGGGCACAGCACAAAACTAACACCAACATGAACTATGTGGAACTGAATTATGCACGTAACGGAATAATGAACAACCTTGCCTCTGTACAGGATGGACGCAGGCACTCAGTAAAGGTTGGTGGAATCAATGTTTGTTCTTGTTGCTGTTTTTAAAGATTTTATTTATTTATTTTTAGAGAGGGAAGGGAGGGAGATAGAGAGAGAAAGAGAAATATCAATGTGCGGTTGCTGGGGGTCATGGCCCGCAACCCAGGCATGTACCCTGACTAGGAATTGAACCTGCAACACTTTGGTTCACAGCCCACGCTCAATCCACTGAGCTATGCCAGCCAGGGCTGGAATCAATGGTTTTTAAAAATTCTGCTAATACTTCCTCTTTTCTATGGACATTAGTTGCTCGTAATAAAATGTATAGTAAATGAAATCTTGGAAGAATTCCTTGTTTCTAAAGCCAGTTATTCAAGATATAAAGAAGTAATAAAAGCGAACTGCATGACTAAGAAGTCTCAGAAATAACAAATATGCTTAATGAACTCAATAAAACTAGCTTTCAAAAGAGAGAAATAAGGATATAGGTATCAGCCCTGGCTAGTGTGGCTCAGTGAGTTGGAGCATCATCCCACACCCGAAAGGTTGTGGGTTCGATTCTCAGTCAGGGCACATACCTTGGTTGCAGGTTCATTCCCTGGTCCGGGCACGTACCATTCCCAGTCCAGGTTCGTATGGGTGGCAACCAATCAATGTTTCTCTCTCTCATCGATGTTTCTTTTTCTCCCTCCCCACCCCAAAATCAATGAAAAAATGTCCTCGGGTGAGGATATAAACAAACAAACAAACAAACAAACAAATAATATGCACAAGCTCTTATAGTCATTAGATGCCTCCGCTCACAAACAAGATTCATACAGGTTTTCTTTCCTTCTGTTCTCTCTGCCTTTGTCTCTCTGGAGCTCCCTAAGCAGGTTGCACTAATGAGATACTGTTAAGTAACCAAGAATCATATAGTGCCCACCTTCAACAATGAAAACTAATTAAGGAGAGAGGCATTCCCTGAGTTTGCCACAGGTGCTGCGTGCTAGCCTTACCCTTTGACATAGATGTCGCTCATTTCCTCTCCTGTGATGCTTTTCTCATCCAAGATAACATCCTTGGTGTTCCAGATGATCACGCGGAGGTAGAACCTAAAAATGAACACATGTTGAAGAGGCTTTTTGCTTGTGTCCTGCACCGAGGCCCCAGGCCACGAGAGCAGGGTCTCAAGATTACTTACTTCTTGGCTTTCCGGGGTTTGATGTTGAAAGGAGGGCCCGGTGGCCCCAAACTCTTGGGGAAAACATCCACCCACATCTGCAGTTTTCCCTAAACCATTCAAAAATGAAAACAGAAATAAAATTATACTACAGGTGGTAGAGACCACAATTTGCATTCACATTTCCTAGGTGAAACTATTTCTTTGGGCCTGCTAATGTATTAGTCCATGTAGACAGCAAAAAGAGTATAAGAACAAATCAAGATGAATCTTTTACATTCAATATCATTTAAGCCACCCACTCTCTGCTTTACCCAGGAGTTTCTGCTGGCTGCATGTGCCCACCTGCATCACAGTCTGAGTCTTCCCTGACCAACAAGATGAGGGGCTTCCCTACACTAACACGTCCTCCAACACACACGTGCACATAAACACACTCGCACACAAACACAGTCCCAGTCGCATACACGCCCTCTCTTACAACCAGTTAAAGCTGGGCCCTAGATTCTCAGAACAGCTCTCAAGCTGTCACTCTATTCATCATCACATTGTCTACTTGATATCAGTCTCAGTTTTGTGATTTTGTGACACCCAAGGGTTTCTGTACTTACCTCAAGGCAGAAAATCAAAATCATGTACAATGGTATTGAACTTTATAAAAGAAAGACAGACAACATGGCACTTCCAAAGAAGAGACTCAAACAGTGACAAGAACAATACCATTCCCCAAAGTCGAGGGCTCCCTGACTTTGGCTCGCCAGCGCCACGACCTGGGAGGAGGCTGCCGGAGGGGGAGGGAGAAAGCTTCACTGACACCGTGGTGCCATCTTGGTGAGGCCCTGCCAGGTCTTTGACGGCCACAGATGAGGCCCATCCATCTGACTGGAACATTATTCCAGACAGACGAGGAATGCCATTAACAAACTATATCAACCATACAAACCTATTTAAATTCCCCAAACTGCCTTTGGAGGTTCTGTACACTCTGCCTTCATGACAAAAACAGACTGGTCTTTAAGAAAGTTGCCAAGGAAACCACTAGATTGGCTTCCTAATGCATTGTGAGCAAAATGAATTAACTGGGGCTCTTGAAATAGGATATATTTTACTGTGATCCTGTCACTCTTCCAACTAATCTCGAGGGCTCAAGGTTTTACAGTGCATCAAGCACACTGCAGAACATTAGGCGTCCAGGTTTCTCCTAAGACCCAGCTGCAGTCTGCCCCCTGCGGTAGGCAGAAGTGATGGGGAACAGGAGGGATGGGACTAGTGGATTCCCAGGGAAAGATCTTCCTTGCTTTGTAATTTCTTAAGACTGCATTCAGTTGAGGGGTGGGAGGGAAGAGAGGAAGAGGAATGGACTGTTTAGGGGAAAGAAGAAGAAGAGAAGAAATGAAATGCGGAACAGAATAAAAGCAAGCAGTGGGTAACAAAATGACCTAGTAAACCCCAGCCACTTGTGGCCACTTTTTAGAGACAAGCTTGTCCACAGTTCTGCTGTCTGTGTCAATACTATTTGCAACCATTACATTAGTATTTCTGAAAGTGAGATTTCCTAGCCAGCCGCATCAGAATCCTTGCAGGTACTTATTAAAATTCAGATTCCCGGCCCTACCCCAGACCTATTGAATCTGAATCTCTGTAGGCACAGCCTGGGAGTCTTCATTATGGCAAGGTTCCTCTTGGACTATTTTGTCACTTGCCATGTCTCTCCTTGTTTTTCTGGAAACTGGTCATCCCCATCACGTTCCACATGGTCCTTGTGACGAGCCATTTTTGGCCTGGCATTTCCCCTGTTTCCTGGCTCCTCGGTCAGATGGCACCGCCTCACCCACACTGGGCTCAGCACAGTTGCTTTCCCAGGCCCTGCCCTCCTGGCTACAGCTGAGTGACCCAGTGGTGGACATTTGGGCCAAGGAGGGACAACCTCTCCTTTCCACATTTGGAAGTAGATGGAACCGCAGTATAAGCCAGAACACTCGGAGACTGTCTGCATTATTCGCACACGTGGGAAGGTACCACAGGAGGAGTGCCGACTGAAGAAGACTCAGAGGGAGAAAGACAAGAGACAGGGAGAAGTCCTGGCCCCAGTTGGTTCTGAGTCATAGTCACTCTCCTGGCTGGATTTAGTGAGTTGCCTGAAAATTCTTATAATAAATTCCTCTTCGGGGTGAGTTTCATTTCTATTCCTTATGTATCTTACAGTGTCCAAAAGAGAGAAAAGAGACAAGTCTGTGTCCACTACGCTACTGTAGTGGCACCACCACTGCCACTACACTTGGTGTTTGGATGATGTGTCTTCAAAGACAGGAAGCCCCTCTACCTGAGAGATGTTGGGCTGGAAGGTGCTGTGCAAAGTCCTTGTTTCCACGTGTTCGGGGACCAGCCCCTGAGTCCTGAGGATGTGAAGGGCAAGACGCTCTTCTGGGGCCCCGAGGTGCTGATGCAGGGTCTTGTTGGCTTCTGGAATGGAAAGCGACATTGAAACAGGGATGGGCTCTGGGAACAGTTCTGCCAGACTGTCTGAGGGGCTTCCAGCACTTCTTCCCAGATTCTGCAACAGGGTCAGGCAGTGCCAGTGCACGAACTTTGACTTTAGAGGAGTCATTGCCAGAAACGGCTCCTGACCAGGGGCCCGGCCCAACCAGGTTCACACCTGACTTGTAGGCTGCCAAGAGCAAAGGGACCAGAATACATCCGAGTGCGTAGGAGCAGCCCTCGTTTACTTTGTGGCAGAGGCTCACAGGCAGACTGTTTCCATGCGCTCGCTCCTCTGGATACAGAGGAAAACAACCACCTCGACACCTGAGCTGAACGAGGGCTGGGCTGTAAGGTGGGAGGGACTAAGTGCATGAAATGCTGCTTAGGAGAGGGCCGCTGACCTGTACAAATGACTGTTTTGAATTTGGGAGAAATAAACTTTCATTGTGTTAAGCCACTAAAATTTGTAAGTTCAATTGTCACAGCAGCTCGTGTCACTTTGGCATTTAAAACATACAGCCCCCAAATTTTCTGACATTTCTCCCATTGAGGAGGGGGCATCTATCTCCTCTCTTTGACCCGGGAGACATAGTTGACCACCAAAGAAAAAGTGCTGCACAACTTCCGAGGCTGGGCATAAAAGGCCACTCAGCTTCTGCCTGGTCCTCCTGGGCGCTCACTCTGGGGGTGCCACTCACCATGAAGGGAGCTCACCCAGAGACTGTCCTACAGAAAAAGCCTGAGGAGGTGCTCTCATCATCTGCCCCAGCTGAGCTCCTGGCCAAGAACAGCACCAACTGCCAGCCACTTGAGCGCGCATCCTGGATACGCAGCTCAGCCGAGCCTTGGGATGACTGTGGCCCCGGCTGACATCTGACGGCAACCGACTCATGAGCAGCTCAAGTGAGAACTGCACGGTTGAGCCCTTTCTGAGTTCCCGACCCACAAAACAAAAAGTTGTTTCCAGTTGCTAAATTTGTTATGTAACAACAGTAAGTGGAACAGTCCTTATGACTGATAAACCTTTTGGGGGTTACTTTTTGATTGTTCTCGGGCACTCTTATCCACGAGGCCATGTTGCTTGCCAGTTTATTCCCAATCCCCTTTGCAAGTTCTCATGTTAACGGGAGCACTGACATTTCTTACACATCTAATTATCCCTGATACTAAGTCTTCTTCAGAAGTAAAGACAAAGTAAGTTCTCACAATGTCAAGAACAAGCAGTTGTAGTTCCGGAAGCACTTTCACTTCCATGTGTCTTTGCTCGGCTGTTTTTATTTTAGGTTTTATCTATTTATTTTTAGAGAGAGGGAGAGGGAAGGAGAAAGAGAGGGAGAGAAATATCAGTATGTGATTGCCTCTCGTGCATCCCCCCACTGGGGACCTGGCCCGCAACCCAGGTATGTGCCCTGACTGGGGATTGAACTGGCAAACTTTTGGTTGGCAGGCCAGCGCTCAACCCACTGAGCCACACCAGCCAGGGAATGCTCAGATTTCTTTGGATATCCCATGAATCCTCAAGGCCAGTCCCACCGCCACCGACTCTGGGAAGCCCTGCTTCCCTACACAACACTGAATTATACCACAGCTCTTATGCTCAATTAAATTAAGCTTACTTCAGTCTTTGTCAGAGTGTGGCTAGATTTTTATGTGTCAGGACAGACTGTTTTATAAATTACTGTTGGGAAACAGCAAGACCCAAAGTTCGGATGTGAGCCAGATGTGAACTTAGCAGATTCTTCGAACCAACTCCGTGCATCCCTGCGCCTTCTCACAGAAGGGCTGGAAGAATGATGGAATAAACTTGGTAAAGAAATTCTTGAGTTACCATCTGAGCACTTTGTATTACATGAAAATTAGTTAATTACTACAACTTTGTGTTCAAAGCTTGAATGGCTATGACCTACAAAGGTCAAGTGAAACATAAGACAGACAAGAAAATGTGTCCACGTTGACACTTGACATGACAGCAAACCCTAGCATAATGGGCTTTTGTTAGACAGTCGTGTGTGGAGTCCCCTGTGGTGTAATTAGGGCCCTGCTCTGCCGGAAACCCTCCCCTAAACAAACCCAGCAACGGAAATGGGTTGTTATCACTTCATAACCAGCTTGCAATCTATGGCAACGTGCTTACCAAAGTCAGCCAAACTGTAGTCTTGTCCTCCGTATCTGATTCTACTTCCATCTTCAGAAAGGATGGGTGTCGAGAAGCCTTTGAATCTGGCTACATTATTAAGCAACTGAGTTGGTCTCAGTTGATCTCGCCAGGTATTTACTCCAGAGCTGTGAATAACATCCCACACCGGGTTAGTTCAGGTTCTTCCTGGATCCAACCACACACACTCATGTACTATCGGCGCCCCCTGTAAGGAGGGGGCCGGGAATGTGCTCTATACTTTGGCTTTGCCTAAAAATCTGTTTCAAAGACCTAAAATCCACAATCCTTTTGGGTTCAGCCAATTAACCCTTTTTCCCCTCTCAACCTCCTCTTCTGTAAGAATGAGTCTGACTGAGACTGCCATCATCATAACAGGCAAACTCAGAAACTAGAAGTTGTGAGCTATATCCCAGTAGATACCGTAGAAAAGCACTCAGCTGAAGAGGGAGATCACGGAATTGATCAGTTGGGGAGGGAGTGTCTGGGAATCCTTGTTTCCAAAGGGCAGGGAATTCCTGCCATCAAACATTGCCTGTTCTCAGTCCCTGGCGTGATGGAGGAGGTTCAAAGAACGGGACGAAGGGGACCAGTGCTCCAAGCACTGCTCCTTAAGCCATCGCCACAGAGAGACGCTCTACTCCAAGGGCCAGTGTTTTACAGACTCCAATGTGAATGGCGCCCCCTGGGGATGGGTGATGACTCGGCCCTGATTCTCCTGAAGAAACAGCAATCCCACCTTGAAAATCAGTAGGTGTCTGACTCAAAGGAGCAGGAAGCCAAGCACAGAGGGAGACAGACAAAGCTTCCTGGATGCTAACGTTAGATGGAGCAAACCAGCTGCATGTGTGGCCAGCGCAACTGCAGCACTGAACTTGTAGTTTTATTTATTCAACGTTAACTTGATTCAGTTATTAGAAAACTTCTAAGTATGTGAGGAACTTGGGTATGTGAATCTAGTTTTTGAACTGTCAATTTTATGATAACCTAAATGCAGATGAGTTCTTTCTTTGTGAAAACTGCTGTCCACACTGAGATGTCTCCAATTTGAGAATAAAACACTGGGTTTGAAGACAATATAAAAAATGTAAGAAGTAAAATACCTCACTGTTAAAAAAGTTACATGTTAAAATGATAATATTTGGGGTATGGCGGAGTAAATAAAACAGTCAAGCATGTAAAAACAAAACTTACACACAGTACTGCTCAGGTATGCCGCAGTGGGACCCAAACCGGGAAAGGAACCGGTTTTCCAGATCAATTATCGTTTCCCCCACTTTTTCATCACGAGTGAAGGTGTCGTAATCATAGACAGAAATTTTCAGGTCTTTTTCTTGAGGTAAGTAGCAGCTCAGTTCGTACATCCTAAAGAAACAAATGCAGGTTAGACTCTGCATGGTCCCACCCAAGTCATCTCTCCCAGACGCTGGGCTCTGCCGAGAAGCCCGGGCAGGGCTGTGCTTGACGCAGAGGAACCTCCTGACTGGGTAACCGGTGCGGGGAGCAGGTGGGGTACTTGGTAAGTAGTACATCTTCCTAATGAGAACAAGAGATTATATACCTGCCTAGGAGAAGATCATGGGCTTTAAGCACCTAAGTTCAAATATGAGCTCTGTTGCTTATTAGCTGTGAGACCCCAGGCCACTTAACCTCTTTGTTCTTAGTTTTCTCATCTGTAAAATGGTGATAATAATACCTACCATGCAAGTCAAGTACAGAAATGTTTAGACAGCATTTGGTGTACATGCATTGCTCAAAACCCATGGTTTATCATAATAATTATTTTTTTAAAAAAGATTTTATGTATTTATTTCTAGACGGAGGGGAAGGGAGGGAGAAAGAGAGGGAGAGAAACATCAATGTGTGAGAGATACATTGACCAGTCAACTGGTCGCCTCCAACCAGGGACCTGGCTCGCAACACAGGCATGTGCCCTGACTGAAAATCAAACCAGCAACCCTTTGGTTCACAGGCCGGCACTCAGTCCACTGAGACACACCAGCCAGGGCATAATAATTATTATTAATTATAATATTATTAACATTACTAACACAAGCCTATCAAGTGGGGCACCCAGGCATCTCTGCCCAGCTGGGAGATTAGTAAGGTGCAGGCACCCTGAGTTACAGCCCCTGACCTGTGCCCCTGCTCTGCTCCCTCCTCTGCCTGAGCAAAGACAACTGCCCCAAGGAGCACCCTGCCTCACCCTGCAGGAGCACGGGGGTGGGGAGAGTGAGAGAGGAATCCACCAGCAGGATGTGATGTGCAGGGTGCCGAGAAGGCTCCCACTCTCCTCCCAGGCCCTCTGATCCACCACTGGTTCTTAAAGCCTTTCCATGGCATCCTTATTAAAATGCAAACACTTCTGAGGTAAAGATAAAAAATCAAGCAGTACTTTCTGTGGTAGGTGAGAAGTGTGGTGCAGGTCTCTGAGGGAGATAAACCCAATGGCATAAGCTCCAGAAGGATGGGTTTGGTTCTGTATTTGCACCATCCACAGAGGTGCGGGTCCCCTGGGAGCTGCCCAATAAATTTTGTTGGCAGAAAACTGAGAAGCCTTTCCCATCCCTCCTTTCTCCTTGGGCCTCCTGCCCTTCTCCTCGTGCTCAGGTGTGTAGACTGGTTCCTGCCCGAAGAGCTGGAAATGTCAATTAATCCGTATGAGCAGAAGGGTGTGTGTCAATGGGCCCCTGGAGAAAAGCTGCCAGGACGTCTCCTGGATAAATCTCAGTGACTTCCCTAGACTGCGGCAGCCGGGCAGGCGCAGTGGGCACACGGGAACAGGTGCTTGAATCCTGACCACACGTGAAGCACCGTGTTCACGCGCGCCCTAACACCACAGTCCCAACACTGGATTCCGAGGGACAGGTACTATGTGCCACTGGATTAAAAGAATCCTTGGGTTCAGTATAAGATTGAGAACCACTTCTTTTGGCATTCCCCTGAGCAAACGAAAGACTCTGAGAGGTCCTACAGTTATCTTTTCCAACCCAAGTTTCTTGGTTTCATGAAGAAACACTTTATTTCTTGGAACACACCAATTAACATCTGTATGGAAGACTGACCTTCCGATGAATGTGAGCTGGTCACGATGTGGTTGGACACACTGAACAATGGCTGAATCCCTGCCCCAGAGTCCTGAGAGTCTTGCTGAGAAGACTCTCAGCCCCTAAGGCTGAGGCCAGGGACCACAGCCGTCCAGGGCTTGCAGAGCTGGCGTTTCCTTGGCGCCCCCTGGCTGAATGGGGAGAAGCCTGCACCCCGCCAGGCAGGGATTGGCTGAATGGAGCCTGACAGCATCACTTCGTCCCTGGGTGGCTCGAAGCAAGACTTTTCCTGCCACTTAATTAAGCTTGTGCTTGGCTCCTTTGAGACGAGCAATTCAGACAGGGCTGCCTTTCTCCCTCAAAAGCTGGCTTTCTCTGCCCCCCCTGTCTCCCTCACATGGAGCCCTCCTTCCTGCCCTGCGTGCCTTTTCCTGTCTAGACCTCAGGGCTGGATCAGCGGGAGAAAAGGAAAACCATCACATTGCTATGCCAGAGGATTACTTCCACTCCCTGGCCCCTGCACGTGGCCTCCGGGTGTGCAGCACAGAGGGTGAGCGCGCATGCGCGCCCGGGAGCTGAGCCAGGGCGAGGTCGCCTGCGCACGTGTGTCACTGGGTGTGAGCAAGGAGACAGTGGTGTGTGTGCACCTGAGAGACTTTGAGTGACAAAGACTTTGTGTGTGCGCGCGCGTGCACGCGCACATGCACACAGGGGAGAGAGAGGATGCAAAGGGCGCAAACCAACAAACATGAGTGGGAAAGAAGAGGCTGGGCGAGAGAATAAAGCCAGAAAATAAACAGGTCGCACGTCAAACAAGACCGAAGTATTCTTCCGCTTGGCAAGGTTCTTGGAAAATAACACTGTTTTCACAACTGTTTTGTACAAGGAATGTTTTTCTGTAAGTGCTGGCTTTGCCGTGAATATGAAACATTACCAAGGGTGTTGGAAAAATCTGGGTCTTGGAGTCAGGGATTTCTGCCTAAATCTCGGCCCCATGACGTACTGGGTCTGTGGGCAGAGCTCTGGGGGTCTGCTTCCCTCTCTTGTAAAGTGCGCCGCTCACCCCTGACGGGCCATGGGGATGACAGTCCCACGGCGGCAGCCACAGAGAGCACAGCAGGGATACCGAGACAACACTGCAGTCAGATGGCCTGGGTTTGAGTCCTGACTCTGCCTCTCACCAGCTGAGCGCTTTAGACCCTGATTTTCTCTGTGCCTTTGTTTCCTCTGTGGTAAAATGGGGCTAAACAGCAACTCAGAGCTGTGAGATTTTTGAGATGTTTTATATGAATGGCTCAGCATAGTGCCTGCAGACAGCAGGAGTTAGCTAATAATAGCTATTATTAAATATGAACACAATTTATAACTGAAAAATGCCAACCCTGTGTAGAGATCCCTTGGATTTGCCTTACCCTTGAGAAGGTTCTGATGAGACCTCCAGACAGCCCAGAAATGAGTCTAAAGTGGCAACGATGAAGAAAATAATGCTCTTTCAAGAATCTTTGGGAACAGAAGACAGAGAGGGGGCAGGACAGTTGGACCCCGTCACTTTCTGCCCCTCCTTCGTCTGATGTGGGTCAGTAACACAGGGGTGGGCAAAAATAGGTTCACAGTTGTAATACAAATAAGTGATACAAAGATTAAGAAATTATAACACAAAAATTAACTCTGCATAAGCCTCCTTTTGCCCACCCCCGTATACTCACTGCATCACAATGGTGGAATTCACATGCCCTGGAAACCGGGGCCCAAACTGGATTCGGGGAGGGAGAACCACATTGTCACTACAGGTAAGGCACCTGTTACCCGACTCTCCCTCCCTGTCTGGAACCCAAAGGTATCGGACACCTGAGCCTTGTGCCTGCCCCCTCATCACCACCCATGCCCCCAGGACCTAGAGCAAATCTCTCTCAGAGGAGCTCCTCTCATGGCTTGCTTTATTTTCTTCCTGGCACTTTTCACTCCTGTGGAATTCTTCCACTTGCACATTTGCACATTTATTATCTGCCCTAATGACTAGAATATTTGTCTAGTTCACGGTCATAGTTTCAGAGCCTAGACCAGAGCTCAGCACATATCACATTCTTAACACATATGCCACGAAGAAATGAATTGTGTGCTGAAAGCCGGTGAGAAAAATATGTCTTACCTGCCAAAAACCGGGTTGAGAGTGTTAGGTATGTAGTGGTCTCGATCCTCGATCACTTTTTTGCCCAGTGTTATTTTTATGTAAGGGTCACACTGTGGGGACAAAACAGATGGCATGTTGTGTCACTGGGAGGGGCAAGTTTCAGTCACTTTCTGGGACAGGCTCAGGTGTGCCTCTGCAGCCACTCCCGAACTGCGACAAGGTGGCGGCCGTGGCACCCGCAAGCCTCAGACAAGGTCTGAGCAACGTTTCCACTTCGGTGGCACACAGCCAGCACGCCTTTGCAAAACAGCGTGGGGGAGGGTCATTGGCAGGGAGGGGTGACGTGCAAATCTCCTCCAAGGTCACATCTGTAAAATGAGAAGGATGACCCAGAGGATCCAAGCCCCTTCAAACTCTTAGAGAAATGCCCGTTGGGACAATCCTCTCCTGAATACATTGTTTTGATAAAGTATCTTTCCCGCAATGAGATAGCAGATGCCCCAAAAGAAAGCACACGACAATTACTGCGGTTCATGACTGTAATTAGTTTGCTACTGGAGAAGGCCCCACACCCAAACTCTTACCAGGCCATTGTTGTCCTGGGGCTGGAGATCTAAGCCTCGCACAATGTAAATCCTAACCGTGCATTCCTGTGGGACGCTGTCAGGTAATTCCCGAAACTGCCTGGGAGGGGCTGGCACGCTGGGGTCATCCGGCAGGGGGTAGATTCTAAAGGAGCCCTAGAAAAGAGACGCACAGATGTACTCACAGGGCCCTGGGCCACCCGGGCAGAGGGCTCTGGGCAGGGCCCTCCTCCCCTGGGACACCCCAGGACAGCCCCGAGGGTTGTGCAATTGGGTGAGGATGGGCTGCCTTTTGTGAAAAAGACAACATGTATTTGTACTTTGCATACTTCCAGTAGGGAAAGTGAAATAACGATAATGTAATTATTTAACAGATTGGGGGGGGGGGCGGGGGGGGGGGAAGGGCAGGGCAGGAGCAGGATGACCAGGCAAAAGGTGGAGGTGGCTTAGACCAGTATGATGGCAAGGAAGGTGGTAAGAAATGAAATTCTGCACATATTTGGAAGGTGGGAATAAAGGGATTATTTTTAAAATCCCATAAAGTACTAGGCTGATTTTCCTTTTCTTCTGTAACTCCATTAGCAGCCCCCACTCCAAGGCAAACTCCTGTTCATCCTCAGGTCCCAACTGAAAGGTGTCTCCTCTTCCAAGAAACCTCCCTGACTGCCCTGCGCTAGGTGTGTCTCCCGCATGCTCTCGCCTAACCCTGCACTCACCCCTGTCTCCGCACTGACCTCTGAGTGCTGATGGTCTATTTACTGTCTATACTCTTCACTGGCCTGTGAGTTTCCTGAGGTGAGAATTATGTCTTTTCATCCTCGATCTCCAGGACCTCACGCAGGGCTGGGTATGTAGCTGGGGCACAGAGAATGTTTTTGGAATGAGTGCGCCACCAGGCCCACTTGAGAGGCCACATATTTTATCCTGAAACCAGCTCAAGTAGCAGAGAAACACTAAAGTTGGATTCCAGGCATGCTGGTGTTAGTTCCAGCTCCACTCAGCAAAGCAGCGTGAAGTGAGCACCTAATATGTACCACACACTGGGAACCCGAACATAAACTCAAGGAGCCCAGTCTGGCACAGAGACATTTCGTAGGCTTGACTCCCATGCCATCTTTGACAGCTTGGTGGGAGGTTGTGAGGAGGACTTGGAGACCTCCTGCAGGATTTAATGCTCCGATAGGTTAGTGGTGTCGGCTATTGGAAAGGAATGGGGAGCAACGGCACAGCTGCCTTGGATTTGCCAGCAATGGTTGGAGGGAGGAGCCCACGTGAAAGCAGAAACTTAGAGGGTGAAAGATGCTTTCACAGGGGCGGGAACCCAGACCTGTGGGAGCCTGGAGCAGGAGTGAATCACTGCCTGGAGCAGTCAGGGAACACTTCACAAAGAATGTGACATTTGAGCTGGCTTAAGAGAATGAATAGGAGTTTGTCAGACCACAAAGAAGGAAGGAAGGGCATCCAGAGAAGGAAGAAGAGTCTGTCCTAAGTCTCGATTGTGAGAAGCAAGGTGTGTCTGGGGCTTGGGAGAGGCCCTCCTGAGCTGGAGGGTGCGGTGGCAGGGGAGACAAGTAGCTAAATAGCTTGTGAAACACGCCTTAGGAATGAGTAGATCTGGTAGGAAACCAAAAGATGACTTTAAGCAGACAAGAAACATGATCAGACTTGGTCACATGGGGGAATGGACTGGAGTGGGACGAGAAAGGGGGCAAGGACAATCAGTTGGGATGTTGCCACATTGGTCCTGCTGAAAGCCCGGGAAGGCAGTGGGCCTGGGGAGGGGGCACTAGAGAGGCTGAGTCTAGGATCAGGGCTGTTTGGCATGAGCAGGGAGGAAGAAAGGGGCCGAGAATGGCTTTGAGTGTTCTTCCCCGGACCCCACTGCCCTTTTCCTGGGTAGCACCTCCCAGCATCTTTCAGATGTCAGCAGACATGACCCTGCCCTGCAGGTTGGCTGTCCTGCAGCCTAGGCCTGTAAAGAAAATAAAGGTGGATTTTAAGTAGGACAAACAAACACACATTTTACTCACCTTAAACTCTCCTACCACAGAAGGGTCTTCATTCTCCTCTGATTTGCCCCGATACAGCTTGAAGGTATCTGAGAAGTCCGTCAGGCCCTCGAATTCTGCTACGTTCTCCAGTTCACAATTATATATCTGAAAACCATCAACAGGTCCTTAATGTCTCATTAAAATACAGCTGGAGTCTAAAAATTGAAAAAGACCGATAATACCAAAAGGGCATGAGGATGTGGACGGAGCCATTGGGATTCTCATCTTCCTGGCAGGAGTGTGGAAAGACACAACCACCTGGGGAAAACGTCTACTGGGTGTTTACTCTGAGATGCAGAAACCGCAATCCTGCGTCAGTGTCCACGAGAAATGAAAACAAGCCCACGTGGGACAGGCACGTCCACAGCAGCTCCGTCGGCAGCAGAATGGACAACTGTGGCACATCCACACAAGGGCAAAAGGGGGAAATCGCTGTACTGCAACAATAGGATGGACCCAAAGCTACGGTGTTGGGCCAGAAGAAGCCGCACGCACACAGAGTATGTATTGTATGCATCCATTCATATGAAGTGTAAAAACAGGAAAACTAATCTGTGGTGATGAATTCAGACCTGTTGTCACTGGGAGGGACGAAATGTTGTGGGGAATTGACAGGAAAGGGGTATCAAGGAGTTTTCCATGGTGAGCAAAATGTTCTTTGACCTGTTTTGGTGGTGGTTTACATAAGAAGAGTATACAACGATCAAAACTGATTGAATGGATTACTTCATGTATGGAAATTACATCTCAATAAAAAACTGGAAGAGGAGGAGGGTGAGGGGAAAGGATCAGAAGGAGTGAAGAAAGAAGGGAAGGAGAAAGGAAAGAGGGAAAGAGGGAGGCTGGACTATGGGGGCAGATCCACCAGACCAGTTTGATCATTTTTCTCAATTAGTGGTTCTTTACATGCTGGTGTTTCTTTTTGTTTTTTTCTTTTCTTTCATATTTTTTTTATTGTTCAATTATAGTTTTCCCCTTTTCCCTCCCATTACTCTCTCCTGTCCTACCCACCCCCTACATGCTGGTGTTTCTTAAGCTGCATTGAAATGTTATGGCAATAACATGAAAGGATGTGGGTTTCTCCACTTTGATGGGGAAATACATTTCGGCTAGCTATTTCTCATTTTAGAGTATTTTTTCTCCTTTGCTTTGTTCTGGAAACTTTAGCATTTGCTTCTACTTCAGTGTAATAGAGTCTGAAAAACTGAATGAAGAATTGGAAAACCAAAAACATTAACAGAAAAATTGTAGTCAGACCTGCCTAGCTCAAGAGCTTGTCTTCCTCCTGGACATACGTGCCCCTCCATGGCTATGACTGTATGCTGCATACGTGTAATTGAATCAGTGTATTAGCTAGTGAAACACATGACTATTTGGAGGACTGAATGAAGCATGTTGACATTTCATGCTGTTCTGCAAGAGCGCTGTGACTTTTAGATCACCCTGAGTCAAAATGGACAATTGTGGACCCAACTACTGTGGTGCCAATCCATTCCCAACCCTCTGCCAGATGCCCCAAAGTGGCAGTCATGTAAACATACATCAACCACTGTCTTCAAGTCCCTGGAATCCTGGTAAAGCCAAAAACCATTGCAAGAGGACTCAACAACAGGCCCAAGGTGCTCCTGGCCCCTCCCCCATACAGCATCCACCATTGGACCTTCCAGTCTTCTGCTCAGCTCTGCCTGTGGTCAGTTTTAGTGATGTTGTTCCCCACCCACAGCAGCACTGACCCAGGTACCTTGAGCTTGGAATAGCCTTTCTGAATATATTGTCCACATTTTTCAAGTTCCCCTGTGGAAGCATAAAATTTACTCCACCAGTCAACAACTTCTTCCTCCTAAAGAAAGACACGTCAAGATGGAAAAACCTTTAGTGATGACCTAGATTTCAAATCAATGCAGGAAAACCCCTGTGTAATAGGTAAGAGGAATAGGTACTTCAGAACCCAAAACAGGCAAGATTCTATGACTTGTTTATATGCACAATGGATAAAACATTCACAATTCTACCCAGAAGCTGGAGGTGAAATGACACTTGGCCAATAGAATGTGTTTATCACTTGCAAAGCTCTTTCTCCTAATGACCTTATTTGGTTTCCAAAACAAGCCTCTTATCCATTATAGCTGTAGGTATTAAAACCCACATATAATTTTCTTGCACCCTATAGCCACAATCAATGCATTTGTCTGTTTTTACTTGTTTATCCTCTTGACTTCATAGTTACACATACAGATAAGAGTTTAAAGTAAAGCCTCCAATATACATTTTCTACTATTTCATTTCCTTAGCCCTTTTAGCTGCCGATGCCTTGTAAAACAAAGCTCACTAAGCGAAGAGTGGAAAACACTGGTCCTAATTCAAGTTCCATCCTTCACATTATAAGCCATATGCTTATATCATAAGCCACCCCCACCTGAGCAAGTCGTTTAATGTCTGTGAGCATCACTTTCTTCACCCACAGAATGGGGTAATAACACTACCTGTCTCCATCTACCTCAGAGGCTTGTGTTGGAAATCGAATAAGATCATTAGGAGAAAGAGCTTTGCAAGTGGTAAAATGTGAAACAAAAGTAGGAAGGTGTTATGGTTCATTTAGACCAATGGCTCCCAGCTTATTCTGGGAGATTCGGATTCAATCAGCTTGGGGTGAGACCTGGGCGCTCAGTATGCTTTCCTAAGTCCCCAGGCGATTCCAGTGTGCAGCCAGTGTGGAGAACCTCCGATTTAGCTGGGTGGTTCTTAATTGCGCAGAAGAGACAGTATATCAGAGTCACTTGTGGAACGTTTTCAAACGACCAAAGGCTATAGTCTGTAGAAGGCTGCTATAATTTCCACTCAGATTTATAACAAGAACAGATCCTCATCAGGCCCACCAATTGCTTATTTTAATCCACGTGGGAAAGAGTGATGATGCCAAAAATACAGTGTCACCTGCAATACAGTTTCCTGTTCAGTCTGGGGTGCTGGGGGAGGAAGAAGGAACACTAAAGAAAGCTATTTCTTATCTGTGCACAGTATGTCTTTGTGTACACACACATGCCCATAGTTACTTCCCCTTTATGGGTCAGTAACCTGACCCTGGATTTTCAAAAACTGCCTGTATATATCAGCTATAAGCAGAAAATATATGAATCTTAAATCTAGCAAAATGTGCACAACAGTTACCTTTTCTGTCAGCTGCTCATCGCACGTGTGGGCAGAAAGAGGACAAACCACGTAACAGGTCACACAGTGTGGAGACCCCGCAAGCATTAGGGTTAGAGAGAAAGGGAGAGAGAGATTATTTCTCATGCATGCTTATGTTATCGACATTTTGGTGGATCATTTAAATTATTCAATTCAAAATCATCTCATAATTAAACAGACCTTAATGGTTTCTTCTCTGAAAATGTGCAGAAGGGTTACAAATAGAGTTACAATGAAAGGCTCAGAGGGAGCCACCCACATGCTGTTGTTTTCAGTGGAATTAGAGGGTCTCCCTGTGGCCAGCAGTTGTCACACAGGTGGGGCCCTGCAGCTGCTCATCTCCCTGTCCCAAGCCTCTCAATCCATTCAGCCCCTGAAGTATATTCCCAATGTGGCCTAATTCGTATCCTTTCAAAAACTCCTGTCACAAGGTGTGCATGTCCAGCAGTTCCGCAATATCGTTCTGTAGGTACCGTTTCTTGGTTTCTTCCCATGCCTATGCTATAGCAACAAATAAAGATCCATCCATCAAAACTGCTCTAAGATGTCAAGTTTCTCATTGGCCAGATCCTTCCATTTGAGTTTCTGCATGGAGCACCCAACCCTGATCTCAGAGCACATTCAGGAGGTGAGGGAGTGGGGAGCTGGGACGCTGGGGCTTGAGTTTACACTTGGCACCTGCTGGAATATTAGCTAAGCTCACCCTTGGGGGCAGTTTGAAGGACTGCTATGCAGACCCCCTCTCTGAAATCCTAACTTCAAGTTCTTTTCTTTCTTTCTTTCTTTCTTTCTTTCTTTCTTTCTTTCTTTCTTTCTTTCTTTCTTTCTTTCTTTTTCTTTCTCTCTTTCTTTCTTTTTCTTTCTCTCTCTCTCTCTCTCTCTCTCTCTCTCTCTCTCTTTCTTTCTTAGAGGGAGGGAGAGAAGGAGAGAAACATCAATGTGTGGTTGCCTCTCGTGCACCCACTACTGGGGACCTGGCCTGCAACCCAGACATATGCCCTAGACTGGGAATCAAACCGGCAGTCCTTTGGTTCACAGGCTAGCACTCAACCCACTGAGCCACACCAGCCAGGGCTCAAGTTCATTTCTAATATGAGGAGAGAACAATCCCTCACAAGGGACACTCCCTTCAGGTGCTGCGTGGGACGGCCACGGAGCTTCTTCTAAGTGCTCCTCATCATTTTCCAGACTGACTTGTATTCAGCACACAGACTTGCCAAGAGAGGCAGAGAGGCAGGCAGATAGATGTGACACTTCTTTCTATTAGATTCATACCAAAGCGGGATTAAAGGTTAGATTGTCACAGCCAAATGGAGATTTTGGAGAGAGGGACTTTATGCCAAAAGTGCTTTCACTTTCTGAACAGTTCCCGCATTCAGATTTTTAGAGTCTGTTTATTCATATCTATTTTCAGCTATTCAAAACCATTTCAAAGAAGAGTACAGTTCATAATTGAAAAATCATTCTTCAAAACAAACTGCTGGTTTTGAAATTTAGGATTAACATGGGAGAATTCATTCCTGCCACTTGCTCCTCGGTTCGTACAGAAATGTAATGGAAGCAAATAACTTGCTTTATCATATCCGAATGGCATGGAATATTCCCACTTTTGGCTTAAAACAATCACATTTGTTTAAAGATCACCTTTCACTCCAAAATCTACTAATAGAAAGAATCCAAAAGGAGAATTCAAGTCTTTAGACCGAGGTCCCCACAGCCCCAGGCAGCCACATGCATTTTCTTATCATACATACATGCACTGTCGCTGGAGAAACCATTTTGCCGAGTGCTGTTGACATACTGCTTAAGCACTGGAATTGGAAGGCAGGTGTTGAAATGGCCATGTAGGAATGTCCATGCTATCTGGCCAGCATGTATAGTTGGCCCCAGATACTTAATTTTCACTTTTCCTGTGATGGCGCTGAGCCCCTTCGTTAGGAGCTCCCACAGTCGTCACAGGGTGTGGGTTTCTGTGGGGCAAGACTGTCACCCAAAGCCACAGCCTCCAGCTCCCATCAGCAGCAATTCCATCTTTTGAGCCATCCCCTCAATTTACCCATATAGAAGGCCTGCACTGAGTTAGCGGTAGTTGATGCACATTACACACACATCACATATACATGTAACTCATGCGTGCCATACATGCATGTCTATGACATGTATGCATGTGTAAGGTTACATGGGCATGTCATATAGGACATCAGCAAGCTCATTATTGGCTCTTCCAAAGTGCAACTTGACTCATTTGACTTTGCACACATACGCGCTTTCTTGTTTCCCTTATGAAGGGGTAGAGACAATTTTTTTAGAGGAGATTCCAATCAGTCTTTTTTATCAACACAGTGCACCTCCACTAGGTGTTAGGAAAGCAAGCTGGTCAAAGTCATTTATAATACAGTGGGATACTACCTACTGATGACTGCTACTATCACCCCAAAGCCAGCTAAATTGCCACTGAAAATCCATGATGGAAACTGAACTTTCATAATGTCTTGCTACAGTAACCTAGTTACCTGTTAACTATTTTAAAGAAATGAATGAGAACAGTGGCACAATTGGCTTTATTCTTCTTCCTGACTGCCCCTCTCCCAATACGTAGGGCTACTGACTACACAGCAGGCACAAATGGGAACTGATTGACAATGGGAAGTAAAAAACTTGCAGGCAGATTATAGAGCAGGATCTTAAACTGCCTTTTTCTAGAGTATTGTAAAAATGTACATAAAGGATCTTAAGTGTATTATATTTAACTTATCTCTATGCTAAGACTGTTGTATTGGGGATATCTGGGGTCATTTACAAGTGAACACAATAGTTTTGCAAATTTGATGTTGTCATTTGTGACCGTGGAGGAATCTCAGGGAATAGAATCCAGCACACTGCTACACAGTGCTGGCTGTGGAGACCACATCTAACGCAGTATGATTGTTGGTGAGTTTAATGCAGTGGGAAGGAAGTCGACCTTTTTTTTAAGGCACTGTTTATGGACATAACACATTAAAATGCAATCATGTGCATTTTTTGGCCAGTTTGCACATTAAAACATGCTGTGAAAGTCCACCACAAATGCCAACAGAAACAGAGAGATATTTGATGTTTTCTTTTTTCTGGGCTGAAACCCCCCTCCCCTTTCCTTCTTGTGCAATTGGCTGGAATGGTATAAAAATAGGGTCTGGAGTGAGCATTTCCACCAATTTCTTGACTTCAAAACCACAGTGAATATAAAAATCAGGGCTATCCCATACACTGATAAATAGGGTCATTAAAAAGCCATGACCCATCTGCTTCATGCATCCACCTTCTGAATGTTGTCATGCTATTAATCTGCCCTTGAAATGTCTTTCTCCAGCAACTGATGTCACTCCGACTGCCCACACCAACAGTTCTCAGGCCTGCCTGCAAATTAGAATCACTTGGTGAGATTTTAAACTTATACTGATGTCTAGGTTCTTCTTGGAGGGTAGACTCTGGGCTTGGGGATTATTTTAAGTATCCTGAGTGACTGAGGGTAGAGAACATTAGTCTACATAGCATCATCATAACTTTTGATGAGTGCAAGATTCAGATTCTTTACCTTGGAAAGTTGGTTTGATTATTATTATTTTAATTTTAATTGCATTGAAAGGTTGTTTGACTAAATTCACCTGAATGCTTAGATATCTGCAAAATAAAATTGACATTATTCAATGATCAGTTCTGAAGCCTACCTTCGAAGCCAGCAATGGTTTGGTGTCTTCTATTTCAATAATGATGTCCCGGCCGGGTGGGGTAGACATAAAGGAGGCTGCAAGACAATTTCATAATCTAAGTGCTACAAAAATACAGTGGCGAATGTTCTACTCCAAGTTCAACAGGCACCGAGTGGATGGTAGAGTCTACTCCTGGATAAGACTACTGAATGGAGAGGACCACACACAATTATTTATTATTATTATAAAAAATAACCCAACAATTCATCACTTTCCCCAAAATATAATGAGATTTTAGACATTTTCAGGGGACTGTATGGCTCATTTTTCTTTTGCCCTGGACACTTAGCCCAGTGCCTATACACAGGAAATGCTCCAAAAAGAATTATGTCCATACATGTCTTTAGAGGATGCAGAAGTAGGGAATGGTGGTTGGGGAAAATCTACGTCTAAAGGAGCCTCCTTCTCATGGACCCTGTTCTCGGGCACAGAAAAACAAAGCAGGGTGAACAGCTGAGCATTTTGGTGGCTCATTCAGCCCTGGCTGTCATAGTGTATGCAGAGGGAAAAGGCACATGCCCTGACTTTATGTAATTTCCAGAGTATTTTGGGGTTAGAGCAAGGGCTCAGGAGCAGCACCCAGCTCAAGAGGTTTGGTTCAGGTAAAGGGGTGCCAAGGCCTTGGCCTAGAGCAAGGGTGAGGGTAGGAGGTATGTTCACCCTTCACGGAAGAAGCATTAAGCAGTTAGAAGTTCAACAGGAGGCCAGACACAGACAGAACGAACTCTGCCAAGCCAAAAGAACTTTCTGTATAACCCACCTGGCAACTGACAGAGAGCACATAAAGGCATGTAGGGGAGACACATTTTCTAGGTAAGTACCATGCACCAGGCGGTGGGCTAAGCTCTTTACAAACATGATCTCATTTGACCCCTCAATAATACTGTAAAATATGTACCATTACCCCCATTACAAAGATGAAAAAACAGAGGCTAAGAGAAAGCAAGCCACTTGCTTCAGGTTAAACAATCAGTGGTACATAGAAACACGTAACCTCGGTCTGTCTGAACCATAGCTTGTGTTTTATCCATCATATCAGAGCCCTGAGCAGAGCAAACATTCAATAAATGTCAGGAAAAGGACCAAGGTGACACTGGGGCAGCAGGGCAGGCTGACATTCACTGAGCATCTGTGATACACCAGTTGCTGTGCGAGGTCATTGTGTGTCCATGGGACACCCCAGATCTACCAGCAGTCTCTGCACTGCCGAGATAGCCCCCCACAACCCTGGATGGCTGCAACAACACAGAACACGTGAGCCAGATGGGCAGGCATGTGGGAACACAACTGTAGGCAAATTCCTTCTTAAACTATCAGTTCTCCACATTACCATCCTCCAGTAAACAAAGCCTTAGGGGCAGGAGGAAAAAGTTATCCCATGTGCTTCCAACATGAAGCCAACCAGGTACTTCCTCAACTCTTAACCTGGCATTATTGGTTTTAAGAAAGTACCAGATTGATGTAAAATAATAGATTCCAGTCTTGGGCACGTTATGTTCCTCATGCTCCTTAAGGATTATTCTCTGTGGGGCGTCTCCAAAGCCCTTACCACACTTCATAGCAATTACACAGAATCAGTAAATGGGAGACCTCTGCCTCGAGCCCAGCCTATGCCCGAGCAACGCACACAAACGGGCCCACAAGGGTGGCTCGGGCCCGAGAGAGTGCGCAGCACCTGTACCTTCCTAGCAATTTCTCGTGTTTGCATCAGAGAACTTTCTCTCATGAGAACACTCAGAGAAACGCAGGAAAATGGTTTCTCTCCATTTAGTAGCCTCAGATAAAACAATGCTTGCAGTTACATTAATCCTTGCGGTTATAAAAATGTTGCTATTTTAGGCCCCATCAATTCAGCACAAGATGCTTTGTCTGGGAAATTTATGGATAAACACATGTAGGGTTTTCGCTCAAGTGTGACTGTGGATTTTATTTTCTCTTTCACTCTGAATCAGGGATACAGGATGCTCAGGCCCACATAGCAAATGAGTTTCAGAGGCTCTGTAATATCTACACCAAAAGATTAAATAGAATTGGTTAGCAGCACAGCTGCTTAAACAAAAGACATCTGCTTCCAATGATGCTGCCAATGATCAGCTAAGTGACTGCCAGTTCTCCATGGGGTCTGATCCCTGGGATCTTGTTCACTGGTACAACCCATTCCCCAGCCCAGTACAGTCCCTGGCACATCGTAAGGTGAGAACAAGTCGTTATTGAAAGGACAATAGCAAAACACTATTCATTGACTATTTGTCACGGAACTCTAAGGTAAGTACCATGCCTGCTCCATCGTTTCTTTACTAATTATGTGACCTAAGGTGAGTCACATAGACTCAGTAGGGGTTATTTTTTCCTGATAGATAACAATGAAATAGTATCTTTCAAATTACATCTCAACAATGCTGTGATGCATTGATGAGATAGAACAACAGCTTGAAAGCAATTTAAAATACCCCCCCACACACTCAGTGCCCACATGGGGGATGGAGAGGGCCCTGTATTTCCTCATCAAAATAGCAATCACACTAGATTGCAAGCCCCCATTTCCTTGTCTGCCTTCCCTGCTGGACTATATAAAATGTTCATGAAGCACTTCTACTTCCAGAAAAGAAGCTCTCAGGGTGCCTCAAAAGGTAATAGCTCGAGCATTGGGTCCCCCCAAGGCAAGGCCAGGATTCTTGTCCAGCTCTGCCACTTACTAACTGTACTACTTCGGGGAAGTTTCAGACCTCGCTCAAACTCAGACAGTGAATACTTACCTGAGAAGGTTTGTAAAGATGAAGTCAGATCGTGCGTGAAAAGTGCCCAATTGTTACTTATAGACTTTACTTACCTTTGAGCTGTGGCACAATATCCTCCTTTCCTGCATACGGGTCGCAGCGAAAGCGGTCCAGGTGGTCGATGGTGCACTGGCCCACGACGGGCTTCCGTCCGAACTGCCTGTGGTCGATGACCTTGATCACCAGTGGAGGCATGTACAATTCCTCTTTGGGCAAGAACTGGGGGTCACAGAGGTAAACGTCACTTCTCTGTACAAGACCTAACAAGAACAGCTTTGCCAATAAACACCTCCTAAAGGACCAGCCCAGGATCTTTTTGCCCATTTGGCGCAGCGCAGGGGGACTCACAGTCGAGGAGTTCAGAAAGTTACCTGCTACGCACACGGCAACTGCTAAAAGGCATGAGCCGTGAGCCAGGCCACCTGGGACGGACTGCTGGCTCTGTCACCGGGAGCTGCGTGACCTCAGGGAACTTTCTATGCCCCAATTACCTCCTCAATAACAGCAGGGTTGTTGAATTAATACATGTGAAGTGCTTAAAATAGTACCTTCCTACCTGGCTGAGCTCTGGGACAGAATGCAGAATTAGCATTTGGGTGGAATTTAGAAATGATCACACGAAAACCCCACCTTCAAGGGAAATGACTGTGGCTTGGGAGTCTGTTAGCCCTGGAAGTTCAGCGCCAAAACGGGATGCTTGGTTTTCCTCCTCCCTTCTTGGCTCACCCACGTGGAATCGGGTGGACTTGGTGACAGTGGCTAATGGGGAATCATGGACTGTTCTCAGGTGAATTTCCGCCTCTGGCCTGCCACAGGAATAGAAGCAGCTGGGGTCAACTGCATGGTTTTCCTCACCTTTGCTGACCAAGGCTAGATTCCAGACTAGAACTTGGGGCTGGGGGAGGGGCTGAGGAGTGGGCACAGACGGGTGGAGCGGCCTGGCAGAGGCCACTCTGGGATTCTGGTTCAGAGAATCCAGGGGGTTCTCCATCTACACTGTTATAGGGGAAGAACGTGGCTTTGGAGTTGGAAAGACCTACGTCCCAACTCCGGCTGCCCACTTGCTAGCCGTATAAATCACCTAACCTCTCAGTTTTCCCCAAAGAGAGTGTAAGAGGAGTGAAAATGCTGCTCCACAGGGTTAGAGTGAAGACTGCAGGGAGTATGAAGGCAGCTAGCACGGAGCTGTAGCTGCTGCTGTTAGTTTTGACACTCACTACAGGGCCTGGATGAGACAGCTCCCCTCTCTTGGCCCCAGTCTCCTCATCTGTGAAAGGAGAACTTAATCCACAGGACCCCAGAGTTCAAGAGCCGGTGTGTGGGAGGCACCACAGGACTGGGCTGGGAAAAGGAACAAGAAGGTTCTGGACCTTCTACCCATCAAACTGAAAATGTACCTTTATTTTTATCTCTTTTTAATAGTAGAATAAAATGGAAAGATTCTTTTTAAAAAGTTAAGGACTGTGGAAAGAGTGGATAACCTCTTCTTCCAAAGTGTGCTGGGGTCTATGATGGAGGACGGAGGACGGGGGAGATGCTGTCACATTTCTAATAACTGAGGGGTAACTTCAACGCAACTAAGGAGATGCCATCGCAGGGGCCCCTGGAGGCGGGGCCCCTGGAGGCGGGGCCCAGTCACCACAGGCTCTTAGGGCAGGGCCCCATCAGCCGGTAAGGGCTCCTCCATGACGGCCCCTCCCCAGCCAGCCAGTCCCTCTTGGGGGAGTTCTGGCCCACGCACACCTGCAGGGCCACGAGGGTGGGTTCCTGTTCTGCCCTCCGGACACTGACCAAAAGCCTGCAGTAGAGAGCTGAACGGCTGGGAAGTTTATTGGAGACACACGTCAGTATTGCCCACAGACGTTTCTGTGTCAGTGGGGTTGCTTGAAGCTGTAAGAAACCATCACAACAGTGTGCGAATCTAAGGGGGGAAATGTCACTGACAAGCTGAATCCAAGACTGTTTTCCTGTTTGTTGTCAGACTTTGGAAATATATAAACCACGTGTAGGTGAGTGAGGTGAATATATTTCATAGTTCCAATAAAGTTCAGCTTCTCAATACTATTGAACTATTACATGAACTATTACAGAATCGTGATACTGTACCACTTTCATGAAGAGAACAGAACCAGGGAAGTTGGGGGTCTTCTTAAGGTTTTTGATGACCACTGACTCCACCCTCTCCCCGCCGCACTCCACAATGAGACTGGGGGACACGATAGAAGCCATCTGGTAGTTCTTCATGTTTCTTAAGCCCCAAGCTAGAATCTAAGAAAACAATGTAAAGAGAAGGGAGGGAAACCCAGCATATTAAAAATAATCTTCAAAAGGAAAAATTCTCTCTTAATAACCAGTAAATTCCTTAAGCGTGACTTGTGCAGATTTGCTTATAATCTCTGAGAATATTACCCTAGAAAGCCTGTAGGTCGTGCAAAGAAAGGCAAAGACTTGCGTCTGTGCTCTCCTGCCTGACCCGCTAAAACAGCAGAGCAGCAAGAGCGTAGGACTCAAACCCTGGCTGTGCCGTATGACAGACAGTATGTGAACTCTGGCAACTTCGTCAGCCACTCTGGGTCTCATCCATAAACAGGACAGACAGTATTATCTCTCACAGGGTTATTTTGAGGATCAAGTGTAAACTTCTTAACAGTGTCTGACAGGCAAGCAATGATAGCTGTTGCCTAAAGCCATCTGCTCAGTCTGTGAGGACTCTTAGCAAGACAGCCTGAGAACAGAAATCCCAAGGTAACAGCTGCTTGACTCAACAAGAGGGAGGAGGCTAGACACTGTCCATCGAGCTACCCGGTGAGCTCCATCGGCCTCTACCTGCTCCATGGTGGGACATGTCCCCATGTCCCATGACCCCCTCCTCATGCCCCACCTCCACCTCCCCCCAGGTCCCTTCCTCTCTCTCCACATACACAGGCATGTTGTTCTGAGTCTGTCTTCCCCTCTCCCCATTCGCCAGTTGACAAGGGGAAACTCAGAAATCCACGGGCTCCCATGTAATGAGATTCCCTCAGGATTGCTAGAATGGACCTGTTCCTGCTGCTTTGATAAGCCTTCTATTTCCCTATTTCAAAATTTTGGGCAAATTCTATAAGAAATTGGAGACAAGCAAGATCTCATTTCCTATACGAAAGATTCCAGTTCTATAGCCACATCCATTTGATTTGATTACAAAACACACAGAGCAGCATACCTCAATAGCAGTGAGCTGAACCACAGGCCTGATCCCCTGGGGCACCATGTACAGATTTGGGGCCCTTTGTGAGGGAAGAATGGGAAGGTTGGAGCCATCCTGTGAAATAAACATGCAAATGTCAATGCCTCCCTTTAATCCAAGTAGTGACCAGAGTTATTCACAGGTTTTAAGCAGCTGCCCTGAAAGCATATGTGAGTGAGGACTCAGCAGGTACCTTGTGTCTCAGAATCAGCTCTGCAGTTACAAGGACATCCCCACAGGCCTTGTCTCCATTCATTACTGGGTACCAGAGAAGTTTGGGCGTGATGTCCACTTCTGAGTTTAGTTTCACCAGAGGAGAGCACATGCTCCGCCCTAAAAATTCATCTTTGCCCTAGAGAAACAAACAATCCTTTAACTCCCCAAACAACAGCCTTATAAATCTCCACCCATCCCGCAAGTCATCTTAGAAATTCTAAAGTACCTACCACTTGGTCATTGTCAAAAATTTCGATGATAACTTTGGGTGGGTTCTGTAGGACTGTTTGGGGTTCCCCATAGATTTCAATTTCATCAAATATAATCGTTTGGTCCCACGTGGGATTCAGAGTGGAGTGGATGATCTCAGTGGTTTTACTTCGATGGAGGAAGGAGACATGAGCATACGGGTCTAAAATGGAAAAAGAGAGTAACAGTGGGGACGTGGCCAAAGTCTGAAACCATAAAAGTCCTAGAAAAAACCATAGCTCCTTGATGTTGGCTGGGCCATGATTTTTTTATTTTGACACCAAAGCAAAGACAACAAAAACAAAAATAAATAACTGGGGCAAAGGAAACCATCAACAAAATGAACAGGCAACACATGGATGAAGGAATAAAGAAAATGTGGGAGATTCATAAATATTGATACATATGCCCACACAATGGAATATAATTCACCCTTTAATAAACAGTAAATCCTGCCATTTGTGACAGCATGGATGGACCCTGAGGGCATTATGCTGACAGAGAAAGAGAAATACTACATGGTATCACTTATACGTGGAATTCGCACCCCTCCCTACACCCCCCCCAAAAAAAGTCAAACTCATGGAAAAAGAGAGTAGAATGGTGGTTGCCAGGGTCTGGATGGGGGCAGAGATGGGAGAGGTCGGTAAAAAGATATGAATTCCAGTTATGAGATGAATAAGATCTGAGGATCTCATATATAACATGGTGATTATAGTTGATAACTGCATTGTATAATTGAAATTTGCTGCAAGAGTAGAATTTAAATGTTCTCACACATAAACAAAGGGTAAATATGTAAGGTGGTGGATGTGTTAACTCAATTTGACAAGATGCATATGCATATCAAATCATCACATTGTACATTTTAAATATAACTTCTTCAATTATACCTCAATAAACCTGATAAAAGATAAGAAAAAGTCCATTTTTCCTCCATGCTAAATGATTTCACCGAAATTTTGAGCAATTGCCTGGAGCTGACCTCTCTGAGCAATAACCTAATCTCTAACCTAAAGCTATTTTACGTAAGCCAAAAGGGTGCTTGGTTTTTAGCATTGTGGCATCATGTGAATGGGACTCTTTGCTTTTGTTCCAATGATATATCTTATATTTCCAACCGCAAAAAAAGTACTTTAAGTTTTGTGCAACTTTAGTTGAGATTCTCTTTGACTTTCAATGATTGAGTGCCCCCTGGTGGTGAATATTTGAAAATGTCTTCAAAACCATTTTGCAGATGTGTATTATGGGAATAACTGTGAATAGGCTCTAATTTGCAAGAAAAGGAAAGAAGTTATATGTGCTTGGAAGCACCTCACAATTGCTGTGAGCACGCCAGAGTGTCAAGCAACTGCTTTAAGAGCTGTTTCTACAGAAGGCCCAGCGACGCTCTGCTGGCTTCAGGCCCTGAGGTGGAATTCAACAGACAAAATTCCCCGGACTGGAGGGCCCCTGACTTTTCCCCTCCCCCTTCCACAGCCTTCCTAGAGCCAGTCCAAAGGTGACAACACTAACTCAGCCGTCAGTGTGAGGGGTGATGAAGCCTCATGGTTTTACACTTCTGGGAATCTGGGGAGCAGGCAGCAAAGGAGGTCAAGACGGACTCCAAACTGCTTCAAGCCTGTGCTGTAGGTAACAGGTGAATTTGTGATCTTTTTGTCAACCTGAGAGAACTACACAACAGAAATATGACTTTAAATGCATAATATGATCTTAACTTCCAATCAACCTAAGAGTCCAGGGTATATGTATATAGCTATGTGTATAAACAGAACAGAAACTACTTTTCTTCTTGGTGCTTTTCATTACTTAATCAATTAATGATTACCAGTATTAAAAAGCCACATATTTCCTGTGTATCTTCAGCATCCAGCAGCAGTGCTCAGCATTGTAGTTGGTGCTTATTGATCAAATGATCAAACAATTTCTGTCATGTCAAGGGTGAGGCACAAATAATGCCCTTTTTTATTACAAAATCTTTTATTACAAAATCATAAGCATGTAATTCTGTAACATAACAATATCACACTCAAGCACACCATAGGTGAAATGTTCAAATTAAAACTATATATTATTACACCCATATTATTACCCTACCAACCACACTCAAGCAGACGTTAACTTCTGCTGGACCCTGCGTGTCAAATTAATCTCAGTATGGAAATGCTTTTTGTTGTTGGTAGAAATAACCGAAAGCATTCACTTGATGGAAAGTAGAATCACACCAGCCTGCTATGTAATAATGTGTGAGTTGGAGGGGTTTTTGCTTTACCTGAAAAGCTATCCTTGTCTAAAGCCATGAGGTTTCTGGCTTGGTAGATATAGCAGCGCAGATGGTACATGTAGAGTCCTAAAGAGAACAGAATGGAGGTTACTTACAAGAAACATAATATTGCAAACTACTATTTTCCTAGAATATTTGGGGATAATACATATTTCAGATAAATGGGTCACCCAAATCTACTTCTCCACAGTAAAGGACACATATAATGGTGATAACATGTCCTCCCAAAGTAGTTCTGTTTCCTGTAAAATGAAATGTATTTTAAAAATACTACAGTAAGCTCTGGCCAGGTGACTCACTTGGCTGGGGCGTCATCCCGTGCATCAAAAGGCTGTGGGATTGATCCCTGGTTGGGGCACATGCCTAGGTTGTGGGTTCTATTTCAGGTTGGGGCATGTACGAGAGGCAGCTGATCAATGCTTCTCTCTCACATCAATGTTTCTCTCTCTCTCTCTCTCTCTCTCTCTCTCTCAAATTAATAAGGACATCCTCAGGTAAGGATTTGAACAACAACACTTCAGTAAGCTCAGTGCAAGTGTGGCAATCAGGAGATCATTACTCCTGGCGTCAGCTACCTGGATTTAGGGCACTGCTTGTCATCATCAACCTTTAAAAGGAAACTGGGTGTCCATGAGTTATAGAAATAGGGCTTTCTATACTACTTAAGCACCAGATCTAAGAAATAATTATTTGCTAACAGTTTCTTCAGTAGTTCAAATCTTTATATTCCATATCCTTATTATAGTAATGCATACAGAGCCCCACCCCACTCAACATGCCCCTACCCCTCACTCCCCACACATAATTAACAGATAATAGAGCCCTGTGGTTCACTGCACAGATTCTGGGAGCCGAACTCCATGGGTTCGAATCTTATCTCTACAAGCTGTAAATGCTTACAAGCTGTAAGTGCCTATAAGATGTAAGACCTTAGTCAAGTTATGTAATCTTTTTGCACATCCACTTCCTCACCATAAAATGGGGACAATAAGAGCTCCTACTTTCTAAAGACATATAATGATTTGCTATTATTATCATTACAGAGTAGGTCTGCCTCATTCCAATACTCCTGAAGCTTATCATGGAAACCAACATTTGCTTAAATTTTTGAATATTTTTTTCTAATTAAAGTCATCTTTTGGGGGGCTCAACAGTAGGACAAGTATATATTGAACAGATTATGTTAAAATTAATGATTTGACCACCTTCTACCCCAAATATAATTTTTAAAGCTGTATTTTAAGAAATCTTCTTCCTCAAGTGATAAAAACGAAAGTACATTTTTATTATATTTGGTGATTTGAAGCGTTTTCTTGAGATAAAAATCATGTCAGGACGCACGAACCCATGCTCAAGACTTACTGTTAAAATCACAGGAAACAATGGGAGTGTTAGCCCCAAACACGGTGGTGGCACTGTGCTTCTGCTTTTCCTTGTCTGGGTCTTCTCCGTCCTCTGTGGTGTCTGCACCCTAAGGAGGCAGAAAGTCAATTAGTGGTACCTAAAACTGAAGAGGCAAGAATGACAAACTGCGGGGATAGTGGCTGTTCAAAGGGATTTCCCTCATCCAGTCACTTCATTTTCAGAGATGAGTACAGCCCCGGACAGTGACTGTCACTTAGCCAGAGGCAATAGAGCAGGAAGTTGAAGCCAGACCTTCTACCTCAAGTTCAGGCTTACCAAACCCTGACACTGAAAGGAAAAGAAAAGCAAGCGTGTAAAAGAATTAAAGTAAGGGAAGAAAGTAAGGGAATTAAAGGGACGGGAGGAGGAAGCAACAGCAGCAGAAGAATAACAAAGCCGGGTCAGTGTGCAGAATTAGAAGAACAGGCTGTTCCAGTCACCACATCATTTTTTAGATCAACCACCATCATTTTATTATTCATTCCTTCTGCCTTTCTGCTTGTTTTCTTCCTCACTGTCTTCTTTATTGAGCTTCCATACAAATTGCTCTCTATTCTGTCAGCCATCCTTCTGCCCCTCACCCACCCCCTTCTGTATGTGTATATTTAACTTTCTCAGTTTATTGAACAGCTGTAGTTTACAAGCTACAATCCAAGACCCTGTGCCTTGGATGTTACTAGCTGTCACCTGCAACAAGGGTGAGGGAACAGAAACAGCTGGAAAATGCCAGGTGAAACAACACTAAACAGCTGTGTCTGCAGCAAGGCTTCTCAGCACTTTCTTATGTTAATGGCGTATTCACTCTTCAAAAATGTCTGAACACATAGCATGTGGAGCTTTCTCTCAAATTACATGCAGTCTCACAGTACTGGAGGGACCTCTGTGAAATCAGTGGTGGTCACCTATTCTCCTTAGACCAATATTATTTGAGATTCGGCGCCTTGTTACTTACAAGGGCACCTTCAAGTTTAAAGATGGCAGCGGCACCGTGTGTTTCTGACGTAGCCATTTTTCTCCTCCAGCGTCTGCGGCGAAAGGTATCTGAACTCCGCTGTTTCCAGTGAAATTTCCAGCCAATTAAAGAAGCATATTCCCAGCCCTCCTGGTCTTTAAGTTCTTCCATGGCCTAAAACAGGAGTAAAAGTTTTAATGATGATCACCATGATCCTAATCCTTATATTGATAAAGTAACTTATTCGGTCAATCAACAAATAAGTACCGAACATCATCTCTGTGCCAAGCACTGGGCTAGGAGCCCCAGACACAACAAACTACAGAACAGGCAGGCTGCCCGCCCTTGCAGAGCTGACCGACTACGGTAACACGGAGAACCAGACAATTACGGTGGGGTCGGGGGTTGCCAAGGTGGTGGCTGTACCACCAGGAGAGGCACCTTATTCAGACTTTCAGGGTGGAGTGGGTAAAGCAAATTGCTTCTTTCTCCAGTTGCTTTCTGTGTTCTCACTTTATTAGCTCTTAAGAAAACATTGCTATTCTGATATAATTTGAAAACCATTATTATTTCCATTTTCTACATGGAGGAAAAAATTGATAACACCCTCCCCAGAGTTTCAATGTCTTGTCTATGCTAACAGCTGCCATAACTAATAATTACATGATAGATAATTACATGATAGATAGATCGGGGCATATTACTTCTGTAATAATTAATAACTTAGTATAGCACTTTTTGCCTGAAAACTATTTGTATGTAAATGACCTCAGTTTTCAACATTCTAATCAATTCACTCACCAAATATGAGTGTCTGCTATGTAACAGGCTTGTGCTAAGAGCAGAGGAGGCAGGGAGGAGAGAGGCACAAAGGGTCTTTGTTTTCATGTAGCTGACAGTTTAGTGGTGGAAATTTTATGGAAATATTGGAAAGGTATGGCTAGATTTAATAAATGTAGAATAATACTGAATAATATATAATCATAATATATATTATGATTATAGAAACAAAAGCTCCCTCTAGGGAGCTTATCATTGCAGGTTCTTATCATTGCAGGCACTATTTTTTCAACTTTGAATTAACAGAAAATCCAAGTCGAACACCATCTTATCATTGACCCTCCAGTAGTGCTGACCGTGGCATTGACATAGTTTGTGCAGCCAGGAGGTGGGGCAGGTTAGGGGATATGATCAAAGCCTCAGCAGTACCGTCAGCAGGACTAGGTCAGGTGTCTAGTCTTCTGACCAGAGGTTCAGTATTCTCTGCACGTCCCCTTGGGGCTCTCCCGTGGAAGGAGAGCGTCAAGTGCCTCTAGTGACTTCTCACCCCAGCAGGACAGGGATAATTAAATAACAAATAATAATTGGTCAGCTCTTTCAGTCTACTCCATTATTTATTAGGAACAAGTTCCTGGGCAGGCAAGACGGGTACAAAGATGACTATGGACCCATCTTTGTGCCTAAGAAGCTCACCATCTAATGAAAAGCAACGTCATTCACACTGCCTAGTGTGAGTAAGGAACTTTGTGGAATGGAAAGAGTCTTGTTAGGAGGAGCCTCACCTGGGCTCACACAATGGCTCTGTTAGTCACTAGACACACGGCCCAGAGCAAGTCTATTTAATTTCTGTGAAATGGGGAAGAAATGTTAACCTCAAAGATTGTAGATAATGCATATTCAGTATCTAGCATTCTAAAAGACACACAAAACATGCCACTTATCACTGCAATTATTATTATTGTTCCACTTAATTTATTACTATTCCACTTAAGCCCTAACACTCCCTAATTAGAAGCAAGATATTACCCTGGCTGGCGTAGCTCAGTGGATTGAGCGCAGGCGGGAACCAAAGTGTCCCAGGTTCGATTCCCAGCCAGGGTACATTCCTGGGTTGCAGGCCAGAACCCCCAGCAACCGCACATTGATGTTTCTCTCTCTCTCTCTCTCTCTCTCTCTCTCTCTCTCTCTCTCTGTCCCTCCCTCCCTTCCCCCTCTAAAAATAAATAAATAAAATCTTAAAAAAAAAAAAGAAGCATGATATTGTGCCCATTTTGCTGATGAGAAACAAAATGAAACCAGGATTTGAATCCTTATACATCTTATTCCAGGTCCTGAGCTACTGCCATTATCCCATTATGCCACCAAATAATTTCTGTTCTGTGACTCCCTCCTTGCATGGCTCTCAGTCTTTAGTCTGCCTCAGAATCACCTGGGGGACTTGCTGCTGGGCCGCACCCACAGAGTTTCTCAACCAGTAGGGCATTTCTAACAAGTTCTTGGTGTTGCCCCGTGGGTGAGGAGCACACTCTGAGAGCCCTGGAGCAAGGCATTAGGCCCCTAGTTGGCAAAGGGCTTCTGCAGAACAGTGAAGTGGGATTCTTTGTGGTCTGGAAGGCAGAGCCCCAGCCCAGCTCCCTCCCACTGCCCCTCTGACCTTGGCAGTACTTGAAGTGCTTTGTGTTGAATCTCTCTTGCGTTTGCGGACCAGCCTTCGCCGTCTGTGAGTATGATACATTTTCTCTGCTGCAACCCAGGATTTGGGCTTATTGTCAGGAGGAATGGTAATTCCATACTCCCAGCCTGGAATAGAGTTTGTGAATGGTTATCCAAAGGAGATACACTTGTGCCAAACTGCCAAATAAACGTCCCAGAAACATTCAGTCACTCTCTGCCCTCAAATATTCTCTGCAGTCAGAACTGAATGCCATTATTGCTCCTTTCACTTTGCTGCAATTCAGTCAAACGGAATCCAGTAGTATTCCCCCGGCTTGCTCTCCTAAAAGTTTCCTCAGTGGCCATGGGGATCCCCTCCCTTTTATACCTCCAGTCATTCATGGTCATTGAATGCATCTAAGAATAAAGTCTAGTACAAGAGGCAGAAGTGGACGGTTGTTAAAAGTGTGTGGCTTGTGTAGTCACACAGCTTGAGTTCAAATCCCAGCACCCCACATACTGGCTGTGTACTAAAAAAGTTTTTTTGCAAGTTAGTAAAACTGCCTATAGCCCAACTTCTTCAGTATAGTGGTAAAATATACCTTTTAAAAAAAAGAATGAATCAAAATAATGCATGCAAAGCACTAGATCAGTGCTCAGCATGTAGTTTATGCTCAATGTTAACCATCATTAGAAGGCCTGGTGTGTGCATTGGGATCAGTGAGGGGACTTGAAATCTTTACCGGGTGGGGGAGGAGGTGTGTGCAGAGTAGGGGGTATAATGGGGACAAATGTTAATGCAAAAACACAATAAAAATAAATTAAAAAAGAAATCTTTGTCAATGCTAGGTCTTTCTTTGTACTACTCCATCTTAGAAGAAAAAAAACAAATCAGCTTTCCTATTTTGACAATTCCAAATTCATTTAAACTTTAGATGACTGCTCGTGGAAAGGGATGGGCACCACTAGCAGAGGCCACGTCAACAATCTGCATTATTGCTGAATGGGACTTTGAAGGTATTTTATAGTCTCCACTCATGGGGCGTGGTTAGAAGAGAAAATTTACACCCTGGTTCCCTTCCAAATTCCCATCACAGACCCCCAGCATCTCAAAGTCCAGCCACCCAGCCCCCTTGCCTCATATTTTTTACTCTTGACAGTCCCCTGTCCAGGCACTGGCTTGTCGTTTTGATTTTGCATCTGACTCACTGCAAGTAAAAACCACATGACCTGGCTGTCCCAGACTGACCGACATGAGCGACATGTCTCCCTCCCAAGGAAACTTCACTCTGACTAACCAGGGCAGCTGCAGAGCCCCCAGTCAGGTAATAGATCTAAAATGTTACCTTCCTCTACAGGCCTATTGGGGTGATCACTTTATAAGGTATACAAATGTCTAATCACTATCTTGTACACCTGAAACCAATGTCAACTATAACCAAAAAATAAAAAAAATATTAAAATAAAATACAAAATGTTACCTTTCTCATCCACTGCACGATTTATGTCATATTCCCATGCGTCATCTTCCCATTTCCAGCCTGGAGGGCACGTGAGCTCACTGGGTGATGCCGCTTTGTCACCATTCTTCAAAGAAACAAAGAATGAAGAGCTACCATAAAGCCATAATGTCGACTAAAGTGCAAAGATGAGATACAGTTCCTCACCCTTGGCTACAGTGTGCCCAGGGCAACTGAGATGCCATCGTAGACACCAGTCTTCCTCAGAAAAATCTCTATAATCTTTATTCAGACACAACTGCCATATAAAGATTAGACTTTTGTTTTTTGTTTTGTTTTGTTTTAGAATACCTCCGTTTACACCATTAGAGAGTATATTAGGTTGAACCATGGGAAATTGTTTTTATAGGTCAAAATGGTGAACTATCAGCAGTTCCATATGGTTCAATTTAATATTATGAAATGGCATGACTGTTTTTATGAGGAGTTATACTGGGAAAAACTCATCAGAAATGGATAGAGCATGAAAAACACATGTTTTCAAGTGTGAAATAACGGTGCTAGAGGTTGTAGATCCTGATCATGTAAGACTGAAGAAAGTTTATGTTGAATATTGACTTCACTTCTGTGCAAAAACTGGAGTGTTATGAAAAAACATTCATAGTAAAGGAAATGAAAGTGGTCCATAAACATGGAAAAATACTCAGCTTCACTTTAAATTAAGAGTGTGAAACTTAAAATAGCAACAGGATACCATTTTCTCAAGTTGACGAAGATGTTAAAGGCGGACAGCGTGTGTCTGGAAAACAGCCCTCTAACATGCTGCTGACGGCCCTATCCATCCCTGCAACCCTCTTGAAAGCAGGGCGGCAATATTCATCAAAACTTTATGTGCGTTGAAACCTTGACCAAGCCAATCCAGGGACCTCTCCTACAGATGAACTTTCAAAAAATGTATGTCTAAGGATGTTCATTGTTACACCATTTATAAAAACCAAGCCTGGGAGAAAGAAACTAAATGTCCACAAAAAGAGGATCCGTTCAGTTATAGTGGGCGCACACGATAAAACGCCGCAGGTACTTTTCAAGCTCACTAGAGCAAGGCGATCCTAATAGGATTGCATGGACCTAACACACAGCCCATTTCTTTAACTTGTAATAGGACACTTATTAAAGATTCCAAAATCTGATAAAAGCAAACTTAGATTTTAAAGAAAAAAATGTCTTTCTTTCTTGGGGTTCATAAGTATTTCAGAGCTACTTTTACAGCTATCTTTTCTCTAATAAAGACTAATATATATTAATAGTAACAGGAGAAAAAGCTTCAGAATGACAGCATTGGATCTGGCAAAAAAAAAATGTATAGAAGATCTGTATGCACATAAAAGATGCCCAAGACATCTTATGTGAAAATTACAAGTTGTAGAGCTGTGCACACAGTCTGATTCATGTATGTGGGGGTGGGCAGCAGAATTTATATACTTGTATATGAACAGAAAACTGCTATCAATGGTTATCTGCTGCGGGTAGAATATAGATTATGGCGAATTACTTTTTATTTCTTTTTATGCTGTTGGAGTATTCTAAAGACGAACCTCAACTGGTAATGACTTTTAACATTAATTAAATAATAAACATTTACACTTTAAAAATTGCACATTTACCATGTACCAACATCTAGTTAAATAGGCCCAATGTCTTTTGTTTTCTTTTTTTGTTGTTGTTTTTTGAAAATTTTATTTATTTACTTTTAGAGAGAGGGGAAGGGCGGGGGGAGAAAGAGCAAGAGAGAAACATCAGCGTGTGAGAGAAACAGTGATTAGTTTCCTCTCGCACACCCCCAGATGGGGAACTGGCCTGAAACCCAGACATGTGTCCTGACTGGGAATTGAACCGGTAACCTTTCAATTTGCAGGCCGGTGCTCAATTCACTGAGCCACACCAGCCAGGACCCAATGTCTTTTCTTCTATATAATTATTTACAGAAAATAATTATAGGTGCACTTGTGTGGCTTGTTATGAATGCAAGGCTGTTCAGCATGTGAGACACAGGAGAAGAGAAGGGGAAGCTAGGCCTGAGGTTAGTGGATTCACAGACCATGGATCCCAAGAGCTAATGTGTAAGGCTCTGTCTCGGGAGTACGCTGCTCACCGCATCAGTATAGGTGTCTTCGGCCGGCTTCCACTCCCCCCCAGGGTAGCGACTCTCATTCTGATATACTTCATCTGTGAACTCCGTGTGACCCGCATCAGCCTCCGTCAGCAAGCTGCAGGCAAAGCTCACGTTACCAGGAGAGAAATGGCAGCCAACAACCCCAGCTCTTTGCGATGGTCCGGATCCATCTACAGCCTGGATGGCACCAATTCCCTCTTCACTCTAGCCCTGTGTGTTGTCCACTCCGAACTCCCCTTTGTACTAACAGCATTTGACATTCCTCTGATGAAGGGACCTGCTGGAACGATGAGACCTGAATTATGGACAACTCCTCAGACCAGCAGGGTTGCTGCTCTCAGTCATTAGGGTGGGAACTGGGAAGACAGAAAAAGGGCAGCTTCTTACAGGGACCTCATATTCCATATATCTGTTTCATCTGTCCAGCTTTTTCTCATCAAAACTCTTGGCTAGCAGTTCAGCCAAGTGGGCAGGCGTCCTTCTCCATTCACCCTATTTTTAAAAACAGAGTGGAGACAGTCTCAAGAGGCCCATGTGGACATTTTTACTCATGGCTCGCTCAGTCTATGTATCACAAACTGAAGGGAGGGTTTTAAATTTTCTGGATAGTTTCTAGGTTGGCAGCCAAACCAGGTCATTTCAGACTCCAGACTCCATATGGGCACTTGAGAAATCTATACTGACTCTCTGCCATGCCAATTTTCCCTTGGATACGGAACTATTCTGACAACCCACAGAGGAAAGCATAGGGGTTCCAACGTTGACTCAAATCTTCTGCCAGGTATCCACTCAAGTGAGATTTCTTTTTCCTTTACCATTTCTACATCCTTTCCCTGCCATATTCTCCCCTAGAATCAAGCACTGGAAAGAAATCAGAAAACAAATAGTCCAAACCATTTGTATAAATTGGGCTCATCCGTCACTTCTCTGGGCCCCTGAGGAGGGGACAGAGCACCTGGCTGCTGCCTGTGAGGTCCCATCCAGGCCTGACATGCTTTCACCTTCCTGCTTTTCCAATCACAACGCCCCCTGCCTTTCCTTGTCCTCACTAACCTTCCTCCCTCCCGTCCAATTCAAATCTCATTTCCCTTCTCCCTACTAGAGACCCCACCTGCATCCAAAGTAAGCTGCCATGGGTTCAAAGCACTCACGAGCAATCACTGGGTCTTAACCGACCAGACAGAGCACACTCACGCCCCTCCTCCTCTAATGCCTGTGTGATGACAGGAAACAAATGTGGACAGAGATCACAAACTAGTTTGAGGTCTTAAAATCCAAGTCCACAGCTTGTTTCCTCCAAACTCAAGTATGCTGTCAGGAAGTGGAGAGAAGGAGGACCTCCGGTCCTGGTGCTGTTGGCAACACTCAGAAACCAGGCTTTCGTTTCTCCCAGACTCCAGGGAAAACACGCTTGCCACTCTTGACTGTTTCTCCTTTCTTTCCTTTTTATAACAGCTTTTGAGATGTAATTTACATACCATGCCTTCACCCATTTAAATGGCTCTCTCTATTGTTTCTCACAGATGTTCCAGCATAATAGTGGAATGCTAGCTCTAATACCCAGGCTAGACTTGTAACACTTACAGCCTGAGTGTCTTTGGATAACTTAACCCCTTTAGGTTTCAGTAAAGAGCAGATAATACTATCATTTGTTGGGAGATAAATCTCCACATGTGTCCTCAATTTCTGCACACAGGCCCCATAAATTTTGTCACAGACTATCTTTCCAAGGATGTTTACATGGGACACTTTGGAAGTCAGAGATGGTGTTTTGTCTGGAACAAAGAGCCAGCATGCCTACTACCCATTATAAAATATTTGGGTTCCCTAAACTCAGGGTTCCTCTCCTGTTACATAAACCATTGCATGTGCAAGTGTCATGTGACTGTCTTCTTGCCTCCCTGTGGGAACAGGGGCTCAGAGAGGTAAATGTTCATCCTGGGTATTGCTATTGCTGTGGGCAATGAAGTCCTTATTCTCTGAAGCAGGAGTCCTGTGTCTCCTACCAGCATCCAGCAGGAGACATTGTTAAACTTACAAGAAGGTAAAAATCTCAGGTCCTTGATAATTTTTCACACCACGTACCTTGTAGGGCTGTAGTCTATATTCAATAAGAGGATGTCAGTGCTTAGCATACAGCTTGACACATTCACACATAGTAAGTTCTTCATAAATGTTAGTACCAGGGTCTTTTTATATTTGTTTGTCTTACAATGGAACAATGATGACATTTTTTACATTTCTATGAATTTCTATAGACTTTCTCCTGCTTATTGGGTATTACATAAATATTATCAAAAATGGTGATGGAGAAGATTCATTTACCAATTTCTAGGGAAAAGTTCTACAACCACCATTTTTCTCAGAAAATGGAAAACTTACCTTCTTTCAGGATCAACTGTCCAGTTTCCTTCCCATTCCCAGCCTTTTGGAGGCAGAAAGAATTCCTTCTTGAGTTTTATTTTTCCTGTGACGTCAGAAAATTTATGGCGACTCACTAATCCAGAGGTGCCCCATTTTCCAAACATAAGAGCTTGATTTTCATACTATTAAATAAAATAAAAATGGAGAAATACCATTAGAGAGCAAGAAACAGAACCAGCCCATGAATTTTCAAGTCTATCTAGGACTTAGGCCCAACAGCAATGGAAAGAGAAAAAACTTTATACTCAGAAGGTATGGACCAAACTTGGTCTGTTACTCGTTATGCAACTTAGGGTAAATTTTTTAATCTTTCTAAGACTTGGTGTTCCCATCTGTAAACTGGGGGTAATACAATACTATCTTCCTTATAAAGTTGTCCTGGAGTTCAAATGTGCAAACGATTCTGAAAGTGCTTTGTAAGCAGTGGTACATCATGCTGGTTGTTTCCATTATTATTTTGGATGGCTCCCCATTGTTCTCTGAACCTGATCTTTTAGAGACCTGTAAGAAGTCCTCAATTCATGAATATGCAGGCTTCCAAGTTTATTTGCAAGTCTACTGCCTAGAAGTTGGGGCACATTTCACCATAGAAACAATATTATAACTGATGCCACATTTCCCAGGCAGTCCACAAAGAATTCATTTGAAACATGAAGGTTGTTTAGTGCCTAAAAAAAGTTCAGAGCTTTAAACTACTTGAACAACAATTTAAAAAAAAAGTTCTGAGCCTTCATTCCCATGGTGGATAAACGAAGACCTTTTTCGAAGCAGGTTTAGTGGCAATTGCAGACTCTGGCTTACAGGGCACTTTTTTCTAAGTTAGAATTTAGAAATCTACAGTGACCTGCCCTTGACCATGTCAACTATCAGAAGGGTTGAGATTTGCCAGGGTGAGTGTGCCTCTTTGGGTCCAAGCTAAAATTTTCATTGTCTGTTGATGAGCTCATTCAGAAGATGATTTGCATATGTGATAGGGGAGTTTTGGCTGAAGGAGGAGGGAAGAAGTTTGCATAGGGGCTGATGGGGAAATTGGGTTCAGGGACACATTAGTACCTGCCTCAGATATTGACTCTGAGCCCTGAGAGGAGATGAGTTTGAGGAGCAGCAAAAGGAGCTGTTGTCACAGGGGCTGTCAGACTTGAGAGCATGTGCACAGCTTCTTTGGTTTCCAGGTGACAAAGACAGAATGCAGGAACAAGGCGTTCCCACCACTTCTGCTTGGAAGCTAGTGTGGCTGTAGTAAAATCCAGGTAAGGAGCTCGGCACGGACAAGAGGGCGTCCGCAGCTGTGGAGATGGGGACTTCACATGGCTTTAACGCTGTGTGGCCTTTAACCAGCAGTTTGGGGAAGGACTGTTAGCACATGGGAAGCACCTCAGAGACTGCCAGAAATCTGCAAATGAGGTCTTGTATTCACACAGGAAGAAAAGACTAGAGACCCCCCAGGTACTCAAAGGCTGTTAGAACTGGAGAAACTAGTATCACACAAAACAACTGAAATGGGCGGATCATCTCTTTACATGAGTTAAAACCCCAGTTCGCTCTTTGTGGGGAAGGATCTGGAAAAGGGAAAGGGTGACAAGGACTGGCCAATCCTTGCTCAGTGCTAGCTTCTCCGCGCTTAGCTCCAGCCACAGAGTTGGAAGGTAGGTGGATGCCAAGAAAAGCTACAGGAATGCAAAACAAGCCTCCTCTGTGTGCCCTGATGCCCTCCACTTCACATGGCCCATTTGACTGGTCATCAACATCCACCACTCAGGGCTGCCTCTGCAACTTCCAGCACACCTTCTATTTATATCCAATTGCATTTCTAAGTCTACACTGTAAGAACTTTTGTGTCTCTCATGTGTTTTATTGTTTTTCAAAGTGGTCCACTGAGGGATGACCCATATCCACTCACGCTGGAATCACCTCTGGTGGTAACCCCTAACTCAGCTACAGAATGAGAATCCCTGGAGAGGCTCTGGCAGTGAGCATGCTTAACAAGACACCCAGCTTTACCATCATTGCTCTAGATGATGTATGTGATCCTTGAGGACACCATCAGCACCTGTCTCCCTGACTGGTATAAAGCCACCCACTGTTCCCTAAAAGCTTAGATGGAGAGATAGATGGATGGATGCATGGATGGATATAAATGGATGGATGGATGAATTCTGTTATCATGTATCTATTTATTCATTCAATAAATATTTATGTGCCAGGTACTGCTAAATGAATAACATGTAAAAACAGAAGATGGCCGTGGGTTTCTTGCCTGGCAAACAGATCGGAAGCCCAGTCGTGAAGCAGCCGTCGGGTATCATGTCAGGTAGCAGGAAACATGCATGAATCAGCCCCCCCAAAAATAGTCTCCCCACTTATTTGAGCATGAAGGCCCATCTGTAGAAGAATGGAGTTCACCTGAAAATCATCAGGAGAGACCCACTGAATACATTTAACAAACTTACAGCGATAAGCACTTTGAGTTAAAAATAGTACAGAAAAAAACAAATCCAAATAACTCTGCTTTTAGCTGAAATGTTTGTAAAAATTATTTTCATTGGTTTAATTGTAATGAGACTTACAATAACTAAGTATACTTCTACTTGGCAAACTTTGCACATATTATCTCTATTGTCTTTGAAGTATTCAGGCAGCATTTTCTTTGCCCTTGGGCAAACCCACCTGAGGCTCCCCCTCAATGAGAAAGGGGGCTGCTGTGACTTAAAGTCTCCTGACCCCAGGTTCTCAAGCCCTGAACTTCTCCACTGCCCTCATTCCTGGGTTGTCTGAGTGTGAATCGCTCTACTGTGTCCCAGTGTCAACAATAAAACCCCAAGTCAGTCTCTCCCTGTCCCCTCAGGTTCAGAACTGGAGTTAGGCAGTAGTGATGAGGTTGGTGGTTTAGATATATGAACGTCTTCCCTAAGGATGAAAAGTAAGCATACCTCTCCACACACGCACACACACGCGTGCACGCACACACACACACACACACACACACAGGAAAAGAGAGTGATGACATTAAATGTACCATTTCAGCAAAGACGGTGAATGTTCCTTCTGCGAAGCTATTGAACTTCTTCTCGACAGCACTTAAGCCCAGCCAGATGTTCACCCGCAACTGCACCGGCACCTTCGGTCCGTTGTTTTTATCCTGTGGATACTGCGAGATGCACAATAACATGATACATTACGGTGGGCACGGCACGGGCTGGGACATTAAGTTCAAGCCAAAAGCAGACCCAACATCTAGTCATTGCTCTCACCAGTATAACTGCATGTTTGCGCAGTTAAAATATTTCCAAATGACCCTACAGCAGAGATTCAAATAATAGCTACAGCCTCGAATGGTCCTCTAACTGTGATCCATAGGCCCCTGTGTGTCCCTGAGGCCTTTTCAGGCCAGCCTTGGTTCAAAACTATTTTCCTGATCATGCTAAGATGTCACTTGTCTTTTTCACTGTATCAGCATTGGAATTGCTGGTGCAAAAGCCACGTGGATGAAATGCCAGACACTGTGGCAGCAACCAAGGCAGTGACAGCAAACTGCACTGGCAGTGATGGTTTTCTTCATCACTCCCCATGAAGAAAAGAAAATACCAGCGTTACTTAAGAAGTTCCTTGATAAAACAGTAAAAATACTAATGTTATTAAATCACGATCAGTGAGTACATTTTTTCAAATTTCGTGTGATGAAATGGGAAGTACACACAAAGTGTGCATATTAATAAATGTATGTCTTGAAAAAAGCTTGTGCAATTGCTGAACTGAATTAGCCTTTTAAAGAAATGAAATACCTTTCTCACTTGAAACAGTGATTGACAGACAAATGTGGGCTTGGGGCAGATGTTTTCTTGAACACATACAAAGTGAGCCTTATTACGTCAAGGACAGCAACTGACTGTATTTTGTTGCCAATGATAAAATTCAGACTTTTGGGTAAAAATAAGAATTTGGGAAAACTTGTATCTGTCACAGTGAGCTTGATAGCTTCCCAGCACATAAAGGCCTTTCTTACAAGTGATACTGATGGATGTGACTTTTTGATATTATATGATGAAATGTGTCAACATCAGGAACATCAGCATAACTCAGTATTTTCCAAATGGTCAGTGTCTGTTACAAAACCATGCATGGATAAAAGTGTCATTCAAAGTGTAAGACAGACACTGGATCTAAATGGAGCAGACAGCATGAAGTTCATTGACGTGGTTTCTGATTCCACATTGTAATTAACCTGTCTAAAGCTGCCACTTGGGTTTGGTGCTATATCAGAGATGAGTATCACAATTACCTGGAAAAGTTCCCTCCCTTTTTAAACTACATACTTATGTGAGGTCAGATTCTCTTTATATCCTTTATCCAAACAACTTATTCCATCAGAATAAATGTAGAAGCAGATATGAGAATCCAGTTACATTTCTGCAAGGGTAGACATTAAAGAGGTTTGCAAAAATGTAAGACAGTATCACTTGGCTTTCTGATTTTTAAAGAAAATACAGTTATATTTTATAAAAACATGAAAGTTACATTAACATGCAATGGGTTTATTATTATTTTAAAATTAATTAAATACTTTTCAATATCTCAGTTTTAATTTCGATTACAGTAAATATTAATAGATATAACCCACATAAACAAAAGCTCTCTGGGGTCTTCCAACAATTTTTGTAAATTATTATTATTATTATTTTGTGGAAAGGGGTCCCAAGACCAAAAAGAACCCCACTGAATTAAATAATTCTCTAAACTAGATAATGAGTATTAACAAAATCAATAAATATATAAAACATCCTCTTAAAAGCACTTTGCTGTTTATCCACTGAGTTCTAAAATCTAACACAGAGAAAACCACTCTGCCTCCTCGCCCACCCCCTGTGAAATTTTATTTATTAATCAGTTTGCTTCCACCAACTGCTGAGGTCAATTATAATTGCGGTTCTATCTTAAGTAAAATTTATCCCAACAAGAGGTACTTGAAGGAAGATAATCACTCTGGTTCTATTTTCACCCTCCTGATTACAGAGCAATGAGTACATTTATTGAAAGTTAGCAGATGTCCCCTTGTTTTAAAGAGAACACTCCCCTGACTGTTATTTTTTTCTCACTCTGTATTCCTCTCTCCCAAATCCAATGCACTCAGATGGGGTCGCCATGGAGAGGGATGCTAAATGTGCAAGTGGGCACTACTCTGATCCTTGTTTCCAGCCCCGGGCCTCCTTTGGCTTTGCCTATGCACACAGAGCAGTTCTTACTCCAGGATCCTGGGTTGGACTTGCACGTTCTAGGAAGCTCCTGAATCATATACAAAACACTGGATGCATGTGAGATGTACATTCTTCTATAGGAGAGTGCCAGTAGTTTTATCAGGTATTTACAGGGTCCAGTGATTCTACAAATGTCCCAAATTACTGCCCTAAAGTATGAATAATTCTCAAAATCTTTCAATTTAAGGACCCATTTGATTAGGGAATAGATTCCATGGACTATCTATGTGATTTTTTTCTCCCCCCCCCCAACACTTCCAATCACCCCCTAAAAGGGAAGGGAAGAAAGGCAATGCTTTGCACGAGGCTTTAGACATTAGTGGAAAATTCACGCCAGAATGCAAAGCCTTCACAATGCCATGTTGATATCAGTGCCACGAAGACCTCTCCAAGAGTCCTTGATTGAACATCAGCAAACCTCGGACCACTCTCTGGGAATTACTGCCCCACGGGAATGGCCAGAATGGGCTGGAATTGATCACGAGTGCCCTACCCATTCGATGATTGGCATATTATATAAAGCAGCCCCTTCTCAGGGATATGGGTTTTGCATTTAACTAGTTCACATTACACAGTGAGGAAGCCATACCTTCAGAAAGACGGTCTGGATTTTCCCGCAGTATTTCCCACATGCATTCTCCCCGCTGGTGGAGTATAAGACCTGATGTGCAGGGATGCGTGCATAGGCCAGTCTTTTCTCTCCACGGATCATCCAGATGATAATGTCAGGCATACTGTTCTGCGGCTGGTCACGGGAGTGGGTGGAAAAGGAAGCAAAGCTGGAGTTAGTCTAAATGTAAAGAAACTTGCAGGCTGAACCCTCAGGGCCCTACTGGGCAAACAAACACTGTTAACAGGCTGTCTGCCCCACATTCCCGAATCACACATCTTCTAGAACCACTGTGAACCCCCAGGGCTGGTAGCAGGCTGTGGCTGGCCCAAGGGCATAGAGGGAAAGGGTGGGGGGCCTTCACGTGCCAGAAGCCCTACCTACTCAATGGGCTCTGATAGATATTTTAGAAAATACTCCCTCTTATCTCGCCATCATTTGAAGAAAGGCATCAACAGCAGTTACAGGGTTACAGGTGTTACATGTTTTCCAATATTTGCCAAATCTGAAATCCTCATTTAGTTTTTAAAAATCACTTTTTAAAAAACATAAAGGTGATACAAGTTCACTACAGAAAATTTGAAAGCACCAAAGCACGGAAAGTAGAAAACAAAAGTGATCTGTACTCATGTGTGTTTTTTCAAATGTATTTCTATTTACTAATACATTAGTTTCCCACCCAACCTCTGAAGGTCAGTAAGAGGGGTCCTCTACTCCCTTGTTCTTCTGGTCTGCAAAGGTTAACAGCAGTCAAAAGGTACTCAGCACTCACTGGGTGCCCTGCACTGTGCTGAGCCCTTTACACTCATCAACCTCTGTAATCTTTACAAAACAATGCTGGGAAGTGAGTACTACATCTATGTCCATTTTTCATATGGGGAAACTGAGGCTGAGAGAGTCTGACTATTTTGTCCAAGGTTACACATGATGATCTGGATCCAAAGCAAGGTCTTCCCAATTCTAACCAAAGATAGCATTTAATTTGTATCTGCTACGTTATCTGTCTACTTGAAATACTCTGACTGTATCATTATTATGGTAATAATCTGTCCACTCTGAAGACCTTTCCAGGATGACGAACTCAAAATTTCCTCTTCTGCCCCGATTTCAGTGACGTTCACCCCATCACACATTAGCATCCCAGCCCAGTAACTCCTCGATTTCATCATCCATCCTCTGGTCAATATCCAAGGTAATGTACCAGATCTTCCCACTGCCATCTCTATCCTTGCACCATTTCACAGAATCCTTCTTTCATATCAAGTGATATTCCTGTAGTTTAAAAGTCCTACCTCTTCTGTCAGTTGCATTAATTTATCAAGCCAGTCCTCGATTTCCCCCAGCGTGGACTTCACCTCTGTGGCCTCAGACCTCATCCTCATGGCTGCCTCATGAATCTGGGAAAGGGATCTGGACCGCAGCTTTCGGATCTGAGTATCTAGAATTGTGACATTAGCTTTTCCCTCGACGAGAGGCAATGTATATCTAAAACAAAACAAAATACAGGGCTTGCAGAATAGCTTTACAGGCTTCAGAACAGTCAAAGTCATTTATATTTGGTTGCCATCATTGAAACCACACCAGTTTCCTAACTGATTCCAGAGCACGAGCAGGTTTAAATTGATGCAGATTTGTATCTGGCATTGGTTGATCAGGTGTGCCAGCTAAGACTCTCCTCACTCTCAGGAAGAATGCAGAGCGATAAGATCTCAAAGTAATTCCTTGAGTTTGACCCAAGGCCCATGGAATCACTGGAAAGAAGACGGAAACAGCAGCAGCAGCTGGGAACAATGGCCTTCCCCTCCTTTGCTTCATACAATCATCGTATGGACCCACAAAATGAAGGAGTGACGGTAGAGACCATTTAGCCAAAGGGCTCTTAACTTAGGGACCACACCCCCCAGGCCATCTGTGAGTGGGCCCCCAGAGGTCTGTGAATCCCTGGACCTTTTAAAGAGAAATGTGCATTCGTGTTGACATGCAGTAAGACGCAATGATGAAGAACACAGGCTTCGGAGCCAACTATCTGGGTACAAATCCTGGCTCCACCATTTACTAGTTCTAAGATCTCAATAAAGTCTAAATAATGTTGCCACCATTGTCTCGTTGTTGTCTTCTTCCTTGTCATTGTCTCCTTGTCATTCAAAGGGGCCCATGAGCTCCCAAGAGGTTAAGAACCTCTTAACCTCTTATGTAGGGGAAATTGTGCAGCCACATTCCCATTCAAAATGAGAAGTCTGGACCAGCTGAGCTGGGGCCATGGCCTCCTTCGCCAGGGCTTCCCTGTCACCATGGCAGCTGGTGGTAACATGGGGTGAGGTTGTCACCAATTCCAGGAAGTTCTCCTCACAGTGTCTCTACCTGAAACTTCCACTGGTTTGAATTTCACCCAGCTTCTTAAATGAAGAAAATCCTAGCACGACTTCTCTTAAACACAAAGTTCCTGTTACATGAAGTATAAGAGATTCCAATTTAACTCTTCAAGAAACAGTTTACATGAATTTGGTTTTTCAAGAACAGTGAAAATAGATATTTCTGTATTTTCCTCAGCAAACCTTAAAATTCACATTTTATACATGAAAGGTATTACCAAATGTTTCTGCTTGCTTGCATTAGTAATAATGACAATGCATGGGAAAGGTTAAGTTGCAAAAATGATTCTTTAAGCATAAATGTATATACAGAGGCTACTAGCTCAAAAGTCACAGGTGATGCTTTCAGTAGTTAGATGTTGATGGTGTGAAACAAGCAGAGGGAAGAGTTGCCCTGTAGGCATCAGATGCATTATCTCACCTCCTTGCGCCTGTTTTCTCATCTATAAAATAAGGAGACTGGAAGGGATGACCTGTTAGGGCCCTGACTGAGATTCTCTGAATACAACAGTGTGAACAGGTACCCAGCAGTACCTTCACCTCAGCTGCACGTCAATTACCTGCTTACACCACTAGGAGGCACAAGAAGACAGGGAGACTTAGGGCATTAGCCCAGAATGGGGAAAAGTATCTCTGGTTCTTGCTGCTTGTGAGAAGTATTCAATATGCATTTCTTCTGGAACTTCCCTGTCCTCTGCTTTATTAGCCAATATGTAAAATGAGTTTGGAATGGACCACTTCCCCCTGTGGTTTCCAAATACCCAGAGATCTGAGCTGGTTCCCCAAGTCACAGTTAGGAAATGTTCTCTGGCACAAGTCACATCCACTGGTTTTATCTCAAGGAGGCTTGGCCAGAGTGTTGGCTGGGCATTCAGTAAAAGAGTGAGTAAAAAGGCTGTTTCTGAAATATGCTGGAATTACAAACAATGTACTGAATGCTAAAACTGATGCCCTATCCCAGATCCCATTCTCTGCGGGATCCGGAGTCACCTTTTTTGGAGACGGATCTGCCTTAACCTGGCAGAGGCACAGCCCTGTGCCCTCCTGGCCTCCCCCACCCGTCACTGGGGCTGCGCTGGGATTGCTTCCTGGAGTTAGGCCTCAGCCTCTCTGGGCTGCTTTAGAGTTGGCACCAACTCGGACAGTGGAGCTTTTTCTGGTGGTGATTCAGAGACTCCTCCCAGGGACAGCCTTTTGAGAAGCTTGACTAATTCAAGTTTATTTTTTCAGGCAAACACTACAGACAATTCTAGTCTTACGGCTTAAGGGAGGGAAGCATGGCTGGGAATTCTGAGATACACAAAATCAATATACCTTGTGTCTTCTATAACTTCATCAATCAGCTTCAACCATATTTCAGCCAACTGGTTTGCAGGAATTTTACCTTGTATCCCTGATTTTAGAGCTTCTATGTTTGATTGCTGAAGAATTTGGAAAAAGAGGAAATAGTTGGTTATTGTGCATTATGCCATTATACCCAGTAAAGGTTTAACTTTAATTTTCAAGAAAAAAAAAACACAAACAGAAAAACCATTTTTTTACTTTTAATAATGCTCAACATAACTTATCACTATTTATTTTTCTTCAAAATACAGTCAACACTGGTATGCTTAGGTAATAGGATGGCCTTTTCATATAGCTTTGACCTTTGATAATGTGGATGAAAAAGGGGCCAGATACTTAACCTGACAAGCTCAGGGGAGGTCTGCGTGGTGGTCTTACGAACTCAGAGACCTAAAGGAACCACATGGGATCTTCTGAAATTAACACTTCCTAACAGAAAGCACGTCATGGCAGATGGTACGTCCTAGGCTGGTATCTTTCTAGACGAAGGTCAATCTTTACCTTAACTGAGCCTGTCTGATGTCAAAGTAATCCCCCTTTTCAGACCCCTCTGGGCACTGTCCCCCGGAACACAGGAACACAGAACCCCTCATTATTAACTTCTTTTTCCTCATTCCACCTCTGTACTGTAAATGTCCATTGTTCAATGATCCTGTGCCCACCAGTATAAAATAAGTTTTTGTCTCCTCATTTTACTTTTTGCCCAGTCTCAGAGTTTTACCTCTCCCCTTTGCTTTCTGCACCCTCCCCATCTACTACCATTTTTCATTCACTTGAAAAATGAATTTCAAGTCACTCCTTATTCCTCCTCCTTTGATTCTAGTGTATAAAATAAGGTGCAAAACTCCCATTCTCTGGAGCATTTCCTCAATCCATTGAGATTTCTCTTCCCAGCAATTGTATCAGCTTGGTTCAAATAAACCCATAAAAATTCTTATAGGTTCAGATGTTTCTGATATCAATAAAACAATGTAAATATTTTATGTGTTCAAAGGCAATAAAATAACACCAACAAAAGTGAGGGAAGGAACCCGAAAATGGAATATAAACTATAAACAAATGACTTAACTGTATTTCACATGACTAACATAACTGAACTAACTAAAGTAGCTTTTCATCACAATATTTTGACTCAGTTTAAAGGAAAGAAAAAATCATAAACATATCAAACTCTAATGAGGCTTTTTTTTTAAACAATGGTTTTATCTTCAGATTTTAGGATTGAACAAGTGACTGAGTATATTGAGGATAATGAAAGCCACGTTTCTCACTGTTGGAGAACGAAGTTCTAAACATGGAAATGGGGAAGGCCAGAGTAAAACCTGAGGCAATAGCAATGGAATTGGAGTGATCCTTATAAACTCATTGGTTTTAGTTTATTGACAGATACAGAAGTAAATATACATATGTTTATATGTGTGTGTATGTGTATAAGTTTGTCCACTTAGAAGGCCTAGAAGCAATGACATCTAAGTTAGTGGTGAGCACTGGTTTTTCACATGCCATCCCCACTACCAGGAACCAGGGCTCCCTGGAGAAATGGTGACTTCAGGGCTGGGACAGGGACAGCACAAGATAAGCCCAGAACATGCTATGTCACCTTGAGTGCCTGCCAACAGACAGGTTGAGAGAACACACACCGTGATTATCAAGAGCCCTAACCATGGAAAGCCACCTTCTGTCCTGATTGGCACGGAGTTAGAACACTTTGGTCAATGGAGAAAGCTGAGGAGAGGAAATAGGGGGGAAAATGCCAAACACCTGTCAGGGAGGAAAAATCCTCCTCTACACTTCCAAGATCTTCTGGCAGGACTCATAACCAAATTAACATGAGATGGGTTAGCAGGAGACAAACACATTAAAATTTCTTTTTTTTTATTTTTTTAAGATTTATTTATTTATTTATTTATTTTTAGAGAGGGAAGGGAGGGAGAAAGAGAGCGAGAGAAGCATCAATGTGTGATTGCTGGGGGTCATGGCCTGCAACCCAGGCATGTACCCTGACTGGGAATCGAACCTGCGACACTTTGGTTCATAGCCCGTGCTCAATCCACTGAGCTATGCCAGCCAGGGCTAAAGTTTCTTAACATGCACACCTCCTGTACACATGGGTGAGAGCCGGGAACACCAAGTAACTCCCCAAAATGATGGACGACATCACCTGAAATGACACTGTTAGCTAAAAAAGGAAGAAGATGTTGGGGGTGGAAACTCAGTTGTGGTGGGTCACCAGGAAAAACAGAAAACAAGGGTCAGACTGTTGTGCATACTGAAGCCCAGGCCTTCTGCTCAGGGAAGGCAAGCTGCCAGCAGGCAGAAAAGCTCCCTCACAGAGGGAGGCTTCCATACAAATGTAAGTGTTCTCTCGAAAAGGGCAACTTCTACTTGGGTATGGGTTTCAGAGCTTCTCCCAAGTCTACTGCTTCTTAAAATTAACCAGCCCAAAACAATCAACACCCCAAAGAGGTGTGTTTGGGGGTAGCAAACTCTGCTCTCCTTCATACTTAAAACATAACTAGAATAGAGGTACCATCAATTCTCCACCAATCCCCTTGACAGGGATTGGGAATTGATACCACAGCTACACTGCTTATTAAATCTAAAATTCTCCTTTAATATTGTCTTTACACCATAAAACAATATTTTTAGATTTTCCCATGGAGTCTTAGATCAGGTATATTTCAGGACCCCCACATGTCTTGCTCCAGCCCTGACAGAGGTTGAATCTTAGAAAAAAATTAATTTGACAATCAAAACCCTAATACCAGATAGATTTTATACTGATACTTGAGAGAAGTAACTTAGTATCTTCATCCCAACTATGTTCCCTTTCTCATTAATGTCAACTAGATGGATGATTACAGATACCACAGTGAACCCCCACGTTCCAAAGGAGGAGAGTTCCTCCAGTCTTCAGCAACAGGCTCTGGTTCCTCTAAGCCCGCCTCTTCCCACAGTACAGATTTTTACTACTATAACAGCAAAGCTCTAAGGGTTGCACATTTCTATTGGAATGAACCATGCTCCACACACATTCATATACAAACTGTGGCAGACACTGTGAGTTGCCCCCCACCCACACCCCCTTCACTATCCACCTCCCTCTTCCATACTCAGAGAAGTATTATCTGGCCACATGCCAGCCCAGACATGGACTGCCTTTCCCAACTTCCTTGTGGTGAAATGTGGTTATATGACTCAATTCTGGCCCATGGAAAGTGAATATAATAAATCAAGTGTGTGTCTTCTGGGTCTTTCCCTTCGAAGGGAAGACCTATGTCATCTTCTCCTCCTCCTCTCCCCTTCCTCAGGCAATGACAACTCTTTAGTGATGGCAGAGCAACAGGAGGGAAAGGGCCTGGGTCCCTAACACCACTGAGCCTCCACACCAGCCTTGCATCACCTACCTCTGCTACAACTAAAGAAACTGCCTTTATCTCACGTATGACTACCTTCTGAGGTCTTGCATTACGGTGGCCTAGCCTGCATCCTAACTAATATATAATTCACTGTCTGGTGAAGAGAAAATGTAGCAAAGATAAACTTACCAGCCGTTCTGCCATGACTAAGAGAGTGTTTACTGCATCCAGGCGATGACTAATATCCTCCCAATATGAAGTCAGGGTGACGACTGGCTTTGTGTGGGACCAAGGCAGGTAGTAATAGTAGTTCCCTGGTGTGGAACATTGAGGGTCAGTGAACACTGGACACTTAAAATAAACATGTTCATTAAAGAGATGTGCAAACTGGGCTACAGTTTAATTGTATGTAATATAATAACTGTTAAATTGAGAAATGGTCTGGGGTGGCTCGGTTCTTCAATTTTATTCATTTAAGCAACTGAGAGAGAGATAGTTCTTATTCATTCAGCCAGTTTTGAAAAACTCTCTAAAATACCCAAGTAAACCAAACAAAACAATCTTCAGGATTTTTAGTGGTTCAGGATCACGTGTCTGAACATCACTGATGATCACCTAACAGGGAGGCAGAAAGTACAGCGAGCACTGCACATTCGAGTGCACCTGTTTGTCCCTGAAAACTGCTATTTTAAATGAATATTTTGTTGGAAGTGGGGCAAGAAAAAGGAATTTTCTGTTTTTTTAAAAGCTTTAGCTGTATACATGGGATTTGGTATTACTTAGAACCTTAAAGTGATTAAGAATTATTAGCCAACATTTTCTAGCACATTTTATATTTAACACTGCCTTACAAAAATTAGGTAAAAACTACATGAAACTGTTGGAACATTTTATCAGAATTTCTCCCTCCCTTCTCTATACTCTCAAATCATTTGTCAATCTTTTTATGACAGTATTTCCATACTCTGCCCTCTATTATCATTTATTTTATGCACTAGAGTGCAAGCTCCTTAAATGCAGGGACTGTTTCTCACCCATCTTTGTTCAAATACAGCTACCTAATCCTCACAGCAACTGTGAAGAAGATGAAGAAACTGAGGGTTAGAATTCAGGGATGTCGCTGAGATCGTAGTGCAGAGAAGTGACAGAGCGAAGGCCAGAAGCTGGACTTTCCAGGCCCCAAGCCTGAGTCCCGTACACTTCAACGGCTCAGTCTGAGTGACGGGGGCCTGGGAGGGCAGAGGTGGGAACAGGCAGGAGATGCTCTCAGGCAGCTCAGGGTTTAGCAAGTTGCCATCTTGTGACTTTACAAAACAGACCCAGTATTAAATTTGGGCATGGGATGGGGCATGGGGGTTCAGCCCCTGGCACAGGACACGTGGCTTCTTTGGTTTAACTAGTCTTGAGGGTGCCTGAGCTCCAGCCACCTCTCTTGCCCATTCAACCCCCGCCCCCCAGCCTGCCCCACTAAGCACATACTGGAGATAACAGCTGCCAGAGGCAGAATACCCTGCATGCTCCTTGTCCTGTGGTGCACCCACTCTAAACGTGTACAGGAGAGAATGTCAGTCTTACCATCAAATATGGCACGGCTGTACTGAGTGGTTGATGCCAGAGGTTTACAGGTTGAGTCAAACTTGTTGCCGTAGTTCCCAATGCTGACTTCAAACTGAATGGCCTCGCCAACATCTTGCAACATGGTGGCCGAATGGAACACAGCACACAGGCTGTACTTGCGCCGCCGCTGATATTTCTGTAAAGTACGAGCAGACATAAGGTTCAAGGAAACTCCTTTTGCTCTAATTTACATGTAGATTTCTAGAGAATATAATTCCAAACATAATTAGTGTTGAATTAAATCCAGTGAAGGATGTTCTTGAATCTAGCAGTTTAACCTTGTACTCATACAAATGGGCCAAGATAGAATGTTCACTGCAGCACTGATTAAAATAGAGGAAAAAATGCAAACACCACAAATATCGATTGACAGGCTCCTGGTTAAACACATTGTGTTACAACCATATAAAGGAATGAAAGTTTATAAAATATTTAGGTAGATCCATATGTGCAAATATGGAAAAGAGTATTTAAAAATGAACCCATTCAATATATATTTTAAATATTTTATTTATTTATTTTTTGAGAGAGGGGAAAGGAGGGAGAAAGAGAGGGAGGGAAACATCAATCTGTTGGCTGCCTCTCACACGCCCCCAGCCTGGGACCTGGCCCGGAACTCAAGCACGTGCCCTGACTAGGAATCAACCAGCGACCTTTCGGTTCACAGACCACTGCTCAATCCAGTGAGCCATACTAGGCAAGGCCAATATATATATTTAATATTGGCATATGCATGAAGAAAGTCTGGATTAATATAAGTCAAATTGTTAAGAGTAATGGTGGGGCATATAAAAAGATTATGGTAACTTTACTCTCTAAGTTATACATTTTTGATTGTTTGAATTGTTTAAGTATTAGTTTTCTAATCAGAAACAATAAAAACTTTTAATGTCAAATTTAAAGATAAATGAAATTAGGTGAATTTTTCTGAAATAAATATCAAACAATCCCTTCCTTCCTTCCTTCCTTCCTTCCTTCCTTCCTTCCTTCCTTCCTTCCTTCTTTCCTTCAATTACTGGTTTACTGAGTGTATGTATGTGTGAGGGAGTTGAACTTACCACCAACAATGACCACATTGAGTATCTATCAGTTTAGGAAAAATGACCAGAAGTTCTTGAAATTTTCCTTCACTTGAGCACGTAAAATCTTCAATCCAAATCCGGTCCTAAACCCTTTCTTACTTATTTTTCTTACTTTTTTCCTTCTTTGTGGATCATATCCTTACTATGCATTCTATAGTCAAACAGAGTAGCAATACCATGGTTTAAATTGCTGTACTTAATCATGTCCTAGGCATTCTGCCACTTAATACTATCCACATCTAGAGTTTGTTCTGGACGCCTGCTGGTATACCCAGTCTCTGCACACACTGGCCCAGCTTGGGAGCGAGAACACCAGTGGCTGCCATAGTGCAGCCGTATTGGCTGTGTGCTCCACTGGTGAACTCATGAGACCCATGAGCAACAATATTCAAACTGCATGACAAATTCTCACCATAGTAAGTTTAGTTCAAAAGCCTCTAGAGAAGGAACTGCCAGCTCTGTAGTCTTTCAACTTAAGATTTGGAGGCCATGTGGCTATCAAACTTTGGCATATGATGACTTTTTTGGTGCATTTGTTTTATTTTTTTTTTCCATTGCTGCCTTGCTGCTAATTGGGTACCATTATCTAAACAGTAAAGTAGTGATAACTTTCACTTCTAGGAGGCTAATAAAAATGACTTGATTCTTACAGGATATTTATTAACTGATTTTTCTTTCGTTCCTTATTCATCCATACCACAGCCTTTATTCTATAACATGAATCACAATCATGGCTGGGTCTTCTGACCTGTATGATGCAAGAATGTGGTCATCCATTTACAGAAGTACTCAGACAACTGTTTTGAAATTTATTTTATGGGATAAAACACATATAACGTAAAATTCATTTACCTCACCTATTTTTAAGTGTACAATTCAGAGCCATTAAGTACATTCACATTTTGTGCTACCATTGCCCCCATCTATCCACAGACTTCTTTCTGACTTAAAAACTGAAACTCTGTACCCATCATACCCCAACTCCCCATTCCCACCTACTTTCTGTGTCTGTGAGTTTCACTACTCTGGGCACCTCATGTAAGTGAAATCAAACACAATTTGTCCTGTTGTGACTTAGCATAATGACCTCAGGGCTTAGCCATATTGTAGCATATATCAGAATTTCCTTCCTTTTTAAGACTGAACACTGCATTGTATCGTTAAAAGATAAACTGAGGCATATCAAAATTTTTAAGTTTATTTGATCCTACATCTATGGTAGAATTGGGCAGCAACAAGCCAGAAGTGGTTAGGAGTGCTCTACTGACAGGAGAAAGGGGAAAGATTTCATAGAGCAAATGAGGAAGACAGGCAAGGAAATCATTCGACTGGTTACAGCTTAAGTGGCTGCATTATTAAGAAAAGCCTCATTGGCTATTTGTAATTCACTGTTTTTTTGGTTTCCATGTCCTAACTTTGAGGCATGTACAGGCTTAGGCGTTGCTTGCTTATATAGGGGGCCGAGGCATTAGGGCCACCTCAGTCTGATGGCCTCCCTGTTTAATTAATTTAACAGTGTGCGTACAGCACGTTTTGTTTATCCATTCCTCTGTCAGCAGATTCGTGGGTGGCTCCCACCTTCTGCCTATTGTGAACAAAGCTGATACGAACACGGGTGCACAAGTGTCTGTCTGCGTCCCTGCTCTCAGTCCTTTCAGGTGTCTGCACAGCAGTGGATCGCTGGATCGGACGGCGATTCTATTTTTAACGTCTTCACGATCTTTAACTTTTAAGAATGTCTGACAGTGACTGCAGCTTATTGTTGTGAAGAACCCTAGGACATCCCATGGTTACAAAATCTCAATTTTGGTTAAAGGAATTTTCAACATGGTATAATTGAAACCTCCAGCAGGATTTCCTCAGAAACCCTGAAACCCTTCTGAGTCACGATATTTTTGGGAAGTCTTTCTAAAACATTGGTTAGTAACCTCAGCTGCATGTTGAATCACCTGAACAGCTTTAAAATATACCTATATCTGGGCCCCACTTCCCAAGATTCTGCCAATATTGTGAATTTAAAAACGTCCCTACCTTAGTCCACTGTCACTTTGGTAGAGAGGGGCTAGGGGGAATTTCGTCAATTGTTAGGAATCCCCTTAACACTCCACAACTAAGGCCCCTAAACTATCCATGGTTCAGGAATGTTGTTGGAAATTCTGGATTTGGTTTGAATTGTATGAAAATAACAAAGTAGGATATTATTTGTATTAGTCAGAACTTATATATACAGCATAACTTCCCTTTTTTGTAAATCATTTGGATGGTATCAGAGAAGGGAAGGAGCAAAAATGTAAAACATAATTTGGGGCTGAGTCAGGGCCAAGAAAAAAAAGACCAGTTAATGGAGCCATCCGTTCATGCAGGGGCTGCAGGGCACAGGGACGGTGCGTGAGGGCAGGGGAGCTGCCTCCGGTGGTTGGCTCTGCCCACACACCTCCACAGGGCCAGGATTCCATTGGAAATCTCTGGATTTCCCCATCAACAACTTGAGTCGCCTGCAGAAGCCCTGATAGGACACTCACATGAGAGGTTCTGGCCTGAGACACTAATTCAGGCTTCTGGCCATCACTACAACCCCCAAAAGAGTAGGTACTGTGGGAAAGTTTGCTCAAGATGGAGCCACTCCCTGAACCACTTTGCAGGTCCAGATTGCAAGAGGGGCACCCCTACCATCTGCTTACCTGCCCCAGAGCAAGCATCCCGGAGTAGTGCACCTGAGAACTCTGCCCTTCCCCCCAGCTCTTTCCCACTGCCCCCGTGCCCTCAGGACACACGGAGTACAAAGAAAAAAGGAACAATCAACACCACTTAGGGAAGTCTGGAGGCTTAGCTTTTGTTAGCCACCCCACCCCCTTAGGAGCCTTGGGGCACAACTGCCTGCTATACAGTTAAGGCATGTAAATTAGTCTATCGGACACGGATGGGCGTTCCTTCCTTCCGTTTTAGGGCCTTGGGACTCTGGGTCATCACACTGCACTTTGTAGATGGAGCTGGTATAGGGTGGAGTTTCAGAAGTGAATTTAGGGAAGGGGTGATTTTTGTCAAGCAGGATAAAGGGTAGCAGGTAACACTGTAGTTCTTGAAGGTGGCTGTGAGCCAACATGACATAGACCACTAAGAGTCAAGGAAACTGTATATCAAAGAAAATTGCCCAACTTGCCATCTTCGCTCTATTTACTAAACATGGCTAACACCTGGTGACGAAACAAGTCTCATGACCCCCGTGGGCTGTTGTAGAAAGATCAGAGGGCACTGAAGGGCACTCACTGTGACTCAGGCCTCTCTCCAGCTCTGCCACAGCTCACTCTTCAGTCCCTGGACGTCCCCTTCAGGCCCACTGATTGGCTCATGCAGGCCAGACCCAGCCAGCCCACCAACAATCCTCTAAATCACCCTTTTCTGTACTAAGCATCATCCGCACTCCAACATTTACCTCAACAACCAGCAGGTCATCATTTGAAATGGGTTGAAGCTTTTTATCTGGTGGTGTCTTTTCAAGAAAAGTGCTCAGTTCCACCAAGATTCTGCCTCTGTAGGCAACTCCTTCTCCCTGAAAGGAAAGGACACAAGATTATTCCTCCAGGCACAAACTGCAGCAAAAAGAGACACAAGATTATTCCTCCAGGCACAAACAGCAGCAAAAAGAACGGTCTCTCCACCCCGGCTAATCCAACTACAAAAAGTTTCCCCTTCCACAGTCCAAAATGAACCAGTCAGTAACTCTCTCAGCTGGATTTAGGTTTGATATCTACAGAAACAAGAGCCAATGACTTCAGGGGGCACCCCAAAGAGAGCCAGGGGAGCCGGGACTGAAAGACATTTTACCACGCCGGAGGTCAGAGGCTTTTAAAGATCCAGAGGGGTTCCTGGAGGCTGGGGGTTGACAGTGGACGGGACACAGGTCTCCCTCACCCCACGTCAGCAGAGCAGCTCTGTGTTTATCTATAGTACCTTGGCTCCTTTTCTTCTCTTCACAGAATAGAAAGGCTGCCCCATGTTGGCAACCACTGCAAGCCTCGCAGTGTCCAGGAAGTAAAGGAGGAAGATGTTCTGGGTGCAGCTGAGTGTGAGGATGAATATCAGGTACCCACCCCCACACCCCCATCCACCATACCCAGCAGCATTGGCAACAGAATCTTCTGGTGAGGAAGGGAGATCTCCTACCTCCACAGCCAGTCCTCTGCCTTCCTCCTTCTTGGGCTTTTTCTGTCTACCTCAGTCCCTTTCTGGGTTTTTGCAGCTAGCTAAAAGATATTCTTCAGCTTCTAATGTACTAGAAAGATCACTTCCCATCTCTGGGCCTCCATGTCCTCATATACAGAATAAAGAGGTTGGACCAGATCAGAGGTAGCAAAGAGTTTCATCAGGCATGTCACCTCCAAAAATCTGGTAAATTCTTAGCACAAGGCATTGAACAGAATTCTGAGGCAGTACATTTGCTTATTAGCAAAGAGAGTCAGCGCTGATTATTGACACCTGTTCTAAGTGTGGGAGTAGGGGAATGGGCGTGCTAGGCATCAGCAATGACCAAATCAGATGACCTCCAGGGTCCTTTCCTATTCTTGTTGTAATAGATTTTACTTATTTATTTTTAGAGTGAGGAGAAGGGAGGGAGAAAGAAAGGGAAGAAAACAGGTTGCCTCTTGCACGCCCCACATCTGGTGGCAACTGGGCGCCTGACCAGAATCGAACCAGAAACATTTCAGTTTGCAGGATTATCAATGCCCAACCCACTGAGCCACACCAGTCAGGGCCTTATTCCTGTATTTTAAGACTTGAGGAGTGTGAGATTTCTATCCTTCAATGCTTGATCAGTTACGTGGTAGGTCTGTGTGTGGGGGGAGGCCTCTTAAATATGAGACTTAAGTACGACAATCGTAAGAAGGAATCTCACCAACGGTGCTCATCAATAACAAACCTTAATTGAGACACTCACCTTCCCAGTATTTAGCTCATCATAGGGGTCTGGGAATCCCGTGTACTCTCTGGGGCTTCCGTAAAGGTTCAGGTAACAAGGTCCAAATGTGGGGATAAAGCCCACCTCTGTTTCTCCTGTATTTGCTGAGAGATTACATCGTCATTAGATTTTAGGCTGTTTAACACTTAATCTGCTGAAATAAACATTAGTTATTAGTTAGCTGGGTGAGACTGTCTTCCTCCGCGTGGTGAGTTAGTTGTGTTAGTGGGAGTCACAGGCACTTATGAGACAGGCCATGCTTCCCTTGCCTTACTGCTATAAAATATTAAACTAGAAATATTTGGGGACAGTTCAAGTAAATGTGTTATTCTTAAAAAAAAGAGATAATGTTATTCAAATGAAAGAATAAAAAGCCTTTCAAGATGATCTTCACATTTTTTGCAAGTTTATAATTGTCACCATATTAAATATGTCATTGGCAATTGGGGTAAAAATTATATTATTTTGAAAAGTCACTTAAATGATGTATATTAGATTAACTTTGTCCCCCCAAAAATGTCATTTAGTCTCAAGTTAAAATATATAAGAGACTTAAAATGTGTATATGTAACAATGAACTGCCTATAGTTATAACACCATAGGATATTCATAAGCAACATGAAGTCCCCATTCACTACATTCTGTCTCTGAGGAATAACCAACATGGCCCTTATTTCCTCGATCTGGTCTTAGCAAGAGCACTCCCCAATGAAGGGCACTTAGGGCAATGTTAGAAAATAGCAGGGGTCAAAGGAGATTGTGGGTTGTTGGGAACCGCCCTGACTGGTATTAGAAGCTGAGACCCCCGCCTAGGCTAAAGCTAAGGGAACGCCCTTGGAACCGTGAGCCGGCAAGGAGAAAAAAGCTTATCTCCCTGGCAGTAATGCTGTTTCTGCTGCTGAACCCCCAAAAAAAGCTTGGTCGGTTAGCCAAAGACGGGTAAGATTCCCCACGGGGGAAACAACCCAAGCCAGGCACGATCACTTTTGGGAGGCCCCCCCCCCAAAAGAAGGACTTGGGGGGCTGCAGCAAAAGGGGGGTGATGGACCCTCACTCCTCGGCTTTGACAAAGTCTGAGTTCTCAGCGTCCGGAAGAAAATCTCCTTATCTCTCGGTGGCTTTAGTTCCCGCGCTCCACCTAAGCCTGAAACAATGACGGGGAAATACAGCTCGGTACTGGGAAGTGCGGATTTCCCGGGGTGATCAGGCCTAAGAAAGAACATGTAAATTACTGTGAAACCTTCTTTGTTCAAGAATGCTCTCAGTTGAATGAGGAGGGTCTTAGGAGGAAGCTAGTTTGTTCCTCAGCCTTACAGCTCTTTGACTCCCAACTCAATAGACGGGCAGAGTTCTTTGTTTCCTATATTCCTTACTTCCCCTAATGAGTATTGTACGTTACCTGAGTTATTATGCAAAATGAGCCTAATAAAAGCAGGTATGGACGGTAAATCAGCGCGCTCCCCACTGGGGGGGTGGCCATTCTGTCCCTACTTCCCCACAGAAACTGGTTTGTCTCTGTGCATGTGTGTTTTTTCTCGCGTATTGTCGAGCCATCCACAGTGTGCCGTGGTCACTGCTAGCCGGTGACCCACGCGCAACAGTGGGTAAATACGGGGAAATGTAAGAGCCACATGGGCTTGATAGAAGGTAAACCTCTCAAAACCTCAGCAGCCTCATCTATTAGGGGAATAACATCTTCCCTGAAAGAGCTGTGATGGTCAAGTGTGAAAGTATTGTGCAAACTTGCAAAGAATGGCGAGAGCTGCGAAAAACCAAAGCACGGGTTACAATCCCTCATATTTGGAAGAGGAAGATCTTCAAGGTACAAAGTGGAAAACAGTATCTTCCAACCTAGAGAGCCATGTTGAAAGTGGGGGGAAGTTATTTCATACATTTCAACCAATTGATTTAGTGCCCCCATCTCAATCTATTGAATATAAACAATAACAAAAAAGTTATATCTTACAAACAGTTATTTACAATGAAGCCAACTAGGATGGTTTGCAGCTAGGTGAAAACACAAGACATGTAGCAACTCCTGGTTAGCACGCTTGTTTTAAGTCGAGTGATGCAGCACAACTACACAGCACTAACACAAACATTATTTTAGGACAGCACAAGGTAAAAAAAAAAAGCTCTAAAGGCAACCAACTGATAAAATCTTAATAAGACAATAGTAAATAGGAAGATTTAGAAGAGAACAAAATCACAAAGCATAAACCTGTATATGGCGCAGCCCCAGATCCCGAAGATGAGAAATCTACATAGTGAAAATACAATTGGTTAACAACAAAAGAAACACAGCATTATAAAAGAGACATTGATAATGTGAACCAAACCCAGTGCTAGGTAAGTGGTTTAGCAACAACAGAAAAATCCCAAATTCAGACCCACGCCACAAGACCCTTCTGTAATTTACACAAATCTCACTGGTTAAATGCAAAATGGCTCAATACTTTGTGACTACATGAAATAACCCAATCTCTCCGGTCCCAGGGCCACCAGGTGTCTGAGAAGAGTCAGCTTCTCACCCTCAAAGAAGGCCTGGTGATGGTGCCAACATTTCATGTTTTTAATAAAACATTTACTTGTCTTATGTCTGGCTTAGTTGGGACCAATGCCAGAAAATATAAGTTAATGCAGTCTGAGGCCACATAAGCAAAGGCCTGTATTTTACGTTCATTATTTGTTTCTTTTGGGGAGATGCCTGCTGCCTGCTCTCCTTTTGAGACCCTGTAACAGACGGTCCGCAGGGCTTGCAAGGAGAAAAGACCTCAGAGACAGCGGGTGAATCTGTAAGTTTCTGTTTTTAATGGATGAATGGCTATTACTACCATACCACTAAGAAAAATGCTTGTTTCAATATTTCTTGAATAATTATCTTTAGGTAATTATTATAACTTCTTGCTAACAATAAATTAATTTAATAATTAACAGAGTTAATCTAGTCTTTAACCAATCTTTATCTAACCAATGGTTTCATTCAGTCTTTATATTTGAATTCCTCACTTGATAAGGAGAGGCTATAAACCCACCTACGTTTTCCCTCCGCTCTTCCTTCTTTCACTTCTAATCTCTACTTTCTGAACTTTTACTTTTATATCATAATGGGCAATGAAAGTTACATTCTGTTTAGAACTTTGATTATAGGCTTAATAAAAAAATTAATAGTGCTTACATAATAACAACCACATAAAAAAATGTTCTCTGCAGAGAAAAGGAGAGTTGCAATTACATTTCCTTTGTTACTGTTCCAGCAGCACAGTCCCCTGTGCCACTTGGTGGACAATGTTCAGATGAAATCTCTTTCTTAACTTCCACCATTTGCTTAATATAATGCCACATATGACATTATAATTGGACTACACCTTCTTTGTTCAGCTCTTTGTTTTTTTCAGAATTTCTAATTGCCTTTTTTTTTCTTCTTGAGAGAGGAATTCTATAGCTTCTTCACCACATCTCTATTATCTTCCAGATTCTTATTCATGCTATCTATTGCTTGGTTTAACAATATTTAAAAAAAAAATACAGTCCTCTCTTTAACAAGATGAGGATGAGAGGCATCTTAGGTTTCCCAAGATAAGATCGTGTCTCAGATTCTTTCACTTTACTCAATATGCTTGATCTATTAGCCATTATAACAATTATTATTTTTATTTAGGCAACAAAAAATAAGATGCTATTTTTAATGTATTTCATTATTTTTTTCTCTTACAATCTTAATTTTTCTCCTTCATTCCCTATTACAATCTTTGACATAAGCACAGAACCATAATGCCAGATATAGGCAATTAGTTCTCAGTATGGAAAACAATAAAAAGTGTATTGGTTATTGATAGCTGTTAGCATGAAAAAAAAATACACATTATCTTAGAGAGCAGAAATTACATAGTTCATTGTCATTTGACCTCCTTGTTTCCGCCAAGGGAGTCAATTAAGAAAGGGCGTATTATGGTGGAATTGTTTCAATGCCGCTATAAAAAATAAAGTGTTAAGCACTCTCTGCATTGACACTGAAAAATTTATAAAACAGTTATTGGGAAAGAATTGTTTGATGGAATCAAGAAAGCTAAAATCTTTGAACTGTTAGTTGCCTTAATTACTAATTACTAATTAGTTGTTTTGCTGGTCATCATGAAAACATCCCTGAAATGGTTCACTAAGCTGGCTCTTCACATTTGGCTTTTAAGAAACCAAGTCCATTGCAAGGTGGCTACCCCAGTTCATTCCTTCTCCAGAAGTTCTGCACCCTGTCCTATTCCAGCTGTGCTGTGCGGCTTACCTTCCACTTCCCCACCAGAGGCAGCAATTTTCGAGAGATGAAGATACGTTGTTCCAACGACATCATTTTTGGTAAGACGATCCCTGTGTAAAAGAACAGGTATCTTATAGCCTCCACCTATGAGGATGTATCTTCAGTTCAACAATAGTAAGACAGAGTTGGAAAAGACCTTCAACCTCAGAAATCATCCTGTCCAGTGGGCCTCAAGCTTTACTGCACTTAAAATTAAAAAATCACTTGGAAACCCCTCCATTCTCATCTCCTATCCAAGCTTTGGATCCACTAAAAGTAAGGGGCAAGGACAAATCTGCATATATAACAAGTGTTGGGTTGGCCAAAAGTCCATGTAGTTTTTCTGTAAAAGACACATTTTTCATTTTCACCAATAACTTTATTATATAAATGTATTATATATATATATATATCTAATATATATATTAAAATATTTTATTTATTTTTATAGAGAGAGGGAGGGAAAAAGAGAGGGAGAGAAACATCAATGTGTGGTTGCCTCTCATGTAGCCCCCCACTGGAGACCTGGCCTGCAACCCAGGCATGTGCCCTGACTGGGAATCGAACTAGCAACTCTTTAGTTCGCAGCCCATGCTCAATCCACTGAGCTATACCAGTCAGGGTACCAATAACTTTATTGATTTGGATATTTTGAGTATGTTGGCTATCTCCTGCTATTGGCTTCCTAGTGGGTATAGGTTAGAGGGGTTAGGGGTGCTGCTAAACATCTTCCAATGCATAAGACAGCCCCACAGCAAAGAATTATTTGGCCAAAATGTCAACACTACCAAGAAACTTCGCAAACCACTTTTAACAAGTTCCATCAGTCACAGCTCCTTCTCCATACACTGCACAAATCTTTTTTGCATTTCAGTTGTGTTGTTACCTCTAAAATAATAAAGGATAACACATTGAAAATGTTGCATATTTTCTTGTCTTCAATATTAAAATGGCTACCCAAAATTCATAAATTTTTATAAGTTTTTTTAAATGCACAATGATATGACAGCTGTCACAATACAATCTCACAAAATTGCTTCAAATAAAGTTAGACAACTAAGCACTACTAGAACCATCGTAAGGAAAAAACTAAATAAACTTTTTGGCCAACGCAATATATTTCCTAACTGATTCTGACACAGATGGTCATCCAAACATCCCTTAAGAAACACTGATCTAGTCTGACAACTAATTTCGGTTCTGGACACTGAGATTTTAAAAGAGGTTATGAGATATGCCTGTGGGCACATTCAATACTATTGTCATAAAATGAATGAATCAATTACAGGCACATTACAAATGAGTATAATATAATCATACTACATAGAGTAAGTACATATTTTATCATGTTCATAGTAATTATTCAATACCATGGTGGTTTAATAACTACAACGGGCTACATCTAAGGGTCCTTTTCAATTCAATTCAAAATTTATTGAGCACGACTGTGTGATCGATGCTTTTTTTTCTGACTACAGTTGCTTGCCTGGAACCTGAATCTTGTTATCTATATGGTACGGTCAAATTTGCCCACTCTAAGTATAACTTTGTGTGTATTTTGTGGGTACCTTACTCTGGGAGCCCAACTCATGAGTCTCTGGCTGGACACACAGTAGGTATAAAAAATAAGGTTTATATTTATAACATCCTCTCTATTTAACCCCTCCTCTTCTTTATTTTGTCTAGTAGCACACCCACCCTGAAGTTTAGGACCCCATGGTAGGGAGGAAATATTATACTATAGTATGATATTATATATTATAGTAATATCATATGTGATAAACAAGATCAGGCAAACATAGGTTAACAGTTATTCATATGAAGGAAATGCAATAATAAATAATACCACAAGAATAAACTCTGTGTTTCACAAACCTACTTTTGCCTCATTCTGTATATTATACATAATATAATACATAGTATATAATAATATTAGGTTATAGAAAGTGGCTAAACACAGTTGGCATGAGAACTTGTATTTTTCTCTCCATCCAGAAGTGTTAAATTTAAAGAATCCTTTGCTTTCACTCAGGTATTGTGCAAACATCCTACAGGGTATGAAACCTAAGATCGGGATCCAAGTGTCCCCCAGTTAAACAGGGTCCCTCTGGGCATCCTAACCTGCACTGTTGCTTTGGCGAGGGCAGGCTAGGTCAAGACAAACCCTACATTCACAGTGATCACAGGCAACTCTGAGATGGCTCCGTCAGCAGTAAGCCCACAGCAGAGCCTGGAGCCTGATGGTCACCTGAGCTATGCAGGGTTCAAACCCACACTCCTGAGGGCTCCCAGGGCTCCTGAAGTATCTTCAAAATGTCACCTGAGGCCATAAGTGCCTTAAAACTAGCTCACACTCACTGGAAAGGACATTTTGTCCTCGGATTCTTTCATGGATCTCAACTGAATAAATTAATTAACTGAACAAAACAAAGCCTACTTTCCTCCTCCCAAACTGCCTTGTTGCCATAGTACCAAGAGTATATTAACATGAAAGTCAAATACATTTGGCTAACGGAAAAACTAAGGCCAGACAGTAGGAGGCCCAACTGAGGAACTATCTGAGCGACTGTGGGCAAGTTACCTGCCCTCTCTGAGCTTTAGTGTCTCCATCTGGAAAATAAACTAACAATAGAAGTCCCTATTCAATAGGGTTACTCTAAAGACTAACTGGAATGAGGTAGGTAAGGCATGAGGTACAGCACCTGACAATTGGTAGTGCTCAAAAAACAGTAGCCAATGTAATAAACACATGATGATGATGATGATGATGATGATGATGATGATGATGATGATGATGATATTCGCCACTTCCACTCACAGGGAGCGAAAGGCTGCAACTGAATGCCCCATCAAACTAGAACGTACCCAAGAATGGAGAGTGGTCTAGTAAAAATTCCATCAGAACCTTTCAAATAATTTCCTGCATTGAAATAGGTAGCTGTGTCCATTTTTCCTTTCTAACAACAATAATAAAATGTTTTAGTGCAAGAAATGGTTCTTCCCAAGAAATGGTTTACTCCATTTCTGAGGCTTATTTTGGACAGCCTAATGGTATTAAATTCCTTATCCTGGGGCATTTTCAGATAATTTATTCCTCCTTTGTTTACAAGCAGTTGAACTAAGATATTTAAAACTTTTATGCAACAACACTATTATTATGTTTAAAAGAAAGCATCCAATTCCAAGAACAGTTTATTCCTTCCCTCTGGCAGAAAAGAAAATGTACCAAAATGTAAGAGTTAGGTGATCTGGAGTAATGTTCCTTAATATCCAAACATTTAATTCTTTAATTTTAAATTAAACACAAGTCCATTTTTTAACTCACCAGTCATACACTGTTAGTTTTATTTTTTCACACACTGATGGAAACTGTTAAAATAAAATAGAAAAAAGTAGTTATTTCTCAATTTATACAGTAACTACTAAAGAAAATACTCTTACTTTTTCTGAAAGAAAAGAAAGTCAAACCTTGATCTGAAGATTGACAACTTGATTCCACTCAGGGTTTGCATTTTTCTCGATTATATTTGTGCAAACCTGTAAAATCATCAAAGCAAAGCAGTAGGTATTCAAGCTTCTGATTTCTAAAAGTTTACAATATACGCATGATGGATTATGACTTTGGCAGTTTACTTATACCTTATATACTTAGTAACCTGGTTAAAGTTTATTTTTCTTGATAATGATTTGGTGAAATACGACATGGATTTAATAATGATCTTTGCTTCTTCTATGCACTAAAAGTGTTTTCAATTGCCAGACTTCTGACATTGTGCTAGTGTAATAGTGCCAAGATTAATGTCTATAGTATAGGGCATTTATTACATAAGTGCCTAGTATAAGCATCTCTTCATTAGCACGTCCAAACGGGTCTTTTGATCCTGCCCACTAACCCCTCTCCCAGGCTTTCTGTCATCATCCACCAGGATTACAACAAAGTCAGCTCGTGCTCTCCCTCTCTCCCTCTCCCTCTCTCTCTCTCTCTCTCTCCTCCCCCATCACATACTTCCTCCAATCCATGAGTAAGTCCAGCCACCCTTATCTTCCTGGTGGATCCTGATCTCCCCCAGGAGCCTGTAGTTGGCTCCTATCTGGATCTTCGCTTCCTCTCCTGCCTCTTCACATTCAGGTCACTCTGCTGGGTAGCTCCCCAGGTACACTTAGAATAAAGTCCAGATCTTTCCTCTGGCTACTCCGCAACCCTCGACCCCACCCCCACCCCACCCCCCCCCCCACATCTCTCTGACTTCACCTCTATGTTTTCTCCTTCGCTCCCTCCACTCCAGCCACCTGGATGCAGACGTGTCTCCTCCATGGGGCCTTCACATCAGCTATTCCTCTGTCTGGAAGCTCCCCTGCCCCATCCCCCACATGACCACCCCAGGTCTCTGCATCATCCCGGCCTCTGCTCAAATGTCACTTCCTCAAAGGTGTCCCCATGATATCCTAGCTAAATACCCCTTCAACTTCCCATGCCAGTCACTTCTTGTTCCCTGCCTTATCTTCTGTGTCGTACTTAGCGGTACCTGAAATAATTCAATTACTTGTTAGCTTGTTTCCTGCTGTTCTTCTATTACAAAGCCAGCTCCACGAGAGCAATGGCTGCCTGTCTTCCTCAATTCTATATCCCAGCACATGGGACAGTAATCTGATATTAAATAGGCTCCCAATAATTACTTCTTGAATTGATGAACCCTTTCAACACTGCCATGAGATTATTATTATCCCAATTTATATTTCAGAAAATTGAGACTAAGGGGTTAAAGCATTTGCCTTAACTGCCTAAGGAGTGGGGTGAAATCCGAATTCAAATCAGGCCTCATCTCACTCCAGAACTCACGGCTTTTCCGCTGCTCTCCATTGACTCTCCTAGGAAACAACACTCAGTCCACATGTGTGTCATTTGCCAAATCTCTTTCATAAATAAATGGCTCGACTATATAGAAGATACTAGTTTTTCATGTCTGCATTTGTCCATGGTGGGGTGTTCTGCTCCTAAGGAATCCCACTCTCAACTCTCAGACCATCTCTATAGGTACAAGTGTTGTTTATAGGTGTTCCTATACCAAGAGTCCCCCAGCTTTTCCCAGAGGGCCAGGATGGGGCTTCCCTGCCTGACTCTCCAGCTCCAGCAGCTCCCTGGGGAGTGGGAGGGGAGACACGTGACAAGAGTGAGCAGCTGGGCACTGAGGGGCTAGACTCTAGGACACTCACCGGGGAGTATGCCTGCTGGCTAGGGAGCATGCCTAAGATTAAGATAATCTTGGACCTAGGAAATAATCCAAATAATTCAGTGTTAGCTTTCGCTGTTTAATTTTTCAAAAGATTGAATTTTCCAATTTGAGCCCTGCATACTTTCCACTCTAAAATGAACCTGGGGAGAAGTCTGGCATGTTCAGACCCAGATAATCTGTTTTCCTGCAGAGTGCCTGGTCATCAGGGGGCCACTTCGACAAAGAAGTACAGAAATTCACTCCCAGGAAAGCACGGTGGTTTATTGTTTATTTCTAGAGGCATCCGCATTTAGATCATGTACAAACCTTTTTTCCGGCAAAGGAAACTTCTACAAAGGGATCCACTAGGTTCTTCTTATCTGCGTTGCCTCCAAATATTTCCTTTATCGTCTGAGAGAAGGCATCATCCACTGGAAAGTAACATGTCACATAGCAGAAATTAAATCTAATTCTCTTAAAATAGAAATCACTCAACAAAATTAAAAATGTTCTCCTGTGCATGAACACAGGTGTCACAAAAATTATTCTCAAAAGTAGCATTGAGCCCTGGCTGGTGTAGCTCAGAGGACAAGCGCGGGCCTGAGAATCAAAGCATCACCAGTTCGATTCCCAGTCAGAGGACATGCTTGGGCTGCAGGCCATGTCCCTAGTATGGGGTGTGCTAGAGGCAACCATACATTGATGTTTCACTCCCTCTCTTTCTCCCTCCCTTCCCCTCTCTCTAAAAATAACAAATAAATAAAATCTTTAAAGAGAAGTAGCATTGTATTGCAGAAATCCTCTGTGTCTCAGTTGAGAGAGAAAATGTTTTTTTCCCTGACAGACTTTTAAAACCAATAGGAGCACCTTGAAAATTACACTGAAAAATTATGTTGAGAATCAATCATTTATTGAGGAAAAAGTAGAAATAAAAAGTTCATTCAGAGACTAAGAGACAATTCTTAGACTCAGGCCTGGATTCAATTGGAAAAGGTAATTTAGGTCAAAAACAATATAGTCCTAGTCTGAGTTTTTCAGAGAAATTCATAAAAATTTGACAATCATAGCACATTTATTTAATTATGAACAGCAGGTTGCTGTTTTAACAAATTTAAAAGTGGATAGAAATCAACTAAACAGGTAGGAATTTTGATGTAAGCTTTAATTTATTTACTTCATTTTAGATACTTCTGAGGAAAAGCTGGTATAAGAAGGCATTTTAGGGTCTTTAAACAGGGAGGGGTGCCCCCAGCAAAAGGAGCCAATCCTGAAGACATCCATGGCCTGAGCAGTGGGTCCTGCTCCCTGGGGACTTGGAGAGGAGACCTTTGTCCCAGGGTCCAGCAGGAGGCACACAGGCGGGCCAGGCAGACAGGATGCTGGGTCCTGGGCACTGACAGAGGACTAACTGGACTAGTCTCTGTGAATCTTAAAGGCATCTAATCTCTTCATACACATAATCTCATAATACAATAATGACAAACTTTTAGTTATTGGTGCTTAACTGCCCTTTGCTCAGCCATTTTTAATAACCCAATAGCCAACACATTTATTTGTCTATAAAATTTCACATTTTCCTTTGGGATGAAAGGAGTTGGAAGTGCTGGCTTCCAAGCTCTCTTCGGTATTCTCTAGAACAAAGAGAAAGTATGCAACATTGGTGAAAGAAGGGATGGAGCGGAAGGGCCAAAAGGCTCAACAAAAACCAGGTATTGGTGACCAACTGGCCACCTCATGAACCAGCTCAGGTAGCCTGCAGTGGGACCAGAATGAATGAAAATAAACTCATGAAGGCCTTCTAGAAAGAAAATAAAAACATATGATAGGGAGCACCAACTCCTATTCGGAGTTTGATTTTAGACAACATATCTAATCACACAAATAACCTATCACCCTGGGGCAGGGTGAGGTCAGCACGTACTCTGGGGGATGTCCTCTGCTCGGTAGATTTTCAGCATGAAGGTCACCCACCGGAGGGCGATGCCAGCAGGGAGTAACAAATTGCTCTCCACATCATCACTGTCATTGTCATAGTCTTGTTTCTCAGGCTGTTGGGGACACACAATAGCAAGTTACACACACAGAAAACCAGTGCTTCTAAGAACCCAGACTGATGCTGCTAAAACCACACTGGTCAGAGCCGTTTCCATTAGGATTTCCTGTTTCAGGCCTCAGAGTTCAGCCATCAGTTCAAGAAAACTGCTCTACAAAATCAATGTGCATGTGTCTTCAATCAATACACCATGAGCAAATAATGTGTTCTGTAATTTTACAAACACTAAATAGTAAACAAGGGAGACACCCTGAAATTCTCCCAATTCCTCTCTGGCCTCTCACTGGTCCACTAGTCCTGGCTTTGCTACCCAGTTTCTTAGAAGGACAACTGTCATTTCGAAAAGCAATGTCTGATTCTGCAAGAGAGCCATGCTCTATAGATAAAATCATGCAAAAAAAGTCTTAAAAAACACATACATATTCATATGGATTGAAAACTACATTCAGAAACACCAGGAAGGTGTCTCAGTGAGCTAGAAAATAATTCTGCAATGAAGACAACAAGAGCTTTTGGAAAATAGGAGAAATTGGCAGTTTGGGGTTATTAATTAGAAGCTGTGCTCCATTTCTCAGTCCTGATGCCCAATTACTCAACCCTAGTCCTGGTTTTTGTGAAAAAAAAAAAAAAAAAATGTAAATGGTAGGAAATGTAGGGACTCACAGGAGGCTCATCTCCGGTTCCCAGGACAAACATGCTGACTTTCATGTAACCTTTGGCACCCGAGCTGGTGTCTTCAGGGTCATTGAGAAGAAGCCATTTTCTCACGACTGCGTGACCTAAAATAAAAAAGGAGTAAAAGGACAAGGACACTTTAAAGAGAAGCTGACAAGTCTGCAATTCCATCTGCTGTAAGATAAACAAACATTTCCTCTAAAGTGCCATCATGACATGCCAACTACCCCAGACAAATGTCTCTATTAATGTCTTCCACTTCACACTGCCTCCACCCCCATCCTGCCCTCATGTGAACCAGACAAGACTCTCTAAGCTCTATTAATAGGTTTTATAATTTGATCTTGATAAGGTCAAAATTACTGCACAAAACAGAGAAATTACATATTTGTGAATGTTAAGATATCATTAGATTAAAAAAATGAAATCTATGCCCTGGAGGGTGTGGCTCAGTGGATTGAGTGCCGGCCTGCAAACCAAAAGATTGCCAGTTCAATTTCTGGTTGGGGCACATGCCTGGCTGGGGCACATGCCTGGTACTTGTAGCCCAGGTCCCCAGTTGGGGGCGTGTGAGAGGCAGCCAGTTGATGTGTCTCTCTTACATTAGTGTTGCTCTCCCTCTTTTTCTCCCTCCCTTACCCTCTCTCTAAAAAATATATAAGTAAAAAATTTTTTAAATTATATCTATACTAAGCTACTATTATTCATTCTTGCTAAGTATTCTTCCCCCTTCTCAATCAAGAAAAAAATATTTTTGATTCCTCAATCTTCCAAGTTTTCTTGATTCCCAGAATCAAGTTCATAGAAAGAACATTACTTACCAGGTTCATCATAAACGAATCCAACATCAATCTGGGAAAAAAATTAATTAAAGGAGTTTCAATAGATTTTAAAATCAGTATAGCTACTTCAAAGAAACTATCATTATTAAATTTAAATATGATGCTCCTGACCAAACTAAAATTTCTTTGGGACTCAACATTTCCATTCTACCCTCTCTGTATTCCCAGTGTTTTGCCTGATGTGAGACACGTACAATAGAAGAACTTCATCATTTTGAATGAACTGGCTAGTCTTAGAGCCGTAAGGGATCAAGTGACAGGTGTCAAACTCATTTTCACCAGCGGCCACATCAGCCTTGCGGTTGCCTTCAAAGGGCTGAACATAATTTTAGGACTGTATAAATGTAACTACTCCATAAGAGTTAAGTGAGAGCTCTGTGCTGCTGCCGGGCAGAAACAAGGTACCGGGCCGGATAAAACAAGGTGGAGGGCTGGATTTGGCCCGTGGGCCTTGTGTTTGTCACCCATGAGGTAGGGTAACCAGTGGATCCCTGTTTGCTTGGGACCTTCCTGGTAGCACAGAAAGTTTCATTGTGTGAAACCCCTCAGTCCCAGGCAAACTTGAACTGGTAGTCCCAGGAGGTCACCTGGTCCAACTGCCTATGCAATACACTTCTCCAACTAATATTAATATAATCATTGATTGGACACATTAATGTGCCAGGTGCTGTGCTAGATGCTATAGATTCTGTCTCAGTTAGTCTCCACAATGGCCCTATCTTACGGATGAAGAAGCTAAGGATCAGAGAAGTTGGCATGTGGCTATTTAGTGGTAGAAAGGGTATGAACTAGGTCTACCTGACCCAGATCATCCTCAAGGGCTTCTGATGCCTGTAAGCTCCTTTCTTCAAGATGTAGCCCATTCCATGCAGAATAGCTGGGAAGGCACCAAGGTTGTGTCCTTAGTTCCAATGTTTGGCTTGCCAATACTCCAGCTTTCCAATAACTGGCTTTGTAGATGGTGCCCTGTGGCCACTAGTGAGTGGAGCTGTGTGATGGATTTCTTGCCATAAAACACTCCTTCCCTTTGTAGCAGTGGATCAGCCTCCACCCACAGCCAGAGTGCTGGGATGGGTCCTAACATGGCAGATTCAAGTTATCTTGCTTTAAGGTGCTGCTAAGTATTGTACTTTGGAAGTCGAATAGACTCAAAGGATACTCAGCTGGTTTCTGGCTCCTGGGGCATTCATATCCTGCTGGTATTCCAGCCCTCAGCAAGGATTATGGCATCAACCCCTTACATACAACATTGAGATGTCACCAAGTAGGGCATCCTGAGACCTGACCAGGAACCTGGTCCCTCCTGATCAAAGTGCCCATCTTTGATGTAAGTTGAATGAAACTGACAGCTGATACCCACCTTAAATTCCCCCATCAGACAATCTGCCCTCAGAGAATGGGAATTATAAACCTGGAAGAGAGAAGAGCGGTGAAAAGATCATTGGCTTTGTCTGGCAGACTGTGGGCACGACCTCCCTCCTCTGGGCCCCCTTACCCGAATGCTGATGATCTCATCCATCAGTTCAGAAGGGGTTATATGGACATTGTAGAAAAACAACTGTCAAAACAAAGAGAAAATTGTTTGAATATTAACAGGAGTGGACTCAGGTTTGGTATGTATGATACTAGAATTCTGAGGACCCTCCCCAAAAATACAACACGCAAACCCCAAATTAGATTTAATCATGTGAGCACATTGCAGGACCTTAGAAAAGTCCCCAAATCGTAAGCTTTATGAGCTTCATGGTAAACTCACCTCGGCACGTTGGAAAAAGGAAAAAATAGTTAAGTAACAACTATAGTATTTATTTAAATAAATGAAATTGTTCTTTTGGGACCAGATATATACTAGCTTAATTAAATAAAGATTTAAGGTTACATGATAGGTTTAGAGCTGGCATGACCTGGAAAACTGAGTTCAATTCTATAATTTTTAGCTCGATCAGTTGTGTCTACTGACTCTAATCTTGTTCTTTCTAACAAAACGCCTTCAAAGCCAACTTTGCTCGTTAGATAATGCTAATGCCTCAGCAGAGTCAGTATTGGCCACGTTTTAATTCACAGTAATGGCTAAGTTTAAGAAGGTTGATTCTTGGGAGATAAATATTGGGTACCTCGAGGTTGTACCGTAAAACCAGTTTTAGGTGCCACTAAACTTTACTACTAAGAGAGAAAGATGGAGCATTTTTTTAAACTGAGACTTTTTCTCCTACTTTTTGTTTAAAAATATTTCAAATCTACAAAAAAAATTGAAAAAAAAATAAAATAAACACCTTCTTCCACCTATGTTCACCAATTGTTACCACTTTGGGACATTTCAGATTTAGTGAAATGTCCCCCCTTTTTTAACTGAATTATTTGAAAGTTCTAGATACCATAACACTTTACTCCTTCAAACAGATCCTCATGCATCTCCGGAGAGCAATGATATCTCTGTACACAATCACAATACTGTTATCACACCACGAATTACATCTAACATATAGCCAATTTTCAAATTTCTACAACTGTCCTGAAAAAAGGTTTTTTTAGTTAATTTTTTAGAGAGAGAGGGAAAGAGAGAGAAACATCACTTCATTGTTCCACTTATTTATGCATTCATTAGTTGATTCTTGCATGTGCACTGACCGGGCATCGAACATACAACCTTGGCATATCAGACCATGCTCTAACCAACTGAGCTACCCCACAGGGGCTGAAATAAGTTGTTTGGGGTTTTTTTTAACCTTTTTTAAAATTGTTGTTCAAGTACAGTTTTCTGCCTTTCCCGCCCCCTTCCATGAAAAAAGTTTTTTTTTTTTTAAATCTGGGAACCACTCAAGGATCACACGTTGCATTTGGTTGTTTTGTCTCGTTAGTCTCCCTCTGCCTAGACCAGAACTCCTGCCTATTTTTATTGTTTGTTTTCTTCAGTCATGACTGGCCGTTTTGGAGACCATCCCACAATCTGGATTTGGGTGGGTATTTCCTCACTGTCAGATTCACGTGGACCATTGGATAAGAAAAGACACAGGTGGTGTTGAGTACTTCCCTTAGATCACACCAGGACACATGTAAGTTTGCCTCATTATTGGTGATACCACATTTAATCACTCAGTTATGAAGCTGTTTTTAAACTAGAGATGTTTTAATAATGTTCTTTTCTTGATTTATGAATTGATTCAATTATTTGACTCTTCCCTTTTGCCAAGAGATCTAACCTCAAAAAAAAATAAGAAGAAAATCATTAAGTTGGAAAAATTCTGAGGTGATGATTCTTGCTGGGTTCCTGAGAATGTAGCTGAGTATATATCTATCCTGCATCCTAAATGCATTGACAGGTTTCATGTCTTCGGCATCCAGTATCTTTCTTCCCTGTCATCCAGGCTCATCCTCCAACAGAAATCTCACAGCCTTTCCCAAAGTCCATTCAGGGCCCCATCCCAGTGCCCACCCACCCACCCACCTCTTAAATTAACTCTGACACTCCTTATCTGCACGCTGATAAGTCATCTAAGGAGAAGTTAGAGGTGAGAAGGAAATGAGGCCTTCTGGGAAGCTGGGGGCAGCTTGAACAAAGGGGAAGAAACAGGAACACCAAACAGAAGAAACCAGTTCTTTTGTGAACATAAGTAGGGAAAAAAACCCAAAGCAGGAACTGGGGCTGGAATTAGAAACTGTAGGGAACTAAGAGGAACTGAGATAAGAAAACGATCGAGGGTGGGAGGTGAGGGTGGTGGGGGTCAGGGAGTGGTAGGAGGAAAATGGAGACAACTGTACTTGAACAACAATAAAAAAAGAAAAAAGAAAATTTCATTATAAATTATAGAGCAAATATATATAAATATATATATATATATATATATATATATATATATATATATATATAAAGGAAAACAAAAGAAGCTATAGTAGGAAAGGCCTGGGTGCAGAGAACAAAGCATGAGATGCAGACCGGGGGAATCTCACAAATGCATCTCCTCAGTAGAGCAAGTCCGGACTCCGAGAATTCCCCAGACTTACCATTTCTCCTCACAGTCCTAACTGTGGAGTTTTGTGGCCTTTGACAGGACTGTCAAGATATTCAGTATTTTTGAGAAATGTGCTCAGTATTTTTGAGGAGTGTTACAGAAGAGGCCAACAGAATCAGGCTATGTATTGTCAATATAGGGAGGGGAAAACATTTTTATTCATAATTGCTTTCCTTTAGCATGTATTATTTTTGCAGCACAGTAAGTTTTGACACCGTTAAAAAGTGAGGTTACTTAGTCACACAGAGTCCTTCCTCAGATCATCCTGCTAATTAGAAAGACCGAACAAAGGCAGAGGTAGGCAACATCATGCACTCCATCACAGGGGCACAAAGACCCATTAGGAAGGGCTCTGTCAGGAAGTTGTTGCAAAATTACCAGAAAGACCCCAGCAGCCCCGGGAAGCACTGAGGAAGCAGGCCGTGTGATATCAAGACCCAGCAGTTCCTCCATTTAACACTGGAACATTGTATTGTCTTTACCAGTTGAGTTTGTACCCGTGCTCCCCTCCCACATGGGGCACTGGAGAGGTGGGTAGAAAGCAAGAGAGTGCATATAAATAGAACAGACTCGCCAATCCCATTTACCTCATCAAAAAATGGATTGTTTCCTCGCTTGATTCTCGTTCGGTGTGTCTGGCCACAGATGTGGACTTTGACTACAGGTTTTATGTTGTTGCCACTTAACTGCCGACCCTCGATCACTCGGACCCGGATCTGCAAGCACAGAGGGGTGGTGTTACAGATCTTTTCCCAGCACACAATGTAAGAGAACCCTCAGGTGTTCCCTCAGCTCGTTCACTGTGAGGATGGTGGAAACCCAGCAGGATGGTGGAAACCCGGCCAGGGTAGCTTTGCAATGTACTGGTCCTAACAGATTGGTGCAGCCACCTGTGCTCAGAGAGGGGACTGGAGGTGGGCTGCGGAAACCAACAGCAAGATTGGGGTTGAAATAGTCGAGACCTGGCCTGGAAAAAGGGCAGGCAGGGCTGAGGCCACTGCTCAGACCCCAGCCTCTTTTCTGGTCTTCCTGAGCCCTGGGATGTACTAACTCACTCCATAGCCATCTCTGAGACTAAGGCAGTGCCCAGAGCTATGAAAACTCAATGCCTATGCTTCTGTTATTCAATTAGCTCTTTCCTGCCACCAAAGGGAAGGAAGGGGATGGTTTTATTTCTCTGAAGAGCCTCATCTAGCTTGACATCTATTCCTCCACGCAGAAGAAAGATGGAGAGCTCTTCTTATTGGGCTTATGACCTGATGTCCTATTTTTACTAATTGAGCCACTGCCAATAGGAATAAGTCCTTCCTGACATCACTGTAACTGCCAGAAGCTGAACAACATGGTAGTAAGACAAGGATATGGGGCACATGGGCTCTTCCTACTTGGAAGTCCTGTGGCTTGTTGGACAGCATCCTCCGGGTGTTCTTCCCTTTTGTGAGTCTCCGGGCAAGCTGAGCTTCCGACATCATCCCACCTGGGGCCTTGGGACCAGGGCCTCTGACCATTCTGTCCAAGCCATCTTCCTCATCTCCATCTTCCTCCTCTTCTCCTAAAACACCCAAAAGGAACCCAGTCAGAGATGGCCCTCCCTCTGTGAATGTCCGAACACTTTGGTTTCCTGGACACAGAGAGTTTTCAGTGTTCCTGAGGTGTCAGGTGAAGGAGATGCTTCCTGACTTGGGCCTGTTTTGACTCAGATAATGATTCTTTAGGAAGATGTATTTGTGGTGCATTAGGGCACTTATGTAGGCTGTCTTCAAAGTGAGGAGAGCGCCAGAGGCCACAGGAGAGGACAAAATGGCTCAGTCAGAACCAGGCAGACATCACCCAGTTCTGATCTAGGTGCCCAGCCTGGCATCAAGGGGGCTTTCTGCAGTGAGGACGGAGGAAGGAGGGCACACCGTGGGAAAGTGGAGCCTTGCAGAGGAGGCTTCAACTCCACCCTTGCCACCGCAGGTCTCTTCTCTCAAGAGGTGCTCCTGAGGTCTGTACCATCTCCTTTCTGAATGAGCCTCCTGATTCACAAATGCCCTGTTCACCCTCATGGCAGATGAGAAGCCCATCTCCAGTGTGCTTGCCAAACAGACCACGGTGGTCATACTGCTCTCCCTTTGTCCTGGTTTGTCATTTCCACACGCCTCTGTCCCCACACGTATCCCCCTAGCTTCCCTTCACATTCCAGGGGAACATAGCTTTTCCTGCTTGTTAAAGTGACTCCCCCAAATATATATCTCCCTCCCTCACATCCTGTGGCTCCTTCTCCATGGTGGCCTTCCCTCTGCCTTCACATATGCACAAATCTTTTACTCCTTATAAAAACAAAAATCAACTCCAGCTCTGTCTCCTCTTCCTTACATCTACTGATAAACAGACGAAAAGTTTGAACTACCAGTAATCTGTGCAATATAATGTAAGAGAGACCAGAAAAATACTTGCATTATTACTCCCTACCTTTGGATTCTAAAACTCCTTTACAATGCAAAATCATGTAAGAGATTTAATTTCCGCATGGAGTCATCTGTCAGTCACTCACATTATAGTATGAATTAGCTTAGTGAGCTTGCCATGTAGCACAGCTGTTAAAGCTTGGGCTCTGGAGTCATACTGCCTGGGTTCAAGTCCTAGCATTGAGCCATGTGAGTCTGAGTAAGTTTCTTACTTTCTGTTTGTTTCCTCATTTGCAAAAAGGAGAAAATTACTGTACTCACCACAGAGAATTGTAATGATAAATTTAATCTATATGCAAAGCCTTCAACACAGTGCCTGGCACAGAGCAGCACCCAATACATTAATCTTATGTATGTATGTATGTATGTATGTATGTAAGTTTTGTTGAGAAATCAGTTTTGATTGAGCACAGAAAACTAGAATGCTCTCAGAGAGAGCAATGGGTAGGGGTGGGGTCTGAGCAGTCGGTGGTGCCAAGGGGGCAGGGGGCACAGAGTGAGGAAGGAGAGAACATGAGGAACTAAAAGGCATCCCTGATGTACTGCTTTAGAGTCTGGCCCAGTGTGAACCCTCCTCACCACCCTTCCATTTGTGCTCAGCCCGTCCAGCCTGGCTTTTGTTCTGCAAAGGTCAACCATGACCTCTTCTTGCTAATTCAGGCACCTTTTCTGAATTCTCACGCTTGATCTCCCTGGGGCCCATGCATACTTCTCTGAATCATGCCACTCTCCTCCTGGGGCTCTGACTAAACCTTTTCAGGCACTTCCAGGGGCCCCTCTTTTTGTCTCCTACTCACCAAGTGTGATCGCCCACTCTGTTCCTCAGCCCTCTGCTCCTTTGACCTGACACTCTGGATCCACACTTCATTGTCCTTCAAGGAGTCCCAGACCCATGGAATGGTAGACTTTAGGGGACCTTAGAGATCCTTCATCCAGCCTGCCCTCACCCCATTTTACAGATAGAAAAACTGAGGTTCAGAAAGCTGAAGCAAATTGTTGGGTTACTAGGAGCTGACCTGAATCCAGGGCCAAGTCTTTGTCCTACCTCACTGGTGCAAGAGTGGATCTAAAACCAGGCTGCAGGTGAAGGAGATGCTGTCCTCCTGATCCTGGGCAATCCCGTAAAAGCCAAAGGTAGGGAATAGCTATCTTTACCCTTTAAGAAATAACCTGTATCTCTTCTTCCCTATTCTTGAGGAAGCTTCAAAAGAAGGGCTTTCCTGCTACCCATAATGGGGCACAAGGGTCTTAGAATGTCCTTCCTCCTATTCTCCACCAGGTGAGCTCCTCAACTGCCTCAGGTTCCAGCTGAAATGTACCATCTTGGGACAGGCCCACCCCGCCTCTCCTGGAGGGAGTGAGTCACCTTTCTCGTGTCTTCCACACATTGTTCCACCCAGTTCTCACCACAGAGACTTGTATCTATTGTTAACCCATAGGCCTCCCCACTACCATCCACTCTCCGAGGCAGGAGGCTTGTCCTTTTCTTAGTTGTATCTGCCCCAGTACCTGACACAAATCCTAGTACATAGCAGGGGTTCAATGAACAGGGAATGAGTAATAAATGAGGTCATTCTGACCCCTACTCCTGCCTTCTCAAATTCTTCAGTCATTTGGCAAAACTCCTGCCCACATCTCAGGAAAGAGCACCCAGACACTAGGGGGGCTGCCCCTACCAACCTTGGCACCAGCCTCAGGGGAGCGGAGGCTGAGGCTTGCTTTTTGCACACCTGGTCCAGGCTGGGCAATGCATGGCTTTAAGGTCCTCCACCAACTAAGACTAACTTCCTGGGCCGCTGTGGATTGTTCCACTTGGTGTTGGCGGTTGTTCAGGGCAGCAAGCAGGAGAAGGAGGAGGGTAAAGTACACCCCTTTGTGGCACCAGACTCTGAACAAGCCCACATTAAACTCTTGATGGATGCTCCGGAAACAGGCTGCAGGTAATGAAGAGCCAATTTCTTCTGGAAACAGCTCCTGTTAGCCAGACTTAGGCTGAAGGAATGGATCAGAGGAAACCAGCCTAAGTCATGGCGACCGTACACATCTCTGCCTAACAGTGGAAGGATATTTGAGCAGGAAATCACCCTTTTATGTAGCAGGAAGCTGCACAGGGTTAAACAATGCTACCCTAAGTGTTCCACAAAGAATAAGGGGGGCCCTTGCATTGCCAAGCACGCCCTTCTGCACAAGCTGTTTTGTTATTTGGATGTTAGTGGTTGTGCTGGTATGCCCTGTTAATGAGACCCAGGCATGAATCTGAACTGCAGCCACGTGGATCTCCAAACAATGACTCTTTCATGACCACAGAGGGCGACTAAGAATGGAGTCCCTGACTGAATAGGAAGTTGTTGGTTATACAAGTGTATTTGCTTTGTAAGGCTACTGTGACAAAATACCACAAACAGAGTGGCTTAAATAATAGAAACCAATTCTCTGATGGTCCCAAACCCCAGAAGTCCAAAATCAAGGTGTTGGCAAGGCCATGCTCTCTTGGGAGCCTCCAGGGAAAGATCTTTTGTTGACTCTTCCTAGCTGGAGGCTCCTGGAAATCCTTGGTTGTTCCCTTGGTTTATGGTTGCATCACTCTGGTCTCTGTCTCTATTGTCACACGGCCTGCTCCCCTGTGTGTCCGTGTGTCCATGCGTCCTCACTTCTTCTAGTAAGGATACCAGTCATTGGATTTCGGGCCTTCCCTAACCCAGTATGACCTCATTTTAACTGATTACATCTATAAAGACCCTATTTCCAAACAAGGTCACATTCTGAGGTTCCATATAGACAGGAATTCGATGGTGGGGTGGGAGGGACACTATTCCATCTACTACAGAGAACATCTTCTGTGTCTTTCTGGTCTGTGCCATCTATTACTCCATTCCACAAGTCTGCAGCCACACAGGCAGCCCCAGTCCATGGACCACTTCACTTCTGTGCCCACCACCTCTCCATGTCCTTGCTTTTCTCCTCACCTGTGTTAGAGTCTCTGACCAGCACTGTTCTTGCTCCTCTATGTGCCCTGCGGTCCCACCCTTCTCTCACTTCTTCTGTACCCACCTGCTTCACTCACCCCCTCCACTTACTCCACCCCTTCATCCAGGCAGCTGAACTTGCCTGAGAAAAACACACACCTTACTGACTAGTCGCACTTTAATTTCATGATCACAAACCTCAAGTGAATTGCAGGGCTGCCCAGCCACCCTACCACGTTTGTAAGGCGTCTCTTTCAAAGTGTTCCTGGATCCTGTGCTAAGACGGCCACTGATTAGCCAACAAGGTCAAATCACTCTCCTTTTCTCAACTCCCACCTATACTGCACCTTCAAAACTTCCCATACCCTCCCTATCCTTCTCACTGTCAACAAAGGACCTTAATTCTCATTTCCTTGAGAAAACAGGCAATCAGAAGAGAACTCCCACATCCTCCCAACTGCAAACTACCATCCTGCCTGCATCTGTTGTCTGCCTTCCCTCCTGCTACAGTCCCTGAACTGCCTGTGCTCCCCAACCCTTCCACACATGCATGAATTCCATCTCCTCTTGTTTCTCAAGGATTTTGTTTCTGCCTCTGTATCTGCTCATTAGGTTCCCCCTCTCTACTGGACCATTCCCATCAAGACATAAACATGGTGTTCAGTGAAGGAGACCACCAACAAAATGAAAAGACAAACTACTGAGTGGGAGAAGATACTTGCCAATGAAATATCCAATAAGGTGTTACTATCCAAAACACATCAATAACTCATACAACTTAACACCAAAAAAACAAACATATTAAAAAAGGGGGCAGAGGGCCAGAATAGACACTTCTCTAAAGAGGACATACAGATGGTCAATAGACATATGGAAAGATGCTCAACAGCACTAATCATCAGGGAAATGCAAATTAAAACTATAACGAGCAATCACCTCGCACTTCTCTGAGAGGCTATTATTAATAAATCAACAAACATGTATTGGGGAGGATGTGGAGAAAAAGGAACCCTCCTGTATTATTGATGGGAATGCAAAGTGGTGCAGCTACTATGGCATACAATACGGAGATTCCTCAAAAAATTCAAAGTAGAACTACAATATGAACCAACAATTCCACTTCTGAGTATTTATCTGAAGAAATCCAAAACACTAATTTGACAAAACATATGCACCCCTATGTTTATTGCAGTGTTATTTATAATAGCCAAACTATGGAAGCAACCTAAGTGTCCATCTATAGATGAATGAATAAAGAAGTTGTGGTACATATATATAATGGAATATTATTACTCTAGAATACAATAGAATGAAAACCTTGCCATTTGCAACAATATGGATGGACCTAGATGGTTTCATGCTAACTGAAATAAGTCAGACAGAGAAAGACAAATGCCATATGATTTCACTTACATTGAATAGGTAGAATCTAAAAAGCAAAACAAATGAACAGGAAAAACGGAAAAAACACATAAATACAGAGAACATTTTGACAGTTGCCAGATGGAAGGTGAGTTGGGGAGATGGGTGAAAAAGGTGAAGGGATTAAGATGGATATAAATGGCCAATTATAAAAATAGCGGTAAGGATGTGAAGTCCAGCACAGAGAATATAGTCAGTAATACTGCAACAACTGTGTGCAGTGTCGGTGAGTGCTGGACTTAGTGGGATGATCACTTTTGAAGTCATATTAATGTCTAATCACTATGTTGTATGCCTGAAACGAATATAACATTGTACATAAACTGCAAATGAAAGAAATTGTTTTAAAGGTACAAACATGTGGAAATGTGGCCCACGGTTTTTTTTAAAAAACTCCCCCACACTCCACAGTGCCCCCCAGAGCTACTGCTCCATGCGTCTGCTCCTCTCCGCTGTCCCTCTGCAGCTGCGACGAGTCTCCCGCAGTCCTTCTGTATGAGTGCCACCTGCCTTCCCAGCAATTACCGTGTCACGCCGTCAAATCCTACCAAGCTTTTGCCCACAGCTGACACTGACCTGTCTTCCTTCCGAATGTCATTAGCTCCCTATGTGGCCCACACTCACTCACAGCGATGTTTTAATTCACACTTAGGAACAGCTCTCCATCACAACTCCAGCAACTTAACCTAACAAGTCTTCATAATTCCTGAGATGTACGGTTGGCCCCTCTCCACAAGCTCAATGGCAATATTTCTGCAAACTGCCCCGGTGTGCAATCACTTGTGACGATGACACTTCTGTTTCCTACACGGCTACTGTTTACCCGCCAAGTGCTAAAGAGTTGGTGGCCTGCCCTGGCTGTGTGTAACTAAGTTGGCTGGGCCATTATCCCCAAAAAATGAAAGGTCACAGGGTTAATTCTTGGTCAGGGCACATGCCTAGCTTACGGGTTTGGTCCCTGGTTGGGGCATGTACAGCAGGAAACTGGTGGATATATCTCTCTCATGTCAATGTTTCTCTCTCTCTCTCTCCCTCTCCCTCCCCCTCTCTAAAATCAATAAGCATGTCCTTGGGTGAGGATAAAAAGTAAAAATAAAAAGAGTTGGTGGCCTTATCCTACAGTCAAGTTGCCGTTGGCATGCTCAGCAGTGCCTTTCCCCAGTGGGTGTCTACCACTCTTTCCTCCAGTCTCTCACACTCTCCTCACCCAGCATTTCTTCTCCCTATCAAGCAGGTGCCACCAGATCTGCAAGCCTTTCCTCCTCTCTCTCTCTCTCTCTCTCTCCCGCATCTAACCAGAGGAATGTCCTGTCAGAACTTCCCAATGACAACCCCCCCTGGGAATGGGTGAGGAAGAGGGACGCTTGCCCAGTCACCACAGGCCTGGAGTACAGGCACTCCCCTCCAAGCCCCACCCTACCTTGGCCAGCGGGCACCTTTATCCAAACACTCTTCCCACTCATTTTTTAGAGTCCTAGAATGCCAACCTCTGCCCATAATACTCAGTTTGCTTCTCATGACGAAGTCTTGTTAAGTGGTGATACTGGCTAAGGCAGAATTTAATTACCTTGGGCCAAAGGTCATGGGAAAATCAGAACAAAGGGCTAGTATAATATATTCAGTGTAAATTAAAAACCACAAAGCAGAATAGGAGAGTGTAAGTTTCTAAGCATGAAAACATTTTGGAGATAATGGCTGATTTAGCTGGAATGTTCAATAACTTTCCTAGGTTTCTAACATGCTAGAAGTATACAGATAAATGTCTGTGTTCAATCATGAGCTGATGTGTAAGAGAAGAGGAAGAACAACAACAAAAATAACACAAGCAATTCACTAACCTTCACCTCGATTCTTGGGTAAATGATACCTATGTGTGCCCTAAGAATCTTCTGAAATGGTTCCAAATCAGAGGCCAGAACAGAAATACCCTTTTGAGCCTCTAACCAAACAGCGCTGCTGCAAACACATGCTCTAAGCCAGTCTAGGGGATATGGCCCAGAGAGCTCTGTCTGAGTCTGGGAAAGAATGCCAACAAGGTAAAACACTCAACCCCATTGCTTCTCAAACTGAGCTCTAAAATCTACCTTCATCAGGATCTCCGGAACCATACAGATTGGGGAGCGGGGTGGAGGGAGGCGGGTGTTTCCCTTAGATCAGCCAAATTAGACTTTCTGGAGGCAGGTGCCTGAAGTCTGCACATTTAAAGATCTCCCTTGATAATTTTACTGTGTCTAAAATTTGAGAACCACTTGTCTATTATGATCACTTTGATTTTCTTAAATATCTGGGGGGAAATCGGCCTAATACAATCAGCTTGCTGCACACAGTCCATTGGAGGCTCGATCCTGGAGACTGTGGCCGTGACAGTTTTCTAGCACACTGATCATTTTCCAGGTCAGCTCTGACCAAGTCAGCCTCTGTCCAGAAAACAAACAGGGGTGTCTATGAAAGACACGTCTCAGCCTAGCCCTCACAGCCCTCAGGAACATGCTTCCCTTTTATTATACCTCTGAATGAACCAGTCACTTTTGTCTATTCATTAGTGTTCCCCAAAATGACTTTCTTGAAAAAAAAATTAAAGCATATCCATTGAACTCCCACCATCCACTCATTCGTGCATTCACTCAACCAACCAGGAATTTATTGAACACTCAGGACTTTCCAAGTACTGCTCTAGGCACTGAGAATCCACAGCTGAGCCCTGGCTGGTGTAGTTCAGTGGACTAACACTGGCCTGTGAATGGAAAGGTTGCCAGTTCAATTCCTGGTCAGGGCACATGCCTGGGTTCTGGACCATGACCCTAGTTGGGGATGTGTGTGGGAGAGGTAATGGGTCAATGTTTCTTTTTCCTTCCCTCACCCCTTCTCTCTAAAAATAAATAAATAAACTCTTACAGAAAAAACAAAACCCACAGTTGAAATAGAGAGCTGAAAAAGTACTTTCTCTAAAAACTTATTTCCCATATAATAATTTGCTTATTTAGCTCTGACCTCTAGTTATTCATTTTGATACTTTCCCTTCCTCATGAAATGCAAGCTCCATGGTGGCTAGCAATGCCTTTCTCACCTCTGAACGCCCCCAAACAGGTGTCAGTGGATGCTTTCTGAACTGGATGGAATTTAATCTCAGGCAAAGTGACTTCGGTGTTTGTGGAATGAAATCAATTTGAAGCACCAAGTCTGGCTATGCATGAAATTTTGCATTTCTACTATTGGACAAAGCACAGTTTTAACAGATGGTTCTTTAAAAATAGATATGAAATTTTAAAAATAGTTTAGGCCGAGCATGGGAATGTGGGCTCCAGTCAAGCTAACTGACATCTGGTGAATCAAGCTGACAAAGTAACAGGTTTTCAGGAGGTCAGGCCTGTAGTCCGAGTCAGCCCACCCAGCTGTCACAGGAAGAGTCTCAGATGTAGGACAAAACAAGGGGTACCTTTAACGCCACACACTTTTAGTCAACCCACCAATGCCCTAGCCATTTGTAACCTTTGATATTTTGATATAGGAGCCCCAGGAAAACATTCCTTATAAATGAACCCCTTAGATAGGACACCAGAGACATAATCTATGAAATAATCAGCACTGGTTGGTGACTTAGTAGACTGAGTGCTGGCCTGAGGACCAGAGGGTTATCAGTTCAGTTCCCAGTCAGGGCACATGCCTGGGTTGCAGACCATGTCCCCATTTGGGGGTGTGGGAGAGGCAACCAATCAATGTATCTCTTACACACTGATGTTTCTCTCCGTCTCTTTCTCCCTCCCTTCCTGTCTTTCTAAAATAAATTTTTAAAATCTTTGAAAAAATAATTGATAAACTAGACTTCATCAAAATTAAAAATCCCTGCTCTGCAGAAGACAAGTCAAAAGAATTTGAAAATAAGTGATAAACTGAGAGAAAATATTTACCAAAAAACACATCTGATAAAGAACTGCTATCTAAAATATTCCAAGAACTCTTAAAACTTAACAATAAGAAAACAATGAACAGATTAAGATGGACCAGAGACATTAACAGACACCTCACAAAAAATATATACAAATGGCACATAAGCATATGAAAAGATTTTCCACACCATAAGTCACCAGGGAAATGAAAATTAAAACGAATTACCACTATATTCATATTTGAAAAGCTCAATTCTGGAACACTGACAAAACCAAATGCTGGTGAGGATGCAGAGCAATAGAAAGCCATGCATTGCTGGTAGCAATCCAAATGGTACAGATGCTTTGGAAGATAGTTTGGAAGTTTCTTACAAAACTAACCTATTCTAGCAATCACCATACAATCCAGCAATCACACTCCTTGGTATTTTACCCAAGGGAATTAAAAATGTATATCCACAAAACAAACAAAACAAAACAAAAATGCACATGGATATTTATATCAGCTTTATTCATAAATGCCACATTTGGAAGCAACCAAGATGTCCTTCAGTAGGGGAATGGATAAATAAACTGTGGTACATCCAAACAATAGAATACTATTTAGCACTTAAAGAACAAGCTATCAAGCCATGAAAAGACATGGAGGAATCTTAAATGTATATTACTAAGTAAAAAAAAACAATCTTAAAAGGCTATATGCTGCATGTTTCCAACTCTAGGACACTCTAGAAAATGGAAAAATTCAGAGACAATTAAATAATCAGTGACTACCAAAGGCTGGGGTGGGAAAAGATGAATATGCAAAGTACCTAGGATCTTTAGAGCACTCAAAATATTCCATATTATATTATAATGATAGATACATGTCATCATATATTAGATATTTGTCCAAACCCATAGAACTACAGAGATTATGATGTGTCAAAGTAGCTTCAACCTTCATAAAAAATGTACCATTCTGGTGAGTGATATTGATAATTGGAGGGGGGGCTCTGTACGTGTGAGGGTGGGGGTACATGGGAAATCTCTGTACCTTCCTCTCAATTTTGTGGTAAACCTAAAACTGGTCTAAAAAAAGTCTTAAAAAAACTCACATGAACCCCTGAGGTATTCAATATCTGTGGCCCATGGTCATATTAGTTTGTCCAACTTGTAGGGGTGAATTTTCCTGAAAATTTTCACGTCTACAACATGTTCTATCATTAATACTTCAAATTTCTTCTTTGCAGGACCCACTCTGTGGATGATAAGCTTTAAAAATCAATACTGCTGGTTGTGAACAATCATTATCTGAGAAAAATGGGACTGTGAGTGATTTGAATTTTCTGTGTCTTATAAGTCTGTGATATTTACATTTTTACAAGCAGATATTGCTTTTTACTCAAGATCAACAAGCTCAAATTTTTTTAAATTTGAAAAGATCTATAAAATCAGAGGAAGCATAACTCATTACTTTTGTATAGAATGGTAAAGTTTTTTTTGTTTGCTATTTTTAAGAGTTGATTGTAAGGCAGGGAAAAATATTCTGGGCCAGATGTCCCATTTCTTCATTAAGGAATGCGACAGCAGAAGGTGTGGATGTCTGGCTATTATTTCTGTCTCAGGTTTGTTGGTTTTACCTTCTCCTAAGACTGTAAGTTGTGTTGTGGTGTGTGTATGTGTGTGTCTTCCCTAGCATGGGATTGTACCAAGTACCCAAAGATATCTCTGATTACTTTAATTGAATTGTCACATTAAGACAAAAAGTGTTTTCCCCTGAAATGTCCATATAATCTAGGATATTGAAAGATTTTTTTTTAATGCTGAAGAAAAGTTTCTTTTAGCTGGATTATGAAGCCAACATTCAGAATGCTACCCTTGCCCCAGCCTTGGTGAATATTCACCTTGCAGAACAAAGAAAACACTTCCAGATCAAAGAACCCTGTTTGCTTTTTAAATAAAGAAATTTCACTTTGTCATCTCACACAGCTCTTTGGGAGGCCAGCATTTGGTAAAATTCTTTGAAATGCAAACAAAAGGAACCCAAGCTCTGGTTCATTTCCTATCTTCACCCTGCAGTATCAGGAATTCTAAAGCGCTGAGGAAGACCTTGGCCAATGGCCATTGTGGAGCCTGCTGGGAGTCAGCTTCCTGAGAGGATGGGTGACTCTCTGTCCCTACACTGCTGGGAAATTGGTGGCAATCCAGGAAGTGAGAAGGAGCCTCAGGCAACGGAAGCCTATATGGCAAGGATTTTCTCCCCTAGGGGGTTAGAAGTTCAAGAGTTGGTGCTTTTCTCATTTCTAAGGAGGCAGCCTTTGCTCCAGGGAAATTGCGTGCTTTCTGAGCTTGGGTTTGCACAGGCCCTTCTCAAGAGAAGGAACCTCCCCTACACTCCCAGAAACATCATAAATTGGTTCTTCTCAAAGTCTTTCGGGTCCATTAGGCACAACCTTTTTTCTCCTTCGAGATAATTTTAAAAGAAAGCATTTAGTCATTTCAACATGACACTGAGCCAAACGAGATCATTCTTTTCTAATAACTCTGCTTTTTACTTATTTATTTTTAAGATTTTATTTACTTTTAGTGAGAAGGGAAGGGAAGGAGAAAGAGAGGGAGCCAAATATCAATGTGTAGTTGCCTCTCACATACCCCATAAGGCGGACCTGGCCCACAACCTAGGCATGTGCCCTGAATTGAACCAGCAACCCTTTGGTTCGCAGGCCCATGCCCAATCCACTGAGCTACAGCAGCCAGGGCTAATAGCTCTGCTTTTTAGAGGAAGCAATTTGAATGTTCATACAGAGTGTGCAGGCCAACTGACCTCAAACTGCAAGCCACTTGGCCTTTTTTGTGTGTGGTAATAGTAATAATAATAATAATAGCCACCACATTAAGGTAGTGCTTACTGTATGCCAGACAGTGGGCTAAGTATTTTCTATTCATTATTTCATTTAATCCTTGCAACAGCTTTACAATGTAAATGCTAATATTATGTCCCCATATCACAGGAAAGAAAGCTGAGATTCAGAGAGGTTAAGTGACTTACGCAAAGTCACATGGCTAATTAACCACAGACACAGAATCCAACCTGGGCCAGTCTGACCCCAAAGCTCCTGGTCTTATCCCCAATGGTGCACATTCAGGATGAAAATGTCTTGTATCCAAAGCTGTGAAGCACTTATCACCCCCAGCACTACAGCATCTGGCAATGGGTTAAGAAACCCAACAACTGTACTCCATGAATACTAAGAAATGACATAGTACCAATCTACTATAAAGCACAAGTTTATTCTTCATTTGAATGAACCACAGTGTTATTTGTTCACTAAAGGCCTGGCTGAACAGGTGACACAAAAAGGCCCATTTAACATTTTGGCTTCTGAAATGGGATGCACATAACAAAACTGCCTTTCATCTACCAGTATACTAGGTTGAACGGTGTCTTCCCTAAAGGCATGCCCCTCTGTAACCTCAGAATGTGACCTTATTTGTTAATAGGGTCTTCGTAGATGTGATCAAGTTAAGGTGAGGTCATATTGGATGAGGGTGGGCCTGTTCCAATGACTGGTGTCCTTTAAGAGGCGAGAAATGTGGACACAGACTCCCAGGCAGGGGAAGACCATAAGAAGGCAGACACACAGGAGAGCACACAGTGTGATGACAGACACAGAGACTGCAGGGATGGCCCTACTGCCACGGGACCCCAAGGACGGCCAGCCCCCACCAGAAGCTTAGAGAGAGGCATGGGACAGATTCTCCCTCTAAGTTCCCAGAAGGACCCAACCCTGCTGACACCTTGATTTCAGACTCACAGTCTACAGAAGTGTGAGAGAATACATCTCTATTGTTTAAGTCACTCAGGTTGTGGTACTTTATCACAGCTGCCTGAGGAAACGAAGACACAAGGTCCAGCTTAGGAAAAATGTAATTGTGAAGAGAGGCATCCTGATCCTCCCAATTCAGAGGTGACTCCAGATATCCCATGAGTTGGGGCTGCCTTTTGTGGGCCAGAAAGTACCTTCAACCCTTCCAGGCCGATGCCATGATCAGTGAAGGCAGTGAGAAGGAAATGGGCAGAACCACTCAGCTCAGCTCCTGAAAGTGTGCTGTTCAAGACCAGCACATTTCCTCTGGATTTCATTTGTCATCACTGCTGTGGCAGCCAAAGGGAGCCCCTGCAGAGCTCTTGTAGGACTGAGTGTCTGAGGACCCAGCAATAGCCCATGGTGCCGCTGGGCATGGGGCAACTGCAAAATGTGTTGCTGATGTGCTGGGGCTATGCCAGCCCCAGCTGTTCCCAAAGAAGAAGGAGCCAGCTGACCCAGGCTGGACACTCACAACTACTTGGTCAATAAGTGAGTTAAAAGCTGAATACTGGGCCATCAGTGGGGTGTGAGTGGGTCAGCGTCTGGGGTCAGGCTGGCGTGAGACAAGAAGCCAGGCGGGAGCAGAGCAGCGACGCCACAGGGCAGGAAGGGAGGTGCTGCTGCGGATGCTGAGCAGACTGCCCAGGCAAGTTCAGAACCAACAGAAATGAAGAGAAAATAGAATCTGAGAGGCCAGTCCTGGCAAGGAAAAGTACCAGGGTGCCCTCCCAGGAAAAAGAATTTCAAGGCTGCAAGTGAATGTGTGGGACAGGGGGCCCCTTCCTTCCTGGGCCACATGCCAAGGCTGGGGAAACGGGGAGGAGTTTGGTGACGCAGCTCAGGACAGAGGAAGGGACCCAGGCACTTAGCATCATCACATCGCTGTGGAAAGACTAAGAGGAGTTCGAACTCAGCCGTGTGAAAGGCCTGAATGTCCTGTAGATTTCCTTCCACCTGTGAGACCCAAAGCCCTCCCTTGAGCCCCCAGCGCTAACCCCAACCCCATCCAGAGCAGCACCTGATGGCCCCAAATGACTGACAACTCATGTCAGAGAACAAGGAGAGGAAGGTGGGTTATGCAAAATTTCAGTTGTTTAACTGGCTACATGGGGGGCCAGGAGGAGTCAAGGCTAAGGGCACTGACCAGGAGACTCGCAGCTGAGAGCACAGCCTGGAGACTGCACACTTGGAGGTGAACAGAGTAGAGGCCACTACTGGAGCCTCATAGCCAGGGGACATTGTGTGAGGTGGAAGCTACAAACCCTTGTAGCAAAGCCTTGCTTAGAACCGTCTGCTGGCATCTGTAAGTACTGAATCGGCTCACTCTGAGGCTGGTCAGTACGGGGCTGTCTCACCCTTCTCTTCACCCTTGAAGATCATTTTGCTAACGGTTCTAATGCCCCTATTCAGGGCAGCGCCTCCTGCCTCACAGGGCCCCGTCTGGGTGGGCAGAGAGCTACAGACAGTGTAAGGGATACAGGAGGCTTTCTTGGAGACTCCTTCTGTGTCTTTAGTAGAATCCCCTGGGGGTAGGCTAGGTCTTCAGCAGGGTCAGCTTACCTCCCATGCCTGACACGCTGGTCCCACTGGAGTCATTTGGATGTGGCGTTGAAGGTGGATCATAGCCAATCACCAAGTCAATGGTGGCCTGGGTAGAAAAATGCATTGCAGACAGAATCAGTGCAGGGCATCGGACTGCTATGGACCCAGCGGAAACCAATTCAGCAGGAGTAGAAGTTCTCGAAGGGGTAAGCAGGGGGATGGGAAAGTGAGAAGAGAAAGAAGGATGACACACTCCACTGTTTATGTCTTCTCACATGTGAGCCCAGGTGGAGTGGGAAAGCCTGGGAAAGGAGTTACCTGTTAACAGGTTGCCAAGAGTCTCATTGCTACAGGGCAACCTCATAAACTGGAAGTTGGGACGGGCAAGCAGGAGCTTGTAATTAAACTCCAATCACAGAATTACAGCCACAGAGGCTCCTTTTAAATGATTGTTATTTGTTTGCTCACTGACTCTTTATTATTTGCTGAAATTTACTTTTCATACTTTTCTCTAAAAAAGAACTTTGAATGACTAATAAAAGATTATATAACAATGTAATTCATAAAATAGAATTAAAAAAAGAATCAAGTCTGATCAAAGAGGAAACAAATATGCAAATGATGAAGTTCTAGATAATCGACTCTTGCATAAAATATGACCCCAAGATAGCTAGGAGCCAAAGCAAGACTGGAGAACTGAAAACTTTATGTAACTTTCATTATCAGAAAAAAGAAAACATGCTAATTCCTTATAGGAGATAAAATTATTCCTACTTTTAAAATCTAAAATAAATATCTCACATGGGGCATTATTTTATGGAAAAATTTCCTATACTTTCATATTTCATTGACCTGCAAAATTTCAAAAGAGTTTGCTAGGGGGAGTCACCATGTGAATGTGAACACAGGCCCACAGTTACTGTCAACCAAAAAGAAATAAGTTTTAACACCAAAAATGAGAAAGTACAAACCTAAGAATAAAGAAATTCCTTTGCAAATAAAAATTGCGTGCGTGCACTCATACCCCACACCCAGGTTACCAGTTAAAATACAGACCAAATCTCTAGGACGTACTTATACTAAAAAACCATTTATTGTTTATCCGAAATTCAAATGTAAAAGGGCATCCTATACTCTCATTTGCTACTTGGCTACATCTTATCCCTCCCTCCTTTGTTTTTGTATCCATCTGCTCTCCAGTGAATATTCCCTCACTGATCAGCACATTCTGTGGCCGACTAGGACCTATGATCTGGGAGACACTGAACAGGGTAATAAATGGCGCCCCCAACAACAGTTCAATGGCAAATATAGACTCATGGAGGAAGCAACTTATGCCAAAGACCCAGGCCACAGCAGGAAGACCAAGTACAGGGAGCACTGAGAGGGGGACTCAGTTGCTAAACTTAATCAAAGAATCAAACTTTCAAAACCTAGAAGAGTATGAATGGCTCAACCTCGGGACCAGTGGTTTCCCAATAACCTCAGGATTCCCAGAGGTGTTCCAGGGACCTCTCATAAGGATGAGAGGATACCAGGAAAGCCAGACTTTTAGGCTTCTGATCTCCCTTACTCTATTCAATCACCATGGTTCTGCCATTGCAGAGTTCTACCTATGCTTTCTTCTCTGCTTAAAGAAAAGAAAGGTAGCCAGGAAAAAAATCACTGACTTGTATCATGTTTCCTAAGTATCATTTACTTGGTCAGGTTTTGGGTAGAGAGATGATAGCTGACATTCTGAATTTACGTTTTATGGTTAGAATGCTGATTCACAGGAAACCTAGAAGTTTTGCTGACTAGATGAGCAAAATTGACATTCCCAGTGGATGTTGAGAAGCCTAACCTCTGTTCTGTCCCACAGAGATGCCCTCTTTTAGTATACAATTTTCTTCCTTTGCCAGGCTCCCAAGCAAAATGAATTGATTGGAAAATGAAGGTGTCAGAGGTTAATGACATCAAATGGTAGCTTCGTGAAGGCTGGTTAGCACTCATGTGATATCTGAGAGCTGTGATGCTTCAGTCAATTTATTTAAGCCCACTCAAGGAAGAGAATTCTGGCCTCATATCAGACAATATCAATATGGACTTATTTAGAGAGGTTGTGATCAGAAAACATACAGCTGCTAATGCAATAATAAAGATCGTGCTATTCACACCTGATGTTCCACGGTAATTAAGTTACCCTCCATAGACTGTTTTAAAGAGTATCTCATACACTGAGCTATACTCAACCACACAAATGTGAACACCCGAGTGAACATGCACAGAGCTGTACCAAGAGAGGGTCCCATTTGCTCTTTAGCATTCTGTTGTAAGAAATCGAATTTACCTAATTTGCTAGTTCTGTGATTGAGAGTACAGGATAAGGCGATATTATTTGCAAATGGACTAATTTATCTCAAAATCAGTAGGTCTGTGCATGTATGTAGTGACATAATTATAATTTCACATTCTTTTCTTAATAAACTTCTGCTTAATCATCTCACTATAAAGCCATTCATCGAGAAGGTGAATGCTTACCCCAGTGTCCTGCCCCTTTTCATTTAGCAGGGAGATCAGTTTGTAGGGCAGCGATCTGCTCTGGTCGCCAATCAGGTCCTTCAGGGATACACTGGCTGTGCCAATTAATCTGCAGAGGAAATGAGAGACAGTAACCTGAGAAAAAGGCATGCTTCCATTTGCTCATCAGACCTCCCAATTCCCTTCCTACCCGCCTGTTATCAATAAAATCACTCCTAATAAACTGTGGGCCATTTCGCTCTCACCCTAGTAGAGTATTTTGGTAGTCAACATTGCACATCAGCCATCACTTCTCCCTAGCAAGCAGTCATTTCAAGAGTCTCGCTATGGTGCTTATGAAATATTAAGTCATGGATGAAATGGATGGGTGAGAAGCAAAGACTGAATTCAGCCCTCTCTCCCCCTAGAATCCAAGAAGAGAGAAAAGCAAGACAAAATTCAAGCATTCTTCTGTAACGAAAATTTAAAAGAACCCATAAAACACTGCCCACTTGTAAAAGCATCCACACAGGTAGACACTGAAGTGTAAACAGGTTGTTAGTTTACTGACGGGCCCACCTTGCTATCCCACGTACTCTGGAGCAGTACTCAGAAGGTGGATGTGTGCGCTTCTCTGTCTTGCTGGACCAAGGGATTGCATTTTCCCTCCAGCACCCACCTACCTCTGAGTGCACTTGACACTGGCACACAGGTGTCCTGGCTCACTGAGTAAAGCTCCTCAATGGCAGGAATTGTTGCCTGGTCTGTTCACTACTCTAACCCCAGTGCCTAGAACATAGTACATTTCTTAATAGATATTAACTAAGTGAAGGAAAGAATTAAATAAGTCTATATATTTTGAGAATAAGACCCAAACTATTTTTTGTAGTTAGGTCACATGATCAAAAAAATTTATTGGACACACATCCCCAGCGGGTCAGTCAATATAAAGATGTAGCCCATAGAACACAGCCTGTAAATTGAGGGTTACAACACACAACATGCTTTGAGGCTGGGTGAACTGAAAAAGCTCCCTTTGTGAAACCAAAGAGAGCCCAGGGGTGTGCTCTCAGTACAGACACTGAAAATGGAAAAGAGAAATAGCAAGAATTTTTAAATGCCATTCACTTATACCTTGCCTACATTTGCAGTCACTTATACTAATAAACAGCAGAGATGATAGCACAGAATATCATAGCATAAAAATAGAACACTAAGCATCAAATCCTCAAAGTGACAGAAGAGATTCCATGCATCAAAAAACGCAGGGTGAAGAAACTATAGTTCAGTATAACATAACTGTAGGCTTTCCAGCAAAAATAATCAGAAAAATTCACCTTATGGAGAAATATTCACTTTATTTTTAAATGTGGCATGTTTTCTTTAAAAATCAGGAAGTGGAAGTTTATGTCAACCCAGGCACATCATTTTTGAAGAGACATATATTCATATCCCCTCGCCCACTCAGATCTCAGAAATAGGACCAGATTGTAGGTCTGGGGTCTGTCACCCAACCACATACATCTAGTGGGACTCAGCAATATTAATGCTATTAATTAATATTTTATCACGCAAGACCAGAATGATGCTATGGCACCCTGTTTCACCAAATTACCCAATGAGGTGGACTATTTGCATATGGTTTCTTGGAAGAGTACACCTTCTTGGACAGCACCCAAGACAACACACTCAACAACCACGATGGACTCTAATCTCTTCTAATAACACATGTAGAGTCGGTTACCGTCAATGGGAAAGGAAAGTTCTGCCTCCAGAGTGGTGAGAGTGAACTCTTCAGTCCTTTCAGGTCAATACAGAAAGTAGGTCTCTCAGTCAATGCTGAGAATTGATGCGACCTTTACAGAATAATTTTTCTTCAGACGAGTACATTCACTCAGTATGATTGCTAGATGTTATACGAGTATGGTTTCTCCTCACTTGGATTGTTTATTCCCCTAACATATTGAGGACAAGAGTCTACACACGATTACACACATTTTGCACAAAATGTGAAAACCACAGTTTTAAAAGTCATCTGACTAGTATTGAATGTCTAAATGAGGTACTCTTCTTAAAAGATGTGGAAACACACTGGATTTTGTTCCTGACCGTTCGGTGATTCATAACCTAACTTTGTGATTTAAGTAATGACACTGCACCCTTAAACATGTACTGATCTGCTTTTGCTAACATCAGGATGACCTGAATCTCCGCCTGCAATAAATAATCCTTGGAACAAACAGAAAGCACAGCACGCCGGGGCAATGCTGAAGTGAAAGAAGACTGGCCTGGGCTGGACCAGCATTTATCAACCTCAGCACTCCTGACATTCTGAATTGGATAACTCTTTGTTTTGGGGGCTGTCCTAGGCTTTTTCAGATGTTCAACAGCACCCCTGGCTTCTACCCACTGACATCTCTACATATTGCCAATTGTCCCCTGGTGAGCAAAATCACCCCAAGTTGAGAACCATCAGTTAGATGATGCCTGTTCTAGCCTTAACACTGTGTCCCAACTTCCTTCAAGTCCTTGGCTAAGTCACCGAACTCTCTGAACCCACCTCATTACCTAAAAACAAGCAGATTGAAATAAATAATCCCTCAGACCCTTTCAGCTCTAAAAATATGCCACTAGGCCTATATATGTACTGTCTTCTACATATAGCTTGGTTTTTAAAAAACTATCTTATGTTAAATTTTTCTTTTCTCTTCTCTTAAAGTCTGTTCATTGATTTAGGCTTGGGGGTGGGGAGCGGGGGGCGCAGGATATCCTAGATGTATCCGTAAAGGACAATCCAGAACACTAGGTAAAGATTCTGCCTTCAAAGGTAGTTTGAAATCGAACTTCAATTCACACAGGGTGTCTGTCAGGAGGAAAGGTTAGGCCAATAACAGAAATATGAAACACAGAGAGTGATGGGTAAGACAATAGGGAGTGGTGGGAGTTGCAGCTAACTGGAGAGAACTGGCATGCCTAAAACACAAAGCCCATCTGCCGGCCTTTTATGGCCCTGAGTGGTTTTACAACTCCATTGTGACTCAACCACTATCTGCTGCTTTCCTGTCCCCAGGATAGGGTGTGAGAGGGTGATAAAAGATAACTGGCCAGAAATGGAATAAAATAAATGAAGCCAATTAAAAAGTCTCACCTGGATCCCTTCTTTAAGAAACCTTTAGTCTCATTTCTTTTTTTTTAAGATTTTATTTATTTACTTTTTAGAGAGGGGGGAGGGAAGAAGAAAGAGAGGGAGAGAAACATCGATGTGTGGTTGCCTCTCGCAAGCCTCCTACTGGGGACCTGGCCAACAACCTAGGTTTGTGCCTTGACTGGGAATTGAACCAGCGGTCCTTTGTTTCACAGGCCGGCACTCAATCCACTGAACCACACCAATGTGGTCTAATCCTATTTCTTAAGATGCATTTTTTCATCATAAAACTCTGATGCTTTTGTGTATTAGAGGAGGAGTATGGATCTGTAAAAGAAACTTGAAATTTTTTTTTCTAAAGTAAAGATAAGTGCATTTAAATGAAATCCCCAAAATACTTTTAACAGCTAGGCTAAGCTGAAGAAAAATGCAGTTACAACTTCTAAGAGCTTTCACTATACGTTGCAGAAAACAGCCTCTATGGGGAAGTCCGAGTCTGGAAGGAATGCCTGCCAGGCAGGGCCTATTTTCTACGAGGTTGCCTGGATACAAAACACTGTGAGTCCACAAAATAATGACTTGGCCTCCTACACAGGGGATAGGAACAGTTCAGTCAGACCACAAGCCAAATTCCTTTAAAGGAGGTGACATTAAACCAAGAACCCTTTTTCTTGCAGATTACTAACACCATAAATATGTTAAAATGTGACAGTAATAGAGGCTTTGCCCTGGATTTTCATGGAAAAATAAGAGTCTCCCCATGAACTCCACCCATCACTAAAACAGATGGACTGCATCTCAAATGAAACTTTATAGTGAAAGAATCTCAAGGCCCTTTGGCTCTCCAGCTTTACTTGTGGAATTAATAAGACGCAGATGTATTCTGACATACAGAAAAAGCCAGTTTTGTTCCTGTTCCATGAGTGTCCACACAGTTTTGGGTTGGGTCTCTCTATGAGACACCCAACTAGTTCTAAGCAGTGGAAGTAACTACTTGAAAAGTAGCTGTTCCTATTGGGGGAACAAAAGAGTTGAGTTGTAAACTAGTCAGCTTAGTCATGCAAGTGTTGGCTAAGAACTTCTTCAACTGCTTCTTTCTGACTAAAACAGAGTCTAGTGTGTTTGCAAAAGAACATCAGCTTGGATGCAAATGTTAACAACCACATGCCACCATGGTGAGTAAGGGCTTTGCTTGCTTAGATCTGAACCCAGGGAGCTCAAGGCTATGGAGTTGTCTGCACAGCATGGCTGGACCCACAAGGATCACAGGAGGAGGGATTACTGGAAATGCCTTCATGGGGCGGGGGGCGGTGGGGAGGAAAACTATGTCAGAGGCTGGTCAGTAATCACATGTCCCACTGTTTCTGCCCCTAGGGATGTCTCTACTTCCCATCTTCTGAGAAGGAATAACAGTCCTCAGCTGGGATTGAGACAAATACTTTTCTAAGCTGCTCCAATGTCCCCTGTAGAAAACCTGAATGGACGATTACCCACCCACTCTTTGAAGCACTGGGCTCCCAGCCAGCTGAGCCTTGCCCGGCTAGTGCAGGAAGGTGGGGAGCTGTCACCCTTCCCCACAGTGGCCCCTCCCCTGAGCCAGTCAGTATCCTGCAAGCTCCTCCCCTGGATCGAAGGCAGAAAGTGGGAGAGTCAAGCGAAATGCCCTCCAAGGGTGCTCCCCGGGTCACCTATCCACTCCACCAGTGGGACATTCTCTGGAGTCTCCAGCCAGCCCATCTTCTGAATTAGCTCATAGTTCACAAACCCTTCCTCAGAATGTGCCCCACCCCCTGCCCCCAACTCCCCTGTAGCAGAATCATCAAGGTGGTTACAGACCCCCAGGATCCTGAGTTAAACTTTCCCTTTAGTTAATTCTTATACACAGCAAGTTTGAGAAACAATGGTCTTAATGGGGCAGGGAAAGGTGGAGAGCTGGGGGGCAGAAAGGCAGCTGGCAAAGATCTGGAGAGAAGGGGATATGCATAGTTTTGAAAAAGTACATTCAGTATGATAATATAGGTTCATATTTGAAAAATGGGCATAGAAATTCAATTGTTTAATTGAACAAAGCAGTAAGCAAAACTCCATTAAAATCTATTTGGCGGGCATAGTCTCATGCACCCTTCCTATGGCTTCCTCTCCTAACTTCACATCATGATGGTAAGAGACTTGAGGCCTTTGTCCTGTTCTTTGAAAGGGGACAGGGGTCTTAGAAATCTTGGAAATACTAGTCTATGCATTGGTTCCCAGACCTGGCTGTGTACAACTCCCCTGGGGGTGGGGCTGAACCCTGTACTTTTAACAGACTCCATTCCCAGGTTTTGGAATCACTGACCTAGCCTGGAGGCTGTGGCAGGGTTTGCAGGATTTAGGGCCAGCAACAGCTCCCTTTTTGCCAGGCCTTCCCTACTCTGTCACCCCTGCTGCAAATGGTGGTCACTTGGACAAGGAAAGGAGCCAAGTGGAAGCCCAGGTCTCTGCATCAAAGCCTTGATGGTCAATGAGGCACTGAGGCCAGAGTCAGGTACTTTGTGGCTGCAAGGGGGCAGGTTAACTAGCCTAATGCCTGGTGTATGTGACATGCTCAGTAATTATTTCTTGAATAAATGAATGTAACCTGCTATTTTGCTATTTACACCTGACCAATCTTCTGCTCACTCAGTCCTCAAAGATGTGAATCTGTGCTTGCCTGTTTGAATGGTTTAGCAGAGCTCCTAAGCTCTGTCTCTGTCTAATCCCTTATCCATTAAAATCAAGGTAGTAGTTTTCATTCATTCACTCATTCATTCACTCACCATCCATCCATCCATCCATCTGTCCATCTGTCCACGTAGCATTTGTACCTTATAAGGTAAGGAAGACAGAGTAACATAGTGATAAGAACTTGGAGCTAGGCAGAGCTGGTTAATTTGTATCCTCCTTGTACTGCAGGTTAAATTCTCTGAGCCTCAGTTTCTTCATTGGTAAAATGGGCATGATGAAAACTACTACCTAATAGTATTGTTGAGTGAGTGAAAAGGGAGGCACAGGGCCAATATGGAGGCATAGGTGGATGCACCGTACCTTCACGCACAATCAAGATTGGAACAATTTAGAGGCAGAATAACACCCAGAACTGACAGAAAATTTATCTGAATGGAAGTCAGACAGCCAAGAAGTTGAAATAGACCCCTTCATCCAGACCGGTAGGAGGAGCGAAGACAAGCAGCCGGGCGTGGGTTGCGGGGTGGAAAGCAGGGAGAGTTGGGTATATAAGGCAACGGGGAGTGCGTAAAGCATCTGAGGTGCACAAGACTGCAGCGGGTGGACCCTGAATACACAAGTGGCAGCTGGCAGACCCAGTGAGGTGGCGATTGTGGAGCAGGGCAGAGCGCGCAACCCAGGATCCCAGGGAAGGGACTGAGGTCCCACGGAGAACAGAGCTACCACCATTGTTCCCTCTCAACCCCACCCTCACATACAACGTCACAATCTAGCAACTGGGGTGCCCAGCCCTGGTGAATACCTAAGGCTCCGCCCCTTACCATAACAGGAGCGACCAGACCAAAAGAATGAGAGAGATGGCTCAAACAGAAAAACAAATCAGTGCCCCAGAACTCATCCTTTTGAGTGACTAAGAGATAGCTAACCTATCAGATGCACAGTTCAAAACACTGGTGATCAGGAAGCTCACAGAATTGGTTGATTTTGGTCGCCAATTAGATGAACAAATGCAGGTTACCATAAAAGAAATGAAGGAAAATGCACAGGGAACCAATAGTGATGGGAAGAAAACTGGGACCCAAAACAATAGAGTGGACCAGATAGAAGAAAGAAACAACCAAGCAGGAAAGAATGGAGAAATAAGAATTCAAAAACATGAGGAGAGGCTTAGGAACCTCCAGGACATCTTTAAACGTTCCAACATCTGAATTATAGAGGTACCAGAAGGGGAAGAGGTAGAGCAACAGATTGAAAATGTATTTGAACAAATAATAAAGGAGAACTTCCCCATTCTGGCAAAGGAAATAGACTTCCAGGAAGTCCAGGAAGCTCAGAGAGTTCCAAAGAAGTTGGACCCAAGAAGAAACACACCAACGCACACCATAATTACATTAGCCAAGGTAAAAATAAAGGAGAGAATCCTAGAAGCAGCAAGAGATAAGGGGACAGTCACCTACAAAGGAGTTCCCATCAGACTGTCAGCTGATTTCTCAAAAGAGACCTTACAGGCAAGAAGGGGCTGAAAAGAAGTATTCCAAGTCATGAGAGACAAGGACCTATATCCCAGATTGCTCTATCCAGCAAAGCTTTCATTTAGAATGGAAGGGCAGATAAAGTGCTTCTCAGATAAGGTCAAGTTAAAGAAGTTCATCATCACCAAGCCCTTATTTTATGAAATGTTAAAGGGACTTATCTAAGAAAAGAAGATTAAAAAAAACATGTATAGTAAAAGGACAGCAAACTCACAATTATTAACAACCACACCTAAAGCAAAACCAAAACAAACTAAGCAAACAACTAGAACAGGAACAGACCCACAGAAATGGAGATCACATGGAGGGTTAGCAACAGAGGAGTGGGAGGAGAGGGGGAAAAGGCACAGAGAATAAGTAGCCTAGATGGTAGGTAGGAAATAGACAGGGGGAGGGTAAGAATAGTGTGAGAAATGTAGAAGCTAAAGAACTTATAAGTATGACACATGGACATGAACTAAAGGGGGGAAGTGGGTGGGAGAGGGTGTGCAGGGTGGAGGGCAGTGAAGGGGGGAAAATGGGTCAATTGTAATAGAATAATCAATAAAATATATTTAAAAAAAAGAAAGAAAGAAAAGGGAGGCACATACTAAACCTGACAGGTTCAGGGGAAGCCTGGGTGGCAGGCCTTACAAACTGAGAGACAGAAAAAAATCACATTGAATGGTCTCAGCATAAAAACTCCTGATCAAAAGTGAGTCCTAGGACTTGGAGGGAAGTCACGTCCTTGGCCTGTAGATTCCTTGACAAAGGTCAATCTTTACCTAAGGTGAGCCTGTTTGTTTTGTTTTGTTTGTTTTTTTGCATCTAAGATAACATGCCTTTTAAATGTCAGAATAGTCTTTTATCCACCCTTCAGGACAACCCCACCTCATCAGAGCAGGAGATCACAGAACCCCTCATTGGTATCTTATTTTCAAATACCATCTCTGGGTGCTGTAAATGTTAATTATTAACTATCCTGTGCCCACCAGCGTAAAAGAAGCGTGTGTCTTTTTGTTTTACTTTTTATCCAATCCCAGAGATTTCCCAGCTTTGCTTTCTCCTGCCTCCTTAATCTACCACCAGTGAATTCCATGTAACTCTCCTTATGTCTCCTTCTTTTACTCTAATGTATAAAATAAGCTGCAAAATTACCATTCTCCAGAGCATTTTCCCAGTCCCTTGAGATTTTGCTTCCCAGCAACTGTTGTCAGTTTGGCTCACATAAACTCGTAACAATTCTGTATAGGTTTGGATGTTTCTTACCTGGACAGTTGTAAGGATTAAAAGGATAATGTGGTAAGTGCTTAAAAGTCACTTTTTATAGTTATTTCAGACCCTGCTGCAGAAAAAGGAACCTAAAAAAAAGCAGGTGACTCGAGGCCAGGACTTGCAGGGAAAGCTGCTCTGTACTCGTGCACAGCCTAAACCACAGGGTCTGGGCCCGGGGAGGCGGGCACGAATGAACAGATAAGAACCTCTTGTGACTACACCCATCCATTTCTATTCAGTCACTTTGCAAAAAGTTCTCCAAACCAGTCCTTTCTTTTACATGCATCAAATAGCTCCCTCCCCACACTCAGTGCTATATATACCAAGAATCGATTCAGAAATAATTTCTATTTCCAAGGTTAGACCAGAAATAAACTTCAAGCTGTAGCTTGAATAAAATCCAATTTTAGTGGAAACTGAATGAAGTTTTTAGAGATTTTATTTATTTATTTTTAGAGAGAGGGGAAGGGATAGAGAGGGAGAGAAACATCAATGTGTGGTTGCCTCTCAAGCGCCCTCTACTGGGGACCTGTCCCACAACCCAGGCATGTGTCCTGACTGGGAATCGAGCCAGTGACCCTTTGGGTCACAGGCCCATGCTCAATCCACTGAGATACCCCAGCCAGGGCTCAATAAAGTTTTTAAAGCTGTATGTCTCAGAAGATGTTCATTATGAAACAGACCCCAAAACAAAAACCCTATCTAAACCAGACACTCCTCACCTTGTCATTTTCTTGATTTCCTTGTTTTATTTTTCTTCGTCATACTTACCATCATCTGATATACTATATATGGATTTATGTTTATCATCTGTTCCCTCCACTCAGATGTAAGCCCCATGTGAGCCCCATGAAAGGCATGGAGGGGGTACCCCCAGTGCCTAGAACAGTGTCTGGCACACAGTAGACATTAGCAAATATTTGCTGAATAAGTAAATTAACTGATATATCAGTTAATGACCTTACAATCAGCCCAGTGACCTTACAAATGATTTACAGGTTATAAAGCTTCCTCTTCTAAGAGATGGTCTTCCAAGTGCAATTAGAAGATAATTATACTTCTTGTCATTATAAAACCCCTTTCTCTTGTGGTCTGTCTGGGTGTCTTTGTCCAGGGTTGTGGCCCACATTTACTTAAGAAAGGTTAGCAGATGCCAGCTGGACTGCAGAGCTACTTAATTGGCCTCCACAAACAGTGGGTTCAGCCTCTCCCACACCCAGAGGCAGCCAGCCCAAACCAACTCTGGTCATTGCATAGCTCTGCCACTCTATTGAAAGTATGAAACTAAAAAGAACTCCCAACTGAGAATCCTACTCCACAGTGGCACCTGCTTCTGGTTTAGACTTCCATACAGCCTGAGAAGCTACCCCAGGTGGAACAGCTGCCTCCATGTGAAACACCGGCCTCCGCCGTGGGCTGCCCTCCCCTCCTCGTCAGCCACACCAAGAGAAGGAAAAGTCCTGGGGACCACCTCAACAAATACTGCTCTCAAGTTTACACCTGGCAATGCCAGAAGTGAGTCTCATCCCTAGGAGAGATGGAAATCTTAAATGCTTGGAATTGAGGTCTTTTGTGTACATACTAGGAGATGAAAATTTCTCATAAGCAATACCATACTATAGCCCACCAAATTAACTCCATTCCAAATCAGTCTTTTTCTCTAACTAAAAAATAAATACAGCCTTTGCCCTGGGAGTTAGTATTTTCACCACCCAAGAGTGCCCCTTTCCTTTTTCTATTTCTATAGCCCCCAGTATCACCATGTGTATATATCTGTGTGTGTTCTGTTCCCCTCTCACTTTCATATCCTGGCACCCAGACCCTCAACCCAAACACACACACACACACACACGGAATAAAGCTGGGGTAGTCTGAGCTCTGTGCGAAAGGACTTTAACATAACTAGGTTAAATCCATGTGCTTCCACTTAAAGAGCTGGGTGACTTTCAGCAGTTTGGTGAACCTCTCTGAGCCACATGTTTCTCATACATTAGTTAGGGATAAGTCTGTCTCACCATCATTATCAAAATTAAATGCAATTATGTGTGTAATAGCATTAACATGATGCCTGGTACATAGTAAGTTCACTATAGATACTGGTTAATATATTGTTCCTCAGGAACCTGAAGTAACATTTTCATTTCTAATCTTAAATTTTCTCTTATGTCTACTATTTACTGAGGAAGTATTAAAGTCCCCTGATTAAGATGAGTAGACTTGCCAAGAGTCACCTAAGAGTCAGTAAGAGCCAAGATCCAAACTCATGTCACAATCATACAGCTGACCACTTGCCCAGACCTCCTCTCACTCAGGAGCTGAGGCAAACTTCTTCTGAGGTATGTGGGTAGGTCTTAGGCAGCTCCCTCTTACTCATTCTACAGCAGAACAGATGCCTCGCTCAGTGATTTATACTCAGATGATGCTTCTAACTTTGCTCTGCATTTATGTGGGGGCGTGATGGTGGTTTTGAATGCACAAGTAGACTCACATAGAGGGGAAAATATGAGTACTAGAACACAAACTCTTAGAGGGATAATTATGGTCATTTTGTCTCAGACATTGTAATTTGCATCTCTAGATGTTTAATTTGGGTCTTTTTTATATCTTCCATGTCTCTGCTTAACATGCTCAAGCATTCTTCTGCCTTCTTGAATGATGGAAATAATTATAATACATGTTTCATAGTCCATGCCTACTATTAATATTATCTGTTAATAGTACATCTGTTTTTTTCTTCATGTGACTAAAGTAAAATCCTTCTGGATACTCTACCCAATGCTCATAAACTAGAAGGTTTTTCCACTCTGGCTGGTGGGAGCACTAACAATTCTTAGCCCTGTGTGTGTTTCAAGGACTATTCTGTCTGCTCCTTTCAGATGGTTCTTTTCCCTGCCTCAGTTTCTACACTGACTAATACTCAGCTGAAGCGTCGGGAGAACCCTCTGTAATCAGGAGCACGCATTCTCTCTCTCTCTCCCTGTGTGTGTGTGTGTGTCCCTCTAGACTCCTGCCTGCACCTGCCCAGCTCTGGGAGATGACCAGGAGGGATCTGCCGAGTTCCCTCTCCCTGCACTGCGGCCTGGAAACACTCTATAGGCACTAAGTTGGGCACACACGGGGCTAATCTCAGTTATCTCCCCGCTCTCTGGGGATCAGTGCCCTGTGCTGCGGATGTCCAATATCTGGAACCATCGTTACATATATTTTATCTAGTTTTTGGTTGTGTCAGACAGAAGCTCCACATCTCCCTACAAAAGGGGATTTGGAGCAGGTGTTTGTTTCTCTTGTGATTCAACTCCTTTATATTCTGACTCCTTTGCAGCTTAAACCCAAGTTGGAACCAGAAAGCTATTCCAGAGGGCTGAGCTGGACAGAATCCACATAAAGGGCCCAATATCAGTGGGCTAATTGTCAGATGCAAGGTATTTTAAAAATGTTAAATTCCATTCATGTGGTTGTATCATAAACTCACTTATTCATTCATTCATCCATTCAACAAACATTTGCTGAGAGCCTACTATGAGCCAGGCTAAGTGCTAGTGTTAAAGCATTAAACACAATAGCTGTGGAGTAGGGAAAGGTCAAATGAGTAAATACATTGATAAGAACATTTTAGATGGTGGTAAATGCTGAACTAGATGAAGAAGATGCATGGACCAACACATATCCTTGAGTACTTGTCTAAAACCTGACCCAAATATCCCCATGCCTAGGTGGACCTGCTCCGCCATTTCCACAGAGGGAATCAGACAGAGCAGTGAGATGGAGAGCGATGGCAGGGTGGGTGGTCAGAGATGCTGAGGCCGAATGACAAGAGTCTACATCTGTTGCAGTTGGAGGGAAAGCGCCTTCCAGGCAGAGGAAACTGCAAACGCAAAAGCCCTACTTTGGTATCTCCTTTTCCTCCCTGGCACATGTGCATGCACCCACACACACCTGAACACTTGTAAATACTTTTCATTTCTACATTTCCAGGCTCCCAAAGATAGTTCTTACTCAGGAATTCAAGTGGAGTTCAACAGGGCCAAGATGCGAAGGGATCAGGGTCCCAGCCTCAACCCTTCTGAGCCTGATGGCTCATCTCTACTTCTCAATGTCATTGTGAAGATGAGATATACTCTCTGAATTTATTTTGCTCACTATAAGCAGGAGCATAAGTCATTTCAATAGTATTAGTAAGTAACACTTCATAAGTAATATTCAATAGTATTAAAAGGCCAGCTTAAAATGTTTACCTAGGGTGGTGATTGCTGGGGGAGGGGAGTATAAGGGGACTAAATAGTAATAGGAAAAACAACAATAAAGATTATTTTTAAAAATGTTTACCTAGGGAGGAGCTACCAATTGATACTGAATTTTTATTTTTTTCAAAAGTAGAAAAATTACTTCCATTTTAGCAAAAAGATAATCATCCCACCTACATTTGGGTTCCTGTAGCTGGTCAGAGGTTATCAGTATAATGTAAAGGTCAAAAGTACAGGCCTGCATGGAAGTGCTGTCTTTGACACATATCTGCCATGTGACCTTGAGCAGATTGGTCTCTGAGGAAAACCTGGACCTGCCTCACTAGGTATCTGAGGATTAGGTGGGATAATGCCTTCAAAGGGCATCCCTAAGTCCCCACTGAGGGACAGTCACTGCCTGTCTGCAAGGAAACTCCCATTCTTCAGCTGCTGAGAAAACCCTTCCACTCTGACATCTCAGCTAAAAATAGCATTCCGTGTTCACCATGTGAGCAAGAGGCTCCTCTGGCTCTTCTATCTCCAGTCTATGACTCTCCAGTTCTCCAGTCTCCAGACTCTCCAGTTCTCTCTCCAGTGCCATCCAGTCTATGGTTGGATGACTATAAAGTGAGGAAGAACAGAGTCTGCACCGAATGCCCAGCCCACCCCCAGGGCCTGAGAAGGAACGCTGCTGACGCACCGGCACTGTGCTTGCTTGGCTCAGATGTGGGCAGTCGCTGTGGGTGTCAGCATGGACGCACAGGCAAACCCAGGCAGCCCGGCTTTGCTTGCTTACGGGCCCCAGAGCAGCAAACGCAAGAGCCATATTTGCACAGCCCGTCTCCACAGCAACAGGAAAGTCAAGGGGCAAGACATTCCTTAAACTGGTAGAAAAATCCTCTGCCCCCTCCCTGTGCTTTCAGGTGAGGAAAACATTCCAATCCTGAGCAGTGAGCAGATCCTCAAAGGTCAAAGCTTTAGTAGAAAAGCCAGCCAGAAAATCTAAGGCCAAAACACACATAGTTTGAACAATACAACTATGGGTTTAATTTTGTTTCTGGAAGGTAATGTGACCAAGGTCTACGCATTGTTTAGTTGGTGGAAACAAGGCCAAAGATCATCACTCCTGGCTGGTGGCAGAGAAGCATGCAGCTGAGGACAGTAAGGGGACAGGCCACACAGAGCATCGTCATCCACACTGCTCACTCCAGAGCTGCTGGGGTTGGCCTTTCACTGGAAGGCTATAAACAACTATGCAAGGAAATCTTTAGGACAGAGAACTAATCTCCTAATTAATAAAAAGACCAAAGACTTTCCCCAATGATGCTGCCACAGCACCCAAAATTCTCATGCTGTCCACTTCTTCAGATAAGTCACCAGTGGTCTCAGTCCCAAAGTCACTGTTCCTGCAAAGTTAACACAGTGAACTATTAGCAGCCATTGCACCATCACTCGGATCTGTTTCTTGGAAGCTCCTTTCAACCAGCAGGACCTCGAAGACTGCGACAAAAGACAGACAAGCTCTGTTGGGGAAAAGAACTGGCAGATGGTGCACATGTGGCCCACAGGACAGGCCCAGGGGGAGCCGGGAGCATAAATAGGGGCATTGGGTGCCTGGGAGACGCTGCGGGGAGGAAGACTTCCCAGAAGAAGGGGAGGGAAAGGTTGAAAGTGTAATGAAGACCAACTTCATGTTTTGCCTAGAATCTACCTTTTTTTGTTAGGCCTAAAAATTCCCATCATAACAAGGTCATAGTAACAGCTGCTCACTTTGTCTTTCTGCTCAGCAGACACCACGACCCTGAGCACAATATGTCTCAGCAAGATGCATGGAGCCCGCAACTTCAGAAGGACCCTTATTCAAAGTTGCAAAGAAAAATGTCCCGGACCAGATAGACCACACATTAACCCTATCTCCAGAAATACACAGCAAATGCCCAAAGTAAGTGCTAAGGGGGTCTTAGGGTGGGGATGCGTCCTCTTCCTTCACTGCTGTAATCCAAGGACCCACTGAGTTCTCACCAAATGTAAAGTAAACATGTAAGAGTCACTCGGTATTGTTTTCCTTGCTGTAGACACCTACCTGGTGTCTACATCCAGTCTTCACACAGAAAACCTGAGAGATACTTTTAAAATATAAGTCGGACCATACTCAAAACCCTCTAATGGATTTCCATTCCATGAGGAATGAAATCCAAAGCTTGTGTGGTGGCTCTGGAAGCCATGTGTGCTGTGGCTCTGCAATTCTCTCTCCTCCCCCATCCCAGCCTCTCCTGCTCTCTGTGCTCCATCCTGACTGGACTCTCCAGTGTCTCCAGCACCCCAACTACACTCCTGCCTCAGGGCCTTTGCACTTGCTGTCCTCTGTGCCTGAAATAATCTTTCCCCCCACACAGCTGCATGGCTGTCTTTATGTAGGTCTCTATTCAACTATAACCCCATCACCATGTCATATAAGACTGGATCCCACCCCTCCATCAATCCCTCCCTAGCCTTTTACTCTGCTTTGTTTTTCTTCACAGTTTCCTTCTTAGCTTACAACACTTCACAGTACCTGATCCATTAAACACTTCTTCAGGAACTTGTTTGTTTTCTGACCCTCCTTCAACCATGTAACCTTTAGGAAAGCAAGGACTTTGTGTGAAAGTTGGATGAGATCTCTAAGGCCAGCCTCCCAGCCTTTGTCATCATGTTATGTTACATGAGGCACAAAGTGGTAAAGGCTGGTGGCTGTGGCCATGAGTGAGAAACATGTGACGCAAACAATGGAAAGGAAGAAAAAGTAAGATTTGGCAAAAGGCTGGATAGGATGTGAAAGGGGGACGATCAAGAGAGAACGGAGGCTGTGAGCCCAGTGGTCTGAAACTGCATGTGCTATCCAGCATGGTGACCACCAGCCACACGTGGCCAGGGAGCACTTGAAATGTGGCTAACCCGGATGAGGTGGGCTGTCAGTGTGAAATGCACACTGGATTTCAAAAAAAAAGATGCATGTAGAACATCTCAATGATCTTTAAAGTATTAATCACATGTTGAAATGATAACATGGTGGATATACTAAATAAAATATATTACTAAGATTAATTTCACCTGTTTCTTTTTGTTTATTCACATAGAAACAAAAAAATTTCAGAAAAATGTAACCAGAAAATTTCAAGTTACATATGTAGCCTGCACTGTATTTCTGCTGGAGAAGGCTGGTCTAAGGTATAAATAGTGGTGCCATTTGCAGAAAGAGGAGAGCAGAGACGATAAGGGAATATATGTATTATTAGTAACAACATGAGGCTATAGTGAGGCTTGAACACCCACTTTCCAAGAACTTAGAAACATGGGGAAAAAGCTGTCCTTGGGGAATTGGGGTGGTGGATAGACTCATATAATTGGATCAAAGCTGAGATATACAGCATAGCCTTAAAAAACTAGAATGGTTTTCTGCCCAAGAGAGTGGGACCAGAACTTGCCATAATGTATTTATATAACTTGAGAAAAAAAATGCATCAGTCACAAGGAGCATTTGTCAGCAGCAGAGCATGAGAAAAAGGATCTTATCAAAGGTGAACATGGGCAGTACCTATCAAAGCACTGCCCAGGGGATAGATGTCTGTCCAGGCTTTCTTAGTCTGAAGCCATTAAGCAAAAGACCCCAGAGATTAGGGGGACCATCTAATTTACTGGCCAAACCAAGCCACTGTTGACAGCATAAAGGGCATTACTAATTATTGGGCTGGGACAATACACCAGGACTGTCCCAAGGAAATCTGGGCCTATGGTCACCCTACCTCAACTTATTGTTCTCATTGCAGCCCTCTGATTATACCAAATGTGACTGAGGCTAAGACATATATTTCTTAATCTATTTTTTTAGAGAGAGTGGATGGGAAGGAGAAGGAGAGAAACATCAATGTGTGAGAGATACATCAATCAGTTGCCTTTAACATGTATCCTGACCAGCGACCGAACCTTCAACTCAGGCATGTACCCTACTGAGAATTGAACCAGTGGCCTTTTGCTTTGCAGGACGGTGCCCAACCAACTGAGCCATACTAGTCAGGGCCATTTTTAAATGTATTGACATTACTAAATATTGGAATGCTTCTTACAGTTGATATGGGCACTTAATATAGGGTTTCCTTCTCTCCCCGAAACTGTTATTAATTTAATAGTATATTTTATGGTCAATGACATCTTACAATCAAGGTTACAGAGTAGTTTGTTTCCCAATGTGGTATGACATAAAGGAGAATTCACTGATCAGAGTAGGAATGCCCTCCCCTAAGCATTTATTTCCATTGGAAAATAACAGGTAAGTAACTTGGTATTAAGCACTGGTTCTTGCGAGCTAGGTTGGTTTGAACTGTTCACTTAAGACTGGGTTCTGAGTCTGTGTAGGGCCCAAGTCCAGATCAAGGACTGGGGTGAATTTACTGAGGTCATGCTGTCCCACAAAGACTATTTGGAAAATCCCCAGCTTCACCCAGGGGATAATCCTCGGTGCCACCATCGTGCACCATCATAACCTTGCCTAGTGGAAATTGGTGGAGGCAGTAAGACAACGAACCTGGTCTAGATCTGTTGGGTTTCAACGGCCAATAAGACATTAAAATGGAAGTGGGGCTGGAAGTATAACTCCCATGAGATGTGTATAGGTTACACATAATCAGAAAAAGAAATTATTTTGCTTTTGTCCAATATAGCTGCAATTCAGATAAACCACCAGAGGTAGGAAATGAGTATATGCAATTAACAAAGAAGTTTCTGGGGTGTAAACAGGCTTCACCCTACGGGCCATATTGGAAAGACTAGTGTTGGCTTAGTGTTTGCAGCCTCTTAGGAATATATAAATCTGGGTAAGAGCACTGTGGTTGATTAACCACACCTGATATTGGCTCAGAAGTGGGGTATGATATGGAATTAAAGTATAATCATATTGGAAGTATTGTAAAATGTTATTAAAAATGCATTCCTTCAACAAAATAAATGATAGTATGATAATATGTAAAATGAGAAAAACAGTTGAAATCAACTTACTTATTTTGTCCTATTGTCTCAAAATCCTTCACAACAATTCCAAGGGAAGATGAAAAGTCCAGTGGCACACCTCTCAAGTCAAACTCCAAAATCTGTCCAAAGAAAGGTTATGAAAACAAAACAAAAGTTAAAAGGATCAGGAAATACAATGAAATGTACTAACACTGAAAGTTGGGTTATTAGCTTCACCAATGACAATCCTTCAAACTACTCAATTCTATAATTAGATGGAAGTGATTAACTGATAAATTAAATTCTAAACTTGGAGGCTGCTGAGCATTGTGGGAAAATAAACCAGACTTAGCCTGGAAGGACCTGGAGACAGCTCCTCGATTCCCATTTGCCAGGCTCTGTGGCATTGGACCAATCACCAACCTCTCTCCCATGATCAGAGAGCTGAACACCTACCACGCTTATAGTGAGAATAAAACAAAACGTATGCATGAAAACGTTTTCTTCAATGGTTATTTTTAAATTACTTGCTCTTCCTAAACATATTATTATGCAAGAGATGAATACTCTAGAAAACACTTTCCAAAATGCACTGATCCCTCATTTGAGTCCCACGGTGGTTAGTGCTATAGTCAGATGAGACCTTCATCTTAATGCAACAAATTGCTGCCTGATGACAAATGTTAAAAAAAAAAAAAATCAACATAGAACCACTGATGCCTTTGATTGATTGTTCAATAAATGACTTAACACAGTGTCTACTGACAACTTAATTCTGTGTAACAGGTCTGGAGTGGATGGAGAATTGTCTCATAGTTCATATGAGAACATGCTCACTAATCCTAATAGGTGTGGGGTTGGCACTTCGTTCGGTTAGATTTCAGTTATAAAACTGCAGTTCGAAAGGTTGCCTGATAAATCCTTTTGCAATATGAGGGGGGAAACCTGATGGAAACAAAATGGGGTGAGGATGATGCCCATGGAGGGCACACCTGCTCACATGATCACACACCTCTCAGCTGTCGGCCATGTGCACGGACCTCTGATAGGAAGACACTTGCTAGGATTCCTGAAAAGCCCGAAGCACTAAATGTGCACATTCATGTACTTTTATTTGATCCCTGGAGCTCTGTGTAAGGGCTTTTCAGAAAGGCATTAGGAAGTTTTTTGTTTTTACCTTAAGTGAGAAGGTGTGGTCTTTATCTTATAGAGATGTTGAAACTAGTTGGGAGGGGTCTTCACAGTCTCCAGACTCAGTGAAAATATCAAAGACATTTATCACTGCACTTATCCAGGGAGGTGTGACTGGCTTTTGGAAAAAGTAATGGGCCCGATGACCAACTTTTCAAAACTTAGCACAGGAAAATCCTACTCAGTGGAAAGAATTCAAATTTTCACATCTTTAAATATATTAAACACCAGCAGAGGTGGTAAATAAATTTCATTATATCCCTTCAATACCATATTACATCATCATTAAAAATGCTTTTGAATGAAATGATGTGTATGTGCTCAGGATATAATAGCAAAAAAAAAAGAATAGGAAACTGTACTTGCTTCCTATTTTTATATAGCTAATTTGCTAATTTTAAGACATCAAATTTTATTAAATATATTCACTCAATAAGCATTTCTCTTTTTTAATATATTTTATTGATTATGCTATTACAGTTGTCCCATTTTCCCCCCTTCACTCCCCTCCACTCTGTACACCCTCTCCCACCCATATCCCTCTCTTTAGTCATGTCCATCTGTCATACTTATAAGTTCTTTAGCTTCTACATTTCTCATACTATTCTCACCCTCCCCCTATCTATTTTCAACCTACAATCTATGCTACTTATTCTCTGTACCTTTTCCCCCTCTCTCCTCCTCCCACTCCCCTGTTGCTAACCCTCCATGTGATCTCCATTTCTGTGGTTCTGTTCCTGTTCTAGTTGTTGGCTTAGTTTCTTTTGGTTTTGCTGTAGGTGTGGTTGTTAATAATTGTGAGTTTGCTGTCCTTTTACTATACATGTTTTTTCTTTATCTTCTTTTCTTAGATAAGTCCCTTTAACATTTCATAAAATAAGGCTTGGTGATGATGAACTCCTTTAACTTGACCTTATCTGAGAAGCACTTTATCTGCCCTTCCATTCTAAATGAAAGCTTTGCTGGATAGAGCAATCTGGGATATAGGTCCTTGTCTCTCATGACTTGGAATACTTCTTTTCAGCCCCTTCTTGCCTGTAAGGTCTCTTTTGACAAATCAGCTGACAGTCTGATGGGAACTCCTTTGTAGGTGACTGTCCCCTTATCTCTTGCTGCTTCTAGGATTCTCTCCTTTATTTTTACCTTGGCTAATGTAATTATGATGTGCCTTGGTGTGTTTCTTCTTGGGTCCAACTTCTTTGGGGCTCTCTGAGCTTCCTGGACTTCCTGGAAGTCTATTTCCTTTGCCAGAATGGGGAAGTTCTCCTTTATTATTTGTTCAAATACGTGTTCAATCTGTTGCTTTTCTTCTTCCCCTTCTGGTACCCCTATAATTTGGATGTTGGAACATTTAAAGATGTCCTGGAGGTTCCTAAGCTTCTCCTCATTTTTTTGAATTCTTATTTCTCCATTCTTTCCTGTTTGGTTGTTTCTTTCTTCTATCTGGTCCACTCTATTGTTTTGAGTCCCAGTTTCCTTCCCTTCACTATTGGTTCTCCGTGCATCTTCCTTCATCTCTTTTATGGTAACCTGCATTTTTTCATCTAATTTGCACCCAAAATCAACCAATTCTGTGAGCTTCCTGATCACCAGTGTTTTGAACTGTGCATATGATAGATTGGCTATCTCTTGGTTGTTCAAAAGGATGAGTCCTGGGCATTGATCTGTTCTTCTGTTTGAGACATGTCTCTCCCTCTCTTTTTTTTTTTGGTCTGGTCGCTCCCATTAGGGTGAGGGGCGGAGCCTTAGGGGTTCACCAGGGCTGGGCACCCCAGTCACTAGATTGTGAAACGTTATATGTGGGGGCGGGGGCAGGGGCGGGAGGGTATAATGGCAGTAGCTCCGTTCTCCTGGGACCTCAGTCCCTTCTCTGGGATACTGGGTTGTGCGCTCTACCTGGTCCACAATCGCCGCCTCACTGGGTCCACCGGCTGCCGCTTGCATACTCAGGGTCCACCCGCTGCGATCTTGTGCGCCCCAGATGGCTTATGCGCTCCCGGTTGCCTTATGTGCCCAGTTCTCCCTGCTCTCCACGAGCTGCGACCCGTGCCGGCTGCTCCTCTCCACCCCTCCTACTGGTCTGGATGAACGGGCCTACTTCAACTTCTTGGCTGTCTGACTTCCATTCAGATAAATTCTCTCTCTGTTCTGGGTGTTATTCTGCCTCTAAATTGTTGTTGTTCTAATCTTGGTTGTGCGTGGAGGTACAGTGCATTCACCTATGCCTCCATCTTGCCAGAAGTCCTCAATAAGAATTTCTTCATACACCCCAGATGTTAACAGCAGTTGCTTCTGGATAGTGGAACCAAAGGTAATTTTTTATGCTGATCTAAAGTTTTCAAAATTTCTACATTAAATATGTATTATTTTATCAACATAAAAACAGTAAATGTCTTGACTCAGCCAGACAGACAAACTATCATGTGATACACTCTTGATTAGTCACATGCAGACATGTTTTTAATTATGGAGCTTTCCCTGTGGGACTCTGGAGATGATCTAATACCACCACTTGCTCTACAGATGTGCCTGCATTGGCAACACGACTGGACCAAGGTTACAGCGCAAGCTCAAGGTTGTTGCAGGCTCGAGTCCAACCTTCTTCACTGTCATCCAGGCTCCACTCGCCACACCTCTACTGTACAGGAGATGTCACTGTGTTACATCTCCTTGAACTGCATCGCAGTCTCCATGGCCACAGAGGGGGATGGAAGGGGCAGGGGCGAAATGCAGTGATTCTCCTTCCAAAGGGGAGAGTTCACCTCTCACCAAAGATGGGACAATCAGATATAGCTTATCCATTGAAACAAAGTTAAAAAACAAAAATGAAGTCACCTCATTCCAGACAGGATTGAGTTCATTATCAACTTTTTTTGTTTTCTTTTTCTCATCTGCAAATAAAAAATAAGAGATATCAATCAATTAGAAATATTTATAGAGCACATACCATTCCTTAGTTCACTCAAAGAGCATTTCCCCCAAGGGCCCACGATGTGCCTGCATTTCCCTGTCCTCTGCCTAGCTAGGGGCTGTCTGAATCAAAGCATTCCAAACTGAACAGCATTTTTTTGGTCTAAAACGTTTTTCCTACACTTAAATCTAGGGATGGGCAGCTTAAAATCATGGAAATACCATGATCCCCTGCCTCTCCCGCAGACCACGATTACCCAGGGCCTCTGTGTCTCCAGCTTTTTTGTAGAAAGAAGCCAACAAAGCTAACCTTTGGCGCACCCGTGGCACCATTTTATAAGTGAGGACACGGAGACTCAAAGGAGTTAAGAACTGTGGCCGAGCTCGCCTGCGGCAGGGGTGCCCCAGCAGACCTGGAATTTCAGCTCTGAAGCCCGTGGTGCCTCTGCCTGTAATAAGACCTCAACGCAGTTTACAGATTAAGCTGGACTTCCTCCCACAGGCCTCTGCACAAAGTAATTCATGCATAAACTCTTTCAAGGAGCGACAGAGAGCTGGGGGTTTCCTTTACCCCGGCCCACCTTTTCTGAGGACACAAGATCTTCTTTCTCTGTGTCAAAGACTACTGTCTAGTACACCCTCCTAAGTCCACCTAAGTTTTCTCGGATCAAAGTCCACAGAGCAGGGGCTTCTATTAGGCCTCTAAGTCTCCAGATCCTTACCAAAATAAAAGTTAATGTTTGAGCACAAAATGCTTTGTAAGCATTAGCTCATCTGTTTTCAGAAAACCGAGGTTTTTTCTCTTGCATGTCTTTTACTATTACACAAAACACCACATGTATGGCTGGGGGCAGGAGTAGGGTAGGGCAGGGAGTCCCCCACCCAGCAATTTTCTGGGACACCAGGAAGTGTTATTACACAAAACATGTATGGCTGGGGGCAGGAGTGGGGTAGGGCAGGGAGTCCCCCACCCAGCAATTTTCTGGGACACCAGGAAGTGTTATAAAATTTAAATGCATTGTGACCCTGAGATAGCATCAGGGTTCACTGGTTAAGGGTTCAATCCCACAAGAATGCCACCCCTCCAAGGTCAGACACCAAAAGCAAAGTCAGGTTGTCACCTGTGCTTCTGACATTCTGACAGTCTGGCAATCAATCTGAGGTTTTTGTGACCCCTTCCTGAGTTCAATTACTCTTCTAGAGCACACCACAGAACTCAGGAAATCACTCATGTTTACCCATGTATTAAAGGCTGTAATAAAGGATACAGACCAAGAGCCGGGTGAGAAACATAGAGCAAGGCCTGGTGGGGGCGGGTCCCGAGCTTCTGCCCACATTGGAGTTAGGGTGCACCACCCTCCCACTGTGTGGATGTGTACCCTTACCTGGAAGGTCTCCAAACCCCATACTTTTGGGACTTTATGAAGGCTTCATCAGGTAAGCATGATCAATTATTAACTCCATTTTCATCCCCTCTCCAACCAGAGGAGTGGGGGGTTGGGATGAACATTCCAGGCTTCTTATTCTGGCTTGGTCTTTCTGGTGACCTGCCCTCCCCCAGGAGTCCACCCGGAGTTGCCTCATGAGAACAAAAGATGCTCCTACTGCTTTTTAGGAATTTGCAAGGGTTTTAGGAGTCCTGTGCCAGGGACAGGGTCAAAGACCAGCTATCAGGACAAGATATGCTTTATGCTTTAATCACCTAGGGAATCACAAGGGTTTTTGGAGCTCTGTGCCAGGAATGGGGTTGGAGGAGACCAATACATGTATTTTCTATTGCTTACTATTCTTCTTTAGAACCCTAGGAGGTATGTATGATTATCTTCATCCCCCTTTCACAGCCAAGGAGACTGAGAAGCTGAGTAATGCATTCAGAGTCACCCAGTTAGTAAGTAGCAGGGCTGGGTTTTGAACCCGGGCAGTCTCCCATTGGTGGCCCCACTTTGAACCATTCCTCAGCTTCCCCTCTACTAACATGAAATGTAGGAGGTAGCATGTTTCGTTAAGCCGAATGCCACTCTGATAAGGCTCCCAACACACACCAGCAGTGGGACTAACCACCTCATTCTTCCAAGACCTCAGCATAGCAAAGTCATGAATCATAACCCTCCCTCTGCTAAGCATGAATTTTTCCACTTGAGTGGGCTCCCACAGCCTCGCTGGCTTCCCTTTCCAAACTGCAGCATGACCCTACTCATCAGCTTGTGCCTAGACCTACACAACTTAGCTCTGACTGTGGTCTTTCTATGCGGCCTCCACAGCCCCTCGCTCGATCTGACCCTGACGTCACCCGGCAGCTGTCCTGATTTCCTCTCCCACACTTCCCTGTTGGGCCCACTCACCCCTCCCCTCATCCGACAGAAACCTCTCAATCTTCCTCTCTGGTTACAGTACCAGAAGTGTACTTGAGAGAAACAGGGTCCGTGCAAAGGATTTTTAAACTGACAGAGCTGGACGAAATGGCTTCTTACCCACAATTACAGCAGCTTCCTCTAAACAACCACCGACAGGTGCCAGGCTGTGCTTCCTACTGCATGTCTCTAACTCCTTAAGACGACCCTGCAAGGTCCTCATTTTACAGACAAGGAATTGAGAGAAGCTGGTTCACTTGTCTGAGGTCATAGAGCAAACAAGAAAACACAGCAGAATCTGAACCTACATCTTTTTGGCTCCAGACCTGAGGGAGTGTTTGCTACCACATCACAGTGACTCACGGAAGCTGCCAGAAACATTGAATAAAGAAGACGCATAAAATGAAACATTCATTCAAAGTACTGATTTTAATGCCTAGTTTACTATACATAACTGTAATTACTTAATTAATGAATGTGCTATAAACTCAGGAAAGAATTGTATTTTTTTAAATCACTGTTGTATTCTCAGTACAAAAAGTGATGCCTGGTATAAAATAGTTTCTCAATAAACTATTGGTAAATGAATGACTGAGTGAATTGTCACATAGTAAGAACTCAATAAACTCATAATAAGAACTATGGGAGAGAAGAAGGTACATAACTATCATATGTGTGAGGGGTTTGGCATCCTGGGCAATGGCCATGGGGAAGTCCAAAGTCAGGTTTCAGGGCATTCTGAGACTCTCTAAGACTTTTTGCTCCAACACACAAAATATTAACTACACCTGTAAGTTTTTCGGGGAGAGAGTTTATTGCTCTCATCAGATTCTCAAATGAGGTAGTGAACTTGACAAAGGTTAGGAATTCCTGCTTTCTACAGTATGAAATGAGACTGTTAATCTCCCTCCACTCACCACTGCCCTTGCTGCCATAACCAGGGCTGGGTGGTTAGAGAATCGTGTCAGGAAGGAATGAATCTGGACCCTGAGACCATAGCAGACCTTTAAGAGAAAAGACAGGCTATTGCAAGAGAACCCAGTAAGTAAGTAAAGCAAGGAGAAGGCAGCAAATAATTTTCAGAAATTGGGCACAGGGGCTCGTGGTGCTGCTCGAGTCACTGAAGGATGGTACTGAAGCCAAATTTCACTCCCCAAGAATCCAGGCAGGGAGCTAGGCAGGAGCAAAGTTGCCAGAGAGATTGTGGAAAGAGGCACCACTTGCTCATCCAAATTGAATCCCAAGCCTGGTTACTGACCTGGGAATCTCAGTAGGAGAAGCAGCATTGCAAGGCTCTCTTGATGCTGGGGCTGTTATTACTGACCCTCCCACCCTCTGTAGGGACAGGAGTGATCCAGGGTCAGCAGTTGAAGAGTGTGAAAAAGGTTCCTTTTTTATTCATTCATTTTTCAAACATTTATTAAGCACCTACTGCCTGCTAGTAATTGGGGAAACAAAAGAGCGTAAGATAATTCCTGGTCTTGAAATGGTCACGGATGGGGTGGATGAGCTACTGAATCGGGGAACCACACAAATCCTTATGCATGTTTTCACCAAGTAGCAAAAAGCCCCACTGTGCTCTTGCCTGTTTCATTCTCTTGATGGAGTTTCCAACATTTCCCATGACCCTCTTACATGAGAGTCAGTAATGGGAATAATGTCTGGCCAGGCCAGGCCAGACTAAGGGACCTCATAGCTCAGCCCATGGGCATGATCCAGTGAGTAAGTTCTTACAAACCTTAATTCACATCTTCAATCTTCCATCCAACAAATATCTTTGAAATATCACTTGCCATGTGACAAGTGAGCTGGACACTGTGGGAGATACAAAGATACTCAAGACAAAGTTTCTGCCCTCAGGTGGTCCAGTGGGGATGTAGTTGTGGCCAGGTGACTGATACAGACAAAAGGCTTCAGTTGTCATCAGAGGGATACAGACGAAAACACAAATTCAGAAGAAGGGGAGGTGAAGTTAGGCTGTGGGCTCCCAGAGAAAGCAGAGGCTGAGCTGGGAATCAAAGGACAAGGATGGATTAAATGTGGAGCTGGGAAGAAAATGTCACTCCAGGTGGAGGGAAATAGAGTGGGCAGGTCAGCCATGGAGGTGGAGAGAACAGGTCACGTCTGGGGACACTGCACAGCCCAGCTGGCTGGAACCAAGGGACGTGGAGGGGAATAGAGGCAACCAGGCAGTGTGGAAAGGTTATGGTCACACTGTGAAGCCGTGAATGCCAGGCTAAGGTTCATTTGGCTGGTACAAGCCACTTAGGAAAGAGGGTGTTAGAAACCAGACTTTATAACATCAAAAGTTCATAATCTAGCAAAAAAAAAAAAAATCAAGCTGCCCAACAACTCTTCCAGCATATGTTCCTGAACACATGACTCGGTAGTGCACTGAGAACAAAGAGGACTGTTTGAGTCCAGGCAGATGTAGGTTGACCACAAACCAGGTGAGACTATTCAAGCGGAACTTCCTGCCGCTGGCACACAACGTTCATGCTAATGGCACTGCCCTATAGGGGGCGCTCACTTCCAACCAGACATGCAGTAAATCCTTCACTTATTTCATTTAATCCTCCTAACAATCCTAAGTGGTAAACTCCGTTATTATCTGCAGTCTGCAAATGAGCAAAGCAAGCCTGAAATGATTAGGTAAATTGGCTAATGTCATAGAGCTAGGAGGTGTTCAAGAGGAAAACCACAGGCCCAAAACGGCATCACTCATGCTGAAAACCCCTGACACCAAACCTAGATTTAATACCTGATGGAACTGCAGTTTCAACCTCTCCCAGAAACATAAGCTTAATCAACCAGTCTGGCGTGTCTGGTCAAGCACTAGCAATCTGTCATGTGGGCCCCAAAGAAGATCCATCCCCTGCTTCTCCCCAAAGAAGAGGCACTCTTCCTGTTAAAAACCCTTCTGCTTCTCTTATCTCAAAGAAAAGATTTCTGCACCTCAAAATAATCTTTTCTTTTTTGTTGTGAATAGCTCCCTTACACCCTTCTTCCTATAAATACATTCCATTTCATACAGCTCCCCAGAGAGCCCCTCTATATAGTTGCTAGATGTGCTGATTCCTGAATCACTTAGTAAAGCCAATTAGATCTTCAGATTTATTCACTTTAATTCATTTTTTTAACAGATGAAATGATCTAACTCAGGACTAGTCTGCTTCTAGACCCCATGCACTGAACCACTGTACCTCTTATCTCCCTAGCTAATAGGGGAAGATTAGGTCTCTGGAATTAGCTCCTATCCTCCTGGACAAAAACCAGTTCTCCCTTTTGGTCTCCATTCTGGAGAATCCCTTCCAAGTAGGAGACCAATTTTTATCAAAGTGTGCATTCATTGCATTTTTGTTGAAAGCCTATTCTTACAGATAAACATGTTAGCCGGAAAAAAAAAGTAGATAAAAATTCCCTTTTTTTAAAGTAGATAAATTCCTTTCTTAGCAGCCAGAAAATCACACATTTATGTTATTCAATTATTCAATCCCACCTCTTTTAAAAAAGGTTAAAATAGCAGGGACTAAACATCAGATTAAATGATGGAAAACTCCCCTTCATCTCACACGTCCTCCTGTTCCCACTCTAATTTCATTCAGATGACTGTTTCTTCCTAAAAGGAATTAAATACTTTCAACCCAGAACATAACAACAGGCTCGAATACAGAATACACCCTAGACCAGCACTCAGAGAATTCTTTGGGACATTTCCTGTTTTCTGATTAGCTATGCCTGCTTCTCTCAGTTCTGTGAAGGTCACCATCACAGTAATCGACCTGCATGCCAACTTCTGAGTAACGTTTCCCTGAGCGCTGAACAAGCTCTCTTTGCCAAGCCACCGCGCACCCTCTTGCACGGAACCATTTCCTTTGCTGTTCACCTACCAGACAGTGTGTTGGACTCACACTGAAAAGACTCGGGAGTCAGAGACTCCCATGACTCCTAAGCCTGGGCTACTGTGAGGACCAGTGTGAGGGGTACTTTCATGTGTCAACGTGGCTAAGCTGTGAGGCCAGTTGTTTGGTCAAACACTGGTCTAGATGTTGCTATGAAGGCCTTTTATAAATGTGATTAATGTTCACAATGAAATTGTCTTCAAGTAAAACATAACTTTTCATAATGTGAGTGAGCCTCGTCCCAATAGTTTGAAGGCATTAAGAGCAAAAACTGAGGTTCCCTGGAGAAGGAATTCTGCCTCAAGACTATATAACAGAAATCCTGCCAGAGTTTTTAGCCTGCTAGACTGCCCCACAATTTTGAGACTTGCCAGCCCCCTACAATCGCACGAGCTATTTCCTTCTCTCTTTTTCTCTCTGTCTTTCTGTCTCTCTCTCTAGGTCCCTAGGTCACACACATACACAAAGTCAACCATTATTTGGCTAAAATTTCACAGGCTTCCTCCCCAACCCCCACTCCCAAAGCTCATTCATGTGTGGTTAACAGTTATTAAGTATAGCCCTGGCTGGTGTGGCTCCGTTGGTTGGGCATCATCCCACAAAGCAAAAGGTCACTGGTTCAACTCTGGGTCAGGGCATGTACCTGGGTTTCAGGCCTGGTCTTTGGTTGGGGTGCTTACAAGAGACAACCAATCAATATTTCTCACACATCCATGCTTCTCTCCCTCTCTTTCTCCCTGCCTTCCCCTCTCTCTAAAATAAATAAATAAATCTTTAAAAAAAAGTTTATTAAGTACTCTGAACTAGTCACTGTTCCCAGTGTCTTCCATGGACTTTCTCATTTACTCTTTACAACAATCCTAAAAAGGTAAATTCTATTATGGTCATCCCCAGTTACAAAAGAGGAAACCAAGACACAGAGAGGTTAAGCAATTTATCAGAGGTCACACAGCTAGTAAGTGGTAGAGCTTGGATCCAGAATGGCAGAGAGAGACACAGAGCAGTCTTTAAAGTTGGGGGATTAAGACTAGTGACTCCTTGAAGACTGAAGCTTTATTTTATTAATATTGTTATTCTCTCCAAAGTGCCTACTACATAATAATTCCTCCATGATTTGAGTGCATTGGACTTCATAAGCTCATATAAGCATTATTACTAGAGTTGCTTTAATGATTAAGTGAGAAGACGAATACCAAGTGCTCAGCACAGGGCCCAGCAGGCTCAAAACCAACAAGGGCCATGATTTCTTATTGCAGTACCTGGGCAGCACCCCTTGTGGACCCCAGGGGATTTCCCAGGCAGTGGAGCCCTTCCTGGAGGGCAGGGCCCCAGAGGAAGTGCTCAATGGCACTGGGCACAGCCCTGGCGGAGCGCTTCTCCCCCATGGCTTCGTTCCAGACCTCTGAGGCCTGCCTGAGGCAGCTGGCATGTGGGCAGTGACTGCTTCTCCTTGGCAGTCAGCCTGGCAGCCACCAGCATCGGGGATAATTTCCATAAAAACCAGGAAGGCTCTGGGAAGGGCCTGTAGGAGAGTCCTCTGTCCTCAGGACTTAGAGAAACCTGGGGGAGCTCGAAGACATGCGGCCCACCCAGGCCAGGCTGCCTAACACAGTATCTCTGCCTTTTTGTTTCCTAAACCTGGCTGCCCTCCTGCCCCAGGAGAGGTTGCCAAACGAGTTCTAGGGTAAAGGCATTTTGGCCAAAAGGCAACTGTGATACAAAGCAAGGCTGTTTTTTGTACATTTCTGAAGCAGTCACTGATACTGCTGATAAACAGGGACGCCCAGGCAAAAAGGCAGGCAGGGTCACTGCTCCGCTTTCCGCACCCAGTGCCCCACTGGCCTCTGGAGATGCCCTTTTAGGCGTACAAACTCCTGAATCAAAACCAAATCCTCCAGGAGAACTGTGCTCAAGCCCAGTAGAACTGAGCAACCCATACAGAATCTTCTTCCTAAAAGCTGACCCTAGGGAGTGGTCATGTTCCAGTTCTGCCTACTGCTCAGCTGCAAGTGGAGGAAGCCCAGGCAGGCCAGGCACCCGGACTGGCTGCCTCGATGGAGAACTGAACCATGTGCCTCTTCGGTTGGTTCATTTATTTTGCATGTGAGCATCCACTCTGTGTGGGGCATGCTAAACACATTCACACCTAATCCTTACAAAGGAGGTATTAGAAATCCCCATTTGACAGATGAGGAAACTGAAGTTCTGTGATGTTAACTGACTTGCCCAAGACCCCGGAGCTAGTAAGTAGCAGAGCTAAGCTGCAGCCCCCAATGAGTTTCATTTCCAAACCTGTGCTTTTCACCACCTCCAAGAGCAACAGTCCAGGCAGTGAATTCCAACAGTGAGGAGAGATAAGCAAACGGAAAACTTATTTTTACTTTTTTAGTAACAAAAGAGAGAGAAGGAAAAAGATTTTTTTTAACTTATTTGTTGTTTTATTGGGATATAAAAAGTGAGGACGGTTATAAACCAGAGAACTGAGGTGAGGTGGAATATACCCCTGCCAAGCAAATACTACATTTTTAACACTTTACACACACAGTAATAAGTTAAGAGTTTTAGTCACCAGTAACAAAAGGCTCCAACTCAGTTATCGGAGGAACTGATTCACTGCTAAGCTATGTCAGCTCTGAGCTCCTCGGGCACAGCATGTCATAAAGGGTTTCCTTGACCTGTGGAAACTTACCCCAGGAGGGCTGGGTTTTCTTTCTCTCTTTTTTAAGTCCTTTTGTTATTGGTACACATTCTTCCTGTTTCAGACTGGGTCCACATGACCCCAACACACTGAATAACTCAATCCATTCAGAGGGGAGAGGAAGCGTTCATAATTCGAGTTGGCTGTTTCAGGCACAGGCTGTATCTCCTCTCCATCGTGACCTCAGGGGATACACAGAGAGGCGGGAGTCAGCCAGTCCTGAGTCGAATCCTGAACTGTCTCTGCCTCAGTTTCCCCCTGGGTAAAATAAAGATGATAACAATACCTACTTCCTAACAGTGATGTGAGGGTTAAATAAGATCATATACACAGGTCGGGGCACAGTGGAAGAATTTAATAAAGGTGGCGTAGGTATGCACCACCTTTTAATTTAATAAAGGTGGCGTAGTATGTGGTGGTCACTCAAGCTGTCCACCTGTGCCAGAATCTCCGGAAACCCTGAGTTGCCATGAGCACTTAAAGCACTTCACACGCACTTTCTTTGTACTCCTGCTCATGGAGGGGCTACTGTTCTCTGCACTTTGCAGATGAGACAAGTGAGGTATGGAGACGCTGGGCAGCTGGGAGTGAGAGGAAGTCCTGAACCCTTAACCTCCATGGCTGTTCTCGGCTATGCGTGCTGTCCAACACGGTCATCAATAATCACATGTGGCTTTGCACATTTAAAGCAACTAAAATTAAATACCATGTTTTGCCATGTATAATGAGCTTTTCTTTTGCCCAAATTTGTGCAGAAAAAATAAGGATGCACATTATATATACATGGATAGTACTAATTCTGTATCTGTATAAATGTTTGTAATTCTTTTATTTATGTTTATATGTTAAAAGTATAACTCTAGAAAGCAATAATGATATCATATGCAAAATAATACCCTGGAATACAATAATCAGCTTTGTTTCTAAATATAAATAGATAAAAATTGAAATAAAAAATTAAAACAAAAGTTTTTTTTCCTGAAAGTTTGAGCCAAAAACTTGCATGCACATTATACATGGGAGCACAGTATACACAGCAAAACACGGTAATGTACATAATCCAATCCCTCAATTAGAAACACCAAGGCGGTAGCTGATGTAGTCAAAACCAAGTCACCTCCGTGGTAAACCAAAGCCCCAAGCAAGCTGCCAATGGCGGGGGAGCAGGAGTCGGAGGTCCCACTGAGCAGCCCATGTGCAGGATGCCAGCGCAGGGAGGAGCAAGGCACGAGGCCACACAGTCCCCTGGGGAGAGACTGTGGATACCTCCCTGCCTGACGAGATTCTGGCTCCTGGGAGGCCCATGACTCGGACTCTAGGAGACCTCTCTTTAGCTTTAAGTTTGCACTTTGTGTGTGTGGAGGGGGCAGGGGAGGGGAACAAAATAAAACCCCACATTTGACTTGAGCAAGCTTGAGTGAGTATATGCTCCTTGCAATTAAACAATTCCTGACCGTGACACCTTACCCTTCAGGTGGGACAACCAGGCAGGAAGGGAAGGGCCTTCCGTGAATGAACCACAGTTCAGCTTGGTTGAGGAAATGCCCCCTTTTGACCTTTGGGGAAACAGTTGACTTGTCTTTCATATAACTTTCTATTTCTATGCCTTTCCTCTATCTCTTAGTCGCCTCCCTCCCTCCGGTCTCCAGTGGCTGATGCCTCCTCACTGGCCTCTTGCAGAGCCACCCACCCAGCCCTGTACTCACCCTGAGGGTAAATACTCTCAGGGAGTATTGCATTTGGGAGGAAGGCAGTCTGATGTCCCCATTCACCAAAGGGTGTGAGGAAGGATTGCCCAATTAGCCACCCCAGGGCCCTTTTCTTATTAACGTAATTCAATCAGGCTATTTCCTTGGAATCTTTCATATTTGTTCTTCCTTATGATCCTAGTCTGGAATGAGCTCCTTCTGCCCTGGAAAGCCTGCGCCTCACCAGTAAAACCTCTGCTAAGTCTCTCTGACTGGTACAGCTGACCCTTGAACAACACCGAGATTAGGGGCACTGATCCCGGGCAGTCAAAAATCCACCTGTAACTTTTCATTCCCCTGAAACGTAACTATAGTCAGCCCTTTGCATCTGCAGTTTCAACAGTAGTTTTGAACTATAATTGGGAATCCGTGGTTGGGAATGTGAAAATACTGTTTTCATTCATTCAGTGGATCACTTGAATCCACGGGTAGGAAACACAGTTACAAAAGGCCAAATGCACTTATTGAAAGCAATCCAGGTATGTCTATTGCAGTTTGTGAAAGGACAAAGCCAGCGCCACTTGCTGTTGTGGCGCCATTTGCCTAGCAGGTCTATGACCCTGTTAACCATCACTGCCATTTTACTCTTCTGAGCCTGTGTCCCCAGGACTGGAAATTACTGGAAAGCAAGAACAGGACTAACAGCTCCCAGCAGCCACAGGCAGAAGATAACATTGGAACAAACTGTAGGCTTGAGTCACAAGGCCCCCAACAGCCCAGGGGCCACACAACAGCACCCCCTCCACTCTTTTAAATCCAACTGTAACTCAATAAAAGCTCAAGCCCTCGCCCCTCAGTGCCCGTGTATCTCTCCACACCACGCCCCTCTCCTTCCTTGGAGAGTGAATAGAATCTTTCCTCTATATACTTTCTTCTCTTTGTGAATTCTTTCACAGCCTGAGTCACCAACCACTTTAACAGTTTGTGTCTCATTCCCGTGTTCTAACTAGTCAGTTTCCTAGGCCTAGAAAACCAAAGGATGTTATGTTTACTTTTCTAGACCTGATTCCTCACATGCTGTCTGGTGCATTACGGGACCTCCTTAAAGTAAACAGTATCAAAAAGGAAGGAAATTTAGGGATTCCCATGTGTGATTTCACATATATATTCATTTAATCCTCAAATGACCCTGCAAGGTAGGTTATTAAGAACGCTGAAGCTGAAGATGTTGATTCATTTGCTCATGAGTACACAGGGAGTAAGGGGTAGGAATTGGGGTTCTCATTCAGGCACTCCTGGCTCCCAAGCCCAGGGCCTCCGCACCTTCATGAGGGTTTGCAATCTCATGCCTAATGCTCAGTCAGCTGATAAGCCTTAAGGTGCCAGATGCCCAAGAAGTTACTTATTTTTCTTTTTTAAAAAATGTTGATGCTTTTTTAAAATCCTCACCCAGGGATATATTTTTATTGATTAGAGAGAGGGGGAAACATCGAGGTAAGGCAGAAACATCACTGATCAGCCGCCTCCCACATGCACTCCCATCTGGGATCAAACCTGCAACCTAGGTATGTGCCCTGACCGAGGATAGAACCCACATCCTTTAGGTGCATGAGATGATGCTCCAACCAACTGAGGCACCCAGCCAGGGCCCAAGCAGTTATTTCTGACTGAAAACTGCTCAGACCCACTCAAAACACACCCTAACTCACCAAAACAGCTGTTCAATAGAAACTATTACACAGTGGGTACAGTAACTATTGCTTTGCCATGGCATCTCAGCATGGACCACTGAATGTTTCATGCATGAATTTTCAACATACAAACTGGCAGCTTCCTTGCAAAGATCAAGCATACAAACAGTTCTACGACACAGACTTGCCCCTGGGCAGCACATACTAGATATTTACATTTAGTGCTCAGGAATGTGTAAAGTGGCCCTTGGCCAAGCCTCATCCACAAAGTACCTGAGAGAATATTAGGTGTAATTCTTCCTGAAAGAAGGGAGATTGGCTGATTTCTGATGGTCTCGTTCAGAACCAAGAATCAGTGAATTCATGCACTAAGATGTCTCAAATCTCTTGTCAGCTTCTTTCTTTCATGGTCAACATTTAAAAGTGTATATTCAACAATGGTATGGTAAAGGATGGAAACTAGACTTTTGTGGTGGTGAGCATGATATAGTATATATAGATCTCAAATTATAATTCTGTATACCAGAAAGTGTTATAATTTTATAAACAAAAGCTACCTTGACAACAAAAATAAACTAAACTAAATTTAAATTAAAGGTATATCCAACATCAGTGATGTGCTAGGTGTTACAGAGGATATAAAAGTCCCATGCCTCTGGAGTAAATCACTAGTAAACCCAAACCAGAGAAGCACCAGCACCCCTGGACTAGCCTTCAGGGCATGTACAGAAGGCGTGCTGTAGAGGAGGGGAAGGAAAAACAAGCCACAATGGTTGACTTCTGAAAGGCACTTGTGGCTTTATAAATGATGGAGAGCCTGTAAAATGTGCCTTTGGGAAATGCACCTTTGAGAGTTCCCATGCTTCAGTAGGGTGGGGACTTTCCTTAGGTGGTGAGTCTTTAAGCTCTGTTCTCCCGGAAGTGATGGGAATGACTCAGTAGATTAAACACTTTTGCCTCTTGGAGTGCTTTGTAAATACATGCATATCTGGGGTTTGGTTCCTGACCATAAGTATCATAAGAAAGAGAGTCATAATCTTGTTGCTGGTGGAGGGTCTTGCCTTTAATTTGTAAAAGAAAAGCAAAATATAAAGCACAATGAAGCAAAGCACAGGAAAATGAGATACGCCTGTACAATACGGTGGTTCTGTGAAAGTACGAACACGGCATGGCTGTCAGTGGGAGCCAGCGGGAATCTTCCTGACGAGTCTGTCCTGTGGTGCACCCTGGGTAAAGTAAGGTGCCCTGTGGGCCATCACCAGGTGCCTTCATAGACGATGGTGAGTTAGACCCTCTGGATCTTTCTCCCACCATCACGTCACCATTCTTAAAGGAAATCTGACAGATTCTCTGCCTATTTAAAAGGTTATTTTTTAAAATTCAACTTTTCAAACAGCAAAGTAGACTTTGCTAAGAATAATCAGAAAAATGTCTATTGCATAAATCACAGCCTTTGGGGATCTCTACGAAGCTACTCCCTTTCAGACGCGGAGGAAGAACAAAATTCCCTCTATCCCCAAGGTCCTTCCGGCGGGTCTAATAATCAAATAGAGATGACACAGATTAGCAAGAGAAAATCACCAAATGTAATAATACACATATATGGATGGGAAGCCTTCATGCAAGTGAGAGTCAGAGACCCCACAGGCAGGAGAAGTTCAGACACAGAAAGGGGGACTGAGGTGTGAGACATCCTGAGCCAGGGATGAGGTAACGTGCTTTGGGGGCTTCCAAGGGTCATTGTGGGATGATGAGGGCAGACCTGTAATATAAACAAGTTTGCCTGCCATATAGGTCAAAAGAAGTTACCTCTGATAATAGTTTATTATGGGCAAGGCCCCTAATTCAAATTCTTCCAAGTAGTTAAGGTGGAAGGATGAGGGCAGAAGTTTCTCTTGAGCCTGTGGCTAAAGTTGCCTTTCGCTCTAAGTAATTTGCATACCACTGAGGCAGATCCTGGGGTGACTCATTTTGGACTCCGACATTGATAAGTCACCATAGCTCCGTTTTTCAAAAAAACATAAATAAGATTTTCAGAGAGTGCAGTGGTTTGCTCAAGACTACAAAGTTGATAAGCTCATTGGTGGGGGGCGGGGGGGAGGCGGATTCCTAGAAATATCTAGGGTTTTGCTCCAAAAACACGTCCAAATGAAATAAGAGATACTGGAAAAATAACATGACAATTATTTGATGACCATCTGGTCAATAGCAGTAGCCATTCTACAAGGAAAAGATTGGCACAAGGCCAGAAGTGAGAGAAAATTCCACTTGATCAAATGGATGATATCCTAAGGATGGAATGAGAAAATTGCTATAGTTGCAACAAGACACTTCCTAGGAGTTGGATGTCTCATAGAATGAAAGGCTGCTACATTGTAAAAACACAACTTTATGAACATGTGCAAGAAAATTTCCTCTCAATCTTTTCAAGAGTTTTGACACAGAAGCAAGAGATGAGCAAAAGGAAAATAGAACTCAGTGGCAATATTCAGCAAGCCCATCTTTTAAAGAAAAGACAAGGGGGAAAAAACACAAAAAGAACAGAGAATCTGACTTCAGAAAGACTCACAAAAGCATGTACTGTAAGGATGTCATCCATTGCAGCATTAAAGTAACAGGGACTAGTTGGAACCACTCACAGGTCTGTACCGGAAAGTCAGGAACAATTCAAATCAAACTTTTCATAGTGGTTACTCTCAGGTAGTAAGCATGGGGAGAGAAAAAGAATGGGAGAGAAGTGATGAGAATTTTCATGCTATAGTTATATAATCCCTTCTGGATTTTAAGTTTTCTTGTTGTTTGTACATTTTAGATTTAAAATGACAATTATATATTGGTTATTGTGATATATATGTATGTATATATGCATATTATATATTACATGTTATGTGTATATGCTTTAAAAAAGCCATTGTCTCACCATTAACAGAAACCTAAACAACAAAACAAAGAAACAAGCAAAATATAACCAAAGACACTGAAATAGAGGACAGGCTGACAGTGACCAGAGGGGAGAGAAGAGGGAATTTCAGGGGAGAATGGGAAGGGTTTACAGGAGCAAATTTAAAGGACACATGGACAAAAACTAGGGGGAGGGTGGTAATGGGAGGGAAGTGGGGAGGGTTGGGTGGGTGGGCTGGAATGGGAGTAAAAGGGAGAAAAATGTACTTGAACAATTATTAAAATTAAGAAAAAGAAAAAAAAGGGAAAAAAAGCCATTGCAATCTATGATTGTTGTTATAGAAATGATCTCTTGTGTTTCAAGAGGACTTAAAGCCCAGAAGAACTTAATATTAGCTCATTTTACACAGGGCTCACAATTGGGAGGCACACCTGGAAAGGGTTAGCCATCACCAGAGTTTTAAAAAATTGGAATAAACAGAAAACAAGAAAAATGTCATGCATTACTACATCTGCACTAACACTTAAGGCTATGCAAGGCATAGCTTGCTGAGAGCAGGTGGCACTGTAAAATGATAGAATCTTAAAGCCAGAAGGAACCTCTATGAGATCAGTTCCCGTCATTCCACAGCTGAGAAATTTGAGACCTAGGTAGTCAAAATTGGGTTATCAGATATAATTTATGCCAGCTATAGTCCAGATGTTCCTACTCTTGAGTTCACAGTTGTTTCTTCTGCCAGGTTGCTTGCCAGATGAATGAATAAATGAATGCCTTTACCACTCGGTTTGTACAACCAAAGGAGACTGGAAAAGAGACTAGAGTTAAGTAATGCAGTACACATAATTGTTTGGAGAGCCCATATTTGCCCAATTTTAATGACATTTTCTACTTTCAATTGAATGTTTATAGCCTTAGACATGTTATTAGTCATTTAACACTTCTAACCAATACAATATACACCCTAGACAAATTACAAGTCAAATTTTAGTATATTGTTACACTCTAATTCCTTTATAATCCATGTAACTTGCCTGAAATAATGACATCACCAGGTTGAATCCAATATGTGTTCACATGTCTCTACATGTCAATGGTAAAGGATCAAACTTTCCATGTTATGTCCCTATTATGTCATAGCTTCAAGGAAGAAATTTTAACCTAATGCATGTCAGTGAACTCTGACATTAACATGACTACATGATATTTACTAACCAGATTCTCAAAATACCTTGTCCTTTAAGAATACAACTTTTGCCCTTCAATTTTTGGGGGGTTTTTGTAACTAAACAACCATTTGGCAGGTTTGGGTTTCATTTCTTTCATTTAGTTGCTCATCCTAAAAAGAGATTTGAGAACAAAACTAGTGAGATAAAATAGACAAAGGAAAGGAAAAAGGCACAGATGGCCCAGAAGCTGGATGCGAGAAGTCATCAGGTTCCTGGAGGAAGAGAGAAATGGGCCCAGGTGCGGTCAGGAAAGCAGGGCCCATCGAGGCTCCCTCCCACTCTCTCCATCCTCCCCTTCTGCCAAGAAGTGGGCTGAAAATCCTACCAATGATCTTGGGCAAACAGCAAATGATAAGGCTCCTAAACTTAGATTTAGACACATCAATCCAGCCAAAACTGGAACCTATTTTACAAGCCTGGGAGAGTGCCATCACACCAACCATTCCCGTCCCAAGTCCCAAACCACCGCAATTCAGTGCCAAAGAATAGTAACCCATCAGAATGACAATGGGCCTTTTAAGATGATCTAGTCTAAAACCTCCTAACCTGTTTTACAGAAAGAAAACCGACATCCAGAGACATGAGATTATTGGCCCAAGGCCATTCAGTGAGACCAAACTACAAGTAGATCCCCAAACTGTGGACTTGCTTCTCTATGAGCAACTTAAGAGCTACTTAAACATATTTTTAAAATCCCAGCTTTGGAGAGATGAAGAACAAAGAGGCACAAAATAACAGAAAAACAAACTAATCCAAAATAACAACTTCGCCCCACCTCTCAGAAGGCCAGGGACAGCATGGAGTAATGGTACCTCAGGCAATTTAACTGCACTTTTTCCTCCTTTGCCCATTTCTCACTAGCACGGAGTAAAAAAATGCACATTACTCTTACTTTGAACCAACACAGACTTTTTTGATACCTAAAATTTGGGGATTAACAAATACATTTTTTTCCTCCGAGGGTTTACAAAAATCACCTTATTAGAATTAAAGTAACTGGCCACTCAGGGAGTCTCAAAGACTTGGGGAAAATCAAATGCCTTCCACAAAAATCGGTCCTCTCGCCTGACGGGCACAGGTAACCAACTCCAGCTAAAGCCGCAGAGACTGGGCTTTACCAGTCGCCTAAACACAGACTTTGAAAGAACGTGACTCCAGAACACTAACATTCCCAAACAGGACTTGAGAAAAAGAAGAAAACTTTTCCTTACCCTTAAAAATAACAGAAACAATAGGATCCGGTTTCCCAAATTTCGTTTTAGGAATATTGCTGGCAGATTCCACAATCACACGAAGCATGGCTCTGAATGGGGAGAAAGCAAGTTGCAGCACACGAAGTTGGGCGACGCGGGCGCTGGAGCTGCGAGCAGCACCGCCCGGGACAGGCGGCTCCAGAGGACTTCAGAGAGGAGGGACGGGGAAAGGCGATGGGTGGATCTCTGACGGATTATTTACTGAAGGGTGGTGTAAAATGATATCCACACTCCCCCAGCCTCCGCAGTGCCGCCCTCGGGCATCCACTTACGAATTCGGGAAATGTGGAAGTGAAAAGGACCAAACCCCAACTAAAAATAGTTACGTGTAACAAATGAAACTGTAATGGATTTGGAGCTAATAAATGTTGGCAGGTCAGACCACTAAAACGGCTGCTGCCTTTTAGCAACGATTCGTGAAACCGAATTGACTGGTTTTCTGTCACTGCTTTTATTCTTTTCTGAGCTTCATGGAGTTTTAAAACTTTACTTGGTCGAGTTCTAAAATTTTCTACTTTCGCTGTTTCTTCTCTTATGCTTTTGAACACACCCACTCAGCTTACAGAAAAAAAATTAAAAATCAGTTAAAGGGCGCCCCCTCCTGTATAACAGAGGAATAACAGTTTATTTGAAGGGAGCAACTGAAATATACCACCCTCTAATACTCCACTAAAGCCAGTTCTATGACCACACCTGCCATTAATCTGAAGGCAGTAGTACTATAATATAATGGGTTTACAAAATTGGTGTGTTTGGGGATGATCCTTTGCTTTCCAAAAGGATTCACCATAGGATTTCTTTAAGGATTCTTAAAAGATGAGAGCTGGGCACCTAAGTATTTCTGATGCTGCATATGCGGCTAGCAGTGTTCAATAAAAATGAAAAAGCAGCTCTCCACTCTTTCAGGATTTAAACCTGAGAAGTGTCTTCCCTTACTTTGTTAAAGGAAAAAATATGTAGTCAATGATACTTGTTTAAGCTCAGTAAGGGAGACTTTATTCAAGGAAAGGGGGACTATTGAGATCCAGGTAGGGACCACTGCAAAGCAATTTCACAGTGGAGGGCAGAGATTGGGCTCAATTCCAAACACAGCATGTGCAAGTGGGAATGTATAGTCAAGAAGCGGGGTGAGGGTCCGTCGGATGGAAAATTATTATAAGGAAACATCAGAGAGAAAGGGGATTCTAGCTAAACCGACCTAATAGTATTCTTGCTGAACAAGGGTCAAGGTGACCAGAACTCACCTTGGGGATGGTAGCAGATGGGAAATGCCATCACACAGCACGGGTGTTCAGATGTGGAGTGTGTATGTGTGGGCATAGGGAAATTCTGGTTGTCACAGTTGCTGCCAGGAGTGGTCCAATAAAGCAGATGCCAAGATAAGATCGGGGGCTCAATCATTCACAACCTAGCTAGTAATGAGGTTCCCACCATTGGCCGTGGGTGGAGCACTGATGGCCCCTGGCACAATGCAGTTGTAAATAGAGTCATCAGTGGTGAACTGGCTGGTATATGAATGTAAGGGAATGCATTAGTTGGTGCAATATGCCAGGTAGCTGAGATGTATGGAGGAAATAGTAACTCTAAAGCTTGGATTTGGGTGGCTATTGCTAAACTCAGTTGACACTCTGGAAAAGCATAACAAAGAGTTGAGAGTGTTAATCAGTAATAAAAAGCTAAGAATGAAAGCCAGAGGGCCTCCTTGTTAGCATATTCAGAAAGCCACTCTCCTGCAGCAGAAAGGTGTAGAAAACTCAGGATCAGGACTAGGACTTTGTCATAAAAGAATCCAAGCTCCAAAGAAGATTGAACTAGCTCCTAACCAGTTCTTCTATGACAAGGTCAAGGTCATACTTGTGAAAGAATGAGACCCTGATATATCAGACAGGAATGTCTGGTTCGATGCCCTTGAAAATCTTGAATCCCCAGATTCCCTGAACCCTCTGAACCTGCAGGAGTGGCATTCTTCTCCCTATTAAGGACCAACACCCTGCCACCTGGCCTGAAGATGATGCAGAGGCCTCTCCCCTGCAGGACAACTTGTTCTCCCTCAGGATCTTCCTTTACTTCCCCTCCTGGCAATAGGGCAGTATGAAGGGTTAAATCCTAACATAGTTCTGCCGAGGATGTGCTAGGCCTGCTGAAGACAGAAAGGCACTACAGCCTAAATAAACTACAGGGCACAGCTGCCATGTCCAGGCAGGTGATGGAAGAGTACACATGGGACTGGATTCTAGGGTAACAGGATCAAGGGGCAGTACAGGACATACACTTGGATAAGAGGGAATCTGTCAATATGCAGATGCCCTGCCAGGATACTGGGTTTTACATGCTGCAAGACCCCTAAAGTGGTGTGGACACACTGCTCACACTGCTACAACAGCTCCTAGAAGCATGGAAAAAGCAATAGCCCACCTTAAGTATGGGAGAAATACCTGGATTGTTCTGGAAGACAGAGGAAAGTAGGGATTAAAATGCCCACAAACTGGTCATAGTAGAGTGGATATACTGTGCAGGACCAGAACACCCACTAGATGACTATGTCCTGCAGAGGCCTGGAAACCACAGCATTTACCAAGACAATCAGTTTTTACATGTAAATCTATAAGATTCCAACACACACTGTAAGAAAAACACTTAAGTCCTGACTGGTGTGGTTCAGTTGGTTGAGTGTCATTTTATGAAACAAAGGGTCACTGGTCTGATTCCCAGTCAGGGCACACGTCTGGGTTGCAGGTTAGTCCTGTCAGGGTGCATGAAAGACAACCAATTGATGTTTTTCTCTCACATCAATGTTTCTCTTCCTGTCTTTCTACCTCCCCTCCCCGCTCTCTAAAAATAAATAAATAAAATCTTAAGCCCTGGTTGGTGTGGCTCAGTGGATTGAGTGCCAGCCTGCAAACCAAAAGGTTGCTGATTCAATTCCTGGTTGGGGCACATGCCTGGGTTGCAGGCCAGGTCCCCACTTGGCAGTGTGAGAGAGACAACCAATAGACGTATCTCTCACATCAATATACTCTCCTTTTCTTTCTCACTTCCTTTTCTTTCTCTAAAAATAAATAAAGTCTTTTTTTAAAAAAACCTTTAAAAAGCTGGTGAATACCTAAGGCTCCACCCCTTACTACATAACAGGCATATAGAGACAAAAAAAAAAAAAAGGCCCAAATGAAAGAACAGATCAAAGCTCCAGAAAAAATACAACTAAGTGATGAAGAGATAGCCAATGTATCAGATGCACAGCTTGAAACACTGGTAATTGGGATTCTCACAGAAATGATTGAGTATGGTCACAAAATAGAGAAAAAAGTGCAGGTTATGAAAAGCAAAATGAAGGAAAATGTACATGGAACCAACAGTGACAGGAAGGAAACTGGGACTCAAATCAACAGTTTGGACCAGAAGGAAGAAATAAATACTCAACAGAACAGAGTAAACAAACCAGAATTCAAAAAAATGAGGAAAGGCTTAGGAACCTCTGGAACAACTTTAAATGTTCCAACATCTGAATCATAGGAGTGCCAGAAGGAGAAGAGGAAGAGCAAGAAATCGAAAACTTATTTGAACAAATAATGAAGGAGACTTCCCCAGTCTGGCAAAGGAAGTAAGACTTTCAGAAAGTCCAGGAAGCTCAGAGAGTCCCAAAGAAGTTGGGCCCAAGGAAGCCTGCACCAAGGTACATCATAATTACATTAGCCAAGATTAAAGATAAGGAAAAAATCTTAAAAGAAGGAAGAGAAAAGGAGAGAGTTATCTACAAAGAAGTTCCCGTAAGACTATCCAGCTGATTTCTCAAAATAAACCCTGCAGGAAAGAAAGGGCTGGAAAGAAGTATTCAAAGTCACAAAAATCAAGGACCTATATCCAAGATTACTTTATTCAGCAAAGCTATCATTTAGAATGGAAAGGCAGATAAAGTGCTTCCCAGATAAGGTGAATTTAAAGGAGTTCACCATCACCTAGCCCTTATTATGTGAAATGTTAAAGGGACTTATTTAAGAAAAAGAAGATAAAAAATATGAACAGTAAAATGACAACAAACTCACAACTATTAACAACTGAACCTAAAAAAATACAAAAACATAAACTAAGCAAACAACTAGAACAGGAACAGAATCACAGAAACGGAGATCACATGGAGGGTTATCAGTGGGGGAGTGGGAGGGGGAGAGAGGGGGGAAAGGTACAGGGAATAAGTAGCATAAATGGTAAGTAGAAAATAGACAGCCCTGGCTGGCGTAGCTCAGTGGATTGGGCGCGGGCTGGGAACCAAAGTGTCCCAGGTTCGATTCCCAGCCAGGGTACATGCCTGGGTTGCAGGCCATGGCCCCCAGCGACCGCACATTGATGTTTCTCTCTCTCTCTCTATCTCCCTCCCTTCCCTCTCTAGAAATAAATACATAAAATCTTAAAAAAAAAGGAAAAGAAAAAGAAAATAGACAGGGGGATCTTAAGAATAGTATGGGAAATGGAGAAGCCAAAGAACTTGTAAAACCCATGGGCATGAGCTAAAGGGGAGGAATGTGGGTAGGATGCAGTGTGCAGGGTGGAGTGGAATAAAGGGGGGGGAATGGGACAACTATAATAGCATAATCAATAAAATATATTAAAAATAAAAAATAAAAATAAAAATCTTTAAAAAAAGAAAAACACTTAAGGAAAAATATTTCATTTGGGGAAATTCATGTAAGAGTTAAAGATGAATAAATTAACACAGTGATCATCCATTTATTCATCACTAACATACTTGTTTAACAAATACTTGAGAGTCTGCACATACCGAGTGCTGGGTGCTGGGGCTTCAGTGGAGAAGCCAAAGTTCTGGCCTGACCAAAGTCCCCAGGTAGTGGGGACAGTATGCCTAGTGTCCTAAGGCACTGCTTTCACCAACTCTGGGAGCTTGGACTACTGGGTTCAACTTCCAACTGACAAAGTTGAGGCTCAAAAGAGTAAAAAACTCAAGCCAAGTTTCAAACCAGCTGTTTCCTGAGTCCTATTCCCTTTCCAACTTCACATCAGCTCAGATCTCATACTTTGCTGTTTCATTATTCCTCACCTTTTTTGTCAAGCAAACTCATGCATTAATGTAGGTGAGTGGCCTTAAGCTTGTCTGGAACACTGAGGCAAAAGGGACAGAGAAAGAGAAATACTTAGAGGAGAGGTGAGATGTGGCAAAAAAAATCTAGACATAAGGAGCAAAATAATCGAGGTAGCAAAGAGGATTTAGCAGAAGAGAAATGAAGATGAATTTATATTTATTCCAACTCCAGTTTTATAGAATCTTAGGTATTAACAGCAATTTTCCAACTGGCATATACAGAGGGTCTCTTGTTAAGATCCGTTTGATGAAGTACTTTTTTAAGAATTATTTTGGTTGATAGCTAAACTAATTTTTAGAACTAAAACACTATTTTTAGTAGCTTAATTATAGGTTTTTGCATAGTTGTAGGTGCTATTTTAGAATAACTTAATATATAGTATATTTAAATTTCATTGCTTTAAAAAGTGCCTGGCAGTGACTAAGTGTACATGGGGGGCAGGAAGCAATAGAGTATTTTATGACATTTGACACCAGCATATCATCACTATTCAAAGCAACTGAAAGAACAAGAGAAGACAGGAATGATTCTGAGCTCCTCCAAGTAAGTATTAACATATTTTCTAAAATAAAGCTAGAAAAATGAAACAGGAAACGGTAGAGTCATTTCAAGCTCTGAGCTCACTTTTCATTCCTCATCAGAATGTCTGATAGACAACTTCCGGCCAAGATGGAGGCGTAGGTAGACACACTGTGCCCCCTCGCACAACCAAAATAAGGACAACAACAATTTAGAAACAAAATAACAACCAGAACTGACAGAAAACTGAATTGTATGGAAGTCGGACAACCAAGGAGTTAAAATAGACACATTCATCCAGACTGGTAGGAAGGGCAGAGTTGGGCAGCTGGGCAGAGAGGGGGTCACAGCACAGAGAGCGATGGGAACGGGTGCATAAGGCATCCCATGTGCGCAAGACTGCAGCAGGTGAACCCTAGGAACACAGGCGATGGCTGGCAGACCCCAGGCGCAGGGTGGCAATGGGCAGACCCAGTGAGGCACTGCACAAAAGGTTGACCGGGTAGTCCCACATTTGCTCGCAGATAAACCAGGTGAAATTTGGGAGCGAGATAGATTGTGCAACCCAGGGTCCCAGGGTCCCAGCACCAGGAAATAGAGCCTTGGGGCACTGGTTGAAAACACCTGTGGGGGTTGAGGTGTCAGGAGAGACTCCCAGCCTCACAGGAGAGTTTGTTGGAGACACCCACGGGGTCCTAGAACTTGCACAAACCCACCCACATGGGAATTAGCACAAGAAAGGCCCAGTTTGCTTGGGGGAAACGGCAGAGGGGACTGAAATCCGACATAGAGTAGAGCAAGCACCATTGTTCCCTCTCGGACCCTGCCCCCACATACAATGTCACAACCCAGCGACTGGGTTACCCTGCTCTGGTGAACTCTAAGACTCTGCTCCTCAAATGTAATAGGCACACCAAGACAAAAGAAAAAAAAAAAAAGCCCCAAACCCAAGAACAGATTAAAGCTCCACAGCAAATACAACTAAGCGACCAAGAGATAGCCAACCTATCAGATGCACAGTTCAAAGCACTGGTGATCAGGAAGCTCACAGAATTGGTTGAATTTGGTTGCAAATTAGATGAAAAAATAAAAGCTACACTAAATGAAATGAAGGAAAACGCAAAGGGAACCAATAGTGATGGGAAGAAAACTGGGGCTCAAATCAATGGAGTGGACCAGAAGGAAGAAAGAAACAATCAAACAGAAAAGAATGAAGAAACAAGAATTCAAAAAAATGAGGAGAGGCTTAGGAACCTCCAGGACATCTTTAAACATTCCAACGTCTGAATTATAGGGGTACCAGAAAGGGAAGAGGAAGAGCAACAAGTGGAAAAGTTATTTGAACAAATAATAAAGGAGAACTACCCCAATCTGACAAAAGAAATAGACTTCCAGGAAGTCCAGGAAGCTCAGAGAGTTCCAAAGAAGTTGGACTCAAGGAGGAACACACCAAGGCACATCATAATTACATTAGCTAAGATAAAAATGAAAGAGAGAATCCTAGAAGCAGCAAGAGATAAGGAGACAGAAACCTACAAAGGAGTTCCCATCAGACTGTCAGCTGATTTCTCAAAAGAGACCTTACAGGCAAGAAAGGGCTGGAAAGAAGTATTCCAAGTCATGAGAGACAAGGACCTATATCCCAGATTGCTATATCCAACAAAGCTTTCATTTAGAATGGAAGGGCAGATAAAGTGCTTCTCAATAAATAGGGTCAAGTTAAAGTAATTCATCATCACCAAGCCCTTATTATAAGAACTGTTAAAGGGACTTATCTAAGAAAAAGAAGATAAAAAACATGTACAGTAAAATGACAGCAAACTCACCATTATTAACAACCACACCTAAAACAAAAACAAAAACAAACTAAGCAAACAACCAGAACAGGAACAGAACCACAGAAATGGAGATCACATGGAGGGTTAGCAACAGGAGAGTGGGAGGAGGAAAGAGGGGGAAAAGGTACAGAGAATAAGTAGCACAGATGGTAGGTAGAAAATAGACAGGGGGAGGGCAAGAATAGTATGGGAAATGTAGAAGCTAAAGAACTTATGACACATGGACATGAAGTAAAGGAGGGGAATATGGGTGGGATACAGTGTGCAGCGTGGAGCAGAATGAAGGGGGAAATGGGACAACTGTAATAGCAAAATCAATAAAATATATTTTAAGAAAAAAATGTCTGATAGACAAATGTATGTTCTTCATCCATTTGACGAAGGCACGCACACGTGCCTTTCTCCAGCAAACACTTACTGAAAGTGCACTTGGTCCCAGGCCCAATGCTAATTACAACGGTAAGTAAGATACATTCCCTCTCTGCTAGAAGCTCACAAATAGGACAACACGATGGAGTAAGTGTAATGATGGAGGAGACAAAGAAGACAGAGCAGGGGTAGGAAAGCAGGGTAGGCTCCTGTGTGTGTGTGATCTGAAATAGAGTTAAACAAATACACATAGTGATCATGGGGAACCTTAAGACATTTGATTTTGATGAACTATCATGTGAGAGGTGAAAAAGTTAATCAGTGAGCCTAGGCAAGCAGGCAGGCAGCAGCCCAAAACCTAACAATTAACATCTACCAAGTGCTCACACCATGCCAGATGCTATCCTAAGCATTTTATTTTGTCTCATTTAATTTGTCTACTGTCCTATCCTAAGAGGTAAGTACTGTTTTTTCATCCCCATATTACAGACAAAAAAACTAAGGCACAGGTTGGTCGAGCAGCTTGCCCAAGTTCTCACAGTAAGTGGGACCGGAATCTGAACACAGGCAGGCTTCCTCTTGAGTCTATGCTTCCAAACTGCTAAACCATGCCTCTCTGGTGGTGGGGACTTACCAGACATGCATTTTGCAGCAGGATAGCAAAATGATTGAATTGCATACCAATACTCTGCATACAAATCAAACATTCTGTGGATGAAAAGGGGGCTCTGTAATAAATCTAACCAAAAATAACCTCAGAAGGCGATCTGATTATAAATTCTTAACTGGGATAGTCATAGTGAGTCATGCCTGAGGCCTATAACTTCCCTAGTAGAAGGTTATCTTTGCCTTAAGCAAACACTATTTTTGTGTGTGTGTGTTAAAGCACCTTTGAAATGCCTCATTTTCAGACTCCTCAAAAACTGAACCACCCTCAAGAGAGCATATAGTCTTAACTATCCTGTTATACAATCATACGGATTTCCCTGCCTTGCTTTCTAACCTTTCTTAATTTCAAATGTATAAAAGAAACTGCAAAATATCATTTGGAGGAGCATTTTTCTCAGTCTGTTGAGATCTTGCTTCCAGGAGTGTCTTCTGTTTGGCGCAAATAAACTCTAATAAACTCATATAAATTCTCTACAGGCTTGGATGTTCTTACTTTGACAATTTTAATAACCCCACAGACTTTAAATTTTAAAAGGAACTAAAACAAGCAGAGCAATCAGTGCCCAGAGAGTCACCCTCTCCAAATAGAATGCAACGGGGACCAAGTCAGGAAGCATCACTGACTGGCTAGGTTCATCAGAATTCTCCCATGTGAGATTAGTTAGCAAGAGAAGATAAATACCTAGTCTGTTTGGCTGTTACATTTCTCTCTATAAATGAAGAAAGATGAATTGTGAATCCCTGCCTAGGATTCCTCAGAGGGGACTGCCAACATCAAAATACTATCACTTTGTGAGGTCTCGTGCAAACTACCATCTCCTCACACGTCATGTCTGGCAGCACTCATCTGCAAAGAGCAAACGCTGATTTTCAGGTCTAAGAATGACAATTACAGAATTAAGTAACTTACCAGCCCAATGAGCCTCCTGCCTGCTCCTCTTCCTCAGGGTTCCCCAGTCACACATGTTGACATAAGAAACACACAAATCTGTAGAGAATTTTTATAAGAGTTTATTTGAATAAACTGACAACATTGCTGGGAAACAGGATCTTAAATGCTCTGGAGAATGACAGTTTTGCAGTTTCTTGTACACATTCAGAATTAAAGAAGGAACATAAGAAAGATTACATGAAGGTGGGAGAAAGCAAGGTACAGGATAGTTAATAAGATTATCATTATTATTATTTTAAAATTTACTTTTAGAGAGGGTGGAAGAGAGGGAGAGAAAAATCAGCCAGCTGCCTCTCCCACACCCCCAGCTGGGGACCTGACCTGCAACCCAGGCATGTGCCAACAGGAAATCCAACTGGCAGCCTTTGAGTTCTCAGGTGAGTGCTCAGTCCACTAAACCATACCAGCCAGGGCCCAAATTATTTATTTGCTCTCTCGAGGGTGGTTACAACTTATGCATAGTTTATGGTTGACACCTAGATGGAAAAGGATGATGGACAGGGCTTGCTTAAGGCAAAGATAAACCTTTTACTGAAGAAGTTATATGCCTAGGATGTGACTACCCACCATAACCTGCTCAGTTATGAATTTATGATCAGATCACCTTGTGAGGTTACTTATCAGATTCAAATCTGGACTTATCAGATTTATTATAGAGCCCCCCCCTTTTTTTTTTTTGGCCACATAGGAGGTCCCACCAGAAGAGAGAAACCTGGGGAACAGATGTATAACTGGGGTGTCTGGCCCAGCAGGCCCAGGCACCAGGCCCCCAGATGCCAGGTGCCACCTCTGTATACACAGCCCCTCCCTCTCCCTCTTTTCTCTACTCCCCATTTGGCTCAAAACTGAGCAGGGATATTTCTCATATATGTCTTTCTAAAAACCTTTGTAAATTTCTATGGAAAGTAATTTTGCCCTTGTTCTCAACACAGGACATTGAATTCACAACCTCACTTCCTCTTGCCCCAACTACTTCCCACCTCAATCCCATCTGATACTTCTACACAACAGATATGAGAGAGCCCAATTCTTTTCCTCTTTTCATGTGAAGTCTTTGGAAGCAGGGACCAAACACTATCTCCTAACATTACATATATATATATATATATATATATATATATATATATATATATATATATATATATATATATAAAGTTATTTGAAATTCTGTACATGGTTTCTCATCTATTCTATTCAGTAGTATAGGGGTTTGTTGCTTTATGTGTAATAATGGTTAACATCAATTGAGTATTTACTAAATGACAAGCATTTTGCATTGGATTTTCTCATTTAATTCTCATAACCACCCTATGAAGTTGATATAATTTGCATCCTTTTACAGATCAGAAAAGTAAATATAGAGAGGTTAGATAACTTATTCAAGATTACATAGATAATAAGAGGCACTCGGTCCTAATCTAGAATTTAACCTGTGTGCCACATTGCTTTCCTAGGATGTTTTGTCCCTGATTCCTTTTATCTATTGTTTTAAATCCCTGGTGTGTTTAATGCTTGGTCTGAAAGGTAGGCCTGACCAAACAACGGCTAACCATGACCCAGGTTTGACCAACAGATCCATCTCAAGCCAGAGGGCAGCAATCTGGAGCAAAGGCCTGACTCCCTTCCTCCAGGGCCCACAAGCTGTTTTCAACCCGGGCGTGACTATCCTGCTATACTCCCCATTGCTGCACGCCTGACAAGAATGAGTCCAAAGGAAATATTGGCAACCTGAGCTCGTTTGTAGAATCCATTTTTCCCATTTTATGCAGGGCGAATTATGCTCAAGGACACAGAATGAAGTAGCTCCAGTTCACAGTCACTGGGTTTACCGCTGTGAGCACAGGAATTTGCTCCATTCTCAAAGCTGGTAAACACAAATCAACCCTTTACAAAGAAACACCGAATCTGAGGTCTGAGCCACCAAAAAAAATCAGAGACAACCCCAGAATACCCTGATAGACCCGGGAGAGGGCGTTCCCGTCCTCGCCCAGCCCCACCCCGCCCAGCCCCGCCTCCGGCTCACCTCCGCCCCACCCACCCTCTGCACTCGGGTTCCAGGCCCCGCCCCCCAAAGATCGCAGCGAATCCGGGAGCAGCGGCCCCAATGCGCATGCTTGCCCCTCCATCCTGCAGGCTGAGTCGCCGCCGGCAGTGACGTGCCCCGCCCTGCAGCCGCGGGATTCAAACTCCCGGAAGCGGCGTTGTCTCCGGAGTTGTCGCCGGGCAGACGCGAGTTCAGTTTTTCACCCCAGGTGCTGGCAGCCTGCTGGGAGGCGACCTCGGAGGTTGGCGAGGGGAAGCCAGGTGCCTCAGCCCCGAGACGGGGCCGGACCGAGCGGGAGGCGGGATCATTGAGCAGATCACGTCGTCTGGGACTCAATCTCTGCCCGCCTGATTTAAGCTGGTTTTTCCTGGCACCGGGCTGGGCGCCTCACAACCGTTGTGGTTTCGATTCCTCCTTTCAGCTTTGCGGTGTGTATTATCGTCCTCTTACAGACGGCGCAGTGAGACCAGGTGACTTGGCCAAGGTCTTTCCTTAGTTGAGCATTGTGCTGATTAACAAGGATTTCTATGTCTTGAGAGATAGAGAGATAAAGTGCCTCTTTTTGCAGTTTTATTTTGCCTGTCTGCCTCCCCCGTGAAGTCTTTATGTGAGGGCTTTGTAAGATTTTCCTCCACTTGTAGATGATGTAGCCTGTAATCGATGCCTTGTGCAGTTTGCTGGATTAATTGAAATGTTTCTTTGGCCACCTCCTGTCGGCACATCTGCAAGTTATTTGTGAGCACCTGCTCTTAGGCACTGTGGGTGACAAAAACAGTTCAAGGTTCGGCCCCCATTTCCTCCCCCACACCCTAGTGGTTTGGCCACATCACTTATTTTCATGGAAAAGTTCTCCTATTTAGCAAACAGGTTATTAGACCTTTTCAAACCTGAGCTTTGACCTTGTAAACTCATATTTATAAACTATAATTGTTTCTATTTTTACAGTTTCAGAGATGTCTTGCAGAAGTCCCAAAGATTTAATTAAAAGTAAATGGGGATCAAAGTCTAGTAGCTCCAAGTCAGAAACTGCATTAGAAAAAATTAGGGGAAAAACTGCAGCCTTACAAACATCAGTGGATGAAATCACAAGTGGAAGAGGAAAACTGACTGATCAAGAGAGACACAGGCTTTTGGAGGTAAATGACCTTAAAACCCTTTTGGTTGTAATAAGCTTTATGGCAGGAGATGAGAACGTATTTCCCCACTAATGATATAACCTAGCTTTTCTGTTTACAAAATGTAAAAAATCAAATCTAATTTTTCAACGGGTTAAATGGAGTTCAGATTTTAATATGAATGTTTAAAAATCTATTTTATTGTGTGTATTGGCTGCTTTCCAAGTACTCTTTGTTTCCAGGTTCTTTTGAGATAAAATCATTACATATATTGACATCTTGCATTCTTTTAAACTATAGTTCAGGTTTCCTAATTTTCACTTTGTTGTGCCATAGTCAGTAAAGCAGTTGGGATTTTATTAGAACTGGAATGATTTAAAAGTTTAATCATTAATTTGATTTTAATATCTTTCATAATAGTACTTTTATTATGAAAGTTAGAAAATAAGTGACCTGTATTAAATAGCATCATTGGATTTGTTTAAATTCTATTTTATAGGCATATCTTAAAACCAAATGACTTATTATTTTTAAGAACACATATTGAGGTAGATACTTATTCAAGCATTAAAAAGTGATCTATCACCAATTCTTAGATATAAAGATTATTTTGCAATCCCGTGAAGGAATCTGATAGCTTCCCTGAAAGATCTCTTTCCACTTCATTCCACTTTTGACAACCACCGATTGTCAAATCTCTGCTCCTTCATGATCAATTGAAACTAAACTTCCTGTAACTTCTACCCATTTGTTCTAATCGTGCCCATTAAAGCTACACAGAACAAGTATGTTTTTAATGCAATTGACAACTTTTCACATATTTAAGAAAAACTTGCTTCCTCTTACTTTTCTGTAGACCAACCCCATATTCTTCAGCTTTCTTGGCTTCTAATCATCCCGGTCACTTTCCTGAATAGTTGGTGGTATGTTCATGTCTTTTCTGAATTCTGCATCCAGGAATGTTCACAGTGGCAAACACAGGTGGAAATGGTGCCCTTACTTCCAGATGGGATGCTGTACTCCACAAAACCTAACATCTTGGCGTTTTTTGTAACCACAGCATACTGCTGCCTTCTCTTAGGCTTGTCGTTAACTGAAATCCCTCAGCATTTTCACACAACCATTCAACTCAATTTTCCCCACTTTATATTTGAACAATTGCTTTTCCCCTGATCCCATGCCACCCCCCTCCACCAGCCAAATGCAAGTTTTTAGTTTTATGATGTTTTCACCTGGTTAGCATGTAAAGTCATTCTGCTACCTTGTTCTGTCATCTCCATTGGTGCTTTCTCCCTTATGCCAGCAGCAGTACAATAAGCATGCCTTCTTTATCTTCCAAGTACTTGAAAATGTTGAACATTCCTTTGAAGACCACCTTCTAGATTGGGTACCAAATCGTTTATTAACAAAAAGCAAGTTAATGAATGTTCATCCAGGTGTAAATGTTCTGTAATTTTTAAGTTCTGTTGTTTCAAATTCTTTAGTGAGCACACATCTCATATGACTGTGAGCCTTTGAGATTTTTAGCACTGGTATGATGAAGGGATGATTATCAGATACTCATGTGAAAGAGCCAGCTTTTCTATAGCTTTCTCTCGCCACTCTTGACAAAGTTGGATTCTCCTGAGTCTGTGTCACATCCATTTTATTCATATCTTAACTACAGCCCTTAACCATATTGCATTAATGTATTAGTTTACCTCCCTGAGCTCTCTGAGCAGAAGACCTTGGCTTCATCATCTTTTTGGCCCTGGTATCTAGTACAGTGCTGATTTAATATATAGTAAATACTTCATAAATGTTTATTGTAGTATATCATGTACTTTCACATTTGACCTGGCTCTGCTCTAAGATTCTTCTTAGTTTATATCTAGAAAATTCAATTCCTTGAAGCTGAGAGGGAGAAGAATGCTTACCATCTCACAGAGAAGGACAAAGAGATACAGCGACTCAAAGACCAGCTGAAAACCAAATATAGCACTACTGTGCTGCTGGAACAGCTGGAGGAGAAAACAAAGGAAGGTGAAAGGAGGGAACAACTGTTGAAATCGTTGTCTGAAGAGACAGATCTAGTGAAAAAACAGCTGTCTACTACAACTGCAAGACTCGCTGAACTTGAAACCAAAGCAATTCATTCATCACAGGTACTAATCATTTCTTTAAACCCAGATTTTTTCCCTTTCTGATGCAATAAAAACTTTTTAAGAAATAATTGTGTGGGCTATCCACTATTAATTTCTTTTAAAAAATTTTTATTGATTGATTTTAAAAAAGGTTTTATTTATTTTTTAGTAGGGAAGGGAGGGAGAAGGAGGGGAGAGAAAGATTGATGTGTGAGAAAAACATCAGTCAGATGTCTCTCACATGCCCCCAACCAGGAACCTGGCCTGCCGCCTAGGCATGTGCCCTGACTGGGAATCCAACCAGTGACCTTTCGGTTTGTAGGCTAGCACTTGTCCCACTGAGCTACACCAGCCAGATTATATTTATTCATTTTTTTTAGAGAGAGAAACATCAATTTGTTGTTCCATTCACTATGCATTTATTGGTTGCTTCTTCTATGTGCCCTGACTGGAGATTGAACCCCCAACCTTAGCATATTAGGTCAATATTCTAACCAACTGAGCTATCTGGCCAGGGCTTCACTATTAATTTCTATTTTAATCAGCATGTCTAATTGCTATAACAAACCACCTCCAAATCTCAGTCTTCTACAACAAATGTTTATTTTTCCCTCATGTCACAGTCTAGTGCAGGCTGGAGTGGAGGAGGCTTTGCTCCTCAGAGTCATTCAGAGATCCAGATTATTTCTTTTCCCCCACCCTTCCTATCCCTTAATGGCAGAGTCTTCCATCAGAGGAAGATCCTCTTATACAGCTGTGAGCTAGGGAGAGCCTGTGGAGAACTGGGGAGGGTTTGGGGTGAGGCATGGTTTCGGCATATATCACTTCTGCCCATATTCCATTGGACAGAATTCAGTTTCAGGGCCTCACTAACCACAGGGAAGGCTGGGAAATGTTGTCTACAGTGTGCCCAGGGGAAAAAGGAAAGAGGTTTGGTGACCTATCTCTGTTATAGTTTCTAGCTAGAGAACTAAATTCAGAGGGAGTAAGGGCTACATATTAGGGTGAGTATCTAGAGTACTTTGGAGAAAAAAAATATTTTTAATTTCCTTGCCAGCATTTACATAAGGACTGGAATACTGCTTTCTCTGAGTTTTGTTGGCCAGCCTAGATACCTAACTATCTATCTAGTTCCCTTCTTTTTTTCCTTTATGAGAAAATGAAGGAAAAAGAAGTTATGTTTTAAGTTCTACATACTCTATATGAACTAGTAATAATACTGTTACCAATATAAACTTAGAAAACAACTTTTACCTTCTGTTTAACAATTTATTATTTTCCAGATTTAATTTAAATAGCCCAGTTTTGTTTTGTCTCCTTTTCCGGTGATCCTGGGGTCCAGATGACCTCAAAGTCCCATTAGATCTGAAATCTCATGGTTTCCAATCCATTTAGGGCACTTCCAGAAAATCTTTTTTTTTTTTTAATATTTTATTTATTTTTAGAGAGGGAAGGGAGGGAAATAGAGAGAGAGAGAAACATCAATGTGCAGTTGCTGGGGGTTATGGCCTGCAACCCAGGCATGTACCCTGGCTGGGAATCGAACCTGGGACACTTCGGTTCCCAGCCTGCGCTCAATCCACTGAGCTACGCCAGCCAGGCTTGAATCTTAATTCTGCTCTGGTACCCTTCACCTGGCATGCGGTTCACTGGCATGTATAAGGTCTGGATTTTGGGAAGCCCCTATGAAGTAGAATGAGGAAGCTTCTATTATTACATTTGTGATATTAACTAATATTGGTTTATTAACAGACTGAGACTACAAAATGCTTCAACTCATCAATGAATAATATTCATGAGACAGAACTACAGCTGAGAGATGTAAGTTCCTTTTCCTATTAAGTTATGGCTAAAGAGGACTAATTTCATCCATAAATTTCATGGAATTTGACAGCATTGATGCTGTGAGTTGAAAAAAAACCTGTTGAGATAGAGAACTGAGTGGTTTGAGATCATCTCTCTGGATGACTGACTACCTTTAGTCTCCAGGTATTCAAGAGGACCAGTTCCTCTAATCATGGTCTCATTGGCTAGAAAGCCCTAGAAATCACCCATCACTACCAAATACCTCAACAATACCCTTCACTTAAATCTAATTTGCCCAGCTATTTTCTTATTATAATATAATAGTTTGAAAAGGCAAAAGCATTCTTTGTATACTCAGTACTTCATTTCTGTAGAACGTGATATGGAATTATTTTCAATATATGGTGAAGCCATATTATTGTACACTTATATCTTAAATGGATTGGTAGGTTCCATTGGGAATTAAATTGAGGACACAGGACTACTATTCACAGTGTATTTTTTCAAGTTTTAGGCTTAGATATACAAAGTATGAAATTCTTGATTTAATTATTACACCATTAGGTAAGTATTTTGATTCTAGAAATATTACTAGTATGTCTACTCTGACCTAAGTACACTCTTAAGGTTCCTGTTTTATCTAGCAAGTGTACTTTGTGGTCTATTTGATCTTCAAAAGAAGAATTTAAATCTGTTGAGTGTCTGTATAGTGGGGTCCTATAGTGAGTACCCTTATCAAAATAATCTACTTAGCGACAACTAAAATAAAGAAGAAACATGGTTTTTTAAAGAACTATTAAATGCTTTTTTTGTCTGACATATCATCCCCAGGATCTAGAACAGTTGAAAGAATGACCAAATGGAATCTTATGTGAATTTTACTAGTGTCTCCTTTAGCAAAGTACCTGAAAATATATGCTATTTTCTTAAATTCATATGTAATTTGTAGGCTTTTCAGCGCTGCTTTAAATATAAACAAAAGTTACTTTTAGATCATGGTTCTTTTTATGAAATTCACTTAAAATGTTACATGCTTATACTCAGTTTTTTTTCTATCTTCCTAGATTACTAAAGGAATACATTGTACTTCTCTGCTCTGTTTACCTCAGTAAGGCTTTTAGACAAATGGAATAAAATTAACCTAACTCACCTTCAAATGGTGATGTAGATTGAGCAATGCCTTTCAAACTCCAAAGTGCACATGAACCTAGGGGATCCTCATAAAATGCAGATTCTGATTTCCTTGGTCTGGGATAGGACCTGAGATTCTGGACTTCCAACGAGCTCCAGCTGCTGCTGCTGCTCTTGCTGATGGTTCAAAGGCCATCCTTTGAGAAACAACTTACTCCTAATAAGCAAGAAGTGGCTTTGCTCTGGTTGTCACTTTGCAATCTCTGCAGATTTTTAAGACAGGGAGGAAAATTGTAGTTGGAGCACTTAGGGAGCAGAATAGAGAAATCTCACTCCTGATAGTCCACACACTTTTACATTATTCACCTTTTGAGAGCTCAGCAGTTCTAGTCCCATACTCCTCCTCGGTGTTCCCACAAAACTTCCTGTGGACATTTGCCTACCTATTTTAAGATCTGTTAAGCTAAAAGAAGCCCTAAAATCCTATGTTTGCCTTCTGTAAGGCCTGTTGTATCACTCCGCAGCTACATTTAAGTCTGGCCAACATTTTGAAATAATTATGTTAATGATGTGAATTGTCTGGCATCAGCAACTTTTGAACTAAATGAAGCCAAAAGGCAGTTTTCATAGGCATGTCTTGTTTTTCATTTTTTTAAAAAAGTCTCATTTTCAAATACAGACTTTAGGGAAGATAATTATTTTCAAATCTTTTATTTGGAAAAAATTCTAATTTATAGAAAAGTGACAAGAATGAAAATGGTACATAACACACCCACTTACCAAGTACACCAAATTCTATCATTATTAATGTTTTACCCTCCTCTGCACTTTCTTTCAGTCCCCACCCCCCACATGTACACTTTATTTTTATCTGAACCATTTGAGAGCAAATTGCATATGGATATACTTATACTTACGACTCTTATACTTTACAGTTTGAGCCTATATAGTTTAATTTTTATTCCTAAGAACAATGATATTCTCTTACATGACTAAAGTACAAATAGCAACTTCAATAAATTTAATATGGACCCTATCCATAGTCCAGTTGTCATTTGGCCTGCGTTTTTATTCCTCCAGTAGAGGCTAACATTTAGTCTAGGTTGAAATTTTTGTCTAAGGAACGTTTACTGGATCCTCTCCAACCCGGAGGAAGAGCTTTAGTAGCGCTCCACAGGGCTTCACTTCTGCCCACACTTGCTCTGTGTTTTTACTGTAACTTGGATGGAAATGTGAAGGCATGCCTAGCGGACCTGTAGATGACACAAGGCCGGAAGGGAAAGCTAATGCAATGATGACTCTAAAGAGCAAAACTAGTAATATCGACACTTACTGATAGCTATCAAACCCCTTTATTGATGCTATTAAAGAGAAGAATGCAGATTAACAGGGTCGGTGAGAGAGGCCGGGTGTGAAGAAGTGTTTACTACTTTAAGGGACGTGGCCATCACGTGACCTTTCAGAGTGGTGCCTCTCAAATCTTACATTAGCCCGCAGTTTTGTTTCTCACTGTGAGTGATATATGGACAGTTTTCTTTAAAAGAAAATCTGCATAACCATCCAATGCTAACTTAAATTATTTATATTAAAATATTTCTTAAATATGGAAAGGCTAAAATTTGGTATAAAATGAGGTATTTTTATTCTCAAATGTAGGATTTGTAAGTATTTGGATAAGTGGGCTTTTTGAGTCATACAGTGCTACATCTCTTTATCAACTAAATTTGAGTATCCTATATAATGTAGACTGAATACACAGTATCTTCGTTTGATAAATGAACTTTAAAGTCATACAAGAAGAACAAATATAACTGCCTGATGGGGGCAAAGAGAAAAGTGGTCAAGTGGCTGGAGGGCCCTGGACTAGGTCTTTGATTCCAGAAGTTGCCTCTGTCTTCCTGATCCATTTCCTAGCTTAATGGAAAACAGACACTGGAAATCCCTCAAGCCCCACCCCTAGAAGCTTTGCTCAGGAGTTTGCAGGATGTTCGTGAAAGGGGCCTAGCAAAGGTTGGAGGAACTCTCTAGTCTTAGAGTTTTCATGTATATAGATCTTTTTGGAAATGCACTTGAACTGCCTATGTCTTTAAAGAGTAGAAATTCTTACCTGAAGGAAGATGCCCTGATATACAACCAGAACCTTCCACTATATTTCTTACAACTTATCCCATCTCATCCCTGTAGAGTGAGATGCCAGCTTGTGGAGAAAGGCAGCCCTCCTTTTACAATACATCTACAACAAGTGTAGGGTGATTCAAGAAGAATCTAACACCTTGGAAAATATATTACAGTTTGTTTTACTTCACCATGTAAGGCTTCACCATGCAATGTGTGTTAACAACTTTGTGCTTGTACCAGCTCTTTCTGGCAGCCCTGAAGCCTATGAAGTTAGGCATCCTGGCTGCTATTTCAGTCACTGATAACAGTAAATTACAACAGGTCTGGGATGAATTATGACACCAGGGGAACATATGAAGAACTTGGGAGATTATAGAAATAGCTATGATCATTTTATTACAAACGGTTTGTCAATGTAAGAAACATGCAAACCTGTAGAGAATTTTTATAATAGTTTATTTGAGCCAAACTGTCGACATGCCAGGAAGCAAGATCTCACATCTACTGCAGATGACAGTTTTGTAGTTCTATTTATAAATTTGGAACTAATGAGGGAATTCTTCTGTGAGCCATAAGAATTTTTATGTACTAGAAAAGACTACATCACTTGGGCTTCCTTGCCCATTTTCAGATTTTGCTTTTTTAATTTCTATTTTGTTATTATTATAATAATGTTTATAATTGGTTTTCGTGTACTTTCACATTGAGGCTCTAGAGAAAAATCAGCAATGGATTGTTTATGATCAGCAGCGAGAGGTCTACGTAAAAGGACTTCTAGCAAAAATCCATGAGTTGCAACAGAAATTGGAAACAGCTGCTCATTCACTCCCACAGCAGACAAAAAAGAATGAATCAGAAGGTACTGGTATAAACATGGTCTTTTGGGATAGTTCTGCCTGACATTTTCCAAATTCTTCAATTTTAGATTTTATAGGTGTGTGTTAGAAAGTAAAATAAGCTACCTGGCCAGGTAGCTCAGTTGGTAAGAGCATTATTTCCATATATCAAGGTTGTGGGTTTGATCCCCCATCAGGGCACATACAAGAATCAACCAATGAATGCATAAATAAGAGAGGCAACAAATTTCTGTCTCTCCCCCCCACTTCTTTTTTCTAAAATCAATAAATTTTTAAAAAAAAATTTTTTTAAAGAAAAGAGCAAGTCTTACTAAAAGGGAATTCTGAAAAAATACCATTTTAGCCAGTCTGTTTTATTTCCCATTGTTTTCTGATAAAAGAAGGCAAAGGGCACCAGGGGAAGGGGTCTCCAGCAGCTCTGAAGGCACATTACATTTTCTCCACTGTGCATGTCCTCCCCTCCTTCAAAGCGCTTCTCCAACTTTATTGGCCCCAGAGCTGCCTTGTCACCAATTATCATATTAGTCCCAGGAGAAAGAATACATTTTATAGGTGACACTTCAATCATTTGAATCTCACCACAGAATTGAGATGAAGTTTCTTGTTAATAATGCTGGTTTTTTTGGCCAAGTGCTTTGCAGTTTCCCTAACATTGCTCTCAGCTGAGTTTCACAAGAAATTCATCTGCTAGGGAGCGGATGAGACAGAGAGTCATTACTCATCTTACAGGTGACAATCTAGGGACAGAAGAGAAACCCCATGCAAATCACTCACTAAATTCCTGAGCACCCTAACAGGAAGGAAGCCTTAAAGTACACAGATAGAAGGCTAAAGAAAGGCGAGCAAGGCTCTTGGGTGTTTAAAATGAAGCTAATTCTAGAAAGAAACTATAAAAGGAATGTGCCTGGAGATAATTCAAAGCTGTTTATCCCTAAGGGGACAAACTTACTACTGTAATGCCTTTACAAGGTTACCAAACATGAAAGTAGGATTTTAGTTATGGGCTAAGTCTAATTTTTTTGTTGGTAACATAGGGGTGTACGTGTGTGTTATCAAAGTAATAATCATTTGCTAAAATATTTAATAGTACAGAAGGGTCCTGCTCCACCTTTCCCATCACATCCTGGTCTCTGTTTCATCCTATCAGGGCAGCTGCTGTTCACATTTCTGTTTTTTTAATGTTGGTAACGATTTCACCTATCAGTAATGAGCTAGTATCCCTATTTGTTGATTTATCTTCTTTAGACATTAGTGACTCTCCCTCTCCATAGAATAGTCATGTTACTATTTTTAGTCCTTTTAGTGTTGTAATTTCAAGCAATGTACCTGGACTTGTGTTTTTGTCCCGTCAAATATCAGATCTACCTCTTGACCCTTCATTTTGTAAGGTGAGGAAATAATGTGACCTTGTTTATAGAGCCGGGTTTATCTTTATCTTTTCAGAAATATTACATATTTCATAAAGTGCATCTTGCCCTGCTGTGTTTGTCACAGGTTATCTTCAAGAAGAAAAGCAAAAACATTACCACTACCTCTTGGCAAGTGCAAAAAAAGATCTTGAGGTTGAACGTCAAACCGTAACTCAGCTGAATTTTGAACTTAGTGAATTTCAAAGAAAATATGAAGAAACCCAGAAAGAAATTCAAGATTTAAATAAACTATTGTGTTCACAAAGAAAGGCAAATATACAACACCTGGAAGATGACAGGCATAAAACAGAGAAAATACAAAGGCTCCAGGATGAGAATGATACTGCCAGGAGAAGACTCGAAGCAGAGAAGACGAGATCTGAAGAGCTCTTATCTCAGGTGAGCCCAACCAATAAGGTTTTCCGTGATACATAATGCAGATTTTTCATTGTACTTACTAAGTGTCAGGGACTACTTTAACCACTTGGGAACCAGCAAGGAACAAAACAATCCTGTCCCCATTGTGGGTGTTCATACTTAGAATGGAAATAGGCCATAAACAAGAAACTAAAAGTAGCACCAGATAATCTGACAAAGAGGAACTGGGGGCCAGAGAAGGCCTCACAGAGGAAATGGTATTTGGACAAACACCTGATGACAAGAAGGGACCAGCATGGTGAGTGGCTCTCCAGCCATAGGAGCTCACATACACTTTAAAGGCCCTGAGAGAGGAGGTAAGTATGTGTGAGAAGCCCAAAGATTTATAGAGAGGAATCAAGGCTGACTCCTAGGCCTTGACCATGGCACTGTGCTTACGTGCCATTCCTGTGGCCCCTTCTGTGTTCTCACACTCCCAGCTTTACGCCAGGATGCTGAAGTCCCCAAGTCTGGATTTTGAGAACAGTATTTGGAGTCTATAGCTGGGCTATAGTCCAGGATGTATGTGGCCTTAGGCAAATCCCCTAACTTCTCTGACCTGCAGGTTAATCATGTGTCAAATTAATAATTTCTTCTCGCCTCACAGGGTTTTTGTGAGGGGCAATGAGAGAATGTAGAAGAGCTTTGTAAACCAAAGGGACCTGTTAGTGATGGCTACTGTTAGAACAGTAATTTTAAAAATCCTTAAAGTTGAGGGGGTGGGAAATAAACTATAACATGTGTCCTCTTAGTCTTCAGCACACTCACTTCTGCCTACAGGTGTAAGCGGTGATATTTGTGAAAGATTATGCAAAAATGGCTGAGAATTTTGCTCCAACTCTGTGGCCAAGGAAGCGAGGCCCTGCCAGCTATTATCCTACTCAGAGATATTAGTAGATTAGACAGCAGAACCTCCAGAACAGTGGGTGTGGCCACTGCAGAGTCTGTGCTGTCCCTCGGCTTTCAGTCTGTGCCTCAGGGAGCTCGCAGCCCTGGCAGCACTGCTCAGCTGCTGGCATCCATAGCCATCAGCCCCCAGCTGGAGTGACTCACTCAGACTAGCAGGTGGTGTTCTGGTTAGGGATGTGAGACTCGTGAGTGCTCATGCCTCCAGGTCAAGCGATAGAAAGGCTGGATGTGACCACACTGTGTCTGTTTACACCCTGCAGGTCCAGGTTCTTTACACGTCTCTGATAAAGCAGCAAGAGGAACAAACAAGGATAGCTCTGTTGGAACAACAGGTACTTGCTGGGGTTGCTTCTAAATCTGATATCACCCATTAGAAAATGGAATTTTCTCTCATGTTTACACTATTCTGTGAAGAGCCATTTGAAAGTTGTGAAAAATATATATTTTTTAAACTTTATCTGTGCTACCATATACTACTGTTACTGTTGTTAGGCTAAAACAGATTCGCTGAGCTGAGATGGCAATTTTCTTGAAGGGTATGTTCACTTTGGCAAATGTTATTCTTCCCCAACCAGCTTTTGTAGTTCTGACTCTAGCCTATCAGGGTCTCCTTAACAGGGCTCCCTCGTCACTTCAAGCAGAACTCAAAGAGACACCATTTAGTCTGAGAACAGAGACCAGAGATCTTTAGTACATTCCAAACCTGGGATCGGCCATCTCTTTCCCTTCTCTCCCTTCCACATCAAAAACAGTGCTGGGGGAGATACCTATACCTCAGACACTGGCTTTTTGCTCCTTGGATCAACCAAGTCCTCATCCATAAACTTCTTTTTTATTTTAATTTTTTAACTGAATTTATCGGGGTGATACTGATTCACCAAACCATACAGGTCTCAAGTGTACAACTCAATAAAACATCACCTGCACACTGCGTTGTGCACTCACCACCGAAAGTCAAGCCCCTTTCCATCCCGTTTATCCCTTCTTTACTGCTCCCACCTCCCCCACCCTCCCTTCCCTGCCAGAGCTGCCACCACACTGTTGTCCATGTCTGTGTGTCACGCACATATATTTTTCCTTAATATCGTGCCCTTTTTCAACCCAGCCTCTCGAACCCTTTCCCCTCTGACAGCTATTGGTTTATTCTATGTATCTACACTTCTCTTTCTATTTTGTTTAACTATTCTGTTGGTAAGATCATATTTATCAGTATCTCACTGTGCTCAGTTGACTTCTTGCTCTAATAGTACGACAAATGTTTGCTTCTTGTGCTAATTTAAAAAATGCAAGTATCCAGTCACAAAAACTGGACAGTTTATACCAGCTGTAACTATCTTGTCCTGGGCATTTCTCCAGATTCAGGCATGTACTTTAGACTTCGAAAATGAAAAACTTGACCGTCAAAATATGCAGCATCAATTGCATGTAATTCTTACGGAGCTTCAAAAAGCAAGAAATCAAATAACACAGTTGGAATCCTTGGTGAGTCTAGAATGGTTAAAGGTTAAACTTAAAGCTTATTTTTTTCTTTTTCTTTCTGCCTTCTTCCCATTTATATCTCCACCCAGTTCCTGCACTAGGAGGATATCACTTAAAGAACAGCTGTTCCTCAGTCAGCAGGCAGAGCCCCTGCCCCATTTGAAGCAGCTGCCCTTTGAGCGTCAGTTCAGAGCACAGGAAGGGGTCATTATGTAGCTCTTGGTAATCATTACATTACCCGGGCCTAGGGTCATCCCCCACCCACCCTGGGCTGTGATTGGAGAGGCACACAGAAGTTCCTGACCTGAGGGAGGCAAGGGAGGGAATTACATTGTTCTATTTAAAAAGGAAGAAAGAAAGAAATGCTGTTTTTAGGGATAGTGGACTATTACTGTTAATACACTGTTTTAAACACATTGAGTTAAGCATTTTTTGTGGGTTACCCAGAACACATAATCCTTTTTTTTTTTTTTTTTTGGAATTCATAATCATTTATCTTCACTTTTTTTTACCAAATTAATTGGGTGTGACATTGGTTAATAAAATTATATAGGTTTCAGGTGTACAATTCTATAATACATCATCTATATTTATTGTATTGTGTGGTCACCACTCCAAGTTCATTCTTCCATCACCTGTCTCCCCTCTTTACCTTCTTCTACCCCTCCCCCACCCCCACTTTCCTTCTGATAATCACCATGCTATTGTCTGGGAACACATAGCCTTTAAAAACACAAACCTTTTATATAACACTGGTTCTCTGGGGAAGTGGTTTTTTTACTTGCCTATTTTCATGTTGCTTTGGACCAGACCTGTTGGGGCCTGCGTTTGTGTGTGTGTATCCTGTAGCACATAGTTTACATATCATCCGGTACTGCAGAGTGTTTGCAGGTGATGAAATGTTACAAATAGAAGTACTCAGTTTTTAAAAAAGAAAAAAACAATTGTTTTAAAAATCATTTGTGATGTCTTTACATATATAAAGAAAATATATTTTTGGCTCTATCCTTTAGAGCATTACTGATTTTGACCATTTATAATAGTTGAAATTAAAATTTATCATTCATTTCTGTTAATGACTGTTTTTCAAAGTACAGGAACCCGGAGGGCATACAAAAGAATCCATCCTTTTCCTGTACTTTGTTTCTGTTCCTACGGTCTATCATCTTCACAGGATGTTGTAAAATACTCATTTTTAAGCTTTATTCTAAGTTCCTCAGAAACATGAAAAAGGGAAGTCCCACAGGTATTATTACACAATTAGTCATTTCTGTGTTTAACTTGTTTGATCTGCTAAAATTCTGTGCTGCTCTTAATCCCATGTAGTTCTTTACTGCTGAAGTGCTCCTCTTATTCAAACTAGCAAATTCTGTCCTCCTTGCACACAGGCTGGCCTTTACATTTGGCTCTAAGCATTTTAATAAAACCTACTCATTTCAGCACCTGACCCCTGTTCTTCCTGGGTAATCTGGGCAATTTATAACAACATCATATGTTAGCACCATAATACCCATGAGCAGAGATTCAAAAGAAAATCTGTCTGCAGGGCTGAAGCGGCTGGGCCATCTGTGGAGCAGGTACTACTTACATATAAATGGCATTCATATGACATTTATTTTTCAGAAGCAGCTTCCTGAATTTGCCTTCACAGAGCCATTAGTCACTTTCCAAGGAGAGACTGGAAACAAAGTAAAAGCTGCCTCACCAAAAAGCCCCACAAATGCACTAAACGAAAGCCTGGTGGAGTGTCCCAAGTGCAGTGCCCAGTATCCAGCCACTGAACATCGAGACCTCCTCGTCCATGTTGAATACTGTTCAGAATAGCAACCTAATTGTTCTTTATTTTTGCCACAAGATTCAATACTGCATCTTACATCAGTAAATGAACATTTTGAATTCCTTATTTTACCTCTTATATAAGAAACTGTCTATCTACCTTGGAGACTCTGGTGCAGAAGTTTATCACTGTATTTTTTGGGCTGCTTTGCATTTTCCTTGACAGGGAATACCTCACTGAGATGGTTCCCATTCAGGCTTCAGCGTGCGCTGAGACAACTGACATGTTGCACTGTTAAAGTACTTGACAGAGGAAAGACAAGTTATTGTTTGTGAATTAAATCTACACACAGGCAAGCAAATATTTTGTATGTTGTGGGTCTTTAAAAATCAGAGGTAATTAACCAAGTATCTTACTGTATGGGCACTTTTTATCTAAGCACTTGATATACGTAAATAAATGTAGCTTCAATTGAGTCCATTGTTAACAGATGGCAATACTTTAATTTCTTTCCTTGTTATTATAGAGAGGTTATTAGACAAGCTGGGAATTTTCTTCATCTTTATTGCTGCTTACTGTTGAAACTGTAAACCTAGTAATGTTCTAAGCACAAAGTAGATTCTGCTGCAGGAATACTCCCAAGTCGCCACACACACAGTGTTTTCTGTCATGTTAACTGGCTGTCACTTTAAGTTGAATTTCAGTAGCACAGCATATTGGTCAGTTAAAATTGTTAAAATCTAGTGCTCCTGTTTTAATTTGCAGGTATTTTATTGACTATTTACTTACTTTTGGCACTCTTAAAGCTGGGCAATATTATGAGCAGGTACTTGCCTATCTGAATATATATTTTTATACATGTGTATGTAAACCAAAAACATTTTTATTTCTCCAGGTTTTCTAAAATGCTTAACATTAGGTTACTGTTAGTAATATAAAGGAAGAAAAATAAAATTATTTAATAATTTTTGATATGTCTAGCATGTATGTATATAAATGGGTATTCTAAGATTTCTACTCAGAGAGAAGTGCCAGAGAGTTACAGATTAACAGACAGTGGAAAATACGGTAGTTAAGGGTACACTGGAATCAAAAACTACATGAAGCACAGAAAAGTTAGGCAAAATACCCACAATCATTTTTTTTTAAAAAGACATTGTTGGGTTTCAAACTCCAAGCCAACTTCAACGCCCATGTTCTCTCCACCATGCCAGAAGCCCTTATGAATTCACACACAGTGTGCTGACTTAAGTGATATCAAACTGGAGTCGTGGGATGTGTTTTGTGTTGGAAAGAAAAATGGCAGAACACACTACCTGGTCTATATTCCTCTGGTGTGAGAAGATCTGCTTTTTCAAATCCCTCCACCTGTTCCATGGATCTTTGCCATGCCAGTTCTCTACCATCTTTAATTTCAACTTCAAACATTTCTTAAATGCTAACTATGTGTGAGGCTCTGGCCTAGGTATTAGTAACATAGTGATAATAAAATACAGTCTAGTAGAAAGGGACCAATATCTAAACGGGTAAGTGTAATACATTGTAGAAAGTGCTATAATGAAGTTATATGTAGGGTAAAGGAGCTTATTCATTTAAACATTGCCTTATATAGGTTGACAGTCTGACTCTAAAGATACAAATCTTATACTAAGATAAAAGTAAAAAGAAGTAGGAAAAAGCAATAGGAGAACAAGACAAAGAAGTAAAATGGAGCCACTCAAGGATAGCTCCAAGGCAGGCCGTGGAGTGCTTCTGACAGGTCAGCCCTGAATTTGGTGCTGAGCTTTGTCGATGTTTGCACAGAAACAATTCTGGATACCATTCACGTGACTTAGAAATACAGCTGATCTTCAAGAGAAATGCCACTATAATGTTCCTGGTACTTAGACCTTCAAGATTCCTCCAATGTGCCTTCATAGAGAAACCATGTAATGTAAAGGTCCGCAGACTCAACAATAATCTGATAAACAGCAGCGAGTTCCACTCTGGTTTCCTAATGTTAATGCGTAAGTGAAAAATTTGTACAGAATCATGTCCATAATCCTCAAGTGCAGGCAATTCCATACTCCCAATACATAGCTCTCTGCTGTTATCCCAGAGCAAATTTTAGAGCTGGGAGCCAACTGGAAAGCCTCTGACAGCCTGCCAGCTGGACTGTGGAGACTGGAAAATGCATGCCTTCACCTGAAGGGGGCGCAGCTGCTCAGCTCCAGCCAATATCCTATGTGGATGGGTCCAGTATGGCTGATCTTTCAGATGTTCCAAGACATAGAAGTTTTAATTGTGACATCTCCCAACTTAATAAATGTTGGGGAAAATTATCACTGTGTGTGCCAAACACTTTTCCAGTTTTTAACCTCTGCAGAGGTGTCCAAAACGCAGCCCACAGGCTGCATGCGGCCCAGGATGGAGATGAATGTGACCCAACACAAAATGTACTTAAAACACTATGAGACTTGTTTGTTTCTGTTAGTGTTTGTGCATCTAATGTGTGCCCCAAGACCAGTCTTTTTCTTGGTTCAAAGATGCCAAAATGTTGGACACCCCTGGAGAGCATCTGAATGGGGCAAAAAGAGTGGCTACTTTAGCCTGAGATGGCAGAAAGCTGTGGCAGGCTCAGTCCTGCCTGCTCTCTTAGGACTGAGGTGTTCTCAAATCCAGTTCAATCAAACACACCTGTCTGAGGGACACAGCATGAATATGACCCTCCTGAAAGTCCTGTCCACCTGCCATCTGTATTCTTGGCCACACTTCCCACACAGATCTGGCTGGCTGCTAGCACTTCCTCACTACCCTGTACTCTCCACATCCAACAAGTGAGGGACTGTCATACCTGGAAAGGAACTAGGAGGTCATCTACCCTATCATCTCTGGTCCAGGAAGTTTGCCTCACGTTTGGAGTGTGTTAAAAATGTTGATTCCTTGGCCTCCCCCAGACCTCCTAAACCAGAATGTATCAGTAGGGAACATGGAATATGCATTATTAAGCTCTCCAGGGCAATCCAGTGTTTTACTGAAGATTGAGACCCGAAGAGCTAGTCCAACCTTGACTTCCTGATGAAACAGAGTCCCAGAGAGGGGAGTGTCTTGTCCAATGTCACATAGTGGGTTGGCAAGAGAATAAGGGAGGCGCAGGGCCCCAGAGGCAGTGGTTGTGAGAGCCCCTGCACCTTGGCTTGCGTGCCATGATTCCAGAAAAGTACTCTTTCCAAGACTCCCAGTGGTCTAAGGTAGATCCCCCGTGGCTCATTGGCCTGGTTCTCTTTTATTGTTCCTTATCTTCTGTAATGTGCTTTCGGCTTGGAATCTAATGATATTCTGGCTTTAGACGGTCAAGTGGGAAATATTAGACATCCAAGGGGCCAATGTAGTAGTGGCACCCAAACAAGGGTGAAAGGTCAAGATCAAGCTAGGGGTCTGCATAGAATCTGGAGAAATGACAAAGAAGCAGAGAAGACTGAGCCTGGGTAGCATCTCATGGTCCAGAAGTAGGTAGGAGCACTCCAAGAGAATCAAATCAAAGTTGTGTCTGCAAATGAAGCAACGAAACCAGAGAAAAAAGGAATGCCATGCACCCAAGAGAATGAGTTTGCATCTGATTATAACCTTCACTTTCTTGCCTGCCAGACTCACTGTACTGATTTAACCCAAGGACCAAGCACAACTTCTACCAAAATGTTTTAACAGGGATTACAGGTAATTCTGAAAAAATCTCACCCATTGCAAGTGACTGTAACAAGCATTACTTGATTTGGCACACATGTAGCTCATCTGAGACAGGCAAGGTGCCATGCAAGGCCCTAGAGGTGGACAGGGGTCCCTCCTTTAGCAGAGGCAAGGGAAGGTGGACATCGGTGCAGATCAATGACAGCACATAAATGCCCCATTAGAAGGCACCCCTCAATCAAGAGAGGAGAGGTTTTCCAAAGGAGGTGATGACTGAGTGAGGTTTAAGAAAGCAAATAATATTCAAGTTTTAATAGTGTTTGTTACTGGACTTATGTTGAAAATGAATCATTAAAAAGTCATTAAGGAAAAATGGCCTGAGTAATACTGGTCTCTTTCTGATGACAAAGGATGATGATGGTATAAGAGGAAGGGCAGGAGCGAAGATCAGATTGTGAAAGGCGTTCCTTCACACTCCATTAATGATGTTGAGAGTCATGTAGCTACAACGATACAGAAAGCAAACTGTTTTGAATGTGAAAACATCAGAGGAGATAATAAACTAAGGTTTTAATGAAGAAGAAATTGACTTAGAAAAACAGCAGCTTTGCTGCTCGATTCATACAGTTTGCAGAATGGAACCCATGCCACCTTGCATGGGTTTGAAGGTGTGCATTTTCACTCAATTTTTATAAAGTAGAGGTAAGGGGGTGAGGCCAATAGTAGAGGATTAAGAGATAACTTCCAGAAAATATTATTTTCAAGATAAACTTAACAATCTCTTATATTTGTTCATATGTTATATAAATGATTCCCTTCTTATGGAGTGAACTTTACAGAAATGACTTCATTGGAGATCAAAAAGGAAGCATCTCAAAATTTAAATTTTATTTTGTTTTTCTTCTTTGGCAAATTCAGGGCAGCACGTTACTGTAGAAACAGCCCTGGAATGGGAACCATCTGACCCCAGCTGAAATTCTACTTCTGACTTTGAGCAGGTCACCAACTTCCCTGAGCCTCAGCTTCCTCCACTCTAAAATAGACGTGTTAATGCCTTCCCCAGCTATCTTCCCAGGATATCCTGAAAATAAAAATCCAATTTACTTAGGAGCTCCTATATATTACGTATTTTTAGTATACCAACCAATATGCTAAATGCTTCATAAGTATCGTGTCATTTTGTCCACATAGTAACACTGCATGAGAGTTTCTATAATTGCTCCATTATACAGGTGAAGAAGCTATGGTTTAGAAAGCTAAAGTCACTTGTCCAAGATCACATAGCAAAGAGAATGGCAGAGCTAGTATTGGAACTCGAGTGTGACTGCCTTTGGAGACCGAGCTATTGGCCCCTACTTTATCCTTTTCTATCATAAAGCCAGAAGATATATGTGAAAACACACTGAAGATGGGAAATATTGTCCAATATTTTTATTTTTCAGCAATGTTTACAGTGTGGATGGGAATGAAGAGAAGATGAGAGTGACACTACCTACTTCCAAGAACCTCCACTCATTTTACTCATCCATTAGAAAGAACCACACTCATCCTCATTTGCAACTAGCGACAGCACAGATGAGTTCAGATGCAAGTAACAGAAAAGGCTGACACTACTGAGTCATTCGTTGCTTCCTTCCACAGAAGCCTGTAATCGATAATCCCTATTTACATGACCAGTTTCACAATGTGTAGGTTGTGGGCTGTCATCTCAGTAATCCTCTTGTTCCCCTACTCGTGCTCACATAAAGGATGAGGCAGTTTCAAACGTCACAAGCTAATGAGAGTTTTTTCCAAAACCAAGAAGCACACAGCTAGCCAGGGTAATGAATGAGCACTTCTTAATGCCTTCCTTCTTTTACCCAGTAAAAGGAAGGAAGTTTACTGGAAATGGAAACATCCATCCCGAAACTCCAAAGTACGCTTTCCTTGCATCTCATGGACCAGAACTGGAATGATTATACGGTGTATTAGGATGGGCCGAGTTAGGTTCCAGTAACAGATAAACCCTGAAATCATCATGGCTTAACACAATAGCGGGTTTTGTTTTTTGTGTTGTTGTTTTTTTAAAAAAATCTTGCTCACCTCCCAGTTTTTGCAAGCTGGCGGACCTCCTTCGCCTCAGAGATGCACTCCCTGGAACAAGAGGCCTCCCGGGTCTCTGCAGTGACTGTGAAGACAGAAGCACGAGCTCTTAACTTCGGAGGGCCGGAAGTGACGCAATCTCCTCACATTCCTATTGGTCAGAACGTGGTCCCGAGGCCCCACTTCCTGCAGGGTGGCTGGGAAGGGAAATCTGCTCGCCCCGAAGGCCGAAGGCCGAAGGCCGGGGTGCGGAATCCTTCCTTAGCCCCGTGTGGCGCGCGTAGCCGCCCCTGGATGTCAAAGAAGGGCATGAGGAATGGCTGCGGGATAGGAGTCTGCCCCTGCATCTCACATCCGCCTGCTCTCTTCCAGGCCAGGAAGACGGCTTAAAGATGAGGTGGGAAATGTCCTCTGGGCTTCCATGATTCTAATGCCTCCCTCGCCCACAGCCCTGTTCTCTCAGTTTTATGATCATCTTTCACTTGCCTATCACTCCCCATCTTCCCCACCCCTAACAGACTGTAAGCTTCTTAAGGTCAAAGGTTGTCTCTCTTTCCCACCTCTGATGCCTAGACTGGGGTCTGGCATGTAAAAGGTGCTCAGTACATGTTTTTAGAGCAAGTGAAGGCCTTTTAGAAACAATGATTTCAACCACTTGACTGTAAAAAATGCCTGGCTCTTATCTTTAGAATTACCAGTAGAATCATTGAGGAACAAATAGTATGATTCAATCTTTAAACAAGCATGGGTGCAAGAAAGACTACACAGAAGACTTCTAGAATGTGGCCATAAAGCAAGTAAACATTTGATCAGTGACATCAACATGCAAAACATTTCATTGAGGAAGCTGACTTCTGGGAACCCACTTAGAATACCTTCAGTCTGGCTTTAGGACTTTGACCAAAACTACATCTCCAAGACTGGAAGTGTTGAGAGTCCCTTGCAAGCCCAGAGAAGGTGTCACAGAGAAGGTGGCTGAGGCAGGGGGTAAAAAGTACAGGCTAGTTTGATACACAATCTTCAAGAAATTTAATTAAGGAAATTAAATACAAGAGGCACTTTATCGGCAGGGATTATCACCATTATAGCTGGAATGTATTGAGGACCATAGGACAGATACCGTGATAAAGACTTTGCTTGCATTATCTAATTCGATCCTTGCAATAGTCTCATGAGGCAGGTACTGTTATGCCCATTTTACTGATAGGCATAGGAAAGCTCAGAGTTTAATATTTACCCAAGATCATATAGTTGTTAAGAAAACCAAGTCATCTTGTTTCAAAGACAACTTTCAACTATTAAGATTTAAACTTGCTCTAGATTCAGGTTACTGGAAGAAAATTTGGAAGGTGTTTTTGCTCATCCATTACTGTGTAACAACACAGCCCCAAACCCAATGCCTTAACATGAAACATTTATTACTACCTTTCATGGTCTCCTGATTGACAGGGCTGGCTGGTGGTTCTCCCTTGGAGACTCTTGTGTAGTTTCAGTTTCTATGGCCTAGCTTCAGAAGTCACACTGTGCCACTTCCACTGCATTCCATGACTCAAAAATAGAGAAAAGGACCAGCCTAAATTCAAGGTGAGAAGACTATACACAAGGAAATGAATACTAGGAAGCACCTTTTATTGGGACCATCCAGGAGACTTCCTAAAGGAGCAAGTGAGAAGGATCCCTATCATGTGTGTGAGGACTTTCCTCTTAGAAAGAACCTTCACATCCACTTCTTGTTTGGTTCTTTGTAGCTTGTCAGGCAAGCAGTCCAGGGTCAGGACTAAATCTCTTTTATTGACATGGACACTGGTACTCAGTGAAATTAAGTGACTTAACAAAAGTCACACAGCTTCTAAATGTGGGAGTGAGGTATGAAAGTTGGCCTTCTTGCTCCCCGGCCTGCAAGCTTTATGGATTTTCCCAAACAGTCATGGCTTAGAACTCTTTGGTGCTTTGAAGCAGGAAAAGACAGGGAGTCCATCAGCACAAAGTAATCAAGGGAAAACAATCATGGATCTAAATTTTTTTAAAAAAAGGATGTCAAAGTTGTAAGAATTTTAAAACAAGCTAATACCTACTATAAAGCTAATGCAGGAGTGGACACATATCTGCTGCTCATGGGGATATACTTTGCTGTAGACTTTCTGAATATGCAATAAATACCAAAAGCCTAAGAGTTTTACAAAATCTTTTATCTAGAAATTTTATATCCAGAAAAACTTAACAATGGAAGACCATTCTGCCATTAAACAGATGTTGTAGAAACATATTTAATAGCATGTAAAATATTTGCAACATTATAGGGAAAAGCAGGTTTTAAAGAGTATTATAATATCCCCTTATAATTTTTAAAACCTTGCATGCTCATGCACACAGGAAAAAAGAAAACAAAGAAACAATATCAAAATATTGATCGTTATTTAAGGATGGTTGGGATTATGGGTCATCTAAAAAGTATAATATTTTATTTTTAGTTTTTGTTTATATTTTAAGCTTGCTTATAGCATGAATTACTTTTGTAATAAGTTTTTCTTTATTTTTAAAAAATATTTTATTTATTACTTTTAGAGGGAGAGGAAGGGAGGGAAAAAAAGAGGGAGAAAGGGGAGGTGATGTGGTTGGCAGGACTGAAATGGGTGGTTTTGCAACGCAATTTGGAGAGAGGGGAAGTAAACTAGGAGAAAGGTGGCCAGGCCTTCTAACCTTGTTCCTGCATTGGTTGTGGAAAGAAAGGACGCAGTGCCCGCACTCAGAAAGTGCTTGGTTAGGACTGCTTGTTTTTCCAGGGGGTTGGGACTCTGATGAAGCCAGGCCAAAGGGCTCTGAGGTTAAGGTAAACCTAGCACAGGAGGAGCAAAATTCACAAACAAACCCACTCTGCTGGATTAAACAGAAAAGGACTTCATGTAACCCACAGGGTCACCGAGGGGAGGCTTGGAGTAAGTGATCTTGGAGACTTCCCAGTCCAGAACAGTGTAGCCACTGTGGGGGCTACTCCAGGGAGTGCCCGCGGTCACCACCCTGGGCACAGACGCTGTGTTCACCTCACACTGTTGTTGTTGGCCACTGGATGCCAGAGACCCACAGCTGTGCCCTAAACCCTTATCCCAAAATGGATTCTGTGCAGCCCCAGCTTTCTCCTGTCCTCTCCTGGAGGCCAAGTCTGTCATGGGTGTCTGCTGGGCTAAACTTGGGGTACTGCCATTGTTGCCAAGGGGCTGGGAAAGCCAGTATTAAGCCTTTGACCTTGCAGAGGCAAGACCCATAATATTGGAAATTTTCCAGTCACACAATGGGGTTCAGAAGGACAGCTATCAAGTGAGTATACATCTCCCAGAAGCATTTCTATGAGGTGTATAGGCTTATGAATAGACATTTGATCCATGTCTCAAGGTCACATTTCCAGGGTGTTTTCATCCTTAAAAATCCAAAGAACCCTCACACAAGCCCCCACCAGCAGCAGGAATCTAGCCTCTTCATTTGGGGGTCACTGGGCACCTCTGAGTTCAGACCACAGCTGCAAGTCCCATCTGGTCACGCCTGCTTTGTGGAGCTCTGCTCCTTCAGGCTGCCATTGCACCCCAGACGTGGACCCAGGTCTCTTCCTTCCCCTCCCTCTAGAAATGAAGAGCTGACACACTCCTCAGAGACAGAGCAGGCCCATGAGGAAGACACTGTCCCCTAATGCAAGAGAGCAGTTGACTCTGATTTGTCACATCCTTTTTTCTCAAGACTCAACTCCGGCTTTTTCCTCAGCAGAAACAAAGGCCTATTAAAGTGGCCCTAAAGGTGAATGCAGCCATCAAACTTAGGCTGCAGGGACAGAAGTAATGTTTTTAAAGCATTGAATTTTAGTTTTTTCCCAGATGAAACCTTATTTGGGGGGAGAGAGTAATAAACTACTCTAATGGGTTGCTTCTTTAGAAAAGCCCAGAAAGCAGATTAAAGGCAATGCTCCAAAGTAGTCCCTGCCTCCAGTGCCTGTCAGGAGCCCTACAAGCCAACACCACGGGAGGTGAGCCAATGGATAGGGAATGATTGGTTCTCTTCTTCCTCAGCTTACCCGTGTCTACCCTTCCCCTTCTACTGATTTACAGGCACTGCCTGTGTTTGTATTTTCCCCCCACCCCGATTCATTTCTGTGTGTCTTTCAGTGCTTATCTGTTGAAGGACTGACCAGCATTCTGCTTGGTTCCCCAGGAGAGCCAGCTACTATCCTCACCCATCTCCTGTGACATTTTGCCCAAGACCTTAATGGACCCAAGTTTGTTGATATGGTTTGTGAGTTTCAATTTAGACAAGAACCATGTATCATTTACTATGGAGTCCTCAACAAATTGCAGAGTGCTTCTCAGTATTATTGAATGAAAAAAAAGGAAAGATGAATGGATGGATGGACAGACGGATGGATAGATACCTGAGCTTTGAGGAACAATGGTCATTGTAGCCAAATGCCACTAGGGGGCAGTGTGGAAGAGCTTGTAAAGGCCTCCACCGACAATTCTACCAAACCCTGGTTTGGAAGGTTTTCTAGACTCTATTTTGTTCAACATTTTCATTTGTGAGAAAAGGACTTGAGGTCCAAGAAAGAACACTGTGCCCAGGGACACGCAGCTCCTCAGCCTGGCTTCTATTACAGTGAGCCTAAGAAGCCCAGGACTCCCTGGGGTCTGAGCGCCCTGGCGCTACCAAGCCTCTTTCATTAACACCTGAAGCCCCTCTTGGGAGGCTGCCCAGTGGCTGCTGGCTGGTGAACACACGTGGCACAAGGGAACTGGACCAATGAGCGCATCGTTCAGGGCCTAGTGTGTCTTCCCAGACCTTCAATATGGTCCCAGCTTTGGTGATTTGGGTTCTCACTGGACTCCCCCTTTCTCTGACAAGTCTCTTCCCTGCTTTTGGGACCTACATCACCTTGCTCATAATTGCCAGAAGAGGAAGGACCCCATTCTCAGAACATGTCCCACACCAATGACTCTCAGAATTTACGTATCTTGTGTGCCGATTCCTCCATCCTGCTACTGAGTGTCCTCTATCTCTTTATGTGTGTGTGTGTATGGTGGGGGTGATGGCTCTCTCCTCCCCTCCTGGCTGTTCACACATTTTCACAGCAGGTTCCCAAAGCTCCGTGCCTTAGAGAGCTAAGAGATACATGTGGAAAACACATAAAACCTCAAAGTTCTCTTTTCATTCATTCATCTATATTTAATTACTCAATTATTTTTTAAAAATTTAAGGGTCAGGACAGAAACAATAACACAATCTTGCATTTATTCAGTCCTTACTGTGTGCTGGCACTGTGTTAAGCCCTGACATTTGCTCTCTTATCCAAGCCTGTGAGAGCGGTACTACTAGTTCCATTTTCTAAAAGAGGAAACAGAGGTCGGGAGAACAGATGTCACTGGCCCACGGGAGCAGAGCCGGTAAGCTAAAGAACCAGAATCAAACTTTAGAGGCTGCCAGCCAAACGATAGGACAATTTCTGCAAATGTGCATGGTTGGGCCTTTGGCTGCTCATGCCCAGGACCCGGCCCCTCAGCAGGCATCACGGAGTGCTTAAGCACACAGCCCCAAGGGCAACGGGATGGGCAGGTGCAGCAGAGAACCTCAGACCTGGGTTTCTGACCACTTATGTGTATTATGGCTTTGCACATAAACCGAGTGGAATTCCAGAATATTCCACCAAGTATGGTTCTGCCACTGTACATCAAGACTCCTTGTGGGACTCAGCATCACCTCCAACAAAGCTGCAGCTCAGAGAAGAGCCCCTCCAATTTTACTGGGTTGGGCATCTGCCGGATTAGGGCCTAACAAGTCATGGGAGCTGGACCATTGCTCTTTGCCATGCTGAACCCTTGACTATACCACCTGTTCTGGGGAGCTGTCCTCAGAATGAGATAAGAGCATGAACATGATGGTGCTTTTAAATTCAGAGGTCTGTACTTGTACAAATCTGTGTGTCACTGTTATTGCCAGGAGCTGGGCTGGCGTGCCCTAATTGAATTTTCCTGGAGGCCCAGCGCAGACGTTCCCGGCCTTCTGGACTGCACAAGTCAGGATCGCTTTTTTCTACTATAAATCGAAATAAGTCGCATAGGGCTGTCAACTTTTTTACATGGGATTTTTTTTTCAATGACTGCTACAAACACCCTGTCTTAAAAGAAAAACAAGTTTAATAAAAAAGCAGGCAGGACATAATCTTGCAATTAAAAGTGCATGTATTTAGCCTCATAATAAAATATGTGGTCTATATTTTCCTGTTTCATCTTTGAAACAGGAAAGTTTCAAAGATGACTAAAGCAGCGGAGACTAAAGCAAGGACTGGCCTCTTGGAACCATGGCTGGAGACTGTGTGTGGTTTGTAGATGTGTCCTTCCCTTGCAGCCAAGCCCAGGGCAGTAGGAGCTGGGCTGAACTACGTCATGGGGCACTCATGTGCTCTAGGGGACTGAAGAACAGCACAGACATGTAACATCCCAGAAATAAAAATGTAATGCATATTACTGACTAGTGTTTGAACCATGACCCCTAGTTTATAAAATACCCACATGCCTACAGACAGCCTCAGATGCACAGAAAAAACACCAAAAGGCTATACAGCAAAGTCTCACAGGGCTGTTTCTGATGGAAGAATAGTGATTATGTTTTTTATTTCTCTGACTTATTTCTTGCATTTTCCAAATCTTCTGTTTTGTAATCAGAAACATGGAACAAATAAAGTAGAAAAAAAGTGATGCAAGAAGAATCACGCAACATGCTGTGTAAGAGCTTTGCCAGTGGTCTCCTTGGGACATGCAGAATGTCAGTGAAGCCATGTCTCGGGCGGAAGAAGGCTCCTCTGGGCTTGTGCTGGTGTCACTCACCTCCTGCCTTTACCTTCCTGGGCCTGGGCCTGGTGTCTGGCGAGCGGGACACGCTCTGTTGGTGTGTACTGAGTGGACTGCTTTCCATCCTAAGCTGACCAGTGTGACTCCTGGCCAAGAGGGGATCACAGAGAAAAGCTGCTGCTTATGTAGAAATGGACCACCCTATACTGATTTCCTTCCTAAGTTTAAAAATTTGTATTTGATTGTAGTGACTATGTGTGGTACCAGGTGGGCATTTGAAATATCAGAGGACCATTTTATAAAGGATATAATTTTCCAACCACTGTGCTATACACCCAAAACTAATACAATTATAATATTTAATGTAAACTATAACTGGAAAATAAAAATTTTAAAAAATTGTATTCAAAGGCTTTGATTGCATCTCTCCTTGGAAGAATGGCACAGAGTGATCACCAAGACCCCTTTTATGAGTTTAAGCTCCTGTCTTAGAGGAAATCTGGCCACCAAAAATCAGACCATCTTTACAACAACAGGGCTTGGGGAGAGTGGGTCTCCCATTGATCAGGCGCCTTGGTGACAGGTGAAAGGAGTTAATCTGGGCCAACTGAAGCAGGAAAGAAATGCATTGGAAAGACTCCAGGTAACTCCCAGTTTGGGTAGGAACTAGAACACACAGATAAAACAGGCAAGACCCAAGAGCAGTGAAACTGAAGGGACCACTGCCAAGGACCCTGAGCCCTATCTCCTGTACAGCCCTCAGTTTTCCAGTGGTCCTGATTGACAGGTTCACTTGTGGTTAACCCAAGTACATGGGCCCGGGAGCCAGATGGCATGGTTTCAGGTCTCACTCACTGGGACCTTAGGCCAAGTCCATGACATTTCTACGATGTCTCCACACCTGTAAAAATAAGGATACTATATATACCAACTTACATTTGTTACCTTTTGCTGTGAAACAAATTATCCCAGATCTTTGTGGGTTAAAACAAAAAAATATTATCTCTCCATTTCTGTGGGTCAGGAGCAGCCTAGCTGGGTGATTCTGTCATGAGGTTTCTCAAGATGTTCAGCCAGATGGGGTGTCTGTCTGCATTCACCTGAAGGCTCATTTAGGGCTGGAAGGTCTGTGCCCAAGGTGGCTCACTCATGTGGCCAGCAAGTTGGTGCAAGCAGTTGGCAGGAGCCCCAGTTTTTCCCTAAGTGGGCTTTTGGGGATCCTGACAATATGATGGTTACCTCCTCCTGGAGCACGTGATACCAGAGAGAAAGCTAGGCAGAAGCTGTGTCTTGAGCGTGACCTAGCTTGTGAAGTCACAGCACGTCATTTCTGCTACATTAACTCATTAGAGGAAAGTAAGTCCAGTCCTTAAGCAAGAGGACAAGACTTAGTCTCCACCTTCTGAAGGGAGGAGTGTCAAAAAGTCTGCAGCTCTGTTTTACAGCCACCACACTACTACACAGGATTGTATTGAAGTTTCAGTAAGTTAATACAAGTAAGTGCTTAAACAGAGCCTGGAATATGGCCATTGCCATGTTTGATTGCTGCCATCATCATCATCATCATCACCACTATTACTGTTATTATTCTTCCCTACCCTGCCAACCCTCCTGCTCCTCACTGCTCCTTCTCCCCCAAGTTACCTCAGAGGTGGGGGTTGATCCCTCCATAAATCACTGGTTCCCACCATGCCTTCAGGGAAGCAGGGGCTTCTTTAGGACTGGCCCCCCCCCTTCTTTGTCTGCCTCAAGAAACCAGGTTTAGTCACACTGGGACTCCAGCCACAGTGGTCAGGCCTGGCGGCCAGCACGAGGATGTCTGCCCTCACAGTTGCTACAAGGCTGACCCTTGCTCTCCTCAGACAACATGCTTGAAACAGTGAGCTGAGGAAATTCCCCAGACAAGTGGTTGGCTTGGTGACACACTCTCGCCCAGTAGGCACCCCTGTGATAGGGTATGGGGGTGGGCTTTGAGGACAGAAACCACCAGAAAGGGCAAAAGAGCCGAAGAGAAGGGCAGCCCTCATTGCCAAAAGCCCACAACCCACAAGGCAGAGCCACAGCAAACCAACATGCAGGTGGCTCCCTGCAAACGACGCCCACCTGAGAGGCACACACGGGGCTGAAACCCAGCCAGGCCCTGCTGCCAAGCCCAGAGCCTAGGCTGCGTCCACCCTGAGGAAGGACTGTCCTTTCCTAACTGTCTGCTCAGGGCAGGCACTTTTTCTAATGCACATAAAGCATTGCATATGCTGGCTGCGGCAGGACAACCAGATCTCACTTGAAGATCCTTGCCCTGGGCCCTAGAGTGTGAATACTTCACAACCAGGAGGCTGATCACTCATTCCACTTGGGCTTAGCTTTTCCAGTTCCCAGTGTCTCCTTGGATTTCTTTCTTTTGCTGGACAGCTATGCCATGGACAGCAGAGACGATGACAGGCCAGAGGCACATGGAAGCATTGCCCTTCTCCAGGCTCTCTCAGGCCTCTCCACTTTTGCAAGCGCTGGAACCCCAGTCAGTGCCTTATCTACCTGGGAGCTCCTTGTCCTCCTTGAAGAGGGAGCACAAGGAGCTTCTAAGAGCACAAGCTGGCCCCTCTTTACCCCACTGGCCTGGCCGAGGGGGTTACTTGGCTGTCAATGCTGAGGGCAACTGGGCCGGGGGTGTGGTGGGGATGGTCCTGGACAAGATGGTGGAGCAGAGGTGCAGGGGAAGGAGGGAGACTTCCAATCCTTCCACAGGGATGAGCTCCCTTTGCATTCTGCTCTAGAACAGATCCTGCTTTCACAAGGAGACACCTTAGTCTCTGCAAGGACTTATGTCTCAAATCCAAGATAGATAGATAAATAAATAATAGATATATAGATAGGTAGATAGATAGATAGATAAATAGACAGATAGGCAGATAGATGATAGAGGATAAAAACTCACAAAGAGACTTGAAGAGGAAGCAATGGGCCAGTAAGAATTTGCACACAAATTTACGAAATTTTTGCAGAGGAAAAGTAAAACAACCAAACACAGAAAAAGTCCCTTCTTCCTGTTTGGTTAAAAATATAATATAAACAGTCACAGAAGTTACATCTCCATGCAGACTTCCCTTTAGCTCAGAAACTAGGCTCCATATTTACACTTGGTGGGTCCTTGTCTCCATTTCTACAATTTTATCTAAGAGTGAAGATTATGATAATAATAGTAACTAATGACCATGAGCAATAAATACAACTGTCACAAGGGCTCAGCCCGTGGTTTCCTGCCATCTTGTCTCAGAAGAACACCTGACATCAGTTCACCCTGATGACTCAGCACCAGGCTCCATGGACCAAGAGGCTTTGGCAGCCGTGCACACCTGGGGCCATAGCACACTCTGAGACTCACTGTGGGCTGGTGAAAGGGGTCAGAGAGTTTCTGGTGCAACCCCTATCAGGAACATGATAACATTTCTGGCTTTTGCCACTTTGCGGGTCTTCACAACAGAGAACAGCAATAAGAGGTAAAGTCTGTTGAGGTCCCAGGAAGTCATAGCCTCTAGAACAGGATTTCTCAAGCTCAGCCCTCTAGGCATTTTGGGCTGAACAGTTCTTTGTTGGGGAGCTGTCCTATGCAGGCCCTGGCCGCTCCCCTCCCCACTGGATGCCAGTAGCAGCTCCCCAGTTGTGACAACCAAAAATGCCTCCAGATATTACAAAATACCTTTGTGGCATTTGTGTGTGTGTGTTCATGTGCACGTGCACTGCCCTGGTGGTTAAGAGCAGGGCCCTGACGTGTGACTGCCTAGACGTGAACCGCAGTGCCTGCAATGTGTAGGAGCCCTGAATAAGTAAATAAACAGAAAGATAGTCTGACCATACAACTTACTTTCCAAACCAAGGCAATTTGAAAGTGAAAGAGGCTTCTAATAATAATTTTATAACCTGAGACTGTCTCTGCAAATAAGTCTGTGTAGTCAGTCCACACGTCTGTACAGGGTTGAGCACCGAGCCGGACCCCGTGCGCACTGGATGACTATTGTGCCAAATGCTTTTGCATGCCAGAACTTCACTTAATCCCACCCCCCAAAAACCTTATGAGGTTGGTATTATTATTACACCCTTTAAAAAAAAATCTGGGAATACTAAAGAACTAGAGGCTAAAGTAATTTGCCCAAGGTCACACAGTGAGCTGTACAGCTAAGATTCGTATCCCAGCAGATGTTTCCAAGCTTGTGTTCTGTGCCCACGTGTCCTCGGTGCCCAGGAAAACACAGCAGTACTCAGTATCCATGGGGCTCCACATGAACTAGCTTGCGCTAGGTCAACATTAAACCCACTTACAAAAGCTGGGCTTTCAGGGTTTATTGCGATAAAAAGCAGACACATGAAAATCAACAGAGAGCAGGAACTGCAGGTGGCAGTGCCCAATCTGACAGGTGCACCACCCCTTTAGGAGCTCACTGTGGTTCCTGGAGAATGACACAAAAATTTTATTTTTCAATTCATATTCATAGTTGACCCTGATGGCTACCAAGTTGTTAGAACATACTCATTAAGTTATTTGGATCCAGCTGCTTAACAAATGCAACTATTAGTTTGTTTTGTTGTTGTTGTTGTTGTTGTTATTGTTGTTATTGTTTTTGGCCTAAGGGTGCCAAGAAGGTGATGGAAAGGGGAAAGCTTGGGAAACTCTGCCCTCACCATTTTGGCACTAAGAGAACCCTGGAGGGCAGTGATGGAGGAGTCCCTCTAGCCCAGAGGCCTCACCCTGGTTGTCCACTCTGAGGAAACCTTTCTGTCCTGATGGCACATCAGCCTGGGGTCATGAAACTGTCCCTCCCTCTTTCTCTCGCACATACACACAGCCTTCCTTTCCCTGACTCAAAGCTGTTGTTCCTGACCCCAATCAGACAATGACCCAGTCCATCTTCCCATCTGAGCTCCCTTTATTTCAATCTCGTGCCCCTTTGCAACCGTGTCAGGAAGCAAACTGGTTGTTTTACTACTTGAACTTAGTCAAGGTTCAAGTTGAGCATATCCCAACGACATGCAATCTGCCCCTTAGGTCGGAGGTCACATTGTCAACTCAGACCCACACGACACAGGGATAAGCAGACGCACATAGGCACCCCCTGCCCCTAGGAAGCACTGAGACTGCTACACTGGACCCTTCATAAATACGCAGAGACAATGCCAAGATAGAATGGGCCACTGGGAGGGGCCCAGCAGCCTGGCAAAAGGGAGAGGGGCTGACAGCTTGGGTAGCGAGGAAGTTGTCACTGCCAGGGCCACAAGCACACTTTACATCTCTAACAGCCTAATTCACTACAACAGAAAACTAGACAACATGGGTGTGGCGGAAATGCGTGGGGCAGGAGGAGGGGACATGCTTTTCATTATTAACCAGGGGCCTCTTTGGACAAGTCACTTCTTGCCGTGCCTCAGTTTCCCCATCTCTGAGGGGGTTTGATTGCCCATTGCTTGTCAAACTGGGGTGCCCGGGGCACATTCACCAGCTGTGCGTGCACCTGAAAGCCTTGGAGTGTCTTTCTGGGGGGTGAAGTATATTCAACATTACTCTTTTTACACGGAGGCATCTTATGTCATTGCTCAGAATGCAAAATGTACATGTATTTTAGTTACAGTAACTAATCATTCATTACACTTCATGGACAATTACTGTATGTCAAGCGTTGTGTTAATTTCTTTATACGATCCTCATAGTTACCCAATGAGATGTCTTATTATTTCCATTTTATATATTTACAAGAAAGACCTGGGGCACAGAGAGATGAAACAATTCCCCCAAAGGCACACGTTATCAAGAAATGATAAAACAAAAAGATTCTCCCCCATCATCCTCCCCCCTAAAAAGGTGCTTTGAGATTTACCCCCAAACCCGTGGGACTTATTTGGTGAAACTGAACAGCGCAGACCAAAATGGCCCCCGAAGTCCAGCTCTGACACTCTTAAATCGACTTTAGTTAAACCAATGGATTAAAGGCTTCAGCACACCGGGTGCCCCTGGAGGGTGAAAGAGGCTGGAGAGGCCCCTTAGCAGGATTCTGAGGGTTCACTGGTGGGATTTCTTGGCCCCTCGGGCGGTTCCAAACCTGCCCGTAGGCGTGCAGCCTCTGCCTCGGCCACCGCCTCCGGCCCAGCCGGGGTGTTTCCAGCTGCTGCAGCCGGGCACTTCCTCGTTCCCGCGCCCCCGGGCTCAGCTCGCTACGCCCAGCGCCGGCGCTGCTCTGGCGGGAGGGGGTCAGAGGGGAGATGTCGCAACCGCCTCCCTGCCTCTTCCCCTGCCTTAGCGCTCTGTCACCTCCCAGATGAGCGCGGCTGCCGACAGCTGCGGGCCGCCGGCCGCCGGGCATGTCCCTTGATTGCGCACTGGCGGCGGGCATTGGGCCCCTGCGCAGCCAGGAGCGGGCCAACCGCACCCGCTTCCCCTTCTTCTCCGAAGTCAAGGGCGACCACCGGCTGGCGCTGAGCACCGTGGAGACCGTCGTGCTAGCGCTAGTCTTTGCAGTGTCGGTGCTGGGCAACGTAGGCGCCTTGGTGCTGGTGGCGCGCCGACGGCGCCGTGGCACCACCGTCTGCTTGGTGCTCAACCTTTTCTGCGCGGACCTGCTCTTCACCAGCGCCATCCCGCCGGTGCTGGCAGTGCGCTGGACAGAGGCCTGGGTGCTGGGCCCGGTCGCCTGCCATCTGCTCTTCTACGTGATGAGCCTGAGCGGCAGCGTCACCATCCTCACGCTGGCGGCCGTTAGCTTGGAGCGCCTGGTGTGCATCGTGCGCCTGCAGCGCGGCGCGCGGGGCCCGGGGCGTAGGGCGCGGGCCGCGTTGCTCGCACTCATCTGGGGCTACTCGGCGCTGGCCGCGCTGCCCCTCTGCATCCTTTTCCAAGTGGTCCCGCAGCGGCTTCCGGGCTCCGACCAGGTGAGCGCCAGGCAGCGGTCGGGGCGGGCTGGCAGGAGGGGATCCGGGGAAACGGTAGCGGGGGACGAAGATGGACGGCAACAATACTAAGTCCTGTGTTGCACTCAACCATTGTGTCAGACACTGTGCGTAGCGCTGTGAAGTTTTATCTCTTAAATTTCACTGCAAACCTGCGACGTGGGTCCCGGAAACACCCACCGAAACGCTGTGAGTGGAGTCCCCCCAAAGTCTCTAAATTGCACTGACTCTTTACTGCAAAATTAATGAAATAACGAGGGAGGGGGCGGCTTAACAGCCAGCCAGACGGAACTCGGAGGATCGGAGTGGCTAATCGCATTATGTTAAATTCTGCTTTCTCGCCGGGTGCCGCGGTACTCTTACCACACCCACTCCACAGGGGAGGAAGCCGAGAAGGGGGACGCCTTGCTCAGGGTATCTCACCCTTCGTGCGAGGAGGAGCTGAGGTCGTGGTCAGCAGACTCAGTGCGAGCGGGGCAAGCAACGGTTCTGCTTTGAGAACCGCGGGCAGGTGCGTGTGAATGGGCCGCGGAGAAAGGATATTAGAGACGTTGGGACCCCAGACTCAATGCTGCCTCTAGGGGACTTGTGCTCTCCCCTCCTGGAGCCTCAGCCTTTCCAACTGCAAGGTGGAGGGGTTAGATTACACCGCAGGATGTGACCCTAGGAACCTCGGATGATGAGTAGTTTCTGCATAGCTTGGGCGCCCGACATGTCCCGCAGGTTCCAGAGGCCGAACAGAGGAGCTTTATTTATTCAGTTGTCCCTGGGAGAGCTGGGAGGGGGCGGGGAGGGGGTGCGGTCCGCAATCTAAAACAGTTCCTGCGGCCCTGGCCAGACAGGTCAGTGGGTTGGAGCGTCCTCCAGCCAGGGCAATACAAGAATACAAGAATCAACCAATGAATGCATAAACGAGAGGAACAGCAAATCTCTCTCTCTCTCTCTCTCTCTCTCTCTCTCCCCCCCCCCCGTCAATAAATAAAAATTCAAAAATAAAAAAGGTTCTGCGGACCGCTCATGACACAGTTTCGGGTCCACTCCAGTTCCGCGCTGCAGCATACCCGCGGGGATCTGTTCGCGTCACCAGCCTCCTACGCCAAGGCGGGGTTTGCGAGCGCGGATTCACTCCGGCACACCGGCCCTGGGCGCGCGCGGTCCTGGGTGGAGGCCAGCGGCCAGCGGTTCTGGCTGTCAACCCCGGTGTGTTAGTCCTTTTGTGCCTTGTGGGGAGAGGAAGGGAAAGGACTTCGGTCTGAGCACCTTAGGGAAGGCGTGAATCCTCACTCCAGGCTGAGCTTGGGAGATGAACGCAATGTGACCGGGGGCGCCTCCCTGGGTGTGTCTCCCAGAGCCTGGGCACGGGGGGGGCTTCTCTGGGGGTTACCGGCGACCAGGCTGTCACACGGGTCTGTTGTTGGGGGTGGAGGGACATCCTGTGTGAGAGGTATTTTTTTTTCTTTTTCTTTTCTTCTTCTTTTTAAAAACACAAATCAGTCCTAAGAGTCTCTTTTCCTAATAGTTTATTTCTTGTGTGGAGTACATTATTTGGTTTTGTTTGCTTGGTTTTTTGTGACAAACAGGCGGAAACTATATCGGGCTTTCTGTACTACTTGATCAAAGAATATGTACGATGGGGGACCCCAAAATCCTGGATTTATAAAAATTGTGTATTTATCCTTACATGTTTAAACTTCAGTCACCTTCAAAGTACTCTCTATTTGATGCAATACACCTATTGAGATGTTTTTGCCATTGCTCAAAACAGATTTTGTTGGGTTTTTGTAGATTTTATTTATTTTTAGAGAGAGTGGAAGGGAAAAAGAATGAGAAGTAGAGAACATCAATGGGCTGCCTCTCACAGGTCCCCAGACGGGAAACTGGCCCGAAACCCAGGCATGTGCCCTGATTGGGAATCGAACTGGTGACCTATTGGTTTACAAGCAAGCACTCAATCCACTGAGCCACACCAGCCAGGGCTACTGCTCAAAACAGTTTTTGAACTCTTTGATTTTGATGCTTTTTAGTGCTTCTGCCATTTTTTGTTTCACCTCTTCCATATTGGCAAAAATACTTCCCTTTAAGGACTTTTTTATCTGGGTAAACAAAAAAAAGAGTTGCTAGAGTCAAGATGGGTGAGTAGGGAGGGTGGGACGTGGGGATCATGTTGTTTTTGGTCAAAAACTGCTGAACACTCAGCACAGTGTGAGCAGGTGTGCTCATAAATCACCCATCATGAAATGGACAAACATGCTTTGAAAAAGGCTTCAAAAAAATTTCACTGAAGCTGAACACAGCTTCTCACAACAACACCAGCTAGTACACTGATGTGGATGGATTCTTAGAACACTCATCTAGTGGGGGAAAACTGAACTACAAGGGGCCTGGCCTCCAGAAGATAATTCTGTTTTTTTTTAGGTCCCCCTCATAAGCCTATGGCATGTTTTTTTAAGTGGAGGCCAGAAAGCTGGGATTAGCTGAGTTGGTAGGTGCCATTCATTGGCATGGGGAGATCAAGGACCCTAGCTTGGTGTGCAGATCACACAGTGACCTCTGCACAGATACACCTAAGAATCAAGGTGGGTCACATAGATGCCTCTCGAGTAGGTGGAAGACCAGGGCTCACTCCAGACCAATTGGATCTGCTTGAACCTGGGGTTCTGCCATTAGTCTTTTGATTTTTTTTTAAGTTATTCTTTCACTGAGTTACATTGTTTCTGTATTTCTCACAGAACTTGAAGGATTTCCCCCTCTGGTTTTTTCTTATAGAAAAAAAAAATGGCACTCAGGGAATTAAGGATCAAATAGGATATATCTTAAGGGTATCTCATGTTTTCAGATGTGTTTCTTGTGCCTCTCCCCTTTGCAATTATTTTAGGTACACTCCTGCTTAACTGTCAAATAGTGCTAAAAAAATAATGAGGGTCTTGTCACCTCCAGACCAAACACTCAGACTAAAACTGCTTGCCCATATGGATATCAGCAATTATTCGAGCAAGGAGGTCTTCGCATAGATGGGGAAACTTTCATGTATCCCTGGTTGGGACAGGCTGCTGGTGTGACAACTGTACGTGGTCAAAGCCCTTTGCATCTCACTTCCCAAATGACCCGCGTAATATTGCAACTGCTTCCACAGAGATCTGTGTTGTAGTGGCCTTTCCTTTGTCCCCCTCAGGCAGGGCACACAGAGTCCCCTTGTTTTAATGCAGAAACACCTCCTAGGTCTTCAGAGCCTTAGGAGAGAGATTTGGACACAGCCACAGCAAGAGAATGGGTCCGTGCAGCACCTCAGAACACTGGGGGCCTTGTGAGCTGACTGTCGGAGCCCAGCTCCCGAAAACTAGTAGAGGTGGGGAGACAGAGCTGGTGATGAAAACTTGACCATCCTTTCCAGCTCTCCATCCTCTTTGTCCTTCCCCCTTGGTGCTATGCCCCCTCCCACCCACACACGTACACCTGCCACTTGGCAAACAGGGAAAACCCTGGGTCCTGAAAGGCTGTGACCTGAGTGTGCAGGAAACATCTCATTTTATAGGTGAGCAAATAGGTTCTGTGGTTTAAGAAATAAGTTGAACCCTGGCCAGGTGGCTCAGTCAGTTGGAGCATCACCCTGTACACCAAAAGGCTGCAGGTTTGATTCCCCGTCAGGGTACATAACTAGGTTACAGGTTTGATCCCCCTGGCCCGGGTGCTGCCAGGAGGCACCTGATAGGTGTTTCTCTCTCATATTGATGTTTCTCTTTTCTCTCTCCCTTCCTCTTTCTCTAAAATCAGTATTTTACAAAAATTCTCAAGTGAGGATTTAAAAAAGGAAGTTGAAAAAAATGAGAAATAAGGGGAAAGGGGGGAGCATGGCCATTTAAAAAAAGAGACAAAAAAGGAAAAAGGATCTGGTCCAGACAGAACTGAGTCTCACATTAAAATTAGCAAAGGTTTGTTTCCTCAGTCCTGTCTCCCCACTTCCTGGTTGTAGGTCTGGCCTGTCCCTTCCCACTCGGACACAAAATGTGGAGGTTTTGGGTGAGGGACATTTTCCTACCCAAACCACGGGTAGAGAGAATGAACTAAGTAACCCTGAGTACAAGCTGGCTCTCTCCCTTCAAGGAGCGCTGGCCTGGGAGCTTTCTGCTTCCCCGGAACCCCCACCCCCAACCCCCAACCCCACCAAGTCAGGAACATGATTACCTTTGTCCACGTGGGTGGCGGAGGCCCAGCAGTCTAGAATAACCTCTAAAACTTCCCCAAAGGGAAGATGAAATAATAGATAGTTCAGAAAATGCTACTTAATTTGGTATTACATGTGTGGACTTTGGACTCAAGCATTCTGAGTTTGAATCCTGTCTCTGCCATTTAGGAGCTGTGTGACTGAGGCAAGTGGTCCGGCCTCTCTACACCTCTGCCCTCATTTGCAGAATGGGCACGATGACAGATATTAACTTTATAGGATTATCATGGGGACTAACGTTCAGCAAATGGTCCAACATCTGGCACAGACACAGTTAAGCGCCCAAGAATTGCCAGATATTATTAGTTTCCTTATCTTTGGTTATAAATATTTTAAACATTCTTCAAACAGTGTAATTCTTCTTATTGCTGTGAAATAATAGACTGCCATTTTAAGAGGGGGACACATCCTGGTAACTTAGCCATCTCCGCCAGGTCAGCTCAGCCTGTTCCAGCGAGATTCCTGCCTGTGTGTGCTGTGGCCCTGGCGGGGCGGTGGCCCTCACTGGCAGGTGGGGAGGACTGTCCACCTGGCCAGAATGTGCTGCCCACTTATTCTACAAACATTTACTAAGTGCCTCTTCCCCTGTGCTCACCATGGGTCACTGTCCTTCTCTTTGAGGAGGTGCATTTATCGAGCACACAGATGGTTGCAGACCCTGGCGCAACTCAGCCCCACGAGTAGGTGTTCTTATGTTTATTTCCTGGAGATAGAAACGCCTAACGTCACGGAGCAGGCAAAAGTTGGAACTGGAATTTAGCCAGTTCAGTCTGTTCCTCCTGGTGTCATTTTCTTGAGTTCACATTTCCTTAGGAGCCCTTGGTCCCGTTGCCCAACCCTGCCCTGATTTACTACCAGGCCGATGGTGCCATCATTTCTGCTGAGTGTGGGCTGGCCAAGGAGACACACACAGTTTGCTTGCCTTTGTTAACATTACAGGATGCATTTAATATATAAAAAAGTAAGTCCATCTCTTGCAATGACGTTTTCTTTCTTTTCCATTGGGAAGCTGGTAAGAAAGGAGATATCCAAGTAGGATTCTGAGTTTCTTAAAATGAACTTGAAGTCTTCCATTTTTTTGTTTAAAGAGGTGGGACAGGAAGAATGATTTACAAAGGGATCCCCAGGACAGGAAACAGCTGGAATCAGGTGGCACTTGCGTGTAAGTCAACCAGCGTGGGGAGAAGGCAGCATTCAAGTGGTGCTGGTAGATACATGTCCCTACCCACAGGGGAGTCTTCTTAGAAAAGAATGTATCGAGCAGAGTGTGAGGAGGAGAGGCAACTAGCCAGACAAGGATGTGGGGGACTGAAGGAACATTACAGGCAAAGGAAATAGCCCACAGTCAGCGGGAGGGTGTGCTAGGAGTGCTGGCAGGGGCCAGCTGGAGAAGGGCCAGGTACACCTGGTGAGAATGAGATACACGGTGTGTCAGATAGCTATTAGGCAGAACTTAGAGGTCCCCTCTGAGTGGGAGGGAGAAGAAAGAAGGCAGAAGGCTAGTACTCAGGTTTCCGGCAGTTTGGGGAATGGCAGCTCCAAGCCCTGAGTCAGTGGCTGCTGGAGGTGGGGCCCTGTGGCGGTGGGACACTGGAGGCCCAACAAGCCTGTGAGTCATCCTGCAGAGATGTCCTCAGGGCAGTGGGCTGCGTCTGGGCCTCAGGAGAAGACTGGGCTAAAAGAGTGGGTTTCAGCGTCATCTGAAAAAGCAGCCACGGAAATGCATGAGCATGCCAGGGAGGGGTGGAGGTTGGACTGGAGAGCATACAAGTCACTCTTAACTACACTCGATCATGTTTGCATGGCCTCCTGCGGCATCCCTTCTGGTCCTGACACGGAGCTTCCGCCTCTCCGTCCTTCTGGCTGAAGCCCCATCCTCTCGGGCACAGCTGACACGGCTCTCTAGGACACAGCCTTGCTGGTGGCTCCACTCTCGGGGCCACCTGTTGATGTCTGGGTGCTTCCAGCTGGCTGCCCTGCACTGAAGTTTCCTAGAGCCTCTCACTGTGCCCCCTTGAGGGCAGAGACCAAGCCCAGGCTCACTGTGGCCTCACTGTGGCTTAGGACAACAAGTGGTTGAACAAACAAATTAAAGGACACTGTTGTTGACTCAGCCAGCTTTACCTGTGTGGCTCTGTAGCAAAGCAAACCTAGCACTTGGGGTTTCCAAATTTCCTTTTTAAAATCAGGAAACGTTTCAAATGTACAGAGAATATTTTAACACCTATGCCTCCACCTTGATTTGACTCACTGCTGAACTCCTATAAGTCAGAGCCTGGAAGAGAAACCTAGAATCAAAACAACTTGAGTCTAATAGGTTTTCCCACAGAAACAAAATTGTAACACCAAGTTTCCTTGGTGTCACATCTCTGACTGTGGGCCTGGTGCTTTTTTTTTTTTTAATGAGAATAAACACTGCATTTAACCAAAGATGCCATATACATTTTTCTAAAGAGCATATAAATTAGTCATGTAGTCCACACGGGCCAGCCACACTGTCTCTTAGTTCATGTACAGCGGTGCTGTGGTGGAGTCCTTATCACACTCTGTGCCTGGAATAGGTGCCACAAATCAAAGGGAGAAGAGCATCTTCATCAGATGCATGGCATTTAGGAGGCTTTCTGGGACAGGTTCATTGTCTTTACTGAAAAAAATAGCTGGTTAGTTTTGCCACACTATCATGGTCTTCTGTGTTTCATGCTTGCTTGCCATTTCTCTTAAGAATTAACTTTTACTGCCATTTTTCACTCTTATAAAAGTAATGCAGACAGATTATAGAAAATTTGGATACCTCAGATAAGCTGAGAGGATTTTTTTAAAAATTTAAGAGTCTCACCTAGAGGCAGACACTGTTCATTTTCTCGAGTGTATCCTTCCAGTCTTTTTTCTCTCTGTGTGTGCAGGTGTGTACAGGTAGACGGCTGTGCACACAGGTGTTCATTCACACCTACACGGTTCTTTCAACAACACTGGACTACTACAGGCATATTGTTTAGGGATTTTTTTTTTTTTTTTGCTCTATACAGGGAAAACACCTTGCTCTGTCTTTACACATTCTTCTACAAAATCGTGTTAAACTTGGAGACACTTTGGCAGATGTTCTGGAGAAGGTTTTTGGAAAGAGTTGGAGCTTCTTGGAGGTTTTAGGAAATGGTTCTGGGGTCATCTGCTTTTCTGCCCTCCCTGTACAAGTACAGGAATTGGAAATCAAGTCATATTCAGGGCTCTAGCCTGTTTCTTCTAATGACTGCTTCATCGTATCTGTCGGGCCGTGTTGCCCTCCAGTGTAGTAGAACGAGGGGCCTGTGGTGGGCAGGTGGCAAAGACTGCGTGGATTATCTGAATAGCCGTGGCCACCTGCTGCCAATATTCAGAAGACTGAGAGGCACAAGTTTCTTTCCAGTCATCAGAAGGTAGAAAGATCTAATAAACTTTCTCCCATCAGGCGGACAGTGGGGATAGGATGGAGGAACAAGTTTTTTGAATACCCAGTGCGTTAGTGAGCCATTCAAACCAAATAGGTAAAGGAAGCAACATTCTCAGCACACCCCCACCCCCTTCAAGGTACAGGTATAATGAAATCATTCTTCTCTGCTTGCCTTAGAGTTTTCTTGGTAGGTCTTAGCTCTTTAGGGACAATATTGTATGATTAAAAAGGACGACATCATTAATCTTACAGACTATTATTGTAGGGGGATGTTTCTAAGCCTTGGTTTCCTTCTGTGTGATGGGTGAAATAGTAACAATGCATTTCAATAAGATTGCTGTGAACATTCAGTAAGATGATGTATATAAAGTGCTGCCTGCACAGACTAAGTGCTTTGTTAATGCTAAACAAGAGAAGAAGGGACTATTTGTATTTTGAGTTTGACCACCTAATGATGACACATATTGGGAAATGATAAAAATTCTTTGCCTTTGCCTAGTATAGCATTCAATAAAAGTTGAATGAATGAATGAATGAATGAATGAATGAGGCTATGGATGCTAATATTTCTTCCGGACATTGGTTAAAGTGCCTTGTTCACCAAAAATCAATAATGTGGTCTTTTTACACAAATGTGTTCATAAAGGTCTATTCTACATGCCTGAAAGGGCAACTTGTTTTCTGAACAGTTTTGTTCCTCTAGTCAAGCAGGCACAGGATATTTGTGTTTGGAAGGAGGGATAAATAAATAGACGGAACTCTTCATTGCCCTATCTATTCATCAGTAGAAATTGTTGCAGCATCTCTTAATAACTACTCAGTAAGGTTCCCACCATTTGGGGGTTTGTGTTAGTGCCAAATATTTGAATTCAGCACAACATAGTGGTAGCAGCAAGGCCACAAACCTCCTGCCACGTTCCGGTGGTTTGACTTCTTGGACTGATGGAGTGTGGTTGCATCTTGCTCTGGAGCTCAGTGTGCTCCTCCGGGGCAGAGGCACACAAGGGCAGAGCTCCCGAGTCTGGGCACCAGTGTTGTCTCGGAGTAAGCTCTGGCCTTCTCTGATGCAGCCTGACACTTTGTCGATGTTTGAACATCCCCCAGCTACACACGATAATGTCTTAACCTGGACCCTGTCACCTTGAGCATACACAGTGCGACCGCACTGAGACGGTGTCCCCGTTTTTATGTGCTGTGTGTTGCACTTCCTCACTTCCAGTGTACAGAACCTTTCAGGGCTCAGTTTTTCACCTGTAAAATGAAGAACGTGGGGGAGAAAGCTCAGAGGTCCCTTGCAGCTCAGTCCAGAGAGGTGGAAAGAGCACTGGGCCTGGGGTCATGCCTGGGAACTGACTCCTGGGAGAATGGGAATAATAATTATGGTCATTCTGAGGTCAGAGGCAAATGATTTGTAAGTGGGGTTGTGTGGGCAGTGGAAAGGGTTCTGGGATTTCTTGTCATGCCAGTGTGTGGTAGTGTACCTAACACAACAGTGTCACAGTGCCAGGTGACCCCCAACTGGGACTGAGCTAAAGGCCAAATAAGAAGCCAGCATTTAAATGATCTTCTCTTCCTTTCTGTGACTAGGAAATTTCGATTTGCACACTGATTTGGCCCAGCATTGCCGGAGAAATCTCCTGGGATGTATCATTTGTTACTTTGAACTTCTTGGTGCCAGGACTGCTCATTGTGATCAGTTACTCCAAAATTTTACAGGTACGTTTGCTTCCAGACCGCAGCTGAAGTTCACTATGGCTTGGGGTATTTCAGGTGCAATCTTAGCGTGTCTGGTCAGAAGTTACCTTAGCATCTACCCCAACCCTGGTGTACTGGCCAGATCTACCCCCTGCAAAAAACATTATAACTTTATGATTGTTCTTATTTTTCACTAATCACTAAATACAAGCTTATTACAAAAAATTAAAGAAATATAGAAATGCATAACACAGAAACTAAAGAGCAACTCTACCCCCATTGTTACAATTCATTGTATGTTTTCTAAGGTATTTTTCTAATAAATTTACATATGCACATACTTTTATGTTATATATGTATGGTAAACCATATAAAATGATCAAAAACCAACTATCTGTCATTGTTAACACAATTTGTTTCAGATCTGAGATAATACTGTTTCCTAACTTCCTTTTTTCACTTGACACCATATCATCAGATCTTCCCATCCCAGTTCCTGTATCTCCACCTCATTATTTTTAATGGCTTCATGGTCTCTGTCATACAGCTGTGACATAATTGATGTTATGGGCTTTTGAACTGTGCCCACAGTTTCCCTAGCACACACAGCAATGTAGTGACAGAGAATACACACTTTTAAAACTTTTTATTGACGTGTAATATACATACAGAAAAGCACACCCAGAATCCACGCACAGCTTGCAAACTGACCACACTCCCAAAGCATTTTCCAGAAACAGAATGAAAAACAGAACTGTACCTGAAGCTCCCACCAGTCACCTTCCAGCTGCTGCCTTCCCGCCGGGCCCCGCCCCTGGAAATGAGCCTTTCAAAAGCAGGCTGAAACAGTACATGGTCTCCACCTTTGGAGCAAGCGTGTACAGGGACATAAAAAAGACCTTCCTACCTATTTCCTACCTCGGAAGGCAGCCCATTTACGTGTATGTGCTGGCCCAGGCAAACAGTGTGTATGTGTGTTTGTGCTTGTTTGAGAACGACTAATGCAAAGCCCTTGAGTCCACTCAGAGGTTTACAGTTGTTGAATCTTGGTTTTATAGCACACTATGGGTCATCTGACAAACAAGTTACATTGCAGTGGGGACTTGTAAGTTCTGCTTGCTGTCTGGCCACTTTTATGGCCCTTTCTTTGTAGCTGAGGATGTCACTTTCTTAGATGCACAAAACCCAAAGCCAGGCCAACCTCCACCTAAGTCACTAATCCCTGGGTCCTGGGGGAGATGGCTTCCTCCCCCACCAGTTGACACCTGACCCTCCTTTAAGTGGCCCCCCCATCCCCACTCTTGGGCTTTTCAAGGATCTGAGGCCAGTTCAGGCCTAGAGTTAAGGTCTAGGTCAAGAGCCTGCCATAGGGCCTGGTAAGTGCAAGCACATAGAAGTGCTATTCTATGTAAGCGTTAGCTGTTATCATTATGTTAAATGAACAGAAGTGAGGGGGAAAGGAAGAGAAATGTAGAAATGTCGAAATAATTAAAAATTATTTTTAAAATTATTTAACAAATATTTGTGTAATGTTTACAGTGTGTCAGGGACTAACTCATTTAATCCTTCTAAGAATGACAGATGAAAAAACCAAGACACAGAGAGGTTAAGTAACTTGTGCAACGTGACACAGCTCATAAGTGGCCGTATCAACACTTAAACCCAGTATAAGACAGTCTGGCCCCAGAGTTCCTTAGAAGCCAAGAGGGCTCTGGTCTTCTCCTTTCACTCATGCCTCCTACTTCTCAGCTGCCTGCTGAGGCAGGACTGACTTACTCCATGGAAAGGTTTCCCACCCATCCCTTCATCCTTCATCTTTTTCTCAGGCCAGGCCCACCTGGAAACATTCTGAGAGACCTTGAGAGCTCTGATGAGCTGGGAGTGGTCCAGCATAAGCATACCAATGTTAATTAGTTGGTGTAACGAAAGCGATGGGATCTAAATGATATCTTTGACCCATTCCTCAGGGCACCATTTCACAACTGTGAGTTATGATAGATATTCTGTTTCAAACAGGAGCCGTTCTGGGGTCTGTGATAGGAAGAACCAAGGGCTGGCCATGGGTTTATATGCAAAGTATCTGGAAAGCGATGAACTGGATAAGAGGACACCTCCTTAAGTCTCCATGTGATCTGGCCCCTGCCTGTTTCTCCCTTCTCATCCTCTCCCCTCTCTCATGTCCATGTTGGCTTTGGGGCCGTCCCTCACATTGGCCTCAGGGCTTTGCACATGGCTTTTCATCTCCTGGATCCCTTCCCCAAATTCCTGCATGGGACATGCTCTCCCTTTATTTAGGTCTCTATTCAAAAGGCTGTTCCCAGAGAGAATCCCCTTCATTCTCTAGTTCTCCTTACTTACTTCTTTTCAAAGCACTTATGACCCCTGTCATATTCCACTTATGTGTATTTATTTGTATATCATCTGTCTTTCCCATTAGAGAGCAAGCTCCAGGAAGGCAGAGACTTCATTTACTGTTACATCCCCATGCCCAGAACAGGGGCCTGGCTTATGTATTATAAGCACCCAATAAACACTCATTGAATGAGTGACACACCGAAAGGGTCAGCAGTACCTTCTCCTGTTGGGCAGTGGGAAAATCACTGGATGAAGAGTCCTAAGACCTGGATTCTAGTCCAAGCTTTATTATGCATGACCTTAGGCAAGTCACTTAACTAAGATAAGCCTCTGTTTTCTCTGGAGCTAATGGGCCCCGGTGGATTGTTTAACACAACAAAATGAGAGTACACATATGATAATGTTTGAAAATCACAACATTAATGTAAACATAACACTTTTCAAAAATTGCTTCTCACTCAATAGAAAACTGTTGCCCATCTCCCAGCAGAACTCTAACATATGTCCTCACTTTGTACCTGTGGCTTAGCCAGGCCAGTAACTTAGAAGTGAGTAAGTTGCTGCCAGGTGGATGGAGGGTCTGGGCAGGTGTGCATCTCTCTCCCCCTGAAGATTTTCACACTCAGAGACACTGAATCAGCTTTTCTGCTGAGTTTTCCTGTCAAGAGCATAAGCATACCAATGTTAATTAGCCGTGTTCACAGAGATACAATTAGCAAATCATTTGAAGCCTTGGGACACAAAGCCACACCCCCTACCAATTCCCCACCAGCCCTACCTTTCACCTGTCGTCGCTGCCTCTAACTCAGGTTCCATATCGAGGCCCAAGAAGTGCCTTTTACAAGTCACCCTGATCTTTTATTCCGGTACATCAGAGTCCCTGCTAAAGGCCTCTTTAGAGCTCCAGGGGTTGTTAGATATTAGAAAGGGTTCCATGATCAAACGAGTTTGGGAAATCTTAGGTGGATCAAAGTTAAGTGGATTTCTTTGCTGCAGGACATCTCAGAGCCTTTATTATGTTAACGTACTTCCAGAATCTCCCTGGAAAGGGAGAAGGGTAGGCAGCAATGCTAAATCTGACAACAGGACTCTCTGTTCCCCACAGAGCGTCTCTGGGCTGGTGCTCCATGAATCTCCTTTGGGAAACTGCTTTAAAGTCTCCAACTAGTTACTGGTTCTGCCCTGGTCAGAGATTGAGAGCAGATGTCACCTGGGCTCTCCCCTTCCAGGGCAGCTTCCAGTGCTCAGGGGAGTGGCCTTATTCACCCCTCTCCCTTCCCTGCTCTCCCTTCCTTGGTGACTCAGCCATGCTACAGAGCTTTAGTGGCTTTTTCCAATCAACAGTTTCCCCGGGGTAATAGTCTCCTAGTCACTCCCAAGTACCTTAGATGAGGCTGCGAAGCTAGCTGTTGGGGCTTGGTGTACGTTGTCACCCAGCAACCATCGCCATGGTGAAATGATATGCTTCCACCCTTTGTGATAGTATGATTCTTGTTCTTCCTCCCCATTTCCCACTACACCTTAGAACGGAAGTGCAGGGTGGGCGGGGCAAGGATCTAGCACCTATAAGAATTCTTAGCACATAGTAGGCCCTCATACATATTTATTAAATGGAGTGAGTTATGGCTTAAAGTTGAAAAACACTTTTCTATCTCAGAGCTTAACTAAGAAACAAACTGTTTCAGCGAAAAGTGAGGGTCTAGGCCGTGAACACGTAGCCCTTTCTCCATGCCTGACCCTCATTTCTCAGCTTTGAAGCCGATTTGCTGATGATGGAAAGGGAGGTGGGTCCTCTGGAAAGACGGAAACTATTGTCTGATAATTCTAATAGGAGGCTGCTGATTGACCCAGCAGCCCTCAAGGAGACCCAATGCCCAGGGGCCTGAGCTGTGTCAGTGGGGAGCGACCGCTGCCTGCACCCACCTGCCAGCATCCTCGGTCTGGTGGCATGAGAGGCAGAGGGTGTGAGGGGGAGAGAAGGTTCCCCCACGGCCTTCAGATGAAGGCAGTGAGTCTCAGTTTAAAAGCTGGCTCTCCTCAAAGGTCTGGGGGAAACTTCAAGTCTTGTCCTAGACCAGTAGTTCTCATACTTCAGTGAGCAAGAATCACCTGGGGAGTTTATGAAGTGTAGCTTTCTGGGCCCTGCTCAGGCCCACAGCGTCCGAGTGTCTGAAGCTGGGCCTAAGTGTTACCAAGATGAGGAGACCTCGGCTCTTGTCTTCCTGAAGGAAAGATTTCAGTCAAGAGACAAAGTGCAGCGAAGCAAGAATTTATTGGCCACAGCAAAAGCCACTCGGGACAGTGAAACAAGGAAGGGCTTAGCACAGAAGAAGCAACAGGAGAGCCCAGGCTGGGCTGCCTGGCTCACCGTTAAGTCAGAGAAAGGGGACCTTGGAGACAGATTCAGGGGGTTAGCCCAGGATGAGCTGTTGCTGCCCACTGATCTGCTGCTTGCAAGTCTTGTGGGGTCCCTTAGAGTTTAGGAGACACACCTGTGGGGGAGGAGGAAGGGGAAGGGAAAGGCATGGGCATGCTCCCAGGAGGGAGCGTGTACACTGGGTCCTTTGTCCTGAGGGTTTTTATTTCTCTCTCGCATGTGGGACTCTGAGGAGAGGTCCCATGGGAGGATCTCAATAGACTGTTCATCAGCTGCTTTCCAGTTGTGCTCTCTCAGAGTCATGGTCTTTGCTGATTGGTCAGCACCAGGGCAGGGGGTCGTTAGTCAACACAGCTGGTCCATGGGCAGCCATAGCACCCATTCTAACTGGTCCTACACAGAGTCTTCCAGACCTGGGTATGCCAATGTTATCTCAGGCACGTGATTCTGAGATGGTGGGTCAAGTCTCCTGGGAGCTCCCACGCTGCAGAACAGGCAGTGGTGGGGAGGGCTGGAGAGGATGGCAGCCCCTTTGGAGACTTTGATGACATGGCTTTAGCTCAGCTAAGTTGGCTTTGACTGAGTGTCCTCAGTAGAGTAACCTTCAACAAGTGACTCAGATTGCCTGAGATTTAACATCCTTGTCTCTGAAGTGAGTTAAATAATAGCACCAATCTAAAGAGTAGCTGTAAAGATGAAATGTGACAATTTACAAAAACAAGTGCATAGCACAGTGCCTGGCCCTCCCTAAGGCTCCGTGGTCCTCATTCCTACTGCTTTTGGTGTTAGCGGGAGAGGGGGAGAAAGCACTCTGTTCACTCAGCATCTGTTGCCCTGCTCTCTCCATCACCAAGGGGTGGACCTAAACTATTGCACAGAAGCAAGCAAGCAAGTGCATTTAATTATAAAACAATTAATTAGCTAGTTAGAAGTAGTCCAATGGGACTATTTTAAGATATTGTCATCTTGGGGTTAAATTTGACCAAACTGTGAATTCCTCTAATTGCTTTCGAATTACTTCCCCTCTTGAGATTTGGGAATCTTAGGGGAATGGGCCTAGGAAGGCCAGCTAATGAGATCTGTGGCCATCAAAGTCCCCAGACTGGTAAGCACCCACTGTGTGGCTAGAGCAGAAGGACTCGGGGCCAGACTAAGCAAATGGGAGTTATCAAGGACCATGAATGTGGCCAAGGCAGTCTGAATTCAATCTCTTCCCTGGGGACAGAGGTCACGGACTGGAACAAAGCATGGCAAGTTAACACATACAGTGCCCCATCACATCCTGGGCTAGCTGTGCAGCAGTTCTTCCCCTCTTCACCATCTCAAATGCCTTCCCCTCCCATCCCTCAAAACTCTGGGTACTGCTAAAGCTGTGCTTAAAGGACAATTAGGAGTAGGCATAAAGTCAGGATACTGTGTGTATCCCCAGGGCAGCTCCTCTGAGCACTGGATGCTCTCCAGCCACCAGGGAGGTAGGGCCCACCCAGCTGGGCCACCCCTCTGCACCTGGGAATCACACTTAAATGACAGCCCCATCTTCTGGTCCCACCTTCTCTCCTCCAGACTTAGCTTCTGGGGCCAGGGTTTGCTCTCTGAAGTGAACACTTCCAAAGCTCCTATTTTCAAAGTAGTTTGGCTAGGTTTTCTCTTGGGGGCCTATTTCCTCACCTGTACCAGGTCCCGCCCCAAACCCATCTTTGTTTTTATAAGATTTTATTTATTTATTTTTAGAGAGAGGGGAAGAGAAGGAGAAAGAGAGGGAGAGAGTCATCAGTGGCTGAGAGACACATTGATCAGCTGCCTCCCACATGGTCCCTACTGGAGACCTGGCCCACAACCCAGGCATGTGCCCTGACTGGAAATTGAGCCTGCAGCCTTTCAGTTTGCAGGTCAGCACTCAATCCACTGAGCCATACCAGACAGGGCGGTATCATATTGTTTAAGTTTGTATCGTCAACACAGTTTGTTTTTATACAATCAACACTTAACTTAAAACAAAAGAGAGAGACAACAGGGAAGATGTGTGTCTCAGTCTCTTTGGACTGCAGAGCGGAATACCACAGACTGCATGACTTATAAACAATAGAAATGCATTTGTCACAGCGGTGGACGCTGGAGGTCCAAGGCTGGGGCACCAGTGCAGTGGGGTTCTGGTGAGAGCCCTCCTCCAGGCTGCAGACTGCTGACCTCTCACTGCATCTTCACATGGCAGAAGTGCTCACGGAGCTCTTTGAGGCCTCTTTTTTAATTTAAAATAATATGTTCTAATTACAATTGATATCCAATATTATATTAGTTTTTCAGATGTACAGCATAGTCGTCAGACATTTACATAACTTACGAAGGGTTCCCCCTGGTGAGTCTAGAACCCACCTTATAGTTACTAACTATAACTGGGCATAGTTATCACACTATTACTGACTGCTTCCCCTGGCTATTTGTAACTGCCAAGTTGTAGTTTGGAATCCCTTCACCTCTTTCTGAGGGACACTAATCTCACTCAGGAGGGCTTCCTCCCTATAACCTCATCACCTCCCAAAGGCCCCACCTCCTCATACCATCACCGTGGGGTTTGGGTTTTAACATGTGAATTTGGGGGGAGGACACATTCAGACCAGTGCTTCTGTTCTCCTATGCCTCTTCTACACCGTCCACCCACTTCCCCTCCTCAACTGTATTTATAAGGTGGATGATTTTCAGCCTTATTTCTCAGAGGGTCGTCAGTGCCCCATCTCTTCAGTGCACCCAAGGGGTGGACACACCCCTAAGAAGGGAGCTCTCTGTGCACAAAAGGGCCCCAGAGCAGGAGGGGCAGCTGATTCCAGCTTGGGAGAGCCAGACCCCCCACAGTAAATGGCGGCCCTGGCTGTTCTGTGTTCCTGCAGATCACCAAGGCGTCTAGGAGAAGGCTGACCGTGAGCCTGGCTTACTCGGAGAGCCACCAGATCCGCGTGTCCCAGCAGGACTTCCGGCTCTTCCGCACCCTCTTCCTGCTCATGATCTCCTTCTTCATCATGTGGAGCCCCATCATCATCACCATCCTCCTCATCCTGATCCAGAACTTCAAGCAAGACCTGGTCATCTGGCCGTCCCTCTTCTTCTGGGTGGTGGCCTTCACGTTCGCCAACTCAGCCCTGAACCCCATCCTCTACAACATGTCACTGTTTAGGAACGAGTGGAGGAAGATGTTTCGCCGCTACTTCTTCCCAGAGAAGGGAGCCATGTTTACAGACACCTCTCTCAGAAGAAATGACCTGTCCATTATTTACAACTAATTAGTTTTCCTCTAGAGGCTGAGTCGGTCACCCTCTGGTGAGCCACAGTGTGTTTTCAAAGGGAGTTGATTTCCGGGACCAGCACACCAGCGTACCCTGCTTTCAGAAAATGTAACCTATGCAAACACATTTACGGCACCAGTAAATTAAGGGGTGATCATTCAGTGTAAGAATTTTATCCTTTATCAAAGGACTTGTTATGGGTTCCTTTAAGTATGAACTTTTTCTGTGTGTTTGTAATATGATTGAATTTAATAAATTTTATTTATAACTGTTCAGCCATTACATCTCCTACCTACATATAAAGCCACGCCTTGCTGGTTTCTGCAGTGAGTCTTGGAACTGGCCCAGGACTCGGATTCCTCCAGGGTCACAGCCACTGGAGGTCCTACCCTGGACTTGTAAGGCATCCGGATCACTCATTACTGTCAACAACGCTTGAGGAACTTCCCAGAAACAATTAAAGGTGACTTTTTTTTCCATTTATAAGAAATGGCATGGACTGTTTCAGGAGAAGCAGTGTCATGAAATCAGAGAACGTAGGAGGACCCCACTATTTGGGAGGCTGTGAGAAACGACCTTGTGATGCACTTTGGGAGGGCGGGGCAAACACAGTTCACTGATGGACGGGCTGAAGAATGGGAGGAAAACAGAGGATTCCAGGGCGACTCTAGATTTCCAGCCTGACACTGGCTGGATGGCGCAGCGGGCGACAGAAACGGGGGAAGACTGGGGGTGGGAGAGCCAAGAGTGTTATTAGAGGCTTGTGTAAACTTGAACTTTCAGTGAGGTCCAGATGGAGGGTAGGGTATTGGATGCAGGAACGTGGAGCGTGGGCCTGAAGATACAATGCTGAGGCTCCTCAGATGCTCTTTATGAAATATCCCTCGGAGAGAAGAGAGTGAAGGAACCAGAGCCAAACAGAACCAAGGGACACAACATCACGTGGAAGTTGGGCCAATGGCTGGAAAGCACAGTAGCTCTGGGCCTGGCACATAGTAGGTACTCAGCAAGCATTTACTGTCGAGTCAATCAGCACCAGTAGTTGCCAATGCTTGTGCAGTTTCTTGAATTGCTTCTTGTGGAGTAAGGTTTATGCTGTTCACAAGGTAGAGAACAAGAGGACAGGAATTCTTTGTTCATCTTTAGTTAGTAGATTTGACAAATTAAAACTCTTTTGAAGTGACGTGCGGCTGTCGTAGGATCTTTGGGGTTGTCCAACTGAAGGGGCAAAGCCTGGCTCTGACAGTCGGCTGTTCCGTGTGATGACAGGCAGGGCTTGCCCATTCGTGGTCACCTGTCTCCTCCTTCCTTGCTGGGAGGACAAGCACATTTGGGTGGGGCCTGGGCACCTCCCATGTTCCCTCAATATGCCAGCATACCAGCAGAGATCTTCACACGCACGGGACAGAGGTGTCCTTCCCCACCTCCCGACCCATTTCATAGCTGTCGGCTGGGCAGCGCTAGTGTTTACATGGCTCCTAAGTGCTGTAACCAAACCCTCATTCCATCCCGTCAGGCAGAGCCTCTTTCCCCGTATTTCTCTCACAAGAGAAGAGTGAGGCTCAGAGAAGCCATGAAGCCAGCCCAAATCACACAGCTACTATACATCTGAACTGGATTTTGACTCAAAGGCTCTGGTACCAAAGCCTGATTCCTTTTCAAGTTGAGAAGTTGAGGCTCCTGGGAAACGGAGGCAAACGGCTTTGCATGCCATTAGACACTAATGTTCACAAGTTCTGCTGGTGGTGTGGGGCACTGGTGTTCACCCCCTACCCACCATGCCCTTTCCCGCACTCTCCAGGTCAAGGTAGGGGGCAGGGGCACTGTGGTCTCCCCCCAGATCTGGCTTCCAAGGGCCCCACATTCCAGTTCCCTCAGGAAAACTGAAGGCCTGCTCTCCTTCAACGTTTGGCCACATCTGAAATAAGAAGTGAATTAAGTGCTGGAAAGAATGAAGGGCTCAGGCGGGAATGGGGGGTGCTGTGTACCAGAGCGGACCCAGACCCACACCTCTCAGTGGCAGGTGGGCGAGCCAGCGGCCATCCTTCCCCCTTCACTGGCCTGGCCCAGCCTACACTCGCTCACCTACTGGTTTAGCCGTGGTGCCGCCTCGTCCAGGCTGGCAGTTAAGCCTTCCTGGGTTGATGGGAACACCCTTTTCAGGAAGTTGGGAGACTCCAGAGTCGTTCCTGGAGATTAGGCCAAAGGTCATAAAGAACCAGGGAGGGAAGAACACCTCCCGGGATATAAAAGTGCATCTTACACTAGTCTGCAGGACTTCTTGCTCTCTCTCTCTCTCTCTCTCTCTCTCTCTCTCTCTCTCACACACACACACATGAACACAAATGAAAACCCAAATCATAGGAAACAGGAGACTATATTTTAATGAATCCAAGTCTGGAATCCTAAGCCTCAAATGATTCCTTAGAAAACACCAATAAAAACATACATCCAGCTGAGTGCAAACTGATTCACTTATTCCCACATATATTTTCGGGTGTACTGAAGGTTTTATGTTTCCTGAGGGAAAGGGGAGGAGAGATGGCCAAACTAAACTAAGATAAATAGAGTTGAAGGCTGAGTGAGAACGGGAAGTTTCCAAATGAAACTTGACATCCTCCATGTTGCTACAAAAGGTTTGCTTCTGATTTGCCATCACAGTAACCTGGAACAGAAGACAAAGGCATTAGTGACTGAAAGAGGGGCCCAGTGTTCCATGTACATTACAAATGACATGGCGGCCTCAGGGCTCAGCTTATTCTAGCGCTTCTTGTGTGGTTACACAGCCGGAGGGGCTGTAATTCATAAACATCCTCCAGGCTGTTTCTGCGACCCTCTGACTTTCTCTGGGGGCAGTGGGGTCTGCTGTGTGAAATAGCGTTCTTTCTATTTGTCTTAAATTTCTCTCACTGCATTTCAAAGGGTTGGGGGTGCATCTGCCTAGTTCAGAAAATGGGCCTGACCTCAGCCGCTCCTTAAGTTGTTTTATGGAACGCTCACCGTGTCCTGTGCCACGTTTCACGAGACGGTGCCACAGGGGGCTTCAGCATCACACGCAAACACAACAGCAACAACAACCTCAGTTTGCATCCAACTCGGCTACTTACTGGGGCAACTTTTGTAATGTTTCTCAGCCTCTGTTTTCTCATCGGGTAGATGAGAATGCGGATAGTAAGAGTATCTATTTCATAAGGGGTCTCCGAGGATTAAACGAGATATAGGCAAAGGGTCTGGCTTGGAGTCTGGCTGTGGTGAAATCCTTTCCTCACCCTTCATTTGGGCTGCCACTTCAGGGTGAAACATTCAAACCTGATTTATGTTTTTGGTCTGGGCTCATATCTGCTTGGTGTAGCTTTGCTCAGCTAGTTAGAGGACCAACAAGAAAGTTCAGTGTTGTTCTCTTTGCCTACATTTTAGCACTGACGTGTTCGGATTTTGAAACCCAGTTTCCCGGGGGAGTGAGTGTCAATTCAAGTAGACAGCACACTTTATCTCCAGAACGTTCCTGATTTTTAAATCAAGATCAGATGGGGGTAGTATCTGTATAAAGACCCAATGATCAGTCCAGGGACTTGCAAAACATGGGAGGCAAATCAGCCAGTCAATTTGGTTTGATGTCTACAGAAGGAGCATTTGCCGAAATCATTGCTCTTACGGACATGACTTTGTTAAAAACCCCATCTCTAAGTTTTCACTCGTCACTGGGGCTGCTGAACCCCAAACAATGTTAATTCAATCAAAACAGTTTGGGGGGGCAGTGTAGCCAGGGGTAAAATCATGTGACTACAGTCTAGGCCGGATTGGCAGGAAAAAAGGAGTGTCCCCTGCAGTTTTATTTCAAGTGCCAGGGTTTGGGGGAAAGGCCTTTGCCCACTCCTTCTGCATCAGCCCCATGATGAGGCCACTGAAAAATCTGGTCGAGAAGAATCCAGACTTGGGCTTGGAGGGGCTCCCAGGGTTCCCTGTTCTCTTGTGCATGCAGATGAAACACATCTTTCTGACGGGTGGCCCCAAACTCACTGCCCACCAACACCTCAGGGAGAGCAGGCTGCCACCCCGCCTCCCACCCGCCTGCCCATCCACTTACCATTGTGCGTAATCAGCCTGTACTGCCGGGCCAGGCACAGCTCCTCCTGCCTCCGCCTCACGATTCTCTGCACTTCTGGAGGCAGGCCGTGGGGGTTTCGGGCAAAGATGAAGGAGTAGCTATCGGCACAGGTGCCGTCGAGGTTCAGGAGGCGGCAGGAGTACTGCACAGCATAGGTGTCATAGTCTGTGTCGATGATCCAGTGGTCATCGTCTGCAAACCGGAAAGCCAGAGCGGAGGCCTTCCCTCAGCCAGCGCAGCCGGCAGGGAGACCCACCACCCCTGAGGAGCCCACGACTTCCTGAACCTGGCTTCACTTTGTCGGGAGTGGGAGACCGCAGGGAACTCAGACAGCTTTTATAGAACTGGGAAACTGAGAAAGGATTTTGTTTTCCTTTACAGAAAAATGTTCCAGAGTGGGGGGAACCTCATTCACTTCAATGACTCTCTCTCTCACCCTGATGATAAATGTGATAGCATCTTTTTAAAGAACAATTGAGAATGTCAGCCAGAATAGGTCTTTCTGTTGTGTCTTCTCCATTGATCCTCCAAGAAGATCTGCGCCTTTGTGGCTGATGTCTGACAACCACCCACTTGTGTTGTCCCCAACAATCAAGATGTGTCTCTTGAGATGCTCTGCATCAGCTAGTGCCCAGTCATCTTGGCAGCCGTGCTGCCCTCCCGCCTCAGTCCACCACCGGAGGACGCCCCTCCGAGGGTCTGGTTCACAGCTTTCCCAGCTCCACCCTAGCTCCCGTTTAGTGACCCTGCCCACATCTTCCAGCTAGCAAAAAAAAGTAGTTTGTGCTTTGGGGGCACTAGATGCCTACCACCTGTTACCAGAAATTCCTTTTTAGGGCTTGTACTCATCAGGCCTCCCCAACAGAAGCAGAGTTGAGCCTCTGAACATTTTACATTATGTGTATCCCTAAGACTGGGATGTAAGCCATGAAAAATAAGCATAAACAAAGGTGGGGGAAACGACAACTCAGGCAGGACAAGAAATAAGGACGTAGGTGCAGGCTCCGCCATGGAGAAACAACAGTGCTCAGGTTTATCCAAATACCTTGCACTTGGTAAAAAGTGCCACGTCTCTACCTAATTTAACATTCTCATTGACAAACAAGCACGAATAGGGCTTTCTGAGCACTTTATCACGTCAGCCACTGTACAGACGCTTCCCACGTCTTCTCAGTTACTTACTCCTCACGGGCCCCCGGAGCGCACTCTGTTGTTTCACAGATGAGGAACGTGAGGCACAGGGAAACCGAGTAGCTCACCCAGGATGCCAAAGAGCAGGGCAGAACTGGGACGCAATCTGGCTCTGGAGCCCGCTTGCATAAACTCTACACCACGTTGTCGCCAGGCAGTAAGTAAATTGGAGGCACAGGGAACAAGACACAAAAAGGCTTTGCATCTCCCTCTCACGCCCAGGTCCACAAGCAAGTGCTGGTTCTGCCCTATGTCACGCTCCACACTGGAGGAACGCAGAGGTCCTGGATTCCCCAGCCTCAGAGAGTGTGAGGGAGGTCGCTAACGCTCGCCCTCAGTCAGCTCTGGCCATGCCTGTTGGCTCTGAGAATCCCTGCAGTGCCCCCCTCCTCCCGGCCCCGAACAGGGGTTCAGAACAAACCCAGGCCTTGCGGGAGTGCTGCACAGGAGGGAGTGGTGGAGGCCCCTCTTCAGTTCACCCCAGGCCCCCCAGGAAGAACGAGCCACACTGGCACCTCTAAGGACCCACGGAGAGCATCAGAGGTCAGGCGAGGGTGCCCAGACACCCCCTGGGCACTCAGTGGCTGCTCAGTGGTGGCCATGCAGTTATTCAGCGGGAGGGCCAGGCACAGAAGCCAAGGGGCCCCCTGCTGGGCCCCACCCCAACCGCCAGTTCCCCTCACAGGCTTCTGGGCAGAGTCTTCCTTCTCTCGGAAATGAAGCCATTTCTTCACTGGTTATGGGGCTCACTGTGTCTGTCCATCACGGGCGCCCCAGCAGCCTACCCCTCAGACACGAAAGCACTCTGCTTTGAAATGTGACCCCGATTCATGATCCAGGAGGCTGTTAGCTCAGCAAATCTACAGCTTAATTTTTTCCCTCAGAGTTGTTGCCAGATGTGAATTCTAACATAGTAACTAAGTAACTTTCAAAGGTCAGTTTCAGGCAAATTGACTACTGTTCTTGATTTTTTAGAAAGGCTGAAATTGGGCCCTGGCTGGTGTGGATTAGTGGACTGGGCACCAGTCTGAGAACCACAGGGTCGCTGGTTCAATTCCCCATGCAGGCACATGCCTGGGTTGGGGGTGTGTGAGAGGCAAGCGATTGATTTTTTTCTCTCCCTCCCTTACCCTCTCTCAAAAACTAAATAAATAAAATCTTAAAAAAAAAGGTCTAAGTTGGTTTGGTGTTACCTCCAGGCTCTTTTTGGCTAAATAATGCAGAGATGAAGAATTTAAATTGTAACAACCTTTTAAATTATACCAATTTTTACCCTATTCTCCCTCCTAAAACAAGAGATGAGCTGTCAGCCCTGCTAGAAAGAATGAGCTCAGGCTTCCAACCTCCTCACTGCCAGCGGCTGCGGGGGGGTCCCTCTGGAGAGTCAGACAGCCCAAACATTCCGGGTGGCAGCTGTCTGCACACAGCGGAGCTCGGGAGACTGGAGACAGTGGCCATCTGGCTGCTACCATCCCTGGAAGTGGGGTTACACGGCCACTGTGCCTACACCGCACCCACACAGACTGCTTTAGTGGTTTTGATTACCAGTCTAAACACCAAACCAAAACAAAACAAAAAAACACCCCCCACCAAAACCCCACTCAGAGGGAGCCAACTCTGGCTCACTGTGTCGTCCTGGAACACGCCCCTTCGGTTCCCCCCACCTGTGTCCTCCAGTCACCTAAAGTGATGAGAAGCTCCCTGCAGTTCCCAGGTCTAACTGCCCAGATGAGCCAGCCAGATGGCGTGTGATGCTAGTTCTGCTAATCACCTGAAAAACCCGGCAGGCCCTGTCAAAGGGATTAGCTGTGTGCCCTACCCACGCTAGTCACTTCTCTAATGTGGGCCTTCTCTAATTTCTTCATTGGTAAAATGAGAGACTTGAACCTGATGCTCTTCGCAGCTCCTATCATCCCAGACCCAGACTATGAAGCTATTATTCCATGACTGGGGAGAGAACTACGCAGCAACAATATCATACACTCAGAAAGAACTCACATCTCAGGCACTAAGGGCTTGTGGCGTGTTAACTCATTGCCTCCTCCCAACACAACTCCACAAGGCAGGTGCTATGGCCGCCTCCTTTTACAGGTGAGGAAACTGAGGCACAGAGGAGATGAGGAGCATGTCCAAGGTCCCACAGGTAGTGGGTCAATTTAGGATTTGACCTCGAGCAGTCAAACTTTAACGCTGCATGCTTAACCACTACACTGCACAGCTTCTCTGAAACACAACCTAAGCAGGAATTTATCCTCACGCCTTCCGTATCGATCTCAGTATCACAGCAATCACTTTCAATGCTTCAATACTCTCTTGCTCTCCAGGTGAAAGCCTAGATGGAAACTCAGTCTACACGAGGTAAAGGCAGAACTAATCTGGTTTGTTTAGGGGAGGAGGAGGCAAAAGGCAAAAGACAAGAGGCAAAGCCCGACCTGTTCCCGGGGCCTTCTCTACCCTCCCCAATGCAGCACCAACAGAGTCCTAGTCCTTCGAGGTGTGCATCTTAAAATGCCACAGAGCATTATGTGTTTGTGCTTTCTAAAAATTAGTCATCTTGTACCCCCAGTATAGATTTTTATAATCCATTATTAGAAAAGTACACATTTTATGCTAATTGATTCACTTGAAGTTTTGCTGCATTGCTTGTAAGTAACTTTATTACTTCTAAGGATAAAAGCTTTTTACCCCTTGTAAGATAACATCTGCATCTGTACTGTGTCAATTAGTGATGACAATGCAATTTGATGGGAAAAAAATGCAATTTCATCTAACACACAGCTTTAGAGAAAGTCAAGGTATGTGTGCGGAATGATGGTCACATAAAGAACGCTTCTGTCCTGGATCACCAGCTAAGAGAGTCCTCCCAGGCAGTCCCCTGTGGCCCACTCCACAGGAGAGCTCAGACTGTACTTGGTAAAAGTTGGTCTGTGTTAGGAATCCCTGCTGTTCAGGGCCACCTGGAAGCCCTGGCTCTGACACTGATTCTCACAGACATACGGTAGGACCGTGGGCATACATTCTTTAGAGAGCACTACATTCTTTCGGCCTTAGTTTATTCATCTGGTCATTGAACCCCCTTTGTAGGGTTAACTATCTCTAAGATCCCATGATCCTGACCCCGCCCCCCCTCCCCGCACCACAGCTTGCATAATTCTCTAGGTACCAAGTAGGCTCCAGACTTGAAATTTAAGAGAAATGGGGGGAAAATAGAAAAGCATACAAATGTGTTCTCATGGTTCAGCTAAGTTTTAGGATGCTCTTCTGAGAGTCTTCAATACTCTCCCTCCCCCATCTGAGTTTCAGTGCTTAGAAGGAAGGGAAGAGGTCACTGCCACCAAGGGCACTCTGCCTGGCTCAGAATCTCAGCATCAGCAGGCAGGGCACCAGGCGGCAGTGGGTCAGCCCTATGCATCAGGCTCCCTGCATCCTTAGATGAGGGTCTCCCAGCCTCTGGTGGGGTCCCAAGTAGTCAAGCTGTGTCAGGGACTCAGCCCAGAGAGATAGAGGAAATGCAAAGCCTGGTGGAGTGGTGATGTGGGCTGGCTCTTGGGGAGGTGGGAGCTTGGAGAAGGTGGCACATCCTGCCACAGTGCGGTGGCAGGACAGGAAAATGGCAGGGAGAGGTCACCTGATAAGCCCAAAGGTCCTTTGAGCTTGGGCCAGGTTTGAGCTGGCGGGTGGGGGAGGTGACAAGGGGGATTAACTACACCCAATCTCATGCCCCTAACCTAAGGCAGTGCAGAGGGTTCCTGCCACTTACAGACCCTTTTCTTCCAAGGGCAGCACCGGAGAAGAAACCCATAAAGCCATTTTATGGGTTTCACCCCCAAGACAGTCCCACTGAGCTGCTTACTCACTTCCTCTCTGGAGAAAGGACGCTACACCCCAGTACTTCATCTTGAACTTGGCAGGGTCCTCGGTGTCTGTGAAAGTGCCCACCATGTCGGCGCACACTTCCCAGTTGCTGCAAAAGCCAAGGGGATCCTGAGCCAGGCCGGGCAGAAGGCTTCCTCCCTCCATCCCTCCCTGGTGCTCCCTTCCCTCCCCGGTCAGGGTTGGGCTCTCAGCTTGGGGGACCCTGGAGCGCAGAGAGCTCTGCCTCCCAGAGGCCACTGACTTCAAAAGACGGACTCGGCCCTTGGCTGTGGCGCTCATCTGGCCGTTCTCGTCCACGGAGAACTCGGCGATGATGTTGTCCTGCAGAAAGAGGCCCTCGGGGTCCTTCTTGGCCATGGCGTACCAGGTCCCGGAGAACTGCGAAAGAGATGAGAGCAGGTTTGGTGTCTGCAGGGCACGGCGGACCGCGGGGCTGGGGGAACGCCGGGAGGCTGGGGGGTGGGGTGACCGGGGCGGCCGCGAGGATACCTACTCGAGCCTTGTCGAAGTTCTCCTTTACTCGGAAGCTGCTCACCCGGCAGTCGCGCTCCGCCCGAGCGCTGCCCAGTGCAGCCAGCAGCACCAGCGCCCACACCCACTCCATCTCGCCCAGGAATCCGCCCTGTGGGAAACGCGCGCCGTGAGTGCCGGGCAGCGGAGCCACCCGGCCCGCTACGGCCGGGCCTCGCCACCCGGATCGCGAGTCCCCCGCAGGTCCTCCCCCGGGTGCTGCTCACCACCCGGAGACGCACGCAGACCTGACCGGAGCGACCGAGCGCGCAGGGAGCCAGGAAGGCGAGCGCGCCGCGGGTGCTACTTGGCCGCTTTATAGCTCCGGGGGGAGGGGGTCGCGCTGTTGCAACCGTGCCGAGTGAAAGGCACGGGGGGAGGCGCGGGGGCCGGCGGGCCAGCACTTGCATAACTCGCCCTGACTCACCGGCGCCCGCACTCAGGGAGAGTCCCTTTGGCCAGAGACTCTCCTCCAGTGTCGCCCGGAGTTTGGTGGAGCCGCCGCGCAGGGTGGCCTCGACAGGGCCCAAACTCTCCATCGGAGATGAGCCGCGGGAACAAGCCCTGGCCTAGTTACCCAGCACTCGTGCCAGCGGCCGTGGCTGAGGCCTGCGGTGGCCTCGGGGCCCAGTTGCTCTGGCCGGGGGCCCTGGCGGGAAAACTGGGGCCTCCCAGAGCGAGAGGACCTACGGTGATGCTGCCTGGTGCGTCAGAGCCCGGGCCTCGGCCGTGCCAAATTGGCCCCTCTGCCCTGTGAGGGCCAATTGCGAAGGGGTTTGGGAATATTTCTGCCAAGTAGTTTTTCATTTTATAAAGGATGTATTTTACTCCCTTTTGGGAGAGCTGTGGTGCCCCCTGGGTCAATATTTGTTCTTTAGTTTCAACATCTTTAGGAGCATTAAAACCCTCCCTGTTAAATATTCTCCAGAAACGCAACACTGGTCAGGACAGGAAATATTTTAGCGACCTCGGTGGTCACCTACTTTATGGTGCTTCACTCAAACCATTTTGAAACTCACCTACCACTTGTTTATGATACGGTTTGATTTCAAAACCATGGTAGAATTTTGGTTTGTTTTCAAAACAGCTAAGGTGATTTGGCTGAGGAGTGGACAAGACAGAGGTAAACAAAACTCCAGACAAATGTCAATGGTCAAGTAAGTCACAAGCTGTGGCTAATGTCATTTTGCTTGTGTGGTGGCACATTGAACGGCCCTTTTTTTTTCTTTCCACTCAGAGGTAAAGAGTTCTCCTGATATGATCAAAGCAGCCGGAAGATGCAACTTTTGACTGAATGAGAATTTATGATATGACAAAGAAACATTTTTTGTAACATTCCTTCCATACAGTGTCAGTTGTATATCCAAGATGAATTTCAGTTGTGTCTCCATGGCCCAAACTGGAAAGAACTGAGATGATTTTGGATCATTTTGTTGACACAGACCGAGAGAGGGTGAGGGAAGAGAAGGCTGGCTGCCGAACACAGAAAGACGGAGTTGATGGTTCTCCCGTCAGCTCTTGCTCGGTTAAAGCATTGGGGTTACTATTTATTTTTAAGATGTCAATTCATTTATTTTTAGAGAGAGAGGGGAATGGAGGGAGAAAGAGAGAGAGAGAGAGAGAAACATCAGCATGAGAGAGAAACATTGATGGATTGCCTCTCCTATGCTCCCTGACCAAGACCGAACCCACAACCGAACCTGCAACCCAAGCACGTGCCCTGACTGGGAATCAAACCAGTGACCTTTCACTTTGCAGGACAACGCCCAACCAACTGAGCCACACTGGTCAGGGCCTTTGGGGTTACTTTTGATCCCCCTGAAAAAACATCTGAGCTCTCCCTCACCTTCCTGTTGAAGGAGACCAAAGTTTTACCACCCTGAAGCTGCCTGGCGCACCGATTTTCAGCTGGTTATTAAGATACAAAAGTCTCAGAAAATTACCCTTGACTCCCCCCCACTTTTAAGCTGGAGAGACTGAGGCAGAAAAACCTGCTTCAGGAAGGGAATCTTAGGATTTCACCTTAGCCTAATTGGAATTAAGTATGGTAAACAGGAGGGCTTCAGGCAGGGCTTGCTATTCAGGTGCCCCTGTACCCCGCTGTCTCTGAGTCACCTAGGGGGAGTCTCCTGCCTTGTGTGTTTGCTCGTCCTCAACTACCTATGAAGCACCCCTTTTCACTTTTGAAATCTCAGACCCCTACCCACCCCACCTCCTTTTTCTCCTTTGTCTGAAATGTCATATATACCCAGTGCTGCCTCTCTGTCCTTGGGGTTTTCATGCTTATTTGAATTTCTTGAGTGCATGTATTAAAGTTATGATTTTCTCTTGTTAATCTGTCTCTGTTAATGCGAGTAGTAGCTCAAGGAGAAGTAAGAAGGTGGGAAGAAAGTATTAGTGTTTTTTTAGCCCCCACACGATAACTCTTTGGACACCTACCTACCTGTTCTGCTTCCTTTCCACCTTCCCCTCCACTCTGGCTCTCATCTGAGTCTCCGGTGTCTCAGGAGGGCCAGTGATGATGCGTTTAACTTCCTACTGCCCCAGAGCTGGGAAAGTCCTGTTCCTGGCCAAACTTTAACTAGAAGTTCTTCTAGTTAGGCCAGCTTTATCACAGGATTCAAAATCCCACCAGCTCAGATAAGGTCTGCTCCAGAGCCAGTCCTGCAGGGACCGTACCATGTGTGTGGTCATACCTGTGGTAGTATGTGTGCATCGTAGGTGGGGAAGGACTTTAGGGCATCTCTCAATCTCCTGTCCAATGCTTGGATCCCCTCTGACTTTCTGGAGTAGAGATCTTCGAGGTTCTCCTCCAACACCTGTGAATTGTTGGGGGAGAGATAGTCCAGCTCTCCATCACAGGAGAGCTCCCAGCTGAGCCTGGCTGCCTTTGGACAGCTATTATGCTAGAAAAGTTCCCCTATACCCCTAGCCCTTTCAACCATTTCTCCTAGATCATATTCTGGCAGTCCTTGCGCACACCATCTATTGAATAAACATAGGGGATTTCAATGCATTTTTATAGAGGTTGTTTTTATAGCAACATGTTTTCATTCATTTGTTAGTTTCTTGTTCCTCCTCCTACTCTATCTCTGTCTTGTAATGATAAATTGTGAACGTTGGTGTCCCAAATACCAGCAAAGAAAAACAGTTTGCTTTGGCATTCTCTCTCAAAGTTCTTCATGATTACGCATATGTGAGTACAGGTCAGCCGATGTTTTTAACTTCAGTGCTTTGAAATTTATCTACATAAAATTAAATTTCAAATATGCACGTGTAGATAAAATATCAGTGGGAAAAATTTCACAGTGATTACCCCTGTGTGATAGGCTTAGGGTCCTGTAAAAGCGTGGGGTGTTTTTGTCTCATTTTTGTTTGTTTGATTGGGACCTTTCTGTAGTTTCCAAATTTTCCTACAATGAAAGTGTTTAATCAGAATATAAGACAAATATTCTCTTTGCAGTTTTTTTCTAGATGTAAAATTATATTTTCAATTATATCTTACAAATTGCATACAATATACACAAAATGTCACTTTCTTGCCATACTTCATGGGGAGACAGATCATGCCTCATTCATCTTGTCGTCCACCCCCACCAACTTCTCCATGGGATTTATCAAGAGACCTGCACATAGTAGGTGCTCAATCAGTAGATATTGATTTAATTTGTTGTGTTGAAATTAGTCATTTTAAGTAAGTTTCATAAAATATTTATTTGAAAAAGCCTGGTAAGAGGCCATTCTTTCTAAAATATAATTTCTCAGGATCTAGCCATTGTAGCAGGGCTGGCTAATCATCCTTCTACTGAAATAATTTGTCCTCTTCTTCCATGATGTAGAATTTTGGGGGAGAGGCTGATCTGCCAAAGGGCACCTCCCGAATTCCAGCATCTCTCTAAGACCCCAGGCCTAACTTGTGGTGAATGGAAGGTGGACTAAAGTGCTGTGTGTGACTCGCAGAGAGGGCTCCTGAAAACGTGAGCCTGTCCCATCATCCTGCCTCTCTCTCCTCCTCTGCCCGCTGGTGGAGCCTCCATCAGCCTGGGACCCCACCAGTGATTAACTTGATGCGAATGAGAAATAAACTTGCACTGGAATGAGTTGCTGAGATTTGAGGGTTACCTGCAGTAACAAATTAATGTTACCTTAACTAAAGCATCAGCAAACAAGCCACTAACTCCTAGGAAATATTGAAAAATGTTTTACCATAATTGAAAGAAGTTCTGATGCAAGAAATGTATGTCCTTACCCATTATAAAAGTTAAGCATTTCTATTCAGCTCCCTTTTGTATAAACTGACATTTACATCCACATCTTGACGGAGAGGTCAAGAAAAATGGAACAAGAATAAAAAATGGGTAGTATTTGCCTTCTCACTGCATTTAAAAGATGCCAAAAAAATGGTGGGAAAATGAAAAGACTGCTCAGCCAACATGTTCAGGTACAAAAAGTCAAACTAATTTTTTCAATAAGGTTGCTTTTTTTCCAGCAGTTACAAGGTTGTCGCTGAATTTAATTGATTTAGTTGAAAATCACATGGATCAAGCCCTGGCTGGCATAGCTCAGTGGATTGAGTGCGGGCTGGGAACCAAAGTGTCCCAGGTTCGATTCCCAGTCAGGATACATTCCTGGGTTGCAGGCCATAACCCCCAGCAACTGCACATTGATGTTTCTCTCTCTATCTCTATCTCTATCTCCCTCCCTTCCCTCCCTAAAAATAAATTAAAAAAAAAAGAAAATCACATGGATCCCACCATGAATCATCTCTGAGATACCTGGTCATACCTATCAATTAGACACAGGAAGATACTCTCTCTCTCGAGCAAATGGGCAAGGTAAAAGGGCCCTTTGCACTTATCCGCCAGGATGTGTCTGACATCCCTGCCCTTAGGGGATGCCTTTTGGTGATAAATAGCAGGAAGAATGAAGAATTTTGCTAAGGCGAAGCTGAAGAATGGGTCTAATATGATCTGGAAGGTACCCAGTTCAGGATATTGTTGGTTTTGTGTGTTTCAACCTTGTGCATAGTTTTGGCTATTTTATAAGCATTACTACCACTAGAAATAGTTAACTTCAGTGGAAAATTTTTAGTAGTATTGGAATTAAATATTATGTGTGTTCATTAATATAGCATACTACTGAAGAACATAAACTTATTAAACAGAAAGTTTAAGGAAGTTAAACCATTCTTTAGTATACCTGTAGATTTTTAAAAAGTGTTCCTGGGATTTTTATTTAATTCTTGTATTAGTGTTTGACATTTTATATATCTGTCTAGATTTTAAACTCCTTAAAGGGAAGGTCTTTGCATATTCCTCTGTAAGCAGCTAATAGGATGTGTTGTACCCCTCAGGGGTGCACTTTTTGGTTTAATCCTATTTAAACTGATAGGTTTGGGGTAGGTCACTATCACTTTACTAGCTGTGTGACCTTGAGCAAGCTATTTATATTTCTCTGTGCTTCAATTTCTTAGCAGTAAAATACAGGTAATAATAGCACCTACGTCATGAGGTTATTGTAAGAATTAAACAACATAATACATGTTAGGGTCCTAGAAGAGTCCCTGGCACAGATTACATATTATAATGTTAGCTATTCTTATGAGCACTTTTTCATTGTCATTACCCTGTCTGCGGCTTATATTTCTAAAATTTAAAATACCCAGTAAATGAAATGGAGTTTTCATATCAACTTAGTTATTATCTCAGATATGCTTTATCAAAACAAATGATTGTTAATGTCTATAACATCTAGGATATTGACCTTTCCCCTCATTTCCCCTACAAGTTAATGTTCTGTTTTTATAAAATCTATGTTTAAATCAACTAGAAATGCTGACATAAAAGTTAAATAGTGATCTTTAACAAAATCAACAATTATTTTACAGTGTCAAAAATTCATTCTAAGTGATCTGTTTGGTAATTTTATATATATTTAATTATATCTTATATAAATTACAATTATATTTATATATAAGTATTATATATAATCATATATCATAAACACACATAATATATATAATATATCATATAACATATGATATATACTATATATATAATTAAATATATTTAATTTTGTCTTTTCAGTGCTTGGGACTGACCAGCCAATAAGAGACACAGAAGTCTTGTCAGCACGGGCTAGAGACGGCAAGGACTACCCCAAACAAAAGGAACAGTGGCCACGATGGATGGGATTCAGTCGAGGACTGGGGGGGCGGGGGCGGGGGGGGGGGCCAGCAGGGGGAGGGTACCTGTGTATGCGCTAAAAGGCAGCTTTCCAGTATTTTCCTTTAAAACAATCTTTGTCTTCGTAAAACGTTCTTCAGTGCTCAAAGTAGTCACCAGCGAGCCCGCTTTCTGGCTTCTCTTTCCAGCTGATCGATTGCCCGCCCCATCAACTGTTGCCTGGAGTTGTGCCTCACGCTTGTCCCTTTCTTTTTCATTCCCAAGCAGCCTTACCTCTAATCTATGAAAATGGTCTTGAAAACTTTGTTTATGAATGGATTTCTATAGGACAGTGGATCTCTTTTATTTGTTTTCTAATAAGACTATTATCACTATAAACAGGCGAAGCTTTAAGTTTGGAGAAATATGTGAAACCCATAAGGCTGCAGTTTTGAAGTGAACTTAAATGTGGGAAAAGCAGTAACTTTCAGAGTCACTATAACATGTTATGTGTGTTTCCATGCAAAGAGTTGTTGTATAGTTTGTAGCTTTATAGAAATGTTTATAGATCTTGACTAAGGTTGAAATCAGCATTTAAATGTTTAAGGAAATTAGTTTATGAAATGTGTAGTTTGACTTATGAGTTGCATAATAGTGTTTAAATATTTGGGAAAATGTGCTTAATCAATGTAAAAGCTTAATAAATTGAACATTAAACAAAACTAAGTAGTGGTAAGTGTGCTTTCCAGGCCAGAAGTCCCTGAGACATTACAGATCCTAGCAACAGACAAGACAGGTTTTATCCGGTAGATTTAACAGCGGTACTTTGGAGCAAAAATGCATGAGATCTGGCTCTTACTATTGAAAACAAAATCCAAACTAATATGCTTAGCAGAAAAACCCAGTTAGTGGCTGCATGGGTTGCTTTTGGTGACCATGTCTCTTGATAAGGGTTATTATTGATGCTGTGGCTTGATTAGTCCCGGATCACACGCAGGCAAATGTTCTGCCACGTTCACCTCTCTAGTTGCAAGTCCAAGGTTTGTTCCTTTAAAACACTTCTGAGGTCCAGCTTTCTGAAGTGAGGAGGATTGAGAAGTGAGGGGTTTAGAGAAAAAGTAGGCCATGCAACCTGGATGATCAAAGGACTTTTAAGAAAAAGACAAATTAATATTCCATTTTATGTTGTGTTGATGTTAAACCCTTCCATCTCCCCTGGTGTTCATTAAAGCTGCTGTATAAACAGACACATCCAAAGTGTAGGTATTTTCACTTCATATCGCTCTCTTGAAAGAATGATTCAAGTTGTCAATTGATGCTAATGTAATACAATTCATGGATATGTTGGCGGTCCTTTCTAGCTGCAGAATGTGCATCGCTATTTCTGGAACGGTTGCTGCAACTTGCCACTTGCCGGGCTGATCTAAGATGCTCCGAAGGTTCTCTGAGGATTTATAAACTAATAATGCTTAGGGGTTTTGTGTCCTGAAGAACTCTGTAATCCTATGCTTCCCGAATCCCACGCTAAGCCAGGACCTTCTGTCACACCCCAAGAGTACCGAGTTTGAAAGCTCTCGTAAGCAATCATTCTGCTTGACCTTTGGGGTTCCAACAAGGTGCCACTTAGGATCTCCTCAGTAACCTTGACCACGATGTAGTTTCTTCTTGGTCCATTGCCCCAGGTGGTGCCCGGAGGGTCTTCCTTTCGGAACTACAGCAGCAAAGCAAGCCACGCCATGGGTGAAATTAGCCAAGAGGCGGTGGAGAGATACCTGGAGGACCACCCTCGGTTTGCCAAGGAGTACTTCAACAAGAAACTGCAGACGGTGGCGCTGGGTGAAGCTTCCGAGCGCAGGGAGGTGCAGGGCCCGGCCAGTGGGTCCTTCCCGGGGCTGTCGCCGGAGGATGAGGCGGCACTGTGCGTGGAGCTGCTCCAGGCCATGCGGGAGGAGGCGGGCTGCGCAGAAGCGGTGGCGCACAGGGCCCTGCAGAGGCTGGCGCAGCTGCTGCGGGCTGACCGCTGCAGCCTGCTCCTCGGCCGCTCCCGCAACGGCACGCTGGAGGTGGCCTCCAGGCTGCTCAACGTCACTCCGACCTCCAAGTTTGAGGACAGCCTGGTGGTCCCTGACAGAGAAGTTGTGTTTCCCTTGGACATCGGGATAGTAAGTTGGGTTGCTCACACAAAGAGAAAAGATGCCCCCACCCCTTCTCATGTCCCAGATGTGAAGAAGGTAGGTGGAATTACGACAGTGGGGGGAGATGAGGACCTGGCAGCGTCCTGGAGGGACCGTGGGCGGGAGACCTGGGGTCCAGGGGCCATCCTGTGGCGTTGGTTAGGCTCTAACCGGGGCAGCGGGGCAGCGGGGCAGCGGGGAAGAGGAGCACCTAGGTCCAGGGCTGAGAGATTCAGAAAAGGAAAAACTGTAAGTGCCTAGGTCAATCTGAATGCAACTTACACGGGCCAGGCCCAGTCCACACCTCCTCCCTCACGCCTGGCCCACGCTCTGAACAACACCACGAAGCAGGTGCCCGCTGGTGAGAGCCTGAACCGCGCCCCAGGCCTCTCACCCACTGCACTCTCTTCTTTGGGGTGGATTGGCTCATATGTGAATTCTTTCACCTGTAGGCTAAATGTGCAAAAAGAAAAAGGATACCATTGGAAGTTCAGATTTAGATGATTAAAAATGTGACTTCAGGTGGTGATGAAGTGCCGCCGGCTGTCCCAGCCCCCCATACCACAGGTCTATCGAGAATGAATTCCAGTCTGGTGAGTGGGACTTCTGGACCCTCCCGAAAGCCGATAGTGCACAGATGGTTATCTTCTTTTAAAAACAGAACATTGCACTCCTCCTTACCACCACAGTGCGTGTTCATTTTAGGAAAATGACAAAGTACAAATAAAAAGGAGGAAATATGAATCACCCCCAGTCCCTCCACTCAGCAATAACTATAAACAACAGCCTGGAGTTTCTTCTGCCGGGCCTTTTTCTAAGTGTGTCCCATTATTTTGCTTTGCTCTTAAGAAAAGGGGGGAGGTGGATTATGCTGTCACAGAGTTGATGGGAAGCCACCCCTGACTTGCTTTCTGTGCGGAGACTTAATTGCTGGCTTGGGAGGGGGGCGGCTGGAGGGAGGAGGATAATCTCCGGGGCCTCCTGAAGCTGCTTAGAGGAGGAGGAAGGCCTCCGGGATCCGGAAGGCGCAGAGCCGTCAAACATTAGCGACACTCGGCAAACAGCCATCGGGCAGCTCTCAGGTGCAAGGGTTGCCGCTGGGCACGTGGAGTTCACGGTCCTTTTTCATCCCCCCTCCAGGGAATCAAGCTGGTGTCAGGAGGTGTGAGGCCCACCAGTGGTGCCTCTTTGGGTGACTAAACCCAGGTGTGCCCTATGGCAAAGCTGTCTGGACACCACTTAGGAGGCTGTCCCCACACCCCCTGCCGTTTTCTCAGGGAAATATGCTTTTGGCCAGTCTCCAGCTGAGGCCATCTCCAAAGCTCCTAAGGTGTCAAACTTAAGAATGTGACATGCAAGAATTTTTTTCTGAAAGTTTTTTTTAAAAGAGATGGATAAAATGACTTCTACTCTAATAATACTTTATTGATGAACCCAGTTCTCTGTGTGGAGGAGGAAATGATAGAATGGAGCCGGTTAAAAGATCGGGTGGCCTTGGTCTGTGGCTGTCCATGGTGAGCGCCCTGCATGGACAGGGCAATAAATGGAGGGGTGGGGGCATCTTTTCTCTCTGTTCTCCCTTTTCCTGAAGACTCTCGGCTGCTATGGTGGGACAGAAACATATGTGCTGAATACAGACACCCTCCTGAGCTCAGAGGAGAGACAAAGGCTCCATTTCTACTGCTCCTAAGCATTCCCGCCCCCCCCCCCCAAGAGGGGTAATTGTCAACTTTGGATGCACAGTAAAATCAAATTAGGAACGCTTTAAAAACTACTGATATCTGAGACTCTCAAAAGACCAATTACATAGACCCAGGGGTTGGGATGCAGGCACTCACATGTTTGAAAAGCTCCCCAGGTGATTCTAACATGCAGCCAATGTTGAAAACTGCTCATCTCTCGGGTGAGCAGATGTAAGAGGAGGAAGTGAATTTCAAATCAACTGTGGAATACTAGATGGAAATGGCTCCTGGGGCTGTTAGTCCAACTCTTCACTTGGGCAGACGGGAAGTTGGGGTCTCGGGAGCTGCATCCGCCCCTCACGAGTCCGAGGTCTGGCAGGTGAACACAAAGGGCTGAGGAGACTCGAGGCCTCCCTCTGCCCAGTGCTCCTTCCACCCTCTTTAAATCCCGAGTCTCTGCTTTTCTCTCCTTTTTATGTTCTCCTTAATGCTTTTTTTAAATTGTATTTTTCAATTACAGTTGACATTCAGTATTATTTTGTATTAGTGTCACGTGTACAGCATGGTGGTTAGACAACCATGTACTTTACAAAGCAATCTCCGCGATATCCCCAGTACCCCCTGACACCATGCACAGTTATTACGGTGTTATTGACTCCTTTCCCTGTGCCGTACTTTACTTCCTGTGACTGTTTTGTAACTGCCAATCTATACTTCTTAATCCCTTTATTTTTCTGTCACCCAGTCCCCCACCCTCATCCCCTCTGGCAACCATCAGTCTGTTTTCTGCAGGTTCACATTCAGTCACTGTGGCAAAATCTGCAAAGAGAAAGCTGATGAAAACCTATGTTTTAAATGAAGTTTCTATTAATTCTTCACCTTTTCATTGCACTTGGCAATTTTTAAAGATTTTTTTCATTCTTAATCTCACTTGATGCTGGCAAAGACTCTGTGCAGAAGACATATATACTTCTCCACCTTGTCTATGTTAGAATCGTCTCACGGTCAATTAGCCAGGACGTGACAGGTCTGAGACCACAGCCCAGGCCTTAGGAGGCCTTCCTCTTCCACCGCACCGCTGACCATGCACGACTTCTCTCTGGGTGGCAGTGTGGGCACAGGTGAGGGAAGGACTTCTCACACCCAGACCAAAGCAGAACTGGATACTCCGGACCTTGAGGGTCCACAAAAGTTGTAACAAGGAAGCCACGTGGTGCAGGGTGACAGCTTTGGCATCAGACGCACTGGGTGGACATCCAGGTCTGAGACAAGGGGACTGTGTGATGGATTGAGTTTCTGCACCTGAGGAATACAGGTACACAAATGTACAGATGAGATGGACATGAACTACCTGATTCATAAAGATGATAACATCATCTTTATGCCAAAAGGGTTTGGGGGGCTGGTGTGGGTGGACAAAACTGGGTCAATGGTTATTGCCTGTTTTTAAAACAAGTTAAAGGCAGGAAAACTTTGAATAACAAGAAACTGAGAGATAGTCTTTTCAAGTTAATCATTTCTTTTTCTACTGGGGAAGCTGTTGATTAACTATGGATGGGCGGTTCTCGTTCTGACTATGATTTTAAAAAAAAAAGCCATGGAGAAGTCCTAAGTTTTCAATGATTAACAAGACACTTCTAGCTCCCTTTCCTCCCTCCTCTCTCATCCTGCTCTCCTCTCTTTCTGACTCCTGATCACAAAGGATGACGGGATTTAATCGGAATTTAACAATGCTGTGAGCGGGTGAGGGTCCCAGGCCGCCTGCTTTTCTAAACAGTGTTCTCTCTGGTTGCTCTTAGCGGCGCCTTTGAAGAAGGAACATCAAAGGGAGTTTGTACGTTTGAAAAAAAACAGAGTTTACTCAAACAAACTTCAGTAAGGATTGTTTCAGCTAGGGAAAATAAAGGAGAAAGCCTCATTTCGCACCCCTCCCCCCCACAGGCTTTGATGGATGATTTCATCCAGGGCTTTCAGATATGATAATAAGCAAGCATTCTGTTTTCAAACTCATCAACCATTTTCTCAAACCAGCCAAATGAATTTGAGAACATTTTCTCACGTGCAGAGTCTAGAATCCAGTGTTGAAGCAGCAGAGTGAAGCGTTAGCCAGAAGATGCTGACTTCATCCCGTGGTGCGTGCTCCTGGCATTTTGCTTATCCCTTCCGTGCCCGGGATGGCTGCGTAAGTGGGGGTGATCGTGATCTGTAGTGGGTGACAGGTGAGGAGGAAAACAGGATGTGAGCGGGCCTGGGCAAGCAGTGGATTGAGAGAAAGAACCTGATTCTGAGGATGTCCTGGCCTGAGAGCACAGGTGCTACAGGAAGCAGAGAGAAGTAACAGATAAAGTGGTCAGGAAAGAAATGTGACTCTTGGGGGCATGGGGCAGAGTGTTGGCCCCCAGAAGGAAGCGTGGTCCCGGGCAAGGAAGCTGATATCAGCTAAGAGCATCTAATGTCTCAGCGATTAGAAGTGGTTAGAAAAACTAGAACTAGATGCAAAATAGTAATTGTAAAAGAGAACTATTTTTGATCAAGGGAGACCCCCTAAAAGTTTCAGGTTTCTCTCTTCCTCGTATTCTTTGAACACCCACTTTTTGTCAAGACACTTTTCTAAGTGCTCAACTGATACCACGTTATTCTGTCTTCACAGAGGGGATTCTAGATGGTAGATCAGGTCATTATTACCATTTGCAAACCCTTCTTTACCATTATGCGGTGTTGCCTCCTAAATCTATAGTGGTTTGTGCAGTTCCGTGTTAGGGAAGGAAAGGAAAAGACGGGGGCAGGGTGGGGGGCAAAGGCCTCCCTTCGCCTCCCTTAGCATCTCACATTTTCTTTGTGAAGGGTCCCATTTCTAGGGATTCTCCACAGGAGTGATTCACCTACTGAAAGTGCAGATTCCTCAGGAAGACAGACTCCACTTCAGGAGATTAGGATTATGGCTCTGCTGTGAGCTCTGCAGATCTGTGTTTATCTGCAGGAGATTCGGAGGCACAGCTGGGGACAACTGGTCTGCGCTGAGCTGTGGGTTCTATTAACTGGGCACCCTGTGTTCCCTGGTGGAAATTCTGGCCCCTAAGTTATACACCACTGGACTCTCACCTTTTTACTTTGGGAAACTGAATAGAGTCCAGCCTCCAAGGTCTGTGCGGCTCTTAGAAGCACCACCAACATGAGGAAATGAAAATAATACAACTTGGGAAAGCAATACCACATTAATTTTGGCCAATCAGTCTCAGAATTAGGCTGAAAGTTCAGCTCTAACTGAAGAAGCCTCAGGTTCAAAGAGGAGCTAGTAAGGACCCCGGAAGGCTGGGCCTATACCCATGAGGAAGCATTCCTCCAAATTACAGCTAATAAGGTAACAGCCGTCCTTGACCTTCTTCTGAAGCCCTTTTGTTTGTGTACTCCTCCAAACTCATCCCTCTGCTCTTCCTATGGTTAGTGTATGCGAATCAGCTTTGGCATCTGCCACATGAAGTTTGTATCTGGAAAGATCCACTTCCTCTCTCCTAAGGAGAGAAAATACTGTATGAATGAAAGACACTAGCTTGGTAGAACAATAATGACTGGTTAGAATCTGGTGCTGGTAAGAGGGTTGTCCTCTCACTGTGACCAGTGGAAGTAAGAATTCCAACCTTTTGTAAAAGTAATCTGTGTAAATAAAAACTGCACATACCTGGGGACCCAGCAAAAGGAATTTCCACTTTGGGAAACCCATCACATAAGCACAAGAGCAAGAATGATCAGTGCTGCATTGTTTGCAGTGGAGAATACGACACACAGACTGACCGGCAGAGGACGGTGAGTGGGCCAGGGAGCTCCCACACTGTGGAGTCACGTGCGAGACTCTGGGAGGTAAATTCACATCCACACACATTGGTCTGGAGGGATGTCCATAACATATTGTTACGTGTTGAAAGTATTGTATACAATCAGAAAAGAAAATTTTATAAAAAAAAAAAAACAGAAAAGAAAAGCCTTTGTCCAAGCACAGAGCAAGGCATAGAAGTAGACATACCAAGTAGTTAACACTGATTTCCTCGGACAAGATTGGACGTTTGGAGGATTACCCATTGTTTCTTTATGTTATGATATATTGGTTCTCTAGTGTCAACTGCAGATTTTACATTTGTGATTAAAAATAAGAGCTTTTTGCCTTGTCTGGGTGGCTCTTCAGTTGGTTGGAGCACTGTCCTGTACACCAAAAGTTTACGGGTTTCATCCCCTGACAGAGCACGTGCCTGGTTGCAGGTTTGATACCCTATTAGGGTGCGTGTAAGAAGCAATCAATCGATGTTTCTTTCTCTGTGTCTCTCATTCTTTCTCTCCCCCCTCTTCCCCCTCTCTCTCTTCCAACTTATTTTCTCTCTAAAATCAATAAATGTATTGTCAGATGAAAAATTTTTAATAGTTTTTTAAAGATTTTATTTATTTTTAGAGAGGGAAGGAAGGGAGAAAGAGAGAGAGAGATACATCAATGTGCGGTTGCTGGGGGCCGTGGCCTGCAACCCAGGCATGTGCCTGACTGGGAATTGAACCTGTGATGCTTTGGTTTGCAGCCTGCACTCAATCCACTGAGCTACACCAGCCAGGGCTGTCAGATGAACATTTTTTTAAAAAAGGAGAACTCTTTGAAATATGCCTGTAACCCCAGCGGTGCTCTCCTGCCCAGCACACACTTTCTATTCATTGTAGCCCTCAGTTTTTTCTTGCCTTCCTCTTAGCACCTTCTTTCCACTTGGCTGCGACATCACCTCTTTCCTCCTGGTCCAACCTCAGCCTAACCTAGGTAGGCCACAGCTCAGCTGGGAAATGCTCACTCTGAAATAGGCAGTCTCATTTTATGCAATCATGGGATGGGCCGGCGGTGGGACCGGGGGTATGTTTTCTCAGGACCACTGCACGGGGCCCCGGTTGTCTGTCAGTAGAATTTGGACTAGACAGAAGGACCTGCTGCCATTTCTAGATGTGCACACCATGGTTCTGTGCTGCTTTGGCCAACATGTGAATGTATTTTTCAGAACAGCCATTTTTCTGACTTCATGGACAAACACACCGGGTACGTCACTAGGAACCTACTGGCAACCCCGATCATGATGGGCAAGGACGTTCTGGCTGTGGTTATGGCAGTTTACAAAGTAAATGCGTCTGAATTTTCCAAACAGGACGAAGAGGTAATGCTAACCCTGGGCATCCAGTCAGAGGCTCAGGAAACTTATTTGTTATATAAGATATCCAAAAAATAAATAAATAAAGATGTCACATCTATTTGTTTTTCTCTGTCATCTGTAGGTGTTTTCCCAGTACCTCGCCTTTGTTTCTATCATCCTAAAGCTTCATCACACCAACTACCTGTACAGTGTTGAATCCCGAAGAAGCCAGGTAAAGGGAAGCACTCCTCTGTTTTGACAAAGGGACCCAGAGGCAGCAAGACCAGACCTCTCCTTTCCCTCTTGGGGGTTTCAGACACATGGAGCAGATCCCCAGACTTCAGTCCCAGGTGTCTTTTCACGGTCCTCCCGGCTTTCCATCCCCACCCGCCTGCCTTCCCAGTGCATGTGCATCTGGCGTGCCTTTCTTCCGTCTCCATCCCAGCAGTCATGGTTTCTTCATCTGTAAGACGACAATGATAATTACAGCACCCACCCCACAAGGTTTTTGTGATGATTAAGTAGTCATTAGATAAATTAGTTTGCATAAAGCTCTTAGCAGTTCCTGGTACATAAAGGTATTAATCTGAGGAGTAAATCATTCTTCTGAAGTCTGTTTCCTCCCCGATCCAGAGGTATAAAGAACAACATTGGTAGCCAGGATACCTGAGTCTGGACCACTCCCTGGGCCTCAGTTTCCTCATTAGTACAATGGTGGGAGGGGGGTTGGGATGAGAGGCTTTTGAGGCCCCTTCCCGTTCTGACTGTCCAGGTAGGGCTACCTCTGACTAGCTCGGGGTGCATGGAAGGAGGCACGCAGCTTTCTTCCAGTGACAGCAGGAGCTAGGGTGCCCAGGGACTGTCTCTGCGGCCAATTTTAGATCACTTGCCCTTTGAAGCCAAGACATTTGGACAAAGGACCAATCATAGCTTATCCTCTTTCAGAAGCCCACAGCCTTGCAAAGGTCTCCTCATCATTCCACACAGGGAATCAGCAGTTTGTTGGATGTGGACACATTCAGAAATGGAATTGCTTTGCCTAGTGACACGGCTTCATTTTATTTCTTGCAGCCCCTGGTGAAAGCTCTATCTTTCCATAGTGTATTTTGTTCTAACAGTTTTCTTTTGAAAATCTGCTTTCAGATCCTTATGTGGTCAGGCAATAAAGTGTTTGAAGAGCTCACAGATGTTGAGAGACAGTTTCACAAGGTGCTCTACCCAGTTCGAACGTATCTGCACTGTGAGCGCTACTCCATCGGGCTGCTGGACGTGACCAAGGAGAAGGTCCTCGCTGTTCTAGTCGGTTTTTCTTGCTTAAAATCTCCTGTAAAACACATCTCACATGAAACGTGATTGATTAAGAAATGGATACACTATGTAAATAATCAGTTGTGATAGATTACAAGAACCAATGCCAAGAAAATATGGTACGGAGGTAAAAAGTGTGCATTTTGGAGTAAAAGAAGATCTAGGCTAGAATCTTGACTTTTTTATTTTCTAGTTATGTGTCTTCAATGAGTTCTTTTTAAATATTAATTAATAGACTTTATTTTTAAGAGAAATTTTAGGTTTACAAAAGCTCAGCAAGTTCCCGTACATATTCTCTTCCCTTCCCCACACCCCTCAGTTTCCCCTATTAGCGATTTCTCCTAGCATGACATCTGGCATCAATGTGGTGCATTTGTAACAATCGATGAATCAGTATTGGTACAGTATTATTAACTGAAGTCCACACTTCGGATTCAAGTTCACTCTTCGTGTTGTACAGTCTTTGGGATTCGACAGATGCACAGTGTCATATGTCTGCCCCTACAGTGTCATCCAGAATAGTTTACCAAAAATCCTGTGCTCCATTTCATGCTCCCTCTCTCTCCCTATGCTAAGTCTCTGGCAACCACTGTTTTTTTTTTCACTGCCTTTATAGTTACTTTTTCTATAATGCCATGTTTAGAATCATAAAGCTTTTCCAGATTGGGTTACTTAACTTAGCAATATGCATTTAAGTTTCCCCCACATCTTTTCATAGCTTGATAGCTCACTTTTTCTTAATGCTGAGGAGTATTCCATTGTCTGGATACACCACAGTTTATTCATTCATCTACTGAAGGACATGTTGGTTGCTTCCAAATGCTGACTATTATAAATAAGGTGTAGTTTTTATGTGGTCATGACTTGTCAATGCCTGTGGATAAGTACCAGGGAGGGCTACTGCTGGATCATATGCTAAGACCATATTTAGCTTTTAAGAAACTCCCAGACTGTCTTCTAAGATGGCTGTGCCATTTTGCATGTCAGTATTTTGGATTTTAGCCATTCCAATAGCTGTGTAGTGGTATCTCATTGTTTTAATTTACATTTCCCTGATGACAAGTGATGTGAAGCTTCTTTTCGTATGCTCACTTACCAACTGTATGCTTTCCCTGGTGAGACATCTATTCAGATTTTTTGCCCACTTTTTAGCTAGGTTGTTATTCTTCTTATTGTTCAATTTTAAGAGCTCTTTGTATATTCTGAATACAACTCGTGGACAATACTGCTTTACAACATCCTGCAAATGTCACTTTCATCACCTTCCATCTGAGGGCACCTTTCCCCAGGAGCCCCCAGCAGACCGCTCTGTCTTCATTCCCCACGACTGGGCCACATGCCTGCCCTGCCCTGCCCTCACAGCCGCCCAAGGCACCTCACACAGACCACGTGTGGGCTGTGCAGGGCCCAGGACCCCTGAGCAGGTTACTACTTGATACCCAAATAAAATCAGGTTCCGTTAGCAAGGGAGAGGGGAGAACGGAACGTTAAGGAAGGCAACCAACACCACTGGCTATTTTTGTGACCTTGGCCGAGCCTCTTAACCTATCCAGACTTAATTTAATTACCAGTAAAAGAGGTGCTCTCTATTGAGTACTTGTAACTGTGCATCAGAGTGGGTGCTTTGTGTGTGTTATTCATTTAGTCTTCACAATGATCTATGGCATAAATTCTATTATTATCCCCATTTTACTGTTGAGAAAGGTTAAGTGACTTGTTCACAGTCGTGACTTCCTATAAGCAGTACTTCTGGGAATTACAGATCGTTTTCAGCTCTAAAATTCCAGAATCATAAATTAACATAAAATATGCAAACAATGAAATTCATATAAAACATGGTCAGTCATAGAACAGTTTTTTAAAAATAATGTTTAAATATAATTGCCTCCAGGAATTCTATGATGAATGGCCAATCAAGCTAGGAGAAGTCGAGCCTTACAAAGGTCCAAAGACACCGGACGGCAGAGTGAGTGCAAACCTCTTCCTCGGTGATATCGGTGCCTGGTGCCAGGTGCTAAAGCAGAGGCAGCCATGCGCAGAGGAGAGAGCCTGAGCCTGAGAATACCTGGGTTCTAGTCTGTAACTTCCTGTGGGACCTTGGAGTAGTAGAAAGAGTACTGCTCAGGGAGTTTGAAGTTCTAGTCCCAGCTCTGCCTCAAGCCAGCTACATCGCCCATGCCTCAATTTGTTGTTTAACTTCTCAGTTTCTTTTTCTGTCAAGCCATGGCTTGGGACCAGTTGTTGTCAACAGGGAGGGACACATCAGAGCCACTTGCACAGCTTTTGAAGTGTTGTATGCATAGGTCTCCTTCTGACACCCTGGACTGGAGCTTCTAGGGGAGGGTTGGGTTAGGTTGACTTTCCCCTTGACTGCAAGCTTCACAGGGCAGGACTGTGCTCACCACTGTATGCCCAGCACGCATGAAAGGGAAGGAAACAGGCTAGAATGTGTCCAGGTCGCAGGCTCTTCAACTGTCCAAAGAAGAGAGAGGTTAGCTCTCAACATATCCACCAAATCCTGTTTCTCGGACCTCCGTTCAGATGAGCCAGTGCTGGAAGGGGGTAGGTGCCCACTGTCCAGGTGGGAAGGCAAAACATTGACCAAGGTTGAGAAACTACATGATTTGTTCCCTGAGGTTTCCAGAGGTCATACCTCTGGAAGTAGAGGAATTAGTTAACGGAAAAGCAAGTTCCCTCTAAAAGTTGTTTGGGTGAATTCAACTTTTTAAATTTAATTCAACAGGCTTGTTCATGTAGATAAATGACCGGGAATATTTCTAGTTTTATTACAGGCTTACATAATCAGAACATGAGCAGTCTGCAATTTATGTTCTGCAAAGAAATGTTTAGGAAATCAGTTTCTACTAGTGTAAGTTCATCACTGAAAAGTGTTTTGGGGGAAATAAGATTTTTCCCATAATCTCTTTCCTCTTAGGAAATCATCTTTTATAAAATTATTGATTACATTTTACATGGGAAAGAAGAGATCAAAGTGATTCCGTGAGTATTGTCATAAAGCAGCTCAGGAGTTGCCATCTTATTGTTGCACACAGTGCATTTCTCCATACAGGAATGACTTCCTTTCTTCTAATCTTCCTCAAGGACACCTCCCGCAGACCACTGGACTCTTGTTAGCGGGTTGCCAACATATGTTGCTGAAAATGGATTCGTAAGTTATTGAACAAATCTTGAATAATATTGGATGAAACTCATTAGCTAAGAGATGTAAACAAAAAGGATCTAAGTTTCAACAACCAAGTAAAGCCATAGAACACAGAATAGAAATAGGTATAAAAGAGAAAGGAAATAAAAAACAAGGGTAGGGATGTAAATTAGAGCCAGGACTGAAGAGAATAACAACCTGTTACCCAATGCCCTCCACACTAATAAAATTAGGCTGCACCTGTGCTCTTAGTTTTCCAGCATCCAGTAAGAAAAGGGAAAACTGATCAGCTCAGAGTGTTCCTAAGACAGAATCAAATTATTTAGAATAAAACACAATATATTGTGATACAAAGACTAGAAGGATGTGTTTTCCTTATTGTCTCCATGAAGTGAACACCATGTAATGCAATAAACAACAGCACCACCTATGTAACACACCTAGTGGCCCCCAGCTTTGAATTCTGCAGCCCCACAGGTGTCAGAGTCCTTTGGGACTCCCTGAGCATGGTTCATGCTGGATTTAATTTGATCTCAAATACAGTGCCCTTGGTCAAGACCTTTGAAGCATGGAAGAGTTCTGGAAAAGAGAAAAATACATAAAGAGAGAACTTTGCCACTGATTGCAATGCAGAATGTAGTGAGTTGATAAAGGAAGTGACAATTTTTGCCCTGGTCTGTCAGGTGGGGTCAGGTGGACAGTAGGGCAGGTCTGGCTGAAAGGTCAGGTGTAGGAAGACAACAAACGAGATATCTGGTAGATCCCACAGGTCTCAAGGCCAGAGGACAGGGTCACGATAGCTTTCCCACTTTCTTCCCTTCTCATGGCTGACTTTCCCCCCGAATTGGGCTTCTCGATCTGTGTCATTTTTTTGGCATCAAAATTCCTCCCTGCAAAAGTGTTTGATGCTTTCAACATTTCTTTATGTTGGCATTTTTATTTCTTCCTCCTTCAGATCCAAGTTTCTGAAATATATTCATAGCATTTATTTGCATATTTTTTTCCTTTAGTGCTGCCCTTGTATTTTTGGCAGTGTTCATTCATCTCGTTTCTTTGAATTTGGAAGAAGAATCCTTAGAAGCTGGGAAAGTAGGAAGGAGCAGAGAGGGTGCTAAATGTCATCCAATGACTTAATTAATTAGCAGAAGACAAACTGAATTCAATGCATTGTTAGCAAGTTTGGCCTACCCTAGGTCCAATATGAATACTGTATTTTGACTTGTATAATGCACACCCATGTTTTTTGTGCGCATTATACATGGGATTATTACACCCATGGTATATAATTATTATACCCATGTATAATGTGCATTCTTATTTTTCCCTCACAAATTTGGGCAAAAATGTGTGCATTATACAGAGCAAAATACGGTAATTTGCTTGTGAACCATTAAGACCTATGGAAGAAATATTCACACCTCATGCGTTTTTTCTTGTTCTTTCTGTGTTGTGGGCTTAATGGGTTCACCACATGACATTTCAGGTCCTTCATTTCCCCTTGCTTTACAGATATGTAACATGCTGAATGCCCCTGTAAATGAATACTTCACATTTCAGGTAACCTTGCCCTCTGCCAGGCCTCCCTCTCAGTGCTGGGGCGGAGGGGAGCAGCACTGCCCCCATCCCCTCCATCCCCATAGTCTTCGTAAGAGACAAAAAACAATTCTGAAGCATTTGGAAAATATCTAAATGCTAAATTGTATGGTCCAGGCTATAAATGCTGTTAGGATTCTGAAAGAGGTAAGTTCCATGTGGATGAAAAAAGTTAGAGAAGGCTTCATGTCAGAGGCGGGGCTTACCCTGGACCTTGGAGGATGACCAAATAAATCAATGGGAGGCTGAAGAATGAATAACGTGGTGTGTTGAGTGCCTGGCTACTTTTGCTTAGCTACGCACTGTGTACCCCATGGCACTGAGTACCCCATGGTACTCAGACTTCAGAGGGCATCAGAATCACCCCGCAGCTTATTCAAGATGCATGCCCAGAGATTATGAAACAAGCTAAAAGAAAATCTTGCCTGTGGTCCTTGGGTCGCACTTTGAGAAACACTCCTAAGTATCTGTGTCTGCATCCCCCACTAGACTGTTGTCATCTTGAGGTTAGGGCCAGGGATTTATCCATTTCTGTGCCCAGCAACTAGCCCAGGTCCTGACACATCATAGGGGCTTGACAGATGTTTATTAGGTAGATTACATCACAGAACAAAAGACCACCTTGATGGATCAGTCAGGAAGACAGACCACACTAGGTGTTTCAACAGAAAGAATCTAATATAAGGGATTAGTTAAACAGGTGTTGGAGGACACAAAAAGTGAACAGGAAACACTGACATAACAGATAGGTAACTGCTTCTCTTCATCTTCAGGCTGGGGAGACAAAGAGAAGAGGGCAGAGCCATTACCAATAGGCACTTGGTTCTGGTTCACTTAATCAAATGTACTAGCATACTTTTATGGCTGCGCAATCCTAGACGTGTTCTGATACAAGGTAGGAATTGTGTATCCAACACCCAAAGATTATTCTTCCTTTAAATTAAAAATACCTCAAATGGGGAGCGGTGGGGTATTGGCTATAAAGGGTTGAAGCAAGGGAGTCTTGTGGTACTGGGTTAGTACTGTGTCTCAATTCTGGTGGAGGTTGCACATTATCTAAACATGCAATGGATTTGCAGAGAACCACATGCACATACACATGCACATACAAATCTGGTGAAATCTGAATAAGCTTCATGGACTGCACCAAGGTCTAGTTCCTGGTTTTGATACTGTGTGAGTGACACAAGATGTGCCATTGAGAAAACTGGGTGAAGGGTATCTGGGACTGTTCTGTACATTTCTTTTGCAAGATCCTGTGAGTCTATAATTTTTTCAAAATTAAAAAATAACCCACATGCCTTGCTTGTTTGTAGAAAGGACCTGTAGATGAAACTGGCTGGGTCATTAAAAATGTCTTGTCCCTGCCTATTGTCAACAAGAAAGACGACATTGTGGGAGTAGCTACATTTTACAACAGGAAGGATGGGAAACCTTTTGATGAGTATGATGAACACATCACTGAGGTAAGTGCAATGATCAAACAATGGAGGGAAATGAAATTCATGAAATAACAGAGGACACATAATTATTTGTTATTCTGGAATGATATTTTTGAAGGGCAATTAAGATATGAGTCATTGGTTTGGTTACAGCCAATGTGTTACTGTGTCATTTCCTTCTTCCCTGACTTCTGTGAACTGCAACACTTTTTACTCAAGTATGAACTTTGGGCTTAATCAAAATTCTCTACGGTACTAGGGAACTGAGAAAGACGGTTTCTATTTCCTTTCTCCCCCTTCTATTCCCTCTCATCCTTGCTCTCACCCCCAGCTTTCTCTCTGGTTTTCAGGTCGTGCTTCTTCTACTAGATTTTTATAATTTTTCTCCTCTAATAAACTACACAGGGTGCATGGTGCACTTTGGAAATCAAGGGCTTAGTCCATTTTATTGTCTGGGACAATTGTTATTATTATTATTGCTGCATTCAAGTCAATTTTCCTTTAATTTTAGAGAACTGAATCACATTTCATACATTTCAGACTCTCACACAATTTCTTGGCTGGTCTCTTTTAAATATTGATACCTATGAGAAAATGAATAAGCTAGAAAACAGAAAGGACATTGCTCAGGAAATGCTCGTGCACCAGACAAAAGCCACTCCTCATGAAATCAAGTCTATTCTGGCAAGTGGGGAATTCAGTCCTGTGGACATTAGGTGGCATTTAACCAGGGCTTCTGGAATTCACCAAATTACCCAGAGGGCTGACTAATGAGAATAGGTCTAGTCCTGAGCTAAGGAGGGGAGGCAAAGAAGGAGGGTTTAGGGGAAGATCTGGGGGACCCAGTGTACATAGGCCCTGACTTGACTTCCAGGCTGCTTAGTGGAATAGCACTTTGTTAAACATAGCTTCTGGGTCTGTAGGTGCTTGGGTAGTAATATCTAGATTCAAGTGTGTTAGCAAGAAAAAAAAAACATATTTCCAGGAAAGGAACTATATCAGTCAGCTATTGCCATGTAATGCTGCATAACAACCATAACATCTCAGCAGTTTCCAACAATGAGTGTCTACTTGTGATTCATGCATTTGGGGGTTGACCATCCTTTGATTGATCTTGGTTGGGCTTGGTTCCCAGCTGTGAGTTTGGTTTGCTCTGTGTCTCTTTCTTTTTTCTTGATCGCTGCTCCCTGATAGGTGTTCTTCTCATGAGCAAAACAGAGTGCAGCAGAGCAAGCCCACTGTGCAAGCACATTTCAAGTCTTTACTTAGTGGCCAAACATGACCAAGACCAACATCATGGATGGTGGGAGAGCAAGGAGATATTTGCTAACAGTGTTCTAATTGCCCAGCTTTTAGAGTGTGTGCATAGGTATAGTTTTACTGGGTGGGTGTTTTGGGGGGGCATTGGTTTTGGTTTTGTTGGGTGAATTGAGAGTTAAGAGAATTTGACTTAAGAATTTGAGATATTAAAGATAAGAAGTTCTGGGGAGAATAAAGAGAAATTAATATAAACTAACAAAAACAACATACAAACCACTTCCCTCCCTCTCTCTCTCTCTCTCTCTCTCTCTCTCTGTCTCTCTCTCTCTCTCTCTTAGAGTTACCTTTTGGGGGAATAGAGAAATAAATTAGATAGATTATTTCTCAGAGAAAACTCTTTATAATTAGGTGTATTAGATCTTCTTTGTACCCAGAATACATCTTTGTCATGAAACTTATCACAGCATATTTCAAACAAATTTTAACTGATTTTAAGAGCAGAGGAATCAGAAACAATTTTTTTCCTTTATAGGAATTTCACACCTCAATTGCTTTTACATTTTAGAAATTTCAAGAGAAGTTAAATATAGATGTAATTGAAGACTGTGAAGAAAAACAACTTATCACAATTTTGGTACCTGTTTACTTCTACTCTTAACACTTTTTAAATAGGACACACTTTCCCACTTTTCAAATAAATACTGAGTTTCTTCTTCCTTGGCAACTTTCAAAGCTAAAAGGAAAGCATGTTTCTTCAAAAAATCAACTTCTGGCTCCTTGCTTATCTTCCTCTTGGTCCCCTACAGTCCGATTGACACGGATAATTTAGAATCACAACGAAAATGGACTATGGCATTAGGCACAGATTCTAGAGGTGTCATGGCCTGGTTCATTTGAATAACAGGATTACACCAGGACCGCCCCAGAAGACACGACAGGAATCCAGAACACAGGACCCTTCTAGGCACAATTACCATGGCCATCACTGGCTTCCCTTCTGGCGCCTGGAGGAATTCAGTTCCTTTTTGATTGTCATTGGGCCATCTCTATTATTTCTGGTTGAAATTAACTCCTTTTGTAGTTCATTCATTCTGTATTTTGTTATGTCTACTGTTAAACCCACCCGCACTCATTTCCACAGTTTATGGTTAGACTCACCCAATCATTTTTTCACTCCAGAGACAATTGTTTTCAGTTCTAGAATGTATATTTAATTTTTAAAAAAGATTCCAACTTTGTGTTAAAAAGTTTTCATCATTTTGCCCTGACTAGCGTGGCTCAGTTGGTTGAGTGTCGTCCTGCAAATCAAAAGGTCACCGGTTGGATTCCTAGTCAGGGCACCTGCCTGGGTTGTGGGCTGGTCCCCAGTTGGGGCACGTGCCAGAGGCAACTGATTAATGTTTTTCTCCCTCTTTCTCCCCTCCTCCTTCCCCCTCTCTAAAAATAAATAATTAAATATTAAAAAAATAAAACTTTTTGTTATTTTATCTATTTTGCCTATTTTCCCCTCTATATCCTTGAATTTATTGATCACATTTATTTTCAATTTTCCACCTCAATGCCTGAATCACCTTTAGGTTTGGTTCTACTATCTAGTTTTGTGGTTGGGTTTCAGTCATTTGATCATTTTAAAACATGCTTCATAATTTTTTTAAACAGGATATTGTGCATAAAAACGTGTAGGGGCTCTGGGTAGTATTATCATTCTGCAAAGAGGGTTAGATTTTCTTCCGACAAGTGAATAAAGATGGTTTTAGATTTTGTCCGGGATCGTTCATTTCAGTTTGGACCTTACTGTGCAGGTAGAGCTCTCCTAGGATACCAGCTGAAAGCCAAGGCCCCTATGCCTTGAATGTTAAAAACATGAAAACAATTAGACTGAAACTGAAATAGTCTCACATTTATTTCCTTCATTAACTGCCTCATCCTGTTCCCTCTGCCTCTTCACAACCTGTGGTGTACATGTTCTGCTTTCTACACTAAGACTGTACTGAATACCTCACTCCAGGACAGGCGCTGCAGGTTCTGGGACACCGCAGCAGAGAGACATGGCCCCATGGTCTCATGGGAAAGCATTGCTGAGCATGTAAAGAAAATATGATAGAATTGAATTAAATGATCATTTATTGTTTACTATTTCCTGAAAAGAAAAAAAAGAGAAGTTGAGTACTAAAAATGGATAAAGCTGCTGCAACCAAACATTTTCTTTTACACCGTAGAAAGAAAAGAGCTACTAGAATAAAATTGGAATTGAATCCCACTACTTAGAAATTTTCTTGATACAACTGAGTCTCAGTTTTGCCATCTGTAAACTGGGGTAACTGTGCAGGTTTGTTGTGAGAATAATTCATGCAAACTGCAGAACCCAGGGCTGGGTATATAAAGGCTCAGTGAATTGCAATGGTCTTTTTATTGTAATTTTTTTTTCACACCCAATGGTGGATGTGTGAGGCTACAGGGAAAATAGAGGAATGCAGCCTGACACAGTTTGTCTTTATTTGAACAGAAAGGACTTGCCGGACCCCAAGGCATTAGACCTGTATGAATTCTGCTTCAGTGACTTCCCCATTACAGAGCATGAACTGATTAAGTGTGGACTATGACTGTTTTTTGAAATAAATGTGGTGGAGAAATTCAAAGTCCCCGTAGAGGTGAGATGGACTATAATGTAAAATACCGGGTGATTCTGCAGCTGTTCTTCACTGATGTTTCCTGTGGTTTAAAAGATTAGCTTCAGTTTGGATTTTAAATTATTATTAACTTTGTAAATATAGAAGCTTAACCTCTGTAAACAAGACCAACCGATAAGATTGTCACGGGCCTTCTAAACTTTAGCATTCTGTTCCAAAGTCTGAATGGTGTTACCTTCTTATGGTGACAGGTTCTTACCAGATGGATGTACACCGTGAGAAAAGGGTACCGTTCCGTCACTTACCACAACTGGCGGCACGGGTTCAATGTGGGGCAGACCATGTTCACTTTGCTGATGGTAGACACAGAGCACTGTCAGTCATTATAAACCTGCACAGAGAGAACTGCGGACGGCCCATCAGCTTAGATCAGTCATTCTGGAATGTATGGACACAGTCCCATAAGCCCCAAACTCCCTTGTAGATGATACCAGACTATGTGGGGGTCCCTGGGCCCTTGGCCGGATTATCACTTTTAAAGGAAATCTTGAACTTAATAAGTGAGGACAATCACTTACCTCCTTAAAGGAAATTTCAGTTACCTGCTGGCTTGTTTTTTTAAAAAAAATATTTTCAATTAGAGTTGACATACAATATTATGTTAGTTTCAGGTGTACAGCATAGTGATCAGACATTTATATCACCAACTAATCACCCCGATAAATTTAGTACCCACCTGATACCCTATATAGTTATTACAATATTATTGACTATATTCCCTATGCTATAATTCACATCCCCATGACTGTTTTTATACCTGGCAATTTGTACATCTTAATCCCTTTATTTTTCTCAGCCACCCCCTCAACCCCTCCTCATCCTGCTGGGGTTTGTAATGGCCCAGAATGATCTATAATATTCAACATGAAATAAAAGCAACTTGCTCTAAAAGTATAGCAGGTCCCCTCCCTCATTGCAGGCAGGCCTCACAGCACATGTGTTAGAGGTGTGTTAATCCAATTAAATATATATATTTTATATTATTATTATATTAAATACATATTGTATATATTTTAGACAGGAAGGCTGAGGAAATACTACACAGACTTGAAGCCTTTGCCATGCTCGCTGCTGCCTTCTGCCATGACATCGACCACAGAGGCACCAATAACCTGTATCAGATGAAGTAAGTGACCACATGTGCAGTGTCAACATGTACTTGTGACGTTTGAAGGTGTCTAAGGGGAAAATACATGAAAATCGCCTTGTGACCAGGTTTAGATCTCGATACCTTCAGTCTCCTTTAATCTGGAATCATTTCTTAACCTTGTTGTATCTTTTGGGATGTTGATGCTTTTGAAGAGTCTAGGCCAGTTGTTTTGCAGAATATGCCTCAATTGGGCTCTGTCTGATTGTTTCCAGGTTACTGGATCCAGGGGAAAAGTTTTGAGTAGGAATTCTGTTTAGGTGTTATGTACTTCTTAGTGCCTTGCATCAGGAGACCTATGATGTTAATTTGTCCCATCATGTATGAGGTTAAGTTAAACTATTTATGAGTGTCTAGTTGATCTCTTTATGCAAAAGTACATTTTCTCCTTTGTATGAATAAATAACCTTTGAGGTGTTACTCTGAGACTGGGTGGATATCAAGCTCCCTTGTTACCTTTTTTGACTGATGTTTTTAGACCCAAAGGAATTAAAGATACACTTTTCAACTGAAATTCTGCTTTATTCATTTTTTCAAAAAATCTCCAGTGCTAACACAGAATAGGCATTTGACTATGAGTCAGAATCCTGATCCCTAAGTAGAATACTTTGTTTACCCAACCTGTTAATGACTCCTCCCCTCTGTAAAGTTCTGTTCTTTCTGACATAAAATGAAACTTCTCTATGACGACTTCCATTCTTAAAAATATTTATTCCACTTTTCTAAGACAACAGCTCCACATTACTAAGGTAAACCTTTAGCCTTAGCCTCTCTTCATCTTTTCTTTTCTTCACCTTTTTATTTTTTTGATGTCACTCCTTTTCCTCAAACAGTAAGAGCTAAAGAAAGACAGGGTACCAAAGACTGAGGTCCCCACTTACATAAAGTTGTGGCCCAAAAGTAACAAACAGAACATTTATTTTATTTTTATTTATTTTTAGAGAGAGGAAGGGAGGGAGAACGAGAGGGAAAGTGATTGGTTGAGTCTCACAGGCGGCCCAACTGGGGACTGGGCCTGCAACCCAGGCATGTGCCTTGACCAGAATCAAACAGGCAACCTTTTGCCTTGCGGGATGAAGCTCAACCAACTGAGCTGTGCCAGTCAGGCTTGAACAGGAAATTTAAGTTTGAATTTATCTCACTGTCTTGGAGGAGGAAAGAAATGCTACTTTATAGTGACTTTCATTTTGGTTCCTGGAAATTCTTTTTTTCCTCTCTAAATTTTTTAAAATCTAGTTGACATGCAATATTATATTAGTTTCAGGTGGACAATATATGGATTAGATATTTATATAACTTACAAAGTGATCACCTTGATAAGTCTAGTACCTATCTAACACCATATATAGTTATTACAGTATTATTGACCATATTCCCTATGCTTTATTTATAAGAATACATTATTCTTTATGAACACTTTCTCTATAAATGATCTATCGGCTTCAACAGGTTTGTTACATGTTTCGTAAGTCATATTCTACCACCATGAACTCTGGGGAACAAAGATTTTTGATGCAGGGGATAAACCAAACTTCCAAGTTTAAACAATTCAACCATTTCATGCATTCAACAAATTAGGGGGCGTTAAAAAGAATCTGCTTTAAAGAACATATTCTCATCTTCTAAATCTGAAACATCTTTTTTGATATGTAACTTCTGACCATTTCATGGATATTAGGGGACAAGGAGAGAGAAGAAATGAAAAAAAATCCTCAGATAGTAAAGATTCTATATTGTATGACACCTGCATAATCTTTAAACAGCTAAAATCATGGCCTATCCTTCTCCTTCTAGATCCACATCTCCATTAGCAAAGCTCCATGGATCTTCTATTTTGGAGCGGCACCACCTGGAGTACAGTAAGACTCTACTGAAGGATGAGGTATGTGAGCCTTTCCCTAGGGCAGCTCATAAGCTCTGGGCCAAAATGCTAGCCCACAGACAATGCTTTGAAAGAGGATGACCTTGGGTTATGAAGGCTGACAGTGTGTACCTCATAAAAGTCAATGGATAGGAATTGCTATATTGCAACAGGTTTTGAACAACCAAGTTGAAAGTAGCTGTGACAGGGGACAAAAGGGCCATGGAAAGTCACAGAATCTCTGTGGGTTTGTGGAAAAAAGAAGAGAAAGCTTACAGGGAATGTGAAAGGGGAGGTATAAATATAAAGAAGAAAAATGGCACACCTGAAACAAATACAAAATTATATTGAATGTAAATTGCAATTGAAAAATAAAATTTAAAAAGAAAAAGGAAAAATGGCTACATAGCCACTGGGTTTCTTTTTCATTCATGGGCACTCCCTGTAGGGCATGGTCTGTATCTTGCAAAAAGTCAAGCTTTGGTAGTGGAGGGAGGCATGAAATTAGGATATAAGAGAGAGTCAGACAACTACCATCAGTGAGTCACTGAGGGTTCCAGAGGGAGGCATCGTATTCAGAAGAGGGCAGGGCATAGGGGAGAAGAGGGATTGGATCAGGGACAGCTTTATGCAAAAAGTGGCTTTGACCTTGGTATTGAATTCACTTTGATTTGCACATATCATGTACTACTAAGGGAGGCAGTTGATCTTCACTTTATTAATTTATTTAAAGGGGAAGAAATACGTCCCCAACTTACGACAAAGATGGAGGCATAGGTAGATATACTTTGCCTCCTCACACAACCAAAATAAGGACGACAACAAACTTTAAAAAATAATAACAGAACTGCCAGAAAATCAAAATGTATGAAAGACCAACAACCAAAGAGTTATAGAAGAAATATTCATCCAGGCTGGGAGGTGGAGGCAGCAGCTTGTGGTCCCACATTTGCGTGCAGATAAACCTGGAGGAATACCTAGGGAGTGAGACAGACCATGCAACCCAGGGTTCCAGCATGGGGAAAAAAAGCCTCAAAACCTCTAGCTGTAAAAACCTGTGAGGATTGCAGCAGCAGGAGAAACTCCCAACCTCACAGTAGAGTTCATTGGAAAGACCCACAGGGTCCTAGAATGTACACAAAAACATCCACCTGGGAATCAGCGCCAGAAGGGCTCAATTTGCTTGTGGGTGGCAGGGGAAGTGACTGAAAGTGGGATGAGAGCTGAGCAAGCAGCACTGTTCCCTCTCTGACCCCTTCCCCCACATACAGTGCCACAACCCAGTGACAAGTGTTGCTGTGCCCTGGCAAATACCTAAAGCTCCATCCCTTACAATGTAACAGCTGTGCCGAGACAAAGAAATATGGCCCAAATGAAAGAACATTTCAAAACTCCAAAAATAGAACTAAGCAAAGAAGAGATAGCCAACCTGTCAGATGCAGAGTTCAAAACAGTGGAAATCAGGATGCTCACAGAAATGGTTGAATATGGGTGCAAAATAGAGGAAAAAGTGAAGGCTATGAAAAGTGAAATAAAGAAAAATACATAGGGAACCAACAGTTATGACAAGGAAACAGGGACTCAAATCAATGATTTGGACCAGAAGGAAGAAATAAACATTCAACCAGAACAGAATGAAGAAACAAGATTTAAAAAAAAAATGAAGAGAGGCTTAGAAACCTCTGGGATAGATTGAAACATTCCAACATCTAACTCATAGGGATGCCAGAAGGAGAAAAGGAAGAGCAAGAAATTCAACTTTCAGTTTGAAAAAATAATGAAGGAGAGCTTCCCCAATCCAGCAAAGGAAATAGACTTCCAGGAAGTCCAGAAAACAGGGAGTCCCAAAAAGTTGGACCCAAGGAGGAACACACCAAGGCACATCATAATTACATTAGCCAAGATTAAAGACAAGAAGAGAATCTTAAAAGCAACAAGAGAAAAGAAGACAGTTACCTAGAAAGGAGTTCCCATAAGGCTATTAGCTGATTTCTCAAAAGAAATCCTACAGTCAAGAAGGGGCTGGAAATAAGTGTTTGAAGTCATGAAAGGCAAGGACCTACATCCAGGATTACTCTATACAGCAAAGCTACTATCATTTAGAATGGAAGGGCAGATAAAGTGCTTCCCAGATAAGGTCAAGTTAAAGGAGTTATCATCACCAAGCCCTTATTCTATGAAATGTTAAAGGGACTCATCTAAGAAAAAGAAGATGATAAAAAATACGAACAGTAAAATGACAACGAACTCACAACTATCAACAACTGAACCTAAAAAAGCAAAAACAAACTAAGCAAACAGTCAGAACAGGAACAGAATCACAGAAATGGAGATCACATGGAGGGTAATCAATGGTGGAGGGAGGGGGAGAAGGGGGGAAAATGTACAGGGAATAAGAAACATAAATTATAGGTACAAAATAGACAGGGGGAGATTAAGAATAGTATGGGAAATGTAAAAGCAAAGAACTTACACGTACAACTCACGGACATGAACTAAGGGTGGGGAATGCTAGTAGGAGGGGGTTGCAGGGCAGAGCCTAATAAAGGGGAGACAAAAATGGGATAACTTTAATAGCATAATCAATAAAATATACTTTAGGAAATTTTATTTAAGGGGTACACAGGCTTGTGGGAAAGTTATGGATATAATCTAGTTGTACTTTTAAAAAAATCACTTGAGAAAGTTCCAAACCAAAAACAATTAAAATGAGTCATTTACTAGGCAGAGGGGAACACTGTTTTGTCACGGCAGAGAACTTATTTAGAATTGCAGATGCTCATTGGTCGCTTTTCTCAGTTTCTATAATAATCTTTTATTAAAGGCTCAGGGGAAGGAATACACAGAAATATGTTCCAAGTTTTGAGATAACACTACAGTTTTCTAGGTAATGGAAAGCCAAGTGGGAAAATTTATGAGGCAGAGTGATGAGGAACAAAAATGGAAAAAAGAAAAAGTGACGTGTGTTTTTAATAGCCTATGATTGATGCAGCGCCAGGACATGGGGACCTCGACAAGCTGCGTCAGAATCATCGATTTAATGGGGCGGGGTGGGCAGGCTGTTAAAAACAGATCCTGGGCTTCCTGTCAAACTCACTAACTGGGCTCTCTGAGGTGGGGGCCAGCAAATTTGCATTTTCAACAAAAACTTTAATAATTCTGATGCATAGCCAGAACCTCTCCCTGCAGAAGAATTTATACCAAAAAAATGATAATATCTGTTTTATGAGAATTAAAAGAACAGTTAAAAGTGATTCAGAGAGGGAAGAGTAAATTGTTAATTACTCAATTTGTTATGAATTTTTGTTTTGCTCCATAAGACAATCTTATATTTTTGAGTAAGAATTTTCTATAATTTCCAGTGATTATGTGCTAACACAGGTAGATTATGTCAAATATACTTTTATTTTTATTATTTAATTTTACATTTATTTACTAAAGGAAAATATGTTTAAAAACTATGGCCAAATATTTAAATGGTTAACATTGGAAGCCTCCTTGTATCTCATATGTTCTCCCCTTCTGGGACTGACGAGTTTATAATAAGAGTGGTGGTTTTCCATCTTATTTTTTTAATGTTATTTACTCTGCAGTCTGAACTGGTTTCGGTGGCTAGGTAAAGGTTTATTATTCTTTCTAAAAAGGCATATTGCATCTCAGTAATCTTTACCACCTTGGCGAGGACCTGTCTACAATGCTATTCAACCTACTAATTGCAGACTTTTAAGGCCTGTAAATAGAGTCGCTAGGCAATGCAATCACAGAGCTTTTTATAAGCAGGCAAACTGAATGCTGAAAAAAATGAAATCTTTAGCCATCATTGTAGACAATACAACTCTTTTATTTACTTACTTTTATATGAAAAATATTTACATTAAAAACCTTTAATTTTCTAATAAGGAAAATTTTTAGGATTTATCTAGCATTTCGGCATTTCGTGGACATGACACTTTGTTTTGCATATTACAAGGCTTCGACCTAAAATATCCTGACATCCCAGCAGAGTGGCATTTACTGCTTTCAGAATTAGAACCACCCATAGTCTAACCTGACAGAAACCCACCCTTTAACTTGAGTGAATAGCTGGAAAAACTTTGTCAGTCACATTTGTAAGAATAAACATTTTAATACTACAATGTACTGTAGAAATGACAAAATAAATTGCTCAGTACAAATAACAGAACACTTTTGTTATTCAAAAACACTTCTTTACAAAGCATATGGTAGTTCTATTCATGTTTTTTTATACCACCCCCACGTTATACAAAGGAGGCACAAAGAAGAAAGATCTCATGCACGGTCACCAGTGGGCTGTGAACATGGCGGCCATGTTCTCCAACACTCAGACTGGATCTGCCTGCACTTGCTGTAGCTCCTCGCCTGGCAGCCCTAATCAGAATGAATTGGAGCCGCATCTACCTATTTTGGTATACTACGCAGAATTTATATTTTTATTGCCACTTTAATAGTAGGGGGAGAATAAAAATAGACTCTTTGAGTTAGTGGGCCCTTGCTCTAATTAAAGGGTCATAGGCTCTGCCATTGCTTACTTCATTTTTCATTTTCACCAATAACTTTATTGATTTGGATATTTTGAGTATATCAGCTGTCTCCCGCTATTGGCTTCTAGTGGGTGGAGGCCAGGGGTGCTGCTAAACATCTTCCAATGCATAACAGCCCACAGCAAAGAATTATTTGGCCAAAATGTCAATAGTACCAAGAAACTTTGCAAACCACTTTTGACACATTTGATCAGTCACAAGCACCTTCTCCATACACTGTACAAATATTTTGCACTTCAGTTGCATTTTTTACCTTTCTTGAAATAATAAAGCATAATACACTAAAAATGTTGCATATTTTCTTTATCTCCAATATTAAAATGGCTATACAAAAATTCACCAATTTTGATAAGTTTTTTGTAGATGCACACTATTATGACAGCTGTCACAATGAAATCTAACATAATTGTTTCAAATGAAGTTAGACAACTAAACACTACTAGAGCTATCATACAGAAAAAATGTAACGGACTTTTTGGCCAACCCAATACATTTAAATTAAAAAGAAGGAAAATGAAGGTTAATGGAAAAATAAGATGAAGTATGGTAAATGCCCAAAGTGTTCCCAATATGTGTATGGTGAGATATAAACATTTATTAGACATGGGCTGCAAATTTGGTCGAGATTTCCAGCAACTAATACAAAACAGAAGCACGATATTTTATTTGAATCTGTATCCATTGCTTAAAAAGAAACCACCGAGAAGCTTTTCTTTTAAGAAATTTAACTGTGAAAGGAATCAAAGAAAAAATATGAAAGAATATAGAATTAAGAAAGGGTTTTTCAATTAGTATATGTGTACATGTTTTTAGATAAAAGTAAAAATAAATTAGAAAAAAAGGAGTGAAATTTAGGTATATTATGCTATTTAAAAGGCAGCGCTAAAACGTTGAATGTACACCCCTTTTCCTTAATTATACCAATTTTAAAAGTATGCCATTATTCATCTTTTTTTAAATCCAATATTGACTTGCTTAGTAAAGCGAAAGACCTTTTGATAATCTGTTAGCTTTAATGCAGCTGCTTTATTATTTTGGATTGGAAAAGATATGACAAATGGAGTACAGCAGGGTCAGTCATATTTATTTTTTTATTTCTCTTTGTATGTAACCTTCTCTCACACACATGTATTTAGCAGATAGCAACAGGTATCTAAGTTTGCAAATAGAAGCAACATACATCAAAATAATTGGTGCATAAAAACAAATTCTGATTTGGTCAATAGTTAGATGATGTGTTCTGTGCGGTCTGACACTTGGCAGAGAGCGGGGATTCTAGCCCAAAGGATTATTGATTTAAATTCAGGGGCCCGTTTTGCTTTTCTCCCTTTCCTGTTCTGTTTTTATTTGGCTCTTTTAACTTCTTGTTTATTTTCATGTTATTTTTTAAATTGCATGTATTTGAGGTGTACAACATGATGTTTTGATCATATACATAGTGAAATAATTACTACAGTCCAGCTAATTAACATATCCATCTCCTCACATATGTACCTTTCTGTGCGTGTGTGCTGAGAACTCCTGAGATCAACTCTCTTAGCAAATATTCAGTATACAATAAGTATTAAAATGACTCATGTGCTTTTAATGTTAATTTGTCTAAAAGTTTAAGGCATTTACACACACACTCCCAGTTTTCCTTCAGTACAGCAATCAAGGATGACTTTAAGTGTTACTGGATCCACAAATATGTGCAAATAATGTGCACATAGCTTTTGGAGCATAAAAACATGTATCAGTGAACAGATAAAGACAGTGACTCACTGACATCAACAAGCCATTGGGTCACCATGAGTCCAAAGGCCACCATGGTGCAGGTTAAGTGGGATTAAAGTAACAAATGACCCCTTTCCTCTTCCTCCTCCCTGGCCAATCCAGACAGGTTGAAAATACCCTGTATCCAAAAAGTTTGGTTCAGAGAATATGGGTTGATATGCCCAAGGGCCTGCTGTGAACTCTCTCAAGTAAGAACTTGATCTTGGTCTAGACAAGCTTTCTTTTGTTTCTTTTACTTCTTGGAGTATTCAACAGATATTTTTTGTTACATCAATTCAAAAAGACTAACTGTCATTGCTATTATGAACTTATTATTTTAACAAAAAATATCACATCTTCCCTTTCTTCTACTTATATCTGCTGTGTAAAATACCTTTTATTTTTTGTCCCAGAAGCTGTTATTCAAAAAGATGACTTAAGTGAAGGTTTGTAAAACATATAATATAGAAAACTTGAGTTTTGTCCACTTCTTGCTTTCTAATGTTTCAATCTCCTGGAAGGACAGAGAACCAGAGTTGGTCTTGGGCTTGCAGTTCTATTTTAACCTGAAGCTAGCTTCAAAGCTTCATATAACAAGAATAATGATACAGCCTTTGTAGCAATTTATGGTTTTAAAATGCATTCTCAGTTATCTCAGTTGAGTCAACATTCCACAAATGTTCATCGATCATAGACTAAGTGCTAGGCAGTTAGGCAGGGCAGCTGTTGTTATCCCGTTTGAGAAAGCAAATACTCACAGATGTTCAGTGACGTGGCCGGGATTATGCAACTACCAAGTGGTGAGTCTGGGAACTGAACCTGGGCTTCTTGCTGAGAGGCGGGTTAGTGCCACACTACTCTGGTTTAGACTCCAGCTCTGCCACGTACTTGCTGTTTAACCTGAGTGAGTTACTTAACCTCTCTGTGTTGTGGTTTGTTGTGAGAGTAAGAGTATCCATAACGCATTTAGAACAGTGCCTGGTAAGTGGTAAGCACTATGTTGAGCTGTTATCATTATCTGGTGTTTAGTCCAGTGTACTTGTCTGTGTTATGCTGCCTGTGGCCCTACATAGGTTGGTAGACTATTTCCTCCTTTATTTCCAGTGAAACTTTTCCTGTATTTCGTAACAGGAAACTCCATTTGGCAAAACCACCATACATCTGTCCTTTGGCCTATATGTCCAAAACCGTCTACTGGGAATATCAGAACTTTTAAAAACCACTCCCAACTTTATACTCTGGTTTTCTAGAACACAAAGAAATGATGCCCATCCATTATGTGAAGCTCTTTGAAGAAAGGTCTACTTAAATCTTTGTAAAATATAATTGCAAAAAAAATGTTTAAGAACCGCTTAGAAGGATTTCATGATTTTTCCTACATATGCATGAACACTAGTGTAATTTGCAGCTTCTGAAAGTTGTGCAACAGTTTCTGTGATCCCTCTGAAGCTACCTGGTGAATAATTCAACATGTCTAACAATTGAACATCTACAAGATATTCTTTACTAAAGCTCTTCAATTAACACGAGCAAATTTTAATCTGTTATTATTTTTAAGTGGTCCTGGAAGAAAACACTTTTGAATAAATTCATAAATCACATGAATATTTGCTAATAATATCTATTTTTATAGATAAGTTATCTTATTCAAAGTAGAGAAGTTTACTTAATCCAAGATACAAAAATTGAAAGCTAAACAGTGGAAGACCTAGTTTTCTTCTCTTTGTAATAGAATAATCTTTATTTTTGTTAGGTATACTTTGGTTTGTTGAATCCCAGGCAAATTAATGATTGCACTTTATTATGAATTTTCATCTTGCAGAGTTTAAACATCTTCCAGAATCTAAACAAACACCAATTTGAAACAGTTATTCATTTGTTTGAAGTTGCAATAATAGCAACTGACCTGGCTTTATACTTCAAGTAAGTGCATAACTTCCTTATATCTGTGTGGTTCTTCCTTCCATAAATGATCCATGACATTGAACTTCAAAGGGATTTATTCACACACACATTTATTCATTTTCCTTTTGGATTATTAATAGAATACCTTCAAGATGTCCGGTAGTAAACTTACTAGACATCTGGAAGTAGTTTATTATCTGAAGAAGTTTGAGTTGAAGAATATTCAGCAAGGTTGGTGCTGAATACCGTGGCAGAAGAGTGATACCACCAAATATTATGAGGTGACTTTTTGCCCTGGTGAATCCACCATGGTCTGGACTCTGACATTTGATCCTGTCAGCGTCAGGGAGATGAACACTCGTGGTGACACTGATGAGCACTAACCAAAGTCTTAGAATGCTGAGTTATATACAGGAGAGTGCTAGCTTATTTAGAATAATAATTACGTAGGACCAGATGCTTCTCGTCAGTGAATAAAGTTGCTTGTTAAAAATGGTTTAGAACAATGTGAAAAGTTATAGGATCCAAACATTCATGATGTGGATGGGCAATATCAAATTGTGCCTCTCCGACCCTTCTTAATTAAAAATTTAATTATTAAATAAATCATACATGAAGACAGATACTTAGAATGATATAATTGATGTCCAAATATCCATAACTCAGATTCAACGAATGTTAAGACTTGCCACACCTGTGTTAGATCTCTTCTTTTTTAAGGAGGAAATAAGTGATGGAAGTGAGGCGTCCTACCCCACACCAACCCACCAGGAAAGACCCTTCCCTTCACTCTCACAGACATTACCATCCATCCTTTCCATCTGTGTTTTTATATGTGATTATGAAGTGCTTTAAAATTTTCCATAAATGGCACCATACTGTACATACCTTTCTGCAACTTGCTTATTCTCTTTATTTTTTAAAATATATTTTATTATGCTTTTAGTTGTCTCAATTTTCCCCCAATGCCCCCCCTATTTGGTACCCCTATTCCCTCCAGTAATCTCCCCTTAGTTCATGTCCATGGGTCATGCAAATAAGTTCTTTGGTTATTCCATTTCCTATACTGTTCTTAACATACCCCTATTTTATACCTACCAATTTGTACTTCTTAATCCCTGAACCTTTTCCCCTATTCTTCCCCTTCCCCCTCCCAGCTGATAACCCTCCAAATGAGTTCCCTATCTATGATTCTGTTCCTGTTCTGCTTGTTGCTTAGTTTTGTTTTGTTGGGGGTTTTTTTAGATTCAATTGTTGGTAGTTGTGAATTTTATTGCCATTTTAATGTTCATAGTTTTGATCTTCTTTTTCTTATATAATTCCCTTTAGCATTTCATATAATAATGGCTTGGTGATGATAAACTCCTTTAGTTTTACCTTTTTTTTGCCCTTCAATTCTAAATGATAGCTTTTCTGGACAGAGTAATCTAGGTTGTAGTAGTCTAGGTTCAAGAATCTATGAATGTTGCTTTTCATCGCTTTGAATACTTCTCGCTAATCCCTTCTTACCTGCAAAGTTTCTTTTGAGAAAACGGCTCAGAGTCTTATGGGAACTCCTTTGTAGATAACTTTCTGCTTTTCTCTTACTGCTTTGACTCTCTCTTGCCCTGCTTGGTGTGGCTTGCTGAATTGAGTGCTGGGCTGCAAACCAAAGGGTCAGCAGCTCAATTCCTAGTCAGGGCACAGGCCTGGGTTGCAGGCCAGGTCCCCACTGAGGAGTGCGTGAGAAGCAACCACACAATGATGTTTCTCTCCCTCTCTTTCTCCCTCCCTTCCCCTCTGTCTAAACATAAATAAATAAAATCTTTACAAAAAAAGATTCTCTTTATCTTTAACCTTTGGCATTTTAATTATGATGTGTCTTGGTGTTGTCTTCTTTGGGTCCAACTTGTTTGGAACTCTGTGCCTCCTGGACTATTGTATGTCTATTTCCTTCACCAAATTAGGGAAGGTTTCTTTTATCATTTTTTCAAGTAAGTTTTCAATTTCTTGCTCTTCCTCTTCTCCTTCTTGTACCCTATGATTAGAATATTGGTACATTTGAAGATGTCCCAGAGGTTCCTAGCCTATCCTCATTTTTTTCAATTCTTTTTTCTTCTTGCTGTTCTGATTGAATGCTTTTTTCTTCCTTATGTTCCATACTGTTGATTTGATTCTTGGCTTCATCCCCTCCACTGTTGTTTCCCTGTAGGTTTTCCTTTATTTCACTTAATGTAACCTTCATTTCTGCCAGGGTGTTTTTTTTATGCTATTGAAGTACCTATTGTGTTCCTTGAGCATCCTGATAACCAGTGTTTTGAACTCTTCTGGTAGGTTTCTTATCTCCATTTCATTTACTTCTTTTTCTAGAATTTTGTTCTATTCCTTTATTTGGACCCTATTTCTTTGTCTCCTCATTTTGTCAGTGTTGGGAACAAGGAAATTAAGAACTAAATTTAACCTTAATAGACAAGAACCACATTGTAGCTAAAAAGAAATGATAAAAGAGCCAGAGTACAGTTAAGCAAACATCCTGTGTCTAGCAGATGCTCTCCCCTGGGTAGGCTAGATAACCCATGCTTTGTAGTTTTAATCAGAAAATAAGAACCTAGCTAGCTAGAGCCAGGAGATTACTAGGTTAATGAACAAACATCCTGCCTTCCCGCCTTATGAAAGAATGCTTGGTTTGAAATTCCTGCACGTGGTCTTTGTAAGCGAATTACTAACTGCCACGTCTGCTTCTGTATAACGCTTGCTTGCCCGCCCATATATAAGAACGTAGTTGTAAGCGCCTGGTGCAGCTCTCGTTTGCAGCTCCTTGTGGGCACTGTGTCGCTGGACACTTTGAGAGTTCGCCCCTGCGCAGGTTAAACTTGGTCAATAAAGTAACATCTTTGATACCCTGAAAGTCTCCGATATTTGTTCTCGCGTTTGCTGGATGCTACAGTCAGCCTCCCTGTGTTTGTTTCTGTGTATTAGGTAGAGCTGCTTTGACTCTCTGTCTTAGTAGCATGGCCTATTGTAGAAAAGGCACCTGTAAATTGTATGGGGCAGAGCCTTAGGTAATGGCCAGGATGGGGCAACCTATGTCACCACTCTGTGGCTCTGTGTGGGGGAGGACTCAGAGAGGGGACAATGCCACTGCTTGACCTCTGGAGTTTTGCCTGGGGGAGGAAGCTGTCTCCTGGCACTTGCTGTGTTGCCAGTCACTTCAGTTTCTCCCTACCAGTATGCTACTGGTACCCTACCAGCTGTTGCCCTGGTGCTGAATTCCAGAGTGGGTGGGTCTGCGTGAGTCCACATTTGGTTGTGAGCCCTTTAAGGGGAATCTCTTGAGAATCCTGCAGTTTCTTCTGCCACCCCAACCCTCATTGGTTTTTATAGTCAGAAGTTATGGGAACTTATCTTCCTAGCTCTGGAACCCTGGGCCAAGTGATCTGGTCTGGGGCTGTATCACTTACTCCCAAGGTATCCTCCTGATTTTTACACACCACATGTGTATGTGGGAGAGCCCATTTTGTGTCTCCGTGCCTCTCCATGCCACTCCTCATCTCCATACTTCTCTGCACCTCTCCACCTTCCCACACCTCTCTACACGGCTCCGTATCTCTGCATCTCTGCATCTCTGCCCCTCCTATCCATCTGGATGAATGTGGCTTTTTTAAATCCTTGGGTGTCAGACTTCCATACAGCTTGATTTTCTGATATCTCTGGGTGCTATTTATTTTGTAATATAGTTATACTTTTTGCTGTACCTGTGCAGGGAGGTGAGGCATGTTTACCTAAGCCTCCACCTTGACTGGAAGTCCCAACCTGCTTTTCTCATGCAACATTTTCTTTTAAAGATTTACTTTGGTGCCCCAGCTGGGTGGCTCAGATGATTGGAACATTGTCCCATACACTGAAAGGTTGTGGGCTTGATCCCCAGTCAGGGCACATACCTAGATTGCAGATTTGATCCTTGGCTGGGGGAGTGTTTAGGAGGCAACTAATTGATGTTTCTCTCTCTTGAAAATCAATAAACATATCTTTGGGTGAGGATTAAAACTTAAAAATAAAAATAAAGATTTACCTTGGTGGTAAATGGAGATCTGGCTCATTTGTTTTCACTGTATACTCAGCTGTATGTATATACTATAATTAACTTAGTCATTCTATTCATGGACATTTAGATTATTTTGAATTTTTCAGAATTGCCCACAATACTACATTGTATGTCCTTGCATATATATATACATACATATGTATACATATGTATACATACATATATATGTATGTATATATGAAAGTTTCCTCTAAACTCTCCCTAGAAATGAGATTGCTATAGGGTTGTTTGCATAGCTTCAATTTTACACCACATTGTGTTCACAAAAGTTGGCCCAACAGAGCTTACACAGTAAGATGATTTAACTGAATAATACAGTGTGGATAAAGCTCGTCCCAGATACAGTCATGCAAATATGATATACTTTTATGCACAGATATATTATAAAATGTAACTTCTTAACTTGGGGTCCATACCAGCAAGAGTCATTAGATAGACGTGTTCAGGAGATCTGAGAAGCACATGAAAGACACCTTTTTATCTCTGGTTTTATATGTTATATATTTAAAAAGCACAGCTGTATCATTTTGTAGGAAGAGAACCATGTTTCAGAAAATTGTTGATGCTTGTGAAAAAATGGAAACTGAAGAAGAGGCCATCAAATATGTAACCAGTGATCCAACCAAAAAAGAGATTATCATGTGAGTAGTCATCTATTCCTCTTCTGGCAAAAATAACCTATTTTGAATTTCTTTCTATATTAACAATTTTTGTTGTCTTCCAAAGGGCAATGATGATGACTGCATGTGACCTGTCAGCTGTAACCAAACCCTGGGAGGTACAAAGTCAGGTGAATGAATTTATGTTTCCTTTTTTGTCACAGTCTCAGGTACTGCCTAAGTCCTGTATAGAAGTGAACATGAGGATATCTGGCAGCCTCTGAGTTTCATTATAGCTATCACTTATATGATTATATATTTTATAAGCAATGATCTTTCATTACCCTGGACTGGTTCTTTCAAACAATCAGTTTAGAGTTTAGAAGGAAAGAGGAACTTGAGAAGTTAAGACAAAAATAAAATATTCCCTGTTAGGTTTCCGTTCATGAAGAAAGGCAAATAGCTGTCAAGAGCTCACAAAGGTCAGAAAAACAGCAGGTCTTTTTGGTCAGGCCCCAGAACAAAACAAATAGAAGGGATATTGAAAGAAAATGCTTTCTTGAAAGAATTCCTTACCACTGAACAGGCTGTAAAGAGTTTATGTATAATTATTCAGGGGTTGTGTGATTTTCTTTTTAACAGAGACAATAAATCAGAACAAGGATGAATCACTAGTGCTTTTGCTCCTAAAATCTCTTCTTCAATGTGCAACCTCCCTTCTTTATTAAACTTTACTTTTGTCTCCATGATCCACAGTACTTCATATTACTTGTATAGCAATAACCACACTGTTAACATGACTGTCTTCACTACAACTGTGAGCATCTTAAAGAAAAATGTCACATCTTATTCCTCTCAGCAAGCCTGACTCATGCCAATGTGAAACAGCTAGTGGATGTTCAATAAACTTGATATTGGGTTTTTAAAAACTATATACATTACCCCTCAAATATCTATACACTGTAATCAAGTAAAGCTGTGTTCTAGTCTCTGTGTGCATATGTGTGAGTCCTTGTGTATACTGCACATGCAGATGTATGCTAGATGCTGATAGATAGGCAGAACAAAAGAAGGACTTGGAAGGCTTTAGAGCTTAAAGCATAATATAATGGAGTTAAACATCTTCCCATCTCCCCTTTTTTGTTGAGAGGTGGCGGCAATAGCAAACAGGAGGTTGGCCCTCCCAGAATGACTCTGGAACTGGTAGTAGAAATTCCCTTTCCCATTTCAATATAATCTGTAAATGACATCTTTTTAAAACCACAGAGCATACACTATGACAATACCACAAACATTAACTATAAACCCTATCCTTAAATGTCATGTATACTAATACAATGCAAATTCTCCATTAGTAAGTTGCTTTCATGAACTGAGTCTTTCTCATTTGCAGGTAGCACTTCTTGTAGCAAGTGAATTTTGGGAACAAGGAGACCTGGAGAGAACGGTGCTGCAGCAACAGCCTATTGTAAAGACCCTGACATAAACACACACTGCTTATTAAAAATTATTGATACAAGTCAGTTTATTTTGTTCTCTGAACCTTAGAAAACTATCTTTAAGGGATTTATTTTTTTTCCTAGCCTATGATGGACAGAAACAAAAAAGATGAACTACCTAAACTTCAAGTTGGATTTATTGATTTTGTTTGTACTTTTGTATACAAGGTAAGTAAACGAATTGATTTTTTTGAGTGAAATACATAATCATCTGGATGAGAATTTTTCTTTCAAACTTATTTCTCCAAAGTAGTTTGAGGTATTATCCTAATTTCTCATTCAGGAGTGGAATAAAAGGAGAAAGAACTCGGGGGAGAGCAAATTGAACAGACTGCTTTAGGCAGGCAGGAAAGACAGTGTCTGTCCAATTCAGTTTCCAAGGCCCTGAATTAAGTCCAATCCAGCAGCTCTGAGCTAGGCAACAAGGTCTTACAGCTCCTCTGCATATGAGAAGTGCTGAATATCAACCATATAATTTAAGTAGTTTTTGACCCCATTCTCTGTAGGAGTTTTCACGGTTTCACAAAGAAGTCACACCTATGCTGAATGGCCTTCAGAATAACAGGATGAAATGGAAATCCCTAGCCGACAAATACAATGCAAAGGTGAAGGTAAGTGAAGAGGAGGCAGAAAAGCAGGAAGAGGGAAACACAATTGAAAAAGGTTAGATGGAATCTGTTTTTCCTTCTTGTAAGCAGCCAGAAGTCAAGCTGAGCTTAATCTCACGTGATAAAAGCATAAAAAGTAAATACAAACATTAAACTTGCCTTACTGCACACTGTCTGATAATTTTAAGAAGTTGGTTACTGTTTTTCACCAACCCTTAAAAACAAGACCTTCTGGGAATTTCCCAGTCCGGTAGAAGGAGGGGTTGGGGCTAGGCTTCTTCATCCACTCTAGAAGGTGGCTCCTGAGGTCCCTCGGCACAATACTGAATTTGTAGAAGTAACAACCATAGCTTATGATGGTGAAAACCATAGAATCAGTGGGACCAGGGTCATGTGAGAAAACAGTTTTTGTTCCAACTGTTATGCATTCACTGTGAGACTTTGAGTAACTTGAACCTCTCTGAGCTTAATATTCTTCCCTATATAATGAGGTTTTACAGATCTCCTCGAAGCCCTACATGTCAAGTAAAGCTAGCCAGTGGAATGAGGTGACTTGACAGGTACTCTAAGACTTTGCCTGTGCCTCCAATGTCTCCATGGAGTGCTGTTTTTCCTGATGAAAGTTCTCCTAGGGGTCACTCAGTTAGGTTGAACATTCTCAGAAAGTCTGTTAAGAAGCTCAGGGTCAACTATTAGTTCATCAGATGTCTTAAAGTGTCACCTTTAAAGTGGAATGCTAATGTGATGACTTATTTTGTGTTGAGAGCTCAGCACTCAAAAAGTTTTGTTAAGAAATTCTTATTGTTCCTTCCCTGGCTAGCGTGGCTTAGTGGACTGAGCATCAGTCTGAGAACCAAAGGGTTGCCAGTTCGATTCCCAGTCAGGGCACATTCCTGGGTTGCAGGCCAGGTCCTCAGTTGGGGATGTGCGAGAGGCAACCACATATCGATGTTTCTCTACTTCTTTCTCCCTTCTTTCACCTCTCTTTAAAAATAAATAAATGAAATCTTAAAAAAGAAAGAAAGAAAGAAATTCTTATTGTTCCTGGCTGGTGTAGCTCAGTGGATTGAGTGCTGGCCTGTAAACCAAAGGGTCACTGATTTGATTCCCAGTCAGGGCACACGTCTGGGTTGCAGGCCAGATCCCCAGTTGGGGATGTGCAAGAGGCAACCACACATTGATGTTTCTCTCCCTTTCTCTCTCTCTCTCTCCCCCCCTCCCCTCTCTGTAAAAATAAATAAATAAAATCTTAAAAAGAATTCTTACTGTTGAACAAAGAAATCATCTCTATCTGGAAAGACCTTGCAAAACAAGATATAACATTCCTTTTAGATGGTTCTATTGTGTTTAGTGGTATTTGAAAGCCTTCATAGAGGGAGAAAGTATTTTGCTTAAGAAGTTAAGGATGTCCTTCAACAGAATAAAAATAGGAGTTTCTCACCCCTTGATATCCATTCACTTATGTACTTACTGGGCAAAAGATGGGGCCCTTATCTTGCAGAGTTAACCATCTGGTGAGGGAGCTAGATATTAAAACAGTAAATGAACGACAGATTATCTATCAGAGGAAGCATGACGTGTGAACCTGGGGCATCAGGGAAGACTTTCTGGAAGAAGGATGCTAAGGCTAAACTCTCAACACATTAGGCTTTGGCTAAGCAAGAAAGGAGGAGGGGCTGGGAGGGAGGGAAAGAAGAGAATATATACAAAGGCCTTGAAGTGACCTTAAGGAGTGGTGTAGCTGGAAGCTAGAAAGCAACGCAGACAAAGTACCAGAGGAAGCTGGTACTCGTCTGGCAATGCAGGCAGCTCTGCCAGATTGTGTGTTGCCTTGAAGGCCTTGCTAAGGATCTGTCCTCCACAGAGCAATGGGAAGTCATTAAAGGATTTAAACCGGAAAGCAGTAAGATCTAATTTTCACTTCAAAAAGATAAACAAAAGTGGTAATTTTACTGAGCAAATGACAGCAAAGATATTTCTTAGTATAACTAAATTTAATCTTTACCTCAAATTTATGATGAACAGGATATCAGGTCCTTTAAGTGGCTCCTGACATTTCCTTTTAGTATTCAGTATATTGGATCTTCTACACTTTATGTGCATAAAAAATTACTTCTGAATTTTTTTCCAATTACATTGAGAAATCTCTGTGAACTAGGAGCATTATTTTGTATCTCCAGGCAATAAGCTTTGTGCCTGTACAAAGCAACAACTCTGATTCCCAGATTGTGTAGTTCAGTGGTTCTCTTGAGAAACAGATGTCATGAATGGCTAATCATTTATTAGATTCTATTTTTAAGTGGACCAATTCTGAATATGACTTCAAATTTTTAAATGGTCAAGCCCTTAGTATTTGCTATAAGTTAAAACTACTAATTAGGCTATAAAGTTGATACTAATATTAACAGAGTGTTAGAATAAAAACATTGTATGCCCACAGACTCCCAATAACACTGCTTTTCTCCTTTTTACTAGTTGCAGAAGATACAGGAGGTGGTGCTGATGACAAAAAGTCCAAAACTTGTCTAATGTTGTAATGTGCTCCAACTGGTCTAAATTTCAAATATTGTTTATACTTTAGAAGAAAAACACAAGACATTCAAAGGAACGTCAGTGAATTTCATTCAGCAAACCATGAAGTAACATAGTAAGAGGTGCTTCAGAAAACTTACCATTGTAACTATTAAGAGAAAATACACTGCTAGCCTGAAAACCCTGAGGGTAAAATAAAGTTCCACAGAAGTGCAAAATAAGATGAAAATAAGTGCATTTTGGAGTGCCAATTTGTTTCAAATTAAAAATATATAATCCTGAAACTAGTCATCAATTGTTTTTTTTTTAAGTTCTTATTAATTGTATTCATTTGCTGGGGCTACCATGACAGAATACTGCAGACTGGGTGGCTTAAACGGAGATTGATTTTCTCACCATTCTGGAGGCCAGAGGACAAGATCAAGATGTTGGCAGGATTTGGTTTCTTGCGAGGCTTCTCTCTCCTTGGTTTGTAGATGGCCAGCCTCTCCTGTGTCTTTACATGGTCTTCCCTCTTGTGTGTCTGTATCCTAATCTCTCCTAAAAACAGTCATATCAAATTAGGGCCCACTCACAGACCTCGTATTAATTATCTCTTTACACTATCTCCAAAAACAGTCACGCTAAGGTATTAGGTATTTCTATTTCAACATCACTTTAAGGGGGGACACAATTCATCCCACTGCATTAATAATTGTGATTTATATACTCAAATCCCTCCCTGAACTAAAAATATCTCATCATTATGTCTTATTTTAGGAATAAATATAGACTTCCAGCCAAGATGGAGGCATAGGTGGACACACCATGCCTCCTTGCACAACCAAGATAGGGACAACAACAATTTAGAAACAGAATTAACATCCAGAACTGACAGAAAATTGATCTGAATGGAAGTCGGACAACCAAGAAGTTGAAATAGACCCGTTCATCCAGACCAGTAGGAGGGGCGGAGTCGGGCAGCCAGGCGCAGGTCGCAGTGTGGAGAGCAGAGAGTCGGGACTGGGCACGTTAGGTATCTGGGGTGCGCAAGACCGCAGCAGGTGGATCCTGAGTGTGCAACTGGCAGCTAACAGACCCCAGCCGAGGGGTGGCACCGGCATACCCAGTGAGGTGGTGATTGTAAAACAAGGCAGTTCGCGCAACCCAGGATCCCAGCGCTGGGAAACAGAGCTTCGGGACACTGATTGTGGACACCTGTGGGAGTTGAGGCCCACAGAGAGACAACTAGCCTCACAGGAGAGGTCCTTGGAGGGTCCCACGGTGTGCACAAGCCCACCCACACAGGAACTGGCACCAGAGTGGCCCAGTTTGCTCAGGGGAAGCTGCAGAAGGGACAGAGGTCCCACAGAGAATGGAGCAAGCACCATTGTTCCCTCTCGACCCCACCCCCACATATGGCATCACAACCCAGCGACTGGGGTGCCCTGCCCTGGTGAACACCTAAGGCTCCGCCCCTCATATGTAACAGGCGCGACCAGACCAAAAAGAGAGAGACAGAGAGAGAGATGGCTCAAACAGAAGACCAAATGAAAGCCCCAGAACCCCCATCCTTTTAAGCAACCTAGAAATAGCCAACCTATCATATGCAAAGTTCAAAACACTGGTGATCAGGAAGCTCACAGAATTGGTTGATTTTGGTCGCAAATTAGATGAAAAAATGAAGGCTACAATAAGTGAAATGAAGAAAAATACACAGGGAACCAATAATAATGGAAAGAAAGCTGGTCTCACATCAGTGGAGTGGACCAGAAGGAAAAAAGAAACCACCACACAGAAAAGAATGAACAAATAAGAATTCAAAGACATGAGGACAGGTTTAGGAACCTCCGGGACATCTCTAAACGTTCCAACATCCGAATTATAGGGGTACCAGAAGGAGAAGAGGAACAGCAACAAGTGGAAAAGTTATTTGAACAACTAATAAAGGAGAACTTCCTCATTCTGGCAAAGGAAATGGACTTCCAGGAAGTCCAGGAAGCTCAGAGTCCCAAAGAAGTTGGACCCAAGAAGGAACACACCAAGGCACATCATAATTACATTAGCCAAGGTAAAAATGAAGGAGAGAATCCTAGAAGCAGCAAGAGATAAGGGGACAGTCACCTACAAAGGAGTTCCCATCAGACTGTCAGCTGATTTCTCAAAAGAGACATTACAGGCAAGAAGGGGCTGGAAAGAAGTATTCCAAGTCACAAAAGGCAAGGACCTACATCCCAGATTGCTCTATCCAGCAAAGCTTTCATTTAGAATGGAAGGGCAGATAAAGTGCTTCTCAGATAAGGTCAAGTTAAAGGAGTTCATCATCACCAAGCCCTTATTTTATGAAATGTTAAGGGGACTTATCTAAGAAAAAGAAGATTAAAAAAACATGTATAGTAAAATTATAGCAAACTCACAATTATTAACAACCACACCTAAAACAAAACCAAAAGAAACTAAGCCAACAACTAGAACAGGAACAGAACCACAGAAAGGGAGATCACATGGAGGGTTAGCAACAGGGGAGTGGGAGGAAGAGAAAGGGGGAAAAGGTATAGAGAATAAGTAGCATCGATGGTAGGTAGAAAATAGGGGGAGGGCAAGAATAGTATGGGAAATGTAGAAGCTAAAGAACTTATCACACATGGACATGAACTATAGGGGGGGAATGTGGGTGGGAGGGGGTGTGCAGGATGGAGGAGAGTGAAGGGGGGAAATGGGCAACTGTAATAGCATAACCAATAAAATATATTTTTAAAAGAATATAGTATAGAATGTATAATTTATGTAAATATTATATAGCAAAGAAAAAGGATGTGAAATGTTATTACATCTGAATGCTTATCTGCTCTTTCCTCTGCTTTTTGCCCTTGCTAATGGAAGGGTAAAGACCACACCCAGGCAGCTTATAAGCTATGACTTGTCCTGTGCCCATCCTTCTATGCAAGTCTGAAATTATTTATTTCATGTGTTATTAAAAACATTTTATGATCAGAACTCTTATTATTGAAAGAATTATCAGTTTATAAGACATTACCTAGAAAATCCTAATGAAGTTAAACCGGCTAATAAATATTATACATTTTTAAGAAGCATGTGGTTTGATTATATGAGAACTATACTGTCAAAAGCCACTGGGAAGGACTTCAAGAGAGGTTACTTTTAAAAATGACTATTAGAACTATATATAGAATCTATGTACTGATTTGTCAAGAGGCATGAAAGATAAACAATTCTACTACATGGTGCATGTCTGGACATCAGAAAAATTTAAGATTTCTTCCTTTTCTTACCTATAGCCATAGACCGAATTAGAAAACAGACCAAATAATAATAATTACAATACAGATTTTTTTAAATCAAGAGATACCTAAGTTATAATGAATCAAACTGTTGATCTATGAACCTCTAGTGTTTAGTTATACAGGAGATATTATTGGGTTGGCCAAAAAGTCCGTTTAGTTTTTTCCATAAAAGACATATTTTTCATTTTCACCAATAACCTTATTGATTTGGATATTTTGAGTACATTGGCTATCTCATGTTGATTGTTCTCAATTAATGTCTCAATTTGATTGCTATCAACTTCAACTGGTCTACCCAACCATTGAGCATTGTCCTGTAAGAAACCTTTAGCTTGAAACTTTATAAACCACTCTTGACACTATGATGAATTCATCATAGTGCCTTCTGTATACACTGCACAAATCATTTTTTGTGTTTCAGTTGTGTTTTTACCTTTCTTGAAATAACAAAGCATAATGTGCCAAAATTGTTGCACATTTTCTTCCATCTTCAATATTAAAATGGCTACACAATTCACCAATTTTGATTTTTTAAAAATGCTCATTGATAGGACAGCTGTCACAATACAATCTAACAAAATTGTTTTGAATGAAGTTCAAGACAACTAAATGCTTCTGGAGGCAACCTACTAATTTTAAGCAGCCAAGAAATAAGTCACCATATTTTTACAAGTTAGGTCCTTAGAATTTTAAGATTGTTTCTCTCAACATAAGAATGTAAGGTTGAAGACTTCCATTCAAGATGGCGGCATAAACAGGCATGGCTCACCTCTTCATACAACCATATCAAAATTACAACTAAAATACAGAACAACCATCACTCAGAACCACCAGAAATCAAGTAGAATGGAAGTCTGACAACTACAGAATTAAAGAAACCACATCCATCCAGACTGGTAAGAGGTGCAGAGACACAGAACAGGCAGGTCTCATACTAACATATGGTGGATAAAAATTCAGGAGGGATATCTCAGGTTGAGGAGTCCCAGCCCCACACAAGGCCCTCCAGCTCACAGTTCCAGTGCCATGAAGGCAAGTACCTACAACTTCTGGCTGCAAAAACCAGCGAGGATTCAATTGGTTGAAGAAACTTCTGGAGCTCCAAGCAGATCCTCTTAAAGAACTATCACATGGACTCACCTATTCAGATTCACTCCCTCTGAGCTCCAGCACCAGGGTAGCAGTTTGAAAGGCACCAGCGGCATACAAGGAGAAACTGAAGTGTCTAGCAACATGGCAAGCAGAGGCCATCATCCTTTTCCTAAACACTCCTCCCACAGAACTGGCAAGCTGGTGCCATACCTAGGACTCCATCATCCTGTCTAACACTGTTTGACGCACCCCCGCCCCCGCAACCTTGGAAATCCCCAGAAACTCTGCCCACCCATCTTATGGGCCTACCCAAGCTATTTTTTTTTTCATATAAATGGCTGGTTTTGGTTCTTGCTTCATAACCTCCTAAGTCCTCTCAAATAAGCAACAGCTGGCCTCAGTGAGCTCCAGGCCCAGCATTAGTAACAGCTAGCCTTGATTCACAGCTTGGCTTTGCCTGAGACTCTCCAAGTCCAGCACAAGTAGCAGCCATCTCAGATTGCTTTATAGCTCAGGTAAGGTGTCTCTGGGCAAAACACAGGTGGGGGCTGACCTTGGCCTGTACCACTTGGGAAATCCCAGGGCATGCACACCCAGTGGACAGCTACAGACCACATCAGAGCACCACCACCCTGTCCCTGCACAGCTGATCCTCCAGCTAGAGTGGAGATCCGTGGTAAGTGGTCACAGCCAATCCTTATAGCTGAATGACCTGGGTAAATCCCTCCCATAGATCTACCAATAGCAGCCAAGGCTGAACTACAAGAGGAGACTGTACTAAGCCCATACAAATGTGCACCTTGAGTACCCAGCTTGGGTGATACAGGAGGCTATGTCACTGGACCCTACAGGTCACCTACTACATTAGGTCACACTATGAAGACACAGAGTCAAAGCAGCTCTACTTAATACACAGAAACAAACACAGGGAGGCTGCCAAAATGAGGAGGCAAAGAAACATGGCCCACATGAAAGAACAGATCAAAACTCTAGAAAAAGAGCTAAATGAAATGGAGATAAACAATCTATCAGATGCAGAGTTCAGAACTCTGGTTATAAGGATGCTTAAGGAATTTAGTAAGGACCTCAACAGCATAAAAAAGATCCAGTCAGAAATGAAGGATACACTAATGGAAATAAAGAACAATTTACAGGGAAACAACAGTGGAGTGAATGAAACCAAGAATCAAACCAATTATATGGAACAGAAGGAAGCAAAACAAACAAACAAAAACAATCAGAACGAGAAGAAAAAAGAATTTTAAAAAATGAGGACAGTATAAGCAGCCTGTGAGACAACTTCAAGAGGTCCAACATTCACATCATAGGGGTGCCAGAAGAAGAAAAAGAGCAAGAAATTGGAAACATGTTTGAAAAAATAGTGAAAGAAAACTTTCCTAATTTAGTGAAGGAAATAGACATGCAAGTCCAGGAACCACAGAGAGTCCTAACAAGGTGGTTACAAAGTGGTCCACTCCAAGACAGCATAATTAAAATGCCAGAGGTTAAAGATAAAGAATCTTAAAAGCAGCAAGAGAAAATAAGTTAGTTACCCACATGGGAGTTCCCATAAGACTGTCAGCTGATTTCTCAAAACAAACTTGCAGGCAAGAAGGGGTTGGAAAGAAATATTCAAAGTCATGAAAAGCAGGGTCCTACAACCAAGATTGCTCTACCCAGAAATGATATCATTTAGAATCGAAGGGCATATAAAGAGCTTCCCTGACAAGAAAAAAAGTAAAGGAGTTTATCATCACCAAACCATTATTATATGAAATGTTAAAGGGACATAAGAAAAAGATCAAAACCATGAACAATAAAATAGCAAAAAATACAAATCTATCAACAATTGAATCTAAAAATCAAACTGAGCAAACAAGAACAGAGACAGAATCATGAATAGAAAGAGCATTTTGATGGTTGCCAGATGGGAGAGGAATGTGGGGAAATGGGTGAAGAGGTGAGGGGATTAAGAAGTACAAATGGGTAGTTACAGAATAGCCATAGGGATGTAAAGTACAGTAAAGGAAATGGAGTAGCCAAAGAACTTATACACATGACCCATGGACATGAACAATGGTAGGGGAACTGTCTGAGTGAGCAGGGGAGTGCTGGATGGACAGGTGGCAAAGGAGGGAAAATTCAGGACAACTGTAATAGCATAATCAATAAAATATAATTAAATAAATAAAATGAAAAATTAAAACATAAAAAAATAGGGTAAGGTCCATGAGATGAAAGTTTTTGTCTGTTTTAGTCTGTTTGGTTCATAGCTCTATCCAGGCACCTAGAGATGCGCCTGGTATTAAGGTAGGTGCTTAGTAAATATGGGTATTTCTAATCTCATCACACAGGTTTATAAATGAGGAGTACCTGTAAATAAAATTATTTGGGGGGGAGAAAAAACTCAATAATTACAACCAAATGAGTATTGTCTACTTAAGTCATCGCCTTGGGTAAAGGGATCTTGTACACCTTATTTCTATTAAACTAACTCTGAAACTACACTTCCAGGATTATTTTAGAAACTGCATAAAAAACTTTTTCTTTACCTTTATGTAATTTTGGGCCTGAAAATATCAGTTAGCTTAACACAACTTACCCTTCTCATTCAGTAGAAAATGAATTGTGGGGAAGAAATGGGACAGCATTGAAGGTCTGTAAAAAATAGGAACTTCAGGCCCTGGCCAGGTAGCTCAGTTGGTTCGAGTGTCATCCCTATATCCCAAGGTTGCAGGTTCAATCTCCAGTTAGGGCACAAACAAGAATCAACCAAATAAATGCGTAAATAAGTAGAACACTATTTCACTTTCTCCATTCCTGTAAAAACCTTTTCCTTTCTTTTTCTCTTCCTTCCTTTCTTTCTAATATGCTGATTTATTATATGTTAATTTCTGTAATTGAAACAAACAATGTTGACCTGTCTGGTTCCAGCATCAATTCATTGGGTAAATATAAAATTTCAGGAATACAGTCTTATCAGAGACCCAGAAATGAGAGATAAATCTAGTAACGGAGTTTATAATGTAGAATTAGAGGGTTCTCATTAATTTTGGGAACAATAGTGATTATTAATTAGAAAGTCCTAGTATACAGTTCTAAGTTACCAAGTAGATGGTATTGAAAAAGACACAAAATAATAAAATTCCTGATAAACAAATGTTGTTTTAATCACCTATAAAAACATTAATATTTTAGTATGTAATTCTCTCCACTTTTGTCTATGCTATGTACATGTTTTTATAAAATATGGGATACTGCTCTGACTGGTGTGGCTCAGTTGGTTGGGTGACGTCCCACAAAGCCAAGGATGGCCAGTTTGATTCCCAGTCGGGGACATGCCTGGGTTGCAGGTTCGGTCCCCTTTCAGGGTGTGTGTGAGGCAGATTTATGTTTCTCCCCCTCTTTCTCCCACCCTTCTCCCTCTTTCTCCCACCCTTTCCCTCTCTTAGGCAGGATGGTTCTCAGCCATTGTGGGTGATTCCAAGGGACTTGATTGAGAGTGGTCTGTCACCATCAGGCCAACATCTGGGAAATGAGTGCCTTGGTCCCAGTGGGGAAACTGCAACACATATCACAGCATCCACTACACCTTGTCCTATTACTTTTCCATTAAAAATTCTTTTTAAAAAACCTAATGAATAAAATAACAAGCAGACGAGAGCAAGAGGCGTGGAAACATGGGACATACTAACAACAGCCAGAGAGGAGGGGGGAGGGGAATAATGGTGGAAAGAAGGGAAAGGGACCAGTCAAAAGAGCATGTGTGAATGACCCACGGACATGGACCACAGTGTGGGGACTGACTGTGTGAGCAGGGGGTGGGATGGGTGGAGGAAGGCAAAGGGGGCAAAGTTGAGACAACTGTGATAAATTTTTTTTTAAATCTATTGATGGGATTCTGGTTTCTAAAAATTTCTGATCACCCAGACTCTTTGGACCTCAGGGTTTCCTCTGCTCCTTTCTTGAAGGAAAACAAGTTATTTTATGAGGAAATGTATCTTCTCTGCAATGTGTCCACTTCTGTGAACAAAGAAAGCCAAGCAGAACATTTATGAAAACACAGTGAACTTGACAATGGAAATAGAAGGTATTCCTGGAAGCTCTCAGAATTTTTGAGACAGTCCCATCTCCTTTCATATGGAAGTTAGTTGGCCATTTAGAGTTAAGAAAACCATACAGGTAAGACAGAGAAACTGTGACAGCTGGTGTGGAAGTTGCGTGTTGTTGCAAAAAGCTGAGAACTCCCAACCCTGTCACTTCCTAGTTGTGTATTCAGAGCAAATTACTCAAGCTTTGTCTGGACTTCAGATTCTCCACTAATAAGCCAGCAACATGATTCTTGCCCCAGGTTTTGTAGCTGTGTCTAAAGGTGTGTTAAAACCTCATACCCTCTGAACACATAATCAACCTTTAAACTCATTATCCTGAGGCCTGTTCAAAGACTCCTTAAAAATGGCTCCCATATCTGCCATTGTGTACGAATGGATTAAATGTTGTGATCAGTAAACAGTGATCTAAATTTATAAGAACTTGATGTCCATTAACAAAACTTGCAATACTAAATATGTGTATGTATTCTAAAAGGGTCTTTAGATATTCTTCCTATTTCTCATTTAATTTTGCCGTTATTTTATTTCCTGATGACTATTAAACTATGAATATATTTTATCATACAAATATTTAGCTACATATATTCCATTATTTATTATCAATTTTGCTGCTGAACATTCAAAAACTTTTTCCTCGGAAATCAAGATTCCTTTTTATTCACTATTAAGTAGTTAGATGAAAAAAGACAAATTTAAGAAATGAGAGGACTTTTAGAAAATGTTTGACATTAATAAATCAACATTGATTTACTGTTTCTAATAGGTTGGGAAACATTTCCTAGATAGTTCCTTTGTAGCAATGTCCAGCACAATACCTCACATATAAAAGAAACCTGAAAACTATTTACTGAATTTATGAATGACAACTATTTAATAAAAAGAAAATCTCTGATACTAACCATTTAAAAATAAGACACTAAATTACTTTGCAGTTTAATGCCAATCATTCCACATTTAAATGTCATTGAAAATAGTGTACCTGAATTCAACAAAATTATTGGAATGCTACAATCATTTGCTACATGTCCTCACTCTTACTTATCATTCATCTTCTCCTCTATCCACCAATTTGCTCCTTATAAAAAATGGGACTTAACTTTAAAAAAAATCAATAAATCCTTTTGAAAATTGATGAAAACTGGACCCTTTCCCTCCACAAAACACACATCAACATGGAAGTTTACACAGACTCTAGGGGTGCTTACTTTTCCTGAAGCACATTCATGACCCTTGCAAATATCGACCCCCAGTTAAGAAGTGACATTTTATACCATACCTGTGCATATAAGTATATCCATATTTGATGACTGAGACAAGTCTGTGCACACTGTATTATTCAGTTAAATTAGCTTACTGGTAAGCTTGTTGGAGAGAGAACTTTTGTGAACACGTATTTTAGACTACCGGTACCTCATTTGGCTTCCCATGGTATTAGTTTACTTTCTAATTAATTACCCACACACTGGAAAGTCAAATCTGATTATGACTAACTCACTTCAGTCTTAGAAGGTAAGAAGGAAGCAAGAGAAAGGTAAGCAAAAAAAAAAAAGACAGCTAGAAATAGGTGGTAATAGGAAGCAGGTGCTCAAAAGAGGGATGCCCATGTATCAAATGAAAGTAGCTGAAGATATACTTAATCTACTTTATGATTTTTGTTAGATTCCAATAACCCTAATAATTTTAACTAATTGGGAATATAAATATGAGTAAGTGAAAAAAATTTTTTGTTCCCTACAAAATCAAGAAGCAATGGGATCTCTATGCAATGGACTAGCTCCATCCTCTAGGAGCTAGCGATGAAACAGGTGTAGATAAGCAACTCAAGAGATATACAAAAGACGGGGAAAAGTGTCTCCAATACAACGAATGAACTTCCAAAGCATCCAACATCTTGAGAGTAGCTGAATTTTTATTTCTAGAGACAAATCACTCAAACTGCAACTTGCAGATAAAACTTTTTGGAATCATTTCGAAGTGTGTTTTTACATGAAGGAATGTAGGCTTCACTCTTCCATCTCACAGAAACAAATCTTGAAAATATTCATCAAATTCTTCTTCCCTATTTACAAAAAAGTATACACATTAATTAAAATAAGCAATTAGAGAAAAAAACATTACTAGGTGATACATGAGATCAATAGAAATATTTTAATTCAATATTTGCTTATTTTTCTACCTATCGATATATTTCATGATTCATCTATTAAATAATTCTCAGCTTCTACATAACCAAAACTATACCCAGAAATGAAGATCTTTTATATGTTGGTACCGCTCCCTAAATGTATTTACTACCTAAGATTTTACTTTGAAGTACTTCGTAAAATGTTATTTCTTCACTTTTTTGGTTCACTTTATAACTTCTCTGTTCATTCTCATATTAAATTATAGTCTGATCAAGAAATGAGTAAAAAAGAAACTTTTTAAAGGAAATATACAAGTGTTACTCCTAGCCAATAGGGAAAATATGCTTAGGCTTCGAGTTTTTCTTACTAGAAGAGTAAAACAGTAAATGTACCAGCAGATTAAAACAAAGAACAAAACTCTGAAAAGAGATATCAAATAGTACATTACTGTGTTAAAAATACTATGAAAATTATAAAGTACTAATAAGAATTTAACGCTGGGAGCCACAGCGGTGCTGTGGAAACGGCAGGTTTTCAAGTCCAACAGTGTTTAAGTCCCAACTCTGTCACCTCTTAGAAGGTGAGCAAGTTACTTAAATTCTCTGGGCTGTTTTCCTTTTCTGTAAAATGGAGAACACTGTATTTCCTCATAGAGTTGCTATAAGGATTAAATGTATGCAAAGTTGTTTTTCCTCCTTCTGGGAATGGGGAAATCAAACTGAATAGTCAAATTCAGTGTACCAGTCTTTAGAAAATGCTTTTTAAATTGGAGATTCACAACTGGACTCTATCATTTTGGTTTTAAGTAACTGTAACTGCATCAAGCCATTACAACTATGTCAAAATTGAAAAAAAAATTTATAAAATCAGATAAATTTGATTTAAAAATTATCTGGAACTTGGTATTCCCTGTGCTACTGTCCCTTTCCCCTAGCATGACGGAAAAATGCAGTAGAATTCTAAAAATAGTAAGAACTTAAGTAAAATTAGCTGCATCTCTGTGTGAACTCCGATGTTTAGTACTTAATCAGTGTCAAATTTTTACAGTCACAGAGTTTGGGATTACAAAGCCTTCTTAAGATTTACTTATGTATCTTTATTGCTAAAAAGGTAAGTTGACTGTAAGACCTATTCCATCATTTTCAGCTGTAAAGCTATTCAAGGGGAAGTTATATGGTTGAAAGTTTAGTCAATGTTTAACTAAGAGAGCAATATTTTATTTATACCAGTAACTTTTTAATGTGATGCATAATGACCACACATGTGAGAATTCTTTGGCTAAAACAAATAAAACAAAAGGTCAAAGGCTACAGTAAAAATAATCTTGTTAAAAAAACCTCTTTACAGCATACCTGAGAACACACATTTAGCATAATCAGCAAGATATTTTATAATCAGCTTAACTCACTGAATTATGAGTAATTCAACAGGTCTCTTTCTATTATGAACCACATATGCTTAGAGACAAACAAAATGAGACTAAACTTTATTGAGAAGTTACCATATTTGTAGGTATTATACCATGTGCCTTACGTTTTTTATTTCATTAAACTTTAATAATAAACTCTATACAATAGGTATTATTTTATCCTCTTTTAACAGATAAAGTTCAAGTGGTGAACACCCCAGGTTATGACAAAAACTGGTAACATCCCAGCCCATATCCAGACAGCTCTTCCATCCAGATCAGAAAAAAACGCAGGCATTGAGTTATCTGTCTGTGTGGGCAAAGGGGTGTTGGCAAGTAAACCTGTACACCTGTATATGTCTTCGAGTAGCTCCCTCCCCTGTACAGATTTATGACAATCAGAACATCATGCATGAACTGCTCTGGAAGCTAGTAAACAACCATTCTCTGAAGGAATCTGAGCAAAAACCAAGTCATCCATTAGAGGTGAGGAAAGATTTACTCACCAAGATGAAGCTGAACAAGTTGGTTCTTCATAGCCACAAACAATGGCTGGGAATAATCTCTGATCTTACCAGGGTAGGTGGTCCTTGGCATTAAACAGACTTTCGTGATGATAAGTTTTTTCATTAACTGTTGTCAAGAGTGGCTGTGGTCATAGCTTCCTTAACTGATAAAAAGGGTATGTATTACCTATTTACGTAAGAACTTACTGTGATTTTTCATCGGTCTCTGGTAGGGGACCCTTCCAAAGTTCAGATTCTGAAGTACTTTCTTCCTCATCAGAGCTTCCTGTTCATGTAAAAGAGATTTTTTAAAAGACGGGAGTATTATAATTAAAACACATTTTGAACTACCCACCAATGCAATTAAATTAACTTCAGATTTAATTGCAGTTTAGCTTCAACTTTTATGGCTCTCTGGAAATTTAATTCACTCTTCCAGACCAATAAATTCTTTCTAAAAATAAATAAATAAGCTGAGGTATACCAAAGTGTCTCAGTAAAACGACCAAGGAGTTAAAAGCTCATGGAAAAACTTAAGTTACACAAAGTAGCGATTCCAATATTAACTCTAATAAAGGAATTATCTCTTGTAATAAACATGGTTGCCTTTGATGTAGTTTCTTATTTTTATTGGTCATACAATAGACATGCAAGTTAAGATTTTTGTAGAGAGTATACATTTACTTTAGGCTCAAGACCTCAAAAACTTAACTAGTTATGTAGGACTAAGCTAGTTAAATTATGAAAGAAAAGTCAGATATTTTAAAAATTAATGTTGATTATATTAATTAGAAGAGGCCTGTTACAGTGAACAAACAGAAATTCTCATACATTGTTAGGAGTAAAATTTCTATAAACTTTTTCTTGAGGAAAATCTAGTAATACAGATTAGTTTAGAATGTACATACCCTTTGACCAGCAATGCTGGGTTTTGGAATTTAATTATTTAGTTAAAATAAGCACCTCAGATATACATACAAAGATGTTCACTGTATGATGATAACAACAGAAGTAAACAACCTAAATCCCTATTAATTAGGGATTAAGGATTGGTTGAATAAATACTATGCAGCTATCGAGAGACCTTAGCATATCCGTACGTATCACCATGGAAAAATGTCTGTGATATGTTAAATTTTTTAAGTTACAGAAAGCACGACGTACGGTTAAACATTATGCAAATATCTACATATAGATATATAGAGAATTATATTTGTGTTGTGCATATATGTATTATAAGTTTATAAGGACCACACAGACTATAACAGTGACTATATTACCTGTGGGCCTGGGATACTTTCACTTTCTACTTTAAGCATTTTCAATTTTTTTGTATTTTAAACAATCATACACTACCTTTGAAGTAACTAAAAATAAGATACACCTATTTTTGAATTATGACAAAACATATGTTTCAAATCAACCACCTTATATTAGTCAACTAAAAATTATCAAGCAGTAAAAAATTATTATGAGGCAATAAAATTATATGCCACAATGTAATCACAGTAGTAAATAATCCCTCTCCAATAATGACCATTAGTCTAAAAAAGAACTGACACACACTTGGCCTAGCAGCACAGAACGTCAAACAGCATGTCCCTTAGTCAAATACAGCACAAAAATAAAACAGCACTGATTCGCCATGGTGGTTTTAGCCCTTCACCTGCTGGACTTTGCTCCTTCAATCAATATGTGTATCTGAACTTTGGTCCTAACTGAATCTGTTCTGGCCCAAATTCTAACAAAAATGGATCAAAAAGAGAGGGATGTATTTCTAATGATCTACAAACAAGGATAATAAAATTATAAAGCCTTTGGAAAAAGACTCCTACTCAATGACAGCCAGTGTCCCAAACTGAATTATGCAATAAGAATTAAGAGTCTTCCACTTTCATTTTTGTGGGAAAAAAAAGCACAGAAAAACTACGTAGGCTTAATAAAGTTATCACTATGGTGTAACCCTATTAACGATATAAGAGAACAAATTTACAATGCCTCTGAAAGTGGACAGCGAATTGCAAAAGGCCTTACAACCACCTGCTCTTATAGTCCTGCTCAAAAGTACTTCCCAGACACCAGCTTTCCTACACCAGTTCTCTGATGCCAGACAACCAAGTTTTCCTTAAAAAATCAAATCAGTTTAGACAACTGTCTCTGAAAGAGCACCTGCTAAAAAACTGGTGAAATATCTTTTGAGAAGTAAGTCTACAATATCGGACTACCTGACCTTTAAGGTCCCTTACAACTAACTCCATGAATCTAGCGTCTCCTATTTCCCTGAGGGTGACAATAACTACAAATCATTCCTCTGATAACTGCTATAACCTGCCAGAGGTGGGAGGGGTGTTGCTAAAGAAATAAAAATTAGTATGGTGGACAATACAAAATGACCCTCTTGCATCAGCGTCAAACCTATGCAAATCTGTTGGCAAGTAGGGATCAAAATTTAAGTCTTTGACTCTGTGTTGGAAGGGAATCATAGAGGTCTTTAATCCAACCCTTATCCAATGAACGAATCTTTTATTGTAACATCCCTGATAACAAGTGGCCATCCAATCTACACTTAAACATCTATTCACTACTTCCTGAAGCAGCACATTCCCCCATTCTTTTCTTCAGCTAGTTATGACAAGTTTTTCCTTAAATTAAGGCAAAACTCTGTCCTCAGCAATTTCTATCCACAGACTCTAGTTCTGCCAATCAGTCACCTATGTGGGCCCAAGGCAGGCAGCCCCAAGATATCTCACAACGGCACACTGATTATTTTCAGTTAAAATTACTTAGGAAACTGCCAGTGAAAAAACACTCCGACCTTTCTATTTCTAAAAGCAGGGACTAAATCTTCCAGGTGAAAGGTACCCTCCCTCCCTGCATCTGGGGGGCCCAGAATTCCTTTATTAGAATTAAAGGACCCAGAGCCAAAGAATGTGTGTAAACAAACCTTGTTGCCTCTTTTCTCATTCACTACCTAAGCCCACATTTTGTTTAGATGTCTCATTAACGTGTACCCAAACCTTGCTCACATTCCTTTCTAATGAGCACTTTTTCCCCTTCTGTCAATTTCTTCACTGATTTATTGTTTCTTTGTCTAAGAACTATAAAAGATACCTGGTTCGATCATTTCTTTGAGCCTCACTTTATGATTTGAACATCACATTATGACCTCTCATGTGCATATGTTTTTCTCCTGTTAATCTAATCTTATGTCGATTTTATTATTAGGCCAGCCATTCAGAATTTAAGAAGAGTGCAGAGGGTGGGGGTAAATCCCCCTGTCCCCCACACACCAAAAATAAGTCTCCCACATAGCAGTGGGTTTGCAAATATCTGGTTTCCATGTCTCCCTCCTGACCTTTCCCCCCATTCCCGCATCTTTCTCCAAGCTAAACATCCACAGTTCCTTCAACCTGCTTCCCACGACACAGCTTCAAGTTGTGTCAATACTGTGGGTTCTTTACCTGACTGCTTTAAGTTTTCAATTCCCTTTAGAAAGTGATGCAAACCACACACAATTTTCCTCATATTTTGAATAATAAAAGCAGGTCTATCATTTTGATTTTCCTGGTTATTATATATCTGAATATCTTGGCCTATTGAAGAAGTGGCAAATCTCCAATTATGACAACAAATAAACAGATCAGACTTTTATAGACTTAATTTTTGGTCTGACCAATTTAAGAGAGCAAATACAGAATCTGTTTAATATTTGGTATTTTTCTTTTATATTATAACAATTATAGCTACAGGTTATCAGAGACCTATTTTGTATCAGACACACACTTTACTCAAATGTTATCTCATTAGACTGATAATAATCCAACGAAGTCTCTTTACACCCATTTTACAGATAGACCTGAGACACAGATAGAGCATATCACTTAAATGTGGATTTGAATAATGTATCTGCCAAAATGTACCGAATAGACTTACATTTGACTCACTGATGAACTGTTACTAATCATATAGGTAAGAGGTCATAGACTTACCAACCTGTGTTTAATCCTAGTTCTGCCATTAATCAACTACTTGATCATAGGCAATTTATATACATGCATACCTCGTTTTATTGTGATTTTCTTTATTGTGCTTCACAGATGTTGGGCTTTGTTGTTTGGGTTTTTTTTTTTTTTAATAAACTGAGGGCAAGACCCTCCACAAACAAAAAGATTATGACTCATTTTATAGTAACATTGGCTTTACTGTGGTGGTAGGGAACCGAACCTGCAATATCTCTGAGGTATGCCTGTAAATCTCTGGGTCTCAATTTTCTAGTCTGCAAAATGGGATATTAAATGCCCATTATTAATATTAAACGAGATAACACAACTAAACCATTTGCCATTGTGGCTGACAAAGAACACTCAACAAATGCAAGTTATAATTCTTTTCCCCCACAGAAATTGGGTTTTTATTCATATATTTGGTTTTAATAATCCCCATGTCCAATGGGGGTAAAAGCGTAACTGAAGAGTACCCACATGTAAATGAAAAATAAGATTAGCGAAATTTGAGTTCTGAAATCACTGCCAAGGCCATCTAAGACAGACTGCTGACACCTGAGAGGACATCTGGGTTTGGCATACTGTACATAACAAGGCACATGTCTCCTACTCAGTATGGTAAGTGGCTTTTTGACTGTCAAGTGGGTAGCAGGTCACCTTGAGGTAGATAATGTGTTTCTTCAAGAAACAAACTACACTAGAGGTTCTTCACACTGGGTACAGTATTCTCTCCACTAACAGAAGTCTGACCTAGCGAGAGGTGAAGAGACTTAAGGCTACTTCTGGAAGATGGGGAAGATTACAGGGGCTAAAGGGAGGACTGTGGGAGAAGAAAGAGTACACAAAAGAATGAAAATAAATGAGTAAGTCAATAACTTTTAATAGTGAAAACGAATTGGAACAGGCAATGTTTTTTTCTACATTAAATAGGCCTTCATACCTCTCATTGCAATGTACTGCTGGAAATGGATAAAAACTAAAATAAAATTTCTCATTTTATCCTGTGTATGTTTTTTAAAATATATACATATTTACTACTTCACCCTCAGACAACATAAGTCTATCAGTTTCATGCCTGGCTATGTCCTAGAAACTGTCACTACACCTCACCCAGTTTAGATGAAGAAACTGCTGATAGATTAGGATTCACATGGGGAGAAAAAATCAGTTCTTTAAACACTTCAAATACGCTGAAAACAGAAATGGTGTGAACAAAATAATTTCTAAGGAATATGTGTATTCCTAAACTAGAGAAATGCCTCCACTGATAATACCCTTCTTCATTACATTTTTAAACACTAAATCTTTTTTTTGAAGATTTTATTTATTTATTTTTAGAGAGAGGGGAAGGGAGGGAGAAAGAGAGGGAAAGAAACATCAATGTGTGGTTGTGTCTCGTGTGCCCCCAACCGGACCTGGCCCACAACCCAGGCATGTGACCTGGCTAGGAATCCTTTGGTTCACAGGTTGGTACTCGATTCACTGAGCCAAACCACCCAGGGCAGTAAATACTAAATCTTTTAAATAAATTTCTATTTTACTATTTTTCTCAGTGCAAAATTTTGATTACTAAACACTTAAAAATTCTCCTTAAGAATTATAATAAAACGTTAATAATGTTTATATTTGAATGGTGGGATTTGAAGTATTTACTAATTCTTTTCCTGAGTCTGACACAGTAAACACATTATTACTCTAAAATCAGAAAAAAAATTAATTCCTAACTTTATAAATGTCCAAGTAAGCCTAGATGTCTTAAATATCTGAATTTCTATAAAATAAGTCCAGATATTATAAAATGAATTAAATATGCTATTGATTAATACTTTATTGTTAGGCCCTAAGGCTACGGCAAAGCGTTTAAGAAACTGATCACTGTGTTGCTGCTGAGGTGCAAGGGTACTGTTTGTTAGGCCACAAATGGATGCCCCCCTTTACAAACCAACAGGAGGTTCCACTCTCAAAACTCAACCTAGTAAAAGCTAAACATCCTTTATGTTCTCTTTATCATCATATGGGTATAATTAATCTTTGTACTGGTGGTTTTCTACTTTGGTTTGGTTGTTAGGAAAAACAGTGACAAATTTGTGTTCTACCTTTGCAATCATGCAGGACTTTTTGGTAAACATTTTTCTGTATTAATTTCACCTCTAGCTTTATTTTGCTATTCTATATTATTTTTCCATTTTTTGATGTCTTTAAAACTTTTTATTGTATATATTTTTGTAAGTCATTGTGAATACTTTGTGGAAAGCTACAGGGAAAAAATATAATAAAATTTGTAGCAAATATTCTATCAAATCTAACCTGGTTTGATCCAATCTTGTGAAAACCTTATAATTAAAAAACTAACCAGTAGCAACGAGTTGCAAACATTTGCTTTTCATGCACGAATCACACACTTCACTTGATCAAAATCACCAAACGACAGACATAACTCAGTCCTGTGCAATATAAGCAACATTTCTTAAATCTTAAAACCCACCTCCCCAAATCTTTTTCCAATGCAACCCCATCTCTCCATTTCTCTTCCTTCATACCCCATAATGTCAAGTTGAAATGTGTATACACTGCATTCCTGGAGAAAATCTTATGCTCTTCTATATGTAAAATATGAAACTTTTAAATGTTCTCAATTGGGTAAGAAATCATACATAACTGGTCTTTTTCTGTGATTTTCTCACATAGTACAAAAATAAAAAATAATTTACATCACAGCAGGTCATAATTCATTGGAAACACAATTGCAAATAACTTGAATCTACATCTTTTTATTAAATGAAGAGATACTTGATACTTACTGTTTACAGAATCTTCTGATTTCTTTGAGGATGAATGTCCTGAAAAGGAAATGGCATTGTTTTGTTAAGAGCCATCCTGTAGTGGTGAAACAGTTGTAGCTGTAACCAGAATTCTTCCCAACAGTCTAGTTTAATTTATAGTCTTACAGAAAAGCACTTCATGGTTTTCCAATCTTTCATGTTCCTTAGACTTATCTCTCTAATTAAAATGTCAGATTTTTTCGAGGAATTTTTATGCCCTCATATGAAATAGAATACCTAGCACAAAGCTTAAAAAACAGTGAACCAATGGAACCAATACTTTATCTATATAGATGTTTAACATCTGTAACATCTGAAAGCCATGTACAAATAAATACTCATTTTTCACAATATTTTTTCAAGGATTATATATAGGTGAGAATTAGTTCTCAGTAACTGAAAATCACATATATAATTATGTCATAAAACTAAAACATTCGATTCTACAATAGTTGTCAAATGATTTCTTCCAAAGGAAAAGTGCAGGTGCTTCTGAAACGTCTAACAGGAGTCCAAGCTTGCCTGGTTCAGTTGATCGAAGGGTATCAGGAAAGGCCTTGCCAAGGAACAGCTTGTGGATGGGGTGCTGGTGGGAGGGTTAAGACCCTGGAGTTTCTGTCAAGACATTTTACCTAAGTACCTAGTTCATACCTACCAAAGCAGACTGGTCCTCAAGGTCAAGCTACTGATCTGTCTTTCTTAAACTTCCTCTCCATTCATTCAGCCATCTAGATGTTCAATTATCTATCCCTCCATCCACTGATAACCCAGAGCTATGAGAATAGATAGGATCACACAGGAAGTGGGGAGTGGAAGGGAAAGAAGGGAAATTACATAACAGTCGGAGCAACTCCAACATCTAAGGATAAGTAAGACTGAGGAGGAATTCTAGTCAAAAAAGGTGAGGAGAAGCCAGAAAGATAGAAGAAAATCAAGCAAGCACATGGTTTTGAGAAGGAGTGTCTACAGTCCAAATACAGCTATTAAGCATTTATTAATTACAATTCAAGTTTGGGCCAAATTAAGGTGGTCTGGCAAGACAGTGGCACATCAAGATCAATCTAGCTCCAGATAAGAAGATATTAAAGAGTTTCACATGGTTTCCCTATACGTTTGCTAAAAGGTAGTCACTTTCTACTTTATACCATATAAATTGAAAAATATCCTGTACCCTGCTATCAAAGTTGCTCTAAATAAAGAATAAATAAGATGTTTCAATTCCATTGTACTTTGGTTTTCTATCTCTGAAGTTGCCTGAAACAATCTTTAAAGTCTCTCATTTTCTCATTGTTTATTATTTACACCTAACATGTGCTAATGGGTCCTGGGGATATATCAATGAGCAGACAGTATCCCTGCCCTCCTTGGGCTTTCATGTAATTGTCATATATGTCATAAAGGAAAAGTTCCAGGGCTGTGATATAATTATCATGGGAGCCCTAATTTACTAATAGATCCATGGTCAGGGATGGAATCAGGAAAGGATCCCTGAGGAAGTGACATTTAAGCTTAGACCTGAAGGATGAGTTAGGATGGGACTGGGGTTTTAGGAAGAGAGGAAATAGTATCTGTGTAGTCCCTAATTTAAAAGAAATTTGAAATTTCCAGAAACTGAAAGGCTATTTGGGTAAAGTGTGAAAGTGAAGTAGAGAGTGATAAGAAAAAGGCCTCGTGTGCCAGATCATTCAAAGCCTTTGGGCTTCGTGCAGGATTTTGGTTATTATCCTAAGAACAACAGGATACCACTGCTCTATGGCAAACGGAGTTAGAGGAGGGAAGGTGGGAAGTCAAGACAGTAAAGGAACCAGTAGGGAGAACAGAGCAGTAGTCCAGAAGAAAAAACACAGTGGTGTGAACCAGGGTGGAGAGAACTTGAGAAATACATAACCTAGGGTAAAACTGATAGAATTTGGTGACAAGTTTAACATAAATAATGAGAAAAAAGAAAGCATCAAGGATAATGTCCAGATTTCTGATACTGCTCTCTAGGTTGACAGAGATGTCATCTACTAAAACATGGAAACTAAAGGAAGAATATTTATAAGGAAGATCACATGTATGTATAATCTGAGACATCCAGCCATCCCTCACCCCAAGTAGCCAGCTACCTAATTATCTGTTTTGAAGGTACTGAATAAATTTTAACAAGAAAGGGATTAATTAGTTCATCTTTTATTTGGACTATGCAACAATTAACATGGTATCATACTATGATATGAATGCAACAATATTATGTAATACAATAACGAATGCCAACAAAATTTTCAAATATTTTAATAGTACATCAGGGTAAATAAAAAATTTCAAAAATTCAAATGAAATTAAAATATATTTTGGAGTTAGTTAATGATTAAGAAAGAGACAAAAAAGGTATTCTCCTTCAAATACCATTTCTCAATAAACAATAGTATTTTCTTCTCACCATCTATCAATTTTACCAAGTCGAAAACTTGGCAGTACTACATGCTTAAATATAACATGCAAGAAGAAAAAATATGCACATAAGAATGTAACTTAGCTAAAGATCTTCACAGGTGGAGCAAGGGAGCCCTCTTCTGCCGAGGTAACACTGGAATCAATCTAATTCAACCTACGATTACCTACTTAATTTAAGTCTGATTCACTCTAAGTTACAGCCAATCTGACTCTATAAGGGACTGAAAAAGCAACTAGCGGTAACCTTTATAATAGCTAATTGGGGCAAGTACAAAGCAAACTGCTTGCATGTATTATCTCAACTTCTAAACAATTCCATAAGGTGATTATTGTACTATTATCATGACCATTTTACACATGAAGAAATGAAGGCTTACAAAGCCTAAGGATTACTAGGAAAGAAATAAGTGGCTGACTAATAAATTTGAATTTAATAATTACCCCGTATATGTGCACAGCACCATGCTAGGTTCTGATGACATTTATATCATTTTCTATCATTACAAGAAGCTCATAAACTAGTGAGGAAATCACAGACTGGAACAATTGAAATCACAGTGTTATAATTTTATACTGACCTATAGATTATGTACTGTTTTAGTGTTCAAAGTGCCTTTTACATTCTTGATTCTCCACAATAAGTTCAAGCAGTACAGAGGTCAAAGTGTTCACATCACCCCTACTTACATAGGGAAAGTAAAACTCAAGAAGTTCAGTAACTTGCTCAAAGTAACAAGTCTCGAAGTGACAAATCCAGCAATCAGAAGGCTGTTTGCAATATTATACCTTCTGCCAAAAATGAATCAAAACCAACCTTGTTCTTGAAACTCCTGTAAGTTACTATAAATTCATATCAGAATTCTCCAACCAGATTCCTTTCAACCACTATAAAACAGAATTCTAAACGCATTTACCAATTAAATTCTACATTTGAAACACATGGACGATTATACTTCATGTTAAAAAATGTGAGTAGATATTATATCCTAATTCCCCTTTACCTTTATCCTTTTTCTTAGAGGTCTCTTCTGCAGAAGATAATCTGGATTTTTTATGTGCTGACTCTTCACAATCTTTTATTTTATCCTTCCTTTTTTTGGACTTGACTTCTTTTCTCCTTTATGTTGAACAACATAAAATTAAAGTTAACTTTTTCAACTGACCTTTACAAAAATTAAAACCAATTAGAAAAAAAATCAAAGTGCTTATTTTTATAATGTAATTTACATAAGGAAATTGTAAATATTTTAGGTTAGTATATTATTTAAGACAATTCTGTAAGACAATAAAGCCTGAAAACTCTGAGACAAAAAAGTATCTTTTGTAAGTCCTCTATACAAACCTAAGAAAACATGTCATATTTTTACTTATTTCCTTCTTTTTATATTCTATTACTCAGCCACTTAAAAGAAAATTACAAAACAATTTCATTTCCCTCTACATAATTCATATTTGCCTACACTTTGAAAAAAACACATACAACAAAAAGAAACCACTGTGATAGTTCTATACCAGCAGTAAACAGAAAATTCTTCTCTTAAGAATAAAAGAATATATTGGGTGGGGCAAAGTAGGTTTATAGTTGTTTGTATGGAAAATAATACAATGATTAACAAATAATATTACAAGAATAAACTCTGTGTTTCACAAGTTCACAACTGTGAAACTACTTTTGCCACAACCTTTAGTAAAAGTATTGTAGAATGAAGGTGGAAGGAGTTATTGTTAACTCATACATCTACTTTGGACTATTTATCCTTTTACTGTGGTAGTTTTATTTCTTCTAGGCCAGGTTTACAAGGTCCTCAGTGCCATGGCTGGCAAGCAATTTACTTTAATTGGTTAAGAAAAGAAATACTTAACAGAAAAATATGACAGTGCTGAAGCTCAGACAAGGAAGGGAAGATGATGAGGCAACAGAGAGGGTTACTTTCAAAAAACGTATACATTTTCCAAAAATTAAGGTATTATGCCAAATATTATAATACTATTTAAGACAGTAACCATTTTTTACCTCTTAAGAATCATTTCAAGTTTGAAATGAAGCTTGAAAGTCAAGATCAAATAAACATCTTTGATCTTTCAGTATCATTGATACAGAGGGAAAATAATGGTTTAGGCTATTCAAGTAACCTAAAACTTTCTGCTAATTTTAAAAATTAAAATATTATTAATTATTTAATACCTATTTTAATGGCTAAAATATTAGGGTACATTTATAACATAGCTGATTTTAAAATTAATAGACTAATTTATATATGCTATAAAGTTACAGAATCTTACTCTTAGACTTCCAACTGCCATTCAGAACATGACACCTGATCTCCGCGATCATGACAGGGCCACACAGACTTTGTCTGAACATCTTCGTGCTAAGGACTCCACTCTGTTTGACTCACCATATGCCAGGCTCTGTGCCAAGCGCTTTATATACACTTTCATCTAATCCCCACAATAGCCTTAGCACCCTCATTTTAGAGATGATAAAACTTGAGTCTCACACAGGTGAAGCAGCTTGACCACAAAGAGGACTAGTAAGTGGAGTAGCTGAGAGGAATACACAGGGGTCTAATTTCAAAGCCCACACTCTTACATATACTGCAGATTACAGAACACTGATACCCTCCCCAACTCAGTGTGCAGACACATATTGACAAACAGCTAAATGTGTAAATGTGACATGAGAATTACATTATGAAGATCTGCATCATAATATAGCTTCTAAGAATATTACAGTATCTGAACACTGACTCCGAACCAAAAATTCTATGATCTATCTACCACCCTGCACAGGCTTTCACATTTAAAACTGCTTGGCTAGAGTAGGGCCTGGCAAACTTCCACTTCCCTCATCTATATGGTCATAAAGTGATGCCAGATATTCTAGATAATCAACTAATTAAAACATCAACCACTCACAACTACATTTAGACATCCAGTGCAGGTGAGTACATCCAAGACTATGAAACATTAACAGCAGCATTTTAAAAGACAGTATTACCTGCGATGAAAATTTAATTTAAAGGAACATTCCTGGCATAATCCTAAAAAAAAAAAGTTACACAGATGAATATGAATAACTGCACTGCTACTGTACCTTCAGTATCATAAATTATCACTTTTCCTCATATCTTTTACAAGAAACAATCTAAAGAAATCAATCCAATTCTCCCTACCTCAAAAAATGCATGTATATAATAAATATTAGAATGCTTGAAGAACTGACATCCTAACATTACTTTAGAAAAATGTGCTGTCAATTTATTCTAAAAGCAATAGGGAGCCTCATATCAAAGACATCTAATAACAACAGTATGGGTATAGTCATTTCCTCTGAAGCACTCTAGAGTTTTCAAATGGAAGAGCTTTTCAAAAACTTCCACAATTGTGGCCTCTTCTTTTGCCTTAATCTCAGTTCACACTAGCTAACTTTTCCTCATGAGCACTTCCAGGAGGAACTCAGAAACCAGTCTGTATTGTGCATTAAGCAGCATATGGGGAAATTCACGACTTCTTTCTGGAGCAGGCAGCACACTCTGAGGGCACATTTATTTAAGACCCAGAGAAGGTTGTTAACGTATTGGAGAGAAGATGCTGACATACCACAGCTTAGGGGAAAAAATGAATGAATGACAGAGTCTAAAACATGCATATTAAAGAGAAACTACTATATTCTGGGGTATAACCCTAGGCTTTTAAGACTGATATCAAGGACAATTATGCCCTCCTAAAATTTTTTTCTTTATTGACACAAAGAGAGTGTATTTATTTATTATCCCTACCACAACAGTATGGCTATCAGCTAACATGATATTTTACAGTGCCTTTTCTGATACTATGCATCTCACTTTACACTGGTGACATGCTTAAGTTAACGAGAAGAGATCTTCACTTTACAAATAGAATTACATTTGGCATTAGAACTGTTTCACTTAAATGTCACCATAATGCTGAGAATATAAAAATTTTAGGCTCAAGCATTGTTTATGACTTTGGGAAGCTCTTAGAAAAAGAGCACTTATAGGAAGATACATTAAAATTTTTTAATTGAAACTTAAATTAGTCTATATATTTTTTCATGTAGTAATATTGTTTTATTGTTGTGCAAGTACAGTTTTCTGCCTTTTCCCCCTACCCCAGCTCAATGCCCTAGCCCTCCCCACCTCCCTCCCATCTCCACCCCCCTTGTTATTGTCCATGTGTCCTTTATAGTTGTTCCTACAAAAAATTAGTCTACATATTTTAAACTCTAAATTATTACATAAACTTTAAAGAAACCAATTATATCCAACCTTGAATCAACTTACTTAATTTAACAAGTGCATTTCTCTTTTCTCCATGCTCAATATAACCAAAATTAACTTCCCAACTCTTTAAGTTGTCTTTTTCATCACAATATTTATTTCCACAGAAAAACTGGCCTGCAAAAAAGGAAGGAATTATTAGCTATAATAGGTGGTGATAATATTTATCTCTATAATCTGGTATCTCTGAAATTTATTCTTAACATATATAAATTTTTAGTTCTATAAAGTCAGCATTAATAAACAACTGATCACAATAATTATAAATGCTCAACAAATCCGTATACAAGTATCAAATTAAAGAGCTGAATGAACTGTTGAAAAAAAAATCAGTCACGGAATTTTTGCTCAATAGGTAAGTCGACTGTTTGTATTTACATACAGAGTTTTAGTGACTCCCTGTTAGGGAATCTTACACTTTGGAAACTGGTAACACTAAGAGTGTATTCACTAATCCCCTAAAAGAATAAATGTATTTTCCAAAGTACATGCACATACACCTAGGTGAATCCTTTTCAATATTTCATAGTAATATCAAAATTGATATTTTTAAGTATAAGATAATGGTATTTAAGTATCAGCATAAAATGGCATTTAAAGCACATTTTTAAATGCTAGCACTTTGAGATAAGTAGAATAAGTAATCAAACCCGATGCTCTAAATTTTAAAATCACTTGACACTAAAATCAATACCACATTATCATGTCAACTGTACATTAAATGCTTTTGCAAAAAAGGAATTAATACTGATGATCCGAGAGGGGAAAAAAAGCAGCACAATTATTAACTTTGACAGGAAAAAAAAATCAAACTTTTATTTGTACAAATAAAAAATTTGTATCTCAATAATCTGCACTACCAGGAACCTGAAATTCTCACACAAAAATTATCAAAATCAATTTTGAAAATTATCTGTCCAAAAGGCTGATAACTTTTCTAAAAGGGCACTTTTTACTTATTCCAAATGAATATTTTATTAATAATCTGTACGTGTTTAGTAATGGCTCTATTGCTAAAACAGCAAAACTGTAACTTTATAAATCACAGCAATAGCATTTTCTACCTTTCCCCACTAATCCTTTCTTCAGTTACATGAATTTAGAGAATGTCCATCAATTGTTTTAAAAGGCAGCATTGTTCACCATCATCTGAAAATTCCATTCAATAAAAGTACAAAATTTTAAAATTGGGATAGACATTTCAATATATCTCACTGGTTTAGGCAAAAACAAACAAAAATGTAATTTTAAGAAAAGTTTAAAAAGTTTATTTAAATTTATTATTTTTCTTGTCCTCTAAAGTAGTTCCATGGCTGATAGATATTACTTATATAAAGAAAAAAATTTTTACTGTTTAATTGCATAAACAATTTCACACCTGATATAGATATCCAAGTTGTGGAAGATGTATATACGAACCACAGTGATGTTATAAATGTTTAATCATTTTTAAAATGTAACCTTTATTTTCAGTTAAAAATTTTTTAAGTTATTATTTTAAAATCATTTCCTGTTCTGGCTGGTGTGGCTCCGTGACTGAGTGCTGGCCTGCGAACCAAAAGGTCACCAGTTCAATTCCCAGTCAGGGCACATGCCTGGGTTGCGGGCCAGGTCCCCTGTTGGGGGTGTGCAAGAGGCAACTATATATCTCTCACACATTAATGTTTCTCTCTCTCTTTCTCCCTCCCTTTCACTCTCTCTAAAAAAATAAATAAAATCATTAAAAAATTATTTCCTAAATGTTCCTCTGTAGTTTTCATAACATTAACATTACTTGTTATTACAATTAAAAATGCAATTATCAATAGAGAATTTTTTTTAAGATTTTTATTTATTTATTTAATTTATTTTATTTAAGATTTTCTTTATTTATTTTTAGAGAGGGAAGGGAGGGAGATAGAGAGAGAGAGAAACATCAATGTGCGGTTGCTGGGGGTTACGGCCAGCAATCCAGGCATGTACCCTAGCTGGGAATCAAACCTGCGACACTTTGGTTTGCAGACCGCACTCAATCCACTGAGCTATGCTAGCCAGGGCTATTTATTTATTTTTAGAGAGGGAAGGGAGGGAGAAATAGAGAGAGAGAGAAACATCAATGTGTGGTTGCTGGGGGCCATGGTCTGCAAACCAGGCATGTGCCCTGACTGGGAATCGAACCTGCGACACTTTGGTTCGCAGCCTGCGCTCAATCCACTCAGCTACACCAGCCAGGGCTCAATAGAGAATTTTATAGCACAATACAGTATAGAGATATTAAGTATTCAGAAAAAATTTATGAATAGATTACAACAATGCATAGAAAAAGCATTTACTGATTGCCCAACAAGTGTCTAGCTTCTGCTGTAAGATTAAATATTTGGGCTCAATCTCAGTGACTCCCCGAAAATTCTTTTAGGTTCAAAGTGATATTTCTACTTTCAAAATGTGGATTTGACTGGAGGACAGTAATACTTTATCGTTATTCAAAAAAACCGATAAAGAGAAAAACTCAAACATTCATCCACTGATAGTTAAGATGCTATAAAATCTTTTAAACATTTTCTACTTATCCTCAACTGAATGTTCTAAAAGCAAAAATTCTAATAAAAGTAAAAATCTAAAGCATTATATTATTTTGACCTTTGCCAGTAATATATCCTAAATACACCTTTTCTAATTTTACTTTTGTAGATAATCACTCACTATATACCTTAGGACTACTCTTACCCAATGACTTCAATTCAATAATGTAACAAAATAACCTTTTCCTATTCAAAAGTAAAATTAAAAAAAAATTACCTTTTCCTGAAATTACTTCTTTTTCTATTCTCCACCTAAATCCAAACTGACAAGAAAAAAATTACATTTATGCCAGAGTAAATTTAAACATTATTTAAATTGTATATAAATCTAAACATGGAGCCCACAATTGACATAATTACATTTTTCAACCTAAAAATAAACCTAATTCCCATTATGATAGCTTTTTCTCTGCTTATAGGATTCCAGGTACTTAACAATACATTTGAACAATTACCAACTTATCTGTTAGGAAACAATTTTCTTTACTTTTAAAAGTTAAGGTGCCAAGCCACAAGACATCTCAATTAATTAAAAAAAAAGTATAACCTGTTTTATAACACTGACAAAAAACAGAAAAAGAGGTCATGGTCCAGTAACGAGGCAGTATTCTCAGTGCAAGAGTGCAGCCTTTGGAGTCAGACTCTTTGGGTTTACTTCTTAGGTCTACCACTGAACAGCTCTGTAATACCAGAGATGTTATTTAATCTATTTGTTCCTATTTCCTCACGTGTAAAGTAGAGTAATACGAGTACCTACCTCTTTTGGTTAAGAAGTTTAAATGGTATAGTACATATCATGTATTTAGAATAGTACCTGGTGCATAGTATACCACTAGTTAGCAAGCTACCGCCCACAGGCCGGCTGCCTGTTTTTATAAAGTTTTACAGAAACACAACCACACCCACTCACGCAGGGGTGGCTCTTTTCCCACGACAACAGCATAGTCACGAGCAGGAAAGCATAATGGTACCGTCTGGAGCCCTACAGCAGACGGTTGTAAAACTTCCCTTCAGATTCCAAAAAACAACTTTCCTTTTTTTTTTTTGGCTCAAAATGATTTTCTCCACTGCCTTTTAAGATCTTTTCATATGCTAATTTACCATAATTCCAGTTAGTAGTATAGTTTTCTATTCAGTTTATTTTTATAATGGTTAAAAGCTCAGCTCTCACGAATGGTGATGGAAGGATACTTGACTTGGGGTGGTAAACACAAAATACAATATACAGATGTATTCTACAACTGTACCCCTAAAACCTATAAAATTTTATTAACCAATGTTGCCCCAATAAATTCAATTAAAAAAATAGCTAAGCTCCACAATTATACAGACCCAAAGCAAGCTCTACCATTCCATAACTGGTTCTATGGCCTTGGGAAAGGTACTTAACATCTCAATCCATTTCCTTATTATAAGAATCCTAGTCTCACAGGTTGCTGTATTAAGAGAGATAATTCAGATGAAGTATTCAGTGACTGGCTAACTTTGTCATTTTTATTTTTTTAAACCACTTATTACTTGAATTACACAATCTTGTACTTTAAATGCAAATGAGGGCACAAAATATTTCAAAATATTCTGATTAAAACACAAAGAAAATAGCCCTGTCTGGGTAACTGATTTGATTAGAGCATCATCCCAAAACACCAAGACTGTGGGTTCGATCTCTAGTCAGAGCACATATAAAATTAGCGTTGGCCAGATGGCTCAATTGGTTGGAGCACTGTCCCCGAACACCAAAAGGTTGCAGGTTCAATCTCTGGCCAGGGCACATGCCTAAGTTACAGGTTCAATCCTGGGTCAGGGTGCATGCAGAAGGCAACCATCAATGTTTCTCAGTCACATCGATATTTTTCTCTTTCTTTCTCTCTCCCTTCCTCTCACTCTAAACTCAATGAAAAACATACCTTCTGGTAAAGAAAAAAAAGAATCAACCAATGAATGCATAGTAAGTGGAACAACAAATCAGTGTTTCTCTAATTAAAAAAAAGAATATCTTCCCAGTCTAGAGAAAAAGAAACAAAAAATTCAAAATAACTGTTTAATTTTATTTTTAAAACTATACATGTATGTAAGTATTGCTTTCCATCCAACCTATGCTGGGATGTCCATTAAAACACAAATGTGTAACATAATAGTTTCCAAACGTTTCTTTCATTCATAAATCTGTTCAACAAGTAACTATTAAGCAGCTCCTTACTGGGCTAGGCATTCTGCTGAGGATAAAGGGTGATTATTAAAATAGTGTCTGTCACCATGAACATTTTAACCTTATAGGGAGATAAGAAATGTCACAAGCAACTGCAGTATGTCCTAATGGTAAAGATTATAGAGATTTTGCCTCAGTATGTTTTTATATTCTTTACTGAAGATATAAATTTTCCTGCTGATAGGCTGGATTTACTCAGGGCTTGGTGCTGAGCCTCTTCTTACTCTACCTTCTAGCACAAAGAGCTCACATATGGAAGCAATGAGAGAGAAGGATTCTAAATTCCTGACAACACAGGGTTCCATGCCATCTACTTGGACTTTTACATAAAAGAAAAATAAACTTCTAGCTCATTTAAGCCGATGTTCTTTGGGAGTGCTGCTTGGTTCTTTGGGAGTGCTGTTCCCTGCAGCTGAATCTAATCTTAACAGCTGAATCTAATCTTAACTGGAGCCAAACAAATTCTCAATGACGAAAGAAAACAAGGAAATGGAGGTGTGGGGCAAAGGTTGGAATTCACTAAAAATGCCTAAGTATCTGCTATATATAGTAGGCACTGAGCTGGGAGCTGGTTAATTAAAAAGAATAAAATACTGCCTTTGGGTAAATAGAACTGTGAGAAAACGCATTCTTGCAAGGAAATCAAAGGTACTACTGTCTCCAACACCTCAAACACTGTACACCAAAAACCAGTCATCCACCTTTCCCCTCGTGTGGGGTAAGGAGTAGATGGGAAATCTCTGTATCTTCTCCTCAATTTTGCTGTGAACTTAAAACTGGTCTAAAAAAGATAAAGTCTTAATTTTTTAAGACAGATCCCCCTCCCTCCATATTTTATATTTCTCTAATATTCACACTCAAAACCTGAGAGTCGTATCGACTTACTTGCACTAACCCTCACATCTGACTATTCATCATGTTCTAATAGGAAAATATAACTTGTTTGAAGATTATCCTCTTTAAAGTATGATTTCCAATAACATCCTGTGTACTTTCAAATGGAAAATACAAATATTTAATTATTTACTATGTATACATTCTCCCCTTAACTGTTTTTTTTTAAGAGCAGACACCATGTATTAATCCATGCCACTCAGCCTAGTCCTCAATAAATACTGAAAAGCAATCAATACATGAGGCACAGTTGAAAAGCCTGCTTTGTCATGTGCTCTTAGAAAGACCTATTTTTCACATTCAACTTGCAGTGTAGTAACTTCAATTAACTCCAACTGCTGTGGTGCTTTTTGGATTCAATATGGTGATAACTAGTACAGATATGAGAGCCAGTTCACAAGAAACTGAGGAAGTCTTTGGGATACACCAAGTGCATGGGTTTGTAAACAGGGTTATAAAAACGGACACTAATACTATCTAATGGAATACTGTAAAGCAACCCACATGTTAAAGGCACTAATGAAAAATTAAACCAACGATGGTTCTGAGATTTAACAATTTAAATAAAAACAAAATCCTTATGATAAACAGGTTGTCTTTCTTAATATAAATGCACATTACCCAAACACAGATTTATGCAACATTCCCTCCTCTCTCATTTCAAACTGAGACCATATGTTCTTGGGTCACCTTCCCTAGCTGAAAATGTAAAATTTGAGATAGGAATAAAAATCCCTTTAATATTAACTAAAGTAAGATGTAAAGTGAGAATGAAAATCAGCTGTTATAATTAGTACTGATTAGAGTTAATTTTACTAGAATAGACATTTACATAACAAAAGATGTGCATCTGCCTCTTTATAAATGGTAATCAATTTGGAAAATACAGCCTATCAATTTCATCTGTGAAACAAGACATCATTCTGCCCTGTCAAATCATTCATTATAATCACTAGAGGCTCTAGATTAGACTGAGGAACAGGATCCAGTAGCCACTTGTGTTTAATTTTAGGCTTTTTTGCCTCAGCTCACAAAGAAGCACCCTTGACTGAGGGGCCCTTTATAAATTCCACAGCTGCAGAGGTTAAAATGGCCCAAATGATACTTCATAGAAACAAGGCAATTTAGATTAGAATAGCATCCTTAAAAGAATAATGTGGGGCATGCTGATGTAATAAAAAGAAACAATACACTTGTATAAGAACCTTCTCTATTAAACATTTGGAAGGCATACCTTATTTTCTTTGTATCTACTGAGATCTGCTATGCAGTATTCCTTGAATAATTTATCGTAGTATTTCTTTGCAAGTCTCTTCTCCCTAGATTTATAAAAAATACAAATCTTCATTTAGAAATCCAATTATAGTTTGCTACTTGGAAGCAACATCAAATAAATAACACATAATATAACAATTACTGTTTTAAAAGAGGTCTATTACTTATATGTGCAAAGAATACCTGAATATTAACTATTAAAGTTGTTCTCTCAGGGAGAAGATCTGGAATACTTACAGTCAGACATGGGAAAGGGTCTTACTCTTCACTTTTTACCCTTTGTAATGTTTGGATTTTTAGAACCATTTTCAGGTATTGCTTTTTCCCAAAATATTTTAAAAATTTAAAAAGAAGCACACATTACAGGACAACAAACAATATTTTTAAAGTGTGTTTTAAAGATAAACTCAAGCAGTAAGAAGTCAGTTAAAACTGCTAAAAATTACCAAAAGAACCAAACTAGATTCAGTAATCTGAGGAATGGTTTTATGTCCTCAATTCAGAACAAATCTATGCAGGGTAGGACAGACAGGATGAAAGCATTTGATGCATTATGCATCGATGGCTAAAATTACCAGTTCATGTCCATTTCATCTTCCTCATTCCATAGGAATCTATGATTTTCTCGTATAACATCCATGTCTGTTTTGTCATTTTCCCTGGAAAATAAAATGATTTTAATTTAATGTAAACACAGAATTAGTCAATTTAGGAGGTCAAACAGTTGTGATATTTTTAAACACCTGAGTAAAAGATAACACAAAAAGATAAAGACAGTTTTATTTGTATGTATATATGTACATACGTTTGTAAAAACTATTTCAGTACTTTTTCAAAAAACACTGTGAAGAGTGCTATACAGAAGAAACTTAAATGGATAAGAAATCCATCCATTTCTGGCACTGGTTTCAGTTATAAACATGATGCTAAAAAAACAAAATGAGGATAAGAAATCTGAGTAAACATTAAATGGAAGAAAAAATGTATGACAGTAAGTTTCAGAATCTAAAAAAAGTAACACTACCCTATTGAGATTTAATTTAAAAAACATATATAGAGTTTTCCATACCTCATTTTTCTACAGCTTCCAAGGAAGACTGAGTAAGGAAGAGAGCTGAAGGGTACGATTTTCCTAAATACTACAATAGACTGGGGATAGAACAAGGGATTGTTGGGAAGTATAGGACAAACTGAGAGGGAGATTAGTCTGGGATAGATGACACGGTATGAAGTTTTTTAGGGCTCTCCCAATTCAGAAAATTGTTAAGTTGGGGAAAAAACACACAAAACCAAAAGGCTCTGACAAGAAAAGCCTCAAACATAGGGAGCAATTTCATGTGTGAGAAATATTAGAAACAGGTTTCTTGTTTGCCCTATCTTTATCTTTTTATCCTCACCCAATGACATGCTTACTGATTTTAGAGAGAGGGAAAGGGAGAAAGAGAGAGGAGGAGAGAAACATTGATGTGGGAGAGAAACACTGGTCAGTTGCCTTTCTCAAGCACCCTGACTGAGGGCCGAACCTGCAGCCCAGGCATGTGCTCTGACCAGGAATTGAATGTGGGACCTTTCGGTTTATGGGATGATGCTGCAACCAACTGAGCCACACCAGCCACGGCTGCCCTACCTTTTAAAAGGCAATCCCAAACACTGAGGTTTAAAAAGTTCAAAGATCCTCTCAAAACTAAACAAAGCACTCAAAGCTGTATAATCCGGGACATGTGTATTCCTCACATAATTGTTATTGACAGGGCTACTACTGACAGAGGAATGGGGTCGATTAGAAGCTACTTAGCTGGAAGCTATGGATGGTCTCTCCACATTATGATATAACAAGGAAGTCAGAACGGAGAGCAGAGGAAGATCTCAGAATCAGATGACATAGCAGCAGTGGGTCTTTGAAAGTAGTTCTGTATAAACTTCATGACACTTACCCTGATCGCCTGAAATCTTCTTTCTTGCCACCATAGTATAAAATATAGTCATTTACAAACTTTGTATGCCTTTGATACTGAAATGCAAAAAATTAAGGATTTTACTTGTTCAACAGTTGAGCGACGTCCAAGATATATTAGTGAGTAGGAATAAAAAGCATAGTATGAATCTACTTAGTTTTTAAATATGCAAATATACACTATACATGCTTATAAATTCAAAGGTAGAAAAAGGTTAATATTAAACTATTAAGAATGAACATTATAGAGTACAGGGATTTTTACTTTATAAACAATATAAATGTTTATATTTTAATGTTTTAACATTTAATGTTTAAATGTTTTAAACATTTTCCAAGCATATGCTACTCATGATAAAATATATCTCTATCTAGGAAGAAAGTTTCCTCTTCTATTGCTGAACTACATATGGCCTCAGACCACCACTCATTTTAATCATCACAATAGGAAAAATTGTCATTTCTAAAGTTAAAGGTATGGAGTAGAGTTTACCTTTCATTATTATAAAATATAATTTGGCTATGCCAGTAATAAAGCCTCTAAAAATATAAGATAAAACTTTTATAATATTAAATCCTAACAATAGGCTTTCAAAAAAAGTAAATATAAGAAATCAGATGTTATTTTTGTAAATTTTCTTTTAATATTCAAAGCTCCACAATTATGTTTATTTTCAGTTAAGTATAACAAGATATTTGAGGTTAAAAGTTTTTCTTTTGAAAAGCTTAACGGTACTCCCTCTACAAGTGAACATGCACACACTAGAACTGACCTTCTCTGTAATATTGTCTGTGACTGTGACTACATCCTATTATATTAAAGATAGTGACTAAATTGATCACAATATATTCTAACAGAGTCTCAAATCAGAATACACTTCTCAAAGTGGAAACAAAAACAGTTAACATTTCAGAAAAAAGAGAAGAGCCAAATATGTGGACATATGGGTTCTACCTCTTTGCCTATCACTAACTGGTCATGTGACCATAGCAAGTCACTTAAATCTTTTAGAGCTGGGGTCAGCAAACTTTTTCTGTAAATAGTAAACATGCAGGCCATATGGTCTCTGTTACAACTGCTCAGCTCTGCCATTTTAGTATGAAAGTAGATACAGATAACACCTAAATGAATGAGCATAGCTGTGGCTCCAAAAACACTTGCTTCTAAAACAGGTGTTGGGTGGGACTTTGCTTCCAGGAAAACGGAGTAGACAAAGATGTACTGCTCCCTATTCCTCCCACTAACAACAGCTAAATCCCTTGGAAATTATACAAATTTATTTTAAAAAACATAAGAAGACTCTGAAAGGTAGAGAGAAGGCATATCAGCTACGGACCTCAGGACCCATGTTATAACATGGTGGTGAATTACCCTTTTTGTCTTTTTTTTTAGAGGGAGGAGAAATGAGAGTGAGAAAGAGAGGGAGAGAACCATCAATGTGTGGTTCTGGGGAACTGGCCCACAACCCAGGCGTGTGCCCTGACTGGGAATCAAACCAGTGACCCTTTGGCTTGCAGACCGGCACTCAATCCACTGAGCCACACCAGCCAGAGCCCCTTTTTGCCTTTTTCTTTCTTTTTTTCTTTAGCAATTGTTATAATAATTTACTAGGGGATTTTAAGTATATTTAAAATGAAAATGTATGAACAATATCATATAAATTATATTTGTATTAAAGGAGACTTTAAAGCAAAAACCATTACTAGAAAGATATAGGTATACTTCAAAATGACAAAAGTTCTTTAGTAAAAGATAATAATTCTACTTTTTTTGAAAATTTTTTTTTTGTATTTTTGTTTAAGTACAGTTGCCTTTTTGCCTTTTAAATCCCAGGTTTCGAAGTGAAGAAAGCTGGCAACCTGGAAATACCACAAAGCACAGGCAAAAAAAAAAAAGAAGTCCCAAAAGCCTTCCCTAACTGAATATCCAAGTGAGAGGCAGTCTAACAAGATAGATAACTTTCAGACAATAACCACTCTATTCCAGCCAAATACTCCAGAAAAAAACTGTGTCACCCCTCTGCTCATGCCAGAGAAGCAGACCTAGACTCTCACCCTGACCAGGCTTTTAGATGCACCAACACCCTCGAATGATCAGAGAAGGCAGAGTAGATGTCGAAATGCTGAAGGAACAAGGGGCAGATATAAGCAACTTGGTTAAGAGATAAGAGGAATAAATAAATTGTTGACAAGAAAACATCTATAATTTAAAGTATTAGAAACAGTAACAGGGTGAAACAGATTACTATAGGTGGGAGGCAGTATATCTAATTGACATTGTCTCCTTCTCCCAATCTGACTGTTAAAATACACACCTAGGAATACTGCAGTCTTGCTTGGCCTCTCTTTCATTCTCCAACATTCAGTAACATGAAGGCCAGGGGTAGTAGTCTCTGTAATGAGCCACAGTCGTACTGAAAAGTTAAACTGAGACATGCCTACAGCAGGGAAGCAGGGTACGGTATACAGCTTAAAGAGAACCCAACTCATGCCTGAGAGTTGAAGCCAGAGCAGAGAGAACAGTCCACAGTCAGACCTACGTTTAATACAAGTCTTACAAAGACTTTAACTAGCAAAGAACTAGGCAGGAAGAGAATAAGAGTTAAAATGAGACAGAAGATAAGAGTAGTATAAAAATGAGAAATGTTGAGAGCTTGGTAAAAACAGGGTGTAAAAAATACTGGCAAGTTCATGGACTTTGTAAACCTATTTATAGAACATTTGGAATGTTTTACTATTTTTTGTCTCTAAATTTTTTCATGTACTAGTAAAAGAGAACTGTACGCAAAAGTGTAAGTGGCAAAATTCCACATCAATAAAGACTTACCTTTAAAAACAAAATATCAATCTATCTGACTTTACAAAATTTCATGAAATAAAAAAGTAAAATTTTAAAGACTATTAGTTTTTAAAAACCTAGAAGTACAAAAAGGATACAGCATCCATAGCTATGAGATGAAACCTTCTATTTCTTGCTTCTTCCCTGTTAAGACAAATTTTATTTTAAGCAAATTCAAATATCTACATTCTAATTAATGTAATCAAATCCCTAAGTCTCTGAGTTTAAAAAAACACCTTAAACCAAAAAAAGTAAAGCACATTGAAATACTATACCTATCCAGCAATTCTGCTGCAACCTGTTTATGCACCACCTTTCCATGTTTTTCTTTCTGAAATGGCTTTTGGAGCAGTAAATCATCTTCACCTGTCCTGGTTTATTAAGAAGAAAAACTATTAAAAGAGTTTATTTTTCTCAAAGAATTTCCCATTTCTTTATATTTTCACAACTGAAATATGTTTTAAACACTTAAGTTTTAAAGAGGAATCACTCACTGATCTTTAGTGAGACATTTTATGTCTCCTTAAATTGCTTAATTAATATCTTAATTTTATTTTCAAACCTACAAAATGGAGAAAATGAAACTGACAAATGTACAAGTCCTGGTTTCTGACCGCATAGGTTCCTGGGTTCTAATTTTGGCTGTCATTAACGATCTTTTTTTTTTTCACTATCTTAATCTTAAATAAAATTAAGTTATTTAAGTTCTTTGAGACACAACCTCCCAGTCTGTATAGATAACGAAGCTTTTGGTCACTGATAATATGGAACAAGAAAGGCCAGTTCTAGATAACACAGACTACAGATGATTAGCCCTAGTTATGTAGATATACATAACCTTAGAGCAGAGAAGACTATCCAACTAGATTTGCTCGAATTCTATTCTTACAAAGTAATATTTTTAATAAAAAAATCTTGAATATGTAAAGTACCATAAAACATAATTTGTTATAGTTATTTCTATTCTATTGGTTATCCATAAAGACTGAATACCAAACAAAAAGTTCAGTTTCAATTAGTATGCCTAATATATTGCTCTCAGTGTAAAATAATAAACCAAGTCTTATAAATTTGATTAATCAACCAATCAACCACTCCTAACTTAATGGATAAAAGCAAGACTCTAAGCACTAAAAGCTGAAAACCTCCTCCTTAAAGACAGCAACTCCACCAAAATGTAGTGGCCTCATTATAAGGCCCAGAGTATACCTGTTGACAGATCTTGTTCCTTCCAATAAGAACTTCATGAGCTCCTTCCCTTGATCACTTAGCCTGCTCATTCACAAAACCATAAGAATTGTGTCATATCACAATCCCATACTCCACACTAACCTCATTTTGAAGTCAAATCCTAGCAAAGGGACCACCAACCTATCTGTCCTAGCTAAAGCCCTATCTTAGCTATGACATCTGCAAGTAAAAAGTCCTTCTCCCCTTTCAGCTTCTGTAAATCCCCCCATAGCATAAACATTTCTTATTTTTCACATAATGGTTCTCAAATTTTTGAGTCAATTCATTATAGTTCAACAAAGTGAAATCCCTTCACATCGTTGTCTTCACAAACACAATCCAAAAACTTTCAATATTATTTATAACTCATCTCAATCTAGAAAGGATTCGAAGCACAGATAATAAAAAATTACCTTTTTTTCCTTTTGCTAGATTCTCCACAGTGTTCATCATCACTAAAATCAGAGTCATAGCCTCCATGACCATGCATCTGTAAAGTATAGCGTCAGTTACTTAGCACCTAAGTTGCCCATTGTTCAGGAAGCAGAATAGTTCAAAAGTAAGTCATATTTAAAAGTCACAATAGTTTTAAAGGATAGTGGGGTATGTCACTGTCCCTGAACTACCCACACATCCACAACTTTCATTCACTTTGAATAAGACTTAGCCTTCAGAAAATGGATAAACACTTTTTACCATCAGGCCAACATAGGGCTAGTCTTTGACCTTCTTCCATTGAAAACTAGGTCTAGAAGTGGCCATGTGACTGCACAGAGTTCAGCAGGGCTTCACTTCAACTCCGAGTAGTAACACTTGCTCTGTATCTATCATCGACTTTGCTCTGGACATTATGTGAAGTCCTTTACAAACACTGCTTTTAATTCTGCAATTTAGAAGCTATTATCTCCATTTTAGAGATGAAGAAAATCAAGGGCAAATGAAGTTAGTCAATTATATAGAGCAAATAGGTGACTAAGCTGATTTACTTGAGTCTTAAGCCCATAATTTCAACTACTCCAAACTGTCTCTGAAATTCGCTAACATTTTGATTATTATATTCCATTAGACTTACTGCATTTGTGAACAGTATATTATTAACTGATGAAAATCTACCTCTTTTCTCAACATATGTGGAGATTTCCTTTTTCTTTTAAAGGTTTTTTTCTAGGTAAATCACCTTGTCCTTTGGCCTAGTCGACCTTATTTTTTCTTAATTGAAATTCTCAGAAATACTGAAAGATCTCAACTGTCACTAAGTTGGTGTTGGAAGCAGCTCCTGGTTTCAGCATTATGTTGAATTTGGGACCCACATTAATAGGGGATGGATAGGTTATTTGTCTATTTGATGTCATAAATACCCAATTCAGATGTCTGCAAGAAACCGTGCAGGTCAAATGATACATCCAACTTTTTAAACTTTAATATTCATTGCAACAAGTAGACCGTGAAAAAGAAGAAAGAACTCCCTAAACTTCATTGCCCTACACCTAAGACACAATATGTTTCACTTCTCTTCCCTGTCCCACAGAATCCTAGAGAAAGGCACCGGCCAAGGTTGGAAGTGAAGGTTATAAGGCTACAGCTCCACCTCCACCCTCGCTTACATCCGTCTTCACCTTATAGATACACCTGGATCTCACACCCTCCGTCACGTCAATTTCTTGCTCCACCTGTCTATCACATCTATCACATCTGTTCCAGCCATACCAGCCTCTTACTCCTTGTCTTACAACCTCACTTGCACATCTTGATGGGGGACAACCACTGGGTGCTGCATAGAGGTATGTTCTGGGATCAGTCCTCCAGAATGCAAATCCTGACCTGCACATTTCATTTGTCTTTCTTTGAGCAGGTTCTACAACCTGTGAGCCTCAGTCTCCCCCTCTACAAAAGGAGGCTAGTGAAGAGTACCAGTCTTATAGGACTGGAAATTAAATTACCACATATAAAGGATTTTAGAACATTGTCTGGCACAGTAAAACCCCGTAAATGTTAACTCTTAGTACCATCATCATCATGTTACCACACACCAAAACACCACCTCTACCCCGTTCCTCCTCTCCCTTTTTCCTCTGGCGGCTTCATCCATCCCATACCCATCTCCATTCAGTGGTTGCACTAACATGCTCTCACTCACTTCAGGTTACGAATAAACTGACAGGGGCCGAGAGAAATTAGAGAAAGGAGGCGCCGACTGTCTCCAGAATCTATCAAAATAAAATAATTTAAAAAAGAAAATCAACAAGTAGCATATGAGATACAAGTTCCAGGTCCTTATATCCGATGCCAGATACGCTCACGGCCCTTCTCAAACACCCCTTCCCCGCCTCCCTGCTTTGCCAAGCTCGCCCGCAGAGTAGTCTTTTTCTGCTTTCTTGGCGGCTGCAGCGACGACCCACGGCCTGAACGAGCCGCTGTAGGTCCGCCACAGTCCGCGGAGGCCGTGCAGGTCCGCCACAGCCGGCGCCGCTACCGCTCACTCCCCACCTCTCCCTACGGGTCGTGACAGGGCGCCGCTTCCGGTAGGGCTCGACCGCGAGTCACACTTAAATGGTACCGTCCCCGGGAGCCCCGAATTTGTGCCACAGGCAGAACACTCCCGGGAAACAAAGGCGGCGGAGGAACAAGGCCGGAAGGGGAGGCAGGGGCTGCGTGCTTTCTTCGAAGTCGCTGCCTTCACTCATTTTTCTTTGGGCTTTTTTCCCTTCCCTTCGCGGGAGCCCGGTATCTAATGTTGTGTGGCACTGCTCTAAGTCCATACCCCTACTTGAAAAAAAAAACCCTGCCTGAGTATCACCTGCCGCCCTCTTTCTAGTAACCTTAGTAACGCCTCCTTGGAGCATCTTCGCTGGTGGCCTCACCCTCTAATCTGCTTTTCTTTCTTCTAATCGCCCCCCCCCGCCCCGCCCCAAACCCAACCCCCGCGCCCAATAAAACCGTTCTCATAATTGGAGCAAAAATAACTTTCCTTCGTTTTACCACCCACACAATAGATACCATTCCAAATGCAGTGCTGGTGGCAGAGGAGCTCATCAAAAATGTAAGGAAAGGAAGTCTAGAAAATAGGGGCGATTTCACGGGGTTGTGGATTCTCTGCAGACAAGCGATCTGGCACGTGTTAAAAGAGAGCCAAAACAGTTCCAAACGAGAGAGAGAGGGGGGGGGGGAGGGAGGGAGGGAGGAGGAAAGAAAATGAATTATTTTACGTTCCACCTGATTATCACTGTGTTTTACTTTTTCTACATCACGATGCTTCGTTCTGCTTTGCAGCGTAGTGACTGGGTTAATGTCTTGTCTCCCTCGGGCTGATGCTTGCTATTCACCTTTGCTTCCTCCTCAGTACCCAACACGGTTCCTTGGAAACTACAGGCACTAATTAAATATTTGTTGAATTGAACTGGCACACCACTGACTTTAGAGAAAATCTTGGCACCTAATGCGAATTCATCATTTTACATCTTTTACACTGCACAGTAGATAACAATATCCTCATTGGTTCAAGTCCCTCTGCTGTCTGACAGTAAATTATAGCTATCTCCTGCTTAACCCAATGCAGTGACTATGGTCTTAAAAATCTGTGAGTTAAATTACTGTAAATTCAATGACTTCAAAATGCAATCTGATTATACATCAATGAAAAACATTTATTCGCAAACTTTAAAGCATTGGGAAACCTCACAATTTAACAATATACTATATTGAATTATTTTGTCAAGCAGTTCCCTTTTTAGTAAATATCTAAAATATATATTTAGTTCTTTTACTTATCATCAATAAAATCAAACACATCTGTACCTAGTATGTATTTAATTTACTTTCTAACAATATTTGATGTTTAATGGCACTTTTCTTACAGTCTTAGTGTATTTTTGTCTGTCGTTTCGTTGTACTCTTGCAACAAGCCTGTGCTGCTGTGTCATGAGCCCCATTTTGCTTTTGAGAAATAGAAGCATAGAACATAAAGCCACAGACCTGGTGAGGGTCTAGAACTAGAAGTACTTCTCTATCTACAAGACCCACTTTGCTCCCTCTCTCTGGGTAAATTTCATCTCTCTTTCTTTTTAACTCATAGATTGTGTGGGAAGTAGCTTCTGGTTCTAACATTTTAAGAGTTTCAGATCTGTTGCTACCAGACCATTCAGCTACAGATTTGCATTTTTCCCTTTGAGGCAGCAGTTATTGAAAGAGAGAAAATAGAAAATAATTGGCAGATATAGATCACATGATCTGATCTAAAAACAATTAATACAGGATAGAAAACCTACCTGATCAGGAAACCTTAAGTTAGCAAGTAAAGCTCAACAACTACAAAAAACACAAATATTGATATTTATTAAGTGCCTACTTTGGGCAGAGCAGTGTCCTTCATCATCAGGGTTACAAATATGTAAAAGCCACTCCTTAGTCTTGAAAGTTGACTAGTAAAGAAAAAAATATATAGAATAATAACAACAATTTGCCTATCATATGCCAAGTGCCTAGTAAATGGCATGGACCTGTGTTTCCCAATCTGTGAAATGTGTTATTTCAATTAGTATGAAAATTTAAAGCCCTGGCTGGCATAGCTCAGTGGATTGAGCGCGGGCTGCAAACCAAAGTGTCGCAGGTTCGATTCCCAGTCAGGGTACATGCCTGGGTTGTAGGCCATGACCCCCAGCAGCCGCACATTGATGTTTCTCTCTCTCTCTCTCTCCCCTCCCGTTCCCTCTCTAAAAATAAATAAATAAAATCTTGAAAAGAAAATTTAAATGTACACAAAGGCTGTCTATGTGGTGGAGGTGACAGAAGCTGGTCCCCATTCCTCTTCATCACTCTCCCCTCTTCACATTTTTATTGCTTTCCCCACGGAAAAAAGCTGCTCTAGGAAACAGTATGTAAAGAGACACACTTCAAAGTCAGGAAGACCTGCATTTAATCAGGTCTAATACTTATTATCTAGGAGATATTGGGGAAGTTATTTAATTCTCTGAGTCTTAATTTCCTTATCTATGAAATTGAGATAGTAGTAGTAGTATCTATCTAACCAGGGTGTTGAAGAGGTTTTAAATGAAATGATGCAGCTAAAATGCTTAGCATGATGCCTAGTTCATAGTAAATATATAACAAATGCTACTTGAGGAAAGAATCTGATTACAGGCATTCTTAAGAATAAGTTTAACAATTAATGCTTCTTGAATATGGTCCAGAAGTGGACCCATACATATATAATCCCATGAGTAATGGCACAGGTTTAAGTATAAACTTTTTAATATATAGTTCTGGGTCAATAGAATAATATGATAAAAATATAATCTTGATTCCTATCTCACACCATTCATAAAAGTTAATTTCAAAGAAAACAACTTTATGATATTTCATGATATTTTCCTGAGGGTGGGAAAGCTCTTTAGATAGGAAACACAAATAGCTAAACATAAAGGAAAAAATTAGATTAAGAACTTGTTCATTTAAAAGGCTTTCTTAAGAAAGTGAAAGTTAAGTCATAGGATGGGAGAAAATATTGTATTATGCACATTCAACACATTATCAGAATATAAAAAGAACTTTAAAAATTATTAAGTAAAAGGCAGAAACCCTATAAAAAATTACCAAAAGACTTAAACAGACAATTCAAGAAAAAAGGGATATAAAAATGGCCAATGTACATGTACACTAGTCATCAGAGAAAAGCAAATTAAGAACACAATACACATTATTACACACCCACCAGAATAGTTAAATGTAAGAAAGATCTAGTGCTGATGAAGATGTGGCATGACTATAACTCTTACATGCTGCTGGTGCAAGTGTGAATTGGTATGACCACCTTGGAAAAGATGTTTGCTAGTACCTACTGATGCTGAATGTATATATTCTATGTCTCATATATTCCAATCCTCAGTGTATTTTCAACAGAAAAGTGTGCATATGTTCATCAAAAGACATGTACTAGAAAGCAGTAGTTATAAATGACGGCAATATTTATAAGTCAAAAACGGGAAGCAATGCAAATGCCCATCAGTATTAGGATTGTTAAATGAATTGTAGTTTATTCAAACAATGGAATACTATACTATACAGAAATAAAAATGAATGAAATACAATTACATGGAACAACATGGATGAATATCAGTAATATAATACTGAGCTAAAGAAGCATTATATAGGCAAAATAATACATACAGCATGATCCCATTCACATAAGGGACAAAAGCAAAAGTTATCTGTTACAAGTCAGAGTTGTGGTTCTCCTGGTGGGTATAGGGGAGGAGACTGGAGGCAGTGGTGGCTGTGGGCAGGAGGGGAGGATGCTTTTAGGGACATGGTAATGTTCTATTTCTTGATCCTGGCATTCATTACATGAGTGATCCATTTATACCTATGATCTGTGCATTTTATGTATATGTTATATTTCAATAAAAAAGTTTACATTAAAAATTTAACTTTTCCTAGAGATTTTAAAAATTTTAACTCCAGCTGGTAAATGGACATGTTAGTGACTGGAGTAATTTCAGGTGTGACAGAATAGGTTGGGGAGTGCTTTGGTGGGATTTCTTGGGGCTTCGGAAATTATGCCATATAAACACTTACACAGTCAAAAACAAATTTCCTGTTGGCACTGAGACGGAGGCAGACCAGGGTCTTTGTAAGTGTTGAGAAAGCCTCTACTCAGCGCCCAAGAGACTAAAAGCACCCTGGCCTGTACTTCCTGTACATTTATGAGCCAGAATCTGGCAGAAGGCAGCTCCACCACCTCTATAGTAAAGCTCAGTCCATAAATAGGGACACCATCTAATAGCTATCTTTTGCAAGCTGGTCAAAGGTCAGTTACTTGCTTGTATAAGTGCCAGGAGGAGGCTGCAGAGCGTGAATACTGAGGTTGGATGAACACTGTGAAGCTGAGTGGAAAGACGGCAATATACCAATTAGCCAAATGAATTAATTGTCATTGTTAGGCCTGCTCCCAGGAGGCAAGAACAAAGACAGGATGTTTATAATACCCCTCTCTGAGTCAGTCCTGGATAAAGAGCTTTGTGATTAAGCGATAGGGTGACACTTACCGAGTCAGATGAGATGAGAAGCAGAGACCAGGAACACTACATATCACTGGAAAACTTATTTTTTGTCATATAATATCCTTGGGTTTAAGAATTTCATTCTTCACTCAGAAATGTGCAAGTGGAGACACTCACTATATTAATGAACGTTGATAGGTGTTGTACCTCTAGATCCTTCCTCAAGGGCTGGCTAGGCCTCAGCCTACAATCATGGGAAAGATATAATCCCTCCCCCACATCAAGGTTCAATTCCTGGGTGGGACACAGACACAGAAATAGGTCATTACAGTGCAGTGCTGTGGGCAGCGATAGGAATAGTCCCAGGAGGCTGTGGAAGCACCAGTGTGGGGCCCTTAGCTCCGAGAGAAGGAAAACAGGAAACTGTTGGGAGACAGAGGACTTCATATCCATGTTCAAAATGCCTCAACCATAGTTTTAACTCTGTGCTACAAACTGCACTGACTTTGCATCCAAAGGAAAGGGAGGTATAGTCTCCCAGACCTTCCATATTCACCAATGATTCCAAGAGCCGCTCTCTCTTATAAAATGTAAGCAAGCACCAAGTAAGTGTTGGCCATATCACATGATTTTAAAATTCATGAGCGCAGCTGACCGTGTGGAGAGCGTGCCAGTGTAGTCGAGTGAAATATCCAATGAAGAGGGTCTGCCACACGTCATCATTATCATGTGGTCAGGCAGCTCGATGTAAATAATAAGCAATTTTCCTAAATGACACCTTAATTAACATATTCTCTGAGAGTGAAAACTCTTGGATTAGTTGTCCTGGTACTGAAGGTGATAACTGGTGGTAGGAAATGGGCATACGTAAATAGACATGGATAATATAATGACTGAATAGGTTTAGAGGAACAGGAGATGGGGAGTTCGTGCCTTCCTTCCTCTGGCTATATCAAAGCAATAGCACCCAAAGTAATACTTCAATCCATAAACAACTTTTCCAGCAACGTACTTTTTTGTAATCCCCTTGTTTTTGTGTCCTGGAAAACAGCTTACTGTAAACAGCCACTCTTTCCCACATGACTTAGATCAGACTCAGCTGTCCCCTATTTAACCGTTGAGAAAGCTAGACAGACCTTCCAAATTCCCATTCTTTGCCTCATAAATGATGAGCTGCACTGCTCATCCCCACTGATGCATTGAAACAAAATGTTAACCAAACTTTGGCTAAGCTTCTTTCCTTCCTCCCAGCCCCTGAACTTGGCCCACCCGCAGCCAGAGCTAACCTACAGCCCCTCCTGTGAATACATTGGCCTTAGCATAAACTATTCTATGATCTACTATCTGATCACGCCCTCACATTTGGCTCTCTCTAGTCTTGTTCACACCTCTCTATAAAAGAAAGCCTTTATTTGTTTGACCCTTGAGACACTTGCAGGTTCTCCCGGCTGTAACAGCCCTCCTCCCCTATTGCAATAGTCCCTTTCTCCCTTGCAATAACCTTTTTGAATAAAAGTCTCTCCTAGGTCTGTATTTGCTTTTTATTTGACAATGTCCTTCTGCATTCTATACTATCTGGAAGAATTTTTCTGATAATAAAGTATGTTGTTGAAAATGTTCTGCTTATGACCAGAAGTATTACTCTTACTGGACAGTGCCATCTCACATGGCAAGAGTTAAGCAGCAGTTGAAGTGACCCCAAGTCACCAGACAATGAATTGCTAAACATCACGAGTAAGGTCACTAGTCTGTCATGTCTCCTGTGACACCACACTCAGGTTTCTCTCTTCCACAAAGTCTGTGCCTTCTCAGGCTCCTGGTGCTCTGCATGGGTGGGGCTGGGTGTTCTTCTCCACCTACACTCTCAGTGTCACCTCAGGATTCAGAGGATGGTCTACATGCCGATGTGCCCCCATTTGGATTCTTTTAATGGCTGAACAACACTCATTGTACATATAGACCACATTTAGTTTATCCTGTCATCTGTGGGTGGACACTTGGGTTGTTTCTACCTTTTGGCTAGTGTGAATAATGCTGCCGTGAACACGGATGTACAATATCTATTGGGGTCCTTGCTTTCAATTCTTTTGATATTTATCTAGCAGTATAATCACTGTGTCATGTGAGAGTGTTATGCTTAATCTTTAGAGAAACCATCAAGTTGTTTTCCACAATAGCTACCATTTTTCATTCCTACCTTCTCCACCTCCTCACCAACACGATATTTTATGTTCTTTGGTTTTTCTTAAAAATTTGTTATAGCCATTCTTGTACACACAAAGCAGTGTCTCGTTGTAGTTTTGACTGGATTTCTCTCATGGCTCATGTAGGGAGCATCTTTTCGTGTGCTTATTGACCGTTTTTATATCTTCTTTGGAGGACTGTGTACTCAAGTCCTTCTCTTACTTTAGAATTGGGTTCTTTGTTTTTTGTTGTTGTTAAATTTTGGTTCTCTATAGATTCTAGATGTATAATTTGCAAATATTTTCTCCCACTCTGTATTTTGTTTTTTTACTTTCTTGATAGTAACCTTTGATGCACAAAAGTTCTTAATTCTGATTAAAAGTCCAATTGAAAAAGATAATTTTTAAAGGGCTAAAATCATGGTTCTTGTACAAATATAAAATTAACACACATCAGAAATTTTATTTAACTAATTCATGAGGAAACCAGACAGATGTTACCACCGGTTCAAAGGAGAATTCAAAGAATACACACATATACACAACCAGGAACTCTAAAATGAATTTACAAATAGATTCAAAACTGGTCAATAGCCACAGGGCAATAATCAACTGTACCTGCACCAGACAAAATTCTCTGTCATCTCTATTGACAACAATCATTTGTATTGTTATCAGTTTTATATAACTTAAAAAGTTGTAAAATAGCTTGAAGACAATGACATTTTCAGTAACTCAATAGGGTGCTAGACAGGACTCCTAATAATCATTTTTGCCTAGTTCAAAGTCTTTCATAATTTTTTTGATGCTTCCCACTCACCCCTATTGCAGCAGGAGGTGAACCAGCTGCTCTGCAATTGCCTCAAGTCTTTCAGCACTGAGACTGCTACTAGGGACAGTGAATTCAGCTCAAAGACTCTTTATTAAGTGCCAGGTGGTGGAGAGGCAGCTATAGCTATCCCTGCTACAAATGCTTAATATCTACTAGAAACAGGCAGTATGCTATAAGAATAATGGGGATCAATGCAGAGTGGCTTCGTCCTTTTCAGCCTTACTGTCCAAATGGGGACAAGAAGGATAAGTAAATAAACAAATGAAGAATCACAAACTGAAAAAAATGCAATAGAGGAGAATAGCTGCCAGCACCAAGAGAAGCCTAGGTCAGCAGGGTGGTCAGGACTGGCCACTTGGAAGAGAACATTTGAGACTTGAAAGATGAAGAGAAGCCGGCCATTCTGCATGTGTGGGGTGGCAGGCAGCCAGTGAGCAGCCAACCCCACAGCCTGTCCTCACCCTCTTGCTTCTGGGGACAGGTCCACAGCAGCTGCAGTTATTGCTTATCCCTGCCCAGGGTGTGCAAGAGATAAGTACGGCCAAGTCCTGCCCTTCTATTGATGGGTAGGCCTTTGAATCTAAGGCTGCCTTTGAATCTAATTTTTTTAATCTAAATTCAAAAAATTTCAAGGGGAAGATAAGGGTCCCTCTTAAACCAGCTCATCCTCTTCCTCTTCAACATCATTTTCCCTCTAAATTCCCCCATCTGCTAAGTGAAGCCTGAAATGTCTTCAACACAGGAACATTGGTTGAACACACAAAAAGAAATAAAAAGCTTAGAAAATGCAAATGAGTGGGAGAGTTAACACATTAATGTAACTGTGTAAAATGATCAGCTCTTCCTGAACTGATTTGATTAGAAAGCCGCAAAGCACAAGGACCTTATCCGCAAGAGGAAAGACCGAGGGTGGTGTGGAGCGAGGGGCACCAGGATCAATGTCACCTGCCTCACAGTTTTGTCCAGGGCCTGGGCTGTAGTTCATCACTGTTCCAAAAGCACTTCACGCTGCTCTGTGACTCTCCCCAGGAAGCTGGCACCAGAAGTGCTAGGTCGGGAACCATCTGCCCAAGTTGGAGTGCTGCAAGTGGATGGGCTCATGGGGACAGACCGCAGAGGGAGAAGGTCAAGGACAGAGTCTGGGGCATTGACACAAGCAGGAGAGGGAGAAGACGGAGAACAACAGACTGAGAAAGCCCAAAGAACCACAGGGAAAAAAAGCTGTATCATAGCAACCAAGGGAAGTGTTTAAAGAAAGGAAGTGGCCAATTATGTCAACACAGAGGGACTGTTTCTCAGAATGTGTGTGGCTCTGGGAACAACCACATCAGAATCACTCAGGGGGTTGTTAAGGATTCAGATTCCTAGGCCTTGGCCACACCTGGTTTGGAATGTCTGACATTCGAACCAGGAATTGGTATTTCAATAGGTGATCAGGGATTTTCATGTATGTTCTGGAATTCTGTTTAAACAGGTGAGATGTGGAACCAGAGCCAGATTCAATTTGGTTCCTTCATTTGAGCTATTGGGCAAATTATTTAACTTCTCTGAGCCTAGGGGTTTTTTTAAATCTGTAAAATAATTCACACTACATACGGTTGACATAAGGATAATCTTCACGTGAGCTTATATTTATATCTACATAAACTATATATGCAGTGCTTAGCACAATACTTAGAACACAGTTAAAGTCCATGAATACTGACTGCTATTATTACATAAGAAAAAAGGCTATGGAATTTGGGAAGAAAGTGTTAATTTTAAACTTTGTAGATAGTTTCAATAGAGCAGCTTTGGAAATTTCTGGGAATTAAAAAGGGAATACATGGATAGGAAGTAGAAGCAGCAAGTGAAAATCACAAATTCAAGTTCAAGAAAATCACAATCACAGTAAAATTTGCAGGAAGAAAGACATTTGGGTCAGCAGTTAGAACTGGGTAATGCTGGTAAAAGAAAGGTTATTATTAACTTAGCTGTGATGGGAAGATGCTTTCAATGGCATAAATAATGAAGTGCTAGAAGAAAATAGGCAGGAGGAGTAGGAGTTTAGTCCCAGGGAACTGGGAAAGAGGTTCAGAGGATAGATACTGAGGTGGGTATGAATCAGAGAGGCTAAACTGTTTCCTCTGAGATCAGAGGAAAGAATGAGAGCAGGAGTTCACCAAGCGTGAACCCTGGTCCAACAGCATCAGCACCACCAGAAACTTGTTAGAAATGCCAGTTTCCCAGCTCTAACCCGGACCTATTGCATCAGAAACTCTGGGGGTGAGCCCAGCAATCTATGTTTTCATCAAGTCCTCCAGGCGATTCCAATGCACCTGCAGCTTGAGAACCACTGGATTAGGGAAGAGTTAGAGAGGCAGGATCTGCGGGACAAAACTGTGTATGCCCTAGGGAAGGCCATTCGCCCAGTGTGAGAGGACAGGGAGAGTAAGTGGAGGCCAAGGCAGCGGAGAAGGAGTCTGGGACAGCAGTTATAGATAAGTGCTAAAAAAGTCAGCTAGAGATACATCCAAGGATTGACAGACGAGATGCCATGAGAAAGTTTGTCTTATAACAACAACACATCTGAGTCACCTAGGGAAATGATACAAAAGATACAAAAAGTTATATGCACTGAGATTCATAATATTGAAAGACTAAATAGTTAAATTGTCCAACATTAGGGGAAGAGCCAATACAGTCCCAAGGCATTTGTGAAGACGAGAAATGAAAAAAAAACATCTATTATACATTGCTGAATGAAAAAAAAAGTCTACAATAGTTACATATGTATACTGACAATTGTTTACCCAAGAAAGTACTCTTGGAGGAATGATTGGAATTTTAAATAGATGGATTGCCAAAGGCCACAGGGGTCAAAGACATGGCCATTGAACTTGTCACCATGCAAGGAATGCCTGTTGTTAGGTATCGTTAGTCAGTGAGGACTTCTGGATAAGGAGGACTTTAATCAGGCAGTTGACAGCCCTGGGCCGGTATAGGAGACCAGGAGCTGCTTTCCATCAGGGGCAATGGCTCAGAGCCAGAGCAGATAAAATGGAAGCATTTAGGTTTGTTCAGGACTGTTGAGGCCACTGACTTGTGTAGAGCAGAGAAACACTACAGAGAATAACAAGAGGTGGCCCTGGAAAGCTAGAGGGATGACATTTTAAAAACTGGAACTTGGGACGCAAGGCCTGCCAAGTGTATAGAATCTATTGGAAGTGTGGGCCAGCGTATTTGAATCCAAGCACTCCTGAGAAATGTGAGACCAGGGTTTCCTCAGCAGTTCCAGGAGATCCTTCACAGCTGGAGACCTCAGCTCCCAGGCAGTTTATAGACAAGGAATATGAAGGCAAGGGAAGTTTAGCAACTTGCCCAAAGCTACCAGCTTTAAAGCTGCAAAGGCCAAGGTTAGAGCTAGACCTCCTGTTTCTAATACCATGCTTCTTGGATGCAAGACCCAAAACCCTACACTAAAGAGCGGAGATGAGACGTGACAGGTAACAGGGACTTGTGATAAATCACTGCCTAGGGAAGCAAGGTGGTAAGTGGAGTGTTTGTAGAAGGACAATAGTGTGTGAACTGGAAAAGCAGAGTGTGAAGGGAGGGGCTCGTCAGGGACCAGCAGCAATCTATGGACATGTGGTTAATTAGGGCCTGGGCCAGGTTGCTGGCTGTGAAATTAGACAGGAAAGAACCATGGAGAGACATGGCATTCTTCATTCTCACTCCACACTTTCCCCAATTTCCTCCTGTCCCTTAGAATTCACTTCATTTACCTTTAGGGCTTATTTGGGGATATAGCTGTGCACAAACTTTAGCCAGCTTGCAGCTCTATTAGATATTTTCTTCACTAAGCCATGCTTTATATTTTTCAGAGCCAGTGCTATACCCACTGGGAATTAAAAGGAATCAGACCCATTATAAACTGTGAGTGGCTCTGAACTTAATGCTTTTTCTACAGGTGATGTGTTCTTTAAATAGGAAGCTCAGAAACAGAGGGGCCTGAGAATATGTCACTGAAATTCCACTCTTTCTTTCCTACTCTGATACCTCTGATATTCCCTTAAGCCTCCTGTTCCCTTTGCTCCTAGGTGACAGCTGCTGGATTCATTTAGCACAAGATGGTACACAGCCCATTCAGACCATTAGGGCTGAATGGAGCCTTGGGACTCACCACGCTAAGCCCTCCGGGACCCAGGAACATATGTGGCTAAAGGTGAAAACAAGATCAGAACCCAGGTTTCCTCATGACCTCTCTGAACTACAACCTTTCTCTCTTTCCCCTCTCCTTAAATGCAACTTGCAATAAAGTTCTGAAATTTAAAAAACAATTTTTTTCCGTTTAAAACTGTGCTAAATACATACATACAGAGATTAGAGTGAAAAGAAGATAAAGGTATGGCAAATGCCTAGAAATTCAAATTTTACCTTAAATATAGTAATTGAATAGCATCCTCTAAATCGCATTATTTTAAGAAGGCGGGAAATGAGGAACTCTTTCCTTGATGTTAGATCTCCATCAGAAGAGAGTGGTCCACACTTGATTTTTTTTAGTGTATTACTGTTCCTTCTCTCAAAACTGCATATATTACTCCCTGTACTTCTCTCACTTTCCTTTCAGACCAAACTGGCTGAAAGAAAGAGGCCTTATCTTATCTTTGCATACCTCATGGTTCTTTGTATTGTTCTTGGCACATTGTTTGTTCTTCATAATGTTTTGGCATGGTGTTTACTTTTTATAAACATTTGCAGAATGACAGTTCAGAAAATAACTTGCACCTTACATTTTTAAAAAAATGTTTATGTATTGATTTTAAAGGAAGGGAGGGACAGAAGGGGAGAAGAAGAAGGAGAGAGAGAGATCAATTTGTTGTTCCACTTAATTTATGCATTCACTGGTTGATTCTAGCATGTGCCTACTGGAGATCAAAACTGCAACCTTGGCCTATTGGGACAATGCTCTAACCAACTGAACTACCCAGCCACGGCTTGCATTCTACATTTTTGCAACTTTTCCCTTCATCACTTAAAGGAGGAAAGTCAAATAGGAAAATGAGTGTGCCATAACAACTGGAGACTTTAACAACTTGTGTTTTAAAAGATAACACCTCAGGAAGCAGTGGGCTCACACATACAACTCTGAAATCCAAACCACACAAGTGAGTCTGAACAACTGAACCAAGTCTTTTGAAACAAGTTAAAAATTCAACCCACGGCAATTTTGGAAGAATCAAATAAAAGGTCAAATTGCATGTAAGCCAATTTCTCTTTCTATAATCAATGAATTGTTTTGAGTAAAAAAAAGAAACACCTCAGGTATGGATTTACTGATAATATCTGTAAGAAACTGCCTGTTTGCTTTTCTGTAAAAGCAAGAGGGGCAGAGTAGTTTCCTAGACTCTTCTTAGAGGCTTCGACTAAAAAGCTAGATGAGCACCAGTGCCAATACTTGAAAATGAGGAGAAGAATAACACCAAACCCTCGGCACCAGCTGCAGCAACTAAGTAAGCACGTGCTTCATGCTTCATCTGCCTTCAGCCCTCCCTGCTTCACTTAGGCTGGTTCCTGAGGGGTTTTTTTTTAGAATAAATGCGCCTAATTGCACAAACACACAAACCTGCTCCTTTTTCTCTTTCTTTTTTCTTCTTGCCGCATTAACTGGGCCAAATTGAGTGGCATGAAGATCCCGACAAGGACAGGGTAGTAAAGGCATGTCTAGAATCTAGAGTTTTAGAGAATACTGGGGGCAAATGTAACCATAGCAATCAGCTCTGGTTTGAGAGTACTGATGTATGGGGGTTGGGGGGAGCCAAAAAACCCAAAAATTATCTTCTGGAGGGTGGGCCCCTTGTAGTACAGGCCTTCCCCACTAGGTGAGTGTTCTAGGAACCCATCTGTATCAGTGTACGAGCTACTATTGTTGCACCAGGCTACGTTGGGCTTCAGTGAATTTTTTTTGAAGACTCTTTCAATATATTTGCCAATTTCATGATGGGTGATTTACCAGGGCACCTGCCCACACTGCTAAGTGTTCAGCAGTTTTTGACCAAAAACAGCATGACCTCTGTGCCCCACCCTTCCTATTCACCCAGTCTCACCCCAAGCAGCACTTTTGTTTGTTTGTTTCCCCAGATGAAAAAAGTCCTCAAAGAGGAACATTTTGCTGATATGGAAGAGGTGAAACAAAAAAACAGCAGAAACATTAAAATGCATCAAAATTGATGAGTGCAAAAACTGCTTTGAGAAGTAGAAAAAAGGTCCAATAAGCTTATTGCATCAAATGAAGAGTACTTTGAAGGTGACAGATGTTTAAACATGTAAGAATAAAAGCATACTTTTTTATAATCAACTCTGGTTTTTCTTGAGTCCCTCCCCGAGTGTATGCTGCTTGTACTAAGCAAGAGATTTCACCAGCCCAGGGAGTCCCTGCAGATGATGTGGATTACATTTTAAAAGGCAAGATTTCAATTGGCTTCATCCTAAACTTCAACTGTGTAATAAAAGCAAGTTCCTCCGAAGAGATTTAGGTTTGAAAAAAGATGCCATCAAATAGTTCCAGACTGTTATCAGAGCAAGACTAGCCTCAGCATCGAATGAGATTTGAAAAAGGTGACAGTGAGTTGAAAACTTGAAAGAATTATGCAAATGTGAAGCAGGTATTAATGTAAAAAATGTTAATTCAAATCCATCCAATAGAAACCAGATAGTAAGCATATTTGTCCCTTGGAAGTGAATTAGCATTTTTCCGTGCCCTGAGCTATCATTTCCTCTCTCCCCTTTTATCTGTCTGTGAAAGCTAGCTAATGATGCCTCTTACATCAAAGGCACTTGGGCAGCTTAAATGAGACTAAATGAGATAATGCATGTGAAGCACCTTGCTCCATGCCTTGTACATAATAGATACACAATAAATGTGGATTTATTTCAAAGGGAAAATCACACACATTATCCTGAGAATTCTTCCTGCTTGTAGCCCATCAATAGATGCTTCACATTAAATTACACATTTTCAAGAGAGAAAAATGGAAAGGACACCCTCAATCGGACATAATCAGTGAAGCCCACGGCTTCTCACGTGGAGAAAACAGACATGAAACAAAGACATCCGTCCTTCAACCTGCCTGTGTCAAAGGAGCAATTGCTCTCTTCCCACACTGATTCCCACCACTCTGTTCTCCTGGGGAAATGTTTAAGCTGCTTTCAAAATCCCTCCAACACAGTCAGCTGACACCAGCAGGAGAGATTCTAAGAATACAGCAAAACTTTCCAGCAGGGACAAGAAGTTCCATGAGGGCAGTGACTCCTCTGACTTGTTCCTGGGAAATTACTCCGGTTTTACCACTCACTTGCTACATGCTACTAGGCAAGTTACTTCCCCTGTCCAAGAACTCAGTTTCATCTGTAAAATAAAGGTGATGGTGGGTTGTTATGGCAGAAACAATGTGTTCACCAAACTCTGTTTCCTTTTCCATATAGTCATGTACCTCATGGACATTTCCTAGACTCCCTTGCTGTTATGTAGGACCATGTGACTGAGTTCTGGTCAATGGAATATTGGCAGAAGTGATGCATTCTACATCCAGGCTTAGACTTGAGGAAAGCCCCTACGGGATCCCACCTAAGTGCACTCTCTCTCCCTCTCCTTCTCCCCTCCTCTGTTGGCAGGATGCAGAGTCCAGTGGAGGACTCCAAGGTCCTGGGAAAGGTAGGGGCATGAGTAAGCAATCAGCCTTTACCATATCAAGTCACTGAGATTTGGGGGTTGTTTGCGATGGCAATTAGCCTACCCTGACTAATACAGCAATGGTGAGAATCAAACAAGATGATTGATTTATAAGCACCATGTCAGGAATGTAGTAAATGTTTAATGAGTAACAGCTATTTATTGTTATGTGATATCTGCCCCACTTAGGTATGCAGACTTTTCCCATCCTATTTTCCCAATGCTAGTTCTTTCCCTTGATCCAGTGACCATGGCACCCCTGGATGTCTAGCTCTGCTTTGTCTTTAAGCCTGATCACAATGTTAATGCAATGCTCCTCTCTGCACCTTGCTTTATTAATAGCATTTCCTTTAAAAAATATACAGAGGTGGAGGGGATGCTTCTACTGACATGATAATGGTTGTGCAATGAATCAGAAGCATGAGGCAGTCAGTCCAATTGGCACCACTCATCACAGCTCCACTTTTGCTTTCCCTGCTTTTGTGTATGAAGGCTACAGGGATGAGAGTTCAATTAGTGTGAGAACTGACTCGGACGAGCAGCACAATCTGCTCCACTGGAGACAACATTTCATAAAAACTGTTTCTGCTGAAATTTCATAAAACTTCCAAATTTTAATTAGAAACTGGAGAACCAGATGGGTAGCAAAAGGAATTTAAGGTAATGAGGAAGGAAGTGCTGATACAGTAAGGTCAAAATCAAGAGCCATGTGCCGTGGCTCAGTGGATTGAGCTCCGGTTTGTGAACTGGAAGGTCGCAGGTTTGAACCCTGGTGAGGGCACATACCTGGGTTGCGGGCCAGATCCCTAGTTGGGAGTGTGTGAGAGGCAACTGATTGATGTTTCTCTCCCTCTTTTTCTCCTTCCCTTCCCCTCAAATAAATAAAATCTTAAAATAAATAAAATCAAGAGCCATGTGACTAGCTGGCCACTTAATCAGCATAATTTAAGAACTCTAGGCCCTAGCATTTCCTTCATTGCATGTTAGCAACACCTGACAGGTTGTTCATAGCAACCCTTTGCAGTTACATGTCACTTTATATAATCTCTCTTAATGCTCCCAATTCACCTGCAAGGTAGAGTTACAAGTATGAACCTCAAGGCTCCATAGAATCAAGTGCTCTGCACAAGATCACAGAGCTGGTAGAGGGTAGAGCAAGGACTCCTCACCGTATCCTGGCCTAAGAGTTCTTTCCACTACACCACAATTGCTTCTGCCATTATGAAAGCTTTATTTCTTTGCGTTAAGTGCATCTCCTAATTAATTGGTAATTCACATGAAATTTTAACTGAATCTTAGTGAATAAGTGGCTGAACTGTATTTATGAGCAAGTGAGGTGGGGAAAGGAAAAATTTGGGGAAGTAGACACAAAGCCCTAGAAATACAGTCTAAGAACCACAGGGCTAAAGCATCTGTCCACCATTTCAATGCAAATGGCCTTGGTGGGACCTCTTGCTGTCATTCATACCCTGTGTCCTACCAGATCATGTCTTACCACCTGAGATGAGGAGACAGAATAACAGATCCAGGGTAAAGGACCCTGTTAGTATATGGCAAGGTGGGAAGGAAAGAAAGAGAAAATAAAGGATTAAAAAACCAACTTTACAATCTACTTAAGGTTTGCTCTGCCTGTGGAAGGAATCAAATTCTTCTGAAGCTAGTAAATATTGTGATTCTTGAACAAGGGTGCTTTAAAGCTACTAATACAGAGAAGATCTAGAAATTTAAAGAGCAAATCCCAATCCAAGAAGGTCTTACATCACCTTAAAGTATGATCTTTATATCCTAAAAATATTAGGATTCCTTGTACTTGTCTAAGCATACATTTCAAAAAGTCAAAAACATAAATATCTGACATGTGTTCATTCTATATTTGTATGAACACATGTCAGAGATTTAGTCAACTCATTAGTGAAGGATGGATAAGCTGGTTCCAAAGAGAATTAGAGGAACTGGAATTATATAGGCATTGGAGAAAAAATGTTGGAATAAGATGGTTGGATTAGATATAAAATTGACTAATGTCATATAGGCAATAGAACCATCACCTGAGAATTTTGTATTCTACCTGTCAGAATTCATATACTTTTCTACTGCGTACAAGTCTACAAGTTCAGGGGTAACTTTAAAATGGGCCTTTCTTTGATCAATAGTAAGCAGAAATTCAAGCAAAGGTTCACCCCTCAGCCCAGATCATTTTTAGTCCTTGGGCATGCCCATAAAGAGGGCTCCACCATGACACTGAGAAGACACGCTGACCTCCCTCTGCCTTCTTTACAAGTTTTGAGTTCGCAGTGGCTCCAGTAGGGCTCAGGTAGGTCAAAATTTTTCTAGTTCAAATTCTGAGCTTCCTTTGAATGTGTGAGTTTGTTCTAACAGCAAGAAAAGAAGAACACTTAACATTTGTATTAGTCTGCTAGGGCTGCCATAGCAAAACAACCCAGTCTGGGTGGCTTAAACAACAGAAATTCATTCTCTTAAAATTCTGGAAGCTGGAAGTCTGAGATGAAAGTATCAGCAGGTTTGGTTTCTCCTGTGAGACTTCTCTCCTTGGCTTGTGGATAGCTGCCTGCTTACTGTGTCCTCACATTGCCTTTTCTATGTGGGTATACCCCTAATACCTCTTCTTTTTCTTATAAGGACACTAGTTCTATTGGATTAGGGCCCCACCCTCATTACCTCCTTTAACCTTAATTACCTACTGATAAGCCCCATCTCCAAATATGGTCATATTGGAAATTAGGACTTCAATATGAATTGGGGAGTGGGGTGGGGCACGATTTCGTCCATCACAGCATTTATTTAGTACTTTCTCTGAGCTAGGACTTTCAAATACACAACCTTCTTAAATGTTCACCCCAGGCTAAAGAGATGGGTGCATTTTACAGATGTAGTCCAGGAAGTTAAATAACTGCCCAAGGTCACCCATGTACCAAGTGGCAAGGCTATCATCTGACTCTGGGAAAACCATGTATTAGGGAGTCAGGTTGTGGCCCGCCTTTGTGGAGGAGCTTTGTGGAGGAAACGAAGGTTCCACAACGTCTATAATGTCCTTATATTTGCTACTTGTTGTGATCTTATGCCCCTTGAGCTGAAAGGTACCGTGGGTTTGTCTTCTGGGCAGCAGTAGCATCTAAAGAAGTCAAGGAGACTGAATCATAGGCACAGCCAGTGCTATGAGAATTAGAATTTCAGAGACCAGAAAAAGTAGGGGAAACCAACCACCAAGCTACCGTAAATTCCTGGGAGCTGCAAGATGCAAGAATAGAGGGTACAGGCAGCTGATCTGTGGAATTGGTGGGAAAAAACCTGGAAGGGTCCTGATGAGTTGGGAAAAACCATCTGAGGGCCTAAACACAGTCCCTCACTCCCTTCTTTGTGTCCTCCCTTGCTTATCCAATTCATATTTATTGAGCTCTTCCTGTGTCCAGCACTACCAGGTGCTGGAGGATTTACAACTACCAAGGCTCCTTTTTTTGATTCTCCCAAAATGCCTCTTTTAAGGAACAATAGTGTCTCCCACCTCCACTTCTGGAAAAAAAAAAAGTCCTTACTATGGAACGACCAATTAATTTTTCATTTTCTTCTGTTCAAGTTTTACCTCTGTCATTGGCTAGTTTATGACCTGTTTATCTAGCCTCAGCTTCCTTATCTGAAAAAAAATGTGCTAATACCTAACTGATAAAGTTAAAAGAATAAATGATATGATATAATAGACATATAAAGTTTCTTAGCACAATACCCAACTCCTAAGCAAGGCTCAGTGAAGGGGATCAGAGTTATGTCACCTGAAAAGATGCCACTATTTTTAAGATTGTTTTGAGCTGAAAGCAAAGCTCTCTGTCCTTTTTCTTCCTGTCTAGAAGCAGGATATAAATTTTCCTTTGTAAAGGTAATACAAAGCTCCATTTGTAAATGTGTGTCCCTCTCCAATACAATTTTTATTACCTGAGAGGTCTCCTCTCTGCAAAATGAACCTTACTAACTTACAATTCTTATTTACCTTACATTTTCTAGTCACCTTCCTATAACTTTCCCACCTGGGATTGAGGAGCATAGTCTGGGTCAGGAAGGTGGCTTTCCAGTCTGTTCTCCCCCCTCCTCAGGCCTGGTTTCTCCTCTCATTCCTCCTTCCTCAGCCATTCTGACAACTCCAGAGGGGTGCTCCTATAAGGGTACTTTGGATAGTGGGAGACAGCAGAATAACAATAGCTTACTATGTGCTAACCATTTTCTTAGTTTATCTCATTTCTTCTTTATAGCCATCAGTGAGGTGAGTATTAATAATTATCTCCACTCTACAGATGAGGAACACTGAGGATGAGAGTGTAAAATCTTGCCCAAGGTCACTGAACTAGTCAATGGCAGTCAGTTCTTGAGTTGTAACCCCCTCACTAGATTGCATTGTACTGGGTTGGGATGGCAAAGGGGTCTCCCAGGTATCCCCAGAGAGCTTCCAGAGCCAGGGCCAGGTTGGCCTCAGTTGTTTCTGTGCCTCATATTATATAACAAATGATACTGTACAGACATTTTACACAGTACTTGCCTCACACAGATAAGGCCTCAAGAACTATCCATAATTTCATATATATCAAAAGTAAGGAATTACATGATAAACATTTTGGAAACAGAAGTCAGTTTGAAGCCAAACTAAATGGTCTTGGACAAGTCATTTTATCTCTGTGAGCTTCTGTTTCCTTATACGCAATCTGAGGATGATAACGTCTCACTCGCAAGGCAGGTAAGGTGATCAGTGGAGTACCTGGCCTGTAGGAAGCCCAGCAAGTATTGGTTTCTCCGTCTTCCTCATCCTACTGCTGGGAGCAGGAGGGGTAAGTGCCAAATGTGGATCCAGGGAGGGGGAGGGTACAGAAGCCTGATGCTTCCCTGCCATTGATGCCCATCCTGCGGTCACTAATCCTGTGGTCATCACCAGTCCCGTCATCCCTTTGCCATTTTCTGGGGTCAAATTCCAAGCTTCTTGGGTCATCATTCCAACTGAAACTAATGGGTGTGATACAGGCCACAAGTCACAGGCAGCAGTGGAAAGCTCTTGGTTTCACCAGAATGAGAGTGTAAAGCCAGACAAAACAAAACAGAGCCTTTCTGAAGGGATATGACCAAAGCAAAAGCCTAAAATCTCCAACATCATGAAGTTCAAGTTTCCAAAGTATGAACAGCCTAGTTGCATGTTTTTCCTAGTTTACATGTTTAATTTAAGAATCTTAAACCAAAACAAACAAAAAGCAGTTAATGGTCTCCTTGAAAGGAAGAAGGAGTGTCTGTTTTAAGAAAAAATGACTGCTAATAACTATCTTGGGAGTGATTCTGGCATAAAGTAGAAGAAAAGGAGAGTAATCATTTTATCAACTTTATAGTCCAAGTAACAAGTCCCATGCTAGGGCAACACCTATCAGAACCACCCCAAATTACACTTCTGGCTCAGTGATATTTACTGTGCCCATGACTTAGAATTATGTTTGTTTTATTCCCTAACAGCCTTCTGTTTTTGCTATTCAAGTCTAGCCAGTAGGAAGAGTGGTCTACCAGGGCCTTGCCTGCATTTTTTGGTATTTGGCTCTAAAAATTTCAAATATATTTCCAGAGAAAATGCTAAAATCATACTTTAACAAAAATATTTTGGGGTCATTTGCTTCTGTATACTTTTGATTTAAACTCTGCCATATGTATTTTACTTTACTTAACTGCAGTATATGTATCTACCATACACAAAAGGAGAAAAACAAAGTCTCTCTGCACTTTGATTTTCACAAGCTGTTTCTCCTTTCTGAGAAGAGAAATTCAAACGTTATAGAACGTTAGTGCTATAAAGATGGAGAAACTGAGGCCTAACGAATGAAGTGCCTTCTCCAGGGCTACACAGCCTCTCCACAGTTGTTGCCCAAGTCAGTTTGTTTTGGATTCTGTATGAAGAGCATTCAGCTTTCCTGAGTTAATGGATTATTGATTACTATTCAGAAAAATGCACAAAGGAGTTTTTTATGTTCCCCACTATGAGAACTTCTTTTATTCCTTCTCAGTGGGAATGCTAAGAGCATTTGGGGTAGGACAATTCTTCGTTGTGTGTCAAGGTCCCAAGAGTTTCAGGGTGTCAGTCCAGCAGTCGCAGCCAGGGTAACAGCAGTTATCCCCCCACACAAACACTGCCTAGGAAGGCAGTGCTGCTCTGAGTTGATACCCACAGCACCTGATGGGGATTCTGAGACCAAAATGATGAAAAGTCCTTGCCCTCCTCCCTACCCTGCCCGCAGGGGCTTCTGAAATAACTCTCCTCACTACTAATCATTCATTCTGTCTTTGCAAGTTTCTTGATCATCCAGGAATAGCCACCAGTTGATGTTTATCGGTCCCCCAGCTTCAGGCATATAGTGCAACACGAAACAGGAGGCAACTAAGTTCAGTGTTTTCAGAAATCAGGACACCCAAATAGCTCCTTACTTATGGACATGAGAGAACCTGCGCAACATCCTCCTTGCTTTCCAGTAGTCTACTATCCAATAGGATTCCTGGCAGGGACAGTTTCTATGTACAGGATCCTTATCTATCATCTAGCCCAAGAGCCTTCTTTGAAAACCGGGGCCAACAACATGAGCTGGAAGGGTCTCTTCCTTTGGGGATGTAAGCAATGGTCTCCAATCCATGGCCAATTCAGTTTTTACTCAACATTGAAGACAGTCATCACTTAACTTTGGTAACAGAAATAAAGCCAAAGTTGTTTTTTAAAAAGTAACAAAAAGTACCAGCCCACATCTCTCACGTATCTTTTCTCTTTTACAAGGCGATTTGAGTTGTTTCTTCTAGTTAATGATCATTCAATCAAGGAAACAGAAAGATAAATAATATGGTGATGGAAAGCACTAAACTTTGGGTGATAAGCATATAGTGCAATATACAGATAATGTATTATAATATTGTATATTTGAAACTCATATAACCAGTGTCACCCCAGATTTAATAAAAAAATAAAAACTATTATTAGAAACAATCAGAAAGAAAAATAAACTGCTGGTGCCCTCAGAGAGGCTTTTTTAAGGAGTACAACTTGCTGCCTTTTATCCCATTCATGTGTGTTTTACTCTGTGACGGGTTTGGAATCTTGGTAAACTAAGTATCCTACTGGATTCAGCCCTGCTTTCTGTCCCTCATTAAATTTCCAGGGGAGGGAAAACAATGCAACTGATGATGATGAGGGTGACAGTGACAACTAACACTGAACATGAGTTTATAATGTGCCAGGCCCTGTTGTCGGTGCTTTAGAACCATTACCCTATTTAATTGCAACATGTGTAGTTTGGCTATTACTGATTCCCAATGTATTAATGAGGAAATTAAGGCACAGAGACTAGACAGCTTATTTCAATCACATAATTATCCTTTATGGAGACCAGATTTTGCCATATTTGCCATTAAATACATTTTTATACAAGAAAGTGAGGAACTTTTGGTGAGGAAGGGGTTAAGATAATAGCCCATTTGCATGCTGGGAATTGTAGTCCAAAAGCAGTGGCTAGCCAGTGAAGAAGCATTGTGGGCCTCCAAAATGTACCCAGTCCCCTACATCCTGCACAGCCCTTTGGCTAACACCATGGACATCAGAGTCAGGAAGCCTGGAGCAGACCCCAGTGCCATTCTCCACAAGCTACAGGACCCTGGGAAAACTACATGACGTCTTAGACCTAAGCTTCCTTTTCTATAAATAGAGAGGAAATAATAATAATAATAATAATAATAATAATAATAATAATATCTAGCCCATGAGATTATTGTGAGGATTAAATGCATTAATATGTTTAAAGTGCTCAGAACAGCAGCTGGCACATAATATGCATTCTGTAACTGTTAGCTTTATTATTGCCTTCTCAATATCCCTCTAGGCCAAAATTCCATTCTCTTGAACCATAAGAACTGAAAATCCCCTGATTAAGAGTTTAGCTGTCTTAGAAGACATTATCCATACCTATTTGTCTAAATGGTCCTCTGGTCATTTCTCTTTAAAAATCAGGAGGTTGGTTTGGGGTGATAGGCTGGGGCAGAGGAAAATGGTATTTGCTAAGAGATCCTGGCACACATCCTATAGTGAGTGTCCCTTGGTTTTGTCTGTTCAGCATCCATCCTCTCTGCTTCTGTTAGTATAACAAAGTCTCCTTTGGGAGCCACCCCTCTCTCATCTTGTGCACTCTTGGTAGACTTGCCACCAAGCTGCCCTGCCTTCTCATGCCAAAGAGGCAGGCGCCAGGCACAGCTCAGCCCATCACTCTCTCCTCTGGGGAGGAAGAACATGGGGATGAGAACTGACTGGAGTGGATTTACCTGAGGAAAATGCCCACTAGTTCCTGCCACCTAGATCTCCAAGCTCCCACATGTCTTTCCATTTCTGAAGCCTGGTTGGATAGCCCTTCCTTGAATTCTGTGAGTGACTATCACCAAGGCAATAAGGCCCTTTTGTGTTTAGAATGACAGAGTCCATGTCTGTCACTTTCTACCAAAGCATTCTAAGTGACACACTACTTCCACATAATCTTTAAGATCTGTCCCTCTGCTCACTGCCCTCTCCCCCTTTCCCATCTAATTTTGGTAGAGTTATCAGTAGTAGTTGGATGCCTCCTTTGTGACATGACTTTTATGTGCATTATCACTAATCTTAATATCAACATTGCAAAGATGGCATTACTTCTGCTTTATCAATGTATAAAATGAGGCACAGAGAAGCAAAGCAACTTCCCCAAGGTCACACAGCTGGTAAACAACAGAAAGGATAATCCAACATGTCTAACTGCTGCCCTCAATCTTTAAGTGAAATTGACGAATTGAGATCAACATTTCTCTGCCATTTCACAGACTCCTGGGATGGGTGAAGATCTTTAGTATCCTCTAATGCAGTGTTCCCCCCCCCCCCCCTTCCGTCCTTCCGTCCTTCTTTCCTTCCTATTTTCCTTCCTTTCCTCCTTCGTTCCTTCCTTTTTGTCATAAAGTGACTGATTGTAAGAAACATTTTACATCACAACCCTGCACAAATACACAAACATACACACAATGGAAACAAAGATTTCATAAGGCAATAGTTACTCTTACAGATGCAATACAGTCCTATTTTAAATCCAAAACTATTTCATTCTTAAAAGTCTGCGTATACAGCCTGCTTATGCTAGATTGATTTTGCAACTCACTAATGCATCTGACTTGCAGCTTCAAAAAACCTGTTCTGTTGAGAAAACTGCTTAAACTGACACTGAGCTTGCATGTCAAAGTGTTTGTAAAAGGAGGCAGGGCCAAGCTGGATCTTTTAAGTCTCATAATAATGATTTGTTTACTTGCACGATGCGTTTCCTAGGCCACATTAGCCTGAGGGGAAAACTGGGATCAGAATCACAGCACAGACTGTTTCTCTCTCCCCACCCCCTCTCTCTCTCTTTCTCTCTCTCCCCCCTCTCCCTCCCTCCCTCCCTCTCTCTCTCTCTCTCCTTTCACTGGCTCTACCAGAACCACCAACCCTTCCACAAAGACCCCTCCACAAAGACCCCTCCAGTCTCTGAGGATGCCTAGGGACCTTCGTACCTCTGCTCCCACACAGCACAATTTACCCCTCACTTTTCCTCTCTTTTGCTCCAGCTGTGTGCTGGGATCATTTGCCAGTTCCTCTGATGTCTGTGGGGCTGTCACTGCTGCTGGGCCAGTAAGGTGGAACTGCTTTCAGTGGAAAATCCAGTGACTTTGGTGATGCATGAGCCCAAGGCCTGGATAGGGACACATCTCCTGTGCCAAAGCTCTGTGTATTCCTCCTGATACCCAAAAGTAATGCGATGGTGCCCACCAAACTAGAGAAAACTCCCTTTGTTGCACAGATTCCAAAGTGGACCAAAGTGGATTTCTCTTACCCTCTCTAACTTATTCATGTTCAAGGCTAAGGAGCTGAACAAAATCTCCATCTGGTATTCATAACTACTTTCTTTTTCTCAACTCTGGACCTGTCCTTGGACCAAGTTTGGATGTTGCTACTCTCACCCAAACTGGTGAGTTCTTTCTTTCCCAGAAGTCTCCTTGGTTCCCCCATGTGAATAGATTCTTGGCAAAGCTGCAGTCTGTCATCCTGCCCAGAAGTGCCTGCTTGCCTGGAGCAAGCATAGACTTAGGCTAAACCCGTTTCTATTTGAGAGCTTTGCTTCCCAGGTGTCAGGAGTCACATGCTTAGAATTCAAGTCCTGTTTCAATGATGATGATGACGACCACGACAAATTGTTCTCATGTATCAGAACCCTCACTATGCACTTTAGATATTACTGTATTTCATTTTCTCAATAATTTATGTGACACATACTATCATTATCCTCATTTTACAAAGGAGAAACAGCCCCCTAGAAAGGTTAAGTAGCCAGCTCATGGTCACATGGCTGGCAAAAGGAAGAGCCAGCCCTGGACCCGCTTAGCTACTCCTCTACAACTGGGACTGGGTGGTGAGCTGCCTTGGCTAAGACCTTCCAGCCTTCCTGGGCCTCCTTCCAGCTCTGCTTTCACCCTTTCTAGGCCCCTCTCCCGAAAGCCCCAGGTGGGGTGCCAAACCTTATCTAAAGGCCTTCAAGTGGGTGGATACCCCTAAGCTTCCACCTTCCCACTTCCCGTATCCGCTCTGTGCCTTACCAGGGCTTCCAGAGGAGGATTTGTCGGGAAGGAAAGCTTCATCAGCAACAGAACCCTATCCCCAGTCCCCTCAAGACTTACCCTCCCCTCTGTAGTCCCATCCTCAGGCCCAATCCTGGAGCTTAGAAGTGGTTTCTCCTCCCTAAAAGACCACCATCATTCTGCATTACACAGTTAACATTCTGCCTGATCTCAGTGGGTGTTTTCATTGAATAGAGAATTCAAGTCTGGGCTTAAATGCCATAGAAAAAGAAAAAGTTACTGTTTTTTCAGAATGCCCATTGTAATTTGTCCTTTGAGTCCTCCTCACTGTATCCTCCACCCCCCACCCCCCACCATGGTCCTTTTTCCACTTAAACTGACCAAGTGAACCGCCAGATAAATACAGCTGCAAAGTGCATAGTTTGAAAGACCACTCACTCACCCTTGCTTTGACAGTGTCCACAGAGCACAAAGCCAAGGGCTGATCAAGCAGTGAAACATAGGGAGGGAATTATCCTGTTTGACTATACCCCTCAGTTTAACCAAGTATCTGCCAATGTCACCCCATGCAGAGTGGTGGCTCTGCCACCCCCCATCTGTAGCATGTGGGGACTGGATCTGAGAATCCTGAGGTCCTGAAAGTTCTCGGGGTCTTTATTTTATAGTCACAAAACACATCATTTACAAGTCAGATAAATTAGGGGATGGGTGATCATTTGAATAAAAATGATCCTCTATAAAATTTTCACCACATAATTATTTTATGGAGCAAGTTTCCACTGTGTACTCGAAGCAGAAAGTACTGACTTGCAGCCAACTGTTAAGTGACACTTTTACTGTTTCAAGTAGGGCTTTCCTGTAGGTCACGGTTTCTAAGAACCCTGTGATAATTCCCTCCCTTCAGAGAGTCTTTGACAGTGAAGCCTTAGTAGAATCCATTCTCAAATCATTACATCTCTTGGACTGAGTTTTTTATTCTTTTCTGTAAAAATTATATTTACAAACCCTCAAAAACTGACTTAATTATAATAATCTACTGGTCCTTTTGAAGCACTAACCAGATTATCACTCTTCTCCTAAAACACTCCAGAGGTTTCCCATTGCTCTCCAGGGTCACGGCCAGGTTGTGGCCAGGCCTTTGCATATGCTGTTCACTCCAACCCTGGAATGTTCTCCCCAACCTTCTCTTTTATTCCCATGTACCTTGGAATGCAGCTCACTTATTACTTCTTCAGGGAATTGTCAGAGCCCTTTATTATAACTCTGAGGTGAGACCTGAAATTTCTTTGGATGAACATGTCCAGACCAGAAGAGCCTCTATACTCTATTGCTGCTTTCGAGGGCATGTGGGCTGCTCACCGCATGCTCAGCACTGTCCAGGCACTGGACTCACAGCAGGGTCTCTACCTTCATGGAGCCTCCAGTTTTCTGGGTAAACAGATGATAGTCAACTACAAGAATGAACAGACTACCATTGCCCTCCCCTCACAGATTTAAATGAGTGATTGGAGTAAGTGTGGGGCATGCCTTGGGAGGGAACAGGTAGACTGTCAATACATCAAGCTCCCAAGTAGGACAAATTTATGTCCTCATTACACATTTGCTCAGACAATCCTTTGACTACTTTTCAGTCTGAGAAGCTCAGAGAGAAAGGATCATGGATTGACATCCCCTGGGCCAGCTTGAAGGATGGCCACCTCCAGCACGGTAACAGGAGTAAGAGTCTATTTTCCTCTTCTTTCTCCACCCTAAGAGTCTCCCCAAGCTCTTGGACTATACTGTCCTGTCCTAACGCCAGCACTTTATTTATTTTTTTCTTTAAATGAATTTCCACTTCCAAAGGTGCATAATCTTTTCCATCAAATACGACAGTAGTCTAGCCTACCATTTTTAAAAATGATTTTTTAATCCTTGCCTGAGGACACTTTTTCATTTCTTTTTGAGAGAGAAGGGGGGAGAGAGAGAGAGAAACATTGATATGAGAGAGAGAAAGAGTGAGAAACATTGATGTGAGAGAGCGCACCATCGCCTCTCTCATGTGTCCCAACCGGGGATCAGACCGGCAATCCGGGTTTGCGCCCTTACTGAAAATTGAACTCACAACCTTTCAGTCCACTGGACAACAAACACTCCAACCAGCTGAGCCACATCGGCCAGGGCTAGCTTGTCATTTTGATTTTTTGTTCGTAATATTTCTAGAACATCTATTGTACCATCCCAATATGACACACAGGGGAATAGATACAGAGATATCACCTAGTTTATGACAGAACTGGGACCTCAAAGCAAGGTCTCCCGCTCGTGGTCCAGCATTTTCCCCACCCTATCTCAGCTTCCTGGGGCTAAACTTGGCCTTTTTCAAAGCCCTGAGAAGCCAAAGTTGGCTGCCTCCTATTGGCAGGGAGTTCCTTCCAGCTTTGGGTGCTACTGTTAAAGAAGAGAGTTCCAGAAGTGAGGAGGGTGGATTATGCAAAGAGCCAATCTATGCTTCTATTTTCCTCCCTCGTGGGAATGGCTTGCACATTGGGGAGGGGGTGGGGTGGGGGGGGACTATGAAAACCAGTAATTCATGACAGTTGATAAGTGTCAGAAAAGTATTTACTCACATTCATCCCCCGAAAGTCACCTTCTCATACGTTCTTTTTTGTCTTTCAACGATGCCATCAGTCAGGTGAACTCAGCAAGAAACACCAAGGTTTATGCCAAACGCTGCAGAGGGAGAGAGTTTCATTTAACTTCATTTTCCCAGCCAGGGCTGGCTCCCAAACCAGTTTTTCCGACTAGGTTGTTTGCCACATGAAAAGCAAATTCCCAGAGGTTTCTGAGATTGCCGAGATTGGATGCAAGATGACGGCTGCCACCTACCCGCCCACCCACCCACTAGTAAGACATAATGCCGTCCTATTTTTGGTAACAATTAAAGGGCCTCCCGGTGCAAGCAGAAAGCTGTTTATTTTGTTACATCACTTCACTTTGCCTTCGAAGGCTGGTCTGTGCTCAGTGTTTTCCTGGTGATGCAAGTCGGCTCTCTCCTCCAGCAGTTGGATCCCTCCCATCTCGCAGCACCTCACAGGTCTCTTCCCCGAGCAGTGCGTTGCTGGAGCGAGGAGCCTCTCACGAATCAGCTGCAGGTCCCTGTTTTGAAAAGCAGAGATACAGAGGCAAAAGAAAAGGGCGACTCCTATGTGACCTGGTCTCAGAGCAAGACAATCACCAGCTGAATTCCAGAAGCCCTGTTCATGTTTGGGGAGATTTTTTCGACTGCATGGAATCAGAGAGAAGCCAAAGGATGGGAAATGCCTGCATCCCCCTGAAAAGAATTGCTTATTTCCTATGTCTCTTATCTGCGCTCTTGCTGACTGAGGGGAAGAAACCAGCGAAGCCAAAATGCCCTGCCGTGTGTACTTGTACCAAAGATAATGCTTTATGTGAGAATGCCAGAGCCATTCCACGCACCGTTCCTCCTGATGTTATCTCATTGTAAGGCCCGTAAGCATTTGCTATCTAATTTACGATTTAAAAATTCCAGCCGGTGTATTTGGGGCTTTGTATTTTCTGGTAGAAGGGCTTGGAGAGAGATTCCTCTTGCACACTTGGCCATTTGACAGTGCTAACATTTTGCTGAATTTAGTAATTTTGATTTTTATTAGCTGCTACAGAACATGTTTAGATGCCCCCCACCCCTGAACATTATTATGAGAAACCTGTAGCAGATGCATTTCTCCTACTCCATCTGGGAAAGAACAGTATCATACTTCATAAGATAGTGTCAAAATAGTGACTGTTTTGCTAAACCGGATTAACATAAGGTTTGTTCTGTGTGTGTGTGTCTCTCTCTCTGTGTGTCTGTGTGTTTGTTTGTTTTCTTTCAGATCCTTTGTGAGATCTGGTTTTACTGAAATCTCAGAAGGGAGTTTTTTATTCACACCATCGCTGCAGCTCTTGTGAGAAATATTTATATCATGACTATTTTTAATATAGCATATATTTGGATAAGCCCTCTAGGAAAAGTCTTAACATTAATTTTGCCGAATGTGATTGTATTTCTGGGAAGAAAAAGAGTATCAGTAAAGTGAGAGGTACATGGGGTTTTTGGCAACTTGACCCCAGAGGTACCGGTTGATTCTTGCAGTGGTAAATTTGCTAACCTGTAATGCTGTCTACATTCATGGCTATTTATGAAGTTGTCGGAAGGTTGCAACAATGATTTCAATTCCATTCCACTATTTTACTTTCATTTTTGACTTGGGAACTTTGGTTATTTTGCCCTGGAGTTTTTGAATTAGTCAACAGAGAACCCAGCATAACATATGTGCTCAAGATGTTGTCTCCCGGGGATCCGGGGCAGGCTGCTACTCTGTATGATTTACCATGTGGGGGGAAAAATCTTGGTTCTTTCTAGGTAATTCCTTAAAAGATTGATTACGAAGAGATTGTTTTCTAATCTTATCTAATTTATAACTAGTCCCCTTACAAGGAGGGAAAGAAAATATTAATATAGGACAGTGCAAAGGATTAATCTTTGCTGTGTGTTTTGAGTTAGCCAGGAGTGAACTACATATTCAGTCTATGTCTCAAAATAGTAAAAAAATAATATTTGACTCAGAGCTCCCCACAGGCATAATGTCACATGTATAATTTTTTTCTGCCGTGTAATGTTTGACTATTGGAGAGCTAGTTCTCAGTGTAGGGCCATGTGGAAGGCAAGAGGTTCCTGTGCTCAGGTGTCCCGAGCTCAGGTGTCAGGCAAGATTGGGGTTGTAGCTAACATCCTCCCAGAAGGGAGTAGCCAAGTTGATCAACTGAGTTTTGGTTATCTTAACTGCATGGTTCAGGATTCAAGGGGGGTTTTTTGTTTGTTTGTTTGTTTGTTTTGGGGAGGCAATTGTTTGTTATTGTTTTCTTGCCTTAATTGGCCATTTTGGCAGTGTGAAGTTATATACATACAGAGACAAACAATATGGATTTGAAATTGAAGAGACCTATGTGTAAATTTCATCCCACCACCACTAGAAACTAGACTTATAATCTTGTGCAAATGATTAAACCTCTCTGAACCTCAGTCTCCTCATCTGTAAAATGGAGGTGATAACATACTGAAGGATTTTTATCAGAAATAAATAAGATTTTAGTAGATAAAATGTTTTGCATAGGGTGAAATGGTTAGACATTTATAAATGGTAGGTTTAAAAATTTTAACATAAAGCTAGCTAAAAAAAATCACTTAATCTATTGTTTTATCTACGTGAAATCCCAAAACTGGTTTGACTATTTGATTAAATCACAAACCCAATCAGGTGTTTTGACATTATGTAACAGTGTTGGCTAATGTCTTTCTATTAGCTAATGTCTTTGAGTGATTAACAATTGAGAAGAATATTCCTAAGGGACTTATGTGTTTGACTGATGGCTAATGGTGTGATTAGGGGAAGTATCAGCACATTAAACAAATCCAATACACAGTTGTTAGCATGCGAACTGTCAGTCTCCAATGCTGGTATTCTTCCATACAGTAAGATTTGGTTGTACCTGATAAAGTGATAAATTGTGCTTATATTGTTTATTTGTTAAGTAAATAAATGGCTCATTTAAGAAGTATCCTTTTCTTAAACTAAGTCACCTCTTTCCCCCTGGGATAAATAGATCAGTTCCTAAAATTCAGGAGGTCTCAGTGGACACATACTACTCGTATTCTGACACTAGATGGCCTTAACTGTGACACCAAAAGCCTGAATCGATGGGCCTGATCTGTGAGCATGTCTCCACTTTGCTTCTGCTGGGTGGACCCGGCCTGGGCAAGCACAAATGCTGGACAGTGTTATAGAAATAGTTCCCGGCTGCTGCAGGGTAATGTGATTAAACGTATTTAGAATCACAGAGGGAAGCCAAGGAACTGGTTTTTAAATAGCCCACACAGAGTGTGGGCCATGCCCCTATGTCCCATACTCCGAGTTCCTATGGAACATTCCAGCCCTTATTCCTAAAAGCAGTTCAGGTTTCAGAAATAACAAAAGGGAAGAGTAGTTCTTGCTCTGTACATCCTGACCCAACTCATTGGCTAACTTCCACGTGGCAGATTTATGCCAGGGCTGATCTTATGCAAAATTGTCAGGGGGCAAATATCATCTCTAATTTCTAGGACCCTGTTTCCTAACGATTTTGCTCCCCATTCTCCCTGCCCAATGTTCTCCGCTTCACCCAGGAAAGGGTCTAAATCATTTTCACTGAGAAAATAAGTGCTAAGCTTCCAAATATGAACTGTGCTGTAATCATAACAATGGTGGAGATGGATAGTTCACAGACAAGAAGAGTTCTTCTGTGGCACAGAGCCATCCAGGGCTCTGGAAACCCCACATAAGCCGCCAACCCCCATTAGAACAACGACCAAGGGGCCTTAATCTGCCTTTGCATGATTTTTGCCATCAGCTCAGGCCTGGGTCACACCAGACATTGCTTGGGGTTTGCAATGAATTCTAACGGCATTTGTGACCACAGGTTGCCAAACTGACCTGTCATGTCCTGAGAAGTGATAAACTTCAGAAGCAATTCTGCTCGATGGGCATACAAAGCCAGTTGGTTTCTTGCCTGTTGTTGAACAGGGAAAAGAAATGTCCTACCCCTGTCATCCACCCAGATAACCTGATAATTTCATTATGGCCCCAAATGCTTTTTCAGAACTTCTGTAGAGACATGATGAGAAGTACTTTCTGAAATGTCAGCCTGGGGTCCTGAGGAAAATAGACATGGTTCCTCCCTAAGTTACACACAGTGTCTGGGGAAGGCTGTGGCTGGCAGTGTGTGCTGGAGAACAAGAAAAAACAAAAGCCCCCACATGGTAGAGATAGGAGACAAAGAATAAAATTATCCAATAAAAATTCACCAAATTAATTTTATAAAACATACTTTTAAAATATCTGATTCATTGTTTTAAACAACAGCAACAAAACCTTTCCCAAGAAAATGAAAGTTCATTGATGTTTTCCACAGGGCCAGTGGTAAAACATAACAAACGAGAACAATTATTCATTCTAGTTTGCTTTTTGTGACAGGGAGTGATGCTTGTAGTGAATGTAACTTACAGAAATAAATGTGTTTTCACACATTACAGCCCTGTTCTTTGCAACTACAGACTGAAGTCCCCAATGATATAGACTCATTAGAGAAGTAAAATTCAAATTTAAGAGTATAAAATGAGACCACATTGCCATTTGTTTATAAAATTTTTAATAACCTCAATGCCTCCAACCTTTAAGGGAGTTCTGTTTGCAAGAAATAAATTATAGGGGCGGTGTTGGTATGATGCTTTAAAAAATCTCTGTATAAAAATTCAGTGTGGCCAGAAAAATTTCTATTTGTTCCAGTGAGATTTTTATCGTGTTTCAAACAATAGAACTCATCCTTCTGGGGGGGCATTATTATTTCTTTTATTAATCCACAGTCAACACATAAATACATAGTCCGTAAGATATCAAAAACTAAAAATGAAAGTGCTAATAACATGAACAGATAACTAGTAAGTCCATCCTTACTAAGGCTTTATACTTAAGTCCTTCAAAATATTATTTGTCCAAGAAAAAACATCCATGGCCTATCTCACCTTTATAGTGATCAGTCTCTTTTTCTATTCCTGCTTATATTACAAATGTAAGAAAAATGTAGCAATCTTCAATGACTACTCAAGCCAGACCTATCAGCTAAGAGGATTCTAGTGGGATTATGAGCTGGTTATAGATGAGCATGTTTTAGTTTGTACCCCGCTGATGACCTCACAATGGACCAAGAGGTAAAAATTTTAGTAATCTAGCCTGTTCTGCCTATCATTTGCCCAGTGACCCATCACTCTGATTTTTAACCTTTTAATTAATTAATTATTGTGACTATATAAACCAGCCCTGTACGACACATGTTTTCTCTGAAAGTATTTCATTCTTTCAATTATTCAGGCAAGAAACTTAGGAGTCACCTGCCCCTTCTCCCTCAATGTCCACTTCCAACTGGACAAGTCTCCTTTCAAACAGCAGGGGAATCTGTCACCCCCTCTTTACTTCAGGGCCAAAGCTGCATTCACTGTGTCACAGGCTGTGGGGGGAGCTTCCCCGCTGGTCTCCCTACTTCCGGTTCCCATTCTACCCACCCCACTCCGTGTTACCTTCCTGAAATACAGATCTTACCATGGCACCCTCAGGCTTGGAAGCCTTTAATGAATGGGTCCCTAGAAACAGAAAGTCTGAATACCTGAGTGGATATTAATAGAATTTGGCAATTTGTCCAGGGTCAAGGCCATCTCTAATAATATTGACACCACACACACACCAAGCTCCAAACAGACTGAGGTACCTCCTTCCCTTACCTCTGCTTTCACAAGCTCTTTAGACTTGGTTGATGTCTCTAGTACTTTCTGTAATTTATCAGAACTATTCGTGCTATATTTGCCTGTGTCTCTCATGAAGGATTATCATTGGTTAAGCTCCTAGGCAGGAGCCTGGATGTTGCAAGCTTAGACCTTGCTTACCGTACATTTGTTGAATTCAATCTATGTTTTCATAGATTTTATACTAAAACTACTGGTATCCTATTAGTAGATATTCTTGGTTATGTTCACACTCTTATGTTTGGTCTTGCTGTTTATTTCACATGAACTAATACTTTGGAGGTCTAGAAAGTGAGCTGAACAGAAAAAGAATGTGAAGGGATATCTGCTTATGACGTTATGGTGTCAAACTTCTTTAACAGAGGTTTCCAGTGTAGCAGAGTTTGAAAGGCAAAATACCCGGAGCCTGCCCGTAGACCCACTGCCTGAACCTCTTTGGTTCCGCTCTGACTTCCTGTATGCCTTCGGCACATAAAAAATAGTATTGAAGCTCTTAGATTCTTTTTTAATTAAATTTATTGGGTTGACATTGCTTAACAAAATTATACAGGTTTCAAGTGTACAAGTCTATTTGTACCTCATCTGTGTTATTGTATTGTGTGTTTAGCCTGTTAGGTTCTTCATTTGATTGTGGAGGCTGACTAGTCGCTCCTTGAAGGGTAGATTTCCCCACTTCTCCAGTCTGACAGGACAGCCAAAGGGCAATGCTGGTTAAGTAAGCATCATTAAGATGAAAAAAATTCCATGAACACAAAGAGAGTTTCCTTTTTGACTGAATTATATCCGCTTAGCTAAAGTCAGCATTTATTCATCATATAGCTAGCTGCAAACAGTAACAAAATGAAATCAGAAGCCTCTCATTTCAGCAAACACATCGTGGGGTCCTGTGGTGTAGTAGGCACAGCACTGGGTTTTGTGAGGGACACAAGGATAAGTGGCACCTTTCCCTTCCCACCTTGATCTGCCAGCTGCCAGCTGGCAGCAATCCCTGAAAAGGTAAATTATGTTTTGCCGGCATTGGAAAGCACTGTAAGATAGTCTTGATAAGCTTTCTTGTTTTGTTCAGAATGGTATTCAGTTGATTGGTGATGATGGCAGTGCTGGCCAACTGTTGATCTTGGGGCTGATACAGGCTACAAAATGATTGCAGAGGCTTTATAATGACAGCTGTGACATCAAAATGGCCAAACCTAATGGCTGGCAATGTGGCAAGTAGCAAAGAACACAAAGTTTTTGTGGTCAGATAAACATGGGTTCACATCCCCACTCTAGTTCTGTGATTTTGGGCAAGCTTAATCAAGCCTCATTATCTTCATCTACAATAGGGGGAATTACCATAGTACCTACCGCACAAGATTACAGTAAGGATTAAATAGAACAATACCTGTAAAGTGCTTGGCACTGTTCCTATAACCTGATAAACATTAGCTTCTTTTATAGTATCTGAAAATCACTTTAATTTAAACAACCATAACATCAGATTAGCATCTGATCATACAAGCTGGGTTTGCCTACAGTCCCAACTTTAAAATTTTGCTGTACCACACACAGGTCTGCATCAGAACCTACTATGAAATCTCCCCTTCAAACCCCTCTCACAGGAAATGTGAACTATTTACCCTTGGGGGATGGTGCGAAAAGGAAAAGCAGAACCCTCTTACTTCTTTCTCATGAAAAAACAACTGGCACCACATTGTGTAAAACATACAGACTTTGTTTAAAATAATTAGCATTGACCAGTCTTCAGGCGAGTGGCTCTGTGGCAGGATGGTAAAGGCCTGAAGTAGAAGTCAATAGACATGGGTTTGAAATCCAGTTCAGCTAATAATAGGCTGTGTGACCTTGGGTTGGTCACAAAATATCCTTGGGCCTCAGATGTTACATGTGTAAAATACCAGAGCTAGATTAAATTACCGTTCCCAAATCAAATGCCAATGAGGGTGGAGGTGGTCAGGTAAAGGCAGGAAACAGCTGGGTGTAATACCATGGAGCATGGCAGTGACTGCAGTAAGTCAGAGAAGACACGTTGTATCTAAAAATGACATCTTCAGCCCCAACAAAATATTCCTGATGAGAACATGGTACTGAACAGGGGGCTGTATTTTCCTAATTTTCAGGGGAAGGCAGAAGTCTGGAAGCAGATTTTAAAACAAGATAAAGACCAAACAAAACATAAGTTGGCATCTGAGAGCTTCACATTTAATTACGGTCTTTTCCTAGCTTAAAATGACATTATATTATGTTCTCTTTACAAACAGATTTATTTTAATATAATATAGAAAATGGCATTGTTAAGGAAATTGGACACAATTTATTGTATTAATTCTAACAAACTGGTAAATTAGATTGTTAATTGACAAAGCTTCATAGTATGAAATTGGCTACTATGAAGTTACTATTCAATTTCCCAAGCAGGTCCATTGGGACTTTACCAGGACCTTCCCATGGTGTCTGACGATAAAACAATGCTTCAGTATCCCTTCCATAGGGTAAGTGTTAGAAAAGAATTTTGGGGCCCAGTTACCTGGCAAGATGGCAGGTGTTTGCCTGTGTAAAATGTTATAAAAAAGCAACAAGACTTTAAAAAAAATAGGCTAGAATTTATATGTACAAAGAGCTCCTGACTTGCAGAGAACTCCTTGTAGAATGTCACCTATTCTTCCCACCTGTGCTTCCATGGCTAAATTTTTCTAGATCCTTCCTTAAGAATTGTCCACACTGCCAGTTTAAAAGCCATGAAATAAAAGCAAGTGAAGTTTTGTTAGAGGTCATTTACCATTTTTATATTGTCCGATGCTAAGCACTTTATATACTTCACTTTTTATTTCTCCATTGCAATAACCCTAAGAGGGGATATGATCCCCCCCAGTTTGCAGGTAAAGTACTGGGTCATAGAAGAGTTAGGTAATCTCCTCAATGTCACACCCCTAGTAAGTGGCACAGCCCCAATTTAACCGCTTTTGTTTTACTTCCTCTTGAACATGAATCATTGGGTTTGACTTTGCATAGTTTTGTCCCCAAAATCAACTTTTCTTTGAAAGGGTCAGCCTCTGCCATTACCGAGGGTATTCAGGAGTCTGTGTCCTGATTCCTGGAGACAATTACTGAAAGGGAGTTTCAAAAGCCCTTTGAAAGAGTGGGAATGTTGCTGGCGAGAACATGTAGTTTCACTAGGATTAAACCCTCATTTGTATGTGTAAGGTCTGGTCAGAGAGAGAGGGGGAGGGGGGAGGAAGAAAAGAGCAAAAGGAAAGGACTTATTTACTATAAAGTTACACCTTAGGCCAATGTTTTTGAAACTTGTGTCCTATCAAACAGTTGTCCTGAAAGGAAAGGGCTCTATGCTCACATAAATTTGGAAGACTGCACATTCTATCCTGATGCACCTTGGCATGGAAAAGGCTTTGGACCTATCTTATGTTGTTTCACTTTTCTTAAAATCCCATGCAATATTGGTTCTGTGGACCATACTTAGGGAATATATGCCTTTGGTAATCATTTTATTTATTAGCTTAATTATTCATATCTCACCTGTTCTAGAAAGTCTTGCTAGCAGAGCTTAGGCAGGTAGAAAGAAACCATCTTAAAGGCTATTTTAAACCATCTATCTCCCTAGAAGGACTAACTCTGACAATTCTGTTAGTGTAGGTTCATCAAGTGTGATATCTGGAACTCAGGCACCACCAGGCTGGTAACCATCTGGTCAAGCAGCTTGGCACACATTATATCTTTGGGGACCTCCCAGTAGACAATCAATGGCAGCCCATTCAACAGACAAGACCCCTGAGCTTAAATTTACAATCTCGCTGTTTTTGTTTGGAGCATATTGCATCACAGCTATTTTCCATATGGCTAAACCAACAATTCCCTGAGCACCTTCCATGGAATATTCATTTTGTATAAAGCTCAAAGATAAAAAGGCCCCATTATCACTAAGTTTGGGAAACCGCGTATTTAGTTTCCTTTTGAAGAGCCTCATTTTATTAATACTTAAGAATACAAAGATTTGTGTAATTATGAACCCCAATTAATTTCACTTACCCACTTCCTCAAATTTATTTATTTATTATTTACTTGTTTATTCATGAAAACAAAAAACAAAAAATGCTTGAACCCCATAAAGGTCTTGTATTCCAGGGAATACACTCTGGAACTACAGGGCAAAGCTCTTTTAGATTTATAGCAGGTACTGGGCTGATCTGCTGAGACTAAAAAAGTAAGCCCAGCCTTGCGCATGCCCGTTTCCAGCCATCTGTGGAAGGGCATGCCTGAGCACAGAATCGTAGCCCTGCCAGTTACAAGCTTCGAATTACTTTTACCCCTCTCACCTCAGTGTTCTTTATGTTTTTAAGTGGAGAATATGAAACCTACATTATAGTGTTCATTTGAGGATTAAAATAGCTCATAGATGGCAGGCTGCTAAAGATGAGGCTTAGTACAGAATAGATGTTACATAAAATTTAAGTCCCTTCTTCTTACGTGTTCCATGACCAGGATGACACAGATTGAATTTGTAAACAACACTAGGAGATGGGCTGTTTACTAGTTATGCCAGCTCCCAGAAAGGAAAGGTTAGTCCTGAGATGAGAGGTACTAGACTATAAAACCAAAGGGGTGGGGCCATGCTCAGATCTTTGCTGGTGTGCATGCCAAGAATATTCCTAAGGGAATCTTTGCAAATCTAACGCCTACATTTTCATCCTGGCCCTGCTGCTGACAAAAGATGTGACCTTGAGTAAGTCACTTAACTTCTTCAGGCCTTACTTTCAACTATTAAAAATAAGAATTGAACTGCATATCTCTCTGTGGCTTCCCCCACCGCAGATTTATGTGGAGCTAAAGTAAGGTTATTTATTCCCCGTCACCCAGGTTGAAGAAGTGGTGGTCGGCTTAAGGATCAGCTGAATTACGCTAAAAATGTTTTTCAAGGATTAGAGTAAAAAAGAGCTGTGAAATAATAGACTTCTGTGTGATGCTTCCCATTTTAAGGCTCTCCTATCTTGAGAGCATATTTTAAAATATTCAAATGTAAATTATTCAAGTTATTCACACAACACCTGAGCTTAGAATGTGCGCATTTAACTAAAGTGAGTCATCAGCCTATTATTAATTATCATTCAACCAGACCCATTCTTTTGGAAAAAAGGAGAATATTAGTAACAGCCAGAGTCTGAATCATTTAAGCAGAGGCAGCTCTAAACAAATTGGCAAGCCCTCTAGCTGTGCCCCCAAATATTCCAACAGCTGCAACCTGTGTGTCTTGCTCTGATCTGCACAGATATGCACATATAAACATACAGACACAGATATATACTGGAAGTGTAAACACTCACATTTATACACACCGCTGTGGCTGCCTAATTCCCTGGTGATGCCTATAACAGTTCTCTTGGACAGGTGATGGTCTCGCTGAACCTGTTTCCATAGCAGTAAAACCAAAGTCCTTCACTGTACCTAGGGGTTCTTCCAGCCCTGACACTTCATGTCAGTCTTGGCTTAGATATCCTTTGGCAGAAGCATTGGAGACATGCTCATACACATTATCTCATGTAATTCTTAGAATCTTACAGGAAGTCTTTGTTATTGCAATACTTGTTTTAACAGGTAATGAAGTAGATTCACTCAATAATGCATCATATGCATAAGTGGCAGCGACAAGCTTAGGAACTAGATTTTTTTATTCTGTATCTAATCAATGCAGTCTTCAAGTGACAACCTGATGCCCACTCTTCTCTTCTTTATCCAGAATGGTCCTCACTGAGCTGGGGGGAAGGGTATTGTATGGGACATCCCCCTAAACTATCTCCCCTTCTTAGCCAGGATAATCTGCTTTGGGTTGGAAGGCAGGCCACCCATGAGCCAATGACAATTCTGATGTCACCGGTGTCACAAGTGACTAGGCAGAGTCTGAAGAGGTGGATGTCATTAGAGATACAGGCCCCTGGTGTGACCGGAGGAGCAGTCTGGTTTGAGACAGACAGACGTTCTCAGCAGGGTTACTGCTGCTGTGCAGCCATCTGCAGAACTGCCTCCGCAGGAAGCAATGTGAATACTAAATAAATCTAAGATTTGATTCTTGAAAAACCTCAGTAAAATGGCAAGCATTTGAAGGAAGCAACATTAACAAATGAGGAAGGCATTAATTATTCAACAAAAGGCTTCAGATAAATTTGGGTAACTATTTAAGAATCAAAGTAACATCTCACCTCCCATCATACATAAAAGTCCCAAATGGGTTAAAGAGTCAAAGTTTTAAAATTAAAAAGGGAGAAGGTGTGGATCATATTTCATTGATCTCTAGTTAGGAAAGAACATTTTAAGAGTAAAAGCAAAGAAAAATTACACAATGGAGGTTGATATACTTTGTTAAAGATGTAAAACTTATATGTGTTAAAAAATTATGAATGAAAACACAAATTGTGATCAGTAGTTAAAAACTCCTAGCATCAAATAAGATGGGAAAATAATGGGTATGCCCTTAAAAATAAAAAAGCACTTAGAAAATAAAACTGGTCAAAGGACATAATTTTATAGAAAAAGAAACAAAAATAATAATGCTAAATGTTGGTGAAGATGTGGTAAAATAGGCATTCTTACCCTTAGACTTGAATGTGTAATTTGGTACAAGCTAGCAATAAAGAAGTAGAAACTTAACACATCATCTCTAATCTAAAAATGCTATTTTTAGAAATATAGCCTAGGCCTTTCCTAAGGAAATAATTAGAGATATGGAAAAATATTTGTATAAGAGGATTGTTATGGTACTATTTATAATAATGAAAGTTGGAATCAACAAAGACAAATAAATTATATAATAACACAAAACTCATCTGTTAAAGTTATATTATTGAAAATTCATTATCATGAGACATTGTTCATGGTAAAATGAGTGCATGAAAAGGACACAGAAAAATATAAAATTATCCCAACTTTATAAATATATATCTATTATGGATATTTATATCAATATCTTTGTGTAGTATGATTATGGTGATCTTTATTTTCTTCTTTAAGCTTTTCCTGTGTTTTCCAGTTTCTACAATGAGTTTATAATATTTATAAGCAGAATACACAAACTGCATTCAAATTTTTCAAATTCTTTACATGAAAAAAAATACAGGTAGACATGATCTTAATGTGACTTTGAGACTACTTATATCAGTTAATCAATTCATCAGAGAAAGGGATTATTACTCAGTTATATTTATGAAGTCCTTATGAGCTGAGCAGTTTTATGGTTGTCTGCCAGAATGTGGACATTATGTCATTATGTTATGTGGGTTCTAAACTGAGAGGCCACCCGGTGTGTGAAAAGGGCAGTAGACCAGAAGTCTTGGGTTATATGACCTTGAAGAAAGCTTTTAATAGCCTTTTAAGCCTCACTTTCCTTCAAAGAGATAACAACACCTTCCCTAACCACTCAGACTTGTTCCAAAGACCATATCAGATAATCCAGCAGGAACCTTGAAATGTAGGCTATAATGAAGTCAATAATCATCATTTAAAGAATGAGCTATCACCTGTCTGGAATTGATAGCTGACACGTACAGTTTTCCTAAATCTCCTTCTTGGTAAGATAACATATATACTTTTTTGACTGTAGAAAAAAAAATCCTCTTCATTCCTCCCACAGTCCCTTTTCTTACTGAATTCATGGGACTGTTGGCTGAGAGATATAAGTGCATATCCTGTGTCCCCTTCCACCAAAATTCTAGGGAAAAAAGCTTAGCTTTTCCTTCCCTAAGAACATGAGAAATGGCAGATACCTCCAATTTTCCCACAGGATCAGGGGCAGAGGGCAAATTCTATGCCATCTCTGTACAAACCCATGGGATCGCTGCTTGACAAGTCTTTGGGGTCCAGATCTCCGATGTGCAGCTCAGGGTAACAAGTTCATACAGAAGGTTCATTGGTCTTCACTAGTCCCTCATGGTACTGTCATCACAAATCCAAGTTGTAGTATCACAGATTCTGGCCATGTGCAGTTACGAGGACAGGACAGCCCACAGTAGGTCCATACCACAGCAACCGCCCCAGCTAGACTCACTGCAAAGGGCACAGGCCCCCGTGGTCACCACTGGCAAAAGGGGGGCTTATTGTACAATATGCAGCTTTGGTTGCATCTAAGAGCACCTGGGGAGCTTTTAAATGTCCTTATACCCAGGCCACACCCAGGTATCGAATGTAACCACATCCCTGAGGTTGAGAACCAGTTATGAGTATTTTTAAAGCTCCCCAGATCATTCCAAGTGTGACCAAGACTGAGAAATACTGGCTTAGGATCTAACACAGATCTGGAGGACTCCCTGCTCCAGCCTTCACGCACATCTCCACACCGTGTCCTTTCCTAAGTATGTCTTGCACATACTTCCACTTGAATTGGATTTAACTTAGCCCTAAGGTATCCTTCCTCCTTCAGGTCCTCTGCCACCTGGCTCCATCTCTGCTGATTCCAAAGCCCCAAGAAGGAACTCACCTTCAGCCCAACTCACCTTTTTGAGCCAGGCTACTTGAGTTATGCCATGCTGACTAACCTCACAATCAGCTATCCTGTATAAGAAGCTGAGTCCTTCTTGCCCTAATCTGAGGAAAGAGGCAGAGTTTCTGTGGTATAAAATATGGCCAACCTGGTCTGCCCCAAGTTTGCTGTGTTTAGAGATGGGGGTTCGGGGGGAGGGGGAGCACAGTTTCCCTGAACAGGAACTGTGGGATTCTTTAATATATCTGGTATAAAACCAAATCCTAATATTGAAATGAAACATATTCAAAGGAATCCATAAAATATTAAGGATCAGAGTTTTATCCACTTAATAGAACATGATGTTTTAAAGTCTTTTTAGTTTTACATAAGGTAATAAAATGGACTGCCCACTCAACTGATTTAGAATATATGTATAATTTTACACATCCTTGTCCATGGAATCCTTGTCTACAGAAAACTACAACTGAATTTGGAATTGAAGGACTGATATTCATTATTATCCCAAAGGGAAAATTTTTCACTTTTATTAGCAACCTTTTTGTTGAAATATAATATACATAAAGAAAAGTACACATATCCTAGGTGCACATCTCAAGTTTTAAAGATTAAAACTTTGTATTTTTAGAGCAGTTTTGGGTTCACAGAAAAATTGAGAAGTCATAGGGATTTTCTATATGCCCCCTACCCTAACCCATGCATAGCCTCACTCATGACCAACATCCCCCAGCAGAGTGGTGCATCTGTTAGAGTTGATGAACCTACATTATCACCCGGAGTCCACAGTCCACATAGGGGTTCACTCTTGGTGTTGTACATTCTATAGGTTTGGACAAATGTATAATGACATGTATTCATCATTATTGTATCATACAGAGTATTTTCTCTGCCCTAAAAAAATCCTCTGTGCTCTGCTTATTTATTCACCCCACCATGGTTTTTTAAAATAAAGTGAACACCCTTGCAACAGCAGCCAGAAACCAAACATTATCACTACCCCCGAAGACGCCCCTTGTGTCTTCTTCCAGTCATTACTTGCCTCCTAAGGTAAACACTGCCAGCATAAATCAGTTTTGCTGGGTTTTGTTCCTTATATAAGTGCAATTATATAGGAGATACTTTATTGTATTCTGGCTTCTTTCCTTTGACTTCAATTCTAAATGTCATCCATATTTTTGGATGTAGTTGAAGTTTTAACCAGAGGTTTTAATCCCTGAAATCTAGTTCAACAAACACTATTCAGCCAAGAGCTGTGCTCGAGGCTAGGGACACAAAAGCAAATAAGGATAAGATCTTGCTCTAAGGAACATTCAGTCTAGTAATGTAGTAATGCCCAGAATTTAGTGTAAAGTAAATTCCTCTTAGTTTAACAAATATTTACTCAGTGTGCACTATAGGACAGGCAGTATTACAGGTGTTAGGGATAAGTAATGATCACGCAGACAAAAATTCTAGTGGAAATCCTGTTTTATTTCCCTGACATGTGTGGGCAAGTTCTGCCCACTAATATCCATTTCCCACTCTGTTTTGCATCTGATTCAACATAAGGGGAACTAGTGAGAAAAGCTATTTCTTCTGGTGACTTGAAGTGCATGATTATGAAGTCGCTGGTCCACCCACAGGACAGTTGGCAAACCAGCGAGCATGGGAAGTATTTTTCTGTATCTATTTCTGCCTTATTCCACTCTCTCCATCCCTGATGCTGTCTATACAGAATGAAATGAAAATCTGGAGCCTCAGGAAGTCTTTGGGTCTTTGGATGTTAGCTTATCTTAGAGGAATGCCACACAATCTTCTTGTTTTCCAGAACCACGAAGAAAGAAGAGACAACTGCCAAAGTTGTGACTAAAATCATAAACCTCTGAATTTGTTTTTAATAACTATGGGCATCTAATATGCATGACCAGTCAGTCATCATTGTTGACTTTTCGGAGCCTAGTGAAGTACTAGAGTGTAAAGCTAGGACCCTGGAGGGAGAGGGGATCCAAGAGAACACATTGCTCCAGGACTGACAGTTTAGGAAGAGACGTAAGAGATCATCTAGTTTTGTTTGTTCAGTCCATGTTTCCCTCTCATTTTTATGGAAAATTTCAAGCATATAAAAAAGTAGAGATAATAAAATTCACTCCTATATACCCATCTTTCAGCTTCAAAAATTATCACCTCATGCTCAATTCATCTCTAATCCACTGCTGTCTCCTCCCCTGGCTATTTTGAAGCAATACCAGTTATTAAATCAAATAAGTTATTCATAAATGTTCAGAAAGTGAGATCTCCTAACTTTAATCTCCTTAGTTAACAGGCTCAGAGAGATGAGTCACTAAGCTAGTTAGTGGCAGTTATTTTTAATCCCTAAACTTCAAAAGAAAAAATCAAAAAGGTGATAACAGAGAATATTGGACTTTTCATAGTGCAATTAAAGAGTACACATGTGATGAGAATTGTTAAATTACGTCTAACATCTGGTCTGGCCCATGATCATGGCCACATTTTGGACAACAGTTACAGATGGAACATGAGATTCCCCCACATGAGAACCTTAACATGTAGACTGAATGTCATTTGAACCCATTATAAATTAGTCATCACTACATTTAAAACTTTATTTTCAGCTTGTATTAACACTTCATCTAACAAGTTCCATAAATTAATGCTTTCTCTAAAACAAAAAAAACCCCTGCTTTGTATTATTTAGTCTATGATCACCTCTTTTAAACCTCCCATTCATAAAACTGGCAAGTTCTCCAAAGAGTTCAACAGGGTGTGGGGACTGCTGGTTAATGTTCCCTTTCATCAGTAATCTCAAAACCAAATCCTGCAGAGTTTGAAAGTGCAAGTAAATTTGTCCAAGTTAGTGTTCTTAATTATTTAATAATAAAGGGAGCTAAGACTCTTCCTAAGCCTCATTATTACACGGCATTAACCTGTTCTGTTTTCAAAGAAGGTTAGTTGACGTTCGTTGAGCCAATGTTGATGGCTTATATACTATGAGATGTTACAGCACAGTGAGGCATGGAGCTACATTTTTAGGTTTCCCAGGCTTAAACCCCAGAAGCACCATTGTTTGGGCTGGTTGGAATGTTCCAGAAGTTTTTTGCACAAAGAGAAGGATTCTGTTAGTGTCTTTTTCATGAAAATGTGCAAATTGTTGATTCAGCTCTCATATTGCCCAAATTGTATCTCAAAATGTTGCCCAGCGCATGTGACATCCATCACTGTGGGGAGTGGGGCACAAAGCCCCCCCTTCCTAGGCGAACATTTGGTGAGGAGATAATTGGGGATTTTAAAAAGCTACAAAAATTACCTGAATAAATAACACTTTAGAAGGCAGACATCCAGACATTTTTCCATACACAACTCCCACTCGTTTCTCTGAGAGAAAAAGCAGCATAAATTGACAATCTGTCAGTTTAACCATTTTCATTGTGTACTTTTTCTGGGCAGGTTATTCACATCGAACTCCTTTGATGTGATCAGTGATGATGCTTTTATTGGTCTTCCACATTTAGAGTATTTGTAAGTAAAAAAAACAACAACTTTTTAAATGTATGATTCAGGCCAAGTGCTCTTAGATTCCTATAGTTTCTAACAAAAATATTATAACCTATTTCAGATTCATAGAAAACAACAACATCAAGTCCATTTCAAGACATACTTTCCGGGGACTAAAGTCTTTAATTCACCTGTAAGTATGAATGTTGCTATTACTTTTTAAGTTTGCTAATAACCTGTGGTTAAAGTGTGCACTTTGTGGGTATCCATGGTAATTTAAGAAACCCAAATGATTTCTCCCCATGCACGCTTGCCATCTCTCCCTGTTATTAGCCAGTGTGTGTCTAGGAAATTGATTAATATGATGAGTCTAAACCAACCATACTTAGGAAAACAATCTAATGCAGGGCAATAAATCATTACTCACTTCATGGATAAGTATGAGTTGACTATATAGCTTAATTTGATGTTGGTTGTTTTTCTTTTGTATATGACCTGATTTTATGTATATTTAAACATATAACAACAGGCAATGTACACACAGTACTTGACAACTTATTTACAAATTGAAATATTTAATTATTCAGTGGTGAAGAGACTGGAGGGTATAACTGCGTCTAGTAGGTGGAGGGCAGCAATACTTCTAAACATCCTGCCGTGCACAGAACAGCCCTCATGACCAACAAGTATCCAGCCTAAAATGGCATAGTGCTGAGCCGAGTTTGAGAAACCCTGATCCACTTGAACCAAACAGCTCGTTTCTCCTAGCCTCCCCTGTCCCCTAAACACACAAACACACACACACACACACACACACACACACACACACACATGAACTCACAAACAGATGTATTCTTAAGAAAACTGGAAAGGAAAAAAAGGCACTAGCATCTATTAAATTCCTACTATTATGCTTTCCATGAATTTTCATTTAATCTTTTCAATAGTCCTGCCAGACAGGCACAATAATTCATTTTAGAAATGAGAAAACAAACTTGGAGGGGATATATGACTAGTGAACTGAGTAGTTATAGAATTATGATAACATCAACCCCATAGTTGAACTGCAATGCCCGTTCATCCATTCAGCAACTATTTCTCAGTGCCTACTGTGTGTCTCATTAGTGTTAAAGATGCAAGGGATCTAAATGTCATTCTTCCAACTTTAACCTGTTCCCTCACAATATCTCATTGCCAGCTCCGTTTTAGACCCCAGGTGCAGCAGGGAACAAAGCAAACCCCAATGCCTGCTCTTTGAGCCTGCATTCTCGTGTCCACGTGGTCATCCTGCTACCTCTACCAGGCCCTATCTCTGCTGCTGTTTGGATTTTCAGCAAGAGGGGATGGATGGCCTTATCTATTTTATAAAATTATTATACCTTTCAAGGCCTCTGTATACCGTCATTATGATAAAAATAAAGTTTGCAGTGTTGCTCTGTGTGTTAATGACATAATGTGATGCAAAAATGATTGTGGTGGTGTGAATGTTATGCTATTTTGTTACAGAGCCAAATACTGCCAAACCAAATTTTTCAGACAAAAGTAAATAAAAGAAACAAATATATGGAAGGAGAAATGGAAGTTCATGACCCCCACCTGGAGATCTACTTGATTTGCATAAATCCCATTTAATATAACCTCTGTCTAATGCTCAGCATCCTGGGGGGCTAAAGGAAGTATGTAAGATCCAGGTGTCCTCTCTGGGAACCCATGATATAAGCCAGTTCACTCAAGTCTAGCTACTTCATCTGGCAGGAAGGACAGGAGGGAGTAAGGAATGGAGGGAGGGAGGGAGGAAGGAAGAGAGAAAGCAAAGGACAGAGGAAGAAGAGGGGGAGGATAAGGGAGGAAGGAAATAAAAGGGAGGAAAGAAGAAATCTATACCCACCCTCATGAAGAAATTCCATTTGTTTGATTAGAGCCTATTATATCTATCAAATGAAATGGGAATTTAAATTTGGGTCATAATGAGGCCCCTTCTTTATAGGTAGGAAGACTCTAAGAGAGAAGGACACTAGTACAGCATGTGGATAATATTGAGAAAACTTTAAGTTCAAGAGAACACCAAAGGCAGCCTTAGAAGAGAGAGGCATGAATCTTAAGAGTCAAGCAGACAGTGAAAGGAAAGTCCCACGTCCCTGACCAGGTGTGGGAAGTGGGAAAGGGTATTATGGGACCACGTCAAAATTCACTGAATGAATATGACCCTTAGATCTCTTGCATCTTGATCTAACATTTAGGGGTTGACTCATATGGCATTGCCAATATTAGACTGTTTTTGTCTATAAAAATGGCAATGCTATATGATTCATCCTAAATAGTCTCTAGGATGTGCCACACAAAGATGAATAAGATCCAGTTCCAACCTGGAGGAGCTCAGTCTAACAAGAGGAGTTATACAAACAAATATTTTCTCACTAAGTGACTTTGTCCCCGAATCATGTTCTCCTTTATTGTTTATGCTCAGAAATTTCTTTCTTTTCTTCTTTCCTTCCTTTTTTCTTTTCTTCCTTCTTTTTTTCCTTTCAAGGAGAGATAGGTAGGGAGGATTTGAAATCCAAATGTTCCTCTTACTGCTCAGTACATCAAGTTCATTTTCCATTAATTGCCACTTATAAATAAATCTGACATTTGTTTGAGCCATTAGCTTCCTTTTTAAGGTTTTACTTTTCAAAGTGCACTTTTCTCCACCTCAGGCTAATTCTTCCCAAAGGCAAATATTCAAGCAGTGAGGAATGACCACCTTGCCCTTTAATCTGCATCTGCTGCAGGAAGAGTTTACAAAGCTTTTTCATATTCTTGGCCTCATTATAGTCTCCTGATGACCATAAGATAGAGACAGGGCACTAGCACTAACCCCTGTTGACAAGTAAGAACATGAAGATGCACCCTGAAATTAAGGTGCTCCACTTGAGTAAGCAATAAAGCCAGAAGTTTCCCAAGGTCTTTATTGAGCCAGCCCTCTTCACTGTCAGTTGCAGCAGGACCAGAAAAACTTTTATTGAGCTGGCGGGATCCTTTCAGGGGACATGATTTGAGGAGCACACATGGCTACAGAAGACAGAGAAGATCCTAAAGACAGGAGCCCTATCCTCTTAGTTTTCAAATGCAAATAATTGGGGTTACACATATACTTTTAGATCCAACTAGTTCCCACTCTGTCATAACATTAAAGCTGCTCCAAGGGACCTACCTGAGCATTTATATATGGTAAATTGTTAGTTCCTAAAGGAGCAATAAACTTAAAAAAAAAAAAAAGAAAAGAACTTATCTCACTTTCTCCTGGCTGGCATAGCTCAGTGGATTGAGCACGGGCTGCGAACCAAAGTGTCGCAGGTTCGATTCCCAGTCAGGGCACATGCCTGGGTTGCAGGCCATGACCCCCAGCAACCACACATTGATGTCTCTCTCTCTCTCTTTCTCCCTCCCTTCCCTCTCTAAAAATAAAAATAAATAAAATCTTTTTAAAAAAAAGAACTTATCTCACTTTCTTATGCATCTAACTCAGTAGTAGACTTATCTTCTAAAGAAACATTTATGGAAGACTTAAAAGTTACTGTATGGCCCTGACTGGTGTGGCTCAGTTGAGCATCATTGCCGGTTCAATTTCCAGTCAGGGCACATTCCTGGGTCGCAGGTTCCATCCCCATTCGGGGCACGTGTGAAAGGCAACTGATCAATGTTACTCTCTAACATTAGTATTTCTCCCCATTTCTTTCTCCTTTCCTTCCCCTCTCTCTAAAAATAAATAAATAAAATCTTTTTTAAAAAGATGTGACTAAAGACTCCTTGCCCCTCAAGCTAACCATCAATAGAGAGTCCCTTATATATAATATATATATATTGCATTTTCTTTAATTTTTTATTTTGTAATTATATTTTATTGATTATACTATTACAGTTTTTCTGAATTTCCCCTTTTTGCTGCCCTTCCACCCAGCATGCCCTACTCCCTCAGGCAATGTCCCCACCATTGCTCATTTCTATGGGTCATGCCTATTAGTTCTCTGGCTACTCCATTTCCTATAGTGTACTTTACATCCCCATGGCTATTTGGTAACTACCCATTTGTACTTCTTAATCCCCTCACCACTTCACCCATCCTCCCACACCTCCCTCTGATCTGGCAACCATCAAAATGCTCTCCGTATCTATGATTCTGTCTCTGTTCTTCTTGTTTGGGTAGCTTTTTAGATTCCCAAATCTAAATCTAATTGTTGATAGGTATGTGTTTTTGCCATTTTATTATTCATATTTTTGATCATTTTCTTTTTCTTAAATAAAACCTTTTAACATTTCACATAATAATAGTTCGGTGATGATGAACTCCTTTAGTTTTCTCTTGTCTGTGAAGCTCTTTATCTACTCTATAATTCTAAATGACACTTTTGCTGGGTAGAGCAATCTTGGCTGTAGGTCCCTGCTTGTTATGATTTCAAATATTTCTTGCCAATCCCTTCTAGCCCGCAAAATTTCTTCTGAGAAATCAGCTGATGGTCTTATGGGAACTCTTTGGCATTTTAATTATGATGTGTCTTGGGGTGGGCCTCTTTGGGTCCATCTTGTTTGGGACTCTCTGTGTTTTCTGGACTTCATGTCTATTTCTTTCACCAAATTGGGAAAGTTTTCTTTCACTATTTTTTAAAATAGATTTCCAATTTCTTGCTCTTTCTATTCTCCTTCTGAAACCCCTATGATGCGAATGTTGGACCTCTTGAAGTTGTCCCAGAGACTGCTTATACTATCCTCCTTTTTTAAAATTCTTTTTCTTCTTCTTGTTTTGATTGGTTGTTTTTTGTTTCCTTATGTTCCATGTCATTGATTTCATTCGCGGATTCATCCACTCTATTGTTTCCCTGTAAATTGTCCTTTATTTCAATTAGTGTATCCCTCATTTCTTACTGGATCTTTTTTATGCTTTTGAGGTCCTCACTAAGTTCCCTGAGCATCCTTATAGCCAGTGTTTTGAACTCTACATCTGATACATTGCTTATCTCCATTTCACTTAGCTCTTTTTCTGGAGTTTCGACCTATTCTCTCACTTGGGCCATGTTTCTTTGTTTGTTCATTTTTGCAGCTTTCCTGTGTTTGTTTCTATGTATTAGGTAGAGCTGCTTTGACTCTGTGTCTTGGTAGTGTGTCCTAACGTAGTTAGTGTCCTGTAGGGCACAGTTTGCTGCTACGACTTCCTGTCTCGGTAGTGTGGCCTGATGTATTAGGTATCCTGTGGGGCCAGTGGCACAGCCTCTCCTATTACCCAAGCTGGGTACTCATGGTGTGCCCCTATGTGGGCTGAGTACACTCTCCTCTTGTAGTTGAGTTTTGGTTGCTGTTGGCAGTCAGCTGTAAAAATTGGCTGTTACCACTTAACACCAACCTCCACCCTCCGTGGAGGATCATCTGTACAGGGGCAGAGTGGTGATGCTCCAGTGTGGTCTGTAGTTGTCTGTTGGGTGTTCGGGTTTTGTGATTTCTCAAGTGGTGTATACCAAGATCAGCCCCCACCTGTGTTCTGCCTGGGGCCACCCTGCATGAGCTATAGAGCAATCTGAGATGGCTGCTACTTGTGCTGGGCTTGGGAGATTCCCAGGGAAAGCCAAGCTGTGAATCTAGGCTGGCTGCTGCTAGTGCCAGTCCTGAGGCTCACTGAGGCCAGCTGTTGCTTGTTTGAGAGGATATAGAAGTTGTGAAGCGTGAACCAAGACCATCCATTCATATAGAAAAGCAGCTCGGGTGAGTCTGGAAGTTGGGTGGGGCAGAGCCTCCAGGGATCTCTAAGGTGGGTCCAACAGTGTTTGCCAGACTGATGAAGTCTCAGATATGTTACCAGCTTATCAGCTCTGTGGGGGGTAGGGTTTAGTGAAGGGACAGTGTCCTCTGCTCACCTTGATGCCAGACAGTTTAGTTTCTCCCTGGATAACACTGGTGCCTTTCAAGCTACTACCCCAGTCCTGGAGCTCAGAGGGAGTGAGTCTGAGTAGGTGAGTTCACGTGTTGATTCTTCAGGAGGAACTGCTTGGGGCTTCAGCAGTTTCTTCCACTGACTCAATCCTTGCTGGTTTTTGCAGCCAGAATTTGGGGGGACTTATCTATCTTCCTGGCACTTGAACCTGGCACTTGAGTCCCAAGGCTGGGACTCCTTGCTCCTGAGATATCCCTCTGAAATTTTTATCCACCACACATAGGCATTCAACAAGCCCATCCCACATCTGCACCCCTCCTGCCATTCTGGATGGACATGGTTTCTTTAATTCCATAGTTGTCAGACTTCCATTCAACTCAATTTCTGACATCTGTGAGTGATGCTTGTTCTATATTTTAGTTATAATTTTGATGTGTTTGTGCAAAGAGGTGAGGCATGTCTGCCTATGCCACCATCTTGACTAGAAGTCTGTGTTCCTTATATTTAAATCCTTACAAAGCAGGTCAAATCCTGAGACCTTTCCTTAATTACTGTACTTTGAATACTGTCCTAATGCTATACATGATTAGTTTAAATATTTGATTTGTTTTTGTATTTCAGCATGGTTTGACTTTTTCTGATGACCATGTATTACTTTTGAAGTCAGGGAAAAAATAAATTAAAAATGGTAGCCAATGACGACAAATCTCTCGATATTAATTGGTTTCTGTTAATACCTATTAGCTTTTTAGTAAGGATTCCCTTGTGTATCCTGTAAGTGTCACCATGGCTAAGGCTCAATGGAGGCAGGATTTTTGCATGCACGTATAAAAATATTTGGGGAAAATTGTCATTGATCTATACATGCTGCGGAGTACCTACTGGTTGCTTGGCATTGTGGGAGTACAAAACCCACAAACAGGAGTCCCCAGACCACAGTGCCTGTGTGTTCCCAGTTAGGCAGAATGTTTTCATTTCAGCCTGTACAGCGATGTGCATGTAATAAGGCAGTGTGCACTGTAGTGACTGAGAGGGTGATCTCTACCACCAGATTGCCTGGGCTCCAAGCCTGGCTTTACCCCTGAAAAGTTGTAGGACATCAGATGTCACTTAGCCTCATTGTGCCTCAGATTTCTTAAGTGTAATATTAGGGTGTTAATAATCATATGTACAAGTAGGGGCTGGGATAATAATGTACTTAGGAGTAGCTATATCCTAAGATGGTCATGAGAGTACATGAGTTAATCTTTGCAAAATGCTTAGAGCAGAGCCTGGTATGCAGTAAACTCACTGCCTAAACTGTATTGGTCCTCAATCAGTATTCCAAATGCTGCAGTGTATTTATGCCCTTTAAACATTTTGTATGGAATTAAAATAACTGCACTTGCAGCACCACAAATTCAGTGAGACACCAACTCAAACTGAGGATCTGCACTGCGGGGAGTCTGGGAACACTCCAGATGGCTGTGGGCAATGCTTTCTTAGCAGCAGAGCCCAGTGGAACTGAAACAAACGTGTTGTCTGAGCCAGTCTGGTATGCCTTAGAGAGAAGACTTTCCAGTAGTTTCCACAGTCATAATCAGAGGTTTTCTCAGGTAAACCGTGAAAACACCAACCAAACTTGGTTGTGGAAGGAAAGACTGCCAATGAGAATGCTTGAATCTTCTCAGCTGGGATGAACGCACTAAATGTTCAGGCGGGCAGTTTTCTCGGTGTTTTAAAGAATATTTTGTTGGTAGATTCTGAATTAGGATATATAGCAAGGTGCTTAGTTGAAGGCACAGTTTAAAGAGCTTCCTCATTGCTTTGGAATTATTTACCACAGTGAAGCTAAGAGGAGGGAGGGCGCTTTGTAAGCAGCAGATTCAAGTGACAATGAGGGTCAGTGGCCATGGTAATTCACAGGGCTCTTTACTTTCTCCCTAGCTCAGTGCCTTTGTACAAGGGGCATAGCAGAAGCATCCTTTGCTCTTTCCTTTGTCTAGATCGGTGCCCTTCCTCTCCTCCACTCTAGCCTGCCCCATTCATTCATTCATTTTAAAGTATCTATTGAGGGCTTACTTTGTGCCAGACACTCGGGAGATAGTGGTAAGAAAAACATCCTTTCAGTATCACTACAGAATCACCCTTAAAAAATTAATATTGATGTAACTATTTCTTCAACTTCTTACTGCCTTGTCTTCACTCCTCTCCCAATCAGTCCTACCCTCCCACACCCCTCAGATATTCCAGTGCATTCCACCCACTATAAAAACCGGTGGTCAAACTCTCTGACACTTATCTATATGACTTAAAGTATTACCTCTCCTAGTATCACTTGTTATTATTAAGGATGAAGCCCTATGCCTCTTACAGCAAAAAGTATCAAGATGTGATTTAAGAGCTAAAATAGAACTTGGAGATCATTCTGACCAAGTGATCATTTACTTTGTAGAAAGGCAAACAGCCAGAGCCCAAGCCCAGATACCAACTAGTAGCTCTAGTAGCTAACTCCACGTCCTTGCCTCTCTCTTCCTCATTATTCTAACTTTTCTTCCTCTTATTCCTGATAGTACTCATATTCAATTTTAACATCTAGCACCGATTTGACCCTTGCCCAGAAAAAATCTTTTGCAGAGGAAGGAGCTCTCCCACTCCAATTCAGACTTACGCCTAGGGAGACAGAAGGTCTAAAGACTTTGAGACCGGTAGATGGGCTCTCTGGAAACACTTGTTTTCCACATAATGTCCCCATGAGATGGACTTTGTATTAATGAGTAATAGAAAATATGATGAAATCTTAACAGTGGTTGTCTCTGCCAGGATAACTATTGTTTTTTCCCCTTAAATATTTTTTCTTAGGGCATAGGGGGAATAAACAGTATGGAAAAAATACAATAAAAACAATGTAAAAAATTTTTTTCTTATACTTACCATATTTTGTTGAGGCAATAATAATAGTAGCTATTACATATGTTTGTGTATATATGTATGCATATATATGAATATGTGATATGTTTGTTATACGTGTATATACATTGTATACATCAGTAATATATAGCCATGTTAGCTAACACACACACACACATCAATAGATATAGATAGATATCAGTAAAAGATCGGACATTTAGGAATATAAGGCATAGCCCTGACTGGTGTGGCTCAGTGGGTTGGGCGTCGTCCTGCAAACAGAGTGGTCACCCGTTCTACTACCAGTCAGGGCACATGCCTGCGTTTTGGGGCGTGCAAGAAGCAACCAATAGATGCTTCTCTCCTACATCAATCTCTCCTACATCAAAGGGAGATAAACTCCCTTTTCCTCCCTCCCTTCCCCTCTCTAAAAAATAAGTAAAATCCTTAAAATAAATAAATAAAATCTTTTTAACAAGAATTCAACGTATAGGGTTCTTTCTACTCAAAATGACTGAAAGAATAGGTGACTTCAGCCTCCTGAATTGAGCATTTAAAAATGCTTAGGTATTAAGTATCACTAGTTTTGACAACAACAAAGAAAAAGATTAATTTTGTGGTCTAGATTATTTGACATAAGTCTTAAAAATTCACCTGCAGATACAAAATTTCCTGGAATTCATTTCAAAGGTATGTGTACAAAAATATTAGTAGCTGCATGTGTTAATTTTCACAATAAATGTAACTGGTATTTTTTACTCAGCTTTGCAGATGTCAAGACAGAAACCTACAGAGGTTAAATTAAGTTAGCTGAAGACACACTTCTTAGAGCAATGAAGCTCAAATATAATCCCTTGTCTACTTGAGAATCAACTATTTCACTGTACTAAATGATGCAAAAAATAGGAGCTACTACCAATTTTACAAAAGATACAGGACATATTTCAACTAGAGCTTCCATTGATGAAAAAGGAATAATAATATTAAGTTGTTACTCTGTGAAGGAGGAGGCAGGGGGAGGGGTAAAGGAAACTGAAGAAATTTAATGAATTTGATTTTCCATTTTGCTTTCCAGGGGCAAAACTCAATGTAGAGATGAAATCTAATAATCAGATAACCCTAACATCAACCCCCAAAATAACACTCATCCTAACCCCAGAAATGCTATTTCTATCTCTAGCTGTTGATAACCTAATAGGCACCAGATCTCATTTTATTCACCTCTTTTCCCCCTAATTACTAAATTTAATAAACTTCAGGGGTATCACAGGACTAAGTACCAAATTTAGCAAACTATAGGGGCATCACAGGATTTGCCTCTTTTTCTTCCTGAGAGCCCTGGCCCAGAACCCCTAGCAGCTTTTCCCTTCAGAGAATCTCTCTTAAGCCCCCAGATGCCTATGATGGTTTTTGGAGGCTCCAGACCCTTCTGAAAGCTGACATTGGCCTGGCACAAGGAACCCACAGGGATGGCTTCAAGCCTGGCCTGACTGTAGTCCTAAACTTCCCCAGAGGATGAGGGTCTGAAGCCATGTGGGGATTTTGTGGGAAAGAAGGCAGCTCCATCCGGAAGTCTATCCTGTGAAAGAAGCTGACCACCAGGCACCCAAGTGCTGACTATGATAGTGATTCACGTTCCAGCCTGGAACTTTGGAAATTTAAGAATGCAGCCAAATGATTGATTTAGATTGAATTCTCACTGGACAGAACCATTGCATATACAGAGGAGTCCTTTTAAAAATTCAACTTTATTTTTTGTTTCTTCTGAATTTAAAATAATAATACATTGCACAATGATAAAAACTCTCGCAATCCAGGCATCTACATAGCAGAAGTGAAAGATTCCAGCTACTCCAAGATGTAAGCTCCATCAGTACTTTTTTATATGTCTTTCCAGACCTTCCTTTATGCATCTAGAGACATATATCCTCCCTCCCAGTGGGATTACAATCTATATACTATTCTCCAACTTCTTTTTTTTTTGTAGGCATCATTTCATCCCAAATCATAGAGGTCTACCCCACTTTTAAAAACCTCCTACAATATTTTATGTTAAGTATGAGCTATCATTTACTTACACAATCCCTTATTGGTCGGCATGTAGGTTGTTTCCAATTTTTGCTACTGTAGGCAATGTTAGATTAAATATCTTTCCCCAGTTGTATAGAGGGACTCTAATATTTGCAATTACTCTTCCCTTGGGAATTGGTTAAAACTCCTAACTGGCAATAGCAAACATATGTGTGGGGGCATTTCATATTTCTTTTCTTACCTTTGCAGGCTCTGATGATCCCCTTCTATGTGTCCTATGTACCCTTCACCCCATACCTATCAACCTGAACCAGAGGTTGCTTCATATCATGGTCCTGATATGATACTGGTACTTTCCACGGTACTTTTTTTTTCCAGAATAATTCCAGGCTCTGTCAGTATTCCTTTTCTGAGACGTTCTCTGCCCAATTCCCTGCTGCCTGCTTTCTTCTTTTCCAAATGTTACTCACTGTCAATGAGACCTCCAAGAGGCATAGGGAAACTATCTAAACTACAATGCACTGGGCATCTGGAAGTCTCCCTCTCATTTCTGAGCCTCATTTCCTGTTTCTGCTTTTTTTATGAGTTCAGGCAGCCTTCTCATGCCTACCCCTCACCAAGCCTACATAGCCTATCTTCTAGAGGAACAGTCCATTGTGGGTCAGCATTCAATTGAATTTGGGTAATGGAACAGGGAAGAAGTGTGACTGAGTGCAATCAATAAATCCATCCACCGTTTTTCCTGCTGGCACTGCCTCCACATGACAAGACGTCCTCAAGAAGCATAATGCCCCATTTTACAGCCCATCAGGCCAGCCTGCCTTCATCAGCCCCATCTCCCAAATCTACTGATTATAAGTCCTTCATCTTGTCATGAAAAATTACCATCTCTTTATTCCAGAAACCCGGAAGCTCCAAGTCTCTCTCTCTGACCATCTCACCAGCTGCTTCTGCGGTTAGCTTTCATGTGGGCTCTGTGAGGCCTAGAGCCCTAGTCCTCTGGGCAGGAAGTGGAACTCCCAGGTTCCCCCACTGTTTACAAGAACCACCTGGGGCAGCAATGCAAACATAGTGCCTCTTCCTATTCAACCCTAGTGGCAGCAGTAATTCAGGACTTGCTGTTTCATCATTCCATGCCCGCTGGCCTATGACCCAGCCTCCTCCAAGCTTGTGTCCTTGTTTCTGGGGAAGGATGTCCACTGAAGGGAAGTTACCATGACAGAACTTTAAGATACATTGTGCCAGATAAGAAACTGAGACACATAACTTGGGAGTGACTCTGGACTGGTCCAAGATACCAGGAAATCTCTTCAGTCCACCAGGCAGTAAGATGAATTATGGCGACATCCTCTTGAATAGTCTTCTTTAGCAGCATTTTATCATTACCACGTAGGTGGATCATCATAGCAGTTCATTTTCTCAATCCTATTTCTTCAGCAATGGACAAGCAGAAGCCCTTTTCCTTCTTTTCCCCTCTTCTTCCACCCAGCTGCCTTTGAGAGTAGTCCAAACACCAGAGACTATCCTGAGTTATCTCACTTACTTTTTCTGACAACCTTATGACGTGAAGTATTATTCCTCCACTTAAAAAAGAAAAAAAAAATAGTCTCAGAGAAGATGCATGACTAAAATCCCACAGCCAGTGAACAGTGGCCTCAGAATGCAAAGCTCAGAATGACTCCAAATCCGTGTCCTTCTTCACAAAATAGACTGTCACTGAGACGGGAACATTCCGATTCACTTCCCATTCTTATGTGCCAGGGTTCATTGAGAAAAGTTTTCCAATCTAGTAATTTTCAAAACTCAGGAAAACAACATAATTAACTAAAAAAATAGGTTTTAAAAATCTTGAATGTTTGTACTTGAGAAAGCTCATATTAATTAGAGGAGGTAGAAGACACAAAAGATTTTTGAGACTGTTTTAAAAGGAATTTGAATTTTCAAGGGTTTTGGAGGCTGACACCAGGCTTTTTTGTTTGTTTGTTTTAGGTTTTAAATTTTTATTGTGAAAAAATCCATTCCTAAAGAAATATAAAACATGAATATGTACAACGCTGGTTAAAAAATAGAAAATTACCAGTACCTAGAACACTTCCCCATCAGACAGCACCTGCTCTTTGTTATGTCCTCGTTTCTGCAGTATGGACATATTTCCTTTTCCTTGATACTGTCAGGACTTATTCCTACTCTTTGACCTTAATTAGAATCATTCTAGTGATTCATGGGAGAACAAATAAGAGAAAGTGGAAACAATTCCTGTGGTAATAGGGCAAGAACTTGAAGAAAGAGAAAGAAGATGATTAAAGAGGATGGATAGATATATTTTTAAAGATTTTATTTATTTATTTTTAGAGAGGGAAGGGAGGGAGAGAGAGAGAGAGAAACATCAATATGCGGTTGCTGGGGGTCATGGCCTGCAACCCAGGCATGTGCCCTGACTGGGAATTGAACCTGCAACACTAGGATGGATAGATATTTGTGAGAAAGCTGTTTTCTGAGATGGAATAAATGGAATGAAAAGGGGGGGATGTAGAAAAAGGGGGCATGTACTTTGAAAAGAAGAAAGGATGTGCTGGTGAAGGGATAGATTGGACATGCTCCCCCACCCCCAACTCTGAAGCTATTGCACCATCAGTTGGAGGTTTAGCTGTTCTTTGGAGCAAGTGAGGAAGGAGGGGAAAGAAGAGCAACAGGGGTGTGAGGGGAGAGGGCATTTGGAGATGGACACTGTCACCCATTTAGTCACCCTCTGAAAGACATCTCGTAGGCTGAACATGTGTGAGTGTGAACAACTCATCTGTTCTAAATAGAAAGATCAATTTCCAGGCATCATTTTGTTGCTGGTATTTTTTGCAGGGTAGGTAGGTTGTTTTAACCATGGTACCTGAAGTACTCCTGAATGTTGAAGCAAGGAGGCCAGGAACTGAAAATACAATCACTGGAATCTGATTAGTACTTAGAAGAAGAGTACTGCAAGTAATTTAGTATAGTCTGGGAAAAACAAAAGGGACTCATAACTAAGCTTTATTATAAACTTTATTTAGATTATGACTACAGTTCACATCACTCTTTTTTTCTTCCCCAGGAGCCTTGCAAACAACAATCTGCAGACGCTCCCAAAAGATATCTTCAAAGGCCTGGATTCTTTAACAAATGTGTAAGAAGATGTACAAAACCACTGATTGATTATTTCATTAATTTGCAATAGTTAACAAAAAAGGCCTGTTATTGATAATTAACATTTTTAATTGGTTTTAAAATTAAGTAATTAGAATTTTAGAATTTAAGTTGGCTTGAATTTTAAATTTAGTGGGGCTAATGTTTCTCTTCTATGGTATTTACCACTGGAAATTCTGAAAATATATTCCCCAGGCAGTCCTTTGACAAAGTGTGTGTCTGTATGGGAGGGGGTAATGATAAGGGACTTTAAGGGGGTGGGAAGAGGAGGCCCAGATAGAAATCTGGGGATGCCTTTTTCTCCCATGAGGTCCAGGAAATGGGACTACAAAGGAACAACATAAAGGCTCTGGGAAGAGGACAGAGTAAAGATGAAAGGTCACACCCATGGGTTGGTCAGTCAACAGAGAAATGGAGCAGGAAGTGGGGGAAGGGAGGAAAGTTTGTCTTTTCTCTCTGTTCCACTGAACAACAACTCTAGGCTTAATCCCCAGGAATTTGGCTTAAGCCCCAGGAAAGGAATGAACTTAATTATTTTTGACCCCTTTTCAAACAAAAGAGCTTTCAAACTTTGACTTTAAGCCTCAGAGTGAAAGATCTTTGTAAGGAATTTGTATATTCTGCTGCAAGCAAAGCAAGTAATATATGCCTAACCCTCTCAAAAGCAATTTAGCTTCATTAAGTGCTTTCCAGAACATCAGAAAGGTATTTAAATGCCGTAAGGTATTTAAGGAACAAATGAAAGGATATATGAAAACAAAAGATTTCTTATTATCAGTACTTTGCTGTCGACTATTCAAAACAACTTTTCTCTGATAACAAAAAAATCTAAGTCAAGTATTTTCTCCTAAACCCAGTATTTAACTTCAAATCAGTAAGCTAATGAAAAACTTTCTTTGTTCCTTGTAGTATTCCCCCAGCCCCTCCTCCATGCCTCTTACCCCAATTCCTGAATGCCAGGATCAGGACACTTCCAAGAAAGTCTCTAAAAGACCACAGTTATCTGCTCTGGTTTACAATAGCCCAGAAAAGTTGATTTATTATTCTGGGTCAGAATATTCTTGGGAGATGAGGTCAGTACTGGAACTGTCTTAGAAGTTAGATGATACGCCATGGCTGGCTTGTAGATACAGTTTATTTGGGGACCCTTTGACTTATCCTGTGTCAGCCTACACCTCACACTAACAAAAAATAAAATAAACCCACTTGAAATTTTCTGTCTCTCTAGGGAATCCCAATAATGGGTTTGGCTTCTTGGGCCTACTTTGCTGTGTTCAAATCAAGAACTATCTAAGAAGTACAAGGATCTATGCCAACTTGCCTTTTAGTGGATTTTTTGGTTTTCTTGACTATGTCTCCTAAAAAAATTTTAAAGCTTTAACATTTAAAAATTATTTACGTGCTGTGTGAAAAGTAGGCAGTAGCTGTGTTAGGAATTCTGTGTGATGAAGAAGCGTTTTAGGAAGGAGACGGAATTTGTGAACAAAAGCAATGCAAATAAACAGAACTTGATGAGTTGGGATTATATGTGGAAATTTAAACTATCTAGCTGTATAGTCCATTATGAACATGAGCCATTGCATGTCTGCGTTAACTCTGCTGTGTCAAAGTCATTTCCTATTGAAATTGAATTTGCAGACCATGAAACAAGGTCAGGATTAATTATGTCTGTGAGGAAGAAGAAAAACAAATAGCTCACTTGATTTAATTAAATATAACACAATAATCGCTACATGCTCTCCTCTAGACCTGTGCTGTCCAATATGGTGGCCTTACCGCACATGTGGTCACTGAGCACTGGAAATGTGTTCCTAGTGTAGACTGGCTTGTAAATTTTACTTAGTTTTTAAGAAATTAAGTAAAAAACTAAATTTAAATTAAAAAACTGATTCTTGGTTCAGTTATTGGAAAACTTTTAAGTCTGCAGCAATTTGGGTATATGAATCTATTTCTTTTATTTGGAAATATTATTAAATCTAAGAACAGATAAGGTATTTTTGATAAAAATTTAGCATCCAAAATGAGATATGCTATAATTATAATATCTACACCTGACTTTAAAGTCTTAATATAAAAAATGTAAAATATTTTATTAATAATTTTTATAGTGACTACACATTAAAATGATAATATTCTGTATGTCTTAGGCTAAATAAAATATACAATTAAAGTTAATTTCACCAGTCTCTTTTTACTTTTTTAATGTGTTTGTAGAAAATTTTAAATTACATATGTGGTTCACGTTATATTTCTATGGACAGCACAGCTCTAGACCCAGCTACCTTTGAACCCAAGAGGAAGTAAGTTATGAGGTTTCTTTGACTGGGGTGGCCTGCAAGGGTGCACTGTGGTAACTCTCTGAGCCCAGAATGAATCATTCAGGTTCAAGGTAGATTATGGGGCATTTTGCACATAATGATTATGCATCATTATGCACATGTTAATTGTTGAAATAGAAGTCATACTTGTGAAAGTAGGACCCTCACAGTGCAAAAGCAGCTGAAGTTTGTCTTTCAGGGACCTGAGAGGGAATTCATTTAATTGTGACTGTAAACTGAAGTGGTTGGTAGAGTGGCTAGGCCATACCAACGCAACGGTCGAAGACATCTACTGCGAAGGCCCCCCAGAGTACAAGAAGCGCAAAATCAATAGTCTCTCCTCCAAGGACTTTGATTGTATCATTACAGGTAATATATTTCCATTCATTCCACTTCATAAAATTAAAAGAAGGCCTTCATTTTTGCATGTGTGGGAACTGATATTTTTTATATCTTAAAAAAACCAGCTAAGCAATTTAATTTTTAAAATATTATGAACCATTAAAACTTTATGTGTTTAAAAGCAAAGTAAAATTGCCATTTTACTATTTTTCTAAAATAAACGCATTTGTTGTGGGTGTTTGAGATGTAGCCAAGGCACTAGGCATTAGCACACAGTTACTCATCATCACCTCTTATTTTTGCAGAATTTGCAAAGTCTCAAGACCTGCCTTATCAATCACTGTCCATAGATACTTTTTCTTATATGAACGATGAGTATGTAGTCATCGCTCAGCCTTTTACTGGAAAATGCATTTTCCTTGAATGGGACCATGTAGAAAAGACCTTCCGGAATTATGACAACATTACAGGTATGAGAAACCTAATTGTATTTTGAGTGAAAAGTTACGCTGCTTGGGCCAAGGGCAAAAGGAAAAGATGACTGACATTGGGCAGGCTTAGAGACATTTGAATCCCAATTCTATCATTTACTAAGTGACTCAGAATTGTTTCCTAAACCTTAATTTCCTTACTTGTAAAACTGTAATAATAGTACCTAACTCACAGGGTTGTTAAAGATAATGTAATCATATGTTCAAGAAATTTAGCATAGGATCTAGTTTAGTAAATATGCAATAAAAGGTGAATGATTTTTTCCTCAAAGAAAATGTGTTGAATTAGGACTCATGAGTTCAAATCCGAGTTCTGCCACAAACAGACTTGGTAAGCTACTCACTCTCACTGGGTCCTTCTTTCTCCTAACTTTAAAATAAGGAGGTTATTTTAGATCAATGAGTCTCACACTTTGTTACACAAACATTACTTTTGCAAAATGTTAATATATACTTATGATAAAAAAGTTTTGTAGTCCAATAAATCTGTGAACCATATCTCCCTCTTGGAGATTCATAATAATACACATTAGAGGCTCTGAGAAGTCCTGCAATAAAAAAAAACCAAACCTCTTTCTAGTATTTTTCGCATTTAATTTGACCATGGAAATCTATTTTTTTTCCATGAAAACTTTTACTCAGGTGATTTCTTGGGTTTTTCCTCATTTCAACAACTTGAAATTTTTACAGTCATAAATTAGAAGATGGGGCACTCTCTGAAATGTTTACATCAGCTTTAGTTTCTAATACCTTCAAATTTGCTCTGAAAAGCTCATAGACAAGACTGAGAGGGTCATAATCAGATTTTGTTGGTGGTCATCCAGCCCCATTGCTCAAAGGATCAATAAAGGTCTGGGGCATGCTTGAGACTAAGGTAGCGAGATGAAGGACTCCCCTTCAAACTGAGACCCTTCTAGAACCCTCCTTCTTTCTCAAGGAAAGAGACTCTGCTTCCCTTTCTCCGTAAGCCCCTTTGGTTTTCTAGTGGATTAGAGCAATGCTTTGTGTAGTCTAAACCAGGTTCTTCTTACCTGTTACAGTCCATCAATTACTTGGAATGAATCTTTAGATGAGCCCTTGAAAGAGAAATGAACCATATATTTGCAGACTTCAGAATGCATCATCTAGTATAAGATGACAAATATGTGTCACATATGGGGTCACCATCCCTTTCCTTACCCCCAGACAGACACTGCTAATCTACCATGGTGCTCTTTCTTGCAGAGTGCAGACGTGGCCACAGAATCCTTCTCAACACAGTTCTCCAGGCAGTCACTATTATCAGTCAGGCAATCAATATGTATACCTAGTTGAAATCTAGTGACCAACCCTGATTGAGTCCAATGCTCTTTGTACAGAAAACGGAATCCTGGAAAACTTAAGTAATTTTCCAAAGGTTGCACAATCAGTTGAGTCCTGAAAATGGTCACAAATAGAATAATATTTGCCTATGAATGGAGCCAATTAGGAGAGAGAGTTGATGCAGAACTTACTGCCTCAGAGGCCCCTAAACCCCCTAAGGCCTAGGGCCTAGATTTGCCCTGTCTCTGTTTGGATTTCCTAGAGCCAAGCTCCCTCTAGGAGATCAGAGTCTATTAACAAATATTAACTTCTTACCAAAAGGATCCTGAGTTAGGCCACTGACAGACCTCATGCTGTTCCCTGAGATCTCCCAAAGTAACGTTCACATGCATCGTCTCTGTACCCCTCTTTCTTCTGTCCTGCCACCAGTGACATGAAGATTCAGAAAAATGACAAATGGCATCACTTTCCTTTCTCAGGGGAAAGTCAGGTTATTTTAGAGCAAGAAGCAGTTCACACTTAGAGCAGACCAATTACTGGTGGAGCTGTTGGCTGCCTAGACCACCGCTCAGAACTTCTAGAACCTTGTGGGATCCCAGCCCAAGATGGAAGCCCTGGAATGTCTAACTGCCCAGCCCATAGCAATGCTGGTAGGGCTGGGTTTGAATCCCACTCTGCCTTCTCCTAGCAGCACTGAACCTCTCCAAACTTCAGTCTGCTCATGTGCAAAAGGAATTTTTGCTTGTTGAGAAATTTTAATGAGATGATTTGGCAAAGCACATAACAGGTATCAATAAATGGCCATTTCTACTACAATTACAAAGATTAATTCATGATGTGTTAGGGAAAGCAATGCTTTCTTTTTGCATGAAACGAGAGAAGAAAACTCAGGCTATAGCCATGTGTCCTGAAAATCTAGTGCTGGTTGGATGTGACAGGACAATGTTTGTATGCTCCAAAAGAGGATGACCATCCAACTAATCTCTCATTTGTCTTTTCCCAGGCACATCCACTGTAGTATGCAAGCCTATAGTCATTGAAACTCAGCTCTATGTTATTGTGGCCCAGCTGTTTGGCGGCTCTCACATCTATAAGCGAGACAGTTTTGCGAATAAATTCATAAAAATCCAGGATATCGAAATTCTCAAAATCCGAAAACCCAATGACATTGAAACATTCAAGATTGAAAACAACTGGTACTTTGTTGTTGCTGACAGTTCAAAAGCTGGTTTCACTACCATTTACAAGTGGAATGGAAATGGATTCTACTCTCATCAATCCTTACACGCGTGGTACAGGGACACTGATGTGGAATATCTAGAAATAGCCAGACCACCTCAGGCACTCAGAATGCCTCATTTAATCCTGTCCAGTAGTTCCCAGCGCCCTGTAATTTATCAGTGGAACAAAGCAACACAATTATTCATTAACCAAACTGACATCCCTAACATGGAGGATGTATATGCCGTAAAGCACTTCTCAGTGAAAGGTGAAGTGTACATTTGCTTGACAAGATTCATTGGTGATTCCAAAGTAATGAAATGGGGAGGCTCGTCATTTCAGGATATTCAGAGGATGCCATCACGAGGATCTATGGTGTTCCAGCCTCTTCAGATAAATAACTATCAATATGCAATTCTTGGAAGTGATTATTCTTTCACTCAAGTATATAACTGGGATGCAGAGAAAGCCAGATTTGTGAAATTTCAAGAATTAAATGTTCAGGCACCAAGATCATTCACACACGTGTCCATTAATAAACGTAATTTTCTTTTTGCTTCCAGTTTTAAGGGAAATACACAGATTTACAAACATGTCATAGTTGACTTAAGCGCATGACACACAAATTCTGTGGCTGCCACCAGAAACTTTCTATAGTACATGGTCCGGATGAACTCAATGCATGATGACTTCTTATCACACTTGCAAATGAATGCCTTTCAAACATTGAGACTGCTAGAACCCAGCACTACCAGTATCTCCATCCTTAACTGTCCAGTCCAGTGGTGTGGGAAATTACCTTTTATAAGAGAAAATTGAATTGTGTAACTGTTCTTTGCAGTGAAGATGTGTAAATAAGCAGTTAATGGTATCTGTTACTCTAAAAAAGAAATATTAATATGTACTTTTCCATTTATTTATTCATGTGTTCAGAAACAACTGCCAAATAAAATGTTTACATTTTCTTTTGTATCCCAAAGGTAATTATTTATAGGAGGTTTTTCTTGGCGATAGTATGTTGAGGAAATAGTTTTATATAATAGGGTTATATCTGAATCAAGAGTTTATGCTGTGAATAATGAGTGACAATGAAACACTGATATTAATTATCTGTATTATATATACAGGTTTATTAGCTGATTTTGAACATTTGAAGGTGTTTCCAAAATTTGTGGCTTTAAGGAACACTTTGAGATAAAGTGGTGACAAAAGGAAGGCAGAGAAATTTGCTTATTACAAGAAGACTAATTTGAAATAAAGAACAGTAAGGCCCATCTTTTCCTGTCCAATAACTCCAGATACAGCAGTCATTCAAACAGCTTATAGCAGAGGCTAATCGAGATTTTGAATTAAAAGAAAAAACCTATTCAGGGACTTTCTGAATGCCTGACCATAGAATCATCTGACAGATGATAAGACATTGTAATCTTATAGCATTTGCCTCAAATATGCCTGAAATGAAGGCCTCTCAATCTGACCAAGGATGCTTCACTTCTGGAGACCCGTTTTGATATGTTACTGACATGCTGCAGAGTGTCCAGGAGACTCATGTTTGATTTTCTAAATCCCTGCTCCTGGATCACAAAGGTCACTAGACCCTAGCACAATGCCTGTACACTCTGGAGGCTCTCAAAAATGCTTCCAAGGGTACACATGCGTCCTCCTGTTATAATAATAAACTTCACGAGGCTCTTTGATCTAACCAGTATTTATTGAGTGCTTAATAAGAACAAGATGTTGTTCCTGTGGTGGGGGTAGAATTGAGGAAGAGTAAGGCATGGTCCTTGCCCTCTGGGGCCTTGAAGACTCATTGGGGGTTTAGGACATAACAGAGTAAGCAGTTAAATGCCAAGTATCATCTGAACATTCCAGTTACAGGTATCATGAGAGCATCAGAGATGTCTTCCTAGAAGAAGTGGTCCTTGTTTGAACTAAAGGGAAGATATGATTTCAAAAGGGGATCATGGCAGAGACACTATTCCTGGCAGTTGGTCCTGTGTGCTGCCTTTACAGAAGGGATCAGAGTCTCCTCCAGCCCATTATTCCCCAGAGGCTTTGACCAAATGCCTGTGGGAAGGGGAGGGGAGGGCGGACAGCATCTCTGCCAGCACGTATCTGGCAAATTTGAGGCATCAAACGTACACACAGTAGTTATACAGTCTCCTGGAAGCAACACCTTGGGGATTTATGCACAGGAATCAGATGCCTTTACAGATTGGCACAGATATTGATGCTGACACTGGGATTTTGGTGGAGAAGAAGGTTTACCCAGTCCCGATCCTGCACATAAGAAAGACTGGCCTTTGAATATGTTATTTTTCAGTTCCCATTTCCTAGAAGCAGCATGTATGCTGTTGGAGAACAACTGCCTTGTAAAGACAGGGTTTAAATCCAGCCCTGCCATGTACTGGCTTTGTCTACAGACAAGTTACTTAACTTTTCTGAGCCTCAGTTTCTTCATCTGTAAAGGGGCAATAATGCCTACGCCAAAGACAGTGGAAGAATTAAGTGAGATAATGTACACATGGCCAATTGAACTTTTCAAATATGGTACAACAATACTTCCCATCCCACATGAGTTATGAGAATCTTGCCCCGATCTCATCAAGAGGTGGTACCTAATTCCCCTGTTCTTAAATCTGGATGAGCTTGTAACCAACAGAATGATGCAATTTGACTTTGGAGTCTGGGTTACAAAACAATAAAGCTTTTGCCTTGTGAACCTGAACTGCCACTTAAGAAGTCCTAGCAGCCTGAAGCAACCATTCTGTGAGGAAGCCCAGCCTTTGGTTGACAACCTCAGCTGAGATCCCAGCTAAGAGCCAGCACCAACCACCAGTCATGTGAATGATGTCTCCATGTGATTCCAGCTCCCAGCTGACAACTCACCACCAGCCATCAAATCTTCCCATGCCCTGGACATTATGGAGCAGAGACGAGCCAACCCCATGATCCTCTGCCTAAATTCCTGCCCATTGAATCTACACACGTAATAAAACGATTCTTTTAAACAGCTAAGTTTCAGGGTGCTTTGTCACACTACAGAGTACTGGGAATAGCACTTGAAGTGCTTAGCACAGAACTGGCACAAATTAGCACTTAGCAAGTACTAATGGGTTCCACACCCTTAATACTGCATGATTTAGGGTTGTATTCTACCTTTATTATCTTAATGAAATTCACTGTCATTTTATTTTTAAAGGCTCTCTCCTGTTTTCAATATGTTATCAGCGTTCCTACTCTGTGCCAGGCACTGTGCTGAGCTCAAGGATGCAGAGATTAAAGACTTAGACTCTGCCCTGTTTGTTTTCATAGGAGCACTGACTCAAGTTAGCAAACCCACTCTCTAATTTACCTTAAATCTGAGACTCAGAGATGTGAAGCGAGTGGGGGGAGGTAGGCTAACACTTGGTCCAGTCCTTGGTCTATAACATGGTGCTACCCTTCAAAACCTCCCTCTTCGTTTCAAACCTGGGATCGTGGATGGGAGAGAGGTGAGAAGTGAAGAGGCTGGCTGAGAAAGTAAATTTTAAGAAGACTAAAGAGAAGGACAGATGGTAGGGTCCACTTTTTGGAGAAACCGACCAGTCTTTTCTGTGAGATGCCCTCTCTCCCTGCATCCCTCATCTACCTTGTGTACTGTATCACTCTGCCTCTTCTCCAGCCACAGATGACTGGATCTGGAGTGAAACCTGATGCAGGTGTTCAACCCAGAAGCAAGGCTGGGCTCAGCCTGCACCAATTCAGTTTTCCCTCCTGGATATTTAGCATTAGAATAGCAGAGGCTGTGTCATTAGCCACAGGCACCAGAATTGTAAGGCGATGATCTTAAATTACGTTCTCTCAAAACAAGATTTACTGAAGGAGTGTTGTCTCTACACCTGAAAGGTAGTGAGAGGAGCAAAGGGCAGGGGAAAATGCTACACAAAGGTGCTGGTTAGAAGTCTGGCTTCAGTCTGACCCATGGGGAACTCTAGAGCATGATTGTACCACAGAGTGTATCCTGTCTTGAAGCAAGGAGGATGGACTCTTATAGCATCCCCCTCCATCTGATACTCAACATACATAAAGTGTGAGGCATAACCTCTCAGGCAGAGAAGGTTCCAGTTGGCTAAGGGCAATGCTCTGCAGAAGGGTGCACATGTAAGCTGTTATTTACTAGCACCCATGCCAGCTGCAGGGTGGGTACATCAGCCTAGCAAAGGACATGTGGGTGGGATACCAACAGCATAAGCCACAGTGACAGTGACTGAGGAGCTGAAGATACCATTCTAAAGCAGCCGTGATGGTCCATGTACCAGATGAGCAGAGGAGGTTGATCTCAAAAGTGAGAAGACAATGAAGTAGAAGCTCAGAAGTCTGAGGGAGGAAAGAAAAGTGAGAGAGGGGAGGGGATAAAAGGGGTAAGAAAAAGGAGAGGGAAGGAGGGAAAAGAGGAGAGAAAAAGGAAGTGGGGCAGGGAGTGGAGGAAGATTGGGAACTACAGTGTCCCAGGTTGGGTAACCTGAGAACCAGACTCTGAGAAGTTAATATACAAACCTTTATTAGGTAGTGCCCTTGAGAGCAACACCTGGAAGGGAGGAAAGAGAAGAATTTGGCAGAAAAAAAGCTGAGCTGTGATGCAATCCCCATCACAGAAACCCTGTAGGAAGCTCTAGAGCTGAGATGCCTCTTCCCAGTTATCCCAAGTTGGAGCAAAGGACCAGGCCTTTATACTTCCATGTTGATGAGTCATTGGAGAGAGGCTGTCCTCAGGAGAAAGCATGGCCTTAGATGAGGCTGGTATTTTAGCCAAGGCAATCCCCAAAGAAGGCAGACAGCAGAGGCCCATCTTCTGGCCACAGCTGGACAATAAGCCCTTTATTCCTGAATGAGGACCTGGGTAGTGCAACACAGCATCCACTGTGGAGAGAAAGAAAGGTGGGAGAGAGAAAAGGGAGGAGAAGCAGCCTTGATTCCATTTCCTGCTCCATCCCTCATTAGATCCAGTGGCACTGCCTGCTGTTTAATTCTTTGAGGTGCTTCTGTAGTCTTCTAATAAAAACCTCCCCACCCTCACACATACATTTTATTTTATTTTAGGTTAGTTTGAGTCAATTTGTGTGTTTCCCACAAAATTATCTTCAACTAAGTCAGAATGTTTAGGCACACTGTACTATAATGTAGGTATGATGGTGAGTATCAGATATTTCAATCCCTTTCCCCTCTGCTAGTCAGACTGTGTAACTTCTATTAGTCTGTCCTCAAGTTCATCAATTCTCTGTCATCTCCAACTTCAAATGTCTTGAAAAAGTAATATTATTTCAACTAGATCAGTGCTTCTAAACTTTAAAATTTTTTTCAATATTTAAAAAGGCTTGGACCATAGAGACTAAAAAATCTCCAATGTATTTCCATGTGTATTGTGGACCAATATTTTCATAAGTTAGAATAAAAATGCATTACTAGAAAAATGATTACATGCTTGGTTACTGTAGCCGTGTCAAACAACTATCAAAATTTCTAAATATTTTCTCTCGAGTTCTGTGTAAATCTCATCCCAAACTGATTCTAAACTTTCCCTAGACTGGCACTGGTCCTAGGACCACATCTGTGGGCACACTGGACTATTCAACAAGAGCTCAACTCATTCATCTCAGCTCTTACAGTCATACGTCAGTCTTAAAGTCGGATGTATGCGTGTTTTAATATGATTGCTATCAAGGGCATGGGGCATCCAGGGATAGCACAAGACCAGGAATACCTACAACAGCCCTAGAAAATCCTGAAGGTGAGCTTCAAAATCTAGCTCAGCTTTTCCTCCCACTGCAGTTACCCATACAACTTGATGAGCCCTATTTATCAAAGTACATGCATCTGGGCCCAGGCTGCTCCAGCCAACTGCAACGCTTTTTCCACAACCCTCTACTATTAAAGTGTTAGTCCTTCTCCTCCATTCTTTTAGATGGATTCCTCCTTTCTCTGGCTTTCTCAGCCCACTGCTTTTACCATGGGCAAGACTCATCATTCATTCTGCCTTGTATTATGGTTCACTGTTATTATATCCATCTTTCCCACCAGGTCAGGACTGTGTCTTGGGCATCTGACATTCTTTCTTCTACCCCACTCCACACTCCGTGCCCTAGAACAGTCCTACTTTGTAGAAAATCCATAAAGTTGGAGGAAATGAAATAGCTTTAAGCAACTTCAGTCTTCTTGTTTGCATATCTGAGAAGCAGCCACATCCCCTACTGTGAATTCCCAGCCGCACAAAGAATCCTGGGCCACTGGTTACCCCAAAAGAATAACCTTGTCCATGACCACCTGCTTCCCAGGGGTAATTGGGAAGGGCTGGAAGATGAAAGAGACAAAATGTATTTCTTGAGTAAATCCTCATTAAAATTGTAGGCTGTAGCCAGGTAGCTCAGTTGATTAGAGCACCATGCCAATACACCAAAGTTGCAGGTTCCATCCCAGGTCAGGCACATACAGGAATCAACCAATGAGTGCATCAATAAGTGGAACAACAAATCAACATCTCTCTCTCTCTCTCTCTCTCTCTCTCTCTCTCTCTCTCTCTGTCTCTCTCCTTCCCTTCCTCCCCGACCCCTTCTCTCTCAAAAAATCTATAAAAAATAAAACAAAACAAAACAGACTATAAATCTACCTAAAGCCTGGTCCACAGAACTAAAGAATGGGAACTAACTTAGTTAATCCATGGAGACCTAAAGGGCAAGAAGCTTGATACTAACACTTTCTGAAAGTCTATGCCCTTTGAAATTTTTATTCCTAGAGAGGGATTTGTATCCATGGCCAACACCACTCAGAGAAGCCCCAGAGGAGCATCTTCCTTAGCTAAAGCTTTTAACAATAATTCCCAGCAAAACTGTGTCCCAGAAATCAGTCCTCTTAACAGTGCCAGATCCTAGGACAGCTGTTCTTTGTACTTCAGTCTATTGATCCTGTATACCCACACATATTTTAAAACTCTAAAAAAACCCTGAAAACTTTATATGGAAATATTCTTTAATATTTTAATTCATTATAATAATAGATGACATTTATTAAGCACTTACTGTGAGTTAGGCACTATACTAAGTACTTTATCTATATTATCATTCTATCTTCTATAACTTTATAATATTATTGTTTTACAAATGAGAAAGCTGAATCTTAGAAAATCTAAGTAACTTGTGTACAGTTATATAGTTAGTTAAGAAGCAAAGTCAAGAGTCATACAGTGTCCAGCAGTGGCACCATGCTATGAAGTGCTTAAAAACCAAGCATATATCAATAATTCAGAACTCTGTAAACTGTCAGATGGATACCCCACTTAGGAACCTGGAGTGTCCCCAGTAGCCTAAGGCTATTAATTAGTATTTACACCTATGGAGACAGTGAGCTTAATTTCATTGAAGGTACTTATTGAACATCTACTATATTTAAAGCATTATGGTAGATGATACAAAGAAAACAAAAATAAGCAAGAAGTAGTCCCTACCCTTAAAGAATTTAAGGGCTTATTTCTAAATTTCTTATTTGCAACATGCAATAAATAAATAAATAAGGCAAAGAAGCTCTGTAGGGAACTGAAGAAGTGAAACATGATCCATGTTTTCCTACTCTACAGTCTATTGTGTTGGTGCCTCCAATAGTTCTCTCTTTGGGGCAGTGGACATGGTGCTTAACAGCATGTGTTTTAGACTCAGGCAGACCTGGATTTGCATGGACCTACTAGATCCATGACCTTGGGCAAGTTAATCAATTTCATCTGTAAAATGTGAATAATGATCATCATAGAGTAGGCTTGTAGATTGGATATAGGTCTTCCAAGTCCCCTAGGAGGAGGTTACTATTAATACCCACATTTTAATATCCATAGTAACTCCCCTAGGAGGAGATTACTATTAATACCCACATTTTACTGATATGGTTAGTAACTTGCCAACGTACACACAACCAGCAAGTCTGACCTGGAAGCCTATATCTCACCATTCCATTCTGCAAAAATTGGGGAATATTGCAAAAGTGATGTATTGGTGTATAGAAGCTATCATCATTAATCAGGTTAGGCAGAGGACTCCTATGCACCATCACATCCTTCTCTGTGAGAGCTGAGGTTGTCTGTAGACTTCTAGAAGAGGTGAGACAAAAATCCAGGTGATGCTGTTACAGGGTGCAGCCAAGAGGGGGGGCCCAAAAAGGGATTTGGAATGGGGTCCAGAACTCAAGGTGTCCAGGAAATATTAGGATGTCCTCATCCCTCCCCCGCACAGGTGTGGGTTGGGGGAAAGGACACATGGAGCAGGGCCATTGAGAGCTGTTTTGTGTAGCAACAGCTTTGCAGCTAACCCCTGCTGTGGTCATTTAACATATCTATGTAACCAGTTAAAGGTTATAGATATGTAACCAGTTAAAGGTTATAGATATGTTAAATAGCTGTGGCCATGCTCTGAGCCAGGGGAATGGAAGTAACTTCCCCACCAAGATGTAAGTGGGAGTCAGGTCCCCTGATTTACAGCACCTGCATGGGAACTTGGAGAGGATTGGCTCCATAACATGGGGCCATGCCTGCCCAGACCCACTATGGCAGCCCAGTAAACTTGGAAGGATATGAGAGTGCTGGCAAGTGTAGCCAATTGTGGGAGGAGTCAGAAATGTGGCTGCAGAGGAAGATTGGCGTGGGGATTTAAACCCAGACATGGCAGCCAAGTGAAAGAGAGAGACTCGGCAGCCATTGGAGGGAGGACTACCCAGTGCAGAGGGAGAGAACCACTCAGTCTTTAGCAGAGTGGAGACTCCTGCAGCCCTGTAAGAGAGAATCACCATGAGGCTTTAGCAGAGCACCACCACTCAGCTTTGGCAGAGTGGCGACCCCCCTCCTTGCAACCATTGGGGGAAGAACCATGATGCTTTGTCAGAGTGGGGACTCCCTTGGCCATTGTGCAGAGAGGACCACTCAGCCATGGCAATAGAAAGGAGAGCCACGTGGCTGTGGACATGTAAGAGAGCCACGTGGCTTTGCCAGAGTGGGGACCCCCACAGCTTTAGAAAGGGGAACCACCACCCGGCTTTAGCAGAGATCCCAGCAACACAGCTGATGGTGCCAGGAACTGAGGGAGGCCTACCAGCTGAGCAGGGATTAGTGGGAAGAACTGGAGACTGCTTGAGCCACGGACTTCTATTTCTTTTCCTGAGATACAGTACCCCAGACTGGGCAAAGGGGGGGAAGAAAGGACTCTGTGTGTTTGTGGGTGTTTTAAGGGACTTTGGGATTTTGATGAAGACATTAGGTCACTACTTTAAGTCTGTACAGCATTAAATAAACATTTCCTTTCCTTTTCATGAGTCTCTGGCATTGAGAGATGTCTTTCCTATAAGGTGGCAGACATAACGAGCCTGGGGGGGGTTCCTTCCGGTAATAGTATATCGCCCTTCCCCGCCTTGTGTTCTGTAACAATGCTGCCATCAGAAGCAGCTGAGCCCACTAAGAGAGGGAAAGACAGATGGCCAGAGTAAAGTGAGCAGATCAGCCCAGCAGCATCCCCAGCTGCAGCATCCCCAGCTCCAGCATGGAAGATAGAAGGAGTCATGCATTCTTACTGAGGAACATGGAGGGACTTTGGCCCCTAGGAAATTACCTATGCTTTCCTAAAACCACCTTTTATTAAAATGTGGTCAATGTTTATATCAGTGGAGGGAACATTGTGTGAAAAGTGTTCCAAGTTCTGTATGGCTTTTGTATCACTAAAAGCCAATTACCACTGAATGATAAAATGAAGCTATTTTACCCATACTGTCAGCAAAGTCATATTAAGAGAGAAGATATTTTTGCTGTAAGTTGCTGAAATTCAATTAAATTAGTTTAAACACAAAAAAATGCACCAAACCTCAGAAATACCTGGGCTAGATATTCAGGTGATATTTTCTTAATCTTTCTCTGATTCTTAGCTATATTTTCCTCTACATTGACTTCTTTGTAAGTCAGCCTCTCCTTTCACAGTGGAGAGATACCTACCAGCAGCTCCAACATTATATCTTGCCATTACAACATTAGAAACACAGTGCCTCCTTCCCAGTAGTTCCAGCAAAAGTTCAGGGCTGGTTCTCTTGGCTCAGTGCCTGACCCTGAGGCAATTGTTTTGGCAAAAGACAGAAGGCTCTGATCCACCAAGCTTGGGTCATGTGTCTACCCCTGAAACCCACAGATGAGTCCACTTGGAATGACAGTAAATAAGGGTGATCCCCTAAAGTAAAATTGGAGTGCTATTTAAAAAAAGAAAAGGCTGCTGGACAGAAAAATACCAGTCATCAGCAAGAGGTGTAGTCTCTACTGAGAACCTCAACTGAGCGAGTGAGAGTTACTAAGGGAGAGGCCACACCCTCAGATGTGTCTCGAATGCCTTCACTAAAAGGTTTTAAAAAGCCCTTCCAGCTCTTATTTTGTAAAACTTGACAAAATATAATTTCCCATCTTTGTCTATTATTTATGATGATTCACTGTTACAATTTCTATATACATTTTTTAATGGTGTTCTCTCAAATATTCTGTTTCAAAATATTTAAATTGGTAGCTTTTTTAAAAATGAAGTTCTCCCAAGTGAAGTCAAGCTGCAAATTCTCAGTTCGTGGTGACTCATGTGTGGGAGGTGAGACCAGGGGTCCCTAGGTCGCCTTCTGTTCTCCTGGATGTGCTTTCCTTACGGATCAGTCTCCATCTGGCAAGGGTGGCTTTCTCCTTGCTCTAATCACCTTGAGGTTGGCTTTGCAGATTAAAATCTTAGAAGCTTCTTAGTGGCCTAGGACTTTTCCCGACTTAGCTTTCCAGCAAGTGTCTAGCCATTAGCTGAAAGTTATCATAGGCCAATCTCAGCAGAAAAGAATGGAACATGAAACATGGCCTTCTGTTAATAACGGTTCCCCAATCTGGCATGCCCCAGAATCAGCCAGAGAACAAACTACACAGATTCCTGAGCCACCCCCCATCCCCCTCAGACCTACTGACACTGAATCTTCAAAGAATGGGACATGGGAAGTTTTATTTTTTTAAAGATTTTTAAAATTCATTTTTAGAGAAAGGGGGAGGGAGGGAGAAAGAAAGGGAAACATCATTGTGTGGAAACATCATCTCTCGTACCCCCTACTGGGGACCTTGCCCACAACCCAGTCATGTGTTCAGACTGGGAATCAAACCAGTGACTCTTTGGTTCACAGGCTGGCGCTCAATCCACTGAGCCATACCAGCTGCGGAGGCAGGGGGGCAGTTTTATTGTTAAACTTCCCTTAAGTGATTCTGGTACTGATAGCCCATCACCAGTCCATTGATAGGGATTCAGGGGCTCCTGCTCTAAATAACCACACTGAGCTGACTAGCAGAATGTTAAGAGCACTAAACCCATGGTAACAAAATTTGGCCCAAAGCTCTGAAATATGCAAGCATTAAGCATTATCCTGGCCAAGATGGTTGAAATTTTTTGGCCTTAATTTTCTCTGTAGGACATTGAAACTGGTCACCTTAAAGGCCCTCTCAGTTATGAACATTGTGTAGCTGTTATAATAGGAAAAAATTACCTTGGAAGTGTGGAGATTGTGGCCCAATACAACCACCTTTATAATTTTGTGACCTGGAAATGCACTTTCACCCACTGGGCCACAATTTCCTTTCTTTAACAATGGGTAGGTTGGCACTTCTGGCCAAGATGGAGGCATAGGTAGATACACTTTGCCTCCTTAGACAACCAAAAGAAGGACAATAATACACTTAAAAACAAAAAATAACAAGAACTACCAGAAAATCGAACTGCACGTAAGTCCAACAACCAAGGAATTAAAGAGGAAACGTTTATTCAGAATGGTAGGAAAGGCAGAGATGGGCAGCTGGCGGGGAGAGGACTTGAAGCAAGGCAGCAGCTGGAGGAACAGTTTGTGTATGGATAAACCAGGAAGACAGCTGTGGAGCAAGACAGACCGTACAACCTAGGGTTCCAGTGTGGGATAAGAAAGCCCCAAAACCTCTGCTGTAACAACATGTGGGGTTGCAGTGGCGAGAGAAACTCTCAGCTTCACAGGAGAGTTTGTTGGAGAAACCCATGGGGTTCTAAAACAACACAAACCCACCCACGCCAGAATCAGCATCAGAAAGGCTCAATTTGCTTTTGGGTAATGGAGGAAGTGACTGAAAGCCGGCCAAAAGCCAACTGAGTGGCATTGTTCCCTTTCTAACCCCTTCCCCACATATGGCACCACAACTCAGACAAGTGGATTGCCCCACCTTGTAGAATACCTAAGGCTCTGCCCCTTACAACATAACAGGTGTGTTGAAACAAAGAAATATGATCCAAATGAAAGAACAGATCAAAACTCCAAAAACAGATCTAAGCAATGAAGAGATAGCCAGCCTATCAGATACTGAGTTCAAAATACTGGTAATCAGGATGCTCACAGAAATGGTAGAATAGGGGCACAAAATAGAGGAAAAAGTGAAGGCTATGTAAAGTGAAATAAAGGAAAATATACAAAGAACCAATAGTGAAAGGAAGGAAACCAGGACTCAAATCAAAGATTTGGACCAGAAGGAAGAAATAAACATTCAACCAGAATACAATGAAGAAACAAGAATTCAAAAAAAAAAAATGAGGAGAGGCTTAGGAACCTCCAGGACATCTTGAAACGTTCCAATATCCAAATCATAGGGGTGCCAAAAGCAGAAGAGGAAGAGCAAGAAACTGAAAACTTATTTGAAAAAATAATGAAGAACTTCCTTAATCTGGAAAGGAAATAGACTTCCAGGAAATCCAGGAAGCTCAGAGAGTCCCAAAAAAGTTGGACCCAAGGAGGAATACACCAAGGCACATCATAATTACATTACCCAAGATTAAAATGAAGGAGAGAATCCTAGAAGCAGCAAGAGAAAAGGAGACAGTTACCTACAAAGGAGTTCCCATAAGGCTATAAGCTGATTTCTCACAAGAAACCTTACAGGCAAGAAAGGGCTAGAAAGAACTATTCCAAGTCATGAAAGGCAAGGACCTACATCCAAGATTGCTCTATCCAGCAAAGCTTTCATTTAGAATGGAAGAGCAGATAGAGTGCTTCCCAGATAAGGTCAAGTTAAAGAAGTTCATCATCACCAAGCCCTATATGAAATGTTAAAGGGACCTAGAAAAAGAAGATGATCAAAAATATCAATAGTAAAATGACAACAAACTCACAACTGTCAACAACTGAACCTAAAACAAAAACAAAACAAACTAAGTAAATAACTAGAACAAAAACAGAATCACAGAAATGGAGATCACATGGAGGGTTATCAGTGGGGAGGAGGGAAAATGAGGGAAAAGGTACAGGGAATAAGAAGCATAAATGGTAGGTACAAAATAGGCAGGTGGAGTTTAAGGAAAGTATAGGAAATGTAGAAGCCAAAGAAGTTATGTGTATGACCCATGGACATGAACTAAGGGTGGGGGAGAATGCTGGTGGGAGTGGGTATGCAGGGCAGAGGGGAATAAAGGGGAGAAAAAATATAGGACACCTGTAATAGCATAATCAATAAAATATACTTTAAAAATGGGTAGGTTGGAGTACATGAGTTCTTTATTTTATAATCCTAAAATAGTTCTAAGATAACAATTAAGCCTTAGCTAATCCTTCAGAAGAATCTGTTGAGATGTAAAGTATGAACAAGCTGAGGATGATCACAATTTCCTGTTGACTTGGGTTTGCTGGGTTGAAGATCTGCCAGCAGCATTTGGTATGTTGGTGTTTAGTGGATATGACATTTTGTACACCAAATGGGAATAAAATATTTTTAGCACAGAATCCACCACGGTTCAGTAAAGAGGGCTTACTCTCTGAATGGAGTGTGAACAGCAGAGATACTATTTTAAAGACCAAATATAAAAACCTCTTCACCTCCACTTTCACAAAATAGTCATATGTGCACTTACTTTCACCACAAAGCTTAAAGAACTTAACCCCTTCCTGTATCTTCTGCAGGATAGTATTCCATCTACTGTAGTAACTCTGCTAGCTCACACACGTGGCCTGTCTTTACGCAGCCTGCATACTTATGTTTAATAAGCTGAAAACACTGTTAATGATCAAAAGCAATAACAGCTACTATTTATTGAGCACTTACTATGTGCAGGATATGTGCTGAATATTTTACATGTATTTAGTTCTCCAATCCTTGCAGTGATACTATTATTACCACTATATTCTAGACAAGGAACAGAAGCTCTGAGAGATTCAGACTCTACCCATGGCATGTTGCTAATCGATAGCTGAGCCAGGATTCAAACCCAGGTCTGTCTGAAATCAGTGCCCTAAATATTAACCACTATATTTACATTGATTGTATCAGTCAAGATAGGCTGGGTTATTTGGTAACCCTTTGGTAGCGCTCAAATATTACTCATTCAAAAGGACAAAGGCTCATTTCTTATTCATGCTACTGGAAGCCCTGTTCCAAAATCATCATAATTTTCAGACACTGATGTCTGTATTGATGGACAAGCCACTGTATGGGACATTAGTAAGTAACTGTATCAGAAGGGAAAAGAGCCAGGACAAAGCATACACTGGCTGCTACTACTATTTTTATTAGAATTCCTTTACTTGATTTTTTAACTTGGTTAACTTTTTAAAGGAAAGTTTTACCCAAAATGGAGATGAAAAGGGACTAAGCTCCTGCTCCATCCCACCCCAGCCACCTTGGAGATGTCACCATTGGCTTGATGAGGATTTCACTGACTCACCCTCCTAACCTGAGGTCAATATGCCCTGTAGTCATCAATGATAACAGCCAGGTGCTCATGTTTACAATATTTACACTGTTGGTAGGCAAAGTGCAGACAACTTTTAAACACGTGCATCTGCTAAAAGGCTCTTCCATGGCAAAGACAAAAGCTACATAGTAGGTGGACCTTCCCAAAAGTAGATCACAGACACTGCACTGCCAGCCTGCACTGCTGTGCTTTGAAGGGCCAGAGGGACCAGCCTGACTCTGAGGAGGCCTACGTTATAAAATAAAGTTTGGCATATATTACTGGTCCCTAATAACCCAGCAGGTTGAGATGTAGAAACCTAGTCTCTTTTAACTCCAGGATATCTGATTTCACCTCCATCAGCACCTTTCCAAATCTCTCCTTTGCTTTCATTTTAAAGGGTCAACCGGATGCTGATATTTGAGATTTCTGCAATGCTCAGCTACCACCTCAAGGATGCTGTAGCTGATGAATCATAACAATAATTATTAGTATGCTATAGCTAGTGGCTTTGTGTTTAAAGGCCCCAAATAGGACTATCACAATATGTGGAGGCAAGGTCAATAGATATCATTATTTGACAGTAAATCAAATGAGATTCAGGACATAATTGATGAGCTCAGACATTTTCTGGCCATATTTCAGGGCCCTTCCCAGAAATAACCCATTATTTATTGTGATGGGTGCCAGAATCATTCACAGGAGCATGTTAGATAAACTCTACCTGGAAGCTGCATCATGGCCTCACTCCCCCACACCCTCACCCAGCCCCTGTCCTTAATAAAAGAGGGTTTTATACCTCTACGGGCTGCTGAGGAATGATAGTTGGGGGATGAGAAGTGTAGCGTTTTGGGGAGGCTACATAACCCAATGGATAACAGGTTGAACAAGCCCACTGTGGCCAGCAGAGGGCAGCAGAACCATGCTGCCACTACAGGGGTCCCCAGTGATAGCAGCTGTGGACAGCCTTGTTGCAGGGAACCGGGATTCCAAACGGTCATCCCTAGAAAAGGTGCAGCTAAAGTGGAAAAGGAGGTTTGGGGAAAGAGATGTCCTTTCCAGAGAGTGTCCAGCGAGGCTGCTCTGAACATCTAAGAATAGAGTCCAAAGGCTACTGAAGTTCAAGAACTGTAATGATGATTCAAGTTTTGCTGAATAAGCTTTGCCAAAGTCCTGCTTCTGCCAGATGAGGAAAGCAGCAATGGCTAGAGAAAGCGTGTGAATCTGAGGAAAATATTTAGTAATAGCATCGTGCTTTGGTATTCTAAATAGACTCCCCCAGTGGGAAAGCAGTACCCCAAAACGATCCCTCTCGAAGGCTGTGTTCTTCCCTGAAATCAGTCCACTGGCCTGACTCCTGAGAGACTGGATTATTCCTCAAGGCCTGATCATCCTAAAAGGAGCAAGCAGAATAGCAACTTGAGTCATGCCAAGCCGAACACTAGAACACAGACTCCTAATGACTCAACCAAGATACAAACAATTGATTAAATCCAGCTTGAAACAATTGTCCATCCTTCCCTGCATGCCCCAGAAGATTTACCATTGATTGGGTTGCCTGTGTCACCTCTGTCTGCCACCCCGACAACAAAGGAGGGGTAATAGGAACACTTCACTCTCATCTTCCCAATAGATCTCATGCCCTCCATCCCCTCCTCTGGAAGATCAGTGTTCTCACTTGGGGGGTGGCTAGCACGGCAAGGTGATGTACACAAAGAGAGAGTCTGTTTCACACCAACACAAATTGTCTGCCTTTCTTCTTCGGTTAAACTGGCTTTAGTTGAATTTTACTGCCCTTGAAAACAGCAAGACTCATTGAGCTATGTATGTAAGGTAGAGTAACAAGCACCACTCAGAGTTATTGCTAGTCGAAATGACAGCCTTAATGGGTCTCGGCAAATGCTCAGATGCTCAAAGTTACCACACTTTGTTATACAATAAAGTAAGTGTAACCAGGCAAAATTGTTGCTGCCAGTGTATTTCCAGCTCTTCCCCTGGCCCTATAAGCTAAAGAAGGTTCTGCTTTTATCTGCTCAGTTTCTTCCTTTCCCACTGTCCTCCCAGCAGAATTCTGTTTGAGGTACTACCATGAAGCAAAATTGGGAGGAAAGTAAAACAAAGACGCTCAGAGAATCAGGCTGATGGAAGCTGAAGAGAGACCCAAAAGCAGCTGTGAAAGGGAAGCAGGTGGGTGAGGACATGAGTCTCTAAGAAGAGTTTCTGTGGGTTACAGTCCATGACATTTTTAAAACTCTTGCTTCACTGTATTCATTTGATGCATGTCTCCTTTGATAATGGACTGTGTGAATTATAGTTTCAATAGAATTACAGAGAAGACTAACATAATTTTGCCTCTTCCTTTGAATGAGCATTTGCATAATTTGAGTAGGTTATCCTGCAGCTCATGAGGAGCACGGAAAATTACATAACTCACAGAATCTTGAGTTACCAAAAACCAAGCAATCCACAAACCAAATATTTATCAAAACTCTGCTGTTTCTGCTCTTTGGTTCCATGTTATTGTACCTAAAGCTTTCTGGAATCACTTTTGTTGCTTTAAAATTTAAGTCCTTTCCACCCCATCTCTCTTGGAAAGTTTCTTCTTCAGGGGACCTTTGGCTTTAACATCTTATTACGTGGCTCTAGCCTGTGGAAGGGAGAAGAGTTTGATACCCCAAAATATGCCTCTTTGGGGTATTGATTATTTTAAGCTGGTTATTTTTAGGAAAAGAAATACTCAGAAAAAAACTTTGACCTCACTCCTAACTGCCTAAAGAGAATTTACATACATGATCTGCTCCAGGAAGGGAGATATCATCACAGATAACTATAATTTAATATAAACTAGTAAGTGATAGGGAGGAACCCAGCAAGGCCCTTTGGTCTAAGTCTTCTCTGTGTCTCATTGTTAAAGACGGCCAGGCAAACATTTACCAAGCAATGCTTTCCTATCTCCCTGTGAATTGCCTTTCTGCCCTTTGAAATCCCAAACCACAAGCCCCCATTCTCCTTAGCTCCAGAATGGCACATAAACCTCAAATGCCTGATATGCCTTTGGGTCATATTTTATGGAATCCCCACCCCCACATGTACATCCATAATAAATTTTAAACATTTTTTCTTGTTAATCTGCCTCTATTAATTGGATTATTAGCCCAGCCAGAAGAACTCAGAATACTGAAAGGAAAATTATTTTTTGCACCCCCACACTGTCCTCTAAACCTCTCACTGTGGCTCGAATTCATCAGGTTGTGTTTTCTAAGTTGATGTCTCCCCCCAGCGACAGGGCTGCTGTTCTTGGTTCAGCTTTTTACAGTTCCAAAGGGACCCTTTTCAATCCCAGAGTCAGAGGCATTTAAAGAAGAAAGCAATTGCTCAGTGTTATTATTGCCACAAGGCCAAAGGGCGCCTTGTTAACTGTTGAATGTGGATTTAGGTTGACAGCAGAGTAGCAGGCATGGAGTCAGGAATGGCTTTCGTAAAGAAGAGCAAAAAGAAGAGGTGGCACGAGCTGGAGAAAGTCGTCTGGTTACAGATAGAAAAAAATTTGACTTCTGAGCTGCTGGGTTGCACTCTTTTCTCTCGCTCTCGCTCTCTTTTCCCTCCACTGAATGAGGATAATGGCAGAGATAACTGAGAAGGGTTAGGATTTACTGGGAAAACTACCTCAGAGGCAAGCTATAGAGGAAGACACCACAGAAAAAGGTGTAACCATGGTGACGAGCTGAGGAAGGAAGGGGTGAGAGAGGGGAGCAAAGAGCTGGTGCAGAGAGAGGCCAGAGGGAACGCTGGGAGGGGACCCCTAGGTCAAGGGGGTGAGCGACAGGAGCTGTGAGTTTTTTAAGCCAAATTCAGGTTTTAAAGGAAGAAAATTAATTTATGACTGTAAGTAATTAGAAAGGCAGGAAGCATATGTTACATATTCTTTTTACATTTAGAAAGGGGTTAAAATGCTTCTTTGGAGTTCAGCTATTTTAACAAAGCAAGATTAGAAGTGAGCAGTGGAAAATTATGGTTTAGCTGGGATGGGTGTGGGGAGGGTTGGAGAGGAAGGAGGACAGACTCAGAGCAACCCAGAAGCCCAGAGACTGCCTTCAGCTGGAGCGAGCACAGCACCCAGCTGCCTCCTGGTGGAAGCTGTCTTACAGGAGATTTTCTGGCTGAGGCTGGAGTGGCAAAGCCAGAGTCACACATGACACCCAGTTAATTCTGAATGTCAGACAAACAGCGAATAATATTACAGTATGTCTGTTCCATGACAACCCTAATAAAACATCCATGAATTAAATATCTTGTTGTTCTTCTCATCCCCTATATACTTAAAATAGAAAGGAAATAAGGAAAAGGTAGCAGGAAGGAAAGAAAGAAGGAAGGCAGGATGTAAAGAAGGACGGAAGGAAGGGTAGGAGGGAGGGAAGGAGGGAAGGAGGGAAATCTGAACCCCAAATGGTTAGTTTCTCTCTAATTACCTATCCGTACTCCATCCTTCTTGCTCCTCTCTCTCTTCAGCATCACGGGACAGACACTCCCTAACTGTTCCCTACAATATGTCTTCAAAAAACCACACACAATCAAGCCAAACCTCTCTAGTTCCTTCAATCTCAGACAGTCTTTTCCCAGGCACTAATTGTGTTTTATGAAGGGGGGCCCCAAAAAACCCACAGAATTTATTTATTAAAAAATGTGTATTTATTTACATATTTAAGCTAAAGCACTACTCTGCTCAAAACAGTTTTTGAACTTGTCGATTGATGCCTTTTAGCGCTTCTGCCAGTTTTTTGTTTCACCTCTTCCACACTGGCAAAACATTTCCCTTTGAGGACTTTTTTCATCTGGGGAAACAAAAGAAGGTTCATCCCAGCGAGATCAGGTTAACAGTGAGGGTGGGGCATAGGGGCCATGCTGTTTTTGGTCAAAAAATGCTAAACACTCAGCACAGTGTGAGCAGGTGTGCTCGTAAACCACCCATCATGAAATGGGCAAACATATTGTAAGAGTCTTAAAAACAAAACAAACAAACAAAAACAACAACTCATTGAAGCCAAACACAACCTCTCACAACAATACCAGCTGGTACACTGATACAGGTGGGTTCCTAGAACACTTACTAGCTGAGGAAGTCTGTACTACATACAAGGGGCCTGCCCTCCAGAAGATAACTACTTTTTTTTTTGTTCAGTCCCCCTTCATACGACACCCCCTCCAGCCTCACCCATGAGCCTCCACACTGACCCCACTACTTATTGTTCTTGCTGCTGCCAGATCTATACTTGCCAGTTCACCCCACCTCTGAGCTCCCTGCTGGCACTCTTTACAGCTCTTATCTATGATTAACACACAATTCTTAAAGCATCTACTAGTTAAGTGACAGGTGTCAATAAATCTTGTCACAGTAAATGTCAAAGAAGCATTTTATAAAATGAATCAATGTCTGTGGTTCAGCACCTGGTGGATGGTAGTGGTGTTTGTTCTTTGACGGGTTTTTCTCGCGCATCCCACCTCAGGTCCAGCTGAAGCTGAAAGCTCCCCGCCCCCAGCTCCTGTCTCCAGCCACAATCAAACACAAAAGAAAGGACTAGAAACAAGACAAGGAATTGGTTCACGAACTCCTTAAAACCTCGATCAGATCATGTCATTCTGTTTAAAACCTACCTTTGTTCTCCTGTTACGTTTAAAATAAAATGCAAAATGTTCACGATGGCCTATAAATTCTGTAGGAGTCTCCTCCGCCCATACAGCTCACTCCATTCCTCAGTCCCTGAAATCCAGCCATGTGGAACCCCTTTCTGTTCCTGGAAAATGCCAGCCTTTTCCTGCCTCAGGGTCTTGCACTCGCTTCACCTTCTGCCTGGAATGCTTCCCCTGGCCAGCTTTTTAGGTGGACAAATCCCTCGGTCCTTCAGGACTCCGTTCTGGGGTATTTAGAATATCCTATAGCTCGAGACTTGTGCTCTTTACTGTGTGGCTGTCACACCTCAGTAAAAGATCAAATATAAATTGAGCCACCTCCAGTGTTCTCCATTATATGGCCACTTTTACTTCTTTCCTGACAATGACCACAGTCTAATAGTCATGTTGACTTGTTTACTTGGTCACTATCTGTCTTCCCCCTAGATCAGAACTTGGCAAACAAAGGCCCACAGGCCAAATCCAGTCCCCATCAGCTTTTGTAAATTAAATGTATTGGAACCCAGCCACACCCATTCATTTACTCTGTCTGTGGTTGCTTTTGTGCTCTGGTGGCAGAGACTGCACAACACCACATCAACAAAATGTTTGCTAGCTGCCCCTGTGCAAAGAAAAGGTTGACAACCCCTGCCTCAGTCTGTGAGTTTCATGCACACAAGAACTACGTCCAATGTCCACCTGTGTTTTCAGGGCCCAACCAGTACCTGGCACAAACAGAGCAACCCCTCAATAAATGTTGGCTCCCTATTATGCCGCCGGCCAATGACCCCCAGTGCCATCTCCTAGTCTGCCCCATCCCTCATTGAAGCCCGACTCTTGGCCTGCTGCCTGCAGACCTTCGGTTCTCACCATCTGTCATCCCCTCCTAGTCCCACCTCCCTGCTCTGTGTCTCCAACTGGTGCTACTTATGCCCTGTCGCTAAAAAACAATTGGATCACAATGAACAATCCCATAACACCAGCTTCCTCTGGGGCTTGTGGCCTACCAGACCATATGTTATAATCAATTGTTTTGTGGCATGCCAATCCATTCTCTTTAATCACAGAAGGGATGCCTATTTAAAATTTCATCTCTGTCATTCAGTTTTTTCACTTCATTTTAGACAAAAGGCTGAGAAGTGATATCATTCAGCTTCTTGACAACACATTTATTCAGTTTTTTTCTCTTATAAAAATGACTCATATACCTAACATAAAATTTTGAAAATACAGAAAATAAAAGGAGAAATAACCAAGAAAACCTCTTTTAGCTTTTTCTGCAGTTTATTTCCATTTTTCTTTCTATCTGTCTATGCTGGGTTTTTTTTAAGCATACTTGTATAAAACAACGAAACATGGTTAAGGACAATTTTTTCTCTTATATTGTAATAAGCATTTTTATATTATACATTCTTTGTAAATTATTATTTTTAGTAGCTGCACAATATTACATTGAGTAGATATATTTATAAAATATTTCCTTATTGTTGGGAAATATTTCTAATATATGCACGTTTTTATAACCAAAAACAATTGTGGGCATCTTTACACATAAAGCTTTCCCCCTTACCTTTTGGATTATTTCCTTAAGTAAGGCTTCCAGAAGCAGAATTACTGGATCAAAGGATATTTTCTTTGAGTTTATATACATATTGTCATTCTCACTTTTTAAAAGGCATGGAAACCTCTGGATAAAAGTCTCAAAGTATATATACTCCTACTCCTTTTTCCTGTGCTCCAAATCCATAAAAATAATATATATATATTTTTATTGTTGTTCAAGTACAGTTGTGTCCATTTCCCCCCACCTCTCCTCCTCTCAGACATAAGACATTAAAATACATATTTACATGCTTCCTTCAAAATGTAAGAAGAAAATCTCAGCAGCTCAGACTGAGAGCTTAAACAATAAGCAATATGCAGAGCCACAGAGACAAAAAGTAGGACTGGAGCCAGGCAAGCAGGGCTGGAGTTAAATACCTTCTATAACAGGAACCTGAGCTGGGCTTCACACCCAAGAACAGTGGGTGATATAACTCCATCCCTGCATCTAGAATTGTGGCAGAAATACACTTCTTGCTCAGGGCCAATCTCCACAGCAGAGTCCACTTCTGGTCATGCTAGGTGAGTTGTGGAGGATTGTTATCCAGAAATGGAGAGCTCTGAGCTGAGCTGCAAACATATGGCATGGGTTGAGTCTGGTCAACCCATGAGACCAAGGCTAAGACAGCTAAGAAACTACTACACAGCCCTGGCTGGTGTGGCTGGTGTGGATTGAGTGCTGGCCTCTGAACCGAAAGGTTACCAGTTCAATTCCTCGTCAGAGCACATGTCTGGGTTACGGACCAGGTCCACAGTTGGGGGTGTGTGAGACACAACTGATCTATGTATCTCTCGCACATCAATGTTTCTCTCCCTCTCTTTCTCTCTCCCTAACCATTTCTCTGAGAGAGAGAGAGAGAGAGAGAGAGAGAGAGAGAGAGAGAGAGAGAGAGAGAGAAGAAACTGCTATACAAATAAGAGAAGTGTGGAGGAAATTCCCACACAATATGAACTTTCCAGGAGAAGTTAAAAACCATACTTAGTCACAAAAGAGAGATTTTTATCCCGAGTTGACAGAAATACAAACATCATCTAAGAAGAACTTTAAAATAAAGTTCTGTCTAAAATCTTCAAGCAATCAAAAGAAGATAATACCAGTTATGAAATTGGAATAGGTAAGTAATAAAAACATAAAAAGTTATCCACCTCTTAAAACACAAGTGAAACCATCCTTTAAAGGAACTGTACTTCACTCTGCTGACAGAAGAGGGTGATCTTGAACCAGGAATGGTAAATTATTCTAACCATGAAAAGAAAAGAAATATCATAACGCCACACAAAGCTACTTTAAGGGAGAAAAAAAATGTGAATCAGAGCATCTTTGCTGGAGAAAATTCTTATCAAGAAACAACCACAAGCAACCATGACACACAAAATTCCAAATGGGATTATATCTTAAAACAAGCATTTGGAAATATGAAAAAACACCCTTAAGTTGGAAATTCAAAATTCAAGAACAGAAGTGAACAAAGCAATAGATGATAGATAGATGATAGATAGATAGATAGATAGATAGATAGATAGAAAGAATTGATAAGTTGATCAACCAATGATAGTACTCGGGAAGGAAAAAGCAAAATCATCTTAGGAGTTAAGGCTAAATTATAAATACCCAAAAGAGAAGAGATTTCAATGAAATTTTAAAAGAGCAATTGAGGAAAGGCAAGAAAAGAAACAAAACAGAAATAAAACTGAAATAAAGAAGTAAAAAGATTCAGAGAAAAAATGGCTGCAGTGGAAGACAAAGAAAATTAAGGATACAGATCATTGGAACTCCTGAAGAAGACATATGAAACAACAAAATAAACTTATATTTAAACCTACAATTGAAATTGAGAGATATACAATATTCAGTATTGTTAAGATGTCAGTTCTCCCCACAGTGACCTATAGACTTGTCTAGGAAAAGCTCCTTGTTTCTCCTTTACTCTCACACTCACAATACTTCTGACATTCCAAGTGTGGGCTTATTCCCATGCCAACCAATTCCCAACACCAGCTGGGTGTCCTACAGTTCATTTCAGTTCTGATACTATCTATCTGGAGTCAGCATGAGATGCCACAAGTTAAGGTCTCAGTCTCACAAGATTGTCCCCACTTCAGATGCCACTTGCAGGTCCCAGGTTGCCCTAGTACTTCTGACTAAACTACTACAAATCAAGGTTCCTAATGCCACAAAAAAGTGACTGGGACTGAGATAGGTCTACTCCAGTATGGTCAGAAATGTGTGGGTTCTTGACTTCATACAGGAAAGATTTCATGATATGAGTTCAGGTGATTTTGAGAGTACATTTATTAAAGCAACAGAAGTGAGCATAGGCAGTACTATCTTGATCCTTTGGAAAGAAACATAAGGAAGAGTTAAGCCTAGGTGGCTGCCTTGTCCCTTTAGAAAGTCACAGAGGCAGAAGAAGTGAGCCAGCTGGAGTGTGTGGACTCAGGAAACAAGTTACAGAGGCAAAAGGAGACCCCTTGGAGACAGGTTCAAGAGGTTAGCCCTGGATGAGCTGCTGCTGCCTGCTGCTCCCTGGTTGCAAGTCTCATGGGGACCTTTAAACCCTAGAAGAAAGAAAGGAAAGAGACAGGCCTGAGGAAAGAAGTGGGAGGAAAGGCATGGGTGTGCTCAAGAGAGACCACACCGGGTCCTTTAAGCAAAATGACATATAATGAAACCAATCTTACCATAGGCTAAGTGGTGTAAACAAGAGTTAAGTTTCCATGGCATCTCATCAACATGAGAATGAAACAATGTAAAATGACATTACTTTATTCAAGGACCTGCTGTATTTAAAGATATAAAATTTGCACTTGGTTGGAGGGTCATCCCATGCACCAAAAGGCTGAGGCCTGGATCCTTGGTTGGGGCATGTACAGGAGACAACTGATTGATGTCTCCCTCTCTCTTCCTCCCTTTCTCTCTCTCTAAAAATGAATAAACATGTCCTCGGGTGAGAATTTTTTTAAAAAGGATAAAAAGTTTGTAGAAAAACATATAGTAGAAAATATTTGTGACTCTAGGGTAGGCAAAGATATCCTAGATTGGGCACCATCTAGGATAAATAAATTTATTTAAATAAGTAAATTTTAAAAAAGGAATATTCAAGCCATGTAATGAGATAAAATATACAGAATACATATATAAGACCAAAGACTTGTGTCTACAAATGTGTAAAGAACTTTTATGCTCAATCATAAAGAGACAAAACTACTTAATTTTAAAAACTGGAAAGGAAGGTGGATTGGGGAGGAAAAGTCTCAGATAAATTGGTGTGAAGTCCTTAAGCCAATGTCACACTCCTCTTGATGAAATGAGCTTGCCTTAATGTCCCTGCCAACGTCTGTCACTGGAGAAAGCAGCCCTGGGAAGAAGAGATCAACACAAAGGTGACAGTGGATGTAGAAGGGCAGGAGTTGGGAGCCAGCCAGGCAATTTTGCTTTCACAGTAGGAAACCTGAGTAGTACATTTTCATGACCACCCAAGCCTCTTTCTCTACTTCATATATATTCTTCTGGCCTTTGCTCTCTCAAGTATCATTTTTCTCTAAGCCTGTATTCCTCCTCTATAAAGTCAGAGATATGGTAATCAAACCATATGCATTCTTTCATCTGACAAAGATGAGGAATTCAAGCTCTGTGACCCAAGAGGCCCCCTTGAAACTTCACGGCAGAAAAATATTATTCTCACTGTTTCTGGGGCCCACTCCTTTTCTCTGGTCCCATGCCTAGTCCTACCTTGCAAGATGTGCTAGTACGTACCTCTCTCAGGGAATTCTGCCCCATTCCTACACTGTAATGAGGTGCTAGAATGCAGAAAATCCCACATTACACCATCAGCCAAATTTGTGTGTGTGTATTTATAGTCTCTCACAGTGTTAAGTTTTTAAATGTTTTAAGTACCTTTTCTTTTTTCTTGGAAGACTTAGTGGTTCTATCATAAATAGTTTTCTAAAGATTCTTCTGGCTTAGATGAGCTGTTAACCTTTGAAGTTGCAATGGGAACCGTGTTGTTGTTTTTTTTTTTTTAATAAACTATTGATGTAAAGGAAAGTGAGGCTGTGATGCCTGTCTCAAGGAAAAGCAAACGAGGCATCAGAAGATATAAAAAAAATGGAAAAAACCCCAACTCTTAAACATATTAAGTAACAAGAAAAGCCCTTCCATCTTCACTCAAATTGTACTAGGGGAAAGCTCTCAGAAATTCTATGTGAGGAGTAAGACCCCTTATTTCTATGGGCAAGGTCATAGTACTCGGATGAATGAATGAATGAATAGAGAATGGGAGACAGGGTAACCCTGAGACAGTATTGGGTAAACTGGGCATGCTTTACTTACTCATATGAGTTATAGAAATGAAAGGGGTTCATCGTCCTGTGATTAGCCACTGATCCCAGGTTTTCATCAGCTCTGTTCCTTAAACCTTGAGAGATTTCACTATAAATTACTCATTCACTTCTCAGAATTCTGTTTGCTGGACTACTGTTGAGAACTGCCCTGCCTGGTATCAGAAGCTGTAATGCCCCCCTCCCCCCACCACCCGCCTAGGCTAAGGCTAAGGGAATGCCCTTGGAACCATAAGCCAGCAAGGAGACAAAAGCTTATCTCCCTGGCAGGAGCGCTGCTTCTGCTGCTTCATTCATAACTGAACCCCAAAGCTTGGTCAGTTAGCCAAAGACGGGTAAGATTCCCCAAGGGGGAACGACCTAAGACAGGCACGATCACGTGGGAGGCCCTCAAAAGAAGGACTTAGGGGGCTACAGCAAAAGGGGGTGATGGACCCTCGCTCCTCGGCTTTGACATAGCCTGAGTTCTCATCGTCTGGGAGAAAATCTCCTTGGTTGCCTTAGTTCCCTTGCTCCACCTAAGCCTGAAACAATGACAGGGTGGTGCAGCTCTGTGCTGAAAAGGGCGGATTCCCCAGGTGATCAGGCCTAAGAAAGAACATGTAAATTACTGTGAAACCTTCTTTGTTTAGAATGCTCTCAGTTGAATGAGAAGGGTCCAAGGAGGAAGTTAATTTGTTCCTCAGTCTTACAGCTCTTTGACCCTGACTCAAAACAGACCCGCAGACTTCCTTGTTATCTATTGTTCCTTACTTCCTCGTAATGAGTAATGTACTTTACCTGAATTATTATGCAAAACGAGCCCAATAAAAGCAGGTTTAGACGGTAAATCGGCATGCTCCCCACTAAAGGGGGTGGCCATTCCATCCCTACTTCTCCACAGAAACTAGTCTGTCTCTGTGCATGTTTTTTTTTTTTCTCAATTTTCATTGAGCCATCCGCAGTGTTCCATGATCACTGCTGGCCGGTGACCCACGCATCAGACTACAGGGGTTTGAAAGTTGGTATTTACAAAAACATCACACTGTAAACCAGCTAAAAGAAGCCAATGGTAATGTTGTATAGGCCAGAGGCTTCCTGTCAAACAAATATAACCACTATATTCAGGTATTGCAATCTCTCAAGTGTCAAGTAAGATCACATTAATTTTTCATGTCCACATTTGAATGGCTGGAACTACTGGGCTCATTGCTAGATCTCAGGCTCTTGTAGTGGACACAGGGATGGTGAATCCCCAGTTTCCCCTTTAGGAAAGGACTTTCCAGGCTTCTGGGAGTGCTGTCAGCACAGAACCTTCAGGTGTCAGCCTCCGCTACAGTGAGCTTCCTTGCCTAAGGTCACATCCTTCCAGGGGCAGCTTATAGATGATGTGTGGAAGCAGGAGTATAAAGTCCCAGCAGTGTTTCAGCTCAATATGGGATAACTCTGATGCTTTTGGGTATACAGCAGACTATAGAGTTGGTTGCTGCTGTTGGGTTTACATCTCAGTTCACCCTCTTTCTCAGTCCAGTCCAGGTTCCTTCTCTTCCCTTCCACCTGTGTTGATCTCAAGGGCACTTTCTAAGAAATATCCTACACACTAAACTCCATCTCAGAGTCTGCTAGTCAGAGGACCCAACCTACAACAGCTCCTCCCACCTCCTGCCACCTAGTGCTGCCAGATAAAATACAGAAGGCCCAGTAAATGTGAATTTTGGATAAATAATGGATAACTTTTTAGTGTAAGTATGTCCCAGATATTGTCATGGCTCTACTCCTTATGCCTAGTATGGTGCCTAGTCTAAGTAAATGTTTGTTAGATGAAAGAGAATGCTACTATCCCATCTTAAAATAGAGTACCTCCCCTGTTACCCAAAGAAGAAGGCAAAGGTGGGCGATGGTCCCCTAGTTTCCATTATGCAAGTGTTTTTCAAAATGTTCACAGATAAGCAACATCTCAATGACCTGAAGCAGCTTGTGACAAATGCATATTTCTGGGCCTTACCAGACTTACTGAAAAAGGACCTCTGGGGCTGATCCCTAGAAATCCACATTTGTAACAAGCTACCTGGGTGATTCTTCTGCCCTCTGAGGTTTGATACCCTTCTACATTAGGAACTTGACCTAGAAAGATCACTTTCATCCAAATAGAGAAGGCCTCCCTGTTGTCATCAAAGAACTGCAGCAAACAAGGGACAAACCCTGTCTCTTTCCTGCTTCTTCACTCTCTTTTCCTTTCTTCTTGAGTCTCCTTTGAATGGAAAGTAGGTTTTGGGACCAGGTAATCATCAAAATCTCTTAGGAAGGAATATTATAAAAATACAGATCTAGTAAACCAGGGAGTCAGAGAGTAATATGCTGAGCATGGCAGTGTTACAGGGTGCAGCCAAGAGGGGGGACCCCAAATGGGCATTTGAAATGGGGTCCAGAACTTAAGGTGTCCAGGAGATTTTAAGATGTCTCCATCCCCCCACCCAGGGTGTGGGTTGGGGGAAGGGACAAATGGAGCAGGGCCATTGAGATCTGTTTTGCATAGCAACAGCCTTGCAGCTACCCTCTGGCGTGGTCATTTAACATATCTATAGCCTTTGGCTGGTCGCTTAGATATGTTAAATAGCTGTGATCATCTCTGAGCCAGGGGAATGGAAGTAACTTCCCCACCAAGACATGACTGGGGGCAGATCCCCCGAGCTACAGCGCCTGCGTGGGAGCTGGGAGAAGATTGGCTCTAGGACATGGGGTCACACCTGCCCAGACTCATGATGACAGCTCAGTAAACCTGGAAGGATACGAGTTCTGGCATGTGAAGCCGAGTGTGGGAGGAGTCGGAAATGAGGCTGCAGAGGAAGATTGGCTGCGGGGATTTAAAACCCAGACTTGGCGGCCATTGAGAAAGAGAACCACGCGGCTTTGGCAGAGTGGGGACTCTCCCCTTCCCGCAGCCCTGAGGAAAGAGAACCACACGACTTTAGCAGAGTGGAGACTCCCGCATCCCTGAGAAGGAGAACCATGCGCATCCCAGAGAGAGAGAACCACGCGGCTTTGACGGAGTGGGGACTCTCCCCTTCCCGCAGCCCTGAGAGAGAGAACCATGCTGCTTTAGGAAGGGGAACCATGCGCAGCCCTGAGAGAGAGAACCATGCTGCTTTAGGAAGGGGAACCATGCGCAGCCCTGAGGAGAGAGAACCATGCTGCTTTAGGGAGGTGAACCATGCGCAGCCCTGAGAAGGAGAGCCATGCGCATCCCAGAGAGAGAGAACCACGCGGCTTTGGCAGAGTGGGGACTCTCCCCTTCCCGCAGCCCTGAGAAGGAGAACCATGTGGCTGTGGAGGTGCAGAGAGGATCACGGCCATAGAAAAGAGAACCACGCAGCTTTGGCAGAGTGGGGACTCTCCCCTTCCCGCAGCCCTGAGAGGGAGAACCACGAGGCCTGGACAGAGTGGGGACCCCCACAGCTTTAGAAGGGGAACCACCACCTGGTTTTAGCAGAGATCCTGGCGACTCAGCGGAGGGTGCTGGGAACCCAGGGAGGTCTCCCAGTTGAGAGGGAGTACTAACTGGGAAGAGCCAGAGGACTGCCTCAGCCGTGGACTTCTATTTCCCTTCCTGAGATACGGTACTCTGGACTGGGCAAAGGGGGAAGGAAGGAAGGACTGTGACTGTGTTTGTGGGTGTTTTAAGGGACTTTGGGATTTTTGATGAAGACATTAGGTCACTACTTTAAGTTTGTATAGCATTAAATAAACATTTCCTTTCCTTTTCACGAATCTCTGGCATTGAGAGACATCTTTCCTCTGGCGGCGGACATAACGGACCCGGGGCCTTCTTTCAATAATAGTATATCATCCCAGGCCCCCCTTGTTGTGTTCTGTAACAGCAGGGCCTCGGAGATGCCACAGTCATGGGAAAGGAATTAGGGAAGAGATGGTTTTGAATGATGGACAATGTTTGCTCGAGCAGATTGGAAATGTTTGAGTGTTCTGGAATAATAGAATCTCTGGGCTTCGAAGCAAGAGAAGCACAGCATGGGAGGACACTTACTGTTAGAAGGCTCCTGAAACTCAGTGACTGTTGTTTCTGGATCTGGGTGGCATGTTCAGGCACATTCTTTCCCAGCTCTAACACACAGTTTCAAGTTTCTGCTGCCAGATGTACTTCTAGAAATAAGCGTAAGAATTGTCCTATGGGATTTAATCAAATCTCAAATGTATTAGCTCAATGTACTAAATGATAATCTGTCAAGAGTTTCTAGATTAGTGTCCCAGTTGGCTGGACACTGATGCCCGAAAGCTCACATTCGCATTTTATACCATTGGCAAAGTCCTCATCTACCACCCTGTGCTCTCATCCCCTCAGGATGAAGGTACATGGAATGGGTGAGTGGTTCTCCTAGGTGCCAAGCAATGCCATGAAATTTGCCTCTCCACCTTTATTTATTTATTTATTTATTCACTTTTCCAAAACATATTTGTTATTAGTTAAGCCATGATTCAGGGTCCCAGGGTGGGGTGTATCCAAGCACCCCTTCACCTCCCTGGGAAAAGGATGAGGATGGAGGACAGAGGACAGGTGGGGGGCAGCCAGTTCAGATCTTCCCAGGAAACGTGCCTTCTGCCTGGTGGTTGTCTGAAGCCAACACCCAGGGTATGGCGCAGAGGGGCTTATACACACGCCATTATCACATGGAGACATCGCCCCCTCTAGCAGGCATTGCCTTCTCAATATGGTGGAAGTCCAGGTGGTTCTGGCAGCAGTTCCTGGTGTGGTCCTGGCTGGGAAAGTGACTGTCAGTGGGGCAGTCTGGGAGTTCTTGCCTTTGGCCTTGATGTCTTCTGCCATGTTGCTGCCTCCTAAAGATGCCCCTGAAGCAGCTCACAGCTCAATGTGACCCTCTGCAAAGATCTCTCCCCTTTTATGTATTTAAGGAACAGTAGGATTTGTGATGAAATATAGATATTTGGGCTTTGTGAAAAGTGATTTGGGGTTTATGAGGTCTATGTCACTTTCTAGAGTGGGAGGTTAAGGTTATCACTCTTTGCATGCTCCTGGCTAAAGCAGCAGAGACATTTGGGGAAGAGTGAAAAATAAGGTTGGGTAATTGATAACAATTTGCCAGCACAGAATGCTGAGAGCTATAGTTCATGTTCTCAGCCCATCTTTCTAGACTAACTTTATTCTTACCATTCAGGTCTTGGCTCACATATCACCTCCTTAGAAAGACCATCTCTAAACACCCATTTTAAAATCACTCCATTCCTACCCTGTCTGTCACTCTCCATCACATTTCACTATTTTATTTGGTTTAAAGTACTAGTTATACATTTAAAATTATGTTAAGATTTATCTGCTTGTTATCTTTGACCTCACTAGAATGTAAATTCCAAGAGAATTGGTTCTATGTCATTTTTGTTCATAGCTGTAAACCCTTCACCCAGCATTATGCCTGCCATTCAGTAAGTACTCCATAAAATAGTTGTTGAATAAATAAGGGAGCTTATATTTTTCCATTAAATATCACAAACAATTATTAATCTATACCAGAAATGTAAGCATAAATGCTATGACAATAGAAATACCAATGCTACAGGGGCCCATAGCTTGCTCTGGTCCCTAGAATCCATGTGGACCATTTTATGAATCTGGAACTACATTTGGAAAGCCAGAGACAAGTTCACTGGAGAAAAAGACAAAAGTTGAGTATTTGCAGAGTTTTTATCAAATTGTTTCTCAGGGTTTTCTGATTTGAAACATGTGGGAAAATCAGCAAGTCAGTCTATATCCAACATAAATCCAAGAGGTGGCAGGTAGTAAGTATTCATGAACTTTACATTTTAAAGCCATTAGCATGAGAAAAATCTTTAGATAGGTATGTTTATTTCAGAACTAAGTTAACTAAGCCTTCCTAATGAATAAAAAACTTTTAAAATATTAAATAAAACTTGCCACAATCTGCTTTGTCTAATGAAGTGTTTTATTAAAATTTAGGTGGGAGCCCTGACCAGCATGGCTCAGTTGCTTGGGCATCGTTCCTGAAAGTGAAAGGCCACTGGTTCAATTCCCAGTCAGGGCACACGCCTAGTTTGCAGGTTCTGTTCCCGTTGCAGAGTGTATAGGTGTTGAGGTGTGGGGGAGGCACAGATGATCTATGTTTCTTTCTCACATTGATATTTTCTCTTCCATTCTTTCTCCCTCTCTTCTTCTCTCTCTAAAAAAATAAATAAAATCTTTTTTAAAATTATTTATTTATTTATTATTATTTTTTTTTGAGAGGGAATGGAGGGAGAAAGAGAGAGAGAGAAACATCGATGTGCGGTTGCTGGGAGTCATGGCCTGCAACCCAGGCATGTGCCCTGACTGGGAATCAAACCTGAGACAATTTGGTTCACAGCCCACGCGCAATCCACTGAGCTACGCCAGCCAGGGCTTCCTTTAATTTTTTAAAATAAAATCTTTTAAAAATTAAAATAAAATTTAGGTAGGGAAGAAATCAATTCAATTAATCACTAAGAACTCATACAAAGACAAAAGAAGTGAAATGCAGTATTTTTAAAGCTCCCACATGCCAATGAAGATCGACAGACTGTAACAAATTCAACAGAATGGACTGGCACTAGGATGGGACAAGCCCAAGGTGCTATGGGAGCCCAAAGAAAGGGTCTCCAGCTCTCAATGGGAGATGAGGTAGTGAAGACTTCTCAAAACTAAGTCCTATCATTCTAGCCTCTTCTCTTTTTCTTCTTCAATTACACCATCACACTTATGTTTTGTTGCTGATCCCAACTTCTATGACTGATGCCCTAGACTCTGTGACTCTAAAACAACCCACACCTCTTCTCCCAAGAGTAGGCAAATATAAACAGCAATGGTGATAATAATATCATGATAATAAATGTTCTAGTCCCCATTGCCTCAGAGTAAAATCAAAAGCTCTTATCAAGACCACTAAGGCCCTATACCATCTGGCTCCTACCACTTCTCCGCCCTCTCCTGTCATGCTCCTCCTTCCTTACTTGGCTCCAGACCTCTTTTCTGTTCCTTGAATACACCAAGCACCCTGAAATCTCAGGACTTTTGCACTGGCTCCTCTGTCCAAAGGACCCTTTCCTAGATATCTGCAAGGTTCACTCTCTCACTGTTAAGTCTTTGCACTGGGCACCCTATTTAAAATGCAAACCCTGCCCCTAGTACTTCCAAGCCCCCTTACCTTGCTCTACTTTTCCCCAAAGCACCTACCATATTCTATCATTCTCCATAATTCTTATTTATTACCTCTTTACTAAATTGTAAACTTCAGGGGAAAAGGGATATTTATCTACTTTATTCACAGAACAGTGTTTGTCAATAGTTAGCACATTGTGGGAGCTCAATAAATACTTATTAATGAGAGGATGTTGGCACTGTCAGCCTAAAACTATATCTGAGGCCCCATGAGTTAGAAAGCACAGAACCACCTCTCTGACTTTTAATTATTAACCTTCACTAGTATAAAAAACTCATTTTTATTTTACCCTCCAGTTAACAAAGCAATAAAGGCCCTTGAACTTGCTTAATGAGTCCATCAGAATGATGGCTCACTGATGTGAAACAGACTAGCTACCTGCCAGGTAGCTGCCAGGATGGCCTGATGAGCTCTTCAGAAGTGGAACAGGCCGCTCTCTTGCCCCTGTGCATCTGCTCACCTGTCTGAGCAAGACCTGGGGTGAGGTTACTTTCAGTCTGTCCCTAAACTTGTACATTACCCCCTTTTCATCCGTAGAACCATTGTTGTATATACTTCCATTGTGTCAAACACCTTCTAGTATAATTTACTTGTCTGCCTTTCCTGCTACACCTGGTTCTTAATCTGTAATCCATAGACTTCTACAGGGATGATCAGGGATCCATGACTAAGTAAACATTAAAAATCATTTATCCTGCTCTGGCTGTGGAGCACCAGCCTGTGAACTAAAAGGTCACTGGTTTGATTCCCAGTCAGGGCACATGCCTGGGTTGTGAACCTGGTCCCCAGTTGGGGACATGTAAGAGGCAACCACACGCTGATGTTTCTCTCCCACTCTTTCTCCCTCCCTCCCCCTCTCTCTAAAAATAAATAAATAAATAAAATCTTTTAAAAAAAGTCATTTAAGACTTCTGGCCAAGATGGTGTCATAGGTAGACACATTGTGCCTCCTCCCATGGCCAAAATAGGGACAACAACAATTTAGAAATAGAATAACAACCAGAACTGACAGAAAATTGAACTGTATGGAAGTCGGATAACCCAGGAGTTAAAATAGACACATTCATCCAGACTGGTAGGAGGGGTAGAGTCAGGCAGCCAGGCAGAGGGGGGTGGAGGAAAAAAGAGTGTTGGGACCGGCATGAGGTATCCTGGGCACGCAGAACTGCAGCGGGTGGACCCTGGATGCGCAAGTGGCGGCTGGCAGACCCAGTGAGGTGGCAATTGTGAAGCAAGGCACTGTGAGTGCAAGGCGGCTGGCTGACTGGGGGTCCCAGAGCCCCAGTGCTGGGAAATAGAGCCTCAGGGCACTGATTGAAAACACCTTTGGGAGTTGAGGTGCAGGGAGAGCCTCACAGGAAAGGTCGTTGGAGAGACTCACAGGGTGCACAAGCCCACCCACATGGGAATTAGCACCAGAAAGGCCCAGTTTGCTTGCGGGAGGTGGCCCAAAGGACTAAAGTCCAATGGAGAGCAGAGCAAGTGCCATTGTTCCCTCTTGGACCCCACCCCCACATACAGCATAACAACCCAGCAACTGGGTTGCCCCCTACCGGGGTGAGTGCCTAAGGCTCTGCCTCTCATACATAACAGGCATGACAAGACAAAAAAAAAAAAAAGATGGCTCAAACAGAAGAACAAATGAAAGCCCCAGAACCAATACTTTTAAGCAACCAAGCGATAGCCAACCCATCAGATGCACAGTTCAAAGCACTGGTGATCAGGATGCTTACAGAATTGGTTGACTTTGGTCAAAAACTAGATGAAAAAATGAAGGCTACAATAAGTGAAATAAAGAAAAATGCACAGGGAAACAATAGTGATGGAAAGAAAGCTGGGTCTCACATCAATGGAGTGGACCAGAAGGAAGAAAACAACATACAATCAGAAAAGAATGAACAAATAAAAATTCAAAAAAAATGAGGAAAGGCTTAGGAACCTCCAGGACATCTTGAAACATTCCAACATCCAAATCATAGGGATGCCAAAAGCAAAAGAGGAAGAGCAACAAGTAGAAAGCTTATTTGAACAAATAATAAAGGAGAACTTCCCCAATTTGGCAAAGGAAATAGACTTCCAGGAAATCCAGGAAGCTCAGAGAGTCCCAAAGAACTTGGACCCAAGGAGGAACACACCAAGGCACATCATAATTACATTACCCAGGGTAAAAATGAAGGACAGAATCCTAGATGCAGCAAAAGAAAAGGAGACAGTAACCTACAAAGGAGTTCCCTTAAGACTGTCAGGTGATTTCTCAAAAGACACCTTATAAGCAAGAGGGGGCTGGAAAGAAGTATTCCAAGTCATGAAAGGCAAGGACCTACATCCCAGATTGCTCTATCCAGCAAAGCTTTCATTTAGAATGGAAAGGCAGATAAAGTGCTTCTCAGATAAGGTCAAGTTAAAGGAGTTCATCATCACCAAGCCCTTATTTTATGAAATGTTAAAGGGACTTATCTAAGAAAAAGAAGATAAAAAAACATGTATAGTAAAAAGACAGCAAACTCACAGTTATTAACAACCACACCTAAAACAAAAACAAAAACAAACTACGCAAACAACTAGATCAGGAACAGAACCACAGAACTGGAGATCACATGGAGGGTTAGTAACAGGGGAATGGGGGGAGGAGAGAGGGGGGAAAAGGTACAGAGAATAAGTAGCATAGATGGTAGGTAGAAAATAGACAGGGGGAGGGCAAGAATAGTATGGGAAATGTAGAAGCTAAAGTATTTATGACACATGGACATGAACTAAAGGGGGGTATGTGGGTGGAAGAGGGTATGCAGGGTGGAGGGGAATGAAGGGGGTTAATGGGACAACTGTCATAGCATAATCAATAAAATATATTAAAAAGAATCATTTATCCCTAATTCAGGAGCAGCTTGGGAAGAAAGATTGTGGCCTATCTATTGTTGTGACCTCTGTGCTAACCTCTAGTTCAGGGGTGTCAAACTCATTTTTACCAGGGCTCACATCAGCTTCGCAGTTGCCTTCAAAGAGCCGAATGTAATTTTAGGACTGTATAAATGTAACTACTGCTTAACTAGGGGCAAGGAGCTTGGCGCTGCCTCTGGGTAGAAACGAGGTGCCAGGCTGGATAAAACAAGGTGGAGGGCCGGATTTGGCCCACAGGCCTTGTGTTTGCTGCCTGTGCTCTAGTCATGCAATAATGCAACATTTATGCAATGGTCAATTGGCTACTGGATGACAGCATCTCAGGAGGCACTGCCCAAAAATTCTTTGAGGAAAATAAGCGAGTATTAGGTTAAGAAATAAGCTATCAGCTTCATATACACAGAAAAAGTATATATGGGGGTACCCCTCCACAATGGAATTTATTTATTAAAAAATGTGTATCTATTCCTACAGATTAAACTTCAGTCACCTTCAAAGTACTCTCCATTTGATGTCATACACCTATCGAGACTTTTTTCACTGGTCAAAACAGTTTTTGAACTCATCGATTTTGATGCCTTTTATTTAGTTCTTCTGCCGTTTTTTGTTTCACCTCTTCCACAGCAGCAGAACATTTCCCTTTGAGGACTTTTTTTCATCTGGGGAAACAAAAAAAGTCACTCAGTGGGAGACTGGGTGAATAGGGAGGATGGGGCACTGGGGTTATGATGGTTTTGATCAAAACTATTGAACACTCACTTAGTGTGGTATGGTCAGGTGCGCTCTTAAACCACCCATCATGAAATGGACAAATGCATTGAAAGAGTCTTCATTAAAAAAAAAAATCACTGAAGCCAAATGCAGCCTCTCACAACAGTGCCAGCTGGTACACTATACAGATGGGTTCCAAGGAGACTCACCTAGTGGGGGAAGCCTGTGCTATAAGGGGCCCGCCCTCTAGAAGATAATTCTGGGTTTTGGGGGGATCTCCTCTCATATATATGAGTATATTCTGGAGGGTCCAGAATAAGTCACCCCAAGATGTCCCTCAGTGGTAAGCAGATGACTTTGAGATAAAGGCAACTTTAGCAGCAGGCTCAAGAGAAATGTCTGCCTCTTCCCCACAACTGCCTAGAATAATTTGAATTGGTGACCTTGCTCATAATAAGCCATTATCAGAGAGAAGTTCTGTTGACCTATCTATACAGCAGGGAAAACTTATTTTTACTTCCCACAAAGACCCTTTGAAGTCTCCAAGGTGCATTACCTCATCCCTAGCTCAGGACATCTTACCTCAATCCCACTCTGTGGCTCCGAACTTCTGTAAAGGATAAAGCCAGTGTTATTTGCTATCTTGGTGCCATTTGCCAAGCAGGCCCTATGACCTTGTTAAACATGACTGCCATTTTACTCTTCTAAACTTATGTTCCCAGGACAGGAAATTACTAGAAAACAAAAACAGAATGTCACTAACCGGCTCCCACAGACACAGGCAAAATATAACACTGGAGGAAACTGAAGTTATGCCAAAGTAGCCAAAACCTCCTGTGTTGAAACATCCCTAACAGCCCAGGTGCCACACAACAGCAGCCCCCACCCAACTCTCTTATAATATAATTACAATCCAATAAAAACTCAAAGCCCCTACATTTCACTGCTGGTACATTTCTCCACACCTAGCCCCTTTCCACTCTTGGGAAGTGAATAAAAACTTTTCTCTCTCTGTTTTCTTTGTGAATTCTTTCATAGCCCACATTGTCTACCATCCTAACATTCTATATATGGGGTCTCTGACCCTCTCATGTATGTGGGGTTCCCATACATATGTATATATTATTTGATTATTTTCTCTTGCTAATCTATCTCAAGTCTATTTATTTATTACACCTGCCAGAAGAACCTTGGGGATAGAATACATATATATTTTAACTTCCCCTGCCCTAACTGGTATAGCTCAGTGGGTTGTGTATCATCCTGAAAACAGAAAGTTCACCTGTTTGATTCCTGGGCCAGTGACATGCTTGGGTTGCAGGTTTGGTCCTGGGTTGTGGTGTGTACGAGAGGCAACCAATCCATGTTTCTGTCTTGCATTGATGTTTCTCTTCCTCTCTTTCTCCCTCCCTTCTCCTCTTCCCAAAATAAATAAAGTCTAATTTCCCCCGTACTTGGTCATATATGCATAGCGGAGGAAAATTCTTTTTTTGTTTACTCTCCTAGATTCAAAGTCTGGGGTCAATATTTCAAACTGATTAAAAAAAAAAGAAACAATTTAATCACATACATATGCATATGAGTTCACACACACACACACACACAATGTGGCTCAAAGAAAAAGCCAGATGATTGAGGCTTCTATACCACCATAGGCTAAACAAAGTAAAAGGAGTTTTGAGCTTCTGGTCAGGGGAGGTAATTTATGGTAAGGAGAGGGAGGAAACTTATGGCAAGCAAGTGTTGCTTTGTTACACAGATAAGAATCTCTCAGGTGATACGTGTTGACCCTGGAAGTAGCTCTCTTCTGATATGGATGCTTTATATGGACATTTCCTTTATAAATGTATATTTCCTTTACAAAAGGGGAAATTTATACTCTATTTTAGTCAGTTAGGGGAAAATAAAGAGTTCTTCCTGTGTCTGCTGGTTCTCAATGGCCTTATGCTCAAAATAACCCATAAACCCAAGAGACTTATTTTGGGACAACATATTCTGGTAACCTTCACGTTTATTGTGATGCTTGATCCCCACCGAATTGTAATTCTCTGAAAGCATGTGGTGTTGGGAACAAGGAAATTAAGAACTAAGTTTAACCTTAATAGACAAGAACCACATTGTAGCTAAAAAGAAATGATAAAAGAGACAAAGTACAGTCAAAGCAAACATCCTGTGTCTAGCAGATGCTCTCCCCTGGGTAGGCTAGATAAGCAATGCTTTGTAGTTTTAATCAGAAAATAAGAACCTAGCTAGCTAGAGCCAGGAGATTACTAGGTTAATGAACAAACATCCTGCCTTCCCGCTTTATGAAAGAATGCTTGGTTTGAAATTCCCGCACGCGGTCTTTGTAAGCGAATTGCTAACTGCCACGTCTGCTTCTGTATAACGCTTGCTTGCCCGCCCCTATATAAGAACGTAGTTGTAAGCGCTCAGCGCGGCTTTCGTTTGCAGCTCCTTGTGGGCACTGTGTCACTGGACACTTTGAGAGTTCGCCCCTGCGCAGGTTAAACTTGGCCAATAAAGTAACATCTTTGATACCCTGAAAGTCTCCGATATTTGTTCTTGCGTTTGCTGGATGCTACATGTGGCACTTGAAGAATTATCCAAAGTCCTATATGCTCTGCCCACTTTAAAAATGTTATAAAATCATATTTTAAACAGAAATATTTATCCATTTTCCTTTTGCTTTCATTGTATTAGGTTAATGAGAGGTGACGAGTTCTGAAATGGAAGTACTTTAAAATTCTTTCTGGATATTTGAGTCTGATCAACTGGGTTCTCACTATTGCAACTGGCATGGAATACTGTACAAATTCAGAGATCAAAATGATCACATCTTGGCCACTTTTCTAATTGCTTGAGGCCCTAGCAAGAAGCATGGTTATCTCCTCCTTGAATTATTCAAGAACCTTGAGAGGAGAGTGGTAAGGAGGAGTGAGGGCACCTATCTCACTTCAGTCAAGAGAAAATCATTCCAGCTTCCACATTCTGCCTATACTAGAGAGTACCTGTATTAATCATGCCTTTTTATTTTCTACATTTCCAATACATAGACATCCTTGGGCCTTGACTCTGGAGATACTGCCCTGCCCAGGGCTAGCCTAGAGATAGAAAAGACTTGCTTGGAGTACTCGTTTCATACGTAAACTAACCAATCCAGAATCACACCCAGCCCCCTTCTCTATCAGGCTCTCACACTCAGGGCCACTGTTCCCCTGCACTAACCGCCCCCGGGCCAGGTACCAAACAATCAGAGATGGCTGCTACACCTCTCAGTCTGCTAACCCTGCCTCACAAATTTCTTCCTACAGAAACCATAATAAACCCCTTTACCCAGGCCCCCCACTCCCACCCCACCTCACTCAGTTCCCTTTACCTCTGACCAGACCTTCCCTTTGTGCCCTTCCTCCACTGTGGTGCGGGTACGTACCCACTCCTATAGGGAACTGTAAGTATCTTTTCATTGGCAATCATCTCTAGATTTGTTGGCTTCAACATTCCTGAATGATAACAAAATTTGTAATTTAAAACCTTTCCAAGGTCTGATGAATCCAGCAGGCTCTAGCTTCTTGCTGCTAAGGAAATTGGTGTTGAAAACAGGTTTTATAAAGCCCCAGAAGCCATGCCAGTCCCCCACTGCCATGATGTCAGTATGTTCCAGATCTCAACCAAGATTGCAGGAAATCCTGGGGGCAGATCTCAGCTCAGCCAAGGATGCCGAGTACCTGGGCTCCCAAGAGGGCAGATGTTCAGTACTTTCAGTTCACATATCCAGGTGCCTCCGGGGGCAAGTATACCTCCTGAGGGAGGTTGAGGTCTGGCGTCAGTTACACTGAGATCCATTATCTTGTGAGGAGGCTCCCTTCAGATGTACAGCTAACTCCAGTGATTTATTCCACTAAAGGAGTATTTTATGAGAGTTACTGGCACTTCTTTTGCTATAAAGACAGAACCATTCCCCCAAAATCTATCCTGATTCCACAGAGGCATTTTATAACTTAGTAGAACATCTGATTTATGAAGGAACAGCTTGTAAACAATAAACTTTGTTCCTTTCCCATCACCAGCCTCCCATGGCCTCATTATTCAACTATTCGAAAACTCCTCTTCTCCCCATCTCCCACCCACAGTGGCCAAAGCTCCCAAACTGACCTGTTCTCTGCTAGTCTTCAAAAAATGCCCCAAAGCCTCCAAAAAATGCCCCAGTATGGATTCCTCCATCAGCCTCATTCTCTTTCTCCTACTCTCTGACCCATTTGGGGTTCTCCAAAACCTCAAGGCTTAGCTTTCAGAAATGCTTAAGAACTGTAGCATCCAGCAAACTCGAGAACGAATATCGGAGACTTTCAGGGTATCAAAGATATTACTTTATTGGCCAAGTTTAACCTGCACAGGGGCGAACTCTCAAAGTGTCCAGCAACACAGTGCCCGCAAGGAGCTGCAAACGAGAGCCGCGCCGAGCGCTTACAACTACGTTCTTATATATGGGCAGGCAAGCAAGCGTTATACAGAAGCAGACGTGGCAGTTAGTAATTCGCTTACAAAGACCACGCGCGGGAATTTCAAACCAAGCATTCTTTCATAAGGCGGGAAGGCAGGCTGTTTGTTCATTAACCTAGTAATCTCCTGGTTCTAGCTAGCTAGTTTTCTATTTTCTCATTAAAAACTACAAAGCACTGCTTATCTAGCCTACCCAGGGGAAAGTGTCTGCTAGACACAGGATGTTTGCTTTGACTGTACTTTGTCTCTTTTATCATTTCTTTTTAGCTACAATGTGGTTCTTGTCTATTAAGGTTAAACTTAGTTCTTAATTTCCTTGTTCCCAACAAGAACCAGTGTCAGGCCCAGCACTTGAGTTTTAGTGGGGTCTTGGGCTGCTTTTGAACTGGCCAGAGAACACAGCCAATATTTGAACAAGCATGTTTTTAAGAGAAAGTGTTTCCCAAGTTCCAAACAAATGACATATGAGGAACATCAGAATACACCACACCAGAATGTGCCGCTTTGGCATGAGTATTATTTCGAGCTGAAGACAATCAGGACCCAGCAGACTCAGGAACAGTTTCACTGCCTACAAGAATTGAGGCCAAGGGCCTGTACCAGGGAGAGAGCTATTAACAGAAATAATATTTATAACAGAAAGACATTGCTGCATGACATGAAACTTTTTTAAAAAATTTAGAGAAAGGAAGGGAGGAAGAGAAAAAAACATCAATATATGGTTGCCTCTCACGTCCCCCCTACTTGGGACCTGGCCTGCAACCCAGGCATGTGCCCTGATTGGGAATCAAACCGGCGACTTTTTGGTTCACAGGTCAGCACTCAATCCATTGAGCCACTCCAGCCAGGGCTAAAACTTTTATTTACCAAATATTTGTTCTTCTCATCTTCCAGTGAATTACCTTCTTCCCTTACCACCTTCTACTTAGCTCAAGATGGTATATAAACCTAAATCATATGACTGCTGGAGAGTCTCCACTATTTATGAAGGTCCTGTAGGTACAAAATTTGTTTTCTCCTGCTAATCAGTCTTATGTCAATTTAATTGTTAGACCAGCCAAAGAATGTAGAAGGAAGAAGGGAAGGGTTTTCCACTCTTATGATGGGGGACCCAAGAGTTGGAAAATTTTAGTTTAGTAAATGGCTAATAAGCTTAGTAATCAATGTATGTAAAAAGCTATTGTCTCAGGAACTGAAGGTATGACCCACCCACTTTGACTCCAGGAGACCATAAGCAGTTCCACCTTTGCACCTCAGGAGGACTGCAAGCAATCAGGATGGTATCTGAGCCATTGTGTTCCAGGGTGAGATGCCTACTGCCCAGGACACCCAGGAAACGGGTAAAGACCACTGTCCAGGGCAGAGATGAAAGAATGCTGCAGCTTTTATCTGATTCACTTTTTCCCTGAATTCCGAACCTCTTACTCACACTTTTCTTCTCCTTCTAAAAAGGGTCAGTTGAAAATGGAATTTAAGATGGTCTGTTAGGGTACAAACCAGCTGTCTTCTCAGATCTCCAACTATCTGAATAAAGCACCTGTAAAGATTCATTCATCTCTGCTCATTGGTTGTGGTAGCAACAGGCAGCATGAATGCTGGCTTTTCCAGTTTCACCTGCACATACAAATGAACTTTCAGAATATAGAGCTGTTTGCAAACTAAGCAGCTTCTAGCTAGGGCAAATGGGGTGCAGTGAAGTAAACATTACCTTAGGAGACTAGGATTCTAGTCCCAGCTCTGCCACTCATTTCTGCATGGAGACTCAGATAACTCATCAATAAAATGGACATATCACCTTTCATATCTTCCTTGACAGAAACTAGGAGAATGGTCTCTGGCAGTTCCAACCATGATATAAAATTAAAGCTGAGCTCTAAGAGGTTCATTTCCTGCTGTGAAGAATTCCTGCACTGAATGATTAATGAAAAGTTTTGGGAACGGGGATGACTTAAAGGATCTTCCTTCCTAGAACAGTTTTTTAATTCAAGGATCACAGTAGAGAGGAGAATGGGGAGTGAGGTAGGAGGGGGAGGGTGGCTGTGTGGCTGGACCCAAGGTTCACAAAGGGGCCAAGGACGACCAATCTATTTCTTGCTGCCACGTTACCTTTTTCTCAAATCAAGAGCCCTACTGCATCTCAATAGTCTCAGAGTACCCATTTGCCTTCTTTCCAAAGAGCAGTCATTTGTCACCTGCAGGTTTGTATTAACATAAACTTTGCAGCGGGCTTTTTGTTCTGGGAAAAAAGCTGCTCTGCAGGGCTGCTTAAGGCAATCAGACATTCTGCTTTAGAAAGGCGGAATTAATTGATGGCAGAAAGTAAATTGGCATTCTGCTCCAAGTACTTTTGAAGTGAAATAATCTTGAAAGGGCTTGTAACTGGTTCATTTGCACAATTTTCATTATTTTAAAGGTTTCAGTGAGCTTTTAAAGTCCAGGGGCCTCAGTTTAGTAAAAACGCCCTGCCTTAGGTGTTACACGTTGACACAAATGTGCATTGTCCTCCTCTAGTATTTATTACAAACATTCAAGCAGCTGCTGATGGTTCCTGAAGGGGCATCAAACTATTTTTCCAAGTCTAATTTTCACATTTCTGTTTTCATTTTGCTAATTACCTCTTAACAGAAACTTTCTTGATGGACTTTCGTCAGCCGGTTGGCAACAAGACGTTTCAAAGAAAAGTTTTCTTTAAACAAATCACTGGACACAAGTCCACTCAGTGATGAACCTTGGCAAAGCCTGGGAGGTGGGAGAGACAGTGACATAGTGAAGGGGGAGCCTACGATTAATAGCGCTGGGCAAATAAAGCAGTGGTCAGAAGGTGTAGGTGCAAGTCTCTGCTATGTTAAGATAAGGTGATCAGATGATTTATTATTTGAATGATAAATAAATAAAAGGAGGTGATAAATGGATGAGGTAACAAGACAAACAGACAAATTTAGGGAAATCAGGACATATGGTGACCATAGTACTTGGCTCCTTAGCAGCCTTGTGATTGTGAAAAGTCACTTTGAGACAAGATGGTGAGAAGCTAGGAAAATTCCTTGGCTAGTAGAACAGGGAAACTGATACAGATAGCTGAACACAATTGTATGGGGTCCTGAGCCAGGGATCCCCAAAGTCCCAATCACCCATTATTGGGGGATGGGGAAGCAGATGATACAGCAGTTAAAATACTTTGCATACCTATGCAAAGCTGGTAGCTAGGTAATAGCTGTGCTACTGCCCCTGGGCAAAAAGTGTACACATGATTTTCAGAATGTATGGTGACTTGTGACATAGCCAGGGTTTTGTACAGCACCTCCAAGAGAGGCAGGGAGGTGGGTCACCCTGTGTCACTAAGTCACTCGTACCCTGACTGAACACGGCAGCCAAGAGAATGTTAACAATGTGGGAAACTGGCAAATGTAGCTCATTGTGCGAGAAACTGTAGAGGAGGTCACACAGGAAGCTCTGGGTCAGGATTTAAGCTAAGGGTGGGCGGCCATGAGGAAGGAGGGCCATGATGTAGCAGCAGCGCTGGGGAGATTCAGCCATGCTACCAGTGGTGACATAGGAGCCATGTGAACTGTAGGAGCTGGTCTGCCATATGAGGAATGATGGAGCAGCCATGTGAGAGGGAGCTATGAGCAAGCAGCTATGCAGTCTGTAGTCAGGATTCAGCCATGCAGCCTGCGCTAGTAAGAAAACAGGCATACTGCTTCTTTGGGCCATGCGGCCTGGCTAGTAAGAAAGAATGGCATGCTACTGCTCTGACTGTGCCTGTTCTAGCTGACTCAGAAGCCACCAAGGACCCTGCCTTGCAAGATGCTGACCTGTTGCCTCGCAGACCTGGACTCTATCGGGACTTGGGATTTGGTGCCTTTCTTGGACTCCACTATCATCCAGCACAACATGGCATGTGCTTTCCTAGACTATAACAGAGAGGTGATAACAGGCTCTGACAGAGAGAGCTGCTGTGAGACTGTGTGTGCAGCCAGTGTAAGGACAGATAAGGAGATGGGGAACTTTTGGGCTTTTGTTTTATATCCTTTTGAGGAGCAAGGGAGCATTGGGTCTCATAGTAGAACAGAGCTCTGAGCTAAAGTGCTCCCAGTCCCCCTGAGGTTGAAATATTATAAATAAAAACCTGTTTCTTCCAATACTAATTGTTGGGTCTTACACCAAGGTGCCACATGGATGGGCTCTTGTCTGCTTGGTTACACAATGGTCGAGCAGTTCACAGCCAGGCACAGATGGTCACGAGGGTGGAAGACCTGACAGGTGTAACCTTTCCTCCCCTGGCCTTCCCTCCTTGAAGATAACGCATAGGCTTCAGTCATATTTTAGCTCCAGGCTCAGAAAAGCAGCAGAACAAGGTGGGCAATGCCAGGACCCACTACAATGTCTAACGACCCCCTTCCCTGCCACTGACCAGTCAGTCAGTGAAGATCATGACCCTAAAAGGGTATACCTGGAGAAATGATGAATAGTCTACTGAAACCCTCGCCCAAGACCTCCCCTAAGATTACTGCCTGGAGAAAGAAAGAAAAGCCTCAAGACAAAGGACCCAGCACACACGTGCTCTCCCTCTGGGGAGCAGCTGGTGCCATTTCCTTTCCTCCCCCGCCACCCCCCTTCTTTCTTCACAGGCTCGCATCTCCTAAACTCTAAGGCAATGGGCATCTGGCAGCTTGTCCCAGGCTAATCTCCTGAACCTGTCCTCAAAGCCCCCTTTTCTCTGAATACCCAGCAAGTTAAGGCAGGTCAGCCAAGGCTCTCCTGTTGCTTCCTCTATGCCAGGGGTGTCAAACTCATTATCACTGGGGGCCACATGAGCCTTGCGGTTACCTTCAAAGGGCCAAAATAATTTTAGGACTCAATAAATGTAACTACTCCTTAACTGTTAAGGAGTTGAAATTACATTCAGCCCTTTGAAGGCAACAGTGAGGCTGATGCGGCTCCTGATGAAAATGAGTTTGACATCTCTGCTCTATGCTAAGCTCCTCCTTGTTTCATTGTCCCCAGCTTTAATAAATGTATCCTCATAGTCACCTGGACTCATGCTGTGAAATCTCTCCTACAGGAAGTCAAGAACCCATGTACTACATCTGGTCCTAGACCAACCCACTCAGGGCCAGGCCCCTGTCTAATAACAACCTGACTTTTCTGAGACTATTTCTTAGCCTCACAACAGAAAAACAAAGTCCTGCAGGACTTTTATGCTTATTATTGTCAGGGAGAAAAGAGTTTTCCCCTACCCTTCCAGGCTTTTCTGGCTGTTCTACTAATTAAATTGACATGACACAGATTAACAGAAAAATAAAATTTAATTACATACATGCAGGGACCTTATAGGAATATGAGACCCACAGGCAGTCAGGCCATTAAGGCTCATATGCCCTTCTGAGTTTCATCTGAAGCTTAGATGCCATTCCTTGCCATTCAATGGGAAGGGGTAGAAGTCTGGGACTTCAAAGGGGAGTAAGACAACAAGAAGATGAAAGCACAAATGTTTGGTGAACAAATGTTTACCATGCCATGCAGAGACAATGGGACACAGAAAACATTGAATAAGTGGGCTTTACTAAGTTTCCCCAAGTCTACCACACCTAGTTCATCCTCTTCCAAGTTATCTTTGGTGACAGTTCTCTTCCTCCATCAAGCCCTCCATCAAAACTCTTTTAGGCAATTAAAAGGGGATTAAGGCTCTTCCTGAATCTTTCAGGCCTCAATTGTCTTCAACTCAAAATAATGTGCATGCTAAAATGACACATTCTAGGTGTGTTTGGGTGGGTGGGGTGGGGGGCGCTCTGCTTGCAGGGACCCCAGGCCACCATGGATGAGAATAAGTCTACCAAGACATGATCTGCTTGGAGAGGAAAGGTGGCCAATCTCTCAAAGGAGAAGAATCAGGAACGTGTTCCTCAATGGGCTTTTACTGAGTTTAATTTACATAGGAATACAGGGTGGATACGGAAAGCTCATTAATCATTGTCAGGTAGTAATGATCAAATAATAGATAACATTCAAAGAACTCTGGGGGCTTATTCTAAGTCAGGGTGAGATAGCTAAAAGGCTGTAAAACTTTGGGGAACAAACTCATTTCATACTTGGACCCTTATCAGAAAACTGAGGACATTCTTAGCAAAGCAGGTTTCACAGGAGTTTATGTATTCTTTCTTAGGCCTGATCACCTGGGGAACCCGCCCTTTCCAGCACAGGGCTGCACCACCTTCTGTCATTGTTTCAGGCTTAAGTCAGGCAGGTGAAGTAAGGCAGCCAAGAGATTAGGAGACTTCTTGCAGACAGAATGAGGACTCAGGCTATGTCAAAGCTGAGGGGCGAGGGTCCATCACCCCCTTTTGCTATAGCCCCCAAGTCCTTTCCTGGGGGCCCTCTGTGATCATGCCTGTCTTAGATCATCCCTTCCTTGAGGAATCTTACCCATCATTGGCTAACTGATCATGCATTGGGGGCCAGGCAGGGTGAAGTAAAGGGGGCAGAGGCAGCGTCCCTGCCAGAGAGATAAGCTTTGTCTCCTAAGTGGCTTAGGGTCCCAAGGTCTTTTTACTCAGCCTTAGCCATGGGGGATTACAGCTTCTGAAACCAGGCAGGTGGTTCCTAACATCTAGGGAAACTTATTTTGAACTCCATTGGTCTTGGAGATATACATAATACACTTTATAACCTGTAAAACAAGATATAAATGTGAAATGCTATCATAGTTGATAAAGCAAAGCCTAGTTTACTGCTTGCTACTGAAAAGACTGAATATAAAAATGGACAATGGCTGGGCCCTACATAAAAAATAGAACTTTTACCTGAGGTAGGTTAGTAAGATGCTAGGAGAATTCCTTGACAAGTGAAATGAGGAAAACTGAGACAGATAGTTAAAGGGCCAAGCAATTTACACCCAGATAATAAATCACAAGGTCTTATCTCCCAAGGACACTTAGGAACAAATGGTTTACACATTTAGGACCATTTGTGGGTTGGGGAGGGGGCAGGCAGAACTGCTAATTCCCAGTGACATTCTTTGAAGGTGAAACTGACCAGAGAATAACCCTGACCCCTGTATATACTCACTTTGATAGATCAGTATATTAAAGGACACACCTGGAAAGCTGATGAATACTCTATTGAGATCCTCACCTGAGACCTTCCCTAAAATTCCCATCTTTAAAGGGCCGAATGTAACTTTAGGACTGTATAAATGTAACTACTCCTTAACAGTGGAGCGAGAGTTAGGGCTGCTGCCAGGTAGAAACAAGGTGCCAGGCCAGATAAAACAAGGTGGAGGGCCAGATTCGGCCGCAGGCCTTGTGTTTGCCGCCTGTGCTCTAAAGGATCAAGGCAGCCTTGCCTAGGCTCAGTCTTCCTCCTGTTTCCAAAGGTCCAAGGCAGCTCCACCTAGGTACACTCCTGTTGCTATGACCTTGCCTCTTCTATCTTAAGCCCTTTCTTTGTCCTACTGTCCCAGCGTTAATAAATGTAATCTCAAAATCACCTGAACTTACAACATGAAATCTTTCCTGCTCGAAGTCAAGAACCCACACATTCCAGACTGTACCAGGGCAGATGTGCTTCGGTCCTGGTCCCATTCTGGTGACAAACCCACAACCTGCAGCAACCTGTCCAGGAAATCAAACCGGCACCTATTATAAATGGCCTAAGATGCCAGCCTGATGTAAGTCAGACTAGTAAGAAGCCAGTTTGCTATCTCTAGTGACAACCCAGGAAGGTAAACATAACCTCTGTAACAATCAGCCCAAAATGTCCACAACTTGATTAACAACTGAGAGCTTCCATAATTTTTATCTATACTTTCAATTTAGGACCAATTAAAGAACACCAAATATGCACTCCTAACCAATCACAGAGGTGTGTTAGCCAGCCTGCAGCTCCCTCATGCCAACAGCCTTCAATTAGAGCACCTGAAGCTTTTTTTCCCCACTAAAAAGCTTTCCCATTCCTCTGCCTGCCTTTGAGTCCCTGCCAAAACACAAGTGACAAGGCTGACTTCTTACTATAGCAAGCTCTGAGTAAACAGCCTTCGTTTTTCTCATTTGGATGGTCATTTATTTCCACATCTGATATTTATGTAGAGAACCTCAGGTCACGTGATACTGAACAGGCCATTCCAGGTTTTCTTGGAATTGCCAATAAAGCTTGAAAGCTGAGGAAAATAGGTGCTAAATGAGTCAGGTTAGTAAGAAGCCAGGAAAATTCCCTGCCAAGTGAAATAGGGAAACTGAGACAAATAGTTAAATAAGTGGCCAAGCAATTAGTAGCCTACTAATGAGTCACAAGATCTTATCTTCCCAAACTAAAGACACATAGGAGCAAATGGTTTACATCCCTCCTCCCCAACCAGAGAGTGAGTAGCTTAAGTCACCCTAATCAGGGAGATAGATAATAGGGACCCAATTAGTGCCAGACAAACCCAAGAATGGATGAAGGCAGGTGAACAAATAACAAAAACCCCAATTAGAGCTGGACAAATCCAAGGCAGAGGTGAAGCTGACCAGAGAATTATCCGGAACCCCACTATATCCTTATTTTGATGCATCAGAATATTACAAGGACACACCTGGAAAGCTGATGAATATTCTGATTGAGAACTCTGCTAAAATTTCTGCCTGCAAAAAAAACACAACAACAACAACAAAAAACAACAGATAAAAACACTCAAGACAGAGGACCAGTCAGCACGCTCTCCCTTGAGCATTCCGGGGCTTGCCTCTCTTTGCCTCGGGTGCCTACCTTTCTTTCTCCTAAGCTCTGAGGGCCTTTCTCTTATCAAAAGGTCACCAGCATTTTGATACATCATTTTACTTCTTTTTTTTCCCCCTTAATACATCATTTTAAACTTCAGTATCCTAGACTCCTGGCTTCTTCATTATTGTTGGATCCAAAGAAAGGTCATCAATTAATGACTGATGGATCAATGAATAAATGATTTTAAATAAAAACTGTTTTTCATTTTGTTATCAAGCAGGCAGCTCCTATCCTCAACCTTTTCCCTTCATTTTTGAAAACTTAAAATATAATTTCTATATATATATACCCAGCACAATGGAAGTTTGGAAATGGATTATAGCCTTCTAAGCATTAATAAAGTAGGAAATGAGTTTGTTTTACATAATTTGAACCTGACTTTAAAACTAAAGGTGGTTTAAGCAATCTCTCATTTTGCGATAGACGCTGACACCTGCTGGTATACTTGATGTTTAATGCTTGATAAGTTTTCACCAAGAAAAAAAACAAATGTTCCCAGTTCTTGGAGGCTGATATTTGAAGGGGGAAGTGGGAAGAAATCCTGGTTCCGGAGTGTGGAAGTGGAGCCACCGGTAAACGGAGACCCAAGGATTAGAAAAGACCTAAGGAAAAGAATCATGGGGTAGCTTCTGAGATGTCAGCCATTGGTTGACTCCAGAACTCCTGACTTCCCCATATAAACCTTTCCTCTCCTTGAGTTTTTCGTTTGGTGTTCTAAGAAATTTTACTCCAAGCACACAATTCCATTTTCAAGGTAGACTTTGGAAAAGAACTGAGGCAGTATAATAAGAAGCTAGGAAAATTCCTTGGCAAGTGGAATGGGGAAACTGAGACAGATACATGAACAAACTGGCCAAGCAATTTATAGCCAGATACGAAAGGTCACCAGGGCAAAAAGCCTAGCAATGGACAAAACTGGCACAGGACCTTGCCCCCAGGGTGACCTTTCCACCCCAGGCATATCACTGACCTTTCAGTTTAGACTGCCCCTCTGACCTTTCCTGTTGCTGGTCATGCAGTTTAGACACCCCTGACCATTTCCACTCCAGGCCCAGAAAAGCAGGAAAACGAAGCTGGTGACACCAGGACCAGCTGCGATGACTAATGACCCCTGCCTTAGCACTAATTAGAGGAGACCAAGACCCTGAAAGGACATACCTGGAAAATCTGATGAATATTCTATTGAGATCCTTCCCTAAGATTTTCTCCAAACGCCCAGGCTTTAAAACCCTTGAGACAAATGACTCAGTGCATGCTCTCCCTCTGGGAGCCTACCAGTGCTTTTGCTTTTCCCCTCGTCTTCCCCCACAGGCATGCATCTCCTAAACTCTAAGGGATCTCATGAGACTTGCAACCAAGGGAGCAATGGGCAACAGCAGCTTGTCCCAGGCCAACCCCCTGACCTTTGTCCCCAAGACCTCTTTTTCTCTGACTTCTCAGTGAGCCAAAGCAGTCCCGCCCAGTCTCTCTCCTATTGCTTCTTCTACCCTAAGCCTTTCCTTAATTCACTGTCTTCCAGCTTTAATAAGTATAATGTCAGAATCACGTGAATTCCTGTTGTGAAATCTTTCCTGCACAAGGTGAAGAACACACTCACTACAGTCCAGACTAAGGCAGACCCACTCTGGGTCCCGGTCCCTGTCCAGTAACAGAACCACCCTCCAAGCCACCAAACGTAAGTGTTCCTGTATTATTTTCTGGGCACGTCTATGGCACCTGATGCTCAACATTATTATTGCTGACATGTTTTGGATGCTTACTCTATGCTACTGGGCTAAGTGCTTTTTAAGTGAACAGACCCTGGAGTCAGACTACCTTGGTCCCAATACTGGCTCTGCCATTTACAAGTTCTGTGACTTTGCAAATTACTTAATCTCTCCTTGTCTCTAAAATAGAGATAACAATAGTGTCTACCATGTAGATTTCTTGTGGGGTTTTAAAGAGTTTACACATGTAAAGTGCTAAAAAAAAAATACCTGGTACATCCTAAGTGCTATACAAACATTAGTTGGCGCTGTACTTTATCTTTACAATAACACTCTGAAATAGTTATTTTTAAAATTAGGAAACTGAGTTTATAAGTTGGAAATGCTTTCCACTTCAGACAGCAGAAAACCTGACTAACAATGGCTTAAAATCTGCCCCCCACCGGGTCCCTGGACCTCTCACTCAGAATAAGCAGCCCAAACGTAAGTGGCTCCTGGCTCCTGGCTCATGTTGCCAAGGCCAGTGTCTTGGAAATTACTTAGATCTTTCCCTCATGGTCACAAGATAACTGCTTCAGTTCTAGGCATCATGTTTGCTCAACAGGAGGAATGGGGATAGTCAAGGAAGTGGGGGCCACTGGAGCCTTCATCTGTCTTTTTATCAGAAAAGCAAAACCATCCCAGAACCTCTCTCCTTAACTTTTACTTATGACCCATGGCCAGAACTGTCACTTTGATGGGGGGGACTCAAATGCTAGAAAAATTTTTGTTTCAAGTAATAGCTAATAAGCTTAGTAATCAATGTATGTAAAAAACTATTGTTTCAGGAACTGAAGGTGTGACCCACTTGGACTCTAGGAGACCACAGGCAGTTCCACCTTTGTGCCGCAGGAGGTCTCAAGCAATCAAGATGGAATTTGAGCCATTGTATTTCAGCAGGTGATGCCCATGGCCCAGGACACAGATAAAGAACACAGATAAAGACCACCACTTGGGACACAGATGAAAGAATGCTGTAGCTTTTATCTGATTCACTTTTCCCCTGAATTCCAAACCCCTTACCTATACTTTTCTTCTCCTTCTAAAAACGGTCAGTTTAAAATGGAATTTAGGATGCTCTGTTAGGGTACAAACCCACCACCTTCTCAGATCACCAGTCATCTAAATAAAGTGCCAGTAAAAATTCAATCCCTGTCTCTGCTTATTGGGTCTGGTAGGTGACAGCATGAACAACAGGTTTTCCAGTTTCAACTGGCTGGAGAGAAGTGTGGGAAAGGGGCTGTTTGGTTTTTCTAGACTCTACAGAAGGTAGCAAGGGAGGAGTTGGGAATGTCGATGAAAACAGGGTTCCGTAATAAACTCACAAGTCCAGTGACAGAATGTAACCTAACAGGGTGATCAGATCATAAATTCCTACCTGGGCAGGTCATGGTGGGTGGTCACATCCCAGGCATATAACTTTTTTAGTAAAAGGTCTATCTTAGCCTTAAGCAAACCCTGCCCATTGTCCTTGTGCATCTGGTTTAACATACCTTTGAAATGTCAGAGTAATCCTCTTTTTCAGACCCTCCAGGGAGCACATAATCTTGTTAACGATCCTGTAATCCAATCCCTACCTTCTCTCTCCCACCTCCACTCCTTAGTTCCCTCTTTATTGTCAAGTGCATAAAAGAAGCTGCTGTTATTCTCCAGAGCATTTTGGATCTTGCTTCCTGGCAATTGTCATCAGTTTGGCTCAAAAAAGTTTTATAAACATTCTTAGTTTGGGCAATTCTTAGGATGACAGGAGTGACTGGTAAATCAGCCTGTAATCTGTAGCTACCACATTTTAGAGAGGATAAATCACTTGATGAGGTCATATCGCTACCAAGTGATGGTGCCAGCATTCACGTGCAGTCGGCCTGGCTTTTTGTGTCTTAAATAGAGTCAACATAAGAAACGTCCAAACATGTAAGAATTCTTGTAAGTTTATTTGAGCCAAATTGATGACAATTGCCAGGAAGCAAAATCTAAATGGATTGAAAAACTGCTCATGAAAATGGCAGTTTTCCACCTTATTTTGTACTTTAGGATAAAAGGAGAAGATTTAAGGGAGTTACATGAAATCCACTGGTGATAGATTGGGGAGGCTAGAGAAAGCAAAGCAAAACAAATAGTAAAACACACACTTCTTTTACATTGGTGGGTTTGGGGTAGTTAACAATGAACACAGGAACAATGAGCATTCTGTGGTCTCTTGCTCTGGTAGGAGATTGTGTCCTTTAGGGGTCTGGAAAAAGGAAATCACCCTGACATTCCAAAGTTATGTTATCCTAGATGCAAAAAGACAAAAGACTGGCTCCATTGAGGTAAAGACTGACCTTTGTCAAGGAAGATACTAGTTTAGGACATTACTACCTGCCATGGCTCACCTTTACTTAGGCAGTGTTAATTTCATAACAACCTATGTGGTTACTTTAGGCCTCTGAGTTTGTAAGGCCTACCATGCAGCCCTCTATGCAAGCTTGTCGGGTTAAGCCCTTTTTTGTCCACAACATCATGTCATATTAATACTGTAAGACCCCTTTGGAGGAGAAACAAGGGACAAAAGAGTGACTTCACGCAACTTCCATGTGGGTTTGCACAACCATTCCCCTAATCATTAACCTGTAGGTATAACATGTAGGCCTTAGTTGTGTTTCTGCTCCAGGCCCAGAAAAGCATCAAAACCAGACAAGCCATGCCGTGGCTGACATCATGACCAGAAGCACTGACTAATGACCCTTTACCCTGGTGCTGGCCAATCAGTGGAGACCATGACCCTGAAAGGACACACCTGGGAAGCTGATGAATGTTCTATTAAGATCTTCCCCTGGGACCTCCCTAAAATGCCCACCCTTAAAAGCCCATAGGACAGAGGATCCCGCACTCTTCCTCTAGGGAGCATGCCCAACCCAGAGCCTTTCTTATCTCCCACCTTTTCCTCCCAGGCACATTACCTTTACCATTCCCTCTCCTAAGCTCCAAGGGCCCTTTTTTTTTTGCCTCTGTAACTTGTTTCCTGAGGCCATGTCTTCCACAGCTCACTTCTACTTCTGTGACTTTCTAAATAAATTTCCTCTTGTAGATTAATTAATTAACTAAATAAATAAAGTCTTGGCTCTGGATTCTTTCTTAGCCAGAACTCAAGTACAGAGGTTGCTGAACCAAGGTCTGATCTGACTCCACTAATCTAATACCTGAGGCCATCTCTCCACCAACAGTTCCACTGGAAGAATTTGGCAACACTGGGCCTAGAATGCTGTCTGGTAGCAAAATAAGGCTCCCCAGTCCTCATTCTCACAGAGTCTGACCTGGGGCATTCACATCTGCAAGGCCCGCTCTTTGGGATTTCAGGGCTATCCTTAAAGATACATCTAATAAAATGTCAAAGAAATGATTTTATCATTTTAAATATAATTTTTTAATACATAGAGGAAGTATTTTGAAATGAATAGATTATGCCTATGTTGTGAAAAGGGAGGTTAAACTTAATCAAATAAATTTACAATGTTGGTAAAATAATTTAAATCAATATCTGAGGGCCTTGGCCAGGTAACTCAGTTGGTTAGAGCAACATCCTGATACACCAAGGTTGAGGTTTTGATCCCCAGTCAGGACACATACAAGAATCAACCAATGAATGCATAAATAAATTGAATAATAAATCAATGGTTCTTTCTCTCCCTCTCTCCCTTTCACTCCCTCTAAAAAATATCAGTAAAAATAAATAAACTTATTAAATAAATAAAAGAATAAATCAATATCTGAGGGGAAAAGATCATCACTACATATTCATTGGGCACTTGTCATACTCCCCACCTCACTCAATCCAATCCTATTCTGTTTTTCCATAGCACTTATCACTATTTAATATATTACATGGTATTAGTTATTCATTATATTTATTTACATTACATATAATTATGCATTATAGCTTAACCAACATTGTTATATTTTTAAATATAATTGGTCATGATAACTTATTTTTTTGTCTTTTACTGGAATATAAGTTTGCCAGGGGTACAACTTTTCCATCTGTTTCATTTACATTTGTATGTCTTTTGTTTGTATCATTTAGCTTATGGTAAATTTAGTTTCATTACATGTTGTTTCACTTAATGTCTCAGTTTCCAAGAACCTATCAACAACACTTAGTGAAGATTACTGTATTTGGCTTTTTCCGTCTCTTAGTCAATGGAGACGAAAGCTGGAAAACACTATTGAGTAGGTAGTTAATTAATAGCATGTGCACATAATGGGTGAGCACAAGATCCAGACTAGCCAATTAGCATATTCCACCCTGCCAGTCACAGAATAGGTGCATAGATAGATGGACACATAATCTTACATGGCTCCTTGGAAGTTAGAAATATCGTGGCTATCTTGTCACAATCAGCAAGGAATCTCCTTGGGCATGGTGTCAACACAGAGGAAGCAGTGATGAGAGGTAGAAAGTATATTACTGTTGACTTCACTTGAGTGCCTTGTTACTGACAAGCCTAAGTCAGCTATGCTTCATGGACTGGCCAGTAATGTGAACCAATAAAATTCCATCCCCAATGTGATCAGACTACTTTTTAAGTAACTCCCAGTGAACTACCAGTAATCATACCTTTTACAGTCTCTCTCCTTGAATCTGGGCTGGCCCTCTGCCTTACTTTAACCAATAAACCATGGAGAAAATGACATTGTGCAAGGTCTGGACTTAGGCCTTAAGATTTAAGCTACTGCACTCTTGTAAATCAATTGCTATATAAGAAATCCAACTACCCACAACCTATTGTGCCGTGAGAAAATTTAAAAAAGATCCAAATGGGAGAGAACCAAAGAACCCAGCTGTATTACAAAGGGTTCTCCAGAGAAACAGAACCAATAGGATATATAGAGATATATAGAAAGGGATTGGCATACATATTTATGGAGGTTGAGAAGCTGGAAGCCCAGGAAAGTTCTCAACCCTGGAAGCCCAGGCTTGAGAATTAAAGGGGCCAATGGTGTAAGTTCCAGTCTGAGTCTGAAGACCCAAGAACCAGGAGTGCCGATCTCCAAGGGCAAGAGAAGATGGATGTCCCAGGTGAAGCAGAGAGAGCAAATTTGCCCTTCCTGCACCTTTTTGTTCTATCCAGGTTCTCAGTGGATTGGGTGATGCCTATCAACATTGGTGAGAGTGATCTTCTTTATGGATTCAAATGCTAATCTTTTCCAGAAACACCTTCACAGACACACCCAGAAATAATGTTTTATTTGTTTTCTAGGCAGCACTTAAGCTAGTCCTGCTGACATGCAAATTTAATCGAGAAGCTAGAATTAAGGCTCCCCAGTAAAAGCCAGCACAAACTCGCCAGCTGTGAAAGTAAGCATCTTGGAACTGGATGCTCCAGCCTTAGTTGATAAGCTTTCCCCACTGAGCCCTGTCTACACTGCAAATTAATAAAGTGGTTGTTGTTTAAGCCACTAAGTTATGGAGTAGTGAATTACATAGCAATATAAGCTAAATACTAGCCATATAACCATAGAGAGATTGTAATATCTGTCTATAATTTAGTTTTTTCAGTTGTGCAAAGGCTGTAATTGACATTCAGTATTTAATTCTCTTCCACTCACAGGCTTAGTTTTAGGATTAAATGAAATAATATGTGTATAATTACCTAATAATGCTAATGATTCTTGCTGACTCTCAGTGACCACTCTTTTCCCATGTGCCTTGCTGAAATCCAGTAAAACTGCCTTCAGCTTTGCCTTGATCTTCCAGCTTTGTAAATCATCACAAAAGAAAGGATAAGATTAACTCTTGCTGAATCATAGAGACCACTGCTTTCCCAAGTGGGTAAAAAACTTAATTGAATGGATCTTTCTAGGATTGTACAACAGATAAAGGTGTAGAAAGTCCATTAAAACTTCATTTTGTTCATGTCTGCATTTGTTTCTTGTTTATTCTCATTCCCTCCCTTCTCCCCTCCTACTTCCTCCTCTACCTGCCATCCCAAGACAAGATAAAGTTTCTCTGACATTGACCAGTGATTAGATTGGTTCTACTTTGTTCTAAGGGAGGAATATTTCACCTTGTTTTTCCCCTCAGCTGCCTGGGTGTGGAGGAAGGGAAGAGAAATCCAGATAGGTTTGAAGTTCTAAATGCAAAGGGGACCTAAGCTACTTCTCTCCAGTAGAGTCCAGGAGGGGCAAAGAGCAGGAACCCAAACTAGATTTGAAGTTCTGAGATGTGAAGGGGGATCCTGGAGGCAAGACCTCAGACTAGAAATGGTTATGGTGTACTGGGCAAATGAGCCCGAGAGATGTTCATTGGAGTCCCCTATACCCAGGTAAGCATAGGGATAGTAGATGGTTCCTCTGAACGCAGTCCATCCACAGTGAATGGCAGCACACACCCCATGGGTTTCTTGTGGGCCTGGCATGATGTGCAACACCAGGAGCACCATGCTCCTCAGAAGGCACCCTGTGAGCTGAGAGAACTCAAGATCTAAGGAGAGGTGACTCCACTGGCACCTGTATGGATTAACAACAAAAGACAAAGTGAGAATGAAGACTTCCTAGATTAGGGGTGTCAAACTCATTTTTACCAGGGGCCACATTAGCCTTGCAGTTGCCTTCAAAGGGTTGAATGTAATTTTAGGACTGTTATAAATGTAACTACGCCTTAACTAGGGACAAGTTGCTCTGTACTGCCGCTGGATAGAAACAAGGTGCCAGGCGGGACAAAACGAGGTGGAGGGCCAGATTCGGCCAGTGGGCCTTGTGTTTGCCACCTGTGTCCTAGATGATGCCAGCAAACAGAAATCAGGCATTTCACTTGTCTCTCCCTGACACTCTCTCCCGTATTTTGCACTAGATCCCAGAACTTTGATGCAATGCTGGGGAAGAGGGGAATCCTTGACTAACTAAGATTAAATGGCTACCACTAAAATCAGAATAGGGGCTAATAACAGATTTCATTTCATTTATAGAAAGCTAAGTGCTCATATTTTGCATACCCAAGTTTGTGTATGAAACATATTTTCTGCCTGGATTTTGGTAGAATCATTTGTAGAGATACTGGGAGTATCTGGACCTGACCACTGCAGGTATTACACAGTTTACATGGGTGTCAGATCAAGAAGGAGATCATGGCCAGCAAAGTGTCACCCACTAGTGGTCAAGCAGTTCCACAACTCCAAGATGAAGTTCCCAACACTCCACCAGGTCCTGACTTGCCAAAATAAGCCACACTTCACCACCAAGAGGCTCAACACCTTTTAGATGCAGGGCCCTCCACATCCCTAGGTATGCCCAAGGAAACTTTTTGGGGGAAATATTTATATATTCTCCATCTGGAGAATGTGTAAAACAGATTTGAAAGATGGGTAAGGGCTAGGAATTTATCCAATGTAGAAAGAGAGGAAGAGAGTTCCAGGCAAAGGGAAGAGTATGTGTCCTCCTGTTTCCAGAGAACTATGTAGTTCATTTTGAATAAAGTCCCATCCAAAAGAAGTTTTGTTTATTTATACATTTTTAATGCCACTAAAGGGATAACTCTCAAAAGCTATTGAAACTCAGCGGTTTTTGGATAGCTAAGATGTACTCTGTATGCCACCCTGTTATTTCCCTCACCCAACCTTGCATAACATTGATGACCTTTTTGAACTTCACTGTTTTAGTGGAAATCTGCTGGAGTATCTGCCCATTTCTCAGTGATTCTATTCACAGAGAATTGCTCACCCATGAGAGTGGACTCCTGGCAACCTTGTTTGTAATAGATAACCCTTGGCAATTATAAATTAGATCAAGGGAAACAGCTGGCTCTGTTTGAACCAGTCAGATTCTCCCCAGAAATGAAGTTTGGCAGCTAAGCAACAGCTGTTTATTTTCAGGATGCAGCTGGAACTGAGGGACACAACCCCAGGAGCTGAGAGGCTTTTCTTCCAGTGAACAGAGAAGTGAAGGAAGAGAAGAGAGAAGTAGATGGGCAGGGAGATCTAGCATGAAGGAGCCATCTGGTAAGGGGGGGGGTGGGAGGGGGGGAGAGAGAGAGAGAGAGAGAGAGAGAGAGAGAGAGAGAGAGAGAGAGAGAGAGAGAGAGAGAGAGAGAGAAAGGGAGGAATCTGAATGGGTGCCTTAGCTCCACAGAAGATGCAGCTGTACTCCTGCCCTTGAGTTCTAAGGCACACCCTGTATATTCCCTTCACTCCCACCTGTCCTTTCTGAAGCTAGTTCAAGTGCATCCTATTACTTGCAAGTAAGAGTTCAAAGATGAGTATTTGTGTGCCTTCATTTTCTGGTGGGTCAGTCAGTAGATGCATGCTTAAGCAGCAGGATTGCAAAATCTCAAGTTAAGATTATTTCCTGGTCAAAATGCATGCCTGTGACTCATCAGTTTTCTCCTCAGAGCCCCTGCAAAGACCTGGTAAATCTCAGCCTACTGTTGTCTTCTCCTTGTTTCCAGCAGGTTAGGTTGGCTGCTTCAGCAGCTGTGCACTATCTTGCTGGGGCACAACAAGTAAGTCAGTCAACACAGAGGGTCGCAGTGGTGAATGAGATGGAGCAGGTCTCTACCTGCCTAGAGCTTCTAGGTAATTAAACACACAATTATAATTCTATTTAAGTGTTGTTTAGCCATGGGAAGTACAGCATGCCAGAGAGACACATGGCAGGGCCTGCCTCATCCAGTCAGGGATGGTGGGAGAAGAGCAATTTACCAAGAGAGAACATGATCCTGAAACAATCAAATCATCGATTACATAGGGCTACTACTGTGTGCCAGGCATCATTCTGTGCACTTACATGTATTAGCTCATTTAATCCTCACAAATCTATGTGATAAATACTGTTAGTCCATTTTATAGATGATTCAAGTACATCATTGAGAGATTAATAACCATGTCTAGAAAACAGCACTAGCAGTGGTAGAGCTGAGATTCAAACACAGGCAGTTTAAATAATGAATGTTTAGTGATTGATGGAATAACCACAAACTGGACAAAGTACAATAATGTTTATTTGCCACCACTACCACCACCCATGTTGGTCATTTTTATTTCTAAACTGTAAATACCTTTAGGCTTTGAAATGTGCTTCTAGTGTGGCCCAATTCTCTATGCAGGGTCAATGTTAAGATTAAAAAAGAGCATTTTGAGGCAATTCTGCCATGTTATCACACTCCAGATAATAATGAATAGCAACCACATTATTATCAGCAGTGACCTCTACACATCAGGGAACAGAAAAACAAACAGGATCATTTCAAGGTTGCACCAGCTGCCAGCTGAAATTACCCCCATTAAAAGGAACTCCAGAGGAGCTGTTGCTGGGTGACAAGAGAGGCTTGTTGACACGAAGTGCTTCTTTCCAGGGAACTCCTTCCATGTAGATTTTTATTTCCACATTTTTCAGATTGGTTTTGTGGTTTCATTAGAAAATTATTATTTGGTTATTTTATTTAACAAAATGTACCACAGCAGTTACTGGTGAAGCCATTAGAGATGAATCACCTCCTCTAGTACAAAAGTTGAATTGCCAGAGTTTGAGTGGTACTTGGCTACCCTATATTTTGTATTGAATAAAAAGAGATAAAAATTTTTTTTAAAGTGACATGCTTTTGTATGTTTTCCAAAAACATTTATAATTAACTAATGAAATAAGATGTTCGACTTTAGAAGCTTTTCATTTGTTTCTATTCTTTCCTCTGGCCTTTATTTCCCCCTCCTCCTTTTTAAGCTCACATCTATACAGTCTCAGCGATTCTCTGTTCATTTTCCTTCTGGAAACTTTATAATATTTAAATATGAAATAATAGTTTGATTTTCACATATGAATTTGCAGAGAGACGATGGGTTTATTTTCATGTAATTTCTCATCTCCCTTGATACTAATAGGGTAATAATCATTAGGGCTGCTCACAAATATCTCAGTGCTCCTGACTCGAAAATATGGTAGGACTGCACCTCCCAACCTCCTTGAAGCTAGGCATGATCATGTGATTTGTTGATGTGATCGTATTAAGAGAATATAAGGCAATAATACTAATAGTGATAGAAAAATAACATCTTAATGAAAACATAGAGAAACTGGGACACATATATTGCTGGAAGAAATGTGAAGTTGTGTAGCTACTGTGGAAAACAGCTTGGTTGTTTCCCAATAAATTGAACAGAATTACCATGTGAGCCAGCAATCTTCTACCAACTATATACTCAAAAGAATTGAAAACAGGTGTTTAAACAATAATTATATATGAATGTTCATAGCAGCTCTCTCTACTCACAATTGCCCAAGGTGGAAACACCCCAGATGTCTACCAGTTGATGAATGGATAAACTAAATGTAGTATACACAATTAATGGGGTATTATTCAGACATAAATAGGAATGAAGTACTGATACATGCTGCAACATAGATCAAACTTGAAAACATTATGCTAAGTGAAAGAAACCATATGCAAAAGGACACATATTGTATGATTCCATTTAAATGAAATATTCAGAATAGGCAAATAAAGAAAGCAGACTAGTGATTGCCAGGGACTGGAGGCAGGGAAGGGGAAAGTGTAAGAAATGGAGAGTGACTGATTAATGGGTACAGAATTTCCATTTGGGGTGATAAATAAGTTCTGGAACTAGATAGTAGTGATGGGATAGTTTCACAATATTGTGAATATACTTAATGCCACTGATTTGTACACTTCGGTTAAAATGGTAAGTTTTATGTGTATTATACCACAATTTAAAAATATATATGTATATATAGCATAATTCTTCAGGCAACCATGAGTTGATATGGAGTATCCATCCCCCTGAATAATTACAGCATGACTGAGAAATAAACTTTTAGTGTGTTGTCATTTGTTGTGGCAACATGACCTAGCTCATCCTGACTGATATAAACTGTTCTATTACATTTGGTTCACCTAATCTTTTCTTTAAAAATTTTTTTAAAAAATTTATTTTTAGAGAGAGGGGAAGAGAGGGAGAGAAATATCAATGTATGAGAGAAACACCTATAGTTGCCCCTCCCACACCCCCAACCAGGGACCTGGCGCAACCCAGGTATGTGCCCTGACTGGGAAGCAAACCAGCGACCCTTTGGTTCACAGACCCGTGCTCAGACACTGAGCCACACCAGCCAGGGCACCAAATCTTTTCTTAAGCCTTCTTTGTGACAGGCACTACAATGATGAAAAGCCTCAAGCAGCTCACACACTGGCAGGCAAGATAACCAAGTTAACCAAAAGATGTTTTTCAGTGTGATGGTGCCATAAAAGAGGTAGATTATGAGTTACAGTGCAAGCACAAAGGTTGGAATGGCTAATTCCACCCTGGAAATTCAGAGGTGGCTATTCAGGAAGGCAAAGTTTGAAGATGTATAGAAGATGTATAGCAGTTTGCCAGCTAAAGGAAGGGAGAGGTTCATTCCATTGATGGAAGAGCTTGTTCTCTGTGCAGTGACATAGGCACGAAACAGCTGGGCATGTGGCAGGAAGTAGCAATCATTAGATAATAAGGTATGAGGTGATGAGTGCTGAAGATGGCTATAGAGAAGATGGCAAGTGTCTGCTCTTTGAATTTAATCTTATAGCCAGTTCTTTCTACCCTTTCAATTTGTGTCATATATGGAAAATGAAAACATGTATGGCACACTGGGGTAAAGGCTGAACTTTCTTGTGACTGGCAATATACCTGACCCATCCTTGGCCTCCCTTGACACATCTTAATCTATTACAATACACAATTAGGGTACATGTTTGGGTAATGGAGTATCATTAAAGATTTTTAAGCTGGGAAATAATATGATAAGATTTGCATTCCAAAATAGGGTTTGGAAGATTAATCAGCATGAAGAAAAGATTGAAATTAGGAAGATCCGTGTGAAGACAGCAGCAATAATCCAGAAATCCAGAAAGAAACAGAAAGAGCTTAAAACAGAATAGTGGGCATGGAAATAAAGAGAGTGGACAGATTCAAGACATAATTACAAGGTAGAATTAATAAGCCTTATTGACTGATGCAGAGGATGAAGGGGGAGAGACTGTCTAAAGTGGCTCCCAGCCTTAGGATGGTAGTGGTGCCACTGGGATAGGAAAGAGAGGAAGCAGAGGACTATGAACACAGCAGTTTGTTCAGTTGGGGACCTGTTCAGCTGATGTGCCAGTGGAGATATCTGAAAGGTAGTTAAAGATAGAAGGGTCATGGACATATACCAGTGATAGTTAAAGCACAAGGAAAGGATGAGCTGGTTGAGAGAGGACATAAGTAAGAAATGAAAAGAGCTGAGGGCATTTAAGGAGAAAAGAGGAAGAAAAGTCTGTGGGAATGACATTGGTATTTCTTTGATGCATAATAGGATCTTCTCAATTGACTGTACAGTGAGACCCTTTGAAAAGAATGACTTTCTATAATCTCTCTGAATCTGTCTAAATTATCTGTAAAGGCAACTCTGGAAATTTCAGAAGATTGGTCCCCTAATATAGGCTAAGTCAACCTTTTGTAAAAACTGAATGTTTAAACAATTATATAATTTAATTAAAAACATTTTTTATCCTCACCCAAGGACATGCTCATTCATTTTAGAGAAAGGGGAAGGGAGGGAGGAAGAGAGGGAGAAAAACATCAGTGTGGGAGAGAAACATCAATTGGTTGCCTTCTGTAGGCACCCTGACCAGACACTGAACCCACGGCCAGGCATGTGCTCTAACTAGGAATTGAACCAGCGAACTTTGGCTTTGCAGGACAACACCCAACCAACTGAGCCACACCAGCCAGGGCTATATAATTTAATTTTAACAAAATCCTAGTTATGGCTCTCTGTAACATAGTACTATTACTACAGGATATTATGATTATCTACTTAATATGTCTACCCCTTCTCAATATATTGCAAAATCTTCAAGGGTTCCCCGCCTTAGTGTTTAGCCTGGCATCTGGCACATAGTGCACAGCTGATAAATATTTGTGAATTACTGTGAATTTGAGTTATAGAGTTCAATATACAGAGAGTATGATGTCACCTATTCGGAACTTAGATCCAGTAGTTTCTCCAGGATTTTGCAATGGAAATATGTTAAATGGGCAAGAGACACTATAGTTATAAATGTAGCAATACCCCTTATAACAGTCAATATTGATGATGTATAATATATTCATACAATATAATGTCATACAGTAAAGGGAATCACTCAACTACAACTACACACAGTAACAAGGATGGATCTCAGAAATATGCTATTAAGTATAAGAAGCCACACACAAAAAATAATGCATACTGTACCATTCCAGTCATATGAAGTTTAAAAACAAAACTAATGTATAGTTTTAGGAGTCTGGATAGTAGTTACTCTTGGAAGGACATAGAGATAGGGAGGAAGAACAATAATAAGTAGGGACTTACATAGAACGGGTTATGTTCTGTTTCTTGATATGAGAGTGTCCAAATTATAATCCTTAATTCAGCTGTACCCTTTTGATTTGTGCATTTTTATGACTGTTTTATGTCCATAAAATGTCACTCTTCAAAAATGTTTTTGGTATATGGTCCTACATAATAAGTAGTAACATTAAAGAATAATCTTTACAAGTATAGTAAGAGTACGGTAATAAGCAAGTAGTTGAACCTACACTAATCCACCAATAAGACAGGAGAGTGAAAAAAATATGTTGGTTGGGTGTAGAAGCTATGAGAGACTTAATTGGTTTATTGGCTGGAGATTAAAGATGTTGTTGGTAACTGTATGTATCTGCATGGAATCAAAACCCAAAGTGGTCTTTCTGTTTTGATAAGAGCATCGAATTTTCTGAGTTTTCAGTACAACTATCACCAATGGGATTTTCATTTCATTAGATGAAAACTTTGAAGATAGAGTACTTTCACTTCAGGCTGTAATTGAGTAGTTGGTATTAACTTAGTCCCCCTGCCATAAATAAAATATAGATAAATATGGATAAAGTACTAAAAACATTAATTATAGACACTGAACAACAATCTTTACAAGACTGTAATCCCTGAGAGAAGTGCAACAAATGTGGTATATTCTACAATTGCCCTGCCTTTAGATATAAAAAGCACTTAAATTCTGGTACAAAGAAGATGAACCCAAGCAAAGCATAACAGTCTGGCTCAGTTGAGGAGATAGAGATTTTAATTTAGTGAGACAGTAAATATTTGAATACATATAAAAATGTTTTCCCTCAGTTTTTAATCTCTTTAAAAGATAATTTACTGTTTTGAACAAAATAACAAATGGATCTATGATGAACTGTATAACTTTCTATTTCCCCTCTCCCATTCTTTAAGATATCATTGTCATAACTGTTATCTGCTTTATTTCTAAATATTATAAATGTAGATACATATACAAGTTTCAGGAAGAAGGAAATACTTTGGCAGAACTACACTGGCCTTAAGGCATTTGTTGTTCTATGGCAGTAATGATTAAGAATGTGGGCTTGGCCCTAGCTGGTGTGACTCAGTTGGTTGGAGTGTTGTCCCATAACCAAAACGTCGCATGTTCGATACCTGGTCAGGGCACATACCTAGGTTGTTTCTTTGATCCTCAATCTGGGCATGTATGGGAGGCAACCAGTTGATGCTTCATTCCCACATTGACGTTTTTCTCTCTCCCTTCCTCTCTAAAAACAATGAAAAAAAAAGTCCTTGTGTGAGCTTTGTAAAAAATAAATAAATAAAAAGAATAATAATGGGGGCTTGAGTGTTAGAAAGGCCAAGCTAAATCTAGCTGTGCCAGTTAGTAACTACGGGACATTGAGCAAATTACATGACTAGCCAAAACTTCAATTTCCTTACCTGTAAAATGGGGGTAGTGCCTATTTACTAACATGGATATGAAATTAAAGAAATTATCATATATCATATGTTAGCACATTATTTTTCTAGCAACCATTATTATCCTAAAGTCAAACATGTTTTCCATCTTGTCCAGAAACCAGTTGATCAAGAAGATATGACAGGAACAAGGAAAAGTAGGAGGTGATAAAGGGCACTAAAATTCTGCATCTTCCAAAGCAGAATAAAAGAAATCTAAAATTGATAAATCATTAACTGGAGACCTAAGAGTGTGTAAGAGTATGATGGCAACCACCAGAGGGTTCAAAACAGAAATTATTTACAGTGATTGCCTCTAAGAAGTGGAATTGGGGAAGGTGAAAGAAGATTTCATTATTCATAGCATGCCCTCTGTACTATTAAAGTATTTATCATGTATTAAATAGTGCATAAAACTTCAAAACCTAGTCCTATAATTGAAAATGAATGTATTGAGCAAGTAGAAGGGTTAAGGAAATGTACTTGGATTTGTATTAAAATGGAAATTTCTGTCCTTACCACCACTGAAGGTCAAACTGCTGCTGCTTTAGAAGACTAGTACTGGTGCCTCTGGGAAAGGTGGAGGTAAATGCAGGACTTGGAACCTCCCACAACCACATCAAAATTACAATTAAACCACAGAACCACCATCATTCAGAAACACCTGAAACCTGGCTGAATGAAAGTCTTTCAACTAGGGAATTAAAGAAGAAGCCATATCGAAATTGGTAGGAGTAGAGACGTGGGTATGGGCTGGTCCCACACCCATGTGTGGTAGATAAAAATCAGGAGGGATATCTCAGCTGTGGAGGTCTTCCCTGAGGAGTCAGGGGTCTCAACCCCACACCAGGCCCCCAGCCCAGGTTTCCAGTGCCAGGAAGAGAAGTCCCCCAAACTTCTGGCTGTAAAAGCCAGCAGGGACTGTGGCCAAGTGAGACAGGGCTCCTAGAGTCCTAGGTGTTCCTCTCAAAGGGCCCACACAGAGAAAGAAAAATGGCAGATGATTTCACTTATATGTAGAATTAAACAAACAAAACAAACAAATGCAGAACAGAAACAGACTCATAGATACTGAGGAACTTTTGAGGGTTGCCAGATGAGATGGGGTTGGGTAAATAGGTGAAAAAGGTGAAGGGATTTAGAAGTACAAATTGGCAGTTATAGAATAGTCAAGGTGTGTAAAGTACAGTATAGGGAATATAGTCAATAATGTTGTGATAATTATATTTGGTGTCAGATGGTGTTAGAGTTCTTGGGGTGATCCCTTTGTAAGTTATATAAATGTCTAATAGTGGGCTGTACTCCTGATGCTAATATAATATTGCACGTCACCTGTAATTTTTAAAAAATATATTTATAAAAAAACTAGTGCTGTTTCTGATTTGGTTGTGGTAGCCAAGAATTGTGTGTGTGTGTTTGTGTGTACAGATGTTTGCCTCTTAAGTGGATAATGCTTTATGGTTTAATATTGGAATTCTCTACTCACTGACACTTTGCTGAAGTCTTCTTCCTCTTTGAGGTCTCTTATTTTTAAAAACTGACATTTCCCCCTTTTTGTTAGACAGCATGAAAAGTTGGAAAAAGATCAACTTTGGTAATGGAAAAAGAGACATGGGGCAGACAGCAAGAGAGTGGAGGGAAAATAGAATGGTTCAGATAGGCAGAAGATCCAGGAACTAAAATCAGGCCTGTGTTATTTGAGGGTACTTATTCACTCAGAAAATTGCCTATAAAATCTACCTACCCTAATGGGTCCTAGCTAAGATCCCCAGCTTTCGACAATAGAAGTGAGGTAAACAGACATCAGAGCTGTGGACACTGGAGTGTGACTGTTCTGATAGTAGATAAGGAAATAGGTTGACTTCTGTTAAAAGCATTATAAAATTGCTTCTCTTCCTCATTTCATAGCATTTTACTCCAAGAAAATTAAGATGCTACAACATCCGTGTAAGCCGAATGCATACTATACAGCATGACTGTAATGTAGCAAGTAGTCATAGAATGTTATCATAGCAATGGCCTTAAGGTCCAAGTCGGGATGTAATGTGAAAAAACAAACCAACAAACTACACTCTACGGAGGTTCTCTCAGAAACCAACAGGCCTGGTAATCAAGTTCTCTGGATGAGTAGAGTCATCTGGGGCATGACTTTGACTTCTGACATTCCTATCCCATCTCTGCCCTAACCAATCAGTGTGACTTTGGCAAGTTTTTTAACATCTCTGAGCCTCAATTTTCTCATCTGTAAAGTCAGGATAAGAGAATGTATACCTCATTTTTTTTTAACTGCAAAAAACTTTGTTGTTTCCATTTGGTCCAATGAATGGGAGAGGGCTCCAACGTGGTTAAAAGGATGCCTAGTGGTTTCAGGGAGAGCCTCAGGCAAAAGCCAGACAGCAAGGAAATGCAGAGGGGCCCCTCAAAGGCCTCTGGGCTCCAAAGGCTCTTAGTCATGCTTGAGGTGAGTCTTTCAAAGAGATATCCACCCAGCCTGAGGATGTTAGTCAGGTGGTCACCCATCTTCTTGATGAGTTTCACCTCCTCATCCAGGAAGTGGTTCTCCAGGAAGTCACAAAGATGAGGGTCTGTGCAGGTAGGACCCAAGTCATGCAGATCCAAAAAATCCTGATTCTGGTTATGGTTATTCTCCAAGGCCAAGGCAGCTTCCATGGTATCCTGAGTTTTACTCCACTCATCTTCAGCATGTTCTACAAGAGAATGTGGACACCCTGCTGGTTTTGACATTTTAAGAGACACTCAGCACCCTTGAGCTTCTTCTTGGCCAATTCTCTGAAGAAGTGGCCCACGCCCTCCAGAGTCACACCATCATGGTTGAAATAGAAGCCCAGAGAGAGGTAGATGTAGGAAGCCTGATATAATTCTGATGAATTTGGGAGCTCATGGTTGTTTGGCAATGAGGAGTTAAGGTGAAAAAAAACAAGTGTTAGCTGGTCTCAGACACCGAGGATGGCTGAGGTGGTTCCAAAGGTGGTGACTAGAAAAGAGGTTAGAGGGTGGATGGAGGCTGGAAAAAGGGGGCATCCTTGAGTCTGTTCCATTCAAACCCTGTTAAAGCAAGAGACAGATCCCTGGATCACTGAGGGCACTGGTTTTTTTTCTAAAGAGTACTTTATTATGTGGTGTTTTACATTATTCTCTTATTTCATTCTCACAGCAGCTAGATTCAATTATAGACATGAAAATAGACGTTCAGAGAGAGGCTGTCACTTTCCTGAAGTCACACAGCTGGTAAGTCAGCCAGGCAATCTGACTCCAGAGCCCTGCTTTTTAATCCTTATGCTAAGTTGCCTGAAAAACCTCACTTGACAATTAAATGAAATGATGTATTTAATAGTGCTTGGCATATTTGAGCATTTAATAAGTGGTAATTATTAAAATGTGCACTGGGTAAAATCCAGATCCCAAATTATAACAAATTCAGGATTAAAGTACATTATATTGCACTTTCATCATCTAGGGCCAAGTTTCAAGTTCAGGCACCCTCACTCCCAAAGAATCTGTAAACAGAAAGCAGGTCCCCACAGGAGGATACAGGTTCTGCAAGGTGCTAGAAATCATTTATATGGGAGCCATTTTTGGCACTATGGGAACAGATAAGTGTAGGAAAGCAAAGAATCACTGGACAAAGTCTCTACCTAAAGTCTCGGGGATTCAGCTCTATGAATTCCAGGCTGAGAAAATGGATGTTGACAGTGTTGAGCAGATTTGGCCGGATCTGTGCAACCACATAAAACCCAGTGTCCTGAGTCCTAGGCCAGCGTGTCGAACTAGGAGGGAACAGGAAGCTATGGACACAGTCCAATGGGCCTGGGCTTTGCACAAAGCTAGATAATGGTAGCATCATTTTGCCTTCCTCCATCATCCCCACCCCAATCACTGTGAGGACTGCGTGCAGCCCAGTCTCCTTTGTTCCTCACTCTGCCTCTGTTAAGAATTGTAAATGGACCAGTGTAGGGAGGCAAACAACAGTAGTTGAATAAGTCACGTGAAAAATGGTATTGAGATAAATATATTAGGTAATAGGATGGAAAATTGACATACATTTTCCAGATGAGACACAGGACTGCAAAAAAAGCTTTAATTTCTGAAAAGGGCTTAATTGCCATTTCCAGAAATTAACATTTAGAGTTCAAAGTTCACACTTTTTAGCTATGAGGGGTACTTGGATGGAAAACTTTCAGAAGCTTGGAACACACTATTCCTCCTGTGCTCCTATTATTTCCTTATTTTATGCTTGACATCCTATCTCTATCATTATCTGCCAGCACTGACACGAGACAGCATGGCCTGGGGGAAATACTTTGCATGTATGTCTCAGTTTGTATACAGATTCCGGTTTACTTCATCTTTGGATCTACCTTGCTGGTTTTTTAGCTGTATGTTGCATGCTCTCAGAAGGCTTTTCCTTGGCATTTTTTAAAAACCTTTTTTTTGTTATGGTAAAATATATACAATACAACATTTATTCAAGTAAATAAATGTTCCATTCCCTCCTTCTTGCTAGCACCTGTCAACCACCATTTGTAAACCATTTAAAATTTTTCCCTTGGATTAAAAAAAAACGATTTTATTTACTTTTAGAGGGAGGGTAAGGGAGGGAGAAAGAGAGGGAGAGAAATATCAGTGTGTGAGAGATACATCAATTGGTTGCCTCTCACATGCCCCCAACAGGGAACCTGGCCCACAACACACACATGTGCCCTGACTGGGAACCAAACTGGCGACCTTTTGGCCTCCATGCAGCCACTCAATCCACTGAACCACACCAGCCAGGGCCTTTTTAACCATTTTAAAGTAAAGTTCAGTGGCATTAAGTAAATTCACATTGCTGTACAACCATCACCACTATCCATCCAAAGAACTTATTCATCATCCCAAAGTGACACTCTGTACCCATTGAGCAATAACCTCCCCATTCCGTCCTTCTTGCTAGCACCTGTTTAGGTCCTTATATAAATAAAATTATGTAATACTTGTCCTTTTATGTTTGGCGTATTCTACTTAGACTGTTTTCAAGGTTTATCCATGTTATAGCATGTCTCAGAATTCCATTCCTTTTTCAAGGCTCAATAATATTTCATCGTATATACAGACCACATTTTGTTTATCCATTCATCTGTTGATGACATTTGGGTTGTTTCCACCTTTTGGCTATTGTGAATAATGCTGCACATGGGTGTACAAATATTTGTTTGAGTCTCTTCTTTCTATTCTTGTAGGAATATATCCAGAAGTGGGATTGCTGCATCATAGGGTAATTCTGTTTATTTTTTTTAAAGGAACCAACCCTGGCATTTTGTTATTGTTATATTTCTAGAGTCAATTCTTAGCATCTCAAACAGTTTATTTTGCTTTGCCAATGTACCAACCTACATTTATGCTAATCTACCTCTCTTGCTTCTTCACTTTTTCATTTGCCAAGGTTATTTAGAATTGCGATCTTATGTTCCGTAGTAGTGATTTTCCCCAAAACACAAACGTTAGACCTGACTTTTTGGAACAAACTGCTATTTTCCAAGTCATAAGTTGCATTAGCTGTAAAGGTAAGAAAATACATTTTTTGGGGGGCGGGGGAAGCAGTCTTTCAAATCAGTACCAAGATACAGTCTAGCTCTAGTATGAATCAGACAGACACACTAGGAAAGGAGATTTTCTGATTTACCAATGTCTCACTGTTTTGTGTGGATCTCAGCCTATTAACAAATAATGTCATAGCTGGTTCCACCCTTGTGGTTTTTATTATGACTGCAAGACACCCTTCAGTAATAACACCAGAAAACTCTGGAAAAAAATTAATTACTCACAGGGCCTGGAAATTATATCTGAGGCCACACAGTGAGGTCTCAGGTGGAGAGAGCATGTGTGTGTGGGCCTAGAGTTCTGCTTTCATTGGAGTCAAGAGTGGGGACCTAGGGTCTCTGGAGTCACTCTTTATTGGTGAATTTAAAATACAACAGCAAGATTTAAAGCATCCAGAAGTGGGGTAGGGAAGTGGCCCAAATGATTTCAGCTGTTGAAATCAACCAAGAGATCTAAAACAAAGCAGCTTCAGTAGGGGAGGCAGCCTGGCTCTTTATCTAGTCCTGGGGCTGGCCACGTGTTTATTCCAGATAGCTATCTTTGGAGTGGACACATCTTTGAAGTGGATGCCTCAGCAGTCCAAGTTCAAATCAAGCAGTTGCCATTGAAACAAGAAAACCACTGTCAAGGCTTATACCACACTCTTGTAGGAGCATACCTGACATGCAAACAGTAGTACAAAGCAGGAATCTAACTCTTCCTGCAGTACCTGGAGGTCTCCATCTGCCATCACTGGAATGGTGAGGATCTTGGACTTTCATTTGTTAATAAGAGCACTAGAACCCAGCTGTCCACCACTTTCATCTTCCTTCTTGCTTCTAGGCATCAGAACAATGGGAGTGCCCCGCCCCCCATGGTCACTTGGCATCATAGTGAGAGCTGCTTGTTTCTCACTGAAGGACTGAATTTCTTCAGAAGTAGAAGAGTTTCAGTTGGAACACTGCATGATTTTGTGTACAGAAGCAATACTCTTTCACATCTTGTGAACAAATCCTGACCATTCCATCTCCTAGCTCCCTCAAAATCAATCTTTCTTCTTTGTCTCTGCTGCCTTGCTTGAGTCAGAACATCACCCAGAGCATTGCAGTGGGCTCTGGGCTGGCCTCCCCACCTCACCTCAACAGGCAGGACTTCTGTCCCATCCTTCACACTATGGGTGAAATCCACTTCTCACCAGCTCAATGTCATTGCTGTCAGAGCCTTGAAATAACAATGCTCAAAGAAGAACTTAACCATGCCACACCTCTGCTAGGTAGAGCCCAAACAGCCATTTCTTACTTCTAGTCTGGTCCATACTTTTCTTATCAGTTGCTTTTTTATGTTTTCGTGGATCTTTTTTGTTTAGCTAAGATGGAAGAATGATATAACTGATACCATTTATATATCAAGGTCAGCAGCAGAGGGGAAGAAAATTAAAGCGACATAAACGGCAAAGCTAAAATCATCCCATCATCCTTTAGTCACCTTAGTCAACACTAGGGTGGTACACATTTTCTTTTCTCTCTCTGTTACCTTTTTGAGGATGGTCTTGAAAGTAAACTAGTCAAGGTACTTCTTGCTCAGATCATCCTGAGTCTCTTTCTTTCTTTCTTTCTTTCATGTCCTGGCTATCATCTTCACTATTCAAAGAGGGGGATCCTTCAAACATTCTGCACATTTAAATCTCAGAATGTAGTTGTGAAACTGCACTTGATTTCTAGATGTTTGGAGAAACTTCTTTGTTCTTTTTTTTTTTAAGATTTTATTTATTTCTTTTGAAGAGATGGGGAAGGGAGGGAGAAAGAGAAGGAGTGAAACCATGTATGGTCTTTAGCACACCCCCTACTGGGGACATGGCTTGCAACCCAGGCATGTGCCCTGACTGGGAATCAAACTGGCGATGCTTTGGTTTGCAGGCCTGCGCTCAATCCACTGAGCTACACAAAGCAGGGCCTGGAGAAGCTTCTTGGTTCTTGCTTCATAATCATGACCACCTTCACCACCCCTCCCTCTAATTTCCCCACTAAAACACCACCCCACCACCGCCAACAACAAAATCAGTAGCACATATTTTTGTAAGCAGCCTTAAATTCTTTTAAGACAGGGCAAATGTATATGTTAATCAAATTACAATTCAGGTGATGGTTTGTCTCAGTTTGACTAGGACAGTCCCAGTTTATGCTAGCTCTGAATCATTTTTAAAAGAGCTCCCCCTTTCACTCTTAACAACAAAAGGTTCAAGTTTGGAGGATAAATTTTATGTTCATCCTAGTTAAAAATATACCTTGATATCCGGTAAAATGCTTTCCAGACAATGTGCTTTTGCCCACACCAATGTACTTTACTTGCATAAAAACTGCAAAGTAGAAAAAGAAACATTTTACCTCTACTAATTAAATGGAGTAACTAAGGCTTTAAGTAGTAAAGCAGTGACTGTCCAAAGTCACACACTCAGTGACATAATCAGGGCTAAAAAGAACCCAGGACTTCTGACTTCAAGTCCAATACTGTTAAACTGTGAACCACTTTGTGCAAATACCTGAGGAAAGGCCTTACTCTCCTGTTTGATAAGCTTGGACCTAGAACAGTTTAGACAGGTTCATCCTTGCCCAGACACTGTCCATTTTTTTTTTTAATAGGATTATTGACTTGCAAGAGAGAGAAGGAAACATCCATGTGAGAAAGAAACATCAATTGGTTGCCTCCTGTTTGCACCCAAATGGGCATTTGCTACTGGAAGAGACCTGGTTCTTCTTGCCAATGCCATAAAGAATTACAGAACAGCGAATCTATTAGTGTGCAAGCAGGGTTTATTAGTGATACATTGTCATGGAAGAGAACAGGCCTTCTCGAGGTAGGAGTGGAGTGGGGTGAAAGGCATAGATTTAGGGTAAAGCAGGGTAAGGGCAGCAAAGGTAAGGGCAGCCAAAGGCCAGGATGGCAAACACACACGTGGCTGGAGGCCAGGTGGCCAGGCAGCCAGAGGGCCAAGAGCACTGAGACCGAGAGTCCTTTATTCTGAGGATTTACATAGTTGGCAGGATGGGGTGAAGAAGTTACATATTGACTGACAGGTAAAGGTGGTGCCAGCCTTGCTTGGGGGGTGGCCGTGCATACCCAAAGGTGTTAATGGGCTTTTCCTTTGGGCACTGTGAGCCCTTTCCAGCCTTTGGGTCCTTGAGATGAAAGCACAGCTTCATAGGCTTTCTTTACCAGGTAATGGAAAAGATACGTAGAATTTTAAGGACTATTGAGTCAGTGGGTGGGACATGAACCCTTGCTCCTCCCTCTCTTTGTTTCCCCTCTGGCCACTCATTCTTGTAACAGATAGAAGGCACAACCTAGGTATGTGCTCTGACCTGGGATCAAACCCACAACCTTTTGGCGTATGGGATGCGCCACTCCAACCAACTTAACCACAAGGCCAGGGCTCAAATACTGTCCTTTCACATTTAAAGCAAGCAAAGAGATGAAAGAAGAATTATATAAAGAGGCTATTAGTGAATCTGGGGGCAAATGACATATATCTTTGATTTTAACAGTGTGATGACATCAGGATATTGGAATCTTACATTTCATCAAATTAGGATGTTTCCATTAAAAACAAAAGGGAGGGAAGAAAGGAGGGAAGGGAGAAGGGAAGGAAGGAAGAACCAATAATAATTGCCTGCTGTTACAAAGAACATATAAATGAGTTCTCCCCCAGTCTTAAATATTTTCCTAATGGTTTTGTGTTAATCTACCCCCACCCACACACTTTTAAAATCTAAAACCAGTGAAATTCTACCCTCCTTGAGACAATGGGGAAAAACCCTTGATACTTCAAAGACAAGCACAGTACTTGGCAAGGTCTATCTCAGGCACTGGGCAGGGTATCTCAGAAGTGCTGAATATATGGTCACAGAGATAAATAGAAGTACACCCTTCTAACCTCCAGAACGCCTGCCCCAAGAGGAGGCCACAGGACCTCCCTCTCCGCAACCACAGAAAGGAATGCATTGTCTTGCAAAAGGTGACTCCAAAGTTCTGGCCAGGCTACCTGGACCACAGCAGAAGGGTGAGCACCTTCCAGGTACCTGTGGCCACAGCAGCTTCACCCACAGAGGGAGTGACCTCCTGATGGAGAGCTGGAGGTGAGGACAGGGGAGGACAAGCCCCACCCCCCAGGAGAAGGAGGGAGGCTAGGCACGCGCGCAGGCGCACTGTCGCCGGAAGAGCTTGGCAGCGGAGCCGCGGCTGCCGGCGCCAGACGCCGTGCGGCCGCGGGGAGGTCACAGGCTGCACAATGCGGCCAGTGGACAGCGCTCGGGCTACGGAGCTGCAGGAGCCCGGTCTGCAGCTGACAGAAGACACGCCCCCGGGTGCAAGCGAGGAGCCGACAGCCACCGAGGAAGTGGGAACACCGGACCCCCACTCCGGGTGGTGCTGGCTGTGCCGATCCTCGCCGTGCTGCTCGCATGCGCAGCCTGGTGAGTGTGTGGGGGGGTGGATCTAGGCGCGGGTCTCTCCCTTGGGGGACCGGTCGGGTGCCTGTACGGGGATCCTCGCAGCCGTCTGTGTGGGCGCATTGCGGACCTCGACCACCTACTTTCCCCTGCCCAGAGCTGTGGAAAACCCTGGACCTGTCACCTGGGGGCAGCAAAGTAGAATCCCCAGTACCCGCCTTTGCGAAGACTGGAGAAAGTTTCCAGTTGTGTTCGGAACCCTTTTGGGATTCTAAATTGTTCCTATAATTAAAGTGTTGCGGGGCAAGACCGTGGAATCAGATTGCAGTTCGGAGCTCCCAGCCGAGGTCGGAGGTCGGAGGGTCAGCGAGAAAGGCCATCCTGCAGCCGGCCGTGGCTGGGAGGGAGCTAACCATGAAGTGATCTTGGTGGTAGATGGTGTTTCCCAAAGAGCAAGTTGAGTGGGATCATTGGTTCTTGACTTTTTTGGGTTAGGAGGACTTTTTAGCAACTGACGCATAAGAAGACAGGCACAATCTTACGTGGTTAAGGGGTTCATGGGCCTGTCCCCAAAGCCAAAGATCTCATGTGAAAAACCCTTAATCTTACTCTGAAAAATGAGAAAAGTGAGGCCCTGAACAAAAAGGAAAGAGGACTCATTGACCTGGACAACTGTGTGGTGATTGTTGAGGGGGTGGGGAGGGCATATAAGGGGGGGGGAAATGATAATGGAAACAAAAATACAATAAAAATAAATTTAAGAAAGATATGGGCAAAAAAGAAAAGTGAGCCTCAGGAAAGTGAGAGCTTTGGACTTTTTTGTTTTGTTTTTCTGAAGATCTGACCTGTGTGAGTGAGACAGGGCACAGGTCTCTGTAGCACCAGCTTACTAGAAACCCAGCATAAAGTACTTTCTACTAGCCTCAAGCACATTTCTCCTTGAACTCCACTACCCACTTGGAGCAGTTCACTAGAAGAGGGTAACAGGCAGATGTCCTTTCAAGACCAAGTTACACAGCCTGCACCACCTCAACCCCTGAGTTGCCTCCCTTAAGTGTGACTCAGGATTTTCACGCCTCTTACCCAACCCCAGGTTCCCTCCTCTTTATACACTTTCTCCAGTTTTGAGAGAGAACCCCCCGGGGAAGATGACTCTTGCTCCATTCTTGCCCTAAATGCTAACAGAAATTATCAGAATTCTAATAATTTATGCATGCGCTAGAGCCTCTAGAGTAGGGATTACCTTAAACTGAGTTGGCCAGATGTGCAGTTCTCGAAGAGGTCAGTTTCTCACCATATCATTCTATGACTAAATGTCGTTCTGGTGGAATGCTGAATTAGTCTTTGCAAACGTGTTTTCCCTGTTTGTGAACTGAAGAGGAATACTGCTCATTCAGGAAGCACATGGCAAAATGACAAACAAATATAAGGGATTGCACTTAAGACTCTTGGGGGGTCTTAAAACTTTAAAGAAAGTTTCCATCAATAAGACTTAGTAACAGTTATTAAAAAGTAAACAAAATATTTCAAGAAGAGGATTGCCACAGAAACACTTGAAAATACAGTTCTGTTGTCATTGAACTTTGTTATAGTATAATTTTAGCCTCTTGAATCAACTGGTTATCTCAGCAAAGCTCATTTTCAAGTTCAGGTTGAAACTGTTCACCATTTTTTATATATTCACAGACAGCATACAGCTACCCTGAGACATCTGAGGGACAGTGTGGGTCTTAGACTGAATCCAGGAGAAGTTGTCTTAGGTCTGTGCTTTATATCTCTCTGGAAGGAATGAGTTCTTTAGTGTGGTGGTGATTGTCAAACCAGTAGAGCTTTTAACGGTTTGCAGAGATCCTGTTTCAGTGGGTCTAGAACAGGGCTTGGAATAAAGTTTTAAAAGTTACTAGTTCTAATTCCCAGAGTTGCAAATCACCCATTTAAAGCAGAGATTAGAGAAACTGAGCAATTTTTCTGTTTTCTTTTCAGGAAATTGAACTATGGCCAATTAATTTGAATTATTTAGAGTTACTAAATTATTAGATATACTTGTAGTGGGATATGGACATGGAAGATTTTTACATAAGCAAACCCCTCTGGATTACTCTGTCTTGCTCATCTCTACTGACAGAATTGAAATTATTACTCAGTAAGAGACTGAAGTTTTCCTGTGTAGAACCAGTTCTCACCTTCATTAACAGATAATCAGGTTTAGTTAGGCCTTACAACTGTCCTGTCCCAGTCAGGAACTGGGGCCTTTAAGTGTTTAGAGGCAAGAAAATATGTGACTGTATGTGTTTTAAGGAAAAGATAATCAGAGCAAAGGGTGTGAAATTAAGTTCTCAAAGAGTTAAAATAGCATGTTAAAATATTCCTGGAGAAAAACTGAAAAGTTTAGGTTGGAGAAGAAGATCCTTGAAATAACAGACCAGGGTGATGTTTTCTGTCCTTGATCTTCTCATTCTGTTCTGTCTGAGGGGGTAGGGCTGGGTGTCTTTTAAGAAAAACTATTTTATTTGGACCTGAATTCTGAAATTCCAGAAGCTAAATTCTAAGGCTGACCACAGTCAAACATGTATTTAGTGGTGCTTAACTTAGAAGTCTTCTAACGCTTCCTTCTCATGGGCTGAGGGTTTTATGCAGTTTGTTTTTGCAATATCTGAGCACATAATTACAGAACAGAATGTGGAGGATTCTGGCACTTAGAACTTATAACCTGTAACATGTCAACTGCCAACTCAAAATCATTCTCTTCAGTTTGCACCTAGAACAGAAAGAGGTAAAAGTCTCTGGCCAGAATGGTATCTTTTACTATGAAGGTCAGGCTGTAGAATGTCACCAGAAAGACTGCATCATCACACTTCGGTCCCAATTTGTAAAGTATCACTTGTGGGGAAAGGTATCTAGCTAACACTCATTATTGAAATATATCACCTGGTGTTGTTGCATTTGTAAGGGAATGACATTTAAAAACATATACATGTCAGTATGCAATATTATTCTGTAGCAGAATAACACATTGTGAATTCCTACATAGGAATGATAATCCTGGTTTTACTACAAATTGCACATGCCCACATATCCTGTAGCTCTGTTGTACTCTTAGCTCATGAGAGCCAGTAGTGTTTACTTCTTATTCTCTCCTTTTCTGTGTGTGTTAGTTAAAATATATATATGTGTTCTTCAGTGTCTGGCTTTTCAGGGAGTTCTCTGCTTACCCTACTCCATTTTGCTCTCCTCTGAATGCCAGGAGGTGAGATCAAAAGCTGGTACTACTCCTGTCTTAGGCAATGAATACAGAGGAAATGGCTAAGTAGAAGTTTAATGCTCATACAGACTGTCATTAATAGATTGGACACTTGATGGCCTGGAGAAAACAGCAGATTCCTGGTTCAGATCAAGCCTGGAAGTTGGTATTAGATGGCAGTCCTAATTTAAAAATGTATTTAAAGAGTACTTTGGGGTCAGAAGGGAAATTAATCCAGCCCCTGCCCTCAAAGAGTGTATGCTCTAAATGGAAGATAAGTAAAAACCCAGGAAAAGTTAAATAAAGATTTGACTAATGATTCAAAATAACAACACAGAGTGCCTTTCTACATCATGCTCTTGCCAGTGGTTTTACACTCTGCATCTTTCCATGAAATTATCTCATATTCTTTCATTTGGTGAGTACTTATTCAGAGTCTTCCATGTGCCAGGCATGACCAAGACAGCTGAAGTCCCAGCCCTGCATGAGTTCACAGGCTTATGAGGGAAGTCAGATAATCAACAAGTAGCCATACACCACAGGTATAAACTGTTTTCCAGAAAAGAATACTCTCTTCATAAAGCCCAGTTCCCCAGTGAGGTGATATAAAATATAATTTGGAAGCATTTTTCTCTGGCTTTCTTGACAAGCATTTCTTAAAGATAACACTCACTGGCTGGGCAAGCATTTTATGTCTTTTCAACTTACAGGTGAGGGATGATCAGTGAGCCAAAGGAAATCCATTTTATAGGGTAAAGCTACATTTAAAAAAAAAGATTTACTTATTTTTAAAAAAGATTTTACGTATTTACTTTTAAAGAAAGGGGAAGGGAGGGAGAAAGAGAGGGAGAGAAACATCAGTGGGTTGCCTCTCATAAGCCCCTAACGTGACCTTTTGGTTTGAGGGATAATACCCAACCCACTGAGCCACACCAGTCAGGGAAAAGCAAGTTTAAATTGTTTCCTTTGTGTATGGTTCTTCATCTTGGTGGGAAAAATGTTTCCAGTCAAAGAATGGATATGCTTAGGAGGTAATATTTATAGTTTGTTAGCCATAAACACTGTCCCATTTTTCTCAATTTCTAAGTGAAAATGGTAAAACACAGTTGGAAGCAAGGACTAACCAGAATTTAATCTTTTTCAGAAGCCAAGAAGAAAGCACCCTGTCCTGGACTTGGCTTGTTTTACACATTATTGTCTGCCTTCCTTTTCTCAGTGGGCTCTTTATTTGTTAAAAAAGTGCAAGACATCCATGCTGTAGAAATTAGTGCATTCCGATGTGTGTTCCAAATGTTAGTCGTTATCCCTTGCTTAATATACAGAAAGTAAGTATTTCTTAACTGCAAAGTAGATGATATTAATAAATGGTTGTAAATCTTTTGACCTGCTCAAATTATTCACTCTACAGTATCTGCTTTATCCCTCTCGTAGATTTACTAGTCCTTACACCCTTTGGCTGTGATTAATGAAAAGTCACAAGGATACCACCTAAAGAAAAGAAGATGCTCATAAGCACAAACCACATGCCCAATAATGGGGAAGAAAGAGATTCAGTTATTCCCCACACCTTAATTTGAGAACAAAACTTTCCTTGTATAATTCAACCCATCTTGTACCACCCTCCCTTCTTTGTTTTGGTATAACTAGTATTTGGAAGAAAAAAGTAAACAAGAGGAAGTGGTAGTATCTCCTAGTGTCAGAGGTTACTTTAAGTAGAACAGGCTACTCTGCTACCAGGGCAGACAGAAGGCTACAGTTATACTATTTAGGTCTTACCCCAGCATGATATGGGAAAGGGGAAAGGTAATCTTGAGGAGGGCCTTTTTAACTACTTTCATTTTAGTGTCCTCATCTGTAAACTAGAGGGAATGATATTCTTTGTCCTCTATCCTGCCTTGTGGTGGTAAGGATCAAACGAAATTTATTGTAGATCAGAGCACTTTGTATATAATGTAATAATATGTGAAGACTATCTATTTCCCATCCTTATTGATCTCTCCTTACTAAGCCCCTTTCCCCCTTTCTTATGGAACCCTTCCACACACATCCTCCTCACACTGTTATAACCTCTACACACTCCTGTTGAACTCTGGGAGAAGAGACCAGTTGGGTTCCTACTGGCTGCCTGGTTCTTTTTCTCTTTGGGCAAAGATGTTTAAATCCCAAATTAAAAGCTTTAGTTGCTTGCCACCAAAGTGTCCTTATATCTGTAACATTGTATACTCACTTAGAATTTTCACTCTGTATACTGAGGATATTGTGAAAAAGGTGAAAATCTGCTAAGAGCAATATTGTCAGCAATTCCTGTGTAAGCGTGGACAAGTCACAATATCTTAGGAAATAATGGTAAGACTTCAGAAATGTCTAAGCGTGGCAGTAGACCACTGATGCTAACACAATCATCGTCCCCATTTTGGATGGCACTAGATTTAAGAGAGAGGAGGGGAGAGGGAGAGAGAAATATCGATTTGTTGTCCCACTTATTTATGCATTCATTGGTTGCTTCTTGTGTATGCCCTGACCAGAGATTGAATCTACAATCTTGGCATATGGGGACGACGCTCTAACCAACCGAGCTTCCCGGCCAGGGCTAGAAGAATTTTCTTAAATCCTTGGTGCTAATCTGGTTTGACCTATTTTATGTTTCACTATCATGGAAGTCTGCTAGCTTCTCAAAGTATGGACCAAAGGTGACTACACTTTTGTTTCTAACTCCAGAGACCCAGGGTCTCCATGTTGGGCCTAGATGCTGCCCTAAAGATGCCCAGCCCTGGCACAGATCAGCAGGCTGCACCCAGTTAGGAACTTACATAGTACTCTGTTTAGTAAATATTTAATTCAAAAAGCTTGCAGTAGCAGTTATCTGAATGCCACAGGTTCTTTTTCAGTGTTTTAACTCTTCTCCTAATGAGAACAATGAGAAGTTGTCTCATTCAATGGCTAAAACAGAATGTAGCATTGCTTCAGCTTTTATAAAAAAACTCAAGACTTGGAATGCACACTGTCCAGGACCAAGTTTTCTTTTATGGGGAAGCTAAATCTTGAAATTGTATTTCTTATAAAAATAACACATTTTCATGTATTTATATACTTAGTAGAAAATTTGGAAAAATAAATATAAAGAAGGAAAATTACCTATACTGGAATAAGGTCTAACCACAATGAACATTTTAGTATATTTTCCTTTGTCTTTTTTTGCAAGTATGTATGTATGTATGTATGTATATATATATGTGCATATATATACACACAGAAAAATATCTAACAAATTATACTATTTATGTAGTTCTCTTGTATTATATTTGCTTATACTATGAACACTTTAATGGCATTAGCTATATTTAGAAAACATCTTTTAAAAGTATATAGTAGTTGTGGACATTATCATATTTAATTAGCTATTCCCTTAGTTTTTGATAGTTAAAACTTCTTAAGTACTACTTTATTAAAATTGTGATTTAAAAACAAATATCAAGTTTGTTTAATATGCATTCCTTCATTTGAATTTACAGAACTGGGTTCATAGGCCCAAAAGATCAACGGATCTTCCTCGTTCTCAGAGGAGTCGTCGGTTCTATCGCCATGATCCTTCTGTACTATGCCTACCAGACAACGTCCCTCGCGGATGCCACGGTTATCTCTTTTAGCTGTCCAGTGTTTACGTCTGTATTTGCTTGCATACTTCTCAAGGAAAAATACAGCCTTTGGGATGTTCTCTTCACCTCGTTCACCATCATTGGAGTGATCCTCATTGTTAGGCCGCCGTTTTTGTTTGGTCCCAATCCTGAGGTGATGGATAAGAGCTATTCAGACCACCTGAAGGGCACATTTGCAGCAGCTGGACATGCCATGTTTGCTGCCTTGAGTATAGTTATCCTCAGAAAAATGGGGAAATCTGTGGACTACTTTTTGAGCATTTGGTATTATATTATTTTTGGCCTCGTGGAGACCATCGTTGTCCTCTTTATATTAGGAGAGTGGAGTCTGCCATACTGTGGGCTGGACAGGCTCTTTCTCATACTAATTGGGCTGTTTGGTTTGAGCGGTCAGGTGTTTCTCACCAAAGCTGTTCAAATAGAAAAAGCAGGACTAGTAGCACTAATGAGAACTATGGATGTGGTTTTTGCTTTTATCTTTCAGATTATTTTCCTTAACGATGTACCAACGTGGTGGACGGTAGGTGGTGCACTCTGTGTAGTAGCCAGTGGTGCTGGGGCAGCCCTTCGTAAATGGTACCAGAGTTCCAAATGAAGCATACTTGTTGAAATGTGTATTTTTTTACAAGTACACCGTCACCCAGTTCAAACATAGCACACACCTGGAAAATCTGCATTTACTTCATTGATTATGTTTAATAAATTTTATAGCTAAAGTACCGTTTTTAAATATGGTTATGTCTTCACTTAATGAAGCATAGCCCATCGGTCTGGTCTAGTGATTTTTGTTTTTGTTTGTTTTTTGTTGGGGTGGTATTGGTAAGAGGACAGTTCATTAGTTCATTAAAGAAACACTGCAAACATTTTTATGGCTCTAATAAAAAAATTACATATAGGTATGTGTAATTTTTTTAAAGTGTATTTTTGATAATGATGGAATATAGGTGGGGAGGAAATTTTAGGTGTCCTTTTAGCAGTGTAGAGGCTAAGAAGCTCACTGGTAATAATGCTGCTATGATTAGTATTAGATTGAAAATTCATTTGAAATATAATTCCATTTAAGAGGCCAAAGCTGAAACTTGGAATAGGTGCCTACTTAATGGTGTTAATAATACAGATTAATTGGCCTTATTTTCAAGGCTGTTTTTAATAAATGAATACCATTCTTTTAACTCATTTTGTGCCTTTTCATTTCAGAATTTTTACATGTAAACTTTTGAAGCCTTTAAATCACCAAATTTGACTAATAGTTTCTCTTTCAGTGGCATTAGCAACTGTAACTATCATTCTACAATTTTAATTTTCTGGGTTTTTTTTTTTTGAAACAGCAGTAAGTTGTGTTGTTTTTTTTTTTTTTTAATTGTAAGAGAGAAATCTTGGCATGGCTAGTGTGTACATTTCTATCCTAAAGTGTTTCCCCCTCACTAAAGATGTGATGTTTTTTCCTATAAATTCCCTTCAAATTTACAGAGTGATGCCAAATAAAATTTTCTCAGGATTTTATTAGATTGAACCATTTGAAATTGCCGAGATTTTACCTATTTAACTTACAAAAACTATAGTTTCTTATGGTTCACCCTAATAGATACCTCCCTTTCCCTCTAAGCCAAATACTTAGAGGACTTTGGAATATATATTTTTAAAAATAACTTTTTAAAGTACACTAATACTATTAAACTTATTTTTATAGTTTTTTTCCGTTATGGAATTATATATAATAATGCTTAATGTTGTATGTTAAATGTAAAGACCAGTGTATTCCATGTTGGTTGACTTTTGTGGTTTCTTGAATAGAGAAAAAAATCATTGTTAAATTCTAGTGTATCAGTATGATATTAAATGTCAGTTCTGCACCATGATATTAACATTGTGAATTCAAACAACAAATTTTTTATATCTGGAAATTCAGGCCAATATTCTGAGTTAAAAAGAGAATTGAATATTTAGGAATGCTTGGGAATTTAATCAGGAATGGAGAATACATGCAAATGATTTTTTGTCACAATGAACCTTTTGTTGGTAAAGCTATGATGGTCTACAACTCTTTGTCAGACCTAGCATCTATAATTATCTTTAGCCTTCAAGTTTGAAAGACTATTATAGTTTCTTTCTCACCCTTTCATCATAATTCTTCCAAAGTAAGAAGGAACCTGCCTTCTGAAGTTTATGTCTCAGTAAGAAAGGATCTTCTTTAATAGTTCCAAGAGGGAATTTTTGGCTTATTGATGGTCCCAAATGCTTCTCACCTGACAAATCCTGAATGAAGTCTATTTAGGAGAGTCACACTATCATAACTTTAGACTAATTCACAATATTGGAGTTTAGAGTTGCAAAAGCATCATTTTCAAGTATCATAAATAATTACAGAATCAGAGCATTTAGAGCTGAAGCATTAGTCCTTGTAGGAGACACACTACATAGATAGGGATGCTGTGGAGGGGGTCCTGCCCAAGATGGGTTTTCATGACCTCCTCCTCCCCCTTGGTTCCATGATAAAGTATGGAAAGTAAACTGCTGCTTGACCTACCTAAGGTGAATTAACTCTCTGGGCACCCTCTCCCAGTTTTTTACCTTGCACAATAAAAGAACCTTTGGGGCCTTGAAAGTTAAAATCCCTTTGAGCCTGTAAAACTAGAGATGTTTTATTTCCATAGTGTGGTTTAAATACTTGAATGTCATGATATATGACCAAGGTTGGAGAAGATGTTTCTTCTTTCAACTTTTATGTTGGAAGTGTGATTTTTAAACACTTTTATAATGTCTAAGGTATACACAAGGATATGTATTGTAACAACTATGGGTGTGTATTTTTTGCTAAGATTGTAGTTTCTCTATCTTGAAAAGGGAAATATTTTCATAAATTGTTTTAATTTTATAAATACTAATAAAATAATATGAAAGAAAGCTATATTTTGTTTTTATGATTACAGCAAATGTGCTAGCTAATATAACTTTTTTCCTTTTTCATTTACATGCTTCAAAATGTATGTTATAGAGCAGACTGACTTCTAGCCATTCAGTTGTGACGTAATCTCAAGTGTCAAATTGTTTATCTGTCCCTCTGTTATTGTTACATTAAATCCAATATTTCTAAAATAAACACTTTAATCTCAGTAAGAACTTCATTGTTTTAGACCCCCAGAGCTTGGAGCAATTTTGAACTCTGTACTTTTGTTTCCACAGCTAATTTGTTACTAAATCGTGGAGTCTCTTACTGTTGTGTGGATTCATTCTTGGTCATTTTTACTGATACCATCTTCGTCCACTACATTCTTCCACTACATTCAGGGTCTTCCACCTATACTAGTGTACCTTGGAAGAGTGAATAAAGCACTGGATTAGAAGTCTGATGATCTGAGTGTAGTTTTATCACTGTCCAGCTGGGCAAGTCACTTAGTATCCCTGAGCCGGTTTTCCTTGTTTGCTTCATTTGTTAGAGTAATATTACTCGCTCAGCCCATGTTTCAGATAAGTGCCATAGAAAAGACTTGTAGACCATAAAGGAGGGCAGAAACACTAAGTATTGAACTGTGGTTAATATGTAGAGTTGAATATTCACTCTCCTTCTCTTCAACATGATGCCTATGGCAGGGTCCTTACTCCTGAGTAGTTTCACCAGGAACTACAGGAATGGTCTTGTGGATTAAAAACCTCATTTGGCTGTCTCCTGCTAACAGCTTTCATTTCACTGCTGGGCAGCTCTCATTTCATGGCTGATCTGCCCATGTAGGGCTGCCAAAGGTCACCAGCCTTTTTATCTTATGCATAGGTTTGCCTTTCCCATTCTGGCTTTAGCTGTGGTCCTCTGTATTACATTTAGCTCTGGCTAGGGTCATGAGCCAGATTCTCTGTGTATTTCTCATGCACTATTCTCTGTACTCAGCATAGCTCTTTTAGCCTCTTATCTATTCACCCAATAAACATAATTAGTCTCTTGAAGGTAATCTATGGGATGTGTTGGATGTCCTGGGTAATACGCTGGCCTCTGATTTAGGTGTGTGGTGTTGTGGTCAGTATTGGGCATTAGAATTTTGTTATTCTAAGCTGAGCACATGAAACCTGGACATTACCCCAAGCACACTATTAGACCCCTTTGGTAATTATATTAAATCTACTACAGCTACTACAGTCACTTAGAATTCTGCAAGATACCTTATTAGAGTATATCTGTGATCCACAAAGACAGACCCATCCAAGTTTTAGCCTCACTTTGAACACTAGGTTTGGAGTTGGACTTCAAAAACCAGTTCACATAAAGCTCTTGAACATTGGTACTGCCCATCATGTCCTAGAAATTGGGGATGGGGCCTTACAACAGGAGGGTAAGGAGCAGCCATATGTAGTGTCAAGACAGGGCAGGAAGTGCTTAGCAGAGAAGTACAATCCATAGGAAAATGTTCTGCTGGGTTCCCCGAGGTACCATACCAACTATCATCTATTAAGTCAGATATGCAACAATATAAAACAATATTCTTCTCACTAACTTTTACATAGTTTTTTTTTTTACAAGAATGTTATTTATGTTAACATTGAATCATTTAAATAAATATTTCAATTTTTCAATTTGTTTTCAATATGGTAAATATATATATAAAACCCACATAAAAGTTCTTTGGAGTTCTTAGTGATACTTAAGAGAGTAAAGGGATAAAGGAGACTTATGAAATTTGAAATCTTAAAAAATTAAGATTCAAACCATCATCAAATCTAACTTCATAAGGTTCTGTCAGTCTGAAATGCAGTTAAATAACTGAATTGGAAACACCTTTAATGTGGCATCCCATTTTAGAATTGTAAGATTAAACCTGTATGAAATACTCAAATCCCCTACCTGTGAAATAGAAAAGGAATAAAAAGCAATCCAATTGGTTCATTGTCATAGGGTCAGATCAAATTGTGTTTGGAGGACTTCTGGTCAAGATAGAGGTGTATGTAGATATGCTTCACCTCCTTTCACAACCACAAAAAGAATTACAACTAAACTTCAAAACAACACCCAGAACTGTCAGAAAAACAAACTGTATGGAAGTCCAACAACCAAGGATTTAAAAAGCCACATTCATCCAGATGGGTAGGAAGGGCAGAGATGCAGAGAGAGGGCTAAGAGGTGCACAGATGCGGTGTGCAGAGGCAGTGGCTGCAGCAGAACAGGCATGGGTGGCCCCACATTTACATGTGGTGGATAAAAATCAGGAGGGATATCTTGGGAGCAAGTTATCCTAGCCCCAGGCCAGACTATATAGCCCAGGGTTTTATCGCAGGAAAATAAATCACCATAACTTCTGGCTGTAAAAACCAGTGGGGGTCAGGGGGAAAAAACTGCCAGGTTTTCAGAAAACTCCACTTAAAGGGCCTGTACAGTCTAAAACATATGCAAATTCACCCACTCTGGGATTTAACATCAGGGCAACAGCTGGAATGGTGCCACTTGCATAAGGGGAGTGAGTAAAATGACTTGAAATGGCAAACCCCCAGAAGCCAAGCAGTGTCACAGTCCCCTCTCCAAGCCCTCCCTCCACACAGAGCCACAAAGAGGTGAAGTGGGTTACCCCACCTGGCAATTACTTAAGGCTCCATCACACACAATTTACAGGTACCTTTTTCAGGGAGTCAAAGCAGCTCTACCTTATACACAGAAACATACACAGAAGCTGCCAAGGATTGCTAAACAATCCTGGTGAAAGGATTGTTTCTCGACTTTGGGATTTGGAGGTATGTATGTTCTCCTCCTATCTCCTTCCCCCTGTTTAAGAAGAGCTGTACATGAAAGAAAGGAGGTGATGGCAACATTGCATTATACATGGACTACAACAGATACTACAAGAACCTTGAAATGAGATAGCCTCCTGAGGTCTCAAACGAGGGAGGAATGCAATGATGCCTAAGTAAACAGAATTGAATTCTGGGCTAGCCACTTTCAGCCATTACTTTCCTAAAGGTACTAATAACATTTCTGAGGGTATAATGTACCAATTAGAAGAAGAGTTGGCCAGCCTGAGAAACAGGAAAGGAGGGTGGCTGTGGCTGTTATGTTCCCATTGTGAAGATGAGGTGCACCACAATGGTCAGTACCCAGTTTTTCTCCCAAAAATGCCCCTAATAGCTGAGAAGAGTCTGTACATATAGTTACAATAGCAACAATAACCACTACCCTTTTGAAGTGTTTTTTTTTTTATTTTAATTGTTCAAGTACAGTTTTCTGCCTTCCTTCCCATCCAAGCCCACCCCCCAACCCTCCCCACCTCCCTTCCATTTCCACACCCCCCCTTGTTATTGTCTATGTGTCCTTTATACTTGTTTCTGTACCCTTCACCCTTTTCCCCTGAAATTCCCTCCCCTCTCCCCTCTGGTCACTGTCAGCCTTTTCTCAATTTCAGTGTCTTTTAACTACTACCCTTGATGGTATCCTTCATGTGTCAGCTACTGTCCTAACTGCTTTTTGTGCTCTGGCTTATTGAGTCTTGAAACTCTTTGAGGAAGAATATTTTTTTGTCTTCATTTCATTGTCAAGGGAATCAAGTCTTGAAAGAGATAAGTTGTTGGGAACTGCCCTGCCTGGTTGCAGAAGCTATAATCCCCGCCCCCATGGCTAAGTCCGAGTGAGCAACCTTCAAACCATAAGCCACTAAGGAGACGAAGCTTATCTCCCTGGCAGGGGTGCCTGGCCTCTGCCCCTTTCACTTCATTCTGCCTGGCCCCCAATACATGATCAGTTAGCCAATGACAGGTAAGAGTCCTCAAGGGAGGGACAACCTAAGACAGGCATGATTACAGAGGGCCCCCAGGGAAGGACTTGGGGGGGCTATAGCAAAAGGGGGTGATGGACCCTCGCCCCTCAGCTTTGACATAGCCTGAGTCCTCATTCTGTCTGCAGGAAGTCTCCTAATCTCTTGGCTGCCTTACTTCCCTTGCTTGACTTAAACCTGAAACAATGACAGAGGGTGGTGCAGCCCTGTGCTGGAAAGGGCGGGTTCCCCAGGTGATCAAGCCTAAGAAAGAATACATAAACTCCAGTGAAACCTGCTTTGCTAAGAATGTTCTTAATTACATGATAAAGGTCCAAGCAGGAAATGAGTTTGTTTCCAAAAGTTTTGTAGCCCTTTAGCTAACAGACCCTGACTTAGTATAAGACCTTGTAGTTCTTTGATGAATGTTATCTATTGTTTGGTCCTTACTGCCTGACAATGATTGATGAGCTTTACCTGTATTCCTGTGCAAAATGAGCCCAATAAAAGCCCATTGAGGAAAAGGGTTTTGGCCCTTCTCTTTTGAGAAATCGGCCACCTTTCCTCCTCAAGCAGATCAAGTACTTGATAGACTTATTCTCATTTGTGGCAGCTGGGTAGGGTGGAGGGGGGCACTCTGCAGGTGGAGCCCCCTACCCCTAACAATAAATGACTTTTTAAAAAAATTTATTGATTGATTTTTGAGAGAGCAAGATAAACATCAATTTGTTGTTCCACTTACTTATGCATTCATTGGTTGCTTCTCATATGTGTCCTGACCAGAGATAAAATCTATAACCTTTATATCAGGATGATACTCTAACCAACTGAGCTACATGGCCAGGGCCAGGAATTAAGTGACTTGTCCAAGGTCACATAGCTAATAAGTGGGAGAGCTTGGGTCTTAAAATCCTGGTCTTTCAAACTCCAAGCTTATGCTTTTCACATTGCTACTATACAGCTCACCCTAAACCAGAAGCTGCCAATCACCAGCTCAAAACTTCTTTTAGACTTCATGCTGTTTTTTTTTAATTAATAAAATTTTTGCATTTTAATTAATAACATATCTGTATGTTTTAGGGTAAAGATATTTTAAATTGACAATTCAGTTACTTAACTTTTTATCCCCCAAATCTTTGGTTCCCCTAGAAAAATATGCCAAGTTTATCCTGTGTTTTCTGTGTCCTTGGCCCTCTACAATAGCCCAAGGGGCTCTTGAACTCCATTTTAAGAAACATGACCCAGCCCTGACTAGTGTGGTTCAGTTGGTTGGGAATCATCCCACAGAGTGAAAGGTCACTGTTTGGATTCCCAGTCAGGGCACATGCCTGGGTTGGGGGTTTGTTCCCAACTTGGGGTGCATACAGGAGACAACTGCTCAATGTCTCTCTCACATTGAGGTTTCTCTCCCTTTCACTATAAATAAGTAAATAAATGAATAAATCTTTTAAAAAAGGCAACAAAACTCAAAATTTAGACAGTCAAGTCCTCATGCTATGAACCACTTCAATTATAAATCAACACCCTTATTCTTTGTATATGCATGTTATTAAGTATTCATGTGATTATAATTTGGCTTCTCATATACTTTAATTGCAGAAGAGAATGAAGTAGAAGATTGAGCACCTGGTTTCCTAAACTGTTATATCTCTCATTGTATATTAATAAAGTTGGCATTGTTTCACATAGCAGTCTCCATGTACTTGGTTATTGTGACTCTTTCCAGAGAGAAACATTGTAAAATAATACTCCTGAATCCCTCATCTTCTTTCTCAGGGTAATTATGCTAACTGCTGTAACAAATAACCCCCAAATCTCAGAGATGTGCCAATAAAATTTTATGTATTAATTACACCACAGGCTGATATAAGTTGTAAGCTCTCTGTAGTCTCCCCTTTAGGTGCTGACTTAGTCTTCCAGGCTCCTTCTGTTCTATAACCCTGACTTTTCAAACACAGAACCTCCAGGCCTGAAGCAGATTTTCTGTCCACACAGGCTTGGAGAACATCACTTCCACCTGCATTCCATTGACCTTAACTGAACTAAAAAGAAAGGTAGGAAATAAGGTTCTTTTGTGTCCAGAAAGAGGAAAAGATAACAGAATTTTGTGAATATAAACCACTGTCTCTGCCACAACTCCCTTCCTTTGGAGAGCCACCCAACCCTAATCTCCACAGTTCTTGTGGATCTGGCAATACCGAATCCCATTCCTATGGCCTAAGGAATGGGTGAATCCATGACTTGAGCTAAACAAAGTCAAGTTTCTCTATCTTGGTCATTTGAATATTGAGCAAAGTTGCCAAAGCAAAAGGCACGTAGTGAAATTGTAGGGTGGCAATGCCCAGTGAGGGGAGCCATGAGTGTTGGCTGCAGAATCTTGTGGTTTCACTGGGTCCTGTCCCTCCTAACGCCCAGTTGTTCAGCTCTTTTGTCAAAGCCGTAGGCTCACCACTATCATTCCAATTAATTCTCTATTTATGATTAATTTTCTGTTGTTTGCACCAAAATACCTTCATCAATATCCAATAATTTCTATCTGTATGCTGACCAACCAAATTCTCATTCCCTCATGACTCAGCCTTGAACTGTAATAATTTCACAGAGGCAGTGTTTCCCCATGAGGATATGATGGGGGTGTCTGATCAATCTTTTCCAGGTGACACTGCTCTATCTCATTACCTGCTTTCTTTGGTCTATGCATGTAAAAAAAGCAATGAACAGTACAAATCAGATACTTAAGACAAAATAAATGGTAAAGATAACATGACATCATCCTCAGCAGGGATTCAAGTGGGCAATAGAATCATATCCAGCAGCTATTTCTAAAGAAAACTCCCAGACAACAATTTGTCAATCTTTCCTATTTCACAGACAAAAATCATGATTCTATAATAGTGCAGTCCAATAGAAATGTAATGCAAACTATGTGTGTGTTATAGACTGAATGTTTGTGCCCCCCTAATATTTATATGTTGAAGCCCTAACCCCCAGTATAATAGTATTAAGAGGTGGAGTCTTTAGGAGGTAATTAGCTTTAGATGAAGTCATGAAGATGGGGCCCACATTATGGACTTAGTGTCCTTATAAGAAGAGAAAGAGACCAGAGCCCTGTGTCTCTCCATGTAAAGATACAGCAAGAAGGTAGCTATTTGCAAGAAAATAGCAAGCAACAGCTATTTGAAGGCCCTCCAGGAGGAGGGCCTTCACCAGGAACCAATTCTGCCAGCACCTTGATATTGGACTTCCTGGCTTTCACAACAATAAGAAATAGTTATCTGTTGTTTAAGCCACCCAGTCCATGGTATTTTGTAACAGCAGCCTGAGTTGACAAAGACAACATATAATTTTGAATTTTCTGGTGACCTTATTAAATAATGTAAAAATACATAGGTTAAATTAATTTTCACCTATTATCAAATCTAATATATTCAAAATATCAAACCTAATATATTCAAAATATTATTTCAAAATGTAATCAATATAAAAATTATTAGTAAGATATTATACATCATTTTTATTATACTAAGCCTTCAAAATCTGGTATATATTTTACAGTTATAGCACATCTCATCTGAAAATAGCCACATTTCAGATGCTCAATGGCCACATATAGCTAGTGGTTACCATGCTTGACAGCCCAATCTATAAAGTGCTGGCAGGAAAAGAGAAGTTATAATAACCACCATTTCTTGAGCCCTGCTATGTGCCAGGACATGTCAAAGCTCCTTACACATTTCTCTCATTTGATCCTTGGAATAACCTTATGAAATTAATGTTATTTTCCTTATTTTAAAGATAAGGAAGATAAGACTTACAGAGTTAAAGAGACTTGCTTACATAGTGAGCAAAGGGCACAAGATAGAGCAGTTCACACATATCAGTCCCATGAGTCTCTGACCCAAAGCACTTTCTAATTGACCTCATGCTTCCCATTTACAGATAGGAGGTGAATTGCTCTGGACTTTACCCCAAAGGTAGTGAAACAGGGAAGGACCTAAACAAATCTCTGAGGAACAGCACTAATATCACCAGTAAGGTATGCAACCAAAGCTGATAGGGGACTCAAGAGTTGGAAAATTTTAGTTATTTAGCTATAAGTTTAAGTAATTGCTAGTAGGCTTAGTACTCAATGCATGTAAAGGCTATTGTCCCTGGAACTGAAGGTATGACCCACCCTGACTCCAGGAGACCATAAGCAGTTCCACCTTTGTGCCTCAGGAAGACTGCAAGCAATCAAGATGGTGTCTGAGCCACTGTACTCCAGGGTGAGACCACCACAGCTCAGGGCACAGCTAAAGTTCACCACCCAGCATGAGAATGCTACAGTTTATTAAATCCATTTAACTTTTTCCTGAATTCCAAACCCCTTACCTGTAATTTGTTCTCCTTATTAAAAGGGCCATTTTAGAATGGAATTTAAGACGGTCCATTGGGATATGAACCCGCAGTCTTTTCAGATTGCCAGCCATCTGAATAAAGTGCCCACAAAGATTCAATCCCTGTCTCTGCTTATTGGGTTCCAGATGTGACGGGCAGCATAAATGCCTGTTTTCTTTTCTGATTTCAAAGCTACTATGCAAATTAGGGTAGCAGCCAACAAGGTGCTAAGAAATTTCCCCAGTCAAGAAAATTCTGTATGAAGCAATGGAGAGTGGATTAGTAAGATGAAAACAAAAAGAAAGCAACACTAACTGGAAAGACATAAGTGAGTTTGAACATTAACAAACAACAGAGTTGGTGATATAAAAGTAGTCATATCAGGGCAGATATACATGCAATTTCAATAAGCAAGTAAGTGGGTGCCACCAGTCATATCTGTAAGGTTGCCCTGGAGAGGAGGAGAAACTGGAAACTGGATCCAGGCCAGGGGTTACTTAGATTGACTATGGGGGTAAAGGGAAGCAAGTTACAGGAAGAGCAAAGGTCACAATGTAGAAAAAAGGAATGTGCAACCATCCATGGTAGGTATGACAGAATGTCCTGTTCTGGTGGGCTCCACAAAGGCTACCAGAGCAGACACAGCTGCTTATATGGACTAAGTTAGGACTAACTCCCACAGCTAGGGTCCATATAAACAATGCTCATGGAACATCACGCTATATTTATTAAATGTTTACATTATACCTTTTCTATATTTATAGTGTAAATACCTTTTATTTATAAAATGATGGTTATAATAGATAGCCATTTTTTGCATGACTTTACTTTTTTCCCTAATGTTCTCACCTGGCAAATGTAAAAGTTGACAACTTTATATTGCTCTTCCAGTTTTATTATTAAAAAAACTTTGATGGTATACAAAATGTAAAAACCACTGCTTAAGATTCTATTTTTTCTCATATATATTGGATTTTGCTCCTCTCTGGTGTAATTTCTACTACTTCCTCTATCCAAGCTCCATGTCTTCAACACATAAATATGCTAAATTTTTTTCCAATTAAACCAGATTAAATAAAACTTTTGTTAAACTCTCTTCTCTTCCTCTCCAGGCAAACCAGAGCAACTGGTTCTTCCTTAACTACTATTCTTTCCTCAATTCCTCCAACTGTTTTAAACCTAATTTTTTACACTGGAAATTTAATATTAAACACTTGTGCAATAGTTTCTCCACCAAAATAAAGATGAATTAAAATGTGTTATTCAATTTTAATGTTTTCCCTTATGGTTTAATTGTTAGTAAAACAATGTTGTGAGCGAGCCCTAGCTGGGTAGTTCAGGTGGTTAGATTGTCATTCCAATACGCCAAGGTTGTGGGTTTGATCCCAGGTCAGGGTACATACAAGAATCACCCAAATGAATGAATAAATGGGTGGAACAAAAAAATCAATGTTTGTCTCTCTCTCAGATCAATAAAACAATTTAAATGATTAATTAAATGATATTGTGAGAGGGCAGTTGAAGATGGCAACAGAGGAATATCCTGAACTCATATCCTCCCATGGACACAAAAAATTTACAACTACATATGGATATTTTTCTTCAAAAAAGATCTGAAAACTGGATGAACAGCACCTCCACAACAAAGGTTAAAAGGGACTCATTGAGGTGGGTAGGAGAGGTAGAACCATGATCTTGCTAAAAATCTTACCCCAGCCATGGTGATCCACAATCAGGATGTACCTCATAAATATGAAACGTTTCTCTGGGGAAGTAGGGTTTGTGCCTCACATCAGGCACCTCTGAAAACCAATGGGAAATATATCTAGGAGAACCACAGAACTGTAGGGAATGCAGAAATTTCACTTAAAGGGCTTACATGTAGACTCACTCATCCCAAGACACAGTGCAAAAGAAACAATTTGAAAACTCCTACACCATGAGTGAAGAAGACCCACTTACTAATCTTAAAACATCTGCCAGAGATGCAAGACCCTCCTGGGGATCTCTCCAACGATGAAGGCACTGGTAGGCACCACTTTTGTAATCTCATTCTATCTTGACAGTGCTGGTACTGGAAAGCACCATTTTGGCACTCACTATTTAATCTGCTAGCAATGGTGGACATGCTCCACCCACCCCCATGTCTCAGCCATGCTCCAGCCAGGTGAATGCCCCATTCTCCCACCCATGCTGTAGCCATGGCCCCACCACAGCCAGCAGGCATGAGCAACCCACACAGGGGATGCCTCTAGAGCATCTGGCTCTGCTGGTTAGAGGGGGAATTACACTTCTGAGCCCCACAGGACATTTCCTGCAAAATGCCACTCTTATAGGACTAGAAGAGATCAGCTATCTCACCTAATACATAGAGACAAACACAGAGTCAAATAAAATGAGGACAAAAAATGTTCCAAATGAAAGAATAAGAAAAAAATCTCATAAAAAGACCTTAATGAAATGGAGATAATCTTTTTGGTAAAGACTTTAACATAATGTTCATAGAGATACTCATTGAACTCAGAGAAGAGTGGATGAACATAGTGAGAATTTCAATAAAGAGACAGAAAATATAAGAAAGTATCACACAGAAGTCACAGAGCCAAAGAATAGAATAACTGACCTGGAAAAAAAAAATCCACCATTAGCAGGGCTCAACAGCAGATCGAATGAAAGAAGGAGAAATATCAGTGAGCTGAAAGACAAAGCAATGGAGCTCATCCTTAAGGGATTTATGAGACAACATCAAGAATAACTTTTGCATTATAGGGTTTCCAAAAGGAGAAGAGAAAAAAAGGCGGGCAGGAAAATTACTTGAAGAAATAATGGCTGAAAATTTTCCTAACTGGGGGAAGGAAATAAACATCCAGGTCCAAGAAGCCCAGACAGTTTCAAATAAGATGAATCCAAAAAGACCCACACCAAAACACATTTAATTACAATGTTAAAAGTTACTGGTAAAAGAGAATCCTATAAGCAGCAGGGGGAAAACAACATGTTGCACATAAGGGAAACCCGTTAAGGCTCAGTAGATCTTTCAGCAGAAACTTTGCAGGCCAGGAGGGAGTGGCATATCATATTCAATGTGGGGAAAGGAAAAAAAAACATCTAACCAACAATAGTCTACCTGGAAAGGTTATTATTCAGAATTGAAGCAGACATAAAGAGTTTTCTAGATAAGCAAAAGTTAAAGGAGTTCATTGCCAAGAGTTCATTAAGGAGTAAATCAGTCTTACAAGAAATGTTTAAAAGGCTTCTTTAAACTGAAAAGAAATGGCACTAATTAATAACCAGAAAAGATAGGAAAGTAAAATCTCACTGGAAAATATAGTAAAGGTAGTGGATTAATCATTTATAAGCTAATATAGTAAAAAAAGTAGTAAAGTTAAACCTACAATAACTAAATACATAAAATTAAAATGTGATCAAAAACATAAAATGCATGGAGAGTAAAAATGTAGAGTTTTGGAATATGTTCAAACTTAAGTAGCTATTAACTTAAAATAGACTGTTATATACATAGGATGTTATATGTTGACATCACGGCAACCACAAAGCAAAAACTTAGGTAAATACACAAAAGAAAATGAAAAAGGAAGGTAAACATAACATTAAAGAAAGCCATCAACCACAAGAAAAGAGAAGGAAAAAAAGAAAGCAACAGAGAGGAACTACAAAAACAACCAGAAAACAATTAACAAATGACAATAAGTACATACCTATCAATAATTACTTTAAATGTAAATAGACTAAATTCTCCAATCAAAAGACACAGAATGGCTGAGCGGATAAAAAAATAAGAATCATATATATATTGCCTACTAAAGACTCACTTCAGAAATAAGGACACACAGAGACTGAAAATGAAGGGATGGAGACAGTTATTCCATGCAAATGAAATGGTATAGTGGTACTCATATTAAACAAGATAGACTTTAAGACTGAAGTCCTGGCTGTGTGGCTCAGTGGATTGAGCACTAGCCTGGGAAGCAAAGGGTCACTGGTTCAATTCCCAGTCAGGGCACATGCCTGGGTTGTGGGCCAGGTCCCCATTGGGGAGATCTCAAGAGGCAACCACACACTGATGTTTTTCTCCCTCTCTTTCTCTTTCCCTCTCTCTAAAAAGAAATAAATAAAATCTTTAAAAAAATAAAATGAAGACTGCAATAAAAGACAAAGAAGGGTATTATATGACAATAAGGGGGTCAGTCCAACAATAAGATATAATATTTATAAATATATATGTACCCAACACAGGAGCACCAATATGTATAAAGCAAATATTAATAGACCTAAATGGAGAAACTGATAGCAATGCCACATTTACAACAATGAATAGATCATCCAGACAAAAAATCAATTAGGAAACACTGGCCTTAAATTATACATTAGACCAAATTGACTTGATAGGTATATACAGAACATTCCACCCCAAAGTGGCAAAATGCACATTCTTCTCAAGTGTACAAGGAACATTCCCCAGGATAGATCACATATTAGGCCACAAAACAAGTCTCAAGAAATTCAGTAAGACAAATCATATCAAGCGTCTTTTCTAACCACAATGGTATGAAACTAGAAATCAATTATTAGAAGAAAGCTAGAAAATTCTCAAAACTATGGAGATTAAATAACATGCTGTTGAACAATCAATGGGTCATCAATAAAATCAAGGGAGAAATTAAAAAAATACCCAGACACAAATGAAACAAATACGACATACTGAAATTTATGGGATACAGCAAAAGTAGTTCTAAGAGGAAAGCTTATAGCAATACAAGAAAACAGGAAAAAACTCTCAAACAAACAATCTAACTTTACACCTAAAAGTGAACTAAAAAAGAAGAACAAACAAAGCCCAAAGTCAATAGAAGGGAGGGAATAAAGATCAGAATGAAAATAAATGAAATAGAGACTAGAAAAAAGAGAAAAGATCAATGAAACTGAAATGAGATTCTTTAAAAAGATAGACAAAATTGGCAAACCCTTAGCAAGACTCACCAGGAAAACAAGAGAGAGGACACAAATAAATAAAATTAGAACTAAAAGAGATTCTATAACTGATTCCACAGAAATGCAAATGTTCATAAGAAACTATGAATACTCGACAATTATATATCAACAAATTGAACAACCTTGAAGAAATTAATAAATTTCTGGAAACATATAATCTTCTAAAACTGAATTATGAAAAAAAAGAAAAAATCTGAATAGACTGATTACTAACAGGGAGATTGAATCAGTAGTGAAAATCTCCCAACAATATAAATCCAGACCCAGATGGCTTTATGGTGAATTCTACCAAACATTCAAAGATTTCATACCTATTCTCCCCATACTGTTCCAAAAAAATTGAAGAGGAGGGAACGCTGCCAAACTCATTCAGAAGGCCAGCATCACTCTGATGTCAAAACCAGATAAAGACACCACAAAAAAAGAAAATTACAGACCAATATCCATGATGAACATAGGTGCAAAAAATCCTCAACAAAATATCAGCAAACTGAATCAACAATATGTTGAAAGGATCATATACTCAAGTGGGATTTATTCCAGCAAGGCAGAGATGGTGCAACATCCTCAGATCACTCATTGTGATACACCATATTAACAACGTGAAAGAAAAAAAATCATATCATCATCTCAATAGATGCAGAAAAATACTTGACAAAATTCCACAACTATTTTGAATTGAAAGAGAAAAACAAATACTGCATAATTTTATTTATGTGGAATCTAACAACAAAACAGACAAAACAAAACAAAATTGTGACTTATAGACACAGAGAACAGATTGGCAGTTGCCAGAGGACTGGGGAATGTTGGAGGGGGAGGCAAAATGGATAAAAGGGACCAACAGGTACCAACTTCTAGTTATAACACAAATAAGTCATGGGGATGTAATATACAGCATAGGAATATAGTCAATAATATTGTGTTTGTATGAAAAAAATCTTTGTATGGTAACAAATGGGAACTAGAATTATTGTGGTGGTCATTTCATAATGTATACAAATGTCAAATCACTATGTTGTATACATAAAACTAATGTAATATTGTCAATTATACTTTAATAAAAATTAAAAAATTAAAAAATAAAACAGTATGACCTTCTTCCTATGTAATCACCTTGCAATGGCCCAGAATTTCAGCTACATTATGTGTTAAATAGTCCTTTGTCAGCTACTGTGGGAACTCAGCCAAATTTATATGCTTACAACATCAGAGAAAACCATATCCCAACTGGCTTTTAAATATGCTTTGTTTTCCTTTTATCTTTTTGTTTTGACATAATTTCAGAATTACAGAAACATTGCAAGAATTGTACCAATAATTCCTATTATCTTTCAACCAGATTCCCTAGGAGTAAACAAACATATATATATATATATATATATGAGATCTGAAGAGAGAGAGGTTTGTTTTAAGGGACTGGCTCATACAATTGTGAGGGTTGGAAAGTCTGAAATAGGTAGGGCAGGCTGAAAATTCAGGTAAGAATTAATGTTGCAGTCTTGGGTCTGAATTTCACAGGGCTGAAGGATAAAAATTCAGGCAGACTTTCTATATTTCAGTCTGGAGGAAAATTCCTTTTTCTTTGGGAAATCTATGTATTGCTCTTAAAGGTCTTCAGTTGATTGGATGAGGCTCATACACATTATGGAGTATATTCTGGTTTATTTGAAGTCAATTGATTTAAATACCTGTACACCAACATCTGGACAGGTATTTGACCAAATAACTAGGCACCATAGCCTAACCAAATGGACACATAAAATTAACCATTCTCAACCCCTAAAATCCTGCAGTGTACATTTCCTTTAAAAGGATATCCTAATAACCACAGGATAATTTGAAAAAACAGAAAATTGATATCAGTACAACGCTATTAACTAATATACTCACCTTATTCATCTCTCACCATTTTTTTAATAGCAAAAAAATTTGTAAAATTAAAAATAAATCTGGACAGTTCCAAAATCAACAATAAAAACATAAAAAAATCAGAAACTGCTACCAAAAAGTAGTTTTTATAAAAAGAATTGTTTATTTATTTATTTATCTATCTATCTCCCTGAGGAAATCAAAAGTTAGCAATTCTCTGATGGACCTCATTCATTTTCAAAAATTTGACCTTCAAAATCCCAAAGTCTGGTAGTTGGCTAGAGATTCCATCCTTCTTCATATGCTCCAGGAAATTGTTTTTCTAATTCCTGAATGCTCTGTTTCTGCTGGTCCCTTTTCTTCTATATATGAATATGTTCAGGACTCTTTAAGGTAAATAAAAGTAAGCCTATTCTTCTCTACTTCCAACCATTCTCTTTTGCTTCATCTCAGTTCTTGCCATCAAACTTAGACTTCTAGAAAGAATCAGCTACAAGGTTCTTCTACAAGAATCAGCTACATCGTCTCATTTTTCTCCCTTCCCATTCAACATCTCAATTATAGAAGACACCAACCAAATCCATCCGCCTCCCTTTTCCTTGCTTGTACCTCCCCTGTTCTGTTTAGTTGCTCAGGGAAGGTGACCCAACCAACCCAGGCTCAGGAGAGAGGCTCGAGTGGGAGTGAATTTTAACTACCATGATAATTCTAATCCCCTTGCCGGTGATTGATGTGGAAAGGGGCAAAGAAACCAATTCTGGTAAATGAAAACCAGAACCAATTCTGGTTAATGAGGGGGATAAGTCTATGGAGAACACCTCTGGGAAAGATTTTCTTGGTCTCACAATGAGGCTTCTGATAAGAACCTTCTCTGCTTTGTAATAAGGAGGTGCCTGGAGATGCTGCAGCCTTATACAAATGTGAGGCCATCTAGCCAAATAGGTAACTGATAAAACTCAGTGGCACTACAAGAGGTAGTTCACATTTTGCAAGCTAAAAACCAAAATGGGATAACCATACAACCATTTCTACCTCCTGAATTCAATGTAATAAAAAATCCATTACTTAAAAACATTTTTAAACATCCTAATCATTTACTAATAATATGAAAAGATTGTTTCTTATTTTCTCCTCTTTTTATCCCCTTTTTGCAAAAAGTATTTAAATTGTGTGTATAAAATGATCTATTGATGGATACCTTAGGAACTTAACCATTGGACATGGCTCTATATATGAGAAAATTCCAAGGTGGCACACAAATTAACTTTTTATAATAATTCATTTGTGAGCTGGAATGCCCTGGAATCAGTCAGTTAATGGCAATGCTTAGTTATGGCTCCCAGACTTTCAATCCAATATGAATTATTTCAGTGCAATATTTTTCTAAGGTTATGTGTACTTTCATATGTATGGTCTTTTCAAAAGGCTGCCTGGCAGCTTGGTTTATGATTTTTTAGCAAAGATAGCAGTAGTATTTCAAACAGAAAAACCTTTTAAGATTAAGAAATAATTTATAGGAGAGTGGCTTAGTAGTTCTCATTATCAAAGAATGTTGATTGGATGTCTGCCTGGACCACACTTTAGGGAAAGAAGAATTGTCAAAATACCTTCACGTCTATAAACTCAGGATCCTCTTGGTTTAGTGCTCAATTTTACCAGTAGATGTCGCTGTGGTTGGGCATTATTTTAAAAAACACACGAGGTGACCTCATTTTTAAAGGATATCAGAGGGAAAAGCAAACAATTGCTCCTATATCTAAACACATACTCTTTTATTTAAGAAAATACAATAGACATCTAATAAATGTTTGCTGAGTGGTTAATGAACAAGCAATGTGTATTAATTTTTTTGCCTTGAAACCTTTGTAACTGAATTATGTTCTGATAGGAATGTCAGAAGAAAAGCTTTAGAATTTGCAAAAAAAAAAAAAAAAATGATCTCTAAGATATGAACAGATAAGCCTGAAAGAAAACAACCTGTCTAGAGTGCATTCATGAGAAAACGCATGACGATTCAAGCAATTTGATTTCAAAGACATTAAATGCACCCGCCCATCAGTGTGGAGTTAGGTCCTACTAGACACAGAGGCAGACATGGTACCAAGAGTAACATGGGAAAGTGAAGCGGAGGTATTGTTCTGACCTCCATTTGTTAAATGGGGAAGGGGCAGACTTCCTTGGTACCAGAGAAAGACAAGTTCTAAAATCTAGGAGAAGGAGCCAAGAAACAATTCCTAACTAGCTCTCCTTCAACACATACTTTCCTTTTTTTTTTCCGAGGCTCACCTGTAGACAACATAAAGAGATTGGGAAAACAGTTTACGAAGCTGGTAAATTATTCAGAGGTTTGATAATTATTATATATGACAATATGTGTTACATCCATTTTCAGCATTAGCTGATTTAATCCTACTAAAAGCTCTATGAAGCAGGAATTTTTATCATCCTCATGTTAAGAAATAAAGTATCTAAAAATAGCAGGGTGGGGCTCTGAGCAGTTCAACAACTTGTCCAAGGTCATCTTGTCAATGAACAATAGAACCAGATTCCAACCTAGCCCTGTGTGAAGCACTGTGCTGTGATCTTTCTTAGTTCATTTTCCCAAGGCAACAGGATCTAGGCTGGGTCTGACTGCAGATTAAAATCTGAAGTCTGTATCATTTAGTTAAAAATATTTTTCCCCTTTCAGTTAAAAATATTAATTATTGAACTATGTCTTTGAACCAAGTGCTCTGCTTTGTGCTAAGAACAAGGAGAATATGATGGCAAAATAGCTGAATGAGTTTAGGAGAACTTATAATTGAGCAGGAGTAGAGATGGGAGTGTCTGGGGACGAGGAGGAATTTGAACAGGGAAGGTCATCCAAGCTCTGTCTTCCACAGCCTAAGAAGCTTTGGAGAAAGTGGAGATGTGGAGCTGCTGCTATGAAGAATGTGCTAGGTTAAATAATGTCTGAAGAAGCGAGGGCTATTCAGGATCCTTCTTTCCACTCCTCAAATTAATTGAGCTTATTTTCCCAGATTTTCCAAAACAAAATTCACCTCTGGCTAGAGCTTAAGCTTCAAAAATTCCAGTACAGAATTTAGTCTTGTCTCTTGAAAATTTTTCAGCACTTAAAAACTTTATTATGAAAACAAATAATTAATAACACTACATGAAAGAGGAGACTGAAATACTTGTCAGTGTTGATTATCTATATAGCTTGACATTTAATATCTTAATGTCATCTTGCTTTTGAAATAATGAAAACAACCAAGTAAGGAATGTTTTCAAAACCACAAGTTATCATGAGACAACCTATTTAGGGACATTTGTGTTTGTATTGTTAAGGCACATGAGTTTATTGCTTTAATTTGTGGGTTTTAAACAATGCAATCTGCCTGCTTTGTGGTTCTTTCTTTTTTTTTTTTAAGTTTGTATTTATTTTTAGAGAGAGGTCGTGAGAGGGAGAGAAATATTGATTGGGTACCTCTCATATGTGCCCTGACTGGGGATCGAACCAGTAACCCAGGCATGTACACTGACTGGAAATCCAAGTGGCAACTTTTCACTTTGTGGGACAATATGCAATCAACTGAGCCACACAGGTCAGGGATGTGTTTCTTCATATATGTGTAGATTATTTTCTGGCTCTACCAGCATGGTTTCATTTTTGCCTCCATTCCACTTGAAATATTTTGTTAAATAGCTCATTGCATATTATATTTAGAAGTCCTCTCTGAAAAATTTCACCTGGCTTCTGGTGAGGTAGGTAAATCTGGTTGAGTGACAATTACTAAGGTAATTTCTTCAGACTCATATCTTTCCCAATGCACTTTGCTTAAGAGCAGGTAGAAAATCTTGCTCTGGAGAAATCATAGAATAAATATCTCTAAATTAAGAGTATGATAACCAAGTACACAGTAAATATCAATTTCCAGAGTGGCCTTCAAAAACTGTATAAATGTATTATTAATTCTCCAAACAAGAGGGGAAACTCCCCAAATGGAAAACACAAATGGCTACTATGTATATTTTAAAACTCAACCTTTCTGAATATAAATTTAAAAAAGTACATCAACGGAGCAATGAGTTCTTTTCACTTCAAAGTTTTTTAAAAAAATATTAAAATAAATCTTTAACTGATTTTTAAAGACGATCTAATTTGAAATACATACATAATCTAACACTTGGAGTGGAGATGCAGCCACAAGGCAGAAGCTCAATTTTAGAGAGTATCCTCTCCCTGACAGGCACCATCCACAATTTCTAGGACCTTTGGTCACCTGGTTCTTTTCTGGTTGCAGATGCACTGAAAACCAGGTGTGAGGAAACAGTGTTTGATCTATCCTCCCATTGGCTCTGTGGCCTTGATTTTTCCTGGACCATGTTTTCCTCCTGGGTCAAATAAAGTGATTGAAGTAAATCAATGAAGGGTCCTTAATCTGGGCCTGGAAATCTCCAGGAATTCTATGGAAAATTCAGCCATCCAAGCACTTTTCTGGGTTAAGGTGCATAACTTCAAACCAGATTATTTAAAGGAGAGGTCACCCAACAAAGCTGACTTCTAAATTCCTTCCCCTCTAGCATTTGATTATTAGTGAGTGAAGATTTAAGTTGAAGTAGGAAATTAAGCACTATATTCTTCATTCTGGTTGTATAAATATAATCAACTAGAAGAAGAATTCTTTAGTTTCATCTTCATTCAACCCTCATTCAGATTTAAGAATGTTAAAGGCAAGCTCCCAGAACACACCAAATAACCACATCTCACTTCCAGCCAAGGTGGAGGCATAGTAATATACTTTTCCTCCTCGTACAACCAAAAGAAGGACAAAAGAAATTTCAAAATAAAAAATAACCAGAATGGCCAGAAAATCAAACTGTATGGAAGTCTGACAACCAAGAAGCTAAAGAAGAAATATTCATTCAGACCATAGGAGGGGCAAGAGATGGCAGCTGAGTTGGAGAAGACGTGTGGCAAGGAGGCAGCTGGAGGACCAGGCAGACGAGGTGGCAGCTGGTGGACCCAGTGGTCCCATATTTGTGTGCAGATAAACCAGGTGGAACAATGTGGGAGCAAGACAGATTGCACAACCGAGTCTTCCAGTGTGGGGAAATAAGCCTCAAAACCTCTAACTGTAAAATCCTGTGGGGTTGCGGTAGTAGGAGAAACTCCTGGCCTCACAGGAGAGTTTGTTGGAGAGACCCACAGGGTCCTAGAATGTACACAAACCCACCCTCCTGGGAATCACCACCAGAAGGGCCCAATTTGCTAGTGGGGTAAGTGACTGAGAGCCATCCAGGAGCCGAGCAAGTGGCATTGTTCCCTCTCTGACCCCTCCCCCACAAACAGCACCACAACTCAGAGAAGTGGGTTGCCCCTCCCCACTGTGAGTACTTAAAGCTCCGACCCTTATAATGTAATAGGGGCTCCAAGACAAAGAAATATGGCCAAAATGAAAGAACAGATCAAAACTCCAGAAAAAGAACTAAGCAATGAAGGGATAGCCAACCTATCAGATGCAGAGGTCAAAACACTGGTAATTAGGATGCTCACAAAAATGGTTGAGTACGGTCGCAAAATAGAGGAAAAAGTGAAGGCTATACAAAGTGAAATAAAGAAAAATATACAGTGAACCAACAATGAAGGGAAGGAAACTGGGACTCAAATGAACAATTTGAAGCAGAAGGAGAGATAAACATTCAAGCAGAACACAATGAAGAAACAAAAATTCAAAGAAAAGAGGAGATGCTTAAGGGAACCTCCAGGACAAGTTGAAATGTTCCAACATATGAATCATAAGGGTGTCAGAAGGAGAAGAGAAAGAGCAAGAAACTGAAACCTTATTTGAAAAAAATAATGGAGAACTTCCCCAATCTGGCAAAGAAAATAGACTTCCATGAGGTCCAGCAAACTCAGAGAGTCCCAAAGAACTTGGACCCAGGGAAGAACACGCCAAGGCACACCATAATTACATTATACAAAGCTAAAGATAAGGAGAGCATCTGAAAAGCAGTAAGAGAAAAGGAGACAGTTACTTACAAAACAGTTCCCATAAGACAGTCAGGGGACTTCCCCAAAGAAACATTGCAGGCAAGAAGGGGTTGGAAAGAAGTATTCAAAGTCATGACAGGGAAAGACATACATCTAAGATTACTGTATCCAGCAAAGCTATCATTTAGAATAGAAGGGCAGAGAAAGTGCTTCCCAGATAAGGTAAAGCTAAAGGAGTTCATCATCACCAAGCCCTTATTATATGAAATGTTAAAGGGACTTACCTAAGAAAAAGAAGATGATCAAAACTATCAACAGTAAAATGACAACAAAGTCACAACTATCAACAAGTAAACTTGAAAAACAAAAACAAAAACAAAGACAAACTAAGCAAAGAACTGGAACAGGAACAGAATCACAGAAATGGAGATCACGTGGAGGGTTATCAGTGAGGAGGGGGAGGCGGGAAAATAGGGGGGAAGGCAGAGGAAAAAAGAAGCATAGTTGGTAGGTACAAAATAGACAGGGGGAGGTTAAGAGTAGTATAGGAATTTAGAAGCCAAAGATCTTATATATATATGACCCATGGACATGAACTGAAGTGGGGAAAGGCTAGTGGGAATGGGGGCAGGGCAGAGGGGAAGAAAAGGGAGAAAAAATGGGAGAACTGTAATAACAAAAATCAATAAAGTATATTTTTTAAAAAGAAAAAAAATAACTACATCTCCACCACTGCCAATGTGATTCATTTTACAGAAGGAAAAAGTTGCTGGGGCATTGATCCAAATTCCAATAGCACCACCTTGTGGTTTGGATCTAGATGGTCAAGATCTGTTTGGGGCTATCAAATGTCCTAGGGAACATGTTTGGAGATATTTTTAATTAAAAAAAACAACTTTGTTTTCTCTTTAAAAATTCAGAAGACTCCTGGTCAAGATGGCATAAACAGATATGGTTCACCTCTTCCCACAATCACATCAGAATTACAGCTAAAATATAGAACAACCATCACTGAGAACCATTAGAAATCGAGTTGAATTAAAGTCTGGCAACTATGGAATTAGAGAAACTATATCCATCCAGACTGGTAGGAGGGGCACAGAGGCAGAATGGGCTGCTCCCACACCCAATGTTGTGGATAAAAATTCAGAAGGGAATTCCAGCCAAGATGAAGGCATAGGTAGATATACTTTGTCTTCTCACATAGCCAAAAGAACAACAACAAGAAATTTAAAAACAAAAAACAACCAGAACTGACAGAAAATCAAACTGTATGGAAGTCAGGCAACCAAGGAGTTAAAAAAAACAAACAAACCAGCCATTCAGATTGTAGGAGGGGCAGAGATGGGCAGCTGGGGGTGGCGAGGACTCACAGCAAGGGGGCAGTTGTAGGACCCGGCAGTCTCACATTTGTGTGCTGATAAACCAGAAGAAACAACTGGGGAATAAGATAGACCGCACAACCTATGGTTCCAGTGTGGGAAAAGAAAGCCTCAAAACTTCTGCTGTAAATACCTTTGGGGATTGTGGCAGTGGGAGAAACTCCTGGCCTCACAGGAGAGTTTGTTGGAGAGACCCACCAATCACCACCAGAAGGGCCCAATTTGCTTGTGGGTAGTGGGGTAAGTGACTGAAAGCCATCTGGGAGCTGAGCAAGTGCATTGTTGAAGAAATAAACATTCAACCAGAACACAATAAAGAAACAAGAATTCAAAAAAAAGGAGGAGACACTTAGGAAACTCCAGGACAACTTAAAACATTATAACATCTGAATCATAGGAGTGATTATAAGGGTGCCAGAGGAGAAAAGGAAGAGCAAGAAATTGAAAACTTACTTGAAAAAATAATGAAGGAGAACTCCCTCAATCTGGTGAAGGAAATACACTTTCAGGAAGTCCAAGAAACTCAGAGAGTCTCAAAGAACTTGGATCCAAGGAGAAACACAGCAAGACACATCATCATTAAGTTATCCAAGGTTAAAGATAAGGAGAGAATCTTAAAAGCAGCAAGAGAAAAGGAGACAGTTACCTACAAAGAAGTTCCCATAAGACTGTCAGTTGGCTTCCCAGAGAAGCCTTACAGGCAAGAAGAGGCTGGAAAGAAGTACTCAAAGTCATGAAAGGCAAGGACCTACACCCAGGATTACTCTATCCCGCAAAGCTATCATTTATAATGGAAGGGCAGAGAAAGTGCTTCCCAGACAAGGTAAAGCTAAAGGAGTTCATCATCACCAAGCCCTTATTATATGAAATATTAAAGGGACTTATCTGAGAAAGAAATGAAGATTAAAAATATGAAGTAAAATGACAACAAACTCACAACTATCAACAACTGAACCTAAAAATACAAACAAAAACAAACTAAGCAAAGAACTGGAATAGGAATAGAATCACAGAAATGGAGATCACATGGAGGGTTATAAGTAGGAAGGCTGAGGAGGGAAAATGGGGGGAAAGGTAGGGAGAATAAGCATAGTTGGTAGGTAAAAATAAGACAGGGGGACAGTATAGGAAATGGAGAAGCCAAAGAACTTACAAGTATGACCTATGGACATAACTAAGGAGCGGAATGCTGGTGGGGTGGGCAGGGTGGAGGGGAATAAAGGGGAGAAAAAATGGGAGAACTGTAATAACATAATCAATAAAATATACTTAAAAAGACTTTTTTACCAATAAAAACCTTATTTTCTTAAAAAAATTTCAGAAGGTACATCATGGGAGCGAAGAGTCCCAGTCCCACACCAGGAACCTCCATTTCAGGTTTCCAGTGCCAGGAAGGTATGTCCCTACAACTTTGGGCTGCAAAAATCAGCAGGAACAACTGAGTTGGTGGAAGAACTCCTGGAGCCCCAGGCAGTTCCTCTTAAAGAACCCACACACATGGACTCACCAACATAGACTCACTCCCTCTGAGCTCCAGCATAGGGGTAGCAGCTTGAAAGGCACCAGTGGTATAGAGAGAGAAACATAAATGTCTGGCATCAAGGCCAGTAAAGGCCAATGACCATTTTATATATCCTTCCCCCACAAAGCCAGCAAGCTGGTGTCATATCTGAGACTCCAGCAAGCTGGTGTCATATCTGAGACTCCATCAAACTGGCTAACATTTTTTGACTCACCTTCGAGATCCCCACAGACTCCACCCCACCCAACTTATGGGCCCATCCAAGCTTATTTTCCATGTGAATGGCTGGTCTTGGCTCATGCTTCTCAACTTCCTAAATCCTCTCAAACAAGCAACAACTGGCCTCAGTGAGCCCCAGACCCAGCACTATCAGTAGTTAGCCTAGATTCACAGCTTGGCTTCATCTGAGAATCTGCAAGCCCAGTACAAGTAGTAGCTATCTTAGATTGCTTTATAGTGTAGACGGGGTGAACCTGGGCAAAACACAAGTGGGGACTGACCTTGGCCTCCATCACCGAGGAAGTCCCAGGGCCAGTGCACCTAGTGGACAGCTACAGACCATGTCAGAGCACCACCACCCTGTCCCTGTACCACTGATCACCCACGGAGGGTGGCAGTTTGTGGTCAGTGGTCACAGTCAATCTTGCAGCTGACTGGTCAGGGTAAATCCCTCCAATTGATCTGCCAACAGCAACTAAGGCTCAACTACAAGTGGGTGTGTACTCAGCCCACATGAAAGATATACCTCTAACACCCAGACTGGGTGATAGGGGAGGCTGTGCCATTGGAGCTTCAGGATGTCTACTACATTAGGCCACACTACCAAGACAGAGAGTCAAAACAGCTCTGCCTAATACCTACAAACACAGAGAGGTTGCCAAAACACAGAGATAAAGAAACATGGCCCAAATGACAGGACAGATCAAAACTTAAAAAAAAAAAGGTCTAAATGAATGAGAGACAAACAATCTATCAGATGCAGAGTTCAAAACACGGGTTATAAGGATTCTCAAGGACTTAGTGAAAATTGCAACAGGATAAAAAGAATCCAGTCAGAAATGAAGGACACACTAATTGAAATAAAGAACAATTTACAGGGAAACAACGGTAAAGTGGATGAAGCCGAGAATCAAACCAATGATATGGAACATAAGCAAATCAGAACTGATCAGAACAACAAGAAGAAAAGAGAATTAAAGAAAAAAGTGAGGATGGTGTCAGTAGCCTCTAGAACAAGTTCAAGAGGTCCAAGATTCTCATCATAAAGTTGCCAGAAGGAGAAGAGAAAGAGCAAGAAATTGGAAATCTATTTGAAAAAATAATGAAAGAAAAAATTTCCAAATTTGGTGAAAGAAATAAGCATGCAAGTCCAGGACTCACAGAATCCCAAACAAGATGGATACAAGGAGACCCACTCCAAGACACATCACAATTAAAATGCCAAAGGTTAGAGATAAACAAAGAATCTTAAAAACAGCAAGAGAAAAGAAGTTAGTTACATACAGAAAAGTTCCCATAGGCTGGTTTCTCAAAACAAACTTTGCAGGCTAGAAAGGACTGGCAAGAAATATTCACAGTCATGAAAAACAAGGACATAGAGCCAAGATTGCTCTTCAGCAAAGCTATCAGTTAGAATCGAAGGGCCAATAAAGAGCTTCCCAGAGAAGAAAAAACTAAAGGAGTTCATCACCAAATCATTTTTTAAAAATACATTTTATTGATTATGCTATTACAGTTGTTCCATTTCCCCGCTTTATTCCCTTCCGCCCTGCACACCCCCTTCCACCCACATTCCCCTCCTTTAGTTCATGTCCATGGATCATACATATAAGTTCTTTGGCTTCTACATTTCCTGTACTATTCTTAACCTCCCCCTGTCTATTTTCTCTTTTTTTTCACTTTATGAAATTCAATTTATTAGCATATAAGCTCTCCATCAGTGCGCTACCTATCTCTCTGGCTTCTCTCTTTACAGGTATCATCCTGATATTCTGCTGTCCAGCTGTATTAATTTTATTTTATTTTTAAAGTATTTTTTATTGATTATGCTATTACAGTTTTCCCAATTTCTCCCTTTATCTGCCCTCCTTCCTGCCCCCCTGCCAACCCTCCAGCATTCCCACCCCTTAGTTCATGTCCATGGGTCATACATATAAGTTCTTTGAGTTCTGTTTCCTATACTGTTTTTTATCTCTCCCCATCTATTTTATGCCTATTGATTATGCTGCTTCTTCCCTGTACCTTTTCCCCCATTCCTTCCTTCCCCTTCCCCACTGAAATCTCTCCATGTGATGTCCATTTCTCTGATTCTGTTCCTGTTCTAGTTGTTTGCTTAGTTTTTGTGTTCACTGTTTTTCTTTTCTTTTAGGTTCATTTGTTGATAGTTGTGAGTTTGTTGTCATTTTACTTCATATTTTTTATCTTCTTTTTCTTAGATAAGTCCCTTTAACATTTCATATAATAAGGGCTTGATGATGATGAACTCCTTTAGCTTTACCTTGTCTGGGAAGCACTTTCTCTGCCCCTCTACTATAAATGATAGCTTTGCTGGATAAAGTAATCTTGGATGTAGGTCCTTGCCTTTCATGACTTTGAATATTTCTTTGCAGCCCCTTCTTGCCTGTAAGGCTTCTTTTGAGAAATCAGCTGATAGTCTTATGGGAACTTCTTTGTAGGTAACTGTCTCCTTTTCTCTTGCTGCTTTTAAGATTCTCTCCTTATCTTTAACCTTGGATAACTTAATGATGATGTGTCTTGCTGTGTTTCTCCTTGGATCCAAGTTCTTTGAGACTCTCTGAGTTTCCTGGACTTCCTGAAAGTGTATTTCCTTCACCAGATTGAGGAAGTTCTCCTTCATTATTTTATCAAATAAGTTTTCAATTTCTTGCTCTTCCTCTTCTCCTTCTGGCACCCCTATGATTCAGATGTTGGAACATTTAAAGATGTCCTGGAAGTTCCCAAGACTCTCCCCATTTTTTGAATTCTTGTTTCTTTATTCTGCTCTGGTTGAATGTTTCTTTTTTTCTGCTGGCCCAAACTGTTGATTTGAGTTCTGGTTTCATTCCTGTCACTGTTGGTTCCCTGTAGATGTTTCTTTATTTCACATAATGTGATCTTCATTGCTGCCTGGGTCTTTTTAGTGCTGTTGAAGTACCCAGTGAGTTCCTGGAGCATCCTGATAACCAGTGTTTTGAACTGTGTATCTGGTAGGCTGGCTCTCTCTTGGTTGCTTAGTTGTATTTTTTCTGGAGCTTTAATCTGCTCTTTCGTTTGGGCCAATTTTTTTTTGTCTTGGTACTCCTGATATGTACGGTAGGGGCAGAGCCTTAGGTGTTCACCAGGACAGGGCAACCTATGTCACTGTGTTGTGATGCTGTATGTGGGGGAGAGGTTCAAGAGGGAACAGTGCCACTTGCTCTGCTCTCTGCTGGTTTTCAGTCACTTCTCCGGCTACTCACAATCAAATTGGGCCTTTGTGGTGGTGATTCCCAGGAGGGCGGGTTTGTGTACATTTTAGGACCCTGTTGGTCTCTTCAATGAACTCTCCTGTGAGGGTGGAATTTCTCCCATTGCCACCTCAACCCCCACAGGTAAAGTTTTCAGTTAGAGGCTTTGAGGCTTTATTTTCCTGTGCTAGAACCCTGGGTTGTGGGTCTGTCTTGCTCCCTAGTTATTCCTTCCAGTTTATCTGCATGCGAATGTGAGACCACCCAGTCTGCAATCCACCACCTCACCAGTCCACCAGCCACTACCTTGCTGCAAGTCCTTTCTATCTGGCTTCCTGTCTCCGCCCCTCCTACTGGTCTGGATGAATGTTTCTTTTTTAACTCCTTAATTGGACTTCCATACAGTTCAATTTTCTGTCAGTTCTGGTATTTTTTTGTTTTTAAATTGGTTGTTGCCCTTGTTTGGGTTGTACGAGGAGGCACAGTGTGTCTACCTACGCCTCCATCTTGGCCTGAAGTCACCACCAAATTATTTTTATGTGAAATGTTAAAGGGACTTATTTAAGAAAAAGAAGATGAACACTATGAACAATTAAAATGGCAAAAGATTGAAATCTATCATCAATTGAATCTAAAAAACAAACTAAGCAAATAAGAATAAGAGAGACAGAATCTTGGATACAGAGAGCATTTTGATGGTTGCCAGATGGGAGGGGAGGTGGGTGAATGGGTGAAGAGGTGAGAGGATTAAGAAGTACAAAGAGGTAGTTACAAAATAGCCATGGAGATGTAAAGTACAGTATAAGAAATGGAGTAGCCAAAGAACTTATACACATGACCCACAGACATGAACAATGGTGGGGGGTTGGCCTGAGGGAGTGGCAGGTGCTGGATGGAGTAGAGGAAAAGTGGGAAAAATCAGGACAAGGATAATAGCATAATCAATAAAATATAATTAAGAAAAACAAATGTATTCAATTTCTAATAAAAAGTGAAGTTTTCAAATTTATAAAGAAATTACCTCAACTATGTATCCCCAGCACTTCCTACCACAAACTCTGGAACAGAGTAGATGCTCAATGTATAGTTATTAAATGCTTAAATTAAATGACAAAGTCCAATAAAGATTCTCTGAATTCCCAGATCAAACTATTCAAATAACAAAGAAAATCAGTACATTTAACTGTCAAGTCAAAGGGTGTACTTGCTTTAGGCATAGTTGGATCCAGGGGTTCAATCTACATCATCAGGATCTGGACTTTTCTTTCCTTCTTGTTCTCTCTCCCCTATTTTCCTCTATGTTGGCTATATTCTCTCTCTTAAACTGACTCTCCATATGGTGGCCCCACATAGCTCTGTAGTTCAGCAGAAATAAAAGATATTTTGTGCAAATGATCTACACACTTCTACTACTAAACATCAATGAACTGACCTGAGTAGTCAGGGAGCATGAAAAAATGCTGATGGGCAGATCTGAGACTTGTTACTTTCCCCCAAATCACATGGAATAAGGGTTTAATTAAGTTTAGTTCTCTAAGTAAAATCAGGGTGGTGTCCCAGAGGAAGGGATTAGATGCTAGGCCAGCAAAGCCAGATATGTCCATTTCTGAATTACTGTGTGAGCTAAGACATAGAAACCAAATACTCTCATTGCTCTTCTGAGCTATCTTGGGTTGGGGCCAGAGGGTTCATCAAAAGTGGACAATCACTAGTTCCTAGGCCAGACCTGCTCGTCACTTAATTTCACGCTCCAAGGAAGTCCTGATGGGGAGAGTGCTCTCAAGTGTGACCTACATGCTTTGCGGAATGAACAGCCTTAAATCACGAGACAAAGTCATGTAGAGTTGGAACAACATCACTGAGAAAAGAAGTGCAGACAGGTTCTCCCTTCTCCTTTCGTCCTTTGATTAGCTTCTCTATAAGCCTCCTGGCACAAACCACAAAGTCCCAAAAGTGAATCTAAAATCCAAGCTATTTATTCTTGAGGTTAATTAACCTATGCCTCAAAATAAAATGTTGTAATCTGCAATTCAAAGTAAAGAAAGTTCCTTTAATCTCCTTTTGGAAAAATAGAGATTACTTACTCTAATATGCTCCATTCCATTGGTTATGATAAAATCAGTTTAATCAATCAAAGAGTGGACATTTTAGAAACTCGGTTTGAGGTCATTTGGAGGAGGGCTGTGAGATTCCCAGAGTAGAACACATGGTCTCTGCTGTCAGGAAGTTCTTACTGTAAATTAAGAGGTGAATTTACAAGCTGAAGACATTCACTAATGATCAATTTTAGCCCTAGGTACCAGAAGTGTGGTCAAACTTTGAATTCCCTGAAAGTTCTGTGGATTCAAGGACAAGAAGAGATTAAGAAAGATTAGAAAGTGGGCTCAACAAGGGTAGGGCTTTTGCCTTCCTATTCACTGATATGTCCCCATGCCTAAAAGAGTACCTGGCACATAATAAGCATCAGTAATATGTGATAAATGAACGAATGGACTGAGGAAGCCCAGAAAGTAGGAGGGAAAGTGAAGGCTGGGTAAGACTTAATGAGGAGGGATGATGGTTGGAAGGGTCTTTAGCGAAGATGAGGACACATCCAGGCCTGAAAAGACAGGGTAGCTGGCAGGATGGGGCAAAGCTAGACCACATTGTGAGACAGGATAGTGGGAAGCTGGGAAAATTCCTTGGCAAGCAGAATAGGGAAACGGAGACAAATAGCTTAACACAGTGGCTGGGCAATTTACAGCAGGTGCAGATAGTCACCAGGGTGGAAGGCTCCAGTGCCTGGTAAGGGGCAAAGCTGGAAAAACAAGGGCCTCGCCCTCAGGGTAACCTTTTCTCCCCTGACCTTTCCTCCCTGGAGATAACATCTAGGTCTCCAGATCTTGCTCCAGACCTAGAAAAGCAGTAAACCCAGGTGGGTAACTCCAGAGTCAACTGCAATGACGGAATTAATCAGTGGAGACCATGATCCTGAAAGGGCACACCTGGATAACTGATGAATATTCTACTGCAACCCTTCCCTGAGACCTCCAATAAGATTGCCACCAGCAAAAGAGCAATGAAAGCCTCAAGATAAAGGACCCAGAGTGCATGCTCTCCCTCTGGGGAGCAGCCCCAGCCATTCTCTTTTCCTTTTCTCCCACTTCTTTCTCCTAAACTCTAAGATAACGGGAAGCTGGCAGCTTGTCCCAGGCTGATCCCTTGAACCTGCCCTTTTCTCTGCCTTCCCAGTGAGTTAGAGCAGCCCAGTCTCATCTCTCCCACTGCTTCTATGCTAAGCTCCTCCTTGTTTTACTGTCTCCAGCTTTAATAAGTGGATCTTCATATTCACCTGGACTCATGTTGTGAAATCTTTTCTATAGGAAGTCAAGAACCCACACACAATACCTGGCCCAAGGCAGACCTGCTCAGGTCCAGGCCTGTGTCTGGCAACAATTGGAACCAATGATCCACACTGGTACAGAAGGCAAGCATGGTCAGCAGCATAAGGCACACAAGTAATGAGCTGTATAGGGCAGTAGTCACAAATCAGCAGCTCACAGCTAAATAAACTGGCAGATGTGTATTATCTGGAAATCGTATATGGCATCCAGATTCCTGGCTGCCCTTAAAAACTAGAAAACCTGGCAACACCGAGCCCACGATCTTTCATGGCAACAAGTGGCTGGAGCTGAGAACATCCTCTTCAGTTCATCACAGCCCCACCACTGCCCAGCCACGTCTCTCATTTATGCAACCTGTGAGCTCTGCAGGCATGTGAGCCTGTGACAAGTCTAGGTAAACTGTGAATTCCCCACTTGCCTCTGAAAATCCTCCTTCCTCAGCCCTTGGTCTCTCCACTCTCTTCTTTGCATCTTTCTGCACTGCATTCTATTCTCAGTGAAACTGCAGTAATTTTTTTAATTTTAAATAAGTAAAAGGCCCTCAAGTTTGGCAAAACTAAGCTTATGCTTGAAAACTATAAAATAAATGGATAAACAAATGTTTTATCACAAATTGCCTCAAAGAATCTCCATAGTCCTGCATTAATTAGAAGACTTTAGAAGCGAAGGCCACTGATTATCCCCACTCTCATCCCTTTTACCTCAACCCATAATGTCCTAGGACAAGTCTCTTTAAGGATATTGTCATGTATATTTTTGCCACCTTCCTTCTCTAGTATTTTCAGAAACTTAACACATGCTGGATGTGGCAGGTGTGATTCTAATTTTACTATGGGTGGGAGTCTGACTAGCCAAATACTACAGAAGGGCTTTGGGAATTGTATCAGAGTATCAAGCTGGTTGGAGCATTGTGTTGCCTGAACAACAACCCATTTGGGCATAAGTCCTTTGAGTGTGGGCCTCCTTCTAGCCAGTTAAACCCCTGTGAGCTATGAGTGATTAAAAAAGAAAGAAAAGTTAGCACCTGTTCCAGCTTTGGCAAGAACCCTAAAATAGAGCAACCATTTCTCACGAGAGCTAAACTTCAATACTTGCAGCTGCTGACTTCCTTATCAAAAATCAATTTCTATTATATAACATACATAAATAGAATGGTCTTTCCCCTTTCCTAATTCACCACTTTTCTTCTTGACCAAAGGAATCTTTTTGAGCATTTCTGTATTGATGTGGAGTCAATGGGGAAGGTTTCTTTCTTTCTTTTTACTCAAAAACTATTGACTCACTAAAAAGAAAGAATTATTGTACTTATAAAACTTTTTTTAAAGTTGTCCACTTTTAAAAAGAAGCATAGAGCTTACTGTTTTTTTGTTTTTGTTTTTCTGTCTCAGGCAACTCACAAGAAAAATAAATTAAAAAATAAACACAGGAATATAAAACTTTATTTAGTAAATACAACAATCAGTAAAACTGGATTCATTTAGTATGATATGGAAAGAGACAGAGAAAATGGAATGGCAAGAAAAGGACAAGAGAGAGGGTGACCAGAAAGACAGGTGTACTAAAGACAGAAAGGGAAAAGTTGACTCCTTGTTTAGACCACTCACCAGGTTCCCAACAACCTTAGCCCCCAAATTCATCTTATATCCTAACTGTGAAAATGCCATACCTCCTTGGCCTTGCTCCATGAGCGTCAACATTTCTAACCTATTCAGGTTGGTCCCTAATGCCATTGATCCAACTCCTGAGATGCCCTGACAGAACCAGCCACAGGATCTTTCCCCAAATGTGTCTCAATTCTCTTGAAAATAATGGACACACCTAGGGTAGTAATGGCTCTACAATGCTTTTGTTCTTAATTATCTCGATTTTTTCTAGAGTGTACATGTTTTATTGGTTGCATTCTGGATAGCTCACTTTGAGGAGTTGTGTAAAAGTACATACCTTGTGCTTTATAAATTCATCCCTTCAACTAGCATTTCCAGTTGAATGCCATCTGAGAAATTGGGAATGTTTGACTTATGAGGCTATTTCTCACCTCCTACAACACAAGTCTCTAGTACCAGCCCAGTAACCATTCTGTCAGAATATCTTATATGCAGCCATATTTCTTTTAAGTAAATGCAAGTTGTCAACAGTGAAGCTAGCTGAACAGAGTAAAATCTTAGAGGAAAAAATTCCACTCCTTAAACTTCACCCACAGAAATAGGATACTTTATGGTTGGATGACTCCCTCATATGCAAAAAAAAAAAAGAATAAAAAGAAAAGAAAGAAATAGGATGCGTTAGGATGCATGCATTTTTAAAACTAGTTTGATTTAAAATGCACAGGAATAAAAATATTAAAAATTAGTTCTAAAAAACAATAAGGAATTATAAGCCATCAATAAAGTGAATAAACTTCATCACTTCCTCTTACCACCCCTCACCCCCATTAATTCTGCAGTGTCTCTTGGTAGAAAAGTACATACAGAGAGAGCAGAACTTAAGAGCAGATAAATGGATTCTAAAATCTGTGAACTCAGTAACTTATCTTCCCTCTGCCTATCCTCTGATTTAGTCAGGGACTCAGAAATCAGGTTCTACTGCTCACCTCAGTCACTGGCTATCTAATATAATTCAGTTATATTAGATAATCTTTTATAGCTTGGCATTCTTATTGTCAAATACAATTACTGGTTAATCTGATAGCTGTCTCCTCTCATAAAGTTTTTGTAAGACCAGATGGAATTGCATCAGATCTAGCCTTAGAAGCTCCTCCCTAGTTTCAACAGTGAAGACAGCAATGCTCTCAGGAGGCCTGGGTAAGGAAGACCCCTGCCCTGGTTCCATTTACATTCTGAACTTTAAGCCCAGAAGTGAAGGCAGAAGGTCCTTTGAATGCACTTATGAAATTATTTGATTTTCTGATTGATTACAAGCATAGCAGAGTGATTTGCCTAGAATTCATGTCATGGCTCTGCTCAAAAGTTTCCAGTGGTGCACTGGCCAGCATAGCTCAGTTGGTTGAACACTGTCCTGCAAAGCAAAGGGTCACAGGTTTGATTCCCATTCAGGGCACATGCCTAGCATGCAGTCCTGGACCCTGGTTGGGGCGTGTGTGAGAACCAATCAATGTTTCTCTCATACATCCTTCTCTTTCTCTGTCCCTTCCCCTCTCTCTAAAAATAAATAAATAAATAAAATATATTTTTTAAAAGTTTCCAGTTGTTATCCATCTCACTCAGAGAAAAGCCACAGTTTTTCAGGGGCCAACAAATCCTGCCAGTACATCCCCACTCTAGCCTGTTAACTGTCTAACCTCTTCTTCCACCACCTCTCCCTTGCTCACTCCACCAGCCATGTGATCTTCTTGCTGTTCCTCCAGCATCTCATTCTTTTATTTACCACAGGGCCTTTTCATTTGCTGTTCTCTCTGCCTGGAATGCTCTTCCCCAGATATCCATAAGGTCACTCCATCAATTCCTTGAGGTGTCTGCTCAAATGTCACATTATCAATGAGACCTTCCTTAACCACCCCTCCTAAAGCAGCAGCAGCACACTCCCACCCTAGTGCTCCCTATAATTTTTTAAACAGCTTTATTGAGATATAATTCACATGCCATGCAATTCACCTATTTAAAGTGTACAATTCAATGACTTTTAGTGTATTTACAGAATTGTGCACCTATCCCCACTATCAATTCTAGAACATTTTCATTATCCCAAAAGAAATTCTGTACCCTTTAACCATCACTCCCCAATCCTTCCAACTTCCTAGTCCAAGGCAACCACCAATCTAGTATTTTATATTTTATTTTATTATTTTATTTTACTTTACTTTATAGAGAGGGAAAGGAAGGGAGAAAGAGAGGGAGGGAAACATCCATGTGAGAAACATTGATTGGTTGCCTTCTGCAGGTAAGTGCCCCAATTGGAGCCCAAACCCAGGCATGTTCCCTGACCTTTCAGTTTGCAGGATGATGCCCAATAAACTAAACCACACTGGCCAGGGCACCACCAATTTACTTTTTATATATTTGCCTACTATGAACTTGTCACATAAATGGAAAATATAATTTGTAGTCCTTTGTGACTGGTTTCTTAGTACAATGTTTTTGAGGTTCATTGATCTTGTACCCCATATCAGTACTTCATTCCTTTTTATTGTCAGATAATATTCCATTGTATGGATATACCACATTTTATTGCTCCATTCATCAGTTGATGGATATTTAGTTTATTTCAACTTCTTAGCTATTATGAGTAATGTTGTTAAGAACATGTGTATATAAGTTTTTGGGTGGACATATGTTATATAAGTATATACCTAGGAGTGGATCCCCATCATTTTTATCTCACTTTATTTGGGCACTTATTACTATACGATATATTAAATATTTACTTACTTTCTTTTTTCTTGCTTGTCCTTTTCCCACTAGAATATAAGCTCCCTGAAGGCATGATTTCAGTCTGTTTTGTTCACTGCTTAGAACATAGTAGCATGCAATAAATATATGTTGTGTAAATGAAAGAGTGCTAAACTATTAGGGCAAACTGAGGGGAAACCATTAGGTAAGTAAGCTGACTGTATATGCATTAAAAGTGAATTTATGGCAAGAGGTTTAGAATGACAACTTGTAGGAAAATAAGAAAATTCAGAGTCACTACCAGCCTGTGCTTGAGTCAAATAACCTCTTTTTGGCCTCATTTTCTATCCTGTAAAATGTCAGTATTAAACTACTGTTCCTGGTTCCTTCCAGATCCATATTCTATAATTTAATATAAAAATTAACTAGTGACTTGATTTGCTCATTCATTCATTCATTCAACAAATATTTACTTAGTCCTTTCATGAGCTTGACATTATTTAAGAATCTTTTTTAGTATATTGATATTTATAATCTATTTTGACAACAATGGCACCTTTACTAATTTAAATTTCTTTTATTTAAAAAAATTTTTAAACAAATACAGCTAAGTTGGGCTTAAAAAAATAAAAACCATCACTTAATTATGTTAAGTTTCCAAGACAGAAACTGGCAGACCAAAAAAATCAATATCAACATAATAAGCTTATTATTTCTTATTTTTGTGTCTTCTAGTTTCACACAGATATAAAATGTATCACGATCTGAAATAGAGAGGGGGTAAATAGGGTGGGTGGAAAAAAACCTGTGTCAGACTCACTGGCTGTGGCATCTGCATTGAGCATGCACCAGTAGCCGCTATTCTTGCCTCTTCTTGAACTTTTCATGGTTTTCATAGACTGAGGATTGCCTGACAAAAGACAAGCTTCTCTACCATTTCTTTATGCAGGTAATTTATTCCTTAACTTAGCAACATTCCCCAAATATTGGGGGCAGAGAGAGTAAGAAAGTCAAAAAGCCTTTTTCTACTCCTATTCACATTGTGTTAATGAGCAAGCCACACACTTTGTCTCTCATTTTCCTCCTTAGTTAAGATAGTGGGTTTACAGCTTAGACTGCAGTCTCTTCCAGGTTGGACTTGACCATTTGCAGAAGCAGAGCAATCCCAGTAGACAAGAAGCCAAAGGAATAAGGGATTGTATTGTACAAAGGCCTTGCTTTTGCAGAAGAGAGATACTTGCAAAATCACTGGCTAGGCTCCTGGACCAAGCCCCAAAATGTACTTTTTCAGAAGTATTTCTATGATTAAGTCCCAGGGACAGTTTCACATCATCTGCCTACTACATAATTTTAAGAAACCATTTTTGGAGAGCAAAGTGGACCTGGCAAGTAATACACAAATTCTTCATTCAACAAATGTTTGCTTGCTTGTGATTTGTGAGACTGCAACTGGGAGGTGGTTAACATCTTCTCATCCAACCAGGGCTGGGTCTTGTGAGGTAGGTAACACTGGCATGCTCTGTTTCATAAATGAGGAAACTGAGGTTCTGAGATATAAAACAATTACCTTGGATATGATTATACAGGTAATAGACAAAGTCCATGGGCCCCAAAAGACTTGATATCCTTCATCTTGTAAAAATCACTCCAGTTTCATATTTTACATTCATGATGGATCTAGAATATTATCTTTGCATGTGAACTATATAATACATATGAGAAATAATAGATGCTATTATAACAATTCCTTTCAGAACCAAGAAAGAGCTACCTAACCTCTTATAACCAGAGAATTTTGTGGAAAATTGAAAATTCTGACCAAATTCCCTCATATTCAACTACCAAATATCAATTGTAGGGCATCTTTTAAAAAGAAAAATCTCTATTGAACTTTGGAAGCTCTGAGATGCTGTTTTCAAGAAAATTTAGGTAAATAAATTACTCACATTTTGTATGGAGGGGCTTTTAATGTTAAATAAATGCTTCCCCTCCCCATCCATTAATTAATAGATAGTTCCCCTAATATAAACAGTAAACAGGTGATCAGGGCATTCTATGTTACCTTAATTCCCAAAATCTCAGTTTCCTCATTGGCATAATGTGTGGGAAGATCTGTAATCTAGTTCCGCTCTACAGCCTTTTAACTCAATCTTGGGATATAAATTACTCTTTCAAAATAATCCTATATAACCATAAGAAAAAAAAGTTGGCTGTAAACTAATTGTATTTATTGGTCACAAACAACAGAACCAGCTCTTGCTATTGTAAAATAATAATAATAATAAAGAAACTTTGGTTATTGAAGAAAAAGCTGTAGAATGAAGCTCAGAAAAGGGCAGGAACTATGGCATTCAGAGGCTCTAGGTAATAGAAACAAAAAACATTACCTTGAAGATCAGTAAGTTTGACTATTCTGGACCATTGTAAAGCTTTTGCTACTCTGCTCCATTCAAGTTTCAGAGAGACAGCATCCAAGGATTTAGTTTGGGACTTCTGCCCATGCTGTGGCCAGGAGAGGGACAATTCACACATATGATATAAAAAAAAATCACATTATTTCTGATTGTGGGTGAGCACAGATTCCTCCAAGGAAAAGTTGTGTGTTGCTATCAGAAGAAGGGAGTGAAGGCTGGGCAGTCAAAAACAACAGATGTCCATGAACCTGATGTCAGGAATTTGGCCTCTCCATCCCCTTGGAGGGAACTGTGGCATGGGTTTGAGTCTAGGGACAGATACAAATCATGAATAGACAGAAGGATAAACCCTGGATCAAAGCTGTGGCCCAGGCCAGGAAGGGGCAGGCTGGAGCCAGGGAAGGCAGATGAGAGGAGAGGGCACTTGGAGTTCTGAGGGGTGAGCAGCTGTATTTTCTGATACACACTTCATCCAGCCGCCTGTACCGAGAATGCACCACATGGTCAGTGGAATGGAATGTAGGGCAGACACCAGCCCCTCTGAAGCACACAGAAATCTGATACAATGGCTTTAGCCTAATGCACGTCCAGGCATTTTCTCTTATTTAATTCCAAATCTTTGTGACGTCCATAAGAATAAAAATGACCAGGCTGGGTAAAAGGGTCAGACCAGTGAAGCCAGGGTGGGCAAGCCCAAACTGCACACGTAGGTGAGACCAGGGACATTAGCTGAGGGCAGGGAGAAATTGTCCCTTTCTCTTTCTTAAGCTGAGGCTCACCCAACTGGCACCACAGAGGGGTCCTGGTTTGGGTTGGAAGGTGCTGGTATCAGAAAAAGTAGGGGAGGCTACTGTGATAAATGCATAGGGTGCAGTCACATTTGGAGCCAAGGGCTGGAACCAAAGGGTCAGTATCAGCTTCCAAATCTAAGAGGTCCATTTGAGACTATGGTCAAAAATGAGGCTGAAATCAGAAATAGGTCTGGAAACAGTCGGAAGTGGGATGGCTTGAGAAAGTTCAGGATATAAAGTTTCAGCCCAAGGGACCAAAGCCTTATTCTCATTGGATGTTGGTCATATGGCAGGGGCTCAGCAACCAATTAGATCATTTAGTAGTATAGACCTGGGCTGGAATAAAAGGGGCAAATACCATAGGCAGACATGGCATCTGGTCCAGAGCAGGCAGAAACTAGAGGTCTAAAGGCTGGAATCCAGAGTCCCAGAGCTCAGAGAGCCAGCCAGGTGGGCACTAGCCAGTAAAAATGACTTCTGCTCCCAGTGATACCCTCCAAGTGAGGACAACAGGTTCTTGTACTTGCTGGTGATACTTATTAAATGTGAGCCACCTTCTAAGAGGGGAAGTACAGATGCTCAAAGAGAGGAACTCTTTCTGTAAGACAGTGGTTCCCAACCATGGCTGCACACTGGAATAACCTGGAATGTTTTGAATAGGCTAATGCCTGGGATCCATGAACTAGACTAGAGTCTAGTTCAATTAATCAGGGGCACAGTGGAACCTTGGAAAATAGGTTTCACATCCAAAAACATCTGGCAAGTAATGCACAATTACTTGCATTACAAGTAACATTCTTTTGAAGATTTAACACATTCTGAGAAGCTTTTTAGTAAAACAGCCTCGTCCCTCTGCATAAGCCCAAATTTACATATTCATGCAAATTTGCATATTTATGCAAATTAGTTTACATAAATTAAACATGCCGTTTTATTTAACTATATGGAAATAAACATACAAACAGACATGAAACATACAGTTCAATGAGTTTCAATAAATATATACATTCAACAGTTGGTGATCTGGATAAAGGGAATAAGGAAATTCCTTATAGTAGCCTTGGTACTGTTTTATAAGTTGGAATTAAATCAAAATTAAAAGTTACAAAAAGTATACACTTATAATACCATTGCTGAAATTAAGATAGAGAACATTTCATCACTCCAAAAAGTTTCTTGTGCTCTTTTCCAGTCACCCCCAGACTCTCCCCAGAGGCACTCACTATTCTAAATTATTTCTATCACCATAACCAAGTTTTGCTTGTTCTTGTATTTTACATAAATTATGTATAGTATGTACTAGTTTGGGCTTGTTTCTTTCCCTTGGCATAGTTTCTGTTGTTTTGTGAAGCAGTGGTTTATGTTTGTGACATTCATATATGTGGTACTGTGTGAATCAGTAGTTCATTCCTATTATAATTAAAGCTGCTATGAATATTCTTATGCCAGTCTTTTCACGGATATTACTTTCATTCTGTGTGCATGTGCTGACAGATGTTTTATACACACACAGATGCTGAGAAGTCCATCTAGGAATGGAATTATGGCTGTCAGTAACTATCTGTTTAGTGGCAAGTTGTTTTCCAGCTGGCTCACATCTTTGGTGATGATTAGTATTTAAATCTTTTTATTTTATGATTATCTTAGTTGATGTGAAGTGGTACCTCATTATGGTTTTAATTTGCATTTCCTTGATGATTGATAATGTTAAGAACCTTTTCATGTACTCATTGATCATTTATATATCTTCTTTTGTGAAACATTCCTTCAAATCTTTTACCTAATCTTTTTTAGTTTTGTCTTTTTAAATTGTTTATCTTTTTATTATTGATCTATAGGAGTTCTTTATATATTTTGGATATAAATACTTTGTCAGATTGAATTGTGAATATTTTCTTCCAGTCTGCATTGCCTTTCTACTTTCTTATTTTTTTTAAATGTGTCTTTTGATTAGTTAATGTTTTAAGTTTTGTTGAAGTCAAATTTGTCAATTTTCTGATGTCCTGCTAAGAAATTTTTGCCTTCCCCAAGCTCATGAAAATATTTCCCTATATTTTCTTCTAGAATCTTTATTGTTTTCATTTCCAGGTTTAGGTTGACCACCCATCAAAAATCAGTTTTTATTTTTTATTTTGTGTGGTTGCTTAACCCAGAATTTCCCAAACATTTTTGGCCATGAAATCTATTTCTCTACATATCACCTATGTATATCTCACAGAACTATCATCCAAAATACAATGAGAAATAGATGTTTCCCTAGAGGAATCAGTATAACAACCCAAACTGATAAACATGTCCGATACCATCAAATCCATTTATTTTAATTAGGATCAAATGAACAAGACATAAAAGGTAGTAAGTTAAAGTGACTTTGTAGTAGGTTCAGTGAGGGTGTAGTACACTTTGCATAGCTAGGATAGAACTGTTTTCAATTAGGCTTGAAACCATAAATATTCAAAACATGAAAAACTATCAAATGTCAACTAACTTTTCTACCAATAAACTAGCTCCTGATCAATTACTCAAATGCTTTCTTTGTGAGTCCTTGGGGATAAGGACCATGACCCATGCATGTCTTTTTCTCTTAGCACCCAAAACAATCCTGGGCATATATTAAAATACAATATTTCTCAAAGTACATACAACAAAATGTTAAGTTATTCTTTTGGTGGTGGCACTATAGTTGACTTTTTTCTTCATTTTTAAGTCTCCATATTATAATTTTCAAAAGTAAAACTGAATTATTTTTAAAATTAAAAATATATATTTTTAAAATACTGATTGGGAAGGACTATTAAGTCTCCATTAGGAGGGAAAAAAGAAATGTTTAATCTTGTCATTGTTTAAATACTTCCCAAGTTTAACATTAATACTAAGACTCAAAAATTCTGTCCAAGTTTGAGAAACATAAATGAAGGACTAAGTGGATATAAGCAATTGTATATGTTTTGCAAATGCTTATAGCCAGCAACAGAAAATAAGAAAATATATAACTGACATGTAAGTTATATTTGTATAACTTACAAATATATATATATATATTTATTTAAAGCAAAAATATATGCTTTACAAAATGGGCCTGAGGTACTGATTACTGCTAGATGAGAACATTTGAACATTTGATCTGCTGCCTCAGTATCTAATTTACCTTCAAACACCAAATATTCAACTTCTAAGTTGATGGTTATAAAATATTGATAGAGGAATCCTATTAGGATTCCTTTACCTCAAATAATTCCTTTTAAAAAGCTGAGGGGGTGTGTGTGTGTGTGTGTGTGTGTGTGTGTGTGTGTTTAATAATCTGTAGTGGCTCTAAGAATAACCAAATCTTGGGTCAGAGTATTCATTGTGTTTAATCTGTCACTGGGACAGTTATATCTTGTAGACTATTTGAAATGTGATTAGATTTGTGTTTGCCCTTTTTTTAAGGCACTTTATACTTTACTTGTACTCACTACACAACCCTGCACTGAAGTAGAATCCTGAGAGGGTGCCCACAGTAAAACCTTGACTAATAAGGTTATGGTGCAGGACAACTTGTTACCATATGCAAAAATTTACAGCCACAAGTGAGGGGTTTTCTTTTACCATCAGAATGTTAAGCAATTTTTCTACATTATTTTCTTATAAACAGAGCACACTTTTAAAACTAAGAAGAAAAAGAAAAACGGTGATGTGGAATGTAATAAAATATCTGTTGTTCTATTTTGTAGTTTCGATGTGGTAAAGCATTGTTGGAATACCTAAGTGATTGCTGTTTACTTATTTTATTTTTTTGATTAATATGCAAAATGAAAAGAGAGAATACTTTTAGGTTTAAAAAGAGTACTGCAGATGACAGATTTCAGTAATTGCTCTAGCACACTACAAAGGATTAATTTTACAGCAAGAAACTTGGGGTAACCTGCCTAAATATTTCATTCATGTGACTGAGTGGGTTGAAGGTGGGATGGTTGGGATCGGCTTAGCAGTAGGAGTGACTGTGTCTTGGCTGGGCTAAGGCTTGATTTCTCACTTGTAGTCTCAGACTGTATAGAACAGTCTACTCATGGCCTGTGCTCTCCTGTGGAATGTGTGCTCTTGCCCTTCAGGTCAAGGCTATCTTAAAATGAGAAGGATAGCAACAGTCCTAGAGTCAGTCATTTAAAATAAAGATTGCTGGTTGGCCCAGGCTACTAGGTGAAAGAGAAAGGATAATGGTCTTGGGAAAAGCCCAGACAGAATTCTTTCAGATTTTATTTTCACAAATGCCCTGACTTTAGCCAGCAGTTCCTGTTCCAATGAACTGGGCACTAGATAGCAGAGGATTAGGAAGAAATGAGAATGCTAAGGCTCCAGAGAGTAAGGAGGATGTTAGTATAAACTATATTGCTCTGGATCTCAGCTGAATTCTCATTTGGGTTCAACAAATTGACCTGAGATATCACTGCCTCTTCCATTCTTTTAAATACTTTTTCAATAATGAAACATTTATGCTTTCAGTAGTTACATGAATTTTGGAAATAATCAAGCCCATTCAATTCTAATCAAGCTGGGCCAATAATAACTTACATTTGGACAGTGTGTTTCATTCCACAGGGTGCTACAACAATGCCTTGTTTCATATAGTCTTCAGGACAACCCCTGATGTAGGTACTTTTATTCTCAAATTGTAGAGGAGAAAATTGAGGTTAAGAAAGTTAAGGGATACACAGAGTTACAAAACTAGTAGGTTACAGAAGTGAAACTTGAATCCAGATCTTCTGATTCCAAATTCATTGCACTTTACCCTACATCTGAGGCTCTGTTTTTAATTTAAAAAAATTGAGGCACTACAAGATAACCTAATTAATTTTCATTCAAAACCACATAATCTTGTGCTGAGGACAATTTAAAAAGAGGATTTCCAAAACATTTTGCACAATGCCATCCTCATGAGAAGTGTGTGTGATTTCCTAATAAGTAAGTGCATGTTTCTTCTATATTTCCAGATACATGGTTGGATTTTTAAAAGTTCCATTATTTTATTGTCACAAATGGTAAGACTTTAAAGTGCTTAGTATATTTACTTCCATAAAAATCATTATGCAGGAAAAAATATTGGAGAGAAAAGCTATTTAACAGCTGTGAAAGGGAAAATTGCAAAGAACCTCTAAAGGCACATAATACCAGACTTGTGGGCTACTTTACTTTTGCAAAGTAAAATCTTGAATAACAAAAAATATTAGCATAATAATATTTATATTTATACATTAAAAAGAACCTCATTATACTTGGAGATTATATTCTAGAAATTCCATTTTAATAAAAAATATGAAAGAAGGTTCTTCTGATTCATTTTCTTCCTCCTGTTTTTGGTCTTTCATTATTTGTCCCACCTTTCTTTTGGATACACTGTAAAGTAGCAAACCAGGCTATAATGGTGTTACATCAAGATGAAAGTGTCCCAGGTCTTGCTTCAGTACCACATATGTTAAATCAAAATGACACAGACAAGATCAACATGGCCCCTGTGCAAGGATGACTCTCAATTTCATGAAGTGTTCCATATTTTTAAAGAGATGAAGAGAGTAATAAGTAAAAATTGGTAGTTACAAACTAGTCACAAGGATGTAAAGTACAGCATAGGGAACACAATCAATAATATTATGGTAACTATGTATGGTTCCAACTGGGTACTGGGAATATCAGGGGGAATGCTTTGTAATGTATATGATTGTCTAACCACTATGCTGTACATCTGAAACCAATACAAAATAATACTGAAAGTAAACTATAATTGAAAAATAAAAAAGAATGCATCAGAGGAATTTAAAAAGATGGAAAGAAAAGTGTTCCAACTGGTCAAGATAGAGGCATAGGTAAACACACCTCACCTTCTTGCACAACTACAGAAAAAATTACAACTAGACTACAAAACAAATATCACCCAGAATTGTCAGAAAATCGAGATGTATGGATGTCCAACAATCTAAGGATTTAAAGAAGCCATATTCATTCATATGGGTAGGAGGAGCGGAGATGCGCAGAGGCACAGAGAGACATCAAGAGGTAGAGAGACCTGGAGAAGTAAATGAAATGGAGATAAGCAACCTATCAGATGCAGAGTTCAAAACACTCGTTATTAGGATGCTCAAGGAACTCACTGGGTACTTCAATAGCATAAAAAAGACCCAGGCAGAAATGAAAGTGACATTAAGTCAAATAAAGAAAAATCTACAGGGAGCCAATAGTAGAGGGGATGAAGCCAAGAATCAAATAAATAATTAGAAACATAAGAAAGAATAAAGCATTCAATTAGAACAGCAAGAAGAAAAAATAATTAAAAAAATGAGGATAGTAAAAGGTGAAAGATTTATATGATCTCAAGAGAAACCAGAGTATTAGGTTAAGGAGCCTTTGACACATCTTCAAACGTACCAACATCCAAATCATAGGGGTGCCAGGAGGAGAAGAGAAAAGCAAAAAATTGCAAACTTATTTGAAAGAAAACTTAATGAAAGAAAACTTCCCTAATTTGGTGACGGAAATAGATATACAAATCCAGAGAGCACAGAGTCCCAAACAAGATGGACCCAAACAGGACCATAATAGAATCTTAAAAGCGGCAAGAGAAAAGCAGAGAGTTACCTACAAGGGAGTTCCCAAAGGCTTTCAGCAGATTTTTCCAGCCCTGGCTGGTATAGCTCAGTGGACTGGGTGTGGGCCTGTGGACCAAAGGGTTGCTGGTTTGATTCCCAGTCAGGACACACCCCTGGGTTGTGGGCCAGGCCCCCAGTAGGGAGCACATGAGAGGCACACATTGATGTTTCTCTCTCCCTCTTTCTCGTCCCCTTCTCCTTTCTCTCTAAAAAAAAAAAAAAAAGACTTTCAGCTGATTTCTTAAAAGAAACTTTGCGGGCTAGAAGGGACTGGCAAGAAATATTCAAAGTGATGAAAAGCAAGGACCTATAACCTGGATTACTCTATCCAGCAAAGCTATCGTTTAGAATTGAAGGGCTGATAAAGTGCTTCCCAGATGAGGTAAAACCAAAGGAATTCTTCATCACCAAGTTGTTATTATATGAAATGCTAAAAGGAATTATACAAGAAAAAGAAGATCAAAACTATGAACCTTAAAATGGCAATAAATTCACAACTATCAAAAACTGAATCTAAAAAACAAACTAAGCAAACAAGCTGAACAGGAACGGAATCATAGATATGGAGATCATTTGATGGGTTATCAGCTGGGAGGCAGAAGGAGGAGAATAGCAGAGAAGGTGCAGGGATTAAGAAGTACAAATTGGCAGGTACAGAATAGACAGGGGGATGTTAAGAACAATATAGGAAATGGAGAGGCCAAAGAACTTATATGCTTGACACATGGACATGAACTAAGGGGGGCATTGCTAGAGGGAATGAGCGTACCAGGTGGAGGATGGCTAAGGGGGGAAAATTTGTACAACTCTAATAGTATAATCAATGAAATACATTTTTAATAAAAAGTGTTCCATCAGGGCCATAACTGATCATTGAGTGGCCCGACACAGGTGTGCTATAGGAGCTCAGAGCTGATTGTTAAATGTACAGCATTAATTTCTCATAACTAAATAGTAATTCTGAAAGAAAGAAAGAAAGAAAGAAAGAAAGAAAGAAAGAAAGAAGGAAAGAAAGAAAGAAAAAGAAAGAAAGAAAGAAAGAAAAGAACCAAACAAGGTCAGATAAATTTGGTCATGCTGAGAATTTGACAATGGCTTGTTCAAAGCATAATACTAATCTGATCAACCATTTTCATCATCATTCGCATAGTCAACATATTTTCCTTTTAATTGTCTTTACTTTATTATTATTATTGGAAATAATAAAAATGCATTTTATTTGAAAATAATAATAAATTACCAACAGATATAAATGCATTTATATCTGTTTGATTCTGAATTTCCAGTTATTATACCTGATTTAAAATATTTCCTGCATTGCATTGAAAGACACACCAATCCTACTGTAGGGATTAGTTAGGTTAAAAGCCCTGGGGGACTCCTAATTCCAACTGCTGGCCAAGGCAGAGCTGACAAGATTTTGTTCTGACAAATTTCTTGTCGTGGGAAGTTTGTTAGTAGAGGAGCTTCTGGAAAGCTCTAGCATCAGGGGTGCTGGGTTGTATTTCTGGTTTTGCCATTTAATGAACCATGTCACTTTTGGTTAGTCATTTCGTCATTTAAAACCTCATCTGAAAATAGAGATAATTTCATGTTTCTCTGATTCTGATACATGTTTTCCTCCAAATTTTATTATTCCTGAAATGGGATGTGTCTAAATAAATTTGTCAGCTTCCAGGTTCAGTATGCATGCCCCAGTATGGAACATAACTGTAATTTGTGAATGTAGGGAGAACTTAGCAGATTCCATAGAAGGTACAATATCGGTTCACTTCATATCACTTCAGATGAGTTATTTGCACTTGATGACACCACACATGTTTATCTGTATTTTATCTTAATAATACATTTATATTAGTCTAAGTAAAGTGAACCTTTGTCACTGGAGGACTGATGAAACCATATTTTCTTTCTAGTGAACAACAGACACTCTCTCCCAAGCTACTGTGACATGTTTAAGGTTGCATATCTTACCCAAACCATCCCAACTGGGATGATTCTGCAGCAGTTTTGAACTTCGGGCCAGAGAACCAAAGATTCTGACCCTCCTGGTGACAAAAATAAAATTTCCTGTCCGGCAGCCAAAAATACCTGTTCCCCTGTCTGAGGAAATAAGATGATGTTAAAAAAAAAAGCCAAGATAAGAGGCAGAGAGAATGCGGCCCACTTGCAGTCTCTAATTCCAGGGTCTCTGGCATCTTGCAGTTTGGTCATGTGAATCAGTAAAGGTTTCTGTTAACTGTAACCAAATGCAAACAGCAAAACTGCTCCCAACTAATACAGCTGATCCTCATTAAAAAATAACACTTGAATTTTAGCTGTGGGAAGTACCACATGTATTTTCTCTAAAAATTGGGATATAATTCACATACCATAAAATTCACCCTTTTTAAGGTATACAAATCAGTGGTTTTTAGCACAGTGAAAAGGTGTGCAACCATCACCACTATCTAATTCCAAAACATTTCATCATCTGCACAGAGAAAGCCTACGTTCATTAGAAATCACACCCCATTCCCTTCCCTTTTCCTTTCCCGACCACCAATATACTTTCAGCACAGGGACTTTTCATTCCCCATTTAAAGACATGGAAAAGGAGACCCAGACATTTTAGTGGCTTTCTTAAGGTTTTCTTAAGATACCAGAGCTGGGATTAGAGCCTCTTAAACCATTCTGACTCCCTTACGTGGATATGTTTATGCCCAATTTATTTCCTCAGGTTATTATTTGTTTACTACTGAAAATGGAGGAAGGGTTTAAAACAGCCACTTGTAAAAATAGCGTTAGTTTGTTCTGAGAGGTCAATTTACTGAGAGATGACTTGCTTGAATTTTGTTAATGTTATGCTGTCTTTTTTTAAAAGTATATTTTATTGATTATGCTATTACAGTTGTCCCATTTTTTTCTCCCCTTTATTCCCCTCTGCCCAGTACTCCCATTCCCTCCAGCATTCCCCTCCCCCTTTAGTTCATGTCCATGGGTCATACATGTAAGTTCTTTGGCTTCTCCATTTCCTATAGTATTCTTAACCTCCCACTGACTATTTATATTATGCTTTCTTAATGAATGAGATCACTTCTGTTTACTTCTCTGCAACTGAAACCCACTTGACCTCCCAGGAAAGAATCAACTGCTATTGAGTTGAAATTGACTTTCTTATAAATCTAAGGAAGAAAACAAGTTTTAGTCCCCATCAGAGCCATATATCTTAAGTATAGTAATTTTGTTTTAGTCTATTAAGCTTCTGATCAGGACAAATAAACCTTATATGAAACTAGGCAGAATTCAATAGGATTAGAAAGAGGAGGTCAGAGAGAAGATGCGGATATTACATTTTGAGTCATCTGGAGTTCAAACTAACTTGGAGCTTTTTTTCTTTTTTTGCCAGATATCATTTTAATAAGTCATTGGCTACCGACGGCTTTAATCTAATTCTAGAAACCAATAAATCACAATCTAATTGTGAAATGATGAAAGGCTGATTTGAAGAAATAAATTTGTTTACATGAAATTTTGTCCAAGTTCAGTTTTGTAGAAGAGTCAGAAATATCCAATCTTTACTTCAGAGGCAAAAATGCATCTGGACCTACACATCCAGATAGCCGGGTATGTATCTTCCTTTGTGTGCCTTGCTTTTCTGTGTCTGGAAGTCTATTTCTGTCAATGTGGATAATACCAGGCCTGCCCATCTAGCCTCTGGTGCCCCGCAGGGTAAAGAGCTGGAGAACAGCAAGTCCCTAGAACAATTGGGGAGACTGTTCACAGTTTTGGCTGCCTGTATCACTGCTCTGCCAGTCTGTTTTAAGCATTTAGGAAACACCCAGTCTTTACAGAAACATGAACTTTTCTCTAGAGAACAAAAATGAATATAAAATAAATTTTCTTCAAAGCTGAGAACAGAAGCCTTCACTCTCCTGTCTAATTTTCCTGCCTCTCAGTCCTGTTGGCATCAGGAGACCCAGTGCTCATATGTGCTGGGAGGAAGGAGGAAAGAGACCCGACCCTGGACATACTGGGTCTAACAGTCTCTCTCACTAAGCCACAGTGGTCTTCAAGCCTCTGTCCTTTGTCCACACTGTTACTCTACTGGGATACCCACAGTTCACTTTTCTTAAGACTGACTCCCTACTTGTCCTAGATGCAGCTTCTGCTATCCTCCTGGGAAGTCTTCCTAATCCCCCTCAGCTGCAGCCTGTTAGGCCCTTCCTCGGTGCTCCTCTAGTGTCCACTCAATTCTGTTTTGCATCCTTCTGTTATGATGACTGTTGTACTGTTATTACCTTTACTTAGAAAAATCTGTCTTCCTTATTAAATTGTTTCTATGGGGTCCGGACTATCATGTTTATCTCTGTATCCTCAAAATTCGATATTATAGTTGGCTTGTAGCAGGCATTTTATTTGTTTGAAAATATGTACCTACTGTGTGCCTGGTACTGTGTAGGGTGCTAAAGCTAATCAGTGTATAGTGCTTAGTGAATGAGTAATCTCTCACCCCTTGGTTCTTTGCCATCTCCTGCTGTGTAGTGAGAAAGAGAGCTTACCAGGTGGGTTGGGACCAAGGCTTGGAGGGAAAGGACAAGAGTGGTATCCCTCACTATTCTTTTCTGCATGCATTGACTGCTTACTGTGTGCCTAGCACTGGGTTTAGGGTTTTATGTGCTTTCACATACTTAACTCTTTGATCTCAGCCCTATCTTTATTCCCACTTTGTAAATAAGGTAACTGAGGGCTAGAAGATGTTATTTGCCCAAGGTCACAGGGCTAGGAAGTGCAGCTAGGATTCAAAGCCAGGCATTGTCACTATACTATACTATATTATACTGTACCATACAGTAGTCCTTTTTTATCCATGTTCCAAGATTCCCAGTAGACACAGAAAGTATGGAACTCTACATATACTATGTTTATGTCTTATACATACATACTTATGATAATGTTTAATTTATAAATTAGACACAGTAAGAATTAACGATAGCTAGTAACAAAATAGAACAATTATAATAAAATACTAATAAAAGCTACGTGAGTGTGGCCTCTCCCTCCCTCTCAAAATAGCTTACTACATAGCATTTGCCCTTCTTCTTATGATGTAAGATGATACAATGCCTCCATGATGAGATGAAGTGAGGTACATGGAATGAGGTACAATTTAAAACTTATGAATTGTTTATTTCTGGAATTTTCCATTCAATATTTCCAGACCACATTAACCATGCACAGGTAACTAAAAATCACAAAAAGCAAAATCACAGATAAAGGGGGACTACTATTTCCTACTGTAATATGTAGTATAATAATATAATATACTGTACTGTGCTATACTATATAACTGGTGAGGGATGGAGAAGACGTGTGTTTTTCTGATCTCCATTAATTGAACTTCTTTTCATCCCCAAGAGGGATACCCCTCAGATGGAGCAGACTCAGGGCGTGGACTCAGAGAAGCCAGCTCCAGCCACCCATCACTCTGCCATGGAGCAGCTAGGGGCTCTCATGCCGTTAGTAGGTGGCGTGGAATGATGGATAACCATCCAGTCTCTGAACTCAACTTTCTGTATGTGAGTCCTGCCTCTACAATGTCTTAGTTCTAGGACTTAGAGTGAGTCCATGAATCCCTGTTTTCTTACCTGTAAAAAGGGGAAAGACAGACTAGAAGAGGGTGATCGACCATCTCAGCTTGCATAGGACTGCCGCAATTTTAGTAGAAAATCCTGTCCTCTAAAAAACCCATTAGTCTCATGCAAACCAGGATGGTTGGTCACAAGCTAACTGTTGTGCTTCAGGATTTGCGGGCTATAAGAGGCCCATCTGAGTTCAGTGTTATCAGGCATGGCTATTGAAGAGTGTTCTGCAGCAGCTCTCGCCAGTTAGCCTACATTAGAATCACCTGGAGGGCTTGTTATACCACAGATTCCTGGATCCCACCTCCAGAGTATTCCATTCAATAGGTCTGAGGTACAGCCTGAGAATTTACATTTAAAAAATTTTCCAGATGTTGCTGCTGTTAGACCCAGAACTGCACTTTAAAAATTACTAGTCTATGCATTTAAAACTTGATGTTATTAGCAAAGAAACAAAACTGTACTTGAATAGAATTTAAATTTCAGCTGCTAGGATGAGAAGGTGAAATTCCATAAATATTTCATTTTATTTGTGCTCTACTTCAAAGCTACCTGAATTGGTGTTAAGATGGGAATAGTCCAGAGGAAGATATGTGAATAGTTGTGCTAAATACAATAGATTTGTTGGTTAACCAATAAACAAAGTAAATTGGATATGAGATGTAAATTTTGAGGGAGACATCACATTTGCCATAATTTTGTTCTCCAGAAATCTTTGTTCTCCACTATCTGGAAATTTTTGTTCAATTTACAATGCAACAATAAATCATTCTATCAGTTTTAAAGCAATGTTTAGCCCCACTTTCTTATTTCCTAATTGGCTGAACAGTTGCAAAATCAGATTATATAGTATTGAAGATAATAAAAAACATTATTTTCCCTACAGATTTCCATAAATCACTCTGTGTGTTAAATTTAACTTGGCTATTTATTTTTTTATTATCAAAGAAGGCCCCAAAGCAATCTTTACTCTTGAAGTGATCACTTCTTGTGATGACTGCATCTCTCATATAAATCCCTTTTTTGAGAGTAGCACCCAATGCTTGTGCCTGTGCCACCAGACCTTCCCAGCAACCATAGTTTAGGATGGTCTCCTCACAAGCTGGCTGATTTGTCCCAGGAATTTGGAATTGTGAGCTAAAAGACAGAGACTGAGAGATCTTCACAGCTTCTTCACATCAATGGTATAGCTCTAGTCACAAGGTCTTTCTGCCTTCATTTCCCCAGGTATAAAATGTGGGCAGATAATAGTATCTACCTCACACAGCTGATGTAAGGATTGAATGAGTTAATACATGTGGAGTTCGTAGGGCAGTGACTGATACACACTAAGAGCTTCTTAAGTGTGACAGCTTTTCTTTTCTTTTTTTCTAATCGATTGATGAATGTATTTTTTAAAAGATTTTATTTATTTATTTTAGAGAAACAGGAAGGGAGGGAGAAAGAGGGGGAGTGAAACACTGATGTGTGAGAGATACATCAATTGGTTGCTTCTCACATGCCCCCAACCCGGGACCTGGCCTGCAACCCAGGCATGTGTCCTGACCAGGAACTGAAGTGGTGACCTTTCAGTCTGCAGGCCGGCACTCAGTCCACTGAGCCACTCCAGCCAGGGCTATTTAAAAAATTTTTTTTTAAATTGATTTTTACAGAGATATCAATTTGTTGTTCCATTTATTCATGCATTCTTTGGCTATGCCCTGATTGGGGATCAAACCCCCAACCTCAGTGTATTGGGATGACACTTTAACCAACTTAGCTACCAGGCCAGGGAAAGTCTGATAGCTTTTCATGTTGTTACTAACTCCTGCTGCTCAAGTCCCTAGAAATGACAAGGCTCTTGTCCTTCCTAAACCTCAGTGGTTTAACTTCTTGGCTTTCATGAGATGATACAGTGGTCTCCCAAAATATTCCTCTATGGCAGAATAATGGCCTCCTACATATATCCATGTTGTAACCCCTGGAATCTATGAATCTGCTACCTTACATAGTAAAAAGATGTGATTAAATTAAAGATTTTAGCATCAGGAGATAATCGTGGATTATCTGGGTGGGCCCAAGGGAATCACAAGGGTGTTTATAAGAGAAAGAGGAGGATGTAGGCTCAACAAGATGTGATGATGAGAGCAGAGTCAGAGAGATTGGAAGATGCAATGCTTCTGGTTTTGAAGATGGAGGAAGGGACCACAAGCAAAGAAATATAGGCAGTTTCTAGAATCAGAAAAAACAACAACAAAAAGGGAATGGATTTTCCCCTAGAGCCTCTAGAAGAAACGCAGAACTGCTGACACCCTATTTTTAATCCAGTGAGACCTATTTTGGATCTTTGGCCTTCAGAAATGCAAGATAATAAAATTGTATGGTTTAAACTACAAAATTAGCGGTATTTTGTTACAGCAGCAATAGCAGCAGCAGGAAACTTACACAAGACATAAACTAGGCAACTGGATTATGTTACTCATAATAAATGAACAAACAAACAAACAAACAAACAAACACTTTAACCACAGCAGCTCTACAGTTACTGAAAGTGTCTGAAGTATAGATAGTCTGAAGTCTCTGATGGATGTTTCTTCAGCTTCTTATAGCATCTATGAGGATCACCAGGTGGTACTGGTTTGAGGGGGGGTCTAAGGTAGATTTATTCACATGCCTGGCACCCTGGCAGGGACAATTGGAAGGCTAGGCCTTTCTCTCTCTCCATGTAGTATCAGGGATTCTCCACATGATCTTTCTAGCATGATAGCTGGACTTCATACATGGCAGCTCTGAGTTCTAAGACTGGGCATTACAAGAGAACCAGGCAAAAGCTGTAAGATTTCTTATGAGCTAATCTTATAGTTCCCAGAAAGTCACTTCCATCAAATTTTACTGGTTAAGAAGCAGTGTGTGGAGTCAGTTCCACCAAAAAAAGCATTTGGATAGGAACAAGGGAGGGATGCTTTTCCCAAAGCAAGACTGGAGATACTATTACCAGTGGTGGAGAAAGGATGCCAGGATCTAAACAGCTGGAGTCTTCTAAAGAAGCTATAGAAGCCAGCCAGTTGAGACTAGAGAAGAGCAACCTCCATAGCCAACTTACTGAAAAGAGTGAGTCTATAGCTTAAAGAAATAAAATATGCAAAGTAATGTTGAATGAATGTTGAAAACTACAGTTTCATTCTTTGTTTCATATTTAAATTACTTTTGTTCTGATAAAATAACAGTATCAAAATAAATAAAAATAGTCAAGATCCCACCACACTGGCACATAGTTTTGAGTTTTCTCTTTTCCTTCCAGTCCATAACTTTGGTATACATATTTTCCCACATGTTAACTAATTTGTCAATTGATGTTTAGGATACCCACACAACTGGGATAGTCTAAAGTATGGTGCCCTTATTTACCACTCCATGAAAGTTTAATATAAATTCAGTAAGCTTGTTGAGATTTTTCCTTTATTGTACAAACTGCAATAGTTTTAAAAGATTTTAAATAAACAATTTGCATATTACCTATTAGTCTTGGTTCATATACAGTCATGCTTTTTTTCAAAGTTGGAATCACATAGTTTTGCATTCCTTTTTTGTTATTTTTTAAATTATAGTTTATTGTTTATGCTATTACAGTTGTCCCAGTTTCCTCCCCTTTGTCCCCCTATATCCAGTACTCCCCACTACCTCAGGCAATCCCCACACTGTTGTCCATGTCCATAGGTCATGCATATGTGTTCTTTGGCTCCTCTATTCCCTATGTTGTACTTTATATCCACATGACTCTTCTGTAATTACCAATTTGTACTTCTTAATCCCTTCACATTTTTTGCCCATCCCCTGATGCCACTCCCATCTGGTAACCATCAAAATGTTCTCTATATCTATGATTTTGCTTCTGTTCTGCTTGTTTGTTTAATTTGTTTTTTAGATTCAATTGATGATAGATACATATTTATTGCCATTTTGTTGTTCATATTTTTGATATTCTTCTTAAAGAAGACCCTTTAACATTTCATATAATAATGGTTTGGTGGTGAGGAACTCCTTTAGCTTTTTCTTATCTGGGAAGCTCTTTATCTTTCCTTCAATTCTAAATGACAGTTTTATAGGTAGAGTAATCTTGATTTTAGGTCCATGCTTTTCATTACTTCGAATGTTTGTTGCCAATCACTTCCAGCCTACAAAGTTTCTTTTCAGAAATCAGCTGACAGTCTTACAGGAGCTCCCTTGTAGGTAACTCTCTGACTTTCTCTTGCTGCTTTTATGATTCTCTCTTTGTATTTAACCTTTGGCATTTTAATTATGATGTGTCTTGAGGTGGGCCTCTTTGGGTTCATCCTGTTTGGGATTTTCTGTGCTTCTTGGACTTGTATGTCTATTTCCTTCATCCAGTTAGGGAAGTTTTCTGTCATTTTTTCAAATAGTTTTCCAATTTCTTGCCCTCTCTTTTCTTTTTCATGCATCCCCATGATGCAAATGTTGGTACACTTGAAGTTGTCCCAGAAGCTCCTTACACTATCCTCATTTTGGGGGATTCTTTTTTCTTCTTGCTCTTCTGACTGGTTACTTTTGTTCCCTTATATTCCAAATCATTGATCTGATTCTCAGCTTCATCCACTTTACCTTTATTTCTCTGTAAATTGTTCTTTATTTCAATTAGTATGTCCTTTATTTCTGACTGGATCTTTTTTATGATGTTGAGATTCTCACTAAGTTAATTAAGCATCCTTGTAACCCGTGTTTTTAACTCTGCATCTAGTAGATTGCTTTTCTCCATATTGTTTAGTTCTTTTTTGGAGTTTTGCTCTGTTCTTTCATTTGGGCCATGTTTCTTTGCCTCCTCATTTGGTGGTTTCCCTGTGTTTGTTTCTATGTGTCAGCTAGAGCTGCTACATCTCCCAGGCTTGATAGAATGGCCTAATGTAGTAGGTGTCCTGTAGGATCCAGTGGCACAGCCTTCCCTATTACCCAAGCTGGGAACTCAAGGTGCACCCACCATGTGGGCTGTGAATACCCTCCTATTGTAGTTAAGCCTTGATCACTGCTGGCATATCCAAAGACAGCCACTGCCTCTGTTCTATCTGGTGCACATAGCCTAAGCTATAAAGAAATCTGCAGATGGCTACTACTTGTGCTGGGGTTGGAGATTACCAAGAGAGGCCAAACTATAAACCAATGCCAGCTGCTGCTAATGCCTAGCCTGGGTCAACTTAGTGAGAGGTATGGGGCTCACTAAAGCCAGATGCTGCTTGTTTGAGAGAATTTTAAAAAATCTGAAGCATGGGTCAAGACAAGCCATTTGTATGAACAAGGCACTGGAAACAGCTTGGGTAGGCCCAAAAGTAGACCAGCACTTCAGAAAATCATCAGGGTGGAGCAAACAGTGTGAGCCAGGTTGATGGAGTCTCAGATATGGCGCCAACCTGCCAGCTCTGTGGCTCTGTGAGGGCAGGGTTCAGGAGAGGAGCAATGGCCTTTGCCAGCATTTCTGTCTGGAAGAAAGCTGACTCCCCAGCTTTTGCCTTGATGCCAGATAATTCAGTTTCTCCCTGTGTGTCTCTGATACCTTTCAATCACTGCACTGGAGCTCAGAAGTAGTGAATCTGAGTAAGTCTGTGTATAGGCCCTTTAAGAGGAACTGCCTGGGATTCCAGAAGTTCCTGTCTTCCACAGCTTCAATCCTCGCAGGTTTTTACAGCCGGAAGTTACGGAGACTTATCCTTTTGACACTGGAAACCTGAGCTGAGGGGCATGGAGTGGGGCTTGGACCCCTCACTCCTGAGATATCCCTTCCAATTTTTATCTGCCACACAGATAAAAACAGCCCATTCCATGTCTCTGCCCTTGCTACCAGTGTCAATGTGATTTCTTCTTTAATTCCATAGTTGTAGGACTTCTATTCATCTCAATTTCTGGTGGTTGTGATTATGGTTGTTCTATAGTTTAGTTGTAATTTTGATGTGGTTGTGTAAGGAAGCAAGCCATGTTTACTTATGCCACCATCTTGACTAAAAGTCCTTTTTTTTTTTTTAATAACTGAATGCTAGCCCTGGCTGGCGTAGCTTAGTGGATTGAGCGCAGGCTGTGAACCAAAGTGTCGCAGGTTCGATTCCCAGTCAGGGTACATGCCTGGGTTGCAGGCCATGATCTCCAGCAACCGCACATTGATGTTTCTCTCTCTCTTTCTCTCTCCCTTCCCTCTCTAAAAATAAATAAAATAAAATCTTAAAAAAATAACTGAATGCTAACCATAATCTTTCGTTTTTCATTTAGGAAGTCTTGAAACCAATGTTTAATACTTATATAATATTCCATCTAGTGGTGAAGCATAATTTCCTAATGCTAACCTTTATTGTTAGGTTGTTCCCATTTCCAATTTTCAGGCACAAAATTTTACTCTTTTTCAAATCAGGCCAACCTAATTCCTAGAAATGAATCCTCAAAGCAATGATGGCCTTGACTAGTCTGAATGTGTCCCTATGCATGGCAAGCATTGCTGTATTCTGTCTAGTCCACATAAATTGAGCCTATGGTCATGCTACTGGCAATTAGACTGTACAAGCTTTCCACAACCTTGGCAGTACTGTGTATTATTTTTAAAAACAAAGCACAGTGAGGTGGTAAGAATGGATTTAATAGGCATAAAATGGTATCTGTCTTTCTTGAACTGTTTATTTTTCTACTGTTTTTTACCCCAGCTTTTCATTTAAAAATTTTTTAAACTTAGAAGTTAAAAGAATAATACATTAAACCTCATATCCTCTTTACCTAGATTCACCAATTGTCAGCATTTTGCTACATTTGCTTTTTCTCTCTTTCTCTCTCAGCATACACACACACACAATTTTTTTGCTGAACCACTTGAAAGTTGCAAACATCCTGACACATTATCCCTAAATACTCCATCATGTGTCTCCTACATAACCAAGAAGTCATTATCACACACACAAAAATTTAACATTGATACAAAACAGAATCTAATATATATTACATAAGCAAATTCCTCAATAATCCCAGTATGTTTTTTAAAGCTGATTTTTAAAATCTATGATTCAATTAAGGTTCACACATTGCATTTGTTTGTCACATCTCTTAGCTTTCTTTTAGACTAGAAAAGTGCCCGGCTGTATTTCTAACTCAGAGATTCATTCTTTTTCTTTCTTTTTTTTTTTGAAGAGTCCTGACTACTTGTTTCATAGTATATACCACATTGTGGTTTTGACACTTTGTAGCCTCATGATTAAAGTCAGATCAAACATTTTGGTTAAGAACACTATATATGCGGTGATGTATGTGTCCATTGTATCCTACCAGGACACACATAATGTCAGGTTGTCCAATTACTGGTCATGCTAAGTTTATCATGGGGTTAAAGTAGTACCTGTTGTAAAAGTACCTTTTCCCTTCAAAATTAATAAGTAATCCATGGAGGTGATACTTGGAGATTGTGTGAATATCATGTTCCACAACAACATTTCACCCAGAGTATCTGGGTTCTATTGACATGCTTTCCAATTGGTTATTACATTGGTGGATACTAAATGATTTCTAATTCAATTATTATTCCTCTTACATATTAGCTAATATTCTCTGTATAAATGAGCTATATCTCCTTTTAAAATTTCAACACAGTGTTATAATCCATTAGGGTTGTTGGTTTTTTGAGGGTCAAATTGTCCCAGATTTGGTTGGTAAGGACTACTTGAAGCTAACTCTTGTGCCCTTTTGAAAAGCTGCCATTAGTCTTTCAGCACTTCTTTGCTTTTTGGCATAAAAAGGCTTTATAGATTCACCTTGGGCTTTCACTGACCTAGACCTGGAATGAGCAGTTTCTCTTAGGAAACCTGATTCCTTTCAGTGGGATAGTAAACAAAATCTGGATGTCAGTTATGCTCACTGCTACTGGGGTATCACTGCTTTTAAGTCCTGTCTATGGAAAGACTATAATGTCTGTATGTGTGTGTGTACATATATAAATCTATAAGAAATCATGACTTTACACTGACACCTTCAATTCAAATGTAACACCACATAGTTCTTCTTCACCTTCCCCTATTACACATTTGTATTTCCCTTATAAAACAGTGAGTATCTTGGTCCCCCAAAATATCAATATATTTCCTCTCATACAATATACACAAAACACACAGTTATGTCAATATTACTACCAAAATAAAACCTACCAAGTAAAATTCAAGACTCTCTTGAAGGTGTTTTTCTTAAAATATAACTCACTAAAGATAACTATTAGGGTATTATGCTCAAATATTTTTGGATTAACTTCTTTTTTTGTATGGGTATGCTATCAATTTGATATTTGTTTACATTCAATTTTGCAGTTTGTTTTTTAACCATCTCTATTTAATTTTATTTTTTAAAATGCAGAACTATACATTAAATATGATAGACTATTATTTTTTTGGCTGTCAGTGAACTATGCCTTCTGGTTTTAGTGCATTGTGTGGCCTTCTCTCACATTGATACTGGACATAGCCACATGACTTACATTGTTTACTGGGTCTCTATTAAGCATGAGTAAGCCAAGGCTCTTGCACTGGGATTTGTCTGCTGAGAACAGTCCTTGTTAGAACTCAGCTATCAAGCTGTAAGGAAGTCCAGGCTATCTTGCTGGAGATAGTGACCATGTAGAACGACTCCAGAAAATGAGATACCATATGGAGACAGATGCCAAGTGGAAGAGAACTGAGGCACCCCAATGAAGCTTCCAGCTTAAGGCAGCCATGTCAGTGATGCCACCTAACACCACATGAAGCAAAAGAACCACTCCAAGATCATGAGAAATTGTCAACTGTCTTTAGCCACTAAGTATGGGATGTTACCCTGTAATAAATAACAAAACAAAAGGTATACCTAGAGAAGTTTTAATCCCACTTTTCCAGTTGTATATTATTGTATAAAAACTATCCAAAAACTTTTTATTATTATTATTATTATTATTATTATTATTATTATTATTATTATATCTCATGATTTATTGGGTCAATAATTCAGAAAAGGCTCAGCAAGGAAACTGACTCTGCTCTACAACGTCTGAAGTCTTAGCTAAGATAATTTGAATGCTGGAGGCTGAATCAGTTGGGGGCTGTTTGAGCATCTCTCTCTTTCTCTCTGTGTCTCTCTCTTTTTCCCTCTGTCCCCCTTTCAGATAGATAGACAGACAGACTGATAGATACGGCTTATCCACATGACTAACTTAGGCTTCCTAGCAATATGACAACTTCATGGTTGTTGCTTCTTACATGGCATTTCAGGGCTCCAAGAGTGGGCATTCCAAGAGACAGGACATGGAAGCGCTCATTCTCTTAAGGCCAAACCTGCAAACTGGCACAGTGTTACTTCCACTGAATTCTGTTGCTCAGAGTAGTCACAGAATCTGCCTGTATTCAAGGGATAGGAGCATTAGACCCCACCTCTTGATGGGAAGATGTCAAAGAATTTGTGGATATCTTTAATCTTCTATATCAACCCTGTACTTTTCTTCTTCTCTTATCTTGCCTTAATCTGCTTAGACTGCTATAACAAAGTACTATAGATTGACTCACACTTTGAAAGAATTATTCTGGCTGCAGTGTGGAAAGTACATGGTAGGAGGCAAGAACAGAAGCAGACAGACCAGATAGGAGGCTGCTGACAGTTGTGTAGGTAAAAGATGGTGGCTCTGGCCAATGCAGGTGGTGAGAAATAAATGCCATCTTTGTAGCCCATAACTGAGCTTCACTATTTGTTTCCTGGTGGCCCTTGACTCTCAGAAACCTATTGCTGACCACAATGGCTGCTGACCACAGGCTACTTGAAACATCCTTGGTCTCAGATTAGGATCTCCTGGGTTAAGGAAAAGTCTAATCAGAGCAACATCTCTGTGTTGTCTGAATGCATTTAGTTTAATATAGATGAAAAATGAAAAACTTTAATGAACCATGGCAGAGTCTCCAGCTTCTAATAAATCTGAGTAGGATTGCTCTTCCAACAGTGGAATTATGCTCAGAGTTCAGACCAAATTGCATTAACTGTTGCTTCCATGTACTCAATAAAAAATAGAAACATGAGTCACATCCCCAATTTTAAAAGTAATATGTTTCAATACTGTAGTAAAGGCTACAGGAATGTATCCAGCTAGACTGTAAGGACTGATCCTCTATGGAGCTACCATAGTCAAGGGCTGGTCCTTGTTTTTAGGGGCAGAGATTTGATTGTTGATTCAAGTCTGTTCAGAAGCTAAAGGAGGTTACTGGCCTGAATGAGGGTAGATGTGGCCCTAAAACAAAGGTCATATTGGTGTACCCTTGTAGGAAACAGAGTCTTCAGAAGATGTCATGAGATATCAAGTGGCTTAACTGAGATGCATGCTCAATACCAGAGTGTTCAGGAAAAAGCTGGGTCATCAAAGATCAAGACAGTGTAAACATTACCTCTAGGGAGTAACTGCCTGGGTTCAAATACTGATTTTGTTACTTACTAGTTGGAGTAAATTACTTAATCTTTCTGTGTCTACATTAAATAAGTTAAAATGGATAAAGAACATAAAACTGTGCCTGATATACTATGTTATTATATGATAACATGTTGAGACCTTACATAGCAGATACACAATAAATATATATACTATTTGTCAATACCCTGCACTCCATGATGTTGGAAGTTCACTGGGCAAATGAAGTTACAAATACATAGCAATCAGTCTCAATTACCAGAACAACGATCAGTTCGAACTATTTATGGTTAGAGGACAGGAGATTGGAAAGGTCATCCGAGTCTTATATTGGGGGCCCACTGCAATGACAAATGGCAGTATTCCCTCTTCAAAGGAATGCTGCTGCACACTATCACCTGCCTGGCCCCAGGGTGCCTGTGTGGCATGTATAAGCTGCTTGGCAGAAAGAGTGTCCAATGTTACCCTGGCAAGGCACAGGGGAGATACTGCCCCATAACTGCTGACAACCTTCAAGTCCATTGTCCCCAGGTATAAGCAGGGAGCTTCCCATACATGAGCTTGCTATTTGCTGCCTTAATTCTGAATCACCCTCTCCTTGCTGCTCACTCTTCCATTTTTATTCTTGTCTTTAACTTCAGATTTGATTTACAGGACCACTTTTCCATTAACGACCCAGGATCTTTCAACATTTCTTGTTCTCCACCCTAGCTGTGCCCATATATTATATTAGGGTTTACCTTTGGTATTGTACATTCTGTGGGTTTGACAAATACATAATGATATGTCTCCACCATTATAGTATTATGCAGAATAGTTTGGTTGCCCTAAAAACCTCTGTGCTCCGAGTTTTAATCCCTCCCTCCCACCTAATTCCTGGCAAACATTGATCTGTCTCCAAGTTTTGCCTTTTGCAAAATGTCATATAATTGGAATCATACAGTATGTAGCTTTTTCAGATTGGCTTTTCTCACTTAGTAATATGCACTTTAGATTCTGCTATGTCTTCTCATGGCTCGATTGGTCATATTTTTTAGTGATGAATATTCCAGTGTCTGGATATACCACATTTTATTTATCCATTCACCTACGAAGGACATCTTGGTTCCTTTCAAGTTTTCACAATTATGATCAAAGATGCTATAAGCATCTGTGTACAGGTTTTTATATGAACATAAGTTTTCAGTTCATTTTTGTATACACTAAGGAGCACAGCTGCTAAATTTTATGGTAAGAGAATGTTTAGTTTTATAAGAAACTTCCAAGCTTTCTCTAAAGTGGTTATACAATTTTGCATTTACTCCAGCAGTGAATGAGAGTTCTTGCTTCTTCACATCCTCATCAGCATTTGGTATTGTAAATGTTTGGGATTTTGGCCATTCTAATAGGTGTGTAGTGGTTTCTTGCTGCTGTTTTAATTTGCATCTTCCAAATGACATATGAGGTTGAACATCTTTTCATATACTTGTTTGCCATGTATATATCTTCTTTGGTGAGGATTCTGTTAAGGCCTTTTACCCATTTTTTAAATTGGGTTGTTCATTTTCTTATTGTTGAGTTTTAAGTGTTCTTTGTATATTTTGGATAAATGTGCTTTATCAGATGTGTCTTCTGCAAATATTTTCTACCATTCTGTGGTTTGTCTTCTCATTCTCTTGACACTGTCTTTCACAGAGCAGAAGTTTTTAATTTTAATGAAGTACAGCTGCTGATAATTTTAAAGACCAAAACCATTACAGATAAATTAAAGTGATTTTTGTACACTTTATTTCATTTTTTAACTGTCTAGAGGAAATCACTGTCATGAAGTTCATGTACACATATACAATCATGTGTTTACATATGCATTTCATATGTACCTATGAACCAGATTAAACTTTATTTTGTTTTTAAAATTTACAGCAATGCCATCATACTGTTTATGTCATTCTGGGAGTTTTTTTTTTACTCAACATTATATTTTGAGATATACCCATGTTGATACTCAGAAATCTAACTTATTTGCTTAAACTATTATATAGCATTCTGTCACATGAGTTAACAAAACAAATGTATTAGTGAATTCCTCAACAGAAGAACATTCAGGCTTGTTTTAATCTTTTTTTTTTTTGGCAGTTACCAGCAAAGTTGCAAAGAACTTATAGTAAGTCTCTTTATGTATAGATGCAGAAATTCTTCTATGTATAGACATAGACATGGAGCTGGAGTTTGTAATATAAGGATATCTTCAACTTCACCAGATACTACCTAGTAGCTCTTCGAAATGTTTATACCAAATTATACTCCTACCAACAGTATTTGAATTCCTACATCCTTTTAAGAAAAATTTTATTTTAATCATTGTTCAAGTACAGTTTTCTCCCTTTTACTCCCAATCCAGCCCCCCCTCCCAACCCTCCCCATTTCCTCCCATTACCACCCTCCCCCTAGCTTTTGTCCATGTGTCCTTTAAATTTGTTCCCATGAACCCTTCCCATTGTCCCCTGAAATTCCCTCTTCTTTCCCCTGTGGTCACCGTCAGCCTGTCCTCTATTTCAGTGTCTTTGGTTATATTTTGCTTGTTTCTTTGTTTTTTTGTTTAGGTTCCTGTTAAAGGTGAGATCATATGGTATTTGTCTTTCACTGTCTGGCTTGTTTCGCTTAGCATAATGTTTGCCAGCTCCATCCAAGCTGTTGCAAAGGGTAGGAGCTCCTTCTTTCTTTCTGCTGCATAGAATTCCATTGTGTAAATGTACCATAGTTTTCGGATCCATTCATTTACTGATGGGCATCTTGGTTGCTTCCAGCACCTAGCTATTGTAAATTGTGCTGCTATGAACATTGGAATACATAGGTTCTTTTGGATTGGTGTTTTAGTATTCTTAGGATAGAGTCCCAGCAGTGGAATTGCTGGGTCAAAAGGCAGATCCATTTTTAGTTTTCTGAGGAAGTTCCATACTGCTTTCCATAGTGGTTGTACCAGTCTGCAGTCCCACCAACGGTGCACTAGGGACCCTTTTTCTCCACAACCTCTCCAACACTTGCTGTTTGTTGCTTTGTTTATGATGGCCATTCTGACTGGTGTGAAGTGGTATCTCATTGTGGTTTTAATTTGCATCTCTCTGATAGCTAGCGATATTGAACATCGTTTCATGTGTCTTTGGATTTTCTGTATGTCTTCCTTGGAGAAGTGTCTGTTCAAGTCCTTTGCCCATTTTTTAATTGGATTCCTTGTCTTCTTAGAGTGCAGTCGTGTAAGTTCTTTATATATTTTGGAGATTAAACCCTTGTCTGAGATATCATTGGCAAATATGTTTTCCCATACAGTTGGTTCTCTTTTAATTTTGGTACTGTTTTCTTTAGCTGTGCAGAAGCTTTTAATTTTGATGAGGTCCCATTTGTTTATTCTTTCCTTTATGTCCCTTGCTCTAGGGGACAAGTCAGTAAAAAAGTTTCTGCGTGAAATATCTGAGATTTTCCTACCTACGTTCTCCTCTAGGACTTTAATGGTGTCACGTTTTATATTTAAGTCTTTTATCCACCTTGAATTTATTTTGTGTATATGGTGTAAGTTGGTGCTCAAGTTTCATTTTTTTGCATGTGGCTGTCCAGTTCTCCCAACACCATTTGTTGAAGAGGCTATTTTTATTCCATTTTATGTTGCTGCCTCCTTTGTCAAGTATTAATTGACCATAGAGACTTGGCTTTATTTCTGGGCTCTGTTCTGTTCCATTGGTCCATGTGCCTGTTTTTATGCCAGTACCAGGCTGTTTTGATTACAGTGGCCTTGTAGTATAGTTTAGTGTCAGGTATTGTGATCCCTCCTACTTTACTCTCCTTTCTCAAAATTGCAGCAGCTATTCGGGGTCGTTTATGATTCCATATAAATTTTTGAAGTGTTTGTTCTATGTCTGAATTCCTATATCCTTTAATTCTAGCATTTATTCTTGCCAGACTTTAAAATTGTGTTGGCTAAATAGCTGATGTAAAAAAATTATCTCATTTAAGAATTTTTTAATTTTTCTAAATTATAAATGAGGCTTAGCATATTTTCTAATGTTTATTATATTATTGGTTTATTTTTCTATAAATTACCCATTCATATCATTTGCCTATTTTCTATTTTTCCTAGTGATTTTAAGATACTCTTTAAGTAGGGATTCCCAACCTCTGAGCCACAGGCCAGTATCAGTCCAGGCCGGCTTGAATCATGTGGAAACCATACCCCTGTCCATGAAAAAATTGTGTTCCATGAAACTGGTTCCTGATTTCAAAAAGGTTGGGGACTGCTGCTTTAAAGGACACTAATGATTTGTCTGTTGTTTTTGTTGCAGCTTTCTTCTCCTGATATTTGGACATTTTTTCAACTTTGTTAACAATATCTATGGTTATACAGGTTATATGGTTAAAGCCAAATTTACCAATTTTCTCTTATTACTTAGCTTTTTAAGGAATCTCATCTAAGAACTTCTTTTCTTCTCTGAGACCCTAAATATATTACACAACATTTTTGTCAAAAAGACATAAAGTGTTTATATTTGGAAGGGTGTGACCCCTTTCTATATCCAATGTCCCAGAGTCATCTTGACTCTTGTATGTCAGATTTCAAAGAAAACAAAACAGTCCTTTAGGCACCCAGGAAAGTGATCACATCATCTAAGAGAAGAAATAAATTATGGTTGGCCTCATACATCTCTCAAATACAGTAAGAAAGGATACCAAATACAGTGAAGACTGCATAGGTGTGGAAAGGTCCTTAAAGAAGACACCCAAGAATGCAAACCTAAACCTTCCACAAAGGAGGCAAGATGTCAAAGAAAATAACACACCCTGAAGGGAAATCCAAGAACTCCAATACTGAGAGTCTCAAGAAGTTTGAAAAGCACTTTGTTGGAGGGAGTGGGAAAACCAGCACTCATATACATTGCCAGTGGAAATATAAATTATTACAACCTCTATTGTGGCCAATCTGGCAGTAGCTTTTTAAATTTTAAACTTCTGAAACTTTTCTGAAACACAACCATTCAACTTCTAGCAATTTCTCTTATAGAAATGTTACTTACACTTGAGTGAAATTATACACACACACTCACACACAATGAATGGGAGGATACATAATTGGTTGAGTCTGGGTCAGGGAAATGAGTGGTAATGGATAATGAAAGAGAAACTCACCTTTTATACCTTTTGAATTTTTTTTCCATGTTCCTTGATCTAGAGATACAAACTGACTCAAATTGACCTAAAGATACAATGCAACCCCTATCAAAATCCAAGTTGCTTTTTTTTTTTCGTAAATTGACAAGCTGATCTTAAAATTCATAAGGAAGTCCAAGGAACCCAGAATAGCCAAAACAACCTGGTGAAGAAAACCTAGAGGATTCTAGCATTGAATCCTCTATAGCTATTGAATAAATACATTTGCTTTAAATATGAACAAAAACATAACACATGAAAAATTGTCCATATTACCTTTTCAAAATTAATAGGATAAAGTTTTTCATATAACTGTCATGTGTTCTTTTACTCTCTACTGCAACTCTAGTTATGTTCACCTTCTTTCACATAACGGTAAAGAATAGAGACCCTGGAGCCAGAATGCCTAGGGTTTCTTACAATTGGTCATGAATCTTGAGCAAATTACTTAACCCCTCTGTATGTCGGTTTCCCATTGCTTAAATAGGAATTATGATAGTATTTATTCCAAAGCTTGTTGCGAGGGTTAAATGGGTTATGTCAAATACTTAGACCTTGACCTGACTATAAGTCACCTTTAAATAAATATAAAACTTATTACTATTTCTACATTACATATTTGTGTCCTCTTTTCCTTTACCTTGATTATTCTTGTTAGAAGTTTGCCTAGTCTTTTAAAAACTCGAGTTGATTTTTTTTGTTTTCTATTTGAGTAATTTCTTTTATATGTATTCATTTTTGGAGTTTTTGGAGTTTCCTCTGTGTTCTCTGGCTACTTTCTTGTGTTGAGTGCTTAAGCAATCCCTTATACACCTTTCTTCTTTTCCAATAAATATGTTTGAAAGTTATAAATCTCCCTTTACTATTGCTTTAGTTATAGCTAGGGTTTTTTTGTTTGTTTGTTTGTTTTTTTACTCCTCACTCAAGGATATGTTTTTTTCATTGCTTTTAGAGAGGAAGAGAGAGAGAGAAAGAATGAGAGAGGGAGAGAGAAATATTGATGTGAGACAGAAACAGCAGTTGGCTGGCTGCCTTCTTGCATGTGCTCCAAATGAGGATGGAATCTGCAACCTGGAAATGTGCCCTGATAGGGGATCAAACCTAGGACCCTTCAGTCCTTGGGATAATGCTCCAACCAACTGAGCCACACCACCAGGGCAGTTATAGCCAAGTTTTGATATGTAGTTTGTTGAGTTTTTTCAAATTGTCATTCAGGTCTAAATATATCAGAATTTCTTGAATACTAGAATAATATAATATTAACATAAAAAATAAATATATCAGAATTTCTGTTATGATTTTTTTTCTTAAGCCTATGGGCATTTGTATTGGGAAGTATCTTTTTTTCTTTTCTAAACTGTTCAAGTCAGATTTTTTTTTTAATTTTAATCATTGTTCAAATACATTTTTCTCCTTTTTACTCCCAATCCAGACCCCCCTCCCACCCTCCCCACTTCCCTCCCATTACCACCCTCCCCTTAGTCTATGACCATGTGTCCTTTAAGTTTGTTCCTGTGAACCTTTCCCACTGACCCCTTAAATTCCCTCTTCTCTCCCCTCCGGTCACCATCAGCCTGACCTCTATTTCAGTGTCTTTGGTTATATTTTGCTTGTTTCTTTGTTTTGTTATTTAGGTTCCTGTTAAAGGTGAGATCATATGGTATTTGTCTTTCACTGTCTGGCTTGTTTCGCTTAGCATAATGTTTTCCAGCTCCATCCATGCTGTTGCAAAGGGTAGGAGCTCCTTCTTTCTTTCTGCTGCATAGAATTCCATTGTGTAAATGTACCATAGTTTTTGGATCCATTCATTTACTGATGGGCATCTTGGTTGCTTCCAGCATCTAGCTATTGTAAATTGTGCTGCTATGAACATTGGGATGCATAGGTTCTTTTGAATTGGTGTTTTAGTATTCTTAGGATAGAGTCCCAGCAGTGGAATTGCAGGGTCAAAAGGCAGATCCATTTTTAGTTTTCTGAGGAAGTTCCATACTGCTTTCCATAGTGGTTGTACCAGTCTGCAGTCCCACCAGCAGTGCACTAGGGTCCCCCTTTTCTCCACAACCTCTCCAACACTTGCTGTTTGTTGCTTTGTTTATGATGGCCATTCTGTCTGGTGTGAAGTGGTATCTCATTGTGGTTTTAATTTGCATCTCTCTGATAGCTAGCGATATTGAACATCGTTTCATGTGTCTTTGGATTTTCTGTATGTCCTCCTTGGAGAAGTGTCTGTTCAAATCCTTTGCCCACTTTTTAATTGGATTCCTTGTCTTCTTAGAGTGCAGTCGTGTAAGTTCTTTATATATTTTGGAGATTAAACCCTTGTCTGAGGTGTCATTGGCAAATATGTTTTCCCATACAATTGGTTCTCTTTTAATTTTGGTACTGTTTTCTTTAGCTGTGCAGAAGCTTTTAATTTTGATGAGGTCCCATTTGTTTATTCTTTCCTTTATGTCCCTTGCTTTAGGGGACAAGTCAGTAAAAAAGTTTCTGCGTGAAATATCTGAGATTTTCCTACCTACGTTCTCCTCTAGGACTTTGATGGTGTCATGATTTATATTTAAGTCTTTTATCCACCTTGAATTTATTTTTGTATGTGGTGTAAGTTGGTGCTCAAGTTTCATTTTTTTGCATGTGGCTGTCCAGTTCTCCCAACACCATTTGTTGAAGAGACTATTTTTACTCCATTTTAGGTTGCTGCCTCCTTTGTCAAATATTAATTGACCATAGAGACTTGGGCTTATTTCTGGGCTCTCTGTTCTGTTCCATTGGTCTATGTGCCTGTTTTTATGCCAGTACCAGGCTGTTTTGATTACAGTAGCCTTGTAGTATAGTTTAGTGTCGGGTATTGTGATCCCTCCTACTTTACTCTCCTTTCTCAAAATTGCAGCAGCTATTCGGGGTCGTTTATAATTCCATATAAATTTTTGGAGTGTTTGTTCTATGTCTGTGAAATATGCCATTGGTACTTTAATAGGAATTGCATTGAATGTGTAAATTGCTTTGGGTAGTACAAGTCAGATTTCTTTATTGCAAACAAAACCCAACTCTACCCGGTTTAAGGGGAAATTAAATGTATTATATCAGAATCACTGGGAAGTCTAGAGACCCAAGCTTAAAAAATGGCTGAAACCAAGGAAGGCAAGACACAGCAAAGCTCACATGACTGGCACAGTTAAGCTTAGAGACAGCTGCTGGCATTTCTCCACTGGATACTTACTGCTACCACATGTCTTCTGCCTGTGGACAGTCACTGCTGGCGCTAAAATGTCACCTCTGCTACCTTCATTTTATCTTTTTTTTCCAAACAGTCTTGTGGCTAATCACTTATTTTTTTAATGATTTTTTGAAACTTCTTAATATGAACTCTTTAAACAGAAGCAAAAGTAGAGAGAATATTATAATGAAATCCAATGTGATGATCACATTAGTTTAGAATTATAAGCATTATAAATTATCAGCATTTTCTGGCAAATTTTTGAAAAGGTCATTGGAATTTTGTTAAATATTAAGTATTAACTTAATAAATATGGTATATTTTATATTTAAGTTTTCTCATGAAGGAATATTGTTTCTCCCTATTTATTAAAATCTCTCTAATTTCTCCAAAACAATTAAACAGACTCACACACATACATGTATGTATATCACTATGACTACCCCTAATTTCCACTTTTTAATGCTTTTGTGCTATTGTGAATGAAACTACCCCAATATATCTCAAGTAAATAAATATTAGTCTTACATAGAAAAGCTGTTGGCTTTTTAATATTTGTCTTGTATCCAGCCACTCTAGTAAGTTCTCATTATTTCAAGATATTTTGTAGTTGATTTGTCTTGGATTATCTATGTGCATAACCATGTTTTCTACAAGTAATCATAATTTTATCTCTTCCTTTTCAGGATGTGTATTTCTATTTTATGTTTTATATCTTAAAATACTGAATAAAACATTAAGACTACATTAAATAATAACAGTCATAATTAGGCATTTTTGTTTGGTATTAATTTTAATGGGTAGCCTCTATGAAGTTCCCCATTTGTATGATGATGGCTGTTATTTGTGAAAGATATTGTAATTCTTTTAAGAGCATGCACTTCTATTATTTGTTTTAAAAAGACTTTTTCAATCAGGCAGAAAGTGGTTTATGAACTGTCTTTTGATTATGTATTAAGATGCTAATTAGGTTCCTTTGATTTATTGATATGCATTCTTTTGTTAATAATTACCTAATACTCAAAAATTTTTAAATTCTGTGATAAATCCTGATTGATCAGAGCAGCTGGTATTATAATATGCTATTGAATTTTGTTTGATTACATTATATTTAGGATTTTCATATCTAGACTCATAATTGATACTTAATATATTTTTTGCTTTGGAAAATATTTTATGAGAAAAATCAATATATTTTGATTTATGTCTACTGAAACTCTGGAAGAACTAATAGGTAAAATTATCTGGCCCATGGGCAGTATTTCATAGCAAGAGCCCTGTGCAATGTTTTGTAAATTTGGGAATTTCTGGGTTAGAGTTAAATAATTATTTATTCTAGGATTTCTCATAACCTTTAATAGAACTGTTTCTTAGCTTTTTTCATCAGATTAGTAAAATCTATATTAAAAGTAATGAATGAAATTAGGCCAAGACGATTATTAAAAAACAAGTTACATGAACAAGCCATGTTAGTGGGAGAGAGTGATTTGGAAAAAAGAAGAGATCAAAAGGACATCAGGAGGGCTGGAAGAGCAGGAGGAAAGGTAAGCAGAAGGGAAAGGAGGAGTTAAAATAAAAACATACACTTTAGACCAAGGTATGGTAGCTCAGGAAGGCAGGTCTAGAGCTCCAGTTGATGGAGACATTCTTTCATACACTGCTTACAATGTCTTTGTCAGAGTGCGATAGATAGCAAAAGGTGAGAAGCTGCTTCTAGAAAATAAGAACAAAGGAAAGGAAGTTTCAGCCTAAGAATGGAAGAGGAAGAAGAGAAGACTGTGATCAGAGAAGGGAATTTCAGAGGTGAGACTTTGGAGGGCTAAGATGTGACTTCTGCAAATAGCTGAGTTTGAGTAGTGTTGGAAAGCACTGAGGCAAGGTAGTTCTTGGATTTTCTGAGAATCTATAATTTTTCAGGCTTGGTTTTCCATGTTGGGGATACACTGTGTACATATTTCTGCTCTCATGGAAGGCACTATGTGTTCCCAATATTGGAAGGGAGCATGGATGTGAAACTCTTCTAGAATAATGCTAGAAGTATCCTGGAGAGCTGTGGCAGCTCAGTTTTCTCTGCATGGAGCTTCCATCTCTGGGCCAGTAATACTGCCCTAGATCTTGCCAATTCTCACACAATGCGAAGGGTGAAAAGAAATCATAGGCAACCAGCCCCAGCTTTAAAGATGTTACTGAATATCACATACGCACTTCCTGTTCATATACCATTGGCTGGAACTTAGTCATGTATGGATGCAAGAGAGTCTGGGAAATTGGTGAGCAAGTGTTGGTCCAGCCAAAACAGGGCACAGAAAGTTTAATAACTAAAGAAGACAAATAAAGAATGTGTACTGGAGGAAAATAAGCACATTCTTCCAATCTCGCTCATCTCTTCATGCCTTTACTCAAATGTCAACCTCTCAATGAATTCTTACCTGACTATTCCATTTAAAACTGCAATCCTCAAGCCCTGAAGCATTCCTGGTCTTCTGGATTCCTTGCTTTGCTTTTTCCAAGCACTTATCATCTTCTACTATACTATTTGCTTTACTCCCCTCCTCCACCCTAGTTTATTGATTGTCTGTTTACTCCTGCCAGAATATGAGCACCACAAAGGCAGAGATTTTGTTGATTGCTGTGTCCACAGCTGTGTCTCTGGCACCTGGAACAATGTTTGGCACATGGTAGGTGCTCAATATATATTCTTCGAATGGAAAAAAAAAAGAATGGTACAATGGTAAGAACTCAGTTACAGTTGCTGTTATCATTGCTATACGTTTTTGGCAGAAGGAGTGGTTGACAATGTGAGCATGTGCTTAAAACAATAATTGTTAATAAAACAATCTGGGAAGGCTAGAAGATAGTGAAATGCTGACATTAATAAAGAAGAAATAGCAGAAAAACCAAAGAATGAGCTTGCTGGAGGCTTGTGGAACTGATTGGCACCAAGTTTCCAGCTGGAGACTCAGTGAACAAATTGGCCTGTGCATATCTTCCTCCATGTCCTCCACCTTCCACCTGTGGCTACTGACCGCTCATAGCACTTGTGGTCACCCAGGAGCCATAGCCATTTTCCTAGTAGACGTACTCCCTGAGCAAAGTTTATAGAAAAGATGATGTTTTTCAAGCAAATATTATTTTTCTTTTTGTTCTTTTATTATATCAGAGCTCTCTTACTCCAAGGAACATTCTGACCACTAAGAAACAATAAGAAACCTTAAAAATTACACCCAGAGAAGTCTCTAGCTCCAATGAATATGCATTGGAATTGTATTATAGTATAGCTCAAAGTTTTTTTTTAACTGTGTTTTTATAATTTTTAGTTATGGCTCCTTGAGACAATTTGAGCTGGTCCTACATTTTGCTGATAGTAACTCTGAACCAAATATTATAATGAGATTCCAGAAAAAAAAGATGAATTTCTGTCAAAACATTAATCAGATATTTACAATATTCCAAGGAGATCATGTTTTTAAAACACTATCAGCAAAAATAAATTTCTGGGCTTTATTAATTAAGAAACCATTATATATTCTAAGTGTTTCACATATATTAACTCATTTAATCCTTCACAACAATACTGAGGGGTAGAAATAGTTTACAGAAGATGAGAATTTAGGCACAGAGAGGTAAGTGACTTGTCCAAGGGTTTATACCTGAGGGTGAATCTGGGATTTCAACTCAAGTGGCCCTACACCAAAGTCCGTGCCCCTAATACTGGCTATGTGAGAGGTAATGGTTAGGATTGTTTCTCCTGCTCTACTCACTGTTGCCACCAGACCTCCTCCACCCTCAATCCTAACCACCTCACAGAAGTAGAGCTAACTACTACTTTAACAAGGTTGTTTTTCACCAACCTCAAACTGCCTTAGTACTTCAACCATCACATATCACATAACCCTGGAAAGCATGTTTTGGCTCTCTCCCCACTGTCTGAACTAATTAGCATATTTGCTGACAGCTGGTAAACCTGGTATAATCTGAGGCAGTGACTTTGAATGGGAGGAAAAGGCAACACCTAAACTAAGGGCTGGCTTGTTCCTTCAGTTCCTTCTTGGCTTTCAAGACTACCGAGATGTCTGTTGGCAAATTCTTCTGCTTGGCAATTAGCTTCTGTTTCACAAAGATCAATATATTTGTCAATGGTGCCTGTGCTGACTACTCAGTTCCTAACCTCAGGTTTGTTTATAAATGGGTTAACTGGTGACTGGCTTGTTGAGTGTGGCAAAGGGCCAATCTATTTTTCTGTAATATGTGCAGTAGGGGATGTGGGGCCTCCTGTTGGCATCAACAACCATGAAGTCAGAGACCAGCCTCCCTCCCCCATCTGAAAAATTATAGAATGGAAGGGGAAGAAAGTAGGAATATAATTCCACTTCTTAAAATGATTTTACGACTTAAATTCTGTAGTCCCAACACATACAACTTATTTAAATCCATTTCCATCAAATAGAGACCATTATGTAACAAATTCAAAAAAGATTTGTGCTCTTGGCTGAAATTTCAAACATAGATGCGTGATATTTAAATAGTTTCCACAGGATCATTTCTTGGGGCTTTTGTTGTTGTTGTTGTTTTTGACTATGTAGAAAGATCTTGTATACAAAGATGCATAACTTAGTTTATTGAAGCTGAATTTTCCATGGAAACTGTCCAGTGCTCCCTCAATTCATAGGCACTTTATCTGACAGTCTTTCTTCCTCCAGATAATGGCTGGCAGAGACCCACAGCAAGGAGGTTATATGCTGCACTTTTGAAAAAGTCTTGAATGGAGCCATTGTTCCTCTGAGATGGTCTGCATGTTTCACTGAACAGAGAGCAGGGTGTAAAAAAGGCACCTTGTGTGCAACTGTTGGCGAGGTTAGGGAGTGAATTAAAATCTCCAGAAAGTCTGGGCAGTGCTGTTGAGAGGAGCAATGAACCCTCTGGAAGCACTGTTAGCTCAGACATTCCAATGCGGTGAGGCAGCCTCAGGGACATGGCTCCCTCCACTCTCATTTGGAGAGGGAGCGAGGGGGCAAGCAAAGGACATTGATCTGGACTAGCTCTTTTTGCAAAGGTTTGGGGAAGGTGTCCTTTTCCAGGGATGGGGTGATGGTGATTATCACACTCAGATAACTTTCCTGCCCAATGGACCTAGACTTTCCTTGAGCAATAACAGTGCAATGACTCATTTGGAGGATTCAATGTTAACTGCTTATGCATCCACCAGTTTGTGACAATCTACTAATTCCCCTGTGCCTTAAAAAAAAATACAAGTCTTTGGGGACTACAGGTGATTGATGGCTTGATATTACTAGCTTCATTAAATGCATTATAACACCATAATATAAAACTGTCTATTAAATAAATAGCTTACCTTGTGGACAGTGTAGTCTCAAGGGCTGGAGTGAATGGCCACTCTTGATTGCTCTAAGATCTCGACCTCTTAATAAACAAAGTTTCCTTGGAGTCTTTTGCAGAGACCTTTCTGAAACCAGCTCACAAGAGAGGATGTAATGTTGATTTTCATTAAAAGCCTAGGGGTAAGAAAACAGCAAAACAGTTTAAGGACCAGGCTGGCACATTTTTCTTATAGGGAGAATTCTTTGGTGCCCTCCTGTGCATTCTTGCTCCAACCACTCCTGTGTCCTAGAGGCTCAAAGGAAGGGAGGTCACTTTTAACAGTGGCCTGAAAGAAAGGGTCAAACTAGAGCAGGAGGAAAGTGTGTGGGAGGAGGTGGTGATGCTCCAGGTAGAGACTCAGGCTAAGGACAGGTACAGAGTTGGAGTGGGAGAGACATCATGTTGGGTGGTCCATAAGAACCAGGGTGTGTTGGGTTCCTACTGTCATAGGGAGTTAGTCTGGAAGGCAGTGGGGAGACAGTGAAGTTTTCTGCACAGATTAAAGTTGTAGAAGAGGATGAATAACATGGCTGTGGTGTGAGGAATGATTCAGCCCATGGAGAAGACAGATGGGAGGGGTTATGGGACCCAGAAGCTGGTCCTGACTGAATGCAGGAGGAGGGCTCAGGCCTATGGAAGGGTCATTTGCTATTAAAATAGGTAAAGAGGTAGGAGGAAGAGGAGAGAAAGAGAGAGGATGATAATTTGACTTTTCTCCAGGGCTATGGCTCTCATGACTGCCAACTGGCTATAAAAACCACCTCAGCGGCTAAGGAAAGTTCACTGCAGAGCCTGTAGTTTCTGGCAGCGGTGAACATCTCTCTCCATGTTTGCTTCAGCAATGAAAGAGCACTGGATTTGGAGTTCACAGACCTGGGTGGCCGCTAATAGCAAAAGGAGTATCTCCAGGGCCTGGCACAGCACTGGGCACGTGGTAGTACGTGTTTGTTAAGTGAATGAAAGACCGAACGAACGGGTTGGAGACTTGGCACTATCATTAACTGCAATAACTTTGGTCAAGTAAGTTAACCGCCACCAGCCTCAGTTTCCCCGTTTATTAAGCAGGGTCCCCTGAGGGTAGGTGTGAAACTAAATTCCCGCGGCCTGAGGTGTACTGAGTTCCCGCCCTCGCTGGAGCCAGGCGACTAGGCAGCGGTCCCGCCAGCTCCCGCCTGGGCCTGGGCCAACGACGGCCTTCGGGGGCCCAGACCTGGTGGGGGCCGCGCTGCCGGCGGCCAGGCGGGGGTAGTGGGCAGCCGCATCCACCCCTCGCACCCGCCCTCTCTGCGCGGCCCGAAGCGGGGGCGGGTCCGCCTCAGGCCGCTCCCCGCGCTGCCCGCGGCGGCGCTCTCGGCCTCTCACCGGGGCGGGCGAGTTCTGGGAAAGCCCGGCCCAGGGCGGGGGCCCTGCTGCCGCCCGCGCCGCGGTCCGGGCAGTGCTCACAGCTCTGCGGGCGCGGAGCGAGGGAGCGGCGCCCGGCGGGGGCGCACGGGAACGCGGGACGGGCAGGCGGGCGGCGTGGGCGGCGGACCCCGGCGGGTTCGCGGGGCGGGAGCGGCGGCGGGCGGCGCGCGCCCCGGGCTCTGCCTCACCGGCACTTGCCTGGTTCTTGCGCGCTCCTGGCAGCTGCCCGGCCGCTGACACACAGTAGCGGGGACACCCGACGCCGCTAGCGACAGGCGCGTCCCTAAGGGAGGCTGCACTTGGGAACATCGGCGCGACGGGCCAGAAGAAGAAAGGTGAGGGGACGACTGTGTCGCTCGGTTACTGAGGCTTGGAGAGGGGGAGAGGCGGGCTTGTTATCGTTAAACGAGGAGGTCCGCCAAGGGCGGTTGCCCAGGTCTGCCTACCTGGCGGAAGTGTAAACCCTGACCCCCACCCCTGACCCCAGACTCGCGGGGAACTGAGGCAGGCGACTCCCCAGAGAATGCAGGCCAGCCCTCCTGTGGGCTGGAGAACACCCTGAAGTGCCTCCTCCTTCACTCCTTCAGATGTTTGCCTCAGGTCCCCACTTCAGTTTGTGTGCATGGTGTGGAGGTGGCCAGTACAAAAGAAGAAAAGCGTCAGCTCTTTTGGTAACAGTACTTCGGGGAAGATGCTCCAGGAATTGTTCCTGGAGAGATTTATCTGCATCAAGGTTTAGAAAATACAATATTGTATGGGGGCTCACTTTAACTGGTAACTACCTCTTTTTTCCAAGTCCTCTAATCCTGTGATCGCGAATATCCTGGAGCTAGTTCTCCGTGATGGCTAATGGTAAATGCACAGTGTAAATGTATGGGGTTCTTAACCCCCTTGCCTGGTACTTATAAACCATGAAACACTTGGTTGAACGGACTCAACCAATTATTCATTGTAAGAAAGATTCATCCTTTAAAGACTTATCAGTCATTTTAAATAGTGAGCTCCCTGAATAGGTGTTAAGTAGGATTCACTTCATCAAACAGATTTATTTCCACATGGTTCATAATTTTAATTGCGTTACACGAAATTTGCTAGTAGGTCATTTAGATCCCTGCAAGGTTAGTATGCTCTCTCGTGTTTCTTACTGTAGGAATCTCTGGTAGGGATAGGGTGGGGCCACTGCCACAGAATGGGCACAACTGAGGCCAAGAATGCTGGATCCCACCAGGGAGAATTTTTGAGAGCCTGTCTTGGGAGGAGGGACTCTATGGATATCCATACAGGGGCCCATTGTCACTTGGGGGAAAAGAGGAGGTGGGCTATCTCTGGATACTGTATGCAGTGGTGTCTTTGAAAATACTTTCTGAAGAATACCTGATGATATTGTCATCTAGAACATCCTTTCCTTTTTCTGAATGCCCTTCCTGCCCCATTTCACCACCCTAAATCTTAACTAACTTTCAAACTGAATTTCGTTGGTGTAGTGAGACCTTCCCTGACACCCCAGCCCCAAATAGCCAACCTTCCCCTGCTCTGATTCCTGCAGCAGTTTTCCTTCCCAGCCTTTCTCCTCTCTGCCTTCTTTGAGAGTTACTTATGTAGATGTTTCATTTTCCCCCTACCGAAGGCATTAACTGTGGCTTTCTTTGACACAGTGCTTGCACCTAGAAGACCCTCTAGAAATAAATAGGAGCTGGTATTAAATGTTAAGACTTTGGTTCTTCAACACAAATCTCTACTTTGGAGGAGATAATATAATCAAAGAATTTCAAGACAAGCATAATATTTACCATTCTTATTGTCCCCCACTTACAGTCCACAGGATAAATTTTTCTTATACCCAGGAGCCATGCATAGTAATCATCTTTGGTCCTTGGGGCCAAGTAAGAGGTGAGATTGAGCTGGAGGGACGTCCTTCCAGTCTTTCTAGTAACATAAGCTTCTTGGATGTGCTCCAAGGTTGACCTGTGTCATTAAAAATTCTAAGCTCAAGTGGGTTGTGGTGATGGTAGATTCCAGTGAAGGTGGTTCGTTTTCTTTTTCTGTTTGCAACTTGTTAATCACAATCTTCTCTGGGTTTTTGTTATATACTTTAAAAAATTCATTCAATGTGTAATTTGCTACTTACAAATTTCTAAATGATTAAAGGAACATTGAAGAGAATTGTGCATGATGTTCTCTAAAGCAGAGAGCAGGTAATGTTCCCCATACCTGGGATTGAGGAGTATTTGCTCTGCACGTGTGTGTGTTGGCAGTCCCTGCCTTTTACACACCTGGCTGGCAAGCAGCTGACACAGGACAACTGCTTCAGTTGGGGGCTCCTTCTCTCTGCCTGGGCTACATCTGCTAGGGGGAGAGGGGTTCCAGGGGAACACAATGATTTAGAACTTCTGGGTTTAGGAGGAGAAGCAGGGAAAAAGCCAGAAAAAGCAGTAACAGCTTACAGTGTGAATTCATTTGACCAAGTTGCTTTCCTCCTGACATTTGGTTGAGATCCTGGTGTCAAGCAAGTGGGAATTTGGTTGGGGGAAGTGAAGACAAGCATGGTACTCCTGTAGAAGGGCTGGGAGGTATTGATGGGGGCTTAGGGAAGCATATAGCCCAGTTATATGCTGCCTAGAGGAGTGTTGGAAATGGGGAGTGGAGAGTAAAGGAAAAAGATATCAAAGATATCCTTTGCCATGGGCCAGCCATGGGGCCTAGAAAGTAAAACTTTTTAACATCATGTGGTCCTCTTTGCTCCCAGGGTGCAGATTTCAGGCTTGTTTTTATTAACACTTTAATTCATCTGTATTATGGTTTAAGTAAGTTTTCATGGGCCAGTTGGAACCCCGCCCCCTACAACTATGCTGTACGCAGTATGGTAGGCACAAGCCCCATGGCCATTTACATTTACATTTAAAGTTTGTTTTCTCACTTGGTAAGAACTATTTATACATTTTTATTTCAAAAATAATGGATGGACATGTTTGCTGTGGACCCCACCTACAGTGTTTTGTAATATATGGCATATATACCCTATTACCATTACAAAAGCCAAAGACTTCTGATTTTGGACAAGGAAATATGGAGATGGGAAAACTGAGGAACTAAAAGGTTTAAGTAACTTGCATGAAGTCACAGCAAGAAAGTGCCAGAGCTAGTATTCAGTCAGAATAGGCTGGCTCCAGAATTCATTCGCTTGAACTTTGTACATCGGCCTCTGGACTCATCACCCCCAAACAAATGACTGACCCTTTTTTTTTTTGTCTGGGTGAAACCAAATAGCATTAACTCAGCTGATTAGAAAGTCTCAGATAGAGCTATGGCTAAATTGTTTAGCAGTTGAGGTTTTGAAATGCTATGGGTAGTTAAACCACTGTAAATAGGCATGCTTAGCAATTGTTTGGCTTGCTGCTTTCCACCTTTTGCCAATCACAGTTGGTTTTGAGCCATTTGCTGTATAAGAACTGGCAGGTAAGAGGCTGCTTACTGTGAGCATTGGTAAAACCACTGGGCTCTTATTAAAACTTGGGGCACACCCAGGGTTTGTATACTCATTAACTGTTGTGGGGTGAAAGGCAGACTGTGATTTGGTTCTGGTGTGTACTGACTGTTGAACTATGGGTAGGGCCATTCTGGTGGCCCACTGGGGTTCTGTGACTTCCTGCTATGGTTTCAGAGCATCTGGATCAATCTGACTCAGTTGTAAGTTTCTCTAGGAGAGACTGTCGGTTCCTCTCTTCTTTTTGGGAGGTTCACAGTCCCACAGGGGAAATTTTCTTTATACCCAGGAGCCATGTATAATAATCATTTTTGGTGCATGCCTTGGGAACCTGTAGGTCTGGCCTAGGGTCAGCAATGGACTTTTCACCTTCCATCCCCAAGTAATGGCAGGCTTAAGTGTTCCCTTTAAGGCTTTTTGGTCCAAACTTACATTTGAAGAAATTCTTGAGTAACCTCAAGTTTTCTCCTTTAAATATGAGAAAATGTTCTGAGTGCTTAACCATCTATGTGGACCTTTCAGCATGGACCTTTTAGCATGGGACCTTCTAGATGGACCTCCATCTCTCTGTAGCTGGGGACCATGTGTACCTCTGTGGCCCCTTCTCTAAGATTGCTAATGGTCATGGTGCCCCTCAGTTATAATGGCTAAGGAATAGAGACAAGTCATTCTCTTGGTCATATACAAGGGCTCTAGAATCAAGTTTAACTGGCTTTACATAGGCTTTGCCACCTACTAGCTCTAAATCTTAGGCAAGCAGTTAACATTTCTGTATGAGACCTAAGTAAGATAATTTACCTATAGCACTTTGCATAGTGCCAGGAACATAGTACTCAAAAAATTAGCTACTAATATTGTTGGTTTTCCCCTCTGGGCCTACCTAAATCTTGATGGTCTTTAAGTTTAGGCTTTGGAGAGGCATGTGTGGTAACCTGAATAATGCCAGTGACCTCCTAAAGGTATAGAAGTCTTAATCCCTGGACCCTGTAAATATGCTACTTTATGTGATAAAAGGGATGTTGCAGATGTGATTAAAAAGATTTTGAGAAGAGGGGATTATCATGGATTATCTGGGTAGGCCCAATCTATTCTAGAGGCAGGCAAGAGGGAGGCAAGAGGATCAGCGTCCCTAATAGGAGGTAGGAGTAATGAGAGGAAGGGGTCAGGAGCCAAAGAATGTAACTACTTCTAGAATCTGGAAAAGGCAAGAAAACAAATTCTCCCTTAGAGCCTCCAGAAGGAATGCAGCCCTGCCAACCCATTTGACTTCTGACCTCCTGAACTGTAAGATAAATTTGTATGGCTTAAGCCACTAAGTTTGTGGCAGTTTGTCACAGCAGCAATAAGAAGCTAATACAGTATGGAAGAGAAAAGAGAAAGTGATCAGGAGTGAAATGAAAGCTAGCAAAATAAGAGAACAATAATAGGCAGCAGTTAGTGTAAACTTTGCTAGGTACTGTTCTAAGCACTTTATATGTTATTAGCCTGTCATCTTTACACAGCTGAGATTTTATTATCTGCATATCCCAGAGGAGGAAACTGAGGCACCAAGGGGTTAAGCAACTTCCCCCAGGTTACACAGCTAGTACAGGGTAGAGCTGGGTTGTAAATCCAAGCAGTATAGCACTCCTAACTGCTTCCCACACTGCTCCCAACGGCGGGTGTTTCTGTCTGTTAAGTGTGACAGTATCAGACATGGAATGGTATGTTACTGTATGTAAGGAAAAAGCAATATTTGTATCTGCAAGAAGGGAGGTACCACCCTCCCCCAAAAAGAATGGGTTATTGAAGTATTTGGTAAGTTTTTGCTATTTCTATTTCATATAATATGTGTGGACAGCTTGAAGCTGGAGGACGCTGGCTCTGGGAGCAGTTCCTGTGCTGGCTTCCCTCTCACGCTCCCACCTCTGTTCCTGTAGCAGCCTCCCTCACTCACCACAGACTGCTGGCCCTGGTGCCCTCTTGGCTCTGCTTCCCACCTCTGCCTGTTTATTGGATTTGCCTCATTCCTCTCTGCTCCAGCCCCAAATTCCACCTCCTCTGGCCCCTCATATGCTCAAACTTGAGATGGTTAGTGTCAGGGTCCAGATTGTGAGGTACCCCTAACTGCTGTTGATGGGGGGCATATTTTTGCCTTTTCCCTTTGGCTTAGCTAGCTGTTGTTGGTTTTCTAGTTGTGTTTCTTTTGTCTCTCAAGTGCATAATTCAGAGTGATATTGGTTTGGACCAGGGGTTTTCAAATTGCATTCCAGGAGGATTTGGAGCTTCTGCCATGTGAGGGAGATGGTGGGAGACGAGGATCTGAGCCCTTCACCCTGCTTGTACGGAAGAGCCCTGCTCTTACTCATTTTACATACTGAGGTTCTACCTTAGATTTTGCATGAAAGAGAGATTCTAATGGTAGAGAAGCAAAAGGAGGAGTTTGAGAAGAGCTAAACCCAAAGTCAAGGCACTATATGTATGACAACAATTGTAGCCCAAAGATTTGGATGTGCAAGAAATATAAGTGTATTTTTTATAATTGTCTTTTATAAGTTTGGGATCTGGAGCCCAGTTGCTCAGATTTGTTTACATCCTGGTCCTGGCTCCATTACTTATATACAATTTGTGTGACCTTGTGCAAAATACTTCGTCTGTTGGGGCCTAAACTTTCTCATTTACCTAATGGAAGGGGTAATAGTAGAACCTATCTAGTAAATGAGATAATTCACGTAAAGGTCCTAGAACAGTGCCTGATAATACAATAAGAATTCAAAAAACACTTGCTCTAATGATTATTTTTATTATTATCAACTCTCCCTATGGAATGGCAGAAGAATCTAGCCTCTTCTCTTTTGGTGATGCTGAAGCTAGGGGTCTTACTTCCATTTTTCCTCTCTTTGCCTAGTGTCATTGAAATGCCCATAGTCCCTGACCAGGGCTGCTTCTCCTGGGTATAGTATCTTCATCCATAAGGCCTCCCTGAGGTCTCACTGCCCTCTGCCTTCTGCTATCAGGGCTTATAGGACTTTTCTTTTTTCCTCGCCTGCCTGCCAGCTGGAGGGGCTGGGATGGAGGGGCAGAGTGAAACTCCAGTCTTCTCTCTGTTCCTTCTCTATGACATTTGGTCTAGAATTCAGACTTAATGCTTTTCAGTCCTTTTCCCTCTACCCTTAAGGCTTAAAAAAATAATAAAAACATAAACATAAACAGGGTGGCTAAGTTTGACAGGGTTATTGGTTAAACAGTGCCATTATCTACTTAGCAGTGGTATTGCTGCTGGCTCTGTGGAGTAATCTGCTATGTGGTGGCCCCAATGAAATGTGCTGCATTTATAAAAATACTGGAAGAGCTCCGTCACACAAATCCAGAGCTAAAACAAAACCTGGTGAGCATTTATATATTTTGAAGGCTTTGGAGGATCAGCTATATTGTAGTAATAAAATGGTAAGGTTACTGTATTCAGAATTAAGGAAGAAGCAGAAGCAAGGAGAGACTCTGTTTTGATGACTTCATTTTGGGTTTAAACTCTATAATATCACTGACTATGGAAAATCCAGGGAATGGAAAAAAAATCATTGGGAAAAACGCATGTGACCAAGTACATACTATACACATCTGGGATTAAAATATCATATAACACAGTTTAATTTGGCTATCACTGGAGTTGGTTCAAGTTACCATCATTTCTAAAGAAAGTTTCAATTCATTTGTTATTGTTAATAACACAAACTCAGATGTCATTGATGAACATATTTTCACCTATGAAATGTTTGCCTGGAAGAACTGAAGCACTCTCTAATAGCCTGGTTTGTCAGTCTCAGAGAGGTGGATAAAACTCACAGAAGTTAAATATTTTGGCATGAAATTGTATTCCTTTTTTTCTCCCAAAAGCCAGAATGAATTTGGATGACAAGGCAGAGCATGGGCTTCACTTGGTCTGCAGTTATGTTAACTGCTGGGGTCTGAGCCATTCAGATTCAGGTCTCTGCTGCTGAGGCTAATTAGTTCCTAACACAGCCTGGTTTACTATGACTGAGGTTTTGTTCATTATGCCTCGGGCAGGGTTTTAAAATTCACAGTGAAAGGTATTGTAAAGAAATGTGTTCAATTAAATAAATGTAAGAGAGGAAGGCAAGAACTTCTTGAGTTATATGCATAGAAACTATAAATTTGCAGAAAGAAATCTAACAAGTGAGTATGTTGCGCCATCAGTGCAACATAGCAGTCAGACAGCCTTGCAGGCTCTCCCTTAGCATGGCCTGGGTCACGGTTTTTGACTGCCCTGTGCTGACTGAGAATGGGCCAGGCCTCACCAACGCCAAGTCATGGGATGGCTGACAACAGGTGAAGTGTGTTCTCGACTCAGGCAGGCAGGCCCAGATCAAATTCTTTAAAGGATAAGAGAGTGTGATTATTTCTAGCCATGCTGTGTATTTCCAGTGAATTATCCCTGTCTAAGCAGCCAGTTGTAAAATATGTCACTATTTTGGAGATAGTAGTTTAAAAGAAAAAAGAATCTTTAATTCCAAAACATTTTAACAACTAAAATTCTGTCCTTGAATTATTAATGAAGACATGCCTCTGCGTATGATTAGTTTGTTACCTTTTTGTTGTATGCTATGACATCCAATAATAAAATTGAGGGCTGAAAAGGAGGGAATCCAACTTTAGCCCTCTCAATTTTAAAGTTGAAGGAACTGGGTTTCCTGAGAGACTAAAGGTTTTGACCAAAGCCAGTGGCAGAACTGGGCCTTTTGTTTCAAACAATATTGAAATCATACCATAGATACATAATATACAAGTGTGGATCTTGAATTCTTTGCTTAATAGTCCTTATTAAGATGTTCCCATGCAAGTTACTCTTTCCAAACTTTGATTTTAATGGCTGGTTCTTACTCTAATGAAGGGCTTGCTTACCCTTTTCCCCATCGTTGAATGCTTAGTTGTTGATTCCTTAATGTTTTGTCCATTTGTCTCATTTTAGTTTTATTTCATGAAGTAAGACTGTAACATATGGCTGTAAGCCGTTCCCTATCTTTGTCATTTGATGCTGTTTTGTTCAAGTAGCACTTTTTCCGGATTACAAAATAATACAAGTTAATATTGTATAATTTGGGAAGTAGGGAAAAATACAATAAAGAAAAAGTTCAAAGTCACTCACAGTTCTATCATCTATAGTAGCTGCTAACATTTGGTTCATGGCTTTGTAGAGGTTTCTTTTGTTTGTTTGCCTTTTCCCAAATTGAGATCATACTTACATGTTTTATAACCTGCTTCTCTTTGCCTAACTTTGTTAATTATAATTAAGGAGATTGTATTGATTCCAACTATGGGTTATATGTATATATAAATATTAATGAAATATCATATTTTTGAAATGTTTACATGGTTTTTAATGTACAGAAATATTTAACTTTCATTTGGCAGACAGATCTGTGTCCTCCCTGATGATTCCTTCCATGGCCTTTAAATTTGTAGTCTTTGTCTACTTTCTGTGATTAACTTTATTTTTTAGCTTTCTAGGCTTTTAGTTACATTCAGCTTTTTCTTTGGAATCAGTTTTTGTACATATTATGAGTTGAAGACCTAACTTGTTTCCTAAATTGGTAATCTTTCTTAATAATATGTTTATTTCCTTACATGCGTGCTTATATTCCTTACATAATTTCCTTAAATATTTATTGGCTAATCCTAGATGATTTCTAACCTCATTTTATGTAGTTTAAAGTCAGTTTAAGGCATAAAATATCTATCTGTAATTTCTCAAATGAGTACTACACTGTTTTAGTTGTGTTAGCCTTATATATTAATATAACATGGAGAAATTTTCTCTCATTATAACTATTCAAATATTTCTTACTTTCCCTTGCTTATTTTTGCGAATTAAATTTTGAGATATTTTGTCAAAATCTCAAAATTCCATTGTAATTCTAATTGAGATTATAATAAATCTGTATAATTCAGGAAGAATTAATATGTTTACAGAACTTAGTCCTTTCATACTGGTATATTTCTTTTTTTTTTTTTTTTTTGAAGACTTTATTTATTTGTTTTTAGAGAAAGGGAGGGAGAAAGAGCGGGAGAGAAACAGCAATATATGGTTGCCTCTTGCACACCCCCAGCTGGAGACTTGGCCCACAATTCAGGCATGTGCCCTGACGGGAATCGAACCATCAACCCTTTGGTTTGTACTCAGGCTGGCTCTCAATCCACTGAGCCACACCAGCCAGGGCTGATTTATTTTGTAACTCAAATGTTTTTATATCTCTGAGTTAAGTTTTGTGGTAGTACTCATATTAATCATACATTTCTTACTCATTTAAAAAAAGTGTTTATTTCTAATTTAATCCACTTAATGTTTTAGCTGATTCTCCTGAGCTTTCTTGGTAGAGAATTGTATTGTCCACAAATAATGATTACTTCTCCTTAAATCAGAAATTTCTGGGCATTAATAACAAAGAATGAAAATAGTAGACCTTTTTATTGTATTCCTGAATTTAATGGAAATGCTGTCCATATTTACTATTAAGTATGATGTTGGCTTAAAATATTTAAATTACTTTGAGGAAGTAGTTTTATAACCAAAGATTTTTTTTTAATTAAAGGGATTGAATTTTATCAAATGTCAGAAAAGTAATCTGACATTTGGGATGATTGTATGCCTTTTTCTCATTTGACCTATTTATATTTTAACAAATTTCCTGTCACTAAAGCATGTTTGCAATCTTGTTGTGGCAGTTTATCATTTCGTTAATGAATTATATCTCTAAAATAGAGACTAATCTAGAACCCATTTAGATTTTACTTTGGATTTTTAAAAGTTTAGCTTTATTTTAGCTGTGGTCATTAAAGGCTTGTATTAAATAAAATTAGCTTGCAGCTTCTGAGTATGCATAGATTGAATTCCAGCAGACCCCTTGCACTTTCTTGAGAGTGACAGGGGCAGCTTCAGACGTGAGGAGCTGGGACACTGTTTATGTGGAAGAGGTTAAAGAGAATAAAGTGCCCACCACAGATTGGTTAATTAGGGATTGTGCTCTTGGAAAAAGTTTTAGTGTTAATCTAAAAGTAGCCTCTAAGTTTGTTCTTCCTGTGAGATGAAAATGAAATATCTTAATGGATGCCTTTTTAAAAAAAACTGTGACATTCATTTTTTTGTGCTTCTCATAAGATAGGATTGGAACTCTACTATTAGAGGGTTGGGCACCATCTTTGAGGATTCCCGACACTGAATGTGGATCTGTTTTTCTGGAGTGATGGGATGTTAAATAGGGCAGCGAACCTGGAAGTCAAAGCTTGAGCTACATCATTACCTTAGAATCTAATAGAGGTCAAATTTAATGTCAAGTCTTTGTTTAGGTGAAAGGTTAAAACAAAAACAAAAAGTGTTTCAAAGGCATATGGAAAGAAAGAGAGAAAGCAGTTACAAGACTTACAGATATTTGCCCTGGCTGGTGTGACTGAGTTGGTTGGAGCATCGTCTGGTAAATGAAGGGTTGCAGGTTTGATTCTGGTCAGAGCACATACCAGATTTGTGGGTTCTATCCGCAGTCTGGGCATGTATGATCCCTGATCCAGGCACATACAGGAGGCAACCTATCAATGCTTCTCTTTCCTTTCCCCTCTCTATAAAAGCAATGAAAAATTGTCCTTGGGTGAGGAATATGTATATATGCAAATACTTTTAAGTTTTCGTTTAACCAGATCCTATAGAGGACTGAGAAATTGACTCAAAGATTTAGCTATTGTGTGGGTAACATTGTGGAGAATTTGAGGAGAATCTGAGTCTAAGATATAAGGAAGTGGTTGATTGTTGCTTCACCTTGGTTTTCTTCAGACTCTTACTACTTACATGTTGTCCCTCATTCCCTGTTTTCTCTTTTTTTCTACAATTTTGTTTTGCCCAACCTTTTTTTCCTCATCTATTCTGTGCTCATACATATAGCATCCATTTCAAGTCATCCTTTGTGTCAGTCACTATGCTGGTTGATGGATGCTACTGCCCACCTGAGCTTGCCTGGGCCAGATGATACTGCGGGTGAGAACCTAATAATTTCTGTAATGTGTGAAATCAGATGTACTCACTCTCTGCCTTTCTTAATATTTTAGACATTTATTTGCTTAGGGAAGGGTAGTATCAAACATCATGAATGAGGAATCATTTATAAGTTGTAAAATTTGATAATATTTTGTTGAAGGGGCTTGATTAAAACTATGTGATTTGACTCATAGGAAAGAGGCTTCTATTATGGCTACTTGTTCTCTCTAGTAAAACATTTTATTCTTTCTGAAGATGTTTCTTTTCAACTTGAACTCTAGAAACAAGGGCTGCTGGGACTGAAGGCGGCACATTCCAGAGAATAGACTACAATGCACAAGAAGAGGCAGTGAGTGCTCACCTTGTGACTGGCTCTGTTCAGTGCAGAGGCTTAGGGGAAAACCTGGGAGAATGCCCAGGACATTGGTTGCTGTTGTATTGAGGAAGACATTCAGGTTCATCTGCAGTAACTAGTTCACTTAGATGCCCTACTACTGATGTATTGCTTTATTAATGCTCTTTGAAACTGAGTACTATTGGTTGGTTCTGTATAGAGGATGTTGACTACATTTCTGATTTTATACCCAGTATTTGCCATTAAAGATCTTTCAGTCCACTTAGAGACAGGGCACAAATACCTGAGATTTTCACCCTCCTTACCAAGAAACATCTGAGTTCTGGGCCAGTTGTTACATGGCTGAATCCAGGAGAGGGAGCTCTGGGCTGGAGTTTTCTGGTGCAGAGTGATGGCTTGACTAAGGCAGGGTGTCTTGATGAAAAGGATGGGAAGGTGTTTCTGCCTGGGGAGAAGTAAAGCAATCCTTGGAAGGCTCGTTCACAGTAGAGCATTAGTTGGCCAGGTAGGCAGGGTCTCCTTTGAGGCCTTCTCTTTCCTTATTCACCCCACATATATATTAGGGTTCTTTAGAATTTTGACATCCATCTCCATGAATTAAGGTTCACCTTTACATCAATAATTCCAGACCTTTCTGCATCCTCACTCCCAAGCCCCAGTTGCATATCTAGCTACCTGTGTGACATCTCCCCCAAACAAGTGTCTCCAGTTGAACTCATCTTTTCCCAAACCTATTTCTCTTGTGTTCTCCATTACAGTGAAAAGGATCTTTATTGACCCACTTGCCAAGACCAGAAACCTCAGCTCCCTGAGGTCATCACCACTGAGTCCCTGGTTTCTTAGCACTGGGGGCTTCTCCTTCCCAGTACTCCCCACATTCTGCTACTTTCCGTTTCAATGTCTGTCTTTCCCAATAAAGCACATGATTCATGAAGCCAGGGGCAGGGAGTCTTGTTGTTATTCACTTCTATTATATTCAGCTCCAGCATAATATTGAGCCTGTGACAAAGGTGGTCAATAGATATATATTGCTTGATTTTACTAATGGAACTTCCTGTTCATTCTGCTTCCTAAATATCTCTTTAGTCAGGCACGATCTGGTTTGAAATCCAGCCTTGCTGTTTACTAGCTGGGTAGCCTTTATTAAGCTATTTTTTAAAATTTATTTTGAGATAATCTTTGATTTACAGATAAAACTGTTTTTGATCTCAGTATGCATCAGTTTCAGGATCAGGAAATAGTCATAATTGTAGTGCTTATTACCTCATAGGTTTGTGGTGAGGTTTAAGTGAAATAAAGCATGTAAAACATTATTGCTGTGTTTGATACATGGTGTATATTCTCTCTACTGTTAAAACGGTAGGTTTAAAGCTAGAATGTGGAAGGCCCTCAATGCAGGTTAAGAAGTGTGTGTTTTATCTTCTGGAAGGTAAAGATCCATGAAAGGTTCCAGTGGTGTGATGGGAAAACCATGAGCTCACATGAGTATCAACATACTTGGTTTCAAATAAAAACTCTACCACTTAATAGCTGTGAGGCATTCTCCAAGTTACCTAACCATTCTTAACTTGAGTTTTAAAATCTCTAAAATTAGGATAACAATACCTTGCACCAAAAATTGTTGTAAAGTATAAATTAGATGGTATATGAAAAGCAGCTTACACTAATTTTCTTTTTAAGTAAGTTTCTTTCTTCTAGTGATAAGCTCTGGGTTCCCTTGAAAAACGACCTGTGGTTGTTTGTCTTTGGCTCACCCCACTTTAACGTTTTTATTAGATACTTGGATGAAGGGATAAAACCTTATTTCCTGCATAGAATAGGTGATGGCATGGAGGCTCGAAATGACCTGAATGGGCTAGAATGTTGGGCCTTCACCAAATGGCAAATCAGGCAGAGCAAAGCAGCCAGGGCCAAGGAGACCATTTACAAAGTGATTCCACTAGTCTAGGTGATGGATAGAAGGGATCAGAACTGAAGTGGTGTTAATGGCGACAAAGGGGTTTAACAGTTGGGAAGAACTTTTTAGATGCATGGGTAAAGAGGGCTAGAGATGACTGGGAAGTTTCTTTTTCTGGGTTTCTGGGAAAATGGAGATGCTGGTTAATAGAAAGAAGGAAGTTAGGCTGAAGAATTGAATTAGAGAGAGGAAGGAGGACAGTAGTCCGGTTTTGTGTGTGGGGTGTTGGCTGTACTCAACCCGAAGCTGGAAAGTCAGAACTGTAGCTCGTGGGAGAGGCTGTGTCTGGAAAGAGGCATTTGGGAGTCATCCACAGAGAAGTGATAGTTGAAGCCAGGTGGGAGGGGATGGGATAGCCAAGGAGTGGCCAGTGCTATTCAGAATCATTAGCATTGTTGGCTCTAACTCGAGATAAGGTGGATAAACAAATCCTTGCCCAAGTGGGACTTGTTCCACTGCCTTCCTCAGTTCTTTAACTCATCAAAGTGAAATTCTACATGATGAAAACAATCTCATGTAATAATTTCAGGCTTTAAAAACTCATTTATTTATTTATTTTTAGAGAGAGGGGAAGTGTGGAGAGAGAGAAACATTGATGTGCAAGAGAAACATCAATCCATTGCCTCTCACATGCCCCCAACCAGGGGCCTGGCCCGTAACCCTGGCATGTGCCCTGACCAGAAATTGAACTGGCGAACTTTGGCTTTGTGGAACGACACCCAGCCCACTGAGCCACACCAATCAGGGCTGTTCATTTTTAATTACACAAGTAATACATCAATACATTCTTGGTTGTAAAGAATGTAAACACTACAGATAAAGTAAAAGCCCCTATTAATCCCTGTCCAATTTTACTTTCTTTTTGTAGAAATAATCACTGTTACTGGTTTAATGGATGTTCTTACAAACATTTTTCTTTATATTGATATGGTTTTACACATGAAGATATACTTTTATTTCTTTGTGTATTTCGTTTTACTTAAGTGAGCTCATACTGTTTTGTTGTTGTTCTCTTTGAATCCTTACCTGAGGTCATTTTTTCATTGCTTTCATTGCAGGGGTGTCAAACTCATTTTTACCTGGGGCCACATGAGCCTCGAGTTTGCCTTCAAAAGGGCCAAATGTAATTTTTGGACTGTATAAATGTAACTAATCCTTAAGAGTTAAATGAGAGCTTGGTGCTGCCGGTGGGTGGAAACAAGGTTAAGGGCCGGATTTGGCCCACGGGCCTTGTGTTTGCCACCTATGTTTTACAGAAAGCGGGGGCGGGGGGAGAGTGAAGAGAAGGGGGAGAGAAACATCAATGTGAGAAAGAAATATTCATTGGTTGCCTTCTTGTATGTGGCCTGACCAGGGTACATGCCCCAACCAGGGTATGTGTGCCAACCAGGGTACGCACTCTCACCAGGGATTGAAACTGCAACCTGGGTATGTGTACTGACCAGGAATCAAACCCACAACTTTTCAGATATGGGACATTGCTCTAATCAACTGAGCCACACTGGCCAGGGCGATCGATGTTCTAGTCTATGCCTTACCTTAGGCTGCTCACTCTTCCCCAGCCCTCTTTTCTCTGTACATTAAATTCAGTTTGGATGTCAATCACTCCAAAATACCTTCCCTGACTCGTCCCAGGTCTGATTCACTTCACTGCTTTTGAGTTTTCAATTTAGTGTCTTTCTCATCCATTTCACTATGACAGTCTGTCACCCCTCTATCTCTGGGACTGAGCCCAGACGTGAAATAAACATGCACTGAATTCATGCTTGTTAACCCAGCTGATCCAGGCAGGAATTGTCTTTGTGGTTCTTCATGGTTTGCCTTCCTGGCAGATCCCTGACTTTCTAAGTAGCATCTTGTTATTTGAACCCCATTTGAGTTATCAAGAAAACTCACTGAGGGGCCTCACTTGTCATAAATAATATGGTTGCATTCTGTTTGCGTGGTCTGCAGCAGGGAGCATCGTTTTAGATTCCTGACAAGTCTCTGCCTAGAAGGGGTGAAGTAAGGAGGAGCCACACCACTGTGCCAAGGTCACAGAAGAGGCCCCTCAGGTTCCTTGGGGCTTCCTGAACTGCCCCTTCCTCTCATAAACCCGACCTTGTGTAGAGTCTTTCCTCTTACAAAGCATCTTGGCACACCTGATCTCATTTGACCTTTTATACAAATCACCTTGGGGACAGAAAGAGCTGATTAGACACAGGGAAACAAATGAGGCTTACTCATTTATTTAATCTACAAATATTTATTGAGTTCCTACTATGTCTCCAGTGAGGCCTTGGGAAGCTGGCAGTGAACAAAACCAGTGCATTCCCAGCTCTCGGGGGTTCTGGTTCTAGTCAAGGGAGGCCAACAAGTAACTAATGTACAAATAAATAATAAATATAATTTCCAGTGGTGGTAAATGCTCAGGAGATGATTGGGCAGGATAATATTACAGAAAGTGATGGGTGGGAAGGGAGGAGCAGCTGCTTTAGAGCAGGCATTTCTTTAGAGCCTTTCTGATGAGATGACATTTGAGCTCAAATCCGAAAGGTGAGAAGGAACAGGCCATGTGACTCCCAGGGATGTGGCTGACTTGCTGAAAGTCCAGGGTGGAGCTGGCACTGGCGCCCTGAAGAAGGCTTTTTCCTGGTATTCCTTGGGCTCTTTTCTTCCCTCTCTGCCATGCCCATGGACATACATGAGTATGTCCGGGACAAGCTGTGGGCAGGCAGTAGATGAGGCATGCGTAAGTGCACTGGGACCTCTCACAAAGCCAGCCCAAAGCTGAAGAGGGGCAACCCGATGGCCAACTTGGCTTTACCTTCTGTCCCTTCTCAAGGGATCCCTTAGGACTAAACCTCACCTCTTTCCAGATCAGCAGGACAGGGTGACCAAGATACCTCCCCCAAGGCAGCTAAGAGGTTAGCATCCTGTCATTTTTCTTTATTGTGGTAAAAATATGTAACAGGACATTCACCATTTTAATCATTTTTAAGTGTACAGTTCAGTGGCATTAAGTGCTTCACATAGTCGTGCAGCCATCACCACCATGCATCTCCAGAACATTTTCATCATCCCACATCGATACTCTGTACCCATTCAGCAATTTGCCACTTAAGCCCTGTTGGATTATAGGTGGTGAGGAAATGAATGCCATTTACAAAAGCTCTTCCTCTGATGGGTGAAGTCTCCTTTTATTTAATGGAGTATCTCTCTGTTTAGTCCAAAGACAACTGGTATCAAAATCACCTGGTTAGGGGTGGGGAAAGGGGTGGAGTGCCTATTAAAGATGCCCATCTCCCCTCCCCTTCCTGAGTCAGAGTCTCTTGGGCTAGCACTCAAGTAAGTGTATTTTTCTCAACTCCCCCACATGATTCTGATGCTGATATAAATGTGAGAATCACTAGTTTCAGCCTCATGGGAAGAATAGTTGAGGAAAAAATCTTAGCCAGGGCAGAAAAGGCTTGCTATGGGGAGGTTTCTATCTGGCTTTGAGTATCTGCTTCACCAGTGGCTAGGTGAATAATTCTGGGCAAGTTGCTTAATCTCTATAAATCTGTTTTCTTATCTCTACATCAGAAATTGTGACCATAGTATGTACCTCACTACAGTTGCTATGAAGACTGAATGAAATTATACAGATGAAGTGCTCAAGTGGATGACTTGTATGGAAGATCTCAGGTCTTATGTAGCATAGAGGTGGTGAAGTGACCCAAGAGACTGCTTTACACTAGTTATGCTTTCTTAATTACGGCTAAGGTGAATCCAGATTTACTAGTTCAGAAGTGCTTTATCTTTAACTGTCACCTCACTGCAGTAAAGTAACCAAGGTTATTAGTCAAGATAGAAATATGTGTGTGTGTATGCCTATATATTCCTGTATATAGATACATACATATGCCTATATATAGGCATGTATGTGTGTGTATGAGTGTGTGTATACACACACACACACATATAGCAGTTGAGAGGGTACAATATTTTTTTTATTGGAAAATGTTTTCAGAGACCAAGTCACATGGAGAAGTTCTTGAAAGGAATGGTTAGGTCTTAGTAATACATGTACTGCCTAGCTGTGGGGAATTAGAAAGGAAATGAGGTTCTGGCACATGTTCCAGATACCTTCCCTGCTTGGGAACAAGGGCAGTTCAAGGTTGTCTAAGAATATTCTGGACAGTTGGTGCAGCAGTAGTTTGAGAGTAAGGCTCACGGCCACTTGTCAGAAAATCTTCCTGAACAAAATGTGGCTCTGCAGAAGGAAGGTGGAAGGGTCTCAGGAGTGAAGTGGGGATGAATACGCAGGTTAAGGGAGCAGAGGACTAGACCATCCTGGCTGAGGCGGCTATGAAAACAGTGGATCGGAAGGGCTAGTTTTGATTAGGTCACCCTTAAACCTGGCTCCATTTGTCCTAGTTTAATATCATAAATTATTCCCTAAACCTGGCAGATAGCCCTTCAATAAATTTCAGCTAGACCCAGCAGTTCTATGGACCATTTATACTTGGTGTCTACATAGCATCTGTCACAAAGCAGGTGTTCAAAAATGTTTTTTGAATAAGTGAATGAATGAATCAAATCCTTTGGTTGACCAGCCCTTGGAAGAAAGATTGAGTGATCTAGAATTTGCTATACTCCAAGGATGGGATCATGCTTACAAATACATCAAACAGGTGAGATTATACTTGATTCTAGGGGGCAGGGCATGTAATTTTCCATGATCTCTTTTTTAAAATAACATTTAGAACATTGGAGAAGATATTGTTAACATTTATATAGATTTCATTATATCTTAAAATTATTCCTTTAGACAAAATGACATTAAACAAAAGAAGCAGAATAAAAACAGAATATACAGTATAATTTCAATTCTGCAGATGATATATATTCAATGGGGAGAAAACTGTAAAGAAGTTATAATAAAACTATGGCTTACCTAATTATCTTTTCTACTTTTTACTTCTCAGCCTTTATTCAAATTTTCTTTTTTATAAACATTTTATTTTTTATGTTTTTAAAAATTTAAAAAGACTTTACTTATTTTTAGAGAGGGGAAGGGAGGGAGAAGGAGAGGGAGAGAAACATCAATGTGTTTGCCTCTCAAGCATTCCCAAGTGGGAACTTGGCCCACAACCCAGGCATGTGTCCTGACTGGGAATTGAACTGGCGACCCTTTGGTTTGCAGGCCGGCACTCAGTCCACTGAGCCACACCAGCCAGGGCTAAAATTTTCTACAGTAAATATGTATTGCTTTTATAATCAGAAAAAAACAACAGGTGTCATTTGTTAAACAGTTAATGTAGAATGTGATTCAGCACTGTAGGCTGCTAGTTTAGGTCAGAACAACCCTACTTGCTTTAGAATAGATTGTGGGATCATCAAACAGCTCTGTACTTTGAGTTATGCTGCCCTGAAAAATAGCAAAAATGTCAAGGTATTGGTCTACAAATTAAACAAATTTAAACAACAACATCCCAAAATCTTGTTTGCATCATTATATTTCAATCAGGTAAAAAGTGTGAATAATATTGTTTCTTCCCCTTTGGATGATGACTTGTCAGTGGTTAAGTCAGAGGCACAGCTAAAATGAACTTTGAATTTTAATGAGGTGTTCTAGTCACACTTTTAACTCTACTGAAAACAAGACATTAGAATGACATCAACTGTTTGAGTTAGCTCTTGGCTTCAACTTCCATCCAGAATTTGATGTCATTGATGAGGCGCACGATAATTTTTTAAGCTTACTGACCAGAAGACCTCTGAAGACCTTCATTGGTGCTGGTGTTAAATATAATGTGAATTCAAGAAGGAAAATGGCCATCTTATGCATTAAATATGTGGATTTAAAATGCTTTCCATCTGCTGGAGCTTTGTGGGGGAACCTCTGTGAAACTAAAGGGTTATTTAGTCTGGAAATGTTTTACTTGGTGTGATAATAAAATATAGGCTAGATATCAGGTGGTAGGGAGTGCAAGAAGCACAGCCATGAAGAAAAGAGTTTGCAGGAGCTGAATCATATCTTATTTTGATTAAATCAGGATCATTTTACAGAGAGACTGTAATGTGAGAATGTGTTAGGGTAGTAGAGTGGTTCTATTATGTTTAGCTCAACCAGAGTGAGTTAGTTTTCATCACATGTATTTTTAATTCTTTGGAAAAACAATTACATTAATTGAGGAATGACTTGTAAAATACCAGTTTGAAAAAGACATTTAATGAATAGGTATGTTGATGCTATCTAACTCTTAATTAATTAAAAATTGCTTGTAACATGATACCCTAGCTCAATGGTGACCTTTGGCTGCTTGGGGAAGCCTGTTATATTTCTGATATATGGAGTGGGTAAGGCAAGGCCTTCAAGGAAGCCATTCTAGGTGCTTCCCTCTTTTCTCTTCCCTTCATTGCAAGGCTTCCAAACTGTGCTATGTTGACCTGGTATAAGAACTTTCCAGCACCTGTCCAGAATGGTTCTATTATGTCTGTTGCTGTTATGCTTAATGAGGGCAGAGTAGCCTTAGTGTGCCAGCCAACTCACAACCTTTATCCCAGGTCCAAGAAGCAGCCAGGACTCCCTCTCTCCTCTGTTTTCTGTCTGGCTTCACTTCCCAGTGCAGAGTACTTGTTTATAGACTATGACATTCTCTGGGAAGTCTTTGCTGATGACTTGAGTCTGTGCTGGTTTTTGCTGTCTCTATCTTTATGTTTTCTATCTATTGCACAATTAGCATACACACAATTGAATGATTTTCCTTACTTTTTAATTGACTGGACTATACAACTCAGTTTTGTTTTGTTTTTGTCCTTATCTGAGAACATGCTAATTGATTTTAGAAAGAGGGCAAGGGACGGAGAGAGGGAGGGAGAGAAACATCAATGTGAGAGAGAAACATCAATTGACTGTCTCTTCCATGTGCCCTAGACTGGGGAACAAACATGTAATCCAGGCATGTGTTCTGATCGGGAACTGAACTCATACCTTTTGGTTTATGGGATGACTCTCCAACCAAGTGAGCCACTCCAGCCAGGACCAATTATGTATTTTATGATATTAGTTCATATCCTTAGTTTTATGGCTCTATAGTAATGAATGATTTTCCTGTAGAAAGGGATTTTGCCTTTCTTGTGAAGTTGTGTGGTACCTTGAACATGTGCTAAGCACTCAGTAAACTCGTAACCTTAAAAAATTATTTAGTGGCATGCATTGGATGAAATAAGGAAAATTATTACATACCAACATATAAATACTATTCCATCCAAAGCAATAAACAAGCAAATATTTGTTGAACCTTTATTATTATTGTACCAGAAGGTGATTTACAAGAATTGGACATGGTCCTATGTCAGGAAGTAATTTGTGTATAATTACTCTCAGGAGATTTTTATGATGATAATAAAAGATACTATTTTTTGAGGGATTGCCACTTCATAGGATTATTGTGAGGACTGCATGAAAGCCATTATGTTTCCCTATTTCACATAGAAACTCTGCTTTAGCAAGGTTAAATGAGTTGTTTAAGGTCAGCCTATTAAGTGTCACAGACAGGATCAAAATTGAGACTGATTTCACTATTCTGGTGCTGTGTGGTCAGCTAAACATGTTCAGCATCATTTGTACGGTTGAATAGGTTGTTCACTGCTCAGAGGTTACTGGCCAAAGGTGCAAGTGGGGCTGAAATGCAGCCTATAGTCCACTTGAAATTTGATATGGACTTATGTATAGAATTTAGGGCAAAAGTAGGTTTACAGATGTTCATATGGAAAATATTACAATAATTAATAAGTAATAATACAAGAATAAACTATGTCTTGCATATTTATAACTGTAAACCTACTCTTGTTCCCACCCTGTACAGCTAGTATTTAGCCACCACCCCAGTCAAGATAACCAGCATTTCCACCGTTCTCAGAAAGTGCCTTTGTACCATACTATGCTCTTTCCACTCCTTCTTCTCCTCCTGCAAGATTGATCTGACTCTACCTCCATTGCTTAATTTTGCATGCTTTAGAATAGCACTGTCCTATAGAACTTCGTGATCATGGAAGTGTTTTATATATCTGTGCTATTCAGTACAGTTTCCACCAGCCACATATGATTATTGAGCACTTGAAATGTGACTACTGCAGCTGAGAACTGCATTTTTAATTCTACTTAATTTAAATAAATTTTTACTTAAACTTTAATAGCCACATGTAGTTAGTGCCTGCTATAATGGACAGCACAGGTCTAGAACTTCAAATAAATGGAATCATTCAGTGGTTGACATCTTTTACACAAGCTAATGTTTCTGAGATTCATCCATGTTTGTTATATAATCAAAAGACCATTTCTGTTATTGATGAGCAGTATTCCATTGTGTGACTATACCACAGGTTGTTTTATTCATCTGTTGCTAGACTTTGGAGTGGTTTTCAGTTTGATGCTTTTATGAATAAAGCTGATAGAAACATTTGAATACAAGTCAATTTGTGGATACATGCTTTTACTTTTCTGCCTTGAGTAGAATTTTTGGGTTATATGGTAAGGTATGTTTAGCTTTATAATAAATTGCCAAAGCATTTGCTGAAGCAGCTGTGCCATTTTATAAGTCCTACCACAATATTCCAGTGGCTGCATAGTCTTACTAGCTTTGGAATGGCCAGTCATTTTAATTTTAGCCATTCTAGTAGGATCAAGTGCTATCTTATTGTGATTTTAATTGGTATTTTCCTGATGACCAATGATGTTGAACATTTTCTTTTCATAATCTTGTAGGTCATTTGTATTTCTTCTTTTGCAAAGTGATTATTCAAACATTTGCCCATTTATAATATAGGGCTATTTTTATTATTGAGTTTTAAGAGTTTTTAAATATATTCTGGATGTAAAATCTTTTGTTCAATATTTATATTTCAAATATTATCTACCATTCTATGTCTTACCTTTTGAAGAACAGATTTTTAATATTTTAAAAGATTTTATTTAGTTTTAGAGAGAGGGGAAGAGAGGGAGATAGAGAGGGAGAGAAACATCGATTAGTCACTTCCTGTATGAGCACCAACCGGGGACAGAACTTAACCAGCGACCTTTCACTTTGCAGGACAACATCCAACCAACTGAGCCACATTTGTCAGGGCAGATACTTTTAACTTTGGTGAAGTTCAGTATTTCCTTTATGATTAGTGCTTTGGGGTTCATTCTAAGGAATTTTTGGTTACTCAAATGGCTGTAAAGATTTTCTCCTATGTTTTCTTCTAGAAGTCTTTTTTTTTAAAGATTTTATTTATTTATTTTTAGAGAGGGAAGGGAGGGAGATAGAGAGAGAGAGAAACATCAATGTGCGGTTGCTGGGGGTCATGGCCTGCAACCCAGGCATGTACCCTGACTGGGAATCGAACCTGCGACACTAGAAGTCTTATAATTTTGGCTTTTATATTTAGGACTATAATCCATTTTAACTTTTATGTGTGGTGTGAGGAAGGGATTAAGGTTCATTTTTTTCTTTTTTAATAATAATTTACTGATTATGCTATTACAGTTGTCCTGATTTCCCCCCTTTGCCTTCCCCCTCCCCCAGCACAACCTCCTCTCACAGGCAATCCTCCCACCATTGTTCATGTCCATGGTAGTGACTACTAAGTTCTTTGGCTACTCCATTTCCTATAGTGTATTTAACATCCCCATGGCTATTCTGTAACTACCTATTTGTACTTCTTAATCCCCTCACCTCTTTGGCCATTCTCCCACACACCCCTCCCATCTGGCAACCATCAAAACACTCTCTGTATCCATGATTCTGTCTCTGTTCTTCTTGTTTGCTTAGGTTGTTTTTTAGATTCAATTGTTTATAGATATGTATTTATTGCCATTTTATTCATACTTTGAATCTTCTTCTTTTTCTTAAATAAATCCCTTTAACATTTCATATAATAATGGTTTGATGATGCTAAACTCCTTTAATTTTTTCTTGTATAGGAAAATCTTTATCTACCCTTTGATTCTAAATGATAGCGCTTTTGTGTAGAGCAATCTTGGCTGTAGGTTCCTGCTTTCATGACTTTGAATATTTCTTGCCAATCTCTTCTAACCTGCAAAGTTTCTTTTGAGAAATCAGCTGACAGTCTTATGGGAACTCCCTTGTAGGTAACTTAACTTCTTTTCTCTTGCTACTTTTAAGAATCTCTCTTTATCTTTAACCTTTGGCATTTTAATTATGTGTCTTGGGGTGGACCTCTTTGCATCCATCTTGTTTGGGATTCTCTGTGGTTCTTGGACTTGCATGTCTATTTCCTTCATCAAATTAGGAAAGATTTCTTTCATTTTGGATAGAAAAGTCTATTTTTTCAAATAGATTTCCAATTTTTTGCTCTTTCTCTTCTTCTGGCACCCCTGTGATACAATGTTGGAATGTTTGAAGTTGTCCCAGAGGCTGCTTACACTATCCTTGTTTTCTTAGATTCTTTTTTTTTCTTGTTGTGATAATTGGTGGTTTTTGCTTCCTTATGTTCCATATTATTGATTTGATTCTTGCCTTCATCTACTCTACTGTTGCTTCCCATGGTGTCCTTCATTTTCTGACTGGACCTTTTTTTTATGTTGGTAAAGTCCTCACCAAGCTCCTTGAGCATCCTTATAACCAGAGTTCTGAACTCTGTATCTGATAGATTGCTTATCTCCATTTTGTTTAGCTCTTTTTCTGAAGGTTTGATCTGACCTCTCGTTTGGGCCATGTTTCTTTGTCTCCTCATTTTGGCAGCCTCCCTGTGTTTGTTTCTATGTATGAGACAGAGCTGCTTTGACTCCGTGTTTTGGTAGTGTGGCCTAATGTAGTAGGTGTCCTGTACGGTCCAGTGGCACAAGTTAGGTACTCAAGGTACCCCTATCACCCAAGTTAGGTACTCAAGGTACGCCCTTCAGGTGGGCTGAGTACATCCTCCTCTTGTAATTGAGCCTTGATTGCTATTGGCAGGTCAATGGCAGGGATTTAACCAGGCCAGTCAGCTGCAAGGATTGGCCGTGACCACTGCCAACAAACCTCTACTGTCCATGAAGGAGCAGTTGTGCAGGGGCAGGGTGGTAGTGCTCTGATGTGGTCTCTAGCTGTCCACTGCATGCGCTGGCCCTGGGGTTTCCTGGGTGGTGCAGGCCAAGGTCAGCCCCCATCTGTATTTTTCTCAGGGTCATCCTGCCTGAGCTATACAGCAATCTGAGATGGCTGTTGCTTGTGCTGGGCTTCCCAGGAGAAGCCAAGCTGTAAATCTAGGCTGGTTGCTACTGGTGCCAGGCCTGGGGCTCCCTGAGACCAACTGTTGCTTGTTTGAGAGGATTTAGGAAGTTGTGAAGCATGAGCTAAGACCTTCATATGGAAAAGCAGCTTGGGTGGGCCCCTAAGTTGAGGGGGGCAGAGTCTCTGGGGATCCCCAAGGTGGGTCAAACAGTGCTAGCCAGGTTGGTGGAATCTCAGATATGGCACCAGCTTGCTGTCTGTATGGGGGGAGTGTTTAGAAAAAGGACAATGGTCGCTGCTCACTTTGATGCCAGACACTTCAGTTTCTTCCAGTATGCCACTGGTGCCTTTTAAGATGCTGCCTGGTCCTGGAGCTCAGAGGTAGTGAGTCTGAGTAGGTGAGTCCAAGTGTGGGTTATTTAAGAGAAACTACTTGGAGCTCTGGAAGTTTCTTCCACCAACTCAATCCCCACTGGCTTTTTAAACCCAAAGTTGTGGGGACTTAGCTTCCTGGCACTGGAACCCTGGGCTGGGGAGTCTGGTTTAGGGCTGGGACTCCTCACTCCCAAGGTATTCCCTCCTAGATTTTTTCCACAACACATGGGTGTGGGACCGATTTGTTCTGCATCTGTGCCTCTCCTACCAGTCTGGATGGATATAGTTTCTTTAATTCTGTAGTTGTCAGACTTCCATTCAGCTCAATTTCTAATGGTTCTGAGTGGTGATTATTCTATATTTTAGTTGTAATTTTGATGTGGTTGTGTGAAGAGGCAAGCCATGTCTGCCTACACCACCATCTTGACTGGAAGTACCTAGTTTGTATTTTAGAGTCATTTTTTGATAGTTGTGGATTTGTTGCCATTTTAATATTCCTACTTTTGATCTTTTTCTTATATAGGTACCTTTAACATTTCATATAATAATGGCTTGGTGATGATGAGTTCTTCTAGTTTTACTCATCTGGGAAGTACTTTATCTGCCCTTCAATTCTAAATAATAGCTTTGCTGGATAGAGTAATCTAGGTTGTAGATTCTTGCTTTTCAACACTTTGAATACTTTTTGTCAGTCCCTTCTAGCCTGTAAAGAAGTATCTTTTGAGAAATCAGCTGACAGTCTTTTGGGGACTCCTTCGTAGGTAACTCTTTGCTTTGCTGTTGCTGCTTTTAAGAATCTCTCTTTATCTTTAACCTTTGGCATTTTAATTATGATGTGTTGTGGTATGTTTTTCTTTGGGTCCATCTTGTTTGGGACTCTCTGTGCTTCCTGCACTTGTATGTCTGTTTTGCACACCAAATTAGGGAAGTTTTCTTTCATTATTTTTTCAAATAAGTTTTTAATTTCTTGCTTTTCTCTTTCTGGTGCCCCTATGATTCAGATGTTGGTATGTTTGGAGATGTCCCAGAGGCTCCTTATTTTATTCTCATTTTTCTTAATTCTTTGTTCTTCTTGCTGTTTTGATTGAATGCTTTTTTTCTTCCTTATGTTCAAAATTGTTGATTTGAATCTTGGCCTCATACCCTCCACTTTGGTTCCCTATGGATTTTTCTTTATTTTATCTAATGAATCCTTCATTTCTGCCTGGGTCTTTTTTATACTATAGCAGTACTCAATGATTTCTTTGAGCATCCTTATAAGAAGCGTTTTGAACTCTGATAGGTTGCTTATATCCTTTTCATTTAGTGCTTTTCATTTAGTGAACTTTTGTTCTATTGTTTCATTTGGGGCATTTTTCTTTGTCTCCTCATTTTGGCAGTTTCCCTGTGTTTGTGTCTGTGTATTAGGTACAGCTACTTCGACTCCCTGTCTTGGTAGCATTGCTTATGTAGCAGAGGCACCTATAAATTATGTGAGGTGGAGCCTTAGGGTAGTCACTGGAGTTAGGCAACCTGTTTCACCACTTTATGACTTTGTGTGGGGTAGGGCTCAGAGAGGGTACAGTGTTACTGCTTGACCTCTGGAGATTGCCCAAGAGGAAGCTATCTCCCCAGCACTCTCCCCCTTGCCAGCAACTTCACTTCTTCCCCTTCTCCCCATATGCTGCTTGTGCCCTTCTAGCTGTTGCCCTGGTGCTGATACCTAGAGAGGGTAGGTCTGCCTGAGTCCTAAGTCCATTGTGGGTCCTTTAGGAGAAGTCTCTTGAGAATCCCACAGTGTCTGCCACTGCCCCAAGCCCCACTGGTTTTCACAGTCAGAAGTTATGGGGACTTATCTTTCTCGTGCTGGAAACCTGGGCTGGGTGGTCTAGTGTGGGGATGGCATTGCTCACTTCTTAGGTATCCCTCCCGATTTTTCTCCACCACACGTGAATGTGGGACCACCTGCTCTACTCTTTGCATGCCTCTCCATGCCTTTGTTGTCTTAGTTGTACTTTTTGCTCTCCTTGTGCATGGAGGTGAAGTGTGCTTACCTACGCATCCATCTTACCTGAAAGTCTGACAGCCTACTTTTAAATAACGTTATTTCAGTTCATGTCTGTAGTAATCTTAATAACTGTACATTTCCATTTCCCTTTTCTTGACCTTTGTGCTATTGTCAATTGTTAGAAACCCCATAATACATTGTTAATATTTTTGCTTTAAATGGTCAATTATCTTAAGTGATTTAAAAAGTAAGAAAAATTGTATTTATCCACATATTTAATATGTTCCATATTCTTTATTCCTTTGCATAGATGCTATCTGCTATTATTTTCTATCTCACTGGTACTTCTGTTTGTTATTATTATTATTTTATATTATTTTTCTATATTACTATAGAAAATATATTACTATATTACTATAATAATAATACTATATTATTTTTCTTCTGCCTAAAGAACTTTCTTTATCCTTTCTTGAATGCAGGTTTCTAGTGATGAATTCTTTCAGCTTTTGTAAGCCTAAGAAGTATTTTATTTTTGGTTTCAAAGATATTTGCTGGGTATAGAATTCTAAGTTGGCAGTATTTTTTCTTTGAGTATTTTAAAGATTTTTTTGCATTTTTTTTGGCTTGGATTATTTCTGATGAGAAACCTGCTATCATCTTAGACCCTTCTACTGAGTTTGTCTTCTTTCTGTAGCTTCCTTAACCTTGTTGAACTCTCAACATTCTTATTTTTTTTTAATTAGGCACACTGTTGGGTTCTACCTAAATTTTTATTTCTCTCCTATAGCCTAGAAACTCTCAATCTGTAAGCTAGGGCATTTATAGGGCTTTAATTAGTTTTTTCTTCTTTCAGGGATCACTATTCTCTGTTGCCTATTGTTCAATCTCTGAAAATCATATCATTTTTTTTCTGATTTTTTCAGTTGCTTAAGAGAAAATGATAAATTTGGTCCATGTTACTCCAGTTTGACTGGAAAGAGAAGTTCTGAGGTAATTAAATCAGAAAGATAAATACCTAAAATATTAAAACTGACCTCTTTTTTATCTTTTATAATTTTTAAAATCTGTTCATTTGCAGTTAACATTACAGTATTATATTAGCTTTAGGTGTACAGCATAGTGACTAGACATTTGTATAACTTATATAGTGATCACCCCCAATAAGCATAGTACCCATCCAACACTAAATATAGTTATTAACAATATTATTAACTATATTCCCTATGCTGTACTTTACATCCCCATGACTGTAAAATTAACTTCTGATTGTAAAACTTCTTCCCCAAACTTGGTTATATTTTGCATTACCTTAGAATTATGAGTCCATTAAAAAATTCATTTAATTTCACAGTGACATATCCCTTTTTTTTTTACAGGAAACGTTCAAACTGGATTTTTAAATCGTTACAAGTCAGTGATGGATCGGAAGTTGCAATCCCAAATGAAAGTCTTCAAAAGAATTGCTTTAAATAACAGAGGAAAGAAAATTGATCTACCACTCTAAAAACCTGATCTAGAAAAACATTGCATATGACAGGAAGTAAAAACTGGGGACATTTATCTGGCTTTCGATGTACCTGAGTCAAAGGAACTGTCACTTTGTTTCTCAGAGGGATTTTCCATCTGAGACCATTTTAATAACCAATCGTTTTATCTTGACATGATCCCCAGGGAGGAGAAACAGAGCAGTAGGTAAAACCCTGTGCTGGTCAAGATGACTTCTGAAGAAATGGCAGCTTCTGTTCTCGTACCTGTGACTCGGAGAAAAGAGGTGTCTTCTCAGTCCGCTGTAGATGAAAGTAGTGAAACGGTCTCAGACATCAGTGTTCCAAAAACACACACTGTCAGGCAGAGTGGGCAGACTTCTCACACCATCTCAAGACTGAACAAACTTAAAGAAGAATCTTCTGGAAGCAACTTGCCTAAGATTCTCTCAATATCAAGGGAGAAAATAATGAGTGATGAGAACTGTAATGAAAAGTGCTGGGAGAAAAGCATGCTACATTCTGTGGAAAACCTTAACTGCAACAACATATTGGAAAATGATCTGCGTGGTCTTCCTCAGAGCCAGTTTTATGAAACATGCGATTTTGTCACAGAGGAAACTGGAATTCCTTCTTCACTGGAAAGAAAAGTGTTCCCTGGAATTCAACTGGAGATAGATGGACCTTCCATGGCCATTAGTCCCTTAGAAGATCAATCGGCGAGCACGGAGACTGGTGGGGCACACCCTGAGAGCAATGTGGAGGTATTTCACTTTCAGTGTGAACTTGACAGAAGAATGCCAGACACTTTCTGTACCCTATCAGATAACTTGATTTTGGATGATTGTGGAAACTGTGTTCCGCTACCTGATGTTGGTGGGGAACAAAAGAAAAATTATATGGCATATACTTGTAAACTAGTGCAATTGGCAAAAAGCTGTGATAATGAGAACGGGCAGCTACAGTGTGATCATTGCGATACCTTGAATGATGAATGCTTGTGCTGCGAAGGTTCCTGCCGAAAGGCCAATGTGGTACGTTCCAGTGACAGCTTTTGCAGGGAGAATTTTACTGATAGTCCATCTACCAAGACCTTTCTGAGCCACTTTGAAGACTTCCCTGATAATTGTGAAGATGTAGAAGACTTGTTGAGAAGTAAAAAGGAGCGGTCCACTTTGCTAGTGAGAAGATTTTGTAAAAATGACAGGGAAGTTAAGAAATCTGTGTATACTGGGACAAGGGCAATTGTGAGAACTCTGCCTTCTGGTCACATTGGACTGGCTGCTTGGAGTTACATCGATATGAAGAAAAGTGGTCTCTTATTGCCTTGTGGGAGAGTAACGGGCCAGCTGTCAACAGTGGTGGTTAGGCAAGATGGAAGCCACAGTCTGCCAGAAGCCCAGTGGTATTCGGTAAGAGTTAAAGTTTCTTTTGATCATTTTTGAAGCTTGATGTTTCAAAATCTAAATTTTCATTGTCTTAATTCATGGAATTTTTTTAAGTTCTGTCAAATTATGATTCAGAGGGGAAGTATTTGTATAGTTATTGGAAACAAGTAGACCTAACAGATACTCCAACTGATAGCTGTCAAGTTTAAGTTAACTCTGCATCAATATAAGTAACAAAATACAAATACATATGTCATCAGGAGTGGAGAAATTACAGAGATTCCCTGGCTACTGTGTGTGGAATTACAAGACAGAAACTCCTGGTAGTGGAAAAACTCCATTAGCTGAAAATGTAGTTGTGTCCTTTGGAGATACATCCCTGTGCCTTCTTTTGTCGTGTTTTTAGTTGGCAAGGCCTAAAGGAATTTAAAGTCTAGTTTTGTCCATTTTCCAACCAGTGTTCCCTGTTTCTTCCCTCTTAACCCTTTTTGTTCCATGGGCCCCCTTTGGCAATTTGGTGAAGCCTACGGACTCAGAATACTTTTAAATGTATCAAATGAAATACAAAACATTATAAAGGACACATTATGTGGATGTACATTTATCAAGATATTTTTTGAAATTGCAACATAGCAGGATAGGTGCTTCTTTGTTAACACACTAAACAATGGCATCCAGTAGTGATAAGCTAACTGCTATAATTTCAAAGTAGTGATGAATCTAAATTTAAAGTAGGGAATGGTTTGCCTGGGGCTTCACCAGTTGTATTATCCTGAGAAACCTCTCAGTCCTGGGCAAACCAGGCCAGTTGGTCACACTAAATGTAAATATTATTTTAGGGTCTCTATTATGACTGTAATATATGGAAATATCTGTGATTTCTATTGTTGACGGATCACAGATACTGCTACTACTACTGAGGTTTGTTGCCTATATTCATAATTGAAGAAAATGCAAAATTTCTAACTCTTACATTCTAGTGTTTCACAATTCCTTCAAACCTGACCCTATGAATAAATACCATGTCTAGAAAAACATCCTTTTTATTGAAATATAACTAGCATATTTTTACTTTCATCTTCATTATTCATGATGGGTAATATTTATTGTGCATATACTTGTGCCAGGCACTGGGCCAAATAATTTATTCTTGATTTCATGCTGTCATCTCAACTGTTCCTGGTACTGGTGTGATTATTAACCCCATTGTATTGTTAAGAAAACAGTCTCAGAGAAGTAATATGCCTTGCCCAAAGTCACTTAGCTAATAAGTGGTGTAATTAGGATTATAATCCAGGAAGTCCACACTCTTAGTTCTTCAAGATCCAGAAAGAAATAACATTTAGGGTAAGCTTTCAAGGGAACAGACAAGTCCTGTTCAGTTCAGCATCTGTTGACTTGCTAGCCACACTCACTGATATCTCAGACCTGGTGTGTCAAACTTGGCTGTGTTTGATATGCTGGTCTAACCCTGGTTACACATTAGAATTACAGTTTCCAGCTCCTCCATCTCCCAGACCCTCTGTACCAGAATCACTAGGGTAGGGCTCAACATGAATATTGTTTTCAAAAAGTTCCCCTGATGATTCAGTGATTCTATGGAGTTGAGAACCACTGACTAGGAGCTTAAACTGAGCTCTTTGGTCTTCATCAGGACATTTTGGAAATACTTCCTTTCCCCTAAAGACACAGACACTGCTTGGTCTCTCAGGAGTGTCAAGGGCGGGCCTGGGAGCCTGCCTGAAAAGAAATAGCCTACAGGCCCTTCTCTCTGTGCATCCAACCTACCCTTAACCTCAAGAAGTGTCGGTTTGTTTTTGCATCTTCACCTGATACCTCATGAAACCTAAGTCACGAAGTGGTGTCAGTTACTAACACACTCCCCAGATCTTCTGACTGAGTTCTGAATTTTGTCCATGCAGGGAAAAAAGTTCATCACAGCAGTGTGTCAGCCCACTTAAAAATGCAGTGATTTTTAAATTCACGTTCACCTGAAGTTGAACATTCAGAGCACAATAGGAATTTAAATATAGTAAAGTGAGGCAAAGTAGGTTGCTTGAGAACCATTATCATAGTTCCCCCACACACTTACACAGGCCTGAGGGCTGTGAATCTGGTGTAAATTGTAGTATAATTTTTGGCATGCTTGTTCTCCTCCTCCAGTTCTTGGAGCCTGGTGCTGCTTCTAAGAACATTCTCAGGTCCCTAACTCAAATCTGCCCCTTTCTGTCAGTCAGATGCCCTGGAATAGTAATTTCCAAGGAAAACAACTGAAGAGATGATGCAAATTATCTCCTCCCTTCTTCTGGTCTCTGGAGGCTGGGAGAGGTTGTCACACATCTGTTAGAGTGAACTCCAGAAACTTCTCTTTCCTCTCTGACTGGGTTTCTGGGATGCTGTGGGCATTTTTATGAAGCCTTAACATGAAGCTGGGGAACAGCTGACTGTTCTGTTCTTTCTCAAGGGAGATTTCTGAAAAGAAGAGACCTTTCTGAACATCCATACCATGGCAGGAATAAGACAGTATTATTTGAAGTATGGCATTCTCCTTGTGTCTTGTTTGTAGTTTTGAGTCTGGTAGAAATCCTCAAAAGTTGTGCAGGTGAATTATAGCCACTTCCCCCTAGATCCCATAAATTGCTTCCTTCAGCTAAAAAATGCAGACTTGTGGTTCCAGTTTTTTTATTATTTCAGGTTCCCCCATCAGATTGTAAATGTAGTAAGGGCAAGGAATGGCCCCACCTTTTTCCCACTCTCCATAATACAAACATAATGCCAAGTATGTAGTAAACAGGAGAATGTCATGCTAAGAGCCATGGTCTCTGGCGTTAGTTGGCAGTGCCTGGTGAAGAGTGAGTGCTGCTATTCTCTCTCTGGCCATTTTTTACATGCTTTGTTATGAACATGTCCACGACATGTACCTCTCCTCTTGGTAGCTTCTTGCGCAGGGAAGCTTTTAGGAGCATTAATTTGAATGTATGTCCCTCAATCTATGGTGTGGTCATTTGAACAATTGTTGCCACACGTTTAAAGAACGTGTTGTTTGTCCAATTAGTTTTGTTTTTTTTTTTTTGCCTCACTTAAAATTTTTTTCCTTGGTGCCTCTGTCAAAATGATCCAATTACTTTCTATTTGCACAGCTGTACAGAGGAGAATGGATTTGAATGGGAGACATTAATGAGGATTAATGCTGGCTGACTAATCATATTGGTATCCTCCTCCCTCTGCTTATAAAAAATTAAAACCTATCCCTTATTTAGTTACAGCCACACTCCCTCTCTCCTGCTTTCAATTTATTGGCTCAACAAGACAGTATATTTTGGCAAATGGCTAAAGTCTCCAGTTTAAAGATTGGTTAAGAGTGTTTTTATTTTTAAAAAGTTTTTTCCCTTCCTGAATTTTGGGAAATTTAGATACTGGGGTTATTCTGAATATGAAGTGCAAGAAGTTCCTGCCTCTGCTGGCATCATTCATGTAACCTGAGTTCTGTGTGCGCTAAGTGATGGAACGTGGAGGAAGCAAGGCTGGCCAGGGCAGAAAGTCCATCAGCTCCTGTAGTTATCACTTTATTTATTTCCCTGCTTTGATCCACAACAGGATTCAATGTACAACAATATGTATAGCGAAACGGGAAAAATGAGGTGTTATTTAAAAAATGAGAATAGAAAAACTATAAATCAAAAAGGAAAGTCAAAGCCACCTTCTATGTTACTAGTTCCTTTTCTGCTTTTTTTCCTTCTAAAATGTATCTTTCTTCACATTTTTCTACTTTCTAATACAGAAAACTAAACTTAAGGGGCAATGGAAATTTTTTGAGTTTTAACATAAATGTCTTTGTTCGTATATATGTCCTTGATTCTATATTTTCTCTTACGTATAAAGGGACCAACCAATTATAAATTCATTTTCTAAGTTATAACTTTTATGGGTTATCACATATCCGTTGAGCCCTGCCATTCAGTGTTGTAACTGATGGCTGTTGAAAAAACAACAAGTCTAGTTTTCTTGTCTGGAAATTTGGTCTTCCTACATCTTGGGTACACTTTGGACCTTGAAATAGTTAAAATTCCACAGGCTGCACAGGCTAAGCTGAAAGCCTGTGCGTGGTGACATGCCAGGCCTCTTCTTCCATGACTAAGGTTTATGTCGGGTTCGTGACATGGGTATAGCATGATGCTGGCCCCTTCTTGCTGAGAGCAGTGACAGGGAATCCAGCTCCTGGCCAGTCCCTGTACAGTTTAGTCATGTCTAGTGCATCAGTGGAAAATATGACGGGCTGTCAGGAGCCAGCTTTGTGATAATTGGATGACTTTCACTTATTAGCTGCATTGGGACAGTTTAGGGTAAATTTACTTCCACACTTTTTACAATGGTTACACCAGCTTTTTGTATAGGATTTGGCAAAAAAAAAAAAAAAGGGAGGGAGGGAGGGTAGAAGGAAGGAAGGAAGGAAGGAAGGAAGGAAGGGCACTGACCTTGGACTCTAGTTTAAGATGAATGTATTCATGGTCACTGTTATTCTCATGTTAGCTTGGGACATATCACGATTAGGACTTTTTTCCCCCCTTTCCTTTCTCCAGATATCCTGCATAATGAGAATTGGCAACTGGAGAGGCTCTACCCCTGGAAGTGGGCTGTGGTTAGAATGTGGACTGAAAAGAATTAGAACCCATGGGCAAGGATAAGACCATCCAATGGAGGCCTGATCTAATCCGCACTCTGCATTTTTACACAGGAGAGACTCAGGCTGCCCCTAGAATGACCCCCCATCATGATGAGTGATAAGAGTGTCCCTCTCCCCTTGATCACCTACTTCAGTGCTGGTTCAAGAACAGCACTCTAAGTCCCTTGGAGGTACTAGGCCTCCTGGAGTGATACAGACCAAATGATTCAGCATTCTAGAATTGATGCATCGCAGGGGGTGAGGGGAGTGACCATCCCCTGATCCCTCAGTGACTAGACTAACCTGTGGCTCAGGCAGGGCCTTCCCTGAAAAGCTGTTCTCACACAATGGTGCTGGGATCATTTGGTGGCCCTGAAGAGCCCCATGACACCAAAATCCTACCCTGTCCAGTGGTTCTTTGTTCTAACAGCATGCTGGATACATTCAGAGCCTCAGATTAAATAAGGGTCCTACAGAGTTTAGGCATCCAAACCCCAAACCTCAACACTCAGCCATTGGACCTCAGCCCTTTCCCTCTCATTTAGGCCATCACCCTTCAACCTCTCTGAAAGAAATTAGAAAACCACCTCAGTCTTGGGCGACACAAAGACACAATCATCTTTCAGGGTAAGGAGAAGTTATTCTTTGAAACCCTTGGAGGGAAGGAGAAATGCTTTGATTTCCTGTTTTTAACAGCTTTATTGAGATGTAATTCATGTCATATAGTTTACCTGTTTAGAGTATACAGTTTAGTATTTTGGTGTATTCACAAGTATATGCAAGCATCAGCAGTTTTAGAACATTTTCATCACCTCAAAAATAAACTCCCTCCCCTTTAGCTGTCACTCTCCATTCCTTCCATTCCTTCCCTTCTCCCCCAGCATCCACTAATGTATGCTGTGTGTCTATAGACTTCCCTAGTCTGGACTTTCACATGAATGGACCAATATAGTATGTGGTTTTTTGTAACTGGCTTCTTTCACTTAGCATAATATTTTTCAAGGTTTAAGATTCCATCTGTATTGTCAGTACTTTGTTACTTTTTACTATATTCCATTGTGTGAATATGCTACATTTTATCCATTCATCAGTTGTTGGACCCTGGGTTGTTTCCGCTTTTTAGCTATTAGGAATAAACTTGTACGTGGACATTCATGTGCAGATTTTTGTGTGGGCATGTGTTTTTATTTCTCTTGGGTTTATATCTGGGAGTGGAATTGCTGAGTCATATAACTGTGTTTAATTAAGCTTTTGAGGAACTGCCAAAATGCTGTTTTATAAGGCAGCTGTACCTTTTTACGTTCTCACCAGTGGTGTGTGAGGATTCCAATTGCTCCACATCCTGAACAACATTTCTTAATGTTCATCTTTTTGCTTATAGCCATCCTGGTGGGTATGAAGTGATATCTCATTACAGTTTTTATTTGTATTTTCCTGAACTTTTCTTGTGCTCATTGGCCATTAAATCTTTTGCCCATTTTAAAAATTGGATTATTTTTATTATTATTTTAAAGATTTTATTTACTTATTTTTAGAGAGGGGGGACAGGAGGAAGAAAGAGAGGGAGAGAAACACCAATGTGTAAGGAAAACATGAATTGGTTGCCTCTTGCACACCCCCAGCCGGAGACCTGGCCTATAACCCAGGCATGCTCCCTGACTGGGAGTCAAACTCACTGAGCCACACCAATCAGGACTGATTGTTTCTTATTGAATTCTTTATATGTTCTGGATATAATTTCATTATCAGATACATGATTTGTAATATATATCTAGATATAAGTATAATATAGTTATAATGAATGAAAGTTAAGAGAGTGGCAAAGAAGATTTACAATTTTAACGCACAGTAAAACTTGTTAATCCTTTTCTTTGGACATTGATCTCGTTCTCAGTCTTTCTTCCATTACTACACCAGAAACCACTTTCAAGTAAAATTTTCTTTCTTCTCTTCCAAATTCTCTGCAAACTCCAGTCTGCATAGTTTCTCCTCCTCTTCTGCCTGATGTCATTTTTCTTATCCAAATTCTGTACTCCAAAGCACTGGCTGGGAACCATATTGTCATCTGCAAACTTGTGCATTACAAGGAGGGCATCCAAGGCATTGATGGTTGAGGAGGTGACCACTTCACAGTAATGTACTCTATTATGCACAGGTAGGAGCAGGACAAAGCCTAGGGTGAGACATCTGAGATTCCTAGAGTGCAAGATTTAAGGAACCACTCGCTCTTGGAGTCTTACAAGTGCCAATCCTCTGCTTACTAGTGAATGCCTCCTTAAATTATGAGGCATAGGCAGCTCACTTGTCTCACCCTAGTCCCAGCTGTGGATATGAGGGTCTAAGGGAATGTATGATTTAGAAATGCATATCATCTTGTTAGTTCAGGAATGACCTTGACTAAATCTCCATATATCTTTTTTAAAAATTTTATTTTTATTCATTTATTTTTTAAAAATTTAATTATCGTTCAAGTGCAGTTTTCTGCCCTTTACCCCCATCCCAGCCCACCCCCCAGACCTCCCCTCCTCCCTCCTGTCTTTACCCCCCCCTCCCCTGTTATTTGTCCATGTGTCCTTTATACTAGTTCCTTCAAACCCTTCCCCCCTCCCCCTGAAATTTCCTCCCCTCTCCCCTCTGGTCACTATCAGCCTGTTCTCAATTTCAGTGTCTTTGGTTATATTTTGCTTGCTTGTTTGTTTTGTTGATTAGATTCCTGTTGAAGGTGAGATCATATGGTATTTGTCTTTCACTGCCTGGCTTATATCGTTTAGCATAATGCTCTCCAGTTCCATCCATGCTGTTGCAAAGGGTAGGCACTCCCTAAGAACCCTGAAGCATCAATCCAAAAGAACCTATGCACCCCAGTGTTCGTAGCAGCACAGTTTACAATAGCCAAGTGTTGAAAGCAACCTCGGTGCCCATCAGTAAATGAGTGGATCAAAAAACTATTACCATAGTAATAGTTTTACACAATACATACATTTACACAATAAGCCTCTATATATTTTAATAAATACAGATATTCTTAAACTATATAAGCTATGAATGGTTCCTTATTTTTAAAAGTGTTCAAAAAATAAAAAGAATAATATTTATGACATGTGGAAATTATATGAAATTCAGCTTTACTCTTCACACTCATTCCTCTTTTTTAAAAATTTTCATTCCTTTATCTGTTTTTTTGTATCTGTTTTCTCCCTGTGATAGCAGATTTGAACAGCTGCAGTCAAAACTATATGGACTGAAGACAAAAATTTTTATTACCTGATCCTTTACAGCATAAGTTAGCCTACCCCAGCCTTAGAACCCAACTCTCTTCCTGGGTATTTCCTACCCATCCTTCAGTCCTGAACTTGGATTTCACATTCCCTCAGTGGTCCTCCCTGTCAGCCCCTCCCCCCACTACAGACCCAAGTTCAGAGTTTCTCTGTGTTCATGCATATTTCTTAAATTATAAATGAATTATAAATGAAGAAAGGTGGTTTCTACCCACTGCTGATGTCTGCTTCCCAGTTTCCCCAGGCCAAATGCAACAGGCTTGTTAGCTATCCGCTCTGTGAACCTCAGAGTCTGGAACCAGTTACTTTGTGTAATACCTAGGACAGAATCAGAATTTTCCATTGATATTCAAAAAGGTCTTTTTTCAGTCCTGTGCACCCAGAGATCCATGCTTGTCACCTCACAGACCTGGCCTAAAAGACAAAGAAGGGATGTGCTTGGACTAACTTCTTCCTGGTGGTGCACCCCTCCCCCTGCTGTTTCAGCTGGCTATAAAAACCCTTGGGAAAGTTTCCAAACATTTTGCGTTTATAGGGGGACACCTGATACTGCTGTGATCTGCAGTGGGGCAGGGAGGAAGGAAGCCCTCTCCTCTCAAGATCCCAGAACTCTGTCCCTGCCTTTTAGATCTCCCAGTCCTTACAGGCAGTGGTTTACACCATGGACCAGAGAGAATCCAGCTTCTTTTTCTCAGTGGTGGTCAGAGGTGGGGTTGGTGGTAAAGGGATAGGGACAGCATGCTGTGTTTGTTAGCTAGGAAGATTGTTCTTGGAGGTTGGGAGGTGTCTGGCCAGTCCTTCAAATTGTCTGACTCACAATATTCTCATTAGTTGACCCAAGGCAGCACCTCCCTGCAACAAAGACCCAAGTATCAATTCCAGCTCTGCCATTGACTGGTTGACCTTAAGCAAGTCACTTTAGGACATGGTTTTTTGTTCTTTTTGGCATAAGAGTAAAGGCAGATAGGTATTCATTGCCTTCTCTGTGTCAGACACTCTCTATATAATTTGTGTATATTCAATTAATAAATTTCCTCTTAACTGTAAAAGCCTATTGTCTATGACTTCTTGATTTAAGTCCTGACCCTGGGTTTTGGGTGGAGTGAATATTCTACCTCTTCTAGCGGTACCTCCTGGAATTTTGATATGGAGAGAAACTTGTCTAGCACTTGGAGTGGGGGTGGGGGCAGAGGAGAGACACCTTTATCCTGGTCCTGGGCTAAGCCCTGAAATGCCTGTACCAGCAAAATAGCAAGCACCTAGTGGGCACTTAACTGTGTGCCAGGCACTGGGCTTCCAGACATCTTCCCTCATTTTTCTCCTTCATCCTCACAGCAACTGTCTACAAGGTTGGATTTATGAACATCCCCATTTCCTACTCATTATTAGTAACATGACTAAGGTCTCACAGTGTTAGGACTTGAACCCAGGTCTGGCTACCTCCAAAGCCCATGCTCACAATTGCTCCTCAGAAGTTCCTCTGAGAAATTCTAATGTAACTCACCCCTGTAACTTGGCAGTTCTTTTCTCTTCTTAAATGTGCAAATGTTGAGCTGGATGAGTCCTGGAGCTGTTTCTTTCTTCAGATGTGAGCTGGGCGTGACCTTTGGATGAAATGGGAGACGTGGGGAACAATACCAATTCTTAATGTGAGGGGCGTGTTGGCTATTGAAATGGCTAAGATTTATTTTTATGACTCAGCCTGCTAGGGGAGGAAACCAAGCCTGAAGGTTTGAATTTTTTACTGAATTGCTGTAATTTAGAAGTACATTTTAAAAGTTTTATAAGCAAGTAAGCAAGGACAAATTCCAAAGAAAACTGCACACAGATTCTGACTCAGAATCTATAGCTTATTCATGATCATGTTGAAATGACCAAAACTAGTGGGACATAATTTAGTATTTTTCCATTGTAATTGAAAGTTTTCTGTGATTTTCAAAGATTCTGACCAACTAAGCTGAGTATGAAAAATATTAGTAACATTTCTTTCCACAGTCATACCATGAAAATGAAGTTTTCACCTGCTTCACAAGGTTGTGAGGCTGGAGAAAAAAATCGAGCTGGTTTTGTGTTCAGGTGCTTAGCAAACATTATAAAGTGTCCCTGCAATGATAACTTTTCTCTTCTTTATTCAGAGTGAGGTACCTGGGGAAAAGGGACTCAAAAACTATTGCGGAGGCAGCTAAGCAAAACCAGAGTCAGCTGTTTCCTTTCATAAATGCTGCAAGTGTTGAGTTGAACCTGCTTACCGAAACCTGACCCTTTGGTTTTCCTTTTGTGGTGCTGGCCTAGTTTTAATAACTTCATTTTCAACTTGATATTAGGTAACTTTTATCACTGACACCTACTTCGTCTTGTCCTTGGGTTTTAATAGAATAAGGAATCAATTTGTCTGCAGACCATGTTGAGTTGCCTAGCTTCAGAAAGATTTAGAACCAAATTATAAACGGTGACACTTTAATAGTGAGTGTGGATGTGTCTTGAGAGCCAGCATGTGGGAGTTTGGCAGTTGGGAAGCCCCAGGGCTTCAGTTTTTCCAGATTGTGTACCCTTCCATCAAATATAATTTTTTAGCCTTGAAAAACTGTCTTCTACAACAAGGGAAAAGTTAATTTGAGTTCTAAATTTGTTCATCCAAAACTCATTTATGATAGTAGCAAATGCATTGTTTTTCTCTTTAATGAGGCCAGAAAATGGTCTTAGGCCCTGGATGGATCAGCCAGTTTTCCTTTTGATGGCTACCAACCAAATAAGGGTACTGCAATGATGGTGCGACTCTGGCATGTCTGATATTTTGTGAGAGTAATGCTATTATTGTGGCAACCATGCTTTCCAAATAAAAAGTTGGGAACTTTTTATTGAGAGGAGAGAGGGGCAGAATATTCGAAATTGAGACTGACCAGGAAATGCAAAACGAATGGTCTTGATAGCTATCGATGAATGTAAAGGAAAAAGAATGTGAGTGAGCTAGTGCAAATCTAATTTGCTGCTAGAGAAATCAGAAGCCTCAAAAGGAGTGACTTGATAATGGTGGCAAATAGTCCAGGTGTAAAGACCACTAGAAGCCTAGAATGGAATCTAGTAAGTATTTTCCTCAAAGTTTTTCTTTTTCTGTATTTTGGGTAAGTACCTGGTAGCTACCATGATTTGGAAGTGTGGAGGTAATTAAATAGCTTTATTTTAAATACCAGAAAACCTCCTCCCACCCCTCCATTATCCTCTCCAACCTCCCCTCTGGGTACTGTCAGATTGTTCTTAATTTCAATGTCTCTGGTTATATTTTGCTTGCTTATTTGTTTTGTTGATTAGGTTCTACTTAAAGGTAAGATCATAATGATATTTGTCCATCACTGCCTGGCTTAATGCTCTCTAGTTCCATCCATGCTGTTAAAAAAAAAGAAAAGAAAAGAAAAATAAATAAATACCAGGACATACTCAGCTAAATATGTTGTCCCTATCTAAGGAGTCACATTCAAAGGCTGTCCCCACTTTCCATTTATGTTGCCATTATGCAAAATATCTTATCCCTTTGAGCTTGGATGGAGATTTTAGAAACAGTCTATTCAAAGCATCCTGGCTAATGCTGATTTTGGTCAATATTGATGGATGATTATGAGGAATAGGATTTATTTCATTGAGGGTCTTATAAACTGACTGGAGGTGAACAAGGTATCTGGACATGTTTTGAGCAAAGATAAAATTTTAAATTCTGTATTCAACACCATTTGAACACAAACTTGACCATCATTTCACAGTCTTGCTCACTACTTTCCTTCAGTGAGGATGGATAGTTCAGAGGCACCCACACACCCAGTATGTGCCTTTGATTTAGATTCAGCCTCACAAGCACAGGGCAGATCGAAATTTAGCCCCATTTCCCCCACTTCTCTTGGACAGGTGCCCTTGTACAAGGCACAACATATGCTCATCCCTACCAGGTGATCCTGGGTAGTACTATGTGGAATAAAATCAGAAGAGCTACTGAAACCCAAAGTACATATTTTTTTCTCTTGGATTCATGTATTATGTGCTCGGCACAGTGAAGTTAATTGATTTCCAATGTTCTGAACTAGAAACAAATTAAAATAGTCTAGTGTGAATGTTTTTCTGTATGAATATAAAATAAGTATTTGGTGAACTGTATGGACTACAGAATTCTTAAGCTGGAAGGTTGATCTTCTATAGCTTTATTCAGCCCCTGGTGTTGTGGATAGAGTAGAGGCCTTACTTACATAGGTGATGCTATTTGACCAAGTTCACCTAGCTAATGATAGAACACATAGAGCTAGAATCTGGGTTTCCATAGACTCTGTCTCCTCATCTCTAAAGTAAGATAAAATATATGATACAGCCTGTCACATAGTAGGTGCTCTGTTGATGTCAGCTGATTCTGAACCCTAACACTTTTAGGGTATCTGGGAGGCATAGATTCCTGATACAGCCACTGCCCTGGGGGAATTCATGGTGGGAAGGCGGGAACCGACATGCTCGTGCCATCTTTCATTTATTCAGTTTATCAGGTTTTTTTCTGTGTTCTCTGGTTCATTCCAGTTTTCACAGCTTATCCTGTCTTCAGTTCTTTAAGAAGCTGGCTCATTTTGTTGCAATAACCTTGTAAGTTCTTTAAGGATGCAGAGATGCCCTTTCAATTTGGATGTAGCCAAGTTTTGTGAGTTCATTTCTCCCCTTAGTCTAATTTCTTTCCATCCTTCACTTGGCAGGTAGCTTTCTGTAGTTAACGACCGTAAGTTCTTCAAAGTGTACAGAGCAGCCGTGGGATCCCTCCCAGTCTCTCAGGAGGATATTTTCCCTTGTTCTTTTTCTCTTATTTATAGGAAGCAGAGCCAAGTGTGAGACACTGAGCCCAGCAGGAGGGGCCAGACCTGGCCCAGGAAGAGCCAGTATGGTCTGGGCTGCAAGGAATTGAGCCAGGAATTCCAGGCTCATAAAACATCAGCATTAGAAGGGCCTTGGAGGCCATCAGGTCCAACCTTTAATTTTACAGAGAAGGAAACTGAGGCTCAAAGAGAGGCTCTGGCCTTGCCCAAGTCTGGTTAGGCATCAGTTTCAAAGCCAGGCTTGGCACCTTGGTTGCCCTGAAGTCAACTCTTTCCTACCCTGTACAAGATGCCAAACACTATTTCTGACTCATAGGTATGGCACTGAACTACCTGTGTTGCAACAGTTAAATTATTGATGGCTTAAAGCTCAATAGCAGTTAAGTGAGTTCAGGCACCATATTGCCTGGGTTCAAATTCTGACCCTGCAGTACTAGCTCTGTGACCTAATGAAAGTTAGTTAACCCCTCTGTGCCTCTGTTTTTTCATCTCTAAAATGGGGCTAATGCTTTAACTTTTTTCTTTGGGCTGTTGTAAAGATTAATAGGTTTGTTATACTTTAAATAAATATTAACATACATGAACAAAAGTGTTAACTTTAAAGCATTTGGACAGTACCTAGCACTACTCTTGTAGTTGGCTCTCAAACCTCAGTTTTTAACCAAGATTCTGTTTTATCTTCCTTTAAGTATAGGTATTTCTTTAGGAACTCTGATGGAATAAATTCAAATTGTGGGGTAGAGTATCTAAGTGCTGTATAATAATAGGAGGATTTGTGTAGTCTGAGAAGGTTTCCTGAAGAAGAAAGTGGGATGCCCGCCGAGTCCTGCCAGGACTCAGGATGGCTCATTTTCTAGCAGTGAAAAGGCAAATGTCCCATTATAAGCAAACTGACCACCTGTCTCACGTGGAGGAGTCTGTGTGACATACTCCAAATGTAACATTGATTTCAGAGGCCTTTTGCCATTTCGCCTTAGCCATTTCCTCCCTAAAAAGTTACTTCACATAAAATTTAAAGTGATCTAATTTTTTGTCGTAGAATATAAATTTTCCTGTTTTATTTTCGAAGCACCTATTGTGCAAATTGCTTTCTCTACTTTGCAAAAAGTTGTTAACAACATCTGTTAATATGAAGAGGCAAAGAAGACCAGTTTGTGTAGCTGGTCATTTTCAATAATGAAATAAGCACCCATAAACTTAGCCAGAACTAAAGCTAGGGCCTTAAAAAACCCTATCACTAGTGATATGGGTCTCCTCTTTTGGCCACCCCATACCTCTGCCACACTGCCCCCCCATCCCTTATGTACCTTCATCCTGAGTCCCATTTCCATCATTCCCTTACTTTCCATTTTTTTCTTTTTTTAAAATTTTAATTGTTGTTCAAGTACAGTTTTCTGCCCTTTACCCCCATCCCAGCCCACCCCCCAGACCTCCCCTCCTCCCTCCTGTCTCTACGCCTGCCCCCCCTGTTATTGTCCATGTGTCCTTTATACTAGTTCCTTCAAACCTTTGCCCCCTCCCCCTGAAATTCTCTGCCTTCTCCCCTCTTGTCACTATCAGCCTGTTCTCAATTTCAGTGTCTTTGGTTATATTTTGTTTGCTTGTTTGTTTTGTTGATTAGATTCCTGTTAAAGGTGAGATCATATGGTATTTGTCTTTCACTGCCTGGCTTATTTCGCTTAGAATAAAGTTTTCCAGTTCCATCCATGCTGTTGCAAAGGGTAGGAGTTCCATCTTTCTTTCTGCTGCATAGAATTCCATTGTGTAAATGTACCATAGTTTTTTGATCCATTCATTTATTGATGGGCACTTAGGTTGCTTCCAACACTGGCTATTGTAAATTGTGCTCCTATGAACATTGTGGTGCATAGGTTTTTTTGGATTGGTGTTTCATGGTTCTTAGGATATAATTACTTTCCTTTTTATACTCTGTTGTTGTATCTGCATGTATTCTTAATAAGAACTATACATTTTTACTAAATGCTACTGAATTATACTGTTTAAATGGTTGGTTAGTTGTACATTATGTGAATTTCACCTCAAAAATATGCATTTTAAGTTTTAGTAGTTTCGAAGTTTACATAAAAATATGCTGTGTTTACTCTGGTCTGATGGGTGGCTCAGTTGATTGTAGCATTTTGCTGGTACAGCAAAATGTTGCAGGTGTGATCCCCAGTCAGGGCACTTACCCAGGTTGCAGGATTAATTCCTGGTCAGGGTGTGTACAGGAGGTAACTGATCAATGTTTCTCTCTCTCTCTCCCCCCATCCCCTTCCTTTCTAAATAAATAAGTGAAATATTAATAACACATTCTTTTAAAAAGTATACTATGTGTAATATTTTTAGATCTTTTTGAAAGAACATTGTTTTTCTAAGCTTTATTTATAGCATTGTATGTTGCTGTAGTTCATTTGTTTTGATTGCTGTATAGTATTCCTCTGCAAAAATATTATGCTTTCCTGGTGTGTTCTCCAGTTGAAGGACAGTTAGACTGTTTCCATGCTTTTACTACTTTAAACAGTTCAGAATTTTCTCTTGGATGTATACCTAGAAGTGGAATTGCTAGAACAATGTAAAAGATTCTCTGGATCAACCATTGTCTTTAATACTTGATATTTTCTAACTTGTTGTTTTTGTTAATCAAACAGGTTTAAAAATATTTCTCTGTGGTTAGTTTGCACTTTCTGGATTACAGTTGGTGTTAACCATATCTTCATATTGTCATTGTCATCTGTGTTTCTTTCTCTGTGAAATGTCTGAGATCTTTTTCCCATTTTCTATTGTGTTGCTTGTGCTTCCAATTGATTTGTAGTTCTTTATATATTCCTAATATTATCATTTTTTTGTTTCTATGTATTAGTAATATTTTATCCTTGTTTTAAAAAATGTCTTTTTTGTAAGATTTCTTTTGATAAAGAAGATTCTTCATGTTTATAGTTGAATTTATTAAAGTTTTATTTTATGGTCAGTGCTTTTTGTTTTTAAGAAATTTTTCTCTATATGAAATCTAGAAGATATTTACCTATATTTTCTACTAGGAGTTTTAAATTTTTATTTTTTGACATTTAATTCCCTAATTTATTTAAATCCCTAATTTATATAAGGTGTGAGGCTAGGATATTGTTTTAATTTACTTCCATATTATCTATACTTTATCCTCACTCGAGGACATATTCCATTGCTTATTTTTTTTAGAGCTAGAGGGAGTGAGGGAGATAGACTGAGGGAGAAAGAGAAACATCAATTGGTTGCCTCTGTACATACCGAGACCGGGGATGGTATACATCTAGACCAGGGATCAAACTCATGACCTAGGCATGTGGATTCAGTGCCTGGCTGGGAATCAAACCCGCAACCCTTCATTTATGGGACAATGCCCCAACCAAATGAGCCACACTAGCCAGAGCTGATAGCCACTTTCTAGTTCTAACCTGACATGCCACCCCTGACATATACCAAAATTGTACACATGTGTTGGTCTTTGAACCCTCTAATATAGTTCATTGGTTTACTTATTCATCACTGTGCCAATAACATTAGGAAGTTCTAACAATATTTTTCAGACGTGTCCTTATTATTCTTGGCCCTTTACTCTTTACTATTATAATGATGCTGATTGAAGTAGGACATATATATAGATATATATACAGCAAACTATAAAAGTGTACAGCTCAGTGTGTTCCACAAAGTGAACATAGTGATGTAACTAGCACCAAAATCAACAAACGGAACATTAGCACCCTGGCAGCCTTCCTGCCTTCCTTGTATCCTCTTCCAGTCTCTTTCTCTCTCTCTCTCCTCAAAGCAACAGGTCCTGTCTTCTAACACCATACATTCTTTTGGCCTACTTTTGAACTTTATATAAATGAAGTCATAGTAGGTACTATTTTGCGTGTCTTCCTTCACTGAACATTGTATCTATAAGATTTATCAACGTTGTTGCTTGTAATTATAGTTTGTGCATTTCATAGCTATTTACCATTTCATTTTATTTCACAACTATCCCACTCTTTATCCATTCCACTGTCAACATTCACTTGGGTTGTTCCAGTTTGAACCTATCATGAATAGTGCTATTGTCTTCCCTGTCAGCTTCTAAATCCTAGCCTGGGTTGGTTCCCTCTTCTAGTCATGCTCCCATTTACTTAAGATCCTGGCCATTTTTCAAAGCTTTAGTAATCACATCCCATCCCTTTTGTGAAACTTTCTTAGGCTACCCATATACACAGTTATTCTCCATCATGGCATCTAACCTTGTAGTCCATGAGTTGAACCTTAAGTGCAATCTTTGGAAGTTCCCCACCCCCCAAATTTTTTTTAATAAAATAATTATTATCTAGAAAATATGAACTAGTAAGTTCTATCCATTTGTCAAGAATTAATTTGAGTTTTTCCTAAACATGTACACACTGAGTTCACGTGTACATAGATATGCAAGGGAAGGAGAGAATAGAAGGCTTCTAAGAGTTTATGTAAGTCAAAGGGATGATTGGGACAATGAACCTCCATTTCATCTTTAGGACCCTCTACCTTGTTTCTACCCAGCAGCAGCACCAAGTGCTTGCTTAACTGTTAAGGAGTAGTTACATTTATACAGTCCTAAAATTACATTCAGCCCTTTGAAAGCAACCACAAGGCTGATGTGGCTGGCCCCTATTGAAAATGAATGTGACATCCCTGCTTTAGGAGAAAATGTAGGCCAGGTTCATAGCATGATGTTGTGGAGAAAATGATGGTTGTTAATGATTTATGTGTTTCTGCCCTTAACTATTGCTAGTTTGTTGGGTGGAATACTTAAAGCTAAATCAGACTTAGCATTTATTTTAATGCTATCACATGGCTAGATGATGGAAATTTGTTAAAAAGATCTCAACTACTTTTTCAGATTAAGGAATTTGGGGGGACCAAAGGCTCTGTATGTTAGTAGTGCTTTGAAATGCATACATATCTTACTAATGGGGCAAGACATCTGAATGCACTGATTTAGAAGATACAAGGTAAAAACAAAATCCAAACCAAACAATATAAAAAAAGCATAAATGCTGATTTGTTTAAATAAATAAAGATACTCAGACTCAAATTGGATATAGCATTTTGACATTGATTGATTGATTGATTCATTCATTCAACAAGCATTTATCAAACACCTACTCCTATATGTCAGATATTATTAATGAGCTAGATAAACAGTAGTGAACAAAATAGAAATGCCCCTGCCCTTTTAAAGTATATTAGTTGGGATATAGGTTCTGCTGTCTTTAACATTGACCAAAAATAAAAGTGGCTTAATAAGACAGAAGTATGTTTCTTTGTCACTTAAGAATAGCCCATGGTTGGTCCAATTTATTTGGTAATTCTGTCCTACAACATCCTCCAGAGACCCAGGCTGTATCTGGTATATTTCGCTTATTCACATGGTCCAAGATGGCTCAACATTGCATCTATGTTATCAACAGCAGGAGGAAGGGGGAAGAACTGGAATGCTCACTCTTTTTAAAGGACACACCCCAGAAATTGTCCACATCACTTTAAAAAATATTCCCTTATCCAGAATTTTATTACATGGTCACTACTTTGTTCCAAAGGAAACTGGGAAATGTAGTCTTGATTCTGAAAAAATCATATATACAGACAAATTTAAGGACTCTATGTCCATGGGAGAATGGATAACAGAGGACATGCAGTGGTCTCTGCTACGTTGTAACGGAGGGAAAAACCCAACAGACAAAACACACATTAATTTAATATAGTCAGATGGTGATGTGTGATAAATAAAGCAGGGTACAGAAGTAGAGGATCAAGGGAAAAGCAGTGCTATTTTAATAAGAGAGGCAAGAGAATTGTCTAATTGGGTGATATTTTATCAGAAGGCATATACGGAATGTATAATTCTCCCATTTGTAAATGTTCCTAAGCTCATGAATTTGCAATTACTTAGAAAAAAATGAAATCATACTTGCAGAAGAGATTCACTGTTTTTCATGAGTAAGAATCATGCTCTAAGATTTTGCCAGCTGCCTTGGTGTATGTGGTGAACAAACATCTGCTTTGTCATTGCTAGTTCATTTTAAGAGAAACCAATCCATCTGAAAAGAAACTGCTCATCAAAAGGATACGTTATTCCATAAATTTTGGACAAAAGTATACACATCCCAGAACTAGTCAGAAATTTTTGATTATGTGTTTAAAGGTTGGGCAATCAATGTTGGAGACCAATGGGCATTATGAAAGTACATTTCTTATCATAACAACCCTAAAAGTGAAATTTAAAGTCACCATTAGTAAAATAAACCTGGATTCAGAATTGAAACATGCTGTGGCTGAATACGGTCTATACTGCTAGAGAATAGTTAGGCATGCCAAACAATGATGCTCTCATCAATGTAATTAAAACTGAACAGTGACAAGGAAACCACCTGCAGACCCCATAGGTAGGTAGGCTTATGATCATCTGGCTAACTTCTTGAATGCCTTTGTTTGTATTTTCATATAGTATCTCCCTCACTAAGGCTTTAAATTTTGAAATAAGGTAATAACACATTCCTTGTAAAGGAAAAATGGTGTATAAAATTTTTAAAGTGATTGATTCTTCCTTCCCCAATTACCCTGCACCCCAATCCAAGTTAACAGTTTGTTGGTTCTGGTTCCAGCCATTTTTGTATGAATCTATGTAGGTTTTAACCTACTTCTGGAAGGCATGAGTTTCTTATTTAGCTTTGTAACCCTTTGTACCCAGAAGAGTGCTTTGCAAAAAAAAAAAACAGGTTCTCAGAACATATTTATTTGATGATGATTAAATAGGAATTGGGATGGAGAAGGCCCAAATAGAAACCTAGAGGCTTATGAGAAACCAAAAGCAGTGCTGACAAGAAATAATCACTAATAACCTTTGAAGGAACACTCTGGTATTTTTCTCCTTGTTCCTTCCTCCTTAATATGAAATAATGAAGTGATTATAAATAAAACCTTGAGAAAAGATGTTATTGATTCCTTCTCTCACCTCCTTCACACAGAGTGAAAATGTAGAAAGGGGAGGCTGGGCAAGACAGGAGAGGAGCTCTAGCAATAGGTAGGTCTCTTACTTTGTATCTCCTGACTCTAAAATTTGCTGTGGAGTATTTTTATTGGGTAATTTCTTTTACAGATGTTTTTGGAGAAAGTTGAAATTATGCTGTTAAAAACATATCTAAGACTCCACATTGCAATTTAAACATATTGTATTTTATTTCCTTAAGCACAGGGCTCCCTCTTTCTTTCTTTCTTTTTGTTAATTGAAGAACAGAACAAGAAAAACAAAGAAAGTCCAAAGTGTCTTTTACTACCAGGACTGAAAAACTAATTACTGCTTTGGGAATAAAGGTAGTGAGCATCATGTCTCTTTTCCTCATTATCCAGTAGTTGCCTTTATACAAAAGATAATGACTTTGGAAGACTAAAAAACATATAGTCTTAAGGTGTGATTTGTATTATTTCCCCAAGGTTTCATTTTTATTTTATTATCCTCCATGACTAAATGCTTATTTGGTGCTTGCAAATTGAAAAAGTATGGACTGCAATAAGCCATTTGCTGTTCCTGATTAATGGCCAAGGATATGCTTTTAATCGCTCCTGGTGAACCTGCAGTGTACTGTCCCAAGAAGTGCTTTCTGAAGGGAAAACTTTGGGAAGGACCTCCATTTCTCTGAGCTTTCATAACTGTGGAATGTGTTATACAGGCAGCCTAACAAACGGTTAAGAGCTGGGCTCTGGAAACAGTCCCAGCTCCAATGTTAACTCACACTGGAGCCTTCCGCAATTCACTTGATCTCCCTGAGCCTTCACTTTTCTCATCTGTAGAATGAGAAAAATGAAAATAACACCTAATGCAGGGACTCATAAGGAGAGGATCACTGAAAAAGCATTAAAGTAAGCAGATAGAAATTGTTTCAACAAATTTTAGCTACGATTATAATTATGATCTCTGTGATTATGACTGCTAAAAATAGCCAGTTGTGAAGTTCTATAGTAGAGGAATGTGCTTTCTACATCTGAGCAAATAGTATACACAATATCAGTATCTTATTTAGCATGTGTGACATTTTTTATGCTGCTAAATGGCAGTTATTTATAGTATGTTGCCCCTCCTAGACTGTACGTCTCCTGATCAGCTCTTACATATTAGCCTTTCCATATGTCAGGAGACCGTCAGAGTAGCTTGCATTGAGCAGGTCCTCAAGAAAGATTTATTGTATTGTGTTGTGAAGTTATATGTGGGGCACTGGGATCCAGAGTGAGGGCTCTATCTTAGAAATATCCTTACAGTTGTTGAATGAAGGCTGGGCATAGGGATTTGGGGTTTTGCATTCCAACCAGGAGCTGGGGTTTGCCACGGTGCTAGTCACCATAGTAAGAGCCAGCCTTCTAGTCTCTGAATGAAGTTGAAAAGTAGAACAGATTTGGAAAACAGAAGTTAGTCCATTTTATGGGGTGGCTTGGTTAGTTTATTTTTCTTTTTTTTTTCTTTTTTTTCTACTAGTAAATATTTTAAATTATGAAAAGGAAATGGCCAGAACTTGAGATTCAGATGCGTAAGTTGCCAGAATCCCGGTTAAAGAAACAGGCAAAAAGAGTGTCAGTACAGGTGATCAAATCCTCAGGTGAATAATTCAAGTTTAAGAGTCTAAGGATGTAATTAAGAAAGTCTTACAGTCTGAGAAGGGTTTGGAAAGAGAGAGAGACAGACAGACCAATATTAAATCCAACTTCATGATTATTTCCTTTCCCTATGACAGCCAATGCTATCTTACCCTGGCTCATCTTCCCTAAATCTTTGATTTTCTTCTTCCCCTCAGACTGCTGCTTTTCAGGGATTTCCATTAAGTGGAATCCCTGATTTCCAAATGTGGGTGGGTGGGTGGGCTGGATTGGGAGTAAAAGGGAGAAAACCGTACTTGAACAATGATTAAAATAAAATAAAATAAAATAATAAAATAAAATAAATAAAATTTAAAGATAGTGTAAAAAAAAAGAATTCCAAATGTCATTCTCAAACAACATAGTAGTATTTAATAATGATGTCTAGATACCTTCTATGTGGCCAGTACTGTATAAAGGGGCTGTTTTATTATAATCTCCATTCAACCCTACTCATTTTTGAAGCCCTTCCTCAAACCATGTAAACCTGCTTTATGTTTTTGAAGGAATTTTTATAATTCTGAGGCTTTTAAATAACAAATTACTTGTTTGATTCCTGTAATTTCAGCTGTGTTAAATACCTAATGACTGTGTAAACTGGTAGTTAAACTAATTGACATATTATTTACCTTTTGAGGAGACTTAATTTATTCATTAATCTTGATTTTATAGTGTTCTTTCATATTTTAGCTAATAAATTATTTCTTCAGTGCTTAATTATTTATACAAGTCCTTAAAAAATTTTCCTGGCTGGTGTAGCTCAGTGGATTGAGCACGGGGTGTGAACCAAAGTGTCACAGGTTCAATTTCCAGTCAGGCTACATGCCTGGGTTGCAGGCCATGACCCCCAGCAACCGCACATTGATGTTTCTCTCTCTCTCTCTCTATCTCCTTTCCCTCTCTAAAAATAAATAAATAAAAATCTAAAAAAAAAAATAAAAGGGAACTATGAAAAAAAAGTTTGTTAGCTATAGGCATGATATGATGAATAAGACAAGGCAGACCTAGCTTCTGCTATCATGGAACTTATGGCCTTTCTTCTGTCATGAAAATGAAAGACATACCACTAGGTGACACAAGGGCTCCCATGGTAGGGTGTTTAGTCCCTCACTGCTGCACAGTCTGTTTTAATAGCAGAAGGTGAAAAGGTATATACATACTGGTCTACTCTGTGAAGGGGACTGATTAGCTATTTGCCAAACCTATTTTCCCTTTCTCTTCAGCTCTCAGATAGACCACATCCCAGACTCCCTTGCAGCCATATGCCTGAGTTTTGGCCAGTGGAATGTGGACTGAAGCGAAGTACACCACATTTAGGTAGGCCCATTAACAGAACCTCCTAGTTGACCCTCTACACTGTTTTTCTTTTCCCATCTACCTGCTGGAGATGAAGGGAGAGATGCAAAGAGCCTGGTTCCTGATCACCATGTTGAAGTTTTCCTGCTGAGCACTCACAGCTGACTGTGTGAGTGCAGAATAAACTACTTTGTGAGAAAGCCCTGAGAGTTCAGGGTTTCTCTCTTAAGTAGTCAGAATTACCTTAGCCATTCATTAATAATATTCCCTTAGAGTGCTTTTAGTCTGTTGAGGGAACAGTGAAAAATTAAATGACCATACAGATTATTCATGTGCAATTAAAATGTCCTGCCCAATCAGAGAATACGAGGACAAGCCTAAATGGATTACAGTCACTTACTATGTAACAGGCACGCCAACACACAAAAAAATATGGCCCAAATGAAAGAACAGATCAAAGCTCCAGAAAAAATATGACTAAGCAATGAAGAGATAGCTACCCTATCATATGCAAAGTTCAAAACACTGGTAATCAAGATGCTCACAGAAATGGTTGAGTATGGGTGCAAATAGAGGAAAAACCGAAGGCTATGAAAAGTGAAATAAAGGAAAATGTAGAGGGAACCAATAGTGAAGGGAAGGAAAATGGAACTCAAATCAATGGTTTGGAGCAGAAGGAAGAAAGAAACATTCAACCAGAACAGAATGAAGAAACAAGAATTCAAAAAATGAGGAGAGACTCAGAGGTCTGGGACAACTTTAAATGTTCCAATATCCAAATCATAGGGGTGCCAGAAGGAGAAGAGGAAGAGCGAGAAACTGAAAATTTATTTGAAAAAACAATGAAGGAGAACTTCCCCTATCTGGCCAAGGAAATAGACTTCCAGGAAGTCCAGGAAGCTCAGAGAGCCACAGAGAAGTTGGGCCCAAGGAGGAGCACACCAAGACACGTCATATTTACATTATCCAAGATTAAAGATAAGGAGAGAATCTTAAAAGCAGCAAGAGAAAAGGAGAGAGTTACCTACAAAGGAGTTCCCATAAGGCTATAAGCTGATTTCTCAATAGAAACCTTACAGGCAAGAAGCAGCTTGAAAAAAAGTATTCGAAGTCATGAAAGGCAAGGACCTACATCCAAAGATTACTCTATCCAGCAAAGCTATCATTTAGAAAGGAAGGGCAGATAAAGTGCTTCCCAGATTAGGTCAAGCTGAAGGAGTTCATCATCACCAAGTCCTTATATGAAATGTTAACAGGACTTATCTAAGAAAAAGAGGAAGATCAAAAATACTGAAATTGAGAACAGGCTGACAGTGACCAGAAGGGAGAGGGGAGGGAATTTCAGGGGAAAAGGGTGAATGGTTTGCAGGAACAAATATAAAGGACACATGAACAATAACAAGGTGGGGCAGGAAACAGGAGGGAGGAATGGGGAGGGCTGGGGGGGTTGGCTGGGATGGGGATAAAAGGCAGAAAACTGTACTTGAACAACAATTAAAATAAAAATTAAAAAAGAAAGAAAGAAAGAAAGAAAATAACCAAAAAAATACGAACAGTAAATGACAACAAGCTCACAACTATCAACAACTGAACCTAAAAACAACAACCACAATGAAAACAAATAGTAAGCAAACAACTAGAACAGGAACAGATTCACAGAAATGGAGATCACATTGAAGGTTATCAGTGGGGAGGGGGAGGGGAGAGAATGGAGGAAAAGCTACGGGGAATAAGAAGCATAAATGGTAGGTACAAATTAGACAAGGGGAGGTTAAGAATAGTATGGGAAATGGAGAAGCCAAAGGACTTATATGTATGACCCATGGACATGAATTAAGGTGGGGGAATGATGGTGGAAGGGGTATATAGGATAGAGGGGAATAAAGGGAGAAAAAAATGGGACAACTGTTATAGCATAATCAATAAAATATATTTAAAAAAAAGAAGACAAATGCCATATGATCTCACTTATAAGTGGAACCTAGTCCACAAAACAAGCAAGCAAAAATATAACCAGAGATATTGAAATAAAGTGCAAATGTATAGTAACCAGAAAGGACGAGGAGAGGGATAATGGGGAATATAGTGGACGGGTCATCGAGGAACATGTGTAAAGGACACATGCACAAAGCCAAAGGCAGTAGGATCAAGTGTGGGAGGTGAGGATGGGTGGGGTGAGGATGTGTGGTGGGAGAAAAATGGAAACAACTGTGCTTGTAAACAATTAAAAAATTTATTTTTAGAGAGAGGGGAAAGGAGAGAGGGGAAAAGAGAAGAGAGAGCCCGAGAGACAGAGAGAAACACTTACTTTGTTGTTCCACTTATTTATGCATTCACTGGTTGTTGTGTGTGCTCTGACTGGGGATTGAATCTGCAACCTTGGCATAGTCAGGATGATGCTCTAACTGCCTGAGCTAGCCAGTTAGGGCCTATTAATTACTGTATTATTTTCTGCACAAACAACTATAAACTTACTTTTGCCCACCCTGTATATATGCCATTATTTCTTTAAATAGGCTTTCCACCACTGTCTCTCAATCTTCTCCTTCTGGTATTTACATAATGTGTATATTATTTCTCTTAATGAGGTGCCATAAATCCTATAAGGATTCTTCATTTCTATTTGTTCTCTTTTTTCTCCTGTAATTACATAATTCCAAATGATCTATCTTCAAGAATTTTTTTTTCTGATTCACTAAGTCAGGGTTTTAAAGCTCTCTATTGCATTTTTCATTTCACTTGTATTCTTGAGCTCCAAGATTTTTGTTTGGTTCTTTATGATTTCTATTTAGGTAAATAGAAGTCGAACTTCTTGTTTTGTTCATATTATTGTTTTCCTGATTTCATTGAGTTGACTATCTGTGTTCTTATGAAGTACCTGAGCATCCCTAGAATAATTATTTAAAATTTTTTGTTTGGTACTTTGTAGATTCCATTTCTGTGGGATCAGTTACTGGAAAATTATCACATGCCTTCTCTGGTGTCATTTTCCCTTGGTTTTTCATATACTTGGAAGTCTTCCAAAGCTGTGGAGGCTTTTTTTTTTTTTATAACTTCTATAAAAAGATTCCTATTGGAATTGTATTGGATCTATAGTTTGATTTGTATAGAATTGCTATTTTATTTATGTATTTTTATTTAATCTTTATAGTATTTTTTCTTATGTATTTTTTGAAATTCCTGTCTCCCCTACCCCTGTTCCTTTTGGCAACAATCAGCTTGTTCTCTATATCTATGGATCTGTTTCTGTTTTGTTTGTTTATTCATTTGTTTTATTTTTTTTTAGTACCATATTTGTCTTTGACATTTCTCTTAGCATAATACCCCTTAGGCCCATCATGTTATAAATAGCAAGATTTGTTTGTTGCTGAATGTATATACTTTTTATTGCTGTATATATGTATGTATTCAGCATACACATTTATATACATTATGAGAAAAAATGTTTGCTTGCTTGCCACTTGGCATCTCTCTCTCGTGATGATACAGAGGTCAGTGCATCAGTCTCATGGTAGCAAACAGTTGGTTACTCATCGGTTTTGGCACTTGTCATGAGTTCCAGAATAAATTAATGATGAGTACCGAGGTACCACTGTATATCACATCTTCTTCATCCTTTCATCTCTCTGTTTTTAAATCCTCACCTGAGGACATGCCCATTGATTTCAGAGAGAAGGGAAGAAAGAGAGAAAGAGAGGGAGAGAAACGTCCATGTGAGAGAGAAACATCAATTGGTTGTCTTTAGTATGCACCACAACTGGGACCAAACCCATAACTGAGTCATGTACCCTGACTGAGAATTGAACCCACAACCCTTCTGTTTGCAGGATAACCCCAAGCAACTGAGCCACAGTGGCCAGGGCTATCCATTCATCTCTTAATGGACATCTTGGTTGCTTACATATCTTGGCTATTACTAGTAAAGCTGCAGTGGACATTGGGATACATATATCTTTTCAAATTAGTGCTTTTGCTTTCTTTGGATAAATATACAGAAGTGAAATTGCTAGATCATATGGCAGCTCTATTTTTCACTTTTTGAGGAATCTCCATACTGTTTTCCATCGTGGCTGCACTAATTTATACTTTGAAAATACATGATAGTTTTCTTTTTTTCCATATCCTCACTGACACTTGTTATTTGTTGATTTATTGATGACAGCCATTCTGACAGGTGTGAGGTGATATTACCTTGTGGTTTTAACTTGCATTTTTGTGATGATTAGTGGTGTTGACTATCTTTTTATATGTCTGTTTTCTTTCCCAGTTTAGGAAAGTTTTCAGCCAGTATTTCTTTAAATAAAAGTTTCTGTTCCTTTCTGTATTCTTTTTATGGGATCCCTATAATGCAAATGTGTCAGTGCTTGATGTTATCCTGAAGGTCTCTTTAACTATCCTTATTTTTTTGTTCTCTCTCTCTCTCTTTTTGAGTTGTTTTGATTGATTGATCTCCACTACTCTGTCCTCCATGTGACTAATCTGTTCTTACTTATCTCTATTTCCTTAGGGTTTGTTTTTTTTTTTTTGAGATTATAAACAACCCCTAAGGAAATAGAGGTAAGTAAGAGAGTAAAAGAGATAAGTAAATATAAGTAAAGGAGAGATTTTTTTCTCTTTTCATTTTTTGACTTTCTACATTTGTCTATATGAATTAGACAAAATAGCTATCTCTTCCAGTTTTGGAAAAGACTGGCCCTTACGTAGAAGTGGTCTCTGTGTAGGCTGTGTTTGCTGGGTGATTTTGGCAGGCTGGTAGGAGCTAAGGGCACTGGTGTCCAGGAAACTGGTCCACTGATTCTCAGTGGCTCTGGGTGGGGAGCCAGGTATATATATTAATGCCCTATTGATCCTGCTTGTTCCTTTTGCTGGAGGCTGAAATGGGCTTAGTTGATGAGGTTGCACTGAGCCAACCTTGCAGGCAGGCCAGAACACCTGGATAGAGCCCAGCCCACCCTTTGTAGGTGGGGGTGGACATAAACAATGGTGCTCACCTGCACCTCCAACTCTGGAGAATTCCAGAATTCCTGAAGTCCTTAGAGGGTTTCCATGGCTCCACAGCCTTCTCTATACAGTCTCTCTCTTGTTTCTTATAGAGAAAGAAAGTAGTCTTGTGGAGAAGTGGCCTAGGTTTAGGCTTTGTGTGGTATGTAGTTTTGGGAAGCAGGTTGGAGCAGGGCAGGTACTTACAGTGCCTGGGGCACTGTAAGCACCTCCTGCACTGGACTGGCTCCCTGCAGGGAAGTCAGGTGCTGTCCTGATGCCCTGTTGTTCCTGCTTGTTCCCTTTGTTCTGAGGCAAAAGGCTCTTGCGATATAGCTGGGAATGCACGTGGCAGTCTTGCAGGTAGGCTAAAGCACCCAAATAGAGCTTCTGCCCACCCTACCGAAGTGCAGGGGGATGTAAACAATGGTGCTCATCGACTCTTCCAGTCTGGAGAATTCCCACTGTGCCGGAGGGTACCCGCAGTTTTTCAGCCTTCTCTATTCCTTCTCTTTCTCTTGTTTGTTGTTTAGAAGTGGTTTGTGTCTCACAGGAGTAATTGCTCTCTCTGTATGTATATATTTGAGTTTGCTTGTAGCAGGGGGTGAGTTCGCTGTTCTCTACTCTAGCACCATCTTGGACGTCCACAATATTGTAATTTTTAGTAAGCTTTTTCTAACCTCAGTAGGTATGAATTTTACAAAAGATAAAGAAGATTCATTCTTTTGATTCCATTTTGAAAAAGCAGAACCAAATGCTTAAACTTATACTTATTACTCTTGGACTTTTTATAACATTAATCAAAGGGGATTGAGAAAAGACAGTGTGTTGGACTAGATAAATGTTTTTTAAGTGCGGTTTGAAGATTACCCAGAATTTATGTTTTTCTTTGTCAAATACAGTGAAATTCTGTTTTATGAAATGAAACATTAAATAACTGGAAGTATCATGTATACTAAATTAAACCTTAATTTTGATTCTGGAATAGACTGTGGTAGATAGTATACAAATACCTAAAATAATTGATTTTTCAGATTTTAATATTTACATATCTAGTCTACAAAATTGAGAATATAAAGAAGAGAGAAAGAAAAAATTATCTGTAATTGAACCAACAAAGAATGTCCAGTGTTAGTATTTGGCGAACTTCCAATCTTGATTCTATGCATATACTTAAAAAAAAAATTGTTGAGTCATATCATACGTAATGATCTTAGAATTTTTTTAAAGATTTTATTTATTTACTTTTAGAGAAAGGGGAAGGGAGGGAGAAGAAAGAGCCAGAGAGGAACATCAATGTGTGGTTGCCTCCCACATGCCCTGTACTGGGGACCTGGCCTGAAACCCAGGCATGTGCCCTGACTGGGAATTGAACTGGTGACTTTTTGGTTCACAGGTTGGTCCTTAACCATTGAGCCACACCAGCCAGGGCTCTTCTTAGAATTTTTAAATAAAGCTTTATTAAGATATAATTTATATACCATAAAATCCATCCTTTTGAAATGTACAGCTCAGTAGTTTTTAGTATATTCACAAAGTTGTGCAACCATCACCATAATCAATTTTAGAACATTTTTATCATTCTGAAGAAAATGTTCATACCTATTTTCATTCACTCCACTACTTTCTGTGCTTATTTTTGACATTTCATATAAACAGAATCATACAATATGTGGTCTTTTGTGACTGGCTGTTATTATTTAGCACAACATTTTCAGGGTTCATTCATATGTAGCCTGTATCAGTGCTTCATTCCTTTTTTTGACTGAATAATATTTCTTTGTATGACTATTTCACTTTTTACTTATTCACTCAGAAATTGCTAGACATTTGGATTATTTCTACCTTTTGGCTATTATAAATAATGCTGCTATGAATATTTTGTACAAGTTTTTGGGTATATATGCTTTTAATTTCCTTGGGTATATAAGTAGGAGTAAAAATGCTGGGTTTTATAGTAATTCTATGTTTAAAATTTTGAGAAATCACCACACTAATTTTCAAAATGACTGCACCATTTTTATAATGTTTTACAAGCTGCTTTTTCACCTAGCATTCTATCAAGATTATTTGCATGTGTTACTAAATTTTTTTGAAAATGTTTTTGATAGCTGGCCTATACTCTATCATATGGTTACACAATAATTAAGTTGACAATTTCCCTAATGTATCATCATTATTATTATAAGTAATGATACAGTGATATTGTATACATTCCTAAATATTTCTTTTAGAGTAAATTCCTAGAAGTGAAGTGCCTGGGTCAAAAGGTATAGATATATGAAACCCCTAATACTTAGAGATAAATTTCCCACTAAGGGATTAGAGACCTACACTTCTACTAATTTGTGTTCATTGCCCTTGTCATGTCCTTTGCCCATTTTTCCAATGAGAAACTACCAAAAATTTGTATTAGTTTTCTGTTGCTTCATAGCAGACTATCACAAGTGTAGTGCCTTTAAAAAACTTGAATTTATCATCTCAGTTTCTGTAGAAGAGAAGCCTGGTGCAGTATGGCTATACGCCCTGCTCAGATTTTCACCTGGCTAAAGTTGAGGTATCAGCCAGGCTGCCATTCTCACTCGGGGCTCAGAGTCTTCTTTCAAGGTCACTGGTTGTTGGTAGAATTTATTTCCTTCTCATGCTTTATATTCATTAAGTTGCTTTTTTTATTATTGTAGAAAGCATACTGTTCTTCACTTTAATAGTTGAATAGGTATATTCTTCAAGTACAAAGTTTGAGAACCAGTGGACTAGATTAACTTTAAGACCCTTTTATTTACAATATTTTACCATTTGTCATCTGTTCGGTCATCTCTCTGCAACAAAAACCTATCTATAATGGAATTGTTGTAACAGTCTTTCAGGGAGACCCTTTTATTAACTGTGACACGGAGACATTTTTTAATGGAAAGTAAATGCTTCATTTGCTTGTTTACTATGTGTTAAAATGCTTTATTAAATTGTCAGGTGCTACACAAGCATTAAAAAAATTATTGTTGTTATTGGTGTGTACATTTGTGGGGAGCTCAGTACAGTCTGTTGATTCTCTTCCCTTTTCAGGATTGTGCCTGACTCTGGAATCAGAAACTTCAAAGGCAGCCCTTTTGAAGGGCCTGTTGAGGATGTTAACTATAGCAGCCCTTTTCAAAAGTGTGTTCTGTGGAACTCTATCTCTGCAAAGTATTTTTGTTTGTTTGTTTTGTTTTGAGCCAAGCATTCCATAATAACTAAGTTTGGGAAACATTACATTTCATATTTTCACTCTCCCCTTTGCTCCTATGGGAAGTCATAGTACATGAATATATGAAAAATTCTTATGTAAAGAATTTGTTTGAATTACTGGACCAAGTTTTCTTTGGCCACAAAATAAATATGCTATGAGCAAAGCTGATTTATGCATTTCTCTCCATTAATCAGGGTAAGCAGAGTTGAGTGGGTCTTTTAAAACTTGGGTGATGACCAAGAACCTGAAGGGGAGAGTCTGGCATCTAGAACAAATCACCTAACTTGTTTAGTTCCTCCTTGGTAAAATGAGGATGGAGGATTAATAACGGTTTAAAGTTTCAGTTCTAACATTATGGGATTCTATCTTTTACTTTATTAAAAAACTATAAAGGAAAAAGTTCTCATAAGCACAGCTTTGCCAAAAATAAATTATAACAAAAATCTAAACAAAAATCAAAGTCATCTACTGAGATGACTTTAATCTGATGAAAGTCTCAGAGAAACAATTAGATTTGGGGAATCTTTCCTCAAGAATTTTTTAATATTCCCATAGCATGACCATATGCACATATTGGCATATAGCTTGTGTTGACCTGTCTAAATAACAAGGTCAGGTGTATGTTCCCATATATTAGACCCATAGAGTGGTGACAATGTGAAAGGAAAAGGAAGAAAAGAAGTTTGGCTGAACAAACACAGTCATGGTGGAAAGCAAGATACATGAAAATTAATGTGTTGAGAACTTTGAATGACATGGGACTAATAGGCAGCTCCTGGTTCTTCCTGAATATACATTATTAATGGCCCAGACAGATTTCTTAGGCTGTGATACATAGGATAGAACAGAAGAGAATTGCTGCAAAGACCAGAGCTGGGGCCTTGGTAGCAACTTGATGGGCCTGTGCCAGGTGATGACCAGAGCAATGCAGAGGAAGGGTTATGGGGACATGGTAATTGATGAGGTCTGACTCTTGGAGGAGAAGGAGGAACCATTGGTAACTCAAAGGTGGAAATCTCAGAAGAGGAAGTGATATCATTGGCAGTGACAGAGAGGGTAAGCAGAAATAATGATTTAGAGGTAAAATGATGTTTCTCACTAGACATGTCAAGATTTTGAGGGATAACAAGGCAGCCCAATAGAACTGGCCAGTAAGCAGGGCAGACAAGCACCTTGAGAAGTGTGATTAAGCAAAAATAACTCCATTGCTTCACTTACCAGAAATATCATGTCACACACTAAACTTATTTACTTGGTACTATTGCACTGGATAGGTACCTTTGTATTCCATTTACCACACCTTTTAGTTTGTTTGAAACACTAGTTTTATTACAGTGCTTCAAAAAACATTGGACATACTGCTTTTTGAGCTCTATTTTATTTCTTTGTGTTTTAGTGAGTATAATGAGTGGTCCTGGTTTCAGCTCAAGTACTGAATATTCCTTCCCTGCTCTGGATGGTTGGTTTGTTTCCATCATGGCTTTTGAAGAAGTGCCTATGTTGGTTAACTTGGGCACACTAGTAAGTTGCACTGAGTTATATTAGAAGCATTGTTTGGGTTTTGTTTTCCTTCTTAAAATAAAGAGACTGTTAAAAACAATATCCATATGGACACTTTAATTTTAATTATTTTAATGGCATATGGTATATAGGTCAGGACTCTGGTGGTATGGGTGGCAGTGTGGCTTTGAAATGAAGCTGACTACATGCTTGGCCTTGGTCAAATTATTTTCCTTCTCTAGGCTTCAACTTTCTTAGCTCTAAAATGGATATAATCATACTTCTTATTTCCTAATGTGGTTGTAAGACTTGAGTGACTTGATACATATAAAGGCTTAGCATGATGCCTGGCACCTAGGAAGTACTCAGTGGATAGGGACTATCATCATCATATCATCATCATCAGCAGCAGCAGCAGCAATGGAACTTTGTGAAGTCTACAACTGATAGAACTGGTTAGAAATTTTAATTATATAGAAAAGAAGAAAGCCACAACAATATAGGAGAATATGGGAAATAAGATTAGCTTGCTCTAAATGTCTGTTTTTTAGTTTTGTGAGCTTGGCAAGACTTTACTTCCCTGTGCTTTGAAGAAATAAGCACTCTTGTGGCTTGCCTTACATGAAAATTACAAGGATTAGTACATCTATATTGAACTCTGATTGCAAAGTAGGAAATATTTTTTGCAGCTGTGAAGTTTTAATGTTAGCATGAACCCAGGCACAATTACTGGACTTAGATTTTTTTTTCTAAGTCCTTTATTCAATTTTTATGAAACTTTACTGTGTTTTTTGGTTGTGAGACTAAGGAAATTGCTGAGAATGTGCCTCCAAGGGTTCAGGGAGGAGGAAGCCACAAGACAAGGACACTGGATTCTTGGCATGGCAAATTTCAAGCAAAACCTGTTTTACATTTTTCTGGTCTGAGAAAACTAAATTAAATGTGCTTCTCACTGAGACAAAGCTGGAGAAACCAGTTGTGTGGGAATCTTATTACAGGTTGTAGTAAAAATGAAGTTCTTTTCTGGAGATCAAAAGATTAGCCTGAACAGGTGATCTCTAGCTGGTAGTTCTCCAGGAGTCCATGGAAATGGAAAAAAAAAAAACATAGCAGAGCAGCACCACATGTCTGTGGATGAGGATTGAATTGTACTGAAGAGCTGGCCCTTAAGTAAGTTACCCAGGAGAAATAAAAAGCAGTGATTAACATCACACAGAACAGTAGCTGGATTTCTTATGATGTGGATGCCATTAGCCAAAGAGAAATTGCCTAGCTTTTGTTCTAGATATTCAGTCTGGGATTATGGATGCGGCAATACTATAGCCAGGACCTAAGACAGATATTAACATCCTGTGAGAATTGGGGAGAAGGTGGTGATTCAGTGTCTACTCCCAGCGTAGGGCAATGAGAAAGCCAAATCTTCTGCTTGCCCAACAAGGTGAGGCTTCCATGTATGAAGATAGCAGAGTATGGGATGTCTGGAGTTAAGGATGAAATTGCTTACAGGAGCGACAGGAAAGAGAGTGGTGAATAAGGTGGAGATACAGGGCCTGCACACAGCAAACCAGGTGTTCTGAAGAGAGCAGGAAGAAAGTAAGTGGGAAATGAGTCCCGATGAAAAAAAGATATGTTTTTGGGATCAGGCCAAAGGTGGCAGGAGGGGAGGGGGCAAGAATTGGTGGGTGTGAAATTAGGGATGGGAAAGCAAATGGAAGGGGGTGCTTCCATGGTAGATGAAGTGAAAACAACAGGGTAGAAGGATACTTAAAAGATCTGCTAATAAAATCACATGTTTTTGTGAAGTTCAGGAGTACAGAGTCCAGAGTCCCATGATGATTCATGTACTTTCCTGGAACCTGTTGTGTTGCCAAGATTAGCTATAGAACACTATGGTCTGGAGAGTGAATTAAAAAAGACAGCAATTTACTGTGTTGCTCAGGAGCCAACATAAAATCTGGAAAGGACCCTCTAGTAATACAAGGTAGAAATTAGCTTCCAAAGCTGTTATCTTCCTATTCTCCAATTTTCTGCTTGAGGGCTAAAAATGTCTTTGTAATCTAAAGGCAAGAAAAATCAAGAAACCAACAGATAACACTTACTGGGTGTTTACTATATTCTAGGCACTGTGTGAATTATAAAGTTAGTAGACACATAGCAGACATTCTGCTGATATGTGTTGAGTGAACTGTGTGAATGAGTGAATGAATGATTGATTCTTCCTAAGGAGTTTAATCAATCAGCATATTTTTTGGCCTGCCCTAACCCTATTTAGTTATTATTTATTTCTTCACTCAGTGGATATTTATAGAGATACTAGGGGTGGTTCACTACTTGTGGTAAACAAGAAAATGTATCTTCTATTTTATTTAGATATGCCATTTAGTGGGAGGAAGATATATTGCTTAAATAAATTAGAGTTGTGGTAAGTGTTTGAAGAAAAAGTAAATGGTTCTATGGGGCCTAACCTAGTGGGAAGTGGGGTGGTCAGTGAGGGCTTCTGTAAGGAAGTAAGGTTCAATTGTGTACCATGAGAGGGAATAGTAATTGTTAAGTCAAGGTGAGTAGGAGGAGGCTGGGAAAGAGTATTCTAGGCAGAATGAATATCATGTGCAAAGGCCCTAAGGAGAAAAGGATTGCAGCATATGTCGAAAGTACTGAAGGAAGACCAGAGGCAGAGAAACAGGAGCAGATTGTTAGGAGATAGGCAAGGGCCAGGCCTGGGGACTTTAACACACATTTTTATGATCGGTGATGTTTCTTAACATCATGGCCATTAATTGTACAAGGACATCCTTGGCCTTGTGTGTTTCTATGCATTGTACATTTTTATTCCTGTAAAACTCATTTTGCCTTATCTCCAAATCAGTGATCACAATGACCAGACCCCAGAGAACTTAATCACGGTATGGAAAGCTACCTTAATAACTAAGAATGTGAGCCGTGCAATCAGCAGAGTTATGGTTCAGATCTTAGCTTCTTCTCTTCTAACTGGGTGACCCTGGGCAACTTATTTACCCTCTCTGAGCTTTCATTCTCTCAGCCAAAAATGATGATGGTAACCTTTACTATGTGGATTTGGTAAAAAATTAAATAAAAAATGAAATAGTGCACTAAAGACACTGGGCACAGAAGTTGGGTCATATTAATTGCTCATTACATGGCCATGCTTGTTGAAGGATTAGGAGTGTTTAGAACCTCTGTGCCATAGAAAACAGTAACCCAGCCCTGTTTCTGCTACTTCTTGCCCTTTGTCAGTAGAGCCTTGAGCAATGACTGGAGGGAGAATTCAGTGTGTGTGTGTTTTGTTCTGCAATTGTTTCCTTAGAATATGATCCAAAGACTTTTTTTTTAAATCATTCCTTGTTCTATTCCCCAAAGCATTTGACATCCACATTGAGTCCTGGCCTCTGTTTTTCATTCAGCATCCCTTAGGGAAACCATCTGTACTTAGATCTTCTACTCGCTTATCTCTGACTGTCACTCTCCACGTGTATATTTCCTACCCCAGCTGGTCACTCACCCCTTGCCTCTACTTATCCTGAGTCTGGACCTTTGTCTGCCCTGGTCATTGAGATATCTGATTATCTTTGTTTCAACTATCCATTAATTCAGCCCCAAACTCTTGGATTACCCTGGATAGGTGATACCATGCATTCCTTTCCCCCTCTTTGACCTACTGACTCTGGCCTGTGACTCCTGCCATCTGGGAAATATAAACCTAGTTTTCCAATCCTAGATCCAGACTCATGTTTAACCTTTTCTTGGCCTTCCACCCTATGTGTAAAATCTCATACTGTTGCTGCCTTTATTTCTTCCTAAATAAGAGGCATGGCCTTTGGATTCCCATCACCAATTCTCTCTCCCAGCATCCTGAAAACAAAATTCTATCTGCATCATCCTCTCTGTACTTTGGTCAGGTTGCAGACCTAGACTTTATCATATTTGCTTGTCCCATTGAATTATGAAATCTCTGAGGACAGCAATTGTCCTTAATTATCTGTGTGTTCCCTGTAGCATTTAGTTCAAGTTCTGGAAAATAAAAGAAGACCTTTAATTAATGATTTTTAAAAAATTAATTGGGAATTGTCACCCTGCCAGAAAAGCTAGGGTCAGCCTCTGCCATCAGAGAGAAATAGGACCATTGGCTGCTAGAGTACAGCAAGGATCTTGGCACAATTCACAGATGCTATTGTCAGCTTCATATCATTTGGGGGAAGGTTCCATGGTCAGCTGATAGAGCCAGTGACATGGCCTCTCACTTTGCTTAGGGAGGACTTTCTAGATACCAACATGGCACAAAACTTACTGTGTCAACATTCACAGTCTTTCTTCTCTTAGCCTGCTAAAGGTAAGTCTGTGTTTTCTCAGTGTTCCATTTGCTCTCTCTTCCTAAAGAGGTAGTATTTTGGCTGGCTGAGAGAGAAGCTAAGTCCATCTATAGAATAATGGACATCCAAGAGGAAGGAAGAAAAGAACAGAAATCACAAAGATCTACAAGGTCCTGCACAAATTATGTCCCTTTTTTATTACAAAAATCTTTTATTGCAAATCATAAGCATGTAATTCTGTAACGTAACAATATCACACTCAAGTACACCATGTGACATTTTAGGTGAAATGTTCAAATTGTTGTCCATCTCATACATGACCTTTACATACCCTACCAATCACACTCAAACAGGTGTTACTTCTGCTGGACTCTGTATGTGGAGAGTGTGAACTTGGGGGAGGTCAATTTGCAGCTGCTGCTGCTGAAAGGTGAAGAGGAATTGGAGAGGAAAGGGAAGGAGTGAATGGGCCCCTTTGATGTTCTTTAAGAAAATCAAATGAAAGATTTGACTTGGGAATAAACTTTCTGTGTATTTTTTATGCCTCTATCCCTTGCCTGGCACATGGAAAGTTCTCAGTCAATTCCTTAAATATTTCTTAACTATCAGAACTGTATCTTAATCAAATGATGGTACCCAGGCTGTAGGCTGTATTCATAGCAGTCACAGTATTATGGGGTTGGGAGCACAGTCTTTTGACACCATGAGTCTTATGTGGTGGAGTGATATTGAGGAGCAGGGGAACATGTACTAATCCAACCCCAATCTTACAGTGAAATGACCATGCCCTGGTGTGCAAGCTAGTTCAGGACCAAGGACAGCATTCATTGGCTGCTACCCCTTGTGTTTTAGTTCTGCTATTCCCATGCTTGTGTGTGAGTTCAACATGCTGGTCTCCTTGTCTTTTCATTACACCTGCTCTGCCATCCTCCCAACTGAAATCAATCCAATTACTGCCTCTTCCACTTCTAGACATGGGCTACCAAGTACTGCTGGAGAAAAATGACAAAACATAGTCCTCACATGGCACATAAATTCACCATCTCTTACTTCAGCTTCACCAAGCAGTCTTAATGTGTTCCTTGTCATCATTTTCCACCCAATGCCCAACAATGGCTCTTCAAATCTACAGCACTCTGGCTTTACACCTTCACCTACCCTTTGAGTCACAGTATATGACTTTGCTGCCTACTTTCATAAGAAATTAAAGTTTACACGGTGATAATTCCTTTAACTTCCTTTTTACACTCATTTTTCTTTGTCCACTACCAAAAGAGGTGTCCTTGGCCTTCTTAAAACAAATTCCTTTGCCTTTGCTTCTGATTTCCCTCCCCACCCCTTCTTGCCCTCCAGGGCCAGACCTTGTCCCATCAGCTCTCCCCCAACACCTGCCTCTAGATCTCTACTGGTTCCTGCCAACACACTGACCAGTGTTCTGGACAACTGTGAGATTCCATCATAGTCACATGGAGTCCTTATTTAAAGAAACAGATATAGGCCTATTCCAGGCCTACCAACTCAGAGTCTTCAGTGGTGGGGCCCTGGAATCTATATTTGTAGCAAGTATTCCCAGGTTGGAAAGCACTGGTGCAAGCTCTACCTTTATTCTTGCTGACCCCAAACTGTCCTCCACCTAGGAGCCAGAAAGATCTCTCTGAAGTGCAAATCTGCTCATATCATTTTCTGTTAAAAGCCACTTGGGAGTCTTTTAAGTCAGGGTCAAGGCAGGAGGTACATGACATACTCAAAATGGATAATTTGAAGAGAGTTTCATGAAGGTGATATTTACAATGGTGTGGTGAGGAGCAGAACACAAGTAAGGGCTAGTGCAGTACCCCAGGGCTAGCAACAGGCCCCTGAAAGGGTAGGAGTAGGGAGAGGGCTCCTACCCTGGAAAGATGCATCAACCTGTAGCAGCAACAAGAAAGGGAAAAGAAATATTCCTCCTCTCTCTCCTTCTGAATTCTTGCCAGTGTTCCACACTGGATGAGGAGGGACAGGGAGCTGGTGTTGCAGTCTATATTGGTCAGTCTCCAGGGCATGGAGCATGGTGGAGAAGGAAGCAGAGTGGGATATGGAGAAGTGGAGAGGGTGGGGTGAGGCATATAAATAGAAGTTACTTAGCGTGGGTTTCTAACCAGGATAGGGGGCAAACCATCATGGTGACACATACTGTCCTCTTCTGTCAGGCTGTCCCCTCTTGCCTCATCCCCTCTTGCCTTTCATTCTCCCCTGCAGCCTCTGTAACCTCCTTTGTCTGGAATGCCTACTCTTTTCTTACCCACCTTACAACTGTGAAAGTTTTTGCAAAAGTAACTTAAGTAACACTATCTCTATGAAGACTTTCTTGAGCCTCCTCACCAAATAGAATTTGCCACTCCTTCCTTTTTGCTCTCAGAATAGCCCACACTTATTCCATCATTATAATAATAGTTAACATGTATGGAATGCTTACTCTGTGCCAGGCCTTGAGAAGTTTGCATGTGTCAAGTTTAAATCCTCATAGCACATTTACTATCTCCATTTTACAAATGAGTGAACTGAGGTACGTTGTGGTTAAATAAAACTACATTAAGATCACCACCTATTAATTGATGGAGCCAGGATTTGAAGCCAAGGAGTGTGGCTCTAACTGTGAACCACTCTGCCATAGAGTCACATGCTACCAGTAGCACTTGACAGCATTAACTTATTTACATGGCTGTCTTCCTCTATTAAACCATAAACTCACCAAGGATAGGATGGTATTTTATTTATCTTTTCCTTACTACCCGCCTTGCCTTCCACCATTGCTTAGCATAGAGCTTGGCAAATGGGAGATATTTAATAGACAGTAGAAGAAAGGCATGAATGAGGAGTGGAGGAAAAAGAATCTTTTGCAAACAGCCCTTCTTTACAATTGAGAACACTGCAATTTAGAGAAACTAAGTAACTTTCACTGTTATAACCTATGCTACAGATCCCATATCCGCCCCTCTCTGCCCCTACTTCATATCAGGTAGCTTTTAAGAGGAATGCAAACCATCAGTGCTGTGAAATTGTTCCCAAATAAATACATGGCAAGCTGCCTGGTTCATTTTATGGAACTGGCATAACTTGGTTAGTTCAATGGAGATTGAATACCATTTAAGGTTAAGATCCAAAGCAAAAACTCTACTGAGGAATAATAAAATAGACCTGGATGGTGGAAATTGAGATATGGGACAGGAAGAAAGTTCTAGATTAGAATTCATGGTGATATTCAAAGAGTTGGTATTTAAGAACCACAGTTCTGGAAGCATGGGACAGGCATCTGACCCAAACCTGCCACCTTTTGAAGCCATGCCTTGAGGAAACAGAGGATGGCCATGATTTAAGGAATGTGTCTCCCAAGGAGTAGGGGTGGGGTTTTATTAAAGGCAGATCTGCAGGGCAACTCTCTGGGGACCCCAATTCTATCAGGGGTACTACACAAGTGCTGCAATATATTGGGAATAATGTACTAGTTAATTCAGCTTTCCATAGTCAACTCCTAAAATGACTAGAGAAGGAGGAATTTGTCTTTTTTCATGGGAAGTCTTCTTCCATCAAGGAAAACCTGTTTTAAACCATGCCCACTAGTGCTGGCCAGCCCCAAAAGTGAGAGAGCATGTAGGCTGTACCTGCAGCCGCAGGCATCAGCATCAACCCAGCCAAGGGCCAGTTGTCATTGGCACATACCATCAACCAGTTCTGAAACTGAGTAATGCATGGCATGATGCTGACATCTGAATTTGAAACTCAAGTTAAGATGCTTGGCTTAGGAAAAAAGAAAACACATGCCAACAGTCAGTGTAATAAATCTCTCATTTAACATAAAGAATGAGTTATATATTTTCTTAGTGTTAGAGGGTCAGTTTTTGTCCTGGCTCCAACAAATAAATGTTGAGCAAATATGTTAAGAACATCAAAGGAAGTGTAAGGGGTGCCCAAATGTCTGAGGTTCCTCCTCTGAGCCCACACACTCATTAACAGCTTCATCCTAAAGAGGCAGAGGTAAGTCCTTCCCTTTACCAGGAATGTTGATCCCCAGGTCAGGCCAGTTTGTTCTCTCAGTACCTCTCTGCCCTCCCCACCCACTTCCTCCCTTTTATCTCAATGTATGTGCTGCTTAAGTGAGTGTGTCCCTTCCCTTTATCTCAGTTCAGGCTGTGATTGCCCAATTACTAGGTCGGCTGCCTCCATAGCATTCTAACAGGTTACTCCTTGGAATGGATATGCTGTTTTTGAGCAAAACTTCCAAGCCTTTCCACACATTGATGCCCCTACATATTAAACATTTTCCCTTAGTATTCCCTTTATTTTTTTGTTGTTAAACTAATATTTAATTTTGATTTGCTTACAGATTTAAGTTTACTGGTTTGAGGCCAATTTTTTTTTAATTTTTAGTTTTTTTATTGTTTGGTTACAGTTGTTCCCATTTTCCCCCATTACTCTCCCCTGCCCTACCCACCCCCCACCGCTCACATTCAACCCGCCCCCAGCCACATTGTCTTTGTCCATGGGTCCTTTATACAAGTTCCTTGACTTAACCCTTCCCCTTCTTTCCCCTGTTAAACCCCCTACCCGCCCCCCCCGCCACACTCTTGTCACTGTCAGTTTGTACTTTATTTCCATGTGTCTGGTTCTATTTTGCTTGCCTGTTTGTTTTGTTGATTAGGTTCTACTTATAGGTGAAATCATATATTTGTCATTCACCACCTGGCTTATTTCACTCAGCATAATACTCTCCATTTCCATCCATGCTGTCTTGAAGGGTAGGAGTTTCTTCTTTCTTTCTGCTGCATAGTATTCTATTGCATAACTATACTACATTTTTTTTCATTGTTGTTCTAGTACAGTTGTCTCCATTCCCCACCCCACCTACCCCCTCCAGCTATTCCCACCTCCCACCCTCAGTCCCCTTTGGTTTTGTCCATGTGTCCTTTATACATGTTCCTTGATGACCCTTTCCCCTTTCCCCCCATTATCCCCTCTCACTTCCCCTCTGGTTACTGTCAGTTTGTTCTTTATTTCAATGTTTCTGGTTATATTTTGCTTGCTTATTTGTTTTGTTGATTAGGTTCCTCTTATAGGTGAGATCATATGGTATTTGTCTTTTACCATCTGGCTAATTTCACTTAGTGTAGTACTCGCCAGTTCCATTCATGCTGTCACAAAGGGTAGGAGCCCCTTCTTTCTTTCTGCTGTGTAGTACTCCATTGTGTAAATATACCATAGTTTTTTGATCCACTCATTTACTGATGGGCATTTAGGCTGTTTCCAGCACTTGGCTGTTATAAGTAATCCTGCTATGAATATTGGGGTGTATAGGTTCTTTTGAATTGGTATTTCAGGATTCTCAGGGTATAATCCCAGCAGTGGAATTGCTGGGCCAAAAGGCAGTTCTATTTTTAGTTTTTTGAGGAAATTCCATACTGTTTTCCACAGTGACTGCACCAGTCTGCATTTCCACCAGCAGTGCACTAGGGTTCCCTTTTCTCCACAACCTTGCCAGCACTTGTTGTTTGTTGATTTGTTTATGTTGGCTATTCTGACTAGTGTGAAGTGGTATCCTACTATTTCCTTTAATTGGAACAGTTTTCACCCAGTTGGTCATCACAGACAGGAGATCATCACAGACACTATCTGGACTTGTTGCTTCTATGCCTTCAAGAACTGCCTCCTCAATTCCTACCTTCCCCTAGCTCTGCAGCCACAGTTCCTTTTTCTGAGTTTTCTTCAAATCCCATCCATTTTAGGCCCCTCCTTTTCTATAAAGCTTTTTTTGAGTGTACTGCTAGACTTAATCCTTTCCTCCTGATGTGACCTTGACCATGCTATATGCCAAGATAGTGTGCTAAACACTTTATACCCATTGGCACACTTATTTTGGGAACCGTTCTGGGAGGAGACATTGCTATCCCCATTTCAGTGACGAACAGTGAAGTTCAGGGAGGCTGAGCAACTTGTCAAGGTCAGATAGCTTGCAAGTGCTGGAGCTGGGATTCAAGTTGCGATCTTGGACTTAGAGTCAGTTCTAAGAAATTAACACCTTTTCTCTCTGGGCAAGGCCTTTCTGGTGTCCCATGCAGACTTGAAGGCCTGGAAGCGTTGTCAGTTCTTATATTCTGCCTCCCTGCTTCTCTCACACCTTGATGCCATCCTGGCCGGGAAATGTTTCCTCTGTGCCAGTGGCTCCACCTTGAGCCTGACTCCTGGCTCTTCCTCCTTCTTCCCTGTCTGGGAAAACATGTCCATTTCACATGTCTCCCCCAGCCCCACCACCATTTCACTTCAGCAGTATTTCCTGCTGCACACACACACCTTTTCTTAAATCTCCTTCCCTCTCTTTCTGCGTGTCTCTTTCCCTTTCACCCCGTCTGGTTAAATCAGAAAGTCTCCTGTGTCTTTGCCATCTCACTGCTTCCCTTCCATCCTCTTTGCTATCACTCTTATTTTTGCCCTCTCCTTTACGTTAACTTTTGCTTTTCTATTTCCATCTCCTCTTTTACTTTTCTCTTTCACCATTTCATTCCATTGAGGTGCTAAAAAATTCCTCACTGGTGGCTGATTTAGAGAGCCATGCTCTGGTGCACTGTTTAAGGGGATGGGAGTCATTCTGCCTGAATTTGGCTCTCAGCTCTACCACATTTTTGTCTTGGACAGATGGCTGAATTTCCCTTCCTCAATTTCTTGCCCAAAAGATGGGCATGAGAGAAGTTACTAAGGTTGAAAATCAGTATTCCTTTGATGCTGGGCTATTATTGTCATTATTGTTTGAATTTAAATGTGAATGTAAATGTTGTTGTTGGGGGGTCCTTGTCCCTGTCTTTCACCTTCCCTGCTCCCCACTTGGCCCCATTAAGCATGTCATTTGGCTCCTATAGGTATTTGAGTTTGTGATCAATACAAACCAAAGCTTAGAAACTACTCAGAATGTCTCCATTTATTTATTAATTCCAAATTTATTTCTATTTATTTCTTTATTTTCCTACAAATAAACCATTTTTTTCTCTCAAGCACTAAGTGACACATGTTATTTTTTTATTGCATTTGATTCCGTGAATTGCAATGAGTTTTCTGTTTTTATTTTCTTATGTGATGATGAGGGGTCCAGTGAGTGTCACTTGATGTCATAGGTGGTCCTCCTCTTGGGGCTCTCCCCAGAAGCTGCCACTCTCCACACAGAAGCATGGACGAGCAATGTGGAGGTTTACTAAGAAGAGGGTTGACCTCACCTTTCCCTCAGCAACAACTTGGACCCTACTCTGGCATCTCCAATGGCAAAGTCTCCTCTGCCAGTTGGTTCCAGTTCTTTATTCTCCCCTCCCTGTCCCCCACTTCCTGCACCAGAGAACACCCAGCTCTCTGGCTCCTGTCTTCATTTTTTCCTATCCAGTTTCCCACCCTAAGCTTTGGGCATTTTCTTGGACACCACCCCCCACCAGAGCAGCTCATCACCATTCACCTTTACATGATGAATATTCTGGCAAATACATTTTCCCCTAAGTCATTACTTAGGGATTTTAAAGAAGATTTTATTTATTTATTTTTAAAGAGAGAGGAAGGGAAGAAGAAAGAGAGGGAGAGAAATATCAATCGTCTCCCATATGTGCCTGGAACAGGGACTGAACCCACAACCTAGGCCCTTGACCTAGAATCGAACCAGTGACCTTTTGCTTTGTGGTTTGATACCCAGTGAACTGAGCCACACTGTTCAGGGGATTAGTATTCAGGGATACTAATCAACATTTATATATCTTTTCTATGGGTAAGCATATTCTGAATTTCAAATAACTGACTTATAAACTTGTGACTGATATGTTTGAAGTCATACAGAGTTCAGTGAAGACTGGAAATTATCAGGAATGGCTACATAGAAAGTGGACCTTGAGTTACACCTGGAGGAATGTGTAGAAGGAGTTCAGAGAGGGAGGTATTCCAGATGGGGGCGTAAAGACACTAAATCAGAATTGATATGGGACCGTAAAGAGAGGAGGAAGCATGTTGGGAGTGTTTTTACTACTCAGTAAATAGACACCAATTCAATGATATTATTTGTTTCCTCTTCTCTCAACTTTCTTTAACTTTTAAGTCAGGCATGGCAATGCTGGGGACATATGCTGCTATTTACCCACTGCATCCATGGCAGATCTCACTAATAATCATCATGACACTTATTTTTGGTGAGCCCAAGCCTGACCTAAAAATTCATCATGATGATACATCCCAACCACTTCTAAAAGTTTATTAGAGCTGGCATGCAATATGAAAATCCATTAGCCATTTCTGTCTTGGGTTTAGTCAACCTGGTGATTTTTATCTCTAAATGGAAATGTGTTATGACTAACTTTATTAAGTGAGGAGTGTAAATATCCATTTATAACAGCATTAATGTAAGTATTTGAATATAATATGATACTACCTTGGTAGGATATAAATTTCACAGTGATACACCAAAGCTCTTTTAAGTGATGTTTAAATACATTTGCTTTTGGACGGTGACACTAGGCCAGTTACTGATATTAATAGCTTTATTTCCTGAGATTTCAGTTTTGCACTAATCCATTTACTGGATCTTAGCATTCATTTTTTTTTAAGGAAAAATTTTATAATACCAAGTGGAAAAGCTTTACCAAATTCTGCTCCTTTCTTATTAAATAGACAATTTATGCCTGGACAAATGGGTCTACGCATAAGGTTTTCCACAAAGACAGTAGGATTTCAAGTGTCTGGGCCTCTGAATTCCCTTCATTGCCTCTCTTTCTCCCCTTCTCCTCCTGGCATTCAATTCTAATTTTTCAAGAATCATCTTCCTGTGAGATCTTTGCTGAACCTCCATGTCCACCACCAGAATCGGTCTCTCTCTGCCCTCAGTTACACAATATTTTGTTTTTGCATCTTTAGCAGAATGGCTAGTTGGCGAGGGACAGGCCCACATCTCCAGCTGGACTGGGAGGTCTTTGAGGGCAGCTGTGTGCCTTGCCTTCATCGCCCAACACAATGTAGGCATCAGATGCTTTATTTATTTATTTATTTATTTATTTATTTATTTGCTTATTTATTTATTTTAAATGTCCAATTCTTTAATAAGTAGTGAAATTAATCTTTTAGAATATTTTACATATTTTTGATACTTTATAATTTTTTGCATTTTTTCTGTTTAATTATTATATTGTTCAATTACAGTTGTCTGCATTTTCTCCCCACCGTTCCCCTCCACCCCACAAACCCACCTCCCTCCCTTGCTTCCATCCTCCCCCTTGGTTTTGTCCTTGTGTCCTTTATAGTAGTCCCTGAAAACCTTTCTCCCTTTTGTCCCCTTCCCCCTGTCCTCTGGCTATTGTTAGATTGTTCTTAATTTCAATGACTCTGGTTATATTTTGTTTGCTTTTTTCTTTTGTTGATTATGTTCTAGTTAAAGGTGAGATCATATGGTATTTGTCCCTCACCCACCTGGCTTATTTCACTTAGCATAATGCTCTCCAGTTCCGTCCATGCTGTCAAAAAGGTATAAGCTCCTTCTTTCTGCTGCATAGAATTCCATTGTGTAAATATACCTTTATTTTTTGTTGTAGCAATAAGTCATTTAAAAATACTAGGCTAGTAGAATTTTCATTTTGTTTGAATGTATCAATGTTCATGATGCGTTACCTGAGAAGGCAAAATTGGTGGAAAATTAGGTGGCAAATCCATAAATATGGATTTGGGAAGTCATTCATTTTAGAAGACTGAATACTTTTTCTACTGACTAGTAATTGCTGGCATCCTGTTTTTTACAATAAAAGTGCTATGGGGTGAAGGCATTGGTATTGGTTCTAACTGACTTAAGCTGAGCCTACCTTTGCACAAAGGGAATGTATTTGGATCCTATACTGGAAAACATGCATGTCATGAGACAAATATGCCAACATTTCTGTTATGGCAACAGATGATATCTTCTTCCTGAGTAAAGTGGGAAAACCGGGGATTTCAGGGAGGCCTGCACTATGACCTGGGTGAGGGAGTAGCATTCAGAATGGGTCTCCATGTCCAGTTCCCTTCCTCTGAGCATCACCCTTTGCCTCAGTTTTCCATATGGGAAATGGGTGGAAGTCAGTGGAATTATTGTATAATAAAACTAGCTAGTACTCATTTCCAATTAGTCAAGTACTGTGCTGAATACAGGAGCTCATCTAATACTAACAGCCCTATAAAATGATATCATTAGGACTGCCACTTTGCAGGAGAGGAAACAGCAGCTTGGAGAGGTTAAGTGACTTGCTCAAGGTCAACTGCTAGTAAATGGAAACACCTGTAACTTGAACCCAGGTCCTTCTGACCTCAGAGACTGTGTGTGTGTGTGTGTGTGTGTGTGTGTGTGTGTGTGTTTAATGCCATGTTATGCTGCTTTGTGGGAACTCTGGAGGGCCTCATAGAAGAGCTATTCTTATTAGAGAGAGTCTTCAGTAGGAAGTTAATGAAAGTAATACTGTGTATGTTCTTGACAGCTCTCTCAGCCCAGAGTGAAGGCGGATACAACATAAACTGTAGTGGTTGATTTAATCAATAACTCAGTTTTTTGAATCCAGTTAACCTTATATTATTCTGAGACTTTGGTCCATTGTAGTAGGAGTTCAGAGAACAAAAGTCTTTATAAGGGCCGGACAGGGAGTCAATGTGAATTTGTTGTTTGAGAGTTGTGCTGCCTTTTCTGAACTCTTCATTGTTGTCTTTTTTCCTACCAGTAGGTGGAAATAGAACTGAATCTTTCAGCACTTGTCCTTTCAGCTGACTCTTGGCAGGATTCCTTTAATTTCTGCCTCGGAAGAATAACAACAAAAAAAAGCCCTCAAGAGAAGTTGGGAGTGTGCAGTTAGAGGATTGGTACTCTGCAGAACAGTTTTAGTCTGATGGTCAGATAATGGTATTAGCCTATTACAAGGCCAGGGTGCTGGACACAGCCGCTGGCAACCACCAAATCTCCTGTGAGTCCTGCTGGACACCCATCTCAAGTGGGGGTTTTCTCCTGTCCTGACCACATGTCCTTTTCCAAGACTTTCATTCCCAGTTTTAAACCCTTGCACTTACTGTCAAATTGTGTACCATGATTTTATTTTTCAGAAAACACATTTCTGAAACAAAAATTAACCACATGGAAACAGTGCATCAGTGGGTAAAGGAGGAAAGTCTCCACCCATTGGATGCCCCACCTTCCTAAATTTGTTGTGTATAAAGCTGTTCAGACATTTTTCTATATGCATAAATTACATATGTACATTTAAATAAAACTGGAATTGTGCAGTAAATGTTATTCTATATCTTGATTTTTTTCCCTCCACTATTCAATGGTTTAGGGCTGCCCATATGTGTGATTAGCTCTAGAACATCCCAACTGGGGGCAGTTTTGCCCTTCTGATGACAGCTGGCAGTGACTGGAAGCATTTTTTATTGTCACAACTAGGGTAGAGGGTAGGATGCTACTGGTTTCTAGTGTATAGAGGACAGGGATGCTGCAAAACATCCTATAATGCACAGGAAAGCCCCCACTACAAAGAATTTTCTGGCCCCTAATGTCAGTAGTGCCAAGGTTGAGAAACCTTTCTCTGAAGAATGTCATTCTTTGTAGTGTGTGTATAGTATTCTACCCTGTGTATTTGCCATTTTGTATTAATCCACCTTCCTAGTGGCAGTCATTTAAGACTTTCTAACTCTTTGCTACTAAAAACAATATTGCAATAAACATTGTTTTACAATGTTGTGCACTGAGAGATTTTATTTCTTCAAGATAAAGACACAACGGTAAAATGTCTGAGTATAGGGACTTTATTTTAGAAGGTAAAAGACCCTAAAAACTGAAAGTCTTTTCTTAAGTTCACAGTGAGCTCATTTGGTGGCTGACTTGAACTGGCACGAGGCTAGTTACAGTCTTTATTTTTTCCACTTAATGTCAATATTTAGATGTTTTGTGATTGTGGAATGCTGCCCCAGTCTCTCATGCAGATGTTACAAATTATATGGTATAAGCACTTCATTGAGTTTTTTAATCTGAAAACATTTCAAAGCCCTTTTACCTTTTAAATAAATATTTAGTCATGTTCAGCATTGAAGTCCCCATAATCTGCATGAGTTGGAATGAGCAAATAGTGGAGACTTGGATGATACTGTTTTCAGTCTCTAAAAACCCTCCTTTTAAAGGTGACTTTGGTCCTATAAAAAAAATTAATATTATCAGGTCATAATTGTTGCCAGTGCCTTGTGGTTTTCCATGTAGATTAGCCCATCAGAAAACATCAGGCATGACTTTAAGAAACATTTTTGCCTATCATTTAAAATAATAGCAATAACTACAATTGAGTGCTTACTGTGCTTCATGCTTAGCGAGCATTACCACGTCTGACTTTTACAGCACCTCTAGGAGGTGGGACTTTTAGCTTTGTTGATACTTCAGGGAATGAGCTTTAGCAAGTTGAGGACTTAGACAAAGTAACATATCCAGGAAGAGGCTAAACCCAAGGCTGTAGTGGTATGTGGGGCATCCTTCCTCAGTGTTATTACAATTCAGTTTCCCCCATGTGGAGAGAATTTTAGTATTTCTACTTTGGTAGCCATTAACACTTTTTTGAGGAAAAAAATTAGTCCCAAGTTGCTTTTTGTCTCAAGGGGCTGCACTTGGACTTGAGGGCAAAAACATAAATGTCATTCAAGTCAAGTGGATATTTTCATCACAACGTTAAGAGAAAGACATTGAAGCAAATCTGAGGTCATACGCTCTCTCACAAAAGAACTCCAGCACTGAGCGTTGTTTGAAATGAGAAAATGTTAATGTCCTCCCTGGAGCCTGGATTTGATATGATATTAGGGAAAAGCTTTTAGTTATATTTATTTCTCTTGGTTTACTCCCAAGAAGATGTCAGTTTCCATTATGAAAATTGCAGGTGTAAAAAATATTATCTTCTGTTCTCTATAGCAGAGCCAATCCAAGAAACCTCAGAAGAAATTCCTGCCCCACGCCAACTGGAATTTCTGATTCCTGAAATTTTTCTGTGTGACCAGCTTAGGCTGTGGTAGCATCCAAGAAGGATGCTCTTACATTGTTGGTTTTTAGCTGCTGCTGACATGATCTACTTTGTTGCCTCCTGATTCTCGGAGTTTCTACAAAAATTGATATGCAAGGAATGTCCCCATTCCTTCTCAGTAGATTTCCATTCCTCAATGCTCCTTTCCTACTGTGTCCTCTATAGCTTAACCTACTGATTTGCTTTATTTATTTTTAAATTTAATTAAGTTTAATTTGCAGATATCATTTATATTAAAATTTATTTTTAATTACAATTGACATTCAATATTATTATATATTAGTTTCAGGTGTTCTAATAGTGATTAGACAATTATATAATTTATATAGTGAGCCCCTGATGGTTCAAGTACCCACCTGGCACCATACATAGTTATCCCAATATTATTGACTATATTCCCTGTGCTGTAGTTTATCCCTGTGATCATTTTGTAACTACCAATTTGTACTTAGTCCTTTCACCTTTTTCACCCAGCTCCCCAACCCATCTCTCATCTGGCAACGCCCAGTTTCTTCTCTGTATCTATGGATTTCTTCCTGTTTTGTTTGTTCATTTATTTTGTTCTTTAGATTCCACATATAAATGAAGTCAGTTGATATTTATCTTTCTCTGTGTGACTTAATTTCACTTAGCATAATACCCTTTAGATCAGGGCTATCAAATTCATTTTCACCGGGGGCCACATCAGCTTCACTGTTGCCTTCAAAGGGCTGAATGTAATTTTAGGACTCTATAAATGTAACTACTCCTTAACTAGGGGCAAGTAGCTCTACATTCGGCTTTTTAAAGGCAACCTCGAGGCTGATGTGACCCCTGGTAAAAATGAGTTTGACACCCCCCTCTAGGTTCATCCTTGTTGTTGCAAATGCTAAGATTTCATTCTTTTTCATGGCATTCTTTTCCATTGTATATGAATATATGTACCACAACTTTTTTACCTACTTGTCTGTTGATGGGCATTTGGATTGCTTCTGTGTCTTGGCTATTGTAAATAATGCTGTGGTGAACATAGGGGTGCATGTATCTTTTCTGAATTTGTGTTTTGGGCTTCTTTGGCTATATACCCAAAAGTGGAATTACTGGGTAATAAGGCAGTTCCATTTATAATTTTTTGAAGAACTTCCATACTGTTTTTCACAGTGACTACATCAGTTTACAATCCCACCAACAGTGCACAAGTGTTCCCTTTTCTTCACGTCCTCACCAATACTTGTTGCTTGTTGATTTATTGGTGATGCCATTCAGACAGGTGTGAGAGGATATCTCATTGTGGTTTTAGTTTACATTTCTCTGATGATTACTGACACGGAACATCTTTTTTTATGTCTATTGGCCATTTGTATATCCTCTTTGGAGAAGTGTCTATACAGGTGCTATGCCCATTTTTTAAATTGGATTTTTTTGTGTTGCATTGTATGAGTTTTTTATAATATTTGGATATTAACTACTTATTGGATATATCATTGGTGAATATCTTCTCCTATTCAGTAGGTTGTCTTTTCATTTTGCTAATGGCTTCCTTTGCTGTGCAAAAATTTTTAGTTTCATGTAGTCCCATTTGTTTATTTTTCACTTTTTTCCCTTGACCAAGGAGCTATGTCAGAAAAAAAATACTACTAAGAGTAATGGCAGTGAGTTTACCACCTATGTTTTCTTCTAGAAGTTTTATAATTTTGGATTTACATTTAAGTCTTTAATCCATTTTGAGTTTATTTTTGTATATGGTGTAAGAAAGTTGTCTACTTTCATTTTATTGCATGCATTGGTCCAGTTTTCCCAACACCATTTGAACAGACCGTCTTTACCCCATCTTATGTTCCTGCCTCTTTTGTCATATATTAATTCCAAGTACAGGTCTTTTGCCTCCTTGGTTAATTCCTGGGTATTCTATTTTTTTTATGTAATTATAAGTGAGATTTTTTTTTTAATTTCTGTTTTCGAGAGTTCATTAATGGTGTTTAAAAGAGCAACTGAGTTCTGATTATGAACTTTGTATCCTGATACTTTACTGAATTAATTTATCTCTCCAGTAGTTTTTTGGTGGAATCTTTAGGGTTCTCTATATACAGTATCATTTCATCTGCAAATAATGACAGTTTTACTTCTTCCTTTACAATTTGCATGCGTTTTCTTTTCTTTCTTGACTGATTACTGTGGCTAGGACTTACAGTACTATGTTGAATAAAAGTGGTGAAAGTGGATAACCCTGTATTCTTCCAGATCTTAAGGAAAACACTTTTAGTTTTTCCCCATTGAGTATGACGTTAGCTGTGGGTATATCATCTGTGGCCTTTATTATGTTGAGGTATGTTCCCTCTAGTACCCACTTTGCTGAGAGTCTTTATCATAAATGGATGCTGGATTTTGTCTAATGCTTTCTTTGCATTTATTTATATGATTTTATTCCTTTTTTGTGGTGTATCACATTAATTGATTTGCAAGTATTATACCAACCTTGTATTGCTGAAATAAATCCCACTTGATCATGGTGTATGATCTTTTTTTTAGTGTATTGCTGAATTTGATCCGTTAATATTTTTGTTGAGGATTTTTACATCTATATTCATCAGAGATATTGGCCTATAATTTTTTTCATAGTGTTTTTTTCTAGTTTTGGAATCAGGATCATACTAGCCTCATAAAATGAGCTTGTAAGCCTCCCATCCTCTTGATATTTTTGGAATAGTTTGAGAAAGACAAGTGCTAATACTTCTTTGAATGTTTGGTTAAATTCACCTGTGAAGCCACTTGGTCTAGGACTTTTGTTTCTTTAGACTTTTTTTTATTACTGATTCAATTTATTTGGTAGTCTGTTCAGATTTTCTGTTTTTTCTTTCTTGGAAGATTGTATACTTCTTCTTCTTTTTTTTTTTAATCCTCACTGGAGGATATGTTTTAGTCATTTTAGAGAGAGAGAAAGACATCAATGTGAGAAAAAAATCATTGATCTTTTCCCTCCTTTATGTGCTCCAACCAGGGATTGAACCTGCAGCCTAGATATGTGCCCTGACCTGGAATGGAACCTGCACTGTTTTGGGTGTTGGGGGTGATACTCCAAACTCCTGAGCCACCCAGCCAGGGCATGATTGTATATTTCGTTGAATTTATTTACTTCTTCAAAAATGTCCAATTTGTTAGCATATAATTTTTCATAGTACTTCTAAATAATCTTTTGTATATCTGTAGTGTCAATAGGTTGTCAATTTTTTGCTCTCTCCCTTCTCCTTTTGGTACCCCTATGATGTAAATGTTTTTACACTTGATGTTGTCCCAGAGGTACCTTACACTATCCTCATTTTTAAATTCTCTTTTTCTTTTTGCTTTTCTGATTGGGTGTTTTCTGCTACCTTGTCTTCCAAATTGCTGATTAAGTCCTCTGCTTCATCTAAACTGCTGTTGACTCCTTCTAGTGTATTTTTCATTTCAGTTATTGTAGTCTTCATTTCTAAGCAGTTCTTTTTAATGGTTCCTTTTTTAAAATATATTTTATTAATTATACTATTATAGTTGTCCCATTTCCCCTTCACTCCCCTCCCCCCTGCATACCCCCTCCCACCCACATTCTCCCCCTTTAGTTCATGTCCGTGTGTCATAAGTTTTTTTAGCTTCTACATTTCCCATACTATTCTTGCCCTCCCCTGTCTATTTTCTCCCTACGGTCTATGCTACTTATTCTCTGTACCTTTCCCACCCCCCCCCCCACTCCCCTGTTGCTATACCTCCATGTGACCTCCATTTCTGTGGTTCTGCTCCTATTCTAGTTGATTGCTTAGTTTGCTTTTGTTTTAGGTGTGGTGGTTAATAACTGTGAGTTTGCTGTCTTCTTACTGTTCATATTTTTTTATCTTTTTCTTAGATAAGTCCCTTTAACATTTCATATAATAAGAGCTTGGTGATGACGAACTCCTTGAACTTGACCTTATTTGAGAAGCACTTTATCTGCCCTTCCATTCTAAATGAAAGCTTTGCTGGATAGAGCAATCTTGGGTGTAGGTCCTTGCCTTTTTTGACTTGGAATACTTCTTTCCAGCCCCTTCTTAACTGTAAGGTCTCTTTTGAGAAATCAGCTGACAGTCTGATGGGAACTCCTTTGTAAGTAACTGTCTCCTTTTCTCTTGCTGCTTCTAGGATCCTCTCCTTAATTTTAATCTTGGCTAATGTAATTATGATGTGCCTTGGTGTGTTCTTCCTTGGGTCCAACTTGTTTAGGACTCTCTGAGTTTCCTGGACTTCCTGGAAGTCTATTTCCTTTGTCAGATTGGGGAAGTTCTCCTTTATTATTTGTTCAAATAACTTTTCCACTTGTTGCTCTTCCTCTTCCCCTTCTAGTACCCCTATAATATGGATGCTGGAATGTTTCAAGATGTCCTGGAGGTTCCTAAGCCTCTCCTCATTTTTTTTTTTGAATTCTTGTTTCTTCATTCTTTTCTGATCATATGTTTCTTTCTTCCTTCTGATCCATTCCATTGATTTGAGACCTAGTTTTCTTTTCATCACTATTGGTTCCTTGTGCATTTTTCTTCATTTCACTTAGTGTAGCCTTCATTATTTCATGTAATTTGGGACCAAAATCAACCAATTCTGTGAGCATCCTGATCACCAGTGCTTTGAACTGTGCATCTGATAGGTTGGCTATCTCTTGGTTGCTTAAAAGTATTTGCCCTGAGGCTTTGATTTGTTCTTCCATTTGAGCCTTTTTGGTCTGGTGAAGCCTATTACATCGTCACGGGCGGAGCCTTAGGTGTTCACTCGGTTGGGGCAACCCAGTTGCTGGGTTGTGATGCTGTTTGTGGGGGTGGGGTCAGAGAGGGAACAATGGTGCTTGCTCCACTCTCTGTCAGATTTCAGTCCCCTCTGGCTGCTTACCACAAGCAAATTGGGCCCTTCTGGTGCTGGTTCCCAGGTGGGTGGGCTTGTGTATGTTCTAGGACCCTGTGGGTCTGTCCAATGAACTCTCCTGTGAGGCTGGGAGTCTCTCCTAGCACCTCATCCTTCATAAGTGTTTTCAATCAGTGCTTTTAGGCTTTATTTCTCCACACTGGGGCCCTGGGTTGCAAGGTCTGTCTCGCTGCCGGTTTTCCCCTGATTTATCTGCACGCGGATGTGTGACTGCAGACAGACAACTGTCTTGCGTGCCTCACTGGGTCTGCTTGTTGCCTCCCCGCACCTGCACCCGGGGTCTGCCACCAGGGTCTGCTAGCAGCCACCTGTGCCCTACACGCCTGGGTCTGCCAGCCACTGCTTTTTCCTGCCACAACCCCTCTCCACCAGCTGTCGACTCCGCCCTTCTTACCTGTCTGGATGAATGGCTGTCAGGACTTCCATACAGTTCAATTTTCTGTCCGTTTTGGTTGTTTTTTTGTTTCTAAATTTTTGTTGTTCTTAATTTTGGTTGTGGGAGGAGGCACAGTGTGTCCACCTATGCCTCCATCTTGGACGGAAGTTACCTATGGTTTCTTTTTTGTGCTTACCATCTCTTTGTTGAATTTCTCACTGGGTTTATCTAATCTTCCCCTAAGTTCCTTGAGCATCCTTATAAACAGTGTTTTGAATCCTGTGCCTGGTAGATTCCTTGACTCTTTTTCATGTAGTTCACTTTTCTGGAGGTTTTTGCTGTTCTTTCATTTGGGACATGTTTCTTTGCTTCCCTATTTTGGTCGCCTCTGTTTGTTTCTATGTATTAGGTAGATCTGCTATGTTTCCCACTCTTTGCAGGGTAGCCTGACATAGTAGGTGTCTTGTGGGGCCCAGTGGTGCAGTCTCCCTGATCACCTGAGCCAGGCGCTCCAAGAGTATCCCTTGTGTGGCTTGTGTGTGCTCTCCTGTTGTAGTTAAGCTTTGATTGCTTGGCATATCAGTTAGTGGGATTGATCCTCAGCCTGGTGGCTGTGAGGATTGGCTGCAATAACAGCCTATGAGCTGCTGTGCAGGGACTGACCCCATGGAATGGGATTTGCTCCATCAGGGACTGGTGTCTGCTGAGACCTCCCTTTGGTTGTGCTGCGTGTAGAGTTCTATTGTGGTCTGAAGCCATTCGCCCAGTGTGTTGGTTCTGGGGCCTGTTGGAAGGGACTTTGGTACAGGTCATTGTCAAGCACTGCCTGTGACCAGCCTGGGGCTACCTGTTGTGAGCTATGAAATGATCTGTGGTTGGTAAGCTGCCTGTGCTGGGTCTAGATTCGTGTGTGAGGGACCACATTATGAACTGAGGCTGGTTGGCACTAGTACCAGGCCTGGGGAAGGCCTGCAAAAGGCCCAAGACACATAGAGACTTGCTGCTGCCTGCTGGCTATTGGTAAGACTCAGCCACTGAAAGAGCCTTGGACAGTACCCGAGTTGTGTGAGGCAGGATCTCAGGGAGTCACCAGGGTGGGTTGAGTGGTATTCACCAGGTAATACAGATTCAGATTTGGTGCCAGTACTGGGCCTGGGGCCACCCAGCAAAAGTCTCAGGATACACCACGGCCAGCTGCCCCCCACCTGGAGCCTGCAGACCTTTGTGGTGGTGTGGAGGTTTCAGAGTTGGTAGTCTCAGAGAGTGGTCAGTATGAAGCTAGAAGAGTTCACCAGGCTAATATGATTAAGATTTGATCTTGTGGAGGGGTGGCTCAACACAGGAAAGATGGCAGCTGTCCCTCCAGCCCTAGCCCTGAAGCCATACAACTCAGTTTCTCCCTGTGTCTCTGGCATCTCCCAAGCTTGACTGAATTTCTTGACTTTTTTTTTTTACTTTTTTCTAATTGTTTTTCAAGGACAGTTGTTTCCTACCTCCCTCCACCCCCCACCGCCGCCTACCCCAGCCATCCCCACTTCCCACTCTTGATTCTACTCCTCTTTGGTGATGTCCATGTGTCCTTTATAGATGTTCCTAAAACCCTTCCCCATTTACCTTTCATTATGCCCTCCCACCTCCCCCCTGGTTACTGTCAGTTCATTCTTTTTTTTTTTATTTTAATCATTGTTCAAGTACAGTTTTCTCCCTTTTACTCCCAGTCCAGCCCACCCCACTTCCCTCCCATTACCACCCTCCCCCTAGCTTTTGTCCATGTGTCCTTTAAATTTGTTCCTGTAAACCCTTCTTATTCTCCCCTGAAATTCCCTCTTCTCTCCTCTCTGGTCACTGTCAGTCTGTCCCCTATTTCAGTGTCTTTGGTTATATTTTGCTTGTTTCTTTGTTTTGTTGTTTAGGTTCCTGTTAAAGGTGAGATCATATGGTATTTGTCTTTCACTGCCTGGCTTGTTTCGCTTAGCATAATGCTTTAAGAACACTGAAACACCATTACAAAAGAACCTTTGCACCCCGATGTTCATAGCAGCACAATTTACAATAGCTAGGTGCTGGAAGCAACCTACATGCCCATCAGTAAATGAATGGATCAAAAAACTATGGTACATTTACACAATGGAATTCTATGCAGCAGAAAGAAAGAAGGAGCTCCTACCCTTTGCAACAGCATGGATGGAGCTCATTCTTAATTTCAATGTCTCTGGTTATATTTTAAAGACTGTAACTAGGGCTCAGGCTGGTTGGCCCCAAGTGAGCCTCAGGCCATGCAAGAGCTGGGTAGGGCAGGGCCAGGGAGTGGAGATGGTGGAGTTCCTCAGGCTAATGCAGATTTAAGATTTGGCTGTTGGCTGGGCCATAGGACAGCTCAGCACAGGGACAGTGGCAGCTGTCCCTCCAACCCTTGTCCTGAAGCCATACAACTGGATCTCTCTCCAAATGTCTCTGGTGCCCTTCAAGCCATTGTCCCTCCACTGGAACCCAAGGTGAGTGCCTGTGAGCGAGTGAGAGTTGTATGCTGGCCCTTTAAGGGGAAGCCTGGATTTCTAGCAGCCCTCTGTCTCACCCAGATTGACAGGAATTCCCACTGATTTTCACAGCCAGGTGTTATGTGGACTTGTCTTCCCAGCATTGGTGTTCTAGACTGGGGAGCCCCACTTGGGGCTGAGACCCCTCACTCCTCAGAGGATGGTCCTCCATATTTTCAACCACCACACATGGGTGCAGGCCAGCCTGTTTCTGTGTCCGTGCCCTCTACCAGTCTTGACATTGCTTCTTTTTGTCCTTAGTTATAGGACTTCTGTTCAACTAGTCTTCCGGTGGTTATCCAGGTTGATCGTTTTATAATTTAGTTGTAATTTTGATCTGGTGATGGGAGGAGGTGAGTGCAACTTCCACCTACTCCATCAGCTTGATGGGAACACCTCCTGACATGTCTTAAAGTTCCAAGTTTGTAATTGATTTTACTTTAGTGAAAGGGAATATCAGGGTATGAACTGTTTACAGACCAGTTAAGTACTCCTGTTTTTTCTTTTCCTGCCCAGCTTTTATTGTCTTTTTGTTGTCTTTCAACTTTTTATACATGGTCCTTATTCCTGGTTTAGTTCTTTCTTCTTCTTTGGTCTTTGAGGAAGACATTGGTACACTCCCCCTGAACGCTCATTGCAGTGTCCTTCCTCACATTTTCCCAGAACCTGTCATGGAGGTTTCTATATTCTGCACTAACACCTCACAGGCTTGGACTCATGCTTCAGGGCCTTTGCACATGTTGGTTCCTGTACCTGGGACAAACTTTTCTACCTACCATCCTCTTTGTGTCTGTGGTTAACTTCAGTTCATGCACTAAGGGAAGCATTCTCAGACCACCACACCCCTTCTCCTCAGCAAGATCAGCCATTAGATGCAATTACTTCATAAGACTGTCTCTGTCATAAGACTGGAGATTGTATTAGGCCAGAAATCAGGTAAAATGTTCCAGTGCAATAAAGTTTATATAGTTGAGTGGATTTACTTCTCGATTTCCAGAGAAATAGTTCCTCTGCATTTAGACTTTATTTTCTGAACCAGTATTTTCTCTAAAATGTGTATCTTTCTTCACATTACTCACCTGTCCTTTTCACTGTCCCCACCTGCTGGACTTTGCACTGTCCCTCCTTTGAGCATCCTGTTTCCCATTCTGGATCTAGCCAGCCCTCTCAAAAACTGATTTATTTAGTCACTTTTCTATTCTGTTGTTCTTCTTTAATGTCAACAGGTTGTTTTAGACATTTTTGCTTGCATTTATTCATTGTGGGTATTTTAAGCATGTGGGAAAGCATAGAGAAGCTTATGGCAAGTAGCCATGTACCCATTGCCCAGAACTGCAAGTGTCAACATTTGTCGTATTTACCTCGTATTTTTTTAAAAGAAATAAAATGTTGCAGAGACCATTGTGGGCCCCATTCCCCACTCCTTCCTTCTTTCTTCAAGGTAGAGGTAACCATTAATTGGACAATGGTTAGAGATCAGTCATTAGAATGGTGTGTGTGTAGGAAAATAAAAAATTTGACAGTTTGGCTGGCCTAATAAATGGAAAATATTATCTCACTCTTATTTTCATTTATATTTTCCTCACTACTAGCAAAGTTAACATTTGTCATGTTTATTGGCTTCTTGGGCTGCTTCTGTGAATTGCTTCTTTATATCTTTTGCCATTTATCAGTTTTGTTGTCTTTTTCTCATTGATTTGTAAGATTCCCTGTATAGTTGTATTATTCCTTTTCCTGTTATATAGGTTGCAGATACCTTCTTCTAGCCCATAACTTATATTTTGTCTTTTTTCATATTATATATTGCATAGAAGCTTTGGATTTTATGCTATCCAGTTAACATTTTATTTTATGATTTCTGCTTTTTATGTTTTAAGAAATTCTTCTTTATCCCGTGATTATAAAGATGTTCTCCTCAAAATATTTTAGATATTTTGGTTTTATATTTTGAGTTTTAATTCATCTACTTTATTTTTACTAGGCTGCCACAGACAATTGATATATTTCTTTCTTTGCCATCTTTATAATTCTTGTTTGTTTTTCTTATCTTATTACACTGCCTAGTAATTTCAGTACAGTATTAAATAGATGTGTCCTCAGCCAGATGCTAAATATCACTTAATTTGCTTACATTAATAATCAATACTGTATGTGTTAACTTTATAGATGAAGTAACTAAAACTTGGAGAAGATAAACTTTCCTGAATCACACATCTAGTATGTAAATGATAGAGTCAGGGTTGAAAACCAAGTCTGAGTGACTTCAAAGTGGAATTTTTTATGCTGCCTCTTGGTCACACATGACTTGGGGTAAAGATATCTTCCTCCTCCATGCCTACTCTTGCCCAGATTCTCTATGTCTAATAAGGGAAGAAAATTTTATTGACGTGATGCCAGAAAAGCACTTCTAGTGTGTCTGAACAAAACTAGTAGACTTTGTTTAGTTAGACCTGCCAAAAGCAGATTAAAGAAACTTTAAGTATGAAATTATTTCAGATGGTTCTTATTCCAGATGGTATAAGCATTCACTCAGGTAATAAAATCACATTTTGATGGAACTTCAGAAATAAGGAGTCGACCTTCATAGTAAGTTAATATTGTCAGGAATATTAACAAGTAACTGAAATTCCCTCTCTCCCTCCCTCTCTTCCTTCCTTTCCATTCTCTATCCATAAGAGATCTGAGGCAACTTAAGAAGCTCTACCCAAAACAAGATAAAATAAGAATTTGGGAAAATCAGGGCAAAGAGAAAAAAATATGGCAAAATAAAAAAATAATTTTTCACTTAGTGGCATTTGTTAGAGTTTGGCCACAACATAGCTTTAAGCTTCCTAGCAACCAAAGCAAAGAAAACCTGTCCAGCTACACAATCCACAGTGGGCATGCATCAAAATAGAATTGTTGCTAAGGGTATACACAACATTTCCTAATTCTGAGATTGAAAGGAACTTCCACCATAGCCCTCATGCAGGGACTCTGTGTGATGATGTGAGCAGTGCTTACTGGCATCTACTAGGTGATTGGGAAGTGTACTTTACCTAGACCCAGTTCTACTGTTCAACCTCAAGTCTTTGATGGGGCAGGAACCATATCTATTTTATTCTTCATTTTATAACATAGCCCAGCACAGTACCTGACACATAATAGGTACTCAAAATGTATCTTTGAATAAATGAAAATAAATGAATGTTATTTGTAGCATGTATCAGTAAAAGCCAATTGCTGGATACCAGATTAACATAAAAAATCAATTGTATTTCTTTCCACTAGCAATAAACAATTTTAAAATGGAATTAAGAAAACAATTCCATTTATAATATCAAAAAGATTAAAACATTTAGGAATAAATTTAACAAAAGAGGTGTAAGACTTATACACTGAAAACTATAGAACACCATTGAAAAGCTAATATCAAAACATTGTAACAAATATATTAAAAGCAGTTTTATGTGAAGTAAAAATATTGATATTTTAGGTGTGTGGTTTTCTGATGATTGACTTGATCAAAGACTGAAATTTAAAATCTTAAGAGCAACACATGGACCAAATACACTTTTGATAATTCCATATGATTATTACTTTTTTTAAAATCCAAGGTTCTGGTAAGAAAGAACAGTAGAGAATTTGAGTTCACATTCTTGGTCAAGAATCTGAAGAATAAATGTTATATGTTGTGAATAAAGGGTGCTGTTAAAAGCTTAGATGAACCATAATATATGGTACCATAATTGCTTTGTGAATTGGGAAAGTGTATATTAGATAAAATAAAATCAGGATATATGCAGAAAATGGGAAACTGCTTCAAATGTTCAGTAGCAGCTAATTCATATTAAAGACTATTGTGTTACTGATTTCAACCACTGATCTGGATGTTTTTTATCTGCCTTAAAACACCTATGTGCTGTCATTAACTAATTTTTATTGAGCCCATAAAAATGTGCCTGACACTTTTCTCTAAACTTTACTGCTGTTAGCTCATGTAATGCCAATGCTTTATAGAGATAGTGTTCTTATTATCTCCTTTTACAGAAGAGCAAACTGGGGCCCAGAAAAGTTAAGCCACTTGCCCAGGGTCACACATGAGCAAGTGACAGTGCCAGAATCCAGAAACTGTGCAGCGTGTGCACCTAATACCGCCACATTGCTCCCACTTATTTCTTATGAGAGCAAACCTCAGTTTCCTATTGGCTACAAGTGATTTTTCCTGTTAAGTATGGTACATGGATATACTTTGGGGGCCTTGTTTTGATGTTGTCCTCAGCATGCCACAATTAAATCCATCTTTCCAGAAAGTCCCTTGGATCTTCAGGAGAACCAACTACAGTTTATATGACATTTGCCAAGTTTCAGCCTCAGAAAATGTATTCTTAAACAGGTTGCTAGACTTTGTTCCTACCTCATTAAGACTCCCATTCTATAAAGGTAACTCAGGGTCTGTAATTAAGACCTTGGGCTCTGGAGTCAACTATTATGGTTCAAACCCTGGTTTAATAATAGAACCTTCCTCATAGTGTTATTAGAAGAATTAAATGAGGCTATCACTTAGGGCACTTTGCACACCATGGGACACTTAGAAAGCTTTTAAGGATGGTAGCTGCTAAAACCCAGAATCTTTTAAAACTGGACCTGGAGTAAGGCAATGCATCTCGACAATCAGCAGATGTACCCAACAGGTTAGAGCTTAGAGTGGCTTTGTGCTGCAGACTCCTGAGGCTACCTGGAGGCTCTCCAAGCCAGACTTACATTTTCAAATGTATTTTTAATGAAACTTAAAGAAAAGGGATTCCCACAGTGTGAAGAGGCTGCCATTTCCCAAGGGGAGAGGAGCTAAGGGAAGCTCCTTTTTGTTGGTGGATGAAATGAAGGAGAGGGTGCGAGTTCAGGGTGAGGGAGAAGCACTGGGCTGGGGGCTCTGAGTCTGGTTCCTGGACCAGGTGTCCTTTCAGCTCCCTGGCCATTCTTTCTACTTCTATAAACCAGGGGCTGGACTTCAGGCCCTTCTAGTGCTGACATTCTGAGAGACCATAAAGCCCCTCTCAGACTAGTTTATTGTGAGCCCTTAGCTTTTATGGAGGGGCCTTGTAAGTTTGGGCCCTTGGAAAAATATCTCTGTGTCTTTTAGGCAAGTTCTGGGGAAGGCATTGCCCTTACATCCCAGCTTATAAATTTCTATTGAAATTTGGGGCCTGGGAAAAGTTTGTCTCTTGGCTTGATCCCTTACATTTCATTCTGATTGGATAACAAATCCATCTGTATACCTCCTCAGTGTGTTTCTCTTATTACTCCTTTTGCCCAGAAACTGAGAGCTAAATGCAGTGGTTAGCAACAGTGGCTTCCCTCAGACGACTCTGGTCTCTAAGTCCTTCTTAGACTGTATCGTGCTATTGTTTTGTTTTATGTATTTTAATATAGAAACCACACCAGATGCTTCTGTGGCATTAAACAGGGCATAAATCATTCATGCAGAATGGCATAGTAAATAAATGCAGAAACACATGAATGCTCTTTCTCCTATCAGCTGGGTCCAGCGTCTGGCTCCTTCCTCACTCCCAGTGAGTCTGAAATAGCAACACCAGTTGATAGGTAGTCAGGGCACACTCTTATCCTGGCACTGAATCCTTTATATCTTTTGGTTCATTCAACAACCTTGCATTTGGGGGATGCTGTTTTTATCTTTATCTAAAGATGAGAAAAGTGAGTCTCCGAAAGTTTTAAGTAGCCGGACAAGTTCTCACAACTAGTGAGAGATTACCCCTTACCTTCAATATTGGTGGACAGGCAGGCCCAGGGCGAGTCACATTAGACCCAAAAGAATTCCTTTTGTCCTGGGAGTCCTAGAGGACTTGATCCATCTCAGATTGGCTTGTTTGTGTTGGTAATTAGTAAGCCACCCACAAACACACACCAGGAGGTCCACACTTTTGATGACCACAGAAGACCAGAGAAACCTCTCTGGCTTCTGGTCTCCTGAGATCTATTCTGAACACCAAATGGTCCTATTGATTTGGGGAACCCTCTGGAGTGCCAGAGTTGTCAACCCATATCTTGGAATGCATGGAATTGGGCTGTGGTTGAGGGATGGTTCCCAGGACAGCCCAGGTTCCCCCAGACTTAGATCTGGTCGGAGATCAGTTTGGCTGCCCACCTGATGGAGTTGTAGAAGTATTCCCCAGTGTTGCCTGACTTCCAGAGCTGGCATTAAATGGAAGCAGTCGGCCCATTTGGCTATAAGCCCTAAGCAGATCCTGCATGGTGGCATCATTAGTGCCTTGTGCTCACTCCTCTTTGCACTGAATGTAACAACGGGCACAAGTAGGAACAGGATGGGAAATTGTTGTGGACAGTCATGGCCAGGCTTACCACCCAGGACCTGGCCTGTAGATAGACTGGGTTAAGAACAGCCTCACTTAGGCCTCAGCTGGCCTCATTGGACTCAGCTGGGAATGTATCCACGGTCAATATGCAGATGCTTAAATGTGACCAAGTAATACAACAGTTTTAAAAAACAAATCCAGGGTTTTTTACCCTCAAAACTATCTCTTATTCTGTCAGTCAAATATTGATTGAGCCTCCCCCTGTGCCAAGTACCATGGCAGATGCAGGGGGCACAGCAGCAGCAAGCTCATCTGTGGCTGCTAACAGGCAATGCACAGTGGATAACTGCAGGACCGTGCCTCTAGGTGGTCAAGAGCTGTGCTCAGGGAAGCTTTGTCTCTTAGAATTGTTTTGAGTAGCTCTGCCTTTAATCTGGAGATGGTATCATTGCTTGAAAAGCTGCCCTTTAGGAATTGCCTTCAGAACTAGTCTGGGCCACACAGGAAATTCATCTCCCTATTTTATAGCCACACCTAGTGTGTGACCAAAAATGGTATTGCCCAGCTTGATGACCCACTTTATTCCCCAGACTTGGCTCTGATTGAGTTGTCTGTGAGCCAAAATTACATCCAACCTCTAAGGATGGATATTTACCACCGCTGAGCATAATCTGGTTAGTTTTGGAATAATTTCTCACTTGCCCAAATTCCCATGGTCTTTGGTGCCTCTGTTGTAACACTTAGCCCATTCTCCCTGGTGGAAGAATAACCCCCTTCTGCTTCCCTTTCCCTCACTAGTTTGAGAGCCTTTGGAAGGCAGGACTGTGTGTACACACTCTGTAGTGTCCAGCACGGAGCAGATGTGCAGAAATACTTATTTACTAAAATGGATGTACGGCTCTGAAGGTTGTTTCCAAAAAGGTGTTCCAGAACTGTGCTGAGTGACAAGTGTGAGTGGAACGATGGGCAGGATAATGCAGAAGGTATATGTGGGCTCTGGAATTGATCAGGGCTGCCTGTAACCCTTACTTGTCCCCTTTACCAGCTGTGTGGCTGGCCCTACACAATTGTTTATTCCTTCTGAGCCTCTGTTTCTGTATCTGTGGAATGGGAATAATAATACTGCCTTGTGGAAGGGGGACACTTTTATAAGGACAAGTGAGAATATTCATGAAATGTCCTAAGCACAAAGGACATTTACGTAGTACACTAGCTCAGTAAATGGAGGTGATTTTACTGTTATTTTTTCCTTAGGGCTTCTGTAACAACGGACCACAGACTGGGTGGCTGCTGTTTATTATTATTATTATTATTATTATTATTATTATTATTATTATTATTATATTGGAGTGAATTCTTATTCTTATTTGGATGTATAAATTCTGGCTTTTAAAAAATATCTTACCCAGCATTTTCACCATTTAAAAGCACATGTCATAGAAATTTTGTGCTGGAAGGAATCCTAGAGCCCATCTAAGTCTAACCTCGTAAATTTACTGAGATCCAGAAAGGGAAGTGGATTAACTAAGCTCATACAACTGGGTCAGGTCAGAACTCCTTTTATGTAGCATTTGATTTTTGTACCTATATTTGAAGGTCTACCTTTCTTCCAAGGCCTTGCAAGCAGCTCTGAGGCCTAGCACTCCTGGGCAGCAACGGCCAAGGATTTGGTACGTGCACTTGGGGAGCTATATGCACATGCTTCCACACTGTTGTATAGTGACCCTCTGTCACTTTGCCAAGTGCAGAGCTCACTTACAGTGGTACAGTTGTGCAGCTGGCAAAGCTGGCAGGAACCATAAACATAGGTGGTTAAGGAGCACACCAGAAAAACCTAGTACCTCTACTTACCAGCTTACTCACTACTTAACATCTCTGAGCTTCAGTTTCTTCATCTGTAGAACAGGAACAATAATAGTATCTGCTTACAGGGTTCTTACGAAGGTTAAATGAGGTATTCATGTAAAGTGCTTAGCATATGGTAAGTACTTTTTAAAATATCCCGTTATGATCAGTAACACATCCAAAAACAAACAGTTTACTTCTGGCATCCCCACCAGTCTCAAGCCAACCTCTGATCAGGTCTCTCTTCCTCACCTGTTCGCTCTTCTGAGCAGGTGCTACTGATGAACTCTCTCCCTTCCTCTAACCTTCTTCTTACCCAGCATTGACATGACCTCTCAGACCTTCCCATCCCTCCTCAGTCAGGGACCATGGATCCTTGAAGTAATCAATAGCAGTTGCCCATCAGGAATGGTTGGGATCCCCTAGGCTTTCTCATTCACCAGAAGTTTATAGAATGAAAACAGACTAAGGGCTTAAAGAAACACTGTCTTTCCTGGGAGCCGCCTTCACTTTGAAGGAGTTTGCACCTCAGGTACCCTGCAGCACGTCAAGGCTCCCACATCCCTGGACTAGTGCTTCCCACCACTTCCCCCTTAACTACCACATTTTTGCCCACAAATACACTTTGGGTTCTGTTTGCTACCATTTTTCTCTCGAGTAAAACTATGGGTATTTGAGAAGTTCTGAATTTCTACTTGGAGAACACGATACTCTTCATGAGACTGGAATAATCCAAATAACCCTAAATGTACAGAAGCCAAATGAATAAAACACAAGGGTGAATTTTTTTTTTCCATCCAGATAAGTTGTATTTCACAGCAGTTCTTACAATGCCCTGAGTCCGGATTGAGGCCCTTCCTCGATTCTGGATATTACATCATTTCATTTCGGCTAATGTAAACACTCATCACCCTGCGCGTTGCAGGATTTTTCAGTGCTGTTGGAGCTTGGGCTTCACTTTGTGGGTCGTTGTAGTGATTAATGGTTTCAGAAGGAAGTGCTGCAGGGAGAGGCTTTGCGGGAATGGAAGAGGTGAGGCAGCTCCATGTGAGATTCTGCAAAGGGATTAAGATTTGGCAACGGACTTGGTTTCTGTGCAGCCTCTGAGGCTGAGAGTCTCAGGAGAGGGAAGCAGGCTGTCAGTTGGGGCTTTGCAGGCTCTCATCCTGCCTTGAGGGTTGGTTGGCTCTTCCCTCTCTCTTCAGTACCCAATTTTACCTTCTTAAAGGATGGATGCGGATGCTGGAGGCTTAAAGGAGACAAGGTAAGAGTTCTTGTTGTCCAGGAAGTCCCCCAATGTTCTTACTGCATGGGATCCTGGGGCTGTTCCTTTACTCACACTGCTGTGCAGTGTTATTCAAGACACAGTTCCTCTGAGACATTTCACAGAGAGGATCAGGGAAGTTTCTCTCCTGGTTGAGAAAGTTTCTAAGATGTTTTAACCCAAATACTTAACTATAGAGACTCAAATTTTTCTTTCTTTAAAATTACAACATTTTTAATCTACAGGGTTTTGAAAAGAACCCTGCGGGTTTATTAGATGTTTGTTTTTTCTTCCTTTTATAATAGCCTGTGGTGGTGAATCAACATCTTGTTTAATGGAAACTTTTATATTCTTCAGAATACTAGCTTTTGAGTAAGCTGGTCTTCTTTTTACAGATTTGATTTGTTTTGTTTTTCCCTTTTTTGTCTTTTGGCTTTTGTGAATATTATACTGGTCAGGAATATCCTTAAGTATAAAAGGAAAATATTACACTTAGAAGTTCAGTGTGATCATATTTGATAGCATCCCTGGTTGAAATGAACTACATGTTTTTTGATGCTTCAAATATACTTTGTTTAAAAAATTTTCAGTGTAAATGTCCATAGTTTGTGGGGAAGGTGATGCAGTCTATCTGTGTGGTTAAACTGTTCATTCACAAACGTTAAAAGTGTGTTAGACCTTTGATAAGGTGGCTGAAGAAGAGCTCATTGGAACAATAGTTTTCTGCTCACCACCAACTCAATTCCAAATTCTGTTCCTTTTCTTAAAAAAAAAATCTGAGTTAAAAATAACCTAGAATAAAACTTGAAAACTGTTTTGTTTCTCTGTATTTGGCTAACTTCATTGCAAAGTACTATGTTTAAGGAATTCAAGCTATGAATACTACTACTCTCGAAATGGTTCAGAGTTCTTTTTGTGAATTTCTATAACCCTTTTCAAGAGTATATGATGTTTTATGAGTATTAGGATTACAATTTCAATTGAGTGTTTGTTCCTTCTACAACCCTAGGAGACAGATAACAACACTAAGGAAGTAACATGAGAAATCCTGTTAGTTTCCTGACACAAGGTCATTTTTCTTGTGTCTACAGTGTGGAGTTGTCAAAGTGAGGGAAGGGCCACTTGGTATCGTGAGGGTGTGTGGTAGGAGTGGATGCCTATGGCTGTTGTGGCAGCGGGTAGGTAGATCCAGGGACTCCTGATCCCTATGATTTATTGAAAGCAATTGTTTTTGCAGAAGACTCTGACCCTGCAACTTTGGTTAGGTGAGAAGAAGTCCGTCTTCACATCTAGTTGTTCTCACTGTGTTTGTCTGATGAGCCTCTTTAGTTCATGTAGTCGTCTCTTCTTTCTTTGGGAAACAGATTGGCAGTAGAGTTTTTGCATTTTGTTTTACTTTAACCTAGCATTTTAGCCATTGTGTTTGCTTTTAGTGGCTAATAAGAATTTGAGAAGGCATGAGAGTAGTTATAATCTTTAGGAAAACAAAATCATCCCAAGGGTTAAAACAGTCAAACTCTTAATTGTGAAGTGTCCACTGTCTTCTGATTATTGAAGAATCTAGAAAAACTATTGTTATAAGTGCTTCCCATAATTGAGCCTTAAAAATCACCATTTTGTATAGTGTGTAAATGGTAAAGCCTGATGTTGTACTGACTTTACTCACTGTCATACCAACATCTTATTCAGGGGTATCCTTAGTCCTCTAATATTTTCAGAAGACCAAAATTAAATCTGAATTTTCATTGTATTACCTCATCCACGTTCTGTCTTCTTCCTCTTGTCATTTTGGAAAGAGGGGAAATTTTCTAGGTAAACAGTAGAACAAATGCCATGAGTTATCCTTTCCTTCTTAAAGTGCTCTGAGTAAAGGTTCCACTTATTTGTTGTTTTTATATCTGTTGAAATGATAAGACATGGGGTGGGGTTGGCTTAAAAAAAAGTTGAACAGTACAAAAAGGTAAATAATGAAAAGTCTCTTCCAGGGATTCCAGACACCTAGGCAGTGACTGAGAGAATTTGGAAAAGGAGTAAATAGTGCTTTAGAATCCTACCCCCACACTTCATCAAACTTAGTGTGCATAAGCTATGCCTGCAGGGTTGGTTGAAACACAGCATCCTGTGTGCCCTCCCAGAGATTCTGATTCTAGAAGGCTGAGGTTAGACCCTTGAATTTGCACTTCTAGCAGTTTTCCAGGTACTGATGCTGCCATTGGGACCATGCTTTGAATGGCACTTGTTTAAAGGGAAGGCCCCCTTCTTCTGTGTCTATTTTTCACTTTTCCATCTCCAGTTTTCAGAATGCCTTCTGCTGAAATTAATAGTCACAGTAACCTACTGGGAGAAAGCTGTGGCAGCAAGTAAATCCCACATCTGTAATTAGAATTTGGGTGGAGAGGGAGGTAGTGATGGAGAAAGATAAGTGTGTGAATAACTATGGTACGTGATATACACACACTCAGTGAAGGGCATTGCCTTACAGCTGGGTCATAGTAGGTTCTAACCTCGATTACAGCCTGAAATGACTCCATCCACTCATGTGAGCATAGCCTCCATTAGAAATCTCTTTTTATAGGCTGTAATTCTGAAAACATTTACACTAATGATATGCACACACATGCTTGAAGAATGACCCTGTCTCTGCCCCCTTCACCTCTGCTTCCCCACGAAGGCCATTACATCTGCTTTGTCCTGTGGCAAATGACACAAGTGGATATGCTTCACACAGATGAACACAGGTGACACTTTGGTATTGGGCCGAGTGTTTTTTCCATGAGACCAGCCAGAGCTGAAAGTAGGTTTGTTCTCATTGATGTATTGGCTCAATAAATGTTTACTAGAGGCCTTATGTGCTACACACTGCTGGGCCCTGAGATGCAGCAGTGTCGTGGACAGACATGGTCCCTACCCGTATGAAGCTTTGGGTATACTAGAGACTCTTGGAAAAGGAGGTGAGTAGCCCAGCACTAGGTAGAGAAGGGAGGAAAAGGGAGGACCACACGTGGTGTGTGCACAAGTGCTGTTGTATGGATAGATCATTTCCAGTTCATGTGGAGTTGAATTAAATAGCTACGCAGTACAAGTCATAATGTTAATGCTACAGGGGACACCCCAGAGAATAAATCATAGTTTTTTCCCTCAAGGAGTTAGCTGTTCAGGGGCAGGTGAGACAACTTCAACAGTCCAACACTGTACCATTCAGAGAGCTTCCCCATACATTGTGGGCCCTGGGGCCACAGTGACAGTGTGGCATGGGTTGGATAATAAAATATAAGTACTTGTCTCTGGGACCCACTTCTGCCACCTCCCAGAGGAGCTGTTGCCACAAGAAGAACAAAGGTAAAACACCATGTTTTATTTAATGTTCATTTCACTCCCTGACATGTTTGGCCATAGGATGTCAGTTGAATGCAAACTGCTCAGACAACTAATACTAATAATTTTCATGTCCTCACCTGCAACATGGGAAGCAGCAGGTATGTGTGTGTATTGTGAGGCTATGTATATGTTGTGAGGGTGTATGCATGTATTGGGAGGGAAGAGAGGCTTTGCCAAAGCTCTGTATGTTCAGTGATTTCTCTGCTGGGGTCAGTCCAGCTTAGGATTCCAGTGGGGTCAGCAAATTGCACCTATGAGGAAAGAACTGTGGCAACTACTGCTTAAGCAGGTGAATTCACAGGGAAGCCTTGGGGTACTCCACTCCAGTGACTCCATTTTTGCCACAGCTGGCAAAGGGAATTGTTATACTGTAGCACTAATTGGGTAAAGATCATCTGGTAAAAATGATGAGAAATAGAAAATCAATAGGATGGAAGCTGTCTCATGCATGACCCAAGGATAACATGTCCAACTCTCTCCTTTGGTCCCAGTACTACAACTTGGTCCCAGAGCATGCAATAGGAGGGTTCTGAGGGCTAACTTGGGAAACTGAGGAAGGGGCTGGAGATCAGAACTTTTTTTGGTTGTTATGTGCATAATGGACTATGTATAATAATACGCTTTATATACACACATAGCTTTAGTACATAGCATCCATGAGGCAGGTGGGATTTGAGGATCCTAGTGTGAGCAGAGACAGGGCTGTTGAGTTTTCCAGGAATCAAAGACTCTCATAAGACAGCTGGCAAAAAAGGTAAAAAACCAGGGCCGTGAAACAGATTTTCAAAGTAGTGGAAAAATCCAAGGAGACTCAGCATAAAAAAGGCCATCAGGAAATGCCCAGTGGATGGAAATAGCCAACAGTTAATGAAAATATGGCAGTAGAAAGGGTTATGGGCCACCTGACAAGGATAATGAGATTGAGCTGGAAACTGAAATAGGACTGGCTGAGCTAAAAAAAATCAGGCCAATTAGTAATAATAAGGGTGTTTACTAGCTCTTAGATTGGCAAAATACGTCCCTGGGATGAATTAGGACAAATGATCATTTCCTGTGCTAATGATTTTACAGGAGGAAAGGAAGAGAAGCCCCGTGGAAGGTGCAGAGAGTATCTGTGTGTAACCGCTGTAATTTAATGACACTAATAAGTTTAACAGTCTGCTGCGAGAATGGAAAACTGAGATAATATGTACATAACAGGAGAACTAAGAAAAACATGAATAGTAATTATGAAAAAAAATTGTCAATAAACCTCAAGCATCTTGCCAACAAATTTAAGAAAAAATTACCAAACACTTTTTGGGGAAAGCACAAAGCATGACACGATGCAAAAAGCCATTTTGAGAGGTGGGATTGAGAACTAGTTTCCTTTTCCTACCCCACCTTCTTTGGTCAAGATGGTAAGAATAAATAACCACTTGCAAAACACTCTGTTCCAGGCATCAGGCAAAGCACTCGATGTGCTTTACTTCATTTGACCCTCATAGCCCTGGAGGTTGGGATAATAATCACTATTTACACATGCAGCTCAAAAAGGCTTGCTTAAAGGAAAGACATATTCACAAGACAGAGACATTCCCAGAAGAAATAGGAAATTAATTCAGTTGAAAAAATAGGGGAACCCACCCAGAAAGCCCACAAAAAGGATCCGTGCATAATTTAAGGAGCATTCTATAAGGATCAGACATTAAAAATAATAGTGTTCTTTTTCCTTTTTGTTCAGTCAACAGTGTGGTGACTGTGGAGGGGTGGAGTATAAGGGGACTAAATGATAGCAGGAAAAAATACAATAAAAAAAACAGAACTGAAACAAAACAAAACCCAGCCCAGTGTCTTTTAAGGTAATTGGAGTGAAGGAGCCAGCCAAAGACCTGGTGTAGAACTTTTACAGATGATCAGAATACTCCTTTGGATATATGAAAAGAAGCCAGCAGGCATAATAAATTATTTGCCTTGATCTTTTCAGAAAAATTTATCAAGATGAATATCCCTCTTAAATCATCCTTAGAAGCAGAGGTACTGGATCAAATAGTAATAGATGTGTGCAGTTTTCTAGACCTAGTTGACAAACTGGATGCAGATAAATCATGGGGACAGCTTGGCACCCATCCAAGAGTTCTGAAGGAATTCAGGGGTGAAGTTATGGGGCTGTTGGTTAAAGCAGCTAACTCTTAGCTTCAAAAATCCAGCAACCCCTAAAACCTTCGTTGTCTGATAAAATTGCCCAGCTCTGTGTCTACACTACATTATCAGAACATAAATTATAATATACACATAAACATGAAATGTAATAAATCAAATAAGAAAACATATTTTAGACAGCAGTGATTTTGAATTCCCAAACCCTGCCGTGTCACGGTCTTGAAAGTCTTTGTGAACATTTCATTCTTGAAATTGCTGAGAATTAACCCAGCCCTTTTATGATCATGTAAAATAAACTTATAATTATTCATGTGAACTCAGTAGCAAAAGCATGAAGAAACAAATGGGCAAGTGACTCAGTTTTTCAAGAAAGTGTTCATCATACAGCGTTGCTTCAGTAAAGGGGTAGAAGATTCCTGCAGCCTTGGAAATGGATGCTCACTGTCCATTAATTAAATAAAAGGCATGCGGAGGATTTGGAAATTAATCAGCTTTTGAGCCCCTAACTGCACAGTCCAGCTGCCCAATTTGCCTGGTGGTCTGGCCCTGCTCCCAGCTGGCTCAGACCTTCTTCCCTTTCTCATGGTTTTGACTTCATCTTGCCCTGCTCGATCAGCTAGTCCAGATGCCCTGGTCTCTGCTTTGCTGCAGGTAGCCCTATTCTAGCCCATATCACCCATGGCCTGTAGTGCACAGAGCAGGAGTAGAATTGGGTGGAGGGGGCACAGTTAACCTAGAATTCATGCTAGGTGAGCAGAGAGGCCAGTACAGGGAGCTGGTCAGGGTCAAAGCAAGCTGGTGTGATGGGCATTCAGTTGTTTAACAGGTCTTTTTTGAGCATGTAGAGCGTGCTAGGCATTGTACTGAGGATACAGATATAATTGACTCAGCCATTGTGAGAAAGATACGTAAGTAAACAATTACACTATAGCAGGGTTTTTCAGCCTCAGCACTGGTTACATTTGGGGCTGGGTAATTCATTGTTATGGGGCTGTCCTGTACATTGCAGGATGTTTAGCAGCATCCCAGGCCTCTGCCCACTAAACATCCAAGTAGCATCCTCTCACACACACCAATGCAACAGCCAAACATGTCTCCAGATATTGCCAAATGTCCTGGGGAGACAAAATCATCCAGGTCAATAGTCACTGAAGTAGGGTATGGCAAGTGCCTGAATGGAGAAAGAACAGACTATTGTGGGAGCTCCTGGTAGTTCTCCTGAACCCAAACCTGGCAGGGAGGGGAAACTTCCTAGAGGAAGTCCTGTCTAAGAGGAGACATGCAGGCTGAGTAGTCCTTGGGTGAAAGTTTGGAGGAAGTGCATCAGGACGTGTTCCAGGGTGAGGGAATTGTCAGACCTGGAGACCAGAAGAAGGAAGGCCCAGGCCAGCTGGGTAATTACTCATGAGTGATGGACTCTCCTTTCAGTACACAACTTGATCAACCCCGAAGAGGCAGCATTCACACCTGCCAGCAAGTTAACACCTTTTGGATGCCTTGCTTATGCACAAGCAGCTGCTGCCAGATGAGGAGCAATGTTGATTTAGAGATGCTTACCTTGATGGTTATAGGGACCAGGGGAAGAGATGGATATCCAATCATTTTCTTGGTGAATTTTCCGTAAAAGTGAAATTCTGACTATTTGTCCCTTTCAGGTCTAATGTCTAATCAAATCAGAGCAAGATTCAAAACTTATTAGCAAAAAAACTCACGTGGCCCCTCCAGGAATTGTTTCCAATTGCTAGAAAGTAGCTACAGACTGTTTCACCAACTGCTTAACAAAGAATACGTTTTAATGACCTTTAAAATGCCTCTCTTCCCTCTCTACTCCCTCTATAACTGACTCTTTTCTTAGAGATTGGTTTTTATTTATGCCAACAAAGGCCTGTGTGCCCCATGCTGGGTCTGTCTCAGGCATCGCACAAGGATGAGTGCACTGGGGGAAGATGCACTCTGTGCCTTTGCTTTGGTGGTAACTCCTCTGCAGCTTGCCTCTCCTGTAGGCTCCTTAATCACCATTGTACTTCGTGGGAGCCTCCATTCCTTAATAATAACTGACACTGAGCACTTGTGTGCCACAGACACAGTGCTGGGTAGGAGAGGAGAGGAAGACACTAGAAGGTGGGGGAAGGGAAATAATCAGTCTGGCACCATACTAGCTGTTTTTATGTAAGATATATTTTTAGTCAGTAGTATCATCTTCATTTACAGATGAATAACAGGCCTGATTTTACACAGCTACTAAGGGGTACATGTGAGATTTGCGTTCACCTATTAGATTCTGAGCCCATGTTCTTTCCACTATATATTCTGGAGGAAGCACCCAGTCTGCGGGCTTTGGGGGTCCAGCTCCCATGCAGTTAGGATCAGCTGATCAGGGTCTTCACAGGCTGCAAGGCAAATCTGGACTTGAGTGCTCTCCAGGACTAAAAAGGAGGCTGTCATCTCCAACTGTTCTTGGAAGCTTCTTATGATCCAGATTCAGCCTTATTTGGGTCATTGCTTCATTGCTTCATTCACAGAATGCTGGGATGGCTTCATAAGCCAGGACCCTCTTCTGTTCACCTTCTCAGCTGTCCTGCTGCCTGATCCCAGGGGCAGTATGGACTGATGCTGAAGAGTCCAGGACCAGGATATAGGACACCTAGATTCTAGTTACCCCTGCCTTACCCTTGCTGTTGGCCTTCAGTGTGTTGCTTATCCAGCTGACTCATTTGTGAAATGATGAGCCAACCATAAACCCTATCAGGTTGTCTCCACTGGTTGCCTTGTATATAGAATAATGTGGTTGTCATAAAGGCAGACTGAAAAGATGTGTAACTTATTGTCAGGAGGTACCATGTTAGCAATAGGAGGAACAAATTACCATTGAGTTGGCGCATTGCAGGAACTTAATACATATGTACTGAACAAAAGAATGAAAGAAACTCCACCTGAAGGTGAATTACACCAAGGAACTTCATATCAGTGAATCTAATTTTCCTGTCAGGCAAGTAGCTGGAACCTAACATAAAGAGGAAGCTCTTTGAATGCTCAGGTATATGACACATTAGGCACAAGGCATTTTGACTTTTATAAAAGAAAGTACCAAGAAAATTATAACTGACAGGACCCCATACTAACCACCTGCCTATCCACCTCCTCCTTTGACATATGATGAAACCGAGGATCAGAGACATGATCAAATTCAGATGTAGTCAGAGGTAAAGCTAAGATTATTTAACCCATCAGTTAAGGACTGTGTAGGTGGGAGAGGGAAATCCTAGAATATCTCTTATTTGGATTTTCAAATGTCCTTCATTAAGGTCTCCTAACAAAAATCTTTGAAGATTTAGCCATCATAGGCTTGGGGTAGACAAAATTTGGACCCATGCTTAAGAGAGCTCTTTATAGTTACATGGAGGGAAAGGTAAAGTCAGGATTTTTTTCACAGTATTTGTTCACGAATCTATTCATTCATTTGACCAATATGTACTGAGCACCCACAACTGTGTGCCAAGCATCGAGCTAAGTGCTGGGATATAGTGGGGGACAGACAAATCCCTGCCCTGATGAACTTCTGGTCTAGCGTAACCAGACTTTTTCCAAAGTAGCTGGAGGAGGCACACAGTGAGCTGCTTAAGGTAATAAGATAGAGCTCAACCATAAGAATTTCTAAGAGGGGTAAGTGGACAGGGACAGAGCAGGTGGGTTTCAAAGTGAGCCATTCCAAGGAAAAGCATCAAGTATGGCAGTCTGGAGTTTTGCACATTCCAAGGGTTTGCACAGAATGAGAAAGTTCAAAGGAAGGAGACCTGCCAGGAGACCGATGCAGCAATCTGAGTGTGAGGGACTGAGGCTCTCTAGATAGGGCTGGAGCAATCAGACTTAGAGGAAGATTGTCTGTTTGAGTCATGTTGCAAAGTACCTAGGCTGCCTGGCCTTGGGGATGAAGGGGAGGAAGGAGGCAAAGGTGATGCTGAGATTTCTGCACAAAGAGTGGAAGGAGATAGTAGCAATGGCAGGGCAAGGATAGCAGAAGCAGTGCACTGGGAGATGACAAGGTTAATTCAGAGCAGACTGACTGGGAAGAGATGGCAGAATGGTCCAGATGAGCTGTCATCACAACAGGTGCTTAACCTCTTGGATGAATACATCTGGAACCTTGGGGAGAAGATGAGTTTTCATGTCACTGAGGACACTGAGCTCTCTGGGAAGAACAGTAGTTGTAGAACAAAACAGAAGACTGCCGGGGATTCACCATTCATTCATTCTTTAAAAAGAAAACAAACTTTATTGTGTAAGTTTTCAAACAAACACAGAAATTTTGAGGACAGTATAAGTAACCCCCATGTACCCTGTCACCTTGCTTCAGCATTTACCAATACTTACTAATTTGTTTCATCAATATCTTCCCAGGAGTATTTTCCTTTCTTACTGGAGTATTTAAATTAAACCCAGGTTTATACCATTTCATCCACTAATACTTTATTATGTAATTTTTACAGATAAAGAGTTTTTAAAAAATGTAACTATAATATTATCATACCTAAACAAATAATATTCCAAATTATTATTAAATAACAAGCCTATGTTCAAATTTTCCTAATTGCACCCAAAATGGCTTTTAAAATTTGGTTTTTGGAATCAGGTCTAAATATTACATTAGATAGCTATGTCTCTTGAGTCTTTTTATCTCTAACAGATCCCTCTCTTTTCAAACACCATTTATTATGGAAGAAGTTGTGGTGATTATTCAGTAGAACATGGTCTTTTTAAAAGCACCTTGAAGTGCTACTTGAGATTTACTTCTCATAAGTACAATGGGCAGAAAATTGTTAGGAGACTCTGGAATCACTTTCTTAAATCCCCCTGTCTTATATGTCTCCATCATATAAGATGGAGTTTCCAGCAGTTTCATAGCTGAAACTGCTCACAGTTTTGAAGAGGGAGCAGGGTGCCAGGCTGAGCAAGGGCATCAATTGTTTCCTTGACCAGTGGTGTGTTGAGAGCACCCCATGTGTGGTGCTATGTCAGACTATTTAGCAAAAACACAGGCAAAGTGGAAGTGACTTTGCTTGGCTCAGAGGAGCTTATCATTCATTCGGAAGAAGATTACATGAAACTAACAGATTAACATAGGCAGCAGCATGGTGTTGGAAAATCAAGAAAAGCTGCACTTGGCTCAACCCATAGCCTTGACACTTAACAACTGTATGATCATGAACTAGTCAACTTCTCCTTTCTGAATCTAATTCCTTATTGTTAAAATAGGGATAATAAACTACCTAAGCAGACAACATCGGCCCTGGAGTAAGACAACAGGGGTTGACTTAAAGCTCTGTTTCTTCCTAGTAACATTAAATACTCTCAGTAACTGGGCACTTGACTCTGTGCCAATCATGTGCTCAGCACTTCATGCATATGACCCCATTTTATAGATAAAAAAACTGAGGCTTAGAGAAGCCATTTGTGCACATTTACCTACTTAGTAAACTGAGATTGAACTCAGCAAATTAATAACAAAGTTCACAGTCTAAACTGGAATGGTATAGTATTTTCTCAGATAGAGTCATCAAGGCTCAACATCCTTTTTGGAAAGAGGGAGATATATTTATTTTTTTTAGTTACCATGAAAAGTAAACAAGAAAAATACATTTAGCAAATAGCAAATGCTCAAAAATACTCAATTTCATGTTTGTTATAAAATAATAAATTATTATCCAGTGGTTGGACAACTCTGTGAAGTATTACCTTTTGCGGAGCCATCCACAAACATAATAGGAGTATGGAGAATGAGAATTTAGGTTGAAGTCTTTATGGTGGGGAAGGAGGCAGATAAGACCCAGTGGATATTTGATCATCACAAGAGGTAAAGGTTCATTCCAGGAGTGAGGAGCAGGCCAAGCAGGAAGACTGGACAGAAAGGAGTGTTAGAAATATCCAATTTAAACTTTCTAGTTGTCCTATTAGTACCATGAGTATTTAAATGGCTCAGGAGAACACACCTGTATACCTGACCCTTTTATGAAGACTCTAGGAAATTACAAAAAGAGGCGGTGGTTAAGAGCCTGATGCTCTGGGTGAGTGTCAGCACAATCTGTAACCCATCTGTCTGGGATCTCAGGGAGTTAGTGAGCTTTCTATTTCCTTGTCTTTTTCTGGGGGAGATCATGAAGGACTTAAATCTTAGGTTGTTTATGGGGGGGAAGATTACATGAGATAATGTGGGGGAAAAAATCAGAGAAGTTGATTCCCAGAGTTATTCCATTCCTATCTTCACATCACTCTTTCTGCCTCTAATGGGGTCCAGTCTCCCCCTCTCATTTCCTCCTGAAGGGCAGCCAGGACTCGGGGTCACCCTGGGTTGAAGGCCAGGCTACTTAAGCAACAAGGGGAAGATGTTCTCCAAGGCTTATTCTTTTCTACAGGATCAGGGCACTAAATAGGAACAGGTATGAATCAAGAGGAGGGGGCTTAGGTGTGCTCATCTGGGCCTGGTTAACTGCTTTGCTTTCGTTACATGCTTGGGTAAGAAGTTTATTTCCAATTTTTTGAAAAATTAAGAGGAGAGTCATTCAGTCTAAAATTGTGAAGTTGTTTATTCTGGGGCTTTTTCCTTGGGACTCTTCCCTTATTCAAGGGCTCAGCCCATGGGTCTCAGCAGGTAGGAGAGATTTTAGAAGTCACTAACACTTGGGTGTGAGTTAAGTGTGTCTTTTCTGCCTTCTTGCTGCATGTAGACCTCTAGGGAAGGTGGCTGTAAACAGGTAATGATCTGTTGCAAGACTGATGAGCAATACCTCGCTCAGAGAGAAGACATACAAGGCACCACCGGGAACACACTAGAGGATTCCCTGCTCGGAATTGGAGGCTCAGGCAGGCTTCCTAGAGAAAGCACCTAGGAAATGAATGTGACCCAGCCAGGGAAGGAAGGGAGAGGAGTGAGTCCATGATGGATTTGGGACACCTGGGACACCTATTTCTGCCAAGCTACCAGGCGCCTCAGCTCTCTCCATAGAAGGAAATACAATCATTGCCATGCATTACCTGCACCTGGTTTACCAAGGCAATAGGGCATGCATCAGGCTGAGGGGTAGAAGGAGCACTTCCTAAGAGTGTATAGTCTGCTTTCTCTGTCCTGAGTACCTCATCACTGAGTGACCACCACGAAGTTTGCCCCTAGAAACCTCAGCGTTTTCGTGAATGAAATGAGGAAATGACTCCATGAGTTCATTTCAGTTCTTCGGTTCCATGGTTCTTTGAAATCATTTTTAAAGCTGAGAAAAAAAAATTGAGTAACTACTGAAAACAGATTTCAGTCCTTATTAGGTTGCAAAATGGGAACAGAAACAGAACCTGGTATTGAGAAGGAATTGAAAGAAACATTCAAGAAGAGACAGTTTTGATATTGAGTAAAGGCTCCATGGCAATTCAAGTCAATGCTGAGCTTAAATTATCAAAAAACAAGAGATGGATCACAGGAGAAATCTGAGAAAGAAGAGTAAAACCTTCTTCAGAAGCAAATGGGCATTTGAAAACAAGTAACTGATGGCCTCCCCAGGATGAAGGGTGAGTTATTTGGTAAATATGGTGGCCAGAGGCAGACACAGAAGTTCCAGGTGATGGCAGCAGCTGACATGTGTCAGAGAGGTTGGACTCTCAGGAGGGCCTGGGCTATGTTTGCTGGAAGGGAGATGCAGGCAGACATTGTGCAGGCACAAGGAAGATGTCACTCCCTGCTGTGTGTGCAAGCACTGGAAGGGTCTGGCCCAAGAGGCCAGAAGTCGGTTTACAAAACTGAGTGAGAATCATAGGGGCAGGGCAGGACTGGCATCTGATGTGTGGTAGTGCGTGTATTGGGGGCAGGAGGTAGGAGTTGTTTGTGTGGACATGTACTTGGATTTGCCAGGGATCCTCTGAGACCAGGGGTCAGAATCCCATAGGAAATTAGACGAGTGGGGCTACAGCTGAGCATCTGTGTACTCTGCCTGCCGCAAAGCTAGATTCTGACAAGGAATCCAAGAAAGAAGAGAATGGGTCTCTCCAGTGGCATTATAATATGAGCCAGGCAGAATCAAGCATCATCTTCATCTTCACAATAGCATCTGCTATGTGCCTAACAGTAGGTTGGGTCCATTGTTGACATAATTTCTAAACCTTGCCACAACCCATCAAGTAGGCATTATTTTTATTATCCCCATTTTCCCTCCAATGAGGAAATGGAGTCTTGAAAATTTGAGCCTCAAAGCTAGTGAGTTGCAGAGGAGAGAATTTACACTGATGTTTACCTCATTCTCTTTCATGAGACACGATATGAATTGTTTTCTAATCCCTAGCCGTTGTACCAATTTGCATGCTCCCAATGATGCAAAAGAATTGTTTTTAAAGTCTTATTTTAATAATGGTGAAAAATGATGTCTTTTATTCCTATAATTTTCATTTCTTTGATAACTAGTGAAGGGAGCAATGTATATAGTGTTCACCCTCCTGGGTGAATTGTCTTCCTGTTTTTGGCCCACTGCTAGCCCTCTCATGTTACAAATGAAGATAGTACAGTCTGGGGAGTGTAAGTGACTTGTGCAAGGTAACACAGCTAGTTATTGGAAGGGTCAAAGCCAGAACTCCTTCTTTGGGTTCTCCTCACTGACTCCTCCACCCTGCTGCCCTGGGTTGAGCTCCCAGCAGCCCTGCCTCCCACCCCATCCAGCCATCTCCGAGGGAGGCCCTTGAAACCCATTCATTCCAGGGGTTGTCCAGGGAAAAGAAAGAACAGGACAGACGGCTCCCTGAAGAATGCAGCCTAACATGAAATCTTCCTTACAAAAAGCCTTGAAATCTCTTCTGATGAATAGTAGGCAACCACTTACACACACCTTAAAATAGCTGATTAGTTCTGAAATTTAAAGGAGGGGGAAGGAGGAGGGGAAGAAGAGCAACAGTGGAGGAGGCATATGGCATGTTTAAAAAGAGTTCTCACTGGGGATTTTAAAAACTGATATAAAAACTAGCTAATGAACTGCCCATCACTATCCAAAGATGAATATACCTAAGATCTCACAGGACACTTGGGGACAAGCACAGTTATTATTTAATGAGCACTGACTGCCAGGTATCGTGCTAAGTGCTTCTCAAGTATCCTCATTTATTGCTCCCAGCCACCTGATAAGATATTGTTATTATTATCACCATTTTAGAGATAGGCAGACTGTGGCTTAGAGAGGTTCAGACATTTTTGCAAGGTCACCATATAGTGGCAAAGCCGGTGTTTGAACACAGGGCCTGAATCCAATGTTTGTGCTACTAATCTCTTATGCTACCAGATACCTTGAAGTCCTGTCTCAGCAAGCAGAGAGGCAGCAGCCTGCAAGGGGGCACTGTTATGAAGACAAACCATACCAGCCACTTAGAATAATAGGTCTTTATCTAGAGAAGAGCACCCAAAAGACCACTTGTCAAAACCATTTTTCTGTTCCAGTAATTTGAGGCTCAAGAAATTAGGTAATTTGTTCTAGATCACAGGTCTAAGTGTTGGAGCTAGAATGACCCAGACTCAAACGTGGAAGCACCATGTCACCATGTGGCTTATTACCCTGTCCCCCTATTGTATGTGTGTACACACACGTGCAACTCAATCACTCACACACACCAGAACATCTAAGAATAAAATGGGTTCAAATAACTCAAGCAAACAGTTGGTTGAAATTGCAGACTCTGAGGCTGGTGGGCATCATACCAGGGCATTCTAATTTCATCTCTACCGACAGACTCTTATCTCCTTTTTAAAGAGAAGAGTCATTCTGATTGCAGCCATCCAAGCAGGAGGTTTTTTAGTGTAAATTCCTCCCAGCCATTTCTAAGTAAAAATGAAGAACAGCTGATCCTTGTCTAACATATGGTTTTCTGTGGTAAACTCACTTTTATAAGTGAGTAGGATGAGCAGAGAGTATCCTTTAAGAGAATCAGTATGTGACCACTCTCAGCCGCCTTGTGTTGCCTCTAGCAGCTAAGATTTATTTTATAAACACATATATAGTGCTTACTGTACGGCAGACGCTATTCAAAGCAATGTAGAAATAGTAAGATCCTCATCACAACACTATGAGGGGGAAACTGAGCCAGAAAAGAGCTAAGTAACTTGGCTCTAAGTCACTTAAGCTAGTAAGTGGCAGATCTGAAATCGGGGCTCAGGGAGCTTGGCTTCAGTGCCTGTTACTCGTGGGTACAAGACAGTTACAATTTCTTTTAACATAGAGTAGACTATCTTGATGTAGAGCTTTTCTCACACACAACAGAGCCTGAAGTTCAGGCATCCCATGACCCTGGGTGGGGGGAAGGGAGAACCAAACTCCAACAAGCAATGGGAAAACATGGGAAATGAATCAGTCTGTTTATTTTAGTGATTTATTTTGTGAGAGCGATTTGTTGAACGAATGAATAAATGAAAGGTGAGCTTCTTTGTGGCTTCCTTTTGCTACTTTGATATTCCGTGATTGACTTCTTTTGGTATTCTAAACCATCTTATTTAAATACTCACAAGTTCAGAGATTAGGATTTATAATTGCCCTACCGCTGCTGTCTGCATCTGGCACAGTGGACTCGACTGTGTTTCACCCCTTGTGCATTTGACCTTTTACTCTAAAAATAAGAGCCAGATGAATGTTCATATTCTTTATGGAACAGATGATGGTTGTACTGGATGAGTGTGGTTTATGCTTTAGAACAGCTGCGTGTATGGAAGGCAATTATTTGAGTAACCCATTTTCAGACCTTGACACATACATTTGGCTTAAAATTCAGTATGCACTTTCTCAAAAAGGAAATGAATGTAAACAGTCTTCTCATACATTATCCTGCACATCTGAAGCCTATGTTTTAGTGGTTTCTTGTTGACTCTGCTATGTAATGCTTTGATAATTGGAAAGGAAGTTCCATTCATTTTCCTCTTTGTGATGACATGAAAACTACAGAATCTTAGAGCTGACAGGGGCCCTGGAGATTATCAAGGGTCACCCTCTTGTTTTCTGTGAAGACTCAGGCCCAGAGAAGTTTGGTTCTTCAAGGTACCCTGGGTCAGTGGTAAACATGGGACTAAAGCCAGGTCACCTGACTGCAGGCCAGCTGAGTTGGCCGAGGCTAGGATGAAGTCTGAAAAGCTGGTGTTCAGAGGTTCTTTGGATAGCCACAGCTCCCCACCTGAAGCTTGCACATGCAGCCACCTTGCCTATACTAGGGACTGTAACCTGAGGCCTTAGATACCTTTTCTGGGCTTCAGGCCTAAATTCCCTTTCATGTTTCAGGCTCTCATCCCCTTAACAATGCAATGGCCTCCTGATTGACAGCCCCTCAGTCTTACTGATCATCTTCCTCCAAACACATGCACACAGCAACAGCAGCACTTTTAAGATACACATCCATTATATCCCTCCAACCCCAGTCTTGATTACATTGGTACTTTTCTAAAATGCTGTTTTCCACCTCATTCACTGATGTGTCCCAACTATCTAGAACAGTGCCTGGCACATAGAAGGCACTCAATAAATATTTGTTAAATAAATAAACGACTCCTTGTTTCCTGCTGAATAAATTAATTCTCACTCCTTAGCCTGGTGTTCAAGGCCCTTTGTCATCTGGCACTAACTTTTTCCCACCTTTCCCCTTCTGTCATCTGGTAATGTAAACACACAAATTATTCTCTTTTTGCATGCTTACTATATGCCAGGCCTTTTCTTACCTCCTTGTTTGAACTGACTCATTTAATTGGCACAACAACTTACAAGGTTGGTACTATCATTATTATCATTTGATAAATAAGGAAACTGAGTCACAGAGTGATTAAGTTACCTGTCACTTCTAGGACAAGGCATGGAAGAGATTCAGACTCAGGCAGTGTGGCTTCAAAGCCCATGCATACAACCACTGTGCTACAGCTAGCTCTCCTGTTTATTTTTAATTACAAATTTCAACAATCTAGAAGTACCTCAAGTAAAAAGTTAAAGTTCACCACTCCAAAAAAAATTTGAGATAATCCACCTGTAACCTTCTAGATGGCTTTCTTATATTTATGTGAATATTTATATAATTTCAAAACTAAGATAGCCTCATATTATATAAATTACAACTTACCTTTTATACTTACTGTATCTTTTTTAGATTTTTTTATGTCAGTACATATGTATGTATTGCTACCTCATTCTTTTTTTCACTGATATGCCATAACTTACTTAATCAGTCCCTGTTGATGAAATCTCAGGCTATTCCCAATATTTTTCCCTTATGAACAGTGCAGGAACGAACATCATTCTACACCTATGTATGCAATGTTAATGTTTTTGTAAGTTTAGATTTCTAAAAATGAGATTGCTGAATTTTAGGCTATACACACTTAAAACTGCAGTGGGTATTGAGAAATGGTCCTGTCAAAATGTTGTGCCAATTTATCTTCCTGCCAGCAGTGTCTTGAAATTTTCAATGATTCTCTTTTCCTCCACATACAAGTTCAGGAAGAGAACTCTAGCTCCCTTCCTACCAGTTCCAGTCCTTTCTGAGAACTCCTGTTCTCTGCTTCTCTTTCTGCTGAGGGAACTTCTTTCTTCTTCCCACATTGCTTGCTGTATCGAATCCTCCCCACTTTTGTGCCTCCCCTCAACCCCTACTTCCAGCCCCACAATTACCCTCACCCTCACCTTTCAGGCCAGGGTTTCTTTGCTACAATTTTTCTATCAAGGACTTAGAAGCTACAATACAAAGATAAGAGTGAACTTGGTGCTCCTGACTGTGAAAATGCTTTACATAGTACTGGTTGGGGTTGGTGCTTGTAGTCTTGCAGTATCATTGGTTGTGTTGGTGAAGATAACTCCACCTTGCCCTCCCCACCCCCATTTAGGGCACAGCAGAGAGAAAGGAGCAAAACATTACAGTGGAAGGCAAAACTAGAGAAGAGCCTCTTAAATGATGAAGGAGATGGAAAAGGAAGGATTAGAGCATAATACTTGCAGAACCTCTCCTTTATGCCACCTCCCTTGCTTGATGCTTTACATACATTATTGCATTTAATCCTCCAGTGAGAACAGACTAAACAGATTAGGAATGTTCTGTATGGAACAAAGGGGAGAATGTGAACAAAGTTTCTGAAGTCATAAATAGTTCTAGTGTAAATACTAGGAGTCAGGGATGATGCCCCTTGAAGTTGGAGCAGAGCAAGTCTAGGACAAGAGAATGGTCCTAGACTTTCTCTTCTCCTGGTACTTGTGAAAGGGGCAGTAAAGAGTGGATGGGCTCTGTAGCCAAAATGGGATGTATATGGAAAACTTAAATAGATTTTCTTTTAAGTTTTGGAAAACTACATGGTAACAGTTTGCTACTGGAGTTCTCAGGAGAATTAGAATGCTTAGGGTCCTTAGCCATCCATGTTTATGTCAAAGGGTACACCATGCTTACATGAAAGTATTATATTTAGGGTGTAAGGAGGGCATTTGGGGCTTCCTTCCTCTCTTTAAACCAGAATTTCTCTACATTGTACCTTTTGTAAATTCTGGGCTTCCACCTAAGATTTCTCTAAAAAAACAGTTTGTTATTAAAAAGGAAATTCACAAGCCATTACATTAGTTGTCGATTTCACTGTTGGAGACTAGCCCTGGGCCGCATGGACTGCAGGTCTGACGCACTGTGGCAGGTTGTACCAGGAACCAAGGCTCCACCGTCATTTCTCTCACTTCTGTAGTGCAGGCTAGATGCTGGGCACCCAACCTTGCGGCCTGTGGGCCACATACAGCCCAGGATGGCTGTGAATGCAGCCCAATACAAAATTGTAAATTTACTTAAAACATTATGAGATTTTTTTAAAAATAAACTTTTTTTTTGTGATTCCGTGTCATGGTATATTTAGTATGTAGCCCAAGACAACTCTTTTCTTCCAGTGTGGCCCAGAGACGCCAAAATGTTGGACACCCCTGGGAGCCTGCTGGCCCTCCTAATCCATTCTTGATCTGGTTATGGGGGATGGCAAGAACGAAAAGGCAGCTATAGCAGCAACAACTGTTCCCTGTTACTAAAAGAACAATCCCAGGCTATTGGTAAGACCTGCTGGCCATCCCACCCAGCCCCAGGCAAGGTGTGAGCTCACCCTAGCTGGGGCCATAGCTTCCACCTCGCTCCCAGGTTCACACCTTCTGTGTGATGTCACCGAGCTCCTTATTCCACTCCTACTTTTCCCTTGGACTCTGAGAAAACAGTGTTGAACTTTCTGCCATTTTGCAGTTGTTAAAATTTTATACTACACTGACTCTCTCTCTCCAGTCTGATCTCTGTTTCTGTAACAATGCCTTAATGCAGTTAATGAAGGCAGTTAATGAAGATTGACTGAGATAATGCAAGTAAAACATGTAGAGAGTGCCTGCAGTGTGGTAAACCCTCAGTAAATGGTGGTGTTAGTGGTCCTAGGTGCTGCTGATGTTATACCTCCCAGCATCATGGCTAATATCCTGTCCCCAGAATTGTGACATGGAAGGGACTTTTGATTCCTGCTGTGATAACTGCTTCTGAATCACAGACTCCCCACCCAGACATCTGACTGCTTCTTTCCAGTCCCACAGCTCACCCAATGAGTACCAACTTCTGTGTCCTTGGTTACATCTAGATTGCCATCATAAATGATAGTTCACAGTACATGGGAACACAATAACAACTCTCTTTGTACCGTTACTGCATTTAGAGAAGTATGTGTGTCTCCTAGAGCACTTCACATAAACTGTTTCATATTCAATAGTCTTCTTTTTTGAAATTCAACCCCGCAAATGTCTATGACTTGCCCTATATAAGGGGTTTGCAAGTGGCATACACAAGTGGAAGCCCAGATCCTCTGATTTCTAACTTCTTACCATTCCTGCCATCACTGAGTTTACATATCAAGACACATTGTTTTGCTTTGATTTATATATACTTGTAGGTTTCCCTTTGAATCTGGGAGCAAGAAGAAAGTGAGAGTTTAACATCTACTGTGGCCATGCTGTAATCAGATGCTAAAACTTAGAAAAACTGTTCGGATGTTAATTAAAAATAAAGTTTTATCTTCAACCTATTCTTGTTTAAAAATGTTCTGGATTTATACCAACAAATAGCTGTTAACATGCTTGTCAAAATAAGTGCATTCCCAAAGATCGAAGGAAATACCTGAGATAAAGAGAAAATCAACAAAAAATAGTAAAATAGCTAAATACTTTAATGAACAGAAAATGGCATTATGCTTATAAGAAAGACATTCTAAATAAAATCCTTTTGACTCTGTAACCAGAAAATCTTACCATCTTAAAGGCATATTAGTTATGTCTCTGTGCCAAAAATCACAAAACCTTTCATTCTTGTTCTCATGATCCATTGCAGTGCTCTATTCAGAAAATTCTGAGATGAATTGTTTTTCTGGCTTCTTTGATGCTCCTCAAATGGATACACTTTAACTTGCAAGTTTGGAGTATGTTTTTAGACCAGAACAGAGCTAGGGTCCAGGGGAACATTTCACAGAGGTTTTGATGTCAGAATCCTTTAACAAATCCTGTTTACTTTTCAAAAATGAAGTCAGGACTATAGACAATCTGTTAGATTTATCCTGGATATAACCACCCTTGCAGAAAGAGTTTTATGCATAAATATGTATTCATAACAGCTTTTATAATAGTGAAAATCTAGAAACAACTTAAATTTACACTAGTAAGAGAATAATTCATTGCACTGTGGTGGTCATAGGGAGGAATCTCACATAGTATTGAAAGTGATACCTTTCAGTAATATGGAGAAAAGATGGTTGTTGTATAATATTAAGAAAGCAGAATACAATCACAACTACATAACACACACAGTGAGAGTGGTATCTTTTGCCTTTATTTTCTAATATTTTTATTATGAGCATGAAACTCAGTAACTGGAAAAGGTTTTGTCTTGTTTTGTTTTTACTGAAAACAGAAGCATTATCCTTCTCTGTTAATTTTCAGTTTGATTTAATTTGTAGCACTACAGAAGATTTCTTTGATTTCTCTAGAACAATGTTTTTTTACCTCAGCCAATTTTGGATTGGGTAATTTTTAATTCAGGAGCTGCCCAGTGCATTGTGGTATGCTTAACATCATCATTGGCCTCTACCCATCAGATGCCAATAGCGTGCCCTCAATTGTGACAACCAAAAATGCCTCCACATATTGCCAGATGTCCTCTGGAAGGCAAGATCGCCTCTGGTTGAGAATCACTGTTCTAGAATCATGTCCTGATACTTCCCCAAGTACTACTCCTTTGTGCAGTGCATGAGACACCAGAGAGATTGGGGAGGCAAGGAAGAGAATGTTTGGAGGTTAATAGGGAGGGTTTTGGTGAGAGAGTTGTGCCTGGAGTTTGAAAGGCCTTAATCAATGCAGTAAAGAAGAAGAGACAGAAAAGGGGAGGAGGCCTGGAGACCCTACCAAGGGTAAGCCAGTGCTGGGGCACAGCCAGGAAGGCCCAGTTGATGTTCAAAGCACACGGCTTTCACTAAGAAGTCATGGCAGCCAGAAGTCCAAGGGGTCAGCTGCCTTAGAGTGACCCACAAAGAGGCAGCAGTGGCTGTTCAATTGTGCAGAGAAATGGAGAAATCTAGGAATTCATTCATTCGTGAAACGTTTGATTGCCAGAGATGTGTTTGGCATCAAAAACGTGTTGCAAAAGGTTGCAGGACTCCTTCTAGCTACAGTGTGGGATTCAAGAAGAGAACTTCAACCCCTCATAGGCAGAGGTGGGGTGAGCAAAGAGTCTAGCAACCCACGAGTCTCAGAAGGACTGAGATACGAGCAGTTCTGGGTACAGGAAGGAGGTAGAAGCCCCACTTTCCAGCCTGAGATGGAAATGAAAGCAGAAATGCAATTGACTAGACTCTGTGGAGCCTGCACTGGAGAACTAAAGCTCCTTAAATTCCTCCTGACTCTGACAGGATTGTCCTCAGAACCTTGGCAGCACAAAGCTTATGGGTAAAAGGGGCAGAGCCTCAGATGAGGAGGTGGGGAGGGGGCGGTGGTTGGGCACAGCACAGTCAGAGCAGGAGTGTGCAGAGTCTCGAGTTTGGACAAAGACTTTGATACTTGGTCCCGCAAGGGGAGGAAAAAACAGAACCAGTTTTCCTTTAGGAAAGATCACTAGAAGTGAATCAAAAAATGTGCACTTTCTGAGTTTTGATGGGTAGTGCTAAATTACCTTTTGACATGAAAATCTGATAATCAATGGGTAAAATATAATTTTGGTATTTTATGGTACTTGAATAACAAATTTATTATTTTAAATGTTTATGAAGGTTTATAGCTCTTGCAGCTTTGCTTTCATGATCTGTTGTTGATCATATCTCTGATTTATAGGATGTCTGGTCAGGAACACAACCCCTAATCATAAAATTTTTCCTGTGGGAAAATATAACTTGTTTTATGACAATCTACTTTATGACATGCTTTCCAGAAATAATGTGTGGCAAAACGTGAAGGGTGTCCATAAAGTTAGTGTTTGTTTTATCTGTTTTTGAATTTTCATGCTTTTATCTTTCTTAATGGCTAATTTATTTTTCATCCTGTACTATAGGTATATATTTAGTAAAGCTTAAAATGTTCTTTTTTAAAAGCGTGTGAAGCACAAAGAAGATGAATAGGTGGATTAGAAAAATGGTGGTTCAAACTGAATATGATGCATCTTGTATTTCAAGATATAAATGCATTCATTTAGGTTGAATGATGTAAAATTTTCATTTACTGCTCAAAAACAGTCAAATATCAGCAATTTCATGTGGTTCAGTTTTACAGTAATGTTGGCTATAAAGAAATTTTTTTGTGAAATGAGAGTCTGTTTTTGAATTGCTTTCTTCAAAATTCAGAGATTCATTTCCCTGAAGACAGAGTTGAAAACTTTGGCTGTGTGTCATTCTGGGCATGGCTGGAATTCAACAAATCATTCTTGCTTAGAAGGGTTGTTTTCTTTGGATCAAGAGTTCTCAACCCTGGCTGTTCATAGAACCACATTTAAATTTGGGGAACACTTAAAAGATATTCATGGACCCCACCCCAGATATAACTATGGGGCAGGGTGGGTAGGAGCAGGGCTCAGGGCTCAGGGCTCAGGATTTTTTGTTCCCCAGGTAACAGTAAGGAACAGCCAGGTTTGAGAATCACTGCACTAGAACTTTACTTTGAGGGGTCTCAACAAAGCTTGCTATGCCTCAGGGAAAGTATAGAAGCACAACTCTGCTCCTAATCTGTATTTCCTGATCTTGATTTGGATCAACAAGGTCCCAGGATAAAATGTGAAAAAAAAGATATGTTTAAGTTTATCGAACCCATGTTTTTGTTTTTATTCAACAATGTTTAAGGTGCCTGCTGTGTGTCTGGTTTTATGGTGGATTATTTTGGTGGAAATAGATTAATAATGAGTGAAAGAAGAGTTTGGCCTCTTTAAAAGCTATGGGATTGTATGAAATGTCCAAAATAGGCAAGTCTATAGAAATAGAAACTAGATTGGTGGCTGCTTAGGCCTGGGAGGTTGGGGAAGAATGGGACATGACTGCTGATGGGTACAGAACTTCTTTTTGGAACAATGAAAATGACCTAAAATTGATTGTGGCAATGATTGTATAGCTCTGTGAATACAGCGAAAAAACATTGACTGAATGCTTCAAATGGGTGAATTGTATGGCTTGGGAATTATATCTCAATGATGCTGCTATCTTTAAAAACAAAAACAGAAAACAAAACGAGCCAGAGGTATTCTTCACTGGGAGGACTTAACACTGAATGAATGAATTAGGAACCACAGAAAAGAAACTCAGTGCTGTAACCTGTTCCTTTCAAAATTGACATTAACTTGAGGACAAAAACTGAGCAAAATAAAGTAAATCCTGCTTGGAAGTATTTAGTTATCACCTGTATTCCAGAGAGCACCTGAGTGTTCAGAGGGGAAAATGACCAGAAGCCATACAGGTGTGCTGGGACATCTGGTGGGTGAGAAAAGACAAGAACTTTCATGGAACCCACTTGTGTCTCAGGCACGGCTCTGAGTGCTTTGCATACATTAATTCATTTAATCATCACACACTGATCCACAATTTACCATAGTGAAACTGAGGCAAAGAGAAGGCACAGAATGCAGTGGGGTGGACACCAGTGAAGGTAACTGAGTCAAAGCAGGGCATAAGAAGACGCTGTTTGGTTTTCTCAATGCCCAGGTATGTATGTGTCTGAATGGGTCTCTCTCTGGGTCTATTTAAAAGCAGTTATGACTATACTGTCTGGAGTACCACTCTGTTCTCTGCATCTAACCCGATGTGTGGTGGACACACCATAGGACCTGCCACCTCACCTGGTCCCATGTCCTGGTCACTGGGAAGCATCCACCAAAATAAAAGTCACAAAGATCTGGGAGAACTGAAAGCCTCCACAGGACCTGCCTTAGAATAATACATTCTTTGGGATGATAGTGAAGCCCCAGCCCCAGGGGGACTCCTCAAGCTCAGAATGCTCAGGGCATTTGGTGTCAAGCCTCCTGGACTAAAAGGTGAACTCTCCAAAGCAGAAGGAAAGGCCTGCTCCCACCTGACCCTCTCACTTTCCCAAAGTAGGAGCAACTTGGGTTTCCCAGCCTTTCCCTCTCTTTCCACTGAGGTATTTTAACATGCCTGCAAGGGGCAAGGAGGGAAAGACATCCTAATCTGCACTTCAGTGCCCGCAACTTTTCACCCCATGAACACATTCCCCTTGACCTTCCCAGCCAAGCTTTGTCCATCCCAGGGCTAAGTTCATCTGTGAATGTTTTTTTCCGTGATCTCTCCCTGTTCTGATTTCCTGTCATTTTTGAATTTTTATACGAAGCCTTATGAGGTTTCGTATAAAAATACCCTTATAGGTAGCTTCGCTTACTGTAATACTCTCCACATTACCACAGATAATCAAGAGTTCACAGGACAGCTGTTGTTTCCTTATTTTTTCATCCCCAGACCTCACAGTAGGTTAACTCTGTTGTGCACTAAGTTTTCACCCTTGCCAGATTATGGGCCTACAGCAGCTGCTCACATCCCAGTGAAAGTCTATTCCCAGTTGCCTGAATCTCTCTTTTCTCACTTATTATCCCCCGTCTCATCCTATTAGTCAGCTTTTCCTATTCCCTGCCTTACCTTTCCAGCTATCCCTGGTCATGTATGAGACACTCAATGGAGCAGGGATGAGTCATCTGTTCAGCAGTGAGCGCTTCATAGGGTAGGATGATATTTGTCTTCTGATGTCCAAAACCAGGGCAAACAGCAGGTGTCTCCAGAGCACATACACCTCAGACACATTGTCCTTGCTTTTCTTCCTCCTGCCCCTGCCTCCCTCTTTCTACCCCTATCTTCACAATAGTTTCTGTGATTCTCTTCTTGTCAAATTCCTCCCTTACCCACACACAGCCCAGTTCCTTAACTGCTCACAATGTGGATCTCATTTACCCTCTCACTTGCTATGCATACAACACGTGACTTTTCTTATTTTCTGTGCTTTGTGAAAATAATGCTGTAATTAAAAAAAAACTTTTTGTGTGTGGCCTCTGATTGATTTTGCAAGTAGGGAAAGATTGTGGCTTAGATAGGAAAAGATCACCAGATCTGTCTCAAGAATTCTTAAGAACGTGTACAGGGCAAAACGTGGAAGAGCAGATAATGAAAGTTGTTGGAGGGAATGATGGAAACCAGAATTAGCTCAGTCAGAGACAGCCACACCCTCCTTCCTCACACAGAGTATCTTCTACCTCTTCAAAGAGATTGCCTTTGCCCCTCAAGGCTGCAGGGAGAAGAATAAAAAAGGGGCAATTTGGAGGAAGCGCATCAAAAGAGAAGAGAGCTCCTGATATCATTCCTGCACCCCAACTTTCTAGAGCCTGTTTGCCAGAGCCTTTTCCCTCTCCATTCCCAATGTCTCTGCCTCCTATTTTGTAGCACATCAGGGTCACTTGATCACAAATAAGCGTGAGTTGAGAAGGTCATTTGTGTCTGTTTATCAATATGGCTCCACGTGTGCTCCTTCTCCTCTTATCATAAGCACAACAGATAGAGCTCCCTTCCTCTCTCCTTCACACAGGGTTGGGTTTCTTATAGTGAGGACAAAGGATTCTGAGGGAAGAAAGAATATGGGGAATGAGCTCCTCAATGAACAAAAGGTGGCCTGATTTGGGGTCATGGATGATAGAATGCTACAGCTGAACCCTGAAAAGACATCCATTAATGTCCAAAGCAGCTGCAGAAATGACAGTTATTTACCAGAGATGTGGTCCCATCAGAAGGTCTCTTCTCCCAGCTCAGCATCACATTCACTGTGTCTCCTTGATTCCTGCCTGCTTTGCTGGGAGTGAGCCTCCGTGACCCCACCCTTCCTCTAGCCCACCGAGTCTAGGCTCCTGTGCCAAATGCTAGCTGCATTGTCTTCATTTGCACCCTGCTTTTGACATAGTAATAATGTCCAGCGCAGGCAAGATGCCGAGTGCCAGCTGAAATTAATTCAAGCAATATTTTATGAGTTCCAACTCTAAGTAATAGAACATGCCATGGGACATTGGATTATGGAGGGTACAAAGGAGAGAAAATTCTTGGGATACCCACAAGTGGTTGATCCCAGGGTGGTTAGTCTCAGCTATGGTTAGGATATACGCTGTTGTTGATATTGCCTTTAATTGTGTGTAGTCTCATCTGCATAGTCTTTTTTATAAGCTCTTAGAAAATAATAACTGCAACCGATTGTTTAGGGCTCCCACAAAGTGAAACACAACAGTATTTTAGATTGTTGTGAGAAACCCAGAGAATCTGGAGACAGGGAAAGCTCTTAAGTCTACTTTTTACACAATAGAGCTTCATACCATTATTCTGTATATAATCTTTTAACCAAAACACTGTCGCCTGTTTCTGTCAACAAAAGACCTCTTTGTTTTGATAGTCAAGCAAAACCTTAAGCTTAGTAGAGACAACAGAATGGGCTTTTTAAATGACAAGATGGAAGGGCTAAAATGCCTTACATAGGGAATGTAAATTGGAAGCTTTTTTCTGACCATAGCCCTCAGTTTTGATCAACTTTAGTTTTTTGAGTTGGGTTTTTTTTTTAAATTTTTTTATGACACTCATGAAGTTCCCTGAAATGAAGCTGAGGATAACTGTATCTTTCTTCTCTTGACTACAGGGTAGGCATAGGTGAGGAGGAAGGTGAACTTTCCCACATCTCTGAGCCCTCTAAACAAGTTGTTTGACTATCAATCTCTCCCAATCGTTCTACCTTTGAATATACAGAGTCCAGCACAAATAATGCCCCTTTTTATTACAAAATCTTTCATTACAAAATCATAAGCATGTAATTCTGAAACATAACAATATTACACTCAAGCACACCATGTGACACTTTTGGTGAAATGTTCAAATTAAAACTATATATTATTACACCAATGTTACTATCTACCAGCCACACTCAAGCAGATGTTACTTCTGCTGGACCCTATGTTTGCTCACACACACATAGCTGAGAGCACTGTAACAGGGCAGAAGTACACGATACAGGGATAGATAGAGTGTCCCTGACTCCTCTCCATGAACTTGAGTGCAATTCTAAAGCCTGTTGATTGTTTCGTAGTCCTCAATATTTTGGAACCTTCTTGAAGGCTTAGCTTTCCACTGCTATCTTCTGAAGAAAGGAAGGCGATATTTTCTTTGGAACTCTCCCTTCTCTTTCTGGCTCTATTTCTCCAACTGGACAGTCCTAAATCACTCCTCACCTCTGGGATGCCTCTGTTACTATTATACCATGGGTGTGAATGAAGTTGATCTCTCTCCTTTCCAGGCTGGTAGATGGTGTTTCCTTCCATTGGCTTTTGTTCATAACAAAGAGACCACTGAGTTATAAGAAATTATAGAAGTGACCACCTCTGTCCCATTCGTGCCTTAAGAGCTCAGATTGGGACTTGTTTGATGTTGCAGCCTCAGTATTTAGTATGATACTCCTAGAAGGGCAATGGGTATCCCAAGTCATAAAATATATAACCCTCCAGCTTATATATTCTTATTTCTTTTTTAAATTTTCTTATTTATTTATTTATTTGCTATCAAAGCTATTTCCATGGTAGTGAGCTTAGAAAATATTTGTGAAAGAAATGGTTCTGGGCTAGCATTGCATCCACTGGTAAGGACTCAGAAAGACCTTGCTTCTCTCCCCAGATTCATTGCTCATGCTCTCAGCTCCAACCATAGGGAGCCACTTTGAACATGCTGTTTGCTCTGTTTAAAACATTTTCCTCTCTGTTATCTTATTCTATCCCCACCTTTGCTACCTCTTACTGCCTTTAGGTTGTGTCTAGAAGTTACTCCAACAAGAAGCCTCCCATGGCCTTCTAAGACCCTCCTCTGTGTTCCCAAAGCACTTTGTGCTCACACTGTTGCAGAATTGCCCATCTTCTTGCCTACCTTCCCTGATACTTGGTAACTTTCTTGAGGACAAAAACTGTTTCATTCATTGTTTTTTCTCTAGCTTCTGGCAGCTATTTGGCACAAAGTAGACATTCAGTAAATATTTGGTGAGTGAACGAATAAATGGAGTCCAAATAAGGAAGACATTTGTAGGCATAGATTTCTTTTCCTTCAGAAATTGAAGTGTGGCTAGAGACTTTGTCCATGCCTGTGTTGGATGCCAGTGTAGGCTTTTCAGAGGGTTCCTCTGGATGAGCACCTGGCCTGGGACCTAGTTGTTAACTTAGACCTTCCCAGAGGCTGCCCTTCTCTGTATATGGGCCCCAAAATTTCTCTACCAGGCTGGGCTCTACTCCTATTCTACACCTCTCCTCAACTCCTCCATCCTGCCTGGCCCCCTGCTGCCTTTCTTTTTACACCCAGCAATTCCCAGGTTCCATGTCCTCTGACCTGTCTGAGCTGTGATGACTCTGGCTCCTGGGAACCTGGTGGTCTCTATTCACTCATCATCGCCTCTTCCATTTGCTCTGACTGAAGCATGTTCACTAACTGCTTGCTAAGCTCGGATCTACCTTTGGATGAAACCTGAGAGTCTGTCCTGCTTGTTCTGAACAGCTCTCAAGTCTTATTGGTAGCATGAGACTCTGAAGTGAATGCCATCAAACTTGCAGCAAGGAACTTCATCAAGGCTAGAAGCCAGCTTACAATGCGTCCAGTGTTGGCTCAACTAGAGTTCAGTTCCTTGGAGGTTTGGGGAAAGAATGTCCCTAGCTCCTCTCTGGTGATTCACTTGGCTTCCATCAGAGGAGAGTTTCAAGAATTAAATCACTTCAGTTTTACGAGAGAAGAATTATAGTGCATTCAATAGTGACAAGTGACTGCCTGCTAACAGAGGAGGGTCTCTGCTTGAAGATCCTAATAACCAACATTTCTCCCTTATTTGTACCTGGTTCCTTTGTCCCTGGTACTGAAGCTCAAAGGATCCTGATCAAATGGAATGAGAGGAAATTAGGGGTACAGCAGAGAAATGGGCAATGGGAATGCAGGGGAGATAAAGACAGAGAGAGTGAGGAAGATAGAAAGATCAGGACAGAGCAAGAAAAAAATGGGATGAGAGTAAAAGAAAAGCCAAACGAGGTATATGAAAGTGGGGAGGAATAAAACACTAGAGAAAGAAGAAATGATGGGGACCCAGAAGAAGATGGAGAAAATACCTCCAGGAGTAACCTAGAGAGAAAGGAGAGAGCAGAGAAGTGAGAGAAAGGAAGAAGCCTGGGGTGAGAAAGAAGATTCATGCTATAACTTTAATCTTAACTAAGAGGATTAATAAGCCCCCATTTATTCAGTGCCACATATATATCAAGCACCATGTTAAGGCTTCACGCTTATAATATAGTGGGTGCAGTAGCCCAAAACTGAATTCACAGTATGGCTGTATGTGGAACTGTGAACTAGAAAATATTCAGACATCTTCACGTGAATTCATATGCGGGAAGCTGGACAAACTTATTTACTCCTGGGCATCGGAGGGCTCCACCACCTTGAAACACCAGTGAATAACCAGGAGAGACGGGTTGGGGGTGATAGGTTTCCAGACTGGAAAGTCATCTCAGGTCTTGCAGGCAAGCAGGCCTGGCCCTAGAACTCTAAAGATCCAGGCATTGTGCTATAATCGTATGACACTTGGATACTCATGGACTGTGTAGCTGGAGACACAAAACTCATAGCTATCTTAGCCCACTGAATCCTGGCTTACCACAATGCTGTGATAATATCCATTAAAGAAACACAAGTTGCTTTCCCATTGCTCCTAGATGGTGGCACTAAGAATCCAACATGATCACTGTGATACAAAAACCAGGCTCTTTCCTCTCCACTGTGGCCTCTGCTCTGCTGTCCCACCCTCAGTGTTCAGAGCAGTATGTTCCTGGAGGTCAGCCTTGGACAGTCTTCAGGCAAAGAGCAGAGGAAAGAAATAGTGTTTGGTGGGTCCAGAAGCAATGACCCAGGCAGAAAGGGAACTCTGGGACCCATGAAGATAGGTGGCAATATTGATCCCTGCCAACCTGGACAAGGTGAGAAGGAATTCATTTGGAGCGTAGGAAGCACACAACCTGACCCTATAGGTCGGCCTTGGTCCCCTCCACCTGTTGTGGACACATAGCAGCCTGGAGCCCTAGGATTTGAGGAACTTTTTGTCCCTCACAGCTTCACTTGTACGCAGCTTAGCAAGAACGCTGCCCCTGGGACTCAGAGCCAGGGCATCACAATCTAGGAGATTTGTGAAAGTTTGTTTTTGTCTTGCAGGGGTTTTGTTCCCATGTGATTTTATTAATTGACTCGTTTCTCCTTAGAGCTGCAGGGAGCCTGGTAGTTCAGGCCATTAAATCCCTTCTGTTGGCCTAATTCATAGCCTGAGATTGCAAGCTGTGCAACATAATCCATTTGTCCTAATTTGATTTTTTCTTTTCAAGAGGCTTCCTTGGCAGCCAGGTTTTTTCTCATTATGATATGATTCATCTGCGTGGTAATTCCCATTAGAATTAATATTTCAGACATGATTCATCTTTGGGAATATTAAGCAGGAACATCGTTTCAGAAAGTCCTGTTACATTCATAGCCACAGGGAATTTCTGCGAGAGATGCCCCATCATTTATCCATTGTGCCCTGTGCTGGACTCTGAGCTAGGGGCTTAGGGAATATACAGATGATAGGACCTCGCCCCTGCCCTGAGGAGCTCCCATTCGTGAAGGAACATGACATGGATGTGAGTGTTTATGGGATGGATGATATGAGAAGTGCAAAGAGGGAAGGTGGTACGTTCTCCTTAAAGTCGCAGGAAGTGGATTTCAAACGTTGGCAGGAATCAGTATCATTTGGAGGGCTTGATACAACACAGATCTCAGGCCCCAGCCCCAGATGTTTTGATTTAGTATGCCTGGGGTGAGACCCAAAAGTTTGCATTTCTAACAAGTTCCCAGGTGATGAAGATGATGGTGGTGTGAGGAACACACTTAGAGGACTTAGGTCTAAGGCTTTAGTTATTTCTCTATTGCCTGCAGCATGTTCTGAGCTGGAGACAAATGTTGAATAAGACATGCTCTTCTGCACTTTCCCTCCCCCACCCCTGGGAACTCGCGGCCTGAAAGGGAAGAGACTCTAAACTTCACAGAAAAGTGCCATTATAGAGTTTTCATTGGAGCCCAGAAAAGATTCTTATTTCTTGCTGGAGCCCTGGAAAGGCTCTATGGAGGAGGCAGAATTTGAATGCAAGGGTAAAATGTAGATTGAAAGAAGTTACATGGAAGGGCATTTCCATCTGTTAAATGTCCTTGGCCATCCTCTCACACTTCTTAGATGTTTCCTGCAGTAATAAAGGTTCAACTTACTTCCTGTACAAGCTGGTGGCATAGCTCTAGTTAATTGGCCTCGCCTTAGCAAAGCCTTTATTTTTGGCTCTCTGGAGCTCTGTTTGGTCAGCGTCTTGTGCGTGGTCTGAATAGTCTCAGTCAAATGGAATTCTCTACACAGGCACTTGAATGGAATGTGGATTCAAGAGCAAAGGAAGCCACAGCTTGCTACCAGAGTCCTGCTTCTCATCTCTGCCACTCAGGTCTCCAACCTACCTCAGCCGCCACCCCCCAGAACAGCCTTACTGTTTTTGTTGACTCTTCAGGGAATTTGGCAGTTTTTATATCATTGCGTATCTACAAACACCATGAGCAATCAAACTTTCAGCATCTTCAGTGGTCTAGAACACTGCTTTTAGATTCCAGAAGTTAGGAAAGGGGCCCAGGAGACCAGTAAAAGGGGTTTCCAAACCACAGCTTTCACAGTTGATTCCATGAGGGAGGCTCCCACAGTCTTACCCAGCCTATTAAATCACAGTTAACACATAGTTCAAATAAATGTGATTGTTTTCCTAGCTCAGGCTACTTTAAGAATCGAATTCCATTTTGGGGAGGGTAAGGATACTATTAGAAGTAGACACATAGTTACTAGTGAGAAAGAACACCTGATACTGAAGGAAACACTGGTTAAGAGAGGGAAACAGAAGACTCTAACTACACGCTACATTAGAAAATAATGAAGGTCAAAATTATCATCAAAATTAAGGTTAATTAATATCCTCCATCCCCTATTTCAGAAGGATAGGAAGTATGGGTCATCAAAGAATAACACAAAGAGGGCCCTTGGAGATAATGTTGGCTGACCCCTTCATGTTAAAGAAAAGAAAACTTGGGGAGGGGTAAGTTCCAGTCCCATGGCAGAGTTTGTCTTTTTTTTTTTTTTAAATCATTGTTCTCAAGCATCTACCATAGTCTCTGTAATCACAACTCAACATTTATTGAGTTAAATTGAATTAGGAAAGTCAATATCTAAATTCATATTCTGCTTTTTTAAAAGTTCCATCCTTTCAAATTACCATTTTTGTAAAAAGTCAGGGTGGAAAATAGATGTGATTAATGATCCTCAACTTGAAGCACATCAATAAATGATAATGGAATAATGTTAAACTATTGATAGATTTTTCAGAATAGGGCATGTCTGGTGAATAACAATTAGAGCCACACTTGGCTATAGCTATTCTAAATATTTTGTAAAGATGTTATACCATTTCATTTGATTTCTGTATCTGGTGTTCAAAAAAACATTTCATTTGATGTTATACCATAAAGATGTTATACCATTTCATTTGATTTCTGTATCTGGTGTTCAGTACAATGTCACCTGTGGTTTAGGTGAACACAATGGATTCATGACCAGAAAACAAGAGAATTCTAGTCAAGTTCTTGGCAAAAATATAGAATAGAAACATTCATTAATTCAATCAATAAACTTTATTGAGAAGCTATAACGCCAAACACTTAGACACTAGAGATACATAAATGAAAAAGAAAGTCCTCAACAAGCTGACATTCTAGAGGGAAGAGAAAGACAATGAACAGAGAAAGATGTAAGGATCATTAACTACAATTACTTCTCTCTTAAAAGATTTCTTTGACAATGGTACTGTAGGATTCTCTGTTTGGTTTAGTGGTTAGCAGCACTGGCTTAAAGATAGAGCCCTGATGCTGAGTTCTAGCTGTGTGCACATCAGTTCCTTATTTTTAAGCAATAGTAATAGTAGGACCTCTTTTTAGAGCTGTTCTAAAGTTTCAATGAAATCATATCTCAGTGCCTACTTTATTTTAAGCACTCAATAAATATGGCAGTGATTACAAGTAATGAGTCAATGGAACCCTAAGTAACAAGCTTTTTCTTATTGAAACATTTCAGAACATATGCCCTCAGATCTTGGAATGTCATAATTTTCCATAACTGACCTCAGAAAGATAGATTTTGAAATAGAATATGTACAAAATTGACTCCCCTTGACAAGTATCCTCTTTGGCCTCAGTAAAAGTCAAGTTAAGACCAAGCGTTTTCTGGCTGTGTAGAGGAAGCTTTCCTCCTGGGTGAGTGCTGTGGACACGGTGTGTCTGGCTGCTTCATGCCTTTCTGTGAACCAAAGTCTTTGGCTTTGTCTCAATCCGAACCATCCCAGCTCTCTTCAGCCTTGGATGTTGGTTGTGTTTTGTTTTGGGTCTGAATTCCATGTCTCAGTGCTGGTTTCTACAAGGCATCCATCTTTATTGAGTCACAAGGAACTGCAAATGCTTTCTTGAATGTTTTTCATTGCTTGCTTTTCTGCAGGTAACTTTACAGTATCAAGGTCTTTCTGCTCAAACACAGTACCTGCCATAACAGGAGTAGTGTAACTGCATGGAGAGAATCCACTCCTGGTTCACAGTGGTTGTTAAACACAGGAGCCATGAGCAGCTCTGTCTGCAACATTGATCTATAGCTCTCTATATAAATTTTAAATCTCTAAGAATTTAAAGTTACCAAATGTAGAAACCTTGACTCTTTTCCTTTCTTATTACCTAGCAACTTCAGCAAGTCCTGTGGAATCTATATCCAAAATACATTTGTACCACATATAAAAGTCTGCAATATATACTTATTTGGTCCACTTATTTATTATCTGCTTCCCCCACTAAAATGAAGCTTTCTTGCTCATTGTTGTAATCCCAGCCATTGGGCTTGACACAATGTATGTGCTTAATCAATATAAATCTATTGTTGAATGAATGAATGGACACATACCTGTTTAGCAAACTTAGGTGCCCTGTTGTGACATGTTGATCTATCTCAGAAAAGATAGTGGCCCATGTTGGACAGTGGTCTGTCCAGTTTTCATCACCTTCTATTACCACATTAATCAAGTGAGATAAAGTTTATATATTTTTTTAACCTTGTAATTTAAAACTATGAATTTCTATGTAAGGAAACATGTGGGCATTCATTAATCATGACTATTTTCAAAATTAATTTAGAGTGACCATGAAAAGAATTGTCATGAGTAAAAATAATAACAGCAGCACCATAAACATCATTTAAACCTTTTGCAAAATAACAATATTTTTTTGAACCCCACTGTTTGGGCTTTGGGTGTGACTCTGTTTAGTGCAATGGATAAAGTTGGGCCACAGAGTTGGACGAACGTGGATATCAGTCCTGGTTCAGATTCTTACCAGCTGTGCAAAGTTGTTCTACATCTCTTCACCTACCTAGGCCTACTGCCCTATCTGCCAAATGAATCAGCCTCTTTGGGTTAGTGTATGGATTTAAATTTCATGCAGGTAGATACGTACCACTTTGTCCAACACATCACCATTTTGTCAATCAACTTTTGCCTTATAATGAAGCACTCCCAAAATTCAGTGACTTTTCACAAGTCATTTATTTAGCTTATGTTTCTGTGAATTGGCTGGGTGGCTCTCCTAGTCTGGATCAACTGATCTTTGCTAGTCTAACTCATGTATCTATGATGGCAGTTGGACTGACAACATGATGATCTAGGATGACCTCCCTGAGTATCTGGCTGTTGGCAGGCTATCAGCCAAGGTGACAAAAGTGGTTGCACCATGGTGTCTCATTCTGCAGAAAGATGGCTCTGGCTTCTCCATGTAGTCACTATTGCAGAGTTCCCAGAAATAGCAAGAGAGAGCAAGCTTCAATGAACAAGTGTTTTTCAGGACTTTGTTTGCATCATGTGTCCTAAATTCCCATTGGTTAAGCAGACCCCAAGGCTGGCCCAGAATCAGTGAAGGAAATAATTTATGGCATTTTTTTGTAGTTTATCACAATCATCGTCATCATCACAGAAACCAATATTTTTGAGCATTAACTAAGCGGCAGGTACTGTTCCAGCCCTATTATGTTTATCAAAGCCTGTAATTCTTCCTGCAACCTTATGAGGCAAAAACAATTATATCCCCATATTGGAGAAAAGGAAACTGAGGCACAAAATGACAAATTGTCCAAGATCACACAGCTGGGAAGCAGGGGTGCTAGATCAAGCCAACACTCCGCAGCCATGCTCATAATGACTGTTCCATACTGCCTCCTCTTCCCACTCTATATATGTGGAGTTTCCCATAATTGCTTCTTTTTTAAAAGTGGATGATCTAATAAGTGGTTATAGCCTGATTTTAATATGTTCCCTGAGCATTGCCATATCTACCACCATTTCATCCATGTTTCAGCATTTTTCCAACAATTCAGCTCATCCAGTACTTGTATGACTATCATGTGTTAATCCAGATCTTGGTAGAACCTGCTGATCTTTTTCTGGTCTTTGTGTATGTGGTGATGGCAGCTCAGATCTTTATTTTTAGGGCTCTTTGTCTTGTATTTCATCAGACAAGTTTGGAAACTTGGAAACAAGTAGGTGATAGCAATGCTGAATGATTACTTAATACATACATAACATTTATATATGTTGAAGGTGAGCTGCATCACCCCTTGAGAGCAGAGACCATGACTTTTTCTCTGTATCTTTGACAACTAGCACAGGGAAGAGCACACAGCCAAGAGACATATTGAAGGACCTCAGCACTTGTTTATTATATGTATGTATAGCCATATCCATAGCCCATCAAGGCAAGGGTCACAAATGCATATGCTAATGGTGCCCAAATATTGGCCAGGTGTGGGAGTGGTGGGGATTGGTGCCAGCTGGAGAACTCGTGCCCTGTCTAAGGTCTAGCCCTTCATACTACATGGAAATGCTCAGTGTTGCCAGATTATTTCATTTATCAGAAGATGCTGTAACTTCAGATGTGTATGTAAACTTCCCTGATTTTAAAACACCATGTGTCAAATGAAGCAGATCTTTTGAATAAATCAATAAATGTGGTCCATGGCCAGCCAATTTATGACCCCCAACATTAAGCACTTCTTGGCACTTCTCTGTTGTGTTACAACTATCTTGAAGGCCCAAGGTGGAAGGGCAGCCACAGAATAAGGTGGAGATAGAGCAGTGAGATGATAATAGAGGCAGGACTTCAGGAAAGATGGATAACTTCCTGTTTCAAAGAATCCACAGAGGTCAAGGAAATGAGAATAAGAAAAGGCCATTCGATTAGAGCAAATTACTTGGTACAACACTATATGCACAGTCTCTGCGTTCTTAAAAAAATTATGGTCAAATAACAATGAGTATGAGTAGTGCTCAAACAGTTAAGCAAAATAGATTACTTCACTCTAAACCTTCTAATTGTCTTTAATATTCTAATATGCAGTATAAACCTTCAAAAGGTGAACTATTTACTAAGTTTTTTAAACTTACAGGATCAAGGAGTTTTTATTTTGTGTTGCCTCTTTAGATGTAATGATTTGCAGAAAACACTTTGAGAAAGCTGGATAAAGGACTGAATGAGACATTGGGAATCTCTGAAGGCATGCTGTGGAGACTGCAGTGTGTAACATAAGGAGTGAGGGCATTTGAGCCAATGGAGGAGCTTGGCAAGAAAGAAACTAGGTCTACTCATTAGTAACTAAGAACTGTAAGCATATTCATTTCAGTAAAGGAAAACCTTTTTGGCATCATTCCTCTGCTAAAAACAAACAAACCAAAAAAAAAGTGAAGTGGTCCCACTCATGATGAGTTAAACCTCTTGGTTTGACGTTCAAGACTCCTTTATCAGGCCAACTGACCTTTCTAATTTCTCGTCTGCTCTAAATGGCCCGCTCTGCTCACTGTCCTTAAGATGCATACATTTCCATGCACCATTGCTTACCATGTGAGTTTCCTCCCCCAGCTGCTCCAGGTAGAGTTGTGCCTGTTTTCCAAGGCACAACTCAAGTCTGTTTTTCCTCTGGAGCCTTCTTTAGCCCTCAGACCTCGCAGTGGGTTCTCTTCCCTGAACTTCTAGAGCAATTTTCTTCTGAAGAACTTGTTTGAGACTTACTGTGTCAGAGATTGCCTGTATGATAAGGAGCTGAGAGAAGAAAAGCATGTCCTGAGCTCTGCATCTGGCTACCCCTCAGAATACATCCAAATAAGGTTAGGATGATATTATCTAGCCGCACATAAGAGCAAGGGTATAAACCCCATCTCAGTGAGTTTTGTAGACTGCTCTGTTGTTACATAGGTATTTCCTGTTACATGGTGTTTCCTGAGGATAGAGGAGTCCATATTCTTCCTGAATGGTAATGGGCATCATTTCTAGATACTAGGCTGAGCACTTTACATTATTGTCTTCATGAATCCTACAACATCCCTAAGAAGGGGTATCTTCATTTTATAGAAGAGGAAGCTGTCTCTAAACATTCAGGTCAGCTTGCTCATGCTTATGCTCATGTGTAGCTCTCTAACTGGTCAAGGTAGAGCTAGGTGTACAGCCCCATATGCCTGATGCCAAAGCTGAGCTCTTTCTGTCTCAGGACACCATCTCCATGGCTATACTTGCCACCAGAAGTTTAATGACAGAGAATTAAGGTAAAAAAATTCACACTTTGCCTTCGAGTGACAAGTATATACTAGTAGAAAGGGGAAAGCAGAGGAGAAATCTAGTTTGGGTCAACCTAGTTTGAATAATCTGGGTATTTTAGGTCCATTCTAAAGACATTCTAAAGAGGATCCACATAGCTCTACAGGGTTCCTCTTGAGTGTCTGTGGGCCCTAATTAAGATGATTTTTGGAGCATGAAGCATCATGGGGGCACATGCATGGACTGGAGGGCATAGGAGGATCTTCTCTCCCCTGGCCACTCATTGAAGTCACAAGAGGGGGTGACTTTTATTTCCACCCTACTGTGAACTCTTTTGCTAATCACTGGACTGTGAACTCTTTGAGAATAGAAGCTGCCATATTTACCCAGGCCTGACACATAACTGGTATATAAACACATAATGTTTATTGTTGATTTGGTGTATGAATAACAAGACAACTACGGCAAGGTGCTCAAGGTGGCATGATAAAAAAAAAAATCAACACAATATAGTCTACCTTTGCCCTGGCTGGGTAGCTTAGATGGTTAGAGTATTGTCCCAATATGGCAAGGTTGCAGGTTTGATCCCCAGTCCAGGCACATACAAGAATAAAACCAATGAATGTATAAATAAGTGGAACAACAGATCGATGTTCCTTTCTTTCTCTCTCTCTAAAATCAATAAATAAAAAATTAAAAAATATATAGTCTATCTTTATTTCTCCATTAAAAAGCTACATTAACTCACCCCATGTTTCTTCCCTGTTTTTTTTTATACAGTACCAGAAGCCTCTGGCTTCCCAGAGGCCTCGACAAAACCCAAAACCTTTCTTCAATAATGTCAAACCTCATCATTTTCAGACCTCATCTACTAAATTACAATAGATTGTGAAATTCTGCAGTACAAGAGGTGTGTGTTACTCTTTGCCCATGCCCTACATCTTTTAATGCTGTTCCTTGCATAGAGAAGAATCTGTATAAATTCATATTGAATGATTGAAATGGATTGGGATTATGGTTGGGAACCTGTCGTAATAGTTCAATCTCCTTGAGATAATTCTTGGTAAATTCAATTTATAAAGGGAAGAGGAAATCAGGGTAGTGGCAGAGACAGAACAAGAACAATGGGCAGGATCAGTCAACTCATTGGATGTGAGAAATGAGGAAGGACAAAAAGGAAAAGGATTAAAAGATTTTGATCCAAACTGGTGGATTGAAGCATTGCGACCAAGAGAGAAATACAGAATTTCTCCTTCCCCATGGCTCTGTCATTCTTGCTTCTGTTTGAACATGTAAGAAAGATTCCTCATGAATGTCAGGTTGAAGTATTTCTTGGAGGCAGACAGACCTGGGAAAGTCAAAAAAGGAAAGGTTTGGCATTGTCCCTCTGCAAAATAGCTTTGTTCTGCTGAGGAGAGAAGAAACTTGAGCTGAATATATTTTTGGTTGGTACAACTTGTAAGTGCTCTGTTTGATAGCAGGGTTGTTTGAATGGCCTATTTCATAACTACACATAGCTTTCCCAAATAAATGGTGTCTGTAGAATGTTCAGGTTAATACATGAGTCCAGTGCTCAAAAGTGTTTGTGCTTAGAGCGACTGAGCCTTCTTTCTTAATAAGTCATCTTGGCATTTTGTCAACAAGTTAATTTGCTTTTCTAAGAAACTAGATTAATACTTCCTGTACTTTGTGCTATTCACAGATCTACAATGCAGTGAGAAGGGGAGAAGAAACAGAAGATACAGTTGGATCTCTTCTCCATTTCTTCACAAAGCTCCCAGTCTCTGAGACAGCCCATGAAAGGATTAACATCGGTCCCTGCTTGAAGCAATGTGTCCGAGATACCGTATGTGAGTATCGGGCCACCCTCCAAAGGACTTCTATATCTCAGTACATCACCGGTTCTCTCCTAGAAGCAACCACATCTTTAGGAGCAAGAAGTGGCCTTCTCAATACTTTTGGAGGATCCACCGGACGAATGATGCTGAAAGGTATGACTGAAATTTCACTTTTAACTTTTCATTTTTGAGTGCAGAAAAGAATCTAATATTTATACATCTCCTGGTGAAAAATTGAGTTCATTTTTTAGCAACTTTAAGTAAAGGTAGTTGCTTTAAGAGAATATGAAAAGGCAGTTCTTTGTCAAAATCCCTAAAGGTGTAAACATTCCAAAGAATAAGCGTTAAGATTTTGATTTTTTTTCAAAAGAAGTAAGTGATTAAAAAGCTGTTTTTAATTTTTTAAAATTATTCAGACAGGTGATTTCTCTTAGTGGTAGTCCATAACACATGTCAGTCACTATGATAAGATGCCCATAAACAAGTGTGGTCACAGTGAAAACAGTGGTTGGGAACAGAATAAAATATACAGGCTGGACCAAAAGTAGGTTTACAACTGTGAGTACATGGAACAGTTTATTCTTGCATTGTTATTTATTAATTATTGTATTATTTTCCATATGAACAACTGTAACCCTACTTTTGCCCCTCCCTGTAGTTCTCCTTCCTGCACAGAATCAGTAGGTTCATGTTGACCAGAAAAGCTAAAGGCCATTTCCAATGACTTTTATTTTAAAAGATGAGATAGTTAGACATTCTCCTGACAAATGAAAGCCAATGGAAAATGGGGTCCCTCAGCATCAGAACTTCTCAGCTACTTCCCACGAGTAGCAGACAGGCAGGTCAGAAACGTCAGTGCACCAGACCCTTGGAGATTTGTGCACTACACAGCTGTCACAACCTGCTTGGCAGCGTCTCCTGGCAGGAAGCCGCCAACCAGACAGGGACTACATAGAGCACTGACTGAGGGCTGTCAAGAGCTCAGTCTGACATCTGGCCATTTCTTTCCAGGAGAATAGCTCTTGTCCCTCCACAGAAAGCCCCAGGCCCCTAACTAGCAGGCCAGTGACCTTCCTCCTTGTTCCTTAGCCTCTCCCCACAACCACCCTACTCACACACACCCTGGGCAGTCTGAGAAGAGACATCCACTTCTCTGTGTACCATGTGGGTGCCATGTTGATTTGTTTTCTGGAGTCACTTTAACTTTTTGCGGATTGTCTATAAATGATCATTGAACAAACAAAAGGTGTGGAATCACTAATTCATGAGACTAAAGGGAAAAAACTTGATTTCATATGGTTTTTATTTATTCAACATATGTTTTTTGAGCCCCTACCAGGTGTTTGGTGCTAGGTTCTGGGTAGGGAACAAAACATAGTTGCAGCTCTCATAGAGCTTATCATCCCTGCATGGTAAGCAGTTTCTCCATGCACAGGATTCAAGATTTCTCTACTCTGATGTGGCTCCCGGTAACCACCAAGGCTATGTTTTTCATCAGTACTCTTCTTAGGAGGTTGGCCTGAGATTGGCATGTGGAGGTGGCATTGCTTCAATGCTTGTGACTCCATGTGGGGACCTCATCCTGTGAGTTAATCAACTGTATTTATGAGATACCATTCAGTGCCCAGCAATGTATAGGTTTTATAGGAGATCCTAATGAAGTGCAAGTCAATTTACTTGCCTTGAAGTTGTTTATGATCCTAATGAAGAGGCCAGATTTGCATTCATCAGGTATTCAGAGAATAATATGAGACTGTGGAAAGCCAAGTGCCAAATAATGTGGAAGTGGCTCTAAATGTTCAAAGAGTTTGAGAGGCAGTTAATATCTAATGTAACAAATGGTTTGGCCTGAAATGTGAGGCCTCAAACAAACAAAAAAAAGTCAATAAAAGTTACTTTCTTTCTTCTCCATTAATTGCAAAGGAGCACATCTCTAAGATCAAGACAGGCTGCCTGCAGTCTTACACAGACCTTTGGGGACAAAAAAAGGAGGTTGCTGGTTAGCATGTCTGTTGCCCTGGTAGTAACTTGATCTCAGTTGCTATTTGCACTTCCCTGTTCAAATCAGAACTTTATGGATGAACACACCCAGTTCTGGGACTCATTGGACCCTCAGCTAATGTGTTATCTCTAAATTGGTATTTTATGTAAGGGTTGGGAGTTTCTTTAACTTTCTGTGTTGCAGCTCAATAATGGTATCCATCTGTAAGTAGCTTCTGCTAATTATACAATTAGCTGGTTGCCTTCTGCTCCAGGCTTACTTCTGCAGCTCTGGCTCATTCTCTTGGAAACCCTTTTTAACTGCAGTGCAATCACCATAGGGTTTTCAAAATCTATTATGTGCCATAGTGAAACATGTGTTTCTTCAACATACAGTGGAAGAAAATGTATCAAAAATTATAAGGATAGTTGAAGTCATGGAGTAGGTTTAGTATATTGCCTAGTTGGGTCTTGAACTATGTTGGCCATGGACTCTGGCAGGGGGTCTGGACAACATACTGGCTGCTGTGACTTGGTTGTGTGCTTCTTTCATTGTTCACTGTGTGTCCTGTGGAATTCATTTGGCCAACAGCTTTCAGCTGGGTAATGCTAAAGACAATCTATGGGAAGTATATAACACTCACTCAGTCCCCAGTTTATAAATGGCTTATATCCCAGCAGTTCAGTTCTCAGGAGCGGTGTGGAACTTAGAATACTTTTCTAGGGAACATTATTAAGTGTTGTGATTTGGTTCACAGACTAGTTTTAAAAGCCTCTTTAATGTGTAACAGTTGAAATCTGAACAAATGAGAAATCTTCCTATGGAATAAAAAGAAAAACACCATTTTTAGAATATTGAGAATCAGCCTCCAAGAAAAAAGCAATACAAGTGAGAGAAAAGACATTTCTAGTTGAAGGGAAATAATTTTAACTAAGATGAGTAGAAAGTTAAATGTAAACTTTTATGGAGAGTTTGACAAGAACTTTGGGCTATTTCAGAGATTTTAGATGTTGGCATCTGTAGTTCTTTTGTTACAGTTAATTACATATAGATACTCAGGCCTCTATGAAAGAATCAGAAAAATATCCCAGTAACTTTCTTCCCTCCCCCTCCCCTCCCCTCCCTTCCCCTCCCCTCCCTTCCCCTCCCCTCCCTTCCCCTCCCCTCCCTTCCCCTCCCCTCCCTTCCCCTCCCCTCCCTTCCCCTCCCCCTCCCCTCCCCTCCTCTCCTCCTCTTCCTCCTTATAAATGGAATGAAGAAGGGAAGGTGGGGGCTGGGCAGGGCTTAAAATTTCTTTCCCAGAGGGAAAGGGTAAAGAAGGTAAAAAAGAATGACCTCTTCCATGAGAGAGATCATGTTTCAAGTAAATTACATGGATTTGGAAAGGTAGGGAAAAGTGGGGGGAAAAGACAAATACTGGATGATTCCATTTATATAAGGTACTCAGAATATTCAAAATCATCGACACAAAATAAAAATGTGGTTGCCATGGGTTGGTGAGGGAGAGGGAATGGGGAGTTAGTGTTTAATTGTTTAATGAGTATAGAGTTTCCATTTTCAAGATGAAAAGAGTTTTGGAGATGGATGGTGTTGTGGGTTGCACAACAATATGAATGTGCCTAATATAACTGAACTGTACACTTAAAATAGCTAGGATGTTAAATGTTGTGTTATATGTATTTTAGCACAAAAAATAATCAAAACACTTGAAAAGGAGGAAGAACATGTTATGTAGGTATTTGGTCCCTGGTCTATTAAGATGTTAGAACCAAGGCTGGCTGCTGCTAGTGCTGGGCCTGGGGCAACTTCCCTAATTTGGTGAAGGAAATCGACATGCAAGTCTAGGAAGCACAAAGAGTCCCAAACTAGATAAACCCAAAGAGGCCCACACCAAGACACATCATAATTAAAATGCCAAAGTTTAAAGACAAAGAGAGAATCTTAAAAGCAGCAAGAGAAAAGCAGTTAGTTACGCCTAAGAAAACCCCCATAAGATTGTCAGCTGATTTATCAAATGAAACTTTGCAGGCTAGAAGGGATCAGCAAGAAATATTAAAAGTGATGAAAAGCAAGGATTTACAGCTGAGATTACTCTACCAAGCAAAGCTATCATTTAGAATTAAAGGACAGATAAACAGTTTCCCAGACAAGAAAAAAACTAAAGGATTTCATCACCACCAAACCAGTAGTATATGAAACATTAAAGGGTTGTCTTTAAGAAGAAGAAAATAAAAAGTATGAATGATAAAATAGTAATATGTGTGTGTGTGTGTGTGTGTGTGTGTGTATAAAAATAATTGAATCTAAAAACCAAAATAACCAAGCAGAACAGAAACAGAATCATAGAATGTTTTGATAGTAGGGGAGTTGGTGGAAAGACTATAAAATGTAAAAGGATTAAGAAGTACAAATAGATAGTTACAATGGGGATGTAAAGTACAACATGGGAAATAGAGTAGCCAAAGAACATACATGCATGACCCATGGACATGAACAATGGTGCGGGGATTGCCTGAGGGAGTGGGGGTAGTGTTAGATGGAGGAGAGAAAAGGGGGAAAAATTGGGACAACTGTAATAGCATAATCAATAAAATATAATTTAAAATATAAAAAATAAAGAAGACATTAATTAGAACTGAGGTTGTGCAAAAGAAATACAAACACAGACAGCTTTTCATATGACCTCCAGGTGGCTCAAGTCAACTTGTCTTCTGGAAGTGGTTATGATTACAAAGTGAGGATTAGAGCAGGCTGCAGTAGGTGAGAATAGGAGAAGGAAATGACCAACCAGTTGTTCACTATTCACAAGGCATTCACAAGTCAGGAGTTGGTAACTCAAGAATTGATTGGCCAGAGTTCTACAGCCTTGCAGCTTGACTGGATTCTGCTAAGTCTTTAACATCTCCATGAGCTTGTACACCTCCATGGTTACCGGTGGCTCTGGAAAAACAGCCAACAATCAATACCCAGCATTCCCAGTTTTATGCCTTCAGGACCACCAAAGGATGGTTTGTCTACTAAGTTCAAAGTTTGCCAAATAATGAGAAACATTTCCTGATACAAAACATTGATCAGCAAGGGTGTGTCTTTGATTACAAGGGTGTGCTTTCTCAAAATGGAAATGGAGAGTTTCTTACACCATTCTGGCAGGGACTTCCACTAGTTTAATATAATTATGGCCTTTCTATTTCCTGTCCAGGTCCCTTTCTCCCCATTAACCAATGTTAGACTCTCAAGACTGACTCTGTATAGCAGTGACACTCAAGAGAATTATTGGTTTCATTAATCAGGAAAAGTTTTCTAAATCTACCATTTTTTAAAACTAATTAATTTTTTTCTTTATCTTTTTTTTTTACTGTTGTTCAAATACAATTGTCTCCATTTTCCCACCACCACTTTCCCCTTCTCCACCCACCCCCACCTCCCATCCTCCAGCCTTCTCCACCTTGGCTTTGTCCATGGGTCCTTTATACATATTCCTTGAGAACCCTTGCCCTTCTTTCCCCCATTATCTCCTTCCTCCCTCCCCTCTGGTTACTGTCTGTTTGTTCTTTATTTCAATGTCTCTGGTCATATTTTGCTTGCTTGTTTTGTTGATTAGGTTCCACTCATAGGTGGGATCATATGGTATTTGTCTTTCACTGCCTGGTTTACTTCACTTAGCATAATGCTCTCCAGTTCCATCCATGCTATCTTCAATGATAGGAGCTCCTTTCTTTCTTTCTGCTGTATAGTATTCTATTGTGTAAATGTACCACAGTTTTTTGATCCATTTATTTACTGATGGGCACCTAGGTTACTTCCAGCACTTGGCTATTGTAAATTGTGCTGCTATGAACATTGGGGTGCATAGGTTCTTTTGTATTGGTGTTTCAGGGTTCTTAGGATATAGTCCCAGCAGTGGAATTGCTGCATCAAAAGGCAGATCTATTTTTAGTTTTTTGAGAAAATTCCATACTGTTTTCCACAGTGGCTGCACCAGTCTGCATTCCCACCAACAGTGCACTAGGGTTCCCTTTTCTCTACAACCTCACCAGCACTTATTGTTTGTTGATTTGTTTATGATGGCCATTCTGACCAGTGTGAAGCGGTATCTCATTGTGGTTTTAATTTGCATCTCTCTGATAGCTAGTGATGCTGAGCATCTTTTCATATGTCTCTGGCCCTCTGTATGTCCTCCATGGAGAAGTGTCTGTTCAGGTCCTTTGCCTATTTTTTAATCGGATTGTTTGTTTTCCTGGAGTGGAGTCGTGTGAGTTCTTTATATATTTTGGAAATCAAACCCTTGTCAGAGATATCATTGGCAAATATGTTTTCCCATACAACTGGTTCCCTTTTCATTTTGCTGATGTTTTCCTTAGCCATGCAGAAGCTTTTTATTTTGATGAAGTCCCATTTGTTTATTCTTTCCTTTATGTTCCTTGCTCTGTTTTTTCCAATGTACTTTCTACTGAAAATTACAAAAGCAAGATAGATTAACAAGAGAGAGAAAAGAGTGAGGTAATTGTTAGTAAAATCACTATAATAGCAAAATTAGAAAAATTATTGTTGATAAAGATCTTCAATATAAGGTAGCTGTTTTCAAATGTTTATATTGTACCAGACAATGTAATAATTTTAGTACATTAAACTCAATTTTTCCTTCTCAAATTGTTACTAAGTAGGTTTTTTAAGTTAAAGGAATAAATATTTGTGGATAACTAGTACAGTTTATTTACCTATATTTAAATTATGCAGTAGAAAATTTCACTGTTTATTTTTAACTAGTTTGCATGCATATATGTGTAAGTATAGAAGAGCTACATTAAAGTTGTGGGTCGTATATAGACTCTAAATAGAGAACATGAAAACAAACAGTATTCTACATATTTAATATTCTTATTTGAAACTAGGGAATATTTTGTTTCTTATAGGAAGATCTAAAAATTTTTCAATTTACTTCCTTTTACTACAATACATGTATTTTAATTTGTGCCTTTTTCTTTATTTTTCTGAAAAAAATTTTAATTGCTTTTTTCTGGTACCATTTAACCCCATTCCTCACCCCCTCAATCACCACACTGTTATCGATGTCTATGAGTCCTTTTTCTTTTTTGCTTGATCCCTCCACCCCATAACTGCACCCCACCCCCAGAGCTGTCAGCCTCCTCTCTATCTTTCAGTCTGTTTTTATTTTGCTTGTTAGTTCAGTTTATTCATTAGACTCTACATATGAGTGAAATATGGCAGTTGTCTTTCTTTGACTGACTTATTTCACTGAGCATAATGTTCTCCAGGTCCATTCATGCTGTTGGAAAGGGTAAAATTTTCTCCTTTTTTTATGGCCAAGTAGTAATCCACTGTGTATATGTACCATAGTTTTTCTAAAGTTAATATCTGTAAACATAAAAACAGTAGGTTGTAATAGGAATATACATGCACATTTGAATTATGTGATTGTACCTCATAAATAATTTAGTTTATAAATGCTGTCTTAGTTGAATTCCTCATAATCAAAAGAATTACTCTTTACATGCCCACAAGGCAGGGGAAAGCACATGCATCGTTCTAATTCCAAGGTATAAGTTTATTTAAAGAAATTCTCTGACTTGTGAGTTTTGTGACTTGAAAATATTTTCTTAATGGTTAAAAGTATGTGTTAATATAATTTGTGGTATGTTTCTATACCAGTTAATCAACTAAAAAGTATTCATTTACTGCCCACTATGGCCTTGTGCTATGTCACCTCTTAGAAGAATGGAAAATATCACATCTGGAAGTCTTCAACTTGTAAAATAATATTTCTCACCCCAGAGAAAATGTAATATTGGGTTTCACATCTGCTGAGGTAGCCCTTACTATCTCCAAGAGATTCATAAACTACTGGGCTATTCAGTTGATGGTGGAGACTGTAGCTCATCGGCCAGGAAGTTTCATGGGTACAGGACAAAAGCCCCCTGCTCTGGGACTACAGGTGGTCAGGTGTCGTCCATGAATGTGATTCCATGCCCAGGTGTGACTGAGGAGTGTGACTCTATACCCATGCTTATAACCAGGAGAGCATCTCTAAAACACTAGTGAAGAGCAAAGTCACCTACCTCCAATATAACTGGGAGCATGATGCTTATGAAAAAACAATTATATATATTTGTGGGTGGTCAAGCAGAGGAATTACATATATTTTTAAAATTTTTTTAAGATAACATCCTCATTTCTATTATTTCTGAAATTTAAACTCTTTCATTTGAAAATTAGACAACATGGGAGGCTTACAGTTGGATGGAATTACAGCAATATTTGTTCACATATTTTTAGTTCTTGATGAGTGCCAGGTATTGCTGAGTGCTTTGCATGTGTGATTTCACTGAAAATCATTCAATGGTCCAATAAGGGAGATGCTGTTTACTAATGAGGAAGCTGAGGCCCAGAGACATGGAACTCGCTCAGGGATACATAGGGTAGTCAGTGATAGAGTCAGCACTCAAAGCCAAGAGTCTATTGAGTGCTTACTCAGCATATAGAAGGCGATATACAAACACCTTTATCCACATGAATTTATTTAGTCCTTGTCGTGGATTGACTTTTGTCCCCTGAAAGAGGTATGTTGCAAGTCCTAACCCCTAGTACCTATGAATGTGACCGTATTTGGAAATAAGATCTTTGCAGATGTTATCAAGTTATGATGAAATCATTTTCAGTTGGAGTGTGTCCTAAACCCAGTCACTGGTTTTCCTTATTAGAAGAGAAGAAGAAAAGACATAAAGACAGAGCCATGTTTCAGTGCACACCATGTGGTAGTGGAGGTGGAGACTGGGGTGTTAGAGCTACAAGTCAAGGAATGTCAAGGACTACTAGGAAGAGGCAAGGAAAGATTCTAACTGAGTCTCAGAGGGAACATGGCTCTGCCAATACCTTGATATTCAATTTCTAGCCTCTAGAATTGTGAGAGAATAAAGTTTATTGTTTTACAGCATCCCAGTAGTGGTCATCTGTTACTGTAGCACTAGGAAACTAAGACAGTCCCTTTGACAATCCTATTAGAAATTATTAGCATGAAGAAACTGAAGCTCAGAGAGGTTAAGTGACTGCCCCAAGGTCACACAACTATTATGGGCAGCCAACTCAGATGACCAAGCTTCTCCGAGGCTTGTGACCACAGCTGTGATGGGGACATGTTTGCAGTTCTCCAATGGCACTGTCCATTTCTGCCTTGTTTTGGTTGTTTTTGGGAGTTTCTATTCCTGAGGTCAAATTGCTCATCCTCTTCTCTCACACACATTTTGCCTGGCACAGGATGAAGCACAGAAGAGGAAGCCTATTAACCTTGGTGGAATCAAGTGGCAGGTGTGTTCACTAAATCAGGAACATGTAATCCTTGTTCCTTTGCTAACACTTAATTGAATAAGATAATTTTAGAATCAAAGAAATAAAATGCTAATTTACACTAGATTGTACTAACATATGAAACTCAAACAAAATAAAAATGCAAATACATTCAGGAAGTTTCCAAGCTGGCACAGATACCAATTTTCAGTGTCTCAAAAACTGTTGTCAGCACCAGAGTCCTGGAATGGTTGCAGGGTTGTCTCTGGGGCCTTCCTTCTTCCTGTCTGAACTTCTCTCCCCTCTTTCCCAGGCACCTGCTGCCTTTGGGGATCCATGGCCCCCCTAACTGCACCAGCCCATCCACTCCTCCCTCTCACTGTCCCGTGGAAACAGTCTGTTCTCTATGCAGTGAATCCCAGCTGGGCTTTGTGAAAAACAGTGACCTGATGGGTTAAAATAGAGATCTGGAGTGTTGACTGATAAGGGAAACTCCCCCAGGAGGGCTGGGGATGGATGGAAGAGCTGATGGTAACTGGCAGAGGAATGGGGCTCCCAGGTGCAAAGGCATGAGACAGGAGAAGATATGATGTGTTCCGGGGATGGCTGATCTATATGTTCTGGCCAAAGCTTGTGGAGAACAGAGAGTAGGTAGGGAGGCATGGGGCAAAAGGAGAAAATAGGCCTTCAGGGGCTGTATTTCATGATAAAGAGCTTGAATTTTACTTTGTAAGTAATAAGAGACTCTGAAGGATTGTAAGGAAGGGTGTGATTTGATCAGATTGGGTTTGTAGAAAGATCCCTCTGGCGGTAGCATTGGGGGAGGTTCCTCAGAGTGTCATCTTTAACCCACCTGTGTCAGAATTAAACCAGCATGAGCATTTAAAGTATAACTTTCTGGGCTTCACCCCCAAATCCACTGAATTAGAGTCGCTGATACTTCAGGTGAGTATGATTGGTGTGGAGGGTGGATGGGGTTAAAGGGCAGTGAGAACTGGAGACATTTAGGGGACTGTTGCTAAGGCAGTGTTCCTGGTAGGGTGTTGCTGGCACATTTATTAATTGGTAAAAATTACAGAAAAGGTTCTCCTTCCCACTCTGCAAAGTGATGCAGCCTCATACCCACACACATCATTAAGTGGGTACAGTACATGGACTAGATTTCAGACCTGTCCTCCACTCCAGTGAGCACCTTTGTGCAACGTGCAAAATGTTCACTGTACCAAAAAGTCTAAGCCCTTGGGAAGCAGCAGAGAGGTGTATGTAAAAGGCAGAATTGACAGAATGTAGAGACTGAATGGGATATAAGGAACTATGTCTAATATGACTTTTAATTTTATCTTTTAAAAATCATTTCAGATCCTTTTAATTTGTTGTTAATCAGGGGTATCCAACCTGTAGCTCAGGATGGCTAGGGATGTGTCCCAATACAAAATCGTAAATTTACTTAAAACATTATGAGATTTTTTTTTGTGATTACATGTTGCAGTGTATTTAATGTGTGGCCCAAGACAACTCTTCTTCTTCTAGTGTGGCCCAGAGATGCCAAAAGGTTGGACACCCCTGGTTGTTAATGGTTAAATATTATCGATGGGATTCTTGGATCATATACCCATCCCCATTCCCCACCATCACTTCAAGAAATCTGGAAGTTAAGGGTTTGCTAAGTCCTAATTATTGAACCCCAGACAGTTACTTGGGTTTCCCACATTTGAGCTGGTCATAAAAATGTCAAGTTCTAGTTACAGAAACTTGGAATGGGCCACATTGCAGAAATCTATTTGCAAGTTAATTATCTGAAACTCTATACTCAAAGAAACAACAGTGTTATATTCCAGGGCTTGTCCCCAAAAGCTTGCTTAACACTTGTCAAATGGGACTCCTAAATATTTTAAATTAAAAAAGATAATTTTCAATGTAAGTAAGTAAATGTTCCAAAAAAGAAACTGGAATATGAAATTATCATATTTATCCTCAAAGAAGCAGGTATAATTCAAGAAGGATAAAGAATAGATGGGATAACCCTGAGGGAATCAAGAAATATATAAATAAAAGGGTAAAGAGAAAAGTTTAAGAATTGTATTTAAAGCTGAAACAGTTACCAACAGAAAAACAAAACTAAAAATATATAACTTGCAGTAATTGGTGGAATGGGCCAAATTCCTCGAGGTAACAAAATATTCTTCTTTAAAGGGAAAGGGATATATAATGAAATAGGCATGTAAGGCTTTTTAGAGTAAGGAGATAAACGCCAAAGAATAGACACAGAAACATACAAAAATGGTTACCTCCAAACGTGACCTTTTACTTGTCTCCTACCCATCTAGACTGTTTGAATGTTAATTTCCATGTGCACATATTACATTTGCAATGTTTAAAAAGAGACATTTGGAGCTCATGTGAAAACTCATGGATTCAAAGCCCTCATTTCCAATACTCTTGCTGTTAGTGCCATACTGAAGACCACCTGGGCCTCACAGTCAAATGAGAAGGGAGATAGATAGGGAAGGACCAAAGCTTTGTTGAAGTGAGGTAGGAAAAGAGGCTCAGAATGAATGACAAGTGTTATTTTGGGTTCTCTTTGTCTTGTGAGGACTGCTAGTCTCTGAGTAGCTTCATGGTTAAAATAAATTTAGCGTATCATTCTGCCTTGGGTGTGTGTCTTGACTTCAATGCTGTGTCATCTTGCATAAGTGACTTTACTTTTTTTGGGCTTCAGAGTCTGCATCTGTAAACTAGGAATAAGGGCAACAACTTCACAGAGTCATTTTGAGGATTATATGAAATAACATATATAAAGAACTTAGCACAAGATCTAACACCTAAAACGTGTTTAATAAATGTTATGATGAAGGTGATGCTGAGGAAGCTGGTGGTAGTAATCGTGATTGCTGACACTTTTTATTAGCACCTTGACATGCCACCCCTCCACTGCTCTTAATTCAGAGGCTGTGCTCTTAGCTCAGTGATAGATGCACACAAAAAGGAGAAATATCCTATGGGTTTCTCTGGCTGTGGACCCAGAGCAATAGCATCTTATGGGACACTTGAAAGGCTGGAGGCCACCCCTATGTAAATCCTTTAGTTAGGTTTTCCTCAGGACCCATGCATCAGGCCATTTACTCATTCCTTTATTCACTTAACAAATGTTTGTTGAGCATCTACTGTATACCAAGCACTGTGCTAGGTCCTGAGGAAAAAGCGGTAAATAAGATAGTGTTAACTTTCAAGGAATTTACCTACTAGTAGAGGAAATACACAGATACACATGCAATTTTAGGATGGTATAAGTGTTATACTTGAAATAAGCAGAGGATGTAGGGGCTAAGAAGGAGATCCTCGTACCATTTTGGGTGAAGTCTAAGGTTTCTAAAACCATTTAAGAGCCTGGAGAAATGTGAACACCTATTTAACTAAGGACAATGAGCCCTGAACTTTTGTTGTTTCTACTTCATTCTCTGCTGATATCGTCTTTCTTCCCTCCAGAGTACAAAAGATGCTAAGTGTTTATTTCCAGGATTGAGAGCCATATTTAAAAGTCTATAATTGGTACAAAATTTAGGGTTCAAGCTAAAATTTATACATTTTTATGAAGATCCATCACTCATTACAGTAAAACTAAATGAGATTTTTTTCACTACATGAAACTAATCCCCTTGAGTGTTTCTAAATTGTTTATTCTTTTAAAGAACAAAAACTCTTTTAAATGAGCTATGAAAATTCTTGTCCATGGGAACATTTATAGAACATAATAGTACATGCTTATAATTTATTTATAATAACATGTGAGTCAGTAGCAAATATTTAAGAGGAAGAAAAGAGATCTCAAGATGGTGTGACTCATTTTTTGAACTTCTGTTGAAATTGAGTTTTAATACTAAGAAATCATTAAGGAATTAGTGGTACAGTTGAAGGAAATTTTAAGAGTGTTTTGTTTGTAATGGACTGAATTTCTAACAGAAGATACTTAACCATCTTCAGGAAAGTTTAAAATGTTTTGCCAACTGGCAATACATAAATTTGGTATTTTGAATCTTTTAACTCTGTATTTTATTTTGGCGACAAACTGTTTTTTAAATGTTTTCTATAATATTAATCCCACGAATGATTCTACTAAGACCTGAACAAATGTGTGACCCCTCTGAGGCTTTCCCTGTGAATTTCAGTCACCAGAAACACCATTGGTAGCACTCGTGGATATGTTGCCCCATTTGTATCCAGAATCACATTTTTACATTAATAAGCAGACTCATCAAAAATGCATTTGAAACAGATATTGTTGTGGATGATTTGGGAACACAGAGAGGAACTGAGAATGCAAAACATTTCAGAGAACCCTGGCAGCTCACAAGGTTTAGGGTTATAGGCTACAGGGTCTAGAACCAAAATCCTTAACTGGAGTTGTTGATCAGCTAGTAGGGGCAAAACCAGCACTTCATCCCAAGCCTGTTCAATTCCCAAATCCAAGTCCTTGAGCACTAGGAAACACTCCAGCATTACCACGTACTCAAGTCTCAGCCTTTGTGTGCATGTGTGTATGCTTACACAGATGTGTGTGCATACATATGTAAGTACAACATGGAACCCCCAATTTAAATGCAGGTCCATCTGTCTACAAAAGTGATCATTTTCTTCTATACCTGCTGCCTCCTTGACCTCTGAGGACTTCAAGGGTATCCCAAACATTCTTTAATATGGGCATTTATGAGGGCAAATGGAGGGGTCTTCCCATCTACAACTGAATCATCATATACAGAAGCAACCAAATGGGAGAAGGGACTCCTCTTAGCTAATGGACTAAGCAGATGTACTCCTCTCTACAAAAAATAAAAGCCTTTCAGCACCTGGCACATGGAGGGGGTTTAGAAAATATTTATTGTGTGAATGAATGCATAAATGAACACACGTACACAACTCCAGGCTACTACACAATTACCTGTACTAAAACCGGGAAGGGACATTTCAAGTCATCGGACTTGATCTGTGAGCATCACCAACATCAAAAATTAATGTACCAGAAGTGACTGTTTTTCAAACATCAGTTACAAAAATGATTTGGGCTCACCCCAGCCCTGCCCAGTGTGTGACTGAAGGGAGATGGCATGAGACAGACCATCTAAGAACCCTGTGAAGCACATTTAAACCTTTGATCTTCATTGCCCTCTGAGCATGAAAGTCCTGCCCCATTGGGAGGTACTAACTGGCCACAGTGAGGCGGACAGCCATGGAATGATTTCTTTCTGGTCTGTTTCTATTGTTGCCCAATGTGCCCACATACCCATGATCCATTTGGCAAGTGGTCCTGAGAGCCTTATCTCTGCAAAATGGTCCCACACTGTTGTTGAGAAAAGAGAAAAGGAAAAAATTGTGGGAGGTGGCCTCAATGTCTGCATTAGCCCTGCTTTGGAGGGTCTGGAGTCTCTTTTCTGAGCAAAGAGGTGAGGGCATCTCCACTCTCCAGCCCTCAAGCCAGGAGAGGAGTCCCCATTTCCTCTATATCTTTGGGGAAGGCCCTCTTCCCTATGGCTGTCACATTCCAGCATACCAAGAAGAGGCTGCCTGTGGTAGAAATTCATTTATTTTACAAATATTTGTTAAATACCTACATTGCTAGAAACCAAATGGACATCTGAATAGACATTGTCCCTACCTACGTGGAGGTTAAAGACCAGTAGGAAATCAGTTAGTTACAAAAACAAATGACTAATTGTAACCATGATACGTGCTACAAGGGAGAAGGATGTGGCTGTGTGAGACCTACTACAAGGGGCATTTGACCCAAGGAGAGAAGAGCTTCCCTGAAGCGGTGATGTTTCAACTGAGGATTGAAAGTCCAATAGATATTAATTAAGAGAACTGAGTGTTCTAGACAAAAGTAATTGTATGTGCAAAGGCCCAGTGGAAGAAAAGACAATGGCAAGTTTGAGGTTTGGATGGAGAGTGGAGAGATAAAGGGATCTTGTATACTTTTTAAATGCCATTCTTACACATAAAGGAACGAAGGCACACAAAGGGAAAATAAAAAGCCAGATAATATAGGCTCTTGTTAAAGGCCCTTGCCTGTATCCCTAGGAGCAATGGAAACCATCAGAGAGGGTTTTAAGCAGAAATGACACAATAAGACTTACGTTTCAAAAGGATTCCCATAAAAATAAGTTCGAGGCACCAAAACATGTACAGCCACTTCCAACCCCCTTTGTACTCAAAATAAAGGTGTTTACATTTAAAACTTCCATGCATGTTGAATCTGAAAATAAGTGATTATTCCAAAATAGAGACCCAGAAGTATTAGCTGAAGTTGTTCTGAGGAAGGGGGAAAAGGAGGAATGGCCTAGTCCCCCAGGTCTCCCTGCTATCTGGGAACTGTATTCACAAGTTTAGTAGACTCATGGTATGAGTTGGGGGAGGGGGAGGGGCATTGAAGACACTCCACCTCCAGGCCCAGGGGAACTATTAACGTCCCCATCTCCCCACGGCAAACTCACTGGGTACTATGATTCTAGCAGTGTTGTATTTATATTATACCAGGGGAGCAACAACTCTTTCACGGGCCAAATCCAGCACAAGGGAGTTTTTCTTTGACAGATAATATTTTTAAAATTAGGAAATTTTGCATTAAAATGTAGAATTCTGACTTCTCTGGCAATCCTGGGCCCCCATCCTCCCTAGGCCCCATGCACTGGCCCTGGCCCACACACCACCCGCAGGTAAGACACTCTGGCTCTCCACTCCTCCCCTGATATACGCCTGGCCCCACCTCTGAGTTCCAATCTCATTTTTTCACCTGCCTTGTTCTGAAGGCACCTGAATTTGGGACCCCTGGATTCTGAGATTTGCACATGCTATCGAGAAATTAAGATTTAGAAGGCTGGGCTGGAAGTTGGGACAAAGTGGAGAAGGGCTCTGAACACACAAAGGGCACATTCTAACCATGTTCTGGTTGGGGGTCTACTTCCAGGCAGGAAAAGCCTGTGAGATGAAGTGTTGGGGTGGGAATGAGTGCCTGCCTGGGGAACAAAGAGGAAACGGTTCTCAGCAACCATCTCCCGGTGGAAACAGTGAGACATAAGGTTAATTTGGTAATTGTGGTTACAGTTTGGAGACAACAAGGTAAAATTTACACCTAAAGCCTTAGAAAGCGACTGCAGGATGCATTTTCAGAATGTCAGACAATGTGCGGCATCTCAGGGCCAAGAACCTGGAGGTGGGAAGGAGAGGAGAGTAACTGCCACTCTCTTCTGTAGGAAGGAAAGTGGCAGTTACCAACCTGAATGATTATTCCCTGATTAGGAATGGTGTGCTCAAAATAAAGGGCCAGAAGCAGCATGAGTCCATTTAGTTTTCATTGGCACATAGTAGTAGTTACAGAAAAAAGACTAGTCTTGAAAATTTAGCCCCACCAGGAGAAAAGTGAAATGTAATAAAAATTACATTTGGTTAAGAATGGAGGCATTTTTACTACGACACAGCACCATTGTGAAAATCTCCGAGCTTGTGCCAGGGGTAGATGCTGCTAAACTTCTCTCAGAGTCAGGGCATTTGAGTGCTCTTGGCACAGTCAGCTCAGCCACAGGGGCTGGGAGCAGGGCCTCCTTGGGCCTCTGTAAAGCATAGATCTTGCCCAAATGTGGAAAACCTTTAGGGATGTGAAAACCATTAGAGATCCGTAGCCCTGATTTGAACCAAGCAGAATAAACAAACCCCTGCCCAAATTGGAACTTGCTGGACGCCTTTCAGAGATATCCAAGGGGAACGGCTAGAGGCCACAAGGGTCTTTGAGTAGGGTAACGTCTTGTTTTAGCTGCTTCTTTCCAGTCTGATGAGACTGCATGCCTTTCAGCCCTTGTCCTTTTTTGAAGTCTCTTAACACTTCAGTTGTAAACCTACAAATGGATTGCATTCTCAACCTGTAACATATGCAGTACTTTTTTTCTCCTGCTAATGGAATATTAAAGCTCAAGTTAGATCTTCTGGAAGTGTGTTACATATTCAGGAACTGGGTTGGAAAATCTCCAGAGAGCATTCACATTTTCCATAGACAGGGTCTTGGTAAATTCCCAACCTCCATTTCTATTTTCAATATCCCTTGTCACTCTCTCCAGCCTAGTTGTTTAGTTTTATGCATGTATATGCACAGGATAGTGTAACTTTCTGTTTCTTCCTCCATAACAGTTAATGTTTTCATTTTTTACCCCATTTTTGAAAAATTAGGGAGGCAGAGTCACAAAGAATTGTGAATGTCCATTCATTCACTAAATAGTCAGCTTATTGTCACTGTTTGGGGACAGTGTTGGAGGGGTCAAAGAACAAACTCCCTGATGTGCACAATTTATTAAAAGATGAAGATGGACATAGAGATGGGAAACCAAGACACAGAGCAACTAAGAACCAAGCCCTAGATGGTCATAAACTCAGAGGTCAAGAAGCATTATATGAACTAGTCTATAGATAAACTTGAGTTCTTACTCTGTCTCTAATCTACTAGAAAATACAATATTGCACAATATGGAAAACATTGACTGAGTGCCAGCCATGGCTTTGCTGTAGCTGAGGATGAAAAAAAGCACTGTTCTTAATCTCTGGGCATTGGTGACTTAGTTGGCAGAGGAACTGACATGTGAACATGTGGTTATATTGTACTGTGATACAAAGATATGAGGCAAAGATTAGTGATTAAGAGTGTGGCTTTGGTGACAGACCTAAATCCCACATCTATCACACACAAACCTTGTGACCCAGGGCAGATTATTTAACTCCTCTGTTCCTAAATTTCATCATCTTGCCTGTCAAATAAAGACAATGCAGATATTTGCCCCAGAATTATAATTGGATAAAAAGAAATCTAATGAATATAAAGTTATTAGCATAATGTCAAAAATAATTTTAAAAAGTGGAGATGGAGCAAAGGAGTCATTCCAGAAATAGCAAGAACAAAGGTTTAACTGCAGGGTGGTTCTCAGGAGGGGGCCTAGCAGGAGATCAGCTTTGGCAGGAGGGAGGGAACATGGAAGGGACTGTGGGAAATGGAGCTGGGACAGGTGTCCTGGTCTGGAGGCCATCTGGAGCTGCCAGTGGACTCTGGGTCAAGGCAGACCTCAAAGAGGACAGGGATGTGGACAACATCTCTTTCTGGCTCTTGACTTCAGAGCTCATTTCTCCCATCCACACACATTCCTTCCCACGATTTCAAGCTGTAGCAACTGCAGACAGCACCTCACCTTTCGGGAAGGTCTCACTTACCTTCCTACCTAGCTCAGTTGGATAATGCACAGGCAAATTCCTTCTTCTCTAGCTTAGCCATGAGAAAGTTGGAATTATTTTAATGCACACTTTTCAAAAGAAAAAGAAAGGATGGAAGGGAGGGAGGGAAAAAAGGCATGGAAGTAGGGAAAAGCAGGGAAAGGAATAGGGAAAGAGAAGGGAAAGGAATGGTATAGAGATGTACTGAAATAGACATGTTCAGCAGAGCACGGACTTACTACTCCATTTATCAAAAGTGGGTCACACATCAGCCTTGCCAGTGGTCCATTTGTAGGACTTCCTGTTCTCTTCTTTGCTTCTGCCCTGAATGTCTGGACTTAGAGAGAGTAAACCAGCTATCAGAGAGTCAGCTGACCTGGCTGTCACATTCCTTCTAGAAGCTTCTGATCTTTCCACAGAGGGGCCCAGGTCTTAGATCCCTTTGGCCCTAGGTTGTGTCACATTTTTGTGTGTTTATCACTCTATTCATCTGTTCATTAGATGAGAGCTACCAAGCCCTACTCTCTGCAGGCCCCCTGCCAGGTGTTGGAGATAGTGATATAAACTGCAGGAGATCCAAACAACAGTGCTACTGACTCTGAAAACAACACCGCAGAAGGACTCAGGGCTACCCTGAGCACCTTTGTGTCATGAATCTAGTATTCAAAGGTGACTGCTTAATGCTTAACTTGAACATAAATCATGGTGATTGTGTTTTAAAAAGATCGTTCTTGTACCTTTATCACTTTGGACTTAACAAAAAGCCTGCTTTGCTTTAAAAATATTAAGACTAACCTTTTCTACTGCTCAGTTAGTACAAGTTAATGAAAAACTGTGTATTTGTGAAATGGCCCATGACATAAAAAAGTAACTTTAATTTAGGCTTCTATGTTAAAGAAGAAGCCTAAATTTTGGAGGTATAGTTTCAAAGAGCCATTCTGACGGACCTCAGATTTGATTATTCAGTCACGCTGAGCCTTAGTTTTCTGTATCTACAGAGTGAAAACAATAATCTTGCTCTATGAATCAAAGGAATGGAGAGGCATTCAATTTGTTGACTTTGTTGACAATTAGCCTTTATACAGATGTAAGCTGCGGTTGCTACTGCTGTTAATAATTGTGATGATAAATGATGACTATAATTGTGGTTCAGGGTATGGGTTCATGAAGCCAGTGGGCTCATTCTCTGCTATATCTGGATGCTTCTTTCCCTGTGGCCACCCTGTCTGTAATGAAACTCCTCCAAAGCAGTGCTTCTCAAACAGTGATGTGCATCTGAGTCTCCTAGGGATCCTGTTGAAATGTATGTTTGGATTTACTAGGTCCTGGGTGGGGACTGAGATTCTGAATTTTTAAGGGATTCCCAGGTGATGATGTACTTGCTGCTTCAGGACTCTAGATTATGTCTGAAAGCCTCCTCAAAGGACCTTTCTGTGTCTCGTGGCTTCTGTACTACCCACCTTTGCCCAAGGAAAACTGACTCATCCTCTGAGGGCCAGGAGATTCCAAGCCAGGTGCCCTGCTCAACATTTTCATTGCCGCCACACACAGGAGGCAGCTTTGTTGTGTTCTACTGTATGTTTGTCTACTCTACATTGAAGTCTAATGCTCAGTTCTGAAGCTTGGTGTGGACAGTTCACCCAGCCTACTTGAATCAGTCTTTGAACCATGGGGCACTGATCTGAGCCAATTAAGTCCACGGAAAACTGACTTCTAAACTCAAATGCACTTTTGCAGTTTCTCCGTACAAGCCATAGAAACAATAACAATAATATACTATCACTTATTGAATCAGAAACTACATGCAATAAACTCTTCTGAGTGTTTGCCCATACCAACCCTTTTATAACTGAAAGTATCATCCCAGAAAGAGCAGATATCTAAGGCTCTACCTGAGACCTCATGAATTAGAATCTGCATTATTGTTAACAAGATTCCCAGGTTAAAAACAACAATAACAACAACAACAACAACAACAACAAAAACCTTGGTTCAAGTCCTCCCTATGCCATTCACTAATCTTGCAACCTAAATCTTTTCTCCCCTGCCTCTCACCTTCAATGCCTTTGTCTCATTCAGTTTCAAGGTTGACTTAAAAAGACCCCAAGTCCCTTCCTTTGATAAAAATGTTTGAGAGTTCTTTTGTGCCCATGATTGGTGGTCTACCACTGTAAGACTCACTCAGTGACCAGAGGGGTGTTCTGGTTTATGATTGTTCCTTCATAGAGAACAGGGGCTAGCCAGTTGGGTCCCTTCAGGTAAAGAGATTACAGGGTAATTAGATATGATCCACCAGCTGTCAGGGAATATAATCTCCTTGTATTCATTATATTTATATCTGTAACTGTAGACAAAAAGGAAGTCACCCTGAAGGAAATAACAGACCAGTGAGTAATTGGGCTTTCAACATCATGAAGGAGCCACATGTCTTATGTGTATTAATGACCTATTTTCCCTCCTTGCCAACTCTCATGTGCTTATAAATAAATAAATACTAACTCACTCCTAGTGCATCTGCCCAAAGTTCATGTGGAAACATGCAGACTCAGCCACTATGGTAGGATCATAATCCCCATTTCAAAGATGAGAAAACTGAGACTTAGGGGCTATTGGGTGGGTGCCTCTGTTTTAAAAGGTATTTAGGGGACCTCCTGGTGATTCCACCCCTCTTCTAAGCTCAGAGGTTAGCCAAAGTGTTTATTCCAGCCACGTATATCTTGTAAAGAGTTTAGGAAAACTAATTTTTCCCATCTTCTCATATTTCCAATGATGTTTTGTACTTATTCTTGCTGGGAGTTCCCAGAAAGGTGGCCTGGTTTTCTCTGAGAGATTAATTACACGGTTAAGCATCTAGAGAATAATCTGAGAAGGGATTTGAATTTAGTTCCATCCCACTTGAGAGCCTGGACACCTGAGCACTCTCCTGTATTGCATCTGGAGCCAAGGGTTCCTCCTTCACCACCTCTGGTAAAAGGCACATAAATGAAGGTGCTCAAGGCTCCAGGTATGCAGCCCTGGTTTGCACGGCGAGACTGGCATCAGTCCATCAGCAGCATCACAGACACCAGATGTTGATCAGCCTGAGCTGTCCATGCCCAGTACCTTCACCTACACCAAAGAAGGTGGGCACCAGTACCTTCTTTGTCTCTGCTGCTCAGGCCCACTCCAGAGAGGCCAACAGATGTTCTTCCAGGCCCTGTGACTGTTTTATACCAAAACAGAGAGGAACTGACCTTAGGAAGGAACTAAGGTCTCTCTCAGACGTGTAAAAACTGTATTTTCATCACTTTTTTTTTAGATTTCATTTATTTATTTTTAGAGAGGGAAAGGGAGGGATAAAAGAGGGAAAAAAACATCAATCTGTGGTTGCCTCTTACACGCTCCCTACTGGGGACCTGGCCCATAACCCAGGCACGTGCCCTGACTGGGAATCGAACTGGTGACCCTTGGGTTGCAGGTCAGCACTCAGTTCTCTGAGCTATACCAGCCAGGGCTTTCTTCACATATTTTATTGTGCTATCCTACACCTTTCTCCCACATCTCATTGCCATCATGGACATTATCGTACAGGGCCAAATGACCTTTTTAACTCCTGAGATGTTAGCCTACAAATGGTTTTGTAAGTATTTCCCTTGGTCTCTCACAGCAGAGGACAGTCAGGAAGCTTTTATAGACATTCACAGTAGTTGAGGGAAAGCAATGAGAATGGACTGGAAGGGACCAAATCTTGAGGCAGTTGATGGGTGAATTGATGGATGATGAAAACTCAGCTCAGGACATGGAGGAATAACAAATACCTTTAAGACTGTGGACCTGGGGAAATGAAGGTTGTTCTATTAAAAGGGAGTAAAAAGTTAGAATCAGTTGTATGTCTGGACTTTGAGGTGCTGGATGTTCAAGTGGACCCTCCCAACAGAAGCATTGGGATTGATGCTGGGTAAGAGGTCTGAATGGGAATTATACTTCTGCAAGTCAATTGCTTAGCTGTGATGGTTACAGCTTGAGATGAGCTTTCCTAGGAGGAGAGAGAGATAAGCAGAGGCTTGAGATCTGTAGAGTTCAAGCTGAGGGGCTGCAGGGAGGCCCAGAAACCACTGCCATGACTGCAGAGTTCAGAGGAAAGCCAGAGAATGCAGTGTCCTGAGCTAAGACTCAAGGGAACTCCCTGGTGTTGGATTTAGAATTGTAGATTGCCTGACTCCCTCTATATAACAACCCTGTGGTGATTTTATTTTATTTTATTTTTTAAGTAAGTAAAAGTGGCTTTATTTGATCTTTGGGTTGAGAAAAAATGCTACATATATTATACAATTAGAATTGTTAAAAAGATTTCCACATCGTCTCATGTCCTGTGTATCAGCAGTCCCATGCAAACCAAATGAGAAAACAAATAATTACACAGACCTGCTCTTGGCCTCTGCTCCATACTCACTAATTAAAGAAAGATTTAGAAAGTTCAGGTTAACACCATGAGCAGAGAGTTAAATATGTAATATTTTGAATAACTTCCACTCAACACTTATGTCTAGTATTTTATTTTTTTATGTTTTTATTATTTTATTGTTGTTCAATTACAGTTGTCTGCATTTGCCCCCCACCACTCCCTCCACACCCCAGTGAAGTGTTTTAAATAATTGAACATATGAGTAGTATTTCTTCCTATGTTAAGTTGCTACAAATAAAATTCTAACTTACTTTTTTCTCTTTGCCATTAGAGACATAGGAAGATGAAACTCAGATATGCTTATTTCCCAAAAACAAGATTTAATTTGCCTGAGTAATGCAAATCTGTCTACTGTAGCTTGGTACTTTGGTTTTTGTAGTTTTGATTAAATATTAACACTCTGAGATTTAAAATGGTTGTTTTTATTCTATGGTGATTTTAATACACAAAGTTATAATGTCCTCAAATCTATCATTAGTCACTTTAGCAAAGCTTATTTTTTTCCTGTTAAAGGTGGTTTTGACTTTGTAAGTAAAGATCGGCCTAAATCATCAAACAGTTGAAAAGCCATTAACTGCATAATTAAATACAGTTCCTATACAGCCTCGTCCACTGCTGCATTAGGTACAGCACAGAGATTGAATTCACATGGTATTTAATGAGTCCTTGACTTGAAATAGAATTTGGTCAACAAGTGGGACACTGTGAATCCTCTGACTTCCCAGGTTTAGTTCTCATTTTCATTAAAAGAGGGAAAGGAACAGTTTTGAGTTTGTGCATAAATTAAACTCTGGTATTCTAGGTATAAGAAATGATGAAGCCCTGGCTAGGTAGCTCACTTGGTTGAAGCATCATCCCATACACCAAAATGTTCTGGGTTCAATCCCCAGTCACATACTTAGGGTTAATGTTCAGTCCCTGGTCAGGGCACGTACTAGAGGCAAGTAATCAGAGTTTCTGTCTCACATCAATATTTCTTTCTCTCTCTCTGCCCTACTTTTCTTCTCTCTCTAAAATAAAAAAAAAATATGTATCCTTGTGAAAGGATTTAAAAAGAAAAGAAAAGAAAAGAAATGGTGAAGAGCATGGACTTCAGAGTCAAATGGTTTTGTCAGAATCTTGGCCTCACTATTTCCTACCTGTGAATATTTAGGAAAGTTACTTAACCTCCCTGAGTTTACTCAGTTACAAAATGGAATACCAATTGTACTTAGGCCACAGAGTTGCTAGTTGATCTAAAGGAAGATACTTAAATAAAATGTGAGCAAGTTACCCCAACTGGCTTGGCTGACTTGGTTGGGCGTCTTTCCACAAAGCAAAGCGTTACAAGTTTAATTCCCAGTCAGGGCACGTGCCTAGGTTGTGGGACAGATCCCTGATTGGGGGCTAGAGGCAGCCAGTTGATGCTTCTCTTTCTCTTTTTCTCCCTTTCTTCCCCTCTCTCTAATAATAAATAAAATAAAATATTTTAAAAAAGTGAACAAGTCATGCTACCATCATTATTGCCTTTTATGGGCAAAAAAATATTCCAGGTTCATGTGTGTTTTTCTTATTAAATAACTTTGACCTACCCAAAGTCTGGTATAGGTCATTTCTGCAGTAATATATTCTACATCAGAAATAACATGCACTTGTTTTCTTTTAAGTCAAACAACTATTTTAATTGATACTCATATTGTCAGGGGTAGAAAATATGATTATAATAACAAACAACAATAAAGAGTGCATGTTCAACATGAATTTTTTAATATATTTTTCTTTAAAACAAACAAAAAAATACTGAAACATTTGTGATTTGAAGTCATGGTTGTAGTCATGTCCCCATTTTCCATCTGTTCTTGTCCATCGTACAGGTCCAAGTTATGGCCAGGAATGTTAATACACAGTAAGTGTCTCTTGGTCTTATACAAAGCTCTTCTCAGTTAAACTGTTCTTAAACATCTAATATATTAATATAAAAATGAATGTACAATTAAACATGTAAAAATCAAAGTAATACACCATAGCGCTGGCTGGTGTAGCTCAGTGGACTGAGCGTGGGCCTGTGAACCAAAGGGTCACTGGTTCAATTCCCAGTGAGGGCACATGCCAGGGTTTCGGGCCAGGTCCCCAGTAGGGGGCATTCAAGAGGCAACTGCACATTGATGTTTCTCTCCCTCTCTTTTTCCTTTCCTTCTCCTCTCTCTAAAAATAAATAAATAAAATCTTTAAAAAAACTACTTAAAAAAAAGAAAAATAATTATTTCTTTAAAAAAGCCCTGGCTAGTGTGGGCTCAGTGGATTGAGCACCGGCCTACAAACCAAAGGGTCGCTGGTTTGATTCCCAGTCAGGACACATGCCTGGGTTGCAGGCCAGGTCCCCGGTGTGGGACGCACGAGAGGCAACCACACAGTGATGTTTCTCTCCCTCTTTCTCTCCCTTCCTCCCTTCCTCCCTCTCTAAAAATAAATAAATATTTTTTTAAAAAAGAAGTACTACACCATATTAATAGAATAATATATAACAACCGCATCATATCAACAGATGCAGAAAAAGCATTTGAAAAAACCCAGTACCCTTTCATGATAAAAACACTAAATAAGAACAGAAGGGAATGTCCTCAACTTGGTAAAGTACATCTACAAAAAACCCATGGCTAAAATAATGCATAATGAGGGAAGACTAAAATTTTTCAATCTAAAATCAGGAACTAGACAAAGATATTTACTCTTACCACTTTTATTTAATATGTACTGAGGATTCCAGCCAGAGTAATTAAGCAAGGGAAAGACAATAAAAGACATCCAGATTAGAAAGGAAGAAGTAAAGCTATCTCTATTATCATGTATTAAAAATCCTAAGGAATCCACTAAAACACTGTTAGAACTATGAAATGAGTTCAACAAGGTTGCAAAATACAATCTCACTTGGCTCTGGTCAGGTAGTTCAGTTGGTTAGAGCATCATCCCAGTGCGCCAAGGTTGTGGATTTAGTCCCCCGTCAGGGCACATACAAGAATCAACCAATGAATGCATCAATGAGTAGAACAACAAATCGGTGTTTCTCTCTCTCTTTCTTCCCCTTTCTGTCTCTCTCCCTCCCTCCCTCCCTCCCTCCCTTCCTTCCTCTCTAAGTCAATAAATAAAAACTTTAAAAATATATATTATTAAAAATAATACAAGCTCAGTTGTATTTCTGTCCACTAGCCATGGGTAAGCCAAAAGTGAAGCTAAGGAAACTATTCCATTAACCATAACATTGAAAAGAATAAGATGATTACAAATAAATTTATGAAAGAAGTTCAAGACATGTATACTAAAAACTACAAACATTATTGAAAGAGTACAGAGCTACAGGAAACGAAACAGTGTGTTACTAGCATAAAGACAGACATATAGACCACTGGAATCGAATAGAGAGCCCAGAAATAAATCCTCGCATATATGGTCAAATAATTTTTGACAAGCATGTGAAGACTGTTAAATGGGGAAAGGACAATCATTTCAACAAGTAGTGCTAGGAAAATTGGATATCCACATGCAAAAAAAAAAATAAATTTGGACTCCTGCTTTGCATCATATGAGGTCTGTCCAGAAAGTAACCAGCCATGTACTATGAAAAATAGAGGCATTTATTGAAGAAGATACAAGATGCAAGAAACATTGTACATAGAACAATGACACCTCAGTCCCCTTTAAAGCAGGCACCTTGGGACTTCACAGTTTGCCCAGCATCTCTTCCACTCTTCAAAACACTCCGCAAAATCCTTTGTTGAAATCGCCGTCAGCTGCCCATCATATTTTCTTGAATCTCATAAACAGAGTGAAATTTCTTCCCTTTCTAAGGTGATTTTAATTTTGGGAAAAGCCAAAAGTCACAGGGCACCAAATATCGGCTGCAGGGGGGCTGAGTCACCTGGGTGATTTAATGTTTTGCCAAAAAACTCTTCACAAGACATGATATATGAGTGGGTACATTGTTTTGATAAAGCTACCTATCACTAGTTGCCCATAGCTGCGACCTTCTGAACCATCTGAATAGTTTCTATGGAGGAATGTTCAAGCTTAATGCAAAATTTGATGCAGATTTGTTGCTCTACTCAGTCATTTTGAATGTGACAGCCACACAGTACATATGCTCACTCAATGGCATCTACTGTCCTCACTGACTAGTACAATGAAGTCATCATTTTTAAAGCATGTTCATTCTAGCCCACTGTCCCTGGCTGCCAGGTTACATTGATGTCACACAAACTGTTCTTGTTATATTAACAATAGCTGGACTTTTTCCAGACAGACCTTGTCATATACAAAAACTAGTCTAAAATGGGTCAATGACATAAGTGTAAGACCTAAAACTCTGAAACATGGGGAAAGCTCCATGACATTGGATTTGTCAGTGCTTTCTTGGATATGACACCAAAGGCAAAGGCAACAAAACAAAAAATAGACAACTTGGGTTTCATCAAAATTTTAAACTTTTTGCATCAAAGAACACTATCAGCAAATGAAAGGCAACCCACAGAATGAAATATTTGCAAATCATTCTTAATGAGATTAATATCTAGATTTCATACATAACTCAACAAAGAACAACCCAATTCAAAAATGGGCAAAGAACTTGAATAGATATTTCTCATGAAAATATGACAAATGAGCCCTGGCTGGCATAGCTCAGTGGATTGAGTGCGGACTGCGAACCAAAGTGTCGCAGGTTTGATTCCCAGTCAGGGTACATGCCTGGGTTGCAGGCCATAACCCCCAGCAACCGCACATTAATGTTTCTCTCTCTCGCTCTCTATCTCCCTCCCTTCCCTCTCTAAAAATAAATAAATAAAATATTTTAAAAAAGAAGAAAATATGACAAATGACCAACAAGAATATGAAAAGATGCTCAGCATCATTACTCACTAGGAATATGCAAATCAAAACCAAAGATGCCACTTCACACACACCAGCATTGCTATATATATTTTTTTAAATCAAGGAAAACAAGTATTGACCTAGATGTGGAAAAATTGGAGAACTATACATTGCTGATGGGAATTAAAATTGGTGCAACCATTTTGGAAAACCTTGTAGAGGTTCCTCAAAAAATTAAAAAGGAATTGCCTTCTGACCCCATGATTCCACTTTTGGGAATACCTGTGTTCATTGCATCATTGTTTACAATAGCCAAGATATAGAAGCAACTCAAGTTCCCATGAACAGACAAGTGCAAGTAGTGGTACATACACAGTGGTGTACTAGTTGGCCATAATAGAGAATGAAATCTTACCATCTGTGACAGCATGGATGGGCCTAGAGGGTATTATGCTAAGTGCAGTAAGTCAGACAGAAATCAAATATCATATGACTTCATTTATATGTGGATCTAATGAACAAAATAGAAACAGACTCACAGATATGGAAAACAGACGGGCAGTTGTCAGATGGGAAGGAGGCTGGGTAGAAAAGATGAAGGGATTAAGCAATACAAATTGCTAGTTACAGAATAGTCACAGAGATGTAGATTATAGCATAAGGAATACAGCCAATATCATGATAATTATATATGGGGCCAGAAGGGTACTTGCAACTGCGGAGGTACTACTCTATAAAGTTCATGACTTTTTAACCACTTTGCTGTACATCTGAAACAAGTACAGAATAATATAGAATGTAAACTGTAACGGAAACTTTTTTAAAAAGTGACATAAATATCTCAGCAATATTTTAGCATGGAAGGATTTAACTCTAAGGCTGCCCTGACATCTTGATAGGGTTTGCTGACAATGCCAAGCCAGAAGGAATGTGAATGTTCTCTTCACAGAGGGATGAGCTGCAGAGAACAGCAGACTTTTAGGGGGAAAGGGAGCTTTTTTTTTTTCTAAAATTGGAGCATTCATTATTATAATTAGGACAAGATATTATGGACATTTCTTTATATGTGAATAAATGAAGTATCATTTGGGGATCGTTAATTTTTTTTTATTATTATGGTGGGCACCACACCAGAGACTACAAGTTACAGGTTATAAAAACAAAGCAAAAGTTTCCACGGCCTGAAATGGTTTAATATATGACTGTCTCCCCATCTGGCTTCTAAGATGAAACACCCCAGAATTCCTTCTTCCTCTTTCAAGTGATAAATTAATGACAATGTAAAAAAAGTGGCTAACTACTGAGAGTTAAATATGTACTACACATTTTCCATGCATTTTCTCTTTTTAATTTCCTCATCATCACTACGACGTAGTTGTTGAGCACTTATCCAAGGCCATGCAGCAAGTTGGTGCCTGACATGGACTGCACCCCGACATCTATGTGACTCCCAAACCTCACTCACAACCACTGTATCATACTCTCTGTTTCCCTCTTTCTTCCCTCAGCAGGGTGAGGCTGGGAGCATTCCTCCCAAAAGTTTATAGCACCTGAGTTTCTAACCACACCAAGTAGTAGGAGAGGCAGTGAAGTAAAGAGGGAATACTCTGGTCTGTGAGTTGGGGGCCTCCAAAAAACTCCAAAGTTCTAGTCCAACTTTCCACTAATCAGCCCTGTGACCTTGGGCAAGAACCTTGACCTCTCAGAGGCATAGTTTCCTGATTTGTAAAGTGTGGGAAATTTATCTCAACTATCCCTGTAATTCCTTCCAGCTCAAGATTTCAGTCTGAGTCCTGCCCCATTTACCTACAACCAGGAAAACGTCTGCTTATCAGTTGTGTATAGAGACACTAAGGGGAGCAAAACCTTCAAGTCAATGTGGGTGGTGATTGGGGGGAGCCTGGGCTTTGGTGTCAAACTGATGTGGCATTGGTGCCATTGCTAATCTCAGTGTGATATTGAATAGGTTCCTTATCCTCTGTCCCCAAATGCTGAAATGGGTATAATAATAGCATAGGGTGCTATGCCATCTGCATAAAGTCATTGTGAGAACTCTGTAGGGACCTTAGTGCAATTCTTAGCACATCATAAATAGTGGTTATCATAGTATATTTAATAATACTGTACTGTAACTTGTTTATGCTGATTATTATTGATGGTTATAATTATAAAATTGAGACACAAAATCCCTTAAGGGTAACTAGTGTATGTTGAAGTAACTCAGCCAAGTTGGATTCAGGTGGCCTGCCCAGGCTTGTTTTGAGAACCATCCACATCTACTCGGTCAGCCGTCCTTTGGGAGTGTGCTGCCCGGCCCAAGGACGTTAGATTGTCACCAACACTCCAAAGTTTCCTTCCTGTTAACTTTGAGTCAGTAATACCATTTTCCCCAAACAGCACAATACACTATTATGACTCACCTTATGAGTTTTGGCTCAATTAACTTTGTTTACCCAAAGTAATCAGAAACAGGCAATCGATGAGAGATACTGATAAAAACAGTTGCTATGAAAAGAAAAGAAACTACTACTACCTGAAAATTTCCTGATGTGGATGGGGAATTTTTCTCTCTTTCAATGTTATTAAGTAACATAATAAGCACATATAATGATATACTTGGAATACTCTTTATCACTGTTATTTAAGATGGTAATAAACTGTAAATAACATTAACTACCAAGAACTAGTAAATCAAATATTAGAAAACTAGTTTTAGAGTTTGGGAAATATGCACTATAGAGTACCTTTCTAAAAAAGGTAGAAAAAAGTATGTGTTCTGATCTTAACTTTGTAAATTTGTGTGTATTTATAGAAAAAAGCATGTATTAATAGAAAATTTTTTTCTTTTTTTATCATTTCCCCCCTTTTTATTCCATGGTAAGGAATTCTTTCCAATTACATTCACTCGTACTGATTAATTTATAGGCCTGTGCACAGCTGCCCTTCAGGGACTTCCTCTGCCCTTGTTCTGGTTGGAGCCACCATTTCTCGATCCTTTGTCTTCTTTCTTGAATTACTCCCTATTTTTTCTGAGCATTCTCTCCAGTAGCATTTTAAGGAAGGATGCATGAAAAGTACTGTTTTGAGCCTTTCATGTTAGAAAATATTTTTATTTTATCCTTACATGATTTCTAGTTTGGCTAAGTAAAAAATTCATGGCTGAATTTTGAAAATAATTTTGAAAATGAAAATGATATTCATTTAAGATATTAAAGCATTCATTGCCTCGTTGTTTGCTAGCTCCCAGTTCTGTTTCTGGGAAATGAAAACCATTCTGGTGACCTGCCTTTTGCATATAATATTATTTTTTCCTCTTTGGAATCTCTTAGGATATAAAAAGATATTTCAGAACAATATCCCTGATGTTCTACAAATTTTCAATATGGTACATATAAATTGTCCTTATTTTGTTTTGTACATGGAATGCTGCAACAAAAATACTAGCGGAGATTATATCTGGTATGGGATTATTCTTTATACTTTTCTAAGTTTTTTTATTCTTTCAGTGAGTATATATTTCTTTGGAAATCAGAATGCAGAAGTTATTTTTTATTAATAAGAATTCTGTCATACTTTTTTCTGCTTTGAGGTTAGCCTCATAGACATCATTGATTTTGTGAACTCATCTTTTTTATGCAGTATTGAGGACAGGCAAGATACATTTGTTGCAAGATTGATTTATTACTCTGAAAACCAATAATGGATAATGAGAATCACTTCTTAATTAGCCTTTCTCTACACCCATTACTTTCCTGTTGAAAAGCAATTTTTCAGCTCTACCTGAGAGTGTCTTTCAACCAACTCTGAATCGTTTGTAAAAAGAAATCTATGTCTTTCCTCTCCTGTCTTATTTTATATAATTGTAATTGTACCATTCAGAATATTAAATTGCAGTTGTTGAATCTAATGCTTAAAATAAAGGGACTGTCTACAAATTTAACTAAAAGTTTTTCTGATTTTCTTCCCTAATTGTAATTTGAAATAACTTTTCAAAAATAATATTGCCATATTTATTGGAAAATATCTGAACAACTCAAATGCTGAACTAGTTTGTGTCCATCAGAAGATTTGAATTTTGTTCTCTGGATGACTTTTTCAGATATTATTTTGATGCATTTTTTAAAAGATACTGTCTCATGTACATTAAAAAAGTTAAAACAGAACTGTGCAACATATAAACACTTACTAGTTTGGTATGTACTGGACAGATATACAAACATTATCTAATTTATAAAATTATTTTTCCTCCAATGAGATCATATTTCCACTGTTCCCAACTTGCTTTTTTTTTAACCTAAATTTATCATGAAAATTTTCAACATCAATACAAGTGGCATTGCTTGGACAAAGGTATGCTGTTTACATTTTTTATTTGCTTTCCATGAAAGCTTGTGCTGGTTTCACTGCCACTCAGAATGAGAATGAATGATAATGTTGCAGAAGCAGAGCTACATGTCAGGTTCTCCCAAAGGTTTTCTCTTTGTAAATAAGGAATAGGTAGATAATAGATACATAGATGAAAACTAAGCTACCATCAAAATATAATGGGAGTACTTTGCTTTATTTTTCATTAAAATCAGTTTCTTATAAGGTATAATCCTGCCTAATTCACCAGCCTCCTTTCTCCCTACCCAGAGAGACAGACAGCCTTGCAGGAAACAGAGGGAATGCAGAGGATCCCTCAAAACACTGAGGGCAATATAGGGTGGACTGTGAGTGTTGGAACTGAATTTCAGTTTTAGCCCCATCTCAGTAGCATGGTGTCTTTAGGTAAATTGTTGAACATTTCTGACCTCTGTTTCATTATCTGTAGAATGAGGATAATAATACTTGCTTTTTTGTTAAATTTAATCTTTATTGTATTTTTATTACCATTTAATCCCCTTATATCGCCCACCCCCAGCAGTCACTACACTGTTGTTGTCCATGTCCATGAGTCCTTTTTCCTTTTTGCTCAATCCCTCCACTCCCTAACCCCCACACCCTGCAACTAGCTGTCATCCCGCTCTCCATCTATGAGTCTGTCTCCATTCTCCTTGTTAGTTCAGTTTGTTCATTAGATTCCACATATGAGTGAAATCATGTGGTATTTGTCTTTCTCTGACTGGTTTATTTCATTTAGCATAATATTCTCCAGGTCCATCTGTACTGTTACAAAGGGTACAGTTTTCTTCTTTTTTTATAGCTGAGTAGTATTCCATTGTGTACATGTTGCATAGTTGTTTTATCTACTCACCTACTGGTGGACATTTGGGCTGCTTCCATATCTTGGTGATTGTAAATCATGCTGCAATGAACATAGGGGTGTGTATATTCTTTTGAATTAGTGTTTTGGGTTCCTTCAGATATATTCCCAGAAGTGGAATTGCTGGGTCAAAAGGCAGATCCCCTTTTAATTTTTTGAGGTATTGCCATACTACTTCCCACAGTGGCTGCACCGGTCTGTATTCCCTCCAACAGTACAAAAGGGTTCTCCTTTCTCCACATCCTCACCAGCACTTGTTGTTTGTTCTGACAAGTATGAGATGGTATCTTATTGTGGTTTTAATTTGCATTTCTCTGATGATTAGTGACATTGAGCATCTTTGCATATGTCTGTTGGCCTGCTGTATGTCCTCTTTGGAGAAGTGTTTGTTCAGGTTCTTTGCTCACTTTTTAATTGGATTGTTTGTTATTTTGGTGTTGAGTTTTGTAAGATCTTTAAAAATTTTGGATATTAACCCCTTAACAGATACATATGCGAATATGTTCTCTCATTCTGTGAGTTGTCTTTTTATTTTGTTGATGTTTTCCTTTGCTGTGCAAAACTTTCAATTTGATGTAGCCCCATTTGTTTATCTTTCTTTTGTTTCCCTTGCCTGGGGAGACAGAGCTGATAAAATATTGCTATGAGCAACATCTGAGATTTGGCTGCCTATGTTTTTTTCTATAATTTTTATAGTTTTGGGTCTAACATTTAAGTCTTTGATCCATTTTTAATTTATTCTTGTGTGTAGTGTAAGAAGGTGGTCTAGTTCCATTTTCTGCACATATCAGTCCAATTTTCCCAACACCATTTATTGAATAAACTATCTTTAGCCTATTGTACACTTGCTTCCTCTGTCGAATATTAATTGACTATAAAGTTGTGGGTTTATTTCTGGGCTCTCTATTCTGTTCCATTGATCTACATGGCTGTTTTTATGCCAGTTCCATGCTGTTTTAATTCCTGTGAGCTTATAGTATAGTTTTATATTAGGTAACATGATTCCTCAAACTTTGTTCTTTCTCAGGATCACTGTTGCTATGCACACACTTACTTTACAGGGTTCCTCATAACAATTAAATGAGTTACTTGATGCAAAGAGCTAACAAATGGTAAGGTGTAAGATCTAGGTGAGTAGCAATTGTTGAGATGCTAGGAAAGGATCAGGATGACCAATCCGAGAGCATACTGGATGGTAAAGTTTTGAAAACTTTTGCAGAAAAACTTGAGGATATTGCTATCATTCTAGTTAATATATGTTTTGCAAAACAAGCCCCTTCCCCACCTGCATCTACCACCTCCACCCTCCTGCACTCACATTATATTATTGTTTATCTGCTCCTTCTCCTACAATATTCTATATGAACAAGTATCTTTTCTTGTTCACTAAATTCCAACATCAGTGTAGCCTGAAACGAAACCTGGCACATAATAGGCACTCAGTAAATGAATGAATGGATTTCCACTTGCCCTTTCTTAAATCCATTCAGATGTATTGGCAGCAAATAAGGCTGGCCCCTGGATACAGAGCACACCCAAGATAATTTAGGCTTGGGGTAATGCATAGTACTGGGCCAGGAGCCAGAATCTTCCAATTCTATCTCAACTTTTGCCATGGCTGACCACTCACCAGCTGGATCCTTGGGCAAGTCATGTAGCTATTTAACTCAAGCTTTATAAAAATGAGGATTAGCAGTGACTTTCTGTCATGACTCCTTAACATTATGCAAATTATGTGAGATTATTTTGTAAACTCTAGATTTTCATATGAGGCACAGCAAGATAAACCAAATACTTTTAGTTTTGATATGGACCAAAAGACAGACAGAGAGAGAGAGAGAGAGAGAGAGAGAGAGAGAGAGCGCGCGCACATGTGCGCAAGATCGCGCACCACCAAAGCCTGAGTCTCTTCCATGGGGTTGGATGTAAACTAGCATCTTTGAACAAGTAAGTGCTAACCCTGAGGGAGAAGACAGAATTTTGGGGGAGGGAGTTCCCCAAAGGCATTATACCTAGGACAGTGGATGAACAATTATCAAGGAAAAGTTATCCTCAAGAAGAGAGGCTTTTCTGGATATTTCTGGGCTGCACAATTTGTGAACAACCTCTGGGAATGACAGTTTATGGACAAGATCAGGGGTGTTCTGATCACCAGAAAGGAAGTAAGCAAGGAATGAGAGGACTCTGTGGGGATGGCAAGAGAGGATGCCTGTCAGAGCAGCATCCTTCAAGGGAAGACTTGGCCCAAATTCCCCTCCCTCAAGGTGGGCTGATTACCTAGGTCCACACAGAGACCCAGAACTCAAGGGTGATATTTCTTCATGTATGTGATTTGACCATCCCACTACCCCCATCTGCCTTTATTTCTTTGTAAGCCACACCTGTATTCTAGTGCCTTCTGGAAAATGAAGCTTTCTTCCTTCTTTTCTACTGTGATGCTCCATCTCTCTGAAATATGCTTCAACCATTGAGAATGACTTGTAGTTTCCTAAATAAGGCTCTTTTATCCTTAGGCCTTTATATGCGGTTCCAGGAACATGGCAGACTAAGCTTCCTTGGAAACTAGCTAACCTCACAAACATCTTAGGCCCTGTTCCCCCATTTGGAGTCACTGAGTGTGATGACCAAAGTGTGAAGGGAGTGTAATTCCCATGTGAATGTTACAGAGACAGACCACAGCTTTGAGGAGAGCTATAAAACTATATCCCCCTTGTGAGAATTATTAAAGCCTCTGAGAAGTTCTGCAGTTAAACTAGAAAAAGAGAGTTTGTTTGACTTTGTTCAGCTTAGTATGTCTCCAAATTGTTAATCAAGGAACCATGTTTTGCATGAATTCAGTGTAACATACTTTGGCAAATACTGGTTTAAAACATGGGAACATTCTTACAAACTAATAAGAAGGAAAGAAGAGGGCACTTCTGAGTTTCTGTGTGCTCCATTCCTATGTGGTGTAATACAGTGTTTGGAGTGATGATTTCAGGAGTCCTTTCAGGCTGACCTGAAGGGACTGACCCTAAGGAGGGGCACTGTCCACCCTCCAGGATCAAGTCCTTATCTTTGGAGTTTGAAGAGTCCATTTTATCAGATCACTCCAAATGAGTGCAAGAAGTTGATTTATACTAACTGAAGCCACTTGAGTTGCATCTAAAAACCAGAATGTTAATGTGGCATGTTGTTGCTGCACAGGCCATATGCTGAATGATCAGGAACATGAGCCCTGGAGTCAAATAGACCCTGACTCAAACACCAGCTTCCTGGCTTACTACTTATGTGACCCTATGTGAGCCTTGCATAATGAGTGATATTGCCTACCTCCTGAAATCTTTCTAAAGCACTTAGTTCAGGAAGCTATTATTTGAGCAAAGAATTAGAACTTGAAGATACTATCTCTCATTGTAATCATTTCTGGGTGTGAAAGTGTCTAAAGACATAGCCCTTCTCGTGTAGAATAATCATTAACTGAAGAGCATGGGGCTGAGAGCAAACATTGACAGGAAATGAAGTGGATAATTTTATTTACCAGGAATTTTCTAAAGTTTTTTTCACAATAAAGGAACTAAAATTTTCAGTGGGCTTTATGAAATTTGCCCAACAATTGATGAGGAAAAATCCGTGGCCATAGAGTTGCTGGGTCTTTAACCCATTGTAGAGTTGCCCTATTATCGGGAGGAAGGGTGATGGTGACTGAAGGCTGAGAGTTGGGGTAGCATGTCATGTGAAGGGGAAGGAAGAAATTATAAGGAGAGGTCAGCAAGAATGAGAAAAAGTGAGAAATATCTTTTTTCAGCTTTATTGAAATACAAATGACATACATCACCAAATAAGTTCAGGTGTACAGCATGATGATTTGACTTACATAGGTTGTGACATGATGACCATAGCAAGTTCAGTTAGCATCCATCATCTCATTTAGATACATACAATAAAAAAATATTTTCCTTGTAATTAGAATGCTTAGGATTTACTCTGTTAACTACTTTAATATGTATCATACAGCAGTGTTAACTGTAGTCATCATGAAATCGCTAGTACTTAATTATAACTGGAAGTTTGTTCTTTGGACCACCTTCATCCAGCTCCCCCTCCCTCCACTCCTTATGTGTCACACCCACAAATCTGATCTCTTTTTCTGAGTTTTTTTAACAGCTACTAAAGTGTGGAACATGGAGGACAGAAAATTATGTCCAAGAAGATTTCTGGGATGTTTGTTTGTGGTGAATGATAAAAAAAAAAATCTGGAGTAATCCTGCTTTAAGAAAACCTGCACTAAAGGTCTATATTATATTTCAAGATTCTAACATCAGATTTATGTTTCCTTTGACTATGATATCATGCTCACACTGAGACACATGAGCCACTACATTTATTTGGGTTACGCTGACCAGGCTTCTATTTCTTCTTTTGTTCAGTTTTTCTAGGGCTCTTTGAAATCTATTTCCCACCAATCACTAGACTCTTTATTCATTATAGCAGCATGTGATTCATATCTCAAGATATATTACAGTTTATAATATATCATTTTATCTTACATTCCTTACATATTTTATTATATTATCTCTTCTCTTTCATATTAAATAAGCAGTTTCATAAGACTTGGCAGTTACTTTTATTTTCTTCACAGACTGCTGTGCTTTGAAATCATGACTTAGAGTTGGTTACTTCTGGGAAGACTTCCTATATATGGCTAATTCCTTGTACATAAATTATTGGTATTCAGAAACCATAGTCTGCCTCTGTCATCAGACCACATTCTGACTCAATTTTCAGGAAATCCAGTCACTTTGTAAACTATTCACAAAGTTGAACAGTGAGGCCATATAGGCCATATAAATTTGAGCACCTGCCTTACTTTTAACTACTTTCAAATACAAAGTACCAGGAGAAGAAGCTTGAAGGAGGGCTGGCTAGGAAGGAACTGCCAGGAAGGAAAAGATGTGAACTGGATGGAGAGCAAGAACAGCTTGTCCCTCAGGGCAGCATTTTCTGAAGCAGTTCCAACCATCGCGAGTCACGCAGAGTGGCATAGTAGGTGTTACATAAAGTATGGCCCTGAAGAAACACTGAGTTAAGCAGTGTACATAGATTTCTTTACTGGCAGATCCTTTTGAATCTTTATAGGTGTACCCTTGTGCCTTGTGCATTTCCAGGAATAGAATTTGTGACAAGAATATGACATTTGCCCAACTTAGCTGGCCACAAAACTGATCGTACTTTGGGAAATTCTGTTCTAGGACTCATCATAGATTTTCAGTTTTTGAATGAATTGATGGATGACTAGTGACTAAATGAATGACACAGGGAGGAAGTTAAGAGACAGATTGGAGAGGTAGTAGTCAAAATAAAGTGAACACAAAATATTTGTGCTGAGGGAATAACACTGAGTCTACAGATGCATTTGATACTTCTGTAAAATGCTCTCACCACTTTCTCTCCCATGCCATCTTCTTACTACCAATTGTGTGCCAGGAAAGAAGATGGATTTATTTAGATATGTGTCCTATTACCTGTTCCTTTCTTACTTTTATAGGTGATTCTATCCCTGAAAATCCCCAAATGGATCTCAGTGGAATCAGAGTTTTAAGAGTGGGGTGTTCACAGAGTAGACCATGAAGTTTTGAAACCTCAAATGCAGAGTCCCTGGTTCTCACATGTTCACACACATGTGCACGGACATGTGCATGCCTCCTCCCCCTACAGCCTTTTTTCCTCTTCCATTTCAGTGACTGTGCCCGTACTTTCGTCACGTTTCTTTTCACTCTGATGGTTAGCACTGGAAGATGAGGAGGCAAATGGTACACTTTACTTCTCTACTACTCTGCAAAGTATCATAGTGAACTGGTTAGAGAACAGTGTGCTAGATCAGTTTTGCTTCTGAAAATGGGAAACGATGCATACCCCCAGCCCCAGGGTGAGGAGAGGGCAGGAGGAATCAAGCAGGGCAGATATCTGGTCTCTATAACAAGAAAGATAGTATAGAATGATTCACCAAGCAGAAACTTTGATAAAGAAATGTGCAAGATTTTGAATGGCTCTCGAGTAATTTCTGTTGTAAGGGATATCAACCTTGATGTGACCATGACTTTTGTGGCCTTATTTCAGAACGCCAACCAGGCACCTCTATGGCCAATTCCAGTGCCCTCCCTTCAAGTTCAGCTGGGATCAGCAAGGAACTGATTGATCTGCAGCCCCTAATCCAGTTTCCTGAGGAAGTTGCCAGCATCCTGATGGAGCAGGAGCAGAATATTTACCGAAGGGTCTTGCCGGTTGACTATCTTTGCTTCTTGACCCAGAACTTGGGCACTCCAGAATGTCAGAGGTCCCTGCCCTGCCTCAAAGCATCCATCTCAGCATCCATTCTTAACCCTCAGAATGGAGAGCACAATGCACTTGAAGATCTTGTGTTGAGATTTAATGAGGTAAGAAGGCACTTTGAGATATTTTTGTAAGAATTGCTAATAAGTGACTTTTAAGCATATTTCTCCTTTTAGGTTTGTCTGTTACTGACATCTCATCTACCTGTCTGTGTTGACACTTCCATGATGGCTGCTTTCTTTCCAGGCAATGAGATAGGCAACACATTGTCATCATCCCTCTCACTTCACTCTAACTAACCCTGAAACCTAAGTGATCCTTTCTCCACCCCGTGTCATTACCAAGTTCGTATGCCTTCACCCTTTGGACAACCAGTCCCCACCCTTTATCGCCTCCCTTGCCAAAATATTTGCCCTGGGTCCATTCAAATATTCTCCCCCTGGTTCCTATAGGTGTTTCTAAGACCCTATGTCTCAGTTTTGAGTTTGGACAACATGATGCCTGACCATGGAATCCATCTAGCCTATCCCCCTCTTCTCCCCTTAGGCTGCCTGAGCAGATGCTAAACACCAATACCTGGGTCAGGAGAGCAGGGAAGAATGTGGGCTTGACAGGCAATGAATCACCCCACTCCTGCCCTCTGCATCCCATCAAGATCCCCACACCCTCCAGGAAATCCCTCGAAGGCCTCTGAGACCTTACCAGAAACTAGTTCTGAAGAAGACAGCTGTGACTGGAGTCTGGGAACACTTAGGATGGAGGCACTGTAAGAGGTCTGGTTGCTCCCAAGGAGGAAAAGGGCCAATGGCTGACCCACTGTGGCCCTGGAGCAAGGACAGGGACAGGAAGGAGGAGAGGCAGGTTTCCATGCAAGCCTGGAGTCCTGGATGCTGTGCTCTTGGGCTTAAAGAACACTTTTCCTCCATAGTAAATCCCCAAACCCAGAGTTTTCTGTTCTACATTTTCTGTCTTTTAGGCTTAATTTCTTTTGCCTTGAATATTAAAACACAAAATTTCAGTCTCTATACTTGTTGGTTGGTGGGTGATTTAACTCTACAAATGTAGTAGTTTACTATTTTAGTCATCTAATAAACTACGTAAATGCTAAGAGGATACTTTTATTCTGGTCCTTCATATCTCTGATTGACAGAGGATCAATCAGTCTTTGTTACTTAAGCACTCTCTAATGATAGCAGGTCACCTCACAGTCTCCATAGCCTGCCAATCATGACCCTGGTGATAGATGTAAAATAAATGTCAGTGACCATAGTAAGGCACAGTGGATGCAGAAAGGGTTAGAGGCTCAGCCCAAGCAGTCAGTTATGTGCCCAGACATGCTTCTCAAAGGGAAATCCATTATCCATAGGAATTGCTGATCTCCATATAGTACTGTCATGCTGATCACTTATGCGTACCATTTATTTGCTCCTCATAACAACCCTGGTAGACAGATACCATCATTAACCCTACCTTATCAATGGGGAAACTGAGGCACAAGGAGATGAAGTCATTTGCTCAAGCTTACAAGGGTGGTAGTTGGCAATAGTGAGATTTAAAACCACATTGTCAAGAACCTGAGCTCTGAACCACTGTGGTATTCTGCCTTCCACCTGTAACAGGGCTCATATTGGGAGGTACCACCTGACAAAAATTCAGATTCTTGGTTGCACCCCAGATTGAGTAAGACAGACTTTGGGAGTCCATGTGACAGTTTGTGAACTACACTACCCCAAGGTTGTTTTTTAAAATAAATCTGACATTCTTCTTTTTCCTTACTGATAAAACTGCATGGGAAATGAAAGTTCCAGTGAACTGTGTGATTTCATATGTGGATTTTACTGTACTTTATGAATTATTTTAAACTTCCAGATCCAGTCATTATCACATAGCCTAGGACCTTGCCCTTGTCCTTTGTTGTTGTTACTGTTGTTTGAAATTCTACCTGAACTCAAAAGTGATTTGCCCAAACCTTTAAAATCTAATTTTAAATTAATTTTTGAAGGAAGAGAACTTGGATTTCTTCCATTCACTATTATAACCTTGGGAATCAAAAGTGGATCAGTGATTTCACTAGTTCAGAGTAAATGATGATACGAACCACAACTGGGTCGAGGCATGCTGTGGACTATCTCTGAAAATAGTTTATCTAAGCAACTTCAGAACGTAAACAAGATTTCTGAGAAAACACTTAAACTACTCAAGAGAACAGTCTGTTTTCAAGTATTCTCAAGCATCTATTTTCATACAAATTATGGGCATGCTGATTAAAAATCTGTGTTTAGTGTTATATAGTCATTACAAGCAGATCCCAAATGAACCTTTACTAGACAACACTGGAATAGCTAAATTCTTGTTGTTTGTATACCATAGGGTAGAAAAGCTGCATTACATTAAGGGAGAATTCTTAAATCCAGATCTTCACCTATTTAGAAGGATTTTGCCTACAAATTAGCATGGCTTTACTTTCTGTAAAGAAAGAGAAGGAAAACAGCTAGCATTTATTTACCAGGTGCTCTGGATTAGCTATTTTCTTATTTACTCTTTAGGGCAGTTTTGTAAGGCAGTTGTCATTGTCCCTGACTCAGGTGAAGAAAGTGAAGCTTAAACAGCGAATGTAATAATCATAGTATTGGATTGTAGTCTGTAGAATAAAATAAATATTCATGAATTTGTACTTATGTGAATAAGTGAATAAATATATTAATGGGAGGGGAGGATAATGTACAGGTCTTACTTATAAAAGAATTTCAGTTAATAAATACAAAAGGAATGAGGGAAATAGGAAATCGCCATTGGGATACTCTAGTAATAAGTTATTACAGGCAAGAAGCACTAATGAATGCTGAAATTTTTGTGCAAAATTATGATGAAAAACAAGATATTTGCATAGTTTAATAGTACTTCTCTACTATTTTTGCATAGTTTAATAGTACTTCTCTACAAAATACTCATTAGTTGCTAAAGAAAAAATAGAGCAGTGCAGAAACCCAGTCAGCACCACCTTAGGTGCTTAAAGTCAACGCGATCAGATAAGACACCTTAATGTGCATCTCCTTATATGATGCACTGAGAAGGGCATGATGCCATTGCTTTGGCTTTCTTGCCCACCCCACCCCCCACCCAAAAACGCATAACTCTAATCATGAGGGAAAAAATCATCAGACAACCTCAAATGGAGAGGCATTTTACTATTGAAAAGTTTTCATCACACTGATGAAAGGTTAAGGATAAACTGAGGAATTGTCAAAAACTGCAGGAGACAAGGAGCCATGATAACTAAATACAGCATGGGATCCTATTGGATACTGGACTATAAAAAAATGTTAATGAGAGAACTGGTGAAAATCTAATAAGACATGTAGTTTAATTAGTATTAATATATCAACATTAATTGATAATGGTACTATGGTTATGAAAGATGCTAACATTAGGAAGCTGGGTGAATTATATATGGGAACTCTGTACTTTTACAAATTTTCTGTAAATCTAAAATTACTTGAAAATCAAGTTTAAAAATAGTGAAGCTCAGAGAGGTTGAGTCACTTATTCAAGGTCACACAGTGACTGAGTGTATGTCAGAATCCAGCTGTTTCTCTTCCAAGTCAATTTTCTTCTCATGCAACTGCCTTGCCTCTCTATTTATGAAATTATCACATACAAGTTTGTAGTAAACCCAGAATTGCTGACTTAGAACTTAATTGGACTTGGGTCTCCTTTCTCTCTCCCTTACCTTTATTTCTACTGCTTTTCTAAATTTCCTGTGCATCTGTATTTTTGCTACTCCTGTTTCTGTTCCTATTTTTATCCAATTTTCTATTACTACTACTCGGGTACTCATTTATTCATTCACTCAAGACATTTATTGAGCACCTACTATGCCATATAGCCTTCTCTTTTTTTAAACATATTTTTTAAAATAAAAAATTAGCAATATATGATGAAAATTTACATTATTCCAAGCCTAAACTTTGGTTCTGTCAAAACTGGATACACAAAATATATATACTATCTTCAGGGAACGAAGATGTATATATATATTTCTTGGAACACTGGAGAATCTGAAAGACAAGAGAGAGAATATTTGCTTCATTGCAGAACTGTTTGTCACTTAGGGGAGAGGCCAATGCATTTATTCATGCATTCAGTCATTCAGTTAACATACTGTCAACACTTTTCAGAAGCAGGACACCATGGTGGCTAAGTGCTAAGGAAAGTAACAGTCTACAGCTGCCAGAAGCTACTACTCTTAAATTGTAGTCAGGCGTGGGCAAAAAGCACTACTGAAAAAAGGCAGAAAGTACATGCAGTGTGAGTGGCATAGACGGTGGGAACTGTAGTGTCTGGGTCAGAGCTCTCTACTCAGCTCTGAAATGTGGGGCTGGGCCGTGAGGGATAGCTAGGGTACAGGGGGAACACTGGGGAAGGGAAGACATTCCGCACAGGAAGACAACCAGTTTTTGTCATAAGCAAGACTCATTCATGGTCTATGGAGTCAGCTTGCTCCTGATTGTCAGTAGAACATGATCGAGAGCCAGAAATTTCCTGAATCTTAACAACTTTTACACAATGACTCAACTGTGATGTGGGAAAAGGGAAGAAAATCCTTATGCCTTTCAGGCAGTGTTGCATAACGTTCATTCTTAGGAAAATATGGTTAAAGTGTGATTGAAAGTGCAATCATGAAATAACTGAAATGGTTTGGCTTACGTTAAGGAAGGCCAGGAGATGTCATTAAAAAATCAAGTTAGATTGTGGCTTGGAAGCAATGTTTGTCCCATTGCCCCTTCTCCTGCCTGATGTTGAGACTGGTGTACACCAGAGTCACTTCTGAAAAGGAAGTCATCTTTTTATCCTTGCAGGTACATAGAAGCACATGCAAAGGGTCAGCCCTCAAGTGGTAGTAGTCAGGATCTGTGCTGGGGGTGGGCTCAATCCTGCTTTGCTTGCTTGGGAGGCAGGTCTCCTTCAACTCTTTTGATCAGGACGGACCTTTCTATAGTTATGTTCTGAGCTAAAACTCCAAGAAGCCAGTGTTCTCTCTTTCTCCTTTCCAGTTGAGCAGCCTCACTTCCCAGCCACCCACAAAGTCTCTTGCTTTGACAGTTTCAAGTCATATTGTCCTCCCTCCCTCCCCCATTTTCTTCCTCTATCCAGCCTCTAACCCTAGTACACATTCCTTTTTATCTTACTGGTTTTTAACTCCTCTTAGAATAAATTGCAGAGCCATTTAACTCTTCTAGAGGAGATGAAGACATTCTTTTGTGGATAATTTCACCAAAGAGCTCACATACTTTAGCACATATGGTTGAGAAGAAATGAGAGGCAAGTAGAGATTGAAGATCATTCTTATATTCCCTATGTGTTCACCTCTTTTTCTTATGAAGCTCTGTGGTGGAATGTGAGGGAGAGGGATGTATTCTGTAATTACAGTTCTGAGTCACTAGTTCTCAAACCTTATGCCTCCTCAGTGTGGCCTCTGCTTCCGTCCTGTTGTTCACCTATTGATGACCTGTGGGGATGAAACTCATCATGGTCTGCACCTACAGCTGGTCCTCAGGATCTGTCAACAGAATGATTTTTGGTTCCATAACCTCCCACTGCCTACAGACACTCTTTTGTGTAACAGCTAATTGATTTCTCTAGCTAAGGACTGCTTTTGGGATTCAAGAGGCTATTAACAGTTTCACTTTATTCTATGCCCTACACTTTTTGTTTGTTGAGTAGATCTTAGCAAGACTATTTGTCTGGGCTCTCCTTTCAGACTACTTGATCTAAGTCAAGTCACTAAGTCATTTTGGCCATGAGCCCAAAATGGAATGCAGTTATGAGACCCCAGAAGATTCTGGAAGAATTTCACCAGCCTCTTTGCCCCCAGTGACCTTCTCCAAACCCCCTCCGTTTTGGTCAATCTAAGCAGTCATCAACCTGCTTTTCTCACCACACAAACATGGGCAGCCAAAAGTGACACTCAGTTGCTGCTTGCTCCTTCCACATGTCAAATCAATATTTTAAAGGCCACTTCTTGAATTAAGAATGCCAAGGTGCATCTTAACTCCCTGGGAAAGAATTGTATGAATAAATAGGTATCTGCCCAGAAAAGGATTGTGTGAGCCTGAGTTCCTCCATAAGTGATGATCATCACTTTGGCACATTCCAGCATCTAAAAATCTGTCTGGCTACAGCCAAGAGAAGACCATTTCAGCATAATAAGGGAAAAATATGACATATGATCATGGGAGGGGGAGGGGCAGTGACCTCATGTTCAGATGTGTTCCTTCACTTGAAATATTTTGGAAAAAAATATTGTTTTAAATTTTTACATTCAACCATGTTAGAAAAGTTCTCTTTCAAGGCTCCCCTTCCCTTCCTTTATGCAGACAGCCAAGAAAATCGTCTGTTCAGGGCTGCTATACAAACTTTCTTCTTCATACCTGGATGCTCATGAGATAAATTGTTAATAAAGCCACTTCAGGACAAGGGAAGTTTCAGCTCACACTAGAAAACCAGATTTCTCCTTGGCAAAGCACACCTCTCCCCAGAGGCACACCTCTGAGAGCAGACAGTCAATTCATTCTCCAGAGCATTTCTCTGCACATTCCAGGCTTAACAGAAATCTCTGTCCAGAAATTTCTGAACTAAAAAATACAGTAGGCAGCTAAACCACAGAGACTGTGCGGCACAGGGCAGTGGGCTAAGAGCAAGGATATGGCTCCTCTGCCCTGGAGCCAATTGACAGCATATCATGTTCTGTGGTCCATGGCAAATCAGCACCCACAGGATTCTGCTCACACACAGGAGCACTCAGAAAATGGCAGGGCTTGGAATGAGAAGGGGCACACTCACATCATTATTCAGGGTGCAGCTCCAGAGTCAGCCTGCTTTGCTTCTCGACCACCATTCCCAGGCATGTAATTTCAAGCCAACTACCTAAACCCTCAGCTTTCGATACAGATGATAAAGAGTTCCCACCTCCAGTGGTTTCTGTGAATATTCAGAGAGATGACAGGTGTAAAGCACTCAGCGAGGACCCAAGTCACGGTAATGGTTCAATGTTGGTTACAAAAAAACAACAACACTAAAATAACTGCATTTTCAGGATAATTAATAATAATAGATCTCATTTTTAAAATATTATTATTTCCCAGGTAACAGATGAGAAAACTGAGGCTTGGAGACTCTAATTAAATGACCTATGGTTTCAGAGCTAGGATTTGAACCCAGGTGATCTGGCTTCCAGAGCCAAAGTTCTTGGCTCATCTCCCTGGTTCTATTAGAGTGAAGCTGAAGGAGCTTCTTTCCCTCACCTTGGTTTTCTTTCTCTGAATAAAAAACCATTTTCTTCACAGCAGGTACAAAATATTATGACTTAAACATGCTGACCTCCGTGTTGACTTTTACCCATGTGCTCACTTCCTGATATGAAAATGAATCACCTCTTTGAATTGGGAGACTGTGGTCCTTGAAATGGTGGGGAGAATGGCATTATAAGGTATCTGAGAATATTGTCACAGAACATAGGATGAGTTGTCATTTCCAAATGACAGGAGGCAAAAGGAGGATTTCAGGTCTCTGATTTTTAAAGTTCCCCTCTCAACTTTGAGGTACTGGATGCCTGAGAATGTAGGATGTCCAAAATGCCAAAAATTCTACTTTATTTCCTTATCTTCCTCCCTTGGCCACACCATCTCTGCTATATTTTTCCTCATCTGTTTCTACTTTGCACAAAACCTACATCCCCAACAGGAATGGCTTTTGAAATTCCAAATCTTAAATCCTATCTGTACTTCTGAAAGGAGGGAGGGGGCTGTACTCAAAGTTGGGGCAGAAGGAGAAGACGACAGAGAAGGGCTACCAAGCATCTTGTGAATCAGGACCTCCACGTCTGTGCTTATGTTTAAACATCTAATGTGATTTTCTTGAACAATGGTTTTTAATGATGAGCTTAATAAAGGGAAGGGCTTTAAGATATCAGAATATTTTTAAAATACACACATGCCTGGAGCCCAGCCCCAGGAATGTCTGGCTCTGTGGATACATGGTGGAGCCAGGGATCTGTATTTGTAAAAAGCCCCACAAGATAATTCTTTTTAAAATTTTTTTATTATTTAATTTTTTAAATTTTTTATAATTTGTGCTATTATAGTTGTCCCAGTTTTCCCATCTCTGTCCTCCGCTACCCAGCCCAATCCCCCATTCCTTAGTCAGTCCCTACATTGTTGTCCACATCCATGGGTCCTTCATATATATTCTTTGACTAATCCCCTCACCTTTCAAACAGACCCCACCTCCCTCATCCCCTCTTACAGTTGTCAGTCTATTCCATGATTCTGTGCTTCTGGTTCTGTTTTGCTCATTAGTTTATTTTGTTCACTAGAGTACTCTTATCAGGAACATTATATGGTATTTGTCTTTTGCCTACTGGCTTATTTCACTTAGCATAATAACCTCCAGTTTCATCCATGCTGTTGCAAAAGATTGGAATTCCTTCTTTTTCACTGCTGCATAGTGTCCATTGGGTAAATTCAACACACGGTTTTTAAAATTGTTGTTCAGTTACAGTTGTCCCACTTTTTCCCCCATTGCTCTCCCCTTTCCCACCCCACTCCCACAGTCAATCCCCACTCCATTGTTCATGCCCATGAGTCCTCTATTCACATTCTTTGACTTGTCCCTCCCCCTGCTTTCCCCCATTATCCCCCTCTCCCATCCCCTCTGATCACTGTCAGTTTTTTTCTTTATTTCCATGTCTCTGGTTCTATTTTTGCTTGTTCATTTGTTTTGTTGATTAGGTTCCACTTATAGGTGAGATCATATGGTATTTGTCTTTCACCACCTGGCTTATTTCACTTAGCATAATACTATCCAGCTCCATCTGTGCTGTTGCAAAGACTAGGGGTTCCTTCTTTCTTTCTGCTGTGAAGTATTCCACTACGTAAATGAACCACAGTTTTTTGATCCACTCATTTACTGATGGGCACTTAGGCTATTTCTAGCACTTGGCTATTATAAGTAACGCTGCTATGAACATTGGGATATGTAGGTTCGTTTGAATTGGTGTTTCAGGATTTTAGGATACAATCCCAGCAGTGGGATAACTGGATCAACAGGCAGTTCCTCTTTAGTTTTTTGAGGAAATTCCATACTGTTTTCCGTAATGGCTGCACCAGTCTGGATTCCTACCAACAGTGTACTAGGGTTCTCTTTTCTCCACAACCTTGCCAGAACTTGTTGTTTGTCGATTCTTTAATAATAGCCATTTTGGCAGGTGTGAGGTGATATCTCACTGTGGTTTTAATTTGCATCTGCCTGATGGCTAGTGATATTGAGCATTTTTTTAATATGTCTGTGGGCCATCTGTATATCCTCCTTGAAGAAGTATCTATTCAGGTCCTTTGCCCCTTTTTTAATTGGGTTGTTTGTCTTTCTGGTGTTGAGTCATATGAGTTCTTTATTTTGGAGATTAAACCCTTGTCTGATGTATCATTGGCAAATATGTTCTCCCATACAGTTGGTTCCCTTTTCACTTTGATGATGGTTTCTTTAGCCATGCAGAAGCTTTATAATTTGATGTAGTCCCATTTGTTAATTTTTTCTTTGTTCCCCTTGCCCTAGGAGATGTATCAGCATAAATATTGCTGTGTGATATATCTGAAATTTTACTGCCTATGTTTTCCACTAGGATTTTTATGGTGTCATGACTTAATACTTAAGTCTTTTATCCATTTCAAGTTTATTCTGGTATATGGTGTAAGTTGGTGGTCTAGTTTTGTTTTGTTTTGTTTTGTGTGTGTATGTATACCAGTCCACTTCTCCCAACACCATTTATTGAAGACACTATCTTTACTCTATTGTGTGCCCATGCCCCCTTTGTCAAATATTAATTGACCATAGAGACATGGGTTTATTTCTGGGCTTTCTATTCTGTTCCATTGATCAATGTGTCCATTCTTATGCCAATATTGAACTATTTTGATTACAGTGGCCTTGTAGGAAAGTTTGATATCTGGTCTTATGGTCCCTCCAACTTTGTTCTTTCTTAAGATTGCTGAGGCTTTTCTGGGTCTTTTTTGGCTTCATATAAATTTTTAGAACATATCTTCTAGATCTGTGAAATATGCCATTGATATTTTAATAAGAATTGCATTGAATCTATAGATTGCTTTGGGTAGTATGGACATTTTAATGATGTTAATTCTTCTAATCCGTGAACGTACTATATGTTTCCATTTATTTGTATCTTCCTCAGTTTCTTTCTTCTACAGTATCCTATAGTTTTCCAAGTACAAGTCTTTTACCTCCTTGGTTAAATTTATTCCTAGGCACTTTATTTTTTTGTGTTGCTATAGTAAATGGGATTTTTTTCTTAGTTTCTCTTTCTGATAGTTCATTGTTGGTGTACAAAAATGCCATTGATTTCTGAATATTGAGTTTGTACTCCACTACTTTGCTGAATTCACTTATTAGGTCAAGTAGATATTTGGTGGAGCCTATAGGATTTTCTGTGTACACTATCACGCCATCTGCAAATAATGACAGTTTTACTTCCTCCTTTCCAATTTGAATGCCTTTTATTTCTTCTTCTTGTGTGATTGCTGTGGCTAGGACTTCCAGTACTATGTTGACTAAGAGAGATGAAAGTAGATATTCCCATCTTATTCCCAGTCTTAAGGGAAATGCTTTTAGTTTTGCATGTTGAGTATGATGGTGGCAGCAGGTTTTTAGTATATGGCCTTTATTATGTTGAGGTATGCTCCCTCTATTCCCAGCTTGCTGGATATTCTTGTTATGAATGGGTGCTGGATTTTATCAAATGCTTTTGCTGTATCTGTTGATATGATCATGTGATTTTTGTCTTTCATTTTATGTGATGTATCATGTTTATTGATTTGCAAGTATTATACTATCCTTGCATCCCTGGAATAAATCCCACTTGATCATGTTGTATGATCTTTTTAATGTATTGCTGCATCTGGTTTGCTAATATTTTGTTGAGGATTTTAGATATATGTTCATTAGAAATATTGGCCTTTAATTTTCTTTCTTTGTTGCATCTTTACCTGGTTTTGAAATTAGGATAATACTGGCCTTGTAAAAAGAGTTTGGAAGTTTTCCCTACTCTTGAATTTTTTGGAATAGTTTGAGAAGGAGAGCTATCAGTTCTTCTTAAATGTTTGGTAAAATGCACCTGTGAAGCCACATAGTCCAGAGCTTTTGTGTGCCAAGAGTTTTTTGATTACTGCTCCAATTTCACTAGTTGTTATTGGTCTATTCAGGCTTTCTGCTGCTTCTTGATTCAGTTTTGGAACGGTGTATATTCTAGAAATTTATCCATTTCACCCGGGCTGTCCAATATCTTGGCATATATTTGTTTGTAGTAATTTCTTACAGTCCTTTGTATTCTGTGATATCATTGTTACTTCTCATCTTTCCATTCTGACTTTATTTGTTTGGGTCCTCTCTCATTTTTCTTGATGATTCTGGTTAAAGTTTTATCAGTTTAGTTTGTATTTTCAAAGAACCAGCTCCTGAATTCATTGATCATTTGAATCGGGTTTTTTTACTCATATCATTTTATTCTGCTGTGATCTTGATTATATCCTTCCTTCTACTTACTCTGTGCTTTGTTTGTTGTTCTTCCTCCAGTTCTTGTAGATGTAGGGTTAGGTTGTTTATTCGAAACGTTTCTGTCTTCTTAAGGTAGGCCCGTATTGCTATGAAGTTCGTTCTCAGGACTGCTTTCACTGTGTCCAATAAGTTTTGTGTTGTGTGTTCATTTTCATTTACTTCCAGATACTTTTTATTTTTTCCTTGATCTCACTGTTAACTCATTTATTATTTAATAACCTGTTATTCAGCACTCATGTATTTTAATGTTTTTTAGTTTTTTCCTTGAGGTTGGTTTCTAGTTTCAAGCTATTGTGACCCAAGAAGATGCTTGATATGATTTCAGTTTTCTTGAATTTGCTAAAGCTTATTTTGTGTCCTACCATGTGGTCTATCTTTGAAAATGATCCATATGTATTTGAGAAGAATGTAATCTTGCTTCTTTGGGGTGAAATGTTCTATGGATATCAATTAAGTCCATTTGCTCTAGAGTCCTATTTAATGCTATTATATCCTTGTTGATTTTTTTGTATGGAGGATCTATCCATTGTTGACAGTGGGGTGTTGAAATCCCCTACAATGACTGTATTGCTATCAATCTCTTTCTTAAAGTTCTCAAAGATTTTCTTTATGTATTTAAGTGCTCCTATATTGGGTACATATATGTTTACAAGGGTTATAACCTACTGTTGGACTACTCTCTAAGTATTATATAGTAACCTTTTTCTCTTGTTATGACTTTTGTTTTGAAGTCTGTTTTGTCTGATATGAGTATTGCTATACCAGCTTTTTTTTTTATGTCCATTTCCATGGAATATTTTTTCCATCCCTTCACTTTCAGCTTGTGTAAATCTTTTGCTCTGTGGTGGGTCTCTTGTTGTAGACAGCATGTACAGGGTCGTGTTTTATTATCTATTCAGCTACCCTATGTCTTTTAATTGGAGCATTTAATCCATATACATTTAAGGTTATTATTCATAGGTACTTATTCATTGCCATTTTTCCCTTTGTACCTGTGTTCCCTCTCTCTCTATCTTTTCTTCTTAAAGCAGTCCCTTTAGTATCTCTTGCACTGAGGGTTTGGTGGAGATGTACTCTTTTGCCTTTTTTTCAATCTGGGAAGCTCCATATTTCACCTTCCATTTTAAATAAGAGCCTTGCTGGATAGAGTAGTATTTTTTAAAAATATACTTTATTGATTATGTTATTACAGTTGTCTCATTTCCCCTCCTTCACTCCCCTCTACCCTGCACACCCCCTCCCACCTACATTCCACCCCTTTAGTTCATGTCTGTGGGTCATACATATAAATTCTTTGGATTCTACATTTCTTATACTATTTTTACCCTCCCCCTTTTTATATTCTACCTACCATCTATGCTACTTATTCTCTGTACCTTTACCCCCATTCTCCTCCTCCCACTTCCCTGTTGATAATCCTCCATATGACCTCCAGTTCTGTTTCTGTTCCTGTTCTAGTTGTTTGCTTAGTTTGCTTTTGTTTTTGTTTTAGGTGTGGTTGTTAATGATTGTGAGTTTGTTGTCATTTTACTGAACATATTTTTTATCTTCTTTTTCTTAGATAGGTCCCTTTAACATTTCATATAATAAGGGCTTGGTGATGATAAACTCCTTTAACTTGACCTTATCTGAGAAGTACTTTATCTGCCCTTCCATTCTAAATGGTAGCTTTGCTGGATAGAGCAATCTTGGATGTAGGTCTTTGCCTTTCATGACATGTAATACTTCTTTCCATCCCCTTCTTGACTGTAAGGTCTCTTTTGAGAAAGCAGCTGATAGTCTGATGGCAACTCCTTTGTAGATAACTGTCTACTTTTCTCTTGCTGCTTCTAGGATTCTCTCCTTTATTTTAATCTTGGGTAATGTAATTATGATGTGCCTTGGTGTGTTCCTTCTTGGGTCCAACTTCTTTGGGACTTTCTGAGCTTCCTGGACTTCCTGAAAGTCTATTTCCTTTGCAGATTGGGGAAGTTCTCCTTTATTATTTGTTCAAATAACTTTTCCACTTGTTGCTGTTCCTCTTCTCCTTCTAGTACCCCTATAATTTGGATGTTGGAACATTTAAAGATGTCCTGGAGGTTCTTAAGACTCTCCTCGCTTTTTTGAATTCTTATTTCTTCATTCTTTTCTTTTTTAAAATTTCATTTTAGATTTTAAGATTTTATTTATTTATTTTTAGAGAGGGAAGGGAGGGAGAAAGAGAGCGAGAGAGAGAAACATCAATGTGCAGTTGCTGGGGGTCATGGCCTGCAACCCAGGTATGTACCCTGACTGGGAATCGAACCTGCAATACTGTGGTTCACAGCCCGCACTCAATCCACTGAGCTACGCCAGCCAGGGCTCTTCATTCTTTTCTGATTGGATGTTTCTTTCTTCCTTCTGGTCCATACCATTGATTTGAGTCCCAGTTTCCTTCCCATCACTATTGTTCCCTGTACATTTTCCCTTATTTCACTTAGCATAGCCTTCATTTTTTCATCTAATTTGTGACCAAATTCAACTAATTCTGTGAGCATCTTGATGACCAGCATTTTGAATTGTGCATCTGATATGTTGGCTATCTCTTCATCACCTAGTTGTATTTTTTCTGGAGCTTTGATCTGTTCTTTCACTTGGGCCATTTTTTTTTTGTCTTGACACACCTGTTACGTAGTAAGGGGTGGGGCCTTAGGTGTTCACCAGGGTGGGGCAACTCACGTCACTGCTGTATGATGCTGTACGTGGGGAATGGGTCCCAGAGGGAGCAATGGTGCTTGCTCTGCTCTCTGCGGGTTTTCAGTCACTTCCCCCGATTCCCACACGAAAATTGAGCCCTTCTGGTGCTGATTCCCATGTGGGAGGGTTTGTGTACGTTCTAGGACCCTGTGGGTCTCTCCAGCAAGCTCTCCTGTGAGGCTGGGAGCTTCTTCTTCTGCCTCAACCCCCACAGGTGTTTTCAATCGGAGGCTTGAGGTTTTATTTCCCCTCACTGGGACCCTGGGTTATGCAGTCCGTCCCACTCACCAGTATTTCTTCTGGTTTATCTGCACACAAATGTGGAACCACCCAGTCTGCAATCTGCTGCCTCGCTGGGTCTGCCCACTGCTGCCTTGTCACAAGTCCTCTCCACCCAGCTGCCCATCTCTGGCTCTCCTACCAGTCTGGATGAATGTGTCTTCTTTAACTTCTTGGCTGTCTGACTTTCATACAGTTCGATTTTCTGTCAGTTCTGGTTGTTTTTTATTTTTAAATTGTTGTTGTCCTTCTTTTGGTTATGCGAGGAGGCACAGCATGTCTACCTATGCCTCCATCTTGGCTGGAAGTCTGGATAGAGTAGTATTGGTTGCAGACCCTTGTTTTACATTATTTGGAATATTTCGTGCCAGTTCCTTCTGGCTTGCAGTGTTTCTGTTGAGAAATCAGCTCATAGCCTTATTGGAGCTGCTTTTTATGTTACTAGCTGTTTCTCCTTTGCTGCCTTTAAGATTGTCCCTTTGTCTTTAAATTTTGCCATTTTAATTATGATGTGTCTTGGAGTGGGCCTCTTTGGGTTCATCTTGATTGGGACTGTCTGTGCGTCGTGAACTTGCATGACTTTTTCTTTCACCAAATTAGGGAGGTTTTCTGTCATAATTTCTTCAAACATGTTTTCTATCCCTTGCTCCTTTTCTTCTATTTCTGGTATTCCTGTGATGCAAATATTGTTACATTTCATGTTGTCCCAAAGCTTCTAAATGATCCTCATTCTTTCTAAATCTTTTTTTCATTTTGTTGCTCTGCCTGGCTGTTTTTTTCCACCTTGTTTTTCAACACTCTGATTCAATCCTCTGTTCATCTAGCTTGCTGATAATTCCTTCTAGTGTGCTTTTCATTTCCACCTGGTTCTTATTCATAGTTTATATGTCCTTTTACATCAGCATTTAGTTCCTACTAAGTTCCTTGTGGTTCTCATTAAATCCCTTGAGCATTCTTATAACCATTTCTTTGAATTCTATGTCTGATAAATTTTTTGCCTCAATTTCATTTAGCTCTTTTTCTGGGGATTCCTTCTTTCCTTTCAATCAGGGTTGTTTCTTTGTCTCCCTATTTTAGGTAGCTCTTTTTGTTTGTTTCTGCATATTAGATTGATCTGCTTTGACTCCCTGTCTTTGTGGGGTGGATACATAGACAACTATCACTTTCTCATATTAAAGTAGGATAATTTTATCAATTTCACCTTTTTCTTTGGACATTTAAGCAGGATAATGTATAAATAACCTATCACAGGATAGGTGCTTAGTAAATGGTAACTAGTGTGATGATCCATGCCAAATGAGAGACAAAGACTGTATGTGCCCTGAGTGTGGAAGAGAGACCACACGGGCTACATTTCCCTTGAGGATGACTGAGGCTTCAGATCCTTGGAGGTTGGAAAGGGTTTTGCCAGATGCAATTATGAACTTCACCACTGAGGAGGGTTCAGATACTATGTTATGTACTCCTGAGTATAACATGCTGTTGAGTTGTCTTCAAGTCCTGGTGACCCTATGAATGAGTGATATACACAATGTCAGCCCTGCTCAGCTCCTGTAGACTCATGCCTTTTCTTCTTTTATGGAGTCAACCATCTCATATTGGGCCTTACTTTTTTCCTGCTGCTTTCTGTTTTTCCCAGCATTATTGTCTTTCCCAAAGAACCCTGCCTTCTTGTGTGTGCCCAACACAGGACAGCTTCAGTTTTGTTATTTTTGCCTCCAGTGATTTCAGGACCCATTTATTCATCTCTCTGGCAGTCCTGGGTATTTGTAGAGCTTGTACTCCTACCATTCACCAAATGTAAGAATATCTCCCTTGTAGATTCTTACCCAGCTTTAACTAAAATCTTTAAAAGACAGACCTTACTCCATTTCAATGACCCTATTATGTTGATGGAGCTCCCAGGGGAAAAAAAACAAAACAGAAATTGTGTTTCCCTTGGTTTAGTTCTCTTAAGGCTAGTTATCCTCCATACCATCAAAACTTACATCATTCTTCAATATTATTCTTAAAAATAAGGCTACCTAATCTGTTCTGAGACTCTTCCATCTTACAGTTGAGTAATCCCCCTACTCTTAATACCTACAAATTTTATTGTTGTTTTATTTCTATCAGTAGTGTCTAATTGTTAGCCCCATTAAAGGTCAACTAAAACCCCTAGACAAATGACTGTCAAACTCATCTTTTCTCTGTGCATTAGTTACTTTGTTGTTTTCTCCCATGGATGTAATATTTTATAACTAAGTCTACCAAATTTTATCTTTTTGGACATTCAAACCTGTTGAAATTTTTTTTAAATTTTTAATCTTAATTCAGTTATATATTAAATTAGCTACCACTCCTGATTTTTTTAATGTTCAGGTTTGGTAAATGTGTCTCATGTATATTTGTTCAAATTGTTAGAAAGATATCGAGCCAAATAGGAATTAATAGAATGCCTTATGGCACGTCACTAGTTACTGCTCTTTAGGTTGGTCTTAAACCAACAATCACTTCTTTGCAAAGTGTGTTTAAGCTAGGTATGATTTTCCTTAACTCTACAATCATCCAACACATGTTTATCATATGTCTCTAAGTATAGTTTGAGATAACTCTACAATCATCCAACACATGTTTATCATATGTCTCTAAGTATAGTTTGAGATACTCTGTGAAATAACTTCCTAAAACCAAGACAAATTAATGATATGGGAGTCAAATTATCCTCTCAAAATACAATAAAAATTTGGTTAATTTGACAATTTGCTGGTTGAGAATGTCTATTTTTTTTCTACTTATTTAGATGATGATGATGATGATGATGATGATGATGAAAATAGTAACATAGATACTGTTAATTCTGTACCTTGTAATGGGGACTATACCAAACACTTTATTTACCTAATCACATTTATCTTTCATAAAACCCTGAATGGTGGGAATCATTGCTTTATTTTACAAGTAAGAAAACTAAGAGTCAGAAAGGCTACATAATTTGCTTAATATCACATAGCTAAAAAGTGACCAAACCCAGATGAAACTCAGGCTTTCTATATAGGTAGTATTGTGCATCTAGTTGTACAATAAACGGTTATACCATGGGGAAATAAATAATCATGAATAAAGAAATGGGGGCATAAAATGCTGATTTATTTGCAGGATTTAGGGGGTGACCAAGTAAAACCAGAGCAGCATCTTCCACAGTGAGTTGTGTGGGAGGTCAGAGTGCATTCTGTGGAAAAATAGTGCTCTGTGGTCTAACATATATGCCACATGCTGGGCAAACAATAAATTAGGTTTGTTTTTGTTTTTGTTTTCCATGGCAGGACTTCTTGGGTCATTTATTATACTAATGTACATTGGGACACTCAGAATGCAGCATATCACAAACATACTTGAGTACTGAGTGCCTGTAGGCTTGGCACCTCTTACAGAATGTGCTTTGGGAAACTACCATGTTAGGGAGGCAGGTGGGCTTGTCATTTAGGGGAGACTAAGGGTCTGGGGCCTTAATGCCTTGTCTCTTGAAGCAGTGTGGACACAAATCTTCAAGAGCCAGAGATAGTGCAAGGAAGGAAGGATTCAGCAGGGCAGATTCTGGGGAAGATGAGGTCTAGGTCCCTCCAGTCCTGGCATGTGGACCTGAGCCATATGGGTTTACTAAGTGAGACCTTAATCTCATGATTCAGATTTCATAAGCCTCACACAAAACAAGTTTCATTCCTTTATTATTGCACCTCACACTTTAAAAATTATACAGACACTAAAATTGTGTATAAGTCGTTAGAGTGAAAAGCATACAGGACTGGCCTGGATAAATAATACAGCCAAGAAGCTTGTTGGCATTTTCAGGCAGCACGCCATGTCTTCTACCCTCTGTCCCTTTCTCTCCCTTCCTTAGAAACCCACAACCACCCTAATGCCCTCAATACACCCTCAACCACTACAAATTATGTTAAAATTGTCTTATTGTAATGAGTTACTTTTGAAATTTGTAAAATACTCTCTTCAATGAAAAGTAATACCATCATATATTTGTGGAGGTTCTTTATTTAGATCAGTCAAATATGTAAGCCTAACAAATGCTTCCTACAAGTGGAGATAATAAAAATCTATGTATTTATAGTCCTTTAATCTAATACTTTGTAAGAAGCTCCCTATTTATAGATAAAGTATGATTTCTTAATTTTTAGGTGAAGAAACCAACAGCCAATCTTGGGGAAAATTTTTAAGATATACTTACATTAAAATCTTTAATCAAATAATATGCACATTTATACCATGCCTTTACACTTATGCAGAGCTCTTCACATGCATTATCTCATTGAATCCTTATAGGACCACCCTGATTTGGGATCAGAGGCTTTAGTCTGTCTTCCTGACTGCAAGTCCAGGACTCCTCTCCCTTCATCACCTCTGCTTTTCACTTCTAATGCATGCCTAGCATTTGGATAGACAGTCCTAGAGTAGCTTTTCCTAAAAATTGTTCTTCAGAGCCCTGGTTTCTCAATCTGCTCAAGAGGAGAAAGGAAAAAAAAATGTGTGCCTCAGTACCTTACAGAAACACCTTTCCAGCTCTTTTTCCCTTGTGTATTGATATTTCCAGTGCACATTAGTATACTGAAGGCTTGAGAAGTCCAGCAATAAAAACATTTACAATTCACCAGCATTTTCTCAAATCTCTTTTACCTGTACTTTCTTTTCCTGCTCTTTCTCTAGTTTGCAGAACACACTGCTCTTGAAATAACCTAAGACAAAAATACTAAGAAACAGAAAGTGCACATGTGAAATACTTAAATTACATAACAGATGACGTATGTTCCAGACTTCCTTATCTCTTCTTCCCTAGAATGAGGCTTCAGGTCAGTTAGGTGGACAGTTCCAACATGGGTCAAATGAATGAATGGCAAAGAGGTGAATGGCAGGGAGAACCTTTCAAGTGAGAGAACCAGCTTGATCAAACATATTCTGGGCAGGATCATGCATGATGGATGCAGGAAGACCCATCAGGAGAGAGTTTCAGTAAACAGCAGGTGATGACAAGGGATCTGCTTGTAGGTTGCTGGTGAGAATAAAAGGGGAAAATGGCTCGTGATGGCTTAGAAAAAGAATTTTAGTAGTATAGTGCATTGATCAATCAGATAGGAAGGCTGAATGATAAAGTTAGACTGACTTCAGGCCATCCAGTCAGGGCATTTGGAATTCATGGGCCACCTGTGACAGGCATCTGTCCAATTACAAAGACCACCCAGTGTAGTCAAGAGCTCATGCTTTGACTAAGCGTTCAAATCTTGACTCTGTTACGTATTAGCACAGTGGATTTGGCCAAACCACTTTACTTCTGAGCCTATTTTCCCAACTATAAAAGGGAGCTAAGAGTAGTTTCCTCATGGGTTGTTGTAATGGTTATGTAAGATAATGAATCTTTAGCTTGGGATAGTGCCTAGCACAAGTGCTCAATAAATGTTCATTATTATATCTATTATTACTGTTATTCTTATCATTTTGTGAGGAGATATTTAATTTGGGACATGCACAATTTAGGATGAGAATAAAGTATTATCTTTAAGTTGGTGCCTTCTAGGCAGTGGTAGGTAGGACCCTGGAGCTCATGTATGATGGAATCAAGCCTGCACATGCAACTTGGGAACAATCCCTAAGGAAGGAATGGCTGAGCCATGAAAATTAATCTGTTTCCTAAGAGAGCAAGTGTGAGAGGCTCCAAGGATCAAGTTTTGGTAAAACCCTCTGTCAGGGCAGATAAAATGTCCAGTGAGCAGGAGAATGTGGGCATCACAAGAGAACCAGACAGTGTGAATGATAAAAAACCAGGGGGAAGAATTCCCAAGATGACCACATATTATCCTGAACCAGAGAAGTAGAGAAGTGCATGATAGGGAATCCAGAATGGTGAACAAATGGCTGAATAACATAGCATTACTCACCCTTCCCTACACTGGGCACACATGAAGGGTTGTCTCCGGAGGCCAAACTTGTAGACGGATTTCTACAGACTGGAGCAGAGAAGACACGAAAAGAATATGTTGTGCAAGCAACAATTAAAGAAACTTGAACTATATTGCCAAGGTGATAGACTTCAACTTCTAAGGTGGTCAGGATAGGTACATTTCAATATCTGAAGGGTTGCCATGATGGTCAAGTTGAGTTATTCTTTGTGTCTTTAGCAGGCAGAACTAGGCCCAGTCATTTCATCTGGACCTTAATACAGTATGCTTCTGAGGTAGTGAGCTTCTTATAACTGGAGAAATTTTATGCAGAGCCTGGCTGGCTGGCTACAAAGCTGGGAAGAAACTCCTGGTTTGGGTTTAGGAGGTTGCTCTAGACAAACTATGACCCATGGGGCCAAATCCATCCCACCACCTGTTTTAGCTTTTGAGCCAAGAGTGATTTCTACATTTCTTTCTGATATTTAAAAAGATTTTATTTATTTATTTTTAGAGGGAGATGAAGGGAGAAAGAGAGGAAGAGAAACATGGATGTGCAAGAGAAACATCAATCAGTTATCTCTTGCATGCCCCCAACTGGCGACCGGCCTGCACCCAGGCATGTTACCTGGACTGGGAATCAAATCAGAAACCTTTTGGTTTGTGAAACAGTACCCAACACACTGAGTTACATGGTCAGGGCCATTTTTTCCTGATTTTTAAAAATCAAAAGAATAATATTTTGTGATAGGTGAAAATGATATAAAGTTCAAGTTTCAGAGTCCATAAATAAATTTCTATTGGAACACAGACATGTGTATTCAGTGATGTATTGTCTATGGCTGCTTTCACACTATAGTGGTGAAGCTGAATAGCTACAACCAAGATTGAGTGGCTCACAAAGCCTGAAATATTTATCCTCTGGCCTTTCACAGAAAAAGCTTGCCAGAAAGTTTGAGATCATCTAGTGGCCTTTTTTCAACTGGGAGATTCTGTGAGGGAGGAAAGTGTTTGCCTTAGATCTGGATAGGAGGTCACAGATCATTTGGAAACCACCACTGCAATAGCCTGCATGGACAGAAAACCAGGGTACAGTGGTGAGAAAATGTAGATAATGGACTGGGAATACTTGCTGGAAAAGTCTGACTGAAAACAAAGGTGAAAATTTGGATGGTGGCTCATCAGACCAGCACAGTACAGGGAAGGGATTTTGGGGAGGGACAGGACAAGGTCTATCTGGAGAAAGTCCAGCATTGTTAATGTAACAAGAATGGTTTGCACAACATCAGTGTAACCTGGCAGCCAAGGAGAGTAGATTGGAATGTCCATGTGTAAGCAATGACAACTTTACTGTACTAGTCAGTGGGGGCAGTAGATGCTGTTCAGTAAACATGTGTACTGTGTGGCTGTCACAGTCAAAATGTCTGAGCAAGTAGACCAACGAATTTGCATCAGATTTTGTGTTAAGCTTGAACATTCCTCCATGGAAACTATTTGGATGTTTCAGAAGGCCGCAGCTATGAGCAACTAGTGATTGGCAGCTTCATCATGACAATATGCCCACACTCATACATCATGTCTCGTGCAGAGTTTTTTGGCAAAACATCATATCACCCAGGTGACTCAGCCCCCCTACAGCCTAGATTTGGTGCCCTGTGACTTCTGGCTTTACCAAAAACGAAAGTCACCCTTGAAAGGGAAGAGATTTCAGACTGTCGATGATATTCAGGAAAATATGACGGGGCAACTGACGGTGATTGGAAGAACCATGTGAGGTCCCAAGGTGCCTACTTTGAGGGGGACTGAGGCATCATTGTCCTATATACAGTGTTTCTTGTATCTTACATTTTCTTTAATAAAAGTCTCTATTTTTCATATTACATGGCTGCTTACTTTCTGGACAGGCCTTTTAAAAAATATATAAATATATGTTTGTGCCAGAAGAGCGATGTAAAAACTTTTCCTGTGCTTGATCAACCCAATGATATCCTTTGTATTGGCTTTATTTTATGGCACAATTAAATATATCTATTGTCATATCTCTCAGCAAGAGGGGATTTTCTAAATGTTCTTGTTTATAAGTGTGCAGAAAATTTTTGTACAGAGAGTCATGCTTTTGTTGGCCAAAGAAAGTGAACACTTGCTGATTTTCTGGCAATCCTAACAAAAATACTGAAGTGTATTTATACCCTGGGGGCCAAAATGAATTTCAAAATGACAGTGCTCAGATACATAACCAGCCCAGCTTTCCTCTTGTGCCTGCACTGGGTTTAACAATTTTGTCAAATCCCTTCCTCTGAAATCTGCTTCTGCAAGTGAGTTGAAATTAATTCTCTCTACTGCCTGTAAACAAAAGGTGGGCTTCTCTGCTAGGCTCTCAAAACCTTGATCCCCAACCAGTGGATGAGATAAGCAGGCTAAATCCACAGAAACTGTGGTGTGAAAGTGCCTTTTTTTAAAAACCAAAATTTGTATCGCTTCTTACAATATGCTTTCCTTATTAATGTCACATGATCATTTCAAAAAATGTTTACTTCACACTGTTTTGAAGTATAACTATATTCCAGTAGTTTCAAGCCAAACACAGAATTTAGTTACTCTTCTTATTCCAAACAAGGCAAGATACTTATTATGTAATTCAATATGAGTAACTATCTATGCCAATAAGGGAGCCAGATATTCTGCTAATAAAAATCCACATAAAACCAAATATCCTTCTTTGGCTAATAGTTTTGCCATTCTTTCCCAGGGAAAATATATGACAATTAATAACAAGTGCTACATTCACTGTTTGGTTTTAATATTCATTCTTTGTCCCTGTGGCAATACCAAAAGTTAGCTCTCTGTTCTTCATTCTTCAGTAGCTCCTATTGCCAGCCAAATACTATTTAAGCATCTTAGCCACATTCAGGGGGCCCTGAAGTGTACCTGTCTAGTTTTATCCTCCATTAATCCCTCTCTCCCTTTCACATCTGTCAGCCTGGATGACTATGTCATACTCTGTGGGAAGTGGCAGAAATGCTGTACAGTTCCAGGGCATACCCTCCACATGGTGCACAAAGCCATGGCTCTGGATGAGCATGCCAGCTCTGAGATTTGAATTCAGATCCCATATCTATCACTTACTGTCTGTCAGACCCCAGGCATGTTTCTTTACCACTCTACACCTCAGTCTCCTCATCTGTAAAATCGTGCTAATAACACCAACCCAACAAATAAGATTGTTACAAGAATTAAAAGAAATGATTTGCAAGAATTAAAAGAGATGAAATGTGTTTGCCACAGTGATTGACCCAGACTCAAGAACTCAATAAGTAACTAATGATAAAGACAATGATTCTGGTAAACTAATAACTCTGAATCCCTTGCATGTAGAACAGATAAGAAAATTTTCTTTACTTCCAATAATATAACACTTTAAGATCACCATTTATAAGCTACCAAGAAGTTTGAGGAAATGGAGGTCACCATTTTGCACAGCTCAACATACCTGTGTGGGCTCTTTGAGTGATTACAAAGGTGGTAGAGAGAGGTACTAATGTTAAAGTTGGTGATAACACCTGATGCTAAGGTGAATTGAATGTAATACCAAATGCAAAATCCTGTATGCACTATTCACTTGCTATATCTCTGTTTGTGGAGAAGGAAGAGACCTCAACTGAGTCTGTCAGTCAACAGTCAAGGCCATGGGCTCAAGGACTTGGGTCTACAGGTTGGGGTAACAGTTAGGGTTCTGCTATTACTATGTTCTGTATATTTTAGAATGAACTGTTCTCCTCTTCACTCCTTTCAGATAGTGATTTCTTGTCTGATCCACCCTTAACCAGGCTGTTTAGCTGGGTAGAGCCCGCAGAAGCAGCTATACTCCCAGCTCAGTGAGGGGAAACTTCTTAGGGTGGGGGAACATATAGCTTGCCTTTCATGGGGGAAATTTAGGGAGAAAGAGCCCCACTCAGGCATTATGAGGCAGGACTACCCAGCCCAGAATGCCCAGTCCACCTCCTCATGTTCTTTCCCTACTCCTGGCAACACTTCTTTTTTATGTGTTTGTTATTGTCATTATGGCTTTTGTAATAGCTCTATTGAAATATAATTCATATGCCACACAATACACACATTGAAAATATACAGTTCAGTGGTTTTTTTAGTATATTCATAGAGTTATGTAACCATTACCACAATCAGTTTTAGAACATATTCATGACTCCAAAAAGAAACCTCATACACATTAACAGTTACTCCTTGTTTCTTGCTAACCCCAACCCCTGGAAACTACTAATGTACTTAGTGTCCCCATGGATTTGCCTATTCTGGATGTTTCACATAGATGGAATCATACAGCATGTGGTCATTTCAGTGTGGCTTCTTTCACTTAGCATAATGCTTCCCAAGTTCATCCACACTATAGCATATATCAGTACTTCATTTCTTTTTATGGCCAAATAATACTCTGTTGTATCAATATGCCTCGTTTTGTTTATCCATTTATCAATTGATGGATATTTTGTGTTGTTTTCACTTTTTAGTTATTACAAATAATGCTGCTATGAACTTCCATGTATTCATTTTTGTGGAGATACATGTTTTCACTTCTGTTGGGTATATACTTAGGAGTATAATTGCTGGGTTATATGTTAACTTAGTTTTAGCATTTTAAGGTATTGCCAAATTGTGTTCCAAAGTGCCTGTACCATTTTACATTTCCACCAGCAACATATGAGGGTTATGATTTCTCCACATCCTTGTCTATACCTCCTATTCTCTTTCTTTTTTATTGTAGCCATCCTACTAAGTGTGAAGTGGTAGCTCTGTGGTTTTGATTTGCTTTCCCTAATGCTGTTCAGTATCTTTTTATGGGCTCATATTTGTATATTTCCTTTACAGAAATCTCCATTCAAATCCTTTTTCACGATGTTTCTGACAGTGAAACATGACATTAAAATATAGTCTCATCCTTCAAATAGTGGCTATTGTCTTTCTAAGTCCTTGAGTATGAATGCATGCCCCAGTTAGGAAAAGTGAGTGCGCTGCTTCCAAGTGTGGACAGGAAGGGAGGGGTCAGCATTTAGGGTTCCCACTGTAACTGGGATTATAAGCAGAAAGAACAGAAAAGGAGTTGTTTTCTTGACCTGGGCTTGAAGGTGGAAGGAACACCTGGGTTTAATTCCTGACTCTGCTTGATGACTGTGTACAAGTTGCTTAGTAGATAAGAGCTTCTTTAAACCTCCTTTCAATTTCTTTTTAAAATTTATCTTTTGTCTTTTTTAAATGGAAATATAGTTTACATACAGTAGAATTCATCCTTTCGATGTACAGTTTGAGTTTTGACAAATGCCTGCAGTTGTGCAATGACCACCACAATCAAGACAGAGAATATTTCCCTTGTTCCAAAAGTTCCTTTGGCCACTTTATAGTCAACTCCTCCTCTACTGCAAAACCTCTGGGAATTACTGATCTGATTCCTCTTTATCCTTTTGCCTTTTTGAGAATGTCATATGAATGGAATGTTACAGTAAATAGCCTTTTGAGCTTGGCTTTTTTCATTTATCTTAATGCATTGGAAATTCATTATGCTAAATGAATTATTGTTATTGCACATATCAGTAATTTGTTCTGAGTAGTATTCCACTGTGTGTATATCCATTCCAGTTTATTTATCTGTTGATCAGTTGAAGTGCATTTGGGTTATTTTCAGGTTTTTTGCAATTATGAATTAAGTCACTAATACATACTCCAACTGGTAGATATAGGTTTTCATTTCTCTTGGGTAAACACTATACTATTTTGGAAAGTGTTGTGCAGTGTCTGTGTCATGTGGCATTCCCAAATATATGTGGGAGTTCCAGTTGCTCCACATTCTCACCAGCACAAACCTCAGTTTTTTCACCTACAAATGGAATAGCAATCCCTGTCTCACTACTCTCTCAGGATTGTTAGCAATAAAAGTGAAACAGCCTAAGCAGAAGTGCTTTATAAACTCTAAAGTGCTATACCTAGGCAAGAAATAGCGCTGCATCTGATAACAATACTCGTGCTCTCTTGCATGTAAAACTTGTTTCCCACATGAGCTAAATATTTCATTTTTCCTCCTACATCTTGGCAGAAAAAGGGAGTTATAGCAAGTCTAAAGTAGCAAAAGGTTTTGCTTCAGATGCGTTTCTGGAGTTTATTTTGGCTCTGTTTTTGAAATTTTCACAGAAGCAGATAAATGACCAAGATGTAAATAAATCATCACGTGTGAGTCAGTTTTGTAAAGACAAATGACCTGATGTGATGGATGTCAACAGGAGTAGAATCAGCAGGCCAGACAGTGTGACGTGCTGTGGGAGAAGTAAATGCGGGCCTAACCAGGCAGGGTCCCCAGGGTAGGGCGTTCAGGCTGGCTGCAGCAATTGAGAGCGCTGGCTATCTAAAATGCCCCAGTGCAGTGGGGGTGGGGAGGGTGGCCAGGAAAACTGACCAGAAATGTAATCATTTTAACTTTTCAAATTTGAAATTTACTTTTTTCCATGTCAGAAACACAAAGGCGTAAGAAACAAAGAAACAAAAGGTTTTTTTCTGTGACGTCACTATGAACTAATGTTTAATGAGATATATTGATGGTTACATGTAGAAATATTTAGAAATATGTACACATTCATGGGTTAGTATACACACATATATTTCATCGCTTTGTCATCTGAAAGTGCTTATAAACACCTGACACACCATGAGCAATAAGCACACCTAGCCCCCAGATCTTGGTTTCTAATACCATTCTCCAATAAAGGGCTTCCTGGAGATATGGCTAGTTCTGAGACTGGGCCAGGAAATACACAAAATGAACCTGGAGCACCTAGTGGTGTTAGAATGTAAGCAAGTGTTCCCAAAAAGCCACAATGAAGGGAAATTGTCACAGAGACACAGGAGCTAAAGCTGGAACAATCTGAACAGCAAAATAAAGTAGTATTAGATTATAGCCTACTATGACTTTGTTGGATTGATATTTGTCAAATAGAAGTCTGGGGTGTTGGATGGTGAGCCCTGGTTCAAAAAAGACAGCAAGGGAAAGTAAAACAGAGAAGTTTATTGCTCACGGGTCCTACAGGGGGTACTCTGCACACGTCAAGGGTCCTCATGGGAAGTCATGGTTGGGTGCAGGTAGACAGAATTCGGCAAGACAATATGGCTACATTGTTATTAACTAAATTTAATACTTCACTCATTTTGTCTCAGTAAAAATGAGAAAAAATGAATGAAGTGAGGAACTCAGTTAATTATAATCTATCAATATTGTTTTATTAATTGTGACACATGTACCATACTAACTGAAAGCATTAATAAAGGGAAAAGAAAATTAGGCCCTGGATATGTGGATACCCTATACTATCTATGCTATTTTTCTGTAAATGTAAAAATATTCTAAAATACAGTTTACTTTTTAAAAAAGTTATCCCCTCACAAAATAAGAAATACAAAGACCAAAAATTTTATTTGTTTATATAGAACACTTTGCCCCACTCAAAAAAAAATTATCTGAGGAATTTCAGTTTAATATTGATAAAATTTTAAACAAGGCAAGTTCTTTCAAAAGGGACACAACATGAATTATCTGAGCTTCAAATGAAATATGTAATATTATGATTTTTTATTGTTGCTCTTTGAGGTCCCCAAAGAGAAAGATGACTGTAGATATTCAGGAGGCATTTTTTTTCCTAAAACTTCAAGAAATATGGAGAAGGAGTTGGTTTAAAAAAACCCAGCAGATGATTATTCAGAATATCAGGCACAAAATCACAGGCCACTCTTTCTGCCAAGTTAATAAAAAAGATCCAACTTGGGTTTAGTTCTCTTACATGTTATTTAGTTTTGTTTTTCAAATTAACAAATAGGAGTAACTTGTAAAACTCAGATAAACTTACAAATGTTATAGAACCCAATATTTGTATAATGTAACCGTGGCATGTAGAATGTGTCCATATACAAACATCTGGACCATCTCGGTCAATCAAGACATTTTAGACCAAGGGGAAACTCCCATATTCCTTTCTTTTAAATTGTAGTTCAGTTACAGTTGTCCCCATTTCCCATATTCCTTTTATCAACTTAATTTATTCCTGACATGAGTACCCTTCCCCCCTCCCTGTGATTATAATGATACCTTTAAAGGATATGTAGCAGTTTAATCATTCATTGCTTTCTTTTTTTTTTATTTTAATCATTGTTCAAGTACAGTTTTCTCCCTTTTACTCCCAGTCCAGCCCACCCACCCAACCCTCCCCACTTTCCTCCCATTACCACCCTCCCCCTAGTTTTTGTCCCTGTGTCCTTTAAGTTTGTTCCTGTAAACCCTTCCCATTCTTCCTTGAAATTCGCTCTTCTCTGCCCTCTGGTCACTGTCAGCCTGTCCTCTATTTCAGTGTCTTTGGTTATATTTTGCTTGTTTCTTTGTTTTGTTGTTTAGGTTCCTGTTAAAGGTGAGATCATATGGTATTTATCTTTCACCGCCTGGCTTATTTCGCTTAGCATAATGCTTTCCAGCTCCATCCAAGCTGTTGCAAAGGGTAGGAGCTCCTTCTTTCTTTCTGCTGCATAGAATTCCATTGTGTAAATGTACCATAGTTTTTTGATCCATTCATTTACTGATGGGCATCTAGGTTGCTTCTAGCACCTAGCTATTGTAAATTGTGCTTCTATAAACATTGGGGTACATAGGTTCTTTTGGATTGGTGTTTTAGTGTTCTTAGGATAGAGTCCCAGCAGTGGAATTGCTGGGTCAAAAGGCAGATCCATTTTTAGTTTTCTGAGGAAGTTCCTTACCGCTTTCCATAGTGGTTGTACCAGTCTTCAGTCCCACCAACAGTGCACTAGGGTCCCCTTTTCTCCACAACCTCTCCAACACTTGTTGTTTGTTGCTCTGTTTATGATGTCATTCACTGCTTTCCAGTGAGCTTCCTGTAACAAAGTTTCTGGCAAGATGTTTTTACATTCAGATCCAAATCATTATCTGTGATGAAACTGAGCCAAGAACTTTACTGCCAGCCCCCCAAAGAAGCTAATGCTCTCCAGCCCCAACCCTCAAGACTCAGGGCTGCCAACCTCTCAGTTTGTAAGAGTTTTTTTCTCCTTGGGCTCCGACCTCAGGACTGTAGTCTTTCCCCATTGTTACTCTTTAGGGGCCCTTTGGCCCATTATATGCTAAGCTAGCCATTTATGACTTACCGACAATGTGAAGAAACCTTTGCCCCTTGGCTACAAGCTAAATCAAGCAAAGTCAGACAGTCCCCAGGTACAGATTTTATTCCTTGATTTGATTTATCCTAACATAAGTCTGGTTACTCACAATTTCGGTCTGAAACTGTCATCTCTGCAGCTGCCTCCATCCCAGAGAGTTAAGTCTGTCCTCAGCTAAATGTCCCCAGCACCCCTTTCAGTACCTTCCATGACTATGTCCTCTCAGGTTTCTCTTGATGACTCTTGCCTAGCTGTTTAAGTAAAATAGTTACTAACTGCCTACAGTAGTTGCTCAAACCTGTCTCAGTAATGGTAGTACTACAACTAGTGGGCCCATAAATCAACACTACACTGTGTGCTTTATACATGCAACCTTATTAAATACTCCGAGCAGTCCTGGAGTACACGTCCTGTTGTTCCATTTTATAGATGGTAACACTGAAGCTCAAAGAACTGAGAAAATATGTCAGAGTTCACCCAGCTGGTACGTGAGAGAGCTGGGTCCCAGACTGTGTGCCCCACTCCATCATGCTCTGTGCTCCCCTTGACTTGCGATCCCTCCTCCACGGCACTATGGACACCTGGCAGTCTACCCTGAATATCTGTGCTTCGCGCTCCCAGACCCATATTCAGACTGCTATATTTTTCCATACAAGAAAACACAAAAGTACAAACAGGAATTTTTACTGCATATTAATGTTTTAAATAGAAATGATTATTTTAAATTTAACCAATTAAACTTGCTTTGAGAGTGTAAACTTCCATGGTTTTAAACTTCAAAATATAGAGTTCTTCAGCTTTCATTTAACTCATTATGTCCTACTTTGAGGTGACCCCACACTCCACAATAAAATATAATATTCATAAATACCTCAATTCCTAAAGATATTTTGTCTATATCTCCTTTCTTATGTCTGAAGTCCCAAATGGATTCACTAGGGTTGCTGGAGCTGGGCCCCCAGAAGCAGAAATGAAAAGATGTGAGGAAATAGCTCCCTCCCTGCTGGACCCTGTCCACCTGGTGCATTGATGGTGATACTTGGAGAGAGAATTGGACATGCCACAGCCTTGGTTTCTCCCCCCAAAAGCAGAACACAGAGGAAATCAGGCTGAGTGAATATCACAACTTGTGAAGACAGAAGTATTAGTCTTTAATCTGAAACAATACAGGGTAGGGAAAAGGTGGGAACCCTCTTGATTTAGTCTGAAAAGTTCTGCTAGTCAGCTGTTTGTGGCTCTTAGCAAAGGGAACCTCTCTGGGCCTTATTTTCTTTACCAATAAATTGTAAGATGTCAGCATTGGACTGTTTATTAATGTATGTCTCCTCCCCCTTGCAAAAAAAAAAAGAACCAAAAAATTCTCAAGAAGCTTTTGAAAATGGTAGAGTAAAAAGGCTAAAGTCATACAAGAAAGTCCAGAAAGATATGAGAAAGCATTCCTAAGCAGAAAGAAACTGATGCCATTGATTCAAGAGTTGATAAGAGCTTCCTGGTAGCCTAGACAAAACCTGAGAGATGATAGGTTATAGTATTCTCATTATCTGAAAAGAAGAAGTATGGAAATGAGGGAAAAGAAAAGGAAGGAGAGAAAGAAGGAAAAGAAGTAGCAGCACACTAGGTCATGAGAAAATCCAAGCCAAATTCCAAGAGGAATTTTTGTGTGTGTCCTTGTGTCCTTCAAGAGCATTTTTGAGGACAAAAATGTTTGCAGAAACAGTCTCTTTCTGCCTATATTTTATACTGACCCTCAATGAAAGGACATAATTTAAAAAGCATAGCTCTCTGAAGGTATGAATGCGGAGAGCTAAGATAATCTAGTCCAGGTGTGTTGCTTCCTGGCAGTCTTACTTGACACACAGATAAAACTTAGAAAATCTAAGGAATGAATGTCTGGTATGACCCATAGCATTCTTGAATACCAGTTGCCTCAGCCAAGCTTTTGACAAGCGTGACATGCTACAGAGAGTCGAAAACTGAGATTCCTGGCAAGTCCTTTTATATAAAAAAGTAACTGAGGATTGTGAAAGTTATTCTCCTTTTTACTACCTTTTATTCTGTCAGGGATTCTCACCTATCTACCTGATAAATTTTGTTATTATAGTGACCCATAGTGAGGAAAGGAAGGAGGAAATTTGATTTTGCACTGCATAAAATTCTGTATTGTTCAATTTTCTTTTTCCAGCAAACATGTATTGCTTAAAATAATAAATATTAAATCAGGACCTTGGGAGGGGGAAAAAAAGAGAAGGAAAACAAGGAGGGAGGGAGGGGAGAAAGAGAGAGAGAAAGAGAATGAGAATGAAGGTAAAATATAGTTGCATGCAAGTAAATTTGAAAAGGTCTGTTTAACAGAAAGAGTAAAATTAGGCACATGAAGCCTGGGTGCTGTCCTGTCACTTAGACATTGCTCCACAGATGCTTGTTGAATGACTAGTTCACAGAGCACAGGAGAGAGGACTCCATAACAGGAGTCTGAGACAAAGGTGCCAGTTGGCCACATCAACCAGGAAAAAAATGCACTATGGCTTCTTTAAAACATTTTCTTGTGAGTAGAGCAGCATCATAACTCTCTTTCCAGGATGAGCAGCCCCAAAATGCATCCCCCAGATTCCTAAATGAGTTTATCTGTCAACTAGAGTTATATGTCAGAGGCAGGCTGCCAAAAGTGACTCTTCTGGTCCAGCAAATTGGAAATGATCTCTCCTTCCTGTTATCAGTTGGCCAGCGCTTTTGTTTGCCTCTTGACACCTCTTGAAATATCATTCATTTGTTCACTCAGTCTTTCATTTAGAAATATGTCTTGAGTGCCTACTGTGTGTCAGGCACTGTTCTAGGGTCTGGAGATACTGCAGTGGAAAAACAGACAAAATTTTCTACCCACAGAGATTATATTCTAGTTAAGTGGAGACAGATGATAAGAAAAGTATATGGCATGATAAGTGCTAGGGAGAAAAGTAAAAACAGGGAAGACGAATGGGGGAATGTTGGGGAAGGGTGGCTATAGCTATTGAAACCTGGAGGGTGGGAAGTGAAGTCCTCACTGAGACACTCATGTGAGTAAAGACAGGAAGGAGTTGAGGGAGAGAATTATCTGGACATCTGCAGGAAGAGCATTCAGGCAAAGGGAACCGTAAGAACATATGGTGTGAGGAGATGAGGGTGCGGTGGGACCATGACTGGCACATTTGAAGATCAGCATGGTCAGTGTGGCTGGGGTGGAGGAGGCTGCAGAGGAATGGAGGAGAGCAGTAGGAGGTGAGGTCAGACACCTGATGGTATACAGTTTTATAGACCATTGGAAGGACTTTCCGTTGTAACCAGATTGATATGGGAGGTCATTGGAAGGTTTTACCAAATTGTACATATTCTTTTCTGACTTGTTCTTTCATTCAACCTTGTTTTTGAAATGCATCCATATTGATATGTGTAGCTATGGTTGATTCATTTCCATTGCTCTATATTATTCTGCTGGGGACTCTACCCTTCTACCATTGAAAGATAGTTGAGTTGTTTCTCTCTCTCTCTTTGTTTTTTGTCTTCATGTAGACACATCTCTTTTCTATTTGCAGTTGTGAGGATCCTATGCACCTCAATGTCATACTGAAATGATTTGAGAAGTTAAAAGACAGGAACCTAGGTTATCCTGTTTCTCCTGTGAATAGCTGGAATTTGTACCATCAATGGGCCAGTTCTGTGCAACACAATCTTGGTTTATTTTAGCAGTGCAGTACTTTTATTTATAAAAATACCAAATATCAGTTTGACCCTGAAAATGCTTGGTGATAAAGTGTGTCCTATATTAAGCACATCATTATAGAGATGAAAGAGATCATAAATTCATGCTTATCTGTTTTTTAATAATGAAAGTATGTATTGGGTTGGCCAGAAAGTTTATTTAGTTTTTTTCCATATGGTGGCTCTAGTAGTGCTTAGTTATCTTGAACTTCATTTGAAACAATTTTGTTAGGTTGTATTGTGACAGTTGTCATATCAGCGTGCATTTTAAAAAAATCATAATTGGTGAATTTTTGTGTCGCCATTTCAATACTGAAGATGGAAGAAGATATGCAACATTTTCAGAGTATTATTAATACTCTGTAAATGTAAAGTATTATTAATTTTATTATTTCAAGAAAGTTAGAGCCCTGGCTGGCGTAGCTCAGTGGATTGAGCGCGGGCTGGGAACCAAAGTGTCCCAGGTTCGATTCCCAGCCAGGGTACATTCCTGGGTTGCAGGCCATAACCCCCAGCAACTGCACATTGATGTTTCTCTCTCTCTCTCTCTCTCTCTCTCTCTCCCCCTTCCCTCTCTAAAATAAATAAATAAAATCTTAAAAAAAAACAAAAAAAAAACATTTCTTTAAAAAAAAAGAAAGTTAAAAATGCAACTGAAATTTTAAAAAAAGGACGTACAGTATATGGAGAAGGTACTGTGACTGATTGAATGTGTCAGAAGTGGTTTGTGAAGTTTTGTGATACTATTGACATTTTGGCCAAATAATTCTTTCCTGTGGGGCTGTCTTATGCATTGGAAGATGTTTGCTGCACCCCTGGCCTCTGCCCACTAGAAGCGAATAGTGAGAGATAGCTGACATACTCAAAAAATCCAAATCAATAACGTTATTGGTGAAAGTGAAAATTGTGTCTCATATTTTATGGACAAAACTAAACGGACTTTTTGACCAACCCAATAATTTATATATTCATTCACAACTTTGCACCATCTCATGCATTTTTTAAATTTTTCAATTACAGCTTACTTTCAGTTGTGATATTTTTATTTTGTGATATTCCTTTGTAATAATTCAGAAGGAATGTGAGAGTCCTGGAATCTGTTGAGATACACATCTTAGCCCCATGGGTGGTTCCTGGCCATGTATTCACCAATGGTAGATAGCGAACAAATCTATGTGGCTAAACATTTGCAATTACTATTAACAAATAGCAAAGTGGTCAGTGAAGCATGATTTCTCCTAAGTTAGAGACTGAGGAGTTAGACCAGGATGGTGGTATTGAAGTGATGTTCTGAGGAGCCCCAGGGCACAGGTGGCAAGCACAGGGCCTGTGGGCCGAATCCAGCCCTCCACCTTGTTTTATCTGACCCGGCACATTGTTTCTACCTGGCAGCAGCACCAAGCTCCTTGCCCCTAGTTAAGGAGTAGTTACATTTATACAGTCCTAGAATGGCATTTCGTTCTTTGAAGGCAACTGTGAGGCTGATGTGGCCCCTGGTGAAAATGAGTTTTACACTCCTTCCCTAGGGAGTATTTCTTGAAGAGACTTGACCCCACTTCTTACTTAGGCTCTCTTCATCTAGAGCAGCTGTGCTTAGTCAGTGTTGTATGCTAGGCTTCCCCATAAAGTCTTGGGGTCCCAAAATTTGAAACTGTTTCACTAAGTGACCTATAAAGGTCTTTACAACTTTAAAGTTCAGCATTCTCTCTCTCTTTCTCTCATTTTAATGTTTACTTTTGTGTTCTTGAATGTTTTAATTAAAAATGTGAAATTTAATTTGACCATTATGAATTTACTGACCATTGTAGCTTAAATGTAAGGCAGCTTTGAACCATTTACAAGGGATGACTAGCCTTTCCTAAGAATATTAAAAATAAGAGTGAAACATCTTGTTATGCTAAGAAATAAGGGAATGCTCAAACGTGATGAAGAAGATATATCCAAAGGATCCAGGAGCCCCTTTGAGACAATTTCAGCTTCATTATGATATTCATAAATTCCAATGTGGTGAAAAAAATGTCAGTCCATGAGTCTATGCATATTTTTAAAATAAATACACATACATATATGAGAATGGAAACCTTGTTCTTACTAAAGAAAGCAACTAATACTATGGTGGAAATATAAATCACCATTTGGCAGCCATCATAGAGGTAGGTAGTCCACCCAGGTGGCAATAATTAATAAAATGCAGGTGGACTGAGGGTTGATAACAGGATTTCAGTGCAATTTTAGAAATATCTCCTCACAAAATAATAATTATCAGGGACAAATGGGGCTTTGTTGTGTAGAAACCCGGCTGCATGATCAAGATTCGTATGACCGCGTGGTGTGAAGTGTAGACATTGTGTGCCCTGTGATGTGATGCACCAAGCTGAGCACGGCTTTTCTCTAAGGCATTCCTGCCAACACAGTGTAACCTAAGTCTGCTGATGAGAAAATATCCGGCAGATCCAGGTTGAGGACCCCCTACAGAATGTAAGGCCTAATATCTTTGAAACTGCAGAGGATGTGAAAGACATGGAAATATGGAGGATTATTCCAGATTGGAAGAGACTGAAGAGAGCAGAGAACAAAATGCAATGTGTGGTTCCCCAGACCAGCAGCAGCAGCAGCTCCTGGAAACCTGTTGGGAATAAAGACTCTTCCACCACCACTCACACCACAGAAGCTGCATTTTAGCAAAATCCCCAATGATTCCTATGCGCGTTTAAGCAAACTTGAAAGAATGGCCAGGGCCCTACATCAGCAGTTCCAAGCTCAATCAGAATCACTTTAGGAGAACTTTGTGAAAGGACAAATGTCTATCTCCTTTCCCAGATCTGCTGATTTAGACGCTCCATGGTGTAGTCTGCAATGTGGTATTTTAAAGAAACTCTCATGGTGGCTCTGATACCAAGCCACATTTAGGAAGCACCAGGCTCTAAATAGGATGTCTTATGTATAAGTGACCAAAGTAGGGTTCCTTCCATGTGGGCCTGGAAACACAGATTGGGCAGTCATTACCACGACTCCTACCACAAGCACCAAAACATGACCCCAAACCATACTCGAGTGCCGGGGTGGAATGTAAATAAATATTGCTTGTGCACATTTCAGGAGTTTTCCAGAACATTTAAGTGGATTTGAAAAATACTTTTTAAAAGATTGTTTGTACAAACACCATACTCTTTCCAGTCCTTGTTTGGCATAGAGTTTAATCAGATTTAAAATGGTGAGTGTTCTTTGTAAGGCTGTGTGTTTCTCTTATTCCAGGACATGTAAAACAGGACATCTGGGTTTTATCATTAAAATACTAAAACATGTCCAGCATTTTTAGGAAATCTGGGCCTGAGTTTATGTGCTACAGGTGTTAGATATATTAGATAAAAAGCTATAGTCCATTCATTTAGAGTTAAAAGGAAAAAAATTATGCGTATCACTTTTGTTTCAGAAAAATATTTGACTACAACATTTAAGTTTTTGACTGTGTTTTCCAGCACTTAGAAAATTAGGAGAAAATAAAAAGAAGTATTTTTGTCAATCCTATATACAAATATCTGCTCAGATATCCTTTGTTTTTTATTATACACTTGACTTTTATCAACTCATAGCAAAATTCGCTTTTGCTCTTATATTAGCATCTGTCAGTTTATCCGTAGTACCTCATGGACATAGAAAGCATCTTTCTTTACTAATTTTTTCTATGCCACAGGATATAAAATATAAGAATATAGAATTTAAAGAGTGAATCTGGGTGTAATGTAGGCTTATTCTATGCATGAGTCTAAGGCATGGTGTTCTCCAGTTCACTGTGGAGTGGAGAGGCCAGGGAGGGGACTGTATAGTGGAATGGCAAGAGAAACATAATGAAGCATTAATCCAAAAACTGTAATTTCTAGGTTGAAAAAAATACCACATTCAATAGAGGTGACTCAAAAAACCAAATGCTGTATCATAAAATCATTGAATATGTGCCCATTAGTAAAATTGGCTAACCTTTCTACTGTGCTTATGGAAGTATATAAAGCACCTCTGCCTTATTTCCTTCAGCCCTACAATTCTGTAAGACAGATGTTGCTCATAGGCCTGCTTTAAGTGGAAGGAAGAGAAGAGAAACTAATTGGCCCAGTATCACACAGTTAGTGAATGTTAGAGCTAAGACTTAAATCCAGCACCCCTGACCTCAAACATGGGCTGCCCTCACTATATGGAGAAAAGAATATTTGTCTAGTCAACAGCCCAGAAACACAATCTTGTTTTGGTTTAATTTGGGGGGTTTTTGAATATAAGATATGCCACTCTTCAGTACTTCAGTAGTGTTTTTACTTTTCAGTCTCTGCCATCTACATCCTAAGCACTTTCCAAGTAAATATTTCTCTAAAGAGCTTTCTCAAGTCACATAAAAAACATGCCTTTGCCCCTCTGGAGTGAAAACTCACCCTCTCTGTAGGAGAAGCAAGACTTGTGTTTAATCCCCACCTCTTCTTGCCATGGCTTCACATAACCTTTAAATAACTGGTCCTCCTAACCCCTAACAGGTCTGTCACTTTTATAGGAACTGTAAACACACCTCAAAAACTATCAACACTCACAAACTTCTTTAACTGACTCTTCTTAAAAAAATGAACAGACTTTAACTTCAGCCCATTCAGCAAAATCACTCCAAAGTCCTGTCAAACACATGGGCCTGTCTCCAAAATAAATCTCTTCTCACCTCAGCCTCCCCACATGCAAGGTTTTGAATTTCTGCAGCTTCTATCCTTTGGTTTGTACCCACAGAGTTGTTAATTAGGGTCCCCAGCCCAAACGCGCTGCTGCCACCACCAGTGAGCAGCCACTCTCTCCCTCCTGGAAACTAATCCTGGCAGGAATTTTCCCAGGAGGGCTCTTCCTGCTAGCCCCCTCTCCTCCAGGAAGCAGAGGAAGTTTCTTGCCTCTTCCTTTGGCTTCTCCTTTCATTCCTAATGAATACAAATAGCAACTGCACCAACTTTTGCTATTTCCCATTTTCTTTCCTGCTTCCCTTCTAGAATTCTGCCCCAAAGCTGCATTCTCCTGGGCCTTTCCCTTCCATAACCCCTTCTGCAGGACACAGCTGGAGTCCTCTCTTGACTGATGTTCAAGCCTCAGTATGTCTGAAACTACTGGCAGGTCACCTTTGAGGGCAGTGACATGGCAGGCCCTGTCCTGGGCACTCTGCTTTCCATTGCCCTGACTCTTCTCCCTTTTGTTTTTTGGGTTTTGCCCAACTAGAACCCACTGCCACCATCTTTTAAGCTGCCTGAGTCAGTGTCTTTAGCAATTCCTGCAGCTCACCTTCTCATCATCAGACCAGGTTAGCTCCTGTCTGGCATGTACCCCTTGTTCACTGGGATGAATCTGCCTCTGAGGACCCACAGGCATAGGGAGTGAGTGAGGGGTAGCGATGCATCCAGTCCTCCTCACAAGATAACAGAAGCCCAGCAGGTTGTGACTCTACGATATCCTGAGGTCAGGGGACCCAGGGTCTAACCCTGGCACTGCCACTGGCCAGCTGAGTGACCTTGAGCAAGTCACCTAACCTCTCTGGTTCTTGGATTTCTTCATGTATAGAGTAAAGGAAATTAGCCAAATAACCTTTAAGGTTCTCTGATTTGTTAGTTGTCACATTATGTAGTAGAACCACATGCCTAAAAGATCATCTGCTTGGCTCCTTCCTCATGACAGCCCTGGCTATGAAATAATAGTTGTGCACCTGCCTTAATCTCCTCATTTTGGATTATAAGAAAAAATTTCCCAAGTCTTGGTTTTAGAGTTCTTCCAATCATGTGTTGATGTTGAATTTATGATACCAGTTAGAAAACTGTATGTGGCCATTTCTGACTGTTTCTACTTCCCAAAGTCCACTCACACCACACAATTCCTAGAGATGAAGAGATGTGTTATCAGGTTGGGCCAATGCAGAGAAAGATATCCAGAGTTGCCCATGGAGCATGGAGAGATCCAGGGCCGATATTTCAGAGTCTTTCCAGATAGATGTTAGTGCTCCTTTGAAAAAACTTACATGGTTAAAAGAATATGGAAAACTTTGAATATTACCTCCTTCTTGGAGATTTACCATACACACTAGCATATTTAAAGCTCCAAGAAACCCTGCCAGTGAAGAAATCTTAATTTATCCCAGCATTTCCCAAGCTAATATGGCCCCAGACACTTTCTTCACAAAATACTTAACATCTGGTAGAACATGTCCCCAGAACACAGTTTAGGAAACTTGACCACAAAACATTGCTGACCTAACTTTGTCTGAGTCTTCAGTGCAGACAGGGATAATGACAGCTGCTGGGATATTTATTGAGCACCTACTGTGTGTGGAACACATGGGAGTAATTCAAAATTGTCAGATTAAGTATCTGGCAACAAAGATTACAAAATCCAAAGCCACAGAGAAATAGGAGCACATGAATAAGCATGTCAGTCAACAAACAAGACAAATGGAGCGTCGAGTAGTACAGTTTGGAAGTGCTCAGACTGCTAGGCAGTTGTGGGACCTCCCAAATTGAATTTCCATGCTCTCCACTGTCAGCCTCAAGTTCTTAGCTTTCCTTCACCAGGGCAGTTACCATTCAGCCAGTTTGATGATATCATCACAGGACACTCATTGTTTATTTTATAGATTAGGTAGTTGGTGAGGCACAGTGAGTAATTTTATCCTGTGTGGAACATCCTAGACTTTTTGCCTTACATGTACCATTTGTTCAGAATTAGGATCAATTCTTTCCCCAAAAAAGATGACCTTTTCACAAAGTGACAGAGGTACTGAAATGGCCAATGTCACATGCTATTGTTTAATCCCACTCGGAATCAGTGTGACTGCAGTCTGGTGTCCTGTATGTTTCCTGGACACAGGGCCTCAGGTTCTCAGGGTGGTTGCCCAGTTGGAACCTATTTGTGACTCACTCACGGCTATTTTTCTAAGCATTTCCCCTCCCCCACACTGTGTCCTTGTGCGCCCACGTCCTCAGACAGCTCTTGCCCAGATCCTCCTTCTTCATCTCCTGTTTCCCACCCCTCCCTGCCAACTTTCCTTACATTTTCTATTGATGCGTTTTGTTTTTTTTTTTCTGAAGCTTGGCTTGTCCCCTTTCCACCTTCCCTCTGCTTCTACTTTCCGGCATCTTAAAAGAAACCAAGGCTCATTCTTTCTGAGGGTTGAATCCTTGGGACGTCCCTCTCTGCTAAACAGAGAAGAGGAGCTGGCATTGGAATACAAAGGCCAACAATGTTTCTGCAAAGACTACCCGTTGAAGAAGGAGCTGCTCATTTATTTTTAATTATCAATACTAGCTGACATTTACTGAGTATGTACTCTGCCCTAAGCACAGGAGCCCTTTACTTATGTTGTCTCTTTTATTAGTCACCGCACCCTTTATGATATGGAATATTTATTATTCCCATTTTATGAGTGAGAAATTGAGTCTCAGAGGAGGTAAGAAACTTCCTCAAGGTCATAGAAGTAGTTTAAAAAAATAATGCCAAGAAATTAACTTGCATTTCTTTGGCTTCAAATACTGTGTTCTCTCTCCTCTCCCTGCCCCCATTCCCAAGGGAACAAAGAAGCTGAAGAGACAGAATTCTGGTTTTCGTCAGATGTATTCCCTAAGACGTTTCCTTCACATGTACTGTGCAGACAGCAGAGTTAATTATCTTCTTAATATTATCCTGTGTTGTATCTTCCTGTGTCCAGCAGGACAAGGATGTAGTTGATCTAGGTGGGATACCATATCCTTTGTTTTTTCACACAGATTTGTCTTTAGGAGAACATATGCCAACACATGCAAATCATTTTATTCCCTTCCATTCTTTCCCTCCTGCTTGATCATTAGCATCAGTTTAGTTGTCAGCCTCCTGTTACCTGCTCACCATCTGCATTGCAGTCAGCAAGCATTTGCCATTGGACCCTAGGAGTGAAATAGTGACTCATTGGGCTCACTTTTACTTTCCTGTAACAAGCATCCACCTGCGCTGGGGCCCACAGTTATTTACAGCAAGTCTCAGAACCTCCTGGACCTTCTCACTGGCCCTGGAAGACAACCTTTGCTCTTCCCATTTTCCTTAGCAATGTGGCCTGTGGCCAGGGACCTCCCCATCCAGGGGACCTAAGTAAGCAGAGAGGTCATTTCCTGCCCATCACTCAGGGCTCCTCAGAATGGGCCCTGCCCATTCCAGAGCAGATGCAAAGGCCACCATTTCCTTCAGTCTCTGATACCCAATGATCTCAGGAAAAATGGAATCTTCCCATGATGGACCAAATTACCAGTAGGCCTTTTGTGTCATGGCTCCCTGGTACCTTCCCCAGCACTTGCTTCTGGAGCCTCTTGGGTGAAGGGCAAGCTGACAGGTGATTACAGGATGGGGCAGTCAGCCTCACTTCTCCCATTGCAGCCCCCAGATGCCCTGGACACTCAGGTGCTTGGACACTCTTCTGAGAAAGGCAGCACCAACAGGGAGTTGGCTGCTGTGGCTGCTGTGCTCTTTGCATGACTCAAAACAAGAAGCTGTTAAGCACCTACCACTCTTACTGGACCTTGCACTAGGAAGTAGTTGCCTTCCTTCAAGGAGCTTGAACCTCAGTGGCAAGAGCCAGGGGGGGAATGGCCACAGCCTGGTGATAAAGTTATGTAACGCTCATTAACCATGTGAGAGTTCAAGAAAGGCTTCCTGGAGGAGGCAATGTCTATGCTACTCAGTTGAATGTGGGAATGGAAGGTGAAGGAGAAGTCAAGGACTGGGGTCAGGGTGTGCTTGTGAAGATTTTGGGTCCTGCAGATGGTGATGGCTAGTTAATTCTTGGATATACAGGACCAAAAAAAAAAATAGCTATTCAGAGACAGCAGTGAAGAGGTGGATAAAATCAGGGAAGTAAAAGAAAGTCATCTAAAGAGAGGAGGTAGCATAAGAAAAGATACAAGAAAGGCCAAGGACAGAGCTGCAGGAAATGCTGGCAATCAAAAATTGACTCCCTACAGCAGAGAACAATATTATGAGAATGGGCTCTGGGGCTGGGCTGCCTGGGTTAGGAGCCTACCTCCATAGCTTACTAGCTGTGTGACCTTAAGCAAGTGACCAAACCTCTCTGTGCTTTCATTTAATCCATAAAATGGGATGATGATGACATATACTTCTTTGGGTCATTGTAGGATTAAATGTTAAGCATTTAAAACAAAGACTAGTTAAGTAGACTGTATAAAAGCAATTTGATAGCATTATTATTTTACCGAAGTCAGAAAAGGAAAAGCAACCTATGACAAAGTCAACCTTTCAGTGCCCACTGGCACTGCCCGGTCGAGATTCCCAGTGAAGAGAAGTGAAAGAGAATGCTTGTGGGACCCAGATCACAGCTGGGACAGGAAGGGACCAGTCATGCTGGGTGGTGCAGATGCCACCATTTCCTGACAGGTCAGGGACAGTGTCTGTGATGCCCCAGAGCTGTGCCCAGTGGAGTGTGAGCTCCCTCACGGTGGGCACTCAGTAAAGATTTGCTCACTGAGGATATATTTGCTGAAGGTCCTGCAACTTAGCTAGAGTGAAGAGGCTTCTCGGACCAGGGAAAGCAGGTGGGCCACTCCAATCATGACAGCACCTCAGGGAGCAAGTTTTGGGGAGGCATCTGCTGACTTGAATTTCTGTTTGGGACACCTAGCTGTCTCCAGGGGTGGGCTGCAGGGATGGAATCTCTCATAGGCCTTCTCCCACGCACTCCTTTCACTTCCAGACTCTTTAATTCAGGAGGACCCGGTCCTATTCTCTGTATCATAGAAAACTTGGAGATTTAGACAGGTGACAGAACAGGAAGATTGGTAAACAGCCGGCAAGCACCTACACCAAATTCTCTGTGTACTTCTCAGAATGCTAACATTCTGTTTCTAAAGGGGATGTGAGGCAGCTGCTCATATTTTTAAGCTGAACTCTCCATAGCCTTTTCTAAGGCATTTCTTTGCTCAGTATATCAGGCTAAAAGCTATAATTAATTCACTCTTTGGTCTAATGCTTTTAAGAGAAAATGGAAAGTAGTAAAGCATGGTAGTTTAGAAGCGCAGGCTTTTTGATGTGGCTCATTCCTAGTTGACGGGTTGTGCAATCTTGGGCAAGCTAGCATAACCACTCTGAGCCTCAGCTTCCTCACCTATGAATGGGAACAGTATTAGCACCAGGCGTGTTGGCCTGAGGGGATTAAATTAACTAAGTAGTGTCCCTCTCACAAGTACATGCTCAATAAGTGGAAGCTGTTGTCATTGTAAGTATTATTAAAATCCTTCAGAGAGGAAAAGAAATTGATTCAGAAATGACCCTGCATCCTTAGGATCAGAATAGTTTGGAGCTAAGAACTCACTTATATCTAGAGGTTTTATGTAACTCCTTTTTTATGTAGCCATGGGTTTTAATCCCATTGTTAAAATGGGATGAAATAACAAAGACCCTACGATAGGACTATCAATAAATACTTCCACTAAAGGGGAGAATATGCATGAAATGAGGCTTACTCTTGAATACCATTTAATAATTGGTTTCAGAATGAATGATCCATTCAATAGAGTATGGTTGAGAGAGGATAACACATTTTGCATAGCTGTTGGCAATTCTGGGCAGTTCATTTAACTAAAAGTATCATTTGCATATCTAACTCAAAATATTAAAACGGTAAATAGCCATTAAAAAAAGAATGATCTCTTGCCATTTGTGACAATGTGGATGGATCTTGAGGGTTATGCCAAGTGAGATCAGTCAGACAGAGAAGGACAACTATATGATCTCACTTATACGTGGAATTTAAAAAACAAGAACAACAACAAAAACCCAAGCTCATAGATACAGAGGACAGATTGGTGGTTGTCAAAGAGATGGGAGGTCGTGGGGGGCAGGTGATTTACAAACTTCTAGTTATAAAATGAATTAGTCACGGATAGGTAATGTGAAGCATGGTGACTATAGTTAATAATATTGAGCTGCATATTTGAAATTTGCTAAGAGAGTGGATCTTAAAAGTCCTCATCACAAGAAAAAAGTTGTAACTAAGTAAGGTGATGGATGCTAACTCACTGTGGTGATCACTTCACAACATATGCAAATATAGAAGCATTCAGGTGTGTGTTTTACACCTGATACTAATAAAATGTTATATGTCAATTATACCTCAATTTTTAAAGAATGTAATGCAGTGTCACAAAAAGTAGGAGAGCAAAACATTTTCAAAACTTTGAATAAATTTATTCTTTATTCAAAAAGCAATTTAAAGTAATTATGTCACGTGGAATTGAGGACTTGTCAAAGCCTCTAGAGTTCACATTTTGGGAATATTTCCATGTCACTTATGATACTAACTTGATTAAATGGAACCAAAATAAAGAACAATCTTTTTAAAAAACAATAAATAATTCTAGTGAATTTAGAACCTAATTTTTCAGTCATTAGGGAATTTTTAGTTGGAGCATTTGAGAATTAAGCAACTATCTTGTACAAACTACAGGGGAGACATTCTGTAAACAATAGGAAGATGGCCAGAATAATACGGTCCTATCCTTGAGAAGTTGACAACTTAGATAAGGTGGCCATATATACAACTGACTTAATTGCAAGGCAAAGCATGCTATCTTTCTTTTCCTATACTTGCTCCAACCCCTTCTGCCCCCATGCCTAACATAGTTCCTGGCAAATTCACAGGCATGCAGTAACTGTTTGTGGAAAGAGTAAGCACTGTTATAGAGATATAAATAAAGTGCTTTGGAAAGGCAGCTGGGACCAAGGAGTGGTAGAAAGACTGGACTTCCAAAGATGGTAGCTTATGAATGGGTAAAGTTGGCCTTGCACCTACCCAATCAAATATCACCCATACTACTATTTAATTATTTGTTTATGTTGTTTTCCCCACAAGGCTCCAATACCACATCTGTCTTGTTTACTAGTGTCCAGCATGGTACATGATGCATATAGATCTTTAGTGTTTTTTAGAGGAAGGGGATCATCAAATATATTTTTCAAGGCTTTTTGTTTTTTCAGTTGCAAGTTAACAGCACCTCTACTTAAACATGCTTAAACAAAGTAAGGGAACTTTTTGGTTTATGTGTATGGAATCTTCACAGGGCTTTCAGTAGGTCTGGATCTAGAAACCTGACCAATGTCTCCAGGAATCCATTTTCACTGTGTGTGTGTGTGTGTGTGTGTGTGTGTGTGTGTGTGTTGGGGGCAGGGGGCGGGCTGATATTCTGAGGCAGAGTCTGCTGATATTTGTAACAAAGACAGCTCGTACCTTTACATTTTATCTTTATTTACATTGTTATAGTTTATGATCCCAACAAAAAGATTATGTCTTTTTCCTGGATGTTTGGCTTATACTATGCTCATCTCTGAAAGCAAGGGAGGAGTAGCCCCCTGTAATCTGTATAGATTAAGATGGAGAAAGGGTGGTTCAACTAAGAAATGTTGGAGACAGCCAAAGCAAAACAAATACAAGAACAAAATCCTCTATATATTCACAGCACAAGGAAATAGATTGATCAATACCACAGAGATATCAATAGGTGGAGAAGAGAAAATGATGCAAAATGTAGTAGGATTGAAATGTCAGACAGGAGTGGTAGGCAACTCTGGAGATCAGTGCTGGAGATGTAAGATCAGATCAGATATGCGGTCAGTTTTGAAGGCCAAAGAGTGTCCTGTAGACAACTGTGATGCCGTTTGAGGGGAAGGGGAGATGTATTTAGGGCTTCTCCAGAAACCACCTTTAGGTGCCTCCCTTTTTCCCTCTGTGTTCCTACTAAACAAACAGTCATTGGTAGAACCATGCCACACTAGACAAGGTGTTCAAGGAACTCTTCTGCACCCCCTTCATAACAAGGAGGATATGTGTGTTACTCGCTGGCCACTGCAGACTCAGTACCAAGACCCCAGCATGAATAAGTCACAGCCTCGACCATTAAGGAGCTTACAGTTGGCATAGATTGGTTTAGGACAAAATATTAGAAATATACTTATACAAACATATAATATGTATAAATATGTATGTATGTATCTGTGTATGTATGTATGGGGACTAGGTGATTTAAATAGAAAAAAAAAGGTAATTCCCAATGAGGGGACAGGGAAGCCTGCAGAGAACAGAAATATGTGTCACCCTTCTATTAGCAAAGGCTTGTGCTCAGGGCACAAACCCTTCTCAAGGCAATCACAGAGTCTTCCCGGTCCAGCCTTGGACTTCTTCCTTCCTTGTAGTTAGGAACTGGGACTTACAGCCTGCTCTCTTCTGAATTTCTGTGTTCAGTTTCCTGGAATTCAGCTCCTCTGCAGCTCACTAACAATATTAATAGAAGTTGAAACAGCAGCAGCAGTAGTCACAGTAACAAACATTTATTCAGCCCTTAACCACATACTCAGCATCATGTTGAGATCTTGAGATACAATCTTGAATTTCACCCTCACAATAATTTTATGAGGTAAATATTCGTGTTTCCATTTTACTGAAAAGGGAATTGGGGCTGATGGGTTCCGCAGGAACCTGCACAAAGGAACAGTGGCCCTGGGAGTTGAACGCAGGTCCACTCAACTCCAGCGCCCTGCCCTCCACTGCTGTGCTGTGCTGTGCTGTGCTGTGATGCACTGTGCTGCACTGAACCCCCCACCCCCAGTCTGTCCTTCCTGGTTCCAAATAGGTTATGGCCCCTCTCAGGCACAATTACAGAGATGAAGATTCACAGTATTGCCTGAGCAAGATTCAGGGATGCACAAAGGGATGCCGAACCTCTGGAAGAGCTCTCAATCAAAGTGTGTGTAAGAACCACTAGGGAGTTACCTAAAAATGCAGATTCCTGGGCCCCACTCTTAGAGATTGTGGTTTGGAGGTCTGAATGAGACCTTGGAAGCTGCATTTGAACAAACACCCTGCCGCCACCACCAGAGATTCTGATACCAGTGCTCCACATTTGGAAGAGTCCTGCCTAGGCAGATGTATGTCTGCCTGTCTATCTGTCTGTCAGTTGTGTGGCATGCCCACACACTCTACTTCAAGGGTTGCTTTAATAAAGCTCCATGAAGGCAGGTATATGTGCACTGCACATAAACTACTTGGGAGTAACTTTGTCTAGACTTCCATTGTCATCTTTAGACTTCACCATTAGAGCTCAGCCTTTGCAATTAGGGTAACCAGATACCCATTACAGAGGATCATCTTTCTATAAAAACTTCTGCTCAGCATATTCAAAAACGTTTTTGGCACAAAGTTACTCATCTCCTTTTTCTGGACCTGGGAACAGCAGTAGGAAGTGTTCAGGCCTCTTCCCAAATATAATCCCTGACCATTTGGAGGCTGAGAATCCTCTCTGCCCATGGCCTCCTGGGACTCTGGGTAGCCTGCCTATCCGTCAGAGGCACTGAGCATCCCCACACTGGAGATGTGGGAAAGATGGTCTCAGTCCTTGAGGACATAAGGTCTGGTCAGGGAGACAGAATAGCCCCATGTGAAAGAGTCAGGCACACAAATACTACAAAAATAAACCAGATGCAAATTCATGCAGTGGGGAGAATCCAAGTGCAGACACAACTTTGGACTCAAGGTCCAATATTAAGTCAGAGAGAAGCAAGAAGAAGTTGAATGTGAAGTGCTAGGTCATCAGAAAAGCCTTCCTAGAGGAGGGCATATTCACTTATTTGCCAACTCTGATTGAGCACCTATGTGGTGGGCATCGCTGCTGGTGAGCACCGTAGAGCTGATGCCTGCCTTTTGGGGAACACAGTGCTGACTGTGCAGGGAAGCTTGGGTCAAGGAGACTTGGGGCCACCATGTAACACACAGCATGTGGACCCAGCCCAGTTGAGACATCACAGTAGGCCTACTAATGAAAGTGATGCTTGCCCTGACCTGTGTGGACCACTTGGTTGGGCGTTTTCCCAAAAGCATTAGGTCACTGGTTCAATTCCCAATCAGAGTACATGCCTGGGTTATAGGCTCGGCCCTCAGTCAGGATGCATACAAGAGGCAACCCATCAATGTTCTATCTCACATCGATGTTTCTCTCCCTCTCTTTCTCCCTCCCTTCCCCTCTCTCTAAAAATAAATAAATCTTTAAGAAAGTAATGCTTTCATCAGATTCCTGAAGGCAGCCTTGCCTCTGACTTCAGCTAAAAATCCAGGAAGAAGTACAAAGGAGGCCCCAGCCTAGGGCCTGCCTACCTTCTCTTTCCATTCTAGTGTGTATACCTGTGTGTGGACACTGCAGGCCTCAAGTTCGAACTCTGTCCACATTCCACTTCCCTACTGCCCCTTGGCCAGCCTTCAGGCCTAGAGTTACAATCTACCCTCAGGAGGACTGATCAGATAAAAGGCCATAACAGGCCCAGAAGTGGGCTTGGGCCCTTTGGACAGGGGATTCAGGAGTCCTGAGTCTGCAAGGGTAAGTGATCTGGAAGTGGGTGCACAGCCAGTGGGCAGTCATGTTCCCTCCACCCCACTGGCTTCTCACTTGATAGAGAGGGGTGCGGCTGGATCAGCCAGTGTGGGGCTCAGGGCAGGAGTCCTGACTGCAGGGTCCACAGACATTTCTGCCTTAAGGATAGATTTTAGCTAAATCCTCAGTGGGGGTGGGGGTAAACATAAGTTTTCTTCTAGAAGGAAAAAAGCTTTAGTCACCTTCCAAAAAGCAGGGTGTGGGGGAGAGCCGGGTGAGGTTGGAGAACAGACAGGAGCCTGGTGGGTCAAGGGAAGGGCACATGGTGGACAAGAGAAAGGTCATTTTGAATGGAGTAAGAACATTCCTTCTGAACTGAGCTTGTGTGATGCCAATAAGGTATTTGAAGTGAGAAGAGACAGCAAGCTGTTCGGTTTGGCTAGGCCGAAGAGTCCTGAGAAAGGCAAGAGAAGAAGGAAAGAAAACATCTGGAGGGAGCGACTGTGGAGGAGTCGTAGGCATGGGCCAAGGGGTCAGGATCCTCACGGTGAGCACAGAGCCTCTGGGAGGAACTCGCACAGAATTGGGCCTGGGGCCAGATTCTCTCTCCATTCTCTGCTGACTACAGAAAAAAAGCAAAATAATTTGCCACGTGTAACACCTTTCCACTTAGGAATGCACGCTGTGCTTGAGTTGTAGTACTTTATATGTGTGCGATTTGTGTGTTTTTCTGTCCTGGAAATCTTTCCGGATTGTCAACACATCACATTTTCCACTTAGTAAACGTGACCGCAGTTTATGCCTCGGGCAACGTTTTACAGTTGTTGCCAAATCCTTGTTTTCCTTTTGTTTCATTTATTTTTTGTAATTAGTGATGACACTCCCATTAATTAATGCCTGTGAAGTTGCAAATACATTAGGCTGTCAGAAGTATTGTCGCTGAACTCTGTAAGCAGATGTTGGGGTGTGTGTTTATGATAACAGTGCTTACGTAATCTCAACAGCCAGGCCCTGGGGACTCACACTTGGAGATGGAACAGTTGGTTTAAATTAGGTTTCCATGTGAAATATGGTATCGTTATTTTTTTCCTAGCATTGTGGGAAAGTATATGGAAAATCATTTGACTGATAGGAAATAAATCTGGATGCTTGATCGGACTGCGCCACAAACTACGTGGTGGTCTGCGCCTGCTCTGTGGAGCAGGACTCTCTAGGGGAAGACAAGTTAACCCTTTGAGACCACTGGACTAATAAGTCACAGGGTGATACCAACATAGCCTGAAAGAACCACGACTTTCTAGAGACATGATTTGCCATCAATTTCAACAACAAAAAAAAGGAGCTAAAGCCACAGAAAGGTATACCCAGAAGTCTCAAAAATTTATGCATTGGGTGTCTTTAAGGAATCATTTTAACTCCATGAGTTCATTTTTATTTGTAAGGAGATGGGTTTGAATTTCTAGCTCAAAGAGTTGATGATTTTATGATTCTAAGTGTTTGCTGGTGACTTCCCACAGGAGGCTAGAGCTCATAAAAAACAAATCACTCTAATGGAAAAACTGGACAGAAGCACCAAGGGACACTCAGTCTCTATTGGCAAAATAATTTTTTTCTCAGGTAACCAACCAGGTGAAGGGACAAGGCATGGAGATAGCGAGCAAGGGCTTGCTTATAGCTGCAGGAGAGGGGTTGTCTCTGCAAATCCCAGAGGGATCTGTGTGCTTCAGGCAGTCCTGGGAGATTGGAATGAATGGTTATCTTTTTCCCAAGCAGCTCTAAATTCCGTGCAGGATGATCTGGACCAGGGCTTGTCCCTAGGGGTCTGATGCCAAATCATTCTCCTGATGTTGCATGAGGACCCAGTAAAGTCCAAAGCAGGTAGAGAGTAGAGGAGCATTGTCAGAGCCCACTGGGCTGGGCTGGGCCCACGGCTGGACAGTGACCCATCATATTTTTGCTTCAGCTGACTTCAGAAGGGAAGAGGCAGATTAGAACTGCAGTGCTCCTGGCTGGTACCAAAGCATAATCCTGTTTTATCACTGAAACTCCCTATTGCTACTATTTACCAATTTGTTCCTGTATAGGGAGAGGAGAAAGATGTTCAGCATCAGTCTCTTCTGTTCTGCTTTGTTCACTTCTTTCACTATTTTTGGTACTTCTCGGTATCTTTTCCTTTTATTCCAGCTCTGCCCTCTTACTGAGTGCTTAGAAGGATCTAACCAATGCCAAGTTGAAAGAAACCCTTTATCAGATGAAAGAGCACCAGACTAGATTTTAACATCAACAAGAATTGAGACCTGAGAAAAGTCACTTCTCCCATGAGCCATAGATTCCTGATCCGGAAAATGGGGTTGGACTGCCCTCTGTGGTTGCTGCCAACAATAAATGCCTTTCATTCCTATCCATTTACAGCAGTATGCTATGCACCTTGAACTCTTTTTCCTGCAGTTGTCATGTCATGAGTCACCATGAACTGTGTGCTCAGGCCTCATTCTCACTCAGGCCAGGGAAGTGATGGCCTCCCCACGTTTCAACACTGTTGCTGAACTAAGTGCAGTTAATGGTCCATGTGGGGTTAAGACAAAAGCTTTGGTTTGTTAAAAACTGAGCTTATCAGCCCAGATATTAACCAGAATGGAGAAAGTAACTTAAGTGAATGCTAGTGTCCAAGAACCAAAGGAGAGCTAGCAGCAAAATAATCTTAGAGATTAAGCAGAGGATTTTGAGGCTACATATCATAAAGGGGGTCTTAGTATTGGGTTGTTATTAAATATCATACTCTAGTCTGTGTAGTAGGAAAAAGCAAATCACATAAGAACAAATGAAGTCTGGAGCTGGAGAACATTAGAGTTTGTGTATACACATTAAACATTTAGCAAGTGGTTAGTAGTGCTGCCCCTGGGGCCCGCACCCAAGTTCAAATTCAGGCTTGACCACCTCTTTGTTTGGGGACCCTGAGCAAGCCTCTTAGGCCCTCTGTCCCTCAGTCTTCTCTATAAAATGAGGATAATAATAGTCCCTGACTCAGGATTATTGTGAGAGAAAAATGAGTTAACATATGTAAATGTTTAGAACAGTCCCTGGTTCATAGTAAGTGCAATGGAAGTATTCGTTCTTCTCATTATTGTTTAATCATTTGGGGAGCCTAATAGATCATGCATTTGTAAAAGATAGTTCAAAATATGCATTTTTATATTTTTTCATTTGATAGTATGTATTTCACTACTGATAAGTGCCTTCATTTATGGGCTAAGTGCACTGATTGCATTCAATCTTGCTTTCCATCAGTCAAATATACTTAAATCATTATCCTTAGGCCTTATTTTCTTACAGCTTCATGGAATTTTATGTACCAAGAGGGATTTTATGAATTGCCTTTCAGCCTCCTTATTTGTAAAATGAAGGTAAAGAATATGGAGAGCTTAAGTGACTTTGTCAGAATCCCTTTAGAGCATTAGTAGTCTCTTAGCTGGGTCCTTCATTTTCTAATACTAAACTGGTATTTAAAAAAAGAAAAACAGTTTTTTTGTGGAAAGAAATATTGATCAAGCTTCCAGAACATAGTTTCAGTCAATGCCCTTCTCTGCATTTTCCAGGTGAGCTCCTGGGTGACGTGGCTGATCCTCACGGCGGGCTCCATGGAGGAGAAACGGGAGGTCTTCTCATATTTGGTGCATGTGGCCAAATGCTGCTGGAACATGGGCAACTACAACACTGTCATGGAGTTCTTGGCTGGCCTCAGGTATCTGGGCACAGTTTCCCCTTACTAGTCAAATGGCACTGAACTAATTGCCCAAAACACAATTGGTAATGACCACCAATACAAATTATTCCATTAAGTACCCCTTGTTCTTGAGGGATTTCTTTAGCCTTTTATTGTATAACTTGAAAAGGAGTTTATATATTAATGATGTCTGAGAATCTCTGCCTTTTGGTTGGAGGTTGTTTTAAGGATACAGAGGAAATACATTATCCACTGGTAGCACCACAAGCCCTGCCCCTCCAGGATGCTGCAGAATTCAGCCCCCCTGGGCCATTCACAATCCCAGTTAGCTGTGTCTGCTCTGATCCCACGCTCTTGGCCAAGCTGAGTGAAATTACCTGGTTGAATAACTCTGTCAACCCCATCCCTGACCCCTGTCCTCCTCTTCCTGCCTTGTACACTTTACTGTTTCTCTGTCCACCTCTGCCTTATGAATTGCCCAAGCATTGTAAGCTCCCAACCATTGACTGCCCTGAGTGACAACATTGATAATAAGCATTCAGTAATTTTAGCTCTCATTTTTTTGAACACTTGACTATGTGTCAAGCATTAGACTAAGCACATTTCATGCATTAAATTTTTTAATTCTCAGAACAATTTTTTTGACGTAGATATCATTATTATTACCACTGTATACAAAAGAAGAAACTAATGTTAGCAGAAGTTAAATCATTCACCTCAGGTCACCTGGCATGGCTAGGGCATGAATACAGGCAGCCCTGATTTCAGAGTTCATGCCCTCCACCTCTGTGTTACTCTGTTCTTATGCCTTCTCCATCAAGCTAATAATAAGATCACCGTTCTGTCAACAAAGTCTCTCCTGTCTTATTCCCTTTCAAACTCGGTTACCTGGCATGAAGTAACTGCCCCTTACTCTTGTGGGGAAGAAGACCCTGAGTTGTCAAGTCAGAATAGCAAGGAATCAAATCCTGATTCCCCGTGGAATAGCTGTGTGATCTGAGTGAGTTACTTGACCTCACTGAGCCTCAGTTTCTACATCTGTAAAATGAGGATAATAATAAAAAGTACCCACCTCTTGACATAGAATTTAGTGAGATAATATATTTAGCAGGTATGGCTGGCATACAGTAAGTCTCTATAAAGACAACTGTCATTGTTATTGTCCGACATTCACCTTCCCAATGAGTTCTCAGTAGAAATAGATCTTGCTTCATAAAATTATCAAGATTTTCCTTTGATTCTCCAGTGATGGGATTCAGATTTGGGGGAGGAAAGGAAAATTCTCAAAGTTGGACTTCTTTTTGCCCTTTTGAACTTTCTTAACTAAGAATAAATTCATGTCATTGACATTTAAAATGGTCATACAAATGTGCCAGGTGTGGCTCAAAAGAAGGGAAAAATACAAAAACACTGGGAGAACAAGAAGCTATATATTTGATTCTCTTTGCATAGATTTTTCTTAAAGAACCTGTGTTACTTAAAAAAAAAGGATGCTCATATTGTGATAAAGCAGTTCTATTTTAATGATGCTCATCCTTCTGTGTTTGGCAAGTTGGTGCTTGCTGTGGGCTGGGACCTCACTTTCTTCTGGACGTCACTGTCCTCACAGCGTGGTGGCTGGCTCCCTCCAAAGTGAGTGACCCAAGAGAGCAAGGCAGAAGGTGCAGTGCTTTTTATGTCCTATTCAGATGCCATTTAATGGTCACTTCTGCCATGTTGTGCTGGCCACGTAGGACCTGCACTGGTTTGCTGTGGGTGGGACTGCATTGCACCAGGAGGTGTGGGTCACTGGGGGGCATCGTGGAGCCTGGCTGCTACACACCCTGTATTAGAGATTCTCCTGATACAAGAATGGCCTCAGAATGACCCATGGAAGGCTTAGTGAATGTGACTTTCAGACACAACTTAGTGTGAATTCAAAATCCAAAAAGGCCATAAAGCCAAGTGATCTCTTACATGAGGAAGAAGAATCAGACCAAGCTAAACCTCCCTGCTGGTCCCTGTGCATTTTGTTTTATACCCCAGATCCACTGCCATCTAGTTTCATGCTCCTATGTTTGGCTTAGAACTGAACTGGTCTTTACAAAAAGATGGCCAAAAGTATCAGATTTAAGAATTCTTTTGCTAGAAATGTATATTTAGGAGATAAGTTGCTAGGTGCTCTTATGATGGAATGCAGTGTGTACACCTTCAGGCTTGAAAATATTTAGACTATAAGTGATTTAATTACATCAAGGTAACTAAAGTTTTTTTCAAGCAATTAGATGGAAAGAGGAACAACCTTATTTAACAATGTCATTTAACACTGACCTTGGTTTTCTAATTGCATATTTTGCTTCCTTGAACTAAATTCTCTCTATTTTTTAAGGAAACGATTATAAATAAAAAGATTCACATATAACAATATTTATTCATTCATAGTGTCAGTTTAAAATAACCCAAATGAACAAGAGAAAAATGAAGGAACTAATATGATACATCCATACACTGGAATGTTATTTAGCCACCAAAAATGATGTTTATGAAAAAAAATTAATATTGGAAAACAAATATCATATGATACATAAAAAATACATAGTAATAAAGCCATCTATACTGAATAACCTCAGCAATATTTATAAGTCAAAATCTATAAAGTATTTATACAAGACAGACACAAATAGAATAAATACTGGAAGGAAATATACCTAATATTGTCTGTGGGTGGATTTTCTATATTTTTGGAATTTTTCAGATTTTCTATAATGAGCATCTAGTACCTTTATAGTCAAAAAGAGAAATAAAAGTTTTAAAATAATGTCAATTCTCAATCTATCAAAAAAACAATATTGATCTTTGCTGAGGTTTGTCTTTTGCTCCAAAGTGTAACATAGCTACTCTATTACTGAAAGGATAATCAAATAAGAGAACCATGTCTCATTAATTTATTCACTTTGCTTATTTTTTACCTCCTTTTTATTCCCAAAATAGGATTCTCACCAGCCCATAGGAAATCAGTTATAGGACTAGCTGGACTCAATGGGGTGAAATCAGAAAACAGTTTTCTTTTTCTGACCTCACTGTGTTTCAGACCTGCCTAATTGGCCCTCCCTCCCTCAGCTCTGGATTCCACCTTGGGAGAAACTATAACTTTCTCAGCCTCTTATGTGGTTAATAAGCTGTCTCATTCGCCTGTACAAATAGGTGTGGATGAATCTCAGAAACATACAGCTGTGCAAAAAAAACAGGTTGTCTGTGAGTGCCTACAGTGTGACACCATTTATATACAGTTTATAAAACACAAGCTGCTTGGTGATACATACATATGTTGGGAAAGTATAAAGACCTGTTAAGATCACTCAAGTCACAGCTGTGGTTCCCTTTGGGAAGGTAAGAGGACACGTGCTCACAGAGGAACCCACTGCGGCTTCGACCATATTACTAATGTTTTATTTGTTAAACTGAGAGGTTGGTATGTGGGTGTTTATCATGTGGTACTTCTTTGTCTTTTAGATATCTTATGTAGTACATAATGAATTTTCAATCCAGTCTGATACAAATCAAAACTGCAACCTCTCACTCAAGTTAAAGCTTTGCCCTTTCCCCACATTTCACAGCCCACCCAGTCTCAGATACCTGTAGCAGGGTAGGAAGAAATGGTTTGTCTCTTCTCTCCCTCTCCTTCCAACTCAATCCCTGCAGGAAAAGTGGACGGGAGAGGAAAGAAGGAAGGAGGGGGTAGAGGAAGCAGAGATCTTACTTGACTGGACCAGTTATAATCTGGGTTAGGTGCTTCCAAATGTGGGTTGCTTTGGGGGGTTCTCTCTAGTTATGCCCGCTAATGTCTCCCTAACCTTGTTCTATATGTACCTTTCAGTATACCCTCAGTATACCTCCCCGTATACCCTGGAGCCAGGTCTGGAGGTCTCGCCCTTCCAGACTCTTTCCTCTAGAGTCACTTCATTTATCAGGCAGGCCCTTCCAGATAGCTCATGTCCAACTGCCTGTCACAGTGTCTACTCCTGACTCGCAGGAGCATTCTGCATTTTGCCCTCTCAGATCTGCAGATGCAGAAAGAAGAACTTTCTGCCTCACATTGCCATTGGGCAGCTCCAGGCAGCCTCTCACTTCAGACTTTCTCACACAAGAGTCACACACCAGCCTCTGTGATCAACACACTGCCCAGGACACAGATCCGCCTCTCCAAAGAGGTTACTCGAAGACCCCGAACTTCGGGTGAATTCCTCCTCCTCGCAGTGTACTGGCAGTATTCCCACCTGGCTGCCCTAGTCCAGTTCCTCTATGGGCTGGTGGAGGCTGAGAGACCACTGAGGACAGAGCAGTTTCAGTGGTGCTTGTGACAGCCTGGTGCCTGTCTTTAGAAGGTGGGGACAATGTCACCTCTAGTTCTTACCAGCAATTCAAAACAGGAAAGCCCCATTTAACACCCTTTTATGCAAATAATACTTCAAGATAACATCCCTTAGAGTGGACCAGTGGGTTAATGTTAAAGCTGGATTCAGTAAAAGCAAAGAAGCTAAAGCAGGCTTCGTGTGTGTCACTGAGGGACTGGCGTTGTCCAGGGATAACATTTAAAAGATTGAGAGGAGTGGATGGACCACATTTTCTGCAGGCAACCCTCCACAAATATTTGTACAAACCACATTACTAGGCTTCCTGTTTGTCTATGGCTGCTAGGAAAGCTCAAACCCAAGTTCAGTGCCCACCTTCCAAAATTAACTCCTTCTATGTGTGTTTTGTTTATATCTGTCCTATTTAATTTTGTGTTTCAATTTATAAAAGTAATATAAAACATTATTTGGGAGATACGGAGCCTGAATAAATATTAAAACAGGGAGAAAGCAAGCCAAAACAACAAATTTGTATAGAATTTAGACTACTTACTGTAAACCATATTATTTCTCCGACGATCTGAAAAAAAATGTCATTTACTTGCAATAGATCAAGAAAAGTTTTAAAGATGTGGCAGTTTATGGACCAGTCTGACCTGGAGACCATGAGGAGCCTGAAGGACGCCATGGCTCAGCATGAGTCTTCCTGCGAGTACAAGAAGGTGGTGACACGGGCACTGCACATCCCCGGCTGTAAGGTGGTTCCGTTCTGCGGGGTGTTTCTGAAGGAGCTCTGTGAAGTACTAGACGGAGCCTCTGGCCTGGTGAAGCTCTGCCCAAGATACAATTCCCAAGAGGAAACTCTAGAGGTGAGGCCTCCTAAAATCCTCATGATGCAGAGTCGCCATTGTTCCCTGGCTCATCACTTACTGAAATGAGGAGGGATAACTTAGTGAACCCGGGTATCCGTTGTTTCTGTTGTGCTGGATAACAGTTGGGTCCTCGAAGGTTCCAGAGAAAAGAAAGCCAACTAGCACAGTTAAGGTAGCTTTAATGGGACAACATGAAGGTATGAGTGGAATTGGGTGTTGTTTTCTGATTTTATTTCTTTTTAAGATTGATGGTGTTTTCTTTTCTCTTATTGGGTGGGAATGTCTGGCTGCAGGAGACAAAATAAGTCAAGTGAAGTGAAAGTAATAACTTTCCTGAATCGGCAGAAGAAAAAATGTGGGGGAGTCAACAGTGCCTTCCTCTCATCCTTCAGGGGAGGGCGGGGGGAGCTGACAGTGCTGGAGAAGCTGGTCCCTCTTCTAAAGACAGGCTGCAGGCTCCTGCCCATGGCTGACTCAGTTTTCCCGACCTATTGCTTCTTGTTCCAGACTCCCAGAGAGGAGATGACCATGTGAGCTTTGCCCCAGGGCATTGGGCACTGGAGAGGAAGGACACTGAGAAACTGAAGAAGATAAGGAAACTTCCCTGTATGGGGTTTAGAAATGAAAGGAAGAACTAAACTGGGGGGAACTTTATGGTGAATTTTGAGGAGTCCCATACCTGGAAGTCCCACACCCAAATCTAGGGTCATTCTCACTATGGTGATAGTACTCACTGTTACACACACACTCACCCACATACACCCCTTCTCGGTGGCATGGGGAAGACTCTTCTAAAACTGAGCCTCTTCTGTATCACCTGGGAACAAAGGCATCGCCTGGTATCAGGGAGACTTCAGAGCCCTGGATGGGCATAGTCAACACTACCAGCTTATATGATACAGCTCTCCAGCTTATATGATACATCTCTCCAGCTTATATGAAAGGAATGAAAGTGCAAGAAATGAAGGAGAAAGCTGAAAGCAAGTCCCCCACACCACACCCACACCAACTCCCTTGTGCTTTGGAAGGAGAGAATGCCACATCTCAGGGCCCAGCTGTGGTGAGGTGATGGGGAAAACTTCCTGACCACATACAGACAATAAGAGCTTAAAACACTACCAGGGAGCCTTGGCATTGCCATAGGACATATGGGAAAAAAAGCAAAACGTCACCTTTCTTGGTGATTTTTATCTGGTTCCACAGCACAGTATACTTGTTCGTGGTTTTTCTCAATTCTCACTGCAAGGATAAAATAACCCTGCCCTTCCTCCGTAAAGTAGCTAATCTCCCGAGGGAACCTTGGAATAATATTGCTTTTTGTGTTTTCAATTCAAAGTAGAGTGTTGGTTCCTAGAGGGACTAAAGTTGTCTTAGTGGAAACAACAGTAAGTTTTGATATTTTATGTGGCGAAAGAGAAAAATGTTTTTCCTGGAGGTTCTCCCCTTCCAATGAAATAGGCACAAATACCATTATTTATGACTATTATGATTTCATTTCCTTAGCTGAGTAGGTTATTCAGACGTATTATATAAAGTCATAATAACAAACTCTCGATGTATTTTTCTGTAGTTTGTAGCTGACTACAGTGGACAAGATAATTTTTTACAACGCGTGGGACAAAATGGCTTAAAGAATTCGGAGAAAGAATCCACCGTCAACAGCATCTTTCAGGTCATCCGGAGCTGCAGCCGGAGTCTGGAGACAGAGGACGAGGACAGCGCCAGTGAAGGGAACAGCTCTAGGAAAAACTCCTTGAAGGATAAAGCTCGATGCCAGTAAGTTCTGCATTTTAACAAGAGGGAGGATGCTCATTGCTGCTTTTTCCCACTTCAGTTGGTTTCGGATAGACACCTGATAAAAACCCACTGCCTTTATCAGTAGGCCATGCTTCTTGATCTTCAGTCTTTACCAATTCTGAATTAGAATTTATCTTTTGAATTTCACTGCCTTGTTCTAAAATTACTGTTTATAATTTAACTTCTTGCCACTGGTTAGCCCTATAAAGGAAACTAGGGCTACTCTGCCATGTCTAAAAATTCAACCAATAAAATTTCAGGATTAGAACCATGATCTCTTGTTCATTTCACAGATTCTATAAAAAATGGTTTTTACTAATCACTGAGTAGAACACAGGGGCAGGTATTAACATATTTTTAATTGAAATATAGCGATTTAGTAAGGGTGAAGTGAGACATTGATCAGTATTTTTTGCAGCTTCTCCCAACCTCTGGGTGATCCCGGGTAGTCAGGGAGCTCTTACTTTCAGAAACTCGGCTCTGTGAGGTGGCGGCCTCAGCTTTGCAAATGTTCAGTTGTTCCAATTGCTGTTCATCCTCAGGCATTGCAACCCAGCCAGATGTGCTTACCCGCAACCAAATGAGAAAACAGAAACCAGTGGTCTTGGGCACGCATTGCTTCTCTTCAAGGCCATTTACTTATAGTCTAGCTTAACTCACTGTCCCAGCAAGGAGGAATCCTTTAGCACCTCCAAAACTATTAGGTCTACTGGCTTTGACATCTTTTACCAAGAAAGGTTTTATTTGTAGTCAGCATTCACGAGTCAGACCTTGCAGTTGTCTTAGAGTCCTTATACACACGTGTGTTTGCAAGACATTGCTGTTTGTTCTGCAGAGCCTCCCCTGATTGTCTCTCTGTGTGTGAGCCTACGGTGGCAGGGGTGACTGTGGACAGTGTTTTCAGAAAAGAATTTCTTTGGAATTGGAGTACTAGATACTTAGAGTTGGTGGTGAACACAGAAATGAGTGCCTTGTATCTGAATCTCTAATGCTATTATAAGAAGGTAAAGGTATAGACCCAATTTCTCCAAAGTATACAGTATTAGTTTATCACATAGTGTAGCTAGGGGTAGGGAGGACCATCTACAAATAAGCATGTGTCTGTACCAGAAGCATCTGATAGCCATTTGAGTCCTTCACCTATATATACCTCTATTTATGTGTCTATATATGTATCTATGTATATATCTCCCTCCTTCCACAAAAGAGTTTGTAGATGCTTATGAGAGTGAGTATAAATAATTGAAGTTATTAAGCAAAGCAAGTTGGGAAAAAAAATACTGTCATTTATAGTGACTGAATTTTGTTCTGGGATCCTGAGTGGCCAAAGAAAGAGGGAATCATGATTTATCACAAGTTTCACATTATTTGTAAGAAAAATCAAACAGATGTTTGGGATAATGAACCTTTTCTTCATACTGAGATATGGCCCAAATTCCTTCCTTAAATCGTACTATAAGAGAAAGCATCCTCCCCAAATAGATAAAATAATGAATTTCATATGGCTTTTTCAATAATAACTGCCACTTGTTTGGGGGCGGGGTATTAATTAAAAGTGTCAACCTTTCCAAAATACTTTTAGGAGTGTTACCTTTGGTTGAGCTTCAGAGACCCAGGCCCCGAGCTTCCCCTTTACCATCTTTTCCTTTTTGTTGTGGTTCCTTTAAGATATAAGTTTTTTTACCTGTTCCTGTCATCTCTCATAAAATTCTTATTTCCAGTTTTTTTCTTATGCTCTTGTGACCTTCCTAATTGTTTTATCATCCACATGCTAAGAACATTTCTCTTCCACTTCCCATTTTCCAGACCCTGCGCTCTTAAAAGGCAGGGGGAGAAAGCACAAAAATGCAAATATTTCTTTTACAAAACCTGTGAAGCTATATTGAAATGCTCACGTTGAAACCTGTGTGTCAGTATTGGTAATACTCTCCTTACCCCGTGTGACTGCTCCTCGGAGATGAAGCACTAAACACACGAAGTGGGAGCGAGGTGGGTGTTGAACAGAATTCACTGAAACCATACCTGCAAGCACTGTTTCTGGGTCCTGGGAACCCATTCCTGATCCAGAGCCTCGTAGCAACTTCATAAATACAATCCTGACAATACTAACGTTAGTAACATTTAACATGTTATTACTTATTGATAGTTACTTTTTAAGAAACACTGTCCTAATATCTTACATATGTTAAATTATTTAATCCTCCCAAGAAGTTCCATTTTACTCAGGATCTCACGCCCAGCAGGGCTAAGCTTTAACCTCAGGATGACTGGCTCCACACACCACCCAGATATAATTTAGAAGCTGCCTGTTGTTGAGGGAACTGCTAGGTTAATTAAAAGCAAGAATTTGCCAGAGGCAGGTTTGAAACTCTGGATTTTGTTACAGGGAACAGCTGTAGTTAGTCCTTTGGAAAAGGTGTACATTTTCTTCCATCTAACAAAATTACTTTAGGCTTATCACTTGATGAATTATGTTCATGTAATCATATTAGCTTTGTAGGAAGTAATGAACACTTATTAAGAAAAGACACTTGTCCCCTAATATAATATTTTCATCAGGGAACATTAGAAAAATGTTTGTCCATCAGTTCATGGTTTCTAATTGAAAGATGCTACAGAACCGCTTCTGGGATCAGGTACAGACTTTCTTTCTCTTTTTATTCCTTAAAACATTTGACCTAAGTTTGACAAGGTAGTTTCTTCACTGGTAAACCACATATTTGACATTTGGTTAATGTTATTTGGTTCCTAAATAAATCTTTAAGTTCCATCTTACTTCTTTTTGTAAACCCACAGAAACTTGTCTCCTGCAAGGGTCAGGCACAGAGTGTGTAAAACTCACTATAGGATCCAAGAGATAAAGCTACTGGTTTCCTTCTTGAAAGGAACTTACTTCCTTACAGGCAGTTGTCAGTTTTATCTGGGCATTAGTCCCTGGGAGAATGCTTTTTAGTGGAATTATTAATGCTAAGCATTAGTTCTCTCTGTGTTCTAAAACAGAAACTGACGCTACAAAAGACAGCATCTGCTCTCTCCCAGCTCACATCGTCTCTAAGCAGCAGAAATGGGCTCCAGAAGAGCCTTTTAATTTTTCTTTCCAGACATTATTTTTTATAATCCTTATAGGTTTTTTTTTTACTGGAAAAATACTTGATTTAGTTCAGAATTCAAATTAAACAGAATTTGGGAAACACCATTTTTCATGCTAAATTAAAATCACAAGTTCTGTGTCCAGATTAACATATGTTGTATTTCATCAGTACTGACACTCATCAGTTGAATTTTTTTTGTACTTAAAAAGAAAAGTAGGACATGGAGAATGTGGAAGTGGTTCCAAAGAAAGGAAATAAAAAGATTAAAGGGCTTGGATATGACTTAAAGGAAGCCCCTCTAGAGGAACAGCTGCGCTGATGTAGCCTCGGGAAAGGAAGTGGGGAAGAAGTGGGAGGGATGAAACCTCAGTCTCCCTAATTTAATCATAGTGATATACTGTACTGAGCCAGACACTGTGCTGAGTGCTTTACAACAACTATCTTATTTGAGCTTCGCCATTAATCTCTGAAATGGGCAGTGCCTTTCTGCCATTAACAGTCAGGTAAAGTTGAGTGATTTCACTAGGTCACACAGCGAACAGGTGGCGGAGCTGCACAGTAAACCCAGCGTGATTCCAGAGGGCATGTTTCTAATCACCATGCTTTATGTGGGAAGCGTGGGCATAAGTATTATACATACGAGGACATAAGTATTGGTTTTCTGTTGTTACTAAGAGCAATTTCAGAAGGATGGAGCTAAGTTAGACACAAAGGACTCTTTTTTCTTTCTTTCTTCACTTTTTTATGTTGAAATGGAACATTAAGTGCATAAAATAGAATGTATTTTTGTACATAGCAACCAGATCTTAACTTCTAACATTCTTCAATAAAAGAAAGCAAAGCTCCTTGGAGAAATGGTGGATTCTAGGACTGGGGTAGGAAATACACAAGTGAGCCTGGAACATCTTGTTACGCCAGAAAGTAAAGAAGTGCTAAAAACACACACATAGACATACACAACAATGAGGTTATAGCAAAAGCATACAAGAGTCAACTGCAGAAGCTCCTGGTGGCCAATTTGAGCAACAAAATTAATTGGCATTAGATTAAAACCCAAAGTATTAAATAAATATTAATGACTTCATATATATAAATGATAAGCAAACAAAGGGGAAGAAGAGATAATCTCCCAAGCAGAAGAATTCCAAATAACTTATTAGATTTTCTGCCCTCTGTGAGATAGAGCCTAACTGCTTATTCCTTAAATGTGGGCTGTGCCTGGTGACTTCCTTCCAAAAAGGACAGTACAGAAAGGAGGAGTTTTTTTAAGTCACTTTACAGTGACACGTGCCCAACGCTCCCTCAGCCAGGTCAACATCAATAGGGGTAAGTCATGTTGACAGTACATTCCCTGGATACAATGTGGTGAGAATGGAGTCTTCCTCTGTGGTCTTCCTGCCCAGAACCTCGAACCCTAGTCCAATTATAAGAAATATATCAAGCAAATTCTAATTCTACAAAATACCTGACCAGTGCCTCTCAAAACTGTCAAGATCATCAAAAACAAGGTGAGTCTGCAAAACTGTCATATATAAGAGTTTAAAGAAACAGGACAACTAGTGTAAATGTAATGTGGTGTCCTGGATGGAGTCCTGGAACAGAAAGAAGACAAAGGTAAAAAACTAAGGAAGTCTAAACAAAGTATGGACTTGCATGAATAATACTGTATCAGTATTAGTTCATGAATTGTGTCAAATATGCCATCCTAAGATAAGATGTTAATAATAGAGAAAAGTGGATGTGGGGTATACTATCTTTGTAATTTCTTTACACATTTATAACTATTCTAAAATTTAAAGTTTTTTAAAAAGTAATGCATTTGGCCCTGGCTGGTGTGGCTCAGTGGATTGAGCACTGGCCTGCCAACCAAAGGGTTGCTGGTTTGATTCCTAGTCAGGGCACATGGCTGGGTTGTGGGCCAGGTCCCCAGTAGGGGGCACACAAGAGGCAACCACATGCTGATGTTTCTCTCCCTCTCTTTCTCCCTCACTTCCCTTCTCTCTAAAAATAAATGAGTAAAATCTTTAAAACAAATAAAAATGAATGTGTTTGAATAATTATCAAGTAAATATGTGCGTAACTACCATCTAGAGTGAAAACATTGCCAGTACCCATAAAACCTTTTTGTTTCCTTCTTAATTATGTCACCAGTTTTCCTCCTAGAGGAAAATTCACTGCTGTAAATTTTGTGATAGTGCATCCTGCTTTTCTTTATAACTTTACCACTGTTATGCATTTCTACATAGTATAGTTTTTCCTGGTTTGGAAGTGACATGTACATTAATATAGTATTTATTCTTGTGTGTCTTGCTTAAGATTTGTCTATGTTGTTGCATATAGTTAGCTATTGTGTGTTATTTCCATTGCTGTGCAGAATTACTTTGTATGAATATATCACATTTTATTTATACATTTTATTGTTGCTGCACATTTGGGTTGTTTCCAGTGTTTCCAGTGTGGATCATCTGAAAGGGATATTTTGACCATGAGCTTTGTGAGATTCCCTGTAGGTTTCTTTTCTTTTTTTAAGAATATCTATTTATGTGAGGCAAGGAGGAAGAACCTGCTGTTTGAAAGCAGGTGTGGGATCTTGCTCAGGGACTAGGATCTAGACTGAGTCCAAGAAGCCCAGTGCTGCTGCTCACACTTTGCCAAGAGGCAGTAGGCTGCCCAGTGCCATGAGTCGATGAGAATGTTCCTTCCCAGACACGTATGGACCAGCTCTTTCCCAATTTTACTCACCTCTTTGCTATGTTTATGGATCAAACAACAGAAACCTTTATCTTGCTAACCATTCCTCATTCTTTGCAGAGAATGAGTCTGTCTCAGGCATGTTCCTACGAAGGTGGCCAGATAGAAAGGAGGCAATAAAGTTACCCTTGCCTTCCCCCCAGATTCTTCTGGCCCACCACCAGGGCTGTATTTCCCAATAGCTGTCATTGAATTTTTCATTATTTTTTAAAAGATTTTATTTATTTACTTATTTTTAGAGAGAGGGTAAGGAAGAAAGAGAGAGAAACATGTGTGCACGAGATACATCAATTGGTTGCCTCTTGCATGTCCCCAACTAGGGACCTGACCCACAGCCCAGGCATGTGCCCAGACTGGGAATCATACTGGCAACCCCTCGGTTTGTGGGACAATGTCCAACCCACTGAGTCATACCAGTTAGAGTTTATTGTATTTTATTTTTAACAGAAGCTCTTATCAAGCCAGCTTATTAAGTCTTATTTTTGCCTATTTTAGCACCATTATATTCAGGTCGTGAGTTTTGTTAATGATCAAGTAGAAGGCAAGCAAACCTAGTGAAGAAGATCCCAGACTAAGGAGTCAGACAGACCAGAATCCTGCCTTGGGTAGGCGTCTTCTAAGCTGGGTAACCTGGAACAAACTACTTACCCCTTCTGAACCTCTGATATCCTCATAGGTTAAAAAGAAAAAAAAGTAAGAAATCTTACTTTACAAGTAGATCAAATTAAGTGAAAAAATGTATATAAAATATTTAACACATTTCATGACACAGAGAAAATAAATACATAATGAAGGTTATTGTTATTGATATTAAAAATACAACTAATCTATTATGCCTATGATCACAATATTGCTAAATATGCTAAATATAAGGCTTTGGAATACAGCTATAAAAATTACTTTATGGATTTTAGCATTTTTATATTTCCTATGCTAATTTCACTTCATAGTGTAACAAAAATTATGTCTAGCATCAGTGAAAGGCAGGCTCTGTGTTGTTCTCACTTCTGGTTATAAAACAGACCAAATTTGTTTCTCTTTCCATTAGGTTTATAATTGGAGATTTGCTGGATACGGAAAGTGACATCTTTGAGCAGCCCAAAGAATGGGACCCTCATGGATTAGAAGAGCCACAGAAGGCCTTTGACCATGGGACGGAGCTCATCCCGTGGTACGTCCTGTCCATCCGAGCTGATGTGCACCAGTTCCTGCTGCAGGGGGCCACGGTTATCCACTATGACCAGGACACACACCTCTCAGCCCGCTGCTTCCTCCAGCTCCAGCCTGACAATAGCACTTTGACCTGGATAAAGCCCACCACTGCCTCCCCAGCCAGCGCTAAAGCAAAACTTGGTGTGCTTAGTAATACATCTGAACCTGGCAAATTCCCATTATTGGGCAACGCTGGATTAAGTGGCCTTGTGGAGGGGGTCTTGGATCTGTTTTCAGCAAAGGCTGTGTACATGGGACACCCTAGCATTGATATACACACTGTGTGTGTTCAGAACAAACTGAGTAATGTGTTTCTCTCAGAGACCGGTGTGACACTGCTCTATGGGCTTCAGACCACTGACAATAGATTATTGCACTTTGTGGCACCGAAGCACACAGCTAAGATGCTCTTCAGCGGGTTGTTGGAACTCACTAGAGCTGTGAGAAAGATGAGGAAGTTCCCTGACCAAAGACAACAGTGGCTGCGGAAACAATATGTCAGCCTCTATCAGGTAAGGGTACAGCCTCCCCTCCTCCCTCAATAGCATATTCTCAAGATATAAATGGTGTAAGAACACACTTGGCAACTAGACCATCAGGGCTCATTCTCTCAGCTCTGTCACTTCCTGCCTGAGTGATAGTGAGCAGCCTTTACTTAACCTCTCTGTGCTCAGTTTCTTATCTCCAAAGTGAGAATAACAGCAATACCCACTCATAGGGTAGCTGTAAGGTTTCATTTAGTTAATATATGTAAAGCCATCATGTAAATTCATATGTATAAAAAATAGTGGCTTCTTGTATCTGGAAAGAAACCAGTTAATTTAAAAGCATTTTCACTTAAAGTTTCCACTGAAAACATTGTAATCTGAATACTTTTGTTATTAATTAGGAACTAACTGATACATTGGAAACCCTCAGTTTGGGAATAAAAATCCTGCTTTATCACCTAATATGCTACGTGACTCTCAGAGAGTTATTTAACTCTGTGTTTCTAACTATAGCACTTTTAATGTCAAAAGAAACTTCCCCACACAACAGGAGCTAACTCACACATGGAGTTCTGCCTAAGCTGGTTTGTAGTGGCAGCAGCCCTTAGAAGGTAGTGTCTCACAGTGGGCTGCTGAAACTGAGTTTCTCATTAACCCTAAATTATCAGGTACTGTAACAGCACCCCCCCACCCCCCGACCTTGCACCGTGTTCAGGACTAGCAGCAGGACTGGGCTGAAGGAGGTGGTGATGGGAGACACCATGCTTTTGAAGGGAGGAGGGCAGAGATGGGAAAGTGAGTCATACACCCTGCCCCGAGGCCGCACTGTGGCTAGCATTGTCCAATGAGTTGTATCAAAGTATTCAGTTTTTCTTTTTTATGCTTTTCTATCTTTGGGGAAAAATTTATCTTTACTAGCGTCACAGAATAAATAGAATTATGACTTAAATTAATAAAATGACTGATTTTATGTATTTTTCACAGTTCTAACATGTTTCCAACAAGTGAAAACATTTCTCCTCTGGGATGTTAGTAGCAACGCATATAATGTCCCTTCTTTCTCCTTTCTCCATATCCATGCAACACTTTTGAGGAGGATCATACCTGAATAAGTAACTTGATTAATTGATTAAGCAGCACTTAGGCCTCCATACACAATTGTGCTGATGCTGTACAACACAATACCAGTTTTAGTGAACTCATCTAAACTGGAAACCAAACACCTGCCTCCCGTCTGCTTCACAGGGAGCCCTCAGTGCAGTCAGATGCCTGGAAGAAAAGTCTTCAGGAGCTATTATGAATATTGATTTTTAATAACAGTCATTCCATAGCCTTCTAATCTAAGATCATGAAAATCCATTCAACTTGGCCATAAAGCAAAGTCTTTGAGCTCAGTTACAACCATCACAAAACCTATGTGATTTATTTGCTCCATTTCCTTCCCAAGCGTATAGCATAAAGTAACTGAATTAACCCATTAAGTGTACTTGGTTTCTCATTTACCCTGTCAACCTTCAGTTTTTGCTGAAGGAGGCACCAGCTGAAACCATGAACAGTGTATGAGAAGAGGTAAGAGGTGCTGCTAGGACAAAGACACAGGAAGTGACCTGGAACAGACTCAGTCCTACCCAGCTATACCCCTCCCTTCTCCCCACCATGTCCCCATCCCTCCACCCCTGCTTGGAACTAAGTGCTTAGAGTGTAAAGGCAGAACAATTCCATGTATCTCTGTCACTCCTGAAAACATAGGTGATGTTCTTCCTCAAACACTGGTTTTATCTTATTTTATTCTCACCTGAGGACACTTTTTCATCACTTTTAGAGAGAGAGGAAGGGAGAGAAAGAAATGTCAATTGATTACTGCCCGTACACTCCTGGACCCAGGATCATATGTGTCCCAACAGGAGCTCAGACACACAACCTAGGTATGTGCCCTGACTGGGAATCGAACCTGCAACCTTTCCATTATGGGATGATGCTCCAACCAACTGAGCCACACTGGCCAGGGCAAAACTCTTTTCTACGTGAGCTACCTAGGAAGATAGGCACCATGTCTTCCAAACAGAATTAAGATTTTTTTTTTTTTAGTGAAAAAGGTCCACAAACTGACCATTTTCCTATCATACAGACCGTTTCTCACTGTCTCAGGGAACATCAAAACAATGCTATTTTGGTACTTGGAGAACAGTAGGTCAACCAGGGGTCTCCAAACCCCAGGCTGCTGCCAATACCAATCCATGGTGTGTTATGAACCAGACATACAACAGGAGGTGAGCGGCAGGCATGTGAGCGAATATTGGCTCACAATACCAGAGCTCCACCTCCTCTCTCCCCACCTCCTCCTCCCAGCCCCATCTGTGGAAAAGTTGTCTTCCATGAAACCAGTCCCTGGTGGCAAAAAAAGTTGGGGACTGGTAGGCATCATGCTAGATGCCCCTCTTGGTGACTTATAACAAGGCTTAGCTCATTTAATACTCTGATAAGTCCCAAGTACAAAAGAAACCTATTTAAATGTACATAGAAGTTGACAAAATTTATGAAAATTCTAGAGTTCTTACAAAATTATATTAATGGCCCTAAAAGAGTAGTTCTTTGTTTCCTAGTTTGGGAAGGGTGTGTATAGAAAATAATATTTCTAACATTGAAGTCCTCTTGTGTGATGAACACATGTGAAATTATTTTCAAATACAAGTATTTTAGCACTAGTAAATGCAAATCGGTATAATGGAAATAGTAACAGGAAATAACGCAAAAGACAAGAAGAAATAGTAGCATTTGTAATGAAGCCTAGAGCCAAGTGCATTTACAACCACTTCTTTGGAACTACAAAGGAGAATTAGCCTTAAAAGTCTGCAGAAAATAAAGACAGTAAATAGAAAGTAATTTTAAAAGAGCCCTTTGATACAACCTGTTAACTATCAATATCTTTAATTCATATGCAACTGTTTATAGTTTTATTAACTGGCTTTCCTGACTTATAGAGAGAATTTTTTACCATTATTAATTGAACATTTATTATTTAATTCAATAAATAAATAAATCTTTGTTACTACTCACTGCATGTTAAATTTAGTTGTCTTAGGAGAAGCAGCTGTTTATTAGAGATCATTGCCTGCCCTTCGAATATGTTTTTGCTGCTCACAGCATCAAAATATGCATGGTGTTCTGAGTCCCTTGGGCTCTCTATTTTTGGATTTTAGTCACTCGAGAGGATGGCAGCCCAAACTATTTGAAATGCTCCCCAGAGCCCTCCAAAGTGAATTTTAGGTATGCCACATATTTCAAGTCAGACTATCCCAAGCATCAAACTCTGTGGAAATACACAAAAAGTGGTACAATAACAAATAGGATTGATTTTAAATAGGTTCATACACACACATACAACCCACCCCTGAAAGTCCTCCAGAGCCCTAATCTGCAAAATACATCTTATCTTAATGAATTTTTTTACAGTGATAATTCTAAAACATAACCCCTAAAACTGGAAGGGAACATTTTTTTTGTTAATCCCAGTTGAACATGGCCCTGTTAAAGCTCATCACTGGAACTCAAGAGGGATGTGACTGGGACTCTAGAGGATGTGATGAAATCCCCAACAAAGAGTCCCAACAATTAGAAAACAGGGCCACTTGGGTGGGCCAGCTTGTAGTTCTTCTACAGCTGCCTGGGGATTTACTGGAAGCCATGAATATGTTTACTTCCTCCTTGCTTGCTGTCCCCTTTTGTTCAGCATGTGTTGTTTTTACAGGAGGATGGACGGTATGAAGGCCCCACTTTGGCTCACTCTGTGGAGCTGTTTGGTGGCAGACGGTGGAGCACTCGAAACCCTAGCCCTGGGACATCTGCAAAGAGTGGCGAGAAGCCCAACATGCAGAGGAACAACACCTTGGGCATCAGCACTACCAAGAAAAAGAAGAAAATCCTTATGAGGGTAGAGTGTTACTTGTTTATTAAGCATTACACCAAATCATCCAAGACCATCAATGTATGTTCTACATCACCATAAACAATTTTAGGTCATTTGGTTTGGGGATAGGATGAGGTATAAAACAAATGAAGTGGAAGGGCTTACCAAGTACCTCCTGGATGCCAGTCCCATTACCAGGAACCGAGTCAAAACCAGGAAAAAGTCAGGGCCCATAGAGGGACACAGACATGTTGACCAACACAGTGAGATCTAATAAATCATTGTCAAGCAGCCTGCAAAGTGCTGTAGGAGCAGAGAGAAGGAAGATACAGGACTGAGAGGCAGGCAGGGAAGACTTCACTGAGAAGTTGACAGATGGGTCTTAAAAGTTGCATAGGAATTTACCAAACAGACAACACAGGGAAAAGCATCCAGGCAAATGAGGCATCAGAGAAGCATGAAAGATTCAGCTTGCTCAGGGAACCACATGTAGTTCTGGGTCATTCTCCAAGCTAGAGCAGGGACTCTGTTAGGGGCAAGGAAAGGCTAGAAAGGAATGGGATCATATTATGAAGGTCTTAGAGGACCTACTAAATGATGTGGAACACAATTTAAAATATATTATCAAGAGAAAAAAGCCCTGGCTGGTGTAGCTCAGTGGATTGAGCGCGGGCTTGCGAACCAAAGTGTCGCAGGTTTGATTCCCAGCCAGGGTACATTCCTGGGTTGTAGGCCATAACCCCCAGCAACCACACATTGTTGTTTCTCTCTCTCTCTCTCTCTATCTCCCTCCCTTCCCTCTCCAAAAATAAAGAAATAAAATCTTTAAAAAAGAGAGAGAAAAAAACAAAATGTTCATCCACAAATGAAGAAGAAAGAAAAGGTGCTATACCGCCACACTACCCCTGTACAGCTGATCCTCCACAGAGGGCAGAGGTTCTTGGTCAGTGGTCACAGCCAGTCCTTGCAGCTGATTAGCTGGGTAAATCCCTCCCATTGACCTGATTCCCAACAGCAATCAAGGCTCAACTACAAGAGGAAGTTGTACTCAGCCCACACAAAGGGCACACCTTTAGTACTGAACTTGGGTGATAGGGGAGGCTGTGCCACTGAATCCTACAGGACACCTACTACACTAGGTCATGCTACCAAAATAGGGAGTTATAGCAGCTCTACCTAGTACATAGAAACAAATGCGGGGAAGCTGCCAGAATGAGGAAACAATGAAATATGGCCCAAATGAAAGAATAGATCAAAACCCCAGAAAAAGAACTAAACAAACTGGAGATAAGCAATCTGTCAGATGCAAAGTTCAAAAGCCTGTTTATAAGGATGCTCAAGGAACTTAGTGAGGATCTCAACAGCATAAAAAAGATCCAGTTAGAAATGAAGGATACACCAATTGAAATAAATAACAATTTATAGGGAAGCAACAGTTGAGTGGATGAAGCCGAGAATCAAATCAATGATTTGGAACATAAAGAAGCAAAAAACAACTAATCAGAACAAGAAGAAAAAAGATTCCAAAAAAACAAGGATAGTGTAAGCAGTCTCTGGGGCAACTTCAAGCATTCCAACATTTGCATCATAGAGGTGCCAGAAGGAGAAGAGAAAGAGTAAGAAATTGAAAATCTATTTGAAAAAAGTAATGAAAGAAAAATTCCCTAATTTGGTGAAGAAAATAGACATGCAAGTCCAGGAAGCACAGAGAGTCCCAAACAAGATGGATGCAAAAAGGCCCACATTAAGACACATGATAATTAAAATACCAAAGGTTAAAGATAAAGAGAATCTTAAAAGCAGCAAGAGAAAAGCAGTCGGTTACCTACAGGGTAACTCCCATAAGACTGTCTGCTGATTTCTCAAACAAACTTTCCAGACCAGAAGGGACTGGCAAGAAATACTCAAAGTCATGAAAAGCAGGGACCTACAGCCAAGATTGCTCTACCCAACAAAGCTATCATTCAGAATTGAAAGGCAGATAAAGAGCTTCCCAGGAAAGAAAAAAAAACTAAAGAAGTTCCTCATCACAAATCATTATTATGTGAAATGCTAAAGGGACTTATTTAAGAAAAAGAGGATCTAAACTGTGAACAGTAAAATGGCAACAAATATGTATCTATCAACAATTCTAAAAAATAAACTAAGCAAACAAGAACAGAGAGAGAATCATGGATTACAGAGGGCATTTTTATGGTTGCCAGATGAGAGGGAGAATGGGTGAAGTGGTGAGGGGATTAAGAAGTACAAATAGGTAGTTACAGCATAGCCACGTGGATATAAAGTACAATAGAGGAAATGGAGTGGCCTGAGAACTTACGCGCATGACCCATGTACATGAACAATGGTGTGGGGATTGCCTGAGGGAGTGGGGAGTACTGGGTAGAGGGGGGGAAAGGGGGAGAAATTGGAACAACTATAATACCATAATCAATAAAATATAATTAAGGAAAAAGAAAAGAAACAGGGCTATATACATACAATGAAATATTATTCAATTTGAAAAATGAAGGAAATTCTTTTGTATGCTACAACATGGGTGAGCCTTAAGGACATTGCCCTAAATGAAGGAAGCCAGTCACATAAGGACCAATACTGCATGATTCCACCTGTATGAGGTACCTGGAGTGGTCAAACACTTAGAAACTGAAAGTAGAATAGTGGTGTCCAGGAACTGGGGGAAAAGGGAGAAATGGGAGTTGTTGAATGAGTGTAGAGTCTCAGTTTTATAAGGTGAGAATGTTCTAGAGATCTGTTGCACAAGAAGCTACATGTAGGTAGCACTACACTACTGTACTCTTAAAGATGGTTAAGATGGTAAATTTTATGTCATGCCTTTTATCACAATAAATACACATGTATTTATCACTATTACATATTTCATTATATGCATTATCACCATAACATGATGATATATTTTCTCCATGGTTACCTAGAAAAAGTGTCACTCTTTGCAGATGGAAAACCTTTGATACCTAAGTTGAATTTTATCTGCTTTGTAATTGTCTGGACATGGAGATTCCAGGGTCATGTGCCTCCTTTCATGGGCCCCCTCCCCTGAGGAGTGCTGCTTTGGGGACAAATGGGGTAATGTTGTTCCATGAGAGTACTTAGCCTTCACATGGGTCTTTAGTGGCTTCACCAGGGGGAGGCAGCCTTGCAGGTGGGTCTATCAGAAAATCAGGACCAGTCCGAACTAAAGCAGTGATGGGAGAGAAATGCAGAATGAGAAACGTTGTGTGTTTTGTGTTCCCAGGGGGAGAGCGGAGAGGCGACCGACGATGAGATGGCCACCCGAAAGGCCAAAGTGCACAAAGAGTGTCGGAGCTGGAGTGGTTCTGACCCTCAAGACATTAATGAACAAGAAGAATCAGGTAGAGCAGCAGCATATTCACAGCTGAAGCTTTTTTGAGGGAAAAATATGCATTTGGGTTTAAATTGTGATTTAAGGATGGTGGGCATTCTTAACATTCTTTATCCTGTTAAATACACTTACTTTTGTTTTAACTAGATGATGGAACCCAAAAGGTATTTCTGCAAGCACAGTGTACTTAGAAGAAAATTCTCATTACTTAACTTGCCATTATTAACAGGGAATATTAGCTATACAGATACAATTTGATGAGTCACACATGTGATTCTGAACCACAGCTGGATATTAGAGCTTTTAAAAAAACATGTGGATGCCTTGGCCACACCCCACGTGGTTCGGATGCTGTGGCTGGGATCTGTACGTTTTAAGCTCCCAGGTAATCCTCATGTGCACCTGGGTTGAGAACCCACCAGACGAGTCCGTTCTTCAGAACACTTGGATGCTCCCTGTGTAGAAATTGCCTGTACAGAGTGATTTGCTCAGACATTCAGAAGCATCTTTGGTTTTTATTTGATTTCTGAGGGAACGTGTAATTGGGATCATTGTCTCTTTTCTGTCTGTCCCTCTCACAGAGGTGAATGCCATCACAAGCCCGCCTAATCTTCTCCCTTCCAGAAGAGCCCACTCTCTGACCACGGCTGGGTCCCCTAACTTGGCTGCTGGGACGCCATCTCCCATCAGGCCAGTGTCCTCCCCTGTGCTGTCTTCAAACAAGAGCCTGTCCAGGTGGGGCCTTAACATGATGAAGCAGAAGGACGCTTCACGTCACTCGAGTTGTGTAGCAGGGGGGCTTCTCCCAGTGCCCTGTGAAAGACTGTCTCAACGTTTGACTTAACAATTACACTGAGAACTGAAAGACCCCAAATTTTTTAATGCTTTTAATTTTCTTTATTTTTTACTCCCATCTTCTCATATTACTATAATTGCTTCTAATTATGTGACACACCAACCCTTCAAAGGCCAATAGTAATAATGAACCTGACCCGAGATTCTCCAAATTAGCACTGTCCAGTATAGTAGCCACTGGCCACAGCGGAGGAAGTGGCTATTTAAATTAATAAAATAAAATGCAGTTCCTCAGTCACACTAACCACATCAAAAGTGTCTCATAGCCACAGTGGCTTGTGGCTACTATACTGAACAGTGCAGATACAGAATATTTCTATCATTGAAAAAAGTTATATTGAATGGCACTGCTAAGTGAAGAATAAGTTAAGTTTTAAAGTAAGCTGCTTGGCCCTTTGCTAATAGGTAAAATATATTTAACACTCTTCTCATATGTAACATATACATGTGTAGAGAAATGAATGTATTTTATAGCAATTTGGATATGTTTAGATAATTTCAAAGCTGGCATTATAGTAAATTATTTCATAAGGTCCATGCAAATTACACATTTGAAACAACACCCACCCTCTCAGAAGAAATAATATTAAAATGAAAATCCTACAAAGGAATCAGAGTGCCACACCATCTTCCACCCCACACTGAAGTTTCAGAAATGCAGAGATTCCAGACAGATCCAAGATAAAACAGGCACTCTACTTTATCAAAAAGAAGGGTGGGAGGAGGAAGTGGGTCCGTGCAGACATTGGCTTTGGAAACATTAATTACACACATACACACTACAGCAAATCATTTTTAAAAGGGAAGCATTCTTTTACACTTGTGAATAATGGACATAATAAGTTATGTGTTATACATTGGGAACTATATACTTGGTGAAACTGGGTCAAGGGTACATGGGAAATCTTTGTGTCACTCTTGCAACTTTTCTGTAAGTTTAGGTGTAACACAGTTAAAAGCTACAAAGAATCAGAATTCTGCATACTATATTTCAGCCTATACAGTATCCCAGGTAAATAAAATAGCCAAATACCTGGGATTAACCCGCCTTTCCCTTTATTTTAGTCATTCGTGAGCAGGAGAAGGAAGGACAGAGTAATGGAGGAAACTCTTGTTAAAGAGGTAGAAGTAGAGAAACTAACATGTCAGATGCAAGACCACAGGGCCTCCTGGGAGGGCAAGGGCCACAGCCCACCAAGTATTTGAAAAGAAAGAAAAGACAAGGCAGGAGAAGGAAAATCAGCCCAAATGCTGTTCAAGGAGAAAGCAAGACTGAGGGAAAGGGTGGGCAAATGGAGTTTCCTGAAGTCAGAGGAAGTGGGTGCCTACAGGCAGTGGCTGAACCGGGGACTAGAAAGAGGACAGAGAATTACTTGTTCAAATGCAAATGATAAACCACTTCACCGGGCCTTCTTCCTCTTCCTGAAACTCCACCGTCTGTTTCCCGTGGAGGGTCTATATTCTTTCCCTCAAAATAATATAAATCTAGCCTTTAGTAATACTCTAAACCTTCAGATGTCAACACAAAATAATTTTCCATGAGTAAACGTTATTAGCAGGATTGAGGGTAAACAGGCAATTCATTACAGTATTCTCTATACTTTCTTATATATTGAAGTATTTCTAAAGTGAAAAATAAAAGACAAAAACAAAAATAAAAGAAAGAGAAAGATACTGTTCACTGATTTGGTGAACAACCAGCCAAAACATTTCTCATACTTCCCTGTCAGGGAACCAGTGTAGAAAGTGAAAAAATGTTGTGAAATAACCGGCCTGAATTTTTTATCTAGTTGACAGATATTTTTATATTGAATGGATACATTCTTGGCAGGTGCAAATATAATCCTAGATAGAGTTGGCTTATTGCCATTCTTAATATTTTTCTGACTCACATTTTCCATTAGTATTAAAAACCCTTCCCTGTTTTTATCTAAGAACTCATTAAAAGAGGAAAAAGAGAAGACACTGATACATTCAAGATATTCTTAAATGTGTTTCTGTAATTCAGAATATAGGGGAAAACATGCATAATTTTCTTCAGGTTATAACTGAGTAATTTGGGGCTCTTTTTTAAATGATTTTTCTTCAAAGACACTAAATTTACATTTTTCTCCAATTAACCTGTGATTTCAAAGAACTGTTTTGATTAGTAGAAGTATATTAACCTCAACTTTATACCCTCATTAAATAGACTGTAAACATGAAGTGGTTTCAGTGTATAATGTTTTATATCTGACATAATATAGATTAATTTTGAGAGAAATGGAAATAGCCTCCACCTATGACTTGCAATCCACCGCTCTGGTCCTGTTGCTCACCAGAGAGTGTCCATTAGGGCAGAATGAGGGAAGCGGCCTCGTTCTGTCTGTCAAGGCCCTGTCTTTGTTGCAGTGCTTGGAGCAGCAGCAGCTGGCACGGGCGCATCAAAGGAGGAATGAAAGGCTTTCAGAGCTTCATGGTTTCCGACAGTAACATGAGTTTCGTTGAATTTGTTGAGCTGTTCAAATCCTTCAGGTACAGTATGCTTTCTTCTCTCCCCTTCTCAGCTCCACATTTTCACAGCAGTATTAAAAGGGGGACGTTCTCATTCCTCACCCAGTGTAAGGAGCCGCAAAGACCTGAAGGATCTGTTTGACCTTTATGCCGTGCCCTGCAACCGACTGGGCTCTGAGTCGGCCCCACTCTACACCAACCTAACCATTGACGAAAACACCAGTGGTCTGCAGCCTGACCTAGGTTTGTGTAACAATTGAATCTTTCTCTTTGAGACCTTTCTATCTTAAAAAACAGGATTAGAGAGCCTATCACACAAACCTTTAGCCTGTCCTACATGTTGTGCTGTTACCTGGGGCATGGTAAAGCATGTGGAGAATTTTTTCAAGGTGTCATTGGCATTTGAGATAAGGACTTTCGTCACTGTGTGGGTCTGTCCATGTATTTCAGGATATTTAACCAACAGAGTTCTCCAGTTATTCTGGCAGCCAAAATCCCTTTCCTGCTCAGTTCAAATGTCCAGTGGGTGTGTGGTGTGTCCCAGCTGAGAACCACCAGTCTCTCCCCTGCCTACAGGCAGATGAGTGCTCAACCGCAGGGTGGGAGTTGTCTACCCTTTAACAATGAGAGTCTTTAGTGGCCTTAGCATCCAGGACATTTTCCCAAATATGTAAACCAGAATGTCTAGTTCTACCCTACTTACCACCCCCACCCCACCAACACCCTCTATGCATTTGAAAGGCTATAACCTTTCTCTTCTGTTCTTGCTGGAAAATATAAACATAAAAAAGCTGTCCTCTTTCATGCAGTTGCTTTAATGCTAAGAATATTAACCTTTTTCAACTTTAGTCCTCAGATAGGTGCACAACTACAGATTAGTCAACCTGTTACACTTTTGAACAATTTAATAGGCTTTTTTTAAAGCAGTATTAGATTTACAGAAAAAGAGTGAAAAGCACAGAGTTCACATATACCCACCCCACACACACAGTTTCCCCTATTACTAATATCTTGCATATTTGTTTCTGGAAGCCAGTATTGATATATTATTATTAACCAAAGTCCATAGTTTACATTAGTGTTCACTGTTTGTGTTGTCCCTTCTGTGGGCTTTGACATAGTATAATGACATGTATCCACCTTTACAGTATTATACAGAATAGTTTCACTGCCCTAAAAATCACACCCACCCTTCTTCTGAACCCCTGGCAACCACTGAGGGTTTTTTATTACAGTCTTCATAGTTTTGCCTTTTCCAGAATGTCATATACTGAGGATCATACAACATGCAGCCTTTTCAGACAGGCTTCTTTCACTTAGCAATGCACATTTACGGTTTCATTATGTCTTTTCATGGCTCAATAGTTCATTTCCTTTTATAGCTGAATAATATTCCATTATATGGATTTAGCACCATTAATTCATTAACCTGTGGAAGGACTTCCTGGTTGCTTCCAAGTTTTAGCAATTGTAAATAAAGCTGCTGTAAATATTGTGTGTAGGTTTTAATGAACATATAAGTTTTCACCTTATGTGGGTAAACACCAAGGAGCACAGTTGCTGGATCATATAATAAGCCTATGTTTAGCTCCATGGGAAACTGCCAGACTGTCTTCCAAAGTGGCTAGAATTAAAATGAATGGCCACACCAAAGCCGGTGTCAGTGTGGAGTGATCAGAGCCTTGTTGGTGGGAATGTAAGCTGGTACAACCACTTTGGAAGGGAGTCGGGCCGTTTCTTACAAAACTAATCATATCTTACCGTACCATCCGGCAATTGTATTCCTTAGCATTTACTGAAATGAATGAAGACTTATGTTCACACAGAAACCTGCACACAAATATTTATAGTTACACTTTTAAAGTACAGAAAAACTGTAATTTTAAAGGTCCATCTTTAGTCTCTGAAAATATAAAAATATAAGTTATTCTCAAAAGCTCAAGTCCAAATTCAGCCTAAAATCTCTGAGTGAATGTACATTTAGTTCCCCTCTAACACCAAAGCTCATGGGCTTTCAAGTTCATCAATCTGGCTCTCTCTTAGTTTCTTTTATTTATTAATTGATTCCTTTTATATTCTTCTACTTTGGGAAGTTAGGAGTAAGCACTTAGTTTGATGGCTTGTTTAGACAGATTAGTAAAGAATTTCTCTAGCTTAATAAAGCCACAACACCATTATCTACCAGATGAACTTTGTGAAAGGTGCTGGCTAGTCTGTCCATGTTCTGTGGATGGTTCCGTTTCAGATTTGTTGACCAGAAATGTCTCGGATTTGGGGTTGTTCATTAAGAGTAAACAGCAGCTGTCGGACAGCCAGAGGCAGATCTCGGACGCCATTGCTGCTGCAAGCATCGTAACAAATGGCACTGGGGTCGAGAGCACATCCCTGGGCATATTTGGGGTTGGCATACTTCAGCTCAACGACTTTCTAGTGAATTGCCAGGGAGAACACTGCACTTTTGATGAAATCCTCAGCATCATCCAGGTATGTACCTCTTTCTTGTGAAAGAATAGTCAGACATACCTCTGACTATTCTAATTATGTTCTGCTAAATATGTACTCTTTCTATACTTCTTTTCAAAGACTCTTAAGTTTGGGGCAGAAATAGAAGGCTTTTTTTAATACCACATGCATGGGTTCTTTTTTAATATATAACTAACATAGGTCCCAAGCCTTTTGTTACTCAGTGACTATGATAAGCAGTCAGTATGTGATTCCTTCATGTTGTTCCAGCACATGCAGTAGAATTAGTAGTCTAGGTTTCCAGTCTCTTGGATCATTTAACAAATATGTGTCAGCTCCTCCTGTGGGCCTGGCTCTGTTTTAGGTCCTGGGAATAAAGCAGTAAATAAGATCAAGTTCTCGCCCTCACTACAGCTTACATTCAAGCAGGTGAGGCAAATGATAAATAAAGATACAGGGAGGGGCAAAAGTGGATTTACAGGTGAGAGTATGTGAAACACAGAGTTTATTCTTGTATTATTTATCAGTTATTGTATTATTTTCCATATGAACAACTGTAAACCCACTTTTGCCCAACCTATATAATGTAACTTCAGGTAATAATGGGTTCTGGAAAATATTGAACAGAATAAGGGGATGGAGTGGTGCCAGAGGTGACACTTGGGTGACACTTGGGCCCCGAGTGAGTAAGCTATTAAAGGTCTGAGGGAAGAACTTTCCAGACAGGGAGCAGCAAGCTCAAAGACCAAGGCAGGAGGGAGCTCAGAGTTTGTGAGAAACAATAAAAAAGCTGTGTCATGGTTGCCACATAAGCCAGAGTAACAAGGGTGGACGTGATTTCAGACAGGTAGGCAGGGGCCCAACCATCTAGGCATTTGGGCCACAGAAGGAGCTTGACTGATGTCCGTGAGAAATGGGAAGCTAATAGAAATTTTTGAGCAGGGAAGTAACATGACTTGATTGCTGTTTGTAAGAGGTCACTCTGACCACTGGAGAGTGAACTGTGCTGGGGAAGGAGTGGAAGCAGAGAGACTAGCAGGAAGCTTTTGTAAGTAACCCAGGCAAGACATGGTGACGGCTGCAGCTAGAGTGGGTAGGAGATGGGGGCGTGAGACAGTTCATTGTGGCTGCAGCACATGTAACAGAATTAGTTCAGGTTTTCAATTTCCCTTTTCAGTGGATTGAGAATCAGTGGATTAGCTCTCCAGCAGTTGGATTTGATCACTGGAAATATTTAAAATGTAAGATTATTCTCACACACTGAGTGCTCACTGTAATATTTTTTAGTACAAGCACCATACGAAGTGTTCTGTGGGAATCATCTCATTTCCCCTCTCACTGACTCTGTGGTAGCTGCTATTATTATCCCCCTTCTCACCTGAATAAACCGATACCAGTTGTTTTCATATAAATCAGCCTTAATCTTTTCTTTTGCTCTCCTTGTTCTCTTAAATAAATATGCTTTGTATAATAAACTCACTTATAACAAATGTTTTGGACTAAAAAACTACATCTTACCACTGCATAACTAAATTAGTTCAAATATTTGGTTTAGGTGTTTCCTGATGAAAACAGAACCGCTTTAAAAAATGATGTGGTGGCTTTTTTCCCCCCTCTTAGTTTCCTTTACCTAAATAACACTCTTTTTGTATCCCTTGCAGAAGTTTGAGCCTAGCATTAGTATGTGTCACCAGGGCCTAATGTCATTTGAAGGATTTGCAAGGTAACTTTTAAAATATATTCTGCCCATCATTTAAGAATATGTATTTTTCCCATACAATCTTAAGAAAGTTTGTTTCCTCCTAGGTTTCTGATGGATAAAGATAATTTTGCATCAAAAAATGATGAATCACAGGAGAACATTAAAGAATTACAGCTGCCCCTGTCCTACTATTACATTGAATCTTCACACAATACCTACCTCACAGGCCATCAGCTCAAAGGAGAATCCTCAGTGGAACTCTACAGCCAGGTACGGAGAATTCCACTTGGAATGTGGTCGTCTTTAAGCCTTATTTACATAACCCCCAAAGTCACAAAAACCTGACCCCGAACTCCTGTGAAGAACTTATGAACTACTACATGTGAAATGTGAGGAAGTATGATGTGTGGGAAAACAGCCTATGTACATACAGTTGTTTTCTTTCTTTCTTTTTGTTTTCTTTTTCCCCACTATCTATACTTAACCTTTATTCTGGGCCACCAAAGAAACAGAAGTATTTGTTTGAGACTCATAGCTTTTAGATCCTAGTTAGTCTGACCTACTCCTACTAAAATTAGATTTTCCCATGGGAAAGTGATCTAATCATTTTCCTACATGGTGAATAAATCAATATATTGTACTGGGAAAGCATAGTAGAAAATGCAACTCTCTATGAAGTTATTCCCAAAGTATTGGTTGTTTTGCTTTGCAATTTATTACACAAGCAATCCATCCCTATGGTAACTAACTTAAGAAAAAGAAATCTGCACAGACTGTAGGCTCTGTCCCCACACTTAATTCAAGGGGATGTTCTGGAGAACTCAGTAGGTTCTCTGGACTAGAAAGAAAGCACATCCTTTTGACCTGCACACCCAGCTATCAATGATCTGAATGTCAGTTGCCTCCTTGTTATGTTGTCTGCAAATTCCTAGTGTCTGCTGCCTGTTTTTGGAACTCCTACAAGGAGAAGTAATCAATCAGAAAGGAGGTAGGTTAGGCCCAGGGAATATTAGAGCATGTGGAGCATGTGGGAGGAGAGGGGAGTTCAAGTGTGAAAATTGCCACTGTATTGTTTACACAGGCCCAGCAGACCCGAGGTTCCTTTATTCTCCAGGTTAGTCCGGATAGTCATCAAAGCATGAGTCAAACTTCTGTTCCAAAGTTTATCTAGTATGGAATATGTGTTCTAAACTCTAAAATCTAAGCAACTTTATTATGAAATTAAGATGTCTTTAGTGATTTTCAAAACAGAAGTTTGGCCCAGGGGCCTCAGCTGCTGACACTGAGATAAGCAAGCAGTAGAGCAGGAAGGTCCCACATCTGCCCCCACTGCAGCTGGGGCATATTGTGCTGTACATATTGGCCCTGCATTTGCACAGAGAATTCCAAGGTTAAAGAAGTTTGAAATCGATTGTTCTCAGGAGCAAAAAGTTAAGGGAGAGAGAGAGAGAATCTCTCCCAAGAAAACAAGACCAATTCCTACTTCACTTTGCTATTTGATTTTAAAGTTGTTTTTTTAACTCCTTAACATTACAACCCAAGTAGAGATTGCTACAGCTTTTGAATAAGGCACAGAAACCCCTCAATAGATTTACAGATGTGATTAAACCTAGTATGAGTCTTCCTTTACTTTTATTTCTTACCACTCTCTTCTTCAGCCCTTCAATTACCTCCTAATGTTACTCTATGGGATAGAACGGAACTGAGGAAAAAAGCCCTGTTTTCACCTGGAATTTCCAGCTCTGGTTTTTCCTTTCTAGCCATACATGGAGACATTAAGGTGGACGTGCTTCCCAATACGGCAGGCACACCACACAGATAGAGCAGCCTTGTGTTTCGCTGTCATCCACACAGCAATTTTCAGCCTCAAACAATGTACCTCTAGAAACCCTAGCTGTAGGGAGAAACTGATAGCCTTGTGATTCTAGGCCAAAGAATAGCTTCTAGCTGGGCAGTTTGGTCACCCAGGAAGATTGAGTGCTGCTTGATGTGCAATGGGAAGAATCTAGGGAATATTTCATTACAAAAATATTAAAACAAGAGGGATTCCACTATCTGAGTTTTGTTGGAGAAACTCTAGTGGCCACTAGCCCCCAGTGTTGGAGTGCTATCACATAATTACGTGGATTTAAGGCAGCAGCTTGGCCCATTTGCAGATATATTCTGCTCTTGGTGCAGGTTACTCATTCAATACCCTTTCAAGACTTTCTTAAAAGATAGTTTACAAATAGACTCTATGGAGGAAGAGATTGCTACAAGTAAACATTACAGAGCTATACCCCCCACACACATGTCAGGAACTCTGCTTCCAACTCAAGGTCCAGGATAGCAAAAAGGTATCACTCCATCTGATTCATTGGTAGTGTTTGCTGAAGCACCTTGCTGAAGAGGTTGTAAGATAACATACCAAAGCTCAGGGAGCAAGTGTGCTGTAATTGATTGCTGATGTCTGCTAAGGGTATGGGAGAGGCGAGTTTATGGATTATTTGCCATCTCTGCTCTAGAAGCTGTTCTAGGATTAGACAGCAAGGCAAATCCTTGGTAACTCCTTGCTTATACTCTTCTTACATCAGTGCTCTCAAACTCATTTTCACTGGGGGCCACATTAGCCTTGCAGTTGCCTTCAAAGGGCCGAATGTAATTTTAGGACTATATGAATGTAACTACTTACATTCAGCCCTTTGAAGGTAACAGTGAAGTTGATATGGCCCCCAGTGAAAATGAGTTTGATACCCCTGTCTTACACACTCTATGTTCATAGCAAATATATTAGCCAGTGGCAGAATTTGGATCTAAATGGAAAGTTTGACTCTGATTGGCTTTCTATAAATGTTTGGACAGTTAATTAAGGAATTAATAGCCTCATTTCCTCTGTCCTCTGGCATCACCTCTACTGACAGCTGCCTAGATGGAACTCCAGCCTGGCTCTCTCGTTTCAGAATGTGCCATGTATATATAGGTCCCTTAAGGGGCAAAAGTTGCTGGGACAATAGTCAAATGCTTTTCCTATCAAATTTGACTTTCCAGTGGTATTCACCTCTGGTAAGGACTCTTTCCACCTTAATCTGTTCTCTTGATTAATTGTGGCCTTTGGCCAAGATGCAATATTCATTTTAGACCACATTCCCTTCTGCTTTAGTCCTGAATGTGAACACTGGTGTATAGAATCATGTGCTGGATTTAATTCGAGACCTTGTTGCCATTTGCTCATCTGGGGTGGATTTCTTCCCTGATCACACAGGTCCTCCTGCAAGGCTGCAGGAGTGTAGAGTTGGACTGCTGGGACGGAGATGACGGGATGCCCATCATTTATCATGGACACACACTGACAACCAAGATCCCCTTCAAGGTAAATGCTTCGTGACTTAGTTTAAACCAACTCATAAACAGTCATTATCTTCATTTGTCATTTAAATCAGTGACTCTACCAGATGACACCTTAGGTCCGAGGTTCTTGTCCTTGCTCTAAAGACCCCACAAAATTGTTTACAGTATTGTGTAAGATTCACACATGGTCACTTTTCTGAGAATTGACGTAAAACTCTTATTAGATTCTCATTCAACCAAAGTTTAGTTATCACTACCTTAAATAGTTTTCACATAATAACACTTTGTTGTAATGTTTACATCATATGATGATATATATAAAATTCAGGTGCTGTTCCTTTGCTATATGAATTAAAGGTCATTTGTCCTGGTGTCCTGCTAACAGAGGACAACATCATATATTGAGAGATGATACAATAATTAACCTCATAAAGTAATGAGAATTGGTTCCACTTGGGGAATTAGTCACCCAGGAAGACTGGTCTCATTGGATCATTATTTCAAATTCTAAGTAGTTTATTAGTTCACTGTGTAATTACAATCTTCATTCAGAGGGTCTTTGGCTGTGTAGTATCCTTTTTCTCTAAACTGTGGCTTCCCTGGGAAAGAATATTGTTATTTCTTAAGCCAGGCAGTGAAAGACAAATACCATATGATCTCACCTGTAAGTGGAACCTAATCAACAAAACAAACAAGCAAGCAAAATATGACCAGAGACATTGAAGTAAAGAACAAACTGATAGTAACCAAAGAGGAGGTGGTAGGGGATAATGGGTGGAAAAGGGGGAAGAGTTGTATAAAGGAACATGTATAAAGGACACCTGGACAAAACCAAAGCGGGGTAGGATCAAGGGTAGGAGGTGGGGATGGCTGGGGTGGGGGGCAGTGCTGAGGGGAAAATGGAGACAACTGTACTTGAAGAACAATAAAAAATGTGAAAAAAAGAATATTGTCATTTCTGTCACAATTGGAGATGATGTCTAAAACACATTTTGTCTCTAATTCATTTTCCTGTTCAGCCCTCTTAAAACTCTTGTGCTTTACACTGAGGGCACGAGGAGTTGATAATCGTCTTTCCACATGCACATAAATATATGTGGTCTATGACCATTGTTGCCTCAGATAGCTTATAAACTCCTTGGGAACAGGAAAGTATTTTATGCCTACTGTTTTTGGTGCTGTAACTAAAACAGTGTATTTTGCCTGCAGTATATATAATATACATATATTGCTTTGTTAAATTCACCATGCTAATAACTGTTCCTTATAGTAGGTGAACAAAATTCAGTATGATCAGTTTAACGGCTTTATGGAAAATAGCCTTATCCTCTTGCTTAATTTGAAAATACAAAAACCACTTTGGCCAGAGTCTTCTGAAAACAGTAATTTAGATGCTTTCTGAAGCTCTAAGTACCTTGCCTTCTGACATTCTGGACAGATATCTAATGAAATATCTAATAAAACAGACTCTGATGAGCTGTTTTGTCTCTCATAGGAAGTGGTTGAAGCCATTGATCGCAGTGCCTTCATCAACTCTGACCTGCCAATCATCATATCAATTGAGAACCATTGTTCATTGCCTCAGCAACGAAAAATGGCAGAAATTTTCAAGGTAAGAGACAGGATGATATCTTGGCCTTTGTCTTGCCATTTCTGTTGAGTTCTATGTGGATCTTCAGTGGACCACACCACAGCCGGACCTCAGCCGTGAAGCATGTAGTTTAGGGTCTGTCAGACCTGAGAAATGGGGGTGCCCTGGAAGCTTGGGCTTTCCAGGATAGTCCATCTTTTCATCTGGAGTAATAGAAGCATTGTTCTGAGTTCTCCTTCAGAGATAAGGAGAGGCTGACTCTTCATTGCTTCTGGAACCGCAAAACAGGGGTGCCAGGATGTTCCCTATCTGCCATTTGTAAAAAAGCTGAAAATATCTCAGGGCAAATAAGTCTAATTGTCTCATGGCTCACACCACAGATGCAAAATGGGGCAAAGAGCTCAAACTGGCCACACCAGTTGCTATGTTAACACTTAGCTCTTCTTCCTACACAAGGAAACTATAATGCAGATTTAGGAGCAAATATTCCATTAGACTTCCCCCTTCCTCCACTGGCAGAGGCATTTGTGGAAACAAGTCTCTCAGTGGGAGGGAGGGACACAGCCTGCAGGCAATGTTCTCAAACACTAATGCCAATAAAACTAATTAGCCTTTCTTAATGTCTTTCCTTTGCCATCATCTAGAAGCATGGTCTCTAAACTTTTTTGATGATATACTCCTAACAGTAAAACACTAAAACATGTATTCCTGTTGTGTGTTTGGCTTATTTCTAAATTACGTGCATATCCTACTTGCTAACATATTTTATATATTATTTAAAACATGCAAAAAGTAGAATATCAGAGGGAATAACAGGAAAGATAAACAAAAAATAACTTTTAAATACTGTTACTTATTAATGATAGAAAAACCTTTGGCTTTCATAAAAAATTTTAAAATGAATTTATTATTTATTTTCTAAAGTTTTGATGTGATTAAATATGCTTCATTATTTCTGAAATTTCAAATCTTCTGAGTCAGGAGATTTGTCCTTGCCCTCAGGGACCTTCATGAACAGCTCCTGACATACAGACTGAGTCTGCCTTGCCGACTGAGTGAGGGAGCCATTTTCAATCCACACATGAAATATTAATAAGCTTCCATTTTTGTTCCTTTTTAATTAAGAATAACTAAAACTTGAAGTTGCCATATTTCCTCCCCTCACCCCAGTGGATCATGCTGTGCCTGCCCCTGCTGCCCACCTCCTGGAAGGACACACATTCCACTTTTGAGTGCAAGCCCCAAAGTCCTTGTGAGATGGTGTGTGTGGTCCTCTTTACCAGACAGGTGGTGAGCTCTCCCCATTACCTTTCAGCTGTGTCCCTGCTCCATGCTCACTTCAAGTTTTCTATCCTTTTGACTTCTTACCCACACCTGGAATGGGCCATATTCTACAAACCACAGCTTCTAAAGGAGCCTCTGTTTTCCTTACTACACTAGACCCCGGAGCATCATTCTCCTAGAGAGTCAGAGCTGGCCCCATCCAGAGAATGGCCTAGACCTCCCCTCCTTCTAACCACCTCCCTTCCTCCCAGTAAGAAACTATTGGGAGGAAAGGGGGGACACCCTTTTTCCTACTTCTTCTTCCTAGGATTTTAAAAACAAGTCACTGGACTAACATAATTGAAATTTAGATAAAAGGCACTGGTTCTGTGTTTTCCTTATTCTTTTTAGACTGTGTTTGGAGAAAAACTGGTGGCTAAATTCTTATTTGAGAGTGATTTCTCAGATGATCCCATGCTTCCTTCACCTGACCAACTTAGAAGGAAGGTGCTTCTTAAAAATAAGAAGCTAAAAGCTCATCAGACGCCGGTGGATATCTTAAAGCAAAAGGTACTCTTCTCTTGTTAAAGAGGTTATTGGTATGCTATGGGCCCAGAACAAAGAAATTAATGTTATTCTAAGCTTTTAGATGACCTGCTGGAAAACCAAGATTTGAACATTGAGTTTCCTTGAGTGATATATTTAATATTTGACTTTCCATTTTATAGACCAATAAGTATTCTCATCCCATTCACCTAAAATTTTATTTTGTGAAATTGAGCTCCCATGTAGAATGTACTTGTTATTAAATTTATTCTAAGTGGAACAATGTCTGACTCTTGTCTCTGAGCCTGGGCTTCATGGTTGTCAATCTTATGGTGGCTGCCACAATCCCCTGTAGAAAGAGCCTCCTGTTGGGAGACTACCTAAACCTGGGACTGTGATCCTGAGGTCAGAGTGGAATCCTAGTAGCAATAGCCCTGTGGCCCCTGCATGGCAGTTGGCACAGGGTATCACTGTGGCTTGTGGACTCCAAAGAACTCACATGCCTGCCTCACCCATGGAGATCTGTACCCCAAGTACCACAAACCTACCTGTGTAGGAAGGCCCTGAGTCCAAGGATCCCTGAAAAAGTTTAGTCCAAGACCACTGAGTCCATATGCCAGGTTGCGCTTATTTTTCCCACAGAATGACAGCTGCCAAAACCCTTTGTCCTATTTAGGAGGGCACTATTGGCCCTAAAATACCACTTTTGAAACTTAAAGCAACCACAAGTTGCTACACCAACCTCAGCACCCTGAGGGAGTGGAATAATGCAGCTCCAGCAGCAGGGACAGCCCAGAGCTAAAACTAGACTGTGCCTGTGGGTATAATTTCCTTCTGTGCCATCATCTGCAAGCCTCCAGGCCCTATTCCAATCCCGCTTTAGTGGTTCTCAGAAAACAGAATTCAACAGAAGGAGTCTTTTATAATTATGAGCCCAGCAAATTTGGAACCTTTGTCCTAAGTCATTAATAAAAATGTCAAGTTGAATTGAGTCAAGTGCCACTGTGACCTAGTTCAGTAGTCAATTTGAAGCAATCCTAAAATGGTCTAATTTGTACAGCTCATGTGTGTAGCATGATGTTGGAGAAAGAGCACTAAGCAGGGAGCTGAGATACCAGGTTCTAGCCACTGGCTCTGTCAGAAACTCACCATGTGACCATGGAACAATCTCTCTGGCCTCCGTTTCTTTATCTGTAAAATGAGAATGTTATGGTAGCTAGCCTTAAAGGACTCTCCTGACACTAAAATCTCACAAAATCTCTGTCCAGATTAATCACAAGACCCCTGTCAGAATGCAGACGGCTCCGTAAACATTTGCTAACCCACTTTGCAGCCTCCATTTCCAGTGTTTCTTGCCATTTTAGAACGTTAATGATTCTCCCATGGGGCCTCTTGGAGCCTGCTGTTATCTGCTGTTCTAAAGAGTACCAGGGTGTTCTCAGATTGTTCAGCTCACCCACAATAAGACCAGGTGGCCCAATGTCCAGGCTGAGTTAGGGGCTTATGTTATAACACCTGGTAACCTCAGTGATTCACCAACGGCCCAATTGCTTCCCTTGGGGTGGGGGAGGAAGGTGAGGCCAGAGGTCCCATCATCTTTAGACTTAGCCTTCTGAGCAGAAAAGCAGGTGTTCACAGAAAGGACCCCAGCAGATCCAGCCCAGCCAATCTCTACTGATCAGGTTTCCCTGACTAGAGCAGCTCAGGATTATCATGGATTATCTAGATTTATGGTCATCAATTTTTTTTTATGCTCAAGTATCCCTTAAAAGAATTTCTAAGACTATGTACCTCTCTCATATGCTTTCCCCCTCATACATTTATAGGGTGACATTAAACATTGTACCACAACTATAGTTACAAAGAATATATGTTCAAATATATTATTTATTATGCGTAAATTATATACAAATATAATGTACAGAAACAGTCCTCAATGTCAAATAAATGAGCCCAGTCAGCCAGACTTACGTTTGGTCAGAAAAAAGTCTTACTTTATTTTTTTAATTCAGGTAAGTATTGTATTATCATTTCTGTGATGACTATCTCACTTTTGAATTTTAACTCTATGATGGATGGATGGATGGATAGATGGATGGACAGGCAGACTAAAGCAGGAAGGGAAGGGAAGAAGGATAGGTAGATGGATAGATAGACAGTCTGATAGACACACAGACAAGACATGGAGCCTTGAATGTGTTTGGGACCTGGATGAAATAAGATACTCCCCTCTTCGAGTTTCTCAAGACTCTTTCAGGAGCTCCCCATTCTCAACCGTCACCTCATCTCAAGCATCATAGTAAGGTTGTTGATTGATAAGTGGGAGTTACTTTCTTTTGTAAAGTAGGAGAAGAGCAATTATGAAAAGAATATGGGAAGGGAGAACTAGCCAACCATAAACTTGTTCTTAGGCAAGCATGTGTTTAAGAATACACATAGCACTAGCCTGCAAACCAAAGTGTTGCCAGTTGGATTCCCACTCAGGGCACACACCTGTGTTGTGGGTCAGGTCACCAGTGGGGGATGTGTGAGAAGCAAGCACATATCGATGTTTCTCACCCGATCTCCCTCCCTTCCTCTCTGTCTAAACATAAATAAATAAAATCTTTTTTTTAAAGAGTACACATAGATGTTGAAAATCTTGAATCTAGAAATTGGTTTTTAAGTGTACATACCTGCATATCCCTAGAAGTCTTTGTAAACCCTAGAGGTACATGTTACCTTGTTTGAAGATTACACACAGCTCTAGGCCAGGAGTTACAAATCAGCCACCTTCAGGGGCCAGTCAAGAAACAAGAAAATATGAGGAGCCAGATGGATAGTGTATGTGACAGTTGGAGTGGTGAGGACAGCAGTGGATCGTGCACACACTCATAAATGAACAGCTCTAATTACATTCTTTTTAAAACACTGCACCAGCCAAATGTATCTAGTCTGGAGGTGAAGTTGGCCCCGAGGGCCACTGCTTTGCGACTTCTGCTAGGACTGCATTTGTTCAGATATTCACTCTCAGAACTGCTTCAGAAGGTCTGGGATTTACTTGGGTTCCAGAGGCTATATTATAAAGTCACTTGACTACAGCTGACCCTTGGACAACATGGGTTTGAACTTTGTGAGTCCATTTATATGTAGATATTTTTCTAATTAATACTGTAAATGTATTTTCTCTTCCTTATGATTTTCTTAATCACATTTTCTTTTCTCTAGCTTACTTTATTGTAAGAATACAGTCCATAATACATATATAACACAAAAAATACATGTTAATTGGCTGTTTATGTTATTGGTGAGGTTTCCCGTCAATGGTAGGCAGTTAGTAGTTAACTTTTTGGAACGTCAGAAGTTATACTCGGATTTCAACTGTATGGGAAGTCAGCACCTGTAACTCCCGTGTCGTTCAAGGGTCAGCTGCACAATATTAGCCTGTGTTCTCGAATGTCTGGCCCTCCTCAAATGCTGCATCACTGACTCACCACCCAGCACTGGGAGCTTGTTCCTCTACAGCACTGTTCCTCTGTGCCATTGTCTTTACCCAGCAACTACAGCTGCCCTGTGCGTACCTCTGTGGTCCTCAAGATGTGTTTGAAGGTTCTTTGGGCAGTTGCCTTTCCTGTCCTGCACACGATCACTTGCAGTCATTATGCAGCCTCCACTCCGCTAATAAATAGATCGTGTTGTTTCAGAAGTCTCCTTTATGTTGAGCCCAAATCTTCCTTCCTGTTCCTCCTACTCGTTGGCAGTGCTTCTCCCCTCTGCAGCTGCATAGAATAATTGCATATCTAGAAAGCTAGCATGTGTCTCCCCACCAGTTCTCTCTCCTCCAAGCTAAACATTCTTGTTGTGTCAACTGTCCCTCACAGGATATGGCTGCTAAGATTCTTCCCTTTTCATTAAGAATGTTTTGGATAGTCTTAAATTTGTAAATATTCTTGAATTTGCCAGTCTTAAAACGTGATTTCCAGAGCTAAGTCAGCACTCCAACTGGGGTCTGACAGCATGAGGACAGTGAAACCGTTACTTCTCTTAATTTGAACTTTATACCTCCATTAATGCGGCCTAGAACTACTCTCACTTTAAAAATTCTTTAGTGATATATTTTAAAAATAGAGTATAATTAAATAAAATAAAACGTGAGAACACCTCCAAAAAAATAAAAACACAAAATCTTTAGTGCACACCAGGCTCCTGTTGAGTTTGTGGAAAACAGAAAGAGTTCTGTTATTTTCACAGGAACTGTTCTTATGCCTCTTCTCCCCATTTTCCAGGTTCACGGTTAATTTTAACCTTTCATGTGCAGGAGCCTCACATTTATCTTGTTAAATTCAGTCTCCTCGATGTTGATATGTTGTTGCAGCATGCAAGGTTCTTTGTGAATTTTGACATCTATCATCAATGTATTTACTGGCAGTTTTTTTCAAATTGTGCCTTCATTCCAGGCTGCCCTTAAACCAGGCTGCCAAGTAGAGAGCGCTGTGGCCCTTCTCACAGGACCTCACCAAAGTTTAGTGCTTATCTCTCCTGGCTGGTGCTCCCGTCTCCTGCAGCCCACATTTCTCCAGAGCCACCTTCAACCTCTTTATAGAATAGAAAACTGAGGCTTGCCTAGACATTTATGTGACTTTCTCAAAGCCACCCAGCTCCTAGTAGCAGAGCCAGGATTCAGATTCAGGTCCTGAGGAAAGACTTTTTCAAACACAACTCAGAAGTCAGAATACATTGATGATAATCACCAGAACAATTTTTTAAAAACAAAGATGTTTAGGTCTGGAATCTGCCCAATGAGGTCAGAATTTTCAAGGAAGCTCTGGTGATCTGTTTATTTAAAAATAATCCTTATCATCCTGGAAGTTTGGAAACATCACTTATCTGCTGTTTCCAAGAAAGTGAGTTACCTTACCCAAAAAAAAATAGAGATTAGTGTGTGGGAGGTTTGTCAGCAAAACCACGCTAACTCTTCCTAACCACCTCCTTATTTCCTGTGTTCTCATAACCAACTAATTAGTAATCCAGTCTGAAATTTTGTCAGGTAACTTGGCGCTTTCCTACTATATAATTTCCACAATTTACCTCTTCTTCCTCTTGGTAAAATGGGACAAAGGAATCCCATTTCCAGTTTTTTAAGGCCACTTCCAACCTGGTTTCCCAGGGAGTTTTGGCAGTCATACCAGTGAGGTTTTTCAGTTATCTGGCAGGTTGTGGGTGTGTACCTGGTAGTCTACTCACACCATGTTGTCTGGATGAATGTCTAGAGCTCCAGTGTGGTCAGACCCAGCCACTAAGTCAGAAGGCCTGGGCCATTTCCGTAGAAGGAACTTAACTACCCTCAGCAAGGATGGGCTGACTCAGAGGGGCATCTTTGAATCCCTCCCTCTGCCTCAAGCTCTTGCTGAGGCTCTTACTGAGCCTCCCTATTTACACTTCACCAGGTCTCCCGTATTCTGTCTGACCTTGGCCTCCTGAACTCCAACCCGCTAGTTCACACTAGACAGTAGGCACTATGTTAGGCTCTGAGGGAACAGAGCAGAGTAATACATGGTTCCTGCCAAGACCCATCTCCTCATCTGCCCCTCACTCTAACCCCTGACCTGTCTCTGAATTGCTTTCATTCAAGGGCTAGGGTCCTGTTGTTCTGCCTCAGAATAAGAAGGGCATGGCAGAGAATAGGGATGTCAGCTCTTGCCTGTCCATTTGGCCACCTCTCCCATATTTCTTGCACTGGTGGAAATATGGGGGCATCTAAGGACCTTGGCACTCACTTTCTAACATTTGCTAGTCACGGGTCTTTGTGTGGCGTCTCTCCAAGCGTACAGTTCTCACATTCTTCCACCAGTGGGCCAACCGGGCTCTTCGCACCATCATTCCAGTTGGCTCCACCTTGAATGCTTGCTGCACGGGGGCCCTTCTTCTATCTGTGACAAATACACTTGTGTTGCGCGTGGGTCACCGGCCAGCAGTGACCACGGCACACTGTGGATGGCTCGACAATACGCGAGAAAAAACACACATGCACAGAGACAAACCAGTTTCTGTGGGGAAGTAGGGACAGAATGGCCACCCCCCCTAGTGGGGAGCGCGCTGATTTACCGTCCATACCTGCTTTTATTAGGCTCATTTTGCATAATAACTCAGGTAACATACAATACTCATTAGGGGAAGTAAGGAACATATAAAACAAAGAACTCTGCCGGTCTATTGAGTTGGGGGGTCAAAGAGCTGTAAGGCTGAGGAACAAACTAGCTTCCTCCTAAGACCCTCCTCATTCAACTAAGAGCATTCTTGGACAAAGAAGGTTTCACAGTAATTTACATGTTCTTTCTTAGGCCCGATCACCCCCGGGAAATCCGCACTTCCCAGTACCGAACTGTACTTCCCCGTCATTGTTTCAGGCTTAGGTGGAGCGCGGGAACTAAGGCCACCGAGAGATAAGGAGATTTTCTTCCAGACGCTGAGAACTCAGACTTTGTCAGAGCCGAGGAGTGAGGGTCCATCACCCCCTTTTGCTGCAGCCCCCCAAGTCCTTCTTTTGGGGGGGCCTCCCAAAAGTGATCGTGCCTGGCTTGGGTTGTTCCCCCCGTGGGGAATCTTACCCGTCTTTGGCTAACCGACCAAGCTTTTTTGGGGTTCGGCAGCAGAAACAGCATTACTGCCAGGGAGATAAGCCTTTTTTCTCCTTGCCGGCTCACGGTTCCAAGGGCGTTCCCTTAGCCTAGCCTAGGCGGGGGTCTCAGCTTCTAATACCAGTCAGGGCGGTTCCCAACACACTTGCATTCGTATCTCTCTTGTGTCTCGAGAACATTCCCTGAAGCTTTGAAGAACATTAATCCTATGAGACACTGAAAAAAAATTAAAATTCCCTGATTAAATAAGCATGGGAAGTGCTGTACTGGAAATCTTGGACAAATCACGATGCCCTTCAGCATGTTAAGTAAAGGCCATGGGAAGCTCCGTAGCAGGAATGTGTTCCGGTTTCTTTAAGCTGCTGTTTCCAAGCTTCCCTGTGTTTTGTGGTTACTGTTAATTGTCAGTTTTTACATAACAGCCCATGTTCCACAAACCCACTTCGAGAAATTGCTGCCTAGACAATGTTCAGTTATGCAGAGTGGATATAGATATAAACACAGCCTAAACAGTATCTTCCTTAATGTACATATTTTTATTATAAAGGTAATATGACCACAATTCAAGAAGTTTAGGGAATAGAGAATTATTTTAAAATATGCATAATTCCAAAGTCACAAACAACCTGTATTAAAAGGATTTTTAACCCTGGTAATATCCAGAAATAAAACTCAGGGGTTCATTGAGCTTCTATGAAAAAAAAATGTACATGTTTATTTTCACTAACCTGTAGTTGAAATTTAGCATTTCCTTGGATTATAAATATAGGGAAGAAACCACAGTGATATTGGCAAGTGCCTGTTTCTATTTGTCACCAATAGAAATAGCAGGTTTTTCATATTATATCCCAATTGTTGCTAATATCTCCAAGAATTATGTGAAGTCATCACTATTTCAAAAACATTACTTGGCCTACCATTATATATGGTTTTATTGCGTTAATAAAGAAACACACATTCCTATTGCACAATTTCGTTTTATTAATACTTGATAACTATTATTCAACATTTTTTTTCCTTTGTAATCTTATATATTTGGTTTCATGCATTTAAACGTCATTCTGAGAAGAGATCCTACCTTACCAGACTGCCAGAGGGGCCTGTGCCACAAAAACAGGTCAAGAATCCTGCTGTATTTACATCTAATATTTAGCCTTTTATGCATGTACTTATATCATTATGAAAGACATACAGATATTGAACAAAGGACATAGAAATGTACAGGGATGGGCAAAAGTAGGTTTAAGTTGTTTGTATGGAAAAAGACATGCAGGTTATGATTAATACAGTAGCTTTGTCAACTCAAAAGAATGTCACAATGTAACTGTAAACCTACTTTTGCCCACTCTTTTATAAATATTTTTATAGATGCACACATATATATTTACATATATAAAAATTATGTACACACATATAAATTTTCCTGTATTTTCAATTATTTTCTTATGCTAGGTGTCCAGACCTATATTTATTCTTGTGTCCTATGATATTCCCTTGCAGTAATTCTAGTCAAATATAGAGGCACATGAACTCCCTAGCAGCACATAGCAAGTTTTTGGAAAGTTTCTAAGCCTATTTTATTAATCTGATTGATGTTTTAGATAAAGTCTATTGAAAAAACTTTATTTAAACCAACAACAATTCTTTTGGTCTCTCCATCCATAGAGATTCGGACATTTTTCTTAAGGTCAAAGGTCTTTGATATTATTTTAAGAAGGAAAAAAAATGGTCTCTTAGCAGAGATTTACTTTCCCAAAACTGATGGGCTGGTTCACTTCATTGTTTGGGATTGATGGTGATTCTCTGAAGCACCAAGGTTTCTCCTGGAGGGTTTGCCTTGGGGAACCACAATTTATTGTGGTTTTTCTAGAAGTTCCAGGATTCCTCTTGCAGAGATGTTAACATTCACCCAATGATTAACCTTGTATTTCAAGTAAATTTAGATTTTTGTCCTTTCCCCAATGAATCAAAATAGGATAAGCCACTTTTACTGACTGATGTAAGCATGAGATGGTCATTTTGAAAGCTGTAAGTTAAGGTTCACTAGCTCACCATCTGCACTCTTTAATTATTGATATCTTTCAGGCTCATCAGTTAGCATCCATGCAAGCTCAGGCCTATAATGGAGGGAATGCCAACCCCCCACCTGCTAATAACGAGGAGGAGGAGGATGAAGAAGACGAGTATGATTATGATTATGAATCCCTCTCTGACGGTAAGAGAAACAGACCCTATGCTGTGTGCAGGGAAGTGCCTGGATGATTTTCTGTTGTTTTTTTGCGGGGAGAGGGAGATTGTCTTTTTTAAAAAAATAAGCCTGGCATTCCATAGACCAACAATACAGGTTGTTGTAATATAGTGTCCAATAGTCTGAATCCCATCGCTTAGTGAAGAGGACCAAGTTAGCTACTACAGCCACCACTCAAGGAAGGAAGAGGAAGGTGTGGGAAGCAAGACACGGGTCATTCCCAAATGGATTTCTAAAGGAAGAGGCGAGGATGGGGTTTCACTGCTGTAAAGAAGCCCCATTCTCACCTTTCAGGTTCTGAACTGACGGATGCTCTTGGCAGGAACTGTAGACTGTGGCTGAATCTTTGCTGTCCCCTGCACCACCTGCAGGGGGCAGCATCACGTTTCTGTACTCTGCTCCGTCCTTGCACTCCTGCTTCCTAGGAGTATGGAAACGAAAGAAGCATCGTTTCCCTACCCCACTACCCATTTCTCACATTACTAAGCCAACGAGACATTTTCTTCTGGCTCCATTGAAGGGAAAAAACATGGGTGCTGACTAATGGTGCAATATAAAAAAGTCACATAAATGATGTTATCTAGAGATTACAGATAAAGGATTCTTCTTACATGAGAATTAAATTTCAAGTGCATTTTGTTTGCACTAAATGAGTGTTGTTTGTTATAGATTGCAAAATGTTTCCTCAGGTACCATTGCTGATGGTAAACTGCTTTATTTTGGCAACTTCTGGAAGACAAAGTGTAACAAGGAAAATATGCCAAAGTTCCTATTTATATAAACATTATGTATGTAGAATATGTTACTTCTCTGCAGGATAATTGTTTTGCAAATATGCAGATTTGTACAGACCAGCAACCATTTACCACTGACATTAAGACAGCCAAGCTGCTTTCCAAATACCTGCTTCTCACCTAGCAGAACTGTCTCCTCGTCATGTTCAGTTCATGAACTTCCATCGTGGCCAGCAGTTACATACAGTCTCTTTGTGCCCCACCCCTCGAATACAATACTAGTCTGTCCATTTTTTAAAGTAAAGTATAGTTAACATACAATATTATATTAGTTTCAGATAAGCAACACACTGACTCAACATTTATATTCCTTATGATATGATCACCACAATAAGTCCAGTAACCATCTGTAACCATACAGTGGTACTAAGATTAATACTATTTTTTCTATGCTGTACATTACATCCCTGTGGCTTTTTTAAAGTACCTGGAGGTCTGTGCCTCCTTTTCCCCCTTTTCACTTGTCCCCCACGCCCTTCCCTTCTGGCAACCATCAGTTTGTTCTCTGTATCTATGAGCCTGTTTCTGTTTTGTTTTGTTTTGTTTATTTTCTTTTTTTTCTTTTTTTTTTTTTTAAGATTTCACATGGTCTTTGTCTTTCTCTGTCTGACTTATTTCACTTAGCATATTACTTTCTAGGTCCATCCTTGTCACTGATGGCAAGATTTCATTCTTTTTTTATGACCGAGTAATATTTCAATGTGTGTGTGTGTGTATCTCACATCTTTTTTTACCCATTCATCTATCCATGAGCATTTAGGTTGCTTTTATATCTTGGCTATTGTGAGTAATGCAGCAATGAACATAGGGATGCATATACATGTTCAAATTATTGTTTTTGTTTTCTTCAGGTAGATATTCAGAAGTGGAATTGCTGCGTCTGTTTAATATTTGACCTTAATAATAGTTGATTGCTTCATATATCAACTAAAAACCAATTTATTTGACTTGAAATCCCACCAGATAATACAAGGGGCCTATTCACTAATGGAGAGGTCAAAAGAGGGGAAAAAAATGAAAAAAGGTCAAAGTAATTCTTGTATTTTTTTTTCCTGAAAAGCTGTGGGAATATGAATATTTTTGTATTGACTTATCTTTCCCCATGGGTTCCTATGACAGTCATGGTGATGTTTTCCTATAAAAGAACAAATTTATTCAGATAAGAAATGAAAATCACACTTAAGATATCAACCAATCCAGATGTCATTTGCTTTTGTAAGAAGTTAGTGCACTGGAAGGTAAATTCACTATCATAAACCATCATGTGTATTTTCTGTACTTTTGTAACGAGGAAGGAGATGGCTTTTCTTAATTATTAGTATTATTATTGTAGGTGTTTTGATATGCAAATAACAAAATGAACAGGTAGGGGGAGGATGTTTCTGGTTTACAGACATACCTCAGAGATAGTGCAGGTTGGGTTCCAGACCACCGCAATAGAGCAAGTCATAATCTTTTTGCTGGTGGAGGATCTTGTAAAAAAACACAATTTGTGGGAAAAAAATGCAACATTAGTAAAGCACAATAAAATGAAGTATGCCTGCATTTTCAGGAGAGTACAGTTTAAACCCTACCCCACAATATGTCTATAATAGTTTAGTGTTTCTTTAAGACCCACATGTGCTGGGATGAGATATGCACAGAAAGGGGGCCCCACCAGGTTCTGCCACCATGGACAGGAGACTTGGGCATTGTCCCTTCACCACTCTAGGCCTCAGCCCTCCCATGTGTAATGAGACGGTTCTGTTCCATGTTGACTGATGTTCTCCCTCCTTCCAGCACTACCATCTAGGATCTACAACACTTAAATCCACTGCCACCACATGAGTATTTCCCATTTCATTAGTAGATTCCTCTCCCTGGCTGGTTCTCAAACAGGCCTTATCATTACGCTGTGACTTGTTTAAGCTTGTCCTATTCAGGCTTCTCTCTGCTACCGTTGAGTACCCTGTCAGTCCTGTACCTTTGGTGGCGGTGTGTGTCGCCTCGCTCATCTCTTCTTCCCTGTGCCACCTTCACTTTGTCCAGCTGAGATGAGAAATAGGAACCTGCTTGCTGTGGGTAGGACCATTCCCAGCTTCATAAGGGGACCTCAGAGGTTCCTAGGCTTCTTACAATGATGTGTCCCTTTGAGGATGAGATGGCAGCTGTGGCCAATCCCCTCAGAGAAATAAACATGCTCCCAAATTTCTGCATAAAATCACAAGGAGTGTTCATAGGCCTTTTCTGGCCCTTGCAAGCAGCTCAGGCTTGGAACCAATCTTTAGAATCTGGGTGGCCCAGTTTACTTCTGTGACAGCCCTGGTCTTCAGTTTTCACATCTATAAAATGAATTCGTCTGTAGCCTTCTTTTGGCTATAAAAATGTAATGATTCCAAAACTACTTCCAGAAAATACAAAGGAAGTTCCAAATGAGGCTCATGTATTTCAGGAACTGCTCCTCTGCCTTTTAGGCAGTACATTCTAAATGACTGTTTATTTAAGTAAATTTCATTAAATAAATACAGATTAATTTTTCCCAACCTTACCATTTATCCTGACTACCTTTGAACATGTACCAGAGTACTGATTTGAATTGGCAACTTAATATAGAGCTGTTCTTTGACAATATCTATGTGACTCTAACAAATCAATCAACTTATATCCATTTCACATAATGTATTATTGGGAGTATTACTATAAAATCTGAGTGTGGAGGCATGATCAACATTAACAACGTTTGCACTTCTTTTATTGCTAGCTGTTGTTGCATCCTTAACAGTCAAAATACTGAATTGATGGAAGATTCCTTATTTCATGTATCCCATCACCTAAGCTGTTGTTATTCATGCTTTGCTTCCTACCTTAGTTTAATTTGTCTGGCTCTTTTGTCTTACCTTTTCTTTTTTTATCCCCTTCCTGACTCTGTTTTTCTGTAGCAGATGTCCTTACTGCTTCTCCTGCTCCTAACTGTCAGGAAGGTAAAGCCATTCGAACTGAGCATGTTCACTGCATGAGCATCAGCATTAGTTTCCAGTTTCTTAGGCCTGATTAGCATGAAGCTGTGGCACTCGTGTTAATAAAAATGTAGGAAAATGACTGAGCTCACAGACATCTTGGCAGCCTGCATGGCTCTGATTTGGTATAAGGATATTTTGGTCTAAGCATTTGTGGTCTGATGAGATAGTAAATCCGAGGTGAGAAATGTGCTTTCTTGTTTTTTATTTTAAAAGAATATAATCGTGATATACTGCTAACACCTTTAAAGTCATTTTGAGTAAAAATTGAAAGCAAAAGCAAAGTATAAAATTATCTCTTATATTTTAGATTATTTTAGTTCCTATCCCTAAAGTTCTCACTTAATAAATTGATTTTTCAATTGTGAAAACTTTACTTTCCAATTAAGTATAATTGTGAAAAGTGCATTGCAAATGACCATGTCTTTTTTTCTTCTGGTTTTGACATTTCTAGAGGTAAAAGAAGCTAGTAGCTTCATTTTAAAGTAAGAGTGAGTAAATCTTGTATGCACCATCTGGAAGTGCTTCAACCACTAAATCCTTCCCAAACTGGTGTGCCAGAGAGCTTCTTGACACAGGTTATCCTCCATAATCTTTGCATACTTCACCTACATGAAAATAAGCCTCCTCATTTAGATTATGGCTGTACGACACATTATTTAACAAAGTGAAAAATGATGCTTCAAGCCACCATTTTGGTAATGTGTAGCCAGCCTCAGCCTTATAGGCGAGCACGAGTATCTGGATATGCTTGCAATGACGTAGATGTAGCCCTTAAGTGAAGCATTTGCTTGCCTGCTGAAACCTGCCAACTCATTTTCAGACAACATTCTAGAAGACAGACCTGAAAATAAATCATGTAACGACAAGCTTCAGTTTGAGTATAGTGAAGAAATTCCCAAGAGGATAAAGAAAGCAGATAACTCTGCCTGCAACAAAGGAAAGGTGGGTGAATGGTTTCTGGGAAATTGCATGTGTTGGTTTCAGGTGGGATTTCCCTCCCTCCCTATCCCTTCCCTTCACCTCTCCCCTTGCTTTCCCTTAGATGCCAAAGCCCACATGGTGATGCTATGGGGCACCCACCTGCCATTTGTAGAAGGTTAGTCTTTGACTCATCCAACCAATACCTTGTGAAGGTGTACTGTGTGGCCGACACTGAGGTGGCACAGGAGGTGGTTTGGTGATGGAGACCAACCTGTAAACAGTGCTTGTAGCAGATAAAAACTGGCCATGCAGGCCCAGAGGACAGTCTGGTATCTTCAAGGAATTGCTAGGAGCTTTAAAGATGTTTGGGATTACCAAGATTAACAGGGCTAGATCGTGAAGCGTTACTAGAGGAATAACACTGAGATGGAAGGATAAATGAGATACCCAGAGCCTATCCCTCAGGGGCCTCCTAGTATGTAGGCTGTGAGCAAATCTATAGAACACTGGCCCTGACATTGTTGGAGAACAAAATAATATAATATGTCAAAAATATGAGCTATAGGCTGACTTCCGGCAAGATGGAGGCATAGGTGGACACACCGTACCTGCACGCACAAACAAGATTAGAGCAACAACAATTTAGAGCCAGAATAACACCCAGAACTGATAGAGAATTTATCTGAATGGAAGTCGGACAGCCAAGAAGTTGAAGTAGACCCGTTCATCCAGACCAGTAGGAAGGGCGGAGAGGACGAGCTGGGCGGGCGCTGGGCGGTGGCGCATGGAGGTCAGGGAGAACTTGGCGCGGGCTCGGCGCATAAGCCATTGGGGTGCGCAAGATCGCAGTGGGTGGATCCTGAGTACACAAGCAGCGGCTGGCGGACCCAGTGAGGCGGTGATTGTGGACCAGGGCAGAGCTCGCAACCCAGGATCCCAGAGAGGGGACTGAGATCCCAGGAGAACGGAACTGCCGCCATTGTTCCCTCCCGTCCCAGTCCCTGCTCCCACCCCCACATATAACGTCACAATCTAGCAACTAGGGTGCCCAGCCCCGGTGAACACACCTAAGGCTCCGCCCCTCACCATAAGGAGAGTGACCAGACCCCAAAAAAAAAAAGGGAAAGACAGGGAGAGATATGTCTCCAACAGAAGAACAGATCAGTCCCCCAGGACTCATCCTTTTGAGCAACCAAGAAATAGCCAATCTACCAGATGCACAGTTCAAAACACTGGTGATCAGAAAGCTCACAGAATTGGTTGATTCTGGGTGCAAATTAGATGAAAAAAATGCAGGTTACCATAAATGAGATGAAGAAAGATACACGGAGGAGAACCAATAGTGAAGGGAAGAAAACTGGGTCTCAAAACAATAGAGTGGACCAGAAGGAAGAAAGAAACAACCAAGCAGGAAAGCATGAAGAAATAAGAATTCAAAAAAATGAGGAGAAGCTTAGGAACTTCCAGGACATCTTTAAACGTTCCAACATCTGAATTATAGGGGTACCAGAAGGGGAGGAAGGAAAAGCAACAGATTGAACACGTATTTGAACAAATAATAAAGGAGAACTTCCCCATTCTGGCAAAGGAAATAGTCTTCCAAGAAATCCAGGAAGCTCAGAGAGCCCCAAAGAAGTTGGACCCAAGAAGAAACACACCAAGGCACATCATAATTACATTAGCCAAGGTTAAAATGAAGGAGAGAATCCTAGAAGCAGCAAGAGATAAGGGGACAGTAACCTACAAAGGAGTTCCCATCAGACTGTCAGGTGATTTCTCAAAAGAGACCTTACAGGCAAGAAGGGGCTGGAAAGAAATATTCCAAGTCATGAAAGACAAGGACCTACATCCCAGATTGCTCTATCCAGCAAAGCTTTCATTTAGAATGGAAGGGCAGATAAAGTGCTTCTCAGATAAGGTCAAGTTAAAGGAGTTCATCATCACCAAGCCCTTATTTTATGAAATGTTAAAGGGACTTATCTAAGAAAAGAAGATTAAAAAAAAACATGTATAGTAAAAGGACAGCAAACTCACAATTATTAACAACCACACCTAAAGCAAAACCAAAAGAAACTAAGCAAACAACTAGAACAGGAACAGAACCACAGAAATGGAGGTCACATGGAGGGTTAGCAACAGCGGGGTGGGAGGAGGAGGGAGGGGGAAAAGGTACTGAGAATAAGTAGCATAGAATGTAGGTTGAAAATAGATAGGGGGAGGGTAAGAATAGTATGGGAAATGTAGAAGCTGAAGAACTTATAAGTATGACACATGGACATGAACTAAAGGGGGGAATGTGGGTGGGAGAGGGTGTACAGGGTGGAGGGGAGTGAAGGGGGGAAATGGGACAACTGTAATAGCATAATCAATAAAATATATTAAAAAATATGAGCTATAGAAGAAGCATGCTTAATTATCTATTCATTCAACAAATATGCATTGACTCTTCCACATTTACAACACTGGACCATATCCCATGAATTACACTTACTTTTTGCTTTCAGAAAGTTTTTACTCTGCCCTGGCTGGTGTGGCTCAGTGGATTGAGCATGGGCCTGTGAACCAAAGAGTCACCAGTTTGATTCCCAGTCAGGGGACATGCCTGGGTTGCGGGCCAGGTCCCCAGTGCGGGTGAGGGGGTGAGAGGCAACCACACACTGATGTTTCTCTCCCTCTCTCCCTCCTTTCCCCTCTGTCTAAAAATAAATAAATAAAATCTTTACAAAAAAAGGAAGTTTTTACTCTAGGAAAGGTGTTAGGACACAAGGGTAAATATAGAGTAAGGTGAAACACACTGGTGACATGAGAAAGGAACAGATAAAGTGCTCGTGGGTGGCATATGCCCTCCGTGTCAACTGGCATTATTTTTCCCTTCGACAGGTATATGACATGGAATTGGGAGAAGAATTTTATCTTCCTCAGAATAAAAAGGAAAGCAGACAGATTGCACCCGAGCTTTCTGACCTTGTCATCTATTGCCAAGCAGTAAAATTTCCAGGTAAGAAGAAGAAAAATCATCTAAAACATTTAAAGATATCAAAAGATAAAAATATACTATTTATTTAATTGCACATTGTGAATACTCTCAAAATAGCAGAGTGTTGCAGAATTCATTGTTATAACACCTCATAAATATTTGTTATTATTATTTGCTGTGATGCTCATGAGTAAAATACCATAAAATGTTTATTTTCCAGATCATATTATGTCTTTTCATAATACTTGATAATGATAATAATAATATTCATAACATCTAGCAGCTAAATTTTATTAAGCATTTAAGTACCAGGATTTGTGTCAGTATTTTACATACATCATCTTACTGCCTTCCTAATAATTCCATGAAGTAGTGGATTTCTTCCTCATTTTTTTTAAAGATTTTATTTATTTATTTATTTATTATTATTTTTTTTTTAGAGAGGGAAGGGTTGGGGGGGGGGAGAGAGAGAGAGAGAGAGAGATCAATGTGCAGTTGCTGGGGGTCATGGCCTGCAACCCAGACATGGGCCCTGGCTGGGAATCGAACCTGCGACACTTTGGTTCGCAGCCTGCACTCAATCCACTGAGCTATGCCAGCGGGGGCTGGATTTCTTCCTCATTTTTAAATAAAACAAGTCTGAGAGAGAGAAAGTAATTGGCCCTAGATTTCTGAGTGTATCCGTTAAGACTCTTTTGTTTAAAAGTGGCAGAAATTGACTTAAGCAAAGAGGAAGTTTATTGGCTCATGAATTGAAAAGTGAAGGCAGCCCTGACCAGTATGGTTCAGTTGGTTGGGCGTCATCCTGCAAAACAAAAGGTTGCCAGTTTGATTCCCAGTCAGGGCACATGCCTGGGCTGTGAGTTAGGTCCCCAGTTGGAGCTTGTACGAGGGGTGGCCAATCGATGTTTCTCTCTCTCTCTTTATCCCTCTGTTCCCCTCTCTCAGGGAAAAAAAAGATAAGTAAACAAAGTAAAAAAAAATTTTTTTAAGGAAGAAAAGTGAAGGGATACCCAGTTTCAGGGATAGCATGATCCAGGGCTATGTCTCGAACCATTTGTCACTGTCTCCACTCTGTTGGCCCTGTTCCCTTTGTGGTTGTCAAACAGCTGCTACAGGCTCACACTACATGTTTCCAGATTCAGCTTCAGTGTAAGAATCTCTTCCAGAACTTTCAGCAGCAGTTTGATTGTTTTTCATTAGGTCCTTCTTCCATCCCTGAACCAATCCCTGTGGCCAAGGGCAGGCAGTGTTCTGACAGTCTAGGGCCCAGTCACATGCCCCTTCCCTGAGCTGGGTAGCAAGACTACACCCAAGCCACAAGGACCAAGGGCAGGGTTTCAGTGGGAGAAAAGGTTTTCCCAATTGGCCATTTCTAGAAGTACAGTGCTGATAAACTGCTTCCCCAAAAAAGCTTCATTTCAGTTAATAAATGACAGAACCACAACTGTAAAGCCAATCTATCTCCATTGCACCAGCTCACCTCTCATTAGGGTGTGTTGTCAGTGAGCTTCCCCAGCTGTGTGCCCAGGAAGGGGGCAGCAGGAAGTGGAGGGCACAACATGAAAGTCCATAAATATATGGAGGTCAGAAAACTTCATCTCCTTATACCAACAAAAAGGATCCCCTTGCACAAGGTCTCTGAAGACAGAAAAGCCTCTGGAATGGGAGGATTGTATAAATGTTGGTAAGCAGGGTATATAAACCTGGCCTGTGGAGGGAGTCAAAAGACCCACCCTCATTGTTTTCAATATGATCTGAAAGAAGATCCTGGCTTCCAGAGGTTTACCTGCAGCACCAGTTCTCACACTCTACCCTGAAAGTGGGGCAAAGGTATTGGACTATTTAAAAACTAGGTAATAGTGTTTTTACACACCGGAAGAAATTTTATGTGTGTTTTCTTTTAATCCTCACCCAAGGATATGTTTATTGATGTTAGAGTGGAAGGGAGAGAGAAAGAAACACCGATGTGAGAGAGAAACATCAGTCAGTTGCCTCCTGTATGCACCCCAACCAGGAATCGAACCCACATCCTAGGTATGTGCCCTGACCGAAGATCAAACCTGCAGCCTTTTTGGTGTACGGGACGATGCTCCAACCAACTGAGCCACCAGGCCAGGGCAAGTGTTCGGAATTTTTGGCAGCCACTGCTGCTCATCTGCTAGCAAATGGTGTTGAAGAGGATATGAATGGATAAATAGCAAGCAAAGATTTCAAAGAAATGCAGGAACTTTGCCATTTAAGTTTAGTTTCACGGATCATGACTTCCTCTCACATAACTATGACATGACCATATTTACAGCTGGTGAAATTGTTCTTATGATGAGGAAAAGTCCTTTTCCTGTCACAAGAACCTCGTGGCCTGTGTGTCCTTAATCACAGGAACAAGTGAGGAGGCCACTCATCCAAGAGTCCCACTCACCGCATCTCTTTTCTATATAAACTCAGCTGACACTAGACCCAAACCATTCTGGGCTTTGTCTTTTCTTCTCAAGCACCAAGTAAATAAAGAGCATTTACTCCCAAAGTCATTTGACGTCAGAGTGGAAGATAAAGTTTCTGTGTGGACAGAGAACTATAGAAGAGTTCAAAGGTCATTGGGTGCAGCTTCTGATTTGAGGCACAGGCTAAGCATGAGGTTATTTGGCTTATTTTTAAAACTCCCAGTGTGCTCTTCTTTTAAAGTGTTTATATGGCACATATTCTTTATAGATATACTATATTTTATTTTTTTTAGTAATTGTGGTTTGTACCTATTTCTTTCCCCAAATATATTTCCTTTCTCAAAATAACTAAACTGTATTGCCAGAATCATTATTATAACACCTTCTGCATATTTGTTGTGATTACAATTTGCTTTGATGATCCTGGGAAAAATACCATAAGATGTTCATTTTGCTACACCATTGATCTTAATTTTCCTACTTTATCCATTTCAATGCATCTCACCCTTCACTATCCCAAGTCCCTTCCACGGAGCCATATGCAAAAAAATCTTCAGAGCAGTGAGGCAGCATGAAGATTATGTGGTAGGACCTCCCCAGAGCACAGGAACTTTCCCAGGATCACAGCCCCACTTCAGTGGTAGGACTCAACTCCTCAATGACCTTGACTAAGTTAACTGTCCTGTACTCGGATTCCTTATCCATAAAAGAGACATAATAGTCCTAACGTGCAGGGTTGTTCTAAAAATTAACAGTAAAGTACATTATGTGACTAACACACTATCTACAAATAGTTGGCTCTCCAGAAATGGTGGTTGTTGCTGTTTGTACTGGTAAAGGGGCCAACAGGGCAAATGAAGGCTCTCTGCTGCTCCTTCTGTTACTTCTCCAGCCTCTTCAGATTCTCCCCTTTCTTGATGGCCCAGCCCTTATTCTTTCTTCCTTACGCCACCCTGAGAGAACAATCAGGCCCTTCACAGAAGGTCCCACATCCCTGGGGAATTTCGGCATGTGCCAGGATATGTGCAAAAACCCCACAATGAACATGGTGCCTCATTCTGGCCCCTCATCAGTTTTACTTGGGAGAAAATCTACTGTTACATCATTGTGTAGAGGGCAAAATTCACACACAATTTTAAGATAAAGCATGAGAACTCATTAGTGCAAGTTTGTGAATCTTTGTACTAATGGATACTTTGGAGAAAAAAAAAAAAAGAAGAAGCCCCACAGCTGCTATGAACTGAGCACTTTCTCTGAACAAGACACTCTGCTAAATACATATATATACATTATCTCACTTAGTCTTCACCAAAGCCCTTTTACAGATGAGGAAGAAGTTGGGCAGAGGGATTAAATAACTTTGAGGAGGTCACCCCACCAGGAACTGGATTTAAACTCCACAGTTTATGCTTTCATTACATACTACTTTATCCTGTCTTCTCTGATGATGTTTTTGGAAAGTGCATTTTCATCTCAAAGAGGACCTCCTGAACACTGCTCCAGCTGAAGGAATTACTCTCTCATGGTACAATTGTAGACAGTCAAATGAGCCACACCACCAGTTGCATCTCTGGCTTCACTGGTGCCTTTCACTCATGCTTCCTGCACTGGGTTCAGGCCTGCGTGGTGTGCGTTCACTTCCTTGCTCAGCAAATATCTAAATCGCTGCTGTGCACTAGGCACACTGTGCTGGGCAGAAGGGATCCAGGGAGTGAGAAAGAATAGCACGAACATCACTATCATAAAATGTATTTCCCATCGCCCTGACTGGTATGGCTCATTTGGTTGGGCATCATCCTGCAAAGTGAAAGGTCGCTTTTTGGATTCCTGGTTAGAGCATATGCCTGGGTTCTAGATTTGTTCTGTGGATAGGGTGTTGTAGGAGTGGCAACAGATCGATGTTTCTGTCCTCTCTTTCTCCCTCCCTTCCCTTCTCTCTAAAAAAAATACATAAATAAAACCTTGTTTTAAAATATATTTCCCATTTAATTCTCAGACTAACCCTGTGAGTTCCTATCATTACACCCATTTTGTGGATAAGGAAACTGAGGAAGAGAGAAGGTAGATGTTAAGTCAAGGCTCACATACTGTCAGGAATTCAACCTAGAAAATGTGACTCTAAAATCTGGCTCTTTACCATTCTTTCATCTCTCCAAATTAAGTAATTAGGTCCTTATAATTAAATGTAGACTGGAGTACTTTCTTTGTATGCAACTCTTCAAAATCTTCCTGGTATACCATCAAGTGGGGGTATGTGTGATTTCATGGTTGTTCGGTAATAATCATGCAGTTCTTGTCACATGTGCCCACAGAGATTAAAAAAAAACTTTGCTCTAATTTCCTGCAATACTATTATTAACAGTGCTAAAAATGCTAGTAGGTCTTCTGTGCTGGGTTACAAGGGAGTAGTAGGACTTCAAAATAAACATTAACAAGGATGGAAAATGTTGAGTTCCCTCGCTTGTAGTTTTTGGCTTATTTATTTTCATTTTATGGGAACAGGCCTGTCAACTCTAAATGCATCTGGCTCTAGCAGAGGAAAAGAAAGGAAAAGCAGGAAGTCCATTTTTGGCAACAATCCGGGCAGAATGAGCCCTGGGGAGACAGCATCATTTAACAAAACATCTGGAAAAAGTAAAGTCACCTTCTTACAATGTCTTTGCTTGATTTTGCATGCTGGATACGTCCAACATTTCACTGTCTAAACACATCCCTTGAACTTTTTAATTCTTTTTTTTATTTTTGTGAATGTTTACATTACCTAAGTGTGGTATAAATATTTTTTTAAATTTACGTTTTTAACTTGCTAAAAAATAGTGTTTCACTGAAGATGTTCTAACAGTGTTTGCCGCAAAAGGAAAATATTGGAACCACCTTGGAACATTCTAGTGGTTATTGGAATTGCTCTCTTCACCATTATAACTACAGAAGATATATCCATTTTATTACTAATTACTTTTTATTATAAAAGTAATAAATTCTCATAGTTAAAAAATGCAAACAATATAGGGTATTATTAAAATTCTTCTCCATTCTCAATGGCTCAGCTCTACTCCCCAGAGGTAACCACTGTTAAGTTTAGTGTGTTTTGTTCAAGAAAAATAAGATCCTTTTTAAGATGTTCCAAATGGGATATAACTGAACACACTTGTATAACTTTTATATTGCTGTAACTTTTCAAATAGTTTTCTGTGCATATGTCTACCTCATTCTACTTAATGCCCCTGTGGCATTCCATTGTGTGCATACTGTCATGCATTTAACCACTTCCTCACTGGTAGAACATTTGGGTTGCTTCCTGGGTTTTGGCAGTTGTGGGGGGGTGTTTTTTTTTTTTTTGCTATAAAAATGCTAGAGTGAACACCCTTGTTACCTATATTGTTGTGTATTGTACAAATATGTCCACAGGACAGATGAGGTACTGAGGCAAAGGACTTTCAGGCTTTTAATTTAAACTGGTGTTTCTACGCTCATTGTTAAACCCATTAGCTATCATTTTGTTTCAAGGTGGTGGACTAACTCACAAGGAACACTATTATAGTATAGCACTATTATAGTGTACACTTAACAGTGAAACACTAACACTAATAAGGTCTAGTTAACGTGGTTATAATTGTTTACTGGGAGGTTGTTCAGGTTTATCTTTCTAAAACATTTAAAGTTTTCTGCACTAATCTAAGGCTAATCTTTTGGGGGGTTTAGGTTCCTATGAAGGAATACGACAGGCCTGGGAGGAGTCTTCTTCCCCCCTCAGCCCAACCACGTCCCTCAGCGCTATCATTAGAACTCCCAAATGTTACCATATCTCATCGCTGAATGAAAATGCCGCCAAACGTCTGTGTCGCAGGTATTCTCAGAAACTGATCCAGCACACCACCTGTCAGCTGCTCAGGACCTACCCAGCTGCCACGCGCATCGACTCATCCAACCCCAACCCCCTCATGTTCTGGCTGCATGGGATACAGCTCGTGGCGCTCAACTACCAGACCGATGGTAATGGGCCTGCTGCACCCCCAAGGGGGCCTCTCACCTTTCTCCTTTGCATCTTATACTTCAGTAAACCTGGTTCAACAAACATTTTTTTAAAGGGGCAAGATTCCAGATGGGGACATACCGTATGTAAGAGTAAAACTACAGGTGAATTTGATGCTGAATTGTACCCTTGATGTTTCAGAGTTGAGTGATAGAAAAGAACCTTCAAAGGGTCCCTGATAATAATATCCTGTTCTTGCCCACTTTTTAAGGAACCTTTTAAACATAAGGCTGCTCTTGTGTGTCTTTAAACAGGACACTAGGTCTGCATCTAGTTCGCTTCTCAGGATCCTTTGGGGCAAAGAGTTCCTAACACCCCTTAGTAAGCTATCTTGCTAAGGTGTTCTTTGCTGTCAAAAAGTAGTTGTTACTCCAAACAAATTGCAAGTTAAAACCATTTTAGCTTCTTCTCATCCCTTTGAGATTGAAATGGAGGCTCTTGGTCATTGCTCTAAGAGCAGCCAACACAGAAAACAAGTGTGTGAATGACGTGAACTGAGAAAGTGGGGTTTGTGTTTCTCCGCTGTCGATAAAACTCTCAAAATTGGAACAACTGATGAGGTCTAAAAGTCCAGAATAAAAGCTACCATTTTATTGCACACTCGCTGTGTGCCGGGCCCTGTGCTGAATTTTCCTTGACCCCCATTACCTCGTTCAGTCTTTGCAGCATCCCTGAGTGGTGGTACTGTGATGATCCCCATTCCTCGGATGAGCCAACCAACGCGCAGAATGATTGATTTGCTCAAGGTCACAGAATGATTAGTAGTAATACATTCAAGAACTCAGGGAATTTACAGGATAAAGTATTTTTTTTCCTCTTGGGTATGGAGGCAGGAGGGCAGCTGTAGAAGATAAAGCAAAAGTAGATGAGGACTGTTTCTCAGGCTCATTCAGAAGCCAGTCTTTCCTTTGAACAGCCATGCAGCCTTCTCATCCTCTCATGTGGGCTGTCCCAGATCCTAACTAATGGTACTGGCCCATCCACCACGGCATAGCCCTGTCTCCAGCCAAGGTCAAACCCACCTTTAACTCTGGGACCAGCTAGCTACTCAGCACTAGTGCCAGCAGTGCTCATTTGTGGCTGACCCTGCAGAGTTTGGTGGGGTTTTTTTTTGCCCTTGTTATATTTGCTTCTTTTGATTGAAGTTAAATAACATAATGCAGGTGAAATACCATTCTCAGCATAGCGCCTGGCACATAGAGAGCATTCCACAAATGTTAACGATGATTAAGTGTTTTTGATAAGTTATGAAAACAGTATGATTTGGACTCACACAAATGGAAATAATAATGAAATATTTTCAAAGTTGTAAAAATTTCTTTTTAATCTGTCCCAAGTGGCTTGTGGGCTCACATCTCTGACCCTGTCTGTAGCCCTGTGTCCACTGGCGCCCTTGGTTATTATGATACTGAAATATTTTAAGTAAACTGAAATGACTAGGAAAATGGTTTTCTCAAGGAAATGGAAATGCATTTGGTTTTGGATGTGCCCTGTCTCCTGATGTGCCGAGGCCGATGCAGACACACTGGCTCCAACGGTGGCAAAGAGAACCACCGCTGAATGGGAATTGCCCCTCCTTGGGCACCCCCGCAGTCCAGGAGCACACAGTGAGGCTACAGCTTGGCCTGCACTCACCCCTGAAGGCTTTGCCTCTTTCCCAAGTCAAACTGGGGGTCCACGTTTGAGCTGCCTGCTCAAGGGAGGCAGATGGCTGTGTGGATTGTTCACCCTCAAGTTTCTCTACCTAACCTTCCAACCCAGGAGAGAGTGCTCCCAAAGACCGCTCTTGATCCAATGCGGCGAGCAATGATTAAACACCTCCCCATGCTGGAAAAAGCATAAGCAACGTGCGGTTTCAGCATGTTCATCTGCAAAAATGGCCTTCATTTGTGCAGACAGGGGATAGAGCCTGGTAAATACCTTGCACACAGCAGACACTCAATACGTGCACACTGAGCTGAAATAGACTGTCCCAGTCAGCACCACTGCAGTCCAGACCTGTGGTTCTTGATGTTTGATCCAGATCTCTAGGTACTTTTCTGTGGATTGCAAGTTCAAAAGACAGATAAAGGTTAACGCTGGAATCGTTGTGTTTTAATTTTTACAAAAAAATTCCTAGGTTACGGAGTGCTTGATTTTCCATAAAACATCCCAAACAGATACCACAAAACCTTCTCCAGTATCCTTCTAGCCTCCAGCAGTGTTCCATGGATCATCTGCCTCACCATTTCCTGAATTTCAGGGGACCCTGATACCCCAAAAGGGTGTCCATGGACTTAGGGTCATGTCTCCCTAGGATTTCTAATGGCCCCACCAACTCCAAGAAGGGCTGCAGTGGTCTGGAACCAGGAATAGCCCAGGTCTACACTCAGTAAAACCGACTCTTGCGTTTGGAAACTGACTTGAGCCTGGTATGCAGGCCCTGCTTGTTGCTGCCAGCGGTCCCTCAGCGTTCTTCCCCCCGGGGCAGAACAGTTTCTGCCGCATGTCCCAGGACCAACAAGTGTATAGCCATGTGGCCCCAATCAAACAAAAGCTTCTATTAGTATTTAACATGCTTTCTTGAATGATTATGAAACTCTTTGCGATGATTTTTCCAGCCCCCAAGTATAGGCATAATTATTATGGGAATGGTGTCTAACTAACACAGGATTTTAAAATTAATAGAAGATCATAAAAGTAATGCTATGCCTGATCTGCCATCACATGCATGATCAAGAGGGATAATCGTGTGACACGGACTCATGCACACTCTTTCGCTTGGTTACAACAGAGGCTTTAAACCTACGGCCCCAGATGAAGTCCTAGGACCAGCCCCAGGCCGCCGTAGGAGGGCTAGATTTGAGGTCCCACCTTTATTTCAAACTCAGCGGCTCCACCTGGATCTGTTTTACCTATTGCATTTCTAAATGCAATTCGAGTAAACAAAAAGGGCTTTAAAGCTTCAGAAAGCCACAGCATAGACACAGACTTTGTGAAGTCAGCCTTCAAACCCAAACTGGTGTTGACATCATAATCATAACAGCTACTGTTGCTTGAGACCTTCTGTGTGCCAAATGCTGGGTAGGCACTCACATTATCTCATTTATGACACCCCTGTGGGATGCACATTGTATGACTCGGCTGTTGAGATTGGGAACTGCGGCTTAGGCTGTCGGGGTTTGAACCCCAGTACCCACTGCTTACTAACTGTGTGCTTTGGGTTGTTTCATGTCTTGTGCCTCAGTTTCCTCATCTGTAAAAAGGAGAACACCTCGTGGGTTATTGAGAAGCACTGATACCTTTAAAGTGCTTAGAATGGGTACCTTAGAAGGGTGTAGTAAGTGTGAACTGCTACAGTTTTCAGTAATATATATCCAGTTCACATTCCTCAACTCTGCATGAGCTACTTTGCTTCACTCTCTCAGCCATCCTAGCCCAGGTCTGTGTTCCTCTGTCACAGGGTAGCCTGGGAAGAGAATTCTCTTCTTACTGCAGGCAAGACAGTCAGCCTCAGTGAATCAGTCCCTTCAGGACTGGAAGGGGCCTGAGACACGGGGTCCAGTGCACTGGTTTTATAGGTAAGGAGACCGAGCCCAGGTAGCTTTCATAGGTCTAAGCCATGTTACCCCAAGAACTCCTGCACACAATCCCAGCCAACCCCACGTACACAGGCAGATTTTACTCACGAGACACGTGGAGGCCAACTGCATATTGTTCCGTGGTGCTTACCACGCTTTCCCTTGATGTCGGTCCATGCAGCAAAATTCAGTCTGCACATGGAAGGAATCTGTCAGAGGGAATATTTGTCAGGTGTGTCTCATAAACTCGCTGTTCATTTGGGCAACCTCCATACAGACTTGCGCAATCAGATGAGCATTTGAGCGTGTAAGAGCCCAAAGCAGTGCAGGAATCCCATCGTTCAGCACAGAACCGTGCCAAGTGGAGTCTGGCCAGGGAAGACTGGAAGCTGTTGTGAGGGTTCCCAGACTTTACGACGGAGGGGATCATGGACATGATGTGAATCACATGTGATGATAATGTTTTTTTTTGTATTTAACTACAATTAAAAAAGGTAGAAGTATTGTAATATATGGGTTGAAATTGAGACTTCATGGAAAAATATATTTCTCTGGCTCTTCTCCCAGTCTTTCTTGGATTATTGAGATTTTATCTTATATTTGCAAAAGCAAGAATTGGTCATACAGTTATCTGCATGGTTTGGCATATGGGGATAAGAAAACGCCTTTATTATTCCTTTGTAAGAGTCAGTATAAAAAAATGATGTATGTCAAAGATATTTTTTGGATGGGTATTGTAAATTTTTATTTGCCAAAGGAGTTTGTTAAGTGGCAGAACCTGGGTTAGGGTGAGAACGCTGGGCTTATCCCACAAACTGAGCTCCATGAGGGCAGGGACTTTGTGTCTTGTTACCTGTTGTATCTCTGGGGCCCAACACAAGCAGGCACACAGCCACTCCATGAGGCTTTGGGATAAATGGATGGCCACCTCTTCTTCATGCTTAAGCTTAGGGAAAATCAGTACAAAGTTCTTTTCAAGTTCGCATTTACACGTGACAAAGTAACAGGCAGTATTGGCTTTGTTTTGCAGATCTCCCTTTGCATTTAAACGCTGCCATGTTTGAGGCCAACGGTGGCTGTGGCTATGTTTTGAAACCCCCGGTTCTGTGGGACAAGAACTGTCCCATGTATCAGAAGTTTTCCCCCTTGGAAAGAGACCTGGACAACATGGAGCCCGCCGTCTACTCTTTAACTGTAAGTGTGGCTCCTGCCGTTGGAAGTAGCAAGGTGCTTCAGCCTTGCTGAATGTGAACTGGTTTTGAGTTCAAGGTATTACAAAGTTCTCGTGTGGCAGTTTGGTTCATGCAGATTTAGTGCCCAAAAGGATTTCTTTGCCTCTTAAAAGCTGTGGCTATGGTTTAGGAATGCCATCACCAGACACGTCTTTGCCAGGCGGAGTTGCGAGCTCCCTGCGTCACCTGCACACTGATGGAGGCCGCCCTGTCCTCCAGAGCCCTCGGAGTCATCCCCGAGCGCCTGCCCTGGAAGTCGAGCTCCTTGTTAGAGCTGGTCATCCTAAACTCTGATGGGCTCTTATAAAATCCAGCAGCCATCAGTATACAAGTCAATTACAAATATCTTTCCTCACAGTTTAAAGTTTATCAGTCCTGGGCCTTTCCTTAGTCCTTTTATTGCCTACTTAGCTAAATGTCAAAACTCTACAGACTGCCCTTAACAACAGCTCCTGGTAGCCCATCACTCCACTTTATTTCCCCATTCTTTCGCTCCTTCTTGGCAGACAGAGGAAAAGCCTGCTGGATGGTTGATAGCTGGATGCGAGGGGCAAGGTGATCTCTTCTGTTTGACTTTACAACTTTTCTGTTTAACTCCAGAGGAAGAATTCCAAGCAGCCTCTGCCAACGACACCTCAGACCCCTGGGAGAACTCACTCATGGATCTTCCTTCCATCTCAACTGCTTGTCTCTTTCCCTAAGACTAGGGCAGGGGCCCCTCTTCTGCTGACCATCCTGGGTAGACTCGAGTAGAGTTCCATCTGCTAACAGAAGGCTATGGATTAATTTTTAACAGTGTTTCCTTTGACTTGCTGCTAAACTAAACTATTCAAGAAAATGACTTTGAAGTTACAACCTAAAACATCTTGAACAGAATGTTCATAGGAAATTTGTGCTTAAGTCATTTAAGACCTCCCTCCTTTTCTCTCGCCTTTTTGAGAAACTTAATTTCATCTTCATTGCTTAGTTTTTGAAGATACTTGAACATTTTGATGGTTGGAAGGTTACAGATCGATGAGGTGACAAAATAAGCTTTTCCCATGACTCCAGCCATGCGATTGCCTGATTACAATCACTTCCCTTTTTTGTTTAGCTGATTTATTAATCATTTACGCTGGTCATTCCAGAGTGTTGTTCGTGTAGGGGAGCAGTGAGGTGCAGAGGGTGCCTTTGTTTCCTTTTTATCTTTGGTGCCGTTGATCCTCGTGTCCTCCCTCAGGTGGTCTCTGGTCAGAACGTGTGCCCAAGTAACAGCACGGGAAGCCCGTGCATCGAGGTCGACGTCCTGGGCATGCCGCTGGACAGCTGCCACTTCCGCACGAAGCCAATCCATCGAAACACTCTGAACCCCATGTGGAACGAGCAGTTCTTCTTCCGGGTTTACTTCGAAGACCTCGTGTTCCTTCGTTTTGCAGTCGTGGAAAACAACAGCTCTGCAGTCACTGCTCAGAGAATCATTCCTCTCAAGGCTCTAAAACGAGGTAGAATAGCATTGCCGTGAGGTTAATAATGACTGCAGCTGCGTGACGGATGTCCCGGAGCTCTTCTCGCTACTTTCCTATAGTTTGGATTTTTTATACTAAAAAGTTAAAATAAGAGGCAGGCAGAAATAATACAGTTCTGAACACTGTTTAAGTGCATCTCAAAACAGGTGTTTTTTTTTACATTATCCTAGAATCCGAGGTAGTGACAACACTCCTTGGGAAATACGCCTCCCCCACCATGGCTGATGTCGGGAGCAGTGGTGGTTGGCTCTCACTCCCCATGTCCCTTCTCAGATAGCACCCTCTGCACCCCTGGCACCTCTAAAGCAGAGACTGAAGTGAGGAGAGGAAACCAAGAGGAGCGGGGGTGGGATGCAGTAGTGGCTCAGTGGGCGGAGGCTGTAGTCAGTGCCTGGCGGAAGTGTGGTGTCAGAAGCCAGGGCTGGGTGTTGTTAAGGGTAGAACAGGGAGGATGCAGAATCCCGAGCAGCGGCCGAGGCTGTTGACTGGTGGGTTGGCTTAGCTGTGGACCTCCAGGGACTTTCCTCTGGTTGCACTTGTCCAGACCGTCTGTGCACATCCTGTTAAAGTCTGGTGTTCATGGGAGTTCCTGGGGCTCCTAGTAATAAAATGCAGGCTCTGGTGCGGGGGAATCTGGGGTGGGGCTGGAGCTTCTGCATCTCGGACAGACTCCCAGAAGTGCTGGCCCTGTCGGTCTACTTTGAGTACCTGCATTCTGGTGCATACGTCCTCCCACAGCCACACTCAGGCTGCCAGCCTCTGAGCCCCACAGACCTGTGACGGTCCCATACGTTCTGGTCCTTTCCTGTCTCTCCTCTCCATTGTGCAGGTAGCACATGGTCACTGCTTAGTCAGCTCAGACTGTCACACCAAAGGACCACAGACTGGGTGGCTTCAGCAACTGAAATTTTATTTTCTCGCAGTTCTACAGGCTAGAAGTCTAAGGTCAGGGTGTCAGCAGGTTTGGTTTTTTTTCTGAAGTGTGCCTCCTTAGCTTGTGGATGCCACCCCCCCCGCCGTGTCCTCACACGGTCGTCCCTCAGTATGTGTGCTTATCAGCATATGGCGTTGCTCTCTGGGTGCTGATCTCCTCTCCTTACAGGGACACATCCTTTTGGATAGGGCCCCCCCACCACCCATTTCAACTTCACCACCGCTTTAAAGGCCCTGTGTCCAGGTACAGTCACATTCTGAGGTCACTGGGTATATTAGAGTTTCAATTTATGAATTCTAGGACACAGTTCAGCCCAGAACAGTTTTATAAAAATGTGAGAAAGTATGAGAAGCAAAAACAATCTTTTATAAATCCTTTTTTTAATCTCTCCCAAATCACTGTTGGTATATATCTTTTGCAAGCTTTATCTCTCTGTCCATATATATATTCACATTGGTATATAGTATATATTTTTAACAAACAAGCTTCCTACTCATTTTAATGTTTTGCAGCTTACTAGTTTTCATTTACTAATTAATGTAGGTATTGAGCAACTTTTTGTGTTAATAAGTATACATCTACATTACCACTTTTACTGGCTGCATAGTATTCCATTTTATATTTAAACAAACATTCACACCATAACATTTAACCAAGTCCCTATGGTTGGAATTATTATCACTAAAGCTGTTCTAAGACAAAATATTTATAAAACAGTGACTGTAGATACAAAAATGAACAGGATTTCCTACTATATTTTGTTTGAGTTTGACTTTCTATTTAAGTTAGAAACAGTTGTTAGACAAGTTAATGACCACTAGGGGGCCCCAATCTGTCTCCAGGGGCTGCACTCTCCTGGTGGCAAGGTATTAGTTGGCTGCATGCCCGTTGCCACCCCCTGCTCATCATAAGGTCTTATTTCTGCCTACCATTTCTCAGCCTCCCTGGGGCATCATCTTGGCAGAGCTCTGCTAACAGGCTTTTCCCAATTCTGCGTTGTTCCAGGATATCGACATCTCCAGCTGCGAAACCTCCACAATGAAGTCCTAGAAATCTCTAGTTTATTCATAAACAGCAGAAGGATGGAAGAAAATTCCTCTGGCAGTACTGTGCCAGCCTCTTTGGTAATTAAGTTCTGTTTCACTCAGCATATTTGTGGGGATTGCTATGCTGGAGGTAGGCTTACTTGTGATACAGGAGAGTGATAACTGGGCAGCTATGGAAATAATAATAATAAAAAGGCTGACACTTGGCTTTTTCTAAGCACTTTACATATATATTAATTCACTCAATCCTCTCAATAACTTTATGAAAGAGCTATGAGTATCGTCTCCGTTTTACAGACGAGGAGGTAAGAGCTAAGTAACCCTGAGGCCATTCGACTATAAACCTAAGTTCATCTAATGCCAAAGCCCATACTCTTCATGTGAGCCAAAAATAGTGTGCAGGGAAGGAGCTAATTAAGCAAACCTGCCAGGAAGTATTCAGTGCTTCTAAAAGCTTTATGTTAGACCAGGAAAATCCTTTATTTCTTCAGTGGTCCAGGGGCAGATGTCAGGTGAGCAGGATTGGGGTAGGCAGCCAGGTGCTGCTGTTGACACACAACGTTCACCTCCCACCCTGGCAATGGGGAGATTGCAGAATCTGCACTCTGGGGAATGGGAGAGGGGCGCTGCAAACAGAAAGTGCCTCCATTGCAGAATCAGTGTTTTAGGAAGTCCCCAGGTAAGGCTTTTGCCCACTGAAGTTCAAGAACCAAAGGACCTGTGCTCACTCCAGGCATCCAGGGTTGTTTATATAAACAGGCAACATTGCTGTAGTAAACTGGCTCATTCCATTACGCCTGCTCTTTAAAAATTAATTTAATAGGATGTCCATCATTTACCTGTTTACATATTAGTAGTCTGGTCACTGTTGTATCAATCCTGTCCTCCAGCATAGTCCTAACAGCCCTTGGAAAGGCCCCTTATAGGCTCACGGTGGCGCTGGCTTGGCCATGCCACTGCAAGTAGCCAGCCTTTCTCCTCTGCTGCTCTTTCCCTCACCTTGTCAGTTCCTTCTCTCTCTGTCCCAGGCCTCGTTTCCCTGTGTTCTCCATCCTTGCCCTTCAAAGTGTGGCCAAGATTGAGAACAGCACTTTGGCCAAAGTGGAGGAGGGTATTTGCCTCCGTCTTGTGCAGAAGACTGGGAAACAGGGATGGGGCCACCTGGCACCTAAGGGCAAGAATCAGATGCTTTCTGAAAGTCAGGGCAGGGGCCCGATTCTGGGTTGTTGCCCTCAATACCTATCAGAGCTGAAGAGTCTAACGTGCCATGAAAGAACTGTTTTTCCTCACAAGACTTCTGACACCAAACGTGTCGTGTCCTTTCTGACGTTACTTCTTTAACTCTCCGGCACCCGCTGGCTGTCCCCCCTCTCAGCTCAGCTCTGATACTCTCTGCCTGGAGTCCGCGTCAGGTCCCACAAGACCACCCACACTTCAGATGCCAGTCACAAGTCCCTCTTCAGGCTCACTAATTCGCTAGAATGACTCCTAGAACTCAGGGAAGTGCTCTACTTACCAGAATATTTTATCATCTTACCACCCAAAATTGTAGCCCAGTGCCCCCAGGAGAGATGGAACTCAATAGACACTGTTGAATGTCAGTTCAGAAGTCAGGACTAATATACATTTCAGGTAATATCAATTCCATAGTTATTATGGAAAGAGATACTGTTGTGTAAAATAAATTAATATTTTGTTGGTATACGCTGAACATCCTCTTTAGACTGTTAAAGAAGATGCACCATTGCTTCTTCTACCACAGAAAGATGGGTCAGGTTTTAAAGGGTGCTCTGCTTTTGCATTTACCTGTCCCTGTACATCCTTCTGAGGACCAGCACTTCTGTGTGGGATACAGCCTAGAAATTGCATGAGAATGGGAATGAAAGAGAAACCATGTGGTCTTCCTTGACAGATGTTTACTACAGAAGAAAGAAAATGTTTCCAGGCTCACAGAGTCACGGTGCATGGGGTCCCAGGCCCAGAACCCTTTACTGTTTTCTCTATAAATGGAGGCACCAGGGCAAAGCAGCTTCTCCAACAAGTAAGTGCACTCAGCCTGCGTGTGTGTGACTGTGTCGATGATTTGCCTTTTGATTTTTTGTGATATTCAATATTGAGATCCACCCTACAGCTGACCTGAGAGATCTCGGTACCACTGTATAAGCTACCTTAACCTGTAGAGAGGAATTTTTAAGAACTCTTCAGCTCCATAAAAAAAACAGTGGGGTCAAGAAGGGCAGAGACCAGGATGAGCGGCGCTCTAACTGTGCGTGCTGTTTCCCTCTGCGCCCAGACATGGGCCTCATAATATAGAGCCTACTAATCCTCCAGGATTTGCACACGAACTGAAGAAAGTCTGTCATTCTAGGAACCGGATCAAGTACTTAGAGCATCAGGATGGATCTTACAGGCCAAGAAGACATCTTCTGTCCCTCCAGCCTCTAGCCGTCATTTGCATGTTGAACATCCCCCTGGCCCCTCTTCCCCTGGCACTCGATCTCGATCCTTGAGGTCCTAGCCCTCTAGTGACATGGAGAGGCGTGGAGGGCCCAACACAAGAGGGTGGGAGCCTGTTACCCAACCACTGTAGCAGAGCTGGCCCAAGTCCCCTCATGCTCTGGGTCCCCCCGGGGATCTCGGTGGCCTTCTGCAGGCAAGAACACTGCCCCACAGGAGGACTTGTAAGAGGGAGAGAGCCAAGAACAAGGAGCAGCAAGAGAGGGAGGTGGCCACTCAGAAGAGCAAGGCAGGCCCATGAGTGATTCCTTTCCTCCTCACACCAGAGGCTCGCTCCACTCCTGCTTGGTACAGTGACCCAATGTCCTTGCAGACTGTTTTATCTTTAACCCATTTAAAAATTCCTTCTTCTACTTGAGGGGAGGCCAAGAGGAGCAGTGGCCAAGGGAAGTGACTGTGGAGCTCTCTCTGAACTTAGGGCATGTGGTGAGCTGTAACTGGGTCATAGAATGGGTGGGGGATTAAAAATCCATTGCTCAACCACACATAATGCATGTTAGTAAGTAGTTCTGCCCTCTGAGGGGAAGTGCTGTGGACAGGCCAACTTTGCCCCAACATCTTATCATTGACTTAGAGTCAGAGAGGACAGCTTAAGTGTCAGATTTCACACATTATAAAACAGAAGCAACTACCAAGTTGGAGGGTGGTTTAGATTTTTGTTTTTTAAATCAGTCAGTCCCTGAAATTTAGTGTCTCCTATCACAAAGCACCATTGCCCAGGCTGGTGTGGCTCAGCTGGTTGGAGCATCTTTTTGTAGACTGAGGGGTTGCGGGTTCAATTCTCCATCAGGGCACATGCCCGGGTTGCAGGTTCAATCCCTGGCTGGTGCGCTTGCAAGGGGCAGCTGATCAATGTCTGTCTGTCTGTCTGTCTGTCTGTCTCTCTCTCTCTCTCCATTCCTCTCTCTGAAAGCCATGAAAAAATGTCCTCAGGTGAGGATTTAAAAAAAAATTTTTTTAACCCCGTTGGGTATTTGGAGACTATAAAATGTGAAGACATAAAGTAAGGAAGTATTTCCATGGACCACCCGTAAAAGGCAGCCCACCACTTGATTGTCACCCCTCTGCATAACCAGGTGGAAGCAAAGCAGGGCTGAGGAGGGAGCTGACAGTCTGGACGGACCGGTCCCTGGAAGCTGTGTGTCCTGAATAGTTCCGGCAGCAGTCATCGCCCTGCCCCCATGGAACCCAGCACCCGGCATCCATTGCAGGCCAAGGGCTGGGGTGAAGGGAGCAGAGTCTTCCTGAGACTCTTCTGCCCCTACCGTCCTCAGTCCATTCTTTTCCTCCAAGTGAGATGCCGCCCCGGTGACAGGTGTGGAGGAGAAGGCTGTTGACTTAATCCAGGCCTGATGGTGGCAGCCTCCTCTCGTCACGGAGAGTGACTGTGTGATGGCTCTTGACTGCTGGGTCCTCGTACCGTGCCCATGTTATGTTTGATAACCAGTGCCTGAGTCATAAAACAGATCATAAAATTAAGTGGCTGTTACTGTGGAGGCAGACAAATAATTTTCCTCCCATCTTCTAAGTTCTTCTGGCTGAACTAATAATCAAATTAACAAAAGACAGATTAACAGGAAAAAACACTGGTAACCAATTTTATTATGTATATACACATGGGAGTTCTATAAGAATGTGAGATCAGAGGACAGAGGAGGGAGTTAAGATAGATAGATAGATAGATACACACATATACATATACATATACATATACATGAGATAGATAGGTATCTATCTATCTATCTATATCTATATATATGCCTGAAAGGCCAGGAAGACAGTTCTCATGGAGATGGAAAAGGAATGTTTGGTAAATACATGTTTGCCAGGCCATGTGTAGCAATGGGACACAGAGGGGACTCTGAACAAATGAGCATGGCTAGAGTCCCCTCATCGTGCACTAGTTTGTATTAAATTATAATTATCTGTGATGATTATCCCCCTTCCTGGAGCATCTAAGTTTTTTTAGGCAGTAAGGGGCAAGGTTGAAAGTTCTTTCTGAGTCTTTTGTTTCTTGAGAGTAACCAGCCTAAAATAACCAATATCCCAAACATCATATTTAGGGGTGGCACATTCTGCTTCCCCTCATTACTCTTACTGCCCCACTTGATAGAGTGGGGACTGAATCTCTAAAGGGTCAAATATCTTGCCCAGCACCTCACAGCCAGTATGAAAGGCAAACTTCAGACCCAGGTCTGTCTGGCCCTCCAGCCTGTCTCAGCCGCTGTGTTTGACTGCCAGGGTCAGCAGCCAGCAGAGAAAACGGGCCTCTGGGCACACAGTCAAGAGCCTATTGAAAGGAGAATTCCCGGGAACTTAGATCAGATGTGACTAGAGATGATGGAGAGATTATCTTGGTGAAAGCTGGACTGGCTTTGTTACCCTTGGTCCTGTGTTGTAAGATTACAAAGAGCTAAATTCATAGATTTAAAAACCTAAAGTTTTTAATTCAGTAGAAGCCCTCATTCCAGCAGTGAGAAAAATAGTTACGATGTCTGGGGATTATGAATAAATTGTGTTGTCGCCCAGAATGGACACAAACAATTCTTTCAGGGCCTAAGAGAATTCTTAGCCCCTCCAAAAAGAATTGCGCCGCACTCCAGAGTCAGTGCCACTTACAGTGCACGTCACAGCTACCTGCACACCATGAAAATAGACTTAATTTTATTTCTATGGTATTAAGGTTGTCCCCACTTTTCCCCCTTTGCCCTCCTCCACCCAGCCCCACCTGAGGCAATCCCCACACTGCTGTCCGAGTCCACGGGCCGTGCACCTGTGCTCCTTGCTCAGTCTCTTCACCGTCTTTCATCCAGTCCCCACACCCGGCCCCCTCCCCTCCGACAGCTGTCAGTCTGTTCCCTGTATCTACACCTGCATTTCTGTTATGTTCCTTAGTTTATTTTGTTCATTAGATTCCACGTACAACTGAGACATACGGTATTTGTCTTTCACTGACTGGCTTATCTCAGCATAATAGGAACTGTGGACGTGTTTTGAATTACAGTTTTTGCCCACTCCTCAGAGGTGTGCTAAATTTGCCTTTGCTTCATCTTTAGATTCTGACCTCTGAACAAGACACCAAACCTATTGCCACAGACTATTTTTTGATGGAAGAAAAATATTTTATATCTAAAGAAAAGAATGAATGCAGAAAACAACCGTTCCAGAGACCCATTGGTCCAGAAGAAGAGATCGTGCAGATTTTAAACAGCTGGTTTCCAGAAGAGGGATACGTTGGCAGGATTGTCTTGAAAACCCAGCAGGAAGTAAGTGTGTCTGGGCACCACCTCCACAGTCAGGGCTCAGTATATGATCAACCACTTCGCCACTGGCCACCTCCCGCAAAATCAGAATTTCCGTCATTCCAGCTTGCTACATATTATTATTCTTAAGTAAATACGGAGAAATGATTTTATTCTTCTGGACACACTCAGAATGTTATCTCTAAGTTACAGAAGTTCAGCCTAACAATCATCCCTTATAAAACGAAGTGAGCAGATGACAGCTGCGTGGGGAGGAGGTTAGGGAGTGGAGGGACGCACGGACATGGACATCAGTGTGGAGATTGCTGGGAGGAGTGGGTGTTAAGGGACTAAATGGTGATGGAAAAATGCAGTAAAGAAAAAAAAAGTGAGCAAGAATGGAGAGGGTCCCATGTGCACACCGTCAGCTGTTGGCTCGGTTCTGCATCTGTGTGTGTGAGAAGACACAGTGAGGGTCACAGAACTGTGTGATGCAAGGCCTGTAGGCCTTTTGGGAATCGTGTATTTTGGGATTGGTTGCATTTCTCTGAGTGCCTCTTAAAGTTTTAACTACTAAAAGATTCAATGCTTGTAAGTAAAGCAACAGTATCATTTAAAAATATTCCATAACTTCCCACAAAGTAAGAATAACCCCTGAGCTTTGGTCAGAATTTGTACTAAATACATTATGTTCACTGATACTCTTGTGATAATTCCCACAAAGGAAACAGTACAATGTCAACTCCAAATTGGTTGGCTTCTTTTGGGGTTTGTTGGTAGAGCCCTCTTTTTCCATAAATAAACCAATAGGAGCCCACTAACTTACTGCCAGTGTGTTTAAATGACAGTGAATTTAAAATAAGGTCATTGCCCCACGCAGAGACGATCATGCCACATGATATGCCAACAATGAAGCAGTGGAGTCCATTCAACGATGCAGTTGGATAAACACGTATGGAGCACCTGATAGGTGCCAGTCCCTGTTCTGGGCGCATGATCCGCTCGTGGGGCATGTGCTGCAGCTCAACTGTTGCAGTGCCCACTGTTAGTCCATGCTTGCTGGGGCACCGTGGAGAAGAAAGGGAGCCCACTGCCAGCTTCCTGCATCAGTCTTTCCCTCCGTACGTAACTGTGAACGTGGCCTGCAGCCTCTCCTCTGGGAACCAGAGCCACTGCCTCCCCTTAGAACCCTTCCTTAGACCATAAAAGGGCACTTCATTTAAGCAAAGAAATGTAATTGTCTCCCCAGCTTCCTCTCCCTGATACAGTTTGTATCAGGCATACAAATTGCTAAGCCAGAGGAAAAAAAGCAGTTCTAATAATAATAGCTTTATGAGAAAACAGAGAGCTTAGCTGGTCTTTTAAAGCCATCTTTAATTTCTCAGTTTTATTCCTATTTCTAATTGTCTTTGCCATATGTAAAAAAGTACCCTACAGTTGACAAGTTCAGTGAATTCTTTAAATCATATATTTGCATAATGATTTACAGCGTTCAGATCTCTCAAACACCCACTATTTCGAATGACCTCATGGTATCGTAAGGAAACTGAGGTTCAGGAGGTTAAATTATGACCGGTGAATAACAGAAAGAACGCGAGTCTTACAGCTTCCAGGTCAGTGTATTTCCACCATCCCGTGCTGCCCGGGCTGGAGCAGCCAGTCCTCGTGGGTCCCCGCGCCCAGCACCGTGGGAGGTGGCGAGCGCGGGAAGCCCGGCGGGCTGCTGCGTGTCGAGTGGGCCTTCATCACGTGGTTGGAAGGCTGGGACGTTAGGGCTGCCCATACACGACTTAAAGTGTATGTGACAACAGGCAGCAGAGACTGCACAATTAAATGTTTAATAAGGGCTGGTGGGACAGAAGCATTTTGAAGAAAAAGGGGATAAATTAAAAATCTAAAAAACATTTTCTGATGAGAATACAACAAGCTCTCTTCTATATGTTCTTGTTGGGATGCGATTTTTGAAATGACGGACATGTATTTCAAAAATTAACAAATCATATTTAAGGTATCTAGATTTACCTGGTGCATGACACACAATACATATTTCCTGAGTAATGAATGAATTCAGCAATTATTGAATACAAGCAGACACTGGCATAGATGCTCGATTACAGCTATAAGTATTTTCATTTATTTTCCTCTTTGGAACTAGTAAGATGCGTAAGCAGTTTGTCCATGTATTCAAAGTCCCCAGACTGCTCTCTCTGACCTCTGGTCTCCCCTGCCTGCCTTTCATGATTTTCTCGTCTCCCGAGCTGTCTGTCAAGCTGTCAGGTAGCACATTCTCCCATGGTCAGGATGCCCTCCTCTGACTCCTGCTGGACTTGAAACCAGACAAACCTGGCTCTGCCACGTGTTAGGTGGCTCTGGGCAGCTCACCTGCCTTCTGCACCCCCTGTGCCCTGATGTGTAAAATCTATGACAGAAACTGCTACCCTGTTTGACTCAAAACGATCATCATGAGACGCATGATCAACATGTAGACAGTATGCAGGAAAACGCTTAGTAAACTGTAAAGGGTCACACAGTGAGAGCTATTGTTATGGTCATTGCTCGTGGCTTCTAATGCAGCTGAAACCCCCTGAAAAATAAATAAGCTCTGAGTGAGGCTCCAAGGAGCTCTTGTAAAAACAAATGTGCATGGTTGTCAGGATATTTTATATGGCAGTTAGAACCTTTTTGCTTTTTTGCCTGCTTGCTTACTTGCTTCCTGGTTTTCAGGGCCCTGAAATTATAAATTATGTCCAGTGAATTACCACTTAACCCCACTTTCTGATTGATGAAGTATATTGTGATCAATGCCATGAAATAATGCAGCAAAATCTCTAGGAAGTGACAAGAAATGATGACCACGGTCTTTGAAGTAGAGAGAAAAAACAAATTGTAGAACAGTGTATGTAGTAGAATATAATCTAATTTTAGTAATAACCATAACTGTTGCCCAAGCCCATAATAGAATGAATGGGGTCGAAAGGCTTCAGTCATGTAAACTGTAGGGACCAGGACTGCAAAATCAATGAAATGATAGGGGTGAGTCTGTCTTGTGGGTGGTCCTCTCTGGTCCTGGCTACAGTTTGGCGCCACCTGGTGGCAGTTACCCATTTGATTTTAATAAGTATTAATGAGGACCACTTGGGTCCTGTGGCCGATTTTAACTTCCAGGATGGTGACAGTGATTCTTGGGTTCTAGCTAGTTAGCACCACTTCAGTGGCCTGACCAGAGGAGATGAGGCGAGGGGATGCTGGGGACCGGACGACCTCCCTGCCAAATCCTCAGGGCCTGAGATGGGCCGCCTCCTGTTTACTTGCCTTGCCTCTCCCTCCCCTTCTTGCCTCCCCCTGCAGGAGATAACTGTAAACCACCCTCATCTGAGAATGGGGCTAACAAAGAACAGGGACCATTTAACAATCACATTGGCTAAATTCACATAATTCAAGGGTTTCATTGTATTTATTCACATGCACAAAAATATATTTGTATACCCATAGTACATGCTTAGAAGGATATAGAACTTATAGTTAACAACAGTCTTTTTTTGTTTTGTTTTATGGAGAATGAGGTGGGAGAGAGAAGGAAAAAGGGTGAGAATGGGAAAAGTTTACCTTTTTATAGATATATTTATGTACTGCTTGAAATTTTTAGTAAGGTGCGTATGTCTATAGGTGTATCTAACTGCATGGGTAATACACATAATTGTGTATGTAAAATTCACTGGAAGACAGTTCATCAGTGCCAATCAACCTGATGACCAAGTCTCACAATTATTGAATACTTTGTTGATATTCATTTCATTTTTGAGATTATATCTTAATATTTTATTTTTATTTTATTTTTTAATTATAGTTTATATTCAATACTATTTTTCACGCTCACAGCATAGTTGTTAGACAATCATATACTTTGCAAAGCGTCAATATTCATTTCAATGGGACTGACCTCCGGCGGTTGTTTCCACCTTTCACTGTGGGTTTTGTTCACTTGGCCTGGCTGAACGCCAGATTCACATTTCACATTTTACATGTCTAGCATTTCTTCAGTGCTCAAGGTCTATGTGGGAACGGGTGGGCTTTCTCTTGTTTTGGCAATTGCCAAAATAGCGCATTGTTTTTTTACAAATTTGTCTACAGTTCATTTGGACTCAAAATTCACAGCTAATGGGAGCAGATCCACTAGCTTATTCTGGGCCAGACCTTATCAATCTGTCCACATCAGCAGAAACACAGTACTTCTTTTTCTAAGACATGTATGTCCTTTTAGAATAATTTATGAAATATTAAATAGTATATAAACATTAAAGCTAAGAGGTTATTTCCACATTACCAAGATTCATCTCAAATTTTTGTTAGATTTTTCTTTCCTTATTCTACATCATCTCACCATCTACCATTCTTTTCTTCTTCTTTAACATAGAACTTAGAAGAGAAAAGCATTGTTCAAGAGGACAAAGAGGTGATCTTGACCTCGGAGGAAGAGAGTTTCTTTGTTCAAGTGCACGACGTTTCCCCAGAGCAACCTCGAACCGTCATCAAAGCTCCCCGCGTCAGCACGGCGCAGGATGTCATTCAGCAGGTGAACGCCCTTCCCTTCCTCTCCTCCGTCCTGTCCTCTGTGTAAGTTATTGGGACAAATCGATGTCAGCGTGTTGTATTAATGAAGTGCCTAGACCAGTGGGGACCTAAAAAGGGAGAGTGGGAAATAATAGAGCATCCCTTCAACAGACACTTAACTAGTATCTACTGTGAAGCACTGGTAATAATGAATTTAGGAAGTGACTCTGCAAAGTAATAATTTCATTGTCCCAGAAATGCCTAAATCAATACCTAATGACTGGCCCTGGCTGGTGTGGCTCAGTGGATTGAGTGCCGGCCTACAAACCAAAAGGTTACCAGCTGGATTCCCAGTCAGGGCACATGCCTGGGTTGCGGGCCAGGTCCCCAGTAGGGGGCATGTGAAGGGCAACCGCCCATCGGTGTTTCTCTCTGTCTTTCTCCCTCCCTTACCCTCTCTCTAAAAATAAATAAATAAAATCTTAAAAAAACAACAACAACCCAGAAACCTAATGACCATCTCCAGAGAACAACCAAGAGGTCTACCCTGGCCCTCTTCCACATCTAGGTCATGCTTCTCCGTGCATGTGGTTTCAGAGAACTATATTTCCTTCCTCCAAAGCTTTCTCATGCCTTGCAGTCATGAAACACCCTGGGGAACTGGAATAGCATAATGGTTAAAGGCACAGACTCTCAGTCAACAGGCTCAAGGTTCAAATCTCAGGTCTGCTTTTTACTAACTCTGAGATCTTGGGCAAGTTATGCAACCATCTGTGCCTTAGTTACAGTGGTATGCTTTTAAAAAACCCTCTGATTTGTAGCATTTGGCAATTGCCGTTGTGTAAACACCCCCACATGTCTGATTTCACAGTCTTCCATTTGGCTCCAACATACTACCTTGTGGTAAGGCACCACTTAAGATAACACGGAGCTCACAGGGGTCGTTGGGAAGACTGAGCCAGTGCTATATGTAAACTGCACAATCCCCAGTACATGGTAAGCACTATATAAGTGCTATTTGCTATTATTGCAGCATAATTTTGTTAGTATAGATTTTGAACTTTGTTTCTTTTTTGTTTTGCTGACCTTTGAGTCCCCAAAGTATCTGGGACATATTTATAGTAGGCCCTCACTAAACATTTGATGAGTGAATAAATGCATAAATGAAAGATAATCTTGTACAAAATGAGAAGTGAGGCCAGCTAAATTCTAAAATGTCTTAACACCCAAGACTCTCTGGCGAGTCTTTAGCTTTGGTGCATGTAGCCAGTCTGGTTCCCGTCTTTATATGGAATCATTCCCTGTCTGAAAATGGGGGTAATCATAACTAAATCATGGAGTGTAGTGAAGCTAAACCAGGTAATGTGGGAAAGAAGGTTATAAGCTACACAAATGTCAAGTGAGGAGAGGGATGATATGATCTGAAAGATTTCCATCATCTCCAAAAGTCTCTCACCATTTTCCACCCTAAAGTTTCACTTACAGTGAATGCAGGTGTTGGAGACACTGTCTTTATTCAGTTGATCTTACCTTTCAGACCTTATGCAAAGCCAAGTACTCCTATAGCATTCTGAGCAACCCCAACCCGAGTGACTACGTGCTTCTGGAAGAGGTGGTGAAAGACACAGCCAACAAGAAGTCTTCTACCCCCAAGTCCTCCCAGCGGGTCCTTTTGGATCAGGAGTGTGTGTTTCAAGCCCAAAGCAAGTGGAAAGGTGCAGGGAAATTCATCCTTAAGCTAAAGGAGCAGGTGCAGGTAAAGTTCAAGATTATTTTGCTCTCTTCACCAATTATTTGATGTTCATAACTACATTGTATTCAAATTTAGGAGACAGTGAGATCTAGGAGAAAGTTTCTTAGCAAGGAGAAAATTGTTTGGCTCCCTTTTCACTGTGGGAAAAGAAATGTATTATCTTCTGTGGGAAAGCAGTCCAGAGAGGGGAGTTCCTCAGTCCTTTCCAAAGCTCCACTTACTAGGCAGGGAAGAGGGAGGAGCTCCTTCTGGTAATACAGTGTCAAGAGGACACTGGCTTTAACCTAATACCAACGGAGAGTTGTTTGTCCCACAGGCATCCCGAGAAGACAAAAGGAAAGGCATTTCTTTTGCAAGTGAACTCAAGAAGCTCACCAAGTCGACGAAACAGCCCCGAGGACTCACATCACCTTCTCAGGTCTTGACCTCAGAAAGTGTCCAAAACAAGGAGGAGAAACCTGCGGGCAGCCTGTCGTCCAGTGATGTGACGGACTATCGGCAGTGACCGTGGGGAGCATCCTAACCAGGTAGACAGTCGTTGCGCCGTTCCGAAACAGCGCTCCACTCACACGACTTCGTGTAAGGCATGATCTATACAGTATCTGATCTTCTCCAAACAGGGGCGTCCCCTCAGGGAGGAAGGAATGGCACCAAAACAGGACAAGGGCTCTGAAGATATGCGTGCCTTCAGAAGTTGTAATTTTAGACCTCCTTATTTTGTAAATTACTCAACAAAGGGTCCAAGAGGACCACCAAGCTGCCCCAACTACATCGGCCTTATTTCATCAGACATAGAACTCTTTCAATTGTTGGTAACAAACACTCTCAAGGGGCTGCTGTGTATCATTCAACTTTCATTCCTTTGGGTTTCTAGTTTTGTTCTAATTTAGGTTTGATTTGGCCTCAGCAACCTCAACTTTGCCTCATTTAAAAAAATAAAAATTTGGCATTCAGGATGTGGTGATGAAAAACAAAGCAAAGAAGCATAACAGTCTCCATCTTCAAACTGCAGTAAGTTAGGCCTTGGGTTGCCAGCCCACCACTTGGTATCCACATACAGAGTAAATGTCATCCTATCTCAGAACAAATGATTTATATGGAACCTGAATTTTTTTCTAAAGAACCATATGAGGAAACCAAACACAGATTTCTTCTTTTCACTTAGTTTCCTAGTGAACCCAAGGGATCATTAAAACCCACTTTCCAGCTGTGGTGTTGTAGTTCTATGATTTAAAATTCACAAGCAACAAAAATAAACAAATAAATAAAATTTGTGAGAGACCACAATGTAAGCATTGCTGCTTATAATAACTACAGGGTTTCATCATCTGTCTTTATTTACAATCGGGATTTTCTTATATTAAATTGTGGAAGCTCACAGTTAAAGAATTCATTGATACTTCTTGACAGGGCCAGCTTTGATTTGTAACTGCCCAAAAGAAAGCCCAATACAAAGAACCCATATTTCTACACTTACAGACCTCTTACACTTACAGACCTCTTTCAAAACAACAGAACAGCCATGACCGGTGTGGCTTAGTTGGCTGGCCATCGTCCCACAAAGCAGAATGTCGCCACTTTGATTTCCCAGTTGGGGCACTTGCCTGGGTCGCAGGTTTGGTCCCAGTCAGGGCATATACCAGAGGCAGCCACACGTTTCTCTCGCACATCAATGTTTCTCTACCACCCTTTCTCCCTCTCTTACCTGCTCTCTAAAAATAATAAATAAAATCTAAAACAAATTTAAAACAGACAAGACCAAATACAGGAAACCACTTCCCCCAGGACATCTGCACACCCAGCTGTCCCCAGGGCGTCAGGGTTGTTTAGTTTCTATACACAGACTCTTCGGAGAGAAATGTCAGAGCTACGGCAGCCATCACACCAGACAGCATCAGAGAACGGGGAACACGCACAGGACGGTGAAGCCCTGGCTGTCCGTGTTCTGAGAAGGTTCAGCACTCATTTTCTGTTGAGATAATAGCTGGTGTCCCAGTTTTGAAAAGCTCCAGACTCACTCCCTTTTCTCCCTCAATGTCACTGAGACAGTCCGAGCCTTCTCCAAAAGCCCAGTGAGCTGTAGGACAAAGCACCAATGTTGAGCCTCTCCAGCGTTTAGAAAATGACTCACCGTGGTAGTGGGTCTGTGAGCAGGCCAAAAGGAGAGTGATGAAAACTTAAAATACTGCTTCCCATGTCCAGAACTTAGCATCAAATGAATCATAGGCATGGTGTTATGCACACATCTCATGATAACCTCTGTAATGATACAGCGAAATTACACTCTGCACATAAGGGGCCCTCGTGCGCTGCAAGATTACTTAACTGTTTAAGAATACAACTCCACTGGAAATTTGACTTAAAAATAATATGCTTGCTATAATGAGCATTACTAATTGCTTATGGTTTGGGAGAGTAGAGAGGGTGGTGATTTAGATAAATGTCTTTGGACTCAATTTTTCTGTGGCAAACAGACATTCAGAATCATTCAGTTGACTTCAGTTTTGCTTGAACTTAGGGAAACTTCTCTTTTAAAATTGCCATTAGTGCATTTATGGGAATGTATATCCATGTTATGAACTCCTTTACAAGTGGTGTTTCCAAGGAAGAACACTTGTGGAAAAGAAAGGACTGTTCTCTGTGTACTCATAAGAAAACAAACGTCATAGTGTTACTGCTTTCTGATGACATATTTCATGTTGCTTATTCTAAAATTTTTACCTCTAAAGTATTAAGACACCCCTTTGTAATACTCTTAAGAATTTCTAAACAAGTGATTATTTACCTTACTTTTTTTAAATATATTTTATTGATTATGCTATTACAGTTTTCCCATTCCCCCCTTCACTCCCCTCCACCCTGCACACCCTCTCCCACCCACATTCCCCCCCTTTAGTTCATGTCCATGTGTCGTACTTATAAGTTCTTTAGCTTCTACATTTCCCATACTATTCTTATCCTCCCCCTGTCTATTTTCTACCTGCCATGTATGCTACTTATTCTCTGTGCCTTTTCCCCTTCTCTCCTCTTCCCACTCCCTTGTTGATAATCCTCCATGTGATCTCCATTTCTATGGTTCTGCTCCTGTTCTAGTTTTTTGCTTAGTTTTTGTTTTTGTTTTAGGTGTGGTTGTTAGTAGCTGTGAGTTTGTTGTCATTTTAGAGTTCATATTTTTATCTTCTTTTTCTTAGATAAGTCCCTTTAACATTTCATATAATAAGGGCTTGGTGATGATGAACTCCTTTAACTTGACTTTAAAGTGCTTCTGGGAAGCACTTTATCTGCCCTTCCATTCTAAATGATAGCTTTGCTGGATAGAGCAATCTTGGATGTAGGTCCTTGCCTTTCATGACTTGGAATACTTCTTTCCAGCCCCTTGTTGTCTGTAAGGTCTCTTTTGAGAAATCAGCTGACAGTCTGATGGGAACTCCTTTGTAGGTAACCCTCTCCTTTTGTCTTGCTGCTTTTATGATTCTCTCCTCTTTAATCTTGGCTAATGTAATTATGATGTGCCTTGATGTGTTCCTCCTTGGTCCAACTTCTTTGGGACTCTCTGAGCTTCCTGGACTTCCTGGAAGTCTATTTTCTTAGCCATAATGGGGAAGTTCTCCTTTATCATTTGTTCAAATAACTTTTCCACTTGTTGCTCTTCCTCTTCTCCTTCTGGTACCCCTATAATTTGGAAGTTGGAACATTTCAAAATGTCCTGGAGGTTCTTAAGCCTCTTTTCACTTTTTTGAATTCTTTGTTTCTTCATTCTTTTCTGATTGGATGTTTCTTTCTTCCTTCTGGTCCATACCGTTGATATGAGTCCCAGTTTTCTTCCCATCACTGTTGGTTCCCTGTACATTTTCCTTTATTTAACTTAGCGCAGCCTTCATTTGTTCATCTAATTTGTGACCAAATCCAACCAATTCTGTGAGCATCCTGATTGCCAGTGTTACTGTGCATCTGATAAGCTGGCTATCTCTTCGTTGCTTAGTTGTATTTTTTCTGGAGCTTTGATCTGTTCTTTCATTTGGGCCTTTTTGTCTTAACATGTCTGTTACGTAGTAAGGGGTGGAACCTTAGGTGTTCACCAGGGCAGGGTAACCCTTGTTGTTGCTATGTGACTCTGTATGTGGGACAGGGGTCCAAGAGAGAACAATACCCTTTGCTCCACTCTCTGCCAGATTTCAGTCACTTCCCCCGCTTCCCCCCAAGCAAATTGGACCCTTCTGGTGCTGATTCCCAGGTGGGTGGGTTTGCATACGTTCTAGGGCCCTGTGGGTCTCTCCAACGAACTCTCCTCTGAGGCTGGGAGTCTCTCCCAGCACCTCAACCTCCACAGGTGTTTTCAATCAGTGTTTTTCGGCTTTATTTCTCTGTGCTGGAACCCTGGGTTGTGCGGTTTTGTCCTGCTCCCCAGTTTTGCCTGGTTAATCTGTGCTTGAATGTGGAACCACCCAGCCACCTTGTGCACCAAGCTCCTCCACAATCCGCCACCTTGCTGGGTCCGCCTGCTGCCGCCTTGCATGACCAGGGTCTGCCAGCCACCCTGCTGCGAGCCCTCTCCATTCCAGCTCCCCAACTCTGCCCCTCCTACCGGTCTGGATAAATGTGTCTACTTTAACTCCTTGGTTGTCGGACTTCCATACAGTTCAATTTTCTGTCAGTTCTGGTTGTTTTTGTTTTTAAATTGTTGTTGTCCTTACTTTGGTTGTGTGAGGAGGCACAGTGTGTCTACCTACGCCTCCATCTTGGCTGGAAGTCCTATTTACCTTATTCTTATCTGAAGTAATAGTTGGTGAAGAAAGTCCCCCTTAAAAAAAAAGTTGAACAGCTTTATTGTGATTTTTTAAAAGAAAAATTTTTATAAAGACTACAGTGTCCCAGGACAGAAAAAGCCTAATGTTCTACCTCCTAGGAACATCATGTTATAGCACTGTGACTACGTAGGATATAGGCCCTCTGCCAAACCCAGCCACCAGGGCTCTGTGCGTTCCAGTTGGTTAAACACTACACCCTTGCTACACTGTAAATGTTCCTGCTGCTCCATTTAAAATATACTAACAAAGCTGTGGCCGGGTAGCTCAGCTGGTTACAGCATCATCCTGATAGGCCAAGATTGTGGGTTTGATCCCCGGTCAGTGCACACACAAGAATCAACCAGTGAATGCGTAAATAAGTGGAATAGAGATCTCTCTCTCTCTCTCTCTCTCTCTCTCTCTCTCTCTCTCTCTTCCACCTCACACACACACACACACATCAATAAATAAAAATTAAAAATACTAACAAGCCTATGGATACAACTTTACAGGTGAAGATCTTTTGTCAAAAGTCAAAAAAGTCAAGAATGAACATGGTGGAAACAAATGTAATTTCCTTGTTTTCATTCAACTTAAACAGGAAATTGGTGATTTCTGGACTGAAGCTTTCTTCACACACGATGTGAGGTCCACACTGGGGACAAGCAAAGTGGCACAGGGCTAACGAGCTACCATCTTCCTGATGAAGGAAGCAAAGGAGCCCAGGAGATTCCATCTTACAAATGTCAACAGTTGTTAAAATAAATTTATAAATAACTGTCCAGACAGTATCCAGCCACGTAACATGAAAAAGAGACATTTATCAAAGAAGATACAAGACACAAGAAATGTTGTACATAGGACAATGATGCCTCAGTCCCCTTCAAAGTAGGGACTTTGCACAGTTCTCCCAATCACTGTCAGCTGCCCTGTCATATTTTCTTGAATCTCACTGATGGTCTGAAATCTCTTCCCTTTCAAAGGTGGTTTTAGTTTTGGGAAAAGCCAGAAGTTGCAGGGCACCAAATCTGGGCTGTGGGGGGCTGAGTCACCTGGGTGATGTGATGTTTCACCAAAAATCTCTGTACAAGATGTGATGCCTGAGCAGATGTGTTATCATGATGAAGCTGCCAATCACCAGTTGCCCATAGATGCAGCCTTCTGAGTCATCTGAATAGTTTCTGCAAGAACGTTCAAGTTTAATGCAAAATTTGATGCAGATTCATTGCCCTACCCACTCGATCTTTTTGAATGCAATGGTCAGTCAGTACATGTGCTCACTCAATGGCGTCTACTGCCCCTTCTGACTAGTACAGTGAGGTCGTCATTGTTCATGTATGTGCATTCCAGTCCACTCTCCTTGGCTGCCAGGCTCCATCAATGTTGTGCAAACCATTCTTGTTACATTAACAATGACTGGACTTTTTCCAGACAAACCATTATATATATTATGCTTGTAAAACTTGACCTAGAAACAGGTGTAGCAAACATTGTGTGTAAAGGGCCAGACAGTAAATATTTTTAGGCTTTACGGGCCATCTGGTCTCTGTTGCAACTGTTTAGCTCAGTGGTCACAGTGCAAAATCAGCCACAGGCAACACGTACATGAAAGAGCATGGCTGGGTTCCAATAAAACTATCCACAGATGCTGAAATCGGAATTGCATAATTTTCATGTCACAAATGTTCCCTTTTTTCACAATCACATAAAAGTGTAAAAATTATTCTTAGTTCAATAGCCATACAAAAACAGGTGGCAGGCTGGACTTGGCCCATGGGACACAGTTTGCTGACCTAACTTAGAAAACTGGGAGCAAGCTGGTTTAGTCATACAGCTTAGGGCTGAGAATTGGAAGCTTTGGGGCACTGCAAATGTAAGTATGTCCTACAAAATTCATTAAAGAGGAATTCAGTTTAGTTTTCATATTGTGTACCATAATGTACTCTTCTTTAGGATTTTTTACATATAGAATGTTGGGGTTTTTCCCTTGAAGTTTATTGCCTATATATTCACAGATTATTCCACTTTTGGTTTTCACAAACTTGATTTAGAATGATGTGTAATTTAATATCTATGAGTTGTGATGTCTTAACAAGAAACTTAACCATTTTTTAAAGCAAAAGTAGATTGAGTTGGTGTTTAAATTTATTTATTTTGCAAGGTTTGTACTGACACTGTACTTATATATTTATTATACATAGCTTTCTTGATATCACTTGTGAATTAGAAGCGCTAGTGATTCTCACTATTTGAAGACAAATCTAAAAAGAAAATGTATGCTCTGAATATCTGAAGTGGACCAGAATTTCGTGTAAAAGCTTCATTTTCCTTTCTGATTAACTTAAGAGCTATTGATCCAAGTCATACTTGCTACTTAAGGTAAATTATTTTTAAAACCTTGCTGTGTAAAACTATCACGTACGTGTAAAGGATTCTTCTTATTCTGTGTAAGAAGCAAATTACAACTTTTAAAGTGAAATGTGTGTTCCTCTAAAGTAAAATTCAAATTTTATCTATTGATACTAAAACAGACATTTCTTCTTAAAATTATAAAACATACTAAAAATCCTAAACTGTTTTGGAAGTTGTGGGTTTTTTATTTTTACCTATTATAAAACAGAATAAAGCAACCCCAAGTCTTCCACATATTCCAGAAACAGAAGTGTTAAAAATAGGCCACACAGCTTTCACGTTATCGTAAGTTCTGACTGACCCGAAGCCCTCATGCGGCAAGAACCTCCGTTTGGTCTCTCAGCAGAACCAGGCTATTCTAGTTTGATGTTTGTACGGAGCTACAGGTTTCTTTTCAAACCAAATAATCAGCCTATAACAAATGCACAATGCTGTCCATTTGTAAAAAAATATATTCCAGAAATACTTTATCAAGCTTCTATAAATTAATAGGCATTTACCCCCCTCTGATTTGGCTAACCACGAATTGAATACTGAGTTTCTGGCCTAACTGGCTATAGTTGAATAAAAACTGCAGAGTAATAAAAGGAAAAGCAAAACTGGCCTCCCTAGGTTTATCATTTGGCCTTGACTCTTTAAACTGCACCCCACCCCACCCCACCCCACCGCCTTTTTTACACAGTTGATTTGGCTGCAGCACAAAATCTAAAGCACTCCATGAGACTGAATGTGAGACCAGGTTGTACCAAGTGAGTATATGGCATGTGTTGCAACTCAACTTGGTCATTCATCCCATTTGTACATCTCTAATTGTATTTGAGTCACTGGGATTTTAGAAAGAACATGTTGCTCGAAATGTAAAAGGTCTACTCTACTATTACAACCAACCAGCAGAAAGAAACCTGGTATTTGCCAAAAACATGAGATTTTTATTTATGGCTTATCTAAACTCTATAGCTGTATTAGTATACCAAATGAAACTATCCTGTTGTTTAGAATGTGTCTATAATAGCCACCCAGACTATAACGATTACCACTTCATACTTTTCAGACTACTAAAAATCTGGGTAGCACACTTACCAGTCAAGCTGATATGAAAAAAAATCTAAATATGCAACCTGGGTTTATTATAAGATTTGAGGGAGAAATATTTTAAGTGGTTTCACTAAAAACAAAAGGAAAAGAGCATGAATTCAGTCTTAGTTAGGCAATGCCAACTGAAGAAAAGCTGTCACTGGTGAGAAAGGATTCAAGCAGAAACCCACCGTGCTCTGATGCTAGAGAAACAGATTAACCTCCTCAGTCACCTGTGCGTCTGAAATTGGCTGTTTTGCAAAATGGAAAATTATGCAAGGGTGGTAAGGAATTGGGAGTAAGTTTGAACAAATCTGTAGGAAGTAACACTATTTGGGCAGGAAGTATCCCCCCAGGGGAACACCTTTTCATGTCATCCTTAGTTACTCATAATTTCTCCTTTTGTGGGTAAACATGGGGCCTACACTTGACAAGTGAGTTACTCATGCCTTGTTTTTAATCAAATTTGCTCTCATACAAAAGTTTCCCGTTGCCATAACTCTGAAAACTCTGGTGGCTCATTAATGAAAGTGGGCCTCCTATATGGCCATCTTCCCCATGCTCTGTTCTCTCCCTTTCAGTCTCTGTCAACTTCCTCTCCTCTGCCCAGACTCCCAAAGGCCTTGTTTAATTCTGAAAAGTAATCAGAGCTTGCATATTGGTCTGGTAAACTTGAATTAACTCTAAAAACACAAAGCCCCACAGCTCGGCTCCCACGCCCATAGAAGAGGACAGGTTTTCCTGGCTGCTGTCTGATCTCACACTTGGCAGAGTGACAGGCAGCCTGGAGGGGGAGGGCTCTCTAGATGGCTACCTCAGGTTCCTTTCAGCTGTTTGTCACATCAGCAGTGAGGCAAGAGGTGAGCCCTGGGCCCTTCCCAAAGTTACTAGAGAAGGGAGATGGCCTCTCACACACAGCCCGTACTTGGGCCAACATTTCCATGACACAGTGCTTGTTAACCACGTGTGCGCGCTCTGCCATCCCCATGCATCAGCTTCCTCAGAGCAGTCCCTGACCGGCGGCCCAGTACTCTGGCACGGGAATACCTGCAATGAATGTTTTTCAAATATTTGCTGAATCTCCATGATTATCAAACTATTCACAGACGTCTCTTAGATCCAAAGCATACTATGCTCAAGGCTGCCATCAAGCAGACCTCTGAAACCTCCTCTATTTCCGATGACACAGGTCTCCAAACAACTCACTCTGACACTGAGTTAAGTAGTGTTGTATTTTTTTCAGTGTGTGCGAATGACCCGACTCAACTTTCAAGACCATGGAAGACTGAGGCTGTGTGTCTTACTCACCATCATTACCCCACTTCACTTTTAAGTGCCTACCTAGCACAGTGCTAAGCACACGTGGGTGCTCTGTATTTGTCTAGTTAAAAAAAAAATAGGGCTGTAGCTCAGTGTAGCCTCAGGGTGTGTGTGTGTGTATGTGTCATTACCAATGACTACAATTACTCCATTCTGAAAATGAAACTTATGAATAGGAGGCTATATACATTAATGCTCAAATTCATAGAAGATGTTCAAAAACTAGATATATAACTTTATGATCCCACTGTGATTCTCTATATGTGTAACAAGAAGGTTAAAAGCATAATGGGGACTTCCAGCAAGATGGAGGCATAGGTGGACGCACTGTACCTCCACGCACAACCAAGATTGGAACAACAATTTAGAGGCAGAATAACACCCAGAACTGACAGAAAATGTATCTGAATGGAAGTCGGACAGCCAAGAAGTTGAAATAGACCCGTTTATCCAGAGTGGTAGGAGGGGCGGAGAGGAGCGGCCGGGCGCGGGGTGCAACGCAGAGTACAGGGAGAACTGGGCGCATAAGGCAACCGGGAGTGCGTAAAACATCTGGTGCGCGCAAGATCACAGCGGGTGGACCCTGACTACGCAAGCGGCAGCTGGCGGACCCAGTGAGGCGGGGATTGTGGAGCAGGGTAGAGCGCGCAACCCAGGATCCCAGAGAAGAGACTGAGGTCCCACGGAGAACGGAGCTACCACCATTGTTCCCTCCCGCCCCCGCCCCCACATATAACGAACGTCACAATCTAGCAACTGGGGTGCCCAGCCCTGGTGAACACCTAAGGCTCCGCCCCTCACCATAACAGGAGCGACCAGACCAAAAAAAAAAAGAGAGAGAGAGAGAGAGAGAGATGGCTCAAACAGAAAAATAAATCCGTGCCCCAGAACTCATCCTTTTGAGCAACCAAGAGATAGTTAACCTATCAGATGCACAGTTCAAAACACTGGTGATCAGGAAGCTCACAGAATTGGTTGATTTTGGGCGCAAATTAAATGAACAAATGCAGGTTACCACAAAAGAAATGAAGGAAAATGCACAGGGAACCAATAGTGATGGTAAAGGAAACTGGGACTCAAAACAATAGAGTGGACCAGAAGGAAGGAAGAAAGAACCAAACAGGAAAGAATGGAGAAATAAGAATTCAAAAAAAAAACGAGGAGAAGCTTAGGAACCTCCAGGACATCTTTAAATGTTCCAACATCCGAATTATAGGGGTACCAGAAGGGGAAGAGGTAGAGCAACAGATTGAAAACATATTTGAACAAATAATAAAGGAGAACTTCCCCAATCTGGCAAAGAAAATAGACTTCCAGGAAGTCCAGGAAGCTCAGAGAGTCCCAAAGAAGTTGGACCCAAGAAGAAACACACCAAGGCACATCATAATTACATTAGCCAAGATAAAAATGAAGGAGAGAATCCTAGAAGCAGCAAGAGATAAGGGGACAGTCACCTACAAAGGAGTTCCCATCAGACTGTCAGCTGATTTCTCAAGAGAGACCTTATAGGCAAGAAGGGGCTGGAAAGAAGTATTCCAAGTCATGAAAGACAAGGACCTATATTCCAGATTACTCTATCCAGCAAAGCTTTCATTTAGAATGGAAGGGCAGATAAAGTGCTTCTCAGATAAGGTCAAGTTAAAGGAGTTCATCATCACCAAGCCCTTATTTTATGAAATGTTAAAGGGACTTATCTAAGAAAAGAAGATTAAAAAAAAAACATGTATAGTAAAAGGACAGCAAACTCACGATTATTAACAACCACACCTAAAGCAAAACCAAAAGAAACTAAGCAAACAACTAGAACAGGAACAGAACCACAGAAATGGAGATCACATGGAGGGTTAGCAACAGGGGAGTGGGAGGAGGAGAGGGGGGAAAAGGTTCAGAGAATAAGTAGCATAGATTGTAGGTAGGAAATAGATAGGGGGAGGGTAAGAATAGTATGAGAAATGTAGAAGCTGAAGAACATATAAGTATGACACATGGACATGAACTAAAGGGTGGGGAAGTGGGTGGGAGAGGGTGTACAGGGTGGAGGGGAGTGAAGGGGGGAAATGGGACAACTGTAATAGCATAATCAATAAAATATATAAAAAAACGCAAAATAAAAAGCATAATGCAAGTGTGAATTGGTTAATGAATTTCTATTTTAAAATTTCTTTTTCTTCTAAACTACAGTTTCTACTGCCAAAGTGAACTATAGATGTATCTGTGTATGTTTGGAAAACAAGTGACTTGTGGCACATACTGGTGACTCGCGCTCTGACAAGGAAAGCCCTTTGGTCATCCCGACCATCCCTAACATTCCTGACCTTTGTTTTATATCAAAAAGGTGGGTTAAGAACAAATATTTATAACATTTCTCATCATTAAATAATCAAGCCTAAAAAAACTGGTCTTAGAAACACTTTTTAAAGCACGTGTAAGAATCTGCTGAAGAGATTACATGCACTATTAAAGCCGATATTCCCCACTCTGTTAGAATAATAAGGGAACTTTCTATTTTCATTTACTTCAAGACAAAAAAAAGAGCTTTAAGCTCTACTAGGCCAAAATCACTGGCTTCTCTAGCTCTGAACCAATAACAGGGCTATTTAGTTGGACTGCTATGCATTTTTCTTTTCAATTCTCACATTACAAAAATAGGAAGCAGAAAAAAGCAGCTGTTTTATTCTGCTACTCACAAGAGAAATTTTTATAACCTGGTCATTAAAATACTTACTTCATAGGCCATTCTTAGAATATGGCAACAGATGTTACATCAAATATTGCTTTATAATTACAAGAATATGGCATTTTACCTGTACAGGAAAAAAAAAGCCCCCCACTGGGTACCCTCTGTCCCTAAGACAGAACTGTGAGACCGGGGGCAGGTTTCTCTGCCCTGCAGTTCCCGCATCAACCCCCAGAGCATGTCAGCAAACACAAAGAACTTCGAAGACACTAGAATCACAGACAAACTTTCTTTGAAGGTAGCCATAATGAACACTCATTCTTCTTTTTCAGAGGCTAAATCAGTTAATATATATATTAAATTTTAAAAAGGCAACACATTAAGAAAGAAGTTTACAAATATAAGGGGAGGAAAACGCCTTTGGTTCTCCCTTCTGAACGAAAGGACATTTTCAGAATTAGGGAAGAATGCTGTGCCATGCAAAGGGTAATTCCTCCTCTGTTAATTTTCTCAGGACATTTCCCTTGTATAAAAAGAGAAGGTCCTAAGTGAACCATTAGTGTTATGTGCACCTGCACAAATGCACTAACGTACGGGGATGTCCACTGACTCTTCCTTCTTCTACTACCGCAGTGACGGCTTCAAATATTTGGTGAAATCCAGAGGCAGATGAGTAGCAACTTCATTGCAAAGTCTTTTGGTTAGTTGATTTAAATCTTCATTCAAAAATGAATCCCCTTGCAAAACTTTATCCTGAAAAAATATTAAAAGTGTGAGTTGACATTTCTTATGCTATCAGCAAAAGCCAAGCGGCAACACTGACAGCAAACCGACATGTGAAACGCACGTTGCTAGGTCGGGTACCAGACGTCCCCACACTGAAAGGCACCGTCTCCTAGCCGCCTCTACCTACAGAATTCCAGCCCCAGAGGTCCAGCCTACCATCACTCCTGAACATGAAAAAAAATTCTGCCTCTGAAACAATCAGGCAAATTGGAATCAGCTATTAAAAAGTTATTAATTTAATTTTAATTTCACCTTAAAAATAATGAAAAGGTATGACATACCTTCTTTTGGGGGCTTGCAGTTTCAACAGGAGGATTGAACGCCATTGCTGCCATGCTGTAAGCCTCAAAGAGCTCCACCGCGGACCTACAGTCACAGACAGAAATCCAGAGTCACAAAAAGACAGTGACCTGACAAAACGTAACTGTTCCCAGACTCATTATTCTAAACGCATACATTAAGATATAATCCTGCCAAGTGAACATCTATAAATAAGCCCTAAATCCCCGTGTACTGACATGATCCAACCGACTCCGCCTCACAGAGGTCTGGGGCACATGCAGAAACACAGGCCTGAACAGAGAAGGCTGAGGAGGACAGCACAAGTCCCATGTGATCAAACCCCATCTCAACCAACCACAGTTACGTAAGCAATATGCAGCTGCGTTTAACTTGGTCGTGGGAGCCAGAAGAATGAAGCATGGAGTGATCATCCTCCATGGATTTCAAACAGCACGTCACTGAATCCCGAAAGGTTCGGGGTTGGTTGACACTCTGCAAAGGAGACCAACCGGTGATGGGCAGGGGCCTGCAAGCTCTGTGCCTGTGGTCGCACCCCAGCTCCACTCCCCAGGGGAAGACACATCAGGAGTCTCCCTTCTCAAGCCTCTGGGGCAAAGCGGTTCCTCCTCTTCCTCTGGAAAGGGCCACCACTGGCATAAATGGGGCAAATGTTCAAGATCGCCAGGGTAAACTTGCCAGGAAAGGTTGGTGAAAAAGATGACAGAAAACTGTTTTCTCCTTTTTCCCCCTTTTAAAAACAAGGTCAGAAGAATGGGGGAAGAAAAAAGTAAATGGCCATTTTATTACTTTATGGTCAAAAGGTATCTCTATCCTACCCAGAAGGAAAAGGATTTATGGAAATCTACAAAGTTTATGATTCATTTCGAGGGGTAAGCAGCTAACTACTGCCATGTAAAAAAATACACACCTATTTCGCCAAATCTCTCAGTATTTCAAGAGAAATTGAACTTTCAGGTGAATTCTTCCAATATTAAAAACAGAAAAACTAATTCATTTTCTGTTCAAACTCTCAAGAGGTCAGAAAATCAACCTGCTCACCTACAGGTCATTTGCCAATGATCTCTGAATATAAAAAACCAATGCATTTGTAAAGGGGAAAAATCTACAATATATTAATTCTGAGTGGTAGCTTTATTGTAAGGGTGTCTTTTAGATCATTTTCTCTTCTTTATAACTGAGGTATTTTCTAACTGATTTTTTGGAGATAGGTATTTACTCTTTTTTCAATTTTTCTGTGCTTTAAAACTTTTTCAGAATAAAAAGGTGTGGGGAGGCCTGGCTGGGCGGTTCAGTTGGTTACGTACCACCCAAATATGTCAAGGCTGTGGATTCGATCCCCGGTCAAGGCACTACAAGAATCAGCCAATGAATGAATGAATATGTGGAACAACAAATTGATGTCTCCCCAGGCCACACCCTTTCCTCTCTCTCTAAAATCAATAAATAAAACATTCTTCTTTAATGAATTCAATTTTTTTAAAAAAGGTGAGGGAAAAGAAACTTCCTTAGGACCCTTTTCCCCATCTGGAAGAGTGTAAGGTGAATGCTGGGGCAGCGTCCATGCTTCCTGCAGGTCAGGCCCCTCTGGATGGGGCAGTGCTGCAAAACACTTCTTTCTTCTCATTTCTTCCTTTCTGGCCCTTGCAGGACCATCCAAGAGAAAAAAAAGGGATTTTCACTGTACTTAGACTCATGGATCTTCACATAAGCACATATGGAACTGTCTTATTCATTGTTGAACCTGAGTCATGGGCATGTGAGGATTCACTATTCTTTCTACATATCTGCATGTGTAAAAATGTTTATGACAAAAAAAAACGTTGTGCTTTCCCAAAACAAACTACTAAAATCACAGTCAGCATGCTTTCTCCTCTAAACAATTCAGGAATATGAAGTGAGACCAGATGCAGATAACCGACTAGCACGTTACATTTTCAAACCTATTACATTTTAAAACAGACTTCTCACAGTCAAGACCTATCAGCTGAAATGTCCAGTTTTATATAATGAAGCAACATAAATACCACCTTCGGCTCAACTCTGGTTTGAGCGCTTCAGAGCCTTCCAGGGGAGCCCCAGCGACGAGGTGAGCCGCGAATCTCCGCACGACGGGGTGGAAGTGGCGCTGAGGGGGAAGCAGGACAACCACGTGTGCACAGGTCAGTATTTTATAGAACACTGGCTACCACGAAGATTTTATTTAGTAAACGCTGATATTTTTTAAAGCTATAGATGTATATGTAATTCACAAAAACCACACAACTACAGGAGAAGACTGTCTTTGCTCACGGGATGACCACATAAACCTGTTGGATGAGCAAGTCTCCAGTGGCACAGCTTAGTCTTTGCAGAGTGAACAGAAAAACCAAAAGGCCACTTCTACTTCAGGTGACAAAGCGAGCTGACAGCAAGCTTCCTGAAACACATTTCTGCTGTGTCTCACTCTAACGCTGTCCACACTGTAGGATCGGGGCACAAGGGAGACCCTGCCGAAACCTGCGGGCCTACCGAAGTCTCCTTGGGTAGGAGCCAATACAAATGTGCCTGGGAAGGGAAAGATTTCAATCTTACCCCTCTCAGCTTCCCTAGAAAATGTACCTCGACATCTTAAAGAGAAGGAAAAGCAAAGTGAAACACAGACTATTAAAACATGAATTCTAGGAGAGGCGGTCCCAGAACAAGGTACATTATGTCCTCAGGCAGCAGCAACTGCTCAGGGGGAAAAGCTGAACAAACAGCTCACAAACAAGAGGGAGGGGCGCTCTTACCCGCAGTGTGTGCAGCTCCCAGAGGGCAGTGTTCTGAGCGTTACAGTACTCAGGTTCGTCCAGCTCGGGAAGGAAAACCCCACTGCCTTGAGACTCATTGTCAAGCAACAGATCAGTTTTGGGGAAAGTCTGCAAAAATGTCACATAAAAAGGATTAATTAATATTATTAAAGAAGGTTATTGGGTTCTGTACTTGTATTTATATTGAAATTTCATTTAATTTTTATGGCTATATTAGAGCTATAAGCATAAAAAACTTCATGCTCAAGTTTGTAAACTTAAGCTTATACCGTGACAGAACAAAAACTGCAAAAGATTACTTGACTTTCTTGGCTTGCTCTGAGAAGAATTTATCTTGCAAGAGAAAACAGAATATTCTTTTCACCCAGCAATCCCACTTTTAGGAATCTTTCCTACAGAAATAATTACATTAGGTACACATAAGGATATTTACTATAGCATTATTTGTAACAGAAGGAACCTATAAAATGTGTTCATCACCATATGTTAAAATATATTGTAGAACACTATGTATATCATAATCTCCACAGCCCTCTTTCCCTTAAAAAGTAAAAGCTGTGCTGTTTGCATGTGCCTGGTGTATGTGTTTATATATGAATTTTAAAAAGTCAGCAGGGAAAATACCCACCAAATGGTAAAAATGGTCACCTCCAGAGATTGCCACTGGGGTGGAATGCTGTCCTTGTGTAATTTTATGTACTTCCTTTGGTGCCTGATTTTCTTACAAGTGTGAATTACTTTTGTAATTAAATAACAATGTGAATGGGGAGAAAAGAACACACATCAAACAAAACACCCCTGTTGTAGCTCTCCTCATTCCTATCACTACTTACGTGCATTAATATTCTGTTAGTTGCTAAAATGCCGATGCTTGCGTTTGGAAGGACATGAAGAGCAAGGGTAGAGAGGCGCTTGATGAAGGCGAGGGCTCGCTGCTGAGAAACCTGCTTTCTGCGCTTAGTTAGCATGACATCAAGGCACTGGAGCACGATCTCAACCCCTTCGTTGGTGGCACCTAAAACAGCAGATGCACCCTTCGTTACTTTCCCCATGCTGCAACCTCACCTAATTCCAGAAAAACTCAAGACCAACTGCCGTGCCTGTCCCAAGTCATCACCCGAACCCATGAAGTAGGCCTAGACTGCTCAAGAGATGTGCTGGGTTGTATGGCAGCTCCAGCCAATAATTCCCAAAGTTCTCGCTCTCTCCGACTGACAGGAGGGTGAACACAGACGTGGGGAACCGGCAGGCCAGCACTTTATAACCAGTTCCTATTTCTCATTTTTTACTGGCTATCATTCTGGTCACAACATATTGTTAAAAGAAATATATATTAAAGACACATCATCTCCTACATATACATACCTGCATGTAACTTGAACAGTGTTTTGTAAAGATGTGTATAGAACTTCATTGGATCAATATTCAGAACATCACCTTTGAAATGACAACAAACACAGTCAGATGTGCTGCAGCCTCCAAAGGGAAAGCAAACACAATGCGATGAAGGGGAGCCCTTACCTTGCCCGGAGAGAATATGGAAAGCAGTCTGGACACAATGGAGACTTTCTTGATAGCTTAGGTTCTTTAAAAAAAAAATATATATATATATATGTGTGTGTGTGTGTATGTATATATGTATATGCATATTTGTATTTATATATTTACAAACAATAACAGTACCATTTATATCTTAAAAAATAATTCATTAATAGTTACTTACACCAGACTCAATGAGGTTATGTAGCACTACCAACAAATCATCAAAAAACTCCACATTTATAAGGTGAGCAAACCTAAAATCAAATAAAACTTAGTTAAAAGGTAATCTAAAACAGCCAAATTTAAACTTGACTTTAGCATTGTATTTTTAATATTCCTCATTCCTAGCTATGAGAGGAACTGTAGAGATTAGGTTACTTCTCAATTATTCGGACTAGACTTTCCGACAGTCCACAGGCCAGCACCATGCTCAGCAGGAATAAGTGAGGCACTAAACAGACTCACACAGCGCTTCGAAAACACTGAGGCCCCGAGAAGGAAGCTGCCTCGGCAAACAGGTTCCCCGGGGCAAGCTCGCCAGGTGCACAGCACTGTTCAAAGCCATGAGAGAGCAGGCGGCACCAGCTGTGAGGAAAACGGGTGGCGGGGAGAGAACGGAGGAAAGACTCTCCTATTTATAAGAATGTGGACACTATGAAAGCTTTGAAAACAAAACGGAAAAGAAGCTGGACCTGGTGTCTAGTTCAGGCTCTGCAGTGAATTACCTTTATGATCCTAGGTAAGTCACTTGACTGGCTGAGACCACCCAAAATAGAGTCAAAGAGAAAGAATTGTGGGAGCTACGAAATGTCAGCACTCTTGTACACTGTAAAATATTAGGCACGGAAGTAGTTAAGGGATATCTCTTCAATATCAGTGTAAGAGCCTTTGACACTTAGAACAGGAAAGAACCTCAGAAGCCATATGTTCCCAGTCTATTGGTAAAATCTTTGGGGGAGCAATTTAGCAATATTTATCAAAATTTAAAATGCATACCCTTTGAGCTGGCAATTATATGAACCCAAGAGCATGGAAATACTTCCAGTGCAGCAAAAGGGACTAGCCAAGTACAAATAAAGCGAAGCAAGAAAAGGCTGGTGACCAAAAAAAAAAGAGAGAGAAAGAACTGAGAACACTGTGTCAGCATTACTAAACCCTGTTTAAAATTCATGGTTACATTGGTCTTATTTATTTGGAAAGAATCTAAAAGGTTTTAACCTACACAGCCCTTACTTGGCAAGACCTTCCAGAACTGCTGGCAGGAGAGGTGACCTCTGGGCCTTCTTCAATATTCTGAAGTAGGTTACAAACACAATATTCAAAGTCTCCGTGTGCTGGCCAAAGAAAAGACAGCATGACTTTAGTATAACCCAGTACCCTTTCTCCTGAATTGTGTTAACTATCACTTAAGCTCAATCTTTTTTTGTCCCTTCCCATCCCTCCCAAAAATTCCATCTTAGGAGCTTTAACAAAATGAAGCTTCAATAGAATGAAGATACACATCCAGTGATTTCTTAAAGCACTGATCACATAATTTCTTGTACATCTCATATCTAAGCCTCATGAAATAAACCAAAATTAGCCCTCACTGGTGTGGCTCAGTGGACAAAGTGCCATCCTGTGAACCAAAGGGTCGCTCGTTTGATTCCCAGTCAAGGCACATGCCTGAGTTGCAGACCAGGTCCCCAGCAGGGGGCACCCAAGAGGCAACCACACATCATGTTTCTCTCCTCCCTTTCTCCCTCTCTCTAAAAATAAGTAAATGGAAGGAAGGGAGGGAGGGGAGGGGGCAAAATGATATAGCCATAAGTTGAAATAATAAATCCCTAGTTAGAATTATTTAACCAAACATTTAAAAAGCATAGAACAGCAATTTTCAACTTTTTTCCTTTTTTACAATACACATAAACTATTCTGCAGGACACCAAAAAAATTGTATTTTTGCTGATATGACAAGAAATATAGGTATAATTTTGACTCATTCACAATGAACGGCTATTATTGCTGGCACGGGAGAATGTGAAACCACCTACCAATTTAAGTTTTTTCTCAGTGCTTTCTGCAGCTTCTGCCTCCCGAAGCTCTCGCTCTAGTTTCTCTTCTGCTTTCTTCCACTGAAAACAGATTGAAAAATAAAGAGTATATACCATTGAGTGAAAATAACAAGCTTAGAGAGATATAACATGTAAATATGATGAAACACATACAGCAATACCAGGCTGCCTATGAGTACTAATATAAGCAAATGTAGAAAAACGGTAAGAAGTCTACACAGAGAGCGGAGGCGGCCCCCTGGAGGAAGGCACCAGAATGAAATAGGGAGACCAAAGGGCATTCTAACTCTAACACCACTGCTTGCTTCCTTTTCAAGAAAAAAACTGAAGTCAGTCTATTAACATTTTTTCATTCAGAAAGGTGGAGACATGGGATGTGCTACACTACTTTCTGTAGTTTTCTATAATTTAAATTAAAGTTAAAAAAAAAACAGGCTGAGCCCAGAAATATTGGGGTCAATTCTTATTGTCAAATCATCTATAACAGAAGCCATTCATCACCAAAACTTCCCAAATTCATTTATATACAACGCATAAAACCAGATAGTATATAGAAATTTGACAAAATATCACTTCTTTTTCCACTTCTTTATGCTCTAAGAGCAGCAAACTGGTCGCTAAGCTGCCCAGGAAACAGGGCACTAAGAAGTCCTCTCCTTCCCTCTGGTGAGAGAGGTGGTTAATGAGCTGCTGAGTTCTTATCGAGTCTTTGTTCCCCCATCACAGCTACTGCCCAGCTTGCATTAGGACAGTATGCTATCAACAATGAAAATAAGTATTTTCCTTCATTAGTTTGCAGTTACTAAGTCTAATTTGATATTTATGTCATGTTTTTAACATTATTACCGACACTTAAAAATAGGTATCCTGGAAATTATTTTGTTTTTATAAGCAATTGGATAACACTAAGAAACTGTTTAGACATGTTTTGAGAAATGGTAACACCGTGAGTGGTGGTGGCAGCTAAGGTCTGTAAGGCCAGTGCCACGCACGCTGCTGGGTGCTCTGCCTGCGTCATCTCATGTAAATGCGCAATGACTCTGGAAGGTGGGGACTATTAATAGTTCCATTTCTCAAAATATTTTAAAAATGTACCCAGAGTTTCCTAGTAAATAAAAAGTTTCAAATATGAACCAATAAAAAACCTGATTCAATGAACACAACCCCACTTTGTTGCACTTCACATGAATACAGTCTTTCTGTTGAGGAAAACATCTGTGTGTCACAATGAATCAAAGGTGACCTTGAAGGCCAGCATAGCGACAATGTCTTTTTTACCATTCTCTCTTTGCCAATGAGTTGTCAGTTTAAACTGATTTCATAAAATATTTCTCTGTAATAAGTGGGAAAATTAAACTCTCTAAATATTGAACTTTTAAATATTTATAATTACTATTTAACGATGATTTTTACTTGTTTCTATACTATGGTTTTAATCTAAAATTGAAACAAAAAAAGAAATAAACCAAACCTTTCTCTGCATTCTTGACAGACTTTTTCTCTTTTCCTTGAAAGTCATAAATTTTTTTGGTTTATTAATGTCCTCTGTATCTTTTTTCACTTCCACTTCTTTGATTCGTAAGCACAAGAATGTCTGTAACATCTAATATGGCAGAAAGCATAATACACAGCTTAATATTTATATTGCCCTCAAAAACTTTATTGAGAAAACTAAGCATTTAAAGATGTTATTTCCTTCCTTCATGCAAAAAAAAAAAACCCCTCAAAACATCTTTAATCACATTTTACACAAAAACCTATTATCCTTTTGCTAGACTTATGCGGTAACTTGTGTCTAGTATTTGGCTAAATACATGTAACATGATTTTGTAGTCCAGTGGTAACAGGAAGCAAGTGCACGCCACTCGGCTTTGGTAGATAATGATTACGAAGAGCAGACCGGCCAGTTAAAGGTTTGAACAGCACTGGAGGAGGAGATATAAATTAGGTATTTCTAAACCAGTTTTAATTTACCACAGTGGCTTCGGTTTTACAGAAAATGGTTCTAATATTCACCTCCCCCACCGCACAAAAATAAATTACATAAAGACAACTTATCTTCCTTCAAGTCAATGGATCTCTAACTTCAGCAAACATCGGAACACCTGGAAGGTTTGTTAACACGCTAACAGCTGGGCCAACAAATCCCTGGTTCCGTGAGTCTGGGGTAGGGCCCCAGGACTTGTGTTTTTCATTCCCACTGATGCTGGGTCAGGGACCACAACGAGAACTGTGGCCTTAAACCATTCAAAAAAGTCAGAAGCCGATTTGGAAACTGGCAACCATCCAAACACAAAGACAAAAGGGGTTTAAAACCCTACATTTTCTTGGGAAGAAACCACTCCATTGACCTCCTGAAGTCACAGAAGCATTCCTGAAAAACAATACTTGAGAAATACAGCTTTCTATTATTCCAACATGAGCATCTGAAAGAAAACTGAGTATTTCAGATTTTAAGGCTTAGAGCACAAATGGCAACAGGGAAAAACCAACAGTGAAATAGTGAACCTAAAGTCATCCCAGCTGTTGGAAAGATCAATTCACGCATCATGTATTCTGCGTGCTCATTAAATCTTACAGACGAAAAATAACTCCAAATTAAAGGATGTGGTTCACAGCCAGCTAACCTTTGACAAGGGCGCTAAGATATGCTCCCCAGTAAAGATGTTGGAAAAAAATGATTTCCACCTGCAGAAGAATCAAATTGGACTCTTATCTTAAACCGCTCACAAAAACTAAGTGGAAATGGATTAAAAACTTAGATGTAAGGCCTGAAACCACAAAACTACTAGAAAAAAATCGGGGAAAAGCTCCTTGACATTGGTCTTGGCAAAGTGTTTCTCGGCTATGACACAGAAAGCACAGGCGACAAAAGCGCACACACACAGGTGGGCCAAAGGAAACGAAAACGCCCACACAGCCAGCCGTCAACACGAAAAGCCGGCTACAGAATGGCAACAAACACCTGCAAAACACATCAGACAAGGGGTTGCTACCCAAAATATGCAAGGAACTCACAGAACTCAACAGCAAAAAAAAAACACAACCCAATTAAAAATGGTCAGAGGATCTGAACAGACATTTTTCCAAAAAGGCATACAAGTACATATGAAAATACGCTCAACAGCACTAATCATCAGGGAAACACAAATCTGACCTCACACCTGTTATAGAATGGCCGTTATCAAAAAAACACAATGGGTGTTCGTGGGGGTGTGAAGAGAGGGAATCAGAGTATAAGCTGGTACAGACACTCTGAAAAACAGTATAGATGCTCCTCAAAAAATTAAACAAAAATTATCATATAACCCAGCAGTCCCACTTCTGGGTGTATACCCAAAGGAAATGACATCAGTATCTCAAAGAGTTATCTGCATTCTTGTGTCCCCTGCAGCATTATTTACAACAGCCAAGATATGGAAACGTTTAGCCAGTGTCCACAAATCAATTAATAAGGAAAATGTGATACAGACGTATAATGGAATACTATTCCACCATTAAAAATAAGACTCCCACCACTAGTGACAACATGGATGACACTGGAGGACATTATGCTAAGTGAGGTCAGCCAGACACAGAAAGACAAACACTGTATGATCGCCTCATTTTTATGTGGAATCTAAAAAGTCGAACGCGTAGAACCAGAGAGAACAGTGGTTGCCGGGAATGGGGAAAATGGCAAAATGTTGATCAAATGCTATCAACTTTCAGTTAAAAGACTATGTAAGTTCTGGAGATCTAAAGTACAGCATGGTGATAACAGTTAACAATTTGCTAAGAGAATAGATCTTAAATATTCTCAGCATGAAAAAAAGGTAACTATGAGAGGTAAGAATGTGTTAATTAATTTGAAATTTGACTGTGGTAATCATTTCCCAATGTGTATGTATATTAAATTATCATATTGCACACCTTTAAAAAGTCACAATTGTACAACCTAATACAGACCAAAAACAACAAATTAAAGAATGCAGTTTATCATTCTAACATCACTAAAGTGGAAGTGTTTCCCTATGAACAATCTCCCTGTTCAAGCCTTATTATCTCATCACTCTACGATCCTGCATAAAGACACTAAATATTTTCTCTTAAGCGCACTATTTGTGTGCCCACTACGTGGCAGCTCCCAGAACTGCTAAAATTACCGGCATTAATGAAGGGGATCTGATGGCAAAGTAAGACCGGGAACTGGGAACCGAGCGGTGGAAACTGCAGGGTGAGCGATGGAAACTACAGGAGTAAATGGAAGGCTGCGCTGGCGGCAACTGAGCGCTTTCCCTCTGTACTTCGCACGCTTCCGTGAAGAATAAACTGACAAGTGAAAATTAACTTTGTGACCTAAAAACAAATAAAATGTAAAGTACAAAACAAAAGGCTTACCTCTGGCCTAACATCGTAATTTCTGCCCTTCACAAAACCAGAAATCACTTTAATTACTCCAAGGGATGCTTGGCCTAGTTTATCTTGTTTAAAAAGTTTCTTGACAGCCTCGCAGCACATTTCAGATATCTGGAAAATAAAACGTTTCACTAGACTGCTGCTTCTCAACCTCAGCTCTTCACACCAAATACTGGACTTTTCTTTAGAATGCGTTACTGTGGGGGCAGTCCTGCGCCTCACAGGACCTTTGGAAGCCTGGCCTTCACCCACTACGTGGCAGCTCCCAGGCCCCCACCCCGCAGTCCTGACGATGCTCCCTGGAAGGCAGAACCGCCTCCTGTTCAGAACCACTACCCCAAACTTAAGTTCAAAGAGTTTTCTTAAAGAAGCAGTATTTAGCAAAGTGACTGTATTTTAGTAATAAATAAGAGCTCCAAAAGAATTTTGAGAGAAAAAAACCACATGCTCTATAATTTTCTATTAAGCACAAACAGCAACAGTCAGCAACCCACCGATTTTGACACATCATTCATGAGAGGGACGATCAGGACGATGATGTTGTTGTGAAAGTTGAAATGAGGCAGGGCCACCAACAGCTCACACAGGCTCTTCACAGCCACTTCTGCCAGGCCTTTGTATGCCTTTAGGGAAACTACATGACTTTTCTTCAGCTTCCTTTGCTTCCAGTCTAACCAAAAGACAACTGTAGTTAGTTACTTACTTTCCTCATTGGTCAAAGCTTCAACTAATTATCTCTCTTTTATAGTAATATGTGGTCATATGAAAACCCAACAGGCCATGCAAATTCTTAAATATGAACTGTATCTACACTTACACAAATACAAGGTTATCATTATAATGTTTCCACTCACCCGTCCTCTGACTGTAACCACAATTACCAGAATATCAGCTTTCTGTGCCTTTAAGACATATCACTAGATGAAAAGGGTCCCCAGGGGGTTAAAAAGAAAGGGAACCAGGAGCTGGATACCTTAAAGGAGCACTCACACTGGGCTCTCCAAGGCTTTTCTCAAAACACTCAACTAGAAGTGAAGAAGCCTGGGTTCAAATCCTAGTCCCCCACTAATTGGCTGGTGAATATGAACAAGTTCCAAACTCTCCAAATCCCAGCCTCTTTCACACTCTAAAAATCCCAAGAATCTGGCCGTAGCCAGGTAGTTCCATTGGTTAGAGTGTCATCCCGATATATCAAACTTGTGGGTTCAATTCCCAGTCAGGGCACATACAAGAAGCAACCAATAAATGTTATAAGTGGAACAACAAAGCAGTATTTCTCTAATTAATTAATTGATTAATTACAAATCCAAAGAATCTAAAACATTTCTCCTGAATTCTTGCTGAAACTCACAGTGATCTCTTTACCCAGGAGGTCCAAAAGAGATTCAAATTACCCTTCGAAATAATTGATGATGCACAGTACCCATTTTCTAGAAATTCCTGCATACATATATTGCTACGGTAACACAGCATCTTGAATATGAGAATATGGAAACATGCTGGTCTCTCTACAGCAGGTTCAACATTCCCTCTCTATCATATACAGCCAGAGATGATACAGGTGACATGGACGACAGTAACTTCATTTTAAACTTGCTTCTCATATATACAGTTTTCCCCCCGACAGTGTTCACCATAAGGAAGAACCATATGTTCTATTTACTTGAACCTGACAAGACTTCATAATGGAGAGATACATGGATAAACAAAATGTGATTACATACAATGGACTATCATTTGACCTTAAGGAAGACAATTCTGACACCTGCTACAAGAACATACGCTTGATAACCTCCTGCTAAGTGAAACAAGCAAGTCACAAAAGGACAAATATTGTGTGATTCCATTAATATGAGGTTCCTGGGGAGTCACACTCGTAGAGACAGAAAGTAGACTGGTTGCCAAGGGCTGGGGGAGGAGGGAGTGGGGGGTTAATGTTTAATGGTCACAAAATTTCAGTTGGGGCAGATAAAAAGTTCTGGAGGTGGATGCTGGTGACTTGACTTAATGCCACAGGATTATACTCTTAAAAATATTTAAAATGATATAAATGTTATATTATATATACTTTACCATAATTTTTTAAGCTTAAAAACAAGTTCATATGGTTCAATCCACTCAGAATGGCCTGCACCCGCAGGGTCCAGTGCAGAGGTCACCAGGCGCACAGGGCACCTGAGCGCTTGAAATATGGCTACTCCCGCCCGAGATGTGCTGGAGTATAAAATGCACACCAGATTTTGAACTTAGTACCAAAAAAATATAAAACATCTAATTTTTAAAATTGATTACATGTTAAAATGGTAATTTAGACATACGTAATCTACTATTAAAACTAATGATACTCGGTTCAGAACCAGGCGGAAACACACACACACACACACACACACAAATAAAAAATAATGATACTGCTTTTAACCTTTTTTTAAAGTGTGGCTACATTGTTCTTAATGACTTTTGTGTCTCATGTTATCATGTTCTACTTGATAGTGCTGGTCTACACAGTGCTTCCGAGCCGTATCACTGGGAGAGTAAAATGTCAGAAAGCCTGTTCCAGGTGGGATGTCAGAGCTTACAAACAATATCCATCCCACCCACCTTCATGTCCTTTTTGGGCCAACAGCATTCGGCAGTCCTGTTCCAGCTGAGATAGCAACTGGGTGATCCTCAGGCCCAGCACTGAGTAAAGGAGCCCAGCCTGGTCAGTGAAAGCACCTGGCCTAGGCAACTGAACCCCTTCCCGCCGTCCTGCCCCAATTTTCCCTATGCCCTTCCTGCTCTGAGAACAAGGGTCTGACAGAAGAGTTTATCATCCTGAATAATTGACTCATAAGAGTTTTCAAAGGATTCATTACAAGTTATCCTTTTCCCAACTACTTACTTGCTCTCTAAAATAAAAATTTAAAAAACCCAGCAGAATAAATCCCAACTATTCATGAATTTAAGACATATACAACTACTTACCAGGTAAAGAACTGTAATACTAATAACTGATAAATATAGTCCTTAACACAAGCAAGGCATAATTGTTAGTGCTTTATAAGTCCATTTACTTTCACACAACAATTCCATGAGGTTAAGTATTATCATTATTCCCACTTTACAGTTAGAAAAACCAAAGCCCAGAGAGATTCGACGATTTGCCCATCACACAGGTGTTAAGTGATGAGCCGAGAGCTGAACCCAGAGAGTCTGACGCGAGACTCTGCTCGGGACCACACACGACACTGACAGTGGCACACGGCACAGAATACAGAACCCGCCCTCCCGGCCAAGGCTAAATGTGTCACATGCTTAAAGACATTTAATATACCTTTAATCATTTGCTCCAAATTTTCCAAATAAAATTTATATTGGCTAACGAGGCCTTCTTCAAATTCTCTTAACTTTTGGGTTTCTTTGCGTATCTGAAAAGACCGAAAGATCAAGCACTTTTTAACATCAAAATACTGAAATCTGAAAATTAGGACAAAATGTTGAGGGCCTACTAATATACCCGGTCATGTAAAACCCACCAAAAAATAAAAATAAAAAACCCACCCTGGCTAGGTAGCTCAGTTGGTTGGAGGGCCGTCCCACCCGCCAGGGTTTTGAGCACAATCCACAGTCAGGACACATATAAGCAGCAGCCAGGAGAGGCATAAATAAGTGGAACAACAAATCCCTGGTTCTCTCTTTCCATCTCTAAGAAGTCAATTTAAAAAATCTAAAAAGAAACAAAATCTTGTTTCTCTCATCTCTCACTCTCCAAAATTTTCAGCTTATTTCGTACAGTAATTGTATTTAACATACCTTGGTTGACTTTTCTGCTTCTGTTAGGGGGCGGATTTTATATGAAGGAGTGATGTCTTTAAATAACTCCATCAGAGAAACTATCACCAGCTTTCGAACAGTAACGGCCACATCAGGGTCCTGTTCCATCAGCATTGAACGTAATTCCTTCAATTTTTTCACCTGTCACAGAAATAACATGCAAGGCTAGAGAAATAATGGCAAAATAATCATGAGCAAAAGCAACGGTGCCACATCGGGGCTTGGTGCAGTGCGCAGAGTTCGCGCGACCACTCAGAGAGTCTGGTCCAGCCACACACAACTCCAGACGGCTCCCGTGACCTACAGACAAATCACTGAAGTTACAAATTAATCATGTTTTTGTTAAGTAAGTAGTTGAAAATTAAGAACTTAAATAATAGTTTAAGTTTGTTAATTTGCCTATTTTTAATTGGTTTTTCTTAGAGGGACATGTGTCCTATTTCCCTAAAAACAATTTTTGAAATAGTTATTTCAAACTATTGAAATAATTGAAATAATTCAATAAAATATTGAAATAATTCAAACTATATTCAATAATTCCTGGCAAGTTAGCCAGAAATTAATATAATGTGTCCATGTTAACATAAGCTTCAAAGTTACTCATATAACAATCATTTGCACAAGATGATGTTATGCAAAAGTAAAAAACTGGTTTCAACTAATGTGTTTGCTTTGATGAGCTCCCACTGTCTGCTGGAGCGTCACCTTGGGCAGCAACAACCTGGCTGATGAGTGGTGCTCGCCACAGCAGGGAGCAGGACGAGCATGTCACTGCCTACTCGCTCCCCCTCGCTTTTATGAAATGAGCGTGAGGCTCCCGAGTTAGAAGAGCCGGGTTCCAACTCAGTGGCTAATTAAAATCTGGAACAAATCACTTGAGTTTTTAAAGGCTCTGTTTTTCTGCTGTGATATGAGATTAATAGCTTCTGTCTCTATGGTTTCACAATGACTAAGTGAGATAATACAGATGAGAAATATTCCAAACTCCCCTCCCTGATTCTGCTCCAGATCTTCCCACTTTGTTAGAAAAGGACAAATACTAGTCTGAAACATACCCATGTAAAATTTTTTCTATAGATGTAAATAATCCATTTTATCGTTCAATAAACAAATATTTGTCATAGTGGAATGCTGGGGACACCAATATAGCAAAAATAATAGTATCGCTTTATATAACTTAATGTATATGTATCATTTAATCCTCACAACAAAGTTTTAATACAGGTTCCATTCTCATTTTAGAGATGAAGGAAATGAGTCTTGCCCTGGTTGGTGTGGCTCAGTTAGTTGAGCATCGTCCCACAAACCAGAAGGTTGTCGAGTGATTCCTGGTTGGGCAGCAAGCACACCTGGGTTGCAGGTTCGGTCCCTGGTCAGGGTGTGTACTGGGGACATCCAGTCAAGGTTCCTCTCCCTCTCTTTCTCCCTCCCTTCCCCCTCTCTAAAAATAATATTTTATTTATTTATTTATTTATTTATTTATTTATTTATTTATTTATTTATATCTTTGAAAAGAAAAAGAAAGAAAATGAGTCTTGGTTACAAAACTCACCCAAAGTCTAACAGACAGTACTTAGCAGAGCCGAGGCTAGACCCTGCGTTTCTTGATGAAGTGTTGTAACTACCATCACCTTCCCTAGTGCACCCATGGCCCAGTGATCATTCATTATAACCTTTGGATTTATTGCACTTAAAATATTTCACATTTACAAGTATTCCTAAAATATGTTTTTTGTGTGCATGTTCCTAACTAAAAACTCTATAGTCAGTCAAGGAAATTTGCAAGGAAGTTCCTCCTTCCCAGCACCATGAGTTCCAAACATTAGGTCCAATACGTACATTTAGAGACTCAGAGCATTTACAAGACTTCTCTAAGATTACAGAAGAACTTAAGCTCAAACACAGAATTACGCTAAGGTTCTGTCTACTCCCTTATTTTAACTCAGTTACGATGTTTAGCTAATGATTTTCTTTTTTGTGTATACTTATGGGTAACAGGAGAATCTTAAAATATTACACATTTAGACCATATCTAATATGAGGAACCTAAAGAAATCACTACTACTTACATTATTTTCTGGATCTGATAATATGGCAGATGCCAAGGCAGCAATATGCAGTTTCTTTTCCTGTAGTTTCTTCTTTCTCTCAATTAAATGTTCTTCTATGGTCAGCTCTGGAATAGGATCTTCAATACTCTCTGGAACAGATTAGATCTTCCCTCTTAACCATTCCTTTACTTACAAGTATCCAAGAACCTTATTTCATATCATCCTCTCAACAATCATATGAGGCAGGTACTACCATTAGGGGAAGGGCAGTTTGATTTTGTGCTTTTAAAAAGTACACTATTTTAGCCCTGGCTAGCGTAGCTCAGGGGATTGAGCGCGGGCTGGGAACCAAAGTGTCCCAGGTTTGATTCCCAGGCAGGGTACATTCCTGGGTTGCAAGCCAGAACCCCCAGCAACCGCACATTGATGTGTCTCTGTCTCTCTGTCTCTGTCTCTGTCTCTCTCTCTCCCTCCCTTCCCTCTCTAAAAATAAATAAATAAAATCTTAAAAAAAAAAAGTACATTACATTCTTTGTTTTCAGCTCTATACAGTCCTTTGAACTACATCAAATATGTTCACATTAAGAAATTTAGCGGGGTGTGATGGGCAGAGGAAGGCAAAAGGGGAAAAACTGGGACAACTGTAATAGAATGATAATTTTTTAAAAACGAAATTCATAGGGAACTAGATTGAAAAAACACATGGGACAATCTGCAAGAAGCCGATGAAGGATGACTGAACACAGGTAAAATAGCTCACCTGGAATCTCACTTACACTATTACTGAGTTTGCAAAGCAGAAGTAAAATTTAGCCATTTTGTTCTGTCACGAATTCCAAACCAATACAGTTTCATACAATAAATATGTTCTTTTACTTTAACTTTGATTAGAACTATGCTAGCTATTAGAAACTCACATTTAATGATTTAAAACAGATATACACAAAGTATAACTGCTCTAAAGAACTAAAATCATTGCACACCACACAATCGTTTTTGTAATTTAAAGCTAAACAGTTAATAGTTATCTGTAGGTCCTTACTTAAAATTAAAAAGAACTCAAAACAGTGCAATTAACAAGACTCCTCATGCATGCCTACACATTACAAATTTTAATTGCATAAATTTTTCCATAATAATAAACAACAATCAAATTCCACAAGGTGAAACTTTCAAAATGTTGGAAAATGTCCAAAATCACCTTGAAATGCCCAGTAATCCAATACACATTCCAGATTTTATCTAAAATTAACTCACTTACATTAGGCCAAAAAAAAAATGTAATTCTCAATTAACAATTTAGTAACTATAAAGATGTACCCTATTACCTTCCTCAGGTTCCATTTCTTTTTGATCCTCTTCATCTTGGTTAGTGTCAGTAACTGGAAAATATGTACATTAAAAACATGATAATATCCTTAAGTGGTGAAACTACATAGAAAAGCACAGAAGTGATTAACATAAAACTCAGGAAAGCAGTTACTTCTTTGAGGAGGGAACAGTAGGTGACTAAGGAGAACATGAGGGATGTTTCTGCATGCTAGCGGTATTTGTTTCTTGCCCAGACGGTAGCTCTATGGGTGTTTTTTGTGATAAACCACATAACTTCACATCTTAGATTTCTGGAATTTTCTATGTTATTTCATAAGAAAAAAGATACATATAAGAAAAAAAGGCTAGTAAAGAATGACTCTAAGAGTAAAGAACATACTCTAATTTTAGAAGCAATAAAATTTGATGAAATATTCTGAAAAGGAAATAATCACCTTGGCCCTATAGCTTTAGCTGTACTCACAGCACAACAAACACCTAAGACAGTCGACTGTGTTTCTGGCCAAAATCATCAAGCTTGCTATATGACTATCTGTAACTGCCTCTATTTTGTAGACATGGGTAAAAGTCAAAGCAAAATTAAATTTTTAATGAAAGAAATATGTGGTATTACTAAGGCGCTTAAACTGTAACTAACACACAGGCTGAGGGAACTCACCTGGCTTCTCCCTGGTCTGTGGAATTATGCCGCTTTTATCTTTGATAGGAAGCAAGTGAATCAATTCCTTCTCTGGCACAGTTTGCAGAGATCTTGGTATTTTTTCATATTTATCTATAACGTGCTCATGTTTTCGTTTTTTGATGTGAACAGGCTCACTGCAAAAAAAAAAATTTCAGCTTTAACATACTAAAAAGGAATGCAGGGACTTATCATTTTTTAAACACAGAAAAATAAACTACTAGCCAAAACTTCAACAGGTATATATACATTAGCACCTAAACCAGGCACACAGCAGAACTCAAATATCTAGTAAATGATTAAATTAATTGTGTCGTCCACCACAAGGACTCAAAGTATGGCTATGTCTAGTCTTCCCTTCAGCTGCAAAATAAAGGTGAAAGGTGCAGCAGATTCTCTTCGAATACACCAGAGCCAAAGGAGACGTAATGCTATCCTGCGATCCCAAAAACCTTCAGAGCACAGCATGCACTTAGGAGTTAAAAAGATCTAAGTTTAAATTTCTACTACTTATGATTGCAAGGAAGCATCAGTCTCCTCTCTGTAAATGGGAATAATACCTACCTAACAGGGTAGCGAGGACTGAGATCATGGCCATGAAGAACTCGGAACTGTTCTGCCAATTCCTCAAACAAAGAACAGCATTCTTCCCCATTCACTCTACTGCACTATTCAGACTCAAACGAAATAAAGATGTACGCTAAATAAATTCAGCTTGTTTTATTCATGAACTTCCTTTATTTAGGAAATAAACTGAATAAAATAGGGCTTGCTCTTTGTCAACACTGTGTTCAGGGCTCAAGTTTTGCACTGATCACCTAAGTATAATTCAGAACCAAGTTTTTTACACTAAAAAGATATGCATGATTACAATCTAAATGAAGTATTACCTAGAAGAAAGATCTCTCGTTAGAAAAGATGCTCTTTGTCCTAAATCCCTCATTAACTGTAAGTCATCTTCATCCAACATATCTAAAGGAAGGGCTTCCTCTTCTTCCTCCTCTTCCCTCTCAATCCTTTTACCTGTTCCATCAAAAAAAAAAAAAAATCAAAAACAAGTAGTAAGAGATGTAGAACTCTGCATATAGGAAAAACATATTTTTTCTGGTACCTTAGCCTACTGTTTCTAAATGGGAGCACAACTCACAAGTTGGGCAGGACAATTCTTTGTTATATTGGGACGTCCTGAGCTAGCCAAAGTGCTAGCATCTCTGACCCCTGAAACCTAAATGCCAGGATCACACCCAGGTCACTGCAACAATCAAAAAATAAATGTCTCCGTACTTTCTACAATGTCTTTCGGCGTATTTGAGAACCAATGACTTGGCCCCTCAGTTCTGTCTGATCGCCAATAGCCTTCACCTCCATTCCACTTCAGCCACTCCCTCTCAAGGCCACATCCCAAATCTGGGTGCCCACCCCACTCTCAGACCATAACCCTTTGTCCTTCCAGCTCTTATTCAATTACTGCCACTCACTTCTCTGACCAACTATACAGGCCTTTTAACCACTTTTCTTTTTCTATTTTACCAGTGTGTTCCTATCAGACATGTGGTGACAGCCTATGATTTGAAGCACGTAAAAGCTTCGGTACATACCTTGTCTTTCTTTAAATTAGTTTATCTTGTAGACTATTTAATGTTAGAACATAAAGAGCTTCCTTCTTTCTTGAAATACTCTTGTTTCGTTTCTAAGACACTGTGTAATTCTCATTTTCTTTCAATTCTCTGGCGCCTCCTCAAACCCCATTATAGATTTTTCTTCCTCTACCCATTTCTTAAGTGCTACGGTTCCTTAAAATTCTATTCTAGGTTCTGTTATTCTCGTACTACACAGTATCCGCAGTGATTTTACCCAAGTGTAAGGCTTTAACTATAATCTATATGTTGATAATTTTCCACACTATTCTCTCTAACCCAGGTTTTTCACTTGAAACGTATGCTTTTTTTTTATTGAATTTTATTGGGGTAACTTTGGTTAACAAAATCACACAGGTTTTAAGTGTGCAACTCAACAAACATCGTCTGCACACTGTATCATGTACCCATCACCCAATGTAAAATCTCCTTCTGCCACAATTTCTGTCTCCTTTGCCCTCTCCCATCTCCCCCCGACCTCTGGCTATTGCCATACTGTTATCTGTGTCTATGTGACACACACACATATATTTTTTTCTTTTCACTTAATCCCTCACCATTTTACCTAGCTCCTCAAGCCCCCTTCCCTCTGACAGCTATCAGTCTGTTCTTTGTATCTATGCCTCTGTTTCTATTTTGTTTATTTTTGAACCTTATACTCTCATATCCAATTGCCTGATAGACTCCAACTTGTAAGAATGAAGAAATCATTTGCTTATTTTAATATATAATTATTAACATATCATGCTTTTTAAATCCTACTGAAATTTAGATGGAAGAGACCTTTATTTAACTCAACCATCACATTTCTTTACAGATTAAATATCTGGAGAGTAAGTAACCCACTAAAGCCGCTTTGTTATTAAATATCAAAATTAAGAGAAAAGCCCAAATTTCCAGACTTCCAGGCCCATGACCTTTAATATATCACAATATGTTGCCAAGAGATCAAACTAAATAGGTCAGGATTAAGAGAATGAGATGCACATTGGAAGACTGAATAGGTCAGATACAGTCAAACACAACCACCCTGAAAGTATCAGTAACATTGTCGAACTGATCTGACTCAAAACGGTCTTATTCCCTACCTGTTTTGAATACTTGGGAGTTCTTGGATAGTTTTACAGAATAACTCTGACAATTACAGCTATATTTTACTCCAAGTTTCCAAATAAAAAGAAAGGCCGATGTTTAGAATACTACATGAATTTTGGCAACACTGTGAAGAACACACCAGAGAAAAGCAAAGTTCTTACCCTAGCTAACTGCCAGCAAATGGGAAAGTGACATGGCACACTGCCTGACATTTATTTACAGTACAATTCTGAGTTTGTTATCCCAAGTATTGTATCTTCAGCTCTGCTTTCTAAACATACTAAAAGCTGAGGCCAGCTTTTTCTCACAGTTAATACCGTAGTGAAATGTTTTCTTCTACTGACTGATAAAGCATAAAAGTCTACTATCCTTAGCAACTTTTACAAAGAACTATGAGCAAGAATAGTGACTAGTAGAATGCAACTATTTCATTAAGAACATTTTAAAACAAATCGATGGAAATTAGAGCACATGAATGTTTTCACAATTACCTGGTCGTTTTTTCTTAGGGTCCTCCAGGGGAACGGGTCTCTTAGACACAGCATCTTTGACCGCTTGCCTTAGTTTCCTCTGTTCTTTTCGGTACTTCTTGATATTACTTTGTTGTTTAAATTGCTTATTTTTTAGCTTGTTTTCAAGTTTGACTTTACTTGTCTTAATCAACTTCCTAAAGCTTGGGACCTGTTTTTTATTTCTTCTCTGGAAAACAACAACAGGAGGATTGCTGCGTGCATAAATTTATATTATTTTCTTTTTAAAATCAGATTAAAGAGAACTGATTATAAATTTCACTAGACTAATTCCACAATTCTAATGCCTCACAGCCTAGGATCTTGCATATGAGAGCTAAGACCAATCTACGGCATTAATCCTACAGAATGGCACTAGAGCAATAGTTATTCAACCAGAGGTTTTATTCATGACCAAAAGCCACAGCTACTAGAGAGGATCCAAGACCCCTAAAAAAGTTAAGAACCACATATCTACCACCAGTGGTAAGTGGTTATTCAAGGCTATCTTAACTAGTTTAGCATACTCAGAGCAAACTGCTGGCTGTCTTTAACAACAGCTGACATTTACATATTGCTTTACCATTTACAAAGTTCTCCAACATATTACCTCCAATAGCTTAGTTAAGCAATGATTGCTGTTATCCTCACATTACTGATAAAGTTAAGCTTTAGAGATGACTTGTCAAAGACCCTTAAACTAAGGAAGGCAACACTGAATTCGGGTCTTCGGATTCCAACTCTCTTGCTGGTGACCCCTTATTCAGAAACCCAAATCCCAGGGCTAGCCCTAATTTTCGGAGAGAACCAGAGCAAATCACTTGCTTTTCTATCTTCTTACCCTTTTGGGGAAGGTAAAGGACTCGTTTCGAATTCCATGACTCACACTACATATTCACTGAGAACAAGACCCTGCTTCTCATACGTAAAATAGGGGTTCGAAAGACAATCGTGAACAACCCTTCAATGTTTGACATCCTAGCGATGCAAGACTCGGTGTTCGTCTCATCGTGGCTCCTGAAGACGAGCGCGAGCACAGTGAGCAATGAAGGAAGAATCAGGTAAAAAGGCTAGGAAGCGGACAGCGCATAGAACCAAAAGGGAGCCCCGAGTCTAGGCCACCGCCCCCTAAACAAGGGTGAAAAGCCGGGAAGTAACTCTCAGCCAAAGCGGTCCTAAATAGCGGGGGCTGGGCTTCTAAAGACCCTTACCGCCTTCATCCTTAAATCTGAAGGAAGCTCCGGCGCGACAAATTCACCAGGGGTAGGAATAATCCAGGAATCCAAATGGAAAGACACACGTGCTGAAGTGTTAACACTGTAGAACGGAAGCTGCCGCTAGGCCCTCCCCATTCGGAAATCCCGCCGGAAATGGAGGCGGGACTTCCGTAGACAGTCTCGGGGGCGCGCCCTCTCGTGGTGACAGTCGTCCTGGTGTGCGCGCGCCTGGGCACACCAATCCCAGAACTGCGTGAGCCGAGGGCGGGTGGCTCCGGGCGGATGTTTTACAAGGTCTGGGCGCCCTTGACTCTTTCCGGATTTCCTTGAAAGCGTTTGGGAAATCGGGCTCCACATCTCAGGACAAAAACACTCGATATTTTTCAGTCACCTCAGTGCGTTTTGTACTTCTCACGTAGCTTATCTCATAGCTCTGTTACAGATACTGATTTTTGTGTCTGTTCCTTCCCGTTAAGTCCTGAGGGCCGAGAAAAGCTTATTACTTTTGTGTAAAGCCCGGCCCTCCCCTGACCCTCGAACAGCTTCCTTCGGAAATGCCGAATTTTTCAGGACCTTCGGGTACCCGAAAGTTTGTGATGGTTGATATTTATTTTATTTTCAAACACTTTTTGACTTAGTAACCATTGCCTGATAAAGAGTTATATCAGACTCATCTGCATTTCAGTATTTCGCAACAACATTACCTTTGCATAAATTAATACTACCTGTTTAGTAATTCTGCCAAAATTTTAACAGGTAGATTAATGCATTTTAAGAATAAAAACATGTTTTTTAAAAAATGATTGACTCTAAAAGACTTTTTTTGATGAATAAATTTAAGCATTCCACTTAAGGTTATTTAAAAGAAAAAGAAAAAAAAAGCCTATAATTCTTGAGCACATTGCTGCCACAGTCTGGCCTGCCAGTCCTGAGCCAACTGGGAAAAGCCAGCAGGCTCAAAAGATTCTGAGCTTCCTGTGGGCGTTGGTTTTAAAGCGACTGAGAAGAAACCTCCCAGTTTCTGGATCTCACTTCAAAAACCAAGAATCCCATTCTCTCTGGAATTCTTTCCATCCCTTCCAACTACCCCAAGTTCCCCATTGCTCTCTCTCCTCACGTACACTCGAGAACAGCAGAGCCTGTCCCCATGGGGTATTACTTCATCAAGCAAATCGAAAACGTTTGCCTATGGTCTTCCCAAGTGTCTGATTTCCTTCCCCCAAAACGACTTATTTGTGGTTACTCCCATTTTTTTTTCAGACTTCCCTCAAGTCTCTCCAAGAGAGAGGCACCAGCATTTCAGTTCAAAATCAACTTCCAGCTTCATCAGACTCCTGTATCACCAATTCCCTTCTTGCCTGTGTTCTTTCCCTCCGTAATGGATCCTTCCCCTTGGCTTATAAACATATTCAAATCTCTTCCATCCTTAAATTTTTTTTCTAATTTAACCTTATCTCCTTTTGATTGTTGTTTCCTTTTCCTCTTTCTCTGCTGTCCTGAAAAAAAAAAAAAAAAAACACACACAAAAAACTAGTATTTACTGGTGTCTCCACTTCCTCTTTTCTGTTATCACAGTCCAAGCCTGTTGTAGCTTTTTGGGGAATTAAGTCATAGTCTTGGCTCATTTTAAGTTTATAATCAACTAAAATCGTTGGGTCATTTTTAGGCAATTGTTGCTAAGCTAAATCTCTTCCATCTTGAGCTTGAGCAATCTATTATTTGAACTAAAACTTAAAAATGGAAGTTTACTACCTTAATCTTGGTTTTTCAGCTTTGTGTCATTTCCTGTTCACTCAATCCACTCCTAAGCTCAGTTTGGACTCTAGATCCTCTTGGATTCTCCACGGCTCTTGCGGACACTTGGACTGAAAGTGGTCACTGGGTGACCCTGAACTAGCTTCACAAGGATAACAGGATAACCCAGAGATTCCTGTGAGCTCTTTTCTTATGAGAGGTCTGGTAACCCATCTGGCTCTGCTCATAACATCCCACTGAAACTGCTCTCATTAAGGTCATCAAGAACCTCCAGGTTGTGATTTTTTTTCTTTTTTAAGTGTGCACTGATTACATCATTTCTTTTTCCTTCTTTTTTAACCTCGCTAGATTTTTCTGCTCCATTTCTCCTTTCTCTTGTTAGAATTTGATTCCTGTGGCTCCCCTAACAGCCTCTTCCCCATGTCCTCCTCCCTCTATTCCTTCTTCCTCGGGCCTCTTCAATGTTTGGCTCCCAGGGTTCTAGTCCTGGCCCACTTTGCTACTTCTCTTCTTGTTCTACTTGCTCTTCCAGCATGGTCTCATCCATCCACCTATTGCAGAGATACCCCAGTTCCTACCTCTCCCTCAAGCTCAGTCTTCAATCTTCCGTTGTGTGGCCACCTGCCTCCTGACCATCTCCACAAGCCAACCACGCAACTTCAACTTACCAAGTTTAAAACCAAACTCCACACTATTTTTTTCACTTGTGCCTCTCCCAACATTCCCTGTTTTGCCAGAGTCCAGCCTCGGCGGATCTCAGGGTCCCCGAAGGAGGAATGGCTCAGGTGAAACGAGACAGACACCAGATGTGATGCCAGAGGCCAGAGGACAGCCAGGCTTTCTAGACCTGACTGACTCACCGAGAAAAATCAATCTTTATTTTTATAGGGGAGGTTATACAACATTCAATGCATAATGTGATTATTAAAACAGAAATGGTTACCACAGAAATTGTTTCTAAAAACACAGAAGGTTTTACAAATCAATCATGTTAAAGAAATAACCGAAAAGTACAGGAAGTCCCACAGATCAACCATATTAAACAAAGGTTATTTTGACCAAGAGGGTCATTAATCAGACAGCCAACGAAGCTATATGAGCACAAACTTTCAAATGCTGATTATAATTAAATATCTACTAAGTTTCTATAGATTGGTCTAAATCAAAGGGGTACAAGAAGTGATTTAAAAATTAGTTATTGTTTAAAGCCCTGGCTGGTGTAGCTCAGTGGATCGAGCTCAGGCTGCGAACCAAAGTGTCTCAGGTTCAATTCCCTGTCAGGCCACATACCTGGGTTGCAGGCCATGGCCCCCAGCAACCACACATTGATGTTTCTCTCTCTCTCTCTTTCTCCTTCCCTTCCCTCTCTAAAAATAAATGGATAAAATCTTTTAAAAAATTGGTTATTGTTTATAGAATTAAATTATCTGAATTAGATAAATGATTTTTTGCCTAGGTCTATTAACTACATATCTGGCGGGGGGGGGGGGCAGGCTATGTTATGTTTCCATGTACTGAGATTATTATATTTTAATTAAAACTCCTTCCTTCTCTATCTACCTGGTCCCATCAATAACCGCTCCTGCCCAGGTCATGGGAAAGGCAGTGGTTCTAATAAATCTTGACCTTTTGAATACTGACTCCCTAGACATTCCTAGCAATGGCCTCCTCCAGCGTTCTGGCAGCTAGTCTGCCCATAGTTTAAGTCTATCCTTAACTTTCCAGGTGGGGGGAGTGGGCAGCACCAGGGCTACCAGGGGCCCCCAGTTAGTGGTCAGCAAGTCACTTCACACAGAACCAGAGGCATCATGCAAGGTCCCTTGCTGTAAAGCACAGGCGTCCAAAAATCCCACCACCTGATGTTAATAGGGACAGGCATACGGGAAGAGATAGACAGTAGACCCGGCCACAGCTGCTTCTGCTGTGTGTCTCACCCGACCCGACTGTGTCAAAGGTCAGCTGTTGGTCGGCTCCCGACACTGTTTCATTCATTGACCCACTGCTAAAAATCCCAATACTCCAGAGATCTTTGGAAACAATTCAGGGACTTCTTGACCACTCACATATTACAGTTCTTTCATTTTCTATAAACGAACTGGTTTGAACTTGTCACTAGGTGGACATGGCACAATAAGGCTGCTGATGTTCCAGCCCCACAAGATAATTTATAGAAGTTATAAAAAGGGACCTTGAAGAAACTAAAAATGGGTAATAGGCTCAAAGTAGATGCTTTATATTTCCTGATAAAAAATTACTAAATGGTTCCAGATTATACATGTAAATCTCCAAAATCACAACATTAAGTATTCGAAAATATATATGTCATGATCTCTACCTTTGACATTGTTAAAATATACTTAAGAAAAATATACAGTTGAGAAAGATCATTATACATGACCAAATGGAGATTAATAAAAGAGATTGCATAGGTGCTAAAAAAAAAGGTAAAGAAAAGGTGTTTTGGTGGAAATGACAGAGCAATATATGCTTAAATGTAACCTTGTAGAAAGGATCAAGTTCAAATAGGTGGGATAGTATTTTCAAGCATAATTACACAGATAGTGCAAAAAATTTATATTGTGGTCCATTAGGAAGTTAGATTAAAATAGCTAGTAACAGTCGTAATAACTATGATTATTAAATTAAAATTAATTGTTAACAAAAAACAAGCTAAACAAAAATAATAGTCATGTAGCAATGTTATTAGTGTCCCATCAACATCCTCTCGGGACTTCCCATTCCATACATGCCCCAAAAAGTCCTTGATGAGAGCTTGCAACTTTCATCCTGAGGATTTTTTCTCAACCCCTGCAGAGCAGGCCAGAGTGCCAAGGAATTTTCACCCTCAACCAGTAATCAATATAAGTAGAAGGACAACTGTGCCAATTATGGTAGACTGAAAAATGTATTCCAGAGATATCAGACCCTAATCCCTGAAACCTGTGACTATTACCTTACATGGCCAAAGGTGTAATTAGGGATCTTGAGATGCAGAGATTATCCTGGACTATCCAGGGGTTGCCTAAATATGATCATATGTGTCCTTATAAGAGCTAGGGGGAGGGCAATTTCACAGACAGTAAAGGAAGAGGCAATGGGACCGCAGAAGCGGAGATTGTTGCAATTTAGACAGAAATCAAGAAATGCCAGTAACCACCAGAGAGGAGAAAAGGCCGATTCTCCTCTAGAGCCTCTGGAGGAAACAAGGTCCTCCTGACAGCTTTATTCCAGTGATAATGATTTTGGATTTCTGGCTTGCTGTTTTCAGCCCCCATGTGTGTGGTAATTTGTTACAGCAGCCATAGAAAACTAATACACCTCTATCTATAATAATAAATATACCAATGTCTTCCTCAACGGTAGGATAACTCTTAGGTGCATGCTACATTTTCTCCTGGAAGTTCACAAAAGGACTGAGCTCTACCTGCAGAGATAACCTACCTATCAGCCGACTCTGTTACTGTCCTTCTCTTCCCAGTCCCACTTCTCCATCCTGCAATCAGTGGTTCCTGGACTCCCTTCAAAATAAACCACTTGTACTCAGATACTTGTGCATTAGTTTCCTGGGGCTGCCATACCAATGAACCACAAGTTGCATGACTTACAACAACAGAATTTTATTCTCTTATAGTTCTAGAGGTTAGAGATACAGATGTTGGCAAAGTTGATTTCTTTTTAGGGAATCTGTTCCATGTTTCTCTCCTAGCTTCCAGTGATGGCTGGCAATTGCTGGCATTCTTTAGCTGGTAGGTACATCACTCCAATCTTTGCCTCCATATCATTCTCCCTATGACTCTGTGTCTTCCCATCATGTAAGGACACTAGTTATATTGGATTAAGGATCCACTCTGTAATTTTTTATAAAGTTTATTTTAATTTTTATTTTAGAGAGGGGAGAAGGGAGGGAGAAAGAGAGGGAGAAAAACATTGATGTGAGGGAGAAACTTAAATTGGTCACCTTCTGTCTTCTGCAAGGTCCCCAATGGGGGCAGAGCACAGCCTGCAACCCAGGCATGTGCCCTGACCAGGAATTGAACCAGTGACCTTTCGGTTTGCAGGACTATACTCAACCCACTGAATCCCATTGGCCAGGGCTTAAGGGTCCAATCTCATGGCCTCATCTCAACTTGATTATGTTAGCAAAGGCCTTATATCTAAAGAAGCTTAGATTCTTAGGTACTAAGCATTAGGATTTTAACATTTTTTCAGGGGTGCACATTTCAACCCCTAATACCTGGATTCCGGGGTCAAATACGAAGACCCCCCCAATGTAAGACAGTTATCACTTACTAAGCATGTTTTACAGTTCCTTAAATTATTTTGTTTTATCCTCAATAATCTTATGAGATAAATATTAGCTTCATTTTAAAGTTAACGAATCCGAGGATTAGATTTATAGTTTAGCAAAGTCTGTGTTTACACAAGGTGGAAAATGTATTAAGTTGTCAGTCCCAACAGTGAGAGTGTTTTTTCAGCAAAAGGGATCAGATACCTTAAGCTCTTTTCCTAACCTGCAATATTATAGATTGGAAAAAAAATTAAAGAGGGATTTTCCTAGGGTTGCGATATATGTTCTTTTCTATTTAAGATTTTTGTTGGTAAAGTAAGCTTCTAAGACATGACATTTCCTCTTTCTTTACTTACATGGGCTGTTCAGAGCCATTCTTTATTTATTCATTGCTTTTCAAAATCTCTAGGGAAGAGGAAGTAGATTCCATGCACAAAGTCCTGTACAGTTTCTGACAGTCCCTTTGGCAGCAATACTTCCTCACTCTCCTCTCTGTACCAGACTCTGCTAGGAGCTCTCTGAAAGAACGTTCCATAAAACAAAGACGCATTGTCTCTAGGCCTCTATTTCAAAGCTGCGGGTAAGTGTAGCTGAGCAGGGAAGAGACCATAGAATGAAACTAACATCTAACGTGTGGTGTATGTTATTCTCACACCCCCACAGTGCTGTCCCTGCCTATTCTAATGTTCTCTACTCCACTGTCACCAAAGCTTCTCTCCTTTTGTTCCAAGTTTCAATGCTCCCATTCATGGGCTTAAAACCATGTATACTCCCAAGACCTGCTTAGGTGGCATTTATGTTTCTGACTGTCTTCCTGCACTTTCCAAGCTGATGCTGCTGGTTATAATAAAACCCCACTTGGGTGGATAAACAGATCTGTAAGTGAAATAAGTACATTATCTTATTTCTACTTAAGATAGAAATAAGATGAGAGGTCTGGAGGATCCAAAATATCTCCTCCTCCATCTGTCACACTGGGAAGAAGCTAATGATTTGCACTTAAGGAGTCTCTTTTGGGGGCCTATTAGAGGGGAAAGCACTTTTTAATATTCTATTTAGGACTTTTAACATCCAAAAGAAAAAAAAAGGGAATTGGTGGTTTTTGGAGGTGGCAAAAATGGGAAGTGGAAGAGGGGAAGGATGTAAGGCGAAGAGCCAAACTCCAAAACAGCTACATTTTTTTTAAGTTTTTAAAAAAGATTTTGTCTGTTTATTTATTTAGAAAGAAGGGAAGGTAGGGAGAAAGGGAGAGAATCGTCAATTGGTTGCCTTGCCTCTCGCTCACGCCCCAGTGGAGCCACGCAGGCCAGGGCCAAAGCAGCCCTAACTTTTAAACATCATATAATGATGTGTGTATATATCATAATCCAATGATGTTTCAGTGGGCATATGAATTATCTATTTCTATTTCACAAATTACCCTAAAATTTGGCAATTTAAAACATTAATAAATATTGCTTATTTTGCACAGTCTCTGTAGGTTTGGAACTTAGAAGTGGCTTAGCAGGATGGTACCGGTTCTGGGAACTGCGGCCCACATGCTGGACAAGGCTGTGGTCATCTGAAGATTTTACTGAGACCCAAGGGTTAACTCTTAGCATGGCTCACTTACACAGGGCTCTCGATCAGAGGCTTTAGTTCCCTACTGGCTGTTGGCAGGAAGCCTCAGTTTCTCAGTATGTGAACCTCTCTGTAGGGCTGCTTCAGTGTCTTCGTGACATAGCAGCTGGCTGCCCCCAGAGCAGGTTATCCAAGAGAGCAAGAGGAAGACAAATGCTTTTTAAGGTCAATTTGATAGTCATCACTTCTGCTGTTCAATTTATTAGAAGTAAGTTACCATATTTTCGAACCATAAGACGCACCTAGGTTTTAGAGGAGGAAAATAGAAAAAAAAATTTGAAGCAAAAAATGTGGTAAAATGTTTAATAACATAATATTTCATCAATGTAAATGTAAACACAACTCAACAGCAGCATTAACAACCATTGTTCTCCCCAAATTTGGGGGGGTGCATCTTATAGTCTGAAAAATAAGGTATTTAACTCAGACCACACTCAGTGATAGAGTTATTAGAGTTCACTTTTTGAAGACAGGAGTATCAAAAAGTTTGTGGACATATTTAAAAAACATCAGTGTTGGGTTCAATGTAAGTTTATTGAGCATCTTTACTGGGACCTGAGTAGACACTGAAATTCCGACACAATTATTTTCCTATCACTCAGGACTAAAGAAATCAGAAGATTTTATGGATAGATGAGAAGCAATTTTAGCATATAGGACACTATAGAACTTGTTTGTTTGGTTAAAACAGTGTGTATGAGAGTGATATTTTAATTAATTTTAAATACCTTTAGGTGGGGAACACACTCAGTACGAACTCTCTAATTCCCCACAGGCCCCACCACCTCCTGTTGTCTAGTATCCATCAGCCTATTGGTCCCTAAAGGCATGTGAATATGAGACCCATGCATCTAGATTTTAAATTATAGGATTATACTATGTAGCACTCGTTCAGCCTATTCTTCCTCTCTATCCTAAAGGTGAGCTGGTTTCTGTAGATCTCTTTTGGCTTTATATCAAAAGCACTGTTTTGGTAGCCATCTCCCCTTTTAGTTTAGTCAGTGATCCCCCTGCATTCTGTTAAACTCGATTTTCTATCTGTCTTCTTTCCCTCCCTCCAGTGAGCATTCTTGCGGAGTCTCTTTGTCCTACTTCTCTTGATGCCCACATCCTAAGTGGTACATGGGAAAAGGTGGAAATGGAGGGTGCAAAGACTTAGTCTTTACTAATTTTTTAACTTTTTATTTTTTAATGTATTTTATTGATTATGCTATTACAGTTGTCCCATTCTCCCCCCTTTATTCCCCTCTGCCCTGCACACCCCCTCCCACCTGCATTCCTCCCCTTTAGTTCATGTCCATGGGTCATACACATAAGTTCTTTGGCTTCTACATTTCCTATAGTATTCTTATAGGAATAGTATTCCCCCTATTTTCTACCTGCCATCTATGCTACTTATTCTCTGTACCTTCCCCACTTCCCCTCCCACTCCCCCACTGTTAACCCTCCAAGTGATCTCCATTTCTTTGATTCTGTTCCTGTTCTAGTTGTTTGCTTAGTTTGTTTGATATATTTTTTTAGGTTTGGTTGTTAATAGCTGTGAGTTTGTTGTCATTTTAGTGTTCATATTTTTTATCTTCTTTTTCTTAGATAAGTCCCTTTCACATTTCATATAATAAGGGCTTGGTGATGATGAACTCTTTTCACTTGACCTTATCTGAGAAGCACTTTATCTGCCCTTCCATTCTAAATGATAGCTTTGCTGGATAGAGCAATCTGGATGTAGGTCCTTGCCTTTCATGACTTTGAATACTTCTTTCCAGCCCCTTCTTGCCTGTAAGGTTTCTTTTGAGAAATCAGCTGATAGTCTAATGGGAACTCTTCTGTAGGTAACTCTCTTTTTCTCTTGCTGCTTTTAAGATTTTTGCCCTCTTATTAATCTTGGGTAATGTAATTATGATGTGCCTTGATGTATTCCTCCTTGGGTCCAACTTCTTTGGGACTCTCTGAGCTTCCTGGACTTCCTGAAAGCCTATTTCCTTTGCCAGATTGGGGAAGTTCCTTTTCATTATTTATTCAAATAAGTTTTCAATTTCTTGGTCTTCCTCTTCTCTTTCTGGCACCCTATGATTCAGATGTTGGACTGTTTAAAGATGTCCTGGAGGTTCCTAAGCCTCTCCCTTTTTTTTGAATTCTTGTTTCTTCATTCTGTTCTGGTTGAATGTTTCTTTCTTCCTTCTGCTCCAAACCATTAATCCAAGTCCTGGTTTCCTTCTTATCGCTGTTGGTTCTCTGTAGATTTTTCTTTATTTTACAGAATGCAACCTTCATTGCTGCCTGGGTCTTTTTTTATGCTGTTGAACTACCCAGTGAGTTCCTGGAGCATCTTGATAACCGGTGTTTTGAACTGTGCATCTGATAGGTTAGCTATCTCTTCATGGCTTAGTTGTATTTTTTCTGGAGCTTTGATCTGTTCTTTCACTTGGGCCTTTTTTTTTTTGGTCTCAGCGAGCCCATTATGTAGTAAGGGGCAGAGCCTTAGGTGTTCACCAGGGCGGGGCAACCCAGGTGGCTGCCTTGTGACACTGTATGTGTGGGAGGAGTCAGAGAGGGAACAATAGTGCTTGCTCCTCTCTCAGCTGGATTTCTGTCACTTCCCCTGCTACCCACAAGCAAACTGGGCCCTTCTGGTAGTGATTCCCGGGGTGGGTGGGCTTGTGTACATTGTAGGACCCTGTGGGTCTCTCCAATGAGCTCTCCTGTGAGGCTGGGAGCTTCTCCTGCTGCCTCAACCCCACAGGTGTTTTCAGTCAAAAGTTTGAGGCTTTATTTCCCTGCACTGGGACCCTGGCTCCCTAGTTGTTCTTCCCAGTTTATCTGCACGTGAATGTGGGACTGCCCAGCCTGCCAGCCACTGCCTTGCCACGTGTCCTCTACGCCCGGCTGCCTGTCTCTGCCCCTCCTACGGTCTGGGTGAATGTTTCTTCTTTAACTCCTTGGTTGTCAGGCTTCCATACAGTTTGATATTCTGGCAGTTCTGGTTGTTTTTTGTTTTTTAATTTGTTGTTGTCCTTCTTTGGTTGTGCAAAGAGGCACAGTGTATCTACCTACGCCTCCATCTTGGCTGAAAGTCAGCCTTTACTAATTTTTAAAGTAGGAATAATGCCCACCTGTGAGGAATTTTCTTCCTAAAGGAAATTGGAGGCAGTGTGTGTGTGTCTAAGTGTGCTTGTGTATGTGTTGGTGATTAGACTTTGTAGCAGATGGAACAGTATGTGCAAAGCCCTGTGACCAAAGGGAGCACAGCCTTATTACTGGTCAGAGTTAACTGCCTGCTCAGTTTCTCCCTTTTCTGACCTCCTCCACCTTCTTGCCTTCCTCCGCCCTCCCCCCCTTCCCTCTTTCTTTTCCTTCCTTCCTTCCTTCCTTCCTTCCTTCCTTCCTTTTCTTTCTTTCCCTTCCTTCCTTCCTTCCTTCCTTCCTTCCTTCCTTCTTGAATGTAGAAAGTTAACACCTTCCTCAGTTCTTGACACATTATCATCAATTCATGCAAAGACCATCTGTGCATTTTTTATTTATCAGTATATTCAATTTTATCCCCTTTCAGCAATTCCTTTCTCCTCTCTTCCATAGGCAACCATTTTCATGCATTTAACATAGATTTTTAAAATTTACTTGTGTTCTTGTGAAAATATATATTTATAGTTTTGTATATGTACTTTTAACATATGTAAATGATACTGTATTATTATTTCCTTTTTTCACTTGGTACTGTGTTCTTAATGTCCATCTCAGGAGCTCTGTGTATATCTAATCTATTGTTTCTGATTGTTGCATAGTTCTCTATCATGGTTCATCTATCGTTTATTGTATTTACTCCAATTCTGGGTTTTCTACAATTCCTTTCTACCTACAATAACAACACTTGCACAATCTAATGAGCACCTTCAAACTTTTCCTCTGAGGGACAGGTGAGAAAATTCCTTTGAAGGGTATAACCAGGGGTAGAGTTGCTGGGTTAGAGGTCATGCATGCATTCGATTTGGCTTAGTTGTGCCAGCAGGGTCTCCAGAATATCTGCAGTCATCAGAGGTTTTCTGTTATATGGTTATCTCATCCCTATTGCTCTCCAACAAACCATACTGGATTCTTCTTTTCAATTATTGTTTTCTTGTCACCCCTTTCATACTTCACAGACCCATTGTGGGCAAGCCGCCAGGGGTCTAGTCTTCCCCACTAGCCTAGATGCAGACCCAGTTTACGGTATCCCCTTGAGAACACAGCTATATGCTAAAAATAATCCCCATCTTCTAACGGAGGTTTCTGTTTTCTTTTCCTAAACATTTAAAGTACTGTAGCCCAGACTGGCATGGCTCAGTTAGGCATCATCCCACAAAATGAAGGGTCACCAGTTCGATTACCAGTCCAGGCACTTGCCTAAGTTTCAGGCCTGGTCCCCAGTTGGGGCACTTGCGAGAGGTAACCAGTCTGATGTTTCTCTCTCACACTGATGTTTCTCTCCTTCTCTTTCTCCCACCCTTCCCCTCTCTGTAAAAATAAATAAATTAAATTAAAAAATAAAACACCATAACATTATCACTTAACCTGTAAATGTACACTTTCAATTCACCAATATTTCTTAGAATTATTTATTCACTAAGGTGGACTGAAAGCAGGTTGAGCCAAAGAAATTTTGACCTATTATCAAAAGAAGAAACATAAATGGCTATGTAATATGGAAATCTGGTGGGGGGAGGCAGAATTCAGCTTTGTTAATAGTCAAAGGGAAGTAATTTGAAATAGTTAAGAAAAGTCCTTTCACTCACACAAAATTAGGAAATCTTTTTAAAAGATATAATCTATCTTTAGTGAGGGTTCAGGAAGATAGGCAAGTGGGAAATGTAAAATCTTTCTGGAGAGTAATGTGAAAATATGTATCAAAGAAGAATGAAGCTTTACAGTGCAGAAACTTGACAGGCATCATCTTGACTAAGTTACTAAAATTAGTATCACCAGGATTGGAATCAACCAACATTATGAGCTTCCCGATACAATGCATGGAGGAGGACACACGTCGCTTTAGTGGTATTCTTACCAAAAATGCTATATCTAAGTTTAATTATGAGGAAACAATTAGACCAACCTAAACTGAGGGACATCTTAAAAAATAATTGGGCAAACTTTCTCAAAAGTGTCAAGGTTATTCGGGATCAGCTCCATAATTGACAGAACCCAGTTCAAATTAAAATGTGAGGTGCCTTCTTCCAGAATGATTAAGAATTCCAAGACAGCAACAGCAGAACACTGAACGAATGCACGGGGGCCTGTGCACTGGACAGGGAGCATTCCCAGGAAGCTGGCCCTGAGGTCATGAAAGACACAGGAAGACAGAAGCTGCCCTGCAGTGGAGGGATAGAAGGAGATGTGGAAACTACACATCTTGAATTCTGCATCAGATCAAGGACATTAGTGGGACAAAAAGAAAAATTTAAATAAGGTCTGTAGATTAGATAAGAGTATTATATTAATGTTAATGACATTATTTCAATAATTGTGGTTATGTTAGATGTTAATTTTGGAGAAGATAAATTAAGAGCATATGGAAATAATTTGTACTGCTTATGCAAATTGTTGTAAGTCTCAAATTATTTCAAAGTTAAAAATAATAAAAGATGTGGGGGATCAGAGAGTGCTGGAGGACTCACTGAAATAGTCTTGGAAAATGTAGCTTAAAATTGCATTTTAGGGGATGGATGAGAATTTAATGGGTAGAAAGGAGATTTAATTGGACATAAGAAGAAAACATGTAAAGCAATACAAAATTTTTGGCTTTCAAGTCTAATAAATAAAATATTTGTTTATGTCATTTTCCTTATCAATTCCATTTCTGATAAATTTTCCAGAGAAATTAACCAAAGATATGTATGAACATTTATATACAAGGAATTAAACCCCAAAGGTGTTTGTAATAGTAAACAGCTGGAAACCAATGTCCAGTACTGGGATTAGGTTATTTTATCCATGGAATGGGAAACAACAGAAAATTAAATAATCTGAAAAGAGTATTTGACCAGTATTAAAACTGATTATTTCTAGATGATAGAATTGTGGCTTTTTTAAAATTTCTGAATTCTGTTCTATTGCCCATTGGCTTTCTGTTAGACTTTTGTAATCAAGATAAAGATGTCACTGGGAATATATACACTATATTTTGCCATATACAATGAACACCCACATTTTTGGCCCAAACTTTCAGGAAGAAGATCTTTCAAATTATATTTAGCATCAAATTATATTTAGATGCTTGTTTTTGTACTGTGAAGGAATTTTAGCATTTATTTTTGAACATAGTCTGGTACAAGAAATTTTATGCAACAAATAATTACAAAACACAAGAACAGACACAACGTATTTCAGGTACTACCCACGTATAATGTGCATCCTTATTTTTCCCTCAAAAATTTGGGCAAATGTGCACATTATACATGGTAGAATACAGTGTATATATATGCTTACATATATACACACATATGCACACACATATACACACACACTTGTGTACATATATATATCCTACTTCAGGTCTAGCCCAAACATTTCTGAAAACACTAACACTTGGCAAACTTTAGTCCTTATACTGAATTTATGTGAAAACTCTCACTTGATTACAGTAGTAATAAATATTTGCAGAACCTGTCACTATTTTTGCAAGTCTGTGTAAAATTTTTAAATGTAGGCTTTTGAAGGCTTTTTCCTCTAAACGTAGCTGAATGCCATCTCACAGCATAAAACAATATTTACAACTCTTGTTTCTTCACAATTCATAGTTGTGGCATATATTTGGAAATTAATTTTATAGCATTCTTTGAAAAAGTTACCATTCAATCACTTTATAAAATATCACACAAAGGAAATGGAAAAAAAATCTAAATTCCATCATTCTCTTTTCATGTTCATCCTTTTGACCTTTATCAAGCCAGATATGCAGTTTTACATATCATTGTAATTATGATATGAGATTGTATCTCTACCTTTTATTTAATATTATTTGCAAAATGTTCCCATATTTCCACATTTTTATCATTTCAATTATCTTCATATTATTTCTCTAGAAATATTTGATATACCTAATTTTTCCTATACTTCCCATATCACTCTGACAAGTTAGGTAATTTTTAATTTTGCCCATTAAACATTTTGCTATAAGCATATTTGTATAGCCTTTAATTTATCCTTTCAAATGATTTCCTTGTGACAGATTCCCAGGAGCAGCAACACCGTGCCTCTTGACATGTGGCATCAGTTTGCTTCCCCAAGGACTAGTGTGCATTTCTGAAGCATTTCTTCTGTCTCTTGGTTTCTGGCTGTCTCACAGTGGCTCCCCAAATAGCAGCTACTTTGTGATCTTACTATCATTAATTTCCCTCACATATCTCACCCTGCTGAGTTAATCTGCAATATGCATCCATTCAATACTTGTAAACTAACTATAATCCACAACCTTAGTTCTAGTCATCCTCTCTTACCAGCTGAGGCTTTACCAGGCATGCATGGAATTTAAACCATCCATGCATGGAATTTAAACCATCTATAGAAGTTAAAGATGGTTTCAGTAGCAATCCAAGTCAGGTAGTCCCACAGAAGATTGTTCATCGCCATTGCATTACAGAATTTTTATTTGGATTTTGATACCAAATTTATTCCACATCTTGTCAACCAGTTTTCAAATGGACATATTGAGCATATTTTTGTTTAATCAGTTAGTTCATCATCAAAGACTAACAGCTTTCTGATCAGTATATAGTGAGGAAAACCTATGGTTATTTAGATTTTAGTGGTGCATACTATGGAACAAATCATCTTTAGGTTAAACATTCATTCATAGGTGATGAAATTACATGTGTCCAAGAGTATAAATAGGAATCAGCATCAGGTGGTTTCTGAATCACAGTCTTGAGGATGACAGATATGTTTAATCTGTTGAACTGGGAATCTCCTGGGGACTAGATCTCTGTTTTGATAGTCTTATTCACCTGTTTATTCATGTTTTCCTTTGATAAATGTTTATTGAGCAACTGCTATGTGATTGGCACCATGCTAGATCCTATTGCTAAGATGAACAAAACAGACATACTCCCTCTCCTTGCAGAGCTTGTATTGTGGTGTTTGTGCATGTGTGTGTGTTCAAATACTTACTAGTCCAAACCATAAAATTATAGCTGTAATACTGACTACAAAGAAAAAGAGTTTTGTAAAAACATATAACTGGAATCTAAGCAACTGGAAAAGAGGTCAAAGAAGACTTCTCTGAGAAACTGACATTAAAACTGAGTCCTGCCCTGGACAAGTAGCTCAGTTGGTTAGAACATCATCCTGATAGGTCAAGAACGCAGGTTTGATGCCCCGTCAGAGCACATACAAGAAGCAACCACTGAATGCATAAATAAGTGGAACAACAAAGTAATATCTTTCTCCCTCTCTCTCTCTCCCCTCTTCCTCTCTCTCTAAAGTCAATGTAAAAAACACCTGAGTTCTGAAGAAACAGTAAGAGGTAGACTGATGAGGTGGGGAAAAGCCCTCTAGTCAGGGCACAAACATACATGAAAATCCTTAGGGACAAAGGGCTTACTTAGCAAGTAATTCAGAACTGGACAAAAGGGTGATGTGTCTGAAACACACATAAGAAGATAAATGAGAGATGAAACTGGAGATGCAGACGACAAAGACCCAGATCATCATGGATAACATTCTAGATTTAGAAACTTGGAGGAGGTTTGTAGTAGCTAGGCTGAAATGAAGGCCAAAATAAACTGAAATTCAGGGAGTTGGGGAAAGATGTGGGAGAGGAAGCTAGACAAGTAGGCAGACCATAAAGAGCTTTGAAGGTCATGAAAAAAGATTTTGTCTCTGGCCTTAAGAAGATAGAAAACCACTCCATTTTGATTAATGAAGAAGAACCCTCCCAAAGAGTACTTAGAAGAAACAGCCAAAAATGTAAGAGAAAAAAATGGAAATAATAGAGTAATGGAAAACTAAGGAAAAAGTGTTTTTGAAAAGTTAAAAAGTTGATGTGATGACTAAAAAGCAGGACACTAACATGATCAGATTTGTATGTATAAAAATAGTACTTTGGCTTTAGCATAGAGAATTGTTTGGGTATGGCCCCAGGTGAATGTGGGTAGACCATCTGGAGGTTAATTCTGATGCCTAGGAATGAGATGATGGTAAATTAGTCTGGGTGGGTGGAATTAATGTGAAGTGAATAAATTTAAGACATTTGCATTAGATCCTCAGACCTTATTCATTTTCTAGTTGAAAATCTGTAAGGATCTTTTAGCTATCTCATTTCAGAGGACCTACTGTAAAACATGCTGAGTATAATACTGTTGATATTACTGTTGATAATACTGTTTATTCAATTAAAATAAAGAGAATCCCTGATCAGTGTGGCTCACTGAGTTGGGCATTGTCCCACAAAGCAAAACTTCGCCTGCCCTGGTTGTGGGTTTGGCCCCCAGTTGGGACATGTATGAGAGACAACTGCTCGATGTTTCTCTCTCACATCAGTGTTTCTCTCTTTCTCTTTCTCTTTCTCTTTCCCTTCCCCCTCTCTAAAAATAAATAAAATCTTTAAAAAATAAAAGAATAAAGATAGGAGGTAAAACAGAGAGACTTTAATAACTATTTAGTACATTAGTTTCTTAGGACTGTGATAACAAATTACCACAAACTTGGCAGCTTAAAACAACAAAAAGTTGTTCTCCCACAGCTTTGGAGACCAGAAGTGTGAAGTGAAGGAGTTGGCAGGAGTGCTTTTTTTGAAAAGAGAATTTTTTTTTTCTAAGGAGAATTTGTAACTTCTAATTATTCTCCTAACTTAGAGTGTCTGTCAGCAATTTTTTGTGTTCTTTGGCTTCTAGATGCATCACTCCAGTCTCTGCCCCTATTTTCACATGGATTTTCCTGTGTCTCTGTCTTTTATGCGACACCCATCACACCTGTTCATTAGCTTTATGAGGAGAGAGAGAGTGTCCAATCCAAGATGATCTCATTTTGAGAATCTTACCTACATTACATCTGTAGAAGCTGTTTTCTAAATAAAGTCACAGGTACTAAGGGATAGGACTTGAACTTTTTGAGGGACACAATTCAACTCACTACACTTGTTAATGGGATAAGTAAAAGAGAGTTACAATACTGCCATTCAGTGATGTATGGAATGGTTCAGTACAAGCAGATACAGAAGAGGCCATTTTGAGTTTAAACTTGGACATATTGAGTTTGAGGTGACTTTGAAACCCCACCAAGCAAAGATGCTGGCTACACAGTTAGCATATAAAGTCTCAGGTGCCCTGGCTGGTGTGGCTCAGTGGATTGAGTACCAGCCTGCAAATTGAAAGGTCGCTGGTTCAATTCCTGGTCAGGTCCCCAGTTGGGGTGTGTGAGTGGCAACCTATTGATGTTCCTCTCCCTCCCTTCCCCTCTCTGTAAAAATAAATAAATAAAATCTTAAAAAAAAAAGATCCCGAGAAACTGAGTAGATGGTGGTGGTATCTATAAAGACGGAGGATGATGGAAGAACACTAGGAGAAACTCATTTTTGTCATGTTATGTTTGTGATGCCTAGAAATATCCATATGGAAAAGTCAGGAATGCATTTGGATTATAATGCAGAAGCTGTAGAAACAAATCCTAGAGCCACCAGTTTATAGGTGATCACCTACTAACGAGACTTGATGAGATTGCCTAGGTTGTGTGAGAAGGGAAGAGGGTCAGAACAATTTCATAAGGGAGTTCCAGTTAAGGAGGAATTCCTTCCCACGAGGACACTGAGAAATATTGGCCAGAGAGGCAGGAGGAAAACTGAGAGTGTATTGCAACAATAAAGTCATGAAAACTAAGGAAAAACATTTTCTTTTAGAAGGGGAAGGAATGTTTCAAAATGGAGGGAGTGATTAATAGCATAAGTTCTATTGAGAGGTCAAGCAAGATGGAGACGGAAAACTTTCTGTTGGCTTGGCGACAGGGAAGTCATCGCTGAGAGTAAAGAATTGTGGACAGAAGCTAGAATGGAGTAAATGCGAGGTGAGAAATGGAGATAACTTTTTAAAAAATTGGGAGGGGGACCTTAAACTTACAAAAAGTTGTAACATAAAAATAGTACAAGGAGCACATATATCTTTCTCAGATTTGCTTATTGTTAACATTTTACCCCATTTCCTTTATCACTTGCTTTGTGTGTATATGTGTGTGTGCATATTTTTCCCAAATTGTTAGACAGTAAATTACATACAACATGGGCTTTAATCTTAAATACTCCAGTGAGCATTTCCTAAGAATAGAAATATTTTCCTATAGATTGATATAGGAATTTTTATTATAAATATCAATATTTACATTGACACCTTTATTTATCCACTGTGCATATGACAATAGTGTCAGTTGGTGTAATAATTTCCTTCATAGAATGTTTTTCTCTTCTTTAACCAGTACAAAATCCATTTTAGGGTCAGGTATTGCATGTAATTGTCACATTGTTTTAGTCTTCTTTAATCTTGACCATGTCTACAGCTTTTCTTTACCTTTTATGATATTTACACTTTTTGAAGAACAGAGTCCCCTCATTTCATGTTTTTTAAATAGAATTTTCTTCATTTAGTATTTATCTGAGGAGTTTGTGTGGTTACATTGAGGATACACTTTCTCCACCATGTCATATCTTTCTCAGGGTATCACATCTGGAGGTGCACAATGTGTAAACATCTTTTCAAAGAAGCTTGCTTGTTCAGGGAAGTAGAGAGATAAGGCTGTGGCTATAAGGCAGTATTCCTCAACTTTAGCTGTGAATTAGAATTATTTGAGTAGTTTTATTTTTAAAATTTATTTATTTATTTATTTATTTATTTATTTATTTATTTATTTTTAGAAAGAGGGGAAAGGAGGAAAAAAGAGAGGGAGACAAACAGTAATCATATGCCTCTCCTATGTGGACCGAACCTGCAGCCCAGGCTTGCACCCCCATCCAGAATCGAACTGGGGACTTTTCACTCTGCAGATGTCACCCAACAAACTGAGCTACCCAGGTGGGGACTGAGTAGTTTTTAATACCAGCATAAGGTCCCCCCTCCTCCAGAGATACTGACTTAACTGATCTTGGGTGGGGGCCCAGATATCAACATTTTAAAAAACTTCCTAAATGTTACTAATGTGCAGCTAATTTTGAGGAGCTTGGCTGTACGGGTAAGTGGGAGGTGATGGTGACTAATTTACCATGACAGAAGGGAAAGCAGGCTTGGGTGTTGTTTGGAAATATAGTATAACAAGAAAAAGCTGGAGGATTAAAGAAAGATATGAGGAATTCTGAAGCCTTTTCTTTAAGGCCCTTCTACTTTGCTTGTAAACAACTGCAGCAAAATAATAATATGAGATAATGATACCATGTCTCACCCTTCAATAATGAGGATGGGTTAACTATGTAGAATGTAAGCAATTATATGTATTTTGTGAATTTCTGTGAAAGTCAAATTTTCTTATAAAATGTAAGAATCCAAGTATACCAATAGTTTTTCATATTTTAACTAAGTTAATATTTTACAGCAGCAATTATGAATATCTTTTCTATTATAATAGTTTGATCTAATTTATAGGAAAGTACCAGCTTATATTATTTATGCCTAGAGTTGTAGTAATGTAGTCATATGGCATAAAAGTTTTTTTTTAAGTTGACAATGCTTTATTTATTGATTTTAGACGGAGGGAAAGAGAAGAAGGGGAGGAGGAGAGACAGAGAGAGAGAAAGGTAGAGAGAGACACAGAGAGAGAGAAAGAGAAACATCGATTAGTTGTTCTTTGTTGTTCTACTTATTTATGTATTCATTGGTTGTTTCTTGTATATTCTCTGAATGGGGATTGAACCCCCAACCTTGGCACATCAGGACAATGCTCTGATGAACTGAACTAATTGGCTAAGGCCCAGTACCAAAAGTTTTTAATGTCAAATTCTTAAGGACTGCAAAAGGGATATGCTACACCTTGAAAGTAGACATTTCTTTCTGTGTAAAATAAGATTTGCTATTACTTATCAAATAAGACAAAATCTTATTACTAAAAGTGGGAAATAAAACCAATAACCCCTAATAAGAACCATTAACATAATTTAGTAGTATGCAATACATATGATTATAAACAAAGTTACAAAATGTAAATGTGTTTCAGTTTTGAAGTCTGCACCGAGAAAATAGTAGGGTAATATGGGCTAGCATGGTTCATAAAAACTTTGCTGCTATTGACCATGGGAGAGGGAATACATAACAAAATAAGCCATTTAGAGAAACAAGTTTAAAAATAGTATGACTTTATAGATAAAGAAATGGAGTGGTCGAGTAAGTTAACAAGTTATTTAGGAACGGTTTGATGGCAGTAAGAAAATCACAAGAATAAATTCTCTAGATAGAGAGGGAAGAAGTTGAAAAGACAAAAGATTGGACTTCCAGCAAGATGGAGGCATAGGTGGATGCACCGTACCTCCACACACAACCAAGATTAGAACAGCAACAATTTAGAGGCAGAATAACACCCAGAACTGATAGGGAATTTATCTGAATGGAAGTTGGACAGCCAAGAAGTTGAAATAGACCCGTTCGTCCAGACTGGTCGGAGGGGCGGAGAGGAGCGGCTGGGCGTGGGTCGTGGTGCAACAGGGAGAACTGGGCGCATAAGGCAACCGGAAGCATGTAAGGCATCTGGGGCGCACAAGATCGCAGCGGATGTACCCTGAATATGCAAGCGGCAGCTGGTGGACCCGGTGAGATGGGGATTGTGGACCAGGGCAGAGCGCACAACCCAGGATCCCAGAGAAGGGACTGAGGTCCCAGGAGAACAGAGCTACCGCCATTGTTCCCTCCCACCCCCACCCCCACATACAATGACACAATCTAACGATTGGGGTGCCCTGCCCCGTGAACACCTAAGGCTCCACCCCTCACCATTATAGGAGTGACCAGACCAAAAAAAAAAAGAGAGAGAGAGAGAGAGAGAGAGAGAGAGAGAGAGACATGTCTCAAACAAAAGAACAGATCAATGCCTCAGGACTCATCCTTTTGAGTGACCAAGAGATAGCCACTCTATCAGATGCACAGTTCAAGACACTGGTGATCAGGAAGCTCACAGAATTGGCTGATTTTGGTCACAAATTAGATGAAAAAATGCAGGTTACCATAAAAGAGATGAAGGAAGATGCACGGAGAACCAATAGTGATGGGAAGAAAACTGGGACTCAAAACAATACAGTAGACCAGAAGGAAGAAAAAAACAACCAAACAGGAAAGAATAGAGAAATAAGAATTCAAAAAAATGAGGAAAAGCTTAGGAACTTCCAGGACATCTTTAAACGTTCCAACATCTGAATTATAGGGGTACCAGAAGGGGAAGAGGAAAAGCAACAGATTGAGCACATATTTGAACAAATAATAAAGGAGAACTTCCCCATTCTGGCAAAGGAAATAGACTTCCAGGAAATCCTGGAAGCTCAGAGAGCCCCAAAGAAGTTGGACCCAAGAAGAAACATACCAAGGCACATCATAATTACATTAGCCAAGGTAAAAACGAAGGAGAGAATCCTAGGAGCAGCAAGAGATAAGGGGACAGTAACCTACAAAGGAGTTCCCATCAGACTGTCAGCTGATTTCTCAAAAGAGACCTTACAGGCAAGAAGGGGCTGGAAAGAAATATTCCAAGTCATGAAAGACAAGGACCTACATCCCAGATTGCTCTGTCCAGCAAAGCTCTCATTTAGAATGGAAGGGCAGATAAAGTGCTTCCCAGAAGCACTTTAAAGTCAAGTTAAAGGAGTTCATCATCACCAAGCCCTTATTTTATGAAATGTTAAAGGGACTTATCTAAGAAAAGAAGATAAAGAAAAAACATGTATAGTAAAAGGACAGCAAACTCACAATTATTAACAACCACACCTAAAGCAAAACCAAAAGAAACTAAGCAAACAACTAGAACAGGAACAGAACCACAGAAATGGAGATCACATGGAGGGTTAGCAATAGGGGAGTGGGAGGAGGAGAGGGGGGAAAAGGTACTGAGAATAAGTAGCATAGATTGTAGGTTGAAAATAGATAGGGGGAGGGTAAGAATAGTATGGGAAATGTAGAAGCTAAAGAACTTACAAGTATGACACATGGACATGACTAAAGGGGGGGATACAGGTGGGAGAGGGTGTACAGGGTAGAGGGGAGTGAATGGGGGGGAAATGGGACAACTGTAATAGCATAATCAATAAAATATATTTAAAAAGAAAGAAAAGACAAAAGATTAAGATAGGACTGTTAGCTACCCTCATCTTTACCCATCGAATAACTATACTTATGTCTAGACATCACCTGTATAACTTAAATTTTTTAACTGAGGTAAAATTCATATAAAATGAAGTCATTTTAAAACAGTAAATTCAGTCTATTTGCAATACCATGAAATTACTGACTGTATCTAGCTCAAAAACATTTTTATTACCCCCGAAGAAAACCCCATATACATTAGTCAGTCCCTCCCTCTTTTTCCCTTTCCTCAGCCATTGGCAATCATCAGTCTGCTTTCTTTTCCTATGGATTTACCTATTCGGGATAGTTCATATAAATGGAGTTATACAATATGTGAATTGTTTGTGTCTGGCTTCTTTTAATTAGCATAAAGTTTTTGAGATTCATTCCCTTTGTAATTCATATCAGGACTTCCTTCCTTTTTGCGGCCAACAGTCCATTGTATGGATATACCACATTTTCTTTATCCATTCCTCTGTCAATAGACATTTTTTTTGTTCCCACCTTTTGGTTTTTATAATTAGTGCTACTGTGAACATTTATGTACAAGTTTTGGTTTGAACATATTTCAACTCTTTTGGAAATATACCTAGGAGTGGAATTGCTGGGTCATTTTATTCTGTGTTTAACTTATTGAGGAATTTTCCACAGCACCTGTACCATTTTAAATTTCTTTCAGCAATGTATGAGAGTTCTACTTTCTCCAGATTCTCTACAACACTTGTTATTTTCCAGTTTTAGATTATAGCCATCTTAGTAGGTATGAGTGCTATCTCACTGAGGTTTTGATTTGCATTTCTCTGGTGACAAATGATGCTGAGCATCATCATATATGTGTGTACACACATATATGTACATGTGTGTACACACATATATGTATATCTGTATATGTGTGTGTTATGTGTGTGTATATATCCCTCACCTGAAGATATGTTCATGTTTATTGATTTGAGAGAGAGAGGAGGGGAGAAAGACAGAGAGAAACAGAAACATCAATATGAGAAAGAAACATTGATCAGTTGCCTCCTGTATGTACCTCCACCAGAGATTGAACCCACAACCTTTTGGTGTACAGGATGATGTTCCAACCAACTGGAACTCTCAGCCAGGACTCATACACTTACTAATAGCTACTAGCACTCTAGCCAGATAGCTCAGTTGTTCAGAGCATTGTCCAGATAAGCCAAAATTGTGGGTTTAATTCTTGGTCAGGGCACATACAAATATCAATCATTGAATGCATAAATACGTGGAACAACAAATTGATGTTTCTCTCTCCCTCCCTCCCTCTCTCTTAAATCAATAAGTAAGAACTTTAAAAATATGTTAGCATATCTTCTTTGGAGAAATGTCTGTTTAAGTCCTTTACCCATTTTATAATTGGGTTGTCTGTTGTTGAGTTGTATGAGTTGTTTATATATTCTGGATACCAAACTGTATCAGATATATGCTCTGCAAATATTTTCTCACTTTCCAAATTAACTTTTCCACCTCTGTCCTGGAAGTCACTTTTTCTTCTGGAAGATCTTGAAATAAATGCATTGTTAACTATGCTCATGCCATTTAGTCCTTCCTTAGGGCCTTCAAAAAAATGCTCATCATAAAAGACACTTGATGATTCTTAAACTGGTTGCTGGGTACACGGATATCCATATATATGGATATATATTTTATATATATATATATATATATATATATATATATATATATATATATATATATATATATATATATAATCACCCATAAAGGTTATATTCACTCTTTTGTGTGTGTGGATGCATATTTGTAAAAAAAATTTGACATTTGACAGTGCTGCTTTCTCTACTACTGCATTCTCCTATTTCTGCTCTCTTTCACTGACATACTTCTAGAATGAGTAGACTGTTGCTTAATTTTATTCACAATTGGTGCCTCTTTAATGCCTTGCAATACAATTACTTTGTCCATCCTGAAATAATGACGCTATAGAGTCTCTGCCCTACCTCCATTTTTATTCTTTCTTCCTAGATGTTGTCACTCATGACTCACCTAACAGCATTATGCAGATGACTCTAAAACTTCCATCTTGACCTAAGTTCTAACCTAAGTTTTACACCTGTAACTACATGCTTGATAGTACAATTCTTTTACTTTACCAGATATATTTCCCTGATTAATCAAGTTTTTTCCAGCCCCTATTTCTTCAAACTACATTGGTTTCAATCTCATGAGTTTTAAAGTAAGAATTGCTGGTTCCTCCCTCTTCAATCACTCCTTATAACCAATGTTATCAAGTCTTGTGATTTCTACTTTAAATACACTTCATCTCCACACAATGGCTATCACTCCCTTTAAATCTAGATTCACAGCATGCTGGAATTATTTCAATAGCCTCTCTCTACCTGACTCTATTTCCTCTCCCTCCTTGAGCGATAAAGGAAATCTGTAAGAAGAGCAATGGGGATGAGGTGTGTTGCTAGACAAGAAAGATAAACTAAGTAGTATTGTGAAAGATGAAGGGGAGAACTCTACAGGGTGTTGACACGAGGAGATGAAGCCCTAAATTGTGGCAATGGTGATGGAGAAGATGCATGTAAATGGGTAGAGCAGACTGGTGACCAATTAGAGCTGAAAGGATTTACATCTAACATCCTGTATTCTACTCCTATAAATTAAATACATCAAGTGAATTTTTGCTAAATGAGCCATAGCTGTGCTTGTGTAAGAACTGTCATACTCAGAGTGGACCAACCAACCTCCACCACCCAGACATCTGATCCCAGATTGGCCACTGGAGTATTATGGAGCGGGGCTCTCTAGCTGGCGTCTCTATGGTTCGTGGGATCTCTAGGTCGTGGCTTGACCGGTCCGGCTCTTGCGCGTGCGCAAGCCCAGGCACTGGCCCGCCCTCCCCAACTGCTTGAACCCCGGGTGGGAGTGGGTCTGGAAAGGTTGCGGCTGCCGCCGCGGCTTCAGCACCTAGGGCTATACCTGAACCGAGCCTGCGCCGGAGAGTCTTCCGCCGCCTCCTCTGGAGGCGCTCACCCGGCCCAGATGGTGGGTCCGGAGGATGCCGGAGCCTGCTCGGGAAGAAATCGCAAGTTGCTCCCTGTGCCGGCGCCTGAGTCGGCGGGCCAGGACGGGAAGACGATCCGGGCCACGGGCGGCTTTGGCGGAGGCGTTGGCGCTGTGGAGCTGCCGGAGGAGGAGGGGGAGGAAGAGGAGACGCAGCCTCAGCACCTCCTTCAGCGTTTCCTCGCGGCGGCTGGGGGGCAGCTGGAGCCGGGACTGGGCTACTGTCCGCTTCCCGCTGGCCAGCACTGCTCTCCACTGTCCTCAGCAGCCCCGCGCTCAGATGCCTGCCCGCCCGACTCGAGCGCCAAGCTCCGAGGTGCGGAGGTGGCCGATGCCACTGCTCCTCGGCACGGTGGCATGACCAACGGTGACTCGGGCTTTCTGCTGGGCCAGGACTGTCGCGACCTGGAGGAGTCTCATGGGCTGGCCCGTGCCGGCCTCTGGAATCCACGCCACCGCCGCCTCCGCTTGGAGGGGCCTGGCGACGAGGGCGCGGACGGTGCTGGCGGCAGTTCTGACTGGGCCGCTCCGCTGGAGGACCCGCTGCGCAGCTGCTGCTTGGAGGCGTCGGACACGGAGGAGATTGAGGGCGCGGGCTGCAGCGCTGGGGGCAGCACAGTCAGTGGTGGCCGCAGAAGCGAGGACTTGGAGCATCCGGGATCTGGAGCCAGAGCCAGAGCCGGGGGTCCGGAGGAAGGCACGTCCCCCGCCACCTCGGGCGAGAGGACTAGTAGGGGCGCAGGCGCCGAGCCGCTCCTCGACTTCTCGGACGTTCACTTGAATTCTCGGAACACCTTCGAGGTGAGCCGCTGCCAGAGCTCCCGTGACCACCTGCCCCCGGCGGGGCCACCGGTGCACTCGTCCGCCACGGAGCAGGGCCCCGCGGCCCGGGTTCGACGGAGCGGCGGCTTTGCCGACTTCTTCGCCAGGTACAGCGCAGGCTGAGCCGGGTTTCGGGTTGGGTTTGGGCTAAGGCCGGGTGCTGGCTGAGAGCGGCTGGGGGGCCACCTCAGTGCCGGCTCTCGCTAGTGTCCAGACTTAAGCTTTGATTTGTCACGGGGAAGAGGAACTGGTCTGTATAGTGCTGCCTGTGGAAGTTGTGAGCTCCGAGGGGAGCAACTCTTTCTGTTCCTTGTGGATGGAGGCTATACCTGCCTTTCATACCTGGTTTCTGTGTATTCAGGTCCTGCTAGCCTGATGGTGCCCTGCCTGCAGTTTTGCCTCTTTGAAAAAACAGCCAGCCTTCTCCGTCCCCATTTTATGTATTTATCTGTCTGTCTGTCTGTCTATCTATTTATTTTTACTTGTACTAAAAGGATTGGGGGGAGGGGATGGCGATGTGTGGGGGGTTGTGTTTGTGAAAGAGGGAAGTCATTTTGCAGAGCTGTCTGTGTGGAGTCAACCCATTTAAATAGTTTGGGAATTCTTGAAAATAGGGGAGGCTATGTTTCACAGTGTTTAACCGTTTTCCCCCCAGTGGCCTTTATTCAAATGCAGTTTGGTGTTTAGAATTTGATCCTAGTCTTTAAAGCCAAATTACTATGGTGGTTTATATAGAAAATCCCTCTCCTCTAATTCTGACAGATAGGCTTCCACTTGTTTTCAACAACTTATTTTTAATTTTTTGTGGTATCGTTTATATTATTTGACCTGCTGTTCTTAAGATTAAATTATGGTGCTGGACATTGCAGATTTCAGAATGGGGCTTTGTTGATTTGTCAGGGATAAGTAGTCAGAAAATACTCATTTTAATGCACATTAATGAAAAGTAAAAGCAATTAATGAAAAGGTCAAATCTGACCCTTGAGTCAGATTTTGACCGCTTAAAAAAAAATCTGTAGGCAAATAGGAAAATATTCCCAACTTGTAAAACCCTCACTTTCAGAGTTCTCTTTCCTGTGTTTTTGTTCCTGTTTCAGTTATCTTCTCTCCCTCTCTCTCTCTCTCTCTCTCTCTCTCTCTCTCTCTCTCTCTCACACACACACACACACACACACACAAATTCTACAACTCAAGTTTCAGAGAATTATACAGTGTACATTGTAGACACACAGTCACAATTTTTTATTGTAAATAATATTTCTTATTCTTTTTTCTACTTTGTTATCACTTATTTTTCCTATTTGTATAAACTTAAAAATAAATTGTAATGTGTTTAAATCAAGATTGGGAAATACTAATTTCTGTTACTCATAGGACAAAATATATAGAGTAGTAAGATCTGCATTTGTGCCTGTGATTGGTTGCAATATATACTCAAAGTTTGTGATGGCAGTGTTTTAAAAGATCTCAAGGTGAGTTAAGTGTATATATTTGTGACTTTGTGTGGCCTCTAGGTGTTTATTGGTCATGTTTTGATGTCAAGTGTCAGGCAATTTTAGACCTGGGAGGGGCTCTGGAGATCACTAATTCAAACAGTGTACCCAGAGTACTTGCTCTTCGTTACCCATTGGAAACAGAGATGGTTTGGGCAATGGTATGGTAATGGTTCCTGACTTGGAGGTGGAGTACAGGCTAGTAGGGATTAAGTAGGAAATTATATATATACACATATATACACTCATATGCATATATGTACGCATTGTAATTTATGACTAATAAGGCAAATCTATTATAAGAGGCTTTAATATTAACTGTAGGCAGGAATTTTGATATAATTAAAAAATTTTTATCCTGTAAGTTAATAAGACTTTAATTAATGTAGCTAGTTGGCATTCATATGGCCATACTAGTCACGTGTATCAGAGCACTGGATTTGAAATTAGAAACCTTAGGTACCCTGAAGTTAATTTCTCTAAATCTCATTTTTCTTCATTAAGATCTGAATGTTAAGATTCCAGGTGTCATTGCTTCCTTTATGTAGCATTGGTGGGAGAGGGCAGAGTAAGACAGAGGCACAATTTTTCTCTTAGCATTTAGCTAAAGCCTTAACTGGATTCTGAACACCTTAAAGGCAGAGACTATGGCATTCATCTCTGAATCTGTAATGCCTAGCACTAATATTAAAGAACCCCACTCAGGTCTTGAATTGGCAACTTGCATGGACTCTCCCACTCTAGGTAGTAATTTATACATTGTAATTTTGAATAATCTTTCATCCCCAGGCAGAATAATCAGAAATTTTCCTTGCTTCTGCAACCTAAGAGGTTTTTTGTTTTCTTCCTATGCACAGTTATCATTTTCAACTCTGAAGCTCTTGGCCAGGGTTCCCTTTGGGGATATCTCATTCTAGTATTCTTGTTCTTGGGTGCAACCCCTATACCCATCTCATTTTTTTTAAAACAATGTTCTTATGAAATTCTATCTTAAAAAAAAAAAGATTTTATTTATTTATTTTTAGAGAGGGAAGGGAGGGAGAAAGAGAGAGAGAAACATCAATGTGCGGTTGCTGGGGGGCTGGAGGCTGTGGGCCGTGGCCTGCAACCCAGGCATGTGCCCTGACTGGGAATCAAACCTGCAATGCTTTGGTTCACAGCCCGCACTCAATCCACTGAGCTATGCCAGCCAGGCATTTCATTTTTTGATGAGGAAACTCACTGTCTAAAGAAGGTATTTTAGTTAACAGCAGAGTTGGGATTAGGAACCAGGATTTCTAATTTTCAGTCCAGGTTTATATTCCATCACAACTGCTGTTTACATGTGGCTCTTTTTTTTCTTACCTGATTATCCTCCATCTTTTCCTTCTCCTTCTTGCTTCCTTTCTTTCCCTTCCCTGGGCAAAAATCTTTAACAGAACTACTTCTAAAGAATAGCTTCAGGTTTGTTTTAAGTAAAGAGAGGGAAACATTTTACAGCATTGTATCTATTACTATAAAGTTATGTTCACTTAAGATACATCATTGACAGGAGCTTCATTGACTGGGTTAGAAGTATTATACGAGAAAACGGAATTTGGTCCAGGATGGGACCACTGTCATGATCTGCTTTCTCTCCCTTCCTGGTGAGGTGAATTGTAGTTCTGTCCTTCTTGGGGGCTCCCCTCAGCTTCACAAGGGCATCTCTGTGTTTATAACTGCAACCTTGGCATATTGGGATGATGCTCTGATCAGTCAAGCTACCGGACCAGGGTGTATTTTTTTAAAGCCATTTATTACTTTTTTTTTTAAAGAAATTTTTATTTATTTATTTTTAGACAGAGGAGAAGGGAGAAAGAAAAAGGGAGAGAGAGGGAATCAACAGTGTGGTTGCCTCTTGAGTGCCCCCTGCTAGGGACCTGGTCTGCAACCCAAGCATGTGTCCTGATTGGGAATCGAGCCAGCGATCTTTTGGTTCACAGGCTGGTGCTCAGTCCACTGAGCCACACCAGCCAGGGTGCCATTTATTACTTTGAGTATTGTTCAGACTGTCACAGTTACTGTTATTTAGGAACCCACAGTATCTACCTGTGTTTCCTGGTAGTGTTGATAATTGTTTACAAAGTCTTCATGATGAATTGCAAAAATTTGGTGGCCTTAAATAGCATGACTAAGGTAGAGAATAAGGTTTGAAGATTGTTTTTCCCCTCCTATCTGAAAAGAAAATTGGCTTTCTAGATACTAGAACATACAGATTGATGTAGCTTTCCCTATAATTATTGATGTCTGAACTTTCTAAATGTGGTGGCAAAAAAACACAAAAAAACCTTTCACAGAGCTCTTTTTATTAGAAGGGAAGACTAAAAGTTTTTTAAGGGATTTGTTTTCACAACTAGGTAGTCTTCATACTTTCCAGTATGAAAATGAGAATATATTTTGTTAATTATGTATGATACTGAGAATTTAAAATTCCTCCAGTTATAAATTTTCTTAATTTAAGGTTCTCAGAAACATCAGAATCAGCACATCTTTTTCTCCTCCAGAATTTACACTAGCTGACAAAATCATAATTCACCTGAATGAGCCATTAATACCTGTGTCAGATAGGGCTTTGATCCTCAGTGTGTATTCCTCCCAGCCAATTAAAATAAAAACTACAGTTTCAAAATCAGTTTCTTAAAAATAATTCCTTTTTCAACAGCTTGATTAAATAAAGGCAACATATCAAACTTCTCATAAATTTTAAAAGATTTTTGTAGTTACTTGAAGCAAGCAGTTTTTAAATACAGGTGTGATATAATGATAAGGAGAATGAAGAATTAATTATTTTGATCTAAATATCAAATTTTTGTTACTACAAGATATAAAAAATGTAGAAATATTCTATGTCACTAATGGAATTCCATTGGACGTTACTTATATATATTACTTATATGTTAATATAATAAGAATTAAAAATTTTAGAAGCACCAGCTGATGTGGCTCATTCGGTTGGAGTGTTGTCCTGTAGACCAAAAGGTCGAGGTTTGGTTGGATGCAGTTCCCTGTCAGGTCACATGCCTAGGTTGTGGTTCTGCCCTGTGTTGGGTACATAGGGAGGATGCCGTATCAAGGCTGCTGGTACGGCCTTCTTTCCTTTTCTCTCTTCCCCCTTCCCTTCTCTCTGAAATCAGTAAGCCAATTGGTCTAGAATAAAAATAGGAGTCTGAAGATTTTAGGGTATTGTGAAGCTAATTGTTATAATATTAGATGGGGGAGCTAATGGCTCAAGAGGCTTTTATATATTTTCCCTGTGTCTGGCTCACCACCCATACTTAGATTCAGTATTTTCTCTTTTTAAAAAAATTTTTAAAATTTAGTGACTGGGGAAGAGAAGGAGAATGAGAGGGAGAGAAACATCGATGTGATAGAGTAACATCTATTGGTCATCTTCCTTATGTACCCTGACCAATCAGGGACCAAACCAGCAACCCAGGGGTTGAACCGGTGACCTTTTGATTTGTGGGACAACACACAAGCAACTGAACCACACTGGCTGGGGCAAGATTCAGTATTTTCTTAAACACACACACACACACACACACACACACACACACACACACACACTCTCTCTCTCTCCCACTATAGGAAATAGGGATCTACACAAAACCATTGGAAGTCCAGCATTGATTGAAGGAATTTGAAGATGGTTTTGTTTTTTGGAAATTAAAAAAAATTATTGTTATTTAAATGCAGTTTCCTGCCTCCCCGCCCCACCTCTCCCCACCACCTCTGGCATCCCCACCTCCCTTCCTTCCCTCCCCGGATTCCTTCCTCACTTGGTTTTGTCCATGAGTTCTTTATGGTTGTTCCTGAAAACCCCTCACTGTCCCCTCCTATCTCCCCTCTGGTTTCTGTTCGTTTGTTCTTAATTTCAATGTCTCTGGTTATATTTTGCTTGCTTGTTTGTTTTGTTGATTAGGTCCCTGTTAATGGTGAGATCATATGGTATTTGTCCCTCACCACCTGGCTTATTTCACTTAGCATAATGCTCTCCAGTTCCATTCATGCTGTCGCAGAGGGTAGGGGCTCCTCCTTTTCTTCTGCTGTGTAGCATTCCATTGTGTAAATGTAGCATAGTTTTTTGATCCATTCATTTACTGATAGGCACTTAGGTTGCTTCCAGCCCATGGCTGTAATAAATTGTGCTGCAATGAACATTGGGGTGCATAGGTTCTTTTGGATTGGTGTTTTAGGGTTCTTAGGATATACTCCTAGCAGTGGAATTGCCAGGTCAAAAGGCAGTTCCATTTTTAGTTTTCTGAGGAAATTCCATACTGTTTTCCACAGTGGCTGCACCAGTCTGCATTCCCACCACCAGTGCACTAGGGTTCCCTTTTGTCCACAACCTCTCCAACACTTGTTTGTTGATTTATTTATGATGGCCATTCTGACTGGTATGAAGTGGTATCTCATTGGGGTTTTAATTTGCATCTCTCTGATGGCTAGTGATGCTGAACATCTTTTCATATGTCTCTGGGTCTTCTGTATGTCCTCCTTGGAGAAGTGTCTGTTCAGGTCCTTTGCCCATTTTTTTTAATAGGATTGTTTGTCTTCCTGGAGTGGAGGCGTGTGTGTTCTTTATATAATTTGGAGATCAAATCCTTGTCTGAGGTATCATTGGCAAATATGTTTTCCCATATGGTTGGTTCTCTTTTCATTGTAATGCTGTTTTCTTTAGCCATGCAGAAGCTTTTTATTTTGATGAGATCCCATTTGTTTATTTTTTTCTTTATTGGTCATGGTTTTAAGGTGGATGGTTAGAGATATGATAATGTGAATCTAAATTTGGTAGAATAGTATTGGGAAACTTCAGTTTTCATGGGACTAAGGTAATTTTAAGTGCTTAAACATCATTTTGAAATGTTAAACTAAATTAATACTTTAATGCTATACCCTAATGAGCAAAGCAGACTATTAATCCAATATTAACTTGGAGTTACCTGTTCGGTAGAAATTTTCTGAATTATTTTCAAAATGAGCATACATGCTTTTCTTTAGTTTTCAATACTTTTTATTTTAGAAAACTTTTAGCTTTGCAGAAAAGTTACACAGATAACTACATAGAGAGAATTGTCCCATACCATTCACTTTGTTCCCATATTGTCAATATCATACTACTCTTGTACATTTGTCACAATTTAGAAAGTGACATTTGTATAATAAGTCCTCACTTAACATCATTGCTAGGTTGTGCAACTTTAAGTGAAAGGATGCATAACCAAACCAATTCTACCATAGGCTAATTGATACAAGCAGAGGCTACAGTATCTAGGCATCTCATCTATATTATAATGAAATGACTATATTCAGTGACCTGCTGTACATTCTCTTACTTAAACCTTACAGTTTATTTGGCATAGAGTTACTGACTAGAATATTTTTATTTGGGGAGCAGTTTTGTTTTACTGTAAAGTTAGAAATGTTTAAAGTAGAAGGAAATTCAGGGGTCCTTTCATTCATTGTTTAATATCCCATGGAAAACCACAGTGCTTTTGTCATAAATCTTTTATTTGCTAGACATCACCTAGTAAGGTGTTATGAATTGGATACCAGAAATGAGTTAGACATGATAATAAGTTATTATTTAGGGGGACATAGGGCAATGATTTTTGAAGCTTTTAAGTTCTGATTATTTGGGGTAGTATTTACATGATTTAACCAGTACCTATTGACCTCTAGAAAAAAAATATGAAAGTACATCTTATATCTACATGTTTCCAAAATTATTATTTTTAAAAAGGTTTTATTCATTTTTAGAAGGGAAAGGAGGGAGAAAGAGAGGAAGAGAAACATCAGTGTGCAGTTGCCTCTCACACATCCTCCACTGGGGACCTGGCCTACAGCCCAGGCATGTGCCCTGACTGGGAATTGAACTGGCGACCCTTTGGTTCACAAGCCGGCACTCAATCCACTGAGCCACACCAGCCAGGGCTCCAAAATTATTTTTATGTGTATTATTCTTGTAAGTTTTTTTATTTTTGAAATACACTTGTGACCTAGGAAAGGTAACATGTATTTTTATTTTATAGTTATTTGCCCAGAGTCAAATAGTTAATTAATAAAAAAATCAGAACTAGACTATAGGTCTGATTCCTAGGGTTTGAAGCTAATGTGCTGATTTCTGTGAATAAGTCAATATAAGAAGTTTATGAAGAAAAACATAGTTTTGGTGTAGTGAAAATACTATTGACCTGAGAAATAAGAAACTTGGCTTTTGTCCTGGATAGCTTCTTTTGCCATTAAATAATTATGTGACTTTGGGCAAATCACTAAATTTCTAGACTTCATTTTCCTTACCTGTGAAATTAGGAGGTTCAGAGTCCTTTCCAGATTCAGTATACTATGATATATTATACAGTTCTCTTGCATACACTGTTGTAGACTCAAAATATTTGCTGGCTAAATATTACAAATGTGAACTGAGTTAAAGAGGATGCTTAAAAAAACAGGGTATTTTTTCATCTGTAAAATGATAAGGTTGCCAGAGATAGATATATCTCCCTCAACTCTAAATTCTAACTTCAACATTTCTTTCAGTGAAGATCCAGCTCTGTTTCAAAGTAATCATGCAAAACATCAGTGATTTTTGTGTAGTTTCTTAGATGTAGACAGTACAGATCAGGAGTTACAATTTTTTTTTCCTTTAGACAATGCTAGATTTTTTTCCCCCTTGTTATTCTTTGGAGTGGGGAGGGTAGGTAATAAATAAACTTTAGTTAATCAGTGAACTGGAATTTGAGGCATTAACTTTCTGACCATGAGTTATTTCTCAAAGGTTGCCAGTGTTCCACTTTGGAGAACTAATAGCCTAGTGCAATAGTTTCTGGCTTTTGTTAAACTTCAAAATCTCCTAAGAACAATTTTAAAGAACAAGATTCATCAGAATCCACAATCCCTGCCTAGCCGGATTCAGGGTATTTGCTTTTGGCAGGTTGCATCTTTGAATTAGAGGATATTGCAGTGGTTAAAAATTGCTAGTTCTGAAGTTACATACGTGCCTGGGTTTAGATTAGCTTCCTAGTTGTGAAGTTATGGACAAGTTACTTGATCTCTCTGGACCTTAAGCAACTCTTCCATAAAATAGGGATAATAGTGATACCTACCTCATGAGATTGTCACGAGGGTTGATTGAGATAATATTCTAAGTATTTATTGCTTTGTATTTATTATGTGGCATATAGTGAGGGTCCAAGTGTCATTCAAACTATAGCAAGACCACCACAGTCCCTTTTCCAATCCCATCAGTGAAATCCACTGGTTTAAAGAAAGGAAGAGACTGGAGTAAATTTTATCTATTACTACCTGAAGAAACATTGTACAATTTGAGTAATAGATTTTTAAACATAATTTGTATTTGGGATTGGATGGTTGTTAAAATGAACTCGAGTGTAGTGATATAAAATTTCCAGAAGTCTTGAAACTTTGACTAAAACAAATCCAAGAAGGAACTGAAAGGAGGGAATGTTAAGAAATATTAAAGTATTTGTGTCTTTTCTTGTTTTAAGGACTTCTTATAGACAGGTAAAGCCAATTTTTAAGTTTAAGTTCTTGAAATGTTTAACTTGGCTTACTCATACATTTCATACTTAGTGTGTTGTGGTAGGAAAGCTTTGGGGAAGAGTGGAAACATTTGGAGCTTTTGAGGTGATACATCTGTTACGCATCTATGAATGTATTATTCAGAAAGGGAAAGTCAGTCCCTTTTGAGGCAGCATATTTCTTCCTAGGAACTCTTAACTACACTAAGAGTTGTCCCCAGCTAGTTCTGGTGGATAGTTGCTTGGATCCTACTACATCGATTCTTAAAGTTTGGTGTTTTAAAGGGGGAGGGGGTGGTGTTAGGAATGCAGATTCTTTTAATTACCACCCCCACCCCAGCCCTTTCCTGGAGAAGATCTTGGGTGGCAGCACCCAGCAGGAATCCACATATTTACCAAGTAAATCTCACAGGTGATTCTAATACAGGTGGTTCCAAGACTATATATAATTAATCACTGAAATAATTGTTGATAGACAGGTTACAGCATATATTAACAGCTCAGATTGCTTTATTTATTTAAAGTTGGATCATATTTATGTACAGTGTAATTCATGAGTATAGAGATACAACAAAGGACAGATATGAATACAAATGTAGAAGCGTGTTTTTAATTTCTACTAGTTGAGAAATTATATTTGCTTAATTAAATTTTAGCTTCATTTTTATTAGTGAGAAGGGTCTTTAACTTTCATTTTATGCTGATAGATAGCCATGCTTGCCTGTTCTTAAGCTTTAGCTCATAAACCTTTACTCAGGTGTCTAATGTGGAGTCATAACTTTACCTCCCTTTATTTACAGCTTATCAAAAAGGTGTTAATTTTCCTTCCTTCTGCTGATAGTTATAATTCTTTTCCATGCCTTTAAGAAAAACTCCTGCACATTACACATGGCTTATTCCCCTTTAGAATTTGCTGCTTCAGCTCTTCTTGTAGTTCTGTGGCCAAAAGAAGAAAGAGAGGGAAACCCATGTGACTGGGTTTTCAGCAAACTCTTTCCTGCAATTAAGAGAAGTTTACCTTAGGAAACCAAGCTACAATTTATGCACCTACGTAGAGCTAGTTTGACAGTGAACTTGGTAATGTGTTCAGTTTATCTTTGAATTTTGCTCTTGATTTCTTTTTAATTCGAATTTTATTTTGGGATACATTTTTTGGTTAAAACATATTTCCATCTGCCTGCCTTCAGTGCCGCACAGATTAAAATATTTTGTTTGGAACTGAACATGATAGTTTTGAAATCAAATTATGTGCTATTCTCTCATATTTTTCTAAATACTGTAATGTACAATTACCCATCATACATTGGGCATTATTTAGAATTTCCAAATCTGTTTTTCATCTAATCTGTTAGTAGTCTTCTAGTTAAGTAGGGGAAATACTTTTCTGTTGTCTCAGGAAAAAGTTATTCAAAGACTACAACAGTTTAATTTTTTTGTTTGAGAAACACAGAATGTGCCCTGGCTGGTATGGCTCAGTGGATTGAGTACCAGTCTATGAACCAAAGGGTCTAGGGTACATGCCTGGGTTGCAGGCCAGGTCCCTGGTAGGGGACACACAAGAGGCAACCACACATTGATGTTTCTCTCCCTCTTTTTCTCCTTCCCTTTCCCTTTCTAAGAATAAATAAAATCCTTAAAAAATGTTTAAAAAAAACCAAAATGCTCATATAATCTGCTTTTAAAAAGCAGGATAGGAAATACAAAACTAAAGATAAATACTTTGTTTCCATACTTTTCCATTTAAGGTGGTGAGAAAGAAGATAAAGAAAATCAGAGGATATGGAGGTCTGATTAGAGACTGGAGAAACTTAGAGAATGAGTTTGAAGAGTTTGTACAGAGAAGATTGCTTGAGAGTAATTGTTAGCTGGAAGTTAGCTCTGTACTTTGGCCTTTGGGCTTCAGAGTATTACTACAGATCATCTCCATATATTTTTTTCTACTTTGCTTACCTCAGTGTCTTTGTGAGTGTTTCTGGCAACTTCTTTCCTTAAAGATATCTGCATGTCTCTCCTTCTTAACTTCCTTAGTGTCCTCATCCCCTCATGGACTCTTATAGGCTATATTGTGCAAGTGAAAAAAATTTTTTAATGAGAGGTTGTATATATAAGGTTTAATTTAGGCCTTAAAAATTTAAGTTGTTAGTATGATAGATTAAGGTATTAGGAAAAAGTACATTGTATGAAAGGGTGAAATAAATGCAATATACAATTTTAAACAATGTTTTCTTACTTGAGTTCCAGTGCTAAAAGGTACTCTTACAAGTACTATGGTAAATCTAGCAAGCAGAATTAAAGTCTCTCTCATGCATGAGGGAAAAAGTAATTATTCATTTACTAGGAAGATATATTTTGTAAAAATTTAAGTTGTGAAGTAAGTTATTGAAGTTTTAAATTAGTGGAAGGTCTCAATTGAGTAAGCAGTTTCTGTGTTTTTGAAGTGATAAAATTTAAGGTGATTTTTTTTTTTTTTTTGCTTACATGGTAATACTCCTCACCCCACCCACTGTTGGACAGACCTTTTTAAAAATTTTTTTTTCTTTTATTGATTCCAGAGAGAAGGAAAAAGAGGGAAAAAGAGTGGGAGAGAAACATCATTGTGAAAGAGAAACATTAGTTGCCTCTTGCACACCCCCAACTGGGGATTGAACCCTCAACCCAGGCATGTGCTCCTGACTGGGAATCAGAATCAAATTGAACGCAAGACCTTTTGATTTGTGGGACAACACCCCATCAACTGAGCCACACCGGCTAGGGCTGGACTGACTTTTTAACTTCCTTGGTGCTACTTAGAATTAAAGAGATTGATAATCCTTGGGTGTTGTTTGGAAAACATAGGATTTGTTGTGATTCACAATTAGATGTTGAGCACTAAAATTTGTTAACTAAAGACTGATAAATAAAACTTTTGGTAGGTAATATTATATAACATAACCAGCACAGCAGTTGAACATATAACCAGAGGCTGATATCTATCTTCATGATATACTCCCAAAAACACAGTAATATAGTCGAGAATAGTAGAACAGTGATTGACTTTCAATATTGGGCATACTAATAAAACAGCTGAGAATTATACTACCTGAAGGAAAAACATTTAGAAGATAACCACTATAAAACTTTACTGAGTAAAATAGTAACTAGGTACATGTTTTAATAAGGAGATAAGTTTGTTTTGCTCTTGTGTGAGAGCACTAAAATACATCTTTTTGGTTTAATTGTCCATTTGATGGAACATCATAACATCTATAGGAAAAAAAAGACAATTACTCTTGTCAGGAGAAAGATTTCAACTGTACTACTGGAATGTAAGATCTCATAGGTTGTCTCACAGGTTCTATCATCAGTTCAGGAAGTACTTCCAGATTAGACGTGTGCAAAATGTCAATAAAACAAAGCAAAACAACAACAACCCTGGAGCTAAGTTTCTGCTTCTTTAGTCTTAGATAGTTTTTAGGCACCTGTTGGGTGTTGTTTAGCCTCTGCTTGAATTCTTTCACTAATAAGGAGCTCAGTTTCCTAAAGGCAGCCTATTGAGGTTATTAATTGTTAGAAGGTTCTTTATGTGAAAGCGGTGTTTTTCTTTGTAATGTTCCTGGTCCTAATTTGCCCTTTAGAGCCACAAAGAACAAGTCAGTTCTTTTACAGAATTTCCCATCAGCAATTTAACTATTGCTACCTAACTTTGTTTTTGCTTACAAATCCTCCTAGCTAACCATAGACAGTTCTTGGTAGTTTGCAATTTTCTTATCATTTATTTATTCACAGTGCTGTTGAGCCTTATTACTTAAGTGAGGCACTAAGGAAATCAGATAAACAATATTAATAAACTTAAGATAAGGGAGTCATATAAATCAATATTTGCAGTATTACCTGATGAGTGTTGTAAAGGAAGCTACAAGGATGTAGCAGTAGCACTGAAGGAGTATGATTAACTTTGGGATGGGAAGTCAGGGTACTCTTCATGGAGATTAAACATGAATGCCTGGTCTTTTAGTAATGAGGGTTTAGGTTGGAATGAGGCTGAGGACAGTACAGGCACACAACAGCACATGCAGAATTTATACATGAAACAGCACAGCACTTTTGGGACTGCAGATGCTCATTAGTGTGACTGTCCTGAGGCAGGTGAGATATAGTATCAAAAACTAAGGCAAATGGTTAGGGCTAAATTTTGGAGTGTGTGTAACAACCAGAACTAAGCAATTTAGATTGGTTACATGAAGGGCATAGGACCACTGATGGATTTTTAAAACATTAGCAATGTGGTTCGAATTGCGCATTAGAACAGTCACTCTTGTAGCAGTGTGGCACATGATTTGGGACGTAAGAAACTGGGGCTTGAATACATTTGTGGTAGTTTATAGGTGCTTAGAAGTTTCTTTATTAGAATGTAATATCCAGATAATTGATTTAAATAACATTAAATTCATTCCTTGCTAGGAGTAGCTAACAGTTTGAGTAACATAAAAAGTCTGTTCAGAAAAAGTCCAGCCCTTATTAATATAATGAGAACGGTTTGCGTGACATTTATGTAACCTGGCAGCCAAGGAGAGTGGACTGGAATACATGTGCATGAACAATGATGACCTCTCCATACTAATCAGTGGGGGCAGTAGACACCATTGAGTGGGCATGTGTACTGTAGCCGTCCCATTCAAAATGCCTGAGTGAGTAGAGCAACGAATCTGCATCAAATTTTGCATTAGGCTTGAACATTCCTCTGTGGAAACTATTCAGATGATTCAGGAGGCCACATCTTTGGGCAGCTGGTTATTGGCAGCTTCATCATGACAACGCGCCTGCTTGTTTATCACATCTGATGCAGAGTTTTTTTGGCAAAACATCATATCACCCACAGGTGACTCAGCCCTGCTGTGGCCCAGATTTGGCACCCTGGACTTCTGGCTTTTCCCAAAACTAAAATCACCTTTGAAATGAAGAGATTTCAGACTGTTGATGAGGTTCAGAAAAATATGACAGGACAGCTGATAGCAATTGGGAGAAGTGTGTTGAGGTCTCAAGGTGCCTACTTTGAAGAGTACTGAGAGGTGTCATTGTCCTTTGTACAATATTTCTTGTATCTTGTCTCCCATCCAAGTACTAACCAGGCCCAGCCCTGCTTAGCTTCTGAGATCAGACAAGATCGGTGTGTTCAGGGTGGTATGACTGTAGACTGTTTCTTGTATCTGTATCTTTCTCAATAAACATCTCTTTTTCATAGTATGTGGCTGGATACTTTCTGGACAGACCTCCATGTTCTTATTATACTGGTAGGCTTTTTGTGAAGCTTTAATGAAGGTAAACTTTGAATCTGATTTTTGTTTTGAGGGAAATGGGATGGCATGAAAATGGAAGAGTCATGTGAAAAATTATGTCTACCATGTTTTGTAAGGAATTTAGTGAGGGGGAAAAAGAGCCAGAATGGCTGTTAGGCTAGTTGTTTTGCTGTCATGGATCAGAAAGGGAAAACTTCTGGGAAAACCCTGAGAGTATAAAGTTGGAAAATCAAGTCTCTATACTCAATGCACAAATTCTATACATTGCTTCATAAAAGTGAATGGTGGCAGTATACACATCTGCCATTTTTGAGGATTGAATGGAGTAAAAATGAAGTATTGCGACTTCCATAATTACTTGTATGTATATGTGTCTGTTCTACTATGATGCATACTCCCTGGAGATAGGGAACATATCTTTTTTTGTCTCTGCATACAGACATAAAGCCTAATATAATAAGAATATGAAAATTTATTGAATTAAAAACTTTTTAGAAGGTACCAGAATCTATATAGTCAAATTATTGGAACCTGTGTAGTGGTTCACTTTGGGAGGCTCTCCACTTGTTACTTTAATGGTATCATTTCTCAAAGTATGTTTGGTATCTGTTTTGGGAGATGTTTCTGTAGGGGAGAAATCAGTTGTGCCGATGTAAGATGGAACTGAAGAATTGAATGTTGGAGGGGAATCATAGCTGAAATACATCAAAAAGCCAACTAAACATGTTCAGTTGTGTGTTAACTGTAAGCAGCATCCTAGGTATAAAAGAATCATCCTCAGGCAAATAGACATAATATGTAAATAGTTGAGGTTTGTACAAATAGGCATGAATGAATGTTTTCACCTCTGGTACTCTTTTTAACGACTTGGGGTCTGCCACCCCTAAATTTGATCATCTTTGGGTAGATGTAGTTGTATCAATTTAATTTTGGTGAAGCCTAAAACTGTTGTTACTAGTGTGTTTGCAATACAGTCCATATTTAAAGGACTAACACATAGATTGTGGTAAAATCCGTAATAGACCATTTGCAACTGGTAATATTAAAATGTGAAAGAAGTGTTCAACTTTGTATTACAAATATTGCCTTAATGCTATTGCTAGTTTTGAAGTATCCTTTATAGTTTTCCACTTGTGAAGTAAATTCTTTAGCTTCTCTTTCTTTCTTTTTTTTTTTAATACTTACCTGAAGATATGCTTATTGACTTTAGAGAGAGGGAAAGGGAGGGAGAGAAACATTGATCTGTTGCCCTGACCAGGGACCAGACCCGCAACCTAGACATGTGCCCTGACTGGGAATTGAATCCACAACCTTCCAGTTTGCAGGACAATGCTCCAGCCAAATGAGCTACATCAGCCAGGGCAGTACTAACCAGGCCCAGCCCTGCTTAGCTTCCAAGATCAAACAAAATTGGGTGTGTTCAGGGTGGTATGACCTTAGACTAGCTTTTCTAATTAGCAAAACAAATTACTCTCAATCTTAGTAGAACTAAAATGCATCTAACTTTTTCTTGCACTCTATTTTATTTATTTATTTTTAGAGAGAGGGGAAGGGAGGGAGAAAGAGAAGGAGAGAAACATTGATTGGTTGTCTCTCACTCCTGCAACCAGGGGTCTGGCCTGCTATGCAGCCCTAATTGGGAATTGAACTGGCAACCTTTTGGTTTGCAGGATGATGCCCAGCCCCCTGAGTCATATTGGGCAGAGCATGAACAATATCTTTGTATTTTGGTTTAAAAGCCTGAACCAGTGGAATTTAGTTTTCTGCTTAATACAGATTTTGTAGTAAAAAGGGCAGTTATTTGTGGTGGACCCTGTATTTATCCTACTTAGAAAGAGTAGTAAGAAATGATGTTGGAAAGATAATTTGGGTACAATTTGCAAAGAGTCTTTAATGTTAAGGAAAAGAATTAAAGCCCTGACTGGTGTGGCTCAGTTGGTTGGACACCGTACTACAAAGTGAAAGGTCACTGGTTTGATTCTTGGTCAGGGCACATACCAGGGTTGTAAGTTGAACCCCTGCTCTCAGTGCATGCGAGAGGTAACCGATTGATGTTTCTCTCTCCCCTTACCTCTCTCTAAACATAAATAAGTAAAAATTTTTTTAAAAAGATTAAGAATTAGCCCTGACTGGTATGGCTCAGTGGATTGAGTGCTGGCCTGTGAACCAAAGGGCTGCCGGTTTGATTCCCAGTCAGGGCACAAGCCTGGGTTGTGGGCCAGGTTCCCAGTAGGGGGGGCGTGAGAGGCAACCACACACTGATGTTTCTCTCCCTCTCTTTCTCCTTCCCTTCCCCTCTCTAAAAATAAATAAATCTTTTTAAAAAAGATAAGGAATTAAAACTTTTCCATAGATATTAGGAATTTGAGGATTTGGGGGGCAAGGATATTAAATGCTCTATTCTTTTCTGCTTGTACTTTGTCATTTATACTAGACAGAATGAGACATCTGTCATTCCTTTTCCTCTAATTTCGGTTTGTCTGAACCTTCCCTTGTATATTTAGCAAGCATATTTGGGCACTGACTACATAGCAGGAAAAGAAGGAGGTAGTGTTAAGCTTTACTGTTAAAGACATGGCAATCATATTGCAAACATAAATTGAAGTGCTATGATGTGATGCTAGTAGGGAGCATGGGATGGGAGAAGCAAGATTTACTCCTTTGGCACTGAATTTATCTTTAAGTTCATCTTCAGACTCATTTCAGTGCTTTTCAGGGGTTAGGGGAGAGAGAGTAACTACAAAGAATTAGTACGATGCAGTTTTTTGGGGGTGATAAAATGTTCTATACCTCAATTTTTGTGGTAGTTACATCTATATGTATGGCAAAAAAGACAGCCAATTTTTATTCCATGTTAGTTTAAAAAATAAAATATTTTCTGAGTGCTTAAATACCTTATATGCAGAGCATTGTGAAGGTTACACAGATTTTGTTTTCATCCATTTATAGAATTATTGTAGCATTAAGATCAGTTATATAAAGCAGGAAGTGAAGAGTATCAGAAGAGAATAATTCCTAGAAGAAATAGCTTACAGAGGAGAAAGTTTCATAGAAGTAGTGGCTCACCAGATTTCACTCCTCCATTAAACTAATGCTGTAGACTGAATGTGTTACCCCAAAGTTCCTATGTTGAAACATAATCCCCTGTATGACAGTATTTGGAGGTAGAGCCTTTGGCAGGTACTTAGGTCACGAGGGTGGAGCCCTCATGAATAGGATTGGTACCCTGGTAAAAGAAGCCCCAGAGAGTGCTCTCACCCCTTCTGCCCTGTGGGAGCATGGGGAAAAGGTGGTAGTCTGTAGGCCAGGAAGTGGACTCTCACCAGATTCTGCATCTTGGACTTCCCAGCTTCCAGACTGTAAGATATAAGTTTCTGTTATTTATAAGCCACAAAGTCTATGGTATTTTGTTATAGCAGCCAGAATGGACTAAAATGACTAAGTGTGAGGACAAAAGTGATTTTTTTCTGTGTAGTGCCCCTCCCCAAGTTGGCAGACTTTCATCCATGTGTGCAAGCACAGAACCAGGGGTACAGTGGTGAACAGAGCTCACATTCTAGTGCAGAGGGTAAATCTAAATAAGTTTGAAAAATTGTTCTGGCTGTTCTATTCTTTTGCCTACTTTTTTTTTTTTTAAACAATAGTACTAACAACCTTTCTTGGTTGCAGTGGGAAGTATAAAAGTAGGGGTTATGACAGCTCCAGCTCCTGGGGCAGTTTCACAGCCTCCTTTGCCTTTTCATATCATTTTTGGAATCAGCTTGTCTGTATCCACAGATAATCCTTGTTAATTAGGGGAGAATTGACATCTTTACTTTGTTTTATCTTCCATTTCTTGAACCCAATATATCTCTCCAATTATTTGGGTCCTTTTTAAATTTCCTTCATTAGTTTTATGTAGTTTTTAACATACGCATCCTACTCATGTTTTGTTAGATTTAATAGTTTTTGGAGCTATTATAAATGATGCATTTAAAAAATTTCAGTTTCTAATTATTCATTGCTAATACCATATATAGAAATAGGATTGATTTTTGTTTGCCTTATATCTAATAGCTCTGTGCTAAACTTAGTTAATAGTTGTAGGAACTTTTTTGTGGATCCTATGGGATTGTTTATGTAAATAGTAATGTCTGCAAACAGAGAAAATGTAATCATTTTTTTTAAAATCTGTAAAGCCTATTTTTCTTGCCTCATTGTACTGGGTAGGACTTTCAGAATGATTTTGAATGGAAGTGATGATTGTGGCTGGACATCCTTACTTTGTTTCCAATCTCCAAAACATTTGGTCTTTCATGATTTTATGATAATAGCTATAGGATTTTTTTAATTTTAAAAATTGATTTTAGAGAGAGAGGGTTTTGTTTGTTTATTTGTTTTTTGTTTTGTAGATGCCCTTAACTAGGTACTTTTATTCTATTCCAATTTTCTGAGTATTTTTAAGTCAGGAATGGATTTATGATATTGTCAAATGTATCAGTTGATATGAGCATGTGGGATTTCTTCTTTAGGCTGTTACTATAGTGAATTACATTGACTGACTTTTGAGCATTGAATGAGCCTTGCATTTCTGGGATAAACCCTACTTGGTCTTGTTTTTCTTTTCACATATTGTCACTTGATATTTTTTCACTTAAAAAATGACAGCTTTATTGAGATATAATTCACATACCATACAACTCATATATTTAAAGTGTACATAATTCAGTGGTTTTTAGTATATTCAGAGTTGTGTAAACATCACCACAATCAATTTTAGAACATTTTTGTTATCTCAGAAGAAAATCCTGTACCCATTATGAAGATTAAATATTTGCTTACTCTAATTGTAAATAAAAACACTAACATAGTTTCTGTTTTATTTATATACAAGAGGCGTAAGTGGAAAAGTATTTACACATGTGGTTAGTTTTATTCATCATCATCAGCCATCATCTTGCCTTTGTTTCATAACTTTCTCTTAGGGTTAAAAGATAGCTTACATCTGCTGACTAGAATATTTTGCTATTATTTTGCATATTGTCCCTTGTTACTGTTTATATTCTTGTCCAAAGTGTCATTCCTATACTTTTCCTCTTCTTCTGGTGGTTTCTATCTCCCCTCTGAATGTCTTATATACTACATTGGGCTTAAAGCAATGGAGATTCTCTTAATGAAGCATTTGATAGAGAATATAAATAGTATCCAGCACAGAAGCAAGAATATTTTTATAATTGCTTTTTTCTTTTTCCTTGATTATATTCAGTTTTGTTCTCTCCCTGCAACAAAAGAATAAAAAGATCTCAATCAGTAAGATAATGCCTGAAACTTAATTACTGTAACAAATAAGACATACCTTATGGTATCATAAGGTAACTTGCTGATGTGAACACACACAGAAGCAGAAAATAATTTATATTTTTGAACGGTTTAAATTAATATCAAGAGGACTTTTGGCAGTGTGTAGTATGAAAGAAAACAGAGATGGTTGTGACACTGTTACATCTTGATTGTTCTGTGATGACACAAACAAGATTAGGAAGAAAAGGAACTGCAAGAGACCTGGCTCCAGTACTAGTTAGTGGTGTAACCTTGGCAAGTGGCTCATCAACCTTTCTTGGGGGTGGTGGGTGGTGTATTCATTCCTTGGAGAATTTGATGAAAGATCTAGATAGCTGCCCAAGAAAAATATTCATAAACACACTGTTTACTTCAAATTGTGCATATAGTTTGAGGAGGCTTATGGACCTCCTCTGGCCCATTCATGTAGAGTTATTAATTCTTGATAAAGAACTTTTGGCGTGGTTGCTCTCTGAAGTCCTTGGCAGTTCTAACATACTTAAAAAAAATTATAACTTGCGCTCAGCCTTGAAATACTATTTTTGACAAACAGTAAATGATATTGAAGCCTGTCTTGTGTGTGTGTGTGTATGTGTGAGATAGTCTGATCTATGGAAATAGGTTACAAGCAGTGTGTATTAAATAAAAATCTGTATTATTTTTTAATTTTCAGGATATGTAACAATGACAAAGACAAGAGCCATAAACAGCCTGAGAAAGAAAATTCTTGAAATTAAAAAAGCTTAAGTTGCCTGTCAAAAAACAAAAACAGAAAAAGTACTTTTTTGTGTGTATAGTCAGCTGAAAGTCTTTTCCAAGTGAAAAATGATTTAGGTTTGGAAAGAATGTAAGTAATCTTCATGCCAGATCTTTAACCCAGAATACTCGAGAGTAGCCAAAGTACTGCATTTTAAAGACACAGTACTTACACTTTGAATTAATTATGTAGTCAACTGTGGCATTCCATGATCCCTAGATAATGTTTGCTGTTTGACTTTGTATTATACTTTGGGGAAACTTAGCATAAAGTCCAGGAAGTTGATGTGTTTTCAGTAGTACAACTTCTATTGAGACAGTTTGAAGAGCAGGTCATGGTTTCTAATTTTTCAAACTGATTTCACTCTTTTGATTGAAGTATGATTTTTTCCTGTTTAGAAAAGTATTGTGACCCCTTTTTAATGTTCAACTCCATTTAAATGATGATCAGAATTTATCTAATGACCCTAAAAAGTGAAAATAGTCATAGATGTAAATGTTAGTAAAAACAGTGAGTTGTTTTTTTTTAGGCTAGAGCTGACATTATTGGCAGGAAGAAAATTCAGAATTAGCTCGTTTTCTGTAGTGTCAAATTCAAGTCTGAGAAACTGTGGAATTTACATGACTTTGTCTTAGTTTGTAAGTGAGTGGTTTGCCAATTCTTAATGACCCAAGCACTGGAGATTCTGCAATGTTAGAAATCATGAGCAGAGAGCTTATGTGGTGTGAATAAATTTTGCTCCTTTAGGTTAGCTTTATTTTTTAGTAAGGTGTAGTAGGTAAGTGGTCGGACTCTTACATGTAACTATGTGTGTGATAAAAGAAATGTTAGAAAAATGAAACAGAGACACATATGTGAAGCAAATATTAACAGGCATTAATAAGCAAGAGTCATGCATTCATCAACCTTTATTATAAAAGCCACTAACAGAGAAGGCTAAGCCTTTATTTCCCCTCCATCTTTCTCTTCTAATCCCCACATCAGTTTTTTTCTTGGTGTGCCTCTTATTTTTTCTTTTTTATGTTTCAGCACTATGGAAATATTGAACTGCTATTCTCAACTGGTACAACAGATTTTCTTAATTTCTTTTTGCTAAAAAGGGTGAACACAAATTAGTAGAGAGAATGGAAGATGGTGTGTTTTTGTCTCTGTGTGTGTAGATAGTTGTATATGTGAACACAGAGTAAATATGTATGTGTAAATAGTATGTGTAAATATTTTTAAATATTTCCAGCATATCTGAAAAGTAAGATACTTTACAACTTATAAAAACTTGACTGGGGTTTAGGCAGAATCAGTAAATAACACTTCTTTATCAGCTCCTCTATGTTTGGAATCAGTGAGAAAAAAAGACATAGGACACACACAAATGAAACCTCAAAACATTGGCTTTAACACTGTTGAAAAATGGCTCAAAAGGCATGTCCTTGGTTGCAGTGGGCCTCCTAATACTTCACCTGATTTAAATGTATCCAGCTAGTTACTAGCACAGCATAGCCTTTCCTGTGGGGATCAGGGACAGAGGGGTAGAGAGGAAACTCATTTAGCCTCGTATTAGGAAAGCAGAACAAACTGAATCCTCTCTGCTGTTCGTCAGCAATGTCTGTCACTAGATTTCAACTCCACAGGTGAAGATGAGTAAGGGTGCACAGAGGAGCTAGAAGTGTCCCTCCCTTCTGCCCTTCCCCCCCAAATTAGAAGAATATAAAGAGTGATCCTTTCCCCCAGTACTGCCATATAAATCTCATGTGTACAGTCAAGCTCTACTACTGGAATCCAGAGAGAAAGAATTGTCCTATCTTTTGTGTGTGTGTGCTTGGTCACATTTACATGTTTATTTTATTATTAGTTTTAGAGAGAGGGGAAGGGAGGGAGAAAGAGAAGAAGAGAAGCATGGATCAGTTGCTTCTTGCCCCTCCGACCAAATGGGGACGAACCTGCAACCTAGATATGTGTCCTGACCAGGAGTCGAACTGGGAGACCTTTTGCTCTGTGGGATGGTGCCCGACCCACTGAGCCACACTGGTCAGGGCTGTTTGGACACATTTACTTTGTTTTGCTGAGAAGCCTTTGTTGTTGATTTACATTTAAGAAATTTGAATATCTTGGGGGATAGGGAAAAAGGGAGAGAGAGAGAGAGAGAGAGAGAGAGAGAGAGAGAGTGTGTGTGTGTGTGTGTGTGTGTGTGTGAGAGAGAGAGAGAGAGAGAGAGAGAGAATGTGTGTGTCTGCCTGTCTGTGGTTTGAAAAGGTGATGAGGAACCTAGTCCCACACATTTATTTGCATTGGGACCTGTACTTCACCAGTTCCTGCCAGTGGACTGGTGGACACAGGATGGTAAATAAGAACAAAACAGAGCATTATACATTTCTGGCTTACTTATATACCTTTTTATTGGGGTTTCCCCTTAAAATTTAGTGAAGTGGTAATTCTCTTCCTAGGCTAACTGGTAGAAGCCCATTGGTCTGTAATGTTGTTTTTTTTATTTCTATTTATTATTTTTATTTATTGAACTGAGAGAAACAGACAGACAGAGAGAAACAATGATTTGTTATTCCACTAATTGATGCATTCATTGGTTGATTATTTGTATGTCCCTGACCAGAGATTGAAACTGCAATCTTGGTATATTGGGTCTATCCTCTAAGCAACTGAACAGCTTGGCCAGGCCTGGAACATTGTTTTAATACAATTCCATGCCTTTGTAACAATATTTTTTTAAAAGATTTTATGTATTTATTTTTAGAGAGGGAAGGGAGAGAGAGAGACAGAGAGAGAGAGAAGAGAGAGGAGAAAGAGAGAGAGAGAGAGAGAGAGAGAGAGAGAGAGAGATATGTGCAGTTGTTGGGGGCTATGGTCTGCAACCTAGGCAAGAACCCTGACTGGAATCGAACCTGCGATGCCTGGTTCACAGCCCGCGCTCAATCCAACAATATTTTTAAATTACTTTTTATTGCTGCTATATGCCAGTTAGCTGCATTGAAAGTAGTTTTTGTGGCAGGAGGTAAACTGAAAACCCAATCCAAAATTTCTTAATGGCATAAGAAATTAATGTGGAACATTATCTGATGGCCTTTCTTAGCAATTGGATACCTCTGGCTCATTTCTGTTTTGGAAATTTATTATGGTAGCCAGAGTTTTTGGATTATGTAAATTTAAAGTATTTGGCTTTTTAAAAAAATGATTTAATGAGAATTTAAACTTCATTTTGATCTTATATGTAATGGTACTATAATAAATATTGGAACTAGGTTTTTTTATTGTGGAGGTTATTTATTTCATTTTTTCCCTTTTTATCCTTTTCAGTGAGAAATTTTCTTCTTTAGTTATATATTCTTGCAGTGAGCTTTCTTGTACATACCTGTCCTAGAAAAAGACAATGTACAATTTACATATATCTATTTTATGACAATGGAGGATCACTTGATACCCTTTTTGTTATAAACAATAACAAATTACTACTGAAAATCATTAAATAATATGTTCCCAAAAGATTTTTACTTAATCCTTTATATATTTTTTACAGGTTCTCTTGAACTTTTTTTGTTCTCAGTTTCTTGGCTTTTATTGTTAAGTGCATGTATAGTTTGTCACTTTGTAGCTGATTCAAAGTGACATATTTGCTGATTCAAAGCAAATATTTACATTTTATTTTAGCTGTCATTTTCTTTCCAATTTATTTATTTCTCTAATGTCTCTTTTGATGATTCTTTTAATATTTCTATGTAGCCAAGTATTCTTGAGTCTTGTTAGTCTAATAGTATTGTTATAAGTGATAGAAATAGTTTTATTTAAAATTACTTTGTGTTTGTCTTGGGAATAAACATACTTTAAAAATTATTAGTAAGTAGTTCCCTGGTTATAAAAAACACAATTCATGTAACTTTTCTGTGTTTCAGAAACCTTTTTCTAAAAAGGACAAAGGACCTCAAATCAGTTGTCCATAGTGCTCCTGGCTGGAAATTATTTGGTAAAGTCCCACCCAGAGAGAATCTTCAGAAAACTTCCAAAATTATTCAGCAGGTAAGTACTAACATGACCATGTGGTTTGTCTTAGCTTTTCAGAATTCTTTTCTTGATAATTAACCATATTCTGCTTTCATTTATCTTTATATACATAAAAAATTTTGGGATTATAGATACATGTAGTAATATTAATATTTACTTTTAAAAATATGGCACATTTTTCAATTATCTTTTATGGCTGTGAAAATTCTCCAATAGAGCATTGATTTTGTTTCTTAGTTACTACTTGGATAGCTTTTTGTTGTTGCTTTGGTGGTGGTTAGCTCACTACTCTCACCACATGCTTTGACTTCTAATTGAACATGGTAGCATTTGCCAACTGCACAGATTTTATGGATATAGTTAGTTGTGAACTTATGAAACAGTAAAAAGAAAAAACTGAGTAGATTTTGAAATTGAACTCTTTTCTTGGTTACTTTTCTGGTGTTCTGCCCATACCAAGGACTTTGTGAGATGGGAGGGTACATAATCTAGTCTAGTAATTTAGGAGCTAATTCTTCTAATATCTATATTACTATTCATATTCTTGCACTTTTAAGAATTTCAGATCTTATTTGACTCCTTAACACACAGGTGACAAACACAAGGCCTGTGGGCAGAATACGGCCCTCAACCTTGTCTTATCCCACTCCGCACCTTGTTTCCACCCAGTGGCAGCGCTGAGCTCTCGCTTAACTGTTAAGGAGTAGTTACATTTATACAGTCCTAAAATTAATTCAGCTCTTTGAAGGCAACCGTGAGGCAACCATGAGGCTGGTGTGGTCCATGGTGAAAATGAGTGTGACACCCCTGCCATAACAGTGCTAGGAGACAACAAGACTGGAAAGCAGCAAGAGTGGATCACGTTGTAGCATTTTTAAGTTAGGAGAACTTATTGCCCAGAAAGTTAGGAGAACATATTGCTTAGAAAGAGTAATATAATAAATTTCCTATTTCTCTGCTTCCCAGTGCAGTTTATCAGATTAACAAAACCAGCATTATAAAAAACAATTACCATCATTTGAATGAGGCAATAACCATCATTCAAATTGGAAAAAAATATCTTCCTTTAAGAGTTTAATAGTGTTCCTTTTATGCTCAAAAGAAAAACTGGTTTCCCAAGTAATATAAGAAAATAATTTTTAGATCTTTAAAAACATTTGTTATAGTTAATTTTATTTACAATTAATTAAAATATTGACTAGTTTAAGTAGCTGCTGGGACTTAAAAGCTATGCTGATTGCCAAGGTGTGTGCTCAGGTACCCCATGTGCTGCAGCTAATGTAGGTCAGTGATATTCCACATCTGTCAGATAGATACAGACTATCAGCTTGAGATAATATGAAATTTCAGTATTAAATGGCACTGTATTCTTTTCTGTGGCATCATATCTTTGTGAATCTGGTTCTGAGGTTGTTTTAATAAAAATCAGATACCATGCATACATCAGTGTGGAACAGGAAATGAGGGTGATGGTGTCCAATCTGATTTCAAGTTTTGTGAAATTATATAGTGCATAACAGATATAGATGCCCAATTAGTTATTAATTGTAGTTTTTAAAGAGTGAAATAGAACTTTTTGTCTTTAAGTATATTATTTTTTCAAATGGCTACTAAGTTTAGTACATAAATCCTATTAAATTATTGGACGTAACTACTGTAGTTATTAAACAGAATGACTAGATAGCTTTGTTGGTTTGGGGGACACCATGAAAAAATTACAGAGACTTTAAGGGTACTGTTAACCAAGAAAGTTTGGGAATCTTTGCTATCTCAGCATCTTAAATTTAACTTTTTTTTTTTTGTAAAGTCTGAAAGTAACTTCTCTTGTTTAGAGTTTTCCAGAAGACCAAGTTCGCCCTCTAGAGGCAAAACAGTGGTCTTGCAATTGAAGGTTTGTATTCTTTATGGTAGTTTATCTTGAATATGCATGTGTGGTACATTTTTATATCTTTATGTAAACTAACATTATACAACATCTTATTGTAGGTACCTAAATAAATTACTGGGTGGATAATTATCTGTTTATTGACATTCTGTATGCCTTTAATCTGCTGTTTTTGGTTTTGGAAAGCCACATTCTCTCTTTTTTATGTATCTTGTGTGAAAATTTGATGACTGGTTAGGAAGAGAACTTTTATTTTCATATAGGAAGGAGTGGAATTAAAATGCAGCTGCTGTCCTGTACAGAGCCTTCTCTGGCTTGGTAAATGGTCATTTCTCCCAGCTACTTCTTTTAATTTTTGAACTTTTCGGTTGTGTGTAGTTACTAGTATGTATTTTGGTGCCTTTTTCATGGGTCTCTTTGTTTTAGGGAGGTGTGATAATGGTGAAATTGTTCTTTTGACCCTTTTCCACCCTCTAAGATGTATCTCTTCCAGCATGTAATGAAACATGTTTCTGCCTCTCCCTTTCTCTTTCTACTTCCGTGTGTCCTCTGCTCCCATTTGTCTCTTTGCTGTCCTCTTTGCCATTGTCATTCTCAAGGAGGACATAATTTTATTATGTAATAATAAGTTTACAAGTTTGTGTGTCTGAGACACAAATGTCTATGAAACATTTTTTAACAGCCCTGACTTTGAAACTCTGTAAAACATTATTAATATAAAACTATATTTTAGCTGCTTTACCTTGTACTCCTTTCAAATGGATGTTACATGTTTGGAATCAGAAATAAAACATGAAGATACTGCCAGTAAAGCCACGAAGAATGTTAGGACACATCTGTCGTGTTGTAGGGTAGGATGTTAAATTATTAAGGCTGTAGAAAGTGAATGTAGCTAGTAATTCGAGTGTAAATCTGCCTGAAAAATTGAGCAGTGCTAAAAGTACTATAATCAATTCCTTTGAGCTTTCTAAAAATGCTTTACTTGCTTTTTAAGTGACAAAACAGTAAAATTTATTGGAGATTAGAGTACTAGTATTACTTTATAGAATAATTTTTAAAGCAGATATTTGGAACATATTTGCCATATTTTGAAGTATGAGTATAGTTATGTTATTGGGTCAGACTTTTTTCCTTTAGTGGAAAGATACATGATTGTAAACTAATTATATAGGAAAGTAAAGTTTGATTTATAAACTTTTCCTCTGTTTGATTACACAAATAACACATGATTATATTCTCAATAAAATATAAAACATTATAGAAGATATGTCTCATTTCACTTTTTAGGCTTTTTAAAATTTATTTTTCATGTGGAAAACATAATTATTCTTTTACATGTGTATATATGGTGTTACATACATTTTTCTGTAACATTTTAAAAACAAAATGTCTGTATATATTTTATTTTGCTTAATTTAACTTCACATGTTGTGTACCTATAGCTTTTCAGAGATACATAAAGTTTATAAGTGAAAGGTAATTGTAGGTTACATATTTTTAAACTGTATTCTTATAGTAAATTATATTCAAGATCTAATCAATTTTAGCTCTCCATATTAATTAACAGTAAAGAAACATAAAAATCATTTTAGGATAAGAGCAAAGTCAAACTGATTCAAGTTTGGCATTTAACTTAGTCACTTCCCAAATCACATGAATATTCATAGTATTATTTTATGAGGATTATCACATGTGTTCTCTTGCAGGTGTGAAAGTCCTGCTTGTGGCCTTTTGAACCAGTTGGTGAGCCATGTTAAAAATTGCGTCTATTAATTATAAATAGTACTTCAGTTATATTGTAGCTCAATTGACCTAAGTCATTTTATCTAAATTAATAGGCTGAATTTGAATACAGCCACATAGTTTATCTTATGACCTCCAAACTGCAAGTGAGAATGATTACAGACGAGCCACATTATGTGTACTTGAACATGATTGCATACAAAATCGAATATGTATAACCCTTTTGATGTCAAACTGACCATCTTTCAGTGGAAAGTAATTTTTTCTTTTTTTGCTAAGCACTGTTTTTATATTGGCACCTTTAGTGAGAAAATGAGATTGTAGTACTTAGGTGATGTTTCAAATTTTTGATCATTCATGTATTTTTTTTTTGAGTGAAGTTTTAGTTCAGTGATTGAATGCCTTTCATGTAACTTTTGACAGGCAAGGAAAAAAAGTTTTAAGACAGTAGACTGATTTCTTAATCTGAGCACTTTATTAATTAATTTATTTTTAAAGGTTTTATTTATTTATTTTAGAGAGGAGGGAAGATAAGGGGAAAGAGAGGGAGAGAAACATTGATTGGTTGCCTCTCCCATGCATCCCAACAACCGGAGCCAGGCCTACAACCCACACATGTGCCCTGACTGGGAGTCAAAGCAGCAACCTTTGGCTTTGCAGGACAGCACTCAACCAACTGAGCCACTCTGACCAGGGTTTAATCTGAGCACTTTAAATTGTGTAAAAGTAGAATAGGTCACTGTCATCATTTAAACCTTTGCTTTTGGAATTTTTGTACTGTAGGAACAGTAACATAGAAAGGACTTGAATACATGTGCTTTGTGAACAGTAGCTAAATATATAACCATTTCAAAAATGTTAAAGCTTGATTTTCTGGTTACTAACTTTATTGGACTGTGTAGCATTAGGACATTTGAAAAGAGTTCAGCCCTGGCTGGCGTAGCTCAGTGGATTGAGTGCGGGCTGCGAACCAAAATGTCACAGGTTTGATTCCCCGCCAGGGTACATGCTTGGGTTGCAGGCCATAACCCCCAGCAACCGCATATTGATGTTTCTCTCTCTCGCTATCTCTCTCCCTTCCCTCTCTAAAAATAAATAAGTAAAATCTTAAAAAAAAAAAAAGAAAAGAGATCATTGGCTTTAATTATTACTAAATATTGATATTTTTGGTGTAATACTGAATACCACAAAAAATAATTACTTCTTTCATTTTTGTCCAGTTGTAGAGTGACTGAACTATGTTCACTATTTTTGAAAAGTCCTTAAAAATGTTACACTCTTACATGTTTATTTTCACCTTTATTTACCTAATATATTATTGCCTTGAAAAGGTAGTGAATAACTACCTTTGCAGCTGCACTTGTTTGCTTTATTTATAATTCAAGATGAATTATTGTGTTTCCTGTGTGAGAATAAATTGATTTTATAAAAGTTAATTTGTGTGGTCTGAAGATTGAGGAGGAATTTATAACAGCTCTAGATCTGAGCAGCTGGGATAGGGAAGAGTATGAACCACAAGAGAGAAGCTTAAGTTAATTAAACTAAAAGCGTAAGAACAACAAATTCTCAAATTCAGTAGGGTAGGATTTGGGGGAAATTTTTTTCCTGTTGTCAGAGACAGACTTGGAAAGGGGTTGCAGTTTGAAAATACTCTTGACTGCCTGTTGTATGATTCCATGAATACAGTTTAAGTATCAAAGTTATGGTAAAAGTTGTATTCATTCTGTATTTATGTTGGATTTATATGTTATGTTAGGCTTCAAATTAGACTAAACAAAATTGTACATATAACTTTGCAAAAAATAAAAGTTTACTAAAGCACTCCTATATGCCAGAGGGCTATGAAATACTTTACTTCAAGGTTTCTATCAAGCTTGAATTATTGGATGGGTTTGTTTTTTTTTTTTTGATATTTTATTTATTTATTTTTAGAGAGAGGGGAAGGGAAAGTGAAAGAGAGGGAGAGAAACATCAGTGTGTGGTTACCTCTTGCACACCACCCACTGGAGACCTAGCCAGCAACCCAGGCATGTGCCCTGACTGGGAGTTGAACCAGCGACCCTTCGGTTCACAGGCCCACACTCAATCCATTGAGCCACACCAGCCAGGGTTGGGATGGGTTTTTATCTCTACTAACTGATAGATTCTGGAATAAAATTTAGAATTCGTAAAGACGTAATAATTGGCTTAACCCCCTCTACTGCAAGCATGATGGCTTCCCTGGCTCTTGGATCAAGCTGAGGAAGAGAATGGCTTTATTGTGAGCAGACATGGTCTTGATGGGGTAGAAATGTCCACATGGGGAATTTCTTCCATTTCTGAAATGTTGTTCTGATTCTCTATATAAACTGTTCATAGCCTATAGAAATGTGAGAGTTTACTTACTAATTGTGAGTTTAACATTAACCCCTTTAGGAGAGTGTTAATCAATGTCCACTGAAACTAAATGTTGAGTTAGTGTACATGGTGGAGCAAAAGTGGGTTTACAGTAGTTTGTATGGAAAATAATACAATAATTAAATAATAATAACAAAATAAACCCTTTGTTTCGTATACTCACAACTGTAAACCTACTTTTGCCCTGCCCTGTATATGTATCAGACTACTTTGGTTTTCATATTGTCTTGGAAAGAGAAGCTCCATTTTCTCCTCAGCTCCTATATTTTATTTCTTTAAGAAATTATTCAAAGACTCTTGCCACCCTCTCTTTGAACCTGTAGTTTGATCTTTTTTCTCCTTTCCTGCCTAGTATACGTTTCTGGTAGATCTCTTTAGCTATAGACTCCAAGGCATCAGAGTGTGGTAGCCTTGGACTCTGAAAGGTTTAGAAACTCTAAACCCTTTCTCTAGCAGAAATTGAAAGGCAAAATTCTTGACTTGATCCTAGATTCTTCTCTAGGATTGTCTGGCTTTCATTTTATTTCAATGAATGCATAATTTATTCAACATATATTTACTGTGTTTAATATAATAGTCATGGGTCAAGTGATTGGGATATAAATAAATTAGTTGTAGTTTTTGAATTATTTCAGTATAACTATATGTGGAGTGGTGGCAGAGAGGTTCATAAGCAATTTTGTGTGGTGAGTGCTGTAGTTTAGTTGTGAACAAAATCTGAGAGTACAGATAAATGATGAATTCTGCTCAAATGAGACGTAGGAGTTAGTTACGTTGTGAAGTATACTGGTAGCAGTTCACCAAGCAGACAAGGTAGGGAAAACCATCCCGGAAAGAGGAAGTTGAATGAGCACACCAGGAATGCATCAGACTTCTTTAGTTAGTAGGCCAGTATATCAGGGATGTAGAGTAGATGGTCAAGGGTCATTAGCCACAAAGGTTAGAGAGTTAGGATTTATCAAAAATGCTATAAAATAAGGCACTCATACATCAAATTCATATATCAGAAAAGTAACTCTGGAGGCCTTATACAAGCTATATTAGAAAAGGGTGGGTTTGCAAATGAGGACATTAGAATTTATTGCAGTTGTCTGTGATCCTGTTCCCAGACACAGTGGTTAACGTGGGGAATGTGTTAAGGATACAGGTCCATTGGCCATATACATTGGGTTCTTAATGCCAGTTTTGTTTTTTTCAATTCTTATATTTTTAGTTGGTTCTTTTTCAAATCTGATATATCACTTTTTACAGTTTATAGTTCCTTACTGAAATTTCAAGCTTGCCTTTTATCTCCTTAACACATAGTAAATGCAGTTGTTTCATAGCCAGTGTTTGATAATTCCAGTGTCTGCAAATTGTATAGGTTTGCTTATATTGAATGTTGTTCCTGACAGTTTTTGTTAGCAGATGCTATTTTTATCTTTGTATGTGCCTAGTTACCTTTGCTTGGGTGTTGGGTATAATATTTGAAACATAATATGTATAAAACTACTTGAAGGCCAAGATGATGCCATCCTTTAGAGATTTAAATTTGTGTGTCTTGGGTGCCTGGTTGGCACTAGTTGTGTAGTTTTTTCATCTATCCAGATGAGGCAAAGTTCAGATGAAGTCTGCTTTGGCCATTTTTCTTATTAAGCTGTAAACGTTTATTGATTGTTAAACCAACTTTGCATTTCTGGGATAAACTCCAGGTAGTCATATAATTATTATCCATTCTGTATGTTGATGGATTCAATTTGAGTGTGTGTGTATGTTTTTAAATTGATATACTTAATTTTTTTAGCAGTTCTGGATTCACAGCAAAATTTGAGCAGAAAGTACAGAGAGTTTTTGTATACCCTTTGTCCCCACACACCCACAACCTCCTCCACACAGCGTGGTACATTTGTTACAGTGAACCTATGTTGATGCGTTGTTATCCGCCAAAGTCTGTGGTTTACGTTTGGCTTCACTCTGTGTGTGTGTGTGTGTTCTGTGGGTTTTGATGAATGTATAATGAGATGTATTCATCATTATGGCATCATACAGAATAATTTCTTTGCCTTAAAAATCCTTTCTGCTCTGCCTCTTTATCTTTTCCTACTCCCCTAATCCCTGGCAATCAATTAACTTTTTAGTGGTTCCATATTTTTGTTTTTCCAGAATGTTAAATAGTTGGAATAATACAATATGCAGCCTTTTTATATTGCCTTCTTTCACTTAGCAATGTGCATTTATTCCCTTTATGTCTTTTCATGGCCTGAAAGCTCATTTTTTTTAGTGTTGAGTAATGTTTTAATGTTTGGGTATACCTCAGTTCATTTATCTATGTACATCTTGAAGTACATCTTGATTGCTTCTGAGTTTGGCAATAATGAATAAAGCTCTAGGAAACATTTGTGTGCAGGTTTTCTTTTGATATAAGTTTTTATTTCATTTGTGTAAATACCAAGGAGTTTGATTCCTAGATCATATGGTAAGTGGATGTTTATTTTTGTAAGAAACAGCCAAACTGTTTTCCAAAGTGGCTGTATCATTTTGTCTTCCCATCAGCAATGCATGAGAGTGTTGTTGTTCCACATCCTCACCAGCATTTGTTGTCAGTGTTCGAGATTTTGACCATTCTAATTGATGATGTAGTAGGATCTTACTGTTTTAATTTGCATAGGAAGTTTAGAACATCTTTTTATATATTTCATGTTTACTTGCCAACTCTTATGTTTTCTTTAGTGAGATATCTCTTCAGATCTTTTGCCATTTAAAAAATATTTTTTTAATTTATTTTTAGAGAAAGGGGAAGAGAGGGAGAGAGAAACATCATAGTATAACTACACATGGCCTCTTGCTCGCCCCCTACCAAGGACTTGACTGGCAACCCAGGCATGTGCCCTGACTGGGAATCGAACTGGTGACCCTTTAGTTCGCAGTCTGGCATTCAATCCACTGAACCCCACCAGTCAGGGCTCCATTTTTTAATTGGATTGTTCATTTTCCTATAACAATAAAGACACAACTCAACAGAATTTCAGGAGTCTTTTGAATACCTTATGTAATACCCCTTTATCAAGTGTATCTTTTGCAGATGTTTCCTCCCACTTTGTCTTGCTTGTCTTTTCATTTTCTTGACAGTATTTTTCACACAGCCAAAGTTTTCAATTTTAATGAAGTCCTGCTTCTCAATTATTTCTTTGATGGGTCATGCCTTTGATGTTATATCTAATTACATTAATTATCTACCCTGGCCAGGTAGCTCAGTTGGTTAAAGCATTGTCCTGATAGACCAAGGTTGCAGGTTTGATCTCTGGTCAGAGCACATACAAGAAGCAACCAATAAATGCATAAATAAATGGAATATTAAATCGATCTTTCTCTCAGTAAGTAAATAAATTAAAAAATTTTTTTATTGAGACCTTTATGCTAAGTAAAATAATCCATTTGGTGAAAGACAAATACCATATGATCTCACTTATAAGAGGAATCTATTGAACAAAACAATCTAACAAGCAAAATAGAACCAGAGACAAAGAAACATGGAGCAGACTGACAGCTGCCAGAAGGGAGGGGAGGAAGGGGAAAGGATCAAAGAACATGCATGAGTGACCCATGGACATGGACAGTGGTGTGGAGATTGACTTGTCAGAGCTGGGGCCGGGATGGGGACAGGTGGGTGGGCTGGGTGGAGGAGGGCAAAGGGGGGGAAATTGGAACAACTGTAAAAGAATAACAATAATAATAAAAAATAAATATATTGGTTATCATAGTCTTACAGTTTTTTATTTTATATTTTAATCTATTATTTTTTATGAAGTGTAAGATCTGCATTTAGATTCTTTTTTTTTTTTGCATGTAGATGTCCAGTATTCCAATAGTCAAAAGACTATCTTCAATCCATTATGTTGCCTTTGTTCTTTTGTCAAAGATCAGCTGACTGTATTTATGTGGGTCTGTTTATGGGCTTTCTTTTCTTTTCTATTGATCTATTTGTTTATTTTGTCAATACCACACATTTATTTTTAAATAAAATACTGTGTTGATTTCTGTAGCTTTAGTAAGTCTTGAAATCAGGTAGTGTTCATCTTCCAACTTTATTCTTTTAATGCTGACTTTGTTTTTCTGGGTCTTTTGCCTCTGCATAGAAATTTTAGGATCCTTTTGTCAGTATCCACAAAATAACTTGCTGGGAATTTGATTGGGATTATGTTGAATCTATAGATAAAGTTGGGAAGAGCTGATATCTTGATAATACTGCTTCTACACCAGTATGGATTATTTCTCCACTTTGATATCTTTTGTTAGAGTTTTGTAGTTTATCTATGTAGATCTTGTGCATACTTTATTAGATTTATGCCTAAGTGCTAATGTAAATACTAATTTGTTTTAAATATTCACTTGTTCATTGCTGGTATATAGGAAAATGGATTTCCTTGTATCTCTTACCTTGCTATAATTGCTTATTCATTCCAGGAGTTATTTTGTTGTTGTCTATACTTTTGGATTTTCTAGATAGACCATCATGGAATCTGCAAACAAAGACAGTTTTATTTCTCTCTGCCCAGTTAGTACACCTTTTATTTCCCTTTCTCTTATTGTATTGGTTAAGATTTCCTATAGGATGTTGACAAGCAGTGGTGGGTGGGGCCATCCTTGCCTTATTCTTGGCTTAGCAAGAAAGATTTAAGTTGTTCACTATTAAATGTGAGCTATAGCTGCAGGTGGGTTTTAATTTTTTTGTAGACTTCTTTGTCAAGTTGAGAAAGTACTCTTCTATGCAAAATTAGAATTTTTTCACAAATGGGTGTTGAATTTTATCAAAAGCTTTTTCTGTGTTAATTAATATGATAATGTGTTTTTTCTTCTTTAGCATTATAATGTGATGGATTACATTGATTGACTTTTAAATGTTGAGCCAGCCTTGCATACCCGGGATAAATCTCCTTTGGTTGTGGTGTGTAATCCTTTTTGTACATTGTTCAATTCAACTTGCTAATAGTACTTTGTTGAGGTTATTTGTGTCTATGTTCGTGTGAGATGCTGTTCTGTGGCTTGCTTTTGTTGTACTGTCTTTGCCTGTTTTGACATTAGGATAATGCTGGCCTCATAGATTATGTTAGGAAGTATTCCCTCTGCTTGTGTCTTCTGGAAGAGATTTTAGAGAATTAGTATCATTTCTTCCCTGTTTGGTAGAATTTGCCAGTGAACTTATTTAAACCAGGTACTCTTGAAAAGAATGTATATCCTGCAGATGTTGGGTGAATGTTTTATAAATCTCAGATATGTTAGATGATGGTGTTATTCAAGTCTTGTGTAATTTTGCTGATTTTCACTTTACTTGTTCTATTAATTGCTGAGAGAGGAGTAATAAATTATCCACTTCAATCTACTTAGCTTTTTCTCCTTTTGTTCCATGTGTTTTGAAGCTTTGTTCTGTATCTTCTTAATGAATTGACTTCTTTATCATCTTGTGTTAGTTTAAGTATGTGAAAAAAAAATCTGGCCTCACAAAGATACATGGGTAGTAAAGGGAAGACATTTTAATAGCCTTTTCACATAATTATGGATATTCTTCTTTGACATCACTCAAAACTCATAAAGGTAAGTTATACCGTGGAATCTGAAATCATATAACTTTGTTATATTAAAATTCATTGATCTTTCTTTCACTTTGAATGGATGATTTTTACCTGCACATGGTTTTGCATTGATCATTTAGAAAATACTGGTTCACCATGTTATATAGATCATTCAGATGTTATAACATTTTATTATATAATAACAATAAATTATAGTAATATCTGCTATAGTAATAACAATAAAATATAGCAATATAGTAAGTATTGGGTGCTCTCAAACACATGGTGCCTTTTACAAGTTTTACAGAATTTATTTTTCACTTTAAAAGTTGACCTTTATTATTGGCAATGATTGCTTTAATTTGCTTTATTTGAAATTACTGACTCCTTTTTTGTTTTAATAAATGTTTTATGTTGTTATAACTTAGATTTACAGAAAGGTTGAAAAAAAATATAGGGCACTCCTGTATACTCCTCATTCAGTTTTTCCTAATGTTAACATCTTTCATTACTCTGGACCATTAACAAAACTAAGAAACCAACATTGGTACATTACTATTAAGTAAACTTCAGACTTCATTTGGATTTTACCAGTTTAATGTTCTTTTTTTTGTTTCAGGATCCAATCCAGAATACCATATTGTATTTCATTATTGTGTTTCTTTGTCTCTGTGGTCTTTGACAGTTTCTCTAGATTTATGACCTTGATACTTTCGAGGAATACTGTTCAGGTATTTTCCAGAATGTTGCTTGAAAGAAAAATTATGTGATTTCTTTTTAAATTATTTTAAATTTATGTATTGATTTTAGAGAGAGAGAGGAAGGGGGGAGAGAGAGAGAGAGAGAGAGAAACATTGATTTATTGTTTCACTTATATATGCATTCATTGGTTGATTCTTGTATGTGCTCTGACTGGGGATCGAACCTGCAACCTTGGCATATCGAAATGATGCTTCAGCTAACTCAGCCACCTGGCCAGGGCCTATTATTTCTTGTCTAACTTCAGTAAATCAATCTGACACTAACTGTGTAGGGGTTTTTTTACCCACACCAACCAGTTCTTTGACATCAATTGGGTGTCCTACAATTCAGTTCAATTCTGACACTGTTTACCTAGAGTTAGCATCAGATCCCACAGATTGAGGGAGTTCAATCCTATAAGACTGCATCCTCCCCCCAACCCCCACCCAACTTCAGATGCCAATCACAAGTCTAGGTTTTTAGTACTTATGTCCAACCAGCTAAATCAGAGACTCTCACCACCCTTTCCTTGGGTTTGATAATTTGCTAGAATAGCTCACAGATCTCAGGAAAACATTTTACTTACTAGATTACCAGTTTATTATAAAATAAAGGTAAAATTTATGAACAACCAGATGGAAGAGATACCTAGGGCAAGGTATATGGGAAGGGGCATGGAGCTTGTATGACCCTCTGGGTATGTCACCCTCCCAGGACCTTGATGTAATCTCCAACACAGGAGTGCTTCACTAAGTAGGGATAACTGGTTGATTTATAAGTGAATACCTCAACCTTTAGCACATCTCACCTCTCCAGAGGCCGGGGGTGGGGCTTAATCACATGGTTGGTCCCCCTAGCAACCAGTTCCCATCCTGAGGATATCTGGTAGTCTGTGCCACCAGTCAAGACACTTGTCCTTTTGTACATTTCAAGGTAGAGACCTAATATATACATATTATTATTCTGTCAGACCTTCAATTTGGGTTTATCTGATGACTTCCCTATGAATTCACTGGGATAAGATTTTTTGGAAGAAATACTATGGAGGTGAAGTGTCTACTTTGTCTAAATTTGAGAAAATATCTGCCAGATAGCCATGTTGGAATAACTATGGCTTGCTGTCAGTTTTTCTTTTAAGTAAAAATAGTGTTCATGATCAAAAAGGTTTGTCCAGGTCACCACTGAAGTAATTGCATAGATACTTTTCCTCTAGACAACCATTGTACTTTGGTGTGCAGCAGAAGTTCCTTATGTGTATGTCTCCTTTTGTCACATAGAATATTAGAAGTGTTTACCCATAGGTCAAGATTTAATATAATTAATAATTTTTACTCTTTGATTATAGACATTCTTTTTTTTTTAAGGTTTTATTTTTATTTCAGACAGAGGGGAAGGGAGAGAGGAAGAGAGGGAGAAAAACATCAATGTGTGGTTGCCTCTCATGTGTCCCCTACTGAGGACTTGACCTCGCCCACAACCCAGGCATGTGCCCTGACTGAGAATAGAACCAGCAATCCTTTGGTTTGCAGACCAGCACTCAATCCACTGAGCCACACCAGCCAGGGCTGATCATAGACATTCTTAAGTGAACCTTTTTTATAATTTGGTGTCATTGCTCTGATTTGTGCTAGGGCACCAACAGTCTTATTCACCCTTGCTTTAGCACCATTAGTGCTGTTGTTAGTACACTGACAAAGGCAAACTATTAGCACTATTATAGAAATAGTTTTGACTTTGCAAAGCCCATGAAAGCATTTCTGGGGCACTGTTGAGAACTGCTGTGATAGGGCTTATGATCTACCTTATTTTTTCAGACTATAAGACACACTCCCCCCTAGTTTAGGGGGGTGGAGGTGCACCTTATAGTTCACATGTGGCTTACCTGGCTCGCTGGGTGGGGGGGACAGTGGAGCGGGGTCACAGGTTATTAAATATTTTACCACATTTTTTGCTTCAAAAATTTGTTTCCTATTTTCCTCCTCTAAAACCTAGGTGCATCTTATAGTCCTAAAAATACGGTACCTTTAGTTTATCATAATTTACTTTTTGTTTTTTATTTATGTCTTTTCTAAAGTGTTTTTTATAGTTATCCATATTTACTGTTTTTGGTGCTTATCATTTTTTTGTGTACAGGGTGGAGCAAAGTAGATTTATAGTTGTTCATATGAAAATAATATAGTCAATAAATAATACATGAATAAATTCTGTTTTGTGTACTCACAACTGTAAACCTACTTTTTCCCCACCCTGTATATTCATGATTTCATATGTTATATTCTTTCTGCCTGAAATTTTTCTTTAAAATAGCTTATACTGCAGGCCTACTGACAATAGATTCAGCTTTTGTTTTTCTGAAAAAAAAATTTTACTGTACTTTTGAAAGATATTTTCTCTTGATATAGGATTGTAAGTCAGCAGGGTTTTTTCCACCATTTTTTTCTTTCAGCATATTAAAGACTTTTCCATGTCTTCTGACTTGCACAGTTTCAGATGAATCTAAACAGTCAGGTCTCTTCTGAACATCCCATGTATTCCGTGATGACTTCCCATTCTGGTTGGTGGGAATGTGAGTTCTTCTTAGCCCTGAATGAGTTCTGGAAATGGTTTTTTCCTCAGAAGTTGTTTTTTGCCCAGCTTTGTGGTGTTTTGCCTTGCACATGTGCAGATCAGTATTCAGCTAAAGACTCAAGAGGACTCCTATGCAGATTTTTAGACCTCCCTCTCAAAGGAGTGCTTTCTTTTCTTTTACTCTCTGGCACACAAATTCTGGCCCTCCTTGGCCTTTCCAAACTAACAGCTAGGCTTTCTTTCAGTTCCCCCTTCCTGTACTGATGTCCAGAATTGCCTCCACATACAACACTGGGTGATCATTAGGTTTACCTTGTTTGTTTCCCTTTTGCTAGGGATCACAGAGGTTGTTTTCAGGAAGAAAGTTGTATGAATTACCCAGTCCACCAAGTACAAATACACTCAATCACTTTGAAAAAAATTTTTGGCCAATGTGTATATATAATTTTAGGAATTTAGATGAAGATTTAAGTTTATAATCACATATTGAAATAATATATTTTACAAAGCAGTATATTCAGAAATAGTAACTTTTTATTCAGCACTGTTTGCATACATTTTTTAAAAGATTTTATTTATTTTTAGACAGAGGGAAGGGAAAGAGAAAGAGAAGGAGAGAAACATGTGCGAGATAAACAGTGATCAGTTGCCTGTTACATATCCAGAACTGGGGACCTGGCCCTCAACCCAGGCATGTGCTCTGACTGGGAATCAGACCTGTGACCTTCTAGCTTACAGGCTGGTGCTCATCCACTGAACCACAATGGCCAGGGTGCAAATGTTTTTGACATCAATATGTTCATTATCACTGTTACCAGTTTTGTAGTCTTTAACCCTAGAGCACATTATTTTCACTTTTGCCCAAGTTGTAGGAGATACAGTGCTTTTTAATTCTGTGTACTATCATGTTACCAGAAATTTTATCTCAAGCCACAAATTTTCAGATGCATTACAGTTTTTTCTTTCATTTGTCTTTAGGTATAAAATTATCATCTCTACAACCTAGTTTCTTACTATGTTTTTTTTTTTATTTTCTCAATTACAGTTCACTTTCAATATTATTATGTATTGGTTTCAGGTATACAGCATATTGGTTAGGCAGTCATATACTTTATGAAATGTTTTCCCTGCCCACCTGGCGCCATACATACTTATCGCTATATTGTTGACCAAATTACAGTGCTATGTTGCTTCTTAAGGAAATGCTTAGTGTTTTTTAATGATAGTTTTCAATTTGATGGTTATACCTCTGGGAATCCTTCCTTACTTTTGTTCAATTTCTTTTTCTCCTACTCCAGTTAAGCAACAAACAAATAACAACAACAAAAACCCCACTGATCAAAAAGTTACCTTCCAAACTAACACTGACTGAGATAATTTCAGGATAGTGCATTTTCTCCAGATAGTGCTTTCCTGTTCAAAATTAATAGAGAAAAAGCACCTGTAATATGAGAGATGTTACACAAATGCCCTTCCTCTTTTCTGAGAGATTATTTGAGGAAAAACAGTTTTTCTCTCTATAAGTATACAGTGTTTCTTTGCCTTGGAATTATAAGTGATTTTTCTACTTTACGCTCATGAAGATGACAACAGTTGCCTACCATCTTTTGATAGGCATTAGAATTAATTGCCTACTGATTCAAATTTTCTTATATAGCTGGAATAAATTATCCTACAGATAATTGCCAGCCTGCTTCTAGCATTGGTTTCATCTACTATTCTAGTTACCTCAATTAAAGTAAACATATTTCACAGGATAGAATATTTCAAGTGGAAAATGAAGAATAAATTAAATTAAAAATATAAACAGGCCTCATTACATCATCCCATGAAATACACACCTTTGTTACATATGTTAAAAGAGAAGCTAAATGCTTCTTACAGTTGGGAGGTAGTTAGCTTCCAACTACTCATAAAATAGGTCAGTTAAAATTGAGCTTTGTTGGCAGAAAAGAAGGCATATTGATAAGGTATTTTCAAACAGTGAATGCATTGTAGTTAGCGTTATTTACTGATTTCCTTGGACTAGGATTTTTCATGTCGCTTTTGCATATTGTAGTTTTTTTATAACCTATGAAATTATCAATATTGAGTTCATTATTAAACTCCTATAGAAGAAACATATTGTTTTTTTTTAATGACATGATACATATGGATTTAAAGTGAAATTGACTTTAGGCATTCCACCCATGAGATATTGTTTGGTTATATTTTTTAAGTAAGATGTTATGTATTTCACCTACTCAATAACTTGAGCACTGCTGTCTCTTTCTGCTTCCTTCAACTCAAGAGTTAAGAGTTATGTGATTTGCCTCAGCAGGAGAAATAGGCCCTCATTGACTTAAACTCATCTATAAAGCTTATTTCTTAGGTCACTATGATTGCTTGTATTTACTGGGAACTTCCGGGAAGAATGCTTTCTTTTTTATGGGAGTTACTGGAAAAGCTGCTGGAGGATCTTTGAAAATTATGTTACCAAGATGTGACAACTGGTATTGCTGCAGTCACTTCTCTGAGAAGCAAGCTAGCCTCCAGGAGAAGCCCACACATGGAGGAGAGCATGGCTGAGAGAATGCTAGAGAGGTGGAGTCTCTGACTAATTTTTGAGTCTCTTGGTCATAGCTATTCCACAGCTATGTGCATGGAATAGTCAGTTCGGTGATCTGATAAATGTGCCTAACCCTTGTTCAGGTTATTTTTTTGTGTATAATAAACATTCTAACTAATAGTTAGGATATCAACTTGTGATCCATTTTGAAAGTACTGGTATTTAATATTTTACTATTTTTAATATTTGTAATTTCAATCACATTAGAATAGCATCTTTAATTTATTCAGCCAGTATTTAAGTCATTCAGGACATACAAGTGCTTTATAGTAATTACAGATAACAATAGATTGATGCCATGTTTTTAAGCTTTTTAAAATATTAACCTCTACTTAAAAGCATTTTATGCTAAGGGTCTGTGATAGGCAACACTAGAATACAACTTTTTTCTCATGTGAAAAATATTTGAGTGACAATTCTGTATAAAGCTTATTTGTGAGGTAGATAAATAATACATAGATACTTCATTTTATATTGCTTTTTATATTGAATGTGTACTTAATTTCACATTCAGTTATTTTTTAATGAAAGACTACTTTCATCAAAGCTAGACTTTATTCATACTTTTATTGGCTCTCCGTTTTGTTCATTGTGAATTCCAAACACTGTTTTTGCCAATGAAAGGCCCCATAATTTATCCTACACCTTTCAACCCTTATTTCCCATCCTTTTGCACATTCAGTGAGATGAATGTGTTTCCCATGCCTTTGCTTCCACTCCATGGCTTGTTCCTTCCAATCCTTTCTGCCTATGTAATTAATACCCATCTTTCCTGTCCCAGTTCTGATTCAACCTCTTCACTAAAATGTTTGTCAGTTATCCATCATAACCATAAGCTACCTCAAAAACTACTTCATTTCTTGTAAGAAAAGTCAGCAATACTGAATAATTTAAAGTAAAACAAATGCCCTTCATTCTTAATCTAGCCCTCCAGAAGAGAACCTCTTAATAGTACTGATTCTTGATCTTTTTTTATATATTTAAACATACATGACTTACTTGGTTATCACTTCTTTTCACTACTATATTGGAGAGCACACTTCTAGAGGTTTAATCATATTCAAGATTTATTTTTCTTTTAGCAAAAATATTTCAGAACTGGTATATATGCTTCATATTGCAACATAACAGGAAACATACTATCTGGTGGTCTGGGTGGTCTTTAGATGGATCAGTGATTGAGGTATCATCAGTCTAATCTACCCATCAGCCTCTCACTGAGTGATTTTATCTGTACCATTCTTTTAAATTGTCATAGATAGCTACTTGACTGTTACCATAGTAAGGTAACATGTAGATGGTAAAAGGCCAGGCTCTAGAGCTATACTGCCTGTCATTTATGACCTTTGACAAACGATCTTTATGCCTGTTTTTCCCACTGTGAATTACGTATCTCACATGGTTGTTTCAAGGATTAAATGTTTGAAGTATTTAAAGCAGTGCACATGGTACGTTGTACAAGTGTCAGTAAATGCTAGTTACTAAAATATTGATTTAGAAATTTTATTTTGCTGTTTCTGCACTGGTATTTATTTGCAGGGAAAATGCTTTATTGGATAAAACTCATTGTATTCTGTTTGGCAATGAGTCAAGGTCACATTTTAGGAAAACAGTGTCATTTAAATGGTAACAAACCTCATATATATATATACAACTGTAAATGTATTTATAATACATTATTACATACTATATATAATACTACACATAGTTACTATATATTATATATAAAGCTATATATTACTATATGTTATTATTATATATAATATGTATAGTTATTAGGAAAGAAAATTGCAAAAGAAAAAGAAATGAGTGACTCTTTCAATGACTTGACTCTGAAAGGCTGCTTATTTCCTTGGGATGGGAGTTAAAAATGAGCATACACAGTACTATTTAATTTGAGAAAGAAGCTTTTAAAAATCTAATGCAGTTATGCAAACAAAGGAACTCTCAGGTCTACAGAGATGTTGATGGAAGGGAAGATGCAGAACTAAAGATAATTATAAAATTACAGACTTTTATAAACAGTAGCAGAAATCATAAAGTAAGCTGAAGTTTACGGAAAATGTTTAAGACAACATAAATTTTTTAAGGTAATATCTTAAATAAGATTAAGGTTCAACAAGATCATCAAATTTTTAAGAGGGATGGAACCATTGTTCATATTTTGCAAATGTCTGATTTAGTAGGGAGAAGCAGTGTATGAGTTGGAAAAGCAAATGATAATATAAAAAGAAGTAGGCCATGATAGGAAAGCAGTTGTAAGTGAAACCGTTGACTGCTCTAAGTGCATTGAATTTTCTTCCCTTAAATTAATGCCTTCTCTAGCTGCCAGTGAGCTTGTAAGTCTACTCATGAAATCATTGAATAATCTTTGAAAATTTCATGAAAGGTATGCAGGGTAAAGCAAAAGTAGGTTTATTGTTGTGAGTATGCAAAACACAGAGTTTATTCTTGTATTATTATTTATTAATTACTGTATTTTCCATAGGAACAGCTGCAGACCTACCTTTGCTCCACACTGTATGTGTTACCTGGTGATGAGCAAGCACTAGCTTAATTATTATTTTATTTTAAGAAAGGGAAAATGTGGGTTCTAGAAATAACAAACAATTAAGTTTCTTATTGATCTTTCTGACAGGTTATATGAACACAAGCATTGCTGCATGATAACCTAGAAGACTGCTAAGGGACTGCAGTAGTCTTAATTTGTTAGCTTAAGGACTACAGAGAGACTAAAGGGGATGATTCATGTCCCACTGGGATGGCTTGAGTTTTCATCAGGCTACTCAAGATTCATGCAATTTAAAACTTATAAATTGTTTATTTCTAGAATTTTCTATTGAATTTTCTATTTTTGGTCTTTGGTTGGCAATGGGTAAATGCAATCACTGAAAGTGAAACTGCAGATAAGGGAGGACTACTGTAGTAGCAGTTTATTAATTTTAGTGAAGTATTTAAGTCTTTGGACATATTATTGGATAAGATATATTGGTGAATTGTTTGAATTTAGAGTAAGTAAGTAGATTTATAGTAGTTAGATTCAAAGTAGGTTGGAATTCAAAACCAGCATTTGATTAGAGGTTCAGGGTCACCCTTGAAAAAGATCTTCAGAGATTTCAGCGGGATTATTTTGTGCCAACATTTTCATCATTGATTTGGTTGAAGGTTTAGAAAGTAGGTTCAAAGCTGGACTTGGATAGCTGGTACCTTAGACGGCAATCAGGAACATCTCCCTAAAAACCTTACCTCATTAATCTAGTTCTGTTTTCCCCTCTCCTACCAAACTTTGATACTTCATATACAATATAAGTCCCTAAGTTAGTTTGCTTCAGAGAAAAAAAGTGACTTTTTTTGCTATGCCTGCTATTTTCCCAAATTAATGTGTGAATTGTATGTATCCCTTTTATAGCATAATATCCTTAATGATACAGATTTAGGATATGATGAAAATTGGGCAAGTCTCAGCATAAAGTATGTTTTTATCTACTCTAGGAATATGAAGCACGAACAGGGAGGACGTGTAAACCACCACCTCAGTCTTCAAGACGTAAGAATTTTGAATTTGAGCCACTTTCTACCACTGCCCTGATTCTTGAGGACCGACCATCGTAAGTAGTCCAGTGTTCCTCTGGCTCCGTGTTTATATTTTAAACTTAAGTATAATTTCGTTTACCATTTGACACAAAAGATACCAAGAAATTAGGTATAAAAATGGCTTTATTTTTTTTTTAATTTTAAATCCCCAGCAGAAAGAAAGAAGGAGCTCCTACCCTTTGAGACAGCATGGATGGAACTAGAAACCATTATGCTAAGTGAAATAAGCCAGGTGGTGAAAGACAAATACCATATGATCTCACCTTTAACAGGAACCTAATCAACAAAACAAACAAGCAAGCAAAATATAACCAAAGACACTGAAATTGAGAACAGGCTGACAGTGACCAGAGTGGAGAGGGGAGGGAATTTCAGGGGAAAAGGGGAAGGGTTTGCAGGAACAAATATAAAGGACATATGGACAATAACAAGGGGCAGGGTGGAAATGGGAGGGAGGTGGAGAGGGTGTGGGGGTGGGCTGGGATGGGGGTAAAAGGCAGAAATCTGTACTTGAACAACAATTAAAATAAAAAATTTAAATCCCAGTTATATATCCTAAAACTAATGGGAAGGAATGCCTTACCTTAGCATGACAAGGCAATTATTTTTTCTTTCTTGACATTTAACACATACTTAAGGGTATTTGTCCTTGCCTGTTGGAAAATTGAAATGACTGTTCACCTGTTGGTTTACTGTTACTAAGAATACATTATTAAGACACAGAAAACCATCTTAAAATTTTCCCTTCCCATTCCTGACCTTCTCACCTTCTCATCTCAGTGGTCCACAAAGTTGCTGTTCTTCAAAATATTATCTCTGATTTGTTGTCAAACAAAGCACACTCTTCTTAGGACTCTGGATCTATTATTTTTTCCTCTTCTAGATTTCTCTGTCCTTCCAATGTAGTAATTCCTAACCTTTTTTGTCATTTTCCTGGTCTGCAGCTTTTTCCACCGATTATCCCAAGGAGCATAATAAAAGGGCCTAGAACCAAACAGACAGGTTGAATATTTTTTCATTGTGAGAGAAGAAAGTCTGGACATAAGTACATTTATTTTCAAATTCTTGTTTCATAGTTTTATGCTAAAGAATTGTGATTACATTGCTCCTTTTTTTAAGGATTTGGTGAATATTATATTTTTCTATTGATAAGAAAAAAACAGCTCTTTAGAAAGTTAGTTATGAAAAGTGTCAAAGTTTTATTTGTTTTGTTGACAAGGAGGAGACTGAACCAAGCCAATTAAAAGAGTGGTTACATAAGAAAAGAATACCTAGCTAAAGACCTTTTGAATCTTGACTGACAGTCGACTGAGTAGGTAGATAACTAAGTTCCCAGAAGAGCTTTCTTAAACTTGTTAAAATTCATCTAAAATGGATTAACTTCTTTTTAGCAGAAATGTTAATTTCTTCCCAGAAGGAGTTTATAAAAATACTATGCAAAAAGTTCTGTGCTAGCCAGTCTTTCGGACAAATTTTTCTTGTCATCATCCTTTGTTTTACAGTCAAACCTATGGAAGTCTCCTTGCCTTCATGCCTTTGCTCACGTTACTGCCTTCAGAATACAGTTATCTTATTTTTACTACTCACATACCTAATCCTATAGAGATTAGGCTTTATTTTTTTCATCAAGTCAAGTCTTTGTTGACATCTTCAACCTTTAGTGATACCTGCTTCTCTTAAATTTTTCTCTTATACAAGCAGTTCCATGGAATTGGAACTTGAAAAAATACATCAAACACAATAACGTTATAAGATCTCAGTGTACCAAATAAGCAATTGGAAAAAGTACTTTATTTTTCACAATACTATTGACTATCTGAAATTAATATATTAAGTTTAAATATTGTAGCTTTTATGCTATTTCTATGTAATATTGAGATTCAACTTGGTAGCTACTGTTTCACTCAGCTCTGAGATGCTGTGATACAATTTAAAAATTTGTTCACCTCTTTACATTTGAAGTGATATTTATGGGGGAAGTGATTTATATGACTTACATTTGAGTAACTTAAAACCAACAAACAGAGGCATTCCATGATGTTGGAATATGTAATATCTAATCACTCATCCTTCCTCTACTACAATTGAAACATATAAAGAACAGATGAGAGTGAAAACTTCAGTTTTATTGGGGATAAAACCAGATGAAAATATATGGGTGCAATCTGAGTGTTAGGTGGCACCTCCTTTTATCTCCCCCAGAATACTCTCCTAACAGATTTGGACCAGCTAACATCCATCCTTTCACAGGCTGAGAAGCTGGAGGAGAGACTAGTACAATTTTGTTTCTTCTGTTTGTGGATGCAGCTTGGTTCAGTTAACACTACTACTTCAGTTATGAGGTGGTGTTACAGAACACAAGGTGGGGCAAAGGAAGGCCGAGGGCAATATACTATTACCGAAAAGAACCTCCCAGGTTTGTTATGTCCACCACCTGATAGGAAAGACATCTCTAAATGCCAGAGATTCGTGAAAAGGAAAGGAAATGTTTATTTAATGCTATACAGACTTAAAGTAGTGACCTAATGTCTTCATCAAAATCCCAAAGTCCCTTAACACCCATAAACACACACAGTCCTTCCTTCCCCCTTTGCCCAGTCTGGGGTACTGTATCTCAGGAAAAGAAATAGAAGTCTGTGGCTCAGGCATCCCCCAGTTCTTCCCAGTAATCCGCCTTGGCTGGTAGACCTCCCTCAGTTCCGGCACCCTCAGCTATGTTGCCGGGATCTCTGTTAAAGCCAGGTGGTGGTTTTCCCCACTAAAGTTGTGGGGGTCCCCACTCTGGCAAAGCCACGTGGCTCTCTTACATGTCCACAACCATGTGGTTCTCCTTTCTATTGCCACAGCCAAGTGATCTTCTCTGCACAATGGCCCTGGGAGTCCCCACTCTGGCAAAGTTGCGTGGTTCTCCCTCCAGTGGCTGCCGAGTCTGGGTTTAAATCCCTGTGCCAGTCTTCCTCTGCAGCCCCATTTCCAACTCCTCCCACAATTGACCATACTTGCCAGCACTCTCATATCCTTCCAGCTTTACTGGGCTGCCATCGTGAGACTGGGCAGGCGTGGCCCCATGTCATGGAGCCAGTCTTCTCCAAGCTCCTATGCGGGCGCTAACTAGGGGGACCTGCCCCCCAGTTACGACTTGGTGGGGAAGTTACTTCCATTCCCCTGACTCAGAGCATGGCCACAGCTATTTAACATATCTATGTAACCAGTTAAAGGTTATAGATATGTTAAATGACCACACCAGAGGTTAGCTGCAAAGCTGTTGCTATGTGAAACAGCTCTCAATGGCCCTGCTCCATGTGTCCCTTCCCCCAACCCACACCTGTGTGGGGGAGGGGTGAGGACATCCTAATATTTCCTGAACACCTTGAGTTCTGGACCCCATTCCATATCTCTATTTGGGGCCCCCTCTTGGTTGCACCCTGTAACAGTGGCATCTGTGAGGAGGTAGAGTAAAAGGCAGAAGTTTTCCTTCATCTTGGAATTGATGTTGAAAATGTCCTTTTCCATAGGTCAAAGTGATAATAGAGAAGGAGTTTCCCATTGCAAAAGGAGTTTGTGAATTGGTGTTACTTTTCCTTTCTTACCCTCTAATTTTCAGTAGCATTCAAAATCATTGACAGCATAGGTTTTTATAGTCAAAACATTTTCACATATGTCGCAATTACAGTATTATGGATGATTAATCTGAAGTCTCAGAGGACTTCAAATATAGGAATTTCTATAATTTCATCCTTTTGTTAATTTTCTTTCTCCCTGTTCCCATCTTACCAATCCACATCACAATGAAGACAGCCTTGGATGAGAAGATAAGAACATTCCTACTAGCTGATCATGTTGATATGAGCCTCAGACATGTTTTAAAAAATCACTTATGCTTATAGAACTATTTTTTTTAACCACCAATGGGTAGAGCTACCTTGTTTCTCTTTTAGCTTTCTCTGTGAATTACTATTCACACTAGTATCAAATGAAATGGCAGAAACATTTAAAGATACAAATGAAAGGTGACAAAAAGTGAAGTGCAGGTTTCTTATGTAATACCTTTGAGTAGCAGCAAATGTTCATACTGTGATTTTTAGCATGATATGCTATCTTAGATATTCATAAGGGTTTCTTGCCTTAACCACATAACTAATTGACACTTTTATTAGAGATAGGAATAAGCCATATCTTTTCCTTACAGTATTTAAGTGCTGTGTCAAGTGTTTAATATTTCTCGATTCATAGTATTTACTCAGTCTTTGATTTTCAAGGCTTGTGGGGGGCTCCGCCTGCAGGATGAGAATAAGTCAACCAAGATGTAATCTGCTTGGAGAGGAGAGGTGGCCAATCTCTCAAAGGAGAAGGGCCAGGAGCCTATTTCTCAATGGACTTTTATTGGATTTATTTACAAAGAAATAAAGAATGTATATAAGTAAAGCTCATCAAATATTGTCAGACAGTAATGATCAAACAATAGATAACATTCAAAGAACTTTGAGGGCTTATTCTGAGTCAGGGTCAGTTAGCTAAAGGGCTACAAAACTTTGGGAAACAAACTCATTTCATGCTGGGACCCTTATCAGAAAATTGAGGGTATTCTTAGCAAAGCAGGTTTCACAGGATTTTATGCATTCCTTCCTAGGCCTGATTGCCCTGGGGAACCTCCTGTTCCTGCCCAGGGCTGCACCACATTGTTTCAGGCTTAAGTCAGGTGGGAGAAGTAAGACAGCCAAGAGATTAGGAGACTTCTTGCAGACAGAATGAGGACTCAGGCCATGTCAAAGCTGAGGGGTGAGAGTCCATTACCCCCTTTTTCTATGGCCCCCCTAAGTTCTTCCATGATGGCCCCATAGTGACCGTGCCTGTCTTAGGTCACCCCTACCTTGAGGAACCTTACCCATCATTGGCTAACTGGTCGTGCACTGGGGACCAGGCAGCGTGAAGTAAAGTGGGCAGAGGCTGTGCTCCTGCCAGGGGGATAAGCTTTGTCTCCTTAGTGGCTTATGGTCACAATTTGAAGCTGGCAAGAAAGCTTGGACATCTTAGCTCACTCTCACTCAGCCTTAGCCATGGGGGTTTGCAGCTTCTGAAACCAGGCAGGGTAGTTCCCACCAAAGACTGAAGAATTTGATTTTTTTATTTTCCTCTCCAGACAGATGACTGCAAAATTAGTGGTTTAAAAAGAGCCCCACAAAACAAGTCTGTATATATTGTTCTTATGCTTTATTTTCTGTATAGCCTATAACTTCTTAGCAATTATGGTATCGAAGCTCTGCTCTTCCTCAGACTGTCAAAGATTGGTAGGACATTTACCATCTGGATCATTCAGCTTCGGACCATAATTTTTGAATACCTACTATTTACCAAGGTTTTTGTATTTATGATGATTCGAAAAGGGGATATCTCGCCCTGGCTGGCGTAGCTCAGTGGATTGAGCACGGGCTGTTGCAGGTTTGATTCCCAGTCAGGGTACATGCCTGGGTGGCAGGCCATGACCCCCAGCAACCGCACATTGATGTTTCTCTCTCTTTCTTTTTCTCCCTCCCTTCCCTCTCTAAAAATAAATAAATAAAATCTTAAAAATAGGGGGGGATACCAAGACATAGAATTTAAAATTATTATTACTGTACTATTTTGTTTCAGAATGTGTTCATAAGTATTCATTTTCAAATAAATGAAATTGCAATAAAAAAACCTGATGTAGGATGATCTGAAAATTTCTGTATTCTGAACAGTGTTTAATTCCTTTATACAAATCATTTAATACTAAGATATAAAGGGTATATGCTAGCCTCTTTTTTTTTTTTAATCTTTCAGGACTAGGTCAGCACAGTTTGGGGAACTGTTTGGAAATATGAAGGTGTGAATTGTCAGTGAAATACATGTGTATAAAAGAATTTATTAACTAGCCCTTTATAACCATGGTTTTGAGACACAGTTCTATTACTTGCTTAAAATCTGTGATCTTTGTGCTTATTCATAATTTAGTTCCATTCCCTTATGTAAATGACCAGGATGGCAGTTAGTGCTTCCTGTTTCTCTAGAGTCTAGGCCTATACTGTCCATTGTGGTAGCAACTAGCCATGTGTGGCTATCTAAAATTAAATTTAATTAAAGTTAAATAAAATATAAAATTCAGTCCCTTACACACACTAGCCACATTTCAAGTCAAGTGCCCAGTAGCTTCTTGTGGCTAGTAGCTAATTTATCCTTACTACTAAAGCAGTACCCTAAGGATTCTACTTGATACCCAATCTATTAGAAGGTCTTTGCATTGGCTGGTCCAGTGTGACCTTTGAGAATGCTCTACCTATTCCTTTCTGGTTTTTCTTTCCCTGGCTACCCTGGTTTAATCGCACGCATGCATAGATCAGTACCCTGCCAAAGACTTGAGGGGAATCCTCTGTACTTTCCTTCTCTCAGGTAGTCTAATCTGCAATGCCTAGCCATCTCGGACTCTCCAACTCCAAACTCTGTTTCCTCAACTCAGCAAAACTGGTGGACTCTGTTTATGTACTCCCTTCTAGCACTGAGACCCGGGAACTACTGGCTGTAAGCTCAGGCACTTGGAGGATTACTTTGTTTCCTTTCTCATAACATCACTGCCTTGTGCTGCCTGTTGTCCAGTGTCTAAACACTGTAGTTTAATATATTTTCTTTGTTTTTCTAATTAATTAAGGTAAGAGGGTAAACCTGGTCCCTCTTACTCCATTATGAAGCAGAAGTCTTAACCATTAACCATTGTTCATCCCTGCTACAACATACCTGAGGAATCTGACTATAACTTATAACTTGAGAAGAGAGGAAGAGGTATAATGTAAATTTGAAAGTTTGTCACAAACCTTTCTTCACCCTAGCCTATTGAAAAGAATTTTTAAAACTGACTCCCAAAAGCAGACATTATTATGATACATTTGGATATGTGATAATACTTCCAATATATCTTTTTGCATAGTCATATATCTAAATCACTGACTCTATGAAGCTATTAATTTTATAAACTAAAATATAGTATATGTAAGTGATTAACATTATCTTGAAACTCTAAAACTACAAAGGAATTTGTTATAAAAGTATACCTGCACTTACCACGTGACCCAAGAATTCTACTCTTAGGTATTTACCCATAGAGAAATGAAGGCTGATGCCTACGTAAGAGTTGAAATGAATATTTATTGTCGTTTTATTCATAGTGGCCCCAAACTGGAAACAATCTAAATGTTCATAGAATGTAAATAGAACACTGCTCACCAATTAAAAGGAATACATTGGTAATACACAAAACAACATGGATGAATTTTTAAAATATGCTGAGCAAAAGAAGTTAGATAAAAAAGAATCCTTGTGAAGCTCTTTTAAAGGCAGCCAACTAATGTGTGCAGATAGAAATTACAGATGTGATTGCCTAAGGTAGAAGTTGGGTAAGTATCGTATGCAAAGGGTCATAAGGAAACTTTGTGGAATAATGGGAATTTTCTATATCTTGATTAGTATGTTGCAAAGGTATGTAAAATTGTCAAAACTTGTCAAACTGTACTCTTACAATATGTTCATTTTATCACATGTGAATTATACCTCCAAAAAGTTGACTTAAAAAACTTCAGTAAGTAGTTTTAACAAATAACCTAGAAGAAATATTGACTGAAATTTGACATGCAAAAATAATACAGAAACATATACATGTGATATATAAATATGTAAAACATAAATAACAAATACTAGCAACCTGGATTCTGATTCTTTTCTAAAATGCAGAGTTCTTTTCAACTTTTTACTTTCTTAATGAATGAATGAGGTCAGGTTAAAAATTCTGTGTATCTGTCTATACAAAGGAAGAAGTTAATACATTTAAATGTCACTCTTTTAAAAAGTGACTTAAAAACTTTTTCCCCCCCAGAAATCTTCCTGCCAAATCTGTGGAAGAAGCTTTACGTCATCGACAAGAATATGATGAAATGGTGGCTGAGGCTAAAAAACGAGGTATAAAATTTAACTCCAGTTGGTAAATTTAATTTACTGATTACAACAGGTTAATTTCAATAGGAAGGTGGATGGTGAAATTGATGAAGTCTGTCTTTATGACGACAGTTATTTCTTATTTTTATAACTATGTTTGTTCTTAAGGAGAAATAAAATGTCATACTAGGATCATGGTTTTTGTGCAAGTACTTTTACACAACTAATAGGGAGGAGAAAGGCAGCACACTATATGAGAGGTCTTATAATTACAGTCATAAACCGTGGACTACTATTATCTTATAAATGAAGATATTTCTCATGATTTTTGATATATTATAATTTAATAATTTTAACCCTTTAAGATAACTTTCTATATGGCTGTGAGAATGTGATTTGATATTAAAATATGCTTTTGTGACTTAATGGAGTCCCTAGAGTCCCAGAGTGTCACATAAATGTGTACTGTCATGTGTGTGTGCATGTGTGTGCTTTTCAACATATGCTGTTTAAACAACTGATAGTTTTTCCTTGACTTAAGTGAATGGAGTGTTATAATGGTATACAGTTCTATTTTGTGGCACTATTTTGGAAATGAAGTTAATTATTTAATGTTGTAGTAAACCTATAAGGCCAATTATATCTTTCTAAAAGGCCTAATTATTTAAACATTAGTTGGGTTTATTTTTCTATACAGATTTTGAAACATTTCTAATATATCCAACACATTTTAATTGACTCTCAACACTGACTTTACTATTTAATAAATATTTAAGATCATTATTGAGCTCTGGCGGGGTGGCTCAGTTGGGTGAAGCATTGTCTGGTACACCAAAAGGTTGTGGGTTTGATTCCCAGTCAGGGCACATACCTAGGTTGCAGGTTTCATCCCTGGTCAGGGTGCCTACAGGAGGCAACCAATCAATGTTTCTCTCTCACATTGATACTTCCATCTCTCTCTCCCCCTCCCTTACTCTCTCTCTAAAATCAATAGACATATTTTGGGTAAGGATTCAAAAAAAGGTAGTTACTGATAAGTAGATAGTCCTAAGAACATGATATGAAAGAAATAGCATTGAATTGGGAAATCAGAAGGACACATCTTTAATCTTGTTTGACCCTACCTGAATGTGACACTCTGAATAGACCTGAAGTTAGTATACTCATCTGTCAAGTGTGTGGGACACACTAGATGCAGGCTTTCAAGTCCCTCTGTCAACATTTTCTTTTAAAGTGGTGAAACCCTCTCCAAAGAAATCTCACATCAAATCTGAATATATAAAACAAATTTTAAAAAATGGAACTTCCTACTTGGCTTCCTGCTTGCCCCTTAAGACAATTCCTGAGGCATATGTGAAACAGTTTAGAAAACACTTTAGCTACCTAATCTCTGAAGTCCCCACTGGTTCTAAAATTATATGTAATTATATAACTATGTATATAAAACTACTTATGTGTAGTTAATATGTATATATTTCACTTCTCTATTTTTGAGGCATCTTTTCTGAAGTTATGACTTCTGAATCTTAGAAGTGTATTAGGGGGATTTTAAAATTTTAATTAATAAAATGAAACATACTCAGTTTTTAATGTCATGTGGTTTTATGTGAGGAAGTTCATAGACCCCTGGTATGAAAAAAGAGTATTGGTTAGTTGCTCACAGTTGTTTATTTTTTACATAGTTAATTTATGACAAATTCAAAATATATGATGCTATAATCTACTTAAATGATTTTTCTGGTCTTTATTCTATTTTGTAGTATAGGAGATATCTTTTAAAAGTGTGTTCATCAGCCCTGGCTGGTATGGCCCACTGGATTGAGCACTGGCCTGCAAACTGAAAGGCTACTGGTTTGATTCCCAGTCAAGGCACATGCCTGGGTTGCAGTCCAGGTTCCTAGTTGGGGGCATGTGAGAGACAACTGTTTCTCTCACACAACAATGTTTCTCTCTGTCCCCTTCCCCTCTCTCTAAAAATAAATAAATAAAACATTTAAATAAATAAAATTGTTAATCAAGTTCATTTTCTTTCTCTTTACCTCCTTTCCCTCTTCTCCCCTTCTTTCTTTTCTCTTATCTCTCCCTTTTTTCCTTCCTTCTTGTTACCAGAATACTTTTTTTTTTTTTTTGAGAAAGCCTCTGTTTTGTAGGCTTAGGTAGAAGGAGAAGGGGGTTTCGATCTATCTCTTTTGTATTGAAATAACTCTTACTTGTTTAAAACAGAAATTAAAGAAGCATACAAAAGGAAAAAAATAATGAAAGAACGATTTAAACAGGAAGAAAATATTGCAAATGCAATGGTAATTTGGATCAATGAAATACTGCCCAATTGGGAAGTAATGTAAGTAAGCAGACTTTTCCTGAATTTCAGTCTTTCTCCAAAGAGCTCATGTTTCCAATTCTCTATTTTTATTACTTCTACCATGAATCCTATGCTTTGGCTAAATTATGCTGTTAACCAATGTGTGAAAATTTCATGCTTATATCTGCGCCTTTGCATTTATAGATCCCTCAATTTCTAATACCTGCTTTCCTTATTGACCATCCTCTACATCTGTCAGAATCTGACCTATCCTTTGAATCCCATTTGAAATGCTAGTTGATCCATGAAACTTTACTTTTTCCTTAGTTACTATATTTTCTTACTTCTAACATACCATCTCTTGCAAAATGTACTGTTGATGTCATAGTAGGTTTTGCAAAGAAAATACTGAAGTATGTACATTTATTATAAGATGCATTTATTAAATGTTAAATATGAAAGTGATTTTTAATATGCCTCTCTCATAATCAAAAGAATATGGTACATATATTATTTGTGTATACATATAATATATATACAATAAAATATGACATTTCCCTTCTGTAATGTTCCATTATACTTTGAGACTAATACACTACTTTGTCTCTTATTTTTTATAATATTTTTGTACATGTCTTATTTTCCCTCTAGTCTAGAGGGTAAGAGCTGTCTTCTGCAATGCCTAGTATAGGATATGCATTTGGAATTTGTTGAGTATTGGTCAGTGTGACAGATTTATATTAGGCTCTATATAAGTAATCGCATTTAATTCTTACAACCTTTACTCCCACTTACAGGGAAGCTCAAGGTCAGACAGGTTAAGTGATTTGCCCAAGGTTATACAATTAATGAGAGATTAAACCAGATTTGAACTCAGATCTATCTGACTCTAAAGCCCATACTCTTTAAGCAGACTACACTGCCTCTCAAAGACTAGGGCCTTACCCACATTGAATACTTTGTTATTTTCTTTTGGGTACTAAATACACAGCAAATTTTTGTTCCTTTTATCCTGTTCTGTTTTGATTTTTTGTTTTTTGGATTTGGGTTTTAGGGGGGTTTTTTTGTTGTTTTTTTTTTTTTCATAATTACCCATATATTTCTGGTTCTGTTATTAGTATAAATGGCAATTATACAAGGCAGTTCCCTTTAAATTACTATCATCTCTCTTTAGGGTACAGTGTACTTTTGGGCCATTTTTTCTTTTCTCCTGGCCTGCAAGCATGAACACAATGGAAAGAATGTATCACATACTTAACTTTCTGTGTTTTTAAAAACCATTCAGTCATTTGGCCATAGACTAGGTAAACCATCATGCAACTAGTATTTTTGGTATAAAAAGTAACTTTCTCCTTTTTTCTCCCCTTTTAATTCTAGGCGTAGTACGAGAAGAGTTCGAGAATTGTGGTGGCAGGGATTGCCCCCTAGTGTTCGTGGGAAAGTTTGGAGTCTAGCTGTAGGAAATGAACTAAATATCACTCCTGGTTTGTATTCTATATTCAGTTACTCCCACACATACAAATAGCCATCTCCAGAGTTACAAAGTAGACTAGTAGATTGGCCATTTTAAAAGGCATTACCATGTATAATGTCATTTTTAGAGCATGCTTCATTTCTCATCTCCCTCTAAAACCTGGTATGATTTAATAAGTTTACTATATTTCATATTATCAAAATAAGATTTGTGGGTTTTCCTTTAGTTTACAACCATCAGTAATATTACTGACATCCAAATACCTTAACTATAGGTAACTGCAAAAACTTCTGGGATTTTACATAGCAGTGGGCATATATGGAAAAATAAAATAGTCTCGATTGTGGAAAGGTTTCCCCTTTGTTTAAAAAAAACACAAATATTGGGGGAAGGGTAGAAATTTCTTTCTCTACATCTCTACTCAAAGCAGTCCTTTTGGATTCTTTTTTGTTTGAAAATTTTAAGGTTTAAAAAACAAAAGATCCTCGAGGAATTTTTTTTTTAACTTAAAGGATAGGCATAAAATGTAGAGTAGTTTTGATGAAGTTAAAAAAATTAAATAAAATTACAATAACACCAAATGGGGGAAGTGTAAGAGTTAATAACAAAAGGTGCTAACTGGGTCTGAATGATAATGCTAGACTTAGGGAAATTGGGGTAGTCGACACACAGTATACAGATGAAGAATTATAGATTTGTATATCTGAACCTATATAATTTTATTAACCATTGTCACCCCAATATATTCAATGAAAAAAAAGAAAGAAACTTCAATTGAACAAATGTTTGAAAAGCTCATCACTTATTTTTGTCTGTTTTGCGGCTCAAGAAAAGGTATCATGTTAGGAATCTTGATAATGTAGGCATTGAAATATTGGCTAAGTTGGTGTTAACCTTTTGTGATACTGTACTCAAATGTTTTTTTTTAAAGCTTGAAATAACTGGGCTATTTATTTTTGAAGTAATTTTTGAGTTTCTCTTAAAAGAAAACAATTATGTATTCAGGAATGGAATGAGTACTCATTCTCTTTTTCATTAGTGGTGGAAAGGAAGCTAAATTTTGATTGAAGTAAATTTACTTTTGACAACCTTGTTTACTTTTAATGACTATAATAGTTTGACTCCTTACTTGTTGTATTTGTTTTATTATTAGTTTATAGCCATTATGGAATAGTAATTAAGAATAAGTGTTCTAATGTCAGTCAAATGTGGTTCAAATCTTGGTTCTACAATCTATTAGGTTTGTGACCTTGGGCAAATTACTTACATCTAGAAGTCTTAGTTTTCTTCATTTCTAAAGTGGGGGTAAGATCGTTCACTATCTCAAAAAATTGTTCTAGCATTTTTTTTGTGACAATGAGTGTAAGATTAGAGTGAAAGTGAAATTTGCTGAGAGTATGTACCATGTCATCATTGACAAAAAATTAGAAAGTGAAATATATACTGATCTCAAAGTATTTTCTGTTCCTCAGATACATCTTTAAGTCTGTTTCAACCTCTATATTTGGATATTCAAAATAAAATAACATGCAGAGCCAAGCAAGTAGTTGAACTGAGATGCAGGTCTTCTTGTTATAGACAAGCATTGTAAATCTTCCCTGGAGAGATGTCCTTTGATGTTCTGAAAATCATTACCACATTTTTACTGTTGGATCAATTTTGTAGTTCCCAGAGGTGATGGATTTGTTTGCTGGGCCTTTCTTCTTCCAAGACAGTTTTAAATTTGAGTACAATAGTGAAACTTGACTTGGCTTGGAGGCAGTTTGAAATAAAAAGTGTGAACCTCAATTTGGTTTTTGATAACAGCAAAAATTATATATCTATGTTTAAAACTTATATCCAGCTCTTACACTAAATGGAATGGGGCATAAATAATAGCAATTTTGAGTTTGATTTTTCAAATGTCTTCTTTTCAAACCATTGGTAATAATGAAAAGTGAACAGAAGGGAGACAAGATCAGAATAATAAGAATCTATATGAAATACATCTAGTAAGTTATTTTATAATGATACAATTCTTGGCAATATAAGAATACTTATAATATAGTCATACATTGGAATATTGTACAGTTGTTAAACAAATGAAGCAGTCTTATTCTACTAATCTGGAACAACTTCCAATATAATAAAGCAAGTTGCAGATCAGTGCTATAATTAATATGGTGTGACTTGCAACTTTTTTTTTTTAAATGAAGATACATATATATGTGTTTATATGTGCATATTCTCATCTTTACTGTTTGGTAAGCATGGTCGCATCTGAAGAAAGTTAATTTATTTTTCATTCTGTAGTGTTTTGTACTATTTGAATTTTTTTAAAATCTTGTACCTTATTACCTTTATAAATTAAAAAAAAAAAACTCCTCCCTTGTCTGTATTATCTTTAAAAACACATAAATGTTTTAATGAGATTAATTGAGGCAAAATTTCTTGGTATATGGGGCAGTATATAATTGTTGGTATTTGGGCAAGAAATATATTTTACTGTTCCTCTGTCATTGAAATTTGCTATGAAATTTTTGTATAACTTAAAATATCTGTAATGATTAGTTAGAAAATAAAGAATTAAAATTTGAGAGTTGAGAAAAAATTAGTTTTTCCATTGAAGATTTAATGAGATCCTGCATATGAAAAGTGTAGTGCATGGTTTCAAAAAGTGATTGGGCACTTAAAGTAAAAAAGATAGGGGTAGAGATTTTTGGATGTGACCCTCCATCAAAGTTTACGTAGCTTTAGATAGCAGTATCATAATGAAGAAACCAGTTTCAAGAAATAAGGAAGCAAGAATTAGCATTTATTAAGGGCATATAAGGTGTGAGAAGCTTTACATAAATGATCTTGTTTAATCATCAGTAACCCTATGAGTAGGTGTTATTTTTCTTCAGTTTACAGATGAAGAAAGCCAAGTTCCATAGTTACAAAGTAACTTTCTTAAGTCCCACAGGTAGTAAGTGACAGAGCTGGAATTTGAATCTAAGTCTGACTCCAAAAATTGTGTATCTGCTATTCCGCAATGATACTCCTTTAGCAGAAGCATCTCTACCTGCCTCATATATTTTGCATTGTAGCTATTTGAATGACTGCTCTGGAGTATTTTCATTTGCTGTCTTTCTGGTTGTGTAATAAGTAGTTTGGTAGAATCAAGTACTTCAATTTGCTACATTTTTTTTATGCCAGCTGTATAAAGGAGACCTAACCTATGTGGGATCTTTTTTTTAAGAGGAAAAATAAAAATATGTGAATATATTTCTTTCCTATTTATGAATTTTTGTTCTTTTTGTCCCCAGAACTTTATGAAATTTTCCTATCAAGAGCAAAAGAACGGTGGAAAAGCTTCAGTGAAACAAGTTCAGAGAATGATACAGAAGGTATGATTATTATTAGTTTTTCAATGAAAGGGTAAATCTTTTGAGGTCCCATGGCCATGGGTTCAGGTGGAAGACTACCCTGTGGCCCCAGGAGGTAGCAGAGGAGCTTTATTTAATCTTGTTGGGGCGCAGGTTGTTGGTGTAGCCACACTTCTTTTTGCGTCAGTTGACCGTGCAGAGGGTTTAGGTGGGTGTAACACTTGCAGCAGATCATCTTGTTACAGTTGTATGTTTGGGCAAGCTGGGGAAGGGAGGGCTCAATATGCCCCTGCAGACAAAGCACTGAGTGCAGGATGGACTATTTCTGAATATTGTAGTCTGAGAGAGTGCGGCCATCCTCCAGCTGTTTGCCCACAAAAATGAGACACCGCTGATCAGGCAGGGTGCCCTCTTTGTCTTGGACTTTTGCTTTGACATTCTCACTGGTGTCACTGGGCTCAACCTCAAGGGTGATGGTCTTGCCAGTCAGGGTCTTCACAAAGATCTGCATCTCTTATCTGCTGAGAAGGCTGCTCTGCCGCCTTGTGGAAGAGAAAGGGTGTGATTATTTTTTGTTAACAAAAATTTCTAGATGAAAATTCAGTCCCTGAAGATACAGTGTGATTTTTTTTATTTTTACTGTGTGGCAGCAGCTATAGTAATTGATTTATGTATATTATCTCCTTTAATGTTAATAATCATTTAAGTAGTTGGTATTGTCCCGGATGGTATAAGAGGAAACTCAAAATAGTTAAATTGTAAGTAATGAAGCCATGATGTAAAGCCAGGTTGTTGGACTCCAGAGCCCAGGATTTAGTTACACAGTAAGACTAATTGTGTGGAGTATTTTTAGGCTAACTTTTAACTTACAGAGAGATGATGTTCTTGTCACGCTTGAAACCTCCTGTCCCCCATCTTCACTGACTTTTACTCACTCCCTAATGTATTGTTTATAATTCTTATCATGCCCAATCTTTGTTCATTTAATTCACTCATACACCCTTTCCTCCACTCTCATCCATTTTTTTCCTAATCATTTTGGAGAATATGATTTTTTCTGTTATCATCACTAATTAAATTTAAGTACATTTATTCAAACATCTCTTGTCTTCCAATAATGGGAAACCATTTGTCTGCCAGTCACTTTTCTTTCTATGTTTGCTTAGTAGAAAGCAAACCTTCTCTTGTCCATAAGTAAAACTCTACAAAATGAACATGACTTAGGATAGAGAAATGGTGCATATCTTATAGTGGTTTTCTATGAGTGTGTAAACAACTCTCAAATTTCTTGAATACGCTTTCACTCCTTTTTTCTGTTTTAGAAAAGTGAACAGTACACCTAAAACTAGTATAGAATCATATTGAATGTAAACTGTAATTGAAAAACAAAAGATAAAAAGAATAATGAGCAGTAGGGAGGGGAAATTGACTAAGCAAGGTTAGAGAGAAGACTTAACTTTAAGAAGGGTTCATTTAAATATCATCCTGAGACCTGTTAACTATATCAGCTTTTTGTGGGAAACTAAAGGTGCAAGATGTAGGTGTTTCATCATTCTTTTTATACTCATTTTATGAAGTATTAAAAATATAAGAATTAAAATTTTAAGCATTTGCTTCTGAGATATTTTGTCATGATTAAGTGTTAAAAGTTGTACTTCAGTAGAAATTAATTGAATGTAAATGAAGAATTGTTCTACTGAGAAGCAGTGTTTTATTTGAATTTCTGATTTATTATTTCCTGGTGTTTATAATTTTCAGTTGTTATTAAACTTTTTTCTCCATTATCTTGTCAAATATTACTTCTACTCCATCTCTTTTCTCCTTCTGAGACTCCAATTAAATGTCAGAACATTTAACAGTGTCCCACAAATCTCTTATACCTAAAAAACAATTTTTTCTGTGCTTTATTTAGATTATTTTTATTGACCTATGTAATTAAGTTCACTAATCTTCTCTGTTCCTATATCCAGTCTATTAAATCTGTTCAATGAGTCTTTAAATACAGATACTATACTTTGAATTCTGGAATGTTCACTTTTTTTTTTGTAGATTCTGTTTCTGTTGAAATTCTTTATCCTTCCATTTCATACATTTCTTTCCATCTTTTTCTCTATTTTCTTTAACATGTAATAATTAATGTTCTTGTTTGTTAATTCCAATACTGGATCATCTGCAGGTCTGCTTCTATTGGCTGGTTTCCCCCTTGATATGTTATATTTTCCTGCTTCTTTCCGTAACTTAAAATTTTAAATTGTATGTCAGTCATATATAAAAAGAATGCATAAACTAAAGCTGGTGTTTTTTTCCTGCAGAGGGAGAAACATCTGTTCTTTTTGTTGTTGTTGTTGTTAGGCAGTTGGGCCAACGTTGCAGCTTTAGGTAGACTTAGTTCATCTTACTGGGAAGAACTGGCCTATTTTGATTATAGGCTCCTCCCTCTTTGAAACTCTCACCATGTGATTTTGGGTGATTTTAATTTGCCTTTCCAGCCCAATTTCTAACACTATATATTAGGTTAGCACTCAGCCAAAGTCCATAAAGGAAAACCAGACATACATTCAGGCTTTATCACATCAGTCTTTGTCTCCGAAAGGCTCTTCTGGTTTCTTTTTTCCCCAAGCAAAATACCTATTAGTCTATGGTCTACTCAATCCTGAACCCATGCCCAGACTTGGCAGACGGCTCTAAAAAGAAAAACGACCACTGGTATACACTTACCTAGGAAAGGCTCTTCACTTTTCAGGATTTAAATTCTCTAGACCTCTCTGTGTACACAACTCTGTTATACCTTTTTAAAAAATGGGATATTTGCAATGTATTTTTTCCCAGTTGTTATTGTGGGAGTAATCATCTACCTACCCTCTCTAAAAAACATACCTATGTTCTAAAATAACTGGAAGTAGAAATTCTTTACCATGCAACTTTCTGCTAAAATGTATAGATATTTTCCTCACAGAAGAGGGTCTAAGTTTCAGCAAAAGCTATGTGGCATTTCTTTAAATGTCTTGATTATTCAGCTTTTAACTTTCCTTAAGTAACAAATATGCGATGGGATCATTCTATGTTTACAAGATTGAACTGGGGATAGCCAAGTAATAATTTTAACTTTATTTACCTGGCAAAAACAGGTGTATCTGTTGCTGATCGGGAGGCCAGTCTGGAATTAATTAAGTTGGACATATCCCGTACATTTCCATCTCTCTACATCTTTCAGAAGGTGAGGGTTTCTAATCAGTTTTTAACTACTTTTTAAAAAATTCAGGTGAACAAATTCTTTAAATTTGTAACTATTATTATTTAACCAGTAAAACTATAAAAATTGGGGAAATTAATATAAAAATGTGAAACTTAAAAGAACATTTTTAAGGAAAATTTATTACTTTATTCCACTTGTTGATGTGTTGCAGATAACATAGCACATAATAATTTTAGGGACTTGATGAATTATTATTAAGATCAATTTCTTTGTTTTACTTTTTATTCCATAAGATATTTGAATTTTAATACTTTTGCCTAATAAATTGTTAAAATATAAACGAATGTGTCCCTAAACTTAAAAAATTTTCAGAATTACTACTGAAATAAGAAAAGAAAGGGTTTTTTTTTTGTGCAAAGGCTATTAAGAAGTTTTATGCAGGTATATAAAGTGCAGCATAGGGAATATAGTCAGTGATATACTAGCAACTGTGTGTGGTGCCAGGTGGATGCTAGACTTATTGGGGGGAATTACTTTGTAAGTTATATAAATGTCTAACCACTATACTATACTATACTATACTATATATATGCCAGAAACTAGTATGATGTTGAATGTCAGCTGTAATAGAAAAGAAAAAACTTTTAAAACTTTCTTATACTTTATGAGAAGTGATTACATTTTATGTGTACTTTATATATGACTCAAATCTTTATATATGGAATTTCTCTACCTTTATTTCTTTATAGTTTAATGTATTGTATTAGCAAACTTACAGGAACAGCACAGAAGACAGACAACATTAAAAACATGTACTTGCATGTAGAACAACTATAGTAAAGGGAATGGATGGAACCTACTGTATGATAAAAGTGCTATAAACACCACTGAGTTGCTATCAATAAGAAATTTACTTGTTTTTAAAAAATCCAAATGCTGGCATTGTCTAGAAAAATTTAATAGGTTTATTTATATTGTTATAAAGTTGAACTGTTGAAACTTATTCACTGAAACATTTTGACTTATATTAATGCTTTATGTCCCCACATTTATATTTAAAAATTTACATACAAATGAAAATGGAAAAATTGACAGTACCTGATTTCTGTCCCCTATTTTCCACGTGGAATCATATACTTAGGTACCTTGTGACCCCATGGGAAAAAAATATCTAATGTTCAGAACTACCAATAACAGGAAGAAGAGAATTTTTTTGAAAGAATGAAATGTTTCCCATCATAATGGATTCCTTTTTTCCTTTTTAAAGATTTTATTTTGTTTATTTTTAGAGAGGGGAAGGGAGGAAGAGAAACATCAATGTGTGGTTGATTCTTGTGCACCCCGTCCTGGGGACCTGGCCTGCAGCCCAGGCGTGTGCCTTGACTGGGAATCAAACTGTCGACCCTTTGGTTTGCAGGCTAGCACTCAATCCACTGAGCCACACCAGCCAGGGCCATAGTGGATTCTTAAGCACACTCCCCACATATGTGGTGTGCTAGCTGGATGTCCTTTGGTATAACTGTTACAGGTTTTGCGTAAATAGCACACAGGTTGGTGTCTTCAAAAAGGCCAACCAAATAGGCTTCACTTGCCTCCTGCAAAGCAACAATAGTTGCACTCTGGAGGTACAGATCTGTTTTGAAGTCCTGAGCAATTTCTCTCAGCAAATGCTGGAAGGAAGTCTGTGAATTAGAAATTCAATGTACTGGGACTTCTGGCCAAGGTGGAGGCATAGGTAGACACGCTTCACCTCCTCATACAACTATAAGAAGGATTACAGCTAACCTCAAATCAAAAAACAACCAGAACTGCCAGAAAATTGAACTGTATGGAAGTTCTACAACCAAAGATTTGAAGAAGAAATATTCATCCAGATTGGTAAGAGGGGCAGAGATGGAGAGCCAGGGCAGAGAGGATATAGTGTGGCGGTGGCAAGGCAGCGATGGCAGCAGTGGTTGGTGGAACAGATGGTCCCACATTCAGGTATGGTGGATAAAAACCAGGAGGCACACCTGGGGAGCAAGTGATTCCAGCTGCAGGCCAGACTGCGCAGCCCAGGGTTACAGCACCAGGAAATAAAGCCTAACTTCAGACTGTAAAAACCAGTGGGGACTGAGGTAGTGAAAGAAACTGCTGGTTTCTCCGGAGAATCTGTCTAAAGGATCTGCGAGGTCCTAGAACATATGCAAAAGCACCCACTCTGAGATTCAGAACTAGGGCAGCAGCTAGAAGGGCACTAGTCACGTATGGGAAATGACTGGGAATGGGGCAAGAGTTCAGCAAGTGGCATTGTGTCCTCTCCAACCCCTCTCACATTTACAGCACCACAAAGTGGCAAAGTGGGTTGCCCCACCCTGGAGAATATCTAAGGCTCTGCAATACCTCTTGCAATGTAACACACATGCCAAGACAGAGTCAAAGCTGTTCTAACTAATATGCAGAAGCACAGGGAGGCTAGCAAATTGAGGAGACAAAGAAATATGGCCCAATGAAAGAACAGATCAAAACTCCAGAAAAAGAACTAAGTGAAGTGGAGATAGCCAACCTATGAGATGCAGAGTTCAAAACACTGGTGATAGGATGCTCAGAGAATTCACTGAGTATGAAGTATGAAAAATGTATAGGGAAGAAATGAAGACTACAGTAAATGAAATATAGAAAAATCCACAGGGAACCAACAGTGAAGGGAAGGATTCTGGGGTTCAAATCACTGATTTGGAACATAAGGAAGAAATAAACAGTCAACCAGTACAGAATGAAGAAACAAGAATTTAAAAAATGAGAAGAGAATAAAAAGACTCTGGGACATCTCCAAACATGCCAACATCTGAATCAGGAATTACAGAGGGGAGGAGGAAGAGCAAGAAACTGAAAACTTACTTGAAAAAATAATGAAAGAAAACTTGCTTAATTTGGTGAAGGAAATGGACATACAGGTCCAGGAAGCACAGAGAGTCCCAAACCAAAGAGGGCCACACCAGACACATCATAGTTAATAAAGGTTTAAAGATAGAGAATCTTAAAAGCAGGAAGAGAAAAGCAGAGAGTTACCTACAAAGGAGTTCCCATAAGACTATGAGCTGATTTCTCAAAAGAAACTCTGCAGGCAAGAAGGGGCTGGCAAGAAGCATTCAAAGTGATGAAAAGCAAGGACCTACAACCAAGATTATTCTATCTAGTAAAGCTGTCATTTAGAAATTAAGGGGAGATAGAGTGTTTCCCAGACAAGGTAAAGCTAAAGGAGTTCATCATCACCAAGTCCTTATTATATGAAGTGTTAAAGGGACTTATTTAAGAAAAAGAAGATCATAAAACTATGAATAGTAAAATGACAACAAACTTACAACTTTCAACAACTGAATCTAAAAAAGCAAAACCCAACTAAGCAAACAACTAGAACAGGAACAGAATAATAGAAATGGAGCTCACATGGAGGGTTTTCAGTGAGGAGGGTGAAGGAGGAGAATGGGGAAAAAGGTACAGGGATTAAAAAGCATAATTGGTGGGTATAAAATAAACAGGGGGTGTTGAGAATAATATAGGAAGTGGAGAAGCCAAAGAACTTACTTACATGTAGAACCTGAGGACAGGAACTAAGGGTGGGTATTGCTGAAGGGAAGGGGAGTACCAGGCAGAGGAGGGCAAAGGGGAAAAAAAATGGAACAATTGTAATAGCATAGTCAATAAAATATACTTTAAAAATAAAGAAAGTTAGTGTACTGAGAATGTCTAATTTCACCAAGTGCCACAGTACCGGGCCTGTAACAAGGTTTCTTCATTCCCTCTACTAGAGGATGCATGCTTACAAGTGGCTTTGGTAGTCATTTATGGGTAGGCTGCTTTGTAGGAGTCATAGTATAGAGAGCTCTTTACTTAGCCCCCTTCTCCTTGGCTGGAGCTTGGGGAGCTAGAGGAGGTGCTGGCGTTAGGGAGTCAGTGTGGCTGTGAACACAATGAATTTCTCTATCTTTATATTGATAAAATGAGATTAAAAATTTTATTATTAAGATAAAATTATTAGTAAACTTAATTTAGTGTAGCTTGATGGTTTTTTCCCTAAAATTGTGTTATATAATATAAAACAATGTTTTCCTCATACTCTTATTGTACCAAACCCAGAAGTCTTTAAAATTGTTCATAAACTACATAGCTTGTATTCCTCAAATGAGTTTGACATTTTTGTTGTTGAGGATTAAATATATATTTCATCAACTCTTTAGAAAACATCTTGGCTGAGTGTGTTTAGAATATTTCTGACGAAGATTAAATATACTAAAACTAGTCATTTAGGAAATGCTAAAACTATTAACATGTTATTTGAGAATTAATTTGGAGACAATTACTTGTATAGTTTGACATTTCATTTTCTCTCCTAAGGGTGGCCCATATCATGATGTCTTACATAGTATCCTAGGGGCATATACATGTTACAGACCTGATGTTGGTTATGTAAGTATTTGTTTCAACCTGGTTTTTTAATATAAACATTTAACTTGTCTTATCCAAGTATATAAGATTAGATTAGCTCCCAAATGTGTGTATTTCTGTGTCTTTTTTTTCTTTGGGCCTGTCACCTTACCCAGAGAGGAACCTTTCTATTTCCTACTAGAGGTTTATGAGACTGGTCGCTAGCTTTCTGAGAGAGCAGCTGGGGATTTCACCATTCAGTTTGTAAAGTTTTATTTGTAACCACTGTTAGTATGGTGCCTTCTCGCCTTCTCCTCAACCTTCCTTTTCCTGACTGTGCGTCCAGGTTGAGGAAAGGATAGGGGAGGGGATTTGCTGCTTTTGCACATTGTCAGCCAATCCTACTTGTAGCCCTACCTCTCATTTCAGAGATACCTGATAACTTCAGTTCCTGGGGTTTCTAGATGTTGCAGTTGATGGGCTTGCTGTTTATTGGCTTTTTCCTTTGTGGATATTTTAGATTTGACATTCTCTGTTAAAATTTCTAAATGTCGTGTTTATTTTTAGAGTTTTACTTACAAGCAAGAGAAGAGGGTTTACTTTCTAGGAAGCAGAAAAAAATATAGAAAGAAAAGTGACTAAGACAAATAGATTCCCATTCAAAGAACAAAAGCTGGTTGAATAAATGTACCTAAATTTAAACTATCATAATAAAAAAGAAAAAGTGTTCCTGTTTTCTCCCAAAATGATTAGGAAAAAAATTGATGAAAGTAGAGGGAAGGATGGGCTCTGTAGGTGAATAAATTAACAAATATTAAGGCACGATAAAACCTGCCCCCTTCCCAAATCTGGCACATTCCTCCTCAACTGCCATATGTTTTCCATAGCACTTACCACCTTTAACATAACATATGATTTACTTGTTTGTTTATGGTCTGTCTCCTTCTTCTAAACTGTAAGAATCTTTTATTCACTGAGGTACAGTATCTCAGGTACTCAGAACAATGCCTGTCATATAGCAGTAAGCACATAATAAATAGTTGTTGAGTGAGTGGACAAATGTACAAATGATCATACAACAAAATAGAGTAAGTTGTACAAGGTAGCCACTTCATTGTGAGGTCTCTAAAATTCTATTTTAAGACAAAGGTCAGAAGATGATGGTTTTATGACTTCTGGTTAGACATGGCAAATTGAACAGTCATAGAAGAAGCCAGGGAAGTAGGAGAACAAAGAAATTTTGGGTTACAGAAGCGAAGGGAATTCTGCTTAGTGTGTAGGAAAGTGTCCACTGGGTTTTACAATAAATGTCATCGGTCACCCTAGTAAAGGAAGTTTCAAAATAGTAGAGTTATGGAGTGGAAATCCAGATTGAAATGTGCTCAAGAGTTTAAAGGTTGCTAAGAAAGTTGAAAGAGACCGAGGTATTATTGCAAATATTTTTAGTGGCCTCTCTGTGTAAGTCTATATACATATCTCTACCAGAATTAAGTGCTTCCTAAACTTTTATTTAATGAAAGAATGAGTGTTTTTACAGTAGGCCGTTCCATACCATCTGTCTGCGTAGAAATGTACAGTAGCTCATTGTAACCCACAAGCAAGCATCTGGTTAACGTAACCTTATACTTAAGGCCTTTTCCAATTTGTAAATATATCCTACTTTTTCTACTTTCTCCTGTTATTCCCATTATAAATCTTGTGCTCCAACTGGGTGGGTTCTATATGTCTTTACTCATACGTCTTTCTCATCTTGGAATGTTTTTTATTTTCTCCTCCTGCTTTTTCCAGGAATCTAGCCTCACTATCTCAACTTCACAACCTCTTCTTTCTTGGAATTTCAACAGCACTTCTCATAGATCTCTTTGATTCTTAGTTCCTCATTTCCTGCTTCAGACAGATGTCTTATAACAATGAAGACAATCACCTGATTTTTATTAAATTTTGTGATTCTGTACTCTGAAAAGACTTCAGAGAGGAAATAAACTAGGTAGTACACTGAGATAGGCTTTTTTAGTAAAAATAAAATTTGATACTTTTTCCTGAAATTTTCCGTGACACTTTTTAAACTACACCATGATCAAGAAATTTAAAATTAGGGGAGATTTTGTAATTATTGAGTTGTCTGTATTTACCTTTTATAGGGGAAAAAGGAAATCTTTGTTAGTTTTACCTTGTATCACTATAATTTTTCAGGAATGCAATAAAATACACTGTATAGAATTATTATTATAAGCCCATTTTCATTAAGTTCTTTTCCCTTTGGAGGTCCAAGGGATGTCCTTCATAGCAGCAGTTCTCATTCTCAATTTGGAAGAGGCAGATGCCTTCATTGCATTTGCAAATCTCCTGAATAAGCCATGCCAGTTGGCCTTCTTCCGTGTGGATCACAGCATGGTATGGACATTTGGAATGAATCGTTTTTTTTGCTGACTGTTAGTGTCAGTAGTCTGAATACCCTTTTAGAGTGAAAACAATAGAAGACTAAAATAATCTGATCTAAAGTAAACTTTCCATTGAAGTATAGTTTTATGAATGCTTGATGAAAAGACTCAGAGGTTCTAAGGAAGATTTTCTGTTAATTTATGATCGAGGATTTAATTTCTCTATTTCTAGAGCATACTGTAATAATTTTATTGATGTTTTTGTCTTTAGATGTTGAAATATTTTGCAACATTTGAAGTATTTTTTGAAGAAAATCTCTCCAAACTATTTCTTCATTTCAAATCTTACAGTCTTACACCTGACATATATTTGATAGACTGGTAAGTCATAATCTACCTAAATAATTAAAAGGAAACAAAGTATAACTTTCTGTGTGGTTTAGAGACTGGAGTAAATGCCGTGCACAGGATCATACATACAAAAAAACTCTTCGTTTACCGATACAGAAACTCTCACATTTTTGTGGGGAAGCATTTGATTAAGAGCATGGATTCTGAGGTTGAAATCAGAATTTTTCCATTTGTGTTTTAATTTCTTATCTGTGAAGTGAGAATAATAATATTTTGAGTTGTACTGAGAGTGTTTTACATGGATTATCTCTTTCAAAGCTTAGTACATACTAAACTTTCAGAAAGTTGGTTGCTATGTTTTAATTTAGTTAACACACAAGGGTTTTATGATAATGTGAGGTTTTTTTTTTAACTTAAGGCTTTTTTTTTTCCCAAGGCTTCGTCCAGCTTTATGACAGAAGAATGATGCCTTATTTAGGTGCTAATGTCTTTTTTCAACTTTACAGTTCCAGCTCTTTTGTTGTAACTTGCAAGGTTTGCCTAGACTCTGGTGAGCCAAAGAGATGAAAGAGTTGATCTTAAGATAGGTTAAGAGTACATTTCAAATGAGTAGGATTTAAAGTTGAAATCCTACTCATTTGAAATCAGTGCGTTTCATGATAGTAAGGTTTAATATGGAAAAATAATCTCATTAATCAAATATGATATCCTCCCAAGTGTTTGGGCTTCTTTTATATAGACTTTTAAAAAACCAAGTTATTTTTCAATACATTCTCTTTTATTCTCACTAAGAACATTTGAGTTCCTCTGGGAAGAGTCCAACGTAATGGGTAATTATGTCATAGGACCCAGAGGTCCTGGATCAAATACTACATCTGTAAAGAAGGGGAAAAATAACTCAGCTCTCAGTCTTGAGGAATGTGAACATGAAGCAATCAGGATCACAACTGGTACAGGGAGCAGGATGGAAATAATGAGGGAGTACCATGTATTAGAAACTGCCTAGGCACTGCTAGTACCCTTTCTCTTTTGAATAGTGAGTTAGTTTTCTCTGTACCACCAAGAGTATTCTTTTGGTTATGCAATCAAATATGTGTTTCTCTACGTTAAGAAGTAGACATGGATTTTTGTTTCACTGCCTTTATTGAACTTATTACATACAAATTCTGGAAATAAGTGGCAGTGTGAAAGAAGTTTGTTTTTGCTTTTGTTTTGTTTGGTTGGAGAGTTTTAGTTCCCTTCCTCAAGTTTCACTAGCCCTCACCTCAAAAAAACTAAGTCTGTGTAAAAACTGTACTTTTGTTGCCGATGCAACTTTAAGGAGAAGTTCTCTAGTACCTCTTCTTCTCCAACCAGGATGCCACCCTGAAGCACCACTGGGTAATGAATTATATGATCAGACATTGTCAGCAAGGGTGGGGAAAAACCATTTTGGTGATTCTACTGGAGCATGTACATGCTCCAAAAGAAGTAGAAAGTCAAGTTTGGTTAAGGGCGAAAAAAACCCGGTGGAGAAAAAACCAGGAGAAAAAAGAGAAGTAAGACTTTATAATTTTGTGTATAGGTTATTATAAGATGATACTTGGGTTTCTTATATAATAATATTAATAGCTAACTTTTGAGCATTTCTTATGTGCCAATCATTGTTCTAAAAACACTTTATGTTTATTAACTCCTTTAATTCTCAAACCAATTCTGGTAGGTAGGTAGCATTATCTTTTGTTTACTAATGGGGAAATTGAGAGACAACAAGAATAATCTTGCTCAAGGTAACACAACTAATAAGTTGCATATCTAAGATTCAAACTCTGGCATTCTGGTTTCAGAGCCATACCCTTGACAACTAGGCTGTTCTGCCCTCTAATTTGTATTGGGCCATTGTCTCTATGTAAGGTAAACTCACATGATTTCGTTATTTATTACTTAATTTTGTATTATTAAAGTTCTTTGAGGGATGGAGCCATATTTTATTTGCTTCTTTATCCCTAATTAAGCACTGTTTAAGAAATGAAAAAGTTCAGTGATTATTTTTTCTTCTAATTTTAGGATCTTCACTTTATATAGCAAATCACTACCACTTGATCTGGCATGTCGAGTCTGGGATGTATTTTGCAGAGATGGGGAAGAATTCTTATTTAGGACTGGATTAGGAATCCTCCGATTATATGAAGATATCCTCCTACAGATGGATTTTATTCATATAGCACAGTTTCTAACTAAATTACCAGAAGATATCACATCAGAAAAGCTGTTCAGCTGTATTGCTGCCATTCAGATGCAAAATAGCACCAAAAAATGGACTCAGGTAGGGTGACATTTTCATACTGCTAATAGATGTGTTAAAGCAATCAGTTGACTTTATATAACAAAGTTACATATTTCTCAAATGTTAGTGCTTAAAATAAAAATAATCTTTTATTAAAAATAATTCTTGACTTTAAAAGAACAAGTTTAAAACAGATAGCTCCTCTTTGACTCCTCCAGACCCGTGGATTTATTTTTCTGTAAGTTCAGTAATATCTTAGGAGTTCAGCAAAGTACAACCTATAGTAATCATGTCTTTGCCAGGTAAAATATATTATTACTTTAGTATTTCAAATAGACAGCAATTGTGTAAACACCTGCTGTATATTAAGGGTTTGCAATGGAAAGAAAATAATGTATGATTCTGGCTTTCTAGATGCTTAGTCTTGTTAGGGAAGCAAACACTGGCAGTCTAAGTTAAGTGACTTAAGTTAAGCTCCATGAATGATAGACAGTAGGCATTATAAAAAACTCACAGTTTTATTGCTTGTGAAAAAGAAATGTAGGAGTATTGGTCCAGAAGATGTTCTGTTACCAAATAGTAATTTAAGAATAAAGGATGGGGCAAAAATACATGTAAAGCTGTGAGTACGCAAAACCCAGAGTTTATTCCTGTATTATTATTTATTAATTATTGTAATATTTTCCATACGAACAACTGTAAACCTATTTTTGCCCCAACTTGTTTTTAACAAGCGATGTAAACTGAAATTTAATTATATACCATAAAGTTGGGTTGAAACAAAAGGATTTGAGAATGGCTGTTTCAAACTTAACTCTGGGGACAGAGTTAACATATACTAAAGTTTTTTCTTGTTTTTTTAAAGATTTTATTTATTTTTAGAGAGAGGGGACATTTATTTATTTTTGTTTAGAGGGGACAGGAGGGAGAAAGAAAGGGGGAGAAACATCGAAGTGTGAGAGATATATTGATTGGTTGCCTCTTACATGCGCCCAGTTGGGGACCTGACCCACAACCCAGGTGTGTACCCTGAGTGGGAATTGAACTGCCGGCCCTTTGGTTCACAGGCCCGCATTCAATCCGCTGAGCCACACCAGCCAGAGCAAGCTTTTTCATATTAATACAATATAGTTATTTCAGCCTCTTTAATCTACATAATAGTTTTTTTAGGATTCATCTTTATTCTGTATAATTTCAGGTCTTTGCATCTGTAATGAAGGATATTAAAGAAGGAGACAAGAATAGTAGTCCTGCTCTGAAAAGCTAATCTTCAAAATTAACAGACTAATTGGAATATAAATGTGTTTTTTGATGCAAGTTGTTTGTTTCCTATGTAAAAAGCATGGAGAAATCTAACAGAATCAAGATGTGGAAAACTGCTGATTTGGAAGTTTGTGACTGAAGTAAATGAAATAAGTAATCTATTGACAGTATTTTAATAAGATAGTATTTTGTAGGCAGAGGTATTTACAAAGGAAAAAGTTTAAGTGATTTGGAGTGAACAGTAATGCAATAAAATTTTTTAACAGCTTTGGAGATACTTCAAATTTTTATAGCATCTTTTCTTTTTTAACAGTTACCATAAAGGCACTTTGGAGGTCAGAGCAGGATTGTTAAATACTACTTGTTTAACTTCCAAAATACTATTTGGAAAAATACCTTAGTACAGATATTGTCTGTCTCTAGTTCTGACCTTTTTAAGATATTATAGACCAAAAGTAAGCAACTTTGGTATAAATTATATAAGTTACTGAAGTTGTTTATCTTCATACACTGACTGGGGCAAATTTTGGTTATTCGGAAACTGGAAATACTTGGGAAATTGATTTGCATTTGTTTAGATTTTTTTCTACAGTATCCTATTTGTTTTTGAAGGGAAATTGTTTTTTTCCCTTAAGGAATTCCTAGGACTCAAAGAATTTTAGACTTTCTGTTTCTAGTCTAAAAAAATTGTTCATCTAGTAATTTAAAAAGCTAACTGTTTGAAGGAAAGTTCTTTGCACTTTAGTGGACTGAAGACTTGATTTGGGGAGTATGTCCATAAATGTAAATGAGATTTTTCACTGGTAAGATTAAAAAGTATGAATTCTGACAGTTCTTAAATAGCATGCTACTTGGCAAGACTTGGAATTTCTTTCACTATTTGTAGAAATGAAATTTGTTAATTTCAGTTTGAAATTTGAAATCTTAATATGTAGCCAAGTCCATGACTTGTAAAATAATATGCATAATTTTCTAATCAATGGAAATAAGAGTAAAAGAAAAAGATCAAATGAACTTTTTTCTAATGAGTCTAACTTTGATGGTATAGTGGATAAAGAGATGATTAATTATTGGTAAATTGACATTAAATTTATTATAATATGTTTAATTTTTAAACCTAAAATAAATCACTTTAGTATTATGAGTGATGTCTATATAACATGCTATTTGGTTAATAATTAGATTTATAGTGTGCTTTTATGTTGCAGTTTGGTTTGAAACAACACTTAAGCACACTCTTTCTGTTAGTGGTATATTGTCTTCAATCTAACAGGCCTGAGAACCTTGTTAGCGTAGTGACTGCCTCTTTAGGAGTATGGGACCAGATGTGCCCATATATTTTTACCCCATGGGTCATTCTAACCTAGGGACCACTATTGGAACCCTCAGAAGTTAACTCCTGTCATAGGAGCTTGCTTAATGGAAACTAGTAGTATAATGAAATATTGAGGGAGTGCCCAGGGTCTTAATAGGTTTTACAGTAACATTTTGACTCTGGTAACTACTTCCTTCATGTTTGTGACCTTGATAGAAGAACTGTAAGCCCTGGCAGTAATCTCATTGAGGTTATACTGCCTGCCTGAATTTAATCTTCCTTTTGTGTACTTCCTTCCTGAGTTGGACCTAAATTACTCTATTTCTTTTTCTCATTTTTATTATTGTACAGTTTCTTTACCTTTCAAGTATAAATGTGTATATAAAATGTAAATACAAGGAATTCACTAAAAACCACTATTAACAATTACTGTGTAAATAAAACATATAAGCAGAGTAATTACTTGAAATGAGTCTTCATTACTTTGGGGCTATCTGTTTATTTTACCACATTTGGAGAAAAAAGGAACAAACATTTTTATTGCCAAATTTCTCTTCCAAGGGATACATAGGCCTTCAGCCTCTTGAGACTGACAGTACTGGCAGCTAAGATACTATACTGTATCTTCCCTCCAACCTCCCATACAGGCAGTATGGGGTGATTCACGTAGAATACTAACTTTTTCTGCTGTCCTCAAGGTGATGTCAATTTAATATGGTGTTTCATTTTGTCTGCTTAACATATATGTATTTCTCACTTCATTGTTCTTTTAGCCCTGGTCTGTATTGTGTTAAGTGCTACTAGAAAATTCCAATAACTAACATAGCTTTTTAAAGGTACATAACATAATCATAGTTTTTGCTGATTTCTTTTGCACTGATGACCATATAATGTTAATGATTCAGTATACTTGACTTTACAAAAGTTAGTTAGCATTTGCAAAAGGGCACTGAAGTTTCAAAGCCTCTGACTTCGAGATGACAGTTTTCATTGTAACTGAGGAACTGATGCTGTTTTTATCTAGAAAAGTCAACTTTTTTAGAGTCTACACTGTTGGAGGTATAATTCTAAAGCATGCAATCATGGAATAATTTATCTTACTTCATAATGCCATATGGCTTATTTTGATTATTCATATCATATTTTTGTTTGGAAAAGAGAATTATTTTGTATTCCATGAGTATATTCAAACAACAGAGATTGGTATAAAAGAAGCAAAAAAATATATGAGGTAGCATTGGAAAATTAGATTTTAATTTGCTATGACTAGTTGTCATAGTGTCAGAAAACAAAGTCTTGAGTTGGGGGGAGGGAGTGATTTTTGTATTGAATTCATATTATTTTGAATGAAAGCAGTATCCAAAATATGAATTCCCAAATATAGTCAGACTTCATTAATTAGAACATTACTGCTTCATAATATGTAAAAACAAGCAAAAAAATTAGGTAGTTTTTTAAAAAGATTTTGGGGAAACCAGCCACTTCTGAGAGAGAGGAAAGCCTTGGCCTTTAAAAATGTTTTTTGCTTACTAGAGGGTTAATTGTAACAGAAGTTAATTGCTTTGTACTTTGATGAATGCACAAACATTTGTTAAGTTCTGATTGTGTACCAAGCACTGAGTCTTAATATTTTAATAGGCTACATATAAGTTAACAGGCTTGAAAAGTTAGCAAAATTGCATCTTTCTGAACATTCCACCATTCATGTTGATCTTCCCTTGATTCCAAATAATGAGGTTTTACTATGTGTATTTCATTCTGTTGGTTGGGTTTATTTTTTAATAAACACCAGAAGGAAATTTGAATTTTAAAAATTGCAGTGCGGAAGTGTTTCATTTGCTGAACATTTAAGTAAACAATACTTTCATGATTTTATTTAAGGTGAAATGACTTTTGTACAATTGCAATGTATTTGGAAAATCACTTTTGTAATGAAATTGTAAATAATAAATACAGACAGTATATAAAATTGACAACAGTGGTATATATACATTTGTTCTCATTTTTCATCTTCAAGCATAATACTATGCACTTGGTAGTATAAAAGCAGAAAGTAAAACTTTTAAGTTTTTCTTGACTAGGCAGTATTAATAATCAGTATTGTAAGTAGATGATTTATTTTGATTATCACCTTGTAGGGTAAGTGGAAGCAGTCTGGCTTTTTGGCCCAAGTGTCTGGGTAGCTAAGGGAAACAATGTTCACATACCCTTGGAGGGGCCTGATAACTAGTGTTCTTATAGCCTTGAGACTGGGTCCAATAAACTGTTCCCATAACATGAAGTGAGCTTACATGTGCAGAATTCTGTTACATTATGTAATGTTCTGGCAGTTTTCCAGCTTTGTTCCCCTCTAGTACTTAAATAGGTAGGAACTCCCTGCTGCCAGGGGGATGATGATGAGAGACATGCAAGGGGACAGGTGCTACAATGAGTGCCATGCTGGGGAGCAGGGGCTACAACATGAGACATGCATATAGACACTCAGTTTGCAGAGTGCGTGGCTCGCCCACCCATGAATAAAGGCATGGCAGACATCTCAACAGCTCTGTGAATATTTTTCCATCTGCATGAATACCATGAAGGTGCCTGGCCTTGAAGGGTGGCAATACAACTGGCATAGTTGGCAGGATTCATCACAGAATGCCATAGAGCAGGCACCCCTGGAGGGGGGCTTGGAGTGGCCCATCACAGGCAGGTGGTATTTGGTGGCAGGACTCCTGGAAGCTTGGCCTCCCACCCCATCACTGGCCCTATGTCACGGGCACACCCAACACAGTGGAGAAAGCCCTGTGGGTGGTGGGGAAGACCCTAGAAAAGCTCAGTGCCTCTGCAGCTGTGGGGGCCATGGGCTGGGTGTTTCCTTCAGCTTTGCAAGCTGAGATGGAGACTATGCTTTAAGACAGTGAAGTCCCAAGAGCCCCAAAAGGGAGCAGAAGCCCTGAAGGCTGAAGAAGAGGAGATTGCACTTCCTGACACTGCGAAGTTACGCAACCTCCGAGGCAGAGAAAAAAGGCCTTGAAGGCTTAAGTCTGTGGATCCTTTTAGAACCTGTGAGCTAAATGGGCATGTGACACAGGAAGGCTTTGGATGGGGTTTGTGGCAGTGATCGGAATGGCTTCCATCAGCCCTTGGGTTTCTGGTCTCAACTATGGAAAGGAGGAGCAGAGGTACCGTACTCTTTGATTGAAAAGCAGCTGGCTGTAGTTATGCTGCCCTGTTGGCCACAGAGGCCATAACAGGAACTGCACCAGTTAGGACCACGTATCCCATTGCAGGGTGGGTCCAGGACGGGATGGCCAAGCCTTGTAGTGGGATGGTTCAGACGCCCATGCGGACTAAGTGGGGGGCTTATCTGCAGCAAAGGAGTACTCTGTCCACTAGCCCTTTGTGGGCTGAACTACAGGAAGTGTTAGGTTTAGTTATCTATGTAGATGAGAAATCTACTGTTCCTGTCCCTATAGAGGAAGTAGAAACTAGCCCCTTCTGGGAGGGGCAGGCACCCATTCCCTCAGATGCATGGTACACTGATGGATCCAGCCAGGTCCAGCCTGCTATGTGGACTGCTGTGGCTGTCCAACCAGAAACAGACTATCTGGTTTGACACAGGTATGGGGCAAAGCAGTCAATGGGCTGAACTCCATGTTGTTTGGATAGTGGCGGTCAATGAAGCCCTGCCCCTGACTATTGCACTGAGAGTTGGGCAGTGTACCAGGGGCTAACATTATGGATCCGTACATGACATGCAAATAAATGGATGGTTATGCATAGACCATTGTGGGGACAGGCTTTGAGGCAAGACTTATGGGAATTAAGCCACCAGAAAGAAATCACTTTAAATCATGTTACTAGACATGCATCTCTTGCTTCCCCTGGGAATGATGAGCCTGATATTCTAGCCAAGGTGCAGTGGCTAGAAATGGTACCTGCCAGTCCCTCAGGAAGGGAAGTAGCCCAGGGGCTACACTGTCGCCTCTTACATGCTAGGCAGAAGACCATGTGGGCCACTATCAAAACTTGGGGGTTACCTGTTACCTTAGCAGAGGTACAAGAAGCTTGTGAGACCTGTGTTGTTTGCTCATGAGAGCATCCCCAAAGGGCTGTGGGAACTTCTGGACAGGTAGTGCAGGGATGGGTACCACTAACTGAGTGGTAGGTGGATATAATTGGGCCCCTAACTAGTTCAAAGGGATATACATATGCTATTACAGGTGTGGACACGGCCACAGGATTTTTAGCTGCTTATCCCACACAGCACCCAAATCAGAAAGCCGTGATTGGTCTGCTGCACTGGAGCAGTTATGTGCTGCTTATGGGTAACCCCTAATCATTGAAAGTGATCAGGGAATGCATTTTACTGGGGCCTTGGTACAATAGCGGGCTCAGGACTTGCAGATTGACTGGAAATTTTATGTAGCCTATCATCCCCAAGCTGCTGGAACGATTGAATGGAACAATGGTTTCTTAAAGCAGAGCCTGCGAGTTGCAGCTGTCATCCCTATGCTGAGGGGTTGGACAAAATTCTTGTGGACTGTCCTCCAGACTCTAAATGACAGGAGTCAGAAGAGGGGCCTGACTCTGGTGAAAGTGTTATTCCATGGGACTGCTGCTCCAAGTCAGCTGCAGGTACAGACTACGGATACCTTGCTGAAACCAGGCATGGGAAAATGGGAATATTCTCCTGCCTTCTCCAGAAGGCCTGGAGCGAGGACAAACAGCCACTTGGATATGACCTTGAGAAATCAAAGCCCCGCACAAACGCTGGGTGGCTCTTGTTGCCCCTTGGGGTTAAGGGGTGGAGAGAGGTTTACAAATAGTGCCCTGGATGATTGGGACATGGCCCCCAGTCTTAAAGGTGACATATCTACTAGTCTAGTCGGCGGGGGGCTCTGCCTGCAGCCCTCCACCCCCCAGCCACCACAGATGAGAATAAGTCTACCAAGACATGATCTGCTTGGGGAGGAAAGGTGGCTGATCTCTCAAAGGAGAAGGGCTAAGAGTCTTTTTCTCAATGGGCTTTTACTGGGTTCAATTTGACACAGAAATGCAGGTAAAGCTCATCAATCATTTTCAGGCAGCAAGGATCAAACAATAGATAACATACAAAGAACTACAAGGGCTTATTCTGAGCCAGGGTCCGTTAGCTAAAGGGCTACAAAACTTTGGGAAACAAACTCATATCCTGCTCAGACCCTTATCAGAAAATTGAGAGCATTCTTAGTAAAGCAGGTTTCACAAGATTTTATGCATTCCTTCCTAGGCCTGATTGCCCTGGGGAACATCCTGTTCCTGCCCAGGGCTGCACCACATTGTTTCAGGCTTAAGTCAGATGGGGGAAGTAAGGCAGCCAAGAGACTAGGAGACTTCTTGCAGACAGAATGAGGACTCGGGCTATGTCAAAGGCAAGGGGTGAGAGTCCATCACCCCCTTTTTCTATAGCCCCCCAAGTCCTTCCTTGAGGGTGCCTGTAACTATGCCTGTCTTAGGTCATCCATCCCTTGAGGAATCTTACCCGTCATTGGCTAACCAATCATGCACTAGGGGTCAGGCAGGGTCAAGTAAAAGGGGCAGAAGGGGTGCCCCTGACAGGGAGATAAGCTTTTTCTCCTTAGTGGCTTATGGACCCAAGGTTGGTCACTCAGCCTTAGCCATGGGGAGGTTACAGCTTCTGAAACCAGGCAGGGCCAGCAGACCATGAAATGCTTCTTTATGGCACCTTTGTGATTCCCCTATGACCCTTTATGAATTCTCCCCTGTTACTGCAAATAGATGCTGAACCCCCAGTTGAGAAACAAAAGGTCTAGTGTTCATGCCCAGGAAGACCCCCTCTGCCAGCCACTGTCTTATCGGCTGACTAGAAGCTGGCTTGTATATTGCCAGAGGGACATGACTTGCCTTTACTGGTACCTATAATTACTTTGTCTCTTCGCCCTTAGAGTGCAAGGTAACATCTTAGTGGACTGGGTTCATACCTATGCCTCAGTGGCTAACCAATCTGCGTTCTGGGTCTGCACTGAATTCCCCTGAGCATGTTGACTGGCCTCCCATGGTACATCTCTCCTATTTCTGTCTCAAACTGGACTTGGCTTCAGAACCAGTGGAACAGCTAACATCCCTTGTAAAATGCTACCTGGACTGACATCTATGCTGGGGAGAAGCAGTGGTATGACTGGCCCAGGCTGTTAAGCGGCCACTCCATATGGGATGGCTTGGGGTGGCTCATAGCTGAGGCCGTGGAAGCTGGCTGGACCAGTGCCCTTTTGTATTGAGAACTCCAAAGGATAAGCCCAGGGGGGCTGAACTCCAACAGTTCTGTGTCAGACCCATGTTCTTGGACATTGCTGGAAGGTGCAGAATGGTGCAAGGGCTACAGTTCCCCCTGAGACCCTCTAGGTGGGTGGCTCACATGAGTGGCCTTACTCGTATGGGAATTGGACTGGCCATGTACCTAGGGGTGACCTGATTACCTGTGTTTTGGCTGTATGTGGTTGAAACTTGTATGGCTGCTGCTGCAGTGCTTGTGTTTTGCTTGCTTGTTGCTGTAGCCTGTACTGTTGTTGTGGGTTATGGGTGCAGAGCTCTGCCCTCCTCACCAAAGAACCCTGCAGAAGACATCCTCGAGTAGATTGTAATGTAAGGAGCCCAGAAGGGGTGGATTGTAGGGTAAATGAAGGTAATCTGGCTCAGGTGTCTGGGTAGCTAAGGGAAACAGTGTTCCCATAATCTTGGAGGGGACTGATAACTAGTGTTCTTATAGCCTTGAGACTGGGTCCAATAAACTGTTCCCATAACATGAAGTGAGCTTACATATACAGAATTCTCTTATGTTATGTCATGTTCTGGCAGTTTTCCAGCTTTGTTCCCCTCTAGTACTTAAACAGGTAGGGACTCCCTGCTGCCAGGGGGATGATGATGAAAGACATGCAAGGGGACAGGTGGCACTCTGGGGAGCAGGGGCTACAACATGAGACATGCATATAGACACTCAGTTTGCAGAGTGCGTGGCTCGCCCACCCATGAATAAAGGCATGGCAGACATACCAACAGCTCCATGAATATTTTTCCATCTGCATGAATACCACGAAGCTGCCTGGCCTTGAAGGGTGGCAACACACACCTAAATCCCATGACTTTTAATTTTAGCATCTATATTCTTAAGAAACTTTGAAAAGGAATTAATTTATTTGATTAAAACTCCTGTGGATTGTAAAAAGCTTTGAATGCTGTGTTTAGACTTTAACCTGAGAAGATAAACTGGAAAGTGAAAGTGTTTGTTCTATTATTAATACTAAGTAATTTTTAAATAAATTGTGCTGCAAGAAGGTAATTTTTCATCACTTTGTGGTAATATTTCTTATGATTTGATTTTTGAATCCACTTATGGAAGCACTTGAAAATGAAGCAATTCTCATCAAACTTTTTAAAAATATATTTTATTGATTATGCTATTACAGTTGTCCCATTTCCCCCCCTTTATTCCCCTCTGCCCTGCACACCTCCTCCCACCCACATTCCCCACCTTTAGTTCCTGTCCGTGGGTCATACACATAAGTTCTTTGGCTTCTACATTCCCTATAGTATTCTTAACTTTCCCCTGTCTGTTTTCTACCTACCACTTATGCTACTTACTCTCTGTACCTTTTCCTTCTCACTCCCCTGCTGATAACCCTCCTAACCCTCCGTGTGATCTCCATTTCTGTGGTCCTGTTCCTGTTCTAGTTGTTTGCTTAGTTTGTTTTTGTTTTTGTTTTAGGTGTGGTTGTTAATAACTGTGAGTTTGTTGTCATTTTAGTGTTCACATTTTTTATCTTCTTTTTCTTAGATAAGTCTCTTTAACATTTCAGATAATAAGAGCTTGGTGATGATGAACTCCTTTAACTTGACCTTATCTGAGAAGCACTTTATCTGCCCTTCCATTCTAAATGAGAGCTTTGCTGGATAGAGTGATCTTGGATGTAGGTCCTTGCATTGCATGTTTTGAATACTTCTTTCCAGCCCCTTCTTGCCTGTCAAGTTTCTTTTGAGAAATCAGCTGACAGTGTTATGGGAACTCCTTTGTAGGTAACTGTCTCCTTTTCTCTTGCTTTTAAGATTCTCTCCTTATCTTTAATCTTGGCTAATGTAATTATGATGTGCCTTGGCGTGTTCCTCCTTAGGTCCAAGTTCTTTGGGACTCTCTGAGCTTCCTGGACTTCCTGGAAGTCTATTTCCTTTGCCACATTCAGGAAGTTCTCTTTCATTATTTGTTCAAATAAGTTTTCCATTTCTTGCTCTTCCTCTTCTCCTTCTGGTGCCCCTATGATTTGGATGTTGGAATGTTTAAAGATGTCCTGGAGGTTCCTAAGCCTCTCCTCATTTTTTTGAATTCTTGTTCTTTCATTCTGTTCTCGTTGAATGTGTCTTTCTTCCTTCTGGTCCACACTGTTGATTTGAGTCCCAGTTTCCTTCCTGTCACTCTTGGTTCCCTGTACATTTTCCTTTATTTCACTTAGCATAGCCTTTACTTTTTCATCTGATTTATGACCATATTCAACCGATTCTGTGAGCATCCTCTTTACCAGTGTTTTGAACTCTGCATCTGATAGGTTGGCTATCTCTTTGTTGCTTAGTTGTATTTTTTCTGGAGCTTTGATTTGTTATTTCATTTGGGCCATTTTTTGGTGGGGGGGTCTCTGCTTGCTGGTTATGTAATAAGGGACAGAGCCTTAGGTATTCACCAATTTTTGCTGCATTGTGACACTGTATGTGGGGCAGAGGTTTGAGAGGAACAATGCCCCTTGCTCTGCTCTCTGCGGGTTTTCAGTTACTTCCCCTGCTACCTACAAGCAAATTGGGCCCTTCTGGCGCTGATTCCTGGGTCGGTGGGTTTGTGTATTAGAATGTTATAGGACCTTATGGGTCTCTCCAGTGAACTCTCCAACGAACTCTCCTGTGAGGCCAGGTGTTTCTCCTGCTGCTGCCTCAACCCCCACAGGTGTTTTCAATCAGAGGTTTGAGGCTTTATTTCCCTGAAAACCCTGAGTTGCGAAGTCTGTCTCACTCCCCAGTTGTTCTCCCGGTTTATCTGTACTCGAATGTGGGATTGCTCAGTCCACAATCCGCCGCCTCACTGGGTCCGCCAGCTGCTGCCTTGCCCACCAGCTGCCACTTTGCCCCTCCCAGTCTGCCAGCCACCACCTTGCCTGGAGTCCTCTCTACCCAGCTTCCCATCTCTGCCCCTCCTATCGGTGTGGATGAATGTTTCTTCTTTAACTCTTTGCTTGTCAGACTTCCATACAGTTCGATTATCTGGCAGTTCTGGTTGTTGTTGTTGTTGTTGTTTTAATTTGTTGTCCTTCTTTTGGTTGTGGGAGGAGGTACAGTGTGTCTACCTATGCCTCCATCTTGGCCGGAAGTCTCTCATCAAACTTTGAATCATATGGTTTATGACCTTTTAAAAGATCATAAATTCTGTCATTTACTTACCAAGACCCTCTTGTGGCATTCCTCATAACAAAAATCCATTCTTTACCCTGCTCTACAAGGTCCTAGCTGTTCTGGCTTCTGCCTGTCTCTACAATTTCAACTACTACTAAACTTCATTAACTCAGTTCTAGGCCTGATGGATTTCTTGTCCTTTCTCAATCTGCCAACCTTGCTGTTTCCTCTGTAATGTTTTTGCCTAGGACTTTGCGTGACTTATATTCTTTTTCATTCAGGCCCCTGCTTAATGTTACTTCCTCAGAGTCTGGTTTTCTGTAAATATCTCTGTCATTATCATAACCTTACTTTGCTTCATATTTCCTTATAATATCTATTATCACTAGCTGACAGTGTTTTCTATAGTTGTTTGTATATTGTTTTCACTACAGTGTAAACTCTGAGGTCAGAAATACTGTGTCATTTAAATTTTTTTAAAATTTTTACCCAAGGACATATTTTTCCATTGCTTTTAGAGAGAGAGACAAAAAGGAGGGGGAAGAGAAACATTGATGTGAGAGAGAAACACCAATTGGTTGCTCAATTGTTTGCTTCCTCCTTTGCATCCCAATTGGGGATCAAACCTGCAATCTGGGCCTGTTCCCTGACTGGGAATAGATTCAATGACCTGTTGGTCTACTGTAGAACACGTCAACCAACCAAGCCACACCAGCCAGGGCTCTTCTTCTTTTTCTTTTTTTAAAATACTTCATTTATCTTTTTTTTAATTTATTTTTTACTTTTTTTTTTAATCATTGTTCAAATACAGTTTTCTCCTTTTTATTCCCAATCCAGTCCCCCCTCCTACCCTCCCCCATTTATCTTTTTTAGAGAGTGGGGGAGGGAGGGAGGGAGAAAGAGACAGAGAGAAACATCAATGTGTGGTTGCCTTTTGTGTGCCCCTTCCTTACCGGGGACCTGGCCTGCAACTCAGGCATGTGCCCTGACTGGGAATGGACTGAGCAATCCTTTGATTTGCAGGCTGGCACTCAATCCACTGAGCCACACCAGCCAGGGTCGTTGTCTTCTTTTTTTTTTTTTTAACTGCTGAATTGCTAGTGCCCAAAATAGTGCTTGGCACTACCCATGATGGATCTAGGTAAATAGGTTGTTTTTATTTCGACCATTCTTCAGTAAACTTGTATTTAGAATATTTCTATTAGAGAGATTATTCATTTAACTAGAAACTCAACTCAAACATTTTTAAAGGTTGGGTAGAAGAGAATGAAATAGGAATATCTGAAAAATGAGGGGGAAATGTCCTTCCCTAAAGGAGTGTCTGATAGTGTTATGTGGCAGTGAGGTTGAGATTAGAACTGAGATGTCTTAGCTCGGTATCTCAGTTGGTTGGAGCATCATACGGATACACCAGGGTTGTGGGATGATCCCTGGTCAGGGGTCAACCAGTGAATGCATGGATGGGTGGAACAACAAATTGATATTTCTCTCTCACTCTCTCCCTTCATTTCTCTCTCTCTCTCTCTCTCAAATTAGTAAACAAAGGTTTTTAAAAAAGAGATGTTCATTAAATTTCACATCATGTAGGTTATTGATTTCCTTAGTTATATTGGTGTGTTTTGACTGGGTCAGCCGGACAAGTGGTTGAAGAATCAGTGGGAGGCAGGAAAATTAAAGATCGCTAATGTAGATAAATCTAAAGTTAGCTGTAAAAAGGAAAAGAGCAGATAATAAATTGGTGGGAATAGAGATTGCCTCTTAACTTTTTTTTAAGATGGAAGAGATTTGAGTATTTAAATGTGAATGGAAAGTGTTAAGTAAAGGTTTAAGAAATAGAATGGATAATGTGTAATCTTAAGATTCCTGAATGGGCTGTAGGGGGATGGATCCAGAGCATAACTGGAGGGAAAGTGGAAAAGGTTTTCAGATGCAGGTGGGTTTGTAAATCTGGTGTTAGGAATCTGAAAGGAGAGTTCTTTTAGCTATTGTTTAGTGTTCGAGGTAGGCAGAAAGTGGGGTCATCTGATGTAAGCGAGAGGGAGCATTTTGTTTTTTTGGATTTTTTTTCTACTTTTACGATGGGATGAATGGTGAAGTCATTAATATGAAAGGATTCTAGAAGAGGAAGACATTTAGTATGAGTAGGGGAAAATAATGACATATAACATCTTAGAAGAAAATATCAGTGCCTTATCTGGATGGTCTTCCTCTTTTTGTGGCACTCCCCCTTGCCAATTTTGCTTCAATCATACTGCCCTTCTAATAATCTTATTCCTGTTTTAGTTCCTTTGTACGAGCTGTAGATTCTTGGACTGCTCGTGGACCATCTCTGTGACAGCTGACTGCTGGACATTGATTCTCACCTTAAATGTCTGTCACTTCCTCAAATAACCTGATTACCCAGTCTCAAATAACTACCCAGTTAGGCTGAACTGCCACCTAATATTTTGCAGAGTATGTCTCACATACTCCCTCCCACACACATTTAGGTAAGTTCCATAGCAACAGGAATCTTGTCTGTCTTGTTCATTGCTATTCAGTTAGAAAAGTTTCTAGTGCCCAGGAGACATTTAAATGTAGGCCCTTAAATAGAAGTGAATGAACTAAAGTTGAAGATGTGCATAATGGCAAACCGAGGTCGGGAAATGCAACAGTGCACTTCATGTTGACAAGTATAGGGCCAGATGTTACATGAAATGTCTGTCCTTTGAGAGTCAATGAAATTGCCTTGAACTCTAGCTCATGGGTGTTGGGGCAAATTTTCCTCAGTCTGTCTCTGATGAATTAGAAGGGAGATTGTCAGACTTTATCTGAGCATAAAGCCTGTATCGTAGTTGCTACAAGGAGCAAAGTAAATAGAGAAAAATAGCAGACTGAGGAAAAATTTGGAAAGTGGGCCACATTTGAATTCAAAAGAAGGAACAAGGAAACATTTTTCAATACATTAGGGAAAAACTCCTTCAAAGCAGTATTTCAAAAGTCAGGAAGGAAGAAATTTTGGACAGTAGTTTGATGAAGGTCAAAAATCTTATGTAAAGTGAGACTGGTAGCTATTGTCTTTGACTAGAATGAAATAGTATTTAAGAGTGATTATTAACTGAGGCTACATTTTATTTTAAAATAGTACTGAATTATAGGAAAGTGACTTGATTTTGGATGGTGAACACAATAAAGTATACAGATGATGTATTATTGAACTGTATACTTGAAACATAATTTTATTAACCAATGTCATCCAAATAAATTCAATAAAAATAAAAAAAAATACTGAACGAGGAGTCAAAAGACCTGAGTTTGACTCCTGTTTTATCCGGAAGTGACTGCAGATTTCTGGAGAAGCCAATTTTTCTCTAAGCATCAGTTTTTTTCACTGTAGGGTAGGAATAAAAATAATCTTTGCTAATCTCTGTTATGAAGGTTGCTACAGATGTGCATTGTAAATCCATAGATTTTGTACAAATTCAATTGTTATAATTGTGGGAGTCAGAAATGAAGGAAACAGGTAGTTAGTTACATGGCAGGCATACCATAAATTCTGAGGTAGGGGGAAGGGGAAAACAGGAACTTGTTAGAAGGGTTGCAGACATGAAAGCAGGGAAGGGACTGAAGGTTGAAGCCACCAGAGACAAGAAAAACCCTGTGCACACTCTAATTATTGGCATATTGAATTCCTAAATCTTGCTTTTCTACCGGCCTCAACGCTTGGTTTATCACTGCATTCATTTCTCTCTTATCCTGAAACAACTTTCTTGAACTCTACCTTATTCTTGATTTGCTATTTTTCTCTGCCACCCCACCCACAAAAAAAGGTCTCTTCTGGGTCCTTTTGGGGAATTTTCACTCAAAATGTTGATTGCGGATGGCAGGCGAGCTTGGCAATATTTGTTTCTGACATCCTCACGTGGGTACTCTTACATATTTACTACCTAGAAGGATCATCAGTTTGCGGAATTTAACCACATCAGCCAGTGTGTGCAGATACCTTGCAAAACTATTAAGAGCGCTATTAAAGTATCATCCAGCACGTGAGGAAACGGTTCTCCGTAGTAGGCAGACTCGCCCAGTATCACAGCTAATTAAATGCTGACTTATGCAGCACAAAGTAGTTTCCCGAAGACGGAAATCTAAATAAATGCTAACCATCGCCCAGGTGGGTTTTCTGAACCAAATCTCGCACCAAGGGAGGCTGGGGCTGGGGGTAGGGGCGGGGAGCACGAAGTATCGCGAGATGACATTGTTTCCCCGCGAAAGAGAAGCGCGCTTTTTTCCTTTCGCTGGAACTGTAGAGAAGACTCGGGCCAGCGGCAGGTGAGAGGCTGTAGCGCGGGAGCGTTGCACGTTCTGAGAAGAGGAGACTTTGTACGGCAGTGTGTGTCCAGCCATGCCCGCTCAACAGCCCAAAAGCAGCGACGGTGAGTGAGGAGAACCTTTTCTCTGGGTACGGGCGGTGGCCTCCTGGGCGGAGGGGACCCCAGCATGGAAGCCGCAGCCGAAACTGTGAGGGAAAAGCTTACCCCAGGCATTGAATGCGGAGAAAAAGGAGTAGGAAGCTGTTAAGAGTGAGTTGGGGGTGCACGATGTAGGAGATTTTACATGGGAGAGCTGCATTTTCCCGAGCTCCCCAATTTGTAAGCTGGGGTCCAGGTGACTTGTTGACATAGTGAAAAGCTGTGGCGTCTCTTCGGAGGTGCCGCAGGCGTCTCTCCATGAGTGTTAGACGTTTGTCTCGAATGCATCTGGGAAGGAGGGAGAGGTTTTTATGTGGGAGCTGAGTAATTGGTAAACTTTTTTAAAACTGCAACTTGGAAGCCTTCTTCCTCCCCAGGGCCCCTGGCTCCTGAGAAGGTTGAAGAGCCGGAGCCTGCCGTGATTACCCCAGCCATGCTAGAGGAGGAAGAACAGCTTGAGGCTGCTGGGCTTGAGAGGGAGCGGAAGATGCTAGAAAAGGTAACTTCAGGAATGAAGTTTGTCGACCTTAAAGCCAGTGGTAACCTGATGCTTCTTCCTCGGGGGTGTGGTTTGGGATCCTCGGTTTCCCCAGTCTTTTTTTTTTTTTTTTCCAATAAACTTTAAAACGGACTATGTTATTCATCCTGTGTATGTTTACAGATACTATCTTTCAGAAATTTTTGCACGTACTTTGCAGGGTGCCTCAGTGAGAGGGAATTTTGGAGTATAACGGGGCCTCATCTCTCTCTGAAGTGAGCATTTCAAGTTGCTTGGTTAGCTGTTATAATTCTTCCGAAGTTGATAGTTCTTTCGGCGCAGTTTTCCACCTAAGTGTTCGACTTGCTTTTTTGTTTTCTTGGACTGCTTCTAGGGAAGATTCTTAAGGTTAAACTGTAGTGTGCTTTGTTCCGTAAATTGCTATACTTGTGGTTTTCACGCATGCGGTATCTATTCTGTAGGTTACTAAAAGAAGTTTTAACCTTTTGAAAACTCAATTCTGAAATACATTTCCCTTCAATAATGAAGTCCCATCCTCCTGCTTAATTTCTGCATGTGCAAGAAAAAGAATGCTGTCTAGCCACCACCTCTTACCTACTGCCTAATAAGTGATTGTGTTGTAATTCACTTAGCCCTCCCAATATTATGAGGATATAGGTACTTTTGATACCTCTATTTACATAGGACAAAACTCAGGTGCTTGAGGGCCACACACTGATGAACTCAGATTGGAACCGTGCCTGTCTCAAGAGTCCGTGTCCTTAACCCTAGACCCTGCTAAGGAAATACACATTCGAGTTGAGTTCATTCCCTGGAATTACAGAACTACTTATATTGTGAAGTAATGCACTCCAAAGATAAGTAATGAATCAGATGGTTCCCTGTAGTTTTATGTCAACAGCAATGATTTTTCGTATTGTTAATTCCTCATGCGCATTTGTTGCGAGGCACTGTTCTGAATGCTCTAGGTATATCTACTCATTGAATCCTCATCTATTCTATAAAATAGGTATTGTTGTTAAGCTAGGTTACTGGTAACCATACTAGTTTAATTACTAGTATAAACCACTATTTTTGTTTAAGTGTTCTGTGAAGTAGGTTCTCTTTTCACCTCATTTTACAGGTGAGGAAGCTGCAGCACTTACAGGTGGCCTAGGTCTCCACAGCTAGTAAGTGGCAGAGCCAAAGTTGTAATGTCGGCCATGAGGTTCCAGAGTTCATCACATGAATTCTTTTTTAACCACTCTGCTATACTTTCACGCCAGTAGTACGGATTCTTCTATTACTGAACATCCTAGTTGACCATAATGTTAACAAATTGTATTTTTTTTTAAACTCCTCACTCGAGGACATAGTCACCAATTTGAGAGAGACATCTATGTCGGAGAAATGTTGATCAGTTGCCTCCTGCATGTGTCCTGATTGGGGATAGAACCACCTTAAGGTTTTCGGGGATGATGCTCCAACCAATTGAGCCACCCGACCAAGGTGTTAACAAATTTTAATATAATGGGGAGGTTGACCTTGAATCACCTTCCCTCTTTCTCTGAATTTCCAGAGTACTTTATTCACAGTATTAGCATTACTTTTTTGACTTTCTCACTTTGTTTCTTCAGGGCACACCACTTAACTGTTTTGTTTTTGTAGACTCTATCTAGTAATTGATAAATGTTTATTGAATTTTTAAGTATGGTAAAAAGATATTTTATAACTTATTACATAACACATATAAAAGATTACAAGAGATAAATTGTACTTTCCAGGTGAGTTTTAAAGGAATCCTGGGGCAAGTGTCTGGAATAGTATCAGCTTCAGAGTTTGTAAGAACGATAAAAACCTTCATTTTTGTGCAGCGTTTGTTCAGTTTTATAACCCATGAATGTTGTTGGGTAAAGAAATACCATTTGAAAAAAGAAGTGAAGTACAATAAGAATACATTCCCACAACGTGTTAGTATGAGGGAAGAAATATTTTCACTTGGAAAAAGATCTGTCAACATTTATGGTATTTAAGTATTAGGGATCAAAATGGAATTTGGGATCGAAATTTAAACTAGGGGAAAAATGACTTATATTTTCAGTAAAATTTTAAAGTTTTTGAACATTTTCCAATTAGTCCTAAAATTTTTTGGAATTGTTATCGTTGAGGGATAGCTAGCTTGTTTTTTTTTTGTTTTTTTTTCTATTTAAGCAGTTGTACAATTAAAATAGCAATTTTCAATCTACTTTTAGTCCCATGAATAAAGCATACTACCCATTGTAATCCAACACAAGGGTGTAATTTGCTAAAAACCTAGTTTGGTGGTCTGTGGTTACTAGATTGTCTTTTTATGTAAGTACTGAAATCGTTTAAAAATTTTTTAAATTAATTTTTGCACTTGACATTCATAAATTATTTCCTAGGTGATTATGGAAAAAATTCTAAGTTTCTGCCTACAAGTCTTTGGAGGTCAAAATACTGTCAAAAGTAAAGATACCTTTTCTTTTCCGGAGAATACAGTATTTATGGGCATATTATTTAGAAGTACTTAAGAGAGGAAGAGCCCGCTTAAGCCTTAATGAGAAGCGTTTACTTGGCTTTAGGAGACTTGAAGGATTGTGAAGAGTCTGGACAATGACTTTGACATTCATGTGCTACTCTTACTTTTTTGAGCTTTTCACTTGCATTTCCTTTAGAAAGAAGTCATTGTTAGTCTAGAATACTGAAGAATAGCATTAATGCTGTCTGAAGTGGGGGAGGGAAAAGGTAAGAGTTAGGAGAAGTACGAGGAAATAGTTTATATAGTGTAAACTGAAATACAGTTCTCCCACCCTCAGGATTTAGGGTTGGCGTTGGCAGAGAGAATGGGTTAGACAGTGGGTAATTTATGCGCTTGGTCTTGTTGGCATATACCATCATTCTGGTCATCAATATAATGCTCCCTGTCAGGCATTCTGTGCTTTCCACAGATGGAAGTACAATTTACCTTACTGTTATAAGATAAAGTTAAGTCAAGAAAGAGTAATAGTAGATAAGATTTACTACAAAACTATTTTGAAATACTAAAGGCTGGGTTTAAAGGTTAACCATTGTCATAGTATTCTAACTATATTAATTATAATTTGTTCATAATGGCATCTTCAAAGTTTCATTTAAAAATGTATACTAATGTATAAAATTCTCTAATGTATATAATGTACAAACGTATAATTTTGAATAGCTTTTAAGATAGCCAATACATGTAAATTAGCCCAAAATAAAATTTTAAACAAATTTCAAAAGTTTAAGAATTCATTTTTATAAAGTTGTAAGTAAATCATTTCCCCATTTATAATATCCACCTCATTCATCGACTGCCTTATAGTAATTACAATGTAGCATATTAGTAATTGTAAAAGAAAGGCTGTCCTAAAGGAACTTAAAATAGAGTTTGATAAGATGTTCACAGAGATTAAGTTCATGGGTAAGATTATGGGTGATTTTTAAATATTTTTTCTGTAGTGTGCTTATATTACTTTAGTTTTTTTATTCTTAGGTGTCTCACTGTCATTGCTTTCATAATTGAAATTTATTTTGAAAGAAAAGCTACAGTGATATAATATATATGAAATATATATATATACACACACATATAAAAGCCAATATACAGTGGTGCCTAATTTATAAGGTCAAGCTTTAACCACTAAATTGAAGTTAATTAGATTATGCTATCTCTGGTCAGTGTCTCACACACACACACACACTCTGTCTTGCATGAAATTGATGGTAGGGTTTGCATATATTTGGCTTTAGTAAATGAGGACAACTCTCAGTTGATTCCCTTCAGCCTGCTTAATGCTTTACTTTGCACATTATAATGGGTTGGCAAATTATGAACTGGATTTGAGCGGTACTTGTTGCTTAAATAAGTTTTATTGGAACACAGCTGTGTTCATTTGTTTACACACTGTTTATGACTGCTCTTCTTCAAAAAGGCAGAATTGAGTATCTGCAGTACAATCCATATGAAGCTCAAATATTTAAATATTTACACTTTGACCCTATACAGAAAAAGCTTGTGAGCCACTGAACTATGCTATTTGTTGCTTTTATGTTTTCTATTTTGTGCCCTGTGCTATTCTTTTATAATACAAACTTTTATCAATGTAAAGCCACTATTGTAGATGTTTAGATATCAATAAATGGTGTGTAAAAGTAATATGCAGTAATTTTAAAAGTAATAAAGCAGAGCTTTGTAATTGGAAGTTGTACAGGGGTGAAAAAGAAAAGAAAGCTAAAAGATAAGGGGGAAACTCTGGGGAACCCAATACTCCAGGAGGAAAGAGAAAAGGCTTGTAGAAAATCGTGACTAGATTGAACGTGTTGAAAAATGTCTGGTCTAGTTTTGACAATACAGTTTTAAAATTTTGAAAGTAGATGCTCTGGTCCCACTAGTAGTGACATTTTAAAATGTAATGTTCTTTCAAATAAAACCGATACATAGTTTTTCTTTTCATATGGTTGTTTAAAACCTTAACTCCAACTTGAATTAAATATTGGCTTTCTAATTTTAATTTCAAATGTTTTTAAAAGGGACCTTTAACTTAGTAAATGCCAGTAAACATATGTACAGTGTCTGAAATTTCAGTATTTCCGTATGCAAGCTACATGTGACCAGATTGCTTCTTGAATCGAAGAATCATATTTTTCCCCCAGCTATTCTAGTTTTTGGTTTGGAAAGAAGTATTTTTAGTGAATGAATTAATATTAAAAATATTTTTAAAATAATTACATGAAATAAACCTAAAGAGCAATTATTTAGTCAGTTTTGTTAAACTTTATGTAAAAAATCAATGTATGTCAGAAAACTTGAATAATTATGGAAGTTTTCTCTTTGGATAGGCTCGCATGTGTTGGGATAGGGAGTCTGTGGATATTCGGTACCGAAGACTTCAACATTTGCTTGAAAAAAGCAATATCTACTCTAAATTTTTATTGACTAAAATGGAACAGCAACAATTAGAGGTATGTATACGTGATAGATTACAGCTAATAGCTTGCATTTTTAAAACCAGCTTTATGAGGTAGAAATTACGTGTAATAAAATGCATATTTTAAGTTTATAGTTTAATGATTTTTGACCAGTGTGGAGACTTCTGTGACCATCAGCACAATCAAGATAAAGAACATTTCCGTCATTCCCCAAAGTTAATCTTGTTTAGTAATCCTCAGGCCTGGCTGTAGGCAACTGTTAATTCTGTTTTGTCACTATAGATTAATATTCCTTTTTCTAGAATGTCATGTAAATGGGGCCACATGGAAAATAACACTCTTTGTGTCTTGCTTCTTTAGTTCAGCATATTTTTAAGATTCACTTATGTTGTTTACTCAGTAGGTCATTCTTTTTATTGCTGAGAAACAGTCCATTGCATGAACATAAATTATTTGAGATGTGTTTTATATTTTGCATTTCTGTTTCGGACACTAAGGAAATTTATTTTACAGGAACAGAAGAAGAAAGAGAAATTAGAGAGAAAAAAGGAATCTTCCAAACTTATTATGGTAATATATAGTAAGCTAAAATAGGTTATATGTGTTACCTTAAATATTGAAGAAATGCTTTTGTGTTTTTAATTGTATTGAATTTATTGGGGTGACATTGGTTAATAACATTACATAGGTTTCAGGTGTATAATTCTATAATACATCACCCTATATTGTGTTGTGTGTTCGCCAAAGTCAGGTTTCCTTCCATCGTTATTCATCTCCCCTTTACCCTCCTATCTCCGCCTAGCCCCCACCACCTAGGCAGTCACCACACTGTTTTCCATATTTTTACATACAAACGTTGAATTGATACATCACTTCTCTTTGTGTTCTTTTAACCTGATCGATCACATATTTACTTTTAACCTTTATCTGGTAATTTGTCTTTGTTACAAACTGCATAGCAACATGTAACACTTTCTTAGTATTTTAGATAAGAAAGGAAGGCTCTATCAAGTATGCCTTCATTTTATTCTGTGGACTGTACTTTATATATACAAGATTTTACTTTTTTGCCCTGGCTGGTGTAGCTCAGTGCATTGAGTGCTGGCCTGCAAACTGAAAGGTTGCAGGTTCAATCCCCGGTCAGGGAACTGTTCTTAGGTTGCTGGCCAGGGTCCAGGTTAGGGGTGTGTGAGAGGTAACCTATCCATGTTTCTCTCTTTCTTTCTCCCTCCCTTCCCCTCTCTCTAAAAGGAAATAAATAACATCTTTTAAAAAAATGATTTGACTTTCTTATCTGGGAAAAATCTGCATATTTTATACTGCAAGGCATTTTATAAATGGCCAGTACTTTTGAAGCCTGTAATTATTACTTTTTCTTCTTTGTGCTTTCAGCCTCACTACATCAACTTGTAGTGATAACAGTAATCTAGATTTGTAGCTTGTGCATAGCTTCAACAGTGGAGCAAAATTGAATTAGATAGTCATCTACTTTCAGATGCTAGAGCACTCATTTAGGGATAGCCTAAATTTTAGATGTGATCTTTTTGAAGAGTTTGTTGTGTTGTTTTTTAGAGATTTTATTTATTTAATTTTAGACCAGAACGGAGGGAGAAAGAGGGAGGGAAACATCAATGTGTGGTTGCCTCTTGCCTGCCCCCTACTGGGGACCTGGCTGGCAACCCAGGCATATGCTTTGACTGGGACTCAAACCAGCGACCCTTTGGTTCACAAGCCGGTACTTAATCCACTGAGCCACACCAGTTGGGGTATGAAGAGTATGTTTTAACATGAAGCTGTTTAATACCATAATGATGGGAAGTGTATAAAGAACAGTTGTGCTAGTGAGATGAGGAATAACAAAGCCAACATTTATTGAGTACTTATTATGTGTCAGGTAATACTCTAAACCTCACAGGTTTTTCCTTAATTCTTAAAACAGCTGTTAGGTACAGGTACTGTCATTGTCCCCATTTTATATTTAAAGAAGCTAATGCGAGGAGATAAAGTATAGTCCATCCTCCTTTGCAGATTCTGTATTTGAAAATTAGCATCATTTTTAAAATTTATTTGTAACCCCCAAATCAATATTCGTGTTTTTATGGACATTCGTATGCATGTGCTTGTGCAGAGCTTTCAAAATTTGAGTCTCCTAACACGCACATTGTCAGCTATGGTTGGTAGGAATGTGACAGCTTTATTTAAGCTGTCATATTGTAAACAAGTATCCTTTTGTGATCTGTTTAATTCTGTAGATTTTGTTGATTTTGTTGTTTAAAATGGCCCTTAGCCATATCGTGCTGAAGTGTGTTCTGGTGTTTCTAATACAAGAAGGTTGTGTTGTGCCTAATGGAGAAACTATGTGTGTTAGAAATACTTCCTTCAGGAGTTACAATGCTGTTGGCCCTGAGTACAGTGTTAACATAAATGTTAAGATAAAATAGCAACACATAAAATGGGTATTTCTTTGTTTCCTTCTTGAATTTTTATAAATATGTTTATTGATTTTAGAGAGAGGGAGAAACATTGTCTGGTTGCCTCCCTTAGGCTAGGTGTGTGCCCTGACTGGAAATTGAACTCCCAGCTTTTTAGGTTTGTTGGGACTACCCCCAACCAGCTGAGCCATACTGGCGAGAGCAACAGGGTTAATTTATGTATGGTATCAATTGATGAATATGTGACCAGAGCCTGGCAAGAACCTAGACTTGTATTTCTCATAGAAGCAGTGGTTTCATGTTCACTGATTCATTATTTTCGGTGACTTTATAGAATATAACTTGTAAATGAGAATTGATTGTAACTTGCCGAAGGCCACATATGTAATAAATAATAATGCTAGGATTATTTTCAGACTCAACACTTAGCTTCTGTACTTAACTGCTTTTATTAGGAAATTGCAAAATGCCAATAGACAAAACAGGTAGGGTATTTTTAAGTACAGTTTTTTGATTCTTAGTGTGGTTAGTGGTGATGTTAGTGTATATAGTTGATAATGTTGCAAAAAGTAGTTTTTAAAAAGTGATATAATTTGACTCAGTTGCTGATCTCAAGGACTTTGGCTTTTTAAAGAACACATAGTTACTTAGAAGATAATTTTACTGGCTTGATTGACCATTTACTCCTTACTCCAGACTGTTGATTTAATTCATCCTTCACTTTGGTCTAACTAGGTTTTTATACCAAGGTTTTAGGTTTTATCACTCCTTTGTTCTAAAGGTGCAAACCCATTAAATTCTGCCCACTCCATCCCACCAGTCCCTTTTGGTATTTTCATTTTTAGTCCTTTAACTTTGATATCATTACTTAATTTACCTTATTTCTTTTTCATTTTCCATACATGTTGTCTATTCTTTTTTTTTTTTTTTAAGATTTTATTAGAGAGAGCAGAATGGAGGGGGAGAGAGAGGGAAAGAAACATCAATGTGTGGCCTCTTGCATGCCCTCAACTGGGGACCTGGCCTGCAACCCAGGCATGTTCCCTGATTGGGAATCGAACCTGTGATGCTTTGGTTCACAGGCTGGCACTCAATCCACTGAGCTGTACCAGCCAGGGCTGTGTTATCTATTCCTAATCTTCATTTCCAACTCAGTTACAAATTGTCTTTAAACATTTCTTCCTCTCCTTTATCTTCTCACTAATATTTTGTTTTTTCAGTCAGTTTTCTTTTACTGTTCAGTTGTCTTTAACTTTTAATTTTATTGAAAATTAGTATTCCTTGCATACCATACTGGTCGAATACCTTTAAACATACATTAAATGTATATGCTTAATTTTGAAATTTCTCTTGTAAAATAAAAAAAAATTAGGTAAAGAAGAATTTTAGGGGAAAAGTAGAGGGGTATGGTTATAAATAAGAATAGTAGGGAAGTATAGGAAAATGTTATATGCATAATTAGTTCATTGTAATATGTAATACCATAGGAGTCCTTAGGAAAATAATATTCTAAATCCTTGTTCTGTAGGGTAAAAGTTCCACTGATGCAAATGAGGAGAATCCAGGTAAATTTACTTGTTCTAGTTTTGAAGAATGTGTGTTTATATTTTTATATTAATTGCAGTAAAAAATAAAATAATTTTTTTATAGTTATGAGAAAGAAAAGAGGAAGAGAAGATGAATCGTACAATATTTCAGAGGTCATGTCAAAAGAGGTAAAACTAAAGGGGGAGGGGCACATTAAGTCGATGTCAAGTAAAAATTGGGGGGTTTTAAACTACACTGAAGCTGTATGGATGTGGTTATATACTTGGCTATTGATCCTGTTAAGTGTTTGAAGGAAGAAGATGGTGATCATCTTCCTGTTTGTTAAAGGAGCATGAGCTTCGTCTAATCAGAGGTTATTACAATTTCTTGAAACCTCAAAACCTTAAGAACTTTGTTCTTGTCCCTTATGGAAGACCTGTAGGGAACTGAAATCACATACTCATTTCTAAAACCAGATCATATTTAACCTTCTAACTTTTTATCTCATAATAGAAATTAAATAGCATCTTCATTATGGTAAATCTTAAGTGTTCCTTAAACATATTTTAATGTATTACATTCTTACATTTAAAAATTCTAACTTTATTACCTAGAGAATTTTTCCTTTACCTGAAATTCAGAAATTCAATTTTTTCAGATCTTCATAGTGTCTAAAATTTTAAATTTCACATAATTACTATCTTTAAGGAAATCCCTCCCTACCCCCCTCCATTTAAAAATAATGGTCAGGACCCATTCAGTTGGTTATGGAACACATTCAGCCTGAATTTGAAAAACTATTACTGAGATTTATTGGTGTTGAACCAATCACAGAGCTATTAATTTAATTCATCAAATGTTTGTGACATATCTGCTATGGGCAAACTTTGTCCTAACTTGATAAAGTCCATCAGTAAAGGTAAAGACTGTCTGTCTAAGTTACCAGGTGACATTCAGGTTTTGCTTGTCTCTATACCCTTAGCATCTAGTAGGAACTTCAAAATCAGAATACTTTTATTCTGTATTTTCAATTTAAATTGTCTTTGCCTCTTGCTCAGGAATCCAAATTAGATGTCTATCCACAGAGGCCTAAATTGGGCTAGAGTTGGGATTATAATACTTTTGAGAGTCAATTCTTAAGTAACAGGAGTAGCCACAACGTATTCTAGAGCAGAGTTTGGAGAACTTTTCCTGTGATGGACCAGATAGTAAATGTTTTTGGCTCTAAGTAGTTTTGTGGGTAACTACTAAACCCTGAATTTGGCTTTGAAGCCCAAAAGTAGGCATGTATACTGTGTAAACAAATGAGCCTGACTTTGTTTTAATTAAACTTTATTTATAAAAACAGGTTGCTGATGCAGACTCCATCCACTGGGGTCCATATGTTGTAGATGAGACGAACAAATTCACATGGACTACAGCAGTCCTGTGGGAAAAAAGGGATGGCAAGGCCACTCTAAGAGAGAGCCCCCGACCCTTGCCTGGACAGGCTTTTATTGCTTTTCTGGGAGCATTACCTCAAGGAAGGTCTTCATCATTGTCAGGCAGTAATGATCAAACAATAGATAACATTCAGAGAACTTTGAGGGTTTATTCTGAGTCAGGGTCTGTTAGCTAAAGGGCTACAAAACTTTCGAAACAAACTCATTTCATGCTTGGACCCTTATCAGAAAATTGAGGGTATTCTTAGCAAAGCAGGTTTCACAGGATTTTATGCATTCTTTCCTAGGCCTGATTGCCCTGGGGAACCTCCACTTCCTGCCTAGGGCTGCACCACATTGTTTCAGGCTTAAGTCAGGTGGGGGAAATAAAGCAGCCAAGAGACTAGGAGACTTCTTGGAGACAGAATGAGGACTCAGGCTATGTCAAAGCTGCTGGGTGAGGGTCCATCGCCACCTTTTTCTATAGCCCCCCCAAGTCCTTCCCTGAAGGCCCTTTCGAGACTGTGCCTGTCTTAGGTCATCCCTCCCTTGAGGAACCTTACCTGTCATTGGCTAACCAGTCATCTGCCTCTGGCCAAGCAGTGTAAAGTAAAAGAGGGCAGAGGTGGTGCCTCTGCCAGGAAGATAAGCTTTGTCTCCTGGTCGCTCACTCAGCCTTAGCCATGGTGGGGGTTACAGCTTCTGAAACCAGGCAGGGAGGGCCCCAACAGGTTGCCAGTTTGAGTTGTTCCACAGGATGTAGTTGGCCAATCTCTGTACTGGGAAACTATTCACTGTGCCTGAATCTGGACCTATCTATTCAGATATTAAAAATGGAAAATTCAGGACAAATTATCCAAATTTTCATGCATTGCTAACTAATTAAGAATTTTATAAGACATTATAGGCTTAACTCTAATTGAGATCTTAACCATTTGACTTGTATTTTAATTATCTTGCAATCCTTATTTCCATTTGCTGGCATACAACCAGAACAGTAAATGTCTGTTAAATACATGAGTGAACCACATACATTGTTACTTAGTTTTTGCTTTCTCAATTTTCTAGGAAATTTTGTCTGTGGCTAAAAAAAATAAAAAGGAGAATGAGGTAAGACTTAAAATAGATATTAAATTTAGGAGTTATATGTGCCTCCCCTGATCATTACCCTCTTTTCTTTTTATTACCAGTATACTTTTTTTTCCTCATCAATTACCCTATTTCTTATTCTTTAAGAAAAATACCCATTTGCCTTTTCAATTCAGTTGAATATCCATTTGTGGCATCCTTTATGAGTCTTAGTATTTATAAGATTTTTTGTATGAATTGACTTCTTGTTTTCACACTCTTAAAATGGAGTTGTGGATTCTACCAACCAGTAAAATCTATCATTGGTCATAAGTTGGTGTTGAGTGTCATAGATAAATTTATATTCTTGAGTGTGATATAGTCAACATTAAAACTTTACTCAATTTGCCCCTTTCCCTGCAATGAAAGTTATTACTTAACTTGGAAGTAAATGATTCTGTGTTCCTTGAAAGAAAAGTTTATTTTCCTTCTTTTACAGACATCATCGGTTATATTTGCTGCGGGTGAAGAAAATTATTAAAAAAATAGTTCAGTAAATTCTTGAGTAGCATATAGAGGTTTGGAAAGGAAGTACAATTGTATAAGTTATTTCAAAAGTGTATACCTGTAATCCATAAGGGTTGTTTTCAAAAGTTTTTTCCTTAATGGCTTTGCATTTGTGGAGAATGGAGATGACTGTCTCTAGGTTTTTATTCAACATAAGATTTTATTTCTACATATCCAATGCATATAGCACTGGATAAATTTTGATTAGCAGTTATTTTTTTTGCTAGGGTATCAGCAGTATGTTATCTAACTACTAATTAAAACTCTTTTCTTTATAGGATGAAAGCTCTTCTTCTAATCTCTGTGTAGAAGATCTTCAGAAAAACAAAGATTCAAATAGTAAAATTAAAGATAGGTTGTCACAAACAGTTAGGCAGAATACTAAATTCTTCTTTGACCCAGTTCGGAAGTACAATGGACAGCCGGTACCCTTTCAGCAACCAAAACTCTTTACAGGAGGTGTGATGCGTTGGTACCAAGTAGAAGGCATGGAATGGCTTAGGGTAATGAATTCTCAATTTTCATACAAGATACCAGTTCATTTCTATCTAATAACCTATTATGGAGTAACACAATTTGAATTGTTCCTTCCGCATTTTATTATTCTATGTAAAATGTTTGTGTGTGAATACTTATTTTCTGATTTATTTACTCAGTAAATTTTTTAAAGCGAAAATTATCTTATTCAAGGCTATCAACACTTTTATGGCTTTGATAACTTCCTTCCCACAGTCTCATCATAATTATCTTTGGATAAAAAAAAAAAAACAATTGCTAATCAATAGCTGTTTGTATCAGAATTTAAATATAGTGCATATTATTTTGTCCAGATGCTTTGGGAAAATGGAATTAATGGCATTTTAGCAGATGAAATGGGACTGGGAAAGACAGTTCAGTGCATTGCTACAATTGCATTGATGATTCAGAGAGGAGTACCTGGACCATTTCTTGTCTGTGGCCCATTGTCTACACTTCCTAATTGGATGGCTGAATTCCAAAGATTTACACCAGAAGTAAGACATGTGTCCTTTTGTTAAGAATATATCATTTCAAATGTTTATTCTGTTTGAACTGTAGACCTCTTATATAATTATATTAATTTCTGTGTAAACACTGCATTTTATTTGACTCATTACCTACATTAAGTATATAAAAAAGAATAGGCATTAGTAATCTTGGACATGTTGCCAGAAATATATCTGGATGATTTTAAGTGTATTGGAGAATTTGATTCACCTAGGTAGGACTTACTCTTTAATTCTGTTTATTCTTATGGTGTTTTCCTTCCATATCTGTCTATTGTCATAGCCACATTCTTGCCTTATGAGAAGTATATTTCAGAAGTAACTTTGCCACTAACCTTGACTTACTCTTGATTTTTATGGCTTTTTAATTCTCTCATAGTAGTTCAATAATTTATTAGAATTGACTTATTTTGTTACAGAGAAATAGAGCTAAGATTAAGTTATTTCTCTCTGAAATGATTATTATATTTTCCAAATTTTTGTATTCTTAGTCTAAACTTTTGATATAAACCAATATAACAATCTTTTAGATTCCTACTATGTTGTATCATGGGACCCAGCAGGACCGTCGAAAATTGGTAAATAATATTCACAAACGGAAGGGAACACTGCAGATTCATCCTGTGGTAATCACTTCATTTGAAATAGCCATGAGAGACCGAAATGCATTACAGGTATGATTGGTCTTCATTGGATTCTTTGTAATCCACAAATCACATTTTTATAACACTCTCATATCTAATAGCATTTAACGTTTTTTCTGATGGAAGTAATTGTAATATGTACATTCCTTTAGAAACTGAAGGTTGGTTTTTTTTGTTTTTGTTTTTTAAGATTTTTATTTATTTTTTAGAGAGAGGGGAAGGGAAGGAAAATAAGAGGGAGAGAAACATTGATCTTTTGCTTCTTGCAAGCCCCCAGTCAGGGACCTGACTTGTATCCTAGGCATGTGCCCTAACCAGGAATTGAAACTGCGACCTTTAGGTTTGCTGTATTATGCCCAACCCACTGAGCCACACTAGTCAAGGTTTATTTTAACAGAAAGATCAAGCTGAAGGTTGTCGTTTCTAAAAAGAAAATTAAAGCCAGTGACACTTTACTCTATAGCCATAATGTCATTTTTTTATCCTCACCTGAGGACATGCTTATTGAATTTTAGAGAGACTAAAGGGAAAGGTGGGGGAGAGAGGGAGAGAAACATTGATCAGTTGCCTCTGCTGTGTACCCCAAGTAGGGGACTGAACCCACATCATAGTAATGTGCCCTGACTGGGAATTGAACCCATAACCTTTTGGTTTATGGGACAGTGCTCCAGCCAACTGAACCACACCGTCCAGGGCCATAGTATCATTTTAAATGTGTTAGAATCTGCCAGATCTAGACCTAATCCGTGAATACATTGCAGTTATGTCTGTGATGTGTGGTTTAAATCATTAGGACTGACTTATCTATTTAATTTTAATGAAATAAGAATAGGTTATATGAAGACAACTTATTTTAGACTTACGAATCTGTAGCATAACATTTTCATATGGATAAGAGTGTCAATCTCAGGTGTAGGCCTGAAAAAGAAAATTCTGATCCTGTTTCTCAGCATATGGTACTAATGGAAACTTTTAATTCTTTTTCAGTTATTTAGTATAACATTAAGCACCTTTGACAATGCATTAGAATGGAAAACTACAGACTGCTTTGACTAAAGAATGTGAATGGAAAAATGTTAAGTATGTAATAACAGGTAGATTTTAATTATTAGTTTATGGCCACGTGAGGTGTATTTCAGGAACACAAGTATGCTTTAGTTGAGGAAATTATCCTTTTATTAGATTAGGGGAAAACATGATCATCTCAATAGATACAGAAATGCTGTTTGATAAAATTGAGTATTCATCACAAATGAAGAAATTTTATTTTTAGAATTGATTTTTAGGAAAAATTGTGAGGTATCATTTAAAAATTTTTTTCCCTAAATTCCTTTTCCAGCATTGCTTTTGGAAATACTTAATAGTAGATGAAGGACATAGGATTAAGAACATGAAGTGCCGTCTAATCAGGGAGTTAAAACGATTCAATGCGGACAACAAACTTCTTTTGACTGGGACTCCCCTGCAAAACAATTTATCAGAACTTTGGTCATTGCTGAACTTTTTGTTACCAGATGTATTTGATGACTTGAAAAGGTAGGTAAACCAATTATTTTAACTCTTTCTACATTTCCCTAACCTCAAAATACATGTTCTTTCTTCTAGGTAGCTGAATTAGGATAATAGCTTTTTGGCAAGTTCTTTGTAGTATTTTATTCTTTATAGTGGTTTTCTTCAAGCTCTATTGCAAAATAATGGGCATACTCCACTGTAAAAGTTTAAGATGTGCATACAGCATGAAGGTTTGATTTACTTATTTTGTGAAATGATTACCACAATAGGTTTAGTTATCTCAACAACTTTCCTCTGTATCTTACAGGAGTATTAATAGTAGTTATCAATTACATCCCTATTACTTCTTACTATAACTGGAAGTTTTCTTACTATAACTGGAAGTTTTGACCTTTCACCAATTCCTCCTTTCCCTACATGTTCCACTCTTGATACAAATTATGTGTGAGCAAATAAATAAAATATTAGGATTTTATTTGCATTGATTAAAGAAAAACTGAATTGAGAACAATTAAAATATTTTGTTAAATGTTAAATGTTTTTATAGGGCTCAATTTGGTAAAATTCATGAAACACATTCAGGTGGTATTTACTCATTTTATGCTTACAAAATAATTCAGGGGATAGAGGTTAAATATATCTACTGTCTCACATATAAGAAAAACGCTGGTGTAGAGTTATTAAAAATTTAACAAGTTAATGCCAGAGCCAATAGTAAAACCAGTCTCAGTTTTAACCTAGTGCTTTTTTTTAAATGTTGTTCAAGTACAGTTGCCTACATTTTTCCACCAATCCCCGCAACCCCACTGATCCCCACTTCCCACCCTTGATCCTACACCCCTTTTTGTCCAGGTGTCCTTTATACATGTTCTGAAAACCCTTCCCCTGTTTTCCCTCATTATTCCCTCCTACCTTCCCTCTGGTTACTCTCAGTTTGTTCTTAATTTCAATGTCTCTGGTCATATTTTGCTTGCTTCTTTGTTTTGTTGATTAAGTTCCACTTGTAGGTGAGATCATATGGTATTTGTCTTTCACCATCTGGCTTATATCATTTAGCATAATGCTCTCCAGTTCCATCCATGCTGTTGCAAAGGGTAGGAGCTCCTTTCTTTCTGCTGTGTAGTATTCTATTGTGTAAATGTCCACAGTTTTTTGATCCATTCATTTACTGATGGGCACCTAGGTTCCTTCCAGCACTTGGCTGTTAATAAATTGTGCTGCTATGAACATTGGGGTGCATAGGTTCTTTTGTATTGGTGTTTCAGGGTTCTTAGGATATAGTCCTAGCAGTGGAATTGCTGCGTCAAAAGGCAGATCCATTTTTAGTTTTCTGAGGAAATTCCATACTGTTTTCCATAGTGGCTGCACCTGTCTGCATTCCCACCAACAGTGCGCCAAGGTTCCCTTTTGTCCACATCCTCTCCAACACTTGTTTGTTGATTTGTTAATGATGGCCATTCTCACCCATATACAATGGTATCTCATTGTGGTTTTAATTTGCATCTCTGATGGCTAGTGAAGCTGAGCATCTTTTCATATGTCTCTGGGCTTTCTGTATGTCCTCCTTGGAGAAGTGTTTGTTCAAGTCTTTTGCCCATTTTTTAATTTGTTTTTTTTGTCTTCCTGGAGTGGAACCATGTGAGTTCTTTATATATTTTGGAGATCAAACCCTTGTCCGGGGTATCATTTGAAAATGTTTTCCCATACAGTTGGTTCCTTTTTCATTTTGCTGATATTTTCTTTAACTGTGCAGAAACTTTTTATTTTGATGGGGTCCCATTTGTTTATTCTTTCCTTTATGTCCCTTGCTCTAGGGACATATCAGTGAAAATATTGCTGTGTGGAATATTTGAGATTTTCCTGCCTGTGTTCTCCTGAAGGACTTCCATGGTGTCACAACTTACATTTAAGACTTTTATCCACCTTGAATTTATTTTTGTATATGGTGTGAGCTGGTGATCAAGTTTCTTTCTTTCTTTCTTTCTTTCTTTTTTTTTGCATGTAGCTGTCCAGTTCTCCAAACAAAATTTGCTGAAGAGGCTGTTTTTACTCCATTTTATGCTTCTGCCCCTTTTGTTAAATATTAATTGACCATAGAGACTTGGTTTGTTCCTGGGCTTTCTATTCTGTTCCATTGGTCTATGTGTTTGTCCTTGGGCCAGTACCCAACAGTTTTGATTACGGTGGCCTTGTAACATAGTTTGATATTAGGTATTGTGATCCCTCCTTTGTTCTTTCTCCAAATTTCTGTGGCTCTTTGGTGTCGTTTAGGGTTCCATATAAATTTTTGAAGTGTTTATTCTATTTCTGTGAAATATGTCATTGCTATTTTAATAGGGAATGCATTGAATCCATAAATTGCTTGGGGTTTTATGGACATTTTGATGATATTAATGCTTCCAGTCCACAAACATGGTACATGCTTCCATTCGTTTGTGTCTTCCTTAGTTTCTTTCTTTAGTGTTGTATAGTTTTCTGAGCACAGGTCTTTTATGTCCTTGGTTAGGTTTATTCCTATGTACTTTATTTTTCTTGTTGCTATATCAAATGGGATTTTTTTCCTGATTTCTGTTTCTGATATTTCATTGTTGGTCTACAAAAATGCCTTCGATTTCTGAATATTGACTCTGTATCCTTCTGTTTTGCCAAATTCACTTATTAGGTTGAGTAGTTTTATGGTGGAGTTGATAGGATTTTCTGTGTTCACTGTCATGTCATGTGCAACAATGACAGTTTTGCTTCCTTGTTTCCAATTTGGATGCCTTTTATTTCTTTGTATTGTCTGATTGCTGTGGCTAGGACTTCCATTACTATGTTGAATAGAAGTGGTGAAAGCAGACATCCTTACCTTCTTCCTGATCTTAATGGGAAAGCCTTTAATTTTTGCCCATTGAGTATGATGTTTGCTGTAGTTTTCTCCTATATGGCCTTTATTATGTTAAGGTATAGTCTCTATTCCCACTTTGCTGAGTGTTTTTATCATAAATGGATGCTGTACCTTATTACATGCTTTTTCTGCATCTATTGATATGATCATGTGATTTTTATTTATGTGATGTATTACGTTTATTGATTTGTGAATGTTGTACCATCCTTGCATCCCTGAGAATGAATCCCACTTGATTATGGTCATGGTGTATGATCTTTATAATGTATTTCTTGCAGCTTGCTAATATTTTGTTGAGGATTTTAGTGTCTGTTCATCAGCGATATTGGCCTGTAGATTCCTTTGTTTGTTGTGTCTTTAACTTAGCCCAGTGCTTTTAATTCTATAAACTTTGAATTTTAGCTTATATTATGAAAACCAAAAAATAAAAATAGTTTTCAGAAAATAATATGCTCAGAATGGAAGAGAATGATCTTAACAGAAGTTAAAAATAATAAAGATGGAAATATCAAAATCAGGAGAGCAAAATAATTGATTTCTTTTGGCATCAGTGAAAGTGGAAAGGTAATTTAATTTGGGAAAATTGAATGTTTTATTTTGAAAGTAAAATTTTCACCTCTAGTTACCAAATGTTGGTCCAAGACTAGGCTGTCTGTTAGTAGGGAACATTTGTGAAGGACAACCTTTCTACATCCTACGCATTCCTACAGGGTTAAAACATTGAGATAGGAGCTTGGAATCTGAATTCATATAATGTGCTTCAGGTGCTCAAAGTTTGGGAATATCTGGTCTAACTACTACTGCATATGAATATTGCTGGTATTTTTCCCAATTGCATTTACCTGACAATATAATTACTTAGTGTAGACTTAAGGCATTCTTAGACTTATTTGCTCTTTTTAATAGTTTATTTTTATTTTTATGTTAAAGTATGTATGTATGTATGTATGTATTTATTTATTTGTTTGTTTTTAGAGAAAGGGGAAGGGAAGGAGAAAGAGAGGGAGAGAAACATCAATGTGTGGTTGCCTCTTGTGTGCCCCCCACCAGGGACCTGGCCTGCAACCCAGGCATGTGCCCTGACTGGGAATCAAACTAGCGACCCCTTGCTTCGCAGTCCAGTTCTCAATCCACTGAGCCACACCAGCCAGGGCTTAATAGTTTTTTTTTACATTGTGAATAACTAAGACTATATAGTAGATATGATTACATATGTTGAATTTTAAAACCTTTAGTTGCAGCAGGTCATATTTATATCCAAAGAGAGATTATACCAGCTTGGATTTCAAAGATAGTTTTCATTTCTACTTGTCCACTAAACTCTTGCATATAGTATGTACCTTAGGATGTGAGGGTTATCTGGCTGCAACACCTGTCACCCCATTCATTGATCCACCAGGATTGGTTAATCTAGCAGGCGAGGCTTGTGTCCCCTTGTCCCTCACCATTTCTTGTGAGTTCCTTCTCAAGCTGTGGGCTAGGTTGAAGAAGAGGATGAAAGTCCCTGGTAGAAAAGGAATGTTCTTTTGTCACACTTACGGTAGTGGCTGCACTCCCCTGCTAGAACCTCTAGGCAAGCTCTCAAGGTCCATTTGTAGTAAAACGTAGGATAGTCAAACTTCCAAGACTCCATACACATCCAAATCAGGTGCTGCATGTGGCAGTTTGCTTTTTAAAAAAACAACAACAAAAAAATGTACCTTAATGTTTATTTGATTTTCATATGGTTGTAAGATTAGGTCAATGTATAAGTCAGAAAAAAAATAATGTTCCCTTAAGAAAATAACTGCTTCTGCCCTGGCTGGCTAGTGCAGTTAGAGTATCATCCCACTACACCAAGGTTGCAGGTTTGATTCCTGATCAGGGCACATGCAAGAATCAACCAGTGAATGCATAAATAATTGGAACAACAAATCAGTGTTTTTCTCTCTCTCTCCCTTCCTTGCTCTCCAAAATCAATAAATAAGAAAAAAAGTATCTGCTTTTTAATATTCAAGTTAATATAAAATTAAAAATGTGAAACACATCATGTTATATAATTTATGTGATAGCTTAATTTGTAATCATTTTTTTTACAGCTTTGAATCTTGGTTTGATATCACTAGTCTTTCTGAAACTGCTGAAGATATTATTGCTAAGGAAAGAGAACAGAATGTATTACATATGCTGCACCAGGTTTTGGCTTTTTCTTATTTTGGTTACTGTAGACTCAGAGTAAAAAAAAGGAAGCCTAGAAATCCACTATTCAGCTCTTTGTAGTAGATTTTGAAAAATGAACTACTTCCCAAATTTAGCATATACCCCTACCCCCAGAGGTCACATGGCTTTATAGCAGAATTCAAGTACATTTTGAAATTTTGCCCTTTTAATGTATGTTCATTTGACTTCTAATGGTTACTGATATGTTTATATGGACATACAAACCTTCTTAATTGTGTTTTGACAGTTTCATTAAAAATCCTTATAATTTTTCACTTTAAAGCTTATACATATTTATAATAAAAATCTGAAACAGTGTAGAAATGGAAAGTAAAAATAATACACCAAATCATATGTATCCTACCATATCTTTTCCCCTTTCTTTCTGAGTAATTTCCTTTAGGTATATTTATTTCTGGACTGATGTCTAAAGATACTTTAAAAAAAAAAACAATTGGTAATGTTCTCTTTCTCTTGTAAAGTGCCTTATTGACTCCTTACCTCTGGGATATTTCTTCTAAAGACCTAAGTAGTTTAATAATAATATAATTATGTATTCCTTATATGTTGTTTTGTAAATGTTGAAATCACTTGTCATCACACAGTTAATGAAAGAGTAATTTTAAATATGAAGTGTTATGATGTAGAAGGTTTTCATGACCACATCTCTGGGTTGGTTGATCCAAAACATTGCTTTAAAAGCTGTGGGCTATAAGTTTTACCCTAAGAAGTACAGGTATTATTTATTTCAGCTTTTAAAAATATTCAGGATAAATTAGAAAAATAAGTAAATTGTGAAATGCTATAGATAAATATTACGAGTTTGTAGTTAGGTGATCTGATCAGGGAAAATTTCAAGGAGACATTTTTTTTTTATCGCACCTTTAGAGACTTAATAATATTTGCATAGGGAAAAAAGAGAAGGAGAAAGGGACCTGTGGGGGGAGAGTGTTCCCTAAACCACAGGAGTGTACAGAATTTACATATGTTTATTCATGTTTACATTTTAGATTCTAACACCTTTCTTACTGAGAAGACTAAAATCTGATGTTGCTCTTGAAGTTCCTCCTAAACGAGAAGTAGTCGTTTATGCACCACTTTCAAAGAAACAAGAGATCTTTTATACAGCCATTGTGAACCGTACAATTGCAAACATGTTTGGATCCATTGAGGTAGGATATGGATTTAAAATAGACTGTAAATGATGTTGGCATAGAAAATTTCATGGTTGATTTCGGTCTTATGACTCATCTGTTTTCAGGACTTCATGAAGGTGAATTTCTAACAAGAGTAAAAGGCATAAAGCCAGTCATCCTATTAAAATTTAAGTGATGGTTTATGCATTAATCTCTGTAGTCATCTGGAATGCTAGTTAAGAATGTTGATTTGAACAGACACACAGTATACTCTAAGGGCTTGCCAACTAGACCAATCCCCAAAACACAATCCCTTTATATATAGGATGTTACCGAGAGTCAAAAATTCTAATAGGATACTCTATTTTAAAGAAATACCTTCTTTAGTCACCTACCATATTATACAAATTCAAGTGTGATATGAATATTTTGTAACTGAAGATTAGGACACCTTTAAATTTTGCTTAAATGTGCAGGTTTTTGACTATATGCTTGACTTTTTTATTATTAGAAATTTATAGTAGTTGCCAGTTGTGAGAATTACATTGAAAGATTATACCAGTCCAAAGAATTACCCTGTAATGTAGATTTGTGGAGCCTTATTTCACAGATGCTTGATTTTGTGTCTTTGGAAATTATTATTAAAGTTAATGATGATGAAAGACAAAATTGTTTTTTCTTTTTATCTTAAAACATTTTATACATGAAAATATTATACCCCACTTTGTATATATTTAGAATAAGGGGATAGCTTTTTAAATAGATAATCCTTTAATTTGTTCTCTTTTAGAAAGAAACAGTTCAGCTAAGTTCCACTGGACGACCAAAACGACGAACTAGAAAGTTAATAAACTACAGCGAACTAGATGATTCCCCTAATGAATTGGAAAAATTGATCAGTCAGATACAGCCAGAGCTAGACCGAGAAAGGTATGAGTTTAAAGATAAAGTATCCTTGCCCTGGCTAGTGTGGCTAAGTTGGTTGGAGCATTGTCCCATGGACCAAAAGATTGAGGGGTTTGATTCCCAGGCAGGGTACATACCCAGGTTGTGGGTACGATTCCCATGGTTGGGATGTGTACAAGAAGACAACCAGTCTCTTTCTCTCTCACATTGATGTTTCTCTCCCTGAAAACAATGTCCCCAGGTTAGGATTAAGAATAAATAAGATATCTTTTAAACTGTGTAGTTTTTATATTTCTTGTATTAACGGATTATATATTTTTGGTAGACCTATTGTGGAAGTGAATTTTCCTGTAGATTCTGAAGTTAATCTGAAGCTGCAGAATGTAATGATGCTACTTCGTAAATGCTGTAATCATCCATATTTGATTGAGTACCCTATAGACCCAGTCACACAAGAGTTTAAGGTAAATATCATTTAATAATGAGTGCGCTGTTCTCATTTCTTGAGAAACTGTCACTTTCCACATTGGGAAAGTTTGAAATACAATTTTTTTAGTAATGCAGCTAATTTTAGAGACATCTTTAGTTGCCAGCCTTTTCAGTATTCCTTTTAGTTGGTATTCAGTTTGTCAGAACTATTCGGATCCTCAATTGCATTTCAACAAAGAGTCACAGAAGAAAATCAAAAAGTTGGTATTCAGTTGTGGACTTCGGATTAAATGAAATTGCTTTCTTGGGCAGTTGGTGGGAAAATATCATAGTATTAAAGGAAATCAGTTCTAAGCAATCCTCAATAACCCTGTTTCATAGTAGTTTATAACAGCATTTCTCACCCCTGGAAATAAGACATTTGGGATCAGTGTATTTCTTTGTCTAGGAGATGCTGTCCTATGGATTGTAGGCCATTTAGCATCATTTATTCCTACCTCTAGCCAATACATGCCAACAGCATTTCCCTCTCCCCGTTGTAACTGCCTAAAATACATGTAGACACTGTCAAACATACTCTGGAAGTGGTGGGCAAATTGCTCATATTTGAGAAACACTGCTTTATAGTGTTTCATGTGAATATAAAAGAAGATAATCTGATGAGGTCATTGCTATTCCCCAGAAGGTGAATAATTTCTTAATCTTCAATGCTAGGTTATTTATAAACTCCTATGTTTTCTTTAGTGTCTACTGGAAGTTCTAGCAGGGATTTTCATACATAATTTTCATGAAAATATACTGTTATAAAGAATAAACCTCAATATGTATATAATACATTTGACCTTATTCTCTTACACAAAGCCTTTGGGAAGGGGTGAGGAGGACAGCTCAAGGTTATACTTAAACTGAATTTTGTTTTTGTGAAATAGGTTTTAAATTCTACAGTATGCCTTTCTTAGAGGAAGAATTATGTTCTACTAAAAAGAAACAAATAACAAGGTCAAATTTAAAAATTTTTTTGCACTTTATGAAAGTGTAGGATTTATTTGTCATTGAAAATTGAACTAGTCACGTGGCTTTTATTTTGACAAAACCAAATTATTAGTCATGGTTGTAACTATTTTTTTTGTCTGTTTTTTTTTTTCTTTCCCCATTTTAAGGTTGATGAAGAATTAGTAACAAATTCTGGGAAATTCTTAATTTTGGATCGAATGCTGCCAGAACTAAAAACCAGAGGTCATAAGGTGGTACTTTTTGGTTGGACTTTTTTATTATTTAATTATTCTTTATTAATCAATATAGATATTAAGAACATTTAAATTTCAGGTGCTGCTGTTTTCACAAATGACAAGAATGTTGGACATTTTGATGGATTTCTGCCACTTTAGAAATTTCAAGTTCAGCAGACTTGATGGATCCATGTCTTATTCAGAGAGAGAAGAAAATGTAAGACTACTTATGTCATACACCGCTGCTTTTCTGTAACTGTTATCTTGATTTCTCAAGTAATATTCTAAGTAGACTCATAGATTGATGATAGAGATACAAAAGACCTAAAGCCCTATATATAGCAGGATCAAAAACATAAGCATTTTGAAAAGATAAGCATAAGCAAAAACATAAGCATAAGTCTTAATTTTTATCAAATGATATACTATATCTTTTGGCACAACCTTACTTAATATCTTACACAACAGTCACTATAATAGGATAACAGGAAGTTTTTTCTCCATTTTGGCTCTTCCAACATTTTGCTATGAAGATTTCAATAATAGCAGTTGAAACAATTTTACAGAAACCACCTGTAAATCCACCTAGAACCTGCCATTTGGACTTTTTCCCTTTTTTATTGCATACCATGATATAGCATAAATTCATTACTGTATCCATTCAATATTCCATCAGTGTATTTCAAACTAAATCACAGCTGATATGTACTTCTTTCTAATTACTTCAGTGTATTTTGTCTTTTGGAGTATTATTTACATATTCCAAAGGTGATAAAAGAAAGTGTGCCTTCGCTGAGTTTTGATTTATGTGTGTGTGTAAATGAATCCACAAACTGTCAGGATACAGAACATTACCCATCTACTGAAAAACTTTGTCCATGCTCCCTCTGAGTAAGCCCCCTTTCCTGCTGACTTTATCTCCTAGCCAACTGCTTGGGGTATTTTTATCACCATTTTTGAGGGGGGATAGCCTAGATTTTTTTTCCTAATATTTTAATAATATTTCCTAACACTGTTTCTAATATTAGATAATCTCCCTTAAACTTGCCTTGTGATGAGAGGTTTTTTTAAAAACAAAGTTAAGATCTTAATAAAATAGATGCTTAGAAAATAAGTTAACATTAGCAGGTATTTTATTAACATAATTGTTTTGTAAACCTGATGATTGATTTGGCCTCCCTTGGATACATCTTTAATAGTTGTATGTAAAAATAATCTCAGTGTTTTAGTTCAAGCTTCTTTCTCTTTGTCATGGTTGTGGTTTATTACAGTGAAACAATACAGATTAAAATTGGTGAAGAGAAAAGTTAGATAGTTGAAGTCCAGGAGAAACTAGATGTGAGTTTCCAGGGGGAGTCTCACAGACAGCACTTATTTATCCTAACAACATTTTGTAATAGTGCATGGAAAGCAAACCAGGGAAGCTCACCTGGGCCTTGGTGTCTAGGGTTTTTACTGAGTATCAGTCAAAGAGTCATAGGGCACCTGTATGACCGGCCTGAGCTTGAATGGCACAGGCCTCTCTTAAAGTTGTAATGATACAGCATGTCCTAAGGCCCCTGGTTTTTTGCCACAACCTGAGGAGTAGGCATGTCTATACTTTTCTTGTATAATGGGAGGTGAGTCTTGTACTTTTATCTCTTTTCAGAAAGTTGGTCTTTTTCAACTTTTATGGCTTCTTGGGTTTTCAATATTGACCTTGCATCAAAAGTCCTGTGGATGCCAAAGAACTCATACCAAGTTTGAAGAATGCTGGGTCATATTTATAAACCTTGGCCCACCACTGACCTCCCTTTCCTTTCCTGGTAAAACACATGCTAGTAAGACAACTGTTCCACATGCAGCAACCTATTAACTTTCCAGGCAGAAAGTTTGTTTCTTAATTCCTGTGTTCACGTTCTCTTTGCTTTTAGATGCACAACTTCAACACAGATCCAGATGTGTTTATCTTCTTAGTGAGTACACGAGCTGGTGGCTTGGGCATTAATTTGACCGCCGCAGATACAGTTATTATTTATGATAGTGATTGGGTGAGTTACAAGTATAATAATATGCTGATCTTACATTCTAAATTTTTAAAATCATTGTATGCCTTGCAATTTCATTTATTTGTTTTGAAAAGATATCCATTATGAGTAAAAATAATTTTTGAGGTGTCCTGTGTGTTAATACTTGAATATATTCTATCAGTGAAGCCACTCTAGAATTTGGAATTCAGTTAAGGCAGTCTTTGGGTGTCTAACCTGCAGCCCACAGTCTGTGTGCAGCCCAGAATGGCTATGAATGTGGCCCAACACAAAATTATAAATTTACTTAAAAAAAATTTTTGTGTTTACATGTCGCATTGTACTTAATGTGTGGCCCAGAGACGCCAAAAGGTTGGACACCCCTGATTATTAGTTGTACATGTTGATTTTACCCATGCATACTGTAAGTTAAATAATTTTAACCTTATATTGTTAAAAGTTATTTTTCATTTTTACTTTAAGAACCCTCAGTCTGATCTTCAGGCCCAGGACAGATGTCATAGAATAGGTCAGACGAAGCCAGTTGTTGTGTATCGTCTTGTTACAGCAAACACTATTGATCAGAAAATTGTGGAAAGAGCAGCTGCTAAAAGAAAACTGGAAAAGTTGATCATCCATAAAAGTAAGATTCACTTTCTAGCACTTTTTCCTTTTGTTTGTTGTATTGTAGATTTTTGTTATTGTTATTTTCTTTGAAAGACAAATTTGTGAGGCTGGATTAGTTCAAGATTAATTAAATGGGCAGTGGGAGATTTGGAGCTCTAAGTACAGACGTAGGCTGGTGACCATAGACATAAAAAAAAAAACTACTGAGTGTCTACATGAGGAACAAAGCAGGCTGAGAAAAGTATCAGGGATAATTTCAAAGTGCCTATCAAAAATATGTTAGGGATTTGAAATGATACTATTTCTTGGTGAGAGATTAGCCTGTGAAAAGATTTAAGAAAACTTCCAGGCCTCTTCTACTAAGTTCAATGTATTAATTACTGGAATGTGAAAAGTACATTGAAGTAGTGCTGTTTTTATTTATTTATTTATTTTGTTTATTTTGTGTGTGTGTTTCTTTTTTGAGTTTTTACTTTATTTTAAAAAAGTAATTTATTTTTTAATTATAGTTGACATACAATATATTAATTTTAGGTGTGCAACATAGTGATTAGGCAGTTATATAACTTGCAAAGTGCATCTATTTTTTAAAAAATCAACTTACTTTGTGGAACCATGTGTTCAAAAAATTTTTTACTCCAGAGTACCATTTTCATACTTTTGACCATGGCATTTTAAAAAATATACTGTTTTCTAATCTAGAAATGATTTGAGGAGTAGGGGAAATAAAGTGGGTGAGGCATGGGCATTTTCTGTTCTGTTTCTTGTGATCCTTTGAAGAAATTCTCCTTTTATTCATTGAATATTAAATTATATTTGATGCCCTGGCTGGCATAGCTCAGTGGATTGAGCGCTGGCTATAAACCAAGTATCTCAGATTCGATTCCTAGTCAGGGCACATGCCTGGGTTGCAGGCCACGGACCCCAGCAACCACACATTGATGTTTCTCTCTCTCTTTCTCCCTCCCTTCCCTCTCTAAAAATAAATAAATAACAATCTTTTAAAAAATCTAAAAAAAATTATATTTGAATAAGTGACTAGATGGCTACCATGAGAAAGGTAGACAATATCTGTTAGTTGTGAAGCCTAGAGAAATGGGAACACCATCATAATGTTGAAAATTACTATCAATGGCTCTGGCTGGTGTGACTCAGTACATTGAGTGCCTGTGAATCAAAGGGGTTGCTGGCTGATTTCCAGTCTAATGCATGTGCTAGTGCATGGTCCCCAGGAGGGGGCGTGCGAGAGGCAACCACACATTGATGTTTCTCCTCTGTCCCTTCGCCTGTCTTTAAAAATAAATAAATAAAATATTTTTTAAAGATTACTATCAATGTATTTTATGCTACTTTTCTACTTGGACATACAGTAATTCCTCACTTCATGTTGTTGATAGATTCTGTGACTTGAAGTGAAATGATGTATCAAAAAACTAGTTTTACCATGGGCTACTTAATATAAACAAGAGTTGTGTTCCTGTGGCATCTCATCAGTGTTATAATAAAACAGATTTTTTGGGGATCTGCTATACTTTCTTTAGTGCATCGGATTTTGAGGGAAATATGGATTAGGTTATGGGCATCTTTGATTTATTTGACTTGATGTAACATTCAGATTGTAGTTAGAATACATATTGGAGGAAAAAAAGAACTTTATCCTAAGAAGATTTTGTGTATATTAAAAATTTCTCATCCATGCTGCTTTAGGAATTTGATGGAATATGTACTTTGTTTACTGAATGTAGTTTAAATTAAGTAAAGTTCATAGCTTTATTTCTTAAGCTCTATTTTCAGTATTTTGAAATTAAATTTCAAATAATTTGAAAGGAATTTTTTACGTATTAAGTTTTATTGAGATACGTACAGATTTTTAAGTGTGCAGCGTGGTGAATTTTGAGCTATGTACAAGGTCTGTCCAGAAAGTATCCAGCAATGTAATATGAATAATAGAGACATCTATTGAAGAAAATACAAGAAACATCGCACGTAGGACAATGATGCCTTAGTCCCCTTCAAAGTAGGTACCTTTGGACCTCACATAGTCTTCCCAGTCGCCATCAGCTGCCCTGTTGTATTTTCCTGAATCTCATCAGTGGTCTGGAATCTCTTCCCTTTCGAAGGTTATTTTAGTTTTGGGAAAAGCCAGAAGTCTCAGGGCACCAGATCTGGGCTCTGGCAGGGTGGGGGTGGGGGCTGAGTCACCTGGGTGCTTTGATGTTTCGCCAGAACCTCTGCGCAAGATGAGATGCACAAGTGGATCCGCAGCTGCGGCCTTCTGAATCATCCAAATAATTTCCACAAAGGAATGTTTAAGCTTATTGCAAAATTTGATGCAGATTCGTTCCTTTACTGGCTTAGTCATTTTGAAGGCAATGGCCAGACATTACACATGCTCATTCAGACGTCTACTGCCCTCACTGTCTAGCACAGTGAAGTCCTTATTGTTCACATGTGCACATTCCAGTCCACTTGCCATGGCTGCCAGGCTACATCAGTGTCATGTAAACCATTCTCGTTATGTTAACTGGCTAGACTTTTCCCATACCGACTTCATTTATACTCATGTAGCAATCCTCTAGAATAGCAGTCCCCAACCTTTTTGGCACCAGGGACCTGTTTCGTGGAAGACAATTTTCCCATGGACCAGGGTAGGGGAATGGTTTCAGGATGATTCAAGTGTGTTATCTTTGAACTCACCTGCTCTATGGCATGGATTCTAACAACCCTGGACCAGTCCATGGCCTGGAGGTTGGGGGTCCCTGCTCTAGATCAGTCACAAACATTTTCATTGTCCAAGTAGGTTTTCCTGCATCCTTTGTTTATAGCGCTTTTTTGTCTAGCTACTTTTGCTCAACATAATATTTTGAAATTCATCTGTTGTCTGTATTAGAAATTTGGTGTTTTTTTTTAAATGCTGAATAGTTTATTAATTCTTCTATTGATTGATTGAATTACAGACTTTGACTCAGTAAGCTGCTCCTATACAGATATTTGTGGACATAAACATTTATTTGTTCTGGGTCTTATGATAAGTATGTGTTTACCTATAGGGAACTACCAAACCTTTCCCAAATGGACATATTCTTTTATACTCTTACCAGCAAAGTTTGAGAATTTCAGTTGCTTTTCTTCTTTACCAACCCAACACAAGGTTTTATCTGTCCTAAATGTAAGCAGTTCTGATTAGCTTGTAATGTATTTTGGTTTTAAAAACAATTTCGAGTATTCTGAATTTCTTGAAAACTTTTTCTAGATCATTTCAAAGGTGGTCAATCTGGATTAAATACATCTAAGAGCTTCTTAGACCCTAAGGAATTAATGGAATTATTAAAATCTAGAGATTATGAGAGGTAAGATGTTTTTTAATTTTAGAAAAATGTAATTCATGGTTTTGGTTTATCATACAGACTTGATTTTTTGCTTTCTTTTATAGGGAAGTAAAAGGATCAAGAGAGAAAGTCATTAGTGATGAAGATCTAGAGTTGTTGTTAGATCGAAGTGACCTTATTGGTAAATATCGCTCATGCTTTTATTTTCATGGAAACGTTGAAACATATTCATAAGTAGAGAGAATAGTATAATGTACCTGTATGTATAAATCCACTCATCTTCAATAGTTCGCAACATTTAGTCATTCCTTTTTCATTGCTATTTTTTTGTCAGAATGTTAAAATTATGACATTTCACCCATATCTTTCTCATGCATCATTTATTAAAAAGAACATATTTTCAAACATAGCCACTATGTCATTATTATGTTTAAGAGAGTTGGCACTAATAATCCAATCCATATCCAGAGTTCTCCAGTTGTCTCGATTCTTTTTACAGTTTGAATCAGGATCCAAATTTCATTAATTGTGAAGTCCCTATTTCTCTATAACACCCCTCCTCACTTTTGTTTTTTCGTGTCATTTGTTGGAGAAACCTGTTAATTTGTTCTGTAAAATGACCTAGATTCTGAAATGGGCCTATTTTTTCTTCTCTGCCCCCTTGTATTATCCTTTGACTTCTTTCTCTGTCTACTTATTTTCTTTTCTGTAAGGTAATGAATAGCTTGTGTAAATAGCTCTGTAGGCATAATTACCTCCAGGTTCCATATTTTAGGAATACCAGTGCTTTGTTCTCATATTTTAAATCATACTTGGAGGCACATAATAGCTGAATTTCTTATTTTTAGTGAGCTAAGCTTGATCAGATTTAGACTTATTTTAATGTTATAGTTTCCTGTCAACTATTTATTTAACCTGATAGCTTTAACCTGATAGCATCCATTGATGATGATTGTTTTGGATGTTTTTTTCCTTAAGGATTTCAAAATGGTGACTTTTTTATTCTACTGTTACTTTATTAAGAACTTTTCCTTGTTGATTCTATGCAGAATCAATAGATATAATCTATGCAGATGAGGCAGAATAAATTACTTCTATCATTTACCAATTTTTTAAATAATGAGTTAAGTGGTGCCTATCATGGAGATTACAAATATAATACTTAAAACTCAACATTTCCTAATTATTTTATAACATTATTGGTACCTGTGCTCTTCATTATTTATATTTTGTCTGTATGGTAGAAATAGTACATAATAACGTGCTCACCTTTTGCAACTCTGTGTTCAGCATATTAACATTGGTGTCTTGATAATGGTCATGGTAAGAATAGTTAATACAATAGAAACAGGCAAAAACTATAAGCCTGTTTGGAGTGGGGAGAGCCAATTGCAAGCTATTCACTAGCTTACCACTCTGTACAGTGTCAACTTAGATTCAAATATCTTTTCAAAATTGTTTGTCTTATTAGTGACTTAAAAGAATTCTTTACATATTCTATCTAGATTAAGTCCTTTAATCAGATATGTTTTGCAAATATTGTCTCCCAGCCTGTGTCTTCATCTTTTTTAATTAGTGCCTTTTGAAAGACAAAAGTTTTTACTTTTGATGAACTCCTCTTTCCTTTTTTTGTTGCTGTATCTGGTGATTTTGGTATTGTGTCTAAGTTATCTTTGCCAAACCTAAGATCATGATGTTTTCTTTAAGAATTACAGTTTTAGCTCTTACATTTGAGTTTTAGCTATTCTGAGTTCTTTGTATGTTTATATGCACTATGATATTCATATAGTTCATGAAAAAATGCAGGAGTCGAAGAAAAAGCATTATGGCCAAATCTTAAATATATTATCAAAAATCAGCACCACAGTGTAACATTTGAAAATGGTAATTATATTAACTGAATAAAGGAGAAGTACTTAATGAAAACCCACTTGATAAAACATGATAATCACCCCTCAATATTTAAACTAGGCATACAGAAAAATGTTCTTAATCTGATAAAAATATGTTCATCTAGGAAACAACTACTAAAATTAGGAACATTCAAAGATAGCCCTGACTGATTTGGCTCAGTGGATTGGGTGTTATCCCACAAACTGAGAGGTCACTAGTTTGATTCTCTCTCAGGGCACTTGCCTGGGTTGCAACCTATGGATGTTTCTCTCCCTCTCTTCCTCACTTCCCCTCACTCTGTAAATAAAAAAGAGCTTTAAAAAGAAAAACATTCAAGGATAGCTGTGGCCTATGTGGCTCAGTTGGTTGAACTTTATCCAGCACCTGAAAGGTTGTGGGTTCAATTCCCTATCAGGGCACATACCTATGTTGTGGGTTTGGGTCACTGGTCCCAGTGTGTACAGGAGGCAACCAGTCAATGCTTCTTTCTCACATCAGTGTTTCTGTCTGTCTTCCTCTCTCTAAAAGCAATGAAATAATGTCCTTGGGTGAGGATTTAAAAAAAAACATTCAAGGATAACAGCTCTCATAGCATTGTACAGTATACATAGGATTTCTAACTAATACTATGAGATAATAATAATAGGTTAGAGGAATAATAGTAAGAAAGTTCATATTGCTTGTATTTGCAGGTGGTGTAATAGTCTTTATAGAAAGTCCAAACGAATCTGGGAGTTTTTAGAACAGTATTCAAGATGGATGCTTATAAATTAATACTATGTGTATCTGTAACAGTTGTTTAGAAAATAAGATCTGACAATAATAGCTATAAAACTATATAACATGACTATGATTAAATATAACAGTTTCTTTAAGGCCTTATGGAGGAAATTGAGACATGGAAGGACATTAATAGAAAGATTGAATAAAGTACAGATTAACCAGATTCACAGATTTGAATGTTTAGTATTTAAAAATAAGTCACTATTCCTCAACTTCACTTATATGCCTTACATTTATCTTCTAATTAATTAAATCCCAATATGACTTTTTAAAGAACTTTGGACAGGCTGTTTTTAAAATTTTTATGAAGGAGTGAAAGGACAAGAGCCAGGACAGTTTTGAAGAACAAAACAAATCATACCAGGCACTAAGACTTAATTAAAAAGTCGTAACAGTTGATAATTATCATATGGCCCTGGTGGGTGTGGCTCAGTGGATTTAGTGACAGCCTGGGAACCAAAGGGTCACTGAGAGAAGCGACCACACATTGATGTTTCTCCCCGTCTCTTCCCTTCCCCTCTCTAAAAATAAATAAATAATCTTTAAAGAAAGAATTAACATATGATGAGCTGTATTAAGTAGTGGTATGACAAATCTAGAAAGTCAGCCAGACTTACATGGAAAAATCCATAAATGACAGAAATAGTGTTTCCAAGTAGAGGAGGTGAAATTCCTCTTAATACATGATGCTGGGACAATGTGTAATCAGTCAGGGAAAACTTCATACCATACTCAAGAACAAATTTAGATAAATGAGCAGTCTAAGTAGTTGATACCTAAGTAAATAAAGCAAAACTTTTAACTTGAAAAGTAGGAAAATATATGTATGACTTCAAGACAGGAAAATAAATACTAACATCTCACAAGCTAAGTGAGCAATTTGATAGATTTTATTGCAATAATTTAAGGACGTCAGGAAAAATAGGTAATACCATAAGTAGAAATAAGGGACAACCAAAAAATTTTGCAACACATAGGAGACAGAAAATGTTTATCATATATAAATAAGTAAAAATTAAGAAAAATGGACAACATATGAGCTGGCAATTACCAGGAGAGAAAGTAAAGGCCAGGGGAAATACAAAAATAATTGAACCTTCCTAGAAATCAGAATAATTCACTTTAGAGATATTATTCCCCACCTGTTAGATTGACAAAAGATCACATATTGGTAATGGGAGTGTGTGTAAAGAGAAAATTTCAGGGTGTCTTATTACCTGCTATTAAACTAACCATAATTGGGCTTTTTAAAAAAGACATGTTTGAGAACACAATTCAGGCGGTTTATTTCTCTAGATCTGTATCTTAAATTTAGTGGAAGTGATTTTAATTGGCAAACTTACGTTTCAGTTTATGTGTCCCCTGGAGCCGATTATAATTGTGAAATAGTGAACTTGATTGCTTTGGGTACTATTAATCCATGTTTCTGTCAGTTTTAAAATTTTTTGCAGATAACTCATGTCTAATAACAACATATTGGACATCTTTTTCAGTATTCCTCTTGAGGTTCTTAACACTTAAAAAAAACAAATACTTATTTTAATATTTTTCTCTTAGATCAAATGAATGCCTCAGGACCAATTAAAGAGAAGATGGGAATATTCAAGATATTAGAAAACTCTGAAGATTCCAGTCCTGAATGTTTATTTTAAATTGGAGCTACAGAATGTCTTTTTTAATTTCTTGTTTACATCTACAGATTTACCTATATTGGTGTTAAAGTCCAGATTGTCTACTTTACTTTTTGATTATTTCAGTTTACATAATGTAACACTGCATAATTAATAGATGGTAATTTTCTGAGCCTTATTAAGAATGATATATTCAATTTAGATTTTTGGTTAATTTTTCTGACTCAGTAGTACCCTTGGGCATAGCCTCATGTGTACTAAACCACTGCCAGATTTATACAGTCTTCCTGTGGAAGTTTATGGTCTTTCCCCCTCACTTCCCCTCTTCAGCAGTACGGTTTATGGGTTTTGGGTACTTCAGTTATGGAGTAGGCTTTTAATGGGGGAAAGATTGGGATTGTGCTTTCTGTTTAAATGAGAAATTGTTTGATTTTAGATCTATTGCTATAAAATGGTTCACCAAATAAATGTTCATTATAAGATGATATCATCAAATTATTTTTTTCAGAAAGAATGGCTTGGGTGAAGTAATAATAGCAAAAGTCTTGGAACGTATTGTGATTCAGCATTACTTACCTGGCTTGGTTGCATTCCTTAAGATACACATATATAAAAAGATTTCAACTGAATATTGGGTTAATGCAGAGAAGGCTCTGGAATGTACTATAGGGTCTTAAGAGATCAGAAACTGGAACTGGTAATATATTTTGCAAAACATGAATAGAACAAGAGAGATGACACCCTTAAAATTTATAGTGGTGGTGGGAGTAAGAAGAAAACAAGACCTAAGAATATAGGTAATGCAAAATTTGTAACAGGAGCATAAAATGGTAGCAGTTCACACCCTGTATGTATATCAGGCTATGAGGAAGAGAAATCCTGAATGTTCCCTGAACCATACATTTCTGTGTGGGTTCCTTCTCTCATGGAAAAAAATGTTATTCCTGCTGCCATGTATATTCAAATGTAGATGAGAATATCTCCACCTTAGGGAGATTCAAAGAAAAGAACAGACTACAGAGCCAGTTTTTGTTTTGTTTTTGTGATTTTTTTAAAAAACTGGAAATGTTTGCCAATCATAGTTATGCTGACTAACCATCAGAACATTGGTTGCCTAGCTCTATCTACTAAAAGTGTTCCTCTCAAATGAGAATGTAACTGTAAGTTCACCTCTGTCTTCACATCTGTAATACCTTCTTCCTTAGCACCTTGCTCCCTGTTGACACTAGATAATAAAAAGTATCAGGAAAGAACTTTTGAAAGTGCCAGCATCACATCTCTGTAAGCCTGCCAGTATCTGCCCATGTATCCTTATTACTATGAAAGTATTGTCTGTACAAGCTAGAACCAACAGAAAACTCTCATTTCTGTCATAGAAAACTCCTTGAAAGGTTGACTGTATTTGCTTTTTTGATTCTCTCATTTTTTGTTCCCTGAACCCATTGTGGTTGGATTTTCATCTTGTTGATCCATGGGAACTGTTCTTACTAAGGTTTCCAGTGGCCTCATTGACCTCACTTTACTTGATATTTCAGTAGCATTTTAACAGCTACTCAATTTTCAGCCTCATAATCACGAGATTGGGTACTTAATCAGCCTTTTAGTCTGGTTTGTTTGCTAAATAGGAGCATGTTGGAAACATGAAACAGGAATAAAGTTACAATAATACCCAGATGAACACTGGATAAACACTCAGTTTTCTAGAATTAAGGAAAAATGAAAGACTTCATAGTAGATTAGTTTATCAAGTGCTATTACAGAAGAGATGAAAACCAGTTGACTGCACCAGAGGAAAATAAAACTAGATTACCTGTAAAGAAACAAAGATCACTTAGCAGATGTCTTATTTCAAGAGTGAGTGAAATAAGCAAATCTTTAGTATGCTCAAGAGAAAAATTATGATCTAGAATTTTATATTCAACTAGAGTACATGAAAGTGAGGGGACAGTCCATTTAGGCATGCAAGTTTTATGGAAAAGGAAGCAAAGGTACTGACCCCCAACCCTGTGAAGTGTTAAAAACAACCAAATGTGGAGTCCATGTGTCCTAACCTGGCTCTTTAGTACCCCACTGAGGGTCACTTTAATACTTCAAGCCATAGACAATAAGCAGCAGTGCTATTGGCAGATGGAGGTGTGGATGGATTTCAAGCCAGCAACTGAAGTAGAACAGGCAGCCTATATTTTCTGAATTTGATGTGATCCAGGTCTGAGGAGAGCTTTTTGAACCACTTCCCTTAGATAACCTTATTGTCATCACTAGCTTTAATATATGCATTTCTCTGAATTGGAAGTAAGTGCTTTTCTGGCTCACAAAAAGTTGTTTTTGTAAACTAATGATTATATTTGGCTCAACTATAAATGCAAATTCAGGGAAATAGTAACCTTATATCAGGGATGGAGTAGGGTTTCAATAAGATCTTGAACAAAATGGCATACATTAAAATTAAAAGTCTCAAAAGTACAGGGAAATGAAACTACATAAAATGCTTAATGCAGTGTCTGCCTGTTAATCTTTAATAAGTGACAGGCACCATTATCACTTCTACCTATTTTATTAATAGCAGTTTACTAGTGGTCATTAGTAAACTACCAAGGAAATGGTACTTACATGGAAGAGCCAAAATTCCAAACTATAGACTCTGGTGCTATTATACCTTGCATAAGTCTCCATTCCTTGGACAAAGACATCTGATTATTTCTCTGTAAGGGAAAACAGTTGTCTTTTTGGCCAAGTTACACTCCTTTTGTTTCCACTGTGAGCATGTAGCTGCAGTTCTGAGGCATTTTCCTGGCTTGCAGAACTCAAAAATAAGTTTTGCTTGAGCACATAAAGTGAGAAGAGCAATTCTCTTTGTCCAGAGTCCAGACTTCTAAAAGTTTTGATCTGAAAAATGTGTGGTTGTGGGTATAGAATGAAATGATCTTGGTTTTAGCATATAAAGAAATAACGATTTGAAATAGACCTGGATTTCAGTTCTTTGCCCAATGTACAAACTTGGGAAAGGCAAACCGTGTAAATCTATTTCCTCATACCAGTGGAGCTGATACTCCCTGCCCATCTGAGTTTACACATTTCTTTTGCATACTACGTTATAGTATGTGCACAACCCCTCAAAATTACCTAGATCATAGATAGCAAGAGTCCAGTTGAGAGAAAGGAAGTCATTCTAGGTATACACTGTTTGGGGGAGACATATTTATAATGGAAAAATGAAGTTTTAATTTCAGACTAAAGCCCAAGTTATAGCTCTCCCTAGATCTCATGTATTAGTGTCTTTAACTTGTTTTCTAGAGCTTGTGGACAAAAGATCATACAAATAAGAGTCACAAGAAGCAATGTAGTTTTGTTATCAAGAGTATGCATTACAGAATCAGATTTGGGATCAAATCCTCATTCTATTCCAAGCTAGCTGTCACCATTGAATGGAAATCACTTAACCTCTCCAGGCCTCAGTTTCCTTATTTGTAAAAATGGGGAAAGAGTAGTAATCCTCAGATTGCTGTGATGATTATGTGCAAAAATGTTCTGTGTTGTTCCTATCACATAAGAACCTCAAATATTGATAGAAAAATATATATTATAGACTGCAATTTGCTCTAACCAAATACCACATAGGCAGGAAAAGAAAGGAAATTAATGTATCTCTGGATCAGCCAGCACAGGACATTCAATTTGTGATATGGAGTGCACAAGATCCTTTCAGGGAGAATGCAGATCAAAACTATTTACCTTTTCTCTTACTCTCTTACAAGTGTAGAGACATTTTCCAGAAGCTACATAATCTGATGACATCATTGCTCTGATGGCTAGTGGGAGGTATATTTATATGTCCTTTTGGAAGTTGTCAGCATTAATTTCTAATATGGCAATATGGATCAATATAACCCTCACAAGCAAAAGTTTTTTGGATTCCTCCGTAATTCAGAATGGAAAGGGGTCCAGAAATCAAAGTGTTTGAAAACTGCTGGTGTGAAGGGTGGGCTGCCTTTGTAATATTCTGTTATTTTTTACTCTTCACTACTGTATTTTCAAGATGTTTGTATTACTGTCTATACATTTAGTTTTGTATTTATCCACATTATACTTATTCCCTATAGTTCTGTGCAAGAATTTTTTCTGGTAATTTTCAAGTGGCTTTACAGAATGGTTGTATGAGTTCACACCCCACCAGCAGTACTGAGGACCTACTTCACCTCCTTACCAATACCTTATTTACCTTGCTAATTTTTGCCATTCTGAATGTCGTAAAATGGCTTCTTGTTTAAATTTTGTATTTCTCCCACTTCATTTTTATTTTTTGTATGGTCATTCTTGCCTAGAGCTCTGCTTCTATTAATTAATCTTCCTGTGGATCAGCTTCTACTTTAGTTAAATCTGATTCTCTTTACCATGTATCATTGGTTCTCACTTCCATCTTTAAATTTTTGTCTCATTTCTTTGTATTTGATATAAGCAAACATTGAGTGCTTTTCTCCAATGATTATTGTTTTTATAACAAAGTATTTAAATTTTTTCTCTAAATACTGTTTTAGCTGTATCTCAAATATGGCAGGTAGTGTTTTTGCTGTTACTTAATTCTGTTTTCTAACTTTTATGATTTCCTATTTAACCCAGGGGTTCTTTAGTTGTATATTTAGTTTGCAGATATGAAATTTTTAGAGGTTTTATTTATTTTTAGAGGAGAAGGAGAGGGAAAGAAATATTGATGTGTGAGAGAAACATCAATTGGTTTCCTCCTGAAGGCTCGCCCATGGGGGACTGGGACTGCAACCCAGGCGTGTGCCCTAATTAGGAATCGAACTGGCGACCTTTTACTTTGTGGGATGATGCTCAACCAACTGAGCAACACTGGTCAGGGCACAGCTATGAATTTTTTAAAGTTGCCTATTTTACTGCTCTCCCCTGTATTTCATTATAGTTAGAGAACATGATTTGCATGAGGTTAGCTTTTTAGACTCTATTGATGCTTCCTTTGTGACCTAACACAAGGTCAGTTTTGTAAATGTTCCCATTTGTACTTGCGGGTAATGTATATTTTCTGATTTTTGAGGATAAATTTCTCTATAATATGGCCCTGTTTAATAAATATTATACAAATCTTCTAAATATTCATTTAGTTTCTGCTTGCTTGATTGTTTTTTGAGAAATATGTTAAATCTCCAATTACGGTTGTGAATTTAATAATCGTAGCTTGGGCTTTATATATTTTGGAACTATAGTGTTAGATACATATATGTTCCTTTTGCCCATATATAACATGTCCCTAAGAATGCTTTTCATCTAAATTCTCTTTTGCCAGTTATTAATGTTGCCACATTAGCATTCTTTTTTTTCTATTTTAATTGTTCAAGTACAGTTTTCTGCCTTTTACTCCCATCCCAGCCCATCCCCCCAGTCCTCCCCACCGCCCTCCCATTTCCACGCCCCCTTGTTTTTGTCCATGTGTCCTTCATACTTGTTCCTGCAAACCCTTCCCCCTTTGCCCTGAAATCACATTAGCATTCTTTTACTTTATATTGGTTTGGTGAAGAAAATCTTATTTTTTTTTCTATAAAATAAAACATGTATTTCATTTTCACCAATAACTTGATTTTTTCACCAGTAACATTACTGATATTTTATGTCAGCTATCTCCCACGTGGTATTACATGTTCTCAATTGATGTCTCGATTTAATTGGTATCAACTTCAACTGATTTACCAGAACATGGAGCAACGTCCAGGAAGAAATCTCCAGAGCAGAACTTCACAAACAACTTTTGACACATTTGATCAGTCACCTTCTCCATTTGGGGAGGGTATACGGCACCTTCTTTTTTTGTGTTTCAGTTGAGTTTTTACCTTTCTTGAAAGAATGAAGCATAATATGCCATAAATATTGCATATTTTCTTCCATCTTCAATATTAAAAGTTCACCATTTTGATGTTTTTTAAAAAAATGGACACTGATATGACAGCTGTCACAATACAATCTAACAAAATTGTTTTGAATGAAGGTAGAGATAACTAAGTGCTACTAGAGAGTGATCTTATGGAGGAAAAAAAAAAACTTTTTGGCCAGCTCAATGTTTGCCTGTCTTATCATTCCATGTTTTTATGTCTAATCTTTCTGAATTCTTTTACTATGAAGGACATTTCATTCATTTATGTAATGTCCTTCATAGTAAATGTATTGCTGGATCTTATTTCAACAATGTATTCTAGTATTCTGTCTTTATTATTTTATCATCACCTAAGAATATGTTTCTCGATTTTAGAGAAGGAGGAAGGGGGTGGAGGGAGAGAGAATCGATTTGAGAGAAACATTGATTGGTTGCCTCCTGTACACATCCAGACCTGGGATAGAACCCCAAACTAGGTATGTGCACTGAGCAGGGATTGAACCCACAACCTTTTGGTGTATGGGAGTATGCTCCAACCAACTAAGCCATCCAGCCAGGTCTGGTGTCCCATTCTTTTTTGTAGTAGTTCTCTGCTGTGTAATGATGCAGATTACTTTTGCATGTATTTGTGCTTTTATTTCTTTGTGAATTGTCTTTTCAAAGTTGGTGTCCATTTAAACTTTCATTGTGTTTCTGCAGTCAAGATTTACCTATTTATGGTTTATATTGGGGTGCCAGCTTGAGAGGCGAGCAGAGGATGTTGATGCAGATGATAAGGTTGCCTTGCAATGGGACCTACAGTTGAGGAGAGAGAAGAGGAGCATCCTCGTGGACAGCCAGTCAAGCATGGGGTGTCACAGCCAAGAGAGGTGAAACAGGCACCTCTTAAGGAACTGGGGTGGGGGTGGAGCTGCCTGGTTCAGGGAGACAAAGTTCACCCGTGCTGATGAGAATGGCTACATGAGAGAGGCTGTTTGACCTGGGGAAACAGGCCCAGCAGGAGAATTAGGACTTCCTCTCAGATGGGTGCTCCGGGGTGGAGTATCAGAGGCCAAGCAGTGTGCACATCTGGAGCAGTCTGTTGCAGAGTACCAGGGGCCTCATCAGGATATGGTGGGCATCCACAGGTAGTGTGGCCTGGTGGTTGTTGTATCCCAAGTAGGATAAGGAGAACATCCTTACCCAGGGGAAGGTTTGGTGGCAGACAAAAAGGATTGGTTTCATAAGGGAAATGATCAAATAAGTAAATATATGAAGGGTAAAGGGAAACAAGTTCACCACAGTCAGCAAAGGGAGGTATAAAACACGGGGAAAAACCCGGTTGTGTTAGATTAGAATAAGATATTATGAATTCAAAGTGCCCAGTATATGTAGATATACTAATAAATGTAGATATGAATACATACATATATTACACAACTCTCCATACACACAAACACACACACACACACAATGCATATATTCTCTAGTTCTGTTCACTGCCAGTGGTGATAGCAGTGAGTAGATGTAGTGCACAGAGCTTGACTTCTAAGCCACATTTTATTATTATTTTTAAAAATTATTTTATTGTCCAGTTACAGTTGTCTGCTTTTACTCCCCACCACCCCAGCCAAAGCCACCTCCCTCCCTTACTTCCACAACCCCTTGGTTTTGTCCATCTGTCCTTTATATTTGTTCATTGAAACCCTTACTCCCTATCCCCATTAACCCTTCCCACTTCCCCTCTGGTTACTGTCCTTTTGTTCTTTATTTCAATGTCTCGGGTTACATTTGGCTTGCTTGTTTACTTTGTTGATTAGGTTCCAGTTAAAGGTGAGATCATATAATATATGTCCCTCACCACCTAGCTTATTTCACTTAGCATAATGCTCTCCAGTTTCATCCATGCTGTTGCAAAGGATAGGAGCTCCTTCTTTCTTTCTGCTTCGGAGAATCCCATTGTGTAAATGTACCATAGTTTTTTGATCCAATCATTTACTGATGGGCACCTAGGTTGCTTCCAGCACTTGACTATTGTAAATTGTGCTGCTATGAACATTGGGGTGCATGGGTGCTTTTGGATTGGTGTTTCAGGGTTCTTAGGATATAATCCTAGCAGTGGAATTGCTGGGTCAAAAGGCAGTTCCATTTTTAGTTTTCTGAGGAAATTCCATACTGCTTTTCATAGTAGTAGCACCAGTCTGCAGTCCCACTAACAGTGCACTAGGATCCCTTTTGTCCACATCCTCTCTAACACTTGTTTGTTGCTTTGTTTATGATGGCCATTCTGACTGGTGTGAAGTGGTATCCCATTGTGGTTTTTGAATCTTCTTGAATTTTTTGAAATAATTTGTGAAGAATAGGGTTTAGCTCTTCCTTAAATGCTTTGTAAAATTCTCCTGTGAAACCTTGTCCAGTGCTTTTGTGTGTCAGAAACTTTTTGATTACTGCTTCAATTTCATCAGCTGTTATTGGTCTGTTCAGGCTTTGTGCTTCTTCTTTATTCAGGTTTGGAAGATTATATTTTTCTAGAAATTTGTTCATTTAACCTAGGTTTTCAAATTTCTTGGCATATAGTTCTTTATAGTAATTTCTAACAGTCTTCTGTATTTCTGTGGTATCAGTTGTAATCTCTCCTCTTTCATTTCTGATTGTGTTCATTTGGGCCCTCTCTCTTGTTTTCCTGATGTGTCTCTTTAAAGCCTTGTCAATTTTGTTTATCTTTTCAAAGAACCCACTCCTGGATTTATTGATCCTTAGAATTGTGCTTTTAGTTTCTATGTCATTTAATTCTGCTCTGATCTTGGTTATTTCCTTCCTTCTACTTGCTCTGGGATGTCTTTGTTGTTCCTCGAGTTCTTGCAGGTGTAGGGTTATGTTGTTTATTTGAAATGTTTCTATCTTTTTTAGGTAGGCCTGTATCATTATTAACTTCCCTCTCAGGACTGCCTTCACTGTTTCCCATAAGTTTTGGGTTGTTGTGAGTTTATTTTCATTTGTTTCTAGAAACTTTTTGATTTCTTCCTTGATCTCATTCTTGACCCATTCATTGAATAATAGCATACTATTTAATCTAAATGAGTTTGAGTGTTTCGGGTGTTTTTCCTTGAGGTTGGTTTCTAGTTTTAGTCCCTTGTGGTTGGAGAAAATGCTTGGTATGATTTAAATTTTCTGGAATTTGTTGAGGCTTGTCTTGTATCCTATCATGTGGTCTATCTTTGAAAATGTTCCATGTGCATTTGAAAGGAGTGTGTATTTAGCTTCTTTGGGATGAAAGGCTCTCTCTATATATCAGTTAAGTCCATTTGATCTAGGGCATTGTTGAATGACACAATATGTTTGTTGATATTTTGTTTGGAAGATCTGTCTATTTTTTACAGTGGGGTGTTAAAATCCCCTACTATAATTGTGTTGCTGTCAGTATCTTGATTGACATCCTCTAAGATTTTCTTTATATATTTGGGTGCTTCTATGTTGGGTGCATATAGATTTACCATGTTTATGTCTTCTTGATGGATTCTTCCCTTGAGTATTATGAAGTGACCTCTGGGTCTCTTTTTATGGTCCTTTACTTGAAGCCTACTTTGTCTGATAGGAGTATTACTACCCTGGGGTTTTTTCCCCTGTCCATTTGTTTGGAAAATTTGTTTCTAGCCCTTCACTTTCAGTCTGTGTATGTCTTTTTTTTCCTGAGGTGGATTTCTCATAGGCAGCATACATATGGGTCATGCTTTCTTATCCAATCAGCTCTTCTATGTCTTTTGATTGGGGCATTTAATCCATTTACATTTAAGGTTATTATCGATAGGTACTTATTCATTGCCATTATTTTGTACCTGTGTTCTCTCTCTCATTGTTTTTCTTCTGTTCTTAAAGCAGACCCTTTAGCGTCTCTTGCAGAGCTGGTTTGGAGGAGGGATATTTTTTGAGGCTTATTTTGTCTGGAAAACTCCTTATTTGGCCTTCCATTTTAATTGAGAGCCTTGCTGGATAGAGTAGTTTCGGTATCAGGCCCTTGGTTTTCATTACTTGGAATATTTCTTGCCATTCTCTTCTGGCTTGGAGAGAGTTTCCATTGAGAAATCAGCTGCTAGCCTTTTCAGGGCTCCCTTGTATGTTACTTCCTGTTACTCCCTTGCTGCCTTTAAAATTCTCTCTTTGTCTTGGAATTTTGCCATTTTAATTATGTTGTGTCTTGAAGTGACCCTCTTTGGGTGCCTCTTGATTGGGACTCTCTGTGTTTCCTGGATTTGTGTGACTTTTTCTCTCATCAAATTAGGGAAGTTTTCCATCATTACCTTTTCAAACACGTTTTCCATCCCGTGCTCTTCTTCTTGTTCTGGTATCCCTGTTATACAAATATTATTATGTTTCATGTTGCCCTGTAATTCCCTGAATCCCGCTTCATTCTTTCTGAGCCTCTTTTCCTTTTCTTGCTCTTTCTGTTTTTTTTTCTATCTTGTCCTCCAACTCGCTGATTTCATCATCTGCTTCATCCAGCCTGCATTTGATTTCTTCTACTGTGTTTTTCAATTCAGAAATTGTATTCTTCATTTCCTTTTGGCCCTTGTTGATAGTTTCTATTTCCTTTTTCATGTTGATATAGTTTGCAGTGGGTTCATTGTAGTTTTTGGTAATTCTCTGTGAGCTCATTGAGCTTCCTTATAACCATTGCCTTGAACTCAGTATCTGATAGTTGAGTTTTCTCTATTTTATTTAGCATTCTTTCTGAGACTTCCTCCTTTCCTTTCATTTGGGGTTTGTTTCTTTGTCTTCCCATTGTTTGTGAGACTCTTCTTGTTAGCCTCTGCTTCTTAAGTTGATCTATTCCCACTCCCTGGATTTATGGTATGAACTTCTATGGTAGGATACCTGCGAGATTCAGTAGTACAGTCTCGTTGATCTCCTGAGCTTGCTGGTCTTGGGCTATCATTTATGTTGGCTCTCTGGATGTCTTTGGGTTTTGGTTGTTGTGTCTTTCTTTGGTGGGTCCTTTCCTCCAGCTGGGTAACTGAGGGTCACTCTGTCCACCATGTCTTATATTCTGTTGTTCGGTTGTGGACAGGTTGTGTTGAAGCTGGTTCTTCTGTGTTTACACGGGTTTGAGGCTTCTCTCTTGCTGTTGTTCAGTTGTTTGTTCTGGGTAATTTCTCCACCATTTAGTTGTAATTCCAGATTGGTCCTGGGTGGAGGTTAGTATGGCTTCCACTCACTCCTTCACCTTCTTCCATTATTATCTGTTGGTGGTTCCTTTGTTGGTGGGTTCTCTCTTCCAGCAGGTATACTGTTACTGTTGTTCACAGCTTCCATCTGCTCTTTTATGTGATCAGTTGGAGGGGGAAGGCAAAATGGATTAATACAGCAGGAGTGTATTCTATGGGACTTAAAATACCAACATGTAGAGAAGAGTTAGCAGATCCTTTGTATAAGTATAGTGTTAACTGTCATACTTCATCCACCTAGTCACTTTTAAAACTGGTTGGAAAAAAGATAAGACCCTTGCTAGGTGTGGGGAGGATTGTGAGTTGGATCCAGAAAACAGTGAGCTTGTGGGAGGTCAGATTATGAGATATAGTGAGAGTAAAGGATAGGCAATAGATGTAGTGTGCAAGAGAATAAAGTTAACCACAACAGTTATAAAGTTCCAGAAACAGTGAAGTGAGCTAAGATCTGGGAGAGGTGCTGTGTAGTATTTACAATTGTATGGAACAGCAATTATTTACAATAGTAATGGAGTAACAATCATATGACAGAATCTATGTGATCTGAATAACAAGAATAGGAATTACACAACCTAGAATAGTATGCTATTGGAACACAAGTACGCTTAGCATAGAGTAGTATGCTATTGAAATGAAAGAAATAAAATTAAAAATACACTATGCATGAGCAAGGAAAACCATCAGATAATGTAATTAAACAAACAAAACTAAACTAAACAGAAAGAAGAAAAATAAAATAAAAATACTAAGAAAAGAAGTAAAAATAATGAAAAAATACAAATAATAGCTTTCAAGTTCTCTGGAATAGCAAAGTGAAATTTGTCTCATCATTTCTGTTGTTCGATTGACCCCTCTTTGGGTCTGACTCTTGTCCTTTTGCAGCTCCAGGTTTATTGTCTCACTTGTGGGAGAAGAAAAAAAGGGAAAGAATAAGAAACAAAGTAAGGAAGAAAAAAAAATCCTCTTGCTGGCTTTAAACCAGCCAAAACAGTTGTGCTGGTCTTCCTGGCTGCAGGAGGCTGAGGGTGGATGGGTTTCACTTTTCTCCCTTCCTGTGGTATTGCAGGATGGGGGCCACGTCTGAGCCACACTCTTCACAGTTGCCCAGCCCCCAGCCCAGTTCCTCAGTTCACTGCCAGACCCCCAGTGCCCTTCTGTGCCAGGCCTTTGCCTTCAGTCCACCAGTTGTGCTGTCCTTGAGGTGCACCAGTTAGGGGCAACTAACACACCACCTTTTCACTCTTTGCTGCCCTAGATGCTGGGGGATCTCAGAGACTCTTTAGGGTAGTTCTGGTCTCCCACTGAGTTAAGTGTTCCTGGGGACTGCTGACTCCCTGAGCCCTGCTGCTCTCCTCTGTGGGGGGCACCTCTGCCTTCCTCTTAGCCATCCAGTCAAGGCCCCACATGGCTAGGGTGCCTCCATAGTTGCAGTGGCAGACTCGGGTGTGCACATCCTCTGCTGGGGAAGTGGGGCCAGGCCCTGGGTGCCTCTGGGTGGCGGGGTCAGGTGCGGTCTCTGGGGGAGGGGGGGCTGGGAGGGGGGCTGCAGCATGAGCTCAGGGCCTTCCCTGCAGTGGTGGGAGTGCAGCTCTTGGGTGGTGGGGTCAGGTGCCTAAGCCACATTTTAAACTAAGAACCATGGTCCTTTGGAGAAATGGCCAACTTAGGGGCTGGTGCAGGAGGAGAACAAGATGAGCCTGGGATACATGGTTGTGTCAGAAAGTACAGAGTTTCTCAAAGATTGATGTGGTTCTGTGAAAATGGAGCCACTGAGTTCATTTCATTCAAGACTTGGTAGCTTGACTCACTTAGAGTATAGAGCTATGTTACTGAGGCAGCAATTTTGTGCTGCTCTTTGTACTGGATAAAGGTTTGCCAACACCTGGACTCACTCTACTTCTAGAGTTTACAACACTAAATTATCTGACCCCTGTTTTTGTCAGCCTGTCCTGCAATATTGACTCTGTTACTGTTTATTTGATAGTCACTGATTAAGGTAAGTCACGGACCATTGAGTCATACACAGTGCACACTCAGTACATGCTGGAGAACATGCTGGAACTGAATGTTTACTTGTAAGAATGTGCACGACTCTGTGTCCTTGGCTAAAGTGCTGAAACTTCACGGCCAGCTGTCTCATTTTTCAAAAGGGCATAATTTTACCTTTGGCAATGGTAACTGAGTGTATCAAGAGAGATACGATGATGTGAAAATTCTGTAACTTGTCAGTCTCCCTGTTAACATGAGGGATAAAACATTGTATAAATGGGGTCTTGACAAATGTTAATTTTCCTTACTAAAGGAACTTAGACATAATCTTACCAATGTAGTTAGGACAAATGTGTTGGTGTCTTTACAGAGTATGCCTTTGTAAAAGCATTACTATTAGTGATCTAGTACGATATATCATTGTGGTGATATTTGGATCCTCATGATCATTAAGTGTTCCTTGATTGGGTCTGCATGTTATGCTGGTTTGTGCTGTGGGTTTGTTTACTGAAGTTCCTGTCTTCCATTCTCCACAGAATCCATACCTGTGATCCCGTCTAAAACCCCTCTTCCTTACTGTGCATACATCATTCCATTATTTCTGACAATGACAAGTCAACAAGGCCACAGAAGCAGCTGTGTGTGGAGATAAAAGAGAGGTGACTGTATTTTCAAGACTTTCCCTGGAACTTCTCTGACATGGGTTCTTTCCTCAGTGATGGAGAGATGGAGAGGAGAATATTCTCTGTCTTTCATTTCTTCTCTTGAGAATATATAGTGCTTTTATTCTTGGAGTCAAGTAAGGGCTTCTGTTTAATGTGAAGTCTATTATTTAGTGAATAGTCAGTGGTACACACACTCTGAGAAACTAAGCTTATGGGGGTTTATATTTATTTTCCTAAAAGTGTTTTTGAGCCTGCTATAGGACCCCTAGTGGGCATTAGAAAACTTAATTTCCAATCCCAGTTTTGTGACTTATGAGCTGTGTGACACTGGATGAATGTCCCGCTCTCTCTCCTTTCCCAGATTGAAAAATAAAAATAATAATTCCTCTTTTCAGTGCTTTCTTTGGTAGAGGTAGAGGTTGGTGTAAAATGTATGTGCATAAATTTTTGAAATGTTTGTTCTATATCTTGAAATATGTCATTGGTACTTTAATAAGGATTGTGTTGAATCTATAAATTGCTTTGGGTAGTATGGACATTTTGATGATGTTGATTTTTCCAATTCATGAGCATGGTACACGCTTCCTATTGTTTGTGTCTTCCTTAATTTCTTTCTTCAGTGTTGTGTAGTTTTACACAGTGTTGTTGTGAGTGCAGGTCGTTTACCTCCTTGGTTAGGTTTATTCCTAGGTACTTTGTTTTTTTTTGTTGCTGTATCAAATGGGATTTTCCCCCTGATTTCTGTTTCTGATATTTCATTGTTGGTGTACAAAAATGCTTTTTATTTCTGAATATTGACTTTGTATTCTGCTTTTTTGCCAAATTCACTTATTAGGTTGAGTAGTTTTATGGTGGAGTTGATAGAATTTTCTGTGTACACTATCATGTCATGTGCAAACAATGACAGTTTTGCTTCCTTGTTTCCAATTTGGATGCCTTTTATTTCCTTTTTTTTGTCTAATTGCTGTGGCTATGAAGGACACATGGACAAAAACAAAATGGGCATGGAATCAGGGGAGTGAGGTGGGAATGGCTGGGGTGGGGGGTTTGGTGGGGGATAAATGCAGACAACTGTACTTGAACAACAATAAAATTATTTGAAAAAATGAAAAAAAAATTAAAAAGAGAGGAATAAAGTTTTGTGGCTTGTAAATGTCCTGGGTAAGTTGACTGGTGCTTGGGTTGACCCCGCCCCTGTTCAGCTCAGCTTATTATATACTGCTGGTGACTCTGGCACCTACAAGCCATGGGTTGATACTGACAATGTACACCCAGCAGGAGTAAATAATAAGCAAATTAACTACTTAGTCGAATACCTGACAAACCCTCAATACATATGAGCTATTACTATTAAGAAACCTGGTGTAAGGATTGATCTTGCCCTGGACAGTGTGGCTTAATTAGTTGGATCGTTGTGCCATAAACTTATCAAAACCAAAGGGTTGTGAGACCTATTCCCAGTCAGGACACATACCTAGGTTGAGGGTTCCATCCCTGGTTGGGGTGCATAGGAGAAGCAGCTTATCAATGTTTCTCTTTCCCTCTCTTCCTCTCTCTCTAAAATTTATAAGTGTGCCATTGGGTGAGGATTAAAAAACAAAGAGTATAGATCTTAAAAGTTTTCATTCCAAGGCGTGGAGAAAGTAATTTTGTATGGTGATGGATGCTTACTATGGTGAACATTTCATAGTATATACAAATACCTAATAATTATGTTGCGTACCTTAAATGAATATGATGTTATATGTCAATCATATCTAAATAACACACACAAAAAAAACAAAAAAAGTATGTGTAAATTTCCTTAGCTAATTAATTGGTGCAACATGGGCATTCAAGATTAATGACTAATGCCCTCCAGTTTATGTTTAGCTAGCTAGGCTGTTAGTAAGGTACACTAAAATATTTTAAAAGGCTTTCATTTTCAAGGACAAAATATACTAATTTTTGGTAAAACATTAAAGAAGAAATATTTTTTATATATGATGATTGTCCCAAAATTATACATTCTCAATAGGTCACTAACATGAGATTCCAGAATGATGAACAATTTTTAAATCTGTTTTATTTTTATTTTTAATATTTTATTGATTATGCTATATAGTTCTCCCATTTATTCCATCTATGATACCCTCCACCTGGTACCCCCCATTCCTTCTAGCAATACCTCCCTTAGCATGCCCATGGGTCATGCATACAAATTCTTTGAATACTCAATTTTTTTATACTGTTCTTAACATCCTCCTGTGTATTCTGTACCTCCAAATTTGTACTTGTTAATCCCTCTACCTTTTCTTCCATTCTCCTCCTTCCCTCTCTGAACTGATAACCCTCCAATTGAGCTCCATATCTATGATTCTGTTCCTGTTCAGCTTGTTTGCTTAGTTTTTTTTAGATTCAGTTGCCAATAGTTGTAAATTATTACCATTTTAATGTTCATAGTTTTGGTCTTCTTTTTCTTAAGTCCCTTTTACATTTCATGTGGTAATGGCTTGGTGATGATGAACTCTTTTAGCTTTACCTTGTCTGGGAAGTATTTTACCTCTCTTCAATTGTTAATGATAGCTTTGTTGGCTAGAGTGATTTAGGTTGTAGGTTTTTGCTTTTCTTCACTTTGAGTACTTTTTGCCAGTCCCTTCTTGCCTGCAAAGTTTTTTTTGAGAAATCAGCTGACAGTCTGAAAGGAACTACTGTGTAGGTAATTATCTGCTTTTCCCTTGCTTCTTTTAAGACTCTTTAGAGGTGCAAATTAAAGCCACAATGAGATACCACTTCACACCAGTCAGAATGGCCACCATAAACAAAGCAACAAACAACAAGTGTTTGAGAGGTTGTGGAGAAAAGGGGACCATAGTGCACTGTTGGTGGTATTGCAGACTGGTACAACCACTATGGAAAGCAGTATGGAATTTTCTCAGAAAACTAAAAATGGATCTGCCTTTTGACCCAGCAATTCCACTGCTGGGATTATATCCTAAGAACCCTGAAACACCAATCCAAAAGAACCTATGCACCCCAAAGTTCATAGCAGCACAATTTACAATAGCCAAGTGCTGGAAGCAACCTAGATGCCCATCAGTAAATGAATGGATCAAAAAACTAGGGCACATTTACACAATGGAATTCTCTGAAGCAGAAAGAAAGAAGGAGCTCCTATCCTTTGCAACAGCATGGATGGAACTGGAAAACATTGTGCTAAGTGAAATAAGCCAGGCAGTGAAAGACAAATACCATATGATCTCACCTTTAACAGGAACCTAATCAACAAAACAAAGAAACAAGCAAAATATAGTCAAAGACACTGAAATTGAGAACAGGCTGACAGTGACCAAAGGGGAGAGGAGAGGGAATTTCAGGGGAAAAGGGGAAGGGTTTGCAGGAACAAGTATAAAGGACACATGGACAATAACAAGGGGGCATGGAAATGGGAGGGAGGAGGGAAGGGCTGGGGGGTTGGCTGGGATGGGGGTCAAAGGCAGAAAACTGTACTTGAACAACAATTAAAATGATAAAAAAAGATTCTCTCTTTATCTTTAACCTTTGGCATTTTTATTATCATGTGTCTTGGTGTGGTCCTCTTTGTGTCCATCTTGTTGGTGACTCTCTGTGCTTTCTTTTTTTCCTTTCTTTTTTATTTTTTAATTGTTATTTTAATTGTTCAAGTACAGTTTTCTGTCTTTTACTCCCATCCCAGCCCATCCCCCTAGCCCTCTCCACCTCCCTCCAATTTCCACTCCCCCCTAGTTTTTGTCCATGTGTCTTTTATACTTGTTCCTGTAAACCCTTCCCCTTTTCTTTTGAAATTCCCTCTCTGTGCTTTCTGTACTGGTATGTCTATTTCCTTCTGCAAATTAGAGTTGTCTTTCTTTTCTTTTTAAAATAAGTTTTCAATTTTTGCTCTATGTTTTCTCCCCCTGGCAGTTCTATGATTCAAATGTTGGTGCATTTGAAATTGTCTCAGAGGCTCCTTAACCCATCCTCATTTTTTTGAATTCTTGTTTCTTCTTGCTGTACTGATTGAATGTTTTTGCCTTCCTTATGTTACCAATCATTGATTTGATTCTTGGCTTCATTCCCTCCATTGTTGATTCCCTGAATATTTTTATTTATTATATTAAGTGTAACCTTCACTTCTGCCTGGGTCTTCCTTACATTGTTGAAGTACCCAATGAGTTCCTTGAGAATTCTAGTAACCAATGTTTTGAACTCCACATTGGATAGCTTGCTTATCTCCATTTGGTTAGTTGTTTCTCTGTAGTTTTGTTCTGTTCTTACTTATGTATTTCTTTGGGGCCATATTTCTTTGTCTCCTCATTTTGGCAGCCTCCCCATGTTTGTTTCGATGTATTTGGTAGAGTTGTTGTAACTCCCTGTCATGGTACTGTGGCCTATTGTAGAAAAGTGCATCTGTAAGTTGGATGGGATGGAGGAAGCCTTAGGTAATCGTCAGTGCAGGGCATCTTGTGTGAACCAGGTTGATGGAGTCTTGGATATGGTGTCTGTCCTCTGTGGCTATGTGTGAAGGAGGGCTCAGTAAAGGGACAATGGCCATTGTCTGACCTCTGGGTTTTTTTCCAGGAGGAAGCTATCCCCTGGCATTGACCTGATGCCAGACACTTCAGTTTTCCCCCATGTCCTACTGGTTTTCTTCCTGGCGTTCTACTCCAGTGCTGGAGCCAAAAGGGAGTGAATCTCCATAAGTCCTAAATGTGTTTTGGGTCCTTTAAAATGTGATGCCTGAGAACCCCTCAGTGTTGTCTGCCACCCTAACCCCCACTGGTTATACAGGTAGAAGTTATGGGACGTATCTTACTGGTATTGAACCCTTGAGCAGGGTGGTCTGGTGTGGGGCTGGTATCTCTCACTCCTGAGGTATCCCTCCTGATTGTTATCTACCACACATAGGTGTGGGACCATCCAACCCATGTGTCCTCGTCTATGCCCCTCCTTCCTGTCTGGATTAATGTGACTTCTTTAACTCCTTGGTTGTCAGACTTTCATACAGCTTTATTTTCTGATGTTTCTGGGTAAAAGTTGTTTTGTATTTTAGCTGTGATTTTTGCTATAGTTGTGCAAGAAGGCAAACCATGTTGATTTACACCACCATCTTGACTGGAATTTGAGCAAGTTTTTGATAAAAACATTTACTTCGCTGGTTCTCAATCAACAACTTTTTTTTAATGACAGTATCTGACTCTATCCCAAATCTGTTAACCCAGAACTTCCAGGATGGCGCTTTTGAGAAATAAAGGTCAAAATAAATAGATCTAGCTAATTATTCATCCTTGGAGTCAAAGAGGCACATGCTCAGTAGCAGGGAGTGTTATAAATATTTGGATTTTAAGCTCCCATTTGACACAGTAAGAAGAGACAGCTGCAATGGGCCCAGTCATGGGCCTGGTGCTCTGTCTCTCCTGTTTGCTTCTCCTTTCATTGTGGAAACAGAGCTCTGGAAAAGGGAAACTTCCACCGGGCCCCACACCTCTGCCAATTATTGGAAATATGCTACAGTTGGATGCAAAGAACATTAGTCAATCCTTAAGGCATGTGATTATGTTTTACTTCCTCCAGCAGTTTGCAAAAGGTAAGTAAATTAACATCTATTTCTAAATAAAATTTATTTCTTAAAATACATTTAAATAAACCATAATATGTTAAAAACTATTATATATGTCATTGTAAATACCATGATTATTATTTTTGGTTTCTCATCAACAAGAGTGGTGAAATAAAATAATGCATTAGTGAGTGAAGTACACTAGGTCTCTCTATGCCAGACTCAAAATAATAAAGTAGCAAAAGAAAGGAAATCTATTGCCCTTTCTTGTTTCCCCATCATTTGCTAAGTTTTTTTAGCTGGAGGTAAATGGTAAGGAAAGTGTTTTTGATTAGAGATTTCATTCAAGAAGTCATCTGAAAAAATACTTGACTTTGAGTGCTGGGCACACAATGCAATATACAGATGATGTATCATAGAGTTGTATATTTGAATCCTGTATAATTTTATTAACCAATTGTCTTGCAAGCACTTGAGGCGGGGCGGGTTCACAAGGGATTCGGGCAGACAGAAGAAAATTCGTGGAGCCATTGGGATATCTGACATGCCTTTATTCTGAGATGGGGAGATCCACGCAAGCCACAAGTCATGTGTCATGCCGGGGACACTCCTGACTCCCTTATATACTAAATGCACACAAAGCTGGCAGAGTGCCAAGATATTATATGAGTTTGATTCTGAGCATGCAAATCCATACTCAAGGTTATATGACAATATGAACATTGCTAAGTCATAGTTGCCCTGACATCTGAGTGAGGGAGCCTGGCTGACTTCATTTTCCCTACACTAATATTACCCTAACACATTTAAGTTAAAAAGAAGTGATCTCTGTAAATGATGTGTTTTGTTCAGAATAGCCATAAAAAGTGCACTTCTCTGAGTAAGCAAATTGTGCCCGATGTCAAGGAAAAACTCTGGAATTAGGAACAGTATGAGTGAATGAAAGAAACGTTATTGGGATCAGTTTCCTGGGAACAGGACTCTTTGGCCACAGCCAGCACAAAATTGTCCATCCATGAGATGCCATTGGTGCCAGCGCTGCCTCTGTGGTGCTGGCACCACACAACATTCCTTTGTGTTAGTAATGCCAGTGGATCACAAACCAGGCTGGGCATCAGAATCATCCAGGATATTTTCTGAAAGCATAAATTTCTCATATTCATCACAGGGCTATGGAATCAGAATTCTGATGACATGGGCTCTACCACTGATCCTGATGTAGTCAGCTGAGTATTGGTCCTATGATGATCGTTGCAGATTGATAAATTGCTCATGGATCAGAGGCTGAATAGGAAGAGGTTCAAATTTCGGTCTTCTACATAGTAGCTAGGAGATGCTGACAATGAATTAGAATTCTATGACATCAGTTTCCATTTTTGTAGCAGCAGCATATGAACCTGCTGATGATCCTGCTTTGAGGTTTAATTGTAACATTTGTACAAATTACCCAGGCCATTTGTGGGCATGTAAGTGGCTGCTATTCACAATCACCCTCATATGTATGTATTAATTTAAAAAATATGTTAGGCTGTGTCCCAGAAGAAAAACATAAAATCAGGATAATATCATTTTGAATCAGGCATAATATATTGTCAAATGGGGACTCCTTTTGCTAATATGTGCATCTCCTTTCCATTTGCCAGCTCTCCAAAGTCTACAGCCAGGTGTTCACTGTGTACTTTGGCAGGAGGCCCACTGTGGTGCTGCATGGATATGAGGCAGTGAAGGATGCCCTGATTGATCGGGAGGAGGAGTTCTCTGGCAGAGGAAGTGTCCCAGTGGTTGAAAAAGCTAATAAAGGACAAGGTAGGTGCCTGTGTGCCCATATATGTTCAGTAATATAATGAGGGTGGAGAGGATAGACAACAGGAATTTGAATATCTCTTCAGCAGACCTTGGCCCACACATGTGGCTGCCAGGTGTCAGATTCCTCCTCTTTACTAGCACCTGCATGTCAGTTTCTGTTTCCCCTCCTGGTAAGAGTCGTTTTCAGCACTGGAAATGGATGGAAAGAGATGCGGCGCTTCTCCCTCATAACCCCGCAGAATTTGGGGATGGTCAAGAGGAGTATTGAGGACCATGTTCAAGAGGAAGCCAGGAAAACCAATGGTGGGTGATTATATACAGTATAACTCTGATCTTAACAGACTGTTGTGTTCCTTAGTGACGTCCTTGGAAACATTTCAGGGGCAGTCAAATCTTTTCTAAGGATGGTGGTGTCAGCCCCCATGTGAAGGAGGGTTGTGTGTTTATGCTCCTTTCGTGTATACCTGCGATTGTGCAAACATTGTGGGTAGAAAGGGTCATTTAATCCAGTTTTCTCTTGAACATGGTTTGATTGTTTTGGAATCAGAAATCACATGGAATAATTTTGAGACCTTTATTGAAAAAGTTAGAGAACATTGTCTTTCCTATAGCATAAACATGGGTTATTTATTCTAGGGCCTTTCACCAGATGGTACTTGTCAGGTGGAAAGGTGAGAATGCCTCACCACATCATCATGGAGCATGTAACAAGTGATGTGTGCTTTCATTAAATTTGCCTGTGTTTGTGTGCTCAGCTCTACACAAACACAGGCAAATTCTCAGACATCTCTGAGAATTGCTTTCAGAGTCCAGGCCTTTAGTTCTGGATGATAATGATGCCATCTATGGTTTTCATTGCTTAGGCATGTCTTCATGAAATTATCATCAATTGTGATTTCTCTGTAAAGACAGCACAGTTTTCCCTGGCCAGGTGGCTCAGTGGATTGAGTGCCGTCCTGTGAACTGAAGGGTCTCCAGATCCATTTTCAGTCATGGCACAAGCCTGGGTTAGAGCCCAAGTCCGTAGGGGGCATGTGAGAGGCAACCACACATTGATTTTTTCCTCCATTTCTTCCTCCATTCCCTGTATTAAAATAAATAAAGAAAATGTCTTTTAAAGGCAGCAGTATTTTCAATACATGAACATTAATTATTTTTTGTTACCCACTATTTACTGTATTGATTTATGTATATTGAATACATGCTACATTATAATTCCTTAAAATACACAAATATGAAGTTATATGATGTTTTATTTAACTAAATTTCCACCATTATGAACAACTCCTTACCCTGCCTTCTGTAAGTGGAGTATGGCTCTGTTTTCAGTTTGCTAAACTTTGCCCCAACTTTACTGGATTTTGGTAACAAGTAATGGCAATTATTTGCCTTCCATGACCAGTTGTAATACCTATAAACTGCTTGTCAAAATGACTTTGATTTATAGCTTGGATTACAAATTACCTTGTTTTTAAATACTTTTTTCCACATTAAGTGAAAGGAAAAACTGAAAATCATGTTTCACCTGTGAATTGCATACAGACAAAGAAATCCCCAAGGATTTTCAAATTATCCTCTACCGATCAGGCTACAATAAAAGTTGCTTTAAAGCTCACAGCCCTGTAATGTTCCATGGAGCCTGGTCTAGAAGACACTAACTATACGTTTCCTTTTATTCCATGCCCTTCCATCTCCTCCCCATGCTTTAAATAACATTTATAGTAAAAACCACATACAGAAGAACACATTCAAAATGAATAAAAGACTTAAATGTCAAGTGTGAAACCATAAAAATCCTAGAAGAAAACATAGTAGTAAAACTTCAGACACTCTTGTAACAATATTTTTGCCAATATGAGTCCTAGGGCAAGGGAAACAAAGGAAAAAACAAAGACGTAGGACTACAATAAACTAAAAAGGTTTTGCACAGTTAAAGAAATGACGGACATAGCCCTGGCTGGCGTAGCTCAGTGGATTGAGCGTGGGCTGGGAACCAAAGTGTCCCAGGTTCGATTCTCAGCCAGGGTACATGCCTGGGTTGCAGGCCATGGCCCCCAGCGACCGCACATTGATGTTTCTCTCTCTCTCTCTCCCTCTCTCTCTCTCTCTCTCTCTCTCTCTCTCACTTCCTCCCTTCCCTCTCTAAAAATAAATAAATAAAATCTTTTAAAAAAAAAAGATATGACAGACAAAATGAAAAGGACCTCACTATATGGGAGAATATACTTGCTAATGATACATCTGATAAAGGGTTAATTTCCAAAATATTATACAACTCAACACCAGGAAGACCAAAAAACTATTAAATGGGCAAAGGACCTGAATAGACTCTTTTCCAAAGAGGACATGCAGATGGCCAGTAGACATATGAAAAGATGCTCAACACCACCATCATCAAAGAGATTCAAATTAAAACCACAATGAGATATCACCTCATACTTGTCAGAATGGCTATCACCAGTAAATTAAAAACGACAATTTCTGGTGTGACTGTGAAGCAAAGGGAACCTTATGCACTGTTGGTAGGAATGCAGACTGGTGCAGCCGCTGTGGAATACAGTATGGAGTTTCCTCCAAAAATTAAAAATGGACCTGCTGTTGGCCCAGGAATCCAGCTTCTAAGAATATATTCTAAGAATTCCAAAACACTAATTTGAAAGAACATATATACCCCTATGTTCATTACATTGTTACAATAGCCAAATCTGGAAACAACCCAAGTACCCATCAGTAGATGAATGGATAAAAGCATGGTACAGTTACACAATGGAATACTATGGAGCCATAGAAAAGAATGATATCTTCCATTTTTAAAAAATATTTTATTTATTTATTTTTAGAGAGGGAAGGAAGGGAGAAAGAGAGAGAGAGAGAAACATCAATGTGCGGCTGCTGGGGGCTGTGGCCTGCAACCCAGGCATGTGCCCTGACTGGGAATCGAACCTATGATGCTTTGGTTCGCATCCAGTGCTCAATCCACTGAGCTATGCCAGCCAGGGCTAAATCTTCCATTTTGTGACATCATGGATGGACCTGGAGATTATTATGCTAAATGAAATAAGCCAGTCAGAAAAAGACAAATATCATATGATGTCACATATATGTGGAATTTAATGAAGAAAATAAACTGACAAGCAAAACAGAAACAGAGGCATGGATAGATGGAACAGACTGACAGCTATCAACTAGGAGGGCATGGGGGCACCAGATCAAAGAAGGTGAAGGGATTAGCCAAAGAACACATATGCATGATACATATACACAGACAACAGTGGGGTGATGGCCACAGGAAAGGGGAAGTGTGGGCTGGGAGAAATGGGAAAGGGGGGGATGGGGACATTTGGAACAGTGTCAACAATAAAAATAAAGTACAAAAACATATAACATGAGATCTACTCTCAACAAATTATTAAGTGTACATCACAGTGTCGTTTACTATAACAGCAGGTTTCTAGCACTTTTCATCTTATATAACTAAAACTCTGTGCACATTGAACTGTGACTGTTTTCCCCTCCCCCAGGCCCTGGCAGCCAATATTCTACTTTCTGCTTCTATGAATTTGACTACTTTTGATACTTCATGCATTATGTGTCCATTTATGATCAGCTTAGTTCACTTGAAATAATGTCCTCAAGGTTAATCCATGTTTGTGGTGGATCCTGGCTGGCAGGATCTGGGTATGTTGTGGCTGCTAGAGAACAAATACACATGGACAACAAGAAGTCCTGTGGAGAAAAAGGGGCAGCATGGCCACTCTCAGAGAGAGAGGGCCAGAGAGCTCAGTCCCTGCCTGTACAAGCTTTTATTGCTTCTCTGGGTACATTACATGGAGTGTAGCCCTCATTTATTATGCACAGGTTCACTGCAAAGGATTACCTTTTACAGATAACAAAGGAAAGAATGTTGCTAATTACTCCAAAGGGAAGGATGTTGCAGATTAGGGGGGAAAGTGGTTGAACCGGACATACGTATTGTAGTATATGACAAGATTTCTGTCTTTTTAAATGTTTGAATAATGTTCTAGTGTATGTATTTATCAATTTTCTTTATCCATTTATCATTGATGGACATCTACATTTTTTCCCACCTCTTGGCTGTGTGAATAATGCTACAATGAATGCAAATATATCTTAGAGACCCTGTTTCAGTTTTATTGAGCAAATACTCGGAAATGGGATTGCTGGGTCTTAATGGTAATTTCATTTCTGATTTTGGAGGGGGCACCTCCATACTGTTTACTGGAGTAGCTGCCCTATTTTACATTTAACTAACTGTGTACAAGGGTTCAATTCTTCCCACCCTCACCAATACTTGTTTTGTTTCTTTTTTCTTTCTTTCTTCCCTGTCTCCCTCACTCTTATCTATTCAACTCTCCCTTCCTTTCTATTTTCCTTCCTTCCTTCCTTCCTTCCTTCCTTCCTTCCTTCCTTCCTTCCTTCCTTCCTTCCTTCCTTCCTTCCTTCCTTCCTTCCTTCCCTTTTAGTAATGGATATCCTAACAGATTTTAGGATGATTTTGATTTGTGTTTTCTAATGATAGTAACATTGAGCATCATTTCATATACTTGCTGACCATTAATATATCTTCATTTTTAAATAAGCACAAGTTAAAGGTATTATTTAACTCATTGTTTGGAAATCCGTTATAAACAGTTGTAACAAGGTATTATAACCAGTTGTAACAAGGGTGTAACAAAGTGTTACAGCCAGTTTAAAAGAGAATGGTCAAAAGGTACAAACCAATTTAGAGCAAAGGAATGTTGATGTGAATGCAAATGAAGGCAAAACTAGGTAGGAAAGTCAATGGAATCTCTGATGGACAAAATACAGTTTGCATGTCTAGAGACAAGTATTATTTTGCATTGCTATAAGTTATCGATAATTTACAGACTGGCAAAATAGCTCCCATAGGATCACAGTCAGATAAAACAGAAGGTTGAGCTATATGGAATGCATATATCCAGGTTAAGAAAAAACCTGAAAGGATGTGGTCTACACTCAATATTCCCCCTAGCTTTATGGAGATATAGTTGATATGTAACACTGTGTAAGTGTAATGTATACAATGTGTTGATTTGATATACTTATATATTACAATATGATTATCACCATAATGTTGTCTAACACCTCCATTAGGTCACATAATTACCATTTCCTGGGAAAACATTTAAGATCTACTCTCTTAGGAGCTTTCAACTATATACTGCAGTTCATCATCTATAATAACAATGTTGTGCCTTAGATACCCAGAAATTATTCACCATCTAACTGGAAGTTTGTACTCTTTGGCCAACATCTCCCCATTTCCCTACCCACCAGCCCGTAGTAACCACTCTTCTATGCTCTGTTTCTACAATTTCATCTTTATTTGATTCCACATGTAGGTGATATCCACAGTATTTGTCTCTATCTGACTTATTTCACTTGGCATAATGCCCACAAGATTCATGCATGTTGTCACAAATGGCAGGATTTCTGGGGGGTAAAAGCTCTCATTAACTGCAGAGACCTAGGGGCATGCTTTCCCTGCTGGGCTGGTGGTTGCCTGGCCACAGGTTCACCTAGATGTACTGTGGGCACAGCCTAAGAAGTGCTAGAGCCAGAATCCTGCCTGCAGGTTGGTGACTGTGGTGGTGGTGCAAGTACTTGTGGCCACTTCCCAGCCCTCCCTGTCCAAAGTGCTCGGACTTCCACTAGAGGAGTATGGCCACCCCACTCAAGAGAAACTGCCCATCTCTAGCAACCAGCTCTGAGGGAACCTGCATCAAGAAAATTTCCATTGATGGGAACATCACTGCAGGGAAGGGAACATTTGTGAATACCCTTAAACAGGTCTGCGAGGATTAGGAAGTGGTTCCTGAACCTGTTGCCAGATGGTGCAATGTTCAAAGTACTACAATGAGTTTCAGGAATTGACAACATCTCAGAGAAGTGGTGGGAGTGTTCTTCAGATGGTGTAGGAGGAACCTGGGCAATGGCCTTTTACCTTCCAGTCGTATGCCTACCTGGGTGGAATATGAGCTCAGCTTGCCTCTCAATGGCAAGCTCAAAGATGTGGAGAAACCTGTATTATTTTTTGAATGGTGACAGGTATATTTTTGACATCTAATTTGTATGAGTGTGATTGTATGAATGAAACAGAGTGGACAATTTACCAAGACTGGCATGAATGGGTGAATAACTAGTTCAGCCAAAGCCTTGAACCAGGTGGAATCATTTATCCTCAAACCACTCCAGACAAATACTTGAATAGAATACATATATGGGGAAGAAATGAAGAGCAAGGCATTCCTCTTGAGTATTTAGAGAAGCTTCACTATAAGCATGAAAGCTGTCTCCTGTATAGAATACTGAAAACCACGTTTGATGACCTACAAGAAGTACCTGTCTTAACACTGGATGTTATTGAAGACTAAGACCAAACATAACAGTCTGGGTTGTAAAGGTCAAAGAATTTTTGAGTAATTTGTGATCTTGCTGAAGACAAGATGGAGTGAAATGATTCCAGATACTTGAGCCTTGTGTATCTTTGTAACTACATATACATACAGGTCTCTTTAGATAACCTAAGTTTTTAACTATTTTAGTTCCAAGAAAAAATACTTTTAAAAAAAATCCTATATAAAATTTTATGACCAGTTTCTCTTCTGTTTTCTCTACTCTCCTCCCCTCCCCTCCCCTCTTCTCTCCTCTCCTCTTCTCCATTTTCTCACTCTTTCTCACTCTCTTCATTTCTTGTTTTGAAAAACAAAGACATTTAATTATCACTATGGCAAGAAATATGAACGTATATGGTTCTAGAATCATTATAATAACTAAAGTACATCATTAAGGACCCTGATCCTTCTGTCTTTCCCCTCTGTTATCCTCTTCAGCAGGTTGGCTTTTTTCCTGGTGCATCTCATTTCACTGTTGACCAGTTTCTTAACTTGATTTCTTAACTGGAAAGTTGAATATTACATGGAAAATGGTAATGTGTCCTGTGTAAATTAGTGCAAAATGGTGAAAGTGGAGTTCAAGGAATCTCTAGAAAAAGAATTAATAACTTTTAAGTACTTTTGATCCAGTACCTCCCATTCCACCTCAATATATGTGAAAGATAAGGTCATGTTTAGTATATAATTGATTCATTGATATTTATTAGTGTGTGTCTAATAAATTTATAGAGGAGTAAGTTAGACTTTGGTCCCAGTTTTATTGGCATACATCTGTGCTATGAGACTTCGCCTTTTGGCATGGGATTTTGGAAGATTAAAAAGGAAATGTTTCTATACTTTAGAGATAACTGAAGAATATTACATGAGTAAATGATTTGATTTATATAGAGCTTAAAATAGCTACCTGCTTTCTTCCTTTTCAGACCATTCTGTTACAAGGAAATAATACTCATAAAGATTGTTTTAAACTATGATTGTCTTTCAATCATTTGAGGTGGAAGTATAGTTTTCCCTGCATTTCTTCTCATTTTCATAGGTTAGACGTCAGTGGAACATAGTGAGGGACAAGTTTTTCCATTTTATTCTTCTTGACTCTGCACTAGGAATGAGTAGTCTTTCATTAAATTTACTATTCATAAGAAATCAAAAGGAAACTGCAGGCAAGGTAGATTATCTTCTTAGCAATTTAGCTTGTTTAGTCCCACCTGTTATTTTCCGCCTCATTCTGGTGTCCCTACTGTATGAATTAACTAGGCAGCCTGTTATTTTAAAGTAACACATTTCTACTTGGAGAACATTGTGATTATTCTTCATTACATAGTTAGCTTTGCTTCTCTGTAGGATTATACCTTAAGTTTCCCTGCCCCTAATAAGCTGCTGATCATTTTGATCATTAATCAGAGATTACTGATAGAAATAACCTTGCTTTATATGTTATATATCAGGAAAGCATCATTTTGAATATAAATTAGGAAAATATATTAATAAGGAAGAACAAGAGCAAAGTAGTAATTTTTAAAACTCTACATGGATTCATTTTAGTTCTGTATATTATTAGTTTTTTATGCCCTGGCTGGTGTGGCTCAGTGGATTGAGTGCTGGCTGGTGAACCAAAGAGTTGCTGGATCAATTCCCAGGCAGGGGAGACGTTTGGGTAGAGAGCCACATCCCCAGTAGGAGGCGCTCAAGGGGCAACCACACATTGATGTTTCTCTCCCTCTCTTTCTCCTTTCCATCCCCTCTCTTTAGAAATAATTAAAGAAACTATTTTTTAAAAAGGTTTCCTTTACAGGTTTAGTTAATGTGTGAAGTAGTTTTTCTATAAATTTACCCTTTCTACTTAACACATTGATAAATTCTGTTTTTGAAATGAAGGGAAGAGTCAGTTTTACTTTGAAACCATCATTTTCCATTTTAAAGTATCAGCTTTTGGTTCTTGAGATAATTTAGTGGGTTAAACAGTTAGATGTACTGATCCCTGAAAGGGAAACTGCATTTCAAATCTGGAATTACCATGACTATTTAAAGTGTATCATGATATTGTATGTTTCCTTGATTTTTTAAAAATTTATTTTTTATTTTTTATTTTATTTTAATCATTGTTCAAGTACAGTTTTCTGTCCTTTACTCCCATCCCAGCCCACCCCCAGGCCTCCCCACCTTGCTCCTGTTTCGACCCCCCCCCCTTTTTATTGTCCATGAGTCCTTTATACTTGTTCCTGCAAACCCTTCCCCCTTTTCCCCTGAAATTCCCTCCCCTCTCCCATCTGGTCACTGTCAGCCTGTCCTCTATTTCAGTGTCTTTGACTATATTTTGCTTGTTTCTTTGTTTTGTTGTTTAGGTTCTTCTTAAAGGTGAGATCATATGGTATTTGTCTTTCACTGCCTGGCTTATTTCACTTAGCATAATGCTCTCCACTTCCATCCATGCTGTTGCAAAGGATAGGAGCTCCTTTTTTCTTTCTTTCTGCTGCATAGAATTCCATCATGTAAATAAATGTACCATCATTTTTTTGATCCATTCATTTACTGATGGGCACCTAGGTTGCTTCTAGCACTTGGCTATTGTAAATTGTGCTGCTATGAACATTGCATAGGTTCTTTTGGATTGTTGTTTCAGGGTTCTTAGGATATAGACCCAGCAGTGGAATTGCTGGGTCAAAAGGCAGATCCATTTTTAGTTTTCTGAGGAAGTTCTATACTGTTTTCCATAGTGGTTGTACCAGTCTGCAATACCACCAACAGTGCACTAAGGTCCCCTTTTTTCTACAACCTCTCCAACACTTGTTGTTTGTTGCTTTGTTTAGGATGGCCATTCTGACTGGTGTGAAGTGGTATCTCATTGTGGTTTTAATTTTCATCTCTCTGATAGCTAGTGATACTGAGCATCTTTTCTTGTGTCTCTGGATCCTCTGTGTGTCCTCCTTGGAGAAGTGTCTGTTCAAGTCCTTTGCCCATTTTTTGATTGGGTTGCTTGTCTTCTTAGGGTGGAGTCGTGTAAGTTCTTTATATATTTTGGAGATTAAACCCTTGTCTGAGATATCATTGGCAAACATGTTTTCCCATACAGTTGGTTCTCTTTTTATTTGAATACTGTTTTCTTTAGCTGTGCAGAAGCTTTTTATTTTGATGAGGTCCCATTTGTTTATTCTTTCCTTTATGTCCCTTGCTCTGGGGGACGTATCAGTAAAAATGTTGCTGCGTGAAATATCTGAGATTTTCCTGCCTATGTTCTCCTCTAGGACTTTAATAGTGACATGGCTTATATTTAAGTCTTCTATCCATCTTGAATTTATTTTTGTGTATGGAGTAAGTTGGTGCTTGAGTTTCATTTTTTTGCACATAGCTGTCCAGTTCTCCCAACACCATTTGTTGAAGAGGCTATTTTTATTCCATTTTATGTTGCTGTTCCATTGGTCCATGTGCCTGTTTTTATGCCAGTACCAGGCTGTTTTGATTACAGTCACCTTGTCATACAGTTTAGTATCAGGTATTGTGATCCCTCATACTTTGCTCTTCTTTCTCAAAATTGCAGCAGCTATTTGGGGTCGTTTATGGTTTCATATAAATTTTTGAAGTGTTTGTTCTATGTGTGTGAAACATGCCATTGGTACTTTAGTAGGTATTGTATTGTATGTATAAATTGCTTTGGGTAGAAAGGACATTTTGATGATGTTAATTCTTTCAATCCATGAACACAATGTATGTTTCCATTTGTTTGTGTTTTCCTTGATTTCTTTCTTTAGTGTTATGTAGTTTTCTGAATACAGGTCTTTTACCTCTTTGGTTGGGTTTATTCCTAGGTATTTTATTTTCCTTTTTGCTATATCAAATGGAATTTTTTTCTTGATTTCTGCTTCTGCTGTTTCATTGTTGGTGTACAAAAAATGCCTTTGATTCTGGATATTGACTTTGTATCCTGCTGTTTTTCCAAATTCATTTATTAGGTCAAGCAATTTTTTGGCAGAGTCTATAGGATTTTCTAGGTACACTAACATGTCATCTGCAAACAGTGATAGTTTTGTTTCCTCCTTTCCGATTTGGATGCCTTTTATTTCCTTTTCTTGTCTGAGTGCTGTGGCTAAAAATTCCAATACTATGTTGAATAGAAGTGATGAAAGTGGACAACCTTGTCTTGTTCCTGATATTAGTGGAGAAGATTTTGGTTTTTGCCCATTGAGTATGGCGTTGGCCTTAGGTCCCTCATATATGGCCTTTATTATGTTGAGGAATGCTCCCTTTATTCCCACTTTGCTAAGTGTTTTTATCATAAATGGGTGCTGTACCTTATAAAATGATTTTTTTTTGCATCTATTGACATGATCATGTGATTTTTGCCTTTGATTTTGTTTATGTGATGTATTACATTTCCTGATTTTCGAATATTGTACCATCCTTGCATCCCTGGGATGAATCCCACTTGGTCATGGTGTATGATCTTTATAATGTATTGTTGGATGCAGTTTGCCAATATTGTGTTGATGATTTTAGTGTCTATGTTCATCAGCGATATTGGCCTGAAGTTTCCTTTCTTTTTTTGTGTCTTTATCTGGTTTTGGGATTAGGATGATGCTGGCCTCATAAAAAGACTTTGGGAGTCTTCAATCATTTCAGATTTTTTGGAATGGTCTGTGAAGGATAGGGGTCAGCTCTTCCTTAAATGCTTTGTAGAATTCTCCTGTGAAACTGTCCGATCCAGGGCTTTTGTGTGTTGGAAGTTTTTTGATTACTGCTTCAATTTTATTTGCTGTTATTGGTCTGTTCAGGCTTTCTGCTTCTTCTTCATTGAATTTTAGAAGATTATATTTTCCTAGAAATTTGTCCATTTCACCTAGGTTTTAAAATTTCTTGGCATACAGTTCTTCGTAGTATTTCTTACAATCCTTTGTATTCCTGTGGTATCAGTTGTAATCTCTCCTTTTTCATTTCTGATTGTGTTCATTTGGGTCCTCTCTCGTTTTTCTTGATGAGCCTGCTTAAAGGCTTGTCGATTTTGTTTATCTTTTCAAAGACCCAGCTCCTGGATTTATTGATCTTAGAATTGTGCTTTTAGTCTCTATGTCATTTAATTCTGCTCTTATTTTGGTTATTTCCTTCTACTTGCTCTGGGATGTCTTTGTTCTTGTTCCTCGAGTTCTTGTAGCTGTAGGGTTATGTTGTTTATTTGAAATGTTTCTATCTTTTTTAGGTAGGCCTGTATCACTATGAACTTCCTTCTCTGGACTGCCTTGGCTGTGTCCCATAAGTTTTGGGTTGTTGTGTGTTCATTTTCATTTGTTTCTAGAAACTTTTTGATTTCTTCCTTGATCTCATTCTTGACCCATTCATTGAATAATAGCATGCTATTTAATCTACATGAGTTTGAGTGTTTTTGAATTTTTTCCTTGAGGTTAGTTTCTCATTTCAGTACCTTGTGATCTGTGAAGATGCTTGGTATGATTTCAATTTTCTGGAATTTGTTGAGGCTTGTTTTCTGTCCTATCATGTGGTCTATCTTTGAAAATGTTCCATGTGCATTTGAAAAGAATGTGTATTTAGCTTCTTTGGGATGAAGGGCTCTCTATATATATCAGTTAAGTCCATTTGATCTAGGGCATTGTTGAATGCCACAATATGTTTGTTGATATTTTGTTTGGAAGATCTGTCCATTTTTTACAGTGGGGTGTTAAAATCCCCTACTATAATTGTGTTGCTGTCAGTATCTTGATTGACATCCTCCAAGATTTTCTTTATATATTTGGGTGCTTCTATGTTGGGTGCATATAGATTTACCATATTTATGTCTTCTTGATGGATTCTTCCCTTGAGTATTATGAAGTGACCTCTGGGTCTCTTTTTATGGTCCTTTACTTGAAGTCTACTTTGTCTGATAGGAGTATTACTACCCTGGGGTTTTTTCCCCTGTCCATTTGTTTGGAAAATTTGTTTCTAGCCCTTCACTTCCAGTCTGTGTATGTCTTTTTTTTCCTGAGGTGGATCTCTCATAGGCAGCATACATATGGGTCATGCTTTCTTATCCAATCAGCTCTTCTATGTCTTTTGATTGGGGCATTTAATCCATTTACATTTAAGGTTATTATCGATAGGTACTTATTCATTGCCATTATTTTGTACCTGTGTTCTCTCTCTCATTGTTTTTCTTCTGTTCTTAAAGCAGACCCTTTAGCGTCTCTTGCAGAGCTGGTTTGGAGGAGGGATATTTTTTGAGGCTTATTTTGTCTGGAAAACTCCTTATTTGGCCTTCCATTTTAATTGAGAGCCTTGCTGGATAGAGTAGTTTCGGTATCAGGCCCTTGGTTTTCATTACTTGGAATATTTCTTGCCATTCTCTTCTGGCTTGGAGAGAGTTTCCATTGAGAAATCAGCTGCTAGCCTTTTCAGGGCTCCCTTGTATGTTACTTCCTGTTACTCCCTTGCTGCCTTTAAAATTCTCTCTTTGTCTTGGAATTTTGCCATTTTAATTATGTTGTGTCTTGAAGTGACCCTCTTTGGGTGCCTCTTGATTGGGACTCTGTGTTTCCTGGATTTGTGTGACTTTTTCTCTCATCAAATTAGGGAAGTTTTCCATCATTACTTTTTCAAGTAGGTTTTTTATGCCTTGCCCTTCTTTTCCTTCTGGTATTTCTATTATATGGATATTATTACGTTTCATATTTTCTTGCATTTCTGTTGATCCCTCTTCATTCTTTCTGAGACTCTTTTCCTTTTCTTGCTCTTTCTGGATGTTTTCTTCTACTTTATCCTCCAATTCACTGATCTGATCTTCTGCTTCATTGATCCTGTTTTTGATTTCTTCTACTGTGTTCTTCAGTTCAGAAATTGTATTCTTCATTTCCTCTTGGCCTTTGTTGATAGTTTCTATTTCCTTTTTCATGTTGATATAGTTTGCAGTGAGTTCGTTGTAGTTTCCCTGTAGTTTCTGGTAGCTCATTGTGAGCTCATTGAGCTTCCTGAAAATCATTGCTTTCAACTCAGTATCTGATAGTTGAGTTTCCTCTATTTCATTTAGCATTCTTTCTGAGGCTTCCTCCTTTCCCTTTGTCACAGGTGGGAACAGGTAACCAGGTTCTTAGTGATCAAGGACAAAGAATTTAACCAAAGACACAGAGTTTATAGCGTAAAGAAAGAGGGAAGAATTATTAAGCAATAGTACACTCCACAGAACATGGGAGTGGGCCAACTCTGAGCAGAGATTGATCCCGTGGGCTGGAGGAATTCTATTCTTATAGGGCAGAAGCTTCCTGGCTATTCTTTGGTGGGCTTCTATTGTGCATGTACAAGGAGTTGCATTTCAAAGTTACTGCGCATGTGTGGTCTCCCATGATTTTCTTGATTGGCTACTGGAGAAGGAAGCCCCACAATGTCAATTCATTATAATGCTATTACAATGAATCAGGGGTAGTGCGCAGGTGCATTCTTTGAGCCACCATATTCAGAGTTATTTCAGAAAACAGGAACAACCGGTCTTAGGGGGTCTTTGTCATGTATGGATGTCTTTTATCTTAGCCCTGTGGGGCCTCTGGAGTTTCCTTCCTGAATATCTCCTGCCTCACCTTCATTTGGGGATTGTTTCTTTGTCTTCCCATTGTTTGTCAGACTCTTCTTATTAGCCTCTGCTTCTTAAATTGATCTGTTCTGGTTCCCCGGGTTTATGGTGTGCACTTCTGTGGTAGAATACCTGTGAGATTCAGTAGTGCAGTCTCCTTTGGGTATCCTGGTGTTCACAGCTTCCCCCTACTCTTTTTTTGTGATCAGTCAAAGGGGTAAGGCAAAATAGTTTAAGACAGCAAGAGAGTATTCTATGATATTTACAGTAGCAGCCTGTAGAGAAGTGATAGAAGATCCTTTGGCTATGTATGGTGTTAACTGTGATCTTCCACCCAACTAGCCACTTTTTAGAAAGGATGGAAAAAAGACAGGACTCTTGTTGGGCAGGGCAGTGTTCTGATTTGGATCTAGAAAGCAGTGAGGTTGTGGGAGGTCAGATTCTGAGGTAAGGTAAGAGTAAAGAATATTAGATAGGTGTAGTGTGTGAGAGAATAGAGTTATCCACTACAGTAATAGAGTTCAGGAAATCATGAAGTGGGCTAAGATCTGGGAGGGGTATTGTGTAGTATTTACGATTATATGGAACAGCTATTATTTACAATAATATTAGAGCAACAATCATATGACAGAATCTATGAGACCTAGATAACAAGAATAGGGAGTATAGAACCTTGAGTAGTGTGCTAATGGAACACAAGTGAAGTGAAGGACAGTGAATTAGCAATACACTGTGAATGAGATAACAGGGGAAACCTGTCAAATGATACAATATAATTAGCCAAGCAAAGAAGACTATATATAAAGAAGAGGAATACCAAAATACTATTTAAAAAAGTAAGAATAATGAAAAAATAAGAATCCAAACATGCAATAACTTGCAGGTTCTCTGTAATAGCAAAGTGAAATTTGTCCCACTGTCTCAGCTGTTGGGATGCCCCCTCTTTGGGTCCAACTCTGGTCTTTTCACAGTCCGGGTTTTTTTTGTTTTTTTTTTCTTTGTCTCACTTGTGGGTATTTAAAGAGAAAAAAGAGAAAGGGGGAAAAAAAGGAAAAAAGAAGAAGAAAAGCAGTAGATGGAAGGAAGAAGAGATAAAATTGGAAAGAAAGGAAGAAGGAAGAATACTAGAAAGAAGGAAAGAGAAGCAAAAGGAACTGAGAGATATAAAAATAATAAGAATTAAAAAATAAAGAGTTACTAAAAAAAAAAATCAAACAATCAAACAAAAAAAACCTCTTGTTGGTTTCAAACTGCCCAAACCAGTTTTTCTGGCCTTGCTGGCTGCAGCAGGCTGAGCGGTGATTGGTATCACTTTTCTCCCTTTTGGTTCAGCACTCAGTCAGCCTTGTGGGTACTCTCCCCAGGGCTAGCTGTGCACTCTCCCCAGAGCCAGTCTGGTGACTCTCTGCAGGGCCCTGGGTGTGGGATCTGGGCCCTCCTAAGCACGCTTTCCTGGGTTCACGGCTGTGGGCTCTGGGTCTTTCACAAAACACACTCTCCCTGGGTTGGGGGCATGGGCGTGGGCGCACGGCCAGGCTGCCCTTGGTCTCACAGGCTCGGATACACACTCTTCCCAGGGCTATGCATGGGTGCTCACAGCCCCTGTGTGTCTGCCACTCAGTCCTCACTCCCCTCTCTGTGCCTTCAAGCAACCAGGCCTCCCCTGGTGTTGCTCAAACCTTGTTTGGCTGGGGAGGGAGTGGTGGACCCTGCTCTCTCCCAAGCTCCCTGAGGCAGACCCAGGAGCGCTGCGCCTGGGGCTGCAACCTCTCTAGTCCCTGCTCTAATCCCTGGGCCCTTATTATCCTGAAGCACTCTCCTTACTGTCTAGTTTTTCAATGTCTGCTACAATTTTTGATCTCCTATTTTCATATATGCTGTGGTACTGTTGGCTGTACTTCCCCATGTGTAGGGGAAGGTGGAATCTGCTCCCTCCTACCATGCCGCCATCTTCCCTCAAGTTCAATTTCTTTTATAAATCCCTTTAACATTTCATATAATAAGGGCTTGGTGATGATGAACTCCTTTAACTTGACCTTATCTGAGAAGCACTTTATCCGACCTTCCATTCTAAATGAAAGCTTTGCTAGATAGAGCCATCTTGGATGTAGGTCCTTGTCTTTCATGACTTGGAATACTTCTTTCCAGCCACTTCTTGCCTGCAAGGTCTCTTTTGAGAAATCACCTGACAGTCTGATGGGAACTCCTTTGTAGTTAACTGCCTCCTTTTCTCTTGCTACTTCTAGGATTTTCTCCTTCATTTGAATCTTGGCTAATGTAATTATGATGTGCCTCAGTGTGTTCCTCTTTGGGTCCAACTTCTTTGGAACTCTCTGAGCTTCCTGGACTTCCTGGAAGTCTATTTCCTTTGCCAGACTGGGGACATCTTTCCTTCAGTTTTGTTCAAATAAATTTTCAACTTCTTGTTCTTGTTCTTTTCCTTCTGGCACCCCTATGATTCAGATATTGGAATGTTAAAAGTTGTCCCAGAGGTTCCTATGCCTCTCCTCATTTTTTTCAATTCTTGTTTCTTTATTCTGTTCTGATTGGATGTTTATTTCTTCCTTTTTTCCAGATTATTGATTTTAGTCCTGGTTTCCTTCCTGTCACTGTTGGTTCCCTGAATATTTTGCTTTATTTCACTTTGGGTAGCCTTCATTTGTTTCTTAATTTTGCAGTTCACGTCAATCAGTTCTGTGTGCATCTTGATTACCAGTGTTTTGTACTCTGCATCAGAGAGGTTGGTTATCTGCTCATTGCTTAGCTTTTTTCTGGAGTTTTGATTTGTTCCTTCATTTGAGCCATATTTCTTTGTCTCAGTGCACTTGTTATGTAGTAAAGGGGTGGAGCCTTAGATATTCTTGAGGGCAGGGCAACCCTCTGTGCTGCGCTGTGGTGCTGTCTTTGGGGGAGGGGTTAGAGGGAAAATATGTGGCTCACTTGCTCAGCTCTATCCCCACTTTCCAACAAACTCCTGTGTGGGACAGGGAATTTCTCCCACCATGGCAACCCCCATTGGAGTTTATAGGTAGCTTTGAATCTTACTTTCCTGTTCAGACAGCCCTGCTGTGCTAGTGCCGTCTGCAGCCTTGCTGAGGGTCTTCTCTGCCCACCTGGTTGCCTTTCTCCCTCCTACTGATCTGGTTGAATGTTTCTTTAATTCCTTCATTGTTGGAGTTCCATGCAGTTTGATTTTATGGCACTTCTGGTGGTTTATTGTTTTTAGATTTGTTGTTATCTTCTTTTTGGTTGTGCAAGGAAGTCAAGAGTTTTAATCTCCACCTCCGTCTTGGCAGGAACTCTGCGTTTTTTGTATCTTAAAGAGAAATTTCATTTATTATTTCTTTAAAAATATACAGGGGAGTCCTGGATGGGTGGCTCAGTTGGTTTCAGCATTGTTCTGTATACCATGAGGTTGTGGGTTCAATTCTTAGTCAACCCAGATGCTTGGGTTGTGGTTTCAATCTCCAGTCAGGGCATATATGGGAACAACCGATCGATGTTTCTCCCTCACATCAATATCTCTTTCTCTCTCTGTGTCTCTCTGTCTCTCTATCTATCACCTCCCCTTCCTCTCTCTGTAAAAATCATTTAAGAAATATCCTGATGTGAGGATTGAAAATATACACACATGCCCACATATATACACAAAAGGCAATAATTTTCAAACTAGAGTTATAGAGTTATCAAATGATAAACATAGAGGATGAAATTTTCCCCCAACTTTGCATGGAAAATTGTTTTAATGTAATAATGTACATGTATAGGGACTTCTAGTGAAGATGGTGGCATAGACAGACATGGCTCACCTCTTTGCACAACACATCAAAATTACAACTAAACTATAGAACAACCATCACTTACAACCGTAATAAATCAAGTTGAATGGAAGTCTGACAACTACAGAATTAAAGAAACCACTTCCATTGAGACTGTTAAGAGGGGCAGATACCCAACAGGCTGATCTCTCATGACATGTGGCAGATAAAAATTTGGGAGGGATATTTCAGGAGTGAGCCAGCCCAGCAGCCCAGGGTTCCATTTCCAGGAATGTAAGTCCCCACACTTCTGGCTGCAAATGAGTGGAGGGTTAGAGGTGGTGTAAAAACATTTCTGGAGTCCAAGAAGTTCCTATTAAAAAACCCCACACACATACTCACCTACTCAGTCTTATTCCTCTGAGTTCCACTGCACTAGGGTGCCAATGTGAAGGGCACCAGGGGCATACTGGGAGAGGCTGAGGTGTCTGGCATCAGGGTGAGGAGACACCATGGTTCCTTTTCTGAGCCCTCCTGCCACAGAGCCATGGAGCTGGCAGGCTGCTGCCATATCTGAGACTCCATCATTCTGGGTAACAATGTTTGACCTGACTTGGAGATACCCAGGGACTCCTCCCTACCCAACTTACAGGCCCATCCAAGCTGCTTTTCCATATGAATGGCTGGTCTTGGCTCATACTGCACACTTCCTAAATGCTATCATATAAGGAATAGCTGGCTTCACAGAGCTCCAGGGTAGGCATTAGCAGCAGCCAGTCTAGATTCACAGCTTGGCTTTTCCTGGGAATCTCCATGCCCAGCACAAGTAGCAGACATCTCAGATGCTTTATAGCTCAGGAACGGCAGCCCTGGGCAAGACACAGGTGGGGGATGACTTTAGCCTGCACCACCTGGGAAACCACAGAATCAGCACACTCAGTGGTCAGCTACAAGCCACAAAGGAGCACCATCACCATTCCCCTGCACAGCTGACCCTCAATAGAGGACAGAGGTAGGTGGAAAGTGGTCAAGACAATCCTTGCAGCTGAATGGCCTGAGTATATCCCTCCCATTGATTTTCCAACAGAAACCAAGACTCAAATAAAAGAGAGGGTGATTCAGCTGACCTGAAGGGAGCACTTCAAATACCCAGCTTGGGTGATAGGGGAAGTTGTGCCACTGGACCCTACAGGACACCTACTACATTATGTAAACTACCAAGGCATGGAGTGAAAGCACCTCTATGAATACATAGAAACAAATAGAGGGAAACTGACATAATGAGGAGACAAAGAAACATGGTGTAGGAGAAAGAACAGATGAAAACTACAGAAAAAGATAAACAAAATGGAGATAAGCAACCTATCAGATGCAGAATTCAAAACACTGGTTATAAGGATGATCAAGGAACTTAGAGAGGACCTCAACAACATAAACGATCCAGTCATAAATGAAGGATACACCGATTGAAATGAAGAACAATTTACAGGGAAACAACAGTATAGTGGATGAAGTCAAGTATCAAATCAAGGATATGGAATATAAGGAAGCAATAAACAACCAGTCAGAACGAGAAGAAGAAAAAAGAATCACCCCAAAAAGAGGACAGTATAAGAAGCCTCTGGGACAACTTCAAGATGTCCAACATCATATCATAGGGGTGCCAGAGGAGAAGAGCAAGAGTGAGAAATCGGAAGTCATTTGAAACAAATGAAAACTATTTGGTGAAGGAAATAGACATGTAAGTCCAGGAAATCCCAAACAACTTGGACCCAAAGGCCCACTCCAAGACTCATTATAATTAAAATGCCAAGGATTAAAGATAAAGAGAGAATCTTAAGAGCAACAAGAGTAAAGCAGAGAGTTACCAACAAAGGAGATTCCATAAGACTGTCTGATGATTTCTCTTTGCAGGCAAGAGGGGGCTAGTAAGAGGTATTCAAAGTGATAAAAAGCAAGGACTACAACCAAATTACTCTGTCCATTAAAGCTATCATTTAGCATCAAAGGGCAGATAAAGTGCTTCCCAGACAAGATAAGGCTAAAGGAATTCATCAGCATCATTATTGCATGAAATGTTAAAGGGACTTATTTAAGAAAAGGAAGTTCAAATCTATGAACATTAAAATGACAAACATCTATCAACAGCTGAATCTAAAAAATAAAAACTAAAACCATGTAAACAAACACCCAGAACAGGATTATAATCATAGCTATAGGGATAATTTGGAGGGTTATCAGCTGGGAGGGGGAAAGGGAAAAAAGGGGAAATTGTGCAGGGTTCAAGAAACATAATTGGTAGAAACAAAATAGACAAGGGGATGTTAAGGATGTATAGGAAAGAGAGAAGCCAAAGAACTTACATGCATGACCCATGAACATGAACTAACAGGGTGGGAGACATCTCTGGAGGGAAGGAGAGTACTGGGTAGAGGGGGCAAAGAGTAAAAATTGGGACAAATGTAACAGCATTACAAATAAAATATACTTAAGATGATGCTGGGTTCATAAAAAGTGTTTGGGAGTCTTCCCTCTTTTGGATTTTTTTTGGGATAGTCTGTGAAGGAAAGGGGTTAGTTCTTCCTTAAATGTTTTGTAAAGTTCTCCTGTGAAACCATCCAGTCCAGGGCTTTTGTGTGCTGGGAGTTTTTTGATTACTGTTTGACTTTACCAGCTGTTATCACTCTGTTCAGGCTTTCTGCTTCTTCATTCAGTCTTAGAAGATTATAGAAGATTATAGAAATTTTTCCATTGCATACAGGTTTTCAAATTTCTTGGCATATAGTTGTTCACAGTATTTTCTTACAACCTTTTGTATTTCTGTGGTATCAGTTGCAATCTCTCCTCTTTCATTTATGATTTTATTTGTGTTCTTTTTCTTTTTCTTGATGAGTCTGCTTAAAGGCTTGTCAATTTTGTTTAACTCTTCAAGGAACCAGCTCCCGGGTTCATTGATCCTTAAAATTGTTTTTTTAGTCTCTATGACTAAAAGAACAATTTAATTCTGCTCTGACCTTGCTTATTTCTTTCCTCTACTTGCTCTGGACTTTGTTTGTTGTTGTTCCTCCAGATCTTGTAGATGTGGGGTTAGGTTGTTTATTTCAAATGTTTCAATGCTACAGCACGGGACATAAAAGAAAGAATAAAAAATGGAACTTCATCAAAATAAAAAGCTTCTGCACAGCTAAAGAAAATGTCAGCAAAGTGAAAAGGGAACCAACTGTGTGGGAAAACATATTTGCAAATGATACTGTAGACAAGGGTTTGATCTCCAAAATAGATATAGAACCCACATGACTCCACTCCAGGAAGACAAACAACCAAATTTAAAAAATGAACAGAGGACCTGAACAGACACTCTTTCTCCAAGGAGAACATACAGAGGGCCCAGAGACATGTGAGAAGATGCTCAGCATCACTAACTATCCGAGAGATGCAAATCAAAACCACAATGAGATACCGCTTCACCTTGGTGAAAATGGCCATCATAACTGTGGGGGAGCTTTGTCCGCAGAGCCCCCCGTCCGCTACACATGAGAATAAGTCTACCAAGACATGATCTGCTTGGGGAGGAAAGGTGGCTGATCTCTCAAAGAAGGACCAAGAGCCTCAATGGCTTTTATTGGGTTCCTTTACACGGGAACTCAGGTAAAGCTCATTACTCATTGCCGGAAAGTAAGGATCAAATAACAAGAAACTCTGAGGGCCTATTTTGAGTCAGGGTCAGATAGCTAAAGAGCTGTAAAAAACTTTAAGGAACAAACTTACTTCTTGTTTGGACCCTTATAATTTAATTTAGAGCATTCTAAACAAAGCAGGTTTCACAGGATTTTACATATTCTTTCTTAGGCCTGATCACCCGGGGAACCCACCCTTTCCAGCACAGGGCTGCACCACCCTCTGTCATTGTTTCAGGCTTAGGTGGAGCAAGGGAAGTAAGGCAGCCAAGAGATTAGGAGATTTTCTCGCAGACAAGAGGACTCAGGCTATGTCAAAGCCAAGGGGCGAGGGTCCATCACCCCCTTTTGCTGTAGCTCCCAAAGTCCTTCCTTGGGGGCCTCCCACGTGATTGTGTCTGTCTTAGGTCGTTCCCCCCTTGAGGAATCTTACCCATCATTGGCTAACTGACCAAGCATTGGGGGCCAGGCAGGGTGAAGTAAAAGGAGCAGAAGCGGTACTCCTGCCGGGAAGATAAGCTTTTGTCTCCTTGGTGGCTTATGGTCCAAGGTCATTCCCTCAGCCTTAGTCTTGGGGGTTACAGCTTCTGATACCAGGCAGGATGGTTCCCAACAATAACCAAATCAACAAACAAGTGTTGGAGAGGATGTGGAGAAAAGAGAACCCTAGTGCACTGTTGGTGGGATTGCATACTGGTGCAACCACTATGGAAAACATCATGGAATTTCCTCAGAAAGCTAAAAATGGAACTGCCTTTTGACCTGGCAATTCTACTGCTGGGATTATATCCTAAGAGCCCAAAACACCAGTCCAAACAAACCTATGCACCCCAATGTTCATAGCAGCACAATTTACAATAGCCAAGTGCTGGCAACAACCTAAGTGCCCATTAGTAAATGAATGGATCAAAAAACTATGGTACATCTACACAATATCATACTATACAGCAGAAAGAAAGGAGTTCCTACAATTTGAAGAGAAGAAATTTTTAAAATTAGGTCAGATGTCCATTTTCAAAAGTCCTATGAACAGATAACTCTAGACACTTCAAGCTCCAGCAGACTTCCACTTTAAACCATAATCCACATATTAGATGAGTGAACATTGAAGTGATAAAATGAAGTAGCAAGTGGGGACATCCACAGGTGTCCAAACACGGTGAAAAGCAGAATGAATCCAGAAGATTTGATATCCTAGGACACATAGACTCAATTAATCAAATGCTATTTTGTAATTTACTTTAGCAACATCACTGCCAATGGTCTTTTTAATTTTCTATATATATTTTTATTGTTGTTCAAGTACAGTTGTCTCCATGTTCCTTCCACCCTCGATCCAACCCCTTTTGGGGTTTATCTATCTGTCCTTTATACATGTTTCTTGACGACCCTTCCCTTTCACTCTTCTGTTATCCCCTCCCCTACCTCTCTGGTTACTGTCAGTTTGTTCTTTATTTCAATGTCTCTGGTTATATTTTGCTTGCTTGTTTGTTTTGTTGATTAGGTACCACTTATAGGTGAGATCATATGGTATTTGTCTTTCACCGCCTGGGTTATTTCACTTAGCATAATGCTCTCCAATCCCATCCATCCTGTCATGAAGGGTAGGAGCTCCTTCTTTCTTTCTGCTGCAGTTTTTCATTGTTTAAATTTACCATAGTTTTTTGATCCATTCACTTACTCCAATTTTATTGTCTATAGATGAAGAATAATCTTAGGTTCAAAGAAGGGCAGTAGCATTTTGAGCCAGAGGGAATAAATAATAAACAATGATCAGTTGAAGACCATTACGTGTTCCCTCTGGCTCAAAATGCCACTGTCCGTCTTTGGACCTATAATTCCTCATCCATAGATCATAATTTTGGACTAACTGACCTGCAGCCTTTCTTCTGCTTCCATGTCTTTTTCATAACTCAGTTTGTCTTCTGTTCTTTCCAGGGTGCAACCATAGTAACATCTCTGACTTCTGTGCTGCACGATGACAAAGAATTCTCCCACCCAGAGAAGTTTGACCCTGGCCACTTCCTGGATGAGAGAAGCAACTTTAAGAAGAGTGACTACTTCATGCCTTTTTCAGCAGGTAATAAAAGTTCATTTTCTTTTGTACTTCAGAGGACAGGATATATTTTGGGGATCAAAACATATCTTTGTGTAATACTTACTCTGGGACTGGTAGAAGTGCTCTTTGTCCATGACCAGGAGCCTCACTCCCTATGCCCACACTCCAGGGCGTGTTGGAGATTGATGAAGAGTAAATATACTTAGAGTAAGAATAGAGGCTGTAAAGAATGTGAAGATCAAGAAACATGAGATTAGGAACAGAAAGTACAACACAAGTATGTGTGTTTCCACAAAAAGATTGATGGAAACTTGAAAGAGAAGTTAATACTGTGAAAAAACTGAATAAAATACTTGGCATAGTGCTGATACTCAATAAATATTTTTTGAAAGGGTTCCCATTAGGATAAGAATTTAGGTGGATAGGATATATGTCCACCTTAGTCAATCTGTTTGTCCAGCTGTTTTGCCTTCCATTCATCCATTCAACCATTAATCAAATAATTATTGCACATTCTCCTTCTGGCATCCAGAAAATGAGTGTTCAAGGAATACCTACTCTGTGTGTGTGTTATTTTCAGGAAAATGGATGTGTGTAGGAGAGGGCCTGGCCCGCATCAAGCTGTTTATATTCCTGACCACTATTTTACAAAAATTTACCTTGAAATCTGTGGTCGACCCAAAGGACATCAATGTTACCCCAGTTCTCAATGTTTTGTTTTTTTTTTTTCTGTGCCACCTCCTTACCAGCTCTGCTTCCTTCCTGTGTGAAGGAAGAGCAGAACTTCTGGCTTCTGCTGTGTTGTCATCTACAACTCACACACCTCTGGGCTCTTTGTTCACTTCCTTCCCACTTCACCCCCTTCCCAGGAATGCCTTCTCTGACCTCCCCTCTCACATCCAACCTTCATTAAGGAGAATTTCCCGATTTCACTGCACAGATTTATCTGCTCTTCTTTATTTATTTATATAGACAGGGGAAGAGTGAGAGGAAGAAAGGGATAGAAACATCGGTGTGTGGAAGAAACCTCAAGCAGTTGCCTCTCACACATCCCCAACCTGGGACCTGGCTTACAACCCAGGCATGTGTCATGACCAAGAATTGAACCCACAACCTTTTTTTTTTTAAAGATTTTATTTATTTATTTTTAGAGAGGGAAGGGAGGGAGATAGAGAGAGAGAGAGAGAAACGTCAATGTGAGGTTGCTGGGGGTTATGGCCTGCAACCCAGGCATGTACCCTGGCTGGGAATTGAACCTGGGACACTTTGGTTCCCAGCTCGCACTCAATCCACTGAGCTACACCAGCCAGGGCCAACCCACAACCTTTTGGTTTGCAGGACAACATTCATCCCACTTAGCCACACCAGCCAGGGCTTTCTGTTATTCTTTATACCCTGCTACTCTGCTCCCTCAGATTCTTCTCAGTAACCTAGGTATGATAATTACTGTCAATAAGGATCAAATGAACCCATGAATGAGAGAGACTATTAATATTAAATGTTAACTCAAACATCTCATGGATATTTGTGTGTCTGTATGGTTTTGTCTGTGGTCTCTAGGTGTGTGTCTTAGAGAGAGAGAGAGAGAGAGAGAGAGAGAGAGAGAGAGAGAGAGAGAGAGAGAGAGAGAGAGGGAAGGGAAGAGGAATAGTGGGTAGAACACCACTGGAGGAATCAGGGAATCATGGAGATCAAGGTTCATAAGAACAGTATATTGGCTTGTCTTCTTACATGTCAATGAACTTTTCCTTTCTAAGTATCTACCTACTACAAATAGGAGGATTTTATTTGATATCATTTCCTTGGTTGAAATGCTTTCTTGGAGTAGAGGGAAGTGCATGAATTCAGTGTTTCTCAGCCATGGGTCTGTGCAGTTGCAGAGTGTGGAAGAGGACCGAAAACCTGGAGATTCAAGAAGTTAACAATAAAAAAGGATAGTTTTTGGTAATCTTTTCTCATCACTTTAACAATACTGGTCTCAACTCATTTTTTGAATCATTTTAGGGAGCTTTTAAAAATGAGATAGTTTTATGTGTTAATCAAGTTATGTTTGAATAATTAAAAACTCAAAGAACATATACTATTACCCTATTCAGAGGAATTGCTGGGGTTGGTAGGAGGAGAAAAGTAGGTATCAAGTAGGGCTTCAACTTCAAATGTTTTCTGATTCAAGCTTGTTTCCCCATAGTCATCCTTGCACCACTGAAAGGACTAATATATAGAGAAGGTATATAAGTGACTTATTGCTCAGGACTGATGGTGGGAACCTTAGGCTTTCAGGAGGCTGGCTGGGGTAACAGTAAAGGGTAAGGCCCCAGTCAATAATTTTTCCCTTAATTGTTTCCCCCAAAAAAGGCATTTGCATTTAGGATGGATTAACATTTTCACAAAATCACTGATAACCTTACTAGTCAGGGATAATAATGGTTGTCATTTTGATATAGCCTCTTTATTTTCATTATTTGCCATCATGCATAAGTATATGAACAAAATCTTATCAAGGTACTTATACTTAATATGGTATAAAGAACCCTCTCATCCCTTGTCCTATCACTTGAAGCTGATTCTCTGAAACAGTTGTTCCTTGGGAAAGAAGATATCTTCTTCTGTCAGACTCCCTGCTGCCTGGGGTACTAGTTACCCAGAGCAAAATGGACATAAATGATAGTCTTTTTGAAATGGCTACTTAAGAAACAGCTAAAAAATTGTTAGCTTTTTGGAGAGGGCTCTAGAAACCACTATTTTTTAGCTGGGAAAGCTTAAGCCTGAAGAAGGTTGAAAGAAGGGAATCATGACCATCACATATCCCCCACCTGGACTCAAAAGCTAGTATTTGCACTGGAGCAGAGCCAACACCAGCTAATGTTCTCCCACATTTGCTTGAATTATCTCTAATTGTATGTATTTTATATACATGTATATACATGTAGAGCCAACACCAGCTAATGTTCTCCCACATTTGCTTGAATTATCTCTAATTGTATATATTTTATATATGTGTATATACATAAATATAAATATTCAAATGTATGCATAAATTTACCATATATACTGTAACAAATAATAATATATAGTTACATATGTAATGATTTTGATGAATTATTTGAATTGAACCATGACACTTCATCCACAGAGATTTCAGCATGAATCACTGAGAATGAGGACCTTCTCATAGTACCATATGACTATTATAAATAATTATTTTATTATGTTATCTATTATTCAGTCCTTATTCAAATTTCCTCAAATGTCCCAACATTGTCAAAGAATGCCTTTCAGCTCTATTTTATTTATCACAACTAGGTAAAAGGGGATGGTATATCCCCCCTAGATTATCTCTGTCTTGTTCTATTTTTGAATAGTTTATCAGAAAACAACTTGTCAACAGATGATTGGGCTCCTTACATCTCTAGGAAAAAGGTAGCAAGTGTGGACAGATGTGATGATTAAGCAGCCATTCATTTGGCCATTTTCACTGTGTGTGATCATCTAATATTGTGTCTCTGCCTCTAATTCTAGTAGAAGCCAATAAACCAAGGCCACTGTCAAATGATTAATTTTGGGCCCAGGATTCTCTTAGGAACACAAAAGGCAAGGATGACATTTCCCACTGAGAATGGAGCCATCATTTGAAGAGTACACACCTCATGTTCTGTGTAATGTCCCTCGATTTGTATTTGCCTAATTATTTCCTCATTATTAGATTCTGGTCATACATTTCTGAGGAGAGTATCAGGGACACTGTGTTGTGCAGCCAGTAGAGAGGATCAAGAAGCACTTGATTTAAATTTGCCTGACTGTTGGTGATGTTTGCTTTGGTTAATGTTCTGTCCAGAAAAACATCAGTAATTCATGAGGAGAGCATTTGAGATGCTGTAAATATCCTGTACCACTGAAATTTTCCATCAGTTTCAGAACTTATGAAAGCAATTTGTCTAAATTAATTACTATTCCAATGGTGGCAAAATGGCAATTTTCTAATACTATTATGTAGTGTTCTTTTATGTATTTTTGCTGGCATTTAATGTAAAGAGTAGCTTTCCTTCTGCTCTTTCTCATTGTACCTTATTTGATGGCCTATCAGTTGCAACTCTGTGGTAGCATAAAACATGCCACCTAAAAATGTCCACACTCTACCCCTCTAACCTGCATATATTATCTTAGGTAGCAAAAGGGATTTTGCCATTTTGATGAAGGTTAGAGATCTTGAGATAGGAAGATTATCCTGGATACTCTTACCTAATCACCTGAATCTGTACAAGCAAGAAGCTTTCATGACTCTGGGCAGACAGAGAAGATGGAAAAATGGCCACAGATATGTGTCTTGAGAAAGACTTCTTCCTTCTTATTGCTGGATTAGTGGATGGAAAAGTTGGCCATGAGCCAAGGAATGTGGACAGTCTCTAGAAGCTTGAAAAGGCATAAACTAATGCAACCTTGCCAATAGTGAATTTTAACGCAATGAGGTGTATGCTAGATTTCTGGAAAACAGACTTGTAAGATAGTAAATTTATATAATTTTAACCTGCTATATTTGTGGTAATTGTAACAGCAACAATTGAAATCTGATACAAATATTTTGTTATTTGGAGGTTGCTAGAGGGATTACATATATATAATTAATCACAGTCACCCTAAAACAATATTATACTGCTTTCCAAATATTCTGAGACCCTTACCCAGTATAGTTCCACTTTCATGCCTCCAGCATTTGTGTTATTGTCATATTTTTATACCTCCATGTGTTAGAGATCACACAATATGTAACACATTGTAATTGTTTGGCAGGAAGCAATTGCCTTTAAAAAAATTTTTTTTATTGTTGTTCAAGTACTTTTCTGCCTTTTTCCCCCAACAGTCCCCACCTCCCTCTCCTGTTTCTACTACTGCCCATGTTATTGTCCATGTGTCCTTTATAATTGTTCCTGCAAACTCTTCACCCTTTTTTTCTATAATCCCCTCCTGTCATCCCTCTGGTCACTGTCAGCCAGTTCTCAATTTCAGTGTCTTTGGTTATATTTTGCTTGCTTGTTTGTTTTGTTGAGTAGGTTCCTGGTAAAGGTGAGATCATATGGTATTTGCCTTTCACTGTCTGGCTTATCTCAATTAGCATAATGCTTTCCAGCTCCATCCATGCTGTACCAAAGGGTAGGAGCTCCTTCCTTTCTGCTGCATATAATTCCACTGTGTAAATGTTCCATAGTTTTTTGATCCATTCAGTTACTGATGAGCATTTAGATTGCTTCCAGCAGTTGGCTATTGTAAATTGTGCAACAAATAAAAAAAGCAAACAAAATTAACCAGAAACATTGAAATTAAGAACAATCTAACAATAGTCAGATGGGAGGGGGGAGCGGACAGTGGGGAGAAGGGTTTTCAGGAACTACTATAAAGGACACATTGACAAAACCAAGGGGGAGTGTGGAAGCATAAGAGGTAGGTGGATTTGGCTGGGGTGAGGGGGACGGGTGAGGAGAAAATGCAGACAACTCTAATTGAACAACAATAAAGTAATTTTTTTTAAAGTTTTTATTTATTTATTTTTAGAGAGAGAAGGGAGGGGGAGAGAGAGAGAGAGAAACATCAATGTGTGGTTGCTGGGGGTTATGGCCTGCAACCCAGAAATGTACCCAGGCTGGGAATCGAACCTGCGACACTTCAGTTTGCAGCCTGCTCTCAATCCACTGAGCTACACCAGCCAGGGCAACAATAAAGTAATTTTAAAAATAAAATAAAAAATGTAAGTGCATTAGAAAAGACAAATCCAAATTTCGCAAAAATATCTTGAGAAAATCAAAATAGTGAAGAATAGACAAGCAACAGCAAGCATCAAAGGACATTAATATCTCAAAAGCTGAGGATACCAAGATTACACAAAGCCACAAAAGGATGCAGGGGTCCCATCTGTGATGCCATGGGCAGAAAACCACAGGAGGCATGAAAACCTAGGAAGACAATCCCCAATCACTCCTCTTTCCAGGACTCCTGGAGAAAAATATGTTTTTTTTTTGTTAAAGAAAGTCCATGTTAGGACTGAGTCTTAGCACTGAGAGGCTAGGAAACTTCTGCTCAGATTCTGAAATAGTAGAAAAGAAAAGGGAGAAGAGATCATTGACATCAGGATGGTTTTAGGTGATGGGAGAGAGGCTGTTCCTCTCAGCCCTACAGTCCAGGAGGATTACACTGAGGAGACTGCCCAGAATCAAGCAGAACCCAGCATACTGTAGACTTTGAAAGGTCAACAATGGAGTTAGACCTTCTTTTCATGCTCCAGCTCTATCACTTACTGGTCTTGTGCTTTTGGACATGTTAATAAACATGCTTGTGCCTCAGTGTCCTCATCAGTTAAGTGGGGGTGAATTAAACTGTACCAATTTCATGGAATTAAAAGGACTGAGCAAATTGTTTTCATATGAGGACAGAGCCTACCACCTCATGAATACTTCAGAATTACTTGATTTTGAAAATTGTTTTTACCTTTGTATATTTGTCCATTGTAAAAGTACACCATAATGTACATTGCACCTCCAGTAGCACCTTAATTTTTTTTCAAACCTGTTGTGAATAGTTATAAAATGAACACACATACATATTGATCAAGGCACTCATTCAAGAATAGCCATGAAATAAATGCCTAAGGAATGGAATTGCTGGAAAAATGGGAGTGTGCAGTTACATTTTAACAGATATGATCAAACCATCCTTCAAGGAGAATGCATGAATTCACACTCCCACAAACCATTCATTTTTCGTTCATGTATTCAGGTAATCATTCATTTGTCAAGTATTTATTGAGCCTGTATGTGCCAGGCACTGCTCAAGTGATTGATATTTAGTAGTGAACAAAACAAAGTTCCTTGTTCACATAGAATATAGATTTTAGTGGATGGTAGGTACATACTAGTAATTCACTGTGGTTTTACTATTATTTCCCACATAACTGAAATAGTTGTGTACCCTTTCTCATGTTTAATGACCACTTGAAAATCCTCTTCTGCGAAATGATTATTCAAACAGTTTGCCCATTTAAAATTACTTGAAGTATCTTTGTGGGCTTTTTTTATTAGTTCTTTGAAAAATCTGAATATAAGTCCTTTCATGGATATATTCGTTGCAGATACTTTTCTTAGTGTGCACCTTCCCTTTTGATGATCTTAAATGGTATCTTGTGATGAATAGATAGAAGTTTAAATATTCATTTAAAGAAAGACCTATTTGCCAATCTTTCATCATTAGTGCTTTTGTGGCCTATTTTTTGAAAAATCTTTGCAGAGTTCTAAGTCATAAAGACATTGTCTTACATCTCACACTAGAGGCTTTAAAGTTTTTAAAGGATGGGAAGAATTAGAAGAGACAGCTCATAAATGCTATTTCTGCTGTTAAGAAAGAGGTCAATGTTGGCTAAAACACTGGTTGCATAGCAGCTGGCTTGTTTGGATGAGGCTAGCGAAACTGGCTCAGTGGTTGGCAGCTTGTCCTTCTTCAGACTGGAATGAAACAGACTTCATAGGAGGGTGATACAGAGCCTATTCCACTGAGAAGTGGAGTGGTGTCGATGTCCTTTGGATCAACCACAGATTTCAAGGTAAAATGCTGTAATATGTGCGTCAGTAGTAAAAACAGCTCCATGCGGGCCAGGCCTTCTCCAGCACAAACTCTTTTTCCTAAAAATGACACACAAATTGAATATTCATTTTTATTCTGTTCCTCAGTTAGCACACAGTCTTAAAAATATGGAATGACAACAGTGTGGTAATTGGGCGGGGGAGTGTGGGTGGAAGTGAAAGAAGGTATGGGGAATAAATGGTAATGGAAAAATACAATAAAATATTAAGTATTGAAAATGGAATGAATAAAAAGGTAAACATATTTTTTAAAAGATTTTATTTATTTATTTTTAGAGAGGGGAAGAGAGAAAGAAAGAGAGGGAAAGAAACATCAATGTGTGGTTGCCTCTCCAGCGCCCCCAACCAGAGACCAGGCCTGCAACCCTGGCATATCTCTGGACTGGGGATTGAACTGGCAATTCTTTGGTTGGCAGGCCAGCTCTCAAACCATTGAGCCACAGTAGCCAGGTCTATGAGAAAATGGTCAGCAGCACTAGCCATCAGAGAGATGCAAATTAAAACCACCTCACACCAATTAGAATGGCTGTCATAAATAAATCAACAAACAAGTGTTGGTGAAGATGAGGAGAAAAAGGAACCCTAGTACACTTGGTGGGAATGCAGACTGGTGCAGCCACTGTGGAAACAGTACGGAATTTCCTCAGAAAACTAAAAATGGATCTGCCTTTTGACCTGGCAGTTCCACTGCTGGGATGATATCCTGAAATCCAATCCAGAAGAACCTATGCACCCCAATGTTCACAGCAGCACAATTTACAATAGCCAAGTGCTGGAAGCAACCTAAGTGCCCATTAGTAAATGAATGGATCAAAAAGCTATGGTACATTTATACAATAGAATTCTATGCAGCAGAAAGAAAGAAGGAGCTCCTACCCTTTGTGACAACATGGATGGAACTGGAAAGCATTATGCTAAGTGAAATAAGCCAGGCAGTGAAAGACAAATACCATATGATCTCACCTTTAAGTGAATCCTAATCAACAAAACAAAGAAGCAAGCAAAATATAACCAGAAACATTAAGAAATTAAGAATAATCTGACAGTAACCAGAGTGGAGGTTGGAGGGGATAACAGGGGATGGGGAAGGGGGAAAGGGTTTTCAGGAATAAGTATAAAGGACACATGGACAAATCCAACGCGGGGTGGAATCAGGGAAGGGAGGTGGGGATGGCTGGGATGGGGTGTAAATGCAGACAATTGCCTTTGAACAACAATAAAATAATTATAACAAATAAATAAATATATTAATGAAAGACTAATTAAACTATGTTTCCTCCTGTCCACACCCAGACTGGATTCTCTTAATTTCCTCAACATATATATGTAATAAATAGAATTTATTGATTATACTCTTATAATTTCCCCAACTTTCTTTCCTTTGCCCCCCTCCACCCAGTATTCCCATTCCTTCCAGCAATCCCCCTATCCTTAGTTCATGTCCAGGAGTCTTGCATATAAGTTCTTTCTGTACTCCATTACCTCTACTATTTTTAATATGCCCCTATCTATTTTTCACCTACCAATTTGTGTTGGATGGATGGAACTGGAAAGCATTATGCTAAGTGAAATAAGCCAGGAAGTGAAAGACAAATATCATATAATCTCCCAGACAAGGTAAAAGTAAAGGAGTTCATCATCACCATTTAGCGTTACATGAAATGCTAAATGGAATTATGTAAGAAAGAGAAGATCAAAACAATGAATATTAAAATGGCAATAAATTCACAACTATCAAAATTGATTCCAAATAAGAAAAAAAACTAGGCAAACAAGAAGGACAATAACATGATCCATAGCTTTGGAGATCATTTGGAGGAATATCAGTTGGGAAGGGAAAGGGAAAACATGGGGAAAAGTTGTAGGGATTAACATAGGTATATTTCTCCTCATCTAGTTTCTAAAGGACAATTTTAACCTTGTTATGTCCCTGACTTTAAAAATTTTAAGAGTTTACCATTGCCAAGTATAAGAAGAAACATCACAAACTAGTCACAAGCATAACTATTCACTAATCCCCATTCAGACTGGATATTTCAGATCTTATCTCAGATTCCACTCATTTTTTCCAAGTGAAAATCTTCCTCTCTCCTCTGCCTGCTGTTATTCTTTGTTTTTCTAGACCAGCTCAGATGTCATATATTTTACACAAACTTCTTTCACCTGCTCTTGATATGTATAACTCACTCGCTTATCTGATTTCTGCAACCATCATCAATGCTTCTAATATAGCACACTTCACAGGAAATTCTAATCATTCACTCTGGCTGGTGTGGCTCAGGTGGTGGGAGCATCAGCTTGTGAGCTGAAAGTTCATGGGTTTTATTCGCCACCAGGGCACATACCTTGGTTGTGGATTCAGTCCCTGTTTCAGGGGCATCAGAAAGGCAATAGATTGATGTTTCTCTCTCACATCAATGTTTCCCTCCCTCTCTGTCTCCCCCCTTTCTTTCTTACTAAAAAACAATAAAAAAATTTTTCCTCAGGTAAGGATTAAAAAGTATATTAAAAAATAAATTCTAATTATTCATCTGTCTAGAATTCTGCAATTTAAGTTTTTAAGGTGAGGCTTTATATCTAGTGATGACTATACCCACAGTGTCCAGACAAAAGCTAGCCTGCAGGCCTTATGTTATGAATAGAAATCTTGAACAGGCTCATTGTATAGGAAAAAAGATAAGGAGCATAGCACTGTCTAGATTTAGGATCATCTCTTGGAATTGCTCATAATCTTGGGACAACAAAGCCAAGGGTTGATTGATACCTATTTTCTTAGCTTTCAATTAGATGCAAATCTCCAATTTTTTTCTCTGTTTCAGTGACTTTTATGAGAAAGGCCCATCACCCTCTACTCTTCCCACTTTTTCTCCTCTGGAGTATGCTGAATATTCTCTATTTTTCCATCCTTTCAGGTCATTCTGTGTATGTTTGTCTTTCAAGCTTACTCTGTGTTCAGGAAGCTGATTTCTATGGCCTGCATAAACCCAGAAGTTAGTTCCTTCTGGGCAATGAATGAACTTATAGAATTAGATATGGAAATAGCCAGATAATACTACCCTGTCAGGCCACAGTTTAGACAGTGGTTGTATTCCTCTACCTATAGACGCATCTACTATTGAGGCATCCCATCTCTCCTTCCTAAAGATCTATTTGGGTTCCAGTAACATTGTCCTTCCTTCATTTCTTCCATCCTAGGATGATAATGTCCTTCTGTGGGTGCTATCCCCTGAGGACTTTAGCACACTGTTACTCCCCTTAATCTTCCCCACACCTCTGAAAACAGACTTTTCATTCAACTTTCTTTAGTTGGCCTGTTTAAGCATACCACCTATTTTTTTCCCAGGACCCTGACTAATTAAAGGAAGATACATGCTACTTCCTGCAAGAAAATTTTTCTCACCCTCCACCTATGTTGCCTTCTGCCCCTCCCCACCAAAAGGCAAGATTCAGGAGCTTCTCTGCATGGGCTCCCACAACAGCTCCTCAATGACCACTTGTCTCTCTGGGGTCTCATTGCCTGTTAATTTGCCTTCCTTTCTCTTCAAGGATCTATTTCTTACTCACATTTTATCCTTGGATATGAACATGAGGCTGCCACATATAGGATCCTTGGTGAAGTGCATTGAATGAACTGACTTCTTAGGGAAGGTGAGAAAAGTCTGAGTGCAATTGGACTTCTAGGAGAAGCTGTTAGGAATCTCAGTGGAGGGTTATGGGACAGCTCATGGAGCAGACTCCCATAAGAAATAAGTTGGACCTTGGGGATGGTGGCCCTAGCCTCAGGCAATTGACCATTTGGTCAGAATAGCCTCCATGTGAAACCCTCCCTCATCTTATGTGCCCCTCATGTACAGATAAAAATGAAGCTTCCTTACCTGCTGAAAAAGGCATGAAGTAGTCACTCTTCTTAAAGTTGCCACTTTCATCAAGGAAGTGGCCGGGATCAAATTGATCTGGGTTGGGGAACTCTTTGTCATCATGCAGGACAGAAGTCAGAGATGTAAATATGGTTGTGCCCTGATACAAAGAAAGCAGATAAACTGGATTACAAAGAAGGTTATGAAGCTTGAAAAAACTAGTCCCTCATCTAATCCTCTTGTTTCATAGATGAAGATATTGAGATACAAAAAGATAATTTATATATTTCATGTCAATGACCAAGCCTAACAAGTCTTATATCATGCCAGTTCAGGACACTGCTCTGACTCCGAGGCCATCCTCTTCAGTTTGAAGTCTAATGTCAGCACTTGCTTTTCAGAAAACTAAGGAAGCTCCCTGCAATTCATTGTTTGAAATAAAATGCTCTATTGTTTAAAAGTGCTGGTGTCACTGAAAATCCAGCTCATGCTCTTTGGAACCAAGTATGAGGTCTTTTTCAGAACTCTACCTGAGTGGCTATCTTCTAGAAAACCCCTTATTTCCCAATCAAAATGAGAAACTGGTAAGTGTCCCCTCCCACTGCTTACTAGCTTCAATTGACTTGTTGCATATGTTCTTTCTTGAAATAATTGACAAGTAAGTGAAACAGATAGTTTAGGTGGTAAAGGGAGTATAAGAATCTGGCTAAGAGGTAAGAGTGATAAAACATACCCTGGAAAGCAGAGAAGTGAACAGCAGACTGGGCTGATGGGTAGGTGGACTGAACTAAAAATCCTGTGGGAATCTAAGCAGTATTATATTCATAAAATAGTATCCACAAACTAGAAGCAAAAGAGCATGTAGCCAGAGGGTGAGGTGCCTAATTTCTGAGTATGTGATACCTGCAGAAATTTAGGCAGTCTATAGTTCTACTACAGCAATTGTTCAAACCTGACGTTCTTATGGAGGAGTGTAGATGGAATATCTCTCACCTTTGGAATAAAGTAGTCTCTGAACTTAATGTCCTGGCTCACCACATGGGGCAGGTTGTTAGGGATGAGGTCAATGTATCTCTGGATCTCATGCACCACAGCATCTGTGTAGGGCATGTGGCTCCTGTCTTGCATGCAGGGGCTCCGTTCTCTGCCAACCACACGGTCAATCTCTTCCTGGACTTTAGCTGGCAATGTAGGAATCAGAATTCATGTGAAATGCATAATATTTTAGAAGTGACCTTAATTTTGGTTTCTTGTGGTGGAGATGGGGAGAAGGGAAAATTACATATGGCTACCTCCACAAGGGGAAAAAAGAAACAGAATTTCAGCTTTAGGGGAAATTGGAATCTCATTAAATACTTAAATGTATGTACATTTAAAACACAATGGTACCTTGAAATTCAGTTGTCTACTCTGACTCTCTACTTTGTGTATTTTTTTTTTGATACACTCAGAGGTCTGGGATCTTGAAGACTCACTGCAAACCATGTAGTTTAATTTCTTTGCATATGTTGTTTTTATTACCTTAAGTATGTAACTTCCAAGGTTCTATGAAGTACCCAGTACAGTAAATTCTTACGAACAGAACAATTAAATAAAAACATTTAGTTGATGCAGCAGTAGAAACAAGAAAGAAGTTAACATTTATTTAGCATACAAAACTTGACAGGCATGCCACACTATATATTATATTACTTTATAATTTCTCAAAACAGTTCTATATCTTCAGTATTAGTTTTTGTATTTAAAACTGAGGAAACAGGTCCAGAAAAGTAAACATATTTCTTAAGGACATCCAGGTGTTATGTGGTCTCTCTCATTCCCAAATCCACAATCTTAGAAAGTGAATAAGATTACTGAAAGTAAGTCATGTTAGTGAATTATTTTTATTTTATCTACCAAGTACATCACATTAATAATACATAGTTTCAGTAAGGCTATTCATTAGTTTTAAACAAATGCTTATTAATTTTTCCTTTGTGGGAAAGACTGTGAATGTTAGGAATTGTTTTCTTTTCCCTTAAAGAGATGACAGACAAACATGCAGAAGAGGTACATGAGCCTCTGGTTTCAGAGCTACTCAGTAGTAGAGTCAGAATTGTAAGTTACTGTTCTTAGAGTCTGGAACCCATTTTCTCTAATACCAGGTTGCTACTTCGGTCAAATGGGATTTATGTATCACCTGAATATGGGTCTTTGAATGGAGCATGTGGAAATTCTGTGTCTTAGTAGCTTTAAGGTAGAAAAGGTTAGGAATTTTAGAGGAGTTTTAAACTTTGCCTTCTCAACTTGAGAGTCTGGAGTTTTGTCTAGAAGAAGGTGACATGGGAAGTGGTTAGGAACTGCATATAAAATCATATTCTTAGTAAAATGTCACATTAAGAAATGATGATGGGAAGAAAAAAAAGGACAATGTAATGGGTACGATGCAAGAAAAAACCCAAAGGTAAATGAAAATGGGAATGATGGGGAAATAGGACACAATGAGGGCTTTAAATGTTTAAGAGAAATATCATATAATTTGATAATCATAATCAACATAGGTCTTACAAGAGTTAGTGAAGCGTTTTGGCTAAAAGAATCTGTGTCACATGAAAGAAACACATCATCATCATATTCCATAATGTGCACCAGCAAAGGAACTTTGAGGCCATGCTTCTAAATTGCACCATGTGGAGAGCATTTCATTTATAAGGGAGGGCAGAGGACTTCATATGAAGTAGAAAAATCTCATGCTGATGTTATGGAGATAAGCTCATGAGATTTAATTACACTAAGAGTGTCAGAAACAGAAAATGATACAGTAATGAAGGAAATATCCTTTTAGATGAGGACTCAATAGAAATGAGGAGGAAAATAGGAAAATTACATTTGTAAGAGAAGTCATGTTTGCGAGGAAAAATTTGTCCAAAAAGGTATATACAAAAACAATATTTATGAAATAGAGAATAAGCTGACAGTTACCAGAGGGGAGAGGGGAGAGAACTTCAGGAGAAAAGGGGAAGGATTTACAGGAACAAGTATAAAGGACACACGGACAAAAACTAGGGGGCAGGGTGGAAATGGTAAGAGGTAGGGAGAGCTCTGGGAGCAGGCTGGGATGGGAGTAAAACACAGAAAACTGTACTTGAACAACAATGAAAATAAAATAAAATTTAAAAAATTAATTTAAATGAAAAAAAGAATTTTTATTTGTGTATAATTTTTTAAAAGAGAGTCCCTTTGGTAGAGGAAGGTTACAGTTTTGTTAAGTCATTCTTTAAATTCAAAATGCATTTGAGTAGAAATATCTTTTACCAAAAATATGCTCATCTGGACGTGGAAGGTATATCAAATGAAATCTTTTTATGGAAAGAAGAAGGCTAGTTCTCTCTAGATCCTAATGTCTTAGGATTCATGTCTCTGTGTACGTCTCTGCGTGTTCATCTGGTCTGACCCAAAACACAGACACTCCACCATAGCAGGGAGAACAATGACCTCTGCCCTTCAAATTTGTGCTGCTATTTATACATTTTTTTCTCTTTTTGTACCATAATCTAATTTGAATTCAATTCATCCAATCATAGGAAGATGTATCAGTGATGGAAATTTTTCATGTGCATCATTTCAGCAGGTGAAGAGTAGAATGGTCATCAGTGTTTCCTGCCATTGGCTTCCCAGAACTTCATTCCACCCATCATCTATAATCTTACCTGCGACCTCTGGGTGCTTTAGCAGGAGCAGGACTCCATATTTCAGGGTGGAGCTTGTGGTCTCTGTTCCTGCAGTAAACACATCCCATATGGTGATGATCAAGTGGTCCATAGTAAATACAGAGTGTTTATTGTGCTTTTCCTAGTAAAGATGTATTAGAATTATTTGATAAATAAAAGAGCCTTGGAGATACCATAACATAACTCAGTACAACATTATTATTCGCTTAATTTCCTTATTTGACAAATTAAATCAAATATTAGAGAATATAATAGCTCAAGGTAAAGTTAGATAAGTTGTTAAGGTTCCTTTAAACTATGCAAAGAAATAAGCAAAATATAACCAGAGACATTGAAATAAAGAACAAACTGACAATAACCAGAATGATGGGGGTGGGGGTAATGGAGGGGTAATGGAAGGGTCATCAAGGAACATGTATAAAGGATATATTGACAACGCCAAAGTGGGGTAGGATTGAGGGTGGGAGGTGAGGATGCATGGGGCAAGGTGAGTGGTGGAGGGAAATTGGAGACAACTGTACTGGAACAATGATTAAAAATGCCATTAAAACATAAATAAATAAATGAATAAATAAATAAACAAACTCAATAAACACTAAAACAATCTGTAGGAGTTAGGGTGTGGACAGGGCAGGGAGAAGCATGGCAAAAAACTTGGGACAGGTGTAACCGAATAACAATGAAAATGCATAAATAAATAAAAAATAACCAAATAAAAATAAAATCAGGTTTATAAACTTTCAATGAGTCATTTCTGATATCCCTACTTTCTCATCCATGAGAGCCAATCAGTTCTTTCAAACATAGTTTTTATCAAGTCATCATGGCCACTCACTTTCAGTTCTAGCATCTCTTGTCTGTTTTATCATGTCTAAATTTCTCATTCAAGCATCAAAACCATCCCCTGCAATTGCATCACTATTCCCAATGTCACCAGTCATTACACCCATGGCCATTCCTCAGTTACTGTCAAGATAACCTCTATGAGAATTCCACACACTTGGTCATCATTCCCTAGACCTATTGTGTCTTAACTGTTAGTCTAAGCCAGAGTTTCCTCTAAAATTGCCTGCCTCATATGAAAAGATGTCCTAGTATCTTTCCAAAGGTAAGTCTTTCTTGATTCCTATCCATTCTTGTGTTCCTTCACATGTTGCATCTTGCATTTATGGAACTTAGTTTATGAATGACGTGTGTCATCATTAATCTAGAATGTGTGTGTTTGCTAGAATGTATGTAGTTCAGTCTGCTCACAGTAAAAATCAGCTTTAAAAAGGTAAATACAAACTCTTGTAAGTCATTTTTAGTGAGAATTTTAAACTCTCTCAAGCCATCAAGGATGGTTTGCATTAGTAAGAGGTTGCACAAGCAATTAATACCTCTTTAGGAAGATGCATTTGTTTTAATATTTTAATTTTACAGGATAGATAAAAACTAATCCATGAGTCACATCACACACAAAGAGGAAAACTATGGTACATTTACACAATGGAACACTATGCAGCAGAAAGGAGGAGCTCCTACCCTTCATTAACACCATGGATGGATATGGAGAACATTATGCTAAGTGAAATAAGCCAGGTGGTGAAAGACAAATACCATATGATATTACCTCTAAGGGGAAACTAATCAACAACAACAAAGAAAGCAAGCAAAATATAACCAGAGACATTGAAATAAAGAACACACTGACAGTAACCAGAGGGGAAGCCAGAGGGGGTAATGGGGGGTGGGGAAAGGGGAAGGGTCATCAAGGAACACATGTAAATGACACATGAACAAAGCCAAATGGGGTTAGGATGGTGGGTGGGACATGGAGATGCATGGGGTGGGGGGAGTGCTTAGGGGGAAATTGAGAACTGTACTTAAACAATAGTAAAGAACAAAGAAAAAAAGGTGAAGTTGAAACAGGGTTATTTATACCTTTTCCATTTTAATCAGAAAGTAGTCAATAAAGTCTCGAGGGTTGTTGAGGTCTAGGGATTCCTGGTGTTCTTTTACTTTCTCCAAAATAAATTTTTTCTGTTCAGCAATGTTTTTAAATAATTCATTATGACTTCCTGGGAGATAATGTATTAAAAAAGGGGAAAGAATTGTAGAGCTGAAAGAGTAAAAAACCATTCATTAGTCACTCAGCCTACATTTACAGGCCTATACTGCAAATCAGAGACTTTGCTACATGCTGAGTAAATAAAGATAAAAAGAGTTGAAAGACAAGGAACTGATAAAATGTCTAGAGTCACAGAACACACAATTTACAAAGCAATTCCTAAACCATTTACATTCATTTCCTAATGATAACTCTCTGAAGGAATTCAGGGGCCAACCACCTCTTTCCAGATGAGGCTACTGAACTTCAGAAAGGATAGTCCACCAGTCTAAGACAAAGTAGTGACAGAGCTAGAGGTCAGTGTTCTCCACAGTTTACCCTACACCTATTTCTACAGGCATCAAAAAAGTTTGTAGCATTCATACCCTAGTTTTATAGTGAAGAAACAGTACATTGGGAAGATTAAGAGAATGCCCAAATTACTTAGCATAGTTTTATTTAGGATTTTACAACCTCAAGAACATGCACATTGCTTGTAATTATTGGGTCTTTCCCATCCCAGAGTTTATTGATTTGCTGTAACCAGTACCTTCATGACTTAATAATACTCTTGGTAGGTACTGAAACAATTAATTCAGGCTGGTAGCTTGTATCAGACTAGATAGAGAATGGAGAAATCTAGATTCTAGGTTGACTCATTCTTTGTGACAGATAAGCTGCTTTGGAGAATATACATCGTATGTGTTGGTGATAGTTACTGCTCTAAAAAATGAGTTGACTATTTGTTCACCAGGGTCTCTTCCAGGTGGAACCTGTCATGACCTTATAATCCACACAGGATTTTAGTTGTTAATCATCATATATCATAGGCAACTAATATTTTCCTACAATGTACTATAATAAGAGGGAAGGTAGGAGGGGATAATGAGGGAAAAGCTGGGAAGGGTTTTCAAAACAACTATAAAGGACACATGGACAAAATCATGGGCAGTTGAAACAGGGGAGGGAAGGGGGGATGGCTGGTATTGGGGGAAGTGGTGGTGGTGGGGAAATGCAGACAACTGTACTTGAATGACAATTAAAAGAAAGTTAAAAAAAGAAATATTTTATACCAGAACATTCTTCATCAAGACGTGTAAAAATCAGGAAAAATGATTTCTCCAAAACAAATACCTTGTATCACTGTACACTATGACAATATTTTCTTTCTATTACTGTATTTCATGTTTTAAATTTAATTTTTACACATTGAATTGATTTGATAACTCACTAATTGGGAAAAAACAATAGTGTGATAAACACTCCAGACATTGTGAAATAGGGCAAAAGGATGTGGTATATATGAGCAATAGATTAGTCAAAAAATTATTCCCTACTTCAAGAGAACCTTGAATTTACCTGTATCCAGAAGGTGCTTGCAATTCTGAAGTTCTCATGAAAATAGTTTATCAAGGTTAGAAATTGCTTGTCACTGTACTCAAAACGGTTTTGGAAAATAATGGAGCAGATCACATTGCAGGGAACACAGCTCAGAAGGAAAGTAGGATCACAGGAAGATGCTAAAAACAATATAAATTAAGTTAGTTTAGAAATTTCATTTTAGTCTCCAGCTGACTGTTTAAAATCATTGAGATGGGTTGACCTCAAAGCCTTTTTAAGTATAGGAAGTACCTAGACATGCCACCATCACTCGAAACTCAACATGCCTAAAATAACATTATTGTGTTACCCCAGACAGAAATGTCTAATCCAGTCCAATTTATTTCTTAATTCTCCCCACAATGTGTTCTCCTGTTTACAGCATTCTCCAAATAAGAGCCACAATGTAATTCACAAAAAGGAGGTTTTTTTTAAAATCTTGAAAAATTTCCTTTACAATATACGTTACTGTTTCCTATGCTGTACTTTATATCCTCATGACTATGCATATTCTGTAACTGCCAATCTGTACTTCTCTCTCCCTCTCTCTCTCCCTCTCTCTCTCTATATATATATAGAGAGAGAGAGGGAGAGAGAGAACACTATATATATATTTACATACTTATTATTTTAATGTTGTTTAAGTACAGTTGTCTGCCTTTTCCCCACAACAATCCTACCCCCAACCCAGCCATCCCACCTCCCTACTTCTAAATCCCTTCACTCAGTCGCCCAACCCTCCTCCCCTCTGGCATCCACCAGTCTGTGCTCTGTGTCTATGAGTCTATTTCTGTTTTGCTTGTTAGCTTATATTGTTATTTAAATTCCACATATAAGTGAAATATATGGTGTTTTTCTTCTCTGACTTATTTTATTTAACATAAGGTCTTCTTGGTCCTTCCATGCTTTCACAAATGGTGAGATTTCATTTTCATGTGGTAAATATATCTTAAAAGGTATAAAATTTAGTCTTCATTATGGATACTTCTTCATGGTGCCCACAAGAAACTGAGCAACCTAGTAAGAAAGTACAGGAGACTGAGGAGACTTGCAATCTTTATTTTACAAAACTTAGTGGGAAGAATTTGGGTGTGCCCTGACTGGTGTGGATGATTGTTTTCAGGTCTGACATGCAAAACAAAATGTCTCTAGTCTGATTTCCATCAGGGCACATGTCTGGGTGCTCACCAGGTCCCCTGATAGGGGTGGGCCAGAGTCAACTGATGGATGTTTCTCTTTCTCATTTTCTCTCTCCCTTACCTTCTCTCTAAAAATAAGTCCATAAAATTTTTTAAAAAGCTGGGTGTGTGAGTTACATTACTATGGGGAAAGAGGAACCAGTCAATAATGAACTCTGCTTGAAATATAAGTTAAGTGCACAAAATCATTTATCCACATAATATGTATCAAAACTCAAGATTTGTTCACATATTAATTCCATTTCCAAAATTTTGTTCTAAGACAGTACTCAGGGATATGCAATGGTTTATATGGATTGCATTATTTTTATACAAATAGCAACAAAGTACTGAAAATAGATGATTTGGCCAAAAATAAATAGACCAGTTAAATAAACTATGGTACATCCAACATAATGGAATAGTGTGCTGTTTCATTAATAATGTTCTTTAAAAATATTTGAAAATTAAACATGTGAAAAATAGGTATTTAATATACTAAATTTAAACATAAGGTCACAGAACAATATACCCAGTACAGGCCTCATAATCTTATCCCTTCTTCTGCTAGGTTTTCCTCCCATTCCTAGGTCATATGTGTCAAAACTCCAAACAATGTTGTTCATTGATATGTTCTACTATTTCCTGAAATTCATTCTAAGGAAGACCTCAGAATTATGCAAATGTATGCAATCATGGCATTTTTATATTAATATCAGAGAAAGGGAAATAGCCCATCTAGACAGTTTAAAAACACAACTGAACCCTAGCCAGATGGCTGAGTTGGTTGTGGGAGACAACCAATTGATGCTTCTCTCTCTCATAGATGAGTTATTATATAAATAATGTTTTTGGAAAATATTTAAGTATTGTGGTTAAAAACCACATATGTCTCATGTTCCTGATCTTACCACTTTCTTGCCAAGTCTCCTGCCCACCCCTTTCTCTTTCACCCTCTCTCCTAGTCCTGTGTGTACAGACACATATACACACTGCATATATACACTGATATACACACTGAACATATGTGGGCTACCACAGCTCCCTCCTTTCTTCACCCTACACTCCTAGCTCATCTGTAATGCAGCCCTGTACATTGAAAAGATTTTGACATGAATTCTACCTTGAATGACCAGTGCTTTGTTTTCAGTTTTACTGAGATATAACTGACATTCAGCACTGTATAAGTTTAAGGTACACAGCATAATGAATTAATGTACATATATTGTGAGATATTTGCAATGTTTCTCAAGAAGTTACTAGAGAAGTTCCTTAGTTTTTCGAGTTCTTGTGGCCAAAGCTACTAGTTGATTAGCAAAATCTGTGTTCTCTTCTTCCTGAGCACATAGATAACTACAGTTCCCAGTTCTTCTTAGAGGTAGGTGTAGCCCTTTGATTAGGCTACAGCTCAAGGAATGGGAAAGAAGGCTTGTGGACCATGGCCTTAACTGGCCCATTCAAAACACTATTGGCTCCTTTCCTTGTTCTTTGCTCCTCCCACTACCATGAAAACAGATGAATTCTGTGTGGCACTGGAAGCCACATGGTGAAGATGTCAAAGCCCCTAACAGCATGGTACCTGAAAAGCCTGAAAAACACAACCCCTTCACTTCTTATGTTGGGAACCACCCTGACTGGTATCAGAAGCTAAAACCCTTGCCTAGGCTAAGGCTTAGGGAACGCCCTTGGAACCGTAAGCCAGCAAGGAGACAAAAGCTTATCTCCCTGGCAGGAATGCTGCTTCTGCTGCTTTATTCATGACTGAACCCCAAAAAGCTTGGTCGGTTAGCCAAAGACGGGTAAGATTCCCCATGGGCGGAACGACCTAAGACAGGCACGATCACTTTGGGAGGCCCCCCAAAAGAAGGACTTGGGGGGCTGCAGCAAAAGGGGGTGATGGACCCTTGCTCCTCGGCTTTGACATAGTCTGAGTTCTCAGCATCTGGGAGAAAACTTCCTTGTCTCCCAGTTGCCCTAGTTCCCTTGCTCCACCTAAGCCTGAAACAATGACAGGGTGGTGCAGCTCGGTACTGAGAAGTGCGGATTCCCCGGGGTGATCAGGCCTAAGAAAGAACATGTAAATTACTGTGAAACCTTCTTTGTTTAGAATGCTCTCAGTTGAATGAGAAGGATCTTAGGAGGAAGTTATTTTGTTCCTCAGTCTTACAGCTCTTTGACCCCCAACTCAATAGACCGGCAGAGTTCTTTGTTTTCTATGGTTCCTTACTTCCCCCTAATGAGTACTGTACTTTACCTGAATTATTATGCAGAATGAGCCCAATAAAAGCAGGTACGGACTGTAAATTGGCGCGCTCCCCACTAGGGGGGGTGGCCATTTCGTCCCTACTTCCCAACAGAAACTAGTTTGTCTCTGTGCATGTTGTTATTTCTCGCGTGTTTATTGTCGAGCCATCCACAGCGTTCCGTGGTCACTGCTGGCCGGTGACCCATGCGCAACAGCTGGCGCCCAACGTGGGGCAGTGATTCGGGACCACAGAGGTGGGACCCTGTTCGAGACCACTTGGAACCAGCGGCTACTAGCCGTCGCTGTGGACAACGCATCAACTTCGGGTGGATTTGCGCGCTAACAGCCCAGGTAAGGGCCGACGACCCTGTACTCTTTCTCGGGCATGTCATAGGATGCGTTGAATTTTCAGGGAAGTAGGTCTTTCTTTTCTAGGTCGTTTCTCTCTTCGCGACCGCCTATAATTGGGTAAATAGTAATTTAATTCTCAAGGCTGAAAAAACAAACGATTTGCCTTGAAAAAAGTAATCAGGTGATTTATTTTGGCCAATAAAAAGTAAATAAAAGTAAGCTTTTTCTTTAAAAAAAAAGGAAGGAAGGTAAACATGGGTTGTAACTTATCTAAAGGGCAGAAATCTTTTCTGCGTATATTACAACAAGTTCTTAAAGAAGCAAAATATAAGGTGAAAGAAAAGCATCTGGTTCAGCTTTTTCAATCTATAAGAAAATATTGTCCTTCGTTTCCTGATAGAGGGACGTTAGACATTGATGTTTGGGAAAAAGTGGGTGAAAGGTTGAAATCTTTGCAAAACAGTGGTATATCTATTGGTGTGCACACCTTTGTAACCTGGAGGCTTGTCAGGGATTCTCTCAAGTTCATTTGGACAAAGAAAACAGAGCTAGACGAGGAGGAATCTGATTCTGACAGTGAGATGGTGTGCAAATTGAGTGAGCAGATCACAGAGGCCCCACCTTCACCCCCACAGAGAAGGATGGATTTTGCTCTGTATCTGCTCTGAAAAGGAAATTAAGGATTCCAGGGAAGGTTGAAACTTCACACTCTAGGAATGTAAATGGGAAACTGTAAAGATAAATGGAAAAGTAAAAGTTTTAGGAAAGAAGTTATGTGATGTTAGTTAGTAATTGAAGGTATAAGGCATGGAAATGCAATCTTGGTGAATAGCATAAGGGGTATGAAAGAAAGATTAGAAGGTTTGTGAATGTTTCAGAAAGTCTGTGGAAGTAAACATTTTAAGAAAGAATTATGTGGTGTGTGTTAGTAATGGAAGGTATAAGGCATGGAGATACAATCTTGGTGGATAGCAGAAGGTGTATGAAAGAAAGAATAGAGAGTTTGTGAATGTTTCAGAAGGTCTGTGGAAGTGAAAGTTTTCAGAAGCCTGGTAGATATCAGAAGGAAAAGGATTTTCCTTCACACTTTGTATTTTTCTCCCTACCTGATCCCTCCAGAATTTGGCATTCTAAAGGAGTGAATGATGACATAAGGTTTCTTTGCTTAAATCTAACAAGACCAGTCGTTAATAGTGGTTATGATTTAATTGTGCCTTCCAACTCTTTACAAATCTGTCATCTCCAGAATATGACCAGAAAATGAATGAATCCAAATGGCATTATAGCATTTAACAATGCACTGCCCTCCTTATGAGTCTGACAGTTTGTTAACACCTGGTTGCACTTATTGTTTAATCAATACTACTTTAGAATTAGTCCAACAGGCCCAAATAGATCAGGAGATCCTGACCCGCCTTTCTGCAGTTGAATCAGCACTGGACTGGATTGGCGAATGCCAGGATGCTCTCGTGACTCGTCAACACCTAACCTGTGACCCTGGTTTCTCCAGACTGTGTGTCACACCGCTACGGTGGAATTCCAGCCAACATACTTGGACTGATATACAACATCACTTGAGGGGAGCTTTCTCCACTAACTTAAAAGGACAAATTGATAAATTGCAGTTGGAGTTACATCAGCAGCTGCAGGACATTCAATATTTAACCAAACAGGACATTTTTCGAGCCCTTAATGAAAATATTAATTGGCTGATTCCTAAAACATGGTTTGATGGAATTAATTTGAGAATTTGGGTTTTTGGAGCTGCTGGTTGTTTACTGATTGTAATATTGATTTGTGTACTTCGGTGTATTTGCAAATTGTTTTGCCAGGGTCGTATCAGAGACCAGCAAGTAGCCACCTTTATGGAACCCTTAGCAGTCCTAACTGAAAACAAGGGAGAAGGTATGAAAAACCACTCTGGCAGGCGTAAAATTAAAACTCAACACCCATGTAAGAAAGTAGGTAATGAGTCGGTGCGCAGAACTGCACCTCTTAAGAAATCCTCTCGTAAGAAGTCAGGCTTGCATTATGCTCAAACTGCCATGTGATTTGCCTTTCCTGATATCTATGTAATTTCTCTCAAAGATTGAAATGTAATCAGACCTATTACTTTTGTTTTTCCCTTAATATGTTTTCTTGCACTGAATTTAGAAATTTAGGTATTCACAACCCATAGAATTTAGTTTCTGCTTTATATTTCTATCATTGCCTTATGATGTATGTAGATGTTTCTTTTCTTATGATTTGCATTCGAAAACAGCAAAAGTAGGTTTCACAGGCTTAACAACCACAATTGATTTTAAAAACTAAAAAAGGGAGAGATGTTGGGAACCGCCCTGACTGGTATCAGAAGCTAAAACCCTTGCCTAGGCTAAGGCTAAGGGAACGCCCTTGGAACCGTAAGCCAGCAAGGAGACAAAAGCTTATCTCCCTGGCAGGAATGCTGCTTCTGCTGCTTTATTCATGACTGAACCCCCAAAAGCTTGGTCGGTTAGCCAAAGATGGGTAAGATTCCCCACGGGGGGAACGACCTAAGACAGGCACGATCACTTTGGGAGGCCCCCCAAAAGAAGGACTTGGGGGGCTGCAGCAAAAGGGGGTGATGGACCCTTGCTCCTCGGCTTTGACATAGCCTGAGTTCTCAGCATCTGGGAAAAAACCTCCTTGTCTCCCGGTTGCCTTAGTTCCCTTGCTCCACCTAAGCCTGAAACAATGACAGGGTGGTGCAGCTCTGTGCTGAAAAGGGCGGATTCCCCAGGTGATCAGGCCTAAGAAAGAACATGTAAATTACTGTGAAACCTTCTTTGTTTAGAATGCTCTCAGTTGAATGAGAAGGGTCTTAGGAGGAAGTTATTTTGTTCCTCAGTCTTACAGCTCTTTGACCCCCAACTCAATAGACCGGCAGAGTTCTTTGTTTTCTATGATTCCTTACTTCCCCCTAATGAGTACTGTACTTTACCTGAATTATTATGCAGAATGAGCCCAATAAAAGCAGGTACGGACTGTAAATTGGTGCGCTCCCCACTTGGGGGGGTGGCCATTTCGTCCCTACTTCCCCACAGAAACTAGTTTGTCTCTGTGCATGTGGTTATTTCTTGCGTGTTTATTGTTGAGCCATCCACAGCGTTCCGTGGTCACTGCTGGCTGGTGACCCACACGCAACATTCTTACTACTGGTATGTGAGCAAAAAGTAAACTTATGCTCCACTTGAACCATGTATCTCACTATGGTCTACTTGTAACAGCATTCAGTTTACTCAAACTATTCCTAGTAATTATACAGAGACATACACACCATTGGTCTTTCTTAATGCTTCCACCAGACACAAGGCTTCTTCTTGAATTCTGTCTTCAATAGTCTTCTTTCCCATTCCCATATTCCGCAAAACCATGAGGGAGAATCGCCGAGTTTGTTTCCATATTTCCCCATTGCTGAAAACAATACCTATCAAGACAAAACACAAATGTTAAAGAAGACTTCAATTTTCATTAATTCTAGGTGAGGGACTTATCTCAGGAAATGATAATGTCACTTAAGAAGAAATGTAAATACAGTGTTTCCAGCGTTAGGAATTCCTACTGAGCCCTGCTTTGCCTGCCTTCTCTATTACCCCAGCCTAGAAGCTTACTGTCAAGGATCTTGGTTTTACACATTATTAAACTGTTATTCATCCATTAATGCGTATAAATGTCACAATAACTCTGTGACCTAGTTATTGTCACCAATTAACTGATAAGAATGCTGAATATCACAAAGGCAAAATGTTTACTACTTGATCACACAGCTAATAAATTATGGTGAGTCTGAGTAACAGCTTAAATTTTCAGGGTCAACTTCTATGTATTGTAAGTAAATTTTAGGAGCTGTAACAAATGGAGTTAATTCTTGAAAGGAGGAAAGAGAGCTCTTGTGCATTAGAAGGATGCTCATGAAAATCTAACCCTCAGGCAAGGTATGAGAGAGAGAGAGAGGGAGAGGGAGAGGGGGAGAGAGAGAGAGAGAGAGAGAGAGAGATTCGTTGTTTTAGTTATTTATGCATTTATTGTTGATTCTTTCATGTGCCTTCACCAGGGATCCAACCCACAACCTTGGTGTATCTCAATGCTGCTCTAATCCACTGGCTACTGGCCAGTTCTGTAATGTGCTCTTAATACGAAGGAAATTCAACATCAGACTTCCCGAGTCAAGACAACGGGAATTGGGTGGGTGGGGAAGGGTTGGGAAACAATGCTCATGGGAAATTTGATCAAGATTGTTGACAATAAGTGGAAGAAAAAAATGACCCCATTCAGACTTTATCTAATTTAGTCAGAACCCAGGGACCCTCCAGAGGACTGGACAGTTTAAGTGTAGCTCCAAGCACAGATGAAAGATAGTTCAAGTAGTTAGTTTAAACAGCTTTTTGTAATATCAATTCCAATTCATTCTTACTATGTGTTTCTCCATAGTCCCCTTTTCAGTGCATATTTGTGCTTTATGCTTTGCATTTTATTGAATCCAAATATTACTTATCCTTTTTAGAATATGAGAAGAATTAAAGATAAGGTTGGAAATATTCCATTGTTATGTTGGTTCCATGCATATAATGCAAGCCTTATAAAATAATCTCTTGGCAACCATGAGTCAGGATAGAAAGCAAAATATTTGGAGAATAGGATAATTTGGTGAATATCCTCATTCCTCTTTTCTCTCTCTCTCTTTCTCTTTCTTAACAGGCCGTAATTGAAAATGAACATGGCTTAGCCATGGCTGGAATGGCTCAGTGGTTTGAGTGCCAGCCTGTGAACTAAAATATCTCTGGTTCTATTCCCAGTCAAAGCACATGCCTGGGTTGTGGGCCAGGTCCCTAGTAGGGAGTGTTTGAGAGCAGACAATCAATTTATCTCTCACACATTGATATTTCTCTTCCTCTCTTCCTCTCTCCCTTCTCCCTCTCTAAAAACAAATAAATAAAATCTTTAAAGGCATAATGAACATAGCTTAGTCACAAATTCATAGAACATTAGTGTTTTGTGAATTTCTTTAAATTGCATTTACTGTTTTATGGAGACATTGTGTCACCCTCAGAATTTTAAATATGGATGAATAATCCTTCATGGAAAATTTTGGAAGTATATTATTTCCATCGATTTCTCTATGTTTAAGTTTCTCAATTCCTTAGCCTATTTGGAATCTTTGCAACTTATGAATACACACACGTTCCCCAGATTGAAGCATACCTGATCCCTGGAAGATATTGTCTATAATTGGAAAACTGCCTCTGCCAGAGAACTCCTCAGCCCGATCAATCAGGGCTTCCTTCACTGCCTCATATCCATAGAGCACCACAGTGGGCTTCCTTCCAAAGTACACAGTGAACACCGGGCCGTAGACTTTTGCTAGCTAAGAAAGAAATAGGAGATGCAAGAAGAGTGAGAATTTCAAAACTAAGAATGGAGATAAGTGAGATAAATACTTTTAATCTTATTGAGAGACATTTTAATATCCATTCACTCATTATACCAGATTTCATCTTCTAGATCCAGTAATTTAATAGAAACCAATTAAATGGTAATTATTATCATGCTACTGGTAATATTGCTATTATTATTATCACCTTTAGTAGTTATCTTATATGACTCTGTCATAAATTTTATTCATGTTATTTTATTAATTTCTTTCTGCCAAACTTTAATTGCTCCAAATTTCCTTCCTTCCTATACTTGCATTACGATGAGTGATACGTATCTCCTGTTTAGGTGAAGTTTTCCCATCTTGTCCCAGGTGCAGGCAAATAATCATCCCTCATTACCTATTCTCTACATCTTCTCATTAGCACCAGAGACCTCTATGTTCTATTACTACATAAGCACATGGAGCCTTGTTACACACCTTTCCCAGCTTCCCTGTGTGGTCATGTGGCTAAGCTTCCATCAGCTGATGTCAGCAGAAGTGATCATGTGGGAAAATCCTACACTGTGGCATAAATGGTCACAACATGCTCTCTGCTTCTCCCACTACTCAGGGTTGAGGTAACCAGCATGCAGATGGTCCACTCTGACCATGAAAATGAAAACAAGATCCTAGGGGCAAAGGAAGGTAAACCACAAGATTGAGAAAAAACTGGTTCTCTGAGTGGCCTCATAGAGGAAAGGCAGCCCACCAGCAATCACTTTTATATGTAATGGAGATAGAAATAAACTCTTGACTTTTTTAAGCCATTGCATTATGGGAGTCTTTCTCTTATGGCAGCTAATTCAGCATAGTCAATGATGTAGGACTTGAATTCTTTCCAGGTATCCAATGTTTGAGTCCTTTTGCTACCTTAAAATTCATTCTGCAACTACAATTCATTTTCCAATTCATTATCCAGAGTGGTCTTTCCACAAGGCAAATGTTAACACAACAGTCCTTTAAGCATGTTAAAGTCATCACATTGCTCTTATGCTGAAGACCACAATTCTTAAAATCCTTGTAAATCCAGCATGCTCTAGTCTCAGTTGAACTCTTCAATCTCAACTCATGGCATATTTTTACAATACTTTCTGGGCTATAATCAAATTGTTCCCTTTTCCAGGACTCTAATAAGTCATTCTTCTCCACGTTGGAAAATCCTGGGACAAATTTTTTATCTGATTTTTGTCTAGTTAATGCCTAATCATTCTGTAGATTTCAGCTTCAAATTCAATTCCTCAGAGAACACTTTGCTGACTGGTCCTCCTTCCCCTAGCCTGCCAAACTCCATGGCTGGCGTCCATTGGATCCCTGTCACTTCGTTTATCATCATACAGTTGTTTCCATATTATATCATAAATTCATGCCTACCCTCAAGATTGTAAATTCTATAATTCTCGGGACTTTTTTTCCCCATTCACCATTGGAAATTCCTAGTGCACCAAAGAAGACTAAAATCCTGCCATTTGCAATAGCATGATGGATCGAAAGGTTATTATGGTATGTGAAATCAGTCAGTCAGAGGAAGACAAATATTATATGATTTCACTTATATGTGAAATCTGAAGAACAAAAAAACAAACAAAATTAAAACAGACTCATAGACACTGAGGCAGGACAGGTAATTGCCAGAGGAAATAGGGGTTTAGGGGAACAGATGAAAGAGGTGAAGGGGTTAAGAAGTAGAAATCAGTAGTTACAAAATAGTCACTGCAAGTAAAGTACTGCATAGAGAATACAGTCAATAATATTGTAATAACTATGTAGTGTGCCAGATTGTTAACTGAAATGTTAGAGTGAACACTTTGTAAAGTATGTAATTGTCAAACTACTGTGCTGTACCCCTGAAACCAATAAAAATAGTATTGAAAAAAAATTCCAAGTGCTTAACATGCTGTCTAACACAAAGTAGGCATTTGATAACTTGTTGAATATATGAAAGCTAATAATTTGTGCAAAATAATTATCAGTCATTTCTAAAGAAATGGAAATTGAGCCCTGGCTGGCGTAGCTCAGTGGATTGAGCATGGGCTGCGAACCAAAGTGTCACAGGTTCGATTCCCAGCTGGGGTGCATGCCTGGGTTGCAGGCCATAACCCCCAGCAACCGCACATTGATGTTTCTCTCTCTCTTTCTTTCTCTCTCACTTCCCTCTCTAAAAATAAATAAATAAAATATTAAAAAACAAAGATGAACTACTTTCTTGAAAAAAAAAAAGAAATGGAAATTGAAGCTCAGAGAGATTTTAAAAAGTTGCCTAAGGCTAAAGTCAACAAGGGATTCTGATACATCCCTTTGAATCCAGAGTCTGAAACACAGGAAGGAGTTTCCAGGGGCACAGCTCTGGTAACCGGCTGTGTCTGGGAAGAGAGATCTCAGAAAAGCCCCTCAATATTTAGAGCACTATTGCTGTGTAAATAGCAAAGAGCAGAGCAGTTATTCATTTACATATTGAGCAAATATAAATCTAATAGAAAGTGTGAAAGTTCCCGAACCTTTAGTTATTTCCATAACTCCACATCAGTGTGCTTTTAGGAAAATTTAGAGTTGTGAAGCTATAAATCAGTACATTTTTTTTCAAAAGCTGAAAGTAGTTTCATTGTTATTAGAGTTCACCAAAGATTAATTACTAGAAAGAAGACCTAGCTCACAATATTGACAGGGAATTCCTCCTTTTGGCAATTTTAACAATCACCTGATTGTTCTCATTCCCTTCTGGACACCTCTAGCTGTGAGATGCTTAAAATCATGTCATGTAGGAAAGGACAAGAACCATAAAATTTCACTCATATGTGGGATATAAAGCAGAAAGCAGCAAATGAACAAAAAAACAAACTCTTAGACACAAACAGTATGGTGGTTGCCAAAAGGGTGGGAGGGTTGAGTGGAGGAGAAAGAGGATAAAGAGGGTGAGATACACGGTCACAGAAGGACATTAGACTTTGTGTGGTGAGGCCACAATGCAATATACAGGTGATATATTATGGATTTGTACACCTGAGATGTGTAAAATGTTATTAATCAATGTTACCCCAGAATATTTCATTAAATTAAAAAAAATGGAATTGTATCTGCGTGTCCAATGAACATTTTCCTTTCAAATGACTTCTTTAACGCATGGTGTCTAGGTCCATATTTTACTTAGATATAGCACTGTCTTGTTTACTCATTGCAAATGATTGGAAGAAAATTAATCATACTTAACCTTGCTTATGGATTCCTTGATGTTCTTAATATTTATCTGTAGAACGTTTCCAACAATTGGGAGAGGAGTAGGGCCAGGTGGCAGCTTCCCTTGGGCATAGCTTCGGTTCCATAGGAAAAGGAGAATCAAACAAGAAAGACAAATTGCCAGGACTATGAAGAGATCCATTGATGTGTTTTGCATAAGTGCAATTGAAAGTTTGTAACCTCAAAAATTTTTAAATACTAAATGCAAACTGATTTCCCAACAAGCACTCTCTGTGATCTTTTGGTTAAATATTGTTTCATCTTCAGTGTTCTTTGGCCTGCTGGTAGAGAGTAGAAGAAAAACAACAAAAAAAAGTACAAATTCATGGATGCAGACAACAGAATTGTAGTTAGCAGAGGGAAGACCAGTAGGGGGTAGGACAAGGAAGGTAAAGGGTGTGAAATATATGCTGACAGAAGGAGACCAGACTTTGGGTGGTGAATTCACAATAGAATATAAAGATGTTGTATTATTTTAAACTTGTACATCTGAAATTGATATAGGTCATTAACCAATGTTACCCTAATAAAGTTAATTTTTAAAACTGTCATGTTGCCCTGGCCAAGTAACTCAGTTGGTTACAGCATTGTCCCTACACACCCAGGTTGTGAGTTGATCTCAGGTCAGGGTACATACAAGAATCAATCAATGAGTGCATAAATAAGTGAAAGAACAAATCGATGTTTTCTCTCTTTCTCCATCCCTTTCTCTCTAAAGTCAACATATTTTTTAAAAAACCTGCTTTTTAGCACTAAATTTATATAAAATTAAAATGTAAAACACATGTTAATATAATTGATTTATGTAATAGCTTAAGTTAATTTCTCTTACAGCATTTAATCTGTTTGCTATCATTTGTTTCTCTGAATCTGCTGAAGATATTACATTTTTACTCTTCTATTGTTTATGCTATTACAGTTGGCCTTTTGCCACCCTTTGCCCAGCACATACCACACTTCCCTAGACAATCTCCACACCCATAGTCCGTGTCCATGGGTCCTTCACCAATGTTCATTTACTCATCTCTTAACCTTCTTTCAATCAGTCCCTGCCTCTCCCCTCCCCTCTTACAGCTGTCAGTCTGTTCTATGATTCCATGTCTCTGGTTCTATTTTGCTCATAAGCTTATTTTGTCCATAGATTCCTCTTATAAATGAAATCATACAGTATTTGTCTTTCACTGACTGGCTTATTTAACTTAGCATAATACTCTCCAGTTCCTTCCATGCTGTTGCAAAAGGTCAGAATTCCTTTTTTTCTGTTGCCTAGTATTTCACTGTGGAGATGTACCACAGTTTTTAATCCACTCAATTACTAATGGGCACTTAGGCTGTTTCCAAATCTTGGCTATTGTAAATAGGACTGCTATACAAATGGGGGTGCATAAATTCTTTGGAATTGGTGGTTTGGGACTCTTAGGGTATAATCTCAGGAGCAAAAATGCTGGGTCAAAAGGAAGTTCCATTTTCAGTTTTTGAGGAACTTCTATACTCTTTTCCACAATGGCCGCACCAGTCAGAAAGCGCTCCTATAGTGCACTAGGGTTCGACCTTTTCTCCTCATGCTCACCAGCACTTGTTTGTTGATTTATTGATGATAGCCATTGTGATGGGTGTGAGGTGATAACTCATTATGGTTTTAATTTGCGTCTCTCTGATGGCTAGTGATGTTGAGCATTTTTTTATGTGTCTATGCGCCCTCTGTATGTCCTCCTTGGAGAAATCTTTATGCAGTTCCTTTGTCTCCTCCCTTGTTTTGGTTGCTTTTTGTGTCTTCCTGGTGTTGAGTCATAAAAGCTCTTTATGTATTTTGGAGGTTAAACCATTTTTGACTGTATCTTTGGCAAATGCATTCTCCCATGCAGCTGATCCCCTTTTCTTTTTTAGGATGGTTTAACTGTGCCAAAGATTTTTCATTTAATGTAGTTCCAAGTGGTTATTTTTCTTTTATTTCCCTTGCCCTAGGAGTTATATTGTAAAAAACATCACTATGTGAGATATTGAAAATTTTACTGCTTGTGCTTTCCTCTACAGTTTTTGTGGTATCACTACTTATATTTAAGTCTTTTATCCATCTTGAGTTTTTTTCTGGTGCATTGTGTAAGAAGGTGATCTAGATTCATTTGTTTTGCATGTACCAGTCCAGTTCTTCCAACACCATTCATTGAAGAGACTTTGTTTATTTCATTGAATGCTCTTGCCTCTTTTATCAAATATTAATTGACCATAAAAACTTGGGTTAATTTCTGGGCTCTCCATTCTGTTCCATTGATCTATGTGTCTGTTCTCATGCCAGTACAAGACTGCTTTGATTACAGTGGCCTTGGCCTTGTAGTATTGTTTGATATCAGGAATTGTTATCCCTCCAACTTGTTTCCTTTGTCTCAAGATTGCTGAGGCTTTTGGGGTTCATTTTGGGTCCATATAAATTTTTGGAATATTTGTTCCAGATCTGTGCAATGTGCCCTTGGTATCTTAATAGGAATTGCATTGAATTTATAGATTGCTTGGGCACTGTGGACATATTAATGATATTAATTTTTCCAGTCCATGATAAGGTATTTTTCCCCACTTTTTTGTGGCCTCCTTAGTTTCTTTCTTCAGTATCCTATAGTTTTGTGAGTATAGGTCTTTTACCTCCTTGGTAAATTTATCCCTCGGTACTTTATTATTATTATTTTTGCAATAATAAATGGAATTGTTGTAATAATATGTCTTTCTCATAGTTCATTATTGGTGTATAAGAATGGCATCGATTTCTAAATATTGACTTTGGAACCTGTTACTTTGCCAAATGCATTTATTAGGATGAGTAGATTTTGGTGGTGGGGGGAACTACAGAGTTTCTATATATAATATCATGTTGACTGTGAATAATGATAGCTTACTTCTTTTTCAATTTAGATGTCACTTCTTTTTCATATCAGCTGTTACTTAATTTTTTAAAAAATATTCAGTTGGGATGCCCTTTATTTCTTGTCTGATCACTGTGGCTAGGACTTCCAGTACTATGTTGAATGCAAGTAGTGATTGCAGACACCCCTGTCTTTTTCCTGACCTTAAGGGAAATGCTTCTTGTTTTTGCTCACTGAGTCTGACGTTGGCAGTGTGTTTTTCATATATGGCCATTATTACGTTGAGGTACGCTCCCTGTATTCCCATTTTGCTGAGTGTTTTTATCGTAAATGTGTGCTGAATTTTATCAAATGCTTTTTCCATATCTGTTGATGTAATCATGTAATTTTTGTCCTCCACTTTGTTTATGTTATGTATCACATGTGTTGATTTATGGATATTGTACCATCCTTTCATCCCTGGACAAAACCCACTTGATCAGGGTATATGATTTTTTGGTGTATTGTTGGATCTGGTTTGCTAATATTTTGTTGAGGATTTTACCATCTAAGTTCATCAGAGATATTGGCCTGAAATTTTCTTTTTTTGTTATGTCTTTACCTGGTTTGGAATTAGGATAATACTGGCCTTGTAAAAAGAGTTTGGAATTAGAAGACTTCCCGGTTTTTGAATTTTTGGGAATACTTTGAGAAGGATAGCTGTTAGCTCTTCTTTGAATGATTGGTATGATTTGTCTGTGAAGTCATCTCTCTGGGGCTTTTATGTGCTGGGAATTTTTTAAAAAATAGGCAATACCTCTTCATATTTTTTCAAATTATTAGAAGTTATTATTTTTAATTATTGTTCAAGTACAGATGTCTCCATTTACACCCCATCCAGCCCCCCATCCTGCCCCCCATCCCACCCATCCCTGTCTCCCACTCTTGACCTTCTCCCTTTGTCTTTGTCCAGGTGTCCTTTATACATGTTCTGTAATGGCCCTTCCTCACTCCTCTCCCCACTCCTCTCTGGTTACTACTTCAATTTCTCTAGTTGTTATTGGTCTACTCAGGTTTTCTGTGTCTTCCTGATTCAGTTTTGGAAGACTGTATGTTTCTAGAAACTTGTCCATTTTTCCCAGGTCATCCAATTTGTTGGCATATAGTTGTTCATAGTAATTTCTTACAATCCTTTGTGTTCTTGGGTATCAGTTACTTCTAACCTGTCATTTCTGATTTTACTCATGTGGGTTCTTTCTTTTTTTTTTTTCTTCATAAGTCAGGTTAAAGGTTTGTTCATTTGTTTCAATATACCAGCTTCTGGATTCATCACTCTTTTGAATATTTTTTTATTGTCTATGTCATTTATTTCTGCTCTGATCTTGATCATTTCCTTCCTTCTACTCACTCAGAACTTTGTTCTTTTCTAGTCCTCTTAGATGTATGTTTAAGTTGTTTATTTGAGATTTGTCTTTCTTTTTAAGTAGGCCTGTATAGCTATGAATTTCCCTCTCATTGCTGCATTCACTGTGTCCTGTAGCTTTTGTGTTGTTGTGTGTTTATTTTCATTTGTTTCCTGGTACTTTTTTATTTCTTTCTTGATCTCATTGTTAACCCATTCTTTGTTTAAAACCATTTTATTGATCCTCCATGTATTTGAATGGTTTTCTTTTATGTTGATTTCTACTTTCAGGGCATTGTGATCCAAGAAAATTCTTGATTTCAATTTCCTTGAATTTGGTGAGGCTTATTTGTGTTCTACCATGTGGTCTGTCTTTGAGAATGATCCATGTGCATTTGAGAAGAATGTATATTTTGCTTCTTTGGGGTGAAATATTCTGTTGATATCAGTTAAATCTACTTGCTCTAGTTTGTCATTTAATGCTGCTATATCCTTATTGATTTTTTTTTTTTTGTCTGGAAGGTCTGCCCTTGTTGGCAGTGGGCTGTTAAAATCCCTGATTATGACTGCATGGCTATTATTCTCTTTCTTAAAGTTCTGCAAGACCTTCTTTATATATTTAGGTGGTTCTATATTGGGTTTGTATATGTTTAGAAGTGTTATATCCTTTTGTTGGACTTAACCCTTAAGTATTATGTAGTGTCCCCCTTTGTCTTTTATTATGGACTTTGTTTGTAGTCTATTTGTTCATATAGAAGTATTGCTACCCAAGCATTCTTTTCATCTTCATTTGCATGGAATATTTTTTCCATCTGTTCACTTTCAGTCAGTGTAAATTTTTTGTTCCGAGGTGGTCCTTGTGCAGACAGTATCTATGCAGGTCCTGTTTTCTGTTCAGCTACCCTATGTCTTTTGATTGGATCATTTAATCCATTTACATGTAAGGTTATTATTGATAAGTACTTATTCACTGCCATTTTTCCCTTTGTACCTGTGTTCCTCTTTGTCTCCATATTTTCTTCTTCTTAAAGGAGTTTTTTTTAAATTATTTTATTGTTGTTCAATTACAGTTATCTGCATTTCCCCCCTACTGCACCCCTCACCACCACCAAAACCCCTTCCCTCTCTTGCTTCCACCTTCCCCCTTGGTTTTCTCCATGTGTCCTCTATAGGAGTTCATGAAAACCCTTTCCCCCATTATCTCCTCTCACCTCCTCTCTGATTACTGTCAGATTATTCTTGCTTTCAGTGTCTCTGCTTATATTTTTCTTGCTTTTTTCTTTTATTGAGTATCTTCCAGTTAAAGGTGAGATCATATGGTATTTGTCCTTCACTGCCTGGCCAATTTCACTTCTTAAAGGAGTTTCTTTAGCATTCCTTGAAATGCTGGTTTGGTGGAAATGGACTTCAGCCATTTTTGGTTTTGTCTTGGAAGCTCTCTATTTTGTCTTCCATTTTCCTTTCCTTTCTTTCTTTATTTTTTACTTAGACAAATTCATCACATGATTTTATAATGAAGCAAGTTATTTGTCAACCTGGAACTAGAAGGAATTAATGACAATTTAACCCAGTGATATGTAATTACAAAGATTGAAAAGAAAATTTCCATCTAATTCAAACAGTGAAGACATATACTATGTGTTCCCACCCTGAGATACTTAAATTCATTTCTCAATATTTATGCTTGATTTTCTTTTAAGACTTAGTGTTATTTTTTTGCAGGGTTTGGGAGGAGGCCTTTTTTAAGAGATGTTAATATAAAAATATAGTTATTCCATTTTTATTATGCGTTTCCCACCTATGTTTGAGCAAATTAAATTAAAACAATAGATATTTACTGTGGCAAAAGGATTAATTCAGGGGCCATAAAACTTTTGTATTTGTAATTTTGCTACACATTTAAAATTATTCCTACAATACTACAGAATGACTTACTACCCTTAATATATTTTTTTAAGTTTCAGTGACAAAAGTAGACAATATATAATTTTATTAATAAATAGTGCAAAAGCATCAGTGATAACTGTATAAACATTAAATTCCTTTAAACATCCATGTCTTGGCTTTAATGTTGTGCATATTGGCCTCTATAGCACTGCAAGTAAACACACAGAAATGTTTCCCATTTCCCTGAATAAGTATTCAGTTCTAACACTATTTACAAATTATTATGGACAAGGTAACCTTTGTAAAAATTAATATTCAATTGGACAGCCACCATTAAATGAATATTAAACAAGCAAGATGTAGTCTATGTTGAATATGCTCCAGATGTCAAGTTATAACCTTTAATGTTATTTAAAACTTAATTTTCTTTAAAGGAACATCTTTTGTATATGTGGGTGCTCAAATGAAAACTGAGGAATGCATTCCTTGACCATAAGAACAAAATTCATACACAAGAGTGTGTTTGTCTCCTGTAAAAGAAGGAATGAAATTGCTCATAATCTCTTCCTCCAGGGATCATTTCCCATACTAGTGAAAATGCTTCCAAACACCAACTCCAAATTCTGTCTTCAAAAAGACTGGTTCATTATATTCAAACAAAAAAGTAAAATTCCAGCAACACTAATGTTAACAATGAATCAATTAATTTTTTTAGCATTCATAAAGTGTAACATTTCCATCAGTTTTCTATTATGTGCAGATTTATTTTCCTTAAGAAGCAAAATGAAGTTTGAATAGTACAGTCTGTGGTGTGGTGATATCAACAACTGCCAGTTCTTGCCCATCAACAAGTCCCAATTCTTTCAATGTCTTGGAGAGATTTGGTCTTGTTCGTTCTTCAGTAGAAGTTACTGACTGTAAGTAAAGTGTTCTATTTCCTCCCTCTAATGTGACTGTGATAGCTGGAGATTTCATCGCAGAGAAGCACTATTGGTTAGATAATCCAAAACTTCCTGTAGTTTAGCTGATGGAGAAAACCAAATATTTTGTGGAAGCTGGCTACAAGCTGGGCAGTTTTCCTTTCTCTGTGCTTCAGATGTGTATGTGTACAGTCCATCTACATCATTGAATACCATGTCATTATTAAGTGGAATGTATGCACTTGTGGCTATTTTAAAAACCTCAGTGGTAGACACAGCTTCAGTGACTTCATTGGTGGAAGCTACTGCAGGAATGATTCGTTTCACTACCCCTTGAGTGAGTCTATATGTAACACCCCTAATACTACATTGTGATGCCCTGTCAAGGGGTTTTTGGAGAATTCATTGAACATGATCAGAATCATCTCCACCTAGTGGAACCCCTTCTCCAAAAGGTTGCTCCTTAGGCCACTGCAATATCCTTCCATTCTCAATACAGTGTTCTGGTAGCCTGGGAATAGATGCAATGGTGCACATGGTAAAATTGACCTGTGGTGGATAAAGTTCCAGTGTGCATTCAATACAAGCAATCATTCCAGGCAGAATCACCCAGGTATTCTCTTTAAAGCCTTCTGTTCCTCCATCTATCAAAGGGACAATGGAGCTTGGATTTAATGCACCATCTTCATAATTTAGGAGAGATATCAGCAAGCCATTTATCTATCTTCTGGCTATGATAGAGTCTAGTCCAAATACAATTATGTGAAATTGTTGATAGAAAGTGTCATTAAAAGCCTGGATCTTGTTGGAATGTGGGACTACATTGCAATTAGGAACTCTGTCATTTAGAAATTCTGCAGCAACTTCAGCTTTGGCTCTTCCAACATTTTTAGGCCTAAATAAAAACTGCCTATTTAGATTGGAAGCATCTATAGTGTCCATGTCTATAACATGAATTTGTCTAAAACCAGACAATGCCAGATTTTTCAGGAGCTCACATCCTAACTACCCTGCTCAATGACTAGAACTTTACAGGTATCTAACAAAAACTGGAGAGATTCTTTGCTCATTTAGAAATCAGGGTGCGTGAAGGATCCAGATCACCTGAGGAACTTCTTTACATGGTTCCAGCGAACTTCCCAGTCTCCAGTGTCCCCACACCCACCATCAACAGCTATTGGCTCCTCGCCATCCACCATATTTTTCTCTGCCTCCTCCCAGGTACCCCCATGGCAGGGTGGGGGTCACCTTCCATTTTAAATGAGATGCTTGCTGGGTAGAGAAATCTTGGCTTCTGGACCTTGCTTTTCATTACTGAAAGATTTCATGTCAATCCCTTCTGGCATGTATTGTTTCTGTTGAAAAATCAGCTGACAGCCTTATCAAAGCACCCTTGTAAGTAACTAATTGTTTCTCTCTTTCTGTCTTTAAGTTTCTCTCTTTGTTTTTTAAACTTTGCCATTTTAATTGTCATGTGTCTTGGTGTGGGCCTCTTTGGATTCATCTTGATTAGGACTTCCTGTGTTTCCTGACCTTGCATGACTTCTTCCTTCAAGTTAGGGAAGTTTTCTTTCATTACTTTGTCAAACAAGTTTTCTATAACTTGCTCCCTTTCTTCTCCATGTTGTATTCTATGATGCAAATGTTGTTATGTTACATTTCATGTTGTCCCAAAGTTCCCTTAAACCCTTCTCATTTTTTAAAGTTTTTTTTCCCCTATTTTGTTGCTCTGAGTTTTCTTTCTGCCTTGTCTGCCAGATCGCCGATTCAGTCTTCTGTTTCATCCAGCCTGCTTTTAATTCCTTCTGGTGTGTTCTGCATTTCAGATATTTCCTTCTTCCTTTTCATTTGGTTCTTATTCATAGTTTCTATGACTTTTTTCAGACTGATGTAGTTTTCACTAAGTTCTTTGAGTTCTCTCTAAGTTTCTTGAGCTCCTGATAACCATTACTTTGGATTCAATATCTGATAATTTGCCTCAATTTCTTTTAGCTCTTTTTCTGGAAATTCCTGCTTTCCTTTCATTTAGAGGTTGTTTATTTGTCTCTGCATTTTAGCTATCTCTTTGTACTTGTTTTTATGTTTAAATAGATCTGCTTTGACTCCCTGTCTTGTTTTGTCAAACAAGTGAAAAAGTTTCTTGAGCTCCTGATCTTGAGTTGGGTAGCTGTATGTGTTAGGAGTTCTGTTATGGTAACCAGTGATGCTGACTCCTTGATCTCCTGATCTGGATGCTCTAGGGGTGTCCTGTGTGGTTTATGTGGGCTCTCCTGTTGTATTTGGGCCCTGGTTATTGTTGGTGTGTTCATTGGTGGCATCTTCCCTCTGGCTGACTGGCAGACTGAGAGGCTCAACTCCCACAGTGTTTTGAAGGCTGTTGTATTGGATCTGACAGAACAAAGCAAAACAACACAAAAAGTGAAACCAAAACAAGCAATCCCATCAACCACAACAGCAATTTCAGTGACAAAAGATCAGAGAATAAGAAAAAGGGATTATAAAAAGAGGGAAATAAGAGAAAAAGAATAAGAGAAGACAAAAGGATGGAAAAGTGATTATGAGAGGGATAAATGGGTGACACCTAATATGAATAATGAATTAAAAGAGAAAAATAGGAAAACAGGACAAAAGGAAAGAATGACAAACAAAAAAATACAGGAGAATGGGGTAATCAATGGTAACAGTAAAGTAAAAGATATGACAGAAAAAATAAAGCAATAAAAATGGATGCAAATAAAAAGTTAGGAAAATATTAGTAAAAGCCTATGAAAAGGAAAAAATAATGACATTGACAAAAAAGAACAAAATAAAATTTGTCTAAGGAGACTTTAATGCTTGGCTGTTTGATTCTCCCTTTGGATATGGCTCTACTCTAATCTCAATCAGATGTTGTTCACATTTAGCCCTTGGCAGTCTGTTTGAGGCTACTAGCAATCCACACTTTGTGACTGATTCCTCCAGGCTTGGCTGAACCCAGGATGGGCCATGTTGCTTTGCACAGCTCAGTTTTAACAACAATATGGGTATGTCAGCAAACAAGCCAAGTCACTGGAGGATCTGCTCTGTCTGTCTCTGCCTGCTGGGCTGCTATTGCCTTAGCCTAGTCATAGACCTGAATGTTTCTGAGATGGCTTCTGCTGGTGTCAGGGGGATGGGACTCCTGGATCTCCCATGGCAGGTGCCTTTCAGACTTAAGAGAAGATGGTGGGTGTGTTCCTCTACCCCTGAATCAGTGATCTGAGTCTGTTCAGGATTATTTCCCTGTATTCAGCAGAGTGGGGGCCCTACTAGGCTTTTGGGTGGGACCTCCAGAGTCCAGATTTGGGGTGTGCTGGAAACTTGGAGGGCGTTTCCATAGCTTTCCCCCAAGGTGGAGACACCAGTCTGTTTCCTGGGAGAATATATGGTATGGTTGCATACTACAGCCAACCTCTGACACCCTCTGAGTCTGCCTATGCTGTTGCCTTCTCAGCAGGGTTTAAAATGAGGAATGGGGGGAAAGGGAGAATAAAAGAAAAAGACACACACAAAACAAGCAAAAACCAAACCACAGAAAAGGGGGAAAAGATGAAAGGTGGGGGGAACAGGGTTCCAGAGGGAATGTGGGGTGATGGTAAGGTCATGATTTTCCCCTGGGGGAGGCTTGCTTTCTCAAGCAAGATGGTTACTGCAGATCACAGGTATATTCTGGCACAGAAAGAACCATAGCCACTCACCCACGTTGCTCCCTAGCGCCTCCCACCCTAGACTCTCCTTGAGAGATTGCAGTCTGTGCTGCCTTCCCTTTGCTGTGGGGCTCAAGGTGAGTGGTTGCAAACACAAGACCTGTGTTTTGGCAACTTTGAGAATTATGAGAGAAAAAAGAAAAACTACTAGTGGCTTCATGTCTAGTGGGTCTCGTCTCTCCCTAGCAGAGACAAACCCTGTGACTTTCACTGCTTGGTGCTATGTGGTCTGCTTATTCCAAACATGGGGTTCTGTGTCTGGGAGCCTGGTTTGTGTTCACCACTTCTGTTCTTTCAAGTGTAAGCTCCCACAGCTGGGCTGCTGCCCTGGCTTGCTGTCCTTGTGAATGGACCAGCCTCTTAAATGACCTCACCCTTCCCATCTATTGTGATAGTTCCTTTATTGTTACATTGCTTGGTTAAAAGCCCCCTTTTCAACTAACCTTCAGTTTATTTCAGGTGTCTAGTGCCATCTTTAGTTTTATTTCTGAATTGGTTCCAGGAGGAGGTGTGCGATATACCCTCCTACTCAGTGATGGGGGATACCTAAGTCCCTTCTTTGCCATCTTCTTTTCTCTCCCACAGGAGGTTTATGTTTTAAGAAGATATTGATGCTTCATTTGTGGCCTAGCTCATTGTCAATTTAGTAAATGTTTCCATTTGCACTTGAAGATACTGTATATTTTCTAATTATTGAGGATCAATTTCTCTATGTTTCTGTTTAATTAATATTATGCAAATCTTCTAAATAGTTCTCATTTTTCTACTGCTTGCTATGTTTGATTGTTTTCTGAAAAATATATTAAAATCACCAGTTAGTGTTGTTAATTTAATAATTTTAGCTTGGGCTTTATTTAATTTAAAACTATACCATTAGACACATATGTATTTCTTTTGCCAATATACATATGTCCCCAAGACCACTTTTCACTCTAATTTTGTTTTGCCAGTTATTAATGTTGCCACATTAGTTTTCTTGCCCTTGATATTCACCCGGGGTGTCATTCCATACTTTTATGTCTAATATTTATGAATTTTTAAAATATATTTTATTGATTATGCTATTACAGTTGTCCCATTTTTCCCCTTCACTCCCCTCCACCCTGTACACCCTCTCCCACCCATGTTTCCCCCCTTTAGTTCATGTCCATGTGTCATAAGTTCTTTAGCTTCTACATTTCCCATACTATTCTTACCCTCCCACTATCTATTTTCAACCTACATTCTATGCTACTTAATTCTCTGTACCTTTTCCCCCCTCTCCTCCTCCCACCCCGCTGTTGCTAACCCTCCATGTGACCTCCATTTCTGTGGTTCTGTTCCTGTTCTAGTTGTTTGCTTAGTTTCTTTTGGTTTTGCTTTAGGTGTGGTTGTTAATAATTGTGAGTTTGCTGTCCTTTTACTATACATGTTTTTTTAATCTTCTTTTCTTAGATAAGTCCCTTTAACATTTCATAAAATAAGGGATTGTTGATGATGAACTCCTTTAACTTGACCTTATCTGAGAAGCACTTTATCTGCCCTTCCATTCTAAATGAGAGCTTTGCTGGATAGAGCAATCTGAGATGTAGGTCCTCATCTTTCATGACTTGGAATATTTCTTTCCAGCCCCTTCTTGCCTGTAAGGTCTCTTTTGAGAAATCAGCTGACAGTCTGATGGGAACTCCTTTGTAGGTTACTGTCCCCTTATCTCTTGCTGCTCCTAGGATTCTCTCCTTCATTTTTACCTTGGCTAATGTAATTATGATGTGCCTTGGTGTGTTTCTTCTTGGGTCCAACTTCTTTGGGGCTCTCTGAGCTTCCAGGATTTCCTGGAAGACTATTTCCTTTGCCAGAATGGGGAAGTTCTCCTTTATTATTTGTTCAAATACGTGCTCAATCTGTTGCTTTTTCCCTTCCCCTTCTGGCACCCCTATAATTCGGATGTTGGAACATTTAAAGATGTCCTGGAGGCTCCTAAGCTTCTTCTCGTTTTTTTGAATTCTTATTTTTTCATGCTTTCCTGCTTGGTTGTTTCTTTCTTCCTTCTGGTCCACTCTATTGTTTTGAGACCCAGTTTCCTTCCCTTCACTATTGGTTCTCCATGCATCTTCCTTCATCTCTTTTATGGTAACCTGCATTTTTTCATCTAATTTGCGCCCAAAATCAACCAATTCTGTGAGCTTTCTGATCACCAGTGTTTTGAACTGTGCATCTGATAGATTGGCTATTTCTCGGTCGCTCAAAAGGATGAGTCCTGGGGGACTGATCTGTTCTTCTGTTGGACGCATGTCTCTCTCCCTGTCTCTCCTTTTTTTTTCTCCCTGGTCTGGTCGCTCTTGTTACGGTGAGGGGTGGAGCCTTATGTGTTCACCAGGGCTGGGCACCCCAGTCGCTAGATTGTGACGTTATACGTGGGGGCGGGGGTGGGAGTGGGGATGGGGATGGGAAGGAACAATAGTGGTATTTCCGTTCTCCTGGGATCTCAGTCCCTTCTCTGGTATCCTGGGTTGTGAGCTATGCCCTAGTCTACAGTCGCCGCCTCACTGGGTCTGCCAGCCGCTGCTTGCGTACTCAGGGTCCACTGCTGTGATCTTGCATGCCCCGGATGGCTTACGCGCCAAGTTCGCACCAAGTTCTCCCCGACCTCCTCGCGCCGAATTTTTGGTTTAATGTCTCCAATAGTCAATGTATTGGTGGATCTTATTTCAACAATGTATTCTAGGACTTTTTCTATCTTTTTAATACTCACCTGAGAATATACTTATTGATTTTAGAGAGAGAGAAGGAGGAAGAAAAAGGGAGAGGAAGAGAGAGAGAGAATGAGGGAAGGCGGGGAGAGAGAGAGAGAGAGAGATATGAGAGAGATATGAGAGAGAAATACAGATCACTTGCTTCCTGTATACATCCTGACCCGGGGTAAAACCCACAACCTTGATATGTGCTCTGAATGTGGATCAAACACACAACCTTTTGGTGTATGGGACAATGCTTCAACCAGCTGAGTGCCCCCAGACAGGAGAGGTATCCCATTCTTTTCTTTCGTATTCCTTTGTTGTATAATGATGCAGATCACTTTTGCATGTATTCCTTGTGCAGTTATTTCTTTGTGAATTGTGTTTTCAAGGTTTTACCCATTTAAAATTTCTTTGAAGTTTTATGATTGAGATTTACCTATTTATGGTTTATTTATTGGGGTCTCAGAGCTTTAGAAGGGAGCAGAGGGTATGATGCAGAGGATAAAACTGCCTTGCAATGGGACCTAGAGTCGAGGAGAGAGAAAAGGGGCATCCTCATGAAGGGGCAGTGAAGCATGGGGTGTCACAGCCAGGAGAGGTGAGGCAGGCCCCTCCAAGGACAGGTGGGGGAAGCTACCTGGTTCAGGGAGCCAAGGTTCACCCATGCTGATAATGATCACACAACGGAGGCTGTTTGATCTGCGAAATCAGAGGCCCAGCAGGAGAAGAAGGGCTTCCTCTCAGATGGGTGTCCCAGGTGGAGTATCAGAGCTCAAACAGTATCCACATCTGGAGCAGTCTGTTGCAGAGTACCAGGGCCTCATCAGGATATGGTGGCCAACCACAGGTAGTGTGGCCTGGTGATTGTTGTATCCCAAGTAGGGTAAGGAGAATATCCTTATCCAGGGGAAGGTTTGGTGGCAGACATAAAGGATTGATTCCATAAGGGAAATGATCAAATAAGAAAATAAATTAAGGAAGAAGGGAAACAAGTTCACCACAGTCAGCAAAAGGAGGTATAAACACAGAAAGGGAAAAATACCCTGTTGTGTTGGATTAGAATAAGGTATATCATTATGAATTCAAAGTACCCAGTGTGTGCGCGCGTACACACACACACACACACACACAGTGCATATATTCCCTAGTTCTGTTCACTGAGAAGATGGTAGCTGCGATAGCAGTGAGTACACCTAGTGCACAGAGCTTGACTTCTAAGCCGCATTTTAAACTAAGAAATGTGGTTTATTGGAGAAATGGCCAGCTAGAGAGCTCGGGCAGGAGGAGAACAAGGTGGGCCTGGGATATATGGTTGTGTCAGAAAGTAAGGTATTTCTCAGAGATTGATGTGGTTATATGAAAATAAGGTCACTGAGTTCATTTCAACCAAGACTTGGTAGCATGACTGTTAGAATACAAAGCTGTGTTATTGAGGCAGCACTTTTGTGCTGCTCTTTGTCCTGGATAAAGGTTTGCCAACACCTGGACTCACTCAACTTCTAGAGTTTACAGTAAACTTTCTGACCCTTGTTTTCATCAGCCTGTCTTGCAATATTGACTCAGTTAATGTTTATTTGATAGTTGCTGATTAAGGTAAGTCACAAGGCACTGAACCATGCACAGTACACACTCAGAAAGGGTGCAAAACTCTGTGTCCTTGAAACTGGGTGCTGAAACTTCATGGCCAGCTGCCTCATCCTTCAAATGGGCATAATTTTACCTTCAGCGAAGGTAACTGAGTATATCAAAAGAGATGTGATGAAATAGAGGACAGGCTGACAGTGACCAGAGGGGAGAGGGGAGGGAATTTCAGGGGAGAATGGAAAGGGTTTACAGGAAGAAATATAAAGGACACATGGACAAAATCTAGGGGGAGGGTAGAAATGGGAGGGAGGAGGAGAGGGATGGGCTGGTGGGCTGGAATAGGGGTAAAGGACAGAAAACTGTACTTGAACAATTATTAAAATAAAATAAATAAAAGAGATATGATGGATGTGAAAATTCTGTAACTTGTCAGCCTCCCTGTTAACATGAGGAATGAAATATTGTGTAAATGGGGTCTTGACAAGTGTTAATTTTTCTTACTAATGGAACTTAGACATAATCATAGTAATGTAGTTAGGACAAATATTTGGTGTCTTTACAGAATATGCCTTTGTACAAGCATTACTATTAGTGATCCAGTAAAACATGTCATTGCAGTGATATGTGGATCCTCGTGGTTATTTAATGTTCCTTGATTGGGTCTGCATGTAATACTGGTTCATGCTGTGGGTTGTCCACTGAAGCCCCTGTCTTCTACCTCCATAGAATCTATACCTGAGGTCCTGCCTAAAATCCCCCTTCTTTGCTGTGCATACATCATTTCATTATTCCTGACAATAACAGGCCAACAAGGCCATGGAAAAAGCTGTGCATGGAGGTGAAGGAGAGGTGACTGTTTTTTCAAGACTTCCCCTAGAACTTCTCTGACATGGGTTCTTCCCTCAGTGATGGAGAGATGGAGAGGAGAATATTCTCTGTCTTGCATTTCTTCTCTTGAGAATCTGTACTGTTATCCTTGGAGCCAAATAAGGGTTTCTATTTAATGTGAAGTCTATTCTTTAGTGAACAGTCAGTGGCACACAAACCCAGAGAGACTAATGTTATGGGTGTTTGGTTTTATTTTCCTAAAACAGTTCTTGAGGAAGCCATATGGCATCACAGTGGGCATAGAAAACTTAATTTCCAATCCCAGTTTTATGGTTATGAGCTCTGTGACACTGGGTGGATGTCCCACTCGCTGTACTTTCCTTTCACAGATTAAAAACTAAAAATAATAATTCCTTTTTTCAGTGTTTTCTTTGGTGGAGGCAGAGTTTGGTGTAAAATGTATGTGTAAATTTCCTTAGCTAATTAATTGATGCAACATGGGCATTGAAGATTAGTGAGTAATGCTCTCTAGTTTATGTTTAGCTAGCTAGGCTGTTAGTACAGTACACTAAAATATTTCAAAGGCTTTCATTTTGTAGGACAACACATACTAATGTTTGATAAAACATTAAAGAAGAAATACTTTTTAAATATGAGGATCACCCCAAAGTTATAAATTCTCAATGGGTCATTAAATGAGATTCCAGAATGATGAACAATTTCTAAGTTTTTAATTTATTTTGTATTTTATTGATTATGCTATATAATCAATATATTTTATATATATTGATTATATAATCAATAAAATAGTTTTCTCCTTTTTTCCATCTATGACTCCCTCCACCTGGTTCCCCCAATTCCCTTCAGCAATACCCCCCTTAATTCATGTCCATGTATCATGCATATAAATTCCTTGGATATTCAAGTTTCTATACTCTTCTTAGCATCTCCCTTTCTATTCTGTACTTCTAATCTGTACTTCTTAAACCCTGCACTTTTTCCTTCATTCTCTCCTTCCCCTTCCCAACTAATAACCCTCCAAATGAACTCCATATCCATGATTCAGTTCCCGTTCTGCTTGTTTGCTCAGTTTGGTTTTTTTTTTGACTCAGTTGTTCATAGTTGTAAATTTATCGCCATTTTAATGTTCATAGTTTTGGTATTCCTTGTCTTAAATAAGTCCCTTTAACATTTCATATAATAATGACATGGTTATGATGAACTCTTTTTTTAAAAAAATATTTTATTTATTTATTTTATAGAGATGGGAAAGGGAGGGAGAGAGAGGGAGTGAAACATCAATGTATGGTTGCCTCAAGCACACCCTGTTGGGGTCCGTCCTGTCTGGTCTCAGGAAGCTGTAATCCCTCCGTGACTTAGGCATAGTGAGAGACCTCTGGACCAGTAGCCACTAAGGAGACAAAACTTATTTCCCTGGCATGAACGCTGCCTGTTCTGTGCCTGGCCTCTTATGCTTGATCAGTTAGCCAATGATGGGTAAGATTTCCCACGGAGGGAATTGCCTAAGACAGATATGGTCATGAGGAGGCCTCAGGGAAGAAACTCGGGGCTGTGGAAATGAAGGGGTGATAGACATCAACCCCTGCCCCCTCGGCTTTGTCAAAGCCTGAGTCCTTGTTCTTAGATGTGAAAAATCCAAGTCACCTGGCTGACTTTGTCTCCTCTGTTGACTCAGGCCTGCGGAAATAACAGGGGCAGTATAGTCCAGACCAGAGCTGGAGGACCCCTGGGTTAATCAGACCTGGGACATAGAATATGCAAGATCCTGTGAGATCTGTTTGCTGGAGGATGTTATTAAATTAAAATTTGAAGGCACAGACAGGAAACCAAAATTAGCTCTTTGTGCCCTGTAGTCCTTTCAAATGATAAAACTCCAAACTTTGCCCAGAATCCCAGTGGGAGCTCTGTCAGCACCTTTAAAAGTTACCCATTCCTTTTAATCTTTTCTGCCAGACTGTGAATCCACAAACTGAGTTTGTATTCCTAATAAAAACATACTGAGATGGGGGCTTAGGGTACTCTCACCTAGAGAGAGTGGCCATTCTGTCCCTATTTCCCCACAGGACCTGGTTGTCTCTGTGTATGTTTTTCTCATGTTTCTATGAGCATCCGCAGCAGGGATGGATACTGCTAGCCGATATCTGCCACAACACCCCATACTGGGGATATGGCCTGCAACCCAGGCATGTGCCCTAACTGGGAATCAAACTGGTGATGCTTTGGTTCACAGGCCTGTCCTCAATCCACTGAGCTACACCAGCCAGAACCTGATGAACTCTTTTAACTTTACGTGGTCTGAGAAGTACTTTATCTGTCCTTTCATTCTAAATGATAGCTTTGCTGGATCGAGTAACCTGCATTGTAGATCCTTGCTTTCTTCATTCTGAATACTTCTTCCCAGGCCCTTTCGGCCTGCAACATTTCTTTTATGAAATCAGCTGAGAGTATTATAGGCACTACTATGTGGATAACTATATGCTTTTCTCTTGCTGCTTTTAAAATTCTCTCTATCATTAACCTTTGGCATCTTAACTATGCTGCATATTTGTGTGATCCTCTTTGTGTCCTTCTTGTTTGGGACTCTCTGTGTTTTCTGTACTGGCATGTCTATTTCCTTCAACAAATTAGTGAACTTTTTTCTTTAAAAAAATAAGTTTTCAATTTTGCTCTATCTCTTCTCCTTTCAGCAACCCTATGATTTGAATGTTGGTATGTTTGAAATTGTCTCACAGACTCCTTAGCCCATCCTCATTTTTTAAAATTCTTTTTTCTTCTTGCTACACTGATTGAATGCTTTTTCTTTCCTTATGTTCTAAATCATTGATTTGATTCTTAGCTTCATGCACCCCATTGTTCATTCCCTGTAAATTTTATTTATTTCAGTTCGTGTAACCTTCATTTCTGCCTGGGTCTTTTTTGTGTTGTTGAAGTATCCAATGAGTTCCTTGAGAATCCTTATAAAGCAGTGTGTTGAACTCTGCACTGGGTAGCTTGCTTATGTCCATGTTGTTGAGTTCTTTTTCTGTAGCTTTGTTCTGTTCTTTCTGTGGGCCACATTACTTTTCTTTTTTTAAAAGTATATTTTATTGATTTGGCTGTTACAGTTGTTCCACTTTTTTCTGCCTTTTATGCCTCTCTGCCCTGCATGCCCCTGCCACCAGTTTCCCCTGCCCCTTTATTTCATGTCCATGGATCAGACATGGAAGTTCTTTGGCTTCTACATTTCCTATACTGTACTTAATATATCCTTGTCTATTTTGTACCTACCCATTATGCATATTATTCCCTTTACCTTTCCACCAAGTATCCCCCCTCTGCCTGCCCCCTGATAACCCTCCAATTGATCTCCATTTCTGTGATTCTATTCCAGTTATAGTTGTTTACATAGTTTGTCTTTGTTTTTTAGGATCAGTTGTTGATAGTTGTGAGTTTGCTGTCTTTTTACTGTTCATATTTTTGATCATCATCTTTTTCTTAGGTAAGTCCCTTTAACATTTCATATAATAAGAGGTTGGTTATGATGAATTCCTTTAACTTGACCTTATTTGGGAAGCACTTCATCTGCCATTTCATTCTAAATGATAGCTTTGCTGCATAGAGTAATGTTGGATGTAGTTCCTTGCCTTTCATGACTTTGAATAATTCTTTCCTGCCCTATCTTGCCTATAAGGTTTCTTTTGAGAAATCATATGATAATCTCATGGGAACTGCTTTGTGTGTAACTACCTCCTTTTCTTTCCCTTTTAAGGTTCTTAAGATTCTCCCCCTATCTTTAATCTTGATTAATTTAATTATGATGTGCCTTGCTGTTTTCCTCTTTGGGTACAATCATGTTGGGATGCCCTGAGCGTCCTGGACTTCCTGGAAGTCTATTTCCTTCACCAGATTGGGGAAGATTTTTTCCATTATTTTTTCAAATAAGTTTTCAACTTCTTGCTCTTCCTCTTCTTTTGGCTCCCCTGTGATTCAGATGCTGGAATGTTTATAGATGTCCCGAAGGTTCTTAAGCCTCTTCTAATTTTTTTGAATTCTTCTTTCTTCCTTCTGTTCTATTTGAATGTTCATTTCCTCCTTCTGTTCCAAATCATTGATTTGAGTTTTGGATTCTTCCCTTCACTGTTGGTTCCATACATATTTTTCTTTATTTCATTTTGCATGCCTTCACTTCTTCCTCTGTTTTGCAATGAAACTCAGTCATTTCTGAGCACCCTGATTACCAGTGTTTTGAACTCTGCATCTGATAGATTGGCTATCTCCTCATTGCTTACTTCTTTTCCTGGCATTTTCACCTGTACGTTCATTTGGCCCCTATTTCTTTGTTTCAGCACACTCATCTGGATGAATGTTTCTTGTTTAACTCCTTGGTTGTCAGAGTTCTTTAGAGTTCAATTTTCTGGCAGTTTTGGGTTTTTTTGTTTGTTTGTTTTTAAATTTGTTGTTCTCCTTCTTTTGGTCATGCAAGGAAGCAAAATGTATCTACCTATGTGTCCATCTTGGCTGGAATTACTGGAGCCATATTGCTTTGTCTCCTCATTTTGGCAACCTCCCTGTGTTTCTTTGTATGTATCTGGTAGAGCTGTTTTGACTCCCAATCCACAATATTTAGCATATCCTATTGGAGAAAAACACACCTATAAGTTGGATGGGGTGGAGGGAGCATTAGGTAATTGTCAGTGCATCCCATGTGAACCAGGTTGATAGAGTCTCAGAAATGGCATCTCTGCACTGTGTCTAAATGTCATGGAGGGCTAAGGAAAAGGACAACAGCTACTGTTTGGGTATTTTTCCAGGAGGAAGCTGTCTGCCCTGGCACCCACCCTGGCACTCGCCCTGGTGCCAGACACTTCAGTTTTCCCTCATGTCTTACTGGTGTTCTTCTAGCTGCTGTCTGAGTGCTGAAGCCCAGAGAGAGTGAGTTCATAAGCCCTAAGCCTGTTTTGGGCACTTGAAGAGGGAATGCCTGAGAATCCCTCAGTTTATTCTGCCACCCCAACCATCGCTGATTTTACAGTCAGAAGGTATGGGACTTATTTTTCTTTCACTAAATCCTTGGGCTGGGTGCTCTGGTGTGGGGCTGGGATCTCTCACTCCCCAGGTATCCCTTCCAATTTTTATCCACCACACATAGGTGTGGAACCATCCATCCCATGTCTCTGCATCTCCACTCTTTCTACACATTGGGATGAATGTGACTTTAATTTCTTGGTTGTTGGACTTTCATACAGCTCAATTTTCTGACATTTCTGGGTGACAGTTGTTTTGTATTTTAGCTGTCATTTTTACTTTGGTTTTTGTGAGAAAGAAAACCATGTGGACCTACACCACTATCTTGATTGGAAGTTGAACAAATTTTTGAGGAAAACATTACTTCACTCGTTGTCAACCACATGAGGTTAAAAAAAAAAACAAAACAGTATCTTAGGGCTATACTTTCAGGGATCTTTCCTATAGTTTGTTAAAAAATAACAGTATCTTGGCTGTACCACAAATCTGTTAACTCCAGGATCTCCAGAATGGGGCTTTCAGGAACAAAGGTCAAAGTCAACAATCTATCTAATTATTCACCCTAAGAGTCAAAAAGGCACATACTATGAAGCAGAGGGTCTTATAGATGTTTGGATTTTAAGCTCCCAGTTGACTCAGTAAGAAGAGATAGCTATGATGGACCCAGCTGTGGTCCTGGTGCTCTGTCTCTGCTGTTTGCTTCTCCTTTCACTGTGGAAAGGAAAAGCGAAACTTCCACCAGGCCCCACACCTCTGCCAATTATTGGAAATATGCTACAGTTGGATGTGAAGAACATCAGCAAATCCTTAAGTAATGTGAGTATGTTTTATTTCCTTCCGCAGCTTGCAAAGGGTACAAAAATTAATGTCTATTTTTTAATATAATGTATTTCTTAAAATACATGTAAATAAACCATAATATGTTAAAACTATTATATATGTCATTGTACAGCAAATTCTCTCCATGGAGTACTATTTTTAGTTTCTCATCAATAAGACTAATGAAAGAAAATAATGTTTAATGAGTGAGGCCTGGGCTGGTCATAACACTGCTTCCCCCCAGCATAGAAGTCAGTCCAGGTCGCGTTCCATAAGGAATATGCACTGTTCCACTGGTGTTGTAACCAAGTCTAATTTGAGACAGAACCTGGAGAGATGCACAATGGGAGGCCAGCAGATGTGCTCAGGACAATTTCAGTGCAGACCCAGCACATTGATTGGTTAGCCAGTGAGACATGGGTGTGCACCCAGTCCACTAAGGTGTTAGTTTGCACCGTGTAGAGACAAAAAGACAAAGCAGTTATTAAAACTAATAATGGCAAATCATGAACTTCAGGCAATATACAAGCAAGTTTCTGGTCAGTCAATAAAACAGTGGCCAGCAGAGGGGACCTTCTTGGGTGTGAATACTATACTTTTCATGCCTCCATTGGGGGTTCAGTATCTACTTGCACCAACAAAGGAGAACTCATAATGGACCATAAAGATATCACAGAGCTGCCACTTAGAAGCATTTCATGATCTACTGGCCCTGGGTATGTCACCTTTAAGATTGGGGGCCATGTCTTAATCACCCAGAGCACTATTTGCAAGATTTTTATACCACTTGTGCCCCAGGGGCAACAAGGGCCACCCATTGCATGTGTTTTTTTTTATATTACCTTGTCCAAGTGGCTGCTTGCCCTCATTCCAACCCCTCAGAGACAGGCAAGAGAATATTTCCTTGTTTTCCATGCCTGGTTTCAGGAAAACATACTTAGTCTGTACCTGCAGCTGAATTGGGGCAGCAGTCCAGTGGAGTAACATTTCCACGAGATGGGCCACCCCTCTGACTCCTCTCATTAAGAGTTTGGAGGACAGTCCACAGTGTTTTGTCCATCCCCCCAGTGTAGGGGTGGTAGCTGTGGTGTGCAGGCCCTGCTTTAAGAGACCAATGTACCATTGGATCATTCCAGCGGCTTGGGGTGATAATCCATGTGGAACTTCCAGTCAATCTGAAGGTCTTGGGCCCATTGATGCACCAAGGCCCCTGTAATATGTGCCCCCTGATCACTTTCAATGATCAAGGATCTCCCATAAGCAGCATGGAAACTCTCCAGCACAGTGATTGCCACTCTCTGATCCAGGTGGCACGCAGGGTATGCTGCTAAGAGTCCAGTAGCCATGTCCACACATGGATGGCATATTTATAGCCCTCTGAACTAGGTAGGGGTCAAATTACAACAACCTGCCACTGGTCAGCAGTACTCGACTCTGAACCATGTGCCCACAGGCCTCCAGGGATGTTGTTGTCAACAGACAACAGAGGTATCATAAGCTTCCTGTGCCTCTGCTGAGGTGGCAGGTAACCACCAGCCTTTTTCTTTTTAATTGTGTGTTTTTTTAAAGATTTTATTTATTATTTATGTTTTAGAGAGGGAATGGAGAGAGAGAGAAAGAGGGAGAGAGAGAGAGAGAGAAACATCAATGTGCGGTTCCTGGAGGCCCTGGCCTGCAACTTAGGCATGTGCCCTGACTGGCAATCAAACCTGCCATGCCTGGTTCACAGCCCGAGCTCAATCCACTGAGCTATGCCAGCCAGGGAACCATCAGCCTTTTATAGTAGAGCAGATGATCTGCCCAGCATGTAAGAAGTGATGGTATAGCCACTGGGCTACTTTTGTTTCTGATAGGTCAGTAGGCACAGTTTCCAGCCATTGCACCTTGGCTAGAGTGTCAGCCTCATCATTCCCAGGGGAAGCAAGAGGTGCATGCCCAGTCATATGATATACAGTGATTTGTTCTCATGGCCCTATTCCCATAGATCTTCCTAGAAGGCCTCTCACCATAATGTCATATGCATAACCATCCATTTATTTGCATGCCATGTAGAGATCCATGTTAGCCACTGGTGTACCACACAACTATCTGTGCAAATAGTCAGGGGCAGTGCTTCATTGGCAGCCATGAGCCACACAGCTTGCAGTCTGCCCACTGGCTACTCTGACCTAGTCCAGTGTCAAATCAGATTGTGTCTGTTTCTGGTTGAATTGCCACAGCAGTCCATATAGCAGGCTGGCCCCTGCTGGACCCATCAGTATACCACTCATCTGAGGAAATAGGTGCCTGCCCTTCATGGAAGGGGCTAGCTTCCTCTTCTATAGAAGCAGCAGCAGTAGATTTCTCATCTACATAGGTAATGGGACCTAACACTTCCTGCAACTCAGCCTGTGGGGAGCTAGTGGACAGAGTACTCCTTTGTTACAGATAAGCTCCTCATTTAGTAACATGGGTGTCTGAGCCATTCCACTTCAAGGCTTGGCTATCCAGTCTCCAACCCACCCTGCAATGGGATAAGTGCTTCTTACTATCCTGGGGGCAGATCCTGTTATAGCCTCCACACAGGGGGCTGGCCCCTGCTGGACCAATCAGTGTCCCACTCATCTGAGAGAATAGGTGCCTGCCCTTCACGGGAGGAGCTAGCCTCCACTTCTTCTATAGAAGCAGGAGCAGTAGATTTTTTATCTACATAGGTAATAGGACCCAACAGGGTAACTTCCCATAGAATCAGATGCAAAGTAGTAAGTTCCCAGCTCATTTGTTAACCAGTCCATCAAGTCCACCACAGAAGGGACCACTGCATGCACTGGGGAAATGACCTTACCAAGGTCCTGGTAATCTACCATCATTTTCCATGGGCCATCTGGATTCCTCACTGGCCACACGGCGGGTTACAGGGACTGTGAGCAGCCCTAATTATCCCCACCTTTTCCAACTCTCCTATAGTTGCCCTAATTTCCTCATGTCCCCTTGGCAACAGATATGGCTTCACCTATTGTGGGGGAGGCAACTGAATGGGGAAGTTGCTTAGCATGTTCCCACAGAATTGTTTTTACCACTTGCACCCTCAGGTGAAACTCTCCTGCAGTGGTGTATAGCCACAGTCCTCAGAGGACATCAATACTCAGGATATGCTCGGGAATAGGGGACACATAAACAGTTTACTCAAGGGGGTGGCAGTCATCCAATGCCCAGGGAGAAGTGTACAGCGTTCACCCAAACACTGTGTCCCCCATAGCCATCAGTAACGGCCTCAGGCCCTGGGAACTTGTCAGAGTTTCCATACAGGAGCATGTACTAAGGCCAGGACCCACTGCAGATTTGTAGGGGACCAATGAATAGCCAATTCTACATGTGGCCTCTGGTCCCCATCTGTCCCCTGTAGACAGGTTCCTCGGCCTGCACCTTATTCAAATGTCCAAAGGATATCTCCTCCCTCTTTTTAGGAGATTGGCACAGCAAGGTGGTGTTTTAGCAAAACTGGAAGGGCTTCTCAGGTGGTATCCCCAGGCTTCCTCCTCACTACCTTCTTTTCAGACTGAAGAAAACATTGGCCAGCTCACAACTGTTTCCAAAGTTCTAATAAGTAGGCATCTGTCTTCCTATCAGTCTCAGTTGAATCTATTCCAGCCCCTGAAAGGTCAGATACCATCTGTGTCCTGGTTACTTGCACGGGGACGCTGTTTGACTGAGAGGGGAAGTGTGGGACACTATCTTCTCTCCATTTTGCTGCCAGCAAGTCTCTGCCTCCCCAAAACTCACCACAATTGTGGTGACATAGTTGATGTGACCTCTGACATATGGGGCCAGGTTCGCTGTGAAGGATCCAGAAGAGGCAGAAAGGGTATATTACAACACTAGATTCTGCATCCCTGCCATAAAACCTTCATCATCAGGGCCATGAGTATTGGGATTGAACATATCCTGGCACATGCTCAACTCCCAAGGATTTGCACTAAGTGTGCAAAGGACTGCTATTTGCATGACTCCTGCATCCATCCAGACTATATGAATAGCTGCCATGACCCACTCCAACAAGGAATGTGATCCCTGTGTCCTTCCATGCCGCCGGCTATTCTGTAGCCTTTTGCACATGGAGAGGTGAGTTGTGATAGAAGCTAACCTTTCTGTCTCATTATCAGTGCACATGATCCTATCCATCCCTAGATCCCAAACACATAAGAGCCACACTGCTAATGGCTCCCTGAGTCATTGGCAAAACCGTTTCATGAGATCAACCAGTTCAGCCTGCATATAGGGGCGATAAGTTGTATGTTCAACCACCTGAACAGGGCAAGCCAGATCTCCACCAGGCACCAGTGGCTGCTGCAACTTCATCTTTTGTAGCACTACTGGGGAAGGTGCAGGGAACTTGATTCTTCTTGGTCCTCCTCCGCCTTGTCCACTACTGTTGTGTAGGGGTATCTCCATGACTCTGCCACTCAGAGGTCTTCCTTCATGGCACATATCCTAGCCTACAAGGCTTCCTCTCTTCCTTGAAGTTCTTGTAACATTGTTGCAACAGGAAGGGCAGTCTCCATCTCAGCTCACAAAGCTGAAAGAAACACCCAGTCCACATCCCCCATGGCTGGCCAGAGGCTGGGCTTTTCTAGGGTCTCACCTACCTACCACCTGCAGGACCTTCTCTACCATATCAGCTGTGCCACTAACATCAGGCTACTTCTAGGGGGGAGCCCATGCTGTGAGGAGACTTGCCACTGGATACCATATACTGGGCACCAGCCACCATTCCTGGCCCCCCTCTTGGGGTCCCAAAGGCTCCTCCATGTTCATAGCATACTGCGGTAAATCCTTCCCAGGGCACCAATTGTCTTGCAGCCGGTCAAGGCTGGGCATACAGGATTCAGGCAGACAGAAAAAAATTTTCAGAGTCATGGGAATGCCTGCCATGCCTATATTCAAGGGTGGGGCAATCCACACATGCTGCAAGCTGCATGTTGTGCCACATGATGCCCCAACTCCCTTATATACTAGATGCACACAGGGCCAGTAGGGTGCCAAGATATTAGATAACAAAGTGTGATTCTGCACATGTGGGCCCATTCTCAAGTTCATGGGAATACTGTTTATCTTAGTTGCCTGGACACCTGGGTGAGGGATCCTGACTGACTCCATTTTCCCTACAGGTACGTTAGGTTTCTCTATGCTAGAACCAAAATAATAAAGTAGCAAAAGACAGAAGATCTGTCACCCTTTCCTGTTTCCCCATCATTTGATGATTTTTAGCTGGAGGTAAATGTTAAGGAAAGTGTTTTTGATTAAAGATGTCATTCAAGAAGTCATTTGAAGAATATGTGATTTGGAGTGCTGGGCACACAATACAGTATACAGATAATGTGTCACAGAGTTGTACATTTGAATCCTGTATAATTTTATTAACCATGTTACCCAAATAAATTTAATTTAAAAAGAAGTGATCTATGTAAATGATGTGTTTTGTTCAGAATAGCCATAAAACTCCACTTCTTCGAGGAAGCAAATTAAGCCTGGTGTGAAGGGGAAAGCTCTGGGACTAGAAACAGTATAAGTGAATGAAAGAAAAAAGTTCTCAGGGCTGATTTCTTGGGAACAGGACCCTTTGGCCACAGCCAGCACAAAACTGTCCATCCCTGAATTGCTGCCGTCCCTGCTTCTGACTCTGTGGTGCTCACCTTCCTCTGTGTTAGTAATGCCAGTTGATCATGAAGTAGGCTGTGCATTAGAATCATGTGGTGTTGGGGACCGCCCTGCCTGGTCTCAGGAAGCTGTAACCCCCCATGACTTAGGCTGAGTGAAAGACCTCCAGACCAGGAGCCACTAAGGAGACAACACTTATTTCCCTGGCATGAATGCTGCCTGTTCTAATGCCTGGCTTCCCTTTTGCATGGTCGGCAGTCAATGATGGGTAACTATTCTCTAAGAAAGAGAATGAATCTAAGACAGACGCGATCACTTGGGAATGCCTAAGGGAAGAAACTCACAGGGCTGTGGAAATGAAGGGGTGATTGACATCAACCCCCGCCCCCTTGGCTTTGTCAAAGCCTGAGTCTTTGTTCTTAGATGTGAGAAATCCAAGTCTCCTGGCTGCCTCTGTCTCCTGCCCTTCTCAGGCCTGCAGGGGTGGTGTAGTCCAGACCAAAATGGCGGACCCTGGGGTAATCAGGCCTGGAACATAGAATATGCAAGATCCTGTTGTTACAGAGCACAACAAGGGGGGCCTGAGACGATATACTATTACTGAAAGAAGCCCCCGGGTCCATTATGTCCACCGCTAGAGGAAAGACGTCTCTCAATACCAGAGATTCATGAAAAGGAAAGGAAATGTTTATTTAATGCTATACAAACTTAAAGTAGTGACCTAATGTCTTTATCAAAAAATCCTAAAGTCCCTTAAAACACCCACAAATAGACACAGTCCTTCCTTCCTTCCCCCTTTGTCCAGTCCAGACTACCGTATCTAAGGAAAGGAAGTAGAAGTCCATGGCTCAGGCAGTCCTCTGGTTATTCCCAGTTAGTACTCCATCTCGACTGGGAGACCTCCCTGGGTTCCCGGCACCCTCAGCTGAGTTGTCGGGATCTTTGCTAAAACCAGGTGGTGGTTCCCCCTTCTAAAGCTCTGGGGGTCCCCACTCTGGCAAAGGCACGTTGTCCTTTCTCCCAGGAACATGGGAGTCTGCACTCTGCCAAAGCCACGTGGATCTCGCTCTCTCAGGGCTGTGGGAGTCTCCACTCTGTCAAGGCCGTGTGGTTCTCTCTCTCAGGGCTGCGGGAAGGGAGAGTCCCCACTCTCTCCAGGCTGCGTGGTTCTCCTCTCAATGGCTGCCGTGTCTGGGTTTAAATCCCCCGTGCCAATCTTCTTCTGCAGCCCCATTTCTGACTCCTCCCACACTCGGGCACACTTGCCCTCAATCTGCTGTCTTCTCCAGCTTTTCTGGTCGCCATCGTGGGTCTGGGCAGGTGTCACCCCATGTCATGGAGCCAATCTTCTCCCAGCTCCCACGCAGGTGCTGTAACTCGGGGGACCTGCCCCCCCAGTCACATCTTGGGGGAGATCCCTTTCCATCCCCCTGGCCTTGAGCATGGCCATAGCTATTTAGCATATCTAAGTGACCAGCCAAAGGCTATAGGTATGCTAAATGACCATGCCATGGATTAGTTGCAAAGCTGCCCTGCATGTTCTTGCTCTGTGTGCCCTTCCCCCAACTCACACCTGTGGGGGAAGGGGTGGAGACATCTTAAAATCTCCTGGACACCTTAAGTTCTGGACCCCATTTCAAATGCCTATTTAGGGTCCCCCCTCTAGGCTGCACCCTGTAACACTGTGAGATCTGTTTGCTGGAGGATGTTATTAACTTGGAATTTAAAGGCACAGGCAGGAAACTTTTGGAACCTGTAGTCTTTTCATATGTTAAAGACCCCAAACTTTGCCCAGAATCACAGCAGTGTTCTGTCTGCACCTTTGTAAGTTACCTACATCTTTTGATCTTTTCTGCCAGACTGTGAATCCACAAACTAAGTCTGTTTTCTCAATAAAAATCTGCTTGGGAATGGAGACAGGGTGCTCTCCCCACAAGAGAGAGGGTGGCCATTCTGTCCCTATTCCCCCACAGGACCTGGTTGTCTCTGTGTATGTTTTTCTTGTGTTTCGACGAGCCATCCATAGCATTCTGCGCTCACTGCAGGCAGGTGAGCACTCGTCAATGTGGGATATATTTTTTAAAGCATACATTTCTCACGTTTATCAGAGGGTTACTGAATCAGAATTCTGATGACAAAGGCTCCACCAGTGATCCTGATGCAGTCAGCTGAGTATTGTTTCTATGGTGATTATTGGGGATTGATATATTGTTCAACTATCAGAGGTTGAATAGGAAGAGGTTCAAATTTTGATCTTCTACATAGTAGCTAGGCGATACTGACAATGAATTGAAATTCTCTTACATCAGCCCTGGCTGGTGTAGCTCAATGAATTCAGTGCAGGCCTGTGAACCAAAGGGTGGTCAGTTGATTTCCAGTCAGGGCACAGGCCTGTGTTGGGAGCTTGGTCCCAAGTTGAGGGCATTCAAGAGGCAACCACACATTGATGTTTCCCTCCCTCTCCCTCCTTCTCTTCCCCCTCACTAAAAATAAAATCATTAAAAAAAGAAATTCTCTGACATCAGTTTCCTTTTCTGTAATAGCAGCAAAGGAACCTCCTGATGATCCTGTTTTGAGGGTTAATTGTAATTAATATGTGTACAAATTACCCAGCCCATTTGTGGGCATATAAGTGGCAGCTAGTCACAATCACCCTTATATTTATGTATTAATTTCAAAAATACATTGGGCTATGTCACAGAATAAACACATAAATACAGGATGCTAATATCATTTTGAATTAGGCATAATATATTGTCAAAGAGGGACTTCTTTTGATAATATTTGCACCTCCTTTCCACTTGGCAGCTCTCCAAAGTCTATGGCCCAGTGTTCACTGTGTACTTTGGGAGGAGGCCCACTGTGGTGCTGCATGGATATGAGGCAGTGAAGGATGCCCTGATTGATCGGGGGGAGGAGTTCTCTGGCAGAGGAAGTGTCCCAGTGGTTGAAAAAGCTAACAAAGGACAAGGTAGGTGCCTATGTGCCCATATATGTTCAGTAATATAATGAGGGTGGAGAGGATGGACAACAGGAAGTTAAAGATCTCTTCAGCAGATCTTGGCTCTTGCATGTGACTGCCAGGTGTCAGATTACAACTCCTTGCCTAGCACCTCGGTGTCAGTTTCTGTTTCCCCTCCTGCTAGGAGTCATTTTTAGCACTGGAAATGGATGGAAAGAGATGCGGCGCTTCTCCCTCATGACCCTGCGGAATTTGGGGATGGTCAAGAGGAGTATTGAGGACCGTGTTCAAGAGGAAGCCCACTGCCTTGTGGAGGAGCTGAGAAAAACCAATGGTGGGTGATTGTATACAGCATAACTGATCTTAACAGACTGTTGTGTTCCCTAGTGACATCCTTGGAAACATTTCAGGGGTGGTCAAATCTTTCCTATGGGTGGTGGTGTCAGCCCCCATGTGAAGCACGCAGGGTTGTGTGTTTATTTTCCTTGCATGTGCTCCCATGATTGTGCAGATGTTACAGGGTGCAGCCAAGAGGGCGGACCCCAAATAGGCATTTGAAATGGGGTCCAGAACTTAAGGTGTCCAGGAGATTTTAAGGTGTCTTCACCCCTTCCCCCACAGGTGTGAGTTGGGGGAAGGGACACACAGAGCAAGAACATGCAGGGCAGCTTTGCAGCTAATCCATGGCATGGTCATTTAGCATACCTATAGCCTTTGGCTGGTCACTTAGATATGCTAAATAGCTATGGCCATGCTCAAGGCCAGGGGGATGGAAAGGGATCTCCCCCCCAAGATGTGACTGGGGGGCAGGTCCCCTGAGTTACAGTGCCTGCGTGGGAGCTGGGAGAAGATTGGCTCCATGACATGGGGTGACACCTGCCCAGACCCACGATGGCGACCAGAAAAGCTGGAGAAGACAGCAGATTGAGGGCAAGTGTGCCCGAGTGTGGGAGGAGTCAGAAATGGGGCTGCAGAAGAAGATTGGCACGGGGGATTTAAACCCAGACACGGCAGCCATTGAGGGGGAACCACGCGGCTTTGGACAGAGTGGGGACTCTCCCTTCCCACAGCCCTGAGGAGGGAGAACCACATGGCCTTGACAGAGTGGAGACTCCCGTGGCCCTGGGAGAGAGGACCACGTGCCTGTGCCAGAGTGGGGACCCCCACAGCTTTAGAAGGGGGAATCACCACCTGGTTTTAGCAGAGATCCTGGCAACTCAGCCGAGGGTGCTGGGAACCCAGGGAGGTCTCCCGGTCGAGATGGAAGACTAACTAAGAACCAGAGGACTGCCTGAGCCATGGACTTCTATTTCCTTTCCTGAGATACGGTACTCTGGACTGGGCAAAGGGGGAAAGAAGGAAGGACTGTGTGTGTTTGTGGGTGTTTTTAGGGACTTTAGGATTTTTGATAAAGACATTAGGTCACTACTTTAAGTTAGTATAGCATTAAATAAACATTTCCTTTCCTTTTCACGAATCTCTGGCATTGAGAGATGTCTTTCCTCTAGCGGCGGACATAACGGACCTGGGGCCTTCTTTCAATAATAGTATATCGTCCCAGGCCCCCCCTTATTGTGTTCTGTAACAGTTTTTTATCCCTCCTTTCAGATATACACCCACTTTAAATTCTTTTAAAGGACAATGGACGAAGATCTCATCTTCTTGTAACTGATTCCACCTGGGAATGGACATTGTTTTACCCACCCATGGGTCATGGGTGCCCTGAAAAGGGGGGGGGAGGTGCAGCACGGAGGGAGTCCTTCCTATAAGGGGAAGGACCTTACAGAATCCTGGTCAGTTGGCTGTCACCAGGAAGTCGCAGGCTCGGTGTCCAAAGGCTGGCATTACTGGACCATTGGCATCCTGGTCATATTCTGGAGTTGACAGAGTTGGAAAGAATTGGAAGGCACAATTAAATCATAACCACTAAATGACAAAGGCAGGGGCTTAAGTAAAGAATGGCTTATCTGGAGGAAGGTGTACAAGGCATGCTACACCTATCTGAAACTTGTGGCCCACTATACTTCACTCGGGCTGAGGGGAATATGTTAGGATTTCCCTCCTTTCAGATATCTGGGGCCCTTTCTGTCCAAGCCATCAAGACAGAAAAGACAAAATTAGTTCTAAAGTGAAGCCCACAGACCGCCCAAACCATTCACCAACCCCAACCACTCAGTTCAGCCAAACCATTGAGTCTCGGGGGGTAATGATGAAAATGGGCTCTTTAAGGTTTATATTCACTCACTCATTCAACCAATTACTCAGGTAATGAAGTCATAGGCATATGCCCTATGAAAACAGAAGAACACACAGGTTAATTCACACAACAATCCCCAAACCAGTCTCTGTGCCTGTGAGACTGTCTTTTGGGAAGACATTCAATTGCAAGGTTCTTCCTGCAATAACATTTAGCAATAGCAATTTCACAGGTCCTCCGTACCTGTAAATTGTACATCTTTGGTGATATTACAAACTCAGTTTCAACTTTCAAATGAAAACAAACTTTTAAGACAGTTAGCTGCACCATTCTGATGTCCAATACTAAGCATTGTGATTTTCCTTGAACCACAATTTTTCTCCTTAAGATCACCCTCACTGTTATTACAGGGACTACTTTGAGTCCCACTTTTAATTTTGACTGTTTGTTTGCATAAACACACCAAGAGCAGCCTGGATCACTTATGATCCTTGAGTCTACCTTGCTGGAACTCACACAGGGAGCCTTTAGATTGACTTCTCAGTCCGCCCCTGGGGCACCGAAGCAGAGCCACACATTTGCCATCTGGCTTCACCTGTACCAGTTGTTTCACTCAAATCCTTGAGGCTTCCATTGTACTTACAGGTTCCTTTTGGCCATCTTTCAGGAAAGCAACCTTCGTTCCTTCCCTGGAAAGACTGCCATGAACCACACAACCAACCAAAGTACCAGGCTTTTTCGTGGGCTTACGCTAGCTTCACAAGTCAATCCCAGTTCCTCAGGGCTTTCTGGTGACGATCAGAACCCATACATGCTTCCTTTAGGCGTGACATTCCAGTCAAAGTCTCGGTTAACAAAACCACTATTAACGACCGGTCTTATTGGTTTTATGCAAAGAAACCTTATATTATCACTCACTTCTTCAGAATGCCAAATTCTGGAGGGATCAGGTAGGGAGAAAAATACAAAGCGTGAAGGAAAATCCTTTCCCTCCTGATATCCACCAGGCTTCTCAAAACCTTCACTTCCACAGACCTTCTGCAACATTCACAAACCCTCTCATCTTTCTTTCATACGCCTTCTTCATTTACACATCTTACACTTTCCCCTGTGCACTTTCTTGCAGAGTGTACAGTTTCAACCTTCCCTGGGATCCTCAATTTCCTTTGCAGAGCAGATACAGAGCAAAATCCAAACATAGAGTTCCAGAATAATACACAGGTAGAAGCATTCTCTTGCACCAATGCATCCATTGGTGCCTCGCAGAGACATGCTCCTTCAGGTCCGGTCTCTTGGCAGAGACATGCCCCCTTTGCCTCTGGCTGAAGCACTTGTCAGCCCCAAACAACCCTTCCTGGGTCCCGCGTGGCAAAGGCCTTCTCCCCAACCGGTTACAGGTGACCTTTCACAGGTCCTCAAATACAGGTTTCTGATCAGAAACAACACCAATGGCAGAGACTTGCTCTCTTCTGATCCGGTCTCATGGCAGAGACATGCCCCCTTTGCCTCTGGCTGAAACACTCAGCCCCAAATGACCCTTCCTGGGTCCTGACTGGCAAAGGCATTCTCCCCAACCAGTTACAGCAACCTTTCCTAGGTCTTAAAGTATAGAAGGTTTCTGATCAGAAACAAAACCAATGTGAGAAATTTGCTCTTTTCCCATGAAACCATAAAACAAGTAGTTCAGGTTTCCTCTACTCCAGGTTTAAAACTTTCACAACCTTTGCACATAATTTTACTTACTCATATTTAACTATCATTCTCTTTTAATCCTGGTTTCTTTCCCACACTGGGAAGGACTATACTTGAACTCAGTACATGGCAGCTAAAAGTCTCTAGCTTTACACACACTTTTATGACATGACAAACACTGTCACCCTGTACGGGGATTCGTTGTCTCTTTCCGGAAGAGGAATTTCAAACCTTCCTCCGGAGTGCAGGTCCAGCTTTCCCTTTCTGCCTCAGCTGCAGCAGTAGGGTCTTTGTCTCCCTTCGGCGGTGCACGTTTTACCCGTGTGTGGTGAATCCAGGGCTTAATTCCCATCAGCTTCAGGGAGGAATGCATTGTCAACAGGACATCATAGGGACCAGTCCACTGTTCAGACAGCTGCTGTTCAGGGCCTTGGCTCTTCCAGGTCTTTAGTAGGACCTGGTCCCCTGGCTGGAATGGGTGCAAGGACTCATCAGAGGGGTAGACAGACCCGCAATGAGCAAACTTGTGCAAAATGGTTAGTGTCTGCCCTAAATGCTGTACATATTGCTTAATTCGTGCCTCGTGCTCTAAATCCAGAGGGGGTGTACCTAAAACAGAAATTCGGAGGGGTTTTGAGATGTCCAATGGAGCCTCTGGGCCTCCTCATTTCTTGTCATCTTCCATTTCTTGCCTCACCATCATTCGACTTGGATTCTTACTTTCCCTTTTGCGATGTGGGCACTCATTCCTCCAGTGCCCCTCTTCCTTGCAACAGGCACATTGATTACGGCCTAGTGCACCTTTCTTCTCCATAGGGCCCCTTTTGCCTCTGGCCCGGTGGTGGGCACCCGATGAGTTTCCCTTTTCTGCCCCAGGGCCCGACTTCTTTTGGTTTCCCTGGGCTAACTCCAAAAACACTGTGGCCTGTTTTGCCTTCTCTGCTTCCCGGGCATTGTAGACTTTAAAGGCTATGTCCACTAGCTGGGAGGAGCTCATTCCCAGTACTCCGTCTACACGCTGAAGTTTGTTCCTGATATCCGGAGCGCTCTGCCCAATAAAAGTCATGTTTATCATTCTCACATTCTCTGGTGCCTCTGGATCAACATCAGTGTACTTCCTATATGCCTGATAGATCCTTTCTAAAAATTCAGAAGGATCCTCATCTGGCTTCTGCTGGAGAGTCTGTATCATATTCAGACTCCTCTGCTTGGGCACTCCTTTCCTAAGTCCTTCCAATATGCACCTTCTATAGTGTCTTAAAGAGGTTAAGCCATCTCTGCTATTCGGGTCCCACTTAGGGTCCACCCGAGGAATTGCCTCCACTGGGTTAAGAATTCCCTTGGTGCCCTCATCGTGGAGACGCTGGGCCTCCTGATCAGCCCTACTTAGAACCAACCGTCTTTCATCTGCTGTTAGCAAAATGTTCAGGAGGGCCTGTATGTCTGCCCAGGTTGGGTGGTGAGTGGCAAAAACAGAGGCAATAAGATCTGCCATCTTCTGAGGATCACTCCTACATGAGGGATTGGCATTCCTCCAGTTCAGCAAGTCGGAAGTGGAGAACGGAGTATGAGCCCAATAGTAACCAGCGGGCTGGCCTTCTTCATTTATTCCGCCTATCGGGTATTGCCTCAAAGGGTATTGGCTGGCTACACCTTTGGAGGCTCCCGGGTTATAGGAGGTGCCCTGGCTAGTTCTGGGGGGTGAGACACATTCCTCAGCAGGTGGAGGTGAAGCAGTTGGCTCTGCAATCTCCACTCAGGGTCAGTTGTGGGAGGAGACAGTGCTGAGGTGGCTCCCACCGCCTGTGCAGGGGGAGGTACCCCAGCAGTGGTAGTTCTCATCCCGTGTGAGGCTGGAGGTGTAGAAACCTCCACCAGCTGTGAAGGTGGTGCCCTCTCAGAGGCGCCTCCCACGTGCGGAGGGTGGTGCCCCAAGGCCTCACCCTGCAGAGGGGGACAGGCTCCTCCCACCTGCGGAGGGCAGTGCCCCGCAGACACGCCCCTGACCCACAGGGGGCTGGGCAGAGGCAAAGCACAGGCGCCTCCCACTTGCTGGGGCACCCGGGACTCCAGAGCTGACCCGTACCCCCTGTGGCTGGGCTGCTGGCAGAGCAAGCGAGGCGCAGGCCCCGCCCATCTGTGAGGGTGGCGGCGGGGCTCCCGGGTTGACCCCCACCCCCTGCGGGTGGGCCGCAGCCGGATCAGGCCAAGCGCAGGCCACCCGCGCCTGCTGGGGCAGCGTGGATCCGGCTTGGGGACTCAAAGTGGACTGGAAGGCACCGCCCACCTGCTGGGGCGGCGGCAGAGCCCGGGGGCTAACCCCCACCCACCACGGAGGGTGGGCTGCAGCCCCAGCAAGCCAAGCGCAGGCCCCGTGCACCTGCTGGGGTGCAGGGACTCCAGAGCCGGCCCCCGCCCACTGGGGCTGCGGTGCCACACACGGGGGCAGTGCGCAGGCCCCTCCCACCTGTGAAGGTGGAGGCAGAACCCAGGATGCGCCCACCTGTAAAGATGGCGACAGCCCGTCGGCTCTGGTTTCTAGAGCCAAGGGGCCCCCTCCCACCTGCTGGTGGGGATGGCTAGAGGAGCCAACTCTCGGATCTGTGGTGGAGACCTCTCCCACCTGCAAGGGCTGGGGAGTCGTGGCGGCCCCCACCTCTTGGGGAGGTCGCAGCACCACTGGAGTCCCCCCTGCCTGTGAGCCCCCATTCCCTGGGTTCAGAGCATTAATGAGGTTTATCTCCTCATTCTCTCTCTCTTCCTGTGTTCGACTATCAGGGAGGGGTTCTGAGACCACTTTTCCCTTCTGGACCATCACACGCTTCTCTGTCTCTGGCACAAAGCTGTTGTGCAATATTATAAATGCATTAAGATAGTGTAACTCTTCCGATAGTTCATATCACCTGCAATACTGTTTCAATCTAGCAATAATGCAGTAACTCAAAGAATCATTCACTGGCCATCTCAGCTCATCACCCAAAACATAAGTAGGCCACACCGTGTTACAATAATAAACCATTAACTGCTTAATCAAGGGATTCTTGTATGTCGACTTAGCACAGTAGTTCTCCCAATCCCTTAGGATCCTACCCAATGGGCTCCACTTAGGGACCTGCTCAGAACTACTCTTACAGTTTCAACAAAACAAGCAAAAATTCAAACCTAGAAGAATACAGACAGCGTAAAGACTGGGTATTTTCCCAGCTATTGCCCACAATTCCAGCTCCATTATTCCCCCAAAAAGCACTCAGAAACCAAGTTTTCAACCAAAACACTTTCACGTCTCTGCTCCCTCCCCGTTTTGTTTCCTTTTCACCTTTCCAGGCATGATAGGCGGCCAATGCCCTCAGGAGGAGTGCAGAGGAATTCTCGAGACTGGGAAAACTCCAAAGTCTCACTTTCTCACACCTGAGGGGTCGGTCTGCCACGGACAATTATTGTCCCACCAGAGTCGCCAAAAACTGTTACAGAACACAACAAGGGGGGGCCTGGGACGATATACTATTATTGAAAGAAGGCCCGGGTCCCTTATGTCCACCGCCCTAGGAAAGACATCTCTCAATGCCAGAGATTCGTGAAAAGGAAAGGAAATGTTTATTTAATGCTATACTAACTTAAAGTAGTGACCTAATGTCTTTATCAAAAATCCTAAAGTCCCTAAAAACACCCACAAACACACACAGTCCTTCCTTCTTTTCCCCTTTGCCCAGTCCAGAGTACCGTATCTCAGGAAAGGAAATAGAAGTCCATGGCTCAGGCAGTCCTCTGGTTCTTAGTTAGTCTTCCATCTCGACCGGGAGACCTCCCTGGGTTCCCGGCACCCTCGGCTGAGTTGCCAGGATCTCTGCTAAAACCAGGTGGTGATTCCCCCTTCTAAAGCTGTGGGGGTCCCCACTCTGGCACAGGTATGTGGTCCTCTCTCCCAGGGCCACAGGAGTCTCCACTCTGTCGAGGCCGTGTGGTTCTCCCTCCTCAGGGCTGCGGGAAGGGAGAGTCCCCACTCTGTCCAAAGCCGCGTGGTCCCCCCTCAATGGCTGCCGTGTCTGGGTTTAAATCCCCCGTGCCAATCTTCTTCTGCAGCCCCATTTCTGACTCCTCCTACACTCGGGCACACTTGCCCTCAATCTGCTGTCTTCTCCAGGTTTTCTGGTCGCCATCATGGGTCTGGGCAGGTGTCACCCCATGTCATGGAGCCAATCTTCTCCCAGCTCCCACGCAGGTGCTGTAACTCAGGGGACCTGCCCCCCAGTCACATCTTGGGGGGGAGATCCCTTTCTATCCCCCTGGCCTTGAGCATGGCCATAGCTATTCAGCATATCTAAGTGACCAGCCAAAGGCTATAGGTATGCTAAATGACCATGCCATGGATTAGCTGCAAAGCTGCCCTGCATGTTCTTGCTCTGTGTGCCCCTTCCCCCCAACTCACACCTGTGGGGGAAGGGGTGAAGACACCTTAAAATCTCCTGGACACCTTAAGTTCTGGACCCCATTTCAAATGCCTATTTGGGGTCCGCCCTCTTGGCTGCACCCTGTAACACAGACAGTGTGGGTAGAAACAAAGGGTTACTTAATTTATTTTCTCTTGAACATGGTTTGATTGTTTTCAAATCAAAACTCACATAGAATAATTTTGAGACCTGTATAGAAAAAGTTAGGGAACATTGTCTTTTCTGTAGCATAAACATGGGTTTAATTCTAGAGCCTTTCACCAGGTGGTACTTGTCAGGTAGAAAGCTGAGAATGAGTCACCACATCATCATGGAGCATGTAACAAGTGATGTGTGCTTTCATTAAATCTGCCTGTGTTTGTGTGCTCAGCTCCACAGACATCTCTGAGAATTGCTTTCAGAGTCCAGGCCTTTAGTTCTAAATGATAATGATGCCATCTATGGTTTTCATTGCTTAGGCATGTCTTCATGAAATTATCATCAATTATTATTTCTTTGTAAAGGCAGAACTACTTTCCCTGGTGGGTGTGGCTCAGTGAATTGAACACTGGCTTGCAAACCAAAGGTTTATCAGTTCAATTCTCAGTCAGATTGTGGGCCAGGTACCAACTAGGGGGGTTTTGAGAGGCAACCCCACGTTGATATTTTTCTCCCTCCCTTTCTCCCCCTCTCCCCATCTAAAAATAAATAAATAAATAAATAACATCCTTTGGAAAAGATATAGCATTATTATCAACATGAGCATTAATTATTTCTGTTACCCACTATTTACTGTACTCACTTATGTATTTTGAATACATGCTACATTATGATTCTTCAAAATACACATATACCAAGTTATAAATTATTTTATTTAACTAGTCTTCAATCATTATGAATAACTACTTACCCTGCCTTCTGTAAGTGGAATTCGCTCTGTTTTCAATTTGCTAAACTTTGCCCTAACTTTACTGGATTTTGGTAATGAGTAATGGAAATTATTTGCTTTCCATGTCCAGTTGTAATGACTTGTAAACTGCTTGTCAAAATGATTCTGATTTATAGTGTGATTTACAAATTACCTTGTTTTTAAATACTTTTTTCCATATTAAGTGAAAAGAAAAACCGAAAATCATGTTTCACCTGTGAATCACATACAGACAAAGAAATTTCCAAGGCTTTTCAAATTATCCTCTACCTATCAGGCTACAATAAAAGTTGCTTTAAAGCTCACAGCCCTGTAATGTTCCATGGAGCCTGGTCTAGAAGACACTAACTACACGTTTCCTTTTATTCCATGCCCTTCCATCTCCTCCCCATGCTTTAAATAACATTTATAGTAAAAACCACATACAGAAGAACACATTCAAAATGAATAAAAGACTTAAATGTAATGTGTGAAACCATAAAAATCCTAAAAGAAAACATAGTAGTAAAATTTAAGACATCAATTGTAGCAATATTTTTGCAAATATGAATCCTAGGTCAAGGGAAACAAAGAAAAAACAAACAAAGGAGATTATAATAAAGTAAAAAGCTTTTGCACAGCTAAAGAAACCATCAACAAAATGAAAAAGGACTCCACTGTATGGGAGAACATACTTGCTGATGATACATCTGATAAGTTGTAAATTTCCAAAATTTTATACAATTCAACACCAGGAAGACAAAAAAAAACCCAATTCATAAATGGGCAAAGCACAGGAATAGACACTTCTCCAAAGAGGACATGCAGATGGCAAATAGACATATGAAAAGATGCTCAACATCACCAATCATCAAAGAGATTCATATTACAGCCACAATGAGATATCACTCACACCTGTCAGAATGGCCATCATCAGTAAATCTAGAAACAACAAGTTCTGGTATGGATGTGGAGCAAAGGGAACCCTTCTGCACCATTGGTGTGAATGCAGACTGGTACAGCCACTGTGGAAACAAAGGAGTTTCCTCAAAAAATTAAAAATGAAAATGCCATTGACCCAGCAATCCCACTTCTGGAAATATATCCTAAGAATTCCAAAACACTAATTCGAAAGAACATACGTACCCCTGTGTTACTTACAATAGCCAAGATCTGGAAACAACCCAAGTGCCCATATGGAGATGAGTGGATAAAAAAGCCGTGGTACATTTAAACAATGGAATACTAATGCAGAAGGAAAAAAGAATGAAATCTTCAATTTTGTGATAGCATGGATGGATCTGAAGATTATTATGCTAAATGAAATATGCTAGTTAGAGAAGGACAAATATCATATGTCACTTATATGTTGAATATAATGAATAAAATAAACTTTCAAACAAAACAGAAACAGAGGCATGGATAGATGAAACAGACTGACAGGTGTCAGTGGGGAGGAGAGAGAGGGCACCAGATAAAAGAAGGTGAAGGGATTAGCCAAAGAACACATATGCATAATACATAGACACAGTCAATAGTGTGGTGATGGCCACAGGAAAGGGGAGGTGGTGACTGGGTGAAATGGGCAAAGAGGGGGAATGTGGACATCTGTAATAGTGTCAACAATAAAAATAAATTAAAAAACACATGATATGTCTCTTAACAAATCATTTTTTCTCTCTGTTTAAATAGTGTTCAAGTACAGTTGTCTCCATTCTCACCCCACCACAGCCATACCCACCTCCCACCCTCAATCCTTACCCCCCTTTGGCTTTGTCCATGTGTCTTTTATACATGTTCCTTGATGACCCTTTCCCTTCTTTCCCCCATTTTCTCCCTCCCTCCTCCCCTCTGGTTACTGTGTGTTTGTTCTTTATTTCCATGTCTCTGATCATATTTTGCTCCCTTGTTTGTTTTGTTGATTAGGTTCCACTTATAGGTGAGATCATGTGGTATTTGTCTTTCACTGCCTGCCTTATTTCACTTAGCATAATGCTTTCCAGTTCCTAGGTATTTTTTGATGCAATATAGATGGGATAGTTTTCTTAGTTTTCCTTTCGGATAGTTCATTATTGCTATAAAAATGCAACTGATTTCTGTATATTAATTTTGTATTCTGCTACTTACTGAATTCATTCTTCCATTCTAGTAGTCTCTTGGCAGGATCTTTAGCGTTTTTTATATACAGTATCATATCATCCTCAACTAATGACAATTTTACTACCTTCTTTCAATTTGGATGCCCTTTATTTCTTCTTCTTGTCTGATTGCTGTGGCTATGACTTCCAGTGCTATGTTGAATGAGAGTAATGAAAGCAGACAACCCTGTCTTGTTCCCGATCTTAAGGGAAACACTTTTAGGTTTTGCCCTTTGAATATAATGTTGGCTGTGGATTCACCATATATGGCCTTTATTACGCTGAAGTATATTTCCTGTATTCCCACTTTACTGAGAGTTTTTGTTATAAATGGGTGTTGGATCTTATCTAATGTAATTTCAGCTTCCATTGATCTTATCACATGGTTTTTCTTCTTCATTTTGTTTATGTGGTGTATCAAGTTTATTGATTTGCAGATATTGTAGGAACTTTGCATCTCCAGAGTAAATCTCATTTGATCATGTTGTATGATCTTTTCAATGTATTGCTGAATCTGGTTTGCTAATATTTTGTTAAGGCTCTTAGCATTATTGTTCATTGGAGATATTGCCATCTAATTTTCTTTGTTTGAAGAAAACCCATTAATATTTATTGTAATACTGATTATGTGGTAATGAATTCCTTTAGCTTTTTCTTTTCTGGGAAGCTCTCTATTTCTGCTTCAATGTTATTTTGTATTTTATTTTATTTTAAGTTTAATCCTTATTGTAATTTTTGCCACCACCATTTAGTACCCTTATACCTATCTCCACCCAGCAATCACCACACTGTTGTCCAAGTCCGTGAGTCCTTTTTCCTTTTTGCTCAAACTCTTCAATCCCTAACTCTCATCCCACTAGCTGTCATCTATTCCTCATCTGTGAATGTGTCTCTGTTTTGCTTCTTAGTTGAGTTTGTTCACTAGATTTCACATAGGAGTGAAATCATACAGTATTTGTCTTTCTCTGACATTCTTATTTCACTTAGCATAATGTTCTCCAGGTTCATCCGTACTGTTGCAAAGGGTAAAATTTTCTTTCCTTTATGGCTGAGTGTAATTTCATTGTGTAAATGTTCGATGGGTGTTTTATCCACTCTTCTATTGATGGACGTTTAGGCTGCCTCCATATCTTGGTGACTGTAAATAATGCTGCAACAAACTTCTGGGTATTTGTGGTCTTTTGAAGGAGGGTGTTGGGTTCCTTTAGATATATCTGGCAGTGGAATTGCTTTCTGGATCCATTTTTAATATTATATTCTGAACCCCAAATCAGATCCATTTTTAATTTTTTGAGGCATCTCCACACTGCTTTCCACAGTGGCTGCACCTGTCTGCATTCCCAGTAACAGTGCAAAAATGCACCCCTTCCCCCACATCCTCTCCGGCACTTCTTGTTTGTTGATGTATTGATGATAGCCATTCTGACAGGTGTGTGATGGTATCTCATTGTGGGTTTAACTTGCATTTCTCTGATGATTAGTGATGTTGAGCATCTTTTCATATGTCTATTGGCCATCTGTATGTCTTCTTAGGGGAAGTGACATTCAGGTTCTTTGCTCATTTTTAATTAATTAATTTATTTTTTGCATTGGCGAAGCAGGTTCTTTACTCATTTTTTTCGTTTTTGTTTTTGTTTTTTTTAAACTTATTTTTAATTGAATTATTTGATTTTTTTCTTGGTGCTGAGTTTTGTAAGTACTTTATAGATTTTGGATAGTAACCCTTTATCAGATATATTGGCAAGTATGTTCTCCCATTTTGTAGGCTGTCTTTTTATTTTGTTGATGTTTTCATCCTCTGTGCAAAACCTTTTTAGTTTGATGTAGTCCTATTTATTTATTTTTTTGTGTGTTTCCCTTGCTTGGGAAGATGTATCTGAGAAAAAGAAATATACAAGCAATACCTGAGATTTTGCTGTTTATGTTTTCTTCTAGGATTTTTATGGTTTTGGGTCTACCTTTTCTTTTCTTTTTAATTTTATTTTAATCATTGTTCAAGTATGGTTTTCTGTCCTTTACTCCCATCCCAGTCCACCCACCCATCCTTCCCCACCTCCCTTCCATTTCCACCCCCCCCAGTTTGTGTCCATGTGTCCTTTATACTTGTTCCTGTATACCCTTCCCCTTTTCCCCTGAAATTCCCTCCCCTCTCCCCTCTAGTCTCTCTCTGGTTTCTCTTCAGATCAGGTCTAACTTTTATGTTTTTGATCCACTTTGAATTTATTCTTGTGTGTGGTGTAGGAAAGTGGTCTAGTTTCATTTTTCTGCATGCATCTATACAATTTTCCCAACACCTTCTATTGAATAAACTATCTTTAACCCATTGTATGTGCTTGCTTCCTCTATGACTATTATCGACTATAAAGATGTGGGTTATTTCTGGGCTCTCTATTTTGTTCCATTGATCTAGGTGTCTGTTTTCTTTCTTTGTGTGTGTGTGTGTGTGTGTGTGTGTGTGTACGTACCATGATGTGTTGATTGCTATGGCCTTGTAGTAGAGTTTGATGTTAGGTAGTGTGATTCCTCCAACTTTGTTCTTCTATCTCAGGATTGCTGTTGCTATGTGGGGCCTTTTGTGTTGGTTCCATATAAATTTGTGAAATATGTGTTCTAGTTCCATGAAATATATCATTGGAATCTTGATAGGATTTGTGTTGAATCTATAGAATACATTGGGTATTATGGACATTTTAATGATGTTAATTCTTCCTATCCTTGAAGACTCTGTGCTTCCATTTATTTGTACTTTCTTCAATTTCTTTTTTCAGTGTCTTAAAATTTTCCATGTATAGGTCTTTTGCATCCTTGGTTAGGTTTATTTCTAGGTATTTTATTCTTTTTGACACAATTATGAATGGTTTTTTTTTTTTAAAAATTCCTTTCCTGTTAGTTCATTTTAGGCATATGAAACTGATATCTGTATAACAATTTTGTGTCGTGTTACTTTGCTGAATTTATTGATCAGATCTGTTAGTTTCTTGGTAGAATCTTTGAAGTTCTGTATGTACAGTATCTTGTCATGTGCAAATAAAAAACAGTTTTACTTCTTCCTTTCCAATTTGGCTCCCTTTTATTTATTCTTTGTGTCTGATTTCTGTGGCTAGAACTTCCAGTACTATGTTGAATAAGGGAGGTGAAAGTGGACATCCCTGTCTTGTTCCTGATCTTCAGTGGGACACTGGCAGGTTTTGCCCATTGAATATGATGCTGACAGTGGGCGTATCATCTATGGCTTTTGTTTTGTTCAGATATATTTCCTCTATTTCCACTTTGCTGAGATTTTTTATCATAATCAGGTGTTGGATTTTTTTTCAATGCTATTTCTTATTTATCTGTATGTAATTTATTTATTTATTTATTTTCTTGTTCAAGTAGAGTTCTCTACATCTTCACCCCAACCCACTATCCCCCTGCCCCACCATCCCCAAATCCCACCCTCGATCCTATCCCCTTTTGCATATTGTCTAAGTTGTTGGTATATTTATTCATAATATTGTCTTAAAGACCTTTTTATTTTTTGGTGGTGTCAGTTATTATATCTCCCCTTTCCTTTCTGATTTTATTTGTGTCCTTTCCCTTTGTTTCCTGATGAGTATGGTTAAATGTTTGTCTATCTTGTTTATTTTTTCAAAGAACCAGCTCTTGGATTCATTGATCTTTTGTATCATTTTTTGGATTATTTCATTTATTCCACTCTGATCTTTGTTATGTCCTTTTTTCTTCTCACTTTATTCATTGTTTTTATTCAAGTTCCTTTAAGTGCGTAGTTAGATGGTTTATTTGAGCTCTTTCTTGATTAATTTCTTGAGACAGGCCTGTGATGGCTATGAATTTCTCTCTTTGGATTGCTTTCTCAGAGTTCCAAAGATTTTGGAGTGTTGTGTCCTCATTTTCTTTTGTTTCAAGGTATTTTTTAAATTTCATCCTTGATCTTACTGTTGACCCATTCATTGTTTAATAACATCTTATTTAGTTTCCATGTCTTTATGTGTTTTTCAGTGTTCTTCTTGTGAATGATTTCTAATTTCATTGCATTGTGGTCAGAATAGATGCTTGATATCATTTCAATCTTAAATTTACTGAGACTTGTTTTGTGTCCTAACATGTGGTCTATCCTAGAAAACATTCCATGTGCACTTGAAAAATAAGTATTTTATGCAGCTTTGGGGTGAAATGCTCTGAAGATATCAATTAAATCCATTTGATCTAGTGTATCATTTAAGGCTGCTGTCTTTCTTTTTTCTGTCTAGAAGATCTATCCATTGAAGGCAATAGGTGTTTAAAATCCCCAGCTGTGACTGTATTTCTGTAAATTGTTCCTTTTACGTCCATCAAGATTTGCTTTACATATTTAGGTGCTCCTCTGTTGGGTCCATAATTGTTTCCTAGGACTATATCATCTTGTTGGACTGTTCCCTTATCAGTGTCCTTCTTTGTCTCTTCCTATAGCCTTGGTTTAAAGTCTATTTTGTCAGATATGAGTACTGATTCTCCAGCTTTTTCTCTTTTCTGTGTGTATAAAATATCTTTTTCCAACCCTTTAGTTTTAGTCTTTGCGTATTTTTCAATCTGAGAATGGTCTCTAGGAGACAGCATATATATATATATATGTGTGTGTGTGTGTGTGTGTGTGTGTGTGTGTATCTTGTTTTTTTATCCATTCAGCTACCCTGTGTCTTTTGGTTGTAGAGCTTGTGGTGATCATGGGTACATACACATGTAGTGCCATTTTATTATCAGACTGTTTTCCTCTTTTTTTTCTGTTTTTCTTTTCCTTTTAAAGTATATTTTATTGATCATGCTATTACACTTGCCCCATTTTATTCTCCCCTTTCTTCCCCTTCATCCTGCACTCCCACTCTCTTCAGCATTCCCCTTCCCCTTATTCCACATCCATGGGTTGGGCATGTAAGTTTTTTGACTTCTCCACTTCCTATACTACTCTTAACCTTCCCCTATTTTGTGCATATGAGTTATACTTATTATTCCTTGTACATTTTCTCCCCATCCTCTCCCTTCCCCTTCATGGCTGATAACCCTCCATGTGATCTCCATTTCTGTAATTCTGTTCCTGTTCTAGTTGTTTGCTTAGTGTGTTTTCATTTTTTAATAGGTTCAGTTGTTGACAGTTTGAGCATTTGATCATTTTACTGTTCATAGTTTTGATCTTTTTCTTTTTCTTAGGTAAGCCCCTTTAACATTTCACATAATAAGGGCTTGGTGATGATGAACTCTCTTAACTTGACCATACTTGGGGAGCACCTTATCTGCTCTTCCATTGTAAATGATAGGTTTGCTGGGTTGAATAATCTAGGTTGTAGATCTTTGTTTTTCACAACTTTGAATACTTCTTTCCAACCCCTTCTTGCCTGTAAGGTTTCTTTTGAAAAATCACCTGATAGCCTTATAGGAACTCTTTTGTAAATGAGTGTCTCCTTTTCTCTCACTGCCTTTAAGATTCCTTCCTTATCTTTAACCTTGGGTAACTTAATTATGATGTGTCATGCTGTGTTTCTCCTTGGATCCAACTTCTTTGGGACTCTCTGAGCTTCCTGGACTTGCATGTCTAGTTCTTTTCCAGATTAGTGAAGTTTCCCCTCAGTATGTTTCCAAAAAGTTTTCAATTTCTTGCTCTTCCTCTTCTGCTTCTGGCACCCCTATAATTTGGATATTGGAATACTTAAAGTTGTCCCAGATGTTCCTCAGTCTGTCTTCACTTTTTGAATTCTTGTTTCTTCATTCTGTTCCAGTTGAAAGTTTCTTTCTTCCTTCTTTTCCAAATCTTTGATTTGAGTGCCAGTTTCCTTCCCTTCAGTGTTGGTTGCCTGTTTATTTTTTTTTTTTCACTTTGCATAGCCTTCACTTTTTTCATTATTTTCCGACATACTCAACTATTTCTGTGGTCATCCTATTGCCAGTGTTTTGAACTGTGCTTCTGATAGGTTAGCTATCTCATCTCTTAGCTCTTTTTTGGGAGTTTTTTTTATAAAGATTTTTTTTTAGACAGATGGGAAGGCAGAGAGAGAGAGAGAGGGAGAGAAACATCAATGTGTGGTTGCCTCTCAAATGACCCCCACTAGAGACCTGGCCCAAAACCCAGGCATGTGCCCTGCCTGGGACTTGAACTGGTGACTTTTGGTTCACAGACCAGTGCTGAATCCACGGAGACACACCAGCTATGATTTTTTTTCTGGAGTCTTTATCTGTTGTTTCATTTGGTCCACATTGTTTTGTCTTGATCCACCTGTTAACATTTTAAGTGGTGGAGACTTAAGTATTCAAGGTGGGGCAAGCCACTTCACTGCTTTGTGGTGCTGTATTTGAGGGAGGTTCAGAGAGAGAACAATGCCAGTTGCTCAGCTCTTGCCCCATTTTCAGTCACTTCCCCCAATACCCACAAGTGAATTTGGTCCTTCTGTTGCTGGCTTCCAAGTGGGTGTTTTTGGTGTATGTTTTAGCACCCTGTGCGTCTTTCCAATGCACTCATGTGGGAGACTGGGCATTTCTTCCACTGATGCACCTCCAACAGATTTTTACAGCCAGAATTTTTGATGCTTTGGTTTCTCCTCTGGAACCCTGAGTAGTGTGGTCTGTCCTACTCCTTCATTGCTCCACCCAGATTCCTGGCCTGCCAGCTGTCACCTCATTCACCTCAATCTGCCAGCTGCCACCTTGTTGCTCATCCTTGCTTCCCTAGCTTTCCATCTCTGCCCTTCCTAGAAGTCTGGGTAAATCTTCCTTCCTTCCTTCCTTCCTTCCTTCCTTCCTTCCTTCCTTCCTTCCTTCCTTCCTTCCTTCCTTCCTCCCTCCCTCCCTCCCTCCCTCCCTCCCTTCCTCTCTTCCTTCCTTCCTTCCTTCCTTCCTTCTTTCTCATTTTTATTGTTGTTCCAGTACAGTTTTCTACCTTTTCCCTGCAGCCCTCCCCACCAACCCAGCCCTCCCCACCACCCTTTCCTGTTTCCACCCCCCTTGTTATTGTCCATGTGTTCTTTATCATTGTTCCTGCAAACCCTTCACCCTTTTAATCCCCATAACCCCTATAATCCCCTCCCCTCTTTCCTCTGGTCACTGTCAGCCTGTTATCAATTTCAATGTCTTTGGTTATATTTTGCTTGCTTGTTCATTTTGTTGATTAGGTTCCTGTTAAAGGTGAGATTCTATGGTATTTGTCTTTCACTGCCTGCCTTATTTCATTTAGTATAATGCTCTCCAGTTCCATCCATACTCTCACAAAAGGTATGAGCTCCTTCTTTCTTTCTGCTGCATAGACTTCCATTGTGTAAATGTACCATAGTTTTTTGATCCATTCATTTACTGAGGGCACTTAGGTTGCTTCCAACACTTGGCTGTTGTAGATTATGCTGCTATGAACATTGGGGTGCATAGGTTCTTTTGGACTGGTGTTTTGGGGTTCTTAGGATATAATCCTAGCTGTGCAATTGCTGGGTCAAAAGGCACTTCCATTTTCAGTTTTCTGAGGAAATTCCATACTATTTTACATAGTGGTTGCACCAGTCTGCCATCCCATCAACAGTGACCTAGGATTCCCTTTTCTCCACAACCAATACTTACTGTTTGTTGCTTTGTTTATAGTGGCCATTCTGACTGGTGTGAAGTGGTAGCTCATTGTGGTTTTAATTTGCATCTTTCTGATAGCTAGTGATATTGAACATCTTTTCATATGTCTCTGGACCTCTGTATGTCCTCCCTGGGGAAGTGTCTGTTGAAGTCCTTTGCCCATTTTTTGATTGGGTTTCTTGTCTTCTTAGAGTAGACTCATGTTATTTCTTTGAATGTTTCTTTAAGTACTTTTTTAAAAGTTCTTTTTTTAAAGATTTTATTTATTTATTTTTAGAGAGGGAAGGGAGGGAGATAGAGAGAGAAACATCAATGTGCGGTTGCTGGGGGTCATGGCCTGCTACCCAGGCATGTACCCTGGCTGGGAACCGAACCTACGACACTGGTTCACAGCCTGTGCTCAATCCACTGAGCTACGCCAGCCAGGGCTCGAATGTTTCTTTAAGTACTTGATTTTGGACTTCCATATAGTTTGATTTTCTCACAGTTCTGTTTTTTTTTGTTGTTTGTTTGTTTTTAAATTGGTACTTATCCTTCTTTTGGTTGTGTGAGGAAGCAAAGGTGTCAACCTCCATGTTGACCAAAAAGACTTCTTATTCTCTTTAAAGCAAGCCCTTTAACATGTATTGCAGCACTGAGTTGGTGTCAATAAATTCCTCTATCTTTTTCTTGTCTGAGGAGCTCCTTATTTCTCCTTTGATTTTAAATGATAGTTGTGCTGGGTAAAAGAGCCTTGGTTGTAAGTCCTTGCTATTTATCACCTTGCATATTCCACACCACTGTCTTTTGGCCTGAAATGTTTGCTGAGAAATCAGATGCCAGTCTAATTGGTGCTCCATTTTGGTAATTACTTGCTTGAGTTACATGACTTTTAGGGTTCTCTCCTAGTCTTTAAGCTTTGTCAGTTTAATTATGATGTCTCAGTGGAGGTCTCTTGGGCCCAACTTCTTTGGGACTCTGTGATTCTTGGTGTTGTATGACTTGTTTCTTCACCAGATTAGTGAAGTTTTCAGTCATTATTTCTTCAAATAAGTTCCCAATCCCTTGCACACTCTCTTCTCGTTCTGGTATTTCCATCATTCAGTAGTTATGATGCTTCATGTTGTCCAACATGTTTCTTAAGCTCTCCTCATTGTTTAAAATTCTTTTTTCTTTTTGTTGCTCTGCATGGGTGTTTTTTTTTTCTACTTTGTCTTCCAAAAGACTAATTCTAGCCTCTACTTCATCTAAGCTACTGCTTATTCTTTCCAGTGCATTATTTACCTCAGATATTGCATTGTTTATGTCTGACTGGTACTTTTTTATGGTTTCTATGTCTCTTTTCATGCTCTTGAGTATCCTTATACTCATTACTCTAAACTATCTATCTGATAAATTTCCTCCACTTCATCTAGTTCTTCTGGAGAATTCAATAGTTTTTCATTTGGGGTCTGTTCCTTCACCCTCCCATTTTGGCTGCTTCTTTGTAATACCTGTGCTTTCCATTTTAGATGTTAAAGTACACATTTGTTAAACCAATCAATTATTCATATAACCAGTCTTTAATCAGCAGTCCCACCTGAGCAACAGAGTGTGGTAGAGTAATTCCTGAGGCAGGGCTATTGGTCCTCTTCAGCTGATGCCACTTGGAGAGGAGTGCTTTGCCTGAGAAAGATGGCTTCTGCGGTATGGTGAATGACACAGCATAGGGATCCTGGTAGGTGTTCCTTCAGTCCTCTCCCCAGTGTCACCAGCCCCAAACTGTATTCAAGCATTTCTAGTCCATCCTGCCCTCCCTCCGCCAGAGCCCAGAGTAAGTAGCTGCAAACAAAATTTAGTGCATTGGCCCTTTAATAGTCTCTCTGCATCTTCAGCCATCTCTCCATACCAGGCAGAAACCCTGCTGCTTTTCAGAGCTGGATGTTATCTAGATTCTTTCTGGCTTTGGTGCTGTAGGCTGGGAGCCCAGCTTCTTATTTAGACCTCCCACTTCTCAGGTGGAACACCCCAGCCACTGGAATATCCCTCTGGAACTTCAGCTGCCACCTGTGGGAGCCCAGTCAGCCCTGTCGCACCTCTTCTGGACTGCCTCGCAGTTTTGTTGTGGTGAACTAGTTTCTTTTGTCTGTTCTTGTTTAGAAGGCTTCTCTCCAGCTAGTGTTCAGTTGGTTATTCAGGATGATTTCTCTTCAATTTTGTTGTAATTCCAGATTCGTTCTAGGATGAGTTTAGTATAGATTCCACTTACTCCTCTGCCATCTTGATTTTCAATGTACATTCCTTTTATATCTCCTTCAATTTTTAGTGATAGCCTTGCTTGATAAAGAAGTGTTGGTTGTAGGTCCTTGTTTTTCATCACTTTGAATATTTCATGCCTCTCCCTACTGGTGTGAAATGTTTGTCGAGATATGTGCTGACAGTCTTATGGGAGCTCTTTGTAGGTAACTAACATTCTCTTGCTGCTTTTAAGATTCTCTCTTTGTCTTTAACAGTTGCCATTTTAATTACAATGTGTCTCGGTGTAGACCACTTTGGATTCATCTTTTTTGGGACACTCTGCATTTCTTCGACCTGTGTGTCTTTTTCCTTCACCAGGTTAAGAAAGTTTCAGCACCATTTCTTTGAATAGGTTCTCAGTCCCTAGCTCTCTTGGTTCTTCTGTACTCCTGTGATGTGGATGAAGTTATGTTTCATGTTGTTCCAAAGTTCCCTTAAGCCATCCTCATGTAGATTACCTTTCTTTTTCTGGTGCTATCATTGGGTATTTTTTTCCTACCTTGTCTTCTGATTCAGTCCTCCCGTTCATCCAACCTATTGTTGATCCTTCCATTGTATTCTTTGTTTCAGATATTGTATTCTTCATTTCTGAGTTGCTCCTTTTTACAGTGTTTATGTCCTTGTTCATGGTGTTGTGGTTCTCACTAAGTTCATTAGGCATCCTTATAACCACTGTTTTGAACTCTCTGTCTGATAAATTACTTGCCTCCAATCCATTTAATGTTTTTCTGGAGACGTCTGCTGTTCTTTTGTTTGGGGCATGTTTCCTTTTCTCTCCATTTTGCTGTGTCTTCTTGTTTGTTTCTATGTATTAAGTATATTTTCTATGACTCCCAGTGTTTGAATGGTGGCTGTATGTCATAGGTGTACTTTGGGACCCAGTGGGACAATCTCCTTGACCATGAGAGCTGGTGCTCCAAGAATGGCCCTTCCATGGGTTTTGTGGACCCTCCTGTTGTAATGACATTTTGGTTGCTATTGGCCCATTTGTGCTTGGGGTTGACTCTCAGGCTGGATGACTGTGAGCATCAACCCTGACCACAGTGTAGATGCTTCTGTGCAGGTGCTGACCATACTGAGTGGAATTCACCTCAGCAAGGCCTGGCACCTGCTGAGATCTCCCTTTGGATATGCGATTTGTGAAGCTAATGAGATCCTTTTCTGATGTTGTTGGAGGATGGCCACTGGGTATTTTTGTCCTGGGGCCTCTTGAGAGAAGCCGTGGTGTAGGCCAATTGAAGATGCTGCTTTTCACTGGCCCTAGGCAACCTGTTTGGTGATATAAAATCATCCACAGTTCAAGGCTGCCTCTGCTGGATCTGGGTGTTCTTGGGCCCAGGACTGGGCCAGGACTAAGCTGTGCACCAGGGCTGGCTTTTACCAGTGCTTTGTTCAACTGCAGGTCAGGAAAAGTCCCAAGATCTTCCTGTGCCTGTTGGCTGCCTATTAGGCTCAGCCATTGAGTGAGCCTCTGGAAGCATTTGAGTTGCATGGGGTTGGTTCTCAGTAAGTCACTAGGAAGGTGTGAGTGGTGTTTACCAAATGGATACAAGGTGAAACTCAGTGCCAGTGCTGGTTCTGAAACCACTTAGCAAATGTCCCAGAGTATACCGTATCTAGCTATCACCTGCTGGTAGCTTGCATACCTTTGTTGTGGGGCAGTGTCTCAGGGAACCATCAGGGTGAATCCATCAGAGTTTATCATGACCAAAGAGAGCAAGATTTGGCCAGATGAAGGGATGGCTCCACCCTGGTCAGGTGTGTAAAGAAAACATGGGCCCTATCCTGGAGTCACAGAACTGTCTGTCCCGTATGCTATAAGTACCCCAATCTGAGGTGGGTGGGAGCCTCCAAGACTGAGGAGGATAAGACTAGTGGATCTCATGTTACAGGAAGAAGCTGGTCAGGCTTGGGGGAAGGTGAAAGAAGTGGCCCCCAGCTCACATACACATAATTCAGTCTGTCCCACATTTTCCCTAGACCTCCGCAGGGCAGAGTCACCAGGTATTGGGAGGGTGGGTGTGCTGGGAGCCAGCAGAGTGGGGCTAGAGGATCTCCCTTGATGGGCAGGCACCAGTTGGGTGCATAGGAAAGTCACAGGAGGATGTCCCCCTCCAGGAAGCCACAGAACTCAGTCATTGACACCTCCTGTGTCTGCCCAGACCTCTATACCCCCATTCATGCAGCTGACTTCTCACCTGGGCAAAAGCTTCTCAGGGTGGGGTGACAGGGAGTCCAGAATGTGGAGCTCCAACCAAGAAAAATGGTGTCTGCAGTGTGGGAGAGGGACTCAACAAAGGGGCTCTGGAGGGTGCTCATTCAGCTCTCTCCCCAGAGCCACAAATCCAGTCTCTGCTCACACGACTCTAGTCTACTCTCCCCTTCCTCCACCAGAGTCAAGGGTGAGTCTTTCAAATGAGATTTTGTGTGTTGGACCTTTAAGAGGGTAGGTGGGTCTCTAGTGGACTCCTGACTCTCTCTGGTGGACAGAATCCCTGCTGATTTCCGCAGCCAGATGTTGTGTGGGGCCTTTTCCTGGTTTGGTGCTCTGGGATGGGGGGGGGGGACTTGTTTAGGATAGAATCCCCACTCTTCTCAGGGGGAACCCCTGTAGGTGAGATATTTCTCTAGAACAGCAGCTGGTGCTATTTAATTTGGGAGAGCCCTTTTAGTGTCTCTGCTCTTTCTACCAGGCTCTGTGTGGCTTTTTCTTGAAATCTTTGGTTGTTAGACTTCTCTTCAGCAAGACTTCAGTCAGTTAATCAGGTAAATTGCTGTATATTTTAGTGTATTTCCTGTTTTGTCCTGGAGGAGGTGAGTGTAACATCCACCTACTCCACTGCCTTCTTAGATCCTCCAGGAGGGTTTTTTTGTTTTTGTTTTTGTTTTTACCATATGATCTCACCCATAAGTGGAATCTAATGAAGAAAACAAACAAGCAAGAAAAATATAACCAGAGGCATTCAAATAAAGAACAAATTCACATTATCCAGAGAGTAGGGGGGAAGGGATAACAGAGTGAGGGGGCAATGAGAAAGGTCATCAAGGAATATGTACAAAGGGAGATCTAAAATGGTGGTGAGGTATGTGGGAGCTGAACCCACTTGCTCATCCATCCAACTGGGACACCCAGCCTATCTTTTGAAGAATACAGTGAACAGCCAATGGGATCCCAGCTTATGTGATGTTTAGAAGCCAAAGATTGCAGAGGACATTGAAAAATAGGCCATAACTAGGCTGCATAGGGATGGTAAGGTCCATGGGTCCAAGGCTGCTGCAGTCCCTGGTCTGGCACCTGGCACTGGGGATGGTGGGTGCTGTATAGGGGCTTTGAAGGAGAGCCAGATCAGGGATTGTAACTTCACAGCTCCTTTCCCTCCAAGAGCAAGAAAGGTAGTCCTGCACCTGGAGAGACCTGGATGCTTGAAGTCACTGGGAAGAATAAAGACTCAGTGGGAGATGCACAGAAGCAGTGTTCCACCACTGGGACTGTGGCTGTACCACCATGTGGGACAGTACCAGAGAAGTTGGGGAGCCAGGTGACACCTGGAGATGGGAGAAGATTTGAGCAATGATGGACCCCAACCCCAATAGTTTCTAGACTGGTCAGAGAATTGGGCTGTGTGAAAAGCCAGTCAGTTGTTAAGAACAGTAGGTGCAAACAAGAGGAATTTACTCAAAAACAGGCTCTCAGCCACTGTTTAAGGACCTTTCATGCTGCAGCTAGGCCAGTGAAGAGGGAAGAGAAGGAACATGATTTGGTCCAAATTAGGGTGCCTCATGGACTGATTAAAGTAGGGTGGCAGGGGCTCAGGGGGTTTGCAGTCCCCAGAGAGTCTTAATTTAATAGGGGAACTAAACTGCCCTGAAGGGACTTAGTGAGTGTGCAGCACACAGACCATCAAAGAGGGAGGAGGGGTGCGAGTTGTCCCACTCAGTGCATCTCACGGACTAATTAAAGAGTTGTGTAACAAGGTGGATTAAAGGCACTGGCCTGCTGCATATGGACTGTGGGTATCCGTATGGAATTTTACTCATCACTCTGAGGGCTTGGGCTGAACATGGACACCTGTGAACATTGCAGCCCAGACTGAGTCCCCAATGCAGAACCACAGGAAAAACAAACAAACAAACAAACAAACAAACCCCAAGCCTAATCCCCTTCTGCATGCATCATCAATGAAGACCAGTAGAACCCACTTGGTGGATTCCAAGTCAGCAGAAGGCATTCTTTTCTTTTTCCTTTTTCCTTCCAAGTGTGAAGACAGTAAGACTTGGAGCTCTGAAAGGATGAAAGACAGATTCAGAGAGAGATAAGAAAGGTAACACCAACAACTGAGACAAAATTCACTTTGCTATCCTACAGGACTTGCATTTTATTTTTTAATTTCTATTTTTTGTTATTATATTTTTATTATTTTATTTCTTATATTTTAAAATACTTTTGATTTTTATTGTTTTTCAGGTACAGTTTTCTACTTTTACCTTCACCCCCTCCCCCACTACCCCAGCTTTCCCCACCTCCCCACCCTGTTTCCACCCCTCATGTTGTACACATGTTCTTTACTGTTGTTCCTGTAAACCCTTCACCCTTTTCCCTCATTATCCCCTCCCCTATCCCTTCTGGTTACTGTCAGCTTGTTCCCAGTTTCAATGTCTTTGCCTATATTTTGCTTGCTTGTTTGTTTTGTAGATTAGGTTCCAAGTAAAGGTGAGATCCTATGGTATTTGTCTTTCACTGCCTGCCTTATTTCACTTAGCATAATGGTCTCCAGTTCCATCCAGGCTGTAGAAAAGAATAGGAGATCCTTCTTTCTTTCTGCTACTTAGAATTCCATTGTGTAAATATACCATAGTTTTTTTGATCCATTTATTTACTGATGGGCACTCAGGTTGCTTCCAAAACTTGGCTGTTGTAAATTGTGCTGTTATGAAAATTGAAGCACAAGTTCTTTTGGATTGTTGTTTCAGGGTTCTTAGGTTATAATCCTAACAGTGGAATTGCTGGGTCAAAAGGTATTTCCATTTTTTATTTTCTGAGGAAATTCCATGCTGTTTAACATAGTGGTTGCACCAATATGCAATCCCATCAACAGTGCTCTAGAGGTCCCTTTCTTCAACATCCTCTCCAACACTTGTTTCTTGACTTGTTTATGATGGCCGTTCTGACTGGTGCAAAGTGGTATCTCACTTGGGGTTCTAATTTGCATCTCTCTGATGGCTAATGATACTGAGCACCTTTTCATATGTCTCTGGATCCTCCGATGTCCTCCCTGGAGAGTTGTCTGTTCAACAGCTTTGCCCATTTGTTCATTGGGTTGCTTGTCTTCTTAGAGTGGAGTTGTGTGAATTCTTTACATATTTTGGAAATCAAACCCTTGTCTGAGGTATCATTGGCAAATATGTTTTCCCATATGGTTGGTCCTCTTTTCATTTTAATACTGTTTTCTTTAGCTGTGCAGAAGCTTTTTATTTTGATGAGATCCCATTTGTTTATTCTTTCATTTATGTGCCTTGCTCTAGGGGACATATTGGTGAAAATATCACTGTGTGGAATATCTGAGATTTTCCTGCCTATGTTCTCCTGAAGGAATTTTATGGTGGTATGACTTATATTTAAGTATTCTATCCATCTTGAATTTATTTTTGTGTATGGTGTAAATACGTGATCAAGTTTCAGTTTTCTTCACGTAGCTGTTCAGCTCTCCCAACACCATTTGTTGAAGAGGCTATTTTTGCTGCATTTTATGCTGCTGCCAACTTGGTCAAATATTAATTGACCATAGAGACTTGGGTTTATTTCTGGGCTCTCTATTCTGTTCCATTGGTCCATATGTCTGTTCTTATGACAGCACCAGGCTCTTTTGATTACCATGGCCTTGTAATAGTGTTTGATATCAGGTATTGTGATCCCTCCTACTTTGTCCCTCTTTCTCAAAATTGCTGCAGCTATTTGGGGTCATTTATTCTTCCATATAAATTTTTGAAGTGTTTGTTCTAGATCTGTGAAATATGTCATTGGTGTTTTAATAGGGATTGAATTGAATCTATAAATTGCTTTGGGTAGTATGGACACGTTGATGACGTTAATTCTTCCAATCATGAACATGGTATATGCTTCCATTTGTTTGTGTCTTCCTTAATTTCTTTTTTTAGTGTTGTGTAGTTGGCTGAGTACAGGTCTTTTACATCCTTAATTAGGTTTATTCTTGGGTACTTTGTTTTTCTTGTTGCTATATCAAATGGGATATTTTTCCTGACTTCTGTTTCTGCTATTTCATTCTTGGTGTACAAAAATGTCTTTGATTTCTGAATATTGACTTTGTATACCACTGTTTTGCAAAATTCATTTATAAGATCAGGGAGTGTTTTGGTGGAGTCTGTAGGATATTCTATGTACATTATCATGTCATCTGCATAAAGTGACAATTTTTTTCCCTCTTTTCAATTTGGATGGTTTTTATTTCCTTTTCTTGTGTGATTGCTGTGGCTAGGATTTCCAATACTATGTCAAATAGAAGTGATGAAAGTGGACAGCCTTGTCTTATTTCTGATCTTAGTGGGGAAGATTTTAGTTTTTTCCCATTGAGTATGATGTTGGTTTTAGGTCTCTAATGTGTGGCCTTTATTACATTGAGCTATGCTCCCTCTTTCCAACTTTGCTGAGTATTTTTTTTTATCACTAATGGGCACTGTACCTTATCAAATGCTTGTTTTGCATCTATTCATATGATCATGTGATTTTTGTCTTTGCTTTTGTTTGGGAGATGTATTACGTTTATTGATTTGTGAATATTGTATCATCCCTGCATCCCTGGGATGACTCCCACTTGTTCAAAGGTGTATGATCTCTTTAATGTATTGCTAGATGCAGTTTGCCAATATTTTGTTGAGGATTTTAGTGTTTATGTTCATCAGTGATATTGGCCTGAAGATTTCTTTCTGTTTTGTGTCTATATTTGGATTTAGGATTAGGATGATGCTGGCTTCATAAAAAAAGGTTGGGAGTCTTCCATCTTCTTGAATTTTTTTGAATATTCTCTGAAATGTAGGAGTTTCCTTGTCCTGAAATGCTTTGTAAAATTCTCCTGTGAAACCACTTTGTCCAGGGCTTTTGTGTGTCATATGCTTTTTGATTACTGCCTCAATTTCATTAGCTGTTGTTGGTTTGTTCAGGCCTTTTGCTTCTTCTTCATTGAGTTTTGGAAGATTATATTTTTCTAGAAATTTGTCCATTTCACCTAGGTTTTCAAATTTCTTGGCATATAGTTCTTCATAGTAATTTTTTACAATCCATTGTGTATTTCTGTGGTATCAGTTGTAATCTCTCCTCTTTCATTTCTGATTGTGTTTATTTGGGTCCTCTCTTTTTTTCTTGACGAGCTGCTTAAAGGCTTGTCAATTTTGTTTTTCTTTTCAAAGACCCAGCTCCTGGATTTATTGATCCTTAGAATTGTGCTTTTAGTTTCTATGTATTCAATTCTGCTCTAATCTTGGTTATTTCCTTCCTTCTATGTGCTCTGGGATGGTTTTTTGTTGTTGTTCTTTGAGTTCTTGTAGGTGTAGGGTAAGGTTGTTTATTTGAAATGTTTCTATCTTTTTAAGGTAGACCTGTATCACTATGAACTTCCCTCTCAGGACTGCCTTTGCTGTTTCCCATGAGTTTTGCATTATTGTGAGCTAATTTTCACTTGTTTCCAGAAACTTTCTGATTTCTTCCTTGATCTCATTCTTGACCCATTCATTGTATAATAGCATGCTATTCAATCTACATGGGTTTGAGTGGCTTTGAGTTTTATCCTTGAGGTTGGTTTCTAGTTTCAGTCCCTTGTGGTCAGAGAAAATGTTTGATGTGATTTCAGTTTTCTTGAAATTATTGAGGTTTGTTTTGTATTCTGTCATATGGTCTGTCTTCAATAATGTTCTATGTGTTTTTGAAAATAATGTGTATTTTGCTTCTTTGGGATGAAAGGCTCTCATATATATCAGTCAAGTTCATTTGATCTAGGACATTGTTCAATGCCACAATATCTTTGTTCATATTTTGTTTGGAAGATCTATCTGTTTTTGACAGTGAGGTATTGAAATCCCCTCCTATAACTGTGTTGTTGTCAGTATGTTTCTTAAAGTCCTCTAAGATTTTCTTTCTGTATTTGGGTGCTCCTATGTTGGGTGCATATATATTTACAATGTTTATGTCTTCTTGATGGATTCTTCCCTTGAGTGTTATGAAGTGACCTTCTGGGTCTCTTTTTATAGCCCTTTTTTTGAAGTCTATTTTGTGTGATATGAATAATCTTACCCTGTTTTATTCCTCCTGTCCATTTGCTTGGAATATTTGTTTGGAGCCCTTCACTTTCAGTCTGTGTAGGTCTTTTGTTTTGAGGTGAGTCTCTTGTGGACAGAATATGTGCAGGTCATGCTTTCTTATCCATTCAGCTATTCTATGTCTTTTGATTGGAGCATTTAATTCATTTACACTTAAGGTTATTAAGGTATTTATTCATTGCCATGTTTTTGTACCTGTGTTCTTCTCTCTCTCACTTTTTTCTTCCTTTTCTTCAAGCAGTCCATTTAGCATCTCTTCCAGATCTGGTTTGGTGGAGGTGTATTCTTTGAGGCTTCTTTTGTCTCAGAAAATCCTTATTTGGCCTTGCATTATAATTGAGAGCCTTGCTGGATACAGTAGTCTTGGTTGCAGGCCTCTGGTTCTCATTACTTGCAATATTTCTTGCCATTCTCTTCTTGCTTGGAGTTTTTTCATTGAGAAGTCAGCTGCTAGTCTTATCAGGGCTGCCTTGTATGTTATTTTTTTTCCTTGCTCCTTTAGGATTCTCTGTTTGTCTTGGAATTTTACCATTTTAATTATGATGTGTCTTCATGTGGACCTATTTATTTTTTCTTTTTCTTCCTTCCATGTAGGGGTGTTTGCTTTGTTTGTTTGACTTCATTGTATGACTGGTTTTCTTTGTTCTCCCTTTCATATTGCATTTTAGTTTCTCTTCCTTCATTTCTCTAATATTCCTGTAACACACTACTGTTTGTCTTTCAATTTTAATTTTTATCCATATCATGTATTTCTTTTCTTCTTTTGCTGTTCCCATTCCCACACAGCATCTTTTCTTGGTCTTCATACATTTTACTGTCTTCTTGTGGTTTACTACTGCTGTGTTTAATCATTCTCTCAAACACCATACCAAGTTTCTATCCCTTGCTCTCACTATATCTCACCATGTAACCTAGCATACATGCTCTGCTTTCTAGAGTGAGCTCACATGGTTTTCCCCTCTAATAAGTGTCTTATCTCTTTTTCACCTTTTAAGAAAATGGCTAGTTGGATGAAATATCACAGTTATTGCTGTACTTCTCCAAAGAATCTCCTATCTTTTCTCCACTTATTGGTAGTATAAATCTCATAGAATACTCTACTTCTGTCATAATCCACTCTACATTTTCTCTGCCCTAGATCACATATAAGCTAAGTGGAAGTTTTGAATACCAGTAAACCTACTGAAGGAGAGAACTCACCAACAAAGGGGCCACCAGTGGGTAAAACCTAAGTACAACAAGAATGCCCACTCAAGAGGAAACCAATGGCAATGCTAGAGCATCCAGACAGGGAGATCAAAGAGACCACACCAGAGTCCCACAGAACTCCTACCATAGAAGTTCACCCTACAAAGACTGTTAGCAAAGCAGAGAATGGGGAATTGCAGAAACCAACAAAAAGACTCACCTAATTGGGGGAGATAAAGAAAGAACCTGCAGTTGAAAAGAAGGGAAGACTACTGACTAAAAGATATAAATATAATGGAAGCAAGGAAAGTATGAGATAAAGAGTTCAAAAGGATGGTCATAAGGATGCTCAAGGAACTCAAGCACAAAGAACTGAAAGAGAACTACAACAGTATGAGAAAGGAAATCGGAACTATAAACAAGAACTAGGAAGAAGTGAAGATGCAATTTCTGAAATAAGAAACAGACTAGAAGGAATTACAAGCAGAATGAATGAAGCAGAAGACTAAATTAGTAAGCTGTAAGCTAGGTAAAAAGAAATACCCAGGTAGAGCAGATGCATAAACAACAGACTTAAAATATGTGAAGATAGCTTAAGGTAACTGGAATATAACATTAAATGCAACAACATTCAAATCATAGGAATAGCAAAAGGAGAAGAATAAAAACAAGGGGTAAAAACCCTGTTTGAAAAAATAATGACAAAACTTTTTGACCTTGGGAAGGGGAAAAACCACACAAGTTCAGGAAGCACAGAGGGTACCAATCAAGATGAACCCAAAGAGGCATACTTCAAGACATACCATAATTAAAATGCCAAGTTTTAAAGACAAAGGGAGAATCTTAAAAGCAGCAAGAGAGAAATAAGAAGTAACACACAAAGGACCTCCGGTAAAGCTACTAGCTGATTTGTCAACAGAAACACTGCAATCCAGGAGAGAATGGCGAGAAATATTCCGAGTAATGAAAAGCAAAGGCCTACGACCTAGACTACTCTACCCGGTGACGTTCTCCAGTAAAATGGAGGGAGAAATAAGGAGTTTCCCAGACAACAGAAGGCTAAAAGTATACACCTCCACGAACCATCACTACAAGATATGCTAAAGGGACTGCTATAAAAAGAGGAAGGAAAAGAGTGAGAGAGCAACGCAGATACAAAAGGGGAAAGATGAATATGTACTTATCAATAATAATCTTTAATGTTAATATATTCAATGCTCCAATAAAAAGACATAGGGTAGCTGAATGGATAAGAAAACATGAGCCACACATATGCTGCCTAGAAGAGACCCACCTCAGAAAAAAAAGACCTACACAGACTGAAAATGAAGGGTTCCAAGAAAATATTCCAAGATAATGGACAGGAAAAAGAAGCTGGTGTAGTAATACTTATACTAGACAAAATAGACTTCAAACAAAAGCCATAAAAAGAGACACTGAAAGATACTTCATAATACTCAAGGGGAGAATCTACCAAGCAGACATAAACATTGTTAACATATATGTACCCAACACAGGAGCACCAAATATATCCAGAAAATCTTATAGGACTTCAAGAAAGATATAGATAGCAACACACTTATACTATAGGATTTTAAAACCCCACTGTCAAACATGGATAGATTTTCCAACAAAATATCAACAAGGACATTGCGACATTGAACAATGCTCTAGATTAAATAGACTTAACAGATATATATAGAACCTATATCCCAAAGAAACAAAGTACACATCCTTTTCCAAGGCTTTTTCCATTCTTTGGAATATTTCTACTCGAAATGTTACGTGGAATATTTTGAAAGACCATATGATAGGACACAGAACAAGCCTCAACAAATTCAAGACAATTGAAACCATATCAAGCATTTCTGACCACAAGGGCCTGAAACTATAAACCAACCTCAAGGAAAAAACTAAAAAACACTCAAATTTGTGGAGATTGAATAGCATGCTATTAAACAATGAATGGGTTAATAATGAGACCAAAGAAGAAATCAAAACATTTCTGGAAACAAATGAAAATGAACACAGGATACTCCAAAACTTATAGAACAGAGCAAAGGTAGTCCTAAGAGGTATGTACATAGTGATATAGACCTACTTAAGAAAGATAGAAATATTTCAAATAAACAACACAACCCTACATCTACAAAACTGAAGGAAAAACAAGAAACAAAGCCTAGAACAAGTACAAGGAAGGAAATAACTAACATCAGAGAAGAATTAAATGACATATAGACTTAAAGAACAATTGCAGTATTATAAATCCAGGAACTTTTTCTCTGAAATGATAAAAAATTGAGAAGGCTTTAAGCAGACTCATCAAGGAAAAAAGAGAGGATTCAAATAAACACAATCAGAAATGAAATAGGAGAGATTACAACTGATACCACAGAAATACAAAGGATTGTAAGAAATTACTAGGAACAAACATATGCCAAGATATATTAAAACCTGGGTGAAGCAGACAAATTTCTAGAAAAATGTAATCTTCCAAAGCTTAATAAAGAAGAAGCAGAAAGCCTGAATAGACCTATAACTGCTGATGAAATCAAAAGCAGTAATCAAAAAAACTTCCATCACACTAAAGCCCTGAACTGGATGGTTTCACAGGAGAATTTTACAAAACATATAAGAAAGAGTTAATCCCTCTTCTCAGATTATTCCAAAATATCCAGAAGAGGGAAGATTCCCCAACTTTTTTAGAAAGGCATCCTCATCCTAATTTCAAAATGAGATAAAGACACAACAAAGAAAGATATCTGAAGGCCAATGCCACTGATGAATATAGATGCTAAAATCCTAAACAAAATATTGGTAAACTGCATGTAGCAAACCATTAAAAATATCATATTCCTTGCATTCGTGGGGTTCATCCCAGGGATGCAAGGATGGTACAATATTCACAAATAAATACACATAATACATCACATTACAAAGGAAAAACAAAAATCATACAATCATATCAATAGATGTGGAAAAAGCATTTGATAAGGTACAACATCCATTTATGAAAAAAAAAAAAACACTCAACAAAGTGTTTAGTGTAAATAGGAGGAGCATTCCTTAACATAACAAAGGCTGTATGTGAGAAACCTACAGCAAACATCATACTCAATGGAAAAAAATTAAAAGTGTTCCCACTAGGATCAGGAATAAGACAAGGATGTTCACTCCCACCACTTCTATTCAAAATAGTATTGGAAGTCCAAGCAACAGCAATCAGATAAGAAAAAGAAACAAAGGCATTCAAATTCAAAAGGAGGAAGCAAAATAATTGCAGATGATATGATAGTGTACATGGAAAATCCTATAGACTCCACCAAAAAACTCCTTGATCTTATAAGTGAATTTGGAAAAATGGCAGAATACAAAGTCAATATTCAGAAATCAAAGGCATTTTTGTACACCAAGAATGAAATAGCAGAAACAGAAATCAGGAAAAATATTTCATTTGATATAGCAACAAGAAATATAAAGTACCTAAGAATAAACCTAATCAAGGATGTAAAAGACCTGTACTCAGCCAACTGCACAACACTGAAGAAAGAAATTAAGGAAGACACAGACAAATGGAAGCATATACCATGTTCATGATTGGAAGAATTAACGTCATCACAATGTTCATACTACCCAAAGCAATTTATAGATTCAATTCAATCCCTATTAAAACACCAATGACATATTTCACAGATCTAGAACAAACACTTCAAAAATTTATATGGAAGAATAAATGACCCCAAATAGCTGCAGCAATTTTGAGAAAGAGGGACAAAGTAGGAGGGATCACATACCTGATATCAAACACTATTACAAGGCCATGGTAATCAAAAGAGCTTGGTGCTGTCATAAGAACAGACATATGGACCAATGGAACAGAATAGAGAGCCCAAAAATAAACCCAAGTCTCTATGGTCAATTAATATTTGACCAAGTTGGCAGCAGCATAAAATGCAGCAAAAATAGCCTCTTCAACAAATGGTGTTGGGAAAGCTGAACAGCTACATGCAGAAAAATGAAACTTGATCTTGTACTTACACCATACACAAAAATAAATTCAAGGTGGGAAAAAGACTTAAATGTAAGTGGCAACACCATAAAACTCCTTCAGGAGAACATAGGCAGGAAAATCTCAGATATTCCACACAGTGATATTTTCACCAATATGTCCCCTAGAGCAAGGCACATAAATGAAAGAATAAACAAATGGGATCTCATCAAAATAAAAAGCTTCTGCACAGCTAAAGAAAACAGCATTAGCCCTTGCTGGCGTAGCTCAGTGGATTGAGCGCGGGCTGCGAACCAAAGCATCACAGGTTCGATTCTCAGTCAGGGCACATGCCTGGGTTGCAGGCCAGGTCTCCAGTGGGGGCCATGTGAGAGGCAACCACACATTGATGTTTCTCTCTCTCTTTCTCCCTCCATTCCCCTCTCTAAAAAAATAAATAAGTAAAATCTTAAAAAAAATGAAAAAAGAAAACAGCATTAAAATGAAAAGAGGACCAACTATATGGGAAAACATATTTGCCTATGATACCTCGGTCAAGGTGTTGATCTTTAAAGTACGTAAAGAATTCACGTGACTCTACTCTAGAAAGACAACCAATCTAATTAAAAAATGGGCAAAGAACTTGAACAGGAACTCCTCCAAGGAGGACATACAGAGGGCCCAGAGCTATATGAAAGGATGCTCAGAATCACTAACCATCAGAGACAGGCTAAGTACAACCACATTGAGATACCACTTCACACTGGTCAGAATGGCCATCATAAGTCAACAAACAACAAATGCTGGTGAGGTTGTGAAGAAAAGGGAACCCTTGTGCACTCTTGGTGGGAATGTAGACTGGTGCAGCCACTGTGGAAAACAGTATGGAATTTCCTCAGAAATCTAATAATAGAACTGCCTTTTGACCCAGCAATACCACTTTAGGACTTATACCATGAGAATCCTGAAACACCAATTCAAAAAGCGCCTATATAACCCAAAGTTCATAGCAGCACAATTTATAATAGCCAAGTGTTGGAAGAAACCTTACCACCCACCAGTAAATGAGTGGATAAAAAATCTGTGGCACATTTACACAATGGAATACTACACAGCATAAAGTAAGAGCTCCTACCCATCACAATAACATGGGTAGATTTGAGAGCATTGTGATAAGTGAAATAAGCCAGGTAGTGAAAGGCAAATACCAAATCATCTCATCTATAAGTGGAACCTAATGAAGAAACCAAATAGCAAGCAAAATATAAGCAGAAACATTGAAATAAAGAACAAAGTGACAGTAACCAGAGGGGAGTGGGTAGAGGGATAATGATGGGGAAAGGAGGAAGGGTCATCAAGGAACATGTATGAAGGACACATGTGCAAAGGCAAAGGGGGTAATTTTGTGAGTGGTAGGTGGAGAAGGGTGGTGTGGGAGGGGAGTGGTAAGGGGAAACTGTAGACAACTCTACTTAACACTAAAAAGTAAATAAATGTGAATAAACATTAAAATAAAAGGTTAAAAGAACTCCATTTATTAGTTTACCTTTTTGGTTTCACTTATCTGGGTTTATTTTTGAAATAAAAGTTTCTCATTCTATTTTTATTTTAGACAAAGTAATCCATTTTATAATAATTGTTCACTTGTACTAGTTTTTCTTATACAACATGAATGCGTCCTGTGTTTTTACACTTATTTCTTCAAATACATGGATTCACCCACGATCTCCTTCTCTTTAGTCTCTGCTCTTGCTTGTACACATGATTTTTTAACTATTCCTTATGCATAAAACATTGTGGGGTCCCTATTGTTTCTCTATATCACCCTTTAGTTTTCTACAGTCCTTGCAGACAAATGATGTTCACCACTGATAAGTTTAATTATAAAATGATATAAAAATGTCCCCTTTAAATGTTTTTTCTTTCTCTTTTCTTCCTAATCAAAAGGTTCAAAAGGGTACAACTAAAGGCAGTGAATGCCAATTGAGTATTTTTCAGAAAACTGTTATTTAACTAGCTAGGTTGAAATAGAACACTCAGGTTAAGGTAAAAGTGATGTCTTGCTTTTTTGCATGTTGAATATTTTTCTGTTAGAGAATTTGTAGGTAAGGCATTACTTTAAAATATCTAAAATTACCTTTCCCTGTTATTTCATAAATAAAGCATTTCATTTGTGCATTTTAATGATGTTTTAAAATTGTTTCTCATTCTTTAGCATCACCGTGTGATCCCACTTTTATCCTGGGCTGTGCCCCCTGCAATGTGATATGCTCCATTATTTTCCAGAATCGTTTTGATTATAAAGATCATAATTTTCTAACCATTGTGGAAGGGTTTGAGGAGAATGCTAAGATTCTTAGCACTCCATGGATATGGGTGAGTCCAAGATTGTTTCTCCCCAAGGCCTCCTTTATGCTTTTACCAATGTACTAATTTCAATATTAGCCAAATGGTGAAGTGAGGGTGGACACCACAGTCCTTCCCAGAACTCATCATCATAAAATGTTCATCTGGGAAATTTGGCCAAACCTTTTAATGATAGACCAGAAAAGGCATTTCCAGAATACAGAACTGGAATTCAATCCCATAGACCATTTCCAGTGGTTTTGCTACTAAATGCCAAAGCCCAATTTCCCATAAAGTACTTTGTTAACTTCCCCAAAACATGGCTGTAGCATTAAATGGACTTCTCATTTCTTCAAAGGCTTCCATTACCCTCAAGTCTTGTCATCTAATCAACACTTAGTGACTTCTTTAGAAAATTAGCTGTCAGAAACATATAAAATTAGGAAGGAAGAGAATATCTCCTTCAAGAAGGGAGTATAGTTTGGACCACAGATGCTGCTAGTGAACACAAACTGCAGGAGGAGTATTTGATGCTTCACTTGGCATCCTGACAATTATTGTGGGAAAACCAAATGATTCGTTACATGTTGTATGAACCATAAACAAATATTACAATTTTACTTTGTGCTTAGATGCTGCGTTCTCCAGTCTACATAAAAAATGATGATGTCATCTTAGAGACGTCACTTAACAGCTCTGGTGCACAATTATTTTATATGTAAAATGTTGAATCATGTTTCATGGTCTCGTCAGCATCCTCCCAGTTCTAACTACTGATTTGATGTCTGAGGCTACTGGAAAGAAATAGAAATATCAGGGTTTACTTTTGTGTGCTCTATCAGGCTTCCCTAACTCTCTTCACTTTTGCTATCATCTACAAAATATTAATCATAGTATTTTATGCCACCCCATATTTCAAGACTACAGGGAAGAATTGATGTAAAAAGTGAGAAAACATATACAGAAGTTTTTATTTGATTTATTTGTTTTATTTTAAAGAGTTTATTTTTTGCCCTGCCTAGTGTGGCTCAGTTGGTTGGGCATCATCCCTCAAAGTGAAAGGTTGCTGGTCAGATTCCCAGTCAGGGCACATGCCTGGGTTGCAGGGTCAGTCCCTGGTCAGGTGTTTTTATAATATAAACACACCGTATGAGTATAGGAATGACTATCATCTTTGATCCTCAGTCAGAATTTTCTCCCTCAATGTAGAAATAAACCTATCAATGTAGAAAATTACTTACTTATAAAATAATAATTCCCCTCAAGACAAAGACCACATTTCATTAATAGAGTACCATTTATAACCAGGGCTTATGATATGGTATATGTCTTCATTAAATGTTTCTTATCTAATACACTATTGTTTTCTCTTCTAGCTCTGCAATAATTTCCCTATTCTCCTTGACTATTTCCCAGGAAGTCATAACAAATATTTAGAAAATATTGCTAATTTAAGAAGATATATTATGGAGAAAGCAAAAGAACATCAAGCATCCCTGGACGTTAACAATCCTCAGGACTTTATTGATTATTTCCTGATCAAAATGGACCAGGTAAACAGTTTTCAAGAGATCACTTATTTTGATTGTGCCTCTTGTGGTTCATTGAATATTTTTTTGTATTTACCAGTGATATTTCAATGGTTAAGCAAGCAATCCTGTCAAGCATTTTAAGGACATAAAGTGTGTATGAATCTACACTAAGCATTATGGAAAATACAATATTAAATAGTGAAATAAAAAGCAAATTGTTAACTAACTGGACTACATTAGTCCTGTTTTGAGGTACTAATAATCTACCTGAGGGGAGACAGAGTGACACCTCAGGACACATGGAAACAATTACAAACATATTAAAAAATACACAATGGCATAATATGAAAACATACATTATCATTACATACAATGTATAAGAGAATGAAAAAGACTGGCTTAGCCTGCTGGGTTTCCTGCCTATCCAGTGATTGGAAGCAAATCTTCATAAATTTACAGTGAAGGAGAGAGGTGCAGAAGTTGTTGTGAGAAAGAGGTGGATGGAAGAGAGAAGCCTCATAGAGTGCAAAATAGAAAGAATTGGTATAGGATTGGAAGTGGAGGTTGATATTGGTAAGCATGAGTTTTATACCATTTGTTGAAAAGACTATTTTTCCCACATGTGTTGCCTTTGCACCCTCATCAAATATGAATTGACTGAAAATGTGAGGGTGTATTTCTTTGATATCAATTCTAATCCAATAATATCTGTGTGGCATTATTCTAATGCCAGTAACACACCTTCTGATAGTGTTAATTACTAGATTTTTAGTGAGTTTTGAAATTGATATTGTGAGTCTTTTAACATTGTTATTGTTTTTCAAGATTCTTTTGGCTATTTTAGGTCCTCTGAATTTCCATATGAATTTTAGGATAAATATGTCAGGTTCTGCAAAGAAGTCAGTGGGACTCTGGTAGGGATTGCATTAAATTTGTACATCATTCATAGAATAATACCATTTTAAGAACTGAAGTGAAATTCACATACCCTGCAATTTACCATTTTACAGTATACAGTTTAGTGGTATTTAAGTACATTCCTTGATATTAGATAACCACTAGCTTTCTCTAATTTCAAAACATTTCCATTACTCTGAAAAAACTGGATGATTCATTAAATGATCTCTCCCCATTTATTCTACTCCATCTCCTGTTAACCTGTAATCTGCTCTGTCTTTTAGAGGTTCATCAAGTTGTGGTATGTATTTTTAGTGGCTGAATAATATTCCATTTTATGGACATATCATACTTTATTTTTTCATCATCTATTGATAGACATTTGTATTGTGTCTACCTTTGGCTCTTATGAATAATGATGCTATAAAACTTTCTGTACAAGTTTCTTCATGTATGTGTTTTCATTTCTGTTGGGTACATTCCTAGGAGAGGAGTTAATGGGACATATGGTAATTTTATGTCTAACATTTGAGGAACAGCCAAACTTTTCCTCAGTGACTGCAACATTTACATTCCCACTGGCAGTGTCTGAACAAGGTACCTATTTTCCCACACAGTGGCCAATATTTATTTTCTATTTTTTGGCAATTATTAAAGCTATTCTAGTCAATATAAATATGTAACTTTGGTTTTGATTTGCATTTCCTTGATGACCAATGATGTTGAACATATTTTCATGTGGTGTTCCCCATTTGTCCATCTTCTTTGGAAAAATGTCATTCAAGTCCTTTGCCTCTTAAACATTGTGTTGCTTGTCTTTGTTGTACAGCTGTAAGAGTTGTTGGTATATTTTAGGCATTAAACCTTTATACAGATGTGAAAGGCAAATATTTTCTCCCATTATGTAGCTTGTCACTCAACATTCTTGATTATATCCTTTGATGCTCAACCCTTTTTAAAAAATATATTTTATTCATTATGTTATTACAGTTGCCCCATTCCCCCCTTCACTCCCCTCCACCCTGCACACCCTCTCCCACCCACATTTCTCCCCTTTAGTTCATGTCCATGTGTCATAAGTTCTTTAGTTTTTACATTTCCCATATTATTCTTACCCTCCCCCTGTCTATTTTCTACCTTCCATCTATGCTACTTATTCTCTGGACCTTTTTCTCCTCTCTCCTCCTCCCATCCCCCTGTTGCTAACCCTCCATGTGATCTCCATTTCTGTGGTTATGTTCCTGTTCTAGTTGATTGCTTACTTTGTTTTTGTTTTTGTTTTAGGTGTGGTTGTTAATAATTGTGAGTTTGCTGTCATTTTACTATACATGCTTTTTATCTTCTTTTTCTTAGATAAGTCCCTTTAATATTTCATAAAATAAGGGCTTGTTGATGATGAACTCCTTTAATTTGACCTTATCTGAGAAGCACTTTATCTGCCCTTCCATTCTAAATGAAAGCTTTGCTGGATAGAACAATCTGGGATGTAGGTCCTTGTCTTTCATGATTTGGAATACTTCTTTTCAGCCCCTTCTTGCCTGTAAGGTCTCTTTTGAGAAATCAGCTGAGAGTCTGATGGAAACTCCTTTGTAGGTTACTGTCCCCTTATTGATGCACAACCTTTTTTATTTTGATAGATTCTGGTTTAAATATTTTTTCTTTTTTTTCTCTGGTGTCAAATCTAAGAATTGATTTCCAAGGATGAATTTGTGAAGATTTTCCCATTTTCTTCAAAGAGTTTTATAGGTTTTGTTCTCATATTTAATTTTTTAATTTATTTTGAGTTCTATTTTTCATTTGGAGTGAAGCAGAGATCTAACTTCATCCATTTTCATGTGGTTATCCACTTCTTCTAGCACAATTTGTTGAAGAGCATCTTCTTATGAACTAAATAGCCTTGGTACCCTGTTGAAAATAAATAGGCTAACAGTCTGTTGGTTTATATAAAGATTTTAATTGTATTCCATCAGTCTTGTTTTCTGATTTTTTTTTTGCCAGAAATGTATTGCTTTGATTATGGTAGCTTTGCAGTAATTTTCAAATTGGGAAGTTGTGACCTCCTCTGCAGTTCCATGTGAATTAGGAGGATAGGCTTTTCCATTACTACAAAAACACATTTGGTATTTTGATGGGTTTCATTGTACCTTTATATTGCTTCAGGGACTATTACCATTTTATCAATGTTGAATCTTCTAATATTTATATGTGGGCTGGTTTTTCATTTATTTATTTATTTTGATTAACAATGACTTTAGTTTTCAGTGTACAGGCCTTTCACCTCTTTACCTATTTCTACCAATTAAGATTGTGTTTGTCTACAAATAAAAGAAAACATTTTAACCATGGCTTTACCAAATAGAGGGTTCATTCACCTCCCATAAAAGGAGTCTTGTGATGTGTCAGTGGAGGGATGTACAGAAACCCCAAAACTTCAGAGTCAAATAGTTTGCATTTCTCTTCTCCCACACTTAGTCGATAGGCCACACTTAATGATTGGATCTTCTCACCCCAGGATGCTATTTACCATTTCCTTCACACCTTTGTTATGAGGAGAAAGGAGGAGGTAGAAGAAATGACATCAATAGGCTTCTGCTTATATCTCAGTGGTTAAAACTATGTGGCATGACTAATTCCACCTGCAAATGAGGCAATGTATGGGATGACATTCAGGCAAGTGAGGGATAAGGCAGTAGAAAATGATGTTTGCATCAAATAATTTATAGTCTCTTGGCAAACCCTGTAGAAGTCTTTTTTCTAAAATTACACCTTGCAGTTAATATGTTGCCTTCACTTTATATCAATGTGAGTTGTTTTGGATTAACTGTAACTCTGACAAGTGAATTAGTGCAATAATTTAATCACATTGTTCCTAGGAAAAGCACAACCCACAGTCGGTGTTTACTTTGGAAAACTTGGCAGTCACTGTATCTGATTTTTTTGGAGCTGGAACAGAGACAACAAGTACTACCATTAGATACTGTCTGCTACTCCTGCTGAAGCACCCAGAAGTCTTAGGTATGCTGGACTTGGCAGGAGGAGTGAATTTCAGAATGGGAGGAGGGGTGGCGCTAGTGCATTGTATCTTGCTTGTCTTAGAGAAGAGTCATCACTAAAATTTCTGTTTGCCCTGATTAATTTAAAGGTTTAAAGAAGAGATAATAATGGGACATCTTTCTATAATACAGGCAGATGACTGAGAGGAGTGAAGACATGGTGGGCAGTAGCAGAAGCAGTAAAGCAGAGTCTGGCTTTCACAGGAGGTTATTTGTGGCAGGTACAGCCAGCATGTATTGACCTGACACTGCATACTAGTTTTATTATAAATAGGTGGGTCACTTTGAACAGCAGGTGTATCATTGCAGAAATCTCTCCTCTTTCTGAAAATGTAGGGTTCTAATGGGAAATCTTACTGAAGCATAAGTTAAAAATCTTAGAGATTTAATGAGGCTGCCTGAGGCAATTTACACAGTATAGAAAGTGTTCTAAAAATTCAGTTTCACAGGAAATGTGTTACTATTCCAGCTTAAGATGTTTTATGAAGGAATTTTGTTATTTTAGAAGTCTGTTTCCAGAAAGGTAGTGATGCAAATTAAAACCACAAAGAGATCCCACTTCATACTGGTGAGAATGGCCATCATAAACAAAACAACAAACAACAAGTGTTGGCGAGATTGTGAAGAAAAAGGGACCCTCAGGCACTGTTGGTGGGATTGCAGACTGGTGCAACCACTATGGAAAATAGTATGGCATTTTCTCAGAAAATGAAAAATAGATCTGATTTTTGACCCAGCAATTCCACTGCTAGGACAATGTCCTAAGAACCCTGAAACACCAATCTGAAATAACCTACGCACCCCAATGTTCATAGCAGCACAATTTACAATAGTCAAGTGTTGGAAGCAACCTAGATACCCATCAGTAAATAAATGGATCAAAAAACTATGGTACATTTACACAATGCAATTCTATGCAGCAGAAAGAAAGAAGGAGCTCCTACCCTTTGCAACAGCATGGATGAAACTGGAAAGCATTATGCTAAGCGAAATGAACCAGGCAGTGGAAGACAAATACCATATGATCTCACCTTTAACAGGAACCTAAACAACAAAACAAAGAAGCAAGCAAAATATAACCAAAGACACTGAAATAGAGGACAGGCTGACAGTGACCAGAGGGGAGAGGAGAGGGAATTTCAGGGGAAAGGGGGAAGGGTTTACAAGAACATGTATAAAGGACAAATGGACAAAAACTAGGGGGAGGGTAGAAATGGAGGAGGAGGTGAGGAGGACTGGGGAGGTGGGCTGGGATGGGAGTAAAAGACAGAAAACTGTGCTTGAACAACAATTTAAATAAAAAAAGAAGAATGATTCAAAATAAATAAATGAATGAAAACAAAGGAACAAACAAAAAAAGAATTTTGGAAGAAGTGTCAATAATTCGATCTTTTACAAAGCAGTGTATGTCAGAAATTTACCTTTAGGTCTGTCTGAACTGGGACCCTACAAGCTGCACGTGTCCCAGGATTGCTGTGAATGCAGCCTAACACAAAGTCATAAATTTACTTAAAACCCTTCTTTTTGCTCATCAGTTTTCATTGGTGTTTGTGTATTTAATGTGTGGTCCAAGACAACTCTTCTTCTTCTAGTGTGGCCCAGAGACACCAAAAGTTTGGATACCCTTGCAAAAGTTATGGTTGTGCGTAGTGTTTTAGAAACATAATTATTTTGTACTGTGTCAAATTCCCACTAAGATGATTGTAATCAATTACAAATGAGAATTAGTCTTTTAAATCTGGATAAGAGGCAGTCAGGAAATAGCCAACAAATCCCAACAAATTTCTGAAACACAGACAGCATACTGAGAGGAGATCATGAACTCGATAGAGAGGATAAAATTATAACCTCAGTGTCAGAAGAAGTTACATGATGAGGAAAAGATATTTGTGTATCCCTACATCCCTGTACATTTTGGTGTTTAGAAGTACCAAGTGTCAAAGAAGGTAGAGGTATAAACCAGCTGAAAAAGATAGTTCTCCTTGCCCTGGGCCCCTTGGATGGCTTTTTAAAAATGGTTTTACTCTGATATAATTGACAATCAATGTATTACATGTATTTAAAGTGTATAGTTAGATGGATTTTGACATTAATCAAGCTTACCAATCAGCCACAAAAGTGTCCACTCACCCTTGGAAGTCCTTCCTCCTACCGCTCTCCTTCCCCTGACAACCCCATGGGTTTTTTTTTTTCTATTACTATAGATTGGTTTGGATTTTTTGAAGTTTTTTGTTTTTAATTTTAATTGTTGTTCAGGTACAGTTTTCTGCCTTTTACCACCATCCCAGCCCACCCCACCCCACAGGCCTCCCCACCTCCCTCCAGTTCCCCCCCTCTCTGTTATTGTCCAGGTGTCCTTCATACTTGTTCCTGCAAACCCTTTCCCTTTCCCCCTGAATTCCTTCCCCTCTCCATAAAACTGGAAAGCATTATGCTAAGCAAAATAAGCCAGGTGGTGAAAGACAAATACCATATAATCTCACCTTTAACAGGAATTTAATAAACAAAACAAAACAAACAAGTAAAATATAACAAAAGACACTGAAATTGACAGCTTTTTTTAATGAAATAACTGCTTTAGCCCAACAGATTGAGGGAAGTTTACTCTATGGAGAAATGGAACCTGAGAGGCCCTCCACTCAGGGACATTGGACAAGGACAGGGAAAGAGTGAGGTGTAGGGCTGAAAAGAAAGGTTAGATAACAATCTTTTTCTTGAGTTAAGAGACTCTTAACTTCTTTCTCCATCCTGTTTCCTGAAATTCAGCAGCCAGTTTAAAAAACAAACAAACAAAAACCTCCAGAAAATGAACAGCTCTGGAGGAAAGACTTCTGTAGTTTGTTATGTGGATAGAAAGTTCTCTTGAAACATGGATCAGCATGAGTGAAAAAAAAAAAAACTATCTAATACAAGAAACATGATCATTGAATTTCAGAACACCAGGATTAAGAAGAAAATCGCAAAAGCTTCCAGAGAGCTGCATCATGTCATATGTAAGGATAAACATTCACAATGCCATCAGTATTCTAAAGAGCAGCTGTCAAATTATGTATTAAAGGGTATATTCTCAGACCTGTACATTTGACAGAAACTTTGCTCACTCTTTTCCCTTTTTTGTCCAAATGTCTTATATCATGTTAGAAGCCATGGGCTCAGGAATCAGGAAGACTCAAAGGGGAAGGAAGTCAATTGGGGGATTGTTAGACACCAGGCCTGGAAAATATCCACTTCAAAATGATTAGGGGAATGACACAAGTGTGAGAAGGGATACCAAGAAGAATAAAAGCGATTGATTACCAGTGATTTCTTTTTCTGCATTTTATTTATTTATTTCAGAAATTATTGTGTTCAATTACAGTTGATTGCATTTTCTCCCCACCACTTCTCCCAGCCCAGCTAAACCCACCTCCCTTCCTTGCTTCCACCTTCAGCCTTGGTTTTGCCCATGTGTCCTTTATAGTAGTTCCTGAAAACCCTTCTCCCCACTGCCCCTTCCCCTCTCCCCTCTGGCTATTGTTAGATTGTTCTTCATTTCAATGTCTCTGGTTATATTTTGCTTGCTTTTTTCTTTTCTTGATTATGTTGCAGTTAAAGGTGAGGTCATATGGTATTTGTCCCTCACTGCCTGGCTGATTTCACTTAGCACAATGCTCTCCAGTGCCATCCATGCTGTTGCAAAGGGGAGGAGCTCCTTCTTTCTCTCTGCTGCATAGAATTCCATTGTGTGAAGGTACCATAGTTTTTGATCCATTCATTTGCTGATGGGCACTTAGGTCGCTTCCAGCACCTGGCTATGATCTCCAAAATATATAAAGAACTCACAGGACTCCACTCCAGGAAGATAAAAAACCCAATTAAAAAATGGGAGCCCTGACTGGCGTAGCTCAGTGGATTGAGTGCGGGCTGCGAACCAAAGTGTTGCAGGTTCGATTCCCAGTCAGGGTACATGCCTGGGTTGCAGGCCATGACCCCCAGCAACCGCACATTGATGTTTCTCTCTCTCCATCTGCCTCCCTTCCCTCTCTAAAAATAAATAAATAAAAATTTTAGAAAATGGGCAAAAGACTTGAACAGACACTTCTTCAAGGGGGCCATACAGAGGGCCCAGAGACATATGGAAAGATGCTCAGCATCACTAGCCATCAGAGAGATGCAAACTAAAACCACAATGAGACCACTTCACACCAGTGAGAATGGCCATCATAAATAAAACAACAAACAAATGTTGGAGAAGATGTGGAGAAAAGGGAACCCTAGTGTACTGTTGGTGGGAATGCAGACTGGTGTAGGTACTGTGGAAAACAGTATGGAATTTCCTCAGAAAAATAAAAATGGGACTGCCTTTTGACCCAGCAATTCCACTGCTGGGATTACACCCTAAGAGCCCTGAAACACCAATCCAAAACAACCTAAGCACCCCAATGTTCGGAGATTTCTTTTTCTTTTTCTTTTTTTTTTAAGAGAGGGAGAGAGACATCAGTGTGTGGTTGCCTCTTGCTTGTCCCCCTACTGGGGAACTAGCCCACAACCCAGGCATGTGCCCTAACTGAGAATTGAACTGGCCACTCTTCTGTTCACAGGCCTGCGCTCAATCCACTGAGCTGCATCAGCCAGGGCCAGAGATTTCTTAATACTGTAATTATTATTAGGAGTTAGAAACACTGACCTCAGTAGTTAGAAATAATTAAAATTGAGATACAGGAAATTATGAATTGAATAAAAGAATCTTGGTTAAGTCCAAGAAAGTACCAAAAGTGAAACAAAATTATAGATTGTTTATGTAGACAGAATGTTGTTAAAATGTAACCTAACTGGTTGGGGGGAGTGTAGTAAGGAAAATTGCATGCATGTCTGTATTTTGCATGAGGTGGGGTTGGAGGTAAATTCTCACCTTCCATACCAGGAAATCAGATATAGCCTAAAAATAGGTGAGTAAGAAATAGAAAGAGTGAATCATTGTTCTGAAATTGAGAATGCATTTCAGGAGAAATAGGTAGAGTGTTCAATTGGTCACACTGTCAAGTTGGAGGATGAAGAGAGTACCATTACAAATTGTATAAACAACACAAAACACACATGCACACAAAACATACATTATAATTTAATTATTCAACCCACACATTATTTTATAGAAAATTCATATTTGAATTCCTATTTTTTTTTCTGCAAGGATGTGATTTGTCCTATTTTAATGGATGGAACTGGAGAGCACTATGCTAAGTGAAATAAGCCAGACAATGAAAGACAAATACCATATGATCTCACTTTTAAGTGGAACCTAATCTACAAAACAAACAAGCAAGCAAAATATAACCAGAAACATTGACATTAAGAATAAATGAACAGTAACAAGAGGGGAAATGGGAAGGGATAATGGGGGGAAAAGAATGAAGCGTTTTCAGCAACAACTATAAAGAACACGTGGACAAAACCAAGGGGGGAGTGGAATCAGGGGAGGGAGGTGGGGATAACTGGTGGCGGGGAGTGATGGGGGGAAAAGGCAGACAACTGTACTTGAACAACAATAAAATAAAATAAAAGAATTCAAAAAATTATTTTGTTGTTCAAATACAGTTGTCTCCAATTGTATTTCTGTTTTAAAAGATTTTACTGATTTGTTTTTAGAGAGAGGGGAAAGAAGGAGATAAGCAAGGGGGAGAAACATGGATTTGTGAGAGAAATATCAGTCAGCTGCCTCTTGCCTGCTCCCCAACCAGGGACCTGGACCACAACCCAAACATATGCCCTGTCCAGGAATCAAACTTGCAACCTTTCATTTTGCAGGATGATGCTCAACCAACTGAGCCATGACATTCTGGGCAAGAACTGTGTTTTCTTGACTTATGTTCTGTGTATATTTTGTAACATTTCATCATTTCTGTTTATATTATCACGTATGCTGATATATAGGTATGGGTGATGTATCTTAAGCCTAGCTTGTAGGAGAGTCACATGCATCTACTCCAGCAATTATTTCTCTTTGTCTAGGTGTATTTTGGGGCATATGACTGGTGTTTGTAATAATGTCTAGACACGTTGGTAGTGCTTCATGTTCCTTGGATCATCATGTAATTCTGGTATGCATTTTTCTCTTTTTGCATCAGTTTTGCTTGTGTCTTACAGCTAAGGTCCGAGAAGAGATTGACCGTGTGGTTGGCAGAGACCGGAGCCCCTGCATGCAGGACAGGAGTCACATGCCCTACTTGGATGCTGTGGTGCATGAAACCCAGAGATACATTGACCTCATCCCCAGTGTGCCCCATGCGGTGACTTGTGACATTAAATTCAGAAACTACCTCATCCCCAAGGTAAGATTTGTTTCTCTTATACTGACTTCAGTGGTCTTGAAGTTCCCATTTTCACAGTATGGGTTTTGTCCTCCACCAACAAAGGTGAGAGAAGTGCAAAAATCAGACATGTAGCTGCTTGATGGACGCTGTGGTTTCCAGTTTAAATTATACACATTTATAACAGGTTTGGACATCTGGCACTGTAGGTCTTCCAAATTTGTTCTGCTTCTTTTTAAAAATCTATTCATCTTTAGAGAGGCAGGAAGGGAGGGAGAAAGAGAAGGAGAGAAACATGGATGTGAGTGAGGAATATGGGTTGATTGGCTCTCTTACATGCCCTCACCGAGGGACCAAATCTGCAACCCAGGCATGTGCCCTGACCAAGAATCGAACCAGGGAACATTTTTTGGTGGAACTATGCTCAACCCAATGAGGCACACCAGTCAGGGCTGTTCCACTTCTTTCACATTGTTTGGCTAATCTTAGATATTTACATTTCCTAACCAATATTAGCATCTATTTGTCAATTTACCAAAACAATCTGCTGTGATGTTAGATTAGTTTGGCAAGTCTTAACATCATGGCACATTGACTCTTTCAATTAGTAGACATGCTATATGCTCATGGTATAATCCTCAACAAAACATTAGCAAACCAGATTTGACAATACATCAAAAAATCATACACCCTGATCAAATAGGTTTTATACAGGGATGCAAGGATGGTACAATGCGTGCAAACCAAAGAATGTGATACATAACATAAACAAAATGAAGGTCAGAAAGGCATGATTACATCAATAAATGTGGAAAAACATTTGATAAAATTCAGCACATAGTTATGATATAAACCCTCAGCAAAGTGGATAGAGACGAAGGATACCTCAACATAATAAAGGCCGTATATGAAAAACCTACTGTCAACATAATACTCTATGGGCAAAAGCTAAAAGCATTTCCCTTAAGATCAGGAACAATACAGGGGTGTCTGCAATCACTGTTCTTATATCATTAATAAATCAACAAACAAGTGCTGGTGAGGATGTAGAGAAAAGGGGAAACTTTCAAACAGTAGGTGTGCTGTAGGGGCCAGTGGCACAGCCTCTCTTATCACCCAAGCTGAGTAACTGAGGTGTGCTCTTTGTGCAAGCTGAGTGCACCCTCCTCCATATCAATTTTTTACATCCATTGGAATAGTTGGATATTGGCCTCACTTTCCCCACTCAATGTACATATTCTAAGTATACATACTCAACTGTATTTGATTTGATACTTTTTTTCAGGACTTCTGTATTTATATTGATAAGACATTTTTGATCTATAGATTTTCCTCTTCAAAATGTTCTTGTAATATTTTTGATATAAGGTAATGTTGGCCTCATAAAAGTGGTGAGAAATGTGCTATAATGTGGGTTTATTTTGATTGTCTTCTTGTCTTCTTCTTGTGGCCACCTAGCCATGTCCTTGAAATGCATGGCTTACTATTTGTCAATGTCTAAGACTATCAGCAGAACACTCTGTAATGATATGAGATTGATTTGTGCTTTTTTTGTTCTATCTGAAGAATATTTTGGAGAAAGGGTCTTAAGTATTTACCATTATCTATTTCTACAACTTTATAGTAGTAGTACTTACATTTTGATTATTTGATACATTAAGGTAAAATTGTACTTATGTTGTGTAGCGCTTGTCATGCTTTCTTTATCTCTTTATGAATATCCAATTATTTGAGCAACACTTGATCAAAACATACTGACTTTTGTAATTTTTTATCTTATTTTTTATTTTTAAGTATGTTTTATTCATTACACTATTACAGTTTTCCCATTTCCCCCTGTTTACCCCTCCTCCACCCTGTACCCCCCAACCCTCCAGCATTCCACTACCTTAGTTCATGTCCATGGGTTGTACATATAAGTTCTTTGAATTCTCTGTTTCCTATACCATTCTTAACCTCTCCTCATCTATTTTATGCCTACGCAATTACGATTCTTACTCCCTGTACAGTTCCCACCATATTCTTTTTTTCCCCTTCTCTACTGAAAACCCTCCATGTGATGTTCATTTCTCTAATTCTGTTCCTGTTCTAGTTGTTTTCTCAGTTTTTGTTTGGTTGTTCTTCTCTTTTTTAGGTTCAGTTGTTGATAGTTGTGAGTTTGTTGTCATTTGACTGTTCATGGTTTTTGATCTTCTTCAATTTCTTCGATAAGTCCCTTTAACACATCATGTAATAAGGGCTGGTGATGATGACCTCCTTTAACTTTACCTTTTCTATGAACATATCATCTGTGCATCCATTGTAAATGATAGCTTTGCTGAATAGAGTAATCTTGGATGTAGGTCCTTGCCTTTCATGACTTCAAATGCTTCTTTCCAGCCCCTTCTTGCCTGTAAGGTTTCTTTTGAGAAATGAGCTGAAAGTCTTATGGGAACTCCTTTGTAGGGAACTGTCTCCTTTTCTCTTGCTGTTTTTAAGATTCTCTTTTATCTTTAATTTCGGGTAATTTAATGATGTTGTGTCTTGGTGTGTGCTTCCTTGGGTCCAATTTCTTTGGGACTCCCTGGGCTTCCAGGACTTTCTGGAAATCTATTTCCTTTGTGAGATTGGGGAAATTTCCCTTAATTATTTGTTCAAATAAGTGTTCAACTTCTTGCTCTTGTTCATTTCCTTCTGGCACCCCTGTGATTCACATATTGGAACATTTAAAGTTGTCCCAGATGTTCCTAAGCCTCTCCTCATCTTTTCAAATTGTTTCTTCATTCTGTTCTGATTGAATGTTTCTTTCTTCCTTTTGTTCCAGATCATTGACTTGAGTCCCAGTTTCTTTCACATCACTGTTGATTCCCTGATATTTTCCTTTATTTCACTTTGGGTAGCTTTCATTTGTTCCTTCATTTTGGGACTGAGGTCAATCAATTCTCTGAGCATCTTGATTAACAGTGTTTTGAATTCTGCATCAGAGAGGTTGGCTATCTCCTTATTGCTCTGCTGTTTTTCTGGAGTTTTGAACTGTTCTTTCATTTGAGCCACATTTCTTTGTCTCAGCACACCTGATATGTTATGAGAGGGTGGGGCCTTAGATATTCTCCAGGGCAGGGCAACCCTCTTTGCATTGTTGTGCTGTCTTGTCTGTAGGGGAGGGGTTAGAAGGAAAAATGTGGCTCTCTTGCTCGGCTCTACCCCCACTTCCCAATGAACTCTCATGTGAGACTGGGAGTTTTTCCCAGTGTGGCAACCCCCACTGGAGTTTACAGCTACCTTTGAGTCTTAATTTACCATTCAGCAAGTCCTGCCTAACTCACACAGTCTGCTGCCTTGCTTCAGGACCTTTCAGCCAGCCTTGCCTGCGCAGTCCATAGCCTTGGCGTGGGTATTCTCTACCTGCCCAGCTGCCTGTCTCCCTCCTACTGGTCTGGTTGAATGTTTCTTTAATTCCTTCATTGTTGGAGTTCTATGCAATTTGATTTTATAGCACTTCTGGTTGTTTATTGTTTTTAGATTGGTTGTTATCCTCCTTTTGGTTGTGCAAGGAAGTGAAGAGTTTCTACCTATGCCTCCATCTTGGCTGGAACTCTGTGTTTTTTGTATCTTAAAGAAATATTTCAAGCCTTGGCCAGTGTAGCTCAGTGGATTGAGCATGGGCTGCGAACCAAAGTGTCGCAGGTTCAATTCCCAGTCAGGGTACATGCCTGGGTTGCAGACCACAGCCCCCAGCAACCTCACACTGATGTTTCTCTCTCTCTCTTTCTCCCTCCCTTTCCTCTCTAAAAATAAATAAATAAAATCTTAAAAAAAGAAATATTTCATTTATTATTTCTTGAAAAATATGCAGGGCAGCCCTGGCTGGGTGGCTCAGTTGGTTGAAGCATTGTCCTGTACACCATGAGGTTGTGGGTTCAGTTCTTAGTCAAGGCATATCCTTGGGTTGCAGATTCATCCCCATTCAGGGCATATATGGGAACAGCCAATCAATGTTTCTCCCTTACATCAATATCTCTGTCTCCCTCTCTCTCTCTCTCTCTCTCTTTATCTCTCACCTCCCCTTCCTCTTTCTCTAAAAATAATGTAAAAATTTCCTGATGTGAGGATTGAAAATACACACACACACACACACACACACACACACACACACGTATACACAGAAGGTAGTAATTTTCAAACTAGAGTTATAGAACTATTACATGATAAATGTAGAAGATGAAATTTTCCCCCAACTTTGAATAAATTTTTTTAAATGTAACAACCTACATGTATAGGGATTTCTGGTCAAGATGGTGGCATAGATAGACATAGCTCACCTCTTAGCACAACCACATCAAAATTACAACTAAAATATAGAACAACCATTACTCAGAACCATCTTAAATCAAGTTGAATGGAGTCTGACAACTACAGAATTAAATAAACTGCATTCACTAAGACTGCTAAGAGGGGAAAAGACACAGAATGGGCTGGTCTCTTACCCACAAGTGGTGGATATAAATTTGAGAGGGGCATCTCAGGAGTGAGCCAACCCAGCCCCACACCAGGCCTCCAACCTAGGGCTACACTGTCAGGAATATAAGTCCCCACACTTCTGGCTGCAAAAATAAGGGAGGGATAGAGGCAGTGGAAAAAGTTTCTGGAGCTCCAAGAAGTTCCTCTTAAAAAACCCCACATACGAACTTGCGTACTCATTCTCATTCCTCTGAGTTTCAGCACTAGGGTGGCAGCTTGAAGGGCACTAGGGGCATACTGGGAGAGTGTGAAGTGTCTGGCATCAATGTGAGGAAACACCATGGTTCCTTTTCTGAGCCCTCTTGCCACAGTGCCATGCAGCTGGCAGGATGCTGCCATATCTGAGACTCCATCATTCTGGGTAACACTGTTTGACCTGCCTTGGAGATCCCCAGAGACTCCTCCCTACACAATTTGCAAGCCCACCCAAGCTGCTTTTCCATGTGACTGGCTGGTCTTGGCTCATACTGCACACTTCCTAAATGCTATCATATAAGGAATAGCTGGCTTCACAGAGCTCCAGGGTAGGCATTAGCAGCAGCCAGTCTAGATTCACAGCTTGGCTTTACCTGGGAATCTCCATGTCCAACACAGGTAGCAGACATCTCAGATGCTTTATAGCTCAGGAAGGGCAGCCCTGAACAAGACACAGGTAGGGGATGACTTTAGCCTCTACCGCCTGGGAAACCACATGGCCAGCTCACCCAATGGACATCAACAGACCACAAAGGAGCACCGTCACCATTCCCCTGCACAGCTGACCCTCAACAGAGGAAAAGAGTTCAGTGGAAAGTGGTCACAGCCAATCCCTACAGCTGAATGGCCTGAGTAAGTCTCCCTCATTGATCTTCCAACAGCAACCAAGGCTCAAATACAAGAGAGGATTACTCAGCCTACCTGAAAGGAACCCCTCAAATACCCAGCTTGGGTGATAGGGGAAGTTGTGCCACTGGACCTTACAGGACACCTACTACATTACATATATTACCAAGATATGAGTCAAAGCACCTCTGCCTAATACATAGAAACAAACAGAGGGAGACTGACAAAATGAGGAGACAAAGAAACATGGCACAGGAGAAAGAACAGATTAAAACTACAGAAAAAGAGATAAACAAAATGGAGATAAGCAATCTATCAGATGCAGAATTCAAAACACTGGTTATAAGGATGATCAAGGAACTTAGTGAGGACCCCGAAAACATAATAAAGATCCAGTGATAAATGAAGAATACACCAACTGAAATGATGAACACTTTACAGGGAAACAACAGTAAAGTATATGAAGTCAAGAATCAAATCAAGGATATGGAACATAAGGAAGCAATAAACAACCAGTCAGAACAAAAAGAAGAAAAAAGAATCATCCCCAAAAGAGGACAGTATAAGAAACCTCAAGATGTCCAACATCATATCATATGGGTGGCCAGAGGAGAAGAGCAAGAGTGAGAAATTGGAAGTCATTTGAAACAATAATGAAAGAAAACTTTCCTAATTTGGTGAAGGAAACAGACAGACAAGTCCAGGAAGTCCCAAACAACTTGTACCCAAAGGCCCACTCTAAGACTCATCATAATTAAAATGCCAAGGATTAAAGACAAAGAGAGACTCTTAAGAGCAGCAAGAGTAAAGCAGAGAGTTACCAACAAAGGAGATTCCATGAGACTGTCTGATGATTTCTCTATGCAGGCAAGAAGGGGCTGGCAAGAGGTATTCAAAGTGATAAAAAAGCAAAGACCTACAACCAAGATCACTCTATCCAGCAAAGATATCATTTAGCATCAAAGGGCAGGTAAAGTGCTTCCCAGACAAGATAAGGCCAAAGGAATTCACCTGCAACATTATTACATCAAATGTTAAAGGGACTTATTTAAGAAAAGGAAGATCAAATCTATGAACATTAAAATGACAACAAACTCACAACTATCAACAACTGAATGTAAAAAGTAAAAACTAAAACCATGTAAACAATCACCCAGAACAGATTTATAATCATAGCTATGGGGATAATTTGGAGGGCTGTCAGATGGGACAGGGAAGGGGAAGAAAGGAAAAAATGGTGCAGCAATCAAGAAACATAATTAGTAGAAAGAAAATAGACAAGGATGTTAAGAATGTATGGGAAAGAAAGAAGCCAAAGAACTTACATGCACAACCCATGAACATGAGCTAATGGGGTGGGAGGTATCAATGGAGAGAAGGAGGGTACTGAGTGGAGGGGAGCAAAGAGTAAGAATTGGGATAACTCTCACAGCATTATCAGTACAATATACTTAGGATGATGCTGGCTCCATAAATAGAGTTTGAGAGCCTTTCTTCTGCTTGGAATTTTTTCAAATAGTCTGTGAAGAAAGGGGTTAGCTCTTCCTTAAATGTTTTGTAAAGTTCTCCTGTGAAACCGTCCAGTCCAGGGCTTTTGTGTGCTGTGAGTTTTTTTATTACTGTTTGACTTCACCAGCTGTTATCAGTATGTTCAGGCTTTTTTCTCTTCTTCATTCAGTATTGGAATATTGTACTTTTTTCAGAAATTTGTCCATTTCACCCAGGTTTTCAAGTCTTTTGGCATATAGTTGTTCACAGTAATTTCTTTACAATCTTTTGTATTTCTGTGGTATCAGTTGTAATCTCTCCTCTTTCATTTATGATTTTATTTATTTGTGTCCTTTCTCTTTTTCTTGATGAGTCTGCTTAAAGGCTTGTTGATTTTGTTGATCTTTTCAAAGAATCAGCTCCTGGGTTTATTGATCCTTAAAATTGTTCTTTTAGACTCTATGTCATTTAATTCTGCTCTGATCTTGCTTATTTCCTTGCTTCTACTTGCTCTGGGCTTTGTTTGTTCTTGTTTTTCCAGATCTTGTAGATGTAGGGTTAGGTTGTTTATTTCAAATGTTTCAATCCCACAGCAAGGGACATAAAAGAAAGAATAAAAATGGGACTTCATCAAAGGAAAAATCTTCTGCATGGCTAAAGAAAACATCAGCAAAACGAAAAGGGAACCAACTATATGGGAAAATATATTCAGAAATGATACTTCAGACAAGGGTTTGATCCCCAAAATATGTATAGAACCCATATGACTCCACTCTAGAAAACAATGAAATTAAAAAATGGGGCCCTGGCTGGCATGGCTCAGTGGATTGAGTGCTGGCTGCAAACCAAAGTGTTGCAGGTTCGATTCCCAGTCAGGGCACATGCCTGGGTTGCAGGCCACGTCCCCCAGCAACCATACATTGATGTTTTTCTCTCTCTCTTTCTCCCTCCCTTCCCTCTCTAAAAAATAAATAAATAAAATCTTTAAAAAAATAGGCAGAGGAACTGAACAGACACTTCTCCAAGGAGGACATACAGAGGGCCCAGAGACATCACAGAGATGTAAATTAAAACCACAAGGAGATACCACTTCACACCAGTCAGAATGGCCATTATAACCAAATCAACAAACAAGTGTTGGAGAGGATGTGAAGAAAAGGAAATCCTAGCACACTGTTGCTGGTAATGGAGACTAGTGCAGCTACTGTGGAAAACCATATGGAATTTCCTCAGAAAAGTGAAAATGGAACTGCCTTTTGACCTGGCAATTCCACTGCTGAGATTATATCCTAGGAACCCTGAAACACCCCTTCAAAAGAACCTTTACACTCCAATGTTCATAGCAGCACGACTTATATTAGCCAAGTGTTGGAAGCACCTAAGTGCACATCAGTAAATGAATGGATCAAAAACCTGTGGTACACTTACATGATGGCATACTATACAGCAGAAAGAAAGGAGTTCCTAACATTTGAAGAGAAGAGATTTTTAAAATTAGGTCAGATGTCTATTTTAAAATGCCTTATAAACAGATAACTCTAGGCATTTCAAGCTCCAGCAGAGACTTCCATTTTAAACTGTAATCCACGTATTATATGGGTGAATATTGAAGTGATAAAATAAAGTAGCAGGTGAGGACATGCACCAGTGTCAAAACATGGTGAAAAGCCAAATGAATTCAGGAGGTTGGATATCTAGGACTCATGGACTCAATTCTTCAAATGTGATTTTGTAATTTACTTTAGCAACATCACATCATGGACTTTTTAATTTTCTATATATATTTTTATTGTTGTCCAACTACAGTTGTCTCCATGTTCCTCCCACCCTCGATCCTACCCCTCTTTGGATTTATCCATGTGTCCTTTATACATGTTCCTTGATGACCCTTCTCTTTCATTCTCCTGTTATCCCCTCCCCCCACCCCTCGGGTTACTCTCAGTTTGTTCTTTATTTCAGTGTCTCTGGTTATATTTTACTTGCTTGTTTGTTTTGTTGATTAGGTTCCACTTATAGGTGAGATCATATGGTATTTGTCTTTCACCAACTGGGTTACTTCACTTAGCATAATGCTCTCCAATTCCATTCACCCTGTCATGAAGGGCAGGAGCTCCTTTCTTTTTGCTGCATACTTTTCCATTGTGTAAATTCAGCAGAGTTTTTTGATCCACTCGCTTACTCCAATTTCATGATCTACAGATGAAGAATCTTAGGTCCAAAGAAGGGCAGTAGCATTTTGAACCAGAGGGACTAAGTAGTAAACAGTTATCAGGTGAAGACTATTACTTGTTCTCTTCGGTTGAAAGTGCCACTGCCCTTCTTTGGACCTCAAATTCCTCACCCACAGATCCTAATTTTGCACTAACTGACTTGCAACCTTTCTTCTAGCTCCATGACTTTTTCATAACTCAGTTAATCTTCCCTTCTTTCCAGGGCACAACCATAGTAGCATCTTTGACTTCCGTAATGCATGATGACAAAGAATTCCCTAACCCAGAGAAGTTTGACCCCAGCCACTTCCTGGATGAGAGAGGCAACTTTAAGAAGAGTGACTACTTCATGCCTTTCTCAGCAGGTAATAAAAGTTTATTTTCTTTGGACAGGATATGTTTTGGGGATCAGTTGGAACTTGTGTAATGCTCACCATGGGACTGGTAGAATCGCTCACCCTGGGATTGGTAGAATTTCTCTTTGTCCATGATCAGAAGCCCCACTCCCAATGCCCATGAACTTCCCCTCCTCGTGGTACAGCCTCACTATTAGGCTGGATTGCTGGCGCTTTGCAGAGGTGACTCAGTTCTTCCAAATCAGAAATGAAATTGGAGTTTGGTACTGAAAACATAAGAGAAGTACATGCATCCCAAACAAAAAGAAGAGTGTTGTATAGAACTTGAATCTTCCTGGTGTGTTGGAGATTGATGAAGAGTAAATATACTTAGAGCAAGAACAGAGGCTGAGAAGAATGTGAAGAAAGTTCAAGAAATATCAGAGTAGAAACAGAAAGTACAACTAAAGTATGTGTGTTTCTACAAAAGGTTGATGGGAACTTGAAAGAGAAGTTAATACTGTGAAAAAACTGAATAAAATACTTGGCATAGTGCTGATACTCAATAAATATTTATTGAAAGAAGAGTACCTGTTAGGATAAGAAGTTAGGTGGATAGGATATATGTCCACCCTTTATCAATCTGTTTGTCCAGCTATTTTGCCTTCCATTCACCCATTCAACCATTAATCAAATAATTATTGCACATTCTCTTTCTGGCATCCAGAAAATAAGTGTTCAAGGAATTCTCTGTGTGTGTCTTATTTTCAGGAAAACGGACGTGTGCAGGAGAGGGCCTGGCCCGCATTGAGCTGTTTTTATTCCTGACCACCATTTTACAAAAATTTACCTTGAAATCCATGGTCGACCCAGAGGACATCGACATTACCCCAGTTTTCAATGGGTTTTTTTCTGTGCCACCTCCTTACCAGCTCTGTTTCCTTCCTGTGTGAAGGAAGAGCAGAACTTCTGGCTTCTGCTGTGCTGTCATCTATAACTCACACACCCCTGGGTGCTTTGTTCACTTCCTTCCCACTTCACTTCCTTCCCAGGAATGCCTTCTCTGACCTTCCCTCTCACATCCAACCTTCATTAAAGAGAATTTCCTGATTTCACTGCACAGATTTATCTGCTCTTCTTTATTTATTTATATAGACAGGGGAAGACAGGAAAAAAGAGAGGGAGAGAAACATCAATGTGTGAGAGAAACCTCAAGCGGTTGCCTCTCCCACATTCCCAACCTGGGACCTGGCTTGCAACCCAGGCATGTTTCATGACCAAGAAGTGAACCCATGGCCTTTTGGTTTGCAGAACAACATTCATCTCACTTAGCCACACCAGCCAGGGCTTTCTGTTATTCTTTGTATTCTGCTTCTCTCCCACTTCAGCTTCTTCTCAGTCACATAGGTATGATAATTACTGGAACAAGGATCAAATGAACCCATGAAGAGAGAGACTATTAATATTAAATGCTAACTCAAACATCTCTTGGATATTTGTGTGTCTGTATGGTTTTGTCTGTGGTCTGTAGGTGTATGTCTTGAGAGAATGAGAGAGAGAGAGAAAGAGAGAGAGAGAGAATCAGATAGAGAGAAGAAGAACAGTAGGTAGAACACAACTGGAGGAATCAGGGAATCATGGAGATCAAGGTTCATAAGAACAGTATATTGGCTTGTGTTCTTATGTGTCAACAAACTTTTCCCTTCTAAGGATCTACCTACTAAAATCAGGAGGATTTTATTTGATATCATTTCCTTGGTTGAAATGCTATCTAGGAGTAGAAGGAAGTGCATGAATTCAGTGTTTCTCAGTCATGAATCTGCAGTTGCAGAGAGTGGAAGAGGATGAAAACCTGGAGATTGGAGGAGAAGTTAACAATAAAATAGGATAGTTTTTGGTAATCTTTTTTCATCTCTTTAACAATACCTGTCTCAACTCATTTTTTGAACCATTTTCGGGAGCTTTCTAAAACAAAATAGTTTTATGTGTTAGTCAAATGAGGTTTGAATAATAAAAACTCAAAGAACATACACCTTTACCCTATTCAGAGGAATTGCTGGAGTTGGTAGGAGGAGAAAAGTGGGTATCAAGTAGGGCTTCAACTTCAAATGTTTTCTGATCCAAGCTTGTCCCCCCAGAGTCATCCTTGCACCACTGAAAGGGCTAATATGTAGAGAAGTATATAAGTGACTTATTGCTCAGGACCAATGGTGTGAACCTTAGCTTTCAGGAGACTGGCTGGGGTAACAGTAAAGCACAAGGCCCGAGTCAATATTTTTTCCCTAAACTGTTTTCTCCAAAAAAGACATTTGCATTTAGGATAGATTAACATTTTCATAAAATCACTGATAACCTTACTGCTCAGAGATAATAACAGTTATTATTTTAATATAGCTCTTTGTTTTTTTATTTACCATCATGCATAATATATGAACAAAATCTTAGTTATCAAGGTACTTTCACTTAATAGGGTATAAAGAGCCCTTGCATCCATTGTCCTATCACTTGAGGCTGATTCTCTGAAACAGTTGTTCCTTGGGAAAGAAGATGTCTTCCTTCTTCAGACTCCCTGCTGCCTGGGGTACTAGTTACCCAGAGCAAAATGGACATACATGATAGTCTTTTTGAAATGGCTAGTTAAGAAACAGCTAAAAAATTGTTAGCATTTTGGAGAGGGCTCTAGGAACCACAATTTTTTTTAGCTGGGAAAGCTTAAGCCTGAAGAAGGTTGAAAGAAGGGAATCATGATCATCACATATTCCCCACCTGGACTCCAAAGCTAGTAGTTGCACTGGAGCAGAGTCAACACCAGCTAATTTCTCCCACATTTGCTTGAATTCTCTCTAATTATATATATTTTATATATACATATCTGTATATACATAAATATAAATATGCAAACATTTGCATAAATTTACCATATATACTGTAACAAATAATATTATATAGTTATATGTAGTTACATATGTAATGATTTTGTTGAATTATTTGAATTGAACCATAACACTTCATCCACAGAGATTTCAGCATGAATCACTGAGAATGAGGACCTCCTCATAGTACCATATGACTATTGTAAAATAATTATTTTATTATGTTATCTATTATTTAGTCCTTATTCAAATTTCCTCAAATGTCCCAACATTGTCAAAGAATGCCTTTCAGCTCTATTTTATTTATCATAACTAGGTAAAAGGGGATGGTATATCCCCCCCCAGATTATTTCAGTCTTATTCTATTTTTTAATAGTTTATCAGAAAACAACTTGTCAACAGATGATTGGGCTCCTTACATCTCTAGGAAGAAGATAGCATGTGTGGACAGATAGGATGATTAAGCAGCCATTCATTTGGCCATTTTCACTGTATGTGATCATCTAATATTGTGTCTCTGCCTCTAATTCTAGTAGAAGCCAATAAGCCAAGGCCACTGTCAAATAATGAATTTTGGGCCCAGGATTCTCTTAGGAACACAAAGGGCAAGGATGTCATTTCCCCTTGGAGAATGGAGCCATCATTTGCAGAGTACACACCTAGTGTTCTGTGTAATGTCCCTCAATTTGTGTTTGCCTAATCATTTCCTCATTATTAAATTCTGGTCATACATTTCTGAGGGGAGTATCAGGTACATTGTGTTGTGCAGCCAGCAGAGAGGATCAAGAAGCACTTGATTTAAATTTGCCTGACTGTTGGTGATGTTTGCTTTGGTTAATGTTCTGTCCAGAAAAACATCAGTAATTCATGAGGAGAGCATTTGAGATGCTGTAAACATCCTGTATCACTGAAATTTTCCATCAATTTCAGAATTTATGAAAGAATCTGTCTAAATTAATTATTATTCCAATGGTGGCAAAATGGCTATTTTCTAACACTATTCCTTTTATGTATTTTTGCTGGCATTTAATGTAAAGAGTAGCTTTTCATTGTCCCCTCTTCTCTTTCTCACTGTATCTTATTTGATGGCCTATCAGTTGCAACTCTGTGGTAGCATAAAACGTGCCCCCTAAAAATGTCCACACTCTAACCCTCTAACTTGCATATGTTGTCTTAGGTAGCAAAAGGGATTTTGCCTTTGTGATGAAGGTTAGAGGTCTTGAAATAGGAAGATTATCCCAGATTCTCTTACCTAATTACCTGCATCTGTACAAGCAAGAAGCTTTCCTGACTCTGGGCAGACAGAGAAGATAGAAGAATGGCCACAGACGTGTGTCTTGAGAAAGACTTGCTCCTTCTTATTGCTGGATTGGTGGATGGAAAAGGTGGCCACAAGCCAAGGAATGTGGACAGTCTCTAGAAGCTTGAAAAGGCATAAACCAATGCAACCTTGCCAATAGTGTGCCTTTTAACCTAATGAGGTGTATGCTAGATTTCTGAAAAAACAGACTTGTAAGATAATAAATTTATATAATTTTAATCTGCTATATTTGTGGTAATTGTTGCAGCAACAATAGAAATCTGATACAAACATTTTTTTATTTGGAGGTTGCTAGAGGGAATATATATATATATATATATAAATTTATCACAGTCACCCTAAAACAATGTTATACTGCTTTCCAAATATTCTGAGATCCTTACCCAATATAGTTTTATTTTCCTGCCTCCAGCATTTGTGTTATTGTGACGTTTTTATAGCTCCATGTATTAGAGATCACACAATATGTAACACATTGTAATTGTTTGGCAGTAAGCAATTGCCTTTTTTAAAAAAATTTATTGTTGTTCAAGTACAGTTTTCTGCCTTTCCCTCCAACAGTCCCTACCTCCCACCCCTATTTCCAATCCTGCCATTGTTATTGTCCATGTGTCCTTTATAACTGTTCCTGCAAACCCTTCACCCTTTCCCCCCTATAATCCCATCCTCAATCACCTCTGGTCACTGTCAGCCTGTTTTTAATTTCAGTGTCTTTGGATATATTTTGCTTGCTTGTTTGTTTTGTTGATTAGGTTCCTGTTAAAGGTGAGATCATATGGTATTTGTCTTTCACCATCTGGCTTATTTCACTTAGCATAATGCTCCCCAGCTCCATCCATGCTGTACCAAAGGGTAGGAGCTCCTTCTTTCTTTCTGCTGCTAAGAATTCCATTGTGTGAATGCACCATAGTTTTTTGATCCATTCATTTACTGATGGGCACTTAGGTTGCTTCCAGCAATTGGCTATTGTAAATTGTCAACAAATGAAAAAAGCAAACAAAATTAACCAGAAACATAGAAATTAAGAACAATCTAACAATAGCCAGAGGGGAGGGGGGAGGGGACAGTAGGGAGAAGGGTTTTCAGGAACTACTATAAAGGATACATGGACAAAACCAAGGGGGAAAATGGAAGCATAAGAGGCAGGTGGGTTTGGCTGGGGTGAGGGGGATGGGTGGGGAGAAAATGCAGACAACTCTAATTGAACAACAATAAAATAATTTAAAAAATAAAATAAAATATGTAAGTGCTTTGGAAAAGAAAAATCCAAATTTTACAAAAATTTCTAGCAAACCAAGATAGAAAAGACCGCAACAACAAATATCAAAGGACATTAATATCTCAAAAGCTGAGGATACCAAGATTACACAAAGCCACAAAGGGATGCAGGGGTCCCATCTGTGAGGCCAAGGGCAGAAAACCACAGGAAGTATGAAAACCTAGGAAGACAATCCCCAATCTCTCCTCTTTCCAGGACACCTAGAGAAAAAATATGTTAATTTTGTTAAAGAAAGTCCATGTTTAAGACTCAGGACTGAGTCTTAGCACTGAGAGGCTAGGAAATTTCTGCTCAGATTCTGAAATAGCAGAAAAGAAAAGGAAGAAGAGATCATTGACATCAGGATGGTTTTACGTGACGGGAGAGAGGCTGTTCCTCTCAGCCCTACAGTCCAGGAGGATTACACTGAGGAGACTGCCCAGAATCAAACCCAGCATACTGTAGACTTTGAAAGGTCAACAATGGAGTTAGACCTTCTTTCCACACTCCAGCTCTGTCACTTACTGGCCTTTTGCTTTCGGACATGTTAATAAACATGCTTGTGCCTCAGTGTCCTCATCAGTTAAGTGGGGGTGAATTAAACTGTACTAATTTCACTGAATTAAAAGGACTGAGCAAATTGTTTTCATATGAGGACAGAGCCTACCACCTCATGAATACTTCAGAATTATGTGATTGTGAAAATTGTTTTTACCCTGCGCATATTTGTCCATTGTAAAAGTGTACCATAATGTACATTGCCCCTCCATTAGCACTTTAACTTTTTTCAAATCTGTTGTGAATAGTCATAAAATGAACACCCATATACATATTGATCCAGGTACACATTCAAGAATAGCCATCAAATAAATGCCTAAGGAACGGAATTGCTTGAAAGATGGGTGTGTGCAGTTACATTTTAACAGATATGATCAAACTGTCCTTTAAGGAGAATGCATGAATTCATATTCCCACAAACCATTCATTTTTCATTCATGTATTCAGGTAATCATTCATTTGTCAAGTATTTATTGAGCCTACATATGCCAGGCACTGCTCAAGTGATTGATATTTATTAGTGAACAAAACACATCCTTGTTCATCCTTGTTCACATAGATATAGGTTTTAGTGGATGGTAGGTACATACTAGTAATTCACTGTGATTTTACTATTACTTCCCACATAACTAAAAAAGTTGCATATCCTTTCTCCTATTTATTGTCCACTTGAAAACCCTCTTCTGTGAAGTAACTAGTCAAAGAGTTTGCCCATTTAAAATACTTGAGGTGTCTTTGTGGGATTGTTTTTTTAGTTCTTTGAAAAATCTGAATATAAGTCATTTCATGGATATATTCATTGCAAATACTTAGTGAGCATCGTCCCTTTTGATTATCTTAAATGGTATCTTGTGATGAATAGATAGAAGTTTAAATATTCATTTAAAGAAAGACCTGTTTGTTGATCTCTCATCATTAGTGCTTTTGTAGCCTAATTTTTCAGAAATATTTGCAGAGGTCTAAGTCATAAAGACATTGTCTTACATCTCACACTAGAGGCTTTATAGTTTTTCAAGAATGGGAAGAATTAGAAGAGACAGCTCAGAAATGCCATTCCTGCTGCTAAGAAAGAGGTGGATAACAGCTAAAACACTAGTTGTACAGCAGCTGCTTGTTCGGATAATGCTAGCAAAACTGGCTCAGTGGTTGGCAGCTTGTCCTTCTTCAGACTGGAATGAAACAGACTTCATAGGAGGGTGATACAGAGCCTATCCCACTGAGAAGTGGAGTGGTGTCGATGTCCTTTGGATCAACCACAGATTTCAAGGTAAAATGCTGTAATATGTGCGTCAGTAGTAAAAACAGCTCCATGCGGGCGAGGCCTTCTCCAGCACAAACTCTTTTTCCTAAAAATGACATGCAAATTAAATATTCATTTTATTTCTGTTCCTGAGTTAGCATACAGTCTTAAAAACATGGAATGACAACAGTGTGATAATTGTGGGGGGGAAGTGTGGGTGGAAGTGAAAGAAGGTATGGGGGATAAATGGTAATGGAAAAAATACAACAAAATACTAAGTATTGAAAATGGAATGAATAAAAAAGGTAAACATATTTTTTAAAGATTTTATTTATTTATTTTTAGAGACGGGAAGGGAGGGAGAAAGAAAGAAACATCAATGTGTGGTTGCCTCTCCAGCACACCCAACTGGAGACAGGGCCTGCAACCCAGGCATGTGCCCTGACTGAGAATTGAACTGGCAATCCTTTGGTTGGCAGGCCGGCTTCCAAAACACTGAGCTACAATGGCCAGGGCTATGAAAAGATGCTCAGCAGCACTAGCCATCAGAGAGATGCAAATTAAAACCACAATGAGATACTGCTTCACACCAGTGAGAATGGTCATAATAAACCAACAAACAACAAGTGTTGGAGAGGATGTGGAGTGAAGGAAACCCTAGTACACTGTTGGCAGGAATGAAGACTGCTGCAGCCACTGTGGCAAGCAGTATGGAATTTCCTCAGAAAACTAAAAATGGAACTGCTTTTTGACCCGGCTATTCCAGTGCTGGGATTATACCCTGAAATCCAATCTAAAAGAACCTATGCACCCCATGTTCATAGCAGCACAATTTACAATAGCCAAGTGCTGAAAGCAACCTAAGTGCCCATCAGTAAATGGTTGGATCAAAAAACTATGGTACAGTCACACAATAGAATTCTACATAGTAGAAAGAAAGAAGGAGCTTCTACCCTTTGTGACAGCATGGATGGAATTGGAGAGCATCATGCTAAGTGAAATAAGCCAAGTCATCAAAAACAAATACCATATGATCTCACCTTTAAGTGGGTCCCAATCAACAAAACAAACAAAGAAGCAAAATATAACCAGAGACATTGAAATTAAGAATAATCTGACAGTAACCAGAGTGGGGAGGTTGGAGGTGATAAATGGGGGAGAAAAGAGGAAAGTGTTTTCAGGAACAACTACAAAGGACACACAGACAAATCCAAAGGGGGGGGGGATGGAATCAGGAGAGGGAAGTGGGGATGGCTGGGGTGGGGTGTAAATGCAGACAAACTGCATTTGAACAACAATAAAATAATTATAGCAAATAAATAAATATATTAATGAAAGACTAATTAAACTGTTTTCTCCTATCTACACCCAGGCTGTGTTCTCTTAATTTCCTCAGCACATACTTTTAATAAATATATTTTATTGATTATACTCATAATTTTCCCCATTTTTTCTCCTTTGCCCCCTCCACCCAGTGCTCCCATTTGTTCCAGCAATCCCCCTCTCCTTAGTTCATGTCCAGGAGTCTTGCATATAAGTTCTTTGGCTACTCCATTACCTCTAATATTCTTAACATACCCCTATCTATTTTGCAGCTACCAATTTGAGTTTCCTAATCCCTGCACCTTTCCCCCATGTTTCCCCTTTCCCCTCCCAACTGATATTCCTCCAAATGATCTCCCTAGCTACGATTATGTCCCTGTCCTTCTTGTTTGCCTAGTTTTTTAAATTTTGGAATCAATTTTGATAGCTCTGAATTTATTGCCATTTTAATGTTCATTGTTTTGATCTTCTCTTTCTTACATAATTCCATTTAGCATTTCATGTAATAATGGTTTGGTGATGATGAACTCCTTTACTTTTACCTTGTCTGGGAACCATGTTATCTGCCCTTCAATTCCAAATGATGGCTCTGCTGGATAGAGTAATTTAGGCTGTAGGTCCTTGCTTTTCATCACATTCAACACTTTTTGCCAGTCCCTTCTAGCCTGCAAAGTTACTTTTGAGACCAGCTGACAGTCTTCTGGGAACTCCTTTGTAGGTAACTCTCTGCTTTTCTCTTTCTGCTTTTAAGATTCTCTCCTTTCCTTTAATCTCTGGCATTTTAATTATGATGTGTGTTGGTGTGGTCCTCTTTGGGTCCATCCTGTTTGGGACTTTCTGTGCTTCCTGAACTTAAATGTCTATCACCTTCACCAAATTAGGGAAGTTTCCTTTTATTGTTTTTTTTCAAACATGTTTCCATTGCTTGCTCTTCCTCTTCTCCTTCTGGTACCCCTGTGATTCAGATGTTGGTACATTTAAAGATGTCCCAGAGGTTCCTAAGCCTACCCTTGTTTTTCTGAATTCTTTTTTCTTCCTGTTGCTCTGATGGAATGCTTTTTCCTTCCTTGTGTTCCTAATCAATGATTTGATTCTCAGCTTCATCCTCTGCACTGTTGGTTCCCTGTAGATTTTGCTGTATTTCTAATGCCATGTTCATTTCTGGGTCTTTTTTATGCCAATGAGGTACCCAGTGAGTTCCTGGAGCATCCTGATAACCAGTGTTTTGAACTGTACATCTGAGAGTTTGCTCATCTCCATTTCATTTAGTTTTTATCTGGAGTTTTGTTCTGTTCTTTGATTCGAGCCATACTTCTTCATTTTGGCACTCTCCCAGTGTTTGTTTCTGTATATTAGATAGAACTGCTTTGACTCCCTGTCTTAGTGTGGGCTATGGTAGAAATGCTCACTTGTTAAGTTATATGGGACAGAGCCTTGCGTAATCGCAAGGGTGGGGCATCCCATGTCACTGCTCTGTTACTCTGCATGAGCATCGATGCACAGAGGTGGCAATACTGCTGCCTAGCCTCTGGAGTTTTGCGCAGGAGGAATCTGTCTCCCAGCACTTGCATTTCACTTTCTCCCCATATGTCACTGGTACCCTTCCAGCTGTTGCCCTTCTGCTGTATCCCAGAGTGGGTGTGTCTGTGTGAGTCTTAAGTCTGTTGAGTGCCCTTTAACAAGAGTGTCTTGAAAACCCTGCAGTTTCTTCTGCTGCACCCACCCCCACTAGTTTTCACAGCCAGAAGTTATGGGGTCTTATTTTCCTGGCACCAGGACACTGGGCTGTGTGGTTTGGACTGGGGCTGGAATACCTTGCTTCTGAGATATTCCTCCCATTTTTTATCCACCAAATGTGGATGTGGGACCACCCATTCCCATCTCCACTCCTCTCCATTCCACTCCAAGTGTACATGCCTCTCCATCTCCACACATCTCCTTGAGCCTCTCTGTTCCTCTCTGCATCTCCACCTTTCCTACCTGTGTGGATGAATGTGGCTTGTTAGATCCTTGGTTGTCAGACTTCCACAAAGCTTGATTTTCTGACAATTCTGGGTGATGTTTGTTTTGTCTAGTTGTATTTTGTCTAGTTGTCTAATTTAGCTGTATTTTTTACTATAGATGTGCATGAAGGCAAAGCATGTATAACTACGCCTCCATGTTGACTGGAGCACATATTTCTGTGTGCATGCTTTAGGAAAAAATCTTTTGTGTGCACCCACATTGGATTTACTTTGCTGAAGTCTTCATTGTGACATTTTTACATACACAAACATACACAGTCACCTTCCTTCCCTAGTTGGTACGAGAAACACATTATACTTTTCCATCTATCTCCAACCCAAGATTCATCAATAGGTATATTTCTCCTCATCTAGTTTCTAAAAGACAATTTTAACCTTGTTATGACCCTGACTTCAAAAATTTCAAGAGTTTATCACTGCCAAGTATAAGAAGAAACATCACAAACTAGTCACAAGCATAACTCTTCACTAATCCCCATTCAGACAGGATATTTCAATCTTATCTCAGATTCCACTCATTTTTCCAAGTGAAAATCTTCCTCTCTGCTCTGCCTGCTGTTATTCTTAATTTTTCTAGACCAGTTCAGATTTCATATATTGTACACAATCTTCCTTGATGTGCTCTTGATATGTATAACTCACTTGCTTATCTGATTTCTGCAACCATCATTAATGCTTCTAATATAGCACACTTCACAGGAAATTCTAATCATTCACTCTGGCTGGTGTGGCTCAGGTGGTGGGAGCATCAGCCTGTGAACCAAAAGTTCACAGGTTTTATTCCCCATCAGGGCACATGCCTTGGTTGGGGATTTGGTCCCTGCTTGAAGGCATCAGAAAGGCAATAGATTGATGTTTCTCTCTTATGTCAATGTTTCCCTCCCTCCCTCTCTCCCCGCTTTGTTTCTCACTAAAAAACAAGGAAAAAAATGTCCTCAGGTAAGGATTAAAAAATATATTAAAAATAAATTCTAATTATTCATCTGTCTAGAATTCTGCAATTTAAGTTTTTAAGGTGAGGCTTTATATCTAGTGATGACTATACCCACAGTGTCCAGACAAAAGCTAGCCTGCAGGTCTTATGATATGAATAGAAATCTTGAACAGGCTCGTTGTATAGGAAGAAAGATAAGGAGCATAGCAATGTCTAGCTTTAGGATCATCTCTTGGAATTGCTCATAATCTTGGGACAACAAAGCCAAGGGTTGATTGATACCTATTTTCTTAGCTTTCAATTAGATGCAAATCTATAATTTTTTTCTCTGTTTCAGTGACTTTTATGAGAAAGGCCCATCACCCTCTACTCTTCCCACTTTTTCTCCTTTGGAGTGTGCTGAATATTCTCTATTTCTCCATCCTTTCAGGTCCATTCTGTGCACGTTTGTCTTTCAAGCTTACTCTGTGTTCAGGAAGCTGATTTCTATGACCTGCATAAACCCAGAAGTTAGTTCCTTCTGGGCAATGAATGAACTTAGAGGATTAGATATGGAAATAGCCAGAATATTTATTTTTTGTAGTACCACCCTGTCAGGCCACAGTTTAGACAGTTGTTGTATTCCTCCACCTATAGACAGATCTATTATTGAGGCATCCCATCTCTCCTTCCTAAAGATCTATTTGGGTTCCAGTAACAGAGCCCTTTCTTCATTTCTTCCATCCTAGGATGGTAATGTCCTTCTGTAGGTGCTAGCCCTTGAGGACTTTAGCACACTGTTACTCCTTTTAATCCTCCCCACACCTCTGGAAACAGTCTTTTCATTAAACTTTCTTTAGTGGACCTTTTTGAGCATACCACCTATTTCTTCCCAGGACCCTGACTAATTAAAGGAAGATACTCACATGCTACTTCCTGTAAGAAAATTTCCCTCACCTTCCACCTATGTTGCCTTCTGCTCCACCCCACCAAAAGGCAAGATTCAGGAGCTCCTCTGCTTGAGCTCCCACAACAACTCCTCAATGACCACTTATCTCTCTGGGGTTACATTGCCTGTTAATTTGCCTTACTCTCTCTACATGATCTGTTTCTTACTCATGTTTTATCCTTGGATCTGAGCATGAGGCTGCCACATATAGGATCCTTAGCGAAGTGCATTGAATGAACTGGCTTCTAAGGGAAGGTGAGAAAAGTCTGGGTGCAATTGGACTTCTAGGGGAATCTCAGTGGGGGGTTGTGGGACAGAGCTCATGGAGCAGACTCCAATCCAAGGAGAAATAAGCTGGACTTTTGGGGTGGTGGCACTGGCCTCATGCAATTGTGCATTTGTCCAGGCCAGAGTAGCCTCTATGCGAAGCCTTCCCTCATCTCTTGTGCCCCTCATGTACAGATAAAAATGAAGCTTCCTTACCTGCTGAAAAAGGCATGAAGTAGTCACTCTTCTTAAAGTTGCCACTTTCATCGAGGAAGTGGCCGGGATCAAATTGATCTGGGTTGGGGAACTCTTTGTCATCATGCAGGACAGAAGTCAGAGATGTAAATATGGTTGTGCCCTGATACAAAGAGAAGCAGATAAACAGGGTTATAAAGAAAGTTATGGAGCCTGAAAAAAAACTAGTCCCTCATGTAATCCTCTTGTTTCATACATGAGGATATTGAGATACAAAAAGATAATTTATATATTTCATGTCAATGACCAAGCCTAACAAGTCTTATATCATGCCAGTTCAGGACACTGCTCTGACTCCGAGGCCATCCTCTTCAGTTTGAAGTCTAACGTCAGCACTTGCTTTTCAGAAAACTAAGGAAGCTCCCTGCAATTCATTGTTTGAAATAAAATGCTCTATTGTTTAAAAGTGCTGGTGTCACTGAAAATCCAGCTCATGCTCTTTGGAACCAAGTATGAGGTCTTTTTTCAGAACTCTACCTGAGTGGCTATCTTCTAGAAAACCCCTTATTTCCCAATCAAAATGAGAAACTGGTAAGTGTCCCCTCCCACTGCTTACTAGCTTCAATTGACTTGTTGCATATGTTCTTTCTTGAAATAACTGACAAGTAAGTGAAACAGATAGTTTAGGTGGTAAAGGGAGTATAAGAATCTGGCTAAGAGGTAAGAGTGATAAAACATACCCTGGAAAGCAGAGAAGTGAACAGCAGACTGGGCTGATGGGTAGGTGGACTGAACTAAAAATCCTGTGGGAATCTAAGCAGTATTATATTCATAAAATAGTATCCACAAACTAGAAGCAAAAGAGCATGTAGCCAGAGGGTGAGGTGCCTGATTTCTGAGTATGCGATACCTGTAGAAATTTAGGCAGTCTATAGTTCTACTACAGCAATTGTTAAAACCTGACATTCTTATGGAGGAGTGTAGATGGAATATCTCTCACCTTTGGAATAAAGTAGTCTCTGAACTCAATGTCCTGGCTCACCACATGGGGCAGGTTGTTAGGGATGAGGTCAATGTATCTCTGGATCTCATGCACCACAGCATCTGTGTAGGGCATGTGGCTCCTGTCTTGCATGCAGGGGCTCCGTTCTCTGCCAACCACACGGTCAATCTCTTCCTGGACTTTAGCTGGCAATGTAGGAATCAGAATTCATGTGAAATGCATAATATTTTAGAAGTGACCTTAATTTTGGTTTCTTGTGGTGGAGATGGGGAGAAGGGAAAATTACATATGGCTACCTCCACAAGGGGAAAAAAGAGACAGAATTTCAGCTTTAGGGGAAATTGGAATCTCATTAAATACTTAAATGTATGTACATGTAAAACACAATGGTACCTTGAAATTTAGTTGTCTACTCTGACTCTCTACTTTGTGTATTTTTTTTTTATACACTCAGAGGTCTGGGATCTTGAAGACTCACTACAAACCATGTAGTTTAATTTCTTTGCATGTATTGTTTTTATTTCCTTAAGTATGTAACTTCCAAGGTGCTATGAAGTACCCAGTACAGTAAATTCTTAATAAACAGAACAATTAAATAAAACATTTAGTTGATGCAGCAGTAGAAACAAGAAGGAAGTTAACATTTATTTAGCATGCAAAACTTGACACCATGCCACACTATATATTATATTACTTTATAATTTCTCAAAATAGTTCTATGTCTTGAGCATTAGTTTTTATATTTAAAACTGAGGAAACAGGTCCAGAAAAGTAAACATATTTCTTAAGGACATCCAGGTGTTATGTGGTCTCTCTCATTCCCAAATCCACAGTCTTAGAAAATGAATAAGATTACTGAAAGTAAGTCATGTTAGTGAATTATTTTTCTTTTATCTACAAAGTACCTCAGAGTAATCATACACAGTTTAATTAAGACTATTCATTAGTTCTAAACAAATTCTTATTAACTTTTCCTTTGTGGGAAAGACTGTGCATGTTAGGAATTATTTTCTTTTCCCTTAAAGATTTGAGGGACCTACATATGGAAGAGGTACATGAGGCTCTGGTTGCAGAGCTACTCAGTAGAGTCAGAATTGGAAGTCACTATTTTTAGAGACTGGAACCCATCTTCTCTAATACCAGATTGCTACTTCAGTCAAATGGGATTTATGTACCACCTGAAAATGGGTCTTTGAATGGAGTTTGTGGAAATTCTGTGTCTTATTAGCTTTAAGGAAGAAAAAGTTAGAAATTTTAGAGGAGTTTTAAACTTTGCCTTCTCAACTTGAGGGTCTGGAATTTTGTCCAGAAGAGGGTAACATACAAAGTGGTTAGGAACTGCATAAAAAATCATATTCTTAGTAAAGTGTCACATTAAGAAATGATGATGGGAAGAAAAAAAAAGACAATATAATGGGTCTGATGCAAGAAAAATCCCCAATGGTAAATGACAATGGGAGTGATGAGGAAATAGGACACAATGAGGGCTTTAAATGTTTGAGAGAAATATCATATAATTTGATGATTGTAAGCAATATAGGTCTTATAAGTGTTAGTGAAGCATTTTGACTAAAAGAATGTGTCACATGAAAGAAACACATCATCATCATATTCCATAATGTGTACCTGTGAAGGAACTTAGAGGCCATGCCTCTAAATTGCACCATGTGGAGAGCATTTCATTTATAAGGGAGGGCAGAGGACTTCACATGAAGTAGAAAAATCTGATGCTGATGTTATGGAGATAAGCTCATGAAATTTAATTACACTAAAAGTGTCAGAAACAGAAAATGATACAGTAATGAAGGAAATATCCTCTTAGATGAGTACTCAATAGAAATGAGGGAGAAAATAGGAAAGTTACATTTGTAAGAGAAGTCATGTTTGTGAGGAAAAAGTTATTTGTACAAAAAGGTATATTTAAAAATAATTTTTATTTAGCCCTGGCTGGTGTAGCTCAGTGGATTGAGTGCAGGCTGGGAACCAAAGTGTCCCAGGTTCGATTCCCAGCCAGGGTACATTCCTGGGTTGCAGGCCAGAACCCCCAGCAACCGCACATTGATGTGTGTGTGTGTGTGTGTGTCTCTCTCTCTCTTTCTCCCTCCCTTCCCTCTCTAAAAATAAATAAATAATATCTTTAAAAAATGTATACAATGATATATGGTAATTATAAAAAAATAATAATTCTTATTTGTGTATAACTTATTTTTAGAGCGTCTCTTTGGTAGAGAAAGATTATAATTCCGGAGGAAGGAAAATGGCATCGGAGTAGGAAGGAGCAGATTTGGCTTCCCTCTGCACACAGGAGAGAATCCTGGCCAATCTACAGAGTGGAAGAGCAAACAACCAACACACTTCAGCATATGTGAAAACAGGGGACCAAGGATTGTGGCAGAACCGAAAAACCAGTCTTTGAGAGGAGTGCTGCAACACGGTAGGGTTCCAGGGACCAGCTCAGGGATGGGGAGGTGGGGGGAGGGCTGCAGCCCCAGGCCCAGCGCCCACTGCTGGGTTTGCCACAGAGTCCTTAGGAGAGAGCCGGCACAATTGTTCCCTCCCCAGCAAAACAGGGTCTGAGTGGTACCGAGAGGAACCCAGTTACTAGCAAACACACAAGGGCTGTGAGCACCCTCAGAGTCTGTGGACACCATTGGGGTTAGATTGCACAACAGGCCCTGACCCCCACAGTCACTGGTCTAGCTGGAGAGTTGGGCTGCAGGAGAAGCCAGGCCACGGTGTGGAGCCGCAGGCGCTTGAATAGGAGGAATTTCTCAAGAGGAAGGAGTGAAAAGACAGACACTGGGGAATTCTCCTACAGCAATCGCCGGCCTTCCTAACACCCAGCCAGGCAGCATCCCAACTTTGCACAGAGCGTTGTGCTTCTGTGCAAAACCCTGCGCACCCCCATAGCACTGGGAAGGGTGAGGCCGTTGGCCAAGGGTGCACACACGCTCCAGCTCTTGCATGGGAGTGCATCTCCGCACCCCAGTCCACAGCAGTAACCCTGCAGAAAGACCTGATTCCCACACCCAGGGCGCAGGGCCCAAGAGCCACAATAGATCCCCAGACAGTGCGCGTGGCTGACCGAGTGCTGATAATGAAGGTAGAAAAGCCATACCAATCACCCCTCAGTCCGCGGCAGCAGGAAAGACCAGAAAAACTGGTTTGGCCACTTTGAATCCAAGAGACTTTTTAATTTTATTCTATTTTTTAAAAACAATTCTTAAATTTTTAATTTTCATTATTTTTATTCTCTTTTAATTTATTTTTTCTCTCTTTCCTGCTTTCTTGTTTTATTCCTTCTTCCTTTCTCTCCTCCAATTTTATCTCTTCTTCCTTCCTTCCTCTGCCTTTTTTATTTTTATTTTTTAAAAACCTACAAGTGGGACAAAAACCTGAATCTGTGAAAAGACAAGAGTTGAACCCAAAGAAGGGGAATCACAACAGCTGTGACAGTGAGACAAATTTCACTCTGCTATTAGAGAACCTGGAAGTTATTGCATATTTGTATTATTATTATTTTTCTGTTATTCTTAGATTTTTTAAGATAGTATTTTTGTATTCCTCTTTTTTCTGTATAGTATGCTTTGCTAGACTGGTATATTGTATCACCTGACAGGTTTCCCCTGATATCTCTTTTATAGTGTATTGCTAATGTACTGTCTTTCACCTCACCTGTGTCCCATTAGCACACTACTCAAGGTTCTATACTCCCTGTTCTTGTTATGTAGACCTCATAGATTCTGTCATATGATTGTTGGTCTAATATTATTGTAAATAATTGCTGTTTCATGCAATTGTAAATACTTTACAACACCCCACCCAGAACCTAGCCCACTTCAAGATTTCCTGAACTCTATTACTGTAGTGGTTAACTCTAGTCTCTCACACACTACACATTACTATCCTTTGCTCTCACCTTACCTCAGAATCTGACCTCCCACAACCTCACTGCTTTCTAGATCCAACTCACAATCCTTCCTTCCACAACAAGAGTCTTATTTTCTTTTCTTCTTTTCTAAAAATCAGCTAGTTGGGTAGAAGATCATGGTCAACACTATACATAGTCAAAGGATCTCCTATCTCTTCTCTACTGGCTGATACTGTAAATATCATAGAATACTCTCTTGCTGTTTTACACCATTTTTCCTCCCCCCTTCAACTGATCACAAAAAAGAGTAGGTGGAAGCGGTGAACACCAGGATATCCACTGGAAGAGGAAACCCAACAACAAAGGAACCACTAACAGATAACAACAGAAGAAGGTGAAGGAGGGAGTGGGAACCACACAAACCTCAATCCAGGACCTATCTGGAAATACAACTAAACAGTAGAGACAGTACCCAGTACAAACAACTGAACAAGAGCAAGAGAGAATCCTCAAAACCTTATACACATAAAAGAACCAGCTTCAACACAACCTGCCCTCACCAGCACAACAAAATACAAGAGGTGGTGGACAGAGTGACCCTCATTTAACCAGCTGGTGGGAAGGAACCACCAAAGCAAGACCCAACAACAATCAAAACCCAAAGACAAACACAGAGCCAACTTAAAGGATAGTCCAAGACCAGTGAGCTTGGGAGATCAAGGAGACTGCACCACTGAATCTCAAAGGTAGTCTACCACAGAAGTTCACACCACAAACCCAGGGAGCCAGAACAGATCAATTTAAGAAGCTGAGGCTAACAAGAAGAGTCTCACAAACAATGGGAAGACAAAGAAACAATCCCCAAATGAAAGGAAAGGAGGAAGTCTCAGGAAGAATGCTAAATGAAATACAGACAACTCAACTATCAGATATTGAGTTCAAAGTAACGAATGTCAGGAAGCTCAATAAGCTCACAATGAGCTACCAGAAACTACAGGGAAGCTACAATGAGCTCACTGCAAACTATATCAAGATGAAAAAGGAAATAGAAACTATCAACAAGGGCCAAGAGGAAATGAAGAATACAATTTCTGAACTGAAGAACACAGTAGAAGGAATGAAAAGCAGGACTGACTGGAAGAGCAGAAGACTGGATCAGCAAGCTAGAGGACAAAGTAGAAGAAATCACCCAGAGGGAGCAACAAAAGGAAAAGAGGCTCAAAAAGAATGAAGAGGGGTTAAGAGAAATGCAAGACAATATAAAACCTAATAATATCAATATAATAGGGACACCAGAAGGAGAAGAGGAAGAGCAAGGGATAGAAAACCTATTTGAAAAAGTAATGATGGAAAACTTCCCTAATTTGATGAGAGAAAAAGTCACACAAATCCAGGAAACACAGAGAGCCCCAATCAAGAGGAACCCAAAGAGGCCCACCTCAAGACACACCATAATTAAAATGGCAAAATTTCAAGACAAAGAGAGAATCTTAAAGGCAGCAAGGGAAAAACAGGAAGTACCATACAAGGGAGCTCCAATAAGGTTAGCAGCTGACTTCTCAATGGAAACACGCCAAGCCAGAAGAGAATGGCAAAAAATATTCCAGGTAATGAGAACCAGAGGTCTCCAACCAAGGCTAATTTACCCACCAGGGCTCTCAATCAAGATAGAAGGTGAAATAAGAAGCTTCCCAGATAAAAGAAGTGTAAAAGAATACACCTCCACCAAACCAGCTCTGCAAGAGATGCTAAAGGCCCTGTTTTAAGGAAAAGAGAGAGAGAGAGAGGAACACAGGTATGAAAATGGCAATAAATAAGTATCTATCAGTAATAACCTTAAATGTAAATGGATTAAATGCTCTAATCAAAAGACATAGAATAGCTGAATGGATATGAAAGAATGACCCACACATATGTTGCCTACAAGAGACCCACCTCAGGATTAAAGACCTGCACAGGCTGAAAGCGAAGGGCTGGAAACAAATTTTTCAAGCAAACAGACAGGAAAAAAAAAGCTGGGGTAGTAATACTCATATCAGACAAAATAGACTTCAAAAGAGGGGCCATAAAAAGAGATCCAGAAGGTCACTTCATAATACTCAGGGGAAGAATGCACCAAGAAGACTTAAACATTGTAAATATATATACACCCAACATAGGAGCACCCAAATACATAAAGAAAATGTTAGAGGACTTCAAGAAAGATATTGACAGCAACAAAATTATAGCAGGGGAATTTAACACCCCACTGTCAAAAATGGACAGATCTTCCAAACAAAATATCTACAAAGATATTGTAGCATTGAACAATACCCTAGAGGAAATGGACTTAACTGATATATATAGAACCCTTCATCCCAAAGAAATAAAATACACATTTTTTCCCAATGCACATGCAACATTTTCAAAGATAGACCACAGGATAGCACACAAAGCAAGTCTCAAAAAATTAAAAAAAAAATGGAAATTATACCAAGAATTTTCTCTGACTACAAAGGACTGAAACTAGAAACCAACCCCCAAGGGAAGAAACCCAAAACACTCAAAATCATGGAGATTGAATAGCATACTATTAAATAATCAATGGGTAAAGAATAAAATAAAGGGAGAAATCAAAAATTTTCTGGAAACAAACAAAAATGAACTCACAACAACCCAAAACTTTTGGGACACAGCCAAGACAGTCCTGAGAGGGAAGTTCATAGTGATACAGGCCTACCTAAAAAAGACAGAAACAGCCCTGGCTGGCGTAGCTCAGTGGATTGAGCATGGGCTGTGAACCAAAGTGTCGCAGGTTCGATTCCCAGTCAGGGTACCTGCCTGGGTTGCAGGCCATGACCCGCAGCAACCACACATTGATGTTTCTCTCTCTCTTCCTCCTTCCCTTCCCTTTCTAAAACATAAATAAATAAAATCTTTAAAAAAATGACAGAAACAGTTCAAACAAACAACCTAACCGTATGTCTACAAGAACTTGAGGAACAACAACAAAGAGCCCAGAGCAAGCAGAAGGAAGGAAATAACCAAGATCAGAGCAGAATTAAATGACATAGAAACTAAAAGCACAATTCTAAGGATCAATGAATCCAGGAGCTGGTTCTTTGAAAAGATAAATAAAATCGACAAGCCTTTAAGCAGGCTCATCAAGAAAAAAAGAGAAAGGATCCAAATGAACACAATTAGAAATGAAAGAGCAGGGATTACAACGGACACCACAGAAATACAAAGGATTGTAAGAAATTACTATGAAGAACCATATGCTAAGAAATTTGAAAACCTAGGTGAGATGGACAAATTTCTAGAAAAGTATAATCTTCCAAAACTCAATAAAAAAAGAAGCAGAAAGCCTGAACAAACGAATAACAGAGATGAAATTGAAGCAGTAATCAAGAAAATTCCCGACACACAAAAGTCCGGGTCCAGATGGTTTCACAGGAGAATTCTACAAAGCATTTAAGGAAGAGCTAACCCCTATCCTTCACAGACTATTCCAAAAAATCCAGAATGATGGAAGACTCCCAAATTCTTTTTATGAAGCCAGCATCATCCTAATCCCAAAACCAGATAAAGACACAACAATGTAAGAAAACTTCAGGCCAATATCACTGATAAACATAGATGCTAAAATCCTCAACAAAATATTGATAAACCACATCAAACAATACATTAAAAAGATCATACACCATGACCAAGTGGGATTCATCCCAGGGATGCAAGGATGGTTTAATATTTGCAAATCAGTAAATGTAATACATCACATAAAAAACAAAGACAAAAATCACATGATCATATCAATAGATTCAGAAAAAGCGTTTCATAAGGTACAGCACCCATTTATGATAAAAACACTCAGCAAAGTGAGAATAGGGGGAGCATTCCTCAACATAATAAAGGCCATATATGAGAGCCCTACAGCCAACATCATACTCAATGGGCAAAAACTAAAATCTTTTCCACTAAGATCAGGAACAAGACAAGGTTCTCCACTTTCAGCACTTTTATTCAATATAGTATTGGAAGTATAGCCACAGCGATCAGACAAGAAAAGGAAATAAAAGGCATCCAAATCATAAAGGAGGAAACAAAACTGTCATTGTTGGCAGATGACATGATAGTGTACGTAGAAAATCCTATAGACTCTACCAAAAAACTGCTTGACCTAATAAACGAATTTGGCAAAATAGCGAGATACAAAGTCAATATCCAGAAATCAAAGGCATTTTTGTATACCAACATTGAAACTGCAAAAGCAGAAATGAAGAAAAAAATCCCATTTTATATAGCAAAAAGAAAAACAAAATACCTAGGAATAAATCTAATCAAGGAAGTAAAAGACCTGTATACAGAAAACTACACAACACTGAAGAAAGAAATTAAGGAAGACACAAACAAATGGAAACACGTACCATGCTCATGGATTGGAAGAATTAACATTATCAAAATGTCCACACTACCCAAAGATTTATAGATAGATTCAATGCAATACCTATTAAAGTACCAATGGCATATTTCACAGACAAAGAACAAACCTTTCAAAAATTTATATGGAACCGTAAATGACCTCGAATAGCTGCTGCAAGTTTGAGAAAGAAGAGCAAAGTAGGAGGGATCACAATACCTGATATCAAACTGTATTACAAGGCCACTGTAATCAAAACAGCCTGGTACTGGCATAAGAACAGATATATGGACCAATGGAACAGAACAGAGAGTCCAGAAATAAACCAAAGTTAATTGGGCTTATTTCTACGGCCAATTAATATTTGACAAAGGGGTCAGGAACATAAAATGGAGTAAAAACAGTCTCTTCAACAAATGGTGTTGGGAGAACTGGACAGCTACATGCAAAAAAAATGAAACTCCAGCACCAACTTACATCATACACAAAAATAAATTCAAGGTGGATAAAAAACCTAAATATAAGTCATGTCACCATTAAAGTCCTAGAGGAGAACATAGGCAGGAAAATCTCAGATATTTCACGCAGCAACATTTTTACTGATATGTCCCCCAGAGCAAGGGACATAAAGGAAAGAATAAACAAATGGGATCTCATCAAAATAAAAAGCTTCTGCACAGCTAAAGAAAACAGTATTCAAATAAAAAGAGAATCAATTGTATGGGAAAACATATTTGCCAATGATACCTCAGACAAGGGTTTAATCTCCAAAATATATAAAGCACTTACATGACTACACTCTAAGAAGACAAGCAACCCAATTAAAAAATGGGCAAAGGACCTGAACAGACACTTCTCCAAAAAGAACATACAGCGGGCCCAGAGACACATGAAACGATGCTGAGCATCACTAGCCATCAGAGAGATGCAAATTAAAACCACAATGAGATACCACTTCACACCAGTCAGAGTGGCCATCATAAACAAAGCATCAAACAAGTGTTGGAGAGGTTGTGGAGAAAAGGGGACCCTAGTGCACTGTTGGTGGAATGGCAGACTGGTACAACCACTATGGAAAACAGTACTGAGTTTTCTCAGAAAACTAACAATGGATCTTCCTTTTGACCCAGCAACTCCACTGCTAGGGTTATATCCTAAGAACCCTGAAACACAAATCTAAAAGAACCTATGCACCCCAATGTTCATAGCAGCACAATTTACAATAGCCAAGTGTTGGAAGCAACCTAGGCGCCCATCAGTAAATGAATGGATCAAAAAACCATGGTACATTTACACAATGGAATTCTATGCAGCAGAAAGAATGAAGGAGCTCCTACCCTTTGCAACAGCATGGATGCAACTGGATAGCATTATGCTAAGCAAAATAAGCCAGGTGGTGAAAGACAAATACCATATGATCTCACCTTTAACAGGAACCTAATCAGCAAAACAAAGAAACAAGCAAAATATAACCAAAGACACTGAAATAGAGAACAGTCTGACAATGTTCAGAGGGGAGAGGAGAGGGAGTTTCAGGGGAATTTCAGGGGGAAAGGGGAAGGGTTTACAGGAAGAAGTATAAAGGACACATGGATAAAAACTAGGGGTGAGTGGAAATGGGAGGGAGGAGGGGAGGGCTGTGTGGATGAGTTGGGATGGGAGTAAAAGATAGAAAATTCTACTGCGACAACAATTAAATTTTAAAAAAAAAGAAAGATTACAATTTCGTTGTAACTCTTTCAATTCCAAATGCATTTGAGTAGAAGTATCTTTTACCAAAAATATGTTCATCTGGACATGGAAGATATACCAGTTGATATCTTTTTATGGAAAGAAGAAAACTAGTTCTCTCTAGATCCTAAGACAATTCTGTGTATACATCTGGTCTGACCCAATACACAGACATTCCACCATAGGAGGGAGAACAATGACCTCTGCCCTTCAAATCTGTGCTGCTAGTTACATACTTTTTTTCTCCTTTTGTACCATAATCTAATTTGAATTTAACTCATCCAATGATAGGAAGATATATCACTGATGGAAATTTTTCATGTGCATCATCTAGGCAGGTGAAGAGTGGAATAGTCACCAGTGTTTCCTGCCAGTAGTTTCCCAGAACTTCATCTCACCCATCATCTGTGGTCTTACCTGTAACTTCCGGGTGCTTCAGCAGAAGCAAGACTCCATATTTAAGGGTGGAGCTCGTGGTTTCTGTTCCTGCACCAAACACATCCAATATGGTGGTGATCAAGTGGTCCATAGTAAATATAGAGTGTTTATTGTGCTTTTCCTAGGAATGATGTATTAGAATTACTTGATAAATAAAGGAGCCTTAGGGATACCATAACATAACTCAGTACAACATCATTATTTGCTTAACTGTCTTATTTGATAAATTAAGTCAGATATTAGAGAATATAAAGCTAAAGGTAAAGTTAGATGAGTTGTTAAGGTTCCTTTAAACTGTGGAAAGAAACAAGCAAAATATAACCAGAGACATTGAAATAAAGAAGAAACCAATAGTAACCAGAGTGATGGGAGTGGGGGTAATGGGAGGGGAAGGGAAAGAGGAAGGGTCATCAAGGAACATGTATAAAGGACACATGGAGAAATCCAAACGGGAGTAGGATCCATGGTGCAAGGTGGGGATGTGTGAGAGGGTGAGCAGTGGAGGGGAAATGGAGAGAACTATACTTGAACAACAACAAAAAACACCATTAACACATAAATAAAGAACTAACTAAATAAATAAACTCAATAAACATTATCAAATTCTGTGGAAGTGGGGGTGGGGACAGGGCTGGGGAGAGAAATGGGGAGAAAGGTGACACAACAGTAACCAAATAGCAATAAAAAAACACATGTATAATAAATAAATAAATACATACCTACATACATAAAATCAGATTTATAAACTTTCAATGAGTCATTTCTGATATCCCTACTTTCTCATCCATGAGAGCCAATCAGTTCTTTCAAACATAGTTTTTATCAAGTCATCATGGCCACTCACTTTCAGTTCTAGCATCTCTTGTCTATTTTATCACGTCTAAATTTCTCATTCAAGCATCAAACCATCCCCTGTAATTGCATCACTATTCCCAATGTCACCAGTCATTACACCCATGACAGTTCCTCAATTACGTCAAGATAACTTCTATGAGAATTCCACACACTTGATCATCATTCCCTAGACCTATTGTGTCTCATCTGTTATTCTAAGCCAGAGTTTCCTCTAACACTGCCTCATCTTGGAAGATGTCCTGGTATCTTTCCAAAGGTAAGTCTTTCTTGATTCCTATCCATTCCTGTGTTCCCTCACATGTTGTATCTTGCATTTATGGAACTTAGTGTATGAATGACATGTGTCATTTATCATTAATCTAGAATGTGTGTGCTTCCTGAATGTATGTAGTTCAATCTGCTCACAATAAAAATCAGCTTTAAAAAGGTAAATATAAACTCTTGTAAGTCATATTTAGTGAGAATTTCAAACTATCTCAAGCCATCAAGCATTGTTTGCATTAGTAAGACGTTGCACAAACAATTAATACCTCTTTAGGAAGAGGCATCTGGTTTTTTTGTTTTAGTATTTTAAAATTTTTTAATAGTACTTTTGGTTATTAAGCCCTCACTCTTTTTTTTAAAGATTTTATTTATTTAATTTTAGAGAGGGAAGGGAGGGAGAAAGAGAGACAGAGAGAAACATTAATGTGCAGTTGCTGGGGGCTGTGGCCTGCAACCCAGGCATGTGCCCTGACTTGGAATCGAACCTGCGATGCTTTGGTTCATGGCCCGTGCTCAATCCACTGAGTTAGGCCAGCCAGGGATAGGCTTGTTTTAATATCCTAATTTTACAGGATAGATCAAAACTAATCCATGAGTCACGTCACACACAAAGAGGAAAACTATGGCACATTTACCCAATAGAACACTACGTAGCAGAAAGAAGGAGCTCCTACACTTCATTAACACCATGGATGGATCTGGAGAACATTATGCTAAGTGAAATAAGCCAGGTGGTGAAAGACAAATACCACATGATATTACCTATAAGGGGAAACTAATCAATAACAATTAAAAAAGCAAGCAAAATATAACCAGAGACATTGAAATAAAGAACACACTGACAGTAACCAGAGGGGAGGCATGAGGGGATAATGTGGGTGGGGAAAGGAGAAGGGTCATCAAGGAACATGTGTAAAGGACACATGAACAAAGCCACAAATGGGGTTAGGATGGTGGGTGGGACATGGAGATGCATGGGGTGGGGGGAGTGCTTAGGGGGAAATTGAGAACTGTACTTAAACAATAGTAAAGAACAAAGAAAAAAAGGTGAAGTTGAAACAGGGTTATTTATACCTTTTCCATTTTAATCAGAAAGTAGTCAATAAAGTCTCGAGGGTTGTTGAGGTCTAGGGATTCCTGGTGTTCTTTTACTTTCTCCAAAATAAATTTTTTCTGTTCAGCAATGTTTTTAAATAATTCATTATGACTTCCTGGGAGATAATGTATTAAAAAGGGGAAAGAATTGTAGAGCTGAAAGAGTAAAAAACCATTCATTAGTCACTCAGCCTACATTTACAGGCCTATATTGCAAATCAGAGACTTTGCTACATGCTGAGTAAATAAAGATAAAAAGAGTTGAAAGACAAGGAACTGATAAAATGTCTAGAGTCACAGAACACACAATTTACAAAGCAATTCCTAAACCATTTACATTCATTTCCTAATGATAACTCTCTGAAGGAATTCAGGGGCCAACCACCTCTTTCCAGATGAGGTTACTGAACTTCAGAAAGGATAGTCCACCAGTCTAAGACAAAGTAGTGACAGAGCTAGAGGTCAGTGTTCTCCACAGTTTACCCTACACCTATTTCTACAGGCATCAAAAAAGTTTGTAGCATTCATACCCTAGTTTTATAGTGAAGAAACAGTACATTGGGAAGATTAAGAGAATGCCCAAATTACTTAGCATAGTTTTATTTAGGATTTTACAACCTCAAGAACATGCACATTGCTTGTAATTATTGGGTCTTTCCCATCCCAGAGTTTATTGATTTGCTGTAACCAGTACCTTCATGACTTAATAATACTCTTGGTAGGTACTGAAACAATTAATTCAGGCTGGTAGTTTGTATCAGACTAGATAGAGAATGGAGAAATCTAGATTCTAGGTTGACTCATTCTTTGTGACAGATAAGCTGCTTTGGAGAATATACATCGTATGTGTTGGTGATAGTTACTGCTCTAAAAAATGAGTTGACTATTTGTTCACCAGGGTCTCTTCCAGGTGGAACCTGTCATGACCTTATAATCCACACAGGATTTTAGTTGTTAATCATCATATATCATAGGCGACTAATATTTTCCTACAATGTACTATAATAAGAGGGAAGGTAGGAGGGGATAATGAGGGAAAAGCTGGGAAGGGTTTTCAAAACAACTATAAAGGACACATGGACAAAATCATGGGCAGTTGAAACAGGGGAGGGAAGGGGGGATGGCTGGTATTGGGGGAAGTGGTGGTGGTGGGGAAATGCAGACAACTGTACTTGAATGACAATTAAAAGAAAGTTAAAAAAAGAAATATTTTATACCAGAACCTTCTTCCTCTATGTGTGTAAAAATCAGGAAAAATGATTCCTCAAAAAAAATTACCTTGCATAATTTGGTACACTATGACAATATTTTCTTTCTATTACTATATTTCATGTTTTAAATTTAATTTTTGCACATTGAATTGATTTGATAACTCACTAATTGGGAAAAAACAACAGTGTGATAAACACTTCAGACATTGTGAAATAGGGCAAAAGGATGTGGTATATATGAGCAATAGATTAGTCAAAAAATTATTCCCTACTTCAAGAGAACCTTGAATTTACCTGTATCCAGAAGGTGCTTACAATTCTGAAGTTCTCATGAAAATAGTTTATCAAGGTTAGAAATTGCTTGTCACTGTACTCAAAACGGTTTTGGAAAATAATGGAGCAGATCACATTGCAGGGAACACAGCTCAGAAGGAAAGTAGGATCACAGGGAGATGCTAAAAACAATATAAATTAAGTTAGTTTAGAAATTTCATTTTAGTCTCCAGCTGACTGTTTAAAATCATTGAGATGGGTTGACCTCAAAGCCTTTTTAAGTATAGGAAGTACCTAGACATGCCACCATCACTCGAAACTCAACATGCCTAAAATAACATTATTGTGTTTCCCCAGACAGAAGTGTCTAATCCAGTCCAATTTATTTCTTAATTCTCCCCACAATGTGTTCTCCTGTTTACAGCATTCTCCAAATAAGAGCCACAATGTAATTCACAAAAAGGAGGTTTTTAAAAAATATCTTGAAAAATTTACAATATACGTTACTGTTTCCTATGCTGTACTTTATATCCCCGTGACTATGCATATTCTGTAAGTGCAAATCTGTACTTCTCTCTCTTTATAGATATATTTACATACTTATTATTTTAGTGTTGTTTAAGTACAGTTGTCTGCCTTTTCCCCACAACAATCCTACCCCCACCCCAGCCATCCCACCTCCCTACTTCTTAATCCCTTCACTCAGTCGCCCAGCCCTCCTCCCCTCTGGCATCCACCAGTCTGTGCTCTGTGTCTATGAGTCTATCTCTGTTTTGCTTGTTAGCTTATATTGTTATTTAAATTCCACATATAAGTGAAATATATGGTATTTTTCTTCTCTGGGTGACTTATTTTATTTAATATAAGGTCCTCTTGGTCCTTCCATGCTTTCACAAATGGTAAGATTTCATTTTTATGCGGTAAGTATATGTTAAAAGGTATAAAATTTAGTCTTCATTATGAATTCTTCTTCATGGTGCCCACAAGAAATTGAGCAATCTAGTAAGAAAATACAGAAGACCAAGCAGACTTGCAATGCTTTTTTACAAAATGCAGTGGAAAGATGTTGGATGTGCCCTGACTGCTGAGGATCATCGTTTTGAATGCTGTCCTGCAGACTGAAATGTCTGTGGTCCAATTCCCATCAGGGCACATGTCTAGGTGCTCACCAAGTCCCCTGTTAGGGGCAGGCCAGAGGCAACTGATGGAAGTTTCTCTCCCTCATTTTCTCTCTCCCTTACCTTCTCTCTAAAAATAAATCCATAAAATTTTTTAAAAAGCTGGGTGTGTGAGTTGCATTACTATGGGGAAAGAGGAACCAGTCAATAATGAACTCTGCTTGAAATATACATTAAGCACACAAAATCATTTTCCAGATAATATGTATCAAAACTCAACATTTGTTCACATATTAATTCCATTTCCAAAATTTTGTTCTCAGGAAAGTACTCAGGGATATGCAATGGTTTATATGGATTGCATTATTTTTATATAAATAGCAACAAGGCACTGAAAATTGACTATTTGGCCAAAAATAAAAGACCAGTTAAATAAACTATGGTACATCCAACATAGTGGAATAGTGTGCTGTTTCATTAATAATGTTCTTTAAAAATATTTGAAAATTAAACATGTGAAAAATAGGTATTTAATATACTAAATTTAAACATAAGGTCACAAAACAATATACCCAGTACAGGCCTCATAATCTTATCCCTTCTTCTGCCAGGTCTTCCTCCCATTCCTAGGTCATATGTGTCAAAACTCCAAACAATGTTGTTCATTGATATCTTCTACTATTTCCTGAAATCCATTCTAAGGAAGACCTCAGAATTATGCAAATGTATGCAATCATAGCATTTTTATATTAATATTAGAGAAAGGGAAATAACCCATCTAGACAGTTTAAAAACAGAACTCTGTCCTAGCCAGATTGCTGAGTTGGTTGTGGGAGGCAACCAATTGATGTTTCTCTCTCTCATAGATGAGTTATTATATAAATAATGTTTTTGGAAAATATTTAAATATTGTGGTTAAAAACCACATATGTCTCATGTTCCTGATCTTACCACTTTCTTGCCAAGTCTCCTGCCCACCCCTTTCTCTACCACCCTCTCTCCTAGTCCTGTGTGTACATAGACACATACACACTGCACATATACACTGATATATACACACTGAACATATGTGGGCTACCACAGCTCCCTCCTTTCTTCACCCTACACTCCTAGCTCATCTGTAATGCAGCCCTGTGCATTGAAAAGAATTTGACATGGATTCTACCTTGAACCACCAGTGCTTTGTTTTCAGTTATACTGAGATATAATTGACATTCAGCACTGTATAAGTTTAAGATACACAGCATAATGAATTAATGTACATATATTGTGAGATATTTGCAATGTTTCTCAAGAAGTTACTAGAGAAGTTCCTTAATTTTTCGAGTTATTGTGGCCAAAACTACTAGTTGATTAGCAAAATCTGTGTTCTCTTCTTCCTGAATACCTAGATAACTATAGTTCCCAGTTCTTCTTAGAGGTAGGTGTAGCCCTTTGATTAGGCTACAGCCCAAGGAATGGGAAAGAAAGCTTGTGGACCATGGCCTTAACTGGCCCATTCAAAACACTATTGGCTCCTTTCCTTGTTCTTTGCTCCTCCCACTACCATGAAAACAGATGAATCCTGGGTAACACTGGAAGCCACATGGTGAAGATGTCAAAGCCCCTAACAGCCTGGTACCTGAAAGGCCTGAAAAAACCAACCCCTTCACCTCTTACTACTGGTATGTGAGCAAAAAGTAAACTTAGGCCCCACTTGAACCATTGTATCTCTCTATGATCTACTTGTAACAACATTTGATCTACTTGTAACAGCATTCAGTCTACCCAAACTATTCCTAGTAATTATACAAAGACATACACACCATTGGTCTTTCGTAATGCTTCCACCAGACACAAGGCTTCTTCTTGTATTCTGTCTTCAATAGTCTTCTTTCCCATTCCCATATTCCGCAAAACCATGAGGGAGAATCGCCGAGTTTGTTTCCATATTTCCCCATTGCTGAAAACAATACCTATCATGACAAAACATAAATGTTAAAGAAGACTTCAATTTTCATTAATTCTAGGTGAGGGACTTTTATCTCAGGAAATGATAATGTCACTTAAGCAGAAATGTAAATATAGTGTTACCAGCTTTAGGAATTCCTACTGAGTCCTACTTTGCCTGCCATCTCTATTACCCCAGCCTAGAAGCTTACTGTCAAGACTCTTGGCTTTACACATTATTAAACTGTTATTCATACATTAATGCTTATAAGTGTCACAATAACTCTGTGACCTAGTTATTGTCACCATTTAACTGATAAGAAAGCTGAATATCACAAAGGCAATATGTTTACTACTTGATCACACAGCTAATAAATTGTGGTGAGCCTGAGTAACAGGTTAAATTTTCAGGGTCAACTTCTATGCATTGTAAGTAAATTTTAGGAGCAGCAACAAATGGAGTCAATTCTTGAAAGAAGGAGAGAGAGCTCTTGTGCATTAGAAGGATGCTCATGAAAATCTAATTCTCAGGCAAGGTGAGAGAGAGAGTTGTTTTACTTATTTATGCAGTCATTGTTCATTCTTTCATGTGCCTTCACCAGGTATCCAACCCACAACTTTGGTGTATCTCAATGATGCTCTAATCCACTGGCTACTGGCCAGTTTTGTAATGTGCTTGTAATACCAAGGAAATTCAACATCAGACTTCCCGAGTCAAGACAACGGGAGTTGGGTGTGTGGGGAAGGGTTGGGAAACAATGCTCATGGGAAATTTGATCAAGATTGTTGACAATAAGTGGAAGAAAAAATGACCCCATTCAGACTTTATCTAATTTAGTCAGAACCCAGGGACCCTCCAGAGGACTGGACAGTTTAAGTGTGCTCCAAACACAGATGAAAGATAGTTCAAGTAATTACTTTAAACAGCTTTTTGTAATATCAATTCCAATTCATTCTTACTATGTGTTTCTCCATAGTCCCCTTTTCAGTGCATATTTGTGCTTTATGCTTTGTATTCTATTGAATCCAAATATTACTTATCCTTTTTAGAATATGAGAAGAATTAAAGATAAGGTTGGAAATATTCCATTGTTATGTTGGTTCCATGCATACAATGCAAGCTTTATAAAATAATCTCTTGGCAACCATGAGTCAGGATAGAAAGCAAAATATTTGGAGAATAGGATAATTTGGTGAATATCCTCATCCCTCTTTTCTCTCTGCCTCTTTCTCTTTCTTAACAGGCCATAACTGAAAATGAACATGGCTTAGCCATGGCTGGAATGGCTCAGTGGATTGAGTGCCAGCCTGTGAACTAAAACATCTCTGGTTCTATTCCCAGTCAAAGCACATGCCTGGGTTGTGGGCCAGGTCCCTAGTAGGGAGTGTTTGAGAGCAGACAATCAATTTATCTCTCACACATTGATATTTCTCTCCCTCTCTTCCTCCCTCCCTTCTCCCTCTCTAAAAACAAATAAAATCTTTAAAGGCATAATGAACATAGCTTAGTCACAAATTCATAGAACATTAGTGTTTTGTGAATTTCTTTAAATTGCATTTATTGTTTTATGGAGACATTGTGTCACCCTCAGAATTTTAAATATGGATTAATGATCCTTCATGGAAAATTTTGGAAGTATATTTTTCCATACATTTCTCTATGTTTAAGTCTCTCAGTTCCTTAGCCTATTTGGAATCTTTGCAACTTATGAATACACACACGTTCCCCAGATTGAAGCATACCTGATCCCTGGAAGATATTGTCTATAATTGGAAAACTGCCTCTGCCAGAGAACTCCTCAGCCCGATCAATCAGGGCTTCCTTCACTGCCTCATATCCATAGAGCACCACAGTGGGCTTCCTTCCAAAGTACACAGTGAACACCGGGCCGTAGACTTTTGCTAGCTAAGAAAGAAATAGGAGATGCAAGAAGAGTGAGAATTTCAAAACTAAGAATGGAGATAAGTGAGATAAATACTTTTAATCTTACTGAGAGACATTTTAATATCCATTCACTCATTATACCAGATTTCATCTTCTAGATCCAGCAATTTAATAGAAACCAATTACTTAAATGGTAATTATTATTATTATGGTATTGGTAATATTGCTATTATTATTATCACCTTTAGTAGTTATCTTATATGACTCTGTCATAAATTTTGTTCATGTTATTTTATTAATTTCTTTCTGCCAAACTTTAATTGCTCCAAATTTCCTTCCTTCCTATACTTGCATTATGATAAGTGATACATATCTCCTGTTTAAGTGAAGTTTTCCCATCTTGTCCCAGGTGCAGGCAAATAATCATCCCTCACTACCCATTCTCTGCATCTTCTCGTTAGCACCAGAGACCTCTATGTTCTATTACTACATAAGCACATGGCAGCCTTGTTACACACCTTTCCCAGCTTCCCTGTGTGGCCATGTGACTAAGCTTCCATCAGCTGATGTCAGCAGAAGTGATCACGTGGGAAAATCCTACACTGTGGCATAAATGGTCACAACATGCTCTCTGCTTCTCCCACTGCTCAGGGTTGAGGTAACCAGCATGCAGATGGTCCACTCTGACTATGAAAATGAAAACAAGAGCCTAAGGGCAAAGGAAGGTAAACCACAAGATTGAGAAAAACTGGTTCTCTGAATAGCTTCATAGAGGAAAGGCAGCCCACCAGCAATCACTTCTGTATCTTATGGAGATACAAATAAACTCTTGACTTTTTTAAGCCATTGCATTATGGGAGTCTTTCTCTTCTGGCAGCTAATTCAGCATAGTAGGACTTGAAGTCTTTCCAGCTATCCAATGTTTGAGTCCTTCTGCTACCTTAAAATTCATTCTGCAACTACAATTCATTTTCCAATTCATTATCCAGAGTGGTCTTTCCACAAGGCAAATGTTAACACAACAGTCCTTTAAGCATGTTAAAGTCATCACATTGCTCTTCTGCTAAAGACCACAATTCTTAAAATCCTTGTAAACCATCATGCTCTAGTCCCAGTTGAACTCTTCAATTTCAACTCATGGTATATTTTTACAATACTTTCTGGGCTATAATCAAATTGTTCCCTTTTCCAGGACTCTCAAGTCATTCTTCTCCACATTGGAAAATCCTGAGACAAATTTTTTATCTGATTTTTGTCTAGTTAATGCCTGATCATTCTTTAGATCTCAGCTCCAAATTCAATTCCTTAGAAAACTCTTTGCTGACTGGTCCTCCTCCCCCTAGCCTGCCAAACTCCATGGCTGGTGTCCATTGGATCCCTGTCACTTCATTTGTCATCATACAGTTATTTGCATATTATATCATAAATTCATGCCTACCCTTGAGATTGTAAATTCTATAATTCTCGGGACTTTTTTTCCCCATTCACCATTGGAAATTCCTAGTGCACCAAAGAAGACTAAAATCCTGCCATTTACAACAGCATGATGGATCAAAAGGTTATTATGGTACGTGAAATCAGTCAGTCAGAGGAAGACAAATATCATATGATTTCGCTTATATGTGAAATGTAAAGAACAAAAACAAACAAACAAAATTGAAACAGACTGATAGACACTGAGGCAGGACTGGTAATTGCCAGAGGGAATGAGGGTTTAGGGGAACAGGTGAAAGAGGTGAAGGGGTTAAGAAATAGAAATCACCCTGGCTGGCGTAGTTCAGTGGATTGAGCGTGGGCTATGAACCAAAGTGTCGCAGGTTTGATTCCCAGTCAGGGCACATGCCTGGGTTGCAGGCCATGACCCCCAGCAACCGCACATTGATGTTTCTCTCTCTCTCTCTCTTTCTCCCTCCATTCCCCCTCTAAAAATAAATAAATAAAAATCTTTAATAAAAAATAAAATTAAAACAAGTAGAAATCAGTATTTACAGAACAGTCACTGCATGTAAAGTACTGCATAGAGAATACAGTCAATAATATTGTAATAACTATGTAGTGTGCCAGATGGTTACCTACCTGAAATGTTAGAGTGAACACTTTGTGAAGTATGTGATTGTGAAATTACTATGCTGTACCCTTGAAACCAATACAAAATAGTATTGAAAAAAATTCCAAGCACTTAACATGGTGTCTAATACAAAGTATTAATTTGATAACTTGTTGAATATATAACTAATAATTTGTACAGAATAATTATCAGTAATTTTTTAATGTTTTACTTATTTTTATTTTTTTAAAGATTTTATTTATTTATTTTTAGAGAGGGAAGGGAGAGAGAAAGAGATAGAGAGAAACATCAATGTGCAGTTGCTGGGGGCCATGCCCTGCAACCCACACATGTACCCTGACTGGGAATCAAACCTGCGACACTTTGGTTCACAGCCCACTCTCAATCCACTGAGCTACGCCAGCCAGGGTTAGCGATCATTTTTAAAGAAATGGAAACTGAAGTCAGATGGATTTTAAAAAGTTTGCCCAAGGCTGAAAGTTAAAGGATTCTGACACATCCCTTGGAATCCAGAGTCTGAAACACAGGAAGGAGTTTCCAGGGGCACAGCTCTGTTAACCAACTGTGTCTGGGAAGACAGATTTCAGAAAAGCCCCTCAATATTTAGAGAACCATTACTGTATAAATAGCAAAGAGCAGAGCAGTTATTCACTTACATGTTGAGCAAATCTAATAGAAAGTGAAAGTTCCTGAACCTATAGTTATTTCCGTAACTCCACAACAGTGTGCTTTTAGGAAAATTTAGTGTTGTGAATCTATAAATCAGTAATTTTTTTCAAAATCTGAAAGTACTTTCATTGTTATTAGAGTTCACCAAAGATTAATTACTACAAAGAAGACCTAGCTCACAACATTGACAGGGAATTCCTCCTTTTGAAGATTTTAACAATCACCTCATTGTTCTCATTCCCTTTTGGACACCTCTAGCTGTGAGATGCTTAAAATCATGTCATGTGGAAAAGGACAAGGACCATGTGTGGGATACAAAGCAGAAAGCAGCAAATAAACAAAAAACTAAACTTTTAGACACAAACAGTATGGTAGTTGCCAAAAGGGTGGGAGGGTTGAGTGGAGGAGAAAGAAGATAAAGAGGGTGAGATACACGGTCACAGAAGGACATTAGACTTTGTGTGGTGAGCCCACAATGCAATATATAGGTGATGTATTATGGATTTGTACACCTGAGGTATGTAAAATGTTATTAATCAGTGTTACCCCAGAATATTTAATTAAATTTTAAAAATGGAATTGTATCTGCATGTCCAGTGAACACTTCCCTTTCAAACGACTTCTTTAACGCATGGTGTCTAGGTCCATATTTTACTTAGATATAGCACTGTCTTATTTACTCATTGCAAATGATTGGAAGAAAATTAATCATACTTAACCTTGCTTATGGATTCCTTGATGTTCTTAATATTTATCTGTAGAACGTTTCCAACAATTGGGAGAGGAGTAGGACCAGGTGGCAGCTTCCCTTGGGCATAGCTTCGGTTCCATAGGAAAAGGAGAATCAAACAAGAAAGACAAATCGCCAAGACTATGAAGAGATCCATTGATGTGTTTTGCATAAGTGCAATTGAAAGTTTATAACCTCAAAATTTTTTAAATACTAAATGCAAACTGATTTCCCAACAAGCACTCTCTGTGATCTTTTGGTTAAATATTGTTTCATCTTCAGTGTTCTTTGACCTGCTGGTAGAGAGTAGAAGAAAAACAACAACAACAAAAAAAACCGCACAAATTCATAGATGCAGACAACAGAATTGTAGTTAGCAGAGGGAAGACCAGTAGGGGGTAGGACAAGGAAGGTAAAGGGTATGAAATGTATGCTGACAGAAGGAGACCAGACTTTGGGTGGTGAATTCACAATAGAATATAAAGATGCTGTATTATTTTAAACTTGTACATCTGAAATTGATATAGGTTATTAACCAATGTTACCCTAATAAAGTTAATTTTTAAAACTGTCATGTTGCCCTGGCCAAGTAACTCAGTTTGTTAGAGCATTGTCCTTACACACCAAGGTTTTGAGTTGATCTCTGGTCAGAGTACATACAAGAATCAATCAATGAGTGCATAAATGAGTGAAAGAACAAATCCATGTTTTCTCTCTTTCTCCATCCCTTTCTCTTTAAAGTCAATAATTTTTTAAAAAATCTGCTTTTTAGCATTAAAGTTATATAAAATTAAAATGTAAAACACATGTTAATATAATTGATTTATGTAATAGCTTAGGTTAATAATTTCTTACAGCATTGAATCTGTTTGCTATCATTTGTCTCTTTGAATCTGCTGAAGATATTACATTTTTACTCTTCTATTGTTTATGCTATTACAGTTGGCCCTTTGCCACCCTTTGCCCAGCACATACCACACTTCCCTAGACAATTCCCACACCCATAGTCCATGTCCATGGGTTCTCATATATGTTCATTTACTCATCTCTTCACCTTTTTTCAATCAGTCCCTGCCTCTCCCCTCCCCTCTTACAGCTGTCAGTCTGTTCTATGATTCCATGTCTCTGGTTCTATTTTGCTCATTAGCTTATTTTGTCCATAGATTCCTCTTATAACTGAAATCATACAGTATTTGTCTTTCACTGACTGGCTTATTTAACTTAGCATAATACTCTCCAGTTCCTTCCATGCTGTTGCAAAAGGTCAGAATTCCTTTTTTTCTGTTGCCTAGTATTTCATTGTGGAGATGTACCACAGTTTTTAATCCACTCAATTACTGATGGGCACTTAGGCTGTTTCCAAATCTTGGCTATTGTAAATAGGACTGCTATACAAATGGGGGTGCATAAATTCTTTGGAATTGGTGGTTTGGGACTCTTAGGGTATAATATCAGGAGCAAAAATGCTGGGTCAAAAGGAAGTTCCATGTTTAGTTTTTGAGGAACTTCTATACTATTTTCCACAATGGTGCACCAGTGAGAAATTCCTCTATAGTGCACTTGGGTTCCACCTTTTCTCCTCATGCTCACCAGCACTTGTTTGTTGATTTATTAATGATAGCCATTGTGATGGGTGTGAGGTGATAACTCATTATGGTTTTAATTTGCATCTCTCTGATGGCTAGTGATGTTGAGCACTTTTTCATATGTCTATGGGATATCTGTATGTCCTGCTTGGAGAAGTGTTTATTCAGTTCCTTTGTCCCCTCTTTTTTTTTTTTTTTTGGTTGCTTTTTGTGTCTTCCCGGTGTTGAGTCATATTAGCTCTTTATGTATTTTGGAGGTTAAACCCTTTTTGAGTGTATCTTTGGCAAATGTGTTCTCCCATGCAGTTGATCTCCTTTTCATTTTGAGGATGGTTTGTTTAACTGTGCCAAAGATTTTTAGTTTGATATAGTTCCAAGTGGTTATTTTTCCTTTATCTCCCTTGACCTGGGAGTTGTATTGTGAAAAACATCACTATGTGAGATATTGAAAATTTTACTGCTTGTGCTTTCCTCTAAGATTTTTGTGGTATCATTACTTATATTTAAGTCTTTTATCCATCTTGAGTTTTTTTCTGGTGTATTGTGTAAGAAGGTGGTCTAGATTCATTTGTTTTGCATGTACCAGTCCAGTTCTTCCAACACCATTCATTGAAGAGACTTTGTTTACTCCATTGAATGCTCTTGCCTCCTTTATCAAATATTAATTGACCATAAAAACTTGGGTTTATTTCTGGGCTCTCCATCCATTGCACTGATTTATGTGTCTGTTCTTATGCCAGTACCAGACTGCTTTGACTACAGTGGCCTTGTAGTATTGTTTGATATCAGGAATTGTTATCCCTCCAACTTGTATCTTCTGTCTCAAGATTGCTGAGGCTTTTGGGGTTCATTTTTGGGTCCATATAAATTTTTAGAATATTTGTTCCAGATCTGTGTCATGTGCCCTTGGTATGTTAGTAGGAATTGCATTGAATCTATAGATTGCTTGGGTACTATGGACATATTAATGAAGTTAATTTTTCCAGTCTGTGAATAAGGTATTTTTTTTCTACTTCTTTGTAGCCTCCTTAGTTTCTTTCTTCAGTATCCTATAGTTTTGTGAGTATAGGTCTTTTACCTCCTTGTCAATTTTATCCCTAGGTTCTTTATTATTATTATTGCAATAGTAAATGGAATTGTTGTATTAATTTCTCTTTCTGATAGTTCATTATTGGTGTATAAAAATGGCATTGATTTCTAAATATTGACTTTGTAATCTGCTACTTTGCCAAATGCATTTATTAGGATGAGTAGATTTTGGGGGGGGGGGAAACTACAGAGTTTTCTATATGTGATATCATGTTGAGTTTGAATAATGACAGCTTACTTCCTCTTTTTCAATCTGTATGCACCCTTTTTAAAGGTTTTTCATTTTAGCTGTTGCTTTGTTGTTGTTGTTGTTTTTTAATATTCAATTGGGATGCCCTTTATTTCTTGTCTGATCACTGTGGCTAGGACTTCCAGTACTATGTTGAATGCAAGTAGTGACTGCAGACCTATGCAAGTAGTGATTGCAGTACTGTGTTGAATGCAAGGAGTGATTGCAGTAGGGAAATGCTTTTAGGTTAGCCCATTGAGTTTGATGTTGGCAGTATATTTTTCATATATGACCTTTATTATGTTGAGGTGCCCCCCCAGTATTCCCACTTTGCTGAGTGTTTTTATAATAAATATGTGCTGAATTTTATCAAATGCTTTTTCCATATCTATTGATGTAATCATGTAATTTTTGTCCTCCACTTTGTTTATGTGGTGTATCACATTTGTTGACTTATGGATATTGTACCCTCCTTGCATCCCTGGATAAAACCCACTTGATCAGGGCATATGATTTTTTGGTGTGTTGTTGGATCTGGTTTGCTAATATTTTGTTGAGGATTTTACCATCTAAGTTCATCAGAGATATTAGCCTGAAATTTTCTTTTTTTTATTATGTCTTTACCTGGTTTGGAATTAGGATAATACTGGCCCTGTAAAAAGAGTTTGGAATTGGAAGACTTTCCTTTGTTTTGAATTTTTGGGGATACTTTGAGAAGGATAGGTGTTAACTCTTTGAATGATTGCTAAAATTTGCCTGTGAAATCATCTGTCTGGAGCTTTTTTATTTTATTTTATTTTATTTTATTTTATTTTATTTTATTTTATTTTATTTTAATCATTGTTCAAGTACAGTTTTCTGTCCTTTACTCCCATTCCAGCCCACCCACCAATCCTCCCACCTCCTTCCCATTTCCACCCCCCACCCCTAGTTTTTGTCCTTGTGTCCTTTATATTTGCTCCTGTATACCCTTCCCATTCTCCCCTGAAATTCTCTCCCATCTCCCCTCTGGTCACTATCAACCTGTCCTCTGTTTCAGTGTCTTTGACTATATTTTGCTTGTTTCTTTGTTTTGTTGTTTAGGTTCCTGTTAAAGGTGAGATCAATAGTATTTGTCTTTTACTGCCTGGCTTATTTCGCTTAGCATGATGCTTTCCAGCTCCATCCATGCTGTTGCAAAGGGTGGGAGCTCCTTCTTTCTTTCTGCTGCATAGAATTGGAGCTTTTATGTGCTGGGATTTTTTAAAAATAGTCAATACCTCTTCATATTTTTCAAATTATTAAAAGTTATTATTTTTATTGTTGTTTAAGTACAGTGTTTTCCATTTACACCCCATCATTCCCCCCCACCTGTCCCACCCATCCCACCCATTCGTGCCTCCCACCCTTGACCTTCTCCCTTTGTTTTTGTTCAGGTGTCCCTTATACATTTTCCTTGATGGCCCTTCCTGTATTATCCCTCTCCCCACTCCTCCTGGTTACTCCTTCAATTTCTCTAGTTGTTTTTGGTCTACTCAGGTTTTCCGCTTCTTCCTGATTCAGTTTTGGAAGACCATATGTTTCTAGAAACTTGTCCATTTTCCCCAGGTCATCCGATTTCTTGGTGTATAGTTGTTCATAGTAATTTCTTACAATCCTTTGTGTTCTGGGGTATCAGTTGTTACTTCTAACCTTTCATTTCTGATTTTACTCATGTGGGTTCTTTCTTTTTTTTTTCTTCATAAGTCAGGTTAAAGGTTGTTAACTTGTTTCAATATACCAGCTCCTGGATTCATCAATCTTTTGAATTTTTTTGTTTAGTATCTATTTCATTTAATTCTGTTCTGATTTTGATCATTTCTATCCTTCTACTCACTCAGAGCTTTGTTCTTTTTTAGTCCTTTTAGATATAGGTTTAGGTTGTTTATTTGAGATTTTTCTTTCTTTTTAAGTAGGCCTATATAGCTATGAACTTCACACTCATTGCTGCATTCTCTGTGTCCTGTAGCTTTTGTGTTGTTATGTGTTTATTTTCATTTGTTTCCTGGTAATTTTTTATTTCTTTCTTGATCTCATTGTTAAACTGTTCTTTATTTAAAACCGTTTTATTGATCCTCCATGTATTTGAATGTTTTTTTAAAATGTAGATTTCTAGTTTCAGGCCATTGTGATAAAAAAAAATTCTTTTTTTAAATTTTATTTTAATTATTGTTCAAGTACAGTTTTCTCCCTTTTACTTCCAATCCAGCCCACCCTCCCAACCCTCCCACTTCCTTCCATTACCACCCTCCCCCTAGTTTTTGTCCATGTGTCCTTTAAATTTGTTCCTGTAAACCCTTCCCATTGTCCCCTGAAATTCCCTCTTCTCTCCCCTCTGGTCACTGTCAACCTGTCCTCTATTTCAGTGCCTTTGGTTATATTTTGCTTGTTTCTTTGTTTTGTTGTTTAGGTTCTTGTTAAAGGTGAGATCATATGGTATTTGTCTTTCACTGCCTGGCTTGTTTTGCTTAGCATAATGCTTTCCAGCTCCATCCAAGCTGTTGCAAAGGGTAGGAGCTCCTTCTTTCTTTCTGCTGCATAGAATTCCATTGTGTAAATGTACCATAGATTTTTGATCCATTCATTTACTGATGGGCACCTTGGTTGCTTCCAGCATCTAGCTATTGTAAATTGTGCTGCTATGAACATTGGGATGCATAGGTTCTTTTGGATTGGTGTTTTAGTATTCTTAGGATAGAGTCCCAGCAGTGGAATTGCTGGGTCAAAAGGCAGATCCATTTTTAGTTTTCTGAAGAAGTTCCATACTGCTTTCCATAGTGGTTGTACCAGTCTGCAGTCCCACCAACAGTGCACTAGGGACCCCTTTTCTCCACAACCTCTCCAACACTTGTTGTTTGTTGCTTTGTTTAGGATGGCCATTCTGACTGGTGTGAAGTGGTATCTCATTGTGGTTTTAATTTGCATCTCTCTGATAGCTAGTGATATTGAACATCATTTCATGTGTCTTTGGATCCTCTGTATGTCCTCCTTGGAGAAGTGTCTGTTCAAGACCTTTGCCCATTTTTTAATTGGGTTGCTTGTCTTCTTAGAGTGGAGTTGTGTAAGTTCTTTATATATTTTGGAGATTAAACCCTTGTCTGAGATATCTTTGGCAAATATGTTTTCCCATACAGTTGGTTCTCTTTTTATTTTGATACTGTTTTCTTTAGCTGTACAAAAGCTTTTAATTTTGATGAGGTCCCATTTGTTTATTCTTTCCTTTATGTCCCTTGCTCTAGGAGACAAGTCAGTAAAAAAGTTTCTGTGTGAAATATCTGAGATTTTCCTACCTACGTTCTCCTCTAGGACTTTAATGGTTTCATGTTTTATATTTAAGTCTTTTATCCACCTTGAATTTATTTTTGTATATGGTGTAAGTTGGTGCTCAAGTTTCATTTTTTGCATGTGGCTGTCCAGTTCTCCCAACACCATTTGTTGAAGAGGCTATTTTTACTCCATTTTATGCTGCTGCCCCCTTTGTCAAATATTAATTGACCATAGAGACTTGAGTTTATTTCTGGGCTCTCTGTTCTGTTCCATTGCTCTATGTGCCTGTTTTTATGCCAGTACCAGGCTGTTTTGATTACAGTGGCATTGTAGTATAGTTTAGTGTCAGGTATTGTGATCCCTCCCACTTTACTCTTCTTTCTCAAAATTGCAGCAGCTATTCGGGGCTGTTTATGGTTCCACATAAATGTTTGAAGTGTTTGTTCTATGTCTGTGAAATAAGCCATTGGTATTTTAATAGGAATTGCATTGAATGTGTAAATTGCTTTGGGTAGTATGGACATTTTGATGATATTAATTCTTCCAATCCATGAATACGGTATATGTTTCTATTTGTTTGTGTCTTCCTTGATTTCTTTCCTAAGTGTTATGTAGTTTTCTAAATACAGGTCTTTTACCTCTTTGGTTAGGTTTATTCCTAGATATTTTATTTTTCTTTTTGCTATTTCAAATGGGACTTTTTCCTTGATTTCTGCTTCTGCTGTTTCATTGTTGGTGTACAGAAATGCCTTTGATTTCTGGATATTGACTTTGTATCCTGCTGTTTTTCCAAATTCATTTATTAGGTCAAGCAGTTTTTTGGCAAAGTCTATAGGATTTTCTAGATACACTATCATGTCATCTGCAAACAGTGACAGTTTTGTTTCCTCCTTTCTGATTCGGATGCCTTTTATTTCTTTTTCTTGTCTGATTGCTGTGGCTAAACAAAAAAAATTCTTGATGATTTCAATTTCCTTGAATTTGTTGAGGCTTATTTGTGTTCTACCATGTGGTCTGTCTCTGAGAATGATCCATGTGCATTTGAGAAGAATGTATATTTTGCTTCTTTGGGGTGAAATGTTCTGTAGATATCAGTTAAATCCAATTGCTCTAGATTGTCATTTAATGCTGCTATATCCTTATTGACTTTTTGTCTGGAAGGTCTGTCCATTGCTGGCAATTGGCTGTTAAAATCCCTGACTATGACTGCATGGCTATCATTCTCTTTCTTAAAGTCCTGCAAGACCTTCTTTATATATTTAGGTGGTTCTATATTGGGTGCGTATATGTTTAGAAAGGTCATATCCTTTTGTTGGACTGAACCCTTAAATATTATGTAGTGTCCCCCTTTGTCTGTTACTATGGACTTTGTTTGTAGTCTATTTGTTCAGATAGAAGTATTGCTACCCTAGCATTCTTTTCATCTTCATTTGCATTGAATATTTTTTCCCTCTGTTCACTTTCAGTCTGTGTAAATTTTTTATTCTGAGGTGGTTCTTTTGCAGACAGTATATATGCAGGTCCTATTTTCTATTCAGCTGCCCTATGTCTTTTGATTGAATCATTTAATCCATTTACATGTAAGGTTATTAATGATAAGTACTTATTCACTGCCATTTTTCCCTTTGTATCTGTGTTCCTCTTTCTCTCCATTTTTTCTTCTTCCTAAAGGAGTTTTTTAAAAATATATTTTATTAATTATGCTATTACAGTTGTCCCATTTCCCCCCTCCACCTTACACACCCTCTCTCACCCACATTCCCCCACTTTAGTTCATGTCCATGTGTCATAAGTTCTTGAGCTTCTGCATTTCCCATACTATTCTTGCCCTCCCCCTGTCTATTTTCTACCTATCATCTATGTTACTTATTCTCTGTGCCTTTTCCTCCTCTCTCCCCCTCCTACTCCCCTGTTGATAACCCTCCATGTGACCTCCATTTCTGTGGTTCTGTTCCTTTTCTAGTTGTTTGCTTAGTCTGTTTCTGGTTTTGTTTTAGGTGTGTTTGTTAATAATTGTGTTTGCTGTCATTTTAGTTTACATGTTTTTTTAATCTTCTTTTTCTTAGATAAATCCCTTTAACATGTCATATAATAAGGGCTTGGTGATGATGAACTCCTTTAACTTGACCTTATCTGGGAAGTACTTCATCTGCCCTTCCATTCTAAATGAGAGCTTTGCTGGATAGAGCAATCTTGGATGTAGGTCCTTGCCTTTCATGACTTGGAATACTTCTTTCCAGCCCCTTCTTTCCTGTAAGATCTCTTTTGGTAAATCAGCTGACAGTCTGATGGGAACTTCTTTGTAGGTAACTATCTCCTTATCTCCTGCTACTTCTAGGATTCTCTCCTTCATTTTAATCTTGGGTAATGTAATTATGATGTGCCTTGATGTGTTCCTCCTTGGGTCCAACTTCTTTGGGACTCTTTGAGCTCCCTGGACTTCCTGGAAGTCTATTTCCTTTGCCAGATTGGGGAAGTTCTCTTTTATTGTTTGTTCAAATAACTTTTCCACTCATTGCTCTTCCTCTTCCTCTTCTGGTACCCCTATAATTTGGATGTTGGAACATTTAAAGATGTCCTGGAGGATCCTAAGCCTCTCCTCATTGTTTTGAATTCTTGTTTCTTCATTCTTTTCTGATTGGATGTTTCTTCCTTCTGTTCCACACCACTGATTTGAGTCCCAGTTTCCCTCCCATCACTATTTATTTCCTGTACATTTTCCTTCACTTCACTTAGCATAGTCTTAATTTTTTCATCTAATTTGCAACTAAATTCAACCAATTCTGGGAGCATTCTGATTACCAGTGTTTTGAACTGTGCATCTGATAGGTTGGCTATGTCTTTATCGCTTAGTTGTATTTGTTCTGGAGCTTTTATCTGTTCTTTCATTTGGGCCAATTTTTTTTTTGTCTTGGCTCACCTGCTACATAGTAAGGGGTGGAGCCTTTGGTATTCCCCCTGGGTGGGGTAACCCACTTTGCTGGGTTGTGATGCTGTATGTGGGGCAGAGGTCTGAAAGGAAACAATGACACTGGCTCCACTCTCTGCCGGATTTCAGTCACCTCCCCCTGCTTCCCACAAGCAAATTGGGCCTTTCTGGTGCTGATTCCCGGGTGGGTGGGTTTGTGTACATTCTAGGACCCTGTGGGTCTCTCCAACGAACTTTCCTGTGAGGCTGGGAGTTATTCCTGCTGCCACCTCACCCCCACACACATGTTTTCACTCAGTGTTTTGAAGCTTTATTTCCCTGCACTGGGACCCTGGGTTGTGCAGTCCATCCTGATCCCCATTTTCACCTGGTTTATCTGCTCATGAATGTCGGACTGCCCAGTCAGCCAACCTCTGCCTTGCTGGCCAGCTGCAGCCTTGTGCTCCATGCCCCATTTCACAATCAGCCGCCTCTCTGGGTCCAGCAGTAGCCATTTGCCTGCCCCGGTCCTCCAGCTACCTTTCTGGGAGTCCTCTCCACCCTGGCTGCCTGACTCCACCTCTCCTACTGGTCTGGATGAATGTGTCTTCTTTAACTCTTTGGTTGTTGGACTTCCCATACAGTTTGATTTTCTGTCAGTTCTGGTTGTTTTTTGTTTTAAAATTGATTTTGTCCTTCTTTTGGTTGTACGAGGAGGCACAGTGTGTCTACTTGTGCCTCCATCTTGTCTGGAAGTTAATGCTGTTTTCTCTAGCCATGTAGAACTTTTTATTTTGATTAGATCCCATTTGTTTATTTTTTCATTTATGTCTCTTGCTCTTGGGGACATATTGGTGAAAATATTGTTGCTTGGAATGTCTGAGATTTTTCTGCCTATGTTCTCCACTGGGACTTTTGTGGTGTCATGACATACCATTAATCTTTTATCCACCTTGAGTTTATTTTTGTATATGGTGTAAGTTAGTGCTGAAGTTTGATTTTTTTGCATGTAGCTGTCCAAGTCTCCCAACACCATTTGTTGAAGAGGGGATTTTTGCTCCATTTTATGTTGCTGCTCCCTTTGTTGAATATTAATTGACCATAGAGACTTGGGTGTATTTCTGGGCTCTTTATTCTCTTCTGTTGGTCCATATATCTATTCTTATGCCAGGACCAGGCTCTTTTGATTACAGTGGTTTTGTAACAGTTTGATATCAGGTCTTGTGATCCTTCCTACTTTGTTCTTCTTTCTCAAAATTGCTACAGCTATTCAAGGTCATTTATCATTCCATATAAATTTCTGAATTTTTTTTCTATATCTGTGAAATATGTCATTAGTACTTTAATAGATATTGCATTGAATCTATAAATTTCTTTGGGTAGTATAGATATTGTGATGATGTTAATTCTTTCAATCCATCAGCATGGGACATTCTTCCAGTTGTTTGTGTCTTCTTTAATTTCTTCCCTCAGTGTTGTGCAGTTTTCTGAGTACAGGTCTGTTACCTCCTTGGTTAGGTTTATTTTGGTACTTTATTTTTCTTGTTGCTATATCAAATGGAATATTTTTCCTGATTTCTGTTTCTGATATTTCATTCTTGGTGTACAAAAATGCCTTTATTTTCTAAATACTGACTTTGTATCCCGCTGTTTTGCCAAATTCATTTACTAGGTGAGCAGTTTTTTCATGGATTCTATAGGATTTTCTATGTACATTATCATGCCATCTGCAAACAATGGCGTTTTGTTTCCTCATTTTCAATTTGCATGACTTTTATTTCTTTTTCTTGTCTGATCCCTGTGGCTAGGACTTTCAATACTATATTGAAAAGGAGTTGTAAAGTGGACATCGTTGTCTTTTTCCTGATCCTAGAGGGAAAGCTGTATGTTTTTACCTATTGAGTATGATGTTGGCTGTAAGTCTCTCCTATATGGCCTTTATTACATTGAGGAATGTCCATGTATTCCCACTTTGCTAAGTGTTTTTATCATAAATAGGTGCTGTACCTTATCAAATGCTTTTTCTGTATCTATTGATATGATCATGTAATTTTTGTCTTTCACTTTGTTTATGTGATGTATTACATTTATTGATTTGCAAATATTGTATCATCCTTGCATCCCTGGGATGAATCCCACTTAATCATGAAGTATGATCTTTTAAACAAAGGCTGAATAGAGTTTGCCGATATTTTGTTGGGGGTTTTAGTGTCTATGTTTATCAATGATACTGGCCTGCACATTTCTTTCTTTCTTATGTTTTAATCTGGTTTTGGGATTAGGATGATGTTGGCTTCATAAAAAGAGTATGGAAGTCTCTCATCTTCCTGAACTTTTTGGAATAATCTGTGAAGGATAGTGGTTAGCTCCTCCTTAAATGCTTTGTAAAATTCTCCTGTGAAACTACCCGTTCCAAGACTTTTGTGTGTTGGGAGCTTTTTGATTAGTGCTTCAATTTCATCAGCTCTTATTGATCTGCTCAGGCTTTCTGCTTCTTCTTCATTTTATTTTGGAAGATTACCTTTTTCTAGAAATGTGTCCATTTTACCTAGGTTTTCAAATATTTTTGGCATGTAGTACTTTGTAGTAATTCTTACAATCCTTTGTATTTCTGTGGTGTCAGTTGTAATCTCTCATCTTTCATTTCTGAATGTGTTTATTGGGGTCCTTTCTGTTTTTTTCTTGATGAGTCTGCTGAAAGGCTTGTTGATTTTGTTTATCTTTTCAAAGAACCAGCTCCTGGATTTATTGGTCCTTATAATTGTGCTTTTAGTGTCTATGTCATTTAATTTTGCTCTGATCTTGGTTCTTTTCCTTTCTTTTACTTGCTCTAGTCTTGTAGGTGTAGGGTTAGGTTGTTTATTCAAGATATTTTTATCTTTTTAGATATGCCTGCATCACAATCAACTTTCCTCTCAGGACTGCCTTTTCTGTGTCCCATAAAGTTTGGATTGTTGTGAGTTTATTTTCATTTGTTTCCAGAAACTTTCTGATTTCTTCCTTAATCTCATTCTTGACCCATTCATTGTTTAATAACATAGTACTGAATCTCCATGAGTTTGAGTGTTTTGGGTTTTTTTCCTTAAGGTTCATTTCTAGTTTCTGTCCCTTGTGGTTGGAGAAAATGCTTGATATGATTTCACTTTTCTTGAATTGTTGAGACTTGTTTTGTGTCCTATCATGTGTTCTATCTTTGAAAATGTTCCATGTGCATTTGAAAGGAATGTGTATGTTGCTTCTTTGGGGTGAAAGGCTTTCTCTACATATCAGTTAAGTCCATTTGATCTAGGGCATTGTTCAATGCCACAATATTTTTGTTGATATTTTGTTTGGAAGATCTACCCATTTTTGACAGTAGGGTTTTAAAATCCCCTGCTGTGATTGTGTTGCTGTCAATATCTTCCTTGAAGTCCTCTAAGATTTTCTTTATGTGTTTGGGTGCTCCTAGGTTGGGTGCGTATATATTTACAATGTTTATATCTTCTTGATGGATTCTTCCCTTGAGTATTATGAAGTGACCTTCTGGGTCTCTTTTTATGGCCTTTTTCTTGAAGTCTACTTTGTCTGATAGGAGTATTACTACCCTGGGTTTTTTTTTCCCTGTCCATTTGCTTGGAATATTTGTTTGGAGCCCTTCACTTTCAGTCTGTGTAGGTCTTTTGTTCTGAGGTGTGTCTCTTGTAGGAAGCATATGTGTGGGTCATGATTTCATATCCATTCAACTATTCTATGTCTTTTGATTGGAGCATTTAAACCATTTACATTTAAGGTTATTATTGGTAGGTACTTATTCATTGCCATTTTTTCATACCTGTGTTTCTCTCTTTCTCACTGTTTATCTTCCTGTTCTTAAATCAGACCCTTTAGCATCTCTTGCAGAACTGGTTTGGAGGAGGTACATTCTTTGAAGCTTCTTTTGTCTAAGAAGCTCCTTATTTGGCCTCCCATTTTAATTGAGAGCCTTGCTGGATAGAGTAGTCTCAATTTCAGGCCCTTGGTTTTCATTACTTGCAATATTTCTTGCCATTCTCTTCTGGCTTGGAGCATTCCATTGAGAGGTCAGCTGCTAGTCTTATCAGGGCTCCCTTTTATATTATTTCTTGTTTCTCCTTTGCTGCCTTTAAGATTCTCTCTTTGTCTTGGAATTTTGCCATTTTAATTATGTGTCTTGAAGTGGGCTTCTTTGTGTTCCTCTTGATTGGGACTCTGTGTTTCCTGGATTTGTGTGATTTTACATTTCATATGTTGTCCTGCAGATTCCTTAACTCCTCTTTGTTCTTTCTGAGTCTCTTTTTCTTGCTTTTTTCTGAGTGTTTTTTCTACTTTTCCCAACTCGCTGATCCAATCCTCTGCTTCACTGAGCCTGCTCTTGATACCTTCTACTGTGTTCTTGAGTTCAGAAATTGTATTCTTCATTTCCTCTTAGTCTTTGTTGATAGTTTCTACTTCCTTTTTTACATTGATATAGTTTGCAGTGAGTTCACTGTAGTTTCCCTGTAATTTTTGGTAATACTCAGCGAGCTCATTGAGCTTCCTTATAACCATTGCTTTGAAGTCAATATCTGATACTTGCTGTGACTATATTTCATTTAGCATACTTTCTGAGGCTTCCTCCTTTCCTTTCATTTGGGGATTGTTTCCCATTGAGAGTGAGACTCTTCTTGTTAGCCTCAGCTTCTTAAATTGATTTGTTCTAGCTCCCTGTGATTATCATGTGAACTTCTATGGTAGAAGACTGTGAGATTCAGTTGTGCAGTCTCCTTGATCTCCTGAGCTCGCTGGTCTTGGGATGTCCTTTAAGTTGGCTCTCTGTATGTCTTTGAGTTTTGATTGTTGTTGGGCATTTCTTTGGTGGGTCCTTCTCTCCAGTTGGTTAACTGAGGGTCACTCTGTCCACCATGTCTTGAATTCTGTTGTGCAGGTGTGAACAGGTTGTGTTGAAGCTTGTTCTTCTGTGTATACAAGATTTTGAGGATTTTCTCTTGCTCTTGTTCAGTTGTTTGTTCTGGGTTATTTCTCCACTATTTAGTTGTATCTCCAGATAGGCCCTGGATTGAGGTTAGTGTGGCTTTCACTCCCTGCTTCACCTTCTTCTGTTGTTATCTGTTTGTGGTTCCTTTGTTGTTGGGTTTCCTCTTCCAGTGGGTATCCTGGTGTTCACCACTTCCACCTACTCTTTTTTGTGATCAGTTGGAGGGGGAAGGAAAAATGGTTTAAGACAGCAAGAGACTATTCTATGATATTTACAGTAGCAGCCAGTAGAGAAGAGATAGAAGATCCTTTGGCTATGTATAGTGTTAACCGTGATCTTCCACCCAACTAGCCACTTTTTAGAAAGGATGGAAAGAAGATAAGACTCTTGTTGGGGAGGGAAGAGTTATGATTTGGATCTAGGAGGCAGCGAGGTTGTGGGAAGTCAGATTCTGAGGTAAGGTGAGAGTAAAGGATAATAAATAGGTGTAGTGTGTGAGAGAATAGAGTCAACCACTACAGTAATAGAGTTCAGGAAACCGTGAAGTGGGCTAAGATCTGGGAGGGGTGTTGTGTAGTATCTATGATTTTATGGAACAGCTATTATTTACAATAATATTAGAGCAACAATCATATGACAGAATCTATGAGATCTAGATAACAAGAATAGGGAGTATAAAACCTTGAGTAGTGTGCTAATGGGACACAAGTGAAGTGAAGGACAGTAAATTAGCAATACACTGTGAAAGAGAGAACAGGGGAAACCTATTAAATAATACAATATAAACAACCAAGCAAAAGAGACTAAACAGGAAGAAGAGGAATACAAAAATACTATTGAATTAAAAGATGTAAGAATAATGAAAAATGATCATATAGATATGCAATAACTTGCAGGTTCTCTGTAATAGCAAAGTGAAATTTGTCCCACTGTCTCAGCTGTTGGGATGCCCCCTCTTTGGGTCCAACTCTGGTCTTTTCACAGTTCCAGGTTTTTTGTCTCACTTGTGGGTATTAAAAAAATGCAGAAGGAAGGAAGAAGAGATAAAGTTGGAAAGAAAGAAAGAAGAAATAAAATAATAAAGAAGGAGAGAGAGGAAAAGGGAATTGAGAGATAAGAAAATAATAAAAATTAAAAAAATTAAAACTCTAAAAAAAACCCCAAAACAAAAAAACCTCTTGCTTGTTTCAAACTGGCCACACCTGTTTTTCTGGTCTTGTTGGCTGCTCAGGGGCTCTTCTCCTTTCCCAATCAGCACTCAGTCAGCCTGGTGAGTACTCTCCCTAGAGCTAGCCTGGTTCCTCTCCACAGGGCCTTGGGTGTGGGATCCAGGTCTTCCTCAGAGTGCACTCTCCCCCCAGGGGTACCGCTGTGTGCTGGGGCCTTCTGCTGAGTGTGTTCGCCCTGGGTTGCAGGCACGCAGCTGGCCAGGCTGCCTCTGGCCCTATGGGTTTGGGCACACACCCTTCCCAGTGTTTTCCTATGCCCCCTCAGAAGCACTGCCTGGCTGGGTGGGGATGAGGCCAGAGTGCAGGAGAATTCCCCAGTGTCTTTTTTTTTTCACTTTTTCTTTTTGAGAAATTCCTCTTACTCAAGCTTGCCGCTCCATACAATGGCCTGGCCTCTCCCACAGCCCAATTCTCCAGCCATACTGGGGACTACCAGGTCAGGGCCCATCATGGTGCGACTCTCAACTCTGTGGGTCCTCACAGCCCCTGTGTTTTTGCCACTTAGTCCTTATTCCCCTCTCTGAGACTTCAAGTAACCAGATCTCTCCTGGTGCTTCTCCAACTTTGTTTCGCCACTGAGGGAGAAGTTGACCCAGCTCTCTCCCAAGAACCCCGTAGTACACCTGACAGCAGGCACTGGGTCTGGGGCTGCAGCCGCCATGGTCCTCATGCTGGTCCCTGGGACCTTATTGTCCTGAAGTAGTCTCCTTCCTGTCTGGTTTTTCACTGTCTGCTACAATTTTTGGTCTCCTATTTTTATATATCCTGAAGTACTGTTGGCTGTTTGCTTTGTTCCTCCGTAGATCAGCTAGGTTTTCTCCCATGAGCAGAAGTAGAGTCTGCTCCCTCCTACCTCACTGCCATCTTCCTCTCCATGACATTATTATTCACCTTTTAAAGAAATGGAAATTAAAGCTTGGAGAGATTTAAAAACTCCCAAGGCTGTGGGTTAATGAATGGATGCATAGGGTGCTGACACAGTCTCTTTGAATCCAGAGCCTGAAACACAAGAAGAAGGAGCTTCCAGGGACAGAGCTCTGATAACTACCTATCTCAGGGAAGACAAATTTTAGAAAATCCCTTCAAGATTTAGAGCACTGTTGCTCAATAAATAGCAAAGAGTAGAGCAGTTATTCACTCATTTGTTGAGCAAATATAATAGAAATTGTGAAAGTTCCTGAACCTTTAGTTATTTCCTTAATTTCACATCAGTGTGCTTTTAGGAAAACTTAGTGTTGTGACTCTCTAAGTTAGCAGATTTATTTTTAATTGAAAATAGCTTCATTGCTATTAGAGTTCACTGAAAATTAATTACTAGAAAGAAGATCTAGTTCACAATATGGACAAGGAATTCCTACCTTTGGCAATTTTAATAATCATCTCATACTTCTCATTCTCTTCTGGCTGATTTCTGGTACACCATTTAATATCACATCTGGTGAAAAAGCACAAGGACCAAATGAATTTCATTCATGTGTGGGACATAAAACAGAAAGCAACAAATGAACAAATGAACAAACTCATATACACAAACAGTATGGTAGTTACCAAAAGAGGAGGAGGTTTGAGTGGAGGAGAAAGAAGGTGAGACACATGGTGATGGAAGGACACTAGACTTTGTGTGGTGAGCCCACAATGCAATACACAGGTGATGTATTATGGATTTGTACACCTAAAATCTGTAAAATGTTATTAATCAATGTTACCCCATTATATTTCATTAAATTTAAAAATAAAATTATATCTGAGTGTCCAGTGGACACTTCCCTTTCAAACTACTTCTGTAAAGCATGGTGTTGAAACCACATTTTACTTAGATATACATCTGTCTTATTTACTCACTGCAAACAATCGGAAGAAAATTAGTCATATTTAACCTTGTTTATAGACTTGTTGATGTTCTGAATATTTATCTGTAGAATACTTCCAATGATTGGAAGAGGAGTGAGCCCAGGTGGAAGCTTCCCTTGGGCACAGCTTTGGATCCATAGGAAAAGGGGAATCAAACAAGAAAGATAAATCTCTAGGAATATGAAGAGATCCACTGATGTGCTTTGCATAAATCCAATTGAAAGTTATTAATCCAAAGATTTTATAAATACTAAGTGCTAACTGATCTTCCAACATGCACTAAATCTGTGAACTTTGGGGTAAATATTGTTTTATCTTCAGTGTACTTTGGCCTGCTGATAGAGAGTAGAGCAAAACAACAACAACAATAACAAAAACACAAATTCATAGATACAGACAACAGAACTGTAGTTACCAGAAAGGAAGGGGCACAGGGATATGACAAGGAAGATAAAGGTTGTGAAATATACAGTAATAGAAGGAGACTAGACTTAGGGTGGTGGACTCACAATAGAATATACAGATGTTGTATTTTTTTAAAGTTGTATACCTGAAATTTATATAAGGTTATTAACCAATGTTACCCTAATAAATTTAATTAGAAAAAATAGTGACCTTGCCTTGGCCAGGTAACTTGGATAGAGTGCTGTCCTTATATGCCAAGATTGCAGGTTGTTTTTTGGTCAGGGTACATACATACAAGAATTAACCAATGAATGCATAAGCAGGTGGAACAAGAAATATCTCTCTCTGTCTCTGTCTCTCTCCCTTCCTCTTTGTCTCTCTAAAATCAATAAATAAAAAATTTTAAAGTCACCTACATTTTCAGTGAAAATTCCAACTGAAAATTAACTCTCACTTCTTCAGAATATGAGTTATATGAAATATAACTCAAATATATAAAACATGAGTTATATTTTAATAGTGAAATTGAAAGCTAGCAGATTTTCAAAGAGCTAAAATTTATAATTTTGACAAATTATGAAAGAGAATATCTCATATCAACATTAACCATCATATAGTCGGAAGAAAAAAAAGTACTCTCTTAGTGCTTTGTCTCAGGAAAGGGACAGAATCAAAGATAGAGAGAAGGTGGGGTTAAAAAGAAGGTTGTAGGGAGCTAGTCTTGTCTTAGAATAGAGATAGCCCAACTACTTGACAAAGCCCTTTTCTATATAAGTCAGTAGTTCTGACACCACTTATTCTCAAAAGAGATGCCTGAGTCAACACAGATACCTCCTACTTCATAAATGGTAAAACTGGAATTTGAACCTAGCATGTCTAATACATCACATACATCAGTTCTAAATGAAGAAAAGAAGAACCTTTCTGAGGGACTATGCAGCTTTTGTCAAGAAAGGGAGAACCGCTCGGCTTTGGGGCTCCCTTTGCCATGCAGCTTAGGAAGCTGGGAAGCAAGCTGTAGCCATGATGCAGAGCTCTCTCTTAGCAGTTTGAAAGAATGCAGAAGAGATGCTGCGGGAAGGAAAGGAGTAAAAGGACTCTTCCTGGTGGGCCAGGAGAAGGTGCCACATGGGTTTGGATTAAGAACTAGAGATCATGGTGGTGACACAGTTGATGGTGCTGGGAACTGCGTGAGGCCTGCCAGCAGAGCACAGTAATAATGGTGGGAGGTGGGACCTAAGCCAAGGACTTCTATTTCTTTTCCTGAGATACAGTACCCCTGACTGGGCAAAGGGGGAAAAGAAGGACTGTGTGTGTTTGTGGGTGTTTTAAGGGACTTTGGGATTTCAAGGAAGATGTTAAGACATTACTCTTAAGTCTGTGTAACTTTTGAATAAATAATTCCTTTCCTTTTCACAAGAAAGAAAGAAAGAAAGAAAGGAAGGAAGGAAGGAAGGAAGGAAGGAAGGAAGGAAGGAAGGAAGGAAGGAAGGAAGGAAAAGAGAAAAGAAAAGAAAAGAAAAGAAAAGAAAAGAAAAGAAAAGAAAAGAAAAGAAAAGAAGAAAAGAGCCCTCCTTTCTGTAGCTCAGTTGGTTGGACATCACCTCACAAACAAAAAGTTTGCCAGTTCAATTCCCTGTTGGGCACATACCTAGGTTTCTAGTTTTGACCTGGTCTGCACACATAAGAAAAAGCAACCAATCAATATTTCTCTCTTACATCAATTTTTCTCTCCCTTCCTTTCTCCCACCCTTCCCCTCTCTCTAAAATCAGTGGACATGTCCTCAGGTGAAGATAAAAAAACAAAACAAAACAAGAAGAAATGAATGCTGATACTACAGTAGCCCAAAGGAAAGAAGTTCCCATTTTAGGAGCCATGGAGATGTGGACACAACACAGGACTCCCACTGTTGTTATCATCTGTACAGCTAATAATGAAGTGCACTCAGTCCTGCAGTGGAAAGAGTCCACCTCAGAGGAAGTCAGCAGGGCATTCCTGTGAGACAAGAGCATCCCTCCATGGCCTCTGTCTTGGCAAAGAAGCAAGTCTAATAAGCTGTCACCTGGTATTTGAGCTTAAGTTGGAGTGTGGGGAACTAACTACATCAAAAATACCTCAGTCTGGAAGGACCATCATATACAGATTCCACAGACAAGAACATAATATATTTAAATCAGCATCTAATAAAATTAAAATTCCACTTTATACCACATAAAAGACCTTCTTTGAAATGTATTTTGTAAAACCACTATTAGATTTTTATATAAAGTGCCCAGAATCTTAATGTACTTTATTAAAAGAAAATAAAATGCGTTCTTTAATTTAAAAAGAATAATTCCTGATCTTCCGGCCAAGATGGAGGCGTAGGTAGACACATTGTGCCTCCTCACACAACCAAAATAAGGACAACAACAATTTAAAAACAAAATAACAACCAAAACTGATAGAAAATTTATCTGTATGGAAATTCGACAACCAAGGAGTTAAAATAGACACATTCATCCAGACTAGCAGGCGGGGTGGAGTCAGGCGGCCAGGCAGAGAGGGGTGGCAGCACAAAAAGCCATGGCACTGGGTGCGCCAGATGGAAGTGGGCAGACCTGGGGCAAGCGCAGGTGGCAGCTGGCAGACCCTGGGCACGGGGTGGCTACAGGCAGACCCAGCAAGGTGGCAATTGTGAAGTGAGGCACAGCATGCAAGGTGGCTGGCTGACCCAGAGGTCCAACAGATAAACCAGGCGAGGCTGGGGAGCGAGACATACCACACAACCCAGATTCCCAGCACTGGAAAATAGAGCCTCAGGGCACTGATTGAAAACACCTGTGGGCATTGAGGCACAGGAAGAGACTCCCAGCCTCATGGGAGAGTTTGTTGGAGAGACCCACAGGGTCCTAGAATGTACAGAAGCCAAACCACATGGGAATCAGCACCAGAAAGGCCCAGTTTGCTTGGGGGAAGTGGCAGAAGGGAATGAAATCCCACAGAGAGTGGAGCAAACACCATTGTTCCCTTTTGGTCTCTGCCCCCCCATAAGAGTCACAGCCCAGAAACTGGGTTGCCCCACTCTGGTTGCTCCACCTAAATCTCCTCCCCCCATATGCAACAGGTGTGACAAGACAAAAAAAAAGGCCCAAATGAAAGAACAGATCAAAGCTCCACAGCAAATACAACTGAGTAACTAAGAGACAGCCAACCTATTAGATGCACAGTTCAAAGCACTGGTGATCAGGATGTTCACAGAATTGGTTGATTTTGGTCACAGATTAGATGAAAAAATGAAGGCTACACTAAGTGAAATGAAGAAAAATGCACAGGGAACCAATAGTGATGGGAAGAAAACTGGGACTCAAATCAATGGAGTGGACCAGAAGGAAGAAAAAAAAATCCAATCAGAAAACAATGAAGAAACAAGAATTCAAAAAAATGAGAGGCTTAGGAACTTCTAGGACATCTTTGAAAGTTGCAGCACCCGAATTATAGGGGTACCAAAAGGGGAAGAGCAAGAGCAACAAGTGGAAAACTTATTTAAACAAATAATTAAGGAGAACTTCCCTTAATTATTTAAGGCAAAGGGAAATAGACTTCCAGGAAGTCCAGGAAGCTCAGAGAGTCCCAAAGAAGTTGGAACCAAGAAGGAATACACCAAGGCACATCATAATTACATTAGCCAAGGAGATGAAGGAGAGAATCCTAGAAACAGCAAGAGATAAGGAGAGAGTAACCTACAAAGGAGTTCCCATCAAACTGTCAGCTGATTTCTCAAAAGAGACCTTGCATGCAAGAAGGGGCTGGAAAGAAGTATTCCAAGTCATGAAAGGCAAGGACCTACATCCAAGATTGCTCTATCCAGCAAAGCTTTCTTTTAGAATAGAAGGGCAGATAAAGTGCTTCTCAGATAAAGTCAAGTTAAAGGAGTTCATCATCACCAAGCCCTTATTATATGAAATGTTAAAGGGACTTATCTAAGAAAAAGAAGATAAAGAACATGTATAGTAAAATGACAGAAAGCTCACCATTATTAACAACCACACCGAAAACAAAAACAAAAACAAACTAAGCAAACAACCAGAACAGGAACAGAACCACAGAAATGGAGATCACATGGAGGGTTAACAACAGGGGAGTGGGAGGAAGAGAGAGGGGGTAAAAGTACAGAGAATAAGTAGCATAGGTGGTAGGTAGAAAATAGGGGGAAGGCAAGAAAAGTATGGAAATATAGAAGCTAAAGAACTTATGACACATGGACATGAACTAAAAGGCAGGAACGTGGGTGAGACAGGATGTGCAGGGTAGAGGGGAATGAAGGGGGAGAAATGGGACAACTGTAATAGCATAATCAATAAAATATATTTTTAAAAAATAATCCCTTTTATGTGTAGGTTTCTATGAAGTTTATGAAGCACTTTTGTGAACATCTTATTTGAATCTCATAATCAATCCATGGGACAGGTATTCTTTATTCACTTTACAGAGGAAAATCAGAATCAGAACCGATGGAATTCACCCAAATTTCCACTTCTAAGGCATGGTAAGAACTCCAGCTCTGGTTTTATAATTTGTGAACTCTGCATTGGAAAGTATTTTAATTTAATTATATTTCACAAACATTTGTTGAACAATTATTATGTATCTTACCATTGTACTTAGGCATTAGATATTTGATTTAAGATTAAACTGTTACTGATCACTGATTTCACCATGGGTAAATAAAAATGAGAGCTTAGAAAAGTTTTCCTTTTGTCATCTTTAGAACTGAAGAAATCCTGGGTTCAAAGAGTCAGAGAACTTGATTTCTAAGAAATATTGTCATCAGCTGTCCCATCCCATATCTAATATACAGTGCCCTCAGGACATTTCTAGTCCTGGAAGAAGAGTCGATTTTAAAATAGTTTATATACATATATATCTTGAATTCTGTCTTTTTCTTGCTGTCTCTCTTCAGAGCCATCACTTGGTGTAACAAACTCACACCTTAGCTCAGCCTATGCAACTTTCCTGGGGGTTCATATATTTGGCCATTTTTCTCTTCAAAGAAGGAAGAAAATGTAGGAGTAATTGAGCAGGAATAGATCTTAGAAATAATCTAATAAAATTTATTACTTCCTTATTTTAAGAGCAGTATAATAATGGCACACAGAGGCAAAAAGCTTTGCATATAGTCACATAGTGAGTTAATATCAGAGCTCCTAGTTGAACAATCTTTGTTTCCTTAAATATAAGATTTTTTACATGTATACATATATTTTAAATTCCTTTATTGTTGTTCAAGGACAGTTGTCTACATTTTGCCCCCTCCCACTCCCTCCCATCCCAGCCAATGCTACCTCCCTCCCTTGCTTCCACCTTCCCCCTTGGTTTGTCCATTTGTCCTTTATAGTAGTTCCTGAAAATCCTTTCCCCTACTGCCCTATCCCCCTTCCCTCTGGCTCTTGTTAGATTGTTCTTAATTTCAATGTCTCCAGGTTATATCTTGTTTGTTTGTTTTTTTAAAAAATTATGTTCAAGTTAAAGGTGAGATCATGTGGTATTTGTCGCTCACTGCCTGACTTATTTCACTTAGCATAACGCTCTCCAATTCCATCTATGCTGTTGCAAAGGGTAGGAACTCTTTCTTTCTCTTTGCTGTGTAGAATTCCATTATGTAAATGTATCATAGTGTTTTGATCCATTCATTTACTGATGGGCACTTAGGTTACTTCCAGCCCTTGGCTATTGTAAATTTTGCTGCTATCAACATTGAGGTGCATAGGTTCTTTTGAATTGGTGTTACAAGGCTCTTAGGGTCTAATCCCAGCACTGGAGTTGCTGGGTCAAAAGGCAGTTCCATTTTTAGTTTTCTGAGGAAATTCCATACTGTTTTCCACAGTGGCTGCACCAGTCTTCATTCCCACCAACAGTACACCAGGGTTCCCTTTTCTCCACATCCTCTCCAACACTTGTTTGTTGATTTGTTTGATGGGCATTCTGACTAGCGCAAGATGGTATCTCACTGTGTTTTTAATTTGCATCTCTCTGGTGGCTAGTGATGCTGAGCAACTTTTCCTATGTCTCTGGGCCTTCTGTAGGTCCTCCTTGGAGAAGTGACTGTTCAAGTCTTTTGCCCATTTCTTAATTGGGTTGTTTGTCTTCCTGGACTGGAGTTGTATGAGTTCTTTATATATTTTGGAGATCAAACCCTTGTCTGAGGTATCCTTGGCAAATATGTTTTCTCATATAGTTGGTTCTCTTTTCACTTTAATGCTGTTTTCTTTAGCCGTGCAGATGCTTTATATTTTGATAACATCCTATTTGTTTATACTGTGTTGTATGTCCTTGCTCTACAAGACATATCAACGAAAATACTCCTGTGTGAAATATCTGAGATTTTCTTGCCTATGTGCTCCTGAAGGACTTTTATGGTGTCATGACATATATTTGAGTGTCTTATCAACCTTGAATTATTTTTGTGTATGATGTAACTTGGTGCTCATGTTCCTTTTTTTTTTTTTTTGCATGTAGCTGTCCAGTTCTCCCAACACCATATGTTGAAGAGGTTATTTTTACTCAATTTTATGCTGCTGCTCCCTTTGTCAAAAATTAACTAACCATAGAGACTTAGGTTTATTTCTGGGCTCTCAGTTTTGTTCCATTGGCCTATCTCTCTGTTTTTATGCTAGTACTAGACTGTTTTGATTACAGTGGCTTTGTAATACAGTTTGGTATCAGGTATTGTGATCCCTCCTACTTTGCTCTTCTATCTCAAAATTGAAGCAGCTATTCAGGGTCATTTAAGGTTCTGTATAAATTTTTGAAGTGTTCGCTCTATATCTGTGAAATATGCCATTGGTACTTTAGTAGGTATTGCATTGAATCTATAAATTGCTTTGGGTAGTATGCACATTTGGGTGATGTTAATTCTTCTGACCCATGAACACAGTACATGTTTCCTTTTGTTTGTATCTTCCTTGATTTCTTCTATAGTTTTGTATAGTTTTCTGAGTACAGGTCTTTTATCTCCTTGGTTAGGTTTATTCCTAGGTATTTTATTTTCCTTGTTACTATATCAAATGGGATTTTTTTCTTGATTTCTGCTTCTGATGTTTCAACATTGGTATACAAAAGTGCCTTTGATTTCTGGATATTGACTTTGTATTATGCTGTTTTGTCAAATTCATTTATTAGGTCAAGCAGTCTTTTTTGTGGAGTCTATAGGATTTTCTATGTACACTATCATGTCATCTGCAAACAATGAGTTTGTTTCCTCCTTTCCAATTTGAATGCCTTTTATTTCTTTTTTTTTTGTCTGATTGCTGTGGCTAAAACTTAAAATACTATGTTGAATAGAAGTGGTGAAAGTGGACAACATTGTCTTGTTCCTGATCTTAGTGGGAAAGATTTTAGTTTTTGCCCATTGAGTATGATGTTGGCTGTAGGGATCTCATATATGGCCTTTATTATGTTGAGGAATTCTCCCTCTCTTCCCACTTTGCTGAGTGTTTTTATCATAAATGGGTGCTTCACCTTATCAAATGCTTTTTCTAAATCAACTGATATGATTGTGTGATTTTTGTCTTTGTTTTTTGTCTATGTGATGTATTACTTTTATTGATTTGTTAATGTTGTACCATCCTTGCATCCTTGATATGAATCCCACTTGGTCATGGTGTATGATCTTTTTAATGTATTGCTGGATGTGGTTTGCCTATATTTTGTTGAGGATTTTAGCACTATGTTCATCAGCAATATAGGCCTGAGGTTTCCTTTCTTTATTGTCTTTATCTGGTTTTTGGATTAGAATGATGCTGGCTTCATAAAAAGAGTTTGGGAGTCTTCCATCATTCTGGGTTTTTTAGAATAGTCTGTGAAGGATAGGGGTTAGCTCTTCCTTAAATGCTTTGTAGAATTCTCCTGTGAAACCATCCAGTCAAGGGCTTTTGTGTGTTGGGAGTTTTTTGATTACTGCTTCAATTCCATCTGCTGTTATTGGTTTGTTTAGGCCATCTGCTTCTTGATTGCGTTTCAGAAGATTATATTTTTCCAGAAATTTGTCCATATCACCTAAGTTTTCAAATTTCAAATTTAACATACAGTTCTTCATAGTAATTTCTTACAATCCTTTGTATTTCTGTGGTGTCAGTTGTAATCTCTCCTCTATAATTTCTGATTGTATTATTTGGGTCTTCTCTCTTTTTTTCTTCATGAGTCTGCTTAAAGACTTGTCAATTTTGTTTATCATTTCAAAGAACCAGCTCCTGGGTTCATGATCCTTAGAATTGTGCTTTTAGTCTCTATGTCATTTAATTCTGCTCTTATCTTGGTTATTTCCTTCCTTCTACTTGCTCTGGGCTGTTTTTGTTGTTGTTCCTCGAGTTCTTGTAGACATAGGGTTAGGTTGTTTGTTCACAATGTTTCTCTTTTTTAGGTAGGCCTGTATCACTATGAATTTCCCTCTCAGGACTGTCTTCACTGTGTCCCATATGTTTTGGGTTGTTGTGAGTTCATTTTCATTTTTTTCCAGAAACTTTTTTATTTTTTCCCTAATTTCAATCTTGACCCATTCGTTATTTAATAGCATGCTATTTAATCTCCATGATTTTGAGTGTTTTGGGTTTAATGTTCTCAATATTGCTAGCTATCAGACAGATACAAATTAAAACCACAAAGAGATACCACTTTACGCCAGTCAGAATGCCCATCATAAACAAATCAACAAATAACAAGTGTTGGAGAGGTTGTGAAGAAAAGGGGACCCTAGTGCACTGTTGGTGGGATTGCCGACTGGTACAACCACTATGGAAAACACTATGGAATTTCCTCAGAAAACTAAAAATGGATCTGCCTCTTGACCCAGCAATTCCACTGCTGGCTATGATTCCACTATATCCTAAGATATACTGAAACACCAATCCAAAAGGACCTATGCACCCCAATGTTCATAGCAGCACAATTTACAGTAGCCAAGTGTTGAAAGCAACCTCGGTGCCCATCAGTAAATGAATGGATCAAAAAAATATGGTACATTTACACAATGGAATTCTATGCAGCAGAAAAAAAGAAGGAGCTCCTACCCTTTGCAACAGCATGGATGCAACTGGAAAGCGTTATGCTAAGCAAAATAAGCCAGGTGGTGAAAGACAAATACCATATGATCTCACCTTTAACAGGAACCTAATCAACAAAACAAAGAAACAAGCAAAATATAACCAAAGACACTGAAATAGAAAACAGGCTGACAGTGACCAGAGGGGAGAGGGGAAGGAATTTCAGGGGAAAAGGAAAAGGGTTTACAGGAACAAGTATAAAGGACACATGGACAAAAACTAGGGGCAGGTGAAAATGGGTGGGAGGTGGGGAGGGCAAGGTGGGTGGGCTGGGATGGGAGTAAAAGACAGAAAATTGTACTTGAACAATAATTAAAATAAAATTTTAAAAATAACATTTTATACATAAAATAACTGTGACCAGAGTAGTTAAATGATGTCTCTATGATGACATCACCATTTATTAGGCAGACTATCATCTCAGCACAGGGTAAAAATTGTGATGTTTGTTTATGTTTCATACACTATATGAGCAATCATTTTGTCATCCCCAAAACAATTACCTTGTCAGGATGCCAAGTGAAACATCAAATACTCTTACCCTTAGTGTTCTATAGCAGTATCTGTGGTCCCAAATACTCTCTCTTTTAGAAGGAAGTATTCTCTTCCTTCCTAAATGCCAACTAAGGTACTGAAGAACTCACTAACTGTTGATTAGATGACAAGACTTGTGGGTAATGGAAGCCCTTCAAAAAGAACTGAAAAGTCCATTTAGTACTATGGGCATGTTTTGGGGATGTTAACAAAGTACTTTATGAGAAACTGGGCTTTAGAATTTAGTAGAAAATCCACTGGACAGGGTCGATGGATTGAATTCCAGTTCTGTATTCTGAACATGCCTTTTCCAGTCTATCATTAAAGGACTTGGCCAAATTTCCCAGATGAGCACTTCATGATTCTGAGCTCTGGGAAGGACTATGGTGTCCACCCATTCACTTTACAGCTTGATACATACAGAGATTTGGGCTTTTGTGAGAAAAGAGCATAAAGGATTCCCTGTGAAGAAATGTTCTTTGCTTCACCTGTATCCATGGAGAGCTCAGAATCCTGACATTCTCATCAAACATTTCCATTATGTTAAGAAGATTATGATCTTTATAATCAAAACTATTCTGGAAATAATGGAGCAGACAACATTGCAGGGAGTACAGCTCAGGGTAAAAGTGGGATCACTCAGTGGTGCTAAAAAGTGAGAAGCAATTTTAAAACACCATTAAACCAGACATATGAAACACTTTATTTATGAAATACTAGGTAAAGGTAATTTTAGACACATTAAAATGATTTTTTCTTCCAAATTTCCTAAGAGCAAAATATTAAACATAGACAAAAACAAGACATCATTTTTATCTTAATCTGAGTATTTGATTTCAACCTAGCTAAATAAATCATGATTTTCTAAAAAATACTCTAATGACATCCATTTCCTTTATTGGTACCCCTTTCACTCAAGATGCCTGCTAATTTGCAGGACAAGAGAAAGAAGAAAAAAACATTTTTAAAAGGCTATTTTTATATCATTTTATAATTAAGGTTGTCAGTGCTGAAAATCATTTGCCTTCAAAATCTGTAGAAAATTAAGTGCTGATATAGAGAAACAATAGGGACCTCCCAATGTTTTACGTATAATGAATAGTTGAAAGAATCACATGGAGAAGCAAGAGGGGAAGCTAAATAGAGGGAGACTGTGAGTGAATTCATGTATTTGAAGAAATAAGTAAAAAAGGAAGCATTCATGTTGTGTGATTAAAAATACAAGTGAATAATTATTATAAAGTGGATTGTTTTTGTCTGAAATAAAAACACCATGTATCCTGGCTGCTGTGGCTCAGTGAACTGAGTGCTGACCTGTGAACCAAAAGGACTCCAGTTCAATTTCCAATGAGGACACATGCCTGGGTTTCAAGCCAGTTTTCCAATAGGAGGTGCTCAAGAGTCAACCACACGATGTTTCTCTCCCTCTTTTTCTCCCTCTCTTCCACTATCTCTAAAAATAAATAAAGAAAATCTTTAAAAAAACTATGTGATCTCACCTATAAGTGGAACCTACTGAAGAAAGCAAACAAACAAGCAAAATAGAACCAGAGGTGTGGAAAGAAGGAACAAATTGACAGTGACCAGAGTGGAAGGGAGAGAGAGAAAATGGGGGAAAGAAGGAGAATGGTCTAGTCAAGGAACATCTATAAAGGACCCATGGTACTGGGCAACAGAGTGGGGATTGACTGAAGGAGCAGTGGAGTGGGTTGAGCAGGGGAGAGCAACAAGGGGAAAAATTGGGACAACTGTAATTGATCAAAATTAAAAAAAAACAACAAAATAAAATAAAAATTTTTTTTTGAAAGCATAAACCCCAGGTAAGTGAAACAAAGAAAAAGTTAAATTGATAAGTGGAGGTCTTTAATCTTTTTTTCAATGTTTAATAATATTTCCCTCCTGGAGGATCCAAGATGGTAGTGGAGTAGGTGAATATTACACTCACCTCCTACAAGGACCAAAGTGGAATTACAGCTAAAATATAGAGCAATTACCTGAATAACCAACTGAAGATTAGCTGAAGAGATGTCTTATAACCAAGGATTTACAGAAGAATCAACATCAAGATGGGTAGCAAGGGCATAGATGTGAAAAGTGCTGACTGTCTCCCACAAGCAGCAGCTGACTTTCTAGAGGGATATCTCAGCTCAGGGTTCCCCTGGAGAAGTATGTGATCTCGACCCTAAACGAGGCTCCCCTTCCCAGAGCACCAAACCAGGAAGAGGCACCACAGAACATCTGGCTGTGAAAATCAACAGGCAATCTGTCCATCAGAGAGAGTCAGGAGTCTGCTAGAGATCCAGGCTCCCTCTTAAATGGCCAAAGCACAAAAGCTTATTTCAACCACTCACCCTGGGCTCCAGTGGAGGAAGGGCAGAGCAGACTAGAGTTGTGTGAGGAGAGACTGGAGTTTGTGGCTTTGGGGAGAGAGCTGAATGAGTAGCCTCTAGGTCCCTGTATTGAGTCCCTCTTCCACTCTGCAGACACCATCTTTCTTGGTTGAATTCTACTTTCTGGACCCCCTGTTGTCCCAGATAAGCCCTTCAATATTTAGAGCACTATTGCTATATAAATAGCTATGAGTAGAGCACTTATTCATTCATTTATTGAACAAATAAAATAGAAACCGAAAGTTTCAGAACCTTTAGTTATTTCCCAATTTCATGTCAGTGTAGGTTTGGGAAAAGTAAGTGTTGTGATGCTATAAATCTAATTTTTTTTCAAAAGTTGAATGTAGTTTCATTGCTATTAGAGTTAACCGAAGATTAATTACTAGAAAGAAGACCCAGCTCACAATATGGACAGGGAATTCTTCCTTTTGACAATTTTAACAGTCACCTCATAGTTCTCATTCTCTTCTGGATGCCTCTAGCTATACGGGATTTAAAATCATGTCAGGTGGGAAAGGACAAAGACCATATGATTTCACTCGTGTGGGATATAAAACAGAAAGTAACAAATGAACAAAAACAAACTAACTCATACACAAAACAGTATGGTGGTTACCAAAAGGGGAGGAGGATTGAATGGAGGAGAAAGGATAAAAAGGGTGATATATATGGTGATAGAAAGACACTAGATTTTGTGCAGTGAGCCCACAATGCAATACACAGGTGTTGTATTATGGATCACCTGTGTATTGCATTGTATTTATTTGTACACCTAAAATCTGTAAAATGTTATTAATCAATCTCATCCCTGTAAATTTAATTAACTTTGAAAACTAAAATTAATTTTGAGTATCCAAAGGACACTTCCCTTTCAAACTACTTTTTCTCCATTTTTTTCTGATGTCTTTTTCTCAATTTTTTATTGTTGTTCAAGTAGAGTTATTTTCATTTCCTCCCTCCTCTTCCCCCACCCTTGACCCTACCCCACTTTGATTTTATCCATGTGTCCTTCATAAATGTTCCTGACAATCCATGCCCATTCTCCCCCCCCATTATCTCCTCCCACCTCCCCACTAGTTACTGTCAGTTTATTCTTAATTTCATTGTCTCGGTTTATATTTTGCTTACTTGTTTGTCCTGTTGCATAGGTTCAACTTACAGGTGAGATCATTTCATATTTGTCTTTCATTTCTTGGCTTACCTCACTTAGCATAATGATCTCCAGTTCTGTCCATGCTGTCACAAACAGTAGGAGTTCCTTCCTTGTTTCTTCTGCATAGTAGTCCATCATGTAAATGTACCATAGATTTTTAAATTTTATTTATTTATTTTTAGAGAGAGGGGAAGGGAGGGAGAAAGAGCAGAAGAGAAACATCAATATGTGCTTGGCTCTCATAAGCCTACCACTGGGGACCTGGCCCACAACCCAGGCAGGTGCCCTGACTGGGAATAGAACCAGAGACCCTTTGGTTCACAGCCTGCAATATATCCACTCAACTACACCAACCAGGCCTAGATTTCTGATGCATTCAATTACTGATAGGCACTTATGTTGCTTCCTGCACTTGCCTGTTGTAAATTGTGCACCTATGAACATTGGAGTGCATAGATTCTTTTGGATTGGTGTTTCAGGGTTCTTAGGATATAATTGCAGCAGTGGAGTTGCCAGGTCAAAAGGCAGTTTCAGTTTTAGTTTTAGTTTTTGACATGGCTTCACTAGTCTGCATGGCTTCACTAGTCTGCATTCCCACCAGCAGTGTACTAGGGTTTCATTTTTCCACATCCTCTCCAACACTTTTTGTTTCTTGATTTGTTTATGGTGTGGTATTCTCACCGGTGTGAAGTGGGTTCTCATTGTGGTTTTAATTTGCAGCTCTCTGATGGCTAATGATGCTGAGCATCCTTTCATATGTCTCTAGGCCCTTTCTATGTCTCTCTTGGAGCAATGTCTGTTCAAGTCTTCTGCCCATTTTTTAATTTTGTTGTTTTTCTTTCTAGAGTGGGGTTGTGTGCGTTCTTTATATATTTTGGAAATCAAACCCTTGTGCAAAGTATCATTGGCAAATAAATATCTTTTCATTTTAGTGCTGTTTTCTTTAGCTGTGCAGAAGCTTATTATTTTGATGAGGTCCCATTTGTTTATTCTTTCCTTTATGTCCCTTGCTCTAGGGGACATTATCAGTGAAAATATTGCTGCCTGGAATATCTGAGTTTTTCCTGCCTATGTCCTCCTTTAAGACTTTTATGGTGTCACAACCTATATTTAAGTCTTTTATCCACCTTGAATATATTTGTATGTATGGTGTAAGCTGGTGGTTGAGTTTCATTTTTTTTGCACTTAGCTGTCCAGCTCTCCTGACACCATTTGTTGAAGATGCTATTGTGACTCCATTGTATGCTTCTGCTCCCTTTGTTGAATATTAATTGACCATAGAGATTTGGGTTTATTTCTGGGCTCTCTATTCTGTTCCATTTGTCTATGAGTCTGTTCTTTTGCAAGTACCAGGCTATTCTGATTACAGTGGCCTTGTAAAAGAGTTTGATACCAGATATTGTGAGGCCATATACAAGAGACCTACAGTCAACATCATACTCAATGGGCAAAAACTAAAAGCTTTCCTACTCAGATCAAGAACAAAACAAGGATTTCCACTTTCACCACTTCTATTCAACATAGTATTGGAAGTCAACATAGTATTTTTCTGTCCCAGCAATCAGACAAGAAAAAGAAATAAAAGGCATCCAAACCAGAGAGGAGGAAGCAAAACTGTCATTGTTTGCAGATGACATGATAGTGTACATAGAAAATCCTATAGAGTCCACAAAAAGACTGCTTGACCTAATAAATGAATTTGGCAAAACAGCAGGATAGGAAATCAATATTTAAATTCAAAGGCATTTTTGTATACTTACAATGAAATATCAGAAACAGAAATCAAGGGGAAAAATCCCATTTGATATGACAACAAGAAAAATAAAGTACCTATGAATAACTTAAGAAAGGAGGTAAGAGATCTGTACTCAGAAAACTATACAACACTGAAGAAAGAAATTAAGGGGGACACAATCAACAGGAAGCATGTACCATGTTCATGGATTGGAAGAATTAACATAATCAAAATGCCCATACTACCCAAAGCAATTTATAGATTTAATAACAATTTTTATTAAAATACCAATGGCATACTTCACAGAGATAGAACAAACCTTTCAAAAATTTATATGGAACCATAAGTGACCCTGAATATCTGCTGTAATTTTGAGAAGGAAGATCAAACTATTTCTTTAAAGTATGGTGTCTAGGACCATATTTTACTTAGATGTAGGGCTGTCTTTTTTACTCATTACAAATGATTGGAAGAAAATTAATGTTACTTAAGCTTGCTTAGGTGTTCCTTGATGTTCTTAATATTTGTGTGTAGAATATTTCCAGCAATAAGGAGAGGAGTAAGGCCAAGTGGCAGCTCCCTTGGGTATAGCTTCAGTTCCATATGAAGAGGAGAATCAAACAATAAAGGCAAATTGTGAAGACTGTGAAGAGATCCATTGATGTGCTTTGCATAAGTGCAATTGAACATTTATAATTCAAAAATTTACAAATCAATGTACAAACTGATTTCCCAACATGCACTCTGTGTGAACTTTTGTGTAAATATTGTTTTTCTGTAAGTGTTCTTTGGCCTGCTTGTAGAGAGTAGAACAAAAACACACACACACAAAACACAAATTCATAGATACAGGCAACAGAATTGTAGTTACTAGAGGGGAAGATGAGTGGGGATAGGATCAGTGGAAGGTAAAGGGTGTGAAATATATGACAACAGGAGACTAGACATAGGGTGGTGAACTCACAATAGAATATACAGATGTATTATTTTAAATTTGTACATCAAAAATTTATATAGGCTTTTAACCAACATTACCCTAATAATTTTAATTTAAAAATATTTCATGTTGCAAAACTTTCAGCCAAGGTGGAGGCTTAGATAGATACACTTTGTCTCCTTAAACAACCAAAAGAAGGACAACAACAAATTTAAAAATGAAAAATAACCAGAACTACCAGAAAATTGAACTCTTTAGAAGTCCAGCAACCAAGGAGTTAATGAAGAAACATTCATCCAAAGTTGTGGAAGGAACAGAGATGGGCACCCAGGGAGGAGAGGATTTTCAGCCAAGTGGTGGCTAGAGGTCTATGGTGGGAAAAGGGGTGGCTGGCAGACCTGGTCATCCTACATTTGGGTGCAGACAAACCACAAAAAACAATTGGGGAGCGAGACAGACTGCACAACCCAGGGCTCCAGCGTGGGGAAATAAAACCTCAAGATCTCTGGCTGTAAAAACCTGTGGGGATTGTGGCAGCAGGATAAACTCCCAGCATCACAGGAGAGTTTGTTGGAGAGACCTACAGGGTCCTAGATTTAGACAAACACGCCCAGCTGGGAAACAGTACCAGAAGGGTCCAATTTGCTTCTGAGTAGCAGGGGTGATCAGTGGGGTTGGGGGAGGAGAATGGGGGAAATATATAGGGAATAAGAAGCATAAATGGTAGGTACAAAATAGAAAAGGGGAGGTTAAGAATAGTATGGGGAATGTAGAAGCCAAATAACTTATATGTATGACCCACGGACATGAACTAAGGTGGTGGAATGCTGGTGGGACAGGGGTACAGTGCAGAGGGGAATAAAAGGAAGAAAAAATGGAACAACCTTAACAGCATAATCAATAAAATATATTTTTAAAAGTGTCATGTTGTCCTGGCTAGGTAACTCAGTTAGTTAGAGCATTCTCCCTATACACCAAGTTTGTGGGTTGATCCATCAGGGCACATACAAGAACCAAGCAATGGCTGGGGTGGGAGGGGAGTGGGAGTGGGGTAAATGCAGACAACTGTACTTAAGCAATAAAATAATTAATGAAAAAGAAATGCTTAAATATTGTTTATAATAAAAACATATCAACACTTGAATGTTTTTGTAAATTGAAGTGCCCTGTAAAGTTTTTATAGTTTAACTAGTGAAAAAGTAAAAAAAAAAAAGTGATGTCCTGTAAAAAAAAAGAATCAAACAATGAATGCATAAATAAGTGTAAGAACAAATCAATGTTTTCTCTTTTCATTTTTCTCTGTCCAAAGTCAATAATTTTAAAAAATCTGATTTTTTAACATTCAAATTAATATAAAATTAAAATGTAAAACACATGTTATTATCATTGCTTTGTGTGATAGCTTAGCCTGTAATCATTTCTCTTATAGCTTTGAATCTTGGTTTGATATCACTTGTCTTTATGAGTCTGCTAAGATTCTCTTTTTAAATGATTTATTGGTTACACTATTACAGTTGTCCAAATTTTTCCCCCTTCACTGGCCTTCGCCTATCCTGCACCCCACGTCCATAGTCAATCACCTCACTGTCGTCCATGGGTCCTTCATATATGTTCTTTTACTAATCCCTTCACTTTCTTTCAATCAGCCCCTGCCTCTTCCCTCCGTTTTCCCATCTGTCAGTGTGTTTCATGATTTCATGCCTCCGGTTCTATTTTGCTCATTAGCTTATTTTGTCTATTAGATTCCTCTTATAACTGAGATCATATGGGGTTTGTCTATCACTGCATTGCTTATTTCACTTAGCATAATACTCTCCAGTTCCATCCATGCTTACCCAAAAAGAAGGGTAAGAGTTCCTTATTTCTTTCTGCTGCCTTGTATTCCTTTGTGTAAATGTACCACAGTTTTTTAATCTCCTCATCTACTGATCAGCTCTTAGACTGTTTCCAAATCCTGGCTATTTTAAATAGTGCTGCTATTAACATGGAGTTGTATACATTCTTTTGAATTGGTGTTTTGGGATTCTTGGTGTATATTCCCAGGAGCAGAAATGTTGCGTTGAAAGGCAGTTTCATTTTTAGTTTGTTGAGAAAATTCTATACTCTTTTCCACAGTGGCTGTACCAGTCTGCATGTCCACCAACAGTGCTCTAGGGTTCCCTTTTGTCCACATCCTCTCCAGCACTTGTTTGTTGATTTATTAATGACAGTCATTATGGTGGGTGTGAAGTGATAACACATTGTGATTTTAATTTGCATCTCTCTAATGGCTAGTGATGCTGAGCATTTTTTCATATGTCTATGGGTCATCTATGTATACTCCTTGGAGAAGTGTCTGTTCAGGTCCTTTGCCCTTTTTTTAATTGGTATTTGGATCTTCCTGGTGTTGAGTCATATTAGCTCTTTATATATTTTGGAGATTAAACCCTTTTCCAATGTATCCTTGGCAAATATGTTCTCCCATGCCAATGATAGATGCCATGCCATGTTGGTTCCCTTGTCATTTTGATGATGATTTCTTTAGCTGTGCCAAAAATTTTTAATTTGATGTAGTCCAAATTGTTTACTTTTTCCTTTATTTTCCTTGCCCTAGGAGTTAAATCGGCAAAAAATATTGCTGTGCAAAATATTAAAAATTTTACTGCCTGTGTTTTCTGCTAAGATTTATATGGTATCATAACTTATATTTATGTGTTTTATCCATTTTGATTTTATTCTGGCATATGGTTTTATATGATGTTCTAGATTCTCTTTTTTTGCATGTACCAGTCCAATCCCTCCAACACCATTTACTGAAGAGACTGTCCTTTCTCCACTGTATGCTCTTACCTCCTTTGTCAAGTATTAATTGACCATAAAAACAAGACTTTATTTCTGTTTCATTGATCTATGTGTCTGCTCTTATGGCAGTACCCGACTGCTTTGATTACAGTGACCTTGTGGTATAATTTGATATCAGGTGTTGTTAACCCTTAAACTTGTTCCTTGTTTCTCAAGATTGCTGAGGCTTTTTGGGGCCTTTTTTCTTCCACATAAATTTTTGGAATATTTGTTCTAGATCTGTGAAATATGGCATTGGTATCTTAATAGGAATTGCTTTGAATCTATAGATTGCTTTGGACATTTTAATGATGTTAATCCTTCCAATCCTTGAATACCATATATGCTTCCACTTATTTGTAGCCTCCTCAATTTCTTTCTTCAGTGTCCTATAGTTTTATGTGCACAGGTATTTTACCTCCTTTGTTGGAGACCACTCTGTGTGGTTTTGGAGACTGCAGCCCCAAGAAAGCAGGCTCTGAAAGGGGCTAGTAAGTGTCCCTGGAAAACCAGGTGACCCAGGTGGCAGACATGACTTGACTCTAACACCGAGGGTTCTGGGGGAAATCTGGCCTGATAAATACATTGTATCCTTTGAATCTTGCTTTGCTTGGTATAGCCCAGTCCATATAAACTGGATGTTTAAGTTCAAGGCATAAGGAGTAAAATCTTTATCTCACAAAACAGGTCTTAAAGACCCTCTGGCATCAGCATGACTAACAGACCCTAATCTATGACAAATCTGTTCCTTCAATTGTTATCTATAGATAATACTTGTTTTGTATGACTATAGCTTTTTGACTTTGATTGATGAGCTATGCATGTATACATCTACACATACCATTACTCAATAAAAGCCATTTGGGAGAAGGGCTCAGGGCATTCTCCACTACAGGGAATTGCCACCCCCTCTCCCACTGGAACAGGAAAATTGTGCTGGAGACAACTTATTTCTCATCTGCAGCAAACTGAAGTAATTCTGTGGGATGGAATTCCTCTCAACTCCTTGGTTAAATTTATTCCTAAATATTTTATTATTATTATTCTTTTTGAAATAGTAAATGGGATTGTTTTCTTAGTTTCTCTTCTGATAGTTCCTTCCTGGTAAATAAAAATGCCATAGATTTCTGAATATTGACTTTGTATTCTTGTATTTTGCCAAATGCATTTATTAGGATAAGTAGTTGTTGAGGGGGGACAGATAGAGTTTTCTACATGTAATACAATTTTGTCTGTGAATAATGACTGCTTTACTTCCTCTTTTTCAATTTGGATGCCTTTTATTTCTTTTCTGATTGCTGTGATTAGGACTTCTACTACTATATTACTGAATAACAGTAATGATGGCAGACACCCCTGTCTTGTTCCTGATCTTAAGGGAAATGCTTTTAGTTTTTTCTTATTGAGTATGACATTGGCAATAGGTTTTTTGTATACTGCCTTTATTATATTGAGGTATGCTCCCTCTATTCCCACTTTGCTGAGTGTTTTTTATCATAAATGTATGCTGAACTTTATCAAATCTTTTTTCAGCATCTATTGATATGATCATATGATTTTTGACCTTCATTTTGTTTATGTTATGTATCACATTTATTGATTTGCAGATATTGTACCATCCTTGCATCCCTGCATAAAACCCAGTTGATCAGGGTGTATGCTTTTGGGATGTATTGCTGCATCTGGTTTGCTAATATTTTTATATTATTATTTTTAACTGTTCAAGTACAGTAATATTTTGTTGAGTCTTTTACCATCTATGTTCATCAGAGATATTGGCCCATAATTTTCTTTGTTTGTTATGTCTTTACATGGTTTGGAATTGGGATAATACTGGCCTTATAAAAAGAGTTTTTAAGTCTTCCCTTCTCTTGAAGTTTGGGGAATGCTTTGAGAATGATAGGTGTTAGTTCTTCTTTGAATGATTGGTAAAATTTGTCTGTGAAGTCATCTGGTCCAGGGCTTTTATGTGTCAGGAATTTTTTTATTACTGCTTCAATTTTACTAGTTGTTATTGGTCTCCTCAGGTTTTCTCCTCCTTCCTGATTCAGTTATGGAAAATTGTGTTTCTAGAAATATATCAATTTTGCCCACATTGTACAATTTCTTGGCATATAGTCGTTCATAGTAATTTCTTACAATCCTTTGTATTCTGTGGCATCAGCTGTCACTTCTCACCTTTCATTTCTGATTTTATTTGGTTCCTCTTTATTTTTCTCTTCATGAATCTGGTTAAAAGTTTGTCAATTTTGTTTATTTTTTCAAAGACCAGCTCCTGGATTGACAAATCCCTTGAACTGTTTTTGTTGTTGTGTTTTGCTTTTTTAGTCTCTGTATCACTTATTTCTGCTCTGATCTGATTTTTTTTCTTTCTACTCCCTCTGGACTTTGATGTTTTTCTAGTCCTTTTAGATGTAGGTTTAGAATGTTTATTTGAGATTTTTCTTTCTTCTTTAGGTAGGCCTCTATAGCCATGAACTTCCCTCTCACGGCTGCCTTTGCTCTATCCTATAGCTTTTGGGTTATTGTGTGTTCATTTTCATTTTTTGATTTCTGGTTTTTTATTTCTTCCTTGTTGTAATTATTAATTAATTCTTTATTGAATACCATGTTATTGAGCCTCCATATACTTAAATGGTTTTTTTCATGATATTGATTTCTAGTTTCAGACCATTGTGATCCAAGGAAATTCTTGACAATTTCAATTTTCTTGAATTTGTTGAGGCTTATTTGTGTTCTACCATGTGGTCTGTCTTTGAGAATGATCCATGTGCATTTGAGAAGAATGTATATTTTGCTTCTTTGGGGTGAAATATTGTTGATATCAGTTAAATCCAATTGCTCTAGTTTGTCATTTAATGCTGCTGCATCCTTGTTGATTTTTTGCCTGGATGATCTGTCCATTGTTGGCAGTGGGCCATTAAAATCCCTGACTATGATTACAGTGCTGTTGTTCTCTTTCTTAAAGTCATGCAAGACCTTCTTTATATATTTGGGTGATTCTATATTGGGTGCATATATGTTTAGAAGGGTTATATCATTTTGTTGGACTGAACCCTTAAGTATTACATAGTGTCCTCCTTTGTCTCTTATTATGGAATTTGCTTGTAGTCTATTTTTCCAGATAGAAGTATGGCTACCCCAGCTTTCTTTTCACCTCCATTTGCATGAAAGATTTTTTTCATCCCTACACTTTCAGTCTATGTAAATTTTTTGTTGTGAGGTGGTTCTCTTGAAGACAGTGTATATGCAGATCATGTTTTCTTATTTATTCAGCTACCCTATGTCTTTTGATTGGATCATTTAATACATTTGCATTTAAGATTATTATTGGTAAGTACTTCTTCACTGCCATTTTTCCCTTTGTACCTGTGTTCCTCTTTCTCTCCATTTTCTCCTCTTCTCAAAACAGTTCCTTTAGCATTCCTTGCAATGCTGGTTTGGTGGAAATGTACTTTAGCTATTTTTGTTTTGTCTTGGAAGCTCTCCATTTCACCTTCCATTTTAAATGAGAAGCTTGCTGGGTAGAGAAGTCTTGGTTCCTGGTCTTTGGTTTCCATTACTGTAATATTTCATGCCAGTCCCTTCTGGCCTATATTGTTTCTGTTGAGAAATCAGCTGACGGCCTTATTGAAGCACCCTTGTAGGTAATGAATTATTTCTCTCTTACTGTCTTCAAGATTCTCTCTGTCTTTAAACTTTGCCACATTTGCAACATTTTAATTGTTATGTGTCTTGGTATAGGCCCCTTTGGATTTATCTTGATTGGGACTCTGTGCTTCCAGAACTTGCATGACTTCTTTTGAGTTAGGGAAGTTTTCTTTCATTATTTTGTCAAACAAATTTTCTATAACTTGTTCCCTTTCTCTCCATCTCATATTCCTATGATGCAAATGTTGTTAAATTTTATGTTGTCCCAAAGCTCCCTTAAACTCTTTTCATTCTTTTTAAGTCTTTTTCTATTTTGTTGCTCTGACTCAGTGTTTTTTTCTATCTTGTCTTCCAAATCGCTGATTCAGTCTTCTGTTTCATTTGGCCTGATTTTAATTCCTTCTGTTGTATCCTTCATTTCAGATATTGCCTTCTTCATTTCCATTAGGCTTTCATTCATTATTTCTATGTCATTTTTCAGGATGATGTAGTTTTCACTAAGTTCTTTGGGTTCTCCCTAAGTATCCCGAGCTCCTGATAACCATTACTTCGAACTCAATGGGTGGTAATTTCCTTGCCTCAATTTCTTTTAGCTCTTTTTCTGGGGATTCCTCTTTTCCTTTCATTTGGAGGTTTTTTCTTTCACTCCCCATTTAGCTGTCCCTTGTATTTGTTTTTATGTTTAAATGGATCTGCTTTGGCTCCCTGTCTTGTGGTGCAGCTTTATATCTTAGGAGTCCTGTTATGGTAACCAGTGATACTGACTCCTGGATCTCCTGCTCTGGATGCTCTAGGGATACCCTTTGTGTGGCTTCTGTGGGCTCTCCTGCTGTATTTGAGTCCTGATTGTTGTTGACTGGTTCTTTAGTGGAGTCACCCTGTTGCTGGCTGACTGGGAGGCTCCAACCCCACAATGTTTTGTATACTGTTGTACAGGTGCTGGCCAGACAAAGCAAAACAACACACAAAGTGAAACCAAAACAAGCAACACCCCAAACCACCACAGCAATTTGAATGACAAAAGATCAGGGAAGAAGAAAAATGGGAAGAGCAATGGAATACTTGAAAAGGGGTAAATAAAAGAAAAAGAATAAGACAAGACCAAAGGACAGAAATGTGATTAAGGGAGGAGAAAAGGGAGAACTAATACAAATAATGAATTGAAAGAGGAGAAGACAAAGGGAAAGAATTACAAAAATAAGAAAAGGAAAGAAGGGAAACATGAGGTAATCAATGGTGAGAGTAAAAAGAAGATATGACAGAAAAGAGAGCAATAAAAATAGAATAAAAAGTAAAAAAATACAAAAAAACCTACTGAAACAACAATGAAGATAATGAAAAAAACAAAGTAGAATTCATCTTAGTCAACTTTAGTGCTTGCTTGCTGGATTTCCCCCTTGGTTACAGCTCTACTGTAGTCTGAGTCAGGTGCTGTCCACTTCAAGCCCTTGGCGGCCTCTTCAAAGCTACCAGCAATCCACAGTTTGTGACTCATTCCTCCACACTTGGCTGCACTCAGGATGGGCTATGCTGCTCTGCACAGCTTGGTTTTAACATTAGGGGTATGTCAGCAAGCAACCCAAGTCACTGGAGGATCGGCTCTGTCTGCCTCTACCTGCCAGCCTGCTGTTGCCATATCCTAGTCGTAGGCTGAATGTTTCTGAGAGGTCTTCTGGTGGTATCAGGGGGATTAGACTTCTGAGTCTCAAATGGAAGGTGCCTTTGACACTTCAGGGAAGATGGTGGGTGAGTTCCACCTCCTCCAGTCCACTGGTCTGAGTCTGTTCAGGATTATTTCTCTGTATGCAGCAGGGTAGGACCTCTAGTAGGCTATCAAGTAGGGCCTCCAGAGTCCAGATTTTGGATCTCCCAGACACTGGGAGGGTGTTTTTATGGCTCTCCTCAAGGGGGAGACACCAGTCTGTTTCCAGAGAGAATACATGGTATGTTTGCACCTTACAGCCAGTCTCTGACACACTCTTAGTCTGCGTATGCTGCTATCCCCTCAGCAGGGGTTAAAGTGCAGAATGGGAGAAAAGAAAGAATAAAATAAAACCCCACAAACAAACAAAGCAAAAAACCAAAAACATATAAAGTGCGGGGGGAGATGCAGGGGAGAGGGAGCAGGATTCGAGAAGAAGCATGGTATGAGGGTAAGGTAATTGCTTTCCCCATGGGGGGTGGGGTGGGAGGCTTGCTTTCCTAAAGCAAGATGGCTACTGCAGAATCCAGATACATCCTGTCACAGAAAGCCCTACCAATGCTTGCCCATGTTGCTCCCTAGTGCCTCCCACACTAGACTCTCCTTGTGAGACTGCAGTCTGTGCTGCCTTCCCTTTGCTGTGGCCCAAGGTGAGTGGTTGCAAACACAAGACCCAAGTTTTGGCCCCTTCAAGAATTAAGAAAGTAAAATGAAAAAGTACTAGTAGCTTTGTCTCTAACGGGTCTCATCTCTCCTCAGCAGAGACAAACCTCACAACTTTCACTGCTTCGTACTGCATGGTCTGCTGCTTCCAACAATGCTGCTCCACATCCAGGAGCTTGGTTTGTGTTCACCACTTTTGTCTTTTCAAGAGTAAGCTCCCAAGAGTAAGCTGTGCTGTGCTGCTGCCCTGGTTTGAGGCCCTTGTGAATGGACTGGCCTCTTTAATGACCTCACCCTTCCCATCAGCCACTGTGGGTTTTTTATCTTTACAGTCCTTGGTTAAAAGCCTATTTCCCAAGTAATCTTCAGTTTATTTCAGGTGTCTAGTCCTTTCTTTAGTTTTATTTCCAAATTGGTTTTAGGGGGAGGTATGTGATATACCCTCCTACTCTGTCATCATCTTCTTTTCTCTCCCACAGGAGTTTTATGTTTTAAGAAGATATTGATGCTTCATTTGTGGTGTAGCACATGATCAATTTTTTAAATGTTTCCATTTGTCCTTGAAGGTAATGTATATTTTCTAATTATTGAGGATAAATTTCTCTATAATATGTTCCTGTTTAATTAATATTATGCAAATCTTATAAATATTTCTCTTTTTTTCTGTTTGCTCTGCTTGATCATTTTCTGAGAAATATGTTAAAATCACCAATTACAGTTGGCAACTTCATAATCTTAGCTTGGGTTTTATTTATTTTAGAACTATATTGTTAGATGTGTATACATTTCTTTTGCCAATGTATAATATGTCTCCAGGAACACTTTTCATTCAAATTTTGTTTTGCCAGTTATTAGTGTTGCCACATTAACATTCTTTCACTTGATATTAGCCTGGGGTGTCATTTCATGCTTTTATGTCTAATCTCTATGAATTCTTTTAGGTAATGTCTCTAATAGTAAATGTATTGCTGGATGTGATTTCAAGAATGTATTCTAGGACTCTGTCTTTTTTTATACTCACCTGAGAATATGTTTATTGATTTTAGAGAGAGAGGAAAGGAGAGAGAGAGAGAGAGAGAGAGAGAGATTTGAGAGAGAAACATCAATCAGTTGCCTCCCATACATATCCTAACCCAGAGTTCAACCTGCTACCTAGGTATGTGCTCTGACCAGGGATCAAACCCACAACCTTTTGGTGTATGGGACAATGCTCTAAGCAACTGAACCTCCAGCCAATGCTGGTATCCCATTTTTTTCATTAGTATTACTTTGGTGTATGAAGGTGTGGATCATTTTTGCATGTATTCCTTGTGCTTTTATTTCTTTGTGGATTGGCTTTCAATGTTTATGTATGTTTAAAGTTTCTTTGTGCTTTTATGGTTGAGATTTACCTATTTATTGCTTATTTATTAGGTTGCCAGAACTTGAGAGTGGAGCTCATGTTATTGATGCAGAGGATAAGGCTGCAATGCAATGGAACCTAGAGTCAAAGAGAGGGAAGAGGGCATCCTCATGGAGGGACAGTCAAGCATGGGGTGTCACAGCCAGGAGAAGTGAGGCAGGCACCTTCAAGGACAGGTGGGGGAAGCTGCCTGGTTCAGGGAACCAAAGTTTTCCTATGCTAATGACCATGGCCACACAAGGGTGGCTATTTGACCTCTGAAACTAGAGACTGAGCAGTGCCCACATCTGGAGCATTTGTTGTACAGTATTGGGCCTCTCATGACAAGGTGAGTATCCACAGGTGTGGTGGCTTGGTGTGATTGTTGTAGCCCAAGCAAGGTAAGGAGAACATTCTTACCCAGGGGAGGGTATATGGCAGGCATAAAGGATTGGTTCCATAAGGGAAATGATCAAATAAGTAAATATATTAAGGATAAAGGGAAAGAAGTTCATCATTGTCAGCAAAGGGAGGTATAAATACAGAAAGGGTGAAAAACTCTATTGTGTTGGATTAGAATAGGATATCTCAGTATAAAGTATGAATTCAAGGTACTCAGTATATGTAGATAATATGTACACACACACACACACTCACAAACACAGAGTACATATGTTCCTTAGTTCTGTTCACTGAGAAGCCTGGTAGCTGTGACACTCATAACAGTGGGCACACCTAGTGCACAGAGATTGACTTCTAAGCCACATTTTAAACTAAGAATGCGGTTCTTTGGAAAATCGTCAACTAGAGAAATGGGGCAGAGGAGTACAAGATGAGCCTGGGATATGTGGTTGTGTCAGAAAGTAAGGAATTTCTCAAAGATTGATGTGGTTATGTGAAAATAGAGTCACTGAGTTCATTTCATCCAAGACTTGGTAGCATGACTTGTTTACTGTCCAGAGCTATGTTATTGAGGCAGCAAATTAGTGCTGTTCTTTGTCCTGAATAAAGGTTTGCCAACACCCAGACTCACTCAACTTCTAAAGTTTATAACACTAAACTTTTCTAACCCCTGTTTTCATCAGTCTGTCCTGCAATATTGACCCAGTTAATGTTTATTTGATAGTTACTGATTAAGGTAAGTCACAGAACACTGAACCACACACAATACACACTCAATACATGCTGGAGAACTTGCTGGAACTTGCAGGATTCTTTGTTCTTGGATACGGTGCTTAAACTTCATGGCCAGCTGCCTCAGGCTTCAAGTGGGCATAACATTACCTTGGGCAATGGTAACTGAGTGTATAAAAGGAGATGCAATGGATGTGAAAATTCTATAACTTGTCAGTCTCACTGTTAACAAGAGGGATAAAGCATTGCATCAATGAGGACTTGACAAGTCTTAATTTCCCTTACTAAAGGTGCTTAGAAATAATCATTGAAATGTAGTTAGGACAAACATGATGGTGTCTTTACAGAGTATGCCTTTGTACAAACATTACTATTACTTATCTAGTAAGGTATTTCATTACAGTAACATTTTGATCATCATTATCATTAAGTGTTCCTTGATCAGGTCTGCATGTTATGCTGGTTTGTGCTGTGGGTCTGTTCACTGAGGTCTCTATCTTCCATCCTCCCCAGAATCCATACCTGTGACCCTGTCTAAAATTCCCTTTCCTTGCTGTGTATATGTCATTCAATTGTTTTCTGGCAGTGACAGGCCAACCAAATTCAGAAGCAGGTGTGCCTAGAGGTGAACAAGAAGTGAGTGGTTTTTTAAGACTTCCCCCAAAACTTCTGCAACATGGTTTCTTCCCTCTGTGATGGAGAGGTGGAGAGGAGGAGAATCTCTGTCTTTCATTACTTCTTTTTATCCTCTTCAGATCATATAAACCTTTCACCTTCTTATCCTATAGTCCTTTTAACATGAGAGTCAAATGAGGGCTTCTATTTAGCATGAAGTCTGTTATCTAGTCAAGAGTCAGTGGCACACACACCCAGATAAACTAATGTTATGAGGGTTTAGTTCTATTTTCCTAAAATTGTTCTTGAGGTAGCCATAGAGCCCCTCAGTGGGTACTAGAAAATATAATTTTCAATCCCTGTTTTGTGATTTATGAGCTGGATGGATGTCCCGTTCTCTTTGAGTTTTCTTTTCCCCATTTGAAAAATTAATAATTCTTATTCCAGTGTGTTGTTTGATGTAAAAATGTATGTGTAAATTTACTTAGCTAATTAGTTGATACAATTTGGGCATTCAAGATTAATGAGTTATATTCCCTAGTTAATGTTTATCTCGCTATGCTGTTAGTATGGTACACTAAAATATTTCAAAAAGCTTTAATTTTCAAAGGTAAAGTATACTAGTGTTTGCTAAAACATTAAAGGATAGAGAGATAGAGGGGTTGACTGTCCCGGGGAGTGAGTGCTCTCTCTCTGCCCCCAGCAATCATGTCTCCCAAGACCTGAGGACTCTCAGCTGGGCTTACTTAGAGAAGATGTAGCCACCCAGCACTTGAGTCCAGGGCTTGAATGCCCACTTCTTGATCACTGGAGAACTGCTGGGCTGAGCAGCTGGGTGAAGCTGGCCAAAACCATCTAGGACCTCAGTCCAAAGACCTGTGGAGGATGATCTGGTTCTTCCCCCTGACCAGGAGAGCCTCCTCCTCTACAGCTGGTTCCCCTGATGGCCTTGCCAGACTCCAACAGCAGAGGAGCACCTGATAGGGTACCTCTAGAGCTCCCACTCCAGTATAGCTGAAATACAGAAAGATGTGGAATACAGGTTGCCATTCACTATAAACAAACTGACAGTCAACATTTTACAAAGCATTCAGATCTTGGAAAAATTAGTCAGAGTCTATTGGATGAGTTTTGGAAGAATCTTCCAATTTTACCTCCAACTTCAGCAGCATTTCCATACATATACAGTAACACAGGGCAATGCCTCCTCATGCTTCTCAAGGTTTTCCATTTATTCCTCCATATCCCCCACAAGAAGCTAATAGGACTATCAGTTATTTATCTGTTGCTGACACTCTTCATCAATGACAAATTATACAACTGTCAACCCCGCTGCTCCTTCATTTGCTGTCCTTTCAAATCTGCCAATACCTGTTCCCACAAAAGACACTTTAGCACAGATAAATCAAAGTGGTTTTGGTTGCAAGATCCCAGATGTCGCTGATGCATTTCCAGAACTCTCAGCACTAAGTGTGACACAACTTACAGATATAAATAAACAAGAGGAGATATTACTAGAACAGTTTCTTACTTAGCCTCAACTAAAACAAATTATTACTGACAAGGACAACTAACTAAAAAGTACTGAGTAGCTAACAAGAAAAAGTCTGCTTTTGAAGCTGAGCTTGGAAGTCAAAAGGCAGACTGTTTTACATAAGTATGAATTACTTACACAAAAGAAATCTGCTCTTGAAAAGTAGATGTAAAGACAGCATGAACTTCGTTAGACCTGTAGTGCGAGTGCTGTACAGGCAAGAAGAAAGGAGGTGCACAGGAAGCTGAGGAAGAATCTGACAACATAGCTGAGGATTTCTTGGAGGGAAAAACTGCAATACATGATTGTCTCTCTAGCTTCATGGAAGAGAGAACAATTGTCCACTGTAGAAGAGCTGAGGAAGAGAAACTTCAGCAAGTGATAGCAATACACAGCCAGTTCCAGGCTCCATTGTAGATTTTCCTGCAAACATAAACTGCCAAGAGAGAAATGGGACACGTAACTAAACACATTTATATTTATGATTTGCAAATTTTCATTTATCACAGCAGTTGAATATATAGTTACACTACATAGGTTATACACAGAACTGAGACTGATTTTGTACAAGTCAGAATGATTGCTATAATCTTGACATTGAGAAAATTTTCTGCACAATTTGCACTAAAAATGTTTATTTATTATTGATAAATTTATTGTTTATTATTTAAGTTCCACTTCTCTCCCTCTCTTATTATTAAGTAATTATGCATGTAATTTAGCTAGTTTTGATATTTTATAAAGTTACTTCATTTAAATTTGTATTTTTAATTTGAAACTGCCTAATTTTTTTTATCAAAGTAACTTGTTTCCTCTTAGATATTTTTCCTCTTAAACTTTTATGAAAAATTATTATTTCCAGCTGTGGAAAGACTCTTATTTTTTCTCATTCTTTTTGGATAATCAAGCTTTCAAAAACAATCTCATTTAAATATTCCTAGTGTCAGTAAACAGTAAACCTGCCAATGTGCCATCTCAAAAAGTAACATACATTTAAAACATACACTAAATCAGAAGAATTTAAAAAACAAACATTAAAGGATAAATATTTTTATGTACAAGGATTGCCCCCAAAGTTATAAATTCTCAACTGGTCATTAATCTGAGAATCCAGAATACTGAGCAATTTTTTAAAATCAAACCATTTACTTCTCTGGTTCTCAACCATGTGGGGTGTTTAAAAATAAATAGCAGCAGTTTGGCTCTACTCGAAATCTGTTAACCCAGAATCTCCACAGTGAGGCACTCAAAAATGATTTGATCTTTAGATCAAAGCAAGTAGACCTCGTTGAGTAATCACCCTATGATTCAAACAGGCAATGCTGGATACCAGGGAGTGTTATAAATGTTTGGATTTTAAGCTCTCAGTTGACTCAGTAAGAAGAGACAGCTACAATGGACCCACTTGTGGGCCTGGTGCTCTGTCTCTCCTGTTTGCTTCTCCTTTCACTGTGGAAACAGAGTTCTGGAAAAGGAAAACTTCCACCAGGCCCCACACCTCTGCCAATTATTGGAAATATGCTGCAGTTGGATGTGAAGAACATCAGCAAATCCTTAAGCAATGTGAGTATGTTTTATGTTCCTCCAGCAGCTTGCAAAGGGTAAGTAAATTAACACCTACCTTTATATAAAAATATTTATTAAAATGTATTGAATAAACCATAATACATTAAAATAAAGCTATTATATATGTTATTGTAAAGCAAATACTCCCCATGGAGTTTTATTTTTCTTTCTCATCTATGAGAATAGTGAAATAAAATAATGTGTTTTACGAATGAGGAACATTAGGTCTCTGTATACTAGAAACAATAAAGTAGCAAAAGACAAGAGAACTGCTTCCTGTTTTAGTTTCTGCATCATTTTCCATAATTTTTGGCTGAAGGTAAATGGTAAGGAAAGTGTTTTGATTACAGATTTTATTCAAAAAGTTGTCAGAAGAAGATTTTACATTTGGTGCTGGACACACAATGCAATATGCAGATGATGTATCATAGAATGGCACACTTGAAACCTATATAATTTTATTAACCAATGTTGCTCCAATAAATTTACTTTAAAAAACTCATCTACTATATAAACAATGTTTTGTTCAGAATAGCCATAAAAACTTCATTTCTCTGAGGAAGCAAAGTAAGCCCGATGTCAAGAAAGAAACTCTGGGATTAGGAACAGTAAAAGTGGATGAAAAAAAAAATAAGTATCAGGGCTGGCTTCCTGGAAACAGGATCCTTTGGCCACAGCCAGCACAAAATTGTCCATCCATGCAATTATTCCAGTCCTGGCACTGCCTCTGTGATAGTAATGCCAGTGGATCACAAACTGGGCTGGGCGTCAGAATCATCTGGAGTGATTTTTTAGAACATAGATTTCTAATATTCATCACAGGGCTACTGAATCAAAATTCTGGTGACAAGAGCTCTACAAATGATCCTGAAGTAGTCACCTGAGTATTGCTCATATGGTGGTCATCAGGGATTGATATATGATGGAGGACTGAAAAAAAGCCAGAATTCATATTTTTAAAAATGGGCATTTATTCTTACTTTTAAACTTCAGTCACCTTCCATAGTTCTCTCCATGTGATGCAATACACCTATTGAGACTCTCTTCCACTGATCAAAACAGTTTTGGGAGACCTCCGGTCAAGATGAAGGAGTAGGTACACATGCTTTGCCTCTTTACTCAACCACAAAGAGAATTACAACTAAGCATTAAAAAATATAACACCCAAAACTCTCAGAAAGTCAAACTGTATAGAAGTCCAACAACTAAGGACTTAAAGAAGCCACATTCATCCAGATGGGTAGGAGGGAAAGGAGACCCAGAGACCCAGAGGTGTGGATATGCGGTGTGGTGCTGAGAGGCAGCAGTGGTGGCAGAATGGACAGTCCCATATACATAAGTGGTGGATAAAAATCAGAAGGAATACCTTGGGAGTGAGTGATCACAGCCCCAGGCCAGACCACACAGTCCAGAGTTCCAGTGCCAGGAAGAGAAATTCCCATAACTTCTGGCTGTAAAATCCAATGTAGGTTGGGGCAGTGGAAGAAACTGCCAGAATTTCAGGAGACACTGCTTAAAAGGCCCTCACAGTGTTAGAATGTACACAAACCCACCCATTCTGGGATTCAGCACCAGGGCAACAGTTGCAGGGGTGCCAACCACACATAGGGAGTGGTGAAGTGACTGGAAAGGGGTGAAAGCTGGTCAACCTCTAGAAGAGAGGTAGCAACACTGAACCCCTCTCTGAGACCTCCCCCCACACGGAGCCATGAAGCAGTGAAGAGGGTTGCCCCATGCTGGCGATTATGTAATGCTCTACCCCACACAATATTTAGGTGCTTTACTATAATAGGCCATGCTACTAAGGCCAGGAATCAAAGCAGCTCTCCTCTGGAGAACAAAGGGGACAAAATTGGGAAAACTCTAATAGCATATTCAATAAAATATGTTTAAAAAAACAAACCAGTTTTTTAACTCATCGATTTTGATGCCTTTTAGTGCTGTTGTTATTTTTTGTTTAACCACTTCCATATAGGGAAAACATTTTCCTTTAAGGACTTTTTTAATTCAGAGGGGCAGGGGGAGTGGCTGGGGCAAGATAAGGTGGATAGTGAGGGTGTGGCAATGGGGTCATGCTGGTTTTGGTAAAAAACTGCTGAACATTCATCGTGGTGTGGGCAGGTGCACTCATAAATCACCCATTATGAAATGGGCAAACGAGTTGAAAGAGTCTTCCACAAAAGTACTGAGGCTGAACACAGCCTCTCATACCAATTCGAGATGATACACTGATACAGATAGGTCCCTAGAACATTCACCTAGTGGGGGAAGCCTGTACTACAAGGGGCTCATACTCCAGAAGTAATTCCAGTTTTATGGGGGTCCCCTCATATTACTCAAATATCAGTGGTCAAATAGGAAAAGGTTCAAATTTTGATCTTCTACATAGTAGCTAGGGGATGCTGACAATGAATTGGAATTCTGACATCAGTTTCCATTTTTGTAATAGCAGCAAATGAACCTGCTGATGATGCTGTTTTGAGGTTTAATTGTAACATGGGTACAAATTACTCAGGCCATTTGCAGGCATGTAAGTGGCAGATATTCACAATCACCCTCATATTAATTTCAGAAATATGTTAGGCTGTGTCACAGGATAAAAACATAAAATCAGAATGATACCGTTTTGAATCAGGCACAATATATTGTCAAAGAGAGATTTCTTTTGCAAGTATTTGCATCTCCTTTTCACTTGCCAGCTCTCCAAAATGTACGGCCCAGTGTTCACTGTGTACTTTGGCAGGAGGCCCACTGTGGTGCTGCATGGATATGAGGCAGTAAAAGAAGCCCTGATTGATCGGGGTGAGGAGTTCTCTGGCAGAGGAAGTTTCCCAGTGGCTGAAAAAGCTAGCAAAGGACAAGGTAGGTGCCTATGTGCCCATATATGTTCACTACTGTAGGGAGGGTGGAGAGGATGGACAACAGGAAGTTGAAGATCTCTTCAGCAGATCTTGGCTCTTGCATGTGGCTGCCAGGTGTCAGATTACAACTCCTTGCCTAGCACCTCCGTGTCCGTTTCTGTTTCCCCTCCTGCTAGGAGTCGTTTTCAGCACTGGAAATAGATGGAAAGAGATGCGGCGCTTCTCCCTCATGACCCTGCGGAATTTGGGGATGGGCAAGAGGAGTATTGAGGACCGTGTTCAAGAGGAAGCCCACTGCCTTGTGGAGGAGCTGAGGAAAACCAATGGTGGGTGATTCTGTATACTGTAACTCTGACCTTAACAGACCATTGTGTTCCCTAGTGATGTCCTTGGAAACATTTCAGGGGCAGCCAAATCTTTTATATGGGTGGTTGTGTCAGCCCCCATGTGAAGGAGGGAGGGTTGTGTGTTTATGCCCCTTGCATGTGCATCTACAATTGCATAGACAGTGTGGGTAGAAGGGGTCATTCGATCCTATTTTCTCCTGAAAATTGTTCAATTGTTTTCAAATCTGAAACCACAAAGAATAATTTTTACTCATTTATTGAAAAAGTTAGGGAGACTTCGGCCAAAATGGAGGCATAGGTAGACACGCTGTGCCTCCTTGAACAACCAAATTAAGTACAACAAAAATTTAGAAATAAAATAACAACCAGAACTGACAGAAAATTGAACTGTACGTAAGTCTGACAACCAAGGAGTTAGACACATTCATCCAGTCCAGTAGGAGGAGCAGAGTTGGGCAACCGGGCAGAATGGGTCCCAGGCAGAGAGGGATCCCAGCAAGTGGTGGCTTGTGGACCCCAGCCCACAAGGCAGCAGTTGACAGAACCCAGGCATGCAGACGGTGGCAGGCAGGCACCGGGTGAGGGGTGGCAGTGGGCAGACCCAGTGAGGCACACAGGGTGACTGGCTAATCGAGTGGTCCCACATTCATTCACAAACAAGGCAAAGCTGGGGAGCAAGACAGACCACCCAACCATGGGCCCCAGCACAGGGAAATAAAGCCTCAAAACACTGATTGAAAACACCTGTGGATATTGAGTTGCTGGGAGAGACTCCCACCCTCACAAGAGAGTTTGTTGGAGAGACCCACAGGGGCCTAGAACATACACAAACCCACCCACATGGGAATCAGCATCAGAAGGGCCCACTTTGCTTATGGGAAGCGACGGAAGGGACTGAAATCCGAGAGAGCGGAGCAAGCACCATTGTTCCCTCTCAGACCCCGGACTCACAAACAGCATCACAACTCAGCAACTGGGTTGAACCACCCTGGTGAACACATAAGGCTCCATCCCTCATACTTAACAGGCACCACAAGACAGAAAAAAAAAATAGCTAAACAGAAGAACAGATGAAAGTCCCAGAGCAAATACTTTCAAGTGACAAAAAGATAGCCAACCTATCAGATGCACATTTTCAAAGCATTGGTGATCAGGATGCTCACAGAAGTGGTTGATTTTGGTCACAAATTAGAGAACAAAATGAAGGCTATGCTATGTGAAATGAAGGAAAAAGCACAGGGAACCAATAGTGATGGGGAAAAAACCTGGACTCAAATCAATGCAGTGGGCCAGAAGGAAGAAAGAAACAATCAACAGAAAAGAATGAAGAAACAAGAATTCAAAAAAAATGAAGAGAGGCTTAGGAACCTCCAGGACATCTTTAAATGTTCCAACATCAGAATTATAGGGGTACCAGAAGGGGAAGAGCAAGAGCAACAAGTGGAAAACTTATTTGAACAAATAATTAAGGAGAACTTCCCCAATCTGGCAAAGGAAATAGACTTCCAGGAAGTCCAGGAAGCTCAGAGAGTCCCAAAGAAGTTGGACCCAAGGAGGAACACACCAAGGCACATCATAATTACATTACCCAAGATTAAATTGAAGGAGAGAATTCTAGAAGCAGCAAGAGTAACCTACAAAGGAGTTCCCATCAGACTGTCGGCTGATTTCTCAAAAGAGACCTTGTAGCAAGAAGGGGCTAGAAAGAAGTATTCCAAGTCATGAAATGCAAGGACCTACATCCAAGATTGCTCTATCCAGCAAAGCTTTCATTTAGAATGGAAGGGCAGAAAAAGCACTTCTCAGATAAGGTCAAGTTAAAGGAGTTCATCATCACCAAGCCCTTATTATATGAAATGTTAAAGGGACTTATCTAAGAAAAAGAAGATAAAAAACATGTACAATAAAATGACAGCAAGCTCACAATTACTAACAACCACACCTAAAACAAAAGGAAAAGCAAACTAAGCAGAAAACTACAACAGGAACAGAACCACAGAAATGGAGACCACATGGAGGGTTATCAACAGGGGAGTGGGAGGAGGAGAGAGGGGGAAAAGGTACAGAGAATAAGTATCATAGATGGTAGGTAGAAAATAGACAGGGGAAGGCAAGAATAGTATGGCAAATGTAGAAGCTCAAGAACTTATGACACATGGACATGAACTAAAGGGGCGAGGAATGTGGGTGAGAGAGGGTGTGTAGGTTGAAGGGAAATAAAGGGGGTGAAATGGGACAACTGTAATAGCATAATCAATAAAAAAATTACAACTAAATAAAAAAAACAGTTTGGACCACAAGAAAGAATTAACATCAGAACAGAATGAAGAAACAAAAATTCAAAAAAATGAGTAGAGGCTTAGGAACCTCTGACACAACTTTAAACATTCCAACATCGTAATCATAGGGGTCCCAGAAGGAGAAGAGGAAGACAAAAAATTGAGAACTTATCTGAAAAAAAAATGAAGGAGAACTTCCCTAACCTTTCAAAGGAAATAGACTTCCAGGAATCCAGGAAGCCCAAAGAGTCCCAAAGAAGTTGGACCCAAAGAGGAACACACCAAGGCACATCATCATTAAGCTACCCAAGATTAAAGATAGGAGAGAATCTTAAAAGCAGCAAGAGAAAAGGAGGCAGTTACCTACAAAGTAGTTCTCATAAGGCTATCAGCTGATTTCTCAAAAGAAACCTTACAGGAAAGAAGGCTCTAAAAAAAAGTATTCCAAGTCATGAAAGGCAAGGACCTACATCCAAGATTACTATATCCAGCAAACGTGTCATTTACAATGGAAGGGCAGGTATAGTGCTCTCCAAATAAGGTCAAGTTAAAGGAGTTCATCATCACCAATCCCTTATTACATGAAATCTTAAAGGGATTTATCTAAGAATTAGAAGAAGATCAAAACTATGTACAGTAAAATGACAACACTCACAATTGTCAACAACTGAACCTAAAGAAAATAAAAACAAAAAGAAAACCAAACTAAGGAAACAACTAGAACAGGAACAGAAATGGAGATCACATGGAGATCACATGGACATTATCAGAGGGGGAAGGAGGTAACGGGGGAAAAGGTACAGGGAATGAGTAGCATAAATAGTAGGTACAAAACAGACAAGAAGAATTTAAGAATAGTATAAGGAAGGCAGAAGCCAAAGAACTAATATGCAGGACCCATGAACATGAACTAATGGTTGGGGGTGATATGGATGGAAGGGGCTGCATGGCAGAGGGGAATCAAGGGGGGAAATGGGACAATTGTAATAGCATAATCAATAAAATATATTTTTAAAAAAGAAGCAGTGAAAGTGGACATCCTTCTCTTGTTCCTGATCTTAGTGGTAAAGATTTTAGATTTTCCCCCTTGAATATGATGTTGGCTGCAGGTTTCTCATATATGGCATTTATTATGTTGAAGAAGAGCTAACCTGTATCCTTCACAGACTATTCTAAAAAGTCCAAGAAGAGGAAAAACTCTCAAACTCTTTTTATGAAGCCAGCATCATCCTAATCCAAAACCATATAAAGACATAACCAAGAAAGAAAACTATAGGTCAATATTGTTCATAAACATAGGTGCTAATTTCCTCAATAAAATATTGGCAAACCATAACCAGGAATACATTAAAAAGATCATACCCCATGACCAAGTGGGATTCATCCCAGGGATGCAAGGATGGTACAATATTCACAAAACAATAAACATAATACATCACATAGACAAAAGAAAAGACAAAAGTCACATGATCATATCAACAGATGTGGAAAAAGCCCTTGACAAAGCACAGCACCCATTTGTGGTATAAAACACTCACCAAAGTAGGAACAGAGGGAGCATACCTCAACATAAAAAGAACATTTTTAAAAATGCCATTATAATTTGTACAGAGATTTCATTGAATTTATAAATGGCTTTAGCAGTATGGACATTTGAACACTATTAATTCTTCTTGTCCATAAACAGAATATCTTTCCATTTATATATGCCTTCTTCAATTAGTTTTATTCATGTCTTTTTTAATCTTTATTTTAATTGTTGTTCAAGTACAGTTTTCTGTCTTTTACTCCCATCCCAGCCCACCCCCCAGCCCTCCCCAACTACCTCCCATTCCCCCCTGGTTTTTGTCCATTTGTCTTTTATACTTGTTCCTGTAAACCCTTCCCCTTTTCCCCTGAAATTCCCTCCCCTCACCCCTCTTGTCACTGTCAGCCTGTTCTCTATTTCAGTGTCTCTAGTTATATTTGGCTTGTGTGTTTTCTTGTTTAGGTTCCTATTAAAGGTGAGATCATATGGTATTTGTCTTTCACTGCCTGGCTTATTTCACTTAGCACAATGTTTTCCAGTTCCATCCATGCTGTTGCAAAGGGCAGGAGCTCCTTCTTTCTTTCTACTGCATAGAATTCTATTGTGTAAATGTACCATAGTTTTTTGATCCATTAATTTATTGACAGGCACCTAGGCTGCTTCCAACACTTGGCTATTGTGAATTGTGCTGCTATGAACATTGGGGTGCATAGGTTCTTTTGGATTGGTGTTTCAGGGTTCTTAGGATATAACCCTAGCAGTGGAATGCTGGGTCAAAAGGCAGATCCATTTAAGTTTTCTGAGAAAATTCCATGCTGCTTTCCATAGTGGTTGTACCAGTCTCCAATCCCATCAACAGTGCACTAGGGTCCCATTTTCCTCCACAACCTCTCCAATACTTGTTATTTGTTGCTTTGTTTATGATGGCCATTCTGACTGGTGTGAAGTGGTATCTCATTGTGGTTTTAATTTGCATCTCTCTGATAGCTAGTGATATTGAACATCTTTTCATGTGTCTCTGGACCCTCTGTATGACCTCCTTAGAGAAGTTTCTGTTCTAATCCTTTGCTCATTTTTTAATTGGGTTGCTTGTCTTCTTAGAGTGGAGTCATGTAAGTTCTTTATATATTTTGGAGATTTAAACCCTTGTCTGAGGTATCATTGGCTAATATGTTTTCCCATATAATTGGTTCTCTTTTTATTTTAATATTGTTGTCTTTAGCTGTGCAGAAGCTTTTTATTTTGATGAGATACCATTTGTTTAATTTTTTCATTTATGTCCCTTGCTCTGGGGGACATATCAGTAAAAATGCTGCTACATGAAATATCTGAGATCTTCCTGCCTATGTTCTCCTCTAGGACTTGAATGGTGTCACGACTTATATTTAAATGTTTTATCCACTTTGAACTTATTCTTGTGTATGATGTAAGTCGGTGCTTGAGTTTCATTTTTTGCACGTAGTTGTCCAGTTCTCCCAACACCATTTGTTGGAGAGGCTATATTTACTCCATTTTATGTTGCTGCCCACTTTGTCAAATATTAATCAGCTGTAGAGACTTGGGCTTATTTCTGGGCTCTCTGTTATCTTCCATTGGTCCATGTGCCTGTTTTCATGCCAGTACCAGGCTGTTTTGATTACAGTGGCCTTGTAATAGTTTGGTATCAGCTATTGTGATCCCTCCTACTTTTCTCTTATTTCTAATAATTGCAGCAGCTATTCAGGGTCGTTTATGGTTCTATATAAATTTTTAAAAGGTTTGTTCTATGTATGTGAAATATGCCATTGGTACTTTAATAGGTATTGCATTGAATCTGTAAATTGCTTTGGGTAGTATGGACATTTTGATGATGATAATTCTTCCAATCCATGAACACGGTATATGTTTCCATTTATTTGTGTCTTCCTTAATTTCTTTCTTCAGTGTTGTGTAGTTTTCTGTATAAAGGTCTTTTACTTCCTTGGTTAGATTTATTCCTAGGTATTTTATTTTTCTTTTTGCTATATCAAATGAGATATTTTTTCTTGATTTCTGCTTCTGCTGTTTCACTGCTGATATACAAAAATGCCTTTGATTTCTGGATATTGACTTTGTATCCCACTGTTTTGCCAAATTCGTTTATTAGGTCAAGCAGTTTCTCTGCACAGTCTATAGGATTTTCTATGTACACTATCATGTCATCTGCCAACAATGACATTTTTGTTTCCTCCTTTCCAATTTGGATGCCTTTTATTTCTTTTTCTTGTCTGGTCGCTGTGGCTAAAACTTCCAATACTATATTAAATAGAAGTGGTGAAAATGGAGAACCTTGTCTTGTTCCTGATCTTAGTGGAAAAGATTTTAGTTTTTGCCCATTGAGTATGATATTAGCTGTAGGTCTCTCATATATGGCCTTTATTATGTTGAGGAATGCTCCCCCTATTCTCACTTTGCTGAGTGTTTTTATCATAAATGGGTGCTGTACCTTATCAAATGCTTTTTCTGGATCTATTGATATGATCATGTGATTTTTGTCTTTGTTTTTTTGTTTATGTGATGTATTACATTTACTGATTTGCAAATATTAAACCATCCTTGCATCCTGGAATGAATCCCACTTGGTCATGGTGTATTGATCTTTTTAATGTACTGTTGGATGTGGTTTGCCAATATTTTGTTGAGGACTTTAGCCTCTATGTTTATCAGCAATGTTGGCCTGAAGTTTTCTTTCTTTGTTGTGTTTTTATCTGGTTTTGGGATTAGGATGGTGCTGGATTCATAAAAAGAATTTGGGAGTCTTCCATCATTCTGGATTTTTTGGAATAGTCTGTAGAGGATAGGAGTTAGCTCTTCCTTAAATGCTTTGTAGAATTCTCCTGTGAAACCATCTGGACCTGGACTTTTGTGTGTCGGGAGTTTTTTGATTACTGCTTCAATTTCATCTGCTGTTATTGGTCTGTTCAGGCTTTCTGCTTCTTTTTTATTGAGTTTTGGAAGATCATATTTTTCTAGAAATTTGTCCATATCACCTAGGTTTTCAAATTTCTTGGCATACAGTTCTTCATAGTAATTTCTTACAATCCTTTGTATTTCTGTGGTGTCAGTTGTAATCTCTCCTCTTTCATTTCTGATTGGGTTTATTTGGATCCTTTCTCTTTTTTTCTTGATGAGCCTGCTTAAAGGCTTGTCGATTTTGTTTATCTTTTCAAAGAACCAGCTCCTGGATTTATTGATCCTTAGAATTGTGCTTTTAGTTTTTATGTCATTTAATTCTGCTCTGATATTGGTTATTTCCTTCCTTCTGCTTGCTCTGGGCTGTCTTTGTTGTTGTTCCTCAAGTTCTTGTAGACACAGGGTTAGATTGTTTGAAATGTTTCTATCTTTTTTAGGTAGGCCTGTATCACTATGAACGTCCCTCTCAGGACTGCCTTGGCTGTGTCCCATATGTTTTGGGTTTTTGTGAGTTCATTTTCATTTGTTTCCAGAAACTTTTTGATTTCTTCCTTTATTTCATTCTTGGCCCATTGATTATTTAATACCATGCTATTCAATCTCCATGATTTTGAGTGTTTTGGGTTTCTTCCCTTGGGGCTGGTTTCTAGTTTCAATCCTTTGTGGTCAGAGAAAATGTTTGGTATAATTTCAATTTTCTTGAATTTTTTGAGGCTTGCTTTGTGTCCTATCATGTGGTCTATCTTTGAAAACGTTCCATGTGTGTTTGAAGAGAATGTGTAATTTGTTTCTTTGGGGTGAAGGGCTATATATATATCAGTTAAGTCCACTTCCTCTGGGGCATTGTTCAATGCCACAATATCTTTGTTGATATTTTGTTTGGAAGATCTGTCCATTTTTGACAGTGGGGTGTTAAAATCCCCTACTATAATTTTGTTGCTGTCAATATCTTTCTTGAAGTCCTCTAAGATTTTCTTTATGTATTTGGGTGCTCCTATGTTAGATGCATGTATATTTACAATGATAAAGTCTTCTTGGTGAATTCTTCCCTTGAGTATTATGAAGTGACCTTCTGGGTCTCCTTTTATGGCCCTTTTTTTTTTTTTGAAGCCTATTTTGTCTGATATGAGTATTGCTATCCAGGCTTTTTTTTTTTTTCCTGTCCGTTTGCTTGGAAAATTTGTTTCCAGCCCTTCACTTTCAGCCTGTGCAGGTCTTTAATCCTGAGGTGGGTCTCTTGTAGGCAACATATTGGTGGTCATGCTTTTTTATCCATTCAGCTATTCCATTTATTGGAGCATTGGAGTCTTTTGATTGGAGCATTTAATCCATTTATGTTTAAGGTTATTACTGATAGATACTTATCCATTGCCATTTCATACCTGTGTTTCTCTCTCTCGCGCGCGCTCTCTCTCTCTCTTCCTTAAAGCAGTCCCTTTAGCATCTCTTGCAGAGCTGGTTTGGTGGAGGTGTATTCTTTTAGACTTCTTTTATCTGGGAAGCTTCTTATTTGGACTTCTATCTTGATAGAGAGCCTTGCAGGGTAAAGTAGCCTTGCTTGCAGACCTCTGGTTCTCATTACTGGGAATATTTCTTGACATTCTCTTCTGGCTTGGAGTGTTTCCATTGAGAAGTCAGCTGCTAAACTTATTGGGGCTCCTTGTATGTTACTTCCTTCTATCTCCCTTGCTGCTATTAAGATTCTCTCTTTGTCTTGGTATTTTGTCATTTTAATTATGATGTGTCTTGAGGTGGGCCTCTTTGGGTTCCTCTTGATTGGGACTCTGTGTTTCCTGGATTTGCGTGACTTTTTCTCTCATCAAATTAGGGAGGTTTTCCATTATTACTTTTTCAAATAGGTTTTCTATCCCTTGCTCTTCTTCTTCTCCTTCTGGTATCCCTATTATACGGATATTATTACGTTTCATATTGTCTTGCATTTCTCTTAATCCCTCTTCATTCTTTCTGAGCCTCTTTTCCTTTTGTTGCTCTTTCTGGATGTTTTCTTCTACTTTGTCCTCTAGCTTGCTGATCTAATCTTCTTCTTCTTCAGTCCTGCTTTTGTTTCCTTCTGCTGTGTTCTTCAGTTCAGAATTGTATTCTTCATTTCCTCTTGGCCCTTGTTGATAGTTTCTATTTCCTTTTTCATCTTGATATAGTTTGCAGTGAGCTCATTGTAGCTTCCCTGTAGTTTCTGGTAGCTCATTGTGAGCTCATTGAGCTTTCTGATAACCATTGCCTTGAACTCAATATCTGATAGTTGAGTTGCCTCTATTTCATTTAGCATTCTTTCTGAGACTTCCTCCTTTCCTTTCATTTGGGGATTGTTTCTTTGTCTTCCCATTGTTTGTGAGACTCTTCTTGTTAGCCTCAGCTTCTTAAATTGATCTGTTCTGGCTCCCTAGGTTTATGGTGTGAACTTCTGTGGTAGATTACCTTTGAGATTCAGTGGTGCAGTCTCCTTGATCTCCCAAGCTCACTGGTCTTGGGCTGTCCCTTATGTTGGCTCTGTGTTTGTCTTTGGGTTTTGATTGTTGTTGGGTCTTTCTTTGGTGGGTCCTTCCTACCAGCTGGCTAACTGAGGGTCACTCTGTCCACCACCTCTTGTATTTTGTTGTGCTGGTGAGGGCAGGTTGTGTTGAAGCTGGTTCTTTCATGTGTACAAGGTTTTGGGGATTCTCTCTTGCTCTTGTTCAGTTGTTTGTACTGGATACTGTCTCTACTGTTTAGTTGTATTTCCAGATAGGTCCGGGATTGAGGTTAGGGTGGCTTCCACTCCGTCCTTCATCTTCTTCTGTTGTTCTCTGTTGGTGGTTCTTTTGGTTGGGTTTCCTCTTCCAGTGGGTATCCTGGTGTTCACTGCTTCCATCTACTGTTTTTTGTGATCCATTGGAGGGGGAAGGAAAAATGGTTTAAGACAGCAAGAGAGTATTTTATGATATTTACAGTAGCAGCCAGTAGAGAAGAGATAGGAGATCCTTTGACTATGTATAGTGTTAACCATGATCTTCCACCCAACTAGCTGATTTTTAGAAAGGATAGAAAAGAAGATAAGACTCTTGTTGTGGAAGGAAAGATTGTGAGTTGGATCTAGAAAGCAGTGAGTTTGTGGGAGTTCAGATTCTGAAGTAAGGTGAGAGTAAAGGATAGTGAATAGGTGTAGTGTGTGAGAGAACAGAGTTAACCACTACAGTAATAGAGTTCAGGAAACTTGAAGTGGGCTAAGATCTGGGAGGAGTGTTGTGAAGTATTTACAATTGTATGGAATAGCCATTATTTACAATAATATTAGAGCAACAATCATATGACAGAATCTATGTGATCTATATAACAAGAATCGGGAGTATAGCACCTTGTGTAGTGTGCTAATGGGACACGAGTGAAGTGAAGGACAGTAAATTAGCAATACACTATGAAAGGGAAATCAGGGGAAACCTGTCTAATGATACAATATAAACAGCCAAGCAAAGCAGAGTATACAGAAAGAAGAAGAATACAAAAATACTATTAAAATATAAGCTGTAAGAATAATGAAAAAATGCTAATAATACAAATATGCAATAACTTGTAGTTTCTCTGTAATAGCAAAGTGAAATTTGTCTCACTGTCTCAGCTGTTGGGATGCCCCCTTCTTTGGGTCCAACTGTGGTCTTTTCACAGTTCTAGGTTTTTTATTTTTTATCTTACTGGTAGGTGTTAAAAAAAGGCAGAAGGAAGGAGAAGAGATAAAATTGGAGAGAAAGGAAGAAGGAATAAAACAAGAAAGAAGGAAAGAGAGGAAAAAGGAAATGAAAGATAAAAAATAATAAAAATAAAAAATAAAACATTATTAAAAAACTAAAAATAAAATAAAATAAAAATCCTCTTGGTTTCAAAGTGCCCAAACTGGTTTTTCTGGTCTTGCTGGCCGCAGCAGGCTGAGGGGTGATTGGTATGGCTTTTCTTCCTTCTCGACCTGCACTCAATCAACCTCCTGTAGCTAGCCTGGTGCCTCTCCCCAGCGCCTTGGTTGCAGAATCCAGGCCTTTCCCCCAGTGTTTCTGCTGTGGGCTGGGGTGCCGGCACGCAGGTGCTCTGCCAGGCTGCCTGCGTCCCGCAGGTGCACACCCTTCCCAGTGCTATGGGAGTGCACGGGGTCTTCCACACAACTTTCCGTGCAACCTCGGGATCACTGCTGGGCTGGGTGGCGGGAGGCTGGAGTGATTGCTGCAAGAGAATTCCCTGAACAGTGTCTGTCTTTTCACTTTTTCTTCTTGAGAAATTCCTCCTACTCAAGACTGCCACTCTGTACAGCAGCCTCACCTCCCCCAAAGGCCCAATTCTCCAGCCAGACCAGGGACTATCGGGGTCAGGGCCTGTCACTGCGTGATTCTCAACTCTGCTGGCATCCACAGACTCTGTGGGTGCTTGCAGCCCCTGTGTGTTTGCCACTTAGACCTTATTCCCCTCTCTGAGACTTCAGGCAACCAGGTCTCTCGCAGTGCTGCTCAGACCTTGTTTGGCTGGAGAGGGAGCAGTTGCCCCAGCTCTCTCCCAAGGACTCTATGACACACTGAATAGCAGGGGCTGGGTCTGGGGCTACAGCTACCAATGTCACACACTAGTCCCTGGGACCTTATTGTCCTGAAGCACTCTCCTTACTGTCTGGTTTTTCAGTGTCCACTACAATTTTTGGTCTCTTATTTTCATATATGCTGAGAGGTATTGTTGGCTGTTTGCTCTTTTAGTCCGTAGATCAGCAGGATTTTCTCCCATGTGTAGGGAGAAGTGGAATCTGCTCCCTCCTACCCTGAGGCCATCTTATCAACTCTAGTTTTATTAATGTCTTATGAGATAAATGTATGGATCTCTCACTTCCTTGATTAAAATTATTCCTAAGTATTCTAATCTTTTGCTATTTAAAAAGCAATTTTTCTTTATTTCTATTTCAGAGAGTTTGTTGTTAGTGTGTAGAAATTGCCTGAGTCAGGTAAGACAGATACAAGTCCCTTTGGTAACCCTCCAAAAAGCCAGAACACCAGATGCATGCTCCACTTCCCTCCTTTCAAGTTGTGTGCTATTTTTAACTTGTGCCAAGCCAAGCTGGCTACAGACAAACATGACTCTCTCCTCCTTTTTTTCTCAGTGGTCTGAGTCTATCAGTGCACTAAGGAAGGAAAGAGAAACCAGTCCCTCTGAAGCCCACTGGATAGCTGCCACATTGGGTGCATGTTCCATGCTTCTCTTTCATGTGATGGAGTAGTCATGACCTGAGGCATTCTTCTAGAAATGAATTGTGTCAGCTGGGGAGAAGTGCTGATGCAGGAACAGTGAAAATGCTCGTTACCTGTTTCTTTTTTTCTCACCTGAGGACATGCTTAAAGAGGGAATGGGAGGGAGAGGGGGGGGAGAAACATCTATTGGTTTTCTCCCATGCACTCCCTGACAGGGGACTGAACCCACAACCTTAGTATGTGTCCTGACTGGGAATTGAAGTCACAACCCTTTGTAACCTGGATGATGTTCCTGGCCAGAGCTTGTTACTAGATTTAATGTGCCTGTTTTCAGCTTTGTGTTAGGCTATGGTACTGCATCTTTAACTGGATTCTGGAAATCTTATAAAGGAAGTTTAGTCCATATATAATTGCTAAATCACTCTTCTGTGGGGTGACATGGTATTCCACCATCTTCCTAATGCCATTTTGCATAATACTTACAATTCAAGTCATTCTTAATTATATCTATAGATGTGAATTTTAGATCCCTTTACACATAATGCCCTTTCAGCAATCATTTGATTGCAACAATTTTATTTTACAGATACCCTACCAAAAAAAGAAAACTTTTTTAATGTATGCACCACATAGTTGTGTGCGTCTATGAGGGTTTTTTTTGTTAATCCCTTCACATTTTTCACCAGTGAGCTACCTGTCACTCTAACAACTGTCAGTCTGTTCTCTGTAGCTGAATCTGTTACTATTTATTTGTTATTTTGTTCATTAGATTCCACACATAAGTGAAATCATGTGGCATTTGTCTTTGTCTGACTAGCTTATTTCACTTAGCATAATACCCTCCTGGTCCATCCATGTTGTAAAAGGTAAGATGTCATTCTTTTTTACAGCCAAATAGTAGTCCACTGTGTAAATATCCTATAGATATTTTATCTACTCATCTATGGATGGACACTTGGGCTGATTCCATATTCTGGCAGTTACAACTAATGCTACAGTGAACATAGGGATGCTTATGTTCTTCCAAATTAATGTTTCTGTTCCTTTGGATACATTCCCAGAAGTAAATTCACTGGGTCAAAAGGCAGATGCATTTTTTCATTTTTTGAGGGGTATCTGTACTACTTGTGCTGCACCAGTCTGCATTCCCACCAACAGTGCACAAGTGGTCCATTTTCCCCACATCCTCACCAACATTTGTCATTTGTTGATTTACTTGTGATAGCCGTTCTGACAGTTATGAGGTGATATCTCATTGTGGTTTTAATTTGCATTTCTCTAATGATTAGTGATATTGAGCATCTTTTCATATGTCTATTAGCCATCTGTACAACCTCTTTGGAGAAGTGTTTATTCCTTTGTCCATTTTTAATTGGATTGTTTGTTTTTTTGGTATTGAGTTTTGTAAGTTCTCTTTAAATTTTGGATATTAACCCCATATCAGAAGTATTATTGACAAATATGTTTTCCTATTCAGTGGGTTGTCTTCTCATTTTGTTAATGGTTTCCTTTCCTGTGCAAAACATTTTTAGTTTGATGTAGTCCCATTTATTTATTTATTTTTGTTTCTCTTGCCCCAGAGATATATCAGGAAAAAAATATAGCAATGAGAGATGTCTGAAATTTTACTGCCTATATTTTCTTCTGTGATATTTATGGTTTTAAGTCTAACACTTAAGTCTTTAACCCATATTGAGTTTATGCTTGCCTATGGTATAAGAAAGTGGTCTAGGTTCTTTTTTTTTTTTTTTGCACAATCTGTCTAATTTTCCCAATCCCATTTATTGAAGAGATTATCTTTAAGCCATTGTATGTGGTTGCTTCTTCTGTCAAATATTAATTGACTGTAAATGTATGGGTTTATTTCTGGGCTCTCTATTCTGTTCCATCGATCTGCATGTCTGTTGTTATGCCAGTACCATGTTGTTTGGATTACAATGGCCTTATAGTATAGTTTTATATTAAGTAGCATGATTCCTCTAACTTCATTCTTCTTTCTCAGGATTACTATGGCCATGCAGGGCCTTTCTTGGTTCCATATAAATTTTGGTAATACTTGTTCTAGTTCTGTTAAATATATCATTGGTGTCTTGATAAGAATTGCATCAAATCTGTAGGTTGCTTTGGGTAGGATGGACATTTTACTGGTGTTAGTTCTTCCTTTTCAGGAACATGGTATATGTTTCCACTTATTTGTATCTTCTAGAATTTCTTTCTTCTGTGTCATAATTTTCCAACTACAGGTCTTTTACATCCGTGGTGAAATTTATTCCTTGGTATTTTTTATGTAATCGTAAACGGTATTATTTTCTTAGTTTCCCTTTCTGTTAGCTCATTTTTGGTGAACAAAAATACAAATGATGTGTGGGTATTAATTTTGTATCCTGCTACTTTCTGAATCAGTTTTTAGACTCTATTTTATTTTTATCAGTTCTAGTAGTTTCTTGGTGGAATCTTCAGAATTCTCTATATACAGTATCATGGCATGTGCAAATAATGACAATTTTACTTGTTTCTTCCAATTTGGATGTCTTTTACTTCTTTTTCTTGTGTGATTCCTGTTGCTAAGACTTCCAGTACTATGTTGAATAAGAGTGGTGAAAGCAAACATCCCTGTCTTGTTTTCAGTCTTAAGGGAAATGCTTTTAGTTTGTTTATGAGTGATGTTGGTTATGGGTTTGTCATAGCTTTCAGTATGTTGAGGTATCATGCCACTTTGCTGAAAGTTTTTATTGTAAATTAGTGCAGGATTTTATGAAATACAATTTCTTCATCTATAAGTAGGATCATATAATTTTACCTTTCATTTTGTATGTGTAGTATCATGTTTATTGTTTTATGAATATTGTACCAACCTTGCATCCCCAGAATAAATGTCACTTCATCACAGCTTATGACCTTTTTAATGTATTTCTGGATCTGGTTTGCTAATATTTTTTGAGGATGTTATTTCTATGTTCATCAGGGATATTGGACTATAACTTTCTTTCTTTGTAGTGTCTTTATCTGGTTTGGGAATTAGCATAACACTGGCCTCCTAAAATAAGCTTGGGAGTCTTCCCTCCTCTTTAATATTTTGGAATGGTTTAAGAAGGGTTGGTGTTATTTCTGCTTTGAATGTTTGGTAAAATTAACTCATGAAGCCATCCAGCCAAGGACTTTATTGGGAGTTTTTTGGTTACTGTTTCAATTTCAGTAGTTGTAATCTATGTATTCAGATTTTCTGATTCTTCCTGATTCAGTTTTAGAAAATAATGTGTTTCAGGGAATTTATCCATTTCATTCTAATACTCCAATTTATTGGCATGTAGGTTTTTGTAATATTTTCTTACAATGCTTTTTATTTCTTTGGTGCCAGCTGTTACTTCTCTTTCTGATGTTATTTATTTGGGTTCTCTCTTTTATTTGAAGAGGCTGTTTAAAGTTTTGTCAGTCTTGTTTATCTTTTTTTAAAAAAAAACACCTCTTGGTTTCATTGACATCTATTTTTTTAAAATTTTATTTATGGAGGATGGGAACGCTGGTGTCAAAGCACAGGTTATGTGTTTTGCAAAGCCACACTTGACCACTTGCATCTGCAAAGCAGGGCAAGCCTGCAGCTGACAGCAGCCAGAACTCTCGAGGGTTGAGAATAAAAGAGATAACTACAAGCTTCAGCTGAATGTAACCGTAACTTCTGCAGAAGACATATTTATCATTGAGATAGCCTGGGAACAGAACAGTCTTTACCCACAGTATCTCCCTAAGTCTGAAAAAAATTTCCTTGACCTTTAGATAACCAACTCCTATAAAATAAGTGCGAAGACCATGTTTGGGGTCATTGTCTCTCCATCAGAGGACAATGCCCCACCTAGCCCCCCACTTTTCCTTAAACTGTTGTGTCGTGTCTTTCTTAATCTCCCATCAGCCCCACTCAGGGACCTCCACTCCACACTGGTCACTGTACTTATTTATTTTTAGAGAGAGGGAAAGGGAGGGAGACAGAGTGAAAGAAATATCAATGTGTGGTTGCCTCTCATGCATCCCATATTGGGGACCTGGCCTTCAACTCAGTCATGTGCCCTGACTAGGAATTGAACCAGTAACCCTTTGCTTTGCAGCTGGTGCTCAATCCATTGAGCAACACCAACCAAGGATCATTGACATGTTGCATAGTGTTTTTAGACTCTATTTTGTTTATTTCTGACCTCATTTTTATTTAACTTCCTTCCTTCTACTCACTGTGGGCTTTGGGCATTTTTATGGTTCCTTTAAGTGTAAAAATAAATTGCTTATTTGAGATTTTTCTTGTTTTTTTGAGGTAGGCCTGTAATGCTATGAATTTCCCTCCCAGAGTTGGTTTGCTGTATCTGATAGATTTTCTCTTATTTTGTTGTCATTATCATTTGTTTCAAGGCATTTTTTTTTATTTCTTCCTTGATTTCATTGTTAACTCATTCATTGTTTACTAACATATTGTTTAGCATCCATGTGTTTGTATATTTTTCTGTTTTTGTCTTGTGACTGGTTTCTAGTGTCAGGCCATTATAGTCAGAGAAGATGCTTGGTATGATTTCAACCACCTTAAATTTATTGAGACTTGTTTTGTGTCCTAACAGGTGTTCTACCCTAGAAAAATGTTCCATCTGTACTTGAAAAGAATGTATATTTTCCTGCTCTGGGGTGAATTATCTGAAGATATCAATTAAATCCATCTGACCTAGTTGCATTTAAGCTGCTGTTTCTACATTGATTTCCTGTCTGAATGATCTATCCATTGATGTCAATGATATGTTAAAATCCCCTACTGTGACTGATGATCTCTCCCTTTATGTCTATCAAAATTTGCTTTATATATTTAGGTGCTCCTATGTTGGGTACATAAATGTTTATGAAAGTTATATTTTTGTTGGTCTGCTCTATATATCATTATGTAGTGCCCTTCTTTGTGTCTTACCATAGGCTTTGTTTTAAAGTCTATTTTGTCAGATGTGTTTCAATTCCAGCTCTTAGTTTTCACTTCCATTTGCATGAACTATCTTTCTCCATCCCTTTACTTTTAGTCTGTGTATATCATTCATTCTGAGGTGGGTCTCTTTTAGACCACAGATAGGTGGGTCTTGTTTTACCCATTCAACTACCCTCTGTCTTTTGATTGGAGCATTTAAGCCATTTACATTTAAAATGATTATTGATAAGTAAGTATTTATAGCCATTTTATTCTTTTAACTATGTTCCACTGTTTTCTTCCCTCTTCTTCTTTTTATTAGAGAAGACCCATTAATATTTCTTGCCATACTGGTTTGGTGGTAGCAAATCCTTTAGCTTTTTCTTTTTGAGGAAGCTATTTTTTTCTTCTATTTTAAATGATAACTTTGCTGGGTAAACAAGTGTTGGTTGTAGGTACTTGTTTTCATCACTTTGAATATTTTATGCCTATCCCATCTGATGTGAAATGGTTTTGTCAAGAAATCAGCTGACAGTCTTATGAGAGCTCCCTTATAGGTAACTAACTTTCTCTTGCTACTGTTCAGATTCTCTCTTTGTCTTTAACCCTTACCATTTTAATTATTATGTGACTTGGCATAGGCCTCTTTGGGTTTATCTTGTGTGGGATTCTCTGCATTTTCCAGACTTGTGTGTCTTTTATCTTCATCAGGTTAGTGAAGTTTTCCATCATGATTTTTATATAAAAGATTTTATTTATTTATTTTTACAGAGGGGCAGGGAGGGAGAAAGAGAGGGAGGGAAACATCAGTGTGTGGAAGAAATATCAATCAATCACCTCTCACATACAACCCAATCAGGGACCAGATTCACAACTCAGGCATGTGCCCTTCCTGGGAATCGGACCGACAACTGTCAGCTATTCATGGCTCAACCAACTGTGCTATTCTGGTCAGGGCTCGGTCATTCTTTCCTCAAATAATTTTGTGATTCCTTGTTCTCTCTCTTCTCCTTCTGATATCCCTATGATGTGGATGATTTATGCTTCATGTTACCCCAAAGTTCTCTTAAGCTATGCTTATTTAGAATTTGTTTTTTCCAACTCAAAAACACTCAAACTCCTAGAGATTGAACACCATGCTATTAAACAATGAATGGGTCAAGAATGAGATCAAGGAAGAAATCAGAAAGTTTCTGAAAACCAATGAAAATGAGCTCACAGCAATCTAAAACTTATAGGACACAGGAAAGGCAGTCCTGAGAGAGAAGTTCATTGATACAGACCTACCTAATAAAGGTATAAACATTTCAAATAAAGAATGTAATGCTACACCCACAAGAACTCCAGGAAAAACAACAAAGACAGCCCAGAGCAGGTAGAAGGATGGAAATAATCAGGATCAGAGAAGAATTAAACGACATAGAGACTAAAAGCACAATTCTAAGGGTCAATAAATCCAGGAGCTGGTTCTTTGAAAAGAAAAATAGAATCAACAAGCCCTTAAGCAGGCTCATCAAGAAAACAGAGAGAGGACCCAAATAAACACAATTAGAAATGAAAGAGGAGAGATTACAACTGATACCACAGAAATACACAGAATTGTAAGAAATTACTACAAAGAACTATATGCCAAGAAATTTGAAAACCTAGGTGAAATGGATAAATTTTTAGAAAAATATAACCTTCCAAAACTGAATGAAGAAGAAGCAGAAAGGCTGAATAGACTGATAACAGCTGACAAAATTAAAGCACTAACCAAAAAACTCCCAACACACAAAAGCCCTGGACTGGATGGTTTTGCAGGAGAATTCTACAAAGCATTTAAGAAAGAGCTAACCCCTATCCTCCACAGACTATTCCAAAAAATCAAAAATGATGGAAGACTTCCAAACTCTTTTTATGAAACCAGCATCATTCTAATCCCAAAACCAGATAAAGACACAACAACGAAAGAAAACTTCAGGCCAATATCACTAATGAACATACAGGCTAAAATCCTCAACAAAATATTGAAACACTGCATCCAACAATACATTAAAAAGATCATACACCATGACCAAGTGGGATTCATCCCAAGGATGCAATGATGGTACAATATTCACAAACTAATAAATGTAATACATCACATAAACAAAAAGAAAGACAAAAATCACATGATCATATCAACAGATGTGGAAAAAAGCATTTGATAAGGTACAGCACCCATCTATGATTAAAAAAAAAAAAACTCAGCAAAGTAGGAATACAGGGAACATTCCTCAATATCATGAAGCCCATTATACTAGAGACTGACAGCCAACATCATACTCAATGGGCAAAAACTAAAATATTTCCCACTAAGATCAGGAACAAGACAAGGATGTCCACTTTCACCACTCCTATTCAACATAGATTGGAAGTCCTAGCCACAGCAATCAGGCAAGAAAAAGAAATAAAAGGCATCCAAATTGGAAAGGAAAAGCAAAACTGTTATTGTTTACAGATGACATGATAGTGTACATAGGAAGTCCTATAGATTCCATGAAGAAACTACACACCTTAATAAGTGAATTCAGCAAAACAGAAGGATACAAAGTCAATATTCAGAAAACAAAGGCCTTTGTGTACACCAACAATGAAATACCAAAAACAGAAATCAGTAAAAAAAATCCCATTTGATATAGCAATAAGAAAAATAAAGTACCTACAAATAAACCTAACCAAGGGGTAAAAGACCTGTATTCAGAAAAATACACAACACTAAAGAAAGAAATTACAGAAGACACAAACAAATGGAAGCATGTACCATGTTCATGGATTGGAAGAATTAACAATGTCAAAATGTCCCTACTACCAAAGCAAGAATTAACAACAACAAAATGTCCATACTATGAAAGCAATTGATAGATTCAATGTAATCCCTATTAAAATGCAAGTGACATATTTCACAGATATAGAACAAACATTTCAAAAATGTATATGGAACCATAAACAATCCCGAATACCTGTAGCAATTTTGAGAAAGAAGAACAAAACTGTACTTGAACAACAATTAACGTTTTTTAAAAAGAAAGAAGAACAAAGTGGGAGGGATCACAATACCTGATATCAAACTGCATTACATGGCCACTGTAATCAAAACAGCCTGGTACTTGCATAAGAACAGACACATAGACCAATGGAACGGAACAGACCAGAGAGCCTAGAAATAAACCCAAGTGTCTATACTCAATTAATATCTGATGAATGGAATTTGACAAATGAGGCAGAAGCATTAAATGTAGTAAAATAGCCTTTTCAACAAAGGGCACTGGGAGATCTGGACAGCTACATGCAAAAAAAAAAAAAAAAAAAAGAAACTCGATCACTAACTTACACCATACACAAATTCAAGGTGGATAAAAGACTTAAATATAAGTCATGATACTATAAGAGTCCTAGAGGAAAACATAGGCAGGAAAATCTCAGATATTTCATTTAGCAATATTTTCACTGATATGTCCCCTACAGCAAGGGACATAAAGGAAAGAATTAAACAAATGGGACCTCATTAAAATAAAAAGCTTCTGCAAGGCTAAAGAAAACAGGATTAAGATGAAAAGAGAACCAATCATATGGGAAAACATATTTGCCAATGATACCACAGACAAGGGTTTGATCTCCAAAATATAGAAAGAACTCACATGACTCTACTCCAGAAAGACAAACAACCCAATTAAAAAATGGGCAAAAACCTGAACAGACACTTCTCCAAGGAGAACACACAGAGGGCCCAGAGACATATGATAAGATGCTCAGCATCATTAGCCATCACATAGATGCAAATTAAAACCATAATGAGATACCGCTTCACACCAGTGAAAATGACCATCACAAACAAATCAGCAAACAAGTGTTGGAGAGGATATAGAGAAAAGGGAACCCTGGTCCACTGTTGATGGGAATGCAGAATGGTGCAGCCACTGTGGAAAACAGTACGCAATTTCCTCAGAAAACTAAAAATGGAACTGCCTTTTGACCTGGCAATTCCACTTCTAGGATTATATCCTAAGAACCCTGAAACACCAATCCAAAAGAACCTATGAACACCAATGTTCATAGCAGCACAATTTACAATAGCCAACTGTTGGAAGAAACCTAAGTGTCTATCAGTAAATGAATGGATCAAAAAACCATGGTACATTTACACAATGGAATTCTACACAGCAGAAAGAAAGAAGGAGCTCCTAGCCTTTGCAACAGCATGGATGGAACTGGGAAGCATTATGCTGAGTGAAATAAGCCAGGTAGTGAAGGACAAATACCATATGATCACACCTTTAACTGCAACATAATCAGCAAAAGAAAAAAAGCAAACAAAGTATGACCAGGGACATAGAAATTAAGAACAATCTAACAATATCCAGAGGAGAGGGGGAGAGGACTGTGAGGAGAAGGATTTTCAGGAACTACTATAAAGGACACATGGACAAAATGAAGAGGGAGGGTGGAAGTACCGGAGGTAGGTGGGTGTGGCTGGGCTGGGGTGAGTGGTGGGGAGAAAATGCAAACAACTGTAATTGAACAACAATAAAGTAATTAATGAACAAAAATAAAAAATGAAATAAAATAAAATAAAATAAAACTTGTTTTTTCCTTTCACTTCTCTGGGTGGTTTTTCTCCCCCCTTTTCTTCCAAATTATTGATTCGATCCTCGGCTTTATTTAACCTAGTGTTTATTCCTTCCAGTGTATTCTACATTTCAGACTAGTTCCTTTTTATGGTTTCAATGTCCTTGATCATGCTGTAGTAGTTCTCACTAAGTTCCTTAAGCATCCTTATAACCATTTTTTGAACTGTATGTCTGATGAATTACTTACCTCAATTCATTTAACTCTTACTGAGGATTACTCTTGTTCTTTTATTTGGGTCACGTTTCTTCATCTCTTCTTTTGCTGTTCCTTTGTGTTTGTTTCTACCTATTAGGTAGATCTTCTATGACTCCCAGTGGCACCATCTCCTTGATTACCTGAACTGGTTGGCCTTTCTTTGGGTTATGTGATCCCTTGTGTTGTAATTGAGTTTTGATTGTTATTGACCCATTTGTGCATGGGGTCAATCCTCAAGCTGGCTGACTGTGAGCATTAGTCCCAACCACAATGTATGAGCTGCTGTACTGGTGCTGGCCATGTGAAGCAGAATTTGCCTCAGCAAGGTCTGGTATCTCCTGAGATCTCCCTTTGGATATGCTGCTTGTGAAGCTAATTGGATACTGCTCAGATGTCTGAAGCTGCCACTGGGTGTGTTGGTTTTGCAGTGCCTTGGGAGAGACACTGGTATAGGACAATTGCAGATGCTGCCTATCACTGGCCCTGGGCAACCTGTTTGGAGGTATGAAGTGATCCACAGTTTGGGGCTCCCTCTGCTGGGCCTGGGTGTATGTGGGAAGGACAAAGCTGTGCACCAAGGCTTGCTTTTACCAGCACTGGGCTGGGCTGTCAATCAACAAAAGTCCCAAGGCATCCCGAGATCTCCCTCTTCCTGCCAGGTGCCTTTAGGCTCAGTCACTGAAAGAGCCTTAGGCAGTGCATGAAGTAGTTTCTCTGAGTAACTAGGAAGGACTGAGTGGTGTTCTTTAGACAGATAGAGGTTGAAACGCCATGCCACAGCTGGGTCTGAGACCACTCAACAAATGTCCCAGGGTATACCAAGTCTAGCTGCCATCCACTGGGAGCTTTCATACCTTTATGTTGGGTCAGGGTATCAGGGAGTTGTCAGGGTGATGCCAGCAGTTTATTAGGCCCATACAGACCAAGATTTTGTCATGTGAAGGGAGAGCTTGGCACTGGTCTGGCATGCAAGGGAAAAATGGACCCTATCCTGGGGCCACACAACTCAGTCTGTCCCATAGTCTGTCAGGAGTCCAATCTTAGCATGGCAGAGCCTCCAGAAGTTGGGAGGATGCACCTCGTAGTTATCCTGTGAGGGATTAGTGCTGGTCAGACTTGAGGAAGGTGGAAGAAGATTCAGTCTGTCCAGGATTCTGCCCAGATCTTTGCAGGGCAGAGTCACCAGGTGTTGGGAGGGTGGGACTTCTGGGAGCCAAGAGAGTAGAGCTAGTGGATCTCCCATGAGGGGTGTTATGGGTCAGGTTCACTGGAACGTGGTAGAGGAGATAGCCTCTATCCAAAAGCCACACGATTCAGTCATTGACACCTCCTGTGTCTACCCACCTCTACACCCTGGCTCAGGCAGCTAACTTCTCACCTGGGCAAAAGCATCTCAGGGTGGGGCAACAAATAGTCCAGAAAGTGGAGTTGCAACCAAGAAAGATTATGTCTGCAGTATGGAAGAGGGACTCAACACAGGGACCCTAGAGGCTATTCATTCAGCTCTCTCCCCAAAGCCACAAACTCCAGTCTCTCCTCACACAACTCTAGTCTGCTCTGCCCTTCCTCCACTGGAGCCCAGGGTGAGTGGTTGAAATAAGCTTTTGTGCTTTGGCCATTTAAGAGGGAGCCTGGATCTCTAGCAGACTCCTGACTCTCTCTGATGGACAGATTGCCTGTTGATTTTCACAGCCAGATGTTCTGTGGTGCCTCTTCCTGGTTTGGTGCTCTGGGAAGGGGAGCCTCGTTTAGGGTCGAGATCACATACTTCTCCAGGGGAACCCTGAGCTGAGATATCCCTCTAGAAAGTCAGCTGCTGCTTGTGGGAGACAGTCAGCACTTTTCACATCTATGCCCTTGCTACCCATCTTGATGTTGATTCTTCTGTAAATCCTTGGTTATAAGACATCTCTTCAGCTAATCTTCAGTTGGTTATTCAGGTAATTGCTCTATATTTTAGCTGTAATTCCACTTTGGTCCTTGTAGGAGGTGAGTGTAATATTCACCTACTCCACTACCATCTTGGATCCTCCAGGAGGGAAATATTATTAAACATTGAAAAAAAGATTAAAGACCTCCACTTATCAATTTAACTTTTTCTTTGTTTCACTTACCTGGGGTTTATGCTTTCAAAATTTTTTTTATTTTATTTTGTTGTTTTTTTTTATTTTGATCAATTACAGTTGTCCCAATTTTTCCCCTTGTTGCTCTCCCCTGCTCAACCCACTCCACTGCTCCCTCAGTCAATCTCCACCCTGTTGCCCATTACCATGGGTCCTTTATACATGTTCCTTGACTAGACCATTCCCCTTCTTTCCCCCATTTTCCCTCTCTCCCTTCCACTCTGGTCACTGTCAATTTGTTCCTTCTTTCCACACCTCTGGTTCTATTTTGCTCATTTGTTTGCTTTCTTCAGTAGGTTCCACTTATAGGTGAGATCACATAGTTTTTTTGTTGTTGTTAAGATTTTATTTATTTATTTTTAGAGAGAGTGGAAGGGAGGGAGAAAAAGAGGGAGAGAAACATCAATATGTGGTTGCCTCTTGAGCACTCCCTACTGGGGACCTAGCTTGCAACTCAAGCATCAGTCATTATTGGGAGTTGAACTGGAGTCCCTTTGGTTCACAGGTCGGCACTCAGTTCACTGAGCCACACCAGCCAGGGCTACATGGTGTTTTTATTTCAGACAAAAACAATCCATTTTATAATAATTACTCGCTTGTATTTTTTTAATCACATATGAGTGCTTCCTGCCTTTTTTACTTATTTCTTCAAATACATGAATTCACTCACAGTCTCCCTCTATATAGCTTGCCCTCCTGCTTCTACACATGATTCTTTCAACTACTCATTATACATGAAACATTGGGAGGTCCCTATTGTTTCTCTATATCAGGACTTAATTTTCTACAGATTTTGAAGGCTAATGATTTTTAGCACCGAAAACTTTAATTATAAAATTATAGAAAAATGGCCTCTTTAAATGTTTTTTTCTTTCTCTTTTCCTGCAAATTAGCAGGCACCTTGGGTGACAAGGGTACAAATAAAGGCAGTGGATTTCAATTGAGTATTTTTCACAAAATCGTTATTAATTTAGCTAGGTTGGAATCAAATACTCAGATTAAGATAAAAGTGATGTCTTCCTTTTATGCGTGTTGAATATTTTGCTCTTAGGAAATCTATAAGGGAAATTGTTTTAAAGTTTCTAAAATTACCTATTATTTCATAAATAAAGTGTTCATATATCTATTTTAGTGGTGTTTTTAAATTGTTTCTCATTCTTTAGCATCACCCTGTGATCCCACTTTTATCCTGGGCTGTGGTCCCTGCAATGTGATCTGCTCCATTATTTTCCACAATCGTTTTGATTATAAAGATCATAATCTTCTTAACATAATGGAAATGTTTGATGAGAATGTCAGGATTCTGAGCTCTCCATGGATACAGGTGAGGCCAAGAACGTTTCTTCACAGGGAATCCTTTATGCTCTTTTCTCACAAAAGCCCAAATCTCTGTATGTATCAAGCTGTAAAGTGAATGGGTGGGCACCATAGTCCTTCCCAGAGCTCAGAATCATGAAGTGCTCATCTGGGAAATTTGGCCAAGTCCTTTAATGATAGACTGGAAAAGGAATGTTCAGAATACAGAACTGGAATTCAATCCATCGACCCTGTCCAGTGGATTTTCTACTAAATTCTAAAGCCCAATTTCTCATAAAGTACTTTGTTAACATCCCCAAAACATGCCCATAGTACTAAATGGACTTTTCAGTTCTTTTTGAAGGGCTTCCATTACCCACAAGTCTTGTCATCTAATCAACAGTTAGTGAGTTCTTCAGTACATTAGTTGGCATTTAGGAAGGAAGAGAATACTTCCTTCTAAAAGGGAGAGTATTTGGGACCACAGATGCTGCTAGGGAACACTAAGGGTAAGAGTGTTTGGTGCTTCACTTGACATCCTGACAAGGTAATTGTTTTGGGGATGTCAAAATGATTGCTCATGTAGTGTATGAAACATAAACAAACATCACAATTTTTACCCTGTGCTGAGATGATAGTCTGCCTAAAAGATGGTGATGTCATCTTAGAGATGTCACTTAACTGCTCTGGTGCACAATTACTTTATGTATAAAATGTTGAGTTGTGTTTCATGGTCTTGTCAGCATCCTCCCAGTTCTAGCTACTGATTTAATGCCTGACGCTACTGGACAGACATAGAAACAGCAGGGATTACTTTTGTGTGCTCTATCAGGCTTCCCATACTCACTTCACCTTTGTTATCTACAAAATGTGAATCTTAGTATTTCATGCCATCAACTATTTCAAGATTGTAGGGAAGAATTAATGTTAAAAATGAGAAAATTGATATACAGATTTTTTTAAAATTTTTTATTTATTTTTAGAGAGGGAAGGGAGGGAGAAAGAGAGAGAGAAACATGAATGTGTGGTTGCCGGGGGTCATGGCCTGCAACCCAGGCATATAGCCTGACTGGGAATCGAACCTCCTGTGACACTTTGGTTCACAGTGCGTGCTCAATCCACTGAGCTACTCCAGCCAGGGCTGATATACAGATGTTTTTTATACCACAAACATAACTTATGAGTATGGAAAATAATTATAATCTCTGATCCCCTGGTCAGAATTCTCTCCCTCAAAAACACCTATCAATGTAGAAAGTTACTTATGTATTAAAAATTCATTTCATCAATATTTACAGTATTGTGTCTAACCAGGTCTTAGCATATGTTATATGTGTTCATTAAGAGTTTTATCTAATATACTATCATTTTCTCTTCTAGCTCTGCAGTAATTTCCCTGTTCTCCTTGACTATTTCCCAGGGAGTCATAACAAATTATTTAAAAATATATCTAATTTAAGAAGTTATATTATGGAGAAAACAAGGGAACATCAAGTATCCCTGGACATTAACAATCCTCAGGACTTTATTGATTATTTCCTGATCAAAATGGAACAGGTAAACTAACAAGAGCTCAGTGATTTGATTGCTCGTGTATCTTTGGTTAACTGAATATTTTTTGTATTTGCCAGTGATATTTCAATGGTTAGGCAGGTAAATCTGACTAGCATTTTAAGGACACACAGTATGCATGAATCTACACTAACCATTATGGAAGATATAATATTAAATTGTTAAAAGTAAATCATTAACTAACCAGACTACATTAATCCAATTTTGGGGTACTAATAATCTACCTCAGGGGGGACAGAACACCACCTCAGGGCACATGGAAATAATTACAAACATATTAGAAAATACAAAATAGCATAATGTGAAGATGGATATGATCATTGCACACATGTATATAAGAATGGAAAAGAGAAAGCCAGCCCTGGCTGACATAGCTCAGTGGACTGAGCGCGGGCTGTGAACCAAAGTGTCGCAGGTTCAATTCCCAGTCAGGGCACATGCCTGGGTTGCAGGCCACGGCCCCCAGCAACTGTACATTGATGTTTCTCTCTCTCTCTCTCTCTCTCTCTCTTTCTTCCTCCCTTCCCTTTCTAAAAATAAATAAATAAAATCTTTAAGAAAAAAGAAAAGAGAAAGCCAAAGAGGTGTAGGACTGAGTGTGGGAGGTGGGGGTGGGTGGGGCAGAGGAGACTGATGGAGGGAAAATGGAGACAACTGTACTTAAGCAACAAGAAAAATACTTGTTTTTTAAAGACTGGTTTAGCCAGCTGTGCTTCCTGCGTGTCCAGTTTTTGGAAATAAATCTTAATGTATTTAGACTGAAGAACTGGGGAGGCACTAGATGGTGGATATAGAAGTACAGAGAATGTGGTGATAAATAGCTGGTTGGAACAAAGAAGACTTAGTTGAGTGTAAAGTAAATGAAATGGCATAGGAATAGAGTTGGAGGTTCATATTGGTAAGCATGAATCCTGCACCATTTGTTTCTTTTAAAATTTTATTTATTCATTTTTTAGAGGGGGGGGAAGAAAGGGAGAGAAACTTCAATGTGTGGTTGCCTCTCACATGTACCCTGACTGTGAATTGAACTAACGACCCTTTGAATTGCAGGTCAGCACTCAATCCACTGAGCCACAATAGCCAGGGCTGTTGAAAAGATTTTTTCCCACATGAATTGCCTTGGTACTCTCATGAAAAATTGATTTAATGAAAATGTAAGGGTGTGTTTGTTTGATTGTGGTTTTATTCCAATAATCTATGTGTCAGTCCTTATTCCAGTAGCACACTGTGTGGTAGTCTGAGTTACTAGCTTTTTCGTAAGTTTTGAAATTGTGAAGTGTGAGTCCTCCAAAACTGTTGTTTTTTCAAGACTTTCTAGCTATTCTAGGTCCCTCGAATTTCCATATAAATTTTAGCATAAACTTGTCAGGGTCTGCAAAGAAGCCAGTGGTATTCTGTTGGGGATTGCACTAAATTTGTAGATAAATTCATGGAGTTACCTACCATTATTACAATTGATGTGAAATTTACATACCATACAATTAACCATTTTGAAGTATACAATTTAGTGGTATTTAGTACATTCCCCAATGTTGTGCAACCACTAGCTTTCTCTAATTTCAAAACTTTCCCATCACTCTGCAGAAACACACCACATCCATTAGATGATCTCTCTCCATTTCTCCCACCCCATCATGTGTTAACCTGTATCTGCTTTATGAATCTGTGGATTTGCATGCTATGAAAATACCATATTAAAAACACTCATAGCATTGTGACCTTTTGTTTCTGGATTCTCTCACCTAGAATGATGTCTTGTAGGTTCCTCAAGTTATGATATGTATCAGTATTTTGTTATTTTTATGGCTGAATAATATCCCATTTTATGTACATACCATGATTTATTTACCCATCATCTATTGACGGATGTTTGTGTTGGGTACACATTTATTCATGGATATAATTTAATTTTGAAGGGTAAATTTCTAAGACAGGAGTTGATGAGACATATAGTTACTTTATGTATAACATTTGAGGAACAGCCAAACTTTCCTTCAGTGACTACAGCATTTACATTCTTACCAGCAGTGTCTGAACAGGGTACCTATTTTCCCACATAGTCACCAATGTTTATTTTCTAATTTTTTTTGTAATTATTAAACTATTCTAGTTAATATAAAGTTGTAACTCTTGGGTTTGATTTGCATTTCCTTGATGACCAATGATGTTGAACACATTTTCATGTGTGGTTCCCCATTTGTCCATCTTCTTCAGAGAAATGTCATTCAAGTCTTTTTAACATTGGGTTGCTCATCTTTGTGGTACAGATGTAAGAGTTGTTCATATATTTTGGGCATTAAATCTTTATATATATGTAAAACGCAGATATTTTCTCCCATTCTGTAGCTTGTCACTTGACATTCTTAATTATATCCTTTGATGGAGAACCTTTTATATTTTGATGAAGTCTGATTTACATATTTTTTCTTTTGTTTCTTTGGTGTCAAATCTAAAATTTATTGCCAAGCCTGAATTTCTTAAGATTTTCCCCATGTTTTCTTGGAAGAATTTTATAGGTTTTGTCCTCAGATTTAAGTTTTTATTTATTTTGAGTTATATTTTGCATTTGGAGTGAAGCAGAGGTCCAGCTTCATCCATTTTCTTGTGGTTACACAGTTGTTTCAGCACTATTTATTGAACAGATTCTTCTTATGAATTAGATAGCCATGGCACCCTGTTGAAAATTAATTGCCACAGGGGTATTGGTTTATATCTAGAATTCAATTCTATTTCTTTGGGTTTTTTTTCTGTCTTCTTGCCAGAAGTTTGTTGTTTTGATTGTGGTAGCTTTGTAGTAAGTTTTCAAATTGGAAAGTTGCATCCTTCCCCTGTAGTTCCACAGGAATTTGGAGAAGGGATTTCTCCATGACTGGGGAAAGATCTTTGGAATTATAATGGGGTTGCATTGAACCTAAATATAGTTTCAAGGAGTATTATCATTTACCAACGTTAAATCTTCCAGTACTTGTATGTGGGATGATTTTTTCATTTATTTACTGATTGTGTTTAACAATGGCTTTAGTTTTCAATGTATAAGCCTTTTACCTCTTTACCTAATTCTACCAATTAAGATTGTGTTTATCTATAAATAAAAGAAAAACTGTTAAGAATGGCTTTAACAAATAGTGGGTTTATTCACCTCACATAAAAGGAGTCTTGTGATGTGTCAATAGAGGGATAGTACAGAAGTCTCAAAACATCAGTCAAATACTTTTCATTTCTCTTCGCCCACATTTCATCAACAGGCTTCATTTTACAATTAAGCCCTCTCACCCCAAGAATATGTCTGCTCTACCTCCTCCTTCTCATATTTGTTTTGCATAAGAAGGAGGAAGTAGAAAAGTGACATTAATAGAATAACTCAATGGAATAACTAGGCTGCATGGCTCACCTACCTGCAAAAGAAGGGATGAAGGAACATTCGGGCAAGGGAGGGAGGGAAAAGGCAGTAGAAAATTATGCTTGGGGCAACAAATTTACAGTCTCTTGCCATACCATATAGCTATTTGTTTTCTAAAATTGCACCTTGCAGTTAATATGTTGCCTTAACTTTATAACAATATGACTTCTTTGGGATTAACTGTAATTCTGACAAATTAATTTGTTAGATATTTCATCAAACTATTCCTAGGAAAAGCACAACCCACAGTCAGTGTTTACTTTGGAAAACTTGGCAATCACGGTATCTGATCTCTTTGGAGCTGGAACAGAGACAACAAGTACCACCCTGAGATATGCTCTTCTACTCCTGCTGAAGCACCCAGAAGTCTTAGGTATGCTGGAATTGCTGGGAGGGATGAGTTTCAGAAAAAGTGTGGGCAAATGCATTCTATCTTGCTTCCCTTAGGGAAGTGTCATTATTAAAATTTCTGTTTGACCTGCTTAATGCTCCAGGTTTAAAGGATGGATAATAATGGACATTTTTCTATAACACAGAGATGTGACGAGAACAGTGAAGACACTGTGGTCAGTAGCAGAAGCACTAAAGCAGTGTCTAGATTGCATAGGAGGTTAATGTGGCAGGCCCAGCCATGATGGATTCACCTGGGACTGCACTTTTTTTAAATCTTCACCTGAGGATATGTTTGTTAGTTGCTTAGAAGAGAGAGAAAGGGAGAGGGAGAAAAACCTCAATGTGAAAGAAACATCAATCTGTTGCCTCCCATATGCAGCTTGACCAGGAAGCAAACCCACAACCTAGGTTATGCCCTGACCGGGAATGGAAGCCAAAGTATTTTGTTGTAAAGATGATACTCCTACAAACTGAGCCACTGAGTCAGGGCAAACAATAAGACTGCATATTGTTTTTTATGAAAAGGTTATTTATTTACTTTGAGAGGTCGATATATTCTTGCACAGATCTCTCCTCATTCTGAAAATGCAGGGTTCCCGTGGAAACTCTCCTCACTGAAGCATAAGTTAAAATCCAAGAGATTTAGTGAGGCTGTCTGAGACAAATTTCATAATCTAGAAAATGTTCTAAAAGATTAGATGATCAAGAATAGTGTTACTCTTCAGGCTTAAGATTTTGTGAGCCCTAGCTGAAGTGGCTCTGTTTGTTGAAGCATCATTGTGTAGGCAGAATGATCACAGGTTCAATTCCCAGTCAGGGCTCATACCCAGGTTGTGGGTTCAATCCCCAGTCAGGTCATGTTTGAGAAGGCAACTAATGGATGTTTTCCTCTCTCTCTCTTTCCCTTCTTTTCTCTCTAAAAGCAATTTTTAAAAAATATCCTTGGATGATGATTAGAAAGAAAGATGTTGCATAAAGGAATTTTGTTATTTGTTCTTTATTTCAATCTGATAGTAGAGAGGCTGAAGGAGAGGGACAGTAGGGGAAAGTGGAGGGGGCATCAAGGATCAGGTATGAAGGACACATGGACAAAGCCAAAGGGTGTGGGTTCCAGGGTAGGAGGCAAAGGTGGGTGGGAGGGAGGGTGTGGTGGTGTGGGGTGAAAATGGAGACAAATGTACTTGAACAACAATAAAAAATAAAAATAAAAATTTTAGAACTAGTGAAAACTTAATAAAATAAAATAACTAAGTTTTATTAGGGAAAAAAAAGGAATTTTGTTACTTCAGGAGTCTGTTTCCAGAATGGTGATGATTGCCCAAATAAAAATTTGGGGGGAGAAGGTCAATAATTCGATCTTGTACAAAGCATTTTTTAATTTTTTTATTCTTTTTCAAGTACAGTTGTGTCCATTTTCACCTCACCACACCACACAACCCACCCATCCCCACCTCCCACCCTTGAAACCACCCCCTTTGGCTTTGTCCATGTGCCCATTATACATGTTTCTGGATGTCCCTCCCCCTCTTATTCCCTATTATCCCTCTCCCCTCTCCTCTCTGGTTACTGTCAGAAACTTACTTTCAAACAGTATGGTAATGCATAGCAGTTAGAAATATACATTATTTTGTCCAGTGTCAAAATCCCACTCATATGATTATAACCTATTACAAATGACAATTAGTCTTTTGAAGCTAGATTCAAAGAGGTCAGGAAACAGCCAACAAATCTCCAACAAATTTCTCAAACACAGAGAGCATGTTAAGGGGAGATAATGAACTCTATAGAGAGGATAAGTTGTAACCTCAGTGTCAGGAGAGGGAGATACATGAAGAGAAAAAGTTATTTGTGTGCCCTACATCCCTGTACATTTTGGTATTTAGAAGTACCAAGGGTCAAAAAAGGTAGAAGTAGACACAGGCTGAAAAACGTAGCTTTCCTTGCCCAGGGCCCTTTGACAGCTTCTTTTATCAAGTAACTGTTTTTGCCCAACACAATGAGGGACGTTTACTCTGTGGAGAAGTGGAACCTGAGAACCCTACACTCAGGGACACTGGACAATGACAGGGAAGGAGTGAGGTGTAGGGCTGAAAAGAGAGGTTTAGGAAGAATCTCTTTCTTGAATACAGAGACTCTTAGCTTCTTTCTCCATCCTGCTTTCTGAAATTCAGCAGCCAGATTTAAAAAACCTGCAGAGAGTGAACAGCTCTGCAGGAAAGACTTCTATAGTTTGCCATGTGGGTAGAAAATTCTCTTGACACATATATCAGTGTGACTGAAAAAGAAAACATCCAACCCAAGATAGAGAATCATAGAACTTCAGAACACCAGGATTAAAAAGAAAATCACAAAAACTTCCACAGAACTACAGCATGCCATGTGTAAGGAATAAGATTCAGAGCACCATCAGATTTCTCAAGAGCAACTGTAAAATTGTGTGTGAATAAAAAGGGTATAGTCTCAGACCTGTACGTGTGACAGAAACTTTACCCCCTCTTTTCCCTTTTCATCCAAATATCTGATGTCATGTCAGAGGAAGCCATGGGCTCAGAAATCAGGAGGGCTCAAAAGAGGAGGAAATCATCAGGGAGATTGCAAACACCAGACCTGGAAAATATCCACTTAAAATGATTAGGGGAATAATGCAGGTGTGAGAGCAGACGCCAAGAACAAGAAAAGTGATCAATTATCTGAGATGTCCTAATAATAGGAAATTGTTATTATAAGTTACAAACACTGACCTCAGTATTTAGAAATAATTAAAATTGAGATGCAGAAAATTATGAATTGAATGAAAGAATCATGGGTAAGTCCAAGAAAATGCCAAAAGTGAAACAAAATCATAGATTGTTTTTGAAGTCAGAATGGTGTTAAAATGTAACCTAACTAGGCTAGGGAAATGGAGCAAGAGGGATTGTGTGTGTGTCTGTGTGTATTTTGCATGAGGTGGGGTTGGAAAAGTAAACTCTCACCTTCCAACCAGAAAATCAGATATTGTCTAAAAATAAGTGAGTAAGAAATAGAAAGAGTGAATCTTTGTTTAGAAATTGAACATACATTTCGGGAGAAACTGCTACAATGTTCATATTGGTAACACTGTCAGGTTGGAGGATGAAGAGAGTATCATTACAGGTTGTACACATGCAGAAACAACAGGCACACACAAAACATCCATTGTCATTGACGTTTTTCAACCCACATTATTTTGGTATAAAATTAATATTTGATTTCCTGTTTTTCTTTCTGCAAAGACTGTAATTTCTTGACTTATATTCAGCTTATATTTTGTAATATTTCATCATTTCTGTTTACATGATCATATATGCTGATATGTAGGTTTGGGTTGATCTTTGTTAAGTCTAGCTTGTAGGAGAGTTACAGGTATCTACTCCAGTAATTATTACTCTTTGTCTAGGTGTATTCCTGAGCATATAACATGTTTATAATGATATTGAGACACCTTCATAGTGCTTCATATTCCCTGGATCAGCATATAATTCTGGTATGCATTTTTCTCTTTTTCCATCAGTCTAACTTGTGTCTTACAGCTAAAGTCCAGGAAGAGGTTGACCATGTGGTTGGCAGAGATCGGAGCCCCTGCATGAAGGACAAGAGCTCCATGCCCTACACAGATGCCATGGTGCACGAGACCCAGAGATACATTGACCTTATCCCCAACAACCTCCCACATGCAGTGACTTGTGACATTAAATTCAGAAACTACCTCATCCCCAAGGTAAGATTTGTTTTTCTTATACTGACCTCAGTGGTCTTGGAGTTCCCATTTTCACAGTATTGGTTTCATCCTCCACCAACACAAGGTGAGAGAAGTGCAAAAATCAGACATGTGACTGCTTGATGGACTCTGTGTGGTTTCCAGTTCAGACTATAAACCTTTATAATAGGTTTGCACACATGGCACTGTAGGTCTTCCAGATTGGTTCTGCTCTTTTTCAAATCCATTTATCTTTAGAGAGGGGGGAAGGGAGGGAGAAAGAGGACAGAAACATTGATATGAGAGAAACTTCAGCTTGTTGCCCACAGTCACAGACCAGGGACCAAACCCTCATCCCAGGCACATGCCCTGACCAGGAACTGAACCAGAGGAATTTTGCTTTGCAGGATGACACCCAATCAAGTAAGACACAGCAGTCAGAGTTGTTCTGCATCTTTACTATTGTTTGGCTAATTTTAAGTGCTTACAGTTCTAAATGAATGTCAGTGTCAGTTTGTCAATTTACAAAAACAACCCGCTGGGATTTTTTATCAAGGTTACACTAGATCATTTGGAATTCTTAACATCATGACACATTGGATCTTTCAATTAATAGATACGGTATATGCTCCTAGTTGGGGGATAGTGACTTTTCAAAATTTCTTAATAATTTTTTAGCATGTTGGGCTTTGGCTTGCACATATTTTGTTTGCTTTTTCATAGGTATTTAATGTTACTATTGTTGTTATAATTTTTTTAATTCCTTTTCCATTTTTAAAATCTGGTACTTGGAAATATAATTAGTTTGATGACCTTATATGTAGCAACCTTGGTATATTTAAAATCATTGCTGATAATTTGTCTCTAGATTAATCTGCAAATTCTACATATATTATCCTGCTATCTGAGCTAATGTCTTCGTTTAATTCTTATTTCTGATTTTCAGGAAAGAGGAGGTGTAACACCTCACTATTGAGAATGATGTTTTATGTACATTTTCATAGACATTGGGGTTCTTTTAGATTTTATTTATTTATTTTTAGAGAGAGGGAAAGGGAAACAGGGAGAGAAACATCAAAGTGTGGTTGCCTCTTGTGTGACCCCTACTGGGACCTGGTCCGCACCCAGACATGGCCCTGACTGGGAATGGAACCTGTGACCCTGTGATTTGCAGGCTGGCACTCAATTTACTGAGTGACACCAGCCAGGGTCGTGGATATTCTTCATTAGATTGGAAACTTTGCCATCTTTTCTTATTCTCATGATTTTTTGTAATGAATGTGTATGTAATATTTTCATATCAATTTTCTGCATCTTTTGGAATAGTTGTGTATTGGACTCAATTTTCCCACTCAATGTACATATTCTAAGTATACATACTCAGCTGGTTTTGATTTGCTACATATTGTTCAGCACATCTATATTTATACTGATAAGAATATTTTGGCCTACAATTTCTCCTCTTCAAAATTTTCTTTTCATATTTCTGATATAAGGTATGTTGGACTCACCCATGTATGTGAGAAATGTGCTATAATAAGGGTTTGACTGTCTTCTTCTCTCTTTCCTGTGGCCACTTAGTCATGTCTTTGAAATGCATGCCTTATTATTTGTCAATGTATAAGACTATCAACAGAACACTTTGCAATGATGTGAGCCTGATGTGTGCTTTTTGGCGGGGCAGGGGGGTCCTATCTAAAGAATATTTGCCAAAATAGGGTCTCAAAGATTGACCCTTATCTATTTCTGAAACTTTATAGTTTTAGCACTTACATTTATATTATTAATCCATTCAGGTAAATTTTGACTTATGGTGTGAAGTACTGGTCATGCTTCTTTTATCTCATTATGAGTGTTCACTTATTTGAGCAATACTTGATGAAAACATACTGGCCTTTGTACTTTTTGTACCTTGAAAAATTTCATATATTTTTGGTTTAAAAATGTATAAGGAAGCTCTGGCTGGATAGCTCTGTTGGTTGGAGAGTTGTCCCAAACACCTTAAAACTGTGGGTTTCATCCGCAGTCAGAGTGTGTGTGGGAACAAGCAATTGACACTTCTCTGTCTCACATTGATGTACCTCTCTCTCTCTCTCTCAAAATCAATTGAAAAATATCCTTCAGTGAGGATTTACATATATACATATATATACACACACACATATATATATATACACGCACACAAGGGAATAATTTTAAACACAGAGTTACAGACCTTTTATATGATAAACATGAGGGAATTTCCCCCAAATTTGCATGACAAAATTTTTTAATCTATATCGTATGCATACATAAAATATATAAATTGTATATAGATTTACCTTTATATTTATCTATTTATCAATCACTATCTCAATATTTCAGTTTACTTATCCCACTAGCCATGATTTTTGTATATGGAAAAGTAATAGCATTCGTACTCAAAAGTGATCATTGATGAAACAATGTTATCTAATGTACATGCTATATTTAAATTTCCACAATTTTCCTAGGACATCTTTTATAGTTTTCTATTCTTGACAATTCAGTATCCAAGCAAGGAAGAAGCATAAAATTTGGTTATCTTTTTCCTTTAGTCTCCTGTTATCTGTTCCCTTTACTCTGTTTCTTTCCCTTCATACATATAACTTTGTGAAGGGTCTAGGCCAGTAGTCATGGAAAATATCCCTCAGGCTGCTTTTGTGTGACTGTTTTCTAGAGATTAGATTCCCATTTCAGTCTTGGCAAGAGACCTACATAGTTGTTCTATGTGTCCCACCAGAATTTACTTGGGGGGATAGTGGTTGGGACACATAATGTGACTTACCACATTACTGGCTATGCTATGTTCCTCACCTAATAAAGTGATATCTGCCACATCTCTCCACCGCAAAGGTTCTGTTTTTTATACTACATTAATAAAATTCTATAGCATGGTTCTTTAGGACTTTGTGAATATCATGCTTTCCAATTATTCAGTCAATGGTTTTAGCATTACTTGATAACGCATGACTGAATTAATAACCCTAAACTGAGTTGTTGCAAAGTGATGTTTTTTTTCTAATTTTAACATTCTTTCTAATTCTGGCCCAGATGGAAACATAGGTACATACACGTTGTCTCCTTGCACAACCAAAGGAAGCACAACAACAAATTTAAAAACAAAAAACAACCAGAACTGCCAGAAAATCAAACTGTCTTGAAGTCTGACAACCAAGGAGTTAAGGAAGAAACGTTCATTCAGAATGGTAGGAGGGGCAGAGACCAGTAGCAGGGGTGGAGAGGACATGTGGTAAGGCAACAGCAGAGGACCTGGTGGGTGAGGTCACAGCTGGTGGACCAGGGCAGGCAAAGTGGAGTCTGGTGGGCCAGGCAGTCCCATATTTGTGTGGGGATAAACCAGGAGGAAAAACTGGGGAGTGAGACAGACCATGCAACCCAGGGTTCCAGCATGGGAAAAGAAAGCCTCAAAACCTCTAGCTGTAAAAACTGGAGGGAGTTGAGGCAAGGGGAGATACAGCCTCACAAGAGAGTTCCTTGGAGAGACCCACAGGTTCCTACAATGTACACAAACCCACCTACCAGGGAATCAGCACCAGAAGGGCCCAATTTGCTTGTGGGTAGTGGGGGAAGTGGTTGAAAGCCACCAAGAGCCAAGGAAGCAACAATATTCCCTCTCTGACCCCTCCCCCACATACAGTGCCACAATGCAGTGACCTAGTTACTCCACACTGGTGAATATGTAAACGCTGCCACTTAAAACACAACAGGTGCACTGAGACCAAAAAACATGGCCCAAATTAAAAAACAGATCAATACTCCAGAAAAAGAACTAAGCAATGAAGAGATAGCCAACCTATCAGATACAGAGTTCAAAATACTGGTAATCAGGATACTCACAGAAACGATTGAGTATGGACGCCAAATAGAAGAAGTGAAGGCTATGCAAAGTGAAATAAAGAAAAATACACAGGGAACCAACAGTGGAGGGAAGGAAACCAGGATTCAAATCAACAATTTGGAGCAAAAGGCACAAATAAACATTTAACCAGAAAGAATGAAAAAACAAGAATTCAAAAAAAATTAGGAGAGGCTGAGGACGCTCCGGGACAACTTTAAACATTCCAACATCCAAATTGTTGGGTGCCAGAAGGAGAAGAGGAAGACCAAGAAATTGAAAGCTTATTTGAAAAAATAATTAAGGAAAACTTCCCCAATCTGGCTAAGGAAATAGACTTCCAGGCAGTACAGGAAGCTCACAGAGTCCGAAAGAAGTTGGATCTCAGGAGAAACACAGCAAGACACATGATAATTAAATTACACAAGATTAAAGATAAGGAGGGAATCTTAAAAGCAACGAATGAAAAGGAAAGTGTTACCTACAAATTTCCCATAAGACTATCAGCCGATTTCTCAAAAGAAGCCTTACAGTCAAGAAGGGGCTGGAAACAAGTACTCAAAGTCATGAAAGGCAAGGACCTACAACCTAGATTATTCTATCCAGCAAAGCTATCATTTAGAATGGAAGGGCAGGTGAAGTCCTTCCCAGATAAGGTCAAGTTAAAGGAGTTCATCATCACCAAGCCCTTAATATAAGGAATGTTAAAGAGACTTATCTAAGAAAAAGACCAAAACTATGAACAGTAACATAACAAAAAACCCATAACTATCAACAACTGAGCCTAAAAACAAACACAAACACAAACTAAGCAAACAAGTAGAACAGGCACAGAATCACAGAAATGGGGATCACAGAGAAGGATATCAGTGGGGAGGGGATAAGGGGAAAATGAGGGATAAAGGTATGGGAATAAGAAGCATAATTGGTAACTAGACAGGTTAAGAATAGTATAGGAAATGGAGAAGCGAAAGAACTTATATGTATGACCCATGCACATGACTAAGGTGGGGTGAACCCCCTCTAGAGAGAGGGGGTTACAGGGCAGGTGGGGATAAAGGGGATAAAAAATGGGACAACTGTAATACCACAATCAATAAAATATACTTAAAAATAATAGGTATACAATGTTATATTAATTTCAGGTATATGACATAGTAACTCAACATTTTTTTTTTAATTTTCTTTCTTTTTTTGTCCTTGTATCTTTTAATTCTTTTATTTTTTATTGTTGTTCAGTTACCATTGTCCTACCTGTTTCCCCATTGCTTTCCCCTTCCCCACCCTACCCCACTCTCACAATCAGTCCCCACTCCATTGTTCCCATGAGTCCTCTAATCATTTTCCTTGACTTGCTCCTTCCCCTTCTTTCTCCCATCAGCCCTCTCCCCTATGCCCTCTGATCACTGTCAGTTTATTCTTTATTTTCATGTCTCAGGTTCTATTTTGCTTGTTACTTAGTTTACACTTCACACTCAATCTTAGTTTGTATTAGCTTCAGGTGTTTAGCATAGTGGTTAGACAATCGTATACTTTACAAAGTGTTCCTCCCTCAGAAATTCCAGTACCCACCTGGAACCACAAACAGTTATTACAATATTATTGACTATAATCCCTATGCTGTACTTTTACATCCTTGTGACTATTCAACATGTATTTATCTTATGATGTGCTTGCCACACTAAGTTTAATGATTATCTGTCACCATTCAAAGTTATCACACTACTATTGATTATATTGCTCTTCACCTTTTTTATCCAATCTTCTACTATTCTGCCCTCTGGCAACGATCAGTGTGTTCTTTGTTTCTATGTTTTTAAATTAAGACAATCTACATGGCAATGATAGCAGTAGTAGTTGTTACTGTACTTATTATCACAGATTTTTAAAATTAGATCAGATATCTATTTATAAAAGCCCTATAAACAGATAACTCCAGACATTTTAAGCTCCAACAGAGACTTCCATTTCAAACCATAATCCATATATGAGGTGAGTGAAGATTTAAGTATAAAATAAAGTAGCTGGTGGGGTCATACACCAGTGTCTAAACATAGTGAAATGCAGAATGGATTCAGAAGGTTAGACACCCTAGGACCCATGGACTCCATTCTTCAAATGCTATTAGAATTCACATTAGCAACATCACTGCCACTGGTCTTCAATGGATCATTGTTTATTACTTGTTCTCTCTGGCTCCAAATGCCACTGCCCTTCCTTGGACCTAGGATTCTTCATCTATAGATCATAATTTTTCACTAACTGACTTGTAACCTTTCTTCCAGCTCTGTCACTTTTTCATAACTCAGTTTACCTTCTCTTCTTTCCAGGGCACGACCATAGTAACATCTCTGACTTCTGTACTGCATGATGACAAAGAATTCCCCAACCCAGAGAAGTTTGACCCCAGCCACTTCCTGGATGAGAAAGGCAACTTTAAGAAGAGTGACTACTTCATGCCTTTCTCAGCAGGTAATACAAATTTGTTGTCTTTTGTATTCATAGGACAGGATATTTTTTTTGGGGGGGGGTGGTCAGCTGGAACTTGTTAGTGCTCACTCTAGGACTGGTAGGATTGCTCTTTGTCCATGTCCAGGCACTTTCCCTCCTCATGGTACAGCCACACTGTTAGGCCAGATCACTGGTGCTTTAGTCAGTTGACTCACTTCTTCCAAATCAGAAATGAACTTGGGGCTTGGTACTGAAACAGAAGTACATGCATCCCAACCAAAAAGAACGGTGTTATATAGAACTCAAAACCTCAGGGTGTGTTGGAGATTGATAAAAAGTAGGAATACTTAGAGCAACAGCAGATGGTATGAAGAAGGATCATGAAACATTAGACTAGGACCAGAAAGTATTGTTCCTAGTAGACTAGGAACAATAAATGTATGTGTGTTTCTACAAAAAGATTGATGAACACTTGAAATAGATGTTACACTGTGGAAAACTTAATGAAATATTTGGCATAGTGCTAATACTCAGTAAATATTTGTTGAAAAAAGGGTACCTGTTTGGATAAGGTGGATAGGATGTTAGGTGGATTGGATATATGTCCACCCTTTTTCCATCTGTTTTTTTCCAACTCTTCTGCCTTCCATCCTCCCATTCAACCATTAACCATATAATTGGTGCACATTCTCTTTTTGGCATCCAGAAAATGAGCATTCAAGGAGTATCTACTCTGTGTGTGTGTTATTTTCAGGAAAACGGATGTGTGCAGGAGAAGGCCTGGCCCGCATGGAGCTGTTTTTATTCCTCACCACCATTTTACAGAAATTTACCTTGAAACCTGTGGTCAACCCAAAGGACATCGACATCACCCCAGTTGTCAATGGGTTTGCTTCTGTGCCGCCTCCTTACCAGCTCTGCTTTGTTCCTGTGTGATGGAAGAGCAGACCTTCTGGCTGCTGATGTGCTGTCATCTACAACTCACACCCCGCCGGGGGCTTTGTTCACTTCCTTCCCAATTCACCCTCTTCCCAGGAATGCCTTCTCCGACCTGCCCTCTCACATCTCCCCATTCCCTCCAGTGAGCATCCAACCTCCATTAAAGAAAGTTTCCTGAGTTTCACTTCACACATTTATCTGCTATTCTTTATAGTCTGCTACTGTCCATACTCAGATCCTCATCTGTAACCTAGGTATGATAATTACTGATGATAAAGTTCAAATGAACACATGAATGAGAAAGACATATAAATGTTAAATGTTAACAGAAAGGTCTTTGGATATTTGTGTGTGTGTATGGTTATGTTTGTGATCTGTGTGTGTGAGAGAGAGAGAAGAAGAAGAAAAGAAGAAGAAGGAAGAAGGAGGAGGTGGAGGAGGAGGAGGAGGAGGAGGGGGAGGAGGAGGAGGAGGAGAAGAAGAAGAAGAGAGGAGGAGGAGGAACAGTAGGTAGAATACAATGAGAGGAATAGGAATCATGGAGACCAAGGTGAATAAGAGTATATTGGCTTGTCTTTTTATGTGTCAATAAATGTTTCCCTTCTATTAGATATACTTGCTATAATTATGAGAATTTTATTTAATATCCTTTCCTTGGTGGAAATGCTTTCTAGGAGTAGATAGAAGTGAATGAATTCAGCACTTTGTGGTCATGACTCAGTGGAACTGCAGAATAGGGAAGAGGAGTATCGAGGACTGAGAACCTGGAGACTGGAGGAGAGGTTAAAAAAGGATAATTTTTTGTAATCTGTTTTCATCTCCTTAACAATACTGGTCTGAACTAATATTTTGAACCATTTCAGGGAGTTTTTAAAAATATTTTATTTATTTTTAGACAGAGGGGAAGGGAGGGAGAAGGAAAGGGAGAGAAACATCAATGTGTGGTTGCCCCTCACACACCCCTCCTGGGGACCTGGCCCATAACCCAGGAATGTGCTCTGATTGGGAATCGAACCAGCAACCCTTTGGTTCACATGCCAGGACTCAATCCACTGAGCCACACCAGCCAGGGTATTTTTTTTAATGAAATACATTTTTCTGTTAGTCAAGTGAGGTTTAAATAGATAAAATCTCAAGGAACATACATCATTTTTACCTTTTTTAGAGAATTGCTGGGGCTTGGGAGGAGGAGAAGAGTAGGTATCAAGTATGGATTCAATTTCAAATGTTTTCTGATCCAAGCTTGTACCCCCATAGACATCCTTGAACCCCCGAAAGTGTTAATATATAGAGAAGGGATGTAAATGACTTATTGCTCAGAACGAGTGTTGTGATCCTTAGGCTTCTAAGAGGCTGGTTGGGCTAAAAGTATAGCCCAAGGCTTGAGTCATACATTTTTTCACATAAATTGTTTTCCCTGTAAAAGGAATTTGTATTTAGTATGGATTATCTTTTTCAAAAATCACTGATAACCTTACTTACTACTTAGAGATAATAATGGTTAAAGTTTTCAGGTAGTTTGTTTTCTTTTATTACATTTAAAAATGATATTAGTTCTGAGATAATTTCAAAAGTGGAAGGACAGAAAGCAATAAATATCATGATGAAAATCACAAGCTTGCAGTCAAACTCCTCAGTTCAAATTCTGGCTCTGACTTTAGCTGGATGACTTTCAGAACATTTTCTTTGATACTTTATGCTGTTCCAGTTGTCCCGATGTTTCCCCCAGCCCACCTTCACCCAGCCCACCACCCCCCACTTCTGTAGTCAATTCCCACACTGTTGTCCGTGTCCATCAGTCTTTTCTATATGTTCTTTGACGAACCCCTTCTCCTTTCAGTTTCTATCTCCTCCCCTTTACCAGCTGTAGTCTATTCCATGATTCCATGTCTCTGGTTCTATTTTGTTCATTAGTTTCTTTTGTTCATTAGATTCCTCTTATAAGTGAGATCATATGCTATTTGTCTGTCACCAACTGGCTTATTTCACTTAGCATATTAGTCTCCAGTTCCATGCATGCAGTTGCAAAAGGGAGGAATTCCTTGGGCAAACATTAATAAAGGTGGAAAGAGAATAAGAATATTTTAAGAAATAAAAAAGACTATAAGATGACTAAAGGAAAGAAAAACAACTTTGAGAAAATAGAGGGAGGAGAAATAATAAAAATAAGGAATAGAAATAAGGCAAAGAAAGGGAAAAATAACATTTAAAATGAAAATCAGAAGGGGGAGGAAGAAGGCAAAATGGAGTAAGAAAATGAAAAAATAAAATGAGATCTGAAATAAAAATACTGAAGAAATAGGAACCAAATTGAGGAAGAAGAAAAAATGTTAAAAAGCTATGCAAAAGAAAAACACAAATAATGAAAACAGCGAGGTGCAATTCATTTCAGCAGAGCTTGGTGCTTGCCTGCTAGCTTCTCCTTCTGGCTACATCTCTGGTAATATCAGATGCTGTCCCCAAGTAGCTCTAGGCAGCTGGTTCAGGGCTACAAGTGATCCACAGTCTGTGGCTGTCTCCTTCAGGCTTTGCTGTGTCTGGGATGGACCTCTCTGCTCTGAACTGCTGGCTTTTTATGAGCACAAGGCCCAGGGGTGGGTTATCTAAGGTCTGAAAACACCACCGGTACCACCTCCACCTGTTTCTGTCTGCAGTTCTGCTATTAGTCTTAGCCTTGTCACTGACCTGTCTGTTCCTGAAAGGACTTCTAGTGCAACTGGGAGGATGAGACCCCTGGATCATCCCCTGAGAGGTACAGTTCAGCTCAGGGAACATGTAGGGTGTGTTCCCCTGCCTCTGTGCCACATATCTTGGTCTGTCCTAGATTGTTTTCAGTAATGTAGTTTGTGATGAGTTACCTGTCCATTTCATGTGAGGGTCCAATGTGTTTAATAGGGTCGGCTCTTTTTCACTTAGCACTGATAGCAGCTCTGTAAAAGAGCTAAGATGGGTCCCAGAATAACCCTTCTTGCACCAATTTCTGCTCCCTCTGCCCAACTGGTTTCGATAAAATAGGACCCATGGAACCAGTGTGGCTTGCTGGGCTGAGAAAAGTTCAGAAAGGTCCCTTTTGGAGTTTCTCTTTCTTTGCCCTGTGGAAATGTGTCCTGCAGGGGGATCTTGAGCCTGGCAGGACTGTTCTGCAGTTTCCCTGTTGGATGTTCTGTTTGCAATACTGCAGCAAATGGGAGGGCACACCTTTCTCTTCCCAGAGATTTGTACTCTCAGGGGGCAGGGTATGCCTGGCTACAAAGAATCTTAGGTGCTCAACTCTTGCCCAGTTAACTCCCAGCACACAGCCTTTGCATGAGACACAGTCCAGACTTCCATGTTCTGCACAGCAATTGCTTGTTGACCAAGCTGGGTAGGCCTCAGCAAGCCCCTTGTTGACCAACTGTCTGATCTCTCTACCCAGCTGGACTCAGTGGGAACAGACTCAGAGATTTAGTGTGGCTTGGTATGGCTGAGAAAATTTCAGAACCAATCTACGAGCAATTTCCCCATTCTGCAAGGTTTCTCTCCACAAATCACAGCAGTAGCAGCTGATTAGCTCATGCTGAGGAGCAGGGTGCCTCTCACAGACTTTAGACTGGGAAAACTGGTTTTCTTCCTCAATCTGTTCAACAAGATCTCTGTTCTGGTCTCCCTTCCCTATGTTGTGCCAGTCTCTGATCTCTCTGCCCAATGGTCTGAGTAGGAAAGAACCCGTAGATCCAGTGTGTCTTGGCATGGCTGACAGAGTCAGAATGGGTCCAAGGAAAGCACTTTTCCTGCCCTGCTAGATTTCTCTCTAAACCTGTGCTTTCAATCTGGTCTATTTGCTGGTGGAGCAGCTGCATACAGGGTCCTTGCCCAGCCATGTTTCATCTCCTTTTAAAAAAGTCTCCATGCAGTACCCATACCACAGCCCTGAGTTACTCTCTGGTTCTCCATGCATAACACCTCCTCCCCTGAAAGCAAAATGTCTCTCAAGGTCATGGCTGGCTACAGCCTGCAGGTGCCTCTGACAGTTCTAGGTGTGGCAAGCTGCTCATTTTAGGAGAGTGAGTCCCTATCTGGAACTCTCCAGATTGGTGCTACAGCTATGGACGTGCTGCTCATTGTGTGTGTGTAGCCTGGGTCTTCCAGACTCCATATATCCTCCCAAGTCTCTCCCAATTAGTGTTGGGGACCCCTGTGCAGGACTGGGGACCAAGAAGGGAAGAAACTGCCAAAGTTGCAATTTCTGTTGGGTCCTTCTGCTGCTACAGGCGCCATGCACAGGATATTTCCCCTTCAACTTATAAAATCTCCTTACCAGACAGTAAGAAGCATCTTCTGTAGTCTTGGCTTCAAAAGTTCATACCAGCTAAGACTCCACTGATTGTTCAGGTTAATTGTCAGAAAATCAACCAAAAATCTCAGTTGAGGGCAAGAGAATGTGGACCTAGTCTCCTCCTACTCAGCCGCCATCATCTCTTCCTCTATTTTTTTTATTCTCCATCATGAATAAGTGTATGAACGAAAACTTAGTTATCAAGGCACTTTCACTTAATATGGTATAAAGAGCCCTCTCATTTCTTGCCCTATCATTTGAGGCTGATTCTCTAAAATAATTGTTCCTTGGGAAAAGAGGGTGTCTTCCTTTCTCAGACTTCCTGTTGCCTGGGGTTATAGTAACCCAGAGCAAAATCAATATAAATGGTAGTCTTTTGAAAATGTCTCCTTAAGAAACAGCTTAAAAATTGTAAACATTGTGGGACTTCCAGCCAAGATGGAGGTGTTGGTAGACACACTGCCTCCTTGCACAACCAAAATAAGGTCAGCAACAGTTTAGAAACAAGGTAACAACCAGATCTGACAGAAAATTGAACTGTATGGAAGTTGGACAACCAAGGAGTAAAAATATACACATTCATCCAGACTGGTAGGAGGGGTGGAATTGGGCAGCCAGGCAGAGATGGGTCGCAGCACAAAATGCCGTGGTACCAGACCTGTAACACATCCCGGGTGTGTAAGGCATCCCTAGCGCAAGACTGCAGCAGGCGGACCATGGGCGCACAGGCGGCTGGCAGACCCAGTGAGGTGGTGACTGTGAAGGGAGGCACTGTGTGCAAAGTGCCTGGCTGTCCGGGCCACATTCAGGAGCAGATAAACCAGGCCAAATTGGGCAGGGAGACAGACTGCGCAATCCAGGGTCCCAGCGCCAGGAAACAGAACCTTGTGACACTGATTGAAAAAACCCGTGGGGGTTGAGGCGCAGGGAGAAACTCCTAGCCTCACAGGAGAGTGTGTGGGAGAGACCCACGGGGTCCTAGAATGTGCACAAGCCCACCCACATGGGAATTAGCACCAGAAAGGCCCAGTTTGCTTGGGAGAAACGGCCAATGGAATTGAAGTCAGACAGAGAGTGGAGCAAGAACCATTGTTTCCTATCAGATCCCACCCCTGCATACAACCTCACAACCCAGCGACTGGGTTGCCCCACCCTGGAGAACACCTAAGGCTCCACCGCTCATACTTAACAGGTGTGACCTGATTTGGAGAAAAAAAAAATGGCTCAAATGGAAGTACAAATCAAAGCTTCAGAGACAATACTTTTAAGCAACCAAGAGATAGCCAAACTATCAGATGCACAGTTCAAAGCACTGGTGATCAGGATGCTCACAGAATTGGTTGAATTTGGTTACAAATTAGATGAAAAAATGAAGGCTATGATAAGAGAAATTAAGGAAAATGCACAGGGAACCAATAATGATGGGAAGGAAACTGGGACTCAAATCAATAGAGTGGACCAGAAGGAAGAAAGAAACAACCAAACAGTAAAGAATGGGGAAATAAGAATTCAAAAAAATGAGGAGAAGCTTAGGAACCTCCAGGACATCTTTAAACGTTCCAACATCCAAATTATAGGGGTACCAGAAGGGGAAGAGCAAGAGCAACAAGTGGAAAACTTATTTGAACAAATAATTAAGGAGAACTTCCCCAATCTGGCAAAGGAAATAGACTTCCAGGAAGTCCAGGAAGCTCAGAGAGTCCCAAAGAAGCTGGACCCAAGGAGGAACACACCAAGGCACATCATAATTACATTAGCCAAGGTAAAAATTAAGGAGAGAATCCTAGAAGAAGCAAGAGATATGTAGAGAGTAACCGATAAAGGAGTTCCCATCAGACTGTCAGCTGATTTCTCAAAAGAGACCTTGAAGGCAAGAAGGGGCTGGAAAGAAGTATTCTAAGTCATGAAAGGCAAGGACCTACATCCCAGATTGCTTTATCCAGCAAAGCTTTCATTTAGAATGGAAGGGCAGATAAAGTGCTTCTCAGATAAGGTCAAGTTAAAGGAGTTCACCATCACCAAGCCCTTATTATATGAATGTTAAAGGGACTTATCTAAGAAAAAGAAGATAAAAAACATATATAGTAAAATGACAGCAAACTTACAATTACTAACAACCACACCTAAAACAAAAACAAAAACAAAGTAAGCAATCAACTAGAACAGGAACATAACCACAGAAATGGAGATCACATGGAGGGTTAACAACAGGGGAGTGGGAGGAGGAGAGAGGGGGAAAGGTACAGAGAATAAGTAGCATAGATGGTAGGTAGAAAATAGACAGGGGGAGGGCAAGAATAGTATGGGAAATGTAGAAGCTAAAGAATTATGACACATGGACATGAACTAAAGGGGGGAAATGTGGGTGGGAGAGGGTGTGTAGGGTGGAGGGGAGTGAAGAGGGGAATGGGACAACCATAATAGCATAATCAATAAAATATATTTTTTAAAAATTGTAAACATTGTGGAGAGGGCTCTAGGAACCACAATTTTTTTAGCTTGGAAAGCTTAAGCCTGAAGAAGGTTGAAAGAAGTTTGGAATTGTGACCATCACATATCCCCCACCTGGACTCAAAAGCTAGTATTTGCACTGGAGCAGAGTCAACACGAGTTAATGTTCACCCACATTTGCTTGAATTATCTCTAATTGTATATATTATACATATACATACATGTATATACATAAATAAATATAAATATTCAAGTTTATGCATAAATTTGTCATATATACTGTAACAAATAATATTATAAAGCTACATCTTATATAATCATATATGTAATGACTTTGCTGAATCATTTGAATTGAACCATGACACTTCATCCAGAGATTTCAGTATGAATCACTAAGAATGAGGACCTTCTCCTAGTACCACATGACCATTATCACAACCATGAAAATAATTACTTCATAAAGTTATCTATTATTTGGTCCTTATTCAAATTTCCTCAAATGTCCAAACACATTAAAGAGTGCCTTCAGGCTCTGTTTAATTTATCATAACCAGGAAAAAAGGGGATGGTTATACCCCCCAAGTTATTTCTATCTTGTTCTATTTTTGAACAGTTCATCAGCAAACAACTTGTCAACAGATTGTTGGGCTCATTACATCTCTAGGGAGAAGGCAGCATGTGTGGACTGATGCAATGATTAAGTAGCCATCTATTTGGCTTTTTTCACTGTGTCTGATCATCTAATATTGTGATTCTGCCTCCAATGCTAGTAGAAGCCACTAGGCCAAGGCCACTGTCAAATAATGAGCTTGGGGACTGGGAATCTCTTAGGAACACACCAGGCAGGGATGACATTTTCCCTCTGAATTGGAAGAGTACACATCTACCATTCTATACAATGTCCCTTGATTTGTATTTGCCAAATCATTTCCTCACTATTAGATTCAGGTCGTACATTTCTGAGTGGAGTATGATGTATGTTATGTTGTGCAGCCAGCACATAGGATCAGGAACCATTTGATTTGTTTGTCTCACTGTTGGTGATATTCACTTTGATCACTGGGTTCTGTGTCACATGAAACACATCATCATCATATCCCACGATGTGCACCAGTAAAGGAATTTCAAGGCTGTGCTTCTACATAGCACCATTTGGAAAACATCTCATTTTTAATGGAGGGCAGAGGACTTCACACAAAGTAGAAAAATCTGATGCTGAAGTTATAGAGATAATCTCATGAGGTTTAATTATACTAAAAGTGTCTTGATGTGCCAAAACACAGAAAATGATACAGTTGTAAAGGAAATATCCTCTTAGATGAGAACTCAATAGAAATGAGGAGGAAAATGGGAAAGTTACATTAGCAAGAGAAATGATGTTTGAGAGGAAAAATTTGTTAGCCCAAAAGGGTATATATATTTTTAATTTATTTGTGTATAACCTTTTTATTTAGAGAGTACATCTATTTGGTAGATAAAGATTACAATATTGTTGAGTCATTCTTTAAATTGCAAATGAATTTGAGTAGAAATGTCTTTTAACAAAAAAATATGCAGGGTCTGGCACAAATAATGCCCCTTTTCATTATAAAACATTTTGTTACAAAATCATAAGCATGTAATTCTGTAAAATAACAATATCATACTCAAGCACACCATATGACATTTTAGGTGAAATATTCAAGTTAAAACTATAAATTATTACATCCATTACATTACCCTACCAACCACACTCAAATAGGTGTTACTTCTGCCAGACCTTATATGTTTTTCTGGACATGGAAGGTATATCAGGTGATATCTTTTCAAGGAAAGAAGAAAGATAATTCTTTACAGATCCTCAGACAACTCTGCTTATTCATCTGGCCTGACCCAATACACAGACACTCCACAATAGCAGGGAGAACAATGACCTCTGCCTTCTAAACCTCTGCTATTTAAATACTTTTTAATCTTATTGTACTATAATCTAATTTGAATTTAATTCATTCAATGAAAGGAAGATGTATCCATGATGGAAATTGTTTATGTGCATCATGTAGGCAGGTGAAGAGTGGAATAGTTGTCAGTGTTGCCTGGCAATGGCTCTCCAGAACTTTATCCCACCCTTCATCTGTGATCTTACCTGTAACTTCTGGGTGCTTCAGCAGAAGCAGGACTCTGTGTTTCAGGGTGGAGCTCATTGTCTCTGTTCTTGTACCAAGCACATCTGGTATGGTGCTGATCAAGTGGTCCATGGTAAACACAGACTGTTTATTGTGCCTTTCCTAGGAATGATGTATTAGAATTACTTGGTAAATAAAAGAGCCTTAGAGATACCATAATATAACTCAATGCAACATCATTATTTGCTTAACTTCCTTATTTGACAAATTAAGTCAGACATTAGAGAGTGTAATAGCTGAAGGTAAAGTTAGATGAATTGTTAAGATTCATGCAAATAGTTAAAATAGAATCAGGGTTACAAACTTTCAATAAGTCCTTTCCAATTCCCCACTTTCTCAGACATGAGAGCCAATCAGTTCTTTCAAACATACTTTTTAACAAGTCATCATGGCTACTCACTATCAGTTCTAGCATCTCTTGTCTATTTTATCATGTCTAAATTTTTCATTCAAGCACCAGAACCACCCACCTCACAACTGCGTCACTATTCCCATTGTCACCAGTCATTACACCCACAACAGTTCTCAGTTACAAGCAACTTAATCTCTTTGAGAATTCCACACACTTGATCATCATTCCCTAGACCTATTGTGTCAAATCTCTTAAACTAACCCAGAGTTTCCTTTAAAACTGCCTCATCTGGGAAGTTTTCTTAGTATCTTTCCAAAGGCAAGTCTTTCTTGATTCCTATCCATTCCTATGTTCCCTCACATGTTACATCTTGTATTCATGGAACTTAGTTTATGAATGACATATGTTGTTTATCATTGACATTGAATTTGTGTGCTTGTTTGTACATATGTATTTCAATCTGTTCTAAATAAGGAACGGCTTTAACAAGATAAATATAAAATATTGTAAGTCATTTTAGTGAGAATTTAGAATTATCTCAAGGTATCAAAAATGGTTTGTACAAGTAAGAAGTTAATATCTCTTTGGAAGAAGCAATTTTTTTTTAGATTTTATTTATTTATTTTTAGAGAGAATGGAAGACAGGAAGAAAGAGAAGGAGAGAACCATCAGTGTGAGAGAGAAACATAAACACTGATTGGTTGCCTCTCACACATACCCCAACAAGGTGCCAAACCCACAACCCAAACATATGCCCTGACTGGTAAACAACCTGTAATCTGTTGCTTTGTGGCATGATGCCCAACTCACTGAGTCACACCACTGAGGGCAAGAAGGATTTGTTTAAATATCCCAATTTCACAGGAAAGTTAAAAACTAATCCATGAGTCACGTCACCCACAAAGATGAAGTTACATGGTCATTTATACCTTTTCTATTTTAATCAGGAAGTAGTCAATAAAGTCTTGAGGATTATTGAGGTCCAGGGATTCCTGGTGTTCTTTTACTTTCTCCAAAATAAATGTATTCTTTTCAGCAATGTTTTAAAATAATTCATTATGACTTCCTGGGAGAGAATGTATTTAAAAAGGGAAAGCATTGAAGAGCTGAAAGAATAAAAACCATTCATTAATTCACTCAGCCAACTTTTACAGGCCTAAAATGCATACAAGAGACTCTGCTATATGTTGAGTAAGATGAATAAGGCCTGAAAGAGAGGGAACTGATAAAATGGACAGAGTTACAGAACTCTCAAGTGACAAAGCAATTCCAAAACTATTTACATTCATTTCCTAACCATAAATCTCTGAGAGAATTCAGGAGCATACCACCTCTTTCCAAATGGGGCTGTTGAGCTCTAGAAAGGTTAGTCCACCAGTCTAAGACCAAACTAGTGACAGAGCTAGAAGCCAGTGTTCTTCGCAGGTTGCCCTACACATATTTCTACAGGCATCTAAAAAGTTTGTAGCTTTTTACCCTTGTTTTGCAATGAATAAAGAGGGCATCGGGAAGATTAAGAGAATGCCCAAATTACTTATCATTTTTATTTAGGCATTTACACCCTGAAGAATGTCCACATTTTACCCTTATTCATTGGGCATTCCCAATCCCGGAGTGTACTGACTTTGCCTTAGCCAGTACCTTCATGATTTAATAATACCCTTGGTGGGCACTGAAACGCTTTATTCAGGCTGGTAGCCTGTAGCAAACTAGATAGAGAATGGAGAAATCTAGATTCCAGGTCAAGCTCATTCTTTGTCTTGGCTAGGCTACTTTGGAAAATATGTGTCATATCCGTGAGTGATAGTTCTTGTTCTAGAAAACTGGGAATTGACTATTTCTTCACCAGGGTCTTTTACAGGTAGAACATCTCATGCCCTTATGATCCACAGAGGATTTTAGTTGTTATGATTGTATAAGATAGGCCACTATGATATACATCATCTGACAATGTATTGTACTATAGTAAGAAATACATATACTTTCCACCACCACTCTCTTCATCTGTATGTGTAAAAATAAGAAAAAAGTTTCTCAAATAAATACCTTGTTATCATGATGCACTATAACATTTTTTCTATTACTATATTTCATGTTTTAAATTTAATTTTAACACACTGAATTAATTTGATAACTCACTAATTGGTTATAAATGATAGTCTGATAAATACTTCAGCCATTTTGAAGTAGGGCAAAGGCATGGGGTAGGCATGAACAATAGATTAGTCACATAATTATTACCTAAAAGAGAACCTTGATTTTCCCTGTATCCAGATGGTGTTGATAATTCTGAAGTTTTCAGGAAAACTGTTTCTCAAGTTTAGAAATTGCCCATCACTGTTCTTACAATGGCTCTAGAAGATAATGGAGCAGATCACATTGCAGGGAGAACAGCTCAGAAGGAAAGAAGGATCACAGGGAGATACTAAAAACAATATGAATTAAAAGTTAGAGTAGAATTTTCATTTAAATCTCAAGGTGACTGTTTAAAATCATTGAAAAGGGTTAACTCCAAACATTTTTTAAGTATTGGAACTACCTAGACATGCCACCATCACTATAAACTCAACCAGACTAAAATAAAATGTGTTTTCCCAAACAAAACTCTCTAATCCAGTCCAATATATTTATTAATTCCCCCCTCCATGTATTCTCCTGCTTACAGCATTCTCCAAATAAAACCTACAAGGTAATTCACAAGAAGGAAGTTTTTTAAAAAAAATCTTTTTAAAATGTATTTATTTATTTATATTATTTACTCTATTTCCTATGCTGCACCTTACATCCCCAACTATGTTGTACCTGTCAATCTGTACTTCTCAATTCCTTCATCTTTTTCAGTCTTCCAACCCTCATCCCCTCTGGCAACCATCAGTTCTGTTCTCTGTGTCTGTTTCTGTTTTGCTTGTTAGTTTATATTGTTCTTATGCCCGCAAACAAAAAGGTTGCCAGTTCGATTCCCTGTTGGGCACATACCTAGGTTGGTGGTTCGGGCCTGGTCTGGGCAGATAAAAAAAAGCAACTAATCAGTGTTTCTCTCGTACATCAATATTTCTTTCTCTTTTCCTTCCTCTCTCTCTAAAATCAATGGGCATATCCTCAGGTGAAGATAAAAAATAAAAAAATAAAAAAAAAAACCCAAGAAGAAATGAGTGCTGATACTACAGTAGCCCAAGGGAAAGAAGTTCCCATCTTAGGAGCCATGGAGATGTGGACACAACACAAGACTCCCACTGTTGTTATCTTCTGTACAGCTGTTGATGAGGTGCGCTCAGCCCTGCAGTGGGAAGAGTCCACCTCAGAGGAAGTCAGCAGGGCATTCCTGTGAGGCAAGAGCATCCCTCCATGGCCTCTGTTTTGGCAGAGAAGCAAGTCTAATAAGCTGTCACCTCTTATTTGAGCTTAAGTTGGAGTGTGGGGAACTAACTACATCAAAAATACCTCAGTCTGGAAGGACCATCATATACAGATTCCACAGACAAGAACATATTTAAATCAGCATCTGATAAAATTAAAATTCCACTTTATACCACATAAAAAGACCTTCTTTTAAAAGCATTCTGTAAAACCACTATTAGATTTTTATATAAAGGGTCCAGAACCTTAATGTGTTTTTTAAAAGAAAATAAAATGCGTTCTTTAATTCAAAAAGAATAATACCTTTTTAAAAATATTTTATTTATTTATTTTTTAGAGAGGGAAGGGAGGGAGATAGAGAGAGAGAGAGAAACATCAATGTGCGGTTGCTGGGGGTTATGGCATGCAACCCAGGAATGTACCCTGGCTGGGAATTGAACCTGGGACACTGGTTCCCAGCCCGTGCTCAATCCACTGAGCTACGCCAGCCAGGGCTAGAATAATACCTTTTATGTGTAGGTTTCTGTAAAGTTTATGAAGCACTATTGTGAACATCTTATTTGAATCTCATAATCAATCCATGGGACAGGTATTTTTTAATTCACTTTTCAGAGGAAAATTAGAATCAGAACTGATGGAATTCATCCAAATTTCCACTTCTAAGGCATGGTAAGAATTCCAGCTCAGGTTATATGACTAGTGAACTCTGCATTGGAAAGTATTTCAATTTAATTATATTCCACGAACATTTGTTGAGCAATTATTATGTATCTTGCAATCTTACTTTGGCATTAAATATTTGATTAAAAATTAAACTGTTACTGATAACTGATTTCACCATGGGCAAATAAAAATGAGAGTTCAGAAAAGTTTGTCCTTTTGTCATCTTTAGAACTGAAGAAATCCTGGGTTCAAAGAGTCAGAGAACTTGATTTCTAAGAATTACGGTCATCAGCTGTCCAATCCCATACCTGATAAACAGTGCCCTCAGGACATTTCTAGTCCTGGAAGAAGAGTCAATTTTAAAATAGTTTATATACGTATATATCTTAGATTCTGTCTTTTTCTCGCTGTCTCTCTTCAGAGCCATCACTTAGTGTAAGAAACTCGCATCTTAGCTCTGCCTATGCAAATTTTCGGGGGTTCATGTTTGGCCATTTTTCTCTTCAAAGAAGGAAGAAAATGTAGGAATAATTGAGCTGGAATAGACCTTAGAAATAACTTAATAAAATTCCTATTTCCTTATTTTAATAAAATATACTTAAAAAACACTAGATAGCAGAGATAAATCTAGATAAATTTTACACTTGAGAAAGATGAGAACATGAATGATTGCTTAGGAAGAAAGTGTCTTGGCTTTGCTGTGGCTCCATGGTAAGCTGAGTCCTGATGTTTCCAATTAATTTCTCCATTGAATTAATACAATTCTAATCTTTATAACCAAAATATAGGAGCAGATCACATTGCAGGCAGCGTAGCTCAGGCAAAAAAGCAGGATCACAGAGTGGAGCAAATAGTGAAAAAAAATTTTAAGGACTAAAGCATACACTGTAATTCTGTCCTTGAGGTCAAAGTCCTATTAATTTTAAAATTGCTAAAGGGCTATCCACTGAAAGAATGCTATTATCACCAAAAAGTTAATGTGCATGAAATCAAGCATCATTTTCCCCTCAAACCTCAATTAACTGGTCCATCCTAGCTTGCTTGCTTATTTATTTATTTATTTATTTATTTACTTACTTATTTTAAAAGTCAGGTCTTTATTTAAAAATATGATCTGCCAACTTAGTGTTTTCCATGAACATGGGGAGCAGAAGCCTTCACAGGCTTCACATACTTTGCTCAGGTGCTGTGTTTGTGGAAGCCACTGTCTTTTTAGATGCTTACTTAGCCTGTTTTGCTTCCTTGGCCACCCTGATAGCTGGTACTCTGGAGCCTCCTAACTCCAGGTTTATGATTCCTCTTGGCCTTTATATCAGCAAGAAGTACACCAGTGATGGCACCCTGGAATTTGACTGCCCTCTGGAACTTGACTTCTTTAAAAATCATTTTATTTATTTTTTGAGAGAGGGGAAGGGAGAGAGAGAAGGAGAGAAACGTTGATGCAAGAGAGAAACATCAATCTGTTGTCTCTCACACCTGCCCCAACAAGGTGCTGAACCCACAAGCTGGGCATGTGCCCTGACCAGGTCCAAACCACGGATCCCTGGCTTTGCAGGAGGACACCCAACCAGCTGAGCTACCCCAGTCAGGGCACGGTTCTTTTCTTTTTAATTTCTTCTGACTGTCCCTTTTAAAAGTGCATTCTTTCATAGAGGGCAACCCAGCTTATGTCAAGGATTCCTCTAGGAAAAGGATGCCAGCTCACGTTTTGCATTAAGAAATTGGAAAACCAGGGAGCTGGATTGGGAGTAAAAAGGAGAAAACTGTAATTGAACAATGATTAAAATAAAATTTAAAAAAAAGAAATTGGAAAACCTTCCCATGGGTACTGGCTGCATCTGGGGTAGACCTTGTACCCGGAGACTGCCCAGCTCAATGTCATGGCTGTGGCTACCGGCAAGAATGATGGTGAAGAGCCATCCTAGCTTGTTTAATAATGTCTCCCAGATATTCCTTTACACACCCTGCCTTTATCTATGCTATTCTGTAACCAAAAGCTATATGCAAGGAAAAAGAAAAATATTAAAAGCTATTCTTTTAAATCCTTATACATAGTAATTAAACTATCACCACAGATTCACAGCTGTTTACAAAGCCTGGAGGCAATAAACATTAACATAAGAAAGGAGAGGGGAAGCCCTTTCTTACACTGAGAAGTTGAAATACCTGAGTGTAGGTCCCAGGAGAAGAGCAAAGAAAGACAAAAAAGATGAGGTCAGATATCCGAAAAATTACAAGTCAGAAAGAAAAAAGCCATATTGCTGTAGAAGAAAAACTAAGAAAAATGAGTAGAAATTACTAAAAGTAGTAAAAGAAGTTTTTTTACTCTCATTTTTTATTTTAAAAAAGTAAAATAAAATGTTTTGTTTGTTTTGTTTTCAAACTGCAAGAATAGGTAAGGAAAGGAAGAAAAAGGTCATGTTTTCTTATTTCAATGAATAAAAAAAAATCAAATTTCTAGGAAAGGTATCCACTCAGGCCGAAAGTTCTGCTTTTCTAAGGGAAGGCACGTCATCTTGTAGAACTGCAGGATATTGCCACGACCATGGTGAGTTTGCATGTTTTAAAATTTGTCCATAATTTAGCTCAACTCCTTTATCTGATAGACAAATTTATAAAGAATAAGGAAGTTTATTTCAGAGATGTGTACCCATAAAGTAAGACTATTACACTAGTCAGACTAAAAACTGACTTTCACCCTGTCTCTTCATTCCTTTAGACTGAAGAATGAGACCTAAAAAAAAGTGAAGGGAAAATTTGAAAAGCAACACAACAATCAAAGCCGTTGAGTTGAGTCTAGGCCCTCTCCTGGGCAAGCACAATGTGTAAGTCACTAGAGCTGGCGGTAGGGGTTAACTCATTACCACCAAAGTCTTAACCCATCATCCAATATGAATTCATTGTTCTCAGGTAATCAATCATGAAGCTGGAACCAAATTATTAACAGTGAGCAAAGAGGAAGCAGTGATGGTTAAATGCACACATTTATACCCTGGTATTTGTGTATATTCCAGAACTGTTCTGTGGTACATCTTTCCTTAAAATATACACAAAAACTAATCAGTGAGTAAGTAAAGAAGTCTGTGTGGTTAATTTTCTTATTTAAAGAGAAACCACACTTGCTAAGGTTTGTTCTAACAGGTACCAAGACAACTAAATCCATTTGAAGGGCCTACAATTGGTCTGATGGCACAAAGTCATCACAGGCATGGCCCAGGGAGAAACAAGCAAAGGTGTGCCTGGTCACACAAATACAATCTTTTAAGTGGCAAATGCATCTTGTGTTATGCTCCAGAGGGATGAGGTGATGTCAATTCAATAATTTCCACATAAGGTACTCACGGAGAGCTAACACCCATCATTCTGTTAGAAAACACTGCCCTGTAACTGATTGTGGAAATGCATTAAAAACATTATACCTCCATGACACTCTGTTTAAACTTTTATAAAGTGGATTGGGGGTAGAGGGGCCATACTTGAGTCTAAATGGGGCAAACAGTGAAGAGTCATAAAAGACTATGTACGGCTCCCACAAGAACGTCAAGAAAACACTGGGTAAGTGGCAAAATCATGTTTTTTCCATTATAATAGCCATCTTTATTGTAAAATTCCAGATATAAAATGTATTCTTTTAGTCTTTTCAAGATTTGCTTTTTACAAAATCAGAAAAGCACATGGAAACCTTCCCCGCTGTCATTCCCACTGATGAATGTTCATCAGGCAACCCCCCGCCCCCCCCCCATGCATCTTACACCCTTGTTCTGGGAAGTCTTGCTTCCCCCACGTGGACATCTCGCTTCCCCAGCGTGCTTTGATGCTTTCCAATTCAGCTCGAGTTCCAAACTCCAAGACTGAAGTACACAAGGAGAGGGTGGGTGAGCGGTGCAGTGTGGCGTGATGTTCCACAGCATGCAGATCGGGGGTCTAGTAGTAGTAGGTTTCCTTCTCTACCCGGCCCCTGGGCTTCGCCTGATGATGAGTTTTCTGAGCTCATCATACACAAAGATGAGAAGAGAGTAGAATACACAGAACCCCCACGTAGGTGATTCATCCTCAGGATCACCCCATTCCAGGGCAGCAGGAGAGCAAAGCAGCAAGGGCCATCCCTTTGAAGAGGCCAAATATTAAAATCAACAAGACCTTACATTTTTTAAAGATTTTATTTATTTATTTATTTTTAGAGAGAGGAAGGGAAAAAGAGTGGGAGACAAACATCAATGTGTGATTGCTTCTGGCACGCCCTCTACTGGGGACCTGGCCCGCAACCCAGGCATGTGCCCTGACTGGGAATCGAACCAGAGACCCTTTGGTGTGCAGGCTGGCACTCACCATCCAGGGCAACAAGATCATATTTATTTAACAGAGAGTTGAGGCTGCAACTCAATTCTAAAAGGACTGGGTCTTCTTGGATGATTCATTTTTTTCTCAAGGGAGAAGAAACCAGCTGAATTCTGAATGACTGAGCGAGCTGCGAGGGTGTCCAACCTGCGGCCCTCAGGTCGCACGCAGCCCAAGGTGGTTACGAATACGGCCCAACACAAAATTATGAATTTACTCAAAACATTATGAGATTTTTTTGTGATTATGTGTTGCAATGTATTTAATGTGTGTCCTGACACCAAAATGTTGGACACCCCTGATAGAGTGGCAGATACTAATCTGGAGGCGCCCTAGACATAAAGCTGTTCTTCACTGCCAGCCAATTTCCACCAGACTTTTATCAAGCGCCCAGAAAGTATGGGGCCCTGGGGACTGAGCTGGAAGACTAGATCTCCCAGAGTGTGAAAAGCTGGGGGCTGAGCTGGTAAGCAGAGGAAGCCCTTGTTGTTTCACATGCTAGATCCCAAGCCCTGCTGAAAAAAGAGGCCTAATCCTGCTATTAAGACAATGAAATTAATGGTTAACTGGAACTAACTGAAACTGAACCCTAACTCCCAATGAGCCGAACTTGTGATTAGTGGAAAGAGTTTAGCTCTTCCCTCTGTCTTGAAAGGGCATGACTCTTCAGGGAAAAAAATATTTAATTTCTACTGCTGTTGTATACAGGATCTTTAATATGCAGTCAAAATTTATGAGACACATAATGAAACAAAGAAATATGACAGATAATCAAGATAAAAATTAATCATAAGAAACAGACCTATGGATGACAAAGATGTTGAAATTAGTAGGTAAAGGCTTTAGCTATTATAATACATTAAAGAGTATAGGAAAATAAGGATAAATGTGGGAAAATGACAGCAATGGATGAAAGGTTAAAGAAATTTAGCAGAGAAAGAAAATCCTAAAATAAACCAAATGGACACTTCACAATTTAAAACTACAATACTCGGAGTACAGAGTGTGTGCTGGACGGGCATAACAGCAGACTGGATAAAGCAGAAGAGAGTTTCAACAGAAGTTATACATGGATCTGAAACAAAACAAGCAGACTCATACACACAGAGGCCAAAGGGATGGTTATCATAGGGAGGTGTCAGGAGGATGAGGGGATATGGGTAGGGGAGTACAGTCAATAATTTTGTCATAAATGTATAGTGACAAATTAGAATTAGTGGGGTGATCACATTGCAAGGTATAAAAATGTTAAATCACCTGAAACTAACATAACCAATATAAGACTGTATACCAACTCTATTTAAATAAGAATATAAATTTTAGAAAATTACCAAATTGCAGCAGGGAGACCAAAGAATGAACAAAAAAAGAAAGCACCACAGTGCCTTGTGATATTCAATAGTCTAATAAATGTCTAATGAGAGTCGTTGAAGGAGAGAAGAAACAAAATGAAGGAAAGAAAATATTTGAAAAATAATGTAGTAAATTTTTACAATTGATTTCTTTAAACTACATAAGATTATATATTGCAAATACATGTCTACAGCCCTGACCTCAGTGGTGTGGCTCAGTTGGTTGGGCATTGTCCCACAGAGCAAAAGGCTGCCGGTCCGATTCTGGGTCCGAGCACATGTCTGGGTTGCCGGCTGGGTTCCTGGTTGGGGTGTGTACAAGAGACAACTGATTGGTGTTTCTTTCTCACATTGATGTTTCTCTCCCTTCCTCTCTCTCTAAAATAAATAAAATATTTAAAAATAAATAAAAATCAATAAGAAAATACACACCAATAAAAATGGCTACATAAAATATATTTTAGACAATCCAAAACTGCATAAACTTATCACCAGTAGACCACTCCAAAATTATGACAAAAAGAAATTTTTCATGCTGAAGAAAAATGATTCCAGCCCTGGCTGGCGTAGCTCAGTGGATTGAGTGTGAGCTGCAAACCAGAGTCTCAGGTTCAATTCCTAGTCGGGGCACATGCCTTAGTTGCAGGCCAGGTCCCCAGTGGGGGCCACGTGAGAGGCAACCACTCATTGATATTTCTCTCTCTCTTTCTCCCTCCCTTCCCCTCTCTAAAAAAAAAAACAAAACCTTTAAGAAAAATGATTCCAGATGAAAGCATGGATCTGCAGAAAAGGGTAATGTGGGAATTTACTTGCAGAAAATTGTTTAGAATATTATAGACTAATATTTATTTTTTATCTTCTTTAAAGACTGTATATGTAGAAATGCTCAGATCTCTGCTCAGACGTGACTCCTCACAGAGGGCTCGCTCACCCACCCCTCACAACGGCCCACCCCACCCCAGCACTCTACCCCCTTACTCTTCTGCATCTTTCTCCATCTTTTCTCCTCCTTCCCCATGAGTTATACTTGCAGTTGTGCATTTTCTGTCTCCCCCTAGAAAGTAACCCCCACAAGGGCAAGGCCTTGGTCTGTCTGTTCACCACTGTGCTCCCGGCCCTGGTCAGTGCCTGGCACAGCGTCAGGGCTCAGCAGGTACTAGGGAAGTGAGAGAAGACTGCCACGTGGGTCAAGTCCCTCACTCCTGGCTGCACCCTCTCTCCCTGCTCCTGCAGGGAGGGTCACAGGGGATCCTCTAGGGCAGCAGGACCTCCTGGAGCTAAGCCAGGGAAAGGGGCAGCCCAGCCTCCAGGGCCCAGGTCACCCCCTGCCTCTCAGCCTCAGATGCTTCTTCAGAAGCTGCCACCCCCTAGGGAAGAGGGACAGTGTGCCCAGGGGGCCAAAGAGCAAATACCAGAAGGCAGTGTAGTTTACTGAAGCAGACGGGTAGGTTTGTACATAAACAAGGTGTAATTCGTAAGAAACTTCAGGCCATCCACCCCGCCCAGCTGACTCCCAGGTGTGGAGGGTGCAGGAGGCAGTGACTACCAAGTTTCTCAGTGAATCTAAACACCTGTCCTTAGGGCTGAAGCCATGGTTAGAAATAAATTACCCAGTGTTTTACTCACTCATTTGTCACCCTGGTGTAATTATTTCACATTCCATTTTGAAAGGAAAATTAAGGTATGCTTCCATGAAATCCAATGAACTTCAGAGACCAAGCCTGCAGACCTATGTGACATGAAACATGGCTCCAGCCAAAAGAGCAGCTGCGATGAAGGTCAGGTCAAAGGTCAAGAATGGGGAACAATCCACTCCATGGCTGCAACCCTGAGGAAGTCAGGAGGTGAGCCACTGGGAGGGCGAGGGGGGGCACGTTGGGAAACCTTGTGCTTACCCTGGGGCATGTTACCCCTGAGGTGGGGTTGGGGGTGGGAAGAAATTGACTGGGGGCGGAACATAAGCAAAGATTATGGGGCAATGGAAATGGTTCTATATCTTGATTGAGGTATGCAATCAAAACTCAAAGACCTATGAATTTTATTGTTCATAATTATACCTGAATTTAAAAATATATTGTAGTGCCCTGACTGGTGTGGCTCAGTGGATTTCGGTAGTGTCCCAGAGACTGAAAGGCCACTGGTTCAATTCCTGGTCAGGGCACATGCCTGGGATGTAGCCCAGGTCTCCAGACAGGGTGAGCGAGAAACAACTGATTGTTTCTCTCCCACATCAGTCTTTCTCTCCCCCTCCCTCCCCCTCCCTGTAAAATAAATAAATAAAATCTTTAAAAATATATTGTGATATATATTCCCTAATAGTCAAGTGAATTGCAATATTGTAGCCTAATATTGTAGCCAATATTGCCTAATTGCAATATTGTAGCCTAATTACTCCTGAGTTGCAACAAAGTCAGTGTTCTAGAAAAACCTGCCTCCAACAATGTGGTGCACAGCCCGGAAACATCAGCATCACTTACTAGAAAAGAAAATCTCAAGCCTCACTGAGACCTAATAATGAAATCAGATTCTGCATCTTAGCAGAGTCTGCAGGGGATTCCCGTACACAGTGAAATGTAAGAAACAAACTTCTAGAGGGATTGAAAAATTCCTTTCATTAAGGCCCTGTAACCTGGCCATGAGGAAAATATGGAATTACTAGATCCTAGTCGTTATTCCTAAAACAAAAGATTATTAGGACTCTAATTTATCCTCCCAAACTAGATGTATTTCCACAAGGGAAGAGAATGTTTAATTTTTGCAAATATCCTTTAAAAGCCTTGTGTCTAAAAAATACTCTTGCTTTCTATCCAGTGCCTCTATTCATGAGAGCCAGTCCTAAATACCTCCAGTGACATAAGGAAGTCGTGACCAGATGCCTCCTAATCAGTGATTTCCTAATCCCGGGCAGGGGTCAAGACACCTCTCTCCTTTCATGCCGCCATCCAGTCATTCTGTGGCTCTGGAGGAAGGGCATGCTCGTCTGAGCCCCTCTGACCTGGGGAAACTGAGAACATCTGGGGAAAAGGAAATGCAGATAAAATTTATGTAATGCTCGGCCTTATCATCAATTGAGAATAAAGTAAAGAAAAACTTTTCAAAGGTCTTTGATTAGATTTCCTAAAACTTCAGTCAGGTTGTTTTCTATAAGCAAAGAAAAGGCATCATCCGAGGAAGGAGTCATCCCTGGCCTTGGTAAGGAGACAAATAGAGACCCAGCAGTCAAGAGAAGCAGAAGGTGCCCCCAGAAAGTTCAAGATCATACAAACCAAAGCTTTAGGTGAACAGTGATGGAAATGTCACTGAGTGGCCGAAACAGTAAGGAACAAGAATAGGTCCTTGGGTTTGGCTGCAGAGATCACCAGGGTGCCTTCCAAACTGCAGTCCTAGTGGAGGATGGGCCATCTGGGAAGCCAGAGCACAAGGCGATCAGAAGAGATGTGGTGAACACGTGGGAACAGGGCAACAGCATGAGGTACGCGGAAGGGAAGTGAAAACCCAAGGAGCCTCTGCTTTGAGGTTAAGGTGCTGTCATCCAATATAACAGTTAGTGGCATACACTGAAACGATACTTTGGATATACGGTCCTACGAATATATTATTAAAATTAATTTTGTCTGTTTTTCTTTTTCAATGTGACTACTAGAAAGTTTTAAATTACATGCGTGGTTTACATCCTACTTCTATTAGACAGTGATAAAGCATTCATTTATAGATTCATTCACCAAACGTTTGTGGACTATCTCTCTACTTGACACTGAATAGAGAAAAAGCTGAAAATGACTGAAGATCTTACAGTAGCACAAAAGATACAAAGATAATCTGGAGCAAGCTTCAAAGAAATGCAAGAACAGGCTCATTCAGATGCCAGATTTCTCAGACCTGGAGGAAAAGCCCTGCAAACCTCAGAGAAGTGGGAAATCCAAAACAAGAGGAAAGATTTCAGAAATCTTATCTGGCTTGAGACCGGAAATAGGGCACATGGTCACATGAAAAAGGACACCACACTGCCTTAGAGTCTACAAATTTATTGAGCAAAAACAAAATCAATGGCAGACGTATCAAATCCGGTCGGGTTCCAATTTGGCCATCCATTTGCAGCAGAGACAAACTGAGGCGACGAGAAGGCAGAGAGACGCTGGCAAGGGGACACTGAACAAAACAATCTCCCAGGTGTTATAAAAGCAGGCATCAAGCAGCAGTGTGAGTCAGTTGGCAAAGGCAGGGACGCAGCGTTTAATGAGCAGAGATAAAACCAGAGTGAGCAAGAACTTCGGAGACAGGAGAGGGCCAGAGCATTGAGAGGACAAGTAGCAGCAGGGGTACGTGGAGAAGAGGGTTCTGAGCAAGTCTGCTGGTTCACTGGGGAAACACGGTGACCACATCGTAGCCTTCGGGTGGGGTGACCCGCTCTCGGGCGTGCTTTTCACAGTAGATTTGGTCTTCCACAAAGAAATGGCCCTTCTGCTTCAGGTTTGTGCCACAGTCGGTGCACACGTAACACTCGGGGTGGCGGTGATGGTCCCGCAGCTTCACAAACACACCGCTGCAGGAGGAAGGGAGGGAAGTGGCTCCATCAGTGACAAGCACAGGAAGGTGGCACAGCAGGGCCAGGGGATCCTCCCAAGAGGCCCCTCAAAAGGCAGATGAGGGCCTCCCAATTGGCCTCCATGGATAAAGGGACCTCCCATTCCTAGGGTCCAGAGACATTACTCTTAAAACCTTCCAGAAGTCTCTCCCACTTCAACAGAGCAGCCCTGCTTCTCCAGGTTTTGTATGTTCGTACCCCAAGGGTCTATGGCCAAGGAAAACCTTCACCACTTGGCTCGGGGACCCAGAACCTACCTGGCCTCTCTGCTCCATATTCCAGGTAGGACTTTTTTCCCCATCACACCGAAAATGTGCAACATTCAGCATTCCCATATTTTCATTTTACTCAACCTGCAGGCCCCCCAGTGCCTGGGGACAGCAGATACTCACACAATGCCAGTGCCGCATTTGTCACACATGGGCAACTTCTGGGCATTGCCAATGGATGCAGCCACTTTGGTGACCGGAGCCTTAACACTTCTGAATCCTGAGGGCTTGTTGGGATCCCCTACAATGAGGAAAACACTTGGGTTGGTCAGGAATAGCAGCACTGCAGGATTTCAATAAGTATCACTGAGCTCTCTCAGAGCCATTTATATGTATGTTCCAGCAAGGTCGTGGGCAGTGGAGTCCAACAGACCTGAGTCTGCTGTGTGATCCTGGGCAAGTCACTTAACTTCTCTGGTTCCCACCTTCCTCTTCTAAAAAACAGATTTTTTTCCCTTTCACAGTGGCACAAAAAGATTTACAAACGCACACAAAGCCATCCTACTGTACCTGGCGCGTGGTCAGCACTCAACACACACATGACCTTCTGATTAAATACATGCAAGCATCACTACGGGAATTGAACGATGCCTTAGGTAGAGTAAGTAAAGCACCGAAAGACTGTATTTAGAAAGAAACCCAATTCACGAGAACAAAGTCACTCCAGTGGAGCTTGAAACAAGCAGCCAGAGCACAGTGAGCAGCCTTCCTGAAGTCAGGTTCATGTGTATAAAAGAAGCTCCTGGTTGCTGGGTGCTGAACCGACTACAACCCAGTTCATCACGTCTGCAGAGCCCTGTGTCATGGCAGCCATCAACAACGGTAAGCTTCGAATTTTACTACTATTGCTATATATTTGGCTGGCTAGGTTTCCACATCACATATTTCTTTACCGTGAAGTGGCCTAGTTGTTGTTATGTTCATCACCTGTGTACACACGTCTCTGTCTGGACTGCAAGTTAATAAAGCACCAGAACCCGGTTCTAAATACTTTTCAACAACCCACAGAGCCCAGCACAGTATCTCAATAAGCACCCAGAGCCCTGGCTGGTGTGACTCAGTGGTTTGAGCACCAACTTGTGAACCAATGGGTTACCAGTTTGATTCCCAGTCAGGGCACATATCTGGGTTGGAGGCCAGGTCCCTGGTGGGGGGCATGTGAAAGGCAATCACACAGATGTTTCTCTCCCTCTCTTTCTCCCTCTCTAAAAATAAATAAGTAAAATAATTTTGAAGAATAAAAATAATTAAAATAAATACCTGGAAACAAATTTGTACCTGAGGGAACAGTTTTGGCTGTCACAACTAGAGGGGAATGCTCCTGGCATCCAGTAGGTAGAGCCCAGAGATGCTACTAAATGTCCTACAATGCACAGGGCAACCCCACCACAAAGGCTTATATGGCCCAAAATGTCAACAGCAGGTAGGCTGAAAAAACCTGCTCTTGGTGGAGTGTACTTCCTCATCCCACAGACTTTGGGTCTGGCCACATGACTTGCTTTGGCCAATGGGATGTGAGCAGATGTGAGCCCTGTAACAAGAAGACGCATGGAGCCAGGCGTAGCTCTGCCAAGCCACCACTGACCAGCAGCCCTTCACAACAGGAACAAGAAATGTGTTTGTGTCTGCAGCCCACCACTGACTAATATGATGAGAGAGCTAGCTTGGGTTACTTGGGGTACTTGGCTGTGTTTTAGAGAACCACAAAAGGGAATATTTCAAAGTAGCCTGGGATTTTAATGGCCCAGCCTGGGTGTTTATGGCAGTCTCCCAGGTTTTCCCCAGCAACGCTGGGAACATCCTACACAGGGGAACTGATGAACACAGGTGTTCACCTGGGAACACATGAGAAGAGGTAGAGATCAGGAGGCTCTAGCTTTCCACCGTTTCCAGCTGTAAGCTCTACAGGGAGGCTTGGAGAAGCAGGCTCCATGCTGGGCCATCAGCAGACCCATCAGGGCAACCACCTTGGTGCTTTGGTTTTCCCCAACCCGAGGTACCTACTTGCCTTCCCGAACCTTCCTCCCTTCCTTGGCCACAGTCCCAACTTTATTCATTGTAAACTTTTTTTGGTATTAATTTTTATGGGGTTTTTTGTAAATGTTGCATTGAAGTATTATTTATGTCTTGATTAGTGAGTTTTCGGTGCCCCTTTAAATTTTAATTGATTCTAGAGAAAGGGAAAGGGAGGGAGAAAAACATCGATGAGGGAGAGAAACATGGACTAGTTACCTCTTACACACGACACTTCAACTGGGGACCAAACCAGCAACCAGGCATATCCTGACTGGGAACTGAACCAGCAACCTTTTGGTTTGCAGGACGACACCCAACCAACTGAAGCACACAAATCAAGTCACCCCCTTACATTTTGTACCTAAGGCAGGTGCCTCCCTCACCTCACCCTGACCCTGGCCCTGGCCCCTACAGGGATCTCAGATGGGCCTGGGTGGGCAGCTTCATGCATCCCAACATCCCAAATAAGCTCCCTCAAGTTCTGGCTGTTGGGGCTGAAGCCTCCTTGACTGCCTTTTCTCTGTAAAAAGGAGGAAATGGCAGCACCTTTGAGAGCGGGACCCCTTGAAAAGGAAACTGCAATGAAGGAACCAACTCTGCCATCACGGTCTCTCGGATGTTTTTCACATAACTCATTCTCAATCACCAGGAAAGGGCAGGGGGCGCAAGAGGATAGAAAGAGAGAAGGAACGAGGGATGTGGGAGCCTCACACAGTAGGCGGAGAATCCGCATCCCTTTGTGAAATAAAGAGAAGTAAACTCAAAACTGGGCACAGCGGGAGCAGGAGGATGAAGGCATTCTGGCCGAGGCTTGTTCAGCCCTGCAGCGCCACCTACTGGCTCGATTTTCTTCTCTCCCTCATTCAGCCAACACTGCAAGCTCAAAGAAATCTCATTTTACTTCCCTCTCAACCAACTTACAGTAAAAATACCCTTAGGACTTTGGGCAACTAAAAAATTTTCCAGATTTTCCTTCTTCCAAGTGAACCTTGCATCTCAAAGTTTTCTGGAAAAAAAGTAAAACACAGCTTGTTTTCCATCTACTTTACTACTCAACAACCTTCCAGGGCTCCACATGGTCTATTGAATCAAATTCATGGTCCTTGGCTGAGCACCTGGTGATCTTCAGTGATCTGACTCCACATCCGAGGATTCTCCTGGAACCCCGGGCATCAGCCACAATGAGCCCTCACCTTAAATAAGTCCAGCTTTCTTATCTCAGAGCCTCTGTGATTTCTCCATGTGTTTTCTCAGCCCATGTTGTCTCCTTCCAAGTTTCCTCTCATTAAGTTCCCTTCACTGGACAAATGAGTGGGTAAACAAGATGTGGTATATACATTTTATACTGTTCAGCCTTAAAAGGAAAGGACATTCTGACATGCTACCACACAAATGAACCTTGAGGACATTATGCTAAGTGAAATAAGCCAGTCACAGAATGACAACCACTGTATGACTCCATCCAGATGAAGCACCTGAGGTAGTCCTAGTCTTGGAAACAGAAAAGTCCAGTGGTGGTTTCCGGGGACTGGGGGAGCAGGCAATGAGTTGTTAGTGTCTAATGGGTGGGTACAGAGTTTCAGTTCTGCAAGATGGTAGCATAATAGAATGTACTTGATGCCCCTCAACTGCATGCTTCAAAGTGAGAAGTCCCACATCGAGTCTTTGGAGGTTTATCACCAAACCCTGCTGCAAACCTACGGGGGCCTCACTTCCCTTAATGCTTTAACCACCCATGAAGCAGGTGTTAGCAGCCTCACTGAACATGTGCGGAAACAAGGGCCTAAGAGGGACAAGCAACTTGCTGAAGGTCTCACAGCAGGTCATGGGCAGATCCTGAATGTCGGTGTTTTTTCTGCCACTCCGTGCTGCTTTACAAACCGGAGGCCTTCTTGAGTGAAGATAGCCCTGTGAGGTGTTTACGGAAGTATGAGATACCACCCCAAGCTTAGACTCTTTCCTCTCAATAAAAGCAAGCCCCTCCCCTGAGTGCCTTCTGCAAGTGGGGGAGGTTTAGATGGGAATTTATAATGTTGCTTTCAGTAAAAATACAATGCAAATATATATTAAGGGACACTGAAGAGACTACAAGATCCATTATCTCCCTCATTTTTTCACAAATTTTTTTATTTTCTTTGGGACAAGAAGATATCCAGCCCATGGTGGTGGGGGGGTGGGGGGGTGGGGGGGACTATCATTCTCAGACTCTGGCAACTAGATGCAGCCATGTGACTAAATTCTGGTCAAAATGAAATTGGGCAGTATAAGACTTCTGGGAAAGAGAAGGCTGGTTCATCTAGAAGGGGGACTCCCCAGTTAGCCCTTCTCCACCTTCTTCCTTCCTGGTGCCTGGAAGTGGGCATGATAGGTGGAGCACCAGCTGCCAACTCGGAGCATGAGGTAACTGTGAAAATAAAAGCCACAGGCTTGGTAGATGGAGCACAGGATGGAGGGAGTCCAGATCTTGATGAGCACGGAGCTGCCACCTCAGGGCAGCTCTGTGATCCTGGACCTCAGGGCCTTCGCTCTAACACGAGGGCATTTGACTAGACGAGCTCTACAGCATCTGTCTAGGTCCCAGTGTGGGCTGCAGTGGGCTAATTCTCCTCTCTTAATTGAAGGGTTCTGCACACACTCAGCATAAGATGTGGTTTCTCACAGTTTGACAAAACTCATCCTCTAGGGCTGGCCCCTAAGCCATCTGTCACATGGGCCTAAGAGTGGAACTTAGCACAGAGTAGGGCTCATTAACTTCCCAACTGCGCAGGTACTCCAAGCAAAGGGGGGAACTACTGGTAGAACAATATCCTTTTATCCTAAAAGAAGAACTTTCCCCCTAATTTCCTATGCTTGTAAATTGCCAACTTCTCTAAAGAGCCCACCCAAATGGAAGAAGCCTGGATGCCGGGGTGTTTAATAGGGTACATTTGGTTCAAAAGGACTCCTAGGAGGAGGGGGTTACTCTTCCAGGAGACACTCAGCTCTAACCCTCACTGGCTGCCCTGAGCACACAAGTCGCCCCCTCTGGAACCAGGCTGAAGCAGGTCTCACATCAGAAGCACCAGGTGTTCCTCCCAGGAGCACCCAGTCTCTTCACAGTCCGAAACACTGGAGAGAGAAGTGTGCAGCAGAAAGCAGGACTCCTAGGTACCTGTGCCTCAGAGAGAGGGACAGAGGCAGAGTGTGTGGGGCTTGGAATCACAGAGACCAGGAAGGGGTGCAAAATCCAACTCTGCGGAGAAGTCATGAGAATCCAAAGGCCCTCCAGAACAACCACCTGGGAGGCAGGTGAGCCTGATCAGGGCGGCTGCTCACAGGTGACCCTTGGGAAAATGGAGAAAAGCATCCCTTCCTCAACACACCACCCATCAAAAATTTCTCAAAATATACTGTCATTGTTCAATGAAGGCAGTGTTTACTGTTAACCACCTGAATTAAAATCAGCCTCATAAACGAGCAGCATAGGATGTATGCAATGCAAAGACTATCTCCTGAGACCTGCTGAGGCACACAAGTGGCCCTGGGCCTCGGACATGGGCTCCCACCGTGGACAAGCGAAGGCTGGCCTGGAGCCTCTTGATAAGGTTTCAAACCTCCTAACAGTTATGAAGCACCTACTATGTGTTGGTCACGGTGATAGGTGTTCGGTGCAATCTGCAACATTTGATCCTCACACCAATCTAAGAGGGAAGGATTCTGACCCCCAACTGAGAGACGAGAAAGGGGGCCTGGAAAGGCTCAGACACTTGCGAAAGGTCACGTGGGGAGCGCAGCGCAACAACCGCAAGGCCTGAAAGTGAGAGCCCTGCACCTGGCTTCACCCTGCTGCTGATTCATTTTCATTCTGCCTGTCGTCATCTGTGGTTTTCACCCACTCACACATGTCAACCACCACAGAAGCCTGGCATGTGGGCACAAACCAAGCAAAAGGCCAAGGAACAGACCAACAGAATCCCACAACCGTCAAGCTCGCCAGGACCTCAGCCTCCTGAAGTTCACGTGACAGGAAACGGGTCGGCCAGGTGTTGTGGGAGCTCATTCACATTCTCTGTCTCTCTCCCTCTCCCTTCCTCCCTCTTCCTTCCTCCCTCTCCCTTCCCTCTCATTCCCTCTCCCTTCCTGGTCTTCCCTCTCCCAGGTTTTAGCATTTCAAAAGCCATGCCTTCCCAAGTACACAGTGCTCCTTCCACCAGGGGCTGTGGTCACCCTCACTTCCACAATGGCTGACCTTCACCCTAGGCCTTCAGCAAGAGCCTCTGCCCACACACAGAGCTGATTACCTTTCTCCTCAGATTCCAGGATTTCCTGCAAAACCAGGAATGAAGTGGACTGTTTCGGGGGCTCATTTAACTCCTGCTTCTCCTGAAGCATCTTGTAAACTTCAGATTCTTTGTCGATGACGAGTCCACTTGGAGACTGAGAATGCTCTAAGCTGTGAAGAATGTTTGGAAATTCATTAAGACATGTCAGAAGTGGGGGGGGGGGACATCACGAGGCACCCCCTCCCAAGGAGAGACACCCGGGAACCCCAGTGAAGGAGGCGTGTCCTAACTCCCGCCAGGATTGCCAGGTGCCCGCAGTCAGCGCTGGCTGCTGTTTCACTGCAGTCAGAAGCTATTTTTCAAAATAGTTGCAGTCACTCAATCACTTTTTGGCCGAATCCCATGGAATGGGAATGCTTTGCTTCTTTCTCCATTACATAAACAACGTTACGCCAAAAGAAAATTTAGAAACGGGAAAATGTCCACCACGACCTAACCACGAAAACCTCGGTGGGGTCCCCTCAGTTCAGGCCACGTGTGTTCTTTCCACAGAGCAGAAGTCACTGTTCTTCACTCCTCAGGACATCCGAGTGCTTTCTGCCTCCATGAACTCATCACTCTCGTGGTGAGGAGCTCTGGCCTCCTCGCCTACAACACACAGGTTTCCCAGGGCTGGTGAAAAATGCAAGTGCTTTTGTAAACTGTAAAGTTCCGTTCCACTGCAAGGGCAGGGACGGAGGCCTCAGCTCAGGCCCAGGGATGGAGCAAGCCAGGCCTTGCCTCCCACACCTTCCCCGTCAGAACCTGGATACCATGAGTCAGGCAGAGCTGGGGCCCATTTCCAGAGGAAAAGCTTTAACTGCTGGGTCTCGGGAAGGAGAGACGTGAGAGAGAGGGAGACCCCATTCTGCTGCACCTGCCATCTAGCCTGAATCCCACAATTTCCCAACATCCCCACCTGCATGGCGCGTCCCAGCCACGCCGCTGCGTATCAGCGCAACTGACCAGGCCAGTGACTTGGCTTTGGTCTCGTGTTGGACGGGAGGCCAGAGAGTATTTTAAACACAAGAATCAGACTGTCCTGATGTGCCTCAAAGTGCTCTCATCCCACTGAGAACCAAATATTTAGTTTTAATAACACAATACAAGTTTAATCAAATTGACCCCCTTTGGAGTAAATATTCCTTACAAAAAGCGGAAAAGCCATAAAAGATGGCTCTGCTTTCTTCTCTAAACATATTACCTGCCACCCCTGGCTCGCCCGGCTCTAGTCAGACCAGCTTCAGGCTGCTCCTGGAACCCAGCAGCCTCAGCCTCTGCGCTTACTGCTCCCTTGGGCTCCCGCACATCATTCATGTCTCTGCTCAGATGCGACTCCCCAGAGAGGGCTCCCCGACCCTCCCCTCGCAACAGCCCACCCCACCCCGGCACTCTACCCCCTTACTCTTCTGCATCTTTCTCCATCTTTTCTCCTCTCTCTCCATGCTCGCAGTTGTGTATTTTCTGTCTCCCCCTAGAAAGTAACCCCCACAAGGACAGGGCCTTGGTCTGTCTGTTCACCACTGTGCTCCCGGCCCTGGTCAGTGCCTGGCACAGCGTCAGGGCTCAGCAGGTACTAGGGAAGTGAGAGAAGACTGCCACGTGGGTCAAGTCCCTCACTCCTGGCTGCGCCCTCTCTCCCTGCTCCTGCAGGGAGGGTCACAGGGGATCCTCTAGGGCAGCAGGACCTCCTGGAGCTAAGCCAGGGAAAGGGGCAGTCCAGCTTCCAGGGCCTAGGTCACCCCCTGCCTCGCAGCCTCAGATGCTTCTTCAGAAGCTGCCACCCCCTAGGGAAGAGGGACAGTGTGCCCAGGGGGCCAAAGAGCAAATACCAGAAGGTGGTGCAGTTTACTAAAGCAGACAGGTAGGTTTGTACATAAACAAGGTGTAATTCGTGAGTAAGAAACTTCAGGCCATCCACCCCACCCAGCTGACTCCCAGGTGTGGAGGGTGCAGGAGGCAGTGACTACCAAGTTTCTCATCGAATCTAACCACCTGTCCTTAAGGCTGAAGCCACAGTTACACGTACAAACGCATTACACTGATTATGTTTTACTCACTCGTTTCCCACTCATGGTGTCCTTAGTTCAGAGTCCCTTTTGCTAAGATAACTGAGGTATATGTTTTCCCTAGGTAACTCCCCAAGTTACCACTCCCTTTCCTTCTGTTTCCTGGTCGGCATCCTGGAGGGCACTTGATATCCTCAAGTCCCGGCTGGAAGCAGAGTCACTGGCACCAGTGGAGTTCCGGGTTTTCCCTTTGACCACAGTCGGGTTCTCACAATGGAGGACAAAGTCCTCACGGACTGACAAATGCTTTGCTGCAGCTGCCAGGGAAGGTCAACATGTATGAAGACAGACTCATCAGCAATCATTTAGGCTGGCCGCAATGGTCCCTGCTTTTGTCTGTCCCTCCCACCCACAGGTAGCTGTGGGAGCCTCTCTGATGGGCTGCCTTAAAGAAAGAGTAGTTGGGTTTTTAAAAAATATTTTATTTATTTAATTTTAGAGAAGAAACAGAGAAAGAGAGGGGGAGAAACAGCAGAGTGTGGTTGCCTTTCACGCACCCCCTACTGAGGACCTGGCCCGTAACCCAGGCACGAGCCCTGACTAAGGATTGAACTGGCAACCCTTTAGTTCTCAGGCCAGTACTCAATCCACTGAGCCACACCAGCCAGGGCTTAAAGAGTAGTTTTAACCAAGAGCCCAGTCTTCCACTGGCCCACCTGCTCAGCCCTGTTACTGGAGTATATGCCTCACTCTTTCCTTGGGTCTTGCGTTCTGAGCTTGCCCTACAATAATGTATATTATTTTTGATGAATCTTTTTTCTACTATACTTAGAACTATTTTAAAATCAAGATCAGACCCTGGAATGTGCTTAGGGAGAATTTTTCCCCCTTCTCTGGGGTATGTTGTTATGTCTGGAAGCCACCAAGGGAATGCTGAAAATGACAGAACCCAAACCACAAGGTCATCTCGTAGTTTTCCAGAAAACAGTCTTGTAAAGTATTTCCATAATTAACAAAAGGAAAACAATTCACAATTTTTCTCAAATAATGGTAATATCCATTAGTGCTTGACAATTTACAAAGCACTTCCAATATCTATTACCTTATTTGAAGCATTAATATACCCCATGTCTAAGTTTTAGACATTAGGCCGTAAGATATTAGTAAATGACACCACGATATCTTAAAAAATAATTCTAAGACAAAAATACACATTAGAAATGAAGCCAAAAAAGCATTGTCATTTTTATATATAGTAACAGCAATGAAGGAAAGAATTCTACAGTGATAAGGTTTCAAAAAATATAATATGTAAGCCTGAGTCACCGGGAGGAAAACTCGTGAGGGTGGGAGGCCAGGAGTCACCAGCTTCTTCTAAACCCCTTCTGCACAACTGCGTAACAAAGTACGTGAGTTTAATTAAATGCAGTTCCTTTGGAGTAACTACACATTACACTCCTTTTGCTTCCTAGTTCTGTTTCTTCCTGAGTCGTACTTGGTGCTGAATGTTCACCAGTCACCTAAATGTTTACTATTCTCTCCTCCTGTTTTAGGACTGACCACAGGGCCTGTCTCCCCAGGGACGTCACAGACAGGCTGCTCCCAGCCCGTGGAGGTAGCTGACGAAGCCAGGCACTCACGGACGGCAGTGGTCTTTGGAATGTAAGAAGAAACTCCCCTGAGCTGATCTTCCAGAGGGGAATTTCAGAGGCTGAGCCAGAAGGCCTCATGTGGCACACAGGCCCACTGCGGACAACAGAGGGGCAAAGGTCAGAGTGTCAAGGAGAACAGAGAACAGTACACCCATGACTCTAGGAGCTGCATCAGTACAGCAGGGACACAAACCATGGGGAGACATCTATGTTCGTGGACTGGAAAAATTCATGTTGTTAAAATGTCCATATGTCCGAAGTGATCTACAGTTTCAATGCAATCCCTATCAAAATCCCAAAAGAATTTTTTTTGTTTTATAGAAATACAAAAAAAAAATCACATAGAATCTCAAAGAACCTCTAACAGTGAAAACAATCTTGAGGGTAGAAACCAAAACTGGAGGCAACATACTCTCTGGTGTCAAAACATATCACAAAGCTACATTAATCTAAACAGTATGGCACTTGCATACAACTCTTAGACTAATGGAACAGATTGTACAGCCCAGAAATAAACCCTCGCATATATGGTCAAATGATATTCAATAAGGGTGCCAAGAATACACAATGCAGACAGGATGGTCTCTTCATTAAATAGTGTTGAGACAACTGGATATCTGCATGCAAAAGAATGAAACTGGATGTTTATCTCATGACATATTAAAATCAAAATGGATTAAAGACTTAATGGGAGACCTGAAACCATGAAACACTTAGAAGAAAACATGGGGGAAGAGCTTCATGGCATTGGTTAAGATGAGCCCCCAGACAGTGTGGCTCAGTTGGTTGGGGGTCATCCCACAAGCCAAAAGGTCACCAGATGATTCCAAGTCAGAGAACATGCCTGAGGTGCAGGTTTGGTCCTGGTCAGGGTACCTGTGGAAGGCAACCATCAATGTTTCTCTGCCTCTCTTTCTCCCTCCCTTCTCCTCTTTCTGAAATCAAAAGTAAAAATAAAATTTAAAAGAAAAAATGCTTAAAGCCCTGACCCGTGTTGGCTCAGTTGGTTGGGTGTCATCCCAGAAAGTGTAAAGTTGCTGGTTTGATTTCCGGTCAGGGCACATGATTGAGCTGCAGGCCTGGTCCCCAGCTGGGGCACATGCAGAAGCAACCCATCAATGTTTCTCTCCCTCTCTTTCTCCCTGCCTTCCCCTCTCTCTAAAAATAAATAAATAAATATGTTTTTAAATGGTTAAGATGATATCTTTATACTATGTGTTTTTACCACAATAAAAAGAGATAAATTCTTAGAACAGAACAAAGCAACTACTGATATGCATGTTTAAAGGTGTCAACAATTCAAATAAATCTCCAGTGAATTATACTGAGTTTAAAAAAAAAGCCAATCCCTAAAAGTTACAAACTGTATGACTCCATCACTATAACATTCTTGAGATAAAATTAGAGAAATAGAAGGCCAATCAGTGGGTTGCTGGGGTTCAGGAGGGTGTGGGGATAGGAGGGGAGTGGGTGGGGCTCTGAGAGGGCAACCTGAGGAACCCTTGCAGTGATGGAGATGTTCTGTCTTGACCGCATTTATGTCAATATTCTAGCTATGATACCGGGCTACAATCTCCAAGATGTTACTATGGAGGGAAACTGGGTAAAGGCTATAGAACATCTCTATTATTTTCTGTAACCGCACGTGAACCTACAATTACCTCAAAACAAAAAATTTAATTAATTTTAAGAATCCTTCCCCCAAATGATGGAGGCGAAGTGCTAAGTAGAAATGATGTAGGGGAGATTTTAATGCCTGGTTTTTATGTAGGTGTGCGTAAAAGAGTACGCTGACGCAGAAAAACCCTTTGTGTCTGAGAGGCCCCAACCTGGTGACCCCGTGTCCACAAAAAGTGCAATGCCGGGTAATCCTGCATAACCATGTTCAGAAAGGGAGCCTGGCCAGGATGCTTGCTGAATTTTAGTCTTCCAAGGCCTAGATGGTGGGCCTGTAATAAGAAACCAGAGGAGTCATTATGGGCACAGGGGGAAGAGAGAGGAACACCCAGACTCCGGAGCCAGTTCCCTGTGGGCTGCGGACAAGTTTGGCCAGAGGGGCAAACAGCTGCCTCCGGGACAGAGGTTTCCTCTGATCCAGCTCCACATGAGTCAGGCTTAACACGACCCCCCACACCACTGAAGCAGCACCATGCCTCCCACTCTTTCCACCACACCTGCTGGGCACTCTGCCTCCCGAGTACATGAGGGGACTGCCAGAAAACACAATATGGGACTAGTATCTCGGGACTCTTGTGTTGACCATAGGAACCCAACCGATTATGCCCTAAGAGGCCACTGCTACATCAGGAAGGTGACAGATTAACTGACTTGTTGGCTGAACTAAACTACGGTGCTGGGAAAGAAAGAAGTTTACCGTAAGCCACAGCAAAATCTTCTCCATGACTTCGGTCTACATGCTACTGCCTTTCTGGGGGAAGCCCCTGGTACTCAGAAGTGATGGGCATGGAGTTCCTCACGGCAGTGAAATCAGCAATAACTGGCATCTACTGAGCACCTACCAGGGGTCAGGCACCATGCTGGGTGCTTTTTACACATCTCATTTTATTCCTTCAATAACTTGGTGCGGGGGAGGGGGGGTCAGTATTACCTTCACATCATGATAAGATAGAGTCTCAGAATTTTCTGCTTCGTCCAAGATCACACAGCTAGGGAGAGGCAGAGCTGGAATTCAAGCTCAGGCCCTGCTATCTGTGAAGCCTGCGCTTTTAGGAAAGTATTGAGTGAGTGTCATCACACAGAAAATGAAATAGGCCCCAAAACATCAGAAAATGACCTGAGAATCCCTAAACTCAGCTAAAAGAAGTCAGAGGGCAGGTAAAAGCTTAATGCTGAACACGGCAACATTTCCTGCACCCACAGGTACATAGAAGGCACTCCATAAACAACTGTTAGACTGAAACCGACCTACAGGCCCTCCCACTCGGCTGGGTGTGTGCTTGGAGAACAGACGGTGGATAACACCCTCTCGCCTGACTTCACAGTTAAATTAGGAAAAGACAATGCTGTCTGTGTTCTTGTCTGATGGGGACATGACCCTGGGAAGTCCTACAAGACAGAAACAGACACACACACACACACACACACACACACACACACACACACACACACAACCAGTCCGCTTTGAAGTGCACAGGACAAAGAAATGCAGAATGAGCCCCAGGGAATCAGTAATGACCTCAGATGCAAAGTATGAAGTGAGCCAATTCTGGAATCTCAGTGGATTTCACAGACTAAACAGCGGGGGTGAGCGAGCGCTTGAGACTTCTGTAGAGGACGAAAGCAAAGTTACCGGGTGGCTGCTGGGTTTGCAGGACAATCTCGCTGAGGGTGCACAGGGCCTTTCCGGCAACAGCCCAGTAAACAGAGACCCCCATACAGGCAGCACAGCCTGTTCAGCAAGTTTCTCAGCCATGGGCTCCTGGGATTCCCACTGTTTCTGGATTCCTCCTCAAAGAGTTTGGGATGGAGCAGAACCTGGCCCCCCTCTGCTGAGAAAATCTGAAAAGGGATTTTTGATAAAGACTCGGAGGGCCCTGAAGCCCAAAAGTCCACGGCAGGAGGAGACAGGGGCTAGAGGAAAGGCTTGTGCAGTGTCCAGACAGTTTCAGATTTAATTGTCTCAGGCTGAGGGAAGGGTGCAGACGGGGAGCATGAGAGAAGAAAGAAGACATTAATTGAGGAATAATGGCCAAGGCCATACTAAAAATACCTCCCAGGCACATATTTCTCCCAATGCATAGCAGCTCCTTCAATTAAGGATGTGTCATTTCCTGAGTTATTAAACCCAGAACATGGAACATTCCACTTGGGGACAGTAACAGAGGGTCACATTCTCAGCCTTCCCCCAGCACCAAAGCAACAAAAAACAAGAACCGTGGTCCATGGCATTTCCACCACTCAGCTCCCCGCTGAGCTGCTGGAGAGAAAGCTTCCTTTCAGTGCGTGTCCATGGAAAGCTTGGGTGGCCCAGCACGGGCTCTGTCTCAAGTACCCCAAACGTTCCCAGGGTCACCTGGAAGGATACCATCATCTCAAGCCAGTACCACACTGCAGGAACCAGAATCTGGGGGAAGAAGCAGAGGTAGCCACTCTGTCTTGGATACCACAACAAATGCAGTAACAGCTTCTAAAGTATGAGTCACCTAGCAAAGTCTCCCCCATTAGACTTGAAACACCACAGTGCCTTTCAGTGCTGGGCACAGACCCCTGCATGGATGGGTGCCCAATGCCATCTGGCTCTTTTCCAGGGGGAGGGGAATTAGATGAAGGATATGGCCCAGGAGCCCTCAAGAGGTCCCCGCAACAGCCCTTCCCAAACATTTAAGTCATCTGAAACCTCTCGTGCCTTACCCTCTCCTACCTCTGCATTTGAAGCAATGGATTTATAACTGAATCACTCTAAGATCCAGGCAGATTCTCATTAAAGGTGAATTGGGGAAAAACTAGACAGCAAAATGGGCTTCAGAGCTAACATAAGAACTGTGGATTCCATTCGACTCTCAGGGATCAGACAAGTTTGGACCACACAGTATTTTCCAACAAATCTGACTGTCACCAGCACTTAAAAGATCAAGAAATTTCAGATAAAAAGAGGCATTTGGACTTCTGCTTCAATGCAATTAATCATCAGAAATGGGACTCGCAGGCCAGCACGTGGTGTCTGGCTGGAGCCAAGGAGTGGGTCCCCCTCTGGATGGGGCATGCACTGGCCAGCCACCACGCGCCAGTCAGCTCCCGTCTGTTTGCACTCAGCTCTGCCCTCGTGTCCTTCTCCCTGCTACCTCTGGGCACTTGACATGGCAACGGGTGACACAGTCCATCCCCCTTTCATCCACAGAAAACCCGTCCCATCTTTATCCTCAAACCCAGCTCTCTGCCATTATCTGTGGTACTCCCAGGTTTTGGATTCCTCTTCAAAGAGTTTGGGATGGAGCAGACGCTGGAAACCCTCTGCTGAATAAAGACACAGAGGTTCCTCGGGCCAGGTAGCTCGGTGGGTTAGAGCGTTGTCCCAATACGCCAAGGTTGTGGGTTTGATCCCCAGTCAGGGCACATACGAGAATCACTTTAGTTATGAATGTATAACTAACTGGAACAACAAATTGACGTTTTTCTCTCTTTCTCTCTAAACTCAATAAATAAAAATTAAAAGAGGAAAAAAAGACATAAAAGCAGCTATGGTCAGGAACAGGAGGGGACACACCTCCTCAGTCCCGAGCAAGATGCTTCCTTAGACCTGTCCACACTGCCCACCTGCAGCCCCACCCCTACCCTGGGCAGAGCTGCTTCTGCTTCCGGATCAGGACCTGTTCCTGTGGGCACGTGTCTACATCCTTATGGACTTCTCTTCCTTCTATTATTTCTACCAGCCTCTCAGGAAGGAAGCAAACCAAAAACTGCATCGAAGTACTTTCCCTTCGATGGTAAACACAGCAGAAGCCCCGAACTGTAAACACTGAAGAATTTCTCAGGACACAGTGGGGCTGTCAAGGAAGGAGTATGATCACCTTGAAGATGACGATGACCGAAGATATTAAGACAGTAACAAACATAGGTCTCAGCAAATAACTGACTACTTTGTGCCAAACACAGTACTGGGCACTTTACAGGTTACGTATTTTAACAACAACCCTACAAGGCAGGTGGTACTACTTCCTTTTTAGAGATGAGGAGAAGGAACACAGAGAGGACTGTGCTAAAGTAGACCTTTCTACCCCCTGGGTCAGTGGCTCAGCTGTCTCCCACCTGCCTGCACGCCAGACCTTGGTCCTGGCCTGGAGGAGGGTTCATGACCCTACTTACACTCTGCCGTTCGTCTCTGGCCCACTGGCCATTGTCTTTGACTCCAAGGCGCTGTTGAAGTTGGAGATGTTTTCAGAAGAGTAGAGGCCAGAGGGGTTGTTGTACTGGTTTGTGATGACCCTGGGGGCGGAGCTGGAGGCAGACGGGGCGGTGAAGGGCATGGCACTCCGGTTGTGGGCGCTTCCTATGTGTCGGACTTCCTGCAGGCAGAGACCAGAGGAGACATCAAGGGGGGTCAGGGGCGTCCAACATAACCCCTTGATGGACAGTGCTGGCCGAGCACGAGGGAAAGAGGTGTTCCAATGAGCTCCAGTGGCCCTGACCAACACCAAACTTTAGTTGAGGGGCTCTGATGTACCCACCAGATAGGGGCCACAGCCGGGGAGTCTCACAAGCTGGGCACGTGTGCAGGTTCACACGCCAGCTCTGCCTTCTGGTTCTTCCCTGAGGCCCAGTGAAGCTGACCTCCCACCGGGGAGCCCTGGGCAGGATACCCTTTGATGCCTTGGAGCTGAAACACCCTTTCAGGGCACATTACAGGGGGACTGAGGTTCCAGGGAGAGAAGAACAGGCAGTCACTTCACGGCCAGTGCAAGGCAAAAGTTGATGAAAGGTAGAGATGAAGCCCCCAGAACGGAGAGGGTTAGACAAACAAGATAAGAGGGCTGCTCGGGGTGAAGCAGGCCCTGACTAGGTGGAGACGGGTGGCCCGTGGAGGGGGCCAAAGGGAATTCAGAATCTGAGGTTTCTTGCGGGTGAAGGACAAGGCCAATCAGATGAAGGCTAGGGGATATCTGTTACAGGGCAGTGCCCAGGGGGGCTGTAACTTGAGAAAGCGCCCTCCACCCCCATGCTGGCTTTGCCAGAGCTGTGGATAATTACTACAGCTACAACACCTCAGAGCTTTTTAACAAACAGCCAAAATTTTTTAAATTAACATGTCTTTAAAAAAAAAATCACAGCTTCGGTTAGCAAGACTGGGTCAACCCTGGCTCCCAGGCAACAGACACTCTCGTACAGCTGACTAAACTCAACCCGTGCCGTATTCTCTGGGTTCCCCAGTAATCTTGCTGAATGAACCCTGGTCTCTTTCTTAACGCCCAGGCCTAGAACAACTGCTCCCAAGGAGTTTCTGTTCTCTGTTGTTCTTCCTTTTTCTTTTTCCTTTTTTGGCTAAAACTTCAAGTCTTTCACGCTTTCACAGAAAATATTAAACCTTCATTTACTGTGCACTGATTTAAAGTAATCAACATGAAAATATCCTTTTTCACTATTCACATGAGCACCCTCTTCAACAAGTCCAAAGCAGTGAGGTTTGACCGTATAAAGGAAGTCGAGTTGACTTTGTTCACACTCGGACCAAAGCTAAGGACACACCGATGATTCGCAAAAGGGGAAGTAAGTAGAATTAAGAAAATAAGTCTAGCAGTAATCAGAGAATAGTGAAGTAAATTGTGTGGCACAAGTAATCCAAGGAATCGTATGCAGTGATTAACGGCAGCAGACTGGCGGGCGGGCGGCCACCCCACAGCACCACCGGGCAGGCGCACACCTGCAGCCAGGAGTGCCGCGCTTTCCTCCCTCTCCTCCCGCACGGCCATTCCTAGGGGCAGGCAGCTCGGGGTGCTGAGCACCAGGCAACGGCCCTTGTTTCTCTGTCTTGGCTCAGTTTTTCCCTGTCACTTCCTGTTCAGCTTTGGGCAAGTTACATGCACCTCTCTCAGCCCACGTCTCCTCTTTAAAATGAAGTAAATCAGGCCTCTTCCCCAAGGCCTCGGTGGGAAGTATCAGTGCGCCAAGCACAGTGCCTGGCACACGGACACTCAACCGGCGTCTGTCCCCTTCTCCCTCCACAGAACTGCATTTTCCACTAGAATGGAAGTCAGGAGGGAACTCAGGTTGGAAATTCTGGTTTTCACTTTATGGAGAATCTTCCAAGAATATATCTGTTTTGTACATAAAAGGAATATCTGTAACCCCATGTGAATACTGGTCTTTCCAGAACTCAGGCGGTTAATTCAGGGCCTGCCTTTTGGAAGGGATGATGTAATTGTTTGGACTTCGTATTTATCAGTCGCCTAGGAAACTCAATAATGAGGAAATATAAACTAGGTGTGTAACTGCTCTGACCTAAGATAAGCTGGGGTGTTGGCTGGCAGTGCATGAACTAACAGATCTTTTCATTATAGATGAACTCTGCCCCTACTCACTCTATTTTAGAATGGCTGGAAAGTGGAGACTGAAAAAGTTAGAGGTGAGAAATTTCTCATACGAAGGAAGAGTTACTGCAATCAAAAGAAAAATATACGAGTTAGAAGTTAAAGTATTCGACAATTCTTTTAATCTGATGAGAACCACCTCCAAAATATTAACACAGGTAACCAGCTTATATATGTTTAAAATGAAAATGCAAGCATAACGCATGGAAAAATAAGTATTGCCCTAGGTTAAAACTGGGATTTTAGATGGACCAAATTAAAACTAAATCATTCCTCTATATTATAAAATATATGAGAATTTAACACAGTAAAACATAACGTGAACAGTGAATTTAATGAAGTGGCTGGAAGTCCCGGGACACTGGAACTAACTGTGGCGTGTTTTAAATTAGTCGGCACCACGGGCATTTTCAGACTAAGCCTCAGTTTATGAACTTCCCTCACGTGACCTATAAAGAGTAACAGGGTCATGTCCGTTTTGAAATGTCAGATATAAAGTGACTCTTAATGTGACTCAGGATTATTAAGTATGATTTTTATTATATTAATGGAAAAAATTTTGTGTGACTAGATTTCTGACATTTTAATAGAAGTTGAGAAAATAAATGTCACTTATATACAATCACTCACTTTACCCATACAAATGCACCCAGTGAGTCTGATTTCATACAAGTTTTCTGCTTTATGTATAAAAAATAGCCAGCTATGTTACCTTTTGATTATATTTCAATTCACCATAAAAACTAGCCTCCCCAAACGCCCTGGCTGGGTAGCTAAATTGGCTAGAGCATCGTCCTGATACCCCAAGGTTTTGAGTTCACTCTCCAGTCAGGGCACAGACAAGAATCAACCAGCGAGTGCAGAAATGGGTGGGGCAACAAATCGATGTTTCCCTCCCCCTCTCTATCCGAAATCAATTTTTAAAAATTTAGAAAAAAAATAAAGTTCAAATCTTCAATTGGAATTAAACAGATAATAATCACAAACTAGTCTAAAAGAAGTTTTTAATCACCACTTACTTATTAATTTATCATTAATAATTCATTAACTTATCCAGGAGACACATACTTTGTGAAAGCAGTATGTCAGGTGCGTGGAATTTTTCAAAGGTATTCTAAACTTTCTCATTTAAGTTTTTCCCCTTATTTAAAAAAAGAATGTCCATTCTCTGTAAATTATTTAGAAGATGTAATTGAGGAAGACAGAAATAAAATCACCTATACTCTAAGTACGGAGAGATTTATTTACAAATATGAGATCTTGGGCCAGTCTACTCTCCAAGGAAATTCAGACTGTGCATTGACTCCCTACCACATTTTTCAATATGAATTACCACTTCATTTTAGTAAATTTAAGGTCTTTCTAGAAGTATCACCATAACAAAAATAGAGATTTCCACCTTAAGGATCATGGAAATCAGACAGTGGGATACCAGGGAGAGAAGCACAGTTTACTATGAAATTTCTCCTTAGCTCCTCTAGCTTCCAGGCTTCGGGACTCAAAGTTACTTTCATCTACGGCACAACTCGTTTGTATCTGACGTACCTAAAGAGCTGAGTCAGCTCCTTTATCTGACAGGGTCCCGCCACCCCATTCTGCACAGGAAGGCTTCCACCAGCTTCCTGTATGTCTTCCTACCCCCAGCTTCCAGGCCATGGCGTCACTGCCTTGGGGTTTTCCAGCCCTTTCCTCCTACAGTTCCCTTACGGGAAGGGCTGAACAACAGCCAGGACCCAATAATCCCGGCAGCAGGAAAAAATGGGAGTGTGCTGAGCTGTGCCAAAAGCTAAAAAGAAGCCCTGGCTGGGTGCTCAGTTGGTTAAAGCATCGTCTTGATATGCCAAGGCTGCGGGTCTGATCCCCAGGCAGGGTATGCACAAGATTCGCCCAACGAACACATAGATGAATGGAACAACAAACTGATGTTTCTCTTTCTCTCTCCCCAATTTCTCTAAGATCAATAAACAAATTTTTAGAAAAGCAAAACAGACACTGGGTAGTGAGAGGACAGGCAGTGGAGTACAGTACTTACTTGTGGTTCAGAGGCTAAATTCATCTTGTACGGATGACGTTTCCCTTCCTCTGTCACTAAAGGAGACCAGACTTTGTTTTCAGATCTGTAAGAGATTGAGACAAAGCTGTCGTTTCATGCATGCTAAATGTTGGAAATAATAATATATACTAAAAACAGAATGGGAAAATGCCTTCTCTCACCTGACTCCTAGACTCCGAACTAGCATTCTGCCACCACAGTGATCTTTCAAAAGCTACAATCTGATCACATCACATAGGATGGCTGTCCATGCCCAGCCCCGAGCCACTGGGACCTACCTTCCTCAGCCTCGACCTCCCTCACGCCACTCTGTGTCGCTGACCCCCAGCCGAACTGGCCTCCTCCTGGCTCCTGAGCATGCCTCATGCAGCCCACCTCCACTCAGGACAGAATGAGGTCTCCTCTGTCTCTCCCAGTGTTCTTGGTCCAACCAGATAACTGTCTCACCCTTGAAGCTAATCTGGCCCTATAAAAGTGATGCCTCCTTTTTTGAGCTTGCAAAAGATTTCTTTGTGTCAAGCACAGGGCATCACTCTCAGTCCGGGCTCAGTTTTCATTAGTGTAGGTCATTGTCTCTCTTCGGGGGAGAACACTTGTACTTATCTTTGTAGTGTCAGACTGCCTAGCACAGTGCCAGATATACATTAAAAAAACTCCTGTTCACTGGCTGGCATAGCTCAGTGGATTGAGCGCGGGCTGTGAACCAAAGTGTCGCATGTTCGATTCCCAGTCAGGGCACATGCCTGGGTTGCAGGCCATGACCCCCAGCAACCCCACACTGATGTTTCTCTCTCTCTCTCTTTCTCCCTCCCTTCCCTCTCTAAAATAAATAAATAAATAACCTTTAGCCCTGGCTGGCGTAGCTCAGTGGATTGAGCGCGGGCTGCGAACCAAAGTATCGCAGGTTCGATTCCCAGTCAGGGTACATGCCTGGGCTGCAGGCCATAACCCCCAGCAACTGCACATTGATGTTCCTCTCTTTCTCTTTCTCCCTCCCTTCCCTCTCTAAAATAAATAAATAAATAAATAAAATCTTAAAAAAAAATCCTGTTCAATTTGTTGGTAAGTGGATAAAAAAATCGATTAACCTATGAATGGATAAGTAAATGAATATCTTGAACTAAGGCTTGAAGGAGAAGATCTGGACTGAGACAGAAATGGATATGAGAATGAGGGGAAAACGAGCGTTCAAGAGGGTAGTCATAAAGTGACCTCCCATAACAACAGGGCATGGAAGTGTGCGAAACTGTTGACATCCTGCTCCCCACTTGGTCCTCCTAACAGTCCTGCGGTACCAGGTAGAAGAAAGCCACAAACCTACTTCACAGATGAGAAGCTGAGCAAATGGTTCGTGAGGAAGAGCTGTGGAAGCCAAGGTTCATGAGACACTCAAGAGCAGGTTAACATAACAGGATATCAGAATGGAGAATATGAACTTGATCCAACAGGAAATACAGGGCCATAAAGGCTGAACCAAATCACTCCTGAAATCATGCCTTTGCAGGGTTCCTTCCAAGACCCAAGGACAGAAGAATGGGAATCCCACCCCAATTACAACTCCCAGTGCACTCTGCCTACTCACTCATCGGCCTGTTGAGAACAGTCAGCTCCCCTTTCTCGCTGCGCACTCTAACTTATTACACTCAGCGCTTTGGCTGGTGTGTGCTTGCCTTCTCTGTCATTGTAAGTGCCTGGTGCAGTACCCACTGCTCAGCGTGGTGTGGCGGGAGCAACATCCTGAGTAGATTCTCGATGGTTTCCAAGAAAAAGTTTTCATTTCATTATACCTGACAATAGTTAACTGATCTTACTTCCCTGAATCTTGGCTACTTGTATTGGATCAAGTTAAAATGCAGAAAGATGCCCAAAATATAAGAAGCACTATGACAACCGGAGAGGAAATAAGCCACCTGAAATTCCAATTCCACAGACCTTTTAACCTGCTTGTAGTATGGGTGGCACTGAGCTGGGGGTGTCAGGGGTTCTGAGATGGGTGTGTCCTCGCCCATCTGCAGCGTCCAGTGGATCAGAAATGAAAGGGCGTTTCCACAAGCCTTACCTGGCTACCGTGAGAGTCATGTTGTCTACACAGCCCTTGATTTTGTTCTGAGCTTCCAAGTGTGTCATATCGCTGGTATTTTCCCCATCGATGGCTGTGATTATATCTCCAATACACAAATTAGCTATAGCAGCCTTGCTTCCGGGAGTGACCTGGAAAAAAGGAAAGGGCGGGCTAGTTACTACTCGTCTCCAAGGCAACCACTAAGTAACTTACCACGGAGTTAAGTATTCACAGATGTGGATCAAAGCGTGTAAGAAGGAAAGGGACTAAAATCCTAAGTGTCAATAGTAACAATCCTTTCCATTTATGTGATACATCACGGTTTACAAAGAGTCCTTTCCTATATACCAACCGTCTCAGGGGATCCTCACAACAGCCTTGTGAGAAGGGAGGACAAACATCAGTCCCCGTTTTAGAGACTGGGAAACTGAGGCTTAGAAAGATCTGTGACTTAGCCGGGAACCATTCAACTAGTAATATTACTATACAGGGTGTGGGAAAAGTAGGTTCACAGTTGTGAGTACGTGTAACAGAGTTTATTCTTGTATTGTTATTTATTAATTATTGTATTATTTTCCACATGAACAACTGTAAACCTATGTTTGCCCCACCCTGTATTACTAGCCATCCAATTAGTATATTACAGAGCTGGGACTCACACCCTGAATTCAGACCCAACGTCCTTCCCACTGAACCTTATTGCTTCTTTAAGATAAGTCACCCACCACATGAAACACACACACACTTAGAGAACATCATGTACAGTAACATCTATATCTACAAAAACCTTAATGTCATTTATGCACAGAAACAAATTAGAACACTGCACACAAAACTGTTCAGTTATTCATTTCTGTAATGTTTCTGGTTTTTACAATGAGGTGGATACTTTTGTGATTAAAAAAGGCAATAAAAACTACTTTATAATGCGGTAGAATGGGTTTACACTGGTTTATTTTCTCCATCCGGGAAGCTGACTATGATCAGGGTTGTCCCCATAGGTTCCTGGTTTTCTGCAGGTCAAGGCTTCTGAACCAATGGTTCCACATGTATGGACCCCCAATACTGGGGGAACCAGTCAGTTACTGTGCAATGGGCCATCAAACCCACCTGCTACCGACTCTCACACACAGATGCACAACTACTTTTCAAGTAAATACAGATGCTGTTGTGATGATCAAAAACACAAACTCACTTTGAAGTAGTACTAACCTCAGAGTAATTTTTTTTGTTACTAGGTATTTTCTAAACCAAGGTGTACTAAAAATATTACTACCACGCCAGTGTCAGTCCATGACTTTTGACATAAAACACTTTCCTTAATGGGAATTCCAAGTTCCCCAGGAACAGAGTGGTGGTAACACACCGGGACTCCCAGCGCCCACTGGGTTCTGCCCTCCCCTTGGAGAGGGCCCTTGACACCTGGGAACCAACTGGGGAAGATCTTGTGAGCATGTGTGCCTCTGAAAAGCTGAACCAGAGGTAAGAGGCCCTTCGAGGCACCAAAGCAAGACACAAGGCTTAAGCCCTAAGTCTCCATATCTGATGCAGGAGTGCAGCAGCCATGGTTTCCATTTCACCAAACTGAAAATACTGACCCTTCTGAGGTGGCTGGTGTGCTGTCATGGTCCGTGTCCTCGTCAGCACCTCAGCCCCATAAATAAGGGGTGGATGACTTGATCCTTGAGGTCCCTTCTGGCTTAGACATGCTATGACTTTATCAGGCAAAACTTGCCTGGAATGTAGCAGGATGTGGAAACCAGTGTACAGACCTTGACCTTCTAACCTTCCTTTCTGGCTTTCCCATCATCCATCTACCAGAGCACTAGCCCAAGGTCAGACCTTTTCTCATCCAGCCACTGGGAAACGACATTTATACAGGCAAGCGTGGGCCGCTCTCTTTTGAGTCAACATGGTGAAACTAGTGTCTGAGTCACACAGGACACCCAGTGAAAACAAATTCTTCTCCTTTTCTGCCCATCTCACTGAGAAGTCTGATCTTACGTGATTTCATGTATATGTGACTTTTTCTAAAGAATAAATACACCCTACACCTCTAAAATGACCCTACAGCCCTGGCCAGGTGGCTCAGTTGGTTGGAGTGTCATCCTGTACACCAAAAGGTTGCAGGTTCAATCCCCAGTCAGGGCTCATATGTAGGTTGCAGGTTCAGTCCCTGGTCCTGGGGTGTGTAAGAGGCAACTTCTCTGGATGTTTCTCTGTCACATCAATGTTTTTTTATCTCTCTCTCCCCACCCTTCCTCCCACTCTAAAATCAATAAACATATCCTCAAGTGAGGATTTTTAAATACTAGACCTATGCATCACGTTATTTGGGATTAGCAAAGGTTCTGGGTTGGCAAACTCTACCCCCAGAGAAAGCAGCCTGATCAAACTCATTATTACCATGACTAACTCTAATAGTGTTAAAGAGATTCCCCCAAGGATAAAATCCAAAATCATCAGCCAGGTCCCTGAAGACCACGTCTCCCTCCTCACCCTCATCATGCCATTTCCCAACTAAGCTTTGGCCACAGGGGTCTTCCTTCTTTCCCACCACAAGACCTTAGCACCAGCTCTAACCTGTAGTTAGCTTCTCACCCATCAGGTCTCAGCTTAAATGGCCCTTCTCAGAGAGGCCTCTCTGTCCTCCCATCTAAGTTAGATGCCCACTTCATCCTAATACACTGTTCTTCTTTACAGTGGCACTTGTCATATTAGATTTATAAATCTATTTTGTGGGTTTATTTATATAATGTCTGAGGACCTCCAGTAAGGTGTGTGAAAGCAGCTCTCATCTACCTTTAGTGCGTTGGTATCCCCAGTGCCCAGCACAATGACTGGTACATAGTAAGTACTCAATAAATGTTAGTCCAATGAGTGACTGAATCTAGACTATCTAGTGTTATTAAATATGTAATCATGGCCCTGGCTGGTGTGGCTCAGTGGATTGAGTGCTGGCCTGTGAACCAAAGGGTCACTGGTTCAATTCCCAGTCAGGGCACAAGCCTGGGTTGCAGGCCAGGTCCCCAGTAGGGGGCATGTGAGAGGCAACCACACATTGATATTTCCCTCCCTCTTTCTTCCTCCCTTACCCTCTCTCTAAAAATAAATAATTTTTTTTAAAAACACACACACTCAAAAACAAATAAATAAATATGTAATCATGCTACCTAATTTTATCCTTTAAAAAATGTCTATTTTAAAGGGGATCAACTAATCATTTTCACAACATTGCTACCCTAGAATGTGACCACTCACAAAACTAAAATAATGGGGGCGGGGGGAGTCTGAAAAGATGAAAATGGAAGTTTCTTTTATATGTTCAGCTGCGAAGAGCTCTGGAATTTCCGGCACTTGGTTCAAGCTGTCTTGTGGGAGAGGCATTTCTGCTAAGTACATCCCAACAGGTCCCGGACAAGCTAGAACCAGTCTAAAGAGCCCCGAGCCAGAACAAGCACGGCCTGGCCATCCTCTCTGTTGGTCTGATTGTTTTGAAAGCCAAACTGACAGGAAGCCAAAGGAAATCTTGGACGTGACAAGACAAGAGCATCAGGTGGGATTTGGATGGACTCACACATAAACAGATTAAATTCACATTCTTTTGAGAGCCATTTTTTAAAGGGATTTAAACAAATTATACATTTGCCTTCTACAAAAGCCCTTTCACATACAATCTCCCATTTGAGATTTTAATAATGATGATTTCACCACCAATATATAACTTCACAGATGAGGAAACTGACTCACAGAAGATATAACTGATTCAAGTTCACACAGCTAAAGGCTTGAGCCTGAACTTGACACCGGATCCTTATCCCATTCCTTTTCTGCTTTACCACGATGCCACAAGCAGATGGTCCAAGCCCAAGTGCCAGAGCCAAAGAAATATCCAGAATTAAGGAAACTCATCTGCCATGGCATTCTACAAAAGGTACTAGAGTGTCACAGACTCTTGCCACTGCCTGGGTGGCTCCTGCCATAGGACAGTCATCTCAATTGCTCTAAACTGAGCCTGAGCCCAGTAACCTCGTCCCTTAAAAACTACACAAATCAGAACACAGACTGAAAAGGGGCTCAGGACAGACCTGCCTGAATCTCCAACATCAGTTATTTCCCATCTTGACTCCAATCCTTACTACACTCTAACCATTCATTGTCATCATCAGTTAACAAGTGCTTTTTATGTGCCAAGAACAGTTTAAGTATTTGGCAAAGGCTAATTTACCAATCCTCATATGATGCTATCAGGTGGGACTGTTGCTGCATCATTACATATGAGGAAATGGAGGAACAGGGGTTAAGTGGTTTGCCTGAGGTTATTAGCTGGTGAGTGGCTGGCTGTGGGGCTCCAGAGTCTACCCACTTAACCCAGTATACCACACTATCCTTTCTAATTTCCTCCTAACCATCAAATTCCACCAGAACCAGCTCATGATGAAGTCATGATGAAGTCAATTGAAGCTTCAATTTCTAAAGTGGAAATCCTATACTCTCCTCCAAAGAAATAGACCCAGCAGGTCAATGGACATCCTCAAAAACCCTCTCCAGCTTTCTTCCCCAGAGACCATACAACTCAATCACACAACTCTTGCTGCCTAAGAATGGGTTTAGGCACAACAATTTCCACCGATGGACAGCCTGCTATTTTCTGCAGAATTCACTCATGTCATCTGCACTCCTGCCCCACCTTCCCCCACCAGGCAGACCTTTGCTCAGAGGCCAGCCTGCACACCCGCCCTACACTGTGTGAGTTCCTAAATGCATCTTTAAAGCCTGTGCATTGCACCAGACTCCTGAGCACACATGTTTTGAAGAGTTTAATCTCACTTGTAAATGGTGCAGAATAGAACAATGACACAGCTCTCCCACTTTCTTTAACTTACATCTAAATAAATATTCCTATTATACAGAACTGGATGCACACCCACTGGCCATGACAAATGAAGAAATAACCTTCCTCTGTGATCACGGCATGTTTCTACTTCATCCCTCCTCTGTTCCGTCCTCTCATTCATTCATTCATTCATTCATTGATCGGTCATTCCTTAAGTACATTCTGAAAGACTGTGGAGCTTGTTAAGATGTGGCTTCTGAAGTCATGGGCAGGGTTCAAGTCCCCTGTCTCTGCCACTTACAAGCCAAGTGCCCTTGAGCAAGATATTTCACCTTTGTGTGCCTTGCTCTTCTCATCTACGAAACAAGAATGATAACAGTCCTGGCATCAAAAGGCTGTTATAAGGATTGCATGAGATGATTCAGGCAGAGCACACTGTCAAGCTCTAAAAATGTGAACTATTGTTTGTAGATTCCGGGCACCGCACTGCAATACAGATGAAAAAGGGAGCTCACAACCTACTAGGGGAGACAGGCATGTACAACAGCTGGTGAGTGCTGTGATACAAGCAAAGAGGCAGGGGGAACCTAAGGGTGGAATCAGGGGAGACTCCCTGAAGGAGGTGTTGCTTAAAACTGCAAAGGCACTATGGGAGGTGGGAAAAAGCATGCCAAGTTATAGGAACAGCATGTGGACTGGCATGGATGAAACACAGGAACAGAAGGGAGAGGAAGGGAATGAGGCTGGAGATGTAAAGAGACCAGGCTGTAAAAGCCATTATTTGCCTTCTAAGAAGACTGTACTTTATTGGAAAACAATGGTGAACAACAAAGCAATCTAAACATAGCTTCTGACTCAACTGCCCCCAGTTACTGACAAGAAACAACCACTGAGCCTTAGTTCTGCTGAGATTAAGGTGACTGAATGACAATACTCTCATAACCAGTTCAAAGAAACAGACCCTTCAGGACTCACCAGTCAGCCTCCAGGCCAACCACTGAGAGCTGGCTTCCCCCAGTGGACCTTTAAGAAGGTCCACTAAAGATTCTTACTTTTAGCAGTGCATAGGAATACAGATCAAAAATTTTATTATTATCATTACTCCTCCTATATTTTACTGACTATGCTATTACAGTTGTCCCAATTTTCCCCCTTTGCCCCCCTCCATCCAGCATCTCCACTCCCTTAGGCAATTTCCACATTATTCATATCCATGGGTCATGTGTATAAGTTCTTCAGCTACTCCATTTCCTATTCTGTATTTTATATCCTCATGGCTATTCTGTAACTACCTATTTACACTTCTTAATCCCCTCACCTCTTCTCCCATTGCCCCACATCCTCCCCTTGACTGTAGGTCCCTGCTTTTCATGACTTTGAATATTTCTTGCCAATCCTTTCTAGCCTGCAAAATTTCCTGCAAGAAATCAGCTGACAGTCTTATGGAAACCTCCCCCCCCCCAATTGGTAACTAACTGCTTTTCTTTTGCTGCTTTTAAGATTCTCTCTTTATCTTTAACCTTTGGCATTTTTATTATGATGTATCTTGGTATGGGCCTCTGCATTCATTTTTGGGGGGACTCTGTGCTTCCTGGACTTGCACATCTGTTTACTTCACCAAATAAGGTAAGTTTTCTTTCATTATTTTTTTGAAATATATTTCCAATTTCTTACTCTTTCTCTTCTTCTGGCACCCCTATTTTGCAAATGTTGGAATGCTGGAAGTTCCAGAGAATGCTTAACTATCCTCATTTTGGGGGGATTCTTTTTTCTTCTTGTTGTTGTGATCGGTTGGTTTTTGCTTCCTTATGTTCCAAAACATTGACTGGATTCTTAGCTTTATCCACTCTACTGTTGTTTCCCTGTAAATTGTTCTTTATTTCAATTGGTGTATCCTTTGTTTCTGACTGGATCTTTTTTACATTGTTGAGGTCCTCACTAAGTTCCCTGAGCATCCTTATAACCAGTGTTTTGAAATCTGCATCTGATAAATTGCTTATCTCCATTTTTAGTTCTTTTTCTGGAGTTTTAATCTGTTCTTTCATTTGGGCCATGTTTCTTTGTCTCCTCATTTTGGCAGCCTCCTTGTGTTTGTTTCTATGTATTAGGTAGAGATGCCATGACTCCCTGCGTTGGTAGCATACAAGCCAATTTTTTAAATGTTCATTTCCTACAACACTGTTAACCTTGCCCCTCGGAACTGGCATCTAAACGTTAGGCCAAAAATCGACCCCACTCACCAATAACTGTGAGGGAAACTCCAATATTTGCAAGGATGAGGCAATGGTTCTCAATTTTAGTCACCAGATCCCCTGGGGGTTTTAAAAATATAAATAGATCTCTACACTCCCACCTCAGGTCTACTGAAGAGGGTCTCCATAGTGGGACCTTGAAATCTACATTTTTTTAAAGCTTCCCAGAAAATTCTAATGCTCACCAGGTTTGGAAACATCAAGGGGAATGCTGTCTATCCTTTCCCCTGAAGTTCTCTCCCTGAATGGCAGTAAGTCATCAAGTAAACAAACAAAAAAAAATACTTAGCCCTAAACCTCAGCTCCTCCAGAAACGGTAAGGGCTTACACTCCCAATAAAGTGCACAGAAGGCCCTTGAAAGAAAAGGTCATTGGAACAATATTTTTCTAAGTTAAAAAAAAAAAACCCACAAAAAACATGCAGTCCCTATAATGTTGGTCAGCATCTTTGATGTTCTTTGCAAATAGAGTACTGTAGAAGTAATTTCATTCCAGTTGTGTAAATATCGATAACTCAGCCTGGTTCCTATTTTGCCTTGCCCAGAAAACTCACATCTACATCAAATGTAGTATGCAATTTCAGAAACCACCTGATTTAAATATCCTGGCACATCTCTTTCTTCTTCTATGTTCCAATGTTTTGTTAAATCTTATGTGTGTTTTTATGTTTTCAGCACCATAAATATGTGTTTGGTGTTGTAAGTCACCTTAAATCTTTCCTACAAGTAGGTGAGATAGCATAAATGAAGAAAGTTATAATTCAATATAATACAAAACAAGACTGGAATAAAGAAAGTTGGAATTCAAGTTCAATCTCAGTGACACGGGCCTTTAGGCACAATCTCCATTGATTTAATGGCTCTGTCACCAAAGTGTTCAGACATAAATTAAAAAAATTCTGAACTGGGGGACAAAGCAGAACCCAGCTCTGCACGGTACCATTTAGACATGGAATCTGAACTCCCTTCAGTTAGACTTCTGACTCAGTGTAGTTGTGGGCCCAGGGTATGGCACCGACTTTAAAGCCACATTACAACCACAGAAACTGTATGAGTTTATGTAGGTTGGCCTAAAAACCCCAAGAATGTTTCAAGATGTTCTTGGTTACTCCATAACCATTTTCTCAAGGAAATGCAGCAATAGGGTAAGGTCCAGGTACTTATAGGAGATTTGTGCCTTAACCCAGCTTCACTTCATGCTCAGTGCAAAGGAAGTTATTAATGCTAAGGAATGACAGTTCAGAGACTTAATGCTCTTGGTCTGAAAGACCAACCATCATTTCTTAGGTAGGAATACAATTAAAAATGAGATAACAGACAGAGTCCCTTAATTACCAAGACGTTGCAGAATCTCTTAAAAGTCTCCAAACAAGCCCCCAGAACCCCATGGGTAATAACCACCACCCATAACCTAAATCCTAACCATTCACTAAACACATAATATTAGTCAAGTTGTTCTCTATGCTTCAGTTTCTTCATTTATCAAGCAAAATATAACAGCATCAACTTCATTAGGGTGTTGGAAGGATTAAACAAGATTACATGAGTAAAGAGTTTAGAAGACTGGCACATAATAAGCACTCAATATACAGTACCACTGTCTCCCAGCACCTTCTGTGTGTGAGCCGCAAACTTTGAGACAAGTACTACTATTCCTGCTTTACAAATGAGGGCACTGGGCCTTCAGGGGCTTCCCTGGCCCAAGGACACACAACTAATAAATGGACAAGACAGAGCTAGAACCCAGATCAGGCTGATACCCAGACCACATTTTCCCACATCAAGATACCTTTAATTCTTCATTTGCTACAGTAAAAATAAGGCAGAAAGTACAAAGCAATATCTAAATAGTTCACCCAGATATGGTTTTGATTTTAAAAATGCTAATGAACCCTGGCCAGTGTGGCTCAGTTGGTTGGAGCAGCATTCTGTAACCAAAAGGTTGCAGGTTCAATTCTCAGTCAGGGCACATGCCTAGGTTGCAGGTTTGGTCCCTGGTCTGGGCACATATGATCCTTGGTCAGGGCACATACAGAAGGCAATCAGTTGATGCTTCCCTCATACATCGATGTTTCTCTCTCCCTTCCTATCTCTCTAAAAAGCCATGAAAAAAATGTCCTCAGGTGAGGCTAAAAAAACCCAAACCTCTGTGAATGGAAAAAACCATCTGGAAAGTTTAGCAGCAAACTATTAGCAGTGTTTGCCTCTAGGAAGTAAGACTGCAGAAGGGTGTGGAGCAGGCTTTTACCTTATGCTTTCCACATTTTTATACAATTTGATCTTTTCTAACAAGCACAATGGTTTTTAGGCAAATTTTTATTGAAGTATAACACACATATAGCAAAGTACACAAATTGTAAATATACAGCAGGCTGGACTCCCACAGGGAGAGCACACCTACGGAACCAGCACCAGTTCATCAGAGCTGGTAACTGAACGTGAGGTGAGCTCTGAAGCCCCCTTGTGCCTCCTTCCCACCACTAACTTCCTGCAAAGGCCGCCATGGTCCTCACTCCCAACACGGTAATTTTCCTGATTACTTTCATATCGTTTATATATAAATATACTTATAGATAACATATTAATATAAATATATAGATTGCATATAATGGCAACTCTATAAAATATATTAATATATAAATATATATGGCTACCCTTTTGTCTGGCTTCTTTCCCTCATCTTACATACTCCTGTGTCTCATCCATAACATTGTGTGTAGTCACAGTTCCTTCAGCCTCATTGCTGTGGTGTTTGAGATCACACAACTCACCATTTACTTGTCATCCGTTCTACTGTCCTTAGACATTTGAGCAGTTTTGAGTTTGGGGCTATTGTGGATAGTGCTGCTTTGAAAATTCTTGACATGGCTTTTGGTGCCCACGTGGAAACACTTCTATTGAGTCTCTAGAATTGTTGAGTCATTGGTACGTTCAGATTCAGAAGCATGAGTATTTTTTTGTAATTTTTTAAAGAAATGCTGCATTATCCAAATTTAATTTATCTATATGCATGTTAACCATCTTTATCATATATATGTCAAACGTATGTCTTTATTCTGTTGTTTGTTATGAGTAGTCATAAGTCTATAAAAATTAGGCCCTGATTCCTTGGTCAAGAATTCTACCTCCTACAAGACTACTGTGTTCTTCAGGAAAACAATGCTGGCATTTATCAAGATGGCAGTGTACTGTACGCATGAAAGTACACCACGGTCCTCAGTTTCTGTCCTGTCAAGCACAGCCTCAAGCGAGGCTAATAACAAGAGCACCAATCATACAGGGTGCTAAGTACCATACAGCAGGGTCCCAACCCCCAGTCCCAGGTCAGTTAGTAATCCAGCTGCAGGGAAAGCTCACCTGAGCTCCCGCCTCCTATCTCCTCATCTCCCATCCACCGCAGGGGAGTGAAGCTCACCTAAGGTCTGCCTTTCACCTCTTATAATAGTCCCAGGTTGGGGACCGCTGCCACACAGAAATTACCTTTTTTGTCTTAGGTCATCATGGGTATATGTCATTTGGACTTGGTGTGGCTACCCTTTGTAGACCCATCACTGGCTAGGCAAGGTGGGTCTGTCCACTCCCTGATTATCTTCATATGCCATGAAAACTTACCCCAAATTCCCTCCTGGACCCCAGGCAGGTTTTCTCAGGCCAGTCCTTCAACTCCCCTGCTCTTCTGTTTTTCACTGTCCACATGGGCATGGAATCCTAAGCTGGACAGCTAATTCTCCCAGGTGAGGCCAGAGCTTCTGGCTTTCAGGACGAAGAGGGTGGGGAGGTCTGCTCTCTGGGATGCTGAGCTACTCGGGCTGAGGCCACAAAGCAGCTGAAAGACCACACCAGCCACCACTCATGGGCACAAGAGGCTCTGGGGTCCCAGCCCTCATGTTAATGCCTGCAGTACTTCTCTGAGCTGTGTGTTCATATTATTACTGCCTTGGCTGGGTAGTTCAGTTGGTTAGAGCATCCTCCCTATACGCCAAGGTGCGGGTTTGATCCCTGGTCAGGCGCATACAAGAATCAACCAACAAATGCATAAATAACTGGAACAACAAATCCATGTTTCTCTCCCCCACCTTTTCTAAAAATAAATAAATAAATAAATAAATAAAAACATATTGACCAATGAAATATTGACAATTATGTGTATTAGGAGGCAGTGTATAGTGTATAGTGGCTAAAAGCTGGCTTGGAGTCAGTCTGCCGAGCTTCAAATCCCAGCGCTGCAACATACCATGTGTCTTGCGTCCCACTGTCAGGGGTTGTGCGGAGTGCAGAAGCGAGTGCAGTTGCACACCTACCGCAGAGTTTAAGGCCATGGCCCCTAAAGCCAGTCTGCTCAGCCAAATGCCAGCTCTATCACTCATCACCATATGATGCAGGCAAAGTACTTTAACGGTTCCATGCCTCAGTGTCCTCACCTTTAAAATAGGTATCTTAATTGTTTCTGTCTCACAAGGTACTTGTGAGGATTACTGAGAGAATATATTAAGCACTTGGAAAAGCACTTCACATATAAAAAGTCCAACATACATTTTAACTACGGTCATTATCAAAGCCAATCGAATGAACATTTCTCACACAAATCAAGTGTAATTGTACAAGTGTGATTAACATGCAGTCATCTGGACACCATATTCACAGGTGAATAGCAAATTCATCTGTAAACATTTCTGAATTTGTAATATAGCTTCTCAATTAACTCATGGCTGAAGGCACAATGACTGGGACACCTTTTAGTACTAAAAAGTGGGCCCTCACATTCACAGTAAACAAAACCATTGAGTTCACTTGCTTGCTTATTTTATCTTTACAGAGAACGGGACCCTAGAGAAGGTAGGGGACCTGCCCAGGGTCATCCAGTGTGGTGCTCAGCTTGAATCACTGCCCTGGACACCTTACCAGGCACCAAACCGAACTTCTGGCAGCTTCCCCAGGCCTTCCTCTGACGCACTGGAAGTCAAATCATCCTTTACAAATTAATTATCTGACGTAGCCACTATTGCTCATTTTTAACCAGTCTCTACCTTTTCCTTTACAAGGCCATTAAGAAGTAGCTCAATGAAGAAATTATGTAAATTCAATCAAATTACCTAACCTATGGGGACCTGAGCTTCCTCTCCATAAAAGGCAAAGACCAGCTCTCCTGTCCTCTGGGGAGCAATGTGGGGCACAGCCTAGGAAACAAGTGCAGCTTGGAAACCAGTCTGAGCCTAGACCCATCACAAGAGCAATTCCTTGGTGTTTTTCCCAGTCCTGATCAGCAGGAGAGTGTGACCTCAGTGGGTAGATGATAATTGCTTCTCAGTCACCTGCCACACTGCAATACCTTAAGGTCATTCTTCTCCCCTCTCCTCAAAAAAAAACCACCACTGTTGGCATTCAGGAGTCTGGTGGTGGGGAGAGGGAGGGTCTCTGGTTAGGGGATCATAATATGGCTTGATGAATCTCAGGTCAGGAGGTTCAAGCATCCACTTACCCCGTGTTTTTCAGACCATAAGATGCACCTAGGTTTTGGAGGAAAATAGGAAAAAAAATTTTGAAGCAAAAAATGTGGTAAAATATTTATTCTTTTTAAAAGATTTTTATTTATTTATATTTATAGAGAGGGGAAGGGAGGGAGAAAGAGAGGGAGAGAAACATCAATGTGTGGTTGCCTCTCATGCACCCCCAACCAGGGACCTGGCCCGCAACTGAGGCTTGTGCCCTCACTGGGAATCAAACCAAGCAACCCTTTGGTTCACAGGCCCACACTCAATCCACGGAGCTACATCAGCCAGGGTGGTAAAATATTTAATAACATAAATGACATGATATTTCACCAATGTAAATGTAAACAGAACTCAACAGCAGCATTAACAACCATCATTCCTCCCAAATTGGGGGGAGAAGGTGTATCTTATAGTCCAAAAAATATGGTACATGCTATTCCCTTCCATTCATCCTCTTCCTCCTCTCTCCTTAGATCAGCTGGAATCAGCTGGAGTAGCTAGTGTTTCTGATAATCAATTTCACGGGCAAAGCATGGGCCATTAATGCCTAAAGAGCCTTCATGGACATTTCTTGCTTTTCATACTCTGACAGATGAGCCCTACTTTTGACCTTAAGGACATGATGTAAACCTACTTGAGTGAGTCCGGATATAACACTCTTAAAAAATTAGAAAACACCCTCTGGCTACAGAGTACTCATTAAGCACCCTTTAGGATATTGAGCAATTTGCCACAAAACCACAGGGCTCTTAGCAAGGGCTCTCCCAGGACACAGGAGGCAAATGAGCAGCTAGCTCCTCCCCTCAAGAGCATCCCTTATCTGTGACCCCACCCCTTCCTGTCTTTTGTCAGTTGCTGGGAGAGAAAAACAGTCAACATACACTGAGCAGCAATTTCGGCTTGTCTGGGTGTGGATTCTCTGAAGGCTTCCCTTGAAAGCAACTAAAGGAAATAAGAAATTGACATAGTGGGGGGAAAAAACCTCACAGAGATAGGGAGATATAGGACTGTAGATCTGGAGCAGGAACTGACAGAAAAATCTCAGGAGACAGTGGCCAAAGCATGGTTCATCAGGGAGTCCAAGGTAGAAGCCTTAATTGAGAAACTGGGAAGAGGAAGAAAGCTAATTCATGTTCATTTAAACTTGAAAATCTGGACTGAAATTTTAAATCATCTCAATAACAGATGAAAACATTGCAGAGCCAAAAAAAAAAAAGTAGCTACATACATACACACACAATGTGTTCTGTACAGTTCTGCTCAGACACCGGCAACATAAAGCTATGGTGTTCAGGAGGCATTATTTGGGTGGTAAAACTACTAACAAAGGCAAGAAGATGATTGCCCTTCATCACGACGGTTATGTGTAGTGAGCTTCTGGGGTGCTGGCAATGTACTTTCTTGACCTGGGTGGTGGTGATCATATAGGTATTTATAATCACTTCCTATGCATTTATATTTTATGACTCTATTTTCACAATAAAAAAGTGTTAAAAAAGAAAACAATTTCAAGTACACGTATTACAGAGTTACACTCAGAAGTTTTAGCAGTTTAAGAAAAGACTAGAGCCAATACCAGAGTAATTCATGCAAGAGAAAGAAAATAGCCCTGGATGAGGTGGCTCAGTGGGTAGGGCGTCACTCCTGCAAACTGAAAGGCTGTGGGTTTGGATTCCCCTTCAGGGCACATGCCTGGGTTGCAGGCCAGTCCCCAGATGAGCCCCATGGGAGAGGCAACCTATCGATGTTCCTCTCTCACATCAATGTTTTTCTCCTCTTTCTCCCTCCCTTACCCTCTCTCTAAAATCAATAAAAGAAAAATATTCTTTAAAGACAGATGGCAAACATAGCTATTTAAAGAGAGGCACTCCTCTCTCAGCCTAATTTTATGGTTTGCTTTGGTGTGGAGACTCAAAGTCTATACACACAAAACCATACAAGCAAACTCCATAAATGTAGCACACCTACCAACCAGAAAGGTATGTACAACTCTAGGTCAGTGCTGACACCTTCTCACTATTGTTCACTGTTTACAAAGCACTTTCCGTACCATAACTCACAGCAAATGGCTGGGGTTATCTCCCCTGCAGAATTAAAGGCAGCCTCAACAATAGAAGGCTCACCCCAGGTTCAGCTCAAGGAAGAAGCAGAAACCAGACCAGCACCTGATCTCAGATGGCCACTTTCCCATTCCCAGGAGGAGGCCCCAATTTTTCCATGTGGAAACAATGAGATGAAGAAACAAGTAAATTACTGTCAGCATGAGAATGTCACCTCCTGAGTCACTTTCACTTTTCAATAAAGCACCTGTCAAGGTAAAGATTAGCTTCCCTCACTAGGCCATAACACCTTGAGAATAGAGTTGTGTCCTCTTATAACTGAGGCCCCAGGGCTTTAAGAACATGCCTTAAACATGTGCTAATTAAATAATACTGGAAGGACAAACTAATGAATATAGTGTTGTTTTGCACCCCATATTGCCATTCTTACACAGTGCCACCTACATCAAGACTTTAAAGCAGTTAAAATGCCAGGTGGTAGCTGCCCTTTTAACAGATTGCCCATATATCTTCCACTTCTCAAAAAAGGTTGCATGTCATCTATAACTTCAGAAGTGGAGAGGGCTGACAGGTTAATAATAGACACAAAGAGTGAGGACAAATGGGCTATGAGGTAAGCGAGTCTGAATGTGCCTTCCCTGGACGGGCATTTATTAATAAGCCTGCAAAGATTTACTGGGCATGGCCAGGTTTAGCTCTGTGTCAGGCTTGGGGGTGGGATCCAGATAAAGGCAGGCAGAGTTTCTGTGCTTGAGGAATTCAGGAAGACAGCCTGTGCCTAGAGAATAATTCAAGAGGTCACCTCAGGGCAGTAAGTGGAAGATGGAGGGAAGATAGAGTCTAAGAACTGAGACACCTGCATTTTGGGAGCATAGTGTGGTCAGAGAAAACCTCCTCAGTCCCGCTAGGCCCACCTAGAAGGAAGTGTAGGACTGTGGGTGGCAGACAAGCCAAGAGGAGGTCTCCAATTCTTTTCTTCCTGCCCCTCGCATTCACTCCTTCAGCTGCTACTGGCAAGGATTTACGTCAAAAGGACCCACAGGGATTTTTCCCTTCCCTCTCCAACCTCCCCCTCCCCCAAGAAAACTGACGGTCAGATAGCTGGGGAGGCAAGTTTAGGGTCAGATTCGGCAAGTAGATGGGCCCAAGACTGGAATGTGAGGCCCCACGGCAGGGCCTGGACACCAGGGAGTGCTTTTTGTTTCCTTTTTTTTCATTTAGACAAAAAATATTTACCGGCCGCGATGTGAGTGCAGGCCCTGAATGTGACGGCTCTCAGTGGGACACCAAACCTGCCTTTCACCCAGACTCAATGACCAATGCCTGAGCCTCCAAACACTGAGTCTGGGTCTCCCTGCGCTTTCTGCTCTATTTGGCGGTGATGGGTCTGGTGGTCTCTGACTGAACCTTGGCCCTTCCAAAAAAGACATGAGGCCCTTCTAAGAATGAAATTAATTCCTTTGATTCAGGTATTCCCAGGGTTTCGAAAAGGGCTGGTCGGTTGATAATCCGGGAATGTCAGGAAGAAACATGGCCATGGCCACTCCTGCAGGGGAAGGAGAATATCCAAGAGGGTGTATTCGGGGTTTTTCTGTTTCCAAAAACTCTGCCTTCTCTCCAAAAGGCATTAGGGAACTGAGACCTGGACATGGATCAGGTCCAAAGAGAAACGAGTCGTTTCGGTTATGTGTTTCAAGTTAATACCACTTGCATCCAGTAAACTTCCCACCCACTCCACCTCACTTTACAGATGATCCAGGTGTTTCCAAACGACTTTCCGCCACTCTGAGACTTGTGAAGAATCGAGAGATGATTATTTCCCAGAGTGTGGGATCTGTGGGAACCCTCAGCCTCTCGCCGCTTGACAAAGCGCGTCCACCCGCCCGGCCGCGCTTCCGGGGCGAAGGAACGAAAACTTCCCACTTCTTTCCCCTGAACACCGTAACTTCGCGACCGGCTGCAGCCCGGCTTGCCCCGAACAGCCCGGTCTGGGAAGGGGCGGCGGGCCCGTGGCGCACGGAAAGCGCTCAGCGCACGGCTGCGCCGGGCGCACCTGGATGCGCCCGGTGGTCCCAGCTCTGTCTCCGGCTCCCGAAACCGCCGTCTCCGATAGCGCCCCCGGGGCCCCAGCCTCCCCAGGTCTCCTCTGGGCCACGCAGCTCCCCAGCCCAGGAGCGCCCCGCTCCCCACGCGTCCCAAGCTGCTCTTACCCGGGAAATGGCGAGAGGCTGCTCGAAGTCCTTGCCCCCAACGAGGCGGAAGCCCCATGGCCCCGGGCCTTGGAGGACTATTTGTTGGGTGGTCATTGCGCGGCGGTGGCGAGCAGCGACCCACCGGGACAGACGCGGTAAGACCCGGCTGGGCGCTCTGGGGTTCCCAGTCAGCTATCGGAGAAAGTGCGCGCGCCGCGGGCCCGGGAGCCGCTGGCGGGCGGGCGGAGCGAGGGCGGGGGCGGCTCCGCCCAGCCTGCGGTGAGGCCGCCCGCTCCGCGCGTCGTCCGAGTCAGGTCCCGCCGAGGGCTAGGGAGTCGCTCCGAGAGCGCCTGAAGTCTGGTCTGGGGGCCCGATCCTCCAGCTCGGCCCCGGCTCCTAGTACCGCTGAAGGCGCTGTAGGTGAGAGGCAAGCAGGTTCCGACAGACCCGGGCTTGGCGCTTTGGAAAACGAGTTTAGAAGTACTGTGCAAAGTCAGCCCTCTGAGAGAGCAGCTCGGTCTTCACGTTTGCTTTTTGTGTAAAAGGTGCTTTCCAAATGCTCTCATTTGACGCTTTGAAGCAGACAAGGGGTTCAAAGACTTGCCCGAGACTACACTACACAGCTCGCTTCTCCCGGTGCTTAAGAAGCCCGTAGGGGTACTTTTCTAATGCTAATGAACCACCGCACGAGGTTGTAATTAGAATTCAAAACCTTTCTAGACAACTTGCCTCTTGGCTGAAGTTCGCTGTAGGTTCTGACCTTAAAACCTCAGACCTCAAGTCTGGGGCGGGACCAGAGCTTATACGAGGATGAGTAGTTAGACCTGGGTTCCCAGCCTGCCTCTGGCTCTCACTGGCCGCCTCGCACCCTTGCCCTTGAGTGCTTTCTCCGTGCCAGACCAGACTATGTCGCACGTTGTCTACTCTGAGTAAAGCCGAAATCCTTGAAATGCTTGTAGGGCCACCCACAAGGAGGTCAGTACCCTCTCTGACCTCATCTCCAGCAGCCCCCACCGTGCTCGGGGTTCTTTGGCCTCTGCCTCAGGGCCTGTCTGGATGCTCTTCCCCCAGTCACCCCGGGGCTCTCTCTATATTCAGTTGTCAACATCTCTCAACGCCCTACTTAAACCTCCTCTCTAGAACACTGTCACCTTACCTCTGCTTTATTTTCCTCTGTTGCATTTATCATCCTGGGATGTACTTGATATTTTACTTGTCCCCGCCCCTAACTAGTTTCGTGGGGGTAGGGTGTTCGTCAGTTTTGATCAAGGCTGTATCCCAGTGTCCAGAATACTGCATAGCACATAGTATTTAATTAACATACATTGGCTGTTCTTATGACCACTTACCCTCTCTGGGGTGCAGGTTCTTGACGGTTTTCCTGGCACTCATTCATCCTGGCACAGAGCACATGTCCAATGTATGCAATATAGTGATTTCTAAAACATATATATTTGGTCATTTAGATGACCAAAATACATTTCACAAAAATATTTGGGATTCGTCCACAATTCCTGATTTACAATTCCTGGTTTACAACTCCTGAAACCCACAAAATTTCCCAAGTGTTGAAAAAGGTAAAGGTGTTTTTTTTGTTATGCGAATAAAGGGACAAAGAAAGCACCGATGGGGGATGGTTGTCAGGAGAACCAACCCTGTGATTAGAGGTTTAGAATTTTCAGTCCCACACTCCCTACCCCCACCACCCAGGAGGGAGGAGGGGCTGGGGAGCTAATCAACCACCAATATCCAGTGAATTAATCAGTTGTGTCTAGGTAATGAAGTTTCCAAAAAAAATTAACTGATTGTAACTTGAAGTTCCCACACCCTTCTCCATGGTTTGGAGAATTGTCTTCTGAGATTGTCTGGGTTGGTGAACACATAGATGCGGGGAGAGTGGTGCACTTGGAAGTGGCTTGGAATCTCCACACCCCTCCTCACAAACCTTACCCAATGCATCTCTTTCATCTAGCTATTCATGAGTCATATCCCTTTTTTTTTAATTTTATTTTAATCATTGTTCAAATACAGTTTTCTCCCTTTTACTCCCAATCCAGCCCCCCTCCCAACCCTCCTCACTTCCCTCCCATTACCACCCAATATCCTTTTAAATAAACCAGTGATGTAGCAAGTAACAGGTTTCTGAGTTCTGTGAACTGTTCTAACAAATTAATTGAACCTAAGGAGGGGGTTGTGGGAACCTCTGATTTATAGCCAGTCAGTCAGAAGTACAGGTAACAACCTGGACTTATGATTGGCATCCTGAGTTGGAGGGTCGTTGGAAGCACCATTCTATAGCCAGTTGGTCAGAAGCACAGGTATGAGCTGGTGCTTGAGGCTGGCTGAAGTATGTGTGTGTGGAGGGAAGTGGGCAGTCTTGTAGGACCCAGCCCTTACTTAACCTATGGAATCTGATGCTATCTCCAGGTTGGTAGATAGTGTCAAAATTGAGTTGAATTCTTGGACACTCTGCTGGCATCTAAGAATTGTTTGTTGGTGTGAGGACAACCCCCACCCCACACTCCAATTTAATATGTTCGTGAAAAGCAGGGCTCTGTCTCCCTGTGATCCTGGCCTACCTGCCAAGGAGCCCTGTACACAGATTTACACCTGAAGGGGTCATCTCACTTGTCTGCTGTATCACAGCACAAATGTCTATTTTAAAGAACAGTTTGCTTATATTTGGAAACCAAAGTGGATTTATGTTATCTCTTCATCTTCCAATCCCCTTGCACCCTGATATTCCTTCTTGAGTCTGAGAAAAAGGAGTGGAGTTACGGCCAGGAACCAGTCACCCACGTCATTGAAGCCCCAAATCCACCTGCTTTAAGATTCTTCTGATTAGAAAACATGCTAGTGTTTCACGCCCCTGCAGATTTTGGGGGAATTGTCCAATTCTGAGTCTGCCCTTCAGTGTGTAGCAGTTTTGAGTATTTTGTGTCTTAGGAGGAGAAAAAAAGGTTGAAAAGCCACAGCTTCTGTGCTCCCCAAGGAGGGGGCTGCCTTTCATTCAACCCAGTGAGTCCTGCTGGCAGGGGCCAGTACATCATAAGTGCCAACAGAGCTTTTTCTACACAGCCTTCTTTACAGACCGGGGCACTAGTACACTGGTGAGGGCTGTGAGTCCTCAGTTGCTTCATTTAGTTGTTAAATGTTCTCAGCTGTAGCCAGATCCACATAGCAAAAGCTATAAACCAGCCAACCCTTTGACCTAGTCATCTCCTTTCTGGGCAGTGATTCCAAGGACATAATTTAAAAGGAAAAAAAAGCTATATGTACAAAAATATTTCTAGCCACATTATTTATAATGACAAAAAAAAAACTGGAATCAACCAGTAACAGAAAAGTGGCTAAATATGGTATGGCCATATGAGGGAATAGTATGCAGCATGGAAATAATGACCGGGAAGACTAAGAGGAGACAGGGAAATGTGTTTTCAGGATATGTAAAACTAAGTGGAACAAAATTATTTGTAAACCAAATATTGTTATTTGTAAAATTTATGTTAAAATGAAAACTACGTCTTCTTATTGCTAAAAAGTAGGAGAAAGGACAAAAAGTTTGTATTGGGAGGTGGAATTAAGGAATTTTTAAAAAGTAATTTCCTCTAATGATGATGTAAAGTTTTCAAAATGAAAATAAAATGGTCTCGTCCTGACTGGTATGACTCAGTTGGTAAGACATCATCCTGCAAAGCAAAAAGTCACAGGTTCAATCCCCCATCAGGGCACATACCTGGGTTGTGGGTTTGGTCCCTACTCATGGTGTGTGCAAGAGGCAACTGGTTGATATTGCTCTCTCACATGGATGTTTCTCTCCCTCTCTTTCTCCCTCCATCCCTCTCTCTAAAAGTAAATAAATAAAACCTTGAAAAAGAAAGTTATTGAGTCATCCACTGAGTTGGCTCAGTGGATTGAGCTCCAACCTGTAAACCAAAGGGCCACAGATTTGATTCAGTCAGGGCACATGCCTGAGTTCCAGGCCAGATGCCCAGTTGGGGGTGCAGGAGAGGCAACCAGAATCTTGAAAAAAAAAAAAGTCATTGAGGACCCTAAAGAACTTTAAAAAATAAAAATAAATAAATAAAATGGTCTTAGCTTCTTGGATTGGAGACTAAATGCCAGTCTTTCTGGGGGCAGAAAATCTCATCTCTCTTTTTAATCTCCTCAGAGCTAGACACACAGCACTACTTAGAAATACCTGAGCATTGACAGATCTGACTCCCCCAGCATCTCCCAACACAAGCAACCCAGTCTTATTTTAAACACCAGCACTTATTTATCCCTACTCTCCCGTTTACTCAGACCCTTGACTCCTGCGGAGACCTTAAGCAACTTCTCTGAACTTCAGTTGCCTTGCTATTATTATAATGCATTCGATAAAAGTTTGTTGACCTAAACAGCCTCCATCAAATATCTGGATTGCGGGGAGGGGACAGTTGGGGAAGAAGAAGGGATGCAGGAGAACGCTGAAGAAATGGGAGCAAAGAGGGCAGGAAAATAACAGAGCAGTGGTCCAAGAAGCCAGGGGGGACAGTGGGTTTTTCCAGTTCTCAGTCCAGTTTTCCTGTGTGGACAGGGTGGGAGGGAGGAGTCTGCAGGAGGATTCCCCAAGTCTGGCTTCCGCAGAGCTGGCAACCCCACACCCAGGGTACCATTGTCAGGACCAACCCCACCCCCACCCCGGGAGCCACTGTGTGGATGGAAACAGAGACCAGGACTGTGCTAGGCTACACATACGGTTTTATTAAGTCTCCTGGTCCTGGGCTCACCCAGTGGACTGCCGAGCTCCCACTAGGAACCCCCATCTGGGGCTGAGCCACTGGGGCCCCGCCCCAGGGGAGAGCGTAGGTGAGTCCCAGACACAATGCCTACCCTAGGTTCAGACGCAGGCTCTGCCCAGGCGCCGGAGAGTCGGAAGCCGCCTGGCCCTGCGCGCGGAGACTCCCAAGTCCCCGAAACGGCACAACCGCCTAGGGCGCCCTGGTCAAATGGCAGCCGAGAGTGACTTGCTTTCTCTTTTCTGTAAAAAGAATGAATCCTAAGCTCAAAAGCTCTCAGAACAGACACCTTTCCCGCCCCTCTAGCCAGCCTGTCCAGGAGCGTTCAACTCCCAACCCTGCCCCCAGGGGCAGCGCGTCCTCTATTAGGATCCCACGCACAGTGGCTGGTCCAAGGCGGCAGGACGGCGCACCCTCCAGGGGAGGTGCCCGCGGCTGTGCCAGGGACTGAGCAGGGAATTGGCTCCGAATATTTGCTTTTCTCACTTCCGGCTTTAGCCCAGAGGATTCCTGCACTTGGGATTGGGCGCCTCTCGGCACAGAGCATGCTCTGTGGTGCATAGGGCCATGGGACACCTGTGCACTAAACTTGGCTGGAGTTACTTCCGGGCTGATAAAGGTGCGGGTAGATGAGCTGTGAGGTCTAAGGCCGTGTTTCCAATAGACAAGAAACTGAAGGGCCAGCCCCAGAGCTCAGGCTATGTTACCCACCTGCTTCCTGGCCCCCACCTGGGCAGGTGGCATCAGAGTTCTCAAAGGGAGAGAGAAGCCTGGACCTCTACCATTTCTCAAGCGTGCCTGAATATTGAGAATAAATTTCAAAAACAGGATCATAGCCGAAGTGGTTCATATTAAACGTTTATATTGGAGAAAAGACAAAACACACACACATACACACGAAGTGTAATATAACTTGTGTTGTTCACGAGATAATTAAAAATTAATTAAAATGTAATTAATCTACTAACCAAGCCTCTTTGTAAACTTATGTGATGAACATATTTAATTTTTGTTATTGTATTCCTGTGGTTTTACATGTAACTTCATCCAGAGAAACTTCAAAAGTCTAAATTTGAGCCTAGCTCACATGGGGCCACCTCTTAGCCCCCTCCCCCAGAAAGAAAAGGTGGCTTGGTGTCAAGGTTACCCAACAGACCCTACCTCAATACACACTAACAATAAACATTGTCCTCATTACTAAACAGAGACAGTTGTGAGAGTGTGTATTATGAACTTAACACATTTTGTTGCATTTTATTGGAACAAGATTCCAATGAAATGTCATACACCCCGGTTACAGGAGGAGCTGAGGCACTGATACACAGCCCAGATCCCTCTTCATGGAAAGACTTGTCCTGGCTGCTAGGAGGTGGACAGTGTCTGCTCTTAGCCCCTTCAGGGACTGTTTTGTTGCAGAGAGCAGCCTTGCCCAAAGGCAGGCCCTTCCCTAGGTTGATCTAGGTGGGGTTAAGGACTGGCCACTTGGCCCAAGGCGGGACAACTCTGATTACTCATTCCAGCTCTAGAGCACCCTGTGGAATAAGTTGAGGCCATCAGGCCACATGGCAGCTCAGCATCTCCCTCTGCCCAATTTAGCTTCCTCCTCCTGTGCCTCCACATGTGTTGAGTCCAAGCATCCTCCTTAATGAACATCTGCCTGCTATATTCTGTCTCTGGGACCAGGGAATCCAGCCTGCAATAGCCCGGAGAAAGTAACAGATTTCCTAAAATCACTCAGTAACCAAGTAACAAGGTAAAGTTTGGGGAGGCAGAGGAAGGGCTGTAGGGTCTGTGAGACTTTGTAATAAAACCGGGAGAGGCAGGCAGGAGGTTATTCAGAGGTTCCTAGGATCCCAGAAGACTCCGCAGGTCCACATTCATGGAGGTCCCAGGGCCAGATCTCCCTGCTCCACTGGCAGGGACACCGACAACCCAGTGTCAGCCACTCAACTAGACAATCCCTTAGTGAGTGGCTTTCCAGGCTTCCCCCTTGGAGGAGGTGGAATTTGAGATAAGCTTCAAAAGTATCAGCGAATATGAGGGCAGAAAGGCCATGACAGCAGAAACAGAACAAGGCAGTAGGAGGGGCAGAACATGGTCTGCTGGAATAACATCATTAGACAATAGGCAGGCTGGAAAATTCTGCGGGGAGGGCCCTGAATACCAATGACCTGCTGTGGTGTGCAAGGAGGACAGGCAAAGGCTTCCTTCCCTCTAGCTTCATTCCACCCATTCCACCCGTGCGTGCACTCTCTCTGTGACATCCCCCCCAATCCATTTCCTCTTGGGGTTTGCCCTGCTGCTGGCCTGGTCTGGCTATGGCTGATACTGACATTGACTATTTATAGCACTTGGGGACAGATGGAGTGGCAGGGCCAGTTTCCATGACGCCAGGGCTCCTAGAGGGTGGCTTCCTCTCTGCTAGGACCCCACCCACCCCCTGTGGGTTCATCGTCTCTCCTGTTACCTCTGATACTCGGCTTCCATGTGGTCACTCCTTAGCATCGGAACTGCTGCGGAGTAAGAACAGAGCAGGAGGCCAGCTAGAAATGACAATGCTGACTCCAGGTATCACCATGTGTCCCCCTCGGCCCCTCACATTAGGTCACATTCTAGACTGAGGAGAGGTTGTGCTATATAACGTTCCAGCCAGGAAATCATAACCTGAAAATAATCACAAGAAAACATCAGACAACCCCCTATTAAACGAAAGATGTTGGGGGAGGAACTATGTCCTTAAAAAACGGCAATGCTATTGAAAACAAACTTTGTGGAAATGTTTCAGGTTAAAGAAGAGTAAAGAGTCAGGCAGTCCAAATGCAATATAGCTGACGGTAGACCTGCCCCTGTTACTGGTGGGAATAGATGGATGCAGTTGAGAGGTTAAAGTAATAAATGAAGGTTAAATGTGCTGTTTGATAACTAGATGGTGGCTGTGTAAAAGAATAACCCTGTCTTTAGGAAATGCATATAGGTTATTTAGGGATACAGGGCTGTATGTATATAACTAAGTCTCAAATGATTCGGAACAGTTATGTGTATATGAGAGAGAGAGCACAAATGAAGCAAATGGGATAAGATGTTAATAAGTGAATCTGGTAAAGAATATATAGTGTTTGCACTGTTCTTATTCTTGGAACTTTTCTGTGATCTTGAACTTATTTCCAAATAAAATGTTGCTTACAAATGAAAAAAATATGGCATGATAGACAGTGTTACGTTCAATGGAGAAAAATGAAGCAGGGTTGCAAATGTCAAAAATAAAAGCGATGAGAGAAGACTAGTCCAGGAAAGTGATTTGAGTCAAGAACCAGGTGAGTGAGTGGCCCATGCATATGTCTTTGGGGACAGCATTCCAGACCGAGGAAATAGGTTCCAATATGGAACAGTTGGTGTATTCATCGGCGAGGAGTCCAGGGGAGCTGGGGTGAGCCAGTGAGGGTGGAGTAGGCTATGAGGTCAAAGAAATGACAGAGAGCCTGACTGGGCAGAGTCTCACAGGGCATTTGAGAATCACTAGGAGTAAGAGGGAAGGTCGTGAGGGCTTTACACAGAGGATTAACATGATCTGCCTTTTGTTTTCAACACTCTGCTTGCAGTGTTGAAACAGATGGAAGAGGAGGCAAGGGCAGGGCAGGGAGCAGTGAGTGGGTTGTTGTCATAATCCAGGCGAGAGATGATTATTGGCTGGGACCCAGGGTGGGAGAGCAGAGGAGTCTATGAGCAGTGCTGGGATTCCAGATATATTGTCAAGCATTTGCAGATGGATAGCAAGTGAGGTACAGGAGGCGTGTCCAGGATGACTCAAGTGTTTTGGCCTAAACAGCAGCTACAAGAATGGAATTGCCATTAACTGAAACAGGGAGCCTGTGCAAGAAGCAGCTTTAGGGATACGCTAAGGGATTTAATTCTGGGCATATTTAAGTTTCAGGGGGGATGTGGAACAGGCAGTTGTATGTAGGAGTCTGGAGTCCACAGGAGAGGCCCAGGCAAGAGAGGAGCATATAGTGGATTTTTAAGGCATGAGAGTAGAAGAAGCCACCATGGGCTAGGAAAACAGGGAAGCACCAAGGATTGGGCCTGAAGACACAGACTGTAAGATGTTGGTTTGGGAAATGAGGAGCCACCACCAAATGCAACTGAGGAGGAGCCATCACTGAGCTAGGAGAAGCATGAGAGGGTGGTGCTCTGGAAGGCTACTGTTTCCAGGAGGGACTCCGGAGTGATCAGGTGTGTCAAATGCTGCTCCAATTGCAGGGAGTTTGGGAATTGAGACCTAGCACAAGATTTAGTGGCTTGAAAGTCATCGAAGGTCCTGAAGAGAAGTATTTTGTTAGGGTATAGGGGCAAAATCCTGAATGGAGTGGATTCAGGAGGAAACAAGAGGAGAGGATTGGAGACAGTAGGTACAGACAGTTTTTTAGAGGCCTTTTGCTGTAAAGTGAATGAGAGAAGGGAGGCAGTAGCTGGAGGAGGAATGGAGAGAGAGGTTTTCCTTTAAATGAAAAGTGGGGCCCAGGCCTTCTTTGCAGGGTCATGGAAATATTACTGTGTATAAGGGACTTCATTGTTTCTACTGTTACTACACTATAAGGGGCACTACTGTACTCTTATTCTCTTTCTGGCCTGACCCTCCCCCCTGGATTAAAGCTTAACTTCCTCTCTGTCCTGTTTCTTTATGCAGCTCTTCTTGAAAGTTCTGGTCTCTCCTTCTCTTGTCCCACTTTCTCCTTTGCCATCTGGTCTGCTTCTCCCATAATTTTCTCGAAGTGCACTCTGGTTCCACACCCTCTGCTCTGGCACATCCCCCTCTCCAAAGGCTGCCTTTCCTTCACTCCTGATGCCCTGTGTTAAGGAACCACACTTAATTCTTTTGAAAAAAAAAAAAAAACAAACTTTAACCCATTCTTCTGCAATTGGACTCCCAAGATGAAGATGGTGAGGGCACCCCTAAACCCACAATTACTTTGTGAGGAGGAAGCATTTTATCACAGAGGAAGGGGTTTCAGGAAAACGTATCAGCTGAGGAAGAGATGATGAATTCTTTGGTTTTTTTTAAGATTTTATTTATTTATTTTTAGAGAAGGAAGGGAGGGAGATAGAGAGAGAAACATCAATGTGTGGTTGCTGGGGGTTATGGCCTGCAACCCAGGCATGTACCTGGCTGGGAATCGAACCTAGGACACTTTGGTTTCCAGCCTGCGCTCAATCCACTGAGCTATGCCAGCCAGGGTGAGATGATGAATTCTTAGTCACAGACAGGAAAGCACAAATTCAAGGTGAGTTCCCAGAAAGACCTGAAAGATCTTGTCAATAGTTGTGTGATGATATGTATGTGTCAAAACTTTATATATATCATAACCTTTGATTTAGAAATTCCACTTCTAGAATTTATTTTAGTAAAAAAGGAGGTATTTAAAATACTAAGAGTATGTGAAACGTTGCTCATCATAGAATTGTCCATAATTGCAAAATGTAGAAACAAGAGGGCTGCTGGATGTATTGTGGCACACTTATACCATGAATACCATGGAATCATTACAATAATGATGCAGAGATGAATATGTATTGTCAAGAAAGGTGTTTATGATAAGTGTAAAGTACAGATGCAAGGTCTGTCCAGAAGGTATCCAGCCATGTAATATGAAAAATAGAGACATTTATCAAAGAAGAATGTGAGAGACAAAGAAGCATTGTACATAGGACAGTGAATGAATGACACATCAGTCCCCTTTAAAGTAGTCACCTTGGGACGTCACACAGTTCTCCCAAACACCATCAGCGGCCTCGTCATATTTTCCTGAATCTCATTGATGGTCTGAAATCTCTTTCCTTTCAAAGGTGATTTTAGTTCTGGGAAAAGCCAGAAGTCAAAGGGTGCCAAATATGGGCTATAGGAGGGCTGAGTCACCTGGGTGATGTGATGTTTCACCAAAGAACTCTGCACAAGATGTGATGCATGAGTGGGCACGTTGTCATGATGATGCTGCCAATCACCAGTTGCCCATAGCTGTGACCTTCTCAATCATCCAAACAGTTTCCACAGAGGAATGTTCCAGCTTAATGCAAAATTTGATACCAATTCATTGCTCTACTCATGCAGTCATTTTGAATGTGGAAAGCCTCACAGTAAACATGCTCACTCAACGATGTCTACTGCTCCCACTGACTTCTACAGTGAAGTCGTCATTGTTTGTGCATGTGCATTTCAGTCCACTCTCCTTGGCTGCCAGGTTACATCGATGTCATGCAAACTGTTCTCATCATATTAACAATGGCTTGACTTTTTAGGGACAGACCTTCATGTATATATATGTATAAAACTCTTGAAGAGGGTATATCTTAATGGTAGTAATGTGAGTTCTGTTTTACTTCAATAACTTTGTCTTGTTTGATGTAAAAGATAGAAAAAAGGCCCAGACCAGTGTGGCTCACTTGGTTGGGTGTTGTCCTACAAAGCAAAAGGTCGAGGTTCAATTCCCAGTCAGGGCACATACCTAGACTGCCAGTTCAAGCCCAAGTGGGGTGCATACAAGAGGCAACCGACCAATGTTTTTCTCCCCCTTTTTCTTTCTCCCTTCTCCTCTCTCTAAAAATTAAATAAAATGTTTACAAAGTAGAAAAAAGGTCCTGGCTGGTGTAGCTCAGTGGACTGAGCATGGGCCTGCAAACCAAAGAGTTGCCAGTTCGATTCCCAGTCAGGGCATATGCGTGGGTTGCTGGCCAGGCGCCCAGTAGAGGGGCACATGAGAGGCAAACACACATTGATGTTTTTCTCCTTTCTCCTTCCCTTCCCATCTCCCAAAAGAAAAAAAAATTAAAAATTTTTTAAAAGTAGAGAAAAGGAGTAATAATTAAAGTTAGGAGAATAGATTGCCTAGGCAACAGATTATATAGAGAAGCTTGAGGAACATTCATATTAAAGGGGTGAAAAGAGGATAAGAAGCTGGGAAAGAATTCAAAGAAGCAATGAAAGAAAGACAGCAATATCTCGTGGAAGCCAAGGAAACAGAGAGAGCCCAGGAAGGACTTTGTTGGTGATACTCACTGCTGGGTGGTTATTCCCAATGGCTTTGGTTACCCCAAAGCCATTCCCACCCTCTTCTGCCTTGCCCACCTCCCTCCCTTTGGCAATTTCTTTACAGGTAGGAGGAATAACCACGTGATCAGCTCCAGCCATGAGATGCAGGAAGATGTCTACTGGGGACTTTTGGAAAAGACTTTTCTTTCCTAATGAGGAGAGCATGCAAAGAAAAAAACTTTGGTCCTATGCTGCTCCCACTTCCTGCCTTCAAAAGCAGTCGTATGAGGATATGATGCTTTGAGTTGTCAGGGTAGTAGCCAGCTTGTAATCAGGATAGAAAAGCCAGGGGAATCACAGATACTAACCCAGATGCCCATCTTCTTTTCTGTGAAATATGAGACCTTTCTGTGACACATAAGCTGTCACTTGTTGGACCAACTGCTCTTGCAGTTGAAGTTACTCTTCACTGATATAGAGAATATGGAGTGCAAAGTTCTTGGCATACTTTGAGCTCTGAAGATCTATGACACTACATGCGGGAGCCAGAGAGCAGGCATGGTGAGAAAGGACAGGCAGCGGGACTGGACCACAGTTCTGAAAGGCTTCAGAGTGGTAAGGAATAGGATGACATGGAATCGGCAGGAGTGCACGAAGATTTCTTCTATGCTATTGCTGCTCTCTTGGCTCTGGCAGAAGACTGAGAAGAGACATAGATCTTTTATTGAACTTTCAATGTTCAAACACATTGTAGATGCTCATCAAATGGTTATCACTATCATTCCATGAGGTCACTCTTGGAGATGTTATTGTCTTTAGGTAAACTAGATTTTCCAGAGGTATACGGGTTTGCAAACTTGTCCCAGCTCTCTGTCCCTTGGAGGCTGTAGAGCGTGATCAAGGGAAATGATACTTGGCTTTGGAGTCAGATTGAATCCACTTACTTGCTGTTATTGCCTCGGGCTTAATTCCTGAGTCTCAGGTTCCTACTTGTAAATGGACACCTATCTCATAGGGTTGGTATGGAATAATGTACGGAAAGCACTGGTATGTAGTAGGCAATGGAATAACTGGAGAGCTCCTTGTGGGCCTTGCAGGTTGCCTTCCAAACATCACTTTTTCCTCCTTCCTAACAGAGCTCCACTTTGGACTAGTCATCTCCTCCTCCCAGCTGAGGAAACTCAGGCTCAGAAAGCTTCTGTAGCATTTCTGAGGTCGCACATCCTAACACGTTTCAGAGGCAGCAAGTCTTCAAACCAGGTCTTCTGACTCCCAGCACATTATTTTTTCCAGTACCTCTCATTTTTGGAGGAATTAGCACATTTATCCAGCACAACAAGGTACCTGGCATTCAGAGGTTCTCAACTGTAGTCTGTTTCTCCTCAAGGGCAAGACACAGAAGTCACATGGCTTTTATGACCTAGACTCAGAAGTGACATACCCTCTCTTCTGTCATAATCTGTTAGTCACGCAGACCAACTCTGAAAGAACGTGGAAGGAGACCACACTAGGCTGTGAGTCCTGGGAGGTGCAGATCACTGGAGACTCTTGGAAGCTGACCACCACAAGCATCTTAACATTTTTATGAAAATAGTTTTGCCTTTACAAATCTCCTGAAAGGCCTTGAGGACTCCAAGTGACTCACAGATCATTCTTTGAGATCCACTGCCTGTGATCATTTTAGATCTTGCCAATGTATGTGATTTATGCTACTATTCTGAAGGTGATTCTCAAATCAACCTCTCTTTTGCAGATTTGTCTCAGTTTGTCAGATCTCACTTGAAAAACAAGTTTTCCAGAGAGACCCTTAGTCTATCCAGCATTTTGCTTCTGCTGCTGGCTGAGCGAGGGTGCTGGAAGAGTAGAGCAGTTGCCTTCCAGGACAGACTTCATAAAAGTCAAGTGTCACATGGTCATTCAAAATCTCATCAAAGCCTTTTGCATCTATGTGTTCATCTTAAATATTTTTGAATACTTTCAATCTGAACCACCGCCCTGGCTAGTCACCTGTATCAAGTAGGAACTTCTTTCATTTATCCCAGAAGGCCCCAGCAAGGGTCCCCGAGGCAGGCTTGACTTCTACATGCTAAGACTTGGCAAATATGCCCATGGACAACTTATCCAAATGCTCATGACTTTGAGACACTAATCTTTGTTCCATTTCAGAAGAGTCCTAACACTTGTAGTGTGTGATACAGCTCTGCCACTCCCCCTTCTGGATGAACACCCTCCTCCATCACGTTCTTCTCGAGACCTTGGCTAGCAGAGCTTCAGTACACAGCCTGTGTCAGTTGCACTGGAGTGTATACTGGGACAGGGCAATAGTGTTCCATTTTCCCAAGTCTGTCACAATGCTCAAAGTCCAGTTTGCACTGTGGACCATTGAGTGATCTCTGTCTAGCTGCCTTCTTTCCTTCCTAGAGCAGTACGCCCCTCCCATGGCATTTTCTTCAGCCCCATTCCATGAGGTTCTTGTGGGTCATAATTATATTCCACCCACTTTGGCCAAAATGATTAGCCCAAGAAAGGGTAAATAACCATGTTGGGCCTGCCAGGGTCTGGAATTGTCTTCAGGGAAACCAAACTGGGAGGCCCTTTTTCCTAGTCTGAAGTCAGAGAACCGACTGGAGCTGCCTGTCATCATGTTTTCTATTGCTGCTTTCAGTAAGTGAAAATGTAGCTAAACAAGACTAACACCACCAAGAGTAAGACAAATTAGACTCTGGCTGGGTAGCTCAGTTGGTGAGGGCATTGTCCTGATACACCAAGGTTGCTGGTTCAAACCCCAGTCAGGGCACATATAAGCATCAACCAATGGATGCATAAATAAGCAGAATGACAAATCAACATTTCTCTCTCTCCCTTTCTGTCTCTAAAATTAATAATTTTTAAAAAAGAATAAGACAAATACCAACAGAAAGTTTGTCCCTGGATTCACTCCAGCCTGAGGCTAATTCTAACTACCTTCCTCCCAGTGATCTGACTCAAGAATAGTCAGAAGTGTGAGGTTTCTACCAGTTTTCATTGAAAAAAGCCTTCATACAATTGACTCTTTGACCTCAAATTATATTGTGAGAGATCTATGTCCTGAAGGAGAACGTGTTGAGAGAAAATAGCAGAGGGCTGAGAATTCAGTGAAGATAGAAAGAGGACTGAGAAGGGTCTGGCCAGAGAAAAGACAGGCAAGCCAAGGAACATCTCACAGAAGCAGATGAGCTAGTTTTAATTGGGTGATAGGGAAACAGACACTCCCATGGACTTGGAGGGAGAGTAATTTTTCTTTTTTTAGGGCAATTGGCAGTATCTCAAGATTTGAAATATTCCTGCTCTTTGAGCCAATAATTGTACTCAATGCAGCATTGTTTGTTGTGGTAAAAAGCTGGCAATAATTTCAAACAGTTGCTTCATCAATAGGCAGTTGGCTAAGTAAATTATGGAAACATGTCCCAGTTCTATTGTTAAGGGGGGGAAAGACTATACAAAGCATTTGGCTATAGATGTGTGTATTTCATATGTACAGAGAAGAAAACTTGGAGGATCATACATCGGATAACTGGCACTGGTGATCTCTGTAGGGGTGACTGTAATTACGGAGAATTTTCACTTTCTAAATTTGTATGAGGCTGGAATGATGTGAGATTAACCTCTGTTCTATTTCTGTTGCTGTAAGATAATGTTTCCCTTCTTTCACTATTGTATTCAGAGTTCTAGAATCTCTGACCACACGGGTTTGTTCATTCATTCATTCATTCATTCACTCATTTATTTAATCAGTAAAGGATTGAGTGACTCAATACCAACCATGTCAGACATTCTGATAGGTCTTGGGCATATAATAGCAAAACAGGATTTTATATGGTTGTGAAAAACAAGTGATGTGTTATACAGATGCACGGGGAAGAGGGGAGGACTAGAATGCCTGAGTGGAGACAGTAGGGTCCCATTACTTCCAAGGAGATAGCATATACGAGACCCTAAAATTGAAGTGTATGTAAGGAGTTTGAGCTCATAGGACTGTGTGGTTAGAAAGAACAATGAGGAATGAAGCCAAGGTAAGGGAGAGAGTGAGGCAGTGTACCTACAGATGGGATGCCATTGTACATCAAGTGAAAAAGGAAGCCACCAGAGGGTTTGGGACCAACTGTAAAATGAGCACTCTGGTTGCTATGTTAAGACTAAATTGGAAGGGGCACTGGTGAAAGCAGGGAGACCAAGTAGAAAATGATTGCAATGATCCAGGTGAGCAAAAATGGCTTGGACTATGGCAGTTGAGTGGTTGGGTTTCAAATGTTTTTAAAAATATATATATTTTTAAAAATTTACACTTATTGATGAGAGAGAAATCGATGTGAGAGACATATCCATTGGCTTCCTCCTATAAGAGCCCGAGCAGGAGACAGAACCCATGACTTACATATGTGCCCTGACTGGAATTGAACTGGGACTTTTCGGTTTAAGGGAGAACCCTCCAACCCAACGAGCCACACTGACCAGGTCTCAAATGCATTTTGAAGGTACAGCTAATGGATCTGTTGGACGAGAAGGAGGGAATGAAAGAAAGTAGTGCCCATGACTCAGGGTCCCATACTGGGGCTGTCACACTTCTGGAAAACAACCCTTCTCCCAAGATTGTTTGAAGCCTAAGCCCACTGAGGGGGATTCCACTGAGTCACCCCGAACAGGTGGCAGTGCAAACTGCTGCTGAGTTGAAGGAGGCAGAGAAAGAACCAGGGGACAGAGGGCGAGGTTTTGGGCTTTATTGTGGGACAGACCCATGCCCTGTGTGCAGTGGGCCCCAGAGGTGATCCTAACCATGGGGTGCCGGGGGAGGCTGGATGCTTAGTGCCACAGCCCTGACACACTTGGGCTGGGAGGGGGGAAAACACAGACTGCATTTCCACCCACCAGAGCAGAAGGCTCATAGCCAGGTTTAATTTGATGTAGAAAAACCAAGTGTGGTGTCATTTCCTGTACTCTTGTGGTGTGGAGCAAATTCTACATATTTTTAATGTATATGTATAACGTGGTGTGTACCCATTATACATATTTTATAATGTTGTGTTTTTGCCTTTAAAGACATATGCGTTACTTTTGTAATCACAACAAATAAACACATATAGAAAGAATGGTGAAAAATAATTCAAAGAGGGTCATGGAGTTAGCTTATTGAGAAAAGATAGGGTAGTAAGTGGAGTCTTCAAGGAGTAAGATAGAAGAATGAAAAAGGAGAGTATGAGAAATTGAAGCAGTGACTAATAAAAGTCTCCTTTGGGAAGCTTGGCAAAGAAAGGAAATAGTGAATGGTAAGAACAAACAGATACCACGTGATTCTGAATAAAGTTTATTAAATAATATGTACAGCAAATGTAGTAATTCAACACTTCTATTTATCAAATCAATCCACTGCAATAAAGAAAAGTAAATGAACAGAAAAACCTGTGTCTGCATGGTACATGTTCCTGGTGTGTAATTTAAATGGCAAAACTTTAAATTAATTGGTTATATATAATGTCAGGTATTTTTCTTTCAGAATGTAATCTTTTTTGTAGTAACCTATTCTAGCAATAGGACTTAATACTACTTCAGAGAAATAGAACTGCCAAAAAAACCCCCACAAACAAACCAAGAACCCCCAAAACAAAAAATTCCAAACCAAAAAAAAAAAAAAAAGAAGAAAAAAAAAAGAAACTGTGACTGAGATTGAAGATACCTTCTCTTCCGGAAATAATGATTACTTAAAATTTTAACACTTTACAATGGCTATATTTGTGCTAAAAATCTGCCGGTGAGTTATTTGTAATTCCTTCATTTAAATAAAAATGCAAAAAACTCCATGACTTCCTTATTTTACCCCCTTCAGTTCAAATTTTTAAAATTATTTTTCTATACAAAGTAGGTACATGGGCTATACAAAGTTAAATATACATATTTACAGTCCCACTTAAGCATATGATTTTCTTCCTTTACTGATCCCGGAGAGACTGCAAAAGAGAAGTAGTTTGGGGCTTGCCTTTATCCAGAAGCATGGCTAATATATCAAAACTGTTAGCAAGGCATGCCGCCAGTTAGTTGCACTTGCTATTAATAAACCTGTATAAACATCTCAGCATAAAAATAGGTATTTTATATTACTAAATGTCTGAAGACAAAAGAGCCATTGGAAACCTCTGTTCCTTGTTTTGTCACACATAGGAAGCTGAAGTTTGATGCAAATTTTAACATATGATTTTATTAAAGACTGGCAAATTAGTGAGGCATATCTGAGTCTCTGGAGATATACAAATGCGTGAGGCTGGCGTCATATGCAAATGTGGCTTTACAAATTGGTTTTATTTTCTAGCTGTATTTAAAGAGGTGTTCAAAATTACCTACTTAATCAGGAAGCACCCCTCAAAAACCTATTAGATAAAATCATGATATTAATGGTTTGCATCTACGAAAGACCAGGAAACACATCAGCCAATACAAGAATTACATTTCAAAATGGGTGAAATGCTGCTGTGCAAATGCACGTGCATACACACTTGTACTATATTCTGAGTCAAAAACACAGTGTCCTGGGAAGGTGGAGTGGACCTTCCAAAGCAATGAGTCTTATTTAAGGAATTTCTATCCAGGAAGCTCCTCCACCTACCTGCACCCCCAACATTAGTTCTACAATCTTTTCCTTTGGGATTAAGGCTCTGCTCTAGTTACTGGGAATAGGTAACACATTCCTCGTATCAGCCATTTACACTTTAGTGTGAAGAAGTCAGCGAGCAAGATTTACAAAGAGGACAGGGAGAGAAGTGAGGGTACTGTGGCTGTCTGATGGGGGTGGGCAGCTGATGGGATCCTAAAATGAGTAATGGAGACAGAATTTGAGGCAGGGACACTGAAGACAGATTTTGCGTAGTTGTAGAGACCCCAGACTTTGGGACAACAGTCCGTAGGCAATTCTGAGCTATATGCCAAGAGCTAGGATTCCTGTACACACCCTAGCACTTGGGATTGCTATTCCTATTTGTGACTGTGGATGTGTTTGTGGGGAGAGTGAGAGTGTAAAGATTGTGGAAACAATTCCAAGTATTTTCAGCCATAAAGTACCCTTGGGCAAAGGTCCTTCCGGCATCCTACTTATTCAACAGTGAGCTAATGGAGACAGAAATGTGATAATGCTTTCTAGGATCCCTCCAGGGAAAGTTTACCTCTTCCTCTCTCCCATCCTTCTCAGCACATATCACAATCTCTCTTGGTTATTTTTTTGTGTATCTGTCTCCCCGGTCACCTCTGAGTTTCCAACAGGCAGGGAATGGGCCATTTCCATCTTTCATTCTCCAAGGGGTCTAACAGAGAAGCCAATAAACATTCTTGAACTAGGTAGACTTGTGACTGAACACGCCTGGTGTCGCAGGGGCCCTGGCATAGATCTGACCTCCTGGAGTGGCAGAATTGCTTCCTCACGCCTGGGGCCACTGCATCTGCACCTCTGCTCTGAAGAGAAGCCTCTCCAGGGCCACTGCATCTGCACCTCTCTGAAGAGAAGCCTCATAACCCTGGGTGACTGAGCACATTTTGAGTGGCCCTTGAACTCCTGTGGGAGTACAAATGAAACACGGTGAGTCTCTTCTCGGCTCAGAGCACGCCTTGCTCATTGGCAGCCCCGGCATCCAGCATACATCAGTGTGTGTTGTTAAATGAGTCACTGAACACTGCCATCCTTGGTTCTCTGAGAACAGGCCTATCAACCTCAAACTGCCTGGCCAAAAACAATCCAAAAAAGAGAGGTTAGCAATGGCATTGATAAATGAAACCGCTGCCCTGAAAGTGACCATCTGTGAATGCCAGCACTATGGGAAAGGAACACACTGCCTGTGACCTCAAAAGCTAACAGGGCTTCTTGACTGAAGTCACTCCAACATAGACATTTAACTATCTGCCTGGCCACCAGCTCCCACAGGCAAACCTTGTGTGGGTTTCTGTCTGAACACCAGGGGTGTCAATGGCAATGCCACATGCAGGCTGGACGCACAGGGTGCCTAAGTTTTGCCTCCATTGCTCCAGAAACTTCAGCAGGTCCAGTGAGGGTCTCGGTCTTCAGGAGTTTGGGGGTGTCAGCAGCCTAGATAGATCTCCAGCAGTGTTGGGGGACCAGGGGGGTCTGAGTGGCGAGGAGTGGGACTGGAGTCTGTGTGTGGAGCCTTTGGAGAATGGCTGGGAAGCTGCCTGGCACTCTGAGGGCTGATTCAGGCTAAGCGCCGAGACCCTTTAGAGATGGAGCTGGTCAAGGGTGCTGCAGCCGGAGGCATTTCTGGCCTAACTGCTCCTGGACTGGGCTACAGGTCAGATTACCTAAGATGGGGAGAGGAGGGGAGGGCTGGAGTGGCTCCCAGAGCAGCTAAGTAAATACAGATTTGCCTCATTCCTTTCTGCTCAGCACATGGTTCAGGCCTGTCTGATACACAGTAAGCTTAGACAGGCTCCAGTTTCAAACACAACACACTTCTCTGTCCCTCTCTTTTGCTTCTTACTTTTATCCACTGCATTACTTTTCCTACTGACTCAACTTTTAAATAAAGAGACTGGTTCATGAATTATGCTTCATTCTCCAATAAAAATCATCTCTGTGGTTTTCAGTCTTCTTATAGATACAAAGGCTTTACATAGTTGCCTGGAAAAGTACCAAACTGTCTTGTCCTTCTTGAAGTACCTATAAAAAAACACACATATGCACAATGAGAAGACTAGCCCACATGAGTTCAAAGACAGACCCTGATAACACTCCTGCAGCTTGTAGTATAGTGTATGGTTTTCCAAAGCACTTTCCCTTATCTCATTTAGGTTGCAAAATAATGCTGAGTGGTAAGCAAGGCAGGCATTTTTAATACTCTTTTTTTTTTTTTAAATGAGCTTTTTTCAGAGCGCTTAAGTGACATTGCTGAAGTCCCATAGCTCAGTAAGCATCGTAGGCAGACTTTGATTCCAGGTCTTCTGACTCCCAGCCCACTGCTCTTTCTAATACTTCTCCACTTTGGAAGAATGAGCACATTCATCTTCTAAACTCTAGGATTTCTAAAAGTCCACTGGATGTGACCACACATCAAAAGGAAATTCCTCTCATAAGCCTGCCTAAGTCCTAAATTGACTGCCTGTCTTTGCTACCAACTTTATTAGGGTTTTCGTTGAGCCAGGAACACTAAGCTACTTGGGAACAAAGCCCTTCCTGGGCTGCTCCATATCCAGAACTGCTGGATTCCTCATCTCCTTCCTGCCCTTGGGGGTCTCTCTGGAGAATTGGCACTGTGTGTGTGTGCACGTGTGTGTTATGTTGTGTTATCATTACCCTCTCATGAACAGACATCACAATTTGATCACTGCTTCCTTTTCCCACCTGGCTTGGACAGAACTTCAGAAACCTGTTGAACACATTTCAAGCAGCCACTACCAGTGGGTCGGAGCTGTTGCCCAAAGTGGAAGAAGACATCTAAAGACATCTAAAACAACTATTGGAACCCCTTGGGTGGTGGGGCTGGTCAAGGAGGACGCAGAGACGCGCTCAGATGCTGGTTAGCACCATTCCTTGTGGGCAAGAAGGAGCTCTGCTGGGTTACTTTATTCTTAGTCTGAATATTAGGTTACTTTTTGAAGTGTTTGAGGCATTGAAGAATCTGAAATATTTCCTTTACTAAGCTGCCGGGGATGCCCCATTAGAAAATGCCCCTCACCCACCCCAAGTTCTTATAAAAAATGTAAATGCTTGTGGAAGAGGTTAATAGCTAATATGTACAAGAGCTGCACTCTAGTGTCCTAGCCACGCGTGTCTACATGTCTACAGCACTTGAAAAAAGGCCATTCTGAGCTGAGCTACACTGTAACTGTAAATATTTATCGCATTTCTAAGACTTAGTATGAAAAAAAGAATGTAAAATACTTCAACTTTTAAATACTGGTTACGTGTTCAAATGACACTATTTTGAATGCATTGTGTTTAATGAAACATATGAATATTAATTTCACTGGTCTTATTTTATTTTTTTCGACATGGCTTCCAGGAAACTTTAAATTTCTTACATGGTTTCTATTATGTTTCTATTGGACTGCATTGCACTAGATCAACGATTTTCAACCTTTTTCAACTCATGGCACACACAAACTAATTACTAAAATTCTGTGGCACACCAAAAAATATATTTTGCCAATCTGACAAAAAAGAGGTATAATTTTGATTTATTCGTACTGGACCACTATTGTGTTGGCTATTGTCATTTTTTTATTTGACAATGTAAGGGAAGAGAGTTCTCCGCCCCACTTTTAAATAGTCAGGTATTGCATGTTTTAGAAATTCTTGTCACACACCAGATGAAAAATCACTGCAGTATACTATTGTTGACTTCTCAGATCTGGTTTTCTTCTATACACAACGACTTAAGGTAGCGAGTGCTACAAGCTTCTGGGGGCCTTGGGAGGATGGGTCAGCTTTCTAAGGAGCTGGTAAGGCCGAAGCAGATCTTTCTGGCTTCCCACTCATGCCGAGACCTTGCTATTCTTATTACCTCAGCCCTGACACTACTTTGCCTTTAGCAAAGCTTTTCCAGCAAGATCAGGAAAGAGCTAGTCTTTGGGAAGAAGATAAAGGTAAAGCCATTTGTAAAAGGGAAAATTGAGGAAAAGGGGAGTCAGTGGCTCCCAACATCATATGCATATCTGAGCAGAAAGAACAAAGGCTTGGGGAGAGATGAGCCTTCGTTCAAATACTGGCCCCACTATTTGCTACATGGGTGACCTTGGGCTAGTTAATCTCTTTGGACCTCAGTTTTTGAATCTGTGAAATAAGGATAATTCTGGCTTACAGGCTTTTTGTTGAATGAATGTCAATTAGAAAGTTTATCAAGCAAGCATTTGCTTTATAACAGAATCTCAATAATGTTGATCTTTCCCTCCCTGTTTTCAAAAGGTGAATCCCTTGTTTTAATTAAGAAGATCACTTTGATGAAAGTTATTAGAAGGCTGGGGTAAATAGGATCTTTAGAATGTTTAACATATGCTTGAGTTTCATGGTACAGGCTGAGGCTCCGTCAAGTTTTCCTGTGTTGTTTCATAAATGAGATTTAAAAAAAATATTTCCAAGTGTAGAACAGATATATGTCCATTAGAAATACAAACATAATCAGTGAATTTGACAACTGCCTTTCCATGCACTTGATATTGGCACATTTGGTCTTTAGGTCCAACATTACTGCCATCCACACAGACTCGAGAGCAAACATAAACTGGGTGGCCTAGCCTTCCTAACGGTGGTACGGGAACTGAGAAGCTCCTCTTTCCACACAGAGAATATTGCTTTCTGCACAGTTCATCACTCCTAGTCATCATTCCTTCGAAACACAGCTGGTAGGAAAAGCATGATGAGACCACTCACCAACAAACCACCCGTCGTCACATTTTTCCATGACATCAACAATATCTCCATCTCGGAGTTCCAACTCATCATCATTCTGTGGTATATAGCTATATAATGCTTGGTAGCTAAATCTATAAATGAGAAAAATGAATAGTAAGGGGCTAGTAGGGTTACACAAGGAATTTTAAAAGCCCTGTCAGTTCAGTCAACATTTAGGCAGTGTTTCTTACTCATCAGCAGAGATAAAAATATTGTGTTGGCTATCTCTCTAATGACTTAGCATTGGGGGAGATCCATTCAACATAGGATAATAAATTAAGAAGGACAGGGATGGAAAACTGCTGACAAGCAGGTCATGGTCAGTCCTTTTACTTAGTTTCAATGGGTTACCATCACCAAGGATTTTGTCTAGATGCCCGCCCCCTTTAAAGTTAACCAAGGCTTTCCTTAACATAGGATGATATGTGTAGATTGTCAAGAACAATCACAGGTTACTTAGGTCCAAAGAAAGACATTATATTCTTGTCATTTATACCGGAGAGCCCAAGACATTTGTCATATATTATAAAATTGTCATATTTATATGGAAACATATATATTCCAATTGCCACACTGTTTAGCAAAACTACCTTGAGTTTCTTAATACACCAACATACATCTCATTCATTGCTATTAAGTATGAACGTCATTTTCCTGAAACTCTTTAAAGCTTTTTTCCATCCCGTGGATTTGGGAGTTAAGATTTTTATTTGCTTGGTAGTTGGCCTAGGGCAACTTGGTGTGTGCTATTCTGCTTGTTCTAACAACAGTCACTGGAGAAAGATGGACTACATGTGGTGAAATCTGATATCTGCTTTGGCAACAGAAAAAGCTTTGTTTCCACTTATTCCTTTCACAAACACTTCAGAAGCATCCACTATGCACCAGTTCACAATTCTGTTTACTCATTATTTTGAAACACAACAGTAGCAGGCAAAACTTTGCAAATGAGCCAAACATCTACCATGTCAGCAGATGCCAGTGGTTTCCAGTGTGGGCAAGACAGACTAGATACAAGTAGGTGGAGCCAGTTCCCAGAAACAAGGGGTTCATTCTCCTCTGTTAAAACCAAAGGGACAATTTCATTTTATGTACTTGTCCAAATGTGCTAATATTTTGGTAGATGGATCTGTCTGCCAGAGGAAGGTTTCTAAAGAGGAATTAAGAGAGGCAGATAGATTTCCAGTTGGTAAATGAACACATTTTGATGTTTCTATGTTTGCCTCCTGTCTCCCCACCCAACCTGGACTCCTTGGAATGCCCTATCCCCCTCACTTGCACTTGGCTGCTTTGCTTGGCTCAACTCTGGAAGTAACTCCTGATTTCTGCTCCTCTGTCCTCACTCCCTGACTATGGAGCCTGGATGGAGAAAAGTCCTGTCACCCTGCTGCTTGGGTCACCCAGTCAGCTCTAATTTTGAATGGGCTACATGCTGCTCAGGACCCTGTTCCATTGAGTCTGCCCACCTCCTCTGCCACTTCTGCTGCAGAGGGCTCTTCACTCTCCTCCATTTCCTGAGAGGAAGCTTGATGTGGGCATCACTTTAACTTTCCTCCCCTTCAGGTTTAAGTCTCTATACCTCTTCCCACCTGCCTCTGTTCTTAGGTGCGAGGAAAGGTCCCTTCTGGCCATGTTGAATTCCCTTCCATGGGCTATTTCCTTAACTTCGGTCTTCTCTCACATCTTTGGACTCTGTCAACACCTTCTCCTCTGGTACGAATGTGCTGAAGTCTCTGTACCCTAAAAATGCCTCCTCTGTGTTTGCTACTCCCTCAATCTATAGCCCTTTCACTCACCACCAAACTGACTCATCAATCCTCTCTAACACTGCTGTCTCCCAGGTCACCAGTGATTTTTCTAGCTGCCAAACAGAACACCTGGAGGACACTTCTCACTTCCTACCCTCCTGGGCCTCTCTAAAGCAGGAGGCACTGCTGACCGAACACACTTGTGTTGTTATGTGCAAGTGATTGCTCCTAGACCCTCTCCTGAGTCTCTTGCTGCTCCTTCTCGGTCTCCTTTGCTGCTACCTCTGTTGCCTTAAAAACTGGTTATCCAAGGATCTACTGTCATTTCCTTTCAAACTTCACCTTGAATCTCCTTGGGTAATCTTGTGTCCATGGTCATAAATTACCCACTCTGTCACTTCTTGGCTGGATTACAATATCTCCCAACCAATGTCTTTGTCTCTCATCTCTGAAATCCACCTTCTACTCCATTACCAGAGTTATCTCCCCAAAACAAAACATAATCAACATGCTCCTCATTTCAAAACTCTCTAGTGGCTCCTGAGTGCCTGCAGAATAAATTCCACACTTATTTTGGTAGCATGATGGATTCTACAATCTGGTCCCAACTTACTTCTTGAGTGTCATCTGTTTTCTCCATGAACTGTATCCCGTAGTCACATGGGCATTTTTGAAGTTGTCCTAACACTCCACTTTTGCACACGTGGTTTCCTCATCTAGAAAGATCCCTATTCTAGCTCCCAAATCCAATTTGTCTTTCAACGCTTATTCCAAACCTCCTTGTTCTGTCAATGGAGTTAATGCCTTTGTGCTTAAAACATAGGAGACAGCCAGTATTTTTAATTTTTGTATTGTTAATGGTTTATTTTATTCTCATTCGAGAGAGAGGGAGATTGGGAGAGATAAAGAAACATCAATGCTAGAGAGAAACACAATCAGCTGCCTCCTGTATGCACCCTAACTGCGGATCAGGCCTGCAACCTGGGCATGTACCCTAACTGGGAATTGAACCAGCGACCTTCTGGTTATGGGAAGATGCTCCGACCAACCGAACCACACAAGTCAGGGCAATGTTTTTTTTTTCTAATGAATGGATAAACCCTATTCATTCAGCTCTGGTTGGAACTAACCATTCCTTCCTCTACATTCCCACACTAGGAGTGAAACCAGTCAGCACAGCTCCCATTTGCCCTTGGGTACCAGTCTGCCCTTAACCCGCCTCTTTCTCCCAATAGGCCATGATATCCTTCATTTACCGGCCACCTGTTCTCACACTGGCTGATGGAAAACATAGTATTCTCAGAGAAGCTGGGAGTGCTTCATTCATTCCCCCACAGTCAGTCAATGACCCACTTACTAAGCCCAGCAGTCCACTGAAACGTGAGAACTGAAGTTTGCCAAGTGTACTTACAAATCTTGTGAGGCTTGACTCCTGTCTGGAGTGACTCTTCGCTGCTGGGCTTGAGGTTGCTGAGAAATGATTAAAGATGATTTATTGTCAGAAGGGGATACCTTGTGATGAAAGTCAAGGGGATGAGAAACAGTGCTGCAGTAATGAACAGATTTTTCGGCAATGTTTATGATCTCATTGCAAACTGCTTCCTGTGAGGTGGCCCCGAGAAATCCAGAAACCCCCATAAAACAGTCAACATGGGGACAAAAAAGAAAGAGAGGAAGAGATGGAACATTCCAGACGAAGCACATAAGTCCAGGGAAACAACAGAGTTGAAGATCCAGGTTAAAAAAATAGATATTCCAGTAGTGGAGTGCAGGAGGGATCCAGGCGTAAGCATGGAAAGACAGGTAAGATACAGAATTTGGAATTTAGTATGAATATTAAAAAAAAAGGTAGCATAAAAGGTTGTAATTAGTGAGTAACTGTTATAAACAGAATAATTTCAGGATAGAAATGCAAGTATGTATCCCCGATCATGCACTAAGAACATTCATTTAATCCCACATGTAGGCAGAGTACAATTATCATCTCTAAATTCCTCTGCTTTTTTTAAGAGGGAAAGGGGTGGCCTACCATCTCTCTCTACTGCAACAGCCACAAAATTCTTATAAATAATGGCTCGGTGAGTGAACCAAGCATTACTTCAGGCAAGACTCTAGAAGTCAGTAAGGATTCTCTTTAGAAAAGCTACAGTCTTATTCAACAGGCATCTTACCACATAGCTCTTTTCAGATTCTGTGAGATCAGGTCCTGCTCTCAATGAATGATGAGAAGGCTGTGATCACCAAGCAAATTATAAGGGAGACATTTTAGCAGATGTCACATTGGAAAGAAATCAAAATAAAAGCATGAGCAAATACATGTACCACACCATCACACTCGATGACACCGGATACTCGCGGCCTATGCCACCGAGTTTCCACGACAACATGGTGGGTGCACAGGAGAAAATGCAATGTACAGAGTTAGAAGCAAGCATCCAGGCAATGAAATGGGAAGTTGGAAACATGGCTGCGGTGAGGTGCGCATGAACAACACAGGGTCCCCGGACTGGCAGGAAAGAGACTCGGAAGGGCTGTGTTAAGTTCCCTCTGCAGCCATAGGCATTGTTCCCCTCATTCTCAGCTGGGAAGCATCTGTGGATGGGCTGCTGGACCAAGAGCCAGTTTCAATTACCTGGTTGACTAGGAGCCTCCTCTAACTAAGCAGGCTCATAAAACAACAGGTATGACATATTTCGGTACTCATAAAAACTGAAAAGGAGAGTAGTGCTTTTGAAAAGCTCCTTGGTAATAGTTAAAGTATCAAAAAGACTGTCCCCTGGGAAATCTGCACATGACACACACACCAGCTAGGTACGAGAGTTCAGAAAGCTCACAGAGCCGAGCTTGCTTCCAGAAACAAGTGTCTGGACGCAGCCGCAGAAACTCATCACCCACCAGCTCAGGTACCACAGGCTGACAGGGAAGCACAGGTGCGATCATGGCTCACCACCCATCTTTTAAGGGGGTCTCCCACAGCAGAGGCCAGGCCTTCATTGAAAGAGTGTTAGAAATCATTTCCCTTAAAACAGATTCAATTCCAAGCTCTAGGAAGTCTCCCTAAGTAAACACTGGAAGAGCCGTCCCTGGAGAAATCCTCCAGGCAGCCCACAATCATAGCAATGAGCCTCAGTGAGTCCACGCCCTTCTAGAAGGGCACTCAGAGGTCTTTTGTGTGTCACTCACTTCTTTCACAAAGATGCCCAGAGAAGGTGGTGGCCTCCCCTGATGTCACACAGTAAGTTAGAGGTACACTTGTTTCCTGGATTCCTCTACTGTCTCATCGAAACTTCCCCTTCCTCCTCGGACCATCTCCAACATTACCAAGTGTGCTCACTGACATTACCTTCACTGAGTTCCACAAAAATGCTGGAGACAGGTAGGACAGGGTCTATCAATCCTGCTTGCTTTCAGAACCCAGGAAGCTGATGCTCAGAAGGGTTTTGTGCATTCCCCGCTGTCACACAGCTGGGAGACTCAAGGCTGCTAGGCTGTCTTTCCACATCACCACACCATCCCTGCCTGGTCTTCACCACTATAAATGACCTCGCCTTTCAGCATGCATGCCCTGTAGGTCCCGTGTCCACCCAAGATGCCACTTGTACACTCTGGTCCTTTTGGGAAACCTCTTCAAGTTCTCCAAACCCCTTCCAAACTTTTGTCATTTAAACCAGCCCCCTGGAGTCTGACAGAGTGAAGAAAGAGAAGGGACTGGAGGAAGCCATTTCAAGCTCCTTTTGCAATTTCTCCGGACCTGCATGCCTTTGGCAGGTGACCAGGAGCGTAACGCCATTCACCACCTGTCTATCCTCTGGATGGGGCTTCTGGGTAACAAAGGAAAGTAATGACCTTTCCAAGCACCTAGAGTGAAACTTATTCTGGGCATCCTGAGTGGATGATAGTAGCTCCAGGCAGATTTTAAAAAAATCTTTTATTGTATTTTTTCCATTACCATTTAGCCCCCTTATACTTCTCCCTACTGTAATCCCCACACCGTTGTCCATGTCCATGAGTACTTTTTCCTTTTTGCTCAATCCCTCCACCCGCTTACCAGCCCCGCCCCGCAATACTCTCCATCTATGAGTCTGTCTCTATTTTGATGGTTAGTTCAGTTTGTTCATAGATTCCACATCTAAGTGAAATCATATGTTACTTATGCTCTGACTGGCTTATTTCACTTAGCATAATGTTTTCCAGGTCCATCCGTGTTGTCGCAAAGGGTCAAGTTTTCTTTTTATGGCTGAGTAGTATTCCATTTTGTGAACGCCCCATAGTTGTTTTATCTATCCATCTACTGATGGACACTTGGGCTGCTTCTGTATCTTGGCAATTGTAAATAATGCTGCATCCAGGCAGATTTTGACTTGAGAGAAGGTGATAGGGAAACTCAAGAGTTAAAGATTTTAGCTTCAGTCATAGTTGATAGCTTAAGTAATTAATGCAGGTAGAAAGCAGTTATCCCAGGAACTGAAATGACCTATTAAACTCCAGGACAAGCAATCCAACCTTTGTGCCCCAGAGGGTCTGCAAATGATGGAGATGGTATCTGAGCCACTGAATTGTCGATCAGGAGATAAAGAAATACTAGCAAAATTGCTATGGACTGCAACTCTTACCTGATTAAACTTTTTCTAAACCCCTTACCTGTCCTTTCCTTAGCTCTATTAAAGAGGTTGGCTTGAGATGAGATGTTTTTTTTTCCTTTCTTTTTCTATTGTTGTTCAAGTACAGTTGTCTCCATTTCCCACTGACCAGAAGGTTTTTAAGGAAACATAACCTGCCATCTTCTCAGATTGCCAGCATCGGAATAAAGTGCCCATAAAGATTCAGTCCTCGTCTCTACGTAGTGGTTCTGATAGTGACAGGCAGCATGAACACTGACTTTTCTGGTTTCATTTTCTGGTGACTCCTGTGCGACACTTTCAGGACTCTCTGGTAAGTCTGGATATTCGGGTGGGGAGTCATGTTGGCTGCCTAGACTGGCGGGGCCTTGGGGTGCAGACTTAGAGACCCCCCAGCAGCTGCCAAAGTGATTTCACATGGGGACTCTCCTCTGATTCTCAGAACTCTCCATCACCTTTGTTTTCAATCAAATCTGGCTCATGACTCAGAAACGACCTCAGGAATTGAGGTGCCTTCTACTTTGTGTGACATTACAGAACTCTGTCTGGAAGAACTGTAGTCCCAGGTTACAACTCAGAATGGTTGTCAGGAATTAAGCTGCATTCTGGTTTGTGTGCTATTACAGCACTCCATCTGGTACTATGGTGTGGTGGGTGGGGGGCAGGCCTCCATTCTGGAAACAGCCTTCTGGGGCAAATTCTGGTTGATTGGTCAATCTATGTTTATGAACCTGAGAAAATGGTGTTTTATCCTAATACTGCTTAGCTTATGTATCTTGACTCAGAAGAATGCTGGTCGCCAAAAGGACCTTTAAACTACTGTACTATGCTGCAATTAGAGTTGTTTTGTCAAAGATCAGGGAAGTAGGAAGATGGTTCACAGAAAAGGGAATTTGCCTGTGGCAGAAGCTCAGAAGAGAGGGACCAGGAAGATCAGAATGGTTGCTGCGAGCACGGTCAGGGCTCCCACAGCCACTGCAGCCCTGAAGGATCCTCCTCCTTCCTCATCTGAGGGAGCTGAAGGAAGAGAGCAGACTTCTCCAGTTTCAAAGGGAAACTTTCTGAAAGTTAAGAGCTGTCCAGCCATAGAACGGGTTTTCTCAGCTGTTCCAGCTGAGGCCGTGCTGACTACTACTAGTTGGGATATTGCAACGCGGTGCTTCTCAAACTCTAACGTGTGCTGGTATTCCCAGGGATGCTGTTCGAATGCAGGATCCTGTAGGATACATCTGGAGTGTGTCTTGAGACTGCACATTTCCATCTGGTGAAGTTCATGCTGCTGGCCCACAGAACAACTGTGGGAGAGCAAGACTGCAGAGTACCTCAATTATCTGACACTGAGATTCTTTGTGGCAAGAGTGATAGGAGTCACACCTCATGAAACACAAGTTCTCATACAAATAAAAATATTTCCAAATTCCAGCTGGTGGCCTAATGACCTCAGGTCAAATGCAGAACAAAGAGAGAGTATGGACAATCTCTTAACATAATCTCCACAGTTTACAGAAGCCCCCCAGCATCTTTCAATTATCTTAATCCCACAGTGGTGACTGGAATTGATCAACTAGTAACTATTGGGCATGTAAGAGATTTGGTGAAGCAGATACAGAAAGAAGGATTGACATTTTACTATTCCTTTCTTTTATCAAGCACTTCTTTAAAGCAGCTTTCAAAGCATACATAGGTCCATTTCCTCATCTGACTCTTGTACTAACCCATTGACTTGGGGAGGGCAGAGGATAAAATTTTAAAGCTGAGGGAAGTCTGAAAACTAGCACGAGGTGGCAAAGCCACTGAGTGCAGAGCCTCTCAAGTGTCTGATCACCATACACCACCTCCCTCTTAAGTCTTGATGAGATAGCTGGTATCACCAAACAATTAACACCCAGCTTCTGCCTCTTCTGAGGACAGGCAGTGAAACTTCTCTTCTTGATTACTTTTTTGTTATGTAAAAGGTACAGTGGGTATTAATAGAGATCATCCAATCATTAACTCATCCCCAGTACTGGAAGTAATACTGATAGCTCCTCTTTCCTCGGTCTCAGGTCCTGCCCAGACCAGAGGGTAATCATCATCATAACCTTCACATCTGGACAAACTTATCCCTGAGAGCTAGAGACAACTTGCTTGGTTCCTTACTTAATGAAGGAAGAAGACAAGATAAACATTTATCCTATTAGTGAGAGAGAAGGAAAGATAAACACTTATCCTATTAGCTAAGATTCTGTTCTCTCTCTTGGAAATGCCTTCCTTAGACTTAAATCAAATATCTCATATAACTGAAATACAAACAAGTTTTTTGGGAGGTGAGCCCTTAATGGAGATGGAAACCATTAACATCCACCATAGGGATTCACCCTTTGCTCGGAAGGTTGCTTATCCTCACATTTTTTTCCCCTCTAGGCCTAAGTTTTATTTTGTTTCCCTGGCCTCACTTATTGTGTACAGCTTTATTTTTCTCTTCCTCCAAACCTATACCATCCAATATGGTTGCCAGTAGCCACATGTGTCTACTGAACACTTTAGATGTGGCCAGGATGAAATGTGCTATAAGTGTAAAAATTTACACTGGATTTTAAAAATGTGGTACAAAATAAAGACTGCAAAATATCTTAGTAATTCTTATATTGATTATATGTTAAAATGATACTACTCTGATATATTAGGTTAAATAAAATTATTAAAATTAATTTCACCCATTCCATTTTATGATCAGAAAATTTTAAATTACATAATGCAGTTCATATTATGTTCCTACTCAACAGCATTGCTCTGATCCCTAGTCCTCATTGTCTGCCCTTATTTAGCTTAAAAGTAGATACAAATTTCCACCAGGACCTCATCTAGGGTTAAGAAAAAGGGGGTAATTATCTCATGCTAAGTACACTTTGGACTCTGGGAGATGCAATGCAATTTTTCAAATATTTAGAAAAACAGGAATTGGCTCAACACACACACACACCATTCCCCTTCCCTCTCCCATCAACAGTAAACAGGTGATAGTGGCTGACCCAGAAACTGCTTTTCTTCCATATTTGCAGACATGCACTCAAGTGGCCTTTCTTGGCCTGAAGTGCTTGTTTCATTCTTCCCGAGTGAGCAAGCCTGCGTGTGTCCTTGCTCTGATGTCCTGTTGCCCTTCTATCCTCAGTTCACAGAAGTTCCTCAGAAATCTGACCTCAGCCTCCCTGGGGCTGTTAATCCCTCAGGATCCACAAAACACCTGGTGCTACTGTGGTTACCAAGCAACCTCTTCCAGCTTTGGGTTTGTGCCAAAGCCCTGAAGCCCAAAATAACTGACCACAGGCTAAAGAACAGCAGGAAGTCCTGGAGATGTGGACAGGATAGAGGAACTCAACCTCAACATGGTCTGAACCTTCCTGGAAATATCTGCTCTCTTAGTGCCAAGTCCCTCAGAAATGGTATTCTTTTACTCATCTCAGGCCCCCTATCTTCCCATTTCCTCATACCGCAAACCACTTTGGGTGACTTACACTGGTCTCTTAGGTGGACGTGGGGTGGACACAGGACTTGGAGTGAGAAAACCTGGTTTCCAGGCCAGGCTCTGATACTAATTTGCCTTTTGAGCAAAATGCTTAACTTCTTTGGACTTCAAGTTTTTGGTAAAATAAGGGTATTGGACAACATTTATGTAAATGTCTTTTTGGCTCTACTGTTCCATGATTGGAGTGTGAGCACCCTATGAACTGAGAACTAGCACTGGGCAGGGCTGACCTGGCTGAAGGGAGACAGCACCTCACTCATTGCCCTCTGAAGACTAGGTGGAGGGCTTTTGACAGTAGCTTCCCCATGTAGAGGTCTGGCAGTGTGGGAGGTGAGGGGTTGCCTCCAATGGCGACAAATTTGCAGCTCCTGGAACACCATGGGCAAACTCGGCCAGAGGAGTAGGAAGACAAGAATGATTCAGGCTACTGGGTTTTGGCTCTAGGAAACTTCCACATGACCCTTCAGTCTCTGATTCCATTGAGTTCTCTTTAGTTTATTGAGAAAAATATCCCTTCTTAAATATTAAAACAATGACAATTAGTTCAGCTGCTTACTACCCAGACAATCTCCGTGCAGATTACTCCAGAGAATACACGTTAGCTTTGTTGCAGTTTGAATCTGATTACAACACTCAAATGCTCCTCAGTCACCTCATCATAGTCTGGAATGTGGACTTCCATTCCTTACCTAAAACAAGTAGAGGAGTAATGGCAAATGTGTTCTCAAGTATGAAGAAACCAAAAGCTTTCCAAAATGATGGCTTTGTACTCAAGGTGGGAGAGAATAAGGAGGAACACAAATTGGCAGAGTGAAAAATCTGAATTTGCCAAATTCTGGAATTGTCTAACCCAAAATAGAAGGATTCTCCCATTACCTACTTTCTTATCCCATGTTCCTCTCTTAGGTGGAATGGGGTAAGGAGGATAAAATAAACTACTTCCATTTCTTTTCCCCGTTTCATTGGTATCACGCAACAGGTATTAATTGAGTTCTAACTGCATGCTCAGTGCTAGGTGCTTGTCTCCAGGATATCTCATTTAATCCTCACAATAATTCAATAAGGTAGTCAACATGTAACTCATCTTACAAAACTAAGACCCACTATGTCTTCAGTTGGGTGTTGGGAACCACCCTGACTGGTATCAGAAGCTGAAACCCCTGCCTAGGCTAAGGCTAAGGGAATGCCCTTGGAACCGTAAGCCAGCAAGGAAACAAAAGCTTATCTCCCTGGCAGGAATGCTGCTTCTGCTGCTTTATTCATAACTGAACCCCAAAAAGCTTGGTCGGTTAGCCAAAGACAGGTAAGATTCCCCAAGGGGGAACGACCTAAGACAGGCACGATCACTTTGGGAGGCCCCCCAAAAGAAGGACTTAGGGGGCTACAGCAAAAGGGGGTGATGGACCCTCGCTCCTCGGCTTTGACATAGCCTGAGTTCTCATCGTCTGGGAGAAAATCTCCTTGGTTGCCTTAGTTCTCGTGCTCCACCTAAGCCTGAAACAATGACAGGGTGGTGCAGCTCTGTGCTGAAAAGGGCGGATTCCCCGGGTGATCAGGCCTAAGAAAGAATATGTAAATTACTGTGAAACCTTCTTTGTTTAGACTGCTCTCAGTTGAATGAGAGGGGTCCAAGGAGAAAGTTATGTTCTTCAAAGTCTTACAGCTCTTTGACCCCGACTCAAAATAGACCCGCAGAGTTCCTTGTTTTCTATGGTTCCTTACTTCCCCTAATGAGTACTGTACTTTACCTGAATTATTATGCAAAATGAGCCCAATAAAAGCAGGTATGGATGGTAAATCGGCGTGCTCCCCACTGAGGGGGGGTGGCCATTTCGTCCCTACTTCTCCACAGAAACTAGTTTGTCTCTGTGCATATTTTTTCTCGCGTGTTTTTGGTGAGCCATCCGCAGCGTTCCATGATCACTGCTGGCCGGTGACCCATGCAACAGTTGGGAATCTGAAGAGCCAGGATTTGAACCCCAGTCTCTCTGACTCCAAGTCCTGCATATTCCACTGCACCCTGATCTCTGTATTGGGGGGGAGTCTACTACATGCCATTTCTCCTAACACTTTATAGGGGTGGACACTTCAACTTTGGGTCTTAGTTTCCTACCTTAGATGCTGAAATGATGATTATTTTTGTAAGAACTACAGCCAATGTCTCTCCCCATCCTGTGAATTGTTAAGTACCCTTGGTATTTACTTAGAGATTTCCTGCTTGAGTGAGCCAAAGGAAAATGTTTCCCATTCTTAGTTGGGTACCTCAACATTTTAATATATATTTATTGATTTTAGAGAGAGAGGGAGAGAGAGAAACATTGATCAGTTGCCTCTTGCTTGTGCCCTGACAGGGGACTGAACCTTTAACCTAGGCATGTGCCCTGACCGGTGTGCAGGATGATGCTCCAACCAATTGAGCAACACCGGCCAGGGTGAGTGTCTCAACATTTTAAATTTCCTTTTGGTTCTTGCAAGGTGCATCACATGCTTTCCATTCCAGTTCTGACTCCCATGCTCGTAGCAGGCCTATGCCTTTGTTCTTCTCTTTCTGGAACTAACCTAGTTTCCATGTGGTAAGGGATGTTCCCTCCAAGTCATCAAAGCATGTCTTTCTATGATCAGTTGGGTAGCTTTCCTTCCTCTCCTTTCCTAAGGTTGTAGAATAGTTTGCTCTGCATTTCTCAGACAGATGCTTTGAGGACACATTGCTTTCCTGAATATTTTTATGTTAAACTTCACACCCTCAAATTTTATTGTTTGACTGTCTTCCTTCCCTTTAGGAACCAAACTGACACCATAGAAGTGTTGCTTTCTTCAGGCCTCAGCTTTCTCATCTCATCATAAAAATCACATAAACTGGGGGCTCTTAACCTGGTGGACCACGGAGCTCTCTGGTGGACTCAAGTGTGACTCTCTTGAAACTTGATGCAAATTATGTAGGCTGGCCTTGAGTTCCTGGTGACCTCAGACTCTCAAAGGTTCTGCAATCCAGAAGGTACAAGTCACTGAAGTAGGTGATTTTCAAAGATTCTTTTTAATTCAGAAGTTCTATGAGGCACTCTTACCAACTGTAGGGACTCAAAATCCAAGGCTAGATGCCAGTCCAAAACCAGGGCTTCTATCTTGGGGAAGAACTCGGTAAATATTTGGTGATGCCAGTGAAAGATTTCTACCACGATCTTCCCCTTCACGTTCCTCATTGACAGGTCTAAACTTCCTTGGCCCAAACTATGTGCCCCAAACCCAAATCCAGTAACTTCATTGGTGATTCTTAACTCTAAAGCATTTTGTATGTATGTTTTTGTCGAATTAATTAAGCTGTCCCTTAAATAATAAAAGGGAAAACTTTCCCTTTTTGATTGAGAAGGTCTGCAGGTCTATAATAAATGCCATTCTTGGTATTTGTTCTTTTTTTCCTTTCCACTGAAATGCACACAGATTTTTAGCTAATCAAGAATAACAAGGTAAAAAGAACTTCAGTTTTCTTGTCTGAATGTTTTGTTTACAGACTGGGAAGCTGCAAGAGAAGGGAAGTGACTCACCCAGAGACACACAACAGTGATGCAGAGCTGAGCTAGAACAAGGCATCCTGTCAGCACGGTGCTCTTCCCGCTCAACCTCAGTTTCCCCTAGGTACCCGCCCACCTGACTCACCCCTCCTGCTGTTCAGAGAGTATACACCTAAAAACATGAGTGATGGGCCCTGTGTGATGTCAGCTTGAGAGGCTACAAAGGAGTGGAGAGTCAAACCCTTTCGTGGAGAAATGGCGAGGAGCACAGGACAGGTGACGAAGGAGAAGGGAAGCAGCAAAGCGGGACTTAGGACCAAAAAGGTAAGTTTGACAACAGAGTCACAAGGTCACGTGACAGTGAGGAAACTGATTAGACACACTGTCAGGAGGTGCTGATGAACATTCACCATGGTGCCAGCGAGCCCCTCCAGGCTCTGCTCCAGCCTCTTCTCCACACCACCCCTTCCTGCCCACCTGCAGACACCCTATAGGTGTCACCACAACCAGTAGCTCACCATTCCCTGTACCCCCTTTCACATCCCCGCCCCTGTACTGTGGCTGGGCTATTTGTTTACCTTGAATGCCAGCCTCTTACTGTTCACCTATAATAAAATTCCCTGTTTTGTTTTGTTTTAAGATTTTATTTATTTATTTTTTTAGAGAGAGGGGAATGGAGGGAGAAAATGAAGGAGAGAAACATCAATGTGCAAGAGAAATATCCATTGGCTGCCTCTCGCGTGCCCCCAACTGGGGACCTGGCCTGCAACCTAGGTAGGTGTGGGACGCTGTCTGGCATCTGGCTGGGAATTGAACCTATGACTTTTCGGTTCACAGGCCAGCACTCAATCCAGCGAGCCACACCAGCTAGGGCAAAACTCCTTGTTTTTTAAACCCCAGGTCAAATACACTTTTCTTATGAAGTCTTTCCAGATGGCGCCTTCTCCCTCCTGTTGCTTATTATTTCTCCCCATCCTGAACTTTCAGAGTGAGCTGTTTGTGACTCTCCTCCTCTGTCTGCATTATAATTATTTGTGAACATGTCATTTCCCCAATGGAGAGCATACACTCCTTTAGTTGGGGTCAGTCATTTTTTAAATCTTTTCTTTCACTCAACAAATATTCATTGAGCGCCTTCCATGTCAGGTATCCACCTGGGGGGATCTCTCACTTTGGGCCGCTAACACTCACTGCGGCATGGACAAGCAAAGGGACAGATACCCGAGAGCTGAAGAAGTGTCCCCATAGGTGAGGTGCAGAGGGCTGGGGAAGCAAAGTCAGAGCACTTAATCCAGCCTCGCAGGGGTGGGAGGACGTCGTCCTCTGAGAGGAGAAGTGTAGGGCAGGTGGCAATTACCCCGGGCAAACAGCATGGGAGGCTTTGGAAGGTAAGGCTGGCTGGCTAGCTGAACAGCCCATCACATGGTGCTTCGGAGCCCGTGAATGAGAGGCTCTCCTGAGAGCAGCAGGAAGAGGCCCTGATACCGCTCACCCTTCTGTATCTCTTACAGCACGGAGCAGTGCCTGGAACGTCCTTGATGCTTGAATGGGAGAGTGAATGATCACAACCTCTCAGAATGTCTGCTATTTTAAGGTTCTCAGGGAAAATTCCCTCTGGCTGGATACTCAACCTAGCTTCCCAACAACTAAAATAAGTATGAACTTTTGGTTCAGCTCCCCACAGCAAGTGGCCAGCAGTTTTCCTGATAACACAAACTGGCCTGGAATGCATTTATCTACATAAGTGACTCAGCCTGAGGTCACATCATCCTGATGGGCCACCAAAGAACAGTTGTCATTTAAGTCCTCTCCATCTTTAGCTCTGTTACCCAAAGAGGGTCTCAAGAGGCAGGAAGCTTCTTTTGAAGGACCCCATCTCCTGAGTTGAGGGATCCTATTCCCAGGCACAGGAGGGGAAAGTGAAGGGGACAGGAAGGGAAGTGTGTGGGCGGGAGCCCCTTTCTCACAACCCTTTACCTGTCAACAGGGAGCAAGGCCTGGGCCCATGGCCTGGGCACCCGCATGGAGAAGGGGCTTATGCTGGAAGAGCAGGAGAAAGGGAGGGGACTGGAAGGGGTACACGTGGGGTCTCGGAGGCCCACCAAGAAAGGAAAAACCATTTCCAACAAGCCTGGCTTTCTGTGCTGCCAGCTCCTCCTCTCCTACCCTTCCTAGGAAGCGAGAAGTGCATACCCCTAAGCGCCGCGCCCCCCACCCCACCCCCGAGCTCCGGCACCACGCACACTTCCTGTACACACTGGGTCCTGGAATCAGGTCGTTATGACTCACTGCTGACAATAACAAGGTCTCCGGCCACCACATACTCACTTGGAATGTTTACAGAATTGTTCCTGTGTCAGGGACATTTAATTCTTTTCCATGAGCCACTTCACCACATCTCCCCAGTGAACCATTCTTCCCTTAACTGGACACACCCTCTTCTTCCTCGTGGAACTCACATTCCAGGAGTACCTACCAGGCAAAGCCTTCCCCAGGTATTACTGTTTCCCTTGGCCCCACACTCGGAGCTGCAGCAACAATCCCTTTGTGGAGCCTCTCCCCCATCAGGCACCACACCTCCTCATTTGATCCTTACAACTACCCTTTGAGGGAGGGACTGCCCTGCACAGAAGAAAACTGGCTGGGGAGGTTAAGTGGCTTGCTAGCCAGAGGCTAAGCCTGATTAGTTACCACTGCCCCACACCTTCCTTCCTTGCAGCAAGCGATCCCCCTCTCCCAGTTGTTAGGCTGGAGCTGGAGGTCCTGCCTTGTCTGTGTTTCAGGCCTTTGTGGGCTCCAGGCACCCTCTCTCACTGCAGTCTGACGCCCCACTGTGCCCGCCACTCAGAGGAACTTAGGCTCCTCAAGGGCAGGGACGCAATGATCCCTGTAGCCTCCCCAGAGGCTGGTGTCTACAAGTCCTGAATAAATATTTGTTGAGTGAATAAATGAAACTTTAAAGGGAAACTGGGATTGTGGGTCTGAGACCAGGCATAGTCTATGGTGGGCACTGTACACAGTAGACAATACATGGTTTGGAGAGACATCCTCAAGGATTCCATCTGGTTCTAAAGATATTCTAGAATGTTCTTAGTTCCAGAAGCAGCTCTAGATCACTCAGGATGGCTAGTTTCCATTTGCAAAGTGCTGGCCCTGCTCCGCTCCCAGCCCTTGTGCTTAGTACTTCTCACACGTCACTCCATGGGATCCGCTCAACCACTCTGTGAGGTAGGTGCTATCATGTCCATTTTAGAAACGGGGAAACTGAGGCTCAGAAAGGGGGAGTGACTGCCAAGTCCCTAGACATTAGGAGGTAAGCAGGCATTCAAACCTAGCTCCTCTGGAGAAGGTAGCCAAAGTCTTTGACTTTTGAGGTATTGAACAGCCTAGCAAAATTAGATTCATGATCTAATTGTCAAGCTCATCTCCCCTCCCCAACCCCGAATTTTTCAACTCCCAAAACACTCTGGGTTCACCTTGGTCCAAACTGTAAAGTCTTCGTAGCTGACTCAGGGAGAAGATGGAATATTCACCTAAAAACCTGGCATGCCCACTCCAGGACCCCATACCTGTGAAGGTCCCAGTGCCGGGCCTGCACGCTCCTCCCAGAACCAAGACACACTGGCTCCTCAGTGAGCGAAGGCCCTGTGCACCCACACGGACACGAGACAGGACAAAGACCTGACGGAGCGGAGCCGGGCACAGCGCCACGGGCCATGGCAACAGAGTGTCTCACACAAAATCAAACCACACTGAGCCAAACCGAAGCTTGGTGCTCTCAGCCGTGTTAGTCCGAGCAAACTGAAATGATCTACAAAGCATGAATGGGGCGTGAGGAAGGCCTTCCTTCCTTCTCAGGGGCTTTTGCAGCAGGCGAGGGAGTACCCAAAGTGGGAGTAGCTTTCGAATCACCTCAAGATGCCAAAGCAGAGCCTGTCTTTAGCCTCTGACTTTCCCCAGGCCCGACACCTTAATCGAGGACCCCTCTGTTCCCTCCTGGGTGGTATTTCTGCTCCCAAGACAAGCAAGTGGGTCTCACTGGCATCCACAAGGCCTCTGTCGATGGACCGTGGGTGAGACCTCTGGCCCACCCTGCCACCTGAGACGCCAAGGCACACACGTCATGCTGCAGCCTACCTGGCTCACACCAGTCCGAGCAGCCTTCCACTCAGCCTGCTCGCCACCTTTACGCGGCTCTGTCTGCTCAGCCTCCCTTCCCGGAAAAGGGCTACCCAGGGGCTTGCTGGGCTGGCTCTCCTCTGGGCTGTGGAGGTCTGAGAGTCTCTGTTCGGTGCTCAGGCACCTGACCACGTCTGATGGTTTCAAGCAGCTCTTCTTAGAGATCTTGGGTCCACCAGGGTACCTCTCACCTGCCTCCTTCTCTGCTTTCCTCTCATACTGTCTGCTTTCTTCTCGCCACGGCTGCCACTTACCCTGGCTGTTAAAGGCATTGCTAAGCTCCGAGATGACACTATCAGAGCTCCCAAGCAGCGGCTGGGAGTAGCTGTCCTGCTGGAAACCTGAAGGTGGCACGTGGATGCCACTGTCACCGTTGATGTGAAGGGAGGCCTGGGCACCTGGTGCCATGGAATAGGCTTTGTGGGGGGCAGGAAGGGCCAGTGGGGAAACCATCGAGCGTGGGGTGGGACGATCTGACCAACTCGAAAGGGGGAGGCTGAAGGACAGGGAGGGACTAGGCCTTGCCAACGAGGCAAGGTGGTCAGTGTGATAGACAGAAGCCTCCGGCAGAGGAGGCAGAGGCGGCGTCAGAGCCAGGGATCGCCTGCCTGGGACCCCCACAGTCAGCGAGATCCACTCAGAGGTGACAGCTTGCATCTCAGGGGACAGAGCTCGGTGGGAGTGAGGCAGAGATGAGGGGGCTGGTATGATGAGCTTGCTGTGACTGGGAAACTTAAAAAGAGAAAGGAAAACAAAAGAAAGAAGCAGAAGGTATAGAGTCAGCATAGAGAAGAGAGGAAGGGAATAATCACAGGGATATGAGGAGAGGGGTGAAATGGAGACGAGCGGGACTCTCTGGCGTCCCAGAAGGAAACTGCTTGGGCTGGAGAGAAACTGGGGTGTGGGTGTGGGTGTGTGTGACTGTGTGCAGGCGGGGGTGGATGGAAGAAGCAAGTGGGAAGGGAGGAAGGGTCCCGGTCCCCTCAGGGCAGCCACACATGGCGCCGGCCTGGTTCGCAGAACCGGACTTTCAAAGGGACACACTGGAAGCTCCCCACCCTGTCCCACCCGACCACCTCCACACCCAAAGCCCTGACCCAGAACCGAGAGGAAAAAACGATGGCCTGCCACTGCCCTGGCCTTCCCTTGGGCTTTTACTCTCTTCCAGAGAGGAGTATGAGCAGCATAGTCGGTTTGTTTGGTAGTCTTGATTGGCTACGGTCAGACAAAGAATCTAGTTGAGTTCCCCACACTGCAAAGCAGAATACCCTGCACCAGCCTCATACCCTGACCCCATAAGACATGGACCTTGGTGGTCAGGAAGCCTGCCAATACCCATCTCCCAGGTCAGCAGTGGGAGGTTGGAGGAGGAGAAAATGATGTGAGGATGAGAGAAAAGAGGCCCCATCCGGCTGTCATGCTGGGTCCCTGGCCCTGCTCTCCATCCTCTGGCCATCCTCCCTACAACTTACAATGGCAGAGTGGCCGGGCTCTTCGACGGGAGTCACCCTACCAGGCCTCTCCTGAGTCCAAGGTCCTCATTTTCTCTTGGCTTTGGGAAAGTGGGGATGGGTTTGGAGTAACTTATATTTAAAACAAATTTGCTCATAATTAACGTTCAGGAAAGCAAACATTTTATGATAATCGTTCTTTCTTTCAGCCCAGTGTAGACAGAGATGCTATCAGTTACATTTTCAACCTGGTTTCTGCTTGCAAAGGATACTCTGGGTCTTCATTTTCTGCAGGCCCAGCCTGACCAACAAGGTGAGTAAGAGAACCGTATGGGGCCATGGTATGTCTGGTACAGCAGTGGTACCCCGACCACCAGTTCACTGGGTACTCCCAGTACAGGGTTTTGGACACACTGATAAAGGCTCCTACTTCTCTTTCCCTGGTCATCTTATCCCCAGAGCAATCACCTTAAGCTCTTCCTTTTCCCCTGAGATAATACTTCTCCAGCCAAGTATGTGAAAAATGCCATTTGTATGCATAAAAACAGACCTTGGTGTGTACACTCTGAGTTGCTGAGGGTGGTTCTTGATCACAGTGCTGAAGAACCACCCACAAGAGGCATGCGCCGTGAGCACTGTGGGTCTGTCACGGTGACTACGAAAACCAGTGACGAGAAGCTTAGGTACCTGTGGGCTCGCGGTGGTGCTACGGCTTGGGGAGGAGGAGTAAGGCAGGTCAATGTAATCCACTGGGTTTTTCACCAGTGGCCTTTTGATCACATCAACATAGGTGATGGGGAAGATGCCTTGCCGAGATGTTCCTGGGATCCTCCCTTCGTACCAGTTCTCGTCCACCTGTCGAAGCAGCGTGATCCTCTCACCCTGTAAGACACAGCAAGGCACAGGTCCTTGTCCCACCAGGCCTCAGCACACCTGAGGCCCTGCCTGCACACTGTGCCGTCCTGCTGGTTCATTACATTGTATGCTCCAAAAACCTTCCTAGACCTGGAAAGAATGAATTTCACTGGGAAGGAGATACTAACAGAAGTAAGGCTACCTAGATGCTGGGGAGTTAAGCTTGGTTGTGAAATATTTCAGTAAAGGAGAAGGTCAGATTCATTCCCCTGAGCTAGCTGGCAAGTGTAGTGTTTTTGGCTCACTGAGTACAAAACAGACATGCAAACTTCTCGAAGGCAAAAGTTTTAGGGGGAGGAGTTTCCTTTTTTCTTCATTTTTGTAACTTTATTTTTTTCCTGTACCATTATAGAAAAATTAAAACATAAGTAAACATAAAGCAGAGATGATCATTACCCATACTATTATCACTCGGGGTTAACTATTAATATTTTGATATATGTATTCCCAGATTGAATTCTACACATGTGAATTAGACTTGCACATATTTTTTCTTATAAAAATTGAGTATGCATTGTATTTCCCTTTCAACTTGCTTTTTTATTCTTAACAACATACAGTGAGCCTCATTCTTTATCAAGAAATGTAATTCTACATTCTGAACAGTGTTGCCCAGCTTAACGGACCAGTGTGGACACCCTCTCGTGTGCGCGCGCGCGCACACACACACACACTGACTCAATCATTGGTCTCCTGGTGTTGGGCAGCTGGGCTGCTTCCAGGGTCTGTCTCTTCTATAAGGGACTCACCTTTATCTAAGGCATGGGCTTGCTTCCCTCAATCCTCAAGAAAAAGTAGTAACTTCATTAACTTTGGCAAGCCAGAGAATGTGACAGGTAGAGAGTGTCTGAATTCCTGGGAAGAACAGTGTCCCTGCACCGCTCACTTGTGTTCAGAATAAGCACGCTGAGCTCCGCAGAGGCAGTAATAAGTGAGAGTAACACTGGCGCCTCCTGTCAGCTGAGCACCGACTGGATGCCGCATGTCATGCTGGGAGCTTCACCTCTGTGGTTTCATTTAATCCTCTTACAACAGCTCTCTGAGAGTCACTTAGCTTCAAATTATATATGAAGAAATGATGGCTCGGAAAAATGATTTAAGTCCCTAAAAGCCACACAGTTGATAAACTGTGACTTTTGACTTCAGAGTTTTTCAAACTTCTCCTGGTGTCAAGAAACTTGGTTTTCTCAACAAGGCCATACCACTGTAATGTAAAACCTAGTCACTTCTACAGTGCTTGCCACATCGTGGGTGCTCAATAAATGCTGACTGATACAGTTTACAAAAGGGGTCTCAGATTCCAGAAATACTGCTTCTACTCAATGAACTCAACGTAGCTAAACTCTGACACTAGCCTAGGGCTTATTTTTAAAATACCTCACCTCAGAAAATTCTCCAGTTGTCCTCCCTGCTACCCTTGACTGGAGGCATCTTCAAGGTGTTACTGAAGTGCCACACTGCCGTGAGGTCAGTGCCACCTACTATGGCCCCGAAGCACAGGATGAGCGGGTGGCTTACCTTTCTGAAGGACATTTCTACTTGTGTATCACCATTAAAGTTAAACTTAGCAATAGCTTCTCCATATTCCAAAATCTGCACCGGTGGCAACTTTTTGGGCTGAGCCTTCTCCGCGGGAGGAAGAAGCTGAGGAAGGGAAAGAGGTAAAAGAGAAGAAAGTGGGGACATGGGAAAAAAGGAGGAAACAAAACACAAGGTCTCGGTAAATAAATGGTGCTTTGGGCACCACCGGGCTTTTCCCCGAGAAAAAGAAGGAGCTGCGGTACCTCGATGTAGGTGCGCGGGAAGATGCCCACCCGGCCGTGGTGCTCTCCTTCGTACCAGTTCTGATCAATCTGCTTATAAATGTAAACAATGTCTCCCTTTTGCAGAGGAAGCTCCCTGTCAACAGAGGGTCATGCATGTTAGCAGATGTTCCAATATGTGTAAGATTAAGAATCGTAGTTCTTCACTGAGAAGAGACCTTGAGTGGGGTCAAGAGGACTACAGTACACAACAGTGGGCTCCATATTTGGGCATAAGAACCCTACTAGATGGAAAATTACATCACACTGGCATTATTCCAATCTTTTGTAGGAGGGATGTCAATTTTCAGACGGACTGGCACTTGAAAATGCTCAGAAGCCTATTTGTTGTGGTTTTTTCATGTCTTTTTTGTGAATGCTGTTCTATGCTCAGAATGTTTATCTAACACACAGCAATACACTCAACAGTCTTAACTGATGTTCGCTAAATGATGACATGTTTTCTTCTAGATACTTTCACAACCTCCACTACTTTAAATTACCATCACAGTATTTCTCATATGCTAATATCCTCTACTATTCTGTCCATTTAGCCACCCACCCACCCATTTCACCACCTGTCATTGTGTAGTAGAAAGGCTCTAAAATTAGGCAGATCTGGCTTCAAAAGCCAGTCATACCATCTACTAGCTCCGGAACGCTGGGCAAAAACATTAATATCTCTGAGATACTTTATTAAAATAGGAGTTAACTCAAAGTTGTTGGAGAATTCAGCAACAAACTACAAATAAAACACCCAGCACAGTGCCTGTCATATGGTTAACACTTGTAAATTCTCTTCCTTTTCACCATAAAGGGATCTTGGAAAGAAAAGTAGATTTTTAAATGTTCTTCATGCTTTTTCCAACGTTTCCATGTCCATCCCTTTGTTTGCTTAATAATGATGATGTTAACTTCTAATCTGGACTCCTTTTTTAAGGATAAAAAGGAAACACAAAGAAAACTTATACACAAAATGAGAACTTAAAAGGAGAACAAAAATTGTAACTTGAAATTTTCTTGAATAAAAGAAAAATAACCTAGATCTTTTCCATTTGTGCCTGGAAAGAAAGGTCTCTGATTGCAATTTGGGGGCATTGTGCCTGCTTTGCAGTGTGCCAGAAGTCCCACGGTATGGAGATGCTGGCTAAACAATGGGGCCACATCTGGAAAACTTTACACAAAGTCAGCACTGTGCTGAATGAAAGAACAAGGCAGCCTTTGTGAGTCTCACATTGGTGGGCAGGCTTCTAATACTAAAGAGGCCCGTGAAGGGATCCGGGGCATTTGTCTCTGAAAGAAGGAATGTCTTTGGCCAAATTTTTACCAGAGCCCTCCTTGGTAGTGTTCTAAAATCACCCCTCCCTCTACACTCCACCATGGACACACGATGAGCAAGGCCCTCAGCATCTCCACCCGTGCTGGAGGTCTGCAGGCTCCAATGCTGCTCCCCTACGTGACTTGTACTTTTGCAGGCAGGTGGGCACCTAATGCTCCCACCATAAAGACAGATGAGAAGAGCCCTCAAGAGGGGGAGGTGTGATTCATGGTCAAAGGAGATGCACCCTGGGGTGCTCAGGACTGCCATCCTTTCCTGCACTGTGGACCACACCCTGATCTCCCAACGAACCACATGATGAGGCCCAGTGGTAACAAGTTAGCAGAGTAGAGGCTCAGAGAAGTTCCATGGGAAAGAATCTGTTGGACTGAGTGTTTCCACAGAACACTTGTTTGAGTAATATACTATGGGGAAAAAAAAATAGAACCCAGTGACTGAAGATATTTAAAAAACTCTGCCATTTGCTCTTTTTAAAAAGTTTGATGAAAGCACTGAGTCAGGAGCAAGCAGCCCTCTCTCCAGCACTGGCCATGTTGCTAAGTGGTGACAAGTCCAGTCTACCTCAGCTTTCTCACTGTTCTATTTGACAGGGTTGCTCTAAAGAAAAAAATGTTTTAACACTTTTAAAAATGAAGTCTAGCTAAATGCAATATTATCAATACAGCACCATTCGATGAATATTACATGGACCTTTCTCACTTGAAATAAAAAGGGAGAAGAGAAGGCATCTACTTGATTAAACTAAAAATTAATCTATAAATCTTTGTTATCCTCTCTGGTTAAAAAAAAGGGGGTACTAACTTGCTACATTGTGCAAAATGTTTTATAGGTATATTACCCTGGCTGCTCTGCCAAGCATTAAGAGGCATTTTTATGCCCATTTTACAGATGAGAAAATTTGAGGTAGGGAGGTGGGTGACTTGCCCATGGTCACAGAGACAGTAAGTGGCAGAGTCGGGACCATAAAGCCCACAGTCTTTTTGGCACATGATGCCACCACCTCTTGTTAGCTGATAGACTAAAGGACTAGAGCAATTACATACCCAAGGGCACCAGGTTTGTGCCCAGGTTCTGGAAACCATGGCCTGGTTTTGTGCTGGGAGAGATCACAGCCAAGCAGCCTCCACACAGCAGTTCCCGGTTTCTGAGGGCGGGAAGCACTCCCCCTCATCACCAGGCAAGACAACGGAACGGCTGCTGGCCATTGCTGCCAATGAAAACTCACTGCCCATTTTAATCCATGCTTAAAAAATTCATTCCGTTTAATCCTTTTGGACCCCTGTCTTTGATAGCATTCCCCAAATTTCATTCCATGGGGAATATAAAGGTTTATTGGTCATTTAAATGTAGGTGACACTGGGTTAAATAAGCTACTTGGGTTTCTTTCTTCATTGAAAGACTTCTAGAGCCAGTAATATGCTAGTAGCAACGCATCTGCTCAAGGGTGCGTGGGAGGTATAGCCATGGTAAGCAGTGGTCCCAGACTCACTTCTATGACGGAAGACTCTTTTTGAGAAATATTTTACAGAGAAACATACTTAGAGAAACGTTGGTCTCCTGTGGGTTCCTACAAGCCTCTAACTTCTCAGGATATTGTAGCAAAACTGGTCAAGTTATCTTCCTAGAGACTGACTCTGGTTCTTTCCATGGAAAGGGTGGGTTGGATTGAGCCACCACTTAATCAAGCAAACTGAATCTCGATGTAAGAGAGGGCAGGATGGCGAAGTGGGAACAGCCCAGGCTCTGACACAAGGCTGCCTGGGTTTGAATCCTGACTCCATCACTGATCAGCTTGGACAAGTTCCTTAACTTTGCAGTTCCTCAGTTTCCCCATTTACACAAAGGGAAAATAGTAGTACCGACCTCAGAGGGTCACAGTGTAACCTATGCAACACCGCAATACAGTGTAAAGCCCTTTGAACAGTGCTCGGCACATGATAAACCCCATAAATCACTGATCATTATTCCTTCTCCAACTCTTCTCTATAAGTGAACTTCTGTGTTTCAAAGAGGCAGTTAAAATGGCACTTACTTTAGTGTCTGAGCTTTAAAGTCAAATTTGGCTCTGGCAGGTCTCATCTAAATACAAGAAACAATGTCAAGTTAAAAATCACAATTCATGTACAATGGAAAGGACACATTTTCACAAGTTTCCAGAAAGCAAAGCAGAAAAATTCAGTCTAACCAGTTCATTCTGGCGTACACATCTGGGCCAATTCCACTGTCTGACTCTAGCAGAACACTAGGTGGATGTTTGGTCAACTATGTCATGCATGAGACTCTCCCTGAGGAGGGCCAGATCTGGGGAAGAGATGGTTACGATAGTCCCAAAGTTCCAGTGCTATAGTTTCCCATAGCTGACCATGGCTATTAAAAAACAAAACGGGAGTCAGCCAAAAGTCTTACTGTTGAGGAATTATCACTGTCTTACTCTTACGTTTTTCATTCGCCTGACTTAAATTACGATCTGCAAGTGGATGAAAAACCATGATTCATCTTCAACTCCATACGTTTCTCGTGATCTGTGAGCTCATCCAAAAAGCCAGATAAAGTGAACCCTGAGCTCATTCTTTCCCCAAGGCTTCCCTTCCTATAGGGGAGCCCTCTCCTTCCAGAACTCCAGGCCTGGCCATTGCCCTCGGCTCCAGGCTTCCCTTCTTCATCGAGTCTGTCATTCAGTCACGCCAACCTTCCCTCACCATCCATCCCTCTACAGCCCTGCTCAGGTCTGGCCTCTAGTTCACAGGCACAAAGCTTCCTTTGACTTCACTGCTCGTCACACTAATCTACCGTCACTCAGGAGCACAAATAACATTCCTCAAATACTTCCATCACATCACTTCCTTGCTTTGAAGTTGGCTGAGGCTCTCAACCGTCTCTCAGATCAAATTTCAATTACTGAGGTGGGTTAAGGCCTTTGGGTAATTTCTTCCAACTCATACCTAACAGCCTTTATCTCTTATTACACTCTTCCTCTTCCCCTCAGGCAAGTCTGTTTGCTACACCTCAGTCTAAACTCCCTTCTCTGTCTGGAATTTCTTCATTTCCAGTTCTGGCCAAAAAAACAAAAACAAAAAAACAAAAAAACACAACAAGTTCACCTTACTCACTTACTTACATGTATTTGCAGATCTTTCTCCCCTACCATTAAAAGTAGTTATTTTAGGTTGGGGGGGAGGGAGGCAGAAAACTGTAATTGAAAAACAACTAAAAAGTTGTAACAAAAAAGTAGTTATTTTAATTAACTTTTTATTTTAAAGAAGGGTAGGGGGGAGAAATCATGTGACCAAGCTGTTTATAGCTGCCAATATAATTCTGACCCCATGACTTTCTGGTCTAGGGAAACGACGTGATGAAAACTACACCACACACTTCCCCTTCAATATTAGAGGCAGGGCCCAAGTAGAAGGGGAAAATGGGAGACCCCAGGTGAGAGAAAAAATGGTATTTAGAAACCTCATCAGGTTTAGTTTTAGATCCTAATCCCTCAGTGATATGCACCAAGTGACCAGGAATCCTCAAGGTGGGGTCTTGTAGGGATCTTCTTAAGGGCCATGAATTCTTCATGGAATTTTTTATTTTATTTTCTTTTTGCATTTTCACACTGATATTTCCATCCCTCTACCCACACACACACACATATTAGAGGTCAACTGAACGATGACCTTATAACCAATGCCACACAATTTCAGTGCCTGCATGTGTCCGTCTGCAACCTAAGAGCATAATGTATCAGTTGTAGACGAACACAAGGATGGATGTGGGGTTAGAGAAAAACGACAAGTTCACAAGAGAAGGCCAAATGACCAAAACTGTAAGGACAAACTTCATAGTGACTCCAATAAATTGGTGGTCACCCCATGACAGCTGTAGAGCTGTGTGAACTTTAAAAATTTGTACCCAAACAGCACCATATTCACACGAGGAGTGGCAATTGAGTTCAGGAAAAATGATATGACCTATCAATTAAATTAATAAAGCTGTATAGGTGTGTACTTTACCATTTAAGTTGCAAATTGGCTTAGGCTAATACTGGGGGTTGGTGAAATTTCTTTTCTCATTAAAGGGAATTTATATATTACTCAAAGTTGAGAAACACTAATCCCCTTGATCTCAAGATATATTACCTGAGTTGTCATTGCTTGCACAAAGCATCGGCTCCCTCTTTATCTTCCTGTGTCTCCCTGAGGACGGACCCACCTGGCTCCCACAGCACTGTATTACTCACCACAACAGAGAGAACTGGGTGTCTCTTCCGTTACAGTACCAGTTCACCAAGGGCGTCATCTGAGTCTAGCTTCTGCCTCCCCACAGGGTCTTGCACAGAACTAGCGTGGGCCAAAGTCTACTTAATGAAGTCTACTGAAGTATGTCCACATAGCCCGGTGCCCCTGGGACTTGTTGGTGTCTATTTTCTCATGTCTGTTGGTCAACACCTAAGGCAGTGATTTTCAAAGTGTGGTCCCTAAACTGGTATCCCCAACATCACCTGGGAAGTGGTTCGAAATGCACATTCTCAGGCCCTATCCAGAACTGGAAGCTTATTTAACAAGCCCAGACGGGATACTGATACACTCAAGTCTGAGAATCACAGCTCTAGATGAGAGGCAGAGCGGGTAAGGCAGTTTGCTGGCCTCTGTCAGTGGTTACTCTACTTCAGTTGCATTTTCATTCATATGCATTGCCCACATGTGTGAGTTTGCAGGCCTAGGGTGCCTTTGTGTGTTCCTGTATTCCCCATCACTTGCAAGCAGGCAGGCCTGGGAATGAGGGCCAACCATCCTCAGAGCCTTCAGAACAGGGGCGGGTACGATGAGGCCTGAGGGGCTGTCCTTCCCTGGTTACTGATTCACACTTGAGACCTTCTGCCTCTTCCTCATGACATTTTCTTTCCCTGCATCACTTTAGAGTCTCCTTCCCCTCCCTAGCTTTCCTTATTCGACCGTGGCTTCTTCTTCCCAGACAAGAATTTGACAACTGGCCAGTGTTGCCTCTGTCACTCAAAAAGACAATAAAATGAATATTAATCTACTATTATATTGAAAGATTATAAAACTGTACACATACTTTGGGTGTCACTCATTTCCATACTGCCCAAGCCCCGGACACACATGTTCCTAAAAGGAGCTAACCTTCAGCAGGGTCACTGAGGGGTCACATAGCAGCCTTTGGCCAGCACAGGGATTGCGACACGCTGACCTCAGTGTAGGAGGCCAGGCCTGAAGAAAATCACTTCAAGGGTTTGTGCTTCTTTGTTTGCTTTATAATATTAAGTTTCATAATCTCAGCTGAGAAATGTTAAAATTAAGGGAACCGAAGAAATGTCTCTCAAAGAACGCTCACCATAGCTTACCCTAACTGCAACATTCTTTGGGTTTCAAAATTCATCAGCGAGGGTTAGGCACTACCAAACACTTTATTCATTAATTCATTGTAAAAGACTGAGAGGCAGTATTGTTCTCTGACAGTTCAATATTAATGTCACTAAATTTTGAGGACAGTGTAAATAATGCATCGCTAGCTAACTTTCGTAACATAATTTCTTTCAACCATCTCTCCAAAGAATCTTGTCACAGTCCGCACCAGAGCTACTAATGCACGTGGACTAAGGAAAAAGGATTCTAGGCAGAATGCACAGGCAACACAGTATCATGATGAAATGCAGAATGTGGAGGACTGGACGCATGAAGGCAGCCGATGCTCTAGGCATGCATAGGGGTGTTGCCAGCAGACCCGGTCCCACAGCCAGGCATGCTTGAACATACAGAGCGCAGGACATGATGGGACTCATGTCCACTGACCAGCCACAGAGAGCCAAAGCAAGCCTAAGGGAAGCCAGGATGATAGATGCTGTGTGGAGGGCTAATTTGGCCTACAGAGGGGAGGCAAATATGGCTTTGGGTCAAGCAGCAGATCGAGGCGACCAAAACAGACCTCTGACCCAGATTTCCTTTTTGCCGTATCGTCTATATTGAGGAGGTCCCCAAAGCGCTCATTAGTGATAAACTGGTGGTGCGTTGGAATGACACCCGTGTGGCGCCGAGCTGCAATATCGGCCTCTTCTTGCTCACGCTTAAGTCGTCTCTGGTCCGCTAAAAGTTTCTGCCATGAAATCGCATAAAATGGGCAGTGAATCATCTGATCCAGGGCATCGAAAAACTACCAACAAAAGCTACTATGGAAAAGGTGCTGGGTCAACAGGGAGGAAAGGGTTAGATGTTTCAGGGGCTTTACGGCCACAACTACCACGTCCTGCTATAACCACCCCTCCGTGCCACTCCACGCGGGGAGGAGATAGCCCTGCACAGGAGAAGCCTGGGGAACACTGGGGCACAGGCACGGATGAATTCCAGAGTTACACTGTTTGCAACCCATCCCTCTGCTCAGTCCAAAGCCTCCTGCTTCCTTATACATGGGTGGCAAAGGCCAGGTGACCCAGGGGTAAATCCAGGGCATTCATAAGCACGCTGGGCTGAGGGCAGGAGGCTGGAACCACTGTCTTTACCTCACTTAAACAGTGGTGAGTTCCCCCAGAGTGTCCCCATGCGCGACTAGGGCTGGCTGACTCCTCTGCCCACATCAGGCCTATTAAACCTGCTATGGGCTTTTATTCTGTGGGGGCTATGGCAAATGGGTCATTTTTGTGCTTCCTATGTCTGTTACTCTAATACACTTGACAGAGTGGAGCTGCCCATTTCAGAAAATATGGTACCCCTTCTCCTAGAACAGCCAATCTTTTTTCTGGATACAATTTTTAGGAGGTCTTAGCACAAGGCTAGGTATGTGACTGACAGAGAGCATCAGTTACTTCCCTGCTACATTTGAAAAAAAAAAAGATTTAATTTTTTTATTTTTACACAGAGGGGAAGGGAGAAAGAGAGGGAGAGAAACATCAATGTGTGGTTGCCTCTCACCTGCCCCCTACTGGGGATCTGGCCCACAACCCAGGCATGTGCCCTGACTGGGAATCAAACTGCGTCCCTTTAGTTCACAGGCCAGCACTCATTCCACTGAGCCACACCAGCCAGGGCTCCTGCTACACTTTTAAATGTAACTATTTCTTCATTAGGTGAAATTAAGCTGAGTTTAAGTGAATGATGTAGAATATAAATATAGAAGATAAACTAAAAAGAATGGTCCTTGGGTTTTGAAGAAATATCCTCTCCCAAATTAAGGAAATAAGTCATCTACTTCCATTTTTAAAGTTCTTTTAAAATAATTAAACAATGATGTATTTTACCAAATGTTGCATTTCCTCATTGCCTATTGAAATGGCCCTATGGAATAGAATTTTAATGTTTTCTTATTCCATACCAAACATACATTCTTAAGATTAAAATTTTTATATGAAAAGTATTAACTATAATGGGTAATTCTTACATTCTTAATAAAACATTAGTCTTTTTCCAGCAGGTAATTAAATGCCTCAAGTGACAGTCCCAAAAAACAGTGGGACCCATTTTCCTCTTTTTTCAGGGTCTACAAATAATAAAGTAATAATTCATCAAATGGCTGTAGGATTTCCAGTGCTCAGCTACATTGCTGTAACAATTACAGAAGAAAAGACATAAAGTGTTTTGTAAAGCACAATGGAGCCTGGTTTCTAGCTTGGCCTCTTAACTCGGTACAAGTTAACGTGGTGTGTGGCCCTGGGCAAGGCACTGCCCTGTTGGAGGAAACAAGGGGACTGACTAGATGACTACTAATGTCTCTTCCAGGACCAACACACTATCTTTTCCTGAAATACGATTACCATCCATGTTAATAACACAGCAGTTGCATAGAACAATGCCAGGACTGACACCCCACTAGCTGGGAAGTGTATTTTTTTTTTTGTATCAGTGGGAATGGACCAATGCTTGAGGCCATACCTCTGGTGCTCTGGAGAGGTTACATAAACCCAGTGAAAGTGGACGGGGAATGGAGTAAAGCTCCCAAACCAGTGCTTGAAGCTGATCTCAGTAAACCCATCCTTCCTGTAGTTTAACCGCATAAGCCAAAACCATGGATAAAGACATGAAGTTTTTAAGGGTCTTTGAGCCAGTGTTATTCAGGAAAAAAGATGCTCCCTTTCTGATTGTACCTCTTAACAGATCAGTAGCTATGCTTAGTAAAACAGGCCTCTTGTATAGTCAGCAGAATTCTATCACAAAACCTTCCATGGTGGGCACTACGGTTCACACTAGTAATCTGGAATGTTGTCTTCCAGCATAGCAGTCTGGGCTTGTGCAGGTGGGAACCTGGTACCTCAGGGATGGTGACTCAGAATGAATCTGCTCTGTGGCCTTATGAGCACTCACTGTCCATGAGTTTTTCACCTCGTTATTACACATAATTCTGTACATCAATCCTCCCACTCTTTTCTTCCCCGGGACCCGTGCAAGTGCCTTACTGAACAGTGTCTGCGGTGCCTGGAGAGGGGAGAGTTGTGGTCTTTCCTGGCCTTTGTCTCACCACCTGGCAGTGATGATCATCTAGCTCTCCTCAAAGTTGGCCTTACTCTAAATCCTTAAGGAAAACCCACCGAAACTCTGAAACCACTCAACGAAACAGAACAACATAGGGCTTCAGACTTTATAGGGAAAGGAAGAGTGTGTAGACATGAACACCCTCTCCCTCAGGCTACCTCTTCAAAGCAATTCTTCCATCTCTTAATTCATTACAGGAAAATGGGCATCGTAGCTTGTCTAATCTATTAGACCCTTTCTCCTGGGACTGCAGCACCTAGAAAACATGTCTCACGTCAACACTGTATTATAGCAGAAGCTCATGATTTTGTCCATTTAGCTGATACATAGAATGACCTTGTCCTAAATCCCCAAATGCATTACTTTTCCAGCCCACTGCAGTATAAGACATGTCGGTAGCTGTAAGGAAATGGCTGCATCCTGAAGTTCTTGGTGGGCATTCACCAACATTTACTGGGGCGTCTCTCTTCTTCTAAGTTAAAGGCAACTTCACATTGTTTCATAATGACCATTCGACCATGGTCATTATTATTTTCCAGTTTCCTTTTTCTCCTTCTGCATCCTTCCCAATGTGAACTGTGCTTTGTGGTGGGCAGTATAGGAGAGTGTGTGGGTGGATTTCCCTAGAGAATAATCAGGCAGGGGGTGGGGGAGGGATGAAAGAGCAAAGAGCAATCCGGGGTGCGTAACCTCTTGCTGAACCTCCTGTGCAGCAGTACTGGCTCGACACAACATTGAGAACCCAGCGCCTTGGGACCATCACTCCCACTTTTGGGAAGAGTGGAACAAAAGGGGAGTGATTAAGCCTATGTCACATACAAAGTTACTTCTGACATTGCCAGTTGCTAGGCCACATCACCTGTCTGACAGGCATCTATAACGTTTCCTTCCTTCATATGTTTACGTGTGTGAGGGCCAAGAGATATTAGAGATGGCACTTACCTCTTTATCATCATGACGTCTTCGAATGAATTCTTCTGTGGATTCCAAGTAATCAGCGGGTATAAAATGTCTTGGTGATTCTGAATCTTCAAAACAACAAAGTAGAATTAAAACAGGCAAAGATTTAGTGGGAAACCAGACTGGGAAAAGATTTCACCTTTCATCCCTTCTAAATTTCAGGTTTTTACAATTGTTGAGACCAATGATCAACAATCAAATTCTGAAGGAAAACAAAACAAAACAAGTTCTCCCCACGTTTTGGACTTACTTGTGAACTAGCATAATACAAAGAAAACTCATTAGAAGGCAAAAGGTAAGCAGAGAGGACCTCTGAAAACTGTCCCTGCCAAGAGGCGTGCAGGATCTCACAGGGACACACTGTACACTCACACGCACACACAGGGCCACTGAGAGAGGCTGCCCCTCAAAAAACCACGGGGTGAGTTGGGGTTGGTGCAAACTGCAAGGGGCTCAGAGGTTCAAATGAGCAAATTTCTCAGATGAGCTAAACGGCCAATTTTTCTTTCGAAACAGAGTTTGGTGGTTAGTCTAAATGACATGGGGGCTTTGTTTTTAAAGAAGTGCAGCCACTACGAGCCATGGTTAATTGCCAAGCAAAACAAACAGAAAACAAAGGGTGGACCAGAAAATGAGCACCAAGAGCACACGGGAGGAGGGGACAGAGCAAGCAAGGTGGAGAGACAGGTGAGGTGAGACTGGGCAAATACACAAAATGCCACCTCCGAGGGATGGTCCCAGTTCACTCTGTGGGTTGTTGTTTCTGTCCAGACCGCGGTCTGAGTGCGGCACAGAGTTCCCATTACTAAAGGCCCTGGGGCAGTCCTCGGGGACCATGGGTCTCTCCTGAGGGGGCTCTGAGATCCGCCTCAGCCTGGCCATGGTGTGTCTCGAAGACAAGCGTTTGGGGACCGAGGGCTTCCCCCTGGAGCGGGGCTCATCCTGATGGGGCTGACTGGGGAGGTCTGGTTTCCGGCCCAGCGGTGGGCCTGAGAAGTCTCCAGGGGAAGGTTGTCTAGAGTGGTGCTGGAGGGGCTTTTTCAACCGAAAGGGGAGGGGGCTCATCAGGTAGATGTTCCTGAGGAGCGTGCTCCTGTCCCCTCTGGGATCCAGGCGCCAGTCGGGCTGTCTGGAGGTCTGCTGCTGCTCATGCTTCCGGATGGTGGTGAAGCGGGTGTATGAGGCCGGGCAGGTGCCCTTGCACTTGTTGACGTGGTGTTTGGGGAAGTCCCCATGAATGCTGCCACTGCTGCCCTCTCTGCTGTCACTGGAGACGTTTGAGCAGTGATCGAGCTCGTCAGAGCACATGGAGAGGGGCTCCACAGGTGCCAGACCCCTGAAGCCCAAGGTGGGGTCCACCATATTGCTGCATGTTGGGGAGACGTAGACCCCTCCAGGGTTCATCCCACCCATCTCCCTGGGCCGGAGCTTGGTTGACTCCAGGAGGGACTCAGCAGAGCGGGCCGAGGTCAGGCCACTCCGGGAGAGCACAGGCGTGGGAGACTTGCTCAGCCTGCCGGACAGGTCCAGGGACGGCATGGACCTCGACCTCTGAATCAGCTGCTCAAAAGCCGTGATGCGAGAGGAGACAGTGTGCTTGGGGATGTGCTCTGGGCCCTCCTGGCTGGGGCCTAGCTCACCCCTGGCCAAGGCCAGGCTGCTCCTTTCAAAGTGGGAAGCAAGATCGCGCACGCTAGAGGAGGAGGTGGATCCCAGGAAGAGGCCAGCTCGGTTGATCTGGTGCATGTCCCGGTAGAGCATGGAGAACTGCATCCCAGCCTTTCTCGAGAGAGGGCAGGGCCTCCTGGCGCTGGTGCCATACTCCTGCAGGCTCATGGTGCTGCTGGACTTGCTGTCGTAATCCCGCCGGGAGCGCATGAGCAGGTTCTCAATGCTTCCCCCGACCTGGAGGGGGAGCCCTCTTTTGGAATCATTCAAAGAAACTGAAGTGCAAAGGTTCTCACAGCTCTGAGCCTTTTCTGATGGCAACAGGACACTCTTCTGTTCCTGCAAAAGAGCGCTGGGAGCAGAGAGCCTGGGTTTGAACTTGGAGGGAAGGATTTCCGAAATGCAGGCTTTTGCAGCGGACAGGGGTTTCTTGTGCTTACACACAGGGCCTAATGCATTGCTAGTGTTAACCGTTCGGCTATGAACTGAAGATGAAGAAATCATGTGAGCATTCCCACCTTTACGATCCACTGGAAAGCATGCAGAATAAAATAAACAGACCCATTAGGTTAAAGCTGAAAGCTGCTAAAAAAACAAAAAAAAGGAAAGGTAACATGCTCATTTGTAATAGGATTCTTTTTATTAAAAAATTTCCAGTTGATGTCCAGAAGCAAAATAATCTATGCTGCAAAGCAGGTGCAAAGATGCAACGAAAAAATGGCCACCTTGCTAGAGTCAGGAAGGGCTAAAGCTCAGCTAATTTCTAAGAAAAGGGAATCAGAACAAAAAAATAAGAGAGAGAGAGAGAGAGATGTTTCAGAGAGAGCAAGGTTGGGGTTTACAGGAAGGGAAACTATTAACACCAGAAAGAAAAATGGCCGGTGAGAAACTAGCGGAAGGGACATAAGAAGGCTCGAAAGCCTGGAAGTGGACCTGAACAAGGCAGAAGTTATCCCAGTAGCTGGAGGTTCACCCACTGCCAACACCCCGATAACAGTGTGGCTAGGAGGCACCCCGATTATGGTAGACAGACGAGAGGCCTGAGGCTTCACTCAGTTACCTTTGGTGGAGGCCGAGCTGGAGGGTCGCTTGAGCCCACTGAGGCCCTGGAGAGGGATGTCTCCACCTTCCAAGACGCTTTTATAAATCTGCCTCTCGTTCTCCAAGCTCCCGAGGTCCCCGGGAGCCCCATCTGATTCCCTCTTCACTGCGTGGAAGTTGGAAGAATATATACTAAGAACAATGTAATTTTAAAGGAAAGAGGGAAGAGGGAAAAAAAAAAGAACAGATGTTAGTATTTTTAACATTTTTCTAAAATGCACATTTCCAGCTAAGGATAAGAAAGACACTTTCTAGCTAATCAAGCACCACCCTTTCTAAAGGACATTTTTATTTAGACATGGAGCTAGACAGACAAGGCTGGCCCAGGGTGCCCTTAAATGCTCAGGAATCATTTCCAAACAGCAAATGTGCCCTGACTGAGATGACTGCGCTTGTGCTTTCAAAGAATAACTGAGAAATGCTGCTGGGGGAGTGAGGGCAGGAGATGAGACTAGGAGGGGGGTGGGGGAGGAGGAGGGGTGCAGGGTTGGGCGGGGATGGTGGGGGGAGTGTGCCCAGGGGCTGCACACAAGATGGGGCAGTCAAGGGCATAAGGGGGGCCTCCAACATGTCGCCAGCCAGTGTTGGTGACTTCAAGTCCATCACTTGGATTATTTTTCTCAGCTACTTTTCTTCGGCTGATGGAGCATTAAAATCAACCACGAAAAGAGGAAACCCAGCTGTCCTGAGTCTCCAGGAAAATCAGCCACCAAGTGAAAAAGGAACCTGGGATTCTCTGTGCTTTTATTATGCTAGCCACATTTTGCACCCACGTCTTTCAAAATGTATATTCAGAACGTGATGACACGTATATCCTTCTTTCACTGATCTACCTTTCATTTATTTTTATCTCGTTGAAGTTCCAGGTATTTTTGCAAGTTACCACAAATCCTTTTTGGAATGAGGTGGGGCACAGAAAAAATTAAGAGCACGTATTCAATGAACCCCGCCCTTCCCCTAACCCGTTTTCTGTGCCCTCACGTACAGCCACCCTGACACAGGGACACACAGTCACTCAGACAGGGGAAGGGCTCTTCCGCGCAAAAGCACTCAGGCTTCTGCGAGCCTGCTTCTCAAGGCTACTGAATTCAGTTTGCTGGGATCAATATAGATTTCTCAGCTCCAAAGATGTCAACAGCTTAGTGGAATTTCCTCGTCCCCATGTTTTATCATGAATATTATCAAGTGCATAGAAAATGCGAAAGGAGTTAAAATAGAGAACTCCCACACGTTCCCCCACACTGTTCTACAAGGCACACTGGGCTGCGTCTGCTTTATCGCACATCTGCCCATCTCCGTCCCTTCACCCATCAATCACAGTGGGACTATTTTTACAGCTCATGCAGCCTCTGGGGCCCCATGGGCACAGATAATGATGGCAACAGCAACTCTACACACCACCGGGTGGGATGTCCTATGTGGGGAGCACTGTGCAAAGTGCCTGACGATCACGTTCTCTCTAACCCTCACAAGCAAACCTACTTTTTCCATTTTCAGATGAGGAGCCCCTCTGACACTGGGGCCCAGGTCTACGCAGGCGTGGCTCGGCGGAGCAGCGGGGCTACAACCCGAGCCGTGGCTCCGAGCGCCGCCCAGAGTGGACGCTCAGCCGCTGTTTTACAGAGCGTTTCCCGGTAGCTGTGGAGGCTCGTACAGCATAGCACCTGGGGCCTCAGGACCCTCCAGCTCCACGTATATCATAACCCGTCACCAATGGATGTCTGGGACAAGCGGCTGCAGAACCCAGGAGTTGGAAACAGAAAAGAGATGAAGACTCTGGTAAAACAGGCAGTGTCTCCACCTCAGGGAGGTGAAGTTCGCCTGGACCACACCACTGGTTTTAAAGGCCTTGCGTGCCCTAGTCAGGGGGTTACCCAGGCGGCTAGGGTTCCCCTGGTCCCTCCCCCTTCTCTCAGGCCTAGGTCAGGTGACCAGATGCTTTCCCCCTTTCCTCAGCCAAGACAGAGTACTGGGAATCTAAGAGAGAAGAAAACCAACCCCCAAAGATGAAAACATAAAAGCAGGCGGATGAAGTGTGTCTATAGAGCAGCCTCCAGGGTGCGTCTCAGAGAGGAGAAACCTCCCGGCCGGCCAGGAGGGGGCGTCTCCCTCCTCAGGCTGTGCCCTGATTTTTAAGAGCCCACTTGACTACGGGGTCTACGAGGACACTCAGTAAATATTTGTTGAAGGAGTGAAAGGTCACATTTTCTGAAAGTCAAACTCACACACATTATCTGATTAAGGCTGTGTTTTGATTTGTGGAATTATGTATTTAGAAACTCTTCCACACACATATAAGAACTGTGCCATGTTTACTGAGGGCTCTGAGCTCCTGAGGTCAGTGGCCACAGAGTCATCAGAACAGCGGGGAGAAGAGGACTGCAGGGACTCGGGGTGGCCCAGACCCAGGTTGGCCGTCCTTCCTGGTGTCCAGGCCCCTGCCTGGGTGGCCTATTCCTACCTCTAGAGACAAAAAGCCTTGGCTCTCCCAGGCTTGGAGGCCAGGCCTAGGGACAAGGCCCGCCACCCACATAGCTTAGGGCTCTCCTGCTTCTGCCTGCAGGGACATTCGTAGATGTCCCCAGTTCTGACTGACAAAAGCCATCAATTCTAGTTAGGGGGCTGGAGGATCCCTAACAGTGACTTGCAAGATTGTGGCACTCCATGGCAGTTTAAATAAATGTAAGCTCATCTAAACTGGCTTTCCTTAGAACTTGCTAATTAAAAATAAATCTTTCTCTTCCCTACACGGGCCTTCCACAGTCCACCCTCTTCTTTTTGGTTGCGTTTTCTGGTCTTGTCCTTCAGCTTGACCTCGTGTTTCTCCTTCTTGTACATCCCAACCACAAAAAGATCCGTGTGTGGATGTGTTTTAGTCTTCCGACCAACAGCTGTAATGACTGAGGGTGCTTTTGTGAGGGGGGAGTCTCCAAAGCCCTGGTTTGGGGAGACCAGACCTCACTCAGCACTGAGTGACTCTGACAGTGGCTTCTGTCCTGCTGTCCTTTCAACTGCCTCAGCCTCGGGCAGGACATCCAACCAGTCTGCCCTGGCTCCTCCTAATTTCTCGGCCATAATTCGGCTGCTGACCTCACCTCCTCTCCCTCCTCAGCTGTCAGAACTCACCCCCCCCAACAGCCCCCCCCCCACTTTCTGGCTTTATTCCACCCATTATCACCATTTTTTTCCTGCTTCCCCACCAGAACGACAAACTAGCCCTCAGGAAGCCTCTCAGATTGGATTTGCTATGGCCAATTGTTTTCTTTCTGATACCAAAGCCAACATGCTTTTTCCAGATGTGGGGCACTTTGCAACTTGTTTAAAAACACTATCTAAAAGGCCTGGTACAGTGTTTTGTTTGTTTGTTTTACAATAAATGTATCCTTTTCATTGGCTCTCCTAATCAGAAAGGCAGACATCCACTGCACCAAAGGGGGAAACTGAGGACCAGAGTGGAGAAGGCATTTGTCATTGGTCACAGAGCTGTTGGGTGTTTGGTGTGTTCAAATAGATCAGAGAGGATGAGATAAGTGGCCTCAGGCCGACTTGAGAAAGACACTGATTACTTAACAGAACATGTCAAGTTCAGAAGCTCAGCTCTCAGCAGCTCTGGCTGAGGAAGAGCAAGCCAGGAGGAGACAGGGAAGAGAACTTACCCCCTGGCCAAGATGCAGAGCTGGCTGCGGAGTTTCAAGGGGATTCAACAAAAACACACTCACTCGAAGAATCAAGTGAGAGAACAGAGCAATCATTTTAGGGCCAAATGTTCCCAGTTGTGCTGACTGGAGGCTCTGGAAGAGGCGGGCAGGGTCCTGGCAGCTGGGATTCCAGCCAGACTCCAACAAGGAATGCGGGTCAGCCGAGGCAAAGCTGCTCCTTTTAAAGACTGGGAATCAGTCGGTTTCTCTCAGCCTCCACTCCCTTCATCTGCAAAACCACTAGGTGTTGGGAGATTGTCCTAAATGTTCACCTTCCAACCTGTTATCTATGGAGACCTTTCTGCTGGGCTCTAGACACATACATTTAACTGCCTTCTAGGCAGCTCCACTTCGATGTTCCTCAGGCATCTTAAACCCGACATGTCCCAAACCAAACCCAGCTCTGTTCCCCCACCTCCCATCTCCCAAGCCAGAAAGCCCAGAAAATCAATCCCCTCCTCCCCATCCTTGCTCCCCAAACCTAGTCAATCACTAAGTCCTGCTTACCCCCTGTCCTTGACACACCTCACCTTAACCCTTCCTCCCCCGCCTCCTGGTCACCACCTCACCCACTCACCCACGCCCACACCTCTTCAGTAAGCACTCCCCTCAGGCCCCCCCGGTCTCCAGCCCTGTTTCCTGCCGACCATTTACGCAAACCGCTGCCAGTGACGGTTCTAGAAACTAGCTGACTGCATCATTCCATGGCTCATTTTACTCATTTAACAAGCATTTATTGAGCACCTACTACATGTCAAACACTCTCCTGGGTGGAGAATCAACAACGGACAAACCAAAGGAATTCCAGCGTCATGGAATTTACTGTTCAAAACCATTGGTGTTTTCAGGAAGAAACTAAAAAGCAATTGTGGCTATGGGCGGGGGGTGGGGGTGCTCTAGGCAATCTGGAGAGTGCAGCTGCATTGTCTAACCTTTTGTACCACATGAAAAAAAGTTTCTTTTTCTACTTGTAATCAAGTAGAAAATATCATGTTGTTGTTATTCATGTTTTATTTGCTGCTCCTCTATAAAGCCCACCTTTCCTCCTCCACAAAACAGAGGCGCTCATTCCCCCTGGGGTCCCACCATCAGCGGTGCAGCTCTTGATTCTGACCGTTATTTACAAGTCGGTCTCCCCACTACATTCGAATTTTTCCCTTGGGGTCAGGAAGTTTATCTGAGTAATCTGTGTGTGACTGGTGCCTAGCCCCGTTGTTCAGTAAATACCAGTAGAATAAAGGATTCCATGAAATTAAATGTCTACATGCACATAGATTTATGACATATTTTTAAGCCTTGGGAAGTTTCTAATGTTTCATCAAGTTCTTCAAGTAATGAGTTGTGTTTTGAGCTTCAGTTAGATTAAAGGGAAAAGTGTTTTTTTCTAGTGTACAGTTACCACTTAGGAAAATAGTGGCTTCTTGGGTGCCACCTGCTGGCCACATAGAGTAAAGCTCTTTGGTTAGGCAAAACATGTATTAGTGCTGATCAATACTAAGTAATGGTGAAAATGAGTAGGCTGCACTGTTGATTTGCAGGCCTGGTTAACACTACAGAAGTAAAACATTGGACATATACTGTGATCACAACTATAAAAATGTATTATTTGAGAGGAAGGACTGGTAGTTATATTAGGACATTAGGACAAAGGGTGAATTTCCTCCTTGCTGTTCCCACATTCTTCTGATAGTCATTCACAATCCCTCTTTCTTCAGTCCTTAGGTTACATCAAATCTCACCAGTGCTCTTTTCTACGGTTCATTCCTGTCTGAGAGAAAGGGGCCAGATTCAGTCCACAAGTTGCCTGCCTGGGTGCTGAGCAAGTTGGATTCTAGTTAATTAGACCTGTAGATGCCTTCATTTATCCAGCAAACGTTATCGTGCACTTCCCGATGTGTCAGGCACAGCACTCAAGCTGGCTCCTCACCAATTCCAAATGCAGAAAAAACTCATTCGAACAAACTGGGAGAAAACCAAGCTCGAATTACTGATAAATCCCCAAATGGTAGAACAGCAGGAGGAAAAAATATCTCCTCTATTCCTGCCAAATATTTCACGTGAGCTAAGCTAAGGCTGAAAAAACAGAGCCCTTTGGGACCTGTTTCGATTGCGTAAACAAGAGTGCTTGGTCAATTAAAACATCAAATACCTTCATGTGCACAAATACTTAGTCTGACTGCAATTTGCTCTTTTAAGCAGCATGCCTTAGTCCCCCTCTATCCTGCCAACACAATGGCATGAATAGTGGCCTAAATTGCCTTTTTTTCAGTCACTCAAAAGACAATCAATTGCAGCCTGCTTTGTGTTAATTTATTACGCAATTTTGAATCAGTACAGTGCAGATGAGAGAGTACTGCTGACACCAGTCCCCTGCCCGAGAAGTTCGGGGGGGCTGGTCTGATAGGATTAGGACAGTTCTGACACACACCCCCTGTGGCACCTTGGGCATTGCACTGCCTACTTCCTCACGCCTCCAATGAGGATTAAAAATAACGTCTGATTCTGGAATGTGGAGAGGACTAAGTGGGGTGAATCACATAACCAGCTAAGCATAGGGCCTGGGACCCAGTGAATGCTGAATAAATCATTAAAGTCACCACTTCATTCAAGAGCTGTGTGCCTGACTCTGACAGCCCAGGGACATCGCTTTCTTTGCTTTTAATCCATATAGTCTACTTCAATCACTTGCTACTTTGCCTTCTTATTTACTAGCATTCATTTTGTGTGTGTGTTTTACACGCCCCCCCCCAAACTGTTAAACAACTATTTCATATGTTCCTATTATAATACCTAGCATAGTGCCTCAGATCCAGCAGAGCTAAGGAATTCAATGAGCTGGCCACCTGCAACCGGTGCATTTTTTGTCCTGGGCATTTCAGGGAGATGGGGGTGAGGAGGCAGAGGGGAGAGACCAGGCAGCAGGACTAATTTGATACAATCCTGGAAATGCCAGGCACTGGGCAGTCAGGACCGAAAAAGTGTCAAGCTTTGTCACTGACAAACAGGTGACCTCAAGGACCAGGGAGAGTTTGCTTGGAGCCTTGGGTTGAAGAAGCCCTTTATCTACAGACAGCCTAAGGTCGTCTGGTGGGCTTTGCCCCTGACAGCACATCTCTGGGACCTTAGAAGGCCTGTGACCTGTCATCCTTGGAGCTGAGGGCATAGTTCAACTAGCTCCTTAACACAGAGTAAGCCTCAGAGCCCCAAGTCAGGGGAGAAGGGGGCAGTCCTGATGATACAGCTGAACTTCAGTTCTCTCTGTCGTACTTCATTCAAGAGCTGTGTGCCTGACTCTGACAGCCCATGGGCATCACTTTCTTTGCTTTTAATCCGTATAGTCTGCTTCAATAATGTGGTGCAGCCTGAGCACCAACCCCACAGTGAGTGCAGAGACTTTACACTCGACCTTCTCCAGATGGAACCATCCTTTCCAATAGAAGCTGTCCCCCTAGCCGCTGTCCTAACACATCATCTCGACTACATCTGACACTCTGGGGTACATTGATCAAAATCATTAATAAACATATTTATAGAAGAAATACTCACAGAATAGATCTGGTTAGGGATTTGGTCACTACCCTAAAAGGCTCAAGGTGTTTTCCCAATTTTCCAGTGAACTCCTCCAGTCCCAGCTGATTGACATTCCAATGAAACTACTCTTGCAAAATGCTCAAGTGACCACAAAGTTTGCCACAAATCCACATCAACTCAGCACCAGGTCAAGTCAGGCTTCCATCTGAGCAGGTGAATTTTGCTCAGTGTGGATCTGCCCAACCCAAATGAGCAGGTAATAGTTGTGCCTCCCTTCCTGCTGCACTTTGAAGAATAAGCCACAGATGCAATGGCGGTAAGATGAGGAGCTGCTCCGACCACAGCAAACTCCCAGATCCGTGGGGTGCACCAGGCATGGTGGAGATGCAGTCCTTGTCCTCAGGAGTTTATGATTTATTAGCAGTTATAAAAACACAGAAACATAATCCAGGGACACAACAAAAGTCGGTGTCACAAGAGGTATTAACATGAGATTGGGTACAGACAGGCTCAGTTAGGGTCTCCTTGGACAAGCTAAAATGCTTGTCATTTACCGTGTGTGCAGGGTGGGGCAGGCAGCACTGAACCACTTTCAGCTGGGGCAGCAGCTGTGTGGCAAAGCTCTGAGACAGAATCTGGTAGAGAATGCGGGGGGTTAGGGGGTAGTTTGGGGGATGATGTGGAGGAAAGGATGCAGGATGGTTTCGGGAAGGTTGCCCTGTGAAAACGTGAGGTGTGCGCACGCCACCCAGGGGGAATCCTGAGAACTGGTATGGGGAAGTAAAGCCACATCTCTGAGAGTCAGACCAGCGAGCCCCCTCGGCCCCTCCTGTCCCTGTGACAGGTCCTTACACATTCACCCGCCTCCTCCCCACAAGAATCAGCAAATGAGGTAAACTTTGATCCTAAACTCAGGCTGATACACTCACATTCTAAAGGTCAAGATGACAACTCAGGAAAACCTGTCAAAGTTAACATGAAACATCACAAAATTAATTTGGAAGAAGAGGAGAACACAGAAGAAAAAAATCGAAGACCAGAATTGAATTGCTACTTATCACCAAATCATGCACCATTCAAAGCCACTGCACTGCTTCAAATACAACACACTTGGGTCCAACACACCGGCTCCTTCCCGTTTCTGACATCTCACACATTCGGTCACGATCATGTAAACAAAATGGCAACTTACTATCCAGGAGGCTCTGAAGAAATTTCCGGAGTGGGGCTGACTGCTGAGCTCTGTAAATGTCAAAAAAAAGAGAGAGAGAGAGAACATGATTTATTTTGACTCCGATGTTTCAAGCCAAGGGGAGAAAGAGAAGTCCCTTCTCTTTGCTAACTTAGACAGGGACCCCTGGGAGAAGGGGAGCCCGGCAAGAAGGGACTCAGTGCTGGTGGGGGTGGTGCCTTTTCCTTGGGAGGAGGCTTTCTGGGGAAGGGGGTGTTCTCGTTGTCTCTGGTCTTTTGTCCCCCAGCGGCTGCAGCCAAGGCTCTCTGGGTGGGTTAGGAGATGGCCTCCTCGATTGCTTGTACTTTCAGTCATGGGCCCACTGGGTGGAGGGGCCCACTGGGTGGAGGGGCCCACCATTTGGCTGGCATGCATTAGCGGCATGGACAGCACACCCTACGCCAGTGCACCCCAACCTTCAGACACAGCTGCCAACCCACCAGACTCCTTCATGCACCCCAGATGCCGCATCCAGAGAGAGCCACCCAAAACTTCAGGTACAGAATACACTGGGTTTGGACCATTTGTTTGCCCCTGCAGATTTAGAAGTGTGAAAAGGGGGGAAATGCAGTTGTACAAAAGCTATTAATGACCATCTCAGCCTTGGTGGGGAACATTTCATGGGATTACATGCCACTATGCAAAAGGAAGAAAACAACTGAGAACTACATGCAGAGAAAAAGCAACATAATTGTGTAGCTTAGGGATTCTGTTGTCTTGTAGAGAAGAATGCAAAGGGTTCAATATACGTGCACTTAAAAACAGTGTGGTGGTTGAAAAAATCAGTGAAAAAGTTAACTTTTAAAGGTACTTCTATCTCTGATGATGACCATTACAAGGAAAACAAAGTATCTGGGGGAGAGAAATTTGAGGCAAGGAGAGAAAGAGAAACACCAGGAACAAGGAAAGGGAGAGATGGAAAGAGGGAGGTGACAGGAGAGAGGTGGCCTTTGTCAGGAGCTCAGCCGCCCGGCCCCCTTCCTGCTGGGTCCTGTCATTTCTGAGGGCACCTCTGCCTCAGGAGGACAGCGCCCTCTGTTCCCCATTACTCCTCAGAGGAGGGGCCACTCCTACCTCCACATTCATCCACCCAGCCCTTTGCCAGCCTGGTCTCTCCTGCCTACCCTCTCTCCCTGAATCTGACCTTTGACATCTGCCCCATTCTGGGTCTTCGCCCACCTCTGTGGACGATATCCAGGTTTCCATGTTGAAAAACTTTTGCACAACCCTGCCGAGTCCTCTGGGAACACCCCTGCCTTCCTTCTATGACCACGAGTTTTCAATTGGTGCCGTACCCCTGTGGGTTCTGCTGGTTCTTCACCACATACTCCAGCTGCCATCCACACTCACCCAGCAACCTCCAAAGTGTTTTGAAACCTCTTGGTTATCAAACTCATTGACCTTTCCTCAGAGTCTGCTTTTGGGACCTCTCTGGAGCCCTGGGTTGTTCTCCCCCACTTGTTTTCCCTCCCACACCTCAGAACTGTTCTCTGCCTGGCCCTCCCCATTTCCTCTGGTTCCTTCATCAACATCCCTCAGTAGTTGCTGGTCTTTCATCCTTTCGCTGAACCTTTCTTTTACCCCTGGGTCTGGCGTCCTCATCCCCTGCAGGATGCCAGCCGCCGCTTCTCTGCTGGAGACTCTGATGGGCTTTGTAAGCCCCTGCCTCTCCCATGAGACCCAGTTTTATGTGTTCAGCTGTCTACCAGATATTCCCTACGTGATACCCAACCAAATCCTCAAAAATAAATGACCTGAAACCAAATCCTTCATCTCACCTCTGCACTGACTTTTCTCCCCATCTTTCTTCTGTGACCTACAATGTGTCCCCATTGTTCCAGCTGCCTGGACAGGGAGCATTGCTTTGTTTCCCACCCCATTCTTTGTTTCTCACACCAATTAATTAGCCAGTTCCTTGCCATTTCCTCTGCTCTCACACGCCCCACCGCCCTCATGCCCTGCTGCTGAGGGTGGGTTCTCACCATTACCCTCCTCCTTATCCTCTCAGCCCCCACCTGGATGGCCTTCCTCCGATTCAGCATTTCTAAGTGCTGACACTACCCTTCCTGAAACACTCTGGAATTAAATCATTGGTCCTTGGACAACATCAATAATTTTCTTAATCATCTTTTCTGAGTCTCTGTAATCCAGGGTCAACCCTGTTTCCCAAACCTATGTCCCCACTATGACCACCTCAAATGTTCTATTACAGCTGAATCTTACTCCATTCCGAGAACACATCCTCAACACGTTCACGCCTGTGCTCCTTACCGGGCCTCCAGTGGCCACGCCTGCTGTCACCTCGTACCCGCATTCCACCCTCTGGGATCTCAGCTCCCTCTCTGAGAGTCTGCTCAGACTTCACATAAGACATCCCTCCCTTCTGGCACTTACAGCCCCTCCCATGCACTTAGCTCTTAGCAAGCACTGCTGTGTGCTGCTGGCACTCTTTTGTTTAAGAGTGTGACTCAGCTGTCATGTTCCTGAAGCAAAGCCCACTTTCTGGTGCTGAATTAGAACTTCCATCAGCATATCTCATATGTATTAGGGACTAATGGGCAGCAGTTAACTGAACCGATGGGAAGGTGATTCATTTATGTATCAAACTCTTTGTGCCCATCTTGCCCCGGGGAAGGAGGCCAGGTACTGGAAGACATCTCGGCCCTCAGGGAATCGCAGTGAGGTCGCTTCTCTAGTGGCTGTCCATCCTCACAGGTGTTACAGAACCACTCATTATCTGGACTTTCAGTCCCCTGCCCTGTCCCAACTCACTTTAGGATATACCTGCAGCCACAGCTGTCAAATGCAGAACTAACGCAGACCTTCAACCCCACGGTGGCTCCACCCTGGCTGGGAACAGCCCTCTGCCCCCGCCTGCGACATCTCTGTCTCAGCTGCATGCACCGTGGCTCAGATGTTGTGCCTCCCCGCAGTTCTGAAGGGACCCAGGGCCTAACGCTGGCCCCCTGGCTTCCTCATCCTTCACTGACTCTGGCTTCTGAAGCCCAACTCCCCCAATCTGTTAGTGGTTCCCTGGCCTCTATTCCAGGCTCCCACATCCCAGTGCTGCTGTAACCCCTGCTTTCCTTACCCTGGCCTTGGGTTACATCTGGCACTCAGATGACTTTTGGTACCCAAGTCACTCATGCTGGTGGTCTGACCCTCCTTCCTTGTCTTAGTTCTGAAGTTGACCACGATCTGCTCACAATTTCCACTTTTCCTGCCGCAGTCTTGGGGTCTTCCCAGCCTCATTAGCAGTGTCCACATTCCTTTGTATTTTCTGTAAAGACCCCCTTTCCTTGTAAGGGCCTCTCTTGTTTTGTCAGGGAGCCCCAGGAGCAGTTCTGCAAACACCGGGCTGTTTTTCTTCCCCCCGGGAACCCATTTACCTTGGACTCACTCTCTTTCTGACCTATCCCTTAATAAACCACATTTTGACATAGCTCCATTTAAAAACATCAGTGCCGGTTGAGTTTCAAACGCTTGTTTGTGGCCAGGCAGTCTGGCCTCTGGGGTGCATTTTCTCACTGAGAACTTTCTGACCTTTTAAATCACAAATATGACTGCTCTGACAATGCTGTGCACATAAGAGGCACTCAACACACACTGCTACACTCTTACAATGACCTCCCGGGGCTGCAATAATGACAATGGCCAGATAATGGCTCCCTGAAAATTCAGAGAAGGCATTCCCAGGAGAAAGAAGGGAAGTTAGAGGGTCACCCCTGAAAGCAGAGGAAGAGGAGGAGCAGTTTAAATCACCAGCCACCCATGAGTATGTGGAAAAACCCCTTTAAGGAAGATGCCAAGCTCAAAAGAAACCCAAGCAAAAATGCAGGAGGGGAAAGGAATGCAAAGCGGGAGCCAGGAAGCCATGCAGCTTTAACGTAACCAGCGTAACTACTCCTCACCTTCCCTGCAGCAAACACTGCAGAGCTGAGGAGACAGAACAGAGCTGGGAAAGGGACTGACGGCATGAGAAAAACTCAGAAATACCTGTGACAGGTTTGCACTGGGTGCTTTATTAAGCGTCTCCATTTTTTCTAAATCTGCCTCTAACTCTGTTTGGCAGAGGTTGAGATCTTTTTCTAGGTTAGTCTGGTTCAAGAAAGAAAAGATGGGAAAGAACGTTTTAGTTTAGAGGAAAGGCAGAGAGAATGGCAGGTTAAGTTTGAAAAATGAACTTTTTAGTGTTGTATTTCAATAAGGCAGAGGTGGCATGGTTAAAACACAAGAGCTCACTGGAAGTTACGTAAAGCCATGAGGACAGAGAATGCAGCATTAGGCACAGAAAATCTACATCCTGAAATAACCTGAGATTCAAAACTCTATTCTACTTCCTAAAGAGAACTATAAATTCAACAAAAACCTACCTTTAAGGAAATACCTATTTTCTCTCTTTTCAGAGTAGGGTGACTGTGACAAATACTACATGTCAGAAGAGTAAGTCATTGCTTAAAAAAAAAAAAAGCAAACGTCTAACCATTAGTACAAGTCTTAGAGACTGTTAAATAATCACCAAGCCAAAAAAAAGTTATCAATTTAAAGTAAAAGTGATTTAAGGAAATAAAAGAAAACCCCACAGCACACTCACACTAACCAGGCTAGAGAACACACACACAGCCCACGGAGGAGGCGCGAATTACCTTTCTATCCTCTCTAGGAAGGATAGAGCAGTCTCCAGGAGTATAATCCCATATCTTTTTGGGAGGCTGATGGGAAGCAGAGGAGGAAATGAAGAAATGAGCATAAAGACATAAAGACAAACACGGAGACTGGCTCAAACCAAGAGGGGCACACGGGGGAGCTGCCGACACAGAGAGGGGGACCAAAAGCGACGGGGTGGGCCCTGGGTGGGACGCTCGTTTCTAGGTCTCTGTCTCAAGAGTAAATCTTTGTTGGAGTCCAAATATTGAAAACTTAAAAGAAGACACAAAGAAAAATAAATAAATAAAAGCATTAACACTAACTTACACTGAAACAGAAACTTTAAAATTCCTTTTTGTTCCTTTCGAACTGAGATTGACACTGAGATCGACACTGAGCTCCCACATTTCCGAACCACTCTTCTCCACTGTAAACTCCATGCTTTGGTAATAAACGTGTGAATTTGGAGATCTAGCCAGTGGAGGATAAACTGCACTGCATGCATTGTGTGTGCTTGGTGGCAACGATACCCACACATACAAGGGGTGTCGAATTTTGCGCTATGTATCTAGACAATTTTTAAAATCTTTCACTGTTTACTCAACTTTGTTAACATGCTAGTGGCAGAGCCGTGCCTTCCATATGCCTCAGAGAACAGAGTTTATACCATGAATTTAAATAGCGAACTGTAAGGTTATCTTTGTTTTTCTCCTTTAACTCTTCAAGATAGAATTGGGTGCATTCCTACAACAGAAATCTGCCAGAATTGCTGTAAATTTAGTGAGGGAGGGGTTCGAAGGGTAGGACACGTGGAAGTTACGAGCCAATTCTAATTCTCCTCCTCCCCCGTCCATCTTGCATGGCCTATTTAGACTTGAAATTTCCTAAACAGTGACCTCAGAGGCGATGGGATCATTAATAGCTCCTGGAATTTTGTGAAAATTTCATTATAACCAACTATGGAAACATTCAAATTGGTTTACATTGTGACATTTTGCCCTGAGCTTACTTATAAAAATCACATCAATTTCTGTAGAAATTAGGGGGGCGGGGAGGCTAGCACTCTGGCTCTTTGTAATGAATTTGCAAATGAAAAGTAATCTGATTTCAAGGTGCATTCACCACTGACAGCACCAGGCCAGTGATGTGACCTCTGAGTCTATAAAGTGCTGTTAACAACCGTCATTCTTCTTCAAGCACTTTGTACACATCACAGATGGTTCACATGGGGAAGCAGATGTTCTAAAGCCACTGATGGCATTCCTACTCATTTCTTTACTGGGGAAAAAAAGACAGTGCTTACAAATTAAATTGGTTTTAAATAACCTTCCCCAAAATGGTCCCTGGTGTCTTGAATGATTTGATACTCTACAACAACCTATTGGAGCTAAAAGGTATTACAGCCAGGATCTTGCTAAAATTTCAGCTTGTTCGAGGTGGCTTTCAGTGAAGGAGATGAAGAGGCAGGGAGGCTAGGGTGAATGTCTAGTGTCTAAGTTCTGGCAGGCTCTCCTGTCTCAGGGGAGAAGGGTCCTGCGCTGGTAGGAAATAAACAGTGGAAAGGATGATCCACAGGCGTTGGTAGGAGTTTTAATTTCACTCTGCTTCTGAATGACTGAAAACATTCTAAAACAACTTTCATGGTTTATGCCACTTTTTATTTATGTCTCTTACCCTTTTATGGCCCACAGTGCCCGGGACAGGAGAGAAGTCAAAAGAAGAACAATGTTCTCCCTACCACACCTTCTCACCAAATGCTGGGAGTAACGTCCAGTCATTCGACTTGGTTCAACTAGGAACAAGTCAACCCCTAGAATGCCTTAGGCTGTAGGGAATCGTTCACTGCAACACAACACTGCTCCTCAGGATAGACATTATGTTATTTTGGTAAGTCTTCAAAGCATTATCTTTTATTACTTTAAAAGACTGACAGAGAGGAGGGTGAGAGGTAGAGGAGGCCTACTATATGGTGGCAGAAGATGGTTTGACTTTGGGTGGTAGGAACACAGTGCAATATACCGATCTACTACCATAGAAATGTGTGTTTGAAACCCATTTGACCCTGTATTAACTAATGTCACCCCAGTAAATTTAATAAAAATTTCAAAGACTATGAAAGACCTACACAAAAAAGTAGCAGTCCCATTTAAGAAGGACTCTGAGGTTTATGCCAGCAATACTCATGGCTTTAGAAAAAGTGTCATTTCTGGAAAAGCACTCTTTAAATCATGAAGAGGCAGTTAGAACAATAGGGGAGGGATACAAATTACGGTGAGGCCCCGATGTCCAGATGGGCTGTGTTCCCAACATTTGTGTGGATTGGCTGTGTGGTGTTCAGACCAGTTTCCAGTAGAAACAGTATTAACTTACTAAGCTCTCCACTGAGCCTATTTAATGTATGCTGGGACTGAAGTACTGCCTACTGCTGACAAAAATAGAATTATTTGCAATGACAGATTTAGTAAAACAAGCCAATCACAATTCATTAGAAAAAACTGTGTCATAATGTTTCCTAAAAGCTAATATTTAAGATAGAACTAATTTAGTTACTTGGCCAATGAGGACACAGCTAGAAACTGTGGATTCTGAACAGGACTTGAAAAATCAATGGCACAAACTTTTGCTTATACATAATTTAAAGCTAATAGCTTTTGTTCTCCTGATGGAAATTTAGAATTATTGTATATACCAATCTTGGTCTTTTGGGGGGAAGAGGGGAGGAACTATATATCAAAAGGTTTTTCTGAGATATTTGAACAGGTTTTAAGAAAAAGAAGAAAAGGAGAAGGGTTAGAATACTATTAAATATTTGCATGTGGAAAAGATTGCCTGAGGTCGACCCCATGGATGTCTGAAAGGCAGACAGCAGAGAAAAAAGGGAGAGAAAGGAGGAGTGAGGTGTGCATCAAACTTTGGGAAGGGGGAGTTGGTGCACTCTTTGGGTTAGACGCTTCCCTGTCCACGGATCACTAGGTGGCGCTGTTCCCCCAGGACAGCTTAGCTGCCATTATTAGGACACAGTGTCTAAGGAGGGGGCCAGGTGGGAGGAATGTCTGTTGCTACAGGCAGGAGGTTTGCAAGTTAGGTGCTTCTAACTCAGAATGCGTGAACTTTGAAACAAAGCTCAGCATTGCTAAATCAGTTTAGTAGTTCCAGACACCAGTTTAATTTGCCTTTGCCTTCATCTTAACAAAAATACACACCATGGAATTTAACATTTTACTAAACTGTAAAGTTAATTCCTGCCTGAAGATAAAACTTTCATACCAAACCACAGTAATTCAAATACTGGATTCAATGCTTAAAGTCTCATACAAACATCTAATAAAAATATTCTATTTTTATTCATTTAATCCTTCTACCTGTAAATTCTTTTTCCAGATGTAATAATTAAGATGTAAAGTAACTGGAATTTTAAAGTCAGTTTCCAGTCATTTCCAGTGGAAAAACGAGCTCAATTCTCCCTTCTGTTTGATACTAAGAAAATCCTCCTTTAATGGCCAAAAATCAATATTGACCAAAGCCAACTCAGACACACCAGGGGGAGGCTGCAGAATATTATTAAGCTGAACACTAAATTTGCTAGAATTCCTAGCTTTAATTTCAAATTTTGGGAACTATTATCCTAACTCACAGAGATCACTCCCTAAAAGTTGCCTGAAATGGGGTCGTATTAGCGGGTCAGATCTGCACGGAGAGACCTTTGTGGCTGGCTTTGGCACTTGCACCTGTGCCTTTAAAAGTTCGATCTAACACGTGACAGTGCTGGTCTGCTCAGTGGGCAATGCATGTTCCTGCTTGCCTTCAGGATGCCAAGAAGACTTTGGTCAAAGAACTAAACCAACAGCCAATACAATGCCATCCACAGGCAGGTGATATTTGTTGCTAGTGGTGGGAGGTCCTAAGACAAGCAAGGATTTAGTCGTGTTTCTCTGGGATCTCTGGCAAGAAATACTTGCAGGTACAGTCCTTTCTTGATCAAGTTAAGCAATGGAAAGCTTACAGCTTGTGGTGAGCGTAGACAGCCCCACCAGGGACAACCGACATGGTGCTCTCCACTCCCTGAATTCCTTACAAATAGATTTGATTCTTTAGTAGGGACAATGCATCAACAGCATTATTTTCAAAAATGTCTATAACCACTGAGGCTATTAAACTTACCGGTTTCCCAAACTCCAATTCCGAAAAGAATTTATACCAAGGTTCATTCTTTAAATCTATCTCTTCTGGGCTTATATCCCGACTCTATAGGGGTTGGTGATAGGGAAATGAAAGAGAGAGAAGGATAACATTATGCAAAGATTACATAGGAACAGGCCAGTAGAGATGCAGTGGATTCCAGTTATACGCAGCAACTGCGTTCAACAGCAGCGATCATCCATTTTTGCTGACATTGGCAAAATCACGGAGCTAAAACAGGCAGGGAAGGATGGGGACATTAAGCTAGGGAGCAGGGAGCGAATCCCTCTCAGTCCTAAGGCAGAAGACAGATGGACTGCTGATGGAGAACTCCGCACCACACTGCTGCCCTGCACAACAAATATGAATATGACTGTAACAGTAGTCCCACACTGTGGGGGGAAAGAAAGCCCTTATTTCCCCCTCATAAAGAACTATCAGTTATGAGCAGATAACCTGGTAAGCACATCAAACATTTAGCCATTTACGCCAGGTGAGTAGAGCAAACAATTTTTACAGCCTAGTACAGATTTAGTACTTATTTGCAAGGCTGCCTTAAGGTTTTCAAAATAAATGCAAATACTGACACTTTTATAAAAGCCAATTTGTTAATACTGCATCTTTAATGGCACATGAGTAGGTGAGAAACCATGTCCCATACACAGTAAAGTGAAAGATGATATAAGTAAAAACAGAAGACACAAGTGAAAAAACATTTTAAACAAGCATCCGTGGGGGATGAATACAGACAGGATATACTTTATGTTCTAACAAATAAATGTTAAAGGACTGGGAGAAACTAAAGGGAGGGAGAAGCTGAACAAGACGGATAACAGAACAACAGAGGTGGAGACTTCTGGGTCATGTTACAAAAATAGGTTAGATTTCTCACTTATAGAACTCTAAGAGGTAGTTCACACAGACTGATCATTGATTCCCTGGGATTTCATATTTAATCAGATATTTATAAAGTTCCAGTACCTTTCTCTGTGGAATAACATGTGCTTCTGGAAATAATTAGTTAAAAATGAACACCTGGAAAGCAAACCAAGTTTCCCCTAAATAAACTGGAGATGTGCTCACCGCAGACAAAACTGTTAGAGGCTCATGGCTGAATTAAATTCATACATGTGTGTGTTTCAAAAAAACCTTGATAGTCACAGGAGAGATGGCAATTTTCTGGAAATAATATAAAATGTACATGTTCCACCGAGATTAAAAGCAATGCGTAGGAAACTTCACTCCCTCGGGGCTCCACCCCCCGAGGATGGGGCTGCTGTCCTGTGGCCACGTCTTCAAGTCTTCACCGTGACCGCTTCCCAAGCAGCTGCTCCTGGTCCTGTTTTTCTTCACGTGCCATTAATGGGCCTTTTGCAGCTGGTAGAAGTGGCTGTAAACTTTCTCAGTGACCTTCACCAATCGCTTCTTCTAAATCCTTACAAGAATCTTCACCGTTATTTCTACTTTTGTTTAAATCAAGGAAAATATGGCAGAGAACCTTCCTGAACTGAAATTCACTGAATATAAATTGAACTCAGCAGGATAAATGTCCAGATTAAAAGCTCCCCCCATTGTCTTTAGGGACTTGGGGCTTAAACCTTGAGGCAGAAGTCATGCTCCCTGGCAAGGGGCTCTGCAATTATGTAAAATAATGGATTCTGCATTTATTCAGTGAAATGAGGCCCAGTACCTTCAAGGTCACAACTAGTTGGGGAAAAACAGTTTAGACATTGGGATATCCTGAATCCTAATGTGATGGGATTTCATGAAACCTGTTTCATGTTTATTATTTTTAGAGACTATTTATAAGCTGCTTTCTGTGAATGAATAGTTTAGGCTTTTAAAAAAATTATTAAAATGTACCAACTCCTTCAGGAAACTGCCTGAATGCTTTGGTATGCAGACCTGAAAGAATGAACCCACTTTATCGCCAAAGGTTGTCTGCAGAGCGTTTCACTGCCGAGGTTAACACTGGGCTGAGAACTGAATCAGGGGGGATGTCGAGCTACGTGGGCCCAGAGCTGCTGGCCTCAGGCCTTCGAGCTCCCCAAGAGAACGTTAAAGAGGTAACACCACAAGGCGCTAAAATCTGTGCTTGATTTTGTCATTTACATCTCAGCTGTTGCTCCTGTCGTAGAACGGACTAACAGCCAGGATGGATGTGCAGACGCACACCAGGACCTGGGGACTGGCAGGCGGGGCCAGCTCCACAGCACCTGGCTGCATTCTCTGCTGCCAGGGGCTCTTCTTTTCCCAGCTTGGCAAAATCCTTTGAAAGGGCAGGGGCCTTGTCAGGAAAATGCCTGATGCTCCTCAAGGACAGTTTTGCTGCTTGAATAGGAGCCAGAGACTAGCTTCAGATTTTAATTAAATAATAATCTGAATGCGGTGCGTTCACTGGCACAGCACCTTATAACACTCATGGCTCTTTTGGCTTCACTGTTGCACTCGATCCTCTCACTCACAACCTCAGTGAGGTCGGCAGGACAGATAATGCTTCTGGTTCCCAGATGAAAACACTGAGGATCAGAAAGGTTGAAGGACTTGCCTCAAGACAGAGGGCAGACCCGGAATCTGAACTCAGATCCTCCGAGTCCTAGCCCAGTGCTCTTCACACCACGTTCCACTTCCCACGCTCCTATGACAAGGGGGCAGGGCCACTAGGTTTGCAGGTGATACCAGGCTAAAACAGGGCCAAGGGACAGACTTGAAATGCCAGTTAGGAACTCAAGTGACTGTGAACTGGGAAGAAACCAAGCTGGGTAAATCCCCTTGCTTTACTCTTCAGATACATGTTGTATATCTTACTACCTTAGTGTCTGCCCTTCCCACTACTGCCCCACGGGAGCAGGGACCCCTCCATCTAACCCAGGGCCTGGCATATAAAAGTTATTCTATCTATATTTGTTGAGTTGAGCTGGAAATCTGTAAGGGAACTTGGAGGAAAGTAAGAGGAACAAAGCCTAAAAGAGGGTATTTCTGACAATGATCTCCAATGTCAAGGCCATGGAGAAGAAAATGGATTCACGCTATGGCAAGACAGGCCAAGTTGTTATGAAGAACTTCATATGGTTTTGCCAAGGAGCTGAATAGGTCACCCAGGCCGTAAATCTCCTGTTAGGGTGTTTGGAGGTAGCATGGTGTTTTCTCTCTCTGGGATGGTTTGCATTCGCACCAGGTGAGCTCTAGGGCAGGCCTCACGGCCCACCGCTCAACCCTTCTGCAGACAGGTGCGCCAGTGAGGTCGCAATTTACATCGCCAGGCTTACACAGACATGGGTACCTCAAACTGGAAATAAAAGCATTGTTTGTCCCCCAAATAACTGTGTATTTCTGAAAGTAAATTTAGATTCTACATTTGTCGCTAGTTAGTATATACTTATCCATCGTTAACTGTGCGTGTGTGTGTGCGTGTGTGTGTGCGCGTGCGCGCGCATTTGTGTGTCCTCCCAGTTTGGCAAAGCAGACACTGGACATCAAAGGCAAGACTCAGACCCTGAAACTCACGTTCCAACTTTTCTGTTCAAAGTTAACAGGAAAAAAACCAAACACAAAGGACTAATTCAACTATTATGAAGACTAGATGGAAAAGATGGAGATGTGACTGAAATTTCTCTCCGAAATGAAAAGCGCCCCTTTGGAAGAAGAGTGCTGAACAGAGTGAAGGCCCTTCGATGCAAGGTGACGGACCCCTTCGGTGTTCGTGTCCCCCGCCTGGCTCGCCCGAGGGCGCTTTGCCACCAGGCGCCTGGCCACGACAGCTCTCCCAGGAGAGGCCCTGTCAGGTACTACGTGTTCCTCTTCTGGGTTTGTAAAAACAATACAAATGATCCCAAGGAATGATATGGAAGATATTTGGTATCAAGGAGAAAAATAAAACGATATGGGTGTTTTTTTGCCCTAGTTCTGAATAGTGATGAAATTAATAGGAACCAAGGAAAGGAGAGGAAAATAGAGGAGAAATGAAGATGTCTGGGATACACCCAAAGCATGACTTTCTTTCCAGGAACATCTATGTGGAAGGCTGTGTTTTGTGTTTATTGTCTTCTAACAGGGAGAGAACCTCCAATGAAGGGTGGAGTCAGAGGCAAAATTCTCTGCTCCTCTCTGAACGTTTTGCTTAAAATAACTGTGGTGCACTGAGAATGCTGAAGAATGACAGCTCTAAAGCATTTCTGCAAACTGCTTTATCCTAATTAAAATTACTCATCCCTTGGTGCTTTTAAAGATGTCACATTTTTATTTTAGTAAAAGTCAAATCAATTACTCCTTAAAAACATGCAGAGCAGGAGAGGCAGAGGGGAAATAATTTGCACCCGTATTTCAGAGGCTTACTTATTCTGTACTCAGTGTGGTACCAGCATTTTAATAAAATCCAGTTCCCAGTAAGATCACTCCATCCTGCTGGCGCGGCTGGAGGGCTGCGAGGTTACGGAGCTTTGGAGAATCCCTTTAACCGTGATCAGAATCCTCAATCAGCTAGTCTCAAATAAAGGGTGAATAAAAGGAAGTGTGATTGGCAGGCAGGGAACTAATGGGTTTGTAAAAATTCTTCCCCATGTACAGCAGAAGCCGCTTGTCCAGGGTGGTCTGCTCTGCCCTGCAGGCCATTCCCCCAACTTGTAATTGCCTGGAGATGTGAACTTGCGTAGGGAACCACAGACCAGACTGAACACGAAATTCTTCCTCAATATTGCATTTGTCAGACAAGGAAGACCTAAAACACATTTTTTTTAACAGCTAGGGGTTTCCCCCACACCAAATCACATGTTAATTATTTAGCTTTTAATGATGAACTAGTAGTAACTTCTACTACATGTATGCATGTTCAAAGAAGAGTCACTTTAAAAAAACCCAAATTTAGTCCAGTTAGTAATAAGCCTGCTGAATTAATGGTTAGATGTTTAAAAAAAGACAGCAGCAAAATCAATCTTTACGTTAGTAGAAAATTTGAAATTATTAAAGCCATGCACACAAAGCGCCGGAAAGCCACAGCAAGAAGGTTCTTTCACAGAGGACTTGTTTTATGAACACCTGCAAAAGTGAAAAGGGTAAAAATACTTCATTGATTCATTGTCTTCCAAACAAAGCAAGTCTATCTCAAGGGAGAAAGAACGCCATCCAAGTGCACAATGCCTCCGGATCAGAGAACAGGGGCAGGGTGAGACAAGAGAACTGCAATATGCACATTACCATCTTTTCGTTGGTCAGAACGGAGGACTTGCCCGGCTGATACTCGTAAATGCTTTTGGGCTCTGCACGGTATTTTCTTGTATCCACTTTCTTATCTGGGGGCTCCCAGTCGTTTCTGCAGAGAGAAAATCCTATTAGAACTATTTTCACGAAAATTGGCATCCCACATGTTCTGACATTGGCTGACTGTAGTCTAGCCAAGGAATTTTTATATCCGAAGCATAAAATCGGACTTGGTGCAAAGCGTTCAGTTGTGCTGGTTCCCTTCTCAGTATAATAGTTAAATCTCTGCATTTGCTTCACAAAAGGCTTGAGGTGTCCTGAGCTCAAAATCAGGTCCTAGAAAGCAGAGAGAAGAGAAAGGAGGGAAGCAGCAGCAGCAAAGCTTTCTCTAAAAGAATTCTTCACCTTGCTCTGCTCTCCTGAGCCTATCATTCCCCAAACATGCCTGTACCTCCCACTCCTGCCAGTGCGGGGAGAGAGAATGTACGTGGCAGAGCCAGTGGGTGGTGGTTGTAATCCCTGCAATATACTTGCTACCTGGTGACCCAGGCTGAGCACCTTACCTCTTGCTACCTTAGTTTCCTCATCTGAAAAATGACTCCATTTGCAAGGATTAAACAAGACAGTGCATGTAAATTACGAGGTCCACAGAAACCACTCAATAAATGTTATTTGCTATTACAGTCCTGTTCTTTCCTCTTCCATGCTCTACCCTCTATAATCACCAAAATCGCAGCCTTTGGCACAGATACTTAACCTCATCCAGTGGTGGGTTTCAGGGATACATGAATCCTTGGAAACTGCAAAATTTTTATGCATGTACATTATTGCATTTACACTGTGATTATATTTAGTTGTCCCTGAAAGGCTATAAAACTCTGAAAGGCAAGGACAATGATTTATGTGTGCTTTTATTCCCACACAGCTTCCGGTTCCATCAGCACACAGAATGCACCCAGTTTGATGGATGCACTTGAAAAGGATCTATAGGTATACCCAGCATTCCTTTCAAATTAATTAGCAAACTCCTCAGCCAGATGCAATTTACACATGAGTGAGACTTTCGAAACAGCTATTCATTTGTCTGTGAAGATGGAAGAGGCATGAAGGTGTGAAACTGAGTATGTCTTTTAGGGAAAAATAATTCAGTTTGGGTAGAACCTTTTTGTGTGTGTTGAGAAGTGGTGGAAGGTGCATGGGACACCGGTCCAGATGGCATAAGGAGGTCGCTCCGGGAGACCTGAGAACCCAGTGCAAGGACATTGGGTCATCCTGGGCAGGTGTTAAGAGATGACCATCATCATCATTATGACCACTCCAAGCCTCATGTCTGAATAATGTGTACCACAGAAATAAATTGACGTTAAAAATTGTGGCTTCATAATAAAATTATAGTCTCTGCTATGGGCTCCATTAGTAAATGCAAAGAGTATAAAAACACATGACACATCCTACAGCTAAAATTTCTCTTGGGAAAAGGAAAAAAGTGATCATAGTTATAGTCAACGTTAATGAAGCCCATACTATGAGCCAGGGACTGCTGGAAATGTTACATCATTATCTTGTTTTGTCCTTGCAACATCCCTAACAAATGTAAAATGCATTCCCATTTTACAGATAAGAACACTGAAACTCAGAAAGAATAAGTCACTGACTTCTAATACATAACAGAGTAGGGATTCAAAACCAGGTCTGCTTGACTCCGGGCTCCAAGGCCACCAGCCCAGCAAACAGACGAATGGGATGGGACTGGTAGACTGTGCATGAGCATCTGAAGTCACAGAGCTGACTGCAGAACGGGGGAGGGAGAGGACTCACCTTTCTGGGCTTGATTTGAGTGAGGAAGAGCGGGCCGGGAGGGGAAGTGTGGCTGACCTCTTAACTACCTTCTCACCATCGATGTAGTTCATCTCACTTTTTGAGCGAGGCACAGAAAGGGGAGATTTGGCTGGAGAAGGAAAGTGGGTACAAACGACTTAAAACGGATGAAAACTGAAAACAAGAAGATGTCTTCCCTTATCCAACACGCCTCCCCCACTTCCTCCTCCACACCCAGTATATTCTAAGTCACTTACTGTCTTCAGAAAAGGAGTAGCGAGGAGAGTACAGATCTGAATCATCATCTATTGAACAAAACAGAATGCAATCAGGAGAAGTCTGGCTAAGGTAGGGGAATGAGCGACTTGTCCCCCACGCCCACCGTCCTGTGCTGGCCTCCTGCCACACCTGAGGGCCCACCGGGAGGGAGGGAGCAAAGCTAGAAGCTACACCACAGTAAACCACACTGGAGAGGAGTCAGTCTGTAGAGCCCACCCACCCAAACAGAACCTGCAGTCTGGAAGGTACATTCACATTGCCTGGAAGATGACTGCAGCCTAACTCTAAGAAAAGCATGGGCACAAGCAGCCAAAGGTCCTCCTCAAGAGAATTCCCACAAGCATAGCTGGAACACGGGGGTCCCCATCCTGGCTAAGCTGGAATCAGGAGCCGAGACAGATCCCTGATGCTCACCCCAAGTCTCTGGTCTATCCTGTGGAGTTCCCTGGAGTCCCCGAAGTTCTGCTACTGGGTGGGATGGGGTGGGGGAGATGTGCGTTCTAGCTCCCCACCTCGGCTGTGACCTGTTTTATACACTAAGGTTCCCTAAACAATATCATTGACCAAGCAGGTTCTGCAGCTAAGAAAACAGTTTGAGAAAACCCTGATATTCATGCTTCGACTCCACCCCAACCAGGTTCCTTGAGTGGCTCTTTCCTCGGGACACGCACAGGCATGGCAGGTGCGGTTACATGGTTTGCTCTGCAAACGTCCTGCTCGGGGTAAGTGTCTACTCTGTGACACTGGGACAAATGAAACCCACAGGGTTCCTGTGCTGTGAGATGGCCCTCCATGGGCCTGACACACAATGCCCCCTCAGGGGGCACTGAGATACGATCCCAGCCCCTCATGGAAGTGGCTGCACTGCACCAAGGTTGAGACCACAGGTGCGTTTATAGGAACAGATCTCAAAATTGGGAGTGTCCTGAAAATTTGGGATGTCTAGTCACTATACCCTGGATAGTCCCTCCAGAGTGTTAGGGTGAAACAGCCAGCCTTTCCCATTTTCTAATACCTTGCCAACCCAAGTTCAGAGTTCATTCATGTGGAATGAAGACCCAATACCTTCCCTTAAAAATCTGTAGTGACTTTAACAAAACACATGAACTCACCTAAAAAGACAAGCCAAAGGATCCAATACATGTTAGTGACTAAGTGTTAATTAAGTCCTTGTGTCTATAGAAATCATTTTTAGTTTCATAGCAGTAAAGGTCAGAATATTTTGTGAAATGTAAATAAAGCTAACACTGCTATTATTGTTGAGTAAATATTAATCAAAGATGGCCTGTCTATCACCCCTTCTTACTCCCTTCTTTTCTCCACATTTTTATCTGCCCCAAGTTTCCCCCAGCCTGAATACAGAGAAGTCTTCAGGTTCCAAGTTATTTTTCCCTCCCTCCCCACTCCCTCTCTTTGCTTTAAGGGTGGGAGTAATTGACATTGGCGCTGACCAGGGCTTAAGGTTCTTCTAACCAACACAGCCAAGTCTTTCTCTGCCATAAATTGAGTATGCAAGCTCATTTAACATCTGGAAACAGGGCAGAAGAGATAACACAGGATCCGGAAGTATGTATTTTGCAGTACTGTCGGAAGAATTTTGTATTGTCTGTTTTGTTTTAAACAGAACTTCTGATTATTGTACTGATAAAATGCTGCAATGTGAAAGACAATTAAAAATCAACTTTGATTGCAGGAATTTGATTGGAAAAATATTGGCCATCAAATAAAAAATTAGCTTAGTTGGAAACCAATGTATGTCGTGCTTAAAACCCAGCCTAGTGTTTTAGCTAACAACCCTGTATCTGTCTGAGCTGTGGAGAAATGCAGTTTATCTGTAGGTGGTAAGGTGAAGATTAATTTCTGTTACCTGTCGTTGAGGTACAAAGCAAATGGTGAAGGAAAAGGCATTTAAATATTCAAAGAATTTTTTTAAAGCCTGAGCTCTTTAAAAAAATTTTTCCTTCTAGAGTTTTCTAATGTGGATTTCTAGAAGATTTGTTAAAAGAAAATGAGACATATGTCTTGTAAGATGAAAAAAATAGCTTCAAGTGTTAAACAATTTATGTATTTTGAAACCCAGAAGTAGGAAGGATGGGTGGGCGCAGTGAAGACAACAGAGAAAATGACTAAATGTTCTTTTTTTGAAAAATCCTCACTCGAGGATACGTTTTTATTGATTTTAGAGAGAAAGAAAGAGAGGGAGGGAGGGGGGGAGAGAGAGAGGGAGAGAGGGAGAGAGAGAGAGAGATAGAGATAGAGAGAGAGAGAGAGAGAGAGAGAGAGAGAGAGAGAGGGAGAGAGGAACATTGATAGGTTGCCTCCTGTACATACTCCAGCTGGGAATTGAACCCACAACCTACTGGTGTACAGGATGATGCTCCAAACAACTGAGACACCTGGCTAGGGCTGACTAAATGTTCCTGAAGTTCTTTCTTACTTGGTGTAGTTGGAAAAGGAAACCTCACCAATCAAGGCTAACACAGGGCAGGGGCATCTCAGAGGGAACAAGGTTTGCATTTCTCACCCAGTGTCCACGGCATCTGAGTCTGACATGTGGATTTCAGGTCATCAAACTTTGAAGACGGCAAACTGAACTTGTATGGATTCATGTGAACAGCCAGGTATATATAATTTATTCTTTGAATTTATGTTTGTGTTGCAAACCTCATGGAAGAAAACTTTACCTGTACTTTTGAATAAAAATAATAGCAGCCCCCATTATTAAGTGCCTAATAGTAGCTGGTAATTTACTAATATCATCTCACTTAATCTTTGCCAAAACTGTAGGGACAAATATCTTATTTTACAGATAAGAAAATTAAGGGCCAGAGAGGTTAAGGAAATTTGCCTGTAGCTCACAGTACACAACAAAATGGGAATGAAATCAAGGTCTTTCTGACTCCTCTTCCCTATGCTGCCTCTAAGCCCCATGACAGGGATGGGTGCTTTGTTCTATGGGTCACACAACCCTAGCTGCCCAATTCCGGGGAGGGGATGTGGCTATTCCACTATAATTTATGTTATGCAAGAGACAAGGGTTGGGGAGTGTTGTTCTGAAACTCAAGTCATGCACTGCAGTGTTGGCCCGGCTGCCTACCAACCCTTGAGGCCTTTGGTCTGCTTTTCTGCCACCCCCTCCTTGGTGACGCTTAAGCAAGGTTTCTGTTGCCCCATCACACTTCTAGTTTTCCTCCTGCTGGCCTCCAGGGACAATGGGTAAAATTGAGTCACTCTTGCTATATCTTCCATTTGCTGCTCCTTGCTCTCCACTGCCGGCAGGCTAGTCTATGCTGGGGTAAATGGGTATGAAGTTAGAAATACCAGTGAATGGGAAAACTGGGGTAAAGGTACCCGCCTATATTTCTACATACTAGAGTTAGCCAAATGGAGTGTGTGTGCATGTGTGTGTGTGATAGAGAGAGAGAGAGAGAGACAGAGAGAGAGAATTTAACCATAGTGAAGACACACTCAATAAAACACTTCTCAAGCTGTCCATGAACACAGACATTGCCAGTGTCTGAAATCCTGCCTTTACTCTTTTCCCAGGGCTTTTTAAAAACACTGCCAGAGTGGGCTCTGCTGAGCCAGGATCCTGTGATTCTCGCTCATGGTGGAGCCACATGCTGACTGTGCCCCTCAAAACAGCAAACGTCAAACCTTGGCAGCAACACTCAGAACTTCCTGTGCCAGTGCCTTCCAGGAAGCTCTGACTGTAAGCAGGATTTACTCAGGGTGAACAGCTCACTTCAGGGCCTGAAGGACCCTGCTGGGCTCTGGTGTCCACGCGCCAATGATTACACTCTGCGCTTTGGCAATGTGTCCTGGGAGGCGCGTTTGGGAACAGCTACTCTCTCAAAACTGCCAGGAGGCACACAATTGCCTTTTCAACCACAGTGACTTGAAAAATTAAGTTCTAATAAAAGACTTTTCTTTTTTTTTTTTGTAGAATTAATGACAATCTTAAAGACATTAGAAAAGGTGCTGGTTGAAAATGATTGTTCTATAAAAAATATCTAATTGTATTGTTCTATTAAAAGTATGGGATGATAGGCAAAGAGCAGTATTTGCATAATAACTCGCCTATTATCAATTACATTTCAACTTTATGCATTTCCTAGGCCTTGAGGATTCAAACTATTTTTCAATATCAATGGCTTGTTTTTAACACAATCTTTTTCCACTGTTCAAATTAATTCCTTCTGCTTTATCCCACACACTTAGGAAGAGAAAGGATAAATGGGTCAAGATAAGGACACACACCACAAACAAAAATATTCAAAGAAAAAGGCATACGCAGAGGTGGGTACACAAAATCTGGGCTGGACGGAAGAGGAAGAATTTACAAAAGAGGAAACAGGGTCAGGTGGTCAGGAATAGTCCAGGGAGCTTGCAATAAGATTCCTAAAGCTGTCTATGTTCTGGTAAAAGACAATCAAATTTTAAGGGATGAAAAAAAGATCCGTAGAGGCTATAGAGTAGCTATGGAAGACAAATTCAGAAAAAAGCAGATCTGAAGGAGAAGAGAATGAGGTGGAGCAGAAAAGGAGTGAAAGGAGTAAAAGCTGGAAAGGGACTCACCGACCTCATCGCCTGCAGCATCCCCGGCCGTGAAGGTGGGAAGCGAGTGACTGCTAAGGCCTCAACTAGCTGCAGGCCCGCAAAGACGTGCACACTTGCTAGGCAGAGACCTTCTGGGCGGCCCCAGTCAGGAGAGCAAAGGTGACCGCTGTGAGCAGCTCAGCCCCTCCTCTGGGCAGTACTAGCTGGAGTTTGGGGCAGGAGGCACAGATCCTGGCCAGGCATCTTCACAATAGAGCGATTTGCTTGGACTCAAGCAAAATAAGGCTATTCTTAGAAATCCTGTAAGGCCAGTAGGGGATTCTTTTAACTCAAATATAGATGTGCCTGGGAAAATCAGCCTCCTAAATTCTTGCCATGGTGCATCCTCATCGAGAAATAAGGAAAACGTGCAATGAGACAGACCAATGGACATGATGCATCTCCACAGCCCGGGGATGTCTTGGGGATGATGTCCTAAGTTATTTCACCAGAAATCAGCCTAACAGTGGCACCAGAAGAATTCAAAAGCAAGGGAAAAGCTGGTCACTGGGACTTCACACCTGGCTGACATGATAGCTCTTCATCCTGATACGGCCAAAGAGGTCCTCACAGGCCCTGGACCACAAGGTTTTATTGCTGATTTGGAGGGATAATTTGAAAATATCTTTCGTTTTCATGAATGGAACTTTTGCATTTGTATTCTCCATTCTAATCCTATATCCAAATTCCCCACATTGCACTAGTGAGAGTCTTCTCCTTTTGGAGACTAAAAAGGGTGGTGTTCCCCCATCCCAGTGGTCCTCAGTCCTGGGTGAGGGTCGGGGGCACTTTCCTGACTTCCTATTCCCAGACACCATCCCAGGAGACACTGGCTCAGCGCGGGGAGACATGACTGACTCAGAAGCAGGGCCAGCTGGAGTTGGGCATCAGAGAGCCCTTGGCAAGGGGCCAGCCAAGAACACAGAGTTCAGCAAGAGAGGAATGGGGATCGGCAGCACAGACAGAGTAGGTAAAAGCCCAGGTCTGGGGAGCTTCAGAGACTGGGGTTTGAAATCTGGCTCTGCCATTTCCTGTGTGATGTTGCACAAATTACTTAACCTTTCTGAGCCTCACACCTTTATTGATAAAATGAGGACTTGCTCATAGGTTGCTGGGAAAATGAGAGGACCTCACAACTGTGATGCGCTCAGCATGGAGCCTGGTATTTGTTAGGGGCGTCACAGAGGGCAGAGGGAGGCACAGTCACTGCGGTGGCTCTGCTGTTATTATGAATAGGATTACGACTCTGAGCTGCTGGCATGCTAGCCACCACGCAGCTATTTCTGAAAGCAGGAGAGAGAAAGAGGGCAAGAGGCAGCGCCAGCATTTCATAAGCAGTTTCTCCATAGTTTGTTACTCTCACTCCTGCTTCAGGAGGAAACCACGGGCAGGGCATCTGGAAACTCCTCTGGGCATCCCCTCCAGGTCTGGGTGCAGCCGGGGCGAGGGGCTAGTGCTGGTCTCCGTCAGCATCCCCCTCCCCACACCCACAGTCTTTTACACTTAGTGGCAGCTCAGGTGCAAGGAAAGGACATTTGCTTTTGAGAGAGAGAATGGAGCATAATTCCCAGACAAGTCACTTTGGGTCAGAGAGGAAGAAATGATGGAGAAAAAGAAGATCAAGCAAAGGGAAGGAAGGAAGGAAGAAAGGAAGGAAGGAAGGAAGGAAGGAAGGCAGGAAGGCAGCCTCATTTGCTTAGCATTACTTGAAAGTTATTCTGGTAAATTATTTTTATTTTTGATAAGCTTCCCAATGACAAAGGTATACAGGAAAGAATTCATTCTACTCTTCCCAAATTTCCTAGCCCCTACTCTTCCACACTGCCTCATGCAATGAAGAGTAATTAAACATATTGCTCCTGCCCCACAGGGTGCTTGAAAAGGTTCTGCAGTGACTGGAAGGGCAGCTTCTTATTGGAACGTACAGGTTTCTTTAAAAGAACATTTTAAACCTCACTGATCAAGACATGCTAATTCTATTTATCTTCTGAAACTCTGGCCAGAAGTTTACTTTTCACAGTAGCTGGGGAAAGAAGGTTGCTAAGCCAGCATAAACAAACTTTCACATGGTCCTTTACTACTTAGGAGAATTGGCTTTGAGACACTTAGAAACGTCTTTTTCATGCTGTATAAACAACCAGAATTGAGACAGAGGCAGTGGCTTTAAGCTAGGTTTTGGTAGGTTTATTGCAAGTAATTCTAGTTTCAAATTCTGAATTCAAACAAAACAAAAAAACCCAGCAGCAACAACAGTCTCCTCCTCCCCAGGGGATAAACTCTGAAATGATGATTCACATTTCTTAATAAAGCTGTGTTTTTTTATCGCTCATTAAAAACTACTGGTAAAGCCTCAGGTGCTAATCTGCCTTTAACACCTTTCTCTGAAAGGTATAGCTCTTTCCCATGTTTGGAAGAGTGTGCAGCCCTGGCCTATGTGGCTCATTTGGTTGGAGTGTCATCCTGTACACCAGAAGGCTGTGGGTTCAGTTACCAGTCAGAGCACATACCTAGGTTGCAGGTTCAATCCCTAGTTGGGGCATATATGGGAGGCAACCAATTGATGTTTCTCTCTCTCTCAAATCAATGAACATATCCTTATGTGAGGGAAGGAAGGAAGGAAGGAAGGAAGGAAGGAAGGAAGGAAGGAAGGAAGGAAGGAAGAAAGGGAGGGAGGGAGGGAGGGAGGAAGGGAGGGAGGAAGGGAGGGAGGAAGGGAAAGAAAGAAAGAAAGAAAGAAAGAAAGAAAGAAAGAAAGAAGGAAAGAAGGAAAGAAGGAAAGAAGGAAAGAAGGAAAGAAGGAAAGAAGGAAAGAGAAAGAAAGACAGACCTGCCTACAAAGCCCAGGGCCCCCCATCAGGAGCACAGGCCTGGCGCCGCACCAAGGACAGGGCTGAGGAGGACCTGCTGGAACTCACAGACGTCAAAACCACAAGCCAGAGACTCTCTTAATAGTTAAAAAAATTTAAAATCAAAATAACAATTCTTTAAAGTGATCTAGTTCAAACGTTTCACTCACTTGTAAAAAGCCCTCATCTAATTGAATGCATCTGTCATCTCGGCAGAAATGTGGGCAAGAGATGACATCTACCCTATTTTTAAAAGATCTCCAGGGAAGAAGACTTCTTAGAAACGTGTGTTAAAGTTTAATTATATTGGATATTATGAATTTTTCATGTCCAATCTAATTTTTTTCCTTTTGTCCTTTAAGACTATTTCTTCCTTTTTGGTCTTTGGGGGAAAAAATAAGGTCTACTCCCTAAATTATAGGTGAAAAGTTATTATGTCACTGATTTTCATTTATAACTTTAGGCAAAACAGCCCACGTTGCGGCTTGTGCCTGAGTTGATGTAAACCAAAAGGCAGCCATCACCATCACTGTGGGTCGCTAGGTGTGGCAGCGGACAGTGTGGCAGCTCTGGGTGTGAAGCCGTGAAGCCCTGTCTTCAGATCAACAGCCCGGCTGACTGTGACATCTGCTGGCACTGTCTGTGACGTGCCTATGGCATTTTTCCAGTCCAGTGGGCGCCACTGTTCTGCTCCCCAGGACTCCCGCAGGTGCCCTTCGTCTGCCTGTGTCTACAGGATAACATGCCTTCGGGCATGGTGTGCACTGGTCATAGAAGAGAACCTTATCTTATGGAGTGGGCTGGGTTCCCAGGTCCCAATAAAGCAAAAATCAAGAACGGCATTTAGTTAAAGTTGTCTGGAAAAAATTCCCTTGTCCTCGGTCAATTGTTTCTTAAGCAATGCTTTTGGGGTAGAATCAGCACTCCAAGATAAAAAAGACTAGGCTGTCTCAGACCAAGAAGGCCCTTGGTGGCAGTGAGGAGGTCATCGATTAAAATTAAATTCTCAGCTTTTAATTTTTAAGTCTGTGTTTGTACAGTAGACTTTTCTTTTCATTCAAAATAGGCCCCAGGCATGAAATGATTGGAAACCAAAGACTAACAAGGAGACCGAAAAGGAAATAAGGTATTTTAACTAAAACTAACACATGCCCGTGTGTCATCTCATATACACTAAGTGATGGGTAAAAGTGTAGTGAATGATCGAATGGACAACTCTAGCAGTGATGAGAAAGGCTGTGCAGGATGGTTTGCTGGCCTCATTAGAGCAGAGAAGAACAGTGGTGGTAGCCCTGGGCTTGTCCTAGAAAACAACTCCAATTCTATGGTCCAAAGCCCTCACTCATCAACATCCTCCAGGTGTGTGCTAAGGACCTGCTGAGTGCCAGCAAGGTTTTCTTTGGCCTTCTGGACACATGCTTTTGCAACAGCCACCACACTGGATAGAGTATGATGAAGTGGTCCCAACTGATTCCCTGCCAGATGTGGATTTCTGAGAACAGAGGACAGATCTTAGTCATGGCACTAGCCTCAGTTGCGAGGACAGTGTACGGCACACGCGAGTGCTCAGTACTGCCTGAGTGAAGTTCAGAGCACTCAACACGTCCTCCTAGAAGAGCAGTTAATGAAAACTTGCCCTGCGTATCCCATGGATTCTCTCCTCTTTCTGGACCACTCATCCAAAGACTGGGCAATCTTGGAATTAGAATAATTCTTGGGATGTTGCCTTTAACTCCTTAACTTGCCTATTAGAACCTTCTTTGACACCTAGATTTTTTGCCCTAGTGAAGAATCTCTTAGATATAAATGTGGCTATCCTCCCCAGCACATCCAAATTCCTAAGCTGGCTCTTTCAGGAAATATTTTCTAACTTGACCAAAAACTCTATTTTCAAGAAATATCATTTCCCACCATGACTGAATCTCATGCCTGGATACCTCTTTGGGAATTCCCTACCAAGCAGATACACCTTGAGGGTCCACGACAAGAGGGGCCCAGTGATGAGCCAGTTGCACATGTGGGGACCGGGTAACTTTTCTGTTGCTGACAGATGGCATGTCAACCTTCTGCTCACCAGCCATAATGACTCAGCTTCCCAGAGTCACTGTCCAGCCACCAATACTTTGCGAGTGCGCCCAACATAAAGCCCTGGTTGGTTGGATATGGGCAGCTTTTCCCAGAGCCCCACATGTTCACAGCATCATAACTAAGCTTCACTGACTACCCCATTAATCCTGTGACTCCAAGGGAATAGGATTAAAACACCATCTGGACAGACACTGGTTACATAGTCAGAGAGGAGCAAGACAACACCACACAGCACGAGGTTAGAGGGAAGCAAAAGATTGGGAGACGGCCCTTAGCCACCAGAGAGAAAACCCAAGGTAAAAAAGAAAGTAACAGCACGGGTACAAGGAGCGGCACGTGATTTCCCTTTAATTACCTTCCGATTTAGGACTAGGAGTAGATGCAGGAAACTGGTAGGTGGGAGTGTAAGGACTGTCCTCTGCAGCAGAGAAAAGCAGTGGATTTTGAAACTACCCACCATGAAGTGGAGGAACTGACAAATCCCCAACTGACTCTTTGAATGACTGATCACCTATTTTAGTGTTATTAAAGCACACAGGCACTGAATTTAAAAACAGGTTAATGCACTAGAAAGGCCTTAGTTATTTTAATGTAGCACATCATGCAGATGAGTGAAATAAAATGTTCACCAACCAAAAACAACTACAAAAACAAAATCTAAAGGCCGAATCTCATTCCTACAATGGAATTATAGGAATTAATTTAAGGCTAGGACAACAGACACACTGTCTAAGTTTATGGTACCTTCAGAATTTTGCTGGCTTTCAGGAAGTTCAGGGAATTTGTACGTAGGGAAATAAGGGTTTTCTTCAGGAGTGTCTAGGCAGAGGAGCAGGTTTGGGAGAGAGAATAGAGGAAGATACAAATGGAGAGAATGAACGAATAGGAATCCACACACAAGTCAGGCTCCTTGAATTCTGGAACATACCAAGCTTCACTAGCGACATGAAAGAAGTTAAAATGGCTTTTAAAAATCCAGTCCTTTTGCCTGAAGTACTGAGACACATCTAAAGAGACAATATCATTTCTCTTCTTAAAGAATCATATATATATATACACACAGGCTCTAGTAAGCAAAAGGCATTAGCACAAAGCTTCAAGTTTTTACCTTTGATAGGCAAAAATATTAATTATGCTAAGAAATAGTATGTAATGAAAACACTATGATAAAATGTTTTTTTAAAAAATAAATCAAACCTTGTACCATGGACGTGAGAATCAAGGAAAACAAATGGGTTCCTCTGCCTACCACTAAGGCAGGTGGTTTCGTCGAGGACCTGTGATTTAGGCTGTTAACAGCTGTGACACAGGAGAGGACCCACACTGCCTACAGGCAGAATTATATATTTTTCATATGTGTACCTGTGTCTCAGCACCTGGGCTGCCAGAGCTGGGTCTAAAGGTGAGACACAGGTGGGTGCAGGAAATGGACACTGGCTTTAGGCAGTGACCAGTGGAACTAACGCCATCCCATCAGAGACCCAGGCTTTAGCATCACCACCATGACTGAGCTCATCTGCCCAATGACAGCAGACTTACTCCTGGCTCAGAGACATGAACACAAATGAGCATCTTGATATTTAGAAGAGTGTGAAGAGGGGGCACAGCCAGGTCCATTCTGAGCACTGCAGGAGCTAATTAACAGCGACGTTAGCTGGCATCCACCGTAATCAGAGAGATTCGTTATTGGTGACTTAGGCCAGCACTGACCAGAACGTTTTTTCTTTGCCTTCATGTGTCATCTGTGCCAGGCAGCCAGACTGGATTTGGCCACAGGGGAGGATGCTCTGCCCGCAGGAGAAGTGGGACTTCCCATGGTGCAGCTGTGTCCCTGCCTATCAGTTGACTGGCGGCACAGGTGGATGGGAGCTGTGGGCTCATGACTTGCCCAAGTGCTAGCCTGGGGTTCTCCCACCATGCTGGGTCACCTGCTGCCACCCAGCAGGCCCCTGACTTGGAAGCATTTCTCTTCCAGCTTGAGCAGGCTTTGGTGTGTCAGCTCTTGACTGATTTGCAGGGCTACCTGCCAAGGACTGGCTCCCAGGTGGGGGAGATTATTTTTCATATTAACACCACCTTACAGGCATACCAGGCATGCTACTTCACAAGGCAGGATTTGCTCTCTTTTGCACCCTGCAACATCCCTTGGAGGAAGGGAAGTGGGACAAACACAAAGAGGTATATGATTGGTCCAAGGTCACATGAGTCCTGGGGGACTGAACCCAGGTGAGGAGTTTTTAACTCCCAGTTCAGGGCTTTCTCACCTTGCTCTGCCTACAAGGCAATCATGGGCTGACACAGGGAGGTGCACCTAAAGCTGGAAGCAGGTGGGAGTTGGGCTGCTTGCATCCCAGGCAGGCAGATGCCAGAGCGCAGGGAGGGGGCTGGGCTCAGCCTGTTGCATCCCACAACATCTGGGAGGGAGGACTTCTGAGCTGACCTCAAATCCCACATCTGAGGCAGGCGCACAAGTGCCCCCTCCTTCCTCAGCTTTGAAGGTGTCTAGCTGGGCTCAGGCAGGCTGGTGCTTAATGAGGTCAAGTGCAGAGGCAGGCTCCTGGCACCCGAGAGAAGTGAGTTTAGGCCCTCACCACAACAGTCAACATACGAGCACAGCAGAGCTTCTACAAAAGCAAACCAGTACCTCTGTTTAGTTTGTGGATCTGTTTAAACATGGTCTTGTACCAGTCTTTCGATCTCTCGGTGTTCTGGAGAAAAACAAAGGCAAAGAATAAAATGAAATGGAAATCTTTGTATGTTTTAGAACTTCTACGATTACAAAATCAAAATGGAAAGTGACAACATCTCAAGTATAAACTCATGTAATTCTATACATCTTTGTGATTCCACATTTAAATCTTTTTACAAAAATGCAAAACTGCCCTGGCTGGTGCAGTTCGGTGGACTGAGCACCGGCCTGTGAACCAAAAGGTCGCCAGTTCAATTCCTGGTCAGGGCGCATGCCTGGGTTGTGGGCCAGGTTCCTAGCTGGGGGCGTGCAAGAAGCAACTGATTGAATCTCTTGCACATTGATGTTTCTCTCCCTTCCTTTCTCCCTGCCTTCCCCTTTCTCTAAGAGTAAATAAATAAAATATTTTTAAAAAGCTGGCTCTGTAACTAATAAAAAAAATAAGAAATTCAAAACTTTTGAGAAATATAAACCAAGGAATCCAGACATGAATCTGCAGAGTAACATTTGGCCAAAAGGCCATAGATTTTGAAAACTGTGAAGATCCACTTAAAACTGTCCATTTTTATATAAACTTTAAAAATTTTCATTTTTAGAGAGAATCTCTTTCCATATACAGATGACTAAACTGAAGTACCCCCCCCCCCTTGAAGCATGTGTGAGACAAAGAACATGGGCTTATCAGGTTGCCCTTCACTGTGCCGAAGCCTCCTCGCGCTGGGCCAGACTTAGAATGCACACCTTCCAATGTAGCCCAGTGGAGCACCAATGCCAGAGAGCTGTCATCCTAATAACTCGGCTTTTTTTTTTTAAGATAAAAATAAAACAAGGAAGGGGATAGGTGGTTAGATCAGATATTGTCACTCCCACTTTACAGAGGAGGAAAAATGCATCACAGCTGCCCGAAGTCCAAGAGCTGCTGAGAAGACGAGTGGAAGGGCTGCCTGACACGATGGGTGTGGGTTCAGACAGGCTGCTCTATCGCCCACAAATTACGCAGTCCTAGGCAAGTGTTGTAAGCTCTCTCAGTCCCTGCTTCCTCATCTGTAAAATGGGAATAACATTCGTATCCACCACATAGAGTGAAAGATGTTTAAATGAGATAATGCACTTGGCAAATGGTAGCTGTGATAACTACGAGTAATAATTCTCATTCTCATTGTTATTATTTTACAGTTATTATTCCATAGGACCAGACAACAGTTCTTTTGAGATGTAGTCCACTGCTCTTTCTATTGGCCTTCTCCAAAGGGACCCAGAAACCTGTCTATTAGCTCAATGGACATCACAGAGAAACACATTTCAACCAGTGTTCTGGTGGGCACCTGGAGAGGAACGAGATTCACCCTAATCTAGTGTCAAAAGCTGGGCTTGCCTAGAGTCCCTAAGGGCCTGCAGGAGACTGGCATACCTGTACGGGGGGGAGGGCCGGGCAGGGCCACCCGAGACCCACTCTGTTCTGGAGGCCTCGGCAGGCTGAATCCATTCCGTGGTTGCCTTCGAGTTTCCTTCTCACTTTGGGTGATGGGCTAGATCCCATCCAGGGGAATTTCTCCCGGAACCCGTGAACAGGGACCCAGAGCCTCACTCACCCCGGGGTCCTCTAACCCTAGACTGACAATTTCCGAATCTGCTCCATGGAACAGTAAATAATGTGTCCATGAAGGGGGCAGACTGGGAAACTGCCCATGACATCCTCCCCTTGAACTCGCACGTGCCCAAAGCCTCTCAGAAGGTCTGCTGCAGAGAAAGCTCACTGCCTTTGTTCCACCCAGCTTTCCTTCACGTTTATTCCACCATGAAATCCTTTTCCACACGAGACTGAGTAACACCTCACCCATGCTTTGGGGAAAGCTGCTGCATACTGAGCCCAGGACCAAGGCGGGCTTGGGAGACTGGAGCACAGCACTTTGAGGCTCTGAGGCCCTCAGTGGGCTTGGAAGGTGGACAGAGGTGAGGACCCTCCTTAAGATGCTTTTGCAACCCACAGGGGTGTCCACAGGCACTCAGGCGTGTGTGCCTGTCACTGGCTTAAGAGGAAGCCTAAGAAGGACTCCTTGGTCAGGATTCATACCCGGAGTGGGATGCCCACTTCGTCCATGGACACATCGCTTAGGTCCTGAGTGCTCTTAACCACCCGCCTGCTGTCATCCTTGGCCTTTTTCTCAGTAGTCCTGCCAGCGGAGGTGGGTTTTTCCTGGGCCGGCGCCGAGTCCCGTTCTCCCACTCTCCTTTCGGACGCAGTATCTGGAAGTGAAAAACAATCATTAGCTGAAGCTCTTCTGGTGGCTCCAAAGCCAAAAAAAAAAAAAATCCCAGTTGGGGGGAAGTGTGTTTGCTAATTCACAACTGGAATGAGTTTCACGTAGAGCAAGGGTCAGCAAACTGGGCCCAGCCACCTGTTTTTATAAATAAACTTTTATTGGAATACAGTCACACCCCTTCACTTACATATTATTTATGGCTGCTTTCAAGCCAAGGTGGCAAAGTTGAGTGACTGAGACAGAAACCGTATGGCCTGTGAAGCCTGAAATATTTACCATCTGGCCATGAAAAAAAAAATCTGCAGAGGGATACACTCAGCGCTCCAGACACCCCAGTAGTTCCAGCTGTCAGGGAACAGGTAAAACCTTAAAGAGATGGCCAACATTTCTCAAAAGTCCTTGTTTCATCTTGGGGCAGCCACCTAACTTTTCTGTGCCTCTCCTTTCTCTTCCAAAATGAGGATAACACTTCCGCTGGCCAGCTCACAGAGATGTTCTGAGAGGACCCACCAAGATAACTTATGCCAAAGTGCTCAGAAAGCTGTAAATGGCTAAGTGAACATTAGAATATTTTACATTTGATTCATGGTTGGAACTTACAGAGCTGATAACATACCCCATGCAGTCCACAGATTATAAAATTGCTTAATTTAACCTGTTATTCCAAGCCATGTCATTTATTTATGGTAAAGTGTTACTGAGCACCTGCCAGGTGCTATGCATTCCCATGCAAAGAAAAGGGACCTGGGTTGGGGAAGGCAGGGAGAAATGGCCTCTTCCATTTAGACATGGTAACTTTGAGGTGACAGCGAGATGTTCAAGTAGAAATGCCATAGAAACCCCTAGAAGAAATGTGGGAGCGGAGCCCAGGTGAGAGGCCCCAGCAGAAGGGCAATTTTGGAGCCATCAGCACAAAAGCGATGGCTGAGGTCAAGGAGATGGAGGGGCTCGGTGGGGGAGGTAAACCGGACAGAGTCAAGGGCTGAAGTCATGCACTGAGGGATGTCACAGTCACAGGTTGAAAAAACAAAGGCTCCCCCAACGAGGCAGGACTCGTTAGAGGGACAGGAGATGACCTGGAAGGGCGGAGTGAGGTGTCCCTAAAACCAGAGAAGACTGAATCCAAACAGTGCATGGTTAAATATGTCAAAAAACAAAAAACAGCCAAAAACAGAAATGAAGCTAGAGTCACGGGATCGCTCTGAGGGAGAAATTTCAGGAGGGCAGTGGGGGCAGATGCCAGGCCGCAGGGAAAGAAATGAATATATAAGCAGCAAGTGGGTTAGCAAGCAGGGAAATGGGCATGGAAGAAATAGAGCAACCAGAGAGGTCACAGGATTAGGGGGGCAAAAAGGTCTAAGCCGGGGAAGACTATGTCCTATCAGTGAGGCCCTGGGTGAGACCAAGAGGATGGAGGTGTGCCCTGGCAATGACAACTGCTCACTCGGTAAGCACCTGCTCATGGACTGAGGAGGGGGTCCTCATCTTTGAGAGAGGAACGGGTGCAGAGTACTGGCTGAAGGACTAAATTTTGGCAAAAAGGAGGAACTCGAGGCTATGTACAAAGTTGTACTGAAGTCAGAGATGTCCGTGTGTGGAGGAGGGGCTGCCCCCAGTGGGGAAACACTGATGGGTGTGCCCTCAGGTTTCACGACTTTCAGTCTGCGCTGTGTGGCAACTCTGCCTAGATTTGAAACTGACCACTGAAATGAGGATTCATTCTGTGGCCACAGAATGATTTCTAAACATTCTGCAGGAGACTTGGCTCAGGGAGTCCTGCAGAAAGCCCGATCCTGGAAGGCATCACCATGAGTTCTACAGGACGTTGAGACCAGACGGGTTTCACGGGATGAGTTCTCATGCTCCCAGGAAAGTCTAACAGGAGGCCCAGGATTTAGCAGGAAGCATGGGGCATGCAGAGGGATCTCAAGTTAGCAGAGCCCACCCTTAAAATGGCTCTGCTGGGCATTCTCCTCCCACTGGAAAGGCCTTCCTTAGTGTGGTCACGACTTCAAGCTGTCTCACCTGGTACTGGGAGGCGCTCACACTCCTCTTCTTCAAGGCCATTTCTTTAGAAGAAGAGGAAAATCACAGATATGCCATTCTCAGGGTTGGGGGTCCAGAGAATTTTTGAAAATATTTTTTATGGCAGGTGGCTCTAACAACAATTACTTAAAACTTGGGCTAATAGTCCATGGATTTATTCCAAAGCTGCCAGAGTCTGTTTGATCTACAAAAATTAGCCCCGAATGATCTTACTTTAGAAGCTTGTGATCATGTGATTTATGATTGAGTGGATTTCAATATGTGGACAGCTGCACAGCAGACCCTGAAGAAAAACAGTTTCTTTATACAGTGAAAACCCAAAGTGACACTTCACTGTGCCACACAGGTGACAGGGCCACCCTTCTGACATATGTGTAACAATGAGGGCTTGCTGCTATTTCTCATCAGGCAAATACAGGTCCCTCACATGACATCTTGGAGCACTTCCATCTAATTTTATACTGTGTTCAAAAGCAAGGTCCTGGAAGGAGCCACTAAGTAAATAATAGCGTGACAACCTGAGACAGGACCTCCGTGTTCGTGGGGGCTGGGAAAGCTCGCCTTTTCTTCACCCCAAGCTTTGTGATTGAGGGTTACAGCAGTGCTGACACCTCCCTCGGGGAGGGCGGCATGGCCCGTGAGAATCTCGCTGAGCATGAAGCCCCAGAGACTCGGCACAAATCGGTTAACGGGCGGGAGGCTGGCGGCTCTTCCAAGTCCCATCAGCACATGTGTGATGGGCAGAGCCTCCCTCACTCCCGGGCACAGGATGCAGTGCCAGCCCAGCCAGCCCTCTCTCCTTCAGGAGCTTTCTGAACAAAATGGTGCTTCTTTTTAAACAAAAACAAACACTCAGTGAGCTATTTATGTGCCACTCTATCAAACACCAGGCGTGGATCTGTCCCAAAACTTGAAGAGGACAGAGCACGAGGCTTCTTTCAGATCCTGGGGAGTGGCCTGAGCCTGGAGGCACGGTAGAGAGGCCAGCCTTTGTCACAGCACTTCCAGGGAGCAACGAGTAGCTCGGAGCTTCCTGTCGCACACCATCCTCACTTGCAACACTTCTTTGAGGCAGGAGCAAGGACTGTCATCCCCACTTCCCACATGAGGAACCTGGCTCAGAGAGGTAACAGGGGCAAACAGCTGTGAGAGGGACGAGCCAGGACCAAACTCTGGGTTTAACTTTTGTGTGTGGGTGCCTTTTAAAAACTCTATTCCACTGCTCCTTTCAAACACCCAAAGGCAGGGAGGAGCCCAGAGGAGCTACCTCTCTTCCTGAGCCACCCTGCCCTTAGCAACCTGGGCTGGGGCCATAGATAAAGTGGACCGGAGCGTGGCCCCTTGGGGAGGGGGCAGCAAAGGGCACCTTGTGCTCAGCCACAGCCTGTCCTGGCTCCACAGCCAAGTCCCGATAAAGCTGAGAGGGTGTGAGAACCCCATGTCCTCCCCACCCGGGCTTTCCATGAATCACAAGGACAGCAGAGGGATGCAGTGACACAAAAATCACGGGGCAACAGCTCAGAAAATGGCAGTCTTTGTTACCCACCAAACCAGGGGCTCTGAACCCCAGAGTTCAAGGGTCTCTGCACACCCACCACGAGCGTGTATTTCCACACGTGTGGCTTTTTCTAGGGAATGAATCTACTCGCTGTCTTCACTAGATTTCCCAAATGGTCCATGACCAACTCAAGGTCACATACCGTCCCAGCACCAGCTGCCTGAGGGCAGCACACCTCCCTGACAAGGCTCCAGAGCCTGGCTCCATGCTCAACACAAAGTAGACATTCAGTAATAGGATGCGTGAATCAGTGGAGGCACCTATGGAAAACAGGGACTCCCGCCCAGCAAGCACTTTGTGAATGCCATCGCTCAGTGCTGAGCTGTTTATAAGCAGAACGTCTGACAGATGAGAAACTGATCTGTAGTTGAGATCAGGAGTAACCTGCCTACAGTTGCACATCAGTAAGTGGTAGAACCAGGATTCAAAGCTAAATAGCTACAGAAAGCCAGGAGGAAATGGCTAAACATTCCCATTCCTGGGTTTCCTCAGTTGCAGCCTACATGGGCAACTGCTACCAGTCCTGCACATGTTATCAGGGAGTGAGCCTGGGTATCCTACTGTATTTGTAGTCACTCCCCACCACGGCTGCCTACTGATGATGCTTGCTACTCAAGTGTGGTCAGTATAGAGGTCAGCATCAGCATTGCCTGGCAGCTGGTTAGAAATGCACATTCTTCCCTACACTCATTCAGTCCAAATCTCTGCATGTGCAGCCTAAGCTTTGACCAGCTGCCCAGGAAATTCTGATGCCAGCTCAAGTTCAAGGAGCCGAGCTCACATGCACTCTTTCAGGCACTGCATGTCCGGAGGCTCTCACCTGGGTCCATCATCCCCAAATCACCTGGTGGCATCTGGGCTTGCCATTCAAAATGAAGAGAACTTTCCCATGTTTCCCACCTCCCAACCCATCACGTCCTAGAAGAGGGACAGAAGCAACAGAAAGGTGACTTCCTCAGCAAGGCCTGCCATGAACACACTCCATCTAAAATGTAATGTCTTGTTCTTTTTAATCAGGATATCTTGTTTTTACCAAGCAAGGCATGTATCACGGTTCACGGGAGACATTTACTAGTTGGGTCCACCTGTCTGGTCTGCCCCCACCAGCCTGCAAGCTGCCGTGCCAGCTGTCACCATCCTTGCTGTCCAGCAACAGAGTCCCTAGCACCTCAGAAGAGCTCATAAGGCAGCGCTGAGCGGACCTCAGGTGGTGAGCAGAAGCCAGCTTCAACAGGGACAGATATTAACATGAAAAGAAATATTTCTCACCTACCTGAAAGGCTACTGAGTCGTTTCTGCTGTTCTGTGATAAAAAAAAAATACACAGTGTGAGATTTACAAAGACACGGTAAGACCGAGAAGTCCCACCCTAACGCATTAGGACCGCAGGATCTGTGTCCTCGCTGTCCTCGGGCTTAGATGTGAAAATACCACGTGTCCAGTGAATACAGGGGTGTTAATATGGCTCCTGTCATCTCATCCCCCTGCTCCTAGATCTTCACAGGATTCAGGGGACTGTCACTGGTTTCTGGTTGCTTACATCTTGTCTGAAGATAATCTGATCCCCAAAGGAGACCCTAACCCAACTCCACTGGTTTCAAGGGAGCAGGAGTTTATACAACCCCAGTCTTGGTACCTTTTGAGGGAAAGTAGTTATAACCATAACCACATCAGCTACTGTTCCCTGAGTGCTTGTGAAATGCCAAACACTGTTCTAAGAGCTTTCACACAGGATAATGCATTTAATCTTCACAATAGCCCTAGTGGGTAGGTCAGGATGGTGGAGACACTTTCAGCTAGGGATGCAAACTACTTAAGATGACACTGAAAACCAGAGCTGGGTCTAAAACCTGGAATCCCCTTATCTTCTACTCTAGGGTTCTGTCCAGCTCTAATCACCAGGCCCCCATTCCTTAACAGTGAGGCCTACGGGTATCTCACCCTCCGAGGTACTCGAGAGGCAGGGAGGCCAAACTCTCCTTTGGAGAGTTCTGTGTGTACGTGCTATGGCATGAGCACAAAAATGACCTCTACCTTCCATAGCCGCTAAATATAAAGCAGCCACATAGATAAAAATAGAATGCTTGCCAGCTCATGGGTACTATCATCATTCCCTTTGGCTGTGTCCCACCCTCCCTCCAGAATCAGTGTGGGCAAGAAGGAAACGGAGCAGCAGGGGAGCTCCCAGCTGGTGGAAGCAGCCCTGTCCACCTCTCACCCATGGACGAGGCTCACTGGCACTGGCTGGTCAACAGGATCCCAGCAGAGCTCGAGGCTCAGCTTTGCCAGCCACATGCCAGATGACATGACCAATCATGGAACCTCAGTTTCCTCAGTCTCTCCCTCAGTTCCCTCATCTGTTGATTCAAAGTGCTCACTGGGTCCATGCATCCGGAACTCTGGTCTCCAAGCCAAGAGGGGCAAGGTCTTCCCCAGCAGGCAAAAGCAAATTTATTCAATTTAAAACATGATGTGGTTCCTACTTCTGAGCTGTGGCATGGCCTTTCTTTCTTGGAATGACATGTGATGTTATAATACCAATTTTTTTCAGGGGTGTTATTTAGCAGAGTGAGAAATTAGCAGCCCTGGCATGGTCCCCAGACTGTTTCATGTGACAAGAGTGTGGGAACCACTGAGCTCTGGCTCTCCAGTGCGGCCCATGGACCAGCAGCACTGACACACCCTGCGAGTTGCTGAAAAATGCAGAATCTCATCCCTGCCTCAGATTGCCTGAGTCTGAATCTGCAAGTTAAGAAGACCCGCAAGACTCCAGGCACAATAAAGACCAAGAAGCTTTGCCCTGGCCGGGTAGCTCAGTTGGTCAGAGCATCATCCTGATCCACTGAGGCTGTGGTTTGATCTCTGGTCAGGGTACACACAAGAATCAATAAATGAATGCATACATAAGTGAAACAAATCAATGTCTCTCTCTCCCTCAAATCAGTCAATCAATCAATCCATACATAAGCTGAGCCAGGGGACTCATGCATCTCTTTCAGTCCCGAGAGTTTTCTGATTCGAGTCCTCCTACCAGACCTTCATAAGCAATCTGCGCTCAGACATGTGCAATGTGGACACTCAGGAGAGAGGAGCAAGGGCTGCTTTGTGCGTGGCCCTCAGAGCCAGGCCAGACACGCGGCGCCTCTCCATTTGTTTGCAGTGCAGGGAGCTGGCTGCCAGAGATGGGGTTATGATCACACTGTGTGCCCTGGGTCAGTCTGGGCAGGAAAAAAGGGAACCTTTTTTCAGGATGACTAAACTAGAATTCCAGAAGAGAAGTCAAGTTATCATTCCCTCAGGAGACTTTGCGAAGTTAAGAAATTGTTTTTACGGGAATTATCTGTGAGGCAAAGCAGAGCTGCCCGGCTGGGTCCATTCCAAAGCAAAGCCAGAAACACTTGACCTAAACCCCACTGACAATCAGGAAGCCAGGGCTGGGCCAGCAAGGCGCTTCCATTCTCCTCGACTCTTCCTGCCCCACCTCCTCGGGGGAACATATGGTTTGCTCTTTATGGGAAGCTACTTCTAACTCCAAAAAACGAATGTACTTGTATCCTTTTTTGAAGGATGTGTGATTCAGGCTGCACAATTCTAATTTTTAAACTCAAGGGCAGGGCTTGGACAAAAGAGAAAGGTAAGAGCCAAAGGCATTTGGGCAGATAAGAAGACCCCGTCTGTTCAGGGAAGAAAGAGAAAGGAGCCGTAGGTGCTCCTGGGCCCAGAGAAGTCTCACTAGGTGTCATCAGAGGGACTTGGCAGGACCGGCTGACATTATATTCAGCATTTCCCAAAAAACCAAGTTGCCTTGGGAATGAATCCCATTTTTAGAGAAACTGCTTTTCCTTCTGGGAACTAACTTGCTTCTGTTTGACTGGGTTTTTTAAAAAGATGAGTCATAAAGAAGTTCATAGAGAACCAAAGTTCCACTTTGTCCCGCATCGCGGGCACTTTCTGGGCGGAGAAAGCCGTTGCTGAGAGCAGAATGGGCTCTTACATAATTTGATGTGGGGGTTGGGATACTTTTTTATTTTTGAAGAGCACAGATTCATGGGTGAAAATTAATATGGGAGTTGCACACAGTGAAAAAAAATAAAATTACTAAAATAACTAAGATTTGAGTGGGAAGATTTTAAGTTAGAGAAATGTTCCATTCATCTGTTTTTTAAGTTGGAAGCAGGAAACAGAAAGCTCCATTTAATATGGAGAACAATTAAAAATAGACTTCAGCCCTGTCCTCATCCAAGTTAATGCAGAGAGAGAGGTGGAAGGGAGGGAAACTATGAGGTAGGCAAGCAGGAAGTCAAGAAAACGAAGATTGGGTACCGAGCTTTGCGCTCTGCACAAAATAATTAAACCTCCACTGCTCTTAGAAATTCAGATGAGGAAGCCCTTTCTACACGCAGAAACTCAGAAAGTTTGGAAACTTTACATCTGACATCGCAAAGGCCTTTGGGGAAGGGAAAGTTTATTCTTCTACTGAATTCTGAAAACAAAAAATTTGGCTTTAGGATCATCTTCTGGAATTTTAAAGCAGAAGGGTCGACATAGGCAGTTATTACCTAAAAGCACTTCTGTTTCACCTAAGATGCTCCCGCAAAAAAAGGGAAGAAGCAGCCAGAGGAACTGCAGAGAACAAACACGCAGTCCCGCTGCCAAGCCATCGGGGGTGCCGAGCGAGGGGGCAAACAGCCACTGCCGTCCCCAGAGGGTGTGCTGAAAGGCAGCTCAGCAGGGCAGCTGCTGCTGGCAAGAATGGAGCGGGTGAGTCACTAAGAAAAAGTCCAACAGCCTCTGAGAGGTACGAAAAATCGTTTTACATTTTAGAAAATATTCCATCCACTATGTTTTCTTTTTATAATTTTGGCCCTCAAACTTTTGCTTTCTCGAAAAACTCATGATGTCAAAGAACTAAATGATTCAGGACATCACTGAAAAGAGGTATTACTGGACCTAGATTTTCCAAACACAGCTCTGGTTAGGATTCTCATGATGAGGAATTAAGGGGCACTAATTTCTTCTCTCTGCCTTTTCTTTCTTTTTGGTGCTAACCTCCGAAGACACCGTGAACATCCAAGGTGTGGGACACGCAGTGTACCAGCTTACTTTTTCCGATACCTGACGTCACCCCAAGTCAGGGGTCTGTCTGCTATGATCTGCTTTGTGGGCTGTGGACTAACGTGGGGCAGATGGCCTCGGGGAAGAATAAGATTCATGAAAATTTCTGCGGAAAGGCAGAATTACGGACCCAGATGTCACGGAATGGGGAGCCAAAGGGGGAGGCGTGCCGAAGCTCCCTCACCTCGGTTGTGCTGCAAGAGCACGATCGTGGGATTGACAATTGTCGTGGAGGGGTAGGCAGAGGACGGCTTGCTGACTGGTGCGAAGGTGTGGGAGTCGGTGCCGGCCCGGGATGGGGAAACTTCATCTAGCAGGGGACTGGGATCCTGAAAAGAAAGCAAAGGTCATAACTTTCAGTACACGAAACCTAGAGTTACCGCTTTTTAAAAAGAAATTCATAGCTTTATAAGGACCTTAATTATAAAAAGAAATGTAATTAATGAGACATCATTAATTCCAGTTAGAAGCTTAATCTGGAATGCTTATTCTCCGTGTTGGTATTAGTAAGGGGAGAGAGGGGAGGTAAAGTTATCGAAAGTCTCAGCAACGTCATTCATTTTTTTCACCTGGTAACAATTGTGGATCAATCCAGTTACTGAAAAAGCAAATTCAAATCAAAGTAGAAAAAAACATGCAAGACTCATGCAATTCCAAACACGATCCCAGGATGAGAGCTGGTTTAATTGGGAAAAATCAGGAAAGTTTAGTATGCGTGTTTAAAGAAACACTAGACAATGTGAGGACAGGAAACCATAGACGTAGGAACAGAAAGCGTTAAGTGTGGGTACTCTGGGAAAGCTTTTCTTACCCACATCGCTGAACAACCTTCCTAGCACTTGCTCCTGAGACTCAGATAGTATCCTGTCCTACTGGGGTGTGCTTTTCCCTCCAATATCGAGTGACAAAGATCTCTGAAGTAAAGACTTGTGAAAATCCTGACTTTTAAAAACCTAAGCGCATCTGCCAGAAATACCAATAAAATTATTACTACATACTCACATTATAATCTGCATGATGGGAATAATGCCAGTCTTTTTAAAGATATGAAGACCTCAAAATGCAGTAAGGATATGTAGACAGTTTCCTATCATGCCTACAAATTTTGCAACACTTTTATTTTACAATTTATAGACCCTAACACCAGTATACCATTCTTGAAGGGACGGAAGAACGAGACTGCATTACTTTCCAGATAAAAGCATGGCACACAAGCGATTCACATGCCCCATCAGAGATCATCGCTCTCTAAGTACTTGCAGTACAAGAGCCATGCCTCCTTCCCCCTCCCCCACCCCCACCCTGGCACAGTAGCCTGCAGACAGCAGGTGCTCAGTAAATGCCACATGAATGGCAGGAGCCGCCTACCAGCAAAGGTGTTTCTGAACAACTTTTGTCCAAAAGAACAAAAGTTCAAGAGAATACATGCCCACCAAGAGGGTACATGAGTGTCAGGACCCAGGACAGCTCCCGACACACAGTAGGGCCGCCTTCCTAAAAAACCCTGGCAGGGTCAGTCCAGCTCTTCTGAGAGTGCCCTGATGTACAGCTGTTATGTATGAGTGGCAGCTCAGTTTAGTGAATAAAACTCTTCCCCAAGACCCCAGTATGGCACAATGTGAGCTTGTACAAAAATGTTTCATCTCAATTTTTCATTTGTAAAGTGGGAAAACAATTACACTGTCCTAATTTATTTCCAAAGTGATGTAATACAGATAAAGGTCCTTTCAGTGAAAACTCTGCCACAATGCAGCCAAGAAACACAAAAACTCAGGCACGTGGCTTTTTACAGTGTCGATACCACCTGTGATGCCTGGTGGGGGGGTCACGCAAGCATGAAGCATTTTATAAACTTTACTCTGGGGCACAAGTCATTTCTGGGACGTTACGAAAATGGTTATTGACTAAAAAACCTGGACAAATTCACATGAATTTTCTGTTTCCCTCTTACTGCCAGCTGCAGACAGAGCAGATGTCAACTTGCGGTTTGGCCACCGCGCCCAGGGGGTCTACTCTTCTCGACAATTCTCGTGCAGTTGGGGAACCCAAGCAGCTTCCTTATTCGCCTCTTACTTTGTGACCTGGGGCCAAACTACAAGTTATCAGGCCAACCAAAGCCTCCCAGGAAGTCCATACCAGGTTGATCAGTCGGGCTTGAGGAACTGAGGACATGGTCCCAACTAACCTGTCCTGGTACACCTGAGACAGACTCAACACGAGCACCGAGATCCACACAGATGATAAAGTACAGGGTGCAGACCAGAACTGCTCACAATGTACACAGCACGCTAAAAACAAGACTCGCTTGACATGCTGCTCTAGGAAAACACCTCGTGCCCAAGGGAAGAATACCTGTATTCTTCAAAACAAGGGCAGCTTCTAAATTCACCCATAAGTTGAGTTAGGGTGAGGTGAGCACATCAGGGAACAATCTAGCATTTTCCTCCAACAGGGAAGAGTTGCAACGCTGGAAGCTAGGATACCCAAGCCCTGGGCCATGTTTGGCAGGGTCCTGACCTAACTGCACTGTGCTGCATCTAGAGCTTTGAGAAGAGGTTCTAGCCCAGGATGTTGCCATGCTCAGCTCTGCATCTGAATCTCACTATAATTTATCTTAAAAGCCCCCTCCACCCCTCCAGAGTTTCCCTCAACTTTCTGCATAAACTCTGCATGAGTTTAACGAGCCACTTGAGCCCATTTTGTAGGCATACTTCTTTAGACAAAGGGATGTCAGTGAACGTTTAGTTCCATCAGCCAACTGCATGACCCTGTATCTTAAAATGTGGTCCATGGGCCCTCAGTGTTGGAATCCCCAGGATGCACATTACCAAGTGGTCTGAGTCCTAGGTCCCTCTCCAGACCACTCAATCAGAACTCTAGCAGCAAAACCTGGAGTTGACAATTTAAATGAGTTTTCCTGCCGCTCAGATGATCCCATGTACACTGAGCTTGAGAACACCACCCAGATAAATCCTGAGAGCAGGGGCTGGGCCTTGTTCAAGGCTATGCACAGAGAACTCAGAATGCCTAGGACACGGTGGGAACTCAGTGACTGTTTATTAGCCAGTTACTTGTTTTGAGGGACTCTGGCCCCCACTTGTTAGGGCAAGTCCACAGTAACATAGCTAACACTTGTTGGGTGCTGCTGCCCCTGTGCCCAGGACCATAACTGAAACTTTCATACTCTCACCCCACTGGACCCCACAGCCCTGAGTGTAGATCCATGCACCCCCTTTTTATAACTCACACTTAGTTCCTCTCAGTCTCTCGATCCCCAGGGCTCCTGAGAAGGGAACAGGCTGAGTACCTGTATTGAGCTTTTCCTTAAAGCACTTGGGCTTTTCCACCTGCACTGTGGACCTGTCCCTCAGGTTGTGGGACCTGAAGTGTCAGAGCCCTTCAACTTCAGGCCTAGTGAGGCGCTGTGTTGCCACCAAGGTGCTGGGAGCCACTACTCAGGGCCCCCAGCAACATTCTGCCTTTTGAGGAAACAGCCCTAACATTTGTACAAGGCTTTTATACCCATTTTCTCAATCACATTCAACTCTTTTTTTAACCTAGTCCCTACCACTGCTGTGTAGAAAAGGGGTTGTTTGCTTGCTAAGTCAACACAAGAGTGACTCTCTTCCTCCCCTGCTCCCTGGCAGAGAAACTGCTGTTGGCTTCTCCACGCAGTTCTTCAGCTTTCCTTAGCTCTCAGCAGTGCCTCTGCTGGCCTGTGGCGAGCAGCACCAGCAGGAGGCAAGGCCTCGGAGATGGTTTTCTCTGAGCGAAAACAAAGGTCTTTCAGGAGGACGTGCATTTGGAACAGGACAGCGAGGAGAGCCCGGGGGACACACACAGGAGGCATGCACTCTAGGGACAGCAAACACGGTTCCAGTCATCACGCAAGCACAGCGGCAGCCAACACTTCCTTCGGAACTTAGTACTTCAGTGAGAAAGGGGTTTTTACTGCCGGGAGCAGACATTCAGGAAAGCCGTGAGGAAGGGATCCCAGCGAGCTTACGGTACTTGAAACAGCTCCCGTGAGGTCAGGCTCCGAGACTCGGTGCAGGCCCTCCGGAACCGGGGGGACCAGCGGAGGTGGTGGTGAGAAGGATGGTGGTGTCTGGCTAACAAGGGGGTGGGGGCCAGGAGCGCTGGCCGGCGGGCTGTGGTGGGGCCGCCTCTGCAGATGAGGGGGAATGAAATCATCTAGAGTCGGGAAGGTCAGAGGTGAGCCAGCAGGGGCGGTGGCCGGGACTGGGGGGCCCAGTGGCCCCAGAGATGCTGGAGGTCTGGCAGTGCCTTCTTGCCCTCTGTCGGTATTAACCAGGTAGAGAGGGACAACTATAACCTCAGGCTGGGCTGGGCTGGAGGAAGTGGCATCCTGTGGGAAATAAGGGGGTCGTTACGTAAAGGGGTATGGCAGCAGGGAGAAGGAATTCCATATTTAAACAGTTGCGAGTGGACATGCAATGATGTACTCTGAGAACTATTTAATCGGTGCCCTTTCCTCAGAGTGCATGAGACAGCCGGTGCGAGCCAGTTGGCCTCCTGACTCCCTGTGACACAGAGGGAGTCCCATCCAAGTTTACTTTCCATCCATCTATTTTTGAATCCTTTTAACACTTTATGAGAGAGAAAGAGAGACAACAGGCAGGCAGGCTGTGCTTAACCCCCAAAGCCGCTTGGAGCCTGAAAGCTTGGGAGTAAATACAATTTTTTGGCACCTTTTTATAAAACATAAACACTCTATCTCTCACCGTAGTGTTAGTCGTTATATTCCGCGCACTGGCATACTTACATATTTACAGGAAAGAGAGAAGGAGAGACAGAAGAGACTGTGCTGAGATGTTTAGAGAGAAGATTTCGGGATTCAAGCTGCAGCAATATTAACGAGGAAAGGAGGGTAGGGCAGCCCAGAAAACAAACGAGCTCTCATGTGAGTTTCAAAAGAGACGGAGTAGAAGACACACAAACATTCCTAATTCCTTGCCTTGGCTGGATAACACGGCTGCAAAAGGTAAGGTTCTTTTCTCCTCCGGTTTTCGGGATCAGAGGTACCCTGGGGGCCTAGCACAGGTGGTCCCACTGCGTCTGGGAATGAAGGCCAAGTCCCCAGGGAAGGACTCTTGCCAGAGTTAACAGCATCTTTACGGGGGTCAAAGAATAGCTTGGGAGGGTGAGGAGGAGCGGAGGGTGGCTTCCCCGTGCCGGCTGTGCAGGAGACAATGCTAGGAGCCGGTGCTCGAGTGCCTGTGGCTGGGTCACGTGCAACACGAGAGAGGCTTTCCGATGCCACCGGGCAAATGTTACTGGATAAACATGGTACATATAAGCTGCTGACCTTTTTATTCCCAACTGCCTGATGACGTGGGTTAGAGCTCACATTCCCACTGTAAACTGTCCCGGCGGCTGCACGGTGGTGCTGCTGGGTTTGGGATGAAGCACTGGGGAATGCAGGACCCGGGAGTGAGGGCCCAGGGCACACCGCACCTTTGGGAGCTGATCTGGCTGCCAGGGCCACAGAGACAGGCTGCGGGGGTGCGGGGTTCTGCTGGCTGGGGGTGCTAGGTGGGATGTAAGGCTTTGGTGAGCTCCGGTAGAGCGAGTCCTTGTAGGTACTGTGGAGGGCAGGGCGCTGCCATGCAAAGCGGCCCTCTTTAGGGAGAGGCGGGCGTGGGGGAGAGAAAACCTTTAGTATTATTTTCAAGACACAATGTCAAGACAGGGAAAAAAGAGAAAGGAGGGGAGATGGAAAGGACGACCATTAGAAATAGCAGCATAACACGATTGGAAGAAAAAACAATTCTAGACATGTTTTTATGCAAATCCTCAAATTAGACTCCTCATGGAGTCTGCACTGCTCTTCTGGGTAAAGCCAAAGACGGAATCATACTCACCTGGAGAGGCAGGCCTGTGTCTCCCTCACATCCAAGGGAGGCTGAGCTCAGCCCTGGAGCGGCCACCTGCTGAGTCAATTCTGACACCAATCCTTGGCTGGCCTGCACCCTTTCAGGCCTCCTGACTGAAGACAGGTGCCCAACAGCTAAATGCCAGTGGAAGAAGCCCCAAGCTCCCAAGTTTCGACACCTCCCATCCTCAAAGATTCTTCTTTTATGCCTTTGGCTTTAAAAGCTGAAGTTCAGTAAAATACTCAAGTGTCTTTCATTCTTTTCCCTTAGGAAATGTGGAATTGGAAGAGCCTTCCTTATTTGTGCTCGCAGGAGATAGATGTCTTAACTGAGTCACTGGGTTTTAGTGCGAGATTCCATAAGCATAACGAATTAAAGCTCCCCAAGAAGAGAATGCTGAGGACTTAGAATCCCCATGTGCTCTTTTCTCGGAGGAAACAATCTGATGGAACTAATTATTAGAAGGAAGACAGGCATGAGACTAAACGCAGGTAGCCTCCACTTTTTGGTGTGCACAGAACATAGGGACCAGGCAACAAAACACTTAATGGGCCTACCAGATTGGACTGTACCCAGTTTATCATGCACGCTCTGGTCCGGTCCCCATTCCCACCCAGCTCCCTAGGAGGCACCAAGAACCCTGGAGGGAGGTGGTCAGCCCCAGGGCTCCTGGCGTGAGGCCAACGCTCTGGCCCCAGGTTCAGAGCTAGAAAGCCATTGCTCCCAGCACATTCTCTCTCCCTCAGCATGACTCCTCCTTGGATCCCAATGGGGCAGAAGGTCAGGAAATGAGGTAAATCTCCAGACTGATCCTCATTTCAATGAGAGCCATCTGTGAACCTGTGGCTCAACTGAGAATTAGATCATGAGTGAGGTTTATTTTCCTTGTGTTGTGGTTGAGTGTCTGCATCCACCAAAATTCATATGCTTAGCCCCTAACCCCAAGTAATGATTTTTAAAGGCGAGGCCTTGGGGAGGCACTTAGGGTTAGATAAGACCATGAGGGCGGAGCCCCATGATGTGGCTGGGTCACGTGCAACACGAGAGAGGCTTTCCGATGCCGCCAGAAAGGAAAGCGACCAGAGCTCTCTCTCTTTCCACCTTGTGAGCACATGGTGAGAAGGTAGCCGTCTACAACCCAGGAAGAGTCCCCTCACCAGGAACCAGGCAGGCCAGCACCTTGACCTTGGACTTCCCAGCCTCCAGAGCTATGAGAAACAAATGTCTGTTGTTTGAGCCACCCAGTCTATGGTGTTCTGTTACAGTAGTCCAAGCCAAGACACCTAGATGTTCTTCACTGGCCCCTTTCCTTAAAGAAAGCCCAGTTCTAGAAGAAAACCAGAACCGTCCACCAAATGGCATAGGCGAGATGCATTAGAGTTTGGTCACTATCTGGCAAATGGGTTGTGGCCCCAAACTGGGAGGGTATGAAGGTGTGGACCTATTTTGAGGTTGTTTTTTACTTTCTGTTTATTTTTTCATGGAGTGCAGGTAGCAAGGGGAAAAGGATGTTAGCAAGATTAAATAAGTGAGAAATAAAGAATTTTTTTGAGTCTGGATTAGAATATCAACCCAGAAACAGTAAACAACCTATCCTTAACAAACTCAAGTTTTCCAGTAACCTGGGAGGAGAAGAAGCTACCTGAGCACCAGGGTTAACCTGACGTCTATCCTTTCCTCAGGGTGCCCGTGACAGCACCAGTGGAGTGTGGCCGTAGGTACCAGCCAAAAAGACAAAACTAGTGACCCTCTTCAGTAGCAACGAGGAGCAAAGCTTCCAGATGCACTCACTTGGCTTCTGTGAACACAGGCTGGAGGTTGGGGGTGCGTATAGACTGAATGATGCTCTCTGGAAACAAAACACTTGAGCTAACACACACCAAAGGGACTGTGGGGTAAGCTGATAATGGTTATCTAGGGACGTAAGTAAAAGACAATTTTGAATTAGGCTCAGATTTACTTTTACTTTGAGCTCGAGTGTCCCCATGTGATTCCTTCTTGTCCAAAGATAGAAATCCATTTCAATTGAGTTTTTAACTTAATTTGGCTGTGGCCGTATATGGTGCCGCAGCTGCATGACATCAGGCGAGAGCCTGCCCAGGGCTTTGACCCTGCAGAGAGGACGCGTCCCCAGGGTGTTGACCACCACGCAGAGCCAAAGGCCTTCCTGTCCTGGGGCTTCTTTTGCCCTAAAGGAGGAGCTGGATAGGCACAGTCTCTTTGCATGGAGGGAGCCACTTTCTGTTTCATGTAAACATTGTAGGAGCCTCATAGTAAAGGCTACCAGCAAAATTTCATTACTCTTCTTAGAAGGTGAGACAGTGAAAACATGGGAAGAATCTGGGATGTTCCTAGTCCACACGGTTCTGGGAACTACCAATCCCCACCTCCACTAGGGACACCAACAGGATGACACTCTTGGAGAGGGCAGCCCTGGCTCCCTGTCACTGTCGGGCAGCAGGGCAGCAGGTCCAGGCTGGCAGGAGGAAAGGCAGCCTCCACCCCCAACCATGTGCCCCTCGCACTCCAACTTGGGCCTTCAGAGGAGATGCACAGTACTCAATAAACCTGCAGTAAATAAATGTGTAAAGTAATTTTTATTTACTTCACATGCTTTTAAATTAAATCATGCCTTTTGAAGAGTTGTTTAAGGAGCCAAAAGGAATTAGTGAGCTCTCCTTGAGCTAAGTCACTGACAGTGGAGGAGGATGTGCTTTTACATTTGCCTTGAATGAATCAGCACTGCCTTCTAACCTGGAACAGAGCCAGCTGCATCTACACTCGAGGTGGCTGAGAAGGAAGCCCGTCTGCCCCGGGCAGCACACTCCTACGCCGGGGAAGGTCTGAGCCAGGGAAACCGAAGGCAAGCCATTTACTGGACAGGTGACCTCCCAAGTCCCCACGTCTGATGAGACTTCAGGAGGTGCCTTCGCAGCTCCTGATTCCAACAGGGGCCCTGGGTGCACACGGCCAGGCCTGAGACAGGCGAGCCATGGTGGGGGCGGGAAGGCTTCGTGGTGCTGCTCAGCACACCAGGGAACAATTAAGTGACCAACTGTAAGCGTGGGGAGACAGGGGTCTGCAGAGAGGAAGGGGGACATTATCTCTGACCCGGCTGCACTTCAGGGGCCAGTGCAATTTTACGTCCTCAGGAACAGGAACCAGAGGATCACTGGAGAAGGAGTGTGGGAGGCAGGACGGAAATGCAGAGTTCCCGGGCTCTCGGTGAGCTCTGGGAGCACCGTGACAGAAAGGAGGCACAAGGAAGTGGGCCACATGAGGAACACATTCCTGCAACATATTTTGGGCCGCAGAGCTTCCTTTAAAAGAAAGAACTGCCTCGTCCCATGGCTGTGGCTCCTCCGTGTAAGCACTCTTCGAGGGTTGCCTGAATTAAAGCCCGGTCTGCTCCGTTCACCAAAATGGCAAAGCAGCCACGGGCCGGGGAGGACAGAAAGATCAGGAAAACAACCTGGGGGAAAGGCTGAAGCAAAATGATCCCTACTCCAAGTTGTACACCTTGGAGTTTTGGGGGGTTTTTTTGTTTTTGTTTTTTGTAAGGAGGCCTAGGTGGTTTAAGCTCCACTGTATTGTCATCCCCACAATAGCTGCCTAGGGACAAGGGACGAGGGTCTGGCCACAGCCACCCGAACTTAATCTGTAAAGACAGAGTTGCTGGAACTCTTACAGCCCTGACCACAGCAAATTAATGGAATAAACCCGAGAGTTCATGCTCCCTTTGAATATTACACTCTAAAGAGTTTTTAACAGACAAGTTCAGAACTTTTCCCCACTATTCAAAGCCAAATGATTCTCTCTTCCAGAACATTCCCAAACACACTGAAACATGGTCAAACACTGGGCCCATATTTCCAATACCCTGGTACACGCCAGCTTCACCCCGTGCCTCTGCCTCCCTCAGCCTCGCTGACTCCTGCAGAGCTTTTCCAGAGCTGGCCACCAGCGCAACTCTCAGCCCAGCCCATTACCCAGCTGAGCAAGCTGGAAGCCTGAACTGAAGCAAAAACACTTAAGAACAGGTGCCGCCCAGCAGTCCCCACCCCGCCCTGGGGCACATGCCTACCTGGGGCTTGTCGGAAGGAAGGTTGGGATGCACACTTCTGTAGCCCTTGGCAGCAAGTGAAGAGGGCTGGGCGTTTCCGTTGGCATCGGCATTGGAAGAAGGCCTCCACTCATCTGAGACGGAAAAGAGAAAACGAAAAACCCTCACTCCCAAGGAACACTCCCTGGCTCCCCTCTGGTTGAGGGGCCCCTGGTGGAAGGCAGGGACGGGAGGAATGCAAGGGAAACCATACCTGCGGAGGGGCTCTCTGACTCCAGAACTATGTGTGGTGCAGGAAGGATGAAAACAAGAAAGAAAAAGGGGTGGGGGCGACAGCAGTGATTACATTTGCAGGAAACAAGCATGCGCCCCACAGAAAGATGCAAGTCCAGCACCCCACTGCCTGACACAAAATGCCCTCAGTCACGATGGCCCAATTACCATAGGAACCCACTCCAAACCATGATGTGCTCACAGGCGCTGACCTTTGAAAACACAAGGCTCGCATTCACAGCAATGAAGAAACAATTGTTCCTTGACATTCTTATTTTACAGACTAAACAGCAACAGAACTTCACTGTCCAGTGCCTCCTCACTAACTCTCCTTCCCCTTCTTCATGCCTGACGGGGGCTCAGCATGACCCCTCCTCATTAGCAGGCTGGGCTAATTAACAGACCCAGCGGAGGGAGAAGAGATCAGCACTTTTTCCCTCGGTTTTGGTGCTGGGCTAGTGAGAGAACATTTCAGCCCAGAGGTATCTGAGGTGGTAAGAACACTTTTTCTCCCCGGCTGCTTTTCTTCTTTCTGTTAAATGAGTCACATAAACATTTAACACCACCAGGCAACATAGTTATTAGCTTGCCTGGGAAGGCAGGCGGACCTCAATTCAAATCCTAACTCCACCATCCATGGACTCTGTGTCCCTGAGCGAGTTATAAGCCTCAGTTTCTCCATCTGAAGAGTGGGGAGAATGGGATGCCTGCTTCATACGTATTGCTATAAGAATTAAATGATATAACGCATAAGAAACACTTAGCCCAGTGCCTGGCAGAGCTCAGTAAATGTCTGCTCTTATGATCTTCTGCATCATCTCTCGTCTCCATTCTCTATCCTCCATCTAGCCCAGGGGTCGGCCAGCTTTTTCTATAATGAGCCAGGCAGTAAATGTTTTAGGTTCTGCGGCCACATGATCTCAGTGGAGACCATGCAACTCTTCTGTTGCTGCGCAAGAGCAGACATAGATGCTGTGTATATGAGTGAGTGTTCCAATACATTCAATACAGCGAATGGCTATATTCCAATACACCTTTACTTATGGACACAGATCTGAATTTCAAAGAATTCTCATGTGGCATATAATATTGTTTTGACTTCTCTTTCAACCATTTAAAAATGTAAAAGTCATTCATAGTTCATGGGCTGTGCAAAAACAGGCACTGCTGCCTCTGGCCCACGGGTCAAGTTTGCCAACCCCTGATCTGGCCAATGCCTTCACCTCCCTCTCCCTGCGTGCCTCCTCCTGTCTCACCCTGCACAGAGGCAGGGAGGGAGTGACCCAGCAGCTCTCACAGCCCACGGCCCCATTTCAGTGTGTGTCCCCCAAGGACTCGCGAGGGGCCTTCCAGAGGTCAAGCTGAGATTTACAAACGTTTATTGAATACCTTTCTAAGTGCCAGACACGGTCAGTCACCTGTGCTCCAATTTAGTATTTCATTTAGGTGCACAAGTCTGTGACACAGGTAATCATTTCACTTCATGGATGAGGAAACAGAAAAGCCAACTGACGTGCCCAAAGTCACCCAGCTGGGAAACAACTGAGCAGTCAGCCCCGGTCTTTAGAATGACGTACAGTGCGCTGTCCACCATCCACAGCCACCATCGGCCACCAAGGAGAGCCTACATTTCAGGGAGGTGGTGGGCGCCACAAGGTGGCAGAGCTGCATCAGAATCACAGGGAGGCTTGTGAAATCGGACCGCTGGGCTTCACCCCCAGGTTTCTCCCAACTCAGTGATAGGTTAGGTCTGAAAATTTGCATTTTTAACAGGCTCCCGGACGATGCTCAGGCTGATGATCCACAGCCCACACTCTGAGAACCACTGATACAAGCAATACTTGAAAACATTCTTATTCTGGAAAACTAACTGTATTTATTTTTGCTTATTTCCCCCCCCATAAGTCACAATTTTTACATGTTTCAGGTGCATATTCCTTTAGCAGGCCGTCTGTTACATTTCTGCCCTTCCCTTATGGACAATTCACAGGTGCTTGTCTTCTCTTCCCAACCACGTAAGTTGGGACATTTATAGGACTTGATTTGTATTCACATCACTGCAGTGGACAGCTTGTGTGACCAAGGGCAAGGGCTGTTCATCACTTCCATCTGTAACATATAACCCTTACTCCATGTACACCTCACAGGGCTGCTGAAGATCCAGAGAGCAGGCATGTGAAGTATCCTCTAAGTGACCATTTTCTAAGTGTCTAAGTGACACTCTCTGCTGCATCTGCCCAGAGCCCTGGCCCAGAGATTTCCTCATACCTAACAGGTCCCGAAACACCAGGTGACATGTGGTGACGATGGCTCTCATTTCTCATTAGAAAAAGTTATTTCTAATTCACCTTTGTGAGATCTTTCTATCAAATCTATTAGATTTACAAATATACTAGAATGTCAATAGGTGCTGAGTGAGGAACTATTCAATAAAGGATGTGAGCTTTGTACATGGATTTTGGGACACCTTATTTTGCTTCCTCTTTGGTTCTCAGTGGGGTTGGCTACTCAGGTGACACTGATAAACAGATAGGTTATGGAGAACTGAGATGAGTCTGTCCCTCCAAAGGTCTAGGTACCAAAGGGACCACCATGTCAGCCCCAGACCGCCAAATTTAAATGCTGACTATCCTTCTAATTGCATATCCTGAGGCAAATGACTTAGTCTCATTTATAAAAGAGATCTTATCTATCTCTTTTGAGTCACGAGGATCCAGTGGAAATGAGTGGCATAAAGTATGTGCTTAGTAAACAATGAATCCAAAGCATAAGAAAAAAAATTTCCCCAGACAGAAATAAATGAGAGTTGCTGACTTCTGCCATTTGATAAACAGTTTCAAGAACATAATATCCTTAGGGATCAACCTACTTTTCCCTCCTAATTCCAAGTCATTAAAACTGTTCCCCTTACCCTGCCCTTATTAGTTCCCGGGACCCTTCTAAGCATTCCCCTCTCCCTTTAAAGGGGGGCGGTGTGTCCAATGTTCCATCACCCTTCATCTGTTACCTAGTCTTCTCAGCCTGGAAGGGTGGTAGCAGTGCAGGGTCACTGTGTGCCTGAAACAGCATGTGGGATCTTATACACGGAGCCATCAATTATTAACTCTGGGCGAGGAGATTGTCAAAATGCTTCTTACAACAAATGTCAACTGGAGCTCCTGAGGGGAAGAGGGCCCTGGAAAGTTGGATCTTAGGTAGGTTCTGCAGCCCTGAAGAGACCCGAGCCTTCCCAGGAGAAGTAGATTTCTTTCACCTTATCTTTTCCTCCATCTGTTCTTTATACACCACCTTGTCTGGCCTGTGGCCACAGCCCCCTAGTATTTTCTTGTGTGTTATTCTGTGCTAATGTCATTTTGGTCTGTTCTAAATTGTTTTGCTGGTCAGTTTCTTCTTGGAATCTTAGGATAACTTTCTCTGAGAGATTTGATGTGTTCTGGGAGAGTGTCCCAACAGATGAGAGGGGTTAAAAGCAGCTCTAGGAGTGTTTTAAAACTCTCTACTTATGTGTATTTCTTCTTCATGCTGTGTGGTGAAGGACTTAACCTTCCCCAGAAAGATGTCTGGCGTTGCCCTCTGGCTTCTGGGAGCTGATCTCTAAAGCCCTGGATGTCACCTGACGGGCATGTCTCTGTATCACACCAATAATGTGCCTTAGGGTGTCGGCCACATGGGCAGTGGGTAATGCCTACATGATGGAGTCTCAGTAAAACCTCAGGACACAACGGCTCAGGTAAGCTTCTTGCTCGAACAGTCTGAGTAACTGTAGCACCTAAATGGTAGTAACTGCATGTCCTGACTCCACAGGAGAGGACACTGGAAACTGTGGTTCTTCTCCCGGCTGATTTTAACCTGTAATAAACCATACCCACGAGTGTAATAGCTTCCAGTGAGTTCTCTGAGGCCTTCTAGAAGACTATGAAAACTGAGGATGGCTTGCGGAACCCCCTAACCTTGGAGCTGGCATCAGAAGCGACGGTGTTCTCTCACAGGGACTTTTCCCTCCATCTCCTCAGTTGGCTCCAGTTCTCACACGTGGGCTCACAGAAAGTTAGTGCAGGTTAGTGTGGGTAGGAGGTGTCTTTCACTATCCTGGTGTTAATTTTCTCATGACATCTTTTTTGCTACTACTGCCATTTCTGGAGAGCAAATGTGAGACTCCAACTAGAGTTAATGAGTTGACTGCAGGCCCAAGAATCTTTACATCCAAAGCAAACTTGGTCCTCCAGAATCAAGCAAAAGGAGTAGCACCAACTGGCACATAATTAACGAAATGTAAGAGTTGAACTGGGTTTTGGCTTGTGAGTCAAAACACAGACATTGATGGTCTTCAGGCTACACAGGACAGGAAGCTTGGCATCACACCCCCCACCATTCCAGGCTCCCTGTCTCCTCTGGAGTAAAAACTCCTGACCTGGGGACATGGGTAGGGTCACTCTGGACCAACAGGCCAACACCCAGACCTGGCCATGCAACCGTGTCAGGAAGCAGGGATAAGGTAACACCTCTCCCAGGGGCAGGGAGTCAGCACTAAGATTACTGCACTAAATTCTCTCCAGATGGTTCTATTCCAAAAACTAAGGTCCACAGTCAGAGATTAGAAGCTGGTCAGAAAACCACGGCCAGGGATCCAGAGGCAAGCCACCATGTGAGAGCAAGAGTCTGGACAGGGAGTTTAAACCAGGCAATTCCAAAAGCTCCATCTGCCACTGAACCTCTGAGAGCAGCTCCACCCTCCCTTTGTTCATTTGGTTGCAAGTGGCTACCAGATGCATATCTAGACTCCAAATTTCCAAATGCCTATTAGAAACTTCCTCCCAGAAGTCCTTCCCTTGCCAAAAAACTCAACATGTCAAAAAAAAAAAAAAAAAAGGAATTCACCATTCCTTCACCTTCCCTCACGTCCATGAGTGCCAGCCGCTCTCCTGGTCAGCATGGAGCCCACCCTCCACGCTCCTGAGGTGTGCTGTGCTGAGCCCTGCCATTTCCCTCCCCCGAGTCCATGCAGCCTTGGCCCCTGGTCTTCATTCCTGCCACCAGCATGCCAGGCCCAGGCCCTCAGGGCCTCTGACTGAAAGTATGGGAAACCTTTGGGGAACCTCCCGGTCTGCAGTAACTAGAATGGTTACCATTGAAGAGCACCTGCTGTCTGCCAGGCTCTGTGTTAGATGTTGATATGAAAGAGCTCATTGAATCCCAAAAACTCTATTAAGAGCATCCCTGTTTTATAATTGAGAAAATTGACGCTCTCTAAGGCTGAGTAATTTGCTGATATTACAAAGATAGTGGTGGCAGAGCGGAGCCTTGATGGAGGACTGTATGACTCAGGAATGAGAACATGTTTCCCAGGATGAAGGATGAGAGGGTTGGAAATAGGGGGTGTCTCTGAAATGTGGGTGTCAGAGGTCCATTTAAGGAAAGAAATCAGGACACAGTGTGGGAAGCTGGAGCTTCCAGTCTACAGGCAACTTGGAGAGCTGTAGGAATGGAGGAAGAAGGTGGTAAAGGCAGGGAGCAAGGCAGCGGGGCAGACTGAGTGGACGGGGAACAGATGCTGGCCCCGCTGATGCAGGGGTGGATGGTGGGGGGCGGGGAGCAGGACACTGCCTGACATTAGCTATCTGTGCAGATGCTGGGAGTGGGGGGACTCACTGCCTCACACTTGGGCCCCCAGTCCAGCTGGGGCATGGCTGCCTGTCAGCACTGCTGAAAACTGTTTTCACGAGGCTGGTCTGGGCCCAGGGGTGACCAGGACAGGACTGGAGACTGGTGTGGGCCAGGAAGATGTCATCCAGAGGCTCCGATGGAGGGGGCAGACAGGGATGAGCAGGGGCCAGGGAGCCACGAGGACACAGCCAGAGTCAAGAGGCAGCAGGACGCTGGTCAGCGAGCAGTAGGATTCGAGGACAAGATCCCGAAGGTCCAACCTCTAGAGTCACATCCCTGGAACCTCCCCCGCAGTGTCAACTCATTCAGCCCACTGTGCACCCTTACTCAGGATGGGGCTTTTTCCCCTCTATGCAAACCAAGCTTGCTCCTTTGGAACTAGAATGGCTTGGAAGCCAGCTTACCCAAGTCCCTCATACTTCATATGAGCCTGAAACGTGTCACTTAGCCATGGTCAGAAAGCACAGGGGTGGGCCAGGGGCTCGTGCACAGCTCTGCTACCGCAATAAGCTGCACTCTGTCCTCGCCTAATGCTCCCAGAACTACTCTCCCTTCTCCTCCCCCCTCCCCACTTCTCATCACAATCCCCTAGACTCACTTAGTGCCTGGCACAGAAATGATGCTACATAAATGTCTGAATGAATAATCTGGATTCAGTTGATCTCAACTTACAGGGTGAAAATCATCTATTAAGATTAATTTATTGGAAGGTGTAAATGACGGATTGTTATCCCCTAATTATTCAGAGTATTTGCATGTTTAAACATGATTTTTTTTCACACAAATTACCTGTTAGAAACTTATAAGATATAGAATGATTTCAGGGCCAGAGGGAGCTTCCTAAAGTGCCTCAAATAACTGCACAGTGCTGTAGCAAAAGCCTACTACAGACCGCAGGATAGAGGAGCATTTACATTCTGATGATGCCACACTATGCCCACCAGGGGGCGCTCAAGGCCCCCTCACGTCCCATCCTCTCCTTCACCACCAGAGAAAGGACCAGGTGATTGATAGGTCATTTTATTGAGCCATTGGGCTGTAGGATGGTTTTTCTCTTTAACCATCACTTGGGATTCTCTCTTCCTCAAACGTCCTCCAGCTTGGCAGCTGGATATTCCCAGTTAGGCCTGAGGAACAGTTAGACTGTTTTAGGGAGAAATTATTTTGCCTTCACTGCTTGGCCCACCTTTCCTGGAGAAGAAGCTGGCAAGCGGCAGTGGGGCAAGCGTGAGGTGTGGGCCCAGAAATCCAGGGCCAAGAAGCGACTTTTGAGTTTCGGTGCCGGAGGCTACTCACTCCTTCCCTGAGCCGAGGGAGAAAGCTCTCCACAGGGACCAGCATGACCAGAATGGGGCTTGTGCTCAAACCCCAGCCTGGCCTCGTCCCTGGACACCTGCCTGGACACCTGTTATAGGTGGCTGGCACAGAAGGGAAGTCAGTTCCCAGGATGCTGGGCACTGACTGTCGCCATCCCATACAATTCCCTTCCCACAACATACTGCTCCCCACTGTACCGACAAGCTTTCATGCCCGACGCCCTTTCCTCTCTGCTCCCTAGGGAGCAGTCATCATCCTGATCTTTTCTCCCTGCATTGCCTTCCTTCTAGAAGGCAACTTCCATACTCTACAGCTCTCAAATGTGGTCCTGGCACCAGCATCATCAGTATGACCTGGGAACCTGTCAGAAATGCAAAACCTCCGACGCCACCCCGGGCCTATAAGTGGGAATCATAAGTTCTGAAGCTCTGCCCTGGGGGCCCAGCAACCTGTGTTTTTACTCCAGGTGATTCTGATGCAACTCAAGTGTGAGAACCATGCACACTGCCCTACAGAGTGGGGAGGGGCTGCCCCACCCTGTACTAGCAGAGCCTGTAGAACCTCTAGGTCAGCGCTTCCCAGCTCCCGGGACACTTGGGCTGTGGAGAGCCCTCTCCAGAGAGGCTGAAATAATCACATCTTCCAAAATTACAGAGCACTTTAGAACAAGCTTGGAAACCATCTTGCCCAAGTCCCTCAGACTTTAAATGTGCTTCAAAGGTGTGACTTACCCAAGGTCAGAAAGCACTCCCCAAGGCAGCGCATGAGGGGCCCACGCCTGACTCTGCTGGTGCAACAAATGCAGCTCGCTCCAGGTGTGGTGCACAACACTTGCCGAATTTCATCCTCACAGTAATGCCATGAGGCAGGTGCAGTAATCAATCCCATCCTACCAATGAGGTTACTAGGGCTGAGAGACTAAATGCCTCATCCAAGGTGGCACAGCCAACAGGTAGTGAAGGACTTGAACACAGATCTATCAGGTTCCAAAGTCCTAGGTTTAAACTTCAACACCATGTCTAGACGCTCAGGCTTCCGAAGGGAGGGGTCAGGGTGGGAAGGTGGGCTTCAGGTGGACTTCTTTCACCTCCCTTTGCTCCTGGTTTGCACTGGCCTCAGAACTGCACTTTGAACCTACTTCCTCGGCTGCCAGGTCATTCCCCCAGGCCCAAGCCTGCCGCACCCCCGCTTTCCTGGGAGCCAGGTCAGCCAGCTGCCGGCACTTCTCAGTGTCCCCTGGCTGCTTCCCAGCCCCAGCCCTGCCTGGTCCTCAGAGACACCTAACCACTAGCCCATCTCCCCAGTCCCTTTTCACGCCCCCAAGCCATCTTTGTGTTCACCAGCACGGTCTGCAAAGCCACCAACCCTGTAGCAAAGTTTCTGCTCGACTGTTCCATCAAAAGCTGAACTAAAGTGGTGGTTGCTGCTGTGTCTTTGCCTGAATCAAGTGAGTACCTGTCAGTTCAGGGCATCGATTGCCACCCATCACAGATGGAACAAGGAGCTGACTGACCCAGGGGCCCCTGGGAGAATCAAGAAGCAGCTGACGAATCCATGCCCTTCCCATGTGGCTTTGGCCACCTGCCCCTAGCTGCAGGGGTAGCGCACCTGGTTTACTTTCCTGTTGTGGGGCTTCCTGAGGGCTCACAGGGCTACTGCTTGGGGTGTCCCTGTAGGAGGACGAGGCCCGGAGAGTCACGGCTCCCTTCCCAGTGCAGACTTTTGTAGGATCCATATCTGAAAGGGAAACATCCAAAAAAGAGCCCTGAATCCAAGGCTCCTAATGAATTAAGCAACAGTCAGCTAGCAACTTGTTAAAGCTGGGGAATGAGATGAACCTGGTTAGAGCCACACACAGTCTTATGGCGAATGCAGATAAATCTGTGGGTGGTGGAGAGGAACAAACCACATTTTCAGAGGTTTACCGCCCATCATGAGGTTAGGGAAAACGGAGGCTACTGTGAGTTCTGAGTAAATGTATGAGTTGTAATATCAGCTGAAAACATTTCAAAATGAAAGTGGGTTTATTTCTTTTATTAAATGAAGTTTAGCTTGGTGAACAGGCATCTGACCAATTAGTAAGGCACAGTTCAAGAAAGGATTTAGGACAGACTTCTCAAGCTTCCAGATGAGCTGTCTTATAAAAGACCAAGCTGGCAATATCAGGAACAGCACTGCTTCTCGCACTTCTCCAAGGGGAAAAGGAAAAGAAAGTCTGTATCAGCAAGTCAAAGCCACTGAAACGACGAGGCGGGACGTGCTGCCTGGGGAGAGAGCATGTGAGTGAGAGAGCCTCACATTCCAAACTTAATGAAGAAAAGTCACACCAAAGAGAATGGCCAGAAACACTACACCCTTCCACGAACAGTATTCGCCGCACCCCAGCGGAGCCGTCCCTGCATCCTGACCTCTCCTGCAGTTGACAGTGGCTTAATAACAGACCCAGGTCACCTTTCGGAATTCCACCGAGAAGGATTTAAAAATAGGCTTCAAAAGAGCTCATGCTCATCCTCCAGGAAATCAGTCACAGGAGGCAAGAAGCCGATGCAGACCACACAGTCCTGGAAGGCACACGTGCTAAGTGTTTCTGCGCAGCTGAGCTGAACTGAATTCCACAGTTCATTTTTTCAAATTGCTCGCAGCACAGCCGGGATCTTTGACCTAAAATCACCAAGCCTGGGTTGTGGGGTAAAGTGTGAGGTGGACGTGGGACAGGACGCGGGCTCAGACGTCCAACGCATCCCCACACCTGGGCCAGGTGGAGAGAAGCAAGGCCCCTTTGCTCCTTCTTTCCACCCTAGCAGCCTCCTTTCCAACAACTTAGAGCAGTCCTCCCTGTTACAGAAAAGCACAGATCTGCCCCACCGAACACGAAGCATGAAAGCACAATGTGTGGCAGAGCGGGCTGAGCCTCTGACTCGTCCAACCCTATCAAAAGGATGAGTGACTGACGTCACAAAACAGCTGGGAAAACTGATCCATAGCTCACGGCCTTCTCACAAGGAAGAGGGGCAAGGTGACAAATCCAGCCCACTCATGGGTCTCTGAATGCACGGCCAGACTTGCCCACCTCCTAAAAGCACCACTGGGACAAAGGGTCACCCGGGCCACACTTGTCCTGCTTCGTACAGAAGGCAGCTATGAGCTGGAGCTGACACCTGAACCTTATCCCTTCTTGCAGAGGAGAAGCAGGAAGTGGCTGCAGGTGAAGGTCGGGTCGGGAGGGAGTGCTCTGAGAAACGGCCCAGCGAGCTTCACGGAGGTACAGCTATCTAGGTTTGGCAGCTGCTTCAAGTTCAGCCCAATTCAGAGGTTCCCTGGGCGGCCACATTAATTCTCGGGGAGACTGGAATTCTAAATGAAGTACTGGAAGCTGGAAACTTCTAGGGAGAGCCCAAGAAGCCCATGTACCTCAGACCCATACCAGATTAAATGTTTAGCCTCTGGGCTGACCCCTGTCCTAACGAGAGGCGGGGGGCCAGGTATCTGTCAGTTTGTCTCCAGGCTGGCTGGCTCACAGGAACACACACACACACACACACACACACATACCCCCCGAAGAAGAAAAGAAACCACCCGAGGAAGTGAGAGGAAATGGCTCCTAAACATGCAAGGATTAAGCCTCCAAGTCTTTGTTAGATGGAAAGAAGGAAGCAAAACCATGCATGATCTGCTAACAATTAAAAAAAAGAAACCAACCCAAGGAGAGGTACCTGGAGGGAATACTAGGCCTGAAGAGCTTTTCACTGTCTTCACAGGAATTATTTTAACAGCGGAAATAGAGCGTGCGCGTAAAGGGTCGGCAGCTGCTGCAAACACAAAAGGGTAAATGGTGCCTCCAGAAAGAACATTCGGGAAACACTCAGGCAGTTGAGGAACTGGGCAAGGACAATAGGAGGAAGTTGCCCACATGAAGCGAACACTAGAAAGAGCAGTAGACACAGTAATTTGAATTAACCTGCTTTCTCTGTTTAGAGTTCGGTGCCAGGACGACAGAACCCTCCCTCCAACCGTCACCCACATGCAGTTGGTCAGTGTCTGTGCCTCCTGCCACACCAGGAACTTGCCAAGATTTAGAGACGCAGATGGCCTGGCAAACAGAGGAAGGGGAGAGCAATCAGGACCAAAGTGGCTCCCAAAGAATGTTGGGGTGTCTGTGCTGGGGGGAGGGCTCCAGGAAGGAGAGCCATGGCTCAGGCCCCAGGGGAGTGGAGGAAGGGAAGGGACGCATCTGTGAGGGTCATCGCAGCTGCTTCCCCAGAATCTTAACTTCTGGGGTCCTGTGCCTGCTCCTCTCTGAGCACCCACATGTGCAGCCCAAGGTCCTGACACCCAACTGAGCTTCCAGAGAGCTGGGGTAACTTTCCTGGAATGTGGCAAGGGCTGCTGTCTCTCCAATGGCAACAAATAAAGAGAGATGCGAGCTCAGGTGCTGTGTGCCAACGCCACTCCAATGAGCAACACTCGGAGGTCTTTTGGCCTCAGATCCATGTAATAACTGGGGGAGGGGCGGGGGGAGCAGGGCTGTTTAGGAAGCAAGATGGTCACTGATGAATTAGCATTGTGCTGACAAGCCCATCGAGGGGACAGGAGGCAGGGAGGAGCCTCCGCAATAGCTGGTTCACCTTGCAGTCCCTCATGCTGCTATTTCATAGGGCACACAGCAATCGTGTGGCTGTCAGTAACTGAGTTGATCATATCAATGCTACCTGTCTGGAGATACAAACGTGCTTTTACGACAACCCTGTGGACTGCTCTTTATGACCAGCTGGGAGATTGGCTGAGTGGGAGGGTTTTGTTATGCTACCATTTTCAGAAGAAGAAGCAGGAGGCTCAGAGAGCTGCTCAGACTCCCCTAGCTCCCAGGGGAAGAGGCTGAGACTAGAGCTCAGCTGGGCTGGCCCTGGGTTCAGCGGCCAACTCAGGCCACCACGATGACCTTCAGGTTACATCTGCCTCCTCTCTCCACCCAAAAGTGAGTCTTACTGAAGAGAGGGTGGAATTGGCCTCCATCTGCCACCCTCGCCCTGCACCCCTGAAGTCTCTTCTTTCAGTGAATTCATAGGGATGGTGTCGATGGCCCCACAGGTGTTAAAAGCACCAGAGTCCCAACCTCTCCTGTGCTCCTCATTGGATGATTAAACCCTCCCCTGGAGCCACTCCACAGGCACCTTCAACATCCCTACGTGCAACTTAGCTGAGATCGTCCAGGACCCCAAGAACACAGCCCTGTACCACGAGTGGAGAAGGGCAGCGGGCAGGGAGGTAAGGAACATGCCCCAACCCAGCCACCCCTGTGCCCCGTCCCTTCTGCTCTCTATGCCTCCCCTGTTCAGCTCTCCAACTTTACCCTTGGCCTTGTATCAAAAGGGATACTTGGCAAAACCAGATAAAAAGTACAAAAGCCCAACATTGCAAACTCTGAAATTACTTAAATAAATACCCAATGATAGGACTTTGGCCCTCCCTCTTTGGTACCACAACATGCAGTGGGATGGAGGCAGAGAGAGTCCCTGGAACCCAGAATCTGAAGCAGGAATAATACTGCAGATCGTGCAATTCCTCTGTTTTCTAGAAATGGGAGTTCACACTCATGAGGACAAAGGCCTCCTAGGGATGCATGTGAGTGGCAGAACTGGGACTTGAACCTGCATCTTGTCACCCCAACTCACACCACACTGCAGAAGTGACGTGGGCACTTAGCTCTCTGGTCAGCCTCGAGACACCCGGATGAGAGACCACAGGGCAAATGGGACCTCAAAGGTCATCTTATCCGTCATTCATGTCACACTTAAGTTTTTCATCCTAAAGCTTTTAAAAACTGAAAAGATGAAAGGATGTGTATAAAACTAATGCCACTGGAATCATTTACTTCAGCAATTCAGGCTCTTGTCTCAGGGTCAAGGCTGTGAAGGTGAAATGCCGGGTAAGGGAAATTTCAGGCTGAAAAACGCCACATGCATGAGGCATGAGGTACGCCTCGGCCTGTGTGTTTGGGAGCTGGGGACCGTTTTCAGTAAGTCACCTCTGATTCCTGAGATGCAAGAACATGCTCACTTTTTCCGAAAGTCAGTCTGGGAAATGGGTGTCCCACTCAAGGCCCGATAGGACCAGTGACCAGTCCCACCAGGCGAGTGGTCCAGGCCCACCGAACATCCTCTGCTCCTCCTAGAAACGTTTTCCAGTACCAAGCCGGGCTTCCCTTTCAAAGCCTTACCTTTGTCCTGTCCATTGCTGCCTGGTGCCAACCCGTTCACCACGGCTTTAGAGGCGCCAACGTCACATTCTGAAAGAAAGACAAAAGGCACGAGGCTGAAGATGAGGTCTCCCTCCCCAGCAGATACTGAGTCCCACACAGTGTGAGGCGCTGGGGACACGCAGGCTTCCGCAGGCCTGGGCACGGGCCCCTCCGGCGTCTTGGGAGAATTCTGAGAGCCGTGTGCGGCCTGAAGCAGGAGAGAAGGCAAAGCTGTTTGGGGATGGAAGTATGTGGTGGGTGATATAAATTCTCCTGCCTTCTTGCTATGGCTTCATTTTGGACATTTAAAAAAATCTGCTTAATTCCCTCAAAATGGCGTCTCCTGCCTGACAAAGGCTTATCTGCCCATTCAAAGTCCAGCTCACACGCACCGCCGTGCAATCAGACTGAGAGTCGGGCAACTGAAAGCTCAGGCTCCGTGACCCTTTTCTTTGCCCCATCCTATGTCCAGTCATCAGCAAAACCATGCTGTCGCTCCCTGGACACTGCCCTCCTCACCCGCCCACTGTCCTAGCTGAGGCCTTTGTGTTATTGTCCCAGAGATGACATGACCCCCTGACCGTTCTCCCTGCTTCCATTCTGCCCCTCCTCGTCCCCACTCCTCAGCCTGCACCGGAGAACACTTTCTAGACCTGGACCTACCCACAGTCCTGGGCCGACAAGCCCCAGGGTGCAGGACAGATGAAAACCAAACAGAACAACACAGTAGGATTTTCTAAAATCCTTCCACTTTAACCTTGCTGTATTTCCCCTCTGTTTTATTTTCTTTTATTATTTTTAAAAGATTGTATTTATTTATTTTTAGAGATGGGAAGAGAGGGAGAGAAACATCAATGTGTGGTTGCCTCTTGCACCCCCCCGCCACTGGGGGCACCTGGCCAGCAGCCCAGGCTTGTGCCCTAGACTGGGAATTGAACCAGTGACCCTTTGGTTTGCAGACCAGCATTCAATCCACTGGGCCACACCAGCCAGTGCTCACCTCCGTTTTAAAAGTAAAAATGTTGGGGTTTAGTCTGGGAATTCAACCATTTATTTATACTATTTGCTTGAAAATAAATGTATTCCAAGTTCCCAAAAATGTACCAATGATTGTTTGGAATACAGTTTTGTAGTAAGTGGGATGACCTGTATCTTGGCATACCTGGTTGTATTTAAATTAATGAATTGGCCTTCTTGATAATTAAAAGCAAACCAACGAGCCCCAAAGGCCAGCAGACACCTACGGGACAAAGCCTGGGGACATTCACCCTGGACTGGAGGCTCTTCAACCACTGGTCCCAGCTCTCTTCCAGCTGCATTGTCCCCCTCCCCCTGCCGGACACACTCACCTCCTCTCACGGCCTGTCAGGTACTTTTAGACCAGTAGGCCTGTTCCTTCGAGGCTCTGGCTTGAGAATGTGCCCTCCCCTTTGTTTACCTTGTGGAAACCCTACGTATCCTGTAGGCAATGCCACCTTATCTGTGTCCGCTGAGACCTGTCTGAATCCTGCTCAGCTGCAGACACTGAGGTCCTCGCTGCTCACCTTTGTCCCACCCAGAATTGACGGAGGCGGGAAAGAGAAGACAGGTGGGTGGGCAGACCCTGCCACCCAAGAGCATGTGACCGGTGTGCTTGGAGTGACCCTTAACAGCCAAAAGCCAACCAATCATAACAGCTATGGTCTTTTAAACGTCTCTGTGGCTGGATCTGAGGAGCTATGCTAAGCATTCCATAATTAGCATCTCATTTTGTCCCTAAGACTCGGGGCTCTGGAGTTCAGTATTAGGAATTGCTATTTAATAAAGAAAAATCTGAGGCTCAGAGAAGATGCCAGGCTCTAAGATCATGAAGCTGGGATTTGAATTCTGGTCTGTTCCATCCACAGGCTGTCTTGTTCATCTCTGACTGGGATAAACACTTTTTAAAAAAGATTTTATTTATTTTTAGAGAGAGGGGAAGAGAGGGAGAAAGTGAGGGAGAGAAGCATGGATGTGTAAGAGAAACATCAATCGCTTGCCTCTCACACCCCAGCCAGGGACAGAACCAGGAATGGAGCTGGAATTGAAACAGCGACTTTCTGCTCTGCGGGATGATGCCCAACCAACTGAACCACACTGGTCAGGGAAAACACTTTTTATTTTTAAAATTAAAAATATTTTGTATACATATATGTCAGATATATTCTATATAAAATGGTTTATGTATACGTATATTAACCAGATACATTCTGTATTATATATATATTCTATAGAATACGTCAGGTTGATATATCTCCTACTTCCCCAAATGCTAGCTACTTCCCCAAATGCTAGCGCTGAAGCCCTGTCCCAAACCCCAGCAGCTCGCTTGACTGAGACAAGGTCACCCCACCTAGTCCTTAACAATCAGCCTCCCCAACACAAACTACCCTCACAGGCCAGCCTGGATGCTCCTGGATGCGGACAGGGGCAGGGCCCACTGCTCCTCCTACCAGCAGCCTGGACAGACCACCCAGGCTCCGTTCTGTTTACTGCCTTTGACCCACCCACGGATGAAGGCCAGTTTCCCTAGAGGCCAACGTCTCCCTTGCACCTCCGTTACTGGGGTGGGTGAAAGGAGGGTGTGGCAATAAGGCCAGAAATCCAAGTAAAAGAAACATCACAGGTTCTATCACCCCACCTGTCCTTTGACTATCCCTTTCCCCACACAACTGTCCAATTTTTCTTGGCTGTCTTCTTTCTAGGACTGTAGACTTGGCTTTGGGTCCCTCAAGCCAGCATCAGAGCAGCCTCTGAGCTTCCACCAGGTCTAGCTCCATGTCTTTCCTCTCCTTTTTTTCCTTCTATTAATTAAACACAGCTAACTTAAAGAAATTTTGCAAAATCATTCCATCCCCTTAGGCTCAAACTCTGCAGCACAGTGATGTCCAACATCACTATGGGTTTGCCCCAGCTCCTACTCACTAACCAGTGATCCCAAATTATTAACCACTCAGGGCCTCAGTTTCCCCATCTGAAGAATGGGAGAAGTAAACCATGCTCACTTTTGTGGGTCTGCCAGGAGAATGAAATGAGATAATGCAAAGTACCTACCTCAGTGACTGGCAGCCAGTCCTGACTCGGAGTAAGAATATAACAGGGTGCAGCCATGAGGGGGGCCCCAAATAGGGATTTGTAATGGGGTCCAGAACTCAAGGTGTCCAGGAAATTTTAGAAAAAAAATATATAGGATGTCCTCATCCCCACAAGTCTGAGCTGATTCTTCCAGTAATGCTGGAAGAATACGGGAATGCTGGCAGGTGTAACTGATTGTAGGAGGAGTCGGAAATGGGGCTGCAGGGGAAGATGGTGCTGGGATTTAAACCCAGATGCAGCAGCCATGCCAAGGAGAGGACCACGCAGCTGGGGCAGTAGGGGGCGAGTATGTGGCTTTGGGTTGCTCCTTTTTGCCATGTGGCTTAGGAAGCAGGAGAGACTTTGCCTGGAAGAAAAGGGGTGAAAGGACTTTTGCTGGTGGGCCATGAGAAGGTGCCACATGGTTTTGTATTAACTGGAGATCCTGGCGGCGACACAGCTGATGATGCCGGGAGCCTGAATCACACACTTCTACTTCTTTTCCTGAGATACAGTGCCCCGGACTGGGCAGAGGGAGAAGGAAGGACTGTGCATTTGTGGGTATTCGAAAGGACTCTAGTATTTTAATGAAGACATTAAGTCATTACTCTAAGTCTGTATAGTTTTTAAATAAATAATTCCTTTCCTTTTCACCAATCTCTGGCATTGAGAGATGTCTTTCCTCTGGTGGCAGGCAAAGTGAACTTAGTATGGAGGGAACCCCTGGAGAAAAAAGGGGGGGGTCTTTTCGGTAATAGTATATTGTATACCCCGCCCCCGGTCTGTTCTGTAACAGGAAGAATGCATCATTTTCATGTGGCTCAGTCCGCCAGAGGTTAAAAGAAATGTTTTCTACATAGCTGCTCTCTTCCCAATGATCATTTTAATATTGGCATAATATTCCATCAAGTAAGTACACAGAACGAACGTACTGATTCCCCACCTTCCTTTGGATGTTTTTGTTACCTTCGAATGAAGACAGACATTCCCAAGAGTGGGATTATCAGGTCAGAGGGTCCAGACTTTTTGGACTCTGGCTGTGCAAAGCCTCCCTCCAGCACCACACCCGAGAGCGAGACCCTGGGGAAAAGTCCCACAGGGACTCCCACACCCTCAGCCTCCTGCTCAGCCCCTCCCTTCCTACTTCCTCTGCCCTTTATTCGTGCGGGGAGTAAGCAGCAATGACAGTTTAGGCTAATTCTGATATTAGAAGAACAAAAAACTTTAGGCTGCAGAATAAAAGTTTAAAAAAAATGACAACAGAGACAAAAAGTTAAACAAAAACACAAAACAAGTTACAGAGCAGGAACTACTGGTGCTACCTGAATCCACCTGGAAGGGAAACGTGTGCAGCCTTTTCCTGCACAGCAGAAGCACGGACGACACCCGGGAGCAGTGAGTCCTCCTTGAAAGGAGGAAACCGGGGCTGATAACCCTCAGATGGAACACAGGCCAAGCCTTGGGCAGGGTGCTCAGTGCACCAGAAGCACTGCCTCACTTAATCATCACACAGTGCCAGTGAGCTGGCACTTTTAGGATGGCCACTTTACAGAGGATGCAGAGAAGGGTCTACCACAGGCCCAAGGTCACACAGGTGGCACCTGAGGAAGCCGAGCTGTGGCCCTGATCGGTTCAGGACCTGGCTAAAGGGCACTCTGTGCAAACAAACGGGAAGCCTTGTTTTTCACCCACAGAGGTCTCTGGTAACACCCTGGAAATAACGCAGGATTAGAGCACCCTTGACCGAGCTATCCCCTCGTCATCCCCCCACCCCCGGTGCCTCCAGGTCGTGGGAGGCTGCAGGCAGGCTCAGTAGCTAAGGCAGACCTTCATCCCCAGATGGAAGCATCTCATCCTCCAGTTCAGGGCTGGAAAGCAGACAGCTCTTGGCCGCACAACGAGCAGGAACGCATTCCCTTCTCATCTTCCCCAGCCCATACTTTCCAAGCCAGCTCTACATTAAACACACTCAAAACCAGTCATTTGTTTAGGTATCACAAAAGGGCGAGCGAAGGGCTCTGCCAGCCAGGATGAAGGCCGTGTTAGATTAACTCGCACCCTGGGGCAATTATGGTCAATCTGTTTACTTTCACTGCCGTCACTGGGATTAAGAAAGCCTTTGGGGTGTACACATGTCAAATTTTTATCGAATTGTATACTTAAAATATCTGCAGTTTATTGTATCCCAATTATATCTCAATAAAGTTGTTAAAATGGAGGGAAAGGAAGCTATTATAAAGGTCAGGATATGTGCATACAGAGTGTGTGGCACAGTTCCTGTCACGTGGTAGATAATGAATCCATAATAATGAATGTGATGATAGCAATGATCACAATTTATGACAAAGCTTTGGCACTCACCCAGGTCTCAAAAACTAAAAAATGCAGTGCAGTTGGGACCTTCAGAGTAAGGAGGAAATCTGGGTAAACCGCCCAGTTGTGTAGATTTGTCCAGAACAAAACAGGTTTTAAATGACTTACCAGAGCTCATGGTGGTGATAGGACAAGTCTTCTGCAACTGGGGCTCTGCACGGCTCTGCAGAAAAACACACACCACACAACGACAGTGATGAGCGGCAGGTTCGAGACAAATCCCTGTGGTTCACGTTAAAAATGAGAATAACATATACATCCTTGACCAAACACAGCGGAACTGGGAGTCGGCTTGGCCAGGTTCCTGGTTCCTGGTCTGCTCCGCACCGACAGGACCTTGGGCACACCACTCAGCCTTCTTGGCCTCAGTTTTGTTACCCATACTTGGTCTCAGTATTATCCAAGGTCTCTTCCAGCTCTAAAATTCCATTAAAGCCCTCAAGTTACAGCAGTGCACATAGGTCAGGGAGAGGTTGAAGGAAAGAGCCACATTTTGGGAGAAAGGTAAAATCACAATATTATTGGGGGTTAATAGTAACAACAACAGCAGCAATAAAGATAGTTTATTAGGCACAGGGAAATGTTCTAGATGCTTTCAATAAATTAATTCATTTGCTCCTCACAATGACCCTATAAGGTAAGCTCTACCGTTGTATTAGTTCATACAGATGAGGAAGCCGAGGTACAAAGAGGTGAACAGCTTGCCTGCCGATGTAGCAGAGTGGCTGCTGGAACCTGGACAGCCTGACTTGAAAGCCCAGGCTCGTAGGTGCTACACTGACCACTGAAATTCAAATGGATCACCCTCTTATTCAGTGTGGTCTTATCCTTGGGCCCCAGTAACCACTGATCTGCTTTATGTCACCACAGTTTCTTCTCTTCTAGAACTTTATATAAATGGTACCATAGTGCATGTAATCTTTGTACCTGGCTTTGCTTGGTTAGCATAACACAATTTAGCATTTGACCATATATATGTGGGTCCTTTTCTGGACTTCATTCTGTTCCATTGATCTGTCTTAATTCAATAACTCACTGTCTTGATTACTACAGCTTTATAGTAAGTCTCGATATAGGTCATGTCAGTCTTCCAACTTTGTTCTTTCTCAAAATTGCTTTGGTTCTTCTAGGACCTTTGATTTTCATAGAAAGTTTAGAATCATCTTGTCAACTTCTACCCAAAACAAAAACAACCAAAAGAAGAAGAAGAAGAAGAAACCTGCTAGAATTTTTATTGTGATCATGTTGAATCTATAGATTAATCTGGGGGGAAATTACCATTTTAACAATATTGAATTTTCCAATTCATGAGAACAGACTCTTTCTCTTCTTCTGCAACTCTTCTTTAATTCCTCTCAGCAGTGTTTTGTGATGCTCAGACTGCAGGTCTCACACGTACTCTGAACAGCAAGGTACAGCTGAACATCTGAAGGACAATCTGAAGAGCGAGTCTCCAGGATATGTGGCTCCTTGCTATTTAAAGAGTGGTCTGCAGACCAGAGGCACTGGCATCAGCTGGGAGCTTATTAAAAATGCAGAACCTTAGTCTCTACACCAACTGAATCAGAATCTGCATTTTAAAAAGACCCCCAGCTGGTCCCTGTGCAGTTTAAAGTATGAGCAGCAATGATGTAGAGGAAACCAACTCCTACGCTGATAAACTCTGTAATAAGAAGGCCCAGGTATGGACTGAAGGTCTGCACAAGGCTGCTTTAGCCTCCTTTTAACATGGGCACTGTTTCCTTTCTGGGTGGCTGCCTTGATCACTGCCCTTGGAACTGACCCAGGAGAATGCTCAGGGCAACAATGAAGTCATTCCAAGTCCTATGCAGCCCAAATCAGCAGTACTTTGCCTCTGTCACTGTCAATACACCTGAGACTACCCTTGACCCTCAAGAGCCCCTCAGATCATTGTCTAAGTGGTGGAAACATTTGTTCTCTTAGTCAAGGAACACAACCCTCTGTGTTCTCTAAGCCCAGTGGTTTCCAGTCCTGGTTTTATGATACTTTAGTTTTCTTCCCAGGACCAAGAGGGCTGTTGTGGCCCTGACCAGTATGGCTCACTTGGTTGGACGTCGTCCTGCACAATGAAAGGTCACCGGTTGAATTCCCCTTCAGGGCATATGCCTAGGTCACAGGTTCGGTCCCTGTTCAGAACATGTACTAGAGGCAACTGAGTGATGTTTCTCTCTCACATTGATGTTTCTCTCCCTCTTTTTCTCCCTCCCTTCTCCTCTCTCTAAAAATTAAATAAATTTAAATAAATAAATGAGTGAAAAAATTAAAAAAGGGGGCTGTTTGATAGCATCCAAACATTTGTATTTTTAAAATAATTTTAGTAATCAATTTTATTATGTTAACGTTTTATTCATTCAACTTTTAAGGCATTATTGAAGAAATGGTATTGATTCAACCATGGAGCTATCTTAACAGAAAGTACTTTTATTCCTTTATAGTCCTTCTGCCTTTAGCTATCTGCGTAAATAACATTTACATAGTTGTAACCATAATGTCTGGACGTTTTTGTGTTCTTTTTTTTTCATTGTCACCCAAGGATACATTCACTGATTTTAGAGACAGAGGAAGGGATAGAGAAAGAGAGACAGAGAGAGAGAGAGAGAGAGAAACATCGATGTGAGAGAGAAATGTCAATCAGTTGCCTCCCACAAGTGCCCTGAATTGGGGATCAAACCAACAATCCAGGTTATGTGCCTCAACTAGGAATTGAACCCATAACTTTTTGGTGTACAGGACGATGCCATCTGGCCAGGGCCCAACTTTTAAATTAAATATTTCATTAACATTTCCTGGATTTTTACAGTCATTATAGCCATCATTTTAATGGCTCTACAATATTTCATAGTAATAACACTCCATAATTTATTTACTAATTCCCTCTGTATAGTTTACTTTAATCCATCTTAATTTTACAAATAAGTATGCAGCATGACAGCATGCTTAGGCAGGGAAGAGACGAATGGAAATGTCCTATAAAACAAACACAAAGGATGTCTCGTCTCACACATGATGAGTAATCATCATCACATGTGGGTAATCCTTTGTCCATTTTATATTCTTTAATATACATACTAGTGATTTCTAAGCGTCAGCCCTTTCTTATTTACAAACTAATCTAAAGTACACATGGTCAGAGATAACATCCCTGATTGATGTTTCTCTCTCACATCGATGTTTCTCTCTTTCTTTCTCTCTCCCTCTTCCTCTGTCTCTAAAATCAGTGAATATATCCTTGGGTGACAATTAAATACTATCCGTTGCTTTGACACAAACGTCCACCAACCACAGTAGATGCCACTGTAGCTCTCTGGGAGGCCCTCCCTGTATCAGGTACTAACCATGCAGTGGTTGCGTTGGAAGGAGAAAGCCCTGGCCAGGTAGCTCAGTTGGTTAGAGTATTGTCCCCATATGGCAAGGCTGCATGTTCGATCCCTGGTCAGGGCACACAGAAGAAGTAACCAATGAATGCATAAATAAATGGAACAAAAAAATCACTCTCTCTTTCTCAAATCTACAATAAATGTTTTTTTAAAAAGATGAAAGGAGAGTGGGCCCAGAGTGACAGGACACTCTTCTGATGACAGTGTAGGTGCTGGTGACAATGTATAGGGGAGTAGCAGCTCTGCACATGAAGACTTTTTGGGGACTAAGTTCTGCTGCATGCTGTCACTTGGTAATTGATTGAATCTGCAGCAGGTGACACGAAGACACAGTGGGCAGTTTTAAATAAAAACTGCAGCAAGAATGGCAGTGGCAGCTGTGCCAAGGATGGCGCCCAGAGTCCAGTCCTCACCAGTGGTGGCGACAGCAGTGACATCCTACCCAGACTATTCCAGGGCCTGACTTTGGCTCTGATTCCAGCCAACTCAGCCTCCTTGAATTCCTGCCCCTGTTCTGAGTGCCATTCTCCAGCCTCCCATAAACTCAGAACCACCCAAGGTCTTGCCAATAAATCCCTTTTCAGTGTGAGTTAAACAGGGGTGCTTTCTGGTGGTTCTGCAACACAAGAACCTTGACCGGCAGAGATGAGGGGGAGGAGGGCGTCCCAAAGGTTTCACTGGGAAAGGAGAGACTTCATTCCTCTCTCCTGCAATATGGCCAGCCAGATCTGAATCCCACGTGGCTCAGCAAATGGTTTTGTCAGCGGAAGCATCCAGGAAGATGCACAAACCCAGCCTGACCGGAAGAATGCTAAGCGCTTTGAAAGTCATAATCCAGTCTCTACTGTTTATTTGGACATAGTACAAGCTATTACAATCATATGTAGAATGTGAGAGTTTATTTTACATAAAAACCTCTGACACTTAATATTTATTTAAAAACTAAGCTGTAAAGAGCTTAATCTGGTTGAGAACATGATGGCACCTCTTTGGAATTTCTCCCACTGGTCTGCTCCAAAGGAGGCAGGCACCTTTGGGTAAAAGCCAAAAAGATGAACAGCGGCATCTAGTGGCAAAACTGGACAGGTTTCCCCCAATGGGTTGTAGGAACCTACACAGTTGAGTGTCACAGCTTGGGTGGGCCAGTGAAGGTCAAGCCACCATTCCACCCACGGGGCCGGGGACCTACCGTACTTGGTCAAAACACTGCTGCATCAACACAGACATTCCACCAGAAGAACAAGATGTGAAGTAGCCAGACTTGTTAAGAATGCATCTAGATAATTAACAGTTCTCCATGGTCCCTCCCTAATTCCACGACCCTGTAATTCTGAGATGACACAGAATGAAAAATTACTGAAAAGCAAAAGTTATACTCCTGCTTCCAGCTTATGAAACAGGATCCAATAACTAAATATGGGTCTTTTGTTGGGGAAGGAAAGAAGGTCCTTATATGGGTGGTTCAGGGATATATGTATGACCAGGAAGGAATTGAGTTTGTCTATAAACACGAGCTGGTGTTCTGCAACACAAGAACCTTGACCGGCAGAGATGAGGGGGAGGAGGGCGTCCCAAAGGTTTCACTGGGAAAGGAGAGCCTTCATTCCTCTCTCCTGCAATATGGCCAGCCAGATCTGAATCCCACATGGCTCAGCAAAGCTTCTTAGAAGAGAATAAGCCTTCTGTTGGCCTCTCAACACAGCATGCTCTAGCTTCACCGATGCACAGCAGCATTTTGCCTCCATGAGCCACCCTCACCCCTCTGCATACACAAAAGACTGTAAGTTTCCAGAGCAGAAAAGTAAGGCATCCTCACTGGCATCCTCAGGACCAAGCATACAGTGGGTGCTCAGTCATGAACTTGACCTTTTTCTCTATTTTGTCTTCAGGACCTAAGTTTGGAGTCTTGTCTTCGAGATAACCAGATTGTCCTTAACTCTACTGCAGCTGCTTAAAAGGAAGCTAGCTCCCCACTCTGACCAAACCCTGGTTCTACTCTAGCTTTGAAATGCAATCTGGGACTTGATATATTTGCAGTTACTTCTAATGGCTTGAAAAGAATAGAGACAGGTCACAAAGCCTTATTGCTTTAAACTTTGCCGATCCACCACAAAGTCACGCTTCTCCAATTTTGACAGCTCATTCTCTTCTCAATCTCTATTGATGTCATTTTTCTTCGAATGCACGCTCTACAGTGTTGTGCAGAGGCTCCTCAGAAAGCCAGAAAGGACAAACACTGAGTCACTAACACTTCCTTTTCAAGGAGAGGAAGTTAGGATAAGCTCGACCCTGACATTAACTTCAGTCTGGAATCCCATAACATGGCTGGTGGCTCAGAACACAGCAAACACAGGATTTCTGTGAAAAGATCGATGATCCTGGAGAGCGAGCGATAGGAAAACACATCAGAAAGGCCACCCCCCACATCCTCCCATTTCCTCCTGGAGTCGCTCCAACACAGTTTCCGTTCTAACCAATTATCTGAAATAGCCTTCAGAAAGGTTTCCAGTGCACACACACGGCCAAGCCCAATGAATTGTGCCCTGACCAGGGCCTCACTGACCTTTCCACTGAATGTAAGACAGTTAACTCCTTCCTCCTCCCACAGTCACTTTCTGGTCCTGATCTCTAAGTGTCAGTGTGCACTGGTTTACCCTGGGCCACGACAATCGTCCCCTCTAGAAAAGGGCTTCTGTGGTCCTTCTAGGAGTTTAAGAGCTGGGGATCCCTGGCTAGTCCTCATTCCTGTCCGATGACACACTCACTCCCTTGAGGATTTCATCTGGAATATTAGAACCAGAGGATCCATGCAGGTTACAGAGTCCTTGTTCATGGTTTCCCACTTGTATTGGAAGGCGGTTCCATGAGCCCCCTCAGGCCACGGTGCAGGTGCCCACCCCCACCCTCTACCTTTCACTTCAACCGGGGTAGCTGTGCTTTTGACAATTTCATTCATTTGTACTTCCTGAGCTTTTCTTGGATAAACGGGTTCTATAGCTACAAAAAAAAGTTTGTGAACCAGAAATCTAATCTCCCCCTTATTATTTAGGAGCAAAAACAGATTCAGAAAAGCTTCCCTCTGTCTTGCTTTATACTCCTTCTCTTAAACCCACTCTCCCATCCCTCTTCTAAATCCCTCAGAGCGCCTTCGGCCTCTTGGCAACAGAATCTGAATTCCAGATGAAGCCCTCCAGAGCTCACGGACTGGGCAGTGTCATTCTCCCCTTTAGAACCTTTTGATATCGCACTGAACAATGCAAAGTCCTGATAATGAACTGCCAGGACCAAATGAAACCCTTACTCACCTCTCCCCACCTTCCCTCCCAGTCTCAGCTCCTCCAGTCAGGCCTCATACACAAAGTCCACCAGACAGTGAGTACCTTCAGGCAGGGCAGTGTCTTGTTTATCTCTATTCTAACACCTACTAAGGCACCCAGCACAGAGCAAGCACCCACTCAATATCAGTGTGGAGTGAATGGCTGTCCCTTGCATATGCCTGAGTGCCCTGCTTTCTCCTCTTTTCCTTGCCACACCCTCCACCCAACACCTGATAAGTTGCCTAGTCTTGTCATCTCTTCCATCTTCATGACTCATGTGTCCTAGCCACCTCTGCTTTTCCATCCGCACACTCACCATTCTATTCCATCACCTCATTCTCAGACCATTACAATAGCCTAATAAGGCTCAGACTCACCCTCATAGTCCGTGTACTGCCACATTCTGACTTCAGCAGTGAAAGAGTTCCCGGGACAGATTTCAATGGGGGAGAAAATCTACAGGGCCCCTCTGAGCTCAGGGGGGTTGGCTCGGCAGTATGGGGCAAAAGAAAAAAAGGCGGTGGAGCTCCTAAGAAAGAATAATGCATCTAAACCACAGATCCATTGATACCATTCAAACAGCATTTCTTCAGCACCGACTATGCACCCAGGGCAGGGTTTGGCCCAGAGGACACCAACGTGAATGTGATGCAGCTGTTGTCTTTGAGGCTATCAGAGTGACAGGGTGACAGACATAGCCCCTTTAAACATAATAATACAATGGGCAACCCTTCTGCTAGCAACCTGACCGAAGTGTTATGGGAACACAGAAAGAAAAGGAATGATTTCCACATGGAAGAGAGAATCAAGGAATGAACAAATGCTAAAATTTAAAAATGTTCAATGCCATGCCTTCTAAAAATGATCTACAATGACACACTTTGGGAAACACTAGTCTAAAACATCAAGTCCAAATTCTTTAATGTACCATAAAACCCTATAAGATGAGATTTCAAGGACTTTCCCAGCCTCATTTCCCCATATCCCCAATAAGCCCTAAGCTCCACATACACCGTATGTGCCACTCCTACTGAACCCTGACAAGATTTCCCGATTCTGGGTCTTTAATCTCCTTGTTTCTTCCCAGTAAGGACCTTCCTGTCACCTCCCCACACTTTAAGGCCAATCCCAATAGTCAGATCCACTTGGCCCACAACTAAAGGTTTTTATTTTGGTTTAGTTTTGTTTTTTAACCCCCCCTTAAAATTCATGATGATAAGACATTCATTTTAATGAGACCTATTTGTAATCAAAGGATTCCGAAATCCCATGCCCAGGTCTCACTAACACCATCACACCCTCATCCCAGGGCCATGCCAGAGAAAGGGGACACATCCAGAGCAAGAGAGTTAACTACCAATCAGCCTGCAAGCATTATTAACCTTCCATATCTAAATGAAGCCTTTAAATGAACATACAAAGTTGATGCTGTCAAAAAAATTGCCAACAACCAAAGTATAGCCCCCAAATAGCTTAAAGTCTTATGAAAGCAGTATTATTTGAACTTCAGACAATAGACTTTAGGAGATAACCTGTAATCATATATTATTTATATATTATAATGCATGGTTTACAGCAAGCATAATAGAGGGTTAATATCCTTTTTTTTTAAATCCTCACCCAAGGACCTTTTTTTTTCATTGCTTTTAGAGAGAAAGAAGGGAAGAGAGAAACATTGATGTGAGAGAAAAACATCAATTAATTGCCTCCTACACACGCCCAGGCTGGGGATTGAACCCACAATCTAGGTATGTGCCCTGACTGAGAGTCAAACCTGTAACTTTTTGGTTATAGGACAATGCTCCTAACAACTGAGCCGCACCAGCCAGGGCAGATTAGTATCCTTAGTTTACAGCATACTTATACTTATTGCCAAGAAGTATAAAATTTACTAAAAGTAAAAAAATTTAAAAGGCATGAAGAAGTAATTCCCAGAAGAAAAAGTGCAAATCTATGAGAAAATGTTTACTTAACATGATTAATTTTAGAAAACATTCAAATAATGACTAATCCTTTTTTCCACTTCTTAAATTAGTCCACAAATTTAAAAACATTAATACTCAATGTGGACAAATGCAAAGATGCTGAGATTTTCCTATACAGGCGGTGATACCATAGATTGTTACTACTGTTTCCAGGACGGTGTATCAGGAGCTATGCACCTGGTACCCTTGGTGCTTTAGGGGAATCTCACCTGAAGAACTCCAAGTGACAATAAAGCAATGCAGACAGAAGTGTTTGTCACAGATTTATTAAGGGTAGTGAGAACTTAGTAACACTTCAGTATTCGGTGACAGTGGACCAGACCAACTACATGGCCATGAACTCCTGTGTGGACTGTTGAATAGTTATAAAAATACATGGTGCCCTGGCTGGCATAGCTCAGTGGATTGAGCGCGGGCTGGGAACCAAAGTGTCCCAGGTTCGATTCCCAGCCGGGGTACATTCCTGGGTTGCAGGCCAGAACCCCCAGCAACCGCACATTGATGTCCCTCTCTCTCTCTCTCTCTCTCTCTCTCTCTCTGTCTCTCCCCTCCCTTCCCTCTCTAAAAATAAATAAATAAAATCTTAAAAATAAATAAATAAATAAATAAATAAATGGTTACACGGACCACACAATACAGGAAAAGACTTTTTATCATAAGACTAAGTGAATAAAGCAAGGCATAGGTCTGCTTGACATTTGTGATTATAATTACGTAAAAAACAAAACATATGCACATATTTGAAAGGAAATACGCCCAAATTCTAGTAATGATGTGGTAATGTGGCATTACAGGTAACCTTATTTCATTCATATTTTCCAATCTGTTTATAAGATAGTTATAATGTTTTTATAGGTGAAAAGTAATTTTTTTCATGCCGGGCATTTGATATGCAATTGTTTAATCTTTAGAATTTTCAGGAGAAAATTCTAGGAGACAAGCTTTTAAAAATTGCCACTAACAATCTTGCCCATTAGAACATAGCAATCTTCCACATGACGCAATCTTCCACAGAACTAATGGCAAACACCCCAAATGTGGAATTTCAACATGAATTGCCAGTGATTGCTTTTGTTTAATGAAGCCAAACTACTCCCATGCAGTGTCTTATGAGGACGGGGTTGGATGGGGTTGGGTGGGGTGGGGATGAACTGACTAGAATGTTCAGCCAGATTTCCTAAAGAAGCAATTGCACTGAAAGGTTTCATCTTAAAATAGTCTGCCAAGGCTACCAGGTGACAACACACACTGCACCCCACTGCTCCCTAGGACTCTGGTTGCCAGTTCCCCGTTCCTGACCCGACTTCATGGCATTCCACAGCCCTGAGCTCCTTCTCAAACTCTTTATATGTACAACTCCGGGCACACAGAGTTTCTGAAACATGCATTGTTAACCAGGATGAGTCTTCAATACAAAAACTGGCCCGTTTGTGTTTCCCAAATATGGCTGTGTCCACGGAGCCAAACCCAAGCTGTCTGACAGCAGCATCGGGACGCGAGGAGCCCTTCTCTCAGACAAGCTAGATGATTCAAATGAAGGCAGATGCGCAAACTCATTAGATAAAAGCCAAACACCTTAGCTCTATTTCAACTGTGAACACAAAACCTCAAACTAATAAAGGCAAGCCCCGGCCATGGATGACACCCTTCTTCTGAAGTGGCCACCACGTCATGTCTCCCTGTAGAGAAAGCATGAATGAAAGCATTCTGAATTCTCAGGAGAGTCAAGATTGGGCTGTAGTCTACAGTACAGAGAAAGGGGACTGAGATGTTACTGTGTGTGGTTTAACAAAAACTTCAACAAATCTGAAAACAGTCTGTTAGACGTTGAGAACGAGGAAGAAGGGTGGGTTTGATATGGCAGGAGAGATGTCCACTCTTACAGACAATCTACAGTTCAACTTTTCTTTTAAACCACAAAACTGCTCAGGCTACGTGCTTGCCACACCATGCATCACACAGACATCTGCACAGCAGGCTCACAGCAAGCTCAGGAATGGGGGAACAGAAGTTCCATTCAGTGAAAGGCCTCAAGTACCTCGATTCACAATCTGGCGCATTCAGGAATTGTTTGTTTTCTTTAAGAAGTTCTAAAGTTTTACTGAGCGTGTACTGACCTAGCAAAAAGCCAACATGAAACACTGAAAACATTATCTTTTCTAAGAAAGCTTCTCTTCTTGGTGGCATTTATTTGGGAACTGGGGTGGAACACACACAGACAGGCCCAGAATCAATAATCCCTGAACTCGGGCCTGTGCTGAGGCCTGCGAAGACCATTAGTGCCCGCCTGCCGAGACCGTGAGACTCTGGCTTCCACGAACCGCATAGTGAGCTCCAGTACATTAGCCACTTTTCTCTACTTTCTTAATTTTATCCTGCACTGATTTTAAGCAATTTTTCAATATATCAGGCAAAAGAGTTACATTCAAGCATTTGAGAACACAGTGCAAATTTCTGAAGCAGGTTTTTTTCAAAATAAGCAAAGACCACTAAAATATTCAATGTAGCGCCAAACTCACAGCAAACATTCAATCAAAATGTATTTAAGAAAATCTATGTTGTCTCTTAGACCAGGCTACCTGGAAATAGATTGGCATCTATTGCACATTTACATACTGATAAATAAAAATTTTAACTACGTGCCCACATATACATGCACACACACTTCCAACGTCAATTGCTCTATGTGTATCCAACTACATCAATAATCACTTTGAACGTCAATGGTCTAAATGCACCATTTAAAAGACATTGTCAGAGTGGATCAAAAACAAGACCCAACTGCATGCTGTCTGTAAGAAACCCACTTTAACTATAAAGACATACATAGATTAAAAATAAATGGATGGAGAAAAATATGTCACGCTAATAGCTGGTACATGTGCTCAGTGGCTCTGAAAGAATAAACAAAACAAAACAGGGTCAGAAGAACTGGTCTTGAATCCAAACTCTGCCAGGGCTCTGAGCCCTTTAAATGCTTTATATGTACGACTCCGGGCACACAAAGTTTCATTTTTGTCAGGACTGTACAAATTGGCAAAACCCTTAATTCCTCAGAGTTTAACTCATCTATAAAACGGAATACCTAAATTAGTAAGGTGTTTCTAAAATTAAAGTGTAAAATATATATGAGCTCTGGCCAGGTGGCTCAGTTGGTTGGAGCATCCCAAAAGATTGCAGGTTCGATCCCTGGTCAGGGCACATACCTAAGTTGCAAGTTTGATCCCCAGCTGGGGTGCATATGGGAGACATCAGATGGATATTTCTCTCCTTCTCTGTCTCCCTTCTTCTCTCTCAAAAATCAATAAACATATCCTGCAGTGAGGATTAAAAAAATAGGCTTAAGCCTATTTAAACATACATATATATATATATATATGAAACATTCTATATTGTTGTATTATAAAAGTATTCTAGCCAAGAAGGTGCTGGTCTAGTCCTATTATCCTTTGTGTATTACTTTAATAGACTGTTTAATATAATCACTGTGTAACTTATTGTGAGGTTGATATTACCAGCACTAACCTGCACAAAACGTCAGGCTTCTCTAACTAAAGTAGCATCTAAGAACCAAGGCATCCATCTCTGGCTCTGCCTTCCTATGCAAAGCCAGGCAGTGAAGGGCACTCTGAATAAAGGTGTCAGGGACAAACTCTGAGAATATTATGCTCAGGGAATAAGCTAAAGAATACATGACGCCACTTACATGAGGTAGCTAGAGTAGTCAAACTCCCAGACCAAAAGTAGAACAGCTGCCAGGAGCTGGGGGACCGGGGAAATAGGGGCGTTGTTGAATGGATATAGAGGTTCTGTTCCGCAAGCTGAGAAGAGTTCTGGATGGATGGTGGTGGTAGAGGTGATTGCACAACAATGTGAATGTACTTAATATCATTGAACTATGTGCTTAAAAAATAGTTAGGATGTTAAATTTTACATTATGTGTGCTTTACCACAATAAAAATTTTTTTTAAAAAGAGTGACTTCAGAATTGCTATCTCTTTAAGGTCAGGTCTCAAGGAACCAAACCATTCCCTGTGAGCACTGTTCATGGTGCGCACCTCCTGTGCGAGGCCCTAAGGCCCTGTGCTTGAGCTGCAGATCAGACAGATGAACCATCTCTTCATTTCCTGAATGCTGACTGTGAACCAGCCACTTGACACATGTCATTTCTAATTTGTACAACTCCGTGTAAGGTTTCTATACCCATTTTGCAAATGGAGAAACCGAGCCTCAATTAACGTTAAAAGACTCAAGGAAGAGTCTTGCAGAAGCCAGCAGGAAAGCTGGATTACAGACCCCAGTGCTGGCTCCCAAGCCTGTGCTCTTTCCAGTCCACGATGTGGCCTCACCCACAGAGGCACCAAACAGGCCCTGCCTGAAGCCTGAGGCTCTTATTTCAAGGTCGATCAGAGAATCTACAGGCCTAAAAAAGAGACACGGATAACTTTAGGGGGCATTTTTACCCAGCTATGGTAAAGAAATAATCCAATTTATCAGCCAAGGTAAAACATGGCACCTGCTCTCAGAGACCTTACATTCTAGCTGGGGACAGAAGACTAGCTGCCTCAAACCCTTGATGAGTCACTAGAGGCAGCATAAGAGAGCATCGACAGGCTGCCCTCCACTGTCAGGACATGCCAGCTGGGAGAAGGCCAAGCTTCCAGACCTACCTGCAAAAGACCTAGGGCCATGCTGAAAAAAAGCACCTTTTCCGAATGCTTAAAATATCCCTGTCGATCTTGTGACACTAACTTCAGTAAGGCGAGTGTTCGGGGGCGGCGGCGGGGAGTGTTAAACTGAATACACTCACATTTTCTAACAGCCTTTAGGAAGCAATGACAACCATCAACACACCCTTACCTACAAAAGCCTTTAAAAATGTGTACATGAACCCTGGAATAAATATAACGGGTTTCAGCTGCTGCTCCGCCATTTACTAGATGCATGATCTGGGGATAGTCAGTTAACCTTGTGAAGCCTCAGTGTCCTCATCTATAAAATGGGTAAAACAACAGCCACCACTTTCGGGGTCACAGTGAGCATTGAATCAGGTCAGTCACATCAAGTGTGCCTGTCACAGCGTCAGAAAGTGCTCGCCACACGTGGCTGCTTTCAGCCTGATCAGCAGCAGCAAAGGCCTCTGAGGGTGGGGCTCAATGCTGTTCAGTCCGTCCTCAGCTGGTTTCTGAGTAGCTGCAGATGTGCTGTTTCATCTACAGAGAGGCTTGTCTTCTCAAGCTGATTAAAAGAGCAGCCCCGGCTCGGCTTGCCTTTCAAGAGCTTACTGCACCTACTTCCTCTCTCTCCTGAAGTTATGTGGCCTGTCTTTCCTCAACAGCACCATCCCCTCTGTAACTCAGCTTCCCATGGATACCTCACATGGCTGCTACTAGCTAGGTGTCACTTGATTTACATCTAGAACTTACTGTCTTCCATGTCTCTGGCTATTAACAAGCTGTTCACCGGAAGTTTCCAAGGTGATTTCCACACAGGTAGTGCTTGGTACACAGTAAAGAACAGACCCAAGTCCAGTTCAATGGGTGGAAAGGATTTCTACTGAAGCTTATGTGGAAGTGGGAGTATAAGACAGTAAAGTAAGCACAGGCCACAAAATGGCCTTGAATGCAGTCAAAGGCTCTTGTGTTTGTCTCTGTCAGGCCATAAAACACGAGGTACAGTCTCTGGAAGTTTCCGGATTCAAGATTAATCTGACTGAGGCACGCGGGATGAACCACAGAGGCGGGGGAACCGGAGCAGGTACCACATGTGAGCCGAGGTCAGGCCAACAGAGTTTTGATGTCCAGTGATTTTTATCAGAGCCCCGCCGCCCCTCACCACCTGCCCCAAAACTCCCCTTAACCACATATACCCTGCTCTACCGGGAGAGAAGCTCCCAGCCAACGTATTTTGCCCATTCATCTGTGAAAAGCTCCACAGAGGCCTTGATTACAGTAACCACAGGTGACAATTTCTACATTTGTCCTGTCTTGCTTATTTGTAGCAAAAACTGCTGCTCAGAGAGAATTTGATTTTCTGAGCTTACTGCTGAAATCTCACTCTGCCACTTTTTTGAATCTTTTTTTTTTCTGCCCAATTGCCTTGGTGGCTGACAACATAAAATTATCATAAAAGAAAAGGTGTCAAACATCCCTTGGAACTCAAAGAAGCTTACCAACTAGGGATACTGTAATGGCAACTGCTAAACCAGAATAAAAGATGACAGAGTCAGGGAGGTTTAAGGTCATTTTCAAACTGATGTTAAAGAGAAGTTCTCAACACAAAATGACCTTGTCTTCACAACTCACAGTTTATATAAATACAGCATAAGCCATTAGGAGAAGATAACTATGCTTTCAATTAAATTTGTTATAGGATTGGGGGGGATACGATAATGACACTGATATTCTGATTATAAGAATATTAAATCCCTCACACCCAACTCTATCAGCAAAGAGTTCTAGGTGTTCAGGCAGTGACTCTAACCACTGCGAGCCTCAGTTTCCCCATGGGCGAAAACAGAGATTAAAATAGCACTAACCTGGAACAATGGGGCTGAGCATTTACCCAGGTAGCTCAGTGCTTGGCATACAGTAAGCACTCAATAAATAGTCAGGTACTCACATAATTGGTTTATTTGCCATTTGTCTGGTTCTAATTACAAAAAATGAGGAGAGCAGGAGGTGGGTGGGAATCCTGACTAATAAGAGGCTCTAATTAGTCACTGTTTTACTGTAACAACAGTTCACTGGGATTATGCTTGAAGGAGACGGGGCACTGCCAGGAATGAAGGGTTCTTTTTGCCTTGGGAAGAAAAACCACAAAATTTGTGGTGACCCCACCCAGCACTCACATTTGTGCATAACTTCACAGGTTACAGAACAGCATTGCCCTTGGCCATGCAAAACAGGTTGTAAGGAAAGAGAGAAAGAGGCAGAGGCAGACAGAGAAAGAGACAAAGCGACAGAGAGAGAAAGGAAAGAGAAATGCAATATGGTTATGTCTTTGAGAAGGTCTCATGTAACCAAAGGGCTCAGAGAATCACAGAATTCAGGGCTGGAAAGGACCGCGATTTCCAAATGTTACAAGCCTTGAAGTCCTGACAGTGAGATGAGCAAATGCAACACCCAGGTACACATCCTCCCAGAAAGAGAAAGGACCCGCACCCTGCCAAGCCCTTCCAGCAGGACAAGGCGGGGAAGCCAAGCCAGCAATGGGTGTTACAACCACCACACCTGTAGTCCTGCTGTGCTTTCTAGAAGCTGAGCTTCCCCAAAGACAGGAGTTTGTGACTTTATGAGTTTGTAATTCACAAGGGCAAGAAAATTATTCTAAGTTGCTTTTTAAAATCTTTGTTGTGACATTCTCTTCCTTCTATTAAGAAAAGCAGTAGACAATTAAAATCGGAGCTCTCATAACATGTACAGTAACTCAAAGTGTCTCTAAAACTAACACCTAAAATCTTATATACAAGTACAAAGTTGGAGAATAAATGGCTTTCTCCTTTTAAAAAAACCCCATCATTAATTAGAGCATATCCACCATCAATACCCTTTGGTAATTCTGAACTCATTAATTCATTCAATAGAAGTTCACTAATTTGGGGCATTGAATAGTGGGTCTTCTCATCATTTCAATTTATAGTTACGTCTTACGTATTTGGACATGAAGTCACCAAAAATTCTAGCAGGGCATAAGACTGTAGAGGTCGGGGGAAGAATAAAGGTCCCATGCCACAATCTCCCCAGTCTTTTAAGTATGCTACAAAAACCCTTCATAAAAAATGGAACTGTAGAACTCTTGGGTGGGTTCCCAATCTTCTTAGAGGAGGCTTTGGCGTTTGTGGAGTTTGGTGAATATATTACATTTCTGGAGGACATCCAGTTAAGAAGCATATAATTATAGACTTTCTTCCTATCGGTTTAGCAATAAAGGTACAAAAACAAATAAGTTTTTGTGTCTGTAAAAATGTAAAGTCTAAGTAAATACACTAGATTATAAGGGAGAAAAAAACTAAAATATGTGCTTAGCACTCTAAAAACAGAAATGAAAAATGCTTGAACTCTCGGCAAGGTAATAAAGCATTTCAAATTCCCATCTGCTAATATCACAGCTCTAAAAATCCAACCAGCAAATTTAAATGTGGAGAACCAGGTGCAGTAGACCTTGGGTAGCATGAAATCCGGGATAACCATGCAGTTTGTCAGCAGGCTTTGCTACACTGTCAAGTCCAACCAGTGAGCAGGGACAGAAACTCCCAGTGACTCTAAGTTACATATATGTGTGATTTCAAATACGTTCCTGCTTCACTGCTGGTTACACCAAAGTCCAAAGAGAAGGGAGGGAGGGGCAGGCAGGCTCAGGAATGTGCCCTAGACACCGACCAGATGAGAATGAGCTGGAAAGGCCCTTTCTCGGAGTCACCCGGCAGCCGGCATTCACTCATTGAACTCTGAGCACGGACAAGCAGCGAGTCCTGCCAATGGGGTGCCAGACGGGGAAACCCTTCCCAGGGCCACTCAGCTCTGCTCCCTCATTAAACGCAGAGTGAAACCAGCTGCAGGGAAAGGCAGAGGGTGACCCAGCCATGGCTCTAGAAATTCCTAGCAAAGAAAACAAATGGAGTGCCTGGGTCACGGGAGCTCATAGATCACAGTGGTAGACGGGAGATTGCAGGCAATTAATTTTCAGGGAACTACAGAAATCATCCTTAGCCTGTTGCTCTGCTCCTGGCTAGAAATAAAGTGTGGTTTCTCTATAGAATGCACTGGGTTCACATTCCAGTCCCCTGGCCCCTCTGTCCTCAGGGAGGGAGAGCAGGTGGTAGAAGATGGGGGTAGGGGGGCAGCCGGGCAAGGAATCCCCAAAGGCCAGCACAACAGTGTGCACGAAGAACAGACCAGTGTTGCCCAGTTCAAACAATACTTCAAGGGGGAAAAACAAGGGTCAAAGCTTCACAAGAATTACTAAAATTATATGACAGAAATATGAAATTCTTCCCTAAACAGAAGTTAGTTTTATTTGAATCTTATTTCATTCATTTCTTCTGTCCCTGAAATCTACACAAATGACATGACAAAATTATATTTAAATGTAGATGTTATGTGAAATCATTTTTAAAGTCACAAAAATGTTGAGATAATGAAAGTGCTTGTTTCCTTCATGCCCCGATTTTCCCCCTTACAGATATATCTGCATACAGAGTGCGGCAAGACACTCACAGACCCTTCTTGGCTTTAATTTCATCACAAGCCAAAAATGTTGCTTCGTGTAATTATGTGATTAAAAGATCCTAATAAAACCATGTTGTCTGTTTGTGGAGTACCGGCTATTGTCCTTATTTTATCCTCAAACAAATTATACTTAGTGAATTATGTATTAGTTTTAATCCTTCACACGAGGTAACATCTCTTCCTCCCTTTCCCTCTAGATTTAATCATTTCTTTCAAATTTACTGGTTTATAAATTCCCAAATGACTCCATGATCAATGATTTTCACAAATGTAAGTTTCCTTCTTTCGAATATTGAGCAAGTATCTTCAAGTGCTACTTGCAATGCTGGTCCTGGTCTATGCCAACTGGTTGGAGAGTTTAGAAAAGAACAAGGAGAGCAGTTTAAAACGTATTCTCCCACGTGCCCCTCAACTAAATCTTTAAGTGGGACTTCAGTTCTCATTATGAATTTGAATTCTCTGTATTTAGAACTATTTTCAACTCAGATAACAACTAAACCTTTCCCAGGTGCTGCCCCCAGACAGGCTGACTGAGAAGGCCCCAGGGGGGCCCGGAACCGCCTTTCTGGCAGGTCTGGTTGAAGGCCACGTGCTGAGAAACACTAGCCACAGTGACCACGCTGGAAACGATCACGAATTTCTTCCATCGCTTTAAATATAATCTATAATTTTGCACTGATAGTGTCAGAATTATATTTAAGCAGGATGACAGTTTTTCCTTTTTTTCTCTGCAAAAGGTTCACAGTGAATAAAACAATGTGCACATGTAATTCTACCTGCGGGGCCCGCCAGGCGCGGCGCCTGCCCATCTGCACACAGTCTGGCACCGGGCTTCCGCCTGAGAGATCCCCGCGGAGCGCACGCGTCGCTTAGCGCTTAGCGCGAAACCTCCTATGCGGATGTTTGAGAAAGCAAAGAATTCAGTTGTGCCCTGAAGTAAGGGCTATTTCATATCACAATCCACAGTGACTATAACCTTAGAAGAGGAATATATTTTGATACACTTGTTGGTGACATCTAAAGAGCAAATATTTATTTTTTAATTACACAGACTTTCCGCTTCTACGAGTCTGTTAATATTTAACCCTACCATATTATTGTAAGGGGAAAGTTTTCAATTCTTATCAGACTCTTAACTTCTCAACGTGTTTCCACTAAATATGGTCTCATTAATTATTTAGCACCAGAAAATACTTTCTTGTACAAAGCAATTAGAAAGGCAATTAAAACCCTCCAAATTCAAAAGAGGTTGCTGTTCAAGCATTAAACTATTTTTTTTTAAAAGAATCCCTCTTACATTTCATTTCAGGAGTGTAGTTTTCAGATTTAACAGGCTTTATTTTTTAAAACGTTTTAAATGACAAAAGAAATCTAAACACAGAACCAAATATCCAGATATTAAAGAAAGAGACCCATAATGTTTAATCTGTAGACCCAAACTGCCAGCACAATTGCACTCATACCCTGGGGAGCTGGTGTCCGATGCAGGTAGGTACAAAGCACTCAGGACTGCACCAGTCTTCACCATGTAAACTTGTAACTTGCGGGGTGGGGGCCACATACTCAAGTCCTGCTACATATTAATTTTGAAAGGTAGCTAGATCTGAGTTTTCACCCCGGGTAATAAATAAAATACAACTATTATTATGATCAAGAGCTCCCCAGGCACCATGCTTAGCATGATATATATAATATCTCATTTATTCCCAGTATACTTATGATGTGTCCACTGTTGCTACCAGTTAAAAGAGGAAGCAATGGTTCTTCTCCTGGGTCACGTGGCCAATCTGCGTGGAATTGTGACCTGAAACTCGGTCTGTGTGATGGTACATCACAGGCTCTTAACCCCTACCTCACTACAAAGATGTCTTACCACACACTTCCCTTCCTTTCACTCTCCCCCCATTTTAAAAACACCTTTCCACTGCTCTCACATTTATGGTTATTAAGTAAATGCACTCAACAAATCACTCCACATATTTACCCAGCCTTTACGAAGGGTCTGCTTAGTGCCGCGTACTGTGCTCAGAGCTAGCTCCGGAGATGAACACTATTACTTGCCTATGAGGGACTGACACTTCAAGCGCTGGAGGGCACTTAAAAGCAAGATAATGGGTTTTTGTTTTTGTTTTGTTTGAGTGCCACGTGACGCCTGGACAATGTCCACTGCTGGCTGCTGAGAGAGTGACAGTGAACAGAAGCTTGGACTGAGGCCTGTGAGCGGACACAGTGAGCGCTGCAGCCCGGGAAAGGAGCTGAGCGCTAGTCAGGACCCCCACGCTGCTCTCCCGGAGCCTTTCCCGGCACAAGTCCCGGGTCTAGGCTTTTTAAATTCTGCAAGTGGAGACGTTAAAAGGAAACTATATTAGTTTACAGTGAAATCGCGTTTTGGGAAATTTGAAAAAAATCATTTTAAGCCTTTTCATAGTTATGCCCTCAGGGTCACCCTTCAATCCCAAGTAATTGAGTCCAGCTGTTTACTCTCTTGACGTGACTTTTGCCAGCTCAAGTGGCAAAGATATCACAAGTTCCAGTAAACACACGGCTCTTTTTAGCACTGGTGGGAACGCTGGAGGGAGTTTTTTGGCCAGGCTTGGGCTACAGTCTTAACAGAGAGGCAGTATTCCCCAGGATCCAGCAAGGCAGGGACAGGTAATCAAGGTGAGCGAACCATAAGGAAATGGGTCCGTGTAGGTGGTTCATGGTCATGAACGTCCCCTTCTCCCTCCACCACCAACTTGTGGCCAATTTCATGCTCCCCTTCAACGGGAGGTCTATTGCCTCTCTCTACCCATGCCCTCACCCTTCCCTCCGAGGCACGGTGATTGATAATACAAGTTCAATATCAGTTATTGGTTCCACCATTTATGGGCTCTGTGACCTTGGGCAAGCTACCTTGGTTTTCTCATATGTCAAAGGCAATAATCACAGCATTCCTCTCATGTGGCTACTACAAGGCTTGGTTGGGATAATATAGATAAAGCCCCCAGAAGTAGTTGGCACGAAGCCAGGCATGGGGCAAGAGCTTAATAAATGACAGCTGTTGCTCAGGACCCAGGGCACTTGCTGTCTAGTCAACCCTTCATCCCACTTATGTGACAGCTCCTGTATCATTTCCTCTGCTGTGAACCAGGGGTAAGTCTCAAAAGGGGTGCCGAGCACCCCACTCATTGTGACATCCTCTCTGCTCTTGGCAGTGATCTACTCTTGCAGAATGGTCAAAAATATTTTTGTTTGGTTGGTCCGTTTATCTAGCTACGAGGGATCTTTAAAAACTTCCCAAAGTAAGAGACTCTCTTACACTTCCTGGGAACTATCTCCATATCTTACACAGTTGAAAATATCCAATAAAAATCATTGTTGGGCTTATTTTGTTGTGGACGCCTTAGAAATAATCCAGTCGGACACCTAACTGTACAGATGAGGAGAAGGCCAGGTGGGAAAGGAGAAGCCTGCCCACGAAGTCGGAGTGAGCTTGTGACTGGGACAGGAACGAAACAGGACTTTTAACTCCCAACCCAGTGTGGCTTCCCCCTAAGGAGGCTGCCTTGAGTCAAGACACGGCTCACTGGCTTTATCTCTCTAGAGACAAACAGCAAAGAGAACTTCATACTAATGTCATACTTCAAGGGGAGCAAAATTCTTTATTTGCTGCAAATATTCTTTCTGAATCTTCACACGATGTAGTAAATAGGCAACAAATATTTGATTGGTTTGACTTTGTATAAAAAGTATATGATACTAAGACCTTCATTAGGAAAAATTCTTCTAGATCCTAACTTTCCATGGACAAAGAGATAATGGAATGTCCTAGATGAAATATGCTGCTTGCTATGGTCTGAATGTTTGTGTCCCCTGCCCAAGTTCATGTGCTGAACACCAAACCCCCAAGGTGATGATATTAGAAGGGGGGGGCCTTTGGGAGGCGAGGTGGTCATGAGGACAGAGCCCCAGAGGGATCCCCTCACCCTTTCTGCTATGTGAGGACAGCCTCAAACACGGCCAGGAGAATTAGCTCTGTTTCACAGTGATTTTCTTCAGTGAGTTTGGGTGGGGGGTTGGGGGGGAAGCAGGGGGGCTTGGGGTGAACAGTCACCGAAGTCACCAAAAACTCCCTTGACTAGAGCTCTAGACCCATTTTCTGAGCATTCCGATCAAAGTTTTACTGCACAATAATTTATGAGATGTCTGAGGCATGTTGTGAAAAAAAAAATATGTCTGACATTTAAGACTATTTTAAAAGATCTCGCTTGTAAGAAGAGCCGGAGGTGTGGCAGGTTAGGCTGAGCTAGTGCCTGGGGGAGGGCTGTTTTTAGCAGCATGGGGCAGGGACTGGTGCACCAGGCCGGCTCTCCACACACCCCGAGGCCCTGTTGGGCAAAGAAAGCATCTCTGTCCCTGTCTGGGGCCTCTGCACTCTGTTTGCCTTTCAAGGTTCCCTGCTGCCTAAAGAAACATTCGAAATATTTCCGTAAAGGACCGCTGTGTGGAAGCAACAGGAAATAAAGGTTTACTCCAGCGACTCCCTGCTAATAAAGAGGCAGGGGCTGCATCTGAGAATCAGTCTTCCAAGAGACTTGTTATTTTTACCAGATGTTTTCAAAGGCAAGTCTTGTGCACAGTATTTGAGAGGTGTTTTTGTTTTCTGGAATAAAGAGGACTTAACCATGAGACATATCTTAGTTGAGCACTAAAAGCCAACCCAAGTTCAAAATGGCATGGGAGAATGCAACCTCCTCAGAAATGTGACTTACAAATTTTCTTGGGGCATAAGAGAAACGAAGTATTCATATACTCTGAAACTTCCTAAAAGTGGTGAAATCAGTTCTTAGAAAAATCAACATTTACCATCTTCTAAGGAAAAACATTAGGTGAAAGAGACTTCACCGGACCAGGGATGTGGCCCCCATACACCCCGGCTTCACCCCACTGCTCGCCCACCCCCCACCACCAGCCCCACTTCCATGGGGCCACGGCACCCATGGAGAGAACACCCTTTCATTCTGCCCCCACTGCCAAGCCTCCCCAAGCTGTGCCGTATGCCTGAAAAATGTCCCTCCACCTCCCCCAGCTCCATCAAACTCGGTTGCCTCATTCATGCCCTTTAATGGCTCCCACACCCGCCAAAAATATTTCCCAGAATGAGGCTAATCCCCCCAAAGGATGGATGACAGATTTCCATAGCCCCAACCCACCCAGACGTGGAAACTGCACGTTTACCATCTCTGTCTCTTCCCCATGGTGTGTAATGTGCATACTTTCACTGTTAATTTACATGTCTGCCTCGTGGGCTCCTCTCTCCTGACTGCTCAGAACAGGAGCTTGTAGAGAGCAGTGTTTTCAGCCTCGGTGTGTGGAGAAAACCTGGAGAAGAGGGGCCATTTCTCCTGAAGAGCTGTGTGGGGACAGCACGGGCTGCCAGTCCCAACAGGGCTGTTTGGCTTGGGCCTCCCTTTCCCAGCTTCTTTCCACGGGTGACTTGCTTTGCCTCTTTGAGCTTCACTTTCTTCTTCTGCAAAGAGCGAAATAACAAAACCTGCCTTTGGGGTTACAACGAGGAATGAATGGGGTACGTGGAAAACCCTCCATGCACAGAGGACTTCAGGCCCTGCATCCACCATCGTCACTTTTCCCAAATTCTGCCTACACCTTTTATAAATAGTTCCTTTATTTAAATCTCTTAAGTTACCCGATTTCAATATGCCATATGTTTCCTGCCAGGACTGCAATACTGTCAGTAAATGACATTTTGCTAAATTGGTCATCCCCCCCCCTCCCCTAATATACGATTTTCTACCTAAGAAAAATATGACACTGTAGCCTTCCCTTCCGTATCTTCCCAATGTCCCAGTTGCTACCTGAGTCTGGCTTACCTAAGGCCCAAGCAAAGCTGGCCACTAAGTCTACAAGCATCATGTCTGATTTTCCCTGCATCTGAGGTTCCTGCAGTTCTCACTGAGTTGCAGGAACACTGATCTCAAGGCTCCAAGTACCCTTACAGATCACCAACACGGCATCTCCCAAAATGTGTTCCACAAGATGCTGTTCCCAGAAAAGTCAGCAGGGATGTGGCAGAAACAGTGTTGTGGCATCTAACAAGTTTGCAACACCTCTCAATGACCCTCAGTGACACACCAGAGTAGCCAAGAAGGCTCGCCACAAAACATCCTGTCTAAATTTGCTAAAACCATTTCACTAACTTATTTGGCCGCAGAACCTCTTACCTACCCCTACCTTTTGGGCACCCATTAACATCCAGCAGAACAGAGTTCTACAAAACACCCTTGGAAAGGGAGAGGAGAAAGAGAAAAATTCACTTTCCTACAGTCAGGTCAGTAAGTAAATGGCAGAGCTGGCTTCAAACCAAGCCTCTCAGACCTTTGAACCCCCCTCCTCACTATACCAGAGGCCGTTTAAACTTCATCATGCAGCAGAATCACCAGGAGTGCTCATTAAACTGCGGCATCCCACCCCCTACTTTCTAACCTAGTGGGCGAGGTGAGCACTTCTGACCCGTTCTCAGGGGCTGCTGCACTGGGAAGCGCACTGGAGAGCCACAGCACGGCACCCAGCTGCGATGGGGCAGGGGCTGCCCGGTTCCTCAGTTCCTCGGCTCACAGGCAAGACCTAGTGGGGAAGCTGAGGCATACACACAGGAAAACGCCCAAATGACAACAGGGTTAATAACTAACAGCTCAACACACAAAGGCTTGTGCATCTAACTAACAGCCAGTCCAATAGCCCAGAATCAAAGACCTATGCAAACTGGACAGGGGGACTTGAGCTGGATCTTAAAGGACAGACAGGTTTGAGCAGAAAAAAAAAAAAAGAAAAAGAGAAAGAACTGGGAAGAGCATTCCAAGTGATAATAATGGTTTCTATTATCCAAATAAGTGTTTGTAGAATCCCAGCCTTTTGTAGCTGGAAGGGACCTGGCCTGTCCACCACTCTGGTTCCTACAGTTGAATATGGGTGTGACTGCTATTTCAAAAATTCACAGCAAAACACTTAGTGCAAAATAAAGTAGCTCCTCTCCAAATAAGTGATTTGGAGGATCTAGCAAAGGCCTTCCTGTTCCCTTTCCAGCTGTACCTGACTTCCCCTGCTCGCCCCCCATGCTTGGGTGCCCAGCAGCCCACCTCCAAGCCATAAACCAAGGGCCAAGCAAAGCTGGCCACTAAGTCCACAAGCCAACAGGATCATCACTTTTCTTGAGAAGTGGGGGTGAAACAGAGCTCTTTTCCTGTGAGTCCTGTTCCAATGGAGCTTCGATGAAATGAAACAGGTTCTACACATCCCTCCCACCCCCACGGCTCCCCACAAAAAAATATCTGGGAAAATAATTTCCATGAGTTGGCTATAGCAAATTTCCTCAAAGGGAGAACCAAGAATGAAAATACTGTTCTCTGTGATCACTTCAGGGGCTACCATAACTCCCTGAGGCTCCTAATTCCAATCTTGCAATGCTGTTGCTAGCTACTGCTTTTCAAAGAAATGGTAATGACCTCCCTGGGGTAGAGAAATGGAAAGCCTGCCTCTCACAAAACTCAATTGCTGGCATTCATTGAACATTTGGTTAACATAAGGTAGGATACAGTGACAACTACTGAGACATAAAATGCCCTCCTAGTTAAGGCAGAGAAAGCACACCAGTAAAATCATAAGGAAAATCAGGAGCAGCATGCAGACGAAGAGCGCTGGAGCTTTAGGTGGAGGCGGCTATCTCCAAGGGACTGTGGTGTGGCGGGAGGAAGTGCGATGCAGGAGGGGAAAAGTCAGAAGAACTGATGGTTCATGAGCACCTGCTCTGTGCCATACACTGTTGGGTTCTTCATCTACTCTCTCTTGTCATCCTCATAAAGTCCTATGAGGGAGATCAATGTCTCCCTTCACAGATGGGGACCCAGTGCCCTGGAAGGGTAAGTGACTTGCCCAAAGTCGAATAGCAACACCAACATGGGGATTTCAGCTCTGGTCTGTCTGAATCCAAAAGGGCTGGACCTTGATGACATAAGACTTATAGGTGACACGGGACCCTGTAAGCTTCCACCATCAAAGTCAACTAAATCAGGGTTAGTACACATTCTAGTCTTTTCTAAAGATTTAACTTACAATTTAAAACATGGTGAAATCATTAAATAAATTTGAGTCATACACACATACACACACCTAAGCCGTGTATTTACCTAAATGTAAAAAAAGTATTACAAAGTTCTAAATTAGTTAAGTATGAGGGGAGGGAAATCTGGACCATTTGTTAAAAATTATCGCCATGGGCAATACATTTAATGCAGTTGAAAAAGTTTGGACACATGAGTATAGTGGCTTGAAATACAATCTTCCTTTTTCTCCTCCAAGATGTTACACATAAGCAACAACGAAGTAGGGAAGGGGAGGATGAAGTAGCATTTCAGTAAATTTAGGAGAGAAAACCCTCAGGCTCAAAAACTATGTTAGGGCTCCTAAAAGCCAATAAGAGTGATTCAGAGACACTTAGAGATAAGTACGTCTTAGAACTGAGGAGTTTCCACATCACACAAAATGATAACACTCGTAAATACACACAGATCTCTCTACATGCCCAGCACTGGTCTATAAGCTTTAGTGTTTGTTGTTTTTAATCCTCACCTAAGGATATGTTTATTAATTTTAGAGAGAGAGGAAGGGAGGGATGATAGGAGAGAGAAAGGCAGAGAGAGAAACATTGATGTGAGAAACAACTGACCAGTTGCTTCCCATATGTGCCCCAACCAGAGATCAAACCCACAACCTAGGTATGGACCCTAACCAGGATCAAGGCTGCAACATTTTGGTGTACAGAACAACACTCCAACCAACTGAGCTACCTGGCCTGGCTAGGGTAGGCTTTAGTGTTTTTAATCATCTCATCTTACCTATGAGATAGATACTATCTTAGAAATGAGGAAACTGAGGCACAGAGAGATTAAGTAATAGCCAAGACCAGAGTATACAATAGTAAATGGAGAAACTAGGGTTTAAACCCAGGTCCTTGGGCTCCAGAGCCCACTCCCATATGACTGAGACAAATCACCTATCCTACGGCACATGTACAAGATTACCACTATCCCATGGTTTTAGTGACAAAAGATTAGAATGGCCTAAATATCATTCATAGGCAATTGCATGTTATGACATATCTTACTCAATGAAAATAACAAAACTATGAGAGATCATGAGGTAGCTTGAAATGTGAGACAGAATGATTTCTAAGACCATGGTTAAATAGACATGCCAAGTGTAAAACACTGTGAAAAGCATGATGTCATCTGTGTAAAGAAAACATAGATACACATATATTTATAAACTCAAGAGAAAATCTCCGGAATAGCATACGAGAAACTGGTGCCCAGAATTGCTGCTGAAGAGAGAACTAGGCATCTTGATAGGGGAGAGATGGAAGATTTACTTTTCACTACAAACATTTCTCCAGTTTTTGAATTCGGAACATGGTCATGTATCACCTACTTATTTGAATAAAAAAGAAAAACTTATTTGAAGAAAATCAGTGACTTGCTTTCCAACCTAATTCATAGTAGGGAGGGCGGGTGGAGTAAAAGTGATCAGAACAGTCTCTTTTTGACAATTCTCTATTCACCCCATTGAGAGAAGTAAGTAATTTCCTACAATGTTTTATAATAGAGATTCTGAAAGGTATGGAACCAAAAGAAGAAGAAGAAGAAGAAAGAAGAAGGAGGAGGAGGTGAAGGAGGAGGAGGAGAAGGAAGAAGAGGAGGAGAAGGAAGAAGAGGAGGAGAGGAGAAGAAGGAGGAGGAGGAGAAGGAGGAGGTAGAGGAGGAGGAGGAGGAGGAGGAAAGGGAGGAGGAGAGAGAGGAGAAGAAGGAGGTGGAGGAGAAGAAGAAGGAGGTGGAGGAGAGGAGGAAGAGGTGGAGGAGGAGAAAAAGAAGAAGAAGGAGAAGAAGGAGGAGAAGGAGGAAGAGGAGGAGAAGGAGAAAGAGAAGGAGGAGGAGAAGAATGAAGAGGAGCAGAAGGAAAAGAAGAGGAGGAGGAAGAAGAAGAAGGAGGAGGAGAAGGAGGAAAAGAGGAATAAGAAGAAGAGGAACAAGGAGAACAAGAAGGTGGAGGAGAAGATCATGCCATCTACTTTGTTAAATTCAGACTCCTGTTCCTGACAAACGCAGCAGGCAGATAGCAGAACATAATTCCCTGTGTAGATGGTAGTAAGAAGTGTTTCACTGTCTGCGCATGAGAATGCAGGAGAGAGAGTGAGAAATCCCTCAAAAAAATAAAATGACGATGGCAGGTAATGACCCAGCACAACCACTGTGGGGCTAAAATAGAAATGGGTATGTCACCTCCATGCCACTAAAGAAACGGAATCTCTCATGTCCTACAAAACACGCAAGGCATCTTGCCTTGCCAAATTTAAACGGGGACATTATTTTTGAGTTACTATAATTAGTTCCCATTTGTCTATGAATCAGCCTTTATGAGGCAATAGCATCTAAGCCCTATCAGATGAAACCCGAGGCGACATCATCTCTGTTTATTATTTTGAAAAGAAAGAGAGGGTGCCAAGTTTCCTGCAACACCCAATTCAAACACTGAAATTTGGAGGACAGAATGTCCTGTTGTCCCCGTTTGAAGATAGGAGTATATTTTCATGTAATACATCAGTCCCAGGTTCAGCTGGCAACAGGAAGGAGTTGAATTCCAGAGCTCAAAAATAGGACTTAAGTACTAAAGCACCTTTCTTTGCTCCTATACCATACTATTTACATTTTAACCTCTTACGTTGCAGCATGTTTAAGAGCCTACATCTGTGAACTAACACAAAACATTTTCATCGAAAGATACCTGCCTAAGTGACAAGAGATTGGCAAGTACAAGTGTTGTTTGGCTCTTTCTATGTTCCTGATACACTGCTTTCAGAATTAAGTTTCTCACACACCATGAAGAATTTCAACACCAAATATAAAGACAAGGGGAGGGGGAGGATTCCTATTTGGGCTTGAATGGAACATGTCTTTTGAGGTGTTCCGAAATCAGGTATATAAGTACGACAGAATCTCCAAAGGGAGTCCAGCCAGAGGACAGGCAACACTAACCAGGCAGTTAGAGTCTGGAAGAAGCTTAACCTGGCACGTTCGGAAGTCCCAGAGGCCCAGTGCAGGGTATGCGCCCATTGCTGCAACTCACAGAGACCGCCGATCAGCATTAGGCCAGGGGTCGGCTGTAGCACACGTGAGGGAGGGAGGGTGTGGGCGCGGAAGAGGGAAATCCACTCTTCACTTGCCTCAGATTTATTTGCCTCCAGATTCATTATATCAAAGCCTTGATATATTCACTCACACCCACGTGGCCTGCGTAAATGTGTGCAAGCGCACCTGGACCTTCTCTTACAGCAAAAGCCAGGGGTTCAGGGCCCAGTTTCAGTATTTACTAGCCAGCCTCCCTTCAGCAAACCATTTTAACACATCGGAATCTCATTTTTATCCTCCAATACAGTAACAACAGAAAATGGGGATGGGGAGTGATACCTGCCCATCTAACCTCACAGGGACTCTATAAAAATAAAAAATGAAATCATTAATAATGGTTTTATGGCTTTTAAAATGTAGCAAACATTTATATAACACTGTGAGCCAGGCATGAGGTACTGTGAAATTCTTACTTTTAACAACTCTCTGATATAAGTTCTATTATTATCCCTGGTTCATGCATAAGAAAACTAAGGCCCAGAGAGGCTCAGTAACTTTGTCAAGGTTACATAACTAGGAAGTGGAACTTGGGCAGTCTGACTCCAGGGTCTGTGCAACTATATAATAGTATGCAGCCTATCATCATCATAATTGTGATTATTATGAACACCCTCCTATTAATCCCAATTCCACAAATGAGGAAAATGACACTCAGAGGCTGTCACCCGCCAAGATAAGATCATTAAGCAAGTGCAAGGCAGAGAGCCAGGATCTGAAACCAAGTCCATGACTCCAGACCTTTTATTCTTAACCCCAAAATTAATAAACTTCAATCCACAAATATTTACCCTGTACCTACTGTGCTCGAAAACACCACTTTTTAAAAAGGTAAGAGGTGGGGTGTTCCCTCAGGAGGTGAAGGTCTTTCCTATCACTTCCAGGCTGCAGCAGCTCTACCCACGATCCCAGGGCAAAGTCTGGACCCCGCACGCAGCAGGTGCCCATGGAAAAGTGATGCCCATAAGGATGATGAGGACAGAAACATTTTCAATGTTAGGATATAGTTTCAAAAGGGAATTAGACTGCTCAGTCTGAAGGGGGAAAAGCCCTACAAGGCAGAATGCCAACGCAGTTTTTAAAACAATGTGAATAGGTGTGGTCTCTCTCAACAGGTGGCATATGTTAGGAGCCCTATTCATTCCTAGTGACCTTTCAACTCCTCAGGTAGGGTGACCAGCTCAGCCCAGTTCTCCCTGGACTTTTCCTGTAGACTCATGTCCGGGGAAGCCCCTTGGTTGGCCACCCTAGAGAGCAAGTACTAGGTTTTATACTCTTGACCTTCTACCCCAACCCCCTGGTTCTAGCAGAGTGCATTGCAAATAGGTGCTTAGTAAGTCTCAGTTGGGAGGACAGATGGAAGAAGCGATATTTTATAGTACTCACTTCCATTGCACAAGGGTTGCCAAGCAGCAGTCCTCACACTGCTGAAACGACTATGTGAGAATCATTTCAATTGGCACATTCATTGTTCATATGCAAATGTGCATTCCTAAAGTGCGTCCTTTAGAAATCTTTTCCTAAATCAACACCCCTCACTGAGATTTTTTTTAGTAAATCCTTGTCCACAGACAGTGAAGAGATAAATTTCAATCCAGCCTAAACATAATGATCCTAAATCTCTAATAATGAAGTTAAGATGTTCTTCTTTATAGGAATGACAAGTCTAAAATGAGGAAATGTGAGGCACTTCCAGGAGCCAGGACAGAGCTGCTCCTTGACTTACTCGTCCCAAAGCAGGATGGGCAACTCTAAGAGAGAGTGCACTCCCAACACGAAGTTCTTTTTACAGAAAGGCAGAGCACCTGGCTGCCTGGTTCCCCTGGCTTATACAGTCCTCAGAGTTATCATAAGCAAGACTTTCCAGCCTCCCTCTGTTCTCCGTTCCCCAAGTGTCCAGCTTCCAGCTGAGGCAGCCCATGCTCTCTGCTGGCCCATCCCCGGCCAGTTTCCTTCCCCTGGTTCTCTGACCTGGGGCTGGGTGGCCTTAGTTTTGTGCTTCCGCTCAGGGAGAGGCCCAGACGCTGAGAATTCAACCCTGGCTGAGGGTAGACCCAGCCCAGCCCTGCCCTGGGTGGGAGTTCTGAAGAGATGGTCTCTTGGGGGATCAGGGCGGGAATAAAAGTTATGGGCAGTCTGCAGGGCTGAGTCTTGTCCTGAGTCACTAACCCAGTCCTGCATGGTTATGCCAGGCAGCCTAGGGAGCCTGTCACAGCTTAAAATTAGAGAACATGATGATGAGAAGTGCAGTTCTCGGAAGGGCAAACAAGGAGTAGAGGTTACCCGAGCTTGGAGAACAACTCCTGTTGTCCTAAAGGGTGGTGCAGACTGGAGCTAGCAGAGCCCTGAAAAGTCCTTTAAATGCCTGCAAAGCTCCATCCATAGGCCTGGGCCACAGGAGGAGGAAACAGTCAAGGCTGAACAAAAGACAGTAGGTTATCAGTCAGAAGGAAGTCCGAAAGGCTAAGGTCTGGGATGAGTTAAACATATGAGCAATCTAAATAATCATCAGGGAAGATGGTTTTGTGGGAGTGTTGTTTTTTGGGTTTAAAAGCTATGATCAGAGCAAAGAAGTAATAGGCCTGCTTGGGGCAGCCTGTGTAATGTTACAGCGGCGGAAACAAGAGAAATGGTTCCTTGCGGTGCTGTTTGTACCTCCTCCCCCCAACAGCACGTCCTCCATACTGGAAAAGGCAGCTTGGTAAGAGGTGACTGAAGCAGAAGACAGGTGTGGAGCCGGAAGGAGAGCCACAGCTGCGAAGTCAAGTCAGGTTTTCAGGTTCAGACAAATCCACCCACAGGTAGCCAAGATGCGAGCAGGTGTCAGTTACCCTCCAGAAAGGAATGGTGTTGAAAGATGGGGAAGGAAGGTTCTAGACATATATACCCCAAGAAGCTTGGCACCGATGTCCAGAAAAATTCCAGCCTGGAGTATTAAATAGGTGAGCATTTAAGAAAAGAAAACATGGCAATCACCAAGAACTGACATGAGTTCATTATGAATAAATGCCAAACTAACCAGTTCCTTTTTAAAAATTTTGATTTATCAATATTAGGCCAACTGTTCAGATGATTGTAACTTCACCCGAGCTGGGCTTTAACAAAGAGCCCAGTGATATTCTCATGAATATGACGGAAGAAACCTGAGCAACTAGGTGGGTTTAGATATAGACGATTGAACCATCAGACCACCACAGGCACGTGGATTTAGCCCTGTCCAGGGACATTCTGGTCAACAACTCGTGTCTGGTGGTGACGCAAATGAGGGATACATCTAACCTGTGAGATGACAAAAGCTGGATTGTAAAAGTCCTTCAAGGAGGCAAGATGAATGAACCAAGTCTAGCAAGGTTAAGTGTAAGATGGCTACACGTGAAGTCTACATATTTCTGGGGGAGCTGAGGAGGGGCAGTACTTTGGCTGACCACATGCTCCACATGAACCGAGAGCCTGAAGTAGCCACTGAAAAGAATAGTCAAGTCTTGGTTGTGTCAGGGTCTTTGTGATGATCCTCAGACAACTTCCGGAGGGGACCCCAACACACCTCTGGGATGCCAGGAGAACCTCTTCTAATGCTCTCATTCATGGCACCTCACAGAAAAATTATACCTGGAGGGTTGGGCTACAGAGAAGGCACCTCTCAAAATATACCTTCAGGTCACAGCCCAGCAGGGTGATGGCCGACACCTTGGAAACACCTGCTAGATACCTGTGATAGTCAAAGCCGTTTGTCTCGAGACTGTCACTCTCAACACTAACCAGCAAAAGGACCACAGCCCGTGGGGATGGGTCACGGAGGGGTGGATGTCAGGAGCATTTTAAAATTGGTGACGTCCTTCTCACCCAGTGACCTGGGAGTGACAAGCCAAGGTCCCTGAATAGAAACGCCTGGTTGGACTGCCGTCTTAGCTCATCAATCAGACAAGAACCTTCGGAGGTATTTTTTCCAAGGAAGGGGACGTCCCTGAAGGAAATGAGTAGATGCCAAGCAGAGAATATAGCAAATCAAAATACTTCCTGGCACAGTCCAAACCCTTGGCCGATGTCCTTCCAGCTCAAGTCTTGGAACTCAGGATCAGCCCAAAGGGTCCAAAGTGCCTTCAGAAACCCCTTTGACCAAAGACACACTGGCTCTTTCCAAGCCACAGGATTTCTGAGCTGAAAGGGGGCAGCAATCCTCTCAGATGTCCATGGGCATCATCCAGTTCTTGATTATTTTTAAAAAGGGAGGTGAATATGGAAGTGCTGAGGGTAGGCAATATTGCAGAGCTCCCTAAAGTAATGAAGAATTAGAAGACCCTGGTCTCTATAGTACTTTTTCCAAAATGGACATTCACCAGGTGCTGTTTGGTTAGTTAACAGAAAAATACAAAGGTTCAAACCAGTCTCCCCCACCCCCAGTGCTCAATGAGTGCACCTTCCCATCCTGGAGCTGAGGTGAAGAGCTATGGACCGAGGGTGATGGAGAGAGCCCAGACGATCCGCAGTGAATGGGAACCAACCTCACAAAACTGCATCATCCATGAACAGGCAGTAAGGGAACCAGCCACACCCCACCCTCTGTCACACTGAGACTTAATCCTAAACAGAACATGCTGAACATCGAATATTGTCCAAAAACTTGGAGACAAGTTGCAGAGATAGAAAACATACAAACAGCATTTCTAGATCCCAAGCTATCTCATATCCCATTCTGCAAGGAGGGGTCTGGAAACTAAAAGAGCGACTTTTTTTTTTTTTGCTGATGCAAAATGATTCGGATGAATGTCCACTTTCTCTCTCTTAAGGCTTCCCTTTTTCAGTGCTCTTGCTCCAAGGAGGAAAGGTCCATTGTATGCCACGAGTCTTTAACACGCTGCACCAGGGCAACTGGATCGGGAGGAGCAGCGACAGCAGCCAGAAGGGGACAGACAGAGGCGCTGAATGTTTGAACTACAAATTCTGAATCTGAGATTCCTCTGTTTACTTAGAAACAGTTGCTGATGCCTGCGCCGACCAAAGATAAACTCGGACAAACCCGGAAAGGGAAGGGGAAGCAGTGAGGTAAGTGCTGTTGTAAACCTGGCACCGTGCAGAGGAAAAGCTCCTCGGTTGTCAGGACACTGTTTTCCTCTCTGCAAGAAAAACGAGGTAACAGGCCCTGTGAACAGTGACGGTGGCTCTAACCAGGAGCCGAGCGGAGGCAGAGGCTTGACATCCTTACACACTTAGAAGTCGTCCACAGACACATGTGGAGACTGCTGCAGTGTGGAGGAGAGAAGATGGCATTTGGAATCGGAAGAGGTGACTGTGAGTCCTGGCTCTGCCTCAGGCGAGCTGGGTGACATCAGGGCAGGCGCCCAGCCTCTCTGAGTTTCAGATCCATGTAAATTACAAAATGAGTTGGACTAGCTGATCTTGTCACTTCTTCCAGTTCCAACATCCTGTTATACTATTGCGTTAGCCAAAAAGTTCATTTGATTTTTTCCGTAAGAGGGTAGAGTGCTAAGTTGTTTTTAACTTCATTAGAGACAATTTTGTTAGATTGTATTGTGACAGCTGTCATATCAGCATGCACTTAAAAACACTTATCAAAGCTGGTGAGTTTTTGTATAGCCATTTTAATATTGAAGATGGAAGGAAGTATGCAACATTTTCAGCATATTATGCTTTATTATTTCAAGCAAGTTAAAAACACAACTGAAACACATACAAGAAAAGATTTGTGCAGTGTATGGGGAAGGTGCTGTGACTGACTGATGTGTCAAAAGTGGCTTGCGAAGTTTCGTGCTGGAGATTTCTTGCTGGATAATGCTCCATGGTTGGGTAGATCATTTGAAGTTGATAGTGATCAAATCGAGACATTAATTGAGATCAATATTATACCACTCAGGAGATGGCTGACATACTCAAAACATCCAAATCAATACAGTTATGGGTGGAAATGAAAAATGTGCCTTTTACAGAAAAAGCCATACAGACTTTTTGACCAACCCAGTACTAACACTGCAGCAAAGCAGTCCTGTCTCCGTTCAAAAAGCACTGGCTGAACACCTTCTGCACTTCCGGTGCTCTGCAGCCACTAGAACAGTCTTGCACTTGAAAAAATCTTCTGATCCACACACACCAGCAGCCCGTAAACAACCTTCTAGAGTACAGAGGGGAGACATGTGGACAGGGAGAAGGGTCGGCTGACCCAGCAGAAAATGGAGCGCATGGCAATCAGGAACAGCTTCTCAGGAGTGTGCTGTCCAGGCTGGCACTTGAAGTAGGAGGGAATTATTAAGCCAAAGGAAAGGGTGAAAGGAATAAATGTACAAAAGACACAGGAATGGCCCACGAGGGCATGCACAGGGGGAGCAGTTCTGAGATGAAGGGTCTCATAGGCCATGCTAAGAAGAGCTATTAATGCCCAGCACTCCCAGGCCCCCAACTTTCCCCACTGTTCATCTCAACATCTCCTTATACAGCCACATTCTCAGGGCTGGTGTATGCCAGCACCAGGTCAACCACCAGGCAACCATCAAACCCCTGACTCCCAGCCTCTCCTCTCATCCCCGGTCATACAGCAGCCACACCTGCTGTACACAAAGGCTTCTTGCTAGTCGCTCAGTGGGCCTTGCTTTCAGCTCTTGCTCGGCCCTGACTGCCCAACCCACGGCAGCTGTTCCAAATAGTTTCCATCTTCCTCAGAGCTGCAACCGCATCCCACCCAGCCCACTCACGCTCAGTAGATGATCCCCACCTCCTCTGTTCCTGGGCATGACGTCCACACACAGCTCCCATGGCAACCCTCTGCCCACCCGTCCTGAGTTCTTTCCTCAAGAGTCCAGGCTGAGCTGTGGGCATCTCTGCCCACAGCACAACATACAGGGAAGAGTGGAGACCACAATCAATACCCAATGCCAGCTGTTGCCCATGCATCTGACTGGACCCAAATGAGCACACCTGAGTGGGATGAAGTACATGGATTTACTCTGCATGCCAACAGGCATTATGCAAATATTATTAGCAATTCAATCATTGTTGGCTGAATTAATGAGTAAACACATCAGTGAATCTGATGTTGAAGAGGTCATCTAAAGAGATGTAAAACACACAGGATCTTCAGGTATTCAGCCTAGAATTCTGCCCAGAAGATCCTTTCTGCTACACAGTGGCAAGGCCGTCTCAGGCCTGGTCTCTGCTCCTGCTTTGCTCCTGTACAAGCAGCCCATTGAATGCCAACCCAAACAGCACTGAATCATTTCAGTGCCAGTTATTTCTGAAATAAAATTCCTAAAGTAAACCCAATATATTAATATAAGATACACACTCAGTAGGTTGAATATATACTGCATACATATTACAGTGTATATTTATTTTTCCAGGCTCTAAGTGCCACTACAGGCTCTCCGCCAACGGGATGGAACACCATGCGCATGCAGCCAGTAGCTGGCACGGCACCACCGTGAGGCACCCTCAGCTGCCTCCACGTCACCACCCTGTGCTGGGCATGTTCTACAGCATGCACTGTCTACTTTGCTAAAAACTTTGCCGTGTGTTTTTTGTTCTGGCCAACAATTTTGACTCTTACTGGTCAAGAGATGGTATGCAACTGGTGTTAGATCTAATAGGAAGAAATAAAGGAAACATAGGAGGATCACTTCATAAGTTATATAAATGTCGAATTACTATGCTTGCTGCATACCCGAAACTAATATAATATTGAATGTCAACTATAATTGGAACATAAAAAAGATAACTGTTAATAAAATAAATCAAAACAAGAATTTTATTTAAAAGAAATAAAAATGTCACCCAGAATTATAAAATTCAAGTGCTAGGGCAGTCAACCAGTGAACATGGGTCAGCTTATAAATCCAGGAACACAGGCTTTGGAAATATTCTATAGGATGCCAAGAACATAAAAATCCTGCCCAGTTCACCTCTCTACTAAACAGAGCAACAGAGTTCTCTCCTAGTGCTGTGGGTTTAGTGTTACACCGTGAACACAAAACTTATTATACTTAGTTCTTTCGTGTTTATTACAGTCACCATGAGGAATAAATAATGACATTAGGAACCTTGCTCCACTGGGACTCTGCTCTTCTAATTCCACAGAGATTGCTATGCGGCTAATACTCTAGTTTCCCAGAACTCATGCCCAGCACTGAGTGCTGCACGGGACAGAACGGAGAATTCTAGACTGTTAGAGTTCGAGGGAAACCCAAATAAATCTCATTTTATATAAGAAACAAACTGCCCTGGCTGGTGTGGATCAGTGGACTGAGTGCTGGCCTGTGAGCCAAAGCGTTGCTGGTTTGATTCCCAGTCAAGGCACATGCCTGGGTTGCAGGCTAGGTCCCCAGTAGGGGGCACTTGAGAGGCAACCACACACTGATGTTTCTCTCCCGCTCTCCCTCCCGCCTTCTCTCTCTAAAAATAAATAAATAAAATCTTAAAAAAACAAAAAACAAAAAACACCCTAGGTTGTCCTAATGTGGGTGGCAAGTCAAGGCCAGGCAGGTGGCCAGGGCAAAGATTCCAGCCTCTGCATCCCTGGCCCAGCATACCAAGAGCCCTGCATGAGCACTCACCCTAAAGCCAAGTAGCTGAAAACAAAGAAGGGGTCAAGGTGCTGTCTTCATCCTGACTAGCACATAGTTTCCAGAAGTTTACAAAAACAATTTTAGGAGGAAAAAAACATTATTAGGGGAAAGAGAAAGTGCTGACCACAATAGCTCATAAAATGGGAATGACAGATGAAACGCACACGGACATTAAAGTGTTAGGTTGGTTTGCTGACTTTGTCTTGTTTACATGGAGTTCGTTTCCCATAATCTACTGGGCACTTCGGAAGGCGCCACCTTCCAAAAACTAACAGCCCTCTTTTCCTAAGATAATGATTTCTGCTATCTAATTTTGTATTTTTGTCTGCCTACTGTAAAAAGGGAAAAAAACTCAGAAATGATCGGCTCCTTCAAGTTCAGTAGTTCAGTTCTATTTGGAAGAAAAAAAACTGGACATATTTGAAAGCAAATGTAATTAGTAGATTTGTATAAATGTTCCCAATATGGTAATTTTATGAGCAAACCACATTATACAGAGTACATGACATGTTTCAAAACTAATATAATGGTTTGATATTTTTAAAGAATACAAAAAAATCATATTATTGCTCTTTTTCCTTCCTCTCTTATTTCAAAAATGCATAAATCTCTTTAAGGAGGAAAACATTGGTTTCACAACCCCATTGCTCCAACTATTTTTCTCCCTATCATTTCAAGTTTAGCTTCTATTATTTAAAAAGGAGGATACCACAACGATGCCTTGCTACCTCAAGATCCCTTGATTTTTCAAGATAAGATTTTAGACTGAAGTTTTAAGTCAGGGGTTATAAAACAAAAAGCCCGAGAAGGTCCAACAGGCAAGGGGCGGTGTGGGGACGGCAGCAGACCGGGGCTCGCGTGCCCCCACATGCAGGGACGAGGGGCGCAGTGACAGTCCCTTGCTGGTCCGTGCAAGAACACGGCCCCATAATACTAGAGAGTCTAATTGTCAAGTGTAGCTAGGAATCAAGTTATGAGAAATTCCCTGACCTTTACAATGCTGGCCATTTCAAAAGCCTTTTAAAAACTAGTGTTTTGTGGGCAGCTAGTCTGCAACCTACCACCGCAAGCAGAAAGCTATAAATATGATCAACTCAGGGGGAAAAACATACAACATCTAGAAACACAAATTTTGTTGAAAAATGAAGGTTGAATGCTATATTTTCTTAAAAAACCTATATTCCTCAATATTAATAACCTTTCTCTTGGCCAGGGGAGAAGGGAGAAAAAATGAAATCAGTTGTTAGGAAACAAAAAGGGTACAGATGCCCCTACTTCTTTTTTATATAAAAACAATAGCCATTCATAGCAGAGTATTTTCAACTTTGGAGTCCACATTGGGGCAATTCTGGAAGCTGCGAATTCCGCTGAAGTTTGGCTGCCTTGAACACATCTATCTTCCCTCAACTTTCCCCATCTAAGAGGAATGCCTCCCCAGAGCAGTGCCCTGCCACTCAGAGCTACCACACACAGTCGCGGTCACCATGGTACATTAGCGGTTTGTGTGACTGTTAAAAGGCTTGATAACTGGCAGGGGAGTATCACCTCCTGAAAATGTAACACTATCACATATACAAACAGTGTATGTGCGTATGTGTCCTAGAGGAATTCTTGACCCCTCCTCCCCAAAAGCTTAAGAACCAATGACCCAATACCTATCTGATTATAACAATGAAAGTTCAATTGCACAAGTTCAAGCACAAACAATGCATTTGATTTTTCAAAGCATCCCTCTGCAGGAACCATTTTTTATTCAATCACTGCTGTAATCAGCAGACCAGAGAAAATGTCTGAGTGAGGAAAACAGAGTGAGTCATCTTGGGGTTGTTAAGGAGGCTTCAGGATGAGGGCACTGCTGTGAAGTAGGTATCAGATGGTGCCTGTCTAAATTAGTCAGTGGAGCATTCAGAGTGATTTCATCCCGTGACATTCAGTAATCACTGGAGAGGAGGCTGATCTCCTTGTTTTAGTGACAACCCCAAGTACAATCTCATAGTTACTTCCTCGAACCAGGGACAAAAAGGAAAGACAAAAGATGTATTTTGCTCTCTACTTGTAGTTACTAGATGGAAAAGGAAAAAACTATATTGGCTTTACACATGGTTGGTAAATGGGATACAACCTTCCTGTTTGTTGAAAAAGTACAAAATCAAATGTGTAAACCTCTTAGAGGAGCACCAACACCTAAGAAACGTCACTGCTGCACGAAATGGGTATCATGTCTTTGTAGGACACGATCACCAACCAAGGCAGCAGCCCAAGGAGACGCTCGCAGACAATAACCCCTGCAGAAGCTGCCCCAACAGCACACACTCCACACAGCAATGAGGCGAGCAGCGGCGTGGATCCGAGACACAGCCCGGACTTCACGCTCAGAAAGATGACAACTTACGCAAATTCCCTTTCAAGCATTTTCCTATGGTAGCGGTAGCAGAGATTCTGAAGACAAGAATCATGAGTTTGGGTTGCTTTTAAATTTGACTGAACTCTGGAGCTGGAAACTATCAGAAACAGGAGATTCCAAATCCCCAGGCCTGTTCCACAATGCAGCAAGCCTTTGCTTTGAAGGGTGGCAGACAGCGGGCCAGTTGAAACGTCCATAATTTGTGGCTTGACTCCTGGCAATTACAGCTCACTTATAACTCATATTTGTCTAAAGCGGCTGAATTGGCTAGAGGTAACCTTAAATCCTTTTTGAAAGGAGGGATGGAGGGAGGAAAGAAACTGGCCTGACTAATCCCTAACATGCAAAAATTTTAAATTCACCTTTTTGAACTTACAAGAAGTCCAGTGCCAAGTTGCTTATGAACATTGAAGCCTCGAACAAATAAAGGCCACGGGCAGGGAAGAGGCAACGACCTTGGTCAAAATACACCTCGAGCAAGAGCACTCCGAAAACCAAGCAGTGAAGGAGCTTTGGTATTTCTAGATCACGCAGAAGGCCTAAAGGAGATACCATTATGCTTTTTAAAGCTAATACATCAACATGATACAAAAAATTAAAAGTCTAAATGGGTACACAGTGAAAAGTAAGTCTCCTTCTTATACCACTGCCTTCCCCACAAGGCTACTCACCTCCAGCACCTCATCCTGAGACGGTCTGCAGCATGCAAGCAATGAACCACTGTCCTGCTTTTTAGTATTAAGGAGGACACCGCCTTTGTTTTTTAATGGCCCACCACTTTAAGTCCCTAGGGGCACCAGAAAGTGCCATCCTTTTGTTCCTAGAATCACTTACTGGACAAGTAAGTAGGGAGGAGAAATCCTCCCCAATGTGATTGCCAGTAAGTCTCATTTCTTTTTTAGCTTTTTTAGGTTCCACTCTGTGGGAACAGAAGACAAATGAAAACCAGGGTTGGTGTCACTCATCACAAATACCATTTCACTGAAATCTTCTTTTTGCCATAAACTGCTGATTATAGATATAGAACATTATATAATCAACGCTCACTTCTCGGAGATTAGAGGCTAAAGAAGTCCCACTGAGATATTTTCGCTGAAATACGAGGGCCTGGAACTGCCTGTAAAAGCCAGTGTGGGCTGCCCGTCTCCCGAGCGACCCGCAGCGGCAGTGCAGAATGCTGGGCAGTGCAGAATGCTGTGCATCACACTGCCCTCAACCGCCACACTGGGTCCCATTCTTCTGTCATCCCCACGAAAGGCCTGAAAAGGCCAGGCCCGGGGGGAAAAGTGAAAATGTTTTCAAAGGAAATCTTGAGGCTATTCAAAGAAGCCTGGAGGGACAGCTAAACTGGGGGGCTCCCCAGGGCAGCCAGAGCTGGGTGGGGCCCAAGCTCAGGGCAGGAGAGAGCAGGCCGGCAGTGTCTGATGCGGTAGCTGTGGTCAGGGAACCACACTGTCTGAGATAACAAGACTAAAGAAACTCCCCAGGTAAGCTCAAAATGAGAAACCTCAGGAGCTCAGTGAGAATATACAGGAAGTTCAGCAGGATAGTTTGTCTGGGGGATGGACAAAACCAGAATGTAACATCTGTGTTTGAGGCCAGAAGCCCACAAACAGATGAAATTGGGTGGGATTCAGAACGGATTTTCTCTCCTCAGTCAGTGGCAGCAGAAGGACATGGGTGGTACGTGAAACACACACACATCTATCGTATTACAAGAATCAGAGTACGTTTTTGCTGCTTTTTATCTTGTAGAATTTAGTCCCGCTATTTCAAAGACACCCTAAATACTTCCTAAATTGAGGTACTGCAAATTATGTGACTATTTGATCATCTCCATAAAATTTTATCACCTCTAACTTTCACTGCAAAGTGAATGACTTTTCAGGCATGTTTTTCACTTAGTGAACCCTCATTTAATGAACTTTTGGATGATGTAATTATAGGATGAAAAAAAATCTGAAACACTAACAGTGAATTAAATTTAATAGTCATCAAAATAGCCTGCAAAGTTCCAGTGCATAGAAAGAACAGTGCAGTTTACACGGTACTGGCAGAGGGTTCTAGCTCTTTCCCTCTCCAGCCAAAGGCACGGCCGTGTGCCAGCTGCAGGAATGCAGTTATTATAACTCACTTAGCTGACCAGATTTAAAATTAGGCAATTTTAAAACTAACATACTTTCATTTTATATATTTCTGAGGTATAACCGACATACAACACTGTATCAGTTTCAGGTGTACAACATAATGATTTGATATTTATATATACTGTGAAATGATCATAACAATTAGTCTAATTGACATCTATCACTATACATAATGACAGAATTTTTTTCTTGTGATCAGAACTTTTAAGATCTCTCTTAGCAACTTTCAAATGTGCAACATAGTATTATTAAATATAGCCGCTATGCTGTACATTACTTCCTTGGGACTTATTTATTTTATGATTGGAAGATTGTACATTTTGACTCACTTCACCCATTTTGCCCACTCCTCACTCCCAAACCTCTGGCAGTCACCAACCTGTTGTTGGTGCTGAATGTAGGAGCTGAAAGGAATTTTCTTGTTTTGGGGGAGTCACAGTATTTCCAATATTTTTATACAAGGAAAGGCTTTGTTCCCACTCTTGTATCGCATTATCTTATTTAAATAATTTATATTTGCATGACAGGAAATCCTACCATATTCCTTAGCATGTGTCTTAACTGACTTCTTAGTAGGGATTTTACATGGGAAATCCATGCTCTGCCTTCCCTCTTTTCTGTCCAAATCCTGTCTCTCCCTCATTTCTCTCCCCAGATGATCTCGTCCAGTCTCACCACTTCAAAGACCATCTACGTTTGGATGACTCTCGAAGGTTCCATTTCCAGCCCCAGGCAATTCTACATCTCTGTGAGAATATCAAATGAGAATCTCAAATGTAATATATCCCAAACACAACTCTTAGGGTCTGCCTAAACCTCCCCCTTTGTTCCCCATCTCAGTAAATAGAAACTTCATTCACCCCCCAAAAAACACCAACTTATCCTTGACTCTTCCCTTTGCTTACACCCACACCCAACCCAACAGACTCTCCCATCTACATATCCCGGCCTTCACCACCTCACGTCATTCTGAAACCACCACACTAAGCTACGCCTGGACCACCAGAAGAGCCTCCTAGAGGTTACACTGATACTACTCTTGTCCCCAAAGTCTACTATCTACTCAGGACCCAGAGAAATCATTTTGAGGTGCAAGTCAGATCACATCACATTACTCAAACTTCTCAGAGTAAAACCCAAACTCCTTATCATGGCCTACAGAATCTGGCTCCCACCTACCACTGACCTCATCTCATATCACTCTCCTTCCCATAGCTACCCCCAGCTCAAGGCCAGCCAGACTGGCTGCTTTCCTGGTCCTCTCTCATGCCAAGCTCCACCATCATCAAAGGCCTTTCTTTTAGCTTGCTGTTCCCTCCGCCTAAACACCCCTCCCCAGATTCTTCCACTCCCTTCTGATCGCTGCACAAAACAAAATCTTTCTCCCTTTTCCTCCCTGCCCCCCACCCCACAGAAGCCTTTTTAGACCACTCTTTCAAAAAAGGGCCCCATCCTGTCCCTCACGTTGTTTTTTCTTAGTTATGTGTTCTGACCAGGAATTGAATCCACAACCCTTTTGTTATAGACAATGCTTCAACCAGCGGAGCCACACCAGCCAGGGCACTTTGTTTTCTTTTCTGCACTTATTACTACCTGCAATTATATTACCTATTTAGTCATTTGCTTCATTCATGAAACAATGTGTAGTGAGCATTCACCACGAGCAATGTGCTCTTCCCAGAACAGGGTGATACAGCAATAATGAGATAAGCAAAGCCTCCTGCCCCCAGGGAGCTCACATTCTTGGTTGTCACCTGCACTCAAATCTAAGCTCCAGGGAAACGTGGATACAGTCGGTCTTGCGCCACTGAGTCTCCAGTGCCCGGAGCCGTGCCTTGGCACAGAGTGGGCATTTAATACATACTTGCTGAATAGGCAAAGTGCCCCACCCATCTGAGGCCATCTGCTTCCCTGTGGACTCTCACCACAGAGCTCATCCTGCTTACCAGATGGGACTCCAGTCACAGGACCCAGAATGTCCATCAGGTCCCTTCAGACACAGTCATCTGAACAGTCAGCTTTTCAAGCCTGAGATGGGTCCCTAACCCTTGGCCTGCCTGTCCCAACTGACTGCCCTTCCTTCCTGCTCCAGCACTCAGCACGCAGCAAGTTCCCTCGTGGTTGTGCCACTGCGATTTGTCTCACGGGACACGAGAGCACCTGGTCCACATGATGGGAGCCGACCAGGCAGTCAGCGTCAAACAAGCCAGCTTTTCTCAGAAGAGTGTCTGGAATCAAGATGCACAGGTCTCACTGCCGCCCTGGCCCGTGGCGGTCCTGCCCCTCCACGGCTCACACGAGACCTCCAACAATAATAGCTGCAGGCCTCAACGCATTTTCTTCTCAGCTGTGCAACACACTACTGTTAAGGACATGTCTTTGCCTCTTTCAACTCCCACAGAGGCGAAATGTTTACCTTTTGTGATGAGTAAATAAGTTTCTTTCTAAAAAGAAAGAACATTTGTCAACTGTGAAATTATCTGATCGCAAATACAAACTAAGCTAGCAATGAAATGTAATTAATTCATCTTTCAAAAAAATACAGCAGCTGCAGTGGTAGGAAGGAAAAATAAATTGCAAATCTTCTGAAGAACCACTCTGGGAGGCTCAGAAGACAGGTATTGAAAATTTACATTTTCATCATGTGTTCATGTTTTATTTGTTAGCTTAGAATTGCCATGCCAAATAGGATTACCTTATACTTGCCAAGCACTTTATTCCCTTTGAAGCAATCTCACAAGAGTAACCTCTTTTTGCAGGGCAGGACTTGTTTCTGACTAGGGCCCAGAGAAGTCCAACTATTCATCTAAAATCCCACAGTAAAAGTGGCAGAGTCCATCAGGTACCAGAAGCCAGATATGCCTAGTTCCAGCCCAGTGTCCTTCCTTTCTGTAATAGAAAGGACAGTGTGGTTCCCTGAAAACCACATCCTACAGTCCACTGAAAATATTTCCCTTCATTGCAGAAGAAAAAAAAAACACATATATTCACCAGTGGTTTGATGTGATGGAAAGATGCATTGGTCCAGGAGCTCTGGGCAGAGAGAGGGTCTCATAAACTCTTCCGAAAATGCTAATTCCTGCAATGACAAACATACAGAACATCTGGTATGAATCAGGCACCTGCGGCCCCTGTCCAAGGAGGTCACCTAAACACCAGTTCCAAGACATCCTGTTTCCTCAGAGCCCCAAGCCGGCCCTTCTAGCCTACTCCCTTCCCACGCTGACTTGCCCAGATAGAACAAGAATCCGCTGCACCAGCTGACGTGGTTCCCTATAGAATCACTGGATACTGGGCAGAAAGAAGCATTAGAGATCATATAATGGGGATCACAAGGTGAAAGCCCATTGGGTCACATTTAGCCTATAGAGGTATTATTACATTGAGCTATAGGATATGTTTAGAAAATCTAAGCCAAACTAAAAAACCAGAGATGTTGTGAAACCCACACTTCTGAAACCCAGACCTCTGGCATCTCTTTAACAAAAAATCGGGAGATCTGTCAAAATGGCCCATATTTATGTTGGAATATGATTAGCTGGTGCTAAGTAGCAGCTGCCCTTCATGGGCAAGCTTGGCTACTCCAAAATGCCACAGTCCCTAGCACTCCCAATTGTCTCAACACAAAGAAGAGCTGTGATTATCACTGCCCTTGCATTACTGTTTTCTTGCAGTACAGAACTATTCCCTCTACCTATGATTTTAACAAAAGTAGGAAAAAAGAAGAAAAGGTGGTTGTGAGTTCCAAGAGAAAAAATGGTAGAGCACATATATCAACAAGTTACTAACCTTACTTCTATAGAGTCTGCAATCCCTGAGCAAGTACAAAACTCCCATTTTATAGAAATGTAAGCAAGAAACTAACTTGCCCACTTCCACAGTTAGAGGTAGAGCTAATTCTAGAATCTAGGTCTCTTGACAGCCAATCCACAACCTTTCACTATGCCCCATTGCACAGCAGTCTTACATTATGAAGCAAAATATAAATACACACACAGACACACAGAAAGATATCTGTGTGTGCCTCTCAAAGGTAACACTAAATTCATGGAAATTACAGTTGAAGTATCCAGGCTACTTTTTACTAAAATGCTCACTAGACCTTCATTTGTCAAAAAAATATAAGCATAAATTATATCAAGTTCCCTAAGGGTTCATTTCCTAATGTAACATTTTCAATAATTTTGCTGCTTTAAGTACAAAAAAATTCTCACAAATATAATGTATCTACCACTTCAACAGTGCTCAGTTAATGTCTAAAATATACTCTTTATGTGAGAAACATTTCCCTTTACAAGGCTATAAATAAGCTTATTATATACAAGGTACTAGCACTGTAATAAGTAAACATTGTTCAACTCTAAGATCTTGGTGGGAATTATTTATATCATCCCCTCAAAGCATGTATTGATTCATTCACTCAGCAGATATTTACTGAACCCTATTACAGGCCAGGCCGTGTGCGAGGTGACTGACATACGAAGATGAATGAGGCCCAGTCCTTGCCCTCACGGTGGTCTTTCTGGATAAGAGACAGACCCAGACACTCAGAATTTGAAAACAACAGGTACATGGAAAGAGCTGGGTAGGCACAGCTGTTACGGGAACACTGAGCAGGGCCTCCTGGCACAGCTGAGGTGAAGCGACATTTCCCAGCATGGGCAGGGACCTGAGGAAGCCCTAGAGCAGGGATGGGACTGGGGCAGGCAGGGGGCCACCTGAGGGGAAGGTGAGAATTACAGGTCACAGGACAACAGGGACAAAAGCAAGGACTGAGAGCAGCCCCTCCAGTTTGGTCCAGTCCAAATCTCACATAACTTCAGGGGCCTTAAAAACTCCTGCCTTTTGCCATGTGCCCCCACATCTGCTGAGACTTCACGCACAGCCCTACGTGCGCACCCCTGGAAGTTTACCTCACCAAGGGCCCTTGTTAAGAGTGCCACCAGTTCAGCCCCACTCCCTGGCCCACCTAGGAGTCCCTCCGGCCAACTAGCGTTGTCTGTGAGTCTGCAGGCCAAAGAAACCAGGTCTCTGAAAAGACAGTAAACAGATTTTTTCCTGTGCTAGTCACCACATGGTCCTGTCCACCTCAGGGCCTGGGTTTCCAGGGCCAGAGTCTGCTATGCAGTCAAGCTTCAAGCAGGAAAATTTTAAGAGAACATGTCCCAGTATATCTGCCCATCAAAATCCCTAGGAGGAGTTCTCCTGTTCTGCGTGGATGAGAAAGAGGTGAGGCAAAGCCTGGCAGGGAGGTGGGGGGAGATGAAGAACTGAAAGGGCGCCAGTTCTTTCCCGATCAGGGCACATGCCTGGGTTGCAGGCTGGGTCCCTGGTTGGGCAGCGTGAGAGGCAACCGATCGATGTTTCTCTCACACACTGATGTTTCTCTTTCTCTCCCTCTCTTTCTCCCTCCCTTCCCTTCTTTCTAAAAATAAATAAATAAAATCTAAAAAAAGAAAAAAGAAAGAAAGCATCCCCAAAAGACAAGCTTTTGGAAAGGGACATAAAGAGGAATGAAGACCAACTACATGTCCATGGTTAGTAGGGCTCAGTGTTCAAGGTCAGTACAAGGAAACAAGGAGGCAGAATTCACTTGAAGAGTGAGAAGAGCTCCCCTAGATCTCTGGGAATCTCTTCTCACTAGAAGAAAAAAAGATTCCTGGGCTCCAGACCTATTAAGTCAGAATCTCTGATTTGGAGGCCCAGGCAATATTCAGGTGATTCTGATGCCCAGACTCTGGTACCCATTTGGAAAAGCGTATTTTTCACCCAGAGAGTTCAGGAGCTTTCCAGTACAAGCTCTCGAAGTTCCGTAATTCAGCCTCCTTGGAGCAGGATTCACGGATCCAGGCTCTGGAAGAGTTGCACATTCTTAGTATATTTATCCACTCCTTACATCACGTTATGACATCCATCATTTAACTCCTTTTTATTTTAAGTAAATAAAAACGCATAAAATGCCAGCACCCATGATGGAAACTAGGTAAACGAAGGGGGCCTCCCTCCTTGCTCCAGTCCATAGACCATGAACCAAATGCCAGGGCCTCCAGATAAACGACTATAGTCGGTCCGGTCTCAACCAAGGCCTGAGCCCCCGTACACTTGTGTAGGCTCACCCTGGCAGAACAGAGGGTCTGGGAGGATCTGGTCATCAAGGTGGCCTTCGAGGAACAGCTCCAAGGCACATAGCACTCTGATCACGTCCTGACTGCCTAAAGAGCAGGATGCTGCTGATCAATACAATGGCTGGAAACCCGCCAAGCCAAGAGAGCACTTCTGTTCCCAGATTTCCACGTTGTGGTCAAGTAACAACCTGAGCAATGTCAAGCCAAGAATGGCAAAGTAAATGCTGTGTAACACAAAGAGGACAGATCGGAGAAAGCGGGTTCCCTGAATGGTCCAGCCTAGAGAGGTCTCTTCCCTGACATCCCCGGGTGCTACCAGGTGACCTCAGACAGCCCCGTACCTGAGAAACCGATGGCTGACCAAGGTCACTTCCTCACGGCAAGGCCCAGCAGCAATGCACAGTATCCTTCACTAGGACAAGAGTCCCCTTCAACTTAAGGGCTCTTCAGTTGAGTCATAATGCAAATCTGAAAGAGCACAAGTGGGCAACACATCTAGGAAAAGCTCAAGATACTCATTGGCCCCTTCTGGTAGTCCTCAAGTCATGGGGGATCCATTTTTTCCTACTGCACCATTATATCCTTGCCTAAAACAAGGCCCTTCTCTGACCCAGTCCTCCAAAAGAAATCATAAGAGTTGCTCCAGGCCCTGCCAAACACCTTGAAAACCACTACCTCCCACCCTCATCTATATCCTCATCTCTACCCCATCCCAAGAGCAAAGAACAATACTGGATTTGTGAAAGTCACCTAGCCACCTTCACTCCTACCAAACATCAATCCAGACCATCCAGCTCTGGACCAGTGGGAGCTTCTCGCAGCACCACCGTCATAGCACCAAGTACTTACTCATGCTTGCCTTTTTGTTGTTTTTGAGGTTTCAAGGGGTCTCTTGTTTGCCTGGCTAATCATTGCATGCCAACATACTGCTTTCACACCCTCCAGGTTTGTTGGGAACCGCCATGACTGGTATCAGGAGCTGAAACCCCCGCCTAGGCTAAGGCTAAGGGAACACCCTTGGAACCGTAAGCCAGCAAGGAGACAAAAGCTTATCTCCCTGGCAGGAATGCTGCTTCTGCTGCTTTATTCATAATTGAACCCCAAAAAGCTTAGTCGGTTAGCCAAAGACGGATAAGATTCCCCAAGGGGGGAACGACCTAAGACAGGCACGATCACTTTGGGAGGCCCCCCAAAAGAAGGACTTGGGGGGCTGCAGCAAAAGGGGGTGATGGACCCTTGCTCCTCGGCTTTGACATAGCCTGAGTTCTCAGCATCTGGGAAAAAACCTCCTTGTCTCCTGGTTGCCTTAGTTCCCTTGCTCCACCTAAGCCTGAAACAATGACAGGGTGGTGCAGCTCTGTGCTGAAAAGGGCGGATTCCCCAGGTGATCAGGCCTAAGAAAGAACATGTAAATTACTGTGAAACCTTCTTTGTTTAGAATGCTCTCAGTTGAATGAGAAGGGTCTTAGGAGGAAGTTAATTTGTTCCTCAGTCTTACAGCTCTTTGACCCCCGACTCAATAGACCGGCAGAGTTCTTTGTTTTCTATGGTTCCTTACTTCCCCCTAATGAGTACTGTACTTTACCTGAATTATTATGCAAAATGAGCCCAATAAAAGCAGGTATGGACTGTAAATCGGCGCACTCCCCACTAGAGGGGGTGGCCATTCCATCCCTACTTCTCCACAGAAACTAGTCTGTCTCTGTGCATGTGTTTTTTCTCACGTGTGTTTTCGGCGAGCCATCTGCAGTGTTCCATGGTCACTGCTGGCCGGTGACCCATGCAACACAGGTTGTTTCAAGAATATACCTCAAATTTCATGTCTCCCAGCCAAAAGATGATCAAGCCAACTCATTTCCCAACTGTCCAGTCTTGCCACCAGCCTCTGAAATTGAAGCAGCCACTAGACCACAGGTGGCAAACACAAGGCCCACAGGCCAAATCCGGCCTTCCACCTTGCTTTATCCAGCCGGGCTCCTTGCTTCTTTCTACCCAGCGGCAGCACCAAGCTCTCCCTTAACTGTTAAGGAGTAGTTACATTTATACAGTCCTAAAATTACACTCAGCCCTTTGAAGGTTGCATGTGCAGCAAGGCTGATGTGGCCCCCGGTGAAAATGAGTTTGATACCCCTGCACTAAACAGTCCACTAACTTAGTGGACCTTAAGAAGGACCCTGCTCAGAAGGCTAGTCTAGAACTGGAGAAAATCCCCAGCTGGCCTGGAGGCCGACCAACTCAGGAAAGAAACATATCAGAACAATTATCTTTTTATTTCTTTCGTGCAGGGCTTTTTTTCCCTTAAATCACAGGGCATTTATTATTTTTTAAGGTAACTTTCTAATATATGTAAAATAAACTCCTTTTTGACCTTGAAGAACACTTCCCGATTTCCCAGGACAAATCCCACTGGGGCCATGCCCAAGGCCACATCCTTAGGACTTGACCGCTACTGAAGCTTCCAAGATGCTCAGTGCCAAGGTGGCTCAAGCATCTCTCGCCTCTGGTTCCACTGTCCAGCTGTCCTCCCTCATGCCCCTTGGCAGAGGAAAGTGGGCTTGGAGGAGCTTTTTAAAGTTCTCCCACCCACTCCACAGACTCAGTAGGAGGGAGAATGAATGTTTCCAAGTTCTCTGAATGACACAAAAGCTCATAAAGTAGAATAAAACTAGTTAAAAAATAGGAAAATGATTTTTAGCTCCTGCTAAAAAAAAAGAAGCACGCCCACGTTAAAAGATTCATAGTGACTTCATACTTTCTTCCTCCCAAAGCTGCTGGTGCCCCCCCTCTTCCCCCCTCCACTCCGAAGACAAGGCACCCGTTCAGTCTGATTTGAGGCCCCCTGAGAAATCTTGATGAAGCCCGGAGCACCCCCTGCAGATGGCCAGAGGCTCCTTCCCCTCAAGGACTGTTGCACTTGCTAGTCTCTCTGCCTGCAAAGCTCTAAATTTCAAAAAAAATTCTTTTTTTAAAAAGTCAAAGATTTTACCTTTTACATATTCTGGTTTTGTGGCTTCTCTTGAAAAATACCAGGATCTGGTAACATTGGGCCTCAAGGACAACATCCGGGTGGAACTGGGTGGTGGCTATTCCCCTCACAGGGGCAAGGCTCTCAGACTCATCTCCCTAAACACCAAGGTCAAGTGTCATTTGCCATTTAGCATGGCGCTTGCACTGCTTTTTTCTCTGAAAAGAGAAATATTTTTCTATCACAGCATGGAAATGAAAGACCAAGAGGGTCCTGTATTTCCCCAAAGCAGGAGAGACACCCACATTTTTTGTGCAAGTGAAGGGCATCCCTGCAAGTGTGATCTGGAGTCTCCCATCCTTCATCGAGTTGCCCACCTGACCTCTGCGGTTTAGACCCCTGGGCTATAACTTGTCAGGGACAAATTTCTTACTGTAAGTCAGCAAACACATTTAAAACTAAACCATTGGGAAAGAAAATAGCTTCAGTGCACAGTATCCTGTTCTCCCATGAATATTTTGACTCTTCAGTCTCACCTTCCTGAGAACACAGGATCCTGCTTTCGGCCACCAAAAGGGAAGGTTCCACCCCTTATGCATGATCACATCCAGGTAAATAAACAGGATTTCTTTTTTCCATCGAAACTGCAGTTCTATATGTAGGCAAGAAGAAAGGTCCCCAGGGCATGCATTCCCCCACCTTTCCCATCACTCCCTCACCTTTCCCATCATACCCCTACTTCCACCCCCACAGAACGTGCTTGGAATGCAAGTGCTCAGCAAAGGGAGCGGGCAAAGTCAGAGAAGCCAGGTAAATTGCCCAGGGAATGTTTTTGGTGTGTTGTTTCCAATCAGGCTACACAGAAGAAGCACCTGCAGCTCCGGGCTGATCGGGAAATGTTAGTATTCTCCTTCTCAGGAGGCACCCATGCAGGCTGCCTGGCACTGATTGATTCTTCCTGTGGCATTTGGAAACCAGTAATTAAAAAAATCGTGACCCCTAGCTACCTTTGGCAGCCAGACAGGACGCACCTCTCCAGTCAGGTGCTGGCGCTGGACTGTCCTGCAAGGTAGCCACTCACTAGCTATACGTGGCCACTGAGCCCTTGAAATGTGGCTTAAGGTGACTTGCGTTGTGCTGTAATAGTAACACACACTGGTTTTGAAAATTTTGGTGTGGAAAAAAAAAAGAATGTGCAATTTCTCACTGATATTTTTAAATATCCATTACATATTGAAATGGTATTTTGGATACACTGGGTTAAAGAAATATGTACTTAAAATTAATTTCACTTGTTTCTTTTTACCTTTTAGTGTGGCTACTAGAAAATCTTAAATTACACAAGTGGCTGACACCGTGTTTCGACTGCACAGCCACGCTGGAGGAGACATGCAGCGTTTTAGTGTGGGGATGACAACCAGAGTGGAAGAGATGAGCACTTGGTCAAGCCTGGTCTCCACCCGCCGCCTGCAGGATCCTGAGCAAGTTCTCTCGATCTGCCTGGTGTCCACTTCCTCCCCTGTACATGGGCATGATAACTGAGGGGGGGGGGGCAGAAATCAGATGCAAAAGAGCACCTAGAAGCACTGGACAAGGCATAGTCCCACAGGTGGTGCTCAACACCAGTGCACTTCCCACCCTTCTCCCTTCCCTGGCACCCTTAAGAGCACAGGCTCTGAACCCAGGATCTCCTGGCATCCAATTTACTAACCACAATGCCCAGTTTGCATAGAGACTGTAGATGGCACAGTGGCTCCCCATCCACAGGGTACAAAGGAGCCACCTGGGGAGCCCTGCCCCCCTAACCCCAGGCTCTGACTCTGTCCACACGCAGTGGATCCAGGTACACACTACTCACAAGAACTGTGCAGCACTGCAATACCCATGTTCTAGGAGTCCCTCTGAGAAACACTGAGGAATTCTAACCAATACGGTCAGGGCTGCCCCTGGACTTCCCCAGCTGGCAGGCAAGCCAGCCTGCAACAAGGCAGGTGTGGCCCATGGACCAGCCGGAACTGATCAGGGCTTTCCCTCAGCAGAGGGTTGCTTTCCTGCCTCTTTGAAACTTAGGTAGGAAACGACAGTCTGCCCTAAACATTGTTTCAAGCACTAGAAGGCAGCTGACATTTCCTGCCCTCATACAAGGCCCCTGAGGAGGATCAAAAAATATGCCTTGGCAATTGGGCTGAAGAGACTGAGCTGCTGAGCATCCCCACCAGCAACAGGTTCTTTCCACCCTTGCCTGGTACCCAGAAACACCAACTCTTGCTTGAACCATTTGGATGTCAGGCCAACCTGGTGGGTCTTCTGCGCAGGAGTTTCCCCTGCTCTCCTAGGAGGCCAGAAAGGGGCCAGGACTTCGGTATACAGACCTGCAAGGTCCAGTGCCAGTTTATTCTGGGGTCTTCAGCCCCTGGAAGAAGTCATTTTATTGAACATGACTGCTGGTCAGAGCACACGGATCAATTCAACCCCAGGAGACCCACTGGCAGAAAAAAACACTCTCTTTATTCCAGGGCTGTCCCAGCTGCGGCCTGTGGACCACATGCAGCCCAGGATGGCTGGGAGGCAGCCCAGAATGCGGCCCAACACAAAATTGTAAATTTACTTAAAAGGTTATGAGATTTTTGTGTGTGTGATTGCACGTCACAGTGTATTTAATGTGTGCCCCAAAACAACTCTTCTTCTTCCAGTGTGGCCCAGAGACGCCAAAAGGTTGGACACCCCTGAAACCAAACAGTCGCTGCCTCAAATTTTCTTGGAAATAGGGTACAAAGTGAATAAGCACTAATCTGAGAACTCTGACTTTTTTTTTTTTTTACTTTTAATGCAGGAAAATGATCTGGGGTTTGTCCAAAGTGTAGTAGCACAAACCACACGCTGACTCTGGCACATCAGCCCAGGACCGCCCCCTCCCCGCCCCGACCCACCACAGAGCCTTTCCCCCAGATCGCCCACCCTCCCGAGTCCGCTTCTCACATTCCTCTGCCCCATACTCAGCCTGTCTCCCAGACAGAATGCACCAGTAACATGAATATAGGTAGGTCTCCAGGTAGCCACGAAGCAAACAGTTAAGCCCAAACATAATAAAAAGTAATTCAAAATGTTAGTGGATCTGGTTGAACACCAATGGGAGGAAATGAAATCCTTACTGCATAGGAAACTATCTTTAAAGTCCTTTGTTTTCCACCACTTCATACCCCCCACACGGCAGCTATTCTAGAAACTCTCCTCTGCTCTTCTCCCCACTCCTCCCACCTCCCCAGTGCCCAGCTCATGAACACTATTCCCTCTCCTTTCCTCTAGCCACCATGCTGTCTTCTCTCACAAGTTCTGGGCCTTTTCAGATATAAATAAAGTCCCTCCTTACACGTACACAGACAGACCACCCTCAACTCCTGGTCTCCGAGCATTCTCCACTCATTGCCCTGACTCTATGAAAAACACCCAGGAGCCGAGGTAACCAAGAGAAAATTGCCCCTAGAAGGCAGAGAAACTGGGAAGCTGAGTAATAGACAATGGAACTCTCATTAGCAGAGAGGAGAGAAGAAAGTCCATGGACCCTCACAGTGGCATGTGGCGAGGAGCAGTGAGTGGAAGCTAGCACCTAGTGGGGCTGTCACCACTCTGAACCCCCGGCCCAGCCCCAGAAAGGGTGCTCTGCATATCCGAGTTGGACCTCTGCTGGAGAGAGAACCCAGGCACAGCCATTAATAAACCATATCACCTTGGCTCCCAGAACTTCCAGGAACATGCTGGCTGGGTGTATCCATCACTAGTGTAATGGGGAGGCAGTAGTATAGAGAGAGGGGCATTTCCCAGGTAGGTCTCTGTCAAGCAGGGATTCATCCTGGCATCTGGAGAAGTTACAATGATCTGAATATGTAAACTGTGGGCCTAGAACCAGAATGAACTTCTGAGATGGCTCTGCTTACACAGATGGCTTTGTTCTTTCCTTCACCCTGCACTGAGGCAGGGTGGAAGGCAGTGAGGAGGAACAGGGGAAGTTATGATGAGAATGGCCCAGCAAGCAGAGGGGACAAGGTAAAAACTGACAAAGGGTTGCATCTGCTCGTGAAGAGCATTAAGAGGAGAGATACGGGCAGCCACGTGCCACAACTGAAGTTCTGGCTCTGCCATGGATTAGCTGGGTGGTCTTGGTCAAGCTCCCACACCTCTCTGAGCCCATTTCCATTCCTGTGTAATAAGAAGGCTGGCCTTAGGTGATCAGGGTCCTTCCCAGCACCAACAGTCCATGGCTCTGTGATATGAAGGATACCTATTGTGGGGGTCATGGACAAACAGGTGGGGAATAGGAAGGTAGAGACAGGGGGAGGATACAAACTATTCCAAAATCTTATTTATCATGATCTCTGAATGTTGCTCTATGAATACATTCACTGGACCTTCCACAGCTGCAGTTGTCAAGTGTGGCCTGTGGTCACAGGTCACTCTCTGAGTCCATTAATCTTAATAAAAGGACAATGTCCACAATGCATTTGGAGCAGGCCATTTGCTTATGAGCTGCCCTGAAGACATATTAAGAGCAGTGCCTTCCTCATAGAGTGGGGAGACCCTCCTCATCCTAATGAAGGCCAGAGTTCATCCTCCCCTGTTTGCGGATGAGCAGGCAGCCTCAGAGAGTGAGTGACTCCATGAGTCACACAGCTTGGAGGAGCAGAACCAGGAGAGAAGCCCAGATTGTCTCACTCCCCACCTACCATTAAATGCCAATTAGATAACTGAGTGGGATCCATGCAAAGCTTGGACACTGAGAAACCCCACACAGATGCACAGAACTGATCCAAGAGGACGGGGGAGGCTTCTGCAAAGGGGAGCCAAGAGCAGCCTTTCCTTCCTCCACCACCTTGAGTAGCAGGTTGATCACCGGCTGTGGGGGTTGGTATCCACCTACTATCCTGTTACATATACAAACTTCCCTCTTTAAGCAATGCAGGTGGTCACTTGTACTCTAGAAATGAGGTACTCTAGATCCTGGGGTCCAACTGAAATCATATGGAAAAATCCTACACCACTTTTTAAATGTGTATCCATAGGCAAGTCATTTAACATCTTAATGCCTCAGTTTCTTCATCTTTAGAAGAGGGATAACAATAGTATGTACACCTCAAAGGGTTATGATGAGGATTAAAAGAGGTAATACATGTAAGTGCTTAGCACAATGCCTACAACATAAATGTTGGTCATGATCACTATGACTTTTCTGGGAACAAGTCCAAAGCTTTCATCAGATTCTCAAAGGGGTCTATGACCCAGTAAAAATTAAGAATCCCTGTTCTATGTGCTCAGAATGGAACTAAGGCCATTCTGCGGGAAGGGAACTACCTCCTCTAGCTTCCTTGCCTTTCCTGAAGAAGGGGATTTGAGGCTTTCTATGCTGCCTACTCTTAGAGGGCACAAGAAAAAGAACTGATAAATGAATGGCACTGGAGGTACTTGGTTGTCATTTGTGTGGCTGGAAATGCTTCCTCAGACCCAATAAAGCCCCGATTTAAAAGTGAGAAATTAGAAAAGAGAATCAAACCCTAACTCCAGTTTCCACACAATCAGGAATAAACCCACTCCCTCCTGGTCTGTCAGGGTGCAGGAGGGGGAGCTTCTGACATTGTGGTCTTTCATTCCAGGTGTCTGGCCACCTTTCCTGAACCTCTTGATGTGCTGGGATGTGAAAAAGGCCTGAAGCTGAGGTTCTGTCTGGAAAGGGCTGATTAAGGAGGAAAAGGATTAAAGAGAAGTTTGAATGATGTAAGAGATGGAAAGCAATTTAAATCCTAACTTTGCATGAACATAGACTCTAAAATCTTCGATAAAATCCTCAGCAAACCAAATACAGCAATGTATGAAAAAAAAAAATCATACACCATGATCAAGTGGGATTTATTTTGGGAATGCAAGGTTGGTACAACATTTGCAAATCAATAAATGTGATTCACCATATAAACTAAATGAAGGCTAAAAGCTACATGATCATATCAACAGAGGAAGGGAAAGCTTTTGTTAAAATCCAGCACCCATTTATAATAAAAACTCTCTGCAAAATGGGATTAGAGGGAATATACCTAAGCATAATAAAGGCCATATATGACAAACCCACTGCTAGCATAATACTCTACAGTCAAAAACTACAAGCATTTCCCTTATGATTGGTAATAATCAATACAAGGATGTCCACTTTCACCTCTCTTATTCAACATAGTACTAGAAGTCCTACCACAGCAATCAGACAAGAAGAAATAAAAGGCATCCAAATTCAAAGGGAAGAAGTAAAACTGTCATTATTTTCAGGTGACATGATACTGTACATAGAGAACCCCAAAGAGTCCACCAAGAAACTACTACAACTGATAAATTCAGTGAAGTAGCAGAATACAAAATTAATACCCCAAAATCAGTTGCATTTTTATATGCCAATAATGAAAGAACAGAAAGAAAAATTTTTAAAAATCATATTCACAAATGCATCAAAAAGAATAAAATACCTAGGTATAAACCTAACCAAGGAAGTAAAAGACCTATACTTAGAAAATTATAAGACACTGAAGAAAGAAATTGAGGATACAAATAAGTGGAAGTACATACTGTGTTCATTAGTAGGAAGAATTAAAATAATTAAAATGCCCATGCTACCCAAATCAGTCTATAGACCCAATGCAATTTCTATCAAGATTTCAATGACATATATCACAGAACCAGAAGAAATATTTCAAAAATCTATGTGGAACCACAAAAGGTCCCACATAGCAACGATTCTGAGAAAGAAGAACAAAGTTGGAGGAATCATACTACCTAATATCAAACTATACTATAAGGCCATGGTAATCAAAACAGCCTAGTACTGGCATAAAAGCAACATATAGATCAATGGAAGAGAATAGAGAACCCAGAAATAAACCCACACCTTTACAGTCAATTAATATTTGACAAAGGAAGCAAGCACATACAATGGGCTAAAGATAGTTTATTCAGCCCTGGCTGGTATGGCTCAGTGGATCGAGTGCTGGTCTGTAAACCAGACAGTTGCCAGTTCGATTCCCAGTTAGGGCACATGCCTGAGTTGCACGCCAGGTCAGGTCCTTGGTAGGGGGGTGGGCAAGAGGCAACCACACATTGATGTTTCTCTCCCTCTCTCCCTCCCTTCCCCTCTGTCTAAAATAAATAAATAGTCCCCTAAAGCAAGGAACATAAAGGAAAGAATAAACAAATGGGACCTCATCAAATTAAAAAGCTTCTGCATGGCTAAAGAAAATAGCATTAAAATGAAAAGAGAATCAACTATATGGGAAAATATATTTGCCAATGATACCTCGAACAAGGGTTTGATCTCCAAAATATAGAAAGAACTCACATGACTCCACTCCAGGAAGACAAAACAACAAACAAACAAAAAAACCCACAACAACAATTAAAAAATGGGCAAAAGACTTGAACAGACACTTCTCCAAGGAGGACATACAGAGGGCCCAGAGACATATGAAAAGATGCTCAGCATCACTAGCTATCAGAGAGATGCAAATTAAAACCATAATGAGATACCACCTCACACCAGTCAGAATGGCCATCATAAACAGATCAACAAACAAGGGTTGGAGAGGTTGTGGAGAAAAGGGAACTCTAGTGCACTGTTGGTGGGAATGCAGAATGGTGCAGCCACTGTAGAAAATAGTACAGAATTTCCTCAGAAAACTAAAAATGGAACTGCCTTTTGAACCAGCAATTCCGCTGCTGGGATTATATCCTAAGAGCCCTGAAACACCAGCCCAAAAGAACCTATGCACCCCAATGTTCATAGCAGCACAATTTACAATAGCCCAGTGCTGGAAGCAACCTAACTGCCCATCAGTAAATGAGTGGGTCAAAAAACTATGGTACATTTACACAATGGAATACTATGCAGCAGAAAGAAAGAAGGAGCTCCTACCCATTGCGACAGCATGGATGGAACTGGAGAGCATTATGCGAAGTGAAATAAGCCAGGCAGTGAGGGACAAACACCATATGATCTCACCTTTAACTAGAACATAATCAACAGAAGAAAAAAGCAAACAAAATATAACCAAAGACATTGAAATTAAGAACAATCTAACAATAACCAGAGGGGAGGTAGAAGGGAACATTGCAGGGAAGGGTTTTCAGGAACTACTATGAAGGACACATGGACAAAAACCAAGGGGGATGGTGGAAGCAAGGGAGGGAGGTGAGTTTGGCTGGGGTTGGGGGGAGGGAGGGAGGGAGGTGAGTTTGGCTGGGGTTGGGGGGAGTGGTAGGGAGGAAATGCAGACAACTGTAATTGAACAACAATAAAATAATTTTTAAAAAATAAATTAAATAAATAAATAAAATCTTTTAAAAAGATAGTTTATTCAATAAATGGTGTTGAGAAAATTGGATAGATACATGCAGAAAAGTTAAACTAGACCACCTTCTTACACCACACACAAGAATAAATTCAAAATGGATCAAAGACTTAAAATCTCAGACATTGTTCGTAGCAAAGTTTTATTGGATGTATCTCCCCAGGCAAAGGAAACAAAAGAAAAAATAAAACAATGGGACTACATCAAACTAAAAGTTTTTGCACAGCAAAGGAAATCATCAACAAAATAAAAAGACAACTCACAGCATGGGAGAACATATCTGCCAATACATCTGATAAGGGGTTAATATCCAAAATTTATAAAGAACTTACAAAACTCAACACTAAAAAAAACCAAACAACCCAATTAAAAAATGGGCAAAGGACCTGAATAGACATTTCTTCAAAGAGGACATATAGATGGCCAATGGACATATGAAAAGATGCTCAACATCACTAATCATCAGAGAAATGCAAACTGAAACCACAATGAGAGATCACCTCACAACTGTCAGAGTGGCATCATCAATAATCAACAAACAACAAGTGCTGGTAAGAAAGAGGAACCCTTTTGTACTGTTGGTAGGAATGCAGATTGGTATAGCCACTGTGGAAAGCAGTAAGGAGATACCTCAAAAAATTAAAAATGAATCTGCCTTTTGGCCCAGCAATCCCATATCTGGGAATAATCCTATATCCAAAGGAACCCAAAACACTAATTCAAAAGAACATAACCACTCCTACGTTCATTGCAGCATTATTTACAATTGCCAAGACATGGAAGCAACCCAAGTGTCCATCAGTAGATGAGTGGATAAAACAACTATGGACCATGTATACAATGGAATACTACTCAGCCATAAAAAAAAAAAAAAGAAAATTGTACCCTTTGCAATAGTATAGATGGACCTGGAGAACATTATGCTAAATGAAATAAGCCAGTCAGAGAAAGACAAATACCACATGGTTTCATTCATATGTGGAATCTAATGAACAAACTGAACTAACAAGGAAAATGGGGCAGACTCATAGATGGAGAGCAGGATGACAGCTGTGGGGAGGGGAAGTCAGGGGGTGGAGGGATTGAGTAAAAAGGAAAAAGGACTCATGGACATGGACAGCAGTGTGGGGATGGCTGGGAGGAGGGAGTTATAAGAGGACTAAATGGTAATGGAAAAAATCATAAAGATTAAATAAAATGTATTATAAATTAAAATAAAAATAAATAAATCCTGACTTTGCTGTTCTTTGACCTCATGACTTTGGACATAAAAACTCAGTTTCTCCATCAACAATACTGGGGGCTCATTAACAGTGCTTGCTTAGCAGAGGGGTTATGAGGGCCAAATGAGATCTGTGTAGACATTTAACATAGCATCTGGTAGTAACTCCGTAAGTGCTCACTTAACTGATGCTAAGCGACTTATTATTACCACTATGAGAATTATGATGATGAGGAGAGATGAGACAAAGGGCAGCATAGTCACAAAGCCTTATTATATTATTGGTTTGGGGTTTTTAGATGTTGTTAAAAACTAAAAACTAAAAACAGAATAGAGGAATTTGTGGGGAGAAATATCAGTACTAGAAGGAATACAGGGTCTTGGGCCCAAAACACAAAAGAGCTCTAACTGCAGGAACCCAACCCTGAGTCTCCGGCTCAGAAAGCCCCATTTAGAGAGCAATGAAGGTAAACACAGAGGTGTGTCTAACAGAGGGGCCAGCTCAAACATCCCACATCTTTACTCTTAGCTGGAATAGCATCAATTCCGTAAAATTATCTAGATAATTCTCTTTGATCAACAATGGGGGAATTACCACTTAATAAACTCAATGTTGGGTGAGATGAAATCTTTCAAAGCAAGGGATGTTTAGAAGAAAAACAAGTATAAAAATAAAAGAGAGGCATCTTGGATGGTAAAAACTGCCATGGCAGCCCCAGCTCCCAACAACCCTTGTTTCTGATCTGTGATCCCTCCTGAATTTACCCTGTTACCTCCTTGGCAGACTAGGAGTGAGTGTGACAGCAGCCATGCTTTTTTTTTCCCAAATAATTTTCTCTAATATAAAAGCAACATACGTTCATCATAGGAGGCTGGAAAAACAAAGGAAGTCTCAAAGGAAACACAATAGCCCAACCACCAATGTTAACATATTCATTTAGCGTTGCCAGTGTCTTTAAATAGAATCACATCACACAGTTTTCCTAGGATGCCAGAGCTGAAGAATGAGTAAAAGCAAAGGATTCAAGAAAAATTCTAAACTGGTTGACAAAAATGGAGACGAGTGTATGTACACTCACACACACACACACACACACACACACACACACACTCAGGTCTTGCTTCTCAGAGGCCACTCACAGTCACCATCCAGGACAGTCACTGTGGTCAGCCCTGAGCTAAGGAGTTGAAACTCAGAGGATCAAAAGAGAACTCCACCCACTAAAACAATGTTCTTTAAGTATCAAAAAGGCTAGAATTACAAACAAGCGTTTTTAAAAACACATTTAAAAAAACCCAAAACCTGTGATGTGTTCCTTGGCACAAATCTGGGTCAGTTCCTGGTGGGGTTCCAGGATAGAATTTCAAAGATACTGTAATTATTCCTCATGTCACTGATACCAGTCTAATAGACTTAAATAAATCAAAGTCAAAATGAAAAAGAAAAACAAAACTGAACCTCTCTGGCAACACACTTGGTGCTTAGAAAACATGAGTTTCAACCAGCGTCTTTTATGGTTGCCTCTTAAAAGCATTTTCAATACCACTTATGTCAGAGTAACAGGAAGATTAATTTTTGTTCATTAGTTTCAACAAACTGCCTTCAAGGCTGCCCTCATCTGTTTAGTGGACAGAAGTCCCAGACAAGGATGTCTGTTCAGCAGGAAAGAACTCCCCTGAAAGAAGCCATCCAATATTGGAAAGGGTGGCTTCTTGAGAGAGTGAGCTCCTTACTGCTGGAGGTATGCAAGCAGAGTTGTACAAACCATGTGGCTTACAGCATTAAGACTCAAAGTCTTCATTTCTTACAGTGGAAGTCACGAGGGCATTGCCCTGTTACCTCCCTTCATTATTCATTAATGAGACAGGGTAACATCACTGGTGTGAGTTCCAGTGAAGACTTTCAGAACAGAGACGGGCCATAAATAGAGACAAAAGTCAGGAGGTGAGAGTCCTCATGAGTCTGGAGAAAACAGAGAATCCCAGAAGAATGGCCTCTAGATTTGGACAAGAAATTCAGAGGTGTTTGTGGGTGGCTCTGGGAAACTCTGAGACTTGGACTAGAGTCCACATGCCCTAACTTGGTACTGAACTGCAGCAGCTTCTCTGGGAAAGATGGAACTTTTCGGACTTTACACAAAGCACACTTGGGCCTCAGGACACAGGCATCTCTGCCACTGCCCCACAAACCCTGGACATGACCAGTCAAATATAGACAGAAGCTGACAAATAAAGACCCTTGAGAGTCCTGGAACTGAGCGTTCAAGGCAGGTGCCTTCTAGGGCCCCCAAGATAACCGAGTCCAGCAGACAATGGCCACAATTAACTAGGATGCTTTATTTTCTCTGCACTCTACTTTCATGATGAAAGCAAAGGGTAACAAAATAAATTGATACTTGCACCATAAAACGTCATCTAGGAGATGCCCTAATTCAGTGCGGATTCCAATGGGCCCTTGTTTTGGATGGTCCATAGAACAAGGAACAACACGTGGCCCAACTCAAACCTGTAACTTAGAATTTTGGACAGACCTTCAAAGTCTTATCGGCAAGATCACAAAAGGCCAAAAGATGTGCATGTTACTCCATGTAAGGAACCCTTGTCCTCTAGCATAATGTGTGGTGTGACACTTAGAGAAGCAAGACAGGATTTTTCTTCCTCTGAAGACAAAGAGAGATGGTGCATGGGGAGGGGGAGAGCCAAATCCCTACCTTACATGGTGAGGAGTCAACAAATAATGCCCAAAAGTAGCACAACACACAAGTTATGGAAAAATGTGGAAGTAAATACCAAAAGAATTAGCTAATATTTTTTAATGACAGTTACTGGGGAGTTGGGGTAGAGGTGACAGGGTAGGACTGCGGTCCTGGAGAACTATTCGATTCTTAAAACCATGTAACTGGTAAACACTACAAATTTTAAAAACAAGAAGGAAAAGGGAAAATGGGCTACGGTACCATGGGTGCGTATATTTTCCAAATTAAGATATTTTAAAAAATACTTCACTTAAATGATAGTACTCAAATATTGTTTCTCCATATTTTTCAACAGGAGTATTATTTTTTTTCAGTAACTTCTTTCAGTTAAACTGATACTGTTCACTGTTAGAAAATAACACCCCCTCCAAAAAGGGGGGGAAAGGAGCAATGGTTGGAAAATCACCATCCAGAGATAACCACTGAATTATTAGAGGTAGTTTCTTTCTACATATGTGCATGTTTATATGCCAACTGATAAAAACACTGAAAATTTTCTTAACTCTCTGGACTTATCCGATGACCATAAATCTTTTGTTTTGTTTTGAGGGGAAAGGAATATTTTATTTTGAAGAATATGAAATAAATTGGGCCTTTGCTCCTCATACCATCAGTCAATACCAAGATTTCATTCTATAGGGCTAGGCATGTCAGGTCATATTCTGACTTCATGGCACATGTACAAAGAAAAGCAAACCCTTCTGGGATAGCGATTCTGTAATTTTCTCAGAATTCCTAGACATGAAATTAGAGCAATGGGGTGGAAACTTCACTGCCAACTGGTTTCACCTCAAATTGTGTTGTTCTGACTCTGCGCCTTGTCTGTTTCTTCCAATGTGAGTCTCTCTGATTCTCTTTCTCTCAGGGCCTCCAACTTGTCACCGTCTTTTCTTCCCAAGGCACCCACCCCAATGTCTTGCTTTATTCCTCTCTCTCACACCTATACCTTCTCCCTGCCACCTTAAAGGGGATGCAATGTGGAACCAAAGTGATATGCTCATGCTTTTTTCATCTGCAGAATAGAATTGTGTTTAAGTCTAAAAAGGCAATACAATGCATTCTGTTTAGGCATTTGCTAAAGCCCATGTTGCCTCCCCATTTTTTTTTTCTTTTAACAAACACAGCCACGGTCCCAGGGCCTAGGGCCTAAGTAGGAAACCCTCAGAATAAGAAAAACTCTGACTCCTTTCTGAAAAAGCCAATGTAGACATGGAAGAGGCCTTGTGTGGGTAGGGGGGCAGGTTCCCAGAGAAGAGGCCAGAGAGGAGGACTAATGTCCAAGCCAACTCACTGTGCTCCTGAGGCGCCCAGCCCAGCATCACCTCCTGTGGCGGAGGCAGTAGGTCCAGAAGGCAAACCTAAAACTATCAGGGTGCCCAGCTAAAGAACCACCTACTCATGCACCTCTCTAAGAAGGACTTGCCTCTTTTTCTAATCATTGAAAATGCCTGAGTCTTTTTCCACAAGAGCTTCTTTTAAAATCAGGTCACCTCTATCCTACTCATAAAAGATTTTTATTATAACCCAGATGCTGGGCACATCTTAGACGAGCTCTCTGGGTTCTGGTTGCTTTTTGAAGTGTAAGCACTCTCTCCCAGCCCCAAGACGTCTGCATATACTTCACATGGCTGCTTTCTATAGCTCCAAGTGTCTGATTAAAATATTGCCCAGGCACAATCCTATGCCTGCCACAAGAGACCTCCCACACAGAGCATACAAACCTGATCTGGTAATCCAGCCAGCAGTGAATCTACCTGCAGCCTCATCATCCATCCCGTACTTCCCAATTTAGCCATAGGCTCCTGTAGGGATCCTTCCCCTTAGATGCCTGAGGTCAGCACAAATGGTACTGTATCTACTGCACATCCTTGAGTCCACGTCAGAAAAGGCATATGATCCACTGACAGGCTTGTACTCCAGGAACTTACACTGGTTCTTAATTACTACTGTGTTCTTCTTGGTAACTATTCCAAAGCCATCTCCTTGTGAAGATATATGAAATTAAGAGAGAAAACGAAAAGAGAAAAGAACCATATAATTTCACTCATATGTGGAATCTAATGAACAAACTGAACTAACAAGGAAAATGGGACAGACTCATAGATGGAGAGCAGGATGACAGCTGTTGGTGGAGGGAGGTTAGTGGGTGGAGGGATGGAACAAAAAGGGAAAAGGACTCATGGACATGGACCACCGTGTGGTGACTGCTGGGGCAAGGTGGGTATAAGGGGACTAAACGGTAATGGAAAAAATACAATACAGGTTAAATTTTAAAAAAAGAAAAGAAAGATGGAAGCACAAATGAGGCAGTTCTGCTTTCCCCATGTATTTCCCCAAGAAAATCAGGCAACAGCTCCAGTTCTGAGAAACAAACGAGTAAACTCCTAAACAACAAATTTTCTACAAATGATGCTGGTAACTGGGGCGGGGCGGGGGGGGGGGGCGGCGTGGTGTGGAGGGGAAAACAGAAGGGATGGACCAGTTCTCATCAAAGAGCATAGATGAGTCAAGTTTTTATACAGTGGCAAATGTTCCTATTGGACTTGCTTCAAACCTGTGTGTGGGCTGATTCTCTGAAACAAACAAAATTCTCTTGTATAACAGAGGTTATGGGGTGACTAAGAGGGTGAGGATTCCAACAGAAAAGAAATCACCCACAAAACACCTTTGACTAAAAGAAATCATCTCTGATAAATAAGATCTGTTCTTCTGCCTCCACTGGGTCTTAACTCTGCAAAGCCTGACCAGGGACATGGAGCCATGGCAAGGGGTCCACGCAACCCCAGAGGGAGGCGTATATGCTCCAGTTTAAGTTCAGCAATGACCTGAACCAGTGCAAATTTTCAGAGCATTGATACGCCCTGTTCCACCCAGCGAAGAGCTGGAATGCCAATCCTGGCTTCACCCAGCTCCCATACGCTGCTGAGGGAGGCACAGTGTCCTGAACAGCACTTGGCCAAACACGCATGAGGGAGGTGCAGCTGCTGAGCTTCTATGTTTACCAGGAAGAATGAGTGTTGATTTTGCAGATTTCTGATAATGTTTTCACAGCCAGTGTTATTCCCAACCCATTTTAAAATGCAATCTGAACAACACCCTTTTCCTCATCAGTCTCCTTAAATTTAAACAGTTCCATCAGCCTTGGTCCTGGAAGCTCTATCTCTGCTGGACACACCTCAGTTTGGCCAAGTGGGGGAGCAGAAAGGAGCCAGGGTCTCTGCAATGGCAGGGCAGGGAGAGAAACCGTAAATTCAGACACAGGACACTTGGCTTAGGACCCTGGTGCCCAGCAGATCTCCGAGGGCCAGCTAGGGTCACCTATAGGAAGAACTCCCTCAGCTCTCACGGTCTTTGGGTCTGTGGTTGTACTGAACTGATTCCATATTCTTGCCTGCAATTTAGTTACCCAAATGTAATAAGTCATGAGGATCTGAAAGGGCTAGAATGAACTAAGAAGTTACTTTAGACTAAGAGCAAAGAATGGGCCAAACAACCAGCCATCCTGCCGAAGGGGATCTGGCATGCCCCCACAGAAAGGACCCAGGCTAGAAAGAGCCATTTACAAAATGCTGAGAGTTTGCCCAGACCCTTTTGAAAACTGGGTTCTTGGGTTGTTTCCTGATCTCTCTTTTTACAGAATCTCAAAAACATTGACTATTATGTAGAAAAAAGAAACATTTTAAGGCACAAATCTATCTTTGGGAGGCACAGGAAGAATGCTGTTTGAAGTAAGGACCTTTTCTCTCTTTCTCTGACACACACAGCCACATACACACACTCAACTAGGCTTCTGAGAAACCCGCTGCTGTGGCTGACGCCCAGCTAACTCTGCCACAGCCAGCAGTCTCCGCCAACCACTGATGCAGTGGGATAGCTGTCTGACCAGCTCCCTTCCTGATGCTCGTCTATTTTTGGTTAAAACTTGGGCTTCACATAGGGGCTCAGATTTGCCTGCGGCTCCCTCCTTAGAAGTACTATTTGATGACGGTCATCCTCTAGGGTCTGTGCTAAAAATGACGCCGTGAAGAACAAGACAGTTTCAGACCCTTATTGCCATGGTTTTGATATCTGTGCAGGGATCAAGCTGCAGTCAGCCCAGAAACATCATGGTGAATCTACCTATCCTACTATTGATTACCTATCTATCTGTATGCCCAACACACCATGTAAACATCTTAATTTCTTTGACACTTACAATATACTTTTAGAGATAAAAATAAGCCCAGTAAAAGCTAACCAGACTTTTGTTTTATAGCCATGTAAAGCAAAAGGTAAAAATTAAGTCCTGGCCGGGTAGCTCAGTTGGTTGCAGCTTCGTCCTGATCACACCAAGGTTGTGTGTTCGATCTCTGGTTGGGGCACATACAGGGGTCAATCAATGGGTTTATAGATAAGTGGAACAACAAAATCTATGCCCCCCAACATCAATAAATTAAAAAATCAATTTAAAAAAACCATCATCAATAACAAGAAGTTGTGAGAAAGAACCAAGTATGGGCTACAAAGGTCAGCCAGACATTGCACAGGGCCTTGGGGCAGGAGGATAGTTTGTGTAAGTAGAATATGATAAAGACAACCCAGAAAAAGGGCCTCATTAGTGACCACAATAGAAACCCTGGTGCTTCCTTCTTCTTGGAGAAATCAAGGGCCAGGTCATACGCTGGCCAACCAAGAAAGCAACCATTAACAAACCCCCACCTCTTCCAGGCCCACAGCTTTGTGTCTCTCTGGTATGGATTATAGACTCAAAGTAGGAAACTCCAAGAAAGACAGATGTGCAAGCAGGAGCTTCCGGATGGTTGGAATAAAAGTGGTACCCACCACATGTTGGCAGACTGAAAAGCAAGTAAAATTCTCTATGATTTTCTCCCTAAGTGTGGTTCTCATATCCCTGCATCAGAACCCCTGGAATCTCTCCAGACCTGAGAAATCAAAAGCTTTGAGGGTGTCGCCAGGGAATCTGCGTTTTTAATAAGCTACTCAATATGATCCCAAAAGTGTAAAAACTGTTGCTATCTTGTTCCAGCCTGTTCTCTTCTAAAATGGGGGTAATTGAAGAAAAGGTTGAGTGTCTCAATTAAGAAAGAGATTTCAGTAGTAACCACATATTGTGGTGGGGAAAGGGAGTGGCTGGAGCAATCAGTGGGAAATTTCTGAGGGTAAGAAAATATGATGCTGAGCCACTGAGCCCCATAGGGAGACCTCCCTCCACTGCAGCCTAGGAAGACCATAAGAAAGAAGGTGATTTCTTTCCAGGGGCCAAAGAGAACTTGAGTTTCGATGGATCTGGGCCAGTCTCAAGAATGGATGAGTTTACGAATGTGGATGGGACCGTCCAAGTTTGGCCCAAAGCACCCTGCAAGTGGTACCTTCTTCCCACACACCACAGCCCTGAGAACCAGGGGCCATCCCAAGTCCTAACAGATCTGAGGAAATGGTGAAGCTACTTCCACTCCACCCTGAACATCACAGCCACTGACGCAGAGTGGCCAGTGCCCACGCAGCTCTGTCTGGCTACAACATGGCCCTGAACTGGCATCTATATACCCACAAGGGTCAATGGGTTTCCTCTGTCACTCTCCAGGCCTGAGACAGTGGCAGGGCTAAGTGGCTCCAGATCTAAGTGGTATGTGCCAGTAGTTCTCAAGTGAGGTCAGCAGCCCAGCAGCTTCAGTATCGTGCGGGGACTTGTGAGAAATACAAATTCTCTGGCCCCTCTCTAGAGCTCCTGAATCAAATTCTGCAGGGGGGCCCCAGCAATCTGTGACTTAATGAGCTCTCCCGGTCATTCTGCTGCAGCTGAAGTTTGAGAACCAGTGTATTAACATTATTAATAATATGAACCATAATGGTAAATCAACAAAACAGGCATCTATTTACATAGGCCCATAAAATACTTTGAGTACATTATCTTAGGGATACCCTCTTCTAATCCTAAGGCCCTATAATTCATTTGAATGCCATAGCATTTCTGAGGTAGATAAAGCAGCATTATCATCTCATTTGGTAGGTAAGGAGATGGAGACTCAGAGAGATGAAGTGACTGCCACACATTATCCCCACCCGGAGCCCACTCATTGACAAGCCACAGGAGAGTCACTGAGACTTTGAGTAATTAAGTGATCAGCCTGCACCACTTTCTTTTCCCCATGGCCCAAAGTGTTACTGTTGGCAGTAGATATTGGCATTCTTTCTTTTTACCTGGCCCATTGTTACTCACCTCAAGTGACTATTTCTAAGACCATCCTCCAATAATTCAGGATTTGAACTGAAAAGGCAATTTTAAAACCACTGCAAGACAGATCCACTTGGACTCCCTGCTGACATGACATAGACAACAACCCTCAATGGATAAATGGTCCATGTGCCAAAAGTTCATTTATAAGCTGGAGGGCTGGACCTCAGACTGCGTTTTACAAATGAACACAACATGGAGCTGGTGGTTGGATCCCAGATCAACCCACCGCAAGCCTGTCTGTAAGAGGGAGAGGCAGAGGGCACGGGCAGGTTTGACTGTGAGCCAAAAGGTTCAAATCCCAGCATCTCCATCATTAACCAACATGAGACAAAGCCCAAGTCACTTAGTCTTTCTGACCCTCAGTTTTTTTCACCTGGAAATTTTAATACCTTGTAGGGCTGTTGAAATGATTAAATAAATGACAATGTACATACAGTGCCTGCCACACAGTAGACACTCAACAAATATTGCAGTTTATGTTGTTTAACTCGTAAAGTGGCCATCATACTATATTTTTGTCCTGAAAACTATGCAGTTAAAAAATGCAAACATTTGAAATTACATAAGGATTGACTGTAGAAGAATTAACTACCTCCTAAAACACCAAGGAAAAAGAGGAAGGGTGGCAGGCTCAGGGGTCAGTCACCTGTTCCCCTCAGCTTTGGCCTTCCTTCAGCTCTCAGCTCAATTCTTTGGGGACCTTCTTTGTCCTCCCAGACTGGGTCAGCTTTATTTAGTGTATGCTATGCTCCCATGGCCCCCAAGTACTTCCTATTCATAGCCTTACAATGATTATAATTTAACCCTTATATACTTAAAGGCTACGTTTCCCACCATCTCATTAGGTCCAAGGAGTCAAAGCCCAGGTCCGTTTCTGCTCACCAGCACCTTTCCCTGGTACTTTGCCCTGTGTCTGGAACACAGTAGGCACTCAAATATTTGAAGAATGAATCATACCAGGGCAGCTGGGCAGGGATGAGTAATGGGAAAAAGAGGTTGTGTGCACTGGCTATGCATTTGTGCAGATAACTCATAAGTCGGAGAACTATGACTCAGGGTTGCCTAGACAAGCGTACAAGTTTTTCTGCCCCAATAAACTCAATCTGTCTCAGCCATATCATTCGGCCAATAAAGGCTGATTATTAAACCCACAGGCATCCACCTTCTGTGGGCACACTTTCCCCCAGAACCTCAGTCTGCTCACAGGGCAAATGCCGAATGAAGTAACAACGGTGCAGGAGTCCAGGCAGGTGTGGAGTTAGTTGTAGTTCTCCTGCTTCAGTATCAGTTAAAGAGGAGGGAAGACCCCAGCCTCACCCCAGCTTGAACTCTGAAGCAAGGCATGGAAAGTGCTGCTGCTAGCTGCATTTTACTGAGTGTCTCTATGTACCAGGGAACAGTCTGGGGCGATCCTCAGAACCCAGTGAGGAGGGTATGGTTCCCATTCTACAGATGAGAAAACCGAGACTTGGGAAATTAGGAACACACTGATGATCACATAGATAATAAGCAGAGCCAGAACTGGACTCCAAGTTAGATGCACAGTGTGTGGGTTCTTGGCCTGTTTCAACCACCTTTCCCATAGGGCAGGTGTAAGCTTCTCCTGACTGAAGGATGCACAGGCCTTGAATCAATGCAGTGGCAAGAGGATTTAGTCCATGTTCTTCCACTACCATGTGATCCAGGGTAAGTCATTTTACTTCCCTGGGCCCAGGAAGGCTTGCTCCCCAGTAATGTAAAAGAGAACAACCAGATGGCCTTTAAGAGAGGAGACCCAGTGCTGTTGAGCACATAAAATCGCCTGCCAGTCAAAAGCTATCATCCAATGTCCTCTGCCTGGTCTTTACCTGGACCCCCGATATGCCGCTGCTGAGCTCTCCCTCACCCGAAGTGGAGGACTGCCAGAGACTGAGCTTCCTGGTAGGCAGAAAGGAATGAGAGAGGCCAATGACTTTCCTACCAGAACCTCTGAAACAGGCTTGGAATGAACCAAGGATAAGCAACAAGGGAAATGAGACTGTTTATCATACATTTAATTAAAGCTGAACCTCCCTTCCTGCAGCAGAAAATTGAAAAACTACTACATGCTGTGAAAAAGCAGCTGTCCTCCAGGTTCCTTGGGACTCGTGCCCACCACCAGTCTCCTCCGCAGCACCAACTCCCTCTGGGATGGGTTCAACATGCCCAAGACCAACTGCGGGAACAGTCTTCAGAGGTCAGGGCCAACGGTCCAAGAAACAGTCTCTCTGTGTACAGCATTGGCCTCTGCACTGCTGTACAGAGTGATCTGGAATTTACAGTCTCCTCTACAAAGCCTTACAAGGTCAAAAATGTCCAAGCTGTGTAATTCCTATGATGAAAAGCCTGTGGAACAGCACAGACTCCATGTCCAATAGGAAGGACACTTCAGAAGCCAAAACTTACTAGCCAAACCTCAGAGTCAGCAACGGCACAGCAGCAGCCAAGGAGCCCGGGGCTGGCCAGGCTTCAGCAGCACTCCAGCCTGTGCAGCCAGCAGCCCCCATGAATGTTACCTCCTCCTGCCAGTCCCTGCCAAGAGGGAGCACAGTCACCCCAGCACCAATATAGGAGTCACAAAGAGTTGGCATCCACTTTGGGGAAAGTTGCTGACCCCTGGACCATCACTCTCTTTGTAAAACCTACTGACTTTTACATGTACAGTATGGCATGGGGGAAATGGCCACAGACACTTTGTAAAATGTTCATTAAAATAAAGCCTGAACTATGAGGCAAAGAAGCAGAGAAGGAAGAAACATCCCCTTCTTTACCACAAACCTAGATGTGCTAAGTCAAGCAACGTATAAGGGCAGAAAAGTAGAAAGAAGGGAAATAGAGTAAGAAGAGAACATAGAGAGAGGAGAATGGCGTTAAAGAGGAAGCCCAATGTCAAGTCGCTCCCACCTGACCCTGCCTCAGGAAGCTTGCTTTTGCTCTCCTAGCCCTAACTCTTTACCAAAGCTGTGCAAGAGGGAGGTCTATGAATCCACCCCAAACTTCAAACATCAAAGACAAAACAACCCTAACAAACCAACTGTGCTACGTCAGCTCCCAATCTCCTGCAAAATAAGAAAAGCAAACCGGCAAATGTGGCATGGACCCATCACCAAGTAAAATACCAGACACAAAGTTTGAAAACATTTCTAGCTTCTAAAATAAGCTACTAAATGCCTAAATATACTTAGGAAAACCCTTTCAAATTAAATGATAAAATATATACTTATAAAACAGAAATTTTAAGTTTTTTAAAAATAAAGGATGTGTTATGCTTGCATACTGAAAGGGCATGAAAAACTACCAGGATTTTGCAATAAATATTGGGAGGCTTAAGAGGCTGCAGTAAGACTGAGACTAGATCTAATCCATGTTAGATGTAAAGCTACGGTTCTGTAAATTAGGGGAAAGAGTAGTCATCAGCTAAACTGGTACCAACAGATTTCCACTGCGTAAAAATGTGTTAAGACGGACATTTCTACAAAAAGATCTTTAAAGCGGTTTTTATACATGAACTTGAATACTCTGAATACCACCTACCCTACTGTTCAGATATAAAAAAGACGCAAACACAAAAGACAGTTTTAGTTCTTTCCACGCTTGACTTTGATGTTGTTATCACATATGAGTCCTGCATTGGATGATGAGACAGAGAGTGTTTATTAAACACCTACTGCCCAGGCTGGAGTGGTTCAGTGGATTGATCACCAGCCTGCAAAGCAAAGGATCACAGGTTCAATTCCCAGTCAGGGCACATGCCTGGCTTGCAGGCCAGGTCCCCAGTGGGAGCGCACAAGAGGCAACCACACATTGATGTTTCTCTTCCTCTCTTTCTTCTTCCCTTTCCCTCTCTCTAAAAATAAATTAAAAAAATATTTTTAAAAAACACCTACTGTGTGCCAGACCTCAGAGCTAAGTTTCCCCTTTTGCCTAACCCCTTGTCACCCCAGTTCCCAAACAGCTGTGACAGGTTAGGAATGTAGAAAGAGGCCCGAAGGTCACACTGTGCTTCAGATTCAGCTGATATTCAATGGTGGGCAGAAATGAACAGCATGCACAGAGAACTCGATGCTTCACATAACTGAGGAATATGGCAGCCCCTAATTCGAGATGACTTTTTTCATCCTAAAAGGCAGACAAATGTAGACTGATGAACTCTTTCACCATTCTTTTTCCAGTGGCTGCTGAGCCAATCTTCCTACCCGTCAGGCCCTCCTGATTGAAGACAGAACTTCCTCCCCTAATTTTATCTTGTTTCTGGTCACCGATAAGACTGATCTGGAATTCAGCAGGACCTCAGAGTAGCAGAAAAGTGAAAGCTGGGGCTGTCTTGAAAAAAGGATGAAGTCACATCACTAACTTCAAGGAGACAAGTTTCCCAGGCCCAGATAGAGCTCAGAGCGAGGTCCCAGTGTGTTTATAGGTTTGAGATGGAAACAGTGAGAAAACTTTTACAGTTTCAAGACCCAAACCAAAAGGGCCTCCTTCTTTCTCTTTTCTTCTTTCCGGTTGCTAATTTTTCCCATTTTGTTTTTTAGTCAACACATTTCTTGAGTCTTTACTTAACACATGCATGTTTCCTGGTTTAACATGGCCTTTAACAACATAATGAAATTGTACACAAGCCTGACATTTCGTGAAGTCTGCCCTGAGGGGATCTTAGAGAAAGTCTCATGAAACACAATCTCTGAAGTGAAATTTCACCAAATGTGATTTTATGTTGTTGGATCAAAGCTCCTACCAATGACCTACACCCCACCAACTTCATGTCAATAGTCAGAATTATGGGTGCAAAGTACTGATAATGAATGCAAGGCCAGCGTTCTTCCTGCATAATCACATATGGGACACACATGAACCAATTTATAAGGCTGGCATTATCAGTCCAGTAGTAATAATGAAGGACAGCCACCATGATGTATTGAGCCCCTGTTCATGGGTCAGGCAATAGGCTGGTGCTATTGAACTATGCATTACTTAGCTCAATCCTTACAAGAACTGTGAGGCCAATTTTATCATCCCAATTTAATGGGTGGGGGCAGGAAGCTGAGCTCAAAGATCTTGCCTGCAGTTAGTTACACAGCAAGTAAGAGGCAAAGCCAAAATCTGGCTTGGGGACAGTCTAACAACTCTTCTCTCCCTGGTGGTGAAGAGTTAGACAGGACTCACTGCCTACAGCACATGCAGCAAGGCCTTCCCAGTCCTGGGTGCTCCTCCATTGTATGTGTGGACAGGGCAGTGGACACGAATGCTGGGGGTGGAAAATCTGTATGCCAGAAATATCCAGGGAGGAGAGGGGCTGGCAGTAAATGTCTGTTTGTTTTTCATGATTAAAATGAGGGAAGGGGAAAGGGAGAAATCTGCCATGGGAATACTTTCTCTATGCACCCGATAATGTCAGTTTTCTCCAAAAGCGTTATCTTAAGCTTTTGTACTTGAACATTTTTAAAGTGATCAGCACAGACCAGCAAGGTCTGACCTGATGAGGCTGGGTTGCAAAGATGCAATCTGTATTGTTTTATTCAAGTTACATCCAAGATTTGTCTAAAACTTTCAGATTTCAAAGATATCACTAGACAACTCCCAGGGACCTGGGCTATCAGAGCATCACTAGCTTCTCTACTTCGTCCTCAAGTACCACTGAAGGCAATGCCAGGGGTGCATGGGCACTGCCAGACTGGCTCCAAGCCCCTGGCTCTGCAGCAAACCTGCAGCTAAGCTCTGCAGCCCTGAGTCACTGCCGACCAACTGGGGCACGTGTGTGGTGTTAAGAAAAATATGAACAAGAGGCAATATACCCCTATTTGGAAAAACAAAGAAAATAAAACCACATTCACCAATATTCCTACCACAGTATTATTTGGGGACATTTTTTTGCAGGCTTTTTCATACACATTTGGCACACAGTACTGACTATAGCTTATATACAACTTGGTTTCCTATTCCTTCAGCTACTACTTCTGCTTGATTACCAAGGGTTACCTATTCTATGCAGCCTTTCCCAGCCATCCCCCTGCCCAGGGAAACTGACCTCTTTCATCCTCTATGCATCCACTATTCTCTGAACACACTTGAATCATGCTCCTCTGAAACTTTACTGATTAACCTGAACATCAGGCTCCCCTTATAGATGACAATCCTTCCAAAGCAGTCTGACTGTACACTTAGATTATTTTTCACAAAGTTGGCAGAAATGACACCGAAATGTTAACAGAGGCCAAGTAGGAGTGGCGCATGATGACTGATTTGTTTTAGCTTTCCTCCTACTTTTTGATGTGGTTCCAATTTTTCTTTAGACAACATACAATTCTTTCATGCATCTTTAACTGCCTATAAAAGTTTCCAAGAACTGTGACTGATCAACTTCAAAATCACACTAAGAAGGAAGGGGTATGACAGCATAAGACATGTCCCGATATTAAAGTAGGAAAGTGGGCAATCCTGACATCTGCAACTAAATAAGCCCTGAGAGCTACAAATTAAGAGACTCCTGGTGGACAGAGCAAGGTGTTGAGACTGTCTGGACAAAATGCGGAACTGATCCCAGCCAGGTCAATGGAAAAAAGGTTGGGGAAGGAAACAGTCTTCCTGAAATGATACTACAACTAAATAGATGCACCTACAGCAAGTGAAATGAAGACTTGGATTATTTTGCCAAATAGTATGCCTAAAACTCAGCTGCAGGCTATACTGCAGGCTTGTGAGGAAGAACACATTTCAAATTTCAAAAATATCATATCTGAGTCTTCCAGTCAAGATGCATAGGAAACATAGACATGCTTTGCCTCCTCATGCAACCACAAAGAGTTAAAACTAAATCTCAAAACAAATAACGCCCAGAACTGTCAGAAAATTGAACCGTATGGAAGTCCGACAACCAAGGATTTAAAGAAGCCACATTCATCCAGGCACATAGGAGGGGCAGAGACGCAGATATGTCAGAGAGGCGTGGTGTGGTGCAGAGAGGTGGCGGCAGCAGAGCAGGCATGAGCGGTCCTACATTCACGTATGATGGATAAAAATTGGAAGGGATACCTTGGGAGCAAGTGATCCCAGCCCCAGGACAGACCACACAGCTCAGGATTGCAGAGCCAGGAAGATGAATCCCCATAACTTCCGGCTGTAAAAATCAGTGGGTATTGGGGTGGTGGAAGAAACAGCTGGATTTTCAGGAAATTCCACTTAAAGGGACCATGTGGTCTTAAAACTGCAAACCCACCCACTATGGGATTGAACATCAGGGAAACAGCTGGAAGAGCACCAGTCACATACAGGGAGTGGGTGAAGTGACTGGAAACATAGCGAGTGCTGGGCAAAACTGCAGAAGCCTGGCAGCAGCACAGTCTGCTCTCCAAGCCCTCCCCCAACAAGGGCCACAGAGTGGTAAAGGGAGTTGCCCCAACCTGGCAATTACCTGAGGCTCTTCCCCCACACAATTTACAGGTGCCTTTCTGATAATAGGCCATGCTACTAAGACAGGGAGTCAAAGCAGCTCTACCTAATACACAGAAACAAACATTGGGAGGTTGTAAAATTGAGGAGACAAAGGAATATGGCCCAAATGAAAGAACAGAACAAAACCCCAGAAAAAGAACTAAACAAACTGGAGATAACCAACCTATCAGATCTAAAGTTTACAACACTGGTGATCGGGACACTCAAAGAACTCACTGAGTATAGCAACAACATAAAGGAAGAAATGAAGTTTACACTAAGTAAAATAAAGAAAAATCTACAGGGAACAAACAGTGAATAAGAAGAAGCTGGGATTCAAATCATTGATTTGGAACATTATGGTGGAAATGAACATTCAACCAGAACAGAAAGAAGAAACAAGAATTTTAAAAAATGAGAATAGTAAAGAAGGTCATTGGACATCTCCAAACGTGCCAACATCTGAATCATAGGGTTGCCAGAAGAAGAGGAAGAGCAAGAAACTGAAAACTTATTTGAAAAAATAATGAAAGAAAATTTCCTTAATTTGGCAAAGGAAATAGACATACAAATCCAGGAAGCACAGAGTCCCAGACATGATGGATGCAAAGAGGCTCACACCAAGACATATCATAATTAAAATGCCAAAGGTTAAAGATAAAGAGAGAATCTTAAAAGCAGCAAGATAAAAGCAGTGAGTTACCTACAAAGGAATTCCCATAAGACTATCAGCTGATTTCTCAAAAGAAACTTGGCAGGCCAGAAGGGACTGACAAGAAGTATTCAAAGTGATAAAAGCAAGGACCTATAGCCTAGATTACTTTATCCAGCAAAGCTATCATTTAGAATAGGAAGGCAGATAAAGTGCTTCCTAGACAAGGTAAAGTTAAAAGAGTTCATCATACCAAGCCATTATTACATGAAATGTTAAAGAGACTTATTTAAGAAAAAGAAGATCAAAACTATGAACGTTAAAAAGGCAACAAATTCACAACTATCAACAACTAAATCTAAAAAAAAAAGCACACAACCAAAATAGGAACAGAATCATAGTTATGGTGATTATTTGGAGGGGTATCAGCTGGAAAGGGGAGAGGGAGGATGGGGGGAAAGTCGAAGGATTAAAAATTATTGGTAGGTACAAAATAGACAAGGGGATGTTAGGAATACTATAGGAAATGGAGAAGCCAAAGAACTTATATGCACGACCCATGGACATGAACTAAGGGGGGTGGAGATTGCTGGAGGGAAGTGGGGTACTGGGCAGAGGGGAAAAAGGGGGGAAATTGGGACAACTGGAATAACATAAACAATAAAATACACTTAAAAAATAGAGACTCCTGGCAAAATTATAAAACAAATATTTTCAAGGACATTTAGAAAAGAATATCTGAGCATTAGGAAAAAAGCCATGTGGGTACACGGTGACCAACTCATGCCAAAAAAGAAGCAGTTGTTTCTTGTTGTGATTACCAAGTTGGTAGACCAGGTAAAATGTGAAAGGTAAAATGCATTAGACTTCAGCAAAGCAACTAGAAAAATCTCCGGTGATTCACCTGCAGATACGTTTGTGACATAGAGTCAGTTTCTACCAGTGCATGACTACCTAGCCAGTTGAACCACTACCCCCACAGAATGTACGTTGCCCCCTCCTTTGGGCCAGGACTGTACTTCGCACATTCCCCTGCCATAGCACTTACCCAACCTGAGTGAGCTCCTAGTCTGTCTTCCTATTAGACCCGGGGTCACACACTACAGCCCACAGGTGAAATCTAGCTTCTCACCTATTTTTGTAACATTTTACTGGATGAACCATGCCATTCATTTACATGTTGGCAATAGCTATGTTGGTGCTATCCGGGCAAGGTTGAGTATTTACAACAGAGATTGACCCACAAAGCTAAAATATTTACTATCTGGCTCGTTAGAGAAAAAACCTTCCCACCTCTATCCCAGATGATTCTCTCTTTTTGGGCAGGAAGGCCGTCTTATTCCTCCATGCACCCTCAGCACTAGCACAGTGCCTGGCGCGTAACAGGCTCACGTCAAACACCTGCGCACCCTGATGTCTTCAAACGTCCTGATGACAAGCTAGAGGAAGGTTACCAACAGCATGACACAACGTTCAATTCTTCCCCACGTCCTGCCCAATGTCTTCTTAACAATGACCTGACTGAAGAGAGACACAGGAGGCAGGCTCATCGAACCCCCAGATGGCACCAGACTGGGAAGAGGAACTAATACTATAGATGACAGAATCAAGATGCAAATGATCCAGCCAGCCTAATTCTGGGCTAAACACAAAGCTGGTTGTGCAAGTACAGGCTGGGGGCAGTTCTAAACTTCCTCGAGTCCATGGGACCTGCCCTGGCAACCATTCATGCGAAACAGAGCTGGGTACTGTCACTGACCACAAGGTTCATCAGAGCCCACAGGCCAAGAGTAATACAGTCTCAAGTGGCATCAAAAGTAGGACAGTGTCCAAATCCCAGAAAAACGGTGACACTTCCACTGTACCTCACAGCAACCGGGCCACAGTGGAAGATTCAGCTCAGGACACCACACTTTTTAAAATAAATTTCTTAAGTGGGTTACAGTCACATTATTTAAAAGGCACCCAGTGCTTTCTAGTGAAAAGTCCCTATTCCACCCCATTTCCTCCTCAAAGACAAACCCATTTCTTTTGTGCCCTTCCACAGATACTGTATGCATATACAGGCAAATAAACGTATACTGTCCCCTGCTTCTTTTGCACACTAGACATGCAGTTCCATGTTTCCTACAGAGTCCCACACCAATACTCAAAAGCAGCCTCGTTCTTTTCTGTGGCTGCACAGGGTCCAATCGCATGGAGATGCTAGACTGGCGAACACTGAAGTTATTACAGCCTTTTACTGCTAGAACCAATGTTGTACGGAACAAACATACATCATTTCTCACCTACGTAGGTATATCTGTAGGACATTCCAAGAACCGGAATTATAAGGAAAAAGAGCAGATGCATTTGTAATTTTGATGGATGTTGTCGAATGGGGCACTGCCTTTTAAAGAGAATCATCGAGTTTCCCAAGAGAAGGGGGCTGGAAATTATGTTCCAGAAGGAAGAGTTCAAGAGGCTTAGTGTGGAAAAAAGAGGGCTGGAAGGAGAGGTGAGCACCATCAGCTTCGAAGACCCACGGCTGCCACCAATAAGTCCAGTCCTCCTTCACTGACACCTGCCAGACACATCCTCAGGGACTTACATACATCAACCCCCTTGAATGTTAGGACAGCCTGAGGGATGGGCATGTTTACCCTCATTATGTAGGTAAGGAAACTGAGGCCAGACTGAGTCCTCTTGCCCAATTCCACAGAGCTGATAAGAGGCAGAACCGGAACTCAAACCCAACCAGGTGACTCCACCATCTGAGCTCTTCACTATCACAACCCCAGGTCACTCCAGCCCTGGCTGCACAGAATTCCCTGGGAGGCTTCTGCACAGGCCCCACCCCCTACCCTCAGATTCTGATCTGACTTGTCGGGGTACAGCAGGTGCAGGCTTAAAAGCAACCCCCCCACAACCCCTGCCGCCCACTCAGGTGACTCGTGTGCAGCCAAGACTGAGACCCATTGCTCTTGTCTACATATAGCAGTAATTCAACTAGGAAAGATAGCAGAGCAACCTGGAGCCCTAGAAAACAATTTTCAGGCCCCACCCCTGAGTTCCTGAGTCAGCACTTCTGGAGTGGTGCTAGGAAATATGTCTTTCGAGCAAGTTCCCAGGTGATGCTGCTGACCTAGGAACCACACTTTGAGAACTGCTCTGGAAACAAGAGCTAGCACTACTCTTAGCGATACACAGCAATTAACATGTTACAAGGTACATCGTCCCAGTGAACTCTCACTGCTTTTGAAGGTCCAATGAGATAATGTCCTCTATACAATGAAGTGAAAAGAGATACTCAAGTGTCTTAACCAAGTTCATACAGTTTGCAAGTGGTACAAAACCTTCATTTCTTTTTCTTTTTTTAATGAACATTTCTTTGGCTTGTACTCAGGTTTTTCTAACATCTAGTTCAATGCCCCTTCCACTATACTAACACCAGGCTCCCAGTTCCAGGAGGCAGGAACCTTGTCTATCTTGTTTTATCTTATTTCTCCCTAACCTAAAACATAGTTGCTGCTCAACACATATGTTGGAACAAATGAATAAATGAATCATGGTGTATAAATATAGTGAGACATGAGTCCTGAAGAAGAAAATGATAAGACAGGTTGATTATACTTCATACTAAAGAATTCTAATAATTACAAGCATTCAAAAAAAAATGAACTACCCCTTGTCCTTGGAGAGACACCAGCAAAAGCTGAACAACCAAATGACAGAAATATCACAAAGCAACTATACACTCCAAGGTGACCTCCATCATCTTTAAAAGCTTTTGTGAAGATACACGTTAATTCATGTGCATCCCAGTAGGCGGGAGGTACTCAGTAAATCTTGATTATTGGTCACCTGGCCTGCCAACAGCTCCACTCTGTAAATGTAGACTCATTACTTCACTCCCGTGCCTCAGTTTCCCTAAACACAAAATGAAGAGGTTTTTTAAATCAATCTCTAGGGATTATCTTGCACATAATAAACAACTAATAGATGTATCAAAGCACTCAAAGTGCATACTATCTATGTCTGTCTTTTCCCCTCTCTGCCATCATGCACTGCAACTGATCTTGCATCTAATTGTTATTTCCATGAAAATTAAATATAAGGAAGAACCAAAGGTAAATTCAAATTCACACAGATCAGCTTTTTGAATGCCATGCCTTTACCAGATAAATTACTTGTCTATCTTTTTTTTTTAATCCATGTTTCCAGCAGCCACATGTTGGGCACACGCTAGGGACAGAAAATTTGGAAATACAGGGGAAAACCACACCCAGCCCTGCTTTCTTGGGTGCAAAACTACACCTACCACTTTCATTGTTTAAAAATACCTAAGACCTAGCTGGTGTGGCTCAGTGGATTGAGTGCCAGCCTATGAACCAAACAGTCGCCAGTTCGATTCCCAGTCAGGGCACATGCCTGGGTTGCAGGCCAGGTCCCCAGTAGGGAGCACACGAGAGGCAACCACACATTGATGTTTCCCTCCCTCTCTTTCTCCCTCACTTGCCCTTCTCTCTAAAAATAAATAAATAACATCTTAAAAAATATAAACACCTGAGTAATGTCGAAGTGTTCATCAGAATGTACTAGTGTAGAATTCTGTGTTTACAGACTGACTTTGACAGGGAAAACCAAAACACGAAATAATAGAACCAGAAGTGAACCGAGATCCAGAGGAAAGTTCTCAGTTTTCAAGATGTAGGGTGCTAGGTGCCAAGGTTTCATCTTTAGGACAGGCAAGAACACAGCGTCCACGCCTAGGACCCTTTCACTCAACGCCTGAATGATACAAAGGGTCAGGCTCAGAGTGGTTCTTCAGCAAGAGCTTCTCAAAGTCCCCAGCACTGTGGAGTCTTTGGGGCCACTGGGAGGTTTCTGACAGGAAAGGACAAGAAACTGGAACAACTCCCAGGCAACTATATAAAGCCCTTATTTACTTACTTGGAGCATTAAAACCTGTGTGTTCAGATATAGTACACAAAAATGAGAACACATGCAGCCGCTTTTAAAACATTGTGACCCTCCCTGACTAACTTCACAAAGATGATCTGAGGAGAACCAAAGCGGAGACGCCATTTGTGAAAGAGAAGATGACAGCTTTGGCCTCATGTGGGACAGTGCCAGTGACGCTGCCTGCATGCAGGAAGTCCAGGTAGAAGGACTCAGGACAGGGAGGCCCGTCAAGCACTCCGAAGCCGGAGCTGAGAAGCTGAGATGGGTGTTTGTTGCAATGATTCGGCTCCTCAACAGATTCTGACAGTCACATTCAGGTGCACGTGAATGGGGCTTTTCTTCCTTAAGGAATCTCAGACCCAGCAGTGTAACCGCTCACAGGCACACACTGGCAAGAGCCAGGACGCCTCAACTATGGAGCAGCTTGCTGAAGGCATCACTGCAAGGACAAAATGCCAAGAAGGCTCACGTTTTATTTTTCCCATTCCTGCACACCTACCTATGGCTAAGGAGGTTAGGGCTGAAAGTGTTACAGACTGAAAGCATGTGGCTCAGGGGTCTTAAAACACTAAGATGGCTGGGAATCCCCTGGAGCGACTGTTAAATGCAGACTCCCAGGCCCCACTCCCAAGCATACAGTGTATGAATGGGGAGGAGCCACCCCACCATTCATACACCTTGGACTCCACACACCTTGCCATTCTAAGGTAGGTGGTCCTAAGATCCCTGTTTGAGAAACACTGACCTGGTCCAACAGCCTTTTTTTTTTCATAAGCGAGAAAAATAAAGCCCAGAGAAGTGAAGTGCCTTGACCAAGTCCAACTTCCTAAGCCCAGGAGGAGGAAATGTAAGTATAAATAAACACCTCAGAGTATAATTCAAATTGTTGAAGGGCACGGTCAACCCTGAGCAGCAGGCAGCAAGCTAGCTTCTTAAACTGAGCCTCTCATCAATCAAAAAAAAAAAAAAAAACAACAACAAAAACCTGCAAAGAAAGAACCTTCCTGGAAGGAAGACTAAATAGCAAACACCAGTAAGTTAAGCAGGGCTCCTATGTTTCCACAGGGCTCTGTCCACACTCCAGTCGTACTGTCACCAGCACTGTCATTTCCTCTGCACCTCTGACTGCGAGCACCTGCAGGGCGGGGACTCAGTCCCACCCACCCCGCATCACCGCCAGCACACTGCAGGCTTCCGTGAACGCTCTGCATTGCCCGATGAAAGCTATTCCCACCCTCTGCCCAGAATTCCTTCCAAGAGGCCGGTCCACCTGGCACGTTTCTCTCCCAGCTTTCCAGCCCCAGCTCAGGTGTCACCTCCCCAGAGAAATGGCTGCCCCTCCCCCACCAGACACAATCCAGTGTCCCCTCCTACCTCTCCCAGAGGACCCTTATTGCAGGCACGCTGTCCATCATTTGTCAGTGGTCTCCCCAACCCAGGCTGCTTCTCCCACCCTCTCAGTCACAGCCTTCCATTTCCAAATCCAGCAAACATCCAGGCTTTTTTGAGAGTTCTTCCTATTCACATTTTACTGCTATTTAACAAACCAGATTTCCTGTTTCTTTCTTGTGTTTATTATGCTCAGGATATTTTTTCCTAGTGCCCTGAGAATTATTCCCATAGGAAACATTCAGCTCCTTTGGAACTTTTTTGACACTAAACCCTCTTCCCTGAGAACCTTCCCTCGGGGGCATAACAGGGCTGGCAGCTGCTGATAAGGGCGAGTGTGGGGTAGGGTAGCAGCTGAGGACGCTGAGTCAGGGAGTCGCCGGCCTGGCCTGGCTTCCCCACCCACCAGCCATGCAACCCACCACGGCCAACTTCACCTTCCTGGGCCTCAATGTCCCCATCCATAAAATAAGAATAATATGACCTAACTGAAGAGATTGTTGCCAGGACTGAAGGTAATGTCTGCATTATACCTAGCACAAGGGTTGAAATGGGTAGCCCCCCAAATTTGAGCTGATATCATTATTTCAACTGGGTCTGGGTACAGCCACTGTGAAGGTGGGGGCATCAATTTCTTTTTCCTCATGCCTGGAGAATTCTTTCCATAGGAAACATTCGGTAAGGCCCCCTGCCACGAATATCTGCAATCATGGAGGAGAAATCAGAATGAAGGGGGCTGCCTGGAGACCTCAGGAAGGCCAGAAAAAGGATGATTTCCTTCTTAGGGCTAAAAGGCCTCTCAGACACTCCAGTTCCCTCGCCCCCAACCCGCACAGCCTACCCCTCTGTTATCTAAGACAAGTCACTGAAGCTCCGTGAGTGTCATTTCCTCATCTGCACAGCGGAGATAACCTTACCCACAGCCCGACCATGCAGAATGATGCGAGGCAATGTTTCTTGGCGCGTGGTCTGCAAACCACCTGCTCCCTGGACCCTGGTGGTTGCCTCCCCAGCCCCTAGTCCCCTTCCTTCCTTCCTTCCTAACAGAGCCCCATTTGGTTCCGGTGCCTGCCCCTCCTCCAGACGCCCAAAGTGCAAACACCTCCAGTGATTGACTCAGGGATGCACATGTGACCCAGGTCCAGCCAAGGAGGCATAATGGATGTGCCTTAAGTAGCTTCCTGACTTCTAAGAGAGCAAGCCAGAAATCAATCTATGTTCTTCTCCTTCCCCTGGATGTCACATGTCTGACAAAGATGCTTGGAAATGCTGCAGCCATCTTATTCCCAGGCTGCAGACGAAGCCAGCACCACGATGGGCCTTATTGACAGTGCTGAGAGACTGAAACAATCAACCCTGAAGCGCCCCCTACCTCAGGGTTCAGAACTGCCCGACTGCACAGCTCCAGGGGGCACGATTCACAATACTGCCCCAGAAGGGCGGGTCTTGGAGTTGTTCAGTCCACCACTCCTGTTCCAGAGACAATGAGCTCCTGTTAGCCAGCCTGAGTTAGAGTTCAATCCTTGCAGCGGAAACTATCTGGATAGAACCTGCAAAACCTACAGAACATGTTAAAAATACCGATTATTGGGTCCCACCAGGGAGAAATATGCATTTTTAACAAGTACTCCAGGTGACTGTGATGCTCCCCACCGCTTAAGGACCACTGCTTTAAGGGAAGGTAAAGGTATCCAGTGTGGTCAGGCACATGCCAACACTCTCAGCGGGTCCACAATGGACTCACCTGAGGAACCCCATTCACCTGCCCATTTCCTGTGACCAGCTACTGCAGGAGAACAGATGAGGGGAACAGAGGAAAGCGTGAGTTGTCGAACAAATGGCGCCTCTGCACAAAAGGCGGCTCTGCACAGTGGTAGGAAAACATCTGCTAACGTTCAGCCAGAACCCTCCTCCGTGACAGCCCGGCTCCATTCGTTTCCCCAGCAGCTACAGCTGGAGTCATTACCTGGAACCTGTTCCAATGGCAACCGCAGCACACCGCAGAGAGGCTCACGGCCACACATCTGGCCATCCCGGCTCTCCCAGGGGCCCTTTCAACTTTATTAAAAGGTCATTTTCCTGGCCTGGCTATTTCTTATCCTGGACTGATCACCCTCTGTGGCACCAGGAAACTGCAAGGGAAGCTGTATTTACTAGAAGATAAAAGAAGGAGCTGGCTGAGCCACCAGACCGATTCCTGAAATCACTGTTTCAAATGTCAGAGGTGCAGTGCCCTTAGGGGTCACACCCCACACCCCTCATTCCAAGGGAGAGACCAAAAGCAAAGAGGGGCTCCCCTACACAGAGCTCTATCTTTCAGCACTAGTCAGAGCTAGGACGTCTCTTATCAGGCAGTGGTAATGGGTGGAGCGGGGACAGAGATGGCTTAGCCTGGGAAAGAAAGACCGAACAGAGGGGCAGGCTCTAATTTAGAGAGGCCTTTGCAGGGTTCCAGTTGCCTGGATAAACACTGTCCATTCACTCACCTGTCTCTGTGCCCTACAGCAAGGGGCTCCCCTTGTTCATCTTGTTCATAGCGACATCTCTAGCACAGGTGTAGCACCCGCAGCATGCTGGTGCTGGTCGTACTTGGTGCGTGGGGGGAAGCCCTCAGGAATGCTGGCTGATGAAACGGATACATGACTGGGTGAATGGACAGTGGATGGACAGGGAAGCCAAAGAGTTCTGGCCATGGAATCAGGGAAGCCTTCAGGAAGGGCTGAACATCTACCGGCAAGCCAGATCTTGAAGCATTTAGACAAGTGGAAATGAAGGGAGGGCCCACTTCACCCCAAGTGCCTAGTGCCACCTTAGGCAGAAACCTGGTGCTTAATGAAGTGCTTCCTGGAGGAGTTTACTACTGAACTGGCTTTCCTAAGTGAAGGAAGCCGGCTTCATTTCCCACAGCCTTTGTTTCTCCTTAGGCAAACAGAAGCTGCTCCTAGACAGCAATTAAATTCATAAACCAAGGAAAAGGCAACTGCCTACCAGTCTCTACAAACACTCCTACCCAAAGCCAGTTTAGCAGAACGAGGACACTACATTTCTACTGGCATGGAGTGTTCCAGGGTGCATTGCGAAGTGACAAAGGCAATGTCACGCCCCTGACGTGTGTAACTACATCTAGAAATACTGGAAGGATACATAAGAAACTAATAAAAGTGATTATCAATCTCTAAGGGAATGTGTAATTTATCACCTGAACTAGGACACTTTTGGGAACGAAAGAAGGTATCGCTGACCATTCACTGGCACAAAGAACACAAGGCCAGGACTGTTGTGGGCACACTGCAATGCGTGTTCGGCCACCCAGCGGGGTCCGGGTTGGGGAGGGAGTGAGAAGACATCCCGGGGGCGAGAATGAAAGTTTTCTATGCACACATTTTTACAGTGTTTTGATTTCTGAACCGTGTGTGTGTATGTTTGTAACTATTTGAAAATGTAATAATTCTTTTAACAGGAAGGGGAAAAAAACAAAATTTAGCTTTCCAACTCTCCTGGACAGAAGAAAGCTCATTGGGGGGCACTACCGAGTAGCTGCCCTGAAGAGCACCCCAGGATAGCGAGTGAAGTCACCGCTCACAGCACGGCCCCTCCGCAGCGCACGAGAGCACGAGGACGCAGCCGTGAGAGCAGCGCTGTGCATGGCCTAAAAAGGCTCTGACTCCGAGCGGGCCAGCCCGAGAGGGGAGCGTCCATCGGGGAGTGTAAACAGTGTGACAGACAGAAAGCAGTTCAGGTTTTACACAATCATGGCAACAAAGTGAGATTGATTCACGACTGAACTAAGCTCTTTATATTGCTTCTACTTAAAAAGGAAATGTATTGACTACAGTCCTCCTCACAGATTTATCTTTCCTGACATCAAGCACATTCATAACCTATTTCAAATTCCAAGGAACAATGCTGGGGTTTAGGAAAGTGAATACCAGTGTGTTTCACCAGAACATTTTGGAGCCTGGGGAGGAGGTCTCTGACTTTAAATTGCTCAGGAAATATGCACGTGTATTTTTTTCCCTTATCAGTCATAACTCAAGTTAGAAAAACTCTTCCCCGAGATGTCTGAACTTCAGGATGGGTCTTTCTTTGGAAGAGCTGCTTTGGAGCCTCCTAAAGACCATGGGTGACATCACCTTGACCTTTAGTGTCTTTGGTAACCATGGGCTCCTTCCACATGACAACTCCTCGGGCTCAGGCCTGAATCACCTGGACGGGAGACCGTCTCATTCCCCGTGTCCCAGAGACCAGCCTGACCATGGCCCACCACGAACCCGTAAGGGGCTCCACAGAGCTCTCAGGATGGCAGGACCATATAATTTATCATCCACACAGGGACACCCGAGAGTGAAAGGGGCCGTTATGCCTAATCACACTGGGACAACAGGCAAAGCCACCCTGTGAAAGTGGAATGTGAGGTCATCCTCCTACAGGAAAAATCTGGCCCAGCTTACCTTTCCAGACCTTTCGCAGCCTGACCATACCACATGATCCAACCCCAAAGGACCTGCAGTTCCCCAGCACGCCTCGGGCTTCACTCTCTCTGTGCATTTGCTCACACCATTTCCTCCTCCTGCCTCCACCCCGCCCCATCCCCGGCCAGTCTGTAATGTGCCTCTACTGCATCTATGCAGGTCTAACTCCTACGCTTCCTTCAAAACCCAAGTCCAATGGTACCATTCTTTACTGCATTCATTTAACAAATCATCACTGACTGCTCATTATTGTGTCAGGCACACAGTGAAGAAGACTGAAAAAATTTCGCCTCCAATGGAACTTTAATTTGTGTGTGTGCACAATTGTGATAGCTCGTGATAGCTCGTGCCAAGGCTGGAGAGTCTACTCCATTAGTTTTGTGCCGACACCACCCCGCCCACCCCCGCCCCACAAGGCTGGGAGCTCCTTGCAGACAAAGCCCAAGAGATCCATCTTACAGCCCTGCTGAGCCCACCACGCACCCTTGGATACAGCAGGCTCTCACGAAACATTTACCAAGTTAATAATTAATATGAAAAACCTTATTTAGTCTGAAGTCAGTCTCCTAACAACTACTTCTAAGTTCTCCATGAACCTGTATGGGAGAGATCCAAGGGGAACCTGAATTTCCACTGACCTTAGAGAAACTCCCCAGGCCCTGCAGCAGTGACTCTCACCCGATGCTGATGCTGGAAGGGGACGGAGGTCACCTGACTCAACACCACGTTGCTTCCCCAGAGGTTAACTGACTCACACATCCAAGGGCACACAGCTAGTCAGTAACTGAGCCACTGGAGAGGTCAGAAGGTGACATCGAGAACTTAATGACTGGATAAATGACCAAAGGAGTCACTGGGCAGCAGTGTCTGGAAGAGGGAGGTGACCCTGGAAGTGAGAGTGGCCAGAGAGCTTTGAGGAGGAGGCCTGGGGTGGGGCCCGGGTGATGGAAAGGCAGGGGGGACTGTTCCCACTAGTGAGGCAGCAGGGCAAAGCAGCATGGTAGGGACTTTGGTAAGGGCAGGCTACAGGGTTACAAAGGGAGGCCTGCTACCAAGGCAAACCAGCCTTACCTGGTGATGCACACCCACCGAGAGAAGGGCCCAGACACCCCTTCTTGGTGTCTGACCTGGAAGAGGGGCCTGAAGTAAGAGCGGGCGGGGTGAAGCAAGACTTTTGTCAGGACTGCCCACATGGCGCCCCCTGTCAGGCGAGGGGGCTGCCTGATCTGACCTATGGGGTTGCTGGCCATGCTCAGACAAAGCTGCTCAGAGAAGCCCATGTCGAGGCCAAGTCCTGGGACTTCCCCAAATGCGTTTGCCTTCCCGCCCTGAGTGGCGTGGGGCAGACGAGAGTCAAACAGTAACAAACAGCAAAGGAGCCTGGCAAGCAGCATGGCCATGTCCCAGCACATCTGCAACATGCGCACCCCTTTCTCGTGCCTTTCCCATGGTGCGTAGTCATAGCAACCATTTACTGAAGGCATTTAAGAAAGAAAAAAATGGACAATTAACTGGATCTAAGTTCTTATTTTAGTTGCACACAGAGAAACCGCCAAGTCGATTTGCAGCAGTCCGGACGGGACCCCACACACCTCTCCCGGCCCCGGCCCCTCTGCAGCCCTGAGCCACCCTGGCCTGTCACACCTTGCCGGAGTGTTTCTTCCTGGCCCCCACCCTGGCCCTGGAGCTCTGTCAGTGAGGGGCCGTACTGCAAACACTCATTAGCATATGACATAAGTCCCTGGAGCTAAAGGAACAACTCAAGTTCCTCAGATGGGCTTTCCAGATGGCCTTCCATTAGCCCTGTGCTCTGAAGTGAAAACACCACCAGGTACCCCCACACAGGGCAGCGTTGCCCAACCTTGGCACACTGACATTTCGCAGGGGACACCTCTTTGTTGTGGGGCTGTCCTATGCATTGTAAGATGTTTAGGAGCACACTGGTCTCTACCCACCAGATGCCATAGCATCCCCTAAACTGTGACAATCAAAGATATCCCCAGACATTGCCAAATGTCCCCGAGGGGTAAAATCACCCGTAGCTAAGAACCACTGCCGAAGGGTGACCTCCCTAAATGCTCTGTCCTATATATTCCCACATGCTCAGACACCTGGAGCGCCTAGTCCTCCAAAAAGCTTAGAGGTCAAAGGCAGAGCTTTGGGTCAAGTGGATCTTGGCTGGAGTCCTGCCTCTGTGGCGAACTAACTCTGTGACATTAGGTAGGTCACTCAGCCTCTCTGAGTCTCTGTTCCTTCACCTGTAAAATAGGAACAACAAAACGGTCCCTACCTCACGGCGAGGCCATGGCAGTTACATAAAACAACACATAAAGATTGACCAGCACAATGAGCATTCAATAAACGTTAAGGATTATTTTCAGGCCTGGAACATTCCTTTTAGCCAAGCCTGGAGTTTAGTTTTCTATTTTTGTGGCTTCTGATCTTCCCCCTCCTTCCTATGCCCTTTCCACCTGTTAAATGCCTTTGGTCTTAACCTTTGGTCTGAAGGAATCCTTCCTGCTGGTTCAAAGGCATCTGAGGTTAAAGTGAAGGAAAGAAACACACACACACACACACACACACACACACACACACACACAGAGGACCTTTCAAATCCAGCCCTGCCCAGACCAACTCTCCTGACAAAGGTTTCCATTGTTGTCTACAAACTTTTCCACAGAGAGGTCTTAAAAGAGCCCAAAAGTCTCCAAGTCTCCAGACTCTTCCAGTTCTCACCACCATTCTGTCCTTGATCTTGGCACATCCCTTCTTCTTTCTGGGCCTCAGTTTCCTGATCTGTGAAGTGAGGGTCGATGAGCTCAGAGAGCCCCGTCACCGTTCTCTGAGACGCTGCACGGCACTGGAACGTGGCCACGTGGACGGCAGCTAGACCCACATTTCAAGTACGTGCTGAACTGGAAATGAGGGTCGGAAAGACAAATCATTCCCTTTTTATCCCTGAGTTCCCCTCAAGCCAGTGGAATATGGTATTTGCAGAAAGTAGAAATGAGTATTAGTTGCCATCGGAGTCAGAGATCTGAGTAAAATGAAATCCTGTGCTGAGACCTTGGACAAATTAGTTCATCTCTTTAATCCTGCTGCCTTATCGGTAAAATGGGATAGTAAAAGAGGCAGAAATGACGTCAGGATGAGACAAAGATCATGAAAGCTGGTACAGAGCTGGTATACACACTAGGTATTCAAAAAACCACGTCTTCCTTTGTAGACTCTCTATTTCAAGTTCTGTAATATAACTTCCTGTCATTCTCCTCTGTTCAAGCCCTCCTCTGACACGAAGCCTTCCTGCAGACTGTTTCTAAAGGTCCAAAGCCATTAAGCTTCCCAAAGGTAGACTTGGGGAACAGGGGCGGGGCTGTGGGCAGAAAAGGAGGGGAAGGAGTTCACTAATAACCACTTCCCTGCCCTGATTATCTCCTTTCTGTGAATTCAGGAAGATTAACCGCCCTTCCCTGTGCACCCCAGAATGGAGCACTGACCCCAGCCACACTCCAGGGAGAAAAGGAACAGGACTAGGCGGTTTCTTCTCTCACCTCCATTCCCCGTCTCACAAATCTGCAGTCCAGACCCTTCCCCCTGCCTGAGCCCTAGGACTGGAACGACTCCACTGTGGGAGATGAGCTTGAACAGTAAGGCAGAGGGGCCTACTGATAAAAAACAGAGCTCAGGAGATAAAGAAACTGGCCCAAGGTCTCCCAGCTAGTTCAGAGGCAGGCTGGGGTAGAACAGGAGTCTCGGGGATCTAAACACACCAAGCCTCTGCCCATACCCTCTTTCCCACCTGCTGGTCCCCTCCTGTCTCAGATGTCACCATTCTTTCAAGCTAGGAAGCTTGCAGTCACCTCCACCTCTTCCCTCGCCTTGTTTTCCTCCTCTTCTTATCACCAAGACCAGTAATCCTTCAGTGATAAAAAAAAAAAAAAATGCAGATGGCCCCACCACTGCCTGGTCCCCATCAGCTCAGGACAAGGAGCCCAGGCTGAACTCCTCAGAAGTCCATTCTAGTCACGAGGACCAGAGAGTTCTTCCTTCCATGTGCCTTCATCATGCTGTTCTCCCATCCAGGAACCTGCCCTGGCTCCGCAGTCCCACTGGATTAAACCTCTCCTGCCCAACATGCCCATCGCCCAGGAATTAGCCCACCTGGTTTCATCCTGCTCCCTGCGGGCTCCCCAACCCTCTCTCCCAGATGACCTCCTCTCAGCGCTCTCTCTAACCTCTGCCCATATCACTTCCTTTCTTCGGCAAGTCTTACCTTCTCCCCCCTTCCCTATCCTACTGTCCTTCCAGGCTCTGTCCCAGGCCCCCTCCACGAGGACAGCTCCCTGACCTCCACGGCCCACAGCAATCTCTGACTCCTCTCACACAGTCCCCACTGCACGGTGGCAGGCCTAAGCCTGGTGCCCTCCTGGCCTCTGCTGCTGCTGCACTGCCAGAGCTGTGTGAGCCCTACCCCCTCACCAAACCACAGTGGCCACTCAACAACTTGGCCATGTTCCTTCTATCTCCAAACTCAGCCTGGCATTCATTCCACAAATATTATCTGAGTGCCTCTAACATGCCAGAAAGTTCTCATCCTTGCTCTTGAAACCCTCCTTACCATTCAAGGCACTTGTTAAAGGTCACCTACTCTGTGAATCTTTCCCCAACCCACCCCTGAAGTCTTCACGTCTCCACCTTGGGACCTCCTAGTTGTCCTCAAGCTAATGACCCCCCGTGTCCTCCCTGAGATCCAGACCTTTTCTTTACTCCTGGCTGGGCCTCCTACAATACCCTGTACCAATAAATGCTCAATGAATCGCTTTCACAGTGAACTGAAACAGAATCTGCCCAGTTCTCCGGCCAGCTTGGGCTTCTGGGTGGCCTCAAGCTCCGTACATCCAAATGACCTCTTACTGTTCTTCCCAGATTGGATTTGGGCCCAGACTGAGTCAAATGACCTCTTATCATTCTTCCAAAATTAGGCTTTCCTCTTTAATTGCACCTTATCTAGCCATAGTCTATGTGGGTTCTAATTACATAATTACTTCAAGCCCTGGGACTTAAAAACAAAAAAGAAAAGAAAGGCGTGTACACGATTACACAGGTAAGCAAATCCATCCAATACGCACATTTACATATACCACGCTCCATTTTCTAGCTCACATACAATTCTGTAACCCAGAAAGCAGAGTCCGTGGCGGGGTCTGCCCGACATTAAGGTAAAAATCTCACCGGGTGGGGATAGATGAAGGAGAACTTTATGGAGAAGTCGAACCCTGAGATGGGCCTGAAAGAAGCGTCCAGTCAGCCCCAGGCCTCTCCTTTCCCCTTCTGCAATGAAGGGGGGGGCGGGGGGGTGTGTGACCTTGGTCATGGGATTTTAAAAGCACGACAGGCCTGATCCGTGCTAACCAAAATATCCACCTTCTGCTGAATTCCCGGTACTTACTGTGCTGTTGCTCTCCTAAGCACATTGGCACAAGTCTTTGTGTCCTACTAGACTATGTCCATCCTGCAGACAAGGGCCCCAGGCTCTCCCATCTGGGCACTCCCAGTGCTCCGTCCCTCCCAGTACCAGAAGGGGCTTCAAGCAGGGACTCTCCCTGCCTTCTCCTCCAGCCTTATTAAAATACATGCCCCTCTCCAAGGCGCTAAGCCTTCTCATGCCACCCTGCCTTTGCATGTGCTGGGCCCTCTGCCAGGAATGGCCTCCTCGGGTCCAGTTCCAGCTCCCCTCCTGGGTGGCCCCCACTGCACCCTGTACTTGCCCTAACTTACTGCTTATCACACTTTGGCATAAAAATCCTTTCATGTGCCTACCTCCCCCTTCATACCATGGTCACCAAACTTTTTGATCACACCCTCCTATTGGTAAAATAGCACTGAGCATGCTCACTTACCAGTTAATTATAAATCTGCGTTATAAATAGGAAAGCTACGTTGTTCTATATTTGAATTAAAGAATAAATAGAACTTGAACTGATAATGTTTTCTTCCTGCTCTCCATGGGTGTCTTAGGTTCACCCAATGTTGGAAACAATGTGAGGACAGCAAGAGAGTTTTATTCTCTTTGTATTTCCAAAACAGAGCCCAAAACTTAAGAAATGAACTAATTCACTCCACAGACAGAGACTAGCCACAATGGGCCAGGCACATGCTGGGCTCTGAGGGTAGAACGGTGACGAGAAACAGCCCTGGCCACTGTCATCGTGGATCCTACACAGGTGGGGTTGGACAGGCAAACGATGATTTTCTAAACACGTGTGACAAAGCAGCTGGGACGGATGCTGTGAAGAATGCTGTGTCCAGAGCCACCAAATCATGAGCCTCACACATGTACGCTTAACCTGCTCCAGAGGGTCAGAGGAGGCTTCCTTCTCTGCTGCTGCAGGTGAAATCTGAAGCGTGAGCAGCACTAACTAGGCGGGCAGAGGAAAGCACACTCCAGGCTAAGAAAACTGCACCGGCAGAAGTCCCAAGGCTGGACGGAGAGGCGTAAGTGCCGGGACTAACAGGGCCGATAAAATGAAATGAATGAACAAGCCACCAAAGAAGGGTGAGTTCTCCTCCTCCCACTTACTTCTCTTCACTTATCAAGACCACCTCCAGCTTCGTGCCTCTGCAGGGTCACTCAGCCCTGCCACTGCCCAGTCCTCTCAGAGACAGGCCCCCACCCCTTCTGAGGAGCCCCTAAGCCCCATGAAGACACTCCTGAAAACCATGCATGTTGCCATGGGCACCACCAATCAAAGCCTCCGGGGCAGTTTAATTTTTTAAAGAGTATGTTAAATATTTTACATCACCTAACAGCGCAGCTTCTTCCTTGCCTACAATGATGGAAAGGGATACCCTATACTTCCTGAATTAAGGATCCACACAAAAGAAAATGCCAATCTAAAAGGTAGTCTGGAGGTGCACACTGTTGGCAAGGGCATCGTCTGGATTTGCTGGTTGCCCAGGTTCCTTAGGGGAGCAACCTGGAGACTCTAGAACCACAGCCGCGAAACTCCTCTCCATGGGAGCTTCTCTGACTCCAGGGAGGGAAAATTATTTACAATGATGCTTCAGGTGAGTGTTTAAATAGCCCATGACTTGAATAATTAAAGACAAAGGCAGGACCATAGATTGTAATGCAGGCTGGCGGGCGGCAGGGCTCTTCCTGCAGCAGCTGTCTTGAAGAGGAGCTGTATCTTCTATCAGTGCACAGGCATGACTAACATTTCCCAGCTCCTGGGGGGCCTCACCCCCTCACACCTGCCAGTGCTGGCTCCCTAATGTACCGTGTCCAGCATAAAGGCCCCACAAAGCAAATGAAATAGTCCTCAAAGGCCTGAAGTTGCCTTGGCCTGAGGCTGCCTTGGCCCAAGGCTCGTGGTCTGGCAACCTGGTTTTCAGCAACCACCACCAAACCTGCTTAGGTCCCCAGCTCTGCTGAATCCCAGCTTTCTCCAGCTACTCTATCTTCTGTCCCTGCTGGGATTTTGCTTTCTCCAAGCCTTACTCATTTTGTCCTGCTTACAGCAGCCCAGTTCCTGCTTCTGCCTTGCCTTCTCCGTCCGGATCCCTGGCCTGCTCTCCAGCCCACTGCCTGGGCCACTGGGGCAGCGGCTCAGATCTCCCAGCTCCAGTTCCAGCCTCTCTTACCTCATCCCTGGCTTCCTGATCCGCCCAGTCTCTTATCACCTGCCTCCATGTGCACTGTCTATAAAGAGAGGCCCAAGCACAGGAGAGTCAGCGCTGTGTGTATGTCACAGCCATCTAACATCAGCACACCACACAAATGTTTCCACTTTCCCCCTGCTGTTTTGTTATAAACAACCCCTGACCATCATTCTGTGCTCACAGGAAATAGTCAACCAACACTAGGTCTGCCCCAACCACAGACAAACACTAAGCAGAGAAGCAATCTGCCAATATATTATCTAGTCACCTGTTGGTCAAGGAAACTGCTTATGTGCACAGACACCAGGTTCCTTGCAAAATCCAGGCAATAGGAGAAACTGTTTGGATTTCACAAGGTATGTGTTAGTGACCCTTCACACTGGGAAACTAAGCTCAAAGGTCAGCCTGCAGGCTGATGTTAACAATCGATGCATAAGGCATTATATAAATGAGTAATGAGTTTTCTCATTGACAATCAGGCAGGAGGACAATTCCGGGATCTAACTAAGCGCCCATTCCTGTCACAACTGCTATGAGCTCAAACATCACTCATGATGGAATGGCCCAAAAGGGAATGAGGTTGGCCGAGCCAGTTATAGGTTAAGGCACAAGTACTCAATACTCTTGGTCACTGGGTATGGGTACTCAGGCTATTTTTTTATGGCACACTGACAATCCAGGTTGTCAGGAAAAGTCGCCTCCGGAGTCATTCCTGAGTCCATCACTGGCCTCTCTGTGCTCTCTGCCCTGTGTACTGCACTTGGGTGAGGCGAGTTGCCCAGGGGTTATCACGTCTAGTGTGCCCTCACTGCCCCACCCCCGACACCCACTTTGTCACACTAAAACCTTCCTACTTCAAACTCTGAAACAATGAATGCCTGCTGGAGAAGATAAGAGCCTAGCCTTCTTGGTGTTAACGAAGAAATCAACTCCAGGAGGGCAATACCCATGTCTCCATTGTTCATTCATAGTTGTTTAATGAACAAAATGAAAATGTGGCTACTGAGCACTTCCTAATCTAAAGATCCACATATAAGCAGAGATTCACCTATCCAACGGTGTACCTTCCCATCCCTGGGGCTAATATCAGAGCTCTCTTCCTCTTCATCCAGCAAAAGGGGGCACCTTAGGACACCCTGCGACATGGGATAGACCTGCTTGCAAGACTGAGCAATGATGGGAATGCAAATCACCATGCAATAGAAACCTCAAAGAAAGGGCCAGGGTCCAACTGCTTGACTACCTGGGCTTCTGCCCCTTCTCTCTTCTGCCCTCCTTTGGCAAATCCCTCTGCTCCACGGGGGTGATGGTAAATGTCTGTGATCCCACCCCTCCAAGGTGGAGGTGCAGAGATGGGAGAAGGGATGTTTGGGGACAGAAGAAAGGGCTGCTGGCAGGGACAGACCAGGAAGAAGGAAAGATCAAAAGGATCCTTGTTCCGAGTACAGGGAATTCAGAGGCCTCAGGAACATGCTGGCATTTTCACCTCAGCTCACGTGACCAAAGCAGCCCCTGGCTTAAAAACATTCAGTTCTGTGTCCTTCTCCAGCTTAGCTCTACAAACACGGCCTCGCCTGCCAAGGTTCTTTTCCCATTCCACAGTCTCCTGTTTGAAAACGCCTCCTAGACTCTACCAATAACTTCTCATTCTCAATATAGCAACCAGCAACGTGGAGTGATTACTGTGTGTCAGGCACAGTTCTAAAGGCTTGCACTATTGGGTTATCTGATCCTCCCCATAATCCTGTGAGGTCGGTACTATTATTTTCTCCATTTGACAAGTGAGGCAACTGAGGCACAGAGCAGTAACTGCCCCAGGAAGCCACAGAGCCTGGAAGTGAACCCAAGCAGCCTGAGTGCAGAGGCCACTCTCTCAGTCACCCTACTCCTCGAGCTCACTTTTGGTGCAGGAGAGCCAAACTCCAAGACAAGAGATCTGTTCCCAGCTCAAGCTCATCCAGCCCCATGACCTTAAACAAATGACTTTTTTCTGCCTCAGCTGAGAAACAAAGCTAACCACAGATGCCTGGTGTAGAAGCAGTTTCTTAGCTCTGCAGTCCAGTGTTGCTCAAGAGAACTTCCTGAGGCGATGGAGACGTTCCTGTGTGTGCTATCCACACGGCAGCCGCCGGTCTCACATAGCTACTGAGCACTTGAAATGTGCCCAGTGTGACTGAGAAACTGAATTTTAAATTGCATTTCATTTTAATTAATTTAAACTGAAAGAACCACACGTGGCTAGTGGCTACCATATTGGAAAACTCAGCTCTGGTCTATAAATTCCTGGATGGCAGGAGCCATTTCTCTTTGGTCCTCACTGTACTCCCATAGCCCAGCATCGACCCCTTAGTAGAGCTACTCAGTGGTCCTAGCACATTAGCTCACAGGTTTTGGAAAACCAAAATAAGTTATGACAAAGCACTTAAATATTTTTAAACTCTATAAACACAAAATTATATCTGTAGTTCATTTTCTTAGTTAAGATGAATCTGATCTTAACTCATAACAGTGTAAGGCTGATTAAATACATAACTATGATCTGCCTGGGGGAAATAATCGTCCACGGTCAGGGCTGTGGTCCAGAATTGCTATGTCTGCTAACTCTAAGATCAACACACTGGAGTCCCCGGACTCCATAGGTGAGCCAGGCAGTGAGCAGCTGAATTAGCCAATAGCAAGGCTTTGTTCTTCTAGCAGGGTCTGGGGATTCTTGCAGAGCAACTCACATATTTCCATATTTCTAAGTGGAAAAACCTAACATTTACCATACACCTCCTATACACGAAGAACTGTAGCAGACACAGGAAATATAAAGATGACTTCAATACGGTCCTCAAAAGAAGCCCATAATCTAGAAAAAATAAGAGGTCAAATTCAGAGTCCTTCCTTCTGTGCAAAGCACCAAACCACAATCAGGAGGAGACAAACCAAACACAATCAATTCAGTGACAAGAGCTGTAACAATTGTATGCACCATACTTTGCACATAGTACATACTCAGTGTAGTGAACTGAATCAAATCTTGGCTCATTTTAAGGTTGAAGAAACCAAGATCCAGACAGGTTAAATGACTTCTCAAAGTGACCCAAGTAGTTAGTAACAGGGCTGGAGATAGCACCTGGGCCTCATCACTCACCAGCTCAACAATCTATCCAGGGGTGGGCAAAAGTAGGTTTACAGTTGCATTGTGACACTCTTTTGAGTTGATAAAGCTGCTGTAATAATCAGAACCTGCATGTCTTTTTCCCCCCATGAACAACTGTAAACCTACTTTTGCCCACCTCTGTAAGCTGTCTCCTGATGCTTCTTACTGGATAGCATGGGGACAGTGGCCGGATCTGCCTGGTATTATGTCTATCTCAGAATAAACCATGGACTTATTTTTCTAGGATTGTGTATTGGAGACTCTTGAAATCTGATGACTAACCATGTGTATACCGTCTAAAAAACACGCATTCACTCACTCAATATACATTTCTTGGGAATATACTACATATCAGGCACCAATTAAGGGCTTGAATAAAGAGATGAAACAAACTTCTGGTCAAATCAGAGAATTGAACAGCCATATTTATCTCTGCTCTCTCCTAGAACCACACTGAAAGGGATTTTTTTTTTCTTAGCAGAAAGGACACAACGGGACACAAGGCATGTCAACAGAACTCTGGAAGACAGAGGGCTGACCTCGGTGCAGTAGCTGATTTAGGTTTCTGCTTTGCCTGCTCTGCCAAGTGCAAGCGGGAAGAAACCACTCAACAAGTCACAACTTATGCCACAGAAACAGGAGAAGGCGCAGGAACTGGAGGCACCAAGGACTGTGAGAAGCAGGAGGGGGTCTACAGAGAGGACAGCCTGCTAAAAGTTGGTGCAAAGAGCAATCAGACCCCAGAGTTGCTCCGCGATCTGCTCAGTCTGGCAACTCCCCTTCCTTAGCTGGCAGAAGGTGGCAGTTCACTGTTTAGGCAATTCACACTAGACACTCTAAATTCAGACACAGGTGAGGGAGGGACGCAGAGCTGAGGGAAGTAAGGAGAGAGGGAGGCAACTTTCAGAAAAGAGATGGACTGAGTGAAAGTCTACACACACTGAAGGGAGAACCCAGCTTACATCCCGAACAAGGCTCCCAGAATGGGGAACAACCAGCCTATTCTAACCCCAGGCAAACTCCAGGAAAACCCAACATCCACAGAGAAAGGATCTACAGACACTGGCATCTAAGTGCCCTCAATGGGGGAAAAAAAAAGGCGGGGGAATCTGTGCTGGATCACCCTATGATGAAATCAACAACCCCTTCCTTGTCACAGATGCCCTATCAGCATTTTGGTGTCCACTCTTAAAATACAAATGGACAAGTCAGTGATCAGCATACATGGAAGGATGCCTCCAATGGGAGATACAATAACCAAAATAAGCAGAAAAAGGGAATTGGAGGGAACAAAGACAATGTGAGGAACAGCAAAAAAAATGCAGGAAAACAAACAAAAACCTATTAGAAGTGAACTGATTGGACCCATGAAATAAGAACAGGATGTATTTTAAAAAGAAAAAAGACAGAAATGTGAGTATTTGGAGAAAAGGGAATTCTAGAAAATAAAACTTGCAAGGATGTTTCATGCAAAACCATGAAAGTATACATTTTAAAAATTAAAAAAAGAATAAAGGTGAAGATATCACTCTAAAAGTAAAACAAAAATAAAATTTAAAAAAGATTTTAAAATTATAAACTTGAACCAGTAAATCCAACACCCAACTAATATGAGTTCTAGAGACAAACGCAGAAAATGGAGAAAAGGAAATTGTCAAAGGAGAAACATAAGAGAATTTCCAAAAATTAAAGGATATAAATCTTCAGTTTAAAAGAGCATGCCAAGGATGCAGCACAATAATTTTTAAAGCAAGAAAATTCCAAATACAGAGAAAGAGATAGGATTCTAACTTTCAGCAAGAAAAAGGCAGGTCACCCATACATGATCAAGAATGGCATCCAAATTTTTCACATCACTATTGGATGCTAGAAGACAGTACAGCAGTGCTTTCAAAATTCTAAGGAAAAATGGCTTTCAACCTAAAGTTCTAGACAAATCAAACCACGAACTGATTGTGAGTGTAGAATAAGGTGCTTTTAGACTTGCAAGTTCAAAGTGATCAGTTTCCACAGACCCTCTCAGGAACTCCTGGAGGAATAAATCGAGGAAGAGCAAACAGGTTACAACCCAGAACAAGATGAGGGAATCCCTGGGCCCAGAAGTCAGTGACACAGAATAGAGGCCTCTGGGAGCAAGGTCTCTAAGGCAAAAGTACTTAATAAAATTAAAAGAAACATATGTTATAAAACAGAAATGTTTTAAAACATTATCAGAAACTCTGGGAATTTGTAATATGTACATAGAAAACTAAATAAACAGAAAAAAGAAAGTAATTATTAACTCAAAGAAAAAATGTACAAGACAGAAAATATCATTATATGGCTAAGGCCATGAACACAATTTACACAATCAAACTAATGTAAGCACTGAATATCGATGTAACCAGAAACTGTGATGGGATGACGGGAAGGACAGGGAGGATGTGGAGAAGGGAGGTGATAAGAGAGGAATAAGGGCTCCTCTAATCCATAATAGGACATGAAGAACTAACATCTAAAATGAACAATCAAGAACCAATATTGTAAGCAGGTAACTTACAAATACAATAGCAATATAAGGAGAAACGACTAAGAACATTGGAAGTGATTGTGGTAGGCAGAAAAGCCCCTTAAAGGTGCCCATATCCAAATCTCTGAACCTGCAAACATGGCAAAGGGGAATTAAAGCTGCTGACCAACTAATCAAAACAGGGAAAGCATCCTAGATTATCCAGGTAAGCCTGAAATAATCACAAGGATCCTTAAAAGTGAAGAGGGTGGAAGAACGGAGTCAGAGGAAGACGTGACCATGTTAGAAGGACAGAGGGATGCCATGGGAGGGCTCATCTGGCCACCGCTGGCTTTGAAGGTGGAAGAAGAAGGCCATGAGCCAAGGAATGCAGGCGACCTTGAGAGCTGGAAGAAACAAGAAAAATTCTTCCCAAAAGAGGATGCAGACTGGCTACCACCTGGATTTTAACCCAGTGAAACCCTTTCTTCAGACTATTAACTTACAGAACTGTAATATAAACTAAAGGTCTGTTGTTTTAAGCCACTAGGGTGGGGTAATCTGTTACCTCAGTAACAGAAAATCGTTTGTGTTCAGTGACTGACTCTGGGAAGCGGGTCACCAGGACGAAGAGGAGGACAGCGTTATTTGACTTTTAGAACTTCATATGTATATATATATATATATATATATATATATATATATATATATATATATGACTTCGATACAAATTAAAATTGTATTTTAAAAGATGAAACACAGATTCTCCCTTGCCAGATCTCACAATCTGGCGGAGAAGCCCGACAGGAAACCAGCTGTTGCTAAAAAGCAAATGCAGGAAGAATAGCCTCTTTTAGATATGAGGGGAGCCTGAAAAGAGAAGGAGGAGTCCTCTAGATGACGGAGAATAAGGTCTTCTGGTGAGGGGACAAGTTCTGGCGCTGGGGAGAACCTGGTCTTTGGGGACGGGGAAGAGTTCTGAAGGACTGGGATCTCAGTGGGTCTGCCAGAGCCAGTGGAAAAGGCTGGAGCAGGTCCTCAACACCACCCAACACGGTGCCTGCCCCACTGCTGGCTTCTCCAGCTGGAGGACGAACCTGCTGTGCATCTTTAGGGTGCACATGGGCAGGTGAAGGCCCAATAGAAACACATTTTCCTGGACCATCAACTGTACTCAACAGTAAAGCATTGTAAATGCTTTTGTGCTAAAAGCAGCCCATATTATAGAACACAAAACTCCTGAGAATTTTTAACATAAAAATGTGAGACTCAGCCCTGGCTGGTGTAGCTCAGTGGATTGAGCGTGGTCTGCAAACCAAAGCATCGCAGGTTCGATTCCCAGTCAGGGCACATGCCTGTGTTGCAGGCCACAGCCCCCAGCAACTGCACATTGATGTTTCTCTCTCTCTCTCTCTCTCTCTCTCTCTCTCTCTCCCTCCCTCCCTTCCCTCTCTAAAAATAAATAAATAAATAATTTTTAAAAACATGGGAGACTCAAGGGAACATCTTGCTTAAGAAGCCCTCTTTACATACTAAACTTTCCGAGGACCATGAGCACCACAACTCAATCTTCTCCGTAATTAATCAGTCAGAAGAAAGGTTGAAAGGGCTATATAGCATGCATCCATCAAAGTATCCGGGACTTCACACTAGCAACCTGCCAGTGGCAGCCTACCCTCCCTGTGTCACCACAAGACACCCTTTGGTTCCTAACCAACACTCATGAGAAAGATGAGAAGCAATCCATTCTTTTCCAAAGGGGTCTCAGTTCTGCTCCTGGTGGGAGGGTTAATTCCACCTGGGGGAACAAAGAAAAAACATCGCACTGAATTTTTCAGGGGGAATGACTAAAGTATTCACAGAGACACTTTCAAGGCCTAAAGAGTGCTGCTCCCCTACTCCACACATTACACGAATCAGCAGCTAGATCCCCTGCACCACCATCAGGACTCCCAACCCCTTACAGTGCAGGCCTCTGTCAGAGAATACACTGCAGATGCGCTTTCCAGGGCAGGAAGTCAAGAAACAGGGCACATCTCTTGGGAGAGAGTGTCCCTTGTGTCCACAGTACAAGGGTGGAAACTTTTTCCATTGTTATAGCTGGTCTGTTATAAAAACAATAGCCACATGACAGTGAGCTGGGAATTATTTTTTTCTAAAAAGAGACACTACTGACCACAGAAGAGGGAGAATGGGGGGGTCAACGGAAGACCACACAGAAGTAAAAAGCAATTTAATTGGGTTTGGTTTGTTGGTTTTGTGTGTAAGATACATGTACACACATTCAAAAAGACTGAACTCAGCTGATTTCAAATTAAGAACAGAGAACATGAAATTTTAATGACAATAAATTTATTAAAATACACTACGAAGCTACATCCTTGGCAGTAAAGAAACGATGGGGAGGAAGACAAGGAAAAAGACACAATAGTAGAGAAAAAGAAATGTTCAGAAGAGGAAGACGTGGGAAAGGATGGGAAGACAGTGAGGTACAGGGACAGACACACATGCCTGACCCTCCGCAAAAAGAAGGAACCACTAAAATCCAGAGACACTTTCTAGGCCTGCAGATTTAGCCAAGTAAATTTTACTGTACATGGCCAGCTGTTGGCTTGGGCTATAGACTTCAAAGTATTATCACCTAGTACACCTTTGAATGGTTACTGATCTGGTAAACCACTGTCTGATTGCTCGTTGAAACATTCGGAGACTTAGCTGAGGTCATAGGCCAGAAGCTCCCCCAGATGAGCTACAATCCAACAAGTCAGTCGTCTCCAGGTATCTCCTCTGAAAAAGAGTACATGAAACACTACCTCACACAAAGTGCAAGGAAAGTCAGAGAAGAAAATGCTGCTCGAGTTGAAAAGAAATTCCATGGAAAACTTTTTTCAGTATCTGCATTAAAAAAAAATGGGTGTTCAGCAAAACTGGGTCCAACCTCAGCATTCTCTAGCATCACCACCAGCACACCTGACTTCCCACATGTTCAAGTTCCACGTGCCCCAGTGGATCCAAAGGCCTCAGCTGGCCCTGGGAAAAAGCAGCTTCCACACTCCAGTCTGGGGGTCAAAGGGACAGATCCCAAGGAGACTCCAAGTTAGTCCCAGGCCCAGTCTGGATTCTGAGTTCACCCATGCTCACAGACTTGTGTAGGCCAAGCCTCTTCACACTTAACTTCACTCTAAGGGATGCAGAAATCTGCTATTTCACAGCTGATAGAGCCCCCACCTTCCAGCTCCACTCTTTCTCCTCCAAGCTTAGTGTCTGTGTTTTCTCCTTCCCCACCTTACCTGCCCCCAATCTCCTCCCCAGGCTGTTTCTCCAGCCTCCAATTTCTCCCTTCCTCAGCCCCTACGTCTTCACTTTACTCCATCTTAGAATCATTTCTGTTGGAGGAGGAGGGAGCTTTAAAGACACATCTAGAATACAAAACCTAGAATCTATACCCATCTGGGATTCTACCCCAGCTCTGCATTTTGCTAGCTGCATGACCTCAGACAAATCAGCAAACCTCACAACCCATCGAATTACTCAGGGAAGGAGGATAAATCTGACAATCACAGAAGTCTCTTCCAATTCTCAGGTTCTAATATCTAAACGGTTACCCTGTATGACCATAAGTTAACCATGAGTTAAGCATACACAGAAAGAGAATGAATAATAGCAACTCCCTTCTCCCAGCATTCTATCATCCTCCCCTCCCCCCATCTTCCCAGCCAACTACCCACTCTGAAGGTCTGTGCCTCTCTCTCTGGCCAGTTCTAGCTCTGAATTGTTTACATACAGTAAACCTCAAGAATCACACTAATCAAGAAAAAGGTGAGTCTTAATCCAACAGAAGTCTGAGTCTCACAATGCTTCTTTCATGCCATTCAGCAAGATTGTGGATTTAACATCAGCTTAGCAAACAGAAGAGAATCTAAAGATGACACCACAAACTGTATCTTTGATTCTAAGGACAGTAATGCTATCAGGAACCCCGGAAAACAGTCTGCTCAAAAGCCCTCCTCTGGACCAAGGTTCAGAGGACAGAAGCCGCTATTAGCCCAAAGGCCAAAGCAGGTTGGTGGCCAGAATCAAAGCCAGCTGTCCTGCCTCTGGTCCAGAAGTCCTTCACCAAAGCTTTTTGAGACCATCCATCTCCTTTTTCATAGACAAATAATAAATCCTAAATTACCAATGAGTGCCCTCTACAGCAAATCCATTTCCATGTCCAGGGAAAGGTCCAGAACTAAATCTAGATGACCAGCTGATTTACTAATGCTGCCTAGTAAAAGCTTGCTTTCCTGAACCCTGACTATTCATTCTTTACAAAGAAAACCCCAGACTCTGTTACCCACATTGAACTCTATTTTGGAGAGGGGAAAAAAGGGGAGAGCTGAACAGTTCTTTGTCCTGCCAGTAATGAGCATTTTTCTGTTCATCCTTTCCCATAAGGCCTACTCCACCCCACAATATGCCCAATTCCTTCTGAAAAGTTCACAGCAACTCTCCAACTAGAATTTTTAAATGAAGTTAAGAGGAGAAAGTCAATAGCAGGTAAGTATCCAGTGGAAGATGACAATACCCTCCCTTCTCTTCACCTTGTAGGGTAAAAAGCATTTCTTTTCAGTTGCTAATACCCTGCAGGGAAGTCACCAGAGCTAGATCAACTCAGGGCCCTCCAGCTAAGAAATGAGCTCTCAGCAATCCCTGCAGAACTAACCTTTCACTAACTATCAACTCTAACAGTGTCCAGGGCAAAGGTACTAACAGACCAACCCCCTTCCCTCTGGCCAACAGTGGGAGTCTGAGACAACCCTAGAGCTTGGCTGGCAAGGACCTATTTAAGGCAGCATCAAGAGGGTGGGGCAGAAATTTGCTGGCAGCATCCTCCTCCTCCACCCCTCCCTCACAGCCAAAACACACCTCACAGCCAACACTCACACACCCCTCACTTCATAGATAGCCATCTATCTCACCTATGTCTCTTTAAGGCTCTAGATCTGAAGTCTCCAAATATCCAGTATGTATTTTCTGTCTTTAAGGTTGTTGTCCCCATGTGGTGCTCATCCCTCTTAATCAACCTCCTTCTCTTTGATCACCACTAAGCCAAAAACACAGAATTGGATCTAGAGGAGCTCAAAAACCAGAGGTGAGTGGGTACAGACAAACCATCCCTTCGCTTATGAGAGGAAAAAGGGCGCAAGTGAGGGCGATGTCAGATGCCTGGCATGCCGTTTAGTTCCATGGTGTCTGTAAGTGAACCTTCCTCCTATTGACAATGAAATTAATTCAGCCAATTTCAGTAGGTCGGCTCTCTGACAACAGGAGCATCTCAGCGCTCAGTTTAAAACAAAAATCCAAAGGCTCGGCCAGGACACGCTAGAAAAACCCAGGGTCTAGATAAAAGGAGCCACGCTCAGTGGGATGGATCCCTTTTGCTTTTACGTAGCAATGTAATAGCGTAATAAATTCTGTCTGCCTTAAGAAAGCATGCACTAGTGAATTTCAAAGCCATCTTACGACAGCGGATGCTGGGGGATGCAGAATTCGACAGCACATTCCCCCTTGCAAGGAACATAATGACTTCAAGCCTCTTTTCGCCTCTATCTTGAATGGGGCTACCGCTTATCAAGGAAGCCTTGTCCAAAAGCAGCGAGGGGAGAGCCGGGGATGTCCGGGGAATTAGGAAAAGGGAGTTGATTTCAGTCCATCTCGGCGATGAGCTGCCAGTCACTCTCGAGGATGAAGGATCACGGGCAGATGGGCAGACACGGTGTCCTCGGACGGACACACACGGACACACACACACACTCGTTCTGGTGGGTCCTAGGCCAGACCGGCCGTCCTTGGCCCCTCCCGCCGCCTTCCCCTCCAGAAGGATGCTGATGAATGAAAACACCTGAGATGCCTCCATCCAGGCGCTCGCTCCCTTCCTTCTTCCCTGGCTGCAGAAGAGGGGCCTCTCCTCGGTAGTTTCACTTTACAGAGCAAACCCCCCCGGGCTTTGATATCGCCTCCACCCACCCATATTGCAGCCAGCCTGAAGCAGGAGGACGTTCTTTCCTGGCAGAGGCCATGATCGCACGTACCCCCCAACCCACCAAAAAAACCCCTGGAATCTCCCAGAACCCCCGCACCCTGGGGAACTTTCCTTGAAAGACTGGCAGGAAAGAGGGTTGGCCGAGGAGGGCCATGATTTCCCTGTGATTACGGGGGATGCTCTGGGGGAGGGGGTCCCCAAGTCCTTCCAACAGCTGGCCCTTTAAACGCGCCTCCTCCGAGCGTGGAACAAAGGCGCCGCCCGCGGGGGCCGGGCTGGCGCACGCCCCCGGCGCCGGCGCCACAGATCGGGTGAGAGCCGGCTGGCAGGAGGCTGGCGCGGGCTTACCTTGCGGGTCGCCAGGCGGGCGGGCGGGCAGCGCGCGTCCTGCCCCACTCGCACTACACGCTGCAGTTGGCCCCGCTCTGTTTTTCTGGGACTCGGCGCTGACTTCACCGACACTCCGCAGCGGGCCAATGGGCTGCGGCGGCCGCCCCCTCATTAGCATGCATCTGGAACCGTCCACTCCGGCTGCGCTCTGGCAGCGGGCGGTGCCAGGGGGCGGTGCCGAGCCGGGCAGTGACAGGAAGGGGCGTGTGAGCCAATAGGAGGCGAGGTAGCGCTCGCCGCCCCTCCCCGCGGTATTGTCAGCGCAGAGCGCGGGCCCGCGGATCCCCGGCCCGTAACGCGCGCAGGGGACCAGTAACCCTTTCTGTGGTGGCCGACTGCGGGCTAGTCTGGAGGTTGGCGCAGCGCGCCCTCTGGCCGTTCAGAAAGATCGCCCACGGGAAGCTGGAAAGGACCCTTGGGCAAAAAATAACATCGGTCATGTATGTTACTTAAGCATATATGTTTCTTGACCGTATATGTTACTTAACACCTACGCCCCAGTTTGCTCATCTGCAAAATGGTATAATAGTAGGATGTAGTAAAGATTAATATAATTAACCTACGTAAAGCGTTTAGGTCGTTATCTGTCTGTAGCGCTATGTAAACGTTTGCTACTATAATTATACTCTATACCAGCCAGTGTGCTTAATGCTTCCTGGATATTTTCTCATTTGATCCTCATAGCCTTCAGAGGCACTGGTATTAAACCCTATTTTTCCAAGCAGGAAAACTGAGGTGTGGTTTAAGTGGCTTTCTCGAGGTTACATGGAAAGCGCTGCAATCATGACTTGAACCCAGGCTCTGAACGTTCATTCATGCTGCACACATTTATTCAGGGGCTGCATGGCAGGCATGTGTTAGGCTCTTGGATCACTGAAGAAAAAACAAGCAGGCAAGGGCCCTCCCCTCATGAAGTTTCTTATTTAGTCAGGCAGACAGGCAGATCAATAAGTGAATAAATAACTAAGATCGCCTGCAATGTGAAAAGTAGAGTGGATAAAATAAAACAGGGTAATGTGCGAGGGGAGAGAAGAGTACTTGACTAGATTGAATTTTGAGCTAACCATTGTGCGATACCATCCTGACCTCCTCCAGTCCCCTGCTGTGTTTCAGAAAAGGAATCAGAGAGGGAAAGCTGCTTGCCCAAGGTCACAGGGCCAGCAAATAGCTGGCCTGGAAATTGATCCCTTTGTGCCTAGCTTCTCACATCCCTGGGACATCCCGGTCATCCTTGGCCTGAACAGAACTGACTTTGGTCAGCTGCCCTTGGCAAAATTCTTCAGCCAGAGCACGTTCCCAGTTAATAGTCTGTGTGTGGCACGGTAAAGACAGGCCTTGATGACTGAAGAGGGTGATGGGAAACCCATCTGCTAATGTTCTTAGATGTCAGGTAACAGTGACAAGCCTTTTGTGAGCATCTGCTGTCCTCTTCTGTGTAAAGAAAAATAAAATTTTAGAAAACTCCTAACCACCTGGGAGCTTACTCTACAACTAAGGAGACAGGACACCACTAGAAAACTATTCAATCTGGGGAACCCCCAGCCCAGGCCTCTCTCCACTTGCACGTCTTCCCGCTGCTTTGCAAAGAACACTGCACTAGGAATCATGCTTCCCAGACTCTGCTATTAACTTACTCCATGATCTAGGCGAGACAGTTCCTTCTGGATCTGTAAAGGAATAAAAAGGCTTTTCTTGAGCACGTTTAGTCTGCTGTGTGCTATTCTGTACTTGCGCTAAGAGCTTTACCTGCATTAACTCACTGACACCCCACAACAAGCCCAGGAGAGATACTATCATTACCTTGAGGTTGTCCACACAGGAGGAAAATAACAGGTAGAGAAACTAAGTAAGCTGCCTACCCAGCAAATTCAGAACAACGCCATTTAGAGTAAAAAAAAAAATCAAAACAATTCAAATATTCAATTAAATGGATTGGATAAAAAAATTACAGTATAACCACATGATGTCATGCCAATAGTTATGCAAAATGAAAGAGTAAAGTGACACCTGTTAACACATAAAGATGCTCATAGTATATTGCTGAATGGAAAAGTAGGTTAAAAACAAGTTTTATACTGCAATCCTATTAAAACAATTTCTAATAGTTCTAATGAGATCATGAGTATTTTTGCTCATCTATATTTTTCTGTTTTTTAAAAACATCTATCAAATTGTTCAATGATAAGAAAACAAAATAATTTTATTTTTAAAAAATGTATTTAAAACTAAATAATTTTAAAATGAAAAACCAGACTCTACCCATGGACATTTGATCTACAGGCAAGGCCATCTCTATAAGTGAGAAACTGCTTCAAGGAATCTTAAATGAGGCCGAAGTCTTCTCATCATCCCCCAGATGTCGAACTCCCGTGCTGGTTCCAGTCTGTGTGAGTGTTGCATTTCTCACTGTAAAGCCTGACATTATCACTAGAGTTTGTGAGCTAAATGGGAAAATACTGGAAGAACAGGAAGGAAGGAAAGAGGGAAAAACAGGAAATTCCTACTATCCTTCAAGACTCATCTCAAATGTCTTCAAGAAGTATTCAGAATCAAGGTCTAATAACTTTAACACTGAAATCAACCCAAGAAATCACCAGAGCTCATTGTTCAATTCATTATGTCCAGTCACTCACTGTTGTGTCTGAGTAGCATCCCCTAAGCTAGACACCGGTGACACTCGGCTCCTTGTCTCCCAAAGGCAACCCTTGATGAAGCAGATGCTCAGGGGGGGCCCAGGTCCATGGAGATGCAACCTGTGCTGGGAAGGGTCCCTCCCATGTTCTGCTCTCACCACCTTGAAATTCTTCATATTTGAACAAGGAGCCCCGCAATTTCATTTTGCACTGACCCTGTAAATTATGTGGGCTTGTCATAGGGAGGAGAAACACCAAGTTCTTATCAGTGCATCCAGTGACCAAGCCTGGAGTAAAGCTCAGGGTTCTCTGGTCTCCATCCCAATCATTCTCTTATATCACATGGTTTGTTCCCAGTTCCCCAGGGTGTGAGTTCTCCTGCTTTCCAGTCCCACAAGCACTTCATTCATTCCTCTCTCGTGGAATTTGCCATATTTGGCAGGAGCTCATATATATATGTATAGTCTTATTCCTCATCCTCTCTCCCTACCAGACTGTAAATTCCATGAGGTCCTGTCTTGTGTCTGCTTGCCTCAAACAGTGCTTAGCAGTGTGCTCTACACACTGTTAAAAATCTGCTTAAATGTGATTTAACCTTATTAGTAAACCCTTGTTTTCTCTACATGTGCATCAGATTATTCCCAGCAGTCTTTTTGCTGTTTCAGAGAAACAAAAATATCAGGAGAGTCGATCATACAAACCAGGATCATAAACATGCAGGAGGAAGCAGCCCACAGATAGTCTATGAGTGTGAAGAATTAGAAGAGAGAGCAGGAGAAAAAGCGAATCTATACTCTTGTGCTGTATAGATTACTGAGGACACAGAACTGATTTGAACATTGTGGAATGCCAGATCAAGAATTCTACGTTCTCCAGAGGTCAATGCTGGGAGCGGTGCTTTAGGGAAGTTTGGCGAGATGGGTGGATGTTGGTCAGAAGTTTATGGGGCCAGGAAGAAATGAGAGGAGCTGTGGGGTTCACTCTGCGTGGGAAGCAGGGCCAAGATGAGTGTAAATCTGTAACCCACAGAGTCCAGTCACAGGCCTCTGTTCATCGATCTAAAAACACTTGTGATGTAGGTTTGTGTACATAAACATGTGTACATAATAGGATCACATTTCTATACAATTGCATTGTATTTGACGAAGTATGTAAGGTTTCACTTTGAGATTGCTTTATGCTATTAAATAGTCAAAATAAGACATTTAATAAGAACTGGGTAGACCTTTGAGAGAAATGAGAAGTACATAATGTATTTCTCTCCACTTCTACTGTGTTAATAGAATGGCCTGCCCTAGGTCAGGGGTTTGGGAGGGTTACAAGAGGAGAGGGGCATCTGAAGGCAGCTGTGGAGTCAGGGAGTCATCAATTAGAATATGCTGAGTTTACTTTAGAAGACTTACTACTCTGAAATAAGTTAGTTGTTGAAGTGTTTACCTGAAAAAAAGCAATCGTTTTTAGGGTTAGCAATAAAAGCCAGGAAGAAGGAATAAGCAGGGAGAGAGGAAGAAAAAGAGGGTGGTGAAGGAAAAGGGGATGGATGTCAAGAGAGGAAGAGAAATCATTAAATGGCCTGAAGAAAAAAAAATACAACTTCAGAAATAGGGCAACTAGCTTCACTAAACAAATGTAACCTTAGTAAGATTTTTAAAAATCAACAACAATGGTGTTAAGGGAATAACTGACATTCTGGAAGTTGCTGTAAGCTTTGTCAGAGGTGATTGGAAGAGTTCACTGAGGAAACTCATTAAACGGGGCCACGTTGAGTCACATGGATGCCCCGGGAAAGTTAATAACAGTTTGTCAGCATTTACCAAGAGTTGCTGCACAGTGTGGGGAAAGGGCAGAAGGGGAGATGGCAGTAGTGCCCATCATATAACAGCCCCTTCTCCACCACCTCTGCATGTCTGTCCTGCCCCCACGTTTGCTTGCCCAACTCCTACACCAGTCTCCTAAGACTTCGCTTACCTTGACCTGCTTCCATGGATGGCAGTATGGTGACCATCCCTCGTCACTGTGCTGTGCTCCTCAGGGAGCGTGCTGCCTGCTCTCCCAGCTGCCTGAACCAAGCGATTCACCAGGCACGTCTGGCTGTCTGTGAGAGGAAGTCTAGGAAAGTCCTATTTCCAGGGCTGTTGGAGCCCTCTTAAAACTGGCAATCTAGACTGTATTTGTGCAGCCAGCCTGTTTGTTTGGTTCTGTCTGTAAGAAGGGTAAACTGAAGGAACCAGGTCCTACGGCCAAGTGAGTGAAGGCAACTGGAGCTTGTGGAAGAGAGAAGTGGACAGAGATACCTCTCTTTTCCCCCTTACGCCAAAAGAACTGGGGGCTTTTTTATTTGACCTTGATTAGAAATACAGCAGAACCAGACAGTTTGCTAGAGTCAGGCTCCCAGAATCTGCTGCAGCCCAGCTTACCACCTCCAAAGAAGGAGGGTCATTCATGGTGAACCTGCCAACAGGAGGAGAGTGAAGACCCCTGAGGGGTGAGTGGCAGCCCCTTCGTTCAACTCACTGTGACCCTTGGACAAGGCTTAATGGTGTTAAACAATGTGATTCTACCAGTTGGTGTGCAAACCATAGGCTGCTCCATTCTTTGGTTCCAGACTGAATACACTACACCTGGACTAGGGCTCTGAACAGCTAGGTAGTCCATCAGGGTGGGAGCAGAGCCCTGGGCTTGTGGGGAGACAACCCTCAAATTATTCAGTTAACCAGTTTCATAGGTCTGTTCCAGGTCCTCTAGTCGGTACTGGGGAACCAGAGAACAAAGACAGGACCTTATCTTCAAGATGCTCAGTCTAGTGGGAGAGGCAAATAAAAGTACATAGGCAATGACAAGACAGTGTGATAGACACACTGTTTTAAAAAAATTTGAGGTATAATTCACATACCAGGATATTCACTCTCTTAAAGTGTCCAAGGCCAGTGGTTATTAGTATATTCATAAGGTTGTGCAACCATCTCCAGAAACTAATTCCAGAACATTTTCATCACTGTTAAAAGTAAAGCTATACCTATTAGCAGTCAACCCCCATTTCCCCTTTTCTCCACTGGAATCATATCTGTCTGTATAGATTTGCCTATTCTGGGCATCTTATATCAGTGGAATCATACCATATATGGCCTTTTATGTCTAGCTTCTTTTACTTGGCACACTGTTTTCAATGTTCATCCTTGCCGTAGTATGCATCAGTATTTTGTTCCTTTTTAGGATGAAATAACATTCCACTGGATATATTATCACAATTTGTTTATCCCTTTATCAGTTGATTCCACTTTGAGGATATTATAAATAATGCTGCTATGAACATTCATGTACCAGGGTTTTTTTTTATCCTCACCCAAGGACATGCTAGAGAGAGGGGAAGAGAGGGAGTGAGAGAGGGAGAGAAACATTGATGTGAGAGAGAGAAACATTGATCCTGTATGTGCCCCAATCAAGGACAGAACCCACAACCAGGCATGTGCCCTGACCAGGAATCAAACCCACGACCTTTCAGTTCACAGGATGAATCTCCAACCCACTTAGCCACACCAACTAGGGCAATTCATGTACAAGTTTTTATGTGGACACATGTTTTCAATTCTCTTGGGTAAGTAATGGAATCATAAGCCATATGGTATGTGAAACTCCAAGTTCAACTTTTTGAGGAGCTGCCAGACTAGCCTGAGTTCAGTTTCTATTATTTTTAATGGCCGAGGCCAATACACCTTGCTGAATGAAAAGCATAGGCCACTTTATTTATTTAGGTGTGTATTATTACTTTATATATTTTTATAAGAACTTTCTGAGGATAAGTATACTACTAATCATTTTAGACAATTTTCAAAATACAAAAATGTTTAAAGGGGAACCAGTTAAAATCATCTATATCCCTATTGCCCAAAGCTACCACTATTCCCATTTGGCATACTTTTTTCCTTTTAATCCTTTTTTTTCTCTGTATACTTTTAAAAAGCGATGTCATATTGTATGCTTAGTTTTACAATCTGCCTGTCTCTCTGATGGTTATATTGTAAGTAGTTCACCATTCACTGTTTTATAAATTAGTCTTTATTTTATGTTTTCTTTTTTTAAATGTTATCTTTATTTTTCTTGCTTTTGAAGAGGGGGCTAAGGTAAGAGAGAGAGAGAGAGATTGATTTGAGGGAAAGCGGAAGAACATACCAAGGAGAATACATGAGAAGAGAAAGGAAAGAGAGCAGGAACAACCCTTGTTTGCTTTCTTATATGTCCATATTTTATCCTGCCTGGCTGCAGACAAGGTTTAAGGCACCGCTGTCTTTGTGGCCTGAGAACAGCTCTCCAGTCTCTTTTGTTGGTGGCTGCAGTGGCTGCAGAGGCTGCTGCTGTTTCCATGTGCCTGGGACGCTGAGGCTGAGCCAGAGACAGCTTCTGCAGACTGCAGTGCAAGACGGCCAATTTGCAATCTTAGCAAAATCAATCTATTGGAAACTACTGAGGCACAAATAGTTCATGCACTTTGAGGCAGATCTGCCAAATGAGATAAACAGGGCTCAACCACCAGGGAAAGTCAATGATGCAAAAATGCATTTCAGCCTAGCGTTATTTCCTCCTGGGATATCCACAACATCACATTCTATTGTTTTGATGCTTCTGTGGCAATTCTGGTTTAAGCTTCTGTAGGCCAGGCTGGGAGAACTCCCGCATCCAGGGTTTCATGTGTCCAGGGGTTGATTTTTTTTAAAAAGGCCACAATTTGGTGGCTGTCACACAGAGGCCTGGGCAGCCACATGTGTGAGAAGTGAGGACTTTCAGTTTTATAAACAAATGCTAACCTCTGTGTTTCTAAACCACCCTGTATAACAAATGATAATTAGCAAGGAACATAATGGTGAACTTTCCAAGATAGAAAATCACAGAAGTATTATGTCATTAATTCACATTTATAACACATAAAATATAGAGTCATGTTTTAATATCCTATCATTTTTGTGCCACTCAGTTGATTTTCTTAAATATTCTACTAGAAAAATTTGATTGCTGTGAAAAACATAAGAAACCATTGATAAGCAAAGAATTTTAATCATCTCTATTAAATTTTATTTCTATTTTTCCAAATTCCTCTCCATGAAGGATTATTATTATTATTGTTATATATATTTTTAAAAGATTTTATTTATTTATTTTTTAGAGAGAGGGGAAGGGATGGAGAAAGAGTGGGAGAGAACCATCCATGTGTGGTTGCCTCTCAAGTGCCCCCTACTAAGGACCTGGCCCGAAACCCAGGCATATGCCCTGACAGGGAATCGAACCAGTGACCCTTTGGTTTGCAGGCCCGTGCTCAATCCACTGAGCCACACCAGCCAGGGCATTATTATTATATTTTTTAGAGAGAGGGGAAAGGAGGGAGAAAGAGAGGGGGAGAAACATTGATGTGAGAGAAACATTGATTGCCTCTGGTATGCGTCCCAACCCGGGGACCAACCCCATAACTCAGGCATGTGCCCTGACTGGGAATTGAACCAATGACCTTTCACTTTGCAAAACAATGCCCAACCACCTGAGCCTCACTGGTCAGGGCCATGGAGAATATTTTTAAAAATGAGACCATGTAATACATGCTGTTCTATAACCTATATAACCTATTTAAAAATTTTTATATGTTGAAGCTGTTCATTCTAATCAGGTCTTTCCCACAGTGTCATGACGTTGCCTGGGAGGGTCAGGCCTCCATAGTCTGTTTGGAAGGCCACTGGGTCCTTGGGAGGCCTGGCTATAAGAGTTTGGGTCAAGGAAGTAGGGAAGGGACTAGAACACAAAGTCTGATCCCAGCTAGGGGGTATCCTGCAGGAACTGGGGCCCAAGTAAGGAGCTAAGTTAGATAGGCCTGGCCTGTCAGCCAGCTCCAAGGCAACCATTAGAGATAAACGGCAGCCCAAGGGTGGCTAGAAAACCAAGGGCACAGGCTAAGACCCAAGGTCCAGTCTGACCAAGGAGGCTCAGAGTGAGGCCGTTCCAGGGTCTGGGAGAACATGTGGGTAATCCAAAGCAGTTAACTCTCTCCTCAAGAACAAGGAATGGATCTGTTTGGGCCAGGCCTGGTTCTCAGCAGAGTGGAAATTCAGTAAGTACTTGTTAAATAAAGGAATGATGGCCCTGCTCCTTCCTAATCATGCTTCTGATCTTAGCTTAGATACTCTCTCCTCTGGAGAACAGCCAGAAAAGGGAACATCAGTCCAGACTAAGGCAATGGCCTTAGGATGGTCATAGAGTCAAATGCCAGATGTGTGAGAAGAGACCAGAGGGTTTGCAAATGTGGCTGTAGTTTTAGGCAGAAAGCTAAAGACGTTAACTAGGGCCAGAGTGCAGTGGCCTTGAAAGCTAAGCTTGTGATTTTGCATTTTGCCTGGTAGCCAGTGAGAAATCAACAAAGGTTTTAAACAGGGCAGTGGTGAGAGGGAGGTGACATGTAAGGACAGCCTGTCTGGTGGCAGCAGCAGGATGAACTACAAACGACAAAGGCCAGAGGCAGAGCATCCAGTAGAGAGTGTATTCTCATTGCGCTGGTGTGAGGTAATAAGGGCTGGGACTAGGGGGGTGACCATGAGGAACGATAAGAAAGAGACATTTCATTTACCTACTCATTCATTCATTCAACAAATACTTATTAAGCACTGAGAGCCAGGAGCTGTGCTCGATCTGGACACCAAACTCATAAAGGTAGATGTGGCGAGATTTGTCTTTCACTGGGATACAAGGTCCTAAGCAGAGGTAACCAAAGATGACTCCCTAGATAACGGGGATCATGACAGTGTCATTAACAGAATAGAGAAGTCAGGATGAGGACCTAGTTTGGGCATCTAAGAAATAATTCTGGACTTTTTTTAGGTCACCATAGGACAGACAGATGGAATGATTTGGCAGGCAGGTGGGAATGTAGGATTCGAGCTGGAGAGGAATGTCAAGGCAGGAGATGGAGACACAGGTACCTCTGCAAGGAGAGGGGCTTCACACCCACAGGGGTGCTGTGACTTAGGAAGGTCTGAGCCAGCCTGACTGAGTGCCTGCCCAAGCTGAGAGCAGAGAAAGAAAACAATATAGATTGGTGCAAAGCTGCTGCCTCTTTCCTGTGACTCCCGGCACGGCGGCCCCATCACACACACTGACGTGACTTTCCAAAAGTTGCTTATTTAAAGCCCCAAATCTGACTCCTGTTTCACCTCTAGCTTGGATAGTGCTCTTCACTCTCACAGCTAGGAAAGGGTGTAGTGCAGGCAGATGGTAAGCTGTGAACAGAAATAAACTCTCTTCACATGTAGCAAGTGTATTTATATCCAATCCTATAATATCACTGCAGGCATAATTATAGCCAATCCCATAATTGCGTTGCGGGTATCAGGCACCAAAAACCAACAACCAAATGTGCCGTGGAGACCACGAAGATACAGCTGTTGGGACAGGGAGCTACAGGGCCAGCCACTGCCCCTGCAAGGTGACTGGGCGACACGGGGCAGGACTGTCTGCAGCTTGACGGCTCTGCCAGCAGAGGCCGGAGGGCGGTAGATGATGACTTCGTGAGATACACAGCTCAAACTCCTGTTTCACTTATGCAGCGTGCTTTCAATCTTTTTTAAAAATTATAAAATCAATACTTATTCACTGTGTAAGGTTTAGGAAATACGGAAAATTGTCCATAATCCTACAATCTGAGAATAGCCTTATTAGAGCGTATTACGCTAAGTGAGATAAGTCAGACAGAGAAAGACAAAGACCAATGATTTCCCTTTTATGTGGAACCTAATGAACAAAATAAATGAACAAATAAAACAGAAACAAACTCCTAGGTACAGAGAACAAACTGATGATTGCCAGGTGCGGGGGTGCGGAGGGGGGAGGGTAAAAGAAAGGTAGATTGCCAGTTATAGAGACAGGCAAGGGGCTGCTCAGTCTGTGGAGTAGCCACTTTCTGTCTCACTGTTGCACTAATAAACTTTCTTTCACTTCAAATGCCAAAGGGGAAAAAAAATACAAACAATCACGGGGATGTAAAGTACAGCATAGGGAATATAGTCGATAATATTATAATGACCCTGTATGGTACTAACTTACCAGGGTAACGACTTTGTAAGAGATATAAATGTCTAATCACTATGCTGTACACCTGAAACTAATATAATATTGTATGTTAACTTTAACTAAAAAATAAATAAATATAAATTGTTGCCCCCAAAATAACAGTTAACTTTTTTGTATCTGTCATTGCAGTATTCTGCATGTGTGTATATAGATAGATAGATGAATGTCATACTATAAATAACAAGTTATATCTTGCTTTTCTCATTTAATATTAGGAGTACTTATATCATAAAGATGTGATCTAAAGTATTATTTTAAAACTTTCCATTGTGGTATATGAAATCTACATAGCATAAAATGAATAAAGCAGAGCTTCAACATATTGAGAAATACTAATTCTTGCCCTGGCCAGGTGGCACAGTTGGTGGGAGCATCGTCCTGTGCACCAAAAAGTGCAGGTTTGGTTCCCAGTCAGGACACGTACCTAGGCTGTGGGCTCCATCCCCAGCTGGAGCGTGTACGGGGGGCAACCAATCACTGCTTCTCATGTCAATGTCTGTCTGTCTGTCTGTCTGTCTCTCGTGCACGCTCTTTCTCTCTCAAATCAATAAAAAAAGAATATCCTTAGATGAGGATTAAAAAAAGAAATACTAATCCTTAATATAAGAGTAATTAAAAAGGTAATTTGCTGAGTAGGAAATATAATTCAATTTTCAAGAAGTAAAAGACCCAAAACAGTATTACATACTGTTAATGTCATAGGACCTGTAAAAAAGTACAGAAAAACGGACGGGAGGAATTTTCTGTGGGGAGGGTATAAAAGAGTGTTGCTTTCTATATTTTGTATATCTTTAAAAAATTATCTAAGTCAAATATGGCAGTATCTTAAGACAAATTTGCATGGTGAATCAATGTGTGTTCATTATATTCTCTGTATTTTTCTGCATGTTTGAAATATACATTATCATTTTTTAAATTGATAGGCTTTATTTTTCAGAGCAGTTTTGGGTTTATAGTAAAGTGGAATAGAAAGCACAGGAAGCTCTCACTCACCAAGCACACCCCCCTCCAAACACACATGCACCGGCCCTGGCACACAATTTCCCTGTTATTAACATCTTGCCTTAGCGTGGCACATTCATCACAATGGGACCAATATTAATACATTACTATTAACCAGAGTTCATAGTTTACATTAGCGTTCACTCTTTGTGTCGTATACTCTGTGGGTTTAGACACCTGTATGATGACATGTCTAATCTAGGAGACAGTTTCACTGCCCTAAAAATTACCTGTGTTCCACCTATGCCTTCCTCACATCTTCCTCCCTCCACCCAAACTCCTGGCAACTGCCAATCTTTTTACTGTCTCCATAGTTTTGCATTTTCCAGAATGTCATGTAGAATTGGAATCATATAGTATGTAGCCTTTGCAGATAGGCTTCTGAGTGAATCCTTTTTTTAAAATATATTTTATTGATTATGCTATTACAGTTGTCCCATTTTCCCCCTTCACTCCCCTCCACCCTGCCCACCCCCTCCCACCCACCTTCCCCCCCTTTAGTTCATGTCCATGGGTCATAAGTTCTTTCGCTTCTACATTTTCCATACTATTCTTGCCCTCTCCCTGTCTATTTTCTACCTACCATTTATGCTACTTATTCTCTGTACCTTTTCCCCCTCTCTCCTCCTCTCACTCCCCTGTTGCTAACCCTCCATGTGATCTCCATTTCTGTGGTTCTGTTCCTGTTCTAGTTGTTTGCTTAGTTTGCTTTTGTTTTAGGTGTGGTTGCTACTGTGATTTTGATGTCTTTTTTCACTGTTCATATTTTTTATCTTCTTTTTCTTAGATAAGTCCCTTTAACATTTCATATAATAAGGGCTTGGTGATGATGAACTCCTTTAACTTGGCCTTATCTGAGAAGCACTTTATCTGCCCTTCCATTCTAAATGAAAGCTTAGCTGGATAGAGCAATCTTGGATGTAGGTCCTTGCCTTTCATGACTTGGAATACTTATTTCCCGCCACTTCTTGCCTGCAAGGTCTCTTTTGAGAAATCAGCTGACAGTCTGATGGGAACTCCTTTGTAGGTAACTGTCCCCCTTATCTCTTGCTGCTTCTAGAATTCTCTCTTTCATTTTTACTTTGGGTAATGTAATTATGATGTACCTTGGTGTGTTCCTCCTTGGGTCCAACATCTTTGGGACTCTCTGAGCTTCCTGGACTTCCTGGAAGTCTATTTCCCTTGCCAGATTGGTGAAGTTCTCCTTTATTATTTGTTCAAATAACTTTTCCATTTGTTGTTTTTCCTCTTCCCCTTTTGGTATCTCTATAATTCAGATGTTGGAACATTTATAGATGTCCTGGAGGTCCCTAAGCCTCTCCTCATTTTTTTTAATTCTTGTTTCTTCATTCTTTCCTGTTTGGTTGTTCCTTTCTTCCTTCTGATCTATTCCATTGATTTGAAACCCAGTTTTCTTTCCATCACTATTGGTTCCGTGTGCATTTTTCTTCATTTCACTTATTATAGCCTTTACTTGTTCATCTATTTTGCAAACAAAATCAACCAATTCTGTGAGCATCTTGATCACCAGTGCTTTGAACTCTGCATCTGATAGGTTGGCAATCTCTCATTTGCTTAAAAGTACTGGCCAAGGGGCTTTTAATTCTGTTTGAGCCATCTTTCCCCCCACCCTCTTTGGTCTGGTTGCACCTGTTGTGTATGAGGGGCAGAGCCTTAGGTGTTCACCAGGGCAGGGTACTCCAGTTGCTGGGTTGTCATGCTGTATGTGGGAGCGGGGTCCGAAAAGGAACAATGGTGCCTTCTCCACTCTCTCTAGGACTTCAGTCCCCTTTGCCACTTCCCACAAGCAGATTGGGCCCTTCGGGTGCTGGCTCCCAGGCGGGTGGGCTTGTGTACTTTCTGGACTCTGTGGGTCTCCCCAAGGAGCTCTCCTGTGAGGCTGGAAGATTCTCCTGGCCTCAACCCCCACAGGTGTTTTCAATCGGTGCTTTTAGGCTTTGTTTCCTGGCGCTGGGTCCCTGGGCTGCGAGGTCTGTGTTGCTGCCCGTTTTCACCTAGTTTATCTGCGTGCGAATGTGTGACTGCGGACAGCCAGCTGCCTTGTGCCCCTCACTGGGTCTGCATGTTGCCTCCCATGCCCAGGGTCTGACACTGGGTCCGTCAGCTGCCCCTGGGCTTCTGGGGTCCGCCAACTGCCGTCTGCGCCCTGTGTGCCCACGTCTGCCAGCCACCGCTTTTTCCTGCCAGGACCTCTTGACCCCTCTCCTTAGGCCTCCAACTCCACCCATCCTTACCGGTCTGGATGAATGGTTGTCAGACTTCTGTTCAGTTCATTTCTCTCTGTTCTGGTTGTTTTTTTGTTTCTAAATTTTTGTTGTCCTTAGTTTTGGTTGTGCAAGGAGGCACAGTGCATCTACCTATGCCTCCATCTTGGCCAGAAGTCTGAATGAATCATTTTTAAATCAACCATTTAACAAAGAAAACAAAAACCACCAGGAATTTCACTATTTTGATATAATCATTACTGACCATGCATACAATATATCTTCTCTCATGTAAATGGCATTGTAGTGTGCAAAATACTGTGTTACCTTTCTTTTCACTTCACAAGCCATATATTATGAAACTAGTGTGGTTCAAAAAAATTTTAAGGCCTTCAAGAATGTTTTGTGGTATAGAATATTATATCAGTGAGTTAACAAATAGTTAAATATTATTGGACATTTAGGCTGTTTTCACCTGAGGCAGGAATTTTTTCTGGCCCCTTTTCAGTTAAAAAAGGCCCTTGAAGTCTCCATAGAATCAGAAACAGTCAGCCTTCCAGATATGTGGGACCTGGACAACATGCTTTACATTAACTGTGAGTCCCCTACTGTCAAAGACAACATTTACCTACTTTCCTCGCTCATTACCAACACAGCAGGTGTGTGGGGACATGGAGGCAATGGATCTGACTGCCCTGATCAGGTGATGCCAGGGTCCTCTCTGAGGAAATCCCCAAATCTCAGAGAGGACTGACTTCTTTAAGAGCATGGACTGCTCACTAGGAACCTGAGAAAGAGATCAGGGAGCCCTGTTTTGCAGAGCAGAGCTAGATGGGCTCCGTGGAGAACTGGGACTCCGGGACTGGTTGGGAACAGAGGGCAGGGGGCATGTCTGCAGAGAAACAGTGAGAACCTGCCCACCACCCTGTGATCAAGGCCAAGAGCAACTGGAGTTTTGTGTAGGCGGAGGAAGTGCTCAGACTCCCCTGAGAACATTTTCCTTTCTTCAGTCAGTATAATCATATTGGTTGAGAACCTGCGGTCTGGTATGGGACTTCTGGTTCAAATCCCAACTCAGCTACTCTCAGGCTATTTGACTTTTGGCAAGTAGCTCAGCCATGATGGTTTCAGCCCCAAAGAAGAATAAAAGAACACCACCTCAAAGAGTTGTCATGAAAGTTAAATGAGATTATATATATAGCAAAGTGCAAGGCAAAGTGCCTGGCGCTTAGTAAGTGCTCAGTAAATGTTGTGGCAACAAGGGCTGAGCATCTGTTCTTTAGAAAAGCAAAGTGAACTGTCAGCAAAAACATGAGATAGCCAAGCCCAGAAGGTCAGCAGGATTCTCACACCAACACTTTCCTTTTAGAGAAAGGCCCAGCACATTTCACAACACCAGGTATGGCCTTGATTTAAGTGGGTGGGGAGCTATGGGAGCAGGAAATAGAAACACCCTATTCAGTAGCACCAAAGGAATTTGGGCTACTTTAATGATTTCTACAAGCTACCTGCCAGTCCATGGGCATTCCCTTGTTTTTATGTTCATTTTCCCATGTAGCCATCTCTAGCTCTTATCTTTTGTTTGGTTGCTAACTCCAGCCATTGCAGTTGGAGTTTCAAATGAACACATGGCCTTTGAACCCACCTGGTGCACACACCCACCCAGTGAGGGTCTGTCCATAACAGCCCTACGTGTTCTTGTCCAATCTGGGAGGCATTCTGGATTCCTCTTTCCTTCAGTCATTTCCAAGCAAACCTGGTCGAGTCCATCTCCAAAGCTGATCTTACATCTCCCCTCGTCCTGCTGTCACCATAGCCACCCTCCTTCACCCCTCACCTAGACTACTGGCCCCTAACTGGCCTCCTTACTTCCACACTTCCATCCCGCAGTCTGTTCTTCCTCAGGAACCAGGGTACCTTGTAAAAAAAGTGAATCAGACCAGGACTGTCTCCCTATCTTAGGTTGAGTTTCCCAGAAGCAGGCCCTGAGACGAGGATTCATGAGCAAGTGTTTTATTTAAAAAGTATCCCCAAGAGAAACCCATAAGGGAACGGGGCGGGGGTGGGGGCAGGGAGCCACACCACAGGGAATCGGAAGTCACCCAGCAAGGAAGAAGCCTGAGAGCCTGGACTGCATCCAGAGTCGTTCCTCCTAAGGATGATGGGCTTCATAGTCCTACTCCACTGGCTGAGTCCTGGGCTAAGGGGGGTTAGGAGGAGCTCTCTGTGCACGCAGGCAGAGAGCTCCAGCGTCCCCAGGGTTGTCCTTGGAACAAAGTTGCAGGAGTTAGTCCTTGTGACATAAGTGCACAGAAGCTAGGGGACTGGCATGCAGAAACCACAACAGGGACCCTTGGCAGAGCGCCAGCAAGGTTCACTCCAATGTCCTCCCTTCTTCCCTTCCACATTTCCTTCATAACGCACTGTGATTTATAAGGAGTTTATACAATTGTCCCTTTATTTGTTTGTCTGTTTTCCTCACAAAAATGAAATCTCCAGGAGAGTAGTGAGAATGTTTGTCCTGTTGGCTTCTGTACCTCAGTGCCTGGAATAGAGATGGCAGGTGTGGGGTCTCCACAGACATTTGCACGCATGGGTAAGTGGACAATGGAACCTTGGTTTGGACACCTTCAGCAAAATGAGGAGCTTCTGTAGGTCATTCTATCAGAAAGCCTAAATGGCGAGTCTGACCAGGGCTGAGCTGTGATCAGATTCTGATTCACATCAGCCAGTCCCCCATCTGGAACAACTCAGGAGATGAGGACATGTTCCATGTCTAAGGTCCCACCTTTCTCTCCTCTAGACTAACCAACCCCAGCTCCTCCAAACATTCCTCACTTGACTTGAATTTTGGAGCCACTGGCATCCGTACTTTCACTAGTCTGATAAAATTCCTCTTACCTACCTACCCACACAATGAATGCATAGCGATCCCTCCCACAGCACCCTGAATACACCCAATCTGGGAAGGTAAACTGGGCCATGCCAGATAAGAATTTAAAGGAGTGAAGCTGAAGATTACCTGCCAGCGCTCCAGAGCCAGCAAACCCAGGTTTAATCCTAGCTCCACTACTGTTAAATGACTAACCCTAAGCAAAATACTTAATTTCTTCATCTGTATAAGCAGAAAAAATAAGAGCACCTACATAACAGAGCTGGTGTGAGGGTCAAATTAAGTAAGACAGCAGATGCAAAGCTCTTAGCGGAATGCCCAGCACATCTTTAAGGACTTGGATCTTCCCCAAACTCTACCTCTGACCTGCTAGCTCTCCATGCCCCCGCAAGCTCCTTTTCCCCAGTCAAAGCTTCCTGCTAGTCCAGCCCCGTCACAGACACCTCCATGCTCCTGCAGGCATGATACAGCTTCCAGGTCCTGTATCCAGATGTTTTCCTGGCCATTATTTCTTCCCACTTTCTCACACTTTCCATGTCAGCATTCTGCTTCTCTAACCTAGTCCTGACTACCCATCCACATACCTACCCCTTCTCCCTTTCTCTTTCACTTGTCCTTCTTGCTCACTTAATTCTTTCTTGCTTTCTGTTTTTCCCCGTTTCTCCTTATATCATGCAAACCAGTAAAGTTATTTTAAAATTTTTCATTTTCTATTCTGCCTCCAACCTTGGTTGCAGATAGCCAAAAGGAGATAACAGTAAGAATGGTAGATAAGCTACAGACTATTTCCATCTACTCCTTTCCACAGACCGAGTGGTAAAAGTCAAGGTTAAAAGGGCAAGGACAGAAGAGAGACAGGAAGTTCTCTTTCCCTCTCACCTATATGTGTGCTTCTCATTCCTTTCTAGCCTGCCATATTAGTGCACTACAGTGAGTGTTGTCTGTCACTATAAGAGAAAGTCTGGTTCCCAGCTTCCATGGAAATGTCTCTAATATTTTGACATTAATAATGAATTTTTTCTAGGCTTTGTGCTATAGCACAAAGGCTATAGCCTTTACTCAATGTGGGGAATTCTCTTCTCTGTCTGGTTTGCTAAGCTTATGTAATATGTCATTGTGGTTATTGGGCTTGTGTCTCTAGGTTGGAGGCAGAGCACTGACAATCAGGGAAGCAGGGTGATAAGAAAGTTGGCTTGGGAGGTATCCTGGGGCTATCAGAAGAAAGAAATCGAGGCCAATTGAGGCCAAGCGAGCAGGCAGGGGATGATGGAGCTTCCTGTCCTGAGGGACGGTCACAGAACTGATAGTTACTCCTCAAACTCTGCTCTTGCGATTCGAAGGCTCTACTGGGACCTTGAGGGTAGCCATGCAAAGCTTGGCTCTAGTTACTGCTCTTTTACTATGTTTATTAATTTAAATAAGCCATTCTGGATTTTCAAGAAGCTTCTTAAACTGGAGCAGATAACTGAAACTTCATCCCTTTTCACGTGAAAGCTTTTGGGACGTGGATCCGATCCCGGTTTTCCATTCCACTCGGCTGCTGTGAAAGCCACTTGTTCTTGCTGTGGGCAGATCAAGCCTCTTTTTCTTGCTGATGGAAATTCAGGAAGGAAACCAAATAATTCCCAGCAGAGACCAGAGTTGACCACAGCACCATCCAAAAGGGCTTTTAAAGATTTCAATCTTGCATGTGAGAACGTTGGCAGCCAAGGGTGGTTACTCGCTCTGCACTGTCAACTAGACAGAAGGCTTGGGAGGAGATGCGGTCTGCCATGTTGACAGGAAATTCTTTTTTGATGGAGAAGGACTTGCAGTGGAAACATTGCTGAGGTGCACTTTAACATTGGAAAATTTCTTTGAAAGTGTTTGTGACGAGCATCCAAAATGAAGTACTGAACACTCAGGCGCAGACATTTCTCAGCCCACCACCCAGCTCACATCGCGGGACTGGTGAAAGGAGGAAGCAACATTCTGACATCAAAATCACCCAGTGTGGCGTCTATTGATTGCTGTTCTAACTCTATTATATGGTGTCTTTGGGGTGTCTGCTTTGTTTTTACCATGATTGATGGAAAATTGGCCAACCTGCCCCTGGAAAACCAAGAGTTGACTGTGTTGCACTTTTTTTAAAGAAGATTTTATTTATTTATTTTTAGGGAAAGGGGATGAGAGGGAGAGAGAAAGGGAGAGAAACATCGGTGTGAAAGAGAAACATCGATTGGTTGACTCTCCCGTGCCCCCAACTGGGGACCAGGCCCACAACCCAGGCATATGCTCTGACAACCTGTGAATCAAACCTGTGACCTTTTGGTAGGCAGAATGATGCCTAACCTACTGAGCTGCACAAGTCAGAGCTGTGCTTCCCTTCTTTATTTAGTTTCGCTCTTAAGAGGGGTAAAGAAAATAAGTGCTAAGCAGCCTGTCATGAAGGGAAAATTTAAACAAACCAGTAACGTGTCAGACAGCTTTGGAATAATCTCAGGGGACAAGTAAATAAAATCTAGGAAGAAAAGTTGAAGGAACTGGCATATCTCAGCCTTAAAAAGAGAAGATGACAGGCTTACACAGTGACTGTTTCTAGTACAGTACGCTAGATTATATGTGCACTCCAAAAACACGGTCGATGTTCAGCTGAGGTGGTGTAGTGGGCAAAAGCCATGGGCTTAGATCAGGAGAACAATGCTCCAGTCCCACCTCTGTCAGCAGGTGACCTTGGCAGTCTCCCTGTCTACCTCGGTTTCCATCCCCGTAAAATTAAAAAGTTGGATAACTTTAGGATTCCCAGGTAAGTCTTCCTGTAAGGCTCACAAAAGAAGAAACGTTCAGACATTTCAAACCACTCCAAAAGTATAGGGCTTTTAAAGCATTACATAATAAATGCATTTATTTAGTGAGCAGAATCGTTCAAACAGGGGACTTGCTAGGAAAAAGAATAATGAAAGAGGCCCTCAGTGGTAAGACTCTGGGAGCCAGTCTGCGAGTAGGACACTCTGGAGGAGGGGCAGTGCCTGCTCCCTCCTGGAGACCTCAGTGCCAGCAGGGCCCCTCCTCCAGTGCTCAGTAAGCACCAGACACACAAAGGCTCTGAGAACACGTCGTAAATTCCCAGGTACCCACCACCCAGCTCCAGGCTTCATCCCTCATGGCTCCCAGATGGAGCAGATGGATTCTGCTCCATCTCTTCGTTTACCAGCTGGCATATTTCTAGAAGGAAAAGTGTCCCCTCGTCAACTACGTGGTTGTCCTGACATTGCTAGGAAAGTCCGCAGAGTAAATGCTGTTTCTCTCCCTTTCTTTACCAGTTTTAAACTAATAAGCTGTTCCCCAGTGTCCTTCAAAAGATGACAAATGGTTTTGTTTTTTGAGTGTGACTACAAACTCATGGGTTTAAATGTATACAAGGAGTTTGAGTTCAATGAAGGTACAATCCTTACTAGTTATCCCATCACTGGTCACTGGGATGGTACAGGCCTTTTGGCCCAGCTCAAGTGGTAGTTGAGGTACTTATGTTTTCTTTTCTTTTTCCAGTTTTATTACAATATAATTGACATATAACATTGCATTAGTTTAAGGTGTGTAATGTAATGTATATCTTGATAGATGTATATTGCGGAGTAATTACTGTGATAAGTTTTAGTTAACATCCTTTGCCTCACAATATTTTTTTCTTGTAATGAGAACTTTTAAGATTTATACTTTTAGCCACTTTCAAATATATACCATGGCACTGGGAATTGTAGTCACTGTGCTGTACCATACAGACCCAGAAACTTATTTCACGGCTTCTGCCCTGGGAAATCAGGAAAAGAGCGCCTACTTCACCTTAAAGTTGGCCCTCAAATCACCCCAAATGGGTATCTAGATTGGACTGATTTCCTGATAACTCCCTTCCTGCCCATTCCCATCCCCACTCCCTGATCCTCAGCTGGGGTGATGTAGTTTCGGGAGGCACCTAGAAGCTGAAAGTCAGGTGTAGGAGAGGGTAACCTACCACCCTAACTCTAGGGGAGCTTAACTGGGTTAGTCCCCCTCTTGGGTTTGGGTGCATCCTGTCACCACCCAGGAGTCCTGGGCCTGGGGCCAGCTTCTGCCCTGCCTGACCCCAGCATGTCCCTGGTACATATGACTCAGATGTCCAGATGGCAGAATGACCAGGGAGAACCTGGTTGCCAGTTCTCAAAAAGGTAGGCTACAGGGTAAGAGAAAGGCTTGGTTGGGAGCATTGGGCAGAGGTGGATATAGCTCCATGAATAGCTTTAAACATTTTAACATATGGTACAAGGAGCAACATTGGCCCTTTTGTAAATGCCAGGGCAGTGTGGTCCTTCTGGCTCAGACATTCCAAGTCAGTGCCTGAAGTGAGAAGATGCAGACTTCACAGTTCAGTCTAGTTCCTTGCCCCAGTTCTTCATTTCCCAGTCATCAGGGAAAACAGACTGCGGCTGGCATTGTTGAATTCTGAGCATGCTTAGAATTTGTTGTGGGGCTGCTGCTCTTCATTTAAAGTTGGTGGAAAGGTGCAGTTTGGGGGAGCGTGGTGGGAGCTTGTGCAAACCTCAGAGGGATCCTGGTAGCTGGGGTGACACTGACCACTTGGTTAAAGCTGATTAATTATGGCGCACACACCCCACCCAAGTGCTCTCGTCTGAGAACTCCGAACAGAGACACACTGGCTGGACGCTTCTGCAACAGTCGCCTGAGAGGTCCCCCGGTGCCAGCTGCCAGGGTGTCTGGAGCCATCCTAAGTCCTTCCTTGCCTAAATCTTCTTTGTAGATCTCCTCATTCAATTAGGTGATATACTCAGTAGCCTTCAAAAAGCTATTTTTTATTAGTTTGAGCTAGCGTAAGGCAGTTTCTTTTACCTTCATGCATGTGCACGCACGTGCGTGCACACACACACACAACCCTTAATGAAAACCATTGTAAGAAGGAGCTCTGGTCCCCTCTGACACCCCCATCCCTGTTATCACATCTTTAAATCATGGGCTTACTAACATCTGCCTATAACCAGAGCTGATGCAGTAAGGTGAAATAAAAATAATGGTCAAAAAATAATAATGCTAATAATAATACCTATCACTCCTTTTGGCACTTTGTATACCAGAAACTGTGTTAAATGCTTTACATAAATTATTTTATTGAATCTAATGCTCAAAACTAGCCCTAGGTTTGTTGGGATGCTATTGACTCTACATAGAGAAATCCTAAACTCATAATAGCCTAAACATAAGGAAGTGAGTTATTTATATGTAATGAGAAGTTCCCAGTCAGGGTAGCTTCAGGGCTGGTCAAATTAGAGGCTTGGTGATGTCATCAGGGACCTGGGTTCCTTCCCTCTCTTTGCTCCGTTCGCTTGGGCCTCCTTGTGACTGCACAGCAGCTGCTCAGTTTCCAGGCATGCAACTGAACATGGCACTGTTTAGCAGAGGGATGATCCCTTCCTTGTGTCTCTTTTTGAAATGCAAGAAAAGCTTTCCTAGAAGCCTCCAGCTGTTCACCCTCCCATCTCTGTGGCCAGGGCTGGGTCATACACTCATGCCTAACCCAACCATTGAGCAGGGAGTAGGATTACTGCCAAGAGTGATTCACCATTGAGTTGAGAGGGGCAAGGTAAAACACTGAAAAGAAAAAAATGAGGTCTTTTCCAGCAAAAAAAGGAGCACACTGTTAGGTTCCTAGCCTAAAAGCATCTGCTTAAAAGCATCTGCTACAGACCTTATCTGATATGTAGGAGAGGTAAAGTGACTTGTCCAAGGAAAAACTACTAGTTAATGGCAGATGTGGGATCTGAACCCAGAATTGTCTCTAGAACCTGCTCTCTTAACCTGTACTCTGGGAGGCCGTTAGTCCTCACTGGATCCTTTTGCCTTTGAGGAATTCAAAGCACTAAGGCTATCCTGGATGTTTCATGAGAACTGGTATGGGAGCTGCCAGCCACCAGATTCAAGAGACCAAGCAACAGAGCAAACCTTATTCAGTTTCTTCCCCCATGGGGAATCTCTTTACTCCATTTAGAGTGAATTTAGAACAATCTAAACTCAGCAAACAGGCTTCACTGCCAGGTCTCTGGCTTTCTACGTGAGCACCACATGTGAATAAACACCCCTTCCTTCCTATGTCCTCCCAGTTTTCCTCTTATTCTCTTATTGCCCCTTTGGGGAATTCCTTTTCCCCAACTTCAGTCATTTGGTTCTGGTGGGAACTTTCAATGATAATGCCAAGGGGCAACATCCAAATAAATAGTTGACAGATAGGAAAGCATAGACGCCACCCAGTCAGAAGGGTCACTGGCAGTGGTGGCAAAGCAGGAGGAGGGCGCTCCTGGCTGGACCAGCAAATGACCAGCTTTCGTTGGTAGATCACGGGGAAGCCCCAGTGCCAGGAAAGGCCAGGTGGCCCTGCAGGGAGAGGGGAGGGAACTCAGGAGGCTTGGGCCAATGGCTATTTACCAATTGGTATGGAAACACTTCATTTTGTGAGTTCTTAATTTTGGATGTTGCATGTATTGGTTCTAGAATGTGTATTTGATCTTTTCTGTATAGATTCCAATTCTTTATTGACACTTTTTATCTTTTCAGATTGGTGTTCTTCTCCTCTATTTTCTTTAACACATTTACAATACTTATTATAAAGTCCTTGTCTACTGACTCAAATATCAGAATCATTTATGGGTCTGGTTCCATTGTCTGCTTTTTCTCTTAATTATTACTCATATTTTCCTGCTCTTTGCAATGTCTTATAATTGTATAAAACAACCTTAGGGTTTGTAGATGATGTTATTTTTGTCAAGTGATGATTCTTTTTTGGTTCTGTTAGCAGATGGCGTGAGGGACTGATCACCTCCAACCAGTCAAGGATTCGGCTGCATTGGGGCTGGACTGCACTTTTATTCGTCCCGGTCCAACCCTGAGTCATCTTATGCCTCGGGGAGCCCACTCAAGCTGTTGGCTGTCAGCCTGACAGGTCTTCTCAACCCTGAAAGCTGGTGGAAGATTCAGTTCTGTTCTTTCATCTCTTGCCCCACAATTTCAAATTTTAGCAAATGTCTTGAGGGCGGATAACCATTGTAAGTCTGACGTGGTCCTCCTCCCTCCAACAGGATTTTGTTTCCCACGTGGTACAAGTCAGCGGGAAATTTCCCTCTGCTGTTAGATTCGTCCAGTCCAGCCTCTCCTGCTCTGCCCCAGAATTCAGCAGATGTCCCATGGGAAAATGGACCATGTGTTTGCAGCACCTCTAGATTCCAATGTTACACTCCTCCAGCTCACATCGATCATCAGAGCCCTACTAGTCTCTCTTTGTCCCCGTAATGACCTTATGCCCAGCCCTGACCAGTGTGGCTCAGTTGGTTGGGCATTATCCTGCAAAGTGAAAGGTCACAGGTTCAATTGCCGGTCAGGACGCATGCCTGGGTTGCAGGTTCAGTCCCAGCCAGAAGCATACAAGAAGCAACCAATTAATGTTTCTCTCTCACACTGATGTTTCTCTCTCACACTGATGTTTCTCTCTCTTTCTTTCTTTCTCCCTCCCTTCCCCTCTCACTAAAAATAAATAATAAAACCTTTATTTTTTTAAAAAAGACCTTATGTCTAAGCCAAACTCTATCCTAGGCCTGCCCCCAGATTTGGCAAACACCCCAGGAAAGAAAATGATCAGAGATTATCAGCTCGTTGATAAAGGGCTCTCTCCTCTCCAGAATTTTAGTTCATTAGTCCTCATTGCTGCCATAACAATCCAATGTCTTTAAAATATGATGGTATAACTTACCCAGGTTTTCTAGTTATTTCAGCAGGAACATTGGGCTGTTGTTACATACCACAGCCTATCCAGGAGAAGTCCTATGAGATTATTGCAAGATGTAACCACAGTACGGTCATGCAGGTGTGACCTGGGATGTCAGGGTATGCAGCATGATACATGGCTGAATGAACCCAGTCCAGCCATGGCCCTCCTCTCTATGTAACTACAGTGAGGACAGGTGGCCCAAGCAGACCGCCCAGAGTCCTTCCACATGGCACTGGGAGCCAAGAATGCTTTTGTATTTGCAGTGGGTGGGAAGTGGGACAAAGCTCTGAGAGTAAGTCTGGAGCTTCCACTGGTTATATCCCATCCTCATGAGGAAGCCAGGCTCCAGTAGGAGGGAATTAAACCCTCACACAGAAAGCAGGGGTGCAGGAGCGTCCAGGGCATGGATGTTGGGGTCCCTGAGTCCTGTCATTCCTGCTTGCCTTGGTAAGCCACGGCTCGCTCTTTTTTTGCCTGAGCTGCTTCCAGCCTCCTGAGAGCCTGAGAGGCTGGGTGAGCGCTCTCTCTCTCTCTCTCTCTCTCTCTCTCTCTCTCTCTCTATATATATATATATATATATATATATATATATATATATATATATCATTCATATATATATGAGTGATAGCAGTTATCATATATATACCCTTGGGCTTTCTGAGATACCCTGTGCATAAAATATATTATCCTTTTCCTCTTAAGCAAGTGGAGATGGTTTATGTTACTCGTAACTCACAGAGTCTTAAATAAGACTGCTCCTTTAGAGGTGGGCAGGTTTAGAAGGGCCTGGTGAAGTTATCTCCCTCATTGCACAGAAGGATAGTGGTACTGCTGAGACCTCCGCTTTGGATCATGAGTCCTCACCCCAAAGAGAGGGGGATGCTTCAGGGTTCTGGACACTCAGCCCACTGTGGGCAGAACTTCAGACTTGCCTAAGAAGCCTGTGGCCAGAGCCGTGCTGTTTCACTGACTCTGGTGGGGAACCTGCGTCCTCAGTCTCGATGATGATATTCATAGGTGGGGGAATGGAAACAGGGAAATTCCTATGTTTACACATTTTATCCACTCCTGGGGCTCCCAACTTGCAGATGGGCCTGAAGTTTACACCGGAGGGTAAACAAGATAGCTATTTGGACATCACACACCACTTTGCCAGTTTCCGTTCTCTTGAATTATTTACCATCTAATTGTCTTCATGGAAACAGAATCTGGAGGCACAGTCAGTGATGTAGCCTTATTTGCGAGTTAGAGAAGGAAAACCAGAGTTTGGAGAAGAAGTACTGGGAGCAGAAACGTCTCACGGCTTTCTGAAGCTCTCCAGCGAAGTGGGTGAAACGGGTGCAGCGACAGACAGAGCCACAGGCTGGAGGCTCTCACGGGCACTACCAGCGCAGTCTCTCCCCTGAGGCCACACTCCCCAGATGGGCAGAGGCCTGGGTTCCTGTCTGGACTTACCCCCTGAGCCTCGATTTCTCGTCTGCAAAAGGCAGGCTGCAAAGCAAGGTGGGATGGAAAAACAAGCTTCTCTTTTGACTTAAAAGATTGTTATCACAAATTTTATTTTCACCGTGTACCAAGAATTTCCCATAGGAATAAAGATTAGTAGCTCTGAAAACAAGAAAAATAGTCTAAAAATAATTCAGGCAGTAAAATAGAAACTTTGGAAAACTTAGAATATAATGACAAATAAAACCCACTAGTAGTCTCACTTCTCAGTAAGAATCACTCATGATATTTTGATACATTTTCTTCCAGACTTTTTTCTAACCATGTCCCTATAATATTATTGGGAAATAGAAATTATACTTCTTTTATAGTCTAGTGTTTTCTATTCAACATTTCGTGGTGAGCCTCTACCCCGTGTCAGTACTCATTTAAAACAAGATTTTTAACGGCTGTTTTCAAATAGTTCACTGTAAAGAGATGTATAATTCAAATATTATTAATTAGGACTCAGGAGGTTCAGTTTGATTTCACACTAAACGCTATGAGGATACTCGGAAGGATGCTGATAATGACACAGTCGTAGACCAGATGAGCAATCCGTCCCTACGACCTGGAAGCAATCCGTTTGTACGAGGGCCATTTCTGCTGCGCACACAGTGAGTCCGCGCTGCTGGCCCTTGAGCTAGAAGTGAGAAAAAGGGAGCCTTGGGTGGGAGGGTGTGTGGGTGGGTGGGCGGTCAAGGTGAGGCGTGTGTGTAGCATGCAGGTGAGGGTGCGGGAGTCGGGAGCAGATCCTAGAAAGTTCATGACCCTCATCACAGAACTTGCTTATAACTGCAACCGTGCTACTCCATAAGCCATCACAGCCAAAAACCATAGGCCACACGCCACCTTTATATTCACATTTCCATACATTTCTCTAAGTGCCCTTTTCCCTTTGACATAGCTGAAATCTAAAGTATGAATATTTTTATTACCTGTGTTTTTTTTCATTTGATTTGCATGAGTTTAGGATAGAGGAAAAGGGACTATGCATCAACACAAAAAGACAGCTCATTCCTAGTTAGGATCCTGGGTACACCACTGATTGAAACGTGATTTGAAATTTGCAGAAAATTGGTCCATTTCCACCAAATACTTTTCGGGACGGGGAATGAAGGAGAGGCAGGCACACAAAGTGTACACAGCCAATGCCTCCCTTTTCCTCTCGGGCAACTAGGGGGAGGGGTTAGGGGTAAGTAAAGGCATGTCAGGGAAAGTTGGAGAAGCATCCACACCTGCTCTTTATATCAGGTGTCTAGAGACTCTCTAAATAATTCAGGTGCGGTTGGCTCCCTCCAGGGGCAGGTGTTGAGGAGAGTTTCCAGACAAGCGTCTCCTCTTGCAAAACTGGAGCAGACCGAGGATCTGATTACTTGAAAAGGGGTCCAGTTAGTAGCTATGACAACCTCCTTCTTCAGCCTTACTTACAGCTTGCCTTGGACTAAGCAGGTACAGGAAGCTCTGGGAAAATACTACTGCTTCTGGTGGTTAAGAGCGTTGATGCCCAGCTGTCTAGGTTCTAATCCAGGTTCCACCCCTTTTAAATGTGTGGCCTTAGGCAATTTACTCAACCTCTCTGATCCTGACTTTGTGTACCTGTAAAATAGGGATAACAATGCCCTCAGACTGGTGTGGCATTAGGCTTTTATTTTAGTGCCTGGTACGTGATCGACATCTCTTAAGAGTGTCCCCACTTGATTTTCTAAGAATAGATGTTTGGACTTTAAATAAAAAAGCAACATCCAGAACTAAGAGAAAGCTATTTCTTAGAGCAGAATAAATAGCCGCAGCTAACAGTTATCGAAGGTTTATCACAAGCTGGATGTTGTGCTAAGTGCATTACCTAAAATCTCACAAAACCCATTTATGGGCAAGTATTATCAAAGTTCAGAGAACCTGAGACTTTCCCCAGGTCAAACAGCTAGTGGGCAGTGGAATCAAGGTCCAAATCCTGTTCTGCCTCTAGTCCCCAAAAAGGCCTGTGTTCTTACCTCTAGGTGAATGGGTCCCTGAAGCCCGTGCCGGCGCTGTCCAGGTGAGCGGGCTGAGGATGCCTCTGGGTTGCCCGGCGCCAGGACGTGAGGGAGGGCCGACCTTCTTAGGTCTATGGGGCCAGGCTGCCCCCTAGTGTTTGAGGAATCTTAGGGCAAGGTGGAATAAAGAGGAGTTGCCTTTCTTCTGAAGTTTGTAGTGAACACTCCTCCCTTCCAGCCTGGAGCAGATCTGCCTGGTTCGGTGCCTTCCTATTGTCCAGAGGGTCTCTCCTGGGAATGAGGGTAAAGTGGGTGGTAAAGATGGGAGGTAAGGAGAAATATGGGGAGTAGAGCAGCAATTCTCAGACAGGTTAAGCTTTGAACCATTGGGTATGGGGAATATCTCTTATTATCAGCACACAGTACTTAATAAGTGCTCATTGAATACAGAATGAAGTTTTCAATCTCATTCTCACTGAAGGGAGTTCTGCCAGTGAGAGTGGTTATGAAGTTACTCATTGACTTTTGCTGGAAGTACTAGCAGAAAAGACATCGTGACGAGTAGCCCACTGTCCACTCCAGCAGATTCCAAGGGCATGTTCATGTTCACAACTAGGTGAGAACCATGACAGAAATAAGGTGGGGTCAGCAAAGACATATGATCATTTTAGGTTGCCACCTTCACACCAGTGTCCCTAATGGCTCTGGGGTCTCAGAGAAGGCCCCCCCGCCCCCGCACCTCCCTAATTCTGCCCAAGTAGTCCACTTCAATAGCAATCAATAGCCACCATATGGAAACAATCTAAGTGTCCATCAATAGCCAAATGAATAAAGAAAATGTGTTATATACATATATAAAGGAATAGTATTCAGCCATAAAAAGAAGGGAATCCTACTATTTGAGACAACATGGATGAACCTGGAGGACATCACACTAAGTGACACATGTCAGCCAGAGACAAATACAATCTCTCTTATATGTGGAATCTCAAACACACATACACAGCAAAACCAAGCTCACAGACAGAGGACAGACTGGTGGCTGCCAGAGGTGGGGGCAGGAGGTGGGTGAAATGGGTGAAGGTGGTCACAAAGCACAAACTCCCAGTTCTGAAACGAGTCAGTCCTGGGAATGTAATGTACGGCGTGGTGGCTATATGTGATAATTCTGTATTGCATCTTTAGAAGCTGCTAAGTGTTGATCTTTAAAGTTTTCATCACAAGAAAAAAATTTATAACTCTGTATGGTGACAGATGTTAATTATACTTATTGTGATATCATTTCACAGTATATACAAATATCAAGTCATTGTGTTGCACACCCAAAACTAATAGAATGGTACATGTCAATTAAACCTCAGTAAAAATGTGCCGATCACTTAGCACCTGCACGAGCATTGCTCCTAGCTGCACTCAGTGGGGAATATAAGGACAGATACACCAGGCAGGTCCCTGCAGCTAACTGTGGTGAACATGGATGGAGCTTCTTTCATGACTTAGGCGTCTAAGCCATTGCCTGGTTCTGTCCTGACAGGTAGGTGTTAGTCCTCTAGTTTTTGACAGTAAGGAAATTGAGCTTCATTTCAGTAAATAGAACTCTGCTAGGTTCACACAGTTCATAGTCGGCCTTGCAGGTCAGTGTGACTCCCAAATGCATGCTCTGTCCACTGTTGTTCCGGCCAATTCTTTGAAACAATAAGATTCCTTTTCTAAAATGCAAGTCCTTCCAAGAGAATCACTCCCACTGAGCCATCAATTTAAAAACAAATGGCTTTTCTCACACTTTGGCTGTTTAGCTTTCTCCAGCCTAATCTCCTACTGGTCCTTGGTTTGTACCCTCTGCTTAGGGCAGGTATACAAGCCACTCTCTCCTCTCCAAAACTACCCTGGAATTTCACCTTTTCTCCATCTCTTACAGAGCAATTTCATTTTCCCCCATCCTACTGCAAAACCTGAATTACAAAACCCATCTGTGATCTCAAGGACATAAAATAACCCTCCAAGAAAATTTACAAGGCCTTATGGGTTATTGTGGCAAATAGTGCCAGCAGCTTACCCAATACTTACCTTTGTTCCTTCTTTATGAAGGGGATCCTGGTTTTTGTTTGGGCAGGACTGTGCTCAGCTGCAAAGCTATATTTCTCAGCCTCCCTTGCAGCTCGAGTGGTCCATGTGGCCACATCAAACAGATCCTTCCCTAACAGCGATGTTTAGGACAATAGATCCACTTCCAGTTCCATGAATCAATTAGGATAATTTCCTTTGTACCCAAATTTCCTCCTCCCTTACCAATCCTACTTCTTGGAGCTCAATGTGCCCAGACCCCTTATAGAGAGGGGAGGCCACTCGCCAGTTCTGGCCAAGCCATTGGTTGGGCCTTCCTGGAAAGTCACGTAGAAGGGGATGTTGGTGCATACGTTTTGCCCAGGGTTCTTTCTCCTCCCTGCTGTCTAGACTGCAGTCCTGATGGTCGGGATGCCACGATTGCACGGAGGAAGGCCTCGGCCTGGGATGAAAGAGCAGAAACCAAGTGGGGCCTGGGTGCCTGATGACATCATGGAGCCATCCCCTCAGCCAACCCGGGACCCCTACCTCCAGACCTCTTTTCCCACGAGACAAAAATGAACTTCTATCATGTCCCTGCCCTCACTGTTCAGATTTTCTGTGACAGGCAACTCAACTCAACTTCTGCATTTACTACAGTGATGGGTTCGGGACAATTTAGTAAGAGTGGAGCCTAGGACTTCTGTTTGCTGGAGGTGGGAGGATAATACATTTTTTTTATCCCACTCCAGCACCCAATCCACAGCATGGACAGGTTGCTGCCGGCAGACATCTGTCCAGGTCTGTGGTCCTCAGAGTGTGGTTCCTGGATTGACTGTGGCAGCTACAGTGGCAACTGGAAATTTATTAGAAATGCAAATTCTGGACCCTATCCCAGATCTAGTGAATCTGTGATCTGTTTAATAAGTGCTACAGGTGGTTTTGAGATTCTAAAGTTTGAAAACCACTGATTTACAGGGATCTACAGAGAGAGCCAGAGCCCTGATCAAACCATGCCTGAACTATACCTCTGGACTTCCTCAGTTATGTAAGCGAATAAATATACTTTCTGTTAAAACTAGTTTGGGGTTTCTGTTACTTGTACCTGAAAACATTTCCACTTCTGCTGCCTTAGGGACACTATCCATACAGGGCACAAAACGCTACCCAGAAATATTTTGTTCCACTTGAGAAGCAGATGTGAGCAGTAATGGTGTCAACACCACCTACCCCTGTGTCAGAAGAGTGTAGATTAACAGATTTAAAGCCTTAGCCAGCAAGCTGTCCAGAGGGTTTGTCTAAATACTCACAGTCTTTCTGTTTGCTTAGAGATTTGAAAATGGATTTCTAATTCAGAAAAGCATACACTGCATGCACTTTATACTGCACTGCAGGGCTCACAGGCAAGTACCTAGAAACCCAGAGTCTTTTGCTTTTCTCCTACCCACTGCTTACCACCTCCCCCACCCATAGGCCTGGTCCTCTCAACCAACCCAAGGTCACCTCTCTTCTTTCAGGCTAAAGATGACATTCACCTGGCTCCCCCTTCTCTTTCCCAGGCCCACCATGGGGTTTCTACTGCTCATACCCTTCTCAGTAGCAGCCGCCCACATACTCCAGGTGCTTACATGTTTGATGAAACCCAGAGCTCTGTCCCTCCCTGCCCAAGTGGAGGGCAAGGCTGGCCTGGTGACCAGATGAAGCTGGCATGGGAAGATCTGGCTCCTGAAAACTGCCTTGTGAGGAACAGAAGGAACTTCTGCTTTCTTGTAAAGTGAAGAGCCAAGTACACAGTTGGGCACCTGAAAACCATAGCAAGTGACCTTCTCCCATTTGTCGAGTGCTTGCCATGTACCCCTGCTCTGCCAAGTGTTTAGATCACCACCTATGGTGTAGGACGGGTCAATATTCTCACAAGGAAATTGAGGCTCACAGAAGTCAAGTAACTTGCCCAAAGTCACTGCTACAGTGGCAGAGCAGACCCTTGACCCCAGCTATATTATCCAAAGTCTTCTAAGGTGAAGGGGATTAAAACCCAACTCCAACTAGCGTAAGCAAAATAGGGAAAGTACTGAATTGAGTCCAGGGGTGGGTTTCAGGCACAGATGGAACTAGGTGGGCAAAGTCCCTTTCCTCTGTGTTGGATACTTCTTACCTGGTCTCTCCAGTGGAAGGATGGATATTATCAGCCTTGGTCCTCAAGAGTTAGAGCTAACTCCAGAGAAAGTTTTTTCTAATAACTGCAGTAGAAATTTGATTCCACCAGCATGCTGTGCATACAAGTTTAAATCACATGCCCAGCCCTGAAGCAATCATGGTAAGCAGGGGAACAGACTTACAGACCCAAGACCCAAGACTACCACTAAAAATATGAAGTACTGGATATCAGCAGCCCTCCTCCGAATCACACAGACTGAGCAGAATTACTGCAAAATGGAGAGGGTTCCATAAAATAAGGGGTATAGAGCAACTAATACCTATTATAATCTAGGTCATTAGATTGCCCATTCCATAAGAATAATTTTGTAATGTATGTATGTACTGTATCATTGAGACAATTTGGGCTTCAAGTAATAGGACACCTAAATCCGAGTGAGCTTGGCTGGATGAATAACACCTGCTATCCTACATAACATCCCAGAAGCTTTCTTTCCCCCTTGGTGGGCAGGTGGGAACTTTGGGGATTGGTGTTTCAGTGGCCTGTATTGTCAGGGGTTAGTGGCCAGAAGGCAGTAGGGCAGGACCGCAGGAGAGATTTTAGATGAAAAGGCCCCTCCTCTGGCTAGCCAAGACAGTAAACGTGAAGACTGCCTGGGTGAGGGTACTGGTGAGGCTGTGGCTGCCTCCTGGCCCTCCTTACAGGGTCTCTGCACTTTTGGTGAAAACAAGAGAGAGAATGCTGGTGGCGCATGGTCTCTGCAGAAATGGACCAAGGCTGAGGTGGCCACCTGAGGGGAACTGGTCTTGCTGAGTAACTTTCACCCGAGTTTTCCAGACCCAACCCCACCTCCACCTCTTGTCCTGAGAAGAGCGGCTCCAGCCGGGATTGCACTATAAGCCATTTGGCTGCAATACCTTCCTGTCCACCCACATGAGCTTCTGCCCCAAACCGGCATATTCACTGCTCCCCAGCCTTGTGTTTCATCCCCACTTGGGACTTCTGCTCCCACCAGCCCCCTGCCTGAATGCTCTGCCCACTCCTTCCTTACTCCTGTGTCTTGCCTGGGGCCTAGACCCAGGCCTGCCTCCTCAGTGGAGTCTTCCCCATGGGCCCCGCCTTCTTGGGTCACTTTCTATTTTAGACTCCAGGGCTGTCTGTTGTCTGGTTGTGAGCCGACTGTGGTATTTGCCATACGGTTTCAGGAGGAACTTTATTGCCTTTTCAGGCAAGTTATGCCAGAATTCCCCATTCAGAGGATAGGGCAGGCAGAGTAACGGGCCAGACCATGTAAGGGTCTGGCTGAGAGGTCATTTTGGAACTGGCCCGGGAACATGTTCCACATGACAGTGTAATTCTTACGCTCATAAAACACCCTCGGGGGTAAGCAGCAGCATGTAAGCGAGTGCTTATTTTATTCGAAGGGCCCTCACAAGACAGGAAATCTTTCACCTGCCAACTGTTAGGCACCAGGGCCCCCAGGAACAAGCACTGGATAGAGGGAGGAAGAAGGGTTAGAGCTGTCAACAACACAGGCGACCCTGAAGCGACAGGCCCGCCCAAGTGGACCCTGGGTGGACCCAGCACAGCAGAAGCATGCTCCTGTGGTAGACACCCGACTTCGGGCCGACAGCACCCCTCTAGTCCTTCCACTCGGGGCCTCGTCTCCTCACTCCCAGCCCAAGTCCCTCCCCTGGGCAGCTACCTGGACTGCGTCTGCTGGCACTGTGGAGGCAGAGAACCCGGCTGTCTCCCAGCCAGCTTCTAGAGGAGACCATGAGTAGAGGCAGGGCTGTGGGGGTCACAGGGGAAGGAAACGGAGGACAGGGCAATAGGCAGTGGCACACAGGCTTTTCATAAGAACTTTATTTCTCAAAACGAGGGAAGAATCCAAAGTACTAAAATAATCCTCTAATTTTATTTTGGAGGGAAAGAAAAGGATGATATAATAATTCATACAAAAATTTCAAGCGTAATTGTTGTAGATACTTCATCCTGAAATGCGCACCTCCTGTCTGCAGCTACAGGTTCCGAAGCATCATGGGAAGTCTCCCGGACTCGGAGAGGCTGTCAGTGTCTGGAATGCTTATTTACATTTGCTCCGCAAATAAATACAGAAGATTAACCTTCCCAGTGGAATGGGTTAGGTCCATTTTTGTGATTGTTTTTGATGTGAATGCTAAAAGGGCTGACCCTCTTCTAAGTTCCAAACCTTTCCTTTCCAGAGACGACTACAAGTGTAAAGGAAATGGAATGTGGAAAGACTCCCTGGGTGTGGCCAGCTCTCATGCACGCAAATGCCAAGGGAGGCCGTACCTCACTGAGGCGATAAGGTGGGAAGCGGTCCTGGTTTTTCTGTCGCCTCTTATGCGGGGAAACCACACCGTTCTGTTTCTATTACTGCAGAAAACTGGACCGTACCAAGCAAAGTCCCTGTCTGGAGCAATTAGCTAAGTCTCTAGCCATAACAATTATTTTTTAACTTAAAAAATGAGAAGGAAAAAAGAAAGCAGTGAACTGGATCACAGGTTATTAGCCAAGACTGATGTTGCCAAACTGAGCCCAGAAGCCCTGGTGCTCCTTCCACCAGGAAGACCCTTCCAGGATGCGGGAGACAAGACCGGGCTCATCCCCTGAGATTCTTAAGACAAGTCTGACTGTGAAGATGTTCTGGAACGTTCTGGCTCTTCTCCGAGTGCTTTCAGTTGGTGTTTCTCTGAGGAACAGGGAGGTTCTCGTGAAGGTATTTTAAACTTCCATGCTCTGAGAAGTCTGAGACCACGTGGTCCTGCCCTCGCAGCAGCCACTTAGTAGTCAGCAGTCCCTCAAGTCCTACTGGTCCCCGCGCGTGGATTCTCGAGGTGCTGATTCCCACCTCAGCTCCTGCAAAAAGGCACGGATGACAGTGTGGCTCTCCCCGGGCTCTGCTTCCCCGGTGTCTGCGCACCAGCCCCTCACGCCCCTCCCTGGGCCCTCCCTCCCAGTGCCCACTCCTGCCCCGTCCTCCCCAGGCCAGCTGGAGTTCCACTGTCCCCGTGTGGCACTGGCTGCTGGAAATCATGAGCCCCCCTCTTGAAACAACGTGTGGGCCTCTCTTCCATGCTTTACTGGAAGTGCTGTCTCTGATATCTGTTTAATGTCTGGATTGTGTATCATATTTTGATATTTGGGAATTTTTTGACATGTATAACAATGTCTAGTATGGAGTTTTGATCTCCCTAAATATTCTTCAAGTCTTAGAAAGTAAGAGATGTGTTCTCTGTACCCCCAGAATTCTCGGCACTCGGGCACCCCTCAGACAGTTACTGAATACATGAAAGGGCTCTGCTCATTTCCCCACCCTCTAGGCCCAGATGTGGGGGCCTCAGGGTTTTCCTGGGGTGGCTCAGAGTTCCACTCCACACACGGCGGAAGCAGGGTTCCCTTGCTCTTCACGACTGTACTGGGCATGTACCAGGTACGAGGCCATGGGGATACAGTGGCGAATCGCTGATACAGGTCCCGCTTTGGGGGAGTGTATATTCTGTGGTGATGGAGTGAAGGGTGCTGTGACAGACTGCATGGGTGGGGGGATAACACTGGATAGGGTGGCCAGGGATCACCTCCCTGAGGAGGGGCCTTTCGGCTGAAACCTGAGCAGTGGAAGAAGGCAGCCAGGGGAGGGGCAGGGGAGGGTGCAGCCTGCAGAGAGAGGAGCAAGGGCGGGGACCTGAATTGGAGTGAGCCTGGGAGGAGGAGGGGGAGTACTTGAAAGAGTGTGACCACCAGATTCAAACCCTGGTTTAAGTGGCTCTGGGCCCACTCCCTAACCATCTTTTGTGCTTCAGTTCTTTTCATTAAAAAAATGAGAAAAATAATAAGAATCTATTCCGTTGAGGTACATGTGATACTGCATGTGATGCACTTAACACATGTGCTGGGAATACAGTAAGTACTCAGTGAATATTACACATCACTGTTATTAATGCATTTGACTTGGCCAGAGTGTGAGCCTGTGCTTGGAGCTGGGGATGGAAGGACAATGGAGTGGGCTGGTCTCTTGCTTTCCCCCCATCTCGACTTTCACTCAAAAGCTGGGCACCTTAGCCCTTACGCTGCTGTTTCTTCTGCAAGATCACGGAATACAAAGTCCAGTGCAAGTGATGTAATAATGAAATCAAAACCCCAACATAATGGAAACAGGGAATTAAAAATAAAGTGTCTACCAACTAAAAATAACTGAGTAAAATTCCCTTTAATAACCTTTAATGATGCAGTGAGAACTATTTCTCTGGGCAGATCATCTATTCAAAAGTTCAGAGGGATTAAAAGGTTTTAAGTGGTTGAAATACTTCTCAAATGTGTCATAAATGCCTCTATTGGAACTTTGTATACTGGTGCCCCTGAAAACCACAGAGAGTCTGAAAAATCCCCGTGCTACCGGGGATGGAGGTTTTATTGTTAGTGATGGAAGGGGGAGAAGGGTGTCCTTCTGCAGCTTTTTATTTCAGTCTGCTTTAGAAGTAAACCTTGTACCTCTGGGCTCAGCCGTTTGGTTTTGAGGCTGACACATAAGCCCAGCAGAGGCACTAACACCCGCTTTCGTCCTGTCCACATGGGGAATTCTTAGTTCAGATGCAACCTGGCTGTGTCCTTCTAAAGAAGTGAGCCCGCCACCACAGTGCTCTCAGGGACCTCGGCAGGCACCTCGGCAGGCACACCTGTCACAACCTGTGTATGGAGCCAGGCCGTGGTGGGAGGGACCCTGGCTTTGGGCTACGTGACTTTGTATAAGTCACTTCACTTCTTTGACTCTCACTTCCCCCATGTACAAAAAAGAGAATACAAGTACCTATCTTCTTAACATGTGAAGTGCTGAGCACAGGACTTCTACCAGCTATCATTTTCTCTCCTATACCCACCTCCCCCAACTCTGTCTCTATCATCTCCACCAAGCACGAGACCATAAAGGAGAGGTGTCTCCTCCACCCTCACCACGCTCCGTGGACCACACAGTGGTGGCTTTCTCCCACAACCGTCTTTCTTACCCAGTCCAAAGCGGTAGCCATCAGAGAAGCGAGTGCTGGCGTTCCAGAATACACAGGCACTATCTACGTGCTGGAGAAAAAACTCTGCTGTTTTCTCTGTGGCATAAAGAGAAGAAACTGGGTCAGGAGGACCCACAGAAAGTGCCCGCTTCCAGTCACTCACCAGCGACTCGCTGGGGTAGGGTCCGGGCCCCTGGGGAGCTTCCCCACATGTTAAACATCAAGATTTGTGGAAAACACAAAGAGGAAGAAGGCAAACGAACTTCGTCAGTCACTGCTGCAGAGAGCATAGTTGCCTGGGCTGGAGCCCAGATCTCCCGCTGCAGACGTACCCTCGGCGCTGCAGTGGCCTGTCTACACTGCTTATTTATAGGCTCTGGGGCCAGAATGCTTAACTCTGAGCTCTTAAGTTCACACCCACTAGCTTGGTGACCACGGGCGGGTTTCTGAACCTCTCTGTGCCTCAGGAAAATGGGGACTGACAACATGACCTAGCTCCCAGGAGGTGGAGGGGATGAGGTGAACTGATGTCCACAGCACACACATCGCAGTCCAGCACCCGGGTAAGAGCTCCGTAAATGTTGGCTGTTGTTATCGCTGCTGCTGTGATTCCCCGACAAACTGACTGTCAGTTCCTGGAGGGAACCATCCTGGCTTCCTGCGTCACTCACTGGGCCTCAGAGCCTGACACTTAGGCATGTCTTACAACACATACATGTCTGTAGAGGGAATGGATACTGTGGAGTTGGTTCTGCCCTTGATCTCCTGAACCTCAGTTTCTTCAGCTGTGAAATGGGTGTATTGCAAAAACCTGGAAGGGCCACTGTATGGATTAAATAATAATGCCTGTAACGCAGGAATCATTGTTAAAGTGGAGCTAATCGTCTCTTCCTGGCCTCCCCCCACAGGACCACTGTCACAGTGCAATGAGGTAACAGATGTGAAAGCACTTGGCAAACCAGCAAATGCAGCTGACACCAGGCATCATCATTAGTCTGTGCAGATTATGTTTTCCTGCAGGCCAAGAGGGGCTGAGCGCAGCAGAGCCACCTCGGAGACTGAGGCAGAGAGCGCAGACACCACCATATGCTTGGAGCGCCTGCACACTGACCGTTCTCTGTGACGATGACGTCCGTGTGGGAGCTGCCGTACTTGTGGATGTGGTCGATGGCATCCTGGACGCTGTCCACCACTTCAATGCACAATTCCAGGTCCCCGTACTCAGTCCGGAGGGACTTCACTTCAGAGGGGCTGAAGGTCAGATAGGAGGCGAACTTGGGGCCTGCGTGAATTTTCACCTGGAACAGAGGAAGGCCAGGGGAAGCAACAGAAACACAAGGAAGCAAGTGCACCTCTTCCTCTAGGAGCGGACAGCAGGACGAGCCTGCAGATGATAGGCCTGGGGTTCCTGTGGCCTGGAAAGCTAACCGCTAACCTAGTCCTCCTTTTAAAGGCAGCTTGCTTTTGAAAATGCTGACTGACCACAGGCCAGCAATGGGCCCTCAGCAAAACTGGAGCAGGGATTTCAGCAGGAAGCCTCTGAACACTAAAAATGTGCAAGGTAGCCCTGGCTGGTGTGGCTTAGTTAGTTGGAAGCACTGTCCCCTAAAACAAAAGGTCACAGGTTTGATTCCCAGTCAGGGCACATGCCTGAGTTTTAGGTTCAGTCCCTGATCAGGGTGCACATGGGAGGCAACTGATCAATGTTTCTCTCTCTCCCTCTTCTTCTCTCTCTAGAATCAATATATATATCCTCAGGTCAAGATTTAAAAAAATGTGCAAGGCATTTAATGGGTTAACCACATAAGCCCCTGACTGCTGGCACTTCATTAACATGAACTCACCTGCTGTAAACACCCCATTCCCTGCATATGGGACCTGCACACTGGGCTCAGGGAAGGGGACATGCCACATGCACATGTCTATCCTTGCATCCTGGGGAAGTCCCAGGTGTACTTCGGAGGAACAGGCCCGGGCTGGCAACCACGTCAAACTGTGGCTACTTGCTAAGAGTTCCAACTTTGTTGGTCAGGCTCCACCTCAGGTTCAACTCAGCTCCAGCCACAGGGGCTGCTTCTACTCCTGCCTGCAGGAATTAAAGGGTTTTGAGGGTGGTTACTAAGCACCTACTCAGAGGTCTGAGTCCACTTAAGCCTTGTTCACAGAGACCTCCCAGGTAGGGTTTATGCCTTGATTCTCTGGGACCATGCACTTGCTCAGTTCAACTTACAACAAGCGGTGCCTGTCCTGCCCTCGTTGCTCCTGGGGCCCTGTGTGGTTTCCTACCTGAGACCCACTTCCTCCAGGCCTGGAGTCCAACCATGCTCCTCAGAGACTGGGACCCCACGAGCCCAGCTCGGGGCAAGTCCCCATGCCGGTTTACTGGCTGCGATGCAACGGTGCGGCATGAAGTACGCCTAATGACTCGCGGCGATCTGAGGCATTTCAAGGCACTCCTGAGGAAGCCTGAGGATGTCACAGGTTTGTCTGAATCAAGACTGGGGTTTTTTTCCTGGCTAAAGGAGTGCTTTCTCCTGTCCAGCCCAGTGTGGTGCCTGGTGCACACGGGGACCTGATCAAACAGGCCACTAGCGTAAAGTAAGGCCCAAACACAAGTGAGCATGTTATCTAACTCCCTTTAATTTGTGGGGTGCATTTTTGTTTTCAAAACAATCCTTTCGGGTTCTCACTGAGTCCATGCCACATTTATAAACTCACTGGAGCCTTCCCTTCCAGCAAAAGGGTGGAAGGGGAGACACAAAGCGACCAAGGCCCGAGGTCACTTTCTCTCCTGCTGGGCTAGTTCACAGGATTCTGAAAGGGTGCCATGACAGCAGGTATCAAAGCTTAAAATACATTCTGACAGAAAACTTAAGACTATCCATGTTTGTCTGGAAAGCATCTACTTTTTGCAATTAGGAATTTAAGATGGAGCATACATTTATGTTGGAAATTTACTGGCATTGGTTGTTTAGAACCTTCATGATGTGATAAGAAAATAATCTCAGAAAAAGAGGATATCATACAAATTGCTGACTCCCAACTATCACTGTATTAAGTACATTAATATTGGTAACTGAAGATATCTGTGGAAGGGTAGATGCAATACATTTTTGGTTTGAGAACATTTCTGCACATATTTTCAAATCGAATCCCAACAGGCCTGTGTTCAGACACGAACTGTGAACTATGCACCCGAATAAAGGCTGCCATGTGATCTACCCCATCTTTGAACCCCCTCGGCACTCAACACGCTCCACGTTGTAACGGAGCTGTTTGTGCGTGGGTTCTTCCATCTACTAGACTGTCAGACGGCAGAGGCCACGTCTTCACGTCTTACTCATCTCTGTGTACTCGGCACAGAACTTTGTACACAGCAGATGTTCAAAAATATTGCTTCTTGAATGCCTTACACGGTTCGGCAGATGCTCCCGGTCTAATCCCACAGGCTTCGCAGTCTCCACGCGGAAGGCAGAAAGTGATGGATGAATCCCGTGAGACTTGTCTTACCTGCTCCACTCTCAGCATGTCAATGATCTGGTCAAACAGCGGTGTTCTCAGCAGGTCTCGGTGGATTAGAAGGGTCTCCAAAGCGTTACAGGCAGCTGGATATTCACATTTAGAGTCTCTGACTAAAGAAGGAGGACAAAGAATTGTTTTTATTAACATGATCAAGAGCCGCAGAGGATGTGACGGATGTTTTGCCCGTGCAACAGGGGACCCCACGCAGCTCACCTAGTCTGGATGCTTTATCGACACTGGCCTCGGAATCCACATACATGTGGCAGATCCCTTCACTGTGCCCCATCACTGGGATCCCCTTCGAGGCTTTCTGGATGTCTCTGACCAGCTGGGAAGAGCCACGTGGGATGATCAGATCTATGATTTTGTCTAGTCGGCAAAGATCTTCCACCTCTTCTCTGGTGTTCACCTGAAGAAGGAGAGAATGAAAAGATAAAGAGCATGTCTCCCGGCCCCATGAGATCTAGAAGTAGCAACATCTACTTTACAGGCACACACTTGCACCTCCTAATAACTACATTGGGCACGGTGAAAACTCACTCCAAAACAAGATTCAGTCCCAATCACGGGAACTGATGCTGTCCAGCAAGTGCTTACCAAACACTGCACGTTGGGTGCTGCGCCCTGCGTGACAAAACGTGTGGGACATGGTCTCTACCCTCCAACAGCTCAGAGTCGAGTAGGGAAGACGGGGCTAGGACGCAACTAGCTACACACCGGGCAGATCACTTTTAACCTTCTAGGAGAGGTATTATAAAGTGCACCCTCTGGAAGGTGGAGGAGGTACCAATTATGCCAGGTGACAAGCATCTCAAGAGAAAGTGGCTGCTCTGGTCGTTCCCAGCCACAGCCTGGATGACAGGTTGGGTCTTGCTGGGGAGTTGTAGCTCCTCCTGACGTCACCGACAGCCTCAGCCCTGGGCGGCTGGCCGGACCAACCGAGGTGCTGTGTTAGGACAGTGAAATTACGGGTACCTTTCTGTCTTCTTGATTTTTGATTTTCCCCTTCGTGGTCATGTTACTTACAACGGAAATACAAATTTACACATACAAAAATGTTCGCAGCAACTGTAATCTGCATACTCCAAAAATGGAAACAACCCAAATGTTTATCACAGAAGAAAGGATAAACTGCAGTATGTACATACAAATAAAATACTATATGGCAGTGAAAGAGCAATCTACCGGCAGATGCAACGATGTGGATGAATCTCACAGACATGACAATGAACAAAAGAAACTCAACATAAAAGAGTGCATTTGGTATGAGTCCATTTATATGAAGTTCAAGAACAGGCAAAAGATGTGAAAGAAGTGAAACAATGGCTCCCTGCTGGAGGTGATGGGGCGCGCTAATCGGGAAGGACACGGGGGCTTCTGGGGGCTGGAAATGTTCTCTGTCTTGACACAGCTGGTGGTTATGTACATGTGTATGGACAAAACCACACTGGATCTGTGCACTTACTGTATTTGTATATTGCTAGGAAGAGGGTGAGGGCAGAAGTCTGTTGAATTAAGCTGGGATATGGTAGAGCTGTGGCTTGAATCCCTAAAATCTGTGCTCTTTACACCCACTATGCTGCCGTAAGAAAAGCCCAGATTCTCATCGATGAACATGAAATGCAAGAGGTTTGTAGACCTCCCCAGCAGCCAGAAGGACCCAGGAACGTGGTGCGAGTGGGCCTTAACTGGAAGAGGAGGAGGATTTGGAGCCAGCCTAAGTCCAAATCCAAACCCTGCTACAGGCTGTGTGATTTGGGATGAGTTACTGAACTCTGAGACCATTTTTTTTTCCATCTATAAAATAGGCAGAAATGGATATTTTCTCATAGAGTTGTAGAGAGGATCAAGTGAGACAAGGAAGAATAGTGCCTTGCCCATAGTACATGCTCAATAAATTGTAGCTCTTACTATTTGGTTCAGAAACTACAGTTGACAGTTGAGGAGTATTAGAGACTGGTTAAAATGATGACTATAATAATAATAATAGCAATGACACAGCATGACCTAATTCTTACATGCTCCATGGTGGTTTATGACTAACTCATAAAATTTATCTCATCTGATTTGGCCCAAGTCGCTCTGCCAGTGAGCAAGCCCAGGCCTCACACTCTCAGTCTGGTACTCCTGTTGCTCTGTGACCTAAAGAATGAAGGGCTAATAGGCATCTTTATAGACCAACAGTGCCAGGACACAGCTGTATGAGAGTGGCCTTCCTAAGCCACTGAAGACCCAGGCGTTGTCCAATGTTGGCAGACGCACAGGACCTGCTGCCACATCAATCGAGTCTGCTGGTGGCCTGGACTTCCATGGCCTAAGCTTTGCTTCATATACCCCAAGGCCTGACCTGGCCCCTCTCGGTCCGACTTGCGTCCTCAGGGACCTACCAGCTGTACTGCCTCCTTGACGCCATGGATCGAGAGGGCCTCCTGGGTCAGCAGGTGAAGAATCCGGTTGCTGTGTGCAGCCTCCTTCCCTCCTTTGAGTAACAAGCCATTACCACTTGCAATAGCCAAGGCTGCCACCTGGAGACGGAAGGGGAGAGCAGTGAACCAAAGGGAAAAGCAAGAGCAACAGTAACGTCAGCACACACTGGGCACTTTTTCTGTGCCAAGCACTGACTTAATCACTTTAAAAGGCCTATTCTAATTCATCTTCACAACATTCTAGTGAATCAAATACCTGTCTTATCTCCGGCTTTACAGATAAGGACACTGAAGCCCAGAGAGGCTGGTGACTCCAAAAGGTCCCATAGCTTCTAAGTGGCAGGGCCCGGAGCCCTGACTGAGCCAAACCACCCAGACCTTAGGGACTAAACTGTAAGTCTTCCTTAGCCCATTAGCAAAGTAACCCGAGTTAGGTGTCCAAGGTCACATGTGCTGCCCCCCACTCTGCTGTGGCCCGGGTGGAGGACGAGGGCTCCGCTGCCTCCTGACTCAGTGCTTGCTCCACCTGACTTGAGCAGAGGTTGGGCGGCATTTCTGGCCACATCTCCCACTGGCTCTGTACTTGTTCTGAGGGCTCTAATTGCCTGGTGCTGAGAGCCTGGAGAGGCCTAGAGCTCCCACCAGCCCAGACGGCTTGGGCAGAGGCGGCTGGGAGAGGAGCCAGCGGTCCAGGAGGAGGACCAGTCACCCTCCTAGGGCACAGAACGAACCTCACTGCCCCAATCATCCAAGGCCTGAAGCTGCACTTTCTGAATGCTCCCGGAGTAAATGAAAAGCATCCCGTTTTTGTTAAATAATGATGGAAGACACTTTCCTTGCTAAAAAACCTTATCTGAATATGTTAATCTACAGATTAGTGGCTCTTACCTTGTTGGTTGTTTTTTTGTTGTTGTTGTTGTTGCTGCTCATAAACCCCTTATAGAAGTTATGTAAACTTTCTCCAGATAAATGCCCAAACATGCTGAATTCCACACACAACTTCTAGGATTTAAGCATTCTGTGATGCTATCCAAGGTTAAGACCCTAAGTGAGGAACCTCAGCTGTAGGTGGCTAAAAAAAGAGACCTCTAACTCTGTGCAGTGCCAGCGAGCACGGATAACAGGTGGCAGAGGAAGTCCATGGACACAGCCTGCGTGGAGACTCAGGACCATGTCCACTAGCAGAGGGGGTTCTGCAGTGCCCCCTGGGGCATCTCTGAGAGACAGGTCAGAAGGGTGGTTTGAATCCCTAAAATCTGTGCTCTTTGGGAGCACCATGGAGAACAGGCTGGTGTTAGGTCATGTCAGGGAGTACCTTCCACAGAGTGCTCTGGACTTCAGGGTCACTAAGGCCCTACAGCAAAGAGCGCAGGCTGTTCATTTTTCAGATAGACTCTTTCAGAATTCATGGCTAGTGCAAAGAAAGAGTTGGTGTCACCATTCTGGATAGTCCAGGGGAAGAACGGTCTCAGATTTCTGGGAGAAAGTTTAGGGCAACAAGAGCATGGCTGCTTGGCAAGCCGTTTCACATGTGGTTTGTCAACACTGGCCTGTGCTATGCCGGGTTCCTGAAAGAGGACTATATTTTAGTTTCCATTACTACTAGACGTCCTTTTTCTAAGAGATGCACCTGCAGGAAGCCACCTGTGACACTGATAATAAAGGGGCCTTTTTCGCGTCGGCAAAACCAGCTAGGAGATGAACGACCCTACAGGAGGCTAGCAGGGACTCTGTCAGGGAGCAAAGAGCTCAGCGAGCTAAGATGTTGGGCAGTGAGCTCCCATGCCACCGTATGGTTCATCAGGGCTCACGGCCCACACCCACACTTGTAAGTTTCACAGTAATAACGTCTATACACTTCAGTTTCTTCAGCTGTAAAATGGACATATAAGTACCTACTTTAGAATTACTGGAACAACCAATAATATAAGTTACCTTAAGAACAACCTGAGAATAAACCTCAAAAATTATCTTTGTGGGGGAAAAAAGATAAAACTTTCTCACTTAAAAAAAAAAAGAATCTTTGGGAGATTTATCTTGGTGTTAGTCACTTACCTGAGGTAGACAGTCAGGGCGAGACTCAAAGATGACCAGCAGAACTCCGATTGGGACAGTCACTTGTTCTAGTTCCAAATTTTTGGCAATCCGGGTCCGGCGCAAAACGCGCCCCACGCTGTCCTGTGAGGAGGCGGCAATCTGCCGCAGACCGATGGCCAGGCTGTTCAGTTTAGACGTGGAGAGGCTCAGACGTTTCATCAGGGGAGCTGCCAGTCTCCCTGGAGAGGTGTGGGGAATGCATGACAAACAGCAGATGTGGGCGGGCTGCACATGTACTGAACATGTGGTGCTGTGTCAGGGACAGACGTGGGATTTATGGGGTCTTGGGAAGACGGGGGCACGTCCTTCACACAGCTTTTCCAGTGTGGCGGTATACATTAGCATACACAGGTATGTAGACCAGACCCTTTGTGCAAGCAAGCTCAGTTCCAGAAACCGACATCTGCACAAGTAACTTGCAAGTAATGAGGATCTTATCACACCATTTTTATAACAGTGGGGAACTGGATCCCACCTATAAATTCAGACAATGGGCTACAATGCAGTTATTAAGCTGTTCAGAATATAGTTTGTGAAAAAGGAAAACTACAGAACAGCATGTGTGATAGGACCCTATTCATCACACATTTTATGTATACACGTCTGGAAGGCATAAGAACAGTAATGATCGCTGTCTATATTTCTGCATTATTTTAATCTTTTACAATGAATGATTTCATAATCAGACGCAATAAAGATTTTTTTTGAAATAAAAAGTTAAATAGAATTATAAGTTCACATATAAAACTTTCTTTAAATTTAAATACAACAGTGTGCATGGAATGATTCTCTATACTTACACGTATTCAAATATATGCATGTACATATATGTCTCAGGAAAACCACATGAAATCACACATCATGAATCATTACTGTGGTTAATGCTGAGATGAGATTATGAAAATTTCTCCATTCTTTTTTATAGCCACACCCACCTAGATAATAAAAAGATTTCTACTTTGGAGGGGAGGAACCAACCTTATATTAAGAAAAAACATTAAACCATCATTCTACCAAACAATATCATTTAACTATATCAATATTAATTTTCTTCAATTTCCCCCCCATGCTAAAAATCAAGTTTTAATTATGGCGCACATTAAGTGTTACAATCTAGTTTTTCACCTTACAATGCATACACATTTTCCATGTTGAAATAGTTATTTAATTCCTAGTGAGTATTCCATTGAGTTGATACAGATCAATGCACTTAACCACACGTACGTTATCCAGTACTCAGGCTGTTCCCCGTTTTCGGTGTGATGAATAATCCTGCTCTAAGTCTTTATGGGTAGGCCTGTTTTCTCCTCCTACAATATTTTCTAGGGTCAACTTCCTGGAACGGGCTTCCTGAGTCAAAGGGGATCACCACGTTCACGCAGACCCAGGACTTGCCTCCTAAGCCACTGTGTGTCCTCGTGAATTTCCAGACAGAGAAGACTGCGACCAGAAGTCAGAGTTCTGCCAACTGCTAGTAGTGCAACCTGGAAAAACAACTTTAACCTCTGTGGGTCCTAATTCTTTCACTTTAAATTATAAAGAACTGGATAAGTTCTCCTCATTTCTCCCATTTTTGAGAGTCTATTTTAGAACTTTCCAATACTGCAAAACTCCAAAAGCCCAGAAGTAAACCCTAAAGGAAGTGCCAAAGCAATGGCTCAAACATGTTTTAAGGAATGAAAATAATGTTGATGAGCCTTGGGTTCCTTTGAAGGGAACAATATTAATGTGGATGTTTAAGGCACACTTATTCAAAAGAAAATTAAAACCCCCATAAAATCAAGCCCCGCTATCGCAGGGTGCCAAAGGCAGAGAATTGGGAAACGGGAGAGAGTGAGCACCTACCCGATTCTACATATTCAGCTGTCTGCAAAGTGAGTTCGGCCACCTCACTCGCTCTACCACAGGCACCCCGGGGGGGTTCTGGTTGGCCCCTGTTGCTGAACCGGGGAAGACCCCACACTGGTTAATTCTCTGACAGATAAGCTGCCGTTCACCGCTGGCTGCATAAGCTGTTCTATGACTATTTCACAGGCACAGTCTGTCTGGGTTTGAGTCTCAGACCTGTCACAGGCCACAGGGTTGTAGGCATGTGACAACTTCTCTATGCTTCAGTTTTCTCCTCCCTAAAATCGGGATAATAAATAGCAGCTACCTCACAGGTACTACATTGTAAAGATAAAATAAGATTGTGTCTGTTAAGCTCTTGGCACAATGCCCAGCAACACAGAAAAGGCTCAAGAAATGTTAGCTGCTGTTAGCTGAATGTCAAGAATAGAGAGGTCCTCAATCTTCTTTTTTGTCTGCAAATTGCCATAATAGTCATGTGGGGAACAGAAAAAGCCCCTCGGGGGGCTGTACTAGAATACCTGGGAAAGGGGGTGGAAGCAGTGTGCATTGTTGGAGAGAGCCTAGTGAACACTAACCACCAACCCTCAATAAATAGGATGCATAATATATAATTTCTTCCTCAACGATCTTGACTTTAGGTAGACTATGATATAAGAATTAAATAAAACCCTCCTTAACGCTGACTTCAGATTGCCTGATATTTACCATCTGCCTCCTCCAAGTCTTTTTTGTTGGCTAATAGGATCTCATCTCGCTGGTCAGTCAACAGATCAGCCAGATGATGGATAATCTCCGCTCTCTAGGAGGAAAAGTAAAACATTAAATAAACAAACATATTAATCCAAAAAGTACGCACACCCGCTCTTCTAAATGTGCTCTTCTAACTATGCCAGGCCCTGCTCCCAAATCCAAGGTGACCAGTGACTAAAGTCTTTTTACTTCCTCTCACTCATTTCCCAACACAGCTCCTTTCTTTGTTTCCTTCCTCTCTCACTATTAACTCCCCCCTATTTCTTCTTACTTCTCTTCCTCGTTACCACTCCTAATTATTGTGATTAGCAAACCTTGGTCCAAGGTAGGGGAGGGGGTGTGACGAATTATACAGTTTATCTGGGACACAGGGCCAGCACTTTGAATCAGCGTGATACACACATCTCCACACATTTAATATCACTAGTTGTATATAGTTTGTTTTCCAGGTAAGTTTTTGCATCTAGTTTTCCTCTTTTGACAATTATTTCTTGAGTGAATTCAGTCAAGGGGGAGAAATCCAGTCCTGGATGCTGGAGGAAACCCCGCCCCTCCCCACCCAGACTGGGCAGTGTGGGAAGCCAGTGTGGTGATTGCTGAAGGAGTAGAAGTAGTTGAACAGAGAGAGAAGCTGAGCTAGGCTCTCTCTCCCTGTGCTTTACTTTCTCGACTTGTGGTTTTTTTCAACTCTCTTTTCCTTTCTCAGGTCAAAGTACTCCTCAGAAGAAATCTACAAACATCACTCTCAAATCCATCCTTAACAACACAAGGCTTGAGAAGCCTTACCCCAACCTCCCCACGGTTCCAGCCTCATTGTGTTTGCTACCACGACTGATTCACTGTGGACAGGGCCGGGCTAGGATTACGGAGCAGGCTCTTGAGCTTCTACCTTATGGATCAGTTAGATGATTTGGATGAGTAATTTTCCTACATTTACAGGCCCAGTATGTGCCAGGATTAGGGAGCCTCCCTGGTCTCATCATATTCATATTCATCATATTGATCAAAGCATCAGAGTAGTGGAAAGCTGCCTTAGGCCTCAGCCCACAAAAGACAAAAGGGAAAGTAAAATTCAGAAAAAGACAAAAGGCAGGGCACACGTGAACAGACTGGTGACTCAGACAGCTCTGGGGGACACGAGGAGTAAAGAGGGGATGGCAGGCCTGGCCGTGTCCTAAACCTCACAGCATGACTCACTCTGAAAATGAACAAAACCATCATAGGGTTACTACCTGCTCTGGTTCCAAAGTAGCCAACGTCCTTCCTCCCGATCGAGCCATTTCTCCCTGCTGTTCCACCGTAGGGCCTGTAAGCACATGTGCAAATTTCAGATCATGGTCAGCTTGGTTCGCCGTCACTACTTGGCTCATACGCAGGTTTGTCACATGTGCAGACCGTGCACTTGGTGTCTTGTTATGCTTGTTGCACACACAGAAATCACTCTGGCCAATAAAATGGCAAAGGATAGGCCAGAGTGACTCAGGCATAAACACAAGAAACTTGTCCTGTTCCTGGGGTGGATGATGTAACTCATGTCTTCTGGAGTTCTTGTCAGTTTCACTCTGGCCTCTGCTTTCTAACGTGCTCATATTTGTGAATGTAGACTATAGCACAAGTCTATCTCTGTGAACACTTGAGGGCACATACCAATCTTACGCTCCTCTAGTGCTTCCTGGTATGTGGCATCCAGCACCGACCTAGCATAATGTTTCTTGATGAAAATGGTTGCTTATACATTTTTTAAAGATTTTATTTATATGTTCTTTTAGAGAGCAGGGAAGGGAGAGAGAAAGAGGGGGGAGAAACATTGATATGTGAGAGAAACATCAATCAGCTGCCTCTCACAGGCACCCCAGCGGGGACTGAACCCGCAACCCAGGCATGCGCCCTGACAGGGAACTGAACCAGCGACCTTTTGTTTCGTGGGATGATGCCCAACCAACTGAGCCACACTGGTCAGGGCTGCTTATATTCTTTAACTTAGTGATTTTAGAGAGAATTAGGAGGCCTAGTTAGGCAGGTGAGATAAATTTTATAAAGCAAAGGAAAAGCCAGTTTTGCAAACGGTGTCCAAAACACCACCATGTCTCAAAATACCAGCACATCAGCTCTGGGAACCCCTGTTCCCAGACCGAGAGCTCGGTGTTCAGCTCCACCTAGGCAACGGCGTCGCTTGCTCCCACCCACAGACCACAGGACGCCACGAAGAACTACTCACCTGCAGGCTTTACTTCAGAAAAGAAGGTGCCAACTTTCTTTCCCTCTACGATGTCCGTGATGACGTGCCCCGACACTTTTGGGTGAGTTCCATTGGCAATAACCACCGAAGTGCCACCTTGCAAAGCCCAGAGGGCTGCTTTCACCTAGTAGGAGAGGTTAGATCCAAAGACAAAGTTCACACCTTTGCAGGGTCTAGTTATCCACACTTTGAATTTGCAAAATGACAGGAAATACAATGTGATACTGAGCAATTTAAGTACCCAGAGGGATGTTCCGGAAGCTCTGTAAGCACACCCAGCCCAACTGTGGCTTGTGCTGCTTAGAGATGAAGCAGTCGACCCTTCGTGCTCAGCGAGTTCCCTTTCCAGGACTGTAGTGGGACTCACGACTTCCACACTCGCCGTACTACACCTCAACTTACCGTCCAGTCTGGTGTTCGACCGGAGCCTGAAGCTGAGCACTTGTAGCTCTGTAAAGGGGACTTTTGTCCTCATCTCTGCCACTGCTATGTGATGCTGTATCTTGTGGGTATAACTTCTTAGAACAATTAATGGGAGAGAAGAATTTTTGCAACATTTCATCAAGAAATGTTTGAACTGATAACATTAGAGGATTTATGAATAATGAAACCTACACAGACCTCGCCTTTAAGCAGTTTACAATACAAATATACTCTTTATATAGTACTAATGAACAGAATACACATACAGACATGACTAAATACTGGTACACAGTGTGCACTAAGCCTGTATTTAGATATGTGCATACGAGTACGTAAGAGTGCATGTGCCTCGCATATGAACCATTAGCCCACAAACAACTGCAAACGTAAAAATGATGAGGCAGTGCTTTGGTTTCAGAGCTGTGACAGGCGGTGAAGGCCCCAGGTCTCACCTTGGCTTCCATGCCCCCCATGCCCACTCTCGACTTGGTTCCGAATGTCACAGACTGCTGATCTCCGGGATAGAATATATCAATGAGCTTTGCATCGTCTGACCCTGGGGGGCTGTCAAAGAGGCCTAAAAAGTAAACAAGGGTCAATCACCCGGCTTTAGTGGAAGTACGTGGCCCCCAAGAGAGGCCTCCCAGGCACTGCCAACCACTGTGTACTTAACTCATCTGGACGGACTCTGCTGCCCTACCAGTGCTACCCAGAAAAGAGAGCGAGGGACCAGTGGCGTCCACCCACACTGAGAAGCAGCTCCAGGAGGACTCGCATTACATACTTCTGTAACCAAGCTTAATAAGTCAATGTTTGCCAGCATCAGGGCATGGCCACATCCTTGGCACAAAATTTATCAGCCCCATCCACAGTCTACCCGGAAGCTGCCCTCATCTCTGCCATTGCTACTTATGATGCTGAACCAAAGGGTGGAACTGAAAAAGAGTGACTTTTAAAGAAAAGGCGCAGCAGCCACAACTGTTTAATGTGACTACTTCCCAGCAGGATGAGATGTGAAACCGGTTCCCATTAACTCTCACAGAGCCCTATTATACCACCCATGTGACGGGTGAGCCGTTGTGAAGGTCAGGCTGAGTTGGCAGAAGAGCACACGGCTCTTGAATTCAGTCCGGATTTATCATCACAAAGCTTGTGTCCCTTATATAACTGAGCAGAGTGACAAAAGAATTACGTGAAATGTTGTATGCATACAATCCAAGATTAAAAATCCTCACAATTTCACTCTGAGCAAGGTGGAGCCTTCGAACGGGAAAGAGGGGCCTGAGGAAATGGAGTCGCGTCTAGGCCTAAGGGGGACACAGGCAGGGAGGAACAGCGCCTGGTCCCAGCCTGGCTGAGGACATTGGGGCAGTGATGCTTCTGGTTTTAACTCACTGCTCTTCTTCTGCTAAAGTACACCCCTCTGCTGCCCTGTTCCAGAGCTTTAACACAACCCTGCTGAGCACACACTTTCTAGGGAAGCAGGGGTCAGGGGAGGGAGGAAATCGGTGTCTGTACAGAGCAAGTCAACGTGCAGCAGTGACAGCCAAGAGTCACCTCTCACAACCTCTGTCCACTGAGACCCAGCACGTCACAGCTCCCGGGATTCAGGGTCAGTTCTTCCCAGAGATACTGTACACAGAGGTCTGGGATTCTGAGGCTGTTTTGGTTTCATACAGCAGGATGGGCAAGGTTGGACTATTCTAAGCCAAACCTTCTCCAGAGACATCTAGGGGTTCCTGGCATTCTGATACTCTGCCTACCCTTTTTCCATTATAGCAGCCTCTCAAAGCCAGCAAGAGGATAATTACAATTCTGATACTGTTCTAAAAATCAACACTCGGTGGATAACCGATCAGAGGTAAAGAGCACAAACCTGTATGACCAATTCTGGTGTGTGTGGCTACATTAAAGCTGTTCACTGGAGTCTAGTTCAAACTGGGCTTTACACATTGATCTCTCAGGCTCACACCCTTCCAAGGGAAGAGTACCGATTTTTTAATTGAAAGGAGTAAGATTAGAAACTGCCTTCTACCAAGAACTAGCTATGTGACTTTGAATATACTATTTAACTGTTATGAATTTAATTTTTTATTTCTTCATCTGAATAATTGGGCTGCCCTACCGACTTTAGGGTTGTTACTAGGATTGAATAAACTGACATTCTCAAGTACATTCTCTAGAGCAGCATTTGAGCACAGTAGAAATTTAATTTAAAAAATCTGCTGATTAAATCTAAATGCCTTTTTCTCCAGGGTGGCTTACTCTTACCCCAAATTAGCCACGCCTATCCTGAGATTTCACATGTACAATGGATAAAACGGCACCAAGACTTTTTACAGGTAGAGACACTGACATGTAAGGATGGTAGCTCTGACCTCCAACACAGGCAGGGACTGACCGATCCACCTCTGTTTGCCCTTCGCCCCTGCCCTGACCTTACACGGGGGGAGTGCAAATGGAGAACAAGCCTGGCCAGGTTAACTTGCCTGGGATGTGGGCTGGGCACCAGCCAGCTTTTTCTGACCTCCTGGGAAGGTAATGGGGGACTTTGGGGATCTTGTAGGTTGGGCCTATTTTTGACATGGCTCTCCTATTCCTTATGGGTCAAAATGTAAAGGGGAACAGTGTAGGAAAATGGGAAGTGAATGGAGAGCCAAACTGGAGCCAAGAGGGGCCCCTCCATGAGGAGGGGGAAAAGACTAGAGTAACGCATTCGACATGGTGGCCACACAGCCTAGACTCTCTGCAGTGGCTCCAATATAAAATAATCTGTCTCGGGAATTACATTAAAAGCTGTAGGTGATCAACAGAATGACATATCACTTTATACCACTAGGACAGCTAAATCTAAAAGGCAGATGACAAGAGGTAAGTGTTGGCAAGGATGTGGAGAAACAAGTGCCCTCACGCACTGTGAGTGGGGGTGTAAAACAGTGCACTTTATAGCGTTTTGGAAATGGTTTACACGGTTAAATGGTATACATGGATTGGAAAATAGCCTGGCATTTCTTCCAAAGGCTAGACACAGAGTTATACCATATCATCCAACAATTCTGCACCTAGGTACAATTAAAAAGATGTTCACACTAAAACTTGTACATGGAGTTCACAGCAGCACGAGTGTATGATTTCATTTATATAAAGTGGCCGAAACAGGCAAACCAACAGAGACAACGTAGATCGGAGGCTGCGCTGGGCTGGAGTTGGTGGGGAGCCGAGTGACTGCCAACAGGTACGGGGATTCCTGTGGTGGTGAAAAAGGGCTCCGAAATCGCGATGAGGGCTGAAACACTGTATGAGGACACTAACAAACACTGGACTGTAAACTTTAAATAGGTGAGTGGTATGGCATGGTATGTGAATTACATCTTCATGAAGCTGCTATAAAAACAAATCTAAAGTGCCTGGAGATGACAACCTTTCAGCATTTAAACTGCATCTCCAGGACTACCCTCCTTCTTCTGAGTCATAAAAGCCCTTTGTCAGACTGCAGAGCTCAGAAAATAACGGTCCGTAGTAAAAAAAAAAATCAGAAGGACTCAAGCAAAAAGCGCTCCACATGTAGTATTTAAAACAAAGGCTGGCTAAAAGGAAAAGGCATTGCTTTGTACCTTCTACATCTGAAAGAATAATCAAGAGGTCCGTTTTCATTTCCACAGCCAGTCGGGCAGCCAGGCTATCATTATCTTTAACACTAATAACCTGGAATGCAGATAAAGTCAGAAGTGAGTGAGCTATACAGTTCAAAAAGACATTCACAGAAGTACTCAGCTAAGCTCTGGCAGGCAAAATTAATGACCAAGTACGTGGACGACAGGTTTTGTAGGGCCTTTCCATCTGCAAAACACCGTGCCTCCTTGGCAACCCTCCTTTCCAAACATGCACCGTTCCAGCCACTAAATGCACAGGCCATGCCCACAGCACCATCTTAAGTCTTAAACCACTCTCACACCTCACCCCGCTGAATGAAACCCTGTGGCTCCAGAAGAGCTTATGCACCACTGCTCACGATGCCACCTCCTCTCCCAGCTTCTCCATCTTGTCAGTGCCCAGCTTCCGGTGTTAGTGCATGCAGCATAGCGCAGCATTAGTGTCTCCAGCATGCTGGAGCCTTAGGAATACTTCACCCACATTTACCCCCTGGAGATCACTATTAGGCTCAGCTGGAGGGACAACAGCGTCGTTTGTGTTGACAATGGGGACGATGTTCATTCGGAGGAGCTCATGAAGTGTCCCATTGAGGTTCCGGCGCTTCTGTTCATCATGGAAATCCAAATTGGTCACCAAAATCTAAAAGGTTTAAATAGATCAAGAACACAGGAGGGAGAAAAATGATGAACTTCCTAGTAGGAATAGCATGCCAAGATGTTAAGACTGGGGGAGTTAATCTTTAGACTTGTGAGACCCAATACAGATCGCAATGGAACACACATCTTTGGAGGCTTACCCAATTTTTCTAGAGATGGGGAAAAAGAATCACTTGGAAGATTTAATGATGTTCAGGATTTTTTTGAAAAGTAGTTTTGAGAACTACCAAATCTCATCCATTCACAAAATTAAGAAAATTAATATATCAACTTTAGAGTAATACTGGGGAAAGTAATGACTGCCATTAGTCTCTAAAATATCTTTGTATCTCAGCATCCGCTTCAGGGTCTGGCTGCAGCACCTCTGGTGAGGGAGGACTGAGTAGTTTACCCGGCTGGGAAGCGCATGAGATCAAGGCAGGGGGCCGTGTCGTCACCGTCCTTGCTCTGCGGCTGGCCACTACTGCAGTTAGCAAAGGCTGTGTCTGAGCACGTGGGACTAATCTGAGAGGTGTATTGAGGTGAATCTTCAGTCACACCCTGAAAGGACTGGCATAACTTAGCTCAGAGGGAGAGGGGAGAGCTGGGTGTCGGGCTGGCAGTCAGCTCTGCTTGCCTGCTTGAATCCAAGTTGTCAGCAGTGTTTAGCAGGAGAGAAAGGTAAATGGGGATGAGGACAAAAAATTAAATAGCAACAAACCCTGAAGCTCATGAACATGTTTCACTGAGAACACTCTGATGTTTAAGGAAGAGGGTTCTCGTGCGTAAGGCAGGCCAAAGTAGGAATGGTTGGAGCAGGTGGTTGAGAAGGAAGGTACTGAAACAGTGGAAAGGCTATGCCCTGAACTAGGGTCTGGCTGTGGTAACTAACATAACAGCAGCCTGAATGATATAAAATGTGGGTAATGAAGGCAAAGTGGTAATATGTCTAAAGGAAATAATTTACTCACCCATCTGATAAAAATATATTGGGCTCTGGCTGGTGTGGCTCATGGATTGAGTGCCAGCTTGCAAACCAACGATTCCCAGACCACATGCCTGGACTGTGGGCCAGGTCCCCAGTAGGGGGTGCATGAGAGGCAACCACACACTGATGTTTCTCTCCCTTTTTCCTTCCCTTTCCCTCTCTCTAAAAATAAATAAATAAAATCTTTGAAAAAATACATTGGGTACCTCTGAAATGCCAGGCCCTGTACTAGCTGCTGGGATGGCAAATAAAAATGTTGATGCTTTGGGGAAAATGGAATGGGGCATATTTTTGTAAGGATAGATCACGAATTCCTTTTTAGAAAAGTTGAGTCCTCTAAGAAATAGGACTGGGTCAAAGAGCATACAGACTCTAGTCCTGGTGGTAAAAGGTGAAATAATAAAAGTAAACATGTGTGTGTAGCAGAGGCAAGCAGGAGATATAAAGTTCTCTTGAAAATACCTGTGGCTCCAGCAATTTAACAAATAAGAGGTAGGAGACAAGAGCCCTATGAGGGACAAGTATGTGCCTGGAGAAGGACAACCTCTCAACATGCAAATCAGTTTCATTTTTATGAAGAAAAAATAAGCTGCTATACTGTGTAAGTCTTTAACCTGACAAACAACTTGCTAGAGATTTCCAAAAGCCAATGAAAATGATCTTTCAAACAGGATCAGTAGAGAAAACAGGAAACTACAGGAAAGGGTACAAAAGGTAAAGATTTCCGGTAGATAAGACCACCAGCGAAGGCAAAGGTAGGAGAGAAGGGGCCCGCGTGGACGGATGCTTGTAGGCCGTGGCGGGGGTAGAGCTCCTTCTTTCACGTCAGTGGTAATGGGAACAATGGCTGATGTGCACTGACTTTTAATGTGACTTTCATTAAAGCAAACAAACAAACAAACCAAAAAAAGAGGAACAGCAAACCTGGGAAAAGGCAAAACAAAATAAAAACAAAGCTCCTGGATCTAAGTTTCCTCACCTGGCTCCAGGCACTTTTAAAGAATTAGACGAAAACTATCATTGGATTGTGACAGAGAAGAGACAGGAAGGTGACAGAAATTGAGGCTTCCATTGCATTTATGCTAACAGAAAAAAATCTAAGCTGGCAGAGAGGGGTCTGCAGCCATAGGAAACAGGTGGACAAGTCTGTACCTTTCTGCTCCAGCTCACTTTTTCAAGGACACTGGAATAACACCAGAACGTCACTGAGTAACAACTGTGAACAAAGCGGTTTAGGTCTATTTAGGTCTATTCCATGTGTAGTTGTTTAGTTGATGAAAAAAACAATTGAAAAAAATTCTAGAAATTTAGGTAAAAAAAGAAGTAATATAGAAAGAAGGTTCTAGAACATTCAGCAGTAACTACTAAAACCTTCTAAGTTCCATGAGTACAGGAACCATGGCTGTTTTGTTTAGCACAGTATCCCCAATGCTTAACAGATTTCTTGCTACACCACAGGTGTTCAAAAAATATTTGCTGAATGAATGAAAAACCAACCAACCACCAGCATTCCTTCCAACCTTCAATGTTTAATATCTATTATATGAGGCAACCAGGTGCCATCCAAAACAAGCCACCTGAAGTCCAATTTGCTAATGAAATAAAGACATCTAAGTTTTCTGTCTTCAGGAAACATGGGCCTAAGTTTCCTCACCTGGCTCCAGGCACTTTTAAAAAATTAGCAGTTGGGGTAGCCCTAAGAGGTGTTAGTACAACAACCAGAACTAACACTGAGAGCGTACTGTGCCAGACACTGTATTAAATGCCTTTCATATGTTGTCTCATTAAGCTCGTGAAAAACCCTCTGAAGACAGCTGATCTTATCCTTGTTCTTCAGATGAAGACACTGAGGCACATAAACATTAGACTTAAAAGACATTCTCCAGGTCTCCCAACCAACAAGTGGTGAAGCCGAGGCTGTCTCCTGGTGCTCTGGCTCCAGAGCCCTTCTCAGTCTTCTTGTTCCATGCAAATCACCCTCACTCACGGCCCTGTGCAAAGGCCAGCCTCTCACCTGGGCAGCACAGATGCTGTACTGGGTAAACATGGCTTCATACAGGGCCATCAGTCCACTCTGTCCTGCGGCTGCACAGGCTCGGGCTTCTAAGACAGGAATTGCCTGTAACACACCAATAGACAAGGTGTAGGTGGGAGGGAGGAAAGGTGCCCGAGCACCCATGGTGCAGGGGGTAGGCAAGCGGCACTCACCATCTCTTTCAGCTGGTTCTGCCCTGAGTGCAGGGCCTGCCGCACACTCTGGGACAAAAGGATCTCATGGCGCAAGCGCTGCTTGCCAAAAGCTACAGCTCCACTGGTTACCAGCATCATCTCTCGGCCTTGATTCTGTAGCACTGACACCTGACATTGAGGAAGAAAAAAACACAAGTCACTTGTAATATCTCTTTCCTTGCTTCCCAAGAAACTCAGGTGGGATGGACAACTGAGTGGATCCCAAATGCTGGTTTATGGAGCAGCAGTGGATTGGCCCTGGGAAGAATCACCCAGGTTGCTTGGTAAAGATACAGATTCCTACTTGCTGACTCAAATCTGGTGAGCCAGTGGCAGACAGGAATCAGTTTTTAATGGGGGATTCTGGTGTGCAACCGGGGTGGCAACTATAAGGCTTGATGGCACCTGTTATATTTTAGTATTTGCAAAAGGCCCAGTTGTTACAGGAAAAATAAGCCCAGAACAGAAGTCAGGAGCTAGGAATTGCAACATCAACTTAGCAAATGCCTTCTCAAATTCTAAGGCATGAACTGGGGAGATGAGGCTGTTTCTGGGACATGTCTGATCCCCCGGGTCACCTTTGGCTAGACCAGGGACAGACGTTCACCCTGTTCTGCTCTGTCTGCCCAGAACCCAGGCATTTGTTCCCTACCTGGGACAGATCCACATGAAAGGGTTGAAGGTTCAAGATGCAAACAAAGTCAATATTCCTTAATTTCCTTTCTCCCTGATGCCTGAGCACTATACCTTGGTTCAGAAAATCACAAATGGCCGTCCGTGATCGACCATGATTTCAAAAAATAACCTTTTTTTTTAAATCCTCACCCAAGAACACTTTTCCATTGCTTTCAGAGAGAGAAGAAGGGAGAGAAGGTTTTTTAGGGAGAGAGGAAGGGAGGGAGAAAGATAGAGAGAAACCAGCAGTGGATTGGCCCCGGGAAGAATCACCCAGGTTGCTTGGTAAAGATACAGATTCTTTATAAAGAGACATAGATGTATGTCTCTTTTTAGCAGATTCTTGGTAAAGAGACATATCCATAAAACAAATGTCATCTAAAACAGGGGTCTCGAACCCCCGGGCTGTGGACTGGTACCGGTCCATGGCTGGTTAGGTTAGGAACTGGGCGGCACAGCAGGAGGCGGGCTAGCGGGTGAAGCTTCAATTGCATTATCGCCTCAGCTCTGCCTCCTGTCCTCCCTACCCCCACCAAAGGTCCATGGAAAAACTGTTTTCTGTGAAATGGATCCCTGGTGCCAAAAAGGTGGGGGGCCACTGATCTAAAACATTTAAATAATCCCTTAATATCAAATATCAAGTCAGTGTTTACATTTCTCCTTTTTTTTCATCTTGCTCAAACTGAGGTGCAAGTTAAGCCCATACACTGCAATCCACTGAAATGTCTCTTACACCTTTTTTAGTCCACAGGTTCCTTCACCAGCATTTTTCTCTTGATATTTTTTTGTTAAAGGAACTAGGCTGTTTGTCCTTCAGGGCTTCCCTGCCTCAATTTTCCTGCGTGTGTCCCTGTGCCGTAGTTTAATGCTGTATTCCATAGTCCCGTAAACTGCTATCAGGTGCAGAGGCTTGGTTTGTTTTGTCAAGAATTTATAGGTCACAGTGTCCATAGAGGGGATACATAATGCCTGGTTATCCTTTTTTTGTGTGCTGTCAGCAGCTGCTTATGACCATCACAAAGAACTATTAATTATTAGGGCTGCAAAATGCTGACATTTGAAATCATTCATTCTTTCTTCATTCGTAGGCTTCATTCACTTCCATAAAGGGACATTTTCCTTCATTAACCATTTGATCACCTGGAGGTATAGTTTGTTTATGAAAGGCAGGGCAGATGTGCTTCTCTTTCCCTTTATTTACTGTTTTCAATATAATGAGTAGGTTCTCTAGTATCCTCCAAAGATGACCAATGAGCTATTTTAAAGTGTCATTATGAATTCATGGATTTAAACATATTTCATGTGTTTGAACTCACTGCAGTAATTACCATCCATCTTTGGCCAGTGGAAGCCACTTTAAGTCGGCTCCAGCGTCCACCTAGCATGATCTGATGCCTTGGACAAGACGTACTAGAAAGCCCTTCCATTAGACCCATGGGTGTCTCTCGAAGGGAAGCTGGTGGCCTAAGATCATCACCAGGTTCTCCCACTGTTTCCATCGATGTTCTCCTTTGCTCGAAATCTTCATACCGCTTTGAGACTGGATCCTAACTGCTCTACCTTGGCAAAGCCTTGCCCGATGGAGTGATCGGCTTTACTTCCCACTCGCCCTGAGATCACGACCACTGCTCACAATCTCACCTCCTCCCTGGCCCCCCAACATGCCACACTCATTCCTGTTTTTGTCCCCACTCTGCAGAGCCTCTTCTTCCCCAGAAGCACTGGCCTGCACAACTGCGGGGCACCACTCACCCTGTGCACCTGGCTGCGTGGAACAGTCCCCATCTGTTGGTGTAAATCCAACCAGCTGTAAAGGCCCAGGCTGAGTCCCAGCTCTGCTAGGGGCCCCAACAACCGCACTGTTGTTTGACTTTTCTGCCCCGGGACCCATTCGTCAATGCCATGTGGGCCCGCTCATTTGAATACTTACTGCCTTAAACAGTCACCTAATTGTTTTGGGCGTCCCAGCCCTAGCTCCCTAGTAGCAGAGTAGCCCTTTGACAAATACTTGTTAAACCAAATTGGTCTGATGGGCTCAATCTGTGAGGCAAATTTGACAATAATTGCTTAGCATAGAAAAACATAAGAGGAAAATGCTGTCAAGTTTCAGGCTGGCAGTTTCCAACTCCTTAGTAAAGTTATTATAAAAACTGAAAATATGTCTATAAAGGATAGAGGGCCAGAAAGGAAAAGCTCTAGCCGCATCTCTAGGATGCCCAACTGTCTGGTTTTCGACTCTTGATCAAGGGCCAGCAAACCTGCATCTGTTTTTATAATCAGACTGGTAACGGAACACAGCCACACTCATTCATTTACTTACCACCTAAGGTGGCTTTCGTGCTATAGTTGCAGAACTGAGTAGTTGAGGCACAGACCATACAGCCTACAAAGCCTAAATACTTACTATCTGCCCTTCACAGAAAAAGTGTGCTGAGCCTTGCTCTTGGCAAAGATAAGGGTAGTGGGATTTGTAACATGCTTGAAGTCCAAAACTTCGAATGTCAACCCCAAAGGTCAGTTTCTTTTTCAGATAATCTCCAGTCAGCCTGGCTTGACTGCATGGCCAGTGGAGCATTAAATCCCCACCAGAAACTTCCGATTTGAGCCCGTCCAAAGCCAAGATTCCTTACACAGATCTCATCTGATTCAATCTGGAAAAAACTGTGGTCGCTGTCTCCACGTAAGGACCCCAGGGGACTTGTGCACAGCGGTGTGTCTGTCTCTCAGACCCACCCCCAGTGTCTGCTTGCACTCCCTCTCTTGTCACTTGTATCCTTTGCCTTTATATATTCATTTTATTTATTTTTTATCTTCACCCAAGGGCATGTTTTCCCCATTGCTTTTAGAGAGAGAAAGGGACAGAGGAAGGGAGAGAAACATCAGTACAAGAGAGAAGAGAGAAGCATTAATTGGTTGCTTCCCACACATGTCCACACCAGAGATCATATGCACCCAGACCAGGGATGGAATCTGCAACCTAGCAGTATAAGCCCTGACCAGGAACCAGAACTGCAAACTTCCAGTTACAGGATGACACTCCAACAAACTGAGCCACACTGGCCAGTGCATATCCTTTGCCTTTAAATGAAAGCTTTACATTACATGGGTTTTCTCTGTGGAGTCTGGTGAGCCCTTTTAAATATCTGGACTTGGAAAATGTTTGCAATGATACCTGATATTTATTTCAAGATTATTGGACTAAAAAAAGAAAAAGCCCAACAAAACAGGAAAAAGAGAAGTTCAGTATTTACCCACATCCACCTGAGCTCTCAACCCTAACTCTGTGTTACAGTCACCGGGGAAACTGGAAACTTGGTGCGTGAGCCCCACCCACAGACGTGTGCTAACTGACTGTGTGAAGCCCAGGCACCGCCAGGTCCTCAGCAGTGTCAACGTGCAGCCAGGATTAAGAAACACTTATTACTAAGGAGCCTGAGGGGGCACTACATGAAACCAGCTGTCCTCCTTGACATCCCTCTGTTTGCCCTGGGACGCTGTCCCGCACTGGCACCTGCAGCAGGAGAAGGAGTTTTCAAATCGGGTTAAATCTACTGCACTCAAATCAAGATTATTTGTAAAAGTTGGTAAACCCGAAGTGACACCTTAAAACCCTATTTTTTTTTTTAGTTCAGTAGACTTTTCCATCTTGGCAATTACCTGCTCAACAATAGATGCCAGGCGTCCCAGTGCCAGGCCACATTCATCGCCTCGGGTCACCACGGCACTTCCAAGTTTCACCACGATTCTCTTGGCATGTTTCAGCTCACTGCGGTGGGCAAAGGGCTTGCCGTGTGTGCGGCTGAGGGGCACAGTGATGAAGGGGATGTTGCTCCAGGAACGGACATTTCTGATGGTGGAAGGCTGGACACGATCTGTATTTTGATCCCAAAGTCAATGCAAAAAGAAAAAGGAAAAGAAAAAGAAAATACATCATCCCATTAAAAAGATATATGCACAATATTAACCAGTTTAGCCTCTAAAGAATAGCTTTATTACTCTTAACTGAGTAAAACCAGCATATCAAAAGCCAGACCTAGCATGTTCTTATTCTAGTATCGAGTGGAGTTTGCACTCACTGCACAGGCCACGGGCACACTTACACACTGCTGGTGAAAAGTTTAAACAAAACATTTTTCTGAAGACATGTTGGCAAAATATAGCAAAAGCCTTAAAAATGTTCTCATCTTTTCATTTGGCAATTCCACGTTCAGAAATTTCTTCGAAGAAACTAATCAGAGATTAAGACAAAAAGATTCATCTGAAAGCTGTTCACCAGTGTTGTTTATAGTAAGATTATAATAGATTAAATGTCAAAAAAAAGGGCAGATGGATTCATGAGCATTTTTAGCATTTTTAATAACATAGGAAAATATTCATTGTGTATTTCATAGACATGTTTAAATGCACAAAAAAAAGATGCAGGAAAGAAATAAAAATATTAATATTTTATCTTTGAATGGATTATAGGTGATTTAACTTTTTTATTCCTGTTTTCCAAATTTATGCAATATACATGCATTGCTTTCATAATAAAAAAATACAGTATATGTGCTTTTAAGGCCACATCACTATAAAAAGAGTGAGTCTGATTAGCAAAGACAATTAAGAGCAAAGTAATTAGTATGAGTAATAAAACATTATGACTAATCTACCTACAAGTTTTCTCTGTGACATGGCAGCATGAACCCAGGTACCTGTAATAATGATAAAAAAAACTGGATAGATAGCTTTCTGAAGGAAAAGTAGTGTTGGAGTCAGATGCTTTGTTTTTATCCCTTTGGACATCTGCCCCTAAGCAACCCTTTCCTGATTCTTTCTTTCTTTCTTTTTGGCAAAGCTGTATATGACTTCTAAGGAGGCAAAACAATAAACAAAACTTGGTTAAAAAGCTGAAAATATACTTACATAAGCCAAAAGCACTAGGAGCTAAACATCAGGCACTGCATGCTTCACTGCTTCTCACAGGTCCAACTTTCTCCACTAACCACTTGCCAATCACCGCCCCCTCTGTCACACTGTGTGGGACTTCCTGCTCTAGCAGGGTACAGTGCAGTCAGTCAAAAGATCACATTTCCTAGACTTTCTTGTACAGCTAGACATGGCCATGTGCTTAAGTTCTGGTTAACACAATACATGTGAAAACGTATATGGGACTTCCAGGAATTTCTTTAAAAAGAAAAGTGTTTTCAGAGTGAGATCTTAACCCACGGCTGCCTGACTTCAAGCTGCCATCAGCCACATCTATTTGTGCCAATTCCTACATAATTTGTTCCTACATAAATCAAGGTTCCCCAGGTCAGAGCCCTCCAATTACCCTCCATATGTAGAACCATTCTGCCTCTTAGAAGCTCTTCCTTTTATGACCCAATGTTATTTTTCTTACTGATGCCTTTTTGACTGAAATTACATTAAATATAAACAAAAAACATTTTAAAAAAGAGGAAAAGTGCTTCCTTCTTCCCTTCATTCATCCTGCTGCTGGGAACATGGGTTTGGAGGTTGGAACTCAAATGTCCACTTCAGGCTCTAAGACAACACAGTAAGAACTTCGAAGGAAAAGAAAGGAGTGTGGAAGCCGGATGATTTCACACACTGCTCTGGAAGCCCTCAACCGCCTCCCTTCTGTAAGGACCCCAGGCTTCTCCCAGGAGAAAAACAGAAAGAGATTTCTAGCCTGTTGGAGCCATTATTGTTTTGGGTTTTCTGATACACGATCCCGACCTAATTGTAACTGGCACAGAAGGAGAATGAGCGAGTGAGAGCACAGGCAGAGGGGCGGGCCGGCGAGGAGGCCTGGACGGGGAAGAGAAGCTGCCTGCGGGTGGGAGTTGCTGACAGATGGTCTCACTCACTGCAAATGGATCTTTGCTTGGTGGGACTCTCGGACTGTAAGAAAGCGAGTGAACATGGGCACACAGGTTCTCAGCAGGACTAAATTTTAGGTATTCCTGCCCCCTCCCCAGGAGTTCTCTATGTATCATGAGAGGCATTAATGAATGACTAAAAGTAATCATTCCAAGCCACCTTTTGGACCATTTTTCTATAACTGTACTATCACAGAATAACTTCCTCCACTTGAATCAACCACCATTACCTCCATTTATATTTATAGATAGATTTCTCAGAATTTCTCTAGAGTTAATCCCTCTGTCTCCTTACTACAGACTACGAACGCCTCTAACTACGATCTAGCTTCTATTCTTTACGCTGTCATGATGGTGGGTAAAGCAGGCAGAATCTCATTCTCGTGGACTGGAAGATCACTGTGTATTCTCCTCCCTCTCTGCCTACTTCACATACAAATCTCAGAAAGAACACTTTTAGGGAATTAGTAAAGAGTCCTTTTTTCTCTCTCCTAAAGAAACATTTTTAACAGCGATTATGCTTCAAGTCCATTGGAGATACCAGGCCTGCAGTCTAGTTGCTGGCAGAAAGCTGCTCAGAAAGTCCATCACCTGGGACAGACCTGGCACTTGGCACCCTGGCTAGGCCCACAGGTGGACTGTCTCTTCCCGCTGGAGGACCCTCTCACTGCTGAAGGACAGGTTTGTTGTTGGGGCTCAGTTCCACGGAGAGCTTCCCTTCTTTATTGGGTTCAGCAACATAGGTACCCTGATTCAGTCTTCAAGGTTATTATCCTAAGCACCCAAGACTACAGTTAAAAGCTACGGTTAACAGTCCTGGCCTTGCTGACCTGACAGAGAGAGAGGTGGGAGAGGGAGAGACTTACTCCCCTGGGGTTTGGACTTGGCATCACCAGAGGCTGCAGAGCTCAGAGCTACACTCCCTTTGACAACTCTCAGGACTAGACCTGCTGACCCTTTCTCACTCCTGTCCACTATAGGGCTTATCCTGTCCTGGAAGTATGCTGACACCCCCGGGTACCTCGGGGACACAGGTAGTAGCACACGTATCAGTCCAAGTGATCATATGACAGAAACCAGTTAGAATCTATCAGGCCAGGTGAGCATGAATGAGGCACCTGATGCACAGTCTTTGTCAGCAGAGGGTGGCTTGGCTTGGAGCCAGGTAGTTGGGGTCACTCTGGCTGCTGGCAACTGGGTCACCACAGACCAGGGCTGACAAAGTTCAAAAGGGGGCCACAACAAGGTTTCAAGCAAGTGAAAGTGCAGTCACGCCCAATAGGTTAGAGCACCAAGGAGAATTCTGTGGGATCTGGGGCTTTCTGGGTTTCCTGTTCAGCAATGCATTCACCCTCCCGATTGACCCTACCTTTCTAGGGAGCATTTTTTAATGATCTGCGGTGTACTATACTTTTTAGGGTCCATACTGAAGACTGAAAAGGCCTTGATTCCTTTGGAAAAATCCAAGGCCTTGGGATGCGTAATCTCTTCCCATTTCCTAAGGGACCTTTAGGCCCTAAATCCCACAGAATAGCCATCTCTGAGGGGCTCCTGAGTGTACGTGTGTGCACGCGTGTGGGGGCTGGGGTGGAGTAGGGCTGTCCACATTCCTCGAAAGTGCCATGCATCGTGCTCCAGGGGAGGAGAGGCCCTTCGCCTTTCAGCACCCAAGTCCTCAGGCCTGACCAGGAAGGAACCCTGACATGATTTCTTCTCCCTTCCTGGCTTTCCACTTTCCTCCATGTTTGTGTCTATATGCTTTCTCACTTTGCTTTTTTAATTTATTTTCTTCTCTTCTGCTTATTGTGGTCAGCAAACACAGGGCCACAGGCTCCAGAAAAATCTGGATACAAAAATAGAAAAATAAATCTAGGGACAAGATCAGGAAGTGCCTCCTTCTGTGAATGAGGTTACTGAGAATAAAGTATAATATCAAGAATAAAAATACCAAAGTGAGTACTAACTGTATAGTAAGAACTATGTTAACTATTCAGACACCTTTCTTTACAGGGCAGAGGATATACCATAAGAGGTCAAGTATAGACTCTGGAGCCAGACTGCCTGGGTTGGAATCTCAACCTTCTACTTACTTGCTGTAACCTCACCTATCTCATAAAGGTGTGAGGGGAAAAAGGCATGAGCGCACTAACAGGCACTGGTGCGGAGTAAACACCCCAATATTCCTGTATTATAAAAAAGGCTCCGCTATCATTGTCATCGTTACCATCACCACCACTGTTATCTTACTAAATTCTCATGGCAATCCTCATGACTTAGATATCATGAATTAGCTACTGTTAGCCTCATTTTATAAACGAGGAAACTGAGGCCCAGAGAATTTGGGTAACTTACCAACCATGCCAGATGCAAAAATGGCCACAGTACTTGAAGCTTCTCCCACCCCTTGAGTCTGTGCTGGCCCTACGCCTTGCTTCGACTGCAAGCGTGCAGTAAAGAAGCTGTGGAGAGCCTGCTGGAGGATGAGAGACCATGGGGAACAGACACGATCCATAGCCCCAGCAGAGGTCCCCTGCTGCCAACAATCAGCCCCAAGCCAGCGTGAAAACTGACACAGACGCCAAACCACCGTGCAGCTGAGCCTAGTCCAACGCATCAACCAACCCATAAAATTGTGAACTAAATCCACAGCTGTGGTCACTAGTGACTTACAAAGTAAGTAGCAGAATTAGTGTTCAAACACAGGGAGCCTGAACTCTTCTTTACATGAATGGGAAATAGAGATTTTTTTCTAATGGTAATAAGCTTGATTAGTTGATAAGCAAGTCATCTGTGGTAAGGTTTGGAGATAGAATGTTCAGAAAAATCAGGTGTTATCAAGCAGACAGCCAACTCAAACTATAATAAACAGCCTCTCCACAAATGGTGCTGGAACAACTAGACATCCGTAAGCAAAAAAATGAACCTTGACTTAACCCTCACACCTTATACGAAAATTAACTCAAAATGATCGTGCACTTAAATGTAAAACTGTAAAACCTTAAAAAAAGAAAGAAAATCTTCAGGATCTAGGGCTAAACAAAGAGTTCTTAGACTTGGCTCCAAAGGAATAATCCATAAAAGGGAAATCTGATAAACTAGCCCTCATCAAAATAAAAGCAAGCAAAACAAAAAACTTTTCTCTGTAAAAGATCCTGTTAAGAGAATGAAATGACGAACTACAAACCGGGAGAAAATACTTTCAAACAATATAGCTGATCAAGCACTAGTATCCAATAATACAATACTCTCAAAAATTAAGAGCAAAAAAACAAACAATCCAATTACAAATGAGCAGATGACCTTTCACTGAAGTAGAATATATAAATGGCAAATATGCACATGAAAAGATGTTTAACATCAATAACCATTAGGGGAAAAGCAGGTTAAAACCACAGTCGGATGTCACCACACACCTATCAGAATGCATAAAATAAAAGAGTGACGACATCACATTTTGGTGAGGACATGGAGAAGTGGAAAACTCTTATGTTGCTGGTGTGAATGTAAAAAGGTATAGCCATTCTACAAAAACAATTTTACAGTTTCTTGAAAACTAACTACCATATGACCCAGCAATTGAACTCTTGGGCATTTATTCCAAACAAATGAAAACTGTGTTCATGTGTTCATGCAAAATCCTGCACACAAATGTTCACAGCAGCCTTATTCATAGCAGTCAAACAACGGGAACCAGGTGCCCTTCCATGTGCGAGCGGTTACACTAACTGTGGTGCACCCACACCATTAAACACTACTCAGTAAGAAAAAGGAACATGTTTATACAGACATGTTGAAGAGTCTCCAGAGAATTATGCTGAGTCAAAAAAAGTCATCCCCACTGCTCACATACTGTATGATTCCATTTAGATAACGTTTTTGAAAGGCCAAAATTATAAAAATGTAGAACAGAGTAGAAGTTGCCAGGGTTAGAGACAGGGAGGAAGGGCATGTCCAGAAAGGAGAGACCTGACGGATCATATAGTGATGGAAATGTTCTTATCTCGACTCTATCGATGTCAGTATCCTGGCTGAGATACTGAGAGAACTGGGTACGGGGTATAAGGAATGTCTCTGTATTAATTCTTGTAACTGCAAGTGTATCTATAATGATCTCAAAATTAAAATAATTATAACAAAGTAATAACAAAAATAGCCTATAAAAATTTTGGGGAATGAATATAGGTAGCACTTTATTTAAATTATTGTTTTCATTTTGAATTACTTATTTGACATACAATAAGTTGTAAAAATTAATGTATACAACTTGATGAGTCTGAAGATAAGTATATACCGTACATGTAAGACAATCACCAGATTCTATGACATATTTTGTCCAAAAGTCTCAATTTCTTAATAAAAACAAACACAGAACATTTCACCAGCAGGCTGCTTCCTTCCTTACTGTCTTTGCCCAATCCTGCCATTTTATATTTTTCCCCTCCTTTAAGACCGTTTGAAATACACTCCAACCGAACTCCCCACACACTGCTAAGCCATGGTATATACACAACATGGTACCTACACAGTCTGGAGGGAGCTGTGGGCTGGGCCCAGGGCAGCAGACGGTGCCTGAGGAGCTGGAAGCCAGAGCAGCAGACTTGACTCAACATGTTGTAATGTGGTCACTGATCAAAGTACCTGCAGGATGTATTTTTAAAAAATTGAATAATGAAAAATACTACACAATTCATTTTCTTTTCCTCTACTTCCCCACACTCAGAGTAAAAATTTGACACCCCCGCTCCAAACTCCAGTGTATTAGGCGAATGCCTACCTTCTCTGTATAGTGTAGAAAGGAGAGAAAAAATAAATGGTTTCTTCCCATGCTCCATCTCAACCCTCCCTTCCCTAGACAGCCTTAGTTTTTATGGAAGCAAGCGGCAATTGAGGATTATGAGTATTCTGAGTGACGAAAAAATCTTCAAGGTATAGTGATTATGCAATGATACTAAATCTTCACTACAATTCCTTTACTACTGAGGAATCAGTCTCCAAAAGATCAAAAGCAGATCCAATATCCAGCAAGAGTGATCTCCACCCTCCTATTATTACCCCCAACAAAACTCTGAAAACCACACAACTGAACTGTCAGCCTGATCCTCGCAGACACAAGAAGAGGGAAGAAAGGCCAGAGGCTGCAGCCACATCTTTCTTCCTGCCATCCACAAGAATCTAAAGTGCACTCTTACTGCCTGGGGAAGGAGGTGCAATGTCTGCAGATGTCTGGCATTTGAAATGACTGGACACAACCCAAGGAGGATGAGTACATGGCTAAACACCTGAGTTAAGAACGTAGTGGTTGTGGGCATTTTCCCACCCGGGGTCAAACTTGAGGCTTTGGACAAAAAATAATATATTTCACAAAAAGGTAGGGGGCTCCTTCATATACACACACACACACACACACACACACACACACACACAGAATACACCATTTACTATTGCAGCTGGAATATTGCTGCTTTCACAAGATAAGAAAAATACTGCACCTTTTTTGCTAGCTGGAGCCTCCTTTTAACCTATGCTGTACGGATTGGTGGAGATATTTCAACCCTCTTAAATGTGCCTCGAAGACTAGCATTTAGGCCCATAGTGAAGAGAAATAAGGAGTGGCATGTACTGTTCTTTAGTTTATACCACACAAAGGCACAGACAGAAAGGGGAGAGAAGAGACTGGCAGGATACATCTGGTGTAAAAGATATGGCATCTAATAGGTGACAGAAGTGCTAAGTGCTGTCTTTTTTGACTTCTGTGTTTGTGACAGTCTGAAAGATCCCAAGAGAAAATTATTTTCATAATATTGAAGCATGATTTGGGTCCATGGTCTGTTTGCTTCTTATATAAATTCTTTCAGTGATTGTTGCCAATTATTTCCTTATGAATTATCCAAAATACTCGTAGAAGAGCCAAAATGGTAAAATAATCAAGTAGTGACACTAAAATTCCAGTTCCATCTCCTTCAGGAACCTTCCCCAGTCACTTCAGCATTCAAAGTTGGGCATAATCCTACAGTTTACCTTTGAACTGGTTCATGCTTTTCTCAACGAGATTATAAATCTCCCACTGACAGCACTGTACACATTACCGGAACAGGGGCTTTGAAGGTGGGATAGATTTGGGTTGAAGCTTTGTACTTGCTAGCTGTATGCATTTTGGAGGGTTACTTAATCTTTCTAACCCTCAGTTTCTTCATTTGTAAATCAGGGACAGGAACAGTAAGGACCGCATAAGATTATTGTGAGAATTAAATGAGTTAATGCATGGAATGCCTGTTCGTAACAGATGGTCAATAAATGTCAGTTTTTCTCCTTCTGTCTTTTGGGCACTAATGGTATCTTACAATTCTTTCTTTCCTTCAGGACCTGCCACAGCCACAAAGAATTCAATAAATATTCTATGATGGAGATAGTCATAAATTATACTTATTGACTTTATCCCTCTCTTATCTAAAAGTAATTGAAAGCTCTGAATATTTAAGATCATTAAGTTATTAGAATGAAAAGTGAGCTAGAAACCAAGCCTCCTGGCCTCTCTCCTATACCACACTGCCTCTGACTGACCCCTTCCTGACTGCAAGGAATGGTACATCCTGTCAGAGTTTATTATACTCTCCAAAAGCGTTCATTATGGAGAGCTGATTCCAGGGAGCAAAGGGTATAGTGTGTGGTGTCTAGACTCAACGTCATCAGTTGAAAAGAGTTTCCATGTTTTGACTAGGACATTTCTTAAGTACCTCTTTATAGGGTCTAAACAGGACGCCCTTATCTTACCGATTTGGACGGAGACTTGGACTTTAGTCCCAACAAACTTCGCCCAGAAATACAGGATCGGCATATGGTTCACTTAAAAACAAAGACCCCACGATAAATCTCACTGCCTTAGAGAGCCGGGGACAATGGGGGCAGCAGGTGCTGCCTGACGTGTCAGGACTATTCACTGACCGCACGTCATTTTGTAAAATGCAGTCAAGAGCCGATTCCTCAGCTGCGGGGCGGCCTGGTTTTGAGGAGGGGATCACGAAAGCCAGGCGGGCCAAGGGGGACTACACACACAGGCGCCTGAGAGTCATTGTGTTGCCACTTACAAACCAGGGTAAAACATCGAACCGAGGCAGGTGCAATGGACCGAGAAGGGGTCCACCGAGTCTCCAAACGTCCATCTGGACCAGTTCCTCCATTTCGGTGGCCAGGAAGGTCGGGTGCCCTAGGACCCCGCAACCCTGGTTTCCACCACAAGGTCAATAAGAACAGCGCCGGGGCCGTGCTGCGCACCCTAAGCCCGCTGCTATCCCTGCGCGAGCTCCCACGCCCACTCGTGGGACCCGGCCACCCGGCTCCTGCTTGTGCGGCGCTCCCGCGGCCCGGTGCGCCCACGTTTCCCCGCCTCGGCCCAGGCGCCGCAACAACCCTCGCAGAGGCGCAGGTGCCTCGCCATCCCCGCGCCTGCCACGTACCTGACTCGCCGCTGCCGCGCCCGGCCTCACTTCCCATCCAGAAGTCCACGCGGGGACGATTTTGGCGCCGGCTTACTCTTTTTTCTTCCGTCCACGTCCCGCAAGATGACGTTACGTCAGCTGCGTAGGAGTAAAGCCAGGCCGCCGGGCCAGCGCTGTTGACGTAGGGCTAAGGGGCTGAGCCGGAGCTGCGCCACGGCAACCGCGGAGAAGCCCTCTGAGAATCTGGTCCTCGCTCCACGTGGCGGGCCCCTCCCGCCGAAGCCCTGGCAGACGCCGGAAGGCGGGGCTTGAGTCTACTGCTGAACATCCACGTCCCGGGAGAAGGGGCCAAATAGGGTGTCCAAGAGCCACGCTACGGGGCATTCCAGGGAGGCTGAAAAGATGCCTGGATCCCTCAGCTGCAGGTAGAAGCCATTACGTGTGCTTTTTAGTGTGTGTTTCATATCTCGAAAATAAGTTGAATCAATGTACACATACTTAGAGTTCACAGTCCCGGCAGACTTTTGCTACTTAAAATGGAAAACTTTGGCACTGCGATGAAACAATTTAACCCCTAATCCTCTGGATGCTTTCCCAAGGTTCCCAGCCCAACTTTCATTCAGCAAGGGCATTGGTGAAAATACTTAAACTAGTTTTATTGAATCCCAGACAATTGAAACTATTTCAAAGGTGAATAAGGATCCACCCTTAAAATTAGAGCTCAGACTCTCTCCCTCTCTCCCACTTGCTGTGTATTGCTCAAAGGCCATTGCTGCACAGGCACCGACACAGTGTTGGGCGCAAGGGGAGGGGAGAATGGGCGCAGCACCTGAGTGGAGTTCGGTGGCAAGGAAGGCCTCTTGCCTCTTGTGTAGTAGTCCCCAAGAACATTGTTGAGTCTACTTATTCAATCTTCCGTTCATTAAACATTGGCTACTCTCCGATTCAGGTATTCCCTAGGTGTGGAGGAAGACATTGTCCTCTCCCCAGTGAGTTCACAGCCTTACGGAAGAGACAGGTACCTGAGCAGACGCTTTACAAGACAATGTGATTAATTCTAGAGGAAGGAGGCTCAGGGATTCAGCCAAGGCTTCAAAAAGAGAGTAGACATTTGAATTGTGCTTTGAGAGACTAGAAGTAAGCAGTTAACCTAGAAGAGGGAGCAGGATCATAGGAAGAATGGAATGTGCAGAGACATGAGACATGCCCTATGAGAAGAGGTTGCATGTGAGACAAGACAGGAGAGGTGTTTGCCACCTTGCAAAAAAGATTTTTAATTTTTTAATTTTTTTATTTACCGATTTTGGAGAGAGGGAGTGAGAGAGAGACAAAAGGAGGGAGGGCGGGAGAGAGAGAGAGAACACCACCAACTGTTGCTCCACTCATTCTGTGTGTGCCCCAACCAGGGATCAAACCCTCAACCACTTGGCTTATGAGGACAATGCTCCAACCCACCGAGTAACCCGGCCAGGGCCCAAAAAGATTTCTGAGTCATGCTAAAGGTTTTGAATTTTGTCACCTTCAAAGACGAACATGACTTTTAAAGTAAAGTACTCGAAATGGCATCATGGGATTTGTATTTAAGAAATCAGTAATGAGGGGTAGAAGCTGGGAGGTTGGATGTTAGCTTATTGCAAAGGCCTAAATAAGAAATAATGGCTGACAAAAAAAGATCCAGCAATGGGCATAAGGAGCATAAAGGAGGAAGAGCTGATAGCACTTACTACTCAAAAGCTGGAGGGTGAGAAGAGAGGAGGGGTACCTGCAAATCTGGGTGTGCTCCAGTACGCTGAGTTAGGAAACAGATGGGAGGAGTTGTTCTTCTGGGTGAAGGATGAGAGCAGCAAACACATGTTAAGTTTTGAGCCCTTTGGGTTTGAAGTAGGGTGGGGGATACCAAAGAAAGAAAACCGCCCTCTAGTTGTTTCATCGAGTACCTCAGCTTATCTTTTAAGATTCTCCTCATGAATTTAGAACAAATAAGGCAACCATGGGTATAGCTAAAGCCATTAGGGACAGAAGTCTTCTCCACTCAGGACGTCCTGTCCTGTTCTTGACATGTTCTTAACCCACATGTCACCTTACGGTGATTGCTTGTCTGCCTTCCCTGCTAGAATTTGAGCTCCTGAGAGCATGAAAGCATACTTTTGGCACATACTACTCAATATATATTTGATAAGTGAATGAATTTAATTTTTTGTTTCCCTTGCCTGAGGAGACATATCACAAAAAAATTACTAAGAGAAGTGTCCAAGATTTTACTGCCCATGTTTTCTTCTAGTTTTATGATTTTGAGTCTTACATTTAAGTCTTCAATTCATTTGGAGTTTCTTTTTGTATATGGTGTGAGAAGGTGGTCTAGTTTCATTTTTTTTACAGATTTCTAATTTTTCCCAACACCATTTATTGAATAGACTGTCTTTACCCCATTGTATGTTCTTGCCTCCTTTGCCAAATATTAATTGACCATATAGGTGTGGGTTTACTTCTGGGCTCTCTATTCTCTTCCATTGATCCCTATATGTCTGTTGGTCAGGATATGGAGAAAAGGGAACCCTCATGCACTGTTGGTGAGAATGAAGATTGGTGCAAGCACCATGGACAACAGTATGGAGGTTCCTCAAAAAAATTAAAAATGGAACTGTCTTATGACCCAAGAATTTTACTCTGGATATATTATCTGAAGAAACCCAAAACACTAATTTGAAAGAACATATGCACTCCTATGTTCATTGCAGTATTATTTACCATAGCCAAGCTATGGAAGCAACCCAAGTGCCCATCAATAGACAAGTGGATGAACAAGTGGTGATACATACAAATATATACAGTGGAATATTACTCAGCCATAAAAAGGAATGAAATCTTACCATTTGTGACAGCATGGATGGACCTAGAGGGTATTATGCTAAGTAAAATAAGTCAGTCAGTGAGACAAATACCATATGATTTCACTTGTACATGGGGTCTAAAGAGCAATATAAATGAACAAACAAAATAGAAACAGACTCATAGGTACAGAGAACAGACTGATGGTTGCCAGAGGGAGGGGGTTTGGGGAACTGGGTGAAGGAGGGGAAAGGATTGAGAAGAACAGTTTGGTAGTTACAAAATAGCCATGGGGATTTAAAGTATAACACTGGAAATATAGTCAGTAATATTGTAATAACTATGTGTGGTGCCAGGTAGGTACTGGAAATATCACAGGGAACACTTTTTAAAGTATATGATTGTTTAACCACTGCTATCCACCTGAAACTAATAAAAATAATATTGAGAAGAAACTGTAATTGAAAAACATTTTTTAAAAAGACAGGCCCTGAATGTTAAACAAATACATCAGTAAAAAAGGGAAGTTACTTATAAATAAAGAACATTCTTACATAACAATAAACAGGGAGGTTCTTGCTGGAGAGCAAGTATTTCTTCAAAATATAGTTGTATTTTCTGATTATAAAATTCAGGAATTTATTATTTTTTAAAAAAGCCCCAATTTTGACATGTTAGCCTTCTGGACTTTTTGTTTACCTAGGTGCACATGTATAGATATTTTTTGTTTTATGAAAATAGGACTGCTGAGTATATGCATTATTTTGTAGTCTGCTTTATTTATAAAAAAGAGATCATGAATGCTTTCCAATGGCATTAAAGGCAGGTCTACTCAATTTCAGTTGTTGTTCCGCATTCCACTCTATGGATATAGTTTCTTTAACTCATCCCCTACTGTTGGACATTTTTTCCTCTTGGATAATGTCTAGTAAGTGTACTTATTGGGTCAAAGTTTATAAGCATTTTAAAGGCTTTGATGCATATTATTAAATAGCTACTTGACCTTCTTTCATAGTCTGACTAAAAGTGTCTGTGGGTAATGGTTTCTCCACACATGCAATGAGGTGGCTGAGTTTCATTTTCATTCTATCCAAATTGTTGTACATAGCCCCTTACAGTAAAACTTACTCCTTAAATACATGATTACAATAGAGACCTGTGTAGTAAGTTAAATAACTGATAAGTCACCTGTATAGGTAAAGGGAGGGAACTAAGAGGACTGCATTGTATAGATTCTTTAAAAAATGTTTTGAAAGTCTGTTACAAGGGGAGTGATGGAGGTAAGATGACCCAGTGTGTTAATCAGTCTTCTACATAGTTGGAAACTAGGCTTAAAGCTCATCAAACTAGCAGAGGGGTAGAGAGGAAAAGAACACTGGAGGTATTTCTGCCTGGGAAGAGCAGATGTGTGGATTTCTGGTGTAAGATCTTATATACTACAGTTTAAAAAGGCATGGTAACTTAACCTTGTCCCTAGCTCAGTGTCTTCTAGTTATTCTCTCCTGCCAGTCCATCCCATGTCTACTTGATTAGACTAGCAGAAAGAACCTTGAGAGTAGAAGAAACTTTCTTCCTCCCCAGTTGGTGCTGAGCAGGACAGACTCACTGGCTGGAACCCTGCACTTTCCCATGTGGCTGCTGCAGATGAGATCTTGGAGCACCCGACACATACTGGCATGAGGTAAGTGTTCTTACCATGTCAGCACATCCCCAGCTCTGTCTGCAGGATCATGGTTTTGTTTTGTTTTTTGTAGGGCAATGAAAATGTTCTGGAATTAGTGGTGATGGTTGCATAATACACTAAACACCACTAAAAGGGTGAATTTTATGGCATGTGAATTACAGTTGTGATTTTTTTTGTAAAGGCATACAATGGGTTTCATAGCACTTGGGCATAGAAATGAACATTTGAATAAAGGAGTTGAGGGACTAAATACTGAAAAGGACTCTAAGCTGTTGGGAGTGGATTGGATGTGGACTAGATTCCTCTACAACCTCACGTGACTTGTCACATAAGTTTATTTCCCTTTAAGAAGCCCAGCTGGAGAACTATAGCTCTAATAGCTTTCTGGTCTATTTTAGTCATCTCCTTGGAGGAAGGGTTGCTGAAGTAAATGACACATAAGTGTAATGGACTCTGGTGGGAACCATGCCATCAGCTTCACAGATCCCCTTGTGTAGACTCTGCTTTGTACAGAAGCACTTCCTCCTAGGTTAGTATTAACTGTACAAGAACTTTGCCACTTTTTTCCAGGAAAGTAATTTACTTTCAAGGTACTTTGGAATGGTGCTTACAGTCAGCTTTTTTTTTTTTGAGGTGGGTTTTATGAACTAATGTATGCCTTATTGAATGGCAGTTTTAGAGTCAGATCATTACCATGCTGTGGATAAAAAGTAGACTATCTCCAAATTTCTCTGCCTGGCTTTCAAATGCCCATATGAGTACCCACCTTACATATCCCATTTTAGTGCCTATTTTTGCCAATCATTTCAGCTTCCCAGCCCTCTGATCCACAGGAGGCATCGCTCAGGTTGTCCTTGGTTCCTGGGATCACCTCCTCGTCTCTCAGTCCTATGCATCTCCAACGTTCAGCTCCAGTCCTACCACCTCCTCAGAGCTTGTCCCTCACTAGTCTAGCTCACATTGATCATTTCTCAGAACAAATGTGTCTCCTGTGTCACATGTCAGTCTTTCCCCACTACGTTGTCAGCTCACTGAGGGACTGTATCTTACAATTCTGTTTGAGTAGGTGCTCAATACTTTTTTCAGTATCACATCCTGTTACTTATACTGTTTTATAAAAGGGATTTAAAAGTTTAAGACAAGTAGATAAAATGACATATCTTCCATCAAAATTTCATCTTAATTGCAAGGATAAAATAATTATGCTCTAGTTTCAAACATTTTAATGCTTCCTGCCTTCCAAGTTTTCTTTTTCTCCACTCAGAAATGATAGTAGGAAATTACCTTTTTAAGTAGTTTTCTCTGCAACCCAGAATCTCTGAGTTGATCATGCAGGTACGGTCCAACGACACCCGCATGCACTGCCCTTTGTAAGCTGCCATTGCCTTATGTTAAAAAAAATGATTTCATGTGGAATTCACAACTAATATCAGGGCCCCACAATTGGGGTCTTTGGAGAGTGTATCTCCCAGGAAAAGAACGCAAGTCCCTTGATTTAAATGATATTATGCAATCCATGATAGCAGAGGATTAGGTGGAAGCTAAACTATCCTCCTGTAACTGAAACCATGGTTTGGCAGCCTGCTTCAACAAAAGCCAAACTCATGAGACAGATGCTGGTGACAAAAGGAAAGAGGTTTTATTCAAATGCTAGCAACCTGGAAGAAGGGGGACTCTCATCTCAAAGCCCCTCTTAACATTTCAGTGCAGGCAGGGGTTTGTATAAAGAGGGAGAGGGACAAGGAGAACAAAGAGATCAGGGGGAGAGGCTGTGGACATGTTGTCAGTGTCTTGGGTGGTCTTGATATGAATCTTTAATGTCAACATCCTGGAAGTGGTCAGTGCCACCCAAATTCCTGCAGTTCAGCAATTTGTGTCACCCAGAGTTGTGATCGAGGACATTTCTTGTACAAGTAGAAACTGGAACTGCTGGCACGTGCAATATGCTTACAAAGAAACTGTCAGTATGTGAGTTATTTTATTAGATTAGTACATCTTATTCTATTTTATGGTAAGTCAGAGTGGTATAAAGTTTTCATTCCTTGTCACAATTCCCCTCTGTCAATTCTTCCTCCATATCTTTGGAGCTATTGATTTCCTCTGAATCTCCTGGGGGAATAAACAACCTGAGCCTGTTATAAAGCAACTCTTGTGAGTTAAAAGCCAATACATTTTTTTTAGAGGTGCCTGTTGAGCAAATACAATTTTTCTGGTGTGGGAAAAACTAGTCATAAGGAAGTTTAAAACAATAAAGACGAGCATTATAAAGAAAAGAATGGTTCAACTTAAATTCTTCCTAATATGGACCTGAGTCCCTGTGGTATCCATGAAAATAGCTAAAGGCTGGAGGAAGTCTTGTTGTTATTTGTCCTGTTATCCCTGTGACCAAGACTGTTGTGGAGTTTTTAGTCAATTTGATGTCAGTACAGAATACGTGGCTTCAGTGGCTATTAAAAAGTTAATGAGATTGTTCCCCACTGTCAATTGTACCAGGGGCTCCGGTGGGGAAATAATGATGGATTGGGAGGTGTCCAGAGGAGCCCCTGGGCCTCTTCACTTATTATTTGAGTAATCACTGTTTTACCATCCGCCTATGTGTCCTCTTAAAAATTCATTTCCTTTTTCCTATGCCCATTTCTAGGCACCCAAGCCTTTCTGCCTTAGTGGCCTTCTGTACCTGGCCTATCATAGTTGCTCTAATTTTGTCTAACTGCCTACCATATTTCCCCTTCAAAGATCTTAGTTCTGAATCCTTTCGGGGAAAAGGAGTGCAGGATCCTTTCTGTAACTGCTTCCTGCTGAAAGGGGGCATCGTTTTCCTGCAGAGCCAAGAGATCCTTGCACTCTGTCAGAGGGGTGATGAGGCCTGGGCACAGAAGAAGGTGGTAATGGTGCCAAGAGGTGGTATTCCCTGAGTAGGAGTAGAGTTGGTAATCTGGTGGAGACAAATTGTTACAGTTCTCAATATTATTGGGACAAAAGCTAGAAAAATTCAGGATCCAGTTCTGTTCATAAGTGAAAAATAAAACTTTGAAGACAATTAAATGGAGTTTAATGTCCATAACTGTGTATTACAGAATCTATTAAAACACAATTTCCCCTCCTAAAATCACTTATTTTTATCAAAGAGCCAAATGAAGACCAATTCATTTATTGCATTAAGTCCAATTTCCAATTCAGCCTGATTATTTGCATAAAAAAACAGGAATCACAGATGATTATATAGGCTTTCTTAAATATGCTTTGCTGGAATCTTATAAGGAATTTCCAGATTGAGCTTTAATTAGTCCCAGAGGGCAGAGAAGGCAAGCCACTCAGTTGCCATCAGGCTTTGCCTGCAATACCTGTAACTTTGGGTGAGTTCCTCAAGTTCTTGAGATTCTTCCTTGCCATTTCCCAGAAAAGCAACATTCATTCTTTACTTGGAAAGACTGCCATGAACCTTATGAATAAGCAAGGTACCAGGCCATCTCTCCAAGGGGCTTGAACTGGCTTCAAAGTCAACCTTCATTCTTTAAAGTTTTTGCTGACATCCAAAGTCTGGCATGTCTCTCTCATACATGATATTCCAGTCAAAGTCTTGGTTAATAAAACCATAATTGGAAACTGGCTATGTTTGTCCTGTTAGGAAGAAATCAGATTCCTCTTGAACCTATGCAAACAAATATATTGCTATGGAAATAATACTATTCACTCATTAAGAGTTGCCAAATTCCAGACGGATCAGGTAGGGAGAAAAATATAAATGCCTCAATATTGCTCATGAAAGTATAACTTACAAAACTGCTTTAAGAAAAAAACAAGTTCCCTTATATCTGAAAAACAAAAGGATTAAAAATTACAATGTTTTCAACAAAAGTTACAAAAACTACAATCTTCAGTTCATTGTCTCATAATCAATTTTTGTTTATGCTGATTATTTGCCAGTAATTCTATAAATCCAGTTATTCCACAGAGTTCTAGTAATCTTCATCCAGTTCAAAAATAGGATCTGAAAATTTTCATTAATATGTAATTTAGAATAAGTCAGATACCTTTCCATGGATCTTTCTGAAGATGTAACATACTTATAAATGCATCAGTGTAAAACAATGACTGTCTCTAAATGACAAAAAAAATTTCAAATGACATGGTTACAGAAATGATTATAATGCAATTGACAAAGGAATTTGCTTTCCTGTAACAACATTTTAAGATAACAATTAGAATTACAAATTAAAGTATATCAGAACTTTGTAGACTTGTTACTGAACCCAACCAGTGGTTGGGGGTTGGGGTCCTACCACTCATCACCTACCAGGCAAATCTTCGAAGACTGAGATCGGTGGAAAAGAAAGGAATATTTTATTTGATGGCAAAATATCTGCTTAAAATATCCAGGTAACAAAAGTAAGGGGAAAGAAAGTCAGAGTATAACATCAAAAATAGTCTTATTACAGCTACTACCTAAGTTTGAGAACTGAAAATAACACAAGGACAAAAATCCGTTCACAATGCTGACTATTATCAAGGTCTTTGGAAATAATGGCAAGCTTCTGCCTCAATGACTGTTCCCTCTTAAGACACCCAAAGAAAAATCACCCTATCACTCTCTGCCAGCTCAGTTCAAGGTTGCACCTAGAACCTCTTCTCCCACCCAAAGGTATCATAAATGTAGGTGGCTTAGCTGGTCTCCAGTCGCTGTCCAGTGTCAGGCATCTTTGAGTCTGTGCCCGTAGGCCTCTGCTCACAGCCCTACACTGGCCACTGTTGTCAGGCCTGCTGGTGACCACTGACATGCCCCCTACCCAGGGGAGGGGGAAGAACCAACTGAGTCTTTGCCTTCTGACACACTCCATTTCAAACATCCTCTCCCAGAATTTCATGCACACTGGGAGCCAGTGGGAGTGCCAGCCTTCCAACCAATGCAGGACAGTGCCAGCCATGTTTGCTTTTGCCCCTCTTCTGGCCGCCATGTTTAGCAAGGGGGCAAAGTCTCTAGTCACACACCCTCAGCTCAGACCTCTTCCCAGTTTCCAGGGTTGTGCGTCCCCCATTACAGACTCTTGGAGATTTTTATATAATCTCTAGAACTTGCACTTTAAAAATAAAAATATGTGTACACAAATAGAACATAGTTATTATTTCTTTATTTGACAAAGCTTTTTATGTACTTTAACCATATTAAATAGGTTTAATTAGTTCAACATTTCTTCCTCATAAGGAGAAAAAACAAATCCTCAAGGCATTCCAGGGACCCACAGGAAAGCCAATTCTAGGTCAAGAAAAAGTCTCTTAAAATTTAAGCCCTGGGAAGGTTGTCAAACATAACTGGCCAAAAGATTATTTATCATAATGAAACAATATTAAATTATTTATTTACCCAAAGTGATAGTAAACATATCAAACATAAATATATGCTAGCAAAACTTTAGTTCTTATGATAAAGAATATGGGTTTTAAGGTAATCAAGTACCTGATTAACACAATATAACACGTAAGTGTTTTAAAAAATATAGAATCTTTGCTTTCTAGGCAGGTACAGGAACAATATTTTTTCCCTTTTAACAGACTGAAAAAGAACCAAACAAATTGTTTAATGGTTCATTTTTGATATTTAGATTCATTTACCTAATTAAATTCATTATTCAGCTAAATTATATAATTTCCTCTTAAGATTCTCTTTATAAACCTTCTTCAACTTGCACATGACTTTGTGTGATGTACACAATCTTTCTGCAATTTACAGTCCCTTTTAGTTTGCTGCTTCTTAACTCCTTCAGAAATAACCAACTTTAGAACAAATGATTTTCTTTTTTTTTCTTCAACAGGTGTTTTCATACTCTATACTATTACCAAACCATACAATTTCTTTCCAACAAAATTAGAATTTTTAATTCTTAGATACTTTGATTTTTAGTGACAACTAAAAGTAAGTAATTAGCATTCTTTAGAATACTTTTATGAATACATTTCATAACTTTTAGAAACAGCCCCCCATTGGCAAACACACTCACATTTTCAACAGACATACTTCAAATAAAGTATAAGATATATTCATTAACAGATCCAAATTCATTTTCTAGCTTCCCTGCAATAAGACGCCAAAGTAGGCCAGCTCAGATCAATGAATATTTCAGTATCCTATTATTTCAGAATATTTAGATATTTGATGATTTTTACCATTTAACCCAGAAAACTCTAAAGTTCCAAGTCACCAAAGACTTTGGAAAATTAGGTTTATTTATAATGATTACCTAAAAGCCTTATCAAAAACTTTTCATTTTAGTTATATCTATTTACTCCTAACAACTTTATAAGATTTTAAAATCAGTTACTACTCAAGTCATTTTCTTGACAAATTCTGTAAGAGATTACATGAACTTATTGCTGCAAACCCAGGCAAAACAAACATTTTATGCTAATAACTTTAAGAGATATCAATTAAGTTAAAACCAGCCTTAATATCAAATATTTTTCTATATGATGCTGAAAAAATATTTGAGATAGTTTTTTTTCCCCATACACATAACAGGACACAAGATTTTCTTTTTTTTTAAATATGTCCTTGACAACTTTAAGGAGCCTGGAGGAGAGGTAAGGGAGATATTGGGCTTGTCTCACTTTAGCCACTTGAGTTATTTAAAAAGTTCCATTTTTTTTCTTCACATTGAGATGGCATAGTTGCCCCAACTCCTTCAGCCTGCTCTGGGGTTGGCAATAATTTTCCTATTGTTTCCAGGACTGCAGCAACTCCCAGACCTCTAGGAGGAGGATTTAGAGTGTGTATAAAACTTATCTCCTCATTTTTTCTACTTTCTGAGTTTTACAGTCTGGGAGGGGAGTGAGATCTTTTCCCCTCTTTGCCTATCAATTTACATTCTGAGTAGAATCCTTGTGGTGTAACAATATGAAAGCTTGCATATAAGAAATCTTATTCTGTTTACCAAAACCTTGGGAAACCATTCTAATTAGTCACTGACTTAGCATAAGTTGACCAGTCAGACAAGGCCCATGGGTCAAATCTGGCCCTCCACCTTATTTTATCCGGCCCGGTACCTTATTTGTACCTGATGGCAGCACCAAGCTCCTTGCCCCTAGTTAAGGAGTAGTTACATTTATACAGTCCTAAAATTACATTCAGCCCTTTGAAGGCAACCTCAAGGCGCCTTCAAAGCTGATGTGGCCCCTGGTGAAAATGAGTTTGACATCCATATTCTAAAAGGAGGGACTGGGACATTATTGCAAATGACTTTCACAACGTCTAAAAGGCACAAAGTCCAAATGGTAGAGACAGAGGATTCACTGTATGCACAAAACAGCAAAGAGCAAGCCAAGTCCTTACAGGATAAGAAAGCAATCAAAGAACAACTGAAACCAAAGCTTCATTGCAGACAGACAAGAGTTCTCAGAGAGCCCCCAAACAGAACAGATGAGAGCTCTCAAACAGAACATTCAAAACTGAGAAATCCATAAGTCAAAACACCAAGTGTGCTCCAAGTCCCACACTGGGAGAACTGAGGTTTTCTTAGTTGCTGAGCCGTACCTACCACCATAGAGCACCTATTGATTTCTATAGCATCCCAGATAGTTGGGCACTCTGCATCACCTGAAGTCATGGTAAAGGCTGTTTCTTGTACAACCAGGAACTGGAACTGCTGGTGCTTCCAATATGCTTATAAACTGTCAGTATGTGAGTTCTTTTTATCAGTTTGTTAGTGTATCTTATTCTAACTCTATTTCATGGTAAGTGAGAGTGATACAAATTATTTATTCCTTGTTACATTCCCAGGATCAAACTGGATTTACAATTAAATTATAGAAACATAATCCTGAGTAATGAATTGAAGACTAGCTGGAGAGAAGCCTTATAACCAAGGGCTTACAGAAGAAGCCACATTGAGTCTGAGACATGGGAATAACACAAGTGTCAGAACAGTTGAGAGCATCCTCATGACCCTTGAACTGGAAAAGCTGTCATCTACTTTTCTTGGAAGTAGTATGGCCAAAGAGAAGAATGTCTCTCAGATTTCAGCTTTTGAGGAGTTCAGATTGCCAGAACTGGACTAGCACTTCTGAATTTCCGGGGATGTGAGGCCCTGTGGCTTCCTTGGGAAGCTGTGCACCAACCTCCATACCTCACCTTCATTAACAACCCCCACTCCCAATCCCACCGTCTCTGGGCTGCTGGAGTCTGGGGCCACTCAGTTGTGCAGCTTAAATCCTGCCTCACTGAGGAGGGAGGGGAGCACTGGCAAGAGGTAGTTGTCCCCTCTGCAGGGGAAAAGGACTGCTTGGTCCCTGGTGATTCTGGGAAAAAGGCTCGGTCTTCTGCAGTTGCTCTCAACCCAAGACTAATAAATGTTGCCTAAATAAAGGTTGGAACCTGAGGTGGGGGAGGAGTGCTTTGTTGCTAAGGGGCACATGCGTGACACAGCTGCCAATTGTGACACAGCTGCCAATTGTTGGCTCTTGCTCAGCATGTGGGGCCAGCATCCCACTTGCTTGGGTCACTTGCTGTGCCTTGGACCTCTGCCTGTTGTGCCCAGGCTGCACCTCTGGGCCCCATGGCTCCTCTTCACATGGCAGCTGTTGTGGCTGCTGCTCCAGGCACCTCAGTCTCCGGAGTTAGCCCTAGACCCTGTCCTGGTGACCTCTGTTTCCCTGTGGGCTCACCAAGCCCTGGCCTGGATTAGCAAAACCTCACATTTGAGCCTTCATATATCTCTGAAAATGCTGAACCTTTATGATTCCAACAGGAAGCCTCAGTTCTGCCTTCAGAGTCCTCTGAGGAAATGGAACCTTCTCCAACCCATCAGAAGGCCCCAGCTCACCAACCAGAAACCCCTGATGCAAGAGAATCATCTTTAGTCCAGGAGAAGACGTAGCTCAGCCTGTTGTGTCCCCTAATTGTTGAAATCTTCGTTAGTTTATTAAGAAGTTTTAGACCAGCATCCAACACCCCACCACCCTGAAGACATTGAAGCTTTAATCCAGCCAAAGAGCTTGACTCTGCCTCAGTTGCCTCTTGCCAGTGTAGAACCTTTTCCAGTCCAGCAGAAGGGTTCAGTTCAACCTCCAAAATCCTCTATAAATGGTGTAGCTCAACATTCAACGTATCATGAGATGACAGTCTAAACTCTAGGTATGGGTGAAGCTCAGCATTCAGTGTTGCCTAATCAAATGTTATTAAATGTGGATCTTGGGGTCTTAAAAACATCAGAGCACCCTAAAGGGATTAAGCCATCTGTAATTGAAAAGAGGTCTCAGCTCACCCTGCAAAATCAACTGAAGTGGGAAAACCTCCAACCAAGCAGTGTGTCCCTCCAAAGAACATTGAGGAGATAAAAAACATCTCTATCACAGCAAAAGACATCAGCTCAGCCTATACTGGAAGCTGACACTACAGCCCTGCAGGAGACTACAGACCCAAGAAAACATTCTGAAGTGGTATTTCCACATCCAGAGCCTGTTCAGACTCCCCCGAATGAAGGCTCCACCACAACCTTGTCTGAACTCACAGTTCAACCTTTGGAAATGAAGCTCACCATAACACCATAACCTGTGGTGAAGGAGGAACATCTAATAGTGTTGTAGCAGAGTACTGCACCAAAAACCCTGAGGTACACTTCTGCCTCCAGAGTGATATCAGGTTCAGCAGCCTACCTTGCCTGAAATCACAGTTCAACCTTTAGACCTGGAGTTCACCGTAACACCAGAACCACCTGTGGAAGCAGAACATCCTATAACCATGCAGGAGACCACAGCTTCTTCAAAACACTGTGAGTTGATACTTCCACATGCACAGACTGGGCATACTAAGCAGCAAACCTCATCTGATCACAGTTCAAGCATAGGACCTGATGCTCCTCATAGCACCATTACCTGTTGTGGTGGCTGAACATCCTACAGTCCTTCAGCAGACTACAGCTCCTCAAAGCACCCTGTAGTGACATTCCCATATACAGAACCTGTTCAAGCTCAGCAGCTTAACTTGTGTGAAGTCACAGTTCAACCTTCAGACATGGATCTCATCATAACAGCAGAATCTACAGTGGAGGTTGAACATCCAACAGGCCTGCAGCAGACTACAGCTCCTCCAAAGCATCCTGAGGTGATACTTCCACATATACAGACTGTTCAGGCTCAACAGCTTATGTGTCTGAAATCACAGTTCAACCTTTGCACTGGAAGCTCCCCATAAACCTGAACATACTGTGGAGGCTCAATATTGTACAGTGCTGCAGCAGACTACAGGTTCTTCAAAACACCATGAGTAATACTTGCACATTGACAGCCTGTCAGGCTCAGCAGCCTACCTTGTCTAAAGCCACAGTTCAACCCTTGGACCTGGAGTTCACCATAACACCAGAACGTACTGAGGAGGCTGAAATTCTATAACCTTTCAATTGACTACAGCTTCTGAAAACACTGAGGTGACACTTCCCCATGCACAGGCTGTACTGGCTCAGCAGCCAGCCTTGTCTGAATCACAGTTGAACATTCAGACTTGGAGCTCACCATAAACATAACCTACTTGGATGCTGGACATTCTGTAACCCTTGAGCAGACGACAATTACTTCAAAACACTGAGAGGTAATACTTCCACATTGAAAGTCTCTTAAGACTAAGCAGCAAAGCTTGTCTGAAGTCACAGTTCAACCTCAGGACCTGGAGCTCACCATAACACCAGTACCTACTGTGGAGGCTGCACATCTTACAGCCCTGGGGCCCACGACAGCTCCTCCAAAGCACCCTGAAGTGACACTTCCACATCCACACACTGTTCAGGCTCAGCAGCCAACCTAGCATGAAATCACAGTTCAACTTTTAGACTTGGAGCCACCATAAACCCAGAACCTACTGTGGAGACTGAACATCCTGCAGTCCTGCAGCAGAGTACAGCTTCTCCAAAACCAGGAGGGGACACTTTCAGATTTAGAGCCTGTTCAGGCTCAGTAGCTAACAGTGAATTCAAAGTTCAACCTTGGACACGGAGCTCACTATGACACCAGAACCTACAGGGGAGACTCAACATCCTACAGCCCAGTGGCAGAATATGATGCTCCAAAGAACCCTGAGGTGACACTCTAACATTTAGAGCCTGTCTTGCTCAGTAGTTAAACATGTGTGAAGTCACAGTTCATTCCTTGGACCTGGAACTCACCATAACACCAGAGTCTACTGTGGAGACTGAACATTCTAGTCTTGCAGCACAGTACAGCTCCAAAACCCTGAGGTGACACTTTCACATTTAGAGGCTGTTCAGACTCAGGACTTAACATTGTGTGAATTCATAGTTCATTGTGGAACTGGAGTTCACCATGACACCAGAGCCTACTGTGGATGCTGAACATCCTACAGCCTTAAAGCAGACTGCAGTTCCTCCATAGCACTTTTAGGTGACACTTTTCATATCCAGAGTTGTTCAGGCTCAGCAGCAAATCCTGTGTCAAGTCACAGTTCAACATGTGGGTCTGGAGCTCATCATGACACCAGAACCTACTCTGGAGGCTGAACATTCTACATCCCTGCATCAGAGTACAGCTTCTTCAAAGCACTCTTAGGTGACACTTCCACATCCACAGCCTGTTCAGGCTCAGCAGCCAACCTTGTGTAAAATCACAGTTCAACTTTGGACTTCGAGCTCGACATAAACCCAGAACCTACTGTGGAGTCTGTACATACTACCACCCAGCAACAGACTATAGATCCTTCAAAGCACCCTGAGGTGACACTTTCACATACACCAGCCTTCAGGCTCAGGAGCCAACCCTGTCTAAAGTCACAGTTCTACCTTTGGACCTGGAGCTCACCACACCAGAGCCCAAGTGCAGGCTGAACTTTCGGTAGCCCTGCAACTGAGTACAGCTCCTTCAAAGCACCCAGAGGTGACACTTCTACCTCAAGAACCTGTTCTGGCTCAGCAGCCAACACATCTGAAGTCACAGTTCAACCTAAGGGCGTGTTCATCATAACACCAATACCTATTGTGAAGGTTGAATATCTTACAGCCTGCAGCAGAATATAGCTTCCCCAAAAGACTCTGAGGTGACACTTCCATATTTAGAGCCTGTTCAGGCTTAGTAGCCAACCCTTTGGACCTGGAGCTCAACGTAACACCAGAACCTACTGTGGTGGCTGGACGTCCTACAGCCTTGCAGCAGAGTACACCTTCTTCAGTGAACCCTGAGGTGATACTTCCATGTTTAGAGCCTGTTCAGGCTTAGCAGCCAATCTTGTCTGAAATCATTTCAGACATTTGGACCTGGAGGTCACCGAAACACCAGAATCTACTGTGCAAGCTGAAATACCCTATATCCCTGCAGAAGACTACATGAAAGTTCCTCATCCAGAGTCTGTTTAGGTTCAGCAGTCATTCTTGTCTGAATTCACAGTTAAACCTTTGGACCTGGAATTTATCAGAACTCAGCAGCCAAAGTCATCCGAGCAGGTCCTCCAACGACTGAACAGAATGCCACCAGGAATATATGTGAGCTCTGTACCTGCGATAGTGAGACACTGTCATGTTTCGGTCTCGACCCAAAACAGAAGCTCCACAAAGTGTCTGTACCAGAGGCCAATGCCTACAATGGCACCTTTGCTATCTTAAATGCAAGGAAACTCTACTTGTTACATTAATAAAGATACTTGGAAGTCATGCTGTTGGGCTGAAAACAAATCCTCAGTGAAAATAATCTGAGAGAATTATATAAGGATTCAACTGAAGGCCTACATCTCTCAAGTATTTAATTCTCAATTGTAATCCTGACAACTCTTGGAAGATTTGTATCTTTTTAAGTTGCCAGCATTACAATATTTAGACAACACAGGTAAAATATAGGAACAACACAAGTATCACAACAGTTGAGAGAATCCTCATGATGACCCTTGAATTGGAAAAACTACCTAGCCATTTGGCTTGCTGTCTATGCCAATTTAAAAATGAGACTGTCAGCAAGATAGTCAGACTGCATTGTGACAGTGAATGTCTGACACCCATTGTGATGAACAGCTATACTTAGAAAATACAGAAGGCTCTTTCATGGAAATATTGTAAGGCCAAAGAACACCAGCACTGAGCTGATGACTGAGCCAGTGAGGGCATCCTCAGGCAAAAAAGGCGACAGCTTGTCAACCTTCATGATGAAGCTTCTCAGTGAGCAACAAGAAGTAAAGGTTTCCAAGCCCCAGTGGGATACAGAGCAATGGAAAAAGTAGAGGACAGAAGCCCAGGGAGAACAGGAAGAGCAGGAGTCATGTGAGCTCACCAGAGTGCCAGGGTGTGGGTATGAGCACGATCTCGCCAGGGCAGTACCTGTGATTGCAGCAGCAGTGATTTTTATTTTAACTCTGTCTCATTGTGATTTGTCATAGAACAGCATCAAAGGAAGGTAAAGAAGGAAGCTCAAGGGGCTTTTTCTCAGTTCTCCGACATGAGATACTCACCAAAATGTGTGATGGAGGGCATTTTCTGGAAAAGGCTTAGGAATATGTATGGATCTCACAACACCATATGCAAGAAAAATGTGGCCCAGAAGCTACACGACAAAGATTCATCTGATGAGGATGAGCTTTTTGTCAAAGTGGTGAAGGTTGAAGTCTCCACCTCAGCAGCCAGGAGCGCTCCTAAGAGACAGGTGAAGCAAGTGAAACATCACACCGCCACCCAGTGAATCCCATCCTCAGGTTACCTGCAAATTGTATTTGGAAATGTTGGCTAGCATTGCTGACAGAAAACATATTTTCCTATTAAAATGTATAAATTCATAACCAACTTAGAAAATCTGGAATTTATTTATAAAAAATTGTATATTCTCATATTTAAACTTAGTCACGTTTCAAAGTACTCTCCACCTGATGCAACACACCTATCGGGGCGTTTTTTTCCAATGCTCAAAAAGCCTTTGAACTCAATAGATTTTGATGCCTTTCAGTGCACCTGCAGTTTTTTGTTTCACCTCCTCTACATCAGCAAAACATTTCCCTTTGAGGATTTTTTTCATCCAGGGAAACAAACAAACAAAAAGTTTGCTCAGGGCGAGATCAGATGAATAGAGAGCGGGGTACAGGTTGTTGGTCAAAAACTGCTCAATACTTAGCATGGTGTGGGTTGGTGCACTGGGAAATCACCCATCGTGAAATGGGCAACTGCGCTGAAAGTTTTCAAAAACAAAATTCACTGAAGTCAAACACCCCACAACGCCAGCTGGTGCACTGATACAGATGGGTTCCTAGAACACTCACCTAGTGGGGGAAGACTGTCCTACAAGGGGCCTGCACTCTAGAAGATAATTCTGGTTTTTTTGAGTTTCCCCCTCATAATAATGAATGCTATTATACTATAAAGATTTTTTTTAAAAAAGAACCCCTCATGTATATAGAAAAATAATCATGAGGCAAACTACCTATCAGTTAACTCCTGTGTACTGCTAGAATTACTATAACTGAGCTCTCAATCAGTTTTACTTCTCTACCACAGTGAAGGGAAACGAGAAAATGAGTGGTAAAATCACTTGTGAGTAGGAAAGGAGGCTGGGATTCCACATTCATTTTGAAAACTTTTCATGGAAAGAACTGCCATCCTCACTCAGGCATGGGAACGTTGTAACCCAAGGGATTAGGATGGAACCAGATAAAATATATAGCCAGTAGTTTTCTATTCTCAACAGTCAGTTCCTTTAAAGCCCAGAGGGCAGTACTTTCCAAGTTCATGTGGGGAGCAGTAGGAACATGTTCCTTTTGACGTTGCCCAACTGTGCCTGTGAGCAGAGGGATGAAGACCGTACAAACCTTTGGTCAGGCACAACACAACCTGAAGGACTGAAGGAAGAGCTCTTCGTGTTCCTTCCTGCCTGAGGAGTATAGAGCTTAAGGTGTATCTGGTGTTCTGTAGGTTACATATTCAGTTTTTTGGAGCAAATCATTTTCAGTTGACATTACTGAAGCATGTTCTAAGTTCTAAGCAGAGAGCTAGGATGAATAAATTACCTTTATTACCTTTCCCTCATGTACAAAGGTTCCTTCAGTGTAGGTCCTCTATTATCCTAAATGCCTTCTGGTCATTAGCCAACATAAGTAGGCTGCCGTAGGACTTCCCATAGGGAATTTTAAAACGTGATTTTTCTCCTTTTGTTACTTAGCTGAGAACTCCGAGTAGTAAGAAACACAGGATAAGGATGGGAAAGACTGAGCCTTTTTGAGAGTGCGCTCCTTTGCTGAATGCCACTTTGAACGGAAAGAAGAAATCAAATGGCAATTTCCAGTCGATTCTGGGTTGGCCCCGTGGAGGCTCTGGCTTCTGGGTAATGTCCACAAAGGTCACAATAGTTGTCAAAGGCACTTCTGTTACTTTGGAATCCTGCAGGAAAGAAGTCCATGACAGGTCAGCACTTAGTACCAATTCAAATAGCCCTCCACTTGACAACTTATTACTTCCCTGCAAAAAGACCAAAACCAAATTGCTGTAAGCAAGATATACTTTTTTCTCATATTGGTCCTATGTAGTTTTCTATGAGATACAGAAAATGAATTTCTTAGCAGCAGTCCTTGACACCAGCACTGGGAACAGCTAGCACCTACCTAAAGACCGACTAGCTTCCCCCAACTGGGAGCTGCCTGGTATCAGAGAGGCCAGATAGCAAAACTATTTACAGCAGGCTTAGCAGCTCTATCTTATCAGGTCCAAGAAGCTTCCTGGCTCTGAAACAGTACACATGTACTGGTGGAAGTAGGAGTGGCAATTCCATTCTTTATTCAGCTGTACCAAGAAACTAGAAACTTCATGGAAGAAGCACAGAACTCAGAAATGGAGGTAAAAAAAAAAACCCAGTAGGTTCACAGAATCTCAGGATTAGAAAGGATCCTCCCAACCACCCACCAGTTCAAGTCAAATAAAACAGATGCTCCCAGGAGAAGGCGCCTTGTCAAGCTGGCCGAAGGGTCTGATTGAACAGAGATAGCTTCTGGTAGATGTGGCTGCAGCCTGATGACCGGAATTGCCAGACATGTGGGAGAGACTTCTTACATTGAAGAAAAAACTACCAAATGAGCACAATAAGTAAACTCAGAGGAAATAGAGACAAAGAAAGATGAAGATAAAATGTTAATATCTTAAAAGATATATAAGGGTATAATGAAACAGAGAAAAACGAAGTACTCTTAGATATTAAAAATGTAATGCCAAAATAAAAACTTCAGTAAGAAGGTTAACAGACAAAGTTGAGGAACTCTTCTAGAAAAAACAAAAAGCTAAAGAGATAGATAATATGAGAGAAAAGTAGATAATCAATTTAGTGACCCTGTAACAGATTAATAGGAGTTCAGAAACTCTCCAAAAAGAGAGAACAGAGAAAATAGTGGGGAGGAAATTGAATGTGTAATACTAGTAGAAATTTCTCAGAATTGTGTTTTCAGAGTAAACCCGCCCCCCCCCCCCCAGATTGTTTGGTATGATGAATGAAGAGAAAAACCTACTTGAGGCATAATATGTTAGAAGCTTCAGACTACTAGGAGTAAATTGGAGATCTTAAAATGGTGCTTGAACAGGAGTATTGGAAACTAGAAGACAATGGAAGGAAGCCTTCAAAATTGCGAGTGAAAATTATTTTCAATTTAGAATTGTATACCTACCCAAATAAGAAATTATGAATCATGATAATGATGATGATGATGGTGGTTGAATGAAGCTGTCTTTAGACATGTGAACTAAAGGAAAAAATGTAGTTTAAATATGCTTGTTTTCAAAGATGTTATTAGAATTTGAAGTCTACCAAAACGAGAGCAAATTGAGGAAAAGGAAAAAACAGTGTTCAGTAAACAATGAATCTACCACAAATAAGAAGCAAGAGGAATTCCCAGGATGACAGTAAAGAAAAGTCCACTAACAATTGCTGGGCAGTAAACAGTCCACACTGCATCAGGTTATGGTGATCTCCATAAAGAAAATATGTAGGAAAGGTAGAGCTGATAGATAACATTATATGGTGAGTTTAAGTGCTTGAAAAACTGCATTGAGAAGTTTTACACAGCTGTTGGACACTGAGAAGTCTTAGCCATCAGCTAAAAGAAAATGAAAGAAATGAAATGTGAGGTAATTATTAATTTTAGAATGAAAAGTTCCACAAAAATGTAACTCCTTAACTCAACATGAATATTTATATAATCATAATATTGAAACACCCAATATTTATTTAATAGAACATTTTGATGTAACTACCTTGGGACAATAATGGAAGGGTAAGAGAGACTAATAGATCTCAACTCACCTGCCAAAACAGGCAATCAACAGATTATCTATAAACTCCTGATTCCAGAGATAACTGAATAAAATAGCTTAGAAATTGAGGTAGAGAGTAAAAGAGTTTAACGTAATTTTTGGAGATCAGGATGGTAAGGAGGATTATAAGACATTTTTATAAGAGATCCTCTTCTGGCATTTTTTGCCTTTAAAATATATATATTTGCTATTTTGATAAATTATACAACTATTAATTTGAGAAATTTCACCATTATCTAGCGTTAGCCTAATCTGCGAGGGAACTCAGAAACACAAGGTAGGCTTCACAGTCCCAGCAACTTGTGTTGTCCCCACCCAAGGAAAGGGAGTGGGGCTTTCATATTCCTTTGCCTGTAAGTCACAGGTTAAGGGCCATCTAGGACATGGATATTTCCAGGCACTCCACATGGGTTCCAGTAGTTGGAGGACATCTCTTCAAAACAAACGAAACACAAAAGGGGAAAACCTTAGGAGAAAAAAGTAGGGGAGGGAAGCTGGAGATGCAGTATCAAGAGTTACTGCAGAAAGCAAAATTATACTTGGTAGTCAACAGGATATTATATATAAGATATAAAAGAACTCAATGAAATGCCCCAACTAAAAATGTATCCATCATCTTTGACTCATTCTTCCTCAACCTCCACATCCAAGCAGTCACGTTCTATCGGTGACACCCCTGAATCTTCTGAACTCTGCCTGCTTTCTGCAGCCCTCACAGCCTCCTCCTGGGCCCAGGGCAATGTCTACTTTGTTTATCATGCTGTACCTAGCACCAAGCATGGTACTTGGCACAGAGTAAGCACTCAAAGAAGACTTTACTTTTCACAAATGAGCAGAGGTATTTTTGGAGACAGAAGAATAGAAAGTAACAAGAAATAAATCACACTGTAGAAAGTATGCTATAGCTATTTAAGAGTCAGCAATTACAGATCACTTTGACCCCTTAACCTTACCTCCACACTGTAATTAGGATTCCTAAAGGCTGTGCTTCATTTATTCATGTATTTATTTATTAGCTAACATTTCAAATGAAATGTTTATTCTTCTTATATTAAACAAAACTGCCTCTGCCCTGGCCGCATGGCTTAGTTGTTTGGAGTGTCTTCCAGTACACCAAAAGGTTGTGGGTTCGATCCTCGGTCAGGCACATACCTAGGTTGTAGGTTTGATCCATGGTTGGGGCACATAAAGAGGCAACTGATCAATGTTTCTCTCTCTGTTTCCATCCCTCCCACTTCCTCTCTCTCTGAAATCAGTAAGTTTTGTGCTGCCAGTAATAAGGCTTCTATAAACATGCTGGTACATGTTTTGTTTTGGACATGTGTTTTAATTTCTTTTGGTTAAATACCCAGGAGTAAAATTGCTGGGTCATAGGGAAGATGAATTTGTAAAGACCAAGAGGTTGTACCATTTTCTATTCCTACCAGTGATCTATGAGAATTCCAGTTGTTTTACATTCCTGCACCGTTTCATGTTACCAATCTTTTTTTTTTTAAAGATTTTATTTATTTTTAGAGCAGGAAGGGAAGGAGAAAGAGAGAGACAGAGAGAAACATCAATGTGCAGTTGCTGGGGGCCGTGGCCTGCAACCCAGGCATGTACCCTGACTGGGAATTGAACCTGCAATGCTTTGGTTTGCAGCCCACGCACAATCCACTGAGCTACGCCAGCCAGGGCTCGTGTTACCAATCTTTATTTTGGCTATTCTCATGAATATTCTATTGATATTCTAGTGAGTGGTGTCTTGTGGTTTTAATTTTGTATATCCCTAAGGACTAATGATATTTAGCACCTTTTATGTTTATTGGCCATTTGTGTATCATTCAAATCTTTTGCCCATTTTTAAGATTCTTTTGTCTTCACATTACTTATTTGTAGATATTTTTAATTCTGGACATGGAATTTGTTGCCAGATAATGTGTTAACAAATATTTTTTCCCAAATTATATCCTGCCTTTTCCTTTTCATAATGGTATCTTTTGATGAGCAGGGATTTAATGATTTTTGTTTCCTGTCCAAGAAATATTTGCCTACTTCAAATCTGCAAAGATACTGTCCTGTGTTTCTTTTAGAAGTTTTGTGACTCTGTATTTAAGGTCAGTATATAGGTCTACAACCCAGGCATATGTACTTTTTGTGTATGGAACTAACTGATTTTCCCTACTACGTTTATCTAGTAGTTCCAGTTTTATCTAGGTGTTCCAAAACCAGTTGTTTAAAAGGAAATGTCTCCTTCCCATTGAATCAATTTGTGGATCTATTTTTAGACTCTTTATTCTGTATCATTGGTCTGTTTGTCTAACCTATACCAATACCACACTGTCTGAGAGTTAAGAGTAAATCTTGAAATCAGCAAAGTAAGTCCTCCAAATTTGTTGTTCTTTTTCAAAATTGTTTTGGGTTTTTAAGTCCTTTATATTTTCATGTAAATTTTAGAATCAACTTGTCAATTTCCACAAAAATTCCGGGTAGGAGTTTTTTGGGGGGGTTTGCAATGAATCCACAGACCCATTTGGGGGTATCTTAATTTTGACATTTCTACTTCATGAACATGGTATATCTCTCAATCATTTATTTAGGTCCCCTATAATTTCTCTCAGAAACACTTTATAGTGAAGAAGTCTTCTACTCCTTTTGCTAAATTTTTTCCTAAGTATTTCATGTTCTTTAATCCTAGTGTAAATGAAACTGAATAAATTCACTTTTATAATAACACCTAGTTATTTTTAGATGTTTTCCTAGTGACTTTTTTCCCTATTGACTTTAGAAAGTTTATCACAAAAGTGGTAAATGATATTGTGAAGAGTTAAAGAATATAGATAAGTGAAAATAAGAAAAACACTCTATTTCCATCACTAAGAATGCCACTATTAACATCTATGTCTTTATACATAAAAACACCCATATATGCATTGTTCACCAAAAAATATCATATCAGATAGGCTGTTTCATAATTTGCTTTAAAAAAATTAACCTCTACCTTTTCGTGTTAGTAATATTTCTATCTAAAACATAGTCCATACTCATTTCCCAACTATCTCAAAATGTGCTTTACGATTGTTGAAATTAGAATCCCAGTCCAAAAACATGAACTGTATCTGTCTGTTATGATAATTTAAAAGAAATTAACCTATACTACAGTCTGGGTTCAGGATATTAAAAAAAAAAGAGGAAAAAGGATATAGATGTACTCACCATGATGACATGCTAATTTCAGTAACCAGGCAGTGAGGATCGAATGAAAGTTAATTATGCCTGCTCACTCTCACCAGACATTGGCTGGCAGCATTAATTGGCTCCCAGAAGTCAAAAATTATACGGTCATCAAATGGTTGATGATACAATGTAGGCCTTGCAAGGATTAGTGGTGCTTTACGAGTCATGACTTACCTTTATGGACTGACACTGGTACAAGAAGCGTGTTCCTGATACATGAGCTTGTGGGTTGGACTGGAGGCCTACATATGCCCACAGTACCTGGATCTCCAGGGAAACTGGGATGACACAGCAAGACGCACAATGTGTAGCCTGCAGAAGAGTAAAGCGTCTGCTTGAATTGCGGTGGTTGCCTATAATCAGTCACCGTGCATTAAGTACCCTCGTTTCTTAAACACTGTACAATAACAGAGAAGGCAGCGTGGCTTAGAGAATGCAAAAGTTCACCATAAACCATATTATTGTCCTTGGTCTTAGGAAAATTAATATTCTAAAATGGAAATTACTAATATAGAGATTATAAAATGTGAGCCCATTTACAATGTTTACAAGAAGTGCTCCATGAGTGGTGCATAGTCAGTACTGTGGAACACCAGAAGAAACAGCCATTTCTGGTTGAGGACAGAACTGAGATGAGTAACATGTGACTGGAGAAAATGGTGACTAAAGGAAAATTCAGGTGGAGAGATGACATATAGAAAAGTACAGAACTAGAAAAGCACATGAGGCCATGGAGGAACATTCACTGATTAATGTGAATAGCAGTTACTGAGTGCCTCCTCTGTGTTTGGCATGTACCCGGCAATGGCCTTGAGCAGACACCTGACTGGAGCAAAGGACTTGAACACAGGAGCAGTGAAAGGCTAAGGAAGAAGACATTTCAGTATTAGTCTGAACCAAGTACTCTGACCCTGGGGGGATTAATTCCATAATGCAGGAAGGATTGATGGAAGTGAGGACTTTAATTAGAAAGTTACTATAACTTAGCAGATACAAACTATCCTCAAATATGCTTTGTGCTTTTCTAGCTTCGTACTTTGTTATAGTAAGGCTCAGATACAGGCAAAAACGTGTATAAACGAGGAACAGCAGAAGACAGACCATGTTTATGTTTACTAAGGAAACCGTCAAACTGTTTTCCAAGTGGCTCACCATTCTGCTGTCCCACAACAGTGTCTGAGGGTTCCAGACACTGTTGCCACCTCCTTGCCAACACAGGCTATCTATCTTTTTAACTAGAGCCATCCCCGTGGGTGTGAAGTGGTAATGCATTGTGGTTTTGCAATTCTTTAATGGCTAATGGCTAACAATGCTGAACATCTTTTCATAAGTTTGTTCTCAATACTTTTAAATATTTTTCTTTTCATTTAATCTACATTTGTAGATTTAGGTTTATAATCTAAAATGTAGATTTTTCCATGTTGTCAAATCTCATTGAAAATGTGATTTAAAAATGTAAATTGAGAACAAAGAGTAGTTCTACTATAATCTCAATCCAGCTCCTTCTTATATTCAGCCATATAGAACCGAAAATCCACAGTCCCTCAGATGGATTTGAAGCTTAAGAAAACTCAATCTGACTTCAGTGCCTAAAGGCTGGATCAAGAACATGTGTTTACTTATCCCCCAAATCTCCTTAAAAGGAAAGAAGTCATAATAATGCTGAGAAAGGGAAAAATGGCACTTTAAAAATGATCTCTAAGGGGAAAGGTATTTCAAAGTCTAAACTAAAATTCCAAGGTAAAAAAAAAAGTTGATAAATTTCACAATATAAAAAACAACTTTTGCATGGCAAAAAACACCATCAACAAAGTCAAAAGACAAATGACAAACTGGGAAAAAATATCTGCAAATTATACCATTGAAAAGAGCTGATTTCTCAAATACACAAAGATTTCCTATATGTCATAAGACGAGTGGTTCAATAAAAATGGGCAAGGGATATAAATAGATTATAGTGAAGAAAGTACAAATTGTTCAACCATATGTCAAGATACTCAACCTTATTCAAAGAGAAAAATAAAACTACACTAGGATGCTATTTTTCACTTATCAGATGAACAAAGATTAAAAAATCTGAAAACACAGCACTGATGAAGGTATGGGGCAACAAGCAGTCTCACAGATGGATGGCAGGACTGCACACTGGTGCAGCCTGCATAGAGAATGAATTGGCAATACTTAGTGAAATTTTAAATGTATATACCCTTTAATCTAGAAATTCTCCTTCTAGGATTTATCACATAGGTTTATTCTCCCATGTATGAAGTGAGACCTGAATGAGGTTATAAAATGCCACACTGTGTATAACAGGAAAAGATTGAAAACAATCTGAGTGTCCAAAAATAAAACAGGTGAAATATACGGTTTATCTGTATACTAATGGGATATTATACAACCATACAATGCAAAGGATGAGGGGCTTACTATGTAACAAGTTAAAAAAAAGCGAGGTACAGAACAGTGTTTATAATACATCATTTGGATAAAAAAAGAATATGAGCATTTACCTATGTGGGCATGCATTATCTGTGGAAGGAAAGAAACAAGTGACTTGGATTGTCTCTATGAAAGGGAAGAGCTGCCTGGGAGAGAGATTTTTATTTTGCACTTTTTGAATTTCAGACCAAGTATATGTATTTCTTATAAAGAAAAATAAATCATTTAATTTTTTAAATAAAAAGTAAAGTTAAAGGTATGGCTGACAAAGGTGAGGAGGTGGAGGGCAGCCACGAGAGGAAGAAGACGGGACCTGAATGAATGAGGTTCAGCAGACCTCACTTCAGCGTGCAGTTGAGAGACCCGCCCGCTGCACACGGGTCTGACGGGCATCCGGGAAGAGCAAAGACGGAAGCGGAAGGATGAGGCTGCTTCCGGGGCAGGGGGTGCTGAGATGTTTACTTTTCCTGTAATACTGTTCTACGTGATTTGAATTTTTGACCTGGTAATGCATTTTCATTAAATGTAAATGTAAAAACATAAATTTTTATAACAACAGAAAGAACACAATTTCAACCTCAAAGAATGAATCTGGGCAGACCAAACATTCAAGATTATAAGAGAATATTTGAAATATATATGAAATATATTTCGTTTTCTCTTCCTACGAGTTAGGTTGATTTTGAATTGCAGAGCAATCTCTAGATTTTCTACATCCAAATTTTTCTCCTCATAAGGAAAATAAGTTAGGTATAAACCTAACCTGAAATGACATCAAATGGGCATGATTTTCTTATATTCTTATGACAGCCACATTATCTATGGAAATAGGGCCGGTTTTAATTTCAGTATTCACAACAAAAGGGGAAGTGAGTGTCGGTCAGAATGGGTTTGTTCTGTCTCCTTACCGAAACACTGCAGTTCCTGCTGAGGATCCTGGTCCACTCTCCCTTCTGGGCTGGGTCAGCATTACCGAAGATGGCAACATGCTCTGGTCTGGGCCTTCCGTGGAGAGTCTGGTACATCTCCTGCTGCAAGTGGCGGCAGCCCATCTTTTTCAGCCTGAAATTAAACATCATGGAGTCTGGAGTCCAATGCTAAGATAATAGTAACCACATTAGTGTATTAATCTAAATATTAGAAATAATAGTATAAAATAAATTGGAGTAAAATAATCCTCAGGAGGTTTAGAGGACTGTCAGAAACTCTTAGTAACATTACTATTATTTAGATTATAAGACAATTTCTAATTAGCAATCTCTGAACTCTCAAAATATAAAAGTTGCCATATTGACATAATCCTTAGAGACAAAATTGTGGGAAATGATGCGGAAGCAATGAATTACCTGAGCTTGCATCCAGACATCGCATTCACTCCAAACTGTACTTCATGTCTCCTAACAGAGCACGTTCCATCACCCTGGCTTTGCAAAAGGGTCATCTGAGGTGAAAAATGATGGTCAAGGAGATCATAACAGAAAAAGAGACAGACTGGAAAATTTATGCTCTCATTGTTTCCTTAACACTATATTTTATTAATACTGTGGTATTGTTCAAGTTACAATTTGGTTCCTTCATCTAGTAATTAAAAAACACAGAGATGGCCCTGGCTGGTGGGGCTCAGTGGATTGAGTACTGGCCTGAACCATAAGGTCACTGGATCCATTTCCAGTCTAGGGCACAAGCCTGGGTTGCAGGCCAGGTCCCCAGCAGGGGGCGCACAAGAGGCAATCACACATCGCTGTTTCTCTTCCTCTCTTTCTCCTTCTTTTCTCCTCTCTAAAAATAAATAAAATCTCAAAAAAAAAAATACCAAAACACCCCCACACAGAGTTAAGTGTTTTTCCAAAAGTGGTTAGCTACACACTAGCATATAAATACCCCATTAAAGCAAAAATCAGTCACAACTTTCACTTTTGGCCAGTCTTTCATAAGTTTTAGAGCCTTTGGTCACATCAACATTTGAGAACACAGTCTATGAATGGCTTGGTTAAGGAAATCCTGGATACCTACAAAAGCGGGAACCACAGAATAGGATAATCCAAAAGATCAGCAGCTGCAGCTTTTCTCATTAGGCTGCAACAGGCCACTCTGCTCTGAAAAGGATACTGAGTGACTCACATCACCAGTTAGAGCCAGGAATGGCTTCCCAACAATATAGCCAGGATTCCCACTTCTAGGAGCACGGAGAGAAGCAGCTGTGCTCTGAGAAGCCTGCAGAGAGAGTAAAAGAAAGTCACTAAATGGAGAAAAGCATGCTGCCCCACCTTCCACTGCTTGGCTTCACTCCCTGCCTTAAGGCACCGCAGTAAGTTAGCTGCACTGGACGATCCGGCATCCTTTGCAAAAACTTCTACTCCAGTGACTTTTCCTTTTTCTCCCCCCAAAGTAAATCCTGAATGATCTATATTGAAAGTCACTATGTGCTACTCTACCAAGAGTTACAAATAAGGATCTATCATCCCTGTTCCTCAAAAATTGTTATCAATTTAGGGCTATGCTCACCATGGTTGAAATGAGAGGAATTTATGTGTAATTTATAAGTATATATTAATTAACTATAGATGTTCCAGAGATGAACTCTGAGAGACATGAGACTTGGTTGATCACTGGAAGGCAGAGCTGAGAAGAAATCAGACTCAACAAGACTAAGACAGCAGCAGCAGCAGCAGCCAAAGGCGGAGATCGAGACTGGAAGCGTGGGCTCGGTGGGGTGAGCACAGCACAGAGTGCCGTCTCACTGCGTTTTTTACCAACATTCAGAGATGTGCATGGGCAAAAATTCGTGCCCACTGTAGGCACATAAGCTCAAATAATATGCTAAATGTCCAGAAATATGAGAAAAGCTAAAGAACTTCTGTGGGGTGATGGCTGAATTTATGATTCAATGTGATTATTTAAAAAAGAGTTTGGATCTGAGAATGAAGGCCTGCTATGCTGGGGACCAGACAGAGAATCAGAGAAAATGTTAATAAATAAACCCTGTCGAATCCCTACCACTAGGAGTTAAATTACGGAACCTTCAACGTCGAGGCCTCTTGCACAGTGAACACCCACGTGTGCTGTAGAGTTCCCTCGGCTCCGGCTCTGTGCTAGAGCAATGTCTGTTCTTCTCTGTGGTGAAAGGGCTCTCTCTCTTTTTAAATGTACTCAGAAAGTCAGCACATTATTTAAAAAACATGCTGGGCCTCAACCGACGGACTGAACTAGGCCTTCATAGCTCATGCTGTGCCACAGCTGTCGCAGACAGAGGAACCGTCCCCACCCCAGTATCTCTTCCCTCCTTCACCCCCACAGAAGAAGGGCCCTGACCCTGAAGCGAATGATGAAGTGTTGCTGCAGGGAAGCGCCTGGCTCCACAGTCAGGTTGGCCTGTCCGAAACCGACAGAGACTTTCTGGATTCCAAACGTTCCGTTGGTCTCTATCTCATAGGTGACCTGAAATGCAAAAGTACAACCAACTAATAAAAATTACTTAGTGGGCCAATTATGTTTAATTTAAATTTTCTGTCTTTGAGGGTTTTATTATACATGAATGAGGGTTGACTGCAGTTAACAATACTGTATATTTGAGAGTTGATAGAAGAGTAGATCTTCCAAGTTCGCATTGCAAGACAAAGCTGGTGACTGTGTGGCAATGGCTGTTAACGAAACTTACTGTGGTGATATACGGGGGTGGTCAAAACTTGGCTTACAGCCCTGGTGGGGTGGCTAGGTTGGTTGGAGTGTCATCCCACACACCAAAAGGTTGCAGGTTTGATTCCCAGTCAGGGTATATACCCAGGTTAAGGGTTCGATCCCTGGTCAGAGCACATACAGGAGGCAACCAATGGATGTTTCTCTCTAATATCGATGGTTTTCTCTGTTTCTCTCCCTTCCACCCCTACTTCCTTTCTCTCTAAGGTCAATGAACATATCCTTCCGTGAGGATTTAAAAAAAAATAGGTTTACAATTGTGACTATGCTAAACAGTTTACTCTTACATTATTTATTATTATTTATTTGTATTACAACTGTAAACCTACTTTTGCCCACCTTGTACATATATCATACTGTACATCTAAAACTAATACAATGTTATATCAATTATATCTTAATTAAAGATATAGCTGAATGACGGAGAATAAACAAGTAGTCTTAAAAATGCCAAACACAAGTACCATGAAAAGATAAAATTGACTTCATCTTATACCTACACACGAAAAAGAGAGACTGGATAGGGATCTTTGAAAAGATTCACGGGAGAGGTGAGTTTATAGTAAGAATCGAAAGGGAAGGAAAGTAAGTTTTGATTGTGTGCAGGGGAAGGCGAAAAGCACAGGCAGGTGAGTGTGGAATGGAAACCTTGCTTGCTTGCCTCTCCCCACGTCTGAGGATGAGTAAAGACAGTAGCTGGAGGTGGAAGTTACCAATTGAAGGTATCCTTAGATTTCTGAAAATTATGCTTTAAGATAATTCTTACTTCTGTAGATTGATTAGGAGAGAATAGAGGAAAAGTTGATTAGTCTGTTCAGACTTTCAGATGATACTGACTTCATCAACAGAAGAAAATGTGGTCGGTAAGAACCCTAACAGACTGCACATGAGCAAAGGAAAGAGGAGTCGGAAATACTCCTAATGTTCTCGACATGCAATACCGGAGGACGCATTGCAAACGAGTGAAACGTGGTAGGGAGGAAGGGGAAGGGCTCACTTCTTGACGTGCTAACTTTCAGGTAATGCACAGAAATTCACAAGGGTTCGAGTGGCACTTAGCAGAAGAAGGGCACCTCTGGTAATGGAGATCAACGTACTTCAATCTAGAACCTGAGGTCGGCATCCCTACCTGGGAAACAACATTCTGACAAGTGTTTCCGGCCAACAGAGGAGAGCCAGCCTGTGAGACAGGTGTTACGGGAACCTGGAACTAGCAAGGGAAAGAGGCAAATCAACTAAAATTGAAAGCAGCGTTGTCTCTTCTAGCTGCATCTCATGCTGAAATGAGTATTTTTCATTCTGAACACCAACTTTCTTTCTCCTTCCATTGCCAGCCTACAACTTAGTCATTCTAGGTCTGCACACCTCAAAACATATTTCTCAGAACATTAATTCTATTACATATAAAATTAAGGTTCCCTGCTCAAATAGATTTTAGAAATACTGTATCTGATACCTACCTCTTAGAGACTAACAAGGCCGTCAAGACTAAGAAGTCTGCCCTAAATATAGTGTTTAACCTTAACTCAGTATAAACTTACCTAACATCTTTTGAATTTTTAATTCATATGATGCTTATTAATCATATAGAACACACACAGCAAGCACTGTTTTAGATTCACATTTAACATTTTGATATATTACAAATACATTTTCTTTCACCATTACAATCTAGACTGAAACTGCCTCAGATGCAAAGGGACCGAATAGTCTCTTTACTTTTTCTAGATAAACAGCATCATACCTTCACATTCTGCAGATCAGTCATACCTCCTGGAACCTAAATAAGAGAAAAGCAAGAAAATGAATATGCATATACCTTAGTGAAAATCTCCAGAAGCTTGTGGTTTCACATATGGGGGGTGGGAAAAATCAACATCTTAGAATAATTTGCTTCCTCTTCTACCTGACTCTCCTTTACACTAAAATGCCAGGAGCAAAGCTGAGGGGAGGCTGAATGAGTCCAATTGCACTGCCCACCTACTCTGAGCAAAGCTCTACTGAACAGCAAAAGCAAAAAGCTTTGGTGAAATATTGAGATGTCAGCCCTCCCACCCTCCCAAGCCAATCCCATTAGCCAGGAGGTTGTAAACCTCTTACCATGACCATATAGCCCTAACTTTTAACCTTTCTTCACACAGCAGGGTTTCCAAGCCCCCTGACTTTTACATAACTCTTGGGCATCCTGACTTCCAGTTCAGTGCTTTTCCCACACCCAACAGTGGGAAGCGAGTTGACTTTAAGCCCACAATGGTGCCAGTGGAGAGAGAAGGGACACCCACCTTCAAGACTGTGAAGTTGTAGTAAGAGGCAGCATTGAGGGCTGGATCCAAGGTGCAGCTGTTTGCCAGGTTCTTGAAGAAACGAGCACAGGTTGTACTTCTACTTTCTAAGAAACCTTAGCACACAAAGAATTAGGGAAGTGGTCGATGAGAAAGCCCATTTTAACCTGAACCAAAAGGTTGGTGCTTCTGCTCTAGACTCACCTGCAGGATTGCTCTCGGTACAGAGCCCCCCAGCTCCGAGCCCTGCAGGCTGCTTCAGAAAGCCTATCAGAGACCACTCGGAGAAGTAAGTCAAAATGGGGTCCCCAGCCTGAACAAAGTATAGCAGAAATACGTTCACAATGAGATTGGAATGAGCCCACGCAAAAATTTTAAAAAGTAGAAACAAAAATTAACTCAACAGCTTGTTAATGCAGACAACACTGCCCTCCAAAAGAACTGACAAGGGTTTGCCTAACGGCAGCCAGGCACCTCAAAGATACCCACTCAGTCAGTTGTTGGTTATGAGGGAAAAATTAAGCCAAACAATCCCGTCCCTCTCCCCAGGCTCACCCTGTAAAACGGTGGTGGTGGCTCAGCTTGGAATGTCGGAGTGAATGATTTGCCTCCAAACTCTGTAGCCAGTGCCTGGAAGTTGGATGCATTGACTTTTTGGAGCTCCTGGAAATAGTTTAATTTTGCTAAAATGTTTTTAAAAAGAAAAGGGGTTTAGATAAAAGAAAAACATTTATTTTTAAATATATTGCATGCTAAGGAGTAATGTTTTAATTGAGGCATAGTATATACACAGTAAAGTTCAGTATACAAATGCAAAATGCATTCATCTTAAGCATAAACTCAAAAGAACTTTTACAAATTTATATACTTTTATTGCTACTACTCAGATTAAGTTATAGGACATTTTCCCAGAAAGTTTCCAGTCCATATCCCACTTTCAGAGATAACAATTCTGATTTCTATCACATTCTAATTCATTTGTAATCTGTTAAATGAATTATTGCTTTAGCATTAAGATCTGAGATAAGAATATGGCCAATACTATGAAAAACAGTACGGCAGTTCCTCAAAAAATTAAGAATACAGTTACCACATGAGCCAGCAACCCCTCTTCTGGGTACCTATCCAAAAATTTTGAAAACATTTATTTGTAAAGATGCATGTGCCCTCATGTTCATCGAAGCATTATTCATAGGGGCCGAGACATGGAAACAACCAAAGTTCCGTCGATGGAAGATTGGGTAAGGATGTGGTACACAGATACACAGTGGAATACTACTCAGACATAAGGAAAGATGAAATACTTTTTCATTTCGTGGGTCCATCCACGTTGCCATTTGTGACAACGTGGATGGACCCTGAGGATTTTGTGCTAAGCAAAGTAAGTCAGACAAAAAAAAAGCCAAGAACCACATGATTTCACTCATATGTGGGATATAAAACTGAAAGCAACAAATGAACAAACAAGACAGAAAACACAGAAACTCACAGACACGGACAACAGTGTGTGGCTGCCAGAGGGAAAGGGAGGTAGGGGGGTAATAAAGGGTAAAGGGGGCCAAATATATGGTGACAGAAGGAGATCTGACTTTGAGTGGCGAACATGCAATGCAGTATACAGATGATTATATTTAGAACTGTACATTTGAGACCTATATAATTTTATTAAACCCCAGTTAGATAAATTTTTTAAATGATGTAAATGTATCACCTAGCTGTCGTATCTACATAATTAAAAATCTTAAAAACAAGAAAAAAAAGAATATGGCCAATGAATTCCAGTTAGTTCCAAGTCTCTGATGCCAGGAATGTGTATGATCAGCAGTTTGTGATAAAAACAGGAGGCTCAATAAAGTCAACATTTGCCCCGCACTAGATGAGTCTCTAGTACAACAAAATGGTACTGTTTCCACAGGAACGTAGCAAAGTTGGAGACAGTATCTGATTCGTCCTCAGATCTTTCTGTTCCCTCTAAACTAAAACTGACCAGTCCTAATAAGAATGTTTCCATTTCTCAAGCATATGGATCTGTCACGTTTTATTCTTTTCACCTTATAATTTCTACATTCAAAATTTCAGATACTCTGAAGGGGTGCTTTCTCTCACAATTCTAAATTTATATCATAGCAACACACACACATCTACCCAAGCTCCTGCAGCCATCTCCTTATGACACTTCAGAACAGGAGAAAGATGCAGGAAAAGGCCTCTGGCATTGCACCCTACCCAGAGATTGGCTGGTAATGAATAATTCTCTGCTTTTACCACCCAAGTTTTCTGTTAACATAGCAGAAACAGCACCAAGATAAATCCTTTAATTCTTCATATAATTATGGTCATTTGGACAGATTCAAAAAGGTATCAAGACCTTCATCACTGAAAGCTAATGAGGAATCCACATAACAAAAGCCTGACCTTTATCCTCTGCAATCAGTCTTAATTATCTGACTTTTCAGCTTTCTGATACAGCAACAAACGAACACAATTCTCAATTCTGAGGACTTCCAGACTATTCACCCTGTCTTTACCTCCCAGATCCTTGCTACTAAGTGCAGTGCACAGACTAGCAGCCCCAGCACCACCTGGAAGTTTGTCAGAAATTCAGAATCTTAAGCCACTCCCCAGACACTGTCAGAATCTGCATGTGAACAAGCTCTCCAAGCGATGCTGATGCTGATGGTTTGCAGACCACCTCCCCGACCTCTAACCTGAATCTTCAAACTTTAAAACTTCCAGGAGCTGTTCAACATTTCTCTCAGAATGCACACCCTGGAAACCACGGGGAAGAATTACCTCATATAAACTGCAGTTATTTCTGCCCTTATAAATGAAATGAAAGTTAAAGTTAAGCTAAGAAAGAAGATAAATTGAGATTAAATATCTACGTGGCTATTTTTTCATGGCTTAAAAGAATAAGAGAAAGTTAACATTTTGCATCTCACGTAGGTGCAGGGATACTGGTGGTAAGAAGGGACAGTGTAGATAAGAAACACAGGCTAAAGATAATAAGCAGAGATTTTGTCTAAAACTCTAAAATGTTTGCCTAAAAATTTCTACCATCATACATGGTATGCACTACACTGAACAGAGCTTAAAAGTATTTATATTGCTACAACTCCAGATGTGGAAGAAAGCCTAGAAACCGCCTGGCCCAATCCCATAAGGAAATTTGGATCCTGAGAGGTAAATGAGTTGCAGAAGGCCGCAGAGACATCTGGCAGAGGTGGGACTGGAGCACACACAGGTCTCCTGATTCCTGGTTTCCTTTCTCCCACTCCATCATGCTGCACATACTCTAAGAGCATCCACTCTAACAGATTATTATCAGCAAATATTAAGCCTTTTGAGCAAACACAGACCTGATCTATCCTTTCTAGGTACAGATAATTTATCTTGGGAGACACAATGTTTATATAAATTGAACAATTCAAAGTGCCCTATAGTTTCCAAGGGAGTGACTCTCAGGTGTTGTAAGTTCAAAACCACTGGTCCAGAAGCAGTGGCAGCATGGTACAGGGGGCAGGAGGGGAGGTTAAAAGCAAGGAGAACCAGTTGGATGCTATTACAGTAGCTCTGGAACACAATTGTAAGGCTGGAACTAGAAGTCAATGGGAGATTTGGAAAGGATGGGGCAGCTGCAGACTTATAGTTCCCCCAGCCCTGGCAGGGTAGCCCATTTGGTTAGAGCATCATCCCGATACACCAAGGCTGCAGATTCGATCCCTGGTCGGGGCACATACAAGAAACAACCAATGAATGCATAAATAAGAAGAATAAGAAGAACAACAAATCAATCTCTCTCTCTTTCATCAATAAATTAAAAAAAAATAAGTTCCCCCAAATCAAATATTGGTTGTTTTCTAAAACAAATCTAGTTTTTTCTATTTCTTTTTTAACTGAAATTAGGATCAGTTAACTTTCAGGGTGTAAGAAACACTTAACTCTGTTTTGCAGGGGAACTTTATTTTGTTTCTTAAACATTAAAAAAGAGACATATAGCTTCATAACTTTAGAAATGTTATAGCTATCACCAGCAAATTTATAAGTCTATTTAAAACCTTAATAACGGCAACCACTTCTCATTGCTGCTGTACTCTAAAGTTACAGAGCACTTTCACATCCAGGGTTAGTGTTGTCATTTCTCATTTTGTAGTTGATGAATGAGACTGGAAATGCTAAGGGATTAGCCCAAGTCTGTGCAGCTGATAAGTAAATGGCAAGGCTGAGATACAACCCTAAAGCTCTTTCCCCTACACTGTTGCTTCATAAAACAAAAATAAGGCTGGTGTATACTCATTTTTCAAGGACATTCATTGAAGTATTATTTGGTGCCTTCTATGTGTCAGTTACTGCAGAGTCAGTGAGTGCCTTCATGAAGAGTGTATCAAATGGGGGAATAGAACCTATCTGTAATTATCTGCGCTAACAGGGATGATTAAAATTAATGTTCTGGCCCAGGTCGGTTGAATGTCATCCCACAAAGCTAAAGATCACCGGTTCAATTCTGGGTCAGGGTATATGTCTAGGTTTTGGGTTCAGTTCCCAGTTGAGATGCATGTGAGAGGCAACTGATCAACTGATATTTCTCTCTCTCTTTTTCTCCCTCCTCATCCTCTCTCTAAAAATAAATATACAAAAGTATTTTTTAAAAAATTAAAGTTGAAGCCCTGGCTGGCATAGCTCAGTGGATTGAGCGTGGGCTGCGAACCAAAGTGTCGCAGGTTCGATTCCCAGTCAGGGCATGTGCCCGGGTTGCAGCCCATGACCCCCAGCAACCGCACATTGATGTTTCTCTCTCTCTCTCTTTCTCTCTCTCTCTCTCCATCTCCCTCCCTTCCCTCTCTAAAAATAAATAAATTTTAAAAAATCTTTAAAAAATTAAAGTTGTGTGGGTTTTCTGACCCATAGCCAATACGGGAGAAGAAATTGCAAATATTCACTAATAAGAGAGAGAGGGGGCAGGTGGAGAGGTAGATGACAGAAATTCAAAGGACGAAAAATAATAATAATAATAATAACAGAGACAAAGCCAGCTTTTAGTGAATGTTAGGCAATAAGAACACCCAACATGTTTCTACTCACAGTTGTTCACATGGACACAGAACTGCCTAATTCCATTTAAATCCCTGAAAATCCTCGAAGGAAATGGGGAATTACTCCTGAAGATAAGAGAGTTGTCCACACACACCCAACTTGAAGACCTATGAGGAAACAGGATAAAGAACAGATATATTTAGAAGTGTAGAGTTAGGTCCAAAAAAGGTTGCCCCATGGATGTCAGTCAGATTGATGCCAACGAGAAAACTCCCTGGGCAGCCGCGGGACAACACGAGGGAGCTAGTCTACTGGATGGCCTGGATGGCCATGGTATTCAATAAAGAAAGAATCGGAAGAGGAACATCACTCCTGGGAAAAACCAAGGTAACTCCACTTACAGGAGTGGAAATGGGGGAGGAAGGCAGGAGAGTAACTTCTTCCAACTTCCAAATATTACCTATTCTAGGGCCCCGATTCCCTTTAGGTCTCAACCTACGCAACACAGCTCACCTCACGCTGCCTGGAAGGCAGAAGGAGAAAACTGTTCTGGGATGGATTAGATAGCAGTCTCTGTCGCAGCAGCAATTTATATCGCAGGTACCAGGAGTCAAGTCGCAGACACAGATCGGTAAGGCTATGAAGGTAAAACATAAAGCAGAGAGATAGGGATGAGGATCTCTAAATTCTTCCAAGTGCGAATTCCCCGCTTCTGACAGCCCCAGTCCTCACTCTGCAGCAATTCACTTTGTTCACAGAATTTTAGATCTAAGTCTGTAGGTTCCATACCCACATCTCCTTCCCTCACCTGGGAAGAGGTCCATGGTCTTATTTTCAGGCGTCGAAGGGGTCGCGACAGTAGGGCCTACCGTAGAGATCCCAGGCACGGCCCTAGCAGTTCCAGGCCACTCCGAAGAGGACTGAAGGGTCCCGCCCTGCATCCCTGGCCCCAAGTCCGAAGAGGTGGACACTGACCCTGACGGGGAGGGAGAGGGCTGAGGACGGACGCCCTCGAGGATCATCAGGAAGAACACCTGCAGTAGCACCGGCGGGGAGGTACACATGAGGGAGTGGAGATCCCCTACAGTCTCAAGTGGGATTTTGGCGGTCGTCAGACGCGTCGCTAGAGAATCGAGGGGGTTAGGGGGAGGAGTCGCATAGAGTCAACGTCACCGTTTGCATTGATTCATTGGTTCATGGGGAGGGCTGAGAACGCTTCAGCCAATAGAAAGTGGCTTTATTGCAGCACCTTTAGCAACGTCAGTCTGTGCCCGCCTCCTTAAGGCGGGACACTGCCTCCGTCGCTTGGCAACCGCCAAACAGGCGAGGAAGCCCGTGCCCCTTCTCTCCGCTAGGTGGCAGTACAAGTTCAGCCTGAGGTCGCGCACACATCTCTCCGCCTGGAGGACAAAGCCCACCTTTTTTGATGGAGGGAAACCTGAGTCTGGTACTAGAATTGCATTATCCTTTCCATACGAATTCTAAGCAAAGATAATCCCAGGAAAGAAAATACACCAAAGATTACATACCTTAAAAAAATCTCATCTAAATATTGTATTGGGGCGGGGGGAGGGAATATTAGAATTATTCAGTTCCTTACATTTCAACATTGAGAAGTTACAAAAATATTTTAACCTCAGTAAACTTATGAAATCTCTAAATGTGGATGGCATATCTGTTACTACGGAAAATAGTGAGAGAAGGGGGCTGAGAAATGCAGTAGGGAAAATGTGAAAAGATAGAAAAGAGATATTTTCTAGGAGATGAAGAGAAAATAAGATTCAGGAATGGAAATAGCCAAAGAATGGAAAAGAAAACTTATTTTTTTGCTACGATAAACCACCACTTTTTGTAGCCCTCTTTAGGAAACTTTGGGGTTTCCCAGGTGTGGCGTGTCTCTTCTGATTTCCTAGAGCAGCACTGTCCAGTAGGACTTTGTGCAATGTTGGAAATATTCTGTATCTGCACTTTCAGTATAGCAGCCACAGGCCATGTGCACTTGTAATGTGGCTAAGTTGACTGAAGAGCTGAATTTAAAAATTTTAATTCGAAGTTAAATAACTACTTGTTATTTAGTAGCCACCATATTGGACAGTACAACTCTAGACCCAGTGTTTTCCTCAGTCTAACGGTTCTTACACCTGGATTATTTCCATTGCTTGGTTTGGGGGGCATAGATTAAGCTCTGTAAGAGTTATCTTACAGCCATTGCTGAGAAGGAGGCCTCCGTATGGCATGTCCTCGCCAACCAATGAGGCAGAGCTGCCCGTGGCGCTGTTTCTCTGAGCCCAGGGGGCCTGGAGGCCAGCTGCGGATGAGGGTTTGCGGAGGCTGCCTTCGCTTTGGTGGCCGCCAAGCTGGGGGCCTCGGGCGGTTGAGGGAGGCCCTGTGGTGCTCCTGCCACGTCTGCTGCTGCTGCCACCGCCATTCTGCGACCCGGGGCTCAGGGTGGTTGGTTTGGTGGGAGCAGGGCTGCTGGAGACCATTCTTTGGGTGTCGACGCCGGTGGCAAAACGCATGTGGACGTGCCCAGGATCCACTTCCGCAAGGACCCTTTGGAGTACCGGTTGGCAGAGCCTCTGACTGTGGCGTAAAACTACCAATCCTCCGTTCCAACCCCGAGGACCAGATCCTGTACCAAAACAGAGCAGTACAATGAGGAGGCCTTGGACTACGAAGTGCCCAGTAAGGAGGAGAGGGACTATGTGCTGGTGTTGAAATTTGCCGAGATCTACTTTGCAAAGTCCCAGGAGAAGGTATTTGATGTGCGATGCGCCATGTCGTGGTGAAGGACGTGGATAACTTTGATCGTGTTGGGCACAGCACAGATCGTGATGAAATCATCCTATGAGCATCAGAAAAAGGAAGTTGAATGTCCAGGGAGAGGTGTCCACCTTCACAGGGAAACTCAACATCGAATTTGTCAAGGGGTGCTAGACAATCCCTAAGCCTGTGCACTCTGTATCATGTTCGGGACAGTGGATGATGTGCCGAAGCTGCAGCCTATCCAGGATTGGAGAAGAAAGAAGAGTAAGAAGATGCCAATGAAGGATCTAATCTGAAAAGACATTCTAGTAAGAACCGGGCCCAACCCCTGTATCCTGACAACAGCAGCCTCATGTTTCCCTCCTGGTGGCCTTCAGAGTCTTCGTCCCAACCCGCTTCTGCCTCTGCGGGTTGTGAGGACAAATTTACCATCCTAAATAGGGTGAAGGAGTATGGGAAGGGAACTTCAAAAGTGTTGGTATGGTTTTTCATTTTTTATGATGATTAAAACAAACTTAAAAAAACACAAAAAAATTAAAGAAGTTTAAAAAGAGGCAGAGTGAGGAGAGAGCAGCCCTCCTTCGGCACCTGGTCCCAAACCTGCTTCAGTCCGGGTCCCCTCTTTGTGGCTGGCCCCCCACCCTCTCCTTCCTCTCTAGGGGATCTGCGGTCAACTGGGTCCTACCTGTTCAAGGATCCTCATCTGTCGACCTAGTGCAAAGGACTCTGAACTTGGAGCAGACCCCCTTTTTAGGTTTGAAATTAACAGCAGGGGAAAGGTCATCTTATTACCTGAGAGACCAGCGCTGGGAGTTGGGTATGTGCTGAAGTTACGTCCAGATGCATTTCCAGATGTCCCAGGATTGAGAGTATGTGGTGTGTGCGCACATGTGTGTGTGTGTGCGCACGTGTGTGTGTGTAAAGATGTATAATTTGTATGATAAAGATGAAAACTGGAAGTTTTTTTTTTAAGAAAGAAAAGTAGATACTTTCTTACTCAGAAGCCTTTCTGGTTTTAGCCCATTGGTGGTTCCACCTTGCTGTTTGAGCTTTATCATCACCTGTCTCCCTGACGTGGGCCAGTTAGAGGACTGTCTGGCATCCAAGATGACTAGTTTATGTCAGGCCCTCAAATTGCCTCTGACTTATTACCACAACAAATCATTTTGATTTCAGTGCCTATTGGGAACATGATTTCTTCTCTCCTTTTTTTAAATTTCTTCATCTGGCTCATTTAAACTCTCTCTCAACCATCTCACTAAATTATTTCCAAGAAGGGAAGAAAATATGAGGACTTGGGATTCCCTCTGCCTGAATGCCTTATCATCTACCACTTCACCTTGATGGTACCTCTCTCTCTGAATCTCCAAGCCAGCTGCCGGCAGCACCTGACTCAGCAGTTCTTTTACGGGGCCCCTTTGCAGGGTCTTGCTGCTAGGTGACAGAGATGCTTTCCAGCCTGTAGCAACAGAACACTTGATCTTAAGAGTCTCTTCTGGTTTTTGGATTAGAAAAGGCTAGCCCTGGCTGGCGTAGCTCAGTGAATTGAGCATGGGCTGTGAACCAAGGTGTTGCAGGTTCAATTCCCAGTCAGGGTACATGCCTGGGTTGCAGGCCATGACCCCCAGCAACTGCACATTAATGTTTCTCTCTCTCTCTCTTTCTTCCTCCCTTCCCTCTCTAAAAATAAATAAATAAAATCTTTACCAAAAAAAGAAAGAAAAGGCTTACGTTAGCATAATTTAGGAGCAATGTCAGAGATTTGAGCCCTACTAAGTGACTGACCACTGTTTAGAGTATCTAGTATCTGATGTTAATTTATTCCCATGTCCTTTTATGTCACAGGTCAACCAGTTTGGAGTTATGCCTAGAAGTGCCCCAAGGAACTGGACTGATTGTCTCTATCTGGCCCAGGGACATGGCTCACTGATCTTAATAGTATGCCCTGCTGTCCTTTCCTTTTCTTATCCAAGTAGCAGTCAGGTTCTTGGTGTGACAGGGCTGAAAGATTTCCAGTCAGCTGTAGTCCTGGCAGCTCTGAAGCCAACCTTAACATCTAAGTGTCTATCTTGAATTCCCTGGAACAATTTCTGCAGGGATTGAAGCTTCCCTATTTCCCTCCACTGGTCACTGTCATCTTTTTCCAGCTACGAGTAGTTCTGTGGATGGAAAACAGCAGGATTGGCTTCTGCTCGAGCTGCAGCAGCAAAGAATCTCAGGCCAAGGCAATTTTTTAAAGAGTATGTTTAATTTTGAGTTTGTCTTTCTTGAATATGTTTTTAAAAGCTGCATGTATTTGAACTACTTATTATGTGACCAAATAAGTAGCCCCTTGGGCTCATGTCCCAGGTTTTGGCTTTAAAAGAAAAGATATTATTTATTTATTTTTAGAGAGGGGAAGGGAAAGAGAAAGTGAGGGAGAAAAACATCAATGTGTGGTTGCCTCTTGAGCATCCCCTTTTGGGGACCTAGCCCACAACCCAGGCATGTGTCCTGACTGGGAATCAAACTGGCTACCATTTGGTTCTCAGGTTGGCGCTCAATCCACTGAGCCACACCATCCAGAGCGGTGTTGGCTTTTAATGAGTTACTCCAGGCCAGCATTTCGTCCTTTTACAGTTGTAGCCCTTTATTTGAGCTGTGACTTCGGCCTCAGTACTAGGGCATTGAGTCGGGCAGCTGGATGGTTGTGTCCTAAGGCTGCAATTGGGAATTTGAAGTGCTTCACAAAGCTCCCTGCTTAAAAGGATGACATTCTGTAGCCTTGATCCTGGGACTGCCTACCTGGGGCAGTGGACACCCTGACTATTATTAATTGGGCTTCTGACAGTGGCTTTGGTTACCATTCCATCACAGCTCCTCAAAGCTGTAGACTAGCACCAGCACAGTTGACGAGAGGAGGGAGGAAGGCTTGTTGCCTCTATTCTGCTTTGTTAGTTTGCCTGGGTCTCACTGAGGAAGGAGAGGTCTCTACCTCTTCACCTCAGCGCATCCCTTCAGTGACTCAGAGTCTCAGAAGGAAACCCTGGGTCCTGGGGCCATTTCCTAATGACACTGTAAGCCAAGCAGCTCTGCTTCTGCCTGTTCCCAAGCCCACCCTTTCCCCCTGAACTTGGGGATAGTGATGGGCACTTTTCTCTTTAGTTGTGTCTGAAAGGAAGGAACATCTTCCTGTGGCTGACAAAAACAAAGGGGAAATGAGGTAATAGGAAGAAATGGTGGGGGCTGGGCTGGAGTGCCCTGGGCTAAGGGCTGATCACAGCTGGCTCATGATGCTGAACTTGAACGCTTTCTTCTTTCTCCTCCAAGATGATATAGGTATACGAAGTTTAGGTTAAAGGGATGGGATAGGGCACTCTTTATTTTTGTTTTTGTATTGTACGGGTCCAAAATTACTCTGAAGTAATTTTGCTTTTCTTTAGTTTGCTTTTTGCACTGTTTGTTCCCACGCCTGTATTTTGAGCTAGGACTGAGACCTGTGCTGTAGGGGATCTGACTGGGGTTGCTGGGTGATGAGTGATGCCAGACAGGGGTGGGGAAGGAGACCCCTTGGCTCTCCTATGGGAGCCACGCTCTGTCCTAAGCTTTTTAGGTCCCCCTTGAGACCAGCTTGCTAAAGCTAAGAGCAGACAGCCAAGGTGGAACTCCTTTTGCCAGAATTGTGGCTTCCATTGCTTTGGGTGGACCACGCAAAGATGTCTGCTGAAGGTGGCCTGAGAGTCTGCAGTGTAGTTCTGATTTGGGCCAGGGACTAGCCAGCCTCTAATGAGACCTTTCTGGGACTCATGCTGAAACATTGTGCCAGGAAACAATCTGTGGGACCCATGTCCCCTAAACTAGATCCATTTTTCGGCAAAATTTCCACTATTAAGAAGAAGCTGCTCAGGGGATACCTGGAGCTCTGGTGACTTGAAAGATGGTCATTTTCAAGTGTCAGTGGTGTTAGACTCCTGGGAGGACCTCAGGACCTGTTGGTTTGAGAGTGTGATTTTATTCTCTCGTTCCCATAGTTTGCCTTAGAGACAGTGGCCTGAAATTGGGGATCACATAAGAAGTCATTTAGGCTTTTAAGAGATGCTATGAAGTTTGAGTTAAGTTTACCTGGGAACTATATAATCCAGCTTCAGAATTGTGATTTGACTTCTTTATCTTTTTTGGAGAAACTTCCATTTTAAGGAATTTTTCTTCTTATCCTGCCTCTCCCTGGCCTGGGAAGGCCTGGCCATGGCTTCCAGCATCTCAGTTGCAAGTCAGAAAACTGCAGCAGCATATATTCCCTCCGGTAGCACTTACATGCCTTTCCCTAGAAGATGACTCACTTTGAGAAGCACAGGGAAAGAACCAGCAGGCTCTCTACCCTCCCTTGGGGTGGGGGAAGAACCCACCCGGGCCAGTGCTGTGCCTTTTCCTCTCCTGCTCTGAGCCAGGCTGGGCATTCGCTCTAGATTCAGGTCTGGGCAGGGGTCTTTCAGTCCCTGCCATGGGGCTGCTTCCCCATCCCTGCTTTCCCCTCCCCTTTGCTGGCCAGCTCTGACCTAATTCAAGTGTCTTCTTGCCCTGAGGAGCCTTAATGGCATCAAGTGGCAACATGTAATATTGTCCTCTATGCCTCTCCAAAAGGACCAAGGAGAACAGGTGAGCTTTCCAAAATGAGAGACTTATAGATACTTCTTTTTTAAAAAAAGGATGGGGGGATATGCTTTAGGTTTTCTTCTACTATGACTCCGGGGGCAGAAGCCTGGGCTAAGGCTTAGTGATATGACAGTGCAGAAGCAGAACCAATAACATCTAGGATCTGTTCAGAAATCTTAGAAGAAATGTCCTTCTCTTCTATGGAAAGATATAACGAGAGATCAAAGAGCTCTAAGAAAATTGCAAAGAAGCCTTAATATTCAAGCTTCAGAGAGCTCAGAGTAATGTTTCCCTCTCAGTCTAAGCTGGTACACTCTCTGCATTAAGACCTCTCCTGGAGCAAGAGGGCTAGACGGTCTCATTTTGTTACAAGACCAGATTGGCACTAACAGGTCAGCTGTCTAGTGAGGGTGGGTTTCTTCTCTGCACTTGGGTGGCTTGCTGCCAATCTCATTTGTCCTTCCCCAGCGGCCTTTTGGCTACCCTACTTTAGGTTGCCAAATCTTTTTGATAAGAGCAGACAATCTAGGGGCTGGCTGGGTTGGCAGGAAAAGAGCAGGATAGATCTCTTGGGATTGGCTCCCCCTGGGGGTATAAAAACAAGGAGCCAGGACTGTGCTGGCAGCCAGGGAGACAGCGGTGCCCATCAGAGCGGGCAGAGAGGGCCTCGGCACCTCTCACATCCAGGCAGTCCTGAGAGGTGGGGGCACGGAGCACCAGGCCAAGCAGAACTCCATTCTCACCTCCTGGAGTGTCAATGCTATACTTCAGTATGAGAAGAAAAAAAAAACAGTAATAAACTAAAGTGCACTTTCCGTCGTTTCAAAAAGACAACTGTTGGGAAAGGAGGGCTGAGTTTCCAGTAGGGTGGGGGAATTGGCAGGGAGAGACCGTCTGATAAAACCTGGAATGAGACATTCTTGTCTTCTTTCCTGATGCGTCATAGTCCAGGGAATGAAAAGAAATCTGACCCTGGGATAGTTTCCTCCTTGGATTTCCCCCCCACCAAGTTCTCCCAAGCTAAGACCAGCTGCCTGTTTTGAGCTCGGGGCAGCCTCTTCAACCATTAACCCGGCTGGTCTGGAAGCCAGCCCTGCTTTCCAGATCGGTCCTGGCTGCTCTGTTCTGCACCAAGTACTGGAGAATAATGTCCGGGTCTTAGTAGACCTTTGTAGTTCCTACTCTAGATTCCCATCCCCTCTCTGTGAAGGCAAATCCAACTCTGTCTGTAGCCTCAACACGCGTTTATAGCAGCACAGTGGGGTGTGACTGAGGGGCCTTGACCTGGCTGGCCCGGGAAAGCAGCAGGGGTGGATGGAGCAGTCTTCCCTTCTGGGCTGTCTCCACCTGTCCCTACCCCTGCATGCCCCACCCTACTCCCACCAAAAAGAAAAAAAAGCAGGATGTTTTTCACTGTCCATTGCTTTATGTTTTCATAAACAAGTTGCAGTGAAAAAAAATCTAGTACACTTATCTAAAATCTAGCCAATATCTCCTTTTCCAAGTGAATCACTTTACGCAGATAAATTTTAGGACACTTGACCTTGTTTACATTTTCTGACAAGATGTTGATATTCTAATGTTCTGAAGTCAGTAGCTAAATGTAGCTCTGTGTTATAAATGTTCTCAAACGTATTCTCATATGATTGTGTAATGCTAAGGAGGTATCTGTATGTGTGTTTGGGCACAAAACATTTATCTACCTTGTTATTGTTTTCAGTAGGAAAAGGCCAAGTTCAGATTATTCAAATTATGTGTATTTACTAGAATATGAGCCCCACAAAACAGGGAGTTTTGTTTGTTTTGTTCATGGATGTATCAGATGCCTAGAACAGTGCCCAGGGCATGTTGTATGTGCACTAAATATTTTGTAAAAGACTATTTTGTTGAACTCTTCAGATTTAACTCTTGTGAGTATTTGTGTAATAGTTTATATTACTTCAGGATTGCATTTCTTTATGTAAAATTTCTATTGTACAACCGATCGGAGACTATTTTAGATTTCAAAGTTTGGAATTTACATCATAATTTTCAATCAATGGTAAATCAATGATAAATTATTCCTGAATATATTAACATTGGCAAAAGAATCTGTTGATTGTAGTAATTCCAGGGTTGAGTGTAGGGAAATTACATTTCAGGATCTGAGCTGCCTTTTCTAGTTTTTGAATTTTAGCACTTTACAAATTTTTTAGAATAGTTGCTTTTTTCTCTTTTTATTATAGTTGAACAAAAATATTTGTATCGTTGCCATTATATGCATGTAGGGATCTTTGTAATATAGAACTTGCCATTCTTTTGAAATATAATATTGAAATCTGAAAGATAATTTTGAGGAAGGAGAATTAAACTTGTTCACATGTGTCATGCAGATGCCAGTTTCAACATGGGGACCAAATCTTCAACTGAAATAGCTTAATATGACATCACCTTGTAAGCAGAGGTTTCCAAATTAGATCATGTGATACTAGCAGCTGTGTTTGGTATTGAAAAGTTCAATGTGTGCTTAGAAAGTTAGCCAAGAGATTGAATCAACATGGCTATAGAGAACAAGCTCTATCCTCTTCTGACTCTTTCCCTCTTTTCAAAACCTCTAAAAATTACAGAAAAGTTAGATGGAAACACACAGTCATGCACGTTCATGCACATACCTTGATACTGAGAAACACGAAGGGGTGCTTTCAGTGGACCAGCTATTATGAGAATCCTTGAAATATAGAAGGCAGATGGGATTCAATTGAAGGGGGACAAATAAAAGTCGCATAACAGAGGCTGAATACAGAAGTGGGAATGGCCCTTGGGAATGTTCTAAGCATACCATAAGAAGCAATTGGTGTCAGTAACGTCCTTGGGCAAGTATGTGAGTTATTGATTGAAGTACCACTGTAGGAAGAGTTAGGTAGGGCAGCCTCTCAACCTTATTATTACTTGAGCATGCAGTGGGTAGCGGAAGAACTTGCTCCTAAAGAGGGCAGGGTCAGTCCATGTAGGCACTTCTGCTGAAAAGACAGGACGATGCCCTGGATCGAGTTTGACATCTGGGAGGAAGAGAGAAATCCCACGTCTCGAAGATTGGCACTAGCTCATGTTATCAAGCTGCACGTCCGACGTTTCTTCCTCCACAAATCCTACAAGCAGAATGCAAAGAGAAAACCTACCAAAAAAAAGGTTAAAAAGGCACTACTTTCAGAAGATCAATAAGACTCACTCTTGACCTTTTAAGAGAAATAAGAGAAATCATAAGAAGTGGAATAATGTCTTCAAGGAGCTAACCTAGAATTCCATATCCAGCAAAATATCCTTCAAAAATGAAGATAAGAGAAAAATGTGTTTGGAAAACAAACAAACAAAATCACCACCAACAGACCCTCACAAAGAATTGCTAAAGGAAGTTATTCAGACTAAAGGGAAAATGATGCCAGATAGAAGCACAGAAATACAGGAATAAATTAAGAGCAATGGAAAGAATACATACCAGGTCAAAATGTAAAATTCAATTGTATTCCTATGTTATAGCAATAATAAATTAGAAAATAAAAATCTTAGGTGATAAAGTTTATAATAACATAAAAAAGCAAATACCTAGGAATAAGTCTAAAATAATGCAAGATATCTACAAATCAAACTATATACTAGTTTTGAGGAATTTAAAAAAACCTAACTAAATGGGCAGCTATACTAAATTCCTGGCTAGGAACACTTATTAATAAAAACATATCAGTTCTTCCCAAGTGGATATATAGATTCAATGCAGTCCCAGTAATATTTCCAGCATTTCTGGTAAAAACTGAAAAGCTGATTTCAAATTTATATGTGATAGCAAAATGCTAAGAATAGCCAAGAAAATCTTGAAGAACAAAGTTAGAAAGACTATATCTTCTATATATCATAACTATTTATTTATTTTTAGAGAGAGGGGAAGAGAGAGAGAAAGAGAGGGTGAGAAACATTAATGTGAGAGAGAAACATCGATTGTCTGCCTCTTGGCATGCACCCCAATCGTGGTCCAGGCTCGCAACCCAGGCATGTGCCGGAACTGGGAATCGAACTGGTAACCTTTTGCTTTGTGGGATGATGCCCAACCAACTAAGTCACACTAGTCAGAGCATCACCTCTTACTTTTAAGAGAAAATAATTACTAGGATACAATTTATGGCTTTGGCTTCAAGAAACACAAATAGACAAATAGAAAAGAATAAAGTCCAGAAACAGACCTACACATATGTAGTCACTTGATATACGATAAAAGTGATACTGCAATGCAGTGAGGAAAGTATAATCTTGTCTGTATATTGTGCTGGGCTAATTGGATATTCATGATGTTCATATGGACAACAGTGTATATGGACTCCTAGCTACACATACCCAAACATCAGTTTTATACAGACTGTAGGCTTGGGTAAAACAATAAAGCTACTGGAAGATAACATGAGATAGTATCCTCAGGATCTTGGGGTAGGCAAATATTTCTTAAATTGGACAGAAAGGTCATTGATCATAACAAAAAAGATTGATTAAATTATATCTCATTAAAATTCAGAACCCTTAATAAAAAGGCACTCTTAAGAGACTAAAAAGGCAAACTTGTCATTTTTCTTTTTTAAAGTAAGCTATGAATATATGTTGAATCATTTTCTTCAACTGATACTTTTTAAATTAAAATTTTAATTTTGTGATACGTAGATTTATTATAGGAAATAATAAATTGCAGGAAATAACACAGAGGTCCTGTGTACCAGTTTAAAGGCAACACTTTGCAAAACTATGGTACACACAATCAGAATATTGGCATTGATACAATCCACCCATCTTCTTCTGATTTCCCAGTTTTATTCTTGTGCATGCATGCACACACCTGTGAGTGCATTTAGTTCTATGCAATTTTATCACATGTATGGTTTCATGTATCCACCACCACAATAACGATACAGAGCAGTTCCATTATCAACAAGATCTCTCCTATTGTCCTTTTGTAACTATTTCCACCTCCCTCCTTCTCCTCCCTCTCTGAGGATGCATCATTAATTTTTGTAATAACCATGATTAAGATACCTATATGATTTAAACAGTGGTTCACAAGCATTTATCTAGGTAAATTAAGTACATGCTGTCTACATGTTTAGCAGAAAAATGAAAATTTAGTAGCTCTGAAAGAATTAATTCCCTTGCTTATTAAGAGATTAATAAACAATGAATACATTATAGAGGGACAATGTGTTTTCACTTGGAAATCTGTTTAAATTTTTTTCTCTAGCCATTAGTTCTTTTTAGCCATTAATATCAAGCACTGTATTAACAACACACCATCTACCATTCCTAAATTGAAATTCATTTATGATATTTTCTTTTCCCTTAATGTAAGAGGGGAAAAGAAACTTCTTTTCTTTTCCTTTCTTTTTTGCTTTACTTCATTTCATCCTTTGGAACCTGTCCACAGTCCCATGTCTTTCTCCAGTCTGACTCTCACTGTGTGGTCAATTTCACTCTGTGGTAGAGACTGCTAGTGTCTGACCGCATTCACATTCTCCCTTCTCTCTCATATAAACAGAACCCCAGTTTTTTACTGAGCACAGTGTAACCAAAAGATGACATTTTCCAGCCTCCTTGGCAGCCGGTTAGGGCCACGCATGTAGCTTTGACCAATGAGTTATATATTAAACATTAACAGGGCTTTGGGGAAATCGCTTGAGAAATTAAAGCTGTTCCCCCTTTTCACTTCCTTCTCTATTCTGCTTCTTAAATTTTGAGTGAGCTGGCTGGAGCCTGAGCAGTCATTTTTGAACAGGAAAAGACATGCTAAGCAAAGGTAAGCAGTAAATGGAAGAAACCTGGATCCTTGACAACCATGGAAACTTCATGCCTGCCCAGGACTTCCTACCTCTGGGCTTCTTGTGTGTACGAGAGAAATACATTTACAAAAGACACCAGCTATTAAATCATAAAATATTTTAGTGGCTTACCCATACTTACATAATAATTAGAACTCTCAAAGACCAATTCATATGATTACTTTAAATATATTTACATATTTAAGCTAGAGTTTCTCTTAGAAAGTAAACTAAAATTAAACTAGAATCTGTGAACATTCATTATCCTTTTTAAAATTGGGGTTGTGAACTTCTGGGCACAAACCTGTACATTTTGGGTATTGTACTATGACTCTGCATCTTATGTAAAGATACCGCTCTGGCAGGGGAAGGGGGTTGCTGCCCCATAACGTCCAGGTGGCAACAGAAGTCCATTTCCTCGCCTGGCCTCTTCGGACCCCAGAGGGAGTGGCAGTGGCACTGCTTGTTGCTGCTGGTAGGAGTGGCAGCCAGCCTTCTCCCAGTCTACTGTACTCCATTGGCAAATATTTCACTGTTCAAACATTTGTTCCAGTCATGGTATTTGAGAGAAAAGGTACGATGAGCTATTTTTTTTCTTACCTAATTATTTCTCCAATTCGAATCCCCCTCTTACTCTGAAACCATGTCCATTCCTGCTATCAGCAGTGCCTCAGGCCTCAATTCTTCACTGGACACAGTCATCTTTTCTGTCATGGACACGGCAAAGGATGTGGCTGAGCATTTCTCTGGGGCTTGAATGGTGTGAATCACAGTAGCAGATGTGTGGGGTTGTGAGTTGCCCAGTGTGATTGTTACCAAATTCATCTTTTGTGGGTTTCTGGTTTATGGGTCCTTCTAGCAGGACTGGGGTAGGGGTCCCGTATGTGGGTTTGAAGGCGGTGCCACTTCTCTAGAGCATAAACTTTCAAACTTGGTCTGTCTGGTCCCACTCATTGCTAGCTCTAGTACAGAATTTCTAGCCCAGGGAGCTTCCAAGAACATGAAGTTCCTCCAACAGAGGTTCCACAGAAAATTACGCCCTCGCTCAGGTTCAGAAGCTGATAGACTACCAGTTTTGTACCCTGTAGTGCTTAGTCCAAGGATCCAGTCAAATTAGGGTGTTTGTTTGGGCAAAGCATGGAGCTGTAACATCTGGAGAAGGGATCACACTTGGTACTCACAGTATTTCCTGACTTTTCGATTTGAGTCATGGTTTTGGTACATTGAAATTTTTTATTTATTTGAGAGGAAAATAAGACTCATTTAATCAAGAGAAACTCTTGTATAACAAAAGCCTAGACAACCTCCAAAGCATTAGGCCTTCATTTGTATTTATTCTCTAGAAATTTCTTCTCCATATCTGAGAATAGTGATGAGAAGTCAGTCTAGAGATGACATTAATTTCTCTACCTCCTGCTTTCAAGTTTCTTGGGAATTTCCTCCTGATAACTTGTATGCAATGTATATTTCATAATCATAAAGATTTATTTTAATTGATATTCATTTCTTTGTGGAAAGATTCTCTCACTAGTCAATCAGACATAAGAAGAACTCATAATATGTTCTGGGGAAGACCACAATCTCTCTACCCCTCTCCCACTATTTATTGGTCAGATTAATATTTATAATCACACTAATGTTTATAATTTATTTAAGTGCAGGCATTTTTAAAAATATATTTTATTGATTATGCTATAACAGTTGCCCCATCCCCCCCCTTTAATCCCCCTCACCCTGCACACCCCCTCCCACCCACATCCCCCCCCCCTTTAGTTCATGTCCATGGGTCACACACATAAGTTCTTTGCCTTCTCCATTTCCTATACTATTCTTAACCCCCTCCTGTCCATTTTCTACCTACTGTTTATGCTACTTATTCTCTGTACCTTTTCCCCCTTTCTCCCCCTCCTACTCCCCTGTTGCTAATCCTCCATGTGATCTCCATTTCTGTGGTTCTGTTCCTGTTCTAGTTGTTTGCTTAGTTTGCTTTTGTTTTTGTTTTAGGTGTGGTTGTTAATAATTGTGAGTTCACCTTCATTTTACTGTTCATATTTTTAATCTTCTTTTTCTTAGATAAATCCCTTTAACATTTCATATAATAAGAGCTTGGTGATGATGAACTTCTTTAACTTGACCTTATCTGGGAAGCACTTTATCTGCCCTTCCATTCTAACTGAAAGCTTTGCTGGATAGAGCAATCTTGGATGTAGGTCCTCGCTTTTCATGACTTGGAATACTTCTTTCCAGCCCCTTCTTGCCTGTAAGATTTCTTTTGAGAAGTCAGCTGACAGTCTGATGGGAACTCCTTTGTAGGTAATGTCTCCTTTTCTCTTGCTGCTTCTAAGATTCTCTCCTTATCTTTAATCTTGGGAAATGTAATTATGATGTGCCTTGGTGTGTTCCTCCTTGGGTCCAACTTCTTTGGGACTCTTTGAGCTTCTTGGACTTCCTGGAAGTTTATTTCCTTTGCCAGATTGGTGAAGTTCTCCTTCATTATTTGTTCAAATAAGTTTTCAATTTGTTGCTCTTCCTTTTCTCCTTTCAGTATCCCTATAATCCGAATGTTGGAACATTTAAAGATGTCCTGAAGGTTCCTAAGCCTCTCCTCATTTTTTTGAATTCTTGTCTCTTCATTCTTTTCTTGTTGAATGTTTCTTTCTTCCTTCTGGTCCACACGATTTATTTGAGTCCCAGTTTCCTTCCCATCATTATTGGTTCCCTGTACATTTTCCTTTACTTCACTTAGCATAGCCTTCATTTTTTCATTTAATTTGCAACCAAATTCAACCAATTCTGTGAGCATCCTGATTACCAGTGTTTTGAACTGTGCATCTGATAAGTTGGCAATCTCTTGATCGCTTAGTTGTATTTTTTCTGGAGCTTTGATCTATTCTTTATTTGGGCCATTTTTTTTTGTCTTGATGCGCCTATTACATAGTGAGGGGCAGAGCCTTAGGTGCTCACCAGGGTGGGGTAACCCACGTCACTGCGTTGTGACATTGTATGTGGGGGAGGGGTCTGAGAGAACAATGGTGCTTGTTCTGCTCTCTGTTAGGTTTCAGTCACTTCCCCTGCTACCCACAATCAAATTGGGCCCTTCTGGTGCTGATTCCCAGGTGGGTGGGCTTGTGTACATTCTAACACCCTGTGGGTCTCTCCAGTGAACTCTCCTGTGAGCCTGGGAGTTTCTCCCATTGCTGCCTCAACCCCCACCGATGTTTTCAAACAGGGGTTTGAGGCTTTGTTTCCCCACTAGAACCCTGGGTTGCGAGGTCTGTTTTGCTCCCCAGCTGTTCCTCCTGGTTTATTTGTATGTGAATGTGGGACCTCCTAAGTGCAGGCATTTTTTAAACCTAGACATGGTATCCATTATTGTTACTTTTCTCATGGCTGTTTACAACTAATTGTGGAGTAAAATAATTTGTCCACAAAGAAACCTAAAATATTAGCAGGCAAGTGGTAGAGGTATTTTAATTTTGACTAGGGCTCTCTTAGCACCCTGAAACTAACACCTAAATGATATTATTTATCTGTTTAATTACTCATAGCAGTCTGATGGAAAAATGCAAGCCAATGAAGAATTTTTATATTTGCAATGGCAGTGGTATAAACATCAGAGTATACACATAAGCATTCCTTTTTATTTTTTAACATTTTATTTATTTTTAGAGGGACTGGGAGTATGAAAGAGAGGGAGAGAAACGTTGATGTGTGAGAGAAACATCAATCAGTTGTCTCACACACCACAACTGGGGACCCGGCCTGCAACCCGGGCATGTGCCCTAACTGGGAATCGCACTGGTGACTTTTTGCTCTGTGGGAAAATGCTCAACCAGCTGATTATGCCCATTGGTGCTTCACATAAGCATTCTGTAAAAGTTAAATTGAACATACCTTCCATTACATATTTTTTTAAGGCTTCTGGTCTAGAAGGCAGTACAGGTAAATGCAGTATGTGCATCCTCCCACAATCACATCAACATTCAACTAAACTACAGAACAATCATCATTTAAAACCACCTAAAATCTAGTTAAACAGAAGTCCTATAACTAGGGACTTAAAGAGGAAGCTATATCAAGAGTGGTAGGAAAGGCAGAGGTGTGGAAGGGCTGGTCTGACACTCAAGTGTGGCAGATAACTGTGAGGAATATCTTGGCTGTGGAGGTCCCCCCTGGAGAGTGAGGGGTCCCAGCTCCATATTAGGCCCCCCAGCCCAGGGTTCCAATGCCAGGAAGAGAAGTGTCCATTACTTCTGGTGGTAAAAACCTGCAGGGATTGTGGCTGAGTGAGAGAAAGAACTTCTGCAGTCCTAGGCAGTTTCTCTTAGAGGGTCCATGCATGGACTTATTTGGATCGCTCCCTCTCGACTCTAGCTGTGGGGCAGCAGCTTGAAAGGCACCAGGGACGTACAGATGGAACTGAAGTGTCTGGTATCAGGGCAAGAGCTGGGGTGGGGCAGCTTTCTGCCAGACAAAAGTGCTGGCACTGGCCATTGTTCCTTTTCTGAGACCCACCCCCTCCACAGATCCAGCAGGAAGGTACCATATATGAATCTCCATCAACCTGGATCACACTGTTTGGCCCCTGCTGGTGATTCCCTGACACCCTGCACCACCCAATTTATAGGCCCAACCCAAGGCATTTCCATTGGCTTTTCTGTGTTAATGACCTGTCTTGGCTCATGCTTCAGACTTTCCTAAAATGTCTCAAACAAGCAGAATCTGGCCAAAGTGTGTCCTATATCTCCCACTAAGTGGCCCCAGGCTTGGCACTAACTACAGCTAGCTTTGGTTTGCAGCTTGGCCTCACCTGGGCACCTCCAAATTCAGCACAAGCAGTAGCCATCTGCACATTGTTTTGTAGTTCAGGCTGGGTGGCCCCTGGCAGAACACAGGTGGTGGCTGACCTTGTCCTGCACCTCCCAGAAGGCCCCAGGGCCAGCACACCTGTTAGACAGCCTCAGACCACATAGAAGCACCACCCAACCACTTCCACAAGTGACAAACTCAAGGAGCAGACTCACTAGGCACCAGAGCCCCCCTGAAGTAAGTCCTGCTCTGTGGGGTGAACCATGCACTTTTGCAGTCCACTCGCCTCACTGGTCTAATTGGCTACCAGGATCTTGGATTCCCATGCCAGTGAGAGATCGTGTAGTACAGGGATGTCTGGAAACTCCTCTCCCAGAGCTCCAGGGCTTACCTGGAGCTCAGTGGGCACTAGGAAGAGAGAAGGGGAAGAGTCTTGGGCTGTCAGGCCCTGTATGCCACCTGGCTAGGTGGTAAGCCCCATATCACTCCCCCACATGGTAAGCTGCAGTGCCAGCCACCCACCTGCCACCAACGTGCACTCCTCCAGCATGGGCCTTCAGCAGCAGAGCTGCTGCTGCCACTCCACCCACTCCAGTGTGGGCAGGGCCGTGGACCCACTGCATAGATGTGCAGGATCTTCCACAGTGGTTTATGGTCATAGCCAGTTTTTGCAGGTGATCAGCCTTGGGTATAAATTCCTCCCATTGATGTGCCAACAGCAATCAAGGCTCCACTACATTAAGAAGATGTACACAGCCCACATGGGGCAGGGGGTTGCACTTAGAATACCCAGCTTGGGTGATCTGACAGGCTGTGCCACTGGACCCTACAGAACACCTACTACATAAGGCCACTCTACCAAGCCCAGGAGACATAGCAGCTCTGACTAATAAATAGAAACAAACATAGGGAGGCTGCCAAATGAGGAGACAAAAGAAACATGTACCAAATGAAAAAACAGAACAAAACTCCAGAAAAAGAACTAATCAAAATAGAGACAAGCAATCTACTAAATGCTGAGTTCAAAACATGGGTTATAGGATGGACAGTAAATTTAGTGAAAACTTTCACAACATAAAAAAGGATGTATAAACTATAAAAAAGAACCAGTCAGAAATGAAGTATATACTAATTGAAATAAAAAATAATTTATATGGAATCAACAGGAGAGTATATGAAGCTGAACATCAAATAAGCAATTTGGAATATAAGTAAGATAAAAACATGCAATCAGAACAGCAAAAATAAAAAAGAATCTACAAAACAAACGAGGAGAGTGTAAGGATCCTCTGGGACAACTTCAAGTATACCAGCATTCATATCATAGGGGTGTTGGAAGGAAAAGAGAGAAAGTAAGATGTTGAAAATCTATTTGAAAAGATAATGACAGAAAACTCTCTTAACCTGATGAAGGAAATAGACACACAAGTCCAGAAAGTACAGAGAGTCCCAAACAACAGGAACCCCAAAAAGGTTACACCAAGACACATCATAATTAAAATGCAAAATGTTAAAGACAAAGAAAGAATCTTAAAAGCATCAAGAGAAAAACAGTTAGTTATCTACAGGCAAGTTCCCATAAGACTGTCAGCTGATTTCTAAAAAGAAACTTTGCAGGCCAAAAGAGACTGGCAAGAAATATTCAAAGTGATGAAAAGCATGGACCTACACAACCAAGATTACTCTACCCAGCAAAGCTATCATTTAGAATCAAAGGACAGATAAAGAACTTCCCAGACAAGAAAAAGCTAAAGGAGTTCATCACCACCAAACCAATATTACATGAAATGTTATATTGGTCTTCTTTAAGAAGTAGAAGAAAAGTTAAAAAATATAAATAAGAAAGTGGATACATGTACATATCTATCAATAATTGGATCTAAAAAAACAAAACAAATGAGCAAGCAGAAGAGAAACAGATTTTTAGACAGTTGCCAGATATGGCAGCGGGGGGGGAGGGGACATGAGTGAAAAAGATGAAGAGATTAAAAAGTACAAATTGGTTGTTACGGTATAGTCATGGGAATATAAAATACAGCATAGAGAATATAGTCATTAATATTCTAATAACTATGTATGGTATCAGATCAGTATGAGACTTATCCAGATGATCACTTAGTGAGTTATATAATGTCGAATAACTGGGGTGTACACCTGAAACTAATATAATATTGTATGTTAACTGTAATTGAAAATTAAAAATAATTTAAATTAAAAATTTTTAATCCTAGTATAAGTTTATTATTGTTTTAGTATTACAAATTGAAAGAATCTTTAGCAAGTTTAGATATACAAAAAAAAATAAAATAAGGGCTCTCTAACCACTGAATATACTTCATTTTACTTGAATTCTCAGTTCTCCAATATTCATTTTGTTTCTCTGAAAACATATCAGATAGTCTAACATTTTAAATGGTGTTCCTACCAATTACATTCAGAGAAACAAAAACATAGGCAATGAAAACTACCTACATGGAAAATGACATCATTTTATAGAGATTTTGAAAAAGTAGTTTTCTCTGGTTTTCCTGGGAAGAGAGTCTATGCAAAAACTTTCTTTACTGAAGTGGTCAGTCCTGAGCTGCAGTATGTGATGTGCTTCTTACCAAAGTTCAGGAGGCCAATATCTGTTTCCTCAAGATCGTATGATAAGGGAGTGTTGCAGCTTTCCTGGTGTCAATCAGAAAGCTAATCAAAATAAAGTAGGTTTGCTTTAAAGAAAGGGGCAAAACTTTTTCCTTCCTTACACTTATAAATCTTCCTGCTCCCACCCATTGCAGACTTGAAACAATAGAGTCAGCAATAAGAATGACATCTTTATATTCACTCTTATAAAATGTTTTATTTTGTTTCCTTAATGACTTTGTCTCCACCTTCCTCTACCTTGTGGGTGGGAACTGACAAATACTTCTTCCCCTAGTCGTGGTACATTTAAAAGCAAATAATCTCCCCTCCCCAAAAGTTTTTGAAAATTTTATCCCAGCTCTGACTGGTGCAGATCAATGGGTTGGGCATCAATCATCCTGCAAACCAAAAAGTTGTTGATTGGATTTCTGGTTGGGGCACGTACCTGGGTTGTTGGCCAGGTCCCTGTTTGGCCAGGGCACGCAAGAAACAATTGATTGATGTTTATCTCGAACATTGATGTTTCTCTCCCTCTTCCTCCTTCCTTCCCCTCTCTCTATAAATAAGTACTTTAAAAAAAAAGGAAAAAGGAGAGAAAACTTTAGGCCAGCCCAGTGAGGGACTACACTGGTTGAGATCTTAAGGCAGTAACAGTGCAAGAGCCAGTGTGACAGCCGTGAAGGGAATATTGCCTTTGGTCTACAAACTTCTCTGTGTTAGTGATATCCTGATTCCTTATTTGTAACAAGGCAGAAACTCTGAAATCTCCATTAGGAACAATAGTTATAACTTCATTATTTCCTTGGACTTGGTGAATGCACACAGATGTTCTGCCTAGTATTTCTTACTGTAATCTAATGGTGCCTCCATCATTAGGCTCATTTTTTTTTTACATTAAAAGGGAAGTGAAAAGAGAACTAGTTGTGATGTTGGGCATAATTACTAGATCATCATAAATGTTGAGGTACATAAGGATAAAAGAAGAAGTGGTTAAAAGAATAAAGCACACTTTCCAAAATGAAAGGAATAATGAGTGAAGAAAGCAAAATGGAATGGGTCCAGCTAAGCTGACTGAAAATGGAGCCTGTATGGTCAAGCTGACAAAACTGGCTCAGACCAAATTGGCTGAAGCATGAGGAACTATTTTATTTTACTTCAGCCCGAGGACTTAAACGTTTGAACTTTTGAGTTGTGCATCAATGCCTAGAGATATGTGTGTAAATCCAGCAGATAACCCTGTGAAGAGATTAGGAAAGACTGTTCACAGGTTCAGACCTTCTGACATCCATTTTCCAGACCACTGGACATCTGGGAGATTACTATCTCGGCCCAGTCCAGAGGCTTAAGGATGCAGGACTGAGTTTCTCCAGAGTGAGCTTTTTATTGTAAGAACTCTTAGCTTTTCTTTTGTCTTCAGAACACCCTGGGCATTGTCTAGTTGTATTTCCAGTTTGCAAACCTAAGTCCCCTGAATAAATCTTTGCCATTTATCTCTAGTCAAAGCCTCCTCACTCTTTGTGCTCAGTTGACACTAGAGAAAATAATGACTATGACTGTTTATTAGAAACTGATGTATAATTAATAATTAATTGAATACAGATCTTTTGGGGGGATCAGTGGTAAGAAAATAATTGTATGTAAAGACATATTATATACTTATACTCTGTCTCATTTAATAAAAAATTTGTAGTGGTAGACATTTTATGTACATGTCTTCCTAAATGAAAACAAAAAAAACCATAATGAAACAAGGCAGTGACTTCTTTCCTTAATGTGGTTAAACGTGGCATTGCTTCTCATCTGTCTGAAATGGTGAAGGTATACCAACACCTCACGTTGGTAATTATAAAAGCCTTTGTAATTATAGAGCATTTTTACAATAGTTTTGTTAGGTCAGTAGGACCTTGTCCTATCATAAGGATGAAGAAACAGCATGAAATGCTAAGTGACTCCCAAGGGACTCCCCAAAATAGCATCATTCCTAATCATTAGAGCCAGAACTAGAGCCTAAGTCTCCTCTCACTTAAGTAGTGTTCTTTTTACTGGGGGACCAAGGTTTTTTCTAGTCACAAGTTTCTTTGGTTTTAGTGAGTATGTAAATGTATCACAATACTCTTACAGTCAAACAGTGCTGTCCAAGATTTTAAATGAAGAAATTTGGAAACGGTGGAAGGCAGATGTACTGGGCATTCTGGTCCACAGATCCACTGTTTATCTCCTCCGCCCTGCTCTGTGCCCTGGGAGGCCATCCAGGGTGAACTGCATCAATGGGTTTCTGGTTAGGTTCAGCAGGAGACTGGAGAGTGTGTGAAGAGTAAGGTTGGGTGTTAGTTCTCAGTTCCCTTCCTGATGGCAGTAGCTGTACACCTTAACTGAAAGTGTAACAGAATCTGTGGTCCCCACCATTTACCATCAGTGTTCACTGATGCGGACCCCGGCTCGTGGGGTCTGCGTCATTATGGATGAAATGAGACATTCACACTGACTACTGAGTCCGGTGGAGGAAAAGGGATGGCATGGCTTTTCTCTCAAGGGGAGCAAAAGCCTTGGCCCTCGCTCCAATGAGCTTTTATTAGGAAGTTGCTTTGCAGTAAATGTCCTCAATTCAGTGTGGGGGAGTTTTAGCAAAAAGCAAGACTCATAGTGGCCTAGGTACATTGCAGGCCTGATTCCCCATGGGAAACCCTATCCGTGGACATGGGTGATGTGCATCTCCCAGTGGGAACTGAGCCCGCACCACGCAGAGCGGCCTCCCACAGCTCACCACTTCTTATAAACAGTGGTGGCTCCTTCCTGCTACTCAGCCTGAGGCCTTTTTCCTGACATGAAAGAATGCCCAGCCCATGTGCAGGGCAGGCCGGAAGTGCTGGACAGTTGATATCCCCAGGGAGCAGCCCTTAACCAATGATACATGGGAATTGGTGGATAAACAAGCCCACTGCCTCTCCCCTAGGTTGGGACAACTCTGAGCTGTGTTCTTCACCATCTCCCAGAAGTCCTGGTTAAGAGGGTGCCCACTTGCACTGAGTGGTGATTTGCTGATCAGAAAACCCTGCCCTGGCCTCCTTCCTTACCACCTCATTTTCCTACCTTCTTCCAGTGCCTCCTGAGATTGCTTCCTAAATAAACTACTTATGCTGAAATCTTAGCTTCAAGGTCTGCTTCTGACAGAACCCAACCCATTACAGGAGACACCGTTCTGGTCAGGCAGCTGTCTCCTGCAGCCACGGCTTACTCTGTGGGGTCCAGGAGCCACCTCCTTCCTCTCCTTGCCCCTGCAGGCCAAGCGTAGTCCTGGATCCCCATTGTTGCTAGTTCCAGAGTGATCATCCTCCCATCTACACACAGCTGCAAAACAGGCTGGGCAATGTAGTTTGTGTGCTGGGTGGCTAAACAATGGATATTCTTTTAGTTAGGAAGAAAATGAGAATAAGAGTGAACATCTAGCAGTCTCTGCCACAGGGGCACACTTCACATTCCAGAATTTTTTTGAGACATGGTGTGATGTAATTAAACGACTGAAAGCAACACTGATCCAGGCAGCAATGATTACAAGGCAATTGCCACCCTCATATGAATAAAAGCATCACGGTTACCTACAGGTTGCTCTTCAGAATGGCCGCTGTCTGGGAAGAGCTGGTTCTGCCCTGGCTGTACTCTTTCTGGAGGCAGAGTTCTTGCAGTTTCTCTGTGGCACTGATCTGTTGACATGCTAACCTCATGCTTCTTAGTTACAGCAAAACTGCTCCACACCCAGTGTCTGATATGCTTGGTTTCATATCTCAGGCATTGCTATAACAATATTTATACTCATTTGTAAAAAAATAAATTTTCATTTTACAAGTCAATAAAAATTTGGAGGGACTGCTGGGAGGGACTTGATTTCATTGCAGTGTTTGACCACCCCTGTGTTAGGTATTTTAGGGGATAAAAAAATGAGTAATAAATAGTCCCTTCATTCCAGAACTCTGAGTCTCATAGTGATGGAGGGTGGGGTGAGGATTGATGGGAAATTTGGGGTGGGAAGGAAAACACCAGGGTAATTGTCTGGATGCTTTGTTAAGATGTTAATTATTACGAGTCCTCAATCCTACCCTGGCTTACTGTTAAAATTACAGAAGGTGCCTTGAAGCAACAGGGGACCAGGGAAGAAATAAAGGGGGTAGCTCTGAGGGCCAGGAGGGAGAGTGGAAATTCTGAAGCACTGAGGAGGCGCTAGAAGTTGGTGGGCCGTGGGTATTGGGGACTCTCTCCTGTGCTGTGGTCCTGCCCCGGGTGGTAACATCCCAGAAAGGATGGCCGTATGGCACCTCAGGGAGGCTCCTCTCCTGCCATCACACTTAGCTGGTCCCTGCTTAGCACTGGACCATGAAACCTGTCACATTTCAAGGTTGAGCAGTGAAAATATCAAAAAGGATCAAGGTAGGTGAGACCTTAGAAGCCCTCCTGCATTTTCTGACCCTTGTACGTCTCCCAGATTCTGGTGTAAATCAGGGAGATATAGGGACTCCAGTAATGACCGTGATGGACTTTCTTGCCAGCTCAGAGGAGTTGAGATGGAGTTAAGCTGATATAAAGATAACAAAGATAACAACACTTGGACACCTGAATGTGGTGGTTTAAGAATGAATCTGCCCTGTGCGTCAGTAACTGAGACAACAAGCAGAATATGGCTCTATGGGAGGCTAAGGGATAAAACATAGCTTATAATATATCATGGTCTATTATTTGCTGTGTGGGAACACTATTGTTTCTTTTCTTTCTTTCTTTTTTTTTTTTTACAAAGCTTTTTCTATCTAGGCAGAGGAAGCAACTAGAGGGCAGTTAAACAGAGAATGCGGAAAGAATTCTTTTCCTCATTGATTCTCTTCTAGCTTGCTCCTATTTCATAACACAAAGCACAGTAACAAATAATTGTCCGTGTGGTAAATATTTATGTTAGTCGAGTATCAATGAAATATTTTCCGATGATTCCTTCCACTTTCCCCTAGTCTGATGGCACAGTTGAGCGCTTCCTGTCAAATGCATGTTGCTCATCCTCTGGGCTATGGAGGCAGAGCAAACAATGTGTCGTCTGCAAGGCATGATGGCACACAGTGCGGATCCCTCTGCTCCCCCAGCTCTCCCTCCCACAGACACCCTTCTCTGCCGGCAGCTCACTCTGTCATTCCAGAGGCTTCAGAGCAGAGACCTCTGTGCAATTTCTATTTTTCCTGGAAGAAATTATGGCGAACAGGCGTGTGGGTAGGCTTAGAGACATTTTCTATATATAGTCTGTATGTCCTTGATTCTAAAACACTTGGCAGAAACAGGTTTTTAATGGTTTGAGATTTAGCGTGTATTTTGCAGTCGTTGTCAAAAGAAATCTGTCCGTTTCCCAGCAGAACTGTAAGTTATGCTGTGTTTGTTGTTGTGCACGAGCATGCTTAGTGTTGCATGGAAGATAATCTCTTTATCTGATTGCCAACTCGGATGGGCTGTTGTAAGGGTTCTTAATGCAAGTGAATTTTAATTTAATTCTATACTCCTAGTTGGCTTTTAAAACCTTTTAAATATTGTAATTCAGCAAACCTAAACTTTTTAAGTGAAGATTGCCTGTATTATATGACGAGTAATTAATTTGAAAACAATAGGGATTATCACATACTTTGAATCGGGTCAGAAAAATCTCAGAGGTGGGAGAGCTTCGTTCGACCAATTCACATTCTGAGAAAGAATTTTACCTGGGAGTGATCCATGCATTAAAAGGTTCTAGCTAACTTTTCCCCCTAAAAGTGCTTTAAAATTTTTATGTATTGATTTGAGAGAGAGGGAAACGGGGGGAGAGAGAGAGAGGGAGAGAGGGAGAGAGAGAGAGAGAGAGACATCAATTTGTTGTTCATTTACTTATGAATTCATTGGTTGATTCATGTATGTGCCTTGGGAACCCACAACCTTGGTATATTGAGAGGATGCTCTAATCAACTGAGCTACACAGTCATGGCATTGCCTAAAATTTTTAATGAAAATGTTTAATACTTAGTGGAAATAATAGAAAAATGTGTGAAGAAAAAAGTCAGTAAACACCTTTGCTCCCCTCCATCCATTTCCACCCTCCACTCCTCACCCAGAGGATGGTCCTTCCATGTCTTTTTGATGACCATGCATGAGGTGCATCAGTAGGTTGTTGTTGAAAAATCGCCATGATTGATTTATATGGAGCCCAAGACAACCTATAGCAGATTTGTCAGTGCTGCCCTCAACCCTCTCAGGCCTCTTCAGTATTTCTGTGCACGCCAGCTCTTGGGGTAGTAGCCCACCCGACAGCCTGTCCCTGTGTCCCTTTGTGAGCAGGCCCTAGGGTTGCTGGAATATGCTTTGCCTGTGTCAAGGGGGCCTAGAGGCACCTAGGCATTCATGCCTCATCCTTTATCCCTGGGCTAGTGACTGAGTAGCACAAATATCAACTCTAGTGCTCTTGCCCACCTCATCAATATAACTTAGTCAATCATTCCAGGGGACTTCCTGACTTTGGTTTTTGACACTAAAAGCAATGCTACAATACACAACTTTGTACAGACGGTCCCCGACTTATGATGGTGCAAAAGTGATACACATTTAGTAGAAACTGCACTCCCAGTTTTGATCTTTTCCTGGGCTAGCAATATGCAATAGGATACACGCTCCGTGATGCTAGGCAGTGGCGGTGAGATGATTTTGCCCAACTGTAGGCTAATATAAGTGTTCTGAGCACATTTAAGGTAGACTAGACCAAGCTATTGGTAGGTTAGGTGTATAAAATGCATTTTGACTTACAATAGATTCGACTTATGATGGGTTTGTCAGGACGTAACCCCACTGAAAATTGAAGAGCATCGGTACATACAAGATATCCTTAAGTATTGACTTAAAATGGAGCTTCTGGGCAAAAGACATCCTCTACTTGAGTCTTCTGAGATTGAACTGTGCTGCTACTCGCTACAATGTTGAGAGGAGGTGGTGGACCTGGAATTTTGTAGTGGGGCCTAAGCAGGGGAAGTAGGCAAAAGAATTTTGGTTCTTTCTTTCACCAAATATTTACTAATCTCCTATCATGTGCAGATTTTGGGTAGGGTCTACATATTCAGTGGAGAACAAAGCAGAAGTGGTTCCTGCCCTATTGGAGCTTATCAAGTGGGGGCAGAGGGAAAGACATTAAGCTGTAATCATATAAGTAAACCTTTGCAAACTGAGCAAGTGCTACAAAGAACAAACAGAGGGTGATCTACAAGAATATAGCTGGGAGCAGCTAACTGAGAATGGCAGATGAGGAACAACCTCTCTAGAGAAGTGACAGTTATTAGAAAATAAAAACATTAAAAATTTTCCAATATTTAGATTATTTACATAATCCTACAATTCATTCTAAAACATCTTATTTTATTTTGTATTTATTAGAATTAGATGAACTTGACATTGAGTTTTGCTCCAACAGGAATGACGGCATCTTTTTACTACATTCCTCAGAAACTCCCTTCTCTCTCTTATCCTCTCCAACAGCCTCTCCTTTCATGGTTATCCTATTTTAAAAATTGTCATAATATTTGCAAGGTGGCATTTTCTGACCTCCCAGCCCCACCTCTTTCCTGCTCACTTCAGGCTAGACACTAGAAGGAGGTCTTTAACGAGGTGAGGAAAGTGACAAAGACCCTGTAGTAGAATACCAGGAAATCTATAAGCATGAGAAGTGGCCATAACAGCAGGAGAAATGTTTGTCTCATAAATGTCTCACACTGAGGAATCTAGAGGGTCTGGATCCTACCATGGCTCCCACTCTGTAAGAACACCTGATGGAACACCTCATTAACTAAGCACGAGGACCTCCAGGGTGGGGTGAAAGGGAAGGGAGTGAAGTTGGGGAGACAAGAGAGGCCAGAAGAATCTAGAGGCCCAGAATAGTCTCTGAAACACAGTAGGTGTTCAATAAATATTTGAATAAATTAATGTGTAAATGATGCTCATCAGGGGTAGGTTGTATGTAGACTGATCAGCAGCCCCGTGGGAAAAAGCAAGGCACTGTTTTGCATGTGTGAACATGACAGTTTAATGATTAGAACGTTTTTTAGTGATATCCAGTGCCTGCCTGGATTTTTACATTCTAAGGGCTCAGGTAAGAACACATCCTGTCCTCTCGTAAGATAGGGGAAGTATCAGATCTGAACAAGTAGGAATGTAGGCAAACCTGGGGCCCAGGCGGGGGTGGTGTGTTGAGGTTGCGCATCCAGCGCTGAGTTCACTTTGCCTGGCCAGACAGGCAGTTACCACCCAGAGACTTAGGTGCCATCCTCTTTTGGCACCCAAACCGGATGCAGGGGTCACTCAGCTGGGAACCAAGAAGTCCTGTGTGACTAGAGTCCTGAAAGGCAAATTTTGTCAGGGAAATTCATAAGCCTGTTGGTGACAGGGAGAACACCTCTTCTCACCTTAAACCAAGTCTTACCATAAGTAGATTGGGCATAATTATGACGACTTCCTAGCTATGTTGAATGGCTAGCTAGAAGGGTAACGTGTGAAAGAGTCCTGATTTACATTTAATTTTCTATGGAAATTTGAGAGAGATTGAAATAGCTAATTAAGGTCAGCTGTTTATTAAGCACTTATGCTAAACACTGGACTAGGTACTCTCCGATATGGGAGGGTGTGGATGGGGAGGAAGGAGAAAGGACTCGTAGTCAGGTTCAAGAATTTGAAGTCAGACTCTGGATCGTACACATGAAACATTGTAAATGGTTGGGGGGGGGGGAAGGTAGCGAGGCATAGAATTAAGCAAGGCACTTAATCATGCTCTCAGAACTTGGAGCGGGGAGGGCTGGCTGTCAGACAAAAGGTTTAAGGGTTGAACTAGACCTTGTTGGATGAGCTGGGAGAACCACCTAGGCTAAGTAATGATCTCAACAGTCTAAAAATCGCTATTATCTTTGCCTGCTCTCCTATTTCTTCAGGCGCTGCTGGCCCCAGTGGATGAGGGGCCTAATGTAAAGGAGAGCAGGGTGCCTGACCTGAGCATTGCCTCCAGGGGTTGTCCCCCCTGTTGACCTCTGCAGAGGCAGAGGCATTACCAGTAACACCGGAGCTTTCTGCTATAGATTGGCCTGGTATTGTGGGCTATTGTCCTCAAAAACTGGCTGTGTGCCGTCCTGCTGTTAAGGTCTTGAACCTCGGATTCTGGAGACTATGTGTTCTTTACAAGCTTCCCCTGCTTTGAGGACCAGCAGTGTCTGGAATTAGAAGATAGAAATTTATGCTCTTGGGAATCTTGATTGCTTAGCAAGTATAATCCTGGACATTGTGAGTCAGTTAAATGTGGTAAAATTTTCTTAAGTCCAACTTTTCTCCTTCTCAGAACTGCTTTAAGTTCTCTGGCAATGTTCCCATGTAAGGGTGGCCCTTTGGAGAAGCGTAGGCATTTTCCTTCCTTTTATTATTTTGTTCAAGTTCAGGAACCAGCAGTCAGTAACTCCTTCCTGCCCAACCCTGGCCACAGAGTTTCTGACTTCTCCCTAGAGATGGTTATTTGGAAACTTTTTGAGCCAGTGGAGAATCAACTTAGAGGCTTTTTTTTTTCTTTTAGACCAATGGGGATATCATGTGTCATGGACAGAAAGATTTGAATACTACCATTATCACACTGAGTCTATATAACCAAGCTATTTCCATGTCTTGGCACACAGCCCGAGTTAACTTGGCTTTCCTGGATGTAGATACAATGAATTCTGTTTGAACAAGAAATCATGTGTAACAAATGCTTTTGCAAAACCATGTCCATTTAGCAGTGACTTTAGTAAAGATACACTTCACCAAGAGGTTTTGGTACAACAACCGAATTTAAACATTTATATGATGCTTAACTTAACATTTAAAAAAATAAACTTTTTATTATATAATAAATTTTGATTTACAGAAAAGTTACGAAGTAGTACAAAAAGTTCCTGTATGCTCCATACCCAGTTTCTCTTATTATTAGCAACTTCAATTAGAGTGGTACATTTGTTTTAATCAATATTGAGACATTTTTATGAATGGAAGTCCATACTTTATGGATCTTACTTCCAATTTTCCTACTTTCTTTTACCCAATGTCCATTTCTGTTCCAGAATACCATCCAGGATTCCACATTACATTTAATCCTCGTGCCCTCTTGGCCGTGACATTTTCTCAGACTTTTCTTGGTTTGGATGACTTTGACTGGCCAGGAATTTGTAGAATGACACTCAGTTGGCACGTGTCTGATGTCTTTCTCATGGTTATACTGGGGTTATATGTCTTTTGGAGGAGGACCACAGAGGTGAAGTGCTATTTTCATTACATCCTACCAAGGGTATGTATTATCGACATGACTTACCGCTGTTGACGTCGATCCTGGTCACCTGGCTGAGGCAGAGTTTGTCGGGTTTCTCCACTGTAAAGTCACCATTTCTTCTTCCCTCCCCATACTGCAGTCTCTGGAAGGTAACCACTGTGTGCAGCCCACACTTGAGGAGTGTTACAGTCCACCTTCTAGCGAGCGGAGTATCTATATAACATATTGGTAATTCTTCTGAGCAGCAGATTTATTTATTCTCTCTCATTTGTTTACTTATTCAATAATTTATATCAGCATAGAATCATTTTATTTTATATTTTGGGTTATACTTGAACACTCAAAGTGTTCTGGTTTTGGCTATTGGGAGCTTGTACAGTTGGCTCCTATGTCAGTTTAATACAGCTCCACATTGTGATGTTTTTTGATTGCTTCCTTATTTTTTAGTCCTACAAGATGCTCCAAGCTCACCTTGTATATTTCCTGCCCCAGTCCTAGAATCAGCCATTTCTCCGGAGGACACAAAGATCTTGGGCTAGGTATGCTCATTGCTACTTGGGTATCATTGTTTCTAATGCTTAGAGCAAAGAAATAAACAAACAAATATTCTAAACTTTGTATACACATAACTATAAATATTGCTGTATTATCCATGTGCAGTCTAAACTAAAGTTCATACTGGTGCCTCCAACTCTAATCCGTCACCACACAGATTGTCTCGGGGCCACCTCACCTTACTCGTCTGAACCCTCTCACTCTGACGATGAGAACCCCAATTCCTACTGTTGCCCATTTGCTTCGTTGTTCCACTCCAGTCCACATGGACAGTGCTCTCAGAATGATGAGCCTCTATCCCCATGGGAAACAGTTTTATCAAACTGTTTTGTGGTTTTGTGCAATTCCTTTTGCCTGTAGTCTTACATCCTCCACCTTAGGTCAGCACTTTTCCTTGCCAGCCTCAGTGCGGTTTCATACATTTGTAACACAGTTACATTGTTTTGTCATAATCTACACTCCATTCTGGGATTCCTTAAATTCCTGAATGATTCTTTAAAACAAATTAAAAAATTTTTTACACATTAAAGTTCATTCTTTGTCCTCTAGAGTTCTATTGATTTGACAAATGCATGGTTATGCGCCCACCATTACCGTATCATACTGAAGAGTGTTCCCGCCCTAAAAAATTCTGTGTACTTCACCTATTCAACCCTCCCCCACCCCAGTGAATCTCTGGCAACCACTGATCTGTATACTCTATTTAAATTTAGCTTTTAAAAACTAGTTTTATAAAGTTTTGGAGCCTTTATGCATTGATTGGGCTTCTCTAGATGGTGAGTAGTTTCTTTGGAAATGAATGTCTTTGACCATAAAGACAGATGTTACTAGTTATCATACCAGCAACTCAGGGATTTGGGGCATGCCTCTTGAAGTAGCATTAAAATTTTATCATTTTTAAGGAAGTGACATTTTACTCATTATCTCTGCAGACCTTGAGACATTGAAAGGAAACAGGGTACTTGGGGTGGGGTAGGAGGATGAAGAAGGTAAAGAGGATGTTGCAACAGAAATACTAAATACCGGGATCACATTAGGTGTTTGCCTGTAGTTTAGGACCTTCATTTCAATTCTGCAAACTCCTTTTTAAGTGCGTTCGCTGCTCAAAGTTGCTATGCTGTATACACCCCAGGCCTACCTTCTTCTGGTGCCACCGTGTGGTCAGCTACTTGTCCTGTGGAAGAGGGGGCCATTCTGCAACATTCAGGGGCTTTCCCCACCTCAGAGTTCAGGGAGTTCCTCTCTGACTACCCAGGCCATTGGCTTATCCTGGAAAGACAAAGACATGGGTGACCTCAGGTCATTCCAGACCCCTCATTCCCCTCTCTCAACGTAGCTCCAGTCCCACAGTTGTTGTTGAATAGATGAGCATTTTAAATTTGGGGAAGAGGGTGGAGAGGTCCTTTGTGCTGTAGGAGGGAAGGGACTTCTGCTCTCATTTTCCTCAGGTACCCCGGGTTGCTTCTGAAAAATAAATGGAACGTATTGGAGGCGGGGAAGATAAGAGACCCAAGAAGAGAAAACAATGTATTGTGTAATCTGAACACAGATCTAGCATACATGTATGTGAGGAGGAAAGGAACTCACACTTGTTCCATGCCAGCTCTGTGTTAGAGGGTCTACTAGAAGTGTGGACCCTGAGAAAGAAGATACCTACTAAGAAGCACTCCTGGTAACTAACTGGGCACAAATTTAAAAACAAAAGCAAAAACAAAAACCCAGAGCCTAGCAGCCATTTCTACACAAGGATCTCGCATGCAAACTGTACTTCAGGGAGAAGCCTGCACTGGACTGCCTATCTGCACTGTGTTTCTGCCATTTGAGCCAATCCTTTAAATGAGTTCTTGGAATCCTATTTCAACCAATCCTATTTCAATCCTATAGGATTGAGACTTTCTCCATCCAGTCAGAGCTGTGCAGCTATATTCCATCAGCTTCTTCACAGACCAATCAGAGCAGCTCCATTTGGACCAATCAGGACAGTGCCTTTTGGACCAATCAAATTGTGAGGATTTGGGATCCTCATTTGCATGAGGACAGGCCAATCAGGGACCAGGGCTGGTACTTCCATCTATCTAAGGCAGCTCCCCTCTGGTTTCCGGAGTGCACTTTCCCATTCCACTGAAAATTGAAGACTGGTCTTCCCAGCTGGAACTGAAATACCAAACATATCTCTCAGAAGCAGAGCAGACCAGTGCAGGCCAGGGCAGAGCGGAGAGGAGCTGAGGAGACTGGCGCAGAGCTATCTAGCTGGACAGGGGCGTGACCACTGGGCCACCCAACTCCAGGGCCACCTCATAGTTGCACTGTTTTCACAGCTGTGCTGTGTCTCAGTTGAGCCTGTTTACACTCAATAGTTCCCTCCTTCACCTCATCCCAAACTGGGGATTCCTGTTGGCATTGTGTTGACATCAATGACCACCAGTTGACAGAAGTTCTCACATATTTATTCTCCCCCATCCCCTACAATGACTCTGTGAAGTAGATTTAAAGAAAAGAAATCTATATGGTACAAAGAAAGAAACATTCAGAGAGACTCACTAACTTGTCTAAGGTCTCCCACAGTGAAGATTTGCACCTAGATATACTTAACTCTAAAGCCCTGGCAGCACATTGAAATCAGCTAGGCCATTTAAAAAAAATTTAAAAAGACCTTGCTTGGGTCGTACCCCAGACCAAACAAAATTCTAATCTCCAAGGGTGGAGATGGGCAGCAGCATATTTTCAGTGTCCCAAGTGATTATAATGTGCAGCCAGGGTTGAGAGCTGTGTTTCTGCTCTGAGAGACAGCGTCTTTCCTACTTTTCCCCTAAAAGAAGGGAAGGGACATTTTCTGAACCAATATGCCTTTTAAATTCTCTCAGAGCACTTTTAGATCCACCCCACCGCTATTTCCTGCCCCTTACACAGGTTCTTATCATCTTTGGATAACTGTAAGCAAGCAGATAAAGTGGGGCCAGAGGTTATTATTGATGGTAGAGAAGTATGAATTGAACTGAGTTACATTGTCAAAGCACTATGTCAAATAGTGTTGAGGAAATTTGCCATTAGTTTCAAAATGTGCCGCCAGTTTTGTTTTTTGTGTATTCACACACCAACACCAAATAGTACTGACTTGGTATCTTGGTTTATGGTGGGGGTGGGGTGGAGAGGGGTGGGGAGGGGTGGGGAGGGGTGGTAGTTAAGAAGATGGGGGTTGGACCTTGGCTGGTGTGGCTCAGTGGACTGAGCACTGGCCTGCAAACCAAACTGAAGGTTCAATTCCCAGTCAGGGCACATGCCTGGGTTTCAGGCCAGGTCCCTGGTAGGGGGCACACAAGAGGCAACCATACATTGATGTTTCTCTCCCTCTCTTTCTCCATCCCTCCCCCTCTGTCTAAAAATAAAATAAATAAAATCCTTAAAAAAAATGAAGAAGATAGGGGTTGGGTCTATTGCTGGTGGGAAAAAAAATCTATGAATTCCTAAGGTTAGATATGTTAATTGCCATATAATATATAACACTTTACTCCATGATTCTTGAAGTACTGTTATTTAAATGTCTATGGCATCCTTATCAGTTATAAAATCCATACTTTACAGTCTTCTTTTAGCCTTGAAAGAGACCATGAACAAGAACAAGGACTTTTTAAAAATATCAAAAGGTCAAACATTTTGAACACTGTGTCAAAGATTTTAAAGAACATTTTAGTTCAAATATATTCAAATATAATAAAAGTTGAATGGGTAAATAAATGAATTCTTGGAATTGACAAAACATGTCATTTTTGTGTAATAGTTTCCCTGGGCATTTATTTTAATATACATAAAACCAGAGTACCTCCTTTCATTAGTTTTATCAATAGACTTCTGTTTTAATGGAGAAATGATGTAGAGACCATAATGCTCGTCACGCCAGCTACCCAGCCCTGACCTCGTGAGGCAGAAACTACCATCACTATTCTGTCCAATTGTGTAATGACTGCTTGGGCGCTGTTGGGTGTATAGAGAGTGCCTCAAGTCATCAAACCACGCCATGGCATTGCACACTGGACAGAAAACCACACTTTGGATACGGTCCTTCTGTTACTGAACTCAAGGGTTTCACTGCTTGAGGTGTTCGCTTTAAGAATGACACATGGTAGTGCCCTGGCTGGCATAGCTCAGTGGATTGAGCGCGGGCTGCGAACCAAAGTGTCGCAGGTTCGATTCCCAGTCAGGGCACATGCCTGAGCTGCAGGCCATGACCCCCAGCAACCACACATTGATGTTTCTCTCTCTCTCTTTCTCCCTCCCTTCCCTCTCTAAAAATAAATAAATAAAATCTAAAAAAAAAGAATGACACATGGTTGTCCTTAGGTAGTTTTATTTACTTGCAGCAAGTAAAGGACATAGGGGGTTCACGTCCAAAACTTAGAGCAATGAATCTGCATCACATTTTGTGTTAAGCTTGAACATTCCTTCACAGTAACTATTTGGATGATTCAAAGGCTTCCGGGGATGATGCAGTGAGTGCAGTGCAAATAAAAGTGCAGCACAAACGCTTCAAAGATGGTCAAGACTATGTTGAAACTGATCCATGTTCTGGAAGGCCTACAATTAGCAGAACACCTAGAATGTTGAACGTGTACGGGCTGCAATCAACAAAGATCAGCAACTGACAGTGCGAGAACTAGAAGCTGATCTGGAGATTTTGACACAGGATCTTGGCATGAAATGTGTCATGGCAAAATTTGTTCTGTGGCTTCTGCTACCAGGAGGAACAATGCTCCCAGAGCAGAAGAAACACTGTGCTGCAGTTGCTAAAGACTTGATTCAAACTGTTACCAATGGACCAGATTTCCTCAAGAGTGTTCCGAACAGTGGAAAAGATGGTGGGAGAACTGTGTGAGGTCCAAAGGGGCCTACTCTGAAGGAAATTGAGGTGTCACTGTCCTATATACAATGTTTCTTGTATCTTCTTCAATAAATGTCTCTATTTTTCACATTTACATAGCTGGATACTTTGTGGACAAACCTTGTATATGCGCAAAAGTAGGTTTACAGTATGTAAAACACAGTTTGTTTGTTTTTTTAAAATCCTCACCCAAGGACATTTTCTCCCCATTGTTTTTTAGAGAGAGGAAGGGAAAGAAACACTGACGAGAGAGAGAAGCATCAATTGGTTGCCTCCCATACACACCTGGACCAGGGATTGCAGGCGCCCCAGCTGGGGTTGTACACGGCAAGACAGGGGATCAAACCTGAAACCCAGGCCTATGCCCTGACAGGGGACGGAACCCACAACCTTCCAGCTATGGGATGATGCTCCAACCAACTGAGCCACACTGGCCAGGGCCAGAGTTAACTCTTGTATTATTGTTTATTAATTACTGTATTATTTTCTGTACGAACAACTGTAAACCTACTTTTGCCAACACACACACATGCATAATAAATTACACGTTGATTTCTCTTTTGTAGTTGGCTACACCTATGGGGTTGGGGTTGGGTTCCTGTCAAGCTTATCCTGTTTACAGCTTTGTCTGCAACATACTGGATGTTTTACATTTTCACATTTAGTAAGAACCACCCAGACCTTGAGACTCTTGTCCTAGGTAACACTAGGACTCTTGTCCTAGTTAACTAGGTTAACCTAGTTAACCTAGTTCTGACTTTTTACATCTAATATTACATTCCATAAATAAATTTAAGAATGCCTTGCTCTGACTGGTGTTGCTCAGTGGGTTGAGTGTTGTCCTGAAGGCTGAAAGGTTGCCAGTTCAATTCCTGGTCAGGGCACATGGCAGGGTTGCTGGCCAGTCCCCGGTTGGGGGCATGTGGAAGGTAACCGATCAATGTTTCTGTCACATGTCAATGTTTTCCTCCCTCTCTCCTTCCCCTAAATAAACAAATAAATAAATCTTAAAAAAAAAAGAAATTTAAGAACACCTTGATATTGCTGCCTGATTATTGTGTTAAAGACAGCTTGCACAGTGAATATATTGTTCTGGTTTACATCGGTGTAACAGCTTTTTAGCTTTAACTAGTGTGTTGTTCAATTAACTTTATTTCCTTGTAAATGATCTCTAAATGAAATGGTCAGCCCATTTTGTGGTGGTCATCTTGCTGACTAGGGCAGTTTTTAAAGCTGAACCTTGCCATCCCCACTCCCAAGTATAATCCCTCACTGCCTTATATAATTACTGCATACTGTCAGACAATCTTCCACTTTTTAAAAATATTTTATTTATTTATTTTTAGAGAGGGAAGGGAGAGATAAAGAGAGAGAGAGAGAGAGAAACATCAATGTGCAGTTGCTGGGGGCCGTGGCCTGCAACCCAGGCATATGGCCTCACTGGGAATTGAACCTGCGACACTTTGGTTCGCAGCCCGCACTCAATCCACTGAGCTATGTCAGCCAGGGCAATCTTCCACTTTTTAACCTAAGACTCTTTTCAATTTTTTTATTGCAGAAAATTGCAAGTATACAAAGTGAATGTGAAATCAAATCCCCACATATTTGTTACCCAGTTTCGACAAAGATGACCTCGTCCCTAATCTTGTTTTAGCTGCACCTCATGTATGCCTTCTCTTTCTTAAACTAACCCCAGATGTCTTCTGTACGTATTTCAGCATATGCCACCAAAAGAAAGGATTTTTGCACAGTAATAGACTCAATACTAATATCATGCCTTGAAAATGAATAGTTCTTAATATTATAAAAAATATCCCATCAACATTCAATTTTTTTCAATTGTCTCAGAGTTTCTTTCAAATTGGTTCGAATCAGAATTTAAGGTCCAGATTTTACATTGAGTTGGTATATCTTTTAAGTCCTGTTTAGTCGCAGTTACCTCATGTTTTTCCTTCCTTGCGATTTATTTGTTTAAAAAACTGAGTTGTTTTATAGTGTTTCCTCTAGGCTCAATTTTACTGATTAAATTCCAATAGTGTCTTTTACCATGGTTTTCTGTGCTCTGCATCCTGTAAACGGGTGGTTGTGTCCAGAGGCCTCAGTTTTCTGGCAGGAAGACCTCTGTGGGGGTGGCGTGCGCTTCCATCAGAAGGCCTGCAATGAATAGCTGCACTTCCTTTCGTGACACACGCAGTCACTGGTTACTGTTTGGTGTCATTACTTGGTTAGCTGCACGCACAACGGTGATACCCTAATGCTACCAATTTTATTCATTATCCGGAATATCTTAAGGAAATTTTCCCTCATCAACTATTTGGTTGCCTGTGGTATGTTTTGTGCAGCAAAGGCATGCTGAATGTTGCTGTTTCCTCCTTTTATTTACTTAAGAAAAATGAATTGGTTCTAAAGGTGAACAATGATTTATTTATAGCATCTTTAGGAACACCTGGGTGTTAACATCGCCGGAGTGTTTCAATCCATTTCAGTTATTATTTCTTATCGCTGCTCCAATTTTTACTGTTTGGGCTAGGTGACTCCTGAGTCCTTTTGACACAACTCTGGCAGTTTCAGATAGTGTTCTTGCTTTCTGGTATGACAAAATATTCCAGTCTCATCTTTCATACTTCCTGCCTCTGTCTTGGAATCAGCCATTTTCCCAAAGAGCCTTGGTTTGTTTTAAGGGAAAACAGTATTTAGAGAGCACCGTCTTGTGCTGAGGTGCAAGGTAAATAAAGACCCACAGGGAACGGGAACATGAGCTGTGTGGGTATTTGGGAGAACAGCATTCCAGGCAGCAGGAACAGCAGCTGCAAAGACTCTGAGGTTGGGACAGACGAAGCAAGGAAAGGCAAGTGGCAGGAAATAAAGTCAGAGAGGTGGAGGGGCCAGGCCAGTTGGAAGGGCTTTAGTTTGGCTTGGAATGAAATGGAAGCCACTGGAGGGTTCTGAACAGAGAAATGACATGATTTATTGTTTTGTTTTGTTTTGTTTTAATCGAATCACTATGGGTTTGGGGTTAAGAATAGATTCAGCAGGGTTAAGAACAAAATCTGGAGAAGGCTATCACAATAAACCAGGGAGCAGTGGAGGAAATGAGAAGAGGTCAGGTTCTGGAATATTCTGAAGATGGAAACCAAAGGGTTTGCTAAAGAAGTGGACCTGGATCGTGACAAAAGAGAATTCAAATGTGACTCTATGGTTCGTGGTCTGAGCCATAAATGAAAATGTAACACATCATGGTAATATGACTGGCATCTCTCCGTGGTCAGCGTTATGTTTGTGGAGAAAGGGGGAAGGACGGAAGTGAGGTCAGGTGACTAGATAAACTGAACCATGAAGGATGTGTAGGAGGACCAGGTGAACAAGAGGGGAAAGGGCAGTCTGAGCAGGAGCAACTTGTATAAATGCAGAGTCATGAAAGCACTGTGGGTTGGAAATTATAATCCATTTTTAGGGAACAGGGACCTTTGGCAGGTAATGAATCTCGACAGATAGAGAGAAAGACCTCATGTATCCCATGGTACGAAACTGAATTTTATTTTATGAGTGATAAGGAGACTAGAATTTTAAAGCCCGAGAATGACATTATCAGGTATACACTGTAGAAAGACTATCTTGGCCCTGGCCAGATAACTCGGTTGGTGAGAGCGTCATCCTGACATGCCAAGGTTTCGGATTTAATTTCCAGTCAGGGCACACACAAGAATCAGCAAATGAATGCATAAATACGTGGAACAACAAGTCGACCTTTCTCTCTCCCCCACACTTCCTCTCTCTCTAAAATCAATAAAAAAATAAATAAATAATAAGGAAGATCTGGGCAGCAGAGTGAGAAAGAATGAGGGTATGGAAAAAGTACAACTTGAATCATTCTAAGAATAATCAAAGACCATTTTATATTAAGAGATGAATATCGGCATCCCTTTTTAACAAGCCCTTTACCTCTGTGAGTGCAGCTTTTATTTTCTACTTCCTGTTACAAACAACAATAATAGAAAAAGCTATGACTTTTTTGTTGACATTTATTTTTTAAGATAAAATCTCAGGCCTTTAAAAAGATGCACAAAAATCCCATCCCTTTTGTAATTATTCTTGAACAAAGAGAAGTAATATTTACTTAACTATTGTGTTTTCGTGATGCCAAGGAGGGTGTGGACACCAGACAATATGATTAAATTGGAGCACAAAGCGTATTACCATAAAAGCATTGAATGCCAAACAAAGGTTCATAGAATATGAGTTTGGGGCTAAAACTATTCTACTACTGTGTATTTAACTCTGATGAACTTTAAATATGTATGAAGTGCTGGTTATTATGATGACCTTTTACCTCTTCTGGCTGAACCAGAAGTTGGGTACTTTACTTGACAGCTTCTCTCTCTATGATGAAATAAGAAAAGATTGTGTCAATTGTTGAAGTGACCTTTAGTCAGCGATGTGATGATCAGGTAGATGATAGGAATCTTTGAATTTTAATTCTGTCTGAGACAGAGAACCGTTGCCTCGCGCCCAAAGTGGGGCTCTCCACAAGTGCTCGGCCGCCGGTCTGTCTGTTTTTTTCACCTACCTCGTCACTTGCTCTGGATCTTCCCCTCGATCATTGTTTTATTTTTAGCTTTGATGATCTGTTTCCCATTCTGTCATTCACAGGATGCTCTGTGGACATGCTGTTTTTCAAATTTTTCTCTAAAACAATGATGCAAGACAATTATAAACCTATTATATAAATTGTTGGTTTTCCCACATATCCCACTGTATTAGTTAAAAAACAATTTTATGACAATAGGACAAATATCAAACAATGTTCTTTATTAGAGATGGAGTCTAAACTGGCTCTGGAGGAGACATCCATTGTTTTTTTTTTCATTTACTATAATTAGTTGTTATTACAAATGAAAAACCCTGTGACTGTGAACCATGTAGTGAGATGAAGAGTCTTCTTGTACACAGGCAGGTTAAAGCATCAAACATTTGTTGAGTACGTACTATGGGGCAGGCACTGTGCAAGGTCACAACAGAGATGCCCAAACGAAAAAGTTAGCCCTCCTCTTACTAAAAAATGAAAGCGACTGAAATACAGGCATGCACTAAATAACGACATTTTGGTCAACAGACTGCATGTACAAAGGTGGTCCCATAAGATTATAATGGAGCTACAAAATTGCTATCCCTAGTGATAACATAACCATGGAAACAGCATAGTGCAACACATTACTCAAGTGTCTGTGGCGATGCTGGTATAAACAAAGCAACTGCATTGCCAGCTGTGTAAAAGTGTAGCATGTACAATTACATACAGTGCGTAACACTTGATAATGATAATAAACAACTATGCTCCTGGTTCGTATATTTACTATATCATCTTCTTACTGTTATGTTAGAGTGTACTCCCACTTACATAAAAAAAAGTTTGCTATAAAACGGTGTGCTGTGTTATGCGGGCAGCAGCCTCACACATCCCGTGTTTAGAGTGTTTCTTGGTTGCATCATTTTGTCTTGCACTTGATGTAATCTGTTGTTTAGTATAGTAACGTGCTGTGCAGACTTGTACCTAGAAAAAATGGTCTTTACCATAGAAGCCAAGTGTATAGTAGGCTACCCCATCTAGATGTGTGAAAAGGCACCCTGTCATGTTGGCACAAGGACAAAATTGCTTAACAGCACAATTCTCAGAACATAGCATGTGTCATTAAGTGGCACCTGACTATGTAGTTAAGAATATATTTTCTATATAGGAGTCAAATACAATCTTCGATGGTTAAAAATGTACTGGCTTACATGAAGAAAATGTCTTATGGTATATTTGGATTTAGAAAAAAAATTCTCCTGCTGGAGAAGCAATGCAGAAAAAAAAACATGAACTGGGAATTAGGAACCAGATCTATATTCCTGCTTTGCTGCCATTCATTCATTCAACCATTCATCAAATATTTACAGTGAGCCTGCATGGTGGGAGAAACTGTATCAGGTTCTGGTGAGTGTAGTTGCAAATAGGAGAGACCAGCTGCCTGCTCTTTATCTTTGTGAACACGTGGCCTCACTGTTCCACGACTGGAACCTTGGTTAGACTAGATGTCTGACGTTTCTCTCAAACATAAAAGGCTAAGGTTTCTGATGGCCTCTTCCAGGGAGAGGCTTCCCAGGCAGCCGTGGGACTTGAGGACTTACCTTTCTCTCAGAGCGATTAGCTTTTGTCCTGATTTCAAAATAACTTCACATACAGTTTTGAAAATCTTTTGGTCAGTGTCTTATCAGCTTTTGGGTCATCTTGGGAAAGCCTGGGGGAGGCAGTTCCTGCTCAGAAAACTTCAGAGGCAGGAGTAATAGTTCGGAAGAAAAAAAAGTGTACAACTTGGGTCAGCACAGCGCTAGAGCTGTTCCCAGCAAGCAGCCTCCTCGCTGTTCCATCAAGCCTTCCCTCCAATTACAGGACTTCTGCCTCAGCGTCCTGGTCCGTCGCTTGGGTGATCCATTGCTTCTCGGGTCTAATAAGCCTCGTAAAGGGCTTGCTCATCAGGAACCAGAAGTGCTCAGCTTCTTGGGGCGGGAAGAACTGTTCTTGCATCCCAATTTTCCCAGTGGGTATCAAGGTAGCAAGTTTCTTGTTATCTGGCTTCAAAATTGCAATAAGTAAATAGCATTTCTGCTTGCAGCCAAGATACATTTTGCAAGGGGGTGGGGGAATGGGTTTCTGCAACAATGAGAGAGGAAGAGAGCGCGCGCGAGACATTTGAACACGAATACCAAAAGTTACAACCCTGGGAAGCGTTCTTGTAGCTTCACGGAAATGAGCAGCTGGGCTTTCCTCGCCACGGCCAATCTGTCGTTTCCAGTCAATGAAAAAGACTGAGTTTGAGGTTCCTTCCTAAACGGGACGATTTAGCCCCTCCCACGAGCCGGAGGGTCTGTTATATCTCTGTTCCTTGAGTACCTCTCTCACTGAGACCGACCACAGCAAGCAGAGACTGAAAAAAAAAAGAGCAAAGAGGAAGAAAACAAAAGCTGCCAATTATGGAAGATGTAAAGGGTAAGAGCAAAATTGATTTCATCCGAATCTTTAAAAACAAAAAAGAAAAAAAAAGAAAACAGAGGAAAAAATAAAAATCCAAAGCCCAGACCAAAAGCAAGTACTTGAAAAACCAAGAGGCAAAAAGCCCTAAATGAACTTTCCCACCCCTCTCCTTCTGAGAGGAGGCAGAGAAAGAACTTTGGGAAACTTTAAGACTGCAGAGCCCCGCGGTGGTTGTCTAGAATGGCTCTTGAGGCAGCTGAAGGGGATCATGAATATTCATTACCACTTGTATTCAGATTTTTTTAAAGAGGTAAATGACTTCTTCCGTCCCCTTGCAGTTTAAGAGGCAGTTGCCTCATTAATAGTCCAGAGTCGTCTTGCTTCGGTCGGCGTACCTCAGCGTCTTTGCTTGAAGATGCTGGGCTCAATGTGCAGATTTGTTTTGTTCTCGAATTTCCTGTGTGCTTTCCTGTTGTAAAATTAGCAAAGGCTTCTCTGCAGGGAGTTAGAGAAGTTAATGTAGCAAGAGGCTGTCACAACAGGACCCCCGAGTATGTCTTGCAAAAGACAAATTTCTTGGAAGGAGTCTGGGAGTGTGTACTTGTATGGAAGGGGAGGGGAGAAGCAGGGGAGAGAAGGGATGCAGGGCAGGAGAACGGTTTTATCTTAAAAAAGCAAGGCATATTTGACTGCCTATATTTAGATTTTGTATAAAAACTACAACAGCAGCCTGCTTTGCACAAATGGGTGTGCAGTCTCTGTCTTTTACCTCTTTTGGTCATTTTCCGCGGGGACGGAAAGCTAGCTGCTTGCCGGTCTGTGGGAGCCAGGAGGAATCTCTGCAGCAGTGTGGGTGTGTGAGGTTGCAAAGCTTCTTCATCCTGTCTCATTTCTAGTATCCTCACACGTTTTATCACGTAGAATGTGGAGGAATGGGATGAGCAACTGGCAGACTTCTTAATAAGGATAATAATGATAGCTGTTAACATTTACTGAGTCTTTGTGCTGGGAGCTGTTCTAAGCGTGTTACACGTGCCATTTATTACTTACGTTAACTTATGAAATGAGTGCTACGTTACCATCCCCATTTTATAGATGATGAAGTTGAAGTAGTGGGAGAATAGCTGGCCTCCCTTGGGATCACACAGTAAGTGGTGAATTTGGATGCAGGTGGCGGGACACAGCATCTGCCCGCTGGCCTTTCTGTTCCCCCCACTCCCAAGGCTCTCACTACTACCGACCCCGTTAGTTCCAGGTTTGCAAATCCTTGAAGCTACCGGTGTAATGTTACTGGTGAAACTGCATGTCTGCGAAGGAATTTGTGCTTTCCATCAAGTTAACATACTTTTTTCTCATTTGGTATTCATGGTCCTTTTCTGTGGTAGAACCTAGGTATTGTCATAATTACCTTTGACAAAAAGGAGAGGCTGAGGCCAGGAGGGGTTAGGTGACAAGAACCGCACAGCGAAGCTATACCAGAAATCCCCGCCTCTGGCTTCCCCTCTAAGCAGCAAGCCCAGTCATCAGTGTATTTTTGTCCCCATCTGAGCCACTTTCAGTTCCCCAAAAGACCTTGCTTCTTTTCTTGCCTCCAGGCTGTTGCTAGAAACTTACCTCTTTCCTGAAGGCTTATCTGGCTCTCTCCTTCCCCTTTAGTCGGTAAAAATGAAGGGATAGAATAGCAGCTACCTCATAGGGTTATTGTAAGGACTAAACGAGGGATTCATGCAGTGTTCTCTGAACAGGGTCTTCTGCCTATAGTATATACTCAATACCCGTTAGCTGTTGCAATCGCTCCTTCAAGCCTCATCTTAGTTGTTACTTTCCTCTTTAAGCCTTCTCTAACCCTTCGAGCCTTGGATTAGGCTCTGCCTTGGGTGTTTCTACAACACCTCTGAATGTCTAAGGCGGCTGGTCACACTAGTCTACATTGCTGCCCTCTGCATTGCCTCCTCCCTCCCCCAACTATAATTTCTTTACTCACCTTTGGAGCTTCAGTATCTAGAGCAATGTTTAGCCTATAATGGGCACTCGACGAATATTTAGTAAACTAAGTATTATTTTAGTTGATGCTCATCCTAGAGTCAGGAGGCTTGTTAAAGAGGCGAACTTGAAGTTTGTTGTGGAGCTCCCGCTGGTACATACAGCTCCTGTGCAATTGATAAAGACAACCCTCTAAGTAAATGAAAAACAAAATGTGTCCTTACTAGGCGGGCGACATTCAAAGCTGATGCGGCGCCGAGCCAGGGCACCCAGTTTGGCCAGTCTTTCAGATTCTTCATAGAACAGCCTCACTCTCTGAATAGAACATCTGGTTCCAGAAATAATGCCTCTCCAGCCCCATTTTATAGCATAGTCTAAAACAATGGGCTCTGGTAATAGAAGAAAACAACTACCGAGGCTGGCCCTGGGTAAAATCATGAAGTACATTAAATTTGCTTCTAACGCCCTTTCTTTCCTCTTCTTGGCATACCTTCAAACCAATTTGACAAATATTATTGTGTCTACCATTTGTAAGCCGCTATGCCAGATGTGTGTGATATAAACAGTTTGCTCACAGTCTAGCGGGAAAGACAGGCACATATACAACCAACTCTAATTAAAGCCAGACTTGGTAAAGTGCTAGTAATAATAGCTGACATGGATTCAATATTTATTATGTGCCAGGCACTGTAATTTTTTAATGTATTGTCTCATGTAATCTTCAGAATATACCTATGGTATGGGGTTCTGCATCTGACAGCTGTGAAGGGAAGTTACATGGACAAGGTCACACAGTTAGTAACAGGCAGAGGAGGAATTTAGATCTATATAGTTAGCCTACAAAGCCGGAGGTGCTAATGCAGATGTTCTCCTACCTCCCTAATATCTGTAATACAAATCCAAAGAAAATGCCATGAGAAACAGCATAGGGAGTGATGATTTCTGGGAGAACTTCTTGAAGATGACATTTCAGTTGGACCTAGAAAGATGAGTAGAATCTGGTGCCCAAAACAAGCCCCTTCTGAGTCTGAGCAAAATCACAGCCCAGATTTAAAAGTTAACAGCTCTTTTACCTTTTCCAAGTTCTGAGCAGGGAACCTATTTACATGTTCGTCCCGGAGATTTGGTGGCAGAAGTCCAAAGTTCAGCCCTGACTGTAAATTTGGGGATTACCAGGCCTTGACTAGTGTGGCTCACTGGACTGGGCACTGTCCTGAGAACTGAAAGGGTGCTGGTTCCCTTTCTGATCAGGGCACGGGCCTGGGTTGCTGGCCAGGTCCCCATTTGGGGGTTGGGAGCATGTAAAAAGCTACTGATTGATGTTTCTCTCACACAGCAATGTTTCTCTCCCTCTCTTTCTCCCTCCCTTCCCCTCTCTCCAAAAATAAATAAAGTCTTAATAAATTTGGCATTACCAGTCATGTAATAAAATAAACCTTTACAAAGTAATCAGCTGCATATTAAATAATTTCCTTAATCATAATTATCTTGCATGGTCATCAGGCACATGTGGCAAATAGCTTTTACAAATGCCAGTGATTAATTAGTCTTGCTTTTACTTGGCTAAACTGCATTTTAGGAGTATTTTCTCCCTTGCATTGTCTTTTGGGTTGCTTCTGCACTCTCTTTAACCAGTGAGTGCTTGTGCCCAAGGGCATTAGCATGTAATCCCCCTTTGAGGTGAGTGGTGCTAGACTCAGCCTCAAAGAGTGGTGAGACCTGGGACAAGTCACATAGGGTCTGTTCTGTTGTGAGGTCTGTTCCCTGCCACAGTTTGGAGCAAGGTCAATGTTGAAGGCAGCCTGTGTGGGGAAGAATCATCAAACCTCTTGATGGTTGCATGGAAGTGTACAAGAACAGAAGCACTAGCTTTGTCTTGGTGACCGTGTGCGGGTTCTGAGGCAGTGTTTCTCAAACTTTAACAGGCATATGTGTCCCTGGTGATCTTGTTAAAATGCAGATTCTGATCCGGTAGCTCTGGGGTGAGGCCTGAGATTCTGCATTTCTAACAAACTTTCAAGTGGCGGTAATGCTGCCCCGCTATAGGCCACACTTTGACTAGCCATGTTATAGGGTCCTTGCGTGCCTTAATCTCAGGGTTTATTTTGGTACCAAATGACCATCCAACCATCACTTTGAGTCATTGATCAGCTATGTCATTGCAGGATAATGGGAAGCATCGTTCATTCGCTCATTCGTTCATTCATTCATTCATTTCTTTGTTCATTCATTAAGTTAATACACATTCAGAACAGGACATGGAGGCCCCCAAGTTGTTATGCAAGAAACAAGTCTGAATGTTCGCCGCACAAAACTATTATGTATCAAAAGTCTCTGCATTGGGTTTTCTAAGTATCTCTCACTTTTTCTCCATAGCTCCAAGTTTTCCTAAACTAGTTTTATGACCTGCCTTGAACCCGAGAATCTCTGGAGCAGAACATTTTGCCTCCAGAACCCTTTGCTGGGCGATTGGAATGTCAGGGAACTGGGGTTAGCAGGGACTCGGGCCTCTGAGACTGGGAGCAGCGTGCCTGGGGCGTTATCTCCACCCTGCAGGAGTGAAGGCGGAAACATCCCAGGTGCAAAGGAGGGAAGAGAGGACTGACAGAATTTCCATAGGTTTGAAAAATTGAAGGAATCATTAGGAAAAAGAAACTGTTGGAGAAAAGAACATGGGAGAATTTGTCTGACATGCCTTTATCCTGCAGTTTTTGTGCTAGAATATCAGAATGACTTTAGAGACCCAGGAACAATGGCAGTACATTCCCTACAGAGAGAGGTGTTTCCTTTCAATTTACAGGGATAATGTAGACAGTTTCAGGTCTGTAAGGGTGTAAGTAATATGGCACATGTCCATTAAAGGAAATGTGAAAACACACATTAGAGGAGAGAAGAAAATAATCACTTATGACAATACGTTGGTGTATTTCCTTGCAAGTCCTTTTACTGAATACTATGCCTGGGTTGTTTCTCTCTTTCAGCAGTTACTTGACTAGGACCTTGGAAAATTAGGAGATGGCATTGCAATCATTAGGCTGCATGTATGTACAATTTGCAAGCTTGGCTTTTAGTGTAGCACAAAAGCACTTTCCATCTTATAGCATAGTCTTTGTTAGCATAATTTTCATAGTTAACATCACTTATGTAAATATTATGTAAATATTATGTAAATATTCTGCTGTTATCGAACATTTAGGTTGTGACCATTTCCTATAAACATCTTTGTGTGTGACATTGTTCAATATTTGGGTGGCACACTCAAGACAAAGTCCTAGAAGCAGAATTACTGGGTTAAAAGCTGTAGATGTGTTTTGAAGTTCTTGGTCACTTTTGCCAAGGTGCCATCCCTAAGAGTGGATCCTTCAGCCTCCCACAGGCAGTTCCTGTTTTGCTGCGTTTTTGACAGTTTTGGTGTTTTTGTTCTTGTTTTTAAAATAGTCTTATCTACTTTTATGTTGTTTTAATTTGTAGCTCTTTAATTACTAGTAAATTTGATATATTTTTACATAAATTCTTCTTTTGTATTGTGTATGTTTAAATACCTCGTGTGTTTATTATTTTTTGGATTTTATGTTTTTAAATTAATTTATGTGAGCTTTTCGTAAAATAAAGATATTCAAGTTTTTCTGCCGTATTTGAAATTTTTTCACTGAATCTTCTCCTAGTGCTTTGTGCAGAGACTTATAGCTAAGGATACATTCAATACATGTTTTATCTGTGGTGTTGTAGTTGTCAAAGTAGCTTGATATTGTATTTTTAATGTCTCTTTAACCCATGATAATAAATTTTTAAGTTCCAAGTAATTGTTATTTTTGTTTAAACCATTAGTTTTAATTAATTTTTATTTTATTTCATAATAGAGAACATGATTTTATGGTTTCTGAAGCTTCTTTGTACATAAGCATGTAGTGAATTTTTATAAATCTATGAACACTTGTGAATAAGATATAGTCTGTTTTTAAGACATAAAATTGGATATTTATAAATCTACACAGTCATTTCAATTACATGGCAGTCCTTCTCCAACCATGATTTTCTTCTATGCAAAATTATAGTATATATGCATTTACTTTTGTATACTTTTATTGATACCTATGATAATTTCAGTTCTAGGAAAAAAATGAGATGTGAATCCTTTTTATAGCAGTTTATTAGAAAAGGAGGGGTAATGGAGAGTTGGGAATATAAAAGGAATGTAAAGTGATGCAGAAAGGAGTCTTACAAAATAAGGTTTTGGGAGAGATAAGAAAGGAAGATAAAGTTCTCAGATAGCATCTTAAGCAGGTGGGCCTTGAATAGTTACGTACCTTTAAAGGTATGGAATGGGTATGTGTGAAAATTACCAGTCCTTTTCTTCCCAGCTAACCATGGCAGACTCCAGGAGGTCAGAGTCAGGAGGTAGGTATATTGGCAGGATTTGGGAGGTGGGGGTCAGAATTTCTGAACCATGAAATTGGAACAGTATTACTCAGTGGATACAGAATCAGACACTCACACAAAAAGACATCTGAAGTAATGATGTGTCACCAGCAAAATAATTTTTTAGACATTGCACTGAAAAGATAAGGTAGGGAGGACCTGAAATGTTTCCAGGGAACAAGAGTTGGCAAATAGAAATTAATAATGTGGTACTCATATTTTCTAGTGTAAGCTATATAAAATGTTGATACTATATTTTGATTAATGCCCTTTTATTTCTTTGTTTTGCTAATCTTAGAAACAATCATAAAGACTTTTTTATATATTTCTCTTTCTTCTTTGTAAATTTTTAAAAAATTGATTTTAGAGATATAGAAAAAGGGGGAGAGAGAGCGAGAGCAAGAGAGAGAGAGAGAGAGGGAGAGATTTGTTGTTCCATGTATTTATGCATTCATTGGTTACTTCTTGTATGTGCCCTGGCTGGGTATGGAACCTGCAATACTGGCGTATTGTGTGATGCTCTAACCAACTGAGCGACTTGGCCAGTCCTTCATTTTCTTCTTTTTTGGGTTGATATAGTAACTGGTAGGCTGCAAAGATTATAGCTAGACATCTAATCCCTAGATGTCTGAGTGTTACCCTTATATGGAAAAAGAAAAGAATTTGGGATTTGATTCAATTAAGGATTTTGAATTGGGAGATTATCCTGGGTTATGCAGGTGGGCCCTAAATGCAGTCACAAATGTTCCTATAGTTGGGAGGAAGAGGGAGACTTTTTTTTTTTAGTTGGAATATCACTGGATTTATTTATTTATTTATTTTTTAAAATTTTATTTTAATCATTGTTCAAGTACAGTTTTTTCCCACTTACTCCCATTCCAACCCACCCACCCAACCCTCCCCCTTTCCCCCCCATTTCCCCCCCACCCCTAGTTTCTGTCCATGTCTCTTCCAAATTTGTTCCTGTAAACCCTACCCATTCCCCCCCTGAAATTCCCTCTTCTCTCCCCTCTGGTCACTGGAGGGAGACTTTTTTAAAATTGAGTTTGTTGGGGTGACATTGGTAACGAAACCATACAGGTTTCAGGTGTACAACTTAACAAAACATCACCTGCGCACTGCCAAAGGTGAAGTCTCTTACCACCCCCATTTATCCCTCCTTTGCCTGTAAGTATGAGGGTTTATTTCTGGACTCTCAGTTCCCTTCCACAATCCACAGGTCTATCCTTGTGTCAATTCTACACCGTCTTGATTACTATAACTTTGTAGTGCTTTGAAATCAAGAAATATGAGTCTTCCAATTATGTTTTCTTTTTTCAAGATTGTTTTGACTATTACAGATCCCTTGAATTTCCATATGAATTTTAGGATCAGCTTGTCGATTTCTACCAAAAGATGTATCCTCTGTAAAATATTGGCTTTAAAATCCAATTTTATTATCTGTTTTCATTGAGGAATTTAGCTCAGATTTACTTTACTGATCATTCTTGTTTTATTCTCCTTAGTGTTTAATGTTTTCTCGTATAGTGCTCTTTGCTATATAGACTCTGGACTTTTGTTTCTTTATATATATATTTCTACAAAGCTGTGAATAACAGACATTTTATTTTTATTCTTATCAATAGATATCTTAAATACTAAAAGAAAAACATTCCTGAACTCAAGTTTATCTTAATATCAAAATAATGAACAATAGTAGCTTTTGACTCTGTTATGAAAGATAAGAATTCAAGAACTTCTGTTTCCTGTGTTTTCCTTTCTTGTTTCATTTAAACTGATGTTATAAATTGCAATATTAAAATTTTTTTGATATATTCTATTGATTATGCTATTACAGTTGTCCCATTTTTCTCTCCCCTTTGTTCCCCTCAGCCCTGCACACCCCCGGCACCCCCTGCCCCCACCACCAGTATTCCTCCACCCTTACTTCATGTCCATGGGTCATACATATAAGTTCTTTGGCTTCTATGTTTCCTTTACTATTCTTAACCTCCCCCTGTCTATTTTATACCTACCATTTATGTTTCTTATTCCCTGTACCTTTTCCCCCATTCTTCCCTCTGCCACTCTCTGCTGATAACCCTCCACGTGATCCCCATTTCTGTGATTCTGTTCCTGTTCTAGTCATTTACTTAGTTTGTTTTTGCTTTTGTTTTTAGGTTCAGCCGTTGATAGTTGTGAGTTTGTTGTCATTTAAATGTTCATATTTTTTATCATGTTCTTTTTCTTAAGTACCTTTAACATTTCATATAATAAGGGCTTATTGATGATGGACTCCTTTAACTTGACCTTATCTGGGAAGCACTTTATCTGCCCTTCCATTCTAAATGAAAGCTTTGCTGGATAGAGTAATCTTGGATGTAGGTCCTTGCTTTTCATGACTTTGAGTACTTCTTTCTAGGCCCTTCTTACCTGTAAGGCTTCTTTGGAGAAATCAGCTGATAGTATTATGGGAACTCTTTTGTAGGTAACTGTCTCCTTTTCTCTTGCTGCTTTTAAGATTCTCTCCTTATCTTTAATCTTGGGAAATGTAATTATGATGTGCCTTGGTGTGTGCATCCTTGGGTCTGACTTCTTTGGGACTCTCTGAGCTTCCTGGACTTCCAGGAAGTCTATTTCCTTTGCCAGATTTGGGAAGTTCTCCATTATTGTTGAAATAAGTTTTCAATTTGTCGCTCTTCTTCTTCTCCTTCAGGTACCCCTATGATTTGGATGTTTGAATGTTTAAAGTTGTCCCAGAGGTTCCTAAACCTCTCCTCATTTTTTTTTGAATTCTTATTTCTTCATTCTGTTCTGGTTGAATGTTTATTTCTTCCTTTTGTTCCAAATCGTTGATTTGAGTCCCCGTTTCCTTTTCTTCTTCACTGTTGGTTCCCTGTGCATTTTTCTTTATTTCACTTTTCATAGCCTTCACTTTTCCCTCTATTTTGCAACCATACTCAACTAATTCTGTGAACATCCTGATTACCAGTGTTTTGAAATCTGCATCTGATAGGTTGGCTCTTTCTTCATCACTTAGTTCTGTTTTTGCAGCTTTGATCTGTTCTTTCATTTGGGCCATATTTTTTTGTCTCAGCATGCCTGTTATGTTATAAGGGGCAGAGCCTTAGGTGTTTGCCAGGGCAGAGCAACCCACATCACTGCGTTGTGGTGCTGTATGTGGGAGAGGGGTCTGAGAGGGGACAATGCTGCTTGCTCAGCTCTTGGCCAGCTTTCAGTCACTTTGCCCACTACCCACAAGCAAATTGGACCCTTCTGGTGCTAATTCCCAGGTGGGTGGGCTTGTGTTATAGGACCCTGTGGATCTCTCCAACGAATTCTCCTGTGAATCTGGAAGTCCCTCCCGCTGCTGAAAACCCCACAGCTTTTACAGCCAGGGGTTTTGAGGCTTTATTTCCCTGTGCTGGAACCCTGGGTCATTCAGTCTGTCTCTCTCCCCAGTTGTTCCTCTAAATTTATCTGCACTCGAATGTGGAACCACCTTGTCCACCAGCCACCCTCTTGCTCGCCGTGGTCTGGCAGCTACTGCCCCACTCACCTGGTCCTCCAGCTGCAGCCTTGCCATGAGTCCTCTCCATCAAGGCTGCCCATCTCTGCCCCTCCTACCGGTCTGGATGAATGTTTCTTCTTCAGCTCCTTGGTTGTCAGACTTCCATACACTTTGATTTTCTGGCAGAACTGGTTATTTTTTGGTTTTAAATTTGTTGTTGTCCTTCTTTTGGTTGTGTGAGGAGGCAAAGTGTATCTACCTGTGTCTCCATCTTGGCCAGAAGTCTGAAAATTCTATTAGTCATTTGTTTCACAGGGCTTTAACTTTTTATTTAGATATTAATAATCAAATTCACCACTCCATGCATTTAGTTGATTTCAAAATAGTTCTTTTCTCACTATGCCTTTCCCCATTCTTGAGGTCTTAATTTTGGTTTCTTTCATAATGATCTGATAGGAATACCAAAGTAATTTTTAGAAAGGGTATCAATGTGATAAGAGAGTGACAACTCATCTAAATATAGAAATTTTATCTCCCTTAAGTAATTGGAGATAGTCCTCTATTGGCTTGAGAAATTTGATTCTTTGAGGACAGCTCTTTTTAACCTGAATATCTTTCTTTTTTCCTTCCCTTCCTTTCCTTGCCCTGCTCTTCCATTCATTCCCTTTCCTCCCCTTCCTTTCCCTTCCTCCCTCCGTGCCTCCTTTCCTTCCTTCCTTCCTTCCCTCCTTCCTTCCTCCCTCCCTCCTCTCCTTCATTTATTTTTCTTTGTATCCTGAGAATATTTTCCCAAGATTGTATTCTACTTTACTAATTCAATTTTCCTTAATTATCTCCAGTATAAACTTTCATTCAATTACAATGTTTTTAGTTTCCAAGAGATCTTTTAGCTTAGTTTGCTCTGTTCTCACAGCAACATTCTCTTGTAGCTAACTAAAAAGTAAACAAAGAAAGATTTCCCATTCTTTCTTGCGTCATATCTCTTTTGGAAGAAAGATTTTCCTCTTTTATTCTTTCTACTTTGTTGCAAAATTTATCTAATCTCTGGCCTCATCCTTGAAAGAAAAGAGATTATTTTTGTGTGTGCATATAAATGAATGTGTGTATATTCACCTTATTCTAAAAGGATCTAAGGAAGCTCTATGGAGGGTCATTGACATCCAATGTTAGAGGGTTTGAATGCAGGGTCTGCCCTTGGCTCCCTCAGATTCTGTTTGCATCCTAGAAGAATACAGTCACCAAGTGCATTCATTCGCCTTCCATTGAAAGACAATCTTCTAGTCAGAAAAGCTCATTCAGATGTAAGAAAGACAAAAGTCCTATCATCATATAGTCATGTTTCAGAGGATAGAGGGGCTAGTCAGAAGTCTGTCAATATTGTTTTCCAGAGACAGAAATATGTTCAGAAAGGACCCTTCTCTGGTCCCGTTTTCTTGCTTTTGCCTGTTCATCACTGAGAGCAAGCCTCTGTTGAGCTGGTGAGTGAGCTCCTGTTTCATTTAGTACCTTGTGGTGGATACCGGCCAGCAGTATCCATCTCTGCTGCGGGTGCTCGTTGAAACACGAGAAAAACATACACAGAGACAACCAGGTCCTGTGGGGAAATAGGAATGGAATGGCCACTCTCTCTAGTGGGGAGTACACGCCTCGTTTCCATTCCCAAACAGATTTTTATTGAGAATACAGACTTAGTTTGTGGATTCACAGTGTGGCAGAAAAGATAAAAAGAAGTAGGTGACTTACAAAGGTGCAGACAGAACTCCCGCTGTGATTCAGGGCAGAGATTGGAGTTTTAATATTTGAAAGGAGTAACAGGGCTCAAAGGGCAGTTTTGGTTTCCTGTCTATGCCTTCAAATTCTAATCTAATAACATCCTCCAGCAAACAGATCTCACAGGATCTTGCATATTCTATGTCCCAGGCCTGATTACCCCGGGGGTCCGCCGTCTCTGGTCTGGGCTGCACCGCTCTGCTATTTCCGCAGGCCTGAGTTAACAGAGAAGACAAAGGCAGCCAGGAGACTTGGATTTCTCACATCTAAGAATGAGGACTCAGGCTTTGACAAAGCCAAGGGGGCGGGGGTTGATGTCGATCACCCCTTCATATCCACAGACCCGAGTTTCTTCCCTTAGGGCATTCCCACATGATCATGTCTGTCTTAGATTCATTCTCTTTCCCAGCGAATTATTACCTGTCATTGACTGCTGATCATGCAAAGGGAGCCAGGCATTAGAACAGGCAGCGTTCATGCCAGGGGAATAAGTTTTGTCTCCTTAGTGACTCCTGGTCTGGGGGTCTTTCACTCAGCCTAAGTCACGGTGGATTACAGCTTACTGAGACCAGGCAAGGCGATCCCCAACAGTACCTTGCCCAAGTAATGCCTTTTGTTGGAGATCACTTGTAAAGTTTCTTTATACTTATGGTAGACATATGGCTGCCAGTTTAGAGACAACAACCAATACCCAAACAAATAAAATAAAGAAAGACTAAACAACAAACCCAAGATTTCCCAAAGACTTCCCATTCCACTGTGCTGTTTTTTCCCCATAATGAACTTTTGTTGTTCCCAAGTTAATGGGTATTGGAAGGGCCAACTAAGTCCTCTATTTACTTGGCCCTGGTCATGCTGTTCTGTCTCAGAAGAGGCGATACTGGCCATTAGTGTCATTTCTTAATTATAATGGGGAGAAAACCCATTTCTTTTAGGATACAGATGCAGATTTTTCACAAGAATGTGGGAGAGTATGGCAAAGTATTTTCATTTATGCTATCATTATACATAAGATTTGGTCATAAGATTTGGCTTTGTGTGACTGGTGTTAGTTTAGGGAATGAAGCAAGAAGTTGGTGAGCAATGGGGAGAGACAAATATTGGGCTCCTGCAACAGTCCAGTAGTTGAGAGATGATGGGGACCTGCACCTAAGGCATTGAATAGTGGATGGGTGGGAGGGGCAGGATTTAGACACTATTTCCAAAGTAGAGTCTGAGTTAGAGGGCTAGGTGGTTTGTTGGGAGGGAAAGAGAGGAAGATGTCAAGATGATCAAGTTTATATTTGGATGGTTTGGTCAATAAATGTTTGTATGTAAGGCTGGGAATGGTGGAGGGGAGCAGACTTGAGCAGGGAGGAGGCAGAATAGTTCATCTTAGCACGTGCTAGATATGAGTGTTTATACATTAAGGAAGAGATCTTATGTTGATTGCTAGAAATTTGGGTCCAGAGCTTGGGGAGGTCTGGCCGAAGTTGAGAGATAATGGAAGTTGGGGTTGGAGCATGGAGTCAGTGGTTAAAAGTGTGAGTACAAATAAGTCACCCTGGGAAGTGCAGAGAATGAAAACAAGGAGGATGAAGAATGGGACCTAAGGAAACACAATATTAATTAAAGGGATGGGAAGAGAAAGAATTTAAGAAAAGAGATTCAGAAGGAATGCCTTAAAAGGTGTTTTCTTGAGAAAGCCAAGGAGAGAGTCTGAATCTTATAGTCAAGGGAGAGGGGGTTTTGAGAACCATACCAAGAAGTGCCAGAGTTGCAGAGTAGGCAAGAAAGAAAATGAGAATAGGTATTCATTTTCTCCTCTTCTAGCATACCTCCCGCTGTCTATCCCTGCCCCACAGTGTAATTAATGTTTTTGGGAATTGGAATGTATTTTATGTTTCCTACCTACAGTCTGTACTCTCCCCCACAAATGTAAAAACCTCTAATGGTACCTTTTACAGAGGAAGAAATACAGTGATTGGGTTTGAAAATTTGGTGCTTATAAGTGTCCTTGGTGAAAACAGATTTAGTCAAATATTTAGTCATATTAAGAGGTTTAAGAGCAGAAGTTAAGAAAGCAGGAACAGTGAGTTGGTGGAGGGCAGGAGAGAGCCAACTTGTGGGATGAGTTGGATCAAGGGAAGACTGTTAAAGCTGGAGTGAATTTGCATTTGTTTGATGGAGAAGAGCCAGCAGAATGGAGATGGACTCTTTCATTCAACAAATATTTGTTGAGCAAAGAGTATGTCAAGCACTTTTTGAGCCACTGAGGATACAGCAGGAGACAAAACAAAATCCTTAACCTCATGGAGCTTATGTGCTGGCTGGAGGGGTGAGGGGAGACATATAATAAGCCAAAAAAAAAGTAAAATGTGTGGTATATTATGTGATGATCAGTACTAAGGAGAAAATTAAAGCAGGGAAGGGGGAATAAGAAATGTTGGGAGATTACAATTTTAGATAGGATGGTAGGATAGAAGGTGCTTTTGAAGAAAGACCTTAAAGAGGGGATGAAGTGACTGTCTCCAGGAAGAACATTCCAGGCAAGCAAGTACAAAGTCCCAAAGAGAAATTAGGTGTTTGAGGAACAGCAAAGAAGCCAGGGTGACTGGGTGGGAGAGAGCAAGGAAGTACGAGCTGAGAGGTTGGTTTGGCCTAAACAGACCTTCCAGTGCCTTGCAGGCCATTGTTTAACCTTTGCTTTTACTTACAGTGAAATAGGAAATCACCCTGGGTTTTGAGCAGAGGAGAAACTTGATCCAAGTCACATTTTGATAGGATTACTCTGGCTGCTGTATAAAGAACAAACTGAAAGGAGGCAAGGGCAGAATGGGAGAGACTAGTTGGGAGAGAACTTCTATAATAAAGGTGAGAGATGATTGTGTCCAGTTCTGGGTGGTAGCAGTAGAAGTGGTGAGAAGTGATTGGATTTTGGATCTATTCTGAAGACAGAGCCAATAGTATTTTCTGATGAAATTTGGCTGGGAAACAAAGGGAAAAGGAAACTGACCCCAGAGTTTTGGGCCCTGCAAGAAACTAAAAGGGTGAAGTTGCCTTGAGCTGAGATGGAAAAGGCTGTAGGAAGAAGAGGTTTGCGTGGGAAGATCAGGATCTTGATTTGGATGTTTTAAGTTTGATAAGAAGTGTCCATTTGGTAAGAAATGCCTATTTGACATGGAGATTTTGAATTCAGCAGATGAATATGAATATACAAGTCTGGATGGAGTTCAGGGGAGAAGACTGGACTGGAGATACAAATTTTGGTCATCGGGTGGTGTTTAGACTCAGTGAGATTGGATTTCAATGTAATAAGACTGGATGAGAGCACCAAAGGAATGAGTGTACAGAGAGGAAAGAAGTTTCAAGGACTGAGCCTTGGGATGCTCACACTCTAAAGGCTGGGGACAAGAGGAGATACCATCCCGGAAGATTGAAAAAGTGTGTGTGTGTGTTGGAGTGAGGGGCGGGGAATAAACTAGGAGAGTATTGTGTTCTGGGAGCCAACCAAAGAGTATTTCACAAAGAGGAAGTGGTCATCTGAATCTATTGCTCAGATCATGGGTCGAATCAGTGAAACTGGCTGTTGAATTTAGCACAGCGGAGGTCCATGGTGGTGCTGATTGGAGCATTTTTAGTGCAGTGCTGGGAGCAAAATTCTCACTGGAGTTAATCCTGTTGCTTCTGCTTCCCTCCATTTCCTACCTCTCTACCCCTTCCCTGAATTAAGGAGAAATAAGTGATATCTGAAGAACATGACTGAATGTGAGGTTCCTCAAAGGAAATTCAGAGTCATGGTACCAGAAAAAGGGGAAGTGGACTCTCGAACAGACAATGCAGCATATGTTCACTTCAGCTAGAAATAGTCTGTTTCTGTCCTGTGTATCCTTTTTACGGCCTCTACCATCAGCTATCTGTAAACTGTTTTAGGGATGGAAACTTTTATAGGAAGGTATATAACCTGCTGCTGGAAGACCATCCAGATTGCAAACATTTTCTGTGAAAGAAAAGCTAGAGTCTCTAGGGCCAGGAAGTGTGGTTTTTACAAAAGTGTCTTTCTAGTGAGTCACTCCAGGATTCAGGTTGTGAAGACAGCTGCAAACTCCAGGCTTCTACCTGCTGTTGCATTCCCCAGACTTGCCTTATAGTTTCAGAGGGTATATCCGTTTGCAAAACCCAATGATTTGGAAGACTTTGCACTTTAAGGGAGAACTTGGGTAAGCTAGGAGTAGGAAATCACAATTTAAATGTGGTCTAGGTATCCCTGCATTTGGCATTTCAAAAGGACTCAGTGCTGGAAGAAACTGGGGTCTTCTCAAATCTCTTCATTAAAATAAAATTAATTACATGTGCTACCTTAAAATTACATAAAGAATACAAGTTTATTGTGAAAATTTGGAGTATATAGAAAGCAAGTAAGAAAAATAAAAAGCTTCTGTAAGTTCACTACTGACAATTCTTTGTTAGGTAACTTAATCCTTTGTTATGTAACCTCCCAAACTTTATCTTATCTTCCTCCCTCTCCTCCTTTTTATTGTTTGTTGTTATTATTTAGATTCTTAAAATTTGGGGTCATGTTATGCATACCAGTTGCAATCATCTATTTTACTTTATCATTTGTCATGACAATCGAATGGCTTTTACCATATCACTTCTAATTGCTGCAGATAGTGCATCATTGGAACATATACAATATATTTAACTATTTCCTTTTGTGGGACATATAGGAAATTTCCAAATATTTTACTGTTACAAAGAACTGCCTGTGGATTGATCTCCATGTATGTCTTTGAAGATTTCTTTAGGATAAATTCCTAAAAGTAGAATTCCCAAATTTCTCTCCAAATTACAGCAGTATATGAGTGACAGAAACACTGAAGTCTCGAGTTAGGAAAGAATGTGACCCATTTGCCCAGCTGGTTGGTGGCTGCCTTTTAAAGGCCCCTTTTCTTGATACCACACTTCCAGTTACATTTAATCCTCTTGTTACTGATGTCTTGTAGGACTCCTTGGACTTTGATGACATATAATTATTTTTCCTACAAACTAAATGGCTCCCACTCATGCTAGGCTAGTGCTCTAATTCATCTGTGGGCATAATCTAAACAATTATGTGGGCATAATCTAATTCATCTGTGGGGATTAATCTAAACAATAATCTAAGCTTTTTTTTTTCTTTTCATGAGAGAAAATGGTGTTTCTTGGATACCTTTCCCCATTAGGGCTATAAATGTTTCCAGCATTATTAGTTAAGTACCATCAACCACTGGATATTCTCTCATACACTTGAAGCATTCCTGAAGGTTCTCTAACTTCTTTTTAACTTTACTTGTATGTTTTCTCTCCAAAATCCCATTTCACAGTGGTACTTCTCTATAGGGAGGCCATCTTTCAGGGGACTCCAGTGATGGGGTCCCCATCACACCCCATTGTGCTTCACTTTGACTCACCCCAGCCCATCCTCTGACCAGGTCGGCAATGTAGAGAAGGGGATGAAGAACCTTTCCTCTACCCTTCTAGTTCCTTCTGGCTGGTCTTACAACTAAATCAACATGAGCCACATTAACTGGAGAAAATAACCAAGTTTAATTACATACAAATATATGGGAGCATGAAAGAGTCAGAGAGCCAGCATACAGGAGACGTGCAGAGACAGAAAGTTAAGATGAGTTTTATATGGCATTCTGAGCTAAGGATGAAATAAGGTATGTCAGGGCTTCAGAAGGGGGAACCTCATTCTCAGGATGATAAGAGCAGATGTTCAGTAATTATATGCTTGCCTTGCCCTACACATAGGTCACAAAAAGTTATCTCTGGTAATAACTCATTATAGGAAAGGCCCCTAATTTAAATTCCTTAAGGGAGAGGTAAAAGTTTCTTGTGAGTCCTCAGAGTCTCAACTGTCTCTAGCTCAAAATAGTTCACACACCGAAATGATGCATCCTGCGGAGGCCCTTCAGCAGGAGCACAGCAGGGCCTCCCGTTAGAGCAGGTTGTACTGACAGCTCTTCCATAACTGAGAAACTTTTCAAAGGCAATGGCAATTTGGCCCATTCTTTACCTATAATGCCTTTTCCAATTTTACAAATATATTTCTTAGGCTGAACCATTTGAAATGGACAGTTTTGTAAGTCAAAAACTATCAAGTATTGGCAATGTCTTATGATTCATCCTAATATGTAAAATGATCCTAGATGTCAAGACTTTGCTATAGAAAATATCCCAGTTTATCCTCAGGATGAATTTTGGAAGCCCTGCTATGATTCCTAAGCACCCATTTTGTTACGCATTTCTTACATAATGAAAGGCAAAGCTTTTTATTTAAAAATGTCCATTATTGCTGAAAAAAATGGAGGAAATGAATATTCCCAAATTGTTGGTGAGAGTCCAAGGAGTAAACTTTCCCAGAGGAAAATTTGGTTATAATTATTCTAAGCCTTAAAAATGTCTGCACTCTGAACCAGCACATCTGCTATGAGAACGTACCCTAACTACAGCAGCCTGGATGTATGTATAGATGTATCACTGGGTATTTATTAGAATACTATTTGTAATAGTGAACAATTGGAAATAACCTAAAGTAATATATATCCATATATGAAACAATAATCGAATAATGTAAAAGAATTTCCAAGTATAAGAGAAATAAGCATTGTTAGGAGAAAAACAAGGTGTAAAGTTTAACAACCAAGACCCATTTTGTAAAAAAAAATTACTGTAATAAATGTAGATATCAACTATGCACAGGAGGAAGACCTACAAGATATACAGTGAAATACTAAAAAGATTATTAATGGGTGATCAAAAGAGAGAGCATTTTATTTTTCCTCTTTTATGCTTTAATATATTTTCCAAATTTTTAACATTGAGCATATAATTATTTTGCAATCATAAAAATTAATTTTATTTAGAAATTTCTAACATGGAAAAATTTTAATGTTCAATGGAAATTAATTGACTAGTAAAAAATTAAGCGTGTTTCAAAGGAATATGTGAAATATAGCAAATTGCCTGTTGGTGTTTTTTTAATTTTCAAATAAAATTTGCCTGTTAATTTCCCACAAATCTACAAATATGTCTTCTTGCTTTCTGAGAGCCAGTGCTATAACAGGATATTTAAAAACGAGGTGTGAGTAACCCAGAAAAAAAATTCCAAAAAAATAGGCAGTACACCTGAATTTGAAATAACAAAAGCAGGTGAAAATAAGAATGAAACTGGAATGAGGAAATTATCTTGGATTAAAAAAAGAACATGTGCTTACAACACTGAAAACTGTTAAACTCTTAGAATGTCAACTTAGTAAGATTGGTATCGATTCTCCTTATTCTGCCTTGTCAATGGAGTTTTCCAGCAATAACAACAGCTCCACTAGGGGACATGGAATTAAATAACAGTCCCAAAGCAGAACAGACCTTGATAATCATGGTGGAATATTTTTTTTAAAAAGATCAATATTATCATTTACCAATGTGATACATGCATATACAGGGTGGGGCAAAAGTAGGTTTACAGTTGTGAGTACGTGAAACAGTTTATTGTATTATTATTTATTAATTATTGTATTTTCTATACAAACAACTGTAAACCTACTTTTGACCCACCCTGTAATTAAAAGTCGAGTTTCATAAATCATAACAAAGAACTGCCTTTGCCTATCCCATCACTTTCTGCCTTATGTCTATGCTTAAGTCTTATTCTCCAGAGTAGCCACTTTTAATCTTTTTAGGATTTCTTCTGGTATTTGTGCTTACATTGCTAATTTAGATGTTACTTGTTCCTTTCATACTGTCACAGCTGAGTACTTTTTAACATTCCCCCAGGGGTTGCCCTCTCCACACCATCCCTATATAGTGAGATCACAGTTGTTAGTTAAATCAATACCCAGTGTTTGTTTACCTTAGCATGTCTCGGTAAGTATTGTTTGTGCCTTAGATTTCCTTTCCAGTGTGACTTTTTATTTTTACTGGCATTATTAATAAGGCCTCATTTCCTTCTCTGCTTAGTTTTCCATGTCTCTATCAGTAATTCTTTTTTTGCAAATCATTCAGTGTAATTTCTTACATAGTCAGTAATCTTTTCTTTTTCATCCCTCTTCTCATCTCTCTATTCTTTTTTAAAACTCCTCTCTAAATTTGTCGTCCTGTCCTGGCTGCGTTTCCGGTCTGCTGCACGGTTGTCTTCCTGGGCTTCCCTCAGTCTTTCTTCTGTGTTGGTTCTCAGTTTACATAACATCTCTTCCTCTTTCTAGGTTCACTACCTCATTTGGGGGAACACATCCTCCAGTAACTTCCTGAGATCAGGTGCACTAGAGTAAAAGTGAGCAGGCCTTTGTGTCTTTTAGAATTTGAAAGTCCAATGCTATGCTTAGTCCCAATTATTTTTTTTGTCACTTGTCTTTCCCACCATACTGTTTCCAGGAAGCATTTAAGATTTTTTTCTTTATCTGTTACTTACTAAAAATGTATGGTGATGTACTTTGGTTCATGTTTATTTTCATCTGTTTTGTTGAGTATTCTGCTCCTTGCATCTGGCGACAGATCTTTCAGTTTGGGGAAATTTTCTCATGTGGTTTCTTTGATAATTCCCTTTACCCGGTTTTCTGTCCTCTCTTTCTGGAAGGACTATTAGTCAAATGTTGTCCCTCTTATATTAAAATTTTAATTTATTTTGTTTTCTCTCCACACTCCCTGACAGTTGGCTCTGCCTTCTAGGATATTTCTTCAGCTTTACCTTTCAACTCGTATGTTAAAATTTATTTCAGATATTATAGTTTAAATTTCTAAACACTTGTTTTTATTTTCTGATGTTTTTTTTAAATAGAATTGTAGACTCTCTTGGTCTCAGATGCAATATATTCTCATCTTTCTGAGAATAGTAATTGAGGTTTTCTTTACTGTTTTCTATGTTTCAGTGTTGTTTTCATTTCTGTCTTTCATGTTAAAGGCTTTTTCACATTCTCTGATCTTCACACAATTCTGACAGGTCAATATTATTATTTTCCTCATTTTATAGTTAATGGGTTTTAGAGAGTGTATCATTGTTTTATTTTATTTTTTTACCACAAAAGACTGAAGAAGTTATCATGGACCAGCCAAATCCATAGTCCAGCTTCTTGACCAAGTTGGATTCGCTCCATAAAGTCTCTTCTTACCCTCCTATACTTTACCTCCCCTAACCCCCAGAGCCAATTGTCTTACTATCTTAAACAGCTCTGTTAAAAAGATCTGATCCTTTTAATGTTTGATTGAATTATTTTTGCTTCCCTGCATCTTCCCTCTGCCATCAGCACTACTAGTTCTGCCTTCTGGGCCATAGAGATGAACCAGATCTAAGTCCCCACAAGATAATTCCTCAGATGTTTGAAAGGACATTGTCACGACTCTTCCATATCTGCCATCCCCTAGCCTGAAGAGGACTAAGCTCTGTATTTCACTCTTTTGTCAAGCCCTACTTATTGAACATTTTGGAATGCTTAGAATGAGCTCCTCACTGTTAAGGTCTCACTAAGTGTGGTGTCTATAACTTAATATAGAGACCAGATATGCTTTGAAGACAGCCTTGAAGGGGATGCTGTCATTTTATTAATGTGTCTTGTGATTAGTTTACTTTTAACCTGGGAAGTTTCATGTGCTCTAACATCTTTCATAATTGGTGGTAGTTTTGATAAGTTTCTCACAAATTTTAATTTCTAGGACTGTGGGCTGCTTACTTCTGTTCACTGCCTTTTTAATTAGGGTTATGAGCATGTTGTCTTTTCTGTTCACTGCTTCGTTTAATCTCCTCTCAGGACCACTTGCAACCCCAAGTGGAGATGTTAAGGTGATATTGAAAGACAAAAAGATCTTGTTAATGAAATGTGCATAAATAAAAACATACGCATATTTGAAAAGGGAAATGCAATGTAAACAAGGGTTTTCCAGGCACCATAATGAGTTCTTTGTACACATTACCTCATTTGAGATATGAACTACCGTTCTTCCCATTTTGGAGGTGAGGAAGTAAGGCCTAATGCCATGTAACTAGGAGGCCAAAGGTGTGAAGATCTAGAAATGCCAGAGTCAAGACTTATAGAAGTGAAGCTCAGACATTACATTTTGTGCTAATTAAGCTGATACTGTTGAATGTAATTATCTTATACAATTGACTCTTGAATAACACGGGTTAGAGGCACTGACCCCCTTGCCCTCTCACAAAGCCAAAAATCCCTCACAAAGTAAAAAATCCCTCACAAGTTAACTTGTCCCTTGATATCTGTGAGGGATTGGTTCCAGGACCACGCCACTCCCTCCCCACCGTAGATAAGAAATCTGAGCATGCTCAAGTCCCTTACATAAAATGGCACAGAACAGTGCATACATATAATGTACTGAGGTGTGCTGCATCTTTCTCTTTTCTTTAACAGAGCATACCAGACATAAAAACTTCCACTTGCTCAGCCAAGGTGATGACATTGACATTTTGAATACTAATTTTTATGGTTCTTTAAGAGCAAGGATTAGGTCTTACTCATATTTACATATCCAGTACCAGGCACATTCCAGGCAATCTGTGATTCAAATCAGTGCAGGCATGAATATATGAGTGAGTACTGAATGAATGAATGAATGAATGAATGAAATTGTAAGACAGCAATGATTACTAAAATTTTTAAGTCTATTAAAGTTATTAGACCTATTTACTCCTACACTAAATCCTCAATAGATTGCTTTGTTTTGTGAGCTCATGTATCTGCTCTTTGTAATTTTTTCCCTTTCTCACTGTCAATGTTCTAAATGGAACATCTGTAGACATGAAATGTGCCTGAAGCTCTTTGCAGATGGGAGAGAGTAAAAGGAAGTTACCCTGGGTAGATCATCATGGCCAAAGGAGAGGAATAAACTCATATTTGATCCAGGCCATGGCTGTATTCAAGGGCTTTGATCTGGGGTGTGGGTTCCAGCTGCTGGGGCATCTGGGGAATATATTCTTGCTCTCTGGCCAAGTCATTGGACCAGGGAGGTTTGTCCTATGAGCACCCGGAAGATACTGGAAACACACTGGAAACACACTGGAAACAGACCAGATCCTACATGAAAGGAGTGGACTGAAACCAGTAGAGGGAGTCAGCCCCCTACCTATTTGGTCGACATTTGCAGCCAGGCTCTAGTGCTAGGGTGGAAATGAAATGAGAACCAGGACCTGGGTAGCTGGGCAGACTGTCACACACTCTGGGGTAGATTTAGCTAAGGAAGTTTGCCCAGATTCTCCTAAAGAGTGGGTTAAATTCCTTCCAGGATACTTGCTCCCAGGCATGGGAGCAATCATGGGTTTTCTGATGCTCTCCTGAAGTGAGCTCACCAGCCTGCAGTGATTGAGGAACACTGTGGATGGCTCGTTGAAACACGAGAAAAACATACACAGAGACAACCAGGTCCTGTGGGGAAGTAGGGACAGAACGGCCACTCTCTAGTGGGGAGCGCCCTGTTTCCATTCCCAAGCAGGTTTTTATTAAGAATACAGACTTAGTTTGTGGATTCATAGTCTGGCAGAAAAGATCAAAAGAAATAGGTGACTTTCAAAGATGTTGACAGAAACCCCCGCTGTGATTCTGGGCAGTTTGGAGTTTTATCATTTGAAAGAACTATAGGGCTCAAAGGGCTAGTATTGGTTTCCTGTCTATGCCTTCAAATTCTAATCTAATCATCCTCCAGCAAACAGATCTCACAGGACCTTGCATATTCTATGTCCCAAGCCTGATTACCCCTGGGGTCCGCCATCTCTGGTCTGGGCTGCACCCCTCTGCTATTTCAACAGGCTTGAGTTGGGCAGAGGAGACAAAGGCAGCCAGGAGACTTGGATTTCTCACATCTAAGAACAAGGACTCAGGCTTTGACAAAGCCAAGGGGGCAGGGGTTGATGTCCATCACCCCTTCATTTCCACAGCCCCAAATCTTTTCCCTGAGGCCTCCTTGTGATCATGCCCATCTTAGATGATTCCCTCTGTGGGAAATCTTACCTGTCATTGGCTAACTGATCAAGCCTAGGAGGCCAGGCACAGAACAGGCAGCGTTCATGCCAGGGGAATAAGTTTTGTCTCCTTAGTGGCTCCTGGTCCGGAGGTCTTTCACTCAGCCTAAGTCCCGGAGGGTTACAGCTTCCTGAGACGAGGCAGGGTGGTCCCCAACACTCTCCCACTAGGATGAAGATGTTTCTAATACACCTGAGAAATTAGGTTAAGTTGATACTCAGGAGACAAATCTATTATGGCTTCACCAGGGCAGGACAATCTAGACAGGAGTTAAAAAAAACAACAACAAATCAAAACAAAACAAAAAAACAAGCTGCTGAAGGAAATTCTGTGAATAGAAGCTTCCTTCTCTTCTTTAGACCTTCCACCCTCTAGTTTGTTAGTGTCTCTATGAAAACACACTGCTCTGAACTGAAGACAATACTGTAGAGATAGTGCTATAAAGGCACTGGTTTGCAGGGATCCATAAAGGACTTACGTTATGCCAAGCCCTGCGCTAAGTACTAAGCTTTCACAATGTCATTTACCCCTAAAACAACTCAGTTGACAAATCAACATATAGAGCATTTTCATCACCCCAAAAAGTTCCCTCATGATTCAGCACATATTCATGTATTTACTTTTTAGTTGATTTTTTGAATGAAAAACTGGAAATCACCTTATGGGTGGTACATTTTCTTTCTGCATTACATTGGAAGTGAGATTTTGACAAACTAGGTGGGTGAGTATGTCCAGAATGGGGAAATATTCAGGGAACTTGTCAAATAAGGAACATGTGTCAAAGGAGATAGTGACATGAATGTGACTTGTACTAATACAACAGCTGGAAGAAAAAATCAGTTAAAATATTTTAAAGACTATCGAATATGTGTAGGAACAGGCCATTTGGAAAGTCCAGTCATGAGCAGGAAGGATGTGAAGGAGGAAGAGAGAGAATATTTTCTGTTCCCTTAGTGACTCTATCTTGCATTAGTTTGTCTCAGTTCTTCCTGTTTTGTTTTTTGGGGTTTTTTTTTGCCAGTCTTGCCATTATTTTATCTATTTCTGAATTGATTGTCTAAAAGCTCTAAGACTGCTTTTTAAACTCCGAGTTTTCTGTATCACAAATCCTATTCGTTTCAGGATTCTTGGATGATAGAGGGGATGGTGGGGATGTCTAGGATAGAAAGACATGGGGTCGGAAGTGGAAGCCTTGGTTGAATTACATACCAGGCCACAAACAGGTTGGGCAAGTTCCCTTGCTCTTTAGTCTCATTTTTCACTTACCTGCAAAATGGGATTGTGTATGTGTGTGAGCATATGTGTGTATGTAGCCTCTGTTGTCCTAAGCAGTTTCTCTGAGTCTCAAAAAAGAGAGTGGACATAAATGTGTTTGCAAACTAACTATTGTTGAGATTAGCAAAATGCAAAGTTTGTTTTTTCAAAATGTAAAGTTTTATGAGCAGCACTATTGCTATTGTGACGCAGCCATGTGCTAGCCTCCATGTAATTTGGAAGCTCCCTAATTTGCAATGATTTGTGTGGTAGAGTCATTACTGTGTTGGAGCCTTAAATGGAGACTTTATCCAGGATTGCTGAAAGGTCATCCACCCCACAGTCACATGAGAACAGAAAATAAATCTTGTTTGCTAATTGGTTTCAAGTATTGTCAGCTTCAAATGGAGGTCTCTGGGGGTCCTTGGCTGGCATATCAGGGGGCATTTCAAAGGAAAAAGGCTAAATCTTGACCTCAGAGCAGATGTGTACTCTTCTCTTTGCTACTCCTTTTCTAAAACAAAACAAAACAAAACAAAACAAAACAAAACAAAAATAGATTCTACTGTTAGGGTGCATGTGAACCTATGTGTATCAGCTTGTTTTCATTCATTTTCCAAAAGCTCTCCTTTGCTTGTTTTATTTTAAAGATATAATAATCTAACACCCCAATTTTTATATTATCTTTTAAGACTTTCATGAAATTCCTAGAAATTTTGCTCAAGTAGTGTTATACTTTCTCTATTTCACAGGTATGCATGAAAAACCAATATCCATTTATATTCTTACTGGTATTTTGATGGCAGGAAAAAATATCTGAGCTTATTTTAGAAAAAAGTCACATGGCAGAAAGAATAACAAATATTTGTGGTTGCCTTGGGAACTCAGCTTCTAGATATTACTGATTACGGAAAGGAGGAACAAACTTGGGGATACCACAGTTTGGTGACTAAGTAGTAGGACAACAGGAGGCCCTGCAAAGAAGGGTGGAGAGAGAAAATCTATGTAAAAATATAAGTTCCTAGTCAAATGTTTTCTTTTTGTCTGTTTTTGATCACTATATCTTGCCTTCCTAAGGAAATAATATGGTGGGGTGCTTTACATAACTAAGTGATTTTCTTGTTCAGCTTTTTTGTTGTTGTTGTAGTAAAGGTTGGGCTAGCCCTTTGACCATTTGCCAAATTAGCCATAAGGTAGAAGGTGTCAAAGGAAAGAGACACTGAAGCCAGGAAACCTGCTCTCTATATCCCTGGATCTTTCTTGGAATAGCCCATCCTCAGAATACATAGGCTTCATGGGAGCACCGAAAATGTCTTTGTGGCTTGCTGCTAGCATTTCCAGCAGACTCACCAGCAGCTCTTGGCTCTGGTCAACTTCAAAGATGTGGGGACTCCTCTGAGCTCTGATATCTTGTTTAGAGATTGGGGCTAACTGCAGGTCTGGAAAAAGGTTCTGGCTTTGTTCCTAGTTACCCTAAGACCTTGGTCCGGACCTGGAATGTAGAAGTTCCGGAGGTCAACACTTCTATGGCCTGCTGAGATGCATGCTGCATCTGACTTGCTGGTCCCTCAGGAAATGTTTGGTGTATACACCCAGAACTCTGTTGGAAAGCACCCCTAGGCCTCAGGGCTCCTTCCTCTGGGTCTGGCAGACAATAAAGAAGGAGGGAGAAAGTTACTTGTTGGAGGAGGAAATAAAGCTGGAGGCTGGGGTTGGCAGTAGGATTTAAGCATCAAGGTCTGTAAGGCTCCAAGGCTCTCACCAGTCCATTCCATCAGGACAAGATCATAATGGGGTGTGTTGAAGGGAGTTTGAACCTAAGGGAGTGTTTATATATGAGGCACAGATAACAATGACTGGGTTCAGTTTCCTGAGGTGATAAGGATTGCCAGGCCCACATGTAAAAGTGAGGAAACACAGGTAACAGCCTCTACTACTGCAAAGCAGCTGGAGCGGGAGGCCTTTCGTGAGGGCCTAGTGTCAGATCACATGAGTGGACAGCTACTGTGGACATCTATCTGAACACCCTTCCATTGTAAATACTCGGCTCCTCTCGACTCTGGACTCTGTCTGCATCTCCTGATGCAGTGGCTGGACAATTCTCCTCTGTTGTCACAGACTACATTCAAGAGGGTCCCTTGACTTCCCCCAAAAAGGGGGTACAGCAGAATGTTCAAGTTTTTGGATGAACCAATCTTCTGAACCTAGTTCTGCCTCTTACTAGCTGTACAGCCTCAGTCAGGTAACTTAACTTCTCTGAGTGTCAGTTTTCCCACCCTACAATGGGATTAATGTTTAGTACTTGGTTTACAGCTTTGTAATGAGTATTAAATGAGATGATGTGAGTCCAACCCAGGCTTTGGTTGAAGCAGCAGTTGCTGGAATAATTGTGGCCAAGATCATAAGGTCACAGGACATGAAGGTCAGCCACAAAACCCAACCTATCAACTTATGAGGCAACTTTTCTCAGAAGATGGCTATGTAAACTGGCCACACTTGGCTGAAGGAAGTGGAATGGAGCCTAGGTTGAGGGTTAGGGGGGATAGAAGAGAGAAGAGTTAAAAATGAGTGTCAGTTCCTCTTAATAATTAAGAGAATAGAGTCCCCAGGGTCAGACAGGCTTGTGTTCCAGCTCTGCACTTTCTATGTGACCATGAACATATTACTCAACTTTCTGATCCCTGGTTTCCTCAAGTGCAAATGGGTTAATGATAGCTACAGTGTTGTGAGGGTTTCATGAATAATGCATATCAAGTGCTTAGCACAGTGCCTGGTACCCAGCTGGCAAGTGAACAACAGATGATGATGATGATGAGGGTGATTGTGAGGATGACAGTTTTCCTGGTCTAGAGTCCTGCAAGCAATGCTGCTGTTTTCATCTGATGAGGTGGGAAGGAGGTGGGGTGAGTAACTACCCTGTTACGGGGCGCTGGTGCAGTGGATATGTTGTCCAGGGCCTCATTTCTGAGCTTCTCTTCTGCCTTTTGACTCTAGGTCCTTCTTCCCTGTTGCTCAGTGCCTGGGTGCTGCCCGAAGCCCTTTGCTGCCCAGCCATCCCAAGGGGTGGTTTGCCCCTGCCCTTCCTGTACTGCCTCCAAACTCCTGTTCTTTCTGTTTAGCTTTGTCACAGCCAGGTTTTGGGAACACAATCCATCTCAACAATTCACTCTAGGGTGTGAAGGACCACACAACTTGCTTTCACTTCTAAGGCCATCAGAGGTATTTCTTATTTAATTCCCTCAAATTGGAAATTAGTAGAGGGAGGAGCAATGGAGGATAGAGGGTACTTGGAGCCCAAGGACTTCCATATTGCCCTGAAAGGAACCTGCAAGGCAAGCCTGGAGGAAGGGGCAGGATTAGCAGGGAAGGAAGAAGGTGTGAGTTTCTCCTGCCTTCTTAAGACATCCCCTTTCTTTGCCTGAGAAAGTGAAACTGATTCTAGAATTTGAGGCTAATGTTGCTCCCCAGGGAAGAGGTCAATTTAGGATATTACCTACCAATCCAAGCTTAGTCCTAGATTCGGGTTCTCCAATACCCACTGTCAGCAGCAAAAGCTGGCAAAGGTGACAGTGACAGGAATCTTCTCATCCACTCTAGACTTTCTTATCAGGAGAAAAAGAGGAACCCTGGAAATCTGCAATGTAAAAAATTTTAACACCAATTACAAATATATTTAAAAAGCTTCTGGTTACTGGGGTATTGCACATTTGCATACTTGATTTTATACATTGGTTACAAGTGAAGTTCAGACCTTATGAACTATAATCATCAGTATCATAAGCATCATAATCATTGAATTTATAGTTCATATGGCAGCTTCTTGTACATTTTTCAATTTAATTTAATGCTCTCAATGACACTATCAAGGAGGTATGACTGTTAATCCTCATTTTACAGTTGAGGAAACAAAGGCTGAGAATGTGACTTACTCAAGACCCTAGGCCTAGTAACCTGTCTGTAGCTTTTGTTTTGCTTTGGGTTTTTTATTTAGTTGCATCATCCAATGTGAAGCATAATCAGCTATGAATTTCCAGGAAAAGAACTGAGAGAGCAAAAAGGAAATCAAATCTGTGATTCATTGATACAACTTTTAGGGACATTTGATCAGTTTATAAGTACTTCAAGCTTTATTTTGACCATCTTCATTTTTTTCCAAATCAAAGTTTAACCTATTGAAATTGATATGCTGCTTCTACTCTACATAAACACGAAGCTCTACATGTCACAAAAGGCTTAGAGGATGGGCCTCTAATAAATCAAGGGCAGTGAAATCTATTTCTTATTCAAAGACATAGATGTTTTAGGAGAGGGAGGGAATATTAAAGATATTGTTTGTATAAATATGCAGAAGCATAAGATTGGCAGCTCCATGCAGGGCTTTGGGTCACATAATACAAAGGAAGGAGAGTGAAAAGGACATTGTTGTGTAAGATAAATTACTCCAGTGAAGTGGAGGCTTTGAGTGAAATATTTCTATTACAAATTACAAAGCCAGGAAGAAGCGAAATAAGACTATCAATGGAATATTACAACTAAGGGAGGGTTTTGCACACTTGATATGCAAATTATTAGTATTTTAAAGATATCTTACCACCTTTGTCTTGGGAAAGTTGCTTAACCCATCTCATGTACATTTTTCTTATCTGTAAAACAGAGACTAAAACAGTACTTAACTTACAGGACCTTTAAGAATGTTAAATGAAAAAATAATTATGTGAAGTGCCTAGCATAAAGAAGGTCACAATAAATGCTGGCAACACTTTCATCCATTATCGCACACCCCAGCTCCTTTCACTGATGAAATTATGAAACACTGTACTTTATCTAGATAGGTATTGCAAATAGAATTTACCAAAAATAGAACATCTGAAAAATGTTTGATTTTCCTTGTAGATACTTTTTGCAAATTAGACAAAGATATTAGTACCCTTCTTCCTTGATTTAACTCTCACTCAAAAGAAAGTTGTGGTTAAGAAGGTAGTTTGTTTAGGCATCAATAATCCTGAAGAAGGAAAACGTAAGGCAACCAGACACATTGAGTCAATTTTTAGGCAGGTAGATTTAAAAATATATATATATATCAGAAAAGTGATACTTTTCATAAGATCTCATAGTCAGATTTACTAAAGAATATGATTCAAAAAAGATAAGAGTCTAGCCCTGGCTGGTACAGCTCAGTGAATTGAGCGTGGGCCTGCAAACCAAAGGGTTGCCAGTTGATTCCCAGTCAGGGCACATGCCTGAGTTGAGGGCCAGGTCCCCAATAGGGGGCGTGTGAGAGGCAACCACACATTGATGTTTCTCTTCTTATCTTTCTCCCTCCCTTCCCCTCTGTCTATAAAAATAAATAAAATCTTTAAAATTTTTTTTAAAAAGGTAAGAACCTAAAAATAAAATAACCAACTAAATGAGAAATTTGATTATGTAATCATAAGTAATCTCAATGGGTAAAAAATGAAAGGTATTTAAAATATTTATTTCACCAGAGCAACTTTGATAAGAAGCTCAGAAATTGTGGGTGAATTTAATTTTCTTTTATATATTTATTTATTTTCTAAAAATTTCTATGATGATCATGACTTTTATAAAATAAAAAGTTTTTCCCTAAGGATTTGTATAATAGAGAAAAAATGGCAAGTAATTGAGAAGAATGTTTAGACACTTGGAGATGAAGCATGCAGGAAAAAATGCTAAAGATAACAAAAAAAGATGTTATTTTGGTTATGGTTCAGTGCTAGAACATGAACAGGAAGAGGGATGCACAATGAATTGGAAACTCTGAACTTATACTTTGCTTCAATCTAGAAAAATGTAGCTTGATCATTCAAAGAAAAACATGCATCATTAAGAAGTCATTGAAACAGGTGGGAAATTATTAAGAGCCCCTAACTTTTCTAAATGACTACAAAGAATTTTACAAAGATGATGTTCTTTAAATTCTCAGTAGTCACTTAAATCATAAAATATGGGAAAGAATGGATTCAGGAAACTCCATATGAGATTGACTCTTGGAAAAACCTTGAAATAAATATGGAAAATGTGTTAGCATCATTTGAAACTGGCATGGATTTGCTAAATTAAGGTATATGAAATTACCCAGTTTTGGAAGATGTATAGGAGGATGTTAGAGTTAATAAATTTTGCCAGTGTTTCAAATTTATAGGAACAGTGCATTGTATTTTAGCAAGAGGTTCACAAAATTTTTTATTTACAGAAAATTTCAAATAAAAACAGAAAGAATAGTATGACAAACCTCTATATACCCACTACCTGTCTACAACAATTAGCAATATATTGAGATATTTGTTTCCTCTATTATTCTCCCCTCTACCAAATGTTTTTATTGTTGGTTCTGGAATATTTTAAAGCAAATCACAAATATTTTGTCATTTAACTTGTTAGTTCTTCAGTATGAGGAGATGTATAGCGAAGTCTTTTATGATATGCTTAAAGATGAGTTGGAGAAGTGGGGACTGGATAAGAATCAAATAAGAGAACTGGTATTAGCACGAATCATGACTAAATCATGTTGACGAATGGTTTGAAATCCACCTTGAAGACAGGTTATCAGGGGAATCTACCACAGGGTTGTATCTGTTCCCCATTTTACCAATGATTTGGAAGAAGGCATAGAAAGCATGTTTAGCAAATTTGCCAACAATACATAGCTTTTAGTGAGTGTGCAATGTATTAGATAAAAGAATCAAATATCATCAAGCTGGAAATGTGGGCTGGCACCATAAGGTTGACATTTAAATGATACACACAGGGTGAGAATCCTAAGTGGGACATAGTGTATGTGAAAAAGATCTCTAGGTTTTACTGGACCACAATTCTCAATATGAGTATCTGAAATAAATAGACATGTTAGGCGGTTCAATTAAAGTTTCCAAATCAAGGATGTCATCACTTTGCTACATCTGTAGTATTATCCTCAGTTTAGAGTAGTGTGATTTGAGAGGGACATTAACAACCTGGAGGGAGTGTAGTAGATGGTAATTAGGGTACATGAGACCTGGCAAATGTGATATGTGAAAAATGGTAATGGAACTGGGGTTATTTGGCCCCAAGAAAGGGAAACTTGAGGATAGGATTTATATACTGGCTATCTTTGAGAATTTGAAAAACAATTTCATATTGAAGAAGTAAACATACTCTGTGTTCCTTCATAGCTTAGAGCTGGGATCAATGAGTGGAAGTTAAAATGAAACAAAATCTTGGGTCGAGAGAAGAGCTTCCGAGTAATTACAGATGTTTGGCAATGGCCCTGACTACATGGACATGCTCTTCTGGCCCCATTAGAAAAGTTTATTGCAGAAGTTAAATATATAAGAATTCTGTAGTCATGGATTGGACACTTGGAAGACATTTGAAAGCTTGGTTGTACATTAGAATCACCTACAGGGCTTTAAAAACTGACCAGTGCCTGGGCCCTGTCCCCAGACATTCTAATGCAATTGCTCTGGAAAAGGCTGGAAAAAATCCCAGCTGATTATCCTGTGCAGTCAGGGCTGGGATCCTTGGAGTGGCTGAATTCTAAGAATCCTTTCAACTTTGAGACTGTTTTCATCTGAAAAAGATATATCACTTTCATGGGGTATTTTAAAAGTTAGAATGGTAGAAAGCCTGAAGATGCCAATAAAGTCAGACAGAAAACTGAGCTCAGGGAAGAAAACACAATTGTTTGAGTGAGCTAAAATCGCCAGAGGTAACCAGTGTTGGCAATAGTTTGAACAGAACCCAGTATTAGACCAGTGGGGCCGGACTGGACCTTGATGCAGCAACCTCAGTACTTGGGTTCTCGCTAGGGAGGAATTCAGAGCCCACACTCAAACTATAAGAACAGTTTATTTGGAAATTTATGGAGGTAGAAAGAGTGAGTGGCAGAAGAACTGAGCCAGGAAACAAGTTACAAAGGCAAAAAAAGTGTCCTTAGAGCCTAGGGGAGAGGTAGGTAAAGGCAGCATGCCTTGCGGGGAAGGAGAGGGGGAGGGAAAAGGCCCAGCTTGTTCCCAGTGGGAGCAGGCCCTGGGTTTTCTGTCCTAAGGGCTTTTAAGGGGAAGTCCCAGGGGAGCATTTCAGTAGGTTATTCACCAGCTTTTCCAGGTGTGCCCTTTCAGGGTTGTGGTCACCACTGATTGGTCAGTGCCAGGGCAGGGGGTCATCAGTCAGTGCAGCTGGTCCTGGTTATCACCCACCTGGTTTTGTTGCCTTTCTGTCCTGGAGCTGAAATATAGCTGAACTAGATGTTATCTCTAGGGAGAAAAGGTCAAGGTGTCCAAACCACAGGACAGAAATAAACTATGGGAGGAAGGATCACCCTGGGGGGTAGGGGGAATGTTCTCCCCATTTTGCCCGTTGCTAGGCACCCAGGACTTTCCACCCTGGTGACCTTCTGTACCTGGCCCATTACCCTTGCTCCAACTGCCTAAGGACTGCAACTTGGAGGAGAGGGTGCCTGTCGGGTTGCAAAAAAGGTAATAATGAGGTTGAGTGGGAATGGCATGACAGGGAGAAAGGGTGACTGAAGAAGATGGGGGTCTGAAGGAACTGGTAAAAGCAGGGTGAGCTGGGACAGTTAGTCACCCTAAGAGTGCCCCACTAGCTCCTAAATGAGGGGGCATAGGAAACCTTTTGTTATCCCAGGCACACCCCTTGTGGAGTGAAGATGTGTTGGGTATACATCTCAATACATCACATTGGCATAGTGAGCAACTGCAAAGTTCAAAATTCGTGTTCACTAGCTGTTTATTCCAGGGGTAGTGTCTCGCTTGCTTGCCTAGCATCTTGCCAGGACACTGGTGTTGGGCTCAGGAGCATCCTTTGGGGTGACTTGGAATTCTTTGCCCTACCCCTCCCTCCCAATCCCTGCTGAAGTGGTAACAGCAGGGAAATTGTAACCCACCCCCATTCTTCTGACATTGTTTTTGTAAATGCTGACTCCCACTAATATGTAGCTTGCAGATAAACAGCATGTTTGTTTAAGAATCCCAGGAACTAACTTCTAAAGATATTGCTCTGACCTTCAGGCATCCCAGCTCCGAGAGATTTGCTCACCTCTAAACATAAAGCCAGAATGACTGAAGCCAGGATGACTAAATCAGGATGACGCACACGGGACCATCACTGCCCTTATTGGAGTGGATTGTGCTCATCTGCACGTAGAGAACTTTTCAACCCCCTTCCCTTGATCTCTTTGTGATAAAAACGTCAGCCTGCACTGAGAGGTGGAGATGGGCTTTAAGAGATGAGTCCTCCATCTTCTTAGGAAAATGAGCTTTGAGACATTAGTTCCCAGGAAGATGGGCTTTGAGATAAGAGTCCCTCCTCTTCCAGGTGGCTGGCATCTGAATAAATTTTCCTTTACATCATCACCTGCCTCTTGAGTATTGGCTTTCAAGGCAGCAGGTAGCTAGACCTGCAATCAGGCACAAAAATCTCCAAAGTGATTTTGAAGCTCGTTTCTTCGAAGAGCTTCTTGGCAATTCCCTGGCTGCTGTTTCAATCTTCCTCCTACCCTTGTGCTAAACAATCCTGAAGGTGACTTCACAAAGCCGGCTGGCTTTACAGCGGCAAGAAGAATGGCTGAGGGAATTGCCCATTAGGAACTGACGGGAGGGGTGCTGTGCCCACACATCCTTGTGATCTCTTTCTTACAAAAAGAGAAAATCATAGGTGGGAAGGATATGTTGAGTTGTTCACAAAAAGAGCACAGAGAAAGTGCCTCTGAAATGACAGTAGAAAGGCTGATGATAGTGCTTTAAATGTAAAGAATAAACTGGGTGGCCTTCACCCATTGTACCCCTAAAAGGCCTCACAACTGCTCTTCTATTTTTTAAAAATTATTAGTCATTAACTAGGGGGTAGCTACAGAGTCATGAGTCAAAGTGGCGGTTTTCAAAGTGTGGTCTGTGCAACAGCAGCAGCTGCAGCATTACCTAGCAACTTGTCAGAATGCAAATTCTCTGGCTTCACCCCAGACAGACTGAATCAGAAACTCTGTGGTTGGCACCCAGCAGTTTTTGTATGAACAAGCCATCTAGGTGATTCTGAGCAGGTTTATGGCTGAGAACTGGGTTACAGAAACTCTGTCTTTAGAAGGTTCTCTGAACAGGAAAACTATGAGCCAAAGGAACTCTAGTCTTAACCTCTAAACCAGGTTGGGAAGTGGGGTGGACAATTTCTTACTAAAATATAAGTCAAGTTACAGGACAGAAAACCTGTCATAGAGAAGGGTCAAATAGTATCAGAATGAGGAAGCAGTGACCCATCCAATTAACTCATGTCATTACAAATTTAGAAAGGCACTATTGAAATGACCATGATTACTTATACATACTTGCATAAAAAGAAATTGTATAATATAAGTTGAATTTCTTAATATGCTACATTTTATTCCACCTTGGAGGTGTGGTTTGTTGTGAAAACATTATATCTAGTCTGTTCTAGCCAGTCCTTAATTGAAGCTCTATGTCGACAGGAAAATAGAAACTTGCCAAATTTTAAGATGATTTGCCTGTTACAATTTTATTTTCCTGTAATAACAGGTGCCAAAAATGTGAAAAAATGTTATGATCTCAATCATAACAAATCGACCATAACAATGACAACAACAACAATCATAACTACAGTTGCCATTTATCGAATGCCTGCTGAAAGCCAGCACTGCTTGTGTTGGCTGTTGTGGATAAGCAGACATAGTCCATGCCCTCTCAACCAGGGGTTCTCAACCTTGGCTGCACATTAGGTGCACCAGGAAACCATTAAAAAAGAGCAGCACTGAGGCTCCACCTCAGTGATTCTAATTTAATTAGTCTGGGGTGGAACTCTGGAGTTGGTATTTTCACAATGTTCTCCCGTGAATCTGATGTGCAGCCAGAATTGAGAATGACTGGTGTGGTGGAACACTTAAGCCTGTAGGTAATTACAGTGGCCTTAAGTGATGTGAAGAATCAGTTTAGGGTGATATGAGGAGTGCCAGCCAGTATAGGGTTCATGGAAGGGTTCTCTGAGGCATCCTTGTGCATGTGACTTTTTAGCTGACATCTGAAAGCTGAGTAGAAAGTAGCTACGCAAAGGGAGTTGGGGGAACAATGTTCTAGGCAGAGTAAAAAAAAATGTTCTAGGGCTCTGTGGCAGGGGAGGAATGGTGAAGTGAAGGCTGAAAGGAGGCCCTCCTTTAAAAAGATGATTTGGCTGCTACCACTTTATCTTCTTGGGGTTATGGTAAAGAAATACAGATATCAAAAATGTGAAAAACATTGCGAAGTGTGAAAAGAGTGAGGAAATGGCCAGTAAGAGGCTAGAAACCAGGGAAGGGGCAGACATGTAGGGCCTATGGTTTACATAAAGGATTTTGGTCTTTATTCTAAAGTAATGGGAGCTATGAAATACTTTAAGTAAATAGTGGGTGATGTGATCATATAGACACTTTGAAAAGACTTCTCTGGCTGAAGCGTGGAAAGCAGATTGTCAAGAAGCAAGCATGGATTCAGGGAGATGAGTTGAGGGCATGCTATGGGAGGCGGTGGTGGTTGGCCTAAGAAGGGGGCAATGTGATAGAAGAGGATGGGTGGATATCAGAGTCTTTGGGAGGTAGAATCTCGGCACTTGACACAAGGTCTCAGTAACATTTGCTGAATGAGTGTGTTGCTTGGATGTGAAGGGCCAGGGTGACCAAGGAATGGAGGATGATGCCATTTTTCCTGATGTCACAACTGAATGATTAGAAGAGATGTTCACTGAGCTATGGATATTGAGATATGGAAAACTATAGGATAAACAGGTTTGGGGGAAAGGGAGGAAGCATGAATTCTGTTTGGGCAGAATAGGTTTGAGGTACCTATGAGTCATCCAAGCTAAGAGGCAGCTGAAAGGTCAAGAACACTTAAGTGTGAACTAAAGATAAGTTAAGAGTATTTCTCAAAAATGGACAGTAGTAACTGAGACCATGGGGCTGGTTGGGCACTCTTTTCATACAGAGCTCTCTATGTCCTCACATCAATTTCCTAAAGTAAGTGATGGAATTTTGGCCTAGAAAGTAAAGATTTAGAAAGGTTAAGTAACTTGCCCAAGTCACATAGCTAGTAAGAGTCAGGGTTGAGATTCTGTCCCATTGGGTCATTACATAGTTATAAATGAGGAGATGCATTGTTTTTACTTGAGTGTACAGCCTCTCTTTGATCAGAATGATTCATTCTTTGAAACAATGCAGAGTTACTATTCTTGCTTAGAAAGGACTAAATGTGTATTTCCTTCTATTATAAACATATTACTTGACTCTCTTATTTTTGGTAATTCAGTGAGAAAATATTTCATGGAGTTCATGACTAAGCTCTGGGATCCAGGTTTGGGATTTACTGCCCAAACATCTGTCCTCTTGTTTCCTACAATACATGCAAACTGAAGTCGAGGTTGCCTGGCAGCTCACTAAAAATAGAAGCATGGAGTTGAGAAGTTAAAACACATTTGTAATAATCAAACAGCAACCTCCCTTTTCTTGATAGAAACCATTGTGTGGTAAACATTCAAATGAATCTTATCCAGTCATTTATTCAACTAACATATGGAGTAGTGACATAGGCCAGACCTCTGATGATTTCTGGAGATCTAAAAGGTACACTCTGTTCTCAAGGTGTTCTCCTCAATTAGACTGACATGGGTGAAAGGCTATGTATAGCATTGTGGGAGGGGTGCTGAGATAGATGCAAAGGAGAGTATTTAATTTATCATTAGAGAAGGGCAAAAGACTTTTAAGAAGACTTCCTGGAAGTGGTGACATGTAAACTGATAATCCTCAGCCTCAATTTCCTCAAGAGTTGGAGTTAGCTAGATAAAGAAGAGAGTAAAGAAGAGTATTTTAAGGAGAAGAAAGAAAAAGGACATTGTACAAGGCATGAGAATATGAAAAAGAAGGGCCAATTTAGAGACTAATACCTTGAACTATGCCTGGATTGTATGGGGACCTGGCCTTAAACTTATTAAAGAGTTTGACTTTTATTTTGAGACACGTGGGTATCATTGAAGAAGTTGGCCCTGGTGGGTTGCATAATCGGATCTGCATTGCTATATGGGTCATGTTAGCTTCAAAGTTGAGGATGGATTGGAAAGGGAAGAGCTAGATGTGGGCAGGCCACTAAAGAAGCTGTTGTAGGAATCCTGTCAAGAAATAAAGAATAAACAAATAGATTTGAGAAATGCTTAGTGGGTATAATCAACAAAACTGGGAATTTGACTGGAGGAAAAAGGAGTCTAGGGAAACTGGGGGCATGGTAGTGACCTTCACTGAGAAGATTATGCAGAAAATTAGAGTGAGAAAGAACATGGTGAGCTTGACTATAGAACACCAAAACAGAGATGTCCAGTGGGGAACTAGAATTATAGATTGGGAGTGAAGAGAAAGTCCTGGACTGGAGGTACACATCAAGGAATCATTGTTGTAGAGATTAAGGAGTCATCCCCGTAAAGATTAGGGAATCATCACCATTCAGTTGGGTGAATGTGTTTAAAATGAGATGAGCCAAGTTTCTAAGATGGAGCTCTGTGGTACATCCCTATTTACAGAGTATGAGGAGAAAGAGGAGCTAGCAAAGTAGTCAGAGAAGTAGGAGGACTACTAGAAGAGCCCAGTGTTATAAGAGCCAAAAAGAGAGAGTGTTTGTAGTGTCAAGAAATTCACTGTGTCAAGCCCAGGCTGGGTGGCTCAGTTGGAGTGTCATCCTGTATATCAAAAAGGTTGTGGGTTTGATTCCCAGTCAGGGCACATACCTAGCTTGCAGGTTTGATCCCTGGTCAGGGGTGTGTACAGGCAGCAACTGATCAATATTTCTCTCTCACATGGATATTTCTCTCTCTCCATCTCCCTGCCTTCCTCTCTTTATAAAATCAATAAACATATCCCCAAGTGAGGATTAAAAAAAGTTAACAGCATCAAATTCTACAGAGAGTATAAATACGGGAAATCGTTCTTTGGATATTTGTGTGAGTGGCTTTCACACAAGGATGTCCAACATGCAGGATGTCCCACAGGTCACCTGCAGACCAGGTTAGCTATGAATTCGGCTCAAAACAAAATTGTAAATTTACTTAAAATCTTTTTTTTGGCTCAGCAGTTTTCATTAGTGTTTGTATATTTAATGCGTGGCCCAAAACAGTTCTTCCAGTGTGGCCCAAAGACACCAAAATGTAGGACACGCCTGCTACAGGAATGGTGGGGCAGAATTCAGGAGTGGTGGATCAAAGAGTGAGTGAGTTGTGGGGAGGTGGAGTTTAGGAAAGCACAGAGTACAAGGAGAAACAAACAAAGAATTGGTGTGGCCTAGATCAGCTCACTGGGGATGCATAGGGAGAGAGACCTGAAGGTAAGAAAAGTGGAATGAAAATACCAAAGCTCTGAGAAGATAGGGAGTAGCTTTTCTCCACTCAGTCCTAAGATAGTAGGTGGAGGGTGGGCCCAACAGTGTCTTTGTAATTCAAGTTAACTGTCTTGTTCCTAAAGATGAGTCTACCAGTGCGTCATTCCCAGAGGTCAATTGTAGACAATGAAGACTTTCCCAGAAGGTGGAGTAAAATTTTCCTCTTCAAATCATGTACTCCCAGAGTCTTTGGGTTTGCAGATATTTCTAGGAAGAATTTAAAATATTTTATCGGTCATCTCCAAGTACCATATTGTATGCTTCCTTTTGTCGGGTATCCTGAGCTTTTGCTGAGGTGAATACACTTTTTCCTCCACTCAAAACATTGAAATCCCAAAGAAGAAAAAGCATACAGAATCACTCTTTTAAATTTTAAAAATTTTAAATTTTATTTACTTAGTGTCAGAGAAAGGGGAAGGGAGGGAAAAAAGAGAGGGAGAGAAACATGGATTGGCTGCCTCTAGCATGCTGCCAAACAGGGACCTGACTCATAACAGTTTGGGTATGAACCAGCAACCTTTAGGTTTATGGGATGACACCCAACCCACTGAGCTGCATCTGCCAGGGTAGAATCATCTCTTATCTACTTTGACCTTCCAAGTCTGTTCCTTGTCCTGCTGCATCCTTCCTACCTTGGTGAGTCTGAGCAAATTCGAAAAAGCAGACTGCCTGGCTGTGAGCAAGAAGTGCACAGATTGTGCTGTACTTGTGGTACCTGTGGTCTCTGCATTGCATCTGTGGGGAAAAACAATCTATTTTCCCTTATAGAATAAAAAGACTGAGAATCTTGTGAAACCAAACATGCAAAAGATAGACATAAAAGATGGGCATACATACCCACTTACTGTTTAACAATGATCAGCTAATTTTTTTTTCCAAGATATCATGGCAAGATAACTTGGTGAACGTCAAGTAATAGTGGGAGCTATTAGTTTGATTACTGGTATTTTAGGAGGCTCATCTTTCACCACTATGAAGGAAGAACTTTCAGGAAAATGGCATACGTGAGTCATGGGCCCAAGCACCTTCTCCCCCTAGACTTTACTGGTGACACACCACACTGACCAATTCTTTTAGTTGTTGTCTTTTCACTCAATGCAGATGACCTGAAATCACCATACTCACACATTCTTTCTTCATTTAGGGTACAAAATTGAGAAGGACACCACTTTCTTAGCTGTACTCTGGATTTGAGGAAATACTCAGGTCAAAAGATTGAACATACTTTTTAAAGAGTGGGCAATTTTGGTAGGAGCTGCTGTCATCTGTCATGTATTGGTCTTAACCAGTTTTGCTTGAGGAGGACACTTCTTTCTCCAAGGTCCAGGGACCTTTCTCTAACCCCTACTGCCTTCTGCCTTACTAAATGAATACAGAAAATATGCTTTAGAAAATCTGGGGACTCTTAGATTGCCCCTCCCAAATATCAGTTGTGTCTGTCACACCTTTGAAAAAACTAGATACTAATCAATTTAAGATTGAGTTTTCACATAAGTATCTGAAATGCTGTTACTCAGTGTTGATGGCTGAAGAGAGGCAGCTGCTTAGATACCAGATGATCTGTGACAGAATTACCATGGACATTTAGAAACTTGATCATATCTTAACCAGAGAGTATTCCTTCTTGTACTAATATATAACAGAAGAGGTGCCTAGGAGCTAGTGCCAAATTTCCCTCAAGACAAAGCTTTATATCTACCCCAAGTCCTACCAAGTGAGACCTGACAATTCTGCCTCAAAGTATACAAAAGAGATGATATTGATCTGGAAAGAATGAATCAAAGGAGACCAAGAGATGGCTGCTTGGACTAAGCAGGTTAGTGAGTGGCTAGTAGGGTAGGTGAGTGGGCAGATAGCAACAAAGTCAACATTAAACCACCAGTGCACAACTTCCCATTTCCCCAATGCCCATCTTCCAGGCTCCTACCATCTTTGCCATTTACTCCAAACTGGAAACATTCTTCAACTCAAAGCCTATGAGTTATCAGGAAATTCAATTAAGAATTTTAAATTGTTTAGAGAATTAAGGAAGGAAGGAACAAAAGAAGGAAGATAGATAAGGGAGGGCCAGAGGAAAGAGAAGAGAGAAGGGAGGGGAAAAAAGGAGGGAGGGAGTAAGGAAGATCATGTGGTAAAATATTTTAAGAATTGTTCAGTGCAGAAGGGAATTAACATGCAGGCAGGAACTGCTATCCTTGAGGGACGTACTTGGAGGGTGGGCCCATGGCTAGTGTCTCAGATTTTGGATTTCAGGGATGTTCTCACCATTCTGAGAACTGATGGGGTTGGCTTGCTGTGCCTGGACTATTTGTGCAGGGCACCTGGTTTGTGCTGGGCATCTGCTTTCCTTTGGGGAATTTGGAATATTGGTGAATGCTAGACGGAAGGTGCCCATTGTACTGGCCTTCAGTGAAAGCCTTGGCAACAGGGTCTCTGGTATGCTTCCCTGATAGATATTTCACAGTTGGGGGGATTATGTCCTATGGACTCTACTGAGGGAAGACCCTTGGGACACTTGCATGTGGTTTTCCCCAGACTTTGTCCCATACTTTCTCTTTGCTGATTTTGCTTCATATCCTTTCACTATAATTAATCTTAGCTACAAGTATGAATATATGCTGAGTCCTCTTAGTGAATCTATAACCTTCCAGAGTTGACTATGCCTTTACCCAGTAAGAACATACTACACACATTATTCCATAGCTTACTTTTAACATATACAATATTTGAAGACAGTTTGCATCAACATTCATGAATCTCAATCTTTTCCATGCCTGCATAGTATTATTTATAGCTGTACTAGAATTCATATAGCCAGACCTCAATTAATGGACCTTTAGTCATTTTTAGTCTTACTTTTACAAATAATGCTACATTGAACATCCTTATATGTGCAACTTTTTATACATTCATAAAAGTCATCAGCATATTAAATTTCTAGAAGTAGAATTCTTGGGTCAAAAGATATATGTAGTTTTTGATAATATTGCAAAATTTCCTCCCACCTAAGAGGTAATATGAATTTTTGCTCCCACCAACATATAAGAAATGCTTGTTTTCCTACAACCTTGTTGATATATACAATTTCTCTATTGAATTTTTAGTTAAATTTACCCATTTCAGGTGTATAGTTCTTTGAATTTTAATAAGTATATATAGTCTTCTAACCAAAAGTATTCTATTCCAAGAGTATTCTATCATCTCACAATGTTCCCTTGTGGCCCTTTGTAGTTGGTTTTCTGTCTCTGCACTTTTGCCCACTGATTTAATTTTTTGTCCTTAGTTTTGCCTCTTCCAGAATAGCATATAAATGAAATCATATAGTACATAGCCTTTTGAGTCTGCCTTCTGTCATTTAGCATAATGCTTTTGAGGTTCATCCATCTCATTGCATTTATCAGTAGTTTATGCCCTTTCCATTGCTGAGTAGAATTCCATCATATGGTTTTATTACAGTTTTGGTACATTCACTAGTTGATGAGCATTTGGATTATTTTGAGTTTTTGATAATGAATAATGCCATTAGAAATATAGGTACAGTTTTTATGGAGACAGGTTTTTGTCTTAATTTTTCTTGGGTAAATACTTATGAGTGGGATTGCTTGGTCATAGGGTAAGTATATGTTTACTTTGAAAAGTGTCTGTGCCATTTTACATTCTTAACAGCAATGTAAAAAAGTTCCAGTTGCCCTGCATACTTGCCAACATTTGGTAGTGTCGACATTTTTATTTTGGCTATTCCAATAAATATGAAATATTATTACATATTTATCAAACTTTTGAAATTTGCTATTCTGATAAGTGGTAACAGTATCTTATTGTTTTTCATTTACATTTCTTTAATTAAGGTTAATTAGAATACATTTAATATATTGAGAATATATATATTTCTTTTTTTGAATTGTCTATTCATATGCTTTGTCCATTTTTCTATTAGGTGGGCTGATCATTTTCTTAATGCGTTTTTTTTTAAGATTTTATTTATTTATTTTAGAGAAATGGGGAAGGGAGGGAGAAAGAGGGGGAGTGAAACATCAATGTGTGGTTGCCTCTAGCACACTCCATACTGGGGATATGGCCTGCAACCCAGGCATGTGCCCTAACTGGGAATCAAACCAGCGATGCTTTGGTTCACAGGCCTGCGCTCAATCTGCTGAGCTACACCAGCCAGGGCCTATTAATGCGTTTTAATGACTGTATATATTAAGGAAACCAAGTATTTCATGGTTGTAAACATTTTCCCCAGTTTGTCATTTTTATTTTGTTTATGCCATATTTTGCTGCAGGAATATTTTTTTGCTTCTGACTTTTGTACCTTATGGATACAAAAACGGGCAGGTAGAAATGAGAGGATTTATGAATGTAAGATATAGAACACAGTGAACTGTAAGGCTAGGTGACCTGGGTGGGTCAGTTCACTCCCTCCACACCATGACCCCCACACCAGTGATATATGGTCAGTACAGATTTCCTCAGTCTTTCTCATTGGCTACAAATAACCAAGGCTTGTTGAGAAATGCAGCTGCTTTGAGAAATTGTAGAGTCCCCAGGGCATAATTCTTCAATTTCAGATGTGGAAGAGGATTCATTTAGTGGAAGCAATGTGCTTACTGCAGAGACCATCAATACATGAGATTGTTATGCTTGTTGGCTGGGACACAGGGAATTCCAGTCTGTAGTCTTAGTGATATCACTTTGACGGAAACAACCCTCCTCCTTGCCAACCCTATATTTGAATATGGGATTCCACAATGCCCACAAAGACCTATTGTGCTCCATGCAATCTATGTCCAAAAGAATTTAGGAGAGGCTGAAGGGTGTGGGTGAGGAGGTAGATGGTATGGTGCGAGGAAGTGAGGAGGAAAGCGAGGAAAGGGGACTCTTTTGCTTCCTTATTTCCCACATATAGAGCCCACATTGGCATTTGATTTTTGCAGTCATTAACATTTTTAGAGTCAGTCACACCAAGTGCAAAGTCAGTTACTTGCTGCTAATCTGAGAGGATTGCAACCCACAAGAAGAAGAACTATGGGGGTGGGGAGCATGGGGTTGGCAGAATCTGATTGGCAGGAAGAGCTTGTTTCCCTACCCCCAAACCCCCTCTCCTGTTTTCACTTCCTGTGTGTCACTAAATGGGATCTTCCCACACAAAGCTGAGCCTCTGAGGCATTCACCCAGGATCACCCAGGCTAGTTTAAGGTAAATGCACTCCTTTTCTTACCAAAGAGCTGTGAACCGAGAATAACCAGCTAATTAACATTTGAAAGAGTAGAAATAAAAGATCATAAGTAATGCAAATAACTTCCTCTGAAGTCTGTGGTTCAAAAAATCAGCGAGATAGGACATGGGTTATTTATTCAATTACCTGTCTTTCTACTTCTCTTTTCATTTCCCTAAACACACATCTTTCTTCTGCTCTTATTCTCTGTCTTTCCTGTGTCCATCTTGTTTTCCCTCCATCTCCTTTGACTTTTGCCCTTTAACTAACTGGTTATCACTGAGGCCTTGAAGTTCATATTCAGCATTTGTATATTTATTGACATTGCACTGGCTTCCTTGATTTAAAAACAGGCAGGAAAAAACACCAACCAAATTAAACTGCTTTATCTTCAAACTTGACTCTGGATTTATTAATTGAGAAAAAATGGGGTTGAGGAATATATGACATAGACTAAGATCTTCCCATTGCCATTTGGGTGAATTCTTTTGCATTGGGTCAACTGAAAAGGAATGAACCTGAGTAATTTCTACATGTCTCTAATGCAGGGCCATGGATGTAGCAGTGGAATGGAGAGACTAGGATCAAATCCTTGCACTGCCTTTTGCAAGAGTTATAACTTTGAGCAAGTCCTCAAAGTCCCTGAGAATCATAATTTCCGTCTTGGCCATCTAGCTGTCAGCTTCTGAATCTCAGAGACCAATCATTCTTATATTTTTAAAGGTACAACATTGTTTGGTATCATTACTGACAACAGTCCAGACAGCCCCTCCAGCCAGTCACTTTTCATTTCTGGATGATGAGACTGACTCCCACATATAGCATTAGTACCATGTACCAGGCACTGCAGTAAGCCACAGTTATATGGTATAGGGTTACATGGTAGTGAAACGCTTAGCCTCTGGACCCAGGATGCCTGTGTTTAATTCTGGATCCCAACATTTACATCTGTGTAATTTTGGGCAACTTAACCTCTCTGTGACTCCATTTCCTAATCTGTAAAGCGATAATAATGATAATAATAATAGTACCTGTAATTATGACTTTATTTAGAAGTAGGGTCTCTGCAAATGTAATTAAGGATCTTAAAATGAGATAATTCTGGATTTAAGGTGGGCCCTAAATCCAATGACTGCTGTCTTGATAAGTCAAAGGAAAGAGAAAAAGGCCTTGTGCAAATGGAGGCAGAGATTGAAGTGAGATAGTCACAAGCCAAGGAGCTCCAGAAGCCAGCAGAAGGTAGAAGAGGCAAGAAAGGAATCTTCTCCAGAGCCTTTGGCCCTGTTAACACCTGGACTTCTGACCTCCCTATTGTGAGAGAATAAATTTCTATTAAGTCACCACCAAGTTGGTGGTAATTTGTTGTGACAGTCCTGGGAAACTGATATAGATAGTAGTACATTACTGCATAGGGTTGTAGTGAGGGTTATATTAGTTGCTATATTTAAAGCGCTGAAAGCAGAATTTGGAATATAGTGAAGGCTCTAAGCATAGGCTGTTATGTATTGTAAGCTCATTGAATGTGACTTAGCAACCCTATGATATAGGTACAATTAGGACTCCTGTTTTGCACATGAGACTTAGACTTAGCAAAGGTAAGCTTGTCTGGACTCTGCTTTCACTTGAGCCATACCTCAGAAGTCTGTGGAGTCTTGGTACAGAACAAACAAGGGGGGCCTGGGACAATATACTATTATTGAAAAAAAAGCCCCCAGGTCCATCATGTCCACCGCCAGAGGAAAGACGTCTCTTAATGCCAGAGATTTGTGAAAAGGAAAGGAAACGTTTATTTAATGCTATACAAACTTAAAGTAGTGACCTAATATCTTTATCAAAAATCCTAAAGTCCCTTTAAACACCCACAAACAGACATAGTCCTTCCTTCCTTCCCCCTTTGCCCAGTCCAGAGTACCATATCTCAGGAAAGGAAATAGAAGTCCATGGCTCAGGCAGTCCTCTGGTTATTCCCAGTTAGTACTCCATCTCAACTGGGAGACCTCCCTGGGTTCCTGGCACCCTCAGCTGAGTCGCCAGGATCTCTGCTAAAACCAGGTGGTGGTTCCCCCTTCTAAAGCTGCAGGGGTCCCCACTCTGGCAAAGGCGCGTGGTCCTCTCTCCCAGGGCCACGGGAGTCCCCACTCAGCCAAAACCGCGTGCTTCTCCCTCCCTACAAAGCTGTGGGAAGGGAGAGTCCTCACTCTGCCAAAGCCGCGTGGCTCTCTCTCTCAGGGCTGCCACACCTAGGTTTAAATCCCCTCGCCAATCTTCCTCTGCAGCCCCATTTCCGACTCCTCCTACACTCAGCTTCACATGCCAGAACTCATATCCTTCCAGCTTTACTGGACTGCCATCATGAGTCTGGGCAGGTGTGGCCCCATGTCATGGAGCCAATCTTCTCCAAGCTCCCACACAGGCGCTGTAACTCGGGGGACCTGCCCCCCAGTTACATCTTGGTGGGGTAGTTACTTCCATTCCCCTGGTTCAGGGCAAGGCCACAGCTATTTAACATATCTAAGTGACCAGCCAAAGGCTATAGATATGTTAAATGACCACACCAGAGGTTAGCTGCAAGGCTGTTGCTGTGCAAAACAGCTCTGAATGGCCCTGCTCCATTTGTCCCTTCCCCCAACCCACACCTGGGGAGTGGGAGTGAGGACATCCAAAAATCTCCTGGACACCTTAAGTTCTGGACCCCATTTCAAATGCCCATTTGGGGTCCCCCCTCTTGGCTGCACCCTGTAACAGTCTGACTTTCTGTTGATGGCTACTGATGACTGTTGACTTGGTAACTCCTCAAGATAATGCTCACTCAGTCAGTGTTCTTTGGTCATGAGCTGCTAAGATCACAAGATATAGAGAAGACCTTCATGTGATGGTGTTCATTCCTTCTTGCTGCGTCTTCCCAGCCTTGGTCTCAGCACAAGCTCCACTCTAACAGAGCCAGGCCTTCTTCAAACTTGGCTGTGTGGTTGTCTCATGACCTGACCTCATTGAGATACATTTAGTACCTCCTCACAAGGGGCAGGGATGTGCTGTCTAAAAAGCCACACCCTCCCTTCTCTAAGGACTTTAAAGTCCCCAATGCTCATGCTGAGTGTGGCTTATACAAATGACTAGAAATAAGTCATATCACTTTAGGTAAGGGAAAAACTCTCACCGGAACCTGCAAGGTCTTACAAGCAAGGCAACTAGCTACCCCCTTGACCATCTCTTACTATTCTCCCCTCATCACTCTTCTGGCCACATTGGACTCCTGGTCAGGCATTGTCCCATTTCAGGGCCTTTGCACATGCAGTTCTGGTTGCCTTATATGCTCTTGCCCTAGAGGTACACATGCATTCTTCTTATACTCAATATCACCATCTCAGAGAGGCCTTTCGTAACCACCCTATCCACGCTTTTCACTTTTCCTTTCTTTCCTTCCTTAACAGTTATAATTATGTAACATACTATAAATTTTACTTATTTATCTTGTTCATTGTCTTTTCCCCAAAACTAGAATATAGCACTATGAAAATGGGGTAATTTATCTGTTTTGTTCACTGCTGTAGCTCAGAGCCTAGAGCAGGTCTAGTGCATAGTATAACACATCTAACAAATAAATGTCGAATGACTAATTTAAAGAGTAAATGAATCACAGCCCCCTCCCCAGCAACAGCTATAGTACTCCCAAACTGAAATGGGTCAATCCATTAAATATCTAGGGATAGCACAGGAAGAGATGACTACCAGAACAACTGAGCTCAAGCACACGGAGGGGAACACATCCTCCTATTGAGGCTGATTTTGAAGGAGACGAGGAAAAGACTTATGAAGAAAGAGGGACATTGGATTCCAAGTGAAGGAAATCTCAGAAATTTTTCAGGAAAAGTCAGAACCCAAAATTCATTTATTCATTCAACTGGGAATAAACAATGAATAAGCCAGAAAAAAAAAAGTCCCTTCACTCAGAGAACGTACATTCTACTGGTCATAATGTTAAGCATTATGATCTTTCAAACAAATATCTGTTTATTGGAATGATGAGATGGGAAGGGCTTAAATTTCCAAAGGGCTGAGAGATCTAGGTAGACCACTGTGGCTTTCATCTGGAAGTAAGAAGCTACCTTAAATTCTTGATCAGGAAGAGCTCTGGCAATGTCAGTTATGGAAGGTTTCTGCAGCCACACAAGGTATGAATTCTGATAGGGAAGGGAATTAGAAAGGGTGGGAGATATCAGAAAGGGCTGTTGTAGAAGAGGTGGGGACAGGAACGGGAGTGGATAGTATCATAGAAGATGCTAAGGCAGATGGAATGAAGTAACTGAGAAAGACCTTAAAGCCCTAGTGTGAGAATAATTTAACTATGTCACCAAGAAGAACTCCTTGATGGAGAGGAAGGGAGATGGTAGAGATGGTGTGGAGACTTTGACTCCAGGAACTGGGGGAATAACAAGGCCAGTTTAGGACCAGTTTCCTGAGCTTTAGTGATGGTTCCATCACTGGGCTGTGTAAACATAGGAAGGTCCATTGCACCTCACTGTTTATTCGCCAGTGCTTGTCTATATTTGCTGTTTTGTTCTCTGTGTGACAAGCCAAGCTTAGTCTGGATGTGACCTGTCAGAAACTGGAAACAATTTGGATCCAGTGAGTCACACTGGATCTGCAGAACTGGAAAAGCAAAACTTTTGTTTTTGCCCAAGACCTACCACATCTGGCCAACACCCTGAATCTTATTATTAATGGAGTAAAATTTTAAGATATCTTTGGTATCATGAAGTTAAGATGCTGAGATTTCTCTGTACAGCAGAATTTTGACTGAGGACAAAATTAAATAATTCTGATCTTCACTGTAATATTATACTAACTTCACTGTAATAGGTTGTCATAATGACTGTTTCTGCAAGAATCAAAAACCTATTTTTTTCTACCTCTGATATGTCTTGAAATCAGTCTGTGTCTACTCAAAGCTTGGGTTTCCTTCAATTTTGTTTCTCTGTTAAATGAAGAGTTGAAACTTCTACCTATTCTCTTATTTTAAACAGAAAATCCTATTCATTAGTCACATAAAAAGAAAACAAATGGAAGGGAAGAGGTAGTCTTGAATTCTCTAGCATAATGAGACAATTAAAAGGAAAACAAAATTCTTTGCCATAAGATACTTTTGATAAAAATGTTTCTTGAAATCATTTCCCATTGTATGATAGAAACCACATTGCTGTAATCCACAAGGCAAATGAAGGGCTTTTCAGGGGAAGGCAGTCATTGTGAAATTTCCATAATAGAACTTGGCTGTAGCAGGCATGACATTTGAAAGAGCACTGGGGGTCCAAGAAGAGGAGGTAGTCACCTGAGTTGTTCATTTTTCATGATAAGCCCACCTGGACCCCCATGTGTAGCATTATCTGCCAGACCATAGAAAATAGTATTTTAATTACTTCTCTCTGTATAATCTAGTCAGTTACAAGAAAAACAAAGCTGACCATTATTTTTTGTTACTGAAACTTTTGAAAATTGTGTATGAAAAGTTCCTAAGCTTTCTCTCTGATCCAAGTTCTTTCTTATCAATTTCTTTAATAAGGAGAATTTAATGAAAGGCTTTAATATATTCTAATAATTTGGATATCATTGCAAAAGCAGGGCAAATGTGGAAAACTATATTTTCAACTGTTCAGGGATAATAATGAATTAGTAAATATTCTTATTAGGAAAAGGAAGAAACACCCAGTTGCCCACTTCAGAATGTTTGCTGTTGCTGTTCCCTCTTCCTGAGTGTTCTTAACTCTTTCTCATAGCTGGTGTTTAGTCATCATCTAAGTCTTGGCTCAAATGTCACCTCCTCAGAGAGGTGTTCCTGACCCTCAGTTGAATCCCTCCCCACAACTCAGCTGCAAGTCACTATATAACATTCCTTGGTTTTAACTTCTTAGTGCTTACCATGACCTGAAGTCACTTATTTATGTACTACTTTCCTGGTTTATCTATCTCCCCAACTAGATTATGAACTCCAAAGAATGGGAACCCTGTTGGTCTTTTTCATTGGGTGCTAAGATTAGTGCCCAGGTAGATGCAGAAGGAAAATGAGATGGCAAAATTCTCATCCTTATGCAAACACAAGAATTAAAAAAGTAGACCTTTTTGAACAGCTGGAGGAGGGTAAAACATTCAAAGTTCCAGTACAGTAGAAACACTGCTGCAGTATTCTGCCATCGGGTATTAGATTTGCAATTGTTCACCCAAAGTGTGTGCTTGCTATAAGCTGTTTGTCAGTATCACAACTTTGGGACCCCTGAGGTAGATAGTACTTAAGGGGCTCTTTTCCGGATCCAGAGTCCTGGCATCAAACAGGACATTTCTGCCACACCAGTTGCATCAGGATGTTTTGACTTTAAGATATTAAAATCCTGACTTCAACTGGATCTAAGCATACTTTTTTTAAAACTATTTTATTGATTATGCTATTATAGTTGTCCCATTTTTCTCTTCCCTTTATTCCCCTCTGCCCTGCACCTCCCCTTCCCACCATCATTCCCCTACCTTAGTTCATGCCCATGGGTCATACATGTAAGGTTTTTGGCTTCTCCATTCCCTATATTATTCTTAACCTTCCCCTGTCTATTTTGTACCTACCATTTATGGTTCTTATTCCCTGTACCTTTTCTCCCACCCTCTCCATCCCCCTCCCCACTGACAACCCTCCACATGGTCTCCATTTCTGTTATTCTGTTCCTATTCTAATTGTTTGCTTAGTTTGTTTTTGTTTTTCTTGTTTTAGGTTTGGTTGTTGGTAGTTGTGACTTTGTTGTCATTTTACTGTTCATATTTTTTATCTTATTTTTCTTGATAAGCTCCTTTAACATTTTATATAATAAGGGCTTGGTGATGATGAACTCCTTTAACTTGACCTTATCTGAGAAGCACTTTATCTACTCTTCCATTCTAAATAAGAGCTTTGCTGGATAGAGTAATCTTGGATGTAGGTCCTTGTCTTTCATGACTTTGAATACTTCTTTCTAGCCGTTTCTTGCTTCCAAGGTTTCTTTTGAGAAATCATCTGATAGTCTTGTGGGAACTCTTTTGTAGGTAACTGTCTCCTTTTCTCTTGTTGCTTTTAAGATTCTCTCCTTATCTTTAATTTTGGGTAATGTAATTATGATGTATCTTTGTGTGTGCTTCCTTGGGTCCAACTTCTTTGGGACTCTCTGAGCTTCCTGGACTTCCTGGAATTCTATTTCCTTTGCTGTATTAGGGAAGTTCTCCTTCATTATTTTTTTCAAAAAAGCATAAGTTTTATGGAAATATTAGATCTGGGTTGGTTGTTTCAGGAGCTCAAAATGCCATCAAGGACTCACTGTCTTCACTTCTGCTCTGCCATCATTCAATATCATCCCATCCAGGTATGGCAGTGTTTGAGGAAGAAGAGAGAATGCTTCCTTTTCTTTCCTAGACTTGCCACAGCAGACTACCTCCAGAGTCTCATGGGCCATTTGGGGTACATACCCATTGTTGAACTAACCACTGGTGAGGGAGTGAGATTATGTAGATGAGTCTTATCCCTGAGTTGGGGGTTATCCCTTTCCCATGAGGTGTGTGGCTTGTTTGAAGGAGTAGCAGGGATCTGAACAAAACTGAGGTTCTTTGGGGAGTGGAAAATGTGGGAAGTGTGGTATACTTCTTCCGTTGTTCTTTTGTTTGGAAGCAGTAGATAATGGTGTTGCTAAAACTTTCCCTCCTAAGTTTTGTACTGTTTTATCTGGTGGGTAAGTAAGTACTGGTTCAAGATTCTAGAAGTTGACCTTGTGCCCTGTTGGTGGGATTGCAAATTGGTGTGGCCACCATGGAAAACAGTATGGAGGTTCTTCAAAACGTTAAAAATAGAACTATCTTACTGAGCCAGCAATTCTACTTCTGGGTACTTATACAAAGAAATCCAAATCATTAATTCAGAAAGGTATGTGGACCCCTATGTTCATTGCAGCATTAGTTACAATAGCCAACTATGGAAGCAACTTAAGTGCCCATCAATAAATGACTAAATAAAGAAAAGATAGTACATACTACAATGGAATATTACTTGGCCATAAAAAGAATTAAATCTTATCATTTGTGGCAACATGGGTGGGCATAGAGGGTATTATGCTCAGTGAAATAAGTTAGAGACAAATACTGTATGATTGCACTTATTTGTGAGATCTAAAGAACAAACAAAATTGAAACAGAAGCATAGATATAAAGACCAAACTGATGGTTGCCAGATAAAATGGGGGGGGGGGCTGGGTGAAAAAGGTGAAAGGATTAAGAAGTACAAATTGCTAGTTAAAAAACAGTCACAGGGATGTAAAGTACAGCATAAGGAATATAGTCAATAATATTGTAATGACTATGTATGGTGCCAGGTGGGTACTTCAAATATTGGAGGGATCACTTTGTAAATTATATAGATGTCTGATGACTATGCTGCACACCTGAAACTAACATAAAATAACATTGAATGTCAATTGTAATTGAAAAAAATGGTTCTAGAGTTTGATGCAGATTGGATATCCTATAGTTACTATCATTTGTATTAAGTCCAAGCCTCTGCTCAAGGGCTTGAGGAGAAGCACCTATCTCAGTGTACAGATGCTGCTGCTGACCAAGAGGGGACCAAGGTCACCTTCATGACCTGTGGTGGAAATGACGAAGAGCAGGATGCTTGGGCCCCCTTTTTTAGCTGTTTTAATCCCATACCTTGTCCTTAGAGAAGTACAGTCTGTTCTGGAGAACCCATCTTATTTCCACGTGTCTTTATTACTTTATTTTAGCTTGCTTTCCCAAAGCCTAAAAAAAGTTTGGGGATAGTTTGGGAATCTAGAGAGGAAGAGAGTGAATTGTCAGAGTGCAGGGAATGGGGCAATGATTCTCCGTTCCCCTACACTACATGCTGTTTATTCTGATCAAAGTAACTTTTGCCTTTTATATAATTCTCCTGCAGCTTTTCATGTCCCACAACAAGGTGAGATTAAGAATAGAATAGATAAGATAACATGAATAATGAAACAATCAAAACCTCACAGCCTCTACATTATTATTAATTAATATATAAATGTGGTGGAAATGCAAGGGGCATGTCAAGCCACGAAATGTCATGTAGTTGTGGGACTTTGGTGTCTGATGATGTATTCTGAATGCTTTTTCACATCTTAAACATTTTGTGGTAGATTTTAAAAATGAGGAGTGCATCCTTGCTTTTTGTTATTTGTTATTTGTACCTTGATAGTCTTACATGAACAAACTGCCAACGTGGAGTTCTTCTCTCTCCTCATTCCATATCTGATTACAGACCTAATTCTGCCCATTTTCCTTATGATGACCACTAACTCAGTCTTGGCACTTGCCTCATCATGTTACAGACACAGCCTTTTGTTTTTGAATTATCACCCAATTACTTTGCAAGTGCCTCATGGGTAAGAATTCTTTTATCTATCTTTGATGTCTCCAGATATACTAGACCATATAGAATGGGTAGGAAAATCAATGTTTGTTGATTTCTTGTTGATATTTTCTGTTTCGCTTTTGGTTCTAGATTCTGGGCTGAAGGGATTTTGTTCCAGGAATATACTGATCATCCTTGGCTTCTCCTTTATCATGGCTGTCATAGCTCTGATTGCTGTGGGGCTGACCCAGAACAAAGCATTGCCAGAAAATGTTAAGGTAACTCAAATCTGTGTGTGTGTGTGTGTGTGTGTGTGTGTGTGTGTGTGTTTATGAGGAGGCATGAGCAGAGGGAAAAGGGAGGTTATGGTAAATCAGAGTACAGGAGGAGTTGAGGTTCTGGAAGCCCAGGAGCAAGTCACTATCTATTAGATTAAGGAAGTAAAATGGAAACGGATGCTCATCTGAAAGAGGGGATGCCTTGAATCAATTAACAATGGGAAGATAGCTGTCTTTACGATTATTCAGCAAATTAATTAAATACATAACAGAAACAAAGGCTTTATTCACCACGTCTGTATTTGTGTTATACTGTGCTGATATTCTACTATCTGGTGCTATCTCTATCTACTTCTTACTCTTTGTTTCACTGTGGATGTGTCACAACACTGTACTCTTTGTTCTTCTCACTCCATCATTATTACTATCACCAAAATAATTGGAAAGCTCTGAATGAAGCACTTTGGGAGTCAAAGATCGTGGGGAAGACTTGTTTCTCATCTCCAAAATATCAAAGAGCACAGCAAAATCAATTAAAAAAAAACACAGAGAAACAAGTATCAGCTATAGTAATTTGAAATAAATTCATGAGTGGACAGATTTCTTGTGAAATTTCCACATTTGAAGAGCCAGTTAATATTACTAAAAATAATTAGGGTCATTAACTCTGCTGTGATTTATTTCTCCTTCCTTTCAAACTCATGAAGGTAAAATTTCAAAGACATGCATATCTCACAAGACCTTGTAATATGGTCAGTATTTTATTTAATCCATTAACTAGAAAGCATGTGGTAAATTTAAATTTATATTGTAAATATATAATTTTAACCTTTCATTGAAATTACAGTAAATAAATCTACAAGGATATATCCAGAATATACTGATATGTTATTGAGCACATATGTACATGTGGATGGTGATGTAGTCAGAAGTTAACTTGACTGTGGAGGCCCTGGAATACATGTGCGGATGTATATTTTCTTGTATTTGAAGATAGTAAACTGTGAACCTGGAAATATAGATGCATATTCCAGGCTGCTGAAACTTTTACCACCCACCCAAATCACTTGCTCTATAGCAGAAGCCTGGATGTTACACTGGCATCTGTTTGCCATACAAATTCAAGTCAACTGGGACTGTGCACAGCAGCTCCTTTGTCAGCATGGAAGGCTGACACCATCTCATTGGCAATGGCCTTTTGCCTTCTAATGTTGAGTGATGTCGGCTCTCTTGGCAAAACTTCACTCACAGTTGAAGCCTCATGACATCTCAGTTCTGTTATTTGTTTACCAGTTCCAAAAGTACATGATTGCTTTCTTGATTTGACCTTTTTACATGTTTATTATTGCATCATTGGAGGGGGGACTGCCTAGGAGGCAAAATCCATGACAGACTTGAGCTCTGTGTTTCTAATTAATACTTGTCATGAATGACCATCTTTCATTCTCAGTGGTCATCTTAAAGTCTCTTGTGATTAATACAGTTGTGCTGGCCTGGCAAAATGGAACAGGGTCTTTGGCATTTTTTAAATAAAAGGTATGAGTATTGAAGAGCAGATGCTGGCATCTGAAGTGAATCTTTATAGTAATGTCACTGGTTTATTTTACTCAAAGATCATTTTATATATGCAAACTAGCCACCAGGATCATTTTAATAAGACCCTGGCATATATTGAGGACAAAAATATTTTAGGAAGTTGTCTTCGATGATGGCTTTAAGGAATGTATGCTGTCTAATTTGATAGTCATTAGCCTCATGCAGCTCATTCAATTGAATGTTCTTCACTGGCACTAGCCACATTTCAAGTGCTCAATAGCCTCATGTGGCTAGTGGCTACTAAATTGGAAAGTGCAGACATAGAACGTTTCCATTGCTGCACAAAGTTCTATTGCACATTGCTGCTGTAGAAATTATTCTATGATGGTATCTCTGAAATCATTCAAAACTAAGTTTGATGAAGAGGTTACATGGTAAAACATGTTTAAAATCTAAAACTAGGACTTAAAATCTAAAACTTAAAATCTAAAACTAAATAAATGAGACTTTTTCCTTCCATGGTTTGTAAATTAATACCAAATATCATGAGCCACTAAATTATTTTGAGTAGTTTGTTGGAATAAATGTATTTCCTTCCAAAAAATATGATTTAAAGATAATATATTTAGATATTTGTACCTGGTACATTTGTTTTAAAACACATCATTTCTTTATGACCATATCTCATTCATCATCTCTTTATTTATTTGTTCATAAATTTATATATCAATAATTATTACTTAAGTGTTTAAGTATCTATGTCAGGCACTGGGCTACACAATTGGGAAGCCAGAATAGCTATAACTGAGCTTATCATCTGGGGAAGGGAAAACATTTAATAGATGACACAAACTATTAATTATGATTGTGATGAGTGCCACCAAATGTGAGTTTTGGGGGCCAGGGAAGTTTTCCCTGGGAAAAAAATGACATTAACAATAATATCTGAAGGGTTATTAGGAGGTAGCTGGGAAAGAGATGGGTAAAGTATTCTAGGCAGAAGAAAAGCAAGTGCAAGAATCTCACAGCAGGAGATAGTTGGATACCTACCAGAAACTGGTTGGACAGCAAGAGTAGATCATATATTGGATAAAAATGATGAGAGAGGTGGTGTGGGCAGGGCCTTGCAAGTCAGGTTGAGGATTTTAGTTTTAATCCTAAACCAATGGGAAATCAATGGCATGAGCAGATTTGTGTTTTGAAAAGATCAGTATGGCTGCAAAGAATTAGTGGCAGGAAGGATAAGAGCAGATTTAGGAGATTAGGTTAGAGGCTATTACAGAAGTTTGGAAGGAGGAGAAGGTTTTGAGTTCAATTTCTGAAGAAATGTTTTGTGGGTATTGAATATGAAATGGGAAGTGTCAAAGAAGCAGTTGGATATTGAGATCTGGGCCTCAGAGAAGAGAACTGGACTACCGAATAGAAATGTCACAAGTCACATTTCAATTTTTCTAGTAGCCACATTTTTAAAAAGTGGAAGAAGTTAGTTCAGTCTGTTCATTAGATTCCATATATGAGTGAAATCATGTGGTATTTGTCTTTCTCTGACTGGCTTATTTCATTTAGCATAATGTTCTCCAGGCCATCTATACTGTTACAAAGGGTACAGTTTTCTTCTTTTTCACAACTGAGCAGTATTCCATTGTGTAAATGTCTTATAGTTGTTTTATCCACACATCTAGTATGGACACTTGGCTGCTTCCATATCTTGGTGATTTTAAATAACACTGCAATGAACATAGGGGTGGTTATGTTCTTTCGAATTAGTGTTTGGGTTCCTTCGGATATATTCCCATAAGTGGAATAGCTGGGTTGAAAGGCAGCTCCATTTTCAGAACTAACAAGGAAAATGGGGACAGACTCATAGATGGGGAACAGAATGACAGCTGGTGCAGGGGAAGGTTAGGGAGTGGAGGGATTGAGCAAAAAGGAAAAAGGACTCATGGACATGGACAACACTATGGTGATTGCTGAAGGGAGGGGGTATAACAGGACTGAACAGTAATGGAAAAAATATACAATGAAAACTAAATTTTAAAAAGTAGAAGATGTATATTAATTTTAGTAACATATTTTATGTAACCTGATATATCCAAAATACAGGAGTGGGCAAAAGTAGGTAAGAACTGTGCCAAAGTGTGCTTGAATATAGCAAGTAGACTACAAGATGTGTAAATAGTGAGGGCTGGCAATTTGAGCACTGAAGAGATTGTACCTAAGTGCACTGTGCCATTGTGCCATTCTTTTGAGTTAATAAAGCTACTGTAATAATCATAACCTGCATGTCTTTTTCCACATGAACAACTGTAAACCTACTTTGCCCACCCTGTATTATTATTTCAACATTTCATCACAATAGTTATTAATGAGATATTTTACATTCTTTTTTCTTTTTTTAAGATTTTATTTATTTATTTTTAGAGAGGGAAGGGAGGGAGATAGAGAGAGAGAGAAACATCAATGTGCGGTTGCTGGGGGTCATGGCCTGCAACCTAGGCATGTACCCTGACTGGGAATCGAACCTGCGACACTTTGGTTTGCAGCCCACGCTCAATCCACTGAGCTACGCCAGCCAGGGCTTTTTTCTTTTTTTTTTAATTGTTGTTCAAGTACAGTTGTCTCCATTTTTACCCTACCATGCTCCTCCACCCCACCTATCCCTGCCTCCCACCCTCAAACCTACCCACTTTGGCTTTGTCCATTTGTCCTTTATATATGTTTATTGATGGCCCTCCCCCTATTATCCCTCTCCCCACTCCTCTCTGGTAACTGTCAGTCTGTTCTTTATTTCATTATCTCTGGTTGTATTTTGCTTGTTTGTTTGTTTGGTTGATTAAGTTCCACTTATAGGTGAGACCATATGGTATTTGTCCCTCACTGCCTGGCTTATTTCACTTAGCATAATGCTTTCCATTTCCATTCATGCTGTTTCGAAGGATAGAAGCTCCTCCTTTCTTTTACATTCTTTTTTTCAGACTCTTAAATTCCAGTGTGATTTTCTACTTACAGCACATCTAAATGTGACATCTTAGTCACATTTCCAGTGCTCAATAGCCACATGTGGCTAGTGGCTACCTTATTTGATAGCATAGGGCTAGACTAAATATCTAGAGATCTAAATATATCTCTAATGTCATTGATGTGTTGTAGCCTTAAGAATGGTTAAGATCATAGGAAGGGAGTAAAAAGTGAGAAAAGAAGAGGGTAAGGACCAAATTCTGAGGAATTCTATAATTTAGAGGGCGAGTAGTAAAGGAATTTCTCCTAAACCAGAGTGATAACATTGCTTTATATGGTGCTTAGTAGTTTATGAATTATTTCCACACTCTCAGTTCAATTTTTCCTTCCCAGCAATGTTGTGAAAAATAAAAGATTATCCTCATTTTATACATAACAAAACGAGAGTCTTGAAAGTTTTTAAAGGTGGAGATGGGCCTAAGTTTTCTGATCCAGAGATTGAAGTTCTTTCCATTTATCTTAGTTTTGCCAAACAGCACATCTTAAAAACAGGAATTGAATGCAGGATGTTTATATTGGGAAGTAATCCCCAGCAAACAGGGAAGGAGAGAAAGCTACCCAAAAAGGGTACTATGAATGTATCACCATGTTGGGCCCCTGTGGCTTGATCCTACCAGGACCCTCAGAAGAGCTGCAGAGAAAGCATTTCAGAATTATCTGCCCTGAGGACTTATCCCCCGGTTCTCATCCTCTGTTGGTTAAGGGTTGCCCCACTGAGTAACTCCCTGGCATTTCTGGGTTGGAACATGTATCAGTGGGTCTATATGGGTACCATAGATGACCCACTAGGTGCAGGAGAGAAGACCTTGAGCAGAAATAGAGAGATGAGAGGTATAGCTGGGGCTGGAATAAAAGGTTGGCCAAGAAGATGTGAAGTGTCCACAACAGGTATTCAAAGCATCATTACACCTATTGCTTTTTGTAGAGGAGAGAGCATTTGTACAAATAGTTTCAATACAATAGACACATATTAACATAGAGATAACAAGTATTCAGTGTTGTAGAAGCCCAGAGGAAGGAATACCAATATGCCTGGTCCCGTGAAGATATCACAGAAGAGGTGACTTTGGGGCCAAGGAATAAGGAACTATAAGGAGTCTGACAGAGGTGAGGTAGGGACCTCTTCCAGACAAAGGCCATACTGTGTGTTGCAGAGTGACAGCTTAAAATAGCAAGCAATCTCTAGGGAATCACCAGAAGTCCAGTGTAGTTGGAATACTGACCATGGGGGCAGGAAGGAATTGTGGGAGAGGAGAATTGAATCTGAGCTTAGTATGCTGGGCTCAGGAGTGGACATCTCATCCATTAAACTGCAGTAGTACTGAAGATTGGCTCTGTGTGTAGAAGCACCTGGGGAGCTTTAAAAATATACTCATGTCTATTTCTCTTAGCAATATTCTGATGTATTTCCTTGTAAGGGAAACAAGAAAAAAATAAACAAATGAGACTACATCAAACTGAAAATTTTGCACAGCAAGGGAGAAACCATCAACACAATGAAAAAAAAGGTAGCCTACTGAATTGAAGAAGATATTCACCAATGACACATTCAGTAAGTGGGTAATGCCAAAAATTTATGAAGAGTTCATGTAACTCAACACCAAAAAGAACCCCAAACAATCCAGTTAAAAAATGAGCAGAGAACTTGAATAGACACTTCTCCAAAGAGGACACACAGATGGCCAATAGACCTATGAAAAGATGTTTGACATCACTAATCATCAGAGAAATACAAATTAAAACCACAATGAAACATTACCTCACACTTGTTAGAATGACTATCATCAATAAATCAACAAACAAGTGATAGAGAGGATGTAGAGAAAAGAGGGTCCTCGTGCACAGTTGGTGGGAATGCAGACTGGTGCAGCCATTGTAGAAAACAGTATGGACGTTTCTCAAAAAATTAAAAATGGAACTTCCTTAAGACCCAGCAATTCCAATTCTGGGAATATATCCAAAGAAACCCAAAACACTATTTGAAAAAACATATGCACTCCTATGTTCATTGTAGCATTATTTACAACAGCCAAGGAATGAGAACAACCCTATGCCATTCAGTAGGTGAGTGGATAAAGACGTGGTGGTACATTTACACAATAGAATATTACTTGGCCGTAACAAAGAAGGAAATCTTACCTTTTGTGATGGCATGGATGGACCTAGAAGGTTTTAGGCTAAGTGAAATAAGTTAGTCAGAGGAAGACAAATACTATATGATTTCACTTTCATGTGGAATCTAAAGAAAATAAATGAACAAACAAAATCGAAACAGACTCATAGAGAGCAGCCTGATGGTTGCCAGAGGGACAAGGTGAAAAAGGTGAAGGGATTAAGAAGTACAAATTGGTAGTTATAAAATAGTCATGAGGTTGTAAAGTACAGCATAGAGAATACAGTCAATAATATTGTATGGTGCTAGGTGGGTACCAGAAATATTGGGGGAACACTATGTAAAGTATATGCTTATCTAACTGCTATGCTAAACACCTGAAATTAATACAAAATAATATTGAATGTTAACTGTAATGGAAACACTAAAACATAAATAAGTAAAATTTAAAAATACTCATGTCTGGGCCTCACCAGGTCAATTAAATCAGAATCTTTGGGGGTGAAGCCAGGCACTGGTGTGTTTTAAAAGCTTCCCAGGTGATTCTAGTGAGTACTCATGGTTGCAAACCACTGCTTTCAAGATTTCAAGTAGGGAGGTGATGCCCAGATATTTGTTCCCAAGATTCCTCTTAACCAGAGAGCAGATTAGAGGAGGAGAGACCAGTTCGGATGCTCCTGTCATGGTCTAGTCGAGGTAGATGAGGCTAGAATTAAGGTACTGTCTATGGGGTGAGGGTATAATGTGAGAGACATTTAGGCTGACCAGATCTTAGTGATCCAATTCCTTAGAGCACCTTTTAAGATAAAAATGGAGACCTTGAGACAGTAATGTTGAGAACAACCTCTGTGTACTTCTGTTTAAAGAGGGTGGTGGCCATAGCCTTCCTTGTGCAACTTTATACATGTGAAATCTTCACCTATCTCTCCACCTCCTTCCTCTGATTCTTCATTCCTGTCCTCTTGCAGGTATAAATTATTCTGCCTGTCCAACGTGTGACACAACACAGGCCATGGGCTCACACTTCCTGGGTTTGAACGTTAGCTCTGCTCTTTCTAGTTGCAAGACTTAACCTTTTTGAGCATCAGTTTCTCCAACTGTAAGATGGAGCTGATAATTGATATCTCATAGATTACTGTAAGAATTAAGTGGGATAAAGTAAGTGGAGTGTGAAGCAGGAAGTCTGGTCCACTGTGCATACTGATTGTTAATAATTCATGTGTTACCATCTTTGGCCTGTCTGCCTGGTGACAAACTGCCACTTATCTTTTTTTTTTTTTAATCATTGTTCAAGTACAGTTTTCTCCCTTTTACTCCCAATCCAGCCCCCCTGCTTATCTTTATCCCTGCTTCTTCGCATCTGACTTGCCCTTGTCTAACCCAGCTCAGGTCACCCTTCCAGTCCTAATGATCTAGTCTTGTCAACTTCTTGCTTAACCCAGTTTGGGTTCAGCCTTGCTGGGGAGGTAGTGGCCTCCTGTCTGGGCCACATTTGGCAAAACACATTTGGCAGAACTCTTTAATGTAGTGGTATGTTTACATACCAAACTACCTAAGTGGTAAGCACAATGAGGACAAGGACTGGGTTTCAGTTGTCTTTGCATATATTTTATTATTTCATTCATTCATTCATTTAACACATAGTCATGACTTTATTTTCAGCCCAGTGAACAAGACTGGCAAAACCTTACACTCATAGAGCTTATAGTCTAGAGGAATAGGTAATCATTAATCAAATAATCACAAAATAAATGTTAAATTGCAACCACCACAGCATCTGACTTGGGTGGTTGCCTCGTAAAAGTTTGCTGACTCTATGAATACAGTGAACAGGTAAACCTGCTCCCTCCTTGGACGTGAAGAGCATGTGAAGGACCAACCTGATAGCAAGTTTGTCAGTGTGGGAAGCAGGCTCCTTCCTCAGGATCCCCTAAAGATCCTAGTTTCCCAGAGCCCCCTCATTTCCATCTTCCAGGTTGCAGGGCTTAGGAATCACCACTTTTAACAGGCATCCTGGGGCATTCTCATGCCATTGAAATCAGGGAACCACTGTCCTGTAGAAAGTAATGTAATGACCACTTCAAAAAAGAAACAACGTAGGTCTTAATGAGGAATGATTAGTTGTACCAAAGTGTCCCCTGAGAAAGTTGCAGAGCCCACGTGGAACTGAGAATGTGCTTTTGTCATGGTGAACCTGGGTGGGGAGATAAAGGGGAGGTCTGCTTGGTTCACCACTTCCTTAAGTGCCTGCTCCTCATTGAACCCTGGCAGTTAATGAGTTGCCAGACATTCCCTTTAGCATGAACATTCCATATTCTGGCACACACAGAAGCCCACAGGGTGCTCTCAAAGGCATCAGACTGACCCAGTACCAAACCACATGCCTTCATTAGAAGCTGATCACTTCTATGGAATGCTGGCTCAGGAACCAAATAGCTTTGATTTCAATCCCGGATCTGCTGCTTTCTAGCTATGAGACTTTGGGCAAGTAAATTCCTCTCTATAGCTCAGTTTTCTTGTGTGTAAAATGGAGATAGTACCTACTTTGAGGATGGTTGTGAGGAATAGTACCAGAAACTCACTTATGAGGGTGCCCAGCACATCAGAAGCCTTCAGTGGAGAGTACCTGTCAACACTGCTTTGAGGGAGATGAGTTCTAGGCAAGGTCCTCACCTGTTAGTGTGTTATGGTCACAGAGCCAGGATTCTCAGAATGTCCAGCTGCTGTTCAAATGTAGTGGCCTGTCCCCATGCATCTACTTTTTTTTTTTTCACAAGGAACTAAAGTACTGTTTTTAATAAGTGTTTGTAATTTTATCTTTTTATGGAAAATTTGTAAGGATTTGCTCTAATTTTTCACCTTAAATACTCGTGGACAATAGCTATATTATTTTTACTCCACTGGCTATTAATGTTTCATTTAAAAAACAATACCTGGAGATGGGTGGTGATGATAGTTTAACAAGAATATAAATGTACTTAATACCACAGAAATGTACACTTAAAATGGTTAAAATGGTCAATTTTATGTTCTGTGTATTTTACTACATTTAAAAACATAAAACAAAAACAAACAACAAAACTGGTTTGTATAGAAGGTCTAGCAACTCCAGTTAAAGAAAAAAGAAAGGAAGAAAATGGTCTCTAATCATTTATAGGCCCTGCCAGCATTGCTGTAGCTAATGGAGACCTGATCTGTTTATAGAGTACTAGAGTTACACTCAAAAGGATAAGCTTTGTTTATTCAAAAAGACTCACAGAGATGGACTGATGAGGTTGCTGAAGTATCTGTTAAAGCTACAAAATCTTTTAAGAAAGATACTGAAGAACCAATTATGTCTGACGGGACCAAGAGAAGTTCATTATCACACTGTTGTCTGTGTCACCTGGCTTATGGTTTTTTTGGGGAGTGGTGGTGGTGGAACTCAACCCTAATAGCTCTGCTTTTTATTAGACTGTGAATACTAACCTCTTTTAAGGCTGAAGAAGTTTATGAGCCATAAAGTTCTGTTCCCCCTCAATCATTCATTTGATTCAACAATTATCTGTTGAATTCCTTCTTTGTGTCCAACATGTAGTAGAGCACACCATGGTGGATGTTGCCCATAGCATGGTAAGCAAAACAGACCTGCCCTAATGTAACTTACAGTCTGATAAGAAAGACAGACATCAATCAAGCAGCCACATAAACATGTAGTTACACATTGTGGTAAGCTCTGTCTTTAGAGAAATACTACAGGCCCTCTGAACACATGGACTAGAAGGGTACAATCTAATCTTAGATGGTCAGAGAAGGCTGGGACTTCAGGTGCAGGGCTTTCTGGGTAAAGACTCTGGAAGAGAAGCTGACCAGCCCACGTGGAACTGAGAGCAGGACAGTGTAAGGGTAGGTGTTTTCTGAATGAGCAGACTCAGAGGAGAGGGTTAAATATCCCACTTCTGCAAAGCCAGGAATAGAAGTAGGTTATCTGATGCTCCAGTTTTCTCTTTTCTTCCACATCCAGGGAGATGTACCCAAAGGCCTAGGCCTATAACATTTGCATAGGTAGAATTATTTCCATACTAAGGAGGAGTCAGCCCCACCTCCACATGGCCCCCACTCTCTGTGAGCTCAGGGTCTGCTGCCACCCACCTCTCCAAGTCTTTATCAAGGCCCCTACATTAGTGTCTCCATGAACCAAGCAAAGACATTTTGACATTCCCCCCCGCCCTGCTAGGCCACTGCTTCTGTTCACTCAACATACCTCATGAAGATCAGTTACTATGGCTAACATTATGTTCCTGACCAAAAACTAGCTTAGGACAAAATTTTCTGCATAGTAAGATTATAACTCTATAAAAATCACCATGGGTTTTAAAAAGCTTGGAAGGAATAAATAAAAATAACATTGATGTGTAGTTAGCAGGATATTAAATGTCTTTTTCCCTTTAACTTAATTTTCTAGATGCTATTTGGTAAACTTTTGTATTCTTAAAATAAGAATTTTAATAATAATATTAAAGAAATGTCAGATCTCTTCCTCACTACTCAAACCTTAGGCTTCTCTTCAATGTGAAGAACATACTCATGGAAGCTTTTAGAAATGTTTTAAATATGAGCTATAGAGAAACACTGGGTAAGGGTGATAGCATGGCAAAGCACAGCACTTCTCAAAACATTTCTGTAGGGTAGAGCTTATGTTTAAAACAGAATTCTGTGGTCACTGACTCTGAGGACGCTCGCTTACATAAGGTTAAGCAGGTTTCTCCACTGTCGGACTTCCCTGAAGTGTTCACTACCTCTCAGGCTCCTGAGCCAAGGCAGGGGACAGACCACACAGCATTCTCCAAACTTCTGGGAAGGTTTATTTGCCCAGATCCTTGCAGGCTTCATACTCACTGGGATATGCACTGGGAAATACTGGTGTGGTGAAAGAACAAAAAGGGGTGGCTACCTGGGTTCTCGATGGATCTGTTAAGACATTAATTATCTGCATCTATTAGGCAAGCCCTTGCATAGTTCTGGACACAGTGTATCATTTTTAAAATAAGATTAGATGGAATGAACATCTAGCTCTTAAGTGGGCCAGATATGAAATTGAGTATATATGCTGACAGTTTTGTTATAATGAGAGGCGAACTCTTAAAATGCTCAAACAGCATTCTCAGTCCAGCTTTATCTGTCCTACAAGCAGCAAGCATATCAGTTTTATTCTGCAAACCATTTTAGAAAACAAACACATTTGGCACAGTGCAACAGGTTAGCATTCTAGTCTACTGTAGACACAAGGTGAAATGTCCTTAATTCCTGTGTTAAAAAGTGTGCTCGCCCTGGCCAGGTGGCTCAGTTCACTGGGGAGTGTTGTCCTATATTCCAAAAGGTTGCAGGTTCAATTCCTGGTCAGGACACATACCTAGGTTGTTGGTTTGATCCCTGGTCAGGGCACATATGGGAAGCAACTGATAGATGTTTCTCATGTTGATGTTTCTCTTTCTCTTTCTCTCAATCTCTTTTCTCTCTCTCAAACATCCTCAGGTGAGGATTAAAAAAACGTGGGGTGAGTTTGCTCTATCCTCTTTTCAAACACTTGCCAAATGAGTAGTAAAAGCTTTCATTTCTCAGCCACCTCACTGTGTAAGGCCTTGCAGAAGCAGCCTGACAGAAGCAACGCTAGTGCCTTTGTTCCACTGGAAGAGTGACTTTCATGTAACAAAGACAGAATGTCCTGATTCCAGATAAAGGCTGTTTGCTGTTTTTGCCTCACTAACTTTGATCATTTGTTGTTGCGGTTGGAACATTTTCTGGCAGGAAGAATCCAGGGCCCTGCTAGGAAACAACAGCATTTTGTCCTGTTTCTCACGGATCCAAAGGCTTCAGACAGCTCAGTCAGACCTCTCTTAGCCTACAACAGTCACCACCTAATCTAATTCTTGGTTTCCTCTTGCTGCAAGCCTAGCTGCAGAGGAATCTGTCTAGTTTGCTTTCCTTGCCATGCCCAAAAGCAAGTACTACACAAGCCCTTTCTTTATAAGGGCATAATGCTAATTACTACAGGGAATCCTCTGCTATGTGTGCAAGACAGAGAACAATGTGGAGGTCATGGAGGTCAAGGATCCTCACACTGCACAGTGATGATACTCCTAGGTCTGTGGTTAAATAGAGTAAGACTTGACACCTCAAAAGTCTTCATTTTTCCCAGTGGCCCAGGGAGGTCTCTTCAATTCTCTCATTCTTGTCTTTTTTCTCCCTGGAAGTTCTTAGGGTTTCTTGTTTTGTTTTGTTTTGTTTTGTTTGTTAAAAAATATAATTAACATACATACACACCCTAGATAGGAATTAACAAAGTATTAATACTGTACTAGTTAATGTCTATGGAGTTAGCATTTCAAGTCAAATGACTTGATGGATAGACATAGTTTTATTATCTTACTAAACTTTTTTTGCATTTGCTAAACTTTCTATAATATACTTGTATTATCTTTATAATAGGAAAATAATATTATTTTTAAAAACACCCTGTATGCTCCTAAAGACTAAGCCCAAAATGTTTATTCTTATTATTTTTCATCTTTACTGTCAAAAGAAAGGAGGCTACTGTTTTTTATTTGCTTTTGTGAGTTCTTTTTAACTGACTCCTGCTTATTTATTTATCTTCATTTATCTTGTTCTTTTTTGAGTTTGCTGTTAAACCTGAGTATTTTTCATCTGAGGAACACTTGACTGGTTTTCAATGGGTGATTCTTTGATTGACTGAAGCTGGTTCTTCATCTGCTTTGACAGCCTTTATTTCTGCTTTAATTTCATGACTTCTTCAGCTGACAGATCTCCTTTTTTTAAAACCACCACTTGAGGCTGTTTATCTTCTTTGTCACTGTGATCACCATCTTTATCTGGGAGTTGAGGCTGGATTGTCTTGGTCTCCACGGTGGACCCTTCCCTGTAGCTGACCTGTTCCTTAAAGCAGGACAGGAGAGCTGGCTTGGCTGGCTGCATGTGACACCTGGTTCCATTTGATGGTTGCTCAGGGGAAGACTGGTTCCCCGTGTCGCCTTGAGGTTGTGGAAGTTCTTAGGTTCATAAGACAATATGAGGGGATATATATATATATATATATATACTGCTGATTTAAGCATTATGGTTTTGTGTATGTGTGTCTGTGTGTCACCCGGATACCTTAGAGATTTCAGGTTAAGTGGAAAGCACAAGGAAGTATGAGCTTATATAGAACAAAAATGCCCAACCTTAATATTTAAAGCCCTTTATTTAAAGATTTATAATCTTGAAAGAATGACATCAAGCACAGTGAAGGTGAAAGAAAAGGGGAAGTTGAGTTACTACAAGGTAGTTTGCAACTGTCATAATTCCCTTCTCTGTATGACTCTTACTTAGGACTCCATAGAATTAATGTTACCATAAAGTAACTGGATCTGGAGTGGGTCTGCCTTGGGCCAGTCTGTAGTGTGTAGGTTCTTCATGCAGGAAAGATCTCACAAGTCCAGGTGATTTTGAGAATGTGTTTATTAAAGCTGAGCCTAGGATAGAAGAAGCGACAGGAGAGAGCCTAGGTAGGGTTGTTTTGGTTCTCTAGAAATGTTACCAGACAGAAATGAGCCTAGGCAGGTTACTTTGCCTCCATGGAAAGTCAGAGAAAAGGGGGCCTTGAAGACATGTTCAGGAGGTTAGCTCGGGACAAGCTGCCACTGCCCATTGCTCCCCTGGTTGCAAGTCTCGTGGAGACCCTTTGAGTTTAGGAGATGGACACCTGTGGAGGAAAGAAGAAGGGGAATGGAAAGGCACAGGTGTGCTCCTGGGAGGGAGAGCACTGAATTAATAAACATCAATGGCAGACCACACTTGGAGGTAGGCAGCTCAAATGAGCCACAAAATGTGATGAGAGTAGTTAGCTCACACTTTACAAGTGCAACCTCTGCTTTTCCTTTTGCTCCCCCATTTACTTTCCTCCATTTTTGTCTCCAGTATAGGGATGATACATAAAAAGTATATGTGCCCCTCAGAAGCCCATAGCAGACATTATTATTCAATCATGGCATTTTGTTCCTGATTAAACCCAGGGGTATAAACAAAGATGAATATTAATTGGTCAATGTGGGCATTCTTTAGTCTACTCCTGAGTAAATACCCCAGAGAAATGAGAGCTCATGTCCACAAAATGAAATGTATAAGAATGTTCTGGCAGCTCTATTCTTAATAGTTCCAATCTGGAAACAACCCAAATGTCCATCAAGAGTAGAGTGCATAAAAATAGGCATATAATATATGAAAATAATGAAATACTCTACAGAAATGAAAAGAGATCAACTACTGATACACACAGTTTGAATGCATCTTAGAGACATAATCTAGAATGAAAGAAATTAGACATTGTAGAGTAAGTGGAGGCAGTCTGGCTTCCTCATCCAGGTGTCTAGGTAACTAAGGGGAGCAGTACTCCCATAGCCTTGGAGAGCCTGATAACTAGTGTTCTGAAAGCCTTGACTGGGCCTGACAAACTGTTCCCATAACATGAAGTGAGCTCACATGTGCAGAATTATGTTGTCATGTAATGTTCTGGCAGTTTTCCAGCTTTACTCCCCTCTAGTACTTAAACAGGTAGGGACTCCCTGCTGGGGGCGATGATGATGAGAGACACACAAGGGGACAGGTGCCATGATGGGCGCCACACTGGGGAGCAGGGGCCATGACATGAGACATGCAGATAGACACAGAGCTTGCAGCATGCATGGCTCGCCCGCCCATGAATAAAGGCATGCCAGACATCCCATGGCTCCATGAATATTTTTCTGTCTGCACGAATACCATGAACCTGCCTGGCCTTGAAGGGTGGCAACACAGACATAAAGGAGGCACATTATGTCACTCCATTTACTGTAGTTCAAAAAATAGGTAAAACTCATCTATGGTGATAGAAGTCCAGGCCGTAGTTACTTATGAGGGAAACTAAGAGGGGCACCAGGAAGCCCTCTGGAGACTAGAAGATGTTCTGTATCTCCCCCTTGGTGATGATTTATATGGATGTCCACATGGGCAAAAATTCATTGGGATGCACAGCTAAGATTTGCATATTTTTCTGTAGTTCTCTTTCATTAAAAGTTCTTAAAAGGGGGCACCAAGTCACTTCTGGTCAAGATAGTGGCATAAGCATGGCTTGGCTCCTCCCACAACCACATCAAAATTGCAACTAAAATATAGAACAACCATCACTCAAGACCATCAGAAATTGAGTTGAATGGAAGTCTGACAACTACAGAATTATGGAAACCACATCTATCCAGACCGGTAGGAGAGGTGCAGGTGCTGAACCAGGTGGTCTCTCACTCATGTGTGGTGGATAAAAATTAGGGAGGGATATCTCAGGAGCAAGGAGACCCAGCCCCATACCAGCCCGCCTCCCCCCCGGCCCAGTCCAGGGTTCCAGTGCTAGACAGACAAGTCTCCACAACTTCTGGCTACAAAAACTAGCTGGGATTGAGTTGGTGGAAGAAAGTTCTGGAGCCCTAAGCAGTTCCTCTTACAGAACCCACACATGGACTCATCTACTCAGACTCATTTCCTCTGAGCTCCAGCACTGAGGTAGCCACTTGAAAGGCACCAGTGGCATACAGGGAGAAACTGAGGTGCCTTGCAGCAGAGGCCATTGTCCCTTTTCTAAACCCTCCCTCCCAGAGCCAGCAAGCTGGGGCCATATCTGAGACCCCATCAACCTGGCTAACACTGACCTGCCTTGGAAATCCCCAGAGATTCCACCCCACCAAACCTAGGGGTCCACCCAAGCTGCTTTTCCATATGAATGGCTGGTCTGGGCTCATGCTTCACAACTTCCTAAATCCTATCAAACTAGCAATAGCTGGCCTCACTGAGCCCCAGGCACAGCACAGCAGCAACTAGCATAGATTCATAACTTGGCTTCACCTGGGAATCTCCAAGCCCAGTACAAGTAGCAGTAACTCAGATTGTTTTATAGCTCAGGCAGGGTGACCTGGGGCAGAACACCAGTGGGGGCTTACCTTAGCCTTCACCACCTAGGAAACCCTGGGGCCAGTGCACCCAGTGGACAGACCATGTTGCAGCACCCTACCTTGCCCCTGCACAGCTAATCCTCCATGGAGGGTGGAGTTTGGGGGTCAGTGCTCAGAGCCAATCCTTGCAGCTGACTGGCCTGGGTAAATCCCTCTCATTGATCTGCCAACAGCAACCAAGGCTGAACTACAAGAGAAGGGTGTGTACTCAACCCATACAAAGGGCATACCTTGAGTACCCAGCTTGGGTGTAGGGGAGGCTGTGCCATTGGATCCTACAGGACACCTATATCATTAGGCTACACTACCAAGACACAGAGTCAAAGCAGCTCTACCTTATACATAGAAACAAACATGGAGAGGCTGCGAAATGAGGAGACAAAGAAACATGGCCCAAATGAAAGGACAGATCAAAACTCCAGAAAAAGAGCTTAATGAAATGGACATAAGCACTTTATCAAATGCAGAGTTCAAAACATAGGTTATGAGAATGCTCAATGAACTTAGTGAGGACCTCAACAGCATAAAAAGATCCAGTCAGAAATGAGGGATATACTGATTGAAATAAAGAACAATTTACAGGGAAATAACAGTAGAGTGGATGAAGCCAAGAATCAAACCAATGATTTGAAACATAAGGAAGCAAAAACAACCAAATAGAACAAGAAGAAGAAAAAAGAATCCCCAAAAATGAGGCAAGTAAAAGCGGCCTCTGGAACACTTCAAGAGGTCCAACATTCCTATCATACACAGGGGTGCCAGAAGGAGAAAAGAAAGAGCAAGAAACTGGAAACCTATTGGAAAAAAATAATGAAAGAAAAATTCCCTAATTTGATGAAGGAAATAAATATGCAAGTCCAGGAAACAAAGAATCCCAAAGAAGATGGATGCAAAGAGGCCCACACCAAAACACTTCATAATTAAAATGCCAAAGGTTAACAATAAAGAGAGAATCTTAAAAACAGCAAGAGAAAAAGCAGTTAGTTACCTACAGGGGAGTTCCCATAAAACTATCAGCTGATTTCTCAAAACAAACTTTGCAGCCTAGGAGGGACTGGCAAGAAGTATTCAAAATCATGAAAAGCAGGGACCGATATCCAAGATTGCTCTACATAGCAAAACTATCATTTAGAATCAAAGAGCAGCTGAAGAGCTTCCCAGACAAAAAAACTAAAGGAGTTCATTATTAAACCATTATTATATGAAATGTTAAAGGGACCTATTTAAGAAAAAGATCAAAACTATGAACAATAAAATGGCAATAAGTACATATCTATCAACATTTGAATCTAAAAGCAAATTAAGCAAACAAGAACAGAGACAGAATCATGAATACAGAGAGCATTTTTATGGTTGTCAGGTGGGAGGGGGCATGGGGGAATGGGTGAAGAGGTGAGGGGATTAAGAACTACAAATAGGCAGTTACAGAATAGCCATGGGGATGTAAAGTACAGTAGAGGAAATGGAGTAGCCAAAAAATTATATGTATGATCCATGGACATGAACAATGGTGTGGGGATTGCCTGAGGGAGTGGGAGGTGCTGTGTGGAGGGGGACAAAAAGAAAATCAGGGCAACTGTAAACATAATCAATAAAATATCATTAAAGAAAGTAGAAAGTCTAATTAAAAAGGGGGCACCAATATGAAAACTATTATCTAGTCCTTGGTCCTATATTTCTCTCTATAAGGATCATAAGTTCTTAAGTCTGATTGAAATCCAAGCACTGTCACCCATTAGCTGTGTCTCTTGAGTAAACTACATAACCTTTTGTGCTTTAGCTTCTTGCCTATGCAGAGGAGATAAAAATACTTCCTAATTTGAAGCACTGTTCCGAGGGTTAAATCAGGTAATTCTTATAAAATACTTCATAACATGCCTGCCTGGTACACTTAATATACTCATGAAATGTGAGCTGGAGACTTTGTTTTTCTCCTATTCTCTGACCATATAGATCTGTCTTCCCCCACCCCAATGTTCTTTCTTCCTTTCATCACCGCCTACTCTTCTTAAGGGCCCCAAACATGAAGTTTAAGTTCATATCTCTTAAAATTTATTGGGTACAATTTATAGTTATACTTATAATAAAAAAGCAAGTATTTTTCATGTCTCTCTTCCAAAGCCCAAACCACATAACAGACCAATTAAATTATACATCTGTGTGGTGGCAGATAGGCATCAGTAGCCTTTGAAGCTCTCCAGGTAATTCTAATGATTTTTATGTGGACACAGTTTGGGAACTACTAAATTAAGGCTCTCTATTCCCTCCATATTGTCCCAACCACTTCAGCACATGGTTCAGAAACTAGCTGCACATGAGAACCACCAAGAAGCTTCTAAACAAAACTGATGCTCAGGCCCCACCCTTGCAAGGTCTGGCCATTTCTAATGTGCAGCCAATATTGATAACCACTATGCTAGAGTGGGTGGGAGTTCTGGACTTCTGGTGGATCTTGTGACCAGGGCAACTCTAGGCAACCTGCACTACCCCTGCCTTCCATATTCCTCTTGAATTAAAATAGTTTCTCCTCATATTTTTGAAAACTCTTATCTTTATCTTTTTTTTCTCTTGCAAGATGAATATGGAAAAGAACAATGTAATGCTGATAAGTTCTTGGTTTGTTTTGCCCTCAGTATGGGATTGTGCTGGATGCAGGCTCTTCTCACACAACTTTGTACATCTATAAGTGGCCAGCAGAAAAGGAGAATGACACAGGGGTGGTGAATCAGATACACGAGTGCAAGGTAAAAGGTAAGATGAAGGAAAAGGGAAGGGGGGGACAGTGGGACGTGACACGCATATGGCAAGTGGAGCACACGAAGGAAAGCAAGTCAAGAGAAGTACATTGTGGAGCTGCTATTGTTATTTTGTCATCATTATAAAAATAATTTGAAATCATTAAATGATTGAGCCCTTGAAGCATAAACTTAAAAATAACTGAGTAATAGTACCTCCCATCAACAGGACACTTCTGTGTGCTGTGCACCAACCTAAAGCACTAAAAATGTTATTTCATCTTCATGATCTCCCTTTGAGGTATGTATTATTATAGCCGTTATTTAAAATGAGGGCACTGCGGTTGAGAGATGTTATGCCACTTGTTTCAGCTTGCTTGAGCTAGTAAGTGATGGGACAGGGATTCAAAGGGAGATCTGCCCAACTTCAAACCCATATCTTAGCCAGTGGTTCTCAAGTTTGAACCCTTTGGAGGGTTTGTTAAAGCACAGCTGCTGGGCCCCACCCATCTTGAAGGCCAGACATTTTAAATTAAAACAATTAGTTGATAACTTTGAGCTGATTTTCTTATTACTGTTAAGTAACCAGGTTGTTTAAAAACCTGTGAATGATAAGGATAACGTATCTGGATAATTATCTTTAAACCAAATTATCACTATAAAGCACTTGACAGTGTGGACGTTCATTTTAAAGTGAACTGAAATCGTTAAGTGTTAACCTCAAAAGCTTAAGGAATCTGGCTCTAATCCTTTCCATAGCAACAATTAGTTTTGCTCTAATACTGGGAAAACAGTATTACCAGGGAGGTAGGTCATCAGAGTGGAAAAATCACTGAGGGGACATGGAAGAAACTCTGCTTCAGAAATGTTAGGGGTCCAGCTATGATCACATAGCTAGTTAGTTGCAGTTCCTATCTTTTCAGTAAAAGCCAATGTGCCTGGTGCTTATTTTAAGTTGTGTTTTAAATGTCATCTCCATCCATGTAGATCTTCTAGGAATTAGTGTGGTTAATTATAGTTTTGTGGAAGAAACATCAAAAAGTAGCTTCATTGCATGTGAAAATTGCGCCATCCAGTGGCAACATTATTGAACAGTGAACAGACCCCGCCTGAGGTCTGAAAGTAAGTCCCTACTAAGGCAACGTTGGTTCAGTAAGTTACCCTCTAAGTAGAACAAACTAATGTGTAATCACATTAAGAAATTGTCTTCTTGAATTTTATTAGAAAACACCAGTATTTTGCTCTAATATGGTCACAGTGTGTTCTGTACTTAAAAAATATATTGTCATCTGCTTCTACATCTTTTTCTAGGTCCTGGAATCTCACAATATGCTCACAAAACAAGTGGCTTGGGCATTTATCTGACTGCATGCATGGAAAGAGCCGGGAAAGTGATTCCAATATCCCAGCACCAAGAGACACCTGTTTACCTGGGAGCTACTGCGGGCATGCGGTTGCTCAGGTATAGCAACATGTAGGGAGAGTGCCACAGTTCCCTAACACCTACAATTCTAAATATTCTAAATCTCAGTAAGTGGGTAAAACTTCCAAATTCAGTATGTGTAACTTGAGAGTTTAAGTATGTTTTTAAAAAATTCCCACTTGCCCTTCTCCCCCAGGAACTTCAAGGGAGCGAGAACACAAAGAGAGAAAGATCAAACCTATGTGAGGGCTGTCCAGAAAGTATCCAGACATGTAATATGAAAAATAGGGACACTTATTGAAGAAGATAAAGATACAAGAAACATTGTGCATAGGACATCGACGCCCCAGTCCCCTTCAAAGTAGGCACCTTGGGACCTCACACAGTTTTCCCAGTGTCTCTTCCATTCTTCAAATCACTCTGCAAAATCCTTTGTTGGAATCTCCATCAGCTGCCCCATCATATTTTCCTGAGTCTCACTGACAGTCTGAAATCTCTTCCCTTTCAAAGGTGATTTTAGTTTTGGGAAAAGCCAGAAATTGTAGGGTGTCAAATCTGAGCTGTAGGGGGGCTGAGTCACCTGAGTGATTGGATGTTTCACCAAAATACTCTGCACAAGATGCGATGCATGAGTGGGTGCATTGTTGTGCATTGCATTGTCCCCAAAAGCCTTCTGAACAATCTGAATAGTGTCTGTGGAGGAATGGTCAAGCTTAATGGAAAATCTGAGGCAGATTCGTTGCTCTACTCACTCAGTCATTTTGAATGGGATGGCCACACTGTACCCATGTTCACTCAACAGCATCTACTGCCCCCACTGACTAGTACAGTGAAGTGGTCATTGTTCAGGCATGCTCATTCCAGTCCACTCTCTGTGGCTGCCAGGTTACATCAGTGTCATGCAAACCATTCTCATTATATTAATAATGGCTAGACTTTTTCCGGACAGACCTCGTATACTCTGGGATTTGGGGCTACAGATTTAGCCGTTCGATCTCTGAGAGAGGTATGACCGAAGGAGAGTCACAGATGTCCCAAGACACAAATATTCACAACTAGCACATCTTTATTAGTCACCACTTAGCATTTGTGTTCACTATGATTCATTCATTCATTTGCTTTTTTGTTCATTCATTCATGCTGCATGTGCTGCACCATGACTGACCACCCTGTCCGAGGATATGGAAGTAGGTATTCAATTGGCAAAAAAGTTCATTTGGTTTTTCTTCCATAAGATGGCTCTAGTAATGCTTAGCTGTCTTTAACATCATCCAAAGCAATTTTGTTAGATTGTATTGTGACAGCTGTCATATCAGCACACACTTAAAAAAAACTTATCAAAATTGGTAAATTTTTGCATGGTCATTTTAATATTGAAGATGGAAGAAAATATGCAACATTATTGGCATACTATGCTTTATTATTTCAAGAAAGGTAAAAATGCAACTGAAACACACAAAAAAAGATTTGTACAGTGTATGGAGAAGGTGCTGTGACTGATTGAACGTGTCAAAGGTGATTTGTGAAGTTTTGTGCTAGAGATTTCTCACTGGACAATGCTCCATGGTTGGGTAGACCAGTTGAAGTTGATAGCAATCAAAGCAAGACACGAAGTGAGAACAATCAATGTTATACCATGTGGGAGAGAGCTGACATACTCAAAATATCCAAACCAATAAAGTTATCAGTGAAAATGAAAAATGTCTTTTATTTTATGGGAAAAACTAAACAAAATTTTTGACCAACCCAATTATTTCAGTCCTCAAGGAGGTCAAAGTTTCAAGACAGGGTGATCAATGTTTTAATAGCAGGCTGCTCAGAGTTGCTGCAGGAGCACACTTTGCCCTGCCCAGAATGGGAGGAGGTCAGGAGGATTCTCCAGAGGAGGGGACATGTGAGCTGAATCCTGAAGGAGGAGTTGAAGGGTGGGCAAGGGCATCACAGGCAGAGCAGACATTGTGCATTCTATAACCTATGTTTTTTGGGCAACTGTTATGTTTCAGGCACTCTTCTTAGTGCTGGGGATACAGTGAAGAGGACAAAGTCCCTGCCTTCCTGGAGCTTACATTCTAACAGAAATGCAAAAGCAGGAATATGCGAGAGACCAGAACTATAGTTCAGAGGACTATAGATAGAACATAGGGTGCAGATAGTAAAAATAATAATAGTAGTAGTAATAATATTAGCAGCTTGTATTTGTTGAGCCTTTACTATGTTCTTTTGACTATGCTTTAATCATACTAACTCTATGGAGTAAGAGGCATTATTAACTATCATTAACCAGGTAGAGAAACTGTGACTTAACAAATGTTAAATAAGTTACCCAGGGTCATGCCTGGTAAGTGGTAAAGTCAGGATTCTGAGTGAGATTCTGAGAAGGCAGGTTCTAGATCACACAGTGCCTTGTAGGGCATGCTAGGGATTTTGGAGTTTTTCTGGAGATAATAAGAAGCCATTAAGTGGTGTTACACAACTGGTGCCACTAGCAGAGAAGGTGAGCTAGAGAGAAGGAAAACTAGGGATAAAGGGGCCAGTTTGTAGGGTATGGAATTAATACAGATGAGAGATTACAGGAATCTAATTTCAGTTGGAAGGTAGTATCCTATCACCCTGAGGCTCTCAGTGTTGAGTACTCTATATCTTGGAAACAACTGCATCCCATTTTCATTATGACAATTCTAGAAGATTCTTCCTTTATGTCTCAAGGTCTCAGACATACCCGAGAACTGAGGCACAATATGAGGAAGATTTTTTCCAAGTCTAGCACCAATGGGCATTGCACATCTATCCTAGGACATTTGCCACCTGGTGTCTATGATAGACCTAATTAAGAACCTCAAGCAGAGCCTGGATATGTAACCAGCTACTAATCACTAGCAATGGCTTGTGACATACCGTATTTTTAGGACCATAAGATACACCTAGGTTTTAGAGGAGGAAAATAGGAAAGTAATTTTTGAAGCAAAAAATGTGGTAAAATATTATAACCTGTGACCCTGCTCCACTGCCATCCCCCCTCCCCCCACAGCAAGCTATGTAAGCTACATTCAGACTATAAGATGCACCCCCATTTTACTCCCAAATTGGGGAGGCATATCTTATAGTCAGAAAAAATACAGTATTAGTTCTAAGTGTGGTGATCAGAAAATACCCATCTATGACCACCACAGTAATTAAAAGTACCTGGATAAGTTTTTGGAGCCAGGAAACAACAACAGAATGTTATTTTAGGAAGAAAACCTATTTAAAGATTGGAAGGATTTAGATTTGGAGAGAGGGGGACAAAAAAAATAGTTGTGCCTCACCTAAAAGGAGGGCCCCTCAGGCACCCATGGGTGGGTAGCTCCATCATTCTGCTTATTCCAGTGAGTTATGATTCACTTCCTAGGAGAACTGACTAGAAGCTGTGGCTGAAATGGATAGGTGCATTTATTGAAACAAAACCAGTAACCTCAGCTCTTCCCTTTGTGTAGACTTGAAAACGAATGGGTGGCAGACAATGTCCTGGCTGTGATAAGAGATGTCCTCAACAGCTACCCCTTTGACTTCAGGGGTGCCAGAATCATCTCTGGTGGAGAGGAAGGTGCCTATGGCTGGATTACTGTCAACTATCTGCTGGGAAAATTCACTAAGGTGATTGATTATCTTACAGCACCCCTGGAGTGGCTCCCTTGGAGCCAATGCCATTGCTATCTCAGGCAGTACTTGGTTTGCTAGCCAGAGTGAGTGATGGATAAGTGAACAAATTAATTTCCCCCCACATTTGCAAGGATCATCAGAGGCATAACTCTCTTAAAAGAACTTTTACTATTGGAGAATAAGGAAGCCATGTCTTCATTTTAGAGAGACATAAAAAAATCTATCATTAAAAATTAGAATAGCTAATATTTGCCTAGTGCTATGTGTCTTGTGCTATACTAAGCATTTTCCATGTATTGTATAATTTAGTCTTCAGAACAACCATATGAGGTGTTTTCTCATTTTAGAGTCCCAAATTGAGGCCTAGAGAAGGTTAATTATTCTACTCAAGGTTACATGGCTAATGAGCAAATGAATGAGGATCTGAACTTGAGTTTTCCAGCCCCAAATCCTGTATTCATCAACACTGTACAGCTTCTATATGGCTGCAGTCTGAGCTCTGTGTTTGAGGCCCCTCTTTTCTTCCTGTTGATCTGATGTGGATTCAGGAACCTCTAGTGAGCTTTGTGTCACCCTCAAGACTCTGCTCCTTCACATTAGGAGGTTCCTGAGTCCAAGAAACAGTTTAAGACACAAGGTGTCCAGAGACTTCTACCTGGACAGTGTACTCACCAGTAACTGTACTCTCTTTCAGAAACTGAGGTGGCTCAACCTGATATCATATGGCAATGAGAGTCAGGAAACTTATGGAGCTTTAGACCTGGGGGGAGCCTCTACGCAAATCACTTTTGTGCCCCAAAACCAGGCAACTGAGTCTCCACAAAATGCTCTGTACTTTCGTCTGTATGGCAAGGACTACAATGTATACACACACAGTTTCTTGTGCTACGGAAAGGATCAAGCACTCCTGCAGAAAATAGCCAAGGACATTCAGGCAAGTATAACTGAATCCAGACCCACCCTGCACACATCTGGGCCACCAGCACCCACATCCTGTTGTTTTCTTTCTACTTTAGTAATTGACCTGAAGTTGGTTACTGTACTTTCCAAACTTTTTCAGGCAGCATATCTAAGTACATCTGGTAGACCCTTATGAATTGTTCTCTCCAGACATCACCCGCTATATTTGTTTACTGCACTATCTCCAAGGACACAACTCAGATCCTTTCTTGGGAAATAATTTCTCTTGGGGTTGACAATGAAAATTACATGCAAGGGTATTGTTACAGGGAAGGGTGTGTGCAATTTATAACCTCTTTACCACTTCTAATCTCCATCTCCTACAAACTGCAGAAAACAGGGTTGTTGAAAACAACCTGGAGAGGAGGAGAGAAAAAAAGGCTGCAGGGAATACACCAAGTTTGTGGATCAATACTTCAAATCTTGTCCCTAGATGCTTTCTGCATTTTGAAAGCAAGAAAGGTTAAACATACTTGCAATTATGTGAGTATCAGGCACACCCTGATAAACAAACGCAGAGCAAGGATGTCATATCCAGCTGTTTCTTGTCTCCACTAAAAGAACAACCAGTTCTCTGCTCTCCTTCAAAGCTCACCCTCTGGTTCTCAGAAGCACTATCCATACGATGACTTCCACTGGAGTGGGGGCTACTGAGAGAGATGCCTGCTGAGCACCAAGGCTCCATTAAGCCTCTAAGCTATAGCAGTCCCTTTTCTTCACTTGGACATACTGGGTTGTGGGTTGAAAACAGTTTTGATATTGGTTTAAATATTCTAAAGCACTTCCAGCTCTTGGAGCTTCTGACTTTTAGCTTGGAGGTGGGGGGGGGGGCATAGATCCAACTCCTGCAGAACTACTTCAGGCTCAGAATTTTGAGAATCTTTCTGGTTTTTTGTGAATCTGCTTCTAAACAGGTGATTAGAACTAACCACTAGGAAACATTCCGAACCAATGGCATTTCTGGGCCCAGCTTGAGCTGTATTAGCTTTCTATGACTGGAGAAAGTTTATTTATATCTGATACCATTTCTAGTGCCTGTTATACAAATCTGACTATTCCCAAGGCTGAAAAAGGCAGGACGGAGGTATACTGATGCCAATGCTGAGTGCTGGGAGGTTGTACAATTCTGACACATTAATGAAGTCAGGCTGGTGCTTTTGTACCCAAAGCATTTTCACATGACCCTTTCAAGTGATTTTTCCATGCAGGCTACAAATAGAACCATCCAGGACCCATGTTTCAACAATGGATATAGCAGGGTAATGAATGTAAATGACCTTTACAACAGCACCTGCACCTGGGAATTTAAGAAGCCTCTTCCATTCAATCAATTAGAAATCCTGGGCACTGGAAACTTTGAAGAATGCCAGAAAAGTGTCATTGCACTCTTCAACACCAGTCAATGCCCTTACTCCAACTGTGCCTTCAATGAGATTTTCTTGCCGCAACTTCAAGGACAATTTGGGGTAAGTTTGTGAAATGATAAGGTATATTGGTTAGGGTGGTTTTTGGTTGCAAGTTATAAATATGTGCCTACAAAGAGTTTAACTAATAGGATTTATTTTTCTCTCATATAATGATAAACCTTGAGGTAGATAATTTAGGGTTAATTATTTGGCTTAATAATATAAGGACAGAAGATCTGCTTTTCCAATGTCTTTTTGTGGTGCTAAGATGGCAGCTATTGCTCTCAGTATTATGTCTTCACATGCAAAGCCAAAGCAGGCAAGAAGGAAAGTTTCTCTTGCATACATCTTCAATTTTGCAAAAGTGCCAACAAATATCTTTACAGATACCATTGGCTAGAATTTAGTGAAATGTACACCTCTAAACCAATCTAAGATAAAGGGGGATGTATTACCATGGTTGATTTAGACTAATCATTGTTCATCCTCTGGAAGTGGAGAGACTTCCCTGAGAACATTGCTTTCTCCTACCTGAGTAAAATCAGGAATCTGTAAGTGAGAAGAAGGAGGCTGGCTGTTTGGCAGGAACCCATTAGGATCTGTCATAGGTACTTTCTCAGATATCAGAAAAGGAGAAGCAGCAGTTAGATGTCTTAGCTAAGACTTTCCTCTATGAAGACATTTAGGAAGTAGAAATTGAGAAAACCCCAAGGGAACACTGAAGATAGATTAATTTTCATGATACTTTGAAGAGTTGCAGGGCTATTTGAATCCCAACTCCAAATTCCTTTTCTTAATTGCTCCAAAATAAGATAAAATGTTTGAGCAGAGGTAGAACAGGTGCCCCTTGATCTATTCATTATTCAAATTTCATATTCTTGTTCTGGAGACCAAGTATTAGTGTAATCATAGTATAGTAGCATATTGCAAAATTAGCTACCATCAGTCAAGTGCCAGTTATTGACTAAGCACTATATATGCATTATCTCACTTAATCACTTAAGACATTCAAAGAATCAAGGGCTTTTGCCTGCTTTCACCCTTTTTCTCCCTTTTTCAGAAAACAGATCAGCATGAGAGGAGGAAGTTTTAACTCTCCTCCAGGACTCTGGCAGGAGAATTTCTCCCCAGGTCTCTGGGCCCAGCCTAATGTCACAGAAAGAGCTCCTTGGACACAGCACAGGCCCTATAGCAATCACACCTGGTTTTAATCCTGGCTTTGCCACTTGTGAACTCTGTGAGCTCTTCATCCTTTGGTCTCTGGGAAAACAACAATGGGCAAGGTCATCTGCGCTTACCTTAACCATGGCCCAAACCACAGTTCCCCCTCCTCTCAAGGTTTCTGAGGGAAATACATAACAGAACAATGAGTGGAAGAATAAAACTTGGTTTTTAATTGGCTCCAAACCCAAATTCAGAACAAACTAGAACCTCACTTGGTTGCCTTATAGCTGAGCTAGCACAGGCTGCCCATGTTGGTTTTTTTTTAGGGCAAGGTCCTTGCCTTGAATCCAACTACTAGAAGAGAGGATGGTGCCATGAATGGGAGGGAGGTGGCTAGGGATGCTGGGGACCTCCCATTCCATTCCAGTCACTGCTAGGAAGTACATATGAAGAAAAAGGAATCTACTCTTGTGTGTTGACTTTTTAATTTTTCAGAAAGCTTTGAGCCCTGGGAAACATGCAACCGATTCTTGCCTTCAAGCTTAAATGCTTCCTCCTGGGGCGGGTGTTGGGGAGGAATGGTGGTGGTGGTTGCAGCAGAATTTCCTGCTGTTGAATGTGATGTCTCCAACCAAGGTAGGAAGAGGTGAAATTGAAAAAGGGTGGAAGAGCCTTGAATGTCCTCTGGAGGCTTTTCTGTTTTGTCCCTTAGTCTCTAGTTGAAACCGTCCTCACAGCCTTCTGAACCTCAATTTGGCAATATCTGTAGATTGCCTTCCTCTGAATAGGGCTTATCTTCTCTGAATATAGCCCTTAGGGTGAGTACTCTACCTATTCCTGTTTTGGCAGGGTTGTTTTTTTTTTTTTCTGGAATTTTTTTTTGGTGCCCTTTGTGATTTCTCCCTAAATCCTAAAGATTCTTAAAATCTGTTTTCTCCTTTATAAAATGAAGACAGAGATATCTTATCTCATCGCTGCTGTGAGTGATAAGCCAGACAAACAGAAGTGAACTGATGAATGTCTTACAACCAACTCTCTGGAGATGGAGGGGCTAATTTAAAGAATTTGCCAATTTTCATGGTGTAAATATTCCCACCATGGCCTATTTTAAATTATCAACCTGACATCAGCTGACTCAAAAAACTCCTGAAATTTTTAACAATTAGCTCTCATGAATGAGTAAGAGCCAGCTCCAGTATATCCCTGCAAAGAACAAAAAGTTAACATGCCATAGCACCAGGTGGAGTTAGTTCTTTCTCCAAACAGACCTCATTCTAGGCCTTCACTCCTGCAGATAGTTACCACTGTGAAGTCCTGCATCTTGAGGCATAATTATTAGCAATACAAAAATGTAATTGTATTTTAATTATTTCCAAAACCAGTTAGCCTGGGTTCTCTCAAATCACAGAGACTTTTCAGTTTGGTAATTTTTGTCACAATTGCATTTAGCACTGATGATCTAATTCTTAAATTGTAAATTGAGTCCAATTTGTAAGCAAATAAAAAATATCAAAAAGGAAGAAGGAACATCTGTAGAGAATTATTTATGTGGTGATTTAGGAATTTTCAGAAAGATTACATTGTACCATTTATATAAACAAAAAAGGGTATAAACAAATTCAGTAGGGAACTGGAATTGAAGGACATTAAAATATTTGTTTGTTTGTTTACATATGTATGTATTTGTGTGTGTATATTTAGCTCTGAGTTTCATAGTAGCCAAGGGGAAAAATAAGACATAATCAGATACGTAATTTTCATTATATCCAACATACCCAGTCCTAGGCCAAAGCAGAGTTATTCCAAAATTGAATCCCAAGGATATTTTATAAAGGATTTTGCTAGACAATGTCTTTGATCATACTCTTTAATAGCAATTTTAAATTTTTTATAGTAACTTTAACCCAGAGGCATAATATTAAAAAGCTAACTTAGTGATGGCAATTTTGTCATGGACTGAGGCAATATAGATTTTTGATTCTTATCTTGATGGAAGAATTGAGTAGTTGGAAGAGGGGATTGACATATGTTCTTCAAATAATCTTCCACAAATTTTGATTATCTAAGCTAGCAAATGAAAGATGAGGAGCTGACTTTTTGAGGCAATGTTCTCTGATGATGTCCTAGAGTGTTTCTGTTCTGAGTTGCTGCCTAAATATGGACCCACAGGTTTTAGAAACCAATCAAGTAAAAGTTTACAAAGTAAGGTTAACTCCTACTGTGGAAATTAGGGAGCTAATCACAGAGTTTGATCTCAATGGGAGGGCATCCCACCTATACCTAAAGGCAAAGTCAGGAATTCCTAAAGCCAAGTCAGCATTTCCCTCCAGAGTTGCCCTGGGGCCCATTCTGGAAAAGGAACATCTGACAGATTGAATCTCGAAAGCCTTACCCCAAGAGTAGGATCAGGATTGTTTTTTTCTTAAAAAACATTTAAAGAGTCACCTCCCATAGCGACAGGATAAAACTTGAACCATCTGATTTTGAGCCGTGTATCTTGCTTGGGTACTGAAAGAAGAAGATGGTTTTGTCATTCAATTTAACTATTGGGATTAAAAATGGAAGCATTATGAGTAAGATTAAGGGTTTTTTTTTGCATTATATAATATGTATAAATCAAGGGGAAAAATTCACCCTAAACTCTACCACTCCATTCCATTAACACTTTATTTTTCTGGGTTGAATTCCAATGCATGTTGGTATAACCAATATTCCACTCTAGAAGAGACTTTTCTAAGGGTTTTAAGAGGCCCTCTTAGATAGTAAACCCAATAAAGTGAATTTCTGAAGAACATATACAGACAGGAAAACTACCATCTAGGCCCTAACACAAGGAAGACTTTCAAAAAAGATAGACAGGTAGATAGAGTGAAAAAAGTGAATATAATATGAATAAACTAGTCCTGGAGTTGGGGAGGAGAAATACATGGCCTTATTCTGGAGCATAGCTGTTTAAAAAAGAAAGACTAATAGATACTTTCCCAGTTCAGACAGCAGGGTTTACACTTGAATCTCATTCTAAGTCTTGGTTTCTGCTGTGCTACCAAGAGAAATGTGTGTGTATGTATGTGTGTGCATGTGTTACAGGGTGCAGCCAAGAGGGGGGACCCCAAATGGGCATTTGAAATGGGGTCCAGAACTTAAGGTGTCCAGGAGATTTTAAGCTGTCTCCATCCCCCCACCCAGGGTGTGGGTTGGGGGAAGGGACAAATGGAGCAAGGCCATTGAGAGCTGTTTTGCATAGCAACAGCCTTGCAGCTACCCTCTGGTGTGGTCATTTAACATATCTATAGCCTTTGGCTGGTTGCATAGATATGTTAAATAGCTGTGATCATCTCTGAGCCAGGGGAATGGAAGTAACTTCCCCACCAAGACGTGACTGGGGGCAGATCCCCCAAGCTACAGCGCCTGCGTGGGAGCTCAGAGAAGATTGGCTCCAGGACATGGGGCCACACCTGCCCAGACTCAAGATGGCAGCCCAGTAAAGCTGGAAGGATATGAATTCTGGCATGTGAAGCCGAGTGTGGGAGGAGTCGGAAATGAGGCTGCAGAGGAAGATTGGCCGTGGGGATTTAAAACCCAGACTTGGCAGCCATTGATGGAGAGAACCATGGTGCTTTAGGAAGGAGAACCATGCTGCCTTGAGAAGGAGAACCATGCGCAGCCCTGAGAAGGAGAGCCATGCGCAGCACTGAGGAGGTGAACCATGTGCAGCCTTGAGAGAGAGAACCAGGCAGCTTTAGCAGAATAGAGAGAACCATGCGCAGCCCTGAGGAGGAGAGAACTATGCGTCTTTAACAGAGTGGAGAACCATGTGGCTGTGGAGGTGCAGAGAGGATCACGGCCATTGAAAAGAGAACCATGCGTAGCCCTGAGAAGGAGAGCTATGCACAGCCCTGAGAAGGAGAGCCATGCGCAGCCCTGAGAAGGAGAGCCATGCGCAGCCCTGAGAAGGAGAACCGTGCTGCTTTAGGAGAGAGAACCACGCGGCTTTAGCAGAGTGGAGACTCCCGCATCCCAGAGAGGGAGAACCATGCGGCCTTGAGAGTGGAGACTCCCGTGGCCCTGGGAGAGAGGACCACGTGCCTGTGCCAGAGTGGGGACCCCCGCAGCTTTAGAAGGGGGAACCACCACCTGGTTTTAGCAGAGATCCTGGCGACTCAGCCGAGGGTGCCGGGAACCCAGGGAGGTCTCCCAGTCAAGATGGAAGACTAACTAAGAACCAGAGGACTGCCTGAGCCATGGACTTCTATTTCCTTTCCTGAGATACGGTACTCTGGACTGGGCAAAGGAGGAAGGAAGGAAGGACTGTGACTGTGTTTGTGGGTGTTTTGGGGGACTTTGGGATTTTTGATAAAGACATTAGATCACTACTTTAAGTTAGTATAGCATTAAATAAACATTTCCTTTCCTTTTCACGAATCTCTGGCATTGAGAGGTGTCTTTCCTCTGGCAGCAGACATAACGGACCCGGGGCCTTCTTTCAATAACAGTATATCGTCTCAGGCCCCCCCCCTTGTTGTGTTCTGTAACACATGTAGAAAAGCAACATGATTATCTTAGAAATTTTTAAAAAATATAGAGGACAGGGTTATAACTTCAATTTTGATTCAGGTGTTTATAATAGGAGGCCATGTTCATTTTATTTTCGATTTTTTATATAATAGTATTGCATAATTGTATACTGCTTAATTGATTCTATTTTAAGAGAGAACTCTAAATCACAACCTGCAAAGTCAAGATGACAGCTAAAAGCAAAATATTGAGGCTGTCAAGACCAGTCATTCTTTTCGTGTGTGTGGTAAAATACTCATTTACATAATAGAAAAGTACCATTTCAACTACTTTTAGGTATAGAGTTCTATGAAATTAAGTACATTTACCTTATTGTGCAACCATCACCATCATCTATCTCCAGAACTTTTCCATCTTCCAAAACAGAAACTCCACCCATTAAACTAAGTACTAACTCCCTGTTCTTCTTTCCCCTCAGCCCCTGGCAACCACCATTCTACTTTCTGTTGCTATGGATTTGACTATTCCAGTTACCTCATATAAGTGGAATCATACAATATTTTGTCCTTTTATGACGGGCTTTTTCCACTTCACATAATGTCTTCAATAAACTGTTCATTCTTAACTCTTTAAGGGATCACCAGACTCTTTGAAGAATGTGATGAAAACTAAACGTCTTCTAAGCAGAAAAATGGACATATAAATGTATGCCAAAATCTTTGCATACAATTTTAAAGTTATCATTATCCCTTGAAGTGGTCCTATGAATTCCACATTAGAGCCCTTAATCTTAAAACAAAAAGTACATAAAAACTAGAGAGTAAAGGAGAACCATGAGCCTACACAGGGCAGTGCCTGGGAGTGAATGCCACACAAGTGTCAGAGGTCAAGTCTGTTTAGAAGTATGGAAAGCAAATACAGATACGTATGCCAGAGACAAACAGCCCTGCAACTGATGCTACTTCTGCCTCTGAACTGCTTCCTGCCAGGGCAGAGCCAACCTAATATCTAGTAATACAATTTAGAATGAGTAGTGAAGTTAAAATGGGGGGCTGGGGAACAAGTCAAGCATTTAGTTTGGAGCAGAACCTTGAGACTAGACTGTAATGCCTGTTCTTTCTATTATTACAATGCTTCATTTTATCTTTTTCCCCCCAGAGTACTATCAATATGTTTTTGATTGGGTCTTTGGAAAATAATTTAAGATACCCTTTTTCTTCCTTTATGGGAAAATTTGGCTTTAGATTAGCGTTCTGGATTTGTTTCCCTGGAAACCTGGTAAAGGTGGAATGTCAGTTACATTACCAGGCAGCAGTTCTCATGATAAAATGACCCCTGAAATAAGTTGCATCAGTTTTGGAAGGAATTAGAAATGAACTATACCTATTCTGTGGGTTTCTCTAATCTGCACAGAGGCTCTATAGAGAGGTGGGCAAATGTAGGTTTACAGTTGGTGTACCCAGCAGGTGGATATGTTGACGAGCCAATGGCATGGCTACTACAATCACCAGACCTCCCACCCCAGTGGACTTCTTGGGAGGTGTTGTCAAAGATAAAGCCTCTTCACGGAAACCACGTACTGTGGATATCTACATGATTCACTGCATAAGAGAGGCATGCCAAGAAACTGATGACAATAAAGAACTCTATGCCAAAGAGTATAGCAAGTAGACTACAAGAATGTGTAAATAATGAGGGCTGGCAATTTGAGCACTGAAGAGATTGTACCTAAGTGCACTGTGGCATTGTGACATTCTTTTGAGTTAATAAAGTTACTGTAAAAATCATAACTTGCATGTCTTTTTCCAAACAACTGTAAACTTCCTTTTGCCCACCCCTGTATATGTGGGCTTTGTTTTTATAGCACTTGTTACCATCCATCATACTACCTGTTATTTGTTGGAGTTCTGCTGCCTTCCACTAGAGGACAGGGATTTTCATCTGTTTTGGTCACTGCTTAGAATATAGTTGGTAATCAGTAAATATTGAACAAATGAATGAATGATATGCAGCCAAAAATCAAGAAAGAGGTGGAATGAGAAAAAAAGACTATTGATTTTGGCAGTTAGGAGGTTCCTGGTGATTTTAATGAGCACCGTTTCAGAAACCATGTCAGAGTGGACAAAAGGCACTCTGAGAGATTCTTTGAAGTTGGGGGAGCAGGGAGGGAGGTGGGTAATTGATATCATAAAAACAAGAAAAAACTTGGAGAGAGGATAGACTGCTGTACTTAAACCAACTCAATTAAACTGAACAGGAATGGATTGCATTTCTATGTAGGTTAAAACTGCATCAATTTGGCTGATGTGAATGTGTTTGTCTTTATAGTTGACTTGTCTGTTTTCCCATATGTCCTGAGGCTCTGGAAGGCAGAGATGGTATACTTTTTCACTTTTTCATTTGGGGGCCTGACAGAGCGCCTGGAATGTTGTGTATTCACAGGAAGAACACCGGTGTTTGGGATATTGTAGGGAGAAGACCAGCATGCACAGTTTGGCAGTGGGAAAGAGTAAAGTGTGTTCAGAGACCTGAAAGTAGTTTGGTGGGTTCCCATGTGGACGAGGCAGGATGCTTGCCTCTGGTATTCTCGAAGCTTTTTCCCAAGTTTAAAGATCATCTTTTAAAAAAATCTTTATATGCCTTTGAGATTTATGATCCATAAACTCATATTTCTATAGTACAGGAAAATGATGATGACTTTAGGAAGATTGAGGATGCAGGCATGGTTCAGGAGTTTGGAAAGAAAATACTTCCAGGCTTTGGAAGTAACGAATAACCCTGTTTAGATGGGCATATAAAGGACCACTACTGGGACTCATAGAAAATAGAACATACTTTAAGCTCTGGGGTAAAAAAAAAGTTATCTCGTACACCTGTAAAGGGATCCAACCTTATTGAAAGAGAATCTGACAAGATATGTATGGATATTTCAAATATGCTCACCTCCATTTTTAAAATTGAAATCTAGCATATCTGCAAAAATGCGCATATTTTAAGGCCAGAGTTTGATAGTTTTTAAGGGATACACCTATGAGCCCTTCATCTAGATGAAAGTACAGAACATTCCCAGCACCCTAAAAAGCTCCCTTGTCCACTCTCCCAGTTGATAACTATCCTCTCAAATGACAGCACTACTTCTACATCTATCACCATAGATTAGTGTTGCCAGTTTTTGCAAATGGTGTGTGTCCTTTTTTTTCTGACTTCTTTCACAGTATTATCTGAGATTTATCTATTTTGTTGCATGTAACAGTAGTTCATTCTTTCATTGCAATGTAGCATTCCTTTGCATGAATACACTGACATTTATCTAGCCCTTCTATAGTTAATGGACATTTGAGTTGTTTCCAATTTGGGGCTATTATGAACTGCTATATGAACATTTTCCTGTCTTTTAGAGTATATCTCCACTCATAAAATATATTTGCCTTCTCAGCAAACATTTTACCCCAAGAAAGTTATCCCAAGGCAAGAAAGAGTACAAAGATGCAAGTACACTATAACATATTTACAACAGTGAAATATTAGAAAGCCTAAATACTCATGAATATGTGATTGTTTAAGTAAGTTATGACATATCCATATATAGTACCCTTTTGTAGTCACTTAAATGGGCAAAACAAACTGCATAGGAACTTGCCCATGGCGTATTATTATCAAGTGAAACAAAGGATTATAAAACATTATGTCTAATATGATCACATTTATGTAAAATATATACATATATTTTGATATTTTACATATATATGCTGCAGGTATTAAACAGAAAATTATAAAGTGTATTTTTTCTAGGGGATGGTTAGATTAAGGAGAGACTTTCATTTTTTACTTGTAGTAATTCTATATAATAAACATGTTATCTATTTTGTTTTTGTTTTTGTTTTCAAGGATTTTATTTACTTATTTTTAGACAGAGGGGAAGGGAGGGAGAAAGAGAGGAAGAAAAATATCAATGTGTGGTTGCTTCTCATGTGCCCCCTACTGGGGACCTGGCCCACAACCCAGGCATGTGCCCTGACTGGGAATTGAACTGGAGACCTTTTGGTTCACAGGCTGGCACTCAATCCACTGAGCTACACCAGCCAGGGCCTTGTGTTACCTATTTTGATAGAAAAACAATGAAGAGGGCACCTTTTATATTTTCAGAAATGAATAAGAGCAGGATCCTGAGATGCTAAAGGGAGGCTTCTGAAAATTTTTGGGAGAAAATTTTCAAGAGCCCATGGCATGCAGAGCTTTGGGGGTAGGAGGTGGCACGGACCAGGAGACCCTGATGACTTGATTGCTGTGTATTGCACTGAAGGCTCAATGTTTCACTAAATTCACCTATAGAAAGTTTCTGTTTGTTCATATTTTTAAAATATTTTTTACTTATAAAGCAAATGGCAAGAGTAAGAGAATTTCTTAATTCTTCAGTGAGGAGGAACGCTGGTACAGTGTTTGTGGGAATGCAAAGTGGTGTAGCTACTATGGAAAACACTATGGAGGTTCCTCAGAAATTTAAAAAAAAAACTACCATATGATACAGCACTCTCACTTTGGGGTTTTTATCCAGAAGAATTGAAATTAGGACCTGGAAGAGATATCAGCACTCTAATGCATATTACAGCACAAGATGTGGAAATAACCTAAGAAGTCTACTGATGGATGAATGGATAAAGAAAATGTGGTATATACTTACAGTAGAATATTATTCAGCCTTAAAATGAAAAAAATCCTGTGATATGTGACGAATATGAGCCTTGAAGACATTATGCCAGGTAAATTACCAGTCACAAAAGGACAAATATAAAAGGACTCCACTTATATTAGGTTATCTAAAATAATCAGACTCATAGAATCAGAGAGTAGAAGGGTGGTTGCCAGGGGCTAGGGAGAGGAGGACATGGGAAATTGCTATTAACAGGCATGAAGTTTCCGTTATACATGATGAGTGAGTGCTAGAGATGTGCTGTATAACATCGTCCTAATAGTTCACAATGCTGTATCAGACACCTAAAATTTTTTAAAGGTTCTTGTGCTATAAAAATTTTAAAAGTAAAATAGAAAAATCTTCCCCTCTCTCCTGCTCCACAATCAGTTAACTCTTAACATACATAGTTTTAATAAATAAGAGGGAACTTCTCCTGGCATTAGCTGTGTACTACATAGCTATCCAGTCTCAGAATTAATCCAGTCTCTCAGTCAACAGAGATTCAGTGTCTCTTTAAATTAAAAAAAAATATTTTAGTTACCATTTACATTCAATATTATTTTGTATCAGTTTCTGGTGTATAGCACATGGTAAGGCAGTCATATACTTTACAAAGTGTTTCCCCCGATATTTCCAGTACCCATCTGGCACCATACATAGTTATTACAATATTACTGGCTATATTCCCTATGCTGTACTTTACATCCCCATGCCTATTTTGTAACTACCAATTTGTACTTCTTTTTAAAATCCTCACTCAAGGGTATGTTTATTGATTTTTAGAGAGAGAGGAAGAGAGACAGAGAGGGAGAAAGAGAAACATCAATTGATTGCCTCCTGTGTGCACCCCAACTGGGGATCAAACCCACAACCTAGGTATGTGCCCTGACAGGGAATAGAAACTGCAGTCTTTTGGTGTACAGAAGGATGCTCCAACCAACTGAGCCACCCGGCCAGGGCCCCATTTGTACTTTTTAATCCCTTCACCTTTTCCTCACCCAGACCCTCAATCCCCTTCCACTCTGGGAACCATGAGTCTATTCTCTGTATCAGTGAGTCTGTTTCAGTTTTGTTTGTTCATTTATTTTGTTCTTTAGAACCCACATGTAAGTGAAATCACATGGTATTTGTCTTCTGTGACTGACTTATTTCAGTTAGTATAATACTCTGTAGGCCCATCCATGCCATCACAAATGGTAAGATTTCATTCTTTTTATGATTGAGCAATATTCCATTGTATATATGTACCACCACTTTTTTTATCTACTCATCTACTGATGGGTATTGGGTTGCTTTAAAATTTGGGTATTGAAAATAATGCTGCATATGTTCTTTTGAATCAGTATTTTGGGTTTCTTTAGATAAGTGGTCAGAAGTGAAATCACTGGGTCATAAGGCAGTTCCACTTTTAATTTTCTGAGGAAACTCCATACTGCTTTCCAACAATGCATGAGGGTTCTTTTTTCTCTATATCTCCACCAACACTTGTTTGTTGATTTATTTATTATAGCCATCTAACAGGTGTGAGGTGATATTTGATTGTAGTTTGAATGTGCATTTCTCTAACGATTAGTGATGTTGAGCATCTTTTCATACATCTATTGGCTATCTGTATGTCCTCTTATGAGAAGTGTCTGTTCAGATCCTTTGCCCATTTTTTAATTGGATTATTTGTTTTTCTGGTGTTGAGTTGTATGAGTCCTTTGTACATTTTGGATTTAACCCCTTATTGAATCACTGGAAAATACCTTCTTCCATTTAGGGGTTATCTTTTCATTTTGTTGATGGTTTCCTTTTCTGTACAAAATATTTTATTTTGATGTAGTCCCATTTTTTAATTTTTTTCTTTTGTTTCCCTTGCCTGAGAAGATATATAAAAAATATTGTTGAACACCTGGCTGGCGTAGCTCTGTGGATTGAGCGCAGGCTGGGAACCAAAGTCTCCCAGGTTCGATTCCCAGCCAGGGTACATGCCTGGTTTGCAGGCCATAACCCCCAGCAACCGCACATTGATGTTTCTCTCTCTCTTTCTCTATCTCCCTCCCATCCCTCTCTAAAAATAAAATAAATAAAATCTTTAAAAAAATATATTGTTGAACAAAATGTCTGAGATTTTATTGCCTGTGTTTTATTCTAGGATTTTTATGGTTTTGAGTCTAATATATATCTTTAATCCATTTTGAGTTTATTCTTGTGTGTGGTATAAGAAGGTAGTCTAGTTTCATTTTTTTTGTATTTATCTGTCTAATTTTCCCACCACCATTTATTGAATAGACTGTCTTTAACCCATTGTATGTTCTTGCTTCCTTTGTCAAATATTAATTGACCATGTAGCCATGGGTTTATTTCTGGGCTCTCTATTGTGTTCCATTGATCTATGTGTCTGTTTTTATGCCAGTACCATGCTGTTTTGATTACTGTAGCCCTGTAGTATAGTTTGATATATCAGGTAGTATGATACCTCTAAGTTTGTTCTTTTTCAAGATTGCTGTGGCTGTTCAGGGTCTTTTGTAGTTCCACATACATTTTTAATTTATTTGTTGTAGTTCTATGAAAAATGCCATTGGTGTTTTGATAGGAATTGTGTTGAATCTATAGACTGCTTTGGGTGGTATCTCTTACATTCTAGGCAGTGCTCTAGGAACTAGAGGGAAAGCAGTTATGTGCCACTTGAACATTTATAGACTCTTCCATGTGCCAAGTGCCATGTCAGTGCTGTTGAGAATAAGACAGATATGGTCTTGCCATTCTAGATGCAGGTAGATAAGAGACTAGAAACACAATGAACAAAAGCAAATCAGACTGTGGTAATTGATGGGAAGAAAGAGATGGAGTCCTTTGAAAGGGAATAACAGAGGGTACTAGTCTAGATAGATGACTAGAAAATCTTTCTGAGGAAGAGGCATGGAAGTCAAGGGAATTCTAGCAGAGGGAATAGCAAGTATGCAATCCCAGAGAAAAAAAAACTTGGCAGAGATTGAAGGCCAAGGTGGCTGAGGTGTGGTGGGCAAGGTGGGAAAGAATATGAGATGCTATTAGCAAGGTGGGAAGGTTTAGAACATACCTGTCCTTGAGAGACTTGGTAGATTCTGGACTTTAGTCTAGGTATAATCAGGAATCACTGAAGGCTCTAGGCAGAGGAGTGATATTATCAAATTTGTTTCTAAAAGATTTCCATAACTGCCCTGTGCAGGATGGATTAGAATAGCACTAGAAAGCTAACATAGAGATCAAATAAGAGGCCATTGCAGTGTCCACATAAGAGATGATGGTATCTTGGGTTAAGATGGTAGAAAGAGGACCATACCAAGATCTTGTTCTGCAACCAGCATCTGATATTTAGAGTGTTGGAATTCCCAAGTTCCAGGGATGTGGAAACTGTCTTTCTAAGCTCCTACGGAGCTCCATTTCCCCAAAGGAATGAGCATACAAATTCAGAGGCTAAGTGTGCAGGAGAATTTATAGCAGCATTGCTCATAGGCAAAAATACTGGAATTGAGGGAATGCCCACCAGGAGGGGGTTGTTGAAAAATTATGATACATTTACACCATGGACTCTTATGTAGACTTTAGAGTGTCTCCAGGTGACTTGGGAGTGTTCCACAAAATATTGTTGAGTAAGAAAAACAAGATGCAGAATGTTTAACATTTCATATAAAAAGCAAATCCTTATATATGTATGTTTGTATATGATTATACAAGCAATTGAAGGAAAATGGAAGGCTTCATATTAAGTTGTTAATGTGGCTTCTGTTGGAACTAGAAATGGAGGAGAAAATCAAACCAAAAAAATGAAAAAGAAAACTTATTACAAAGGACAAATACATACACACTCATGTTTTTAAAATAAGATGTTATATATGTATAAGAATTTTTTTTAATGATGCAATTGTTAAGAAGCTGGCATTAGGCTTATTTTGGCTGGACTTGAAGCATAAGACCTACTGCAGCAGGAACTTGTCTGACAGAGGAGAGCTGTCCTGTTCTCTGAGTTAGAACTGAGCCCCCAGTAGGATCCCTGATAACTCCTGTTCTTTGCCCTCCTGTATTTTTGCCCATGAAAATTACATCAGAATGCACTTGGCTTGATTGAAAATCACATATCCTTTCAACAATCATTTCTAGTTTAGTAATTTTACAGAAGACAAAATATAATCCCTAATCTAGATACTTCTAGCACAGGGAAATCTCTTTACTCCCTTCCAATAATCTCAGTAGACTCTGTGGTTCAGCCCAGTGCCTAGCATACACAGCTTAGGGTGTTTGGTAAATAAGCAGATGGCATGCTTTTATGACCTACAAAATGATTTCCCCTGAAAATTGACATCCTTAGGGCAAGAAAGAGAAAAAGCACTAGAGCTGGGGTTTCAGTTGCCTCATCTAGCAAGCTCTGTTCAGTTAGTTTTTCCTCTCTAAAAACATACCATGGGTATAACAAAAGGAAGTTACAGGGTGGTATAAAGTGTGATAAAAATTAGATATATTATTAGAATGGAGGTAAAATCTAGTTTTTTCTATATCATATTTAATATTAGTTGTCTCTAAGTGATAAAATTTAGGTTATGTTAATCAAATGTCTCCTTTTTTACTCATTTGTACTTTTAACTTTTTCTATAGTTCTCATTTATGTTATAATAATGATTTTTAAACACCTTTCAGTTGTACCTAATTCATGATAGATCTGCAATAAATATTTGTTAAATAAAGATTGACTATTTAAAGAAAGCAGTACAAAAACACCTCATAATTGCTACTTGGATATAACTTTTAATACCCCAGTATAGAATTTTCCAGTTTTTATTTGATAAAAAATTTATATAAAACACATAGTTTTTTTGAAGGTGGGATTTTAGTAACCTCTTCCTCTTTTTTGTCTTCTCTTTTACCCATCTTTCTCCCTGACTCTCCCATTAACATTATTGAGAAAATTAGCTACCAGCTGGCTCAGAAATGCGTGTCAGAAGCAAAGTGATCCATCTTGCTAGGGTCTGAAGTATCAAAAATCCTGTGAATTGACTCAACAGAGATTTCCAGGCACCTTCACAAGGGGTACGACATCCTGGAGAGTCAGTGTCCCTATGTGCCGGACACTGCAAAACTCTGCATTTCTCTCTTGCAGGCATTTTCAGCATATTACTATGTGATGAAGTTTTTAAACCTTACATCAGAGGAAACCCTCTCTCAGGAAAAGATGATTGACACGATAAAAAATTTCTGCTCTCGGCCTTGGAAAGAGGTGAGTGACTACAGACAGCAGCTATTACCATTGTTCTGTGCCCTTAACAACACAGAGGATGTGAATCTGCCCTTCAAGTTGCACTAATTTGACCAAGATACGGTAAACATGTTAGGGAAGCTCAAATGGGGCAATCAGAAATGAGTTCATCGACATTTTCTTTGGTATTCAATGGCTTACGCAAAAAAGGTCTCATGTTCCTCACCTAATGCGAAGTCTGGCAGTAGGCAGCTGCTGGCTTGGGGTCAACAGCAGCTTGACTCTATCTCAGCCATTACTTCTGTTTTGTTGTTATGCCTATTTTTTCATGGACACAAGATCTAGCTTCAGGGATCACAGCCACGTTCAAGGTCAGAAGAAGGCTAGAACCAGATACATCTATTCCTTTTTACAGGAAGGCAAAAACAATCCCAGAAGCTCCTTAGCAGTTTCTCTTATATTTCATTGGCCAGGACTGGATGGGAGAACAGAGTGTACAGGATTTTAAGGTTGGCTGAGAGCCTCAGATCCATCATGAGCTGCTTTCTGGATCTGGGCATATTGTCACCCACTCCCCTCCCCAAACACCCAAATTAAAGTTTTATTAGCAAGAAAGATGGGCAATTCACAGAACCTTCCACAGACATCATTGTATTAAGACCCTTTCTCCACTTACAAGGTCCAAGATATCTCTTACTTACTCATAAATTTGAAACACAAATGTTTTTCTTATCTGGGGCACTGAGTCACTCAAGATTTGGTGCTATTTGATGCAAGTTTCCAAGAAAAAAAGAGCTATGGGGTCTACTCTCAGTTAAAAAGACAGATCATCTAGGCCCCTAGATTCTAGGAATAGCGCCTAGAATCTAGCACCTGTTTTAAATTGACACTGTTGCAAAAGTGAATGGTGCTTTCATTCTGAAAAAATGCAATTAATTAAAAATGGATGTGTTCTCATCAGCAATGACAAAGAGGGAAGGGAGGTTGTGCAAGATCCTGGAGGTTTGGAATTCTCCCTAAGTATTTTGAGTTAAAACAGGAAGGAAGGGTATTTAGAGCTTTTCTTTTTTTTTAACTTTTAAAAAAAGATTGTATTTATTTTTTTGAGAGAGGGGAAGAGAAGGAGAGAGGGAGAGAAGCATCTGTGGTTGCCTCTCCCATGTTCCCTACTGGGGACCTGGCCCACAACCCAAGCATGTGCCCTGACTGAGAATCGAACTGGTGACTCTTTGATTCACAGCTCACACTCAATCAATCCACTGAGCTACACCAGCCAGGGCTCTTTTTTTCTTTTTAATTTTTTAATGTATTGATTGATTTTGAGAGAGAGGGAGACAGAGAAACATCAGTTGGTTGTCCCACTCATTTATGCATTCACTTGTTGCTTCTTGTATGTGCCCTAACCAGGGATAGAATGCACAACCTTGGTATATCAGGGACAACGCTCCAACCAACTGAGCTACCCCACCAGGACTCAGAACTTTTCCAAAGAGCTGCTCAAATATGGCCTAGCACCTTACAGTTTGCAAAACACTTAGGGGAAGCATTTTGCAATTGGTGGTGATCTGTGGAGGAAGATGAACATCTTGGAGTTGAGGAAACTTGACATCAGGTGTATGTATGGCTGCCAAGGAGGTAGATTGAGGCTGCACTTTGAAAAAAACTTACTTCTTGTTCAGAGTGAAAACTCATGCCAGGTTTTCTCTCTTTACCCTCATCTACTTCCTATTTCATCAGATTACATTAAGTTGGGAATCTTACAGTATGTGGACCTGTAGGTCTGCTCAGGTAAGTCACGTGAGGAATTGCTCAGGAGCTGAGACCCTGGAAGCAAGGTCAGAAAGGCCTGCATTTGGAAGAAATTCTGAAACATTTGGTGGGGCAGGGATATGGGAATATGGGGTGGATGGGGAATGGAGCTGTAGGTGAGACCCAGACCCTCACCAGAACCTAGAATGTTGAGATGGGTTTTATTGACCCGTGTTCATTTTTTTCTAACCGCACTGTTCATTTGTATGGAGAGAACAGTTTGGGGGTATTTTTTTTTGTCAAATGTTATGTTATAGGCTAACTCTTTTCTTCTTTTCTTGCTATCCTCAACATGAGGAAGAACTGCTATCTCAGTGTGACTTTAGTCTGGGAATGAACCTTCTAAACACCTTTGCCAGACAGAGAGCTAACAATTGTTAAGCATATCTTATGTGCCAAAAAGTGGACTAGATGCTTTATACCTACTGTAATAGTGCTGCCTATCCCTGCTTTGGCAGGGGAAATAAAACACAAAGGAGGGTGAATTCTCATCCCATTTGGAGAGCACATAGTTTTGAATCCATAAGCATTAACATGATCAATTCTGGGGTGTAAAAGGTGAAGGGATTAGAAATACAAATTGTCTTAACGTAAAGTACAGCATGGTAATACAGTCAAAAATATTATAATTAAGTATAGGGTCAGTACTTGATTTATTGGGGTGATCACTTTGTACATTACATAGATGTCTAATCACTATGTTGTATACCTGAAACTAATACAGTATTCTGTGTCAACTGGAATTGGAAAAAAAACACAATCAAGTCTGGATTGATGTACCAGGTAGATGCCTTTGGCTTCTACATTGTTGGCTAATATCATAAATAATCCTCAACAGGCTAGACTGCATAGCCAATGTACAGTTTCCCAGAAGGAGGAGGGGCATAGGAATGTTGAAGAGTTCAAGGAAATTAGGCCAAAATGGCATTCCCCCAAGGGATAGGCAAGCCTTCAAGAACCTATGGGGTTGTTGGCAGTGGATTCTTGAAATTTGTATCCCTTAGGGGTTTTTTGTTTGACACACCTGCCAAGACTACATCAAATGAGAGAGGAGGTCTTTTGGCAAAGGAAAACCAGAGTGCAGAAAGAAAGGGGTAGGGACCTAGTCAGGCAAAGTCAACTGATGTCACACCAAGGTCTCAGGAGAACATCCTATACAAAGGAGGTGATCAAAGAGTAATTTCAAGGACTGTGATAAAAAGTTTCCAAGCTGGGTCATTTGAAGAATTCCATCAGAGCAGGACAATTCAGGCTAGTTGTGGGATTAGTTTTCCAGAGATTGAGGGCTGGCAGGAGCCAAGTGAGAGACTTCAGCTAGCAGTTAAAGGTTAGAGATGGGGTGACATCTTGCCTTGTAAGGGAAGAGAAATCTGGGCAAACGGGGGGTAGGCAGGTAACCAGGAAGCCCTACATATGAAACATCTGGCATAACTCCTAGTACATGCTTAACAAATGCTAGCTCTCTCACGTCCTAAGGTGTACAGGAGGGAATGCCTATCTCAAGGGCTGAGGAATAGGGCAGTAGAAAGAACTCTGAGCTGAACTAGAGATGTCCTGGCCTGTTGATCTTGAGGGGAGAAGAGGAGCAGAGCCAGCTGTGGGCATCTGGCATATATTCACAACTAGGCAAAGTAAAGGCAAGGGTTGGCAGGTAGCTATTAATTCCTTCATTCAGGAGCAGGGTAAACACATGAAGGACCCAAAAAGACCCCTTTGCATGACTTACATGTAAAAAAAAAAAGTAAGGACAGAGAATAGAAGGTGAGATGTTGGTAATTTTAGCAATCCTAAGCAAAATGCTTCCTAAACCGTGTTCCAGAGCTGTTTCTCAAACTTGACTATATATGTGATTACACTTTTGTGTTGGCTGTTCTGCATGAGGACTACCAAGCTCCTATGGGATGCTGATGCTGCTAGTTTAGGGATTAAATTGAGTGGCTCTTTATGACACTATTTCCTTAAGATGCTTATAGAGGCTCTGAACCAAAAACTCTGGTCAAGAGCATATAGGAAACTGATTGTACAAAAATGGGTTTCTTTCGTGTAAAAGTTTTCACACCTTTAACATGCTAATCTGTGAAACTCAAGTTTCACCAGGGATGAAAGTTTCTGACCTACTAGATAATAGAAATTACTTTTTTCCTGGAGCACTTATTACCATCTCATAGAATCTTAGAGGAGAAGTTCCCTAAACATATTCTGTAAGCCCTGGCACCCACTGAAGGAGCACAGCACCATTCCCAAAACCTGCTGGAGAGGTGAACTTTCAGGTCCATGTGAGCTGGGGCTTCCCCATCTCTTGATCAACTGAAAAAGAGATCTTGGAGAGTTGCCCATTATACAAGTATGATATTTCCCTCACTATTTTCAGCTGAAGATGAATTTTGGTGATGTGAAGGAGAAGTACCTGAGTGAATACTGCTTTTCCGGAACTTACATCATCTCTCTTCTTCAGGAGGGCTATCATTTCACACCTGATAACTGGAAGACTATTCATTTCATGGGCCAGGTACTTATTGGGTTGCGGGGAGGTTGGGTTGTTGTGATTGAAGCAGCTTTGGGCTTGAAAGAGGCAGGAGTCAACCTGATTTAAGTTTTGGCCTGATGTCCTATTTTACCACTTCACCTCTAACCCACACTGGCATTTTGTGCCAAACCCTTCTGGGTTTGTTGACCATCCAGTTGTAGATATCTTATCTAAGGAGAGCTTCCTGCATTCTCAGACTCTCCTTTATGCTTACATAACAGTGACGAATTCCTCATAAAACAAAAAAAGTGAGAAGTTACAGTAATGTTACGGTATTTTAGGAGCCACAGTGATTCTGTGTGCTAACTTCAACTTCCATCCTGAAGACCCCTTCCATGAATCAGGAAAGGATGATCATGGTTTCTCATAAGGGGTGAAGGCTTTGTTGGTTGTACCTTTAAGGTTGACCAATCTGAAAACTCAGTGTGGAGAAAGCAATGAGTGGCTGTGAATGAAGGTCTTTGCTTAGAGAAGCCAGGCTCAGCAGGAGCCTTAAAGGGGAAACCTCACTTCTATGCTTTATCATAGCGCCACCTGCAGGTATCTAAACAAAGAGAAACATTTACACCTGCAGCAAGGCTCATGTACAGGCAACTCATACTTGAAAAATATCAAGAACAGTATTTCTCTACATTTTATGCCTATACCCAATAATGGCAAAAAGTCTACCCCTTTTTTAAATTTGGTGATTTCAAGCAAAAAGAAAACAATTGAGGTAGGGGACTTGTAGCAGCCTTGGATAATTCAAATGCAAATCTTTCCTTGTTTTAATATCCCAATCTTCCTTCTGTCCCATCAGAGTTTATTTTGTCTGTTTGAAGGACATATCTATATCAAATTTACAAGTGATTTATTTATTTTTAAAAAGATTTTACTTATTTATTTTTAGAGAGGGAAGGGAGGGAGATAGAGAGAAATATCAATGTGCAATTGCTGGGGGTCATGGCCTGCAACCCAGGCATGTACCCTGACTGGGAATCAAACCCGCGACACTTTGGTTCGCAGCCCGCACTCAATCCACTGAGCTACACCAGCCAGGGCTACAAGTGATTTATATTACTTGAACTCCAATGAATAATCCAGTATTTCTAAACCCTGGATGATAACTCTAGTCCTGGAGCTTTCCTTGACATACCACAGTCAGATAAGGTTCTTCTCCTCCATAAAAGGAAATAGGCTTTTTAGAGATTAATTCCAGTATTGGTAATGGGTTAAGAGAGAGGAAGATTTCCATATGGTATTGGTTGGAAGGTAAATTGGCACAAACTTTGGGGAGACTGTATTAGCAATATATGCTAAGAGCTCTAAAATATGCACTTTACTCTATCCACTTACTCCATTTCTGGGATTTCTAAATAATGGATAAGGTGAATAAAAATGACATAAGGCAGTTCATGCCAGTGATGATGTTATTGAAATCCCTTAAAAAAACATGGGATATTGCTTACAAAGTATTGTTAAGTGAGTGATTCTACATACAATTTAATTCCATTTTTTGTTAAGAAAAAAAAATTCACAGAGAGGACTGGAAGGATATATCACAAAATAATAGCAGCAACTTCTGAGTGTTGATGTATAGGTGGTTTTCTTTTTTTAGGATTATCTATACTTTGTAACTTTTCTACCATGACCATGTATAACTCATGTAATAAAAGTATTTCCAAAATTATTTATTATTCATAAATGGTAAGGCAACTTGAAAATGTTTCTAGGAACAAGGCAGGGTCAGAGCATATTTTAATCATTTAATAAGAACGCTTTCTCATGCATATGCTGTCTTCCAACTGCCATAAAGACTAAATTTGCTGGGATTCTCCAATTTTCACTAGTTGAATCGTAAAGAAGTCCTGGTTTTATATGGATGAGATTCCAGCCCTCACAAAGATCATTATGCCTAATGCTTTGCCTGCTTTCTGTCACCTCCCACCTCCCTTCCCCACCCTGACCCCCAACATTCACACACACAACGAAAGAGGAATGCAATTCTCCAAAAGCCTAAGTTCTCTTTAAATTCCGTGGGAGAATTGGGAAATCTGTCACAAAGATCCTCTCTGGATTTTGAGAATATAGTAGTGAGGCTCCAAATTCTCCATAATCACTCACTCCTGCTCCATTTTCCCCCACAACTAAATTCCCAGTTTAGAACACAGAAGTAATCTCTGTAAAGAACTGAATGTGGTGCTCTCTATCATCTGGCTGGTTAAGTGTTATGAATGGGGTTGCATGAAAACTCAACAGAAACAACAGATTTTCTTCACTGTTTGCAGATCCGGGACACTGATGTGGGATGGACTTTGGGCTACATGCTGAACCTGACCAACATGATCCCAGCTGAGCAGCCAATGTCTACACCTCTCCCCCATTCCACCTATGTCTTCCTCATGGTTCTCTTCTCTCTGATCCTGATTGCCGTGGTTCTCATTGGCTTGATTATCTTTCACAAGCCTTCATGTTTCTGGAAAGACATGGTATAGCAGGAGCAGCTGAAATCTGCTGGCTGGAGTGAGAAAAAAACTTGTCCAGGGAGCACTTTCCTCCACAGTGGTGTACAAGGTCATCATCCTTCCTTGTTCATGAAGGCCAATCTTGACCAGTATAAAGCTTCTTTGGTTTTGCTGAATGAAGCCTTTCCCTGGAAGGTAATCACCACCTTCTGCCTCAAGGACTTCTTGGTGGATATTGTCTCTTTTGTGAGTCTCTCCCAGCTGTAGCCCCTCCATCCTTTTTTGTACTCTGTGCTCATGTAGGTCTTAAAAACCTGCCACCTTTCATGATCTTTGCTTTATAAAAGAACAATATTGGCTTCATCCAGAAGAACAGAGTTCTGACTCCTGTGCTAAGAAATTGTGCTGGCTAAAAGAAGAATCTCAGCTGCATTCTTACAGACCCTTTCTCTCTTATTTCCCATTTACTAAGAAAGCCATACAGTGCCTTTGGAGAGGACAGACACACATTCCACTCCCAGCCTGCCTTTGCATGGGAGAATTTTCTAGACTAGACAAATATGTCTAGGACCAAAGAGTCCTGCAAGGGAATTTATGTGCTTGTGCCAATTAACACTATACTTAATCCAAGCCAAAACAAGGATGGGTCACACATTCCGGGGTGATGCCAAAATGCTCCAGGGTTGAACACCCAGACCAGATTTCTAAAAAGCTGATGTATATATAGGCATTCAGATATCAGGGTATATATTACATGATAGATGTATACATACTGGGAAGAAAAATATAGTTGGGTTGGGAAGTGCATCTTCCACTGCATTTATTGAAGGTTTTGTTTTTATTGTAGTAAAATACATATAGCATAAAATTCACCGTTTTAACATGTACAATTCAGTGGCACTGCACTCACAGTGTTGTTCAACCATCACCACCACCTAACTGCAGAATATTTTCATCACCAAGAAATTGGCTAGAGACAAGACCATTCCTGGGGAGGCTCAACCCACCAACCTTTCAGTTAATAGGCAAATATACTAAGTGCACCACGAAGACACTATTGAATTTGAAAGCCATGCCATATCTTACTGTCCCAGGGTTTACTTTAGGGAGAAAGTTGCATTAATGTAGTGTGCCATACCTTTTTGCTGTTATGATATTTATACATCAAAATGTGCCAGGAATCAGATCTGAAAGTGTTGATGCTACTCCTGTCACACAGGCATGGGTTCTATTTACTTATTCCATGGAATATTTTGTGAGAGAAGTGGCAGCTATGGGCCGTGTCACGGAACTATGAAGAGACCCTGTACCCCCTTCCTTTAAGGATTGCTGTTAAGAGTTACCTTTTGAGCAGGATGGAGTGACAATGTGTTACTCTGACCTTGCCCCAGGCTCTCCATCTCTAGATCTGGGGAGTGACTATTGAGCTGATGTGGGGCGGGTACAGGGGAGAAGGAAAAGCTCTCCGACAAACTAGAGGCCAAATATCCCTACATTTCTTGAATAACCAAGTCATTTTTTACAATATCCAGATGAATATAAGTGTAATAGAGCTTTGGACAGGAACATTTTCTTCTCTGATACCTACAACTGAACTTGTTGTACCTTGATAAGGAATAAGAAGCCAAATTAGGATATGTTTAACCTTTTTCTAATAGTAGTTAGCTATATTGTTATAGCTAGTATTTATTGAGCATTTGTTGTGTACTATGCTCTGTGACCAAGTGCATTACATTCATTTTCTCATTTAATCCTCACAATAATAAGAAGGTAGGTACTATCATTCCACTTCGTAGGAGCAGCAGGTGTGGCTAAGAAAGGTCAAGTTACTTGCTCAAATGGCTGAGCTAAAGCCTGGCATGCACTTAACCATTATTTTCTCTCCCAAATACCCTACTAGACAGTCTCCTTATAACTTCAAAGCATGCACTTAAATATGCATGAATATAGGGCATGGTGGAAAGGGAAATAAACACATGACCTATTTCCTAATGGACTTGGAATTTAACATTGCTTTAAGTTCACAAAGGCTGTCATGGCAATGCTGATATTCTGTTCATATACTTTGCATGGTGACGTATATGATGTATGATACTTATCAATGATTCCCAAACTCCTGGCTCCTTAATTATATGGCTTGCTCACTGAACAGCAGAATCAAATCAAATCAAATAATCAAAATCAGAATCAAGTAAATAGTAGTTGATGATAATGATGGAAATAAAAGGTCATATAAATACAGCCAATAGCAGCAGCTCCTTTCTTACTTATGTCTGCATATACAAAGCACTGTCAGGTGCATTATCTATTCTGGTCCTAAAAAACCCATGAGAATGTAATTTTCATTTTACAAGCAGAGGTCACAGAAACTAGTACATGGCAGAACTGATACTGAAACTCAAGTCTTTGCCCCAAGTTTATGGCTTTTTGTTTTCTAAACGCTGCCCCTCCACAAGCTGAAATTAGAATTCACAAGTTTCCTTTTGTAAATACTGAAATCTTTTGCTATTTTCTTTCTGTCTTATTGCCTGGACTCTCCCCTCCTGCCCCCTACCAAAATCTTAAAGGTATTTGGGAGCCAAACTCCACTTACAAATCTCAAATCATCAGCAGGCACAACTTAATCTGTTATAGAGAGAGAGGGTTTTGAGGCACATCAAGGAAACTGCTGTCGGCCATTCTGGATGAGGAAGGCCAAATAAAATAGATTACTATCAAATAATTTTAATATTGGATTTCCCACTGGTCATAAATGATTACCATTCCTTCTTGGACTTTCACCCAAACTTGATTCTGGTGACCCCATTCCTTTAGAAAGGGGGAAACTTTCTATGTCTATGAAACCACAGGGATTAAAATTAGAAGTGGTTATTTTTCTGTAGATTAAAAACATTGAAGTTAATTAGGGTGTGCATGTGTGTGTATGAGAGAGACAGAGAGAAATATAAAAGTTTCACCTGAATAAGAAAATAAAATATGATATAAATAAAAGTTTTTAAAAAGAATACTTCATTTTAATATTGTATCAATCAAGACCTCTGTAAGAAAAATATGCCACAATCAAACTGGGTTACTATGGAGAGTTTAATAAAGTAACTATATGCAAAATATGAACACTTTAACATGTAGTTATAAATATTAATGAGATGTTTATTTTTTTCACATTAAGCTTTTGAAACCTATTGTGTGTATATTATACTTACTGCACAGCTTAATCAGGATTACTAGATTTCAAATGCTCAAGGTCATATGTGACCAGGGGCTACTATACTGAATAGCACAGTAGTCTAAAAACTATAAAGCCAAAAGGATACAGGCAATAATCTTTTGTCTTTCTCTTGAAGGAAGACTTTTTAAAAAACAGGTACAGATGCTATAACCTTCTTGATATTATTTATTACATATGAAATTTAACATTATTCTTAAACAAGTTTTTAAGATTTCAGCTGTGTATTTCACTTTATTCCTCAGGTTTTGTTGCCTTTTTTTTGTGAAGGCAGAGATGCTTGTTATTCAGGCCGACATGCCCAACCTTTGGAAAATTCAATCTGGATTCAAAAATAATACAAGTAATTTTGATGCTTATATTTTATAGTCAAAATGTATATTTGAATATTAAAATAAAGATAAGCCTCTTTATAGCTCACAAAATTTACCATAAAATCATAAAATCACTATTAAAGTATGTTCTTTTTATTGTCAGTTTAAAAGATAAGCCGAATTTCATCCACACTGGTCTGGTCCCTCTCTGATTCAGGTTCTAATCACTGGTATCTTGTTTGAACATGATAGTTGTTCCTAGTCAACTATGCTCATTACTGATATGCTTCAGTTTTTTTTAATTAATGATAACAACCTCAAAGTTTCAGTGGCTTACCATACCAAACACTGATTTTCTTGTTCATGGGTCTGCAGTTCAGCTGGATAGCTCTGCTTCAGGCAGTAAGTTCAAGCCTGCTGTATGTGTCTCACATTATTATCCTTGTGTGGTGGTTTCCTGAGTCATGTTCTCATGCTGAATGGCAGGGGCACAAGAGAGTGAGAGGAAACATAGAGTACCTGGCCATAAGACAATGGCTAGGGCAGCCTGTCCCTTCCATCTACATTCTATTGACCAAAACTTCAAGTCATATGACCAAGCTCCATAGTAGCAAATTGGAAAAACACTGTGAAGAATGGCAAAGTCATAGGGCAAAGGACATGAATAATTAATTCTAACAGAGAAGGAGTGAAGCATTAGGCCCAGGTTTCAATGAACTAAAATGTAAAGTATGTTTTTCTGTAAATTACAATCTACTTATCTTTCCATGGAATCTTCTTTTAAAAACATGTCATTACTTCCAAGATGTCATCAATCTGCAACTTCTTTCCACAGCCTTAACCAGGGTGCTCTGGAAGCTCCCAAATTAGCCTCCCATTCTAAACTGGTAGGTTTTCTAAGAGACCATGCATCTATTTATTGTCCTTATTTTATCTGCTTAGGACCATGTATAGTTAACTACCTAAGTTTTTATTTGTACAAGTCTAATAAACTGAACACAACCTGTTTTATCACAGTTATAATGGATTTTTTAATAATGGGGAAAGAAGTGTCTCCACAAGCCTTCTTTTTAGAAAAGTGGCATTTAAGACTGTATATGTGATAAAATCATTGCTTTATCTTTTGCATTTTTTATTTTAAGTAAATTTCTAAATTTAAATTTATGATACACTCATGGCATCATGAACACCTGAGCTGACTTTTTGTTTTTAGGTCCCTTTTGCGTATTTGTTGAATAGCAAAGCTCACCAGCGAATGATTAGTCATTCACGAGTGAGATCCAGTCACCTAAGGAACAATCTAACTCCTAAAAATGTGAAAGGGAGGAAAGTCTTGGGAGTTAGACAGGGAATAGAGTATATTTAGGATTACCTAAACTGAACTCTACTTTCCTCCTAAATCTGTCCCTCTTCCTGCATTTTATCATGATTAATAGCATCATTGCCTTAAGTAACCAAGATCAGAACCAACGTCAATAGGACCTGCCCATTTTGCCTTTGCAACATTTTAAATTTTGATTCCCCTTTCCAATCTTATTGTTACCACCTCAGTAGAGACCTGATACCAGGAATGATGGTCTTGTCACCAATCTATTACTGCCAGATTAATCTCTATAAAAAGCAGGCCCAATCACATTGTTCCCCAACTGAAACTGTTGGTGGCTTTCTGTTGCCTACAAATAAGGTGAAACTCTCCAACAGACATTTAAGTCTTTCGATCCATGCCTGATTCTTCACCTGACACTGTTCAGTTTATTTGCTCAAATACTTTTGTCCCCACTCTACCTTCAAAGATCAGTTTAAATGCTCCTTCATAGAAGTGTTCTCCAAATCTCCAACTCTGAATAAGCTGCTTTTTTCCTTTGCTACTACAGCCCTTTATCTGTATCTTTAGTAGGACACTCAGACCATTCTACTCAGTGTCTGGGTTATGCTCCTTGAGGATAAAATAAATATGTGACCTATTTCATTCTGAAAAGTTGGACTCAGGGCATTTTAGGAGGAACCAGGTAAAAGTCCTAGTTAATCTCCCTGTCCACTGCCAGAGGGCTGGTCCATACCACTGCTTCTGCTTTAATATCCTTATTTAAATTTTCTCTGGATGTGTTCATCCTCTTCCTCTAGCTTTTAAGGCCCAGCTCAACTCCTGATTCCTCAATGAAGCCTTCTTTGATTACCCACATTGAATTTTCCTTCTTGGACCATACGTTCAGTTTCTGTATGGCTAACCACTCAGCTCTTGATTATACATATTAAAGTAGAATTTTAAGGATCAGAACACACTTTAGTAAGTCACCCTAATCAATATTTAACATGTATAGGACTTACCCAGGGATCTCATTGAAATAAAAAGTATTAAATTTTAATTAATAAAAAATGGCTTAGTAGGTCTGGCATGAAGCTGAGGTCTACATTTCTAACTGCCAGGTAATGCCAGTACTGCCATCCAGGGATCTTTGGGCGTCAAAGATCTCAACTACTGTACCATTCCAGGTAAGTGGTCATATACTCCCTGCTGTGCTTGTTTTGGCAACCCATTCCACTGTGGGCCAGCTCAAGTGCCACTTAACAAAGCTTACTCCTTCTCTTACACAACAATCCTCAAGTGTTTCTTCTTTTGTCAGTTTTCTGTACATCCTAAGATTTGTCTGCCCTGTCTTCTGCCTTTGGGACACTACTGCCTCACACTCAGTGGACACATGAGAGGCCTCAAAGGGATTTCACCCAGCTTTTCTGCCCTGCCCCTACTCTTCAGCTGCTTTCTTTTTTCTGTCTGTGATGAATCTGTCCTTCTGTCACTCTCTCAGGGGTAAAAGAGCTAGTATTCTTCAGGAACTTAGTATTTAGGTTTTAAAACACTATGATTTTGCAGTTTAACCAAACAAGTTGAAGCTCAAGTTCCTGCTATATGTACACAATTATTTGTAAGATAAGTAAATAATAGAAAATTAGTTTTTTGCAACCAGAAATGCAACCATTAGCATATAAAACTAAAAATAGAGCCTTGATAAATAAATGTCTAGTGTTTAAAGCAACAATTATATGTATTCCACATTGTTAGTTTCCTTATATTTATAAATACTCTCACAAAAAATGGAAAGATATAGATGGCTGATTTTGTAATAACACAAGTTACCTTTTGACACATGACTGAATTTTTTATTATGAAATGATTTTTATTCAGCAATTGCAAAAACAAGGGCAGATATAAATAAATAGTGGGCAGTTTTTAAAGTGAACTACTCAGCACTAATTGCAGTCTTTTCTTGACAGTAAATTATAATATTCTTTTTCTGTTCAGCTCTGCTACCTATAGGCATACCATAATTGTAATCAGTAGTTTAAAAATAGGACTGTTTGTTATGTTCCATATCTCTAGAATTTTTACCTCTATAGTAGTCAACTAAACCATCTCCTTGAAATACACATGTAGAAGAAAGTCCCTGTGAAGAATTTGCTGTGAATCTGCTCTGTTTCCTTCAGTTAAATCCACTTGAAGGATGTATTCTTCAACTATCTTCTGGACAGACCAGTCTAATAATAATACAAAAGAAACAAGTTATTTTTAACTTTTTTATTATTAGAATCTTCAAATACAACCAAATGTAGAGTAATAGAATACACATCCATGTGCCCATTACCGAACTTAATGATCATCATTTTGCCAATTTTGCAGAAATGTATTAATTATAATCATAGATAGAAAAGGATTTAGAGAAATCTCTACGGTGGGCATTGTGCAAAAGAAGTAAATGTACTCTTACCAACTGTCAAATAGTGAAGGTGAGCAGAATGATTGTATGATGCAACATGGTAAAAGTGGTAAAAGTAAACAGATAAGGTGTTTAATTGTACAGAAGGATGCACCTTGCATGAAAGGAAGTAGGATATATTTTATAGGACCCTCTTCATCCTGCCAGGAGAATAAGTTACCTTTACATATAATGAGGTGAAAAGCACATGGCTAAACTGAACTAGAGTAGAAAGTATCCTGGATGAAAGTGGGAGAAAGACAAGGCAAGCAAATTTGGGATACTGGTGTGCGTGAATGAACCAAGCAGTGTGGCTAGACAAGGAAAAAAGTTAATCTAGGTGGAGGCTTCTGCTGATGAAATGGTAGTCAAGGGACAGGGTTTTATAAGTATTGAAAAATAAGGAAGAGGGAGAGATGAAGGAACAGTAGGATGTGAAGAGAATGCTAGAATTTAGCATATTAATATGGAACAGCCTTAGGAATTATGGTCCTGCAGACAGTCAGTTATGGCATTGAGGGAATTTGGGGTGCCGGGCCTGTGAGGCATGACTGCTTTAGTGCCACCATGGTCTTGCAGGAACTGAATAATAAAGACTGAGTTGGGTTCTAAATTCCTCAATGAATGTGAAGGAGTGACCAGGAAGCGGATAAATGGCAGTGAAGAGAAAAGATAAAAGGCATAATTAGAGAAGAATTTCTATTAGGTTTTACAAGGGTGGAATGGTATGGCCTACCAAAGATGGACAATGCTGATGCCACCTGTGGTATGTGGGGCATCACTTTCTGTGGTGAGCTGCTGGGAACACAGCGTACTTAAGAGACAGCCAGGTTCCAAACATCACAAGGAGAAATGTTCTGTGAGAAGAAGAAGATATAAAGGAGTTTTATTTATATCACATATGGGGGAGTCCAGAGAAAAAGTTAAAATCTCTGGAAGGCTGATCATGAGATGATCAACAGATGGAGAAAGTGTGGGGATGAGGCTCTGTGAAATTATTTGGGTGGTTACCAAGTATGATAGAAACTACAGACAGGGTGGGATGTACTTATTTCTGGATCTTAAGTGAAGCTCACATGATACTGTTCCAGTGCCAAGCTATCAGAGACTTTGGGACTTTATTTGGTTATTGAGGTTAAGCATCAGTGTTAGTTTTGGTAATTATACTATTGAAAAAATAAAACAATCCTAAAAGACTCAGGCAATTAATGAATCTCAGAATAAAAAGATAAATGATGTTTATACTCTTCTGTCATTAATAGGTACTTTCAGAAAATAAAATTAAAGCTTAAAATCTTGAGAGATTCATATAAGGTAATTAAGTTTCAAAGGAGAACTAAAGGGTACCCCTGACCCTGACCAGCATGGCTCAGTTGGTCAAGTGTTGATCTGCAAAGCAAAGGGTCACCTGTTTGATTCCTGGTCAGGGCACATGCCTGGGTTGCAGCTGGTCCCCAGTTAGGGTGTGTGCAAGAGGCAACCAATCGACGTTTCTCCCCCACACCAGTGTTTCTCTTTTTCTTTCTCCCTCCCTTCCCGTCTCTCTAAAAATAAGTATAATCTTAAAAAAAAGAATTTAGAACATAAGGCAGTATTTTAATCTCCAAATAGTATGTTTATAGAATACTGTTCAGAAATATAAACAACTCTGAATATTTATTAGAAAGCCAGGCCCCAGTTTAAATTTACCCAATGTTTGGCAAGAATCAGGATTCAGGGACTTTCCCCTCATCCCTACGCACAGCTTCAGCTGGCCTTCCTGAGGCAGACTCTGGCTTCGTGACAGAAAAGCTCTGTCATTGTCCCTCCATTCCTATACCAGAAGAGCCCTATAAAATGAACATGGGAAACCCAGCAAGAATTTTATTGAGAATGAGGATCTGGCCAAATGATTTCCAGCTTGGATACATTTAATGGTCTGCAATTATTTCAGATGATAAGGTAGAACTTCTGAGTTCTATTTCTACTAATGCCACAATGTACCCACATGATCTGGAACATTACTATATTTTTGCAGCAATTTCTTCACACAATTTCTTCCACAGCTCCCCTTTTCCAAATGCATAGGATTGTCAGAAGTTTTAAACACACTAAGTTTCTCTAGAATTGAAACGCGAAGCACAACGCCTGACGCATGCGCACACACACACACACACACACACACCGTTAACAAACATCTATCAAATGTGTGAATGAATGAAAACATCCGTAACACTACTTTGCTGCTTTCCACTCTTCAAGTTAACCGAACTTCATCCCTGCTAGAGTTTCTCAGGTCAAGTTTCAAACCACAAAACATTTATCTACCTCAGGGTAAGTTACTGGGAAAATAAACAAATGTGAGCAGTTTCGTTTATAAAACGAAGATGACATGACACGAGCGAGCAGATCTGGCATTCCCTTTTTTAGAACTTGGAAAGTATTGAATTGTTTACCCGAATAGCAAACTCCGGAAAGAAAAAAGCAAAAAGCTATAGCATATCTAGGGAGCTCTTGGGGAGGCCACATGCTGCACCGCACTTTAAATCAAATGACCCCGCTGTTCCACGCCGGAAGGTAGGTGGCAGGTGGCCACCCACGCCACCAGCGCCTCGGCGCCCCGGCCCCTGCTCGGCCCCCGGAGGCTACCGAGCGCAGGTCGACGGCGCGAGCGACCGCTTGCACACAGCGGGCTCGGAAGCGTCCTCTCTCGGGAATGTCGGCTCAGCCGGGGGCTCCAGTGGTAGCCGGGGATCCGCCTCCGGCCGGGGAGCTCACGGCCAGTACTCACCCTTTGGGGACACTATTCTTCTTCACCAGGACGCGAGAGATGCGGGGCTCCCACGACCTAGGCCACACCCCTCTCAGGCCTTTTCCAGAACAGACTTCGGGACAGCTGTAGCCACTAGGGCACACACCGAGTTGGCGGGCGAACGGTGCCGAGATTCCCCCCCCAGGCGCGTTGCACTGAGGCATTGATAGCAGTGACGGACGCTGGCGCTTCAATTCCAGTTACAAACCCAGGAAGCGTGTGAACGGACGTAGCGCACAGACAAGACGGACGCTCGGGACTGGGTTGGCTGACACCTCGCATCACGCATGCTCCTTGGCCGCCTGGACGTCAGGCCGAGAGCCGCGGGCGCGAAGCGGGCAGCGGGGCGTAGGAGGAACTGGTCCGGAGCGCCGGAGGACGGTTGGTGACTTCTAGTGTGCGGTAAATGGTGCGGCCTGTCGTCGCAAAAGTGCCCGGTTCGTCCAGGTGGACGTCCTACTGCCGGTTAAAGGCCCCCAACCCTTTTCTGTCAGACTTTCCAGAATTTTGTCTGGAGTCCAGTCCTGTAAACAAACAAACAAACAAACAACAAAACCAGCGGGGGTCCAGGTGGGGGAGGTCAGACCCGCACGGGCCTCTGGGACTTGTAGTCTCCAGGTTCTGACCGTTCTATTGCATCAAATCCTGGGCCATTTTATTTTAATTTAACTTTTATTTTATTTTGTTTTTTTTTCTTTATTTTTATTGTTGACAGTAATACAGATGTCCCCATTTCTTCCCCTTTGCCTGCCTCCACCCATTCCTCCACCCTATCCCTCTTGCCTTCGCCACACTGTTGTCTGCATCTATGAGTTATGCATCTGTGTTCTCTGGCTTATCCCTTTATCTTCTCTCTTCCACTCCCCGCTACCCCCTCAGACAGCTGTCAGTCTGTTCCACGTGTCCATGCCTCTGATTCTATTTTGTTCGTCAGTTTATTTTGTTCGTTAGATTACACATATGTGAGATTATATCTGAACCATTTTACTTATTGAGTGTCTACTGTGCGTTGAACACCTTGCCAGGGTTGGTGGAGGGTAGGTGAGTGTTCACTCCAGCTGTCCTCCTCACTTTAGGGTAAGCAGAAAGATGGACTTGCAAGATGAGATGTAATGAACAAAAATTAAGAATTAGAAGTGCTATTGGAGGTCACAGAAGAGCCAAAATTGGGATGGGTGGGCGGGACTTCCTGGAACACATGGGATTGAATCAGGCTTGGAAATGTGTAATGCTGTCTGTTAGGGGATAGTTGGAAAAAATCAAAGGGTGGAGGCGGTAAAGGTGTATGAAGAAGAGTTTGACCTGGCTGTAATCGAAAGTTTATGTTGGAGAGTGATGAAGAGGGCTTGCTTAGGTGGTGCAGTGGACATGAGGGCCTCCTAAGGCCTCGCTTTCAGCAAGGGCCTTCGTTTTGAGTTTCTCTCTAAAGGAGACTATAAGTACAGGCCCAGACATACATCTTCAAGTTTAAATAAAACCAACATTATAGAACTTAATTGTGTCCAGTTTCTGGACCTCATGGCTACTGTTGCTCTATGAATTAGTAGTTTTATATATCCAGTCATGGTAGGTAACAAAATTACATTGCATTTGTGTGTTAGAGGTAAACTTTGAAAAGATACTGTGGTTTTTGTAAACTGTTTTGGTATTTATTTATTTTTATGTACCTGAAGTCTCAAGGGAAATGGCCCAAATCTTTCTTGACCTGTAGGAGTGAGTTGTGATGGTTTGGGGGCTTAGTACTGACCACAGTGGATTGTTTAGTTTTACTGCCTTTAGTTTTCCATTTAGTTTAGATTGACTTACATATAAATTCACACATCAGCAAATCCATTGTCAGGCCACTTGTCCCTAGTTTTTTTATTTTAGACAATAAGATCACAGTTAATGAAAGGTATTATTTTTTAAACTTGTCAGGTAATGGAACACCTGGAAATAATGATACTTTTTGTAGAACACTCTGAAATAATGCTGTGTCACACTTAACTAGAATTTTTTTTGTTAAATTTCATATTTTCCATACCCTAGTACCAGTAAAAGGTAGCTGATGCCATGTATTTAATAAATTTTGATTTTGACAGAGGGGTATTCATTACCTTAATTTTAGCATAACTTTGAGTGAGACTTTGAATTTTTGCATCCCAGTTCAAATAAATAAGTCTGGAAAGAGCATGATTTGATAGGCACTACTGTAAGGGAGTTCAGAAAGGATTCATAAAATTGGATTTTGGACTAAATTCAATTCTGTTAAGGAAGGAAACTGGATTAATACACTTGGAAAGAGTTCCATCATCTGGGGAAAAACAGATTTTTAGTTAGCTGATAATTAACCAAAGAGATAGTACTATATACCAGAATATGCATTTTGTGACCATTTAATACTCTAGAGATTTTTCTATGACTTTATTCTGCTAACACTCCTGAAACCAAATGGCATCTGACTGAAGTAATTAAGGTAACTGAATACTAAATTTACACACAAAATAAAATAGGCTTTAGGAATTTTCATTTGAGGAATATCCATAGTGATAAAGGCACTGCTGGATTAATTTTCAGAATCCAGAGATTTTTAAATGCTAAGCAAGAAAGTGCTGAATGAACTACTTGACTTTTAATTTTCAGGCTTTCACTATGGACTTTCAGGTCCTTTGATACAAAAATAGCTAATCCTCAATTTTTGTATCTCTTAGACAAAGTTTTAAATGCAAGAATTGTAAATTAGCAATAGCCTTGAAGATAAGATTAGATTTAACTGTTGGAGTGAGTTTTTTAACACAAAGTTGAATTGCTGTAAGAAGGTGAAAGTATGAGTTACAATTTTTCCTTACTTCCACATGAGATTTTTCAATAGAGCAAGTGTAATTTTCATCTACATCTTCACTTTTATCTAATATTTTGTTTATAATCATTTATCTTTTATCATTTATGGAATGATAAATGAACAAGGCTAGAAACATCTCCAGGTATGTAAAAAATATTTGTTAATAATTTCTGCTACAACAAGGTTTTTATTTGAAAATTTATCATAATGTAACTATTGGATTACCACTGCTAATGTTTTTTGTAGCTTAGCAGATGAAATTTATAGGTGTAGGCATCAGTAAGCCAGGTATTGATTTTAAGTTTCTTTTTGACATTCTCACAGAATGGAAAGTAAATTCAAAATTCTCTTTTCCTAGCATCCTATTCCTGTTGTGTCTAAGCTTTGTATATTGGTAGGAAAAATCTTAAAAAGGGTTGATTCTTTTAAAAAGTCATTAAATCAATCTCTTAAATGCCTTTTTTTAACAGACTAAACAAAGAATTTAGCTAACTTAGACATGATTCTTTTCTGTTCAGTATTTTTAACTACCTTCTGGATCTCTCACCTGAACATCTCATAAGTACTCATAAGCAACACTGGAAAACTGAAGTCATTATTCCTACCCCAACACCTTTATACTTTGACAATATTGAAATGAGGTTACCTCTCAGTTACCCAACCCAAAAAACTAGGAGTCTTTGATTCTTCCCCTGCTTTATTCTGCATGTGTAATTACTCACTAAATCCTGTGAATTCTGCCTCCTGTTTTCTTTTGTAATTTAAGAAATTATAAAATTAATGCATTAAAAATAGATTAATAGGATAAGTGGGTTATAAAATATCACATGATTATCTGTTTTAAATTTTTTAATTTAAGTATTGTTGGTATGCAATATTATATTAGTTATATTAGTTTCAGGTGAAAAGTATAGTGATTTGATATTTTAATACCTTACAATGTGAGATATAAATTCTAATTCTAGTAATAAATGTATCTTTCTCTACCCTCCATTTCCATTTTCATTTTTTGATTCAGATCTTCAGCATCTCTTGTCAGGAATGTTAAGATAGCCTCTTAACCAGCCTCCCGGCCTTCCGGGATTATGTTTTAATTAGATCTTGAGTAGGTGCCACATATTTTAATTGAAGTCATTCCTTGCTATTTTTTCTGTTAGCATATGGGGAAGCTATTAACTTTGACATATATTCTTTTATTCTGCCGCTTAACAACTTTTTAATTATGTCTAAGTTTTTTTCTCTGAGTATGTTGGGTTTTCTATATATAAAAACTTTTTTTAACATTTTTTCATTGCTGTTCAAGTACAGTGTTCTGCCTTTTCCCCATCCCTCCCCACTACCCCAGCCCTCCCCACCTCCCTCCCCCTTCTCCACCCCATCTTGTTATTGTCCAAGTGTCCTTTATAATTGCTCCTGCAAACCCCTCACTCCTTTCCCCCTTTATCCCCTCCCCACACCTTTCTGGTCACTGCCTGCTCTCAACTTCAGTGTCTTTGGTTATATTTTGCTTCCTTGTTCATTTTGTTGATTAGGTTCCTGGTAAAGGTGAGATCATATGGTATTTGTCTTTTGCCACCTGGCTTATTTCACTTAGCATAATGCTCTCCAGTTCCATCCATGCTGTTGTAAAGGGTAGGAGCTCCTCCTTTCTTCCTGCTGCATAGAATTCCATTGTGTAAATGTACTATAGTTAAACATTTATTCTCTATAGACAAGAATTTTTGTCTTCTCCTTTCCAATAGTTATACCTCTTCTTTTACATGTCTTATTGCATTAATCAGAATTTCTAATAAGTATTAAAGGTGATCAACTACTGTATACTAAAGATAAGAGCATATTTACTTAATTTGCAGTTAAATTAAAAAATTTAAATAACACTTTTATCTCAAATATCATAATAGTTGTTTTCTTTCAGTAATATGCTTTATCATTCTTAAGACTATTTTTTATGTATTTAGAAAGTGGAAATGAAAGAACCACCATGAAAAAAATCTCGAAGAAAAAAGAAGATATTAAAAAAAAAGTAAGGTATTAATGGAGCTTATAAGGATTTCAATTATACTAAATAGCCTAGATATCAATGTAGTATAATCCTGAAAACTGTGATATATTTGAATATACTTTATATGTTAAAAAAATAAACAATAAGACATATCAAGGATAAATTGTTTGGTCTATTTGTTATATAATAAAGAGGATTAGAGGTGAGTTATTTATGTATTTACTTATTTATTTGTTTCCTTCCTTAAATTTTAATTTATCTGTTCTCAGCCAGTCAGCAATCCATTTCCTGCTTTGCTCAAAATAAAATGTTTTTCTTTTTTTAGAGAGTGAAACATATATAGAACTGATATCTACATGTCTTTTAAAGTAACTCCAATTAAGATTCCTATTTTACCCCTGCCTTATAGATGGGGAGAGGGAGTTATAAATTCTGGGAATGCTGGGTGAGACTATTTGAAATTAAAGGGAGACCTCTATCAATCATTTGCCAGGGTATATGTCCCATCATACCTTTAAGGGTTACTGCCATGGGAGGAAGATGGGGAGGGATGGGTGGGTGGGCTGGAATGGGAGTAACAGACAGAAAAATGTACTTGAACAATGATTAAAATAAAAAAAAAGGGGTTACTGTCCCTTGGTCAAGAGGAGAATTAGGTATTTTTAATTGTGTTGAGAAACATACTGAAAGTTTAATAAGAACAGAACATCTTAGGTCATGTTGACTTTATACAGTAGTTTTTAAGAATGGTCTAGTAACTCCTAGTGGATTTTGAAGTTCTTTGGAAAGTGTATAGACAAGGCTCTTTTGTGATAATAACGCCCTTACTGGGATTGTGTCAATACCCTGCTTCGGCATTTGACACAAATCCATGTCTTTACTGTGGTGGGAAACCTGATGAGTGTCTGCTTGTTCTTTCCACTCCAACTGCACGTTAGTTTGGTTAGTGTTTACAGTTGTTATTTAAGGAGCGTTTTACTATTCCATTTCTTAAACTTAACATGAAGATCAAACTTATCCCTATTGTTCTAAAAAAAGATTTAACATTGCTAATATGGTTTAATTTTAGAATATTGAGGTTTAAAAAAGTATAAAATAGCATATTTGTTAATGGCAGGACCTTCAATTACAAACACTAGTAGGCAGCTGGAAATATGGTATTTAGGAGAGCAGAGCTAGAGAGCCACAGGAATACATGCGCTCTCTAAAGCCTTGGAATGAGCCCACGTTTAAGTTGTGAGGAGAAGTATAACCATTGAAGGATACAGGGAGTAAGTGACCCCAGAGGTAGAAGGGTAGAGTTTAAGGATATGGAAAGTTTTCAGAAAATAATGGTGCCCAACATTATCAGATACTACAGGGTAATCAGGTAAAAGCTAACACTGATACAGTGTTGAGTTTCAAAGTATTTTCATATGTCTGACCTCATTTGAACCTCCTAAAAGATATATAAAGTAGGCATCAGTATATGATTAGTAAGAACTAACCATTGGATTTTATCATTAAAAGATCCTTTTTGATATTACAGAGAGCAATTTCTTAATTAAAAGTCTACCATATATAATGTACTCATACCAGCTGATAAAAAGATGAAATTTAAGAAAACAGGCAAAGGCTATGAATTGGCATTTTAAAGAAAATGATTTTCAAAGGGTTGATGAACATCTGAAAAGATGCTCAATTACAACACAAAAAGATGCAAGGTAATCTTCATCTCTTTTTTTTTTTTGCAGATGCCAGAAGAAACAGATAATATTGCAGTAAAAGAAAATGTAGACAAGCATCTCCAAAAAGGTCCTCAATAACTATACCACAGCTCTGATGCTGTCAGTTTTTATTTTTAAAAGAGGCAAATGTCTAAATCCTATCCTTGGTGTTTCAACTGGGAACACAAGTTTATTAAGAGATGAGTTCAAACAGAAACTACACTTTCTAGATAATACAAGATGGGCATACGGAAATAATTAGTAAAGTCTATATATATAATAAAATTTTGTTGGTTAAGATTTTATTTTCTCTCTCTCTCTGTAAACATGGAGAATCCACTAGTGTTTGAGACTGTGTTAGTCCATAAAGATACATAGATACAGAACCTGCTTCAGGAAGCTCGATAGATTTCAAGAAAAAATACATAAATAATGGATGAACCCTGGTTCATTCATCATTATTGAGTATGTACTGCATGTCACCTGCCATTCCAAGTTCTAGGAATCGAGTATAAACAAACCAACTAGGAATTTTTAAATTACAACAAGAAGTACTGCAGTTGAGAATGAAGATTCTCATGGCCTGTAGTGATTTAGCATTTACTTACCCTTTATTCCCACCATCCTCTATGTAACCTTTAAGTAATCAGAAGCAGAAATAAGAAAGAAAAATTCAAGGCAAAATGACCAAAAGATCCTCCATTCCTACAGTACTTAGGACTGCCCAATCCCTTTCTTTCTCAGTCCATCTGGTGGATCATCTGGTGGATTAGCAAAAAATGACACATGATTTGGAGTGCATGCAATATCTGGTGTGTTCTTTATTCCTTACAAGACTGTTCCATTCTAAGAGCTGGCAGAAGTAGGAGTCAGCAAATTTTACAAAACTGACACAAGTAGTTAAAATGAGTACCTAGAAACTTATCTCTGCTTTTTAGATTCCATTCTAGTTTCATCAAGTTGAAGTAACCTTACTTTGATATTTGTTTATTCTGTAGAACAGTTTATATAGAATATGACAGTTCTAATAGATTTTTTTCCAGAAAGGAAAAAGATAAAGATTTACTTTCTGAAAGGTTTTTTGCCTGACTACAAAGGAGGACTATAGCCAGTAGCTGAGGATGCACAGGGTAGAGGAAACAAACTTCAGCCTCACCATGCATAATAAAGGTGTTTACTCCAGATGGAAGACGGGGAGGGGACATCTGTTTGTCTGAGGTTCCAAGCTCTCATAGGGCCATGACCCAGTCTTCATAATTGTCATGATCTCTAAAAATGCATGCAATTTAGGTATTCAGTAAGTACTTTTGCTGCTATTGCTGTTTAATTGTTTTAAAAAGCATCATGAACTCTGTATTGTGTTGGCTTCTTGGTAGGTTTAGACACAGAAGAAAATCAAAACATAATTGAAACGTTGAGAAGCAAAGTAAGAGAAAAGCTAAAAAATGCTAAGGTAATGCTTATTTTTTTCTTTCCTGCTTTTAAATTTACTGTTTAGGTACAACAAGTATCCAATGAACTTTTCTTTGTTAAAAGGAGCCAATATTCAGTCTTAATATAGCTCCTTAAATCCAAAAACTTTGAGATCCTATCAATGCTTTTTTTTTTTTCAAACTTAAATCCAAGAAAAGTTTAGTGGTTTGGTCATGGTAACTATATAAGACATCTCAGGGGGAAAACATGTGTATACTTTTTAAGAGAAGAACATTGAGAAGTCTTGGTTTTTAATCCATTTTGAAAAAAGACTTTGTAGTACAATTATGTTTATATCTGTGAAGATTAATTTTTCTATACCATTTATGTTGTTTCAGATTAATCAAAGTGAAAAATCTTCAACTCATCTCTTCCTTGATAATAAGATAAATCAGGGGTCTAAGGTGAATAGCTTTTTTTAACCTTTAAAAACAGCTATATAGAGGTATACTTTAAATAGCAAAACTTTACCCATTTTAAGTATATGATTCAGTAATTTTTAGTAAATTTACAGAATTATACAGTCAACACTATACTCCAGTTTTAGACATCTAGATAAAGTAGGATATAAAATAAACTTTTGCGTTTTATGTATTCTTAAATTTTTTGACTCAATGACTGGATTTTGCTTTTTCTTATAGAATTAATTTCTCTTTCAAACCTCCCTAAAAACAGTTTGTTTTAATATATGTGTGAGAAATAAGTAATAAGTGCTTTACATTTATTTGTTTTATTTATTTATTTATGTTTTAGATTTTTAAAATTTATTTTTAGAGAGAGGGGAAGGGAGGGAGAAAGAGAGGGAGACAAACACCAATGTGTGGTTGCCTCTCATACCCCATCCCCGCCACTGGGGACCTGGCCCACAACCCAGGCATGTGTCATAGACTGGAACTCAAACCAGCAACCCTTTGGTTCACAGGCCAGCACTCAATCCATTGAGCCACACCAGTCAGGGCAGTAAGTGCTTTACATTTGAAAGATTTAGACTTTACAGCATTGAAAAAGGAGGGCTTATTTATTAGCAAGTTTATAACTATGAACATGTCACCTTTAATACTTTTAACCACCTCTCACTCCACAAAGGTTGTAGAGGAGTAGAGTGGTGGTTGTGTGTGAGCACAGACATACCTGAGAGCACCTGAAGTCAGGGAGAGAGAAAAAAAGAATTTTCCCTGAGCCCACACTTTGATCAAACTGTAAGGTAATCTCTTAATACTCTGACTGGAGTGAAGAGATAGTTTGGGAAGATGGAGAAGATTTGGACTTGATACTGTTTTTTATTACAGTTATCAGAACCATCAAAATAAAAATTCATAAACCAGACTCAAAGTTAAATATAACTTGATATTGTCTCTCCTGCTGTTCCTTGCTCATAAATAAGATAATAGTTACTATTTATCTCATTGCAGAAAAGTACTTCTTTCATTCATAAGCAGAAAAAGTATTCTTTTCAACACTGAGTACTGGTTTACCGTTGTTTAACCCACAGACTGAAGTCTCTTTGGATGCAGGCCTTGCGTTTTTCACTCTGACTAGTGAAGAAGGCTCCGCTTTGGGCCAGTCATCAGAGCAGGTTGGATGTGTTCCCCTTCCTCTCATATCTTCATTCTCAGGGAAAATAACTCTTATTAAAGGCAAACAATGAAATACTTGGAAATTTTTATTATCGAGCCACCTTCTTCTCTTTGAATTGAGCTGTTCATAATAATTCCTAAAATTTATTGAGTGCTTACTGGATGCCCAGTGATATATACTAAACTTTTAATGTGGACTGTATCATTCAATCTTCAGAGAAACCCTGTGAGGCAGGCATTATTTTCATCTCTGTTATGTAGGTGAGGAAGCTCAGGTATGAGGGTTAAGTATTGATAAGCTGGGAAGTGTAGGCTGTCAGCTCCAAAGCCTGTGTTTTTCTTTGGTTGTTCCTGTCCTCTCCAAGTGCCCTGCATTATTCTTACTAATATCTCTTACTCTCCATAGAGTCCCCATCTCCATCCCTCCTAATCTAATCCCAGAGCCTTCCAATCTCTGTCACTTCTTCCCAGTTCCTCTCAAACTCCTTAGCCCCTTCTGTTACTCCTTGGTTGTGTTTTCTTCAGTCTCACCAGTCTTTTCCCATCACTTTCTGATTTGTCAGTCTCTTTTGTTGGTCGCCCTGTCTGCTCATGCTCCTCTGTATTTTTCTCTAATTTCTCGGAAACTTCAACTCTCTCCACAGTGTCCTTGAGCCCCCTCCCCCAGTACCTCCTGTTCCTCAGAGTTCTTTCTATCTGCTACCACCTCTTAGTCATGTCCAAATCCCTCAGGTCCCTTTTGGAGTCCCTCTTGGGCCCCTGTTTGCCTTCCTACTTCTTCCCAGCGTCTTCCATGCCCCTTTGCATTGTGCCTAGTCCTTTCATTCTTTCTTTATTATTGTTGTTTTTTCCACAAAATGGCTTTATCTTTTAAAAATTTAAACAAAGTGTATACATTACAAAACTTAGTGCAGAAGACCATGAAGAAGAAAATAAAAATCACATGAAATTCCACTGCCCTGAGATAAACCGTTATCATTGTTCATACTTTTCTCTGACACCAATACATACACATACACAGACTTTTATACAAATCGAATCATAGTAGTAAATGGCAATTCCACTTTTCCAGCTGCTCAGCCAAGCCTTGTGTTATCCTTGGATCCTCTTTTACTCACATGCCTCATATCCAGTTCATCACAAATCCTGTTGGTTCTACCTCTAAGTATTCCAGAATCCAATCTACTTTTCACCACCTCCACTGGCACAACCCTAGTCTAAGCCACCATAGCCTCTCATCTGGGTCATTGTCATGGTCTTCCTCTGTTTTCACTATTGTTTGAACTATTTTCTTTACCACATGGTAGTCAGTGTGATCCTGTTAAAATCTGAGACAGGCCATTGTTTTGCTTATACCTTCTAATGGTTTTCTATATAACTCAAAACAAAAGCCAAAGTCCTTCCAGGGCCCTCTAAGGCTTACATGGCCTGGCCCCCTTTGGTACCTCTCTGACTTAATTTCTTACTGCTTTCCCCTTCTCCTACCCAACTTTGGCCACGTTGGCCTTTTACCTGTTCTTCACAGCATGCTCTTGCCTCAGAGACTTGGTAACTCTTATCTGTTTAGAAAACTGCTCCCTTACCCTCATGCTCTCTCCCTCATTACCTTGGGACTGTGTTCAAATGACACATAACTAAGAAATTGGTCAGTGGGAGAAATAGGCTACGTGGACATGAGGAACTCCTAGTTTAGATGCAGGTTTTTAGAGTGGTCTGGAAAAGTCATCTGCCCCTCACCTGGTGACTTTGGGGTCCATAGGAAATGACTGTCTTCTCACAGGGAAGAGAAAGCTACTGTGTTGTGGGAGGCTGAGTTTGACTTTGATCCCTTTCTACTGGGAGAAAGGGGAGCTCTTGTCCCAAATATATTGTCTGGGCAACCCAGGGAAAGGTCCAGGGTTACTTTTAGACGGTTCTACTTATCATATCACATTTTACAAGGCATGTTTCTGTGAGATGGGGTGGGGGAGATTCTCTCTCATTTCCCACACCATACTCAGGGGTATCCATCTAGACATGCATACAGGATTAGGGGGATGCCTTCTGACCCCATACTTGCTGTTACACAACAAGCTAAGAGCATAGGCACTGCTCTGCTGTAAGCTGCATAGTAAATACTCAGAATGTGATCTGGGATAGCAGCTGGCCTTAGATTAAAGGAGAAATAGTTGATCAAATGGGGCTTATATTGGCAAACTGAGCAGGGTGGGGTTCATAAAAGAGACCTATATGGTCATTTAAAAAAAAAAGGCTGGGATCTAAGGTGAGAGCATGACCTGCTTGGCTCCCAGGGCAGACCTTAGCTGTGAAGGCAAGCTGAAAGCCTAGGGGTCTTGTACAGGAAGGTTGATAATGGGAGCACCAGGTGGAACAGGGAGAACCCCTTTAGTCTGTGATTGGAATCTACAGAGATCCGCTATATGGGAATTCCCCAAATCTTGCTTGTGTATGTCAGTGCCATATACTTTGTTTGAATTCAGAAAAGGATACCATAAAGATGTGTGGATATAAAATGTTTTCTTGATTTCATGACAAGGGTAAGAAACAGTATAATGATGTAAATACTCGATAGGAACCTAGGTGATACTGATCAAGAACTGATGGAGGTCGTTTGAGGTCCTCTACTCAGAGACATTGTGTGGTTAATTCATTCTATTTAACTATCTACCCCTAAATATATGGTTTTGAAAATTGAGAGGTTTTTATTTGCATGACTCACGTACTCTGTCTCTTTCTCTTTTTCAATATGTGTGGATTTCAAATTAGACAATAAAGTTGTTCAAAGTGAATTGTTGATTTTTGGTGTGAAAAAACTCAAGATTTCTGATCATGATATAAAAGTATGCATTTTTATATTTAGTAATATATCTTTCAATACTTATATTCAGATTGTAATTTATATATATATATAGCATGTTTTAGAATTTCACTATAATCACTTGCCATAGACTTCTATGTTGAATCTTTACTTTTCTTTCTTTTTTCTTAAATAAATATCATCCAGAAAACATCAGGAATGCTCCACAATCACTTTAGATACTACTGCTTTCTGAATAGTGAAAAAAATGGGGTTTAAGACCACCTGGCCTTATGTCTTTGGACTTTGCCCTGCACTATGAATTCTCAGTGACTAATATTTCATAGTCCAACATCTCTGAATATTCTCCATAGGAGAGAAGGGCTTGAATTATAATCCTAATTGCAAGGAAGTGCTATAGAAAAATCATACTGTAAAATATTAAACCTTAAATGAGTCCCTCTATGTTCAGTGAAATTTCATTGTAACAATTTCAGCTTGACCTTGAACTGGGAGGCATGGATGAGAAAGACAATCATACATACTTATTTTTCTTTTTGGTATTCAACAGAGATCAGTAAGTAAAAGTTATTCCAAACATTTTTCGCCTGGTGAGAGTTTACAAGGTTTTGCTGAAAGCCAAGATGAAGATTGTATAGAAGAAGTAATTTTTCCAGATTTACTTGAAATAAAAGCTGCTGAATATGAAGATGATCAAGAACAAATAAAAAAACAACAGGCAAATATTTTTGTGCCAAGTAATTCTCCAGGTAAAGTTCTTTTCTTAATCTTTTTTTTTAAATTTTTGTTTTAACTCAGTTGTCTCCATTTTCCCACCACCACTTTCTCCCAAGAAAATATTTAATTCCTTAATGAATCATTTTAAAGGATAATAGTTTCTTTGTATGCTGGATAGGTAAAAAGTTCTGAGCTAAAATTATAGAATATTTTTTATATTTGTTTTTCATGCCTTCTCTAAGTTTAAGAGAATTGGTTAAGAGAACTCATATGTATATTGTGTGTGTTTGTGTGTTAGTGGTAGGTACATGAGAGTTCCCTTCTGCTCCTTGTTTAGTCAATACCAGTTTAATATTTTGGACAGCAAAGTAATATATAGTTTTTGATATTAAGTGGCTAACCAGCGTAAACTGCCAAAAGATATGATGCCACGCATTTTAGAAGACGAAGGATTCTATATGCAGAGAAAGCCAGAAGTCTATAAAAAGACCTGCAACAAGATGGAAAACCGCCTGCTTCAACTAGAAGAGGCAAGTGCACCAGCTCACAAGTTAGGCCACTCACTGATAGTATGTGGTATTTGTTTTTGATGAAATGTTTAATTATTTTGTTGCTTAATTATTTTTGGTAGGGAATGTGTTGGTTTGAAGAAAGTGCTGAAATAATTTCATTACCTTCACCTATTAGACATTCTTGGAAATTCAGACTAAACATAAGCCAGGAACCTTTAAATCCAGCACTAAAGACTGTATACAGGAAGGTAACCAACAACAGTTTATTTGTAATTATGGTTAGAATTCTTGCAATATAAATTATAACTTATGTTTTGTGGCATTAATTTGCACTTATAGATATTAATAAATCTAGTAATATAATGGTAAAACTCTGATGAAATGTTAACTAGCCATTAAAATGATGTTTTTGAGGAGTATTTACTGATATGGGTAAATGTTCAAAATATGAAGTGAAAAAAAATCCGAATGAAAAATTGTATACGATCCTGATTTTATAAAAATAGGTAATGAATTTATCAATGAATGGACAAGTATATCCATACACATATATTGGAAAAGAACTGGAAAATATATCAAAGTTAATAATTATCTCTAGATAGCAGGACATAGGATTATTTTTATTTTGCTCAAGATACAGCACAGATATTCTAACATGATTATCACAGACCATTGCTGTTGGAGAGAGAGGTCCCTGAATCAGTGGAAACTTATTGAATGAGTGAGTACATGAATGAACAAAAGGATGGTAAGTAAATGCAAAACATACAATTTTTGGAGAAAGATTAACCACCACCCATATTAGCCTTTGTAAACCTCCAGAGTCTTTTAAGATTTTATTTATTTATTTTTACAGAGAGGGGAAGGCAGGGAGAAAGAGAAAGAGAGAAACATTGATGTATGTAGAGAACCACTTCTTGAGATGTGGAAATGTGGCCCAGCACCCATGTGGTAAACCAGTGGGGACACAGGACCACACCCATGAAGAAGTTCTTTTGTGGGAAATCAGGCCTGTGTTATACCTAGGCTGCTTTGTGACTTGCTCTTGCTAAAACTCTCTTACCCTGAGTTCAGGCAACAAACGCTTGCTGCATATCTTTAAAGTAACTTCCTGAAGTCTGTGCTAATTCTCCCAAGGACTGAAGTGTAACCAGACCTGTTACTCTTATCATTCCCTTGCATTTGCAACATTTTTCAATGGACTGAATTTACATGTTTGGGTCCTAGCAGCCCCTAGGTGCCCCCCTTGTCTTAATCCTCATTTGTGTTTTATGACATATATATATATATGTATATATATATAATATATATATAATATATATATTATATACATGTATACATGTATATAATATGTATATACATGTATATATACATATATATGTACATATATACATATATGTGTACATATATATATATAATTTTCTTAAGATCACATTCTAGAACAGCAAATAGTAGGTTTCACAGGCTTAACAACTGCTATTGAATTCAAAAACAAAAAAGGGGGAGATGTTGGGAACCACCCTGCCTGGTTTCAGAAGCTGTAACCCCACCCCATGGCTAAGGCTGAGTGAGCAACCTTCAGACTAGAAGCCACTAAGGAGACAAAGCTTATCTCCCTGGCAGGAGTGCCGCTTCTGCTCCTTTACTTCATCCAGAACTGGCCCCCAATGCTTGATCAGTTAGCCAATGATGGGTAAGATTCCCCAAGGGGGGAACAACCTAAGACAGGCACAATCAGGGGGGAGGCCCCAGGGAGGGACTTGGGAGACTACAGCAAAAAGGGATGATGGACCCTTGCCCCGCAGCTTTGACATAGCCTGAGTCCTCATTCTGTCTGCAAGAAGTCTCCTAATCTCTTGGCTGCCTTACTTCCCCTGCCTGACTTAAGCCTCAAACAATGACAGAGGGTGGTGCAACCCTGTGCTGGAAAGGGCAGGTTCCCCGGGTGATCAGGCCTAAGAAAGAAGACAAAATCCTGTGAAACCTGCTTTGCTAAGAATGCTCTCAATTAAATGATAATGTTTCCCAAAGTTTTGTAGCCCTTTAGCTAACAGACCCTGACTCAGAATAAGCCCTAATAGTTCTTTGTACTACTATCTACTGTTTGATCCTTACTGCCTGGCAATAATTAATGAGCTTTACCTGTATTTCTGTACAGATTGAAAGCCAATAAAAACCTGTCAAGGCAAGGGTTGGTGTGCTCTCCTCTTGAGAGAGTGGCCAGGCTGCTCTGAGGTGCTTTCCCCTTGAAAGAGTAGCCATGCCGTCCCTTTTCCTCCACAGGACTTGGTAGTCCATATGAATTTTTCTCATATCTCATCCATAACACCTCAGACACTGCGGGCTGGTGTCTGCATCAGATGTGTGAGAGATACATTGATTGGTTGCCTCTTGCACATCCCCAACTGGGGACCTGGCCTGCAACCCAGGCGTGTGCCCTGACCAGGAGTTGAACTGGTGACCTTTCAGTTCACAGGCCAGCATTCAATCCACTGAGCCACACCAGTCTAGGCTGGATTCTGAAGTTGGGAACACTGGGCTGAACAAGTAACCTTTTCCTCCAGTGCATCATCCAAGCACAATTTCAGTATTCAGTGGACTCATAGAGTTGAGAGTAAATGTATATGTCACTTCGCCAAGCATCTAACTTGAGTATTGAAGTCCATTCGGTAGCATCCTTAACAAGTAATGTGCTGGAAGTTGTATCAGATGTTTCTGCCTGCTTTTCTCCTTTCTCCACATTTTTTCACTCTGCCCAGCCAGCCTTGGAAGCAATGTTCACTTGGGGTTTCTCACCAGAATAAATCCATATAAGGGCAACTGAAGGAGAGATAATAGCTGCCTGAATATCAAAGTCTTCTCTTCTGTTTCCTCTGCTATGTACTTAAATGCCCTGTTGTACCTCTCCTATCCCACGTTTTATTTGCTCAGTCTTTGCTGACTAGTTTTGCCTATTTGCCTATATCCTTTCCTCTCTCTTGTAGCACTCATATATTTACCAGGATTTTACACATGTCATCAGCTTGGATGTGTTTGTGTTTATTTCTGGCCTTTGAATCATTGTTGCCTAGATATTTATGCTTTTGTTCTAACATACTTACTTAGTTCTAGAAGTTCACTGAATCCCCTTAGTCAACTGCTGCTTATAACCAGTGTCAGGGAGTTTACCACCTCTCAAGAGAATTCATTTCAGTATTAGCCAGTTCTAATTATTTATTGTTTTCTGTGCTGAATTAAAATCTGCCTCCTGGATCACTACCACCCATTTGACCTTGTTTGTTTGGTCATAAGGAACTCATAAAGTACTTCACTTATATAACAGCACTTTAGCTATCTGAAGCCTGTGGTCACTTCCAAGCTTTCGCTTTCACTCTCCAGTCTAAACTCACTTCTCTTGACTGTTGCTGGATACCCACTATCTATCTCGGTTCCATTCCCTGCTTGTGCACACCACAATCAGTAGGTAGTAGTAGGATAGGACCAAGGGCAGGGGCTTGTGTCACTCCAACAGAACCCAAAGAAAGTAAGTGACACAGTCATTCAACTAACCTCAATCTGCTTAATAAGACAGGCATCTCTAGCTTACCAACTTTAATTCCCAGAAGTTCATTTATAATTTGGTTGTTTACCATGGAAACTGTTTATTTTCCTGCTGGTTTTTCTTGGTTAATGACCAATTTACTACCAATTAACTAAATCTTATAGATGGAATCTAGAGCAGTTTTTACCCTCTGAGTTGGCCCTTACATAGAGAATAGAGACAAGACAAGGATAAAACGAAACAAAAGCCTTATGGTTGTTCTCTTGCCTACCTTCAACACAGTGAGGTTTAAAGGGGAAGATTCCTAGCTCAGGAGAGAGTAGGGAGGAGAGATGTAGGCATGGCGCTGGTGACTACAGTCCTGAGAAGCACTGGATCTGCCGTACCAGGTCAGGGCTAGGACAGCAGTGGTTTCATTATAGCAGGAGGTATAATAGCAATGGCACAGACTGGAGGGCCTGTCCTACTACCCCAGACTGATCCAGAGAGAGGGCTCATGCTCGTCTTCTTAGGTGGATGCAACCTTGTCTCCTATTGGAGGTGGCTGGGCATGCCTGAATTAGGCTATACATGCTAAGTAACCTATTAGCCTTCTCAAATTACATCAGTCACATGCATATTGAAACATATGTGCTTGAATTCAAAGTAGGGTACTAAAACTTAGTTGAATCATTTTGCATATAATCTAAGGCCTACAAACTTTAGGTGATTTAGAGATGATCTGGTACAGATGAAGACAGCCTCGTGTGTAAAGAGAAATGGTCTCCTTATAAGATAGCATTTGCTCAGAAGGTCCAGGCCCCTCTAGGGAATTTTCCAGGGGATTACAAACATATTCACTTTGGAACAATGTTTTAATAAGGGTTTAACATTTAATTCTTGCCCACAGATGACTATTATATTGTCATGTAGTTGAACTATTCACTCAGCAGTTTGGACCACCATTTGTCACAGAGTTCCTATAGGAAATTATTTGGGAGCTTACAACTTTTGAAAGTCCAACCTCTACCAGCATAAAACAGTATTATAAACAACAATTTGTAATTCTGTATAAATATATGAAATCAAGGGCCATAGTCAACTTTAAAGAAGAAGGATCAAATTATTGGTTTTCACTTTTCTGTGTCTCTTAATTTTCTTAAAATTAACATGATACTTTTATAAGGAGAAGTTAATTGTAATTTTAAAAGAAACAGAATGAAATTAACTTTGTATACATATTTTTCTTTGAAAGGCAATGAAATCTGATCTAGAAAGCTCTATTAGGACCAAAATGGAAGGTCAAAGGAAAATGTATCAATTAGATTTCAATATTGTGGGTTTGCAATTTAGCCATCATCCTCTCTTCAATCAAGAACAAGTATTATGTACTAGGCTGCTCCAACTTTATGAGTGTTTTCAGGACAGGCAGCAACAGAATTTATCTCAGCTGCTTTTGGAGAAGGTGAGAATGGTTTTTATTATATTATTGGGCTGAACATTTAATATTGAAAGAGTAAACAAACCGCTTAGTGCAGAACATTTTCCCTCTAGCACTTTAATTATTTAACAACTTAAGACAATGGTCAATTTCAGTTTTTCTGAAAAGAAACTGTAGGAGTTGACTGGCCAGGGGGGCAGCCTCAAAGACATGTTGCAGGATATGTAGCACTTACAAATGGTTTACTAACCAGTGGTATTCTTGGTCCTATGTCTCAAGAAAAGTATTTGAAATGATTACTATGTAAAAGACTCGTGTGACTGTTTTTAGTCTTGTAGTAGAGCATTTTTTAATAAAAATATTAGAGATCTTGAATCTCATATCAAATGTGAGAAGTCTTGGTTCAATAATGATTAATCCAAATATCACTAAATGCCATCATAAAGGATACACACAGTCTGAAGGAAAATCAAAGTATACCCACTGGTTATTTTTTGAATTTGTGCCTCTCAGTTAAACTCTGCTGAGTTTCTGATCTATGAGCATTTTGTTAACTAGTGTTTTCTCTGAAAAGATTTGTTGGTAGGTCTCATTCAACAAATGAATGCATTTGAAGAATAAAAACTTAGTGAGATATTTAATTAAAAATTCAAGCATGATGGAGTCACCTATATCTGCTTTTTAAAATACAAGTGCAAAATTCATAGGGCTGAATCCATTTGATTGAATTTTTATGTAGCAATTGTGTGGGGGCACTTAATAGTTGAAGACTATGCATTAATAATGTCGGAATATTTCCTAAAACAAATATTGAATGTCCTAACTTTTAGTATACTTTGGTCATTATTTTTATGAATGGAGGAACCAACTCTGAAATTCAGATGTAGGTCACTGAAAAAAGTGATTTGATTTATGAATTTCTACTATATAGATAATTTTCCAAAAATAATATGTAATTTTTAAAGCCTCATTTAGCAATATCAATTTTATTTCATTAGAGTTCTATCACTATATGTAAGACTATTTTTCATGTGTCATGGCTCTTTGTATAAAATAACATTTTGGGATCATGATTGTAACATGCTTCAGTATTATTATTATTAAGTCTTAGGAGCCAAAAGTAATTGCCTAATTTTTAGTTTTCTCCCATGTATTCTCTTATATGCATATAAACATTGTCTCTAACCTTCTAGTAAAATGTAAAAAGTGTTAAGAGTGTGTTCTTTGGTCTCTCACCAAAATACTGATTTATAATTTATGTATTATATGTTCTTATGTATTAAGTATATATGTATGTATGTAACACTTACGTTTGAAATGTGTGGCTCTATTTGTTGCCATTGTGGTCAAACCAAGTTCAGAGTAGTGGAAGACTCACTGTCACCCAAGGAATTCTTAAACTGGAATATGTCCATTTATGTAAGTATGAATCCCACTTACAGAACAAGGAGAAATGTTGCAAACAGGATGAGAGAGTAGAAAAGATACTTAGCTATGCAGATATGCAGATATCTGCTCTTTTCCCTTCTAGTTTTGTTTTTTTAATTACAAAAGTTATACAGGAATACATTCTTGTTGGAAAAGATTCAATACAGACATTTCAAAGGGTGAAAGCCCCACTTCATTCTTCACCTCATGGTTCGGAGTACAACCTTTAAGTTCTCTTTTCCATGTATCTCTGTATATGCACATGCCATAACAGTTTTTAACATAAATTGGATCTCCCCATATGTATAATTTGACAAATTGGTTTTTTAAAAATTCTGTATTTTTCCATATCACTATGTATAGATCCATAAGTAATATAACTATATTTTGATATGTTTAATCAATCTCCATTCATGACATTTAGTTCATTTCCTTTTCTTATGATTACAGATAATGAAGCAATGAACATCCTTGCACCTACATGTTTGCACACACATGTGAAAACTTCTGTAGGCCAGATTCCTAGAAGTCAGATTTCTTGATCAGGAGTAAGGGTGCATGGCCCTGACTGGTGTCACTTGGTTGGGCATTGTTTTGCAAGGTGAAAGGTCACTGGTCCAACTCCCAGTCAGGGCACATGCCTGGGTTGCAGGTTTGGTCCCCAGTCGGTGTGCGTGCAACAGGCAGCCGTTGATGTTTTTCTGTCACGTCAATGTTTCTCTCCCTGTCTCTCTCCCTCCCTCCCCTCTAAAATCAGTAAACATGTCCTTGGGTGAGGATAAATAAATAAATAAATTTTAAATGTTTGCCAAAAGATATAAAAATAAAGTTAAAAAGCTAGTGACAGAATAGGACAAAAATATGTAAAACATATTCAAAAGGCATATGTCTTTATGGATATATATTAAAACTTTTCATAGAGTGATTAGTTAAAGCACTGTACCAAAAATCTCTCCCCTTTGTTGTAGCTTAAAGCACTGACACATGCTACCAAATTAGCAAATGATAATCTGGAAATAAGCCAGCTGACTGGAAAATCTTTACAAGATTACTATTGGCAGATAAGGTAGGTTTGGGGCCATTCATGTATTCATCGGGCATTTTTTAAGTAACTTCTTTAGATGGAGTACTACACTTGCTATGGAAAATATAAAATAATAAAAAGAAAAGATCCCTGCTGTTTAGGCATTTACAGAAACAATTCCAGCCTTTCCTTTAAGATCCATTTTTTTGTGTGTAAAAATATTTCACAGACATGTAACATAAAACTAGTTGTAGTTTTAATATCCATTGATTTTAAAAAAACATTGGTCTTAAATATGAGTTTACTAATACCTTTAAATTGATTTGGATTATATTAATCTCAAGCATTTGTATATGTTTGAGAATTACTCTACATATACATATTGTAGATATTATTCATTCTAAAGACAGCAATCAAAGAGCACATAGATTTAAGGACCCTTATTTTTAAAAAAATGGTCTGCAAATTGGGAACCATTGGATTATGGACTAGTTGGGAAGAGAAGTTAGGAAAGTATGAAATAACTTGAAAAAATGATTTTAGGATGAAACATAATTATGTATCAAGGAATCTCCAATAGCAGGAAAGCTTGCTGGAAGGTACTTACTGAGTAGAAAGTTACACTGCTCAAAAAGATAAAATTGTTGTCTATATATGAGAGGGATTTGATAATTAAGGAATTTTCTTGAGCCCTGGCTGGTATGGCTCAGTGGATTGAGTGCTAGCCTATGAACCAAAAGGTTGCCAGTTCAATTCTGAGTAAGGGCACATGCCTGGGTTGCAGGCCAGGTCCCCAGTTAAGGGCATGCAAGAGGCAACCAATTGATGTGTTTCTCACATACTGATGTTTCTCTCTCTCTCTTTCTCCCCTACTCTAAAAATAAATTTTAAAAATCTTAAAAAAAAATAAAGAATTTCCTTGACTCCCTGCCCATTTACTGGACACAGTTCTACAACTTAGTTTATTTAAATACTCAGTTTCCTAGAGTAACCTAGTTAAATGCAAACAATATTACTTGAGAAGGTTGATATACACCTCACACAGGATCTGGCATATAATGAGTGTTCAGTTAATATTAGCCGAGGGAATGAATATGAATAGAAGATTACAAAACAATAAACTAGTGTTATTTATAAGGTAAATAAACTGGAAGCAAAGAACAGATATTGGCTTAATGAACACGACAAGTAAACTATAATATAGAAAAAAAAGTAGGCCTTAGGTGGGGTGCAAGATGATGGGTAGGAGTCTACCACTGTGTGTGTGTGTGTGTGTGTGTGTGTGTGTGTGTGTGTGTGAGAGAGAGGCTTTGAAGGGATCATTGCTTTTACTAAAGCAGGTAAAAAGCAATGTAATAGATTTACTTTGAGAAATTTTCAGAGTGGTGTTGACATGCTGCAAAGTGTGCAAAGGGCAAGTTTGCGTACATCTGAACAACAATGTTTCTATTAGAAAAGCTATGCACATATAATACAATTAAATAAGATGGCACTTAGGTATTCAACTTTTAATAACTGTATATTAGATGCCTAGTACCCACAATCACCAGGTACCCAGCAAAGACACCTGCAGGTCATCTGTGACCCCTCTGTGTGCCCCTCCTCTCTTCCCTCCCATCCAACCATAACCATTCCTACTGATTCTGAGTTATTTCAGGTGTTTATTTCATAGCCTGACTACTCAGATAGACTTCTAAAATAATCTCTTTAAACCATGATCCATATTGAAACCAGAGTCATTTTTGTAAATAATAAAACCACATTAGTGGCTTTCTGTTACCTTTAAGATAAAATTCAATAGCTTTAGCATGATCAACATAATCTGACTCTGGTGACTTCTTCAGCCTCATTTTAGGGGTTCTCTGCCTTGGAACTTTATAATCCAGTGCCCTAAATCAATCATGCTCTTTAATATCTATATATCTTTGTTTTAATGCCTCTTGCATCTAGAAGGTTCTTTCATCATCTTCTGCCTAAAATTTAGTCAACATACACATTTTACTGAATTTCATATTACTTTCTCAAGGAGGGTCCTACTTTACCCATTGTTTTAGATTAAATTCTCTTTTTATACTCACATAGCACTTATATATTTCCCCTTTCATAACACTCATCATATTTGTAATTATTTACTCTTTTCCCTGTTGAGATATTAGTTGCCAGCACCTAAAGTATTTCCTGCCACATAGTACTTACCTGTTATGTGTTTATTGATTTGAATTGAGTGTCACATATTCTATGAAGTCTCCCTGCTGTTGTGTACTGGCCTCTTATTTATGCCCACACTCTGACTTGTCTGTATTTCTATCATAACACCTATAACATTTTATTGCATTGATTAATTTACATGTATATAAGCTTCTTTGACCCAGAGAGGATGTCTTTTTATCTTTGTATCCTCCCTTAATCGAAACAGTGCTCTGCATGTAGTAAGTATCCAACAAATATTTACTGAATGAATTAATGAGCGACAGTAGGCTTCTGTTTCTATCAGTATGGTAGACTAGATTCCCTGAATGGCCCTTCTGATGAAAACAACTAAAAACGTCTGACAAAATGCAAATGTTATCTTGAGAAACATATTGCTGAAATGGCAAAAAGGTAAGGAATCTACAAAAGCCAAAAACAAGATAAAAGGAAAAGCCGTAAAAATTAGGAGTAAAACCAGCTTTTACAAGGAGTGTATTTGTTAAACACTAGTAACCTTGACTGTCATTCAGATGGCTTCATGGAGTGCCAAAGGCAGAAGATGAAGCCAAGTTCATCTTAATTGGAAAGTTTAATAGGAGATCCTATGGAAGCAGGTGTTAGATTTCATGAAAGGGAGAATGTAAAGGGGGCGACAAAGAAAATGGGCATCTTTTAAAGCAATATGTTACTCCAGTGTCCAAATAATATATCTGATCAGGAAAAGAATGTCTAAATTTGAAGCGATGGTTCTAATTGTTAGTCTGAAACAAGTATAATAAATATGTAAAGAATGTGCAGAAAATCTGGAAATACATGGATTTTAGCAGAGAACTTTTGCATAGTGAAAAACTCTTTAAGCCATAAAGAAATAAATCACTAAATAGAATTTCAGTCTCTAAATAATCAAAATGTTGGTCAAATGCAAAAAAAATCATCAGGTAGAGCAGGGAGTTCAGAAGAATTAGTATAATACATTCTTCCAGGCTATTTTAATGACCTAAATAGTTCTAATCTACCAATATATTTTTTATCTACCATTATTGTTGTAGTAACACAAAACAGCTCTATGAGTTAGAAAGGGAAAAGGACACCTCCCTACTACACAGTATATTACAGACTTGGAAACAGATAAAATCCCTTCGACAACAGCAAGAGTTTACAAGCACCCTGGTGAAGTTACAGTTTCAGAGGTGAGTGGTGGTTCTGTTTGTTCTTATGAATTTCCTGAGGAACAGCACATGAATACCTGGGAAGTCACAGTAACTGGGAGAAAACAAAGAAACTACATAACTATGTGATGTAGTCAACAAAAGACTTATATCTCGAATGTGTAAATAATCTTACCACTTAAGACAACTCAGTTAAAAAAGGGTCAAAAGATTTGAACAGACACTTCACTAAAGGTATGTAGATGGCAACTGAACACATGAGAAGATGCTCAACATCATCTCACATCAATAGAGAAATATGAATTAAGACCACAATGGAATATACTACACACCTATTAAAATGGTTTAAATCCAAAACAAAGCAAAAAAAAGGAAAAGAGAAGGACAATAACAAATGCTGACAAAGATGCTGAGCAGTAGGAACTCTCATTGATTGCTGGTGGGGATGCAAAATTGTACAGACTTTGAAAACAGTTGGGTACTGTATTATAAAGTTAAACATAGACTCGGCAGTCATACTCCTAGGTAAAACATGCAAGTCATCAAAAAATGTCTAGTGGAAGGTATAGTTAAAATTAAAAACTATACTTGTTACTACACTTCATCTTACCTAAAAGGCTGAGAAGCGATATACTCACTGAAGCTGTTTGTGAACTCACAGTGAAATAACTGGTTCCCTTCCTACAACCCATTAATTCTGGGTCTTTTTTTTTTTTCAAAACTATAAAGGATCAGTGTCATTTCAGGCAATTTAGAAAGGTGTTAACTTCTTTGATTTTTTTCCTGCTGCAATGGTTTTTAATGAAAATGCTTTGACAGTTTCTAAAGTTCCACCATGGAATTTTGTTTATCAAAGACTCCTAAATTCATGTGAACTTGCTCTTGTCTCTGGTCCTTTAAACCAATCTGATCCACTCATGCATTGTGAATCCCTGAGCAGAAAAGGAGAGCCACAGAAGCCATCAGCTTCTTCCTAGCAGTACCTCTGAACCAATGTTGCCTGCTCACCATCTACTCTTATTGTCACTACTCTAAACTCCAGTCCCACCTGGGTCCCTTTGAATTTATTCTTCCTGACATTTAACATCCAGCTTTCCCAGGGCTTTGGTTTGGGTTTGCCTCTCCAGATTACTTTTGGTAGGAGACTATTGCAGTAACTCCCACAGTGTCGGTGACCAGGTTGGCCCCCGCAGACTAGCCCTAAATACCCTAAATTGGGTTTGAACAGCTAAAATATCATTCTGATTAATCAGAAAAGTGGTGTTTTCTAAGATGTCCCTAGGAACTCTATTTCCTGGCCAGGTTTACCACTAATGCCCTCACAACAATCATGGTTCTTGGACGCCTGCTTGAATAAGCCTGTAGCAAGGCCTACAGGACAGACAGTAGTTATGGCAGGAGGGCCTGGGACCTAGACACTAAACTCAGGTTATCTTTTCTCCATATATTTTGTTTTGGGTGTAATGAATTTGATGAGTCTTTGAGATATCCCTCAGTAAAACAGTTGAATTGGCAGCTGGACGAATGGATTTGTGCTAGAAAGAAAAATATGGAAGTTTAGCATTTTAATTGGAGGCTTATGTGTGCATGAAACTGTTTGGAGAGAGGGTAGAGAATGAGATGAGACTAGGACTTGACTGAATTTTGAGAAAATACTTTGAAAGGCTTGGTAGAAGAAAAGAAACCAGAGGAAAGACAGAAGGGCCAGTTAGTGTTTTGCCGCAGAGTCAAAGAAAAGGGTGCATTTTAAGTAGGAGAGAGTGGTTAATAGTGTTCTGATTTTCAGAAATATCAGTTAAGTCCAGGGTTAAAAATATGCATTGGATTTCCTCACATGGATGTTATTGATCTCAGAGCAAGTTTTATGAGGCGATAATGGTAGAATGAGATAGCAAGAGGTTGAGGATATAGCCCTTCTCATTTAGGCAGTAAACTCTCCTTATCCAATGTTAGTAACGCTGCATTAATCTTAGAGAAACTGGCTGGGCAAGTAGCTACAGACCTTGTGTTTTGGCTACTGAACGCAAACCACAGCAGTGGTGAATAGCACAGAGAAACTAAGTTCCTGTGCATAGTTTTCATCTGTGTTCTCTGTAATGTGCCTGTCCACCTGGAGCAGATCCAGATAACTGTCAAAGGGATTTTTTTTTAAAGATAAAGTTCAAGCTATGCAAGCAGGAAAATCCACAACATTTAGTTTAATAACATCCTCAGAGCTGCTGAACAGAAGGGAGGAAGCTTGGACCCAAGATCACTGTCTCAATAATCTCCCTCAAAAGGGATTCTGGATATTAAATCACCTATACTCTAACTTACTATACATCGTAATCACCTGGGGGAGCTTTAAAAACCACTATTCTGATTTATTTCAGAAGGCAAAAAGCATATATTTTTAAAAGTTTTAATGAAATAAATTACATATCATCAGCTCACCCATTTATTATTTTAACTTTATTTTTATTGTTTACACTATTACAGTTGTCCCCATTTTTCCCCTTTGCCCACATCCAGCCAGCCCCCTCAGCCCCCGCTTCCCTCAGGCCATCACCACACTGTTGCCTGTATCTATGGGTCTTGCATTTATGTTCTTTGGCTAATCCTTTAACCTTCTTTTATCCAGTACCCCCTCCTGCCACCCCTCTGACAGCTGTCAGTCTGTTCCATGTATCGATGCCTCTGTTTCTATTTTGTTTGTTAGTTCATTTTGTTCATTAGATTCCACATGTAAGTGAGATCATATGGTATTTGTCTTTCACTTGCTCATTTATTTCACTTGGCATAATTATCTCCAGGTCCTTCCCTGCTATTGCAAAAGGTAAGGTTTCCTTCTTTTTCATGACCATGTAGCATTCCATTGTGTACATGTACCACAGCTCTTTTATCCACTCATCTACTGAGGAGCACTTGGGCTGTTTCCAGATTTTGGCTATTGTAAATAATGCTGCTATGAACATGGGAGTGCATATCCTCTTTCAAATTGGTGTTCTGGGGTCCTTAGGATATTCAAGTACTATTCAGAAGATATTCAGCCATGTACTATGAAAAATAGAGACATTTACTAAAGATACAGGAAACATTGTACAAAGAACAATGACGCCTCAGTCTACTTCAAAGTAGGCACCTTGGGTTCTCCCAGTCTCCATCAGCTGCCCTGTCGTGTTTTCCTGAATCTCATCAGTGGTCTGAAATCTCTTTCCTTTCAAAGATGATTTAGTTTTGGTAGAAGCCAGAAGTCATAGGATGTCAAATCTGGACTGTAGCGGGGCTGAGTCACCTAGGTGATTTGATGTTTCGCCAAAACACTCTGCATGAGATGTGATTCATGAGCAGGCGTGTTGTCATGAAGAAGCTGCCAATCACCAGTTGCCCATAGCCATGGCCTTCTGAATCATCTGAATAGTTTCCATGGAGGATTGTTCAAGCTTAATGCAAAATTTGATGCAGATTTATTGCTCTACTCACTCAGTCATTTTGAATGCATCAGCCACATAGTACGCATTCTGACTCAATGGTGTCTATTATCCTCACTGACTAATACAGTGAAGTTGTCATCATTCACATACATGCATTCCAGTCTACTCTCCTTGGCTGCCAGGTTTACATCGATGTTGCACAAACCTTTCTCTTACATTAATAATGGCTAGACTTTTTTCAGACAAACCTCATATTCTGAGAAGTGGGATTGCTGGGTCAAAAGGTAGTTCCATTTTTTAATTTTTAATTCTATTTTTTAATTTTTAAGGGAATTTCATACTGTTTTTCACAGTGACTGCACCAGTGTGTACTTCCCACCAGCAGTGCAAATGGGTTCCCTTTTCTCCACATCCTCACCAGCATTTGTTTGTTGACTTATTAATGGTGGCCATTCTGACAGGTATGAGGTGATATCTCATTGTGATTTTAATTTGCATCTCTCTGATGATTTGTGACATTCAGCATTTTTTAATATATCTATTGGCCATCTGTACATCCTTTTTGGAGAAGTGTCTATTCAGGTCCTTTGCCTATTTTTTAATTGGATTGTTTGTCTTCCAGGTGTTGAGTTGTGTAAGTTCTTTAAATATTATGGAAATTAAACCCTTATCAGATATATCATTGGCAAATGTGCTCTCCCATACAGTGGGGTCCCTTTTTATTTTGTTGATCATTTATTTAGCTATGAAAAAGCTTTTTAGTTTGATGTTGTCCCATTTGTTTCTTTTTCCTTTGTTTCTCTTGCTTAAGGAGATTTATTGGCAAAAATATTGCTATGTGAGATGTCTGAAATTTTACTGTCTGTGTTTTTTTCTAGTACTTTTATGGTTTTGTGACTTTCATTTAATTATTTTATCCATTTTGAGTTTATCCTTGGGTATGGCATAAGTTGGTGGCATAGTTTCATTTTTTTCCATGTACCTGTCCAATTTTCCCAATACCATTTATTGAAGAGAATATCTTTACTCCATTGAATGCATTGCCTCCTTTGTCAAATATGAATTGACCATAAAGGTGTGGGTTTATCTCTGGGCTCTCTGTTCTGTTCCATTGATTTATTTGCCTATTCTTATGCCCATACCTGGCTGTTTTGATTAGAGTGGACTTGTAGTATAGTTTCATGTTAGGTATTGAGATCCCTCCAAGTTTGTTCTTTTTCCTCAAGATTGCTGAAGCTATTTGGGGTCTTTCAGCCATTTAAAGTTTACAGTTCAATGGTTTTTAGTGCACTCACAGAGTGGTGCAACCACAGTTACAATTCTCCAATACTTTCATTGTTACTGCTTTAAATAATTCTATTTATTGTTAATTAGGATAAAAATAAATAAGTGTGGTGAACAAAACCAAGGAGAACTGTCAGAAATATCTGAGACTGAGAAGAAAACTGAAGGAAAAGCATATAAGAAAACTGAAGAAAAAGCATATAATAATGGGGAAAAACAGGAGGTATTTATATTGAAAAGTAACATTCAACTCAACTAGTTACAATATTTAATTGTTAGGTAGAATAGGAAAACTTGGTATTTGTAGCAGTTACCCAACACAATAACAAATATAAGAAATAAGTTTAATTTTAAGAATAATTGTCCTAAGCAATGAACTTACATTGTAAATTATACACTTATTTTTTTGGTTTCCTAGAATCTCTTATATTTAGCCTCTGAACTTGAAGAAACAGATGTTGAAATAATAAAGCCAATTACTTTGGTGCCACAACTTTCTTTTGCTGCAGAATTAACAAACGTATCCAAGTGTTCACAGTAAGCATTTTTATAGGATTATTTCTTTCTTGTATATTGTCTGTTAATTGTCCAGTTTTTAATAATAATGTTAAATTCCTTGAGTGAGTACCATATGCCCGGCACTTTGCTACTCTTTTTTATACATTTGCACATTTAACTGGTACTACAACTCTATGGTTTATCCTCATCTTAAAGATGGGGGAACTTATACTTATGGAAGATTAAATTGCCGGGGTCACATCTCTAATCCATCAGTGAGGTGGGAGATAAACCAGTTTGCTTTGATGATTGTTTTTTGTTTTTCCCGTGGTAGTAATTTTTGTTCACACATAGGTAGGTGGGATATAAAGCCACTGTAAGAAAATAAGATTATATGGGAACCCTTGCTTTCATAAAATGTATTCTGTATCAGCAGGCCCTTCTGGCAATGTTCTACTTTGACATAAACTTCTTTCCTTCACACTTGTGACTTCTTCCTTGAGCTATGTTTCTCCCAGTCCTGGGATGCTTCATGCAAAAACAGGTATCACACAGACCCCCTTTTCTACCGTCTGTAGGCCTAAGGATCTCCTCCCCCTTAAAGAGGATATGGCAACTTAGAGCACTGAACTATGTCCATTTTTTCAACATTTCTGTTCCAGGGGACATTTCATAACAATTCACTTCTGAGTATTGTGAATGTGCATCATTTAGCACAATGTTGGAACATAGTGGGTGCCCAACAAATATTCATATACATTAAATGAATGAATGGATAGTTGTGTTTTAAAATGAACATAAAGAGCAGCAGACACAAAGGCACAATTATCACAACTAGCTTCCTGACTGGAGGAGCACAATAGTGAAGCAGTGCTTTATTTGTTCTGCACCTGCTTCTCAAAAGGGCCTGAGATAATTTATTATGTAAGACACACATGCAAAAGGACCATTTAAATGAAGACAAGAGAACAGGAGCAATAAAGTGGCAGTTGGAAGTAAAGAGGAGAAAGAGAAGGAGGAAGGAAGGTATTTGTGCTGGAAAACCTAAGCTAAAACTTAGTGGAAGTTACAGCAAAAGGAAATATAATGCTTTATATCTTTTCAAAGCTATTGCTGTTATGTGGGATTGCTTTCATTGTCCATTTAAAATGTCCAGTTGAAAAAGAATTGACTCTCTAGAATAATATACTGATTCCAAGGATAGAGCTGAGAGGAGTATAGGAATAAAGAATTAAAGAGTTTACAGATGAAGAAAAAAAAAACAGGATTACCTGAAGATAAATATAATCCTGAATTAGCAAATTTTCATCATCAGTTTATGAGCTCATTATTAAAACCACTTTCAGAGGATAACATGAAGGGCAATATTTACTAAGATATTTCTGTAAAGGTAATTGGGAATATGATTAAAAGAGGCAAACAAGGAGAATAATTAATCTTTTGTCCCTGAACCCTCTGAGAAGGTTACTGAGAAGATGGGCTTATATGCAGACAAGGAAATCCTGGGCCAATAGGACCATTAGGGCAGAGAACAGAGGGGATTTTTATGTTTCAACCATGCCTTATCTTCCAACCATTCTCCCTTCTGAAAAACTGTATGTCTTAAACTTCATTAGGTCAGTTTTGTTACAGCTAAAACAATATTCAAATGAATGTTGGTTGAGTGAATGAATAAATGAATGGATGGAAGACTCTCTTTAGGAATTTCATATCACTCAAGGGATCGATTTATTTCCCAGCAAGTGTTTTTATAGAAGCTCCAGAGAACTAACCACTCTTGCTTGTCTCTCAAATCTTTGGGTTCAGAGAAAGAATGTCCAGGAGAAAAAGGGTGTATAACCTAAAGCCTAAAGGGATTTACAGAGTCCTTTAATAAGGCACAGCAAGCCTATTGACCTAGAACCACCTCCCAGAGGTTATCAGAAACATGCAGTGCATGTGTGCACTCTTTTAAGAGTTAGAAAATATTTTTGAATTCTTCATTCAAGCGCTCTAACCCCCATTACTAAGTCCCTCAGTTTCCTCTTCTCATAAGACATGATGGATAAGTGCTGTAATATCTTTAAGTTATAATTTAGTAAAAATATAATTTACTAAAGTAAATTAATAAATTTATATACTGCTTTTAGTAAAATTATTGCTTTTAATAAATATATTGCTTTTAGTAAAATTTTATATTGCTTTTAATAAAACAATAGCTTTGAAGCTATAATTTAGTAATAGCAATAATTTAGTAAAATAGCTAAATGATTTACAGAACCTTGATTTTAGTTCTTTTTCTATTTTTGAGTAAATATTTTTCTTAAAAACCATTTCACTGGGTAGGACAGTGTGGCTCAATTGGTTGGAGCATTGTGAGGTGTTGCAGGTTCCATCCCCAGTCCAGACGCATATGGGAGGCAACCAATTGGTGTTTCTCTCTCACATCGATGTTTCTCTCTCTTCCTTCCTCTCTCTCTAAAAGCAATGAAGAAATGTCCTTGGGTGAGAATAAACAAAACAAAACAAAAAAACACACATTTTACTGGGTAGGAGAGGTTTTATCCACATATATAGGGGTTAAAGAAACCATTTACCCTCTAATATGATAATATTTTCATATGCTAAAGTTCATTTTGAAATGAACATTTTTATATCCATTTTGCTTTTCAAAGGTCTTTGAAAGGTTTATTTAATTTCTAGGCATGAACAAAGGAGGAGAACCAAAATTCAGAAGCTTAAATATTTTATTAAAATATTATACAATGATAAACAGGTTTCTTGCACTTCAGTATCTCCCCTACAGTTTGATTTTAAAGTCATGTTTCAGCAAATTTTCAATATCCAATTAATATATTGGCCTGAAACAATTTGCCTGGAGGTATGTCATTGTCATTTACTTTGTATTTTATTTTATGCCATACATAATTTTAAGTTCTTGCTAGCTATTATTATATGTAATAAGTTACTTCTTTTATATTGAGATAACTGATCTATGTGGTAAACAAGATATTTACAAATAATATATTTATAATTTATTATTAGTTTTTAAGCTATAAGCACAAAATTATTTGTTAATGGTTGTTCTAAATACTTTTCTTCTTTCCTGCTAAAATTCCTACTAACCCTTGATGCATAGTATTTACTATTCATTGGCTAGTGAGACAGAAGAGGGTTAGTTAAGCTATAATGAGCAGTATAGCTATTGTAAGTATTGAAGGATGTCTCCAAATTGCCCCAGCCCTGACTTTATTTCAGTCTCTTGCTGTATTTGTTCTTAACCTGTTTTTGGATTTGGGATCTTTTTAAGAATCTAATGGAAGAACATACACACAACATACCCTCATCTCTGCTCAAAGACCCCACCATGAGAACCCCTGCACTACTAAAGAAAGAAGAAAGCAGGATAATGGATAACAATTAGATACCATAAAGGAATCTAGACAAGAAGCCTTGATGGCTAATATAGGGGTTAAACTTGCATCTCAACCTGAAGAAAAGTTCTGAAGGAATACAGATTTGTGTATGTGAGGGCGGGGTGAAGTTTGAGAAGTGGAGAGAGGACTGTAATTACAAATCTAAGTCAAAGTTATTTTTACAATACCTAAATAATTTTGTGCTATCCTTGATCAGAGGCTGTATTCATTTTATTCATCAGTATTATCAAGTGCCTGTCATCTTAAAATGTACCTCTGTTTAAATTCTTACTTTAAAAATATACTGACTATATTTTCCTGCTCTCATACCTAAAGTAAATTGTGATATGATATAATAATCCAACCACTTGAGGTTTAAAATATACCTCCTAATATAGATAAATGCATCTTGTGAATCTTTCATTGTCCTATTACTTAGCACATAAGCCTAGCAAACTAAGAGGCAGCAAAAGAAACTAAGCTAGCTAGGGATAAATTACACCATTAGCAACTGCAGAAATTAAAAAATAAATACATATGTCCTAGCCTAACAGATTCTGACCTATATTTCTTATTTACTTCTTAACATTCCTCTTTACTAATTCTTCACTTTGGCCAAAGCGAACTGCTTGTTTTTTCCCATACATCCTTTCAATTTCCTATTTCTGAACTTTTGAATGTTCTAGTTCCTCCATTACAATGCCCATTTCCATTCTTGACACTCCATCTCTACCAATCAGTGGTGTTGATAGCTGCCATCAGGGGACAGAGCTGCCTCCTGGGAGACTCCACCACATGGAATTCTCTGCCTTCACATTTACTTCTATCCAGGATCTGACTGACCTCCAGCCTTGCAGTCTCAGAAAGTAGATTAGACAGTTCCCTGAGAATACAGCTACATACCATAAACAAATTCACCAGGCTAATATGTCAAATCAGAGTGCCAACTCATCATTTTAATACATTTATCAGTTCATTGTGTCTCTTTAGTTAGCCAGTAAACTGATTTACAGTAAGAAATTTCTTTCATAGAGCTGAGTATTTTAGGTCCATTAGCTATAATTCCTACAAACCTTTCAGCATTAGGGATACCTTTGTCAAAGGGACCCATGTATTGGCTTAAATTAACTTTTACAGGGACAGTAATTAGATAACCAGAAAAAATATTTGCCTCTTTGACCTCCTTTTTTTTTCTGCTTTCTTAGTTAATCAACCATCCTTTTGATTGGCACATTTTTTTCTTATCTTTCAAGGGGCATTCCACCCCTTCCCACCCCCGCTGATTTCCTTCTTAGAGTATATATCGCTGTTTTCCCAAACAGCAGCAACATAGTATAGGTCAAATTAAGATTTTGCTATTGAAAAAAACTTTAGGTTTGTCGTTATGGCAGTGATGGAACTGTGGTAAAAGTACAGGATACAGAATCAAAAGACCTGGGTTTGGTACCCAGTGGACATCTGTGGAACTATCTACTGAACTCCTCCCTTTCTCCTTCTTCTGGGACTTTTCCCCCTTCCCCCATCCCTATAGCATGTTTAATCTGTTGTTGGATTCCATGAGCTAATGAATCTCCCTTTTTTCTAAGCAATTCAACCTGGGTTTCTATTACTTATAATAAAAACTAGTAGTTTAGTATAGACACTCCATTTCCTCATAAACTGGGATGAATACTACCTGTTTCCTATAATCTTCACCAGGTTTAAATGAGATAACAAATTTTAAAAGTACTACACAGAAGTAAGTTATTTTCAGAGCTGTAGTTATAATCCTTTTATTCAGTTTATATTCTTTGAAGCCAGTGAAAGGCATTCTTCTCTTAGGGTTGTACAATTATCTACTTCTCTCATAATTATGAGATGCTATAGAACAACACCTATTTTTATATCCCAGTATTTTTTTAAAAAGAATATGAGTGTGTTCTTGAGGATCCTTATTTTAGTTTTTAAATTTTTTTTACTTCCAATGAGCTATCAATCATTTCTTTTATATTTAGGTTTATGAAATAAATAAAAGGACAAGCTTACTGGCAAAACTATATATACCTTTACCTAACAACACAGAGCTGAAAAGCAAAACTGTCTTGGAATATGTAGAGTTTAGCTCTGATGAGCTGGTCATACCTGAGTATGGAGAAGTAGGAAGCAGTAAGTTTATTAAAAATGCTTCTTCCCCCATATTTCTTCATGAATTCCATATCCTAAATGACCCTGGGTCATCTATGTGAGTAAAGAATTCTATATTTGTAGTATTGGTTAAAAATGTATTAAGTTCTTCTAGATGTTAAGCTAAACTTTTAAGGAGTTTGTCCTGAATCAGATCTTTGGGAAATCTGAAATTTGGAATGAGCACCTGTGCTTTTCCTAGGTCTTCCGAGATAAGAGTCCGCCCCTGAGTGAATAGACTCCTCTACCTCTGCCTCTCCTTAGTGAAGCCCAAAGTAGCTCCAGAATGTGTTAGTTCATGTTAGTTCATCTTTAAACTGAATAGGGAAGTAAGAAGAAAAGGAAGGGGAGAAGGAGGGAGAAAGGAAGAGAGAAAAGGAGAAAGGAAAGAAGGGTTGTTTCTGTTCACTTGTTTGTCAATTGATTTTATTCCTCATGCAATTAAATTTGTTAGCATGTCTGTGAGAACAATGACATTGCTCTCCTTCTCCCCTAGAATTTTTCTCTTTCACCTTCTTAGGAGTATTGCAACTGCTTGTGTTCATCTGGTGAAAAGGGAGGAAGTATGAACTTGTGTCTATAAAAAGGAAAATTCTAGCAGCAGTAGGAGCAGTTTAGTTTGTTTGGATGTTGTGTTGTAACCGTTCAAGGCCAGACAGGTTCACGAGATTTGGGCAGACAACATTCGCGGAGCCATTGGGAGGTCTGGCATGCCTTTATTCATGGGTGGGTGATCCACGCACGCTGCAAGCTGCATGTCCCCTGTGTGTCACTGCGTGTCACACTGCATATCTCTGTCCTCTTGTGTGGCACTGAGCAGGGAGCCCCTAACTCCCTTATATACTAAAATATAGACAAAGCTGGCAGAAAGCCAGAATACATTGTATAACAGTATGATTCTGTGCATGTGAGCCCACTCAAGGCCATGGGAACCATTTATCGGACCCAGTCTCAAGGCTATGAGAACTCTACTTATCAGGCCCATTCTCAAGGTTATGGGAAACTGCTTCCCTTAGTTGCTCAGACATCTGGGTGAGGAAGTCAGGCTGCCTTCGTTTACCCTACAGATGTTGATTTATTTTTTAAGTTTATATTTATAAATGTATGAAATATTTATAATATTTATAATTACTCCACTAAGACAATAATTGTCTTTATCTATAACAGAGAAGAAAATAAGTAGAGAAAATAGCGTGGAAAAGACAGAGAATGAGGGAGGGTATAGTCTGCTTAAGAGTCCAGATGAAGAAAAAAAGGGTTGTGGAGACCCAGGAGAAAAGACTCAAGAGTGAAAAATTTAGGGAACATTAAGAACTTGGCAAGAGTTTCAAGGAGTACCGTTGAGCTCTCTGGAGACTGAGAAAAAAAAAATGGGGGAAGAACACTTAGGAATGCAGGGGAAGGGTGCAAAGAGGACCTTGTCTGCCTCTTTTTCTACCACCAGTGGGCCTTTCTTCCTGGAAGCCACTCCCCGAAAGAATGGTTAAAAAGCTTCTAGCCGTAAGAAGAGGAAAATAGAGCTGTCCATCTCTATGTAATCAGATCAATATTTTCCTCTCTTTTTGCCCTCTGTTTGAAGCAATCTGCCTTGAGGCATCTTAAATGGGCATGAGGGAGAGCTCTGTGATTAGAGCCTGGGGTCAGCACAGAGGCTCCTTTGAGTTCCTGGTTTCCACAAGTAAAAGTCAGTAGAGAGATCTACATTGTGTCCAAATTGCATGCTTTTAAAATTTTTTATTTGTTTTTAATGCCTTTTATAAACAGATGTGCCTTTTGTTCTTGAGGGAAGTGGAACTGAAGAACTTTGTCTTTTCACATCAGGAAAACTAAGCTATTCTCTATCATGGGCCTTAGATGAAAATGGTATTCCTCTGACACCTATGTCACAGTCATTAAGATCCGCTTACTGCAGGTAGTAAACTTTTATGTTTGAAAAGTAATTCCAGTCCTCAGCAAAGCATCACACACAACCTGTGTCTATAAAAAGGAAAACTAGCAGCGATAGGAGCAATTTAGATGATTTGGATGTTGATTTATTTTTAATATATTTATAAATATATAAAACATATATATATGTATACATGTTCTATAAAAACAATAAGCATCTTTATGTGTAACAGGCTATATCTCTTCAATACTTAGGATTATAGCCACATGGAGGATGAGAGAGGCAGTTCCATAGTTCTTAACTTCTAAGAGAAGGCCAAGACTCCCAAGGATTTTATTTCTGGTGTCTTTATATCTCCCAGTCATTCTGGATTATGAAATAATAATTTATGCATTATCAATTGCTGGAAAGAAATCCTAGAAATTTTATGCTATGTCCCAAGACTTTCTTGAAGAATTGGAATTAATTTCTAGATCATACCCACAAATAAGATTACTAGAAATAAGTACAATAAAACTATATAAAAATAATGATAAGGCTGGCTTATATACTACACTGTTGTCAATCTAAATGTTGGTATTTTGTAGATAGTTTGTCTTTACTCCCTGGTAACTTTAAGGTTTTTTTTTTGCTTAATTCATAGAAAATCAGGGTTTGAGGGAGGGAGGAATGGGGAGTTACTATTGTGTGTTTGGAATGATGAAAAATTCTAGAAGTAGGTAGTGATGGTAATTGTACAGCACTGTGAGTATACTTAAAACCACTCAATTCTGTTCATTGGCATTGGGTTGTGGAGGAAGGAGTACAGATGAGATGGGGATTTTTGCCATAGCCCACAGATGAACACCTATAGAGGTAGCTGAAGGAATCATTACAGCAAGAGCAGGACATGTTCTGAGGTTTTTGTTAGTTTCCCTGAGGTAAAAATCATGGGATAATGTTGGAATCCAATTACAACTTTCTTTAAAGACTATGGTGGGGTAAGTTTCATTCCCTGACCTATTCATTAACATTTATGCTTTGCCTCAGGCTTTGTTTTCTAAGGGACCTGGGCTAAGACTGTTCCCATGAGAAAGAAACTCTTTTACTTGATAGTGTCAAGGGTATCAGGTCCTAGAGGTTCCTTGTGACAAAGACATGAAAACAGTTCAAAATATGAGGGCAGAAATGGGAATTAAAGAAAGGAAGAATACTGAAATTTCACCTGTCTATAATTTTACTCACATCCTACCATACCAGGCATTGGCTTTATTAGCAATAGTTTCCAAAGATTCATCATAGAAACATGCATAAATGTTGCTGAAAAGGTGACTGTAAAATGTGTGTCCATGTTTGGGTTAAGACATTATTGAATCTGAATCAGAACTGTATTTCAGATATCCATCTGATAGACTGGAATTTTTCTTAACTGCTTGATAGGAAGGGTCTTAGAAATCTTCTAGTCCAAAGTCCCTCTAACTATACATGATGAAACAGATTATCTATGAAGGCAGAGATTAAATGACTGAAATAATTGATGGCTCTAAAGAAACTGTGACTAGTTAGGGTTGAATTCCTTCTGCAGTTAGCCCATAGCTGAAGTCACCAAGGATGCATTATAAGTCTACTCTATGTTTTATAGTTCTCTGACTTCCAAAGGTGGCCTCGTACTACCAGAGATACTCTTTTGCCACATACTTCCCAATTAATTGTTACTCTATATTATGTTGCAACTGTAAAGATATAGCCTAAAGATTCTTCCTATATTGTGGATTTTATTAATTTTGCCTAAGCAAACATTTTGGTTAAATTTCAATACTAGCATCCTGTGGAAAGAAAATATTTAATAAGTTACCATGCTTGGGGGTTACAGAATATATCCAATAAGCACTATGCATTCAGCATCTACCAAGAGTATGTTTTAGCTACTACACAGAGAGTGGAGACACCACAGATGAATATTTACAGACTTTATCCTCAAGAAGTTTACTTTCTCTTAAGGAAGAGGGTGAACCTTTATTGAAATGCCGTGATAGCCCTGACTGGTGTGGCTCAGTTAGTTGGGTGTCATTCAGCAAAGCAAAAAGTCACTGGTTCGATTCTTGTCAGGGCACATGCCCGGGTTGCAGGTTTGGTTCTCAGGTGGGGCTCCTACGAGAAGCAAACAATCAGTGTTTCTCTCTCATATCTATATTTCTCTTCTCTCCTTCTCCCTCCGTTCTTCTCTCAATAAATAAATAAATAAATAAAAATCTTTTTTAAAATGCTATGATACAAGTTAGAATATTCTGAGAACCAGAAGAGATAACACATCTAAGCCTTCTATTTTAACCTTAAATGTAGGGGATGGATAACTTTGTCTTTAAATACCTAAAATGGGTAGGTTTCCCCTGTATAACAAATGTATAACCTTCATATTGGATGCAAATTCACAAAATATTTTTCTTCATGTTAGTGTGTTAAAGAATGTAGATGCAAGAGGTGTTCCTGGAATTCCATGGCTCATTAATACACAGAAGCTTTTTGAATGGGCAAATGAAGTCAAAATTGACCCAAATAATCCAGAATATTCTGATTTAATGGAATTTATCATGGTAAGTTATGGCAAATATCAATTCTGGAAATAGATTCTGTTTCTTAGGCTTTGCCTCATTTATACTGCCATAGTCTGCTGCACAGTTTTCTAGGTGCTAGGAGTCGTGTAAATTTAAATGAGGCCTAATGGTTGGCACTTTGCCACTACTTAGCCCACAGCACATCCTAGTGGCTGACCTTCAGGCTAGCATCTGTTGTACATCTACTCAGTGCCAGGCGTATTATTAGGTGCTAGGGATGTAAAGGAGACTTATAGGCACATTTCTTCCCTCAAAGACTCCATTATCTATTCATGTCTCCCACTCTTCTTTATAGCCAACTGAACTTCTCATAGAAATATGGTACATGTGCCCCAAATATGCTTTCTTTACATCTTTATCCATGTCATTCCCTCTTTCCAGAAGGCCACCCACAGAGGCTATCTTACCCACTCTGCAAATCTGATAAACATTTCTCTGGTAATATAAGTTAAATATATGCTTGTCTTCCCTTACCCTCCTGTTAACTTTTTTCTCTTTTTATAAACATTTATGGTTCCAATTTCATTATGCCTTAAGTTGCAGTTATTCATTAATGTGTTTTATCCCTCCTTGTGGAACTACAGTTAATAAATTTTTATCTCCCTTATGACAACTAGCACTTTTCCTTGCATGTACCATGTACTCCTATTTGCATTCATTGAATAAAGCAGTGCTTAAATAGATTGTTGCAGTTAAGTTTCCCTACATCAGAGCCTCCCAACTGATGTGCTGAATTGGTTACATGTGTAGAGAGATATTCTCTCTTAACTCATAGAATAACCAGATACACAGACTCACCTTTCAACCCAGTGTGCAATAAAACTTTTTAATGTATGATTTTTTTAAAGTTTGCTTGTTTTTATATTTTTATTTTTAAATTACAGTTGATGTATAACATTATATTAATTTCAGGTGTACAACCCTGTGATTAGGCATTTATATAACAAAGTGATCACCTCAATAAATTTAGTACTCATCTGACACTATATGTAGTTATTACAATATTATTTTTAATTATATTTTATTGATTATGCTGTTCCAATTTTTCCCCTATTCCCCCACTGTCTGGTACCCACATTCCTTCCAGCAATCCCCCTCTTAGTTCATATCCATGGGTCGTGCATATAAGTTCTTTGGCTTCACATTTCCTATACTGCTCTTAATTTTCCCCTGTCAATTTTGTACCTACTATTTATGTTTCTTAATCCCTGCACCTTTTCCCCCATTTCCCCACTTCTCTCTCCCAACTGATAAGACTCCAGGTGATCTCCATATCTATCATTCTGTTCCTGTTCTAGTTGTTTGCTTGGTTTGTTTTCTTGATAGTTGTGAATTTGTTGCCATTTTAATGTTCATAGTTTTTAATTTCTTTGGTTTCTTTAAAGAAGTCCCTTTAACATTTCATATAATAATGGCTTGGTGATGAGAAACTCCTTTAGCTTTACCTTGTCTGGGAAGCACTTTATCTGCCCTTCAATTCTAGATGATAGCTTTGCTGGATAGAGTAATCTAGGTCCTTGCTTTTCATCAGTTTGAATACTTCTTGCCAGTCTCTTCTAGCCTGCAAAGTTTCTTTTGAGAAATCAGCTGACAGTCTTATGGGAACTGCTTTGTAGGTAACTCTGCTTTTCTCTTGCTGCTTTTAAGATTCTCTCTTTATCTTTAATCTTTGGTATTTTAATTATGATATGTTTTGGTGCAGTACTCTTTGGGTCGAACTTGTTTGGGACTCTCTGTATTTCCTGGACTTGTATGTCTATTTCCTTCACCAAATTAGGGAAGTTTTCTTGAATTATTTTTTCAAATAAGTTTTCAATTTCTTGCTCTTTCTCTTCTCCTTCTTGCATCCCTATGATTTGAATATTGGTACATTTGGGGATGTGCCAAAGGCTTCTTATTGTATACTCATTTTTTTTAATTCTTTTTTTTTCTTGCTGTTCTGATTGAATGCTTCTTTCTTCCTTATGTTCCAAATCATTGATTTGAATCTTGGCTTCATCCTCTCCACTGTTGGTTCCCTATAGATTTTTCTTTATTTCACTTAATGTAACCTTCATTTCTGCCTGGATCTTTTTTATTCTGTTGCTGTGGTCAATGAGTTCTTTGAGCATCCTGATAACCAGTGTTTTGAACTCTGTATCTGAAAGATTGGTTATCTCCATTTCATTTCATTCTTTTTTTTTTTTTTGAATTTTGTTCTGTTTTTTTCAATTGGGCCATATTTCTTTGTCTCTTCAATTTGGCAGCCTCCCTGTGTATTAAGTAGAGCTGCTTTGACTTCTTGTCTCACTAGCGTGCCCTACTGTAGAAGAGTAGACCCGTCTGGATGAAGGTGGCTTCTTTACATCCTTGGCTTTTGGACTTCCATAGAGCTCGATTTTCTGATGGTTCTGGGTGATATTTGTTTTGTAGTCTAGTTGTAATTTTTTCTGTAGTTGTGTAAGGAGGTGAAGCACGTTTATCATGTTTATCTATACCTCCATCTTCTCAATAGACATTTAGATTGCTTCCATTTTTTCATTATAAAAGTAGTTGCTTCAATGAATATTATTGTATGTATCTGTGAGGTATATGTGTGAAGATTTTAGGTCAGAAGTCTCCAAAGTGGAACATATATACTCCAGGGAATATATCATTTTGGTCTACTCTTTTTAAACATTGTTCTCCTGTCTTTGTCCTCCTTCCACCGTCCTCTCTGATCCTCTGGTTTCTCCTCCAAGTCACAATATTATTAACTTTATTCCCTATGCTGTACTTTATATACCATGACTATCCTGTAACTGCCAATTTGTACTTCTCATCCCTTTTTAAAGTATATTTTATTGATTATACTATTACAGTTTTCCCAAATTTTCCCCCTTTATTCCCCTTCTGTCCTGCACCCCCCAACCCTCCAGCATTCCACCCCCTGCTTAGTTCATAACCATGGGTTGTACCCATAAGTTCTTTGAATTCTCTGTTTCCTATACTGTTTTTTACCTCTCCATGTCTATTTAATGCCAACCAATTATGCTTCTTATTCCTTGTACCTTCCCCCCCATTCCTCCCCTCCCCCTCTCCACTGAAAACTCTGCATGTGATGTCCATTTCTCTGATTCTGTACCTGTTCTAGTTGTCTGCTTAGTCTTTGTTTTGGTTGCTTTTTTTTTTTAGGTACATTTGTTGATAGTTGTGACTGTTGTCATTTTACTGTTCATAGTTTTTCATCTTCTTCAATTTCTTAGATAAGTCTCTTTAACATTTTGTATAATTAAGGGTTTGGTGAGGATGAACTCTTTTAACTTGACCTTATCTGGGAAGCACTTTACCTGCCCTTCCATTCTAAATGAAAGCTTTGCTGGATAGAGTAATCTTGGATGTAGGTCCTTGCCTTTCATGACTTCAAATACTTCTTTCCAGCCCCTTCTTGCCTGTAAGGTCTCTTTTGAGAAATCAGCTGATAGTCTTATGGGAACTCCTTTGTAGGTAACTCTCTCCTTTCCTCTTGCTGCTTTTAAGATTCTCTCTCTTTATCTTTAATCTTGTGTAACTTAATGATGATGTACCTTGGTGTGTTCTTCTTTGAGTCCAACTTTTTGGGGACTCTCTGGGCTTCCTGGACTTCCTGGAAGTCTATTTCCTTCACCAGATTGGGGAAGTTTTCCTTCATTATTTGTTCAAATAAGTTTTCAATTTCTTGCTCTTATTTTTCTCCTTCTGGCACCCCTATAATTCGAATATTGGAATGTTTAAAGTTGTCCCAGAGGTTCCTAAGCCTCTCATTTTTTTGAATTCATATTTCTTCATTCTGTTCCAGTTGGATGTTTCTTTCTTCCTTTTCTTCCAAATCATTGATTTGAGTCCCGGTTTCCTTCCTGTCAGTGTTGGTTCCCTGAATATTTTGCTTTATTTCACTTTGGGTCGCCTTCATTTGTTCTTTCATTTTGCAACCAAGCTCAATCAGTTCTGTGAGCATTTTGATTACCAGGGCTTTGAACTCTCCATCAGATAGGTTGTTTATCTCCTCATTGCTTAGCTCTCTTTCTGGAGTTTTGTTCTGTTCTTTCATTTGGGCCCTATTTCTTTGCCTCTGCACACCTGTTAAGTCATAAGAGAGCAGGGCCTTAGGTATTCTCCAGAGCAGGGCAACCCTCCTTGCTGTGCTGTGGTGCAGTCTGTGGGGGAGGGGCCAGAGAGGGAACAATGCAGCTTGCCTGCTAGGTTCTAGTCCCACTTTCCAACCAACCCTCCTGTGAGACTAGGAGTTTCTCCCACCTGGGCAACCCCTGACCCCCACCCTGTAGTCCATAGTCAGCTCTGAGTCTCAGTTTCCAGTTCAGCCAGCTCCGCCTGCATGGTGCGCCACTTCACTGCAGATTCTCTCTCTGGCCACCATCTTACAGGTCTAGTTGTCCTGGTTGACTGTTTCTTTAATTCGTTGGTTGTCAAAGTTCCATGCAGTTTGATTTTCTGGCACTACTGGTTGTTTATTGATTTTAGATTGGTTGTTATCCTCCTTTTGATTGTGCGAGGGAGTGAAGGGTTTCTACCTATGACTCCATCTTGGCCAGAACTCCGTACTTCTTATCCCTATGTATTTTTCTTCCATCCCTAACCTCCCTCTTATCTGGCAACCACCAAAATGTTCTCTGTATCTATGAGTCTGTTTATGTTCTGCTTGATCATTTATTGTGTTTTTTTTAGAATCCACATATAAGTGAAATCATCTGGCATGTGTCTTTCTGACTTATTTCACTCATCACAATACCCTCTAGGTCTATCCATGTTGTTGCAGATGGCAACGTTTCTTTCTATTTTATGGCTGAATCATCTTCCATTGTATATATGCATCATTTCTTTATCCATTTGTTTACTGATGGACACTTAGGTTCTTTTTCATTTCATTTCTTTTTCATTGGCTATTGTAAGTAATGCTGTGGTAAACATATGGATGTATGTCTTTTTGATATAGAGTGTTTGGTTTCTTTGGATAAATACCCCAAAGTGGAATTGCTTGGTCTTCTTTGTCTGTTGGTATAGCCTTTGTTTTAAAATCTATTTTGTCTGGCATAAGTATTACTTCCAAAGATTCTTAATTTGTTTTTCCCATTTTTATGAAATATCTTTTTTCATTCCTTTACTTTCAGTCTGTGTGTGTCTTTTGATCTGAAGTGAGTCTCTTGTAGGCAGAATATGTAAAGGCTTTGTTTTGTTATATATTCAGCCACTGTATGTCTGTTGATTGGAGTGTTTAATCTATTTGCATTTAAAATAAGTATGTATTCATTGCTATTCATATTTTTTATTTGCAATACAAATACTTTCATTTTCTATATGTCATGACAAGGGAAAGGTTCAGAAGCTGTGTACGTTGGAGTTTTGTATTATCATTTTCTGATTCTATATCTTTACAAATTTAATAGTTCCATTTCCTACTCATCTACAAACTCTTAGATCTCACACCATTGTTTGCTTTTTAAAATTTTTTAAAAATTGAATTTGTTGTGGTAACATTGGTTTCAGGTGTACAGTTTTATAATACATCATTTGCATATTGCATTATGTGCTCATCACCCAAAGTCTAGTCTCCTACTGTCACCATGTATTTGACCCCTTTACTCATCCCTTCATCCTCTATTCATCCCACTTCCGTTCTGATAACCACCATACTGTTGTTTGTGTTTATGATTATTTTCTTTTTCATTGATTGCTTTCTGTTTTATATTTCACACATGAGTGAAACCATATGGTTCTTGACATTTTCCAGCTGACTCATTTCACTTAGCATGATAATCTCAAGATCCAAGCATGTTGCAAATGACAATATTTCATCATTTTTAATGGCTGAGTAGTATTCATTGTATATATATACCACTTCTTTAGCCAGTCATCCATAGAAAAACACTTAGGTTGTTTCCATGGCTTGGCTAATGTGTATGATGCTGGCATGAACATAGGGGTACATATATCTTCATGAATAAGTCTTTCCAAATTTTGTGGGTAGATATGTAGAAGAGGAGGGATTGGTGAATCATATGGTAGCTGTATTCTTACTTTTTCGTACAACCTCCATACTGTTTCCCTTAGAAGCTGCACCAATTTACATTCCCACTAGCAATGCACAAGGGTTTCCTTTTCTCCACATCCTCTCTAACACTTGTTATTTCTTGTCTGATTGATAATAGCCATTCTAACAGGTGTAAAGTAGTATCTTGTGGTTTCGATTTGCATTTCCCTTACAGCTAGTGAAGTTGAGCACCTTTTCATGTCTGTTGGCCATCTGTATGACTTCTTGGGAAAAGTGTCTATTCAGTTCCTCTGCCCATTTTTTAATGCTACTTGTTTGCTTGTTGTTGTCGTTATTGAGTTGTATGAATTCTTTATATATTTTGGATATTAGCTTCTTATTAGAGGTATTATTTGCAGATATCTTTTCTCATTTAGTTGGTTATATTTTTGTTTCATTGATGATTTCTTTTGCTCTGCAGAATCTTTTGTTTGATGTAGTCCCCCTTTTTTTTTGCTTGTACTTACCTTGCCTTTGAGGTGAAATTCACAAAAACCCTTCTGAGACAAAGGTTCATAATTTTATTACCTATGTTTTCTTCTATGTATTTTATTGTTTCAGGTCCTAGATTCAAGTCTTTAATCCATTTTGAGTTAATCTTTGTGTATGGTGTCATATTTAATCTTTGTGTATGGTGTCATATAGCAGTCTAGTTTCATTCTTTTGCATGTGGCTTTCCAATTTTCCCAACAACTTTTTTAAAGAGTCTCTCCTTTCTCCATTGTTTAATTTTTTAATTTAAGTATAGTTGGCATAAAATATTATATTAGTTTCAGGTGTACAATATCATTACTCAACATTTTCATACCTTAAAATATGTTTTGAAATTATTTTTGAATTAAAAAAATTAATACATGAAGTCAAGACTTTATATTATTTATGTTTTACAGTACATGAAACATAAAGGGAAGGACATTCCAAAGTATTTTCGTCTTGAACAGTTGCAAGATGAATTTAACTTTGTTTCTGAAGAGGAAATGAAAAAGAGTAAACGTTTCCAGCTATTGCAACTTAGAAATTCAGGTCAATTAGATGTTTTCCCTCTGCAGCAAATACCCCTTTATGACAGAGAGATTCCAGACTCAGTCTTCCAGGTACTCGGTTTCTATCTGAGTGTGACTTATGTTAATATATTGCTACTTTAAATATGTCTTAATTTCTTTTTTTAACTGCTAATCAGTAGACAGACCTCCCTGCTTTCCTAAGGCATTGAAAATGTACAGGTCTCCCAATTCCAGAAGGCCTTAGTTTGCCTTTACAACTTAGTTGTTGTCCAAACAACCTAATCCATAGCCTAAATTCTAAATTTATATAAATACTGTATTGTTGCTATTGTAAAATATATTACTAATTTAAAAGAAGCTCTTGGAGATACGGGAGAGAAACACTACCACATTAAATTTACATGTTGATTATAAAGCACACCTCAATATCAGAAACTTCAAAATGTGGTGAAAAAAATTAGTCTTATGCTATGTGGAGGTGGTGTGCTGGAGCCTGCCATCACCAGCTGTGAGAGCCTAATGTGTGCCTGTCTTCCCAACCCTTCTGCAATGACTTCATGATCGTTGCTTTAAATTTGTTACTGAGGAAATTTTTACACCATATATCAACAAGTACTACAAACTGGGGATTCCTCTCCCACTTCCAGAGAACTGGTTGTTGAACATTTACTGCTATATCACTAGTCTTAAAATAGTGGATTGTAAGAGCAAATTCCTGTAGAAATAACCAATTGTAGTAATTATAATACTTGAGCTTGCTAAGAGATGGTTCAAGAAAAAAGGAATAAGTGTTTCTTCCCTGGAGACAATGCCTCTGCAGTAGAATTACCACTGTAGGGTGATCTCAGCCAACTTAGATAAGGATATCAGGTTCTGATGTAAGATATTATAGTTTATACATCTAATGAGTCAGAAAAAGTGAATGCCTTATGCTAAAATAGGTTATAATAAGTTATTAGTTTATATTTGGAGAAATATTATCAATTCATAAGAAAAAACTGATAAACCGATATTTGCTTTCATTTTATTCTAGACTGAAGGGAAATTGCAATAAGTCACTTAATATTTAAAATAGTAAAGGTTATTTCAAAATACAATGTATGTGCTTGTTATTTCTATTGCCACACAGTCATCCTTTAGCTTTTACTTGTATACCCTAATTCAGAGGAGATATAAACAAAACTATACAGGACTCATTATACTTAAAGCTCAGTTTGTAGTAGGAGGATATTCATGATCTGAACCAAATGGATTGTATGAGAAAGTTTTGATGTGGCTCACAGGTGACAGGGGGAAGCAAATAAATGGCATTTCAATGACAAGGCACCAGTAATATATTTTAAAAACATGTGAAAGAACTTAATAAATTATAAAACATTTTAAACAATGTAAAGAATCTGAATAAATGTTCACTGATAAGAAGACTCAACATTGTAAGATGCCAGTTCTCCCCAAATTAATCTATAAATGTAGTAGGGCAATTCCAAACTCATGAAATAAAACGGGGGGCCTCAAACAGACTTATTATACATATGTAGAAAATAAGTATTTGACATAGATGTCATTATAAATCAGTTGGAAAAGAGAGGACAATTCTTGAAGTGATTCTGGCATAATTGGTTATCCATATAGAAAGAAGGAAAATTAGATACAGTCCTTACAAAAGCAATAAATATCAGGCATAATAAAAATTATATATGGAAAGCAAAGCTTTAAATGGATATTTTAATCTGGGGTAGAAAAGTGTTTTTTAAATGAAATAAAGTATATAAATTATAGAGTGACCTCAGAGGAATGATGACATGAGAGATCCCCTTGGTCTCTACCCTTGAACTTTTAACAGTTTGAGGAATTATAGTTCAAAAAAAGATTCCACACAGTCGTCCTTTAGCTTTTAAGGATGCTACATCACTAGTCTTAAAATAGTGGATTGAAAGAGCTAATTCCACTATAATTTGAACAGCTGTAATTCAAAAAAGGATTCCCTGCTCAACACATAAACACATCTGAGAGATCCATACATTAAAACATCTAAAGATGGGCATGCGGGAGTGAACCAGGGAGGAGAGAAGGAAGAGGAGCCCTAAGGAGGCACAGACACAGCCCTGCAGCCCAGAGCTCACTGTGCAGCTCAGCCTGGATAAAGGAGGAATCAGGTTGTGGATAGCACTCCTATCAGCCAGAAGTAGCAAAGAGACTCAGTGAGCATTCCTACAGGAGTGGGCAGTATGAGCTGCAACTGAGCCCAGTGACCTGGGCAGGGACAAAGCACAGAGGTTTGGCCACAGTTATCTAGCAGTTGGCCTTCCAGAAACAAAACCATGGAGACTGTCCACTTCTCATAACACTCCTAGAAATTCCCTCCCCAAACTCTTTGTGTCAGATTGCAGAGCACATTATCTGGAACCCTAAGAACTTATGCCATAGAAACACTTTTTTTCCTGAGCAAAGGGCACACTCTGTGACTAATCCCATGGTCAGTGGAGGCAAGGGGAGATTCCATAGAGATTCTCTTGCCGCCAATTCTAGGAAGGCAAAACAACAAAGGAGCCAGTCAGGTTCTCCTAGCAAAGGAAGGTGGAAATCAGATGCATTCAAAAGAAAAAAAGACCACTGCATGTATGAAACTTTCTTTTTCATAAACCTAATGGTAACAATATACACATACACACACAGAAACATGTAACTTTAAAAAAAGAGGAAACAGAGGAAAAGATATGGAATACTACCAAACAAAAACAACAGATGGGAACAAATACAAAGGAAAACAACAGATGGAGGCACAGAGCTACCAGAAAACAAAAGATAAAATGGCTATAGGAAATCTTCATACATCAATAATTACCTTAAATGCAAATGGACTGAACTGACCATTAAAAAGGCATAGACCAGTATTGGATCAAAAACCAAAATCCAACTGTATGGTGCCCTCAGTAGACATATCTAGTTGCAAGAAAAAGATAGACTCATAGTGAAAGGATGGAAATTGATTCTCCAAGAAAATAGTATTCACAGATAATAGGTGCAGCCATGCTTATCCAACAAAATAGATTTCAAGATAACAAAGGTAACAAGAATAAGATAGACATTTTTTAAAGGGGACACTGCATCAAGAAGACATAACATTTCTCAATATATATGCACCCAGTTAGGGAGCACTGAAATATATAAAGCAACTACTAATAAAACTAAAGGGAGAAACTGACAAAAATAGTTGGTGACCTAAATATTCCATTGACAGCTCTAGACAGATCATCCAAACAGAAAATCAATAAAACATATTGGCCTTAAATGACACATTAGAGCAAGTGGACATAATTGACATTTACAGAGCCTTTCATCCCAGAATATCAGATTATACATTCTTCTCCATTACACACGGAACACTCTCAAGAGTAGACAGTACGTTGGGTCACAAAACCAGCCTCAACAATTTAAGAAGATTGAAATTATACCAAGCATATTCTCTGACTTCAGTGCCTTGAAATTAGAAATCAACTGTGAAAAGGAAGTAACACCCCCCCCCCCAAATAGTAGAGATTAAACAACACACTACTAACAAATGACTGGGTCAAAAAAGAAATAAAGAGTGAGATCAAAAGACATATAGAGACAAATGAGAAAAACAATATGACATACCAAAACTTCTGAGATGCAGTGAAAGCAGTAGTAAGAGGGAAATTTATATCATTACAGGCCTATCTCAAGAAACAAGAAAAATTTCATCTAAACAACATAACATTACATATTAAAGAACTAGAAAAAGAACAAAAGTAACCCAAAGTCAGCAGAAGAAAGGAAAGAATAAAAAAGCAGAATTGAATGAAATAGAGAACAGAAAGACTATACAAAAATTAATACAACAAATAGCTGGTTCTTTGAAAAGATTAATAAAATTGACAAACCACTGGCTAGACTCACAACAGAAAAAGAAAAAAAGAGACTCATATAAACAAACAAACAAAAAGAAATGAAAGAGGAGAAATTACCACAGACCACAGAAATATAAAGGATCATACTAGAATACCATGAAAGACTATATGCCACCAAATTCAATAGCCTAGAAGAAATGGACAAGTTCTTAGGAATGTATAACCTTCCTGGACTGAATTATGAAAAACTGAAAAATCTAAATAGATCAACAGTGAGGAAATTGAAACAACCATCAAAAGCCTCTAAAAAAATAAAAGTCTAGAACCAGATGAATTCATTAGTGAATTCTACCAAACATTCAAGCAATATTTGTATCCTTCTCAAGCTCCTCCAAGAAAATTTAAGAAAAGGCAATAGTTACTAATATATTTTTGAGGTCAACATAACTCTAATACCAAAACCTCAAAAGGATAACATGCATACAAAATACTTGAAGATCAATATCACTGGTGAATACAGATGCAAAAATTCTAAACATAATACAAGTCGAATACAACAATACATTAAAAAATAATACATCACTATTAAGTGGGGTTCATTCCAGAGGACAAGGATGGTTCAACATATGCAAATACATCAATGTGAGACACCACATTAATATAATTAAGGATAAAAATCATATGATATATTAATAAACACAGAAAAAGCATTTGACAAGATGCAGCCTATCCATAAATAGATAAGATCCATTTATGATTAAAATATTCATTAAAATAGGTGTAAAAAGGAAGTACCTCAACATAATAAAGGCCATATATGACAGACCCTCAGCTAATATCATACTCAATGGTGAAAACTGAAAGCTTTTCCTCTAAAATCAGGAACAAGAAAAGGATGTCCACTGTCACTGCTCTTATTCAACATAGTACTGGAAGTCCTATCCAGAGCAATCAGACAAGAGAAAGAAATAAAAAGTATCCAAAATAAATAGGAATGAAGAAGTAAACATGTCACTCTTTGGAGATGACATGATTCTTTATATAGAAAACCCAAGAATTCTACCAAAAATATATTAGAAACAATAAACAAATGCTGTAAAGTTGCAGGATACAAAAATTAATGTACAAAAATCCACTGCACTTCTATATACTAACAATAAAATTTCAGAAAAAGAAATGAAAAGAAATTCCTTCTGGAATTGCAACAAAAAGAACAAAAACCTAGGAATAAACTTAACAAAAGATGTGAAGGACCTATATAATGAAAACTACAAAGCTATTAAAAGATACTGAAAAATACACATGAAATAGAAAGATACTCTGTGTTTATGGACTGGAAGAATCAACACACTTAAAATTCTCATATTACCCAAAGCAATATGCAGATTTAGTGCAATCCCCATTAAAATCCCAATGGTATTTTTTTAAAGAAATAGAATGAAAAATTATCAGATTTGTATGGAATCACAAAAGACCCCAAGTAACCAAAGCAATCCTCAGGAAAAACACATGTATATGGGCAAACAATTTGAGAAAGAAGCCAAAAACATACAATGGAGAAAAGGAAGTCTCTTCAACAAGTGGTGCTGGGAAAATTGGAAAGCCACATGCAAAAGAATGAAACTAGACTACAGTGTGCCCCTGTGTGCAAAAATTAATTAATTCAAAATGGATCAAAGACCTAAATACATGATCTGAAACAATAAATTACATAGAAGAAAACATAGGTACTAAACTTATTGACCTTGATCTTAGAGATTTTATGAATTGACCCTAAAGGCAAGGGAAGTGAAGGCAAAGATAAATGAATGAGATTATGTCAAACTCAAAAGCTTCTGCATAGCAAAAGAAACTGCCAACAAACAAAAAGGCAACCAACTGAATGGGAGAAGATATTTGCAAACAACAGCTCTGACAAGGGGTTAATATTCCAAAATACATAAAGAGCTCACAAAATGCAACACCAAAAACAAACAAACAATAGAATTTAAAAATGGGCAGAGTCCCTGAACAGACATCTCTCTCAAGAAGCCATAAAAATGTCCAGCACATATATGAAAAGATGCTCAACTTCACTAGTAATTAGGGAAATGTATATCAAAGCTACAATGAAACACAATACAATATACAGATGATATTTGATAGAATTGTATACCTGAAATCCATATAATTTTATTAACCAATGTCACCCCAATAAATTCAATTTAAAAGCTACAATGAGATACCACCTCACACCTGTTAGAATGGCTATTATCAACAAGAGAAGTAATAAGTGTTAACAAGGGTTGTGGAGAAAAAGGAGCCCTCATTCACTGCTGGTAGAAATGTAAACTGGTATAGCCACTGTGGAAAACAGTATGGAGGTCCTTCAAAAAATTAAAAATATAGTTATCATATGACTCATCAATCCTTCTGGGTATCTACCTGAAAAGTTTGAAAACATTTATTTTCAGAGATATAAGGTCTGTCCAGAAATTATCCAGCCATGTAATATGAAAACATATAAAGATTTTTTTAAAAGAAGGGACAAGAAACATTGTACATAGAACAATGGCGCCTCAATCCCCTTCAAAGTAGGCACCTTGGGAACTCACACATTTCTCCCAATCGCTGTCAGCTGCCTGTCTTATTTTCCTGAATCTCATCCAAGGTCTGAAATCTCTTCCCTTGCAAAGGCGATTTTAGTTTTGAGAAAAGCCAGAAGTCACAGGGCACCCAATCTGGGCTGTAGCAGGGCTGAGTCACCTGGGTGATTTGATGTTTTGCCAAAAATCTCTGCATGAGACGATGCATGAGCAAACACGTTGTCATGATGAAGCTGCCAATCACCAGTTGCCATAGCTGTGGCCTTCTGAATCACCTGAATAGTTTCCATGGAGGAATGTTCAAGCTTAATGCAAAATGTGGTGCAGATTCATTGCTCTACTCACTCATGTTGAATATGACAGCCACACAGTACACATGTTCACGGTGTTTGTTGCCACCACTGACTAGTACAGTGAGGTCATCATTGTTCATGCATGTGCATTCCAGTCCACTCTCCTTGGCTGCCAGGTTACATTGATGTCACACAAACCATTCTCATTATATTAAAAATGGCTGGACTTTTTCCAGACAGACCTCGTATATGCACTCCTATGTTCTTTGCAGCATTATTCTCAGTGGTCAAGACATAGACACAACTGAAATGTCCTTTGATAGATGACTGGTTGATGAAGATGTGGTATATGTATACAATGGCATACTACTCAGCCATGAGAAAAGATGAAATACTGCCATTTGCAACATGGATGGATCATGAGAATATTATGATAAATGAAATAAGGCAGACAAAGCTGAGAACCATATGATTTCACTCATATGTGGGACATAAAACCAAAACTCAGACACAGACAACAGTATTGTCGTTACCTGAGGGAAGGGGGGAGGAAGTAGTAAAGGGCAAAGGGGGCCAAACATGTAGTGACAGGAGATGGTTTGACACTGGGTAGTGGATACACAATGCAATATACAAATCGTGTATCACAGAAATAAACACTTGAAACCAATATAATCTTATTAACTAATGGCACCCTAGTAAATGGAATTTAAAAATGCATAAACTATGAAGAAAAAAATGAATAATTTGGTAATATTAAAGTTAAAACCCACAGATTAGAAAAAGCTATTTCTAATACATATAACAGATAAATAATATCCACAGGACTTAAGTAACAACTATAAGTTAATATTAATACTTTAATATGAAGTAAAATTCATTATTTAACAACAAAATTTATTTCAAGATTTCTTGTGGATAATTAGAACAACAAAATAGAGTTCTGATAATAGTGTTTGTTGTAACATGTCTATTAGTTCTAAAGTATCTACTTCATTATTTTTCTGTAGTCCTAATGATACCTATAATATGTAATGATTTCCATTTGCATTAGGGATGTACCTCACAAATGTAGATTAACAGATGAAAATTTATTTTAAATTATATATATGAGAAGATGAAGCATCCTGACAAATCTCATACCAATGGCTGGATGTAAAATTAAAGTTACTGGTTATAATCAACACATATTGATTACTTACTATGCATCATGCACTTTGCAGATATTGTTTCAGTTAAGTCTCACAGCAATCCTGTGACATAGGTGGTTGCATTATTATTATTATTACAACTACCAAGAAAGAGGAAACAGATCTGCATCAGTTAATCAACTTTCTCCCAAACCACACAGTTGCTGAACCTGGGATTCTGTGCCTTCAAAGCCCACTATTTTCCACTCCTGTGTTTAGCGATCACCAGATAAATGCATGCATGAAGAATATTTCTCAATCATCTTCACATTTTCTCATGATTTTCTCAATCACAAATATTTCTCAATCATTACTCTGTTTTAAAGATGGGAAGGACGTCATCCTAGAAGCATACAAAATACAATCATAAACTGTTTTTAGCTAATTCTTAGTGGGAGAATCTGAAATTTTTTTTCTGTCAGTGACAGAATGTTGCCAATGTCTTCTACATATGAAGTGGAATAAACAGTTAGCATTTTATTGCAGCGTGTTATATATAGCTCTGTTACAGTCAAGAAGTAAAACTAACTTATTTCTCTGTTTAGGAATGTGAAAGTCAGATAGAGAAGGATGTGTCCTTTTCAGATGTGAATTCTATTACTGCACAAAGGATTAATTCTGCCAATTTTCTGAAGAAGGTAGCAACAAAATAATATCACCATTATGTTTGCATTTACTTTTGTGAAAACTGGTCTGTTGGATGTTATAGTACTATACTCTTCCCAGACAGTCAGACAGAAAAATCTATTTATCTACTTACTCATCACCTCTCTCTCATCACTGAAGGTTTTCTGTTCTGTTCATTTGTTTTCAGAGTTGGCCACTTATCATCTGTAAATGTACACTCTTGGTCTACACCACTGATGCAGAGGTTACTTCAATAGACAGTAAACTCATTATTAGTGCACATCCCAACTTTTCCTGTTTAAACATGAACATTAATGACTTTTGCACTCACTTTAATCCTAAAAGTTCACTTTAAGAAAGATGTCAGCCTTTTGCCAGAATCCTTACATTTATTAGGAATGTAGTAGACCACAGCAGTTCAGGAAATAAAGGGATGATTAAAATTGGGATAGGACTGACTGAAAGGAAATACAGAAATGTGATTATATTTCTTTGAGTTTGATTATCAAGATTCATGTCCATTATAAGCAGCTGTTAGAGAAATGCATTCACAGGGTCGTTGTCTCCTTTGGTGAAGACTGGCTCTGTACACGTGTATTGTGAGTTAGATGTAAAAAGAGGTAAGAACAGAGTTTAAGATGACATGAAATGGACATGGAAGGACAAAAAAAGTGGAAAAAAACCTTTGCTTTTATGTGACATTAATGTGAGAGTTAAGAATGATTTTACTCCTGGCTGGTGTGGCTCAGTAGGTTGGAGCATGTCCCATAAACCAAAAGGTCGTAAGTTTGACTCCCAGTCAGGGTACATAATCTAGGTTGCGGTTCTGTCCCCAGTTGGGGGATGTGTGTGTGAGAGGCCACTGATTGATGCTTCTCTCCCTCTCTCTCTTCCTCCCTTCCCCCTCTCTAGTAAATCAATAAGCATGTCTTCAGATAAGGATAAAAAAATGATTGTACCAATGGAAGAAAACAGAACCATATTTTCACTCATCTAATCCACTTTTCTATCCATTGCTTGCAAAAATTAGGGGTGAAAAATAGTGGTACCAGTAGCATTGTAAATATTTGATTTTAAAATATAAATTACACATTTCTTAAATTCTAAAATTTTTTTTGTAGATGAGAAAGTTGATTATGAAAAGAATTGTCAAAGTTAGCAAATTTAACTTATCAGATATTGTGGCTGATTATGAAGAAATTGTATCTGCAAGGTATGTACTAAAATTATTATAAAGTATGAAATATGAAGCTTTAAACTAATACCCTCAAAATTCTCTAATAAGTTCTCTGTATTTATATTAAGTTATATGTCTAAAGAATGAAATGAAATATAGTAATTTAAAATGTATTGATCATTTTAATATTGCATTTTGACATATTGATATGGTATGTACTCTCAACTGTATAGTATTTTAGTTTTTAGTACTCTCCTTATTGGTAGTTTTTAGGTCAAGAAAGAAAAGAAAAACTTTGGTCTCAGGCTAGTTTTGCCTTAAGATTTTCCTGTCCTGAGATGCTAATGAGAACGCCATTGCAGGTGGCCCCATGGACTAATATTGTAATCTAAGCCTTTCAAAACTGGGAACCCTAGTGTATTGTTGGTGGGAATGCAGACTGGTGCAGCCACTGTGGGAAACAGTATGGAATTTCCTCAGAAAACTAAAACTGCCTTTTGACCTGGCAGTTCCACTGCTGGGATTATATCCTAAGAACCCTGAAATACCAATCCAAAAGAACCTATGCACCCCAATGTTCATAGCAGCACAATTTACAATAGCCAAGTGCTGGAAGCAACCTAAGTGCCCATCAATAAATGAATGGATTAAAAAGCTATGGTACATTTACATGATGGAATACTATGCAGCAGAAAGAAAGAAGGAGCTCCTACCCTTTGCAATAGCATGGATGGAACTGGAGAGAATTATGTTAAGTGAAAAAAGCCAGGCATTGAAAGGCAAATACCATATGATCTCACCTTTAAATGGAACCTAATCAACAAAACAAACAAGCAGGCAAAATATAACCAGAAACATTGAAATTAAGAACAAACTGACAGTAACCAAAGGGAAGGTGGGAGGGGATAATTGGGGGTGGGGAGAAGGGCATGGAGCAATCATGTTCCCTCTTAACATGAGAGTGAGCTTAGCATCTCTTCTGTGCTCCAAAAAGGATTCCTTCCTGGGTTTGGAACAGCTGTCTCCCCTCCGCAACGGAGTGAATATGGCTCAAAATAATGGCTTCCTCTATAATAATTAATTCTTAAAATTGATATCTTTTAAAACTAAGTTATCTTGTATATATGTGACTCATCATGTTTACTCTTCAGTCAGTTGACAGATGTAGTTTGTAAGCTTGTTGAACGACGAAGAAAGTTAAAGCCTCAGAGGAAAGAAAGGAAAAAAGTGGCAGCACAGACTATCTGTGATGGAGATATTAAGATTCTCATCAGAATCCTGAGGGCTTATAATATTCCTTGTAGGAAAACAACAGTTAATAGGTAAGCTCAATATCCACCTGTTTTTAGAGTTACCAAAGATCTGTCTTAAATGCAAATTTCCATGCTGTCCAACTTGCATAGCTTCACACTTTATTAATGCTCCATATACAGAAACTGAACCAAAGTCAAAATCTTCATTTGGATAGTCAAATTCACTGTCATTGCTGTGTATTAAGAGTTTTCAGAAGTTTGAGATGCCCAAAGTAACTTTAACGTGTATATTTTTGGATACTACATCAAATCCCTAGTCCATATTGTGAAAACTTGTGGAACCACTGTTGCCAACTGCACTATTCTCGGCCACTGGCCCCTCTCAGTATGGGAACTAAAACACTGCAGAGAGTAGATTCTGTTTGAAACTTGTCATTTAAGATAACTTCTGCAGAAATCAGGTCTTACCCATCTTTCTGCAAGCATTCAGGGATTTTATTTGTGTTTCTTGTGCAGAGGATATGTGGGGCCAGAATGGGTATCATGGTTGAGTGATAGCACATTAAGGCATTGTGAATATTAAATACTCATGTATATTTAGTGTATCCTGAATATCGAGTGTCTCTTACCTATTTCGTATCATGTATGGTTCATAAATGGCTATTAGTGCCCAGGTACCTCAGTAATGTTAAGTATATACCTCTCTACGTTTAACACCTATGTGCTCTACTTGATCTTATGTCTACCACACCCTATGAACTCTGCATGTGAAAAACAAGTATATTACTTACTAACTAGTAATCTAGAGTTAAAACCTTTTAAATGTTTTGCTTATGTTTATGTCCAACCTTATTTATTTAACAGAATTTATATTCTCAAAACAAGTGCACATTTCAAAGGCTGCTTGTGAAATGACATCATAAAATCATCACCATTTTCTATAATCATCAATTTGTAAAAAAAAAAGAATGTTGTAAAATGGGGAGTATATCATCTCAAAGTATCATTTGCCTTAGTTTTCTTTTTTTACTCAGGAGAACTTTATCATAGACTGGATCTGCTCCATATTCCAGCAGTTGGAGCCACTCTTCCAGAGCAGTGATTTTCAGATGTTTAGGTCCAACAACCTGCAATATAAAAATCCAAAGCAAACTCTGTAAAATCCAGGGTAACTGGAATATATACATCCATTCGCAGAGGCAACAATCTTCCACTCCAAACAAAACTAATAAACTAATTAAAGTATACATCTCTCTATTGTTTTTCCTAAAGAGCCCTGGATGTGCCTACTTATCTGACATCATCCACATCTCGCCTGAGACGTAAAGAAACAATCAAGTCAGTAGCCTCAGATGAGATCTTAAATGAGGTAAGTATTGAGCACTTTTATAAAGTGCAGTTTTGATCATGTTTGCCCTGAGTTGCAGCTGGCTCCTAATTCGTCTCTCCCATCTCTAATCTGTTGGGCTTCCAGTTTACTTTTCATAGCACCATGAAGGTGCTTTTTGTAGAATGTAACCCTAACCATTCCATTCCCTGCTCCCCTGCTCTCATAGAATGAGGTACAAGCTCCTTAGAATGCCTACAAAAGTCTGTACCGATCTGGCCCTGATGAGCCAGTCAGCCACATCATATCTCTTTCCACCCAACAGCAATATTACCTAGGTACATTCTACTAATTGTTCTAGAAAGCCTATGCACATACCCCTTCCTTTGCCTGCAGTAGCCTCCACACAGCTCCATGTTATCAGCTACGTTATTGGTTAATGTTTCTAAGCTCAAGCTGGGGCAGTGTTTTCTCTGTGAAGCTCTTCTTGTGAACCTCACCCCCAGAAAATTAATCATTCCTTCTCCTGAGTAACTGTTTTATCTGGAACAGGTTTCTGTTTTATTTCTCACATTTCACTGCAGTTATTTGTTTACCTCTTTATTTTCCCTGAATAGACTGAAAGTCCATAAGGGAAAGTTTCATTTATCTTTAGATCTTAGAAAAATAATATTGAATAGGACCAGTAAATTGTTATTAAATGAATGAGTGAATAATGGTTGTTTGAAAAGCTAGAAAAAGTAAACTACCAAGTTGTCAACCAGTAACCAAATAATTTCCTAGCCTTCTGTCTTTTGTTGACTGTGTAAAATATTACAGAAATCTAGTCAGTGTTTGTTGTGTGTTCCAGGACACTGTCCACCCTTTTGTGGAAGTTTCCTTTCAGCACACTGCATACCAAACCAGTACTGCCAATGGATCTCATCCATGCTGGAATGAGGAAATTAAAGTGGATTTTATGTAAGTTGGAGTCCATTTTCCTCAGCTTCTTAAAAAGAACAAATAAAATTATTTGAGTCATTTATTAAAAATAATGGTTAAGATAAGCTTTGCTTTTAAGCTTTTAAATTATGAGATATTTCCTACATAGTTATTAATATATATATTAATGTGCATATAAATGCAAGTTTTAAGGAAAAATAATAAAATGAATACCCAGCTTCCAGTTTAAAAAGTAGATGGTACTGATACCCTTGAAGGCTCCCCCATGCCAATACAGAACAGTATCCCCTTTCTTTGACCCCCACAGGTAACAACCATAAATTTGTATTTACCACTGTCTCTCTTCCCTTATAATTTTATTTATTTTATGTTACTTTATTTAATTTTTTAATATATTTTATTGATTATGCTATTACAGTTGTACCATTTTCCCCTTCACTCCCCTCCACCCTCTATACCCTCTCCCACCCACATCCCCCCTTTAGTCATGTCCATGTGTCATACTTATAAGTTCTTTAGCTTCTACATTTTCCATACTATTCTTACCCTCCCCCTATCTATTTTCAACCTACAATCTATGCTACTTATTCTCTGTACCTTTTCCCCCTTTCTCCTCCTCCCACTCCCCTGTTGCTAACCCTCCATGTGATCTCCATTTCTGTGGTTCTGTTCCTGTTCTAGTTGTTTGCTTAGTTTCTTTTGGTTTTGCTTTAGGTGTGGTTGTTAATAATTGTGAGTTTGCTGTTATTTCACTATTCATGTTTTTTCTTTATCTTCTTTTCTTAGATAAGTCCCTTTAACATTTCATAAAATAAGGACTTGGTGATGATGAACTCTTTTAACTTGACCTTATCTGAGAAGCACTTTATCTGCCCTTCCATTCTAAATGAAAGCTTTGCTGGATAGAGTAATCTGAGATGTAGGTCCTTGCCTTTCATGACTTGGAATATTTCTTTCCAGCTCCTTCTTACCTGCAAGGTCTCTTTTGAGAAATCAGCTGACAGTCTGATGGGAACTCCTTTGTAGGTGACTGACCCCTTATCTCTTGCTGCTTCTAGGATTCTCTCCTTCATTTTTACCTTGGCTAATGTAATTATGTGCCTTGGTGTGTTCCTTCTTGGGTCCAACTTCTTTGGGGCTCTCTGAGCTTCCTGGATTTCCTGGAATTCTATTTCCTTTGCCAGAATGGGGAAGTTCTCCTTTATTATTTGTTCAAATACGTGCTCAATCTGTTGCTTTTCCTCTTCCCCTTCTGGTACCCCTGTAATTTGGATATTGGAACATTTAAAGATGTCCTGGAGGTTCCTAAGCTTCTCCTCATTTTTTTGAATTCTTATTTCTCCATTCTTTCCTGTTTGGTTGTTTCTTTCTTCCTTCTGGTCTACTCTATTGTTTTGAGTCCCAGTTTCCTTCCCATCACTATTGGTTCTCCGTGCATCTTCCTTCATCTCTTTTATGGTAACCTGCATTTTTTTCATGTAATTTGCGCCCAAAATCAACCAATTCTGTGAGCTTCCTGATCACCAGTGTTTTGAACTGTGCATCTGATAGATTGGCTATCTTTTGGTTGCTCAAAAGGATGAGTCCTGGGGCATTGATTTGTTCTTCTGTTTGAGACATGTCTCTCTCTCTCTCTCTTTTTTTTTGGTCTGGTCACTCCTGTTATGGTGAGGGGCAGAGCCTTAGGTGTTCACTGGGGCTGGGCACCCCAGTTGCTAGATTGTGATGTTGTATGTGGGGGCGGGGCAGGAGGGAACAATAGCAGTAGCTCCACTCTCCTGGGACCTTGGTCCCTTCTCTGAGATCCTGGGTTGCACGTTCTGCCCTGGTCCACAATCGCCGCCTCACTGGGTCTGCCAGCTGCCGCTTGCATACTCAGGGTCCACCTGCTGCAATCTTGTGTGCCCCAGATGCCTTATGTGTTCCCTCCTGGTTGCCTCATGCACCCAGTTCACCCTGTTCTCAATGCGCCTCGACCCGCGCCCGGCTGCTCCTCTCCACCCCTCCTACTGGTCTGGATGAATGGGTCTACTTCAACTTCTTCACTGTCCGACTTCCATTCAGATAAATTCTCTATCAGTTCTGGGTGTTATTCTACCTCTAATTTGTTGTTGTTCTAATCTTGGTTGTGCGTGGAGGTACGGTGCATCCACCTATGCCTCCATCTTGTCGGAAGTCTCTCCCTTATGATTTTAGATCATAGGTATTTATCCCTAACTATGTATTATTTACTTTTGCATGTTTTTCAACTTTATATGAAGTGACTCATCTTCTGCAACCTTGTTTCTTTAGTCTTAATTGAGAGATTCATCCATGTTTATACTTATATTCTTTGTTCCCTCCCCACTCCCTCTCTTCCTGCCTCCCTCCCTCAGTCCCTCCCTCCCTCCTGTCCTTCATTTTCACATCTATATAGTATTCTACTATATTTAAATGACATAGTTTAACCCTGGTTGGGGTGGCTCAGTGAATTGAGTGCTGGTCTGCATACTGAGAGATTGTTGATTTGATTTCCAGTCAGGGCACATGCCTGGGTTGTGGACCAGGTCCCCAGTTGGGGGTGTGTGCGAGGCACCCAATCAATGTTTCTTTCCTTCTCTTTCTCCACCTCTTCCCCTCTCTCTAAAAATAAATAACATCTTAATGTAAAAAAGACATAATTTATACTTTCTCCTGTTGATGCACATTTGGGTTGTTTTAATGTTTTGCTACTGAAATAGTGTTGCTCTGAACATTCTCGTACTGTCTTCTGGCACACACATGCAAGAGTTTCTTTATAAGACAGTAGCTCTTAAACTTTTCTGTGATTTAGAAATCACCTGTGGTGGTGGTTGTTCTCCTCCTGCCCCTCCTCCTCCTCCTCTATCCTCCACCCCAGGTGGGGCTGCTTTGGCTCACTGGGAAGTTAGAGAAAAGGGGCCCTTAGAGGCAGGTTCAGGGGGTTATCCTGGGATGAGCTGTCACTGTCCATTGCTCCCCTGGTTGCAAGCCTCCTGGGGACCCTTAGAATTTAGGAGATGCACACCTCAAAGGGAAAAAAGGTGTGGACATGCTCCTGGGAAGGAGAATACCTATACAACTTCTTAAAACATTTCTGGGCCCACCTCCATAGTTTCAAATTCAGTAGATCAAGGGTAGGACCTGATAATTCCATTTCTAACAAGTTCCTAGGTGTTACTGATGCTACTAGTTAAGGAACATTTTTAAAACCTTTGCTCTAAGACATATGTTTAGGAGTGAAATTGCTAGGTAGTAGTTGAATTCAACTGCACCTTTACCAGATAATACCAAACTGTTTTCCTAAAGTGATCATCCTAATATATGCTCCCAACAGTAATGTATGAAAGTTCTTACTGTGCTACATCTTCAATAACATTTTGTATTTTTAAAATTATTTTGTACTTTTAAAATTATTTTTCTAATGTTGTGGATCTACAATGATATTTTCACTGTGGTTTAACTTACATTCCCTGATTTCTAATGAGATTGAGTTCCTTTCTTCCCCATAAAAAAAGCAATAGACTTTATTTTTTTAGAGCAGTTTTAGGCTTCCCATATAATTAAGGGGAAAGTACAGAGAGTTCTCACATATTCTTTCCCCACAACACACACACACACACACACACACAGCCTCCCTCAGCATCACTGTGGTGACTTGTTACAATTGATGGACCAATATTGGCACATCAGTATCAACCAAAGTCCACAATTTCCATTAGGGTTCACTCTTTGTGTTGTGCATTCTATTGGTCTTCACAAATGTGTAATGACATGTATCCACCACTATATCATACAGTGTAATTTTATTGACCTAAAAATGCCCTGTGCTTCATTTATTCATCCCTTTATCTTTCCCCTGGCACCTCTGGCAACCACTGATCTTTTTACTGCCTCCATAGTTTTGCCTTTTCCAGAATAACATTGCATTAGTCAGGTTCCCTGCAAAACAGAACCAATAGGGTATATGTGTCCCTTTTTAACATGGGTGAGGCTCATCCAATCAGCTGAAGGCTTAATAGAAAAAAAGACTTACCTCCCCTAGGAAGAGGGAGTTCTACCAGCACACTGCCTTCACACTTGAATTGCAACTCTTCTCTGGGCCTCCAGTCTACTGGCCTACCCTAAAGGTTTTCAACTTGCCTGTCCCACAACCATGTAAGCCAGAATTACAGAGGGTAATTCACTGTATTCAGAATTTATTGACTTATTGTTCATTGTGGAAAGAACACTTAACATGAAGGAGAATCTGCCCTCTTATTATATTTTAAGTGTATGATATATTATTGACAGTAAGTACGATGTTGTATAGCAGACCTCTAGAGCTCACTCATCTTGCTTGCTTGAAACTTTATGCCTCTTAATTAGTAACTTCCTGTTCCCCACCCCATCCTGCCCTCAGCCACTCATTGATTCTATTATTTAATTTAATTATTTTAGATGCCTCATATAAGTGGAATCATGAAGTATTGGTCTTTCTGTGGCTAGTTCATTTCACTTAGCATGAATGTCCTCAAGATTCATCAGTGTCCCATACTGCAGAATTTCCTTCTTTTTTATGATGAATTATATTCCATTGTGTGTGTATACCTCATTTTCCTTATTCATTCATCTGTCAACAGACACTAGGATGTTTCCATATCTTGGCTATTGTGAATAGTGCTACAGTGAACATAGGATTGCTAACATGTTTAGAGATCCTGGTTCAATTCTTTTGGATACTCAGATGTGGGATTACTGAATCATATGGTAGTTTTACTTTTAATTTCTTGAGAAACTTCCATATTGTTTCCATATCAGCTGCACTATTTTTGCACTTCCACCAAGAGTGTGCAAAAGTTTCAATTTTCCACATCTTTACCACATTTATCTTTTGTTTTTTGGATAATAGTCATCCTAAAAGGTGTGATGTGATATCTCATTATAGTTTTTATTTTCATTTCCCTGATGATTAATGAATATTTTATTTTAGTTAGCAATTATCGAGTGTTTTTTCCTATACCTGTTGTCTATTTGTATGTCTTCTCTAGAAAATAGCTGTTCAAATTTTGGCACATTTTAAAATCAGATTATTTGCTTTTTTACTATTGGGTTGTATGAGTTCTTTATATATTCTAGAAATTAACCCCTTATAATACATATGGTTTACAAACATTTTCTTCCATCCTACAGGTTGCCCTTCCACTCTGTTGATCATTTTCTTTTCTGTGCAGAAGGTTTAATGTAGCTTCACTTGTTTACTTCTGCTTTTGTTACTCATGCTTTGGTGTTTGGTTGTGGCATGATATCATTGCCACAACCAATCTCATGAAGCTTTTCCATCCTGTTTTCTTCTAGGGTCACAATGTTAGGTCTTACATTTTAAGTCTTTAATCCATTTTGAGTTGATTTTTGTCAATGGTGTGAGACAAGGATCCAGTTTGATTCTTTTGCATGTAGGTAGTTTTATGGACACCATTTGTTGAATAGAGTAGCTTTTCCACATCATGTATTTCTGGCAACCTTGTCAAAGATAAATTGACCTGATGTAGATGCAAGGATTTATCTCTGGGCTGTCTATTCTATACCATTGGTCTTTATGTCTGGCTTGATGCCAATACCATACTGTTTTGATTACTATAGCTTTGTAATATAGTTTGAAATCAGAAACTGATGTCTCCAGCTTTGATCTTCTTTCTTAAGATTTATATTTGATGCTATGGCTATATAAACAGGCTTTGTTATTGCAACTAAAGTACACTGATAAAGACAAATTTGAGATATAGAGCTTAAAATTGTTCTCTAAACTTGATTAGCAATTTTCAGTTATCATTCCTTATGTATTTTTAGCTCTCCCTGGGACAAAGGCTATATAAGGGACTATCAACTGTATCTATTATCAAAGTTCTCTCTCTTTTCCTGATGCCCTTTCCTCCTTCTCCTCCAAATATTTTCTGTAGATTATGTGGTTCCTGACTATTTGCATGGACCTATGACAGTATCACTCTGACTTTAACTCCTGAATTTCTCCTGGTTCTTTTGAATGCCAACCTAATGGTCTCTTGGAACTTGGGCTTCAAGTGCTGCTTTTCCCTCCAGCATCTGTGTTCTTGACCTTGGCTCTTTGTGAGTGGGTCCTGATTCTCAGAATGAAACAATCTGTCTATTCCTTTCAATTTCCAGCTACTCTCTTTCCTAGAAGATTATATAAATGAGGTCCTGGGGCTATAGATTCTAACCAGAAAACTCTACAGTCATTCAGCCACTTTCCACATAAACTAACAGCTTTGAGGATTCATATGGAAGGTGTAGGAACACAGAATCACCAACCACCAGTATTTTCCCCGGGCCTGCCTTGCCAAAGAGCTTTGACAGAATTCCCCTACCTATCCCCCTGAAGGAAATTGTCTGTACTACTTGAAAATTCACATCCCAGCCACCACTCCTTAGAGTGAAAACCTGTGGACCCTAACCAAGATTTGCAAGAAGAGAAGGACCCCATTGATACCATTATTTCAGCTTGAGGGGAAAAAAGTAGACTGGTATATCTTGGAATTTTACCAGCTTTTGACACTTCCGCTGTTAGCAGAAATCAAACCTATTCTTCCAGATTCAACAAGCTCATGGTATTTTTTGAGCCTTTGGCCACAGTTCTTAAACAGATAGCCTTGTTATTTGGCTGCCTGTCTGGACCTTGTACTTCTTGTTTTGCCTTGATCTCTGATATCTGCTTACCTGACCATTTTGTTTTTTACTCTTTGTATGTGAAGGGGAATGTTGATTGAAAGGGAAATCAATTATATTGTATAACATTAAGTTGAGTAATTAGTATATAAAAGTGTATGTGGTTAAAAAGTTTGCAAAGGTGTAAAATGTGGTTGTATGTGTGGGAATACTTGGTATTTTATTTTAGACATTAGAGTTGGAAGAAATATACTGTATTAAATTAATGAACTTAGGATAACACAAATTAGTAAGATAAATAAATTTATAAGTGACCTAAAGAGAAAGTGGCTATAGAGTATTTGCATTCTTGAAATTATGGCAGTGAAATAGGTGAAGAACATGTTCAGACTATAACCAGGTAGATTCGAGGGTTCAGCTGATGCAAATAGCTGCCACTTTTCATTGCCTCAGATACAAGAGCTCTATTCCCTTCTCCACATGACATTTTAATGACTAAAAACCATGTAGAAATGGGGTAGATAAAATAATAAATAAATAGTAAATAGTTATTAGCCTTGTGAGCTTTACTTTGGAAAAGAAATTGTGAAATTTGAGCAAAATGTGAGTACAATGCAAGATAATGTAGGACTTGAGTGATTTGAAGGATATGCTAGGTTGACATACTAAAAAATGTCTTGGAGATGACAGTTATCATCTCTCCTGCTAGCATAAGGTAGCAAATACACATGGCCTCCCTGTCCTACCTTAGTTAGACATTGCAGCATGAAGGGGAACTCTCGACGGAGCAGGGTAGGGAAGTTGGCTTATCACTTAGAAGAATAAGGAATCTTCCACTTTAAAATTATTCTCTAAACTCAACCTTTTTTTCAGTTGTCACTGTGTCTGCAGGCCTCAGAAAGTTGTATGAGCTATTGTAAATTCTTTGTAATAATAGCTGTTTTCTTAAGCAACAAGTTTCAACAAATAATGTCAGTGGCAGATGGTATAGTGAAAAGAGCCCAACCTTTAGAGGAACCCAAAATTGGGTTCAGATTAGGGCTCTGTCACTTGCTGGTGACATTAGCTTGAGCAAGTTATTTAACTTCTCTGAGCTGTTAGAAGTTACATTGAGATTCGATACAGGAGCTGGAGCTGAGAGTGAAAGTTCTCTGCCTGTGATATACTATCCTATTCTTTTAACTACCTCCAAAAATGTATTTAATCAAGTAAGCCATCAGCAGACAGCTTGCAAAATTAAAGGAACTACACTTTTCAGTTTCTGGTTGGAGAATATAAATATGGGGAAGAGAACAAGCTCTTAGCTGAGAGCAAAAGAGCAGTTCAACCATATGTGTGTGAACTAGCATAAACTAGCAGAATTTAAGATAGTTGGAACATCGTAATGCACTATACTCCAGATAATTTGTTTGCATTGGATGCCTATAGTAGAAGTCTTTCTGCTTGATGCTTAAACATTTTTATTCTTCATGCAAGTTATCTTAAGAGATAAATAAGATAAATTACAAAGCACATACTGGCTTTAATAAAAGATAGCAGTTGTCTTCAAAGAACATAGTTTTTTCTTAGCTTACACATTATAACTGAAAAAACACAGACAATTTTATAGTCTTTTATAAATAATGCTGTTATAAAATAATTTAAGCATTTATTATGTTTCTTATTTACAGTTCACCAGGACATGATTATAGCTTCTCAAGTTTATCTAAAATAAGAGATAATATATATATCAACATTTTTGATGAAATGATTATTGAAAAACATGAGGTAAAGTCATTATAATGTTGAAATAATTCTAAGGTCAGATTGAATGAGGTCTAGTAACATTGATGCATTATCTGTTTCTAACATTTTCTAAGAAGGATTTGGGGCAGCTTAAAATAAAACCAGACATGTAACAAGTCAGTTCAAAAATAGCAGAGATCATAAACCATATATAGTAGGAAGAGGGGTAAATATACCAAGAATTTAGAGAAGTAGTTTTCTGCAATTGAACATTACAATAAAATGTGAGCTTCTTGGTAGCCAAGAAAAAAAGATAAGCAAAAATGGATTATATATTTCTCACAGTCTGATCAAAGAAAATATACTGCTTCTACACAAAAGACCAAATGATTCCTAAAAGGCAGTGTTATTCAATCAATTTTTCAAAATTATTTAATGTCTTTCTTATACATACATAAAAGTTCCCAACACAGTGCCTAGTGCCATAGCAAGCTGTATAACAAATGTTAGTTTCCTTTCTACTGAAGTTGGCACTAAAATTGTAAGGATGCATATCGATTACCATCTCTCTTGGGACTCTGATTAAGCTTTAATATGAATGTCTAACAAATTCTATGGCAACACTATTGAAGGTGCAATTAATTCTACATGGAGGGATTGGGGATCAGCCTCCAAGAACTTGAACTAGACCTTGAATTATGGTTCAGGAATGAGCATTCTGTAAGAACTACTGAGAAACATAAAGGCAATATTTTCCAATCCAGGAGCTACAGACATAGTCTTGTGAAAACATTTTTATCAACTCTCAGTAAAGTCTGAGGGTAAAATATTAAACAGTAATTTGGTAATGGCTGTTCTTCAAAAAGTTAAACTGAAAATAGTTTTCTGATTATCTAAACTGACAAAAAATAGAGCTTAGAAACCCCAAAAGAATGCCTTACAAACTTTTTCTGTCATAAGTGAATTATCTCAATGATTGGTTTGACCAGACAAGAAAAAACTAAAGGAGTCCATTGTAAGTATTACAAGAAATGTTAAAAAAAAAACTCTTTTTGAAGAAAAAGAAGAGGGGTGGTGAGGAGGAGGGGAAGAAGAAAGGAAGAGAGTTAAAAGAATAAAATGGCAATAAATATGTAGCTATCAATAGTCACTTTAAATGTAAGTGACTTAAATGCTGCAATCAAAATACATAGGGTAGCGGAATGGGTAAGAGAAAAAGACCCAGATATATGCTGCTCATGACAGACCCACATCAGAATAAAAGATGTACACAAACTAAAAGTAAAGGGATGGAAAAAGGTATTTTGTACAAGTGGAAATTTTTGAAAATCTGGGATAGTAATATTTATCTAAGACAAAATGGACTTTAAAACAAAGGCTATCATAAAGCACAAAGAAGGACACTACATAATGACAAAGGGAGCAATCCAACAAAAGGATAGAACCCTTGTAAACATTTCTGTGCCCAACATAGGAGCACCTAAATATATAAAGCCAATCTTGATGGATATAAAAAGAGAGGTAGACAGCAATAGAGTCTTAATAGGGGATTTTAACACCCCATTGACATCAATGGATAGATCTTCCAGACAAAATCAACAAGGAAACAGCGGCTTTAAATGACATACTAGAAGAGATGGATTTAATTGATATCTTCATAGCATTTTATCCTAAAGCTGCAGAATATACTTTCTTTTCAAGTGCACAAGGAACATTTTCTAGCATAGACTACATGTTAGGACACAAAACAAGTTTCAGTAAATTTAAGAAGATTGAAATCCTCTCAAGCATCTTTTCTGACCACAGTGGTATGAAACTAGAAATAAATCACATACACACAAAAAAACCTGTAAAACGCACAAAGACATGGAGGCTAAATGACATGTACTAGACAATGAATGGGTTAACACCAAAATCTAGGAAGAAATCAAAAGATACCTTGAAACAAATAAAAATGAAAACACAACCCAAAATCTGTGGGACACAGTGAAAGAAGTCCTAGGAGGGAAATTCATAGCATTAAGGTCTTATCTCAAGAAACAAGAAAAATCTAAAATAAATAATCTAACTTTACAATTAAAGAAACTAGAAAAAGAACAGCAAAGCCCAAAGTGAGTAGAAGAAAGGAAATAGTAAAGATTAGAGCAGAAAATGAAAATGCCAACATTGTAACACATAAGTCTGATACCTAATGCATATGGCTTTTGTTCAATAACAACAGAAAGCTGATGCTCAAGAGAAAAGTGCTGATGTAAAGTGGTTTATTCAGACACCAGCCATCTGGAAAATGGGGGACTCATGTCTCAAAGCCCATCTCAACATCTCAGTACACGCAGAGGTTTTTATAAAGAGGGAACTAGAAAGCAGGCAAGGAGATCACGAGAGGGGGTTGAAAAGTTCTCTACATGAAGGCAAGCACAGCCCATTCTGATAAAGCAGGCGATGGTCTGGTATGTGTCATCCATTTCATTTTTTCCATAAAATAAAGGACACATTTTTCATTTTTACCAATAACTTTATTGATTTGGATATTTTGAGTATGTTGGCTATCTCTGGAGTGGTATAAAATTGATTGTTCTCAATTAGTTTCTCGATTTGATCGCTATCAACTTCAACTGGTCTGCCCAACCACGGAGCATTGTCCAGCAAGAAATCCCCAGTACAAAACTTTGCAAGTGACATTTGACACGTTCAATCAGTTATCGCAACTTCTCCATACACTGTCCACAAATCTTTTTTTGTGTTTCAGTTGTGTTTCTACCTTTCTTGAAATAAGAAAGCATAGTATATAAAAATGTTGCTTTTTTTCTTCCACGTTCATTATTAAAATGACTACACAAGAATTCACAAATTTTGAAAAGTTTTTTTAAATGCACACTGATATGAAAGCTGCATATACACAATACAATCTAACAAAGTTGTTTCGAATGAAATTAAAGACAACTACGCACTACTAGAGCCATCTTATGGGGAAAAAAAAAAACAATTGTTTTGGTCAGCCCATTGTGTCCAAGGGTCCAGCCCTGAAAGTTATGGCCTCTGCATAAAGGTGTTCACGAGAATCTGCATCATGAGGGTAGCTCCACCACAGATGGTGGGTGGGAGAGCAAGAGCACCACACTGGCCAACAGGGCTCCCCAGCACCCCGGCTAGAGCCCTTTCCTACATTCTTTAGTGTGTTCTTTAGTATATTTTTAAAGTTTGCTGCACTGAACATATCTACCATAGGAAAAGTATTACATTAAAAGTGTAAATAGCCATTCATATGTCATAAACTCCACAACTGGTCATTATTTTGCTTTAAATACTCAATTATGTTTTAAAGAAATTAAAAAGTGAGAAAAATCTTTTCTATTTACCCTTTTGTTTCTTTTTAAAAGAAAGAGAATGATTTTTTATACTTACCTATAAGTTTGTGAAATTATTCATTATGTGATATAAAGTAAATAATAGAAAAATTATTTATTTTAACAGGATCACTGTTTCAGGAACTACAGTGGTCATTCATATATAAGAAATAATTGGCTTGGATCTATTGTATTCCCTTTCTCTGCTCTTCTGCAACAATCTGAGGTAATAGAAAATTATTCTTTGATGATTATTCTAAGTTTTTACCTCTGGCCAATAGAAACATTGTCTCATGTCTCTGAATTAGATTCTGTGGTTGGCAGGTTGTTATGTCTGTTAAAGTGATCTTTTATTTGAGAGCCATTGGGTTGTTGAAGTGTTTGAAGGTTTTAGCTGTCTCTAGAACAGAAGATACCCACAAATCTATTTCTTAAAACTTTAAAGTGTATATTGGTACAGATGGCACAGCTAGCCTTGGGTCTTTAAGCAACATTTATATTTGGATATAACTTTTTATAGGACCATAGGACCAGATTCACAAATGTTCCGGTTAAGGATGTTGCTTTGTAAGCATAAGTTTCAGGAGCTTCAGCTCCTCAACATTGTTTATCATTAACGATGAGAGTCAGAATTAGTACTTGTCTCTGTTACACTCCCAGAGGGCTCTGCCATTGGATTATGTGGCAAGAATATGCCTGCGTGACCAGCAAAATATAAAAACTCCAGCCTAGGTTCCATTATAAACTCTGCTACTTACTTACAGAATTATGCCAGATATAGAATATTCAGAAACGGATTTTCTACCTTAGTGGACTTCACTGTCTGTAGAAGAAATCTCACATTACAGTACAACCTCATAATGCTGTGGTGCTTTAAGAGGGGTATGAGTTAGGTACAATGATACAGTAGGGAGTACCTTACTCTTCCTGGTTTGGAGGGGTCGAAGAAGGGGGTTGTTCAGAGGGGTTAGGTGGGTAAGAGGAGAATGGGGAGGAGAATGAAAGATTAAGGGAATATTTACAGAGGCAATAACTTTTGAATCAAGTTCTAGAGATGAGTTTGTCAAGCAAACAAGAGCATTTGACTCAGAAGGATTTACGAGTGTGTGTGTTAGTTAACAATGCATTTGGCTGTATGCCACAGAAAACCTAACAGTGGCTGAGGTAAGTGATCTGTTTATTTCACTTAAAAAGAAGTCTAGATGCCAGTGCAGAAGCTCAAGAATATCTTTAAGAATCCAAGCTACTTTTGTGTTTCTGTTCCACTGACCTTACCACGTGGCTTTCATCTTCATAATTGCAAATTGTTCACTGCACTTCCAGCCTCATACTCATGTTGCAGACAGGAGTCAGGGTGAAGCACGACTTGGCAGGGCCTGTATCAGAAAAACAGATACTTGAGCAGAAAATTCCAGCGGACTTCTTATATTTTGTGAATGTGACTTACCCACTACATGGCTGTCACGTTGCCACCTAAAACTGTTGGTGAGAAAGGAGAAGAGAATGGGTATTAGGGGGGAGAGTAGAAATGCCTGTATAACATGCGATCACAGGATAAATATAAAGTGCTGCAAGTAAAGAGCAATAGAGATTTAAGTTGTTGGAAGGAACAGGGCTTCCTAGGTTTGTAAATCCCTGGAGATATTTCTCAGTCTCAGCAAGACTCTAGTATAGAGAGGAAGTTGAGAATGTGAGCTTCAAAGGTAGACAAACCTGGGTTGTAATCCTGGCTCCACTACTTGTCAATTATGCTGTGACCTTGCCCAAGTGACTTAAATTCTCTGAGCCTGTTTCCTTATCTACAAAATGGAGAGAAGAGCAGTATCTACCTCACTGAAGGATGTGATCTATATCAACCACTTGGCACAGTGCCCTGCACATACGTAGCGCTCTGTAACTATTAGCTATGATCATTAGTTGTTATGATTATAACATAGCTCCTCCCTGTACACACATACACATAGTATCCTTCCCCCTGTGGCCCTGTGGGCTGTCCTTCCTACTATGGCAGTTCTTTCTCTTTCTAGACCCAATAAAAAACTGTGACATTGTCTTTTAGCATTTTCTCCGAGCCTGAATTAGACTTTTTCTGAGTTTTTATTGTCTCAGCCACCGACTGGCAGTGACCTCGGAACGCTGCGAATGGCTTGTCAAAACACGAGAAAAACATACACAGAGACAACCAGGTCCTGTGGGAAAATAGGGACCGAATGGCCACTCTCTCTAGTGGGGAGTGACTCAGCCACCCTCCCTAGGGGAGAGCGCCCCGTTCTCCCACTTGAGCCGGCTTTTTATTGGGTTTGTTTGCTTAAGAATTCAGGTGAAGCTCATTAATCATTGCCAGGAAGTAAGGATCAAACAATAGATAACAAGGAAGTCTGACGGCCTATTTTGAGTCAGGGTCAGATAGCTGTAAAAAACTTTAAGGAACAAACTTACTTCTTGCTTGGACCCTTATCATTTCATTGAGAGCATTCTAAACAAAGCAGGTTTCACAGGATTTTACATATTCTTTCTTAGGCCTGATCACCTGGGGAACTCGCCCTTTCCGGCACAGGGCTGTTCCATCCTCTGTCATTGTTTCAGCTTAGGTGGAGCAAGGGAAGTAAGGCAGCCAAGAGATTAGGAGATTCTCTCACAGACAAAGAGGACTCAGGCTTTGTCCAACCCGAGGGGTGACAGTCCATCACCCCCTTTTGCTGTAGCCCCCAAAGTTCTTCCTTGGGGGCCTACCATGTGTTCGTGCCTGTCTTAGGTAATTCCCCTCTTGGGGAATCTTACCCGTCATTGGCTAACCGACCAAGCATTGGGGCCAGGCAGGGTGAAGTAAAAGGAACAGAAGCGGCACTCCTGCCAGGGAGATAAGCTTTTGTCTCCTTGCTGGCTTATGGTCCAAGGTTGTTCCCTCAGCCTTAGCCTTGGTGGAGGTTACAGCTTCTGATACCAGGCAGGGCAGTTCCCAACATTTTCTCACTCTAGTACAGTAACTTCCTCATTTTATCCCTTTCTTACTCCTGCTCTCTTTGCACATTACATATTAGACAGGGACCCAGGGTGTCAAGGGCGCCAGTGAACAGATCACCATGGAGAACCTGATCATCCTTGTACTTGTACATAGCAGCAGAACCAGCATGTACCCATGCAGGCCTGCTTCCTCTGGTGGGGAAGATGGAGCTCTGTTGGCTGATGTTTTCATTGTGTAGAACTGATTGTGTTAATACATTCTTTCAGATTAATGGAACATTCCAAGTAAATATCCCACCCATTTTGCTTGGGTATACTTGGAGTAAGACTTACATGTCTCCTAAAGAAGATTATAATGGGCAGAATTTAAAAGAATGCACCTTTTTAAATATTTTTGCTACCATTGAACCTCAGATATCATATGTCACCTGTAATCCAGAACTAGACAAGGTATGTTTTACACTGAATTATTTTTATTCACACTATCAAAGAAGCATAAAGTATTTTAAAAAACAATAATAATTTCAGACCTGGCAAGAAAAACATTAGTTTTTGATATTTTCCTGTGGGAACAATGTGGATGAGTATTGAAATATTTTAAACTTGATTTTAGTTTTCAGATCAAATAGATGTTTTGTACAGAGCACAGATTTTTAAAAAAAGTTGTAAAGCAATATTTCCCAACCGAAGAATCATAACTACTGTATTTAATGATGATGGGAAACAAATCTTAGTAACAAGATATATCAAGGCATTAAACCCACCTCAACAGCTCCTGGACATATTTCTTCATGATTCCAATGCAACTCTTGTAAGTTATATTTATTTAATAGTTTTACTGAGATAAAATCCACATACCATATAGTTAACCCATCTAAAGATTACAATTCAGTGATTTTTAGTATCTTCACAAAATTGTACACCGTCTCCATTTTCATCACTCTAAATTTACATATTTTAACTTTTTTAATATTAATTTTGACTATAAGTATCTTACTAAAATTGTTTTGCCTTCAAAGACAATTTCCTGAGAGAAAAACCACCTATGTTGCAATGTGCCCTCCTGAGCCCCAGATGGAAGATCTTTTTGATCCCCTTTATTTCTGCCCCCTGTGGACTAGAGGTCACTGTTGCCACACCAGTTCACATGAGCATCCTGGCTTCACAGCTTTTCTATCAATCTTTGAAAAATGATGCAAAGATTTCTTTGACTTTCAGGCAAAATAAAAAGTTATGTACCCAAACAAGGAAAATATAACCAAAGATACTGAAATAGAGAACAGGCTGACAGTGACCAGAGGGGAGAAGAGAGGGAATTTCAGGGGAAAAGGGGAAGGGCTTGAAGGAACAAGTATAAAGGACACATGGACAAAAACTAGGGCAGAGTGGAAAGAGGAGGGAGGTCAGGAGGGGGTGTGGGCTGGGTTGGGAGTAAAAGGCAGAAAACTGTACTTGAACAACAATTAAAATAATAAACAAACAAATGAAATACATTAAAAAAAAAGTTATACACCTAAAGGGGTTGTGTCCCTCTAAGGGTTGCTTCTCACAGGAATGCTACTCATTGTATGTGGGAATGCAGAAAAATGTTATATTTTTCTGCATAAACTGCCAGCATAACACTTTCCACCCCATCCTTATGTGACTGTATGCCTATCTATTTGCAAGCTGACAAAAGAGACATACTCAAATTTTAATTTCATATAAAATGAAGATTTATTCATTATAGACTCAAGAGGACATAGCTTCTTCCACTTTGAGAAAGCAAAATGTGAAGTTAGAAGTACATATGACTCCCTTTTAAGAAAAAAGTAAGCTTTGATTAAAGAACATCTATGAAAAATCACTCATACCTTTTGTTTGTTCAGTTTTTATTTGTTTCAGTTGATTGGATCTCCTCAGAATATTGGAGCTTAATGTCTATTATTAAGCTCCCTTAGCTGCACTCTTTAAGCTAAAATCAAAATTCCTCATTTAGGTTGTCTTTTGCTACATTCTTCTTTTCCATCCTGAGTTTCTTCCTGCCTATGTCCTGACACCCCAAGTCCAAGGATATAATAGTGCTCTTAGATTTATTTCAAAGACAATATTTGTGTTTTTTAAAAACATAAATCCTAGCTCCTTTGCTTGTCAAGGACTGAACCATGACAGTGTTGGAGGTCATAATAGCTCATAAATTGCGGCTATTGTAAATTAATGAAAATATTGGTGAACTTTCTATGTTAACTTATTATTTGTTTGTATCTGTTTCTTCTTTCCTACTTTAGCCTGAGCCCTTGTCTCCAGTCCTAGAATGGGAACAATTAACAATATAATTTCTGTTGTTTGAGAAAGTAGGTTATACCACTATCTTCCTGTTGCAGCAGCTCATAACAGCTTATATTAATAAAAATAATTCCAATTTTGAACTTAAAAGCAAATCAAACTTATGCTATTCTTCAACATCTCTTTTCAGTTTTAACGGTTATATTTTAAATATATGTGATATATTATGTTTAAATTTTTATAATTTATTACAGTGAAATGTAATGGTTAACAGGCACACTCTGGAATCAGGCTGACTTGGGCTAATTCCTAGAGACCCCATATATTTTGTTAGCTCTGTGATGCTGGGCAAAGTAAGCGTGTTGCCTCTTTTCTGAAACAAAAATAATAATAGTATGTACTTCACAGGATACACTAAATGTAATAATAAGGCATTTAAAACATTGTGATGAGCATATAGTATGCACTCAATAAATGTTGCTTAATATTATTCTAGGACCTCATTGCCCACTTTGTATCTTTGATTCCTGTTATGCCTGATACCCTGGATGAAAATGATGGCTTTGATATATGGATGACATCAGAGGTAACAAATTGCATTTTATAATAAACATTTATAATATTTCTTACTTGCTTTTCTTTTAAAGAAACCTGTTTTTTATTTATTGATTTGAGAGAGAGAGGAGCATCAATTTGTTGTTCCAGTTATTTGTGCATTCATTGGTTGCTTCTCGTCTGTGCCCTGACTGGGGAATAAACTCGCAACCTTAGTGTATCAGGACAATGCTCTAACCAACTGAGCTACCTGACCAGGGCCTCAAACAAACCTGTTTTTAAAATATGTAGTACTTTGCCTTGTGGAAATGAAAGCATTTGATAATTTAATAAATCATTTTCAGTTCTATTAACAGTCCATAGATACAATTTTGAAAGACCAAAAATCTTAACGTTGTAAGTGGTAGCTCATGTATATTTTCATTTAGTGGGAATTTCAGGAGTACAATATTATGACAGTCTCCAGAGAGAAATATGGCTGTCCCTATGGAGCTTGCCACACCCTGAAGTCTAGGGCAAATGCCACCACCTCCCAGGTTTCCCAGTCTCCCCACATTTGAATGAAGAGCTTGTATAGTACACAAATTGAAGTTCTCTTTAGGTTGGTTGCCAACTAAAATACAAGCACCATGCAATATTTGAGACATATTTACACTAAAATATTATTTGTTTATCTGCAATTCAAATTTAATGGGGCATTCTATTTTTGCCCCAAATCTGGCAACCCAATTTAGAGCACTTCTTCCATTCCACCTTACACAATACTTAGTTGCTTATGTACTGACCCAACCCATACTCTACATATACATACCAAGATTTATCTTCTTTTGTTAAGAGGAAGACTTGATTCTTATTTATTTTTATATTTATCACTTATAAGCTGCTTTAAATTTTGCAAGCATTCCATAAATATTTTTAATTGGAAAATATTAGTATGATGGGATCCTAGGAGAGAAACACTTTCTATCTGGAACTGATGATCCCAGAACTTATTTAGAATGTTTTAGAAGCTATTGAGCTGAATTGGAATTTAGGGAACACAGGGTTAATTCATAGGTAGGTTTCCCTATCTTCTGCGTAGTGAGAACAAGGGAGACACAAGCATGTGGTACTAGTGATTCAGTGATTCAAGTCTGGTAGAACTCAAACAGGTGTCATTAACTCTAGACTCTTCTGAGACTCTTCAAACTAATTAGAATGTGCTCAGGTGTAGTATGATCCTGCAGTGCATTGAAATGCAGCCTCTAACATACCTAAAATATAATCATCAGGCAAATACACCCCCACAACTCCAAACACTACCATAACTTAGATGTTACTACAGGCATGAGCTTCTTCTTGGCATATGTCTTCCCACTGACACGAACTCTTTGGCTATGCGATGCCCAGGTGTATAACATTGTAACAAGACATGAGTTATTTTCTCCTACGTAACATTTTGGAGTCACACCTTGGTTCAAATCTTATTTCAACCACTTCATAGTTCTGTGTGATCTAAGATAAGCTGTTTAGCTTCTTTGGACCCCAATTTCCTCATATGTGTCATACCAGGGTTTTGAAAGACTAACATACACAAAGCACCTGGAACTCAGTAATTGGTTTCCTACTTTCACCCATTTTCTCCTCTTCCAAAATCCAGGCAGGGAACCTTGTTGGCCTGACACTGAAGACTACTCATATTCTGTCCTTCATTCTTCTGTTCACACTTTTCTTTCAGAAAAACTATGTTACCATCCTCCGTGAACTCCATCCCCCACCATCACATTCAGCCAGTGTGTACTGATGTGGCTATATCAGTAGTAAAAACATTAGGATGCTTTCATACTGATTGGTAAATGGCCACTTCTGAGACCTCTTGATCTCCCTCCTCCCAGTCTCCCCAGCCACCACAGCCCTTTCTCTAGGATTATAATGAACTAGAAAGCACATGTCCTATCTAAATGGTGCAGCTGCTACTCAGCAGCAACAGACAATTGCCATAACAACATGTAGGCCCATATGTGTTTTGATTTTTCAAGTGAAGCCAGAAACCCAGAGTTTTATCATGAGATCTCCCAATTTTTAAAAACATTCTGGGACCAAACAGAATACACCTGTACACTAGAACTAGGTCATAGTCCACCAGTCTGCCACCTCTGCTGTGTTTTAGCTGCTACAACTTCATTAGTAGGCACCATTTACAGGGTGGGCAGAAATAGGTTTACAGTTGTGAGTATGCAAAACAGAGTTTATTCTTGCATTATTATTTACTGTATTATTTATTTGTATTACAACTATAAATCTACTTTTGCCCACCTCTGTATTTGAATATATGCAGCCCAGCTGTTTAGCAGTTTGAGTTGAAGAAGTTTCAGTCTTCTTTCCTGATGGAGTCCCAACTAAGATCTCTTTCTTTCTTTCTTTGAGATGAAAGCATTGTGTTGGCATGGAACAGAATGTAGCACTATTGACCAAAGGATCCCTTCCTCCTTGCTCAAAGGACACCAGCACTATGTTATTTCCTATCAGATGAGGTTCCCTAAAATACCAATCCATACACCCCTGTTTGCCCAGGGCAGTTTACTATTTGTCTAAACAAAAATGTCCCATTTTGGATGATAAATTACTTGGTCACTTACACAGTGCCCACATTAACTGTCCCATAGTAAAGGGAACCCCTATGTTCCAACTTAAGGTTCTCTCCTCCTAATGCCCTAGTGTTTTATCAGGCAAACAGTCCCAGGGCTTTTGGCTTTGCAGTCATCCTAGTATTGATTGCATTACTCGACTTTCTTTCCTCCACCTTTTGTTGTTGTTGTTGTTGTTCTTGTTGCTTTTGTTTTGCCTTAGCGCTGCATCAGTTTGGCTATTGGAAACAAGGAGGAGCATGCCATACTTCTCTGTAATTTCTTTTTGTATTTCGGGAAGAAAGCTTTGGTCCTCCTGGGAACCTCAATGTTAGAAGTAAGTGCTGGAGTTAATATTCAAATAGTGTAAGCAAAAATATTCAGCTATCAGCTGTGAGTTGAAAAGACTTCAACCCCAAGTTTCCATCTTTTCATAAGCTAATTAAGGAATTTTGTGGACAAGCAATTATTTAGTTAAGATAATGTTGGTTCTCATCAAAAGTTCTACAGTGTAAAGAATGACTTCCTTTTGTTTTTCTTTTCTGTCAAATAGTACTAGTAATATGGGGTTACTAGAAATATTAGATTACAGAGTAAATATTTGACACTGAGAAGAGCATTTGATTCATGGTAAATGCTCAGTAATGGTGGTGGTGATGTAGTAATAGTTACAGTAGTAGTTGTAGTGGCTGTTAACCACTATTGCCATCATCATATTTCATGTTCCTAATACTATATTTTAAGATCCTTAAGAAATACTTTTTCCCACTCTCCATTGCTCAGTTTTTACTTGCATGAGAAGTGGGCCAGAAATTCATGTTTACCTACCTGAAATTTTTACAACTTAATGATATGCTCCTGTATTCATACATCCAAAAAGCTGTCTTCTTTCACCTTTTCTATTTCAGCCTAAATATCTTGATATGTGTTATAATCTCCAGTCTAGTTTTATGGGGTGTTTTTTTTTTCATGATGGCTCATTTCTCTGCATTCCCTGGACATGGCTTATAATTTTGTTTCACAATAATGTCTACTGAAAGCCTATGGTTAATTTCCCCATATGACCTCCTGCTGTAGTTTTTAGTGCCACTAGATGGCAGCAAATAGTCAACAATATTTCAAAAAACATTTGCTTTCGACCTGTGAATCGTTATCATGGATGGCACCCCTCAACTGTGTTTAAACTCAGTTTTGTGGTTGAGGTAAAGCCTCCTCTCTACTGTAAAGGAGATGAACACAGTGATAAAGAACAAGAGATTTGGAGCTAGGGAAAACAAGCTGCACAGTACCGTGTTAAGGGTATGGGTGTGGAGATTGGTCAGTGAAGCTTTTAAAAACCAGCAATGCCATTTACTAACTGTGTGATCTCATTCTTTTCTTTAAAAAAATTATTTTAGTTGTTTTTCCATTACCATTTATCCCCATTATGGCCCCCACCCCACAGTTACCACACTGTTGTCCATGTCCATGAGTCGCCTTTCCTTTTTGCTCAATCCCTCCACCCCCTAACCACCACCACCCATAGCTGTCAGCCTGCTCTCTACCATTACTTCTCTGAGCTTCAGCTGTCTCCTCCTAAAACAGGAATCATGCCTTTTACTGTTACCCTAGACAAGCTCCTTAACCTGGTTGTTATCTGAAAAATTAACATAATAATCATTCCTACCTCACAGAATCTGGAGTGAATCAAAGCAGGAAAATTAGTGCAAATGCTGAATAGAGTACCTGATGTATATAAACACTCAATAAATGAGAAATAATCATTAATAGTGTTACCTGGAATTTTTATTCTTTGCTAAGAAAAGTTTGCACTTCAAAAACACAATGACTCTTATTTCTCAAATTGTTTCCTGATTTTGTTCTCAGAATTAATTTAATGTCTTTTTAACTTCACTTGGCTTTTTCGGAGCTTAAAGCTAGTTTCTGTTCCCAAACTCTGTGGTCCTCACCCCCTCTTCTGAGTATATGCTACTCAAAACAGGGCTAGTCTACGTAGCATCGTAGTGTGAATTAGACAACAGTGCCCCTACCTCAGAACACTTCTAGCTGTTAGGAAATTGTCCTGATTTTGTTAGAACAATGTATCGTATTGCCATGAGGGGACACCTGGAGGACCGTACATGGCAGCACTGGCTCAAAAGCTCTCTTATTTGAATTCTCACGCTAGCCTGGGCCTAAAGATTTCTGGAGCTCCAGCTTTTTTTCCTTTCCAAAATAATGTAAAGGCCCCAGAAAAGGTTTTTAGAAATCAAAGATATCACGTGTTTACATTGTAATTTTCACATTAAAAAATGTGTTAAATCAAGTACCCACCTCAAATGACTTTAACTTCTTTTCTTCATACAGGGGCACACGGCTTATGTATTAACTCATGAAACTGATGAATATTTGCTTTGGAATCCATTAACTGGACAATGTCATAAGCAGTTTGACCCATTTTGTCCTTTACAAAGTGTAGACTGTTTGTTTGATGATGGAAATGTAAGTATACAGGGTGAAAAAAATCTTTGAGCTACCTCCTCAAGTCAAATCAGTGATCTGTCATCCTGGCTATACATTAGAATCACACGAAGAATGTTGAAGAAAATATGAAAGTTCAGTTAGAATCCCTGGCGTGTGAGCCCAGGGAAATCTTTTCCCCTAAAGCCCCCCACCCCAAGGTGATTCTGTAGTGCTTCCAAGGCTGAGGGCCAATAACCAATGACCAGTCTAACGATCACGTAAGCCTGGAACATCTTTACCTCCTGCCTCAGAATCTCCCTTGGCTTCTGCCACCTCATCGGGGAGCAGGACTGTAAAATTTTGCTTCATCCCAACCAGCTATGGGCTTTGGTCTCCCATGGGCCTGTACTGATTTTATGTTAATGTTTTAATAGGTCTGGTTTAATATTCAACAAAATAATACACCAATGGCTGTATATTTTGATTATTCAAAGGAAAGTTTCTGGAAACAGTTGCTTCCAAAAAATGTTCAAGGGACACAAGCACAAAGCATACAGGTAAATCATATTTTTCCAGCTGTGTCAGTGTGAAAGGTGCTCTTGCCTCTAGTCTTTACTAGTTTTGACAGCTCTTGTTATGTTTATATAGCTGATTGCTTATTGAATTACTTGGCAATATTAATAAAACCTAGTTTTCTCTGTCACTGAGCCAGAGTTTGGGCTAACCTTGAAAGGAGATGGGGAAGAAAAGCAGCAGACTCTCTGTCTGGGGCTAGGAGACCAAGCAAAGCACAAACCTGAGATTAGGCACTAACTCAATCACCACACGGCTCAGCCACTGGACCTGTGACATACTCCCTATTGCTTTGTACTTGGTATCCCAAATTCCATTTCAACTGTTGTTTCTGGATGGACCAAGGTATGGCAGGCTTCAGGCAATGGCAAAATCCAAAAACTGAAAGCTATGAGCCCAGGGGGAAACAGGGAGGAGATGAGATAAAGACAAAATAACAATACAAAAATAGGCAGGAGACAATTCATAGGAACAGAAACTCTAATGCTCAACCTCACTCATAATCAGGGAAATACAATTTAAAACAATGAAACATGATTTCACATGCATACAATTGTCAAAAATATTTTTAAGAGTGATGATACCAAGTGTTGGCAAAGAGGCAGAGAAATGGTGGGAGTATAAATTGCTATAAACACTTTGGAAAGCAGTATGGTGGTATCTGTAAAGTTGAAGATGTTCAAACTTTGATTTCTCCAATCTAACTTCTAAGTATTATGAGTATACCGTATAGGAATTTGCACAGGGAGACAAGTATAACTATGTTCATTACAGAATTGCTTGAAATAGAAAAAAATTGGAAACAATTCATCAACTAGAAAATCGATATATGAATTATGAAGTATTCATACTATAAAAACTTCTATACAGCAGTAAAAAAAAAGTATGAACCAATTTACAATAGTTCCCAACTTGACCATGCATCCATTACATCTCTGAGTGTAGAACCCACACATCTGTGTTATATAAAGCTTCCCAGGTGATTCCAGTGTGCAGCCGAGGTTGAGAACCACTGACCTACAGCCATATATGGCAACATGAATGAATATAAAAAATGTAATGTTAAGCAAAATAAAGTTGTCAAAGGACACATACAACACAAAAACATTTACATAAGGTTTGAAAACTGTACATTGTTTATATATATATAGACATGCAGTGATAGTATAAAAGAATTTATAGGAAAGATAAATACCAAATTCAGGTTAAAGGTTACCTTTGGGGAAATAAAATAAAGGAATGAGATCAGAGAAAAGTATACAGAGTACTTCAAGTCTATATGGACTGATTTACTTTATTTAAATATCTAAATCACTTCCGGCCAAGATGGAGGCATAGGTAGACACACTGTGCCTCCTCGCACAACCAAGATAGGGATGACAACAATTTAGAAACAGAATAACAACCAGAACTGACAGAAAATTGAACTGTATGGAAGTATGACAACCAAGAAGTTAAAATAGACACATTCATCCAGACCAGTAGGAAGGGCGGAGTCCAGCGGCTGGGCTCAGGTGGCGGCGCAGAGAGCTGAGAGCTTGGGACTGGGCGTGTAAGGCTTCCGGGGCGCGCAGGACCGCAATGGGTGGACCCTGAGCGCACCAGCGGCAGCTGGCAGATCCCATCCGAGGGGTGGCAAACGGCAGACCCGGCAAGGCAGGAACTATGAAGAAAGGCACTCCTCGCAACCCAGGATCCCAGTGCTGGGAAATAGGGCCTTGGGACACTGATTGAAAACACCTGCGGGGGTTGAGGTGCAGGGAGAGACTCCCAGCCTCACAGGAGAGGTCCTTGGAAAGTTCCACCGGGTGCACAAGCCCACCCACACAGGAATTGGCACCAGAGGGTCCCAGTTTGCTCAGGGGAGGCCGAGGAAGGGACTGAGGTTAGACAGAGAGCAGAGCAAGGGTCATTGTTCCCTCTCGACCCCACCCCTACATACAACGTCACAACCCAGCGACTGGGGTGCCCCACCCTGGTGAACACCTAAGGCTCTGCCCCTCATACGTAACAGGCGAGACCAGACCAAAGTGGGGGGGAGAGGAGATGGCTCAAACTGAATTGAAAACCCACAACCAGTACTTTTAAGCCACCAAGAGATAGCCAACCTATGAGATGCACAGTTCAAAGCACTGGTGATCAAGATGCTCACAGAATTGGTTGATTTTGGTCACAAATCAGAGGAACAAATGCAGGCTATGATAAGAGAAATGAAGGAAAATGCACAGGGAACCAATAGTGATGGGAAGGAAACTGGGACTCAATACAATAGAGTGTACCAGAAGGAAGAAAGAAAGAACCAAACAGAAAAGAATGGAGAAATAAGAATTCAAAAAAATGAGGAGAAGCTTAGGAACCTCCACGACATCTTTAAACATTCCGATGTCCGAATTATAGGAGTACCAGAATGAGAAGAGGAAGAGCAACAAGTGGAAAACTTATTTGAACAAATAATAAAGGAGAACTTCCCCATTTTGGCAAAGGAAATAGAATTCCAGGAAGTCCAGGAAGCTCAGAGAGTCCCAAAGAAGTTTGACCCAAGAAAGAACACACCAAGGCACATCATAATTACATTAGCCAAGGTAAAAATGAAGGAGAGAATCCTAGAAGCAGAAAGAGATAAGGGGATAGTCACCTACAAAGGGGTTCCCATCAGACTGTCTGCTGTGTTCTCCAAATAGAACGTGCAGGCAAGAAGGGGCTGGAAAGAAATATTCCAAGTCATGAAAGGCAAGGACCTACATATCAGATTGCTCTATCCAGCAAAGCTTTCATAAAGTGCTTGTCAGATAAGGTCAAGTTAAAAGAGTTCATCACCACCAAGCCCTTATTATATGAAATATTAAAGGGACTTATCTAAGAAAAAGAAGATAAAAAAACATGTATAGTGAAATGACAGCAAACTCACAATTATTAACAACCACACCTAAACAAGAACAAAAAGGAACTAAGCAAACAACTAGAACAGGAACAGGCCCACAGAAATGGGAACACATGGAGGGTTAGCAATAGGAGAGTGGGAGGAGGAGAGAGGGGGAAAAGGTATGGAGAATAAGTAGCATAGATAGTAGGTAGAAAATAGACAGGGGGAGGGCAAGAATAGTATGGAAAATGTAGAAGCTAAAGAACTTATGACACATGGACATGAACTAAAGCAGGGGAACGTGGGTGGGAGAGGGTGTGCAGGGTGGAGGGGAATGAGTGGGGTAATGGGACAACTGTAATAGCATAATCAATAAAATATATTAAAAATAAATAAATATCTAAATCAAATATGAAAGAATGCAAAGATTAGCTATAGCTAGGTAGTAGTTATGTTGGGTAGATGTATATTACATGATTTTCTTTCCTTGTCTGTATATTTGAGACAGTTTACAATATTACAAAGAATGCATGGTGGTTAGGGGGGAAAGATCAGACAGTACCAAAACATATAAAGTGAAGAGTTTCTCTCCTCTTCCACATCTCTTTCTGCTCTCTAAAAAGTAACCACTCTGTGCATCCTTCTAAACATTCTTCATGTTTATATATTTATATGCTTTATATATGTGTATTATATATAGTATATACCTAACATAAATATTAATATATATTTACATATAAGTATTATATATTATACAAATATATACATATAATATACAAATATATATATATTTCCTGTTTGTAAAGTTGTTTTAAAGAAGGGAAATGTTCTTATCTCTCTTGCACAAACCACATTTACAGCACCCACAGGCCATATCTTGCTCGTCCCATCCCAAAGTTGTGAGTGAAACATTGCTTCTTCTAGAGCGAGAATGATATATTTAGAAATGAGGCTCGTTGTTTACTATTAATCATTCTTCTATTTGTGCAGCTAATGTTTATTGAGTGCCCCCTGTGAGCCAGCACTATGTTAGGTAAAGGTGCCACAAGGAAAAAATGCATGTCTCAGTATTCGTGGGATGTGTGTTCTGGAGGAAGAAAGAGCAGGAAACAAGCACTTGCAGTGTAGAGTGATAAGTGCTATCAGAGAAGTAATGAATGTGCTTTGGGGGTACATAGCTAGAGGACCTGACGGAAAGGAGAGCTGCAGGGGCTTCCTGGAAAAAAGTTATGACCAGCACAGTGAGGAGGGGTGAGCAGGAGCTGGCCTAGAATAAAATCAGAAAAGAGAATGGTCCCAGCAGAGAGCAGGAACAGTGGGCATAAAGATCAGTAGTAGCAAGGAGTTGTCTGTCAAGCAGCTCAAAGGCCAGCTTTGCTGCTGTCAGGGAGTGAGCAAGATCAGCTCAGGGATGAGCAGAGTCCTGGTAGGGATTTGGGCCTTTTTCCTCAGGGCAGTCAACAACTAACATTACCAAGGTTAGGGCTGCCATGATCAAAATTGTGTGTTTGAAAGCCGCTCTGGCAGAGGGTGGACTCCAAACCTTTTGCCAAGTAGAATCTATAAATATAAAACTCATAGTTGCCTCTGGCTTGTATCTCTACTGATTTTTTTCTGGTAGGTTAATGGATGGCCCTTGATCTTCTGCCTTGACAAACACATACCACAATAACCACTCTCTATAGTGAACAATGTTTCTGTTACTACAATTGAGAACACAAATTTGAGTGTGCATAATGAGAATGTGTGTATTCAGAGATGAGTGAACAGGGAAATTCTCTTTAAGTTTTTTATTTTTTTAGTAGTTTCTTTTTTATTGTATTTTTCCATTACCATTTATCCCCTTACACTCTCTTCCACCTCCTCCTCCCTATCTCCCTCCACCCACAATCACCACACTGTTGTCCTTTTCCATGAGTTCTTTCTCTTTTTTACTTAATCCCTCTACATACCTCTCAGAGCTGTCAGCCTGCTCTCTATGAGTCTGATTCTATTTTGCTTGTTAGTTCAGTTTGTTCATTAGAGTCTACATGAGTGAAATCATATGGTATTTGTCTTTCTCCGACTGGCTTATTTCACTTAGCATAATGTTCTCCAGGTCCATCCATGCTATCACAAAATTTTCTTCTTCTTTACCACCAAGTAGTATTCCATTGTACCATAGCTGTTTTATCCTCTCATCTATTGATGGGCACTTGGGCTGCTTCCAAATCTTGGCTACTGTAAATAACACTGCAATAAACATAGGGGTGCTTATGTTCTTTCAAATTAGTATTTCAGGTTTCTTCAGATAAATTCCCAGAAGTGGAATTACTGGGTTGAAAGACAGTTCCATTTTTAATTTTTTGAAATAACTCCATACTGTTTTCCATAGTGACTGCACCAATCTGCATTCCCAGCAACAGTGCAGAAGGGTTCCCCTTTCTCCACATCCTTGACAGCTCTTGTTTGTTGATTTTTTGAGGCTAGCCATTCTGACAGGTGAAAAGTAATATCACATGGTGGCTTTAATTTGCACTCTGATGATTAGTGGTGATGAACATCTTTTCATATATCTATTGGCCTCCTGCATGTCCTCTTGGGAGAAGTGTCTATTCAGGTCCTTTGCCCACTTTTTAATTGGATTGTTTGGGGTTTTCGGTGTTAAGTTTTATAATTCTTTATAAAATTTGGATGTTAACCCCTGATCAGATGTATCATTGGTGAATATGTTCTCACATTCAGTGGGTTGTATTTTCATTTTGTTGATGGTTTCTCCTTTACTGTGCAAAACCTTTTTAGTTTGATGTAGTCCCATTTGTTTATTTTTTCTTTTATTTCCCTAGAAGAGATATATCAGAAAAAAAATATTGCCACAAGCAATGCCCAAGATTTTACTTCATATGTTTTCTTCTAGGATTTTTATGGTTTTGAATCTAACATTTAAGTCTTTAATGCATTTTGAATTTACTCTTGTGTGTGGCATAAGAAGGGGGTCTAGTTTCATTTTTCTGCATATATCTGTTCAATTTTCCTAACACCATTTATCGATAAATTGCCTAAAGCCCATTGTATCTTCTTGCCTCCTCTGTCAAATACTAACTGGTGATAAAGGCATGGGTGTATCTCTGTGCTCTCTGTTCTGGTCCACTGATCTACGTATCTGTTCTTATGCTGGTTCCATGCTATTTTGATTACTGTGGCCTTATAGTATAGTTTGATATTAGGTAGCATGATTCCTCAAATTTTGTTTCTTTCTCAAGATCACTGATGCTATTTGTGGTCTTTTGTGGTTCCATTTAAGTTTTTGGAATATTTGTTCTAGGTCTGTGAAGTATACCACTGGTATCTTTACATGAATTGCATTGAATCTATGGATTGCTTTGGGTAGTATGAACATTTTAATTATGTTAATTCTTCCTATCTATGACCATGGTATATGATTCCGTTTATTTGTGTCTTCTTCAATTTCTTTCTTCGGTGTCTTATAATTTTTCCAAGTATAGGTCTCTTACATTCTAGGAATAAAATTCCCAGGTATTGTATTCTTTTTCAAGCAATGGTGAATGTGATTATTTTATTAATTTCCCATTCAAATATCTCATTATTGGCATATAAAAATGCAACTGGTTTCTGGATATTAATTTTGAATCCTGCTACTTTACTAAATTAATTTATCAGTTCTAGTAGTTTCTTGGTGGAATCTTTAGGGTTTTCTATGTATAGTATCATATCATCTGCAAATAATGACAGTTTTACTTCTTCTTTTTCCATTTGGATGCCCTTTATTTCTTCTTCTTGTCTGATTGCTGTGGCTAGGACTTCCAGTACTATTTTGAATGAGAGAGGTGAAAGTGGACATTCCTGTCTTGTTCCCAATCTTAAGGGAAATGCTTTTAGTTTTTTCCTACTGAGTATGATGTTGTCTATGGTTTTGTCATATACAGCCTTTATTATGTTTAAGTGTGTTCCCTCTATTCCCACTTTTCTGAGAGTTTTTATCATAAATGGATGCTAGATTTTATCAAATGCTTTTTCTGCATCTATTGATATGCTCATGTGGCTTTTATTCTTCATTTTGTTTATGTGATATATCATGTTTATTGATTTGAGGATATTGTACCAACTTTGCATCCCCAGCATAAATCCCACTTAGTCATGGCATATGATCTTTTCATGTATTACTTTTGGTTTGCTAATATTTTGTTGAGGATTTTAGCATCTATGTTCATCAGGGATATTGGCCTATAATTTTCTTTCTTTGTAGTATTTTTATCTGGTTTTGGAGTAAGTATGATGCTGGCCTTGTAAAATGATCTTGGGAGTCTTCCTCCTCTTGAATTTTTTAAAATAGCTTGAGAAGGAGAGGTGTTGGTCCTTTTAGAATGTTTAGTAAAATTCACCTGTGAAGCCATCTGGTCCAGGGCTCTTGTTTGTTGGGAGTTGTTTTGTTTTTTTTTCTTTTTTTCCTGTTTCAATTTTACTACTTGTAATCTGTTTGTTTAGATTCTCTGATTCCTCCTTTCTTAGTTTTGGGAATTTGTATGTTTCTAGAAAATTTCCATTTTGTTCAGCTTCTCCAATTTGTTGGGACATACTTGTTCATAATACTTTCTTACAATCCTTTATATTCCTTTGGTGTCAGTTGTTAATTCTCCTCTTTACTTTCTGATTTTACTTATTTGGGTCCTTTATCTTTTTTTCTTCATGAGTCTAGTTAAAGGTTTATCAATCTTACTTATCTTTTCAAAGAACTAGCTCTTGGATTCATTGACCTTTTGTATTTTTTTAGACTCTATTTCATTTATTTCTGCTCTGATCTTTATTATTCCTTGCCTCCTACTCATTTTTGGGCTTTTTTGTTGTTGTTTTTCAAGCTCATTTAAATGTGAAGTTAGACTGTTTATTTGAGATTTTTCTTGTTTCTTCAAATAGGCCTGTAATGCTATGAATTTCCCTCTTAGGACTGCTCTCCCAGTGTCCCACAGATTTTAAGTCATTGTGTTCTCATTGTCCGTTGTTTCAAGGTACCTGTTGATTTCTTCCTTGATCTCATTATTCACCCATTCATTGTTTAATAACATGTTATTCAGCTTCTATGTCTTCGGGGATTTTTCAGTCTTCTTCTTGTGATTGATTTCTAGTTTTGTGGCTTTATGGTCAGAGAAGATACTTGATATGATTTCAGTTTTCTTAAATTTATTGAGACTTGTTTTGTGTCCTAATATGTGGTCTATCCTAGAAAATGTTCCATGTGCACTTGAAAGGAATGTTTATTTTGCTGCTTTGGGGTGAAATGAGCTCCGTTTGATTTAATGTGTCATTAAGGCTGCTGTCTCCTTGTTGATGTTCTGTCTGGAAGATCTATCCATTGAAGTAATGGGATGTTAAAATCCTCTACAATGGCTGTATTTCTGTCAATCTTTCCCTTTATGTGCATCAAGATCTGCTCTATACTTTCAGGAGCTCCTATGTTGGGTGCATAAATGTTTGCTAGGGTTATATTCTCATGTTGGATTTTTCCCTTTATCATTATGTCTCTTACTATAACCTTGGCTTTAAAGCCTATTTTGTTGACTATAAGTATTGCTACCCCAGGTTTTTTTTTCCTTTCCATGTGCATTAAATATCTTTTTCCATCTCTTTTCTTTTAGTCTGTGTGTGTCTTTCATTTTGACGGACCTTGAAGTCCTTTGAAGTCCCTGGTCTCTTGAAGACAGCATATAAATGGATCTTGTTTTCTTATCCATTCAGCCACCCTATGTCTTTTGATTGGGACATTTAAGCCATTTACATTTAAAGTGATTATTAATAGATGTGTATTTATTCCCATTTTATTTTTTAACTATTTTCCTCAATTTTTTTTCTTTTTCTTTTCCTCTTCCTTTTTCTTCAAACAAGCCCTTTAAAATTTCTTATACAACTGGTTTGGTGGTAACAAACTCCTTTAGTTTATTTTAGGTGGAGGGAGGGGGTTTGGGAAACTCTTTATTTCTTCTTCAATTTTTAAATGATAGCCTTGCTGAATAAAGTAGCTTCAGTTGTAGGTACTTGCTTTTCATCACTTTGAATATTTCATGCCATGCCCTTCTGGCCTGAAGTGTTTTTGTTCAGAAATCAGATGGCAGTTGTATGGGAGCTCCCTTCTAGGTTACTACCTGCTTTTCTCTTGGGGCTTTTAAGATTCTCTCCTTGTCTTTAAGTTTTGCCATTTTAATTATGATGTGTCTTGGTGTGGGCTTCTTTGGGTCCATCTTGTTTGGGACTCTGTGCACTTCCTGGACTTGTGTGTCTTTTTCCTTCGCCAGGTTACAGAACTTTTCTGTCATTATTTCTTCAAATAGGTTCTTGATCCCTTGCTCTCTCTCTTCTCCTTCTGGTATCCCTGTGACACAGATGTTATGCTTTATGTTGTCCCAAAGGTCCCTTAAACTATCCTCACTTTTTAAATTCTTTTTTTCTTTATATTACTCTGATTTGGTGTTTTTTCTATTGTACTTTGTCTTCCAAATTGCTGATTTGATCCTCTGCTTCCTCTAATCTACTGTGTGTTCCTTCCAGTATATTATTTATTTTCATACATTGCATTCTTTATTTCTGACTAGACCTTTTTTATGGTTTCTATGTCTTTTTTCATGCTGTTGAACATCCTTTTAATCATTACTTTCTTTTTTGTTGTTTTTTCATCTTTTTTGGTTTTTGGGGTTTTTTTAAGATTTTATTTATTTATTTTTAGAAAGGGAAGGGAGGGAGAAAGAGAGAGAGAGAGAAACATCAATGTGTGGTTGCTGGGGGCCGTGGCCTGCAACCCAGGTATGTGGCCTGACTGGGAATCGAACCTGCAACAATTTGGTTCACAGCCCGAGCTCAATCCACTGAGCTACGCCAGCCAGGGCTAATCATTACTTTCAACTTTATATCTGATAAATTGCTTGCCTCCATTTCATTTAGCTCTTCTTTTAGAGAATTCTCTCTTCTTTCACTTGGGGCTTGTTTTTTTTTTTTTTTCTTCCCATTTTGGCTGCCTCTTTTTGTTTGTTTCTGTGTATTAGGTAGATCTGCAAAGACTACATCAGATGCTGCCTGTCACTGGCCCTGGGCAATCTGTTTGGAGCTATTAGCTTATGGTTACTTCTGCTGAGCCTGGGTGTGTACCAAGCTGTGCGCCTAGGCTGGCATTTACCAGCACCAGGCCTGGAGGATGGTCAACTAAAGTCCCAGGGCACCCAGAGATCTGCCTCTGCTTGCAGGCAGTCTGTTAGGCTTAATTGCTGAAAAAGCCTCTGGCTGTACTCCTTGGCAGGGTTTAAGCTGTACAGGGTGGGGCAAGAGGGATTCTTGTGGGTGGGGCTATTGCTCACCCCAAGAGTGATACTGCATGAAGGAGAGTGCTGCCCTAGAATGATGCCTTCTGCAGTATAAGGAATGACTTAGCACAGGGATCCTGGCAGCTGGCCCTTCAGCTCCTTCCCTAGGGCCATCAACCCCAGACTCTCCTCATGTGGCTCTAATCTACTCTGTCTGCCCTCCACTAGAGCCCAGGGTAAGTGGCTGCAAATGAAATTTTGTGTGTCTCTAGCTATCTCTCCCTGGCAGACAAAAACTTTGCTGCTTCTCACAGCTGAATATTATGTGAGAATCTTTCCTTGTTCTGGTGCTCTAAGCTGGGGAGCCTGTCTTGGGTATTAGACCTCACATTTCTCAGTGGGAATCCCCAGCCACTGAAATATCCCTCTTGAACTTCAGAGGCTGCCTGTGGGAGCCCAGCCAGCCCTCTTGTGCCTCCACACTTCCTACCAGTCTCAATGTGGTGGTGTGGTTTCCTTTGTAAGTCCTTGATTATAAGATTTCTCTCCAGCTAGCCTTAGTTGGTTTTTCAGGATAATTTTTATATAATTTAGTTGTAATTCCAGTTTGGTCCTGGAAGGAGGTTAGTGTAGTTTCTATCTACTCTACCACCATCTTGGACCACCTCTTTTGAAGTTTTAAAGGTTATGAATTCCCTGAAAGAAAGGGGCCTTTGCCAGAAAAAAGAAAGTATATTAATACTCCATAAATTTATCAAGTCAGTGTAACACAGACCTCTTTCTCAGGCCTGAAGGGGGCCTATCTAATCCACAAGAGTTGTCTGGATTGGGCATTTGGGAAAGAGGGAGGTGGGGATGGGGAAGGGACATGGTCTGGAGGGGGCAGATAATGGTTGGTGACAGCAGTCAGGGAATTCAGTCTAGTCTACCTGTCCTGCCTGGAATAGTTGGTGGCCCCTACAAGATGGTGCTGGATTTCATACTGCCTTTCTCCAGTATCTCCCATCTCCTGCTGTGTTCTGTTGTGGGGAACTCCCAGTCCTGACCCTATTTCCTAAACTAGTTGTTCTCCAACCATTGCAGGCATCAGAACCACCTAGAGGGCTTGCTGAAACAGAAATTGCTGGGCCTTACCTTCGGAGTTTCTGATTTAGTGAGTCTGAGGTGGGGGTAGATAATCCAAATCTCTAACAAGTTTCCAGGCCACACTTTGGGAACTTCTGGTTTAGATCATCATCTGACAGACTGAGCCTTCTCAAACCACTCCTGAAATTTTCTGTGACAGAGAGGCCTAACAAGTGTTGTCTCCTTTTTAAATCACAACCCCCATTCCACTCATGAGGGAGAAACATCTATTCCTGTCTCTCCATCTGCCTCCATTTCTCAGCTCAGATATATCTAAAGTAAAAGCTATAAATTCAGCCCCTCACTCTTGTCTATGTGAGCCCTGCAAGGAGGGCTGTGATGGGGTAGCGGTGAACTTGAGAAATCCTCCCTTTCTCCCAGCAAATCCTCCTGGTGGGGGAAATGTGGTAGGACATTGCTCTCTGTTGGTGGGGTGCTGGAGCAAGGGCTTGGGGACGGGGGAGATTGAAATGGACTCTGTGTGTGTGTCTGTGTGTGTGCATGAAAATGCAAAAACCTGGCTCCTGCTGCTGAAAGAAACAAGTACTCGAAAGAGTAAAGATGATAAATTATGTTAGAAGAGTGATGATAATAATAATAGTTGGTGTTTATTGAGCAGTATATGCCAGGTTTTACATGTACTACTTTATTTTTAAAATTTCATGAAATCCCAAAGGAGTAGGTAATAATTATTGTCCCTCTCTTAAGATGTGGTAACAGAGACTCGGAGAGGTTAAGTAACTTCAACCAAGGTCATAGTTAGTAAGTGGAAGAGACCCGTGCAGCTGCCAAAGATTATCTGGGAGAATCAAAAAGCATGTCAAATGCTTGTTTGAATACATGAATTGGTGGCAGCAGATTTATCTAACCCATGAAAAATATCTTTTGTAAATTCATCCCCCCCTCCCATGCTCTGGCAAAGTAGTTTTAAAATAAAAGAAAACTCTGTTATCTATGTTTTGTCTTTGTGCCTCTGTGATTCAGCGGTTTAACCACATGAGGCAGGTTTGGGTTCCTCCTCATTATACTTAGCAATCCCCCTAGAATTTTTTCTAATTTTCAGTTGTTTGTATTTCAGCCTGAAGAAATAATTTATTCTGATACTAATAAGAGCGTGGTAGATGATCTAAAGAACAGGTATGCTCTATAAAGTGATATTATGGTTGTCATGTTTTCTCCCTAATCTCTCATTCAGCCGCCTTGCAGTCCTCACGACTGATTCAGACTCCGAGTGCTCAACACTTTGACTGCCCAAACTCAAAATGTCAGAGTTTGAAGTAAGGAAAGGTTTATTGATTGAGGAGGTGCTAACCAAGAAGATGGAACCCTAGCAGGTTCTCAAATCCATCTTAAGAAAGTACAGCATTCAGGCTTCTTTTATGTCAAGGGAAGGGGAAATGGGAGGGGCAAGAGATGATTGATGACTGCAGATATCTGGGTACCAGCAGGGGTCTGAGGAAGACCCCAGCTAACACGAGTCCAGCTTTGAGGCTCCTGCAAGTCTTTGATAAATTATCATTATTTTTGTACACATGTCCCCTATTTCCTCTGGAGAGGTACCTTCCAGCAAGGGGCTGTTTTTGTAAAAACTCAAGCCTCAAGGAGAATTCCTCTAATGATTAGAATGTCTGTATGCAAGAACACAGCAGGCTTGAGCAAAATAGAGTCAGAGAGCTGACAGTTCACTCTGTTGCGCTCTAAACCAGCCTCTCAAAATACCTATTGGATTCAGCATCAGAAGCATGAAATGGAGATTATAATAGTTACTCCCATTGAGTCAGCTGTCTCTTGGTACATGCATCAAAAAGCAGCTCCTCTGCCATCCCAGATGCTCTTTGAAATGACAGGCCAAGTTAAAAATGGTTGTCTGTGGAAAACATTGTGGGCTGTCATTGGGAAGTTCTTGACACAGATGCCTGTTGACCCTATAGTAATAATGCAGTAGCTAATACTTCTTTAAATGACATGAAGGTAAATGGCCCACAACTTGGTAAACACATCCAAGGTGGGTGGTAGAAACATCAATACTGTTCCTTCTAGGGTCTCAACCTCCCTACCGCCTTTTCTCCCTTCCCTCACATGCAAACATACCCTAAGGAGTTGTTCTGTCAAGCTCAAAGGGTCACAATCTTTGCCGCAGGCCCTGTTCCTACTCCAGATGTATCTAGAAGTTTCTATGCTAGAAACTTCTAGATCTGACTGCTCCAGTGATTAATGTTGACATAGCAGGCTAGCATGTAAGCCACTACCAAATAATCAAAACAGAGCATGAAAAAAATCATTTTGACACTCCCTTCTTTCACTAGCACATAGCTCCTACCTCTTGCTCCCCCCTTCTTTCCCAGTTCTTAACAAAAAGGGAAAAATGCAGTTGGGAAATGGTTCCCAACTTCAGGTTTTCATCAGAATTGCCTTCTGAACTATTTAAATATACGGGTATCAGACCAGACTTGTTGAATCAACATTTTGATAAAGTCCGACGAGGTGATTCTATTGCCTAACTACTACTGAGACTATCTGCTAACTCCAAGCTACTTAGTTACACTATGTACTCAGCCAAGAGGGAGTCACAGCAACTTCTTCTGTAGCACACAGTGATTCTGCATGGAGGACAGGCTTTCCCGAAAGGATCCTTCAACCAACTCACACTGTGCCCCACATCTGTCCTCCCTGGAACAGTTCATCACCAAACACTATCTTGGGGGCTAGTATATGGGCAAAAATCCCTGCTCTTATGGAGTGTACATAGTTGTAGGGGAAACAGTTCATCATACTCACTACCCTCCCATCTCTGCTTACTCATTTAACTGATCTGATAAACCCATCCCTACTAATATTACCCCAGACCTCATACCTGAATTTTTGTAATTCAGATTTTTGCAATCTTTTAGGAATCCAATGTCTATGTCAAAGGAGGATATTAGAGAATAGAAATGTCAACCCAGTAATCAGGCAGCAGGTGTCAAATCACACCTGAAAGGTAGCAACCTACACACAGGAAACTGGACTACCCCAGGAAGCTTCTTGCTTTCCCAAGCCAAGCAAGCGCTTTCTTCTCTCAGACTTGACTAATGTGATATCCCTAGCCATAGAGGTCTGATCTCCTCCTAAATTAAATATGTATCATTCTCATGTCAAGTAAAAATGGCAAAACTCTTTTCACATTTATTAAATGAATTGTAATTTGTCATAAATATAATCTTATTGTAGGATTGAAAGAACTCTGAAATGTAAAATTATGGAATGGCGACCTAAGCAGCCAACACGTTGGAATCGACAATGTACCTCTGTTGTGCGACAAATTCTTCCTAGGCTAGAACTTGGCACTGGAAGCTTTGTTTCCTCTGAAGAAGAGAGTGAATTTGACAGACTACTACAATTTTATTGGGTTTGTATATTATTTGATGAATTAATTACATTTGTTTTATCTATGTTGGTAATTGCCTTGTGATAGTAATCTTAAATATCCCTGAAATACCTTTTATCTTGATCCTAGATGATAGATGCATTTCTTTATAGACCGAAAAACTTAAAATGTAGTGAACAGCTATTACCATGATCACGTTGCATAGTATTTTCTTGGAATCAGTCTTATGCTTTACGATGTATAAGCCACAAACTTTGGAAAGAAATGCCCAAAAGGAAACCACCTGCAACTGAGAAACTGGAAAATGGTCTCTAGATGGTAGTACTAGAATGGATTTCCTGTCCTTGGTTCTGGGCAAGGGGACTCCAGGCAAGCTTTAATATCTTCTTTATGAAAGTTACTCTCAAATTTGTACATCAACCCTCGACTTCTCACCTGACTTCTCCTTAGATATTTGACAATATCTTGGATGATAAAAAGGCATCTCAAATTCATCAAGTTCATAACCAAACATGGTTGGCATTTGGTATATTGTTAGGATCCTCCTTTTCTTTCCCTATCCTACCCCCAGTTCTGGGAATCCTCCTACCCCCTCTTTTCTATGAACCGGTCCGGTGGATTTTTGAAAGACCCAGCCTCCCAACAGTGAGATTCCTTCTCCCTACTATCTTGTAGGGAGATATGTCTCCTCTGAGAGAGGAAAGGAAGGACTTTGTTGGGAGTTGATACTTAGGTTGCAAGGGAAAAATCTGTAATTACTATTCATTCATGAATAGGGAGGCAGTTGTTTTGTTTTGCTTTAACTTTAATAGAATTAGGGGTAAACTGATAAGTGAAACAGTTAAATATATGCCAAAGTTTAAAATTTGGAGTCCTTTTTAAAATTATCTGACTACTTAATTACACACAATCATAAACCTGCACTAAATCCTGTAGCTGGGGTTCAAATCCTGGCTCAACCACTAACTAGCTTTAACCAAATTACCTAACTTCTCTGTACTTTCTACCCCTCTGTGCAATATAAATAGGGCTAAAAATAGTTACCTGTTTTGTGTTTGTGGTGGTGAGGATAAAGTAAGGTAATATTTACCCTAGTACCCAGCAAGTGTTTAGTAAATGTGAACGATTATTTGTATTCTATGTGCCAGGCATTGTGCTGGGCAGTGAGGTTATGACAGTGAGCAGAACAGGTACGACCTTTTGCATTCATAGAAACTGTGAACTAGTTAGACCAGAAAACATGTAATTGCAACGTATTTTGTGGCATAAGCTAAGGAAGGACAGTGTACTATGCAGCCACATGAAAAGAGCATGTGAACAGATTTAAGGATTAGGGGAAGCCTCCTGAAGTGAACAGTCTAAGGCCTGAAGGAAGTTCATGATTTGTCTTCGGTAATTTTATGTAGGTCTGTGTTCCATAAGCCTTTACTCCTGTCTCACAGTTATCACTTAATAAATACAAACTGAATCAATGTTAAATAAATTATTCCAAAATGCTCACTTAAATCCCTCATTTGTAAGACCAAGCCGTTTCCTTGTTGGCAGTTTGCTGTTGCAGAAAGGGTGCCAGTATGTGGAATGCTAAGTGTTCAGGCTTTGGCATCAGATAATGTGGCTCTGCTTCTCTGTAAAGCATGTGTGAGAACTAAATATGTATATGAAGCATTTAGCACTGTACCTAGGACATAGTAAGCAACCACAAAATGATTACTACTATTTTTATGACTACCATTTCTTTGAGGTTTCTGTCATCTTTCTGCATACAATTACTTACATGATTGTAATGTAGGTTTACATGTTATTCTGTCTTTTGGTCCAGATTGCAGGATTTCCTATCCAGATGCCATACACTGATATACAGTCAATTGTTGATGCCGTGTATCAAACTGGAATTCACTCCTCTGAATTTCCCCATACAGAATTTGCTCTTGCTGTGTACATTCATCCATACCCAAACAACATATTATCTGTGTGGGTCTACCTGGCTTCCTTAACTCGACAACAGTGAAAAGGAAGAAGGGAAAAGGAAAAGTTGTACCATAGGCCCCCAGACCAGAAGCAACCTGAACTTTTCCAGTACTTTGGTATTTTGCGACTTATCCTCAGCCAAGTATGAACCTACCTTTTGGTTCACTTATAGAATTGGGCACCATGAAAACTCACTCCCTGAGTCCTTGAAGATAAGTCTAGATGACCTCCTCACCAGATACCTCCTCAAGGAGGACTCTTTGGGAAGTCTGGTGGCCTTGGGTTTTACTCTGGGAAAGAAGCAATTCTGGCCTTTCCCTCTAAAGCCAGTGTTAAGTGTTGCTCAGATGGTGGGCCTCATACCACCTTCATCAAAATCACCTGGAAAGCCCCATTGAAAATGCAGATTCCCACCCCACTCAAGGCCTACTGAATCAGAATCTCTGGGAGTGGAGCTCTAGAACCTACAGTATTTTAAACAAGCTCCCCAGGTAATTCTGATGACCTGTTAAGAATTAGAACCCTGCCTTACAGTGTTATAATTACTAAAGTAAAGCTGGTATGTTTGATGCTGGTCTGATGCAATCCCAGATAGAAGTTATTCAAACAGAAACCATCAGATCATTGCCTCTCATCAAGTAAAAGATGAATTCGCTGATGAAGAATAATAGGAAAACCTGATATGTTGGGTTGAGGACTCAGGTCAGCTTCTGGGAGCTTCTCAAAAGCTTTAACTTGGGATGCTACTAATGGGAGGTTCTTTCAGCTCCAAGTATTTGTAAGGGACCCAGGAAACTAATGAGCTTTCCTGATGCTATGAAAAAGGGAGAATATGGTTGTACCAAATCTTAAGACTCTTTTTTTTAAAAGTTCTTTTTGTTTAATTGTTGTTCAAGTACAGTTGTGTCCATTTTCATCCCACCATGCCCTCCGGCCCCACCCATCCCTACCCCCTACTCTCAAACCTACCCCCTTTGGCTTTGTCCATACGTCCTTAGGACTCCTTTTTTTCTTAGCAAACTCCCCATTCTGCTTCTGGCACTTTCCTGCTGCTTTCCTCTCCCAGTGATGGCCGAAAGGAAGTCCATTGAGATACTGGAAGCCCCTCAAGAAAGAGTGGACAAAGATCTAAGTAGGAAACTTTGTATTTTCTTGTAGTTTTTTATTGTTCTAAGAAAGTATTTATACAGTTTACTTAAATGTTATATAACAACTTACTTGTTCAAAAAAAAAATCAAAGGATACAGATTTCCAAAGTTTGATGAGAGTAGTTTCATATGAGGTAAGGGTAAGAGGAAGAAAATTCACCTCTTGCATTGAAGGAGCATGGGAGCCTTTTGGGTCACTTTCACAAACAGAGAGCAGGGACTGCAAATTCAGCCTCAGGTACCCCTCACTCTGCATCCTCTCCACAATACATCTGCATAGGCTGGTGCCAGAGAAGACCTTATTTATTTGTAGTGTTGTCAGACTTAGACCAAATTTGAGATTACTAGAAAAGCAAAAAAAAGTAGGGATGTGCGTGAAAGAATGTTTTTTCTCCCATGTTAAAACCTAATTGTGCATAAGAAAACTGATCAAAATTTTAGTTTTTATTTAAATGCTTGTGTTTAAAGGGGATATGAAGTTTTGTTATTAACCAGTTTCTCATGTTGATTGGGGTAATGCCAACTGTTATCTGTGGAAAGACAAGGTTGCAAAGAAATGCTGCATTCATGCAGTTCATTTCCGTGGCACTTAGTATGTCTATATAGCTATTCTGTTAGTTGTTTATGGTTTTAGAATTGATAGGCCACTTAAGAATAAGGCAGAAAGTGTTCATAGACAAGCATGCAGGACTTTTCTGTGTTAAATGCATTTCTTTACATGTGTGCTGTATGTGTTTCTCAAATAAAAATTTTTCCCCAACATTGTGTGATTGTCTGCAGTGAACCGTTTTCATTTGACTGTTTAAGAAATACATTAAGTGTAACATGTAATTTTAAAGTTCTTTAAATCATTCCACGAATAATTACAGAGAATTCCATATGTACCAGACTTCAGAATGTGCTGAAGTAGGGCAGTGAAAAGTCAAAGGTTCTACCCATGTAAAGCTTATATTCTTAAACTGGAAACAGAACATAAGCAAATAAACAATAAATAAGTGAGATAATTTCAAGTGATGAGTATAATAAAGGGAACACATAGGGTGGGGTGTTGAAAGGGACTTTGATGAGGTTAGAGGGTAGTAGCAGAGAAGCCAGGAAAGACTTTTCTGAAGAGACAACGTTTTACCTAAGATTTAAAAGATGCTTTATCGCCCTGACCAGTGAGGCTCAGTTGTTTGTTCCACAAAGTTAAAGGTCGACAGTTTGCTTCCCAGTCAGGGCATATGCCTCAGTTGTGGGTTGTCTTGGTCAGGATGCATAGGAGAGGCAATGGATCAGTGTAACTCTCATGCATTGATGTTTCTCTCCCTCTCTTCCTCCTTCCCCTCTCTCTAAACATAAATAAAATCTTTTTTTGAAAAGATGATTTATCACTTAGAATTGCAGTCAGTTGCATGTAACAGAAACCTAATCACACTAGCTTAACCAAATAGGGATTGCTTTTTAACATAACAATGAAAACACCTGAAAATAGATGTAAGCAAAAATCTGTTAAAATTATGTATTAGGAAGATGAAGGGAGAAGGAAACATATGTGTGTGAAAGGAAATGTAAAGCATCTAAATCTTCATTTTCCAGGACAATATGTAAATATATCTAAAAATGATAAAATCATAATATAAGCATGTTATTTTAAAAGAGGATAGCAAATACTGTAAGAAGAAGCTACAGGAGTTCAAAGTGGTTGCCTCTTTAGAATGGGACTTGGGAGTGGGGAGGGAATGGAACAAGGAAGTGTTGCTTTTCATTATATGCCTTTTAGAAATATTTGAATTTTTAATGGGTATACATGAATTACTTTGATGCTCTTTAAATCTGAAACCTTTAAAACCGGATAATGATCAGAGCTTTATGGGGAGTGTTGAGCCTCTTACCCTACAGAAGCCTTTGCAACATGTGTGTGGCAAGAGCAAAGAACCCAAAATGTTAACGTCAGGAGCAATCCCAGTCATCACCCAGTTCACTTTACAGATAATGAACCTCAGTCTCAGAGGAGGGAAATGACCTTCTAAGGCCACTCCACTAGGAAGCAGCAAAGCAAGATCAAAGAACAAGAGCCCAGGGCTTCTGGTGTATAGTCCTTGGCTTCCACTCTAGCCATTGAAAGGAATCCTGAGTGTTGTTATGGAATATTCACCAGAATATACAGTAGGACAAAAGCTAGATACATGACAGAGAGTAAAACGTGCTATTATTTGTGCTCAAAATGGTGCAAGAGCATTATGTATATACATGGTGATAAAAACCTGGATATCACTAGAAATGTCGAAAGAAAACAGTAATAATGTTGTTTCTGGGAAGAACTGGAACAGAGGAGGGAAGGGGGCTCACTCGTCACATACAGTTTTTCACTGTTTGAATGTTTTACTATTTTCATGCGCGTTTTTTCTTTTTTTAAAAACAGTTTTAAATGAGTGGCTTTTCACTGCCTACAGTTAAGTGAGTTAGAAAATCTCTCCAGAGAATCTGGTCCCATGCTCATCTCTTGCCAAATCTGTCTTGTGCCTTATGCTGCTGGCACACTGCACTCTTTGCAGTTTCCTTACTCTGCTTGCTATGTAGTTCTGCCTTTTTTAACTTTCACACCTTTCCTGATTACTACTTCTGAGACTTGGAATGTTTTCCCTGTCTCCTTTTCACTCCAGGCATACACTAGCCTCCATACTCATTCCCAACATGCCTTCTCCTTAGGGCCTTTACATTGGCTGTTCCCTCTTCCTGGAACACTCAGCCATCAGATATCTGCATGCTCCCTCACTTCCCTTAGGCTTTTGCCCACCTCACCTTATAAGGCAATATCCACCCCCTGGCTTATTTCTCTTGGCATAATGCTCTCCAGTTCCATCCATGCTGTCAAAAAGGGTAGTATTCCATTGTGTAAATGTACCACAGTTTTTTAATCCAATCACTTACTGATGGGCACTTGGGTTGCTTCCAGCACTTGGCTATTGTAAATTGTGCTGCTATGAACATTGGGGTGCATGGGTTCTTTTGAATTGGTGTTTCAGGGTTCTTAGGGTATATTCCCAGCAGTGGAATTGCCAGGTCAAAAGGCAGTTCCATTTTTAGTGTTCTGAGGAAATCCCATACTGTTTTCCACAGTGACTAGACAAAGCCAAACAGGGCAAGTCTGAGGGCGGGAGGTGGGGATGGGTGGGGGGGGGCATGGTGGGTGGAAAATGGAGACAACTGTACTTGAAAAACAATTAAAAATATATAAAAATAAAATAAAAAACAATGTTCACCCAGTTTCATTCTCTTTTGTGTTTTTCTGTTTATTTTTTATACTACTTGTCACGGTGTGTCTTTGTTGTTGTTTCTTTATTGTATTTCTCTCTCCACATTAGAATATAACTTTATGAGAGCAGACTTTATTTAGGAATTAAGTAAGTATGTAATTGTGTCCACCTTGGCCTAAAGGAATTAATGAAGAAATCATCATAAACCTAAATTTTGCATTTTAGGGACTTACAATCTAAGACACACTGGACAAATTATATATATTCACATACATATTAATCTATGAAATAAATGAACATTAAAGTCCTTTTATCATATGAGGCAAATCCAAAAAAAAATTTTAAATATCTCTGAACAAGTATCTCCCAGTGAGTAGCATCTTAAAAGTAGAAATCACGAGAAACAACCTATTTACTACACTGATGATTATAGTCTGTGACCCATTTTCTTGAAAGGATTCTTAAATAAGCCCTGAAAATGTAAGTTATTGGGAAGCCAAATTATTGTCATAAAGTTGCTTAGTGAAAATGAATTGGAACCTGAGGAGATAGGTACTATTTAAATACCGTTACAAATGCCATGGAGCTTTTAGCCTGTGTCCATGTCCTCTCTACAGAACCTCTGCAACTGAGATAGGCCAGGGCCGCCTCTTCCTGGTTAAGGCTGGGCTAGGCTGGTCTCTGCCAACTTCTGCTTCTGAGTTTCCCTTGTCTTGCCATTGGTCCCTGTAGCCCTGCTCTTCTGTACATAAGCATTGTCTCATATCTGCAGCTGTTCTTCAAGTGTATGAAGATGTCATTGTCAAATTCATGTAACATAGATTTATCACTTTACAGCAGCTCTTTATCATGAGACTTTTGGGACAAAGGATACTAACTGAATGGGATAGTGTTCTGTGATTTATTTTTTAATATTGAAAGAGGTTGATTATATTCTTAGGAAAACGAGGATCACTGTCCTGGGCTGACTATCCACTTCTGTTGTGATATTCCACCAAACAGGTTTAAAATACAGTTGATTAAACGTCTGCTCATCATATTTCAGGTCCCATATTATCTTAATTGATGTTGGAGTGTTTCCATACTTTGGTAGTTTCTTGATTTAGGACCTCACATAGTTAATTACATCCACTATGAAATTGACAAACTAGGTTATTAAAGGTAATCGTAACTTTTTTCAAAGTTTTTGGGAATCGCTAAAGCAAAGGAAATAAAGAAGGGGGAGAGATTAATTAGGGTTCTAGAAGGAGGTTTAAAAATTTTTAAAGACAGCAAAATTTCACAAGAGAAAGTGCCTTAGTGGCTGTGGAAATGGCCAAAGCAAGAATGCAGGAACTGATAATCCCTGTAAGCAGCGCATAGTACGTACGGGACTGTTGTACTGTGAGATGAGGCATTCTGAATCCAACCTGTGAAGGGTTATAAACGCCAAGCTGAGGCATGGGACCTTAATTCTGTGGGCACCAGGGAGCCATCAAAGGTTCTCAGCAGGTGAGTGGCACGACCGGACTGGCCACCAGAATAATAATTAACATAATTTTTCCGGTGCTCCCTTCCGACTTCTGCCCACCCCTCAGGCAGGCTTCGCGGCGGGCGTCATTAGGGTTCCGACTACCCGAACCCCGGGGTCATGCTGGGCGAGCAGGGGATGCTGCCCGGGCCAGACCGGAGCAGGCAAGCCTTCGCCCGGCGTTACACCTGGGCCGGGCCGGGCGCCGATTGGATGCTCGGTGTGACCCCGCTGTATCGCGAGACGAGATTGGCAGCGGCAGGGCCGCATGTGCCCCCGCGCTGGCTTTGTACGCGGAGCCGCCTGCCGGTCCTTTAACAATGGGCGGCGCGAGCGCCCAGGCGCTGGGCCTGAGCTGAGGCCAGCGCTTCACGGGCGACTGTCTGCAGCATGAGCGGGGCCGGGATACCCCTCATGCTCGCGGGGCTGGGGCTGTGAGGGCCGCGGTTCTGGGTAAGGGAGGCCGCTGTGGGACCTGCAGGCCTGGGCTGGGCGGCCGGACACCAGACCCGCCCTGCCCGGCCTTTTGTTCGCCTTTCTGGGGCCGCGCGACACAGTGCGCTCCTCGGGTCGAGGAGGAGGCGGCCTGGTGCGGGCCAGGCCTCGGGGAGACTCCCAGGGTGGAGGGGTGGGGAGCGAGCGCCCGACCGTCTGCTGCGGTGACTCTGCCCTGGGCGGGCGTTCGTCTCCGGGTTTCTCTGCGGGAGGTTTTCCCGGCAGGGGGGCTGTGACTGGTGTCAAGTCTCTCTCCTCCTCAGGGCGGGCGGGAGAATTCGAACCCAGATCCCGGGGAGCTCAAGGCCGGTTCCCCCCTCCAGGCTTCCCGAGTGCGGTGGGAACTCGGGCCCCAGTTACTCGCATTTCCCCGGCACCCGGTCCGGCAGTTTTTTTGTTTTTTGTTTTTTTTATTCCAGAATAAGCCAGTTCCTCCTAACTGGGTAGCTCGGGTCCCCTCCGTGTAGCATCGGGGAACTGGTTTGTATCCTGCTGGTTTTAGGACCAGTCAGGTGAAAGTGAACGGTCCCTTCGAGTGGCCTGAGGTCACACCCCTCAGGGAGGGGGCGCGGACGGTCTTCAGGAGGGAGCTGGCAGTGACCGCGTCTGGGGTGTGTCTTACAGACTGAAGTTGCCTCGTCTGGCCAGGCGCGCCGCCGGGTCTCATGGAGCTGGAGGGGCAGTGGTGGCGGGGACAGCTGGCTGCAGATATTCATCAGGCCCTTCGGTACAAGGTAACCTTGATGCCCGTACCTTTCCACCGGGTATTTGGCGTCTCCCGCCAGTAGTATGAATCTCTGCTCTCTGAACAGTCAGGTTCCTCAACGACTAGTTTCCAAACCAGAAAAGGCGAGTTTGCTGATTTGCTCAAGGTTAATTGACTTCTTGGCTTCTTCCCTGGATGTCAGGAAAATCTGCAACTTAAATGGAGGGGGTGGGGGTGGGGGCATGGTAGTTGGAAAAGAGAAGGTGTGAAAAGACATTCTAATGTTGTTTCCAGGTGGAATAGGGATCTGATATTGTACTTAAAAAGCCAGTGGACATTTTATTGGGCAGAGCAGCCCTCGTTCTGTATTCGGTGTTGCATGCAGTTGTGTAATGTCACACTTGCACATAAATTCCCCAGCCTTTCCACTCACTTGCCGTGAGTCTTTGTACGAGTTACTTAATTTTGTTTCCTGATTTTTCTCATCCGTAAAATGAATAATATTAATAATAATAAAATGTGCCTATGGGATGATTGTGAAGATTAAACGAGTCGATACTGTACATGTGCTTAGAACTGTAATTGGCATACATTGTAGAAAGCACTAAAAAAATAACTCGTTATTCTCAACCCCCACACCCCAAGATTTGGGGCTGCCTCCTTAAGGTAAAAGGAGTTAGCTGCTTTTCCAGCTAATATCAAGAGCAGAAAGTAGACCTGGTATACTTAGTAGGTATTGGGGGAGAAGAATATGCTTTTCTGGCACAATGCATAGTGTTTTGTTGCTTTTACATAACAATATTACTCAGTATGTCACATCTTAGCATAATGAGTCAGTTCTGCTTCTTTGATAGAGAAGAGACCAGATCCAAAATTATCTCTAACTTGACTCAGTTTCACCATGGACAGAGAGAGCCACTTACTAGGTGTAGAAAATTAGAAAGAAGCAAAACAGCTGATACTTTAATAAAAAGGATGCTGATTGTTGCATTGAGAGATCCAGGGATGATAATGAGTTAAATCTTGATTTTTAAAAAATCAGGTTAAGTAGAATTAGAAAACCTAAGTTTGACTTAAATTGTTGCAGTTGTATCCTTTGTAAGGTTTGAGATTTCTAAATGCTACTTACTAATTCTGACATTCAGTCTCTTAGACACACTAAATAAACCTCAGTCTCCTAAAAGGTCTTTTATACCACAGAAGGTGTCGCCTATGGAATGGTTCTCTGGAGTGTTAAGAGAGCTGCAGGTTTTCTTCCACTTTGAAAATTGTCCCAGTACTGTTTTGGGTTTTGTTTTTTTTGTTTTTTTTTTTTTGCAGATAATGTCTTTCAGTTTTAAATGTTCTTTTCTAAGTGTTAGCTCTTTGTCTCTCTGGTATGTGGTGAAATTAATTACATATTTTTTAAATAACATCAAACTTAAAAGATTTTTCTTGTTGATTTCCATGTTTTCCCCCATCATTTTTGATTCTTATGTTTTATGTATAATTTTAATCCTGAGTGATTACCTGCATTCATTTTGTCAGTTGACATTGGAAGTGGATATTTTTCCCCAGTAGATTTGTTGAATGCTTTTGTGTATTAGGCTCTGGAGAGGATCCAAGGAATAAGACACAACTCTTGTTACTAAAGTTGCTTAGAACTATCAAAAGACAAGATAGTGGAGCATCTGAAGGAATGCCATTGGAAGTTATCTTGGGCCACCTGTGGTATGCTGTCCTGGGTTGTCTTTATTTTTATCTTTAAGCATTTGTAAGCCAAATGTCATGGTTTCACACAGTGGCCACACTTTATAAAGAATTTACATTAATTAGTAAAAGTTGAACCTGTGGAACTGGAGAGACCACTGTTTGTAATACATTGAATCAAGGAAAGTTAAAATGAACTTTTCTTATTAAAAAAATAGATGTTAATTCCAGACTGTTAATTAAGTGACTTAGTTGGATAATCATATGCTTATTTATTTATTCACAGTATTTGAGTACCTGCAGTGTACAAGGTGCTATGCCAGGTGTTAGAATGGTAACAGTGAATGAAATGACATGATGCTTGCCTTTTTGGAGTCTCATATAATTCAGAGTATCTGAATTTAGGTCTTCCTTTGGGCAGTTGCCATTTGAACAGTATGGAAGGTGTTCTGTGCTTATACCAAATGTTTGTGGAGGAGTAATTGGTGTAACTAATATTATGTCTACTAGGGAAGAGTAAAAATTACCACAAATGGAAATTTTCAACCCCATATGCCCACTATACTGTTTTTGTAAAATAAAATTAATTGCCTTCCCTTATGTATCCCCCTCACCAAAAAAAAAAAACCTACAAAGCAGCTGTCTTCTTACACTATGTCATCTTTTTCTTCTCATTGTTGTGCTCTGCATACTAGTGTCTTAGAGTACTTGGGGTAGTATTTTTAGGGCCCTTTATGATAGATGGAAGCAATGCTAGTAAGAAACTTTGAGAAAATCTCACAGAGTTGTACTTACACTTGTGAGTATTCCTTCTAGGTCTTTCTTTCCATCCTGACTAGACAGCTAACCCTTTCTGGGAAGGGGATGGTGCTTGGCATGTTGAGCTGAGGAGGATTGGAGAGCGGAGGTGGAGATGATAGGTCTCTTTGCCATGGTCCTATGGGATCCTGAGGAGCAGACGGGAACGAGAGTGTTCAGTTCTAGGGTATCAGTGATAGACAGAAAAAACATGTAAGCTGAGAAAAGCATAGGTCATTTTGTCATGCTTGCGTAACTATAGAGCCTGGGGAAGAAGTAGATCTGATAGCCATCTGGTAAGCACTTGTACTTTATGATTTAAAATCATAAAAAGAAAATGTATTGGGCACATTGTTTAAAATTTCCAACTGATGGCCCTTGGGGTTCTTGCCTTTGTTTTGTCTTCAATTAATAAAGTTACTATAGTTAAAAATAAAGTCCATCAGTGTTTTCCAGCTGTTTCCCAGTGAGTCTTTAAGACCTTGTTCAGGCCTCTTTTGCATTAAGCCCACTCTGGCTTTGTTTTTTCCCAACAACCCAACCCTGAACTGCTGGGGACCTCCCTGCTCAGTGTCCTATACTACCTTGTAAGTACTGTATTATGTTCTGGTAATCTTTGTATTTTCGTTCACCTGCTAGAGAGAGGCTTGAGATTGTTTTCCAGCTCTTATCTTAGCACAGTGTCTGCTACATAGATAATGCTCAAGAAATGTCATGTGAGGACAGGAAAGAAAGGTGAAATTTGAGATTGTAGCACATTTATACCATTGTAAAGGTCTACAGAAATGATAAAGAAGAAAAGAAAAGCCCTAGGGACTGCCTAAGAAATTGAGATGCTCCCTTTATTTGGAGAAATTAAATTTTTTATCTTCAAAGAGCCAAGCCAGCCTAAACCAATGTATTTTTTTCCTCAGTAGCATTTGTTTTGCTTTTCTCACTTAACATGAAAATTAAAAACATAAAATGTTATTAATAGTTTTTTAAATTTTAAATGATAAATGCATATGGTTAAAATTTGGATGGTATAAGAAGGATTAAAATGAGCTTTCCCCAACCTCACTATAAGGTTACCACTATTATTGTTTTTTGTTTCTTGTAAAGACAGTAAATTAATGTACCTGCAAATAAATTATTTTTGTTGTTGATGTAAGAGGTCAAATATATATTCTATACCTTCCTTCCACACCAGGCTCACTCAATTTATCAAATTTTTCCATATCAACACATACAGGTCTGCTGTCCTTTAATGTTTGCAATGAATCAGTGTCCCATAGTTTATTTAATCGGTTCCCTGTTAATGGACATCAAGCTTTTATCTAATTACAGTTAAAAAAATTTTTTTATTGATTGATTTTAGAGGGGGAGGAAAGAGACATCTGTTTGTTGTTTTACTTATGTAGGCATTCCATTGGTTGATTCTTGTTTGTGCCCTGACCAGAGATGGAACTCACAACCTTGGAGCATTGAGACAATGCTCTAACCAATTTAGCTACCTGGTTTACTATGAGACAATTGTAGATTCGCATGCAACTGTAAGAAATAGTACAGGAGATCCCCTGTACCCTTTTCCCAGTTCTTCCAGTGGTAACATCTTGTAAAAGTATACTGCAGTTATCACAATCAAGATATTGATGTTTATATACTCAGGATACAGAATGTTTTCTGTCACCACAGTGATCTCTTTCTTGTGTTATGCCTTTATAGCCACACCCTTTTCTCTGCCACCCTCATTCCCCCCTCCTGTTAACCCCTGGCAACCACTAATCTGTTCTTCATTTCTGTAATTTTGTCATCTCAAGAATGTTAGTTATATAAATGGAATTATACAGTATGTGTCCTTTTGAAATTGTCTGTATTCACTCAGCATAATTCTCTGGAGATCCATCCAAATTGTTGGACATAAAGCTTTTTATTCCATTATCATGCTATTGAAAATGGGTCTGCAAAGGACCTGATATTTAGGGTAAATTCCTAAGCCTAGTGTTGCCACATTAAAGGGTATCTGCAATCTGCATTTTAAAAAATTTATTATTACCTACTTGTCCTTCAGAAGGTTATATTGTGAACCTGACCAATAATATCTGGGAGTTCCTATTTTCACTCTTGATATCATAAACAAAAATTAATAAAATATAATGTGGTAAGTGAAAAACTATGATTTTTTAATTTTGAATGTGATGAGGTATATTTTTATATGTTGTTGGTCCTATTTTTTTCTACAAACTGTTCATATTTGTTGCCTTTTTCCTATTGATTTATGAGTTCTCTGTATAGTGATTAACTCTTATCCTATGTGTCAGAAATATTTAATTTAAATTCATCTGTTCTTCCCTAATTTGAAATGTCATTGTTATCAAATAAGTTCTTCTATTCAAGAAAAAGGAATGTCTTTCCATGTATGCAGGTCTTCCATACTCCTGCAGAATTTTAGTATCATGTTCATATAGTGCTGGCATGTATAGGTTTATTCCTAGGTACTTTAATTTTTATAGTTACTGTATATGGAATATTCTATTTTCTAACCAGCTTTTAGTATACAGAAAAGTTGTTGATTTTTTAATATTAATTTTGTAAATAGCCATCATACTGATTTCTACATGTCTTACTATTAATAGTAAACAATCTTACTATTTCTACACTTTTTTTTCTGTTTTTTCTTGTTTCTTTCTGGATATAAATGCTATCATTTGAAAAATAATAACTTTGTTTCTGAGAGTGTCTTTGATTCTTCCTTTCCAATAATTAAACCTTTCCTTTTCTGTTTGGATTGGTTAGTATTCACAGAATAATGTTAAATAATAATATGCAGTAGTCAGTATTAGAATGCTAATCATTTTATTGTTTCACATACAAGTGAGATGCTGGCTTTTATATTTGAGATCTTTTTCTCTCCCTTCATTAAACAAATATGGATCTGTTATTTCTCTCAGGGTCACCTTTGTGCAGATGCTATTTTGACATCTATCAAAGTGATTGTGCATATTTATGTGTGAAGTATTATTTTGATTTATATTAATATATTTTCTAATATCAAACCATCCTTGCATTCCTGGGATGTACTACAATTGAAACTCTTTGGATATATTACTAAATTATATTGGATAATATAGTTTTAATTTATTTCCTGTTTTTTAAATCTATTAGGGTGACATTTGTTAATAAGATTACATAGGTTTCAAGTGTACAGTTCTGTGATACACCATCTGTGTATTGCATTGTGTGCCCACCACCCAAAGTCAGATCTTCTATCACTATATATTAGACAAAAATATTGAATGCTTCACAAATCAGCATGTCATCCTTGCACAGGGGCCCTGCTAATCTTCCCTGTATTGTTCCAAATTTAGTAAGCACACATTGGATACTATTTTATCTAAAATTTTATACCTTATTAAGTAAGGTTGCTATGTAACTTCCATTTCTTGTGTTTGTTTATTGAAAAATGTGTATGAAATAAAATTTACCACTTAAATCATTTTTAAGTGTACAATTTAGTGACATGAGATACAAATTCACATAGCTACCATAACCACTGTCCATCTTCAGAACTTTCTCTTCTTCCTAAACTGAAACTTCATACTCATTAAACAATAACTCCCTATTTTCCCTGCCCTGCAGTGCCTAGGAACCACAGTTCTACTCTCTGCCTCTATGACTTTGACCATTCTAGGTGCCACATACAAGTGGAATCATACAATATTTGTCTTTCTGTGTCTGGCTGATTTCACTTAGTATACTGTCTTATGGTTTGTCTGTGCTGTAGCATATATTACAATTTCATTTCTTTTTAAGGCTGAATAACAATCCATTGTATGTATATACCACATTTTGTTCATTCATTTGTTGACAGACACTTTGGTTGTCTGTTTCCACCTTTTGGCTATTGTGAATAATGCTACTATGAATATGGATATACGGCTATCTGTTTGAGTCCCTACATTTAATTCTTCGGGACATATGGCTAAAAATGAAATTGCTGGGTCATATGGTATTTCTACATTAATTTTGGGAAGAATTATAATACTGTTGTTCACAGTGGCATCACAGTCTTATATCCACTAGTACACACGGGTTCCAATTTTTCCACATATTTGTCAGCATTTATTTACTGTTCACTCTGTTTTTTTGTTTTTGTTTTTTTTTTTTATGAGAGCAGTTCTGATGGGTATGAAGCAGTATCTCAGTGGTTTTTATTTGCATTTTTCTAATGAGTAGTGACATTGAGTTTCTTTACATGGGTCTATTGACCATTTTCTTTGGAGAAATGTTTATTTTAGTCCTTTGCATACTTTTTAAATGAGTTGGCTGTTTTTTGTTGAATTGTATATATAAAAAAATAATTTCTTTTTTTAATATTTTTTGTTTATGCAATTACAGTTGTCCCAATTTGTCACCCTTTGCCTCCCTCCACCCAGGCTGCCCCCACTCCCAGTCAGTCCCCACACCATTGTCCATGTCCATGGGTCATACATACCTATACGCTCTTTGACTAATCCCATTACTTCAACCAGTCCCCACTTCTCCCACCTCTCCTACAGCTGTTAGTCTGTTCCCTGTATCCATGCCTCCGATTCTATGTTTGTTTATTACTTTATCTTGTTTATTAGATTCCGCTTATAAGTGAGATCATAGGATACTTGTCTTTCACTGACTGGCTTATTTCACTTAGCATAATAGTTTCCAGTTCCATGTCACAAAAGGTAAGAATTCCTTCTCTTTTTTACTGCCACATAGTGTTCCATTGTATAAATGTATCACAGCTTTTTTTGCCCACTTATCTACTGATGGGCACTTAGGCTGTTTCCAAATCTTGGCTATTATATATAAATAATGCTGCTATGAACATAGGGATGCATAAATTCTTTTGAATTAGTATTTCAGAATTGTTAGGCTATATTCCCAGAAGTGGAATTGCTGGGTTAAACAGCAGTTCCATTTTTAATTTTTACTGTTTTCCACAGTGGCTGCAACTAGTCTGCATTCCCACTAACACTTCACTAGGGTTCCCTTTTCTCCACATCCTCGCCAGGACTTCTTGTTTGTTGATTTATTAATGATAGCCATTTTGGCAGGTATGAGGTGATAGTTCATTGTGGTTTTAATTTGCAATTCTCTGATGACTAGTGAACTTGAGCATTTTTTCATATGTCTATGGGCCATCTGTAGGTCCTCCTTGGAGAAGTGTCTGTTCATGTCCTTTGTCCATTTTTTAATTGGGTTTTTTGTCTTCCTGATGTTGAGTCATATAAGTTCTTTATATATTTCAGAGATTAAACCCTTGTCCTGTGTATTGTTGACAAATATGTTTTCCAATACAGTGGGTTCCCTTTTCATTTCAATTATACTTACTTTAACAGTGCAGAAGCTTTTTAATTTGATATAGTCCCATTTGTTTACTTTTTCCTTTGTTTCCCTTGCCCTAGGAGATGTATTGGCAAACGTATTTCTATGTGAGATACCTGAAATTTTACTGCCAAGTCTTCCTTTAGGATTGTTATGGTATCATGATTTTAAGTCTTTTCTCAATTTTGAGCTTATTCTTGTGTATGGATGGTGTAAGTTGGTGGTCTAGTTTCATTGTTTGTGCATGTACCAGTCCAGTTCTTTCAACACCATTTATTGAAGAAACTGTCTTTACTCCAAGGTTTGCTCTTGCATCCTTTGTCAAATATTAATTGACTATTAAAGATATGGGTTTATTTCTGGGCTCTCTATTCTGTTCCATTGATCTATGTGTCTGTTCTTATGCCAGTACCAGGCTGTTTGATTTCAGTGGCCTTACAGTGTAGTTTGATATCAGGTATTGTGATCCCTCCAACTTTGTTCTTTTTTCTCAGGATTGCTGAGGCTATTTGGGTCATTTTTGGTTCCACATACATTTTTGGAATATTTGTTCTAGATCTGTGAAATATGCCCTTAGTATTTTAATACGAATTGCATTGAATCTATAGGTTGCTTTGGGTAGAATGGACATTTTAATGATCTCAGTTCTTCTAATCTGTTAACATGGTATATGCTCCCACTTATTTGTATCTTTCTCAGTTTCTGTCTTCAGTGTCTTACAGTTTCCTGAGTATGAGTCTTTTACTTCCATGGTTAAATTTATTCCTAGGTACCTTATTTGTTGTTGTTGTTGTTGTTGTTGTTGTTGTTGTATTAGTAAATGGGAATGTTTTCTTAATTTCTCTTTCTGATAGTTTGTTATTGGTATATAAAAATGCCATCAATTTCCAAGTATTGATTTTGTATCCTTCTACTTCGCTGAATTCATATATTAGGTCTAGTAGTTTTTTGGTGGAGTTTACAGAGTTTTCTAAGTATAATATCATGTTATTTGCGAATAAGGACAGTTTTACATCCTTTCAAATTTGGATGCCTTTTATTTTTCCTTCTTGTCTGATTGTTATGGCTAGGACTTCCAGTACTATGTTGAATAAGGATGGTGAAAGCGGACATCCCTGTCTTGTTCCTGATCTTAAGAGGAACACTATTAGTTTTTGCCCATTGAGTAGGATGCTAGTTGTGGTTTTTAGTATGTGGGCTTTATTATGTTGCAGTATGATCCCTCTATTCCCACATTGCTGAGTGTTTTTTATCATAAATGTATGCTGGATTTTAATGAATTTTTTTCTGTATCTGTTGACATGATCATGTGATTTTTATTTTGTTTATGTGATGTATCACACTTACTGATTTGCGAATGTGGTACCAACCCTGCATCCCTGGAATAAATTGCACTTGATCATGGTGTATGATCTTTTTAATGTATTGCTGGATCACTTTTGTTAATATTTTGTTGAGAATTTTATCATCTATGTTAATCAGAGATGTTGGCGTGTAATTTTCTTTCTTTGTTGTGTCTTTACCTGGTTTTGGAATTAGGGTAATATTGCCTTGTAAAAACAGCTGGCAGGTCTTCTCTCCTCTTGAATTTTTTGGAATAGTTTGGGAAGGATAAGTGTTCTTTGAACGATTGGTAAAATTTGTCTGTGAAGCTATCTGGTCCAGGACTTTTGTTTGCTGGAAGTTTTTTTTTATTACTGCTTCAATTTCATTAGTTGCCATTGATCGATTCAGGTTTTCTGATTCTTCCTGATTCAGTTTTGAAATATTGTATGTTCTAGAAATTTATCCATTTAGCTCAGGTTGTCCAGTTTCTTGGCATATAGTTGTTCATAGTATTTTCTTAAAATCCTTTATATTTTTTTGGTATTAGTTGTTACTTCTGTTCACTTCTGATTTTATTTACTTGGGTCCTCTCTTTTTTTTTCTTGATGAGTCTGATTTTGTTGATCTTTTCGAAGAACCAGTTCCTGGATTCATTGGATCTTTTGAATTTTTTTTTCACTGCTATGTCAGCTACTTCTGCTCTGATCTTGATTATTCCTTTCTTATACTCGCTTTGAACTTTGTTTGTTGTTTTTCTAGTTATTTTAGGTCCAGTGTTGATTGTTTATTTGAGATTTTTCAGTCTTCATTTATTTTTTATTTTTTTAAGATTTTATTTATTTATTTTTATAGAGAGGGGAAGGGAAGAAGAAAGAGAGGGAGAGAACCATCAATGTGGGGTTGCCTCTCAAGTGCCCCGCAATGGGGACCTGCCCTGTAACCTAGGCATGTGCCCTGACTGGGAATCAAACTGGCAACTCTTTGGTTTGCAGTCCGGCGCTCAATCCACTGAGCCATGCCAGCCAGGGCTCAGTCTTCTTTAAACAGGCCTGTAATGTTATGAACTTCCCTCTTAGGACTACTTTCACTGTGTCCCATAAGTTTGGGGTTGTTGTATGTTTCATTTTCATTTGTTTCTAAGCTCTTTTTAATTTCTTCCTTGATCTTACTGATATCCCATTCATTATTTAATCTTAGTACATTCTATTTAGCCTCTAGCTATTTGAGTGTTTTGAGGTTTTTTTATTGAGATTGATTTCTAGTTTCACGCCATAGTGATCCAAGAAAATGCTTAATATGATTTCAAGTTTCTTGAATTTGTTAAGATTTATTTTGTATCCTACCATGTGGTGAATCTTTGAGAATGATTGATGTGTGCTTAAAAAGAATGTGTTTTCTGCTGCTTTGGGGTGAAATGTTCTATAAATATTAATTAAATCCATTTGATCTAGTGTGTCATTTAAGGTCACTATTTCCTTGTTGATATTTTGTTTGGAAGTTCTATCCATTGGTGGCAGTGGAGTGTTAAAATCCCCTACAATATCTGTATTACTGTGGACCTCTTCCTTAAAGTCCACCAAGGTTTTCTTTATATATGAAGGTGCTCCTATATTGGGTGCACATATGTTTACAAGGGCTATATCTTCCTGTTGGATTGATCCCTTTATGTAGTGACTTTCTTTGTCTCTTGTTATGGCCTTGTTTTGAAGTCTATTTTGTCAGATATATGTATTGTTCCCCCAGATTTTTTCTGTCTCTATTTGTATGGAATATTTTTTTCCATCCCTTCATTTTCAACCTGTGTAAATCGTTTGTTCTGTGGTGGATCTCTTGTAGGTAGCATAAATATGGGACAGGTTTTCTTATCAATTCAGCTACCCTATGTCTTTTGATTGGAGCATTTAATCCATTTACATTTAAGGTTATGAATGTTTAAGGTTATGAATGTAACCTTAAATGTAAATAGATGTTTATTCATTGCCATTTTTTCCCTTTGTACCTATGTTCTGCCCCCCTGACCTCTATTTTTTCTTCTTGTTCTTCAAGCATTGCCTGTAACATCTCTTGCGGTGCTGGTTTGGTGGTAATGAACTCCCTTAGCTTTTTTTTTTTTTGTCTGGGAAGCTCTTTTTTGCCTTCAGTTTTAAATTACAGCCTTGCTGGGTAGAGTGGTCTTGGTTCCAGGTTCTTGCTTTTCATTACTTTGAATACTTCCATTCCCTTCAGTTACTCTATTGAGAAATCAGCTAATAGCCTTCTTGGAACTCCCTTGTAAGTAATTAACTGTTTCTTTCTTGCTTCCTTTAATATATTCTCTTTGTCTTTAAGCTTGCCATTTTAATTATGGTGTGGCTTGATGTGGACCTCTCTGGGTTCATCTTGTTTTTTATTTTTTTTAAAGATTTTATTTCTTTATTCTTAGAGAGGGGAAGGGAGGGAGAAAGAGAGGGAGAGAAACATCAGTGTGTGACATGCTCCCTACTGGGGACCCAGGCATGTGCCCTAGACTGGAAATTGAACCAGCAACCCTTTGGTTCGCAGGCCAGCACTCAATCCACTGAGCCACATCAGCCAGGGCTCTTTGGGTTCATCTTGATTGGGACTCTCTGTGCTTCCTGAACTTCCTGAACTTGTGTGACATATTCCTTTACTAGGTTAGGGAAGTTTTCTATCATTATTTCTTCAAACAGGTTTTCTATCTCTTACTTTTTTTTTCTTCTGGTATCCTTATGATGTAGACGTTACGTGTCATGTCCCAGCATTCCCATAAACTATCATTCTTTTAAAGTCTTTTTTCTTTTTGTTGTGCTGATTGGATATTTTGTCCTATTTTGTCTTCCAGATTGCTGATTCGATCTTCTTCTTCATCTAGCCTGTTTTTAATTCCATCTAGTGTGTTCTTCATTTTAGATATTGAATTCTTCATTTCCAATTGTTTCTTATTCATAGTTTCTGTGTCCTTTTTTCATGCTGATGTAGTTCCCACTAAGTTAATTGTAGTTCTAAGTTCCTAGAGCATCCTTATAATCATTACTTTGAACCCTATGTCTGATAAATTGCTTGTCTTAATTTCATTTAGCTCTTTTTCTGGGTATTCCTCCTTTCCTTTCATTTGGAGGTTGTTTCTTTGTCTCCCCAGTTTAGCTGTCCCTTTTTGTTTGTTTCTATGTATTAGATAGATCTGCTTTGCCTTCTTCTCTTCATTGGGTGGCCTTATGTGGTAGGAGTATGGTGGAACTTTGTGATTCAGTCTGCTGGATCTCCTGAGTTGTGTGCTCTAGGAATGTCACTTGCATGGGTTATGTGGGCTCTCCTATTGTATTTGGGTTGATTGTTGTTGGCTCATTTGTTGGTGAGATCTCCTCTCTGGCTAGCTGGCTGGCTGGCTGGCTGGCTGGCTGAGAGGCTCAATCCCCACCACGTTTTGTATACTGTTGTACAGGTGCTGACAGAACAACAACAAAAAATAGCAAAGGTATTTCCCCAATAACAGGAGCAAAACAAATGACAAAAGACCAAAGAATAATAAAAGTGGAAAGAGCAATAGAATAGTAAATGAAAAAAAGAATATGAGAAGACCAAAGGAAAAAAAATGATTATAAGAGGAGAAGAGGAAGCAAAACAATAAGAGAAAGGAACAGGGACTTAGTCAAGATGGCAGCATAGGTAAATATGGCTCACCTCCTTGCACAGCCACATCAAAATTACAACTAAACTACAAAACAACCATTATTCAGAACCACCAGAAATCAAGATGAATGGAAGTCCTACAAGTACAGAATTCAAAAAGAAACCTTATTGAGACTTGTAGGAGGGGTGGAGACACAGAACAGGCTGGTCCTCCACCCATGTGTGGTGGATGAAATCCAACAGGGATATCTCAGGAGTGAAGAGTCTCAGCCCCACACCAGGTGCCCCAGCCCAGGGTTCCAGTGTGAGGAGGATAAGACCCCATAACTTCAGGCTGTAAAAGCCAGTGGGGATTGAGGTTGTGTTAGACAGAAGCTTTTGGATACCCAGGCAGTTCCTTGTAAAGAGCCTATGCATGGACTTACTTGGACTCATTCCCTCTGAGATCCAGTACCAGGTCAGAAGCTTGAAAGGCACCAGACATATATGTGGAGGAACTAAAATGTCTGGCATCAGGGAAAGAGCTGGGGGACAGCTTTCTCCCAGACAGAAGTACTGGCAAACGTCATAGTTTCTTTGATGAAAAACCTACCTCCACAGAGCCAGCAGGTGGACACCATATCTGATAGTCAATTACCTGACTCACACTGTTTGCCCCACCTTGAGGTTCCACCCCACCCAACTTTTGGGCCCACCCAAGCTATTTCCAGTGACTTTTTCATATGAATTGCTTGTCTTGGCTCATGCTTTAGTTTTCCTAAGTTCTCTCAGAAAAGCAGCAACTGGCCTTGGTTCACAGTTTGGCCTTGCTTGGGCACCTCCAAGCCCAGCACAAGTAGCAGCCATCTGCAGATCACTTGGTAGCTCATGGCTGGTGCCTAAGACAGAACACAGGCAGTGGATGACCTTGGCCTACACCTCCCAGGAGGCCCCAGATGCTGCACACTCAGTGGACAGCTACAGACCATGTTGGAGCACCATCACCCAATTACCTCCATAAGTGACACACTCAAGGGGCAGACTCAGCGGGCTCCAGAGTCCTGCTGAAGTCAGTCCTGCTCTGTGGAGTAGGCCCCTGTACAGCTGATCATGGTGGTCAGAGGTTGGTGGTCAGTGATCACAGCTTAGCTTGCCAACTGCAATTAAGGCTCAACTACAAGAGCAGTGTGTATACAGTCCAGATGATGGGCATATTTTGAATACCCAGCTTGGGTAATAGGAGAGGCAGTGCCACTGGACCCTACAGGACACCAACTACATTAGGCCACTCTACCAAGCTAAGGGAGTCATAGCAGCTCTGCCTAATACATAGAAACAAATATAGGGAGGTTGCCAGTATGAGGAGACAAAGAAACATGGCTCATGAAAGAACAGAATAAAACTTCAGAAAAAGAACTAAACAAAATGGAGGCAAACAAACTGCTGGATGCAGAGTTCAAAACATTTTATAAGGATGCTCAATGAAATTATGGGAAGAATAAATGAACTCAGAATTTCAAAAGCATAAAAAAGGACATTGAAACCATAAAAAATAACCAGTCAGAAATGGAAGGGTATACTAACTGAAATAAAGAACAATTTTTTTAAAAGATTTTATTTATTTATTCTTTAGAGAGGGAAGGGAGAGAGAGAGAGAGAGAGAAACATCAATATGCGGTTGCTGGGGGTCATGGCCTGCAACCCAGGCATGTACCCTGACTGGGAATCAAATCTGCGACACTTTGGTTCACAGCCCACGCTCAATCCACTGAGCTATGCCAGCCAGGGCTGAAATAAAGAACAATTTAATAAAGAAATCAATAGTAGAGTAGGTGAAGCCAAGAATCAAATCAGTGATTTAGAATATAAGAAAACAACAAGCAATCACAACAGCAAGAAGAAGAAAAGAATCTAAAAAAAAACGAGGATAGTATAAGAAGCCTCTGGGATAACTTCACATGTACCAGTATTCACATAGTGGGGGTGCAGGAAAGAGAAGAGAAAGAGTAAGAAATTGGAAATCTATTTGAAAAAATAATGACAGAAAATTTCCCTAATTTGGTGAAGGTAAAACGAGTAGACATAAAAGCCCAGAAAGCGCAGAGTCTCAAACAAGATGAACCCAAAGAAGCCCACACCAAGACACATCATAATTAAAATGCAAAAGATTGAAGACAGGGAGAGAGTTTAAAAGGAAAAAGAGAAAAGCAGTTAGTTACCTACAAGGGAGCTCCCATAAGACTGTTAGCTGATTTCTAAATAGAAACTTTGCAGTCTAGAAGAGATTGACAAGAAATATTCAAAGTGATGAAAAGCAAGGTCCTACAACCAAAATTACTCTACGCAGCAAAGCCATCATTTAGAAAAAGAGCTTCCCAGACAAGAAAAAGCTAAAGGAGTTCATCATCACCAAACAGTATTATATGAAATGTTAGTGTCCTTTAAGATCAAAATATGAACAATAAAATGGCAATAAATTCATCTATCAATAGTTGAATCTAAAAAAAAAGACAAAATAGATGAACAAACAGAACAGAAACTGCATCAGTGATACAGAGACTGTTTTGATTGTTGCCAGATGGGAGGCAGGTTGGGGGGAGTGGGAAAAAAAGTTGAAATGATTAAGAAATACCAATTGGTTGTTACAGAATAGTCATGGGATGTAAAGTACAGCATAGGGAATATAGTAGCCAAAGAACATATATGCCTGACCCATGGACATAGATAATGGCATGGGGATCACCTGAGGGACTTAGGGGGAGGTATAGATGGAAGGGGACAAGAGAGAGGAATTGGGACAATTGTAATAACATAAATAGTAAAATATAATTTATATTTTAAGAAGAGTAAGGAATAGAAAAAAGGAGATGGCAAAAAAGAACAAAGAAGGAATTTAAAAATAAGGAAAGAAGGAAAAATGGAGTAAGAGTAAAGTAAGAGATATGAAAGAAAAACAGGAAAAACAAAAAATAGAAAAAAAAGGCCAAGAAAAAACAAAAAATAACGGAAATAATGAAAAAGAACAAAGTGGAATTCATCTCAGCAAAGTTTAATTCTTGCCTGCCAGGTTCTCCCTTGGGGTATGACTCTAATGTTGTGTAAAGCTGGTATAAACTAATGTCAGATGCTGTCCTTGACTAGCCCTTTGCAGCCTGTTGGAGCCACTAAAGATCCAGTGCTTGTGGCTGTCTCCTCTGGGCTTGGCTGTGCACAGGATGGTCCATGCTGCTGCATGACTGGCTTTTGTCAGCACAGGGCTCAGGGGTGGGTCAGCAAACTAGGATCTGCCTCCATCTGCCTCTGGCTGGTGGCCTACTGTCAGTCTTAGCCTAGTCACTAACTTGACTGTTTCTGAGAGAGCTCCTGATGAAGTATGGAGGATGGACCCCTGGATCTCCCATGGGAGGTCCCTTTCAGACTTCAGGGAAGATAGTGGGTATGTTCCCCATCCACTAGCTACACATCTTAGTCTGTTCCAGATTATTTCTCTGAACTTGGCAGAGTAGAACCCCTAATAGGAAATCATATGGGGCCTCTAGACCCCAGAGGTTGGGTTTGCCAGAAGCCAGGAGGGTGTTTCTGTGGCTCTCCCATGAGAGGGAACTGCCAGACTGTTTCAAGGGAAAGTGTATGGGTTGGTTGTACCCTAAAGCTAGTCTCAAACACCTTCTAAGTCTACATATGTTGCTGTTTCCTCAGCAGAGATTCAGATGCTGGAGTTGGGGGAGGGGGCAGACAGCAGGGTATGGGGGGTGGGGATGCAGGGTGGGGCAAGCAGGATTCCAGAGGGTGGGAATAGGTATCCCACAGGGTTTGGTAATTGTTTTTCCCTTGGGCAGGGCTTCTCAAGAAAAATGTCTGCTGCAATGTGGAGGTATGTCCTGTCATAGGGTCTCTTCCCAGTGCCTCCCACTCCAGATTTTCCTCAGGCAATTCCAGTCCATGCTGCCTTCCCTTTGCCATAGCCCAAGGCGAGTGACTGTGAATGAGACATTTGTACTTTGGCTTCTTAAAAAAAACCAGTGGCTTTCTCTCCAGCAGGTCCCATCTCTCCCAGGCAGAGGAAAACCCCGTGGCCTTTCACCACTGGATGCTACATGCGTGGCTGATCCTGGCATTGGTGCTCTGTGCTTGGGAACCCAGTCTGGGGTCTAGGCTTCACTCCTCTCAGGGGGAAGCTACCAGAACCATGATGTATGCTCAGCCTGCCACCCATGGGAGCGGGCCATCCCCTTTTATGCCCCCAACCATCCTACCAGTCTCAAGGTGGTTTCTGCCCATCCTTGGTTAGAAGTCTCTTCTTCAGTTAGTCTTTGGTTATTTATTTTGGGTGGTTGTTCCCCTCTTTATTTTTATTTCCAGTGTGGTTCTGGGAAGAGGTGTGAGAAAGATCCTCCTCCTTTGTCGCCATCTTGCAAATATCATCCTCCCCTGCCCCACAAGAATTCTTTATATAATCTGGATATTAACCCTTTATCAGATATATGATTTGCAATTATTTTCCCCCAGTTTGTGGGTTGCCTTTTCATTTTTTTGATAGTGTCCATTGACGCACAAAAGATTTTCATTTTTAAAAAAGATTTTATTTATATTTTCAGAGAGAGGGGAAGGGAAGGAGAAAGAGAGGGAAAGAATTATCAGAGACAAACATTGGTTGCCTCTTGTCTGCATCCCTACGGGGGACCAAAACCCAGTCATATGCCCTGACAGAGCTGAACTGGTGATCTTTTGCTTTGCAGGATGATGCCCAACCAACTGAGCCACGCTGGTCAGGGCAAAAGGTTTTAATTTTGATGAAGTGTAATTTATCCTTTTTTTTCCCCCTAATCTTTCAGGGTTCTCTCCATGATACTTCTATTATGATACCTACTGGGTTTAGTGTTGCTATTATGCTCATCTCATAAAATGAACTTAGAACCTTTCCATCTTTCTCTGTGCTCTAAACACTTTAACAGTATGGGAATTTTCTAATTTTAAAAAAACAAGTTTATTTAATTCTGAAATTGAACAGTTATAATGGAGAAAACTTTAAGTCTGTGAGAGGATGATGGCAAAGGAGATACCATAAAACTGTTGAACGGAAATATATTAGAAGATACTCATGAGTGAATACTAGTCTCTATCTTCCACATCCCTGCAAGTATAATATAGTATGTGACATGCTAGGAGTATATCCACTTATCTGTTACCTTCTAACCAAAAGCTCTGAGCTTCTTGGAGGGTGTGTGTATGTTTTGAGCAGGATGTTTTTCTGAAAACACCTGGTAGAGAAAACAGGATTCCCGTATTGAAAACTTTACTTGAATACATCTATTTCACAATCCAAGAAACACCTATAATCAGTCATGTCAAAGGTAGTTAAGGATAAGAAGAAAAGTTTAGTTTAAGTTTTAAATGCCATTCATTATTCTTCCACTCAACTTTTTCATTTTTGTTTCACTCAAGGAAAGTGTACTTTAGGCTCATGTGACACTAACATATTGGGGGGGAAGTGATCTTTGCATTGTGGGAATACTTCTTCTATAGGCTATTTAACTGAATTTTGTTACTCTTGATTTAGGAGCTGAAGTTGCCGTCCTACAAAGGCCAGTCCCCTCAGCTAAGTCTCAGAAGATATTTTGCTGACTTGATTGCCATTGTGAGCAATCGCTTCACACTCTGCCCTTCTGCCCGACATCTTGCAGTCTATTTGCTGGACTTGTTTATGGATCGGTATGACATCTCTATCCAGCAGTTGCATTTAGTTGCACTTTCCTGTCTGCTTCTAGCAAGTAAGTATGAATCTGACCTACATGATTTGAAATTTCTGTTTACAATAAAATAAATTTATGTGGAACTTGGTAAAATATCACCAAATTACATTTATTCCAGTTTATGATTATCAGAAAGTTTATGTTGAAAATTCTCCTTGGCACTATAATTCTTAACGATACATTAAAATGTGTCTTTGAAGTCCTGTTGCATTTTTTTTGTTGTTTTTTAAATTTTTTAGAGAGACATTGATTCATTGCCTTCTCATATGTGCCCTGACTGGGGATTGAACTTGCAACCTAAGTATGTGCTCTCACTGGGGATTGAACCAGCAACCCCTTTGTTTTTAGGATGACACTCTAACCAACTGAGCCACAGCATCCAGGGACAGAAGTCTTTTAAAAACACACATGTCTAAGCCTTACATCCTAAAGATTGTGAAACAAATGTCTAGGCCATTCCAGATCTACTGACTCAGAATCTATATCATGGGGCCTGGGTATCTTTAAAATTTTTAAAAATTTCCAAGGTGAGTCTGATGTACCTTTGCAATTGAGAACTATTGCCTTAAAGTAGTGGTTTTTATCCAGGAGCATTTGTGCTCCACAGGGGATTCTTGGCAATGTGTGGAGATGGTTTTGGTTATAATCACAACCTTGGAGGATGCTACTAAGATCCTGTGAGTAGAGTGGGACAGTTCCCCACAACAAAGAAACATCTGGACCAAAATTCAGTGGAGCTGAGATTGAGAAACTCTGTCTAAAAGGTAGCATACTCACTCTGACTGGTGTGGCTCAGTTGGTTGAGCATATCCCACAAAGCAAAATGTCCCTGGTTCAATTCCCAGCTGGCACATGCCTGCCTAGGTTGCGGATTCACTCCTCATTTGAGGCACGTACTAAAGGCAGCAGATTGATATTTCCGCTTCACATCAGTATTTGTCTCCTTCTCTTCCTCCCTTCCTCTCTCTATAAATAAGTAAATAAATAAATAAATAAATAGAACCACATTCTTTGTTAGAATACCTTCTATTGACTATATAATGAGTTAACTTAAAGAACTGAAGGGACCCTTCTACAGTCAGAGAAGATGCAGGAATATTGCAGTAGAGTGCAGGGCATAGCATCAGCACTGCCCTATGGAAGCAGGTGACCACAAAAAGGCATAAAGTCGTCATCTGCACAGAAACCAAAGAACTGAGGATTTCAATGGGATCTAACTATTGCTTACTCCTAACTACAATCAGAAAAGATCTTTCCACCCTTATTGCTGAGTGAACTCCCATAATTGACTTCTGACCAAGATGGAGGCATAGGTAGACACACTGATTCTTCGCACAATCAAAAGAAGGACAACAACAAATTTAAAAACAAAAACCAACCAGAACTGCCAAAAAATTGAACTGTATGGAAGTCTGACAACCAAGCAGTTAAAGAAGAAACATTCATCCAGATCAGTAGGAGGAGCAGAGATGGGCAGCCGGGCAGAGAGGACTCATGGCAAGGCGGTGGCTGGAGGACCAGGGCAGGTAAGGAGGGAGCTGGCGGAGCTGGGGGGGTCCCACATTTGAGTGCAGATAAACCGGTAGGAACAGCTGAGCAGCGAGACAGACCGCACAGCCAAGGGTTCCAACATGAGGAAATAAAGCCTCAAAACCTCTAACTGAGAAAACCTGTGTGGGTTGAGGCAGTGGGAGAAACTCCCAGCCTCATGGGAGAGTTCATTGGAGAGACCCACAGGGTCCCAGAACACACACAAACCCACCAAAATAGGAATCAGCACCAGAAGGGCCCAATTTGCTTGTGGGTAGCAGAGCAGGTGACACTATTCCCTCTTGGATCCCTCCCCCAGATACAGCGTTACAATGTAGCCACGTAGTTGTCCCACCCTGGGGAACACCTAAGGCTTTGCCCCTTACTACATAACAGGTGTGCCAAGACAAAAAAAAAAACATGGTCTAAATGAAATAACAGGTCAAAGCTCCAGAAAAAATACAACTAAGCAACGAAGAGATAGCCAACCTATCAGATGCACAGTTCAAAATACTGGTAATCAGGATGCTCACAGAAATGGTTGAGTATGGTCACAAAATAGAGGAAAAAGTGAAGGCTATGAAAAGTGAAATAAAGGAAAATGCACAGGGAACCAACAGTGACAGGAAGGAAACTGGGACTCAAATCAACAGTTTGGAGCAGAAGGAAGAAAGAAACATTCAACCAGAACAGAATGAAGAAACAAGAATTCAAAAAAAATGAGAAGAGGCTTAGGAACCTCCAGGACATCTTTAAATATCCCGGCATCTGAATCATAGGGGTGCCAAAAGGAGAAGAGAAAGAGCAAGAAATTGAAAACTTACTTGAGAAAATAGTGAAGGAGAACTTCCCCAATCTGGCAAAGGAAATAGACTCCCAGGAAGTCCAGGAAACTCAGAGAATCCCAAAGTAGTTAGACCCAAGGAAGCACACACTAAGGCACATCATAATTACATTACCCAAGATTAAACATAAGGAGAGAATCTTAAAAGCAACAAGGAGAAGGAGACAGTTACCTAATAAGGAATTCCCATAGTAATATCAGCTGATTTCCCAAAAGAAACCTTCCAGGCAAAAAGGGGCTGGAAAGGTTTCGAAGTCATGAAAGGCAAGGACCTACATCCAAGATCACTCTATTCAACAAAGCTATCATTTAGAATGGAAGGGCAGATAAAGTGCTTCCCAGATAAGGTCAAGTTAAAGGAGTTCCTCATCACCAAGCCCTTACTGTATGTATGAAATGTTAAAGGGACTTACCTAAGAAAAAGAAGATTAAAAAAATATGAATAGTAAAATGACAGCTATTAACAGCCAAACCTAAAATAACAGAAACAAACTAAGCAAACATCTAGAACAGGAACAGAATCCCAGAAATGGAGATCACATGGAGGTTTATCAGCAGGGGAGAGATGGGGAAAGGTACAGGGAATAAGTAGCATAGATGGTAGGTAGAAAATAGACAGGGGGAGGGTAAGAATAGTATGGGAAATGTAGAAGCCAAAGAACTTATATGTATGACCCATGCACATGAACTAAAGGGGGGCAATGTGGGTGGGAGGGGGTGTGCAGGGTGGAGGCAAATAAAGGGGGTGAAATGGGACAACTGTAATAGCGTAATCAATAAAATATGTTTTTAAAAAAAGATCTGAAGGTTCACATGCAGCTGCTGCACATGTGAAAACCTTTGCTTATGCCATAGGCACAACTCAGTAGTAGACTGCATGGTGGCATCAGATAGAACCATACTTTTTACACAGTGCAGATGCTACTATTGGCCTTTTCTCTTAACATCTTCCTGTCACTCATTTCATTGTTAGTACCCCAGCTGAAGATAAAGAGGGTGAGTAAAGGAATTGGAGTTTTTCGTCTTTTAGTAATGTAAAAAAATTGTATTTGATATTGAAGTTGAACCTATTATGAAGTTTCTGTATTATTCATGTCATTACAATAGAAATGTAAGCCTCACCTCAAAGTGGTATTTAGAATATGTGCTGCCTTTACCTTTAATCCTCACTTCAGGGTTTGGGATCCAGTGTGGCTGCTTTCTAAAGAACAGTCCCCGTACATCCTGCCACCAGAGTACTTTCTAAGACATCTTTGTGTTTTTACTGCAAATAAACTTAAATGCAGGCCTGTGTGGTATCATTTCTGGTACTGATTTTTCCTCATGTTTTTCACCCTTTTCCTACCCTTATTCTTCCTTTGATCTGACGACCTTAACTACTTATTTGTCTCCTTGAAGGTTTTTTTTTTATTTCAAATCTTTTGCGAACCAGGCTGAATATAAATAAACATAGCCCTAGTAAAGACTTCCCACTGCCTGTTGATTTAGGTAGAAACTCCTTAATGTAAAATTTTGAACCTTTCATCTGGAATTAGCCACCTTTCCGGTTTCATCTTCCAACCCTATCGCCATGTACTTTGAGCCAAATTTTTACCAGAATACTCATTTTCCTGAAGAATCTATATTTCTCTTTCAATTTATTGTTCTCTAAGATCCAGACACATCACCTGCTACTCCTCACCCGGAAAGCCCATGAAGTAATACTTATATATTTATAATGAACCTTTAACCTTTAATTAAGGTTTCATCTTCATAAGCAGTCATGTGTACAATTCACTATGTCTTTATCACTGGCCACAAAGCCCTTTGTGGTTTAATAGTTTGCGTAAAATTGGAAAAACCCATACTTGACACATCAGATGTATGAGAATCCACAAATGAAATAGTTTCTTGTTATGTTTGTTTATTGGTGAACTAGGTTATAGTAGAGAGACACTAGAAATCAAATTTTCAAGTTAGGTTATTTTTAAAATTTGGGATAATTAACGAAAAATAATGTTTTGCTTTCTATGGCCATCACTACTATCCTTTACCACTATGAAATTCTTAAAGTACGGTGTGGGCCAAGTGGGATACTCCTCTTGGTGGACTGTGAAGTTATGAATGATGGATAGTCAGTTCATAGACCAACTTCTATTTATAACTAAAGTTTACTTGTAACTTATTAAATGAATTAGGAATTACTACACTAGATTACTTAAGTGAATTAGGGATTAATAAACTAGATATTCATACATGTTACTACCAAAGTTTACTAAGGACACTAGTTAAATAATTTAGTAAGAATTCTGGCCTCCATGCAAAGCTTGGGGTTGGTTCCAAGTTCCTGCAATTTTCACAGTTTGGAGAAAAGTTACTTTATTTGTGTACTCTCTTAGGTTGGTTAGAATAGTTTCCAAATTGTTCCTGTTTTTAAATTATCTATTACTTTTAGTTTAAGGTCATGATCAATGTATTTTGATTTAAGCTATGTGGTAATATGTAATTACTTTTTGTTTGTTTTCAAGGAGCTAGGCTTTAGGATTTGTATTTACTGTGGTTCATACATGAATTGTTTACCACCTATTACTGAAGGAGTTGGATACCTCCTCCCTTTGTCTTACTGCTACCCCTTAACCCCTCTTTCCCAGAGACAGAATTGCTTTTACATTATTCTTCCTCCCTGAAGAATGGGAAAGTGCAGGAGATAGGTATTCCCCACCACCCCCCCCACCCCCCGACCCGCGAGTCTCAGCACCTCCCAAGTAAGCAGTGCTCAAAAGAGTTTAAGATGTGGCTTCTGCACAACACAAGGAAGCAAATAAGCTGGCTTGTAGTAGCTGCCTGCAGTCTCTCCTCACTCCAGTCTGTGACTTGACTACCACAGAAGCGCTTAGGATGCTTGTAAACTAGTAGCCTGTTTTCAGGACCTGATATCTCTTTTATACTTGTGGAGTTCATTCCAGTATTTCTTACATTCTTACACTCTATATTCTTACATTTGGATACCAATGGCAGCTTTCCAGTTAGTTACCATAAATTTTATTCAAATAATGCTTCTCTGCTCACAGAATGATTGAATTCTGTATGCTCCACTCCCCTAGCTGCTCCCTGCTTTGGGGTGGGCAGCCTGGTGTATAAAAGTGAAGAACAGTTTACAGCTGAGAGTGGATTCTAGTTATTAAAGAAATTGGGAGGTTGTCGGTAGTTTGGTCAAAGATGGAGCACAGTTTGTAAGTTCTGGGTACTAATGTGTATCCAGCTGCCTAAGTGTAGAGGTAGGAAGAAAGGGCCTCAGGTTATCTGATTGGAGGGTGGTGTGTAGTGTTGTAGAGTAGGGATTATAGTGATGGATTGCCTCAGTTTGAATCTCTTGTTAGCAATATGAATTTCAGGAACCTTTGAGTCTCAGGTTATTTCTCTATAAAATGAAAATAAAGACTTACAAAGTTGTCTTGAGAATCAAGTGGGGGTAATATGTTTAAAACCAGGTAGGAAATTTGGGGAGGGGGAAAAAAAAAGGCAGGTAGGAAATCGAAATATAAAAGCATTGCAGTGATTACTCTTCCATAAACTATTTCATGATCTTTGGTCTAGGTCCCTATTCCTAAGGTTCCGGTTCATTCCAGAAAAGACTGGTTTATCCTGGGAAATTCTCAAATTCCAGCTCTTTGACATGTATACACTGGCTTTCCTTGGCTTCTTTGATCAGCATTGAACTTGTGAAAAGCCTGGAAGCAGACTCAGGGATGAGGCTTTTGATAATTTGCTCAAGATATTGTGTAGGTAAGAAATTATCTTGGAGTGAAGATGAAGGCAAAAGTGAGATCATAGGCTTTGAGCAGTAAAAACTCGTGACAAGCACTTGTTTCCCCTTGCTGGTCAATACTGGGCTGACAGAGCTTTTTACTTTACAGTCTGATAGGTGAAAAATTGTATCTCACAGTTGATTTGATTTATATCTTAATTTTTAATGAGAATAGAACCTTCTTTTTTTCTTATGAATTGCCTCTTCCTATTCCTTATCTATTGTTCTATAGTCTTATAAAATTTGTGCGAGTTCTTGGTGTATATAATGGATGATTTTTTTTCCTACTTCATTACAAAAGAACAGAATGTAGGTTGAAAGAGCTCACTGTGATATCTGATCCTTGCCCTACCACCACATACCTTCCATTCACTGCTGGCTTTGAAAATATGCAGGTTTCCAGGGCTGATATGAACATTTCCTATAAAGGAAAGACAACCTGATGTTTTGTTTCTGTGTCCTCTAATTCTTTATTTTCGGGGAAGCAGACATGAATTTCCTGTGCCCTTATTTCCTGTTTAGGGCCTTTGTTGATATAATCACATGGCTTCTGGTATTTCCTTTCATTTGAAGAAACTGAGCTTTGTTATCTATATGTGGTATTGTGGGTAAGTAGTTTTAAAATACCCATTCACATAGCATTTGGCACAACAGAAACTATGGCTATGAGTGCAGGTTCTCTGATGCTGTCACACACTTTGAAATCCTTTCATATCCATGTATCTGAGTATTTATATTCCTATATATAATGAAAAAGTTAAAAAAAATTAAACCTGAATTAAAATCCAAAGTATGGCCCTGGCCTGTGTGGCTCAGTTGGCTGGAGCACCATCCTGTAACCACAAGGTTGTGTGTTCAGTTCCTCCCTACCTTGGCACAACCTAAGGTTGTGCATTAATCCCTGGTCCTGATGCGAGCTCCTGTGATCCCAGTGTGGGTGGAATAGGAGGCAACCAATCGATACTTCTCTCTCACATCAAAATGTCTCTCTTGCAAAGATGTGTCTTTCTCCCTTACTCCTCCCTTCCTCTCTCTCTCTAAAAGCAATTTTAAAAAAATGTCCTCAGGTGAGGGTTAAAAAAAAAAATCCCATGTAGGGTATTTATGCACTGTGCAGTTTATTTTTAATGTTGGAAATCAAGATACAAAGGCTTTCACACTGGTAATAGCTGAGTACTTTTACTAGTATAGAAACTCCATAGATGCTTAATAATATAGGTAGTTGTCCCCATATAACCCAGTGTAATACTTTGGTGTAGGAGTCCAGATTGGGAACTCAAACATATGCCTTTCTTTTGGCTTCCATTTTTAGTTCAGCTCCATTTATTTGACCTTAAATGAATTGGCCAACCTCACTACCTTGGTGCTTGAGCTGTGAAATTGGTCATACACAATTTTGTTTTCAGTATTGAAGGTTTCAAGGAGATAATATGAAACTTTCTTGGTCCTTGTATTAAACAGTGAATTATGGTATATTAGTTTCTTCAGTGCAACTTTAAGAGTGATATAAATTCATAAATTTTTACAATATTTCTTTGGGGTGTACTGCCCATGTTGTTGCTGCTACAGAAATGGCAGGGCACTTTGAAAGCCTTAATGATTCATCCAGAGGGACTGACCTCAATTCACTGGTCGTTCTCCTTCTGAAGAATTCCAGTCTCTCATACTAAGAACACAGTGGGTTCCTCCTATATCTTTATGCAGTGGTGATACTAGATTACCATGTCATAGAGACCACTTTTAGTGCTTTCACCTGTGCTAAGTATATGCTTTTGGGAAAACTTGTAAGATTCACCTTGATGTGGTTTGAATTGGGAAGAGCTATCTAAATTTATGAAAAGTATGAATTATGTAATTTTTTAAAATTAACCCCTACCTGTAGCAATATGCAGTTAAGAGTAGTGTAAATCTAAAGAAATTCAAAATTTTGGGAGAAGAGAAATTATTTGCTTCCTTGGGCTTTCTTCTTGAAGTTTTATGATCTTAGAGTCTCCCGCCATAGGAGATAAAACCTTCCACCTCAGTTCCCCCTCCCTAAGCAAAGATCAAGGTAGTCAACATTACTTTCTTCTTCCTGGCCCTAAAGCAGGATGATTTGAACAAACCCCACTGGCTCCAATGCACTGAGCATTTGGGCTGAGTGACCCTGGCCACTACCATTTTGGGAGCAGCTTCAACATGTGGTGTAAACTGGTCTCTTCTGGAAGAGAAACTCATCTGGTTCCTACTGCTTTGGTAGTCATTCTGACTCTTCAAAACATTTTTTTAAATGGATAAAATAGTCATAATAGTAGAACAAAAATTTTTATGTAGTAATATGTAACATTCTAACAACTATCATTTTGAACAAGTGTAAGTATAAAAGCTATTATAAGAAGTCCATAACAATTGTAATATAATATCACTGTTTTAAACCCTGTCATAAAATAGAACATAATACTAGGAAGGTAGAAGGCTTTAGTTATAATTTCTCTTCTTCTCTGGATCCCCACGGAATAAAGACCCAAAGAGACTTGAAGACAATTCTTTGATTCTATTGGTGCATCTGGAAAATTATAATAGTACTTGGTAGTTTGAATTTTTTCCAGCCATGAGTTCTAGAAATGCCTAAAGTGAATGATATATATTAAAATACTTGCTTGGGATTTAAAATGTAAGATGGTACGTGTTCTGTTAAAAAATTATTCTGGGGCTGGAGAGGGAATTATAGAATATATTCCTTACATTGTACATATGGATAGGTATTTCCTGAAAAAGTGAATGCCTTTAACTAATGACATTCTGCCAACAGATTGTTTTCACTCCTATTCTGCTTTGAGCAAGGGGATATAAAAGTTCATATAAAGTAATCCCCCCCTTTTTTATAACGGACTTAGCTAGGTTTCTGTTTTGAATTCATAAGAAGTAAGGCAAGTTTTTTTGTGTGGAATGAAAATGCTAGTGTCATAAATTCATCCAGTTTTTTCCCTCAGTGTATCTCTCTCCAGAATTGAGATTGTGCTGAAAATATGCTGAGATGACATTTGACACTTAGCTACTTTTGGTTTTAGATAACTCTGTGACATTAAGTCCTTTAAACTTTCTTCTATTCAAAAATAAAATAATTCTCTAACACCAACCACTACCTGCCCCTCTGCCAAAGAAATTAAATGAAAAGATTCAGCTGGTTAGATTTGACAGTGTATTTTTCACTGGCACATGTGACTTTTCTGTTACACAATAGGACTTAGATCAAAATGTTTACATGTTCCAGGTTTTTTAGGGGAGGGTAGAGGGTGAGGGACAGAGGCACTGGGAGAGAAAACATGCAAATATGATATCCACAGAGTTCTGCCACAATTGTATCTCCCCAAGGTAGGGGGAAGAATATCTTTGGACCTAAGTCTTTGCAGTAAAAGGCAGCAAATTCCATTTAACTGACTAGACCTTATAATATCATTTGCCTAATATTGTCTCTATTTCCCCCCCCCCTTTTTTATAAGGTAAATTCGAAGAAAAAGAAGATAGTGTGCCTAAGCTAGAGCAGCTCAACAGCCTGGGTTGTATGACTAATATGAATCTAGTTTTAACAAAACAAAATTTGCTACATATGGAACTGTTATTATTAGAAACCTTTCAATGGAACCTCTGCCTTCCAACAGCCGCCCATTTCATCGAGTATTATCTCTCTGAAGCAGTACATGAAACAGATCTTCATGATGGCTGGCCAATGATTTGCTTGGAAAAAACTAAACTCTACATGGCCAAGTATGCAGATTATTTCTTGGAAGTATCTTTGCAAGGTGGGTCACTGTGGACACAGTAAGTGACTTGTGAGTTTGTGACTTGTGTATTCTTTTGCTTAAGTTCATTTTTGATGTCTCCACAGATTATGCCTTTCTAAATTATGCACCTTCTTTAGTAGCTGCTGCATGTGTGGCTTCTTCAAGGATTATACTTCGTCTTTCTCCTACGTGGCCTACAAGACTGCATCGTCTTACTGCTTACTCCTGGGATTTCTTAGTGCAGTGCATTGAACGGCTATTGATGTAAGCGTCCTTGTTCTGTGTTTGTAATTTGTTATTAATGTTTTCCTTCATGTATAAGGGGCCCTAAAAGTAACTTTTCAAAAGTACAGAGCTTTTATGGTATTTGTTCTGACAGCTTTTACTGCCATGAATAAGCTCCTGTAAGAGCAATGCTCAGTGGAAGGGGAGTCCCTTTTGCTCTTATCCAGGTAGAGGCTGTCATTACTAGTATGATTCTGAGTATATGATAAGGAAAGGAGCTGCTGTTGTGTGAGCCCATGACTGTGCAGTCAGTCCAGGCAAATCTTGCCTCATTCTTCATTTCCACAATTTTAAATTATCAGGCCCCAGGACGTCACCAAAGTAGGAGCCACATTTAAGTGCTTATTGTGGACATCTCCCAAGCTGGACATTACCTTTAAAGCTCTAGCAGCAGCCAGTTCCCTAGGTTTGTACCAAGGGAAGGAGCCTTTAGAAGGGTAAGAGTGAGATCTCACTGTTGTTGAAATTATGGTCACAGTGACTGCTATCTAGGTACAGCATGCAATCCTTGGAGTCAGCTGTGGGGGTGTTGGGGGTATTGCATAACTTACTTACAAATTCTTCTCAAGTAACATTAACAGTTTCTTTTCAGCGCTCATGATAATGATGTGAAAGAAGCAAACAAACAAAGAGGACAAGCAGTACCTCAACCAGCTCAACTAAGTGTGTTCCAGACAACCTCCCAGCCCTCTCGGCCAGTTCACTTTCAGCAACCTCAGTATCTCCATCAGACACATCAGACTTCACTACAGTATCGCCATCCTGTATCAGAACAACCAAGCTGCCAGCAGATCGTATCTACCACACACACCTCATCTTACACACTACAGACATGTCCTGCTGGCTTCCAAACCAGTGTTCAGGGCCTGGGGCACGTGCAGACCGGTGTTGGGATGTCACTGGCAATACCAGTAGAAGTTAAGCCCTGTCTGAATGTTTCTTATAACCGGAGTTATCAGATAAATGAACATTACCCTTGCATTACTCCATGTTTTGAAAGGTGATTTTATGTGAAGGTTAACACCTGATCCAGACTTTCGTGACTTGAAGCTCTGGGACAAGCTTTTTGTAAACTCCTCTAAAGGAATTCAAATTGCATCAGAACTTTTCAGATAGCAGCACCAGGAAAACTGACTCACTTTGAATGCACCATAAATACCTGGGAGAACTAAGCAAAAACTTTTAACAGTATGTATGTCAAATTCTGTTAAAGCCCTATGTGACAGAAATTTCAGACCCTGGCTTATGGTCCAAATATTTCAAAAATATTCAATACAACAGAAAATTTGGACAGATTCCATCCATTTTGCAGTTCTGAAATTTGACCTGTGGTTAGGCTCTGGGCTTAATGTTGGTTTGTATGTCAGAAATTAATGTTTGTCTGTGGACTTGCCAAACAGTCTTTTTATGAAGGAAACATACAGTATTAATTTTTGAAGAGTTCCTTTTCTCTTTATTCTGTAGGTTTGAGTTATATTCTAATCCACAAATGAATTTTTGACTAAATTTAAAGTCATGAGTCACTATGCTATACTGATCTGTGCAGTAAAAAAAAAATTATGTGATTCTGTATAACTTCCTGTCACAGAGTATATAGGTACCTGGATTTATGTACTGAAATTAAGGACGGAGTAGATCTCTTAAAATCATGGCCATAAATTTTTGTTGTTTTTTCCCTAAGTGATCAACCTCAAATCTTTAGAATTAAAACACATTTAACTCAGGGAATTTGTACTACTTGGAAACACGTAACTGTAATGCAACATGTTTTGGGAATGTTATAGTATGAACTACCTTTATAACATAGATTAAATACTCCTGCTAGGATGTATTTTCAAATGAGAACATAATTGTAGCTTAGAGTGACTGAAATGGTGGTGTCTATCATTCATAATACATATATAGGTTTTGCATTTCTCAGTGCAATCATTGATTTATACTCAGATTTTATTTTACCCTAAAAAGTTTTTCAAGGGAAGGCATAACTGTAAAATGTCAGTACTAGAATTAAGTCCTGTAGGTTTATTTTTTAAGTGGAATGTGGCCAGGGTAGTTCTCAGGTTGTGCTAGAATAGCACCTTGTTACATGGAAGACAGGTTTTATAGGCAACCTTTGTATTCAGCTAGTCGGTATAAGCAGGCAGAGGTATTGATTACTAAATTGCAGTAACTATTTTCAGTAGATTGGCCCCAGAAACTGCCCTGGGACTTTTCACTGTACTGGTAATGAGTGGAAACAGCAATAATAAGTCATTATGGCAAGGGCAATTTGGGGGTAAAGAGTTTGGAGGGAGTAAACTTAAAAAGTGGAAAGAAAAAAAATCATGTAATAACTGAATTTATATTATACATTGTGCTCTTATCTGTGGAAGAACAGAGTTTGGTGTAGGGAAGCTTTCTGATTTAAAAATTAGTAAAGTGTGTCTTTTTTTGTATTTTTTCTTAAGATAGCACTTGAATAGAAGGGAAACTGCATGGCAGGTGCGTGACTGCCGCAGTATGCATTGAAGACAAACTTATTATAAAAGATGTGGGTATGCAGCAGGAGTCTCAGTAATTAAGCCAAATGGCTTCTGGTAGGAAGGGAAGGGACTCAAAAACTGATCCAGATGGCTCCAGTGGTAAGTGTGGGTGGGCTTCTGCCAGAGTGAATTCTTAGAGAATGTCCTTTCCTTAAAACAAAGGTAACTTTTATAATTAGAGTACATAGGGCATGATGTGGATTTGTTAGCCTGGTAGATAAAAATTTCAAAACCACTCAGGTAAGAACATTCACATGGCAGTTTTCAAGCATGAAAATTGTTTTATGGAAGTATCATCATTTTTCCTCTTTATAGAAGGCTGCTAATTGGATTTTGGTAGTTCTTACCTCAAGAGAACTTGAATTATTTGGGGGAAAGTGGGTTCAAAAGAATCTATCTTTCATATTCACATTCAGAACCCAGCAACCTGGAGTGTAATTTTCAGTATTTTAACTACCTCAATAATACTATGAATGTAAGAGACTGGGATGGAGATCCCAACTTGAAACAACAATTGGTGCCTATGGTAATTTAATGTATTGTCAAATGCTTTTATTGATTGGTTTAAATGTCATTCTTGTTATAGAATATGCCTTTTTAAAAAGCTTATAATAACACTTTCCCAGTTTGTATTTAAAAAAAGCTAAAGAACACTGGATTAATTTTTGGGGGGCAGAATAAAATAATTGGTTACTATTGCTGCATACCCAGGGTGGGATGGGATGGGGTGTTTGGAGAACCAGAACTATTTTTTAAACATTAGGTTTCTGTATAAATACAACTCACAACTGCTAGCTGTGGGGGATGCGGGTGGGGGGAGTTAATGCGGGTTTCATTTTGTTTAATTTATTGATTAGTCTTTAAAGTAGGTCTTTTTTTTTCCTGAGATTACCGGACCATCATTAAATGTGTACTGTGAAGAGATTAATGATATGTATAAAGGGCTTTACCAAAGTCCATTAAATACACACTACTAAAATACAGATTGCAAACCAAAATGTATCTGTCATGACATTAATTGCAAATGGCAAGTATGGTGCTAAAGTCTACACCAATGGAATTAGATGAGTGCTATGCACTTAATTTTAAAATAAAACTAGTTTTCAGTAAAATGGTTTTGGTGTTTTGTTTTAAAATATAAATTTGATGTACACTTGTAGCTTCATTGAACCATGTCATCACTTATGTCTGACTTGCAATCACAATTATATTGTACTTAGTAATAGCCCTCCAGATGTAAGAATACAACTGGAGTGGTAGGAAACATTGTCCATTCTTCATGTATTCCATATGAAGCATTAAAGCCCTCAAAATTACATTGGACACATAGGGCCTAAAATCAGTTATAAATATGTTGACAGTGTGTAATTTATTAAACAATGCAAGCTTCAGAAAATTTGAAGTCTGATTCAAATAAAAGTGGGGATGCAGAAAATAGTCATGGGTGTGAGAGGGAACAGGGTCAACAGTTGAGTGGTAATGTTCTGTTCACCTAAATATAAATATCATTTGCTACATAATTCAGCTTAAAACTTAGATATAATTTGCTTGAAAAGTAAAATTTTTAACAGGTTTGTATGTGTGGGTTAGGAATTCACACTCTTAAAAAACATCTTTTAAATTAGTCCTGAATATTGTCAGTTGCTTGGGCACAGTGGCAGGATTTAGCAACAGCCCTTAAGAGAGACAGTTAGTATACAGTGCTTTTTAAGATTAAGTTAAAAAAAAAACAAGGATTCCAAATCAGGACAGGTAACTTTACTTGAGGTGATTCTGAACCCATGTGACAAGTTTTTAATCACCAACAACTGTTCTCAAGCATGTGATAAGACTTAACCTTCCTAAAACAAAAACAAACTAAGCAAACAACTAGAACAGGAACAGAACCACAGAAATGGAGATCACATGGAGCAATGAGAGTGGGAGGAGGAGAGGGGGAAAGGGTACAGAGAATAAGTAGCATAGATAGTAGGTAGAAAATAGAGGGCAAGAATAGTATGGGAAATGTAGAAGTTAAAGAACTCACAAGTATGACACATGGACATGAACTAAAGGGGGGAATGTGAGTGGGAGAGGGTGTGCAGGGTGGAGGGGAGTGAAGGGGGGAAAATAGGACAACTGTAATAGCATAATTGATAAAATATATTAAAAAAATGACTTAACCTTCCTAGCCACAAACAGCTTATATTTAGCTCAATATGACTAATGCACTTGAAGCTATTCTAATGGTATAGTCTGGAACTCAGTTTAATATTATCCTGGTTCCAGGATCAATCAATATCCACTTTAAAATCCCTAGAGTTTAAAAAAAAATAGGTATGGTCATTTGAAAGAAAGCATCAAGACCAGGCTCTGGCCTCCTATGGGAAAGACCTGCTGCCACCCTACCTCACTGCCACTGTTGTGTGTGTGTGTTTTGGGGTTGTTTTTTTTAAAGACTTTTTTAAGAGCAGTTTTAGGTTCACAGCAAAATTGAGAGGAAGGTAGAGATTTCCCATGTACCCCTGGGCCCAGCACATGAACAGCCTCCTCCATTTTCAACATCCCCTCAACAGGGTGGTGTATTTGTTAGAATTGGTGAATCTACATTGACTCATAATCACCCAAAGTCCATAGCTTACATTATGGTTCAGTCTTGGTGGTATATACATTTGGGTATTCATCATGGTTTCATACCAAGTATTTTCATGCTAAAAATCCTCTACATCAATTAATCCATCTCCATGAAACTCCATTTGTCTCCACACACCACCTTTCCCTCCCCCTAACCCTTGGCCACCACTGATCTTTTTATTGTTTCCATAATTTTGCCTTTTCCAGTGTCATATGGTTGGGATCATAATATATAAGCTTTTCAAATTAGTTTTCACTTAGCAATATGCATTTAAACTTCCTTTATGTCTTTTCATGGCTTGATAGCTCTTTTTAGTGCTGAATAATATTCCATTGTCTGGGCTGATCACTGTTTATCCAGTTACCTACTACTGAAGGACATCTTGGTCATTCCAAGTCTCAGCAATTATGAATAAAGCTGCTATAAACATGTGTGCAGGTATTATTGTACACATTAAGTTTCAGCACCTTTGGGAATATACCAAGGAGAGAGATTGCTGGGTCACAGGTTAAGAGTATGTTTAGTTTTATAAAAAATTGCCAAACTATCTTACAAAGTGGCAGTATTTTGCATTCCTACCTACAACGAGCATTCCTGTTGTTCCACATCCTCACCTGCATTTGGTGTCAGCGTTCCAGATTTTGGCCATGCTAGTATGTGTGTAGTGGTATTTCATTTTAATTTGCATTTCCCTGATGACAAATGATGTGGAACAACTTTTCACATGCTTACTTGCTATGTGTATATCTTGGTGAGTTGTGTATGAAGGTCTTAAGCCCATTTTTAGAGTTGGGCTGTTCATTTTCTTACTGATTTTTAAGAGTTCTTTGTGTACTTTGGATAACAATCCTTTATTAAATGTGTTTTTTTGCAAATATTTTCTCCCACTCTGTGGCTTGTCTTCTGTTTCTCTTCACATTGTCTTTTGTAGAGAAGTTTTTAATTTTAATGAAGTCCAGCTTATCAATCACTACTTATAGGAGGGAGTTACAGACACTAAAAGTCTGGCTAAATAGAGAACTGAGGGTATTACACAATCAGGGCATTATAAAGATAATGGAATAAAAATTAAATCTTCCTAATTATCAAAAGAAATACTGAAAACACAGCAGGCTGTCTATGTAATAGTAAAATATTTTTAAAAGGGGTAAATTCAGAAGGTATAGCAAAATAATGTGATGAACTAAGACCAAACATATCAAATAAAAAATGTAAAGGGGCTAATAAACTCAAGCTATTAAAAGAAAACAAGTCCTCCCTGGCTTGGTAGCTCAGTTGGTTAGAGCATCGTCCTGATATGCCAAGGTTGCAGGCACATGCTAGAATCAACCAACGAATGCATAAAAAAATAAGTGGAACAACAAATCAATCTCTCCCTCTCCCTCTTCCTCTCTAAAATCAATCAATAAAAAAAAATTTTAAAAGAAAAAATTTCAGACTAAATCACAAGGCAAAATTCAAGTCTATGCTACATAAAAGACCTACAACAAAAATATAAATTGATTCAGAAGACTTGAAGATACAAGGACGAGTAAAACTACTCCAACAAAAAGCATCTTAATAAAAGATAAGGCCAAATGCAGGCCCAAATGTATTAACCCAAACTGGGTAGGGGTGGGACACTCTATAATGCTAAAGGTGATAAAGATGAACAGTTATGAATATCTGTGGATCAAATACCCTTGCAACAATATTAAGTAAAAACTAGAGGCTATAAAAGGTAATAAACTACAAGTAATTAATCTCTCTTAGACCATGACAGATCAGTAATTAAAAATGAAGATACAGAAAACCTCAACATATTATGGTGATCTAATTGACATATAGTGAGAAATTCTGAGAAGGGAAATGGTACAGATCTGGCATAACTAAGATGGACAAGATAATAAAGGACATGACAGACAGATCCTGTCATGCCTCTTGGCGCATAAGATCAGAACACACTGACTAGTCTCTGCTAGCTGCCAGCTAATCCTGCAGCTCACTCAAGGAAAACAAAATCTTATGTTTTCCAAACTGCAAAAGTATTCCCATTTGTGCCTTCATTACATGAAATTAATCCATTACTGGTTTTCCCTGTGCACAAAAAATAGTGTACTAATAACTAACAAACTATATCTACGTTTTCTTAGGTAATATTAAACTCTAATGCAAACTTTCACAAAACTTGACTATGTATTAACCTATAAACAAAAGCAATCAATCCCCCAAAAGTAGAATTAACATAGACAACATACTATCATGAAAATGAAGTGAACAAAATATGTAGAATAGGACTCAAATCCCAAGCCATCCTTCTATTAAATAAGATATCCAAACCAAGATTTCAGAGTATCTGTAAAATCACTATAATGAACATTCTACACATCAGGAACTCAGGATAAAACTAAAATAGTGCTCAAAAGAAAATTAATCTGCAACTGAAAAAATCTGGGAAAGAACAAGTAAACCAAACAAAAACAGAAGGAAAGAAATAAAAGCAGAAATTAATGAACTATAAAAGAGAAAATGAACAAATACATGAATACATGCAGCTATGCAAAAGAAAAGCAGAGTTTAAAAATTGGAAAGGGGGATGCTAAAATGACCACTATTTGCAGATATGATTGTAAAACCTGGAAACTCTAAGATAATCAACTGAAAAACTATTACAGACAGTAAGTGAATTCAGTAAAGTGGCTGGGTACCTAATTAAATTAGTTTTCATATATACACACAACTACCAGTTTTATTTAATAAAAGATATACTCAATTACAACAGCTACCAAAAGAAGATAAAATACATAGCAATAAATATAAAAAATGTGCAAGAGCAGCATGAAGAAAACTGTTATAAACGCTTGTAAGTCACACTATAGAGCACAGGAACAAGGCACCCCATATTCTTGGACAGGAAGCACTGACATCAAAATGGTATCAATTCTTATTAAATTGATATATAAATTTGCAATCTTTCAAGCTAATTTTTAAAAATGAACTAAACCAGCAAGAATAACCAGGAAATGCTGGCATCTGACAGATTTAAAAATATTACAAACAACCAATAAATAGAACACTATGGGTACTGGCAAATGAGTTGACAGATAATTCAATGAAACAGAAAAGAAATTCCAAAAATAAACCTAAACATGTGGAATTTAATATGTGATAGAAATGGCATCTCAAGTCAGTGGAAAAAATATGCATTTTCAATAAATGGAGTTGAGAAGCCACCTAGAAAAATAAAATTGCCCTCTTCTCAAAAAAATTAATTCTGATGAAAGAGAAGTCATGAAAGAATTATTTCATAACTTCATAACAATTATAACTTAGAAAAGGGGATAATTTCTCCAAGTATGTATGACAAATCTAGAAGCCATAAAATTTAACTATATAAATTAATTATTTTATGTGGCAAAATCACCATGATTAAAGTTAAAAGACAAATAACAAAATGGGTAAAATATTTGCAACTAATCTCCAGGCAAGGGCTAATTTTCTTAACATATAAAAAGGGAATGATATAAACAGTTCCCAGAAGAAAAAAAGTCTCAGAAGATACTTAACCTCATTTTAAAGTTTGATAAGAGTGTTGGGGTGGGAAGGTTTCATCCTACTTTACTAATCAGTAAAGTATCTGTAGAATCAGGTTCTACAGAGGGCAATCTGGCAATATGTATCAAAATTATAAATGCAAAAATATATATATTTTTAATCCTCACTCAAGATATGTGTTTTACTGATTTGAGAAAGAGAGAAATGGAAACAATGATGTGAAAGAAATACTGATGTGAGACAGAAACATCGATCAGCGCCTCCTGTACACACCCCAACTGGGGATTCAACACACAACCTAAGTATGTGACCTGACCAGGTATTGAACCTTCAGCCTTTTAGTGTACAGGATGACACTCCAACCCCCTCAGCAACCTGGCCATGGCGCCTCTGCATTTCTTTATCACAGCAGGTGGATTTGGTTATAAGGCCTAACAACATAGCTAGGAGACCAAAGATCTGGATTGCTCTCCCAGGAGTGTTTCTTCAGGACATTTTCTCTTACAAGCAACTAAGATATAAGAGTAAGAACCAAACGTTTGCATAAATATTCATGTGATTTCTGCAGTACCTTTTTCTCTAAAAGTCATCTACTAGGGATTAAGGAGAGTGGTAGTTATGACCAAAACACAAGAGATGTAAGAGAGGTGACTTGCAGTCCAAATGTTTTCAAGTTCAGTTCTTGTAAAAGAACACGATCTTATGTTAATGCATGCATCTAGAATTCACAGAGATTCCTCACAGTTTCATCTCATTTGAGAAATTTTATAAAATATAAGAGGAAAGCATTAACATTTTAGATAAAAACTGAAGCCCAAAAGTTTTGAGTATTCAGAGTCATACAGGTAGTTAGTGGCAGAATGACAGTAAAGCCCAAGTATGTCACCTGTGGTGCACTAATGAATTGTGACAATCCTTCATATTGGCTGCAATTTGAAAGGAGAAAAGAAAGGATAAAATTATTTATTTTATATTTTCCAGTTTTTCCCTAGTTGTAGAATCTTAATGTTGAAACATTAAAGTCATCTAATTCAATCTTCTTATCCAGAATTAGTAGGTGATGAAATCAAATTAGTGGGTCACAGTTAGAAAATTGAATAAAAAATAATTGAAGAGAACATATGAGTGCATTGCCCTAGTAGGTATATGTATTGTTCTATTAAACATATTTATAACTCTAGGTCACAGTCATAAAAGCTTGAAAAAACTACTTAATACCAGGTTCTCAAAGAACAGGGTGCATAAAAATCATATGGACCTCAGGATCAAAAGATTTGATTCAGCAAATCTGGAATGGAAATCAAGAACCTGCATTTTTAAAAGGCACTACAAGTGATTTTGATGCAGTGAGGCTGTACTTTGAAAAAACATGCTATGTATAATGCAGAAATGAAACACTTTTACTGTGCATGCATATCTTTTCCAGAAGGTGCCAAAGGCAGCCAGTGACATCCCTTTGCCACTGAAAACCACCTTAGTACAGAAGGGCAGGGCTAGGTGGCATGTGGTTGCAGCCTGCAGCCTTGTCCTTGTACTGACCTGCAGATTATTCCTGTACCTACCTCCATTCCTAGATATGACACTACTGCGTTAGCAATGTGGTCAGGAAGGGTGACACCACAGCTAAGATCTGGATCTCTTACATAGTTAAGTGGCTTTAGAAGTGACCTAGTGTCAATATGTGTCCTCAAGTGCTCTTTGATTTTTATTATTCTTAACACAATTGCTTTATTAAATATGACCAAACTAGGCTTCAGGCATTGTTCTTGGCATTAGAGGGAATATAAAATCAACTGTCCCAGAAGTGTTCAGAGACAGACACGACCACTATTTGCCATCCCAACATATCCAGGTCAAAAAAGTGACTCAGTAAATAATTTATTTGCTTTTGGCAAAGGTGTCTCATGGATTTCAGCTACCAGGGAGGTAGTTTGTTATAATCTGAGATGATGGGACCATATCCTCCAATTTCACACCTTTCTTTCTTCTTTCACACACCTGAGGGAAGAAATAGAATTCATCTCTTTAAGGACTTATAACCTCAACTGGTCCTACTATCAAGGCACCCCAAAATATTATGTCATCCTAGAAACCATGATCTCCAAGAAGTATTAAGAAATACTGAAGGGTTTGTTTGGGTATGTGCTGCTGCAGTATGAGCAATTAGTGTATTCAGGAAGACTCATGTTTTACTGGACGATTCCTCCCAGTGAGGTGCTAAGTGAAATTATAGAGGCTTTGAATTATAGAGGCTCAAAGCCCTCCCTTATTTACAAATCACTTTAGGGTAGCCAGCCCACTAGGTATATTTCACTGGTTCAAAGAAAACTAATTTATTGGGTGGGCCCAAAAGTCCTTTTAGTTTTTTCCATAAAATAAAAGGCACACTTTTCATTTTCACAAACAACTTTATTGATTTGGATATTTTGAGTATGTCGACTATACCCTATGTGGTATGATAATGATTGTTCTCAATTAATGTCTCAATTTGATTGCTATCAACCTCAACTGGTCTACCTGACCATGGAGCATCACATCCAATGAGAAATCTCCAGTATGGAACTTTGCAAACCATTTTTAACATGTTTGATTGGTCACAGCATCTTCTCCATACACTGTACAAATCTTTTTTGTGTGTTTCAATTGAGTTTTTACTTTTCTTGAGCTAATAAAGAATAATATACTGAACATGTTGCTTATTTTCTTCCATCTTTAGTATTAAAATGGTTATACATAAATTCACCAATTTTGATGTTTTTTTAATGCATGTTGATATGACAGCTGTCACATTACAATCTAACCAAATTGTTTCGAATGTAGTTAAAGACCACTAAGTGCTACTAGACCCATCTTATGGGAAAAATCAAATGAACTTTTTGGCCAACCCAATAATTTTACTATCTCAAAGGAAGTTTGTCAAAGGATTTAACATAGTTATTGCTGGGTAGTGGGACTGTGGATGATTCTTATTTTTTTTCTGTTGTAACTTTGTGTTCTCACGTGTTCTACAGTAAATATGAATTACTTTTACAATTGGTAAAAATACATTTTAAAAAATTGTGTTAAAATAAAAAGCTTCTCAGGTGCCCTGGCTGGCATAGCTCAGTGGATTGAGCACAGGCTGCAAACCGAAGTGTTGCAGGTTCGATTCCCAGTCAGCGTACATGCCTGGGTTGCAGGCCATGACCCCCAGCAACTGCACATTGATGTTTCTCTCTCTCTCTCTCTCTCTTTTTCCCTCCCTTCCCTCTCTAAAAATAAATAAATAAAATCTTAAAAAAAATAAAAATAAAATAAAAATAAAAAGCTTCTCAGATCAAGGAGACTGACTTCTTTATTGTGCCTCAAAGAGGCTCTAAATGAAACCCTTGGTATTTATGCAGTCTTCTTTTTAATAGGATCCTATTCCAATGTTCAAAGATACTTTATTACTGAACAGCAAACAAATGTAGGACCAGCAGTCTTTTGAGAAAGTCATTTATAGATTCAAAAACTATAATACATCAACTTCACAATAAATCAATTCATTTTATAACTCATAGACACTGGGTGACCCAAAACACTTCCATTAAAAGCCAGTGGTCTCTAGTTCACATAACAATAGCACTTCAAAGAAAGTCTTCCAGAAGATGGTGAGGTTTCTTCCATTTTGGGGAGAACACAATTTCAGCATAAAAGAGCTTTGGAGGAGAGGAATCTAACAAACAGACACATGTTCCCACTATTTTCAAGCAAAATAGTTTTTGTCAGAACATGATAAAGTCACAGTACATAAACAAGTAAATAAAACCTGTTCTATTTGTTCTGTAACAGTATAAAATCATGTTATTTTCATCCAAATAGAAAGACTTACTCTCTAAATCCAAATACTGCAATCTAAATCCCCTATTGCCACCCTCATATGCCTAAGATTTGGGATGCGCTCTTCTGTGGGCATTTGAAGAGTAGTGTGCTCAGTGGAAGCTGTTCCTGTATGAGTGTCTCCATGTCTTTGGAAGAGTCCCATGTATCTGGTTAAGTACTCTGACTATAGATAATAAGTCAAAGATTTTAGTAGACTTCTCAGAATCAGATTAAGTCTCTCATGAAATCCTTTAGAGATGATCAAACAAAGTTCCATCAATTCAAAATGTCGACACTACCAGTTTTCTAAAAGTCTAGGTGGCCCTGGCTGGTGTGGCTCAGTGGATTGAGTGCCAGCCTATGAGCCAAAAGGTCACTAGTCTGAGTCCCAGTCAGGGCACATGCTTGGGTTGCAGGTCAGCTCCCTGGTTTGGGGCATGCGAGAGGCAACCACACATTGATGTTTCTCTCCCTCTCTCCCTCCCTTCCCCTCTCTCTGAAAATAAATAAGTACAATCTTTTAAAAAAAATAAATAAAAGTCTAAGTGCTGTGGAGACAAGTACTACAATGGGGTTGGTGGGGAGATTCAAGGCAAAATATTTTTTAAATAATCATACCTACATATTTTAAATTTTCACTGACTAGCAGAGTAGAAAAAGTCCATGTTGACATTTTGTTCACCAAAGCACTATCATCACCAAAAGTAGATTTAACCTCAGAACCCGATACAGAGTATTGAAGAGCATCACAAAAGAGATCTAAAATGACAATATTGTAAAGATTTAGGGGATGGTATTTTTGTAGTTACTAATAAAAGTTTCCACTGATGCACTGAGACTCTTTGGACTTTAAACTCTGGTTTCTCTCATTGTAACTTAACAAAATTATTCCTACATAAGGCCCCTCCCAAGCAGGCAGTTGTGGCTAAGCTTAGTGTCTAGTTTAATTCCAGAGCCTATTCTGCAGCTCAGAGAACATCTGAACAGGGCGATGGACAAGAAGTGTATGGCACAGACTGCATTAACTACTGTAACATCCATTCTTTTATTCAGCCTCAGTAACAGAACCCAAATTTTCCACTGGGTACATGGTCACATAGCTGAGTGACTTTCTCAGCCTCCCTTTCAGTAGGTATAAACATGTGAACTAAGTTTCAGCCAATAAAATATAGGTGGAAGCAAAAGTTTGAGACTTCCAGAAAGTCTTTAGAAGGGAGGAGGAGAAATGAGCCCAAGGCCACACAGCTTGATAAACAGTGGAGCTGAGATTCAAACTCATAACTGTGTGATTCCACTACAACCTAAGGGCCTGCTGAACTCTTGAGCAGTTTGGCAAGCTTAGACCTGCAAGCTAAGAATAATTTTGCCTTTTTAAATGATTGAAAACAAACCTAAAGAAAAATATTTTGTAACAATTTCAGGGTCCATAAATGGTTTCATTGGAACACAACCACACTGATTCATTTACATATCATCTGCAGCTGCTCTTATGATGACAAGAGTTGCAGAGTTGTGACATAGTTCTTACGGCCTACAAAGAACAAAATATTATCTGGCTCTTCACAAAATGTTACTGATCCCTGACCTAAAGAAAGGGAAGCGATTTGGTGCAATAAGGGTGTGTGGTTGGGTAGGGATAGTATAACTCTGGTGGCCATTCTAGAAGTCCAAGTGGGCCAGGGAATAGTTGTCTAGCAAATGTCAGTTGCTTATAAATATTTGTTCACTTCACAAAAGTATGGCCAATAAACACATAAAAAGATCCTTGGCATCAGTAGCCATCAAAGAAGTGTAAATTAAAACCATAATGAGACCACTACACACCTACTGGAATGGCTACATAGTGTTGGTGAGAATGTGGAGCAGTAGAAACTCTTAACACATTGCTGGTGGAAATGTAAAATAGTAAAACCACTCTGAGAAAACAGTTTGGCAGTTTATTTTTCTTTCTTTTTAAAATTTATTTAACTGATTTTTTTGAGAGAGAGAGGAAAGGGGAGAGAGAGAGAGAAATATCTATTTTGTTTCACTTATTTATGCACTCATTGATTCATTCTTGTATGTGCCTTGACCAGGGATTGCCTTAGTATTCAGAACAACACTCTAACCAATGTGACGCAAGGCATTCATTCCACTCCTAAGTATTTACCCACGAGAAATGAAAACATATGTCCAAACAAAGGCCAGCCAAAAAACTGGAAACCCAAATGTCCATCAATAGGGGAATAGACCCCCAAACTACGGTGTATCCATACAGTGGAACAGTACTAAGCAGTAAAAACAAGCTACTGATATATCAAGAACGTGGCTGAATTTCAAAAACATGACACTGAATGAAAGAAAACCCACAAAAGAACACAATGTATAATTCTCTGTTTGAAATTCTAGGAAAGACAAGTTTATTCAGCAATGTTAGATGCTCGTCTCCTGGGTGTTACTCTCAATGCTTGCTTTGGCCAGGGACTTGGGTGTGGGAAGGACTGAGTGGGAGTGGCACAAGGAAGCCTTATAGGGTAAAGGAAATGCTCTCTCTATATCTTCATTGTGATGATGGTTACACTAAGTATGTATATATTTGTCTGAATTTACCGAATGTATGCATGTTATTGTATGCAAATTATACCTTAATAAATTTGATTTTCTTAAAAAGGGGCCCACTTCTTAAGGATCCAATAATGGGGAGGGCACTGATGCTGAGTGTGGCTGTGAATTCACACAGCCATAGGAAATTGCCACAGACAGGAAAACATAAAAATGTTGCCTGCTCAACAGATTCTTCTGAGCCTAAAAGGAAGAGGCCTCAGACAAAGTCCCCTTTGTAGGCTCCTTGAGATGGGGCCTATCTACTTAAGACATGGAGGCCCCAAATTCTATCCTCTATTAAGGGTTACAAAGGTACTGGAAATGAGGCCTTTAATACTTGGACATCAGAAATTTCCTTAAACTGAATTAAAAGTACTTACATCCTCTTATTCAATTCCTCTGAAGGCACCAAACAGCAAGCTGACCACTTGGAGTCTTCATCTAGCTTAGCTAACATTTCCTTTCAGTGTTTCTGTTGAACATAAAATGACAGTGACCACAAAAGAAGGACATACATTTACCAACACTAAAAATTAAGTCACTTGGTTTGACAATAAGTCCTTGTGGAAAACTTGACTCACTAAGATGGCTGGGCCTAATCAATCAATCTTGTCTTTGCTGGCAATTAAGTTTGGTTTAATCTCAGCTAAGTCAAAGCGGTCATCCTTCTTCATTTGAAAAAAACCCACACTACCTGTTTGAAAGTAAAAAATGTAACTTTCCAGCTGCTCTGAGACTTAGAGACAAAAGTCAATAAAATCGGCACCTCTATTACCCTTTGGGTAAAATTTGGACAATGGGAAGGTTGTGCCCTGGTCCCTGAAGGTATGCAGAGACAGAGGCAGAAAGGTCTTATCTGGGGATGGTCAGAGGGAACAGATAGAGTGCTTTAGGAATAACAGAAAAACTTCTCTGAGGCCTCTCCCACTGGAAGCCTGGGGCAACACTGACGAGATAAGGATAGTGAGGGCAGCCATGGAGGGATTTACGTTAGCAGAGATCTCTATTTTCAACCCTTTCCAAAAGTAAAGAGGAAAAGCTGCTTAATTTTGCCTCTCCATTGGATTAGAACTTTAAAACATTTTTAAAATACCAGTTTCAAATACAACCAAGATAAATCTGAGAGAAATTGTAATAAAATATGATGACTCAAATCCTAAAACAATGAGACAAATAGGAAAACACCTTTAAAGAAAGGTACTTGGGACAACAGGAAATGATAGACATTTATGTCTGATCTGGGTTGAGCAGCAGTTGTGCAAACCCGAGATAAAGGATGGGATGCTGATCCCTGGGAGCAAAGAGGGAAAGGGGCTTATGTAAGGCCTCTCAGGAGGCTTGCCCAACTGCAGAAGAGAATGGGATTTATAAAGCAATAAATTGAATATATTTAGTGTAGAATTCTACTGAGTGAGGGTTTCAGATCTTGGGATAAGTTTTCAAAAGAAGCCAATAAAGAATGAAGTAGTTCATAAACAAAAGAGCTCATGATGGCCCCTGGCAATAAGAAACAGTGCCAAAGCAGGAAACCCAAAGTAGTGTCAAAGGTAATTTCAAAGGAGAAAATGTATTTGCAGAATGTTGCACATTATGGAAGAAGCAGTGTAGCAAATTAGAGCACAGGCTTCAATTTACAAAGTGAATCAAAACTGAGTTCTAACCCAAACTCCATTATTTATCAGCTGTCTAGCTTTGGGCAAATTATTTAATCTCTTTGAGCCTTGATCTCCTCTCCATAACACAAAGTTGTTAAAAGGATTAAATGCATTGGGGCTGCCCTGTCAGGTGGTTCAGTTGGTTGGAGCATCATCCCTGTACACCAAAAATTGTGGGTTCAATCACCAGTCAGGTTGCATACGGGAAAACACCAATTGATGTTTCTCTCTTTCTCTTCCTTTCTAAGATCAATAAAAATATCCTCTGATGAGGATTTTAAAAAATCAATTGATGCAAAAAAAAAAGCACTTATATTGTGCTTGACACATGTTAAATGCTCAATAAATAGTACCTATTAGTATTAGTAACAATTAGCATCTCATAGGCTGGAAAGAGAGCAATAGTGCCATCATGGATGCTATTTGCTTGAAGAATGGTGAAATATCATATTAGGAATTACTAGTAAATGGTATTTGGATTCATTAGTACCTTCATCACTTACCTGTCTTTTGATCATTCATTTTTCATTCATTCAACAAATACCATTCTAGTGACTTTTATGTATCAGGTAATATGCCAGGCACTGGATACACATATACTGCACCCTTGATTCAGGTTGTACTGGAGAAGGTTCCTATTTTGAGAACCATTCTATAGAGAGTAAATAGACTTTATTAACTAACCCCAAGTCTCAATTTCTTCTCATTGACACTTTTTAAAATTGTGTGTAAATCTCTATTAAAGCTGGAGATACTGAATAGTTTCATTTATAGTGTCAGTCTCCTCCTACATTGATTGTTTTTACACTTGATTTATCAGGGACTCCACCTGATTTATCAGGAACTCCATTCTTTCCATCCTCACTCCCATTTTCTGTTTTTCTGTTACCCAGAAGATTAGTTTATTTCATCAAGTCCCAAAGAGCTGAAATTTCTTCTATTAGTAGGTAATTTTCCATGTTCCTTTAACCTTCTTTATTTGAAGTAATTCAAATATATTTTCTTAATATGCTGTCTGACAAAAGTGATTTTTTAATCCTCACCCAAGGACATGCTTATTCATTTTAGAGTGAGGGGAAGGGAGAGAGGGAGGGAAACATTGATGTGAGAAACAGCAATCTCCTCTTGTATGCGCCCCAACCATTGACCAGCTGCCTCTCCTAAGCATTGTAACAGGGAACCTCTTGTACACACCCCCACTGGAGACCAAACCCGCAAGCCAGCCATGTGTCCTGACCCACGTGCCCTGACCAGGAATTAAACCCATGACCTTTTGGTTGACTGGACGATGCTCCAAGTGAGCCACTCCAGCTAGGGTGACAGGAGTAACTTTTTTGATGAACCTATTAAATCATGAGCTTTAAAAATGTGTGGTGCATTTACAGAATATCAGGATTATTTATTTTTAAACTACATTGTCCATAATCTCTCTCTGCTTTTAGTGTTCATTGCCCTGACCCAAGGGTTGTTAGAAGACAACAGAGGCATTGCAGTGGATTCTGTTTTTACCTATTCTAGCATCCATTTCCCCCTTCCTCCTAACAAAAGCTTAAATTTTTATGTACCCCTCCCTACCAAACATTTGAAGATTACCCTCAACTATGAAATGGGACTTAGATGTCTAAGAGTAATTCATTTTCTTTGCCAGTGCTTGGTTCAAAAATGGGCATAGACCACTGTGTTCTTTGAGGGTAAGATATTTTTTGTTAATTTTCCAACATCCTTTTCTGATAATACCTCGTGTTTTTGGCTTTTCTAGCCACAGCAGAACCACTTAAATAATTGTCTCCATGCCCTGGCTGGCATAGCTCAGTGGATTGAGCGCAGGTTGCGAACGAAAGCATCGCAGGTTCGATTCCCAGTCAGGGCACATGCCTGGGTTGCAGGCCATGACCCCCAGCAACCGCACATTGATGTTTCTCTCTCTTTCTCCCTTTCTCCCTCCCTTCCCTCTCTAAAAATAAATAAATAAAATCTTTTTAAAAAATTGCCTCCAGAGAATGGTCTATAACTCTGTAATAATTCCTACACCCCCATGCTGGTTCTAACTGAAAGTACAAACCTCAACATGCGTACTATAAATATCACTGAGATTTCTTTAGTTACATTATCTTACTACACTTGCCCACTCCAAAACTTGAACACTTTTCTGTCCATTCACACTTTCAAAAATATCTTTAAAGTACAGTTTATTTCCATCATTCATAACTCACACATATTTAATTCTATTTGTACATTTGGAAGGATGGTATGCTTAATTACCTCAAGAATGCTAAAAAATATAATAAAGGTATCAAATAACATTTTTTTCAACTTTTGTTAAAATAAAAGTCCCTATATATGAAACAGTTTGCTTATACACCAGCTAGTTTAAAAATATAAAACCAGTTTGATTCCTTATTAGGTCATTATGCCAGTATTTCAGTTTTCACTCTAACTCTTCAAGGAACAAAATATACTCCACACCTAATCACAATCAACATAGTGAGCAGAAAAGATGCTGGCAAAGAATAACTACTGTTTTATTATAGTATACTTCTGAATGCAAAAACTATTAGCAAACAATTTTTGCACTGTTGATACTATTATATTGTGTCAAATTTAAGTCAAATACAATTTTTTAAAATGTTGCATTTGTAATATAAAATAGGGATTTTATTTTACATTGCTCAGCAAATATTTACTGAGCATTTACTATATGCTAGGCATTGTTCTGGGTATTGGGATTCAAAGGTGAAAAAGACAGAAAGACACTTATGTTTTATTTTGAATCATTTACATTAAAAATACATAAACCTGCAATAAAATGTTATAAAGTCACAGATGTCATAGTGTTAAGGTTGAAAAGCCCAGATATGACCAATTTATGTCATCAGTTACAAGATACACATTATTTAATATGTATTTTGACACCTCTGAAATCAGCCACATCTTACAACATGGGCAGACCAAACCAGCAATAGAGATGGAGTTGTCACAGCCTGTGTATGTGCATCAAAACTTACTAAACAAGTGTCAGAGGCTTGAAAGAAAAACTGAGAGACAATGGTGAAGCCACCCTTTTAAGGATTCTTGATAAATCAAGATTCAATAAAATACAGGGTCTGACAGAAGTAACGCCACTGAGTGTGGTTGGTAGGGTATGTGAATATCTCACAAAAGGTGGGCAGCAATTTGAACATTTCACCTAAAATGTCGTATGCTGTGCTTAAGTATGATATTGTTATGTCACAGAATTACATGCTTATGATTTTGTAATAAAAGATTTGGTACAGATTACCAGCTCATAAAAAAGGGGTGTTATTTGTACTGGACCCTGTATGAGTTTATAGTGTTCCTTTCTCATACGAGAGGGAAAATTCTGAGAGGTTGAATGACGCTCTAACTCAAAAAACAGGGTAGGCAGGACCAGAGTCCAGGTCTGAGTTCACTCTTATGCTTTTTCTACCCAAAGTCTTCAGTTATATGGAAGAAAAGGCTCTAGAATGTGGCTCCAGTTTTGGAAACTATGGACAAGGAACTTAATCCCTCTTTGCCTCAGTTTTTCCATCTATAAAGCAGCTACTTTAATAGACCTAACTGATGATGTTACTGTAAATATTCAGTGAGATAATGTGTGTATAAGACTAACACAGATACTTACCTACAGTAAGTGCTCCATGAAAATTAACTATATGAGATCCAACTTTACATTTGGTAGGAAATAATTTAAAGTGATCCTCAATTATCCCATAGACATTGCTCACAACATGAACCCCACATATAGTTATTTGTCTAAAGTACTAGAAAACTAACGAGATTGGTCAAGTGTTTGAACTAATTAATACAATAAAAATTTCCACCTTAACAAATTTTGTCCAGGTCCATATGGTATTGTGCCAAGACCTTACCTGAAAGAAAACATACAAAAAGTAAGAACAAAGGCTATCTATGACCATCAAGTTACTAAGTACTCTTCTGTGTACAAATGCATTTATAAACACAATCTCAAGTAACACATCATCAAAAAAACACATTTAAAATGTATGAACAGATCGTTTATTTTTGCTTCCTTTAAAATATGATTACAATCTGTATACCTAAGTGCTAGTAAAACAGTCACAAGTTTTGGAGGTTAAAAGTTACCACAGGGAGACATGATTTGGCCAGAAAGTAAGAACTTGTTAGTGACTGATTCCTTACTTTATATATGTCTTAGAACACTTTTTCATCCATTACCAACTCAGAGCTTTACACATAGTGTGTAGTTGTATACAAGTAAATCCCAGGTGCTTTCTAATGTCATTTTGTTTTGTGTTCAAAGTATGGAATGTTCTGAGAAGGAGTCAATGTCTAGATTTATTTTCTTCTTTTTTTTTAAGCTTTTCTAGGTGAGCTTTTCTAATTGTGAGAGTTTAAGTGAAAATCTAAATTGTTACACACTGTATTATATGGAGTTGATCTGCCTTAAATATAGTTTCCATATTTTCTTTCTATAAGAAAGTAATGTGTATTACACAGTGTAACATTTAAAAAGTAATTTTAACTACCAGGAAATGTTAATGAATCAACTAACATTTTTTTATTTTACCTTATGACAAAATTTATAGGGTACCCTGAAGTGAGGAAAACTAACTCTAATTAATGTATCTACATCTATAACAAGAATTGTTGCATTTTCAGAAGCTTCCGGCAATTAAAGCCTTATCACAAGGTACAATTCTGGTGTCTACAAGTTTCAGCATGACGACTACACAGTAGCAAAGTTCTACTCCCTGAGCATTTAAAATAGCCTATTTTCTCAAAATATTCATTTTTTAATCTTTTTGGTAAAATCTCAGCATTATCCAAACTTAAAATAAACCTTAAAAGAAAGCCCACCACATAATTCAACTGTGAGTTTCCCCTATTAATTCCGAAACTTTAACATTATCAGTTTGCTTGTCTGGGATTAAAAAGAAAGAAACCACCACCACCACAAACTGCACTACACGAATCCTAGTTATTTTCCAGGATCAAAGTCTACTGTTGAGCGTGGTTTGGTCGGTTGGGAAGAGCCCTATGACCAACTCTGAGACACCCCCTGCGAGGAGCATCTCAGGCGAAAACGACTCCGGACGAGGCTCCAGTTGGGCGGCGGCAGGAGCTGCACTTAGTGGGGCGTCCCCGGGTCCTCCGCCACCCGGCCATCCTCGGCGCGCCCCACCTCTCTCCGTCCTAGCTACCCTCCCCTTCCTCCGAGACCAGCCACCATAAGCCCCATCCTCTCCAGGGCTGAGGGGAATGACCGGAACAAAAGCCCGACGCACCAAGAAGGTCAGGATCGGAAGGGAGCCCCACCCTGCCAAGGGAAGTGAATGGTCTGGAAACTTGGCGGCAGGTTAACAGGAAGTGCGAGGGCACATCCTAGGACCATTTAGGGCACCTTGACACCCAGCCATCCATCTTTTGTCCTTTAGAGAGGCCTCCTTGAAGCCAACTCTGAGGGCTTTCCGGGCAATTCTTGACTCTGTCTTCATTGCGGTCCCTTACTGATGGCATCCATGAAAATTACATCCGGGTATTCGAGGAACAGGACCGGATTCTCCCGGAAGTGACGCAAGCGCGGAGGGATCCGCTGAGGAAGTCTGAAATCAAGGCACTCCCGGAAGTAGGGCCGGTAGGGACGCTGGCTGTGGCAGAGAAAGGTTGGGTCTTGAGGACAGCCAGCTCATTCTAATACGTGTTTACCTGTCAGGCAGTGTGCTTAACACAAGCATTGTCATGCCATTCAGTTATTTCTTCACAATAATCAGGAGGGAGGAATATTTCCCTTTTCCATACGGAGAAACTAAGGCTAAGACAGAGCCAGTGATTTGTCCAAGATTTTAGAGCTTGTATTTGGAGCTGGTCCAACCCCGACAGGCTGGCTGCAGAACCTGTGCTTTCAACTTCTTCCGTGGAGCTTCCATTTGGAAAAGTCCAAAACCCTCGTGCTTGGCATCCTGGTAAGCCACTTCTGCAAGGCTGTTCATCTTGAGCTCAGCATCCCTTTGCCCAGGCAATGGGGCCACACAGCTACTCTGCTCCTTACTGTGGACATACAACCAAGCTCAGCCTGAGTCACCTTCCCTAAAACAATGACCTGAAATTTCACTTGGTCTCCTGCCCCTTGACTCTGCACATGCACGGCTTTTTCTCGTTGCTACCAAGGAAACTGGAACTGGCTGTTGGGCTCTGGGAAACAGTTTTAACTGTTAGACACTTGTAAATTCGGGACTGTTCAGACAACTCGAGGCTTTTCACCATGATAAAATACAGTCTTTGGCCTTAACTAAGAACTGGCAAATTGGACTCTATACCAAATCAATAATGTTTCTTCTAATTTCTGAATCTTCAGAATATGACTGAGAACCAATCCATTGCTCCTAAGACTACATTTGCCAGCTCTCAAATAACGTATGAATAGCTACTAAGATCATAGTTTTGTAAAAACAAATTATACATAGAAAAAAGCACTAACATATACATCAAAATCAACAGTGATAAAATTTAAAGTGACCATTTAATCTAGTTATTTTCTTCTACTTTCTATTTCCATGTCTGCTATAATATATTTTTAATACAGAAAAATGAATTGACCATGATAAAACATTCTTAGTTGCTTGCCATTATAATGAAGACAAAGGCATGTTGTCACATTTTGACAAATGACAGTCCCTGACACAAATCACACAGAGAAATCCTGTTTGGAAAAGCATTGGATTTTTTTGCCAGTGTTATCAAAATACATTTTGGGGCTCAACAATTCTCACAGTAAACATAAAGCAAATGAGTAAAACTTGTTTTTCATACACTTCTGTATAAAAATATATGACAATCAAAAATTTCTCAAAAAAAAGCGAGGAAAGGGAATTTGAGGCACTTGAAATTTAGGAGAACAAATATAGAGAGCTATTTGTATTCTACCTTCTATGGGGTACAGCTTTAAGCGATTTATTTCAAATTGCAAAATAAAGTCTTCATTCTCTATTCTATCCCTATTCTATATGGTGCTGCTTATATTTGATATTTGACATATTTGAAATATTAACATATTGGTTAATCAGAAAAGATATCTTACAACCCTTGAAGTTGAAAGATACGTTTGCTTACTATACAATTATAGATTATCAATATATTCTTCCAGTCTTTTATGGGCAATGTACTATTGTGCCCTTGAGAAGTCATCACTCAGTGTAACTGTTGCTCTTTTTAATATGCTGTGTTTTTTTTCTTGCTCCATTTAATTTTTTCCCTTCCTTTTTCTTCCGCTCTTTCCTCTTCCTCCACCTCATCACCTCCACCTTCTCCTTTCCTCCTCTCTTCCTTATCCTCCTTTTTATTCTTCAGTTTCCCTTTATGTATTCTTCAGTTTTGCCATATTATCTGTATTACAAATGTCTTTCTAGATGTCTTATTTAGGATTTTCTGGACTTCCTGAGTCTGAAGCATGGTGTCTTTTTATCAATTACAGCCACTTTCAGAGGTTGTTTCTTCCATTGACTCTGGGGTATTTTCCCCATTCTTTTCTCCTAGAACTCTGATTAGATGTTCTGGAATTACCATTCTTCCTTGTATCTTAGTTTTTTTGTTTGTTTCCATCTCTTTGACTTTTAATGCCAAATTTAGAAAATATCTTCATATCTATCTTCCATTTTATCACTCTTCCATGAGTTTCTAATTTGTAGTTTAATGCAATCCTTGAGTTTTAATGTTCAATTAATATATTTTTGTTTTCTAGACACTCTGCCTGGTAGTTTGTAAATTTCTCTAATCAGTTTTGATGAGCTCTTGGCTTTTTTTTCTGAGGGAATTTGTCAGTGTTTAGCACACACAAACACATCCATAACAGGAAGTATCAGTCCCATTGGGCTGAGGAGACAAACAACAGGAATTTAAGGGACACAGTTCCATAGCAGAGAGAATCAAGGTAAAGTGATTCCAAAAACCAGCATGCCATCTTTCCATGAGATGTTTGCCAGTTGCAAAGTTTTACATGCATAGGGTGAAAATTCCAATAAACTCAGTATAAAAGAACATCTTTGAGGCTAAAGACATGAATACAGATTCAGCAGCTGTGGGATGATAGGGAGAAAGAGGATGGAAGTTAAGACTAGTAAAGGAGAACTTACCAAATACCATAGACTTTTAGAAGAGAGCACAGAAAATCCATATCTTAGAAGAAATGACAAAAAAAGTAAATCAGCTATAACAAAGCCTAAAACTAAGACTAGACACTATTAAGATGATCTATTTGTACCATACCTGTTTGCCAGAAGAAAAAATTAACTGGCTCAGGAAAGAAATAATGTCATTCAAAATTTTACATTAAAAAAAAAAAAAACAAAGAGATTTCTTTCTCACAGTTCTACAGGCTAGAATTTCAAGATCAAGTTGTCACTGGTTTGACCTCATTCTGAGGCCTCTCTCCTTGGCATGCAGATAGCCACCTTCTCACCATGTCCCCACATGGTCTTTTCTCTGTGCCTATGCATCTCTGGTGTTAAAATTCTACATTACAAAATTATTTTAGTAAGAGAAATTTGAAAGAAAGAAAAAGAAAATCAACTATTGTTCCATTATTTATATATTCATTGGTTGATTATTGTATGTACCATGACCAGAGATTGAACCTGCAACCTTGAGGTATCAGGTCAATGCTTTAACCAACAAAATTTCACATATTTTAAATGTACATGTCTGGCACCCAGTAAAAATTTTGAGGGATGCTATAAAAATGTCCAAATAACAAAAAAACTAGATTAAAAAGAAATGGTAAAAATATCCTTACTGGTGATTCATATGTTGGAGTTATCAGAAAACTTAAAATAAAAATGATTAATATAATGAAAAATGGAAGAAAATATAGAGAATTTCAGCTAACATTGGAGCCCATTTAAAAGATAAATGGTTTTCAACAGACCTATGTATTCCTTTGAGTAATACTGACATTTTAACTATGTTGATTCTTCTAATCCACGAACACAAATAGAAAATGTTTCCATTTCATTGTATCATTTTCAATCTCTTTTAATAATGCTTTGTAGATTTCAGTATATAAGTTCTTCATATCCTTTGTTTAGTATATTTCTAGGTATTTTATTCTTTTTGTTGCAATTGCAAAAAAAATTGTTTCTTTTCTATTTTGTTTTCTGATTTTCATTTTTAGTATATAGAAATACAATGCATTTTTGTACATTGATTTTGCATCCTGCAGCTTCACTGTATTTCTTGCCTCATTGCTCTGGGTGGGACTTCCAGTACTATTTTGAATAAGAGTGGTGAGAATGAATGTTCTTCATTTGTTCCTGATATTAGAGGAAAATTTCAGTTTTTCACCATTAAGTATGATGTTAGATGAGGGTTTATCATATGTGGCGTTTATTATGTAGAGATACTTTCCTTCTATACCCAATTTATTGAGTGTTTTAATCATAAATGGATGTTATAGCTTATCAAATGCTTTTACTACACTGATTGATAGAATCATATGATTTTTATCCTATATTTTGTTAATGTGGTGCCTTACACTGATCAATTTCCATATGTTGAACCATGTTGTGCCTCTGGAATGAATCTTGCTTAATTGTGATGTATTGTTTTTAAAATGTATTATTGTATTCAATTTGCTAGTACTTTGTTTAAGATTTGTGCATCTGTATTCATCAAAAATATTGGCCTGTAGTTTTCTTTTTTGTGTGTTATCCTTTCCAGGTTTTGGTGTCAGAGTTATCTTGGCCTCATAAAGTATGTTAGTAAATATTGCCTCTTTTTCAGTTTTTTAGAAGAGTTTGAAAAGAATAGATATCAAATCTTTGAATGTTAGGTAGAATTCACTAGTGAAGCCTTGTATGGAACCACAAAAGACCCCAAATAGCCAAAGCAATCCTGGCTATTAAAAAAACAGCAAAGCCAGAGATATTACGTCCCTGTCTTCAAATTATACTACAAAGTGACAAAAATCAAAACAGCACAGTATTGGGAGAAAAACATACATATACCAATAACAGAATTAAAGGCCCAGAAATAAACCCACATGTAAATGGACAAATAATTTTTGACAAAAGAACCAAAAAACATGCAATGGAGAAAAGAAAGCCTCTTCACTAAATGGTGCTGGGAACATTGGAAAGCCACATGCAAAAGAATGAAACTAGAGAACTGTTTGTCCCCATATGCAAAAATTATTTTAAAATGGATCAAAGACCTAAATATAAACCTGAAACAATAAATTACAAAAAAGAAAACATAGGTACTAAACTTATGGACCTCGATCTTAGAGATTTTATCAATTTGACCCCAAAGGCAAGAGAAATAAAGGCAAAAATTCATTGATGGGACTATGTGAAACTAAAAAGCTTCTGTACTGAAAAAGAAACTGCCAACAAAACAAAAAGGCAACTAACTGAATGGGAGAAGATATTTGCAAACAACAGCTCTGACAAGGGGTTAATGTCCAAAATGTATAAAGAACTCTTACAACTCAACACACACACACAAAAACAAACCAAAAACCTAATCCAATTAAAAAATGGGCAGAGGACCTGAATAGACACTTCTCCCTTGAAGACATACAAATGGCCAGCAGATATATGAAAAAAAAAATGCTCTTCACCAGCTATTAGGGAAATGCAAGTCAAAACTACAATGAGGTACCACCTTACACCTGTTAGAATGGCTGTTATCAACAAGACAAGTAATAGGAAGTGTTGGAGAGGTTGTGGGAAAAAGTTACTCTCATTTTCTGCTGGTAGGAATGTAAACTGGTACAGCCACTATGAAAAACAGTATGGAGGCTGCTCAAAAAATTAGGAGTAGAGTTAACATACAGCCTAGCAACCCCTCTTCTGGGTATCTACCTGAAAAAATTGAAAACATTTATTTGCAAAAATATATACTACATTTCTATGTTCACTTCAGCAATAATCACAGTGGCCAAGACATGGGGAAAACTGAAGTATCATTTAATAGACAGTTGGATAAAGAAGATATGGTACATATATAAAAAATAGAGTACTACTCAGCCATAAGAAAAGATGAAGTACATCTATTTGCAACAGCATGGGTGGATCTTGAAAATATCTTGCTAGGTGAAGTAAGTCAGAAAAAGTTAAGGACCGTATGATTTCACTCATATGTGGGATACTAAACTGAAAGCAACAAATGAACAAATAAGAAAAGCAAAAAAAACTTATAAACACAGACAACAGTATGGTGATTATCTGAGGGTAGGAGGTGGTAGAGTAGAAAAGGGTGAAAGGGTCAAATATATGATGATAGAGATTTGACTTTGGTGGGCACAGATATAGATGATGTATCGTAGAATTGTACACTTGAAACCTATAAACTCATTAACCAATGTCACTTCAATAAATTTAATTTAAAATAAATGAAAATAAAACATCAAATAGTGATCTAGGAATGAAAAAACGGTAACTAGCTTTGAGAAATATCAGTAAGTTGATGGGTTTAATAAGTGATTAAACACATCAAAACAGAGGCTAATTAGAAGACATGTAAATAGAAAGTATCAAGATTAAAGCACAGAGAGAAAAGGATGAAACATACATAACAAGGATAAGAATATATAGAATATGGTGAAATGTCCTAATTGTATGTAAACCTCAGAAGGACAGGAAAGAATAAAATTAGTAGCAATATTTGAGGACATACTGGCCTAGATTTTTCCAAAACTGACACAAGTTACCAAATTTCCAAGGAGCAATGATATGAGTGACAAATGTCTTTTCAATGGAATCAAGGAAGTCAGAAGGTGATAGATGAACATCTTTAAATTGTTGAAAGAAGCTATTCATAAAGCTAGAATTCTATAACCAGCAAAAAAAAAACCCCTCAAAAGTAAAGCAAAATAAAAATTAAAGCAAAGTAAGGACATTTTCAGACCAAAACAAAACAAAACAACCCCCCCCCACCAAAAACAAACAAACAAACCCTGAAGGAATGTATTTCCATCAGACATTCTGTAAAAGAAATAATAAAGGAAGTTGTTCAGAGAGTAGCTGTACTTCCAGATGGAAGTACAGAGATGCATAAAGGAATAAATATTTATGTAGTTCTTTCCCACATTGAATACAGTTGACCTCTGCCACCAGTAGAACATTGTGGAAATGAGGGAGTGTGACTTCTGAAACTGTCATAAAAGACAATATAGTTCCCATTTTGAATGTTCTTGGATTACATGTTTTTGTGGAAGCCAGCCGCCATGCCAGTGGGGTACTCAACCAGCACTGCATTGAGTTTACCTGCTAACATTCAGCTCTATTTACTCATCAGGAATGTGAGGAAGACACCCTGGTGGTAGTTCTTTAACCCTTATAAAGCTTTCAAATGACTGCAGTATTAGCAAGCATGTTGACTGCTACCTCATACGACACTCTGTGGCAGAAACACATAGCTAAGATGCTCTTAGATCCCTCACCCACACAAACTGTGTGAGATAGTAAGTGTTCATTGATTACATCTGCTACTCTTTGAGGTAATTTTTATGCATCTATCAATAGCTAATACATGAAAAATTTCTAAAACTGAAGTACTTTTATTTAAAAAAACACAAGCATGACAAATACAAGAAAATTAAGCTAAACACATAAGAACCAAACTGCTAAAGTCAAAGACAAAGGGAAAACATTTAAAGCAAAATGATTTTTTTACAAAGACTTTAAAAAGACATGTTACTTTCACTTGAACAAGAATTGGATAAATAGCTCTGACTTCTCAGGAGAAACAATTGGAGCCAGAGATGGCATAAAGAGATCTTCAACATGGTTCGGGAAAATAACTGCCAACCTAGAATTTTATACTAAACAAAAATATCCTTCAGTAATGAAGGTGAAACAAATACATTTACAGTCAAAGAAAAATTTAAAAAATTCACCATAAACAAATCCATGCTAAAGGACATAATCGAGGGTATTTCTTTTAGGCAGAAGAAAAAGGATCCCAGATGAAAGCTTAGAGTTGCAGAATATTATGAAAGCAAGTAAACCTGAATCAATTATGTCTGTGTAAAACAGTAATGATAATATCTTTTGGGGTTTAAAATACAAAGAGAATTAAAATACATAAACAACAATAGCACTTAAGTCAGGAAAGATGGGAGTCAGTGTTTTCATCGTCAAGGAGAAGCATAAAATACTAACATATATTAGGCATTAATAAGTTGAAAGTAAATAAGATAAACTACAGGTAAAGCACTTAAAGAAGAGTAAGAAATAAATAAATATCAAGGTGATAAAAGACAGAAAGGAGTAGCAAAACACCAAAGCAATTCAAAAGAAGAAAGAGAAATAACACAGAAAAGTTAGGACAAACAAAAAACAAATAGTAAGATTGTAAATTTAAGTTCACAAAGGGCTGAGAATTTGTCTTCACAAGAATTTGAAAGAATTAGGAAGGAAAATGTGGGAATAATTTTTCATCTTATATCAAGACTTATATAAAGTTACAGTAATTAAGACTTTTATTGCTGCAAGTATGTAGAAATAGAACAATAGGCCAGAAGAGACAGTCTGGAGATATAATATATTCATGTGTACACTTGATTTATGAAAAAGATGGTTCTGTAGAACAGTAATGAAAGGACTATCCAATTAATAATGTTTGGAAAACTGAATATCTTTATATCAAACAAATGAAGCAACTCCTACTTCTGAATTTGAAAAGTAAGCAACAACACTTCTGGAAAGTAATATATGAAAAGATCTTCTATAGTGTGGAAACATAATTCCTTTTTTAAAGATTTTATTTCTTTCTTTTTAGGGAGGAGGGAAGGGAGGTAGAAAGAGAGGGAGAGAAACATCAATGTGAGAGTGAATATAGATCAATTGCATGCACTGGGATCCATGGGTCCTGAACCTGTAACCCAGGCATGTGCCTTGGCTTTGCAGGCTGATGGCCAAACAACTGAGCAGGGCTATTGTGGGACATAATTCTTAACATAAAAAGACACTAATTCTAAAGGAAATTATGAATAAACTGAACTACATTAAAATTTAAAAGTTCTAGCCCCGGCTGGCGTAGCTCAGTGGATTGAGCGCAGGCTGGGAACCAAAGTGTCCCAGGTTCGATTCCCAGCCAGGGTACATTCCTGGGTTGCAGGCCAGAACCCCCAGCAACCGCACATTGATGTTTCTCTCTCTCTATCTCCCTCCCTTCCCTCTCTAAAAATAAATAAATTTAAAAAAATTTAAAAGTTCTGTTCATCAAAAGATACCATTAAAGGAAATCCTACCACCTGTGATAGCATGGACAGACCTGGCAAACATTATGCTAGGTGAAACAAGTCAGTCACAAAAGGACAAATTCTGCATGGTTCCTTTTATATGGGGCATCTAAAATCATCAAACATATAGAAGTAGATAATAGAATAGTGGTTACCAGGGAATTCAGGAAGGGGGATGGGGGAATTGTTGTTCAATAGATATAAAGTTACAGTTATACAAGATGAGTGTCGGATATGCTGTACAAAATAGTGCCTATAGTTAAAAATATGGTATTTTGCACTTACAACTTAGTTAGAAGGGTAAATCTCATGTTAAGTGTTCTTCCATAAAACAAAACAAACCACAAAGGCACACAAGAAAATCTTTGATAGTGATGGATGTTTATTACTTTAATGGGGTGATAATAAATAATGTGAGTGTATACATGTACAAACTCACCTAATTGTATACATTAATTATGTGCAGTTTTTGTATACCAATCATGCCCCAATAAAGCTGGGAAAAAGAGATTGAAATGGCAAGCCACAAAGAGGAAGACTGTATTTACAACACATTTAATCTATGGAGAACTCATATTCCAAATACTATATCCAAAGAACTCCTATAAATCAATGATAACCAAATAGAAAAATGGTCAAAAGACTTAGGCACTTCACAAAAGAGAATCCAACTAGCTACCAAGTATATAGAAAGAGTTCAACATCATTATTAAACAATACAAATTTAACCATGGTGTCAAGTACTGGTGTGCATGTAGAACCACTAGTACTCTCTCATATGTAGCTGGTCAGAATGCATATTAGTATATCACTTTAGAGATGATTTGGCAATCTATGCTAAAAGTAAATATATACAATCATATGACCTAGCAGTTTCATTCTGAGGTATATAGCCAACATAAATGTGCATCTGTGCAATAAAAGACATCTATAAGAACACTCATAGCAGCATTATTTGTCATTACCCCATAGCTCCCAGATTGGGAGCTATCCAACTGTCCAACAGCAATAGAAAGGACAGATAAATTATGGTATATTCATACAAGGTAATAGTTCATAGCAATTTAAAAATAATTATCTACTGCCACACTAGAAAATGGATGATATAATGTTGAATGAGTAAATGCATAAAAGCACAATTGTACTTTTATGATTTTGCTTACATACTATAAGAAGAAAAAAGTCTGAACTAATTTATGGTGAATAGAAGTTGTGAAAGTAATTCTCTTTGGGGAGGGGTAGTGTGTAGTGACTGAGGGAGACATGAGGGTAGTTTCTGAGGTGCTGGCAATTCTTTGATCTCTGTAGTGATTACATGGGTGTATTCACTTTGAGAAAATTCATTGCACCATACATTTGGGATTTGTCCATTTCTATATATATTTTCTTGTATTATTTATTTGATAATTTCATTTTTATTTTTTCATTTTCTGGAACTCCTATTAATTGGATATTAGATTTTAATTTTTTGTATTTTTATCTTTTCTCATTTTTTTTCTATTTGGGGGTGACATTTTTACAATTTTATTTTCAAAACTGTTTATTGAATAATTTAGAGCATGTTTTTAATTTTCAAGAGCTCTTTCTTGGCCTCAGGATAGTATCCTCTTTTCATGGTATATCTGCTCTTCTTCCATAGATGCAGTATCTTTTCTTATCTGGGGATATTATAGTTGCTTACTAGTATACTTTCTTCTGCTTGCTCCATAAACTTTCTTCAAAGTTACTTTTTCTGTTTTCCCCATCACCCAAGGACATTTTTTCATTGCTTATACAGAGAGAGAAAGGGAGAGATAGAAACAATGATGCAAGAGAGAAGGATCAATTGGTTGTCTCTGATATGGGAAGATCACACATGCCCTGACCAGAACAGGTATTGTATGCACAGAGACCAAGTCCCTAACTGCAACCTAGGTATGTGCCCATCCGGGAATAGAACCAGCAACTTTTTAGTAATGGGATGATGTCCACCCAACTGAGCCACATTGGCAAGGGCTGTTTTTGTTTTTTAACAACAACAAAAAAATATTTTTAGAGCCTTTTCTTAAATTTCTGGTTATTCTTGGCTCTCAAAAATTTATATTTTAAAAGTGAGGCAATTAATTAAACATTGATTGGATTGGTTATTGACTGGTGGATTTTATTGTGGAGTCTTAACATTTTATTGCAAGACCCCTAAATGTCAATCTCTATGAGTATTTTTCTTAAGTTCTTCCATTTCACTAGAGGGAGGAAGAGCACTAGTGTAATTTTAGTCTATATATGAGCATATTTTTCATTTAGATCTGTTGGGTCTCTACCCTTTGTCCTGAGGATCAGTTCCTTTGGTTTTGAGGAACATTGGCCATCTTGGTAATAGGATTAAAGGAAAGACCTATAGTCTATGAAAATATTTCTTACTCTCAGTTGATTTTTTCACCAAATGCAAAACTGACCCTTAGGATGATGTTCTTCTTTTCTGCTCTCCTGTTAGGAAATCAATGAAATGAAACGTGGTTTGGTTATGGGGTCTTCTTCAGCTTCCTTCTCTTCCCTTTATGCCAACTTAAAAAAATTTTACTGTGGAAAATATAAAAATGTAATTCATATACAAAAAGTAGACAGAATTTTATAATAGTTTCTTCTGTCTCCATCTTCCAGGGTCAACAATTATCAACTCAGGCCAATCTTATCTCTACCCTCTCCTATAACTCTGCCTCTTTATTTTTAAATGAATCTTAGACACATTATCAATTTCATCTGTAATTCTTTTGGCATATGTCTCTAAATAATAACCTCTAAAAATGTAACAATATATATATAACACCTAAATATTAACAAAACAATTCTTAATATCATTACATATCCCCAGTCTTCAATTTTCCAATTGTCTCATACAAGTCATAAATGTGTTTTTGGCTATTTGCTTGAATCAGGAGCTAATTAACTAACTTCCACATGCAGTGATTAATTGATTTAGAATCCCTTATTTTTGATAGGCTTCTCTTCCATCTCTTTTTTGTTTGGTTGAGAAAACAAGTTATTTGTCTTGTGTAGTTTCCTAAAGCTCATAGCTAAATTGCTCTGTTGAGTCATTAAATCTTTTAGATATTTAAAATTCTGCCATTGAACTGGTGACTCCTTGAGGGATAATGCTTTATTTATTATAGTACAGTTTCTGGCACATAATAGATGTTCAAGAAAGTGTCTGCTGAGTAGATATTAAATTTAAAAAAATGTCAAAGGACATTGGGGAAGATAATACTTGAAGCTTATGTTCAATTGATAGATTGCAGAAAGTAATCAACCATAATATTCTTGACCAAGTAGTATGACCACTTTAAGCTAGGTCACCCATGCCCTTTGTATCTGTATTTTTCCAGTTCTGGTTGTACTTGCTTATATTATTGGAGGCAGGGAGTCTGAACTTGAATTGAGAGATCAACAAAAAGGAGAGAGCCATGTTAGAGACTCTTGCTCTTCAAATTAATATCATGTAATTCTTTAATTATGATTGTAACAGTTGCTATTTATATAATGCCTGTGATATACTAAGCTGTCTATGACTAAAAGCATGCTTACATTTTTGAAATGCATATATGTTTGTTGTAATTTATTATGGTATGGTGTTTTCTACAATTCAGAGGTGTGAATCTGTAGTGTGAAATGTAACATATATATATATATATTTTAGGAGAAAATTTCACTGTCTTAAAATGATTTGTTTTATGACATAATGTCCATGAATTATATATTGAAAAGCAGATAAAGGTTTGTAATCAAGATGGAACATTTGTCACTATCACAACCATCATTACTTGTGCCATTTGCACTGTGTGTGCAATGGGGTTGATTACTCTCTCCAATCTGTGAACTCTATTAATTATGCATTGCATAACTCTATGAAACTCAGAGGTTAAATGCCCTCCAGCTAGTAAATTGTACACTCAGGTCTTCAAAGGAATCAGCTATTTAAAACATTAATTTAGATGCCTTATCTCCATTAACTGTCTTTCTCAAATAGAAAACATTCCAGAATCCTTTCTTAAGCTATGATTTAACTTTCTCTCCTTTGCATTTTTTCTCTTTTAATTATCTTCCTTCCTTACTTTCTGTCTTACTCTGTTTATCTGTGCTAACTTCAATGTTAAACAAAAATCACATCAAAATACAAAACAACTCTGTCCAAGTTCCCAACAATCATCTTTTTTTTATATATTAAAAAAAAATCCTATCATCTCTCTTTACTCTGTGATGTGTGTGCATGTCTGACTTCATGGGCATGAAGACCAGGAGAGGGGATGATGTTTAATGCAAAATAAAATCATTACATGTTTCTCATTCCTTAATGGTATCCCTTTTGGTATTTGCTGAAGATTTCTCCTGGTGTGTTTTATGAGGGCATTCCAGCAGAGGATATGAGAGCATATCTAATGTGCATTACATCTCATTTGCCTTTTCCTGTAGGAATCACATAGATCAACATACACAGTGAGTGAGTGATAAGAAAGCTCCCTGAACACAAAGTGAAGTTACTTCAGTGTACTTTTTATTAAAGCATGGAGAAAGTCTTGTGTATGACTACAAGTCGATATTTTCAAAAGCATACTCTAAGAGAATGAAAAATGTTTATGTTAAACAATTTTTTCAATTATAAACTCCATGTATACTTACTAAAAAAAAGTGGAACATAAAAATACACAAAAAAATTTTATCGTAGTTTCCTTGTTAATATTTTGGTATAATTCTCCTCCCCAGTTGGTTTTTGTTGTTGTTGTTGCAAGCAGTTTTTACAGTTTCTATCATATTTTTTAAGGTAAAATAATTTATGTCAAAAGTTCAATCAGTTAATAAGTTGGATTTCAGAAATGCTCCGAAGGAGAAACCAGGAGCCATACTGGTCTTTATGGGAAACCCAGTCATATTAATTGACCTCTTTGTCCAACCCCCTTGTGATAGGAATGAGAGCAGATGAATTCTTCGATGGGGATGAGGGCTTCCCCTGTTGTAAAGGCAGTTTTCAGATCAGTTATTAAATATGTACATGTGTTGAGTTGACTATGTCTTCCACAGCTGCTTGTGGCATCTTCCTTCATTGACAAGGGCTGCAAAGGCTGGAAAAACGTGCGTCTCAGAAGCAAAGGGTAGGGAGACGCCATTTACAAAGCCGGAAATGATTAAAATCTCAGGATTGAGACCATTCCCAGTCACCAAGGGCTTGCCAATAGCACAGTTCCTGCTTCTGGTGTCTACTCTGAAGAGCAAGACCATAGAGTGGACGCTTGTCTACTATTCCACTAGAAGTAGGATCTCTCCAACTACTGGCGGGGAAAGGGGGAGAGTGAGTCTCTGCAGGGGCGGGTACCAGGCAACCGCGTCAATTTGAGAGGTCAGCGGCCAGCCCAACTCAATGGCCTAGGCTCGCTAGGACAGGCGCGGGCCCTGCCGGCCTCCGTCCTCTTCCGCTTGCTCCAGGTGCACCGCGGATCCATCCGCCGCAGCGAGCGCTCACCGTAGAGCGGCGATCGGCTTTTCGGCAATACCCGGATGGAAGTGTAATGGCCGCCGTCAGGGACTCACAGGCAATGGGGACCACGACAGGTATTCCCTGTGAGCGGGGCTGCCCAGACTTGTTAGGATGCCTGGACTTCTAGAGGGCTAGCTAGGGGGCAAAGGGCGAGTTTGTGGGGCGTCAGTGTTCCCCCCCGAATCGGCTCAGGGATCCGCCTCTTGAGCTGGGAAGCTCTTGTTAAATAGTCCCGGCCATTCAGTGCTTTTGCCTAACTTGCTGCAAAGTTTTTCTAGGTAAGTCGGTCTTTTCAGTTTGGTCCCTTGCGGGTTGCTAGCGCCAACCCTAGCCAAACTTGTTTTACGTCCGGGCTTTTCCAACTCTTCCCTGACCCCACAGCCTGGGAGCTGGAGCGAGAGTGCGGCTATAGTGTGCCTCCGCGCGCCTGAGGGGCAGCGGAACCCCGGAGGAAGGGGCGGATCGGGCGCGGTGTTTGGGACAGAGCGGGGAGCGCGGCTCTCGAAGCACCCACTCGGAGGGTTCCAGGGCTGGTGGAGGCAACACGGACACCCCTCAGACCGCGCCCCTCGAACTGTAGGTTCGCAGTTCCACGGCACCCCAACTCGACGGCGTCCCCATTGTGGGTCCAGTCTATGGTCTTCGGTTGTCTTTTCTTGCAGAAATGCTCAGTTCTCTGGCGCGCGTTCCTTCTTCGGAGTTGTTCAAAAGCGCTCTTCCCTGCAAACCTCAACCACACCCCGTGGCAGATGGATTTCTTTGTAACTGGCTTTCTCACTTGTAGGGTCCATTTTGAGTCTCCTCTTAACATGGTGTCCTCATTGTCAAGTAGTCTCTTCCTAGATAGTCATGGCAGTTGAAAATATATAGGGTGAGTGTATATGAGGTAAAATGTGTACCTCCTCAGTAGACCAACGAAACAGATATGGTAGTTTTGAGGTTCAAAATGCTAAAGTTAAAGGTTCAGTTTCTTTATAGGTTTACATTTGGAGGCGTCTAGTGTTTGAGGTAGCAAAAACATTGGTTGGGTATGTTTGGCTATCACAAGTTTAAAAATTCCTAAAAAAAAATAAAACCAATGTTTAAGGAATTCTTAAGAATGTTGAAGTTTTTATGATTGCCCCAATGATGAAACATGAAGACACCAAACTGTACGTTAGGGTAGGAATTTCATGAACTCGAATAGCTGTGTGTTAGGCCCAGTTTAAATTGTCGATTGGGTTTAATGCAGCAAGAGATCTGATTTGAATGTACTATGAAGTTAATATCCTCCGGTTGAATAGATAGAAACCATTAAAATTGGGTGAAACGCGTTAACATTTTTTCAGAGTTTAATTGCTAATCAGTACAAGTGGGTTATTCTGAAACTCTTAAAGACGTTGCATTTTGCTAACATTTTTAGGATGTTGGTATTTCATAGGGTAGGTAAGATAGTAGACCGTGCTAATTTTTGTTAAAATTCTCATAAATAATAGCTCCTTACCTAGAAAATTGTTAAAAGCAGAAGGCAGTATAAAATATAGGTGTCTAACAACCTGTTTTGCACTTTCACATTTTTTCTTATTGTTGCCATCAGAGTGAATATAAATACCAGTTCAAAGCACTTTATATCTGGTTTTATGGGAGAATTAAAGGGCAGCAACAACAAGAATACCTACTGTACACATTGATAATGGATGAGCTTTTTAATTGCTCAAGGTTTTTATCATTATAACACTTCAGATCCTGTCCTTTCTGGTAATAGTATACTGTGATCCCCAAAGTTTTTATATCTTGAAACATACCAGAAGGAATATATTTTAGTATAAATATATAGTTTGTCTTTAATATATACTTTACACATGCCCTTTAATGTACTTTATTGCTTACTTTTCTGTTTGGAATTGTTATTGAAACATTGTGTGCTGTACATCACTTAATACATCTTTTTTTAAATGATAAAAGATTTGAATCTTGCCCAGTTTCTTTTAGGTTACTCGACTAAAGTTTTTTACAGAGCACTGTACACAGAAGAAAAAATGATAATAAAGTTGAAATTTTTATTAATTATCTGATCCAAGGTGTGAAGGCTATGACTATCTCACTTCTGTATGGGGTATTGGCTTCATGTGGTGAGCAATTTTCATGGGATGTTAGCTATCAGAGATGAGTATTAAGAGGGTAGGATACCCTCCATTGTGTAAGGATACCATTGTGGTAGGATAGCTGTGTTGGAATTAGATCCAGATTCTAGTTCTAGCTTTGTGAATTTGGGCAAGACTCATTTTCCCTGTCTTGTGATAAATGAAGAAATTGAATTACGTTGATTCTAAGTTCCCTTCTAAGCTTTGAATTTTCTAACCTTGGTAAATTCATGACTTTGTCACTGGGTATCAATGATAGATTATTTGCCTAAGTGCAGAGAAGTATTTTTTCTTAATATGAAGCGTAACTGAATTGAGAGTATAAAAATATTGTACTAGTAGTTTTTGCCATCAAAGTTTTAAAATCTTGGTCTTCATTTCCAGATATCATCTCTTTTGATCACTGTTCCTGATTGTGGCTTTGTGCAAGCATTAAATTGTGTGCCTTTTGTTCCTTGAAAAAAGAGGTATGGTAAAGATTGAAGTATTGTCTTATATAGTCTATTAAGTAGTTAGTATGTTTTAACCTTGGACAAAATAAAATAGTTGTGTATATGTGAGTTTTCATAAGTTATAGTTTTATTTTTGGCTTAAAATAAAATACACATAGTTTTTCATTACAATATAAACAGAAAAAGTAGTTTTTGGTTTTATTGTTTAACATTTCATTAGAGATCTAAAGATGATTTTAACTATATTATCCTTCTAAATATAAAGATGGCATTAAGGACTTTTGGGTAATAAACAATGGAGATAAATATGGCAGGAAGATGTTTTGAAGCTATATGAATGGCCAGAGGAATGTTTGTGTTTTTCTGTAGTAAGGACAAAGTAATGCACCTGAAGAAAAATTGTGTAGTGTGATTAATGGCATCTACATTGTGCAAAGGGACTTAGGAATCACTATAGATTTGTGACTGATTTCCTGGAGACAATCATCTGAATATCTCAGTGTGGACAAAAAGAAGGGGGAAAAATCAGCCAACAAATACATGGTATTCTAAGGAAAGCTTTGCAAACTCAGTGGAAAATATTGTACCCTTGTTAAAAAAAGAGAAAAAAAGACCTGAAACAAAAGTGTTTTTAAACACAAGTCTCTTGCTTCTTGCTATTTGTTCCTGTGATACCACAGTATCATAATTTCCCTCACCAAGTGAAATAAATATACACAGAAGTATAACCCTAGATTAGGACTAAGAATATGTATGTAACTCCTAAAAATAGCTGAAATAGACAATATCAACTTAAATTACTACTTTATTTCCATGAACTTTACTAGTAGATGGCTTTTTTCCAGAGGCATTTCTACAACGGCATGCATTTTTAATTTTATTAGAAGTTGATGTCTAACAACTATCGTGTAGAAAGCAACAAAGCTGAATTGAGATACCAGGTTTTCATCTATATTCATTTACCTGCATAATTTCTTCCCATATGACGTTTGTTTGATCTTTTACTTCATGCGATTCATACCGGTACTATGTTCATCTGGAATAGAGAAATGCTGAGTGCTAAAAATTTTCTTTACTGTGTTTGGTCTAACTATTCAAAAAGTATTATGTTGAAGAATGGAAACTTCAAATACAATGGACTAAATAAGAGGCTGTTCTGTGATGACTGACCAGAATGATTTGGATAATTCTATCTAAAAAAAACAGCCCTGGCTGGTGTTGCTCAGTGGATTGAGTGCGGGCTGTGAACCAAAGTGTCACAGGTTCGATTTCCAGTCAGGGTACATGCCTGGGTTGCAGGCCATGACCCCCAGGAACCGCACATTGATGTTTCTGTCTCTCTCTTTCTCCCTCCCTTCCCTCTCTAAAAATAAGTAAAATCTTTAGAAAAAATAGTACTTAAAAAAAACAAGCAAAGTCTGACTAAAAATTTAAAGTTGTAATAGGTATGACTTCATGAAACAAGTGTCCCAATATTAGAATAAAGGTGCATGACTTGAAGCTTAAGAAAATTAGGTGGGCTTCAAATAGGTCTCACTTCAAGAAGTAGAAATAGCAATAGCTGAAAACAAATGCTGGCTTTTAAAAAGTCAAATTATTTATTTATCTGTCTGTCTGTCTGTCCCCACCTGAGGACATACTCAATGACTTTAGAGAGAGGGGAAGGGAAGAAGAGAGAGAGAGGGAGAGAAACATCCATGAGAGAGAGAGAAACATTGATCTGTTACGTCTCGTATGCACCCTGACTGGGTACTGAATCTGCAACCTAGACCTGCGTCCCGACCAGGAATCAAACCTGTTACCTTGCAGTTCACAGGACAATGCTCCAACCAACCGATCCATATCAACCAGGGTAAAAAGTCATGTAATTTTATTTTTATTTTTTTTTATTTTAATTGTTGTTCAAGTACAGTTTTCTGCCTTTTACTCCCATCCCTTCGCAGCCCTCCCCATTAATTTTAAAATGTGATAGAATCATCACCGTTAAAATTGGGTTATTGGAGGTTGTGTCTGGTAGAAAATCTATCTATAATTTTTGTTACCTCAGTATATGTTCATTTTGGGATACCATTCCTCTTCTATTGTGAGTAGTTGCTGGGCTATCAGTTTTATAGTTTTAAAACCCAGGCCTGGTCATCCCTGTTGCCACAATGATTGCCTGTTACTCAAGCAGACACAATCGGAATCCTTTGAAATTGATGTATGAATGCAGAAAGAAAGATGCTCTCTTCTTTCTAAAGTTAATTTGGGAGGGTGCTAGTGACATTCTTTCTCCCATGAATGAGAACCTCATCTGTCGTAGGAAAAAGTGAAGCCATATAGAAATGAGAGATGGATGGAGATAGAGTGCCAGTTTCACTCAGGGCCTATGGTATGAGATATCAGTGTTTATCTTTTAATTTTGTCTCCTACCCTGGTGTCCTTCCCAGTCCTTTGGGCCAAAATTCTGTATATAAAGTAGTTTGAATTTGATTACAGCAGAACAAATTTAAGACCTATAACTTCAAGTTAATCATTCACATTCATCAAAAATGTGCTCTTTTCCTCCACCTTATAAAAGATGCCCTTTATTCATTCACCATTCATGCATGCATGTAGTCCTGTGTTCCACCTTACATTTATTGTCTACCATGTACAAGTACATGCAACTGCCTGGTTAGTCATGGATTATGCATACTAGGCTGAGTGGATGGTGGACTTTCTCTGATATAACCCTGTTTTTGTATACTTAAGTTACACAGATAATAAGCATGTGTTGAGAATACTCAGTGCTGTGCTTAGCATTTTAGTAATATGTAAGAATAAGAGTTCTTGACGTTCAGAGTGCTTATAGTTTAATTAAGGTATCCAGATCAATGTATGTGAAATGCAACATAAACAGCTAAAACAGATAAGTGAATGCATACTTGTATAGTATGGGTTTTAAGTTTGAGTTCTGATAGGAAGGAAATTAGTTAGGGCTGGCCCAGTCTAGGAAGGTTTCTTAAAGAAGGTGTAACTTCAAATGGATTTTGACTTAACAAGGCAGGTTTTGATAGGCACAGAGAACAAAGGATAGAGTTGAAAATGACTAAGTCCAGCGGTCAATTCTCAGTCCTCATCCTTCTTGACAGGGTTGATCAATCCCTGACCTGGGAACACTTCCTTCACTTTGCTTTCAGGATACCAGTTTCCTGATTCACCTTCAGTCTCACTGGTCGTTCCTTTCAGTTTTGCAAGCTGGCTCTTTCTCATTTTCCCTCTAAATGTTACAGTACAGGCTCAAGCCTTAGACTTCTCTGTTTACTTACCTCTTGGATCATTTAGTTCTATATACTAAATACATACACACAAAAATGTACACACATAAGTGACTCCCCAAATTTTATCTTACACCCAGACCTCTATATTTTATATTGCGCTACACATTCTACATTTCCACTTGATTGTCAACTAGATATTCCAAATCCTGTGTGGCTGAACTCAACTCTTGATATACTTGGCAAACCTACTGTTCCTATACAGGCTTTCCTAGCTTCATAGTAAATGGCACCTTATTTATTCTAGTTGTTGAGGTCAGAACTTTCAGAAGTATACTTGACATGTTTCTTTCTCTAATATGCCAAATTTTAGTCTGTCAGAAAATTCCATGGGCTCTGTCTTCAAAATATATACAATGTCAGACCATGCCTCATTGTCTCCACTAAGACACCATCATCTCTTCTTACCTGTGTAATTGCAGTGTAGTAATCTCCAAACTAGCCTCCTTCCTTCCACTCTTACCTTCCTCCCAAAAACTCTGTTCTTAACACAACTAAAGTGATCTCTTTAAAAATGTAATTCACCTCATGCTACTTCTCTACCCAGAATGCTCCAGGAGATTCCCATCTTGTTTATCATAAAACCAAAGTCCTTATAGTGTCCAGCAAACCTTGTTTCAGTCCCCATGTTACTTTGACCTCATGTGTTATTTTCCTTGCGGTGCTTTCTGTTCCAGTCATACTGAACTTGCTACCCTCCGAACATGTTAGGCAGAGTGTACACTCAGGCTGTTAGCACTTATTTCGTTTCTTGGGATGATGTCTCCTTCACTTCTTTAAGATCTTGGCTCAAATACAACCTTTTCAAGTGAGTTCTCCCTGACTTAATATTTAAAATTGCAACCTTATGGTTCTGCCTGTTTTTCCCTGCTTTCGATTTTTCCACAGCACAGGTCACTTTTGAATATGTTATATAATTTACTTAGTTTATTATTTAAGTAACCAGTAAAATACTAGCTTCAGGAGGGAGGGATTTTTATCTGTTTTGTTCATTGCTGTGTTCCCAGTGCTTAGAACAAAGATTGGCACAGATTTGCTGCTAGCTGCAAGCCTGCTGCTATGCTAGGCACTGGAGACACAGCAAAGAATGTGACAGATGTGGTTTTTATACTTATGCAGCTTTTATTTTGGGGGTAGAGACAGATAGAAAATAAATCGTCAAATAAAATATTGCCAGAGCCCTGGCTGGTGTGGCTCAGTGGATTGAGCGCAGTCTGTGAACTAAAGTGTTGCCAGTTCTATTCCCAGTCAAGGCACATGCCTGGGTTGCAGGCCAGGTCCCTAGTGGGGGCCACATGGGAGGCAACCACACATTGATGTTTCTTTCCCTCTCTTTCTCCTTCCCTTCCCCTCTCTCCAAAAATAAATAAATACAATCTTTTGAAAAAAGATTATTTCACAAAAATTTTTAAAAATTTTCCCAGAGAAAAAAGCATTACAAAAGAAAATACAAGTGACTAAAATAGAGAACAATTTTTTCTGTTTGAGGAAGGGCTGGTTTACAGGTTGGAGAAAGCCTTTCTGAGGTGGTAACATTTGGACTGAGACCTAAAAGATGAGAAGGATCTAGCTTTATAAAGAATATTTCAAGCAGGGAACAGCAGGTGCAAACGCTTGAGATGGAGAGTATTTGAGGAACTGAGAGACTATTTTTGGTAGCTTTCTGCAGTATTTTTACAGGTGGGGAGAGTGGTCTAAGATGAAATTGAAGAGAAAGGTCCAGGATTAGATGTCACTGGTCCTTGCAGGCCTTGACAGAGAGATTACATTTAATTTGAAGTGCCTTGGGAAGCCGCTAAGGAGTTTTAAGCTGGGGAAATTGATCAATTTATATTAATATCACTTTTACTTTTGTGTGGAGGATGGCGTCAGAGGAGGATGGTGGGCAAAAGGAAGGCATGGAATGCCAGTTAGTAAGAGTATTGTTTCAATCCAAGTTAGAGATGACAGTGGGCTAAAATGATTAGTGGAGATGGAGAGAAGAATTCAAGATGTGTTTTGGAGATAAAATTGACAGGACTTGCTTATGGATTAACATAGAAAATAAGGAAAAGGGAAATCAAGAATGGTTGCTTGATTTCTGGGTTTGGTAACTGAATGGGCTGTGGTGCCATATACTAAGATGGGGAAGCCTGAAGAGTAGAATTTGTTTTCTATTCATAGACAGAGGGTTTTTATAGAGTCAGAGAAAAATTAAACAGAAAGCTGAGAGGAAGTGCATTACATGTTCTCCTAACCAAGGAGCAGTAAATCTTTTGAAGCTCCCCACCCCGTGCACGTGTTCAAAAATCTCAAGTAAATTCTGCCTCTTTTCCTAAATCACTGTCACAGCAAAATGACAGAGGAAGAAAGGAATGAGAGATGAAGGTAATCTTTCTCCTTCTTATTCTGAATCCAGTAGTCTTTATTTCACTTTGGACAGATTATTTCTGATTTTTCTACTAATGCCTGCACAATAAAAATGTGTTTTTTCTAACTGTGTCTGTGTATTTTAAGTCAGACTGCATTTCAGCAAGAAGAGTTTATATGATCTGTGGCATTTGCTATAAAGTGATTTAATCTGAAATCACAGGAAGTCAGATACTTGAGTTGGAAATAAAATAATAAATGAATTAAGAATGTGTTAGGTCCCTGTGTGTCCAGTCTTGTTGATTTTTGTGAGGGATAAATGAGAAATATGATACAGAACTTGTCTTTAGGAGGCTTATCAATTATCTTGGGAGGTAAAACTTTAAAAAATGAAATGATGTAACTATAAAACAGTTTGTAATAAAGTGGTGAGCAATGCCTATCCTTTAAGTGAATATTCTAGAAGGGAGAGATTAGTGTGTTTTAAAGGTTTCATAACCTTGTAGGAGGTAGAGTTAGAGAGGAAGTTTGACCAGTATTAAAGCAAGATAGAGAGAAGGGGTGACAGACCCAGCAAAAGGATACAGTATGAACAAAGGTAAACAGGTATGTGTGTTGGGGGGGAGCAGAAAGCATCTTATATATTGAGCACTTTACACACACACACACACACACACACACACACACACACACACTGAGCAAAGTTTCAGAGTAATAAGAAATAGGATTCATCTGAACCAGGAACAGTTTTTGTATTTTAATTTTTAATTTTCTTTCATAATTCATACTCCTTCATAATTGAACTTTTTCATAATTGTATACCAGTGTTGTCCACCTGCCTGAATGTTATGTGTCTCACATGTACTCTAGCATTTTCAACATTTGTAGATCTGTGCTTAGTTATATTTGCATAATTGGCACTTCCTTTCTCTCTGCTGTGTTTAAGTTGCTCATTAGGCCACAGTGATTTGAAGGGAGCTGGCTTTCATTGTATACATAAATTCTACAAAATCCATTTTATTTGTCTAAAGTACGATAGGCATTATTCTCTAAGGTTAACTTTGAAAAAACTTAAAACAGCTACAAAAAGAAAAAACACCCCAAATCTTTATTCCATGTCATGAAAACATAATAGTTTTCTTGAGGGCACTAAAATAGGTTCTGCTTTGAAATAAGAATTTTAGGGTTTTTTTGTGTGTTTTAGATTTCTTTTAGGCAGAACCTCATATTTTTCAGTAAGGCCTTCTTTCTGCATGCTGCTTTTGTTTTATATCCATTTATATATTTGTGTGACCATTTTTCATTCAAATATCTGCAGAAAATTTGATGATTCAAGGAGTGTAATAGTTATAAAAATAATGACTAATTATATTAGTTTTCTTATCTGTGTATTGTGACTCGTTCAGTTACAGAGCTACATGCTGAGTCACAAATAGGGATAAGCTAAAATTAGAGGGTTTTAGTTCTTTGTTTAATATTTAAGCAACTAGAATGTAATGAATAGCACATACATTTGTTTTTGTACTGTTTCACTAAAAGACTATGGAGTATCTTTGCTTTTTAATCTGTTGTAGAAAGCAAACAAAACTCTAGGAAGGATACTTCTTAATTTATTTTTTCAAGTCTTAGCCTTGGCATTTTACTTTGGGAATTGTCTTTTTAAAATTTTTTGGTATCTACTGTACAATTCCTAACCCATGCTAACACTGTCTGTTCTCTGGATCCTCTCTTTTTATTTGGATTGTCACTTAGTCCTCTTAAGGTTTTTGCTCATTCTCTACTGTATCTTCCTTGCTTTTTAGTACCATTCTAATATTTCTAAAATAGTGATTTTATAATTTCTCTCTGCCTGAGAAGTAACAGTCATTCCTGGTTACCTTTTATTTCCATTTCAGATCTGTTCTTTACCCTTTTCTCATTTAAATCTTTGTTATACATTGTCTTTTTGATCTAGATCCTCCGGTGGCATAAGAGAAAAATGTTTTTCTTCCAGTGTTTCTTTATTCTGTTTTTTTGGTCTAGATAGCTTTTGCTCCTTTCTTAAGTGTTTAAATCCCACTATTCTTTAAAGGATCATCTACTTTTTAAGATAGGCATTTCATCTATCAACCTAATGTCTTAGTTAAGAGCCTTTGGTTATAAGTAATAGAACTAGCTTTAGCTAATTTAAGATAGTGTAAGCTGAAAAGGGGTAACTATTTTAAGGATACAGGATTTTCTAGAATTTAGGAGCAGGAATAGACAGGCAAGCCTCAGTAAAGATTTGCGGTATGACATTACCCTCTTGGTTTCGGTCAGGGTACCTAGAAGAGCTGATGATCCTCTTTCTATTATTGTTTATGTTTTTGTTATGTCATGGTGTCATTCCTTTAAAAAACTTACCGTTTTCAATAGTTGGAGGAAATCTTTCTATAGATTTGTCTTTGTTTGTATAAACATACAGGACCTTTCCTCCTGATATAAAAATAAGGATCTTTCCTCCTAATTTAAAAACTGCCTTGCCTTAATTGACAAGTTCTTTTTTTAAAACACAAAAAAATTCACAATAAATCTTTATAAGTCAATTCAATACATATACCTCTTTATAATGTTTTCATGTGGCTGTTCTGTAATTTAATCACTTTCCTATTCATGGACATTTTAGTCATACTGATATATCTATATATCTCTCTCTATATGTGGTGCTTTTATTTGTAGAGTAGAATGTAAAAAGTGACTATGGGAGAGTCTTAGAAAATGTAAAGGAAATTGATTATTTTCAAGGAAAATATAAATTGCCAAAAGTGACTCAAGCAAATTAAAGAGCTTGGGAAGCACTTGCAAAATTGTAAGGCTTAAAATCCACAAGAGTACCAGGCCCATATGGTTTTGTTGGTGTAGTATATGAAGTTTTTCATGATTATATTTTATTGATTATGGTATTATAGTTGTCCCAATTTTTCCCCCTTTGCCCCCTCCACCTAGCACTTCCCACACCTTCAAGTGATCCCCATACCTTCAAGTGATCCCTACACCATTGTTCATGTCCATAGGCTATGGTATAAGTTCTTTGGCTCCTCCATTTCTTAGACTGTACTTTACATCCCCATGGCTATTCTGTAATTACCTATTTGTACTTAAACCCCTCATCTCTTCATCCATTCCCCCAAACCCTCTCCCATCTGGCAACCATCAAAACACTATCCATATCCATGATTCTGTCTGTTACTCTTGTTTGCTTTGTTTTTTTATTTGGTTGTTGATATGTATTTATTGCCGTTTTATTGTTCATAGTTATGAGCTTTTTTTCTTAAATAAATCCTTTTAACATTTCATGTAATAATGGTTTGGTGATGATGAACTCCTTTAGTTCTCTCTTGTCTGAGAAGCTCTTTATCTGCCCTTTAATCTAAATGATAGCTTTGCTGGGTAGAGCACTGTTAGCTGTAGGTCCCTGCTTTTCTTGACTGAATATTTCTTGCCAATTCTGTCCAGCCTGCAAAGTTTCTTTTGAGAGATCAACTGAGTCTTATGGGAACTCCCCTCTCCCCTGTAGGTAACTAACTTCTATTGCTGATTCTAAGATTCTTTCTTTATCTTTAACATTTTGCATTTTAGACAAGATTGAGTGCATTTGGGATAGTGTGGCTGAAGACTAAAAGCCTGCAGCACCCGGTATTCCCAGGCAGTCTCCCATCGAAGTACTAACCAGGCCTGACCCTGCCCAGCTTCCGAGATCAGACGAGATTGGGCGTGTTATGGTAGTATGACCGTAGACTAACCTTTGGCATTTTAATTATGATGTGTCTTGGAGTGGGTCTCTTTGCATCCATCTTGTTTGGGACTCTGTGCTTCCTGGACTTGGAAGTCTATTTCCTTTACCAAATTAGGGAAGTTTCTCCATTATTTTTTTAATAGGTTTTCAATTTCTTGCTCCTTCTGGCACCCTTATGATGTGAATGTTGGAACACTTTAAGTTGTGCCAGAGGCTCCTTACACTGTCCTCATTCTTTGTATTCTTTTTCCTTCTTGTTCTGATTGATTGGTTTTGCTTTCTTACGTTCCACATCATTGACATGATTCTGGGTTTCATCTACTCTACTGTTGTTTCCCTGAATTGTTCTTTATTTCAATTAGTGTGTTCATCATTTCTGACTGGATCTTTTTTATGTTGTTGAGGTCCTCACTAAGTTCCTTGAGCATCCTTATAACCAGTGTTTTCAACTCTACATCTGATTTCTTATCTCCATTTTGTTTAGTTCTTTTTCTGGAATTTTGATCTTTTCCATCATTTGGGCCATGTTTCTTTGTCTGCTTATTTTGACAGCTTCCGCTTTTTGTTTCTGTGTATTAGGTAGAGCTGCTATGGCTCCTTGTCTTGGTAGTGTGGTCTAATGTAGTAGTTGCCCTGTAGGGTTCAGTAGCATAGCCTCCCCTATCACCCAAGCTGGGTACTCGAGGGTACCCCTCGTGTGGGCTGAGTACACGAGGGGTACTTGTAGTTGAGCCTTGATTGCTGTTAGCAGGTCAGTGGGGGATTTACCCCAGCCAATCAGCGACAAGTACTGGCTGTGACCACTGACCACCAACCTTCCCGCTCCATGGAAGATCAGCTGTACAGGAACAGGGTCATAGTGCTCCCATTTGGTCTGTACCTCTCCACTGGGCATGCGGGCTCTGGGGTTGCCCGGTGGTGGTGACCAAGATTAGCCTCTACCTGTGTTCTGCCTGGGGCCACCCTTCATGAGGTATAAAGCAATCTAAGATGGCTGCTACTTGTGCTGGCTTGGAGATTCCCAGGAAAAGCCAAACTGTGAATCAAGGTTGGCTGTTCCTAGTGCCCGGCCTTGGGCCACTTAGCAAGAGGTATGGGAAGCTGGGAGCAAGAGGTACTTACTGAGACTGGCTATTACTTGTTGGGTAGGATTTGGGAAGTTGTGAAGCATGAACTAAGACTAGCCGTTCATATGGAAAAGTCATGGTTTAACAGTTTGGATGGGCCCATAAATCAGGTGTGATGGGGTCTCAGGGTATCTCCAGGGCAGGGAAAACAGTGTTTGCTAGGTTGATGGAGTCTCAGACATTGCCCCCATCTGCTGGCTCTGTGGCTCTGTGAGAGGAGGGTTCAGAAAAGATACAGTGGCCTCTGCCCACCTTTCTTCCTGGAAGAAAGCTGTCCCCCAGCTCCTGTGTTGATGCCAGACACTTCAGTTTCTCCTTGTATGCCACTGGTGCTTTTCAAGCTACTGCCCTGGTGCTGGAGCTCAGAGGGAGTGAATCTGAGTAAGTTTGTGTGTGGATTCTTTAAGGGGAACTGCTTGGGACTCCAGAAGTTTCTTCCACCAACTCAATCCCCACTGGTTTTTGCAGCCAGAAGTTATGGGAATTTATCTTCCTGGCACTGAAACCCTGGCCTTAGGGGGGCCCGGAACTTCTCACACCTGAGATATCTCTTCTAAATTTGTACTCACCACACATGGGTGTGGGACCAGCCAGTTCCGTGTCTCTGCCCTGCTTACCAGTCTGGTTGGATGTGGTTTCTTGAATTCCTTAGTTTCAGACTTCCATTCAACTCAATTTCTGATGGTTCTGAGTGATAGTTTTTCTATATTTTAGTTGTAATTTTGATGTGGTTGTGTGCACAGCAGAACCATGTTTACCTCTGCCGACATCTTGACAGAAACTGGAAAGTCAGTATAGTGTATGCTGTTTTAAGGTGCGGACAGTTCTCTTGTTTAGTGAACTTTACAGAGCAGATGAAGTAGAAAAATTTACAGCAAGCATTGGGAAAAAAAATTCTAAATAAATTTTTGTCTGATCAAAACTAGAACTTTATTAAGCAATGATATGCTTAATGTAAAAATAGTTCAACATTATACTTGCTATTCGTTTGTGTAGTATATAGAAAAAATAGATCGATGTTATAATTTTTACTCTTTTTTATTCTTTTAACAGTGAACCAAGATAATAAGGCATATTATTTATTTTCTCTATAAAATACATGTAACTTTTTTGTATAAAACACTCCATAGCTGCTATTCTGCGGTGCCAATTCCCTTACCTTTTATGTAACATCATGGCTCACAAATTAATTGTGAAATAAACAACAAAAAGTCACCTGTAGCATGAATTTATAAGGCATGAGCGACATCTAGTAGCATAATTCTTCATTCTCTGCATATTATGTTTGCCACTAACTTTGTAATCAACTTTTCTACAGTGGCGTGGTTGGACACCTGTGTTTTTATATGAGGAGTACAGGACTGAGTAATCTATTTTATTTTGATTGCTTTTCTACCTTTAGTATAGAAAAACAATCAAAACATTCATCAATTTTGTTTTAGCTCAAGTTTACTACTTTAAGTTGGTTTAGGAAAAACTCAGTTTACACAGAAGTCACTTGCTTTGTTTGAGAATTTCAAAATTTTCATGGTTTCATGGTGTTTTTGATAAAGTTTCATAATAGTGCGGTTAGAGGCAACAAGGTTATCATTCTTGTTACATCCAAATGTAATCTGTTTGCTTATGCTATGATAAGGAAATACAGTATGCCATTGTGGAGGCCATAGATATCCAGGGACAACATTTTAAGAAATACTGACCTAAGGACAACCAGTTATCTATCGCTAAACATTTTTATGTGTATATGATTGACTTTTTTTTTTTAAGATTTTATTTATTTTTAGAGAGGGAAGGGAGGGAGATAGAGAGAGAGAGAAACATCAATGTGCGGTTGCTGGGGGCCGTGGCCTGCAACCCAGGCATGTGCCCTGACTGGGAATCAAACCTGCGACACTTTGGTTTACAGCCCGCACTCAATCCACTGAGCTACACCAGCCAGGGCTGTATGATTGACTTTTAACTGTGAGTTTGTGTGGGCCCTTGTGTCTGTTTGCTTATCTATCTCTTCTGTATTTACATTGATAGTTGTAGCCTGATACATAAAAGCCTTGATATATCTATTGTTTGTTTTCTGGTTTTTCACTCACTGCATCTTGGATATCTTTCTATTAATAAATGTGTTTATAATATATTGTAAAAGTTAAGTAATACTCCATTGAATGAAAATACCGTAATTTATTTTTGGTGGATATTTAGTTATTTTCAATTTTGTCCTTTTTGTAAACAGGGCTGTAGTGAACATCTCTGATTGTTACCTTTAGTTTCCCACTGTCTCACCTGTGTCTGGTATCCCCTATTTCAGATATTCTGTTTTACTCTCTGCAGACAATAAACCTCCAGACTTCTACTGTGGTGGGGGAACAGCAGTTACCTGGCATTGAATAGGGAGGACTCTTAGCATCTAACCAGAACTGAAGTAGCTTTCTCCAAATTTCTCTTTATTTTAGCTCCCTCCTCCTTTTCCATTTTAGAGTTATATGATGCTGCCAGTTCCAAATCCTTTTGAAGATAAAATAGTGTAAAATGGGTTAGCTCTTAGCTTTACCCACTGTCTGCCTGGGATGTTTTCTTGGGTCTGCAGAGTTCTTTACTAATTTATCTGCTTTCCAGTATCTACAATTTTGTTGCTATTGTCATCTCTTCTGTTTTCCATTGTTAATTTTTCTTTAAGGGCTTCTTTTAATAATCATGTGGCAAATGTTCTCTTTCTCCAGTGTTTTCTGGTTTCTTAACTGTGTTAAGAAAATACTTACATTTATTTCTGTTTTGTAGATGTTGACAGATAATTCTTCTCATTGTTTTTAGTTGCTTTTTTATTGAAATTTGATTTTACTAAAGTATTTACTTAAAACTTTTTTTCAGAAGGAGTACATAGGTAGTATATTCTCTGAATCTTGCACATCTAAACTTGTATCTTTCCCTCACATATGAGAATTTACCTGGGTGAAGGGTTAATTCTTTTCTCTCAGAACTCTATATATGTTATTTCATTGTCTCTAGTGTATAGAATTGTCTGTAAAATGTTTGATTAATATTGCTGTCTGATTAAAGTTGACATTTCTGATGAAAATTTGAACATCTTTTTAGGTAACTGTTCCTTTCCACCTTATTTTTTGAAATAATATTTCATTTTTATCTTTTAAACCAGAACATGTTAGTAGGATAAGTTGTAGTTAATGAATTTCATATTCTCCCCCCACTAATAATGTTGCCAGGTATTTGGAGAGCCTTTCATTTTGAAAATTCAGGTCTTAAAAAACAAAACAAAACAAAAACTCAATATAATTTTCTTTTTTTTTTCCAAAATCATATTTTTCGCCCATCTACTTTGTTCTCTCTTTCATGTCAGTGTATTCTTTTTTTTAAAAAATGAGATTGCCAATTTTCAATTGATTTTTTTTTAACATTTTCTGCTTGTTCCTGCAGTAACTTTCATTGTAGTTACTGTTTTCCACTAGTAGATGGGAGAATAGAAGATAGGTTTTGTTAAGTGTTCAGCTTATTTGCCTTATTTTGAGACATGACATCCAGTGATGTTTCTGCCTACTTACCTTTTTTGCTTTATAGGCATTGGTAGTTGAGATGAATTCTTAGAGGATACTTTTTTTCTTTCTTTCCTTTTTTTTCTCTTTTTTTTAGTTAAATGGAGGGCAGAGGAAAGTTGTAATAATTTTCTAATAGCTTAGAAATAATTATTTACTTCTATGGAAAAGGACAGACATCTTAAGCAAGAGATATCTAGGGATTTAGGAAGATATGTCTTTGTTCAGAAATAATTTTCTCTTCTTTCCTGATAGCAGGTGCTAGCAACCCCCAACTCTGGTTGGCTTCTGGACCCAGATCAAAGCTCTGGATTCATCATCTTCCCCCATACCTCAGCTGGAGACTTCTGTTACCCTAGGGGATTCTACAAAATCTTCTTCTCAAGCCCTTGCTTTCTCTACCAAGGTATGTTTAAGGGAGGGAATAGACAGAATTACGTTATTCATTTCCTTACTCAGGGCATAATATTAATAGATACTCATCAAATACTAGTTGAATGAATGTACCCTAATAGGCCTCCTCTTTACAAATGGTGCTTGAAAGTTGGTCAGCATTTATTTTCACTCTTCTTTCTCTGGACCATTTCCTACCAATGCCTTGTAGTATGTATAGGGAATGTTTTCTAGTTTGTAGGATTTTCTTAAGATTTTTTTTTTTTTTTGGTTTGTGTTTCAGTGGGCAATTGGGAAAGGAAGAAAGTCAAATTGCTTAAGTTCCATGTTGGTGCATGAAACTCTCCAGGTTATATTAAAGGGCCAGTCATACTTTATACAAATTGTATTATTTCAAGGCTTGATGAGATGTTGGTCAAGTCTTATGAAGAAATAATACATATTTAGAAGGCAGTAGTTTAAATAGAAGATTTAAAACCAGTAATCCTTATTGGTGGAGTAGAGATGAGACTGTAGTGAAAAAAGCATTAGCTAATAGGTTGGAAGCTTAAAATTATAGTAAATTTCTCCTGCAGTTTTTCTGAAGTGTTCCAAATATGGCAATATATTTTGTCCCCATATGTGGCAGCCCTAACATAATTTGCTACCAGGGTATCATCTTTGATTGCTTCCACGTATACTACAGGTTGAACAAAATTGAAGACAAAATAGATACTCCAAATTTAAAATTTGGGGAAAATAAAAAACCTAGAACTTCCTAAAATACACAAAATTCCCCTAATACTGTATTGTATATGCCATACATTAATTATAGAAAAATTTGGCTTTCAACATTAATTAACAGTTACCAAACTTAAATAAAAGTTGAGTGGATTTCTTAATAAGTTAGTCCCTTTCTTTCAGGTTTGTTTTGCCTGTGAGGAAAAGGCATGCACTTTATTTATTTATCTATTTTTTATCCTCACAAGGACATGTTTTTATTGCTTTTAGAGAGGAAGGGAGAGAGAAACATCGGTGTGAGAGAAAGGCATCAATCAGTTGCCTCCCATGTGCACCTGGACCAGGGATTGAACCTGTAATTTAGGTTATGTGCACTGACCAGGAATCAAACCTGCAACCTTTCGGTTACAGAATGACATTCCAACCAAGCTAAATCAGCCAGGGCAAGGGCATGCACTTTAATGGGTAAACTTTATGGCATCTGATTTGGCTGTAACATATTCTGCTTAATTATTTTCTGTTCTTTGTGTACTGAAAGGGTGAGGTTCCTGGATGGTCAACTCTGAATAAGAAATGTTTTAAAGTATATGTCCTGCCTCCACCTGTTAGATTGTAAGCCTCAAATAGGTAAGGACCAAGTTTTTTGAATCTTTCCATGACATCCACCAAAATGCCTCATATTCATAGTAGATATTTATTAGTGTTAGTTGAGTTATTTAAAATCATATTTTTAAACTGGTTGTCATACTTTGAGATATGTGTTTTCTTATAAGAAATTTTTTAAGTTGCATAGAAGTTTTGAAATGTAATTAATGATATTTAGAAATATTGTTAAAATTTGTTCTTTTTTAGCATTACACATAATTTTTGGACACATGAAATATCACTGTAAAAAGTTTTCCTTTTGCAATGAAACTCATGATATAGAATCCTCTTAATTGTATGTAATAATGGAAAAGCTTGGGTATGGACAATCCAGAATGACCAACAAATGGAGAAGAACCATTTCTAGGTGTTCTTAAAAAGTTTCATATGTTTGACCCCCACTTTCAGATTCTGGTGTGGTGAAAACTCTATACGTAATTATGATACTTATCATTGCTGAAAATGTGATCATCTTTAGGGAATCTTTTCAGTTGGTATGAATAACCACCAAAGATCATTGAATTTTTTTCTAGCCATTGATTATTTTTCTTACTTTTGAAGAAAAAGCTTTTTACATTTCACTTTAAGTAATATAGTAAAAAGTTTCCAGTAATATTTAATATTTTACTGTATTAAGTATAGTATGTAAAGAAATTCTGTAAACTGCCCTGGCTGATGTAGCTTAGTGGACTGAGTGCTGACCTATGAACCAAAGGGTCACTGGTTCCATTCCCAGTTAGGGCACATGCCTGGATTATGGGCCAGGTCCCCAGTAAGGGGCATGCATGAGGCAAGCACACACTGATGTATCTCTCTCCCTCTTTCTCCTTCTCTCTAAAAGTAAATAAAATCTTTTAAAAAAATTCTGTAAACTGCTACCTCTCTAATGAATTTATCAGGCTAGCATATATATGTGTATATATACACAGACACATACATATATATGTATGTATATATGAAGAATGTGTTTTTTAGACCCACCCCAAAATTATTAAGCTTGAGTAATATTAAAAGGGCCTTTTAATATAAAATTAATGTGATGTCTAATTATATTCCTCAAATAAAGGATTTCTAAAACAGTGAAGTTCCTAGTTATTTAGATTAACTGAAATCTGAAGCTGAGACTTTTGGGTGGACATTATAGATGAAGCTTCATGTGATTTTTCACTTTATTTCCATTAGCTTATCTAATTTTATCTATTATTCATATATATATTTAAGACTACTAAAGTAAGAAAATGTAATTCTTCTAATACATGGTTTGATATTTGACTACTGAACCTTTAGTACTCAGGTTCTAATCTCAGCAATGTACTGTCAACTTATTACTTTACTGTTTTTTATTCCTCTGAAATTTGAATCATATTTCCTCATCCGTGGTAGTTACATATAATACTGATGGTAGCTGCAGTTTATTTAGCACTTTACCAGATACTTTCACATATATTTTCTTATTTAATCTTCACAACAATTTTATAAAAATGGGTAGGGGAAATACGAATATTTTTCATTTTATAGATGAAGAACCTAAGATACAGACTGACACTTGTCAAGAATAACATAAATCAGTAAGTGTTTGAATTAATGAAGGTAAATAGTAATGGGTACATTCTAATCTGCCAAGCTTTTCTTTGTGCCATCTGTCTGAGTTCTAGAACAAAAAGCCAAATAACCAAAATGGTTAGGGAACCAGAAAGGTAGTAGGTAGATATTAGGAGTACCTCAAGGGAAGGTGCTGTTTCTTTTAATTTCTTCTGTTTTGTTCTTTTTTTTTACATGTTAGTAATGATAACTTGAGAGCAGGTAATGTCATTTTGTTGTTGTTAGATGAATGAAACTTTCATTTTATCTATAAGTTGTCCCTGATACACTAAAGAAGTAGGAAATATGGAGAGAAATTTATTGAAATTTTCCCAAGGTAATAGCTATAAAGTCAGTTTATTAAACAAGTGAGAAAGTTAAAGGTACAAGTGTGTAATTGGAATGTAAGGTTTTAGGGCTCTCTTTTTAAAATTTTAAAAATCCTGTTTAAAAACTATAGCATCAACTTAATATAAAAATCTTAGAGTTTAAGAGTGCCTTTCCAATTGTGGTTTTCTTTAGATGAGGAAGCTGAGGTGCACAGAAGTTGAAGCTTGTCCAGTGCCACAGAGCAAAGCTGGAAGTAAAGCTTGTATTCCCTGACTTCCGTGTTAGAGATATTTCTACTTCAGACTTTTGCTTCTTGGTAAGCTGTTCTTAAAATAATTAACAGGTCTTTTATTACATCTTTTATTTATGTATTTGAGCAGCATTCCTATCTTCTGTCAAAATAAGCTTAAATATGAAATTTATTGATGTTTTTGTGATAAAAATTTCAATTCTTTGTTTGGTTTTAGGTGAGTTAATGTGGGAAAAATCCTGGTATTTCGAAGATGTTTCAGCACAGTATTGTTTCCTGTTTAAATTTCCAGTAATTTCAAGAGTTTTCAGAAAAAAAGAAATCGGAATTTTTGGTTAAATCATGCCATCTGAACAGAAACAGTTATTTTTTGATGAAAAACAAGCTACTTTAAGAAAAGATTATGATATGAAAAGTGATGTAGTTGATACTATCAGATCAGTAGTTGAACCCAAAATTTCAGAAAGTGATTTTCATTATAAACTGAAAAATGTGAAAATTGATTTGCCGAAGATAAATATTCCAAATGAAGTCCTATTGAAAAATGAAGTTGACAAATACAGAAAATTATTTCAGCATAAACCACAGACTGCACGGAAATCTGTCGGTATAAAGGCTGTAAGCTGTGTAGGGGAGCGTGTGTTGTTCCATAAGTCTGAGAAGGTTGAAGAAGAGGGTATAAAAATGTCTGCAAAAATACTCAGTTTCAGCTGTTTAAAATGCCGAGATAGTACTCGATATAGCCCAAATGATTTGCAGAAACACTTTCAAATGTGGCACCATGGCGAATTACCTTCATATCCTTGTGAAATGTGCAGTTTTTCAGCAAATGACTTCCAGGCATTTAAACAACACAGACGAACCCATAGAAGCACTTTAGTAAAATGTGACATTTGTAACAATGAGAATGTATATACTTTATTAGACTTGACAAAACATTTTGTATCCACACATTGTGTAAATGGTAGTTTTCAATGTGAAAAGTGCAAATTTTCCACCCTGGATGTTGGCACATTTGTTCAGCACATTCATAGACACAATGAAATTCATTATAAAAGTGATAAATACCATCATATATATTTTACTAGAGGAGAGATTCAGAAGCACCTTCATGTTCATTCTGTTAAATTTCCCTTCACTTGTCAATATTGTAGCTATGGTGCCGCAAGGAGGGAGCACCTTGTAAGACATGTTCTAACGTTACACAAAGAACATTTATATGCAAAAGAAAAATTAGAAAAAGACAAATTTGAAAAGAAGATGGCAAAGACTTCAGTAGGACTTAAGCTAATACTGAAAAGGTACAAAATAGGTGCATCAAGGAAGACATTCTGGAAACGCAAGAAAATCCACAGTGGAAGTGACCAAATTCTAGAAAAAAACACTGAAGTAGTTAAAAAAGTGAACAAAACACAGGCTAAATCTGAAGGCCAGAGTCATCTTATTCAAGAACATTTTAATGAAAAGGATGAACGACTACGCTGTGAAAGCAATGACAAACCTGGTGAGTCAGAGTCAGAAAAGCCAACTATTCTGTCCACTGGACAGCATAATAGAGCTGAAGAGCTGTCAAATTCTGCTTCAGGTTTCTTGAAGACTGCTGTACAAGGACCTACAGTGTTAATGGTGAAAAACAATAGAATAACAGTTCCAGCTAACTACAGTGCTAAGTTTATGGGCTTCAAGATGGTGGATGGAAAACAACATATTGTAATAAAATTGTTGCCTACCAGTAAACAGAATTTATATTCATCAGGCTCACAGTCAGATGGTGCAAAGGACAGTACTGCTAATTTGAAGCTACAGACTTTGGACACCACTGGATTTCTAACAAGAGGAACAACTGACTTAAGTGACACAGTTTACATGAAAGCAACTACATTTTCATGTTCGCCTCCTATACTTCCAGGGAAAGTAACTTCAGAAAAAGAAATGGCTTTACTATCTCAGACGAGTAATACCCTTCAAACTGTGGATGATGAAAAAAGTGTATCTTCTTTTCCAACATCATCAGAATTAATTACATCATCAGTGAATTTTACCACAAAAGTTGAAACAAGAGATAATGTTGACTTACTAGGAAGTCATATTACTCATAGTTACCCTGAGGTATCAGGTACTGCCATGAAAAGTCCAGATAAAATCACCTCTGCTACCAAACCAAATGCATACAATAGTGGAGATATGCATAACTACTGCATTAATTATGTCAACTCTGAGTCACCTGTTGAATCTTCCAAACAAGGATCATTACCTTTTCATAATTATTCAAAAGTGAATAATTCTAATAAACGTTGGAGGTCTTCAGGAACAGCAACATGTGAAAGCCCTCAAAGAGAATCTTCATCAAGTAAGACAGTTGTTCAACAACCAATAAGTGCATCGGTCTTATCACTAGTGAGAAAGGAGAGCTCAAACCCAGATAGCATGTTAGCATCTATTAGCCTTTTAAATGCTAAAGATGAAACTTTAAAAGCTCAAGTTGATATAGAAGAACAGTGTGTTTTAGAAGAAGGACAAAACATTGATGGCCAGAATCTATACATTAATGAAAACCAAAATTTAGAGAGCATGACTGAAAAATCTACATGGGATGACATTTCCAGTGTTGAGTCACCTTTGATGCCTAGGATCACATCTGTGTTCTCTCTGCAGAGCAAACAGGCATCAGAATTTTTGCCACCTGAAATAAACCAGTTACTTCAAGATGTATTAAAAACAAAATCTGATGTAAAACAAGACTCTAGTAACACTCTAGATAAAGGCCTGTCAGGTCACTGTGACCAGTCTTTTCAGAAACATGAGGGAGAAGGCAAAATTATTGAATCTTCAAAAGACTTCAGAGTACAAGGCATCTTTCCAATTCCGTCTGGTAGTATGGGTATTAATGTGCCTACAAATGATCTGAATTTAAAATGTAGTGGAAAAGAAACACAAATGCTGTCAGTGTCACAAGATGTGAAAGATTTGGAGAAAACACCTAGAATTTCAGGTATTGGCACATTACTTAAGACTCAGTCAGATGCGATAATAACACAGCAACTTGTAAAAGACAAACTACGAGCCACTACGCAAAATTTAGGTTCTTTGTATATGCCGAGTCCACTTGTAAATTCAGAACCAAAAAAAGCTATATTTGTCCAGACTCCAAAAGGGTTTTTTGTACCATTGCACATTGCTAACAAGCCTGGATTACATGTTGTTTCAGGAAAACCACAGGTTAATAATAATCAAGGAGCACCTGCTTCTCTTCTTTTAAACAAGAAACCTGGGATGATTTTAACATTTAATAATGGAAAATTTGAAGGTGTTAACACTGTCAAGAGTGAGAGTTCTCAAGCTTGTGGAACTACAACAAAAGAGCCTTGCAGAACGCCTTTTTTAAAGGTAGAACCAAACAATAATTGTCTGACACCTGCACTTTGTTCCAGCATTGGCAGTTGTTTGAGCATGAAAAGTAGCTCAGAAAATACTTTGCCATTAAAAGGCCCTTACATTATTAAAACGCCATCAAGTTCTTCAGTGAAAGCTGTTCCTACTTTTAATATAGTACCTGAGCATCGGGGTGCTAAGTCGAATGTCTTGAATTCAGTAAAACAGCAAAGGGAGATTTTTCCAAAACCACCTCTTTTTACCCTCTTGCCTGATGGCAAACAAACTGTTTTTTTGAAGTGTGTGATGCCAAATAAAACTGAGCTGCTTAAGCCTAAATTGGTCCAAAATAGTACTTATTATAAAAATATACAGCCAAAGAAACCTGAGGGAACACCACAAAAAATATTGCTGAAAATCTTTAACCCTGTTTTAAATGTGACTGCTGCTAATAATCTGTCAGTAAGCAACTCTGCGTCCTCATTGCAGAAAGACAATGTGTCATCTAATCAGACTGCAGGAGGAGGGCAGAAAGAGCCAGAATCATCTAGAGATGCCTTACCCTTCTTAGACGATATGATGCCAGCAAATGAAATTGTGATAACTTCTACTGCAACATGCCCAGAATCTTCTGAGGAACCAGTACATATCACTGATGGTTCAGAGGCCAGGGTTTTGAGGTATAAAACAAATTGTACAATTGAGAGAAGTTTTAATAGAAAAAAGACTTCCAAAAAAAATATTTCAAGAATAAAAACTCATGTAAGAAGTAGAGATTCTGAAACTGCCAGTGTATCTAGAAGCAGAAACTGTAAACGAAAGTGCAGGGACAGTTACCTAGAACGTCCAAGAAAAAAAGCAACATTACATAGAAAGTGTAAAGAAAAGGTTAAACCTGAAGATGTCCACGAGTCATTTGGATTTTGTACACCTAGGCTTTCAAAAGATTCAGTCAGAACTTTGCGACTTTTCCCCTTTAGCTCCAAACAGCTTGTGACATGTCCCAGGAGAAATCAACCAGTTGTGGTGTTGAATCATCCAGATGCAGATGCACCAGAAGTAGTAAATGTAATGAAAACAATTTCCAAATTTAATGGACGTGTACTTAAGGTTTCGTTGTCAAAAAGAACTATCAATGCTTTACTGAAACCAGTTTGTTATAACCCTTCTAAAACAACTTATGGTGATTTTTCCAAGAGGCACAAAACATATAAACCTGTTTGTTCTGTGAAAGAAAGATTTGTGCTAAAATTAACACTCAAAAAGACAAGCAAAAACAATTATCAGATTGTGAAAACTACCTCCGAAAATGTTCTGAAGGCTAAATTTAACTGTTGGTTTTGTGGTAGAGTATTTGACAATCAAGATGCTTGGGCTGGTCATGGGCAGAGACATTTAATGGAAGCTACTCGTGATTGGAATATGTTAGAATAACTTACTGTAATTACCAAGGAAAAGAAAGGTAAAATGAAAGGAAACAGTGGATTTACCTTAATACAGACATTTTCTACTTCAGTAGAAATTAAACATTTAACCATTGGCTATATTCTTTAGAAGAGAAAAAGTTTTATGTGTGATGTTGGAAAATGCTATTACTGCACACATAAATTTTGAAAGAATTCATTACAACACAGATGTACCTTGATTTGATTTTTTAAAAATGTGTTCTTTGGAAGTTAGGGCTAAAGTAAATTTTGATAAAGTTCTCCCAATTTAGTTCTTCAGCGACTTACCGGCCGACAGCTCCATCCATTCCTTCTCTTTCACCAGCCTTATGAATCTGATAAATATAGTTCCTCTGAAGATGGAGAGCTCTTTCATCATGGAACTGAATGAGTTTCACATCATTTGTGAGGATATACTAAGAGAGCTTGGGTAAAGAACTTACATCTGCTAAATATAGTTCTTGTGAAGGGTATAGGTTTCTTTGAGAGTATATTTCATTCACTACAGTTAAAACTCATAATGCTCAAAAAGTTTTGACAATTTTTTTTTCTCATAAGCTGGTGTCCCTTGTCAGAGATTGTAACACCTTTTCACGGTGATTTTCTAAATGGTTAGGTCAAGCATTGCAGTACATGGGCAGCCTTGAAAGAATTAAACTCTCTTGGTCTCGGATGAAGTCCAGTGAAAGAACTTGGGACACTTCTGAATCTATTTACATTTTCCAGTGAGCCCCTTGCATAGAACTATGCTTGTTTGATTTAAATTGTCCCCCATAAACCAAATTGCCATTTTTTTCTTGGTTGCCATTTCTTTAAAAAGAGTGGAACATAGAAGCACTTCCAAGGGAATGGCTTTTTTTTTGAAAACTAAAAATTCTACAGAAATGATATTTTGAAGCAAGATTAGCAAAGTGAATCCTATTTTTGTGTGTGTTTAATTAGTGTGTGAACATCTCCACATTGGGACAAACCATTTTTGTTAGCAAGTTTTGGGTATGATGTAACCCAAAACAGATTATTTACTAATTATTGGCAGTCGAAAGTAATCATTAATAGTGGACCTCAGCAGTGGCACATAAAACTTCAGGACAGATTCCTAAGGGATGTGCCCAACAGAGGAAGAATTTTAAAATGGGTGTTTTTGTGACAGCGGCAGAATCATCGGCTTCAACTTTTCACCTTTAAGTTTGGATCGACTTTTTTTTTAATCAGTGAATAATAGAGTTCTATTGGAAAATTACACGCTATATAATTTTTTGTTACATTGTTACTACAAGTATTATGACATTTTCATTGATTGAGTGAAAACTTCAGGGCTTCTTTTCTGTATATAACAAAGAATTTAAACCTGTACATATTTTTGTACCTTTCATTGTGTAAATTTTGCACAGAAAGTTTTCGACATAAATTTTATTTTTTTTTCTATTTAGTTCTGTGCATGCACTAATAAAACTGGTTGTTTAATTTAAAAGGAATATATAAAACTTTACCCATATTATTTTCTTGGTTTTTATTTCAGAGATAGAATCTTTTGGGGGGGATAAATTCATTTTTCAGGGATTGAACACTATTGTTAGCAAGTGCCTAAAAGATGTGAAACAGTTTACATATATCAACTGTAACAGTAGGTCCCAAATGGGCCCATTCTCCAAATAGTTTTATTTTAAAGAAAGCCATACATAGATGCTTCAAGCTAATCTTGCTATGCACATTATACATGTACTGTTTTTGTGCAGTTTGTCTACTTTCTTAGTGAAGTATTTTTTGTATAAAACCTGTTAAAATTGTGTTTCTTAAATTGAGCCTGAGAATGGAGGTGATTGGAAATATACAGTATATATTAATAATGTACATGGTGTTTAAAGAATGGTAAGCATTGTTAATTTCTGTAATGAACATTTTCAATTAAATTTGAGTTTGTGTTTACACAATTTTTCTGCTGTGCTAAAATCAAATGGGAATTTTACTCTATTGGGGAATACTTAGATTTTAAAGATTTTTGATTCTAGTGAACTATGCAAATAAAGTGTGGGATTTCCCGCCCCCCCCAACCACAAGTGAAATTTGAAAATTTGTTTGACAAAGGTAACAAATAACCCATGTTATTGTGCTGTAAGGAAGCCACTAGAGAGGCTTAATGCCCTTCAGTACCCTAATAGCAATAAAATTGAAGTGCTTTGTTTTTATGGAGACCTATTGTGATGCATTGCCTTCTGTAAATAGAAAACAGAAAGAACTATCTGCCAGTATTGACAACAATATAAAATACATTTCAAATACCATATAATCTCACTTATATGTGGAATCTAATGAACAAAAAAACAGACAAAATAGAAACAGAAGCGTGGTTACATGGAACAGACATCTGTCAGAGGGGAGGAGGTTTGGGGGCACTGGCTGACAGAAGGTGAAGGGATTAAGCAAAACCCAACAACACACAGATAAAACAGACTTAACAAGACATAAGCCTGTGGTGATAGCGGGAAAGGGGGGGTGGGCAAAGGTGGGTAAATGGGGACAGAAAGAGATTGCTTTGGGTCACAGGTGCACAGTGCGGTGTACAGATGATGTTGAGTTGTACACTGGAACCTTGTTTGGTTTTGTGAACCACTGTCACCCCAATACAATTAAATACACATTTTGGATCAGTCATATCAATATGTTGAGATACATATTTTTTTGCCTTCAAGTTTTGAAAATCATTTAAAAATACCTCATGGGCCAGATACTGTAGTTAGTAGCTTTTTCTGACTTTGTCAGGTTATTCTGAAGGAGATAAACTTGTTTGGAGCTGTTTTATTGCCAGAGCAGAAAACAAAACCTATCCTCTCTTCTCTCTGTTGAAACTGAGCTGAAAATGGCTTTACAAAATGTGATATTCAGTCATTTGAGGTACTTATAAATTGATAAACTAAGTTGTATTTTTGCAATCTTCTGAGTCAGTAATTTGTTTTATTTTTTTCCCCCTGTTTGCCCATGTCCATTGAAGTGGGCCTCACTATTTGGCATTAACTTAAACAATTTTTAAAGAGTTTATTTTATCCTTCTAAGTATTCAGTAACAGATTTAAATAATTTTTTATGACAAATTTTGGACTTGTTAAGGGGTCAGCAAAGTGTTTCAGTAATGGGTCAGATAGTATAGTAAATAACTTAGGCTAGTAGGTCATTTAGTCATACTTAACTGTTATAATGAAGCAGACAACACATTAGTGAGTGACTGCCTGTGTTTTAATAACTTTTTTAATGGGCAGTGGGCCAAATTTAGTTTACCAAATAGTTTACCAACCTTTGTGTCTCAAAATTCTGCTGTTAAGGTGGAATTTTATTAAAATAAAATTTTGATACAGATTTTTGTGATGTATGCTACCTGTATAAAAGTTACAAAGTACAAAAACTAAAATGTATGTAAAGTCACCAATGTAGATGTGTGTTTAAAACTGAAGAGAATGTAAATGTAATGAAAATGGTGACTGGATAGATAGGTCATTTATATGTTAAGGGTAATGCAGCTTATGGAAGGATATTAATTTCATACAGCTAATTACTGATTTTTTTTTATTAATTTGGGACATGTCCTGTTTGTGTAAGGGTATTGGCTCTTTTTCTTCCCTGTCAATTTGTTATGATACTTGTTTTCAGCAAAATCCTTGACTCTAGCCTGGCCTGATATGCTAAGGTTGCAAGTTCCATCCCTGGTCAGGACACATACAGGAGTCAACCAAAGAATGCATGAGTAGGAGGAACAACCGATCGTGTCTGTCCCTCCCTTGCTCCCTTTCTCCCTTCCTCTAAGAAATCAACACACAAAATTTTTTTTAAATTATTGACTATCGAGAATCTTATCTAGCAAAATTTGGTGGAGGGGTTTTCAGAGCATTAATTGTCACTAGTTAGGAGTATGGCAGTAGCAAGAAAATTTCCCAATAATGGAGAATTGAAATAGCACCAGCTTGGTTGATTTTGGTGTTCATTGGTTCAAATATACTTCCCTTCATAACTGGGCAATTGAGAAGTACTTGGTACCTTGAAAGAGATGCTTGACAGAATTTTCTTTGAATTATTTTTGACTAGTTTTGTGTCTTAAAGGACTTCTGTTAATAAATGCTCCAAATTTAAGAATCTGCTTTCTTTAAACAAATGAATACCACTGTGACAGTCAAACTTCTGAGTGAATATTGTAGCAAGAGTGTTAATATAATGAACATCAATTTTAAAAATGATTTTGGTCAATACCAAGAATGGTGCTTATAAAAAAATACTTATTCCTGGTAAAGACAGTTACGATATATGAAAAGAATTCTTAATACTTTTATTTTTTAAAGGTTTTATTTATTGATTTTTAAAAATATATCTTATTGATTATGCTATTACAGTTGTCCCATTTTCCCCCTTCACTCCCCTCCACCCTGCACACCCCCTCCCACCCACATTCCCCCCCTTTAGTTCATGTCCATGTGTCACAAGTTCTTGGCTTCTACATTTCCCATACCACTCTTTCCCTCCCCCTGTCTATTTTCTACCTATCATCTATGTTATGTATTCTCCATACCTTTTCCTCTTCTCTCCTCCTACTCCCCTGTTGGTAGCCCTCCATGTGATCTCCATTTCTGTGGTTCTCTTCCTGTTCTAGTTTGCTTAGTTTGTTTTTGTTTTAGGTGTGGTTGTTAATTGTGAGTTTGTTGTCATTTTACTGTAAATGTTTCTTAATCTTCTTTTTCTTAGATAAGTCCCTTTAACATTTCCTATAATAAGGGCTTGGTGATGATGAACTCCTTTAACTTGACCTTATCTGGGAAGCACTTTATCTGCCGCTGACATGACCACTGGCCTGCAGTGACCGCAGAACGCTGTGGATGGCTCATCGAAACACGAGAAAAACATACACAGAGACAACTGGGTCCTGTGGGGGAAATAGGGAGCTTTTTATTGGGTTCATTTGCGTAAGAATTCAGGTAAAGCTCATTAATCATTGCCAGGAAGTCAGGATCAAACAACAGATAACAAGGAAGTCTGAGGGCCTATTTTGAGTCAGGGTCAGATAGCTAAAGAGCTGTAAAACTTTAAGGAACAAACTTACTTCTTGCTTGGACCCTTATCATTTCATTGAGAGCATTCTAAACAAAGCAGGTTTCACAGGATTTTACATATTCTTTCTTAGGCCTGATCACCCGGGGAACCTGTCCTTTCCAGCACAGGGCTGCACCACCCTCTGTCATTGTTTCAGGCTTAGGTGGAGCAAGGGAAGTAAGGCAGCCAAGAGATTAGGAGATTCTTGCAGACAATGAGGACTCGGGCTTTGTCCAAGCCGAGAGGCGAGGGTCCATCACCCTCTTTTGCTGTAGACCCCAAAGTTCTTCCTTGGGGGCCTCCCACATGTTCGTGCCTGTCTTAGGTCGTTCCCCTCTTGGGGAATCTTACCCGTCATTGGCTAACCGACCAAGCATTGGGGGCCAGGCAGGGTGAAGTATAAGAAGCAGAAGTGACGCTCCTGCCCGGGAGATAAGCTTTTGTCTCCTTGCTGGCTTACGGTCCAAAGTCATTCCCTCAGCCTTAGCCTTGGTGAGGGTTACAGCTTCTGATACCAGGCAGGGCAGTTCCCAACATGCGCTTCCATTCTAAATGAAAGCTTTGCTGGACAGAGCAATCTTGAATGCCTTTCATGACTTGGAATACTTCCTTCCAGCCCCTTCTTGCCTGTAAGGTCTCTTGAGAAATCAGCTGACAGTCTTATAGGCACTCCTTTGTAGTTAACTCTCTCCTTTTTCCTTGCTGCTTTTAAGATTCTCTCCTTATCTTTAATCTTGGGTAATGTAAGTATGATATGCCTTGATGTGTTCCTCCTTGGGTCCAACCTCTTTGGGACTCTCTGAGCTTCCTGGACTTCCTGGAAGTCTATTTCCTTTGCCAGATTAAGGAAGTTCTCCTTTATTATTTGTTTAAGTAACTTTGCCACTTGTTACTCTTCCTCTTTTCCTTCTGGTACCCCTATAATTTGAATATTGGAACATTTAAAGATGTCCTGGAGGTTCCTAAGCCTCTCATTTTTTTTTGAATTCTTGGTTTTTCATTCCTTTCTGGTTGGATGTTTCTTTCTTCCTGCTGGTCCACTCCATTGATATGAGACCCAGTTTCCTTCCCATCACTATTGGTTCCCTGTACATTTTCCTTTATTTCACTTAATATAGCTTTCATTTTTTCATCTAATTTGCGACCAAATTCAACCAATTCTGTGAACATCCTGGTTACCAGTGTTTTGAACTGTGCCTCTGATGGGTTCGCTACCTCTTCTTTGCTTAATTGTATTTTTTCTGGAGCTTTGATCTGTTCTTTCATTTGGACCATTTTTTTTTTCTTGTCACACCTGTTATGTAGTGAGAGGGGCGGAGCTTTAGGTGTTCACCAGGGCGGGGCCACCCGTATTGCTATGTTGTGACGCTGTGTGTGGGGCAGGGGTCTGAGAGGGAGCAATGGCACTTGCTCCACTCTCTGCTGGATTTCAGTCACTCCCCCCACTTCCCACAAGCAAATTGGGTCCTCCTGATGTGCTGATCCCCAAGTGGGTGGGTTTGTGTAAGTTCTAGGACCCTGTGGGTCTCTCCAACAAACTCTCCTGTGAGGCTGGGAGTCTCTTCTGGCACCTCAACCCCCACAGGTGTTTTCAATCAATGATTTGGGGCTTTATTTCCCTGTGCTGGGACCCTGGGTTGCTTGGTTTGTTTTGCTCCCCAGTTTCACCTGGTTTATCTGTGTGCAAATGTGGAACCACCCGGCCTGCCAGCTGTCTTGTGCGCCACACCCTGCTCTACAATCCACAGCCTCGCTGGGTCCATCAGCCGCCATCTTGTGCACCCCAGGGTAGCCACCACTTTGCCCTGAGCTCTCGCCGCCTGGGCTGCCCAACTCCGTCCCTCCTACTGGTCTGGATGAATGTGTCTTCTTTAACTTCTTGGTTGTTGGATTTCCATACAGTTCAAATTTCTGTCAGTACTGGTTGTTTTTTGTTTTTAAATTGTTGTCCTCATTTTGGTTGTGTGAGGAGGCACAGTGTGTCTACTTACGCCCCCATCTTGGCAGGAAGTCTTTATTTTCAGACAAGAGAATGGAGAAAGAGAGGGAAAGAAATATCAATTGGTTGCCTCTTGCAGGCCCCCAACTCAGGCATATGTCCTGACTAGGAATTGAACCGGCAACCTTTTGGTGCATAGGCTGGTGCTCAATCCGCTGAACCACAGCAGCTAGGGCTAATTTAGTTTAGAGTCCTTCAACCAAAATTGAACTTACGTTCAGGTTATAACTGAAATTGCCTGTTTCAATTAAGGAGTGAAACAGATACCTGTTATTATCAATTACTTCATGCTAATATAAAAGGAAAGCAAAATGTAAAACTTGGAGAGAGACCAAGTTACTATATGCAAATAACTTGGTTTCAATATTTTGAAAATTCAAAGCAGTACACTGAAAATTAGCTTTCCTGAATGCTTAACAGGAATCATCTGGGAAACAAAAAAGAAGACCCATTTATAATAAAAGTATGAAGCTGTCAAAAGAAGAAAACCACAAAACCTACCAGGAATACACAGTGTTTCTGGGTGTAAGGTCAAATATACCCCTGTTTGATAGATCTCAGTTTCCACACACCTGTGTCCCACAGAAGGCCTATATTGGCAGCTGGAGGAGGAATCAGCAAACATGCAGATAGATTGATAGAGATTATGAAGTCAAAAGCACAGACAAAAAGAAAAGAAAAACAATATTCCTCACACTACATACACAACAATTAAAATAGATCATAAAGCAAAATGTAAACAAAAACTAAAGTTTATAGAAGAAAGTATAGAAGTAACTAATTGTGACCTTTTTAAGGCAAAGCCTTCTTAAATATGACACTAAATTCATAAATGAACAAATTAAAAAGACCAAAGTTATATAGTATTATTATTAGATTGTACAGTTGATCTAATTTGGATTGGTAGAAAATTATTTCAATAATAAAACTTTGCTGTATATAGCCTCGTTCCCTCCCTTGATGATACTGTCACAAATATCTTTATAAATTGCATGCCCATCAACATAGATTTATAACTATTGCTTTATGTACTTGTCTTTTGTGTTAGGAGGGGGAAGATACAAATAAAAATATATTTACCCTGTCTTATATGTTTTCTTATACTGGTGTGTTTATTTACTTTTATTCTGTATTCTTTGTATGGGTTTGAGTTACTATCTAGTGTCCTCTCACTCTGGACTCACTGTAGCTTTGTGTGTGTGTGTGGCACAGATCTGCTAGCAATGGGAATTATCTGGGAATGTCCTCTTTTTTCCTCCTTTTTAAAGAATAGTTTTGCTGAATATATCTTGGCAGTTTTGTTTTGTTTTGCTTTGTTTTCCATTCAGCACTTTGTCCTCTCTCTGCATCCTGAGGTCCTTCATTTCTGATGAGAAATTAAACACTTTCCTCTGGCTACTTTCAGGATTCTTTGTTTTTTAACAGTTTGATTATGATATCTGTGCTTCTGTCTGAGCTTATCCTAGTTGGAGTTTCTGGGGCTTCATGGATTGGTAGATTAATGTTTTTCATTAAATTTGGAGAGTTTTTGATCATTATTTCTTCAAATATTTCTGATGCTTTCATCTCTCCACCTGAGACACACATTATGTGTATGCTGTTATGCTTGATGGTGTCCCACAGGTCTCTGAGGCCATGTTCACTTTTTCTCTTCTGTTCCTCAAACGGGGCAACGCCAATTGACCTGCCTTTAAGTTCATGGATTCTTTCTTCTCACTAGTCAAATCTGTTACTGAGCTACTCTAGTGAATTTTTTTTTCATTTCAGTTATTGTCCTTTTTAACTCTATGTAGACAGTTCTAGAATTAAAAGTTTTTTTTCATAACTTTATTGTCTGTATTTGATTGAGACATCATTCTATTACTTTCCTTTTGGTCTTTAAACTTGATTTTCTTCCTTTTGTTCTTTGACTATATTTAAAATAGCTAAATTAAAGTCTTAGAATTTCCAATGTTTGGTCTCTCTCAGAGATTCTATTAATTGCTTTTTCCTGCTATGTATGGGCAATTTTTTTCTCTTTCTTTGCATGCCTTGTAATTTGTTGTTGAAAATAGGATATTTAAAATATCTTATATGGCTACTCTAAAAATCAGATTCCCTACCTCTTTCCTTCCCTGACCCAGGGTTTGTTGTTGCTGCTTATTGTAATTGTTTGTTAGTAACCTTTCTAAATTAAATGTTCAAAGTCTCTGTTCTTTGTCATGTGTGGCCACCAAAGTCTCTGTTATTTTGGCTTAATGGTCAGCCAATAATTAGAGATTTCCTTAAATAGCCCAAATAGAAAACTTCTCCCAGTGTGTGCCAAGGTGCTGCTTTTTTTTTTGTGGTGGATCTTCGGCACTCAGCCAGGCACTTACAACTCTGCCTTTGCTCTCACCTCATACTTTGACAGAGCCTCAAGGTGAAAGGAGATGACAGCTCAGGGCCTTCTCAAGTCTTTTTCCTTAGCACACACATGGTCCTGACATATATGTGGCCTTTTAGATTCCCAGGAATATGTTGGAGCTTTACAAAGCCTTTTTGAATATCTCGTTTCCCAGCCTTTCCTGCCTGGCTTTTTGGTTAAGTCTGTTGTTTGCCTGAAATATTATCTATCACTACAGGCAGCAGCAACTAAATCATTTGCCTGTTCGTGTTTTCAGAATTTCCCCTAGGTAGCAGCTTTAACTCTGGGCCAGCTTCAAGTTAGGCAAAAGCTAGTTCTTCTAGGAAGTTACTGTAACTGGTCAAGACAAATAATTACAATTCTTTGTGAATGAGTTCTGTTCCCTCTGTTATCAGGAATGGGGGCTTTTATTTTCAGGGCTATGGCTAACATCAAACTAAAAGCTGAAACACTGAAAGCTTTTCCTTTAAAATAAGGAACAGACTTCTGGCCAAGATGGAGGCATAGGTGGATGCACCATACCTCCATGCACAACAAGATTGGAACAACAACAATTTACACCCAGAACTGATAGAGAATTTATCTGAATGGAAATCGGACAGCCAAGAAGTTGAAATAGACCCTTTCATCCAGACTGGTAAGAGGGGTGGAGACAAGCAGCTGGGCGCTGGGTGCGGTGTGGAGAGCAGGGAGAATTGGGCACATAAGGCAACCAGGAACGCGTAAGGCATCTGGGGCACGTAAGGCATCTGGGGCGTGCAATCACAGCGGGTAGACCCTGAGTACACAAGCGGCAGCTGGCAATCCAGTGAGACAGCGATTGTGGAGCAGGGCAGAGCCCACAACCCAGGATCCCAGGGGAGGGACTGAGGTCCCATGGAGAACGGAGCTACTGCCATTGTTCCCTCTCGACCCTGCCCTCACATACAACTTCCCCTCACATACAACTGCCCTTCACAATCTAGGTACTGGGGTGCCCAGCCCTGGTGAATACATAAGGCTTCACCCCTCACTGTAACAGGAGCGACCAGACAAAAAAAGAGAGAGAGAGAGAGAGAGCGATGACTCAAACAGAAGAACAAATCAGTGCCCCAGAACTCATCCTTTTGAGCAACCAAGAGATAGCTAACCTATCAGATGCACAGTTCAAAACACTGGTGATCAGGAAGCTCACAGAATTGGTTGATTTTGGTCGCAAATTAGATGAACAAATGCAGGTTACCATAAAAGAAATAAAGGAAAATGCACAGGGAACCAATAGTGATGGGAAGGAAACTGGGACTCAGGTCAATGGAGTGGACCAGAAGGAAGAAAAAAACAACCAAACAGGAAAGAATGGAGAAATAAGAATTCAAAAAAATGAGGAGAAGCTTAGGAACCTCCAGGACATCTTTAAATGTTCCAACATCCGAATTATAGGGGGTACCAGAAGGGGAAGAGGAAAAGCAACAGATTGAGCATGTATTTGAACAAATAATAAAGGAGAACTTCCCCATTCTGGCAAAGGAAATAGACTTCCAGGAAATCCAGGAAGCTCAGAGAGCCCCAAAGAAGTTGGACCCAAGAAGGAACACACCAAGGCACATCATAATTACATTAGCCAAGGTAAAAATGAAGGAGAGAATCCTAGAAGCAGCAAGAGATAAGGGGACAGTAACCTACAAAGGAGTTCCCATCAGACTGTCAGCTGATTTGTCAAAAGAGACCTTGCAGGCAAGAAGGGGCTGGAAAGAAGTATTCCAAGTCATGAAGACAAGGACCTGTATCCCAGATTACTCTATCCGGCAAAGCTTTCATTTAGAATGGAAGGGCAGATAAGTGCTTCTCAGATAAGGTCAAGTTAAAGGAGTTCATCATCACCAAGCCCTTATTTTATGAAATGTTAAAGGGACTTATCTAAGAAAAGAAGATTAAGAAAAAAACATGTATAGTAAAAAGACAGCAAACTCACAATTATTAACCACACCTAAAGCAAAACCAAAAGAAACTAAGCAGACAACTAGAACAGAAACAGAACCACAGAAATGGAGATCACATGGAGGGTTAGCAACAGGGGAGTGGGAGGAAGAGAGAGGGGGAAAAGGTACAGAGAATAAGTAGCATAGATGGTAGGTAGAAAATAGACAGGAGGAGGGTAAGAATAATATGAGAAATGTAGAAGCCAAAGAACTTGTAAGTATGACACATGGACATGAACTAAAGCAGGGGAGGTGGGAGGGACAGGGTATACAGGGTGGAGGGGAGTGAAGGGGGGAAATGGGACAACTGTAATAGCATAATCAATAAAATATATTTAAAAAAATAAAATAAGGAACCAGGAAGGATGTCCACTTTCACTGCTTCTATTAAACATTGTATTATTGGTGGTTCTAGTCAGGGCAATTAGGCAAATAAAAAAAGGTATTCAGATGGGAAAGGAAGAATTAAAAATACCTTTTTAGATGACATGATCCTATATGTAGAAAACCCTAAGGAATCTACTAAAAAATTAAAAGTAATCAATGAGATCAGCAAGAGTACAGAACACAAGATCAATAGAAAAATCAATTCTATACATTAGCAATGAAGAACCCTAAAATGAAGTTAAGAAAAGTTCCATTTATAACAGATCTAAAGGAATAAAATACTTAGGAATAAATTTGACAAAAGAAATGCAAGACTTTTATACAAAAACTACAAGTTATTGTTGAAGGAAGTTAAGGAAAACCTAAATAAATGTAGAGACTTCCAGTATTCATGGATCAAAAGACTTAATTTTTGCAAGAGAACAGTATTCCCCAAACTGATCCATAGATTCAATGCAATTCCTGTCATACTTCTAGCTACTTTTTTTTTTACAGAAATTGACAAGATGATTCTAAAATTTATATGGGAATGCTAGAGATCCATAGTAGCCAAAGTAATTTTGAAAAGAAGAATAAAGGTGGAAAACTTATAACTCCCCATTTTGAAATGACAATTCTGTAATGAAGACAGTGTAGTACTGAAATAAGAATAAATATGTAGATCAGTGGAATAGAACTGAGAGTCCACAAGTAAACTTATACATTTATGATCAATTGATTTTTGAACAGAATGCCAAGATAATTCAATGTGAAAAGTATAGTCTTTTAACAAATGCTGCTGGGACAGCTGGATATCCACATGCAAAAGAATACACGTGGACACCTACTTCACACAATGAATAAAAATTAAAATGGGTCAAAGATATAAATGTTAAGAGACAGAGCTGTAAAAATGTTAGAAACATGAGTGTAAATCTCTGTGACCCTGAATTAGAGAACAACTTAAATAAGACACCAAGAACAAAAACAAACAAAAACAGATACATTGGAATTTATTAAAATGAAAAACTTTGGTGTTTTAAAGAACTCAAGAAAGTGAAAAGAGAGCCCACAGAATGGGAGAAAGTATTTTCAAATCATATATATGATACGAGAATTGTATTCAATAAATAAAAATTACAATTCAAAAATAAAAAGACAAAAATGGTCAAAGGATTTGAGTATACATTTCTCAAAAAAATATACACAAATAGCTAGTAGCCACATGAAATATAGTTAATATCTTAGTCATTATGAAATACAAATGAAAACCACAATGAGAATACTACTTTACATCTTTTATGATGGGTATAAATAAAAAAGACAATACCAAGTGCTGCTGAGTATGTGAAGCTGGAACATTGTAGGTCAGAGTATAGAATGGTGCAGTCACTTTAGGAAGCAGTTGGGTATTCCTCAAATTGTTAAACATTGTTATTATATGATAGCAGTTCCATATATGTATATATATACATATATACATATATATATATAACCTCCTGAAGAAATGAAAAATATATCCACTCAAAAACTTGTACACAAATCTTTTTAGCAGCATTATCCATAGTAGCCAAAAAGTAGAAACAACTCTATCAACTGATAAATGGGTAAACAAAATATGTTATAGCAGTATATTATTCAGCAATAAAAAGAAATGGAGTACTGATATATGCTATAGCATGGGTGAACTTTGAAAATATTATGCTAAATGAAAGAATCTAGTCACAAAGGACCACATATTATATAATTCCATTCATATAAAATGTCAAGAGTATACAAATCTATAGGTACAAAACAGATTAGTGGTTGACTATGATGGACATTGGTGGAGAATGGAGAGTTGTCTGGTTATGGGGATGGGATTTCTTTTTGAGGTGAGAATGTTCTAAAGAGATTGTGGTAATGGTCGCATAGCTCCAAATAAAGTGAAACCCACTGAATTACATAGTTGTGAGTGGGTAGATTTTATAGTATGTGAACTATATCTTGATAACGTCATTAAAATGATCAACTAGTAAAACTATTGGTTAACTATTAGAAGGGGAAACCTGGATGCTAAGGAATACAGAATTGGTGAATGCAGGTATTGGCTACTATTTATAGGATTGAGAGAATAAATGAGAAAGAAACTAAATACTTATAATAAGTCTCCCTGCCCCCCAGTCTGAGATTCAGACCTTATTGAAGAGGTTATTGCTGCCACAGTTTCTTTCAGCCTGTTGGTAGTGAAGAAATTCACCAGAGGGTGAAGAACTGAGCTGGTCTGTAGGAATAATCAATTCAGTGGCTGTGAAACCCATTGGAGTGTACTGGTCAGCTAGAGCTGGTCTGCTGTAAACAGCCTGCTGAGTGTTAAAGAAACTTGCTGGAAGCTGTGAGCAGCCTTCTGCTGATCCACAGAGTTGCCCCACTGAGTGGCAGAGAAACTCGCTATGAGGTGTGGCCCAGCTGAAGCCTACTGGGTGGCTGAAAGAAACTCACTGGTGAGCATTGGTGGGCTAGAGCCAGTTAGCAGAAACTGGTGGCCTGGAGGATGGTACACATGCTCAGTGGAGAATGCCACAGGACAGAACTGGTCTGAAAAATGTGACCTGCTAGGTGGTTGAGAAACTCACTGGGTAATGATTGTCACTGGGCTTACCTAAATCCACTGATAGCATAAAAAACACACTGGAACCAGGGAGGGAGATATATATATACATTAAACAATACCCTTATTGGCTGTCCATATTCTGCCTCAGTAGTGGCTATGTCCTGTTAACCTTATCTATAACTGTGAATCAAGCCCCCTTGACTGGACCCCAGATTTTGTCAATTGTTGTGATAATTGAGACCTCTGGCTTCTGATAATTAAGTGCTGCTACCAATGTGCTGGTATTTATGAAAATTAGCCCCAGGTACAATTAGCCCAGGCCAGAAGAGTAGTACATTTCTGATGGCCTTGGTGAACACCCTTGTCCTCTGGCATGTAATTCTCTGGTGGGTCTTCTGCCTTTACATAATATATCTACTCTTCCCTGAGATTTTAAATCCTTTCCTCCACTATCTGCCATAGTGATTTAAGCATTTCAGCATCAAGGCAATGAAGGTCATCACTTTCTTTGTTCTTCCAGGAGCCACCCAGTGAGTTTTCATACTTCCTGGGGCTTTTGCTAGGGTGTTTAATCCTATATCCTGAGAATTATCCTTAAGTTAATAAATTCTCCCTCATCCAATCTTATATTCTGACTCCTTTGCTTTATAGCATTCTCAAAATCTAGTCCCCGTGGTACTCCCTCAACTCCTGTCGGTTCATGGTGCCTAATTCTTCCACCTCCTTGAGGATTTATTCTTTTCTTGCCTCAGCAAGCCTAGTGCATTCATAGCTGGTTTTTGTGGCCTGGCAGTGAGGATGGAATGTAGAGACATATCCTGAAGGGAATTTCTATAGCCTTCTAGGAGAGAGGCCTCTGCAGTATCTTTCCCCATAGGCAGAATGCTAGTTCTTAATGAGAGCGGGCATCCCGGCAGACTCTGAGGGTTCAGAGGAGTTTGGGAAGCCAAATAATTGGTGACATTCACCACCAGTGATGGATTCACCACCATTGATCACCAGGTATACTCATCCCATCTGTTAGGGTCCTAAGTATTCTGAACTAGGATTCTGATCTTGGCATAACAGATCTGCCTTGGTTTCGCATTAAATTATCTTTGTAGCTCAGCAACTCTCCTAAATCCTGAGTTTGGTCTTCAGCTTTTTTCTTTTCTCCCACTGCAGGAGATTAGCAATTGAGTTGCCACTTTGTTTCAGGGACAATTCATGGCTCAAATACCCCTAGTATGGGGTCTTTATTGCTAGCCAGGTGGTGAGTAATCTGGCCCAAAGACCCCAGATTACTACCTACTCTCTTGGACAACTCCTGGTACTAACTCTGTCAGTTGGATTTTCTGGGGAGAAGATACTGAGATGGAGTTTGGAGTTTAAGAGTTTTATTGAACAGCAATGCCTTGGAAAGATGAAAGGGGAGGGAGTAAGACTGAGTAAGAAAATCTTTGCAGATCCGATACCAGTGAAAGAAAAATATTGGTGAGTGGAAGGAGGTTTGGTATAGAGAACCTCAGACTGCCATGCATCACTGATAGAGTCAGCCAACCCAGTGGGTGCTTCAGGTTAAAGACTGTCTATTAGAGGGAGTTCCATTCTGGGCAGAAATGACCAGACTGAGGGCTGCCTAGGAAGAGCAAAAACTTGGCTCAAAACCCAAGGCAGATTCTGAAGACACTAAGAACCAAATGTTGTCAGCTAATTACACTCCTTAGAGTTAAGGAGTTTTCCTTGATGCGAGATCCAAACAGTGCACCTCCATGACTGCCTCAGTGAGGTGATATCAAATAGTGCAACATTTGTGAAACTGCAGTCCCTGAAAGAGAAGACAAGGAGGATGGAACAAAGAATATTTGAAGGATTAATGATTAAAATTTGATTTTCTAAATTTTATGAAAACTATAAATCCAAAGATTTTAGAAACAACGTGAAGCTCAAGTAAGCACTTCTGTTCTTCTGGTTATCTGAGCTTGAAACAGTGGTCAGTATGAACTCATATTTCTCTTCTACCCACAATATGCAGTCAGTTAACTTTCCTATGTTAATCCTTAGACATTTCCCTTGGATCTGTTTCTCTGTAGGGCCCTGGTCACTACCATACTATAGGCCCATATCTTCTCACAACAGATCTATGATGATAATTTTCAAATTGTGTCCTCCTAGACTTACAAGTGAAGTACTTGAAACTTCAGCTACAGTGTTAGTATTTACTAGTACCTGCTATGTTCTAGGCATTTGTATATATTATTCTCACAAAAACTATGCAAGGAAAATGAGAAAACAAGATCACTGAGTATTTTGTTTAAGATCATACAGCTGGTAAGGGATAGGTCCAGCATGCTCAAAGCCCAGGCCTAAATGGCCCATTTATAGATAAGAAAAAGATACCAGATGGAGTTTTGGCCAAGATGGAGGTGTAGGTAGAAACCCTTCACTTCCTCACACAACCAAAGAGGGGATAACAACTAATCTAAAATCAATAAACAACCAGAAATGCCAGAAAATAAAACTGCATGGAACTCCAACAACCAAGGAATTAAAGAAACAGTCAACCAGACTGGTAAGACAGACTGATGGAGAGAACCCGAGGCAAGGTGGTAGACCACACAGGTGGGGCTTGCTGAAAGGACCCACTGTGAGGCAGTGGACCAGACAGTGCTGCAAGAGGGGGAGGGCTGGCTGAACAGGAAACAGACTCAGGGCTGACTGTGGACTACAGGGTGGGGTTGGGGGGTTGCCACAGTGGGAGAAACTCCCAGCCTCACATGGGAGTTCATCGGAAAGTGGGGCTAGAGATGAGCAGGTGAGCTGCACTGTTCCCTCTCTGGTCCCACCCCACAGGCAGTCCCACAGGTAGTGCTGGAGCTCAGCAGGGATGGTTGCTCCGTCCTGTGGAATACCTAAGGCCCCGCCCCCTTAGAACTTAACAGGTGTGCTGAAACAAAGAAATATGGCTCAAATGAAAGAACAGGGCAAAATTCCAGAAAGAGAGCTAAATGATGAGAAGATAGCCAACCAATCTGCTGGAGAGTTCAAAGCCCCAGTAATCAAAATGCTCACAGAACTGATTGAACTTGGTTGCAAAATGAAAGAACAAATGAAGGCTACCCGAAGTGGAATAAAGCAAAATATTCAGGTAACCAACACTGACAGGAAGGAAACCAGGATTCAAATCAACAATTTGGAACAGAAGGAAGAAATAAACATTTGACTAGAACAGAATGAAGAAACAAGAATTCAAAAAAATGAAGGGAGACTTAGGAATCAACCTCTGGGACAACTTTAAACATCCCAGTATCTGAATTATAGGGATGCCAGAAGGAGAAGAACAAGAGCAAGAAATTTAAAACTTATTTGAACAAATAATGAAGGATAACTTCCTCAATCTGGTGAAGGAAATAGACTTCTAGGAAGTCCAGGAAGCCCAGAGAGTCCCAAAGAAGTTGGACCCAAAGAAGAACACACCAAGGCACATCATTATTAAGTTACTCAAGATTAAAGATAAAGAGAGAATCTTAAAAGCAGCAAGAGGAAAGGAGAGAGTTACCTACAAAGGAGTTCCCTTAAGACTATCAGATGATTTCTCAAAAGAAACCTTACAGGCAAGAAAGGGCTGGAAAGAAGTATTTAAAGTCATGAGAGGCAAGGACCTGCATCCAAGATTACTCTGTCCAGCAAATCTATCATTTAGAATGGAAGGGCAGATAAAGTGCTTCCCAGACAAGGTCAAGTTAAAGGAGTTCATCATCACCAAGCCCTTACTATATGAAATATTAAAAGGACTTATCTAGGAAAAAGAAGATGATAAAAACTATGAACAGTAGAATGACAACAAACTCACAACTATCAACAAATGAACCTGAAAAAAAGAAAAGAAAAACAATGAAAATAAAAACAAAGCAAACAACTAGAACAGGAACAGAATCAGAGAAATGGACATCACTTGGAGGGTTTCACTGGGGGAGGGGGAGGGGAGGAATAGGGGGGAAAAGTTACAGGGAATAAGAAGCACAATTGGTAGGCATAAAGTAGATGGGGAGAAGTCAAAAATGGTGTAGGAAACAGAGAATTCAAAGAACTTATATGTACAAACCATGGACATGAACTAAGGGGGGGAATGCTGGAGAGTTGGGAGGTGCAGGGTGGAGCAGGGATAAAGGGGGAAAATTGGGACAACTGTAATAGCATAATCAATAAAATATACTTAAAAAAAGAAATAAAAAGACACCAGGTAAGACAAAATGTTCTACTTTTTCTAGGGGAAAAAGAGTGAGGCATTGCACTTGAGATGGCAGCTAAGTGATTTTGAGTAGGGACTTAGTATTCTCTTTACATTTTTTAAACAAGGGTTATTCTAATTGTATGCCATTATTTCAAGGACAATAATCATTATTCTGGATAATAGTTCTGTTTGACATTTTTATAAAATGATAACTCTTATTTTAAAAGGTATTTGAGTAGCCATTTAGATGCCTTCAAGGATTTGGGATTATTTATACCTTTCATCTGCCTGACATAGATATGGCAAGCTCCATAAATGTATGGTTGAATGAAAGAATAATAATCAAATAATCACTTTGAAATTTTACAATATTTAATGCACTCATTGAACAACTCTATGAGGTAGTTTGCATTATCATTCTCCATTTTTATAAATGAAGAAATCAAGACAATAATTTGTACAAGTTTGTACTATCTGTTATTGGTGGACCTTGGATTAGAAACAGAGATAGAGGAAATTCACTCTCAAGCCCTTGCACAAAACCACAGGAGTGTTCTGCTTCTCAGCTATTGGAGGAGTTACTTTCAGGTCTTTAGTAGAAGAGTATGTCCATCTTGATGCTTTGAAGTTTAAGATTATGTAGGACAAGGGTCCTTAGCCTTGGATCTTTGGACCTGTGGTCCATTAATAGGCTCTCATGAATTGTATCTCTTGAAATTTGATGAGATTTTGTGTGTATGTATAACTGCATTTTTCACTTGGGACAAAGGCCCATAGCCCTCATCATATTCTCAAGGAATTTTGCGATAACTAAAAGATTAACGACCATGGATGTAGAGAAGTATTTGGGATTTTCTGAGGCACAATTAAAATGATTAAATGTTCAAAAATAGTTAACTTTTTAAAAAGTTGATTTTGGAGAGAGGAAAGGAGCAAGAGAAGCATCATTTTGTTGTTCCACCCAGTCATGCATTCATTGACCTCTGCATGTGCCTTTACTGGGAATCAAACCCACAACCTTGGCATGCCAGAACGACACTCTAGCCAACTGAGTTACCTAACAGGGCTGTTCAAAGATACTTACAGGTGGGTTTATTTGACAAATTGTCCAAAGACTACTTTTTGTCTCTGCACAGGAGATTTTGGTTAGGAGACTAGGAACTAATGTTTATTAGGCCCAACTAAGTGCACTTAACATATACTACTTATCTTAACTCTTGAATCATTACCAGAATACTAGTGTAGAAAGTGAGCTTTAGAGTGTTAAGAAACATGCCTGATATTACACTGATAAATGGAAGATCTAAGTGCAGGGTTGTCCAACCTTTTGGGCCACATAGGAAGAAGAGTTGTCTTGGGCCACACATTAAGTACACAAACACTAACAAAAACTGATGAGCAAAAAAAAGGTTTTAAGTAAATTTACGATTTTGTGTTGGGCCGTATTCATAGCAATCCTGGGCCACAGGTTAGACACCCCTGATAGGGTATCCAGATCTAACTCTGAAGCTAGTGCTGCCTCACCTTATGGTTAGACACAGCTGCTGATTGTCAAGGGCATTAAGTGCAACTAATCTTGTTGAGAAGCAGGTCTTTTAGTGGTTTCTATGAAGCCCTGCTTAGAGGCTGTCATATGGCATCTTAGGACCATTTTGAAGGACAGGAATTCAGTCTTGCTTTTAGATGATGTCTCATGTAGTTGGTGCTGGCTTTGCTTCCCATCTCTGCATTCTGTTCTCTGGGGCTCTCTCTTAGGCAAGTCTGTCACAGTTGCAGCAAGAATGGTTTAATTCCTAGAAAGCACAGTCTCTGAACCATTGCCCTGGCTCATTTGTTACAGCCCATCAGGCTTCTGATGGCCATAGGCCTAGTCTTCCCATCTCTTGTCTATTTGCACAAACTTGAACAGCCTTCCTACTAGTGAAGCTGCAATCTGGTTTGCAATATCCCTGGAACAGAGAACAGGAACTGAAGTGGTTAGTTTCCTTCAGCTGCTATGCAGTGTGCTTTTGGACTAGAACTGCAATTCTACCACCTAGCCTGTTTGAAAATCATCCTATGTATAATGACGTGTTTGCCAAGCATTGAACATCACAGACAGGGCCTTTGAGATCTCCTGAAGGCTTTTCCAGTGTCATAGAGAAGCCTATACCACCTGCAGAGGTGGGTTTTACAGAAGTACATAGAGCAGACTTCCGGTGGACTTCTTGTATGAGGTGGGGGTAGGAAGAGACTGCTGTCTTGGATTAGGTGTTTCTCCCAGTTTTGTGGAATAGATCCCTTGGCAGAGATTGGCTTAATCTCCCAGAAATTCTCACAGCCTCTGCTCCGAGAAATCCACCCCAACAGTGCTGAATATCAAACGACAGTGGATTAATATAATCTCATGGCTATGCGCTTCCACCTAACTGGATGGAATAGGCCACTCAGAGGAGGAGAGTGGAGGTAGGGCAGGAGAGGTTGCTATGGAGCCAGGATCACTGTAGTAACAAAAGGAATTAGTGAGGATCTACTTAATTAGAAAAGTATTCCACATAACATTGAGGAAAACTGATGGATGAGAAAGGTCATACTTCACACCACAAATGGATGCTTTGCTTTAGAAAAGATAAACTCAGTTTTCCTTAAAAGGTGAATTATCTCTTCTAGTGCATTCTAAATGATTCCATTGTTTTCCTAGAAGGAAAAGAGAGAGGTTTCCAAACAAAATTTCTAAAACCCATTTACATATGAGTCCATTGTCAAAAATGCGTATGGATTATATTAGTTTCCCGGTGATACCATAACGAAGTACCAACAGTGGGGTGAATAAAAAAACAGAAATTTACTGTCTTCCAGTTATGTAGGCTACAAATCTGAAATCAAGGTGTCAGCAGGGCCATGTTCCCTCTGGAACCTGCAGAAGAATCCTTCCTTGCCTCTTCCTAGCTTCTGGTAGTTTACTGGCAATCTTCAGCATTCCTCAGCTTATAAATGCATCTCTCTAATCCTGTGTCTTCACATGGAGCCCTTCCTAGGCATCTCTTCACTTCGTCTCCCTTCTGTGTATGTCTGCATCTGTGTCCACATTCCCCCTTTTTATAAAGATACCAATCATATTGGATTAGGGCCCACCCTAATAACCTCATTTTAATTTGACCGCATTGGTAAAGACCCCATAAGAACATGTTCTAAGATACTAGGGGTCAGGACATCAACATACCTTTCTTTGGGCAACACAACTCAACTTATAAATAGTAATCATGACAGCATATGACATTTAAAAATACAATTATCTTTACAGGTGAGCCTGTGAGTTATTCCCAAATTGTTACCTTCTAGCCTTTCATAATCCTTTCAGAGATCACTATCTTATTCAGTGATCAAGAACATTCCTCATTTAATTATTAGAATTATCTTAACTTGTTAATTAATTTATCATTTTAATGTTGTCTAAAGTATAAGTAGAATAAAAAGTACAAAAGGTAATACATTTCTGGGGTGAACTATAAGACCTTGGATATGGCTGCTCACAATGGTATCTTTTGTGTTCATCTGTCTGCTTTCCTGCCCTTGCTCTGTTTGCCTCGGCTTTTAGTCTAGTTTTATTATTCTCATCTTACTTTGAACCTCATATCAACTTTAGTGTCCATTTAATAGACAAGCAGATCAAAGAGGATATAATTATTTTACTAAGCAAAGTTGACAACATAACCATGGACAAAAACCTCTATATACATCTCCCATAGTTGGAACTATGACACCTCCCTCCATTATCTGTACTTAATAACTATCATAAATTATCTATATTTTTATTTTCTACAAATAAAATTGTAAGGAAAACATAATTGCTGAGCACTGGCAGTAGATATCCTAGTTACATTGGTGCACCAGTGAGCAGTGTAGTGGCCTAAATTTCCAGCGGCTTTGTTCTACCCAAGATTATTATTTTCTTATTTTGAAAAGAGTGTTATTTACTTACATTACTAAAAATACTTTACACCTGCTTCTTTTAAATAAAAATGTTTATTTGGAGAATATTAATAGCATGATGACTCCTTCTCACCAGATATTAACAGTTCATCAGGTCAGGCAATAGAACAAGTCCAAGCAAGCTTCTTACAAGGAGACCGCGACCACCTCAAAAGCTGCCTCCGTCTTCTGTCTTATTACTGGTTGATTCATAATCCAAAATATGAAGCTTGGGAACTTTTTCTTAAAAGTAGAGATAGAGCAAAATGTCTGGAGCAGTGATGTTGATCTCCTTTTTTAAAAAAACTTATGAAACTTTAACAGCATATTTCAGTCTTGTGGAGTCCTTTGTGTTATTCTGACTGTCAATAAGAACCAGGGGACTATGTTGATGATTCTTGATAATTTCAGCCACACTTCCAAAGTACTGGAGCAAAAAAAACGTAGGTGAATTATACACTGGCATTTATATTAACTTTAAGCTTCGTTCCCCCCATCTTTTTTTATTTTCTCAAGTCAGTTATTAGGTCCCAGCTAGCATTCTACCCAAAAATGTCTAATTTAACAAATACTATAACCTTCAAGGGGGCAGAACTCAGCCTTTCATATTTTCAGAAAGACTGAAAACACAACTGACAGCTTCAATTAGTGTAAGTACTTAGAGAAATTACTTCATTGAATTATGAGGCAATATTTTGTCTTTTTATTTAGTGTCAAGTGTAAAACTGTCATACAGTGAATTTCTCTACATTATTTATTGTTCAGTTGTACAGTCTTAGATATAAGGACTTCTGTAATAAATTAACCTTAGAATTTAGTGTCAGGGAAGAGTTATTTCCCAGATAAATTCGTATTCTTCCGTTTTCTTTTTTTAATAAATAAGGAAAGCTTTGTAAACCTTCATATTTCTATTTTTGCTTTGGCGTCCAGTAAGTTTAGAGGTAAATTAGTGCTTAATTGAAAATGAAATTCCATGCTAGGCTTTTAACATACATATTTATTTTTCCATATATTAATTCCTATTCTCTAGATTTTAAAGTTATCATATTTTTTTCTTAAAATGATCAATGTTTTAAATGAAAGGTACAAGAAACATAACACAGAACATGAAATCAAATTTGCTTATACAAAAGTGCTACAGATCACAATCATCAAATAAATGCATTTAGAGTCACTTTTTAAAAGGTGTTTTGCAACAGTGCCATAAATTTAGCAATTATTATCACTCAATATTATTGTTTTTTAATTTTTAGATAAAGACAAAAATCTGGAATAAAAAAATTTTTAAAGCCATATTACTTCTTTGGATAGCTTCTAAATATCTATATAGTGAATTAAGTAAAGTATTCAGAATACTGGTCAACTTTTTCAAATTAAACACTAGTTGTCTTTTAGATAATTGGCTATCTGAATATTAGATCAGGGTGGGGAGGTGAGAGATGGGGACCTTTGAGTATATGCAGTTTTTATTTCTTACTGTCTCTTCAATCACTCAGTTCTTTTGCTATTGCCAATGATATACATAAAGACATTCATTCGGTTTGTTTGGCATAGAATGTTATTAAACTGATGCTGTTGGAAGTTAAATTTATGGACTAAAGAACCAGAAATGAAATAGCACAACCTCTCTGAAGTGGATTCCAAGGGAAAAAGTGTATTCTGAGCCCAAGAAACATAAGAAAGAGTTGGTATACTTTTAAACAAGGACCTTATTCTTTCCTAGTCCCTGAATATTTTTGAGTATTGCTTGGGGATTTAATGTTTGAAGAAGGGGGTTGAGTTGAAATGTTTGTAGTAGGGAGTGGTCTTGGCCTATTTTTTAAATTTAATTACATGAAAAATTGAGCTTAACTTAGATGCATTTCCCCTCAGTGCTCCTCTTTTTTCCTGCCTGGACTAATTCAGTGTATTTGAGATATTCATACATGAACAAACAACTTGTTTGATAACTGATAATCTCATGATCAATAAAAAAGCAAACACATATAAGAGCTATAAAGCTACTCAATACTGTATCTATGCCAAAATAGTTACATAAAAAATTAAACAATCAGTTGGTTGCTTTTTCTACCCATATACACCCAAACACAAAAACAGACAGACTTTTCAAAATATCTGCAGGAATGATATCATGTAATTAAAGTTTTCATTTTCCATTCAGATGCTCAGTAAATGGGAGAAACAATCTTTTTATTATAAATAATTTAAGTAAGAGTTTTAATGGACACTGTCAATACTTCCAGCTGCCATTATAATAATATACTATTTATTTTGGTGTCCATAGGCTGGATATATGGGGAGAGAGGTAAATCTCTGATCTATCCATTCTAAGGTAGGGATGAAGATTCTTTAGGCCAAGAAGAATCCCGTTTACCTGAATTTCAGGACCTGTAAAGAGGACAGCTCCCTCATCCACCCTTAAGCCTCTTGTAGAAGTATGGGATCCCTGAGGAGGCTTTAGAATGAAACCACCCATCCAAAGTCATTCTGTCCTACTAGGATCACTACCACCTCCTACCACTGGTTACTACTATTAGGAGCATTTACTTTAAAATATTTGTCATATAAAGGTTGTAGTGAGAATGAAGACTGGTGTTAAATGATAATGAAATTCATAGTTTAAAACCCAATTTTCATCTTGATCAGTGTTTGTGGTTTCAGGTTCAAGAGTTTTGCATTTTCTAAATATCTGAGACTTAATTAAAAGCAAAATAAAGCCCAAATTATAAAAACTCCTAGAAGAAAACATTGGAGAAAATCTTCATGAGATTGTATTTCACAATGATTTCTTGGACATGACATAAAAACACAGTCAACAAAAACAAAAACAGACAAATAGGACCACATCAAACTTAAAAACTCCTGTTTATCAAAGGTCACAATCAACAAAGTGAAAGGTAACCTATGGGATGGGGGAAATATTTGTAAATTGTGTATCTGATAAGTGATTAATATCAAGAATAATGAAGAACTACTACAGCTCAACAACAAAAGATCAAATAACCTGATTTAAAAAATTGAAAAAGGACTTGAGTAGACACTTCTTCAAAGGTGATATGCAAATGGCCAACAAACAGGAAAGTCTGTTCAACATCACTAACCATCAGAGAAATGCAAATCAAAACCATGATGAAATCACCCATTAGGATAGCTACTATTAAAAAAAACAAAATAACAAGTGTTGGCAGAGATGTGGAAAAGTTGCATCCCTTGTGCACTGTTGGTAGGACTATAAAATGATATAGTCACTTTGGTAGACAACATGGAGGTTCTTTCCAAAATTAAAAATAGAACTACCATATGATTTAGCAATCCTACTTCTGGATATGTACATCCAGAAGAATTGAAAGCAGAGTCTTGAAGAGATATCTGCACCCCCATGTTCATAGCAGCACTATTTAAAGCAGCCAAGAGGTGGAAGCAACCCAAATGTTCATCAACAAATGAATGGATAAACAGATTGTGGTGTCTAATACATTGGAATACTAGGTAGCCTCAAAAAGGAAAGAAATCTTGTCACAACATGGGTGAAACTTGAAGATATTATGCTATGTGAAATTAGGTAGTCACAAAAGAACATTGTATTATGTTATCCCACTTATATGAGGTATCTAAAGTAGTCAGATTCATAGAAATAAAAAGTAAAATGATGGTTGCTAGGGACTATGGGGAGTGGGAAAGGGGAGTTATTCAATAGAGCTTCAGATATGCAAAATAAAAAGTCCTGGAGATCTGTTTCACAATATTGTAAATATATGTAACACTACTATACTATACACTTTAAATAGTTAATATGGTAAATTTTATTATATGTGTTTTTAGCACATTTTTTAAAAAACAAAATAAAGAGTACACTAATTGACATAAGACCTTATCAGTTCATGTTACAAATGCTATTCTCCTGCCTGTAATCACTCAATCAACAAATCCTCTCATTTAATAAGTACTTATCAACCACCCACTGAAGCCAGCCAGTGTGCTATGGTTCTAGAAACAGAGAGGTGAGCAAGGCATAGCCTAGTCCCTGGCCTCATCTAGTGGAGAAGATAAACACTTCAGAAACTATGACACTTTCTAACAATTTACTACCTAACAAGTGCTGAGTTTGGAATGGATGTAGTTCTTTCTGAAAGAATATTGAAAATAAATGTTTTGAACTTTTAAAATGCTATTTTCTCTGCTTAGGTTGCTCTTTCCACTTTTCTTGTCATCCACTTTAACTTTCATTCTACCTATAATTCAGCCCATCATTCAAGACCAGAACAAGTACCACTCCCTTTCTGACCATTCATGGGTAATTCCACTCCATATTTCAGGGCTCATTTATAGGAACAAACTGGCTAAACAGAGACATAGTAAGCACTGAGTTTGGTCCAGCTTAAAGAGGTGCTGAAGTTTGTGTTTGGTTAATATTCAAGACCTCCTGTATTGAATAGATCTACTGACCTAATGTTTTTTTCTTGCTGCAAGCCCAAAAGATTATTCTGGCCCAAGGTATAGTCTAATGTTTCAACTCAGGCTACTGTGTCTCTTCTGATCCTTCCCTGGCCATCTACCTTGGAATTTGAGTTGATGTCCTGGTTCTTGACTTAGGAGCTCTGGACACTAACCTTGATGTTTTTGTAATATTAATATCACTTGACATTTTAATCTTGATTTTTATGATCCCCTGGACTCAAATACTGAATCAGACTGACCCCACTAAGTAGCAGGATAAAAGGACTCAAGTGTAGCCTTTACATCATGCCAGTCTTTCCTCCTTTCTGTTCTCTCAGAGGATATACTCCCCACACATAGTACTTTATCTGTTTATAACATGAATGCATGTGGACCAAGTACTTTTGTGTCCTTTCTCTTCATCTCTAGCTTCTAACACCGTATGATGCCATTGTGTTCAATACATAGTTATAGAGTTGGATTAAAAGAGAAATTACTCACCTCTTCACCATTTTTCTTTCTGCCCAAAGCATACTGTTTTGTTGCTTCAATAAATCGCACAGGGACATTATAAACTCGCTTATTAAAAAATACAACTAGTGTATATGGCTGTTTGGAATCATGGCCAGAGCTTTTCCGAATAAGAAATGATCCATCCTGTTTATTAAACAAGAAGCATAATTATGGTTAGTCTTATATTTCTACAGGTTGATATTAGTTTATGAAAGTACCTATTTTTAAAATATAATTATTTAGCTATATGATTTTATTTTTTTAAAAGGTTTTATTTATTTATTTTTAGAGAGGGAAGGGAGGTAGATAGAGAGAGAGAGAGAAACATCAATGTACAGTTGCTGGGGGTCATGGCCTGCAACCCAGGCATGTGCCTTGGCTGGGAATCGAACCTGCGACACTTTGGTTCGCAGCCCATGCTCAATCCAGCCAGGGCATGATTTTATTATTGATAAGTTTGTTTTATTATTTTCCAAGAAAATACTTCAGTAAATACATACTTATACAAAATATAAACATATTTTATATTTACATGTTTATATATACTTACAGAAAATCGTGAATTAGATCAATGCACTTTTTTTTATCTTCACCTGAGGACATTTTTTTTATTGCTTTTAGAGAGAGAAGAAGGGAGAGAGGAAAGAAGAGAGAGAAACACTGATGCAAGAAAGAACCATTGATTGGTTGCCTCTTGTACATGGCTGGACCAGGAATTGAACCCGCAACCTGAGCCACGCCAGACAGCGCTCAATGTACTTTTTGATACACTGAATAAGGTATTATGTTTATAGGATTTAGAATGTCTGAAGGCACACATTAAGATGAAACCTAGAGGGTACTCTTAAACAAGGAACCATGTCCATAAGTTGCCTGTGAATAAAAAAATGATCGAGTTTTATTCAAAAGTACTTTTAAGAAGAAAGTAGAAATTGGGAATAAAAGTATTTCAGGTGATGAAAATCCTCTCTCCAAAAACATATATTGAAGCAGATAAAAATTGCAACACAACATTCCAAATTTAGATATTGGAATATTTTATAAAATATTCTAGAATCCTTAATTCAAAAATTATGAACTAAAAATGGACAAAAAATAGGAAGAAAAATGCAACAACAGCTGGTCAAACTCTCTGCAAAGAAAATAAAAAGAAAGACAAACTTATTTCAAATGAAGATTTAATAAATCTCTGAAGGAAGGCATAGGAACCACCAGGATAGAGAAGGGTGGGGGAAGGTTTTTTAAAAAGTACAGCAACAGAGTCAAATTGGTTGGAAGGCAAAAGGTCCAAAATGCATGCAGATTGAGTCCTTGAAGAAAAAAACAAGGAAACAGAACGATTCTTTAAGGCTATAGTTTAAGAAAACATATTGGAAATAAGAGAAAATGAAACTATTTGTTGAAAGGCTTCCATCTGTCTGAAAAAATTGACCTGGAAATCAACTCAGAGACATATTCTGGTTAAACTATTAAACTTTAAAAACAAAAAGTCTACAGAGGTTTAGAATAAAATATTAGATTACATATAGTTGCAAGAAAATAGTATTAGGTAGAACAAGGCAATCCAGGGGAGCAACACTTTTAAAAGCTCAAGCCAAAGATTTTATATAAAGCCAAGATTTTCTCCAGGTCTAGGACTATGAAAAAAGTTTTGAATGTGCAAGAACTCAGGGGATAATGGAAACACAGTTCTCTCTGAGAATCTAGCACAAGGTAATCTTTATCAAACAAAAGGAGATAACCGATGAAGCCAGCAAAGGGAATGATAGAACGTATTTATTATGTTTAATTGTAGAGTTAGGATTAAAATGAGGGTGGCAAAAATAGTATGCAAATATTACATATTCTGACAAAGTAGGGTACAAGTGAAAAAAATGGGAGAGGAAAAGAGAAAGTGGTACTTTAATCTCAGATTGTCCAAACTGTGCCTAGTGTTCCTCCATGATTGGGCCTGGATGCTTCTAAAATCTCCTTCTATGTCCTTTGTTCCATCTCAACCTCAGCATTTTATCCCATGCACTGATCCAAAATAGCCTGTTACTGTGCACTCCTGAATGGTCTCATGTAGCACCAAGCCTTTCTGAGATTGCCCCCAGGAGCCTATGAATCCTTGTCCAGATGGAAGGACAAGTAGAGATGAGATGGAGGAACAAAGGGGAAAATGCTTGAAAGAGTGGAGGGGATGGCAATTCCTCCTAAGTAAAGAAAAAAGATCCCTGCTTCCATAATTATTACAGTTACTTAATTAGCATATTATTAATAGGATGACAACAGTGCCTATTACAGGCTGAGGACAGGATATGAGACTTTAAGATGGTCAAACCTTGTTTGATCTGTATAATGCTTCTTCAGCAGACTTTCGGTCACAGGCACCAGCGTACCATGGCTTACAGTGAACATCAGCTTCCTGTGAAATAGAGGGAATTCTTAAGCATGAGATGGAACTTCTGTGCATGAAAAACAGAGTTCCATTTTGCATTACCAAGACAGGCCTAACTCCTTGTAGACCAGTAGTTTGTAAAGAGTTGATGCTTCCTTTGGTCAATTACAGGGTTATGTAGTTGACTTTTTCCCACTTGGCCTTAGTTTCTAACCTTAGTAATTGAACATAAGAACTAAACCCTGCTAGATTCCTGAACCATTTCTTCCTTCTAAATAAGTTATAATCTCCCTTTCCTTTTTGATCATATTTTTTTGTTTTGTTTTGCTTTGTGGGTGCTTTATAATTTCCAAGGTGTTTTTACAAATATTATTGTATATGATTCTTGTAACTACTTTGAAGGCAAGAAGGATAAATGCTGTAATCCCTAATTTATATTTGAGGAAGCCTAGGGAGACTTGTCCAAGGGCACAGAGAGTCCTTACTCTTTTTACAGGCTGTGCCGTTTTGTGTGTTTTAATAGCATATGCCTCCACAGATCTATTCTGGGAAAATTACGTAGTTTTAAGAGAAGCTATGTGAGGGGAAGAACAATAAAAAGCAACACACTTCTTTCATAGTTTTGAAGAACCACAAATTGTTATTTAGGGCATCTAGAATACAGATTGGAACAGATGAAGAAAGGTCTTAATAACTGAAACAAAAATGTATTCTGTACCCATCAGCAAATGACAACTCACAAGCCAACTTAAAATATAGTCTGTTCTCAAGCTTCACTCCAAACTCTCTCTTGAAAGAAGACATGCTCTTTCCTGCAGTTTACTGGTAACAACAAGTATTTATTTCATACCTGTTCTGACACATTGGAATTAGATGAAAACCTGGGTAATGGAACATCCACAGTTGGGCTGCCCCCTTCCGGAAACCCTGAAAGGGATTTGAAAAATCAATGGATCTTTATTATTTCGTGAGCAGTTATTATGCCTATACTGCAACACTATAGTAGTGCTGCAGGGGACACACACACACACTGAAAAGTCACACACACACACACACACACACACACACACACACACACACAATCCTTAAAAGCAATAGTTCCCAAAGCATAGTCTGAGGATGTCTGGAATTCCCAAAATCCTTTCACGGGATTTTTTTCCAGATGCATATCTCTGTGAAGCCCAGTTTTCTTCATATACTTCAACCAGAAAAATGTATTGTGACAGACTGACCATAGAATCAGACAGGAGAATCCAGTTGCCTCTGTTATTCTAGGCATTATAGAGATTTAAAAAATGTAAAACAATATCACTCTTCCCACTAATTGTTTTTGTTTAAAAGATAAGCTATTTTTCATAGGAAATATGTTATTTATGTTAACATGTAATGAGTTTAATAAAATATTAAATACAATGGATTAATAAATGCCTTAAATTTCTGTTTTAATTAATACATCCAATATCAATAGGAATACATAAACTCAAGTTTTTTGGGTCAGATTTTAAGAATGTTAAATGCTCTTAAGACCAAATGTTTGAGAATTGCTGCCTTAGGCATAAGCTTAGTCTAAGTATGAAGACACATGAAACAGAGAAAATACTCAGCTGCTTTCATTTGTTCATTCATTTGTTCATTCATTCATTAACTAATTTATTCATTCATTCATGATTATGTGCCTGCCAAGGATCAAGGCATTGGGAATATACAAGTCAACAAAACAACAAAATGCTATGCCCTCCTGGAGCTTAAATTTTAGTGGAGTGAGATAGGCAATAAAGACATAAGTAAATATATATATATATCATACTACAGAGTCATAAGTGCTCTGGAGAAAAATAAGCAGGGAAACAGATTGGAGACAGCTTCAGACAAGTAGTACATTTAAATCCACTGGTCAGGGAAAGAAGGCCTCACTGGGGAGACATTTGGGTAAGATTTGCAAATGGAGAGGGAGGAGGCAAGGAAAGAACCTTCCAGGTAGAAGGAGCAGCGAATGCAAGGCCTGATATATTTGAGGACTAAAGTGGGACCACTGTGCCTGGAGTGCAGTGTGGAAAGGAGAGAGTAATAAGGGAGACAGGAGGTGATGAAGGAACCAGATTTGCAGGACATGACTTGAGCTTTAACAAACATGGTATGGGAAGATTTTGGAGGGTTTGGACAGAATAGTAATGTGATCTGCTTGCTTTTAACAAGGTCAGTCTAGCTGCAGGGTTGGAAATAGATAAAGGGGGTAAGAGCAGAGAGAAGAGGCCAATTCAGTGTTCTGCAAGCCCTGCCAGGAGAGGACGTGGCTAGGAAAGAAACAGCATCGATGGAAGCAGTGAGAGTTGTTGGATTCCAGGTGTATTTGAAGACAGAGCTGGAATGTATTTGAAGAAAGCAAGTGAGGAAGTCAAGGGTGACTCTAAGGTTTTGCCTAGAGCCATCAGAGTTGTTCTTTATTAAAAGGCAAAATCTGCGGTTGAACCAGGTTTAGATAAACCAAGTGCTTCAGATGAAAGTGTCCTGGGAATTCACAGGAGACAGCAGGATGTTCAAAGTAGCGGAGGAGGAGTGGTGAGGGCTTGGCGGGCCCAGCAATGCTGGGTCTGAAGGAAGGGAGGGTTCCAGGGGTATGGGGAGAAGCAGGAGACGGAGAGTAGGCAGGCTCTCCTAAGACACACATTTAAGACACACATCCTAAGTACAGGATGGCTGGTGGTTTCTGCAGCTCGGGCAGTTGGAGGAGTTCAAGGCTGACATTTTCTCAGCTATAAATTCGCTCCAGTCCTGCTCTGTTTTCCACATCTTCACTCATTCTTTCCTCACATCAGCCCTTTGTGAGAGCAGCTGTAGACTCCATCTTACAGGTGAGGCCCTCCCTGGCTGCCCCATCTAAACCAATCGTCTCTGCCACCGAATCCTCTGCTTCCTTGCTTTGTTTTTCTTCAGAGCACTTCAGTATTTACTTGACATTATGTGATTCATCTGGCTGTTTATTTTTTCTGCCTGTCTCCTCCAGTAAAATCCAAGTCCATAAGGGCAAGGGCTCTGTTTTATTCGCTGCTCTGTCTAGATTCCCTGTATCTAGAAGAGCACCTGGCACAGGGTGGATGGTCAATACATATTTATCAATTGAAGAAATGACTTTGGGTTGAAAATAATAAAAGGTATGAAAAAGCTTTACATAGTGAAACAAAATTTCTAGAGCTAAACCATTTTGAAATTGTGCTCAGAATCTTCAAAAAATTTGTATTTAGTATGTTTCATTTATTTAAGAAGAATAAAAAATCTAATTAAAAACCTAAAAAACTGATTTATGTTCAGTATAAGCAATTTTTTGGTATATATAACAAAAAATATTATTCTCTGTATTTAAATTTATTGAATCTTGATTATTTTGGCATATTTTCCAAATTACCCAGGTAAAAAATAGGGTTTGTTTTGTTTTATTTTTTCATTTTCCCCCCTACATTAAATAGAAAGCAAATCAAGGTTTGGGCAGTTATGTTCTGCACGCATAACTTATCTGATTCATATATTTTTAGGGTGAGGTAACGTTTGCCTTGGGAAAATTATCCAGATATTTTCCAAATTTTTCCAGGGTACCTTTGACAGGTCTATTTTATGCTCATTGAAATGTATTTCAGATTTAATTGGAGGAGCTATCATTTGCTGAGGACCTTCTATGTACCAAGCACTGTACCAGGTACTTTGCAGAGGCTGTTTTACTTCTTTTGAAAACAGTCATATTGGTTTCATAAAAAATCAGGTAAGTAAAATATGACCAGTATGACCAGTAAAATATTCAGTCAATACTAAAAATGAAAACATAAAAACTATCTCAAATCTATCTACTTTTCAAAACTAGTCTATGAAAAATATTCTTGGCCAATTTTACAGATGAAGCTAGAGAGGATACCAAGGTCCTCCAGCTAGAAGTGACGAGTTCTGTTGGAACCCAGGCGACTCTGACAGGAAGATCCAGCCTTCACCACTACTGCCTGATAACACTCTCCATGACTGCATTGTACTTACTTGGTAGAGGTACGGGTTTTTGATGGACTTGTCTGAAAAAAAGAATTTCAGGTTAATTAGAGGGCAGAGCACAAGATGAGTAAGTTTGACTTTCTGTTTTCAGTGAAGATTCTGTGAACAGGAACCTCACAAAGGAATCAACAGCAATGGCCAGTGAACCAGATCTAAAGGTAGTAGAGGCACCAAACCCCTCAAAATAAGAAAAATGGTTCCCTTTCCTTTTGAAAAAGGAGGAGCCTTGACTAAGGTGTGACATTTTAGTTAAGTCCAATAGTTAACCTGAATATTAGGTCTCTGAGATTCTAAGCCATTCTTTTAAAGTTGTTACCTACTTAAAAACTTAACAACACCCTTGCAAATTTAATTGCAAAGCAATGGAATATCAGATCTTTACCAAGCACCACAAGTCAATGTCACTGTGTGGTGTGACAACGCAGGCATAATGCCTGCAGCAACAAGAGGAAACTAGTTTTCAAAGGGAAGGATTCTTACTTCTGGGCAAGAGGAAACACTGGTGACTGCACAGCTTCTTGTCTGTGACTAGATCCTCGGTGGCGTTCAGCGGGTATAGGTTTTTCTGTATCAAGAGAATTCTCATATTAGAAATACAGTGAAATGTCTGTCCCCATGCCAAAACCTAGCAATATCAACCGAGGAGCACTGGATTTAGATGGATGTCTTCCTACGAACATATGTCTCCCTAGGATGTCATCTGTTCATGCACCTGTTGGTCTGGTGATGTGTTTGTGCTATTTGGACCAGCACCCCTGCCCCCAGTGTCACAGGCACACTCTACTGCCTCTGCTTTCATTTCTGGGCAAGGCACATGGTGGGGACTGAATCCATGGGATCTGGACCTTTAGGTGTGTGCATGCAGGTAGGAGCCAGAACAGGAGCAGGTTTTAGCCACCCACCTCCTGCTTTCTATGTGGCCTCCCCACAGGTGTTACCACACCCTGGGTGTGTGTGTGTCTTCATTAGTCATAAGACATGACTCTAAGAAATTTCTTAGTGATAAGTGACAAGATATGACATTTTGTGAATGATCTACTCTTTTTGAAAAATTGATTGAGCAAAGTCAAGGTTATTTTATAACAATGTTAACCTCTCTTGCATCACTGTGTTTTCCTGAGGGGGAGAGGAAGAGGAGTTATAACAAATACACAGGGAAGTGGGCACAGCCTGCAATGTAAGAATTTATGTTGAAGCCCATCATGAACTTTACTCCTGAACCATTAATAGGTGTGATTATAAATTATTTAATGCTTTATCCTCCCTCAAATTTGGTCTAGAGTGTGTTAAAATCTGGGTATGTCCCTGGTGTATCTCTTGCATGGAAAAATGGTTGAGAGTTGCTAATCTCCTGTTACAGGAACCCATAGGAGTAAAAGTAACTCAAGTAAAAGTAAAGGAACTCAAAGACTCAAATAAATGGTAAGACAGACTTCAGGGCTATTTGCAGTGCACTGAAATTCAGAAGCCCTGAACCTCTAAAGATCATGCTTCAAGCTTGTGGCAAGTTACTTCGAGCTGCCATGGGAGAGGTTTCATTCACAGCTTAACAACTTGGTAGTTTCAGGAGGAGGAACAATGAGCATGTTAGGTCCCCATAACTGACTAGCTTTGACCACATCTTCTTGGCCTTGTCATTCTGGAGGATTCCTTTGTAGGTGGGAGGAGGCTGCTCCCCATTTTGGGTTTAGATGGCATGCCACACTTCTGCACTGGGAGTCCTTGGGGAATGAGGACATCTGAGCCTCACAGAGGAAGCCATGAGCCCCTTCTTGGCTGGTTTTTAGAGGCTCCTGAAGCCATGAAATTTGCACAGGGTTGTACTAACTTCCTGCAGAGGCCCACACTGTGGCTCCACTGTCACTCTAAGCTCCCTGCTCAACAGGCCTGAGGACAGCAAGGAATGGAAGACCAGCAGGGCAGAAGCCTCAAAGGAAAGGCAGAAGAAAGTAAGACAGCAGTAAGGGAGTGATACTCAGAAATAGCCCTGGGGGAGAAAGATGCAGGAACTGATGTAAAAAAACATTGAAGGAGTTAATGATTGGAGCAAGTAAAGCAAACAGGTGTGTTGTAATGGACATTCAGAAAATGTCCACCATCCATAGTCAGAGAAACCAGAACACTTAAAGTAGATCTGCCTGTATTAACTCAGGAAATGAGGAAACAATCACTAAGTTTTTAGCATTAGGTATCTTCAAGTGTGGAATCAGATAGGTACAGAAGTTTAACTTTTACATGGTACTTTAAGTGTTGAGATTATGGATGGTTCTTACTGTTTTCTGTCCCCCTACCCCCTCCAGGATTTTTCAAATACAAATATTTTTAAAATTGGAATGTTCTAATAAAAAGTGGATGTAAGGTTTTAGGGTTATGATAAAACACAGGAAGGAAGGCATTTGAAAATACACTAAGACAGACATTGGAACTCTGAAAATATTATTTTGAAAACTTTGCAAAAGAACTAGTTCAAATAAACAAGGTTTTAAAAGTTTCGTTCCTGAACTAAACAATTAGTCTAAGATGCATGAATGGCTCTGAATTAGTCTTCATACCAATGGAAGGCCACGGCACTGTTTCTGGCAAGGAACACCTGTCTGCAAACAGATAGGTCTGGGGTGTGCAGACTGTAACCCCCTCCAAAGATGCTGCCCAGGCAAGCTCAGGTACTAACCAGCTTTGCTACTCACTACTCACTGCAATGGGAAATCCATTTTGTTTAGAAAATTGAGTTTCATATTTGTGATTAGCTTATAAATAATGAAAGAATTTAGAAAGACATTTACATACAAACCCTTAATTAAAAGTAGAGGACATGCTCCTCCTTTAAAATAATAGAGATTTACCTTCACAAACACTTGAGGCATTCTGTTGAGAGGCAAGTGGCATCTATTAAAAAAAAGAAGCAAAGACATTCAATGTGGAAATAAAAGTCAAAGCAATATCATTAAAATAAATATTTGGGGAGAACATTTCTCTGATGCATAGTTATTCTTTCAATCACAAGAACAATTAAAAACATGTGGTCTCCAGTATGACCTTTACTTTAAGTGACAACTGATTGGATGTGTCTCATAGAAGGAGCAATGTCCCTTTGGTGTTGAGACCTCCCTGCTCTGTCTGTAGGGCTGATGGATACCATCACCCCCAGCAATTTCCAGGCAGTAGCACTTGCACAGTAGGAGCCTGACATGGCTTTCATCTCAGGGCCCCACTGTCTCAGGGTTTGCTGGGTGATTACAAATATCAGTCTGCAGAGTAGATACCAGGTCAAGGTGGGCTTCCTTGAACAGTGTGCTGGTCCAGGTTTCCTTTGTTCTGGCCAGAATCTGAGTTTAGCCAGGCCTATATGTGCCTGATACACAATTGGCAGGTTCCCAACCACAGGCTTGGGAAGTGGACACAGGGGATCCCGGAGGGGAAGGCAGATGTCTTGGGAGGCAGAGAGCCTGGCCCCTGATCTGCCGCTGCCTCTCAGGGAAGCTGCCAGGGTCTAATGAGGATGAACTCCTCCCAGGAAGCATTTTCTCAGACTATCTGAGGACTCTAGGTTTTTCTTGGACTGTCCAGGCAACAACTTCAGTTGCTAAGATTGCTGCGTTCACCTGCGCTAGAAGCACAGTCAACTTTAAATAAGTGGATAAGAACGCTGAGGGAAAAGGAAGTGTGTTTAACTGCAAAATTAACTTACTGTCTTCAGTGGTGTAGCTGGCTTTCTCCTGGGGGATAAAAAAGATAGGCTTTGTTAAAACACAGAAAGATAAAGTAGAGCCATCTGCTTATCATTTTAGTCTCAAATTTAAACTAGAGCAATGGAAGTGATAGGAGTGTGTAGAAAGACTATCCTGGAAGGGTGGAGAGGGAGGAAGTGGGGTTTAGTTGTGACCCACCCCCCACCTCAGACAGAGTCCACCGGCAGATGGCAAAGAGGTTCACTGGGGATAAACAAAGCGCCAGTTGCCAGGGAGCTGGCATAACTGAGCTCTTGTTTCAGTTCTGCTATTAATTACTCTGTGACGTCAGGCCTCTTTCTCTCTGCTGTGAGGCCAGTTGGAGTTTAAGTTTCCTCGTCTGTAAAATGAGGACCAGAATCAGTGTGTTCCATGTGTATACAGAGCCCTCCCTCCTCCAACAGCACCCTAGGTGGCTGCCTGGAGATAAAGACAGGAGGTATGTGGGTGGCCATGCAGGTGAGGTTGCAGCAGGTACTTCCTCATGCCAGCTTCCATCTGCTTCTAGGGGTCTATTCTCTTCTAGACTTCAACCAAGGATTTTATTCCATGGAGAGAAAGCCAAGACTAACGCGAGTTTGAAAATCACTGTGATTTGTGGTCTTGAAGGTGCTTGCCTGAGCTGAGAATGTTAATTCTGGTTTGTTTTACTTCCAGTAGAGATTGGAATCTAATATTTCTAAGGTTTAATGCTTCTCTGCTGTGTTTATATGGTCTGTCTGTCTCTTTTGCTTTGTTTTTGGCTGAGCGCTGGAAGCATGGGGGGAGAATACTAACAATTCCCAAGTGCCTCTATGATGCCTGGCACAGAATTAGGTTCTTTACATGTTATTTAAACTTCACAGTAATGTTTTTCAATTGATATTATTACTACATGTTAGAGATTAGAACACGAGGCTCAAAAAAATTCAGTAACTTGTCCAAAGTGGGAAATGTGCAGAGTTTCGGTTAACAAACACCCTAAAATTGATTGTTTTGCTTTCCCCAGAGACAGAATGCAGGCCAGCTGAGACCTATTTTAATGCGCCTTTACAACAGCCTGTGGAGCCAATGTAAAGTTGTGGCATTATATACTACTGTAACATTAGCACATTACATCCTCACCTGACAGTTTACAAAAATGCTTGTGGTTCAATAAGAAGTGATTTTCTTACCTCACTTTTCAAAGGAACCTGGGCAGTGTTGTTTTAGTTGAACACCCCTGGGAATGCTGTGTGAACTACATGTTTGTTTAGAGATCATTAAGAACTTGAAAGAGAAGATGAGCAGAAAGTAAAGATGAAACCTCCACGTGGGCCTCAAGATTATTTCGGTGCTAGAGCTTCTGCCTTGTGGAACATTGAAGGTCAAACAACTCAAGATTTAACTAAAAGTTTATGGGAGGACAGACTAGTAGTTTCTTGTTTCAGCAGAGGCACCCCTAGTACAACTTGAAGGGTGCTGTGGGGGTGGAGGAGAACAACAGGGCAATAGGGTTGCAGGAACACATCTATTGTAATGTGAAGTGCACCTGCGTCTGAGCTTGGGCAGGTGTGCTCTTCTGTATGGAAACAGGAAAGGCACCCTCCCTCCGATTCTCAGGCAAGACTCTTTTATGGTTCCCGGCAAGTCCTGCTCAGAGCAGTGGTGGAGAACATCCACTCCAGTCTCCGAGCTGCTTCTCTGCAACAGGTACTCACCCGGCCCTGGGCAGTGGGGATGGCGCAGCAGGTAAAGATGATTTACAGTCCCAGACCCCGCTGTTTCGACCTATACAAATGTATACACAGGTTAGTTTCCAAATCCTGAATCTGGGGCTGATGGTCATGGTGAGGCTGGGCTTTTGGACAGGGTTAGAAATACATGGACTTTTTTTGGTTACTTTCAGTTAAGCATATACAGATATAGCTACATTGAAGCTATTGGGGCAAAGCTGTAGGTGAAGATGATGAAACATTTTTAAAAATGTCTGCTATGGGCTCAGAACTAGGATGTGAATTAGGGACTTCATCATAGATACAGAGAACAGACTGATGGTTGCCAGAGGGAAGGGAGGTTGGAAGACTGGGTGAAAAAAGTGAAGGGATTGAGAAGTACCAATTGGTAGTTACAAAATAGTCATGAGGATGTAAAGTACAGTATAAGCAATGTAGTCAATGATAGTAACATTTCTAAATGACCTTCTCCTTTCTCCATGGGACCAACCCAGAGCCCCTGATTCTGTGGGCTCAGTGAGAGCCACATGAGCATTCCTAGGGGAAAGAGCCAAGAGTTCACACTGGCAGATACGTGCATGCCAAAGGTGCCTAGAAATGGAGGCACAGACCGACCACTCCTGATAGACACCTGTTGACATTGCTCATTCATAGTCACACAAACACCAGTAACCTGCCCCCCCCCACCCAACTTCACATTCGAAGGTACTCATTCATTCATTTCTGAGTTCTGAGGGCCTTTGCCCATTGCACAAACAGGCAAATTGTGACAAGTGGCAAGCTACTGTCCTGATCTCATTTCTGAGGTCACAGAAGGGACCCAGAGGGCCTTGTCCACTGCACCCAATTTTCCATCCCCTTCCCTGAAGATAGAAGCCAGCCAATCACTGTCAGGGAAAAAGATAAGAGACACACAGCTTCACCACTGAGATAGAGAGCAAGCCTGGAGGGGGAGAGGCTGGAAGCTAAGCCAGCTCCCCTCAGCACAACCTGGCTGCCTCTTCTCAGGCTCCTGGTCACCTGCATGGACATTACTGCTCAGTGAGACAAAGCCTATTTATTGAGCTAAATTGAACTGAATAAATACTTTATTAAGAACCTATGTTTATAAGTCCGCAATTACTAATGGACTTAAAGAAGATACTCTGTAAATGTTGGTTGGACCTGCCCCCAGCATATACTATTTTAATTTGTGAGATAAAGCACACATAAGCAAGCACTGAAGTAAATATCAACTACCAAGAATTATTGAGGACATGGTGTCTCTAAAGCACTGTGTTAGGGGTTGTGGGAGAGGAGAGGAAGTGGAGACAGGCCTCTGCCCTCTCAGAATGTATAACAGGGGAAAACGTGTACCTCATGCCACCTCACCTGACAGGACCAGCTATTCCAAACAAAACAAAAAAAGGCCTCAAAAAGTATTAAAAATATGGGGTTGGGTTCTTCCGACCAAGATGGAGGCATAGACTTTGCCTCCTCGCACAACCAAAAGAAGGGCAACAACAAATTTAAAAACAAAAAATAACCAGAACTGTGAGAAAATAGAACTGTATGGAAGTCCAACAACCAAGGCATTAGAGAAGAAACATTCATCCAGACTGGTAGGAGGGGTGGAGATGGGCAGCAGGTGGGGAGAGGACTCACAGCAAGGCTGCAGCTAAATGTGGGACTGAGTGGTCCCACGTTTGCATGCAGGAAAATCGGGAGGAACAACTGGGGAGTGAGACGGACCATGCAACCCAGGGTTCCAGTATGGGGAAGTAAAGCATCAAAACTTCTGACTGAAAACACCTGTGAGGGTTGCAGTGGTGGGAGGAACTCCCAGCCTCACAGGAGAGTTTGTTGGAGAGACCCACAGGTTCCTAGAATGTACACAAACCTTCCCACCCAGGAATCAGCACCAGAAGGGCCCAATTTATTTGTGGGCAGTGGGGGAAGTGACTGAAAGCCAGCTGAGAGCTGAGCAAGTGGCATTGTTCTCATTCAGACCCCTCCCCCACATACAGCCCCATAATGCAGCGATGTGGGTTGTCCTGCCCTGGCAAATACCTAAGGCTCTTACAACGTAACAGGCATGCTGAGACAAAAAAATATGGCCCAAATAAAAGAACAGATCAAAGCTCCAGAAAAAAATATAACTAAGCAACGAAGAGATAGCCAACCTATCAGATGCACAGTTCAAAACACGGGTAGTCCGGATGCTCACAGAAATGGTTGAGTATGGTTGCAAAATGGAGGAAAAAGTGAAGGCTATGGAAAGTGAAAGAAAGGAAAATGTACAGGGAACCAACAGTGACAGGAAGGAAATGGACTCAAATCAATGGTTTTGACCAGAAGGAAGAAATAAACATTCAACTGGAACAGAATGAAGAAACAAGAGTTCAAAAAAAAAAATGAGGAAAGGCTTAGGAACCTCCAGGACATCTTTAAACATTCCAACATCTGAATCATAGGGGGCCAGAAGGAGAAGAGGAAGAGCAGGAAATTGAAAACTTATTCCAAATATTAATGAAGGAGAACTTCCCACATCTGGCAAAGGAAATAGACTTCTAGGAAGTTCAGGAAGCTCAGAGAGTCCCAAAGAAGTCAGACCCAAGGAAGCACACACTAAGGCACATCATAATTACATCACCCAAGATTAAAGATAAGGAGAGAATCTTAAAAGCAGCAAGAGAAAAGGAGACAGATACCTACAAAGGAGTTCCCACAAGGTTGGGAAATCAGCTGATTTCTCAAAAGAAAACTTACAGGCCAGAAGGGGCTGGAAAGAATTATTCCAAGTCATGAAAGGCAATGTCCTGCATCCAAGATTGCTCTATCCAACAAAGCTATCATTTAGAATGGAAGGGCAGATAAAGTACTTCTCAGATAAGGTCAAGTTAAAGGAGTTCATCATCACCAAGCCCTTACTATATGAAATATTAAAGTGACTTAAGAAAAAAAAGATGATAAAAAATATGAACAGTAGAATGACAACAAACTCACAACTATCAACAACTGAACCTAAAAAAATAAAAAACAAACTAAGCAAACAACTAGAACAGGAACAGAATCACAGAAATGGAGATCACATGGAGGGTTATCAATGCAGAGTGGGGGGCAGGAGAATGGAGGGGAAGGTACAGGGAATAAGAAGCATAAATGGTAGGTACAAAATAGACAAGGGATGTTAAGAATAGTATGAGAAATGAAGAAGCCAAAGAACTTATATGTACGACCCATGGACATGAACTAAGGTGGAGGAATGATGATGGGAGGGGGATACAGGGTAAAAGGGAATAAAGGGTAGAAAAGAAATGGGACAACTGTAATAGCAAAATCAATAAAATATATTTAAAAATATGTGGCAGGGGTGTGGTAGGGTGAAAATGGAGACAACTGTACTTGAACAATAAAAATTAAAATTAAAAAAATTAAAATTAAAATGAGAGAAAATAAAATTAAGCATTCAAAAAAGAAATATAGCAATAAAAATGAACCTGCATAGTTCCTGTTTTTTGAAAAAAGTATTAAAAAGAAAAGATCTTAACGTTTCTTCTCCTGTATTTTACCAGAAAGGCCTTCAGGCTTTCCCTCAGTGTTCATCTGCTCTCTTTCTACACACAAGTCTTTTTTTCAATTACAGTTTATATTCGATATTATTCTGTATTAGTTTCAGATGCACAGCACAATGGCTAGACAGTCATGCACCCTACAGAGTGGTCCCTGCAATACTTCACACATCCACCTGGCCCTATGCATAGCCATTATGGTAATATTGACCATATTCCCCTTGCTGCAATCTACTCCCAATCCCTTCCGTAACACACAACTCTTACGTTGGGGCCATTTACATAAGCACTCAGTGGCACAGAGTGGGTGGTATTGATTCCATGAACCCTCTTCCCCAGCACCCTGTAAAAAAACGCCCCCTCCCAGGAAACTCCTACCTACATGTCACAAGACTTAGATGTGATTTTTAAAAACATTTTGAAAAAGAAACTACAGTTGGAATTTGTAACATTTCATGTGACAATAAACTGAAATGTCATCTGAGTATGTAGTATGAGTCCTATTATGGTTTATTACCTACTGTACCAAATTGATACTGTTCTTCCAACTAAGAAATAGTTTGGGTATAATTTGGGTAAATTCTTCATACCTGCGATTGACCCTAAAAATACAGTTGGCTGCTCATAGATTTTAATGAAGATTTCAGGGAAGAGGAACAATAAACCTTGTCTGAAAAATAAGGAAGTGTGAAAAAGGTCTAAGTTAGAATTTCCTCCCAGGGGGGTTTTCCCTTTTCTTAAATGCTAAGGGCTCGTTTGGTCTGAGTTCATTATCATTGTCACATCTACTGCCTGGCTGTTCTGCTGAGGTTCCCTTGCCTTCATATCTCCAAACAGTCTGCCAACGTCTTCCTTCCCCTTCCCTCCTTATAAATAACTTCTGCAATCAGATCCGAGGGCATGCTCGTTCTCCTCTGCTGGTGGGGGAAGACAGAGGTGGTGAAAAACCTGTGGTCTTGTATCAGGAAGACAAGGTTCTAGTTATTTCTCTGCCAGAAAATTGGCTGAGTGACCTCTTACAAGCCACCGTGTCTCAGTTTCCCCCTCTGCGAAAGGGGGCCACCACCATTTACCTTACCTGACTCAGAGTTACTGTGGTAAGATAACAGAGCAACTTAAAAAATGTAAAATATTAGCTAAATATAAAGTAGTATTGTTGGAAAGGGATTAAAAGTATTTGAGGTTTAAAAACATTATGCTAAGTAAAAGGAGCCAGATGGAAAAGACTACATGTTATATAACTTCATCTATATGAAATATCCAGAAAAGGCCAATCTATAGTGACAGAAAGCAGACTGGTGATTATCTGGGACTGGGGGTGGGAACAGCACTGACCACAAATGAGCATAAGGAATCTTTCAGAGTTGAGGTGGGCATGGAAAAGTTCTAAAACTGGACTGCAGTGATGGTTACAACGCCCTGTAAATGTAATAATTTACAAAAATCACTGAATTGTACAAGAAAAAGGAGTGAAAAATTATAACTCATAAAGGAACTCAGTAAATATGATTATTGCTCTTTTTGTTTTAGCATCTTGTTATTGATCACCCCAGTACCTGAGCTCTGTACCAGGTACTTTAAATGCACCATCTCAAAGCCTCACTGAACACCAGCTGGAGCCAAGTGAGTCTCAGAGAGGTTAAGTGGCAGGGCTGGGGTTGAAAACCACGGCCATTTGAGTTTAAAGCCCAGATAGGCACTTTCTTCCCCAGGCAGCACCTCATACTGTTACTTTGGGACATGATTTGGCATGCAGATTCCTTGCTGTTTCTCTCTCATTTGGGGAAAGATTAGTGAAACAGTGGTCTGCTTTTGTGGATGCACATGGGAGGATGGAGAGACTCTTCCATTTCACAGGCCAGTGACCCTTTCTGCTGCTCTGGGTCTGGGTGGGACTACCTGGTACCCTCCTCACTGTAAGGATCCTTCCCTTCCGACAAAGCCACGCTCTTGGTTGGAATACTCCAAGGGAGAACTTGGGAACTCAATAGAGGGAGACATGTCCAATGATATAATAAAAGTGAAAAATTAGCTTTCTTTTGATTGTGTTGATAAAAAAAATTGTGTTAACACTTGATATAACAGTGTAGGCTTTGTACAAGCTGGTGCTTGCCAAAGCTTCTCAACTAAGAAAACACTTTATCCTTAGTTTTTCCTTCTACCACATGTATCTTATGCATAATTCTCTTTTTCAGTTTTACATACAATGTAGGTAAGTTTCCTTAATTCTTAATGATTCCATGTTTGCATTCTAAGCCCTTGGGATTTAATGTCGTCTAGCTGTTATAGACACCTTACTGTCACTGGGGGCATGCACACCATCTGAAGCAGCTCTTACTTTCAGGGGCCACACTGACTTACAAAATAAAGGCATTTAATTTAACAACTTCAGAACCACTTGGGTTATATGTAAAATTCAACTTGCATATTAGCAGGGAATTGCGAATTCCAAAACTCCTTCCCTATTTTAGGAAATAAGAATATAGAATATTTTTACAATGCTGTTTACTTAAAGGAAGTTCTGAAATACAAGCTCTGCCTACCCTCTTCTGACAAAAGCTACAAATCAGCCAGAGCTTGCACTATCTTCTAAATGCTCATTGAGAGATAAATCACAATGCGCTTGAATCTTGCAGTTGGTCTAAGGCAGTGGTTCTTTGCCCCTGTGGACATTTGGCAATGTCTGAAGACATCTTGGCTTGTCACTACTGGAGAAGGGTGCTACTGGCATCTAGTGGGCAGAGGCCAGGGTTACTGCTAAACATCCTGCCATGCACAGGACAGCCCCCAGACAAAGACTTTTCTAGCCCCAAATGCCAACAGTGGTGAGGCTGAGAAACCCTGACTTAGAGTAAAGCTTTACACAAAACAGAAGAAGCACAGTTGTTTCCTGAGATGTGTGCAGGGTGCTCTGCCAGACTGTTCATGAATTTAGGCAGGTTAAACTAGGGATTTGGAGTAAGAACAGTACGTGAAAAAGAGCTATAATTTTAGGAGCGTGATTCCTATGTATTTACTCATTTAATTCTCACAGTATCCCTAAGCATAAGTGGCATTTTCTCCTTCATGTTTCAGAGGTGGACTCTAGGAAATGGAGAGATTATTTGGCTTCTTAGAAGTCTGGTACCTTGCAAGTGTCAGCCAGAACCTGAGCCCTCTGGCTTTGGAGTCCGTGCCCAGTCCTGTTACAGGGCTTCTCAGTCTGGAACACAAGGCGGGAGGAGAGGCTGCCCCTGCACCTAATTCTCTACATAATCCTCCATGAGCACCTAATAGCCATCAAAGAGCCAAAAGCAACGTTAACCAGAGGCAAGCGATGTGGTGTGTCACCAATCTGAAACCTTAGCCCTTTCGTGACGTCTGTGAGGGCACTATCTAAGGCTTTTAATATATGACAGAGGGTTATTCAGGGACACATGCTAGCAGTCTAATCATTCAAATTATCTTACTTCCTTTCCCCTCCTGTACTTTCTCCTCCTGTCTGTATCCACCAATCATATAATCAGGACATTGTTTTCTTGTTCAGGTTTGGTTTCTTTATCTGATGCCTCTAGTAAATAGAGCTATATAGTTATACTTGATTAATAGAAAATGAAGGGATAATAAATCCACTGGGATAATGCCCTCATGATGGTGCCATGTGATTCTTTAACTACAGCCAGCGCTGGGGGCCCAGACACTCTCTCTACCAGCTGGCCCATCTACCATTTCAGTACCTACTCTGAGCCAGTCCTGTCTGGGCCCTGGAAACACAGCTGTGAGACAGATACCAAGAGTCTTACAGGGGCGAGAGAGAGAACTCAGGAGGGATTAGGGGATAAAGATGGAGTGTGGGGAACTAAAGGAGTGCAGACCAAGGGGATTCAGTGCAAAAACAGGGCCAAGAAAGGCCTCCTGAACAAGTGACATTTAAGGCAATGTCTTCAATGAACTTGTAGCCTAGTTAGGGAGATCAGAGTCAGACACGCAGTGATTAGAGAACAGGGATGGGATTAAGTGTAAATGGGATGAGACAGCACAGGAAAGCTCTCTCAGGCTACAGAGACCATAGGACACTTCCAGGAGGGGGAGACTTCAAGCTGGGCCTTGAAGGATGGGTAAGGTTTGATGACATAAAAATAAGAACACAAAGACCAGAAAGTAGAACCCATGAAATACAGAATGATTGGAGTATGGGGTGTGTTTTGGGAAGAATAACACTGATTTGGTAAGGGTATTTGAAGATGCAAACACTAGAGACTACTAAACTCTTCTTCTAAAGGAGAGTGTAGGCCTCCATTTATCTATGTCAACTAAAGGTCTTCTGTTCCAGTGATAATAGCCTTCTCCTGTGCGAGGAGTCTCCGTTTCAGCTGGGACCAAAGCAATCATGATGTACTGATGTTAGGTTGGTGGGTTGACATTTGCTCCCAGAAGTTAAATGAGCTGATGGTTCTGACTATTACTCCACAAGTATAAAGAACCCTTGGGTTCCAAGGGAGAGGATAAATAGGACAAGAACTTTTGACAGGGGTGAACAATTGCACAAGAAATGGAAGTAGGAAGAGGTAAAAAAAATACTGTTCTTCATATTTTCTCAAGGACCACTGCCCTGGAAGCAGAGCTCCGTCTCCCAGTTGTTTGTGTTCAGCCTTCAGCTCTGAGAGAGAGAGAGAGACTGAGAGACGGGTGGAGGGGAAGGGAGAGGAAGAAGCAGGAAGGACTAGAAGGAGGCTCCTGAACCTCTCTGTGCTGTAATGGGGGCGTGTGGGTACCACCTGGCTTCACTGGCCTCAGCTTTGGTATTGCCAAACCATATAGGCACCACTGGGAGTTCAGGTTTGGGTAGTGGAGACATGGTAAAAACTAACTTTGTAATGGGATGAAACCAGCAACACATGGAAGCATTGAGAAGCTTAGACTAGTGACCGAGAAGAGAGCCTAGAGGCAAAGTCATGACCAGTGACACTCACAGGCAGAAGGTGTGAGAAGATGAAGCAAAGAAAGCCTGGACTAGGGTTGTGGCAACTAAAATAGTAGAGAAAATTCAGGAAAACCAATAGCAGCCTTTGGAAAGAACACAGGCACTCTGAGACATGGAGCCTGGAGGCTGGCATGTGAAGTAGAAGAGGGATGCCCAAAGGGTAGGAAGGTGATGGAGGCAGTCGGAATGTCCAGTGTCCAGAAGGGAAAGCAGGTCAGGGCTGGACAGCAGAGCGTAATCACCGTAGACAAGAGAAGTAAAGCCAGAAGAATGGATGAACCCTAAAGAAATGAAAAATGGTACTCTTTACTGAGCACCTACTATGTGCCAGACATTGCACCAAGGGTTTCGCACTCACAGTTTCAGAATTCTCCTGTTGTAGTACACTCTCCCACATACAGGTGAGAAAATCTGATGCTTGTGGAGGTGATGTACAGGCCCAAAGTGGTACAGCTGGTGACTGGGATTACAACCCAGGTTTGCCTGGCTCAAACCCCAAGCTGTTAACCACCATGATATTCTGAAAGAGGCCCAAAGGGCTGAGGGCTGAATGGTGCAGGCACCCTCAGTTGGGAGAGGAGGAGGAGAAGCCAGCAAAGTACCCATTGAGGTAGGATGAGAACCAGGGCTTATCTAATAGGGGTCCAAGGTCATGGGGGAGGGAGGGTCCCTTCAACATTGATGCCACCAGACAGTGAATGAGGATGAGATCTCCTGTTACCATTTATTAAGCAATTTGAAAATGCAAGTGATTATTTCTTAATATGTGATCTCAGTTGTTTATCTTATTTGGAGTAGATTAAAAACCAAATCCTCAAATGCAATCATTCTATAATTTTAAAAAGCACCACATCACACATCTACTTTACCTGAAGCTGTCACTGGGGGAGGGGCTGGCCTGGAAGCATTGTTTGGCTTGGTTGATCTATTCACCATGGGAGCTTAAACACAAAATAGACACACAATGATTAAAGATGCAGTCTACCAAAGGAGATTCACATGTATGGGAAGTACATCATGAACATGATGGATCAGACCAGAGAATTAGCAAAGAATGGGAAACATACTTATTAAACATATAAGCCATTAAAAAGAGTCCCCTCAGAAGAAACACCTTTTGAATGAATATATTCATGATTAAAGGAATAATAAAATATTTTGTGATAGGGATTTTGCTAAAGTGAATACTGGCTTTGAATTTCCTTTGCCAAACTGGAGGTCTGGGAGATGAGAGAGGTGTTTGTTTGTTTATTTTGGAGACGTGTATTGGACCTAATAGTGGAGGGGTCAAATTAATAGCCCCACCCTCCCTGCCACAAGTGACACATACCATTTCTTTTGTGTTTTGCAGGGTTTGTTTGGGAAGGGATGTTTAACATGCATTTATTTTCATGGTGATGGGTGGCTCAGGAATTCAGGTGGGTCTTGAAGCCATTGGTGGTATTTAGGGAATGCAGGAGAGAGTTGCGACATAATGGCAGAATAAAAACCAAGTATTGCTACTTTAGAGTGGAGTTTGTTCGATGAGTAATGTTACTTGAAGAGGTATCACTACACAGGATTACGTTCCTCACAGTGACTATATCCAGAATAAACAGGGACTGTTCTACTGAGAGTGTGTGGCACTGGCTTTTTAAGATAACTTGTTTGTAATTGCATTTGTTATTCTGTGAAGGGTTTACAAACAACATGTTTCTGAAATAGCACTAACTTTAAAGAATCAGGACACAGCATATTTTACTCTTTCATTTATCTTTCAGTCCTCTGCAGAAATTGTTCCTCGTGCAATATTTGTAAGACCAACCTGGCAGTTAGCGACTGTGAGTATTAGGTTTTATAAGTCCATTCTAGGTGAGCACAGCTAATAAGTACCTAGGAGCTTTCATAATTTAACAAAGGAAATGAACCATGGCAGAGGAGAGAGGAAGAAGGTAAAGACTATGAAACACAGAGATGGCTCACTCACTGATGCCTCTGCTCAACCTGTCAAAGTAGGCAAATGCTATGGCCACAGAGGAGAGAGGACTGGGCACTATCATTTCTGAGCCCCTTAGTGCCTGGTACCAAATAGTCTTGTATGCCTCCATCAACTGGTAGAAATTTTCAGGGGCTTAAGACTACAAACACTTGCCTTTTTCAGATGGGGGTGAACTGCCTTCTGTGGGATGAATATAGTTTTCATCTTCATCTTCTACAGGGACCACGTAATCAGCCTAAGAGAAATGCAGGAATGAGTGAGAAAACTGCTGTACATTTATAGGTTATTGTAAGGGAAGGAGTGATTTTTAAAAAATAATCTTTACTGAGATTTAATTTGCATGCCATTAAATTTCTCTATGTAAAGTGCATAGTTTAGTATTTTTAGTACAGTTACAGAGTGTAAAACCATCACTGTAATCTAATTTTAAAACATTTTCATCACCCAAAAAAGGAACACTGTACCCAATAGTCACTCCACATCTACCCCTTCCCGTGACCTAGTCAACCAATAATCTACTTTCTGTCTTTAATATTTGTTCATCCTGGACATTGCATGTAAATGGAACATACAATATGTAGTCCTCTGTGACTTCTTTCACTTAGCATAATGATTTCAAGTTTTAACCATGTTGTAGCATATACTGCTACTTCATTCCCATTTGTGGCCAAATAATATTCCATTGTATGACTGTACCACATTTTATTTATCCATTCATCAGTTGATGGCCATTTGGGTTGTTTCCACTTTTTGACCATTATGAATAATGCTGCTGTGAATATGCATGTACTAGTTCTTGTGCAGTTGAACATTGCTCGTGGGAATGTGCCTCGTGGTAGAGTTGCTGTGTCGTGTTGTAGCTCCATGTTCAGTCTGAGGAGCTGCCGAACTGTTTCCCACCAGCAACGTATGGGCTTCCAATTTCTCCACGTGCTCACCACTACTTGTCATCTGTCTTGTTGACGCCAACCATCATCAATGGTATGAAGTAGTATCCAACTGTGGTTTTGATCTGCATTTTCCTGATGGTTAATGATGTTGAACATCTCTTTGTGTGCTTATTGGCCATGTGTACATCTTTTTCAGACAAAAGTCTATTCAACTCCTTTACTCATTTTGAATCAGGTTGTTTGTCTTTTTATTATTGGGTTGTAAGAGTTCTTTACATTTTCTCAATATAAATACCTTAACAGATACATAATTTGTAAAAATTGGCTCCCATACTATAGGTAGTCTTTTTACTTTCTTGGTAGTATCATTTTATCTATTTTTCTTCTGTTGTTTGTGCTTTTGGCATCATTGCCTAACCCAGGGACATAGAGATTTAATCCTATGTTTTTCTTATAAGAGTTTAATAGTTTTAGCTCTTGCATTTAAGTGTAAGTTCCATTTTTAGTTAATTTCTGTATATGGTGTCAGACAGAGGACCACTTTTATTCTTTTGCATGTGGTTATACAGTTATCCTAGCACAATTTGTCTAAAAAAACTGTTCTTTCCCCATTGAATTGTTTTGGCACCTTTGCTAATAATCAATTAATTATAAATATAGGGAGGGAGTGATTTTTACATTGATATGAGGTAATCAGATCTCAAAAGTGATTTTACAACCTGCCTTGGTGGGTAACCAAGTTGGTACTGAGGGAAACATAAACCAAACATTTATTGAGCACTTATTGCCAAGTGTTCATCTGAGTACTCTGTATGTGTTGTGTCACTTAATCATTGTAACAACTTAATAAGGTAAGCACTGCTATCAGCTCTTCCTGCAGATGAGGGGTTTTCTTTATGTATGCCACCACTCTGCATCTTAGAGGAGAACCATGGAGGAGCCGAGAGAAAAGAAGGTGGAGGAAAGGAAGGTAGGTGGGGGCAGGGCGAGAAGCAAAGGAGAATAAAGACAGGGAACTATCTTACAGAGGAAAGAGAAGAGTCATGGGAAAGCAGAGGAGAGAAAGAGGGTAATAAGAGGGACACAGATCCATTATCGATATTATACCATATGTGTCTAGAGATCGAAAATTCTTACAGTAAGGTCATACATACCATTTTTAGAGAGAGAAACAAAACACCCATCCAGCATTACATTGGCTAGTTAGAGGGAGGCAGTGAAGGGGCAAAGTGGTTAATGCTGAATGGAGAGGGGGGATGGGGGAAGGCAGACTTGCCTGAGTCCAGACTGTCCTGGCACCTTCCTCCCCACCCCACCCTGCATCCTGCTCTCTGCTCGGTCAGGGAAACCATGAGACAGATTTACTTTACCTCATCCTCAAGGTCCTTGGGCCTGGGTGGGACTTGAGGTTTCTGTAGAGAAGTTGGAGCTGGCAGAGTGGAGGTCAGCCTGGCCTTAGCAGAAGGCCAGGTGGGCTTACTGGGAAGGGTCTGGCTGATGGGTGGAGACTGCCTCTGGCTTGATCGATTATCTTGAAAGGAACAACAAACAACAACAACAAAGTATAAGATGAAAGGGGCTCCGGGTCATTCCCTGGGGGAAATCACTGAGATCTAGAAAGTACAGAACCTCCAGCACCTAAGCAGCCACAAATGATTAATTGGGGCATTGCTTAAAAGAATAAAATAACATGTTAGGTAAAAAATTTCAACTGCCCATTGACTTACTTACAAAAACTAGAAGAAGATCCTCATCAAAAGCATCTTCCCAAGGGAGAGATGGAGACCCATTGGTTTAGGAGAGCCGATAGCCCAGTGTTCTGCCCAACAGAATGGATGATGACCTTGGCAATGTGGGGGTCTAAGAGAACTTGCTCCCCTAAGGGTTCACTTGCTCTATGAATCTTAAGGGCAGAAATCCTCAAATTCACTTACACATAAGAATCACTTGGGATTTTTAAAAAATGCCAAGGCCCAGGCAAGGCCCACCCCAGACATAACCAGTTTGAACGTGTAGGGAAGGACCTTGCATTATAGATTTTACAGGGTCCCCAGGCTATTCTAAGGTGTACTCAGGGTTGTGACTGCTCATCTGCATGAACCTATGGCCCTCCCCTCAATGATTTCCCTCAAGTCATGGAAAATCCATGGGTTCCCCCACCCAGGAATGTCCTCAGCAGGTGTCAGGGAAGGAGTCCAGGCTCTGAAGTCAAGTGGCTCTGAGTTTGGTCTGCTGCTCTGCTACCCACTAGCTGCACTCCTTTGGGCTAGTTATTCATTATTCAACCCCTGTGGGACTCACATTCCTCATTTTAAAAGTGAGGACAGCCCTGGCTGGTGTGGCTCCATGATTGAGTTCTGGCCTGTGAATCAAAGGGTCACCAGTTCGATTCCCAGTCAAGGCACATGCCTGGGTTGCGGGCCAGGTGTCCAGTAGGGGGTTCGTGAGCAGTAACCACACATTGATATTTCTCCCTCTATTTCTCCCTCCCTCCCCCCGCTTTAAAAATAAATAAATAAAATCTCTAAAAGTGAGTATCATCATATCCACGTCAGAGGTATTATAGGGATCAGGGACAGAGCAATGAAAGCAGCAGGGGCAGTGTGTCTGGCAGAGTTGACACCTAACAAATAGAACTGATATTGCTACTGTAAGGTGGTGGATGGCATCTGCCCAGCCAATTCTGTGAGCACAGATTCCAACTGATGCATTGTGGGAAAATCTTAGCATAGGAATAACTTGGTGTGCTCCCTATCCTGGGAACAGCACAGGCACTTACACTGACTTCCTGCTGGTTCCTCCTGCCACAGCCTACCCCCAGCTTGATGTAGCTGCCCTGCCTGTGATGCCCCCATCTCCTCCTGGTGCTGCCCCTGCCCTCAGCCCACGTGTCTGCTGAAGGTATGTGGTTAACTTCACATTGGATGCCTCTTTGGCAGCCTCTTTCCGAATGATACATCTGTGCACAGCCAGGGGGGCATTTATTTTGCTGTGCCTATTACTCTGTCAGTTTTTATAGTTTTATTTACAGCTCTTAGAGTTTACTTAGATTTCTTAATGTAAAATTTAAGTGCATCAGAAGTGGCAAAACACAGAAGACAAGCTTTGAAGAGTGTACCCGTGATGAACCACTTAACCACCGCAAACTGTGGTCTCCTGGTCTGTAACATGGGCCTAGCCCGGCCTCTTCCTTCCCAGGGTCGTTGCAACGACTAAACAGTCACTTAAAAACATGGTGGGAGTTGTGAACAGTGGAGCAGTGAAGAGTGTGGGCTTTGGGGGCTGAATGGACTGGCTTTCATCCCAGCTCCACCACCATGCATAAACATTGGCCCATTAGTTCACGCCTTTGAGCCTCTCGTGCTTCCTTTGTAAGGTAGGGGGTGAATGCTTCACTAAGATTATTGAGAGGGTAAAGCAGGCTGCAGCTGAAAAGCACAAAATTGTAGACTAAGAAGTCTGGGGGTGTGTCTGTCTTGTTTGCTGCTGGATGCTCAGCGCTTAGCATAGCTCTGCCACATAATGGGTGCTCAATAGATTGTGGCATGAAGCAGCATTGCCTGGTGGCCTGAGGAGGCAGTACAGGTAAGGACAGTCTGTAGAAATGTGAGTATCATTGTGATGTCACTGACACACACCCCTCCCAAGACTGGGACACAAATTTCTTCTTGGGGGACATTAAAAGCCACACTTGGGCCTGGAGGCCAGCCCTGGGCTGTGTCCATTTAACCTGAGGCTAATTCTAGGCTTAAACCTCCTCTCTCCACCTTCACCCCCAGTTAGAAGTCCACAGTCCTAGGCAGCCAGTGTGGGGGTAGACATAGAAGAAGGAAGGGCATTAGTAGACACTGGGTTCCTTGGTGGTCATCTTCCTTCTGTGTCAATGTCTCAAGAGAAAATTCAGAACCTTGTACACAGGAAGCCAGAAGAGAAGTAGAGACTAATCTTGGGGTTGATTTCTCAGACTGTCGGGAGTTGGGAGCAGCCATCAGGGTGTGCTCGTTTGTCTTTTGCCTGTTTCCACTATTCCTGATTCAGGAAGGATACTTTCCCCCTCAAATGGGCAAGTTTGCCACCTGGGGTGCCATTACCTGTGAGCGACCAGATGACCCTCTTGATGGAGATGCCAATGGGAGATTCCCCCCCTGCCCCCACCTCAGCTTGATCCCCTTCCCCTCCCCCACATCCCCACTGAGCACCCAGGGACCGAAGGCGTGGCCTCACCTACGTACTCGCCCCTGGCGAAGGGCAGGGCTGGGTGAACTGTCCTTGTCTCCTGCTCGACAGGTGGTGGCTCATAACTGTCATCCCCTGTCTCCTCGGCGGGCAGCACGTACATCTCCGAGTCTGAGTGCTCGTCTGGGTTTTCATAATCGCTGTCCTGCAAGTGCAGAATGACAGCATGCTCAGTGCCTGGCCTACTTAGTCGTCAGGACAGCTCCCACCTTAGGCGGCTGGAGCTGCTCCCCAGTGTGGGGAGGAGGAAGCAAGGCTTGGACAGGCTGGCCCACCAAGCGTAGGCAGCCCACAGTGGTCATGGAGGGGTGGAAGCAGCGGCAGTGGCGGGGGTGGACAGGTGGACCCTTTAACCCGCAGGGTGGCTGAAACTCTATGTGGGCAAAGAACAGTTGGAGAGGAAATATATTTTAAGAAGACAGAAAAATAGAGTAATGATAGGTTTTACTTATTGTGAATGCTGACAGTTGAGGAAAACCTAAGTTCAATAAGGAGAGGGGAAGGGGACACACAGGAATACATAAATATCTTTGAGGAGATGAAGTTAAGAAAACAAAACAACAACAACAAAAAAAACAGAGCTGGTAAACCAGAGGGGCTAGGCTTCAAATGGACTCAAAGTCCACTCTCTTTCTCTTATTAAATATAAATTTTATTTAAGTTAATATTGAAAAACACATCAAACAGTTCAGAAGGCTGTAATGAAGTCTCCTTCCCAGCCACTCAGTTCCTCTCCCCAGAGGCAAACAGAATTACTAGCGTCTTGTGCATTTTGTTTGGAGATAGTTTATGTATGTAGCATGCATACATACGAGTGTATTTAGTTCAAGAAATATCTGGTTCAAGAGTGAAAAGGTCCTCTGACCTCTGTGTCCACTGCCCCCCACACCACCCTGCCTGACCCAATGCACGATCCATATGTGACTTCCCAGCGAATGGATGATGCTCCTGCCCTTTGGCCTGTCTGCTTTACTATAATGCTGATGCAGGTGTACGTGATGCAGGTGTAGTGTTTCCTTCCTGCTCTGTCCTCAGGGCCTGCAACAGGGCCAGCACCTGGCAGGAGCTCAGTGTGTTGGAGTGAATTAGTGAATTAACACGAGAGTGAGGTCTGTGCTTTCCTCCTCAGTCTGTAGGGAAATGGGAGAGGAGTAGAGTGAAGAGTGGGAGAAGGAAGGGGAAAGGAGGCTGCAAAGGGAATGGCCTGTCCTTGTCCTAGAGTGGGAGAGAAGGTGGGTGGCGTGAGGTAAGAAAATTCCAGGAGGGGCATTTTCCTAAACCCCAATCTCAGCAATAGCAGATGGCCTCAATAGTCCTTCCTGAACATGAATATGAATTTGGCCTGAAGAGAATAATGATAGTAATAATATTATTCTTATAACTGACATTTCTATGTGCTGCATACCTCATTTATTCCTCACCACAATCATGAGATACTTTAAAAAACATCCCATTTTATTGTTGAGAAAACTGAGGCACGAGTGTTGAGTAATTTGTCTGCAATCTGTGCTCTGGAGAAGTGTTCTCAGGCAGGAGGTCTAGGATGTGAAGTGGGAGAGAAAGGGGGTCGGGCTGGTAGTGGGGAGGCTTAAAGGGCAAGAGCCTGGCTTCCCAAAGCTAATCTAGTCCAGCATGAGGTGGCTGGCACCCTCTTCATACAGGCCAAGGACCCAGTCACAGCTGGGGTGGCTTCTCAGGGAGACATCAGTACAAGTGCTGAGAAGCAGTTACTTTAATGAACATCTGGAAAGTGAGAGAATCAGTAGGCACCCAGACGCAGGCACCTGATGGGAGACGGTTTGGGCATTCCACTTTCTCTCAGTTTTCACAGAGCAGGGATGGGACTTCTGAGACTCGATCACCTGGAGGCTGAGGAGCAGTGTGTATCCTGGGGGGGACACTGGGGTCCTTGCAGCCCAGCATGCTGGCAGCTTGAACGAGAGGACCACTTTGGCAGAGGTGGCAGAGAAGTAGAGGAAGAAAGACTGTGTGTCAGTTGTTCCTCTGACGCTGGGCTGCCTACCAGATGGAGACCCGCATGAGGACAGCACGGAGACTGCATATCCAGGACCCAGCATGGGACCTGTTAGAGGTCGGTGCCCACTACACAGCTGTGGATGCGCGAATAAGCTGAGCTGCTGCCCTGGGCTCCGAAGGGACTGAGGAGGAAGGAATGGGCTCTCGGGGGAAGTGCTGGCCTGACCCTTCATCTGGAAAATCTTTTCTGTGGGACACACACCGTGAGCCCCTCCTGCTTTAAACACAGGGGAATGCATTGAATGCCTCTTTAATCAAGAGAATAAAAAAAAGGAATGTGTTCAAACTTCTGAGAGCTTAAAAAAACTCCCCTTCTCCCAAATTATTCTAAACCCTGGCAAACAAAATTCTATCATTTATTCAACACTTAACAAGTGCAATATGCGGACAATTTGATGGAAACTTTGAAGAAAAGAATGCGTAATAAGACAACATTTTAAATTGCCCATTTGTTCATTTAATCAGTTATCAATGACTGAATGCCTACCATGTGCCAGGCATCATGCTTGATTCTGAGCACGGTCCCTGCCCTCATAGAAATTATACTCTGGCAAGGGCACCCAATGACACACAAAGAGTGAATAATAAATAACAAGTAGATCATCAGACAGATAAAAAAGCTACCACATTCAGGGTCCTGAGACAGACAGCAGCGGGAGGCGGGAGTCTACTTGGATGGGGGTACCTGAAAGGCCTTCTTGAGAAGGAGACACTGAAACCAAGCCTGAAGGACAAGAAGGAGCTGAATGACTGCGGAAGAATGGGAGAAGGCTCTTTGGTGTCTCCTCTTTTGCCTTCTCATGTTCCTGCCCAAGGAGCATGGGTCTGAAATGGCTGCGGCAGGCAGGAGCTTGGCATGTTGGAGGAACCGCAGGCAGGCCGGTGGGACTGGGCTGTCATGAGCAAGGCCCTGCAGAAAGGGGTTAGGGCCCGGACAAGTGCACAGGGGCCAGATTTCATTGCTCCTGGAGGTGTGAGCAACGAGTCCGGATTTCATTCTATGTGCAATGGGCAACCAATGAGGTAAAAATAACTATGAGTGAATGTTTTGTCAGTCCTTATTATAGCTGGCACCTTGACTTTGGTTGTTTGACTTTGGGACAAAAGTCATTTCCTCCTCTCCAGGGTTTTCTTTTGTTTGTTTGTTTGTTTGTTTGTTTGTTTGTTTTTGTATGCCCTAAGTCCACGCTGTGTGGTCTTTTTATCCAGCTAGCAAGCTAAATTTTCTTGGCTTCGCTCAGGATGAGGACCAGCTTCTTAACTTTACCTAAGACGTGGCTCCTTATGTGCGGCCAGCAGGGGGCGCAGGTGCAGTGCCTCTGAGGGCTCAGGGGTTGTGGGGCTCTGGGAGTAACACCGTGCCCAAGTGACTTGTAAAGAAGCTATCTCATCCCCTCTTTAAAAAAAAAACCTTTTCTCTGCAGTTGAAAAGAACGGAACTCCTGTCTCCTAGTACTCTGAGTGAACTCCAGGTGGTATACACAGCAGAGCTCAGGCTCAATTCTAGGTACTGGACAGGAGTCCCAGGTTCTTATCTTGGGCCTCTGCGTGACTGAGTGACGGTGGGTGAGTCATTTTCATTCTCTCAGCTTTAGCTTTCTTGTATGGTGTGTTGTTGTGTGGAGACCCTATTCCATCCATTTCCAGATATAAAATTCACAGATTGGAGCAGGCTACTACTCTGCATGACTTTGATATGTGAGGAATAATTGTTGTGAAGAAAAGTGTTTAGGATATCTTGTCCCTGTCAGACTCAGTCTAAGAGAAAAGTGGCAGCTGGGGTTTTGTGGGTTGTGAAGACACCTTGAAGAGGTTTATGGTTAATTCTGACATACCCCCACCCCTGCCAGAGTCATCATGTCCAGGCTCCTCTCTCCCACTCTGTGGCTGCCGATGCTCTGCTGAGGTCGGCTTGGTCACAGCAAGCACCTGGGGGGTTTAAAAGCCTGGGGCTCGGGTCTGACAGCCTGAGAGTGAATTTTGGAGCTGCCAGTTACACTCTCCAGGGCTTGGTTTCTTCACCTGTCAGATGGGTAGGGCCGATATTCAAAATCTTTAACTTTGGGACTAAAGAATAAATTTAAAGGACACAGATGGACAAAAACTAGGGGGAGGGTGGTAATGGGAGGGAAGTGGGAAGGGATGGGTGGGCGGGCTGGAATGGGAGTAAAAGGCAGAAAACTGTACTTGAACAATGATTAAAATAAAATAAAATAAATAGTAACGCATGGGGAGAATAACATATGGCAGTAATGTTAAGCCATGTAAAAGAAAATTCAGTAAAATTTTCATTTTAAATAGAAAAAAAAATGTCCTGAGGCCCCCTGGTGTGCCAGGCCTTTACTCTTTGGTTGTTGGTTTATTTAGAGCTCCTGTGTAGGGGCCAGGAGGGGCTGGGCACTAGGGAATTCAGGAGGGAGGCATTTGAACTGACATGGAAATATTTAAACATTTTAACATCTGTTTTGGCCGTGCTGGTGAGGACTCTGAATACTCACAGGAAACAGGGCTAAGAAGGCCTGCTCCGAGGGCTGCAGTGAGGAGTAGGAGAGCTGATGCATATAAAGCTCTTAGCCTAGCAAGATGCTAGCTCAAGTCAGTCAGTGTGAGGTTTTTGCTGCTTTGTCTGTACGTGGCCCTTTGAGCCCAGCTGTCTCTCTTCTGTGAGCCACAGCCGGCCACCAGCATGTGATTCAGAAACAAACCCTTAAAAAAGCCTCCCACGGGCCCTGGTGGAAATGATGCCTCCAAGCCCCAGGAGCAAATACTTACAAAGTCGTCCGACCACTGCTCTTCTTCGTCGGCAGGGCTCTCTGAAATGGCGTGTAGGAAGCAGAATGCACAAACGTAAATCTCAGCTGGCCACCTCCTCGCTGTCCACAAGCACCTCGCACCTACACACGTTGCCCGTGGGCTTGCTGGTGCCCTTTACTTGACCTTGAATGTCTTAGAGTCATCTGATGTTCATTCACTTTCAAATCCTTTTTTTTTAAAGTCAGCTTCTTAAACCCCATAGAGAAGTCCCACTGGGGCAGAGAAATAGTGCATCTGACCCACGTCTGTCTTTGTCAAGAGACAATCTGGGAACCTTAGAATAACCCAGTAGCAACCTGCAATCCATATTGTATTGTTTCCAAGGATTTCTTTGAATCCATATGTGGATGCTGTAGTAGGAAGGGCACTCGGCAGAGTGAGATAGACCTGAGCTCTCACGCAGGCTCTGTTCCCAACCCGCTGGAGAGTGGGCAGGAACAACTAACATCCTTGGGCCTCAGTTTCCAGATTTATAAAATGAGGAGATAACTTCTAAGATTCTCTCTTGCTCTAACTTTGACATTTTATTGAGAAAATCTGTATCCAGTGCTTTACTACATGCCGGGTGATGTTGTTAGAGAGTTGAAGTCATTGAGCTCTCTTAAAAAAAAACTAGTGAGGAAAGTGAGGCCTACAGAAAATAAGTCACTTGCCCAAGTCGAGCCCGGAGCTGAACCCTGCAGGCTGACTTCCAAGTGCACGCTCTGCACCCCATACCACGCTGCCTCGCTGAGTCTGAGTGCCATCCCGGGCTCCACAGGAGTATAAGCATGGATGTGACAGGTCTTACATAGTTTTTGATCTTAAAGAATAAAATAGGTCGGAATTATGACAACCAAGAGAAATATTTGACCCTTTTTTTCCTCCTAAACACATTTGGAGTATAAGAAGCTTAGCATAAACTGAACTTAGAGGTTAAATGCAATTTACTCTTTTAGGTAGGCTATCAGCTAGACGTAGGTCCAGATGGCAGAGTGGCCCCATCCTACTCAGCAGCCATGGCTAGAAGGCCCTGTGGGTGGTCCCTGAATCCCCCAGAACCTCAGCAGAGCCTTTTGTAGCCATTCCTATCCTCTGCCCTAGCTGACCACTGACTCCAGCTCTAGGTGGAGTCCACAGAGGCACAAGGAAAGGGATTGAGGAGGTCAAACCGTGCAGGAAGGTCTTTGGACCAGAATGGCCAAAGTTTAGGGAATGGCACCCTCTCGTGGGAAAAAACATGATAGGTGCTAAGAAGGAGCTTCTACAAACAAGCGAAATAATGGGTCAACTTGGACATTAACGGAAAAATCACTCTTATTAAGCTATTCTTTGGGTTGACTTATACCAAGTTATAGTGTACTGCAACCACTGGGGTTTGCCAAGAAGAATGGGTGATAAATCCTCTTCCCATTAAGCCAATACCTGGCACATAAGGTTGGGGATAATAGCAAATCCACACTTAAGGCGACAAAATGTTTTCGTTTCAACCTTTAAAATAGAAACCTTTATAAAATACCTTTATAAAACACACTGGCCTTCCTTGGTCAAGTGTATTTGCCAAACCTTTTCTCAGTGAGTCAGGGTCCACTTTGGGATCAATTACTGGTGAATGTACTCACAGTAGCCACTTAACTAGTTTTCCTGTCCCTGTTACCTTTCCTCTACAATTGTCCTTCCTACTGTTTCTAGTAATTTCCTTAGAGGTTGGATCATGCTCTTCCTTTCCTCAGGGATTATCAGGGGCTCCCTCTGGAACAGAGTCAAGACTCCCTAGCAGCACATTCAAATGCCTCCGCCTGCGGTCCCTCCACTGAATTCTCTCGCAGCCGTTTTCCATGTTCACTTCCAGTGATGCCAACAGCTTGTTCCTCCCGTCCTGCACTTGGGCTTATGCCTAGTTCAGAGCAGAGCGCTCTCAGCTCTGCTCATGCTCTTCCTCCTTCCACAGAAATACTCATCTTCCTCCTTCCACAGAAATACCCATCTTCCTCCTTCCACAGAAATACCCATCTTCCCTCCTCCATAACGCCTTCCCCAGTCTCTCTGGTCACAACCTATCACTTCTTCCTCTAGACCCTCTTAGATGCTGCTGGCACCTCGATGCCACATCTACTTCGTCCTGCCCTATGCCACTAGGTGGTAGGTGCTATTATGATTTGTTTTGCAGTCAGGGAAACTGCGTCTAAAGTCTGTCTGAGGGCACATGGCTAGCTAGTGTGGGAGCTGGATTGAAGGGCTGGTTATCTGTTGGCTCCTGCAGCTGAATCTCATGTGAACCACCTGGCCCTCCTTGAGCATTCAGGCAAAACCGAGGAGGAGCAGTAATGGCCCAGTCCAGGCATTGAGGCACACTGAGGCAGTAGAGACCAAAGTGTCTTGTGGTAGAGGCTATTTGGTGGTGCTCCCCACCTCCCAGCTACACCCCTCTTTTGGTTCCAGAAGGAACTCACAGCATCATACTGATATAGTCACAACCTTGCAGGCCATTGCCCAGGCTGAAAGGTGTGATAAGCCAGAGTGCTAGATCTAAAGTAGTGGGTGGTGTTCCAGCCTCTCAGGGAGCCCCCCACAGGGTGCAGGTGGTGGTCTTAGAACCAGGCTCCCTGGGTTCCAGTCCTGGCTCTGGTGTTTGCTACCTGTGTGGCAGTGGACCAGTACTTTAATTGTTTAAAGTTCAATTGCCTCACCTGTGAAACAACGATAAGAATAGTGAAAGCCTCATGTTTTTATACAGTCAAGTAATGTAACACATGTGAAGTGCTTTGCAAGGCCTGGCACAGAATAAATGCTGTATTAATGTTACTTATTGTTACCTTAGGTATTGACAATTCTCAATAAACTCTGAAAACACTACCAATTCTATTTCACTCTAATGGCAGCTATGCATATGGCAACCACAAAGACATACATCCAAGGAAGCCTCAAGTGTAGTGTGTGAAATTTTCAGGAGGGTAAATTCAAGTTTAATATGGGCTGGGTGGTGTAATTTGAGTGTGGGATTTCCTGCTCCTGCCAGGAAGCTAAGGTGATGGGTGGGCCTCCTTGTTGGGGAGAGCCTTTCCTATTGTGTCATGTACCTGTTTGGGGGCTTATGCTGCACTGACTGTGTCATAATGTCATGCCACACAGTAGAGGGACTCCTCCCCTTGCCTGGCTGAGGCTTTGGGATTCACGTGGCCCCCCAAGCCTGTGGACACAGCACCTGGCAGTATGAGACATGTGACAACAGCAGCTCCCCTCTCAGCATCTGCTCCAGGCCAAGACACATGGGGTCAGGCTGTCTTGCTTAAAATCCCGGTTCTGCCATTTGCTAGCAGTGTGACCTTAGGCAAACTGCTTAACCTCTGGGCCTCAGTTTTCTCATCACTAACATGGACGTTAATAGTAATACCTACATTCTAGGGTTTTGAGAGAATGAAAATGAAATTACACATGGAAAGCACTTAGACGAGTACCTGGCAGAGTGAGGGCCCAGTGAATGATAGTTATTACTATTGATTGACTTTCTCCTTGATTCTCACAGTAAGCTGAGGGATAGGTAGTCTTATCTCTAGATCAGGGATCTGAGGCCTGGGGAAGTTACAAAACTTTTCTTGGTTCACACAGTGCTTAATGGACAAAGCCAGGGTTCCACCTCAGGCCAGAAGGACCCTAAAGTTCAAGGTCTTCTCACTAAGCCACCCTGTAAATAGTAACAAAAGACCTAAAGTCTAGGAGAACAACTGTGTGTTAGACACTCCAGGGCAATGTAAAATTTCCTAAAAAGTGTCCTGGCAGCTGGAAACACGGCCAGGTGCTGGGTAAGCTTGAGAAGGGTACACTCAGAGAGGGCTGGGAGGCTGCATGAGACTCTGTGTCAAAGATGGAATTGAACTGGGCCCTGAAGGACCAGCGGGGCTTGAGTGAGAGAACGGAGATGAAGGAGGGCTTGTGTGTCAGCCCCAGAAACAGAGCTGGGCTGAGGGTGGAAGGGCGCATCTGTAAGGCACAGACGTGCACAGAATGAACGATCTGCACTGGAGAGTCACGGGAGAATATGCCCAGAGGGAAAACAAAGCAGGGTTCATTGCCAGCCAAGGGGATGGTCCAGCCACAGTGGACACTGTGGTCCCAGTGACAAGCTGGAGATGGGGGCGCTGACAAGGATGGTACTTGAATAACTCAGCCATGAAGAGACAAAGGCTGAGCCAGACCAGGGAGGGGAAGGGATGGCTGGAAGGACAGCGAAGGGCTCTGAACAGTGATCTTGGTGGACGTGGTGAAGGGAGGGGATGAAATCAGCATTTTGGTTCTGGGTCATCAGCAGCACCAAGGACCATGGGGCAGTGCTGGTGGCATCCCAGCCATGGGCTTTGAGGGGCGTACCCACAGCTGCGTGTCTGACACACAGCCTCAGCTGTGGCTCTGATTCCACTCTGACTGTGCTCTGGGCCACTGGGCCCTCCCGTTTCTCCTCCTGAAGAGTTGGTGGGGGGATGTAGGGACTGGCGGGAAGACTGCAGTGGGATGCGGGGAGGAAAGAAGGAAGGCAGGTGGACCAGGTGTGGTGGTGGGGACAGATTCAGGGAAAGAACAGAAAACAGGCTGCAGGGGAGGCCGTGAGGGGGCAGTGTCACTAGGTCCACCCTGAGAAGAAAACGGAATGTGACTAAGTGTGAGGAGCTGAGGCCAAGGCCCAGATCCGGCCTGGCTAGGAGAGGTGATTGAGCCTAAATACATCCTAAAAATTCCCTTTATTGGTATGTTGGTTCATTCCTTCCCAGGGCCCTATTAACAGGGGGTGGTGTGCATAAGTGGGGGACATAGTCCTGGCTTAGCCATCACCTGGCTGTGTGATTTTGGGTAGTCACTTTGCCCCTCTGGTCTCCAGTTATCCCTAACATGAGAAGCTTGGAAGCAGTGACCTTCAGGACTTTCTAGGCTTTCAGTCCAAGCTTAATTCCTCCATTCTCAGTCCCATGAGGCAAGCCTGCTGTGCATCCAGCTCGCCCCCCATGAACTGTGCTGGTGCCACTAGTTAGAGTATTAGTGAGGAGATGGAGAGCCAGGTGGATGCTGGCTTCACTAGGGACACCAGGGTAGGGGCAAAAGCAGGGTTACTTTTCACTTCTTTTGTGGACAAAGAGTTATTCTGTGGTGATCATTTACCCAAGATCCCCTGCCCAGGTGACTTCCCCTGCCCCACCCCTGTGGTTGCTCTGCGCTCGTCCCTGCAGGACATCGGTTGTTGGAGGGGAAGGTGGACCTCCTGGGGACATCCCAGCAGCCCCTGGATAGCAGAGCCCAGGCACACAAGGAGAGAGGCCTTATTCAGTTCTGACCTCTCTGGGCTTTGCGCGGTGACCGGTGGGGCTTCTGCAATGGCCCCAGCAGACTTTGGGGTCACCACAACTGGTCTCCCCACCCCTGCCTCCCGAGCCACACCTCGGACTTTAAAGTACAGGGAGCTGTTCAACCATGAAAGTTTCCAGGAATTGGAAAGCAGGTTCTGGTGTTAATGTAAGAGGCTCTGGACCTTCTGGATAGTAAGAAATTCCCCAGAAAAGTGTAACCATCTTAACTTGGGTCAAGGAGGAACCCTGTATTGAGAGCCTGGGGTGGGCTTCCTGTGGTGGCTACATGTTACTGAAATGCATTTTCTTCACCTGGGCAGCCGAGGTAGTCATTTCTGTATGATGGTGCTAATGGGAGAGTAAAGGAGCTAATGTCTGTAAGGAACTTAGGTTAACACCCAGAACAGAGTAAATACAGCACATTTTGAATATCTCTCCTTCCCAAATATCAGTTGCTTGGGCGTAATGCATTCTGCTCAGTGGGCCGTGAGGTCCCTGCAGGCAGTGGTTGCCAGGCCTGAACTGAAAGCAACCAGCTCCTTCCTGGCCTGATCTGCATCTGTAGGTAATTCAGGCCTCCATTGTTTGTCCAATTCACAGGCTTTGTGCTATTCTCTAAAGGAGAGCGGGGACTGTGGGGACTCTCCTACTGACAGCTAGGGGGCGGTGGTCCTTTCCATTCTCTGCCTTTGGAAGGTCAGCATCGCCAAGGTCAGCACACTTTCCTGGCTAGAGGGTGGGGAAGTCATGTGCTTCTGGGACTGGAAGAAGGTTATAAGTCCAGCACCTGGGGGAGACAGATGGGGCTGTTTCAAGTCTACACAGGCATCTAGGGAGTGCCTGATTGTCCTCTGGGGCTCTGGAGGTCTGGTGGGCTACAGTCTCCAAGGACTAGCACCTTCCAGGACCCTGAAGACTCTCTGGGTTCAGGAGGAGCTGTCAGGGCTGGTTGCTGAGGCCCTGAGCTTTCAACTGCTCAGGGTCCCCAAGGCTCAGAGGAAGCAGCTGGAAATGCTTCTAGGACATGGGTTGGGGTTTGGGGGGGGATAGCAAGGTAGGTACTAACTGCAGGTGGTGATGGTGGTTTTGCCAAAACGACCTTTTCTGGGTGCTGGGTTTCAGAGCAGAGGAGAGTAGGCAAGGCCCTACTGGTTTGGTGAAGAAATAGGATGAATTTCTGAGATCCTTCAACGGATTTGTCTTTCAGTTCAGGAGCAGCAGGAAGGACACAGTTGGTGGTTTATAGCACGGTTTCTTAAATTTAATATACATTCAAATCCCCTGGGGTTAAAATGCAAACTTCTGATCCCTTAGTTTTAGGTGGGACAGAGATTCTGCATTTCTAACTTGCTCCCAGGTAATACTGGGGCTGCACACTAAGGATTGCACTTTGAGTGACAGAGGCTCAGAAGACCCAGCTGAGACCCAAGACAGATTAAGTGCAAAGTGGAAGATGCAACTCCCTAAAGCCAGGAAGGTTAGGAGAAGCTTGCTTTATCATTGGGCCCTGGGCTGCAAAGATTTGTGGTTCCGTGGTTCAGGTATTAGCAGTGGTGGGAACCCGACAGCACTTCTAGTTCAGTCCCTGTGCGATATGTCGTATGACAGACAAGGAGAAGAGAGTGCATTGGCCGGAGTTACACAGCCTTGGGGTTGGACATTGAAGGACCTTGTATGCAGGCTCAGTTATTTGCTGTTTCTCCTGTTGATGATGATGTAAAGCCATGAGAATATTTAAACAAAGGTATTTTAGAACAGCTCTCTGGTGGAAGGTGAAAGGACCACGTGGGATTAGGAATTAAGGGGACTTCTCAGAGGCTTTATACAGACAAGCAGTCTGATGACAGGGGTCGGATCTGTAGCTTTGTGAATGGAGGGGGACAGACATATTTGAGAGACACCTAAAAGCTAGAATTAATAAGATTTAGAGATCAAATTTTTTTGCAGAGGGAGAAGAAAGAGGAGGAATCAATGATGATCCCTGGTGTGTGGGGCTGGGCAAAAGGATGTATAAATGATGAATACCACCTGTCTTTTGCCCAAGTTAAAAATACAAGAAAAGAAGGAGCCTGGGCAAGGGAATGAGCAAGAAGACGGTTGAATATGGGGGTCACCAGGAGTCGTCCATGCTGAAATTGGATATATCAGTCTACTTAAGTTTCTGAGAATTGCCCCTGAGCTCCTAACACTGGTGTCCAGCATCTCCAAATGCTGTTGGTTCATCTACAAAATGACAATGTTTCTGTTCATCACCCAGGACTTAAATTAAAATGTCACCTCCTTAGCAAAACCTCCCAGACTACGTAAATTGTTCTCCCATACCACAAGGATTCCTTGTCACTGCACCTGCCATTTTCCTTCATATCAGGGACCACGTTTGGTCATTTATATTTACCTGTTGGGATTCTAATTTATTACCTGACTCTGAACTAGTCATTGAGCACCTTAAGGCCAGGGACTATGTTTTGTTCCCGACTTCGTACCTAGCCCAGTGAGCATCACACAGGACACACTTGTGCAGTATTGGCTGAGGGAAGCACAGAACATGCAGAACAGCTGAAGCACCAGGAGATGTTTATTCGAGAGAAGAAAACATCCAAATGACCTGACTTTTTAATTCTATCCTTGAAGTTACACTGAATAACTGTTTCTACTTTATTTAATATTTAAGACTTGTACCATGTGTCCATCAGGACAGACTGTGGAAACCACAAGGAAATGGATCACAAATATACTCCTCCAGGGCTGCCCGTCCCCAACTGGACCTGACTGGTTTGGGAGGTCAACACAGGAGATGTCCAGGTGGAGAGTGGGCCTTGTTTGTGGTACATGGTGGCGGGGTAGGTCTGAGCATTGTATTGGATGTTAGGCTATATGACCTCTGGGGCTCCTTTCAAACCTGAGACTCCGTGATTTCATAATTTTTCTGTCAAACCTTGGGTACTTAACAGGTATAGCCTGTTTTGTTTTGTTTTTTTAGAATTTGGAGGGAAGAACGAAGATTTTAATTTGGTATTTTTTTTAAGCTGAGGCCTGTATGGATCTGTCCGTGTCCAAGAAATATTTATCTTTAAGCTATTAGAAACACATTTTTCAACCTGTCCTTCCAAGGTATCTGTTTGAGAAAGTGAAAGTATGTTGGAGAATTTACTTTGCTCATCACTGCCATAAAAACTACCAATTTCAAGACTAACTAGTCTTCCCTGACAAAGTCGATCCTAGCTGGAATGGTGTTGTAGGGCAACCTCAACACCATTTGTTCCTCAGTTTGGAGAGGACTGGGTGACTGTGCGCCATCAATCACTTGTTCCCACACTCCCCCCAGCCCACCCTTTCAGGCGTCCATTCCAACAGTCCTTTGTCCAGGAGCCGTCCCTTACCCACTTTCCCTACATCCCCCACTTCAGATTAGATTAGATACTGCTGTAGAGCATTGTGTTTCCCTATCACACCAAACTGTAATGGCTTTTAACACATATCTCCCCTTCGGGTCTATACATGATATACGTGTGGGGCTATATCTATCTCGTTTAGCGCTGTATTTCTCCCCGAGGCCTTGCATGTGCCCAGCACATGAAGATGTGTAAGAATGTTTGATAAGTAAATGGGTGGATGGATGGATGGGATTTGGTCATTCTTAAAATTAGGATGGGCACCTTTTGTTTTCATATAAGTAGAACACAGTTCCCTTTTCAAGAGGCAAATACAAATGTTGAATTAGTCAAGAATCCAAGTATTAGAAATACTCTTACCAGAGGCATAGTCCCTTCGAGGAACACTCGGAGGCGCTTTGACTTTCAGCCTGTAGGTAACAACCATCAGACAAACAGTCAGTGGGTGGGACGGCGGTTGGCAAGGCTCAGAGTATAAGCAGATATAGAGACAAGGGATGGAGAACTCATAGAATAATGGCCTCTTTCAGACCCATCGCACTGAAAGACTAAATATATTGAAAATGTAGTGAAGCCATTGATCAGAGGTTTCCTCCCTCTCCCCCCTCCCCAAGGCACAGTGTCGCTGAGACTTGGCGAAGGCGAAGCCAAGTGGAGAAAGGGCTTCACGAAGCCAGAGTACTAGTGAACACTGAGCCCAGAGGTTCAAGGAGGACAAATGATAAATGCTGATTTATTGATAGGAAGGTAAGGGAAGATGTAGTCTATTCTAATAAATAATTTAATAAATGTGTTAAGTAGAAAAATTAGTTGTAATGAGCACTTTGGTTATAGGTTGGACTGAAATTATTTTTGTGCCATTAAACCTGACAAATAAGTGAGCAGTGAGTATCTCTAGGTTGGGACTGTGAAATTTTGCTCATTTAGAAGTTAAACTGTTTTAAGCACTTTCAAAACTACTGTTGTATCTTTATATACAAATAAAATGTTCTGAATATTCACAATCCTTCACCACTCATTAAAAGAAGAAAATTAAAATTACATTTTAAAAATGTATCCCAATTTTTAGGCTTTTTGTAAGTTAGGCAACATCTTCCCTTCCATTATTTGAAATGGGTAAGGTATATAGTAAGTTATTATTTTTAATAATAGTTACCCATTTTATTTAAGAATAATTTACTTCATTAAAAAATTTAAATATATAGCCCTGGCTGGTGTGGCTCAGTGGACTGAGCACCAGCCTGCAAACCAAAGGGTTGCCAGTTCAATTCTCAGTCAGGGCACATGCCTGGGTTGTGGCAACCACACATTGATGTTTCTCTCCCTCTCCTTCTCTCTCCCATTCCCTCTCTAAAAATAAATAAATAAAATCTTAACAATTTTTTAAATATATAAATAAAACCTATATCTGCTATACTTTATTTGCTAAAATATCACATCCTTTAGAAGCAGCATATAAGGTAATCATTGTATACAAAACATATTTCATTTCTTGGGGGAGAAAACAGTTTAGAAATTCATGTTTGATTACAAAAAAAAAACAACAAGATTTATAATCCAGAATTGTAATGTTGTGAAAATAACAATATTTATGTTTGTATAGAAATTCTGCTTTTTGTTTTCCCAAAGGTTCTCATCTCTATTATTTCACTGAGTTCTCATAAAGAGCCAGCAGGATGTGCCAGGAAGATGCAATCATTACACCTATGATAAGGTCCAGAGAGAGAGACAGATGAACAAAGGTGCTGTAGGGAAGAAAAACAAGGACAAAACGGTCTGGTGCCCTAAAACTGGGTCTATTCAAGGACAAGCACAATTTCAAAAAAGCACAGACCAAGTACTGCCCATTCTTGTAATCACTTTGTAAAAGAAAAGAAAGGGCATTTTATTACCCCCAAATGTATGAAGGTCACTGTCTCAGAATAAAGGACAGACTCGGGAAAGGACTGTTGGTCACTGAACACCGACCAGGAACAGCAGATGGGGCGCAGGCCTTAGCAGCCAGCAGCTGCACACCAACCCCAGCACTTCAAGGTCCTTATTTTTTCATTTGGCCATGGACCAGTGACAACTCTGTCACGGTCTTGTGGTAAGAAACCAGTGTGTTCAACCATGCTTCCTCCCTTTGAGGTGGCACCTGTTGCCTGGCTATGAGTGAGAGCTAAGAGCTGCATGTCACTTAGAACCAAAAGGGCATTGACTTCACCCAGGGTATGGACCATGGCAGCCATATTCTCCAAGCCGAGAAGAAACACGGTTTGTCAAGTGTACTTGGGGACAATGGGTGTAATACAATAGAAACTGTCTGGAATGATTTGGGCCCCATGGCTGTGTTAGTATGACTGACCATGGGGTAGACATTTTATACAGAGGCCTCATGCTATTGAGAAAACTGGTGTATTGTAAAACTGGTCACTGTGGACTCGTCTAGAATCACTAGTGATTAAAACAATGACTGGCAGGGTTCTCTCACTTCAATGAGATTCTGAAATAATCAATGAAAGCAATCACACACCTGCCCCAGTCACAGGACAGAACATGATGACAAATTCTCCTCCTCTATGAGATGACTATTGCTCCACAAACAGGAGACCATTTTAACTCTCTTATGATGATCACTTATACATACTGAGATGACTCATTTATGTTTTATAGTCTGAAACACCACAAAAAGTGATTTCTTACATTTAAGTTTAGCAAAGACCAAAAAAGAATGAAGATACTGTGCTCTGAAGGCACAGGGAAATGTAATTTCATGTACTATTGGTGGTACAAGATTTTTGGAAAGCAGTTTACTAGTATTAATAAAAACTTCAAAAGCACAAATCCTTTCACCAAGAAATTTCAGTTCAAAAATTTAGCTTTCGGGTATACTCAAAGTCTGCAGAGGATATTTATTGAAATATTATTTATGACAGTTAAACTGAAAGAAATGCCCCCCCAAATTTTGATTTTATCTAAATTGATGTTACCAAATTGCTCCCAAAAATGTTATGCCAGTTTAAACTCCTACCCCCTTTAAAAATTGTCCAACAATATATAGTTGCATAAATGAACAATAATACATTTATAGTAGACTATCAATCAGCTGTTTAAAAGGGAACATGGTCCCTGGCTGGTGTGACTCAGTGGTTGAGTGCCAGCCTGTGAGCCAAAGGGTTGCTGTTTCAATTCCTGGTCAGGGCACATGCCTGGGATGCAGGCCAGGTCCCAGTAGGGGGCATACAAGAGACAACCACACATTGGTGTTTCTTTCCTCTTTCTCCCTCCCTTCCCCTCTCTAAAAAATAAATAAATAAAATCTTTAAAAAAATAACAGGGAACATGTTTTATTTTCACATGTGAACAAAGAAAGTTGTCCATGAATAGCATTAAGTAAAATCACCAAAGCAAGTTGGTAGAATGGTTTATGTAATATAATGCCTCTCATGATGAAAATGTGTGTGTGTATAGGTATGTATATAGCTATGTCAGTGTATACATATATAGCTATGTCAGTATATGTATGTGTGCATGTAAGTTTATACATAGAGTTTATACATAAGTGTATACATATACCAAGCTCACACTTAACAATGTTGATTTCTGGGGAGTGGGTTAAAGTGGGGATATGAAGGAGTGGGAGATTTTGACTTTATACAACTCTGAACTCTTTGATTCTCCCCCACCCCACCAACTGCAGTGAATCTATATTACTTTCTTTAAAACAAAACTTATAAACTTAACAGAATAACATTTCCCCTTTCCTCTTGATTTAGGTTTTGAGTGTCAAATGCAAGTAGATACAATTTAATGTATACTTTCCATTCCCTTAAGAAAGCTTTAAGAGTTTTTGGTGTGCAGGAAGGTTTACAATTCTAGTTTACCCTCTCCAAGTGCCAACTGAAAACACCATTGAAGGCAATAATTGAAAAAGCAGAAGTCAAAATATGGAAAACAGGAACTGCATCCTAAAGAAGCCAGAGCTGTGTTCTTGGAACTTCTCTTCTGGATTTCTCCAACCGTGTCCTCGTGGTCCTTAGCTAAATGGTTTTGGAAGCTGATTCTCCTGCCTTAACAAACGTCATTTTGACATTTGCTCAGTACCCCAAATGGCATCACTCACATTTTGAGCAGTGTGGGGGGCGAGCGAAGTGCCCCAAGAACCACCCTATTCACTCATCATGTTTCCTGATTGTGGATCTGAGCGCCGTGGACTCCAGCCATGAGCAAAAATGGGCTACATGCCAAAGAGTTTTCAACCCTTCACTCAGGTAACAGAGAACTAGGTTCTCTTCCCCTGGCACAGGCTGGCATGAGATGTTATTTGTGTAAGTGCTCGTACGGTGCTATGAAGTCTAACTTACTTTTTGATTTTGTTCATTATTCCACCTTCATTGTTCTTAATATCATGGACCATCTTTTGAAGTTGTCTGTAAGACACAAAATTAAACATAAACTATCAATAACTAGATTGATTTTTTAAAAAATGTCTTCTGGCCTTCATGAAGAGCAGGAGAGATAGAGAGAGGGAACCCTACAATAAAACCCCACATAGCATGAATCATGTTGTGTTTATTTAAGTTGAATTAATTATATTTAATTAAGGAGACCATCTGCTACTTTAGGAAAAGGAAAAGGTGACTGATCCTGTGATTCTATAAGGAAGATGGTCATTGGGCCACGTCTCCATCTGTTGGATGCCTGGGCCAGTCTCAGGTGGCTGTGGAGAGGAATTCCGATCCCCAGGTCCATCTGCTCTGAGGAGACATGTGAGGCCGAAGCCCTCTGATCCTATCACAAGCCTCACTGTTTATCACCTACTGTCCTTCAAGCTCCTATGTTGCAAGGATAGGGCTACCTTGAAGCACGCAGGATAGGCTGAAATCAGGCCCAACATTTTTTGTTGTTGTTGTTAACTTTACTAAGTAGAATCTGGAAAAATTGTCATTTAAAATTTGCACACATAGAGAATCCATAAAATGACTAGTGAGTCTGACTGCACAGGTATTTGAAATTTCTGCAGAACAAAAAGCAAGGTATACAAAATCAAAAGACAATTGACATGCTGGACAAAATATCTGCCACTAATAATAATAAGAATAACTGCAATTTTTTATTTACAAAGAAATCTTACACCTCAGGAGAAAAAGATGAACAATTCAAAAGGAAAATGAGCGAAGGATGTGAACATACAGCTAACAGAAAAGAAAAGCACGTGTTCAACAGACCAGTGAAGAGGTACTTAACATCAGTTATAGTTAAAGAAATCTAAGTCAAACAATGTGATGTGTTCTGCCTATCAGACTGGCAGAAGTTGACACGTGTGGCAATACTCACGGTTAATGAGGGTATGAGAATACAGACGCTCTTGGGCATGTAAACTGTTACAGTTGATATCTGTCAAAATTTAAAATGTCTATGCCTTTTGACATAGAAATTCCACTGCTAGGAATTGCCTCATGAATGCAGTCATAAAACTATACCATTATGTAGACATCACATTATATACATATAAGCATTAGAGGTAATAATACTAATCCTTTCTGTCTCCTCCCTAAAAAGCATGGAAACAACCTAAACGCCCATCACTCACTAAAAGGGAAGTAGTTAAACAAACTTTGATAAAACTACACAATGAAGTAACACAGACCCATTTTAAAAAATCTGTATTACTGATGTACAAAAATCCCCAAGAAACATTAGATCATACAAATATTAAGAGGTTAAAAAATTATAAAAATCCCCAAGAAAGATTAGGTTAAACAAAAATTTAAAAGGAGAAAGAAAAGAAGAAGGGAGGACAGTTCAGGATAGTGTGCAGCCCACGCCTTTTCGTGGGGAAAAGGACATACACACGCACACAGGCTGCTACGTACATAACTCTTTAGAAAGGTACTCAAAACATCATTAAAAGGTTGTTTTCCAAGCCAACTGCACACAAATTAGAAAAAGGTGCCCCTTTTTTTCTGGGTGGTCACGGCCTGGTGGCAGGGCAGACTGGTGAGCAGATGAGGGGATTCAGCCCATCGGTCCTTATAGCCCCTGTTGGCCCTTACAGCTGGAGAGTGAGGCTGAGTGGCTCGGGTGGGGGTGGGGGCGGGGGCTTCTACTTTATAAAAAGGAGACTTTTACTTTGCAATAAAAATTTTTCTATACTACTTGAACCTTCATAGCATGACCTTAGTATATCCCTTTTATTATCTGTTTTGCACACATACACAGAGAAAAATGTTAGCCAGGTTGAAGTATAGGGCCATGTTTTGAATTCTTCCTAATAATTTGCTGTATATATTTTTTTTCACATAGTTCTGCCTTGAAAGAGTAGGACATTTGAATTCGCCTCAGTTAAGCCTTTCCTTTGTTCTGAGAAAACTATTTGATTAGGTTCTTCAGTTAACAAAATGAAAAGATTGTACACAGACATTGTACCTGGAGATTTCTCTGATTCTGGAAGCTAGGCCTTCTGTCAGGTGATATGAATAATGGTGCACAATTAAGCTCAGTATAGGGCTCTGAATCCCTGTTGGTTGGGGGATCTGGGAGGAATATTCTCTGGCTCTGTAGGGTTTAGAATGTGTAGGCTGCAAAGCTTTTCGGTGCAGATGGAGCTGTTTAGAGGATGAGAGACAGCTTGTCAGGGGCCTGGCCTGGCCTGTTGGCATCCTCCATTAGGTGATAACTTGAGGCCAAATAACCCACCTACGCTGATGTTCTGCCATAGTTGTTTACTGGAGCCATCGGGCACCAAGGCAGTGGGGTGAGGTAGACATTTCTACTCCTCACCATCTGGGGAAAAAGGAGATTCTCAGAAAAGGAATGGGAACTTAAACTGTGATTTTAGGGAGCTCTTTCTCCTTCTAGGTCTAATGACTGTTAGGAGCTAGAGTCCTGAAGAACATATACAAGCTGGAAGGATATTCAATGGTGGGGAGATGGGGAGGGGGAGGGGGGTGGCCCTGAACTTGAGGATAGGTCTGAGCTTCAGTTCTGAGAAGAGCCATACCCAGCGCCATGGCTAGGTATTTGCAATGAGAGCATTCCTCTGTATTGTTCCCAAATCTTTAGTAGTGTCCTGTCGTTACTGGAGCCTGGCCTCAGTGGGGCTATGGGGAGGGGTGTGTTCCATTGGCAAGGAGGAGTGGAGCATGGAGAAAGGACAGGCTGGAGGGTGGAGGTGAAGGACAAGGGACACCTTTTTTAGGACATCCTTAGGGCTGCATCTTGGGGAATTATCTACATAACTAGGGGACCCACCTTGGGGCCTAACTTGGGATGTGGGTAGGGGTCAGTGCCCAGTTGTAATTTGGATAGCAAAGGAAATTTGATCACATTTGATATCCCCAGTCACGGAGGCTGGGCATATTGATCCCATACATGTGAACTCAGCAAAGCACCAGCCTCAGCAGCAGAGAAAAGAATGGAGTGAAAGAAAATGGGACCACCTGGCCCATCAGAGACACACAGAGGGTCTTCCAAGCTGGACCCTTGAGTTGCCTCAGAACCCTACAATATTGTGCAATTTGTTCACATATATGCTGAGGAACTATAGAGAACCTCTGAGATACAGGAATGAGGGACAATTAGAAATAGGAGGTCTGGGTGTAGAGAAAAAGATTGAGAGACAGGTTGAAATGCATTGAATGGGAGGAAATTTCATCATTTCAAATGAAGATCAGAGGTCAGCTGTGGGTGTAAGCTGCCCAACTGCACGGAGTGTCATTAGCCTAAGTTAATGCTTAACGAGGTCAAAGGGAAGAATGAGCCAGAGTAAGGGATCCTGTTAGAAGCTTGTCAAGAGCTGGACACAGGCAGTGTAATAGGGATCCAGGGGCTGATATGTAAGCGACTTTGCTATAGGTGTAGATAAACATGTTACTTGTTGCCAAAGAGTTTAATGTTAACTTTGTCATTTGTTCAACTTGGTATTTGACGCTTCTCAGCATTTGCTTTTTATCATCTTACTAAATTTATTATAAGTATAGTAAATTGTTAAAATGTTTCATAAACTATACGTGTTGTGTTGAAATGTTTTCTTCCCTTTCTGCATCTTGTTCACACAAATCCTGGTGTCCACTGACTGCTCAGTTATGGCTGCCGAACTTGTTACCCGGTGAAGCACAGCGTCCCCCAAACCAAGACAATGTGATGGTCCTCTTGACTCATTTGATCGTGCGGTCTCACGCTGTGTGGCGCACCGCTTCCCCGCTCTCTCCTGCCATCTGCTCCGTTTCAGAGTACTTTTTTCTACTATAACTTATACCATATGAAGTGACAAAGGAATATGCAGCTTGGCTGTCCCAGGGGAGGTTGCTCTGGGTTGAAACATCAGTTGCTTCGCTGTGATAAATCGAGTGTAGCTGAAAACAGGTCAGACGTGAGACAGCTGCGCTTTGATTAGCCCTTCCAGAGACAACCTTCCATGGCCGGGAGAAGGATGACAGAACCACAGTGTTTTAATCTTTTGAGGTTGTGAAGAGACGGCCATGTTCATGTAGCAAAATAAAATGAACAAAGCTTATCCAATATGTCTTTAAATAATATTAATATGTAAGTTTTAAGCAGTCTAGCATTTCAGCATTTAAAAATGGTGGACAGGTCATTATAAGTAATTACTATTACTTGTATAAACCAGATCAAATTTTGTACTCTCTTCTTGGCTGTTGCTTTAAAAATTTTTTTTCAGTTAGTGTCAAAAAGACTTAGTTATTTAACAGCATACTACAGTAGTGTGACCCTAGCTGTGCCTGAATCTCAACAAATTTAGATCTCATTGATGTACTGAGAGGACAAATCATCGTTTGAAAGTTACTAGCAGGTTTTGGGGTTTTTTTGCCTGCAGAGAAGTGGCTTCCTTTGGAATCTGACAGACCTAAACTGCATTCGAATCACTTGGAGGGCTATTGAAGTGTAGAGTTTCAATACGTCCCAGACGTTTCTGATTGGGTAGGGGGGTCAAAGAATCTGTTTCTACTAAGTTTCCAGGTAGCGCAAGAGCCACCACGGAGCTGTGGGATATGTAAGCGGCCCCCCAGGAATCCCAGCATCTCAAGGGCAAGAAATCTGTAAAAGTGGGAGGGACTACTGTGATTTGAATGGCAAAAGATAACACGACCTTTTTTCTTTTCTTTCTTTTTTGATGTCACAGGTAAGTAGAGGCTGGTGGCATAGGTTGTATGGTTTTAAATTTTATAACTTTATTTCTGACTAACGTATAGTTTATGCTAAGTGAAAGAACCCAATCTGAAAAGGCTACATACTGTGTAATTCCAACTGGAATCTGGAAAAGGCAAAACTATGGAGAAAGGAAAAAGATCATTGATTGTCAGGAGTTTGGGAGGAGGAAGGGAAGGGTGAGTGGGTGAAACGGGATTTGTAGGGCAGTGAAACTATTTTGTATGATGCTGTATGGTGGCTACATGTAGGGATGTCCAAAATTTGGAAATCGTACTTTAAGATGTCAATTTCACCCATTATTAACATTTAGTTGAAGCTTTCCCACTTTTTATTACACATGTATAACATGTATAATTTCACACGATTAAGCTCATACTTGACATTTTGTAATCTGCCTTTTCCACTTGAACATTTTTATAAGCGAGCACCACCCTTAGGCATTGTATGCTTAGCCAACTGGTCTTTTCTTTTTTCATTTCAAAGGGACTTTTATTTTTAGGTTAACAGTGGGAAGAATTTTTTAAAATTTAAAATTTATTTTTAGTTACAGTTGACATACATCAGTTTCAGGTATACAGCCTCATGACGCGGTCACTCTGATAAGTCTAGCACCCACCTGGCACCATGCATCGTTATTTACAGTGTGAGAGCCCTCTGATCTTTCTCTGTCCCTCCCCTGCCCCTGCAAACTGAGGTGCCTTTGCCCAGCTGAAACTCTGACCCAGGTGGGCAAGACAGAAAGTGGTGAAATGCCAGGACCCTGTGCCTGAGAGAAGACCAGAGCAGACTTGAGGAGACCAGGAGAAGCAAAGGCTGCTGAGAATAAGAACTGAAGGCCTTGCTTCTGGGAGCCATGGATCAGGGTGGGGTAGGCCTGGGGGGCAGGAGAGAGCAGACAATCTCAGGTTTCCTCCTGGGCCTTTAAGCCCAGACCACCTTCTGAAACCATTTTCTAGAGTGGGAACTGCAGACTACCCTACTTTCCTATGTGTAAAATGAAGATAGTAAAATGCACCTGGGCAGGGGAGATGTGAAAATGACAGGTGCTGGATGTAAAGTGCCTGCCCATGCTGGTGATGTCCAGGGTGCCGTCCAGGGTGATGGCTCTTCTGAGACCTGGGGGACTGCGCTTGACCAGGAACAAAACTCAACTCAGTGCTGCCTGCTGAGGACATGAAGGGGGGACATTTCCACTCGGGTAGGTTTCCTCCAGGCCAGAAGGTGCTCCAGAATTGGGTTTGGTTGGGTTTGGTTGTTGTTACTGGGTTTGGGGGGCGGAGGGGGGTGGAGGGGGGTGGGTGGTGGCAGGGAGAGTTGGCTGAGAACCCTCCCCAACCTTGCTTGACCGACTGGCGCCAACTTGTGGGAATGGTCTAGTGACTTCAGCTCTGCATAAAATTGTAGGTGTTTATGTGCCCTGACGTGAAGTGGCGTTTTGGCCTCCAACCTACAGTAATGCCATTTGCAAATAGATGAATTTTTCGGGTGCACACCAAGAATTAGTACTAACAAATGCTGCCGTATGGTCTTCTGTATTCAAGTGTAAAAAGAGAGCATTTTAATCAATACTAAGTTTAGTAGCATTAAAAATGATGCATTTGCTAAAAAATTAAATTAAATTAAAAAATTAAAAATCAGCCTTGGCCAGTGTGGCTAGCTTTGTTGGAGCATTGCCTGTAAACTGAAATGTTGCTGGTTTGATTCCCAGTCAGGGCACAGGCCTAGGCTATGGGTTCAGACCCCAGTCAGGTGGCTTACAGGAGGCAACAGGCCAATGTTTCTCTCTCTCTCTCTCTCCCTCCTTCCCTCCTTTCCTCCCTCCCTCATTATCTCTCTCTCTAAAATCAGTGAGCATGTCCTCAGGTGAGGATTTTAAAAAATGTTTGGAAAAAAATTGGTTGTTGGGCCTGAAACCATACCAATGGAATAAAACTCCTAGGTGGCACCCAACAGTCTGCATTTTAACAAACTTCCTCGGACTGGGGACTCTTATGCACATGGAAGACTGAGAACCTTTTTTTTTCTTTTTCTTTTTAAGGACCAGGGCAGGTTTATGTCCTTCTAGGCCAGGCTTATTGCAAAGAGCAGAAGAGGAGGCTTGCCAACCTCCAGAGTATCTTCCCACCTGTTCTCTGTTGCCTGAAATATCTTTAGCGGCAAATCTTATTCTTTCCTCCAAATGGGATGCCAAAGGCTTACCCAGACACTCTTCCCAGGAAAGGCACACACTGACAAATGGGACTTTTTGTCTGTGTTGTGATGTCTGCTTTCAACAGGGAAAAAGAGCTGACAGAACCATTTATGGCTGCTGACCAGCTTTTACCTTCACCTGTGCTCCCATCAATACCAGTCAGGCAGAGATAGTTCTCGCCTGCCAACCTTCTGTTCCCGGGACTGGCACCAGGGCAGGGACTCTGACCCCAGGAGCCTAGCCCTCTGAATGAGTGTTTTCTGAATTAAAGTTTCAAGCGTACATCAATAGGCGGTCTTTATATATCTTCTTTTTGGAAGAAGTGTTAGGCTAGAGAAGTGGTCTTGACTTTGGCTATACGTTACAATCCCTTAGAGAGCTTTTACTAATCCTCATACCCAGGTCTCCTCCCAGATCATTTGGCTTCCAAGTGATTCCAGTGTGTGGCCAAGGTTGAGATCCACTGGCAGTGTTGTCAGAATAGGAGTTCTTTGTGGATGCCCAGGGAAGACCCACTGGCTAAAACGAACAAGTTGGACAGGAATCCACAGATGCTGACTGCCCTTGGAGGGTGGTCTGCAGGCTGAGAACAGCCCCAGGCATGTGGGGCAGGGGAGACAGGACAAGTCCAGGACGGGTGGCTGGACTGGTGGGACGCAGAGCTCCACCAGGGCCACGGCGCACTGGGATGGCAGCTGCACTTGGGTATTTTGGCTGGATCACTAAAGAATAATCCAAGAAAATTTGCAATATTTTATAATACCTTTCCAATATTTTTATTAAACATAGGAGATGACTTAAAAGATGGTATCATCTGCAAGAAGTCTAGTTTTTAAAGTTCAGTAAAAAATAAATCAGAAAACATGTTGTTTCCTTTTAGCTCCTTAAGTGCGTTCACAAAGGATCATGAAAAGGCAGGTTTTTGCGTATTTTTTTTTTACTCCCTCTTTCCAGGAAAGGTGGAATGCAAAGTAATGTTGATCAGGGAAAATCCCCGTTTATCTGATTTTTAATTTTTATTTTTTAAAGAAAAAGGCTTAAAATTATAATTATTTTTAGGCATATTTCTTTTTTTCTTTTTCCATTCAGTATTACTTTGTATTAGTTTCAGGGGTACAACATAGTGGTTAGGCAATCATACTTTATAAAGTGTCCCCCAATGGTCCAGTATCCACCTGTCACCATGCATAGTTATTACAATAAGAAAATCTCTGTTTAATCTGGATTTAGGAATGGGTTAAGGAGGATCTTATATTACAGCGACTCTTTGCAAACAAAAACAGCAAGGAACTCCTCCTCCCTTCTTCTTTCCCACACCTTAACGTCAGGTCCAGTTCTGGAGTTTCATCGTTTCAGTATCTGCGGGGCTGACCCTCCTCTTACTGCCAGGATCCAAGTGTACACCTGCCCCTTCACACCAGGAAAATGCTGTGCCTGTCAGCATGCCCGTCCAGTCCATTGTCTGAAGGTCAGGGCCCTATTCAGGTAATGTTTTTAAACCTCAGTTTTCACCAGGCTACTTCCTCCTTAAGAGCCTGCAGCAGCTCCCCAGTGTCTGCTTAATCAAGCCTTTTGTCTTGACTGAGATTCACTCAGTCTCACCTTGAGCCCCTAGAATTGACCAGTGGCTGCCTGTGGATTATCTACACCTACTCGGTTGGGCACCCTTAGAACATCTCACAGCTGGCTCAGTATCTCCAATTTACACATTTCTAAGATCAAATTGGAATAGAAATCTCTGTAATATTTTCTTTGGTATATATGGAGGCAAAGAAAACATCCAGGCTCTTAACCTCTTTGTGCTGTGAATGGATTTTTTTAAATGTGATGATGGTCACTAGGTCTGCTGATTCTTTAGCTCACTTCTTCCTTTTTCTCATGTTTACACGATCTCACATTATTGACTCTGGATTTCTTTTTAAGACCCTGCTCATCACTTTTATAGTACATTTTATTTTTTATTAAATTTTAATATTAATCTGTTATAGAAAATTTCCAGTGTCTGATAAAAAATGGAGCTTATAATCTGGTATTCTTGGATCTTTAGGCTTGAAACTTCTGACCTTTCTTTGACCTTTTCTCCCTGATTCTTTATCTCCCATCACCAGTCAATTCATCTTTAGATGAATTTCATCCTTCTCTGTCCCCTCCTGTCCATTCCTTCAGCAATAGCCATTGAGGCCTTATGGACGATGGACTACGCCAATGGCCCCCCATTTCATCTCCCTACTTTCAGTCTCTTCCCTTCCCGAAATTTATTTCCTTAAGTTGCCCCTTGCATCATGTCTCCCTGCTCATGAATAGTCTTTGATGTCTCCCTGTTCCTTGCTGGATAAACTATGAACTCACTAGCCTGACCTTCAAAGGCCTTCACAATCAGGACCAACCACACATTTTAGACATAACTAACCCACTGTTGAGAACCCACAACTGTTCCTGTTCTAGCCCCCCAGCCCGAGGTCCAGCTCAAGCCATCCCTCCCCCATTCCAGATCATTTCTAGGACACAGGAAAAGAGCACCGTGATGAGGGTATAGAGCGTCTACTCCCGTCTCTGCAGCTTCCTGGCTGTGCAAACCCAAGCAATTCTTGCCATCACTCAGTGCTTCATTGTTTCCTATCAAGTGACAGGTTATATGCAGACTCAGTTCTTTGCAGCTTTAAGCTTTATTTTTATGTAACTGGAATTTGTAGCACTTCAGGCAGTACTACTTATTGGTCATTTAATCTCCAATCGAATAGCAATTTTTGAACTATTATTTGGTTCACATGACATCTTTTGTATTTTATATCTTAAATTGTTTTCTTGGGTCCTAAACTGAAAATAGTTTATTTCTTTAGTTTATGAAAGTAATACAAACTAATTTTTAAAAATTCATATGACTTAGATAGGAAACAAGTGAAAACTACTCATAATTCTTTACTGAGAACAGGGAAGATCGGAGAGCTGGGGGAATCCTAAGAAGGGAGTGACTGATTTAAAGTTTTGAGATGAAGAGACCTGGAAGCTGGATCCTTGTGCAAAATAGAAATTCACAAGGCAAAGAGGGTGAGGAACAGCAGCCTGGTAGTGGAACAGCAAGCGCAAAGGCTCAGAGGTGAAATTGTCTGGGAGGTTGGGGTCTAGTGAGAAGCTGAGGGTGGCAAAAAGTTGGGGTATTAGAGGGAGAGATATAGTCAAAAAGTAAGCTTTTTGACTAAAAGGAAGCCCTTGAAGACTTTTGCTCAGGGGTTTTCCTGACTGGGGAGAAGAATGGAGGACTCGTAGGGAGGCCTGGGCATGGGGACACTGCTGGCTGGGAGATCAGTATGAAGGTGACTTTCCTGGGCCCCAGCCCAGGCTGTGGCAGTGGGATACCAACCTGAGGCCCTGGGATAACATGAGGAGTGTGCTTTTGGGCCTTATCTGGGCAGAGGAAAGCACTGATGGCTGCAGGGCCACCAGCTCCCCAGGACAGCTGTGCCTGGACACAGCACTGAGCCATCACAGTAGGGCCCGAGGCTGAACAAATCAGCAGCTCTGGTCCTGTCTTTGTTTATAATGTCAATATTTTGTTCGCCAGGGATGTTTTTGCGTTAATTTTGATTTTAAAAATATCGTACTCTTATTATCGCAATTTACTGATTTGGGGGACTCCCTCTTCAAGTTTAATGTTACTTGTTTTACAGAAGACATGTATTTGCCTTATTTTTTACACCAATACTCAGCGAATGCACACTGAAGGAGGCACGTGCGGACACAGAACTAACCTCAACATGAATCTTGCCCTTGAGTAATGCAGGAAAGAGGTCCCTTCAGCCACCTTCTGACCCACGTGAAACCAGAGGACAGATACAGGCAGAGACTGGGTGAGTCACACAAAGTAGCTTTCTTTCGGATAATTCCTGTCTCAAGGCTGAAGCCTCTGACCACCACCCATCATTTTGAAACAGAACATCACTTTTTAGTGCCTAGACTACTATTTGCATGTGACAGAACTTATCCTACCGCCAGCTTCCCTACTCTGACCTTTTCATAGCCACTTCTAGTCCTCGCCCAGCTTCCCCATGCCCGCTTCCTCCAGCCTGGCCTTGTGGTTTTATTGGTATTATATTTAGATTTGCAAATTAAGCAGCCAAGTCTGCTTTCATCTAAATGGTGAGTCCACCGTGGAGCTGGCCCAGAAGTGTTGACAGTCCTTACTTGATGTAATAACCAGAGGCAGCCTCTCAAGGCTGAGTTAGCACTTGCAATGCCATCCACAGATGCAGGTACTGAGGCCCAGAGCGCCATGATACTTGTCTCAGCCCACACAGCTTGGAAATCCTGACTCCTAAGTTTGCCTGTCATTAAGGTAGTCACAGAAATTGGAGAGTGCGACAGACTTATGGATTATCATGGGTCAACCCCCTTTTGTAAGGGAGGAAACTGCACTGCAGGGAAGTGTTGCCATTGCCCCAAGATGAACCAGCTGAGGATTCCATCTGCTTTTTCCACCATACCCTGTTTTTCCCTTGCCACACATGGCCGGATTCTCCTGCCAGAGGACCAGCTTTTCCACGGCAGGATTGTGTCAGCCATAGCCCAGAGCCACATCTCAGTCAAAAGCCCAGTAAGCTCGCCAGTGGTTGGGCTCAGATCATCAACCACAACAACAGTGAATGCCAACACTTAATGAGCATGAATTATGTGCCAGGTGCTTTGCAGGCATTATCTCATTTAACCCTCACAGTGATAGGTAGGCCCTATAATTATCCTCATTTAAAAAACTGTTATAAAAAATAACCACATCAGATTTACCATCTTAGCTCTTTTACACGCACAGATCAGGGGTGCGTTCACATACACACTGTGTATTCACATCGCTGTGATTATCCCAGTTTTACAGATGAGAAAGTGTTGCTTCCGGAAGTTAATTTCCCCCAGGTTCTTCAACTGGCAAACAGCAGAGATGGGGGTTGAAACCTGGCTGTCTGACTTCAGAGCCTGTGCTTTCAACTACCGCTGGGTGTCACCTGCTAACTTGTTTTAATGTGGCCCCTCCTCTGGGCAGGTGACCATGTGCCTCTTCGGGCACCTCCCTTTCTGTCCCTGCAGAAGGCATCTGGTCCCTCTACCAGCCAAGTAGTTTCTACTGGGGACACATGTGTCCCCACCACTGCACTGCTACCTGTCCTCAAGGTCAGACTTGTTGCCAGAGGGGAGCATGGAATCTTAGAGGCCTCTTGCAGTCTTTAGGGAAGGGCAGAGAAGAAAGAGGGAGGGACAGGTGGCAGGCAGAAGTGGAAAGAGAGAGGATGGTTCACCCAGGTGGCAGGAGGGAATGCGGCAGGAAGCTCTCTGGGTTCCAGAACATGCTCAGAGGTAGCGTGGCTGAACTCAGCTGAAAGGAGGCCTGAACACCAAAGCCTCATGGGTGCTTTTTCAACACACTGGTCAGAAAGACAGCCTCGGAGTGCTGGCATGGAAGGAATGCATGCACTTTACCCATGCGCCTCTCGCAGCCTGGGTTGTCTTGCTAACCCTCCTATTAACTAGAGAAAGTAATTTGCAAGGTTTTCCAGACACTCTATCATTTCTTTCTTTTTCCCCTACTGAGATTCGCAAATACTTTGTGGTAGTCTTTGGCATGTCTGAACTGCTGCTCTGGGTTGGAGGCAGACAGAAACTGGGCTGACTTGACACAACCACAAGTAGGGAAGATGCTCCTAAAACCCTGAGTTCTTAAAAAACAATCCTGGCATGCTCTCCCCTAGCAGAGGCAGTTAGGCATGGAACCCGCTGCCCTGAGACTGATGAGAGGATGAGGAAACTATGCCATATGGGCTTTAAAAAGTTCTTAGAAGATTTGCCACTTGGTGTGACAGAAAATGTCATGACTCTTCCCATCTCCGATTATAAGGGTTCCTGCAGGGCTGGAACACTTTCCTTCCTCTTTGCATTTGAGAAACCTTTCTGGTTCTTGCCCTCACCCATCCACACAGTAGGGAGGGGCTTGGGAGAAGGGAATACATCAGCCTATGAAACAGGTGATTCTCAAATTTGTAATAGCAAACAACAAATAGTTCTAATCATATTTCAGAAAATTCTGAAAATGCAATCCTGTGTACTTCTAGAAAATGAATGTGACTTAAGACTTTGAGTGTGTTCTTTTAAAAATTAATTTTGCAGGGGGTTGGGGGATGAGTCTTAGCTGTGTCTACTTGGTACACTACAATATTGACACCCACTGGTCAAGCATCCACTTACACAGCACAGTGTTTTCAGGGACCATAGAGTATGGAATGGCATTTCCCATATATTGCAAAAGAAACTGACTCATTGTAAGCTTATTTCACTGGGCTCTGACTAAACAGATACGGGTGAGTATGGTGTGTAGAAATGGAAGTGGAAGGAAGCATTATAATTCTTAGAAACCATTCAGAAATGTTTTTCAAAAACACATTTTTAAAAACTTTGGAACAATATCTAGTTGGTCACACAAAAATAGGATCACGGGTCCCCTAAATGTACTATTTTATGGCAAGTATGAAAAATAACTTCATTATCCTTTTTTTATTGTGGTGAAATGCATATAATATGAAACTCACCATGTCAGCCTTTTCCCAGTGCACAGCTCGGGCGTTTAGTACATTCCCGATGCCGCACCGTCACCAGCACTGCCTGGTGGCGCAGCGTTTCCATCCCCCCAGAGGGAAGCCCCCTGCACACAGAGCAGTCTGTAGCAGTTTTAAAGCAGACTTGTTTCTCAATGAACATTTGGGGTAGTGACATCGATGGCTTTTGTTTTAGTTATTTTAAGAGGTTGTCTTCAGAATTCTTGAGGTATATTAGGCTCGATCATCTGGGACTGATTTGGCAACTGTGATGATCTTTCAATACGGACATGATATGAAATCAAAAGTCTTTCCAGAGTAGAAAGAGAACTTGGACCCTGAACAGGTTATAGAGACCATTCTAAAGGCAAAATATTCACATATGTAGAGAGGGCTCACTTTCCCGATGGTTTAGCATTACATTTTCTATGTTCCTTTTTGGAAATGTATTTCTTATGTTTGTATTTGGTTCTCTAGTATTGCACTAAAATATTGTAAAATGACTGTTTCCTTCCTGTTCAGTATTGAATATGGACATTAACAAGTTTTATGTGCTTGAAAGATTTTTCTTCCTTCTACAGCTTTTTATACTTTGAGCCAGGTGAAGTTATCAAGGAAACAACAATAAAACATTGAACGTGGGAGGGCATTTCTTCTAACTTTGAGCTCAACTCTCTAGTCCTCTAGTCCAAGCACCCTTAGTCACGGCTCCACCCTGGGAATTCCTGCAGAGGTGTGGCCTGCCTCCCCTGACCTTTCCCTCTTTCTTATCACCACTTTCCTGAACAATATCCCATTCTTTCAGCTCACAGCTGTTATTGAGCCCCCCTCTGTGTGTGGGAGGTAGAAGAGTACCGGTCTCTGCCCACTTGGTCCGAGTTGGTATTAGGTCAATATTAGATCAATGATTCCTGCCTGGGTGTCAGTGACAGAAAATGACTTAATGCCTGAGCCCATTGCACTTAGTGGTGTTTAATTCTGAAGGAGGAATCGGAGACATTGCCTTATTCCGAGTAGAAGCCTCTCTACTGACACAATCTGGCGCATCAGGAAAGCCCAGGCCAGGAGGATTTGGCTGGGTGGGGGGCATTCACTGAGCTCTTTCTCTCTAGTCAGCATACTGTTACAACAACCCCTATTATGATATATATTATCATTCCTGTTTTCTGGTTGATAAAGCTGAGGCTAAGAAAAGATTGTGACCTTTTCAAAGACCATGAGCTAGTAAGTGCAGAATAAGTATCCAAACCCAGGTCTGCCTGATTCCAAAGTTCACATGCTTCCCAGCACAACAAAAACACCTCCCCGGGGCACCTCTTAAATTACACTGCAGCAATCCTGCATTCTCAGTCTACATGGAAGACCAACTCGGCTCTTCATAATTATGACTCATCTTCAGATTACACGAACTATTGTGGGTGCATTTTGTTTTATTTTATATCTTATTTTATTATTTTTGCTGAAAGCAATGCTCTACCCTCCACTCCCTGCAGCCATTTGACCTGCATGGACCCCCCAACCCCTCACAGTAGAAGGGCCTGACCTGAAAGGGTAGCGGTGTGCCTGAGGGTCATTCGCATTCATGTCTGCAAACGAAGGAGCAGGAACACCCCTTGAGCCTGACACAGGGAAAGATATTCCCAGACAAAGTGATAAGCCTGGCACAGCCTGTATGCACTCTTTGTCTTTTGGTAAAGAAGTATTCCAGGCCTAAGGCCTGTGGGGTTTTGCAGTTTTGCGGTAAAGTGGGGTTTTGAAATACCACGCGCATGACACTGCCTTTCCCAGCAATTCTGTATTGGAATTTCTTGATTAAATGTCTTTCTCCCCAGTAGACTTTGTGTTCCTCAAGGGCAGTGACCAGATCAGTGCCTGCTGTACAGTAAATGCTGGATAAATGTTTCTTGCCTGAAGAAAGGAAAGACTGAGGGACGAATGAATGGAGCAGTGAATCACTGATCAGAGGGGAGGGGCACGGTGGGGGGGGTGGGCTGGATGACACACAGACACACACAACAGTGTGGTGTTAGCCAGAGGGAAATGGGGGTGGGTGGGTGGAAGTGGGCAAGGGGGAAAATGGGAACAGAAAGAGACTTCGCTTGGGGCTACGGGTGCACGATGTGGTGTGCAGATACTGTTTTGCTGAATTGTACACTTGAACCCTGTTTGGTTCTATAAACCAATGTAACTCCAATAAATTCAATAATTTTTTAAATTAAAAAAAGACAGAAAAGATAAGAAAAAGAAGGCAACTGCAGAGGTGCTAAGTCTCAACATAGTAAGATACCTAAATCTGGCACCTGATGAGCGGGAGCATTCTTTAACAATGTGTATCAGTAGGATCTCAAACACATCTGAGTGAGCATGGGATTCAAGTTTGGGCCTGGACACATGTAAAACCCTGAAATACTGACAGCATGACTCTGTAGGGCTTCGCTGGGGATTCTGACTAGTAAATTAGTTGCCTTCTAATTTTTAAAAAAGTTGAGAAAAAAATTTAGAATACCAACTTAGCTAGAATGTTTTATTGGCCAGTAAATGACATGAGGAAAAAAAAAAGGAGTGTGTAGCTTACTCATCCTCCTCTCAGACAAACATTGAGGTGTAGTTAATTCTAGAAAGGGCTTTGCTGGTGTTATCTGAACAGGAAACTTCAAATCTCTGGGCCTTGGCTTTCTTACCTGAGAAATAAAGAGGCTGAACAGATGGTCTCTCAGCCCTTGACAGGCAAACCTCTAGGATCTGGGGTGGCAGGGGGCTTTCTGACTGATGTCTGTGCCCCTACACACTGCAGGGGGAGGTGGGTCAGCCTCATAGCTCATGAAATCTGTGCCCAGCACTGGCTACATCATTTCTGGGGCCCAGTATACATGAAAATGCAGGGTCCCTTGTTGAAAATTATTCAGAATTTCAAGACTGCTATAGCAGAGCACAAAACCAAGCATGGGGCTCTTGGAGCACCGGGCCTATATGAGTGCACGGTCACATTATCGGATGCTCTGTGGCCTCTGCTGTGTTCCCTACACTGTGGGAAGGGATGAGATCTGGATGGGGTAGGTCTGGGGCCACAGCTAGCCTGGGGGAGGCAGGGATATCCCTGGGGTTATGAGTTCTTTTCTCAGGAAAGCAGCTAATGGAGAACCATGACTCACTAAGGAGGGACAACGTGTCCCTGAAACTAGCCTCCTTGCCTTGCTTTTGAAATGAGCAGTGAAACAGCCAAGCTGGACTGAGGGAAAATGACCTGTTTGGGATCTGGACCATAAAGGGTTGTAAACGTCTGAGTTAAAAGTAAGCCTGCAAGTGTAGCTTCTGATGGATGCCCTTCCAGAAGGGAGATGAGGCAGGACTGGTGGGAGGAAGAGGGTCAGACCAGGAGAGCAGGGGCGGATAACCCTTAGCTGTCTGGTTAAGTAAACTTAAAAGGTTTCCTTGGCAAGGCCAATTCTATAGTTGGCAAGAGCACTGGAGCTCCATTAGCTTGGAGGCAGAATCTAGGATCAACAAGGAGGCTTGAGCATCTGACGCTGCATCAGACAGCAGCCCCACACCAGCTGGGATCCCCCACATATACACCCTCTCACCACTCTCAACAGTGCCAGAGAATCAGGCAAGCTGTTTCCTGACATCTGGATGAGACCGATACCAATTTAAAAAGTCATGGGGGGAGATAGAGGATTGCTTTATAATAGAAGTAGAATAAGCTTTTTGTTGTTGTTGTTAAGTTGCATCCTTGAAACCCATCCGTCCATCAGCTTCAGAAAATATACATCACAGGCCACAGAAGACCAGGAAGGAGAGGGTGAATACTGCAGCAGAAACTATCCCAGCTGATCGAAGGGTTATTCCAAATCCATGCCTCATAGACATAGCTGCAGAATCTTCATGTGTAGCTGAGAAGACATTAAAGGATGGACAAACACATATCACCTCCCCTCCATCCCTTGACCTCTTGTCTCTTACCAAATGGTGTTCCATCCATAGACCTCAGGGCAACACACACTGCTCAAGACAACAGCAGCATGTCTGCATCTGTCCAGTGTTTGGCCATTGGGGCAGATCCATAAGCCCTTGGGCTTCTAAATGGCTATGTTATTACTTAATTTGCTTTTTATCCCACCTCTAAGGGTTTCCACCCAAGGCTCATCAAGTCTGCTTACAGAGGTAGAAACAGAGACTATTCCAAGATGATCTTATGTCTGGATTCTTTTCCTGTTCCTATTTCTCTACCCAGGAGAGAACAACATATGCCTCAGTGGTGCATGTGGTTTGTGGAATCTAGTTTTGTTAGACATGAAATTTGAAAAAAAACAATGAACCTCATGTCATGACTGGTATGGCTCAGTGGATTGGGCATGGTCCTGCAAAGTGAAAGGTCATCGGTTTGATTCCCGGTCAGGGCACACGCCTAGGTCGTGGAGTCAGTCCACAGTGGGGGCGCATGTGAGAGGCAACTGATTGATGTTTCCCTCGCACACTGATGTTTTTCTCCCTCTTTTCCCCCTCCCTTCCCCTCTCTCTAAAAATGAATTTTTTAGAAAAACACATTAAAATATAGGCCTAAGTACTTCTAGCCCTTCCCTTTGACAACCCCTTACTCAAACCTTCCCAGGCAGAAGAAAATCAGTCCAGTAAGCAGAGGCCACATCAACTGCGAAGTTACATATATTATATTCTAAACTTTAAATACAAACTGTCACTATAGAAACATACAAATGAATATGTGCTTCTTGGTCTGAATCAGTTTTTCAACAGTGGCACTACTGACATTTGGAGCTGGACAATCCTTTGCTGTGAGGACTGCTCTGTACAATATAGGATGTTTAGAAGCACCCCTGGCATCTACTACTAAGTGTCTATAGCACCACCTCCCCTATTTTGATAACCAAATGTCCCCTTGGGGGCAAAAATGTCCCTGGTAGAGAACTTCTGATCTAAATGATGTGGCTATGTCTTGGGGGATGGCAGGAGAAGGCTACTTCTCTAGAGTCTATTAAAAAGCCAAAGAAAGCCATCCAGTGGCTTCAAGTTCCCCATAACAAGCTGTCATTGAATTTCTCTTTCTTTTCCTCAACCATTTCTTTAATGAGCCTAGATTTCTTGATGTCATTGCATAAGAGCAATAGTTAGATCCTCTTTGAAAGTGAACCAAACTAGTACATTCTACACAGAACAGAAGAGGTTAGTCATCTGTGGGGGAAAACCAGAGATTGTCTATAAATGTGTGCCTAAAGCATTTGGCACCCGCCAAATACAGGAGGCAGGGCCGGAATGTATTGTGGTTCAGTTCTTGGAAACCTAATTAATTGTGTCATGGCCCACTTAGAGACTGGTTTCATGCAGAGGAAGGAGTTGTTCAGACATGGCACCCAGGTGATCATTGGATTCAGGAGAGAGCGTACGTTGGATGTGTGGGCTCCAGTTTAGGGTTTTCCTGGCACAGCCATAGGTGAGAAAGAGTGCCTTGAGTTTCCTTAGCTGGTAATCCTGAATCCACACATACTAAGCAAATTTCTAATAATGTGGCTCCCAGGTAGCTTCTCCACAAGGACAAAGATGCTTTGTCTGAGTATTTCATCCATCCATGTGATACAAGATGGCCCAGCTGAGTGGATTCTCAGAGGATACCATGCAGTGTGGAGAGAATGGGAAGCCACATTTCCCAGGAAGTCTATCTTAGCTCTACCACCAGGTCCTGTGCCTCCTTTTTCTCCTCCTACATCAGCACTGGCCTCTAACCTAAGCTTGTAAAGAACATGAGGAGAGATACTCCTAGATAGATGTATGTGAATTGAAAAGTGGCTCTATCCACTGTGAGCCCCTGGACAACTACCTGCTCTGCATGCCTCTCCAGTAAGAGGGGGTTGGATCTGCTACCAAGAATAGGAAGTGAGACAGTAGGAAGTTATACTGATTATAAACAAATATTATTCAGTGCACTGCAGCCCATGTTATCTTACTTGGTCTTCACAACAAGCCTGTGAGGAAGACATCTCTAGTTTTATTTGACAGTTGAGGAAACTGAGGCTTAGGGAAGTTGAGGGTCTTTCTCCAGAACCATAACTATTAACTGGCAATTGGAGACCAGCCATTTTGGGATCCAACTGCATTATCCTTCTAAATACATCAGAACCATCTTCTAGCTAACTCATGTGGATATTGTCTAGAATCATTCTCTGACCCCTGTGTTCAAAGATGGGCAGCTTTAAAGCAATAAGAAAAGAGTTTTAAAATACTGTGAAAACTGCCCTGGCTGGTGTGGCTCAGTGGATTGAGCACGGCCTGTGAAGCAATGGGTCACTGGTTTGATTCCTAGTCAGGGCATTTGCCTAGGTTGCAGGCCAGGTCCCCAATAGTGGGGCACTCGAGAGGCAACCACACATTGATGTTTCTCTCCCTCTCTTTCTGCCTCCCTTGCCCCCTCTTTAAAAATAAATAAATAAAGTCTTTAAAATATACTGTGAAAACTGTTTGTCTCAAATACATCAATAATTCAATCAGGACGTATTTCCTGAGGATCATGGTATTGTGGAGGATCATGGTAAAATAATAGTATTATGGATGTAACATATGTTAAGCATGGTTTCCATGCCTAAAGGATCACACAGTGTCAGGGTTGAGAAGGTCTTTGGGAATTGTCTGGCCTGAACTCATTTTGTAGATGGGGGACACAGGGGAGATGAGGTCCTATCCAGGACATTGTGGTAGAAAAGGAAAGACAAGGGCATATGTGGAAGCATCATAAAAGAAAGACTACAGGGTGAGCGGAGGTGCCCAGATAAGGATGAATCAGGCTTCCGGCTGCTGCTGCTAACTGTTGACAGAAACAAGGAGGACCAGTGAGGGCGCTAAATGGCAGAAAGGTGAAAAGAAGGTGAATTTGTTTCTGAAGAATTGAAATTGGCCAGTCAAGTAACTGAAATGCCAATTGACCATTCCAAGACCTGAGAAGAGAAGTCATATCCCAGAATCTGTTAAATGAGATCGCCAAGTGAGAGTCATAGCATTAAGACCCAGACACCTATGGCAGGACTCTGTCATGTTCACTAGTTTTATTAGCCACGTAGATTAAGTAGCAGAGAAGCCATGTCTACAGTCCATACAAAACTTGATGCCACAGATGCCAGAATCAACATGTAAAATAACTAAAATAGCCAGAAGGAAGAACTGAAACTAACATGAGATTTATCAAGGATCAATGTAAATGTCCTGTTTATGTTCAGAAAATCAATTGTGAACCTATGGAATTAATAAAAATAACAATATTGATATTGATAACTACTATTTTAAAATCCAACAATTATTATGTGTGAGGATCACTATGTGTCACTACTTCACAAAATGATTTATTTAATCCTTTCAATAGTCATAGGAGATCAGTACAGCTATATTAGTGAAAGAAGAAAAACTGGGACCAGGGAGATTAAATAACACTTCTAAAGTTACACATACGTTAGTTTGACTGAAAAATACCATACCCTTTAACCAATAAGATGAAGATTGGTAGACTTGGCTTAATCAGACTCATGTCAAAGACCCTTTTTATTTTTAAAACTAAATGAAACTACAAAGAAATATGCAAGCACAGATGATGAATCTCTGGGAGGTTATTAAAAGTATATATACATAAAATTTGCTTCTCAAACTAGTTTCACTAACTTGAAAAGGATACAGTCAATGTGATCAGGACTTGACATTTTGAAATGTTTACCTAGAAGTATAAACTTTTTATGATCATAGGAATGTGGAAGAATTGAGAACTGAGGTCCTACCTGGGTATCTGATGATATTACCTTATAAAATCCAGGGAAAGTCATGGCTAGGAATCAATTAAAAGATCCTGAGAGTTTATGAGTTCCTATTAACAGACAAACCTACTTCATATCGTGCCACAATGGGAGGAAAAAGAGAGGATCTGTGCTCACATATTTCTGTGGTCACATACAACTTGGCCGCCTCGCCTTCCTCAATTCTTCCCCAGCAGAAAGTCTCAGGGTGAATACTTATCCCCAATGGTGTTCACCTGGGAACCTTCTCTTTCTCCTTCATTTTGAGAATCTTTTGTTTGTTCCAGTCCTGCCAGCCCTCCTTTCCTTGGTTGATTCTGCCTTTTTCCCCTCCTGGTCACTCCTCCTGCCTCCAGTTTCTTTTCAGGAATACAGCCCTTGGATCGGGACCATCCCTTTTAACCAGCCTTGATGGACACTCATTGTCTTTCTATTTTTTGTGCCTAAGAATTTAAGCAAAGTCTCATATAAACTTTGATAAACCGAGGAGTATAAACACAGCTCTTCACTTATATTGTCATCTAGTGTCAAATAATGGCACATTTAGACAACCTTTTGAATTGGTGTTAGCCATAGAAGATATAAACCACAGAGATGAAGTATTTCATTGACCTATTTCTCACTATCCCATCAAATTACAGAAAAAGATTTAAGATGGTGCTTCAAGTCCATTGTGTTTACAGTTTCAGTTCTTTGAAAAGTTCCACGTTGACAATGAACAGTTTACCAAAACAGGCCAATTCAGTAAAGACAACTGAGTAACCAAGTGGGGGAAAAAAGTTATTTCTGCCTAAGCAGATGAGTGCAGTGTATGATTATCCACAGTATAATCTTGGTTTTCTACCCCATAATCTATGGTTGTACATTACCTATGGACTGCTCTGTCATCAAGCTGGACTTTGTCCCAGAGGGAGGAACCATGAAGTGATTTACGTTCTATTGCCTTTCTTTATTTAAATTCCCATCTGAATTTCCCGAAAGAGGTGCCAAGACTTAGTATAGCTCTAGGTAATGTAATATCTCTGACAAGGGCCTTTAAAAAGCCTCCTGCTCATTGAGAGAAGCCCTAATATCCATTCATTGTTAGGTTTTTGGTATGTCTTTCCTACCTCTCCCTTCCCTTCTCTTGTCCCTGCTGTGCCCCGAATCCAGGACCACAACACTAGATGCTCATGCTACTTAACTGCCTGCCCCTCACCTGCTAGTATCCTTGCTTCCAGGTTCCCTCCCCTGCCAGTCCATCCTGCCAGCCTCCCATAAGCTTGCTTGCGCAACACCTCTAACAGTGTAACCCACTCTCCAGCTCTGTGGTTAGAGCCCTCACACTGTCTTTTGTAACCTGGCCCCATCCCACACATCCAACCTCATCCGGAACTTCTGATCCCACACGCCCCACTTTGTAGTCTCTGTTGGATAGGAAACTCACAAACGGACCATACTCGAGTCCAGCTCCAAGTGTCAGCTTCTGTACTTATTTCCTCCCTCCCAGCACATAATGCTTTTTCCTTGACCTGCTTTGATCTTACCTGACTCTCAAAGCCCACCTCTTTTTTAAAAAATTAAATTTATCAGGGTGACATTGGTTAATAAGATCATATTGGTTTCAAGTGTATATTTTAAGGTACATGATCTGCATATCAAACTAAAAAGCTTCTGCACAGCAAAGGAAACCACCGACACAACAAAAAGGCAGCCAACCAAATAGGAAGAGACATTTCAAAGCCTAGCCCTTGAAGCAAGCATCGTCTCCCCGAAACCTTCTCCAGCTACTCTAATTCTTTTCTTATATTCATTTAGTCACTTGTTCCCTCCATGGTTTTACCTGCTCGCCTCCCATGAGGGTGTAGAACCTTGAGACCGAGGGCGAGCCGGAGGCACCTCCTTGCCCGCCATCCCCGCGGACCACACGCGAGACTCTCGGCGGGCCCTCAAAATGGCTGACCTCGCGCCGCTGCCTGCTGAGCCCAGACCCACCACCATCGCTCCCTCCCGCACTGTCGTTCCACAGCCGCCGACCGGGTGTGAGACCCGTAGTCTAACTGCGAAGGGTAGCCCTTCTGCCAATCTCAGACTAGTTTCTCTTAAATTTGGTCTCAAAAGCTCTAGTTCTCCTTGATATTTGTGATAACTTACTTGCTACACCTGTCACTTCACCCCATGAAAAATGGAAGTTCAAATGGCAGTTGGAATATAAAACAGTCACTGAACATTTAAAAGTTCCAGTCTCCAAAAACCATGGTGTCATTACAATGAAATAAAAGAAGACTTTCTGAATCAATGTTTGGGAAGTTATCATTTCCATAGATCAAAGAAGTGTCTTGATTCTTGCCTGTGGGTCATTTCTGGTTGGTTCTTTCTAAGTGGATTTTTATAGATAATTGTTACACTGACCTAAGGACATGAGAAAAACAGATCTAATCTCCCCAAAATGCTTGGGATATATACCTACAAACTAAAGAGGAGACAGTAAAAATGTGATGAATACAAGTGACTACAAGAATTCTTAACATTACAATCTACAGTGAAACTTTTGAGGATTGGATTAGACTTTTCCTTAGAAAAAGCTTATTGTATTTAGACTCTGAAAGCTGACTTTTTATAGAATCTAAACCTTTGGCATTTCTTTTTATTGTCTCTCCAGAGCTTTATACTTTGTCACTGGCAAAAGCCAGCTAGAATAAGCCTACTTGTTGCTATTCCTTAAATATTCCTACTTAATTCCTTAAAAATTCTGTCCAAATTCGTATAGCAATTGCCACCCACTGCCTTAGAACTAGCAAATATTCCAGGATTTTGGTTTTTCTGAGATGCACCAATATCATTGGGAAAAAGCAGAAGAAGAAGGAGGAGAAAAGAAGAAGTAGTGAATGGGGAAAATCTTACCTCAACTTCTGACTGGCAGGGACAGTTATTTTATTAAGCTTGTCCATTCTTTTTGGTAATGATATCAGCCACAAATAACCGTCCAGTGGTAACGTCAGCAGTCCCTGGCCCTCCTAGGGAGTAGCATGGTAAACCTGGGCTCTCAAGGGCCACAGTCACTTGAGTCTGACTTCTGAGAGTGCAGGCTGCTGGCAAACACCCTTGCACCAGGAAGAAGTAAAACTTGCTCGAACACATAGTCAAGTTTCATGTTTCTACATAATCATGTGACCTGGGTAGCCAGCCAGTTTGGCTGACTACTCCACATTGTGTAAACTTTAATAGTGAAACCTATTGGGCATGCAAATTTCTTTCCAGCTGCTTTCTTTTATAACCAGATTTGTAACCAGGTCAGAGCAAGCTCTGGCTGGTCACTACTTCCTGTTGTCTTTAACACATCTCTAGTCCTGTTTTCAGCAGGTGTCATGTTGTCCACAGCAGCTTCCTGGGCTCCAGAAAAAGCAGAATAATCAATTTCATCTGGTTTCTTTGGAACTTTATGCTCATTTGCATTAAGTCATGGGTAAACTTTTCCACTTGAAGAACCATGGTGTGAAAATGAAATTTTTATATTGTTCTGCTCGCCCCTTCCACTTCCCAAGTATTTTTAAAGTAAATATCACAGTTGGCAGTGACACAGTATACTCAGGTAACAGTCTACTCAGAGAATTAGACTTTTCTTTTCCTGAAGATGTATTTTAAATGGAATGGACAATTCTCTAGGCAAGGTAGAAATAGACAGGTGATCCGGAAAAGGGGAGAAGAGCTCCACATAAGATGTGTGTCCTCCTTATCAGGCTGCTGGAGTCAGGAGTTATGCTCATAGCCAAATGTTTTCAAGCAAACTCAGTATGTGCCCAAGAATCAGCTGAGAACAAATCTAACAATCCTCCTGACAATGCAATTCTGACATCTTGGAAGTCCTCTGAAAAGCAGGGTGCCACTCTTCTCACTGCCTTTGTGTCCTGCACTCATCCACTGTTTGCTTTCATCCCCATGGCATGCAGACTGAGACCAGTAAGGGTGTCCCAAGCACAGCAGGTGGAGTAAGGAGCAGGGAGGAGGGAAACACACCTGCAGGGGCTGAACCATCCAGAAAGGTCCACTTCCTTTCTGGAAGGCTTGACTGTTCTTTTTACCTATTCTGAAAACTTATTTAGAGAGCATAAGGCAGTTTAGGGTCAGGGAGGGAAGAAATGAAAGAGCCCATTATTTTTATACCTGGACAGACTTCCCTGCAGCCAGCAGGAATGCCCTTCTGACCTTTGTGAAGTAGGTGCATGTTTCCCACATTAATCCAGGTGACCAGTCCTCTCCTGGGTCTGAAGAATACACAGAAAGTACAAAGTAGAGGGACCCCAGGTACATCTCCTCTTACAGACCCCAAGATAGAGGGGGAAGAGACAAAGGAGAGGAGGAGAGAGGCAGCAGCAACAACTGTAGGAATAGAAGCAGTAAATGGATTTCTTCTTTCCTGTGCCTCTGCTTTGTACAGAGGTTCTGTATTTCTACAGATAAATCTTAATTATCCACCTGCATGTGCTGCCTCGGAATTTCTAGTTCAACCAGATGTTCAGGAGCTGACTCCTCAGAGCTATTGAAGGGTGGGGCCCTTCTTTTTGGCCAAGCCACTGAATTGGCCAGGCCAGCAAGAAGGCAGACAATTTTCATGAGAAAATGGGAGTGCTTGCCCAAATAAGCAGCTTTATTTTCTCGCAATGCATCCTGAAGGAGCCCTAGACCTTCCCGTAGTTCCTAGCTGAAACTAGTAGTCTAGGATGATAAAAGCACATAGAATGTCATCATGGATTAGGAAAACCAAGCTTCATTGAATGGGATGTTGATCATCAGCTTGCTCTTTCTAAATTATTGTAAAGTACACCCCATCAGCCGCTTGATTTTTCTCTCAACCAACAACTCTGCTCAGCACCTGGGCTGGCAACTTCTTATTTCCCCAGAGAAAAAGACCACAGGCAAGAGTTACACTTCTGCTTTTTCTTTTTACAGCCACTTGTCTTTCTTCTTTTTACTGTATTTAGTCTGACATGATGAAAATGAGAGTCTGCTTTTCCAGGCTGGACATTTTGCCCCATGTGGTAAGTAGCATGACAGCTGTGATGTCCCAAGCTGCCACCACTCTGCAGGTGTGACCAGCTTCCTAAGGAGGTCAATGCAGGCATGGAAATCAAGGACACCAAGTCTTAACTGATACTTATCAAAGGAATGAGCTCACAGAACATGGTTTCCACAGCACATGGAGAAAAACATACGATGGTAAACAACTCAGTCTCTACATGGCACAGTGAGCGTAGAAATTAATTAATCACTAGATTAACAGATAAAAAATGGGTAATCCCAAACTTAGAGAAAATTGAGAACTCCTATATGCTGCCAATCGAAACACAAGTAGGTGCAATGACATACATACCTATGATACAGCATGGGTCATAGACAGAACTCAGCATGAAGAATATAACATGTACACACCAAGGCCATGCACAAGAATCATCGCTGAAGCACCAGTTCTACTAGAAAATAAAACAACACTGGAAATTACCAAATTTCCCATCAATGAGAGAATGAATAAATTAGTTGTGGCATATTCATGCAATGGGATGTTATTCAACAGTGAAAATGAGTGAACTACAATTGCATTAGTGTGGATAAATAACTAAAATGATTTAGGCAATAGAGACAAATTAAAGATCATGCAGCATGATTCTAGTTATATGAAGGTCAAGGACAAGTTAAACCAACTAATATATAATTCAGGGCCAAATGTATGTGGTCAAACCAAAGGAGGGAACAATAAATGTAAAATTCAGGAGAAGGATGACCAGGGAGTGGGATTGGAGTGAAGGGACACACAGGGCTTCAAAGGCAATGCCAGTTTCTTTCTTTTCTTTTTACTTTTCTTTTCTTTTCTTTTCTTTTCTTTTCTTTTCTTTTCTTTTCTTTTCTTTTCTTTTCTTTCTTTCTTTCTTTCCTCCCTCCTTTCTTTCTTTCTTTCTTTCTTTCTTTCCCTTCCTCCCTCCCTCCTTTCTTCCTTTTATCCTCACCTGAGGATTTTTTTTTATTGCTTTTAGAGAGAGAGGAAGGTTGAGAGAAAGAGAAAAAAACAAAACATTGATGTGAGAGAAAAACATCAATCAATCAGTTGCCTCCTATATGTGCCCAGACAAGGGATGGAACCTGCAACCTAGGTATGTGCCCTGATTAGGAATTAAACCTGCAATCTTTTGGTGTATGAGACAAGGCTCAACAAGTTGAGCCACCCTGCCAGGGCACTGTTCTGTTTCTTAAGTGGTGGGTATATAGGTACCTACTGTAGGTATTAAATAGTTAACAAAAACAAATAAAAGAAGATCTGAAGTAGAATTATGGTGCAAAACCAAGACAGCCTGCCTAACTCTCAGTTAGCTCTGTGAGATGATGAGACTTTAGACAGATCAAGAAGACAGATTATACTGAAGCTTGGGATTAAGACCAAACTAGCACTGATTTCACTTGGGCTCTTTTCTTTGCATCTCTTAACAATAACAAAACAACATGCTTATTGAATGCTTTCATGTCCATGTATTATGATGACATTCATTTTACATGTGAAGAAACAGATTCATAGAGCTCAGAGTTATGCTAGTCATCAATGGGTGTGCTAGGATACAAACCCAAGCCCATCCCTATAGTCTAACCTGCTAATCACAGGGATTTACCATTGCAAGAGGGATTTGTGTTTCAGTACAGGGCCCTATACTAGCATCAGCGCATCAATTTAGCCGCAACCTTGAAGAAATTACTTCATCTCCCTGATCTCAATTTCTCTCCTTTAAGGATGGACAGAAAAGGTGATTAAAGGAGGGCTTAGGCTCCTTCTAATTTGGCATTTGGACACTGGTCCATGTGCACAGAAATTGGATTCCTGAGTGGAAAAACTCTCATTTTCTAGAAGAACAGCCTCTAATTGTCCATATTAGATCACTTCCCAAAGGGTGGCTAGGTGGTTGTGGCAGTTTACAGAGCCTTGGAAGCAGTCTGTGTCCTTACTGGAGTAGGGGTATCAGCCATGGTTCACCCTCTCTGCTCTGCCACCCACCTGCTGTTGGCTTTTCCCTGGCCAGGGCTAGTTTAGCAAACTGGCAAAGAAAGTAGACAAGGTGTGGTATTTGTACTATGCAGTATGGTTCTAACCACAACCTACTCCTATAATAGTCCAGCCTCACAACAACTCTATGAGGGGTTATTATCATTCCCATATTATGATGTGAAGCCTGAACCTCAGAAAGCTGATATAACCTGGTAAGTTCATCTTCCTGACCTCTGAGCCAGGGCCCTTAACCCCCAAACTATCATTCACTCTTCTTTCCTCTCTTGAGCTGGCCTCCTTTCTTGGGGTGGCGATGGCAGTGAGGGTGGGGGTTGGTGTGTCCTGCAGGTTCAGTGGCTGTGGCAGTTTTTTGACACATGCAGGCCAAAGTATCAGGAGCTTGCTATTTGTCAGACCCAGCCTGGTTAACTGGCCAGTGTCAGTTAAGGGCCCAGGTGGAGGAAGCCTGGGTAAGGCAGTGGGGAAAAATGCAGAAGAGGCCAGGAAAAGAAAGAGGGAGAAAAGGAAGTATGGCAGATGCTGGCAGCGGTCTGTCTGTTCTCCTTTGTGGGAAGGTGGTGGCAGGGGGGAGGGCAGAAAGGGAGAAAGAAGGAACAAGAGAACACATCTGTGATTTGAGCAAATAGGCAAAAGCTCTGTAAAAGTCAAGGCTTCACTTTCTGTGAGATAAATCAGTTCTTATTTACAGTTGTGAGTGCAGGAAACAAAGTTTATTCTTGTACTATTTTTTGTTAATTATTGTATTATTTGTTTGTATTACAACTACAAACCTACTCTTCCCCACCCCTGTACGTATCTCACATAAGAGATTAGCAAAAATCTAAGTCTGACAATGGGGTGCTTTTAGGAAACAGGCACCTTTTGCTTATGTGTTACAGTCTTCGTAGAGAGGAATTGGCATCACCTAACAACATACATGGATTTACCTTGTAACCCAGCAGTCTTACTTCTGGGATCCTGTCTTGAAAATAAACTTTCATATATACACAAATGCAACATCTACACACAGTTATTTACTGCAGTTTATTTTCAGTAGCAAAAGAGTGAGGAAAAAACCTCAGTGCCTCTCAGTGGGGGTCTGGTTGAATAAATTTTGATCCATCCTTGTAGCAGAGGTTGGTGCAGCCATAAAAAGGTATGATTTCCAGGAGGTATTAAGTGGATTAGACAAGGTCAGGATAGTATAAGCGCCTTATTAAAAAAAAACAATGAGAAGTTAGAGGAAGTTTAAACACACACACTTATTATTGCAAAAACAAACACTAAAGGATAAATCAGAGACTAATAAAAACAGTCATCTACAGGAAGCAGAACCGAATGAGCTGAAGATAGAGCAGAAGTAATCTATCTTTTCACAGGGTTTTGATTTTTACACAAGGCAATGGTTTGACAATGGTTTTGACATAGAAACAAAATTAAGACAAAATTTTTTATTTTATTTAGTTACTTATTTTTAAATGTTTGTATTTTATTTATTGATTGATTTTTAGAGAGGGAAGGGTTGGAGAGAGGGGGGAAGAGAAAGAGAGGAACATTGATTTGTTGTTGTACTTATGCATTCATTGGTTGCTTCTTGTATGTGCCCTGCTTGTGAATACAACCTGCAACCTTGGCATATCAAGAAGACACTCTAACCAACTGAGCTACCTGGCCAGGACTAAGGCAAAAAAAAATTTTTTAAGCAAACTGTAGAATAAAAATAAACAGAAACAAATGAAGGTAAATGGTAACATATCCCAGAGAAGAAAACTGTTTCAACTTTTGAACATAGTCCTTGGTGAATCCTCAGTGAAATATAGCCTAAGAATGAAAATAATTGTAAAGAAATCTCAACCCCACTCAGCATTTTTATTTTTAGTAATAAAATATGCATTATGATTTTGAAGTGGTTTTGTATATTTTAAAGCTAAAAAATATGTTAATATTAGTAGAAACCAAGACTATTAGTATGAGAAAAAAATACAAAATCAAAAAATAAAAAGTTGGTAGTGTTAAATTTAATTGATACCAATCTAAACTCATGATTTCCTAGTGCTAAATATTGAAAGGACCTACAAGTAATAAAATCTAGATTTTAAACACATGAAAGATGCTCAGCCACCATTATACCAAGAAAAAGACAGATTACCCACTGGCAGGAAGGCTCCACAAAGGAATGGTTGAGTTCAGATTTTGTGGCACGGAAAACAGAAGGTGAACCTGGAACATCTTGTGCCAGAGAGCCAGGAGGTGCCCAAAGGTTAGTGGCTGGGTGGTCAGGGAGGGTGTTATAAAGATAGCAACAAGTCTTTAGAGGGGGCAATTTGAACATAGAAAAGAATAATGACTGTAATTTATTTTAAAACATTGAAGAAATAAAAACTTACTAGTCTGCAATAATAAAACCCTGAAATAAACTCACTTGCCACAATTGCAGGTAACCCACTAATTCTTTACTTCTCATAATTAATACTTAAAAAAATAAAGCATTTACCCTGACATTTTAAAAGAGGAATTAAAAATCCTCCTTGCCCTGGCTGATGTGGCACAGTGGGTTGAGGGCTGGCTTATACACTGACAGGTGCCAATTCGACCATTCGATGTAGTTTCCTGCACATCAACGTTTCTCTCCCTCTCTTTCTCCCTCCTTTCCCATCTCTCTAAAAAGAAATTTTAAAAATCCTCCTCTGTTTTCTATGAATGCTAACTAGTAAATGAAGAATGAATAATATAATGATAGGAAATGTAAAAGAATACGAAAATCACCATTTTTCAATCCCAAATAAGGAGATAAGGAGAGGATCATCAATTAGTGTTAAAACTAGTAGGTGAAATGTTGGGAAACAGGATATTGTTAAGGTATCAAAGACTCATACCATAGGCTGCCGGCTAATTGCGAAAGGGAAAGCCAGCCTCTGCAAAGATGAAATCTGGCTGTCATTACCATAAGTGATCAAACTCAGCATTATCCATGTTTCCTCCCGACATGATGTAAAACTGAGGACATCTCACCTATGCAGTATTCTTGCCACAAATGCTCAATCTCCATCAAAACAACTTTCAGACCTAACCTCCAGTTTACACAAAATGAACATGTACATAATCATCCAAACTTTTGAAAGTGAAAGGGAATGCAATTAACAGTTATGCCAGGATCAGGTGTGGACAGGTAGGACATGCCTAGATAAACTGAATTGTGAGATCTAACATGCCTACAGGAAGTAAAAGGGGTAGAGAAACAATTTGGACAGCACTGAGAGAAAACAATAAAAAAAATTAAAACCTACATGTGGGGAATTCTACAAGATGACCACCTGGTCTTCTAAAATAAAAAGAAAAAAGAAAAAAAGTGGAGGACACATTCAAAATTAAATCAGACTTAAGGTTAATAACAACCAAATGCAATGCATTGGGCATACTAGTTGAAAAAAAAAACAACTATAGAAGATATTTGGGTACAGCTGGGAAAATTTTAATATAGGGTGGTGCAAAAGTAGGTGTACAATTGTTTGTATGGGCAATAATACAATATTTAAAAAATAATAAAACAATGAACTATGTTTCACATACAACTGTACATCTACTTTTGCCACATTATATATAGTCTGAATACTAGATGATATAAACAAATTTTTAATATTCTTAAGTATGATTTTGATGTGGTAGTAATATAGAAGATCCTAATTAAGACATTTTTGGGAGGTATATGTTGATAAACTTAAGGTTTAAGAATAGTGATGTCTACAAATGGTTCAGAAAAAAAAATGTTAGCAATGATTGAAGCTGGGTGATGGGTATATGGGCATTTATTGTATCATCCTTTCAAATTTTCTACACATTTGAAATTTTTGTGTGAATAATGTCAGGACTCTAAATGTCACTACCCCTAAAGTCCCTGTAGTTAGCCATCAGGGGTATAGTATCCGCCAGCCTCCTCACCAATGCTGTCTCCAACAAGGGAGTATCCTGCTTAGGAGTCCCCTGGCAAGTCTGTCCAATCTCCCATAGGTTGTCCCAGTCTTCACCACTTTCTAATTTCTGTGTGTGTGACTCTTTCAAAACTATTTTTACTGAATTTATTGGGGTGACATTGATTAATAAAATTCCATAGGTTTCAGGTATACAATTCTATAATATGTCATCTGTATATTGTTTCATGCATTCACCACCCTAAGTCAAATCTCTTTCCATCACTATTAATCCCCCTTTCACCCTCTTCTACCTTCCCCAACCCCCCTTTTCCTCTGATAATCACCAAACTATAGTCTGTGTCTTAGCCCCTCAAACCCCTCCCCTCTGACAGCTTTCAGTTCTCTGTATCTATAAGTCTGTTTCCATTTTCTCTGTTAGTTTATTTTGTTCATTAGATTCCACATATAAGTGAAATCACGTGGTATTTCCCTTTCTCTGACTGGCTTATTTCACATAGCATAGTATTTTCCAGGTCCATCCATGCTGTCACAAAGGGTAAGATTTTCCTTTTTATAGCTGAGTAGTGTTTTGCAAATGTACCACTGCTTTTTTATCCACTCATGTACTTATGGGCACTTATGCTGCTTCCAAATCTTAGCTATTGTAAATAATGCTGCAATGAATGTAGGGAGTGCATATATTCTTTTGAATTAGTGTTTTGGGTTTCCATGGACATATTCCTAGAAGTAGAATTGCTGGGTCATAAGGCAGTTCCACTTTTAATTTTTTGAGATAACTCCATACTACTTTCCACAGTGGCTGTGCCAATCTGCATTCCTACCAACAGTGCATGAGGGTTCCCTTTTCTACACATCCTTGCAAGCACTTGTCATTTGCTGATTTATTGATGATAGCCATTCTGACAGGTGTGAGGTGATATCTCACAGTGGTTTAAATTTGCATTTCTCTGATGGTTAGTAATGTTGAGCATCTTTTCTTATGACTATTGGCCATCTGTATGCCCCATTTGGAGGAGTGCCTGTTTAGGTCCTTTGCCCATTTTTAAAATGGCCTGGTATTTTTGGTGTTGAATTTTATAAGTTCTTTATAAATTTTGGATATTAATCTCTTATCAGATGTATCATTAGTGAATATGTTCTCATATTTTGCAGATGGTTTTCTTGGATGAGAAAAACAAATTTAGTTTGATGCAGTCCCATTTTTTTTCTGTTTCCCTTGCCCAAGGAGATATATCAGAAAAAATATTGTTATGAGAAATGTCTGAGAGTTTACTGCTTGTTTTCTTCTAGTATCTTTATGGTTTTGAGTCTAATATTTAGGTCTTTTATCCATTTTGAGTTTATTCTTGTGAATGGCATAAGAAATTGGTTTAGTTTTATTTTTTTTTTGCATGTATCTGTCCAGTTTTTCCAATACCATTTATTAAATAGATCATCTTTACCCCATTGTATGTTCTTGCCTCCTCTGTCAAATATTAATTGACCATAAAGACATGGCTTTATTTCTGGGCTGCCTATTATGTTCCATTGATCTATATGTCTGTTTTTAAGCCAGTACAATGCTGGTTTGACTACTATGGCCTTGCAGTATAGTTTGGTATCAGGCAGCATGATTCTTACAACTTTGTTCTTCATTCTCAGTACTACTGTGGCTGTTCAGGCCCCTGTTTTGTTCCATATAAATTTTGGAATATTTGTTGTATTTCTGTGAAATATACCATTGGTATCTTTATATCGATTGCATTGAATCTATAGATGGCTTTAGGTAGTAGAGACATTTTAATGGTGTTAATTCTTCCTATCCATGAACATGGTATGTGCCTCCACTTATTTGTATCTTTTTCACATTCTTTTTTCAGTGTCTTATAATTTTCCAAGTATAGGTCTTTTTCATCCTTGGTTAAATTTATTCCTAGGTATTTTACTTTATTTTATTTATTTACTTTACTTATTTACTTTACTAATTAATTCTGGTGCAATTGTAAATGGGATTATTTTCTTAGTTTCCTTTTCTGGTGATTCATTATTGGTGTACAAAAATGCAACTGATTTCTGAATATTTATTTTGTAACCTGCTACTTTACTGGATTCATTTATCAGTTCTAGTAGTTTTTTGGTATAATCTTTAGGATTCTCTATACACAATATTATGTCATCTGCAAATAATAACAGTTTTGCTTTTTCCTTTCCAGTTTGGATATCTTTTATTTCTTCTTCTTGTCTGATTGCTGTGGCTAGGACTTCCAGTATTATGCTGAATAATAGTGGTGAAAGTGGACATACCTATCTTGTGCTGATCTTAAGGGAAATGCTTTTTGATTTTGCCCATTGTATGATATTGATTGTGTATTTGTTACATATGGCCTTTATTATATTGAGGTATGTTCCCTCTATTCATACTTTGCTGAGAGTTTTTAATAATAAATTGGTGCCATAGCTTATCAAATGATTTTTCAGCATTTATTGATATGATCATGTGGTTTTTATTTTTCATTTTGTTTATGTGGTGTATCATGTTTATTGATTTGCACATATTGTACAAAACTTGTGTCCCCAGAATAAATCCTACTTGATCATGGTGTATGATCTTTTTAATGTATTGCTAGATCTTATTTGATAATATTTTGTTGAGGATTTTATCATCTATGTTCATTGGGGATATTAACCTATAATTTTCTTTCTTTGAAGTGTTTTTATTTGCCTTTGGATTTAAGATAATTCTGGCCTTGTAAAATAAGCTTGGGAGTCTTCCCTCCTCTTGAATTTTTTGGAATAGTTTGAGAAGGGTAGATGTTAGTTCTTCAAGTGTTTGGTAAAATTCACTTGTGAAGCCATCCAGTCCAGGACTTTTGTTTGTTGGGAGCTTTTGATTTCTACTTTAATTTTATTAGTTGGAACATGTCCATTCAGATTTTCTGATTCTTCATAGTTCAATTTTGGAAGATTGTACATTTCTAGGAATTGATCCATTTTGTACCAGATTGTCCAATTTGTTGGCCTATAGTTGTTTGTAATATTTTCTTACAATCTTTTTTATTTCTTTAGTGTAAGTTGTTACTTCTCCTCTTTTATTTCTGATTTTATTTATTTGAGTCTTCCCTCTTTTTTTCTTGATGAGTCTGGTTAAAGATTTGTCAATCTTGTTTATCTTTTCAAAGAATAAGCTCTTGGTTTCAATAATTTTTGCATTGTTATTTTAAGATTCTAATTTATTTATTTCATCTCTGATCTTTATCATTTCCTTTCTTCTACTCAGTTTGGGTTTTTTTAAGGTACTCCAATTTCCTTCCACATCCCAAAGATGTGCATGTCAGGTGAACTGGTGTGTTCACATTGCCCCAGTCTGCGTGAGTGTGGATGTGTGTGATTGATTGGTCCTTGCAGTGGAACAGCATCCTCTTAGGGTGTGGTTCCTGCCTTGTGCCCTGAGCTGCTGGGATAAGCTTCAGCCACACAACACTCTGAGCTAAAAATAAGCAGGTTAGAAAATAATCTTGTTTTTATTCATCTTTCTTAAATGTATGTAGCTCACATATATTTCTTTAATATTAGAAGTGTTCTGGGTCTTTATTTGGTGATAAAGACCCAGAAACTTGGTGATGGTTTTGTGACCAGAAAAAAGTGTAGGAATTTATCTCTTGTTTATGTCAGTTAGCCTGTAGTAAAATTGGTTTCATCATACATCGTCTTGCTTAGAGTTGCAGTTTCTAAGAACCTACTGACAACATTCAGTGAGGACTTACTGTACAACCTTTTTGAAAAACAATTTGGCTTTGTCTAGTAACATTGATGCTGCACATTTTCTGAAACTCCAGTGTTCTTCCACATGAGCCAGGAATAATCATAATAGTGTTTTTCATCACACTGGAAACAACCTAAATATCTATCAGTAGTAAATGAATCTGGTATGTATATATACACAATACAGTGAAATGAACACACCACAGCTACACACAATATCTTGGATGAACTTTACAATGTTCTAAGAAAAAGTAATTCATATAGTTTTTATATTTTAAACAAATAGGCAAAATTATACTATATAGACATACATGAGTATGTGAGAAAACTAAAGAAAAGCAAGGAAATGAATATACAAAAGTCAAGATAGCATTTGTGATGTGGGAGAGGTACATCCAGGGCTCCTAGATGCTAGAGTATTGTTTCTTGACCTGAATGATGGTTACTTGGCTGTTTATTCTATTCTTTCAGTTGTAAATATTCTATATGCACAATATATCTCACAGTAAACACTTTTATAATCTTAAAATTTTAATGTGTCAGAGGAACTATTAGCCATCCTGGCTAATCTTAGTCATTTCTACAGGAGGAATCCATATAGACATTGATTAGTTGAATGGCTTCTGCATGGGGCCACAGTCCTTTGATAATGTATTATTTGGACCAGTGTGAAGAAAGGATTCATTAAATTTGTTGCTAGATATGTGTTTATTTCAAACATATGAAGTCTAAAATAATGTACTTAAAGAAATTTCATTAATTGTCATAATTTTCAATAGCATATGAATGACTCAAAAATATTAATTTTCTTCTCCCTCTCTTTGTTTACTCTTACTCCAATCACACCAGTGGCATACATAATGCTGTTTCGTGATAACCATGCCTTCTCACATACTAATTGCTTTGCCTAGAATACCATGTTTTGCCTAACTCCTTAGTTTCTTAAAACTTGAACTGTTATTGTCACCAGAAAGGTTCTTTTAATCCCTCTCCTCGTTTCAGCGACACTTCTGTTCACATCCTGTGCTCTGATACAGTGTTGTAGCTGTAATGATAGTACGTGAGTTGTCTGAGGGTGAAGAGCCAATCTCAATCTTGTGTGCCCAGTGCCTACTATTTTACTGGCATGAGTGAAGGGTTAAAAGTTTTTATTTCATTGTTTTAACTTCATTCATCTTAGTATCTGTTAAATATTTCTTAGAATTTTTAAACTGAAATGACCTTAGACATATAACATAGCCCCTTCAATTAAAATGTTTTTAAGGCTCCATGACATCATGTCTAAGAGCTGAGACTTGGAAGTGTTGGGTCTACCATGCTGCACAATTTTGGGCAAATTATATAAGTTCTATAAGCTTTACTTTTTGTCTTCATTTATAAAATGGGGATAATAAGTGTCTCTTTCATAGGATTGCTTTGAGGCTTGCTTGAAACAATGCATGCAATGCTATGCCTGACAGTAAGTACACAGTAAATATTAGAATTTGTCATCATAGTTAACATTACTACCCATGAGGAGTGGGGCTGGTAGAGTTGAGTGGCTTATCTAAGGTTACTTAGCTTGGTAGTGGCTGAAAAAGGACTTGAGCCCTTATTCTCGATACTATCTGGTTGTTCTTTCCACAGATATAGAAGAGTGTTGTGCTTTTTGGCAAAACATATGATGAGTCATACTTATGATGGAGGGAAACCAGGATAGACAAGTGACACGAAACTATTTTCATGCATTCAGCAAACTGGGGACTATTGTGGCAGATGTGCTAGATTTTTGTTAATTGTGTTAAGAAGACAAAGCCTTTAAGAAGAATTAAAGGAATAGTTATCAGGAAAGATTTTGGGTTTTGGAACGAGAGTTGAGTAATATACATCAAAACTAAAGTTTTGCCCTGGAAAATGCTTTGTCCAATCTCTGCCCCTCCCGCTATACTGCTAATCCCCTTCTGCATTCTGCCCCTTAAGAAAATGATAGCTCTTTTAGGCTATAATTATAACTATTGATGTAAACGGGTCCTCTTGCCTTTTTACCATCCCTAACAATTCAGTCCACAACCATTAAATGGGACTGAGCAAGATAAAGCTATCATGGCCCAGAGATGGGTGTCCCTAAAACACAGTAAGAAGAGCATTGTGTAGGAGCAGCCTATACTTTGTGCCAGCCCAAATGGGGGTGAAAGGAGATCCATGCAGAGAGGCAGCCATGCAGGATGTCAGAGCCCAAGTGGGGCAGGGAAGGCAGTGGGTGGTGGTGGTGACTGCCCAACAAGGGTTGTCAGTCTCAGCAGGATAGGAAGGGCATTTGTACAGGTGGCAGACCCAGAATGAGGTGTCAGAACCTGAATAGGGTAAAGAGGGCTTCTGTATAGAGAATGGTGGCAGTAGCAATGGAGTATTGCTTACATTCAGGGACACTCATCAAATAAGTCAGTATATTCAGGTTGATGGGAGCCAGGTTTCTCACTATCCTAGAAAGGGTTCTGAATATGAAGAGACAAAACTAGAATGAACTTTGTAGTTTGGAGTTGGAATTGGAGCCAATGGTGTGAACTCATAATTTTTGTGATAGAGAAATAATTATAGAGGCAAATGTATGTATATGTACACACACACACATAATTTAGTTCCGTCCAGTGAGAGGACTTGGTATCAGTGATACCCCAACAAGAAATGAGCACAACCTAGCACCTAGATCTCAGTTTCTAAACACATTCTTCACAAAAGAATCAGGGCTTCTTGGAGAAGTATCCATGGCAGAGAAAGTACAAGACAATACTATAAGATACTTTATTCCAAAAATTGGGGCATGTCAACGGGACACAGAAGCCAGCTTGAAAGGACTCTCACTGGCTGAATATGGGGTAATTTGAGCATTGAAATAAATAATAATAATAAATTATAATCCACTGAATAAGAATCTGTAGAAAAAAATAAGTGAATGAACTGAGAGTTACATGAGAAACAGGATATTTGCACAGTCTCAGAATAATTCCTTCCTGCACAATACTAATTAATTACAAAAAGGAAAGACTATGGTGGAAAGCCTGGCAGACACTACCTTAATGAAGTGATTAAAGGTAACGTCACCAGTACAGGGACAAAACAAAGAGTGTTCTACCTGATAGGATGCAGTGAGAACACGACATCATTCCCATGATATTTCTGCCAAAAAATACATAGTCTGAATCTAATCATGAGGAATCAGTCATCAAACAAATCAAATTAAGGGGGAGTCAACAAAATAACTGGCCTCTAACCTTCTAACATGTCAAGTTCATGAAAGTCAAGGAAAGACTGGGAAACTGTTCCAGAGTGAAGGAAACAAGAGAGACGTGAAATTAAATGAAAAGTAGGAACACCTGGAAAGGATCCTTTTGCTAAAAGGACATCACTGAATGGTGTCTAAGATTAATTAGTTGGCAGTAACATATCACAGTTATTTTCCTGGTTTTGATGGCTGTATTGTGGTTGTGTAGGAGGAGTATGCATATCTTTGTTTGTCGAGAACACATCCCTTATGATTTTCTCTTTTTAAATTTAGGATGTGGGTTTTTATAGATGATGATGTCAAGGTAGACATGCAAATAGCCTTTGGCCAGCAATCAGAAAACCTAGGTGTAGGGCCTTTCTGGAACTTTCCACTGTGTGAAATTGGGCAGATCAATGAACCTTTCTGAGCCTCAGTCTACTCATCTGCAAAATTGGGGAAATAACATCTGTGACCAGAGCTCTGATATGAAATGAGGTCATGTATGTGAAAGCACATTTTAAGTTAAAGCTCCGCACAAATTACAAAGAATTATAATTATTTGGCTTTACTGAAATTTAATTTCTCAAAGATCCCTTTTAAGGGGTGAAGTAGGGTGTATGAGTTAAGTGGAAATTCATACACTTAAATTTTGAGATTGGTGACACCAAATTAACAAGCTTAGTTAAAAGAGACTGGTGAGGGAGTGACTCATCTCTTTGAGGTTTCATTATTTGATTTTGGAACAATTCTATTGACTTTGGATTTGTTAGGGTCTTTACATCCATCTCCACATGGGGCAGCCAGGGCAATGAATTTAGATTACAAGTAATATGTATTCCATGCAACAAATGGAATAAGTTGTAAATGGTTGTAAGTTTTCTGGGAGGGAGATTAATTCTTTGGACTTCATTGCATACCAATATAAGAAACCTCAGTCAACTGAATTGCCTCTATGCCTTTGTCTTGTGACTTTCCTATTTCTTGGGTATTTCTTACTAATAAAAATAGCAAAAAATCCCCCCAAATACTATATAACTCAATTATTTTTTACTTTTATGTAAATACTACATTAGATGTAAAAGTTCTTTAAAAGATTATGAAAGTCCATGTACCTACTCTTAAGTTTTCCTTAAAAACAAAATCCATAGTAGTATTGATAAATAGGGGCCAAGTAATTGCACACTATGCAAACTAGAGGTTTTTTTTTCAGTCTAGTAAAGTTTGAAAAGTTTTTAAAATACCTGTATAGTACCCTTAACAAGTGTCTTGGCAAAACTCTAAGTCTGTTTGAAAAGGTGCTTTTTAAAACATATTATCTTTGGAGACTACATAGGTGCATGGGGGATGGGGAGAATCCATATTCAAATATCTTTATAATGCTAGTTATTAAAATTTGCAAAGCTATCGATCACTGAATATTCTGCCCCTTATGTAGCTCTTGCCTTTAAGCATGCTAGAAATCAGAGAATGGAAGGTTGCAAAAAAGAATAAAAGAATGAAGATAATGAAGGTAGGTCAGTATGGAATATTTTTTAATTCCCCTCCTCTGTCTTTGTAATATTTCAGAAAATTCAGCCACTGTCATCAATAAGGACAATATTCTGTTGGAAAAGGCAAAGAATCAGAAATAGAAGGATGTAGGAGGAATACGGGAAGATAGCCAGGGAAGCTTGTTGGGGAAAGGAAGCCAAGGAAGGAAAAACTATAAATGAATAAAACCAGGCCCCTGCTATATGGATCTTCTTTCTCTAAGGTTGTTAGAGTTAAATTTGGTTTGTGTATAGGACCAAAGTGATGTGGTGTTAGATAAATGAGTTGTTTTATCATGACTAGGCTTTATTCCCTTTAAGTAAGACTTTGATGAGAAAATCTCACACAAGGTAAAATTTGGTTCTTTACCCATGAATCTGAGAGTCATAAACCACCTGTCAAATTTACTTGATCTGTATTAAGGGCTATGTGTGGACTTTGAAAGGTTATTCATTTAACTGACTTTTTTCCCATCAACCTTACTTAAACTCAATCTTGAAAATTATCTGGAGCGCTCCCAACCCTGCTAACCAACCAGAGAGGGTCAAAAGGTTGGGAGTGAGGGGGATGGTATTTATTTTAAGGCTATTCCAGACACTCCAGTTTTTGGATTGAGGATGACATTGGTTCAGGTCAGGGTGCCAAATCTACATACCCTATAAGTGAGAACTGGACTTATCCACCCTTCACAAAACAAAGTAACCTCAACAGTGAAACTCAAGTCATCTGAAGTACACAGAACTTAAATTAGATAGCCACTGAGCACCAAAGATGCATTTGTCAATATCCATCTTCAAGGTAGTTCATGGACAAGCCACAGTGACTAATGAAATAAGCCAGATTTGCCTGTAGAACAATATACTAAGTGTTCAGCAGAGAGAGACAGGAAGATGGCAATCAAGGGCAGCAAATGCTAAAGGCTGGCCCATAAAGGGAGGTGGGTGGGCTTAAGTGGTGTCACTGGAGAAGGAGAAGGGGACAGAGGATGTTGTAGTAATTATGCTCTTCAAATAATAACATACATACACATTTGACAAGGTAGAATTTGTTAATATAATAAAAATTAGAGAAAATTCATATAGTTTGTAATGGACCCAAAGTATTGGACTAAAGATAAGGATACAGTGAAACAACAGTACACACAGACACACGTGTTCACATGTACAGATTTTTTTTTCAGTTTAGTTTCTTGCACCTTCCTCTCCTGACATGGGTTACAGGGTTCTACTAGATCCAGCTACAGAATTCTGTGCTACTCAGAAGGTATATAGCTGGCAAGACAGGATCCCTATTTTCTCCTTCATGGTTTATGCATCCATGAACAGTGCAAATTTGAGAAGCAAAAACTTGAGATGCCTGATACCAATGATCATAACAGAAGAGATGTTCACAGACTTGATTCTAAACCTAATCCTAACTAATTATACGGTGGTTTTCATCACCTCCATACACACCCTCATGCATCCAAGATAGTCCAGTTCAGCTGCATCACAGAGTCTAACATGGTGATATGTCCAGGAGATTTTACAGAAGGAAGTGCCTGCAGACTATAGGAGTCTAGGCTCCATGGTATTTTGGAACTGTGTCTGCATGAAGAAGGCTCTTCCATTGTAAGACTTTGCTGGAAACTCATTCACTTAGAGCAGCGATTTTCAACCTTTTTCATCTAATGGCACACACAAACTAATTAGTAAAATTCTGTGGCATACCAAAAAGTAGGTGTAATTTTTAAAATTTAATCTTTTTTGTATTTTTTCCATTACCATTTAGTCCCTTTATATCTGTCTCCCCTCAGCAATCACCGTGCTGTTGTCCATGCCCATGAGTCCTTTTTCCTTTTAGCTCAATCCCTCTACCTCCTAACCTCCCCTCCTCCCAGCTGTTATCCTGCTCTCCAACTGTGAGTCTGTCCCCACTTTCCTTATTAGTTCAGTTTGTTTATTAGATTCCACATATAAGTGAGATCATATGGTATTTGTCTTTCTCTGACTGGCTTATTTCACTTAGCATAATGTTCTCCAGGGCCATCCATACTGGCACAAAGGGTAAAGTTGTTTTTTTTTTTAATGGCCAAGTAGTATTTCATTGTGCAGGTGTCCCATAGTTGTCTCTTTTTTTCCCTCTCCTTTTAAAATTGTTTTTCAATTTAAACAAACAATTGAAAAACAATTGTCTCCATTTTTCTCCCACCACCACTCCCACCCACCCCAGCCATTCCCACCTCTCACCCTCAATCCTACCCCCCTTTGGCTTTGTCCATGTGTCCTTTATACATGTTCCTTGATGGTTCTTCCTCCTTTCCCCCAGATTATTCCCTTCTACCTCTCCTCTGGTTTCTGTCAGTTTGTTCTTTATTTCAACGTCTCTTGTTACATTTTGTTTGCTTGCTTGTTTTGTTGATTAGGTTCCACTTATAGGTGAGATCATATGGTATTTGTCTTTCAGTTCCTGGCTTATTTCACTTAGCATAATGCTCTCCAGATCCATCCATGGTGTTGTATAGGGCAGGAGCTCCTTCTTTCTTTCTACTGTATAATATTCCATTGTGTAAATGTGCCATAGTTTTTTGATCCACTCATTTACTGATGGGCACTTAGGTTGCTTCCAGCACTTACCTATTGTAAATTGTGCTGCTATGAACATTGGGGTACATAGATTCTTTTGAATTGGTGTTTCAGGATTCTTAGGGTATACCCTAAGAACCCATAACTATTTTATCTACTCATCTACTGATGGACACGAGCTGCTTCCATATCTTAGTGATTGTAAATAATACTGCAACAAACATAGGGGTGCTTATGTTCCTTCAAATTGGTGTTTTGGGTTACTTTGGATATATTCCCAGAAGTGGGATCACTGGGTCAAAAGGAAGATCCATTTTTAATTTTTTGAGGTATCTCCATATTGTTTTCCATAGTGGCTGTACCAGTCTGCATTCTCACCAACACTGCAAAAGAGTTCCCCTTTCTCCACGTCTTCACCAGCACTTGTTGTTTGTTGATTTATTAACTGGTGTGAGATGACATCTCACTGTGGTTTCAATTGCATTTCTCTGATGATTAGTGAAGTTAATGTTAGAACCAAAACCATAAAAATCATATAAGAAAACATAAGCAGCAAGATCTTGGATACTGCTCATAGCAATATTTTATTGGATATATCTCCCCAGGAAAGGGAAACAAAAGAAAAAAAATAAACAAATGGGGCTAAACCAAACTAAAAAGGTTTTGCACAGCAAAGGAAATTATCAAGAAAATAAAAACACAACCCACAGAATGGGAGAACATATTTGCAGATATATCTGATAAGGGGTTAAGATCCAAAATTTTTAAAGAACTTATAAAACTCAACACCAAAAAATAAAACCCAGTTAAAAAATGAGCAAAGAACCTGAATAGACACTTCTCCAAAGAGGACATACAGATGGACAATAGACCTATGAAATGATGCTGAACTTCACAAATCATTGAAAACACATATGATTTTGATTCAGTCACACTGGACAGCTACTGTATTGGTTGTTGTCATTTTTTTATTTGACAGTCTTAGGGAAAAGAGGTCAGTGCCCCTGACTAGATAGTCCGGTATTACATGTTTTTTTAAATTCTTGCTGCATGCTGGTTGAAAATCATTGACTCAGAGGGAGAAGAGGCATGACTTGTCAGAACTGGAGGAAGAGGTTGTTAGGAAGCCACTTTCCTCTCATTGAAGTGTTTTATATGGTTTTCAAGCGGATATCCCCACCAGGAATTTCTGTTGGTGGTTCTGGAGTGATACTTTTGATAATACGCTGTTGGAAAAAAATATGTTAAATGCATTCTTATAATTTAATAGTATTGAGAAAATATTTCAACATTAATATTAAAACAAAGTTTGGATAGCCTTTTAATGGCATTTAATAGTAAGATGGAATAGTCTCATTGGCTTTCCTTAAGAAAGGAATTTCCAATTTATTCATTCTCCACTATGAATTAAAATCAAATATTTAGGAACTACAAGTATCTATAAACTCATTATGAAAGTCATTACACCATTAATGGGAGAAAATGGAACTTCTGCTGGCCTATTACATGCCTTTGGAGACCTGGGAAAATGCATCTTTTTCTCTGGAAGAAAGAGGTTCCACGTGGCCACACAGGGCTTGGGGAGCAGAGTGAGTGCTGGATTCTGGCACCCTCCCCTGCCCTCCACCCAGCATACACACTGCAGGCTGAAGAACACAGTGCTGTCAGCCCATCACAGCCAGGATGTTACTGATGTAATGAATCTACCTATAAAAGAATACTAGTTAGTTTGTAGAAGGGTGCAAATCATCACACAGTTTCAAAGATGTGACCATTGCAATCATCACTCCCAAAGTAATCTCATGCTTATGTAGTACTCATCACAGGGACAAAAAGGCTGAGAATTTCCACATTAGAAACAGGAAAGGTACACAGAAGCTTTAAGACAGGTCTGAAACATGCTTAGGCTTATGGATGAAATACACAGCCTGCCTTGGAAAAGCATCAGGGTGACATGAAGCAGCTCAGAGATGCGGAGGAGGACAGCAGCATGGCAGGGGCTTGGAAAAATCTTCATTAGGTTGCTTTGGAAGATCTTTGATGGCAGAATCTGTCTGTGTGGTAAGCAGGCAAAACCAGATCTGAAAGTATCTTTCAATTAACTGATTTTAGGTGAAGCTCTACTACTTGTTCTTTTTATTTTGGATTGAAAAACTACACAGTCCCTTTCAATCTTTTTTATTTTTGGGTTCTAGGAATTTGTTCTTCTTTAAGGAGCAAGGCTTATGGAATTCAAAAAGTTCCATTTTCATAGTTAATGGAATGCACAAAATTTCACATGTGTTGTTCCTAATGGCCTAAGTAGTCCAATCCTGACATTGGTTTCACACTGGAAACCAATTTAAAAAGGAGTTGCTGTAGGCCCCCCAGCTCCCTGGACATGTGAAGCCTGTGAAGCAAAAGTTCACAGACCGTCCTTCCCCACAGAGGAATTTGTAACCTGATTAAACAGGATCATGTAAGCTGATTAAAGAGAGTATGTAACCTGATTATACAGAATTATGTCTTGCTAATTGGGAGCTGGACACAGAACACTCTAGCTAACTAGTCACAAGTGTTGTGCAAGAGAGGAGAGCACTAAGGTGTGTGGTGGTGCAAGGTCCACAATGAACCACATTGTAAAGTGGAGTAGGGGTCCCCAACCCCTGGGGCCATAGACTGGTACTAGGCCTGTGGCCTGTTAGGAACTGGGCCACACAGCAGGAGGTGGGCAGCAGGTGAGAGAGTGAAGCTTCATCTGTATTTATAGCGCTCCCCATCACCTGCATTACTTACTGCCTGAGCTCTGCCTCCTGTTAGGGCAGTGTGGCATTAGCTTCTCACAGAAGCGCAAACCCTACTGTGAACTGCTCGTGCAAGGGATCTAGGCTATGTGCTCCTTATGGGAATGTAATGCCTGATGGTCTGAGGTGGAGCTGAGGTGGTGATGCCAGTGCTGGGGAGCGGTGCAAACACAGGTTATCATGAGCAGAGAGGTTTGACTGCACAGAGACCATAATAAATCAATGGCCTGCAGACTCATATCAGAACCCTATCAGTGAGTGGCAAGTGACAATTAAGCTGCATCTGGTGGCAGACTATAAAGCAATACCCCCTCCATCCATAGAAAAATTGTCTTCCATAAACCAGTCCCTGGTGCCAAAAGCTTGGGGGCTGCTGAAATGGAGTATTTGGCTGTTGTACCTCAGCTCCCACCACTGCCCCCCCCATTCTGCTGTGCTTGGGGATGCGGATCCCCCCAAATACCAGGCTCACCTTTGTTTTTCATATCTGGGCAGCATTTCAGTTGCCAAACTACTATTGCTCTCAAAATTCGCCAGCTCTGGCCTTCTGCAAGGTGATAGATAATCTAAGAAATGGATCACTGTTGGATGCTTACTCATTAGGGACCGGTTTCTTTCTGTAGATTACCAAGGACTTCCTGAATGACCTGTTCAAGCTGGTGGCTCCAAACCTGAGCCTTCCAGGCTGCAGGTACTTGTGATATCCTCCAAATTGTATGTGAGCAAGTGTTGGCTCACTCCACAGACTCCAACCATGTGTGTGGCCAGGGCCCGAGAGAACTAAGAAATTTTCCTTTCTCTTAGTCTTCTTTTCTTTTTTTACCCATACCAAAATTTCATACGAGGCCTCCCTCTCTCATAGATAGAATGTTACAGGTCATCAAGTATGGTATTTGTGAGGAATTGTAGTCCCTTGGTGCTCTTGGCAAAAAAAAAAAAAAAAAAAATCGCATGCCTTATCCCTTTCAGAGATTAAACATACATATGGGCATACTAAGGCTTTTGCAAAGTCCCACAATAAGAAATCATATTTAGCTTGCCTTAGTCCAGCATTCTCCAAAACTTTTTAAACTATATAATCTTTTCCTCCAGCAGTAAAGCCTATTGATATCCCAGGAAACTACTTCTCCTTAAAATACAGGGTCTGGCACAAATAACACCCCCTTTTTATTACAAAATCTTTTTTTTAAGATTTTATTTATTTATTTTTAGAGAGAAAAGGGAGGGAGAGGGAGAGAGAGAGAGAGAGAGAGAGAGAGAGAAACATCAATGTGCGGTTGCTGGGGGTTATGGCCTGCAACCCAGGCATGTACCCTGGCTGGGAATCGAACCTGCGACACTTTGGTTCGCAGCCCATGCTCAATCCATTGAGCTACACCAGCCAGGGCTTTACAAAATCTTTTAACACAAAATCATAAGCATGTATTTCCGTAACATAACAATATCACACTTAAGCACACCATATGACATTTTGGGTGAAATGTTCAAATTAAAACTATAAATTATTACACCCATATTATTACCCTACCAACCACTCTCAAGCAGACATTACTTCTGCCGGACCCTGAATATCAACATTTGGGAAATGTTAATCCAATCCAATGAAACATTTTAAAGGCTCAGAGAAGGTGAACAACTTCTGAGTTGAGATGAGTGGGTCCTCTCCCTCCTAGTCCTCCTTGACTGGCTATGTTATGATGCTCCCTGGTAACCCACTCTTCCCTACCTGGTGACCTATGGCAAGGATGGCCCTAAAATCAGCCTTACCTCTATTACCAATAGATCAGAACTCTGTTCATCATATGCCTTTGGGTGGCATTTCCTTGCGGCCAGCAAGGGGGATTTGCAAGAATGATGACCAAGACTTGAGATGCAGTCTGTGACCAAAGAATACTGACATTTATTAACCTAAGTTCCCACCCCTGACCTTGGCCTCTGAATTTGAGTTGATAGAGCCAGTGGACCATCATGACTGCCATAAAGGACAACCCAAATAAGCAAATTCAATGACTCTAGGTCTGATCATGTATTTTAAGCAACGCCAGTCTGAGTTCCTTTGCGAGGAATGAGGTTGTTACAGGACAGATTTGGGTGTAGGAAATTAGTAACTTCTTGCAAAGTTCTGTTCACCTAGAATTTGGTTTTCCTTTTTGGAAAAAGAAATGAACTCGGCTTTCAGGAAGAGCTGATGTTTAATTGCCTCATGTTCTCTTACTTCTTTAATTTTATTTTTAAATTATTTTTATGCTTACCTGAGGACATACTTATTGATTTTAGAGAGAGGGGAAGGGTGGGGAAGAGAGAGGGAGAGAAACATCAATACAAGAGACAAACATTGATCTATTGCCTTTTACAGCACCCTGATCAGGGATCAAACCCACAGCCTAAACATGTGCCCTGACTGGGAATCGAACCCACAACCTTTTGGTTTACTGGATGATGCTTCAACCAGCTGAGCCATACCAACCAGGATGCCTCATCTTCTCTTGCTTCATGTTTCTTTTAAAATGTTTTAAGAAGATGATTGTGTTGGTCTCATGTTTAAGTTTTGTATCTAAGAGCCCACAGACCAGCCTTCCTATCCACCTTACAAGGTATTTTGATAACAAAATGGGATAAAGTACATGAAGATGCCTTGAAAAATATACCATCTTATACAAATTGTAAGGTTTTGTTATTAAAATTTTTATAGCCCATTATTAATTACTGAAATGAGTCTTACTATAATGGTAACTTTTTCACTCTAATGGCTTGAGCTAAAATTATTATGTTATTGCAACATCCTTATTGAGTGATTTTCAAAATAACTCTTGTTGAAAATGACCACAGATATTTTCCAGCATGATCTCCACCTAAATCAAAATTTGTGTATTGCCTGAGATACCAATGATTCAATGTCCATGCCAAGGACAAGCAGGAGGCAAAGCAGTTATCTGGTAAAATCCGGGGATGATACACACACCCCAGGCTGCGTGCTACAGTGCTCCCAAATGACCATCTCGCTCCTTTGCTGTTGTATTTTAGGAAATACCATAAGGTGACAGTGGCAGCAATTAGAGGTCTCCATAGTATATGTTATATAAATATATAAGGTGAATGTCACATGGTAGACTTATCTCCTGTGAATGGAACATAACACGAGAACACTGTTTTTTTTTTTCCCAAAACAATGACCAGTCTGAACACACACACACGTACACACGTACACACATGCACATACCTCCTTCAGTGTCCCCGGAGTGACGACCAGCCGGTACGTGATGTATGTGGGGATGCAGATGAAGGAGGAGGTCCCTATGCAGTAGCCCAGGATGACACTCCAGTAAGGATAAGTATACGTGAATAGTTGTAGCTGTGGCGGGCTAATCAAAAAACTGCAAATGATGAACTAAAACAGAAATTCCAAGAAACATGAAAAACCTTAACAACATTTGTGCTGCCAGAGGCAGTTCTGATGCCATGAATACCAAATGTAATGTACTTTCCCAATATCAAATGTAATACCAAATGCCATGAATACCAAATGTAAATGTAAGGTACTTTGGGGAAATTCCTCAAATGGGATGTATCTTTGATTCAACTCTGGCACACAACGTTCACTGATTTTAGTGCCCAATTTTCTGCAGAGATAAAACAGCCAGGTGCTTATCTTGATTTTTCTCCCTACCGCCCACCTCAACCTGTATAGTGGTGATACCAAGACCTCAGAATGTTAATTAAGGGAGTTACAGCACCCTCTTCAGGACAAAGGGGAAGAAATTGACATGCATCAGAAGTGATTTGGGCCTCCTCTTACCAGACAGTAGAGGAATAAGCCAGGGGACCGCTGCATGGCCCCTGCCAGCCTAGGGCTTCCTATTTCTGTCTGCACTGCTTTCGTTTCCTCCTGCATTCCTCAGCTGTGCTTGTGTTTGGTCAGATGGAAGGCATCTATTCGCACGAGCGATAATAAGGATCTTAAGACCTGAGGAGGACTTGGGCTCCTGAGTGTGTTCCTTCCGTCCCCTTTCCGAGTTCTCTGCTTTCTGCATTAAACACCCTTAGCCTGAGGTTTCCACCAGCATGACTGTGCCAGGAGACATCCCAACAAAGAATGATGGCTTGCTCCTGGCCCTCGTAATACAAGGAATAACAGAAGGAAAACTCAGTTTACTGTACTTTTTACTTGAAAATTCAGTGAAAATTTTGAGCAAGAAAAATTCCATGATGTGCTCCAACACTCAGCTTAAGAGTTTTCTTATTTCAGTTTTGTTTCCAGAGAGAGTGTAAATATTGGTTTTTGCCTACTAACCTCTGTGCCAAAATTGTTATTTTGATTTTATTATTTCACAGTCATAAAGAAGACAGTAGTGTAACTTATTTGTGTGGTTAAACATCTATTTATATCCTTTTTCCCCTCTGTCTGCAGGTAATAAAATGGGAAATTGTTAAACGCATGTCCATCTTTCAGACAGTGTTATCCTAACTGCAGGAGAAAGTTTTCAAAACAAGAGCCCGGCCAAGGGCAAACCTTCCTCCGGACTTGCTCTCCTCACTCCCAGACTCAGCAGCTAAGAGACTTTCAGAACAGGGAAGAGGGAGTCTGGATAGGAGCCATCCTGGCTGTAACTCATCTCATCCTGACGTCAGGTGTGAAACCCAGTACAGCTCAGGGAAGCCCCAGGCTCTTGCTGGGGCCAGTACATGTTGCTTCAGACACCTCTTTGCACATCCCAGCCTCTCCATGCTGTATAAAATATATTCTTTTTTTGTAAGTTGGCTTCAGTGAAAAAGAATATTTTTAGTGAGCTATACTCATTGTTTACCTAAAGCAACCTTAAAAAGCCCAGAGCAGGGAATTTGTTAAGTAATCCCAGAAGCGGGAGACAGCTTTGCCTCCTGATCATCGTGCCCTGGTGCAAGCACCTGCCTTCAGAGGAAGTGAGCAAAGTGAACATCACAGGAACTATGAGTAATGTGCCTGAACCCAGACCCGTGTGTGGGTTCTGTGGGGCGTCAAAGCTCGCCAAGAGTTCGCACAGTCTGCTAGACAAGCAGAAATTCACGGAAATGAAAATAGTGAAAGCCTGGAACCAGTATGAGGGTGAGACATGTGAGGCACTCACTCCAGGCCCGATGTTTAAGGGAGTGCCAAATTTTCAGTAATCAAGGTAAACGGTATTTGAGTGCAATGTGTTAAAAAAACAGGATCCAGCATGGCCAGAGTAGAGTCAGGTAAGTCAGGTAAGTCATCCCAGTGTAGGGTCAGATTCTGTCTCTATTCCAAATGTTGATATTTTATTTATCAGAGATTTTTTACATTAATTTCAATTTTAAAAACTGCATTAAAATAGCAGGTATCTTGATTACTGCCCTGGCCGGTGTGACTCAGTTGGTTGGTGTGTTGTCTCATACACTGAAAGGTCATGGGTTTGATTCCTGGGCAGGGCACAGAGCTAAGTTGCTGGTTTGATCCCTGGTATAGGTGTGTACAGAAGGCAAGCAACCCATGTTTCTCTTCACATTGATGTCTCCCTCTCTCTCTCTTTCTCTCTCTCTCTCCCCACACCTCTAAAAGCAATGAAAAAATGTCCTTGGGTGAGAATTAAAAAAAATTTTTTAAATAGCATTTATCTTGATTACTGAGATTTCTGGTGTCCCCTTAAATTTTACGCCCATGTTGGGTGCCTCTGTTGCCTCTCCCAAATTTCAGCCCTGGGTATCATTTTCTCCCTGACTGGGGAATACTACAGTAAAGAAACAAACACAACCTCTTCCCTCAAGGAACTAATCCACTGTCTCTCTCCTTCCTTTGAAAAACAAATGAAAGGATTTAAGTAGATCATGGAGAAGCTCTGGTAATAATATAAACCCATTTATGTCAGGACTTCTACTCCTAGTAATGGCAGCCTAGGTGATTCAGACCAACCTTCTCACTGAAAATAAAAAATATGTTTTTAATTTATCTAAAAGGAACAGGTTGTTGATAAGGAAATAAGGAGCTACCAGGCCAAGATCTAGGGGAATGCTGGAGCACAAACCATAGCCACCAGTTCCTGAGAACTCCTGCTGCTTGGGTTGGCTTTGGTTTTGGAAACCTCTGGGGTCCAGGAGAAGGGAAGCAGGTCAAGGAGGGATTCTGGGGGGAGGCACAGGCAGCATTGCAAAGGTAAGCTGAGCATATGGCTATCTTATAGATTGATGTGTGGTACAAAAAGTACAAAAATAAAGGGCTGCCCTGAGAAAGTCAAAGCAGACCACAGGAAGGGCTGTTTTCAAAGAAAGGGGAGGCACAGCCGCATGCCAAAGGCAGAAACATGCTAAGAAAAATGGGTGACCCAGAAACTCCTAACTGCAGCTGACTGAAGGAGGTCTAACAACTACTCTGGCTCCAAAAGATCAAAAATCACAACCTCCCCTCCTAGCACCAATAGAATTACAGATAAATGAAAGAACAGGACAGTAGTCCCTCCTGCTGCGCAGTGTCATTTGACCCCAGGCTGCCTCCGAGTGCACTTGGAGTGTTGGCAGGGCACTCTTCCACCTTTGGGCAAACATCTCCTACAGATGGACACCAGGAGGACACACAGGGACATGTGCAGCAACGATGAAGTGAATAATGAGCACATCTTGGCAGATGGCCCACCCTTGGAACTGAACTTTCTCACCCAGGTCCTTGGGCAACAAATGGATTCTACTTTTGATTCAGGTCATGCTTGAGGACATGTGTGTGGAGCTTCTTTAAGAAAATGGACACAAAACTAGTACTCTTCTCAGGGCCTCATGAGAGGCACAATAAATCCTTTCCTGGCCTTGAACAGTTGTTACTTGTCGTGTGACCTTGGACTGTTTACTGAATGTCTCTAAACCTTAGTTCCTTACATGTAAAACAGGATATTATAACTATGCTACTTCATAGAATTGTTGTGAGGGTTAAAAAGCATTGGGTGTAAGTCTTGCACCAAGTCTGGCCTGGTACTTAATGTCCTGTGAATGCTATTTATCATTGTCACGGAGCAGGGTAGTGAAGCAATAAGGTGACTGAAGCTTAGATGGCTGTGGTGTACGAGGCCAGAAGAGTGGTTAAGTGTGGGGGTCACAGTGACTGGGCTGGGATACGGAAGGGCTTCTGAGGTGTCAGTCATGTTTTTGTTTCTTGGTATGGCTTTACAAAAGTGTGCTCAATTGTGTTTTTGTTTCTGGTATGGCATACAAAAGTGTGCTCAATTTATAAAATTTCATTGAGATGTACCTTTGTGATTTGTACATTTTTCTATATATTTTTCACTTCAATAAAATTTATTCTTTGTAAGTGTTTGAATGGGGTTTTCCTCCAAGACCAGAAGGAGAAGAAAAATGGTAACTCACCAGGAGAAACAAAGGGCTGATGGCTATCCAGCAGGTCTTCCAGAACCATCCAGGGCTAAAGCCCAGCATTTCCTTCACATTGCTGCAGAACTGAGTGATGCCTAAAATCACCCGGAAGAGAAAGAGATTGATGGATTGCGAGAGGATGTGAACTATCTGATTCCTTGATTCTCAGGGACAGAAGCAGCTCTGAAATTCCTCAGGAGAGGGTTTTAGGACACCAAACTGGTTCAAAAGTGGGGCAGAACTTCATTTCAGAGCAAGCAACATCCTTTTTCCATAGAGGGAAGGATAAGTGGACATTGGGGAGGAACCTAAAGCCCCCTCTTGGTGTCCACGCTACCTTTCTAAGATCTCAGTGTGTATTTTATTTTATTGTAACTGTAGAAAAGAAAGTTAGGTTTTGTCTAGGAATGATGAACCTGCTTGACAAAGACTGACTTTGACCGTATAACCACGTACTGGAAACTTCCAAGAAATAATTTTAACCACAGTGTGGACCATTCATGCCCCAGATCACAGTCACAGTTCTTCTATAAAAGTAACTGGCATGGAAGTGAGAAGTGAGAACTCTGGTGGGAAGTTGAGAAGGGGAAGGAGGGTTGCTTTGTGGTTGCTTCCCTGAGAGCACCCAGCAATACCTCAGGTAGGTCTACAGTGATTCACACACTTGAACTTTGTCGAATGAATTCCTGAGGAGGTGGGGAGGATTTCTTATTAAAAAACTGGACTCACATGCAACTCAAAATATGGGGACCCCTTCTTCATATTATGCATAATGACAAACATGCTAATGCTGTTTTATCATCATAGAAACTAGGAAAAGGAATACATTTTCAGAATGAAGTAAGCACTTCTTGATTTTATGAAGAGAGACATCTCTGAACCCGGTTGTCTTTACTTCAATTGCCTGTACCCTTCCCTGCCCCCACCCAGGGGCTCCTGGGACCCCTTCCAATGGACCCTTGTCAGCTCATTCTCTGTGCTCCTTGTGGTTCCATCCTTGTCAGATTCCACCCCAAGATCAGAGGGGGTTTCTCTGGGGCAGATAATCCACACAGGAGCATTCTTCCCTGTGTGCCTCTTCCCTAGAAGATAAGCCCCTAAGCTCTGTCTCAGGGCTCTGGAGGGTGCTCTTGCTTACAAAACTTAAATTGAGGGTCACTCCACATAACAGCAGAATATGGCCCACTCTGCAGATGCATTCACTATGCATTAGTTCTTTGTGTTCTGTCCAGTTCTCAGAGCCAGTCAGGATCATAAGCATCCCCTATGGATGAGCTATAGGGAACCACTTCAGCCTGTCTCCAGTGGGGAAACATTTAATCTCAGAAGGAAAACACATCTTCCCAAGAGTATGAACAATAGAGAGTGCGCAAGAGATGATGACCCATTTCTGAAGAAGACCCTGAGCTGAGCTGCTTTTCTTAGACCCACCAGGAGGTGACATCTCGTACACTGCCCTGCCCTTTCATGAAATGAGCCCTTCTGTATTCTGGTGGCTTACAGGCTGATGTAGAAAGGATTGTGGCTGGGGAGGAAGTGTCTTACCGTAGAACCAGAATACAGCAATTGCTTCTATCAGTGCCACAGTGAGCACGGCGGGCCCCGTGGCATATTCCTCCAGCAGCTTCACCACATAAGCCCCTCCCTGCAAGTGAGAACATGAACCTGGTTAAGGGCCCCAGAGGCATTGCCTCCTCTTTATGATATGAGCCAAAGAAGCTTCTTAACTACGGATAATTTTGGAAAAATTCCCACTTAGACCTAATATGAGTATCTCTTGGACTGGCCTACTCTGGGTGGGCTAGATTTCACCCCATCAGATGCCTGTCCCCTCCCTACTATGCACTCTCTTCTCATTTTCTCTCCCCACCAAGTTTTAAGAGACAAATTCAAAAGGGCCTTCATCTATTTTCAACTTTCTCCAATTTACCAAATACCTACTGATTACTCTACCTTGGAGAATCACGGTCCCCAAAGACTGGATCTGGGAGAGTCTACAATACCAGACCACTGAGCACATTGGCCACAGTTTTGCCTTCTGTCCAAACTCACAAATCCCTTGGGTCCTGTTCACGGTCCCACCACCCTACCAAAGCTCTACAGACACTGGGTCACGGCTTGAAGATCCATATCTACAAAACCTGCCTTGAGTCAGGACACAAGCCTGGGATGCCTGTGGGTACTATCTGATGCCTGCTTTATAGTTTTACAGCATTTGCTTTGGCTATCAAAAGCAAAAAATCATCGGAGAGGGTCTTCACCATTGCAAGTTTTCTGGAGGAGACAAGGTGACATGACAGACATGAGATGCCGGCCTCCAGATATTCTGCATATCAAGACATGTGGACAATGTTGCCCCAAGAGCAGCCCTAAGAACTGGAAATAAACTGGAAAAGCAAGTCTTAGTTTTTCTACAGATATTCTGCCAAGCCTGGAATCTAGTTGGATCTGCTGTGAAATGCAAAGAGCCTCCAGATATCGTGCACAGAATCCACAAACAGATGCCACCAGAAACAACTTTTTTTTTTATCCTTGACAGACTTTTTTATAAGCCCTCCCTTTGACCCCAAAGCAAGGGCACCATGTGGGATGGAAGGAAAGGAATGGCTTCTTGTAGCATTCTCAGGGAGGCTGACTCAAAGCTGAGGGTTCTGGTACTCACAAAAGTCAGGGTGACTAGGGACCCGAAGAAGCAGGTAATGACCACACAGAGCACAAACCACTCTCGGCGTTTGGACCAGATGTGAGGAAACTCATCCAGCACAGCTGTAATCACCCCCTCCAAGCCTGCAAACTGAGAGGGACACACAAATGATTGCAGGAGGGCTTTGGGACAGATCTGTTACTTTCTAGGACAGCAAATATGAGGAAGGTATTAAGACTGCTGAGTGACCAGCTGAGCCGGTCATGACCCATTCCCCCTACTCAGCAGCCCTCGCTGGAAACATCTTTTCCTGTTTACACTGTCATTGAGAACCCATTGCTAAGGACATAAAGGAAAGAAAGTATGGCATAGGACAGGGCTTTTTCATGTGAGATTTCTTGGAGAGACTGGCTGCACCAGAAAAGCCAACACAAAGCTGAGACTTGTATAAATACTAAGTGCAAGGCGCTGAGCTCCATGCTAGGCATCAGGGCACTGAGACTCAAGAGTGGCCTTATCCTGGCCTTTAGTTGCTCTCATCTGGTAAAGGGACAGTGCACAATAATAGCAGTTCACATATGCTGAGCCACTGGCCTGTGCTATGTCTAGATACACAGTCATCCCATTAGAGACTAAGGTACTAGAGAGTGGTAAGCGTAGTTGATGAGGAGAAACAAGGGCTAGAGAAGCACTAGGAGGGAACAGCCAACACCATATGGAGCGGCCAGGATGACAGGAGATGGGTACAACTTCCTCTCTCTCCTCCCCCTCCCTGTCCTTTTTCTCCTACTCTTCCTCCTCCCAGAGCCAGATTTCCCTTCCCATTCACTCACCGTGCTATCCAAGCCCAGTGTGATCAACAACAAGAAGAAGATGATGGCAAAGAACGTGGATGCCGGCATGTTGGCTATGGCTTCTGCGTATGCGATGAAGAGGAGGCTGGGGCCTGAGACAGGGGGAGAGAGAAACCCATAGTGTATTCAAGGCCCTGGTACTAGGTGCCAAGGGAGCTGACCCATTGCACTACCACCTGAACACCTGGAAAGGGTTGAGATCTCCAAAGCATTACATTTCCCTAAAATCTTTGACAATTTTTAAAGAAACATTTAGAAATAATTCATGAGCTAGATACTGAAGAAACCCAAAGAACAGCCAAGGAATTCAGTGGGAGCAAGGGACCTAAACAGAACCAAAGTCCTACCCGCATCTTTGGCCACCTCCGACACATCTTCCTTCCTCATCTCAGCCATATATCCGAGCATTGTGAAAATGACAAATCCTGAAAGGAAGCTCGTCATGCAGTTCACCACACTGGTCACCAGGGCATCTCTGGAGCAGAAAGGTCAAGGGGGCTGAGACATTTCCAAGTCAGGAGTATAGGAGCATCTGCCTCCATACTGTGGTGGAGGGGGAGGGAGCTGCGGGGGGTGGGTGTTGCCAGGGGTCAGGGGGACAGGCTGAGCTCACAGGGACTTCAGCTGGTCCTGGTGTCCCCTTCCCTCCTCCCAGTGCCCAGCCTCTCACACTGGTTGGATCAACCTTGAAGCACAAGCTGCCATTATCACCATGCATGGTGAGGGAGGACAGCAGGTTAAGGGGTGGTTTTAAAATACAGTCCTGTTGAGAACCAGCCCAGAACCAACCTCTTGGTTTCAAACAAGTCTTGCTCTAAAGCAGTGCCTGGGTTTGAATGGAAGCCAGAAGGGGACCTTGGCCTCATATTTGTGAAGTTCTCAGATTTAGACTTTTGTCATTATATGCAAATGAGGTTATGAGACCACCACACTGATATCCTACACTTTTCTTAAAAATCTTTTTTAATTTTTATTTTTAAATATTTTATTGATTATGCTATTACAACTGTCCCATCTCCCCCCTTTATTCCTCTCTGCCCTGCACACCCCTTACCACCCACATTCCCTCTCTTCAGTTCATGTCCACAGGTCATACATAGAAGTTCTTTGGCTTCTACATTTCCTATACTATTCTCAACTGCCCCCTATCTACTTTCTGCCTACCATTTATGCTACTTATTCTCTGTACCTTTTCCCCCTCTCTCCTTCTCTCACTCCCCTGCTGATAACCCTCCATGTGATCTTCATTTCTGTGACTCTTCCTGTTCTAGTTGTTTGCTTAGTTTGCTTTTGTTTTCTTAAAATTCAGTTGGTAATAGGTGCGCGTTTGTTGTCACTTTATTGTTCATATTTTTGATCTTCTTTTTCTTAGATAAGTCCCTTTAACACTTCATATAATAAGGGCTGGGTGATGATGAACTCTTTTAACTTGACTTTGTCTGGGAAGCACTTTATTTGCCCTTCTATTATAAACAATAGCTTTGCTGGATAGAGTAAGCTTGGATGTAGGCCCTTGCCTTTCATGACTTTGAATGCTTCCCAGCCCCTTCTTGCCTGCAAGGTTTCTTTTGAGAAATCAGCTGATAGTCTAATGGGAACTCCTTTGTAGGTAACTCTCTCCTTTTGTCTTGCTGCTTTTAAGATTCTCTCCTTATCTTTAATCTTGGGTAATATATGATGTGCCTTGGTGTGTTCCTCCTTGGGTCCAACTTCTTTGGGACTCTCTGAGCTTCGTGGACTTCCTAAAAGTCTATTTCCTTCACCAGATTGGGAAAGTTCTCCTTTATTATTTTTTGAAATAAGTTTTCAATTTCTTGGTCTTCCTCCTCTTCTGGCACTCCTATGATTTGGATGTTGGAACATTTAAAGATGTCCTGGAGGTTTCTAAGCCTCTACTCATTTTTTTAAAATTCTTGTTTCTTCATTCTTTTCTGGTTGAATGTTTCTTTCTTCCTTCTGCTCCAGACTGTTGATTTGAGTCCCAGTTTCCATCCCATCACTGTTGGTTCCCCGTACATTTTCCTTTATTTCACTTTTCATAGCCTTCATTTTTTCCTCTAATTTGTGACCATATTCAACCAATTCTGTGAGCATCCTGATTAACAGTGTTTTGAACTGTGCATGTGATAGGTTGGCTATCTCTTCATCACTTAGTTGTATTTTTTCTGGAGCTTTGATCTATTCTTTCATTTGGGCCATTTTTTTTTTGTCTTGGTGCACCTGTTACGTACAAGGGGTGGAGCCTTAGGTGTTCCTCAGGGGGAGGCAACCAATGTCACTGCTCTGTGGTGCTATACATAGGGGAGGGGCCCAAGAGGGAAAAATGTCCCTTGTTCACTGTCTGCCGGATTTCAGTCACTTCCCCTGCTACCCATAATCAAATTGGGCCCTTCTGGTGCTAATTCCTGGGTGGGAAGGTTTGTGTACATTCTAGGACCCTGTGGGTCTCTCCAGCAAACTCTCCTGTGAGTCTGGGAGTTTCTCCCACTGCCAACTCAACCCCCATAGGTGTTTTCGGTCAGAGGTTTGAGCTTTATTTCCCTGCACTGGAACCCTGGGTTGTGTGATGTGTATCGCTCCCTAGTTGTTCCTCCCAGTTTATCTGCACATGAATGTGGGGCTGCCTTGTATACCAGCCACTACCTTGCCCACCCCAGTCCTCCAGCCACTGCCTTGCTACAAGTCCTCTCTGCCCAACCAGATGCCTGTCTCCCCCCGTCCTGTAGGTATGGATGAATATTTCTTCTTTAGCTCCTTGGTTGTTGGACTTCCATACAGTTCGATTTTCTGTCAGTTCTCATTGTTTTTTGTTTTTAAATTTTTTTTGTCCTTCTTTTGGTTGTGCAAGGAGGCACAATGTGTCTACCTACACTTCCATCTTGGCCGGAAGTCCTGATATCCTGGCACAGAAGACTTCATTATAGGACTTGCAGATGGTGTTCCAATGCAAGGTCATGTTGCTTAGGGTGCACGTGAATTCCTTTTAAAAAAAAATAAATTCTGTAGTTGTCTAAGGAATAGCGTAAGGATTGCTGCACATTGCCATCTGTGACAGAACATTAAAGCAAAGTCAACTCTAAAGGAGATGAGTGATATTTAAGTCATAATTGATGCAATACTCTGTTTCATCAACATTTATGAAATGAAATTTTGCCACAAAAATTATGGCATTTTGTGTTAGTCAAAATAGTTCAATCATACTTTTTGTGTATATATACATACATAAATTATCACATTATAATTGTGTTGTTAAATACAATAAGTCAAATCTAAACATTTAATGTCTGTTGCAATTTCTATAAACCTGCTTTAGAATTTCTTAATGAATTATTTTAACATACAGAGACTCTCACAGAACGAAAGTGGCCTGGGACCTCTCTCAACCCCTGAACGGTCCCAGGCTCTGGCCATGGGTGAATTGGTCAGGGATCTGTGGTCCCCCTGGGGGTCAGAGTGTCAGTATGGCCTGAGCCTGGCCAGGTTTGAGGCCATCAGTTCAATCACGTTCCTCCAGACCAACTGACTTCTGCTCACCCCACTTTTAAGCTTTTCCTGGGGGGCCAAAAGGGTTGATACTCACTGATAACAGTTGTTGTTGAATTTGTTGTAGCTAGCAAAAGCCAGTAGGACCCCAAAGCCAGGACCAAGGGAGAAAAAGACCTGAGAGGCAGCATCCACCCACACCTGGAACACAGCAGAGGTAGGGTGAGGGCTGGGACTGGGGCCAACGCCCTCATGCCTGCTTCCACATGGCTCTGGGCAGGCATGAAGAAACAGTTCTCAAGGTTCATTCCGGGGATGGCCACACACTAAGTGCAGACAAATGTGACTTCCTATCATGTAGGCATAAACCAATGCAGTGGCCTCAACTGTACTTTCCATTCTTGCATTTCTGATTTAAAGCATTGCAGACTTTCCACTGAACCCAAATTTTAGTAGTTGCTACTGTCCTTTTCGGAGGACTAGCTTCATGTAGTAAAATGACAGATAGGTGCACACCATTCTCCTTGTTATCTAACCTTTGTCTCCAGGAGTTTCTGCCAGTTGGGTTTTAAGTAGAAGAGAACACCCCTCCAGGCTCCAGGGAGGGTGGCCCCCCTCACCAGCAGGACCAAAAGGATTATGTAAGGGCAGGTGGCTGTCACCCACACCACCTGTGAGCAAGGAAACACATTGTTACCACATGGATGTTGGTTTTTTATTCTTGAAAACCTCCAAGAAAGGAGGTCTACTTTTTTCCCCCCTGTAATTTTAGGAGGCATGGAGCTGTGGCAGAGAGATCACAGCCTTTAGAATCAGGCAGAGATCTGACTCACCACTTGCTGGTACTAACTGCTTCTAAACCCACTCCCCATTGGTGAAGTGGGGAAAGTATCTAGCAGGCAACAATCAAGTAGCCAGTGTATATAATGCACTGACCATGGTTCACGATAGGTTTTCAATAAATTATTGCCACTATTATTAATTGGGACATTACCAGTGGATTAAGGAAATTTTAAAAAATCATGTAATGGTTCTTCGGATTGGTCCATTCCTAGACTCTCTAACAGATTTGTTGAAGAGACTAAGCAACATGGAAGGTGTCTGGTGTAGAAGGAAGCAGTCTCCCCCCTGGCTGGGCTGTCTGGGCCACTGAGTTCTGAGTTTGAGATGCTCTGGGGCCCCTTGGCAGGCCTGTGTCAGCAGAGTCCTCCTCACCTTGCCAGATGTTTTGATGCCTCTCCAGATGCTAAAGTAGATAACAGTGAAGATCAGCATGATGCAGAGGACAAGCTGCCAGCTGATGCCCCCCAGGTCCTGGAGTCCTTTAGATCGGTGGATCTGCAGCACGTGGCGCCTGGGGTGAAAGAGATGGAAAAGCCTGTGAGATGGTCTAAGAGTGACCTGAGCGCACTGCTGGTGATACCTTCAGGAGGGTGCCAAGAGGAGAGATGGTCACTGCACTGCAAGCACCACACGGTCACCAAACATCAGCCAGAGCTGGGATCGGCTCTGCCTGTCCTGAAGGAAAGACCAGCATGTCCAGCCGACCAACCCGAGAAACATGCTCAGCCTAAAGGCAGACCTCCAGGGCTCTCCTGTCCTGGCTTGCACCTGACCAAGCAGGAGACATGAGCACCATGACTAGCTTTGGAGGACATGAAGATTTGTACGTGTGGGTACAAACAAACACCCTCTTTGGTCTGCCATTGCCTGAAATTCCAGCATCAAAGAATACTCCCCAGTCCAGGCATCTTCTTCCAAAGAGTGAATCCCACTTATGAAGTGAACACATGAAACCAGGAACTAGGTGAATAGTTTCAAACTATTGAAGTGGCCAGAGGCTTTGCTTCTGTGACACCGCTGAGAGCACAGCTGAGGAGGAAGGGTGGTGTTGAAGCAGGGGAGTCATTTTGGAATGTGAAGGTGGGGATAATCCTGGGCATGTTGTTGCCACCTGGCATGACACATCGGGAAGGACCAGGTGGCCAGGTTATGAGCACTCCCTCCAATGAAGCCAAACCCCAGGGGTGTGGCCAGCCCTCAACAGACTGTGTCCTCACCTACAGGCACTTACATGTAAAACTCCTCAGCAGGGGACGTGGAGTTGGGTGTCCAGGTGATGTTGCCCCCTGAGAAGTAGTTGGTGCAGTTGCCAGTGTTCCAGGAGTTCTCGCAGCTGGTCCAGGGCAGGTGGTTGGTGAAGGAGGAGATGAGGTAGTAGAGCGCCCATGCCATGATGGTGTTGTAGTAGGAGGCCGTGTAAAAGGCAATGATGCAGGTGGTGTACCCGATCCCTGGGACAGAGGGTGAGGGAGGCCAAGTGTAAAAGGCAGCCCAACAGTGAAAGGCTGAAACAGGGCCTGGGAGGGCACTGCAGTGGGGGGTGGGGTGAAGATGGGGGCTGCCACTCATTTCATTCCCCGAAGACTCCGAGAGGCTGCAGAAAAGTGACAATGTGGTAAATGATTTCTATGTATTTGCAAGGTTAGGAGTGTCAGAAAATGCTTGTGTGCTGTTAATGCTTTAAAGTTTTTCTATTCAGTTTACCTTTGTCACTTATTCTGTTTCCCTTTTACAGTCTTCCATCACTTGGGTAGTCAAAAACTTAATTACTGGGCTCCAGTTATGTCCCAGGGTTCCTCAAGGCCTATCTGATTCTAGAAGGTCCCCAGCTGCCACCCACTGATGGAAATCACCTCTTTCTTGGAAAACCCACCCGCTGAAGCCTTTCAGTTACCTTTGAAAATCGGGCAGATTTTCCTCCATATGGAAATGCATCCGTTTTGGTGGTACTGGCCCAGCACAAGCTCCATGTAGAAGAGCGGGATCCCCCCAAAAATGGCCATGATGGTGTAGGGGATAAGGAACGCTCCTGAGGCAGATGAAAGACAATTTTACTCTCTGCCCACCTCTGTCCCAGGAAGGCCCCACTGATCTGCTCCCAAGATCCACCAGAGAATCACAGAGCTGTCTAGGGTTCAAGTGTCATGAAGGCACCTTATGCTGAGTGACAAGCTGTGCTCCCCTGGCCTTGGCGTTTTGCCAGAAGTAGTCGTAGACTCAGGTCTACAGTGAAAGAGGTTTGGCAGGAGGCAGCGAGGAACCCAAAAGAAATCGGGGTTTGGGAGTCAGCAGGACAGGCACTGGGGCCAGTTCCACTTCTAACCACCTGGAGGGCCCAGGGCCACGTATCTTCTCTGAGTATTTCCTCCCCATGAAAGGACAAGGCTGAGGGGGCACTGAGGGGAGCTGAGGGTCCCAAATCCCAGCCATCCATCAGTCACTGGTGGGCTTAAAAACACCCACCCACCCAGACTTCCTGAAGCAGAAGTTCCAGGTCTGGGTATAACAAAAACATTTTTCTTTTCCTGTGGGAGCCACCAGGTTGAGAGGAGCGTGGCCTTCTCCTCTCCCCACCATGGTGTGTGCTCATCCACTGATACCAGTGTGCTTCAAAAAGGGGAGTCATCTGGCAAAAACGTCACTTTGCCTGCTGTGTTCAGGAGTCCCATTCAACCAGATATTGTGAACTTTTGTTCACACCAACTTGAGCAAAAACAAGAGACAGACCAATGTTGCCTGTGAACTGGCAGGTCATCAAATCAGAGCTGAGTCTTGGGATGCTGGCAGAGCAGGGGCTTGAATTCCCAGAGTCTGAGGTGGTGGGGCTCACTGCTCTGGCCAGGATGCTTTTGGAAATATGGGTTGTGAGGGCTACATGTCTGCTCCAACCAAATACTGGTGCCCTTTGCATCACAGAAGTGATGTGCCACCAGCTCTGCCCTGGCTGCCTCCGCCTTACCAGTGCTGGTCCTATCTAAAGGTCATTGCACTGAGGAGGTTCTTGAAATTCTTTCGGTGTGAAGATACAGTTGAAGGCTACAAAAACAAAAAGGAGGCTGTTTTGCTTCTTAAGAAACCTAAGGCCTGGAATAGCATCAAGAAGGTCTATGCCTCTCAGCGAATGAGAGATGGCAAGGGTACAATAAGAAACCACCGTGGTATCTAGCACAGGGGACCTTGCATCATCTATAACGAGGACAGTCGTATCATCAAAGCCTTCAGAAACATCCCAGGAATTACTCTGTGCAATGGAAACAAACTGAACATTTTGAAATTTGTTCCCGGTGGGCACGTGGGCTGTTTCTGCTTTTGCACCCAAAGTGCTTTCCGTAAGTTGGATGATCTGTATGGCACTTGGCATAGAGCTGCTTCCCTTAAACGTACCTACAACTCCCCATGCACAAGACACTCGATACAGACCTGAGCACAATGAAAAGCCCTGAGATCCAAAGAGCCCTCCAGCTCCATGCAAGAAGATTCATCACACAGTATTGAAGGAGAAGCCACTGAAAAGCCTGAGAATCTTGTTGAAGTTACATCCACATGCAAAGACCATGTGCTGAAACACCATTCTTTGCCAGGCCAAGAACTACAGCTCCAGAATGTATAAAAAAGCAGCAGCACTAGAAGCCAAATTAGATGAGAAGGGAGTTCCAGGCAAGAAGCCTGTGGTAGGAAAGAAAGGAAAGAAGGCTGTTGGCCTTAAGAAGCAGAAGAAGCCTTTGGTGGGTAAAAAGGCTGCAGTTACCAAGACACCAGCAGTTGAAAAGAAGCCGAGAAAAGAAACCCACCACAGAAGAAGCCTGCAGCATAAGCTTAAATGTGTTTATTCCATAAAGGTCAAATCACTGTAGATGCTAATTTTGAATAGAAACATGTCAAAGGCAACAAAAAAATGTTAAGCTCCTCAGGGGATTTGGATGCAACCATACACAGACCAGCATTTGGGACCCCTGTCACAGATCTCCTGTGAGGACGACCTGTGCAGCGGCTACAATAATATAAAAGTCACTGAGTTACTGTCTCTGTTCATCTGTATCATCCCTGCCTCCAGACACTTGATTACAGTTAGCTGTTTTCCGTAATTCCACTGAGCCAGGATGCTCCTTTCTGAGCCAGTTTTGCAGGTATGGCTGACCAGGGGGATTGTCATAGACTGAGAAAGGGTGGAGCTGCGGCATCCCTGGAGATGCTCGTGTCTCCTGGGTCTCATGGCTGAGGCAGAATGCAGAAATGCCAAGTTGAGGATTGCTCCCCTGCAGCCCGAGTTTTAGCCCAAAGGAAGGGTTGCTGTGATTTTCCCTGACAGTTTTTCCTTCCCTCAAGTGCTTCAAAAGTAGAAACCTGAAGTCAGTGCAACTTAGAAAGGTCCCACCTAGTTCACAGTCACTCTGGGGGAATCTGGATTGAGAATAAGAACCGCACTGTGTTGTCAAGGTGGCATTTGTCCAAAAGGTTTGGTTGCCTGGTTTTATTGTAGGGAATGAGTGTAGGGGAAATGGCTCCGGTGACCCAGCCCCTTAAGTAACGATCAGGCTAAAGGTGAGTTCTTCCAGGTGGGAGATAAGGTGATTCCAGCCTCTGCTCCTCCCAGGCAGGGAGTGCTGGGGTCCCCCTCCCCGAACAGGAGCTGCCTTTGCAGCTGCAGGGGCCATGGCCCTTAAGAGCAGCAAAGGCGGACCACTCTGGGTCAGGCCATGGACACAGATGAATTACCCCCAAAACCTCATTTTAGCTCCCCTCCCCAATCTGTTGCCAGAGCTCTGGAGTGTCAAAATAAATATCTACTGATTTGACTCCCGCCTCTATCCGTTTCCTATTCCGATAGCAAGTCCGCTGATGTCAGCACAGAGGCCTCAGACCTACTCACTCCTCTCTGGGGTGCCGTATCCACAACTACAGTCAGCTGCTGTTTTTCATAATCCACAGGTTCACTGCTCTGGGGGCACTGGGGGATCAAAGGAAGGACAAGTAATAGTCTCCGGCTATAAAAATCTGTCCCTCTTGTCAGAGATACGAGACACTTCCATGCATGGCTTAGGGTCAGCGTTAATGTCATGCTGTGACTGGGTTCAGCTCTGGATCCTGCCTGGGCTTTAACTTAAGACTCTGGACCTGAACTGATGCCCTTCTCTGACCTCACACAGGTGCAAAGGCCCGGGAAGGTGTGGACACCAGAGCTGCCTCCCAATTTTTCCTTACATGGCCCTACCCTCCCTGGACTGCTCTGAGCAGAAGCTGCCAGCAGGAGTGAGGGAGCTCAGCCCAGTGCTGCTGGGCATCCCCACATCTCGCTGACTGGAGAATGGAGCTTGGATCTTGCAGGATGAGAAGGGAGCTCTTCCACACAGGGAGCAGTAATGTGCTGACTGATGTGGAAAATCTGCTGAGGTCAGGTTTGGGAGATTTCACCCAACTTCACAACCCATAGAGCTTCGGACAGGCCAACTTAAAGTGTTGGCTCACCACCGGAGATTTATCTTTTAGGTAGCTTTAAAGTCTTAAGCAATCCCATTCCCAGACTCACATGAGTGGAACAAGACAGAAAAGATATGATTCCCAAGAGGCTCCATAGACACCCTCTCCCGGGTCAGAGCCTCTGCTCTGGCTCATGATACTGACCCCCTCCATTCTGGTAACATATGTAGGGAAAGCGCCAGATATTGCCCAGGTCCACAGCGTAGCCGATGACAGACAGGAGGAAATCCACCTTCTTGCCCCAGGTCTCTCGTTTCCCTTGGTGAACCTCAGCCACTGGGTCAGTGGTGGCAGCCAGGATGGAGAGCTGAGTGTCCTCTCCTGCACTGGGGCTCAGAACCACTGAGTGTCCACTGGAGATCTGGCCGGACTCTTCCTTATCCCCAGGGGTGGGGACACCTTTCTGTGGAAATGCATTTGCCTGACAGTCTTCTCCATCCTTACACATTGACAGCTCCTTCGGGGAGTTTAAGGGCATCTTGCTGGCTAGTGGGTGAGATTGATGCCCATCGGCCAAGGACTTGAACTGAAGTCTTGGAGCACGATCCCTGGGGGTCCTCAGAGCTTTACATCAATGGGACGGAGAGCTCTGTTGGGAGGGCGCACAGAGAAAGGAGAATAGAATTAGGCATTTTACATGGCTTTGGTATTAGCTCATCACACATCTTAAACTACACTGGTTAATGGAATTATAAATGCTTCTGTTAAATGTGAGACATCCTATTGGCTGTATGAGAGTCAATAAAATAAATTATGTTTTTCAACCCATATAAAAAATCAAACCACCATCAAGTAATTTGAAAAGGAAGGAAAAAAAAAAACAAAAACAAAAACAAAACAAACAAAACACAGCAAATCACCAAGGTCTTGCCCAGGCTCTATTTAAGAACAAAGAATTGAGTTTACCAGTAACCCAGAAGAATGTAAGAAGAGGGCTTGTTTCGACAAAGCCCCTCAGAGACTTACTTGGTCCTGGATGCTGTGCTGGGAAAAGAATCAGAAATAAAGAGGCAGTTTCATCCTGCAAGTAGATAAAGACAGTCCTTTCATTTAAGCTGAATACTCGAAGTATGTTTCATGTAAACTATAGGTGTGACTTAAAGACAAAGAGAGCAAAAGATACAGGTGAAAAGGCCACCCTTTGTGAGGCACCCCCAGACCCTGGACTTTTTCACTCTCTCTGTCACCTAGCTTTTAGAAGCTTTTGGGCAGCTTCTAGCTGCTTCTGGCTGTGTTGGGTCCCTCTGTGCTTCTCCTGTCTTTGTTCCCATTACACCTCCGTGAGCCCTGCTGGGCCTTACACAGTGCTGCTGCTCACCATTCTGTTTGCCACTCCCCAGCAACTCCTATGGCTTATCCACTGGTTATTCTGTGATAGCGGGCAGCGGGGCACCTCTCACCATGCCAGAAGAGCCAGGGAAAGTAGCTTGGTGGCTACAGATACCAGCATGGCTGGTGCCTCTTCCCCCACGCACCGTGGTGGGGAGGGCTGGGCCAGGGTCTCTGAGCTGTAGGCTAGGGTGCCAGCAAGTCAGTCAGCTTGCTTTCCTCTGGAATGAGGTCTGAGACGTTAAACATGGGGTAGAAATCTGAGCCCTTTTGAACTTTAAACCTATGGCCTATTATAAAATAATAAGCAACCAAAACCTTCCAGCTAATTTCATTTCTTCTGGGTCTGACCTTTTGAAACTCTGAAAACAGTTCGGGAGTTGAGACACGTTTCTGTTTAGCTCAGATTACACATCTTTCCAGGAAAAGACATCTAGGGATGACTGCCGCGCCTATTCATGACTGCACAGATCTGTCCTAACCTTGCAAATCCAACAGCCAGAGGACAGCTGGGAGTGGGGAGCTACTAAAAATGGCAGTGTATGTTCCCTACCTATTTGAGGCTTTCAGGGAATATAACTTAACTATCCACACATGGGAATGTAAAGACAAAAACGTGATGAGGGAAGAATTAGAACACAAAGTAGTAGATTCACACTGATGACTATGTACGTACGTAAATATTGGCAAGAGGTACATAGGAGCACACAAGTCATTGGAGCGTTCTGTTCCTTGGGTTCTTTTTTTCTGTACAGTAGAAAATAAAAGCTTTCAAATGGGGACAACTGTAATTGAACAACAATTAAAAGAAAAAGAAAAGAAAAATTTTACAGGGATTGATTATTGCCAAAAATATTACAACCACAAGAGAGAAACCAGCTCTATGGAGCTAGAGGCTGTGTGTGGGGGGTGGTGTGGGGGTGGGGGGTGGAGTAAAGACCCTGAGTTCTACCTTTTCCAGCTTTTGGTCCCCACCCCTGACCCATCCTGGGCTCAAGGGTACAAACACCACTCAGAGAAGAATACAAATTCTGACAGAGAGTGATTTAAATTCGAGTGGGGACCCCATAATAACCAGACGAATGAAATGGGCAAATGCGTTGAAAAATCGTGTATTTATTCTTAAATGTTTAAACACCAGTCACCTTCAAAGTACTCTCCATTCAATACAATACACCTATCAAGACATTTTTTTCACTGTTCAAAACAGTTTTTGAACTCATCGATTTTAATGTCTTTTAGTGCTTCTGCCCTTTTATGTTTCCCCTCTTCCACATTGACAAAATGTTTCCCTTTGAGGACTTTTTTCATCCAAGGAGACAAAAAAAAGTCACTGAGAGCCAGCCACTCACCTAATGGGGAAAGTTTATACTATAAGGAGCCCACACTTCAAAAGATAATTCTGGGATTTTGGGGGTCCTCCCACATAAAACCCCATTCTTCTCGTTTACATTGCTGTCCAGCCTCTCCCTGCTCTCTCCCCTCCCTTGAGACCTCAACTAGACTTCATGAACATTTAAAATAACCACACATCCTCTCATCCACCACAAGTAACTATGAGACAAAAAAAAAAAGAGAAAGTTCCTGTTTTTTGAGAGAGAGAGAGAATGAGGTATCAATATATTTAAATATATAGCTAAATTCAACCTGAACTTGGTGGTCTCTGGCTGTGCTGTTTGAACAAGGCCTCTGCACTCTTCTTCAGCCTCTACCAACAACATGCATTCCATATTAAACACTGAGGAGCTGGAGGATCAGATAGCAGAGATAAGGAGCTTTCTGATGCACAGATGGCACCCAATGTTGGAGCCTGCATCCACCTGAGGGTTCCTTTGCCTGATCTTTCCTTCTCCATCTTGAGAAGATTATTCAAAATATTCTTGTCCTATATTTAGTACAGCCGCTTTCCTTTCATTTAAACTGAAGATCAGAGAGCAAAGCATCACCCACCCTTTCATGTTCACCATGGGCAATGGAAGAGAAACATCATCCCTCCCTGAGGATACATTCTCATTTCAGCCATGCTAGTGACTCGTCACATTCCTGCTGCAGGAGTCAAACAATTTGTTCTAGATTTCACAGACCTTCTCCCTTGGGGGCACTCTGCAGGGAAGTTAGAAAATGTGTGGATTGGTGAACTTTATAAGGGCAATGTGTGCTCATTGGGGTCCTCAGGGCCTCAGCCCCCAAGGCATCTATCTGATCTTGACTTCTTGGCAGCTATCACAAGCAGTCCCTATAAGACTATATGCTATTCTCTATTTTTGTTCTGAGCACTTACAAATGTCTTATTTCCTGAAATATCCCCAGCACTTTAAAAAAAGGCTGAAATAGCCCAAGTCATAAGACAATGTGTTGAGAGCACCCCTCAGACGACTCAGAGGGTGGTCTCCCCAGAGGCTGGTCTCTCTCCATCCAGCTCTGCTTTCAGACATTCTCCTATTGTGCTCCCACCCCTAATCATAGAACCTGGGGTGCAAATAACATAAGTTACAGCCACTTGAAGCCACAAAGTGGTAGAGATGCACATCTTTTCATCAACTCACTCCTAGGCCTCTCTCAATGAGAAGAAAACCCACCCCCATTATTAATCAGTTGGCCAGGAGCCCTTCTGCCTGCAGGATGCTGCCTGTGGATCCCAACTTTTCCCATGTCCTCATTCTACAGAGCACTGACCAGCTTTTTCTACTGATTCCAGCATATAACAATGATTGAGAGCAATCTGGCCCAAAAATATAGAATTAAGAGTTGTTGGCCCTGGTTGGTGTAGCTCAGTGGATTGAGCACGGGCTGCGAACAAAAGCATTGCAGGTTCGATTCCCAGTTAGGGCACATGTCTAGGTTGCAGGCCATGGCCCCCAGCAACCGCACATTGATGTCTCTCTCTCTCTCTCTCTCTCTCTCACTTTCTCTCCCTCCCTTCCCTCTCTAAAAATAAATAAATAAAATCTTTTAAAAATCTAAAAAAAAAGTTGTTAAGGTTGGTTCCAAGAATGTTCTCTTAAAAACATTCTTTTTTAAAAGATATTTTTGAAATCCAAGATGGCAGTACAGCAGGTGAATGTTATACTCACTTCCTCCTAGGGCCAAACTGGAATTAAAACTAAATGAGAAAATTAGAACCAGAGGCATGGTAACAAGGAACAGATTGACAGTGACCAGAGGGGATGGGGGAGGAGGATAACACGGGAAAGAAGAAGAGTCTAATCAAGGAACATGTATAAAGGACCCATAGACATGGACAACAACTAAAATATAGAGAAATCAAACTGAATAATCAACTGAAGACTAGCTGAAGAAAAGTCTTATAACCCAGGATTTACAGAATAAGCCACATCAAGACTGGTAGGAAGGGCAGAGATGTGAAAAGGGCCAGCTACACTCCCATGGGTGGCAGCTGAGATTCTGGAGGGATCTCTAAGCTGCAAAGGTTCCCAATGAGAAGCATGAGGTCTCAAACCCAAGAACAGTTCTGTAGTCCAGAGCACCAGAGCCTGGAAGAGGCACCCATACAACATCTGGCTATGAAAATCAGCAGGGATTCTGTCCACCAGGGAGAGATGGGAGTCTTCTAGAGCAGTGACTTTCAACCCATGTGCCATAGCACACCAGGGTGCCATAAGACTTTTTAATACATGCAATTCCTGACTAGTCAGAAGCACTGACTTTTCCCTTAGATTGTCAAATTAAAAAATGATAACAGCCAACACAACAATAGCCATCTGGTGTGAATGAAGTAAAATTATATCTATTTTGGGGGAGTCAGATCAGCAAAAGATATATTTTTTTGGCATGCTGCAGAATTTTAGTAATTAGCTTATGTGTGCTATGAGATGAAAAAAGTTGAAAACTGCTGTGCTAGAGACACAGGAGTCCTTATAAAGGGCCACGGCACAAAATCTCATTCTCAAGCCACTCACCCTGGGCTGCTGTGAAGGAAGAGCAGAGGAGACTAGAGTTGAGCAAGGAGAAACTGGGCTTTGTGGCTCTGGGGAGAGATCTGAAGAAACAGCTGCCAGGATCCCTGCTCTGAGTTCCTCTCCCACAGGCCGATCCCAGCTATCTCTGGTGGAGCACTCCCCTCTTTAAGGTATCAGCCTAGGGGAATGCAAGAGCCCCACCCCCTGAACTCCCTATTGCCCCACCCTGTGGAGCTTGCACCCTGCTGAGGAGTCAGCTGCCTGGGTCAGGGTGTAGATGTCTGGGCAGAGTCAAGGGGTGTCAGTCACTGAGTTGGGTGGCTTTGGGGTGGGGGCCATTCCTCCTACTTTCCTGTGAACCTGACTGGTGCTTCCCCCTCAGGGAGATCTGCTAGCTCCATTCTTCAGACTCTGGGTGGCCCCACCCTCCCAACTTCACTCTGCTGAAGTTTGTGCAGAATCTGAGACAGACTGAGTTGTGTGGCTCTAGGGCAGGAGCCACTTCTCCCACCTTCCCACAAGCCTGGCCAGTTTCTTCCTCTCACAGGAGATCCATTAGCCCCATACTCTCACTTCCTAACAGCCCCATCCTGCTGAGATCAGGCTCCAGGCAGAATCTGGGACAGACTGAGATATGTGGCTCTAGGACAGGTTGGGTATATTTTTTCCCTCATATACCCAACTGGTGCAGAACCCTCCCTTCAGATCATCAAATCTTGGTCTGTTTGGGACTGATCAACTTGCTGGCCTCACCCTAACAACTTCCTGAGACCCCACTCACCACAAATGTGTGTGAGCATCCATTGGTTGTAGCTAGAGTTGGTATATAGCCGGGGACATTTGCTGAGTGGGCTCAGACCCAGCACTGGCACTGACTTTGAACCTGTATCTATGTGATGAACACCACTTGCCCCTACCTGGACTGAGAACATACATTATGTAACTTGAATACTGCCAGAGGCACTTTCCATGACTGAGCTTAGGAGGAAGTCAGCAAGCACAGGCAGGTAGAAGTGGATCTCCAGGTGTCTTGGAGTTTTTGCTGACCTCCCCACAGGGTCAGTGCTGGTAGTAACCAGTGTTGGTGTGCAGCTTGGTCTTTCCTGCACACACCAAGGCCCAGCAGAGGCAGCCACATATTGTGAATTGCTTTGTAGCTCCAAACAGGTTGCCAAAGGCCAGTCACAGGCAACATCTGATATTGGCATGTACCAGAGTTGCTCCCAAGAAACCCCAGAACCAACACATCCAGTGGCCAGCTTAAGACAACATCAGAGCAGGATCCAATTAGCTTCACAAGCAGCATATCCAAAGGGGATCTTGGCAGGCACCAGAACTTGCTAAGGCAAATTCTGCTTCTTATGGTCAGCATAGAGATCATATACTGTGGTATGGGTCAATCCTCACAGTCAGTAAGCCTGAGGGTTGACCCCACCTGTGAATGGACCAGTAGTGATCAAGACTCAATTATAACACGAGAGTCACATAACCCAGACAAGGGACATTCCTGAAGCACTCAGTTCAGGTGATCATGGAGACTGTGCCACTGGGTTCCACAAGACACCTATTTAAGGCCACACTGCCAAGACTGGGAGACATAGCAGATCTACCTAATATATATAAACAAACACAAAGAGTTAGCCAAAATGGGGAGAAAAAGAAACATGCCCCAAATGAAAAAACAAACAAAAAAAAAAAACAAAAAAAACCCAGAAGAAATCTCCAGAAAAAGAGCTAAATGAAATGGAGGTAAGCAATTCACCAGATATAGTTCAAAAAATGATTACAAGGATGCTCAAGGAACTTAGTGAGAACTTCAAAAGCATGAAAAAGGACATAGAAACAATAAAAAAGAACCAGTCAGAAATGAAGAATACACTACAAGAAATAAAGAGTAGGTTGGTTAAAGCAGAGGACTGAATCAGTGATTTGAAAGACAAAGTGGCAGAAAACATCTAACCAAAGCAGCAAAAAAGAAAACGAATTTTACAAAAGGGGGATAATTTGAGGGACCTTTGGGACAACATGAAGCAAAACAACATCCACATCGTAGGAGTACCAGAACGAGAAGAGAGGAGAAAGGGATAGAGAACCTCTTTGAAGAAATAGTGACTGAAAAGTTCCCTAACCTGTGTGAAAAAAGACACGCAAGTCCAGGAAGTGCACAGAGTCCCAAACAAGATGAACCTAAAGAAGCCCACACCAATACACATCATCAAATCACAAAGGTTAAAGACAAAGAGAGAATCTTAAAAGCAGTGAGAGAAAGACAATTAGTTACCTACAAGTAAGCTCCCATAAAACTGTCAGATGATTTCTCAACAGAAACAGTTCAGGCCAGAAGGGATTGGCATAAAATATTCAAAGTGATGAACTGCAAGGACCTACAGCCAAGACTACTTTACACAGCAAGACTATCATTTAAAATTGAAGGAAAAACACAGAGCTTTTCAGACAAGAAAAAGCTAAATGAGTTACCACCAAACCATCATTACAAGAAATGTTAAAGGGCCTGAAGTAGGAAAAAAAAAAAAAGGAAAAGGAGAAGGAAAGAGGAGGAGAAAAAAGCAACACAGTTATAAAAAATCAAAATGATGATAAATAAATACCTACCAATAATCACTTTAAATAACATGTTATTAGACAACAAAAGGGTTAACAATGAGATCAAGGAAGATATTTAAAGATATGTTGGAACAAATGAAAATGAGGACACAAAAACCCACAATCTATGGGACACAGTGAAAGCAGTCCTGAGAGGGAAATTCATAGCAGTGCAGGCCTACCTCAAGATACAAGAAAAATCTCAAATAAACAATCTAACTTTACACTTAAAGGAACTAGAAAAAGAACAACAAACAAAGCTCAGAGTAACTAGAAGGAGGGAAATAGTAAAGTTTAGAGCAGAAATAAATGAAATAGAGTCTAAAAAACAATCCAAAAAACCAATGACACCAAGAGCTGGTTCACTGAAAAGATAAACAAGGTTGACAAATCTTTAACCAGAATTATCAAGGAAAAAAGAGAGAGGACCAAAAAAATAAAATCAGAAATGACAGAGGAGAAGCAATAACTGACACCACAGATATACAAAGTCATAGATCACAGATATACCCCATCATAGATGATTGTAAGAAAATATTATGGTTGGGCACTTAAGCTGTTTCTAAATATTGGCTATTGTATAAAGCACTGCTATAAACATAGGGGTACATATATTTTTTTGTATTGGTGTGACAACTATATGCCAACAGATTGGATAATCTGTATGAAATGGATAAATTCCTAGAAGTGTACAATCTCCCAAAACTGAATCAGGAAGAATCAGAATACCTGAATAGACAGATTACAACTAGTAAAATTGAAGCAGTAATCAAAAATTCCCAACAAGCAAAATTCTTGGACTAGATGGCTTCACAGGTGAATTTTACCAAACTTTCAAAGATGATCTAACACCTATTCTTATCAAACTATTCTAAAGAATTCAAGAGGAGGGAAGACTCCCAAGCTCATTTTATGAGGCCAGCATTATCCTAATTCCAAAACCAGATAAAAAACACTACAAAGAAAGACAACTATAGGCCAATATTACTGATGAACATAGATGATGCTAAAACCCTCAACAAAGTATTAACAAACTAAACCCAGCAATACATTAAAAAAATCATACACTGTGATAAAGTGTGATTTATTCTGGGGATGGAAGTTTGGTACAATATCCTCAAATCAAATGTGATACACCACATAAACAAAATGAAAGATAAAAACCACATGATTATTATATCAATAGATGCAGAAAAAGCATTTGATAAACTCCAGCACACATTTACGATAAAAACTCTCAGTAAAGTGGGAGTAGAGAGAACATACCTCAATATAATAAAGGCCATATACTACAAACCCACAGCCAACATCATATTCAGTGGGTAAAGACAAAACCATTTTCCTTAAGATCAGGAATAAGACAGAGATTTCTACTTTTACCACTCTTATTCGACATAGTACTGGAAGTCTTAGCCACAAAAATCAGGTAAGATGAAGACATAAAAAGCATCAAACTTGGAAAGGAGGAAGTAAAACTGTCATTATGTGCAGATGACATGATACTATACATAGAGAACTCTAGAGATTCCACCAAAAAACCTAGTAGAACTGATAAATGAATTCACTAAAGTAGCAGGACACAAAATAAATATCCAGAAATCAGTTGCATTTTATACACCATTATCTAATTTCTTATGACCTGTCCAAACTTGACTCTCCTTCAAGCTCCACTTCCTTTGTAAGCAGGTCCTATCTTCTGGTCCATCTGGGCCTGTATTCTAACTTTCTCCATCTTTTGGTACTTGGACCACAGTTTTGGCTTCTAGCCATATGACACTCTAATATTTTTCTAGTGTATATCCTATCACAAACATTGCAACCAAAGGACTATATTCTACTTCTTTGGTCTTTCTTTATAGCAAGCACAAGACTATAAGGTTGTTTATAAATAATAAACTTTCTGAATTAGATCTGGAAATTACTAAAAGATACCTACAAAGAAATAAAATTAAAAATTAGTTGTGAGATGTAACTACTGTTTAAATTCAGGAAATGAATTAATCTTAAAAATTATTGCAGTTGCTGGCTTCACACATATAAGGCACTTGGAAGTTTCAACTCCATCCTAACAACAAGTAAAAAGCTGAACAGACTAAAAAATCAACAATTCTTCTTTGATCTGTAAGAGAAGAGAGAACACAGTGCAAACCACTGATCCCACGACTGGAGAGACAGGTAAATATAGGTCATTGCAGCTTACTGGAGCAGAGACTCAGGAGGAAGTGAGTGACGGTGTAGAAAAATCTGACCTAGAATTGACTTGCCAGAGGCTCAGTGGGAACTGTGCGTTAAAACTGCGAGTTATAAAGTACAAGGTGAACCAGTCATAAGGGAGACCAATAATACTGTGAAATTTATCGCTAGAAGCTTGACCAGGTTCTCACAGTAGATATCAGAGAAAAATCCCCCGGGGATTCCAGCAGGGGAGAAGAAAAGAAACTATTTTGAAATACACCAGAGCACTCTGTTCATTCTTTTGTTTTTGTTGCTGTTCATTCTTAACAAGGTCTGTCTCTTAGGTAAACTAGTTAACCGAATCCCAACCTACTAGGGTTTTATCAGAACCTAAGTGGCCTGGGAAAGGGAAATACCCATTCCACCTCACTCTAGTCATCCTGTCCCGCCTAATGGGGAACAATTAAAAAGAGAAACATTCATGAAGTTCACAGTCTAGGGGCATAGAATCACTGAAAGACTGAGACCTAATCATAGGACCACAGAATGCCTCATCTCCCCCTACAATGCACTTTCACATTATTGAAGGCCTGTTTACAGTAATTCCTTTTACCCAGTACAGCATACCCTACAGCAAAAAAAAATTATACGGCATACCAAAAGTCAAGAAAAAATCCTCATATAATTTGAAGAGATAGAGCAAGCATCAGAACTAGACATGATAGGGGTGTTGGAATTATCCAGCTGGGAATTTAAAACATCTGTGATTAACATACTAAGGGCTGTAATGGATAAAGCAGACAGCATGTAAGAACAGACAGGCAATGTAAGCAGTGAGATGGAAATCCTAAGAAAGAACCAAAAAGCAGTGCAAAAGATTAAAAATAAAAATAATAACACTGTAACAGAAATGAAGAATGCCTCTGATAGGCTTATTAGTGGATTAGGCATTGCCTGAGGAAAAAAATCTCGAAACTAGAGGATATTATTAAAGGAATATATTAAAGGAAATATTAAGGATATAAATTAAGGATATTAAAGGAAATATAAAGGATATATTAAAGGAATCTTAGAAAATCAAAAGGCAAAGAGCACAAAGACCAAAAAAGTGCAAAAACCAGAACCGACTATATAAGGACCGTGGGACCACTAAAAAGGTGTACCGTGTGTATAATGGAAATACCAGAATAATAAGAAAGAAAGGAACAGAATAAATATTTGAAACCATAATGACAGATTTTCCCTAAATTAATGTCAGACACCAAACCATACATCCAGAAAGCTCAGAGAACACCAGGCAGGATAAATGCAATACACGTATTATTTTCAAACTGCAAAAAATCAAAGATGGAGAAAAAAATCCTGAAAGAATCAAGAGGAAAAAAATAGCTTGCATTACACAGAAACAAAGGTAAGGGTTATATCCTACTTCTCAGAAACCATGCAAGCAAGAAGAGAGTAGAGTGAAATATTTAGTCTTGAGAGAAAAATACCACCAATCTAGAATTCTGTACCCTGTGAAATCATCCTTTAAAAGTGAAAGAGAAATAAAGACTTTATCAGACAAACAAAAATGGAGAAAATTTGATGCCAGTAGACTTGCCTTGCAAGAAATGTTAACATAAGTTACAAAAGAAAAATAATATATGTCAAAAACTTGAATTTATATAAATCAAAGAAGAGCATTGAAGAAGTAAGAAATTAAGGTAAAATAAAAACTTTTTAAAAAGATTTTATCCATTTATTTTTAGAGAGGGAAGGGAGGGAGATAGAGAGAGAGAAACATCAATGTGCGGTTGCTGGGGGTCATGGCCTGCAACCCATGCATGTACCCTGACTGGGAATCGAACCTGCGACACTTTGGTTCACAGCCTGCACTCAATCCACTGAGCTACACCAGCCAGGTCATAAAATAAAAACTTTTATTTTTAAAATTATTAATTGGTCTAACATAATTGTTCAAAATAATATATAGCAACATATGCATGCTTATGTATATATTTTATATATATATATGTGTGCTTATTTACATGTATATAAAAGTGAAATAAATGACAACAATGATACTAGGGATGAGAGGAAAGAATTAGAATTATTTTGTTAGAAGGCACTGACACTACCTGTGGTGTCAGATGGTGTTATTAGAAAGTGGACTTGGATAAGCTGTAAATGCATATTTTATTTTGCTGTAAGTGTATATTGCAAACTCTAGGACAACCACTAAAAAAAGTAAAGAACAAAACAAAACAGTATAACCAATGTGCTAAGAAAGGAGAGAAATGGAATCAATAAACACTCAGTTAAAATCACAAAATGCAGAAAAAGTATGGAAGACAAAAAAAAGGAACAAAAAATAAGAGCAACAAGTAGAAAACAGTAACAAACACAGTCAAATATAGTAGATATTAACCTGCCTATCATAGTTGGAGACAGGTAATTGCACACATACAAGAAAGCAGATTGACATATTAAAAATGATTACTTCTGGGTGGTTATCATGTCCACTGTACAAATGTTTCTAAATTCTAGAATGAATCTTTTGTTTGCTTTTAAAATTAGGGTAAAATATAAAAGATACTCGTTGTACAGGTAAAGTATTACTGCCTTACATTAGCTTCCTAGGGATCCCATAACAAATTGGTGGCTTAAAACAACAGCAACTTATACTCTCGCAGTTCTGGAGGCCAAAGTTCAAAAGTCAAGGTGTCAGCAGGGTCATGCTCCCTCCCAAGACTCTAGGGAAATACCCTTCTTTGCCTCCCGCAAGCATCCCTTGGCTGGTGATGGCATAACTCAAATCTCTGCCTCTGTCTTCACATGACCTTCTCTATTTTCATGCCTCTCCTCTGCAGGTCTCTTGTGAGAACACTTGTCGTTGGATTTGGGGTCCACCCAATTGATTCAGGATGATCTCATTTCAAGATCCTTCATTCCATCTGCAAAGACTTTTTTAAAGAAATGTTCACAGGTTCTTAAGTTCAGCACTTGGACACATGTCCTTTTGGAGGATGCCCATACTGCTCCATATTCTGAATTAGTCTCCTTTGACTTATAAATGCAAGTATATGAATAAAATATTTGTGTTTCACTTAGAACTCTTCCAGTTGCAACTAACGGAGAACCCAACTGAGATTGGATTAAGAAAGAAAGAAAATGGCTGGTTTATTTAACTCTTCCGCACTGAACTGCCTGCAGAGTTGAAGGTCTGAACACTCTCTGGGCCTCCCGGCTAATTCCTCCTCTCAAGGTATCCAGACAGCTCCGGCTGCACCTAGCTCATACCAGCTCAAGGGAGACAGTTGTCAAATTTTTAGGAGTTTCATGAGCCTGTTGTTAACATAATCATTTGAAAAATATTTAAGCCTATAATTATATAAATTGCATTTAAAATGAAGACAATAAATACTCAAAACTCATCTCTTCCTAGTTCTTTCATTTGCTATTAACTATGCTCTTGAGATTATTCACACCTATTGTATCTACCTCCATGATGGTGTGCTACTGTGCCTCTCTTCCCAACTCCACATTTCATGACATTATGCTTGAGCTTGAAATCAGCCATGGTGGAAGTATTTACACCATAGGAATTGGAAAGTACTATAAATCAGGGTGTTTTTTTGAGAGCAAATTTTTAAACATTCACACATCACTATTCTGGCTCCTCCAGGTCAAGTGCAAGAGGATGGTGACAGCACCCTGAAAAGTAGTGAGATCCACCCTGATTGGATATTTTTGTTACATCTCTGTCCTTGAACCAAACACCAAGGCCAAAGAGAAAGTAGTACCCTATCCTCCACCTAGGATCTGGGCTAGAGGCCCACCCAAGCCCATGTATTTGGGGGGATCCTCACTTGAAAATCAGCGCTGTCACTGGAAGAAGGGAGAATTGCCGCTGAAGAACTATAACCATCATAGCTTGTAGAGTAGTGCCTTATACTTAGTCTCACTCTCCCCTCCCCACCTCAAGATTCCTTCTTCATTCATCTTGAATAAGAGGCAAGTGGTTCTGGACCAATGAAGCTCCTGGTACATAGAGAGAGGTGGGTGGACTCTGGGCTGAGACCTCTTCCCTATGGTCTCCAATCTTCCCCTTGGGGGGAATGATGTGCTGCCCACTATCTTCCCCCACTCTGCTTTCTACTGCTTGCTCCCAGCTGAGACAAGTGAAACATGCGTTCCTGTGTTGTATAGTTTCCTGAGAAACTTTAAAAAGTTAATTTAAATTATTTCTTCCTGCCCCAGTCATGTGGAGGAGACACATAAATAATTGTGAAACAGTGTAAAATGTGCTTCTATAGAGATATTTAAGCTGTGCCAGTAGCTAGTGGGGGAGTTAGAAAAATGCAGGCAGCTTCCCAGAGAAGAGGACTTGGGAGTTGAAGCTTTATATGCACATGAGAAGTAGCCTGTGTGGCAAGAGGAGATCAAAGGGGACTTTCTATTCCAAGGGAACAATGTAAACTGTGATACCACAAGGTAACCCAGTTTTATTCACTCTTCTTCTCTTTCCCCTAAAACTCTAGACTCTATGCACCTCAGGAAAATTCCCTTGCCCTCTTGCTCTCCTTTTCATTCTGAGCTGAAAACAGAACTCACACCAAAAGCACAGTGTGCTTTACCCTTGTATGGGGGACAAAGATCACCCAGGTTTTTGAAGACTCTGGGGTGGCGGAAGTGACCCCCAGCAGCTTGGAAATCTCCAGTTGCTTCCACAACCTTCTCAAATGAAATCTATTTCTCCTCAAGCATAAGCATTCAAAGCAAATAAATGGTTACTTGGTTAGCTTTTCTCTTTGGCTTAATTACTGTATTGCCACAGAATCATTTCTTTGTTGTTGTCGTTGTTTGTTTGCTTTTTCTCGTTGTCAGAGCAGACATTTCTGCAACAGTCTTTTGAGCCTGGAGACCAAAACACCACTTACAGCTTTGCTTCTATGGGAAAAAGGGCTTTCAAGTTCCACACAGTCAAGTTACAAATAAATTATTGAGTTCAACTGCTTTTAGGCAATGAGCTTCCTGTAATGTTTTGCACACTTCAGTGCTAAAGGCTGGTGTGTGTGTGAGAGAGTGTGTGTGTGTTTAAAATTTCTAAATATGGGTGCCAGGTGTTCCATTTTCAGATTGACCAAGTGTAACATTTTTTCCCTCTTAAAGCAACAGAATCATTTCTTTGGTGAACACATATGTGTTTAAGAGAAAACGGCGAAGCAGTGACTGGGACTGCAAAAGAAAATAGCAATGCTGAAAATAGGGAGAAAAGATATGTATTTGCACAGTATAAGAAAAGAGGTTACTTTTTGTAAAACTTTATTATTACAGGGTAATGCAAAATAGTAAAATGCCTCCAAGTAAAAGGAGAGATAAGGATCAAAGCCACCTGAACGATTTTGTTACTTTGAGCCCAGTTACCCAAAGAGACCGCCAAGACATTTCTAGTCTGTTGCCAAGCAAGTTCAAACACAGAAAAATTTAAAAACCACTCAGTGAAGAGAGCCCGCAATCTGTCTCCTGATAAGTCAGTATCATCAGATAACGCACACCTCAGAAGGGGTCACCATGGGAACTAGCTTCTTTGCATCAGAAGAAGATTATCGGGCCCAATAATTAATTTCACTCTCCCACCCTAGATTCCTCCCCCTTCCTTTTCTACATCCTTGACTGATCTTCTCTATTTAGTCTTATTTCTTTCTTACTTCCTTTAACTATGGGCGATGACATAGATATAATTAATCCTCCTGAACCAAAAAAACGAATGCAACTATAATTTTTCCTTCCAAAACCATGCATTTACTGCTGTTTATTCAAGATTCAGACCTTTTGTATATACTTTAGCATAAAGTATAAGCATTGGTGTGTATTTTCTATGTGCCTGAATGGCAGGCATTTTAAAAAAAATAAAACACTGATAATGATCAAATGAAACAATTTTTAAAAACTTGTTTCCCCTTTTGAACCAAGCACAATGTTTCATAGCGACCAGGACTGGCTACATTGTTTGTGGAATCCAGTGCAAAATGATAATGTGAGGACTCTTGTTCAAAAATTGTGAAGAATTTCAAGACGGTGGTAGCAGAGCGTTCAGCCAAGTGTGGGGCTCTTCTGAGTGGGGTCCTCTGTGATTGCTCAGGTCATATGCCCACTCAGCTGGCCCTGCTGCTGGGTTTTTAAATGAGAGCACACACAATAGACACACGTGCAGCTCTCTAGGCTGGAACAGAATTAACCAGAAACTCACGCTGAAAATGTAATAATGTGATCTCACAAAAGTGAGACAGCCTGTGCTGGTTCCCCATACACTTCCTGAGAATTCACTTATTTGCAATAACTGAATCTGGAGAAAACATTGTAATTCAAAGCAGCACCTGGGCCAGCTGATGAACCGGGTGTTGGGGGTAACCTTTTGTCAAGTTCTCAGAACTTAGTGACTCAGAATGTGCTGAGCAGGGAAGGAATTTTGAAGTCACGTTCACCCTGGGGCTGCGGGCATTTGCAATAATGTACGAGGACGAGCTCTCTGTGTTGGGAACCATGATTAATCTCAGCCACCATGTAATGGATTGACAGAATGGCTGATAAAGCCAGGTTTACAGCCGAGAGAATTAGGGAGAACAGGTTTCTCGGACTCTGACAAATTAAATCACAGTCACACTTTTCTTTGCTGAGTGTCCCCCAGCTGCAACTTGAATGGGGGTTTTATTGTCTCCTAGTCCTTCTTCTGCTGGTCTCATGGACTCCCCGCCCCCCCCACCTCCCAACCAGGTCCTCATCCCTTGTCTTCCTGGACACTCTGTCTTCCCCTTCTGATAGTGGACTCTTCGTCCCATGTCCTTTGTTGCGAATGTGGCAGGATGTCAGCAGCATTCTCCTCTGTCCAGGCTTCTGCTAGCTTCAGAATGGGGAGGGGCCCTTGTCCCTGGGATGGGGAAGGGCGCCTGCTGGGATTCCACTTGTGCCTGACCCCCCAAGATTGGTTGCAGATTCTACTCCATTTTGCAAGGGCAAACCCAAGCCCCCATCATGCAATTTTTTTCTTGATTGCCCACTCCAACGCCCAGTCTAGTCCCACATGAGCATGAGGAATGCACATATGTGTCGCTCGCTGTTTCAGAGATGAGAAAACTGGGGCTGCTACAAAGAGGAGGGGCTCAGATCCAACCACTGTACTGCCCTTAGCCTTCATTCTGTACTGCCCACAAGACTCACTGTAAGGCAAATTATTAAACAGCAGGTTTTAAGATTGGGGGAGAAATGGTTATATTTACAAGATTGCAAATAAGCCCATATTTGCTCCCTCTGGTTTTCTCTGTTTTCCATCGCTCCACCAAATCACTCCCCTTCCCAAATGCCGGTTCACCTCCTTCTCCCTCAAAACCTAACCCGTGATTCTAACTTCCTAATCTTCCATTCTCTTCCTGTCACCCCCTCCTCCCACTCAGATGTTGTCAAAAAAAACAAATAAACAGGGATCAGAAAACTCAGAATACTCACCAACAAGGAGAAAGAAGCTAACCATCTCTAAAGAAGTTGGAAGGATTTCAAGAAATTTGATACATTTAAGGATCTAGAACTATGCCTAAGTTAACTGACAATGCTGTACCAACTTGTCAAAATTAAAATAATGTATGTGCTTAGAGACTTTAATAGTTTATAAAGCTTTTCTCATGTGTTAATATACTTGAACTTCACAATATAGTATAACATAGATGCTACTATTAGACCCATTTTACAGAAGAGAAAACTGAGGCACAGAGTGGTGCAGTGACTTTCCCACGATTACTCAACAGGAGAAGTGAAGTTAGGTTTTCTAACTTGGGAGCTCATGTTCTTTCCGCTCTCCCACACAGCTAATTATTGAACTGTTTTTAGGTCAATGCACATATATTTTTTTCTTTTTCCAAATGACAAGTTCTGCAGCTTGACATCCTCCTGCTCCAAATTTAGAAGTCACTGACCTTTTCTCAAAATTCCAGTAGGTTTCAAATCAGCAGAGGAAATATGCGTTTAATGAAAGGATCCATGACAACTAGGCAGCTGCATGGGGAGAAAGAAACTTGGATCCAATACCTGGCTTTGCACACAGAAATCAATTCCAAGCAGATTAAAGATTTAAAATAAAACCATTTTAAGAACTGAAAGAGAACATGGGAATTTTTTTTCCTGTTTTAGAATCTCAGAGTGGAAGAGGGCTATCTGAGTATGATGCAAAACATAGAAGTTGTAAAAGATAAAATTGATATATTGACTACATAAAAAAATCTACATTCAAAAAACACCACCACTTACTAAACCAAAAGTTAGAGGAAAATTCGAGTCAAGTGTTTGCAACCTATATGCAGAAAAAGGACTAATTTTGTAATATGTAAACAAATTCCACAGATTGACAAGAAAAATACAACACACCCAATAGAAAACTAGGCAAAAGATATAAATGGATGGTGTATAGAAACAGACATAGCCACTGAATAGATGAAAAAGATGCACGAACTTGCTCATATTCATGGAAATGCAAATGAAAGATCCACTGAAATACCTTTTTCCTAAGTCAGCTTGGCAAAGATCCCACAGTTTGTAACACACTGCCTGTTAAGAGTTTGAGGAAATGGGTCCATTTCCACCTCTCTGGTGTATAATCTGAGTGCAAATTAGCACATCCTCAATGGAGAGCAATTTGCAGATAGGAAGTAGCTATAAAAATTTGAAAGCACAGATGGAGGACTTAAGCCAATTACCTTGTTATCAAGTGTAAACAGTGGAACCTAGGCTTGGCTCCAAACTCCACCCTCTTCATTTCACAGCCCCAGAGCTGAAGGAACCATGAGGCCAGAGCAGCCTCTACCTGTGCATTAGACACACATTCAATAAGTGCAAATAACACCTTAAATATTCATGATAAACTGAAAGAAAAATGCTTATTATGTATGAGGAGACTGGCTCAGAAAGGTTAAGTTTCTTGCCCAAGGTCACACAGCTGCTAAGTGGCAAAGCCAGAGACAGCCTCTTTTTGCACAGAGCTGCTGCCTTCCATGGCTGCCTCTGCCCTGTCTATGATGGCATCCGGAACCCCAAAGCTCCATGGGAGGAGGGACCTGTGTGACACAAAGCTGACCCTCAGATCTGTGGGTTGAATGAATGAATGGTATGTTCCTGTGCTGGCCTATTTCTACACAAGGAGGGAAAAAGTACAAAGCAGAAAATAAAGGAGTAAAGGCTAAGAAGAATATTAAAATCTAATGAAATGAAGTAATTTTTTTCACAAGCAAATGCTCCAGACTTTCTCCAACAGGAACCTACCTGGCTTTACAACCCAGAGACCTTTTAAGATAGAAAACACTGACACCCCGTGGTGACACTGAGAACTCCCGTGCGTTCCTGTGCTGGACAACAGAAGCATTGGCAATGTAGCCTGGCCAGCTCACTGAATGACAGCGGGAGTTCAGGCAAATTGGCTTGTGAATGGCACCACTAACTGTCAGGATTTGACCCAAGGAGCTGGCATTTGTCATTTGCCACCAGAACCCCAGAGCATGCCAGGGCTGCTGCCCACTGCTGACCTGTGCTCCAAGTTCTTGTCCACACTGCCTTGGTCTACCTGTGCAGGTGTTTATACCAGGGTGGGCCAAAGGAGGTTACAGTTGCATGTGAAACACAGAGTTTATGTATTATTTGTTAACTATTGTATTATTTCTTTGTATTATTCTTATCGTTATTATTTTGTAAACTTGTCTTTTAGGTAACAATGGCTAGTAATTTAACCTAGTTTTGTCCACTCCTGTATAAACATAAGCACATGAAAATATATTTCTAAGTTCATGTGTCAGCATGCAAGACTACTTATTTTACTTTTAAAAAAAATTATTTATTTTTACACAGAGGGGAAGAGAGGGAGAGAAAGGGAGAGAGAAACAATGTGTGGTTGCCTCTCATGCATCCCCAGCTCTGGGGACCTGGCCCACAACCCAGGCATGTGACTGACCAGGAATTGAAATAGCAACCCTTTGGTTCAAAGGCTAGTGCTCAATCCACTGAGCACCTTTTGTGTACAGAAAAAATGTGAGTTTCATTATTTTTGTCTATTGAAAAACTGTTTTTTTTCTTCTTGCTGGAATGTGAGGGAAAATTTTAAAGTTTAGTCTCATCTGTTGATTTCAGCCCAATCCAATAATTTTAACTGTCGCATTAGGTAACTTAGTATCTTCTTGGATAATTTCAGGAAATACAGTCCCCTCAAGATAATGCCTAGATAAATGGAAGAAGTATGTGGCCATATGTCCCTGTGGCATGGGGGACCACTGTCTCACAGGGTGACAGTAAAGTGGAGTTTGTACTGAGGAGAGGGTTGATACCTTCTCACGAGGCCCTGCTTGGTGCCAGCCAGCAACTTGGAGTTGCTCAGGATATTGAGGAAAGCTCCATCAATGAAAAGTAGTGATTTCCTTTAGCAAAGCCAAATGTCCAAAGGGGAGATGGAAGGAAACTGTGTCTCCACATCTTTGTAGCTTTACATAAAGGAAGACAAAGCATAGTTAGCAATGGCAACCCTCTGCAACGAAAACAAACTAGCAGTTTGTCAACCTCTGTGGCACAGGAGGATAACTGGGGGGCGTGGAAAACACCCAGATGTCTTGCCCCCACCCTCTGAGTTTCGCATTCTATTAGCCTGCGATGGAGCCTGGTCCCTGAATTTTAAAAGCTCGGGTAGTGCTGTTGCATAGCCAGGGTTGTGAACCGAATTCGAAGTGGAGAACAAATATTGATGTAACAATGTATTCATAGAACAAGCAAACAGTGGTTTTGTTTTTTCCTTTTGTTTTTTACCCACTTTTAGGGACTGAATGTTTGTGTCCCTCCAAGCTCACAGGTTGAAGCCCTAATCCCCAGGGTGATGCTATTTGGAGGTGAGGTCTTCAGGAGGTCAGTAGTGATGAGGGTGGAGAGTAGTGCTTTTATAGGACAAGAGGGATGATCTCTTGATCTCTCTCTCTCTCTCTCTCTCTCTCTGTCAGGTGAGGCCACAGCAAGAAGGCAGCCATCTGCAAACCTGTATGAGAGCTTTCACCAGGAACCAAATTGGCTGGCCCCTTGATCTTCAACTGCCCAGCTTCCAGAACTGTGAGAAATAAATCTTTATTGTTTCAGCCACCCAGTCTATGGTATTTTTGTTGTAGCAGCCCAAACTAACTAAGTCACGGATCATGCCCCAGGAGACTCTTGACCTCTGGAATTTACTGAATTTTCCTCTCAGAGCTGCCAGCCTCCTCTTGGATTTTTCTGGAATTCACCCCTCTCGCCCCCTATGTTCTCTTTTCAAGCTGGTATTGCTCTCTGAAGCAAACTTTTTCCTTCAGCAGAAGTTCTTTCTTCTGGACCCTCTTCCGCTTTTTCTAATAGAACCCAGACTTCCTAGTAGGACGTAGGTCTATTTCCTCTGTGACTACATAACCTGTTATCTCAGAAAACTTTTGAAAGGAACCAGGCTCTTTTGCCTCACAGTAGCATGTATTTTATAGAAGTTAAATCATGTGCTTAAATACAGTCATTCCTCGTTATATTGCTGTTCACTTATTGTGGCTTCACTGTATCGCAGGTTTTTAAAAAAATATATTTCTAATCCTGTATCGTGGAGTTTTCACTACATCATGGGATTTTGCAGTATATAGGTATTGATATAATATTTATGATTTTCATTATTTTGCCTAAAAATTTAAAACAATATAAAAATATAAAAATGTTAATTCAAACATATTAAAAGAATATTAAATCAAAATAAAATACAGTATGTATTTCATCAGCGGATGAATACCACACCGTACACAATGGAAATGCGGTGCACCACTACCACTTGCGCAAGTCTGGCAACCTGAGATTGTACACGGCACACTATTGGCTGATGGAATGGAAGGCAACCAACCACAGCACTGTGTTCTGTATCCTGGGCGCTGATTGGCTCAGTGACCACAGAAGCGGTCTGTTGGCTCTCCTGCACTGTGTGCGTTCAACATCTCTCCTTGTCCGCTTCACATCGGCGGTGCCTGATCACTGCAGGTATTGTTGCTCTGCGGTGTTGTGTTTTTGTGTAATTTTTGTAAAAGTTTTAATTTATTTCAAGCCCTACGATGCCACCCAAACGTTCTGCGCTTTCTGAGGCTTCTGGCAGTGAACCCAAGTGCCAGAGGAATATGCTTACCATCAAAGAAAAGGTGGAACTTCTCAACATGTTAGAGGAAAGCAAAAGCTGCGTGCTGTAGGCCGCCATTATGGGACCAATGAATCTACTGTTCGCTACATAAGGAAAGATGAGAAGAATATTAGGTCTACTGCAACAATGACTTTTAACAAGACTGCAAAGAGGGTGGTCACTTCCTGCAGCAAGGCCATTGTGAGGATGGAGTCTGCACTGGCCCTGTGGATAAATGACTGCAGGAAGAAGAATATCTCGCTCAATACCAACATCATCTGGACGAAGGCCAAGATACTTGATAGTTTTGCCGAAAGCATGGACGTTCACAATGGTGACGAGGATGAAGACGAGGACAATGACACAGAAGCCGGATTGTCGAGTGATTCTCCCACCAGACCAACCCCATTCAGTGCCAGCAAGGGCTGGTTTGACAAATTTCCGAGACGCTTTGGACTCAAGAGCATTTCTCTGCATGGAGAAGCTGCCTCTGCAGATAAAAAAGCAGCACCGGCAACTCTCCATAACTATGTTCATCACTTGGACAAAGAGATCAGTTATGCCTATGCCTTCAGCAGAAATAGAAGTTACGGCCCAGGGCGAAGATACTGCACCACCTGATGAAGCACCTGATTCAGTGTTGCCTTCAGAAAAGCTGTAATGCTCTTCTTGGCTGTGCAGTACATTCATCTCATCATCATCATCACCTTCATCACCATCAGTACTGCACAGCTACATAATTCATGATCTTCACATTCAAGTTGTAGTATACTTCACTGGTGAGTACCCATATAGAATGTTATATGTTGTTAAAATTACATAGGTTTAAGAGTATAGAAAGTGTTTAAGAGCATATGAAGTGTTTATAAGAGTGTGGGAAAGGTTAATGAGAGGGTGGGAAAGGATTATAGGAGTATTGGAAGGGTTTATAAAGCCTTAACATATATATAAATAATAAAATAAATATAACACCACTACTTCGCAGATTTTCACCTATCATGGGGGTCTCTGAAATGTAACTCCTGCAATAGGTGAGGGATCACTGTACAATCAAACTATTTAGCAGAGTTATGCGCTAAACTAAGAGCTATACACTAAACAGCTGTCTCTAAAATTTTAAAACATCAAATATAAAATTTTCTGCTATTTTTAGAAAGTGAACAATAGCTCACCATCCTCCACAGGAGAAGACAACCATGCTGAAAGGGGTCCCTGGCCCCATCCCTGAATCATTCTCTTTGAAAACACACAGTCAAGATAAATTTATCAAAGTCATCACCCCAAGCTCTCAGTTTCCGAGGACACCCACCAATGTGCAATTGTTTCTGCTGGGCCCGGGCGGTTGAACCCCCTTTTCCTCCCAGGTGGTGATGAAAGACTTGCACTTCCTGGCAGGGAATCAGAGGGGGTGCTGGCTGCATCCCCAGCAAAGCCAGCGTTGAAGAACACGTGTGGGCCTGAGCGTTCCTCTTCTCTGCACCAGGGTGTGGCACATATAGAATCCCCTCAGGTCTCTGTGGGTGGAGGCAGGAATGGTGTGTTTCCACCTGTAAGGAGGAGCTTTCATCTATGAACAAGGACCATTCTAGTCTCTCTGGGGTACACAAAGAGCTCAAGGATGGTCTCCTTGCCTTCATGAGGGTTATGACCTAAGTGGGAAGACAAGCCATGCTCTTCTACATAAAGAGAGGTAGTTGGGGGAAGAAGACAATCACAATGTGTGTTCTGAGGGTGAGGTTCCAAAAAGCTGGCCCTGAAATGGGGATTTGCATGCTGGAAGTCTATTGGGGATGCTTTGGAATTAACATGCATGGTGGGGGGAGGGAAGGAAGTAGATGGCGGAGGGAACAGTTGATCCACAGTGAAGTCACAGGCCTCAGGCCATCCCACAGGATGCTCTGGAGCTAGAGAAGCCCTTCAGTATGGTCACTCCTTGAAACAAGATCCTTGTAACCCTTCAGAATCACAAGAAAGGGGCCAGACCTGAGGCCAGGTGGCTGCCTTTGGCAGTGAGCCATCAGCTCACCACACTCCCAGCAGGAGAGGAAACGAACGTCTCCGGCCTGAAGGGGGGCTCGCAGCAGCACACCACAGCATCTACTATCAGCAATTAGGGATCTGCTAGAGGGGAGTTTTGGTGACCTTGGCTGTGCGTATTTACAGCAGGAGAGGGACACAGGCCCATTCCTAAGGGACTAGGAGCAACTGGGAATGGGAAGCATACAGTGTGGGCAAAAGTAGGTTTATGGTTGTGATACAAATAAATAGTGCAATAAATAATAAATAACATAAGAATAAATCTATTTTGTGTCCTCACAACTGAAAACCTATTCTTGCCCACTCCTGTTTTATTATCATCAGGCTCTGTTTGCTATTCATTTCACTCTGACCTAAGACAATCTCAAACCCAAGTCAGAAATAGGACCATGGCATAAAATTTCCCCCACAAAGTCTCATAAAGAATAACTGAAAAATTCAACCAATTCTTTTCAAACCGGGAAAGGCTTGGCTTAATTCTGTACATTTTCCAATCTTGGTTATGGCCCTATTGTTTTCTAGTTCATTGCCTAAATTGCTGTGAGAGTCTCTCTGTGGAACCTCGCTTCTTTGCAATTTGCCTCCTCGATCTGTCACATTTACCCCAACCTCCATTCTTACTGAACCTAGCTTCTGCCTGGCCTTGGCTCAAATGTCACCACCTCAGTGAGGCCTCCTGATGTTTCAGTTCAAATTGCCACTTCAACCCCACTGTGTCCCCTTTATTTCTTCCCACAGCACTTGTCATCTGGCTCATTCAAGTTTATTTATTAATTGTAACTATTGTCGGTTTCCCTCTAATGGAATGTAAATTCCATGAGGGCAGGGGTTGAGTATTTTATTTACCTTGTACTCTAACTGTGTATAATAATGCCTGGAACATAGCAGCCATGCAATCAATATTTGTGAATGAACGAATAAATGGACGGGTGAATGAACCTCAGTTTAAGCCTCTGTCGGTTCTCTCCTGGCTGATGGCAGTCATATCCCAGCTGGAGCCTGGATCGCCACATCTCCAATATGTCCCCTTCTAGACTAGTTTACATGTCACTGCTAGACTGACATTCTCTGGCCTCTGTCCTGCTCAGATGCTCTCTGTGGCTTCCCCGGGCCAACGAAGGCTGCCCCTGAGTGTTCTCAGAGGCCTGGCCCCTCCCTCCTGGCCCTGGACAGGCCCCCTCCCCGGTAAGTGCCACTCCTGCCTCTCCCCTCCCCTATCTCCTCTGAATTCCTCCAGCGAGAGAGTATAAAGGAGCAAGTTAAACATCCTCCAAGGTGCTCTGAAGGGTGGTGTGGGGGTAGATAGTGAAGCACTTCCAAAAGCCTAACGTCTTTACAGACAACCATCATTGCTATTCCACCATCATCACATGATCATGCCATAAGCTTTTCAATGAAATTATATGTGTCCTGAAGGCAGGACTAAAGAATGTCACCAAATTCTCCAGTTTACCAGTAAGGAGACGGATCCAGTGAACCAGATTGCAGTAGTGTGTTGGACCCAGCTCGTGCCAGCTAGTAAAAACCAAAGGTTAAATGTTTCAGAACTTTGCAAGCCAGTTGTTAAACATTCTCATGCCCCCTGCCACCCATCTGATCCCTGTGCTTGTTTCTGGTTCATAATCCAGACAGTCAGGCAGCTCCTGCCTATCTCACAAAGGCCATCAAGTGAGAATGAAAAGGCTGGGAGAGAGGTGAAGGAGCAGTTTGTTTGGAGAGTGAGAAGGAGGAGTTCTGTTATAGGCATGCTGAACAAGATCCCTAAGGGGAACCTAATGGGTCTGGTGCTCCAGGGCAAGGAATGGGCTGGAGAAAAAGATTTAAAAATCCCTGGGAACTGGCAGTACTGGAGGGCTCCCCCACAGGTACCCAGGAGTCATCACTGACTCCAGGCCCCCAACCCATGGCCAACAGTGCAGTCATCAGGGCCTGTCTCTCTCTGCCTGGCTCTGTTGAGGTTCTTTTCAGCTGTTTCAGTCCGGTTCAGTCTCTCAGGATCCCATGCCTAGGTTATTACAACCGTCTCCTGATTTCCTCCCTTGCCTCTCTCCCTTCTCGTATTCCTCTCGATCATTGCTGCCTGATTAGTTCTCCTACAGCACCATTTCAGCACATTTTGGCTTTGCTCAAATACCTGCAACAGCTTCCAATTCTTTGCAAATAAAATTCCAACTCTCCTATTCAAACTCTGTCAAGGTAAAATACCTGTGCTTTCTCACCTCCATGCCTGACACTCACGCTTTCATCTACCATTTTGTGCACAGCTGGAGTTTAATAAATACTTTTGCCATCAAATCCCTTGTTCTTGCCATCATTTCTCACCATGGGGATGAAGGTAAAACCCCAAGTTATTGCTAAAATTGTCTTGTGTTTATTAGCATCAAAGATATGTAGCTACAGACTGCTTCTCAATGGCAAGAAGTAAATTTTCCAAGATTTTGGACATATCTACAATGGAATATTACTTGGCCATAAAATGAAATCTTACCATTAGCAACAACATGGATGGACCTATAAGGTATTATGCTAAATGAAATAAGTCAGAGGAAGACAATTACCATATGATTTCACTTATATGTTGAATCTAAAAAACAAAATAAATGAACCAGAGGGGTGGGGGCTGGGGATGCCGGGTGAAAAAGGTGAAGGGGTTATACAGTACAAATTGGTAGTTACAAAATAATCGTGGGAATGCAAAGTACAGCACAGGGAATGCAGTCGATCACATCGTAATAACTGTGTGTGGATCTGGTGGGTGGGTGCTCGACTTATCGGGGGATCACTTTGTAAATTATACTCGTACAAATGCCCAGTGTGCTGTCCACCTGAAACTAACATAATATTGTGTATCAACTGTAATTTAAAAGAATTAAAAAGAGAATAAAACAACTACCCGAAGACCAAAGAAAGAGAAAAAGAATAAAGAAAAAAAACCCTATCAGTTTTCCCAAGGAGGCAGTTCTAAGCTCCAGAAGGCACTTGCTGCCAAGAACCAGACACAGCTGCTCAGGCAGCAGAGGAAGCTGGTACTCAAAAAAAAAAAACAACAACCAAAAAACGCTAAACCAGAACTCTGCCCACATATTCAAGGATGGCAACGTTCCCAGATCTACAGCTTGAAGTGAGTAGATGATACACACAATATTTCATATAAAAGAAAACTGCCGGAAGCAGAAGTTCTCTCTCTCAAACGGACTTCTTCTAAAGCACCTAAACAGAACAACAGCGGGTCTCCCAGGGATAAAAATAATGTGTGCTGGTGGGAAGAGGCTCACGTCTCCACCGAACCAGGGAAAACCCGCACCTCTTCTGTCCTGCAAGACCACACACCTGGTGAGGTTCCCAGGCCGAACTCCCGTCTCCCAGGCTTCGTGCACCTGTAGTCATCAACACTCACTGTGTCCCACCAGAGGCTGCATGTTCTGGAAAGCCCACAAATAAAGACCAGTCATGTCGGGAATAGAGTAGGCTGCAAATAAAATGGAGCAGGTTTCTTCAGTGTTCTAACAGAACATGCATGTAGTTGTCTGGCTTGCCTAAACCTCATTGATTCTGGAAGTCTGAGCCACTCGGTGAGACTGGTGTTCCCTGGACCCCAGGTTGGGAATGCCTGCAGGGCACCCCTGCAGTCTCACGGAGATCCCGAGTCTGGTGTTGAGTGGGACTGACGCCACTTTTGGAAGAGTCTGGGGAAAGCCAAAGGCCAGTGGGAAGTAGTGTGGCAGAAACCTCCCACGTGTATGGGGACACGAGGGAGGGACAGAGACGAAGGGGGGGACAAGAAGGCTGCGTTACTGTAATAACAGTGAATACACCTGAGCACCAGCTGTGTGTCAGTATTCTTTTCAGGGCTTATTCAGGGCTCATATCCACCTTCAGACAGAAATCTTGTAACCACTCTGGAACACATGATGGTGTGGAGGCACAGAGAGGTTTGGGAACTTGCTCAAGGTCACACAGCTCGTAAATGTCTGAGTGTTGAATTCAGGTGGTCTGGCTCCTTAACAACTGCATTACACTTGCTCACATGGAAGAGACATCCAGTTGGAAACTTACAGGGTGAAGAAGGGCAGTCATGGCAGAAGATTCATATCATGGTTATCCACACAACATAAAAGTTTAATAATAACAATAGTAGTAATGTCAACTTATATTTGATTTCTAGTTTATTCTACATTTGCTGGTACGTACTGCATGAGGCACTGTGTTAGGTGCTGGGGATTCAGATGTGAAAACTGCCTATGGGACTCCTACCCCTACAGGACTTAACAGTCCCGTGCAAGGTGCACACAAGGGATTGGAATATTGCAACACGGAAGGACAGGCGCTCTTATGGGCAAGAGGAGCAGAAGATGCTGGGAACAGAGAAAGCACCATACTCAAACTTAAAATAGCCTTTTGACACATTATGAAGTACTTTGCTCTCACTGTGATGCTTGAAAGGAGAAAACTCTGTAATTCAGGGGGATCCGATCTTCTTGTCTCCAGAACCACAGCAACAACTTGGGATTCCAGGAAGGCCCCAGAATGGACTGGCTGCTGTACGCTCTGGTCCTCCCTTGGGGCTTCTCCTGTAGGAGGCGCAGGCTCTGGTCCTCCATAACCTTTGCCACAGGCTTGGTGCAGATGCAGTGACCCCCCTTGACTGGGAGTCTCTGCAACCATCAGGTGGTACTTGGCTTCATCCTGAGCATGGCAGGAACAGGAATGCCCCTCCCCGCCACAAGTCCCAGTCTGCAATTTCCAAATCCTGATGCAGTCAGGTGGGATCATGTGACTAGTTCTAGCCAATGGGCTATGACCAGCAGTAAGGTACATCATTTCTAAGACAAAGCTTTTAATTGCTGGGGCAAAATCCCCCAGTGCTCTCTTCCTCGCCGCAGTGACTGAGACAGCCTCGTAGTCCAGGTGGTTTAGACACAAACTTGTGAAGCCTCCATCAGACTGAGCCTTGAGTGAAGCAGAATTCTCTATGATAAGGAGCATGATAGAGAAATAAACTTTTGCTGTGTTAAGCCGCTGCAATTTGGGGGTTATTGACCACTAATTCTGGACCAAGAGAGTGTTCAACATTTGGTTCGAACAGCTCCAGAAAATGATGACTCAGTAAGAAAGAATGAACTTATTCCCTCCATGAGCAACAACACCAATGAAAAAGAACAGTTGACCTTTGAATAGTGTTTAGTGATTTTCCCGGCGCCTGCATGAGCAGGATTTAATCGTTGCTGAAACAACAGTGAGACTTCAGTGTACTCGGATCTGTTTTAATCATGGCTAAGGTGAGGCTAACCAGTTCTGAGGTGAGGCTGAGGGGTTTCACACCCCCCTTCTCCAAGTCATGACAGTGGCTTCAGCTCTTGTAACTGTCATCCTAGCACAGGGCACAAGATGCTCTCCGGAAGGGGCTCTCGGAGGCAGCAGAAAGGACTTAGAAGCTTCAAACAGCCTCCCCAGAGTCAGCATGAGCGAGCTATCCAGGTCAGGCAGAATTACACAGTCCCTTCCTTTGCCCCGCACAGGATCCCACACCAGTGGGGTCTTGCCTGGCAGCCAGATAAGACTTTTACATAAAATACAATAGTGTTCGTCCCTCAGCCGTGTGCCGTAATTATAAGAACACATCTTCAAGTCTATTTAGCTTACTCAGAGCAACCTTACTGCCTTTGAATCAGGGCTTTTCACGAAGGCCACATGGTGTCAACTCAAGGTTATTTTTTAAGTAATTTGTTTTCGTGGTTACGAACATAATTTATGTTTATTATAGAAAGTGTGCAAAACACAGAAGAGCACAAAGACAAAAATATAAATTATGCACAAGCCCAACAACCAGTAATAGCCATTATTATAAGATTAGCCCTGCCATATTTTCTAGTCTTTTCTGTCAAAATGGGTGTCATACAGCAACTATCAATATTTTGTAAGCTGATTTAATAGTTACTATTTTGTGAACATACACCCGCATTTTTTATATTCTCATTTGACCTGATTTTGGTGGCTGCGCTGGGTTCTATCCCATCTTCTCACCCTCCTGTCATTGGGCATTTGTGTCGCTTTAAGGGTCCGCCACATGATGCTGTGATGAAGCTCTTAGCATGTACATCTTTATGTGTCCCTGTTTCAAAAAAAAAAAGGAAGGAAGGAAGGAAGGAAAGAAAGAAAGAGAAAGAAAGAAAAAGAAAGCAAGCTGGGTCAAAAGATTTGGACACCTCATGACTTTTTCACACTGTTGACAATTTCCCTTTAGAAAGAATAGTGCAGGTGAGTCTCCGTCTCCCACACCTGACTTTAATTGGATGGTACATCAGTCAGGGTCCAGTTGGTAAAAACAAAAGCACACTCGGTGTCTCAACAAAGAGAGTTTAGCATAAAGGTTGGTTTAATAGGCATCGGCAGGCTGAAAGGAAACGAGTACACGAGATAACTCAGAGAGAGCAACTGCGGAAAGCGTGCCCCATCTCGACAGCTGCAGGCGGGAAGGGGCAGAGCTGGGACTGCTGAAACCTGCAGGATTGAAGCAGGGGCCCCCCTGGAGCTGGAGCACGGGTCTCTGAGGAGGGGCTGCTGCCTGTTGCTGCTGGCACTGTAGGAGCTCATGCCAAAATCCCTGCAGACCTGGGACTCAGACCTCTGAGACGTTCCTGGCTGGTGTTGGTGCCTCTGAAGGACATTGCAAGGCTATACCTGATTGTGCAAAAAAACTAAATAATTAATTACAAAAAAGTAAAAAACAAAAACAAAAGCTAAAGTGTGGGACCAGCTGCCGCCACCAAAGTAAGGAATCATTACTGAGAAGACCTTGACAATATCAGCAAGCAAACCAGCAGGATCAAGTCCTTCTTTCCCCAGCCTTGCAGACTTCCTCTAGTGCCCCCTACTGGCAGAGCCTGACATGGAGCCAGCTGACAAACGAGAAATGATGTTTGCACAGTCCCAGCCCCAACTTCATAGAAAGGTCGATTTGGAGCTGAGAGACAATAGCCTAATAACCAAACAGGCATTATCACATTTTAAATGGATTTAGGTAATATTTTTAATGATTCATATCAATGATTCAAAGCAAATTAAGACATTGGTTAATAAAATATTTTGGTGATTCACAGTTTTATAATACATAGAGATCTGACTTCAGATCAAACTGGGAATTCTTTAAAAAACAAAATACCAAATTACTACCAGCTGATATTAATTTAAAGTGCTTCCTATGTGCCTAGGACTCAGTGCAGCTGACAACAGAGGTGAGATCTGTACTGGCAGCCAGATGTTGGAGCCCGAGCTCTTAGTCCTGTCTCTGTACTGTCTCCATCCCCTTTACCATTCAGGTGACACACTTGTTCTTCCTCTGGCTGTACCCTGGGGATGAACACAGCAACCTCGGACTCTTGAGAGAATCTTTCATTTCTGCTGCAGGGCTGCTGGGTAGTGAAGACTGTTCTCATGTGAAGTGTTCAGCATCTCAGAGGCCTCGCAGTGAATGTCAGAACGGACTCAGGCCCTGATTTTGATCTTGAGCGAGCAACCCTAGTGTCCTGGAATCACAGAGCAGCACTAAAAGGTATTTGAATCCCTTTGTCACATTTCAATAAACTGTTGTTCAGACTATATCCGAACACTTTTCGTGACCTGTAATATCCAATGCAGCCTCTCTATATTTTCCAATAGCTCTGGTTAATAATATTTTTTTAAAAAGTCCTTACTTGCAGAGTGCTAAGACCTAGTACTCTGCAAGCTCCACCTGAAGATTTCTGACCTTGCTCTCTGGATAACGCAGCTTTGTGAGTGTGCAAAGGCAGCTGTCACATCGGTCTTCCCCTGGCGTTGTGGGGAGGAGCACACGTACTTTCAGAGGTAGCAAAAGTCTCAAACATGGCAGAGTGGATGGATGAGCAGAACTCAGATTGGTTATTGAGGAAGAACCACACAGAGGATGTTTTCTTCGTGGTTAAGAGCACGGGTTTTAAAATTAGACCAATCTGAGTTCAAGTGCTCCCTGAGACCATTCACTAGCTCTGTGACCTTAAGCAGGTTTGCTTAGCCAAGTGGGAATGTGAACACCTACCAGGTAGTGGTATTGTGAGCATCCAGTCAGCTGCAGCTTGTCTGTGCTTGCCTTTGCCACAAAGGAGATGTTCAGGAAATGAGATTGATCAAGTGTATCGATGATAGCCACTAATTTTATTTACACATAAAGTTATGAAATGTCTCAGTAATTCTCATCAAAACGTCATCTCATTTCATCTCAAAAGATCAATTTCTGAGCTAGGTGACAACCTGTCAGTCCACGGAAGAAGCTGAGGTCAATAGCATGTGGGGTCTGAAGACCTGAATTCAAGAATTCATTCTGCCCCTTGTTCTGTGATCTTGAGTAAATTGTCTGATACTTGGGTTTTTTCACTTAGAAAATGCACTCACAGAGCTAAAATGCCCACCATGAAGTTCTATGGAGCAGTTAGAAGTAACAGATTAGAACAACAGAGCAGTGTGGATGGATCTAAAAAAATAGTTTGGAGTGAAATAAGTGATTAGTAGATTGAGAAGTATAACAATGCCATTTATGTGAAATCAAAACAATCACGATGTATTGTAACACCCATGTAAATTAAAGAAGTCCAGGGTATTGCAAGGATTGTCTGTGAGAGGAAGAAAATGCAAGCAAGCTGGAAGATTTAAAGGGATGAAACATAAAGACAAGAGGGGCCTCAACCAAAAAATTAGTGAGCAAACAAGTAAATAAAATGGGAAAATGATGCTTCCCTACCTTCTTACAAGATTATTCTGAGGATCTGATGACATTATGTATAGGAAAAAAGTTACTTCAGTGTTTCTATTATGATCTCCATATTGGACAAATGAGCTGAACGGAGGCAAAAAGTCCCCATCCCTCTTCAGCAGGAAGAGCATCACCAGGTAGGGACCAGGAAGCCTTGCTCTGGCTTCAGAGAAGCTGGTGGTGAGATGACATCAGAGTTGTTATGAAGGAGGGGCAGTCTCTCCCTCACTTCTGGAGACACCACTTTTTGACACAGCCAGAAGCAGAAGCAGACTCCTTCCCATGGATTCACTGCACATGGCCCACTCGGGCCCTCGGAAGAAGAGACCCAGGCAGATGGGCACCTTGATGGCTTCCCCTCCTCATGACATCAAGTTCCAAGATTTGGTCCTCTTCATTTTGGAGAAGAAAATGGGAACCACCCGCAGAGCCTTCCTCATGGAGCTAGCTCGAAGGAAAGGATTCAGGGTTGAGAATGAGCTCAGGTAGGACACCACTGATTCCATCTGTGAGTCAGTTTTATGAACAGCTTCTCTGAAACCCAGGGAGCCTCTGTCTTCTCCCACATGGGGAAGACCCAATGCTCCCATGGGGAGAACAGGTTTGAAATCAAGAAACAAATCTGAGCCCATTTGTTATGGGAAGTAAGAGAGTGGGAACTGAATACAATTACATAGAAACTAGTTAGCATCCAAAGATAATGTAAAAAAATTGTTTTCTACTTCTATGCGTTGAGGTATCTAAGGATGAGAAACAGAAACCTAGTTGGAAAATTTAGTGCTGAGACCACTCAGTTTCATTCTTGACCAGTTTGAACAAAACGCTACTGCATTCTATCAAAAAGTTTTCAGCTACTCAGAGGCAGAAAGAATGCTTCAGTTGCTTGGCTCTTAGGCCAAACATCTGGCTGTGCTAAAGTGACAAGTGTCTGTGACAGGCTAGGATGATGCACTGTAGCTGGCTCACCATAGGCACCCCAGTGTGGCTTTGATCTTGCTCTTTCCAAAATTCAGTCTGAGTGGGACATGTAGAGAGAAGGATGCTAGCTGAAGATTCAGGGGCCATTCTGTCCCAGGGTGGTGGCTGCCATGCCAGGAGTGATGAGGTCACTCAAGAGAAGCCAGACAAGAAGGCAGTTGAAGGCACCATTCAGGCTACCTGGACTGGTTCCCTCAGAAAACCACCCACATCCCAGCAGTCAGCCTATGGCTTTTACTAACTGTTACATCAGCTCTTCACTGGTCTCAAATAGAGGGAAGAGAAAACAGAACACAATGCAGAAATGAATGGCATTACAACCTTCACCTAAATAGTTCCGAACAGACCTGTCGGGGGGCTTGCAGCGAATCAAGAATGGTGACTAGAGCAATTGGCTGGCTTTCATGGTCAAAAGAATAGACTAACAGCATTTTTTTTAGGAAAAACTATAAGAATTCTATGTGAAAATAAATTTGTATTTAAGAATAGTCTTTGATATTTAAAAATAAAACTGACAAGCCTTTCTGCTGAAGAAATGCCAGCTTCTAATTGCTCGAGAGACATATGTCAAAAGTCAGTAATCAGATATGACTATTTTCACAAGAGCCATAATTCATATGGAAAGGCAATGTCATAGAGACATTTTATTTTTCTTACCAAAGGGCCACATTCAGAAATTCCTGAGCCTCCCATGATCTTGCTCATCTGATGTCTCTTTATGTGGTCTCCTTTGCCCGCCTCTGCCTCTTCTCTTCAACCCTGTCTCTTTTGTGATGTTAAGTCCAAAATACCAGTAAGTTTCTTCTAACTGTTAAGTCTACCTAATTTCACAGACTTACATAAAATGTTGAAATTAAGAGGGGCAAGATGACACAGGCAAAGAAGCCAAAAATAAGAAGTTGGAAAAACAGAAATGAAAAAGCTTAGCAAATACAGAACTGCTTTTTCATGGTAAAGAAATTTGGGAAGGGCCGGGCAGGAAGACGAGAGCCAGATTGTCAAGGTACCACTTACACAGAAAGCTCCCTGTGGAACAGTCCATCCTTCCAGCAAGGGCTGGCTAGTTTAGTTATAGACACAGCTACCAGTACGGACGTGGTGGCTGAGACAGGTGCCTGGGGAGATGATGGGAGGCAAGTTCCTTCTTTTGGCAGCAGAGCCCTAGGGGCAGCCCTGTGCCCCAGATGCCTGCTGCCAGGGACCAAGCCCAGCTGCTCAGGCGACAGAGGAAACTGCAGCGCGGTGAGCAAACTGTTGCTGTGCGTGCGATGGGGGCAACGTTCCCAGGCTGGTGGCTCGGCAGACACATTAAATACAAATGTGTTCTATGGCACAAAAATAAACCACAGGAAGTAGGAGTCCTAGCTCTCAAACAGAATTTTTGTACTTAGATACAACAGACTTTATCGGAAAGGACAATAGAAATCATTGTAGGGGGAATCTCTAGATAAGAAATCTGGAGACCTCAAATCCTGGCTCTGACCCTTCCCAGACATGCCATGTGGGGCAAGAGCCCCCACTCTCTTCTCTGACCTTAGTTTCCAGAAAAATGGTTTTGTCTGTCTGATGTGATCACCAAATGTGATAATAGATGTAATAGATGTCAGTGTGCTTTGATAAATTAAAAGTTATGCAAATGTGAAATGTGAATGCTTTTTTGTTAATTAACTGGATCCATTGGCCGTTACAGCAGAATCCCAAGGAGAGGCTTCTTTCTCCACAATATAAACTAGGACAAATGATATAAACAAACAGAACAAAGACAGGAAGGAAACCCATCAAAATGTTTTAAGTGGTTATTTTGGGTGGAAGGAGGGAGCAGTAGGGAGGGATTATGGCTGCTTTTATTCTCTGTTTTCTAATTTCTTAAAAATGTGCATATATTTTAAAAATGAAAATAAAAACTGATTTTTAAAGAAAGGATGCTTCTCGATAGTAAAGCCTAGCTATAACTATCCTGTCTAGTACATAGGATTCAAAGAAAGAGGAACTAAAAGGAAAAAGTGTGTTCTAAAAATAGGCGGCAATCTTCATAGCTCCTAGCACATTCTTTGGTTTCCGGGAGGATTAAATTTGAGGAAAAATCTGATTCTTGCTTTACCTGGGTCTGGTTGCACAGCTAAGAAATGGCACACCTGGATGCATGGACTGCCTGGAGCCGTTTCATCCTCCAGCACATGCGTGCTGTGTCCTCACGTGCTGAAGGTGAAAGAGTTGTGGTGGGAAGGAGGGCTCTCCAGGGCAATGGGCCCCTGAGTCCCCTTTTAGTGCAGTTGCTGCGAAAACCTTGCAATCGTAAATCCCTTCTCAGCCTCTTTGAGATGGAAGTCTGCCAACCACCCAAAACTGCCTTCTCAAGGACCAGAGAGGCAGGTCTTCGAAAGGCAAACATCCAGGAGAGAACTCTAAGTCCCATGCCCTGGGGGAAGGGAAAGGCTCTAACTAGCGCCGTGCCACTAAGCAAATCCAGGCGGACTGGTCACATGGACCAGCTCCCCTTAATGCTCTTCAGTGCCTTTCCCTTAACACATCTCAGCCTTTTAAAAAAATATTTTATTGATTATACTATTACAGTTGTCCCAAGTTTTCCCTTTGCCCCCTCCACCCAGCACCTCCTCCCTCAAGCAACCCGGCATGTTGTCTGTGTCCATGGGTCATGTGTATATGTTCTGTGTCTAATCCCTCCACCTTCTTTCAGCCAGTCCCCACGGCTGCCCTCCTCTCTTCCAGCTGTCCGTCTATTCCATGATTCCATGCCTCTGATTCTATTTTGCTTATTAGTTTATGTTGTTTGTTAGATTATACTTATATGTGAGATCATATGGTATTTGTTTCACTCTGACTGGCTTATTTCACTTAGCTTAATAGTCTCCAGTTCCATCCATGTAGTCACAAAAGGTAAGCATTCCTTCTTTTTTACTACGGTGTAGTATTCCATTGTGTCAATGTACCATAGTTTTTTATCCACTGCTCTACTGATGGGCACTTGGGCTGTTTCCAGAGTTTGGCTATTGCAAATAACGCTGCTATGAACATAGGGGTGCATACATTCTCTTGAATTGATGTTTTGGGATTGATAGGACACATTCCCAGAACAGACACCAGCCTTTAAAAGCTCTCCTGCCTTGTGTTTCCTTGCAGTTGAACTTGAATCATGCTGGACCCTCTTCCCTATTGTGATAGTTATTACTAAATAAAATCTGTCCTTACAGCTTTAACTAGTGTCCAGCTTTGTTTATCTTTGGCAATGTCCCGTCACTTCCAATTTGTGGTGTTTGAAATCCAAACAGTAAAAGTCATTGTTTGCAAAATAAACTGAACACCAGATGAAAAAGCTGCTACCAGCTTCAGAAAATATGATGTTGAACTAGTCCACCTCGAGGCCCCTTCCAGGTCCCACGTCCAAACACAGCTTCACTGGTTTCTCTTTTTATTTTTTTTCTCACTTTCTCCCCCTGACCTTGAACCGTTTTCTCCCTACACCTCTCCATGTCTAAGACCTAAGAGCCCTGGACGCCCTCTTACAGGAGAGGATGTCCTCCCTGGAACATGAGATCCGTGGCCTTGCACTTGGCTTTGCTCCTCCGCTCATGCAGTCTCCCCTCCTCAGCCTCACGAGGGCCAGGGCATCATCAAGGCCATAGTACACACCTCATCCCCCCGGCCTCAGACAATTGTCTTACACACAATAGACTCCAGGAAATATTTGCTCAAAAGGATGGTTTATCTGATGAGTGTGGAATCAGCCAGGGGAACTTTTAATTTTTAATTTCTGTAATTAAAACTTTTTTCTATAATGTACCAGTATTACTTTTGTAACCAGCAACATGATAAAGACTTTATTTTTATAAATTCAGGAGCATGCAGTGTAAATTTTTAGACCTGCTCTGGTCCAAAGTACTTTGTGATTCAAAACTTATGGAATTTAAATTAGTGGAAATGTTCATAACGCCATTTAAGATGGGCCAAAAAATGAAGGCAAAACCTTCTCAGTCTTAAGTCTATCAGGGCTGGAAATAGAAATCTGCCTTTACTGCTTTGATTTTTTTCTGTTTCAGGGATTCTGAAATGATCAGTTGCTAAGGGAAATTGGCAGGGAGGGTTTTTAAACTGTAAACCACTCACCTTAACTGTAGATTACTATTTAAAATCATTGCTTACAAAATAAGTCTTACATCAGGTGGGAATTATCAGGAATGACCTTTTCGGGGAAAGAAGACAGTTTTAAAGGCAAAGATAGAAGCAGGTGAGCATCCATGAAATCTGGGGAAGTCGGACTGGGGTCAGCCTGTCTCCAAGCACAAAGGATGGCTGCCTCTTTCTTCATGGAGAATTTCTCTAATATGCTGAGAGATAGCTCTAACCAGGAAAAGAAAGACAGGGTCCAGGTATCAGAGAAAATAATTCAGAACTAAGATTTATGAGTTAGTTCCATAATTCAGAGCTTTCCAGACATCTTAAGTGCCGCATTTAGGGTTCTTATATCTTTTACTGCATGTGTTATATACTTAATGTGTTTCCTTTCATTGTTCCTAAACTGAGCTCTTAAAAATAACTTATCTTTGTCCTAAGGAATAATATACCAACTATGAGACCCATTAAAACCATGTTTTATGGGCATAAGATAAAAATGTGGGTATAAATAGACACATATGCTTTTTAAATGTTCAATTGTGTACCTGCTAAAATTACCTGATATACTTGCAGGGAAATGAATATCATGTTGGGAAACTGCTAAAATTGAGCCCAACACCCAGTGTGGGGCAGTTAAAGAAAAATCTCTCTTTACCACAGTGTTTCTCAAAGTGGAATTCTTGGGCTTTGAGTGGGTTTTAAAATATGGGTGGTCCCACGGAGAGGCAGCAGAGTCTATTTTCTCTTTCATTGCATCTGGGAGGGCTTGTGGCTGTTACAACCAATAGAGTGACACCATGTGACTTTTCAGGCTGGGCCCTAAAAGGCCCTGTGGTTTCTACTGGTCCCTGGATCCCAGAACCTCATGTGAGGAGTTTGAGTCCCACCTGAGAGAGGCCGCATACAGGTGTTCAGGTTGATGGATGCATTGAGCCCCACCTCCCAGCCATCCTCACCTAGGTGTCAGACATGCAGAGCCATCTGGAACATCAGCAAATGCACATTGATGTTTCTCTCCCTCTCTTTCTCTCTCCCTTCCCCTCTCTCTAAAAATAAAATAAAATATTTTTTAAAAAATGTGCAAAGGACCTGAACAGACCCTTCTCCAAGGAGGATGTACAGAGGGCCCAGAGACATGAAGGGATGCTCAGCATCACTAGCCATCAGAGAGATGCAGATTAAAACCACAATGAGATACCAATTCACATCAGTGAGAAGGGCCATCATAAGAAAATCAACAAACAAGTGCTGGCGAGGCTGTGGAGAAAAGGGAACCCTAGTGCACCGTTGGTGGGAATGCAGACTGGTGCAGCCACTGTGGAAAACAGTATGGAATTTCCTCAAAAATCTAAAGATGGAACTGCCTTTTGATCCAGTGATCTCACTGCTGGGATTATACCCTAAGAACCCTAAAACACTAATCCAAAAAAACCTATGCACCCCCATGTTCATGGCAATATTACTTATAATATCCAAGTGTTGGAAACAGCCTAAGTGCCCATCAGTAAATGAGTGGATAAAAAAAAACTGTAGTACATTTACACAATGGACACAGCAGAAAGAAAGAAGGAGCTCCTACCTTTCACGCCAGCATGGATGGAACTGGAGAGCATTATGCTAAGTAAAATAAGCCAGGTGGTAAAAGACAAATACCATATGATCTCACCTATAAATGGAACCTAATCAACAAAACAAACAAGCACAATAGAACCAGAGACATGGAAATAAATAACAAAATGACAGTGATGGGGGGTGCAAGGGGTATAATGGGGGAAAGAAAGGGAAGGGTCAAGTCAAGGAACATGTATAAAGGACCCATGGACAAGGACAACAGGGATAGGGGAGGACTGAATGTGGGGGGTGGGAGTGGATGGGGCAGTGGTGGGAGTGGATGGAGAGTAATGGGGGAAAAATCGGGACAACTGTAATTGAACAACAATAAAAAAAATTTTTTAAAGAAGAAAGCCTAGGTCCTGGACACATAGCCCACTTGGTTGGAGCATCATCCTGTGCTCCAAAAGATCGCTAGTTTGATCCTGGTTGTCGGTTTGATCCCCAGTTGGGGCGCATATAAGAGGCAACGTATTGGTGTTTCTCTCTCACATCAATGTTTCTCTCCCTCTCTCTCTCTCTGCAAAAATCAATGGAAACGTGTCCTTGGGTGAGAATTAAGAAGGGAGGGAGGAAGGAGAAAGGAAGGAAAGAAAGACCCCAGGCCTCTGGGGGCAAGGCAGATAGTACCTTAGCTCCAGCCCCAGGGGTTTTTTTGTCCTTGAAAATGACATTCATGTATGTTATATTTCCTAAGTAGAAATGTGATGATAGATGGTTCATGATAGAAAACACAGAAAAATACCAAAACAAACAAAACCTCACTCAGAGTCTAACCACAGTCTAGAGGAACGTTGAGAGATTGCTTGAGTCATGCACACCTGGTTTGACCCTGGCTTCATGTGGCCTCCACAAGCCTCAGCTTTCTCCTCTAAAATCACATTGCCTGCCTCCTAAGGACCTACAGTTTTATCCGCTGGCTCCCCATCCACAGGTGCAACCAATCATAGATGGAAAATAACTTCAAAAGTCCAGAAACTTGATCCCTAAACGATGCAGTATAGCAATTATTTACACAGCATTTACCTTGTGTAGTTGCTACAAGTTGCCTGAAGATGAGTGTATGGGAGGACCTGCGTAGGTTACATAAATGTGCCATTTTGTATAAGGGACTAGAGCACAGGTGGCAAACACACAGCCCAGTGGCCGAATCCAGCCCTCCACCTTGTTTTATCTGGCTAGCACCTTGTTTCTACCCAGCGGCAGTGCTGAGCTCCTTGCCCCTAGTTAAGGAGTGGTTACATTTATACAGTCCTAAAGTTACATTCAGCCGTTTGAAGGCAACTGTGAGGCCAATGTGGCCCCCCATGAAAATGAGTTTGACACCCCTGGACTAGAGCATCCAGGATCTATGGGTCCTGGAACCCATCCCCTGTGGATACGGAAGAATGTCTGTATGCATGTGCCTTGTGCGTGTGTGTAGTTGTTATCATTTTTTGTGATAGCCTGGAGTATTTCTCTTTAGCCTTTTTCTTCTGTATATGCCTGTGTGTTATACTCCCACCCTTTCCCCGACTTTTCCAGGCACACTGGATGTCTCTGTTAGAGGCAGGACTGTGTCCAGAGACACCCTAGGTGAGGAGATAGTGGTGGTGGAGCAGGGGTGGGAAGAGTGGATGGAGAGGGGCCTGAGTTTGGAAGATGACCCCCAGGGCTCTTCCGCAGCAAACCTGCCTCCTTCCCAGGTTTAGGAGGGGCCCTGAGCTCAGAGAGCCTGACAGCCTCCCTGTGGCTTCTCCATCTTGGTGTGTAACTATGGCAACTGTTCTTTCAGATTTTCTGGGACAATTCTACATGTCTTGCAGTCTTATTGTAGTTCATATGATATTGGACATAAAATACCAAAACAAATTCCATGTGGCAGAAGCAGGAACAGTGGGCTAATGGTACTATTAGGAAGTGTTACTGTATCTCTACCGCTGTTCTTTGGAGGGAAGTGGGGTTTTTAATAATTATGATACTCATCCAGATGTTGTTCCTTCTGCAAAAAGGGGCAGCTGTCTCCACAGCCATGGAGCAAGCACAAAGTCACAGAAAGGTGCTTCAACTTCGTCCAGCACACAAGCTTTGCCATGTAACATAGACCACCATGGCTGCACTAGTTAAAACAGAGAGAATCCCCTTGTGTGGGGACCCACCCTCTCCATGCCTGTGGTCAGGTCTAGTATGTGTCATTCTCCATTAGATGGGACACTCTGGACACCTTGAGGAAAGAGGGGAGCTTCTGATTCCAAAAGCCCCTTCAGCTGGTAACTATGTCTTATGTTCTGCAGTGACTCCGTCACCCACATTGTGGCAGAAAACAACTCTGGTTCGGAAGTCCTGGAGTGGCTTCAGGTACAGAATGTAAAAGCCAGCCCACAGCTAGAACTCGTCGATATCTCCTGGCTCACAGAATGTATGAGAGCAGGAAAACCCGTGGAGATGACAGGAAAACACCAGCTTGTCGTAAGTGGCATGGTTGTGGTTTCCATTGTCCTTTGCTTGATGGTTAGCGATGGCAGGGGCTACAAAATCAACACACTTGGGTTCTCTGCTCACTCCTTGTGTGACCTTGGGCAAGTCACCTCGCTTTTCTGAGCTTCAGTTTTCTGCTCTATAATATGAGATAACAGTGTCTATGTTGTCAGATGGTTTTGAGGATTGAAATAACATAGATGTAAAGCACTTAACACAAAGCCTGGCCTATATAGTAGGCACTTAATAAACAGTGGCTATTTTTATGAAGAGGCCTATACACAAATACTTCAAAATAGTGACATCTCTGTGTTCTGGCAGCCAGAGAAGTAAAGGGTTCCTACTTTTTTCCCCTACTGTGACCATTCAGAGAGAAAAAAATTCAGAAAGTTGAGATCTTAATTCAAAATCTTTCACCACTGTGCTAGAACCTTCAGAAATAAGGTTCAGACCATAACTAAGTTTATGGAAAAGGAAAACAGTATTGAATCAATGGTCTTTTTTGCAACATTTTTTTTCTGATTGGAAAAATAATACATGTTAAGTATAGCAGATTCAAATATTAGAGATTTCCTATAATATAAAACTGATCTCTCCTATAATTTTATCCTCTTTCCAGAGATAATTGCCATCAAGTTGCCTCCAATTTTTTCTTCAAACATATCTATTATTACCATTGATGGTAATTAAAAATGGATGCTTATGCATTTCTTTAGGTGAGAAAAGGCTTTTCAAGTAGCCCCAGCCCAGAGCCCCAGGAGACTCCACCACTTGCTGTAAAGATCTCTCCTTACTCGTGTCAGAGAAGAACCACTTTAAACAACTGCAACCACAGATTCACGGTAACGGGGCTTCACAACACCAGAGAAAATGCAGGGCTTTCAGCCCCTTCCTATGGATCTACAAGTTATGACATTTTCTGAAAAGCTAGGAAAGTTCTCCCCACACGCACCTCCCCCCAAAGCCAGAGCTATGTTTTTTCTTTCTGTCAAGAATGGGTCTCTTTCACTCATGGAAATGGACAAATATATTTGGATTATATTCTTTAGAGATGGTAGGTTACTGTTTGTTGAGAGCTGTCATTGTTGGCCACAATACTTGTCAAAGGCAAATAAATATTCTGAAAAATCAAATACTATAATTAGCCCAAAGCACAATAAGAGCAAATTCCATAGAATTAGCAGTAATGCATGAACAGCCTTTGCTGGGAAACCAGAAGACTGAGAGACAGCAGACCTAGATTCTCGCTTCTCTGATCTTAACTAGCTTGGGAAGTCAATTCCTCTCTCTGAGTCTCCGTTTCTCACTGTTCAATTAGAAATCAGCTAGATTACCTCTAAAGCCCCATCCAGCCCTGAAGTTCAGCAGTTGTGTTTCCCATGAGCCTAACAAGCCCACCACTGCTTGTCCTTCAGCTCAGAGTTCAGTCATCAGGTGGACAAAACATACAGTACTGTATGAAATACAAACTTCTCATCTCTAGCTTTCTAGCCCCACATGCGTGAGGAAGACCAGGAATTAGCAGCTACTGGGGCATCATAAGCACGATGCCACACAGCTGCAGCTACTTCCTCTTTGGCTAGAAGCACAAACATGCCCTACCTTAAATAACCCCAGCCTTGGGTCTGTGCCACCTGATTCCACCCGTCATTCAAAGAGCTTGTGTTAAGTGCTGACTATGTGCGTGTATGTGTGTGTTTTATGTACAAAATAAGAGATAGGGATACCCGGTGATCAAGGCAGAATCCTGGCTCCAGGCTAGTGGGAAAGTCAGCAAGCAAAGAGGAAAAGATTAGTAATGCTGAATAGTGACTAGTAGCATGCAGTGAGCATGAGATCATGCTTTAGTTAAGTCATTTCCGAATATCTTATGACAGTGAACTTGAAGTTTCCTTACAAAGCACTCTGCGGCCTGTCTTTCCAATTCAACCTCACTTGTCTAGTAAGGGAGGGGTGCAAAGGTATTGGAGACCCAATCCTGACCTTCAAGAAAAAGGTCAAGCAGCATTCCAATACTTACAGGGAGTAGGAGACATTTGCAAGTGAGCTCTGGCTCAGGGGCTAGGAAACAGGTTGTTTTATTCATCAGGTTTTATTCTTCAGGATGCCTTTGATATACTGGCTGAAAATTGTGAGTTTAGAGAAAATGAAGTCTCCTTTGTGACATATATGAGAGCAGCTTCTGTACTTAAATCTCTGCCATTCACAATCATCAGTATGAAGGATACAGAAGGAATTCCCTGCTTGGGGGACAAGGCGAAGAGTATCATAGAGGTAAGGGTGAAATGTGACTTGTCACACCTCCTGATAGGAAGATACATAGGTGGACAGGGACACAGAGTGGGAGAGAAGGGGCGGTGGGGGGGAAATAGGTATTTTTCTGTCAACTATGTAGATGTATTCATGACTTATTTTACTTTTGATAGATTAGATAGAAATAGATAGCAAGGTGATAGATTGATAGATGGTGGATCAATCGATAGATGATTGATAGGTAGATAGATAGATAGATAGATAGATAGATAGATAGATAAAGGTAATGCATATCCAATATTATGACAGCTGGAGCTATATGGAACCAGTTAAGTGGAAAAAGAACTCTCCTGCATTATTACTAATCACAGTGAAAGACCCAGGTGACCTCATATCTCGACAGCAAGGGGTGGTCTGACTTCAGACACAGGCTGGGTAAAGGGCCGCAGTTCCATCAGGGAACGTCGCCCTCCAGAATGGGGGTGGGTGTGAGAGGCTGTGAAGCCAATTCTGCATTTCCTCATGTATGTTTCAGGTAGAGAGCCAGGGGTGGGTGATTGTTTATTTAATGATGTTGAAGGATTCCCCAGCAAGGCAAGTTGGTCATCCAGGAGTATGTTTCAGTACAATCAAGTGCAAGATCACTTATTGAACAAAAATAATCCTAACTCTATCTGGAAGAGGGTGAGGTAGCTCTGAGCCAGACATCATAAGGCCTAGAAATTCGGATTGGCTTTTCACTAGGCCCAAAATTAATCCACTCAGATGAAAAGTCTTCTTTGTTTCAGCAAGTTCATGTGCATTCAAAAGAAAATTATCACAGATATCTAGACACACTTTGGTCAGTAAACGTTCTGGTGTTCTGGTTCTATAGATTTGGACCCAAATCATTCTGTACCTTTGTTCCCGAGGATTGAAAAGTGATCCTTGGAAATATAATGACCTGGGATTTTCAAGATTATAGGGAAATGTCTTGTTTTCTCCAGATAAGCTACAACAACATTGTCCACAAAATGGGTGTGCATTTTATGAAAAGTCAAGCTATTACATCTGCGAACTTCAGTGTCTTGGACTGTGACTGACCAACATCACTAATTTAAAATATTTTCCCTCTGTTTGTACAGGAAATCATTGAAGACGGAGAAAGTTCTGAAGTTAAAGCTGTGTTAAATGATGAACGATATCAGTCCTTCAAGGTAAGTGACTTTACAGATATTTATTGAAAATAGTTTTCCAGTTAATCCTATTACTTCTTGTAGGTGGTTGTATTAGTCTGCTTGGGCTGCTCTCACAAGACGCCATGGGTTGCTTACATAACAAACACTTCTTTTCTTAGTTCTGGAGGCTGGGATTCTGAGAGCAGCATGTCAGCATGGTTAAGCTCTGGTTGGGGGCTCTCTTCCTGGCTTGCAGGTGGAGTCCTTCTCAATGTGTTCTCCTCATATGACATAGAGAGAGAACAGCTCTCTGGTGTCTCTGCTAATAAGGGCACTAATCCCATCGTTTTGGCTCCATCCTCATGACCTCATCTAAAGCTAATTAATTACCTACCCAAGGCCCCATCTCTGAATACCATCATCTTAGGGGGTAGGACTTAAGCATATGAATTGGGGTAGGGGTGTATAATTCAGTCCATAGCAATGGTCTAGGATGCAGATGCCTAAATAAGTGTGGGAGCTGGAGCTTATTGCCCTGCTATGATGAGACACAAATTACCTTGCCTTCCAGGGCCTGCCATTCATGTGCACAGGCCTAGAAGGTGGCTGTGGGCAGGTGCCTGGGCTTGGAGTGCAGACAGATCGGGTTTGAATCTGGGCTCTGCCAGTTACCAGCTGTATGATGGTGGAGAATTTATACAACCTACATGCATGCCACTCTTTAGATGGTGAAGCTAAATATGCAAAGCACAAGTGAGTGTAAGGGACCCTTGGCCAAGGGGAGTGCCCGATGGGATAGCTGTTGTCACATGTTGGCAGCACAGGCCCTCCCATGAGCAGATTACAGGGAAGTCCTATGCAGATGCCAGAACCTGCCTCCTCATGTCTGTTTCATGTATCAGGAAAGGACCCCCTGAAACAAACATGTCTCTAATTACTATCAGCCACCCACCTGTCATATTCAAGAGAAACAAGGGTCAGAGATCTGTTTACACTTTTCTTATCCTTTGGCCTTGAAAAGTATCATTCATTGTCATGGTTATTTTAGAACTGAAAGCATGCCTTTCCTTCCCTTTCAGCTCTTTACTTCTGTATTTGGAGTGGGTTTGAAGACAGCTGAGAAATGGTTCAGGATGGGTTTCAGAACCCTGAGTAAAATAAGGTCAGACGAAACCCTGAAATTCACACGAATGCAGAAAGCAGGTAAATTGTGTCTCCTAAAAATCTCCCACGGTTCCCATAGGCTGGGCAGGTCCTGGTAGAGCTCTAAGTCAGTTGCATTTCAACTCTGATCTCTGTGAGCTGAATTGCTTGTTTGGCCATTTTCACGCTATGGTTAAAAGCAAACACTTTTGGAATCACACAGCCCTGGATCCAAATCCTGGCTCCAACATTCTGTAGCTATGTGTTCTTGAGTAAGTTTGTTAACGCCTTTGAGCCTAGGTTATTTCATCTGTAAAAGGGAGGGAACATTGGTACTTCAGTGGGAAATAAATCAAGTAATGCAGGCTAAGTCCTTAGCAATCTGCCTGGCACAGAGCAGATCCGCTCTTCATAGTGGTTGTTGTCGTTCCTTTATGTTCAGATGTCAGACCAGGTTGCACTGTTGATCTGGTTCTTACTGAACTGACCCTTCTACCCTCTGGGTTCTGGTTGGGTAGAAGGTGACAGTGTGGAGTCAAGGGTAGAAAGCTGACACGGAGGGTTGGCAAGTAATGAATATTTGAAGAAAGTAGAGTTGTTGCCTGACACAGTATGGATCTGGTTCAGAAACTGTAGAACCCCAGAACATAGAAGAGAAATAGTGGAAATCCAGGCACATGCTGGTCGCCCAGTCAGCCCTGTTAGTCTGAGAAGAGAAGACTGTGCTGACACAGGCACCTTGAGAGCCTGGTGGGAGCTCCTGGGGGTTGAAAGTGGCCGGACCACTTCCTTTTAGGAGGTCCTGGTAAACTTTTGTTAAATGAAGGAATGCCAATACACAGTAAAAAAAAATATTGTATATGTTTTAAATGTTTACCTTTAACATGCAATAGAAATACAATTTAATTGGGATTTGAAAGGACATCACATCCATAGTGTGAGACCTATGGCTCCTGAGTTACAGAGAATGATGAAATGATCAACATTTTGAATGATGTGAAGGTAAGGGGATCTTCTACAAAGGAGACTAGAAATAAGAGAAAATAGCCATCTTCTGTTTCAGTGATGAAATGAAACAAGCAGCAGGAGAGGAAATGAGTCAAACCTTGGTGGTTCACATCAGCACTGCTACAGACGACTCCTACTCGTCTCTCATCGAGTTGCTAACCTCTGAGGGATTGCTAAAAAGCTTTATAAGATGCCACATAGGAAATAAAAGAGTCTAAGGGGAAAAAAAGATCCAGTATTTATATTCTGAGCTGCTGAAAGTACACATTTAATAAGTGACGTACCCCAACCAGCCTTAGAGATGCCATTAAAAAGAAATTTACGTAAGTATTAAACATAAGGAATAGTTGGCTTGGAATGATAGTAAGGACTCTCAGCACACAGAAATTCTGGGTGGCAGTGTAGTGTCTGACTTAGATAAAAACCCTATCAGATGACCCTGAAGGCTCTCAGGATCTTAAGTTTCCAGTGCAGCAGCTTTGCAAGCTGGATTTTTTCCTCCCTACCCAGCTCTTCCAGCTCAATGAATGAAGCAGCCATCATTCACTTAATCAGTCAGTGATCACCAGCAGCCTGTTTAATACTCTTGTTTTATGCAGAACTCTGGGAATGCCTTTCTATTATGCTTATAGCTCAAAGCTCCTATTCATATGTATTCCTTTAGCAGCACAACAATAAATGAATTGTCAATGGGAATAGTTTAGAATACTGCAAAGGTAAGCTAACTAAGCTAATTGAGCATGCTGAAAGTGTGATCCATGGGTCCAACAGAAAACCTGATTCAGTTTTACTTATAGTTGTACTTGGTTTTAGTTCCCTGAGGCTTGAGGAGTCACATGCCACATTGGCCTTGAACAATCAAAATCTGAAATATAACAGCACACGTATAACATTACTCAGTGTATTGCTTCTCGTTATGAGTTAACCTCCCTGACTGTATATGCCAAAAAAGAAAGCGAGAAAGCCACTGAACTTGCTCTCCTGGTGTCAACAAATTATTATACTCACAGTCTCTCCGATTCCATTCCTGATATCTGCACATGTCCTTAAAGAATCTGTTGTCAGTCATGACTTTTGGCTGATGGACATCCTGAATAAGCCCAGTTTTATGGTTACCAAGTGAGCCGCAGTTTGAATGTCAGCCATGGTGATAAATTTTGTATCGATAAAAAGGCTAACAGAACATTGCTTTTTTTATTTTTTCACATGAATAAGTTATATATTTAGTTGTATTAAATTGATTTTTTATTGTGATAAGGGCATTTAATATGAGATCCACCCTCTAAAGTGATTTTTCTCCATTAGTATCATAATTTATTTACCCATTTCCTGTTTGTGCACATTTGGGTTATTTCCAGTTTTTGGTTATTATGAAAAAAATGTGCTATGAACATTCTTGTACCTGTGGAGATGTGTCCTAATTCCTCTTGTGCATAGACCTAGGAGTGAAATTGCTGGGTCAGAGCATAGATAGTTATTTACCTCTAGGGAATACTGCCCAGTAGTTTTCTGAAGTGGTCGAACCACTTGACACTCCCACTTGCACTGTCTGAGATTTTCTGTTGTTCCACATCCTCGCCTATACTTGCTATTGTCAACCTTTTCTGTTTTGTCTGTCCTGGTGGTGAGTGGTGTCATCTTATTGCAGTTTTAGTTTGCACTTCTCTGATGACCTTTTCAAGTGCTTTTGGCCAATTGCTCTTCCAAGAGGTGCCTGTTGAAGTCATTTTACCTTTTTGAAGAGGGTTGTTTAGTCTTTTAACTGTTGATTTGTAGGAGTTAGCTAATGTCCTGGACATAAGTCCTTGGCCAGATATATGAAATACAGATATCTTTTCATGGTCTGAAGATTTCTTCTTCACTTACTTAATAATGTCCTTTGATAAGCATAGGTTCTCATGTTGAATAAAATCCAAATTATCAATCTGTACATCATAGTTAGTGTTTTTTTTTATTCTGTGTTAGAGATACTTACTGACCCTCAACATCATGAAGAAATTTCCCGTTTTCCTTCAGAAGCCTTAATGAACGTGATGTGGATCATAGAATTTTGCAGTTCAGCCCATGATCCACATCACATTCCTTAACCAGTTTTTAAGTGCACAACAGAGTATTGTTAACAAAAGACAATGATATACAGCAGGTCTCTAGAAGACATTTGTCTTATGAGTGAAACTTTGGACCCACTGAGCCACAACTTCCCTGAAGCATTGTTTTTTAGATCAAACTCCCAATGCACAAAAATGTGCATATTGCAATAAAAAATGTGGCTTAAAATTGTTTTTAAATTAGAGAAAGTTTTAGGATATAAAAAACAAGAGTATCCCAGCAGCAGTGCAGTTGGGTGTTGGTCACAGCTAATAGATGTATCAGTGTAAACATCATCCTCTCTTGGTCCTGCCGACACATTTATGTGACCACCCTCATTTAGAGACATGTGATGTTTGGTTTTGAGAATTTTGTGACCACAAATGATGTTTAAACCAAATGACTTCCCAGCCTCCACCCTCCCATGATCCTGCAGGTGAGAAGTAAGGACCATTAGATTTGTTCCATGTCTTTCCAGAGGGCCAGTGGTGGGTGAGACTGCAAGGAAGGAGACTTAAGCTCATCAGAAGCAGGAACTTTGGATGCCCCCCCCATTTGAAGGGGGTCAAGAAGAATTAAGACCTACTCTCTTAGCAAATTTTAAGTATACCACACAGTCTTGTTAACTATAGTTAACACCATGCTCTCTGGTAGACCTCCAGAGCTCATCATCCTGCGTATCTGAAAGTTTGTGCCCTCTGATGAACATCTCCCTCTCTCTCTCTCTCTTTTTCTTTTTTAGAAATAAATGATAAAGATTTGTCCAAGGATCTTAGGGCTTGCAAACTGGTAACACAACAAGGCAATGCCCATAGTCTTCCAAAGAGGAAAGAAAAGCTGAGGGTTTTTTATAAGTGAGAAGTACATTCCCAAGAAGAGTCAGTCCTGCAAGGTTAGCCTGGTCTGAAATGGTGATCTTCTAGATGACTGGTGGTCTGAATACATGAACATTCTTCCCTGAGTCCTTCAGGGGGTATCAGAGAGTCATCTGAAACATTGGTATATCCAGGTGTTGGTGCAGGACTGGAAATTTCAAAAGTTTAAGTTCCCAAGCCAGTTAGAACAAGAATAGAATTATTTCCTCAGACCTCAACCTACTTGATTTTTTTTATTCCTGTTTATTCTATTACAGTTGTCCCAACTTTCTCCCTTTGCCCTCCTCCATCCACCCACACTCCTGGTCCCACAGTCCATCCCCACTCTGTTGTCCATGTCCGTGGGTCATCGATACCTGTGATGAACATTTCTCCGTTTTCCCCAACCCCCAACCCCTACACTCTACTTCTAGGAGTTAGACTTTTTCAGTTCCACATACAAGTGAGATCATGCAGCATTGTCTTTCTGTGAGACTTATTTCATTTAACATACTGTCCTCCAGTTCGTCTATGTTGTTGCAAATGACAAGATTTCCTTCTTTTAAAGGCTATATAATATTCCATTGTATGCTAATTAGCTTGATTGTGGTAATCACTTCACAATATGTATATATCAAAACATCACCCTGGAAACCTTAAATATTTGCAACTTTTATTTGTCGATTATTTCTTGGTGTAACTGAGGGGAAAAGAACTGTCTAAACAGACTTCACAGTTAAGAAATGGGCTGCCTCTGGAAATATCAGAGCCTCCCATTATTAGAAAGATCCAGGCAGAGTTTGAATGACTCCATCATGGGGATCCTAGATAAGACGGCCATGCCTGCATTGGAGAATAATTAGTCGTCCCTCAGGATCATCTCCCCTGCACCTCTCCTCTCCTCTCCTCCAACACTTCATCCCAAATCTTGGAGATCAGGTTTCCATCTCCTTTACTCCTTCGCTCCATGCCACCCTCCATGGGTCTGGGGAATAATCAGGTCATTATAACAACTCTTCATCATAATAATCCTGTCTGAGCTATCATTTATTTATGGTGGTCAGACAAAGAAGCAACAAGCCAAACCACCAAAGATGTTTTGCACCTCAGATGCAAATCTGCCCTCTCCCTGTTCTTAACTTGAACTTTTTAATTCGTCTGTCACCTTCCAACCCTGAGCCTTCCCATCCCAAAGCTTTGTGCATTGTCTTCTTTAAACAATAGAGTGCAGCTTCTTAATCAAGAGGACTAGTTCTTCATATGGGAAGTCAGATTTGAACCACTTAGTTTCTACAGAGATATGCAATATGGTCTCCTTCTTAGTTAGGAAGTTGTGAGCCTCCCAGTCAGAAAGCAAAGAGCCATTGTCACCAGGAATAATTCACCACCTAGAGAACAGAAGTAACTCATATCTGTGGAACAGGCTGGCACTGTTGTCTGTAGCCATGTTGGCCACATGTGGGGGCGGAGGGCTGGTCACTTCACACGAGATGTGTCACTCTCTCCATTGACCTGTCCGCTGGCCTCTCAGGGTTCCTCTATTATGAAGACCTCGTCAGCTGTGTCACCAGGGCGGAAGCAGAGGCGGTCGGTGTGCTGGTTAAAGAGGCTGTGTGGGCATTTCTTCCTGATGCCTTTGTCACCATGACAGGAGGGTTCCGGAGGTAAAAAATGAAGGGTGCTTTTTGCCTCCTCTGCTCTAACACCTTCAGTGGCTCCCTGTGTTCAGAAATTCAGGCTTCTGAACATGGCACATAAGGTCTTTGGCCTCTCCCTGCAGCCCCGGTTCCTATACCTCAAGTTTTACTCCAGTGACCCAATGGCCCATCATGCCCTGCACACATATAGCTGTCTGTTGCCTCAGCTGGACCCTTCTGCTTGTGCTGGCTTTCCTCAAATCATCATCTGGCTAATTTCTTCTCATCCTTTAAGATTCCATTCAGATGCCATCTCCTCCAGAAAGCCCTCCTTGACTCCCTCCTTCCCATGCTGGGGTAGGCACCCTTCCTCTGTGCTTGGACAGCTGCCAAGTAATTTGTTTGCATGCATGCTTTCCCCACTAAGTTTTTAGAGCTTCGTGTTCAGTGAGAACCAGTGCCTGGTGCCTTGCGCAAAGTAGGCCCTCAAAAACATTGGTTGGGTCAATGAATGAAAGAATGAATGAAGGAATGAACTCCCCACAGAGATGTGTGCAGTTGTTGGATACTGAAGCTTCCATTTTCAGAAGAGATTCCTTCCCCTTCACACCCTCCCCTAACTGCCCTTTTGGCTGTCTGACATGGTGCTGTAGGCTGCTCTGGCAAGCTGGGTTTGAGGTGAGAAAAAAAGTGGAAAGACAAGATCAATTTAAGAAAATGCCCTTAGTCAAGTCCTAATTTCAGGAGCCCCATCTTATGTTATGTGAATATAGTTCTTGGTTTGCTTGTCACCACACTTGTCTCTGGGCGTTGGGGGGTGTGGCGAGAGTGTGAGTGCATAGAAGAAATAATCTTCTTTATCACTTTTTACCCACATACACATGATCATATATATGTCTGTTTTTTTACTTTTACGTGTGTCCTAAATTTATTTTGCAAGGTGTGGAGTTGTGCAACCAAGGGTATTTTGCTTAAAAAAAAAAGTCAGGAGCACTTTGGGCTGCAAACCTGAAGCACAGGTGTGAAAACAAAGGTGACTGTTAAAAGTTGAGAGCTAAAAATCTAACTTATTTCTATATTATCTTGTTTTGTAATCAGGGGTAAGAAGATTGGGCATGATGTAGATTTTTTAATCACCAGCCCAGGATGCACAGAAGAAGAAGAACAACAGCTTTTACCTAAAGTGATAAACTTATGGGAAAGGAAGGTAAGAAGAAAAATCAAAAGCGGGTGTTTGGGCACTCAGGCACTATTACACTAATGCCATTGAATTTTGCACACTATCTCACAATCATAGAGTGACTAACACTTCTCAATTATTTGCAACAGCCAACACAGTGCTACGTGACATGCAATGAGACATACCCACTTTGGGTTCTAGAGTCGGTGTTATGAATATGTATCTTACTTATACACACCAGTCCTGTTACCAAAGGAGTGAGGTGGATATGTGTCTGTGTTGGACATGCAGAGGCATTCAACCCTCCTACAAAATGAAGAGCATGCTCAGTGAAGACCTGGGAGGTGTGAACAGGGTAGAGCAAGTGTTGGGGCTGGACAGGACTGCTAAGACCAGGATAAAATCAGTCTAAGAGGTGTCGCTGGCTCTTAGAACTCTATTCTGGTCAATGACCACCTTGACCTTGTGCTGAGATGGAAAAAGGAAGCCAGTGAGGGTCAGCTGGGCCCAGGGGAAGTCTCAGCCCAGGGGCTCTCATCCATTGAGGAGGCCAGAGTAGCCACAGACTATCTGTGGCTCACCGGAGGAAGCTAAGGATGACCCTGTGGCCAGAGCTACCTGTGGGCCCTGACTCCCGCCAGACTCCAGTGGGAGCTCCACTTGCCAGAGAGACTGGAAAGCCCTGTCCAGGGGCCCGGAGCAGGCCGGGGCACAGCTCCACCCCTGAGTGGTCTAGCCTCTGCTGTGGGTGGACTAAGCTCCCTGCTGTGCCAGAGAGAGAAGCCCTCAGATAAAGTAAAAACAAGAATTAGAAACACCCAACCCTGGAGCCAGGAGCACCGGAAGTGAAGACCCAACTTGGGAACCACATCCCACTTCACCTGTGAGTCCATCCCTAACCTTGTCAGTCCCTCTCAAGAGAGTGGACCCAGGTGGCCAGGGGCCCTGAGAACGAACGGAATAGACCAAGCCAGGGGAAGGCGGGAGGAGGAAGAATCAGCTGCACCTGGGCAAGCCCTGCCGCTCTGCTCAAGCAGGAGAGATGGAAGCTTTTCACGGATACAGAGCACAAGTCATGGACCCTGCGGGCCGAGGCCTGGTGCAGAGGGCGCAGCCTGGCCCTCCACCCTGGCGCTCCCGAAAGACCTTGGTTTGACCTTGGTTTATAGGTATCACTCTCATGCTGAGACCATCTCAGCACAAGACGGGGATGGGGGTGGACATGGTGACAGGGAGCTTTTTTCCCCATCGGTCTTTCCTCAGTTCAAGGCAGTCACACTGCTGGCCCCTGAGCAAAGAATGGACAGGCACCTGTGGAGACCAACACTGAGCACGTGGCACTGAGCCATTTACTGGCTCTGTGACCTGGGACGCTTTATTTACCCTTTCCAAGCTTGTCTTTCCTCATCCATAGAAGGGGGACAACAAACTTCTCCCATTTCATTAATGGGGGCACCAACTCAGAGAATTAGATAAAGCACTTAGCACAGGGCTTGATAAATGGCTAGTACCTGGTGGCTGTCATCTCAGCTCTCCTGCAGTCCCTCACTGAACTCTGCCAGGGAGCCAGGCCCTGAGCCAGGTGAGGGGATCCGGAAGAGAGCAGGCGCAGCCCCTCGCCCCCTCTCGTTGACAAGCAGGAGGGGACATCGTGGGGCAGCTCTGTCTGCACCCCGGCAGCCCCAGGCCTGCCCCCAACACCTCGGCTGTGAAATCAGCACCCAGGTTCTTCACGTTTAACCTCCACCTTGACCTCACTCCTCATTCTGCTGTTCTTACCCCAAACTGCGCTTTCCAGATGATAAAAATGGTCTCCCGCACGGGCACACAGGGGCACCTATCGCACTACGTCCCGAGTGCACGCCCAGTGTTTGGAACACCTGTGGGCATAATGGCAGCCCGGGGGTATCGGCTTGAGCCGCCCGTCAGATGAATGTAAACAGGATCCTTGTAGAAGGCCCCTCGGCCAGGGGCGGGGGACAGGGGGAAAGGAGCTGGGAAATACTGATCTTTGGGGGGCATCTCCACCCCAAAGGCTCCATCAGCCTGAATCCCACTGCCCACCAGCAGTTCAACCCAAAGCAGGCAGGGCCGAGTGTAGTTTGGGTTCACACCGGGGCCCCTGACTGTTCCCAGAGGCCACTTCCCCAGGTTGTGAAACTGCCAAGATCGACAGTAATGCCAATCATTCCAGGAAAGGATGCATCACCTTGAGAAACAGACTAGACTTGGACTAGGGGCCGCCGACTCTTACGAGAAGGGGTTGGAGGGAACTGAAACCACAGAGTGGACAGATCCTCACCCGCAAATCTGCCCCCGGCTCCAGCCTTGCCACCCTCCCTGCTCCGTGACGGAGCCTCCCTCTTTGTGAGCGGAGAGGCGGAGAGCCGAGCACATCTCTCCGGCCCCTGTCACCTACCCGGGAGCAGGCTGCTCTGTCCCCTGGTGGGGTGGGGGGGCTAGCAAGGGGCCGGAAGTGCCTCCCTCCTTGTTAGGAGTCTCTCAGTTCCTGTAGGAAAAAAAGGGACAGGCTGATGTGAAATCCAGTCCACCTGTGGGTGTTGATGGGGAAGCCGGAGCCCAAACCATCAAGGGAGTTTTCAAAACAGGAGAGAAGTTACCTAAAGAGAATAGGGCTTAGCGGGTGGGGAGGCAACAAGGAAGGCAAGACTGCAGAAAACAGAGATGCCCCGGACAGAGCTCGGGAGGCAACCTCGGGGGTCCTGTGGGTGCTGACAGCCGTGCCCTGTGCAGATGGAACCGGCTGGCTGCAGGGACAGGAGCGTGCCACTCAAGGGACGTGCCTCAGACTCCAGGCAAAACTCAAAGCGAAGCCCTGCCCAGGGGCGTCCAGCCCAAGTGTGGCTGCCGGGTGGTGATGGTGTGGACGGTTTACAAGTACTAGGGAGCCAGCTTTGTGGATTTTTTTAAAGGGGGGTGTTATGGCAAATTTGACTCCAAGGTGAGACTTTTTCATGTTGTAATGACTCATTTTTCAAATGTATAATTTAAATTTACATGAAATGCTGCTATACCATCCTAATTGTAGTAAGTTCCATTAAAACGTGTCATTGTGATTTCCCAAGCTGATCATTCGATATATCTATGGCAAGATTTGTCACTTCTTTCTGAGGCTCTTCCTGATATCGGTGCTACCCCACCCAGCCCCCCACTTTCAAATGGTGGTGTTCTTCTTAATACCTTTCCTCAGGAGGCACTGAGGAGCAGAGGTGAGGAACTCCTGGGAGTCCCCTCTTCAGAGATCAGCAAGAGGAAAAGTGTCCGCTGCTCAAAGCATGCTGTCGAATTGGAACAATGTCTCATGTGGGGGGTGCAGAAGAGATGTGCATCTCTAATAATAATGAACTGAATCAGCAATGCTCAAAGTGTGGTCCTTGGACCAGCATCATCAGCACCACCTGGGAATTTGCTAGACTCGCACATTCTCATCACCCCTCCCCACACTGAATCACTCTGGGGACAGGGCTCTGCAAACTACCATAACAAACCTCCCGAATGCGCTTGATGCTAGGATTTGAGAACATCTGAACTAAAGAATGCATGATAGGTTACACACCCCAATGACTGTGATTGAATTATTTTGAGGTTATTTGCTCTTTTAGCTGCCACTCAGATTCAGCAGTTAATCGCATGATTCCGCACCCCTCTGCCCCCCGTCTGCCCTGTGCCACAAGGAATTCGATGGGGCAGCTCCGTTGGAGGGTATCTCTCAGAAGTGGGGGGTAGATTCTCTGGCAGCTCTGACATGAAGTGGCCTTGGCTGGGCCTCTCTAACTGCCAACTCCCTCTGCTGCAGAGGGAAGGTAGTGCACCCACGCCTCGGTTCCTCTCAGAGTGTGGCCAGGTGGGCTCAAAACTCAAGGACAAAACACACCCACGTGCAGCTTGAATCTGAAAAGCTGTTGTTAAGAACATTCACTAAGAGCCTAGTCTAAAATCTCGGACCCTGTCCACTGGGGACTCTTCCTGATGTCTTTGGTTTTTTTTTCAGGGATTACTTTTATACTATGACCTTGTGGAGTCGACGTTTGAAAAGTTCAAGTTGCCTAGCAGGAAGGTGGATGCTTTAGATCATTTCCAAAAATGCTTTCTGATTCTAAAATTGCACCATCAGAGAGTAGACAGTGGCAAGTGCAGCCAGCAGGAAGGAAAGACCTGGAAGGCCATCCGCGTGGACCTGGTCATGTGCCCCTACGATCGCCGAGCCTTCGCCCTGCTGGGCTGGACCGGCTCCCGGGTAAGCTCTACCTGGATCCAAGGGACAGCAGCCCAGGGGACTGACAATGGCAGCGGGGCCCTGGGACAGGAGGGGGCAGTGCCTAGAAACCTCTAAATCGTGCATTCCACCTGCACACAGTCAAGAGAGAGAGATTAATTTAGAGCAGTTACTCTCAAAGCGTGGCCCCTTGCCCAGCAGCGTCAGCCTCACCTGGGAACAGGTTAGACGTGTAAATTCTCCACCCCAGACCTACTGAATGAGAAACTCTGCGGATAGAGCCCAGCAACACATACTTGAAAAAGTCCTCCAAGGGATTCTGATGCAGCGGAAGTGTAAGAACCACTGAAGGGGAGAAAGCAGCATGGTGGCTAAGAGCACAGGTGTGGCTAAGAGCACAGGTGTGGACATCCCGGCCCTGGTCACAAGTCCTTGCATTGCCTCTTAGCAGCTCAGTGATCTAGGACAAGTTCCCTATGGCTCTTAAGTCTTAGTTTTCCCCTCAGAAAGCGAGGGCGATGACCTCCCTGGTTCCCAGGGATTTGGTGAGATGAAGCCGGCAGCTCCTGGCTCCCGTCACTATATATTCACAGAGATGGCGCTCGTGAGCTGGGTCTCATTGGCACATGCTCCACCCTTTGGACAAAGTCCCCCACACTGTTGCCCCAAAGCAGCTGGCCCTCAGAGAAATGAGTCCTTGGTGGTTTTCATATGGAAGATGAATGACAGGACACAAGTGAATTGTCCTCGACCTTGAGTTCAATGTCAGGTGTCTTCACTTTGGGGCTGGAATTATCCCAAGCCCCCAAACCACACCTGGCTCATAATAGATGCTCAATGAATGTTTGTCAAGTAAATACCGTGGCTCTCCAAAGGAAAGCCGTCATTGCAATTGCTAACAGTCTATGGGAAAATGCTCCTAACATGCTAAAGCACAGGAGTCCAGGAATATAGCTCTCGCCACACAGACGTGGGGAGCCTAGGGCAGCCTCTCACCCACTGCCCCCATTTTCTGCTCCAGACTCCCCCTCACACAGCGAGCAGCCAGTATTCTGAGTTGGGGGGACCAGAGGCATGGCCCAGGGCTGGGGAGGACACCCAGTGCTAAGCAATACCCCACTACTTTTGCAGACCAGCAACTACAGCACCCAGAATCTGCTTCACCCCGGTTTTTCCACAATGCGGGCTTCCCCTCTGCTTTCCCCTCCGGTTGGAAAGTCTCTCTTCTCACACACCCAGGCGATGGTCTAGAAAGGCAGTTCCAGCTTCAGCGAGCTTTCCTGTAATATAAACAAAACAAAACCCCAAAACCGGTTCCCCGCCACTAGAGGGCGCAAATGCCACATGCTTTCACCCAATTCTCGCACGGAAAAAAACAGTATTTCTAGATTTATGCTTCTCAGGGAAATTAACCTCGATGAGAATTTCATTGATGGTCCTCCTGTTCCAAGGCTTTCCTGTCCTCTAGCTTAGGCTTCAGGTTTTGCTCCCTGAAGCTTCAGAGCCCACCCCCGGTCTTCAGAGATGCTACTTGGGAGCAGGTGGCTCAGACCATCAACTTGACTGCATCTCCTGTGAGAGGATGTCAGAGCCAGAGGTGACCTTGCTCACTCACTTCTTCCGTGGCTCTGTTGGACCAGCCAGGATTCAGAGGGGCTTGGCGACTTGTCGAGAGATGTACAGCCAGATAGGGACAACCCAGGCTGGAATCTGGGTCTCCTACCTTCTTATCCTCTCTTGAAACAGTGATATTCCAAATTACAAACAAACAAAAACCCCAGCAATTATGTAACTAGCATTTACTCTGGACCTCACAGTGTCCATTTATTCATTCAACCAACATTTGCCCTACATCTTCTCTGTGCCAGGAGCATCTGAGGAGGAATATAGTTACAAGCAGAACCAGCTGGGTTCCTGTTTTCACAGAGCTCACATTCTAGTGCAAGCATGTGAGAAAATCACTTCAAGAATGTTTAGCAGAGTTTAATTTTATGTCGTGGAATGTTTAGTGTAGAGAGATATTTCAATTTGGGGAGTTAGATATCCCTAAACATGTAATACTGAAGACGCTGTAGACTCAATAGTAACCTATTTTATTTCTCTCTTCTCCAGCAGTTTGAGAGAGACCTCCGGCGCTATGCCACGCACGAGCGGAAGATGATTCTCGACAACCACGCTTTGTATGACAAGACCAAGGTAGAGATGTCTCCCTGACCTGGGTGGGCTCCTCTGACCCGCACCTCCAAGGCTGGCTCCCAGCACACTTTTCCTGAGCTGATGCCAGTGTCCAGTTTCGGTCTCCTTTGCCTGGAGTGTCCTGTGCCCACAGATCACGGCCCAGGGCAGCTGGGAAGGTCCTGGCGGGAGCACAGCCCCCCACCCGGCCCAGAATGCAGTGAGCTCAGGAGCACTGAGCTCAAAGATGGTGAGCTCGCAGGGTCCCCAGAACCAGCCCAGCAGCAAACATTAACTTAGTGTATCCTCGGTGTTTGCAATGAGTAACTCCAAAGAAAACCAAGGATTTCACCAGGTCACAAGCACCGTTCAAGTACTCCTTGAATGCAGTAGGCAGTAGCACCAGGAGTGGTCACTTCGGTTGGTAATGAGAGTCACTGTAAGGAGGGGAGCCACAGAGCTGCCCTGAGGTGGCACTGAGCTGTCAGCAAGGCTCACTCACCAGCCATGTTACTCATTTGGCCTGCTAAGCCTTGCAGTGGTCACAGTCCAAATTCATGCTTCAGCAAAACAGTAAATTACTGTATCAGTTATGAAGAGTAAATCATTCAACTGTTAAATCCACAAGTGCCATGGTCTACTGTTCTTACAGTGGCCAAGGATACTAAACTAAGCTCTGAGGGGAAAGGAAACATAAAATAACTAAAAGTAATAGTCTTTGCCCTCTGGGAACCAATAGTCTAAATAAGGTGTATTTAGAATGAGCTGTCTCAGTTACAAATGTCAGAAACCCAACTGAAAATGGCACAGACACAAAAGAGAAATTTGGTTTATATATTGCAGCATCCAGGTAATATTGACTTCAGGTGTGGCTGCATCCAGGCACTCGGGCAGGCTTCGCTCCAGGTTGTTTTCATCCTTAGGCAGGGTTTTCCCAGGAGCCCCACCTGTCCAGCTTAGCTCCCCGAACAAAGAAGAGCCTCTTTCCGTGTAGTTCCAGCAAGAGCCCCAGCTGATGCTCACTAGCCAAACCTGGACCATGTGCCCATCCTGAACCCATTCCTGTGGCTCTGATTGGCCAGGTTTGGACTATGTGCCCCTTTGTGGAGGCAAGATCAGCCCCACCTGACCCTCAGGGACTGAGAGTGGGTGTGTCAGGGTTCCCAAAGAAAAACCAAGGTGCTCTTGTCAGAAGAGAGGGCTATGGATGCTGGCAGGATGTGGAATGGGTGCGTGGAGGCAGAGTCACATAACCCGATTTAGGAAAACTTACACATTAACGTTCAACATTATTGAGTGTCTCTTGTGTGCCCAACACTGAGGGGTGGAGGAGCAGTGGTGTTCGGTCTTAAAGAGACCATGGGGTGGGAGCCTGGTGGGGGTGAGGGCAGATGTGGAAGGCCAGGAAGAGAACCCAACACATACAAGTATCTAGATCTTGCCACTCTTCATTACCTGTAGCAGCAGTAACTTATTTTGGTGGCACTTTAGAATTAACTGGAGCTCTCAAACAGATTCATGACAATGAATCATGAAATCAGAACTCCCCTGAGATTCTGATTTCATTAGACTGGGGTATAGCTCATGCTTCAATATATTTTTTTAAAAACTTCTTCAGGTATTTCTCATGAGCAAGTGTGGTTAAGAACTACAGATCCATGGGGAAGATACCAAGTGCTTTTAGCTGAATGTGTGAAGCTGTCATCATTTTACTTTAATTTATTAAGTGCCATATTTAGGGGTGGGAAAACAAAAATTATAGAAGTCAGTTAAGATGACTTTTAATGCTCAGAAGTGGGGAGTTATGTTGTGGCAACAATCATTTTGACAAGACAGTTTTACAAGTAAAACGTTCGCTGTGTGAGCCTTGAGATGCTTAGCCGAAATATCTGAATGCACATGTTCCTTGTTATGATTTCAGAGGACATTTCTCGAAGCAGAAAGTGAAGAAGAAATTTTTGCACATCTGGGATTGGATTACATTGACCCGTGGGAAAGAAATGCCTAGAAAAATCTGTCGACATGTAAGAATTTTTTCAGGGTAAACAAATACGCTTCATGTTGCAGAGGAAGATGCTTGAGGAGAGTTGGGGCGTCTGTAAGTCTTCCTGAAATGCACGATGCTCCCAGAAGTAAATAGTTTTGGAAACCTGATAAGGCACCCCCTGGTACTGGGTGATACACTCATAGGCCATTTGTATGACCGCTGCTTGGAATTCACAATGCATTTTGCCATAGAAACAGTGTTGTAATTGGTGGCTCCTTTCCAGGGAAGCTCATCAAAGCCCACTGTGCCCACAGTGTAGCTGAAATACTGGGGACTTCCAATAAAGATAGGATGACACAAGGTGGTGGAGTCTTCTTTGTTCACGCAAATGCAAAATACTTTTAAACACAAATACAGAATGACAGAATAAAGAGTTTAACATTTATCTCAAGGGAGAAGGAGGCTTCATTAGATCAGACATTCCCAGGCAGAAATCATGGAACCAGGAGGTCAGGGCTTGTTGCCTTAAATCCAGATCTTTCCTTCATCACCTCAGCCTCTCTCCGAGAGGTCTGGAATGACAATGCCCGCGATAAAGGGCCAGTCATCACATCAGTAAGAGGGCTGCCACCTGGAGGGGAGATGGACATTATAGGCTTAGAAACAAGAGAAAGCTCTGTGGGCCTTGAGGCCAGGAAGCCTTCACAGAGGAGGGGTCTCAGTAGGTATGAGATCATGGGAGGATTCGGATCCATACTGTTTTTTGCTCTAGAATGAAATTTTATCAGTTAGTGTGGTGACTAGTTAGGGGAACGCAGAAGTCCCAAATGCCACCTACTTTGAGTCAGAGCACCCTCTGGTGTCAAACAGAAGAACCTTTGGAGGCTAGTATGATAAGATCATGGCGAATCAAGGAAGAAGCCCAAGAATATTGAGCAGGGCCTTGGAGACCTTGTAGTCCATCCAACTCGTTCTACAGATGACAAACCAAGATCTAAGGAGAGGCACTGGACTGCCTAATATCGCACAGTTAATGCCAGAGCTTTTGTTGATTCAGCAGAGGATATGCACACATGTCTGTGTGACCTTGGACAACTTACCTAACCTCTCTGAGCCTCCATTTCCTCTTTTGTAAAATTAAGATGATAATGGTTTCTCGACTTACACCTGCTGGAGGATTAAATGAGGAAATGCTGTAAAGTGCTTGCTTTGGGATCTTTTGGACTGGGAAAGATCAAGGAATAAGTTAATAATGACCCTGGGAGGAGGGACATTTAAGTACACTGTCAATACTTGACTTCTAGGCTTCCTCCACTGGCGAGTACTGATCCCCTGAAGCCGAAACAGGAGGTAGTGAGGATTAGGACCAGTGTCCTGGCTGCTGGGCTCCCAGACCCGAGGCTGCCTGCACCTGGCCAGCACCAGCTGCACCCGCTGAGACCCTCTGGGCACCGGGCTGAGGGCAACAGAAGGCAAAGGCCCAGCCCCATAGCTCCGGAGCTTCTTGGAAGCCAAGGGCTACTTTATGGGGACTTTAGGTACTTCCTGACCTTTTCCTCCTAGGGACAGGTGGGAGCCACAGTGCGAGTCATTTTTATATGTTAAATGTACTTCAAATTTTTTTCTTTTATTGTTGACACTATTACTGATGTCCCCCATTTTCTCCCCTTTTCTCCCTTCCGCCAAGCCACCCCCCCAGCCTTCACCACATTGTTCTCTGTGTCCACAGGCTATGCATATTTGTTCTTCGTCCAGTCTCTTCCAGTCCCCCCTCCCCCCTTCTGAGATCTGTCCGTCTGTCCCATGTATCCATGCCTCTGGTTTTATTTTGTCAGCTTATTTTGTTCATTAGAGCCCATATATGAGTGAGAGCATATGATCATTTTATTTTTTACCAGTCAAGTCACATCACCATAGGTATTTCAAACTCTCCCCTCCAGCACATATATCAACCCCATAACAGCACAGAAACACTCCCCAGCTATTGATTAAACTCATTATTCTTAACCCTTCATTTCCTGCAAACTTAAATCATCCTCACAGTAATTTGCTTTACAATCTCCAGAACCAATAAAATCGCCTTTGCAGAGCCTTATTTTCCCTACATGTAAAGCGGGAGTAGTAACACCTACACCCGAGAGAGAGCCTATTTTAAGTCTTTGAGCCTAGAGGGAAAACGCCTCAGTGAGAGCTTTCCTAGTAGTGTTTCCTTGAGTGGATAGGAGGTTCCCTGTTCATTTGGGTGGAGAGACATCTCCAGAAAGCCTAGTGGCCTTTAGCTTTGTTATGATGTCCCCCATGCCGTCATAGGACCTAGCAGACCATCAGACATACGAGGGCAGCCATGCGTATTTGTTACACTGACTCATGCGCTAACTGATGAAGCTCCCTAGCGTGGTGGGAGTACAAAGACCGTCTGAGTGGTCCATGCTTCAGAAGTTATTCATTAATGGTTTTCCATCTTTCATTGACATTACAATGTTATGTGATGGATGCCACAAGGACAGCTACACGAAACTATTGCAGAGTGCAAGAGAAATAAACCTCTCTCTCCACCTGCAAAGCCTCTTGGGATACAGACCTCAGAGGATACAGAAATCTGAGCAGGGAGGTGGAAGGGGAGGACTTACTTTGTGGGCTTTGGAAAAATAAAGGCAGGACGTTTGAGTTGGGGAGATGTAACCTTACAAGCCAATCTCCAAACCAGATGACACATAAAAAAAATGAGACCAAAACACACTGTGCAACTGGCCCTGGGTTGTTCCTGAGGTCGCGGTGGATTGGGGAGCCAGAGCTTCTGACTTCCCGTCTCAGCACTTTCCGCACAGTGTCGGCCCTCTGGGAGGGACTGAGCACCCACCATCAGCCCAACAGAGAGAACGCCAGCCTCAGGAATCCCCTGGAATGACCTCAATTCCAACCCCAGGGCCAATGCCATACCCTTTAATACGGGCAAAGAAAAACCACAGGCATGTTATAGGTCCAGAAGAACAATTGTTTTACTTCTCACTTTATTCCAAAATAAATTCTGTGCATTGTGACAGGAAAAAAAATGACAGAAATAATGAACCTTGCTAGTTTGGTAGAAACAATTTGAAATAAAGATCTTCAGCAATGGAGTGTAAGTGGAATTAAAGTAAATGGTCCGAAATGTAAGTCACACCTCATTTTATAGACAAAATGACCAAATCTGTTTGTCAAGGTGACTGGACCCAGGGGACTTGGGGTAAACCTGAATCTCCCAAGGGGCTGTGTGACTCACGGGTGGGCATGCAGCAGTGACTGGGCTTGTGGAACCTGCCCTTGGTTATCTGAAGGAGAGGGGTGTGCTTCTGAGCAACCAGGGGCCCTGCACGAGGAAGGCGTGTTCCCACCGCGTATCGAGGTGGTTTGTGGAACGGGTGGAAGGACTCAGAGACATCCAGACCCAAGTTCTCCCATCAGGAGACCCAGCCCTCTCCTGAGCAATAGCCCCGGGGGGCAGCCAGGATGCCTGGGAGCCTCCTCACAGAAGCCATCGATGGCGCAGGCCTGGCCCCAGCCGGCTGTCGCTGTCCACAGGCTCCCCTCAGATGGCAGGCACACTGCTCCTTGGACCACCCCTTTGGCCCGGAGTTCACGCGCTCAGAGTCCTCTGGATCTCTCTTCTTGACAATGAGTTTTTCCCCCACGAAAGTCCATGAACTTGGGCTTTTCTCTCTGCTCCCATGAGATGGGTATAGCCTCATTTCTGAGAATAATCTGAAGCATCTCTGCCTTCCCACCACACTGTTTACCCTGTGCACACACACACACACAGAGCCCATTGCAGAACCGCCTTTCTTGAATGTCGCCTGGTCGAATAAACGAGGGAGCAATGGGTGGTCCGACCGTGTGGGCCCCCGGGACCGGGGGCATGTGTGGCCCCAGAGGACTTCTGCTGTGAGATATCAGAAATATGGGACTGTGTCCCCTTGTACACCCCATTTAAACTTCATATGTATACCACTTGGGCCTTGGCTAACCCTCCCACAGAAGCTAGGTCTGATGTCTTTTGGGAAACAGGGTATGAGAAGACAAGACACTTGGATATCGAGCCCCTTTCCCCAAATCTCACACACGCACACACACGCAAATTCCCACTGTGGTCAGGAACAGGACCCAAGGGCTCCTTCTGGATGCACAGGGATGTCACCTGGTGCTTTGCTACTCATTAAACCACGAGATCTGAGAGTTGGGATGAACCTTGTCAGATCTGTCCCCTAAAGAGACAAATCAACGAAAAGTTTTCCAGATCTGCCCGTGAAATCTGGGTGGGTTAAGAAGCAGCTCAGCATCTGTCCCCGCTCCAAGCACAAACCCCTGGGTTTCCAGCTCTGTTCCAGCTCTGTTCCAGCTCCAGTTCTGCTGTCTGGCCGAGCTGCGTCACTCCAGGCTCAGCCTGGGTATGAGCCACCACAGTGCCCTCCCCTTCTCTCCATTTCTGCCGCAGGACGGGCAGTGTCCCGTACGGGCTGCTCGCTCTCCACTATCGTCCTCACGTACACGTGAGCTTCTTCCGCTCCCATCACATCCCTCTCACGGGTGGGTGCTCTCCTAGGATTCTTGAGGACACAAACAAGTTTTAACAAGTAAATACAGCAAAGACCTCTGTGGCTGGCCAACCTGGAGAAACAACAACCAGATTTACCCTCCCACCTGCCGCAACCAAGTTTCAGACAAACCATCTAAAACCATAGTTTTTAAGACACTGGAGGTCGGGCCAGGAAGGACAGGGATCCCTGAGAGATGGAAAGCAAGGACAGGCCCACGCCTGCCGGAGCTGGCTGCCGCGGGAGGGTGTGCAGTTCACGTGGCCCTCTTTCGCTGAATGTCAGCGTGGTGTCTGTTTTCCTGCCCTTTCACTTTCACCCTGCTGGCGTCTTCATCTCTAAAGTGAGTCTGAGCAGGCAATGCAGAGCTGTGTCTGGGCTTTATATCCAACTGAAGATCTCTGCCTTTTAACTGAGGTGTTTATATCAACCACATTTAATGGGATATTGACATGCTTGGTTTTAAATCTTGATACTTGTTTTCTATTCCATCTGTTCACATTACTTTGTAAATCGTTTTTCTCCAATATAGAGTTTAGAGGTACCTTATTTAAGATCCATGAAAATAATCTGTTGGGATTTATACTGAAATTACATTTATTACGTAGACTAATTTTAGGTCATTTGACATCTTTATGCTACTGAGTTTTCCTACCCAGGAGCATGGCATATACCGATATTCCCATTATTTGGGTCTTATTTAATATCTTTTACTAAAGTTTTATTTTTCTCCATAAAGGGATTATATGTTTTTCTTAGATTTATTCCTCAGCATTCTATATAAATTTTTATTGCCACTGCAAATGGTATTTTTAAAATTTACTTTTTCTAATTCTTATTGATTTTTAGAAATGCAAATTACTTTTGTGTACTAATTTTGCATCCAGTGAACTTATTCAAATCATTGGATAATTGTAACAATGTATCTGTAGCTAACCACATCATCTGAAAACAGTGAAAGTTTTGCTTCCTCTTTTTCAGGCTCATACTTCCTACTTCTTTTCTCATCTGACTGCACCGGCTGGGACCTAAAGTTCAGTGTTGACTAAGGGGTACTAGTGAGCGTCCTTGGTGTACTTCTGATTTTAAAGAGAATTCATTAATAATTTACCCTTAGGTATGATGTTTGATGTAATTTTTTTTCAAAAAACCTCCATTCAATTTAAGAAAGTTCCTATTCTGTTTTTAGTTTGCTAAGAGTTTTCACACCATAAATGACTGTTACATTTTTTAAGTCTTTTTTTCCTACTGAGATGGTCACACGATTTTTCTCTTTTAACTTGTCGGTAAAATAAATCATATTAAATTGATTTTCTAATATTGAATCAACCCCAAATTCCTATCCAGCCAATAAAAACACCGAGAGCCTCCTTCGTGTCTGAGCTTCCCCTGGGCATCTCCCTCCCACCCGCGCTCACACCGCTCTCCTGCGGAGGAAACGACTCTGATGCCCTGGTTCCACCAGGTCTGTGTGCTGTGCCATGATAAGGGGTGATTCCGACCAAGAGTTCTTACCTCTGCTATCTTGGGATTGTCATCAATTTCTGAAATTTCACATGGCCTCTCACTTTCCTAAGTGGGAAATAAGGAAGGGAGGGAGGGAGGGAGGGAGGGAGGGTGGGTCACAGAATTTGCCCATGACCATGATTAAAATCAGTGGTGCTCACACTTAGGTTTACAATCACATTACAACCACCAGAGAACTTTGAAAACAAAGAAAAATAAGCAGATAATAACTCTCTCCTCCCAAAACATAAATAAGAAATACCATTGTGAATTACTTCAAAATGATCCAGGGCTGGCCGGGTAGAGAAGTGGGTAGGAGTAGAGATGAAATACAATCATATGAATTGTTAGGTTAATTATGTTATTCTCTCTACTTCAGTATATGCTTAAAATTATTTATAATAAAAAGTTCTGTTTTTAAAGACCAATGCCACAACTCTATTATCCAGTGGTGCTGATTTCATTGGTTTTGGTGACCAATATTTTTGCAACCTCCTAAATGATTTTAAAATGCACAGAAGGTTGAGAAACTACTGCCCAAATAAAAATACACCACCAGCACCCACAATTCTTCTTAATGGTAACAGTTTACCACTTGTCAACACATCTTTACAGCCAAGATCTCATTTCATCCTTGCAAATGTGCCTGCCTCCTGAAATGAGAGGGTACTTGTTATGACTCCTATTAAGTTGACCTAATCAAGGCACAGAAAAGGTTAAGTCCCTTGTCCAGGGTCGTGTAAGTGATAACGTGGCAGAGCCAGGGCTGGAGCCCGGGTTTTCCATCTCCCCGGGAATGCTCGCTGCCGTGAGTGCACCAGGAACATTCAGGAACGAGGGGGTAGGGGAGGCGGAATCACACCCCAGAGCCCAGGGCGCACTCTGTGCTGACAGAGTGCAGCACAGCCCTGGGACCTCACTGGATGTGGCTCCAGGTGGCCTTTAAGCCCTGACGTGGCTCCCAGAGCAATCTGGCCTGTGGAAGGGGTGGGGTGGGCAGATTCCCATGTGGCTGAGGTGCACCCAGACGTGGAAAAGGGCACAGGGAAGCAGAGCCACACACTCTGGACACCCGCCTGCCTCAGCACCTATGTGTTCCTGCTTTTGCCAGGATTACCTCCATCCTCTCTATGGAGCTCGTGTCCTTCTGTTTATCAACTTGAGACACCTGTATAGACAGGTGTCTGCCTTGGCTACACATGTCCCTCCTCACCGCTACTCTCTGCTACCCCAAACACGTCCTTGCAGCCACATGACAAATCAGCTCTGCCTGGAGCGTGATGGCACGAGTACAAGAAATCGAGTACAAGAAATGCAGGAGCATCCACTGTCTTGTCCTTAGGAAACAGACACAAGTCCTGACACGCTTCGCCCAAAAGCCACCTCACTGAAACACCTCTTTCTGCCAGCGCGCCCAGACCCTGAGAAGCTGCTAGTCACCTCGGCAGACTCCCTGCTGCTGCTGCTGCTGCTTCTTCTTCGGTGAATCAGCGTGAACAGGAGGGCTACCAGCAGGGCTGTGGCCGCCAGCGACGGGATGCCGGCGGCGAGTCCGAGCGAGGGCCCACAGTCCTGACACAGAGAGAAGCAGAGTCAGGTTCTCCGGGAATCGAAGAAAGGGTCGATCGATGAAAACCAGAACAACACCACAACCTCAAGGACCCTGAGTGTGGTACAAAATCAAAAGGGTAATGAGATATTGTGAAAAATGTTTGCGGTCTACATGACAAATGACTCATTTTCATTCATAGGACTTAATGTACATAGTTTAAGTCAATTAGAAAAGGGATGAGATAATCCAGTAGGAAAATGGGCAACAAAAATGAACAGGACATTCCTGGGAACAGACACACAGCGTTCTCGTCAGCACTGGAAAAGCTGAGATACAACTCAAAGCAGCAACTAGATGCCATTTTTACCTATTGGTTTGGCAAAAAGTGAAAAGTTTTCCCGTACCATTTTGATATGAATATTTTAAATTTATTTACACTAAATGCATTAACCACTTAATTTTCAAAGTCCCACTTTGTGTTGATCTCAGTGGAAATAACTGCATAGGTTTTCGGATTTGCAAGTTATCTGGAAATATCAACGATAACCTGCAGAATGTGCATAAATATGGGATTCTCATATATGACATGAATACAGGAATGGACATAAATCAAAAATATATAGCTTGATGACTCCTCACATGATGAACCCACCCATACGCCAGTGTTCAGATGATACCCAGAACATCGCCAGCCCCCCCAGAAACCCCCTCATGCTCCTTTCCAGTCAGCCCGTGTGGAAGGCTGTTTTGAAATCTGTCACCATAGATTAGATTTGTCTTTTTCCAGCATCATCTAGATGCACCGAGAAAGTAAGTACAGCACATCCTCACTTAACATCCTAGCTGGGTTCTCGGAATGTGGTGAAACAAAAGGCAGAGGAACCAATTTCACCGCGGACTGACCAATGAAAACAAAAGTTAGGTTTCTGCAGCCTCTCACCAGTGTCGCCATGAAACAATGCTGAACAGAACGTCATCCCAGAACCTGAGACTGCAGCTTCTTCTGCTTAACACGTTGTGAAACTGCCTGTGACTTGCACACTCCCTCATTTCTGAGGTGAGTTGATTGTAAGAATAATAGTTGAGTCAGGTTCTGTGCTTGGTAACAGTTCACACATCAGATCTGTCTACTCCTCCAAACAAATGCACAAGGCGGGGAGAGCAGTATCATCCCTGTTTTATAAGTGACCAAACCAAGGCTCCAAAATTTAAGCAACATACTTACTGCTTCTTTCCCACCTGTAACAACTGGAGAGGATGTCTGTGTGGGGAAAAGAACATGTAGCTTAAGAAAACGAATCTGTGGAATGAATGATATATAGGTCAGTCTGTCAAAGGTGAAGCTATAACACCTAAAGTTTACCCTTTGCTAAACATCCTATTAAAAACAATGAGTGACCACTGTTGCAGGAAGTAGCATCAAAGAGCTCTGAGACTGCGAGACTGCTGTGCTGCTGCTGCTGCTGCTGGCCAGCGGCTATGCCCTGGTTGCCAGGCAACTCCTTTTAACACTTAGGTAGCAGCTAGGAATGGGTGGCTAGAGGGGAAATGAAGGCAGGGCCCTCACCATTGCAATCTAACAAAGAACTTGATACAGGAGGCTGAAACCAAAGGAGGACATGCCTCACCCATTGACCCAGGTATCCTGAGTCTGGTTTGGTAAGGCTACCAGGTGTCCCAAACCACACCTGTGAGCTATGATAGTTCACAGCACAGGGGGCAGCCCTTGGAAGTCTGTGTGCATCATCGCCACCAGCTGGGAAAAGGAAAACCTTGAGCCCTTGTGTTCATCCCAAGGCCTGGAAGGGGAGGGGGTCTACAGTGCCCAGAGAAAAAGCCCATGAAACAACTTTGGTTAACTGCCTGCCTCCTGTCTCACATGCAGAATGAACAAATGGAGCCTGGAGCAGGATAAGGGTTCGGGCTAACATGCCCCACACATGCCGACATTTGGGTAGTGACGTCGCCCAGGAAAGCTGGCTCCACCTCTCCTGTCAGTCAATATGGAACTCCCTTCCCCCCACCCCACCAACTATGTAAGTCCTCAGAACAAAGGACTCACTCTCTGCTCTTGGCTCTTTTTGCCACACAGGGGGGTGGGGGAGTGGGCCCTGGCTATTTGGCCTCCGGCCACCCTGCTCTTGCCACCCTTGCTGGTGCTCCCCCATGAGGACTTAGCACTAACAAACTGAGTGCAAGCTAATAGGCTTGCTGGTCTGTCATTCTTTACTGTGTCAGCAAGTAGGACCAGGCTGTCTCCAGTAACACCATGACTGCCAAACAGAACTTTAAATAACTGTTTCCCAGAGAGAAGAAATGAAATTCATCTACAAGGGGAGAGAATTAGGAAATTCCGGGAAGGTCTTTGTTAGTTACTTGCATGGATTTGCCATAACACCCTTTTACAAATCAAAAAGCCTTTCTCTTGCCCCAAGTCCCCATGTCTTTCCCAGCACACCTTGGGTCTACCTACCCCACTGCTGGAGGGAAAATGACACAGCCTGCTGGAAGATGGGCTCCTTAAGGATGCCTCATTGTGCTCAAACGTGCGATGAAGCACCTGCCTTTGGGGGGATCTGAGGTTGTGATCAATCCACGTTCCCGGGGTAATTCCACGTTGAATGAATGCCTTGCAGTTTGCCAATGCACACCTCCTCTTAAGGAGGGCACAGGGCGCCACCCTTCTGTGAGATAGTTCAGGTAGCAGTCCCACCTGGATCGGGGAGTCTCGGGGAGCCAAGCTCTACATTAGCATACCCCCTGCAGACCGTGCTAAGTGGGCTCCCGGCCGGGAGTGGAGTGGCCATGTCTCCAGTCACAGGCTGAGGGTCTCCTTCCTTCACCAGTGAGACAGGACTGCCAGCGCCCACCTCTGGAGTTGTAATGAGCTCCGCAGTGTAAGACTTTGTCACCCCTTTAATCCGGGCAAGGCTCTGGTCTGACCTGTTGCTTAATTAATATTCTCATCGACCTCGTGAATACTTTGGAGTCCCGGGGTTGGGGCTTTGACAATTTTTGTCACTATTTCACAAAAAATGAACTAGATCTCAGAGAAGTTATGGGATTTTGTTCAAGGTTCCACAGGTAACCATAAATCTACCCTGAACTTGGGTGTTTGAATTCCATGCCTAGGTCACTTGACCGGGGAGTTCCCACCAAAAGAGGAACGTGATAAAGGAGGCATTGACATTTGGTACTTACGTGGTTGCAGTTTTACCTGAACACAGTCTCCGCCCCACCCACCACCATATTACCTTAGTGCTGCATTTCCCCAAAGTGTTCCGTTTCTCCAGGTTGTGATAAGAGTCTAATACCATTTCAGGTAAGGTGTTCTAAGTTCAGGTTACATAAATTCACTTCAGCTGGATTTGACCCCCCTACCAAAAAGGAGCTGACTCTAAGCATTCAGGGTACTTCGTGGAACCCCAAAAATGCAGAAATGTGGCTTCTTCAGGGATTGAGAGACTGGGAATTTGTCAGGACCAAAGCCATCCCTCCTGGGGCCTCCCCATCTCTCCTGGGCACACGGCCTTTCCCCCGTGCTCCTCTCTGTCTGTCCGCTTCCTTCTTCTCTCTGCAGATGAGCCTTCCTGGCCTCGTGAGCGCCTGCCAATCATACCAGCTGATGCTCATGGAGTGCTCACTACGTGTCAGGCTGTTCACGGGCAGCTCCTGTGTCCGCTCATTTGTTCTTCATGACAGCCAGGGAAGCAGGACTACCGTGAGCCCCATTTTACAGATGAGAAGAATGAGACACAGAGAAATGAAGTAACCTGTGTGAGGTCACACAGCCCTGAGAGGCAGACGCTGAGTGGTCTGGCCCCAGTCCAAGCTCTCAACCGCTACTGCAAAACCTTAGCTCACTGTTTGTACTTGACAGTTCAGGGGCCAGCCTGCCTGTGTGGCCCTGTTCCCCACTCCCCGCAGAGGCTCCAATGAGCCAGGTGTCTACCTCTGTCCCCTTCCCAGGGCACTGCACCAAAAAGGATGGTCCTGAAGTGGGGACATGACTGTCAGGCAGCGTGACCACCTGTCCTAGTTTTCCAGAGAGGTTGCCTGGGTTGTAGCACATTCAGTGTTAAGGCCAGGGACCCAGATAAGTTGCCTTCAAGGGTGGGCCAAGCCAGGATAAGACAGAACCCAGGGTCTCTACAGAACCGCTGAGTTTAAGCAGTAAGGGGGAAAGTTCCAGCAGTAACCATATTAAAAGGTTTTGACAGTTGAGAGGGAGGGGGGAATTCATCTGCAAACAACAGGCAGAGGCTGTTAAGGCAGGGAACTCAGCAAGTCAAGGGGGTTCAGAAGGCAGGATCCCACCAGGAGAGCATGGCAGGTGCCTGGGGAGGGGGTTGAGGGACAGACCCCCAGGGCAGCCAGCAGGGGGCAGCAGGAGGCTGGCAGTGAGTGACAGGCTCTACCTTCCTGTGGCTCTCCAGAACAGTGCCCTCACATCACACAGGAGACTGCTCCTTGGCTCAGGTGTTCTCTTACCAGGTAGATTCTGTTTATTCTCTTCAAATAACGACGTGACTTATCAGAAACATTGGTGCAGCCAAATCCACTAAAAACTGGGCCAGGAAAGCACCTCGAGGAATCACAGCAGCACTGCGGCTCAGAAAACAGCCCTGGCTGCGTCCTCCCCATGCGACCCGAGAACGGAGACGGACAACCAGGTCTGGGTGGGCACTGTGAGCCACCACCCACTGAAGTCGCTTTTTCGCTTGCAGCTGAATGTCATAATCAGGAGCCATGAAGTGTTCACACTCGCTGACCCCGAAATTCCCCTTCTAGACTACACACGAAGGAAGTCATCTTCAGTGCAAACGGTATTCATCTGCACCTGCATTTATCACAACACTACCCCTAATCATGATTACACAACTCAGACAACAGTTTGCTTGCAGAAATGTCACGTGGCCGCCCTCAGTTATGGTTATAAAGGCTGATGGGAAACACTTCCATGGAATTATGTCGGGTAAGAACACAGTGGCGCGAAGACAAGGAAAGTCAGCATTTCCCCTGAGTCAGCCAGGACCAGAAGGAATGACATTTTCTGCTGATGGGAACATAGGTGAAGTTTCCTTCTTTTTTGCTATTTTCCTTTTCAAACTATACGTTTATAATTTTCAGCACTGAAAAAACTTCTCTCGGCAGCCCGCAGCTCCTCCTAAGTGCCCCTGGAGAGCGGGACTCACCGCTGTACGTGGAGCTTCCGTGGCCGTGTTCCGGGGGCCTCGGGTCGGTTCTGCACCGGCGTTTGGGGAGTGAGCAGGGACTGCTGTACTTACCGTGTTGGCTGGCAACGTGAAGTTCAGTGAAAAACTCTGCAAAGGAGAACAAAACTCTGAAGCTCCCGGGAATGGTCAGCCAGGCCCCCACCCAACGCCAATGCACCCAACGCCTCTCCACCCAATGCCACTGACGCTGGAGGGTTCTATGAGCACTCACCCATCCCTCAGTCTCAGCCCGCCCACGTCCTCTCCCAGTCTTGGCCCAAGGAGAGGGCAGACAAGCCTGAGGTCCGGGTTCTGCCCTCAGCGTCAGGGCAGTCTTGCGTCCTCTCCCCTCCCAGGTCCTCAGCCAGGGCCAGACTAAGGGGCCAGGCAGCAGGGCTATTGCCTGAGGGATCCCAATCCACAGGGACAATACACACGTTACTAGACATTCAGCAAAGTGCTGAAAATAGTTTCTTTTCCCCCTGGAATTCTTCAAAGGGAGGGAACTGTGTGAATTTAGAAATACTTGGTGCTTGCTGCTTGCGTTAGGAAGTAAGTCCCCCCGTCACTGCCCCCACCCAAGGACCTGCTCCAACAAGAACACCTGCCCCTTGCACCCCCTGCCCAGGTGAGAGAACCTGAGAAAGACAAGGCTGCCATTTTCGCTGAGTCCAAAGCACAGTTTCTGGGCTGGAGCAGAGCTGGCCAGGACGACCGAGAGAAGCTCACCCTTCTTCACCCTCCCCGACTCAGCACCCAGCCTCACCATCCCCCTCATATGGAGTCAGTATTTAAAGTTTGTGGGCTCAATGGGCACCAAATGTTTAGCCTGCTGCGTGCCCTCTCCCTGGGTCAGGCTCTGCCAAGGGCCTGCGCCGGCCCCTTCCCCCCTCCTGTCTTCATCTTCTGTCACCGTAGTTTGGGCTCGTCAATGCCACTCTTTCCAGGCTACTCGTTCCCGAGACCAAGATAGACACTGTTCTAGGACATTAGAGCAAGAGGGACATCTGGGCCACCACAGGTCAGGGTCCTCTTGCTCGAGGGACCAAACCACTGCGGTTGGTTGCTAACACCAATCAAGCCAATGGACGCTGCAAGGACGCTGGTCACCGCACTGGGCACGGCTGCCCGGAGCCTCATCTCATCCGGGAGTGCTGGGCACTGACGTCAGCAGGCCCAACACAAAGCTCCCTTTGGGGCCCAGCAGACGGGAGGGGCAGCAACACGCGGGCCATCGCACGTGCTGTTTATCAACATTTGGATGACAAAGGTTTTGGCCAGTTTCAGAGAGACACTCATGTTTTGCAGAAACACTACAGTGCTCTCACAGAGAGAAAAACATCGCATAAATCTGGGTGGAGAAGAATGTGACGCAGTGTTCTTTAGAGGCAGCTGGGTAGGGTGAGGCAACCCTGGGCTTGGAGTCACCGCATCTGGATCCGAGTCCAGACGGAGCCACCGAGTGGCTGTGTGGCCTTGGAAAAGTGACTCACACTCTCTGGTCTCCATTTCCTCACAACAGTTCTGTCCTCCCAGGTTCTGGTTTTCCATCCTCGAAGCAGGGGTATGACTAGCTTGCCCTGCCCACCTCACAGGATAAGTGCAAAGGACGTAACACCTGGGCAGCTCCATCCACACCATAAACCACTCTAGGAGTGTGAGGGGTCACATGGGGCCGTATTCTTCCTGGCCGGGCCAGCACAGAGCCAGGCACGAGGAAGCCACATGGGAGCTCTTTTTCAGACAGAAGCACATACACGGACCCGCCTTACTCAAAGTACTGGAATTTGGAACAGCACACTAATTGCTCAGATGCACTTACTGTTAGTCTAAGCACAACATAATTAATACCTGCGTGATGGCTCCTAAGGAGCATTAGGGTCTCTTAAGAAGAGGGTAGCACTGGTTATAAGGTTGCTGTTCTGAGGGGAGGAGGGATAACTATGCATTGTCACGGAGGGCGCGCTGCGTGTCCAACACCAGTGAAGGGAGGGCGGGCTCTCCTCCCCACCTCGTTGGCGAGGGGACTGAGACCAGGTCGGTTTCTGCAGGTCGCCAGCTGCTCAGTCAGTGCCAGAGGCTGGGTCAGACTGCACACCCTCCAAACTCCAAAGCCTGAATTCCACCCTTTTTAATCATCTTTTATACAGAATCTCAGAAGCCTCTTCTGTTTTCCCTCTTCACTTAGCAAACTTCATCTAAGTGAGTCACAACCAAACATGTTTGCGAGTCAATAAAAAGAGGCGGGAAGTTTCTGACTCGGAGGACGAATATCTACCCGGCTGACCAGGTGGCAGAGGCGGACTGAATACTGGGGATGAGGGCGAGGATCAGCCCCGTAGCTGCACCTGGGAAGTGAATTTAGCTGAAACATCTGCTCTGTGCCCTTACTGTGTGGGGGGTGTCACAGACCAGACCATAATATTAAAATAAAAGATGAGATGGGCAGATGGTTGGTGAGAATTTTACAAAAAATGGTTAGTATTTTGCACATAGGAAAATAATTTAAAACAATCCCCCTGACTTTATTGTACCGAGGAAAATGTTACATGAGAATGAGAGAGGTGAGCTTTAAAAGCCTGGGAATGGTTTTTGCAGGGAGAGAATGAAGGTTAGGCTGCGCCAGAGATGCTGGCCATCACTCACCATCCCGACGGCCTCCCGAGACCCTTCTCAGCAAGCTCCTTTCTCTCTGGAGTTACTGGCTTGTGTCTCGCATTTGTAGGGACATCCAGCTGGGCGAGCAAGGGTGGCAGGGCAAGAAGTGGCTCTAAGAGGGCTCTGGCCAAGCCATTTATGGTCAGGGGAGTAGCCAAGTCCTCAGCCCGTCCCTCAGGGAGATGGTCTCCTGCTCCACAGCCACTGTGTGCAGCCAGGGTCACCCACCCTCTTTGCCTTTACTTCCTGGCCTCCTCACTTGTCAGGTCCCTCCCTCCATGACACCTCCACATCAGCAAAGAACCCAGAGCTGGCCCAAGGGCTCCGAGGCTCCCGCAGCTGGGAGCTCTTTAGAAACAATGTGTGACTGAGGCTGTGGCGGCCGGGAGGCCGGCAGCGGCGCCCCCGCCGTGATGGAGTTGGCACGTCCCCAGCATCCCTGCAGAGGACGCCCGGACACAGGGTGGGGACCCACTCTGTGCCTGCGGCAGGACTGCAGCTGCCACAGGGAACACACTCCCGGCCAGAGGGCTGCCTGCTGGTGAGTTTGGCCTCACCCCTTTCCGCTCTCATACTCTGATGGGGACCCTGCTGGAGCTGAGGAGGCTGTTGACATGGGCGGCTTTTTATTTCATATGAGCTCTCTGCTAGGAGTCTGCTTCTTTAAAACAGTGAGGGAGTCGGAGTCATGTGCCAACAAAACAACGAAGTTAGGACCAATAAATTTGATCATTTAAATGAGTGCATTTCTTCATCTAGTTAACAAATCTTTTTGATTCCTTCTACTATTCTGGGCACTGCTCTCAGAAATGGTGACGAAGAAAAGTGAGGTCCCAACTTGTAGGGACTGTAGGTCCCAGCGAGGACAGACGGACAGCAGTCACTGTGGAGGAGCCAACAGCCTGGAAGGGAGGAGTGAGCAGTGACCCGGAAGCAGTTGCTTTTGACGTTTTGAGAGATTGACTTTTAAGCTGCGTGTGAACGGATGAGAAGAGAGCCCTAGGCAGAGGCAAAACCCTGGAGCTGAGGCAGGCACGATTCCCTCACACATGGAAGCTGGTGTCACACCTGGAGCAACAGAAACCTGGAGAGACCTGGAAGGAGTTAACGACAGATCAATTTAGGGACCTGTGGTGTGAGCACACTGGGGCAGGTGAGATTTCTCCTGTGGGGCAATGGGAAGCCTTTCAAGGGTTGTAAGTGGGAAGGGAGCCTGACCTAACTGATGCCGGCCAAGACCAGCTGGCCTCTCTGTGGGGCCTGGGTCACAGGTGACAAGAGCGTGAGCCCGGGCACCGGTTCGCAGAGTCCAAGTGAGCGGTGGTGGTGGCTGCCCTGGGGGGGCGGGGGGTGGGTGCGATGGGGCAATGGGGAGCAGTCAGTGGGTTCGGGACTTACTGTGGAAGCAGAGGCAATGAGATTTGATGATGGAAAAAATGGGGGGCAGGGGCGGGGAGAGAAGGTGAGGGGAAGAGCAGAATGCAGCCGGCCCCTGGTTTGGGGGCTGGACTCTCGGAGCAGGTGGAGGCCCATTTGCTCTCCATTCGCCAAACCGAGAAACAGATGTGGCGCAGGGGATGCAGGCAGCGGGGAACTAACCTGAATGAGAGCAACTTGGCCTCTGCCTCAGGGGTTTCCAGTTCCCCAGGTGATGTCTAAACTGAACCTATCAGCACCCAGGCGCCATGGAGACGCGGCCCGGGAAGTCTGCATTGAAAGTCTCCGCCGCCGCCCCCCTGGAAGCAGGTGTGGTCGGGAGTCCCTCCTCCCAGCCTCCCTCCCAAGCTGTAAGATGGGGACGGTGCTGCCGACAGCGCCTGGACTACCTAAACCAGCACATCTGGTACAAATTACGCTGCTAACTTCGCTCGGCGATCCTGGAACCACGCCCGGACCAGACAACAGACCCAGGAACCTCAGCTCACAGCCCCAGAGCCCGAGCGGGTGGGCAAGGCCGGCGAGGGCCTTTCTGACTTTTTGTTGGCTAGGCACCCGCTGATTGCCGACTCTCGCTCCAGTGAACGTGTCAGTCCTTCGGAAGAATGGCTGTGACCTCTAGTGGGCGGTGCCCTGGACTAGGTGTCTGGGAAGGTCACGGGCCCCTGGCCACGAGCATCACCACAGGCTCTGATTGGGAAGAAGGGGGTTCACTGGTTGGGTGCAGTGGAGCTCGGGCAGGGAACCGGGCTCCGGGAGGACAGCGCCAGGTCGCTCCCGAGGCTTCCGCAGCAGGGCCGCCGCCCAGACAGTCCGCTCCAGATGTCCTCCGGGGAAACGAGCTCCAAAATAGTTCAGCCCCTTTGGCCTGGATCAAGACTCCAGTTCCAGAAAGAGGACCTTCTGGTCTGGCTCGGGTCTCGAGCCCCAAGAGGACCTGCCGCCTGGCTGCAGTCTGCCCAGTGCCAGCCCCTCCAGCGCGAGAAGCGGTGGTTCTGCAAAAGGACCCTGCCGCCATCCCACCCCACCCCCTGGGGAGGGGGGCACTGGTGGAGTGAGTGGGCGCTCCGCCTCCGGAAGTGTTAGGCTGAGGATTATTTCCTGAGATATTGCAGAAGGAATGCCCCTAGCGGGTGGGAGGTTAGGGCCACCAACGCTGAGATTCTCTGATCGTTTCTATTATGCCACCATTAACATTTGCACAAGCCCAGGCACACTGATGGCTTGCTGGCCAGGTGGTCAGTTTAAACTGCTCAGTTTAAAAAGTTGGTCCACTCTGCCCTGGCCGGTGTGGCTCCATTGGTAGGAGCCTCATCTCATAGGCTGTGAGGCTGCAGGTGTGATTCCCGGTCAGGGCACACACCCAGGTTGTGGGTTTGACCCCTGGCTTTGGGGCATGAACGAGAGGCCACGAATCGATGGCTTTCTCTCTCTCGGTAGTGAAAACATGTCCTCAGGTGAGGATTTCAATAAATAAAAATTTAAAAGTTAAAAGCTGGCCCATCCTAAATGACAGGTGGTGTAATTCTAACTGCTGAAATCTGTATCTAAGATGGCAGTAAGGATGTAGCGAGGACGTGAAGTGTCCAGCAGCAGCGATCGGGTGGTTTCCCTGCCCGTGACCGTCACAGTGAGAGCCATCAGGGCTGTGGGGGGGGGGGGCCCACCAGGTATCCCCAGCTCACGTGCTCCTCGCCTGCAGTCAGGAGCAGCCCGGTGAGTTGCTCCGGCCAGTGACCCGTGGGTGGAGGAGAGACGCCACGCACAGGCATCGTGGGAGCCAGTGTGTGGTCCCCCACACCTCCTTTCTGTCTGACACAGGGGCCCACACGGTGCCATCCGCCCGGCCCAGACCCGAGGGAGGGTGACCTGGAGAAGCTGCCAGGTACTAGAAATGAGTACGTAGTTTGAACGAGAATCAAACCTGGTTATGTGAAGCCCCTGACATTGGGGGGCATTTTGCCCGTGCGCTACCTTATCCTGTTGGTGCATCAAGCAGCCGTACCCTCATGCAGCTGGGGCTCACCCTTCAGGTACTCGTGGCCCCAAAAGGCAGAAAAGCCATAAAACCTTGACACTGCACAGATAGCACAAAACCGGCTTGTGTTAAGTAGTTTGGCATTAATTCTGAGTGTGCTTAAAAACATGGTCCCTTACTAACTAACTACCCTTCCCTGGTATGACCCACAAAACTCTGAGCATACCTAAAATTCTCTTCATCTGGTCAACCTACAAAGACTGTTCTCGATTAGATGGAGTCTCTGTCCTCGAGTTAGAAACGATCCTCCGTCTGTCAGGGTCCCCATAAGAAGTGAGTGATATACTCAATTTGCTGTATATAGGGCAGTAGGACTTATTAAAAGAATTATTTATAAAGGTCCCCTGGGGGGACAAATAATGCTGTGCCCCAGGGTTGGGCCAGCAGAGTGTCCTTACCACCCCTGGACCTGAAGGGGCAAGTGGAAGGAGTGGCTATCAGAGCCTGGAGAGAAAAGGCCACCTTCTAGAAGGCACGACCTTCAATTTCAATGTCAAATGTCAGGTGTGGTCCTCGGGCACAAAACTGCAGGAAGATGAGTAGAGAGAGCTGCTGAGGGACAGACGGCAGAGTCTCCCTCATCCACACCCTTGTGGGAGCAACCGGCTCCATAGTAATTATGTTGTCAAACTTCTGGCCTGTTCGGGTCCAAGAGAGGGGGCCACTTTGAAGCCACCTTCCCTTTGCTCGTGACTTTCTGGGTCCCACAGGGAGCTCTGTGCCGGAGTCGGACACTGGGAAGGACCCTGCTTTTCTATGCTCCCCAAGCTCTAGTGGTAATGGAGAAAATCATCACCACGAGGCCAACCTTGCCGGAACGGGTGAGATACACCCAGGACACGCCCATCAATGCACATTCTTTAATGAAACAAGTCTTTCCAGACAGACATGTCCGCTCCGCTCCGCTTTCTCTTGGAAACCGACAACACTTCATGAAATGGGAAATTACACAAAATAAAGAGTACCATATATTTATAGGTTAACACTCTAAACAGCTTTCCTTTTTTCTTTGTGTTACAGAAAACTTTTAGGCATTTGGGATCATTTCTTCAGAAGTTCCGTCCACAGAGGAAACGGGAAGGACGCCTGCCAGAGCCACAGAAGAGGTTCCCAAACTGAGTGATGGCACCAGGAGTCATGCGAGGCTCCTCCAAGGGGCCGGATCCCTGGCAAGTCCCTGGACGACCTTGCCAGTTAACGAGATTTTACAAACAATTGGAACAGCGTGAACACTTCACCCGTGATAGGAAACTTCCCTTTGGAAGACAACAGAGCTCCAGGGAACCAATGCACAGACATGTGTTCTCTGTTGGGAGAAATGCTGCAGGTCGAGTTACTCCCAGACCCTTCCCCTGCCCCGGGGCCCAGGTTCTCGCTCCTGCTAGACCAGATGACACTGGCATTGGACCAGGCTGAAGACCTGGACCCTGACTATTTCGTCAGGTCGTCAAGGTGATTCTCTGAACTGAAGCTAGTCTGGGAGCTCTGTGATATCCCCAGGGCCCAACACCCAGTGCAAAGACCGAGCTGGCTGCAGCAGCGTCCCTGGCTCCTTCCTCTGCACCCAGGGGTGTGCAGAGGGAGGGCTCTGAGCACTTGGAAGAGCAAGGGCCGGGGGCCTGCCTGGATCTTTCTGCTGAAGGGACTTTTCTGCTGAAGGGACTTTTCTGCGTGAAGCCAGCTGTGCAGACTCTTGCAGAGCCTGCTTTGTGCACAAGTCCCTGAGCGAGCGCTTCCAGGGGAGCGAGCTGGGCAGCCCCGGCTGAATCCGAGCTTGTCTTCGCTGGGAACACGTCACTCCCTGGAGGCCTCACTGAAGGGTCTCAAAGGAGTCCCATTGTTTCACATTGGCTATAGGTTGGTAATTGTTGAAGCTGTGTGTTTTTGAAAATACCCACACTGAAGAGATAAAAATTAGTCCCATTGTTTCCCTGGGGGTTGATGGAAGGGGCATTTACTGAGGCAAAGCTGGCTGTTTCTGACTCCCTCTCGCTTTCCCAGGGAACTTGTTAATCTTTGTTAGACCTCTACAGGTTGAAAGGACACAGTTTTCATGCCTTTGGAGAGAAACCCTTAATGTATCCTGATTCCAGTTTTAACTTGGACAGGTAAGCTGAGACAAAAATAAAACCTCAGAAAAATATAAAAGTCAGAGAAATGGAATCCACCCTCACAGGCCGGGGAGATGGGGACCACGAGACAAGCTGCTCCACTTGCTGACCCAGAGACTCCTGGGGCCGGGTCTGCGCTCTGTCACAGTGGAGAATGCAGGCTGAACCCCCACGCAGGGCCCAGAGAGGCCGAGAGGGCTGCGGAGAGGAGGCGGGTGCGTTGCAGGGCCAGGAGGGCCGGCTCTGTAAAGCTACGGTCGGTGGGCCGGCCGGCATCACCCTGCACTGATTTAAGGCTCTGACAGCGGACCCTTCCCATACATACATATATATACAGACATATATTATCATTCATAATAGTTTGATTTTTTGTTATAAGGAAAAATATTTCCATGCATTTTCCACCTTTCTTTCTATTATTCTCTTTCTTTCCTTCTTTTTTTCTTTTTTTTTTTTTACTCCTGGCAATATTTTAATTATACAGTCTTCTGGGGGCATATTCTGATCTTTAAAAAATATAACCTTTAACCTTTTGCAAATACTTTGTTAAAATAATGCTCATTCCTCCCAAAGGAGTTCTGGTGCTCGGGAGCTGTCTGCGCTCTCACTGAAAACCCCTGGGGCTCTGTCCTGTGTTCAGCGCCCACCAGACAGGACTCACGGCCATGTAAACATAGCTTAAAGTTATCCCGACATAAATACTCTTTTAAAGCTACATACCACAGCTTATAGCTCATAATGCCCATAGACGCCTTAATGAAATGCCATTCAAAACTACCTCGCTATTTAAAGTTTACCTGGAGGTTCTAAAATTATGTAAACAACAACCTCTACACTTCTCTAGGACAAGTGCCAAGTGTGGTGAATTCTGATTGCAAGCTGGTGATTGGATGCTAGTCTGTCTGAGCAGAGTCACCAGTGCAGTCTTTAACCTGATTGGTTACAGGAGTTAGACAAGGTTAATTTGTTCCACAAGGTGTTGATTCTTCCATAAGTTATAATTAACCAGTTTTCAACAGTGTTCACCCCACGAGGGACCTGAGCTGGGCCCTTATAAGATGTCTTTGCGCACCTTGCAAACGCGGTTTGAACTGGTTGTCAAAGAGTCAAGGTCAACCACAGCGGGTGTCTCCGCAGCTGGAGGAAGGCAGGTCCTTCTAAGCCCGTGGAATCCCCCAGTGCACAGGTGGAGTCTTCTCAACGTCAGTGAGCAAAGGAGTATGAAAACACGCCGGGACGTTTTCTTCTCGGCAAGCTGGGGGCCCTCACCAGTGAATGGCCTGCTGGACTCCACAGGTGCCTTAGCTCTCCGATGCAATTAGGGATACGGGGAAAAACAGGGGCAGGGAGAGCCGACGGATGACACAGAGAAAGGCTCGCGGTCTCCTAACTTTGTGACTGCAATTCTCATGCACACGCTCCCTCCGTGTGCTGCTTGCTGACTGCGATGTCTGTCTTAGTTCCAATGTCCATATGCTCAGGTTTCCTGCTGAGCATGTCCCCAGCCACAGCTCCGCGGAGCAAACCAGCCGGGGCCCAGCTTTCACCCCCATCGCCCAGTGCAGACGGAAGACAGCCCGAGTCTCCAGGGCATGGTCACGTGACTGGCACCTACGGAAGCACGTCCAGAAATGGAGGGATGACTGACTGAAGGGCGGGTCTTTCGCCCCACAGGAGCGAGTGACAAGGACAACGGGTAACAGCAGGCATAGCTTGAATGATCAGTGACTTCAAACCGTAACCTTCTTTAAAAGCCCACAATGGGTCATGTCGCAGCTGGAATCCAAGGAACGTCTTCCCTCTTCCTTGTTGGCCAAGCTTCTTCAAATACACACCTTCAGGACTAGATTTTGAGGTTCTGTTTGAGAAAAATACTGTACACCGTTTTAGGGCAGACTCACAAGGTGCTATTTTTATTTAAAAAAAAAAAAAACCGTCTCAGCTGCTGTCTTTCAAGAGCATCGACGTTATTTCTTCATGTGCAGGGCGTCCTGGAACTTGGTGCTGGTGTAGCGGGCCTGGAAGCCTTTCTTGTTGATGGTGTCGTCCGTGTGGAACCGGATCATCAGAGAGTCCCCTGCGGAGTAGATTTCTTCCAGTGGCTGAGGGAAGGAGAAAGGAAGAGCAGGGGCCCGTGAGCCAGGGGGCTGTGGTCGGAGTTTTAGGGTAAGGACAAGGCAGAACCTGACTCAAAGACATGGGGTGGCTGATGCTGCTACAGGGTACCCCTGGCACCAGGGACTCTGAAGAGCATCAAAACAAGCTCGTTTTTGGAGGAAAAGATTGCAAATTCTGCTCCAGAGGGCTCCCAGGGCCCTGCTTTTCCAAAGACAACCCTAACACCCAGCTCACATAGAATTCATTCAGTGCACAGAAGGTCCAGGCTCTGGTCTATGTGCTCTTGGGCCGTATTTCATGTAGGTGTCACTAAACTTCACAAGGCAGGTGGTGTCTCCATTTTATACTTGGGAAAACTGAGACTCAAGTTCACACGCTGGGCAGGACCCAGCTCAGGGCTTTCTGATGGCAAAGTGTGTACCAAGAATCCCCCAGCTCTAGGGGCAGCTCTGTGACGTGTATCCCAGGAGATCTAAAGCAAAAGGCATTTTAGACAGTGTCCTGTCCAAGGACAAAAGGGGACATGGAGCCACTACCTGTGTCAGAAAGGGTTTGCCAGGAGGCCCATGACTGGGAGCCAGGTTCCGAGGCTGCTGCCCGCCAGATTCTAGTGGAACCAGACTGGACTTCCCACAGATTCCCCTGCCCTGGACACTCCCAGGTTTTCCTTGGAATGTGGACCAACAGTTGGACATTTGTCATCTATTGAAGGCACTGCCCTGGTCATATCACACACTCTTTTTGGGAGGGTGCTGGAAGACGGAATTATTCAAAGATGGAACTATTCAAATGCCAGTTTGAGGTTCTGATTAGCACAAGGAGCACTAGTGACTCCAAAATGATTGGCTGTGCATCCAGCCAATAGCAAAGAAGCTGCATGATGAGCCCTGGAGGCAAGAAAAGGAGAGGGCTGGGGGCCTGGTGTGGGCAGCCCCGGGGTGGTGCAGCCAGAGTGGGACCAGGACACGTGCTGCTGGCCCAGACTCCTTCAGAGGACACCAGCTATGTGGCAGGCCCTGTGTCAGGTGCTGGGGAAGCAGTGAACAGAAAGCGCCCTGGCCCAGGAAAGAGGTGATAGTGAGAAAAACAGTGATGATCTGGAGTGTAACTTTGTCTTTGTGGTAAGATGGTGATTCATAATTTTCATAAACATTTGGTTTTGCTTGGGGAGAGAACTGTAAAGATATGGGGTATATAAAGGTATAATTTAGAAATTTTAAAAGCCTAAAAGGAAACAAAAATGGTGGTGTGGGGTGTGTGTTGCAAAAATAGGAAGCAAGTCCTAAACGGAAAATGCTCTTTAGGGGCCGACCCTTATGAATTGGGCCCTGGCTCCCTCCCACCCTCCTCTCCGACTGTTCTCCCAGTTCCCCACTTCGTTCCAGCAGAGCAGGCCTCCTGGCTGGTGTCCGCAAGTGGCAGGGGAGCTAGGGCTCACACCCAAGTGGGTCCGACGCCACCGCCACCACGCATGCTCTGAGCAACCACCCTGCGTCCCGGGGCCCAGCGGCGCTGGGACTCACCCCAGAGCCACAGAAGCGGCCGAGCCTGGGCGCTGTGCTGTCGTAGCCGTCGTAGGCCTCCATGTAGTCGTAGCCGCAGTCCGCCTCCTCCTCCACTTCAAAGGTCCGGAATATCAGCTCCACGCCGTAGCCGTCCTCCGCCACAATCACCCAGTCGCAGCGGGCTTGGCTCGGGTAGTTGTTGTCCCCAAACTGGGCGTGGGAATACAGCTCTTTGGTCTGCACTTCAGCCTTCAGCCTGCCCCCGCACTCTGGAGCGGAGAGAGAACCACGATGCTCCCTCGGCCCCCACTTCCCAGCCTGGGACTTCTCTCTCCACACCCTTATGACAGGCCAGCTTTCTCTGCAAAGTCTGCGTGTGCCCTGTGGGAGAGGCTGGACAAGTCTCATCATCATCCCACTTTATGGAGGACCACCGCTGAGTCTCAGGGCTCACTGAGGGATCCTTGCTAGCCAAGGTCCTGCGTTCCCAGGGTAAGCCAAATAAAGCCTCCGGGGATATCTGAGCATACTGCTAAGCAAACAAAACAAAAAACAACAAACAAACAAACAACCTGGCTGCCTGGATCTTGGCCGCTTAACTCCCTGGAAATGCTAGAAGCATCTGCGGAGGGCTCACACCAGCCAAATCGACTTACTGTAATTTGTAATTTCTGCCAACAGAGGGCACCAAAAGCACACCAGAACGTCTGGCAGTCTGACATCTAGGGAACGCCCCCCCTCCCCCGACCGCCGCCACCCCTCCTAAATAGACCTGCGGGGTGCCTGCTTATTGCAGTGCTGACTGACAGGCTTGTGCCTGTCACTAGTGGGCTGTGCCTCATACTTTGTATTCTGTATCCTGGTTTCTGGGGTTTTCACTAGAACCGTAACTCTGCCTGGCCTGGGTACCGTGCTATATTGCATCTAGGCCACTAGGGGCCACAAAATACAAATGTATAAATGACAGTGATCAGAGATTACAAAGCACCAGAAACTCTGGGGCGAATCCCTCACTGTCCATCCTCATGTGTTCCATGCCCCTGAGGGTCTGGAGCTCCCCAGAGTGTGGCTTCTGCACCATCCAGCCCAGTTGGCTTAGAATTTCTTCTTGTTGTGAGCTGTCTCTGAGAAATATCAACCCCTAGATACACACCGCCGCGGGATGGGCACAGAGCAGGGCAGCGTGGCTTCCCCCCTCCTGCCAGATCGCCTCTCCATCCTCAGGAGGCAGGCCTCTAGGTCGCCATGGGTGGGCCCCTTGCCCTCTGCCTCCGGTTGGCCTCAGCCATGGGGAGCACCAGCAGCTCAGCGGAGGGAGCAGGGAGAGGTCAGAGGTCAGGTCCCAGGCTCCTTCCCTGCTCGGTGGCCAAGGCTGTGTTCTCCAACTAAAGCTCACAGCTCCTGTCCAGGGGTCCTTTGCTTGCCCCCTTCTGTCTCCAGGTTCCAGAAACTACTCCCTTATCCAGGTACCCCCTGGTAGCCAGGTACCCAGTTCAGAAACTGGGGGTAGTAACAGCCCTACAGTTCCTAGCCCTGGTTGCTCTGCTGTCCTTTGCGGGGGTCCCCAATCCCTGTCCACCTCTTTGTCAACAGTCCCTTATTAAATTCTCCTCAAATAACAACTCTATCTGAGCACACCCCATGTCCTGCCAGGCCCCTGACCCGCTTCAAGCACCTCTGTTCTCTCTGCAGGGACCAGAGAGTAAAGCAGTGACTAGTCGGTGGCTTTTAAATGTCCCTCTGGGAAGCCAGAGCCCACTAAGGAGCTGAGAGGGTGCAGGTGTGAAGTGTTTTCTGCCGGGCAAGGACGGCTGAGCGGCCTGCAGGCGCCGGGCATCATTTCATTTCACCTGGTTCATATTTTCTGGCTCTGGGGGGAAAGAGCTGGGGGGAGGGCCGTTACAGGGACCAGAGGACCTCACAGAGTCCCCGGATCATGCTGTCAGCCTCTGAGCAGGTCATGGGCAGCCACTGCTTGGCCGAAGGGCCTCTGCCGAATGCCAGAATCGAAGAGTCAAAGCTGCTTCCAGGGTTCCAGTCCCAGGTGGGAACATTTAATGGCTCAAGAGCACAGCCAATTTTCTCACTGACATTCTTCTGTTTAACAAGGCAGGCGTGTCAGTTAATAAGCTTCTTTATTTCCTCCAAAGGACCGAATAACGCTACTTATGTTTTAAGTGAAAGACAAATAAGAGGGAACAGAAATGTTTTTCATTTTCCGGAACTCATCCTTAGAAGGGGCTGCTCTCCAGTACTCAGCTGCCAGAGTTTTGGATTTCACAGACCAGCAAAAGTACAAATAAGTTTTTAAAAGAAAGGACGGTGGGGAGGGGGGAGGGGAGGAGATGTGGCACCAACAAGATGTTACCTGCTTTAACAGAAAACAACCGTCTCCTCTATTGCTGCCCATGTTTCGTTTAAGAGGGATGTGTTATTGCACCTACACACACACACACACACACACACAATCAGGGTAAAAGGCAGTCCCTTCCCAGCCTCGATCCCCCATCTGTCTCCCGCCCACAGGGCCGGGGTCTCACGCACCTGTGCTGTGCTCCGCCTGGAACCCTTTCCTCTGCACCGAGGCGTCCGAGTAAAACCTAAGGAACAGGCTGCTGCCCGAAGCCACCACGGGGTCCGGCTTCTTGCTGCCACAGAAGCGGCCGAGGACTGGCGCCAGGCTGTCGGGGCCGTCGTACACTTCCAGGTGGTCGTAGGCGCACTCCTGGTGCTGCTCGATCTCAAACTCGTTAAATGTCTGGAGGTGGAAAAGCGCAAAGTGAGGCAAGAGCCTGGCGTCCAGCCAGGGTGGGGGCCGCCTCCCCACGGGTGGGAGAGGATGGGGTGAGGCAGGACACACGTCTGCCCAGCCAGCTGCATGGGGGGTGTGGAGCCATGGTGACCATGGTGACATCTGGAGACAGGGCCTGGCCTTGGCTTCTCTTTCGGTCTCCAAAACAACTCTGGGAAGTGACTACATGAGCTACTGCTCCTGTGAGCACTCGCAGATGAGACGGCGGTCCAGATGGTTTAAGTGCCTGTTGGCGTCTGCGCTCCTTCCATCGCGTTGCGTGGCCCCTCCCCCACTCCACGGGCCAGCGGTGACCAAGGGCTTGTGGGAGGTCGGGAGCAGCTGTAAGTGCTTTACAAGCATTAGTCCTCACCACTCTGTGATGTGTCTACCATTTCAAACCCCACTTTACAGGCAGGGAAACTGAGGCACGGAGTTGCCAGAGGACTTGCCCAAGGGCCCCCTGGCAGAGCTGGGTGGTGACCAGGAGGTCTGGCCCCAGAGCCCGTGCCCTTAGCCGCTGCGCTGTGCTGTGCAGCCCTGCAGCACAAGGGTGGGCACGAGGCTGTACGGAGAGCATGCTGCCCCGAGTGTCATCCTTACGGTGGCTGACATCAGCTGAATGGTTTTTCTCCATGTGAGCCATGAGTTTTCTCACTTAATTCTGATGATGCCAGAAGGGAAGAGCTATTATTATCTCCAGTGTGTAGAAAGGGAAACTGAGTCTTAGAGAAGTTAATGGCTTGCTCAGGCTTACACAGCTAGAGGATAGAGTTGGACTTGACCTTCAACCAGCCCAACTCCAGCCTACATTTCTGACCATCACCAGCCTATACTGCCTCCCTCCTCCCTGTCCCCCTCCAAGACTGTCCCCTGAGGCAGCTGGGGAGCCCCACAATTCCAGGTCACACACCAGGCTTTGCAGCTCAAAGTGGAGGGCTTCCCAGGTGCTGGGCAGATGACTGGCTGATGGCCTGCCTACAGTTGTGAGGGACACGGAGAGGTGTGAGGGGACAGAGTTTAATAAAAACTTGGACCAAAAGACAGAGTCGGGAGAGGACATTAGTTGGGGAGGGGGTCTCAATTCACAAGAAGGGGGCTGGGGTGGCAGGGCAGGGCTGGGGGTGGGGGGGCCATTAGCAGCTTGGGCTTTCATAGGAATGACAGAACCCTCGTAGTGGGCAAAGCACTTCTCACCTTACAAAAAAGGGGTGGGCCAGAGAGTGGGGTAGGGACAGTGGGCAGGAGCAGGATGGGGGGCCAGTGACACCAGGGCACGTGATGCCCAGGAAGGGAGACTGTGAGCCAGAGAGGCGGGGAGTTCCCCAAAGGTCCTCGGGATGCCCTGTTGCTGTCCCAATGCAGCATAACACCAGCTACTTGGAAGTAGGCAGCAAAAAAACAAAACAAACAAACAAAAAAAAACAGGGCATGATCAATAAAGCCACCATCCACTTCCCAAGGAAGTTTGCTTAAAAAAAAGAAAAAGAAAAACTAGCACATATATATATGAACCTCAGGTAAATTTGAGGTCTGGCTCAACTGCGACCACTGTGGCTGCTTAGTTCGGTTCGTTAGCACCTGAAGAAACAGGAAAAGGTGTTTGTGGCAACTCAGTCTTGTGGCCCTTGGACCAGAAGCTCCATGTCCCATTGTGCAGATCCCGAGTTCCTAACCCCAGGGGATGCCAGGCCCCTCCTCACGGTCATCAGATATGTATGTTGCCATTGCAAACATTTCCCAGCAGATGGCAGTCTTGGGGAAGGAGTGCCTTTCTCTAAGGCACCTGAACCTTAGAGGTGCCAGAAGCAAGGCTGTTCTGAACCACTCAGGACCGCAGTGCCTGAAAGCATTTCCCACATGGCAGCCACGCACATAAGGTGCCCACTGTGAGCACCCTGTGGTCAGGAGCCCTGCCTTCCCCACCCCTCGATGCCCCAGGCCTGGCACAGAGACACCAGCACCCACGCTCTAGCCTGGGCGCCCCCTCAGCCACCTGCGCTCACTGTTCCTGCCGATCAACACCCGAGCAAGCCCTGGGCCATGTCTACTTATCATCACGTTGTCCTTTGCTCCCTCCCATTCGCCTTTCATTACCGTCCATAATTCAGAGTGACAGCCACATGCCTTCTGAAGAGCTTACTTATCCCCAGAGTCTGAACAACACATTCAAAACTGTTTGTCTCCAGTACAGCGACTGCTCAGCTGGCCCAGAGAGTTGGTTTTACGCTCCAGGACCTGGGAGTCGCTGGGGGTGGAGCAAGCAACGTGTGGAAAAGACTCATCCGTCTTTGAAATAAGCAAGCGTGGTGTGCAGACCACAGTCTTATGCTGGGATGGGGCTTTAAAGAAAGGCTTGGGAGATCCATGTTTTTTAATTCAAGAGAAAATTGGCATAAATAACTTAATTTGCTATCTTTAATTAAAAAACTGTAAGTCATAGAGGAGCAGGAACAATAAACATTCCTTTGAGAAGTCTGGACAGGAAAAAGGGCCACACGGACACTCGTTTTCCCAGGAACGTGCCCCGTGATTGCACGCGCACGGAACACGCCTGGGAGGCTGGCCCCAGATATTTGGAGAGGTCCGTTCTAGAGCGGCACAAGGGACTGGAAACTTTTGATTTTCATTTTCCAGCCCTCCGTACTGATAACTTCATTAAACCTCGAGAATATACTGGTTTGTGAAAAAATTAGAACAGGAAACAACGACATCTCAAACCGCACCGTGTGGCAGGTTCTGCCTCGTTCTGGCACCGCCACGAACAGATGCTACTTATAGAGCTTTTGTCACCTGCCAGCCTGTGCTGAGGGCTTCCTGTGCCCCCTCTGCTCATCGGCTCATCAGCCCGGGGGGTGGGTTTCACTAGCACCTCCGTTCCCCAGGTCGTGAAACTGAGACCGAGAAACCTTTCGTAGCTTCCCCGAGTTTCAGAGCTGAGAACTGGAAGGGCAGAGACTCATGCCCATGGCTCTCTGTCCCTGTGGTCCACAGACTATGAAAATGACTCACAAGTTTCACCCTGTGGCCTGCGGTTGAAGAGATGTTCCAGGTGCACTCCCGCCGGCTCGGGTATTTGTCAGGCCAGTTGGGGCTCGCCAGGGTCCCCTCCACGCTGCTGATCTTGTGTGCACAGCCAGCTGGGGGTGATGAGGGTGCATGCGGAGAGAGAAGCAAGTCACTTGGAGGCACACAGGAGGCTCTCTAAGAAGTCACTGCCCCTTGCTCTGCTGGTCCCACGGTCGATCGGCAATGCGGGGGCAGGGGCCAGCCTCAGTCAAGTGTCGCCTGGCTGAGAGATTTGTTGATCTATTGGACTCTGCCACCTTCCTGGCAATGCTCGGGAGCCAGTCATCTGTCTGTTACTGTCTGCATCGTGGTTGTCAATGGAAGTATGGGGGGGATGGTTTGGATCATGGGCCCTCGGGTCACCCGGACCCTGGTTCCGCCCCCTTCCAGCTGTGGGACTTGGGGCACTTTTCTCAATCTCCATGTCCTTATTTGTAAAAGGGGTGCCAGTCTCATGGGGAGATTATGTGGCGTAAATGAGACAACGCTTGTAAAAGGCTCGACAAGAGCTAACAAAGACCCTCATCGCCATGCCTTCATCTCTGCATTACTTCTCCAGTTTGTCAGAGCAGTTTCCTGTGGAGGCCACAGGTGCCACCCTGGCCGCAAGGCCGTTCACAGAGAGTGGCCCACAGCCTGATCACCAAGGAGCATTTTGGCTAATAGTTAGATTGTGCCTTCCTCTGTGGTGGGCACTGGGCTGAGCATTCAGAATGCATCCTCTCGTTTTATCTTTCCCTGTTGTCAAATGAGAAAAATGAACATTTAGAGTGGGTAAGTGACTGGTTAGTAATGAGTGGGGCTAGGACTTGAAACTGGGCTTGCTTTGCTGTGACTAGGACACAGAGGGAGCTGAGGAGGTGGGCCTCATGCCACTGTGGTTTCAGGCTGAGGTGGCTGGAGGGGGAAAGAAAGGCCGGGTGGTGGCAGGTGAGGTGACTGCAAGGAGGTCCTGCTTCTCACTGATCCTGCATCTTGGGGACAGGGGCCCACAAGGGGCAGGGCGTCGGCTCCCAGGACATTTACTCCAGCACCCCCTGCCCAACCCTGGGGACACACAGGAAGGCAGCCACTGCTCAGCGAGCAGGAGCTTCGTGGAGTTTACAGCCCTCGAGGCCTCCCCCACACCACACGAGGCGAGTGCTGTTCTGGCCCAGGCCCACCTCGCAGGGGCTTGCCAATGACTTTTTAAATCCCAGAATATCAGGAATTCCTTCCTAGTTCTTCCCACCAGCCTCCCAGCCCAGTCCGTGACCGCCCCTGTCTGTGTCACAGGGCCGGGCTCGGAAGGGGGGTGCATCCTGCTTCTAAGGACATCTTAGCTCATCCTCTAACAGTCTAGGAAGGTCCTGACCAGACTGTGAGCCCAGCCAAGTCTCCTGACTCCGAAATGTTCCTCTCTTGCCCTTGACGTCTCTGCAGGCCTTTGTGGTTGGGGCCAAGGCACGGAGGCCTGTGTGTTTATCAGAGATGTTCGAACTCCCTTTGCAGGGTGGAGCGAGAACAGAGCAAGGCCTTTCCCAGAATGACTGGACATTCAAAGCCATCTGGCCCTGAAGAACTCCCAGTAGTGGATGGAACGGGGAACAAAGCTTTCCCAATTCTACTTTACTGTTGGACCTGCATGTGGTAAATAATATTATGACATAGATGGCTGATAGATATCAACATTTCAAGTGCTTAATATGGGCCAGACTGTCTGAAACCCTTTCTAGGCATCCTCTCATTTAATCCTCAGAAAAACGTTAAGAAGGCAGTATGTTTAGTCCCCTTTAAACAGAAGAGGAAACTGAGGCTCAGAGAGGTTAAGTAACTTGTCTGAAGTCACACAGCTAGTAACTGGAAGAGCCAGGATATAAGTGTAGGTAGCTTGATCCTGGAGCCTGAGGGCTTAGCCACTGTGCCATAATAAGGCTGTGCCCCCAGAAGGGGTGTGCTGCCCTGGGGAAATTGCTCTCCAGGCAGATGCTGAGCTTCCACGGGACCCTGGGAGGGCCCCCTTGCTCTCTCTCTCTGACAGCCGGCACACTCCTGGCAGCAGCTTATCACCCCCCACCACCACCCCCGCCCCGCTTCAGCCTCACCCTCTTTACAGTCGTGTCCGTTCTCGTGCAGCCGGTAGCCGTTCCGGCACCGGCACAGGTAACTCCCGAACGTGTTGACGCACTCGTGCTGGCACCAGCCGTTGTCCTTGGCACACTCATCCTTGTCTGGGGAGACCAACAGACTCTCCTAAGAGGAGCCGCCACCACCCCCACCACCCCCCGGCGGTCTCTCTCCTCTAAGAGCTCTACTCAGAGGGGGCCTCCCTGATTACCAGGGGTGGCGGGAGGGGCGGTGGGGCAGGACGGCGTTGGTGGGGTTATAGGGCCCTGGTCCATGGTGGACTCCCCATGCTCCTAGAGCACTTCCTCCCCTGCTCCCAACTGAGAACAAGGAGCTCCTTCAAGGGCAGGCCAACATTAATAATAACAGTAACAATAATAACAATCGCTAGCGCGTACTGAGTATTTTCTATCTAAGGGGTGCTGACCCAAGCACTTCCATCCATTATCCAAGTTCATCCTCACACGCACTTAGGAGGAAGGCGCCTGCGCCCCATTTAACAGGTAAGGAGACTGAGGCTGAGAATACCCGTGTGCCCCAAGGTCGCTCAGTGAGCAAGTGGCTCACAGTCCATAACCCCACACCACCGCCTGTCTGTGGCGTGGGTAAGGGTGGGGCCACGGGCCAGAGGGCCGAGTGCCAGCCTTGCACCACCAGCTCCAGCCGCTGTGGCCTTGGGCCTCAATCACCTCATCTTTAAAGTGGAGTCGGTAAGGGTTCCTTCCCTCATAGGGCTGTTGACAGGAGGAAGTGAAATAGTACAGGGAAAGCCCTTAGAACAGCGTCCAGCTCAGAATAAGTGTTAGCTCTTCCTTTTTATTATGTATAAACTCAGTGTTAGCAGGTGTTATTGTTATGGGTCTTACAGCTTAAGCCAGGGCCCTGTGCAGCCCTCTCCTGAGCCAGCTGCTTCCTGCTGCAATACCAGAGGCCAACCTCCCTCCCCAGCCACAGGCACTCCCCCACCCCAGGGTGACTGCAGGGGTCGAGACGTTTGTTTCTGCTTTCTGCGCTGTCTGCCCACAGCAGACCATAGGCCACAGAACACTTTCAGTTTTCCTTATAGCCTCTTGCTTCACGAGGACAACTGAGAATCCTGGGACAACACTTAAAGGACAGATGGAGGTCACCGAGCGCTTAAGCACTGGCACCACAGCCAGGAAGAGGCAGGTACAGAGCCTCCCCTAGAGCCCCGCCCACACCCTGGTTTGGGCTTCCGGCCTCCGGAACCGGAACCGGAACCGGAGAATATATTTCTTTCGTTCTACGCTTCCCCGCTGGTGGGCATTTGTTACGGACATACTGTGCAGCAGGGGCATCGGGCAGAGAGGGGTGGCCGGCGCCCCGGAGCCCAGGAGCTGGCCCAGCTGGGCGGCCCTCAGCACTGTGGCCGCGCCTCAAACCCACACCTGAGAAGAAGTGGGCCCGGAAGCCGCGTTTGGAGACCGTGTTGTCCGACTTGAACTCCACGCGCATGTTGTTGCTCTGTGAGGTGACCACCTCGGGGGTCTCGGAGCCGCAGAACCTGCCGTGCAGCCGGGCGTCTGGGGACAGGCCGCTGCGCACCTCCACGAAGTCGTACTTGCAGACCTGCAAGGGAGCGCGTCGGGAGCTGCCTGGGGCCCCGTGTCCCCACCCCGACCCCCGGCACTGCAGGGTCCCCTTCCTGAGCACTGCACCCTGCCAGCTGGCCAGCCCAGCCCAGCAGGAGAGTCCTCTAGATTCCCACTGGGGCCCCTCCAGCCCGAGGGACACTGCACTCTGGTGTGGGGCTCTGCTTGGCCTTGGCTGACCAGGTCATCTGTGGCCACTGTCCAAGGGAGGCCACAGGCTGTTTACACCATCCTGGCCCCCAGCACCTCGCCCTCTCCATTCCCCTCAGCCGGACTCTAACCCCCATGTTCCTCCCTCAAGGCACATACCTGTCTGGACAATTTCCCCTCTCCCCCACCCAAGATGGCCTCCTCCACGCCTGTCCTGATTCTCCTTGGATTTACTCCTTGGATTGACAAGAGAACCCAGGCACTCAGTCTGCAGAGGAGGTACAGCTAAAGCTGCTGCCCACACAGTCCCCAGACTGTGCCCAGTGAAGATGCCTAGGCAGCCACCTCTGACCCCTTACCGGTCCCCTGCCCTGAGCCGCATCCCAACACAGTCCCCTGTCAATTAGAGCGCAGGGACATACGTCATTGCCTTCAAGTTCGAACACTTCAAACTGAAGAGAGATCTGGTACTGGGCAGGGGCCACCACCTGCCAGACACAGTTTTTGTTAGTCGGGTAGTCCTTCGGCCAGCCCGGGCTGGTGATGGTTCCGTTCAGCTTGGTAATGAAGCCGCCACAGGCCACTGCGTGGGGGAAGCAGAAGCAAGGTTTGTTTGGTGTTAGTTCCAAGTGGCTGCGATATCCCCGAAGCAGCAATAAGCCCTGCTTTCTTTAATAGTAATAATTTAAAAAGACCATCTGAATGGATGAACTCAGCACTCTTTCTTCCAGTCTGCCTCAAATGAGGATTTGGAGGGATAAAGTTGAGGACAAGTACTTTACTGCTTTTAAAAATAGCGAGTACACATTTGCACTCATCTGTGCCCAGTGGCATCACTGGGGACTGCACATGAATTGGACCCAAGGAGAACTGGAGATGTTTGCACGGGGCTATGCAATGCCCCTGGCTTACAGCAAGTGGAGTCATGCAAGTGGAAGCGGGTGAATGGAACGCACCAATTATCAGGTCACACCAAAGTGCTCGCAGTTTCTCTTTGCTTTTATTTTCTGCCTTAATTATCAGGTGAGTTTTATGTCGTCACAGAAGAAAACAAACCAAGGCTCCAGGTACAGGATGGATGTGTGATTTGGGCAGTCCTCTCGCATTTGTGACTGGGCCGAGTTGTTTTTCCCTCCGAGGGGGAGGTGAGTCGTCCACCGCCAGTGTCTGTGTTACTTCACAGTCAGCCAGCGCCCACCTCTGCCCAATTCCCCGAGACGTGTCCCCGGTCCCCTCTCACTGCAGCACGGCAGGCCCGGCACCAACCTTCACACGTCTTCTTGTCGGCGGCCAGCTCGTAGCCGGGGTCGCACGCGCACTTGTAGCTGCCCGGGGTGTTCACACAGCGCTGCTCACAGCCGCCACGGTCTGGCCAGGAGCACTCGTCCACCTCTGCCCGGGGAAAGGGGACTCTGGTTACATCACTGCCAGGCTGTCTGGTCTGTCCCCACCACTGTCCACATCCCAGGGTCCCTGCAAGTGTCCTGCAAGAACACGAATGGCTCCTGGGGACACAATGTGAGGAGCGCACTGGCCAGAAGCAAGGCTCAGCTGCGGACAGATCAGGCCTGGACGCTCTCATTCCTGGAAGGGTCCAGTCAGCTGTGTTCTCTGTGGTTTTCAGAAAACCTCAAGGATCCCACACCAAGGACTGAACCAATTTCAACGCCACGAGCTCCCTCCACCCCCAAACATAGAATTTCTCAGGGACATTAAATAAAGGGTAAGGACAAAGGGACACATTTCTAAATGAAGACATGTAAGTACTCTCTAGAGACAGAACAAAAGCCTGTGGTTTCGCATTTTTATAAATAACCTGAAGAAGCGCGCATGGGGAGATATTCAAGGTCACAGACAACGCCGGGCCCTCAGGTTAGCCAGTGCTCGCTCAGGAAGAGGCCACAGCGACACAGTCAGCAGGGGGGTTGGTGGTACCGACAGTGTCTAGTGACGAGTTTGGGGCAAGCAGGACACCAGCAGTGCTGCCCAGAGAAGGACAAGAGAGTCACTGGAGACTCTCCCAGGCACATCAGCCCGGGGAACCGCTGACAGCCAAAACAAAACAAAACCAAAAAAACAAACAAGCCCCAAAACAACCAGGCATTGAGCATCTCCAAGAAGAGTATCAGAAATAAAAGGAAAGATCAGCTATTTGCTGTTGCCAATTTGTGGTAGCCTAGTGAAGGGAAATCTGAAAACTGAGATATCGCAAAAAACAAACAAAAAACCGAAGTCCAGTCTAGGAAGAAGACAGGGTTGGGGCCAGGAAGAAAGCATTGGTGGTTCGTAACACCCTGCAAGGTGGGAAGAGAACAAGTGCAGGGGTGTCCACAAAATCTCGAACGGCCATATCACACAGAAAGTGAAGGAAATCAGGACATCGTTAGCTGGTAAAGACCCCAAAGGTTCTCCATCCTGCCGTCTCAGCAGAGATTCTTTTAATAGCATTTCTTGGAGATGGCCTTTTTCAGACCCAGCTTGAAAGCACCCAGAAATAAGGCTCTTGCTGCTTTTCAAACTTTCTCACCTCCTTTGTGATTTGAGTTGTCAAAATTCAGACTCCTAGCAACTTCCACCCACTGGTCCTCCAGAAAAACGCAAACCCTGTAACCATAACCCCTCCCAGCCCTCCGTCCTGTTCCAGCTCCAGTGAACCCACCGCCTTCCAACCTCGTTTCTGATGCACAAAACCCTCGTCAACCAGGTTGCTCTTCCCTGGGTAAAGGATAGTTTGGGAACACCCCCTCATCTCACACATGACACAGCAATCGCACCGAACTCTAGGAGTGACGCGTTCCTGGGCTCAGCAACGTCGGCCGGGAGGGGAGACGTGCTACAGGAAGAGGCCTGAACTTGGCCACAGCCTCCTGTACACTCCATGAGCAATATATATGTACACTATAGCAGTAACAATCCCGAAACTACTGATCACTTCACAACATAAAAAGCACTTTCTCCAACGTTTGCTAGAACGTATAGGAGGAGGAGAATCGATGATAAGGAGAAAAGGAGAGTTCAGGCTTTAGTGAGCCAGACAGACCTGGCTGGGGTCCCCCAGTGGATCTTCCCCTGACAAACTGGCGACTCGACCCCTCTGTACTTTTCCCCGCTTTATAAGGAGAAGTACAATAGTAACAACTGGTTTCAGGGTTGTGGTGATTGAAAATGACACGTGTGAAGTAACCAACGTGTGGACACAGCGTTGGTACACAGGGTCATCACTACAGACAGCAGCGGGCTTGCTTTGAAATTCCTGTGGGTGCAGACACACGATGACGGGGGTGGTGAAAAGGATAAGGGTGCCTGGCCATACGTGAATCGGATGCGAGTGGAGGGGGGCAGGCCTGAGGCGGGGAGGGAGACAAGGCAGGGAGAGAAGGAAGGGAAATGCACCAAGGATGGGCCCATGAAGCTGAGATGGGGCAGCACAGCAGAGTCGAGAAACCTGCTGGTGGGCATAGGGAAGGGGCAGGAGGAACCGTGGGAAAAAGCCCACCAGAACAGATGGAGAGGAACAAAGGCCCAAGGCTGGGGTGAGGAGGCGACTCCGATGCCACAAGACACTATGGTTATGGGTGGGACACACCCGTGTCATAGGCCAGAAAGGGAGGATCGCAGATCACTAAGCTTCCTGGTACTACCTTAGCCCCGTGGAGGGAGAGAGGCTGGTAAAACGGATTTGGGCCCAGAGCAAAGGGAATATAGTTCCCCTCCAGAGCAGAAGAGCAGGCTGTCTGACCCACGGAGGTGGGTGAAAGGTATGCATTTACACCTGAGCTCTCCTCAGCAAAAGTGGTGGGATGTTCGGCCATTTCCAACCCTGTCCAGTTTGGGGGCATGGCACGGAAGTGTACAAGAGAGCCTGCTTTTGGGGGAAGCCTGGGGGTCCTCTGTATCACCTCCACCCACACTGCGGTGGTAGCATCTGCTCCCAGCCCATGGGTTTGTGCTTGCTCTGGGCTGCAGTGGCCAAGGCTAAGCCTGCCAGAAAAACCTGGGGGAGTGTGGGGAGAAGCAGCTGAACCAGGAATGAGCTTGGCATCGTGGGAGCCCTGGCTTCTTTGCCTTCTCCCAGTGGTACTGGTGAGAGAGGGAACCATTACCTGGTTAGACAATGAGATGACTCAGGTAGGATCCCAAAAATTGTTTCAAAGAGGGTTAAGAAAAGAGAAGACAGGGCATATCACTAAGATTTTGAAGAAGCACCTTGAAAGATACCAGTCCCCCTCATCCAACCCACCCCACAGTGGTCCATCAGCAATGGGACAGTGGAGTGTGGGGACCAAGGTGGGGATCCTCCTACACTGTTGCAGGAAGTGTGTGACCACAATGGCCCTGCCAACCCTCGAGTGCTGCTGCCATCTCCTGAAGTAACCAGAAGTGCGAGGTGCTCTGCGGGCTGCCATCTGGCCCCGGGAGAGGGACGCAGAGGCCAACTGGCACCTTGGTCAGTGTCGTGTGCCAGCTGGGCCCTGAGCAGAACCTCCTGCCAGCTGGCACGGAGGCCAGAGCTTCTTCGACTTGGTCCAGCTCTTCTGCGCAGCCTTTGTGATTACTCTTCCAGCTTCTTTCACTGGAGAAGCCCAGACACACGCACTGGGCACCGTGTTCACAGGACGGCCCCCTTGTGGCCTCGAGGGAAAGGGCTGGGCAAAGACGTTGGTCATGCCCAGTCTCTGGACCTGCGGTGACCAGTACGGGAGCCAGCAGTCCCATGCTGTCATTAAACACGTGTAACGCAGCTTGTCAAAACTGGGAAGTGCTGTGAGCGACACACACACTGGACTGACAAGACTTAGTATGTAAAACAAAAACAAACCCATAACACGTCGCATTAATACTGTATGCTGATTACATATTAAAATGACAAGTGTTTTTTGGTATAGTGGGTAAAATAAAATTCATTAAAATTAATTTCATCTGTTTTCTTTGTGTTTCGGTAAAGCGGCCAGAAAGTTTAAAACTCCACACGTGGCTGGCACCTGTGACTGGCCTTCTGCATCTTTGGACAGCAGTGCTCTAGACTGTGGTCTCCGCCTCATTCATCCTCACGGGAACCCCTGAAGGCAGGCAGGGCTGGGAGCAGGATGCCCAATCCACAAATGAGGAGCCTGAACCCCATCCATCCATCCATCCATCCATGCATTGCCCAGTGAGTGTTTATTGAACCCACTGTGAGCCAGGCACTGGGAACAGACTACAGAACAGAGCAGGTGTGCTCCGATCTCAGGAAGGAAATCTGGCTGCCCGAGAGTAGCTAGCTAGTCAGCAAAGAAGGTAGGACTAGAACCCGAACTTCAGGTGCTGAACCCAGGGCCCTTTTCCCTATATTCCCATGGTATGAAGAAGACAGAAAGGTGACCAAGTGTCAGAATCAAATCACAAACACAAATAAAAAACTTAAACCCTTTCACTTTACTTGCCTGTGGCTCTAGGTCTCCGTCGTGGAACGAGAGCGCACTATGGACCCCTGCAGGCCCAGGGTCTAGTTCTAGCTCCACCACCTGAGACCTTGTTTCCTCAATTTGAAAATGGGAGTCAAAATAATGCCTACTAGGGGTTGTTCTGAAGACAAAGTGAGACAACTAATGTCACTTCTGGCTCACTCAGTAGGTTTTTCTTTGCCCTCTAATAGGCTCCAATTAGTTTCCCCCAAACCTGGTTCAGGGCCAAGGTCATTCTCAGCAGTATTAAAAAGATGTCGACCCTGGCTGGTGTAACTCAGTGGATTGAGCGCGAGCTGTGAACCAAAGTGTCGGAGATTCGATTCCCAGTCAGGGTACATGCCTGGGTTGCCGGCCACGGCCCCCAGCAACCGCACATTGATGTTTATCTCTCTCTTTCTCCCTCCCTTCCCTCTCTAAAAAGTAAAATAAAATAAAATCTAAAAAAAAAAAAAAAGATGTCGAGCTGGGCCCATGCACTAAGTCGGTATAGATGGGCCCCCATGAACACCTTCATGGGCAACTTAAAAGATGTTTGCAAATTGAAATGCCCTTGAAGTAGCAGACTGGGTAATCCGACCCCACCCCAAGCCAAGTCTGAAGGTCCTCTGACCTTCTCCCAGGTTCACACTTTTATGGCAATATGAGGTCTGTCCAGAAGGTATCCAGCCATGTAATATGAAAAGGAGACATTTACTGAGGAAGATACGAGACACATGAAACATTGTACATAAGACAATGATGCTTCAGTTCCCTTCAAAGTAGCACCTTGGGATCTCAAACATTTCTCCCAATTGCCATCAGCTGCCTTGTTGTATCCTGAATCTCACTGATGGTATGAAATCTCTACCCTTTCAAAGGTGATTTTAATTTTGGGAAAAGCCAGAAGTCACAGGATGCCAAATCTGGGCTGTAGGGGGGCTGAGTCACCTGGGTGATTTGATGTTTCACCAAAAATCTCTGCATGAGATGTGATCCATGAGTGGGTGCAGTGTCATCACCAATCACCAGTTAGTTGCCCATAGATCAGGCTTTCTGAATCATCCAAATGGTTTCCATGAGGAATGTTCAAGCTTAACACAAAATTTGATGCATATTTGTTGCCCTGCTCACTCAGTCATTTTGAATGTGACAACCACACAGTATGCATGCTCACTGAACAGCAGCTACTGCCCCCACTGACTAGCACAGTGAAGTCGTCATTGTTCACACATGTACATTCCAGTCCAGTCTCCTTGGCTGCCAGGTTTACACTGATGTCACATAAACCATTCTTGTTTTTTTAACAAAGGCTGGACTTTTTCCAGACAGACTTCATATCATTGCCCATTTGTTTGCAGGTCTTTTTCACCACTGTAAGCTCTTGAGAACAAAGACTGTGTGTCCCATTGTGTCCCCAGCCTCTAGCACAGTGCCGAACACATTGTTTGATGACTGTTCAATGGAGGGAAAAGAATAGGTCTCCTAATCAGCAAACTGAACTGGTTATCATGGTTACTTAATGTAGGCCAAGGTTCTCAACTCTCTCCCTTAGAAACCAGTTTAGCATCATAGAGAGAAATATTCCCTCCCATTGCCCTGACTGACAGCTCCAGTGCGGTCGCCACATAAAATGCAGGAGGCCCAATTAAACTGGAATTGGGACATACTTAAACTGAAAGATCATGCTTCATCTGAAATTCAAATTTAACTGGGCATCCTATTTTTCCCCCTCTAAATCTGGCAATCCTAAATGCCAGCTTTTGCCAACCTTCTCAAAAATGTGCATCACTAATTACCAGCAGAACCGGGAATGAGGGATGGGCGGGCCAGTGCCAACTGGTTACTAGTTATCTCACTGGAAAGAAGCCCTAATACCTACGGTATAGACCTGGGGATGGAAGGCAGGGGAGGAGAGGGATGGGAGACATAAATAGAATTAGAATAAAACCACATAATCATTCATAGCATGTGGCAAACAAAATGAGGCCTCCCAAAACTGTCCATGACAGTCCCTGGTCAGGGTCACATGGTTTGAAGTGGGGTCTTCTGACACCCACCTGCAGAACCTGGGAGAAGGGACAAAGAGGGGGCAGATGGGAAGACTGGGAGTAAGGGAGGGACCAAGATTTCTCTTCCAGGGAGAAGAGAAGGAAGGAAAGGCAGCCTTCTCCTGTGTGTGAGTGATGCTGTCAATCAGCTGCAGACTGGATGTCTCCATTCAGTGGCTGCTGGCGTGCTGTTAGTGCCCAAACACAATGTAGTGGGGAATGTCCAGTATTCCCTTGTAGGGTGTGGTCTGAGGGGCTTCCAGGACCCTGAGAACAGAGAAGACCGACCTGTCTAAGGAATCCTGGAAAGCCCACTGTGCTGGGGCCAGGAATGCTGGTCTTCCCAAACCATCTGGGTCTGGTTTCATCAAGACCCTGCAGAGCAGTTGGTCCCTAATGCAACATGGAGGTGTGTTCCTGGAGCACCACCCCTCACTCTCCATCCTTCTCCCATCCACTTGTAGGCTGGGGGGCTAATGCTTCAGGAGCTGGAGACCTGGGCTGCTTCTGGCCCGCATTAGGCAGTGCAATGTAATGTCACACTCGCTGTGTTTGGAGTTTTGACCTGCCACTTGCTCTCTGAGTGATCTTGAGCAACCCTTCTCAGTACTGATCAAATATTATCCAAATCTAACTTGAAGGGCTATTTTGGAAATTATATTACATCGTGTAAATCAAGTACCTCACACAGTTCCGGGCACACAGTAGGTGTTCTTCCTGTGACTAAAAATGGAAATAACTGCTATTCATACCCTTGAAAAAATTGGCTGCAAAGCCCGCTTTATTGATGGAGCCATCGGACACAAACTTCATCCACATTCTGTTAGAGCTCGACTTCACATCCTCCGGTTTCTCGTAGCCACAAAAGTGGCCAATCAGGGCGCTTTCTTCCGTGGGCCCATCACGGATTTCCAGGTAGTCATATGCACAGCTGTCATGCCTTTCGATCTAAATAAAGAAACAGAGGCAACGTGGAAGACGACCAACGGCTTGGCCTTAAGGTTTTTGATTTAAGGAGGGAACCTCAATATCACTCTGAAAACTCGAACCAAGCGGCCAAAGGACCCAAGTGTGTCCTGGGCTTCTCCGAACCATCTCTGACTTGCAGGAGTCAAGGGTGAATCAAGCTGCAAAGAGACTAAGAGATGGTAAATGGGGCAAAGGGATGCTACAGCACTGGCTGGGGCCCTGTCCTAGACTTCCACTTAGTTATCCCCCACCTCTCCAGCAGCCTTCAGAATGGAGACAGACACGATTTCAAAGCCTGCAAAGTTTTTGATACCAGATGTCTGGGTGTAACCCACTATGGGCTTGCAATTGCCTCTTAGGTTCCTGTTTTCAACCCAAAAGTGGACACCCATCTTTTTTTTTTTTTTTGGAAATCAATCTTCATAGAGCAGAGCGTGTCCAGCAAGAGCTGGCATTTACTTCATCCCTGGAAAGACCGTCTGAGCAGTACTTACCTCAAAAACTTGGAAGGTGAGCCCCACGTGAAAACCCTCTGAAACCGTAATCCTCCAAATACATTCCTTGGAAGGTCTGTAGTCATCAGGGTAGTTGGGAGACTGGATCTGACCAGCGTCTTTGTTTATGTCTCCCCCACAGGTCGCTTTAGAAAGAGCAACAGAACAGGCTTTAGAAAGAGCAAGGAAGAGGGGTCCCTGGTTGCATCTGACAAAGAAAGTCGGCCATTTGTCACCACTAGGTGACTCCACTTGCCAAATTTTCATTTCCATCCAGCCAAGGCTGCGCCTACAGAAAGGCACAATTCCACGTTTGCGACTCAGAGCTGTTTTACACAGGCAGAAAACCACCACGTGGAGCCAGGGCCCGGTGCATCAGAATCACCTGGGAGATTTTCACGCTACGAAGCTGGGGCCACAGCCCACAGGTTCTGACTGAATGGGTGCAGGGGAGCTCAGACCGGTCTGATATTAGAGTCCCCAGGTGAGTGTAATGTACAGGGTAGAGGGCCACGTGCGAGCACGCTCTTTCTTTCATGAACACAGACGCTGGCCTCTCCAAAATTACAATTTAAGACCAAAAGCGGCCTTAATCACTACCTAGCGGTTTCCTGTTGGGGGCGGGGTAACACGCGGAGCCAGCAGAAGCTGAAGTGTCCTGGCGGCAGCTGCTGAGAGCCCCGATCTGCTGGATCCCTCAACTCCAACCCCGTGGTGGCCTCAGAGGCCTTTCCAAGAAATCTATTTGAAAATTCCCCGATATCGTCCAAAGTCCTCTTTTCACAAATGAAACCCATGGCAGCTCTGAGAGGTTCGATTCTTTTCTCAGGCTCACACAGCTACTCAGAGGCTGCTTTCATTCCCACAGGGCTCTGTATCCCCCGCCCCCACCCTCCCCAGCCCCGCCCAGCCCCCGCCCCCAGGCCTGGAATGAGGGTTCAGCAGGGTGCTGACAGGTAGATGACGTCTGTCCTGCAGTGAGCACAGCTGGCCCCTGGCTTCCGGAACGTGGAGGCAGGGGAGAGTGAATCACTCCGCCTGGCCCCGGCTGTGGCTGCGCCCCACCTTCGCGGCCCGGGCAGCTGCCACACACGCCCGGGACTCAGGGGGCTGCAAGCAGGAGCTACCCAGGCTCCATCGTGAACAAACCTTCATACACCGCGAAGAAACCCTTGCCCAGGATGTTGCTGCTGCTCCGGAACTCCACCCAGAGTCGGCTGTCGGTGGAGACAAGGGGCTCCGGGGCTTTATCACCACAAAACCTACCTGGGAAGTAGAAAAGAATGGTGAGGCCGCCGCTGGACAGCAAGCGGGGGCTCGCGGCAGACAGAGAAAGCAGTGTTCCAAATGCGGTTCCAGGCGACCTGTAACCCCGGCCAAGGGCAAGTCCACCTGTGGCGCGCACAGGATTAGCAGATGGGACGGAAACAGTGACCCGGCCTGCGTGCCTTCTCCAGACTCAATGTCTTCAGGAGAACTTCAGACTCCAGTCAATGGAAGCGCCAGAGTGCAGCCCAAGCACCGCCTCTCCTGCCAAACAGGTGTTGCTGAGGTGCTGAAGGTGGGGTGGGTGTTGGTCTGAGACAGTGCTGACTGTGCCCTGTGCCCCGGTGTTCCCATTGCATATACACCCTTCTCTTTGGGGGCCTGCCTGGGGGGAAGACAACCTGCCTCCCTTGCCCCAGAGAAGGGACGCCAGAGATCACGTGATAAAGAAATCAAACCTTCTTGGCTTTTGATTATCATAAGCCTAGTCACAATACCAAAGATTTAGATGAATACACAGTGAGTAAGAGCCCATTTCCCCACCCTTGTCATCTTAGAAAGGTTCCCAGGACGGAGGAGTGAGGGGACGAGGGAGGGGGTCGGAGAGGGCACCACAACGAGGCCCCTAAAAGGACCCTGTGCCCTGCCCACCCCAAGCTGAGACGCTGTGTGGAAAGACGACAGAGACCCTAAGTAGGTTTAAGGATCTTCAAGAAGCAGAGAACAGTTCCCCCAGTCCCCAGGCAGAGCCCGAGCAGAGCCCGGACAGACAACGAAACCCTCGATCCCCATGGCCCACCAGGGAGGGGTCAGAGCAGCAGTGGCTGCGTGGTTTGCTAGGACACGAGGCAGGACACAGGCACACGGGGTTCTTCAGGCAAAGCATGGTGGGATGGGAGCGGTCACATCCCAGGCTCCTGGGAGGGACAGGGGAGGGACTTTCCCATAGTCCTGAGGAACTGAGGAGCCACAGGGTGTCTTCTAGGGAGACATCGACTTGACACCAATCTGAACTGGCCTTGAGCTGAGACAAGGAGGAGACACAGCAGCCACTTGGATGGACGGAGGGCTGCAGACCAGAGAGGGAGGAGGACATCCCATCAATGGCATGGCATGGTGCTAGGGAGGCCTCCCAGCCCCCACGCCCTGACACAAAGCCTGCCCCCCAGCACCCGCACCCCGGGGAAGAAAACACAAAGGGACCGCAATCACGTGCCCACTGCCTGATGGAAAGGGGGCTCGTAATTGCTGTTGAACTTTTGGTACTGAGAATTTTAAATGAATATGTACTTCTTGAACACTTGGGTGTGAGTCTAAAATTTGGATCCTCTACAGAGGCAAAGGGGAAAGACCATGCCTACCCGGTATACGGTCATCCTTGTCCATATGATCTCTAATGCCACGAAGACGGAAGCTGGGCAAGGACAGCAGTGCAGCGGGTGGAGACAGCTGAGCTGTACTGACCACTTCTCAATACAGACCAGTCAAGGCCTGTTTGGAGTGGAAGCCATGGTTCTGACAAGCACCCACTGTGTGAGTCACCCAGAAAATCCAATGAACTAGGGGGGTCATGGGGAGTGACCGTTAATGGGTGTGGCTTTATTTTGGAGGTGATAAAGATGTCCTCAAATGGAAGGTGGTAATGGTTGTACGGCTCTGTGGACACTCTAAAAACCACTGATGTGCACACTTTAAATGGCCAAATATATGGCATGTGGATTCCATCTCAATAAACATATTTTAAAGCCCACATTTAGTGAGCACTCTCTTATTGCCAGCACCATGCTAAGTGCTGAATCAACCCTTCGAAGCTGCGACTGTACTCTGCCTTTCCGAGATATGGGGGAGTGTGGGAGGGGGAGGAACCATTTCCTCACGGCCAACTGCAGCGTACATTCCTTGGGGAAACGCGGTGGGTAGAGTCTGCTAATCCCCCTGCTGCTTCCTTCCGACTCTGGCCACCTGCAGCCTTTTGGATTTGGTGAGCTTAATATTAAATGAAATGCGCTGAAACTGCTGCCAAGAATTCAGTAAGGAAAAATCCATGAGAAGCCTATAAATTTTCAATAATGGTTCCTCTGGCATGGCCAATTAGTGTCAATTAGTTCTTGGAAAACAACAGTAAGCATGGGGAAGCATAGCTTACCAGTGAGGAGAGGAAGCTGCTGAACCTTGGGGCAGAGCTGATTCACAAGAAATCCCTTCTTAGCCTCGCCCAAGCGTCAAGTCCAAATTCTTATTTAAAACCCCAGATGTCACAACCACTGGGGATGGTTACCAAAAGGGAGAGGGACTGCCACTGCCTTGCTGCCTAAGAACCCAACTGGAAGTGATACACTGTCCACTCCAGGGCCCCAGGATGAGCCATGTTTGCTCAGTACTCGGAGGACGTAGGAGTTACAGACCAAGGTGTATTTCGTGCCTCGGCAGAGCCAGACTCGGTAGAACAAATTACAAATCATCTCTAAGTAACACCTCTCCCCAAACCACTTTGTAATTCTCAACTAGAATCCTCTCCATTGTCCCTGGGCAGCTGTCTCAACATTCTGATCTTCACCATAATAGCAGTAATAAAATCTCCTTTTTTATTGGGATGTTTATACCAGACATGGTCCTCAGCACTTCGTGTGGATTACCTAATTGTACCCCCATGACCCCTGATTTAGGTACTACCATTAACCTCGTTTATGATAAACCTGAGGATCGGAGAGTCTGAGTTGAGTTACACTCAAAGTTGTTTGAGTGAAAGCAGGATTTGAACCTTGGCAGTCTGAGATCTTGACCTTCATCATCAGTCTCACCTTCCGCACCATCACCACCATCACCACCATCACCACCACCACCATCAAAAGGGACTTCTTGGTTTAAGGTGCAATTCTGAACACTGGATGCTTTTGGACCAACAGACATCAAATCTGCTCTGAGAATGTAGACATCATTCCCACTTCCCAGTTTGGAAACACATAGGAATGAAGATCAAAGCCTCCACCATAAAGCAAGCCCGCGCCCATGCCAGGCGTGGCTGTGTGACTGATTTCTGCTCATTTGGGAGGCTGCCCCTGCCCGGGGCACCCCAGCAGTGGGGCCACGCGACACTGATTGGCCAGCCTGGCCTCTCTGAACTTCCCTCCCCACTTCAGGGAAAGGGGGAGAAAGGGCTTTTGTGTGCATTGTGGTGCCAGAGAATACCCAAGGACAGTTCTGCATACAAGAGTTCATTGTCAGAGTCACTCCTCTGCAGAAATAAGGGAGGGGAATCCAATTAACAGACCGGTATTTCAGATCACTGGACGAGTTCTCTGTGCAGCCACCTTCCTCCCCCCTTTCGGCGCAGTCTCGTAAGTGACCCCTGAAACTGAAAAACCAATTTGATATCTTTAACCAGCCGTGAAATGTTCTCAATCCACTTACATTTCCCTTTAATCACGCTGTGAAAACCCAGGTCCCCAACAGCCTCCTTCCAAGGAGACCTAACAGGCTGGAGAGAAACTGGACTAGAGAAAAGGTGTCAAATTCCTAAACTGAAATCTGGTTCCTGGCTCTGGAGGAGGAGTTTAATAAGGATATCAGGAGAGGAAATGCAGATGAGGGCACAACAAGTAGGCTCCATGGGGAGTCATAAAGGGTTCATTCATAAAAAGTTATGCACCCATTATGCCTGGATTTTCACACACTGCCCTGGGAAAATATGCAATGCACAGTTTTTCAGAGCAAGATGCCATACTTTCACAATTCGCCCTAATCCGCTCTCCCTCCTGCCAAAGGGGCATTGACCTGCCTCCTCCCGGCAGATTTCACGGCACTGACCCCTCCCAGGGACCAGCTCGGCCCACACAATGCACTTGTTCCCAGCACAAAAGTTCACTAACAACTGCATTTGGAAACATCAGAGCGGGCCAAATAGTTGGCAAAGGAGATTCCTGCGAATGAAGAATGGTTGCAGGCGGCCGGGCCGTGTCTTGGCTGCAAGATACATCACACACACAGACTGCAAAAGCGTGTAAAATATAAACCAGAAAAAAAAAACAAAACTCCCAAACAAAACAAACCACCAACTACAACGGACAGCAAAGCTCCAACGAAACTATGAAAGTGCAGCCAGAGAGACCAGGATTGTAGTGAGAAAGTTCTTGTTTCAAGGGAAGGGAGTGACTGGCAATGCCTCTGCCTTGGGCCCGTCCTCGGGAGCGTGCCTTGGCCCTCTCCGGGGAACCTCAGCATCAGAGCGCTTCCTCCTCCTGAGCCCTTTAAGTCTCTCACATTCCTGGGGGAGTATGGGGTTGCCAGATTTAGCAAACAAAACTACAGGAAGCCCAGGTCAATTTGAATTCCAGATAAACAATGAATCATGCATTTTATCTAGCAACCCGAGGGGAGACTCTTCTCAGATTCAGCCTCTCCCCATCACCAGGAGTTCTGAGTTCTGGTCTGACCTCAGCCACTAGCAGGTCATGTGGCCGTAGTGAGTTGGTCCACACTTGGGGAGCATGGTTTTCCCATGAAGGTGCAGGGTCAGTATCTCCAAGGTCCCTGCCAGGCTGAGGGCTCTGCGATGCCATGTTCTCATGTAACTCCTCCTTTTACTATTTTAAGTATAAAATAATACTGTATAGCTGCCCATCACCTCTGTGCTTCCTTCCTCAGAGGTAACCACCTTCTGGAGGCAGAGGAGCACCCCGCAGTCTCCTTTCTGTGTACTGCGTACTGCACAAGTTCACGTATTCACACGTTTGTAGGTAGGTGGGACCATTCCCTGACCCAGCTCGCAGGGATTCCGACTCAGTAGCCTCCTAGGAATCCGCACTCAGGAATCCTCCCAGGCGATGCTTGTGTTCAGCGTGGTTTAGGAACCTCTGCTACCAGGAACCCAGCCCTCAGTCATTTTTCTATATCCAGTCAGTGCTACCTGTAAAGCCATGCGTCCGTGCCCCTGGCTGCTGGCACCTATCCGTCTGCTCGCCTTGGACAGGAAGCAGAAATGCAGGGCAACAGCCTCCAACCCCCCACCAGGTGCACACCTGACTTGTCCTGCAGTGTGACACTCTGTCTGTGCTGGGCCGGGGGCCGCTTTCTCCGTTTGCTGACCTGGACTGCTAACTACCTGATTCCTCCCTGTGCTGGTAACCTGGTACCTGGCTCAGAGCCTGCCTTGGCTCCTTTCCAGCACACCCATCGACATGAATTCATACCTGTGTGTAGCCCTGAGACTTTAAACTCATACCCTGGCAGACAGAGGGGGCTTATGCGCTATTCCAGATGGCAGCTGACCTGGCTGAGACCTCTTGGTTATATGGAAGCCTAATGCCTGCCAGGCCCCCTTGGGTCCCGCCAGAGCCTCTGTCTCTGTCTCTTCTGACCTACCCCGAAATCTGACATGAGGTCGGGGTCAGCCTGGCCATGGAACTCCTCAACTTAGTTCTCTTCGCAACTTCCTAACAGCAGCTCACTCTCAGGCCATTCACAGCACAACAAGGTGGCCTTTCCGTCCCCATGAACATATGCCAAGGACCACATTCTTACTGGGAGCTTAGACTGGCAGCCCACTCTGCAGGCCACTCTAACAATAAGGACAGACGCTCTCAGCTGAGACCCCTCCACTGGGCTCCCTGGGAACCGCCTTCTCTGTCTCCACCACGGCCGGCTTCCCAGAGAGTCCTCCGTCCACTCCCTGGGCACCAAAGCCACTGGTCTTCCTTATGACACTAACTTTCCCTGGTCACCCGTGAGAGAGCTCTCTTCTGGTCACCAATTCTGAGTGAGCTGACCTTTCTCTTTATGCCCCCTGCCCACGGCCTCTCACGCAAAGGTCCCGGCTGCCTTTCCATGTGGGAGTTCATGCACTGTTCACCTCCGCAGATAGTACATGCTCCTCAAAGGAAAACGAGAAAACAGAGCTAAACCAGAACAACAACAGAATCCAGTTTTTAAAAATACTCCATTGTCTCGAAATAACCACTGTGGACAATCTATAATTCTTCTTGATATTCATATTGTAGATTCCAGAACAGTCTCTTCCAGTTGAGTTCGGCCCACACAATGATTTCAGTAATCTCAGTGAGGACACTCACTGTTCGGTTTCCCACACTCCCCCCGAACTCCTTATTTTGCCATACCAACCCAATCATGTTCATTTACACCTTATCTCCGAATGCGTCTGCATTTGTAGAGCCTGCATAACAGACATAGATGTGTATTTCTGTTAGAATGGAGCCCTACTGCGTATTCTATTTTGTCACACCTTTTTTTGTGTAACAATGCACAATGAACACCTTTCTGTATCAACAAAGAGTCACCTCCAACTTCACTGTTAATGGCTGGACAGTTTTCCATTGAAAAGACGTATCATAATTTATTCAGCTAACCCCTACTGTTGAACATTTAAATTGTTTTCAATTCTCCCTGCTTCAGTGAACAGCCCTGTGGCTAGAGCTTCGCACACTTCCTTAATTGGTTCTCCAGGATAAACTCCACGAAGTGGAATTGCTGGGTCAAAGGGTATTCGCAGCTTTAAAAGCTTCTAACATGTGTGGCCAAATGGAATGTCCTGAGTTTTACAATGACACCGACCCTTGAGAGCTTCCTGTGACTGCCGCCTGGGTGGACCCTCCCAAACGTGAACCGCATCACGCAGGGCAGCCAATCACTCCCCTCCCAAGGCTTTCTTGAGTCAACTCACCCAACAGGGGTGCTTTTCTCCAATACCCATCCCGGACCTCCACGTAGTCGTACCAGCACAGGCGGCTTTTAAACAAATCCATGGACGTGAAGTTTAAGATGATCTGTAAAGAGTTACCATAAAGTCAGTTTTGGCAACAAAGCCTGAGGAGTTTTGAGAGATACATCTCGCATACCGGTGTTCTCACGTTACCCTTTAGCATGCAGAGCTCTCAGACCACAGTAGGAGTGTCCTCCCAAAAACACACTCACAGGAAACCTCATGACATTAAATAATAAACCTTGAGCAGGATGGGGGGTAAACAAAGGAGATGGGTCCTTCGGTTCTGCCTGGGGAATAACTTGAGCTTTTGAAGTCACTAGGTGGTTTACAGAAAGCAAGATGCATTAAAGGCGAGCCAGGATGCATTGAGTCTGGGGATTTGGAAGGAGGTAAGGGGTCAGTGAAGTTCAGAGATACGAAAAGATCTTATAACATCATCAATCATTCTAAAGGGTCTGGGGTTAGCCTGAGTGCATCTGAGCACCTCCGTGATCAATGTTCCCTCGGCCATGACCTCACTCTTCTGAGGTGTGGTGTGTCTCAGAGCCTTCCTACAGTTCGTGCGTGCACACATTCATTCATTCGTCCGTTCTACCATTGTGTGCTGGCCACCTACTGTGTGCCCGTCTGTGCTGGCCTATCAAGACAGAGAGTTCAGAAGGACAGGGTTCTGGCCCTGAGGGAGCTCAGACAAAGAGGGAAGGGCGGAAGTGTCGAGCGGATTACAGCAGCACAGTATCGACGCTGAAAAGGGAGGAACAGACAGAGAGGGGGTTAAGGAGCCACAAGGAGAGAGACCTGAATTCTGCCCGGTGACACTGGAGGAGGCTTCTCAGGCGAGGTGGCATTTAACCCAAGGGGAACCAGGGTCCAGGGGGCAGAGAAGTAGGGTGAAAGCATTTTGGTGAGAGGGACTGACGTGAGCAAAGGCAAGGACGTGTTTGGGAGACTGTACTGCACCCAGCCTGGTTCACTGTGGTGTGTCTGGAACGAGGAGCCAGGAGAGAGGAGAAGGAGTGAGGGCTGGAGAGGTGGGGGCTCAGCTGGACCGTAAAGGAAGGTTTCAGCTCTCTGGACACCCCGAGGCCATTCAGGGGATGCGCCTGCCCCACCAGTGGAGCGGGCTGGGTGGCCCTGCAGAGTCAGCGTGCAGGCCTGCGCCCATGAGCTGGCCCTGGCCCCCACGGCAACTCTTCCAGCTCGGGGATCCCCGGCAGACAACCGAGAGAGAGTTCAGGATTTCCCCTCTCCCTGCACCCCGCTTCCATTCCCGCCGTGCACGGTGTCCATGCCGTCTCCTGCACTGAGCCGCAGTGGCTCATCAGGCCCAGCTCTCGGGGTGTCTCTCTGCCTGTGCTCACATATCCCTGCTCCACCATTTCTCAGGTCTTCTTGCTCTGCGGGGTCCCGCCGAGGGCAGCCCTGCGCCAGCCCCTGCACCCCAATCCTTTTCCCCTTCCCACTTGTGGGACCTTTCTGTCAGTTGGTTCAACTCTCTCTAGCACCTGCACTCTCCCACTTTCATTTACATGCTCACAGTCCCTGCCTGGTCCCTGGTCTCCAACTAAACCCGTGGGCAGGAGGGCTGCAGGTCAAGGGTTCTGGTGCCCTGTTGGCCAAGCAGAGAAGACTGTTACATATTTGTCCTTGTTCTCTGTGGCCCCTCTACTCTGAACCTCTCCCCTCTGGTTCTGCCACACTAGCCTGTCCTCTCTCTACTGTCTCTCTTCTCTGCTGGCTCTTGTCCTCTCCACTCCCCAGGAACTGTGAGGCCACCTCAAACAAAGCACTTCCCTTCCAGCTTCCCTGTCTGGAGGTGACACCATCGTACCCATCACTCAGGTGCAACGCCTTTGCACCTACTGTTTACCTCAATGCTGACAGGTTCTTTTCCTTTAAGATCTGTGCCCCTTGCTCCCTGCCACTCTTGCTGCCCCTCCAACAACCCCTCCTGCACTGCTCCTGCTGAGACGACTCCTGAACTCCTCCCTGCTGTGTCCACGTCCACGCTGCACACTAGGGCTTCTAGATCAATCTTGCACTTTTATCTCATGTTTGCTAGAGCCCTCCTCTGTTCAGAAAACTTCAATGGCTCCCTTTGCCCCAATCTCGTAAATTAAACTCACTGCCTACCTTGCAGAGCCTTCGGCGCCCATCCTAATACATGGCCTTATCTCCCAGTGTGCCCTAAAATATTCACGCAAATGGAACCCTCCCCAGGCCCAGATCAAGGGGCCCTTCCCGCCTCCCCGAGTCCTTCTCTGACTGCCCAGTTGCACACGATCCTTCCCTCTTTGGAACTCTCCCCTCTCCTCGTCATGATTCGAGAGCAGGTGTTTCTAGAGTCCAGCAGATCTGGATTTCTTCCTAGGTCCACCACTCCCTAGCTGTGGGATCTTGGGAAAATACTGCTGTCCTCCTGGACCATTAGTTTCCTCATCTATAAAACAATGTGCACACCACTGGACTGGGAGGGGACTGCACGAGAAACTGCAGAGAATGTACATTGCTAGGCCTGGGACACAATAGCCACTCAATAAATGGCAATTTTAAAAATCAAGCCACACTGAGTGCACACTTAGTGTACCACAAACCAGACACACTAAGTGCTCTTCGCAGGCTGCCTTTCTTAAGAGTCCCCACCCCTTCCCATGGGACAATCCCACCCAATGTTCAGGTTTCAAGACAAGGAGCACCTTCTTCCACAAAGCCCTAAGGTCTCGTAGGAAATGAAGAGTCAGTACTAGAAAATAATAGGCCAGCTCACCTCCCGTGTTGTGGAGTGTGTGTGTGTGTGTGTGTGTGTGTGAGAGAGAGAGAGAGAGAGAAAGAGAGAGAGAGAGAGAGAGAGATGTCGCTCTTCTTTCAAACTAGACCAGTTGTTTTCAACTTGCACATTAAACCACTTCGGAAACTTAAAAAATATATTGGTTCCAAATAATGCTCCTCCTTCAGTTAAATCAGACTCCCCAGGGATAAGGAGGTTGGGGGGAGGGACTCTGACTAAACTCTAGGTCTCCTAAGCACAGAAACTGTGCCTTCCAACCCTTGCATCCCCCTCGGTGCTCACACTCACGTGGACTGGTTCAGGAACGCGGGCTAGCTGGTTGCAATATGGTTCTTTAGCCTTTGCTTTTTAAAATTTCAGAAAGGCAATATTATTACAAATTCCTTGGTAACACATTCATGATCTGAATGAATGGAATAATTATTCAGGCTAATTATTTTAAGTATGTTAGTGAGCCACAAAGATCATAGGGGAAGAGGTGATGAACAGGAGGTGATAATGCAAATCAATCAAGTTTGCTAATTACTAGCAGCTCTGGGGAAGGCTGGGTGAAGCAGAAGTGGAAATAATTGGTGCAGGAATTTCAATGATATGTATTCTCCCTGCCCCCAGTTGGCAATAATAATTAAGGCTGGGTGAAATCTTACACAGCTCAAATATATCACAGAGCCTCTGCTATGCAGGGCAATTCAATAATCTGGGGACTAGCGAACCCCTGCTTCTTCCTCCGCCACCTTCCTGCCTCCCTGCCATGCCACCTCCTGCAGGCACAGGGATAGGACATCCACCCAAGATGGACAAGTCTAGCGTCTCTCAGGCTCAAGATGACAACCACCCTGTCATAAATGCTTACAGCCAGAGAAGGGTGTGTGCATATGGGTATTGTTCACGTGTGCATGTGTGAGCACATGTGTGGGTGTGAATGCATGTTCAAATGTCGAGTAGCCTGTCCCTTTTGTGGAATAACATAGGATGATGGTCAAGCATCGAGGCTGGCAGAGTCCAACTGCCTGGGCTCAAATCCCAACTCTGCAACGAGCTGAGTAGCCTTGGACAAGTCCATTTCCTTACCTGCAAAATGAGTGTGGTAATAGCACTTACTACACGAAGTCATTGTGAGGATTAAATGAGAGAATCCACCACATATGCTAAAAATAGTACCCAGCCCATGGAAAAAACTCCCACTGGTTCCTAGCCATTATTTTTTCCTAGCTATCACACTACGTTTAGATTGACATTGAAACGGAAACCTGGAAGTTAGCTATAGGCACCTGAAAAATTCCGGCACCTCTCACTGCACGCCCGCTGCTGGTTTTTCACTCCACCCTCCTCCGTCCACATGTTCATTCAACAAATACTTGTTGTGTGGCTCTGTGCCATAGGCTGTGTCCTCAGTGAGTCCAGAAGAGGAACAGCCAAACAAACCAGCGTCATGATTTGTGGGATGAGCCACAACCAGTGCGGCTGCAGGGAGCTAGAACCAGGGGAAAGAGCAAACATTTCAAAAATAGCTGCATCTGTTTTAAGACAACTTGATGATCCGTTGGCTCTGTTGAGAGGTGTGGTGAAGAAAACACGGGTCTTGAACTGCAGAAGCCCCAGTTCTGTTCTGTATCTAACTGTGAATTTAGACAATTCACAAAATGCCCAAGCCTCAGATTCCTTGTTCACATGATGGATCTAAGGAAGTGCACCATGTTCCAGCAGTGGCGAGAACATACTCCCCCTGGACCAGAACAAAAGAGGCTCCTGCCCTGGGCTTGGCTCTCAGGAGTCGTGGAATCTTCAGGGCCAAAGGAACAAGCCTACGCAGAGCTTGCCCAGCTTCTAGACTTCCCACTAGGAGCCCAGAACCCCGGAACTCCCTGCCAAAACAGCCCATTTTCAGGACATGCAAGGACCTCTGTCCTGAATCCATCCTCCTGAGGGTACACGGCACACCTAGGCAGTCCACTTCCCCTGGAGGGTCAGCCAAGCAATGGCTGTTTGTGAGGCAGGAGGAGAGGATGTTCGGGAGTGCGGGCCGAGGCGTCACCATGGGTGCTCTGAGACGGCACTGGGGCTGGGAGGAGGAGGAGAGGCCAGCTGTGGGCTGTTAGCTAGCTCCACCCATATTGCCACCTGCCAGAGCAACACTTCAAGGTGCCCAGAAATTCTAAATTGGATCCTCGCTTTCCAGGGCATTCTGACAGTGAGTTCATCGAGGAAGGAGGATAACACCTACTTTATTTACAAACGGTGAGCCTGATGTATAATTCATGTGGACATTTAGTACACAGGCTTCCCTTTGCATGAGGGAGGCTGGCTGAAAAATCCAGGAGGAAGTAACATTAAGCAAGCGAGTAGTCTATGCCTGGCGCAGGGTAGGTGCCTGCAACATAATAGCTGTTATTACTCCTATTAATGATAACTCCTCACACGTCAGTCACCTCACTCAAAGAATGTTACGTTATTTCCAGAGGTGGTCTCACACCTACCTTTTCCCCTGGAGTGACCGATATCCTCCAGACACAATGGGAATAGGAAGGGTAGCCGTTTGGAAAACCAGGTGCAGAGAAGTTTCCCGTTGTGTCCTGCAGAGTCTCCCCACAAGCTGCATGAGCAAAACAACAATCATGATTCAGGCACATGCACATACTCCCCGCCTGAGAGCGCCCTCTACAGGGCTGCTGAGCAAACACTCCCCTGAACTAGCCTCAGCATTTAGAACAAATGGTGAGAAGTGTGCCAGGCTGGCTGATATTTTCCTGGCTTATAAAAGTGAAAATAGGGTCTGGGCATAAAAAAGAAACACCCCAGGGGTCCTTCTGAGGCTCTCAGGATTGAGCAGGGCCTAGAGCCAGGTTTGAATCTAAGCTCTCCAGCCCCCTGTGTGGTGGTGGCCTTAGTTTTCTTATCTGTGAAATGGGTAGGACCCGCCCAGAAGGTTAATGAAATCATTTGTGCTAAATGAAATGGATCAGCTCAGTGCTCGGCCCATGGCAAGTGCTCCACATGCAGCAGCCCCACAATCACCAACAGCAGTGTCTGTGGCACAGAGAACATGAAAGCCCAAGTCCGTAACGCAAAGAGGAAAAAGGCTTTGAAACTCATTATTGGCTGTTATTTTGAATCTCGCCTCTTCTTTTTCTGCTGCCTACCTCTGAATGAGCTACCAAATAGCCAAGAAAACAGAGAAAAATGACCAGAGGCACGGGAAGCTGGAATACTCTACAAGAAGCTATCCCGGCCACAAATGTCCGAGGGTTGCTGAGCCATGAGTCTAAAACCTAGTATTACGTCTATGAAAAATATTTCCCTAATTTATCCTCACACCTGTATGAAGAAGCTTGGAAGCTGCAGGTTTCATACGTCCCTGACTCCCAGGGACTTGAGCCCCAAAGACAAAGACACAAGGTTGCTGGGGGCCCCTCCTCTTACAGGGCCACCCCCAAAATGTGGGAAAGAAGCATCCTTATGTGTATTTTCCTGAGTGCAATTCCAGCTCTTCACAGCAAGTACCCTCGCTTTCAGCTACTACTGCAAACCCCTGGGAGCTGCAGCCTTTGGAGATGCAGGAAGGGATAGCTGGAGAGTGGCCCATCCTTGGCCTCAGGAAATCCTGGATATCAGGGCTTCAATATCATGTTACCGAACAACTGCCAGGCATCATGAGGATTATGCCTGGCAGTCAACACCCCCGAGGGTTCCATGGAAATTATTTCAGAGTAATCATCAACATTCTGCAGGAACAGATACGTTAGTGTATGGCTCTGTGGTATTTACCAGCTGCCTTGAATCCTTTTGGGAAGTAAGAGGCATATACATTATAACTAAATAAATACTATGGCATTTCCCAGGGAATGCTATAAGGTTTCTCTTTCAATTCAGCAAGGTTATATGATATGTGTGTCCTGTATTGCAGCCCTAATGTGCCCCCAGATGACGAATAGCTGGATGAACGTATTTCCTAGAGGTTCATGATGGAGGGGAGCCTTGCACGGCCCTTCGCAGGCCCCGGGAGCCCGCTGAGCAGGGCGATGTGATAGCCCAGATATTCTAAGGTGGCTCCTACTTCAAATATTCCGTCCTATGATCAAACCGTGTGCCTGGTCTAGGGGTCTAAAAAGGTTACTGGATCCCTGGCTGGTGTGGCTCAGTGGATTGAGCACTGGCCTGTGAACTGGAAGGTCGCAGGTTCAATTCCTGGTCAGAGCACATGCCTGGGTTGTGGGTCCAGTTGAGGGTGTGTAAGAAGCAACTGATTGATGTTTCTCTCCTTCTCTTTCTCCCTTCCTTTCCCTCTTTCTAAAAATAAATAAATAAAATCTTTAAAAAAAAAAAAAGGTTACTGGACCTGTTGGTAATGGAGTTTCCTTTTTCTGCCCCAAATGCTGAAATGCATTCTGTCCCATTGGTAGTAAAAACCGGCTGCTGTACTCAATGCTTTGCATTAAAGTTCAGCAGCTTAAAGGGGTGGATGTGAGCTCACCCCCAGGGCAGTAGGGGGTGTGATGATGCTGAAGTCAAGGGAACAAAAGGCAAAAAGAAAGGGCCAGTACAGGGGGAGCAGTTCTCTGAACTGACGGAAAAGTGGGCATCTGCTTGGACCCCAGGGCACCGTCCAGGCCTCAATGGCAGGCTGGTGGCCACTGACCATCGGCACCTTGGGCGAGTGGAAGAGCCCCAAGACCACAGAAGGGACCTCACTTACAGTTCTGAGACTCCTTCCACCTTCCACTGTTTGGGAGGCTGGCTCCCACCCCTGCAAAAGCATTCACCTTCATTCTTTGTCTTCCTGCAAATGCCTTGTCTCTTGTTTTGCCAAAACACATCCCTTACTCCCATAGAAGGGAGAGGTGCTTTTGCCATTTGGGGCACACTGTTGTTCTACTGTGCATTCTTCCCCTTTTGAACCTCAGGGCTTTGACAGAGAGTTCTGCAGCTTCCCACAAGTTACGCTGTGGACTCCAAGGCCTACCATTCACTTCCCTGCAGCAGTCACTTCACCATTTGGGCCTCCTATGCCATCTAACACCTCCTAACAGCAGCACATCAGAAATCATAGCTGCCAGGGAGTAGTCTCTTCAGGTTCCCCCAGTTGTTTTTCCAGCCAAGAGGAACGTCTGCGAAGGGCAGGTGAGCTGTGCTCCAGGGGCGCGCTGGGGGCCCTGGGACTGGCCAGGGGTCAGTTACCTGGGCACTTGTACAGCTTCCTGGCTTGGGCTATGTCTCCCTGACTGAGCCGCACACGCTGGCCGATGGTCGGCCTGACGCCATTGTCATCTCGACGGGGGAGGATGGTGTCTAAGAAAACTCCTCTATGGGAAGAAAAGACAGCGAGAGAAAGGAGAAAGAAAAGTCAAGGCTGTCAGCTCGTCCACGCTGGGATTTACAGTCTTCATTTCCTTCCCCATAACCCCGTCAACGTTCCTACCCGCTGGCCTGCTCTCACGCTGGCACTTGAGCATTCCATTTCCTCAGCTGCCTGCTCACTTTCCAATAGGAAAATGATTCTGTCAGGTTTAAAAATATGCCCTAGCCCAGTGGCCTAAGGGCTTCCTTACTAATGTCTATTGAGCCTTTCCACAAAGCAGCCCTTGACAGGCCCAGGCCCCAGGGCCACCATGCTGAAAAACTGCAGGGAGCACCATTCAGAGAGGCTACGATGTGAGTGGCGCCCCCTGGAGTTGTGCAGCAGGCAGTCTTGGAGAAGCTCCAGAGAGAACATGGGAACACCAGCACAGTGTGAGGCTGTCCGTCAGAGGCTGGTCGGGAAGCGCTAGGTGAGTCAGTGAGTAATGGGGATGGGAGCTGGGGGCCTTGCTGGCCAGAGGAACACTCAGATGGAAAATGAGATGGATGCAGAGAACTAGGGGTAGTTGAGAGAGCCCTGACCTGGAGATTTCTATGAAAGGCCTGGCTCTGCCACCTGCGTGAGCTGGGACAAGTCCTTTCCGCTCTCTGAGCCTCAGTTTGCTCCTCTGAACAATAAGAGATTAGCCTAATGGTCGTGACATTCAGTCCCTTTTAATGTTAATGTCTTCTTCTACTCCAGTACAAATAAAGTCTCAAATGACCATAACAGACAAGTGGCTACCAGGATGCCCAGCTGAGGACGCCCCTAAGCACAGCTCTGCGTTGTGGGCATGGTGCGCCCTCTGCCCGAGCCTGCCCCTCTGCTTCCGGACCCCTGACCTGGGGCTTCTCCTGGAGGGAGAGCCTTCCCTTCCACAGGCTCCTTCTCCACTTACCACCCTGTGTCTTTCCTTCCCTTCCTAACCAAGTTTCCGGAAAGAATTGTCTCCATTTTCTGTCTGCCTGCTCACCTTAACCTGATTTTGATCTGGCCACACAGCAATAGTCCTCAGTCACTGACCAACTGGCAGCTCCTCGGACGGACACTTGTCAATCCTCGCCCGCCCTCACTGTGGCACTGACACCCCTGCCGTCCCCTCCCTCCTCGGACTCTCTCCTTGCTGGTTCCCAGGGCACTGCCCTCTCTGAGCAGAAAGTTAGGATCCTCTTCTTCTGCTTCCCCCGGGGGTTCTGTATCTCAGGTTTCTGCCCTCGCTCTTTTCTCTCCTTGCTCTTGCCCCAGCTGCTCCTCTGGGCTTTAACCACCACCCACAGGCTCACAGCCCAACAGCCACCTGCAAGGGCCTAGTGACCCTTCTGCTGGGCTGTCCTATGGGCCTGTTACATCCAACGCATTCAAAACCAAATGGATCCCATTCTTCCATGAGCCTTGTCTCCTGAGGCTGAAGCCCATTCTGTCACACTCCCTTGTCAAAATTGGGAACCAGGTCCTGTCCACAGCACCTTCTAGGCAGGCCTTGAATCCGCACCTTCCCTCTCATTCTAGACCACTGCCCTAGCTCGGGCAATCAGCACCCCTTTCCTGAACCCTTCCCAGTAGCTTCCCTGGCCTTACCTGGCCTCCCTCCCCGTAGACTCAGCCACCTCTAATCTAGCCTCCACACTGCTACAATATGATTGTCTCGAAATGCCAGGGCAGGAGTGTGCCCTCCCTGCTTAGAACCCTTCACTGACTGCCAGTCACCACCTGGATCTCCAGGCCCTTGGCTCACTGCTTCCGCCTTCTTCTTCAGCCACATCTCCCGACACCTCCACCTCGCTCATGATCTTAAGCAACACCGAACTCCTGCTAACCCCCAACGTGGCCCTCCACACGCTGTCTTCTGCTAAAGCTGTCCACCACCCACCTTCTTGTCCCCAAACCCTATCAGATGGCCTTCCCTCGTAAAAGTCTTCCGAGCCCTTTCTATCCTGAGTTAACCATGCCCTCCTCTGGGCCTTCCTTGTCTAGTCTCTTCTTATCATACTGTGTTGTCTTTCTCTGAGGGGTGATAGTAACTGTTTTCTCTGCTAAATACTAAGGTCCTCCAGCAGAGAGACTGGGTCCTTCACCTCTGTGTCCTCATGGGCTGGAGCGTACCAGGCCTTGAGAAAAGCTTCTAGAACTACATTGCATAGCCAAGATAGGACAGTCTTCAAAAGATTTCACAAAATGGCTATTTACACCCAAAAGGAAATGCGAAAATTCTCATTACCTAGTTATTAGCTGCCCTCTCTCTTTCAAACATTTCCATTTCCCTAAATTCTGCACTACCTTGGAAAATATATATTATCCCTATTTCTTCCTTTTTGTTTTTCTATGCACATTTTTTCTAAATTAGACTTCAGGCTCACTTTCTTCCCAACATCAGCACACAGGAGCCCAGGTCATCTGCTGATACCCTTTGAAGTACCACTATCCCCGACACTTAATCAGCCACCTGTCCTGAGGTCTCCAACTCCCACAACCTCACCTCTGGGTCCACAGTCCTCTAGAGAAACTTTATCGGAATCCTTGATCTCCCTTCCTGATCTCGCCAAGTTTTAAATCACAAGGGACAACTCCACATAAAATTCCAAATTCAATCACCTACTAATCAAAAAATGGATGCTTCTGCCCTAATAGAAAATGTGTTCATCTGCACTTATTTTCTTGATTCCGCTGAAGAAAGGCATTTAGCTGCACCAAATGCAAGGCTCTCCACAAGCTCTTAGCAGTCTGGACTAGCTGACCCTGCCGATGACCACACCATGTTGGCCACCTTCCTATGTGCCAGGTCCTGGCTGGACACCTGACAGGCGCCACCTCATCTCATCCTCATAACACTCCAGGGATCAAGTGCCATTATTAGCAGGGTTCCTCGCCGCAGGTGAGAAAAGCAAGCCCTCGGAGCTTACGTGGCTCACCCTGGGTACAGAACTAGTAATGGAGAGCCAGCCCTGGACCGCAGGCCAGCCTGGGGCCTGCCTTCTGGCACCTTCCAACCAGTGTTTCCCACTGCCCAAGAAAGCGCAGGCCCGAACGCGGATTAGAGAGATGAGAGAGTTAGGAACACTGGTGACTTCAAAGCAGCAGGAACAGCATGGGATCACACTCCACAGCTCTCTGGGGCTGGGCTCCCCGCCCCCGCAGCCCAGCACAGCCTGAGCCGCCAGCGAGGCTGAGGGCTCTGGACGATGTTTACTACCAGGGATGTCCCCTGTGTAAACCACTCTAGTCATGTCCCTGTTTTTATGTGGGACAGCTTGGAATTGACATTCTGCTAAACCAAGAAAGGGTTTGGCAGATGCCTTAGGGAATAAAACTGTCAGCTCCGAGTTCTCCAAACAAAGACGACACTGTACCAGAGAACCGTCTCCTCATCCCCTGGACCCTTGCCCAGTGAATCCTTCAAAGACACCACTGCCCTCAGCCCCGGTCCAACCAAGGGGCGGGGGAGGAGCTGCAATAAACTCGAGGGAATAAAGTTGGAAAGAGACAGCTCAGCCGTAAAGACACACGAAGATTGGGTTTCCCATCAGCGGGAATAGCATTTGCCTCCAGATGAGTAAATGTCCGATGGGCCATTTTCTGCTCTTCCACAGAATCAAAGACCATGTGCAGGCCAGCTGCAGGGGACGTGGGAGCAGACGTAATGACACAGAGTTAAGGAGTGGGAAACTTTTCATAAAAAGTGGGCCAGGAAAGCCTACCAGTCAGGAGGCCATTGAAAAACATCCCACTGAACAGAGTAGTTTTCTGAAAATCCATGCAAGACAGTTACAGATGGGACAAGGTGGGTAGCTACTCGCTATGAAACGGATTTGCCAAAACCATCCTGAACTCTGGGGCTGAGGTAGAGCAGGTAGTCATGGAAGATTGTTAAAATAACGAATCACACCTCCTCATATCCACATCCCTTTGCCATGTGAAGTTGCCACCCTTGACACCAAGAGGTAGAATCTACTTCTCCATAACTTGAATCTGGGCTGGCTTTATGATTTGTTCCAGCCAATAAAATGTGACGGAAGCCATGCCATGCAAGTTCAGAGCCTGGGTCTAAAGAGTCTTGCAGCCTGCCAGCCTGTCCTCTGCTGGAACTCCAAGTTCCCATGGAGGGGGAAGCCCAGTCTAGCCCACAGGCCAGAGGATGAGAGGCCACACAGAGAAGAACCAAGGGCCGCTGGTGGGCAGGCAACACAGTGACCAGACATGGCACTGGCCATCACCCAACCTAATCACGCTGTCAAGTGACTTGCTGTGGGAGTGACCAGGAGCAACCAGAGAAGAACAAGCCAGAATGACCCACAATATCATAAAAAATAAGTTGTTGGAAGGCGCTAAGCTGCAGGGGAGGGGGGGTGTAGATTGTGCGGCAGCCGTAGACAACAGCAGGGTAGCAGAAGGGAAGTCTTCCTCCCTCCAATGCCTGCAGGGAAGTGGCTCTGCTCCTGCGTACCCGCCCGTCCACCCTGTGCTGCCTCCTTGCCAGTCTCCCTCGGAAGGGTCCTGGGCACTTGGGGAGAGGAACTGTTATTTCATGGGTTTAGTCCATGGGCTCCACTGATCTACGCAGACAAAATGTTTTCACATAGACAACAGTGGTAATAGTGTGTATCTCCAGAAGGGCAAACGGGCTGGCATTATGAGCTAGAGATCACAGGGGGGAAAAGAAGAAGAGTTTTGAAAAGAAAGACAGAAAAGAAATGCTGGAGCCAAAAGATACTCTGTCTGCATTCTTGCCTTGGCCTCTGGCTTCAGAGCTTTGCATAGTACCTGGCACTCAGCAGAGACTGAGAAGGAAGTGTAGTTCCTATAACCCATTGGTAGTAACTTATCCAAAATATCCTACACAGTAGATACTTGTAGCTTCTCCTTAATGCAGAGACCACTGCATTTGTGAGTACGTAGGAAGAGCTGCAGTGAGGGTAATGGAAATCTCTTCCCTCACCTCGTCCCCAGCACTGCAGGTCTCCCTACCTCCTTGGACTCACTCATTAATTTATTCATTAAAAAATATGTATTGAACACTGCCCTGGCCAGTGTGGCTCGGTTGGATGGAGCGTCATCCTGTGCACTGAAAAGTCACAGGTTAGATCCCCGGTCAGGGCACATACCTCGGTTGCAGGTTCGATCCCCATCGGGGTATGTACGGAAGGCAACCGATTGACGCTTCTCTCGTATCAATGTTTCTCTCTCTCTCTCCCTTTCTGTCTCTCTCTCTCTTCCTTCCTCTAATATCAATAAATGCATCCTCAGGCAAGGATTAAAATATTAAAATAAAAAATATTTATTGAACACCTACTCTGTGCCAGGCACCCTGTTGAGTGCTGGGGGTTACAGAGAATGAGATAGTCTTTGTCCTCAAGGATCTCAGGCTAGTGAGGGAGAGGGAAGTGCAACAGAGAAGTATTAATAGATAAACTTATAATAATAATTAGTAAATAAATTATAAAGCAATAAAGAGTTATGACAGCTACAGAAACAACACCCAAGGTACCAGCTTCTCACGTGGACCAACTTGACACTGGTTCCCTCATGAAATGGATGCTCTGTCTCCACTCAGCAGCCTGTAGCTCCTGGCGCTGATGGGGCCTGACCCCAATGCTCCCTGCGCTATTTCCCCACACCCAAGCCGCCCCACCCCGACTCTGACCTCTGCAGGAGGTCTCTCTTTCTGCCCAGCCCACTGGCTTCCTGAGACTCTCCCTGCCCCCAGAGCAGGTCCCTCAAACTCTCAGTTTGCCCACCTGGACAAGGAACCCTCAGATTTCCATATGGCAACAAGTGCGATCGTATCTGTCAGTCCTTTGCCCATCTGTCCAGATTAAGAAGTCATAACATGAAATTTTTGAGCTGGAAGCAGCTCAGAGAACATGTAGTCCAACCCTCTCAGGAGGAAACTGAGGCCCAGGGAGGTAGAGATCTGATCTGTACACAGCTGCCCCTAGTCACTGTCTACACCTCCCTCAACACCAAGGTCCCTGGGAGAACCAGGACTAGAACCCCATCTTCCGACTCTCAGTCTGGCGGTCTCTTCATTACACCACGTTGCCCGTTGTATCTCCTGATAAAGAGCCCAGACAAGAGTAAAAAGAACAGGGTAGCTCACTCCCTGTTCCACTTGTTCGAAGATCCTGAGTTAGACCAAACTCTGCCCATTGGAGCTTCCACCTGGGTGCAGGATGGAGATCATACTAAAGCAGCTGTGTGGACGGAAGAACAGTGCCCCCTGAGAACTGGGGCCACCGAAGTTTGGAGGACGTCTCCCACATGTCTATGATGCCACCAACAGAATGGTTTCAGTAGCCTTACCCAAGAGCCCTGCAGCCCTGGGGTAAATAAACAGCTTCTCTTTCCCTCCCAAGAACTGTGTCTCCTGCATGAATGATGTTCTTTGATCTCTATGGACATGGTGACTCCTGAAGTGAATTGTTTCCCTCTTTGCTGTGACTGCTAGGAAGCCCAGGGCAGCATTCACTGCCATGACTTCGCTGGCATATATTCTGAATATCAAATTGATTCCAAACTTCAACAGACCTGTGTACCCTTATTTTTTCCCTCCCCCTCCTCAAATTTCCTCACCTATTTTTTTCCTTTTTGTCCTATGTATACATTGTGAATCACCTCAAATCTTTTTTTAATGATTAAATAAATAAATAAGTAGCAAACAACCTAGTTTTAAGAGGAGACTGAAAAAGTACCAGGAGGAAAAAAAATATGTGCACAGTGTCTCCTTTAACTCAAGGTTGGGAAGCCCTCCAAAACTGACACTAGCAGAGGAAAAGTTCTTTATACAAAATGTTTGTGTGGTCTAGAAGTAAGGGCAGTACTGAAAATAGCTAATACCTGGTCCAGCACAACACTAACTCTGCAAAACAGATCCTGCCGATGCCGGCCGTAAGTAATTGATCCAGTCATCCTTGGGGGCCCCACTACCACTGTGTGTGAGCAGCAGGCAGGAGACCTGGATCTTTGTTCTCACTGCGGCCCCAGCTACCTGTGTGCCCTCCAGCTGGCTGGAGCCTCAATTTCCTCACCTCTGAAATGAACCTGTGATACAGCACCCTCCCAGCTCCCCACACGACCTAGCTCCCAATAAACCAAACCTCCTCTAGGAGAACTGGTAAACGCCATCATGCCCACTTCAAGGGCGTGCTTTCGAAGATCCCCCACCCCCTGGAAATTTGACACATAGTCTCTAAGTTATTATCACAGCCACTCTCTTGATAATGTTCCTTTTCCAGTTTGCTGCTTGTGACGCTAAGGCATGATGGAACACCAGCTTCACAATGGGATTCAATCTTATTAGCGGGAACCTGATTAGATTATATTTCACTGCAGCCCAGAGGCCACTGTATTTCAAGGACAGGCACACCGACTGTGCTAGGAGCATGCGGAGACCCACTCTCCGCAGACCTCCCGCAATCAGGCCCGAGCCTGCAGCAGGCACAGAAAACCACAGACCAGGTGTAAGCGTGGATTCTGACCTTGAGAAGGTGTTCCGGGCGTAGTGCATGATGCTGTCAAAGTCGTACGTCTCTCCCAGAGAGCTCACTTCCCCAGCTTCCATTTTTAGGAAATTATACTCCTGACCTGTGACACAACACTCGGTTAAGGCCTTTGAAAACAATGCAGGCACCTGAAACGGGGCAGAGCGGGGAGGGGGAGGAGGAGGACCCACAGCAACCTTCGGTTAGCTCCCCCAGTCACAGAACCAGGTCGGCGCGGTTCTGGTCGCTGTTTTCAAGATCGGAAATTTGAAATTTACAGTAAGCCCTATGTTCTCCCAACCCACACACCCCGCCCCAAATGCCATTCCAAACTCTCAAACTAAGTCTGCAGACAGGTTAGTTATCAATTTGATTGGAAAAAATAAAAAGAAAACAATAAAACTCTGGTCTTGCTATTAAAGAAAGAAAACAAGTCGCAGGTAAGTTCAACCCCAAATAGCTCACAATTCAGACTCCTAAAAGCACTTTCAAGGTAACCACATTATTCCACCAGATACTTTCATAGTCAATATGAATTGCTATATAAAATCATTTAATATGAGAAAGTATTTTTTCGAAGCTGGACAATTTATCTGCCTTGGGGCAGAACGCTTCTAGGCAGAAACATTGTTTTTATTTGTACTCGTGTCCTAATTGTATTTCAGTTTCAGAAAGATGTGTTGCCTAAGCCAGCAAAACTGACTTTCAGGAAAGCAACCAAGAGAGCTCTGTTTCTGGCTCATGGGCTTTGACGCTGCAGCAGTGTGCTGGTGGATCCTGTTCCTTTCAGGAAACAGAGTTGGATTTCAATGTCCTCTACAACACGGAAAGTCACATTGCTTCTGTTCTAACCTACAAGCTATGGTAGACGCACAGGGACAGCCCTGCGTGGCAGTCACTGCCTCAATACTTACAAATGAGCATCTGTCAGCTCCTGGCAACCCCTCTCCCTCCCTCCTGCCTGACCCCACCCTTACCTCTCCCTGCCTGCCCCCACCCCCACCGTGGATGCCACCTTCCTTGCCTTTAACTTCTAGACCCCATGCAGGCTCCTTACCTGGCTGGATGTTTTCTCTGATGATGGTGACATGCTGATCTCTGTCTGGCCGGGTGTGTTCATGCCAGAACCCAACCACGTGGCCCAGCTCATGAGCCACAATGCCGAACTTGTCACAGTTTTTCCCAATGGATATGGCCTGTGGGCCTCCTCCTCGGCGCCCAACATAGGAGCAACAGCTAGACAATGCAGAAATGCCCAGGTCAGCAGGTATGGGAACAGCAACAGTCGCACATGCGCAAACGGGTATGTATGTGCGTGTCTAAAAGAAACGCAATTTTAGAGCCCTTGCTCTCTCACTGCCCAACTTTCCTCCCAATACAGAAGCAACCCCCTAAGGTTCTTGACCTTTCTAGTGGTCAAGATCCACTGGAGAATCTGAAGAAAGATATGGCCTTTCTTCCTGGAATAAAGCACATACCCTTCCCCACCCTTCCACCCTGAGTCTCTGCGCGATCATCGCTGATGACAAGGAGAGGAGATGGGGAAGGAGGTGGCTGAATTTCTGTCAAGATGCGTCTGGGTGCAATTATCAGAGAAGCCTTTGGGAGGCGCTCCTTCTGGTCACTATTACTTATTCGTTATTCCTAACATAGAAAGGTGTAAAACAAGCAGTTAAAAGGCCATAATCCCACCATGCAGATTATATATGTGTATGAAGTTAAGGATCTATCTATCCTTGACATCTATTCTTGTGCTACCTTGCCTACTTTTTTAAAAAAAAGCATGTTAAATTGTGCAGATGCCTCCCCCAAGCATCTATCAAGATAGGAATGTGGCTTCTTTCCTTTGACCTATCAATAGGGTGAATCCTGAAAATACATTTCCTGATGTGGAGCCAGTCTTGCATTCCTTAGCCACACCTTCCTGGCTGCCCCCTCTTCTCTTCTCACACTGCCAAATACTCTGTGCTGCCATTTCAGTTAGGATTTGGCATCACCATGCATGTTGCATGGGTCTATAATGTTCTCTCTCTTGGTGCTGTCTTTGTCATTTTGGGGTAGCGATGCCGTGATAGTTCCTGAAACGTACTTTGGAAGAGTGTTCTTTTCCTATGCACTAAAAAGTTTACATGGTACCAGAATAACCTAGTTTTAGAAGGTTCCAAAAAAATTCATGTGGGAAACTCTAAATGTGGTGCTTTGAGGGAGAGAGTGTTTTCCCTCAATTTTTCAATTTTTTTTCAAAGTTACTGATCTGTGCCAGCACTTTATAGTTATCTTGAAGTCATTCACATCAACCAGATCTCCACAATTCCTGCTCTAGAGTTTTGCAGAGTATTCTTTTAGGACTCTTCTGAATCCTCCTTTTTCATTTCTGGTTTTGACTGTTTCTGCACTGTCCCCTTTTTTTTTTTGGCTGAGACTAAGAAGTAGTTTAACTCTAGGTTTTTTTATTTTATTCAAAAATTCACTCTTCAATTTATTAGTCCTATAATGTGTTACACCTTGTCTCTTTTCTTGTGCTCTCATTAGGTTCATTTTGTTGTGGTATAGTAGGTTTTATGTACTTATTTATTTTGCTAACTTCTTGGAATATTTCATCATCATTCTTAATGAGTGCTGTGGATATTGGAGGCTGTGGGTTTCCCTCTGGACATAGCTTTAGCCATATCTCTTTAATGCTGACCTGTAGGCTTTCATTATCTGGACATCTTGTAACTTTAATTCTGATTTCTTTATGATCTAAGAGTTGTTTAAAGAGAGAGAGAGAGAGAGGGAACTTTTAACTTACCAGGTAATGCAGGGGTATTTATTTTATTTTATTTTTATTATGTTACTTTGTCCAGTTTCCTTGCTTTGTGATTAGAGAATATTTTAATGCGATGTCTGCCTTTCAGAACTCACTGAGGTGTCCTTAGTGCTAAATAGATGGGCAATGTCAATGAAGGTTCAATAGTCACTTAAAAAAAGCTGTGCCATCAGGTTACAGAACCTGATAGACCCACAGGATCAACTCTATTAATTACATTTTCCTAATTCTCTGCAAATCTCTGCTTGTGTTTTTGGTCAACTTGACACTGATCTACGTGCGTTGACAGAAATGAAATAAAGCCTCCTGTTGCTGGTGTTTCTGTCAATTTCCCCCTTGAGCTCCCTGGGGCTTATTTTATGACTCTTAATGCTCTGCTATTTGGTACATAAAGATTTATGACAGTTATATTCTCACTGGAGCTTGTGCCCTTTCTCATTATAAAGTGCCTCACCTTTTTTTTAACACTTTATAAACAAAACAAAAAATGCTTTGTCTATAACAAAAATTGTGACCCCAGCTTTCTTTTTGTGAGCATTTGCCTGCACGCCATCTTTTCTCTTACTAATACTCCTTTCTGCGTCATTTTCTTCAGGAGTTATCTCGTTTACACAGCATGCGGCTAGGTGTGGGTTTTTGAGCCAATATGGGAAACTTTTGTCCGTCACAGAGTATGTTTACTCTGTCTAGAAAACACTTATTTAGTGGCATAGCAGATAAGTTTAGGCATAATCAGTTATCTCATTACTCGTTCTATTTCTCTGAGGAAATCTTAACGATTACATGCAGAATTTTGCATATAAGGGAGCCCGTCAGATTCTCAGCCGGGCCCCTGATGCCAAAGTGGTTGAGAACCACGTCTCCATAGGAACCACCCCAACTCTTCCACTGCCCCAAGGATGGGGCACCAGGCTCCTTGTCTCCCTCTTGCCTCACCTCCTTTATCACTGGTCCGTGAGGTCAGCAAGGGCAAGGGGAGTTTCTGACAAACCCTGGGCTCCTGTGTATTATAGCTCATTGGAAATACTTGGTTTTAGGGAGAAAATTCAAGACTCTTGAGCTATTAGCTTTGTCTGCATCTGATTCCACGGAGGCGGCCTGGCTTTTGCTTACTCACCCACAGGTTCTGTAACTGAACACAATAAAGCTTTCTTCATCCGTCCTCTCAATGAAGGTCACACAGGTGTGCTTCTCCCAGTGTCTCATGGCCTGCTTAAAAATGGCCCTCTGGCTTCCTGAAAGGACAAAGCAAGTGCTCATCATTCGCTCGTGGGCCCATGCTTCCAGGCATACTCGCTTACGACAGAGCTGGTGCCGACAGTAAAAACAATAAACAAAAGAGAAGCTTGTTCAGGTGACTTAAGAGTAGAAATGTACTAGGAGTAAGGATTGACCGTGCTAAGAATACAATATACCTTTCCTGAATTACCGAAACACAGAGAGCAGGAGTTTGTGAATTGGAAGAGAGGGGAAAAATAGATTTCCAAATGATCTGGGCTGGCCAGCTTTTCCTTTGTATGGAAAGTACTTTTGTTATAGAACAGAGCCAAGGGGAGGGTATGATATACTATTACTGAAAGGACCTCCCATTTCCTAAAGTTAAAAAAAAACATTACCCAGGTTAGCCAATGTGGAAATTTTAGGCTTCTCAAGCAGCTCACCAGCACCTCGTTCCACACCCTCGCTTTATTTTATAGCCATGGGAGGATGCTTCCAAGTGCTCCAATACTTCTATTTCATGTACCTCCACGCTGCCTTCACATAGGAATTCAGTGTTTTCTGGAGCAACCTTGAACATGATTTTCTAACAGGCCTCTAAAAACAGGTGAGTCTCATACTCTCTCTGACCCTATCTTCATATTTTCTTGATTAAAAATGAGTTGAAAGATAAAACAATAAGTAAATTGTCTGGGAGCAAGAATAAAGTAGTTGCAAACTCCAGGATGTGAGTGATGGGTAGGAAGTAAGTATTCTTTTCAAAACCTACCAATCTGAGGTACTAGAATACTATTCTGATTTTGCTAGAGACAATGAGGAGCTAGAAAAATAAGTTTGGGAAGTACTGGGGTTGGTTGAGGCCGGAGTCTGAATTCTACAGTGATCTTGTTGCAAAAAACCAACCAACCAACCATCCACTCAACCAACCACCCAACCGCTGGGGAGGCTCCCAGTCCAAAAGATGTGGTGTCTCTAAAAACATGCACACAGAGTAAAGAGGAGCTTTGCTTCCGGCTTTTTTTTTTTTGGACATCCTGATACTTTTGGTTCAAATTGTTTATAGTTTAATCACTCACTGAAATAGCAGCCCTACTAACTGCAGAATAACAAACATTTCTGTGTACTCAAAGTTCTCTATAAAAAATTAGTTCACTTTGATGAAGTGTATATAAAAGCACAGCAGGTCTGAAAGAATACAGGTAAGATAGCACGTGTTACAAAGACTGTAAAGCAGGGTGCTGGGAGGGAGTAGCCGGTTGGGGTACCAGAGAGTCAAAGGCCTTTCTGTGGACATGGCATTTGGTCTGAGACTCCAATGAGCAGAATAAGCCAGCCAAGAGGAGATCTGGGGAAATAACACTCTGGGCAGACAGAAGGACAAGTGCAAGTGTGCTCAGGTGGCAGTGAGGTGGGCACGTTTCAGAAAAGAGAGACGTTTGGTGAGGCGAGTGCACAGCCACCGAGGAGAGAGGAGAGAACAGTAAAACAGTGGGTGGGGCGGGGCGGGGTGGGGGCAAGGGCTGCCTGGAGGAGGGCTTTAGAGCTCCTGGTTGGAAGTTTCCGCTTCATTGGTGGTGGTGGTGATGGGAAGCCACTGAATGGCTTGCATATCTTAAAGATAATAATACCAATAGCAAATAATTACAAGTTACTATGTGCTAGGCACTATTCTAAGTGCTTTATCAAAATGAATTGCTTAATATTCAAAACAACCCTATAGAATGGAAAATATGACCCCATTTACAGGAGAGGGAACAGAGGCTCAGAGAAGTTAATTAAGTAGTAACTTGCACCAGGGTGTCGGGCTAATAAGTGCTGCAGCCAGATTGGGCCCAGGTGATCTGACCAGGTGCACTGGCCCACACTGGGGACAGTACTCCTGGGGACGGGGGGTGGGCCAGGGGGCTCAGCCAGGCAAAGGCCAGGTAAGCGACCCTGTGCAGGCGATCACACTCTTCCCTCTGCCTGGAGGGCTTTGCTCATACACCCACTGTGCAAACCCTTCCTAGCCTTCAAGACCAGGGTATTATGTCACCCCGACATGAAGCCTCAGGGACGAGGTGACCACCTTTGTGGACGCAGCCCCAACAGAGACTGCGGCATCCCCATGCCTAGTGCTCGAGGCCCGTACTCGTGAGATAGCGTTAGCGGGTAGGGCTGCTGCGACCACACATCTGCTTAGTCCCTCCTGAGTTCTTCCTGGGAGGGGGCTCATGCCAACCTAGGGAGACAGAACACCAAGCCCCAAAGCAGACCTCATCTGGGGCTACTGACCAGTAAAGTTCCCTCCAATGACGTAGGGGATGACGCCTCCGGGCCATATCCTCTCTGTCCTTGAGGTTGTGGCTCTTCGGACCCGGGGAGAGAAGGTCTCAGCTCTGGCATTCGAGGTCCCAGGGCTCTGGGGAAGCATGACATTCTCCTTGCCATCTGTAAGAGAGTCACACTGCCACTGGTTTTGCCTTCAGTTCCTTTGTGTACTGTGGTTAAGATTGCAGCATCTACGGATCCACCGAACACGTGTTCTAAAAGGGGCATCTGGTCCGGTCGGGGTTTTGAACCCCTGGATGGTAATTTTCCAGACAGGGCAAGAGTAAGTGTGACAAGTGTACCAGCCCTATGTGGACAGTGGGTCTGGCTTGCTGGAGGCCTTGAATTGAGGAGCCTCCATGGGGCTCAAGGGCAGCCTGTGGGCCACAGAATTAAGTGGGCCCAGGCAACTCCTGGCCCTTTGGGATGGAGTCAAGTTAGGGGCTCTTCTAAGAGGCACCCAGCATCTGAGGAAACAAACTGAGTTAAATTCCATCAATGTTGCAAATTTTGAAAATAATTTGGCCAGTTTGACAAACAAAGTGAACTAATCTGTGATGCTGGGAAAAGAAACTCTGTAAGATAAACCCCTAGAAAATGCAGAGCCTCATAAAACCTCCCAGCTCTTCTCAGGCCCTCAGCACCTCCCAACCCTTTGGGGAAGAATGTGGGGAACAAGCAGAGGCTCCAGCTGAGGTTGTGGCTGGAGGCACGGCCCGAGGAACAGAAGAGAGATGGGTTCAGGTACGGAGCAGAGCAGAGCCGTCTCAACCTGTAACAAGCAGACAGCCGAACCCACATCCCTTTTATTCATCATTCAGACAAGGTGAGGTTTTGTTTTCAGTCCACTTGCTCAGAATCTCTCATTATTCTCACTGGAAACATTTTTCTTTAGTTTTTATATTTTTCTCCTAAAAATCAACTTTTGGCTTTGTTAGTTCCTTTTGTTTTTATTTCATTAATTTTATTACTTCCTCCTTTGATTTGTTGTATTCTGATGTTTCTTTTCTAGCTTTTCTCCCTTTTTTCATCGAAATTGAGATATAATTGATACACCAAAATAGTTACCCTTTTAAAGTGTACAATGTAGTAGTTGTCAGTCTATTCGCAAAGTTGTGTAACCATCACCACTACAGAATTCCACATTTTCTTCACCTCAGAAAAAACCCTGTACCTATTAACAGTCTCCCCCACCATTCCTCCCCAACCCCACCCCAGTCCTTCGAGGCCAGTACTCTGCTTGATGTCTCTACAGATGTGCCTATTCTGGGTATTTCATAGAAGAGGAATCATGCAGCATGCGGCCTTCTGTGTCTGTCTTCTTTCACTTAGCGTGTTGTAGCACATACCAGTGCTCCATTACATTTCATGGCTGAATAATATTCCATTGTATGGATGCACCACATTTGTCTGCTCATGCCTCAGCTGGTGGACAACTGGCGTGTTGCCACATTTTGGCTATCATAAACAAGGGTCTCAGGAGTATTAATGTACACAGTTTTGTGTGGACACATGTTTTCAGCTCTCTTGGATATATGGTGAAAAGTGGAATTGTTCGGTCATGCAATTACTCTATGTTTAACCTTTTGAAAAACTTCCAGACTACTTTCCAAAGTAACTGCACCATTTTACATTCCCATCAGCTAGGCAGCAGAGTTCTGAAGTCTGCATATCCTCATCAACACTTGTTACTGTTACTTCTGGGTTATAACCATCCTAATGGGTATGTAGTGGCATCTCAGGGTGGTTTTGACTTGTATTTCCCTAAAGACTAGTGATGCTGGGCATCTCTTCATGTGCTTATCTGTCATTTGTATGTCTTTGAAGAAATGTCTATTTGAATCCTTTGTCCACTTCTTAACTAGATTATTCATTTTTATTGTTGTGTTATAAATACTCTTTATATATTATGGAGACCAAACCCTTATCAGACATGATTTACAAATATTTTCTCCTATTTTGTAGGTTGTCTTTTCATGTTTAAGATAGTGTCCTTTGAAGTGCAAAAGTGTTTTAAGCCAATTTATTTTTTTTTGTTACTTGTACTTTTTCTTTCAGATCTAAGAAATTAAAGCCTAATCCCACCTTGCAAAGATTTATATCTATGTTTTCTTTTATAGTTTTAGCTCTTATACTTAAGTCTTTGATCATTCTGAGTTAATTTCTGTGTATGGTTTGACGTAGGGATCCAATTTCATTCTTTTGCATATGGACACCCAGTTGTCCTTGAGCCATTTGTTGAAAAGACTAGTTCTTCTTCCATGCAATTGTCTTGGGACCCTTGTAACAGATCAGTTGGCCATCCTTTTCTAGCTTCTTGCATTGATTGGTACATTAATTTTCAATCTTTCTTGCATTCCAACATTAACATTATAAGGCTAAAATTTCTTGAGTTTTTCTTTACCTTCATCCCATCCTTTGACATGTACATTTTAATGTCAGATATTGATATATTCTGTAAGTTCAGTTTAGACTTTCTTCTTGGGTCCTTGGATTATTTGGAAGTGTGATTTTTAATTTCTAAGCACTTCTCTCTGTGTGTTACTGATGTCTGGCATTGCTTTGTGTTTCACGGACCTATTCTCCAGGCATCGGCCAGCAAACCTGTTCTGTAAAAGGCCAGAGAGCAAATATTTTAAGTTTTTCTAAAAGAGATTTTTATTTATTTATTCTTAGAGGGGAAGGGAGGGAGAAAGAAAAGGAAGGAAACTCAATGTGTGAGAGAAACCTCAATCAGTTGCCTCTTGGACATGCCCCTGACTGCGGGTACTGGGCCCATAACCCAGGCACATGTGCCCTGACCAGGAATCAAACCAACCACCTTTCACTTTGTGGGATGATGCCCAACCAATGAGCTACACCGGTCAGGGCTAAATATTTTACGTTTTGTGTTTAATATATTCTCTGTTGCAGCTACCAACTCTCCCATTGTAGCATGAAAGCAGCCACAGACAACATGTGAGTGAATGGGTATGGCTGTGTGCCAATAACGCTTTACTGGCAAAAACAGATGGCTGGCTGGATTTGGCCTTCTGGCTGTAGATGGCTCACCCATGCTCCAAAGGGCCAATTCTTCGGTACTGTATTTTGAGCCTTCCTTGTAGCCCCATACATGATGGGTTTTTATAAATGTTCCATGTGTCCTTAAAATAATATATATCAATTTCCATGATTGATGGTTGAAGTGTGCTACACATGTTCAAATGTTCTATCTAGAAATATTTTTGGCTCCTTGTTGTATCAGTTACCAAGACAAGTGCTTTAAACAACCGTGAGAGTAAAGATTGTGAATTGTCATTTTCTCCTTTATTCTTAATTTTTGCTTTATATCATTCAAGGCTATGTTGGTTAAGTAATACAAGTTAAAGATTATTACATGTTCCAGGTGAATTTTTTTCTTTATCGTTAATAACTCTCTTTATCTGTAATGATGTTCACCTAGTAATAAAGGTTATGTTGGCTGTTATTAATATTACTGTGCCAATTTTATTTTGATTAGTGTTTGCCTCCTATAGCTTTATTGCATCCATTTCTTTTCAATCTTTTTGTGTAATTATTTTTTCGAGTCATTCAATTGGTATTACTCTTTGAGTTAATTACATTTCCCACAACAAACAATAAAACAAGCTTTTCAATGGTCATAATGTTGAAGTTCATTGTTTTTACTGTTTACGAAACAGTTTGGTAAATTGAAATTCACATTGAAATCATCGTAGATTCACATGCTGTTGTAAGAAATAATACAGAGATATTTTGTGTACACTTTACTCAGTGTCCCCTGATAGTAACATTTTATAAAACTGTAGTACAATATCACAACCGAGTCATGGGCATTAATACAATCGACTGGCCTCATTCGGGTTCCGCCAGTATTACAGATTCTCGTGTGGGTGTGTGTATGTGTGTGTGTGTGTGTGTGTGTGTGTGTGTGTGTGTGTGTATGGTACAATACAGTTTTATCACACACACAGGTTTGTGTACCAACCACCACATTCTAGATACTGAACAGTTCCATCCCAATAAGGATCCTTTACATTGCCATAAACACATCCACCTCCTTTTCCGTGTCCCCCAGCCCACCCCTAAACTCCCAACCACTAATCTGGTCTCCATTGGAAGCCTATTATAAAAATGGAGTCCTGCCATGTATAACCTTTGGGAACTGGCTTTTCTCACTCAGTGTAGCTCCCTAGAGGCTCATCCATGTTGGTGCATGTTACTGAGAGTGTCTCTTCATTGCTGAGGAGTACTTCCCGATATGTGTGCACTACAGTTTGTTTAACCACTCATCTGTTGAGGGACTTCTGGGTGGTTTCCTGCTATTACAAATAAAGCTGTTATGAACATTCACGCAGAAAAGTTTGTGTGAAGAAAAGTTTTTATTTCTTTGAGATAAATATCCAAAAGTGAGACTACTGGGACATACAGTAGTTATGTTTGTTTATGGGTCCTCCATTCTGTCCCACTGATCTATGCATTTATCCCTCTGTTAATACGACACCGTCTTAATTATTGCAGTTATAGAGTCAGGTATACAACACCAGGCAGAGTGATTACTCTTACTTTAGACTTCTTTTCCATGATTATCTTCGCTGTTTCCATGTAAATTTTAGAATAAGTTTCCCTATGCCAACAATAAAAGCATGCTGGGATTTTGACAGGAATTACAGTAAACCTCTAGATCAATTTGGAAAGAGCTGGCATCTTTACTATATATTGAGTTTTCCAATCGGTGTCTCTCAGACAAGGGTGTCTCTCCACTCATGTAGGTCTCTCTCAACGGCTCCCGCCAGCATTGTGTGATACTCTGTGCAGTCATGCATCACTTTATGAAGGGGATGCATCCTGGGAAAAGCTTTGTCAGGTGATTTCATCAGCGTGTGAACATGACAGAGTACACGTAAACAAACCTACATGGTACAGCCTACCGCATACCTAGGCTACACGTATGTGTTGACCAAAACACTGTTAGGAGGAACATGGCTGTATATAAATATTGTACATGCTTTTTCAGTGTACATCTGTTTCATTTTCTTGTACTATAAATGGTATCGTGCTTTTTAAATTTACTCTTTATTGTATATTTTCCATTACCATTTAGCCCCCTTACACCCCCTCCCCCTAGCGATCACCACACTGTTGCCCACGTCCACGAATCCTCTTTGCTCAGTCCCTCCCCCCCAACTAGCTGTGTTCCTGCTCTCTGTCTCTGAGTCATGTCCCATTTTCCCTGTCATTTCAGTTTGTTCATTAGATTCCACATGAGTAGAACCAGATGGTATTTGTCTTTCTCTGACTGGCTTATTTCATTTGGCATAATGTTCTCCAAGTCCATCCATACTGTTGCAAAGGGTAAAATTTTCTTCTTTTTACAGCTGAGTAGTATTCCACTGTGTAAATGTACCATAGTTGTTTTAGCCACTCATCTACTGATGGACACTTGGGCTGCTTCCATATCTTGGAGATTGTAAATAACACTGCAATAAACATAGGGGTGCTTATGTTCTTTCTAATTAGTGTTTTGGGTTCCTTCAGATATATTCCCAGAAGCAGGATAGCTGGGTCGAAAGGCAGATCCATTTTTAATTTTTTGAGGAAACTCCATACTGCTTTCCACAGTGGTTGCACCAGTCTGCATTCTCACCAACAGTAAACAAGCATTCCCCTTTCTCCAGATCCTCACCAGCACTTGTTTGTTGATATATTGATGGCAGCCATTCTGACAGGTGTGGGATGGTACCTCATTGTGGCTTTAATTTGCATTTCTCTGATGATTAGTGACATTGAACATCTTTTCATGTCTATTTTAATTTTGGTTTCTGCATGTTCCTTGCTACTGTATAGAACTATAAGCAATTTCTGTGTTTTGGTCTTATATTCTGCCATCTTGCTAAATTCACTTATTGTAGGAGTTTCACATTTGTTTATTGGTTTGTTGTAGATTCCTTCTAATCTTCTACAAAGACAAACTTGCCATTTTGAAATAAGAACAGTTTTATTTCTTTCTTTCCAATTTTTATGCCTTTAATTTCTTGTTCTTGCCTCGCTGCAGTGTCCTCCATAACTGTGGTGCATGAGAGCAGACATCCTTGCCTTATTCCTGATCTCATGGCACTCAGTCCATCACCACTGAGGATGACGTAAGCTCTCGGTGTTTTTGATAGATGCTGATTATCAAGTTAAGATTTTGATTTCTCTCTTCCTAACTTGCTGAATTTTTATTGTAAATAGATGTTCGATTTTATAAAATGCTTTTTCTGGATCAACTGATGTACCCACAGGATTTTTCTTTTAGCTCGTTGTTATGGTAGTTTCAGTTGACTTTCAAACACCAGACAAGACTTACATACCTGGAATGAATTCTGTTGATACTGTATAATTTTTTTATATTGTTGGTTTTAATTTTGTTGAGGATTGTTGCTTGTAAGTATAATTAGGGTTTAAGTGTGTCTGATATAATGGCAAACTGCTAGTTTTTTCTAGTTGTTTGACTTGAGAATTTCTCTTCTAAGAGGTGAATTACACTTATTTACTAAGTGATACACTGGGCTTATTTCCTTCCTGTTTTCTTTTTATTTACTATTTTTCTTTGCTTTTTTCTTCCTTCATTGCTTTCTATGGAATTAAGGTGTTTTTCTGTATTTTTCATTTCTACTATCTCCTTCCTAGTCTTTAGTATTGCCTTTAATTTTTAACATTCACACTTGACCTAACAGAGTATAAAGAATTAGTGAACTGGCTGATAGACCTGAAGAAATTATAATCTCTATTCTCACTTTGAATATACAAGGATGTTAAAATATTTTAATTTGTAAACAGACCCTCAAATTTTTCATGTTATTGTTTACTTGCTTTGAAGACCCCAAATTAGTCACTACTATTGATGATTTTTTTGGTTTGCAATACAGATTTATATCTACCTTCCTTCAAATTCACTCTTTCCTTTGCTTTCTGCTACATATTGCATCCCAAATCTCCCTGGAAACTCATCTTCAACTATTCTTGCATGATGATAATAAACTCTCTAAGTTTATTTCATTCTCACTCTTTATCTTCTCTCGGTTTATTTTAGCCTCACTCTGGAAACAAAGTTTAGTTGGGAATGTATAGAATTCTAAGTTGAACAATATTTTTCCCTCAGCACTTCAAAGATAGTATTCCAGTGTCTTTTGGTCTTTATTGTTGCCTGTGGGAGATAACCTTTGTTTAATAGTCATCCCTTCTCCCATTATCTGTCTTATCTTTTGTTCTGACTTCCTTCTTTTGTTCTTTGCCTTGGGTGTTCCTTAGCACCATTGTAATTGTCTATATGTGGATTCGTTTGACTTTTCTACGTGAGACTCAGTACAAGTCTTCAAATTTCACATCTTCCTTTAATTTTGCAAAATGCTAATTCCTTATCTGTTTGATCATTGGGTCCTCTTTCCCAGGCTCTCTATGGGAGTTCTCTCATTTTCTAGAATTTCTACTGAATACACATTAACAGTCTCACTATATCCTCCACATTGCTTTACCCTCCCCCGTCCCCACATTTTCTGTCCTCTTATCTCAGTGATAAAATCTGCATGTTCTCCTTAGGTCGACTTTCTCCTTCACTAGTTCTCTTTTCAACTGTTCAATAATATAACACTGATCTCATTCCAGTTTCAATAAATATAGTTGTCATTTCTAAAAGCCCTATTTATGGTTTCTAAATCTGCCTATTCTTTTGTTTTGTTTTATTTTCTCCCTAACTATAGTTCAAATTCTTCCCCTGGCTCTTCAGGTATTTTACATATACTTATTCAATCTCCTTCATATTGTTCTATTATTTCTATATCTTGGGGTATTAATTCTCTAATTTATTATCTGCTGATTCTCCTTCACAGACTCACTCTTTGTGTTTCTGTTTTTATTTAAAGCCTATCTTTAGGGGAGGTTATTCCTCTTCACAGGAGTCCCTCAGTCATGAGAGTGACCCCGTTCTTCATTGTGTCAGGGTTCTTGGAATGCTACAGATCCTAGATCAATTTTATGTTAATTTCTAAGTTTAGGCTTTGGGGTTCCGTTTCTCATAGGAGACAGTTCTCCCCACTTGGAGCCTGGGAAGACAGCGAGGTTTCCTGCCACTCCTCTCAGTTTCGACGCCTTCCACGGTCTCGCCACAACCTGCAGGTTCTTTCCACGTGTTCGTGTCCCCTCTTCTCTTCCAGTCACGACCATCTCCCGTTCCTTCCTTCGCGCTTAACTCTGTATGTTTAATTTCAGGTGAAGAAAAGGTTCTATATATATTTTTCATCAGTTCTATGTTTATATAAGGGCTACTTGTTCAACTGGTCATATTGCCAGAACCAGAAAGTTGGCATGGAATACATTTGAAACCTGAACATAAATGTTTTACTGCTAGAATTTCTAGATCAGAAGTCATACACTTGCAACTTGGGATCAACCCAACCCACAGATGTGTTTTGTTTGGCCTGGACGCTTTTGGCCCGCACCGTGTATTTTTTTTAAATCTCACTTTAGAAGCCAACTTTTTAAAATCAAAAGGTTTCACCCAAGAATGCAGATTGTCTAGTTTTTCTTTAAAAATGGACTGATTTGGCAACGCTGATCCCACCTTCTGTCATTTACACCCCACCGGAGTCGAGCGGCACCTGCTCCCCACAGTCAGGGCACAGTTTCCCCGGCTGCCGGAACTGCTGTCCACCCTCGCAGCGTCCCATGCAGCCAGCTGCACCCACTGGCAGTACCTGCTTGGCTTCCACATATCTTCCCATTCGCTGTCCCTGCCGCAGATGACAAAACGCACCCACTTTTCAAACAGGAGTTGCCCCGGCAGACTGGAAGCTCCTTGGGGTCAGGCACCGCCGCTGGCTTGTTCACACTGTTCACACCCAGTGCACGGCCTGGTCGGTGGGAAGCATTCAGGCCTCTTGTATTTTGAATGAATTAATTCAAGAATGGATGAGTTATGCTAAAAATAAACAGCCCGACAGTCCAAACAATTCTGTGGTGGAAACCTCCTCAAAATATTGGCAGTCCTGAAACCCTTAATGTTTAAATCCTGAGAATCATCACGTCTTAAGTAATCACAGGCAGCGATGTAGCAAGTGGAAGTTTGTTATTCATTTCCCATATGGTTTTCAACAAGTCTCTTAATTTTCCTCTGCCTCCAACTCTCCTTTGGAGAATGAACAAAAATAAAAAAATACTTCTCTCTTGGAGGCACTAACGCTAAGACATATCACGTCTCTCAGACGAGAAGTGTTATTCTTACATGCGACCCAGTACTGTCAGGGCCAGTATGCAGCCGACTCAGCATGGGAAAATCTTAAGTGCACCTGGAAAGAGACCGGGGTGTAATTTCCAGAGATGGGTTATTGAATGACAGCTTCCCCCTCGGTCCAGTGAGAAATTTAATTTGCCAAGGACTCAACACAGGAAGCATTTGCCGATTAAAAATATGTCTAAACAGATGTTCCGCTCAGCCTGGAAGAAGGATCTTAATGCAACTGTCATTATTGGATTTTCTTGGATTACTACTATCTGGAATCTGAGTCCAAATAGAAGGATGTAATTATTTATTATGGCCAAGAGTCCTGCATTTGAAAAGGAGCTCAGGGGCTGCTGAAAGGATTTAACACGCTGGGGGTGGGTTGGGCTGGGGCATAAAGGCCATTGAAATTCTCTGACCCTGGGAGTGGGCCCTGTCCCCTCTGACAGAGCAGGGCAGCCGCAACTCATCAACGTTCCATTTCCAGCTGAAGGCGCAGCCGTGTCACCAACAGAACCAGGCCCGACCCGGCCTTCTCGGGCCAGGACCTGAGACTTTTCAATAAGTCAACGGATTCTCCCCCCCACACTGGAAGTAGATGCCCTGACCCCACAGAGGACGGGCAAATTCACACCTGGCCCGGCCGTGGCAGTCCTGAAAGACTAGCAGGCAGCCCCACACTGAAACGGGAGTCTGTGGGTTGTTCCGCGTAAGTGGTTCTCAAACCCAGATGCCCATTCGAATCACCTGAGGGCTTGAAAAAAGTTCTGTTGTCTGTACCCGCTCCCCGCCCTGAGATTGCGACTCAGTGGGCCTAGAGTGGAGTCAAGGTGTCTGCAGTTTTTAAAGCTCCCCAGGTGATTTCAAAGTGCAGGTTAGTTTGAGAATCACTGACAGTCTGGAGGTTAAGAGCAAGGGCTTGGGGTCCCGGGGACTTAGACTCGGGGTAAACGCTGCCATTCGCTTCCTCTGGGGCCTCGGAGGAGCCACCCTCGCCTGAGCCTCCCTTCCTGCGGCACGGTGCCGCTGTGGGCAACGAACCGGGTAATGAATGTCACACACCTCCGTGGTGAGGGCTCGGGGCTATCCGCAGGACTGTCAAGATCTGCATTTGGGGACGAGCTAGAAAGAATACCTAAAGTTAGACTGAGCAGTTACACTCATACGCTGACAAGTGACCTTCAGGGGTGTGGCTCGGCGCGGTGCTTTGCGCCCAAGTTCGTGCGATTCCCTGTTTTCTGGTGCAACCAGATTCCATTATCATTCGCTTCAGCGCAAAGCCCATAGGGACTGTTCGTGAAAATGAAAGGCCCACTCTCCACCAGGAATGCTGTTCTGGAAATCCAGCTCTAGCAAAACAGTCACAGCTTCATTCTCGGAGGAGTTACACTCTCCATCCTGTTAATCCCATTATCAGCCCCGAAAGGAAACACAGGCTGAGCTCCCATCCCCAGGGGAGGGAGGCTCCAGAGGCCCAACGGTCTGCCCAGGGGACGTGGAGTACACAGTCCCCCGAGCCCCTCAGCCCTCCCCAGAGCTGGAAGCACAAATCCTACTGTCAGGGCTGACAGGAGCCACAAAATGCCAGGAAATAAACTGGCTGCAAAGACAGCAGGCCAAGGCTTCCCTCAGATCCTTTCTCCTGCTGGGCGGTCTCTTCTTCTGGGGGTGGCAGAAGGGGGTGGGGTGCGATTAAAGGGGAATCTGAGACGGACACAAAGCACCTTATTTTGAATTCGAATGAGACGCACCCAAGCTGGGGCCTGAGAGTGTCCTGGAGGGAGGATCAGGTGAGGAGGCTGAGTGGACAGGCTAGAACAACCTGCCCTCACCTTCCCTTTGGGGTCTCCTTCTCCCTCAGGACTGCCCTGGATGCTTGAAGACCCGCTCATCTGTGGCTGTAATATGGAGTGGAGGACTGGCCTAACCTTGACACCGTCCTCTTCAAACAAACCGGGGTCATTTGAGGGGCTGCAGACTATGGACTCAGCCAGCCTGTCAGGCTGTGGGACATGCTGGATGAGGGAGCGCTGGCGTCATCCCCTAAAAACCCAGAGGCTGCAGGGTGGGTGCTGTGCGCAACCCCACCAGAGGCAGAATTTTAATGGGCTGCAGCGGCCTTGTTCCTTCCTGTTCCTCTTAATTATGTTTCTGTGCAGCTGTGCAGCAGCTGTGGGATCCCAGTCCAGAGGTGGACGACGCACTCTCGGTGCTGGAAAACATAATTCTCGGAGGTGGAGGTAAAGAGGTGGAGGTGGTGCATTCATGCAGTATCTTTTACATAACGGACACTCGGCTATGCAGTCTGCATAAACATTATTTCTAATTCTCTCCAAATCTCCTATGAGGAGTTAGGTAACGTAGCCAAGGTCACAGCTACTAAATGGCTGAGCTGGGATGCAAACTGAAGTGTGTCGGACCGTCCAAGTTTATTGGGTCATTTTACACCCAATAAACTAGTAAAAATTAAAAACCCTGACAATGTCTATTGCCGGTGAGCAGGTGAGAGGCAATGAGGGAAGGTGGCAGATGGTCTCCAAATATGGCCACCAGCAAGTCCTGTCACCCCTCTGAGCTCCCACCACTTCTCGCATTAGGGGCGGAATCTGTTTTCTTCTCCTTGAACCTGGGCTGGACTTTGGCTAGTTGTGACCAATAGGATGTGACAGAAGTAGCATTTGGGGAATTCTGAGTCTAGGCCTGAAGTCCATTGATGGCTTCTGCTTCCTCCCTCTGGGAAGCCAGCTGCCATGCTATAAAAACAGTCTCAGGTTAGACAACTAAGTGGCGAAAGCCTGTGCAGAGAGAGGAGCCACGTGGAGGACACTGGAGCACCAGGGCGGCGACTAAAGCATTTTTGGACCTCCCAGCTCAGCCCAGCTTCCAGCTGAAGGCAGTCACGTGAGTGACCTCAGCTGATGTCAGCCAAAGAACCACGCCACTGAGCCCGGTCAGCCCGCAGGACCACGAAAGACAAGTCACTGTTCAAAGGCGCTAAGTTTGGGGGCAGTTTTTGTGCAACGGCAGATCACTTAAATCGGGAAGGAAAAACAGGTCTGGCACCCACCTCGCTGCAGTGTGAGGACAAGCCCCTCTGGTTCCATTCCCATACCTTTGCCCCATTTTCACTGTGACATGCTGGTCAGTCCTCTGTGGCCAAAAGGAAGTGCCACTGAGTCTGTGAGCTGCCTGGGGAGGCTGAAAAGGTGTGAGTCAAAGTGCCTTTGAGTAAGCAAGGTGGGTAAACGCAGGTTTTAAAGGGGGCCTTGCACACGGGCCCAGAAACAAACTGTGTGACCAAGAAACAAATGCATGTTTGCCAAATGGTGGGGGAGGGGCGTGGGAACGAAAGGATCTGCCTCTCTCTCAAAGAGGTCAAACTGATAACAGTGGGGTCAGAAACCCAGCCCAAAAAATGGGCAAAAATCAGGAAAAGGTGAGTTATAGAAATGCACACCCAAATCACCGGCCAAGGTAGGAAAAGAGGCTCAAAGGCACCGGCAGTCACAGAAATACAAATTAAGTAATAATTAGCTACCTTTTACATCATTGCAAATACTGATAGTACCTAGTGTTAGACAGGATATGGGGAGAGGGGCACGGCTTTAAGTTGCTATGGAAACATGAATGATTACACCTTTTGAAATGCATTCTAGCAACATTGTTCATGATGGCAAAACATTGAAGTGAAGTGAATACTAACTGAGAAAGAAATGGTTGAATAAATTACAGTCCATTCATACCAGGAGTACTTTGCAACTATTCGAAAGAATAAACTGAAGGTGTAACAAGTGCCTTAGAGGGATTTACCTAAGGCATTGATGAGTGAGAAACACATAATATGTAAAAAACATGTTTCAAATAGGATCCTATTTTTTAAAAAAATGACAAGACTTATAGCTATATATATGTTTATATGTGTGTATGTGTATATCTCTACATAAATGTACATGTGAATGTATGTGTATGGGGACAAACACAAAAGCGTGCATACAAGGTCATTCATATGCATTACCTGGGAAAGGATGGGGGGTAATAGCAGAAAGAAAGTGAAGGAGGTAGCTAAATTAAAGGGAGAAGAAAGAAAGACAGTAAACTATGTAATTATATTACCACATTTGCATGTGAGTATGTATGAAATATAGAATAACATTAAAGCAAAAACACAGAATAAAGTGAATAATGATTTATGTTTCACCCCTACAGAGTCATCCCCGACACACAGGATTGTGGCATTTCAAAGTTACCCGTTTTGCTCTGTGTTGATTGTATGTGGAAGAAACGCCAGGGCCGGCTGCGAGCCCCGATTCCCACAGAACGTAGGCGGACTGAAGCCTCTCTCCTCCAGCACAGCTTCCGAGCCAGGAAAGCTTTTCCAAAAGTGAGACACCTTCCCATAATCTCCAGGCTAGAAGCATTGTCGCCCAGCCGGAGGTGGCGGTACTTCCAGGTGGGCACCTGCTGATTCTGCTGATACGCGGCCTTGCTCACCGAGAGCGACACCTCACCTGCCCCCTCCTGCAACAGCCCAAGGCTTCTCCAGGCTACACCTCCCTCCCTAGCTGGCGGCCCAGCTTTATTTCCCTTCCTTGCCTCCCATGGCCACTTGTTCTGTCAGACCCCTAGTTCCCCAAGCTTCTTCATCCCTCCTCTCATCCCTCAGGGGCTTCAACTCACAAGCCAAGCTCTAGAGATAAAGGTCAAGTACAGATTGCAGAGTTTCACAGAAGACCATACAGTCTCTGAGCAACCAAATGCCACCCTTCCGTCTCCTTCTCTGGCAGCCAGCCCACCCCACTCAACAAAAGGGCACCCTCCCTCATGCCCAGACTTCAGTCCTTCTTAGCCCACTAACATAGCAGGTAGAAGAGGTTCCCAAAGCCAGGGTGGCGGGGGTGGGGAGATGAGGAGTGACTCACTCCTTAGTGGGTATGGAGTCCCCTGGGTGGGTGTCGAAACAATCCGGATCTAGACAATGGTGACGGCTGCACAACATTGTGAATGCACGTAATGCCACTCAACTGTACACATTAAAATGGTCAATTGTGTGTTATGTGAAATTTACCACAATTTTTGAAAAACAAACAAAAAAAAGCACCCAAAGGCCTGGTAAGGTCTCACGTTACCCTTTCCAGCTTCCTGGCTGCTGGCATTCGTGGCTGTAGCATTCGACCAGCTCTCGAATGACTGTTCTTCAAGGCCACCTGCAGGAAGGAAGAGAAACGTGAGGACACTCCGGCCTTCTCTGCACCAGCACCAGGAGCTGAGGGAGACAACCTGGTCCCCTGGGGGAGGAGCAGAATCGCCAGCACGGTCGGGCAGTACAGTTGTGCTCAGCAAAGGTTTACTGAGCACCTGCCAGGACCTGTTCCAGACACTAGGGCAGAAAAGAACCTGCTTTTTTGTTTTATAACCACATATGCAATTCAGAAATTATAAAAATATTATTCTCCTTAATCAGCTTAAGGGCACTTGAAGTCAAATATACAAGTAGATAAATCCCTAAAAGTCGGCTTCCTGACCCCGTCCCTCCGTAAGAAAGCCCAGAGGCAGACAGGACGCACGGCCCTACTGTGGAGCACGCAGAGATGTCCGCCATGCCGCTTCTGAACACATCCTGCGGTCAGCTCCTGCTGCCGTGGCTTAAGGAGGCGTCTGCTGTCCCCTCTGGGGTGAGTCTCCTTTTAGAAACTGCTGTTTACTTTGTGAATCAGACTCTGTAGACACCGCCTCACTCAAGGACAGTGATGCTTGCATTTGCTTGCTAGGGGCCATGGTCTATAAGCCGGTTCCTATCCATCCCCACGAGGAACATGGTCAACTACAAATTATTATTATTAGACCCACTGTGAGTCAAGTGCAGTTCCAGCACTAGGGACCCAGCAATGAACACGGCAAACAAGTGTGTACACCCTAAATATGTGGACAATAAACAGTAAGTAAGAAAATAAAGGAAGAAGATCATCGCAGGTTCGGCAAATGCTCTGAAGAGCCAACTCAGTATGTGGCAGAGTGTGGTCGGAGCAGCTGCTTAGAAAGTGATCAGAAAAGGCCCTTCCAGGGAGGCGACACGTGGGTCAGTGCTGCCCAGCGGAAGGCAGGGTGGGGAGGAACCCGGACCAGGAAGAGGCTTGCCCCATGGAGGCACCAACCATGGTGGCCGAGGCGGACAGGGTCTAAAGCAGGAGAGGGACAGAGGGGTGTTTTAATCTGTGTTACTAAGATCTCTCTGGCAGGCAGAAGAGAAAGCTGGGCGATCAGTGAGGAGCCTGGGGAAGGTCCAGAGCAGAGGGAGCGGTGAGGCGGCCTGGACAGTGCAATGGGCTGTGGGAGGCCTGCCGCCCTAGAGGTGGAGCTGGAGGCAGAGCAACAAGAGAGGCTGATGGGACTGAGGAGGGCCACCACGGACTCCTGCATTTGAGGTTTGAACATCTGGGTGTAGTGACACCAGGAAGCGGATCTGAGATCAAAACCGGTGTCCCTGAGAGACTATTATACATAAGAATCCACACCAAAGCAACAACAGAACAATCCAATTGCTAATGCAAAATTATTTCTTGCCTTTGTTCAGAAATTTGCAGCTTACAAAGCAGGTTCCCCACATCCTCTTTGACCCTGAGGAGAAATACTTGGCAGCAGACAGAGTGTCATCCCATTTTACAGAAGAGAAAACTGAGACACAAAATGATTATCCCAAGGTTGCCCAGCCCATCAGGGAAGCTGAGGGTTTGGGACAGTCTCCCAGTCAGAGCCTGAGAGTATTTTCATTGCCCCACAGCCAGGAAGGGGCCCAAACACGGAACCCCGTGGTCTGACCCCAGACAACCCCCAGAGACAGCCCCGAGGTCCCACATCCCAGCTCCTGACAGGCAGACTACCTCTTCCCCTCCTGTGACTCTGACACTGGCGGGGGACCAGGCGCATGCTGACATTTTTGTACGCCTTCATCCTGCTCATTCCGATGCCTTTCTGGCCAAGTTGGAATCCACTCACACACTCCCTGCAGCTGCCGGGGCGTCCGCTGCCAGCTCCCAGCCCTCTGGGTATTCTTCCAGTTGCAATATCATTTCCTCTTGGGCTAAAGGTCAGGGGAAATCCTGATGGTATGAAAATTGCCGGCCAGCCGAGGAATGTGCCATGTGTGGAGGGAAGGAGAGCCCGAGGCCGAGGCTCTGGGACGAGCTCAGTCTTTTCTCCGCCATGTAACTGTGGCTAAGACCTTGGGCGTTAGTATTTTTCATCTGTCAAATGGGCTGTTGCAAAGACCAAATGAGGTCATGGGTTTGTTTAGGAACTCACTCATTCAACAAATATTTATCCGGCACCTGCTACATGCCAGATGCTGTTTCTGTTGCGCAGGATGTGACACTGAACAAACTCTACCCTGACCTCATGGAAATTATATTCTGATGGAGGGCAGAAGGGAACACGATAAACAAATAGGCAGCTAAATGTCTAAGGTGGTTGTTAATAAGTGTTCACCACGTGCCAATTACGGTGCTGACCACGCACTAAGGATGCTGCTAAATGTTTTCCTGGCCTTGACTTTTGTAATTCTATCTCACAAAAGCCCGATGATAAAGGGCCATAAATATCCCTATTTTACGTAGGAAGAAACAAGGCTCCAAGAGGTGAAGCGACTTACCTGTCTTGAGGGCACAGAGATTGTTAAGAGTGGTGACGACAGGCGGTGGCTCCTGCCTGACCCCCAGACCTGTGCTCCTTCCCCTCGGCCTCAGACCTGGGAAGAGCCAGGAGGACAAGGCACGCTCGGGAGAGGGCAGTTATGCCCCAGGGACGCGTGGCATTTTCCAGGGATGAGGTTGGTGCCATGGGCACTTAATAGCACAGATGCCTCCTCTGTCATCCTTACCAGCAAGAGACCAAAGGCTCTGCCTTTTCTTAGAAAGGCTTTCTCAGAAGCTCAACTCTCATGCTTCTAGGACAGCTGAGCCTGGGATCTACCTGGAGTTAATGTGGTTTGGCCACTCCCCTGAGGAAAACCCTTGGGATGAGTTCCAACTCCTAACAGAACTGATGAGGCCCCCTGTGATATGGCGCCTCTGGCCACCTCCACCTGGTGCTCCGGGGCTTCCTGCCACTGTCCCCACTCCCATTCTGTGCTCAGCACCTTGGATTTCCACTTCCCTCTTATTGATGCACCTGCCACGGCCACGCCCACCTCTTCACCTGGCCAAAATCGGTGGGTCGGTCTTTCAAGCATCAGCCTGGAGACCGTATCCTCTGGGCAGCTGCCGCGTTGTGGGTCCGAGGAGCTCCCATAGCCCCTGGACGTACGTCTCTTACACAAGGTAGTGAGGTTTCCTGTTTCCTCAGCTGACCCCCTAGCCTGGATTCTCGTTTTCAGCATTTTGAAGAAAGGGACTTGGTCTTGTCCCAGAATGAACAGCCAACACTGTGCCTGCCCAGCCAGAGCAGGCGCTCAAAAAAATATGTGACATGTGAATGGACGGACGGACAGACAGATTGAAGGACAGCTGGCTGGCTGGCTGGCTGGCTGGCTGAGTCTGGTACACAGTGCTTGGAAAGAGAATTTAATCATTTCTAACTCAGCCTAACTGATGGAAAAATTCTTCTGTATCAGCTTTGGAGGGAGGAAAGCAGATATTCTCCTAACAGTGAGAGTTCTCAACCTTGGCTGCACTTGGATTCCCTGGGAAGCTTTTTAGAAAAATACCGATGCCTGGGTCCCGCCCCCAGAGGCTCTTGTTTTAACTGGTCTGGGGCAGGGCCTGGGCCTTGGGATTTTTTTGAAGCTCCCCAGGTGATCCTGAATGGCAGCCAGGTTTGGGATTCAATGTTGGGAGAGCCCTGTAGGAGGGAGCCCCATCCCCCTGTTGATGTTTTCTTCCAGCCAGCTTCTCCCCTTCCAGAAGTGGAAGGCGTGGGGCTGGAGACAGACACGGAACACTAAGAAAAGTCATATCTCACATCCAAATTGGTGGAAAGCTGCTCTGTTTCCGTAAAAACTAGCAAGTGAGTAAGTCAGGTGTGACTGTGGCTACGACTACAGTAACAGGCACACAGGACAAGAAAGAGAAAAATACAGCCGGAGGCAGACAAAGATTCCGGGCAGTGGGGCAGGGACTCAGGGTGTGGGAGGATGTTTTGCCTTGGGTGTGATTTCAAGACAAAAATATTTTTACATATGTGTGTGTGTGTGTATATATCCTCATATTTGATCTTTGGTTAATTACCTCTTCAGTGAGAGGATATGCAAAAATCTTATAGATTTCATTAGTCACAGGGGTTTATTCAAACGTCTCCTTTGCATAAGAAACCCAGGCTTACAGCTGGGCTCTGGGAAAGAATGCCCTGCAGGCCGTGAAAAGAGAGCTCCCGGCGGCTCACCCTCTCACTGAAGCACAGCGGAGGTCAGCGGCCCGTGATGCATGGGGGCCAGGCTGAAATGTTTCCATCCAGCATTTGCAATTCAATCCCACAGTTTCCTTTATGGAACAATTCACTAAATTCAGAGTTGTTCTTTTTTTCTAATTCACCATATAATTCACCTCCCAAGTTCAATTAAGAAGCAATCTGTTAGCAACTTTGGGAGCAAGCTGCTTTTCTTTGGGAAAGCCCAATTTTCTTCCGCTCCCAACACAAAAGCAGCTTAATTATATGCATCATATGAGACACTGATGTACACACAACGCCCCTCCACCACAATTAATGAAATAGCAACTATGTGCATCCAAAGATTTCCAAAGCCCAAGAGGGAAGAGCCTTGTTCCATAGATCAATATTGTCCATTTGAACAAGAGTAACTACGAACTCATATTCTTAATTTGGTAGTTAATAAATAAACAGACCTTTATATTAATTATTCCCGCCATCCCTCATTCTTAGGGCCAAACATTACTCAGGTTTTGGTTTTGTGTGCACAAGAATAACTACCATTTTAACTACTGATTATCTGCAGGTACCACACATATGCTATCTAATCCTCAAGCCGCCCCTCTCAGGCGGGTACATTCCCATTGCACAGGCAGGGTGACTGAGGCTCAGGGACACACAGCCACTGGGTGGAGAGGTTGAGGTTCTTTCCAGCTCAGCCTGGTGTCAAAGCCTTTGATGCACATCGCGTGCTAACTTAACCTTGGCAGGACAACCTTCGCTCTCACGGCTACTAATGTGAAAGGTGACGTGAGTGGAGCCATATTAAAACAGGGCCAGAGTAGCCGTTTCAGGAGAACTGTCCTGCACACCTTGCTTTTCTTTATCTTCCAAACTGCATAAAACCTCCAGCATTCCAAGAAGTCAGTAAGAGTGAGAATATCCTGTTTGTAAGGACAATGAAACCGGACTGCGCCAATGACAGACATTCTGACCAATTAACAAAGTACAAATCTAGCCTTTCACCTGATGACTGAACTTCAAACCAGTCCATGAAGTACAAATCTAACCTCACCCCATCCAACACCAAGAAACTCTTCTTTCATACAAGCTACCTCCCCTCCTTCCTTTTCCTCGGAAACCCTAAGCCCCTTTCCCACATTGGGGAATCACTGTTGGGTTTCTGCCTGAATCTGTTCTTCCCAACTTGCAATTCTTTGATCTCAAATGAACACGTGTTGCTTCCCATTTCGACTTTTTTATTTCTAGGTTAACACTGACTTCTTCATACAGTAATTACAGTCCTGAGAGGTAAACCCAGCATGAACATGCTTTGCTTCACTCTGTGCAAAAGAAGTAATCTCCAGGAAAGATCCTGAAGTTTACGTTATTGCCAGTCCATTCATTCAGTAATTACTGGCTGAGTGCCTGCTTTGGGCAGCCCTGTGCTGGGTTCCCGAAGGCAGGGACAGCCAGGGCTTCCCTTTGAGGTGCCTTCAGGGCCCCAGCGCAGGGGATGAAAATCGACAATAAACAACAGAGCATTCCATGGGCAAGGACGGGCTGAGCACTTTGGAGAAATTAAAAGAGAGCTTTTGAAAGAGCAACGGCAGATGTGAGTCCAGGGAAGATCTGAGTGAACGACATGTGAACAGACTTAAATGATGAAAGGGGACATCCATTCGGGGAGAGTAGTCTAGCAAAAAAAAAAAAAAAAAAAAGGTGGGGGCACAAAGCAAGTGGAAAAGTCCTGGAGAAGAGAATAAGGGTCTGATGTGGCCAGAGCCAGGGTACAGGGGGCCACTGAGGCTCCCACAGGGTCTGATCCTCACACTGTCTTAAACAGACTTCCTCTGCCATGCCCTTTGTCACGTGCAAATGCACAGCAATCCCATGAATATGTACTATTATTCCTCTTTTACAGAAGATACAACTGAGGCTCAGGAAAAAGTTGTCCAAGGCCATCCAGCTTGGTGACTCAACTTGCATTCCAAGGCGGGGCCTCCTGACCCCAGAATCCAGGCTCCTAACCCTGCTCCTCGGCCCCACCCCAGCACAGGTTTGGTCTGCACAAGCGCTCTGGCAAGGCCAGTGAACGAAACGTCTGCACACCTCCCTCAGCAAACTACCTGCGAAACACGCCGGCTCAGCCGAGGTTTTCACTATTCATGAGGAAAGAAGCGACAAAGCCCCTTAAACAGATTACTCAGGAATGAACCAGGCCACCGTGATGGTAATCAATGTGTAATCCTAAGTAATTCGATGCCAAGTGATTTTTATATCTATGCCAAATTTCAAATGATACAGAAAAAAAGGAAAATGAGTTAAAAGATTATTGCCAGTTTTTGTTAATGCTGTAATTTAATATTGGTGGGAACGGGAATTCTTATACGCTGCTGGTGGAGAAGCTATATAAATTGATGACATTTTATGAGTAAATTAGCAAAATGTATCAAAGTCTTTTTTTTTAGATTTATTTCTTTTTAGAGAGGGGGAGGGTGGGGAAGGGCAGGGAAACATCAATGTGTGGTTGCCTCTTGTGCGACCCCTCCTGGGGAACCTGGCCAGAAACCCAGGCATGTGTCCGGACTGGGAATTGAACCAGGAATCCTTTGGTTCGCAGGCCAACATTCAATCCACTGAGCTACACCAGCCAGGTCAGTCTTTTAAAACAGGTAATATGATTTTGACCCAAGAATATGACTTCTAGATTTTGGTACTAAAGAATCAATTAGCAATTAAGACAATGGATGTTTATCTCAACATTTTTTGTAATAAAGATGTAACAACCACACCCCATAGGGAAGTGGTAAAATAAATTATGATATAATGGAACACTGTGACCTTTTAAACTGTTTTAGAAGAAAGTTTGCTAAATGGGAAACATGTTCATATTATAAGTAAAAAAACTGGTTAGAAAGCAGTACCCAGTACGATTCCAGTAAATCTAATATGATTCCATCTTTTAAAAAAGCATATACAAAAAAAAGGAAAAATATTGGGTGGAAATACCTACAATGTATACTGTGAAATCATCTCTGGGTGGTGATTGTTGGATGAATTTTATTTTCTTACATATTTTCTGTAATTTCCAAATTTTAGTCAATATATTACTTTTTAAATCAGGAAATAAAAAGATTTTCAAAAATAATAACTAGATTACAGCACACACTCTGCCTAAACACATGTCCTCTGCAGTTGGTAGTGTGTATGCACACGTGCACATGCGCACACGCACATGCACACGCACATGGTTGCCGGGGAAACATGGCTGGGGCTATGTTTCTCCGATGGGAAAGAAACATAGCTGTGTTTACACAGATGGAAAGCTGTGGTCCAATCTTTTTTTTTCTTTCTGATTTTCTGTCCTGACCGTGGAAAGAACAAATTAAGGAGTCCACACTTTGGCAAGATGGAACTCAAGAGGGTCAGTAAGAACCTCTTCTCACTTCTCTCAGACATGCTGGGTGGGCCCTTCGGAGGTCCTGCCCTCCGGTCCACCAGCTGGCTCCCACCTGCGTCCTGCATGGGCTGAGGACACCTCAGACTCCTCCGTGCTCCCGCTCCTGGGTGCTCCCGCCCAGGCCGAAGCTCAGGGCAGGCCCCTCAATCGTGCACATGTAAGCTCTCTGTTCCCAGAGCCTGCAGTCGGATATACCTACACGTTGCATGGTGCTGGACCTTCCACCCACCCCGAACTCCTGCATTGCCATTTTTCTGGGTTGAACTACACCAGACCTGCTTAGGTATGCTCTTGGAGCACGTGTTGTTCACCTGGCTCTCCTGAGCGCTGGACATCAGGTATTTTCATTTTTGTATTCCAAGAGTGTGTGCTGTAATCCAGTTATTATTTTTGAAAATCTTTTTATTTCCTGATTTAAAAAGTAATATATTGACTAAAATTTGGAAATTACAGAAAATATGTAAGAAAATAAAATTCATCCAACAATCACCACCCAGAGATGATTTCACAGTATACATTGTAGGTATTTCCACCCAATATTTTTCCTTTTTTTTTGTATATGCTTTTTTAAAAGATGGAATCATATTAGATTTACTGGAATCGTACCTGGCCCATATCTTTTGTCCTCGGCCTGGCTGTGGCTTCTTGGCTGTTTTCATCATTCATTGCTGCACACTAACTATCCCTTTAAACAAAGTGGCTTAAAAACAAGTATTGTATGCTTGCTTCTGCTTCCGAGGGCCAGGAATTGGGGCAAGGGGCAAATGGGGCCTGCTCGTTTCTGCTGCACAGTGTCCGGTGGGGCCTGAGCCAGGATGGCCCAGAAGGGCTGGGGCATGGCTGAGACGGCTCCCCTGGGGCCACGTGTCTGGATCCTCAGTTCTGCTCCATGTGGCTCTTGGGCTTCATCATAGCAGCAGCGTGGTCTCAGGGTTCCAAGAGGCAGCATCCCCAAAAAGATGAGCCCTGATGTCTTTTCAGCTTCTGCTTTCTAGTGTCCTATTGGCCAAAGCAAGTCACATGACCAAGCCCAGAGTCACTGAGGTAAAGGACTGTACAAGGGAGTAACTATGCCAGGTGTGGTAGTCAGGGACCATGAACATAACAGCCTAGAACTTGCCAGATGGTTCTAGTAAGTGATTTGCAAGATGGACCTGGAGTGCAAACTCCGGGGTCAGACTGCTTAGGGTGAAACCACACTGGCTGTGTGATCTTAAACAAACTACTTACCCTCTCTGTGTTTTCAGCTGTCTCATCCATAAAATGGAGATAAAGGCATTTGCCTCACAGGGTTCTTACGACCATTAGGAGATATAACACCTGCAGGGCACAGAACAACGTCTGGCCCACCCTCAGCACTCACTGACTCTGCTGTTACTCCTCTGACTATTATCGCCATTGACTCTGAAGCTGTTCTGAAGTCCGAGGGAGCGGAACGGGACGAAAGATGAGCCGTGGAGACAAGACATTTTATACCTGAAGCAATGCAATTCCAGCAAAAAGTTCGAGCTCTCCTTAAAGTAGACTTAACAAAACCGAGTGTAGGCCGAGCCTCCACGGGAAGTCAGCAGCAGTCGGTGAGGGAAGGGCACCCACTGTACGCAGCCATGGTATTTCTCTAACCCTTGTTCCAAGTGGTGCTCGCCCAGAACAATGTGAGATGCCAAATAACTGTAAGAGATTAACTGAAGATATACTTCAAGACTCGAGTGACTAGGTTATGTGCAGTCATCCTGTGATCCCCAGGAGGTGGAGCTCATTGGCCGAGACACGCAAGTGCCACTGATGGGGTGCCATTCCAAACTGAAGGCTAGAGCTTTGCTGAGGGAGCCATTAATGCTTACCAGGGACTTGGTGTGTGCTGAGGGCTGTGTTTTCTGCCTCATGGTCATTTTCTCAGTGATTCTCAGCCCAGTCCTGTGAGGTAGGGGCTATTACAACCTTTAGTTACAGGTGAGAGAACAGGGGCTTGGAAAACTTGAAATAACTCACCACAGTCATCACACAGCTAGTAAGAAGCAACACTCAAATGCAATCCCAGGCCCGCCTGATGCCACTGACGGCCTTTATAATACAGGACTACGGGGTTTCAGCCTAAATAATTGATAGCAAATGTCCCAATAGAGAAGGTCAGGAAAATCTCAGCTCTTTATCCTCTGGGCAGCTGGACCACAAAGGAGCATGAAGGTTCACAGGGAGATCTTTCTGGGTCTACATCTTAGGGATGATTCTGAAAGCTCAGAGGGACTTGCCTGTATTCTGATGTGTGAAGTGCCCAGAGGATGAGGCAGGGCCTCTGAGGAAGAGGAGGACAAGAGAAGGCAGGTGATGAATGGGAGCCCAAGCCCCCAAGGAAGTTGCCCAGACAAACCACTCTCCACCTTCCCAGGGAAACCCCACCCCACCAGGGGGCTGCCCTGGGCAAGTACAGATGGTTAAACATGCCCTAAACCAGGGAGCAGGCCCGATGCTCTCGAACACTGAGTGGGTACTTCCTCAGGAATGGAAAGTGGCCCCCACAGGCACAGAGGAGAGCCCCTTCACTCCAGCTGAGCTCAGAACTACCAGATTCCCTTGGAGCCAACTCAGGTGCCCACTTCTGGCAGGGCTCAACACCTGCCTTGAATCAAGTTAATTCCACATTAGGCTAGGCAGCTGTGAACCAGACACTGACCCGCCCACAGCAGCCACGAGGCACAAAGAACAGCGAGAGCAATCAGATGAAGGAGATCCCACTCCCGACCTGGAAGTCCAGGAGGGCTTCCTGGAGATGGCCTTGAAGGGCATGAAGGGTTGTAACAAGTGGAGAAGAGAAGGCATCAGGCAGGAATAGAACATGGAAAGGGAACAACTTGCCCACCTTAGTAGCACAGCTTTTTGACCTAAGTGGTCTTTGGCAAGATAATTAATTCCTGCGAGCCCTAGTTTCCTCGTCCTTGAAAGCAGACATGACAGAATCTAACTTCTCAGGTTGTAAGCACACTTAATACAGTGCCTGGCACACTGTAGCCATAATCTTGCTAATGATTATTCTTCAGGTCATCTTAGGAGGCCTCAGCGTCTTTTATTTTAATAACTGTACGGTGGCCTTGGCTCTGGCCAGGAGCACAGCTGTACTGGCCCTCCCTGTCCCCCCGAGTGGAGCTCTGCCCAGACCCCAGGCCCCCCACCCCAATTCAGGACATGCCTAAACTGACCTGACAGACGGCGGCTTGTTTCTGTCCTACCCCATGACGAAAACTTGGGCAGGGTCTGAGAGCACATCCCAGTTCCGTTCAGGAGAAAGGAAAGGAGAAAGGAAGGAGGGGACATAAGAAAGCAGCAGCAGCTGCCTCACAGCAATGACTGTCACCAGCGCTTCCGGTAGGGTTCCCTCCTTTTTGGTTCTGCAGCATTATATAGGAGAACTGCTGGTCCCCAGAGGCCCTCAGGGGATTCTTTGGGGCCTCTCCTTCATGCAGATTTCCAGAAGCTTTGGCAGGGGGTGCTTCTGGGTGCTTGCACGATGTGACTGCAGTGGGGCACTTGAAGGGCGTGGTGGGAGAAATTCAGGCACCCAGTGTTCATGGCTGATGGTGAGACGGGAAGTGGGTAGCATGATGGACACCAACTAAATTCTTCCCTGAGATACTGAAGACCAAAATTTGGACCAACAAGCTGGATGCATAAGAGGAGATTCCAGGAGAATCTCCTCAGCCTCATTTATTTCATTACCAGCCATGGTCTCCTTGATTTGCCTATGTGTCTATTACCTGCCTCCCTGACACCCTCTGGAAAGCAAGCTCCGCCTCCCTCCCTGAGGCACACAGGAGGTGGCTGCTGGTGGGAGCGGGACTGCGAGGGAGGCCACAGGACGCGAGGCCACAGTGGACGGTCATGCCCTTCTCCGGGCAAGACATGATGACTCCCTGGAGAACGGCAGGACTGTAGGGACAGAGAAGAGGGTGCTCACTGGGGCCCTTCAGGTGGTGGGATGAACGCAACTCAGTGCCCAGCTGGATGTGGGAAAAGAGATGGAAAGAACACCTCACTCAGCTCTGAGATGTGACAAAGGCACCCACCTGCCCATTCTGCACGCTGAAATCTGCCAAGAGACAATCTCGGAGGGCCCGTTGAAAACAGTCAACGTGGGAGACTTAGGATAACGTTAATAGGAAATGTGTGTGACTGTACAGAGGAAAACTGTACATTTTTATGTACAAGGTATAAAAATAGTCATAAGTAAAGACATTTCATGTTCTTGGATGAACTGGGTAAATACTGTAAATGTGAGTTTCCTCAAATGAAGTTATGGGTTTAGTGCAAAAATGGCTCAAATTCTAAGCTTAACTCTTGCATGAAGCCATCCCTCTCCTCTTGCTTCATTTACATCTCCCTCATGGCCCTGTACTTATTCATTTACTCCGTTACTCACTCATTCATTCATTCACTTATTCCTTCATTCAACAAGCTTCTATGGGGCACCTCTGTGCCAAGCACTGTACCAGGTGCCAGAGACAGAAAAGCAGACCGGACACAGTTCCTGCTCTGGAGGAGCTCCCAGCCCTGATCATGCCAGACCCACAGTATGATAATTTGTGAACCAGCCTGCTGTCCTTACAAGACAACTCATTGAGCACTGAGACAACACCTCTCTGTCTCTGCCGAGTGGTGTTCATCGTAGATGCTAACAAGTACATCATATGCAAGCATTTGATTGGCTAATGCTTACATACATTATCTCAGCTAATTCTCACTGTGCCTGTGTGGGGTAGGGTATTATCATTGTTGTCTCCGTCATACAGATGAGGAAACTGAGTCATAATGAGGTAGAGCACATGTTTGTCTCCACAGAAAATCCTAGAAGGACTTGATCACACGGCCTTTACACAGATGACTAAATAACCAATAAAGATGTACAAATGTCTCAAAGCGAAAACCCCATAACTTGGGTCACAGAAACAGTAGCAAGGAATTCAGGAAATGAAAGACAGGCAAAGGCCAACCCAAGCCCTCTCTGGAGAACCAGAGGAGAGAAGCAGAAAGAACAGCATGGGGCTTCACAACCTGCCTCTGACCTTTCAGGACAGAATTCGGCTTGGTTCAAGGAGAAGTGCAGAGCAATGGCTTCCCCTTTAAGAGATAATACAGGTAAAGAGAGGCGAAGGTAACTAATATTTTGGGGGTGATGGCATATGTCAGTGAAGCGTAATGGGCCCTTTGCTTCAGAGAGGTTAATGCCCATTAACAGTTCTATCCCACTGATTCACTGGGGCAGAAAGAACCTGTTTCGATGCCAGCGCATGTGCTGGGCCATTAACCAGCCCCTGCAAGACACTGAGTGTCCTGTTTGACTTTCCTGTACTTTTCTGCCTGTGCCATCCGGAGCCCGGGCCCTGACATGGCAAGCAGCTGCCAGTGACTGAAAGTTCATGGAGAAGGAGACAAGCGGTTGCAGAGGAAGGATCCCTTTCCAGACCACCAGGCAATAGCTGATGCTCTAGGGTCCTCCTGCCTTAATGGAGAAGAGAGAAGTGGTGGCCTGGCCAGCGTCATGGGGACCTGAATGAGGGCCCAAGTTGGTGTCTCTTACCCAGTGGCCCAATATGCAAACTCAAATGTCTGCGGTTGGAGAGCCAGCCAAGTGACACATCAGAGTGAAAGAGGTCGGCGGGAAAGATAGACAGAGAGCGGTGGGGTCTGTGGCAAACCCCAGAGCACCTGTTCCTCCCGGTTTCGACCCGTCATTACGCAACTCTGCTAATTGCTGCCACACGGGGCTGCTGGACCAGCATGGCCAGGTCTCCCAACTTTTCAAGTCAGAATTCTGGATATTTATGAGAAACCTGATTTTTAAATGTTGTCAGTAAATTAAAAATGTTTACGCACTACAAAACAAACAAAGCCCATCTGCAGATCAGATTTGGCTCATGGGCTGACCCCTCAGGACCCCTGTGCTGCAGCGTGAGTGGAAGAGTCAGGCCTCTGGGGGTACCAGTGTCAGGGAGGACAGGAATCCCCTCGGGCAGCGCCCGCCAAGGCACAGGGTTGCCAGAGGGTAGCAGAGAACCTGGGAAGCAGAAAGCAAGAAGCAGTAGGAGCAGAACAGGGGCTGGATAAAGATCAGAAGTCCAGTGTCAAGGCCAGCTGGGGCTTTTCTCTCACTGTTTTGGGCATACTGGTTCACTGAAGGACACCACAGGAAAATAAGATGACCAGAACACAGGATGAGATTCCACTGGCAACTCTCCCACCATCATCACCTTCTCTCTCTGCACCTCCTTGGAAACTACAAAAATAATGACCTAAGGATGTTGTGTAAACAGCCCCAGAAGACATGCGACTGTGCTATATACATCGGGCACAGGTTAGCATGATGGGGCAGATGGGGGCTTATTCCAAACTCACAGCGGCAGGGCCGCCTGCCGCCCCTCAAGCTGCGTCTCTGGCTTTCCCAGTCCCGCTCACTCGTCACTGATGCCCAGTGTCTCCGTGTCCCTCACGTGGCTCTGCTGTGGGAGGCAGGCGGACCTTTCTTAACCTCCTCCCTCTAGCCCATTGGTGTTTGTTGCTGTTTTCTAAGATAGAACAAAGGGAGGCCACAGCCACACTTCTGCAACACCTATGGGAGCCCCCTGGAGGTCTCTGGAAGGTCTCAAGTTGGATGCAATTTGAGCAGACTGTCCTAAAGTTCCACAAGGCTCACTGGGGGAGGAGCCAAAGACACACTGCTGTCCAATCAGACATGCATGCAGCAGACCCCCCCCAACCCCTTCAAGGAGTCCCCACCCACTCGTGGATTATCTTTGGCAAAAGAACCGAGTCTTTCTTGGCCCTCAGGAATTTTAGAAGTCCAAACCTCCATGTTAGAGATAAGGGAACTGAGGTCCCATGGCCATGGTCTGCCAACCAGTGGGTAACTCCGAAGGCCTGCACCACTAGTTTCATCCAAAAACAACTTAGTTTATTACTGAGTAGTAGATGCATTTGAAACAAGGGTCGATTCCCAGCTGTAACAAAATGCACACATCTAAAAGTGGCCAAAAAAATATAGAGCGAAGGTTCAGAGCTTTAAGAAGACTACAAATGCTAAGTTCAAAAATTTTAGGGGGCGATTACCCGCTGAATAAATCACCCTTTATTTTGTCAAAGAAAGATCCACCACAGGTTCTCTTAACCCAGGGTGGCAACTATTTCTTATCCCTAGGTCACTAACGCTACAGCAATTGACTGGAGGGCCACCTAAATAAAAAGACTTCAAGTGTGGTTTATTTCACTTCACTCTGCTTTAGAGATCCACTACTATTTAAATTAAGGACAGGAAACAGAATACCATGCAATAAACACACACAAAACATACACAATTAAAGGAGAGCGCAGATAGAATCAGATATTTCCACTGGCCGAAACGGAGAGGCAGAGACTGTGCCGGTGCCCAGCTTGCAGGAGGCTGTGCCCCCGCATTCCGTGTGTTAGGATGGCTGACGGGAACTCATAACGTATTTTCCCATGAAAATAATGTAAATGGCAAAGTAGGTATGAGGTTACCAGGCTTGGCTCCAAGACCAGGTTCTCCCAAAAGGAAAGTGCCTCCACACCTCCATACGGCAGGTGGGGGGGTTCGCTCACCCACCACCCCTGCAAACCAGAGGCTGCTCCGTCATTCATGCTTCTCTGGCCTCAAAGATACAGACCTGTCACCTGCTGCCATCACTGCTGTGATTCCTCCTCCTATCTCCTCGTGGCTCTGCTGTCAGCCCTCTAACCAGGTCACGTCATACTCCTTCCCTTGGACATCTCCTCCACTCTAAAGGCTTCCACGACACCCCTGCATCAGTAGGTGCCATAGGCATTCAGTGGGGGACTCTTGAGTCGAGGGACTGTGATGTAGGCTTGGGCGTGGTGGCCATGACGGGCCAGGTGCAAAAACAAAAGGCAAAAGCCAAAAGGAGACACTCTGTGGGCCCTGAGAAGAGAAGCCAGCCTTGTTCCTTTCTCTCCGGTTTCTAGTCCAGTCCCACGAGGCTGGCTCTTCTGCTTCTGTCTTAGATGGCCGTGAGAATATATGCTTCAACAAACTATTTTACTTGAGCTATTATGAGTGGGATTCTCTACTTTGAAACTGAAGGAAACTTGTCTAGAATATCAGGTCCTAAGCTGTTGTTTGTCCTGGTTTCTCAAGCTAATCTCCCAATTTTGACCCGGGCTCCCAGAATGGGGGCCCATGAGGAGCCTGGGGTAAGGGCTCCCTGGATGGACGGGTGCCCGTGGGTGGTTACCGCCCCTTCCCCGCCCGGCCCTGAGCCCCACTGTGGCTCCAGCGGGACTCCTAGCCCAGTTTCCCCAAATTCTGACCGATGTAGTCATAATAAAAATCAACCAAAAGGTGAATTTTCTTTTCCCAGCACTTCAAGTTCACAGTGAACTCTGGCTCCAGTCCAAGGTATAAGTCAGTCTCTGAATGAGGCCGCAGGGAGCGAGATGATAGAATCCTTATGTTACATTCTTTTTTCCTTCCCGAAGAACAGATGTGCACTTTATCAGATGCCTCTTTATCATCTCAAATCATCTCACTAAATTGAAAACTTTATGGGCGGAATGACTGCCGGGCCTTCCCCTCCGCTACCAGCTGCCAACTGCTGCCGTGGACCCAGCCAGCTCTGTCCTCCGCGGGGGGATACAGGAGTTTGGGGGCAGCACTTGAGGGCTCCGGCAGCACATCTTCGGCCCCAATTTTGATCGAGGGATTCTGCTAAATGTCTAACCCTTGTCCCTATCTCATTCTCCCAGACCAAGTTTCCGGCAGACTGTCCCCCCTAAGGCCTACTTCGCAGAACACGGGGTCCATGCTTTGTCCTTCTGAGCTTGCAGCACAGAACTGGGGCTCCCTGTGAGTTCTAGGAAAGACCTCTGATGATGCTTGTCTCTACCTTCACGTGGGCATTACTGCCTCCCCACGGCCCTGCTCTGCCTTCCATCAGTCCCTGTGCCCCAGGCAGGCCCCCAACACCAGTGCCGCCTGGACAGCTGTCACTTGGGGACTTCTCTCCAGGGGTGAGTTCTGCCTGCTGGACCACACCTCCTCTGGGAGGCTGGTGGTCGCCCCAGCCAGTGGGGGCTTTCACCCCAGGCTGCGCCCCTCTAGCCTGCCCCATTCATCCGGGATGCCCAAAGCATGTCTACAATCACTGCCATCTGTAGAACTCCAGCTCCTTATCAGCAGAGGAAAACTGGACACAGCTGTGTCCTTGGCGTGGCACACAGAAGTCCCCAATTAGCATCTGTTACTTGAAGGAAGGGATGAGGGAGGGGCAGGGACTCCAATCACGAACTTGGTATCAGGGGGTCAGCAGACCTGTGGGGTAGACACAAAAGGAGAGTGCAGGGCCGTCCAGAGTCAGAGTTCAGCATGAGATCAGGCTCTAAACTGTGGGAGCCGAGGCAACATGGATGGGGCAGGGGCAAAATGGAGTGGTCAGCTGGGGCACCCTACCACAGGTCTTTGGAGAGAAGGGCTGAAGGGAGCCCTGGAGGAGTGAGCCAGAATGCCACCACTCCCTCTCTGACTTGGAAAAGTGGAAGCGGCCCAAGGCTGACATTCCCATCTGGGGATCTATGCAAAGGGCACAGCTACTGACCATGTGACAAAAGGATGCCCCTTTCAGACACTCCCTACAGGGTGATTTGGGCTTGCCTAGCCTGAGCATGAGCCATTCTTCCACTGCAGGCACCACTCCCAGCTGGGGTCTGAGGCATCACACATGCAAACAAACTGTCCTAATCCCAGCTGGCCTCTTGGGGATGCAGAGGAGCAGGGAAATGAGGAGGCCACCACGCACTTCTGAGGCTCACAGCCCCACCTACAATTCACAAGTGTTTGTCTGGCACCATTCATGTGCCCAGCCTGATGCCAGAACTAGAGAGGGTGGCCCGAGACCAAGCAAGGACAAGTCAGAGCTGTTGACAGCCTGGTGGATGTGGCAAGGCACACACTGAATGGCCATTGAAAATGACAGAGGGCAGGAGGAGGTGTGGCCACATCAATACAGGGAACTCATCCTTGTCTTTGACCGTCACCTCTCGAAGGTAGGGGTGCAGAGAGCAAGTCTTCACAGCTCAAGGGGACAGGGTGAGTGGTGATGCCAGCAGCTGTTTCTAGAAGCAGTGGGGCTAAAAGCAGGCCTTTGACATTAGACACAGTTAAGTCCTAATCTTGGCTCAGCCAATGATGAGCTATGTGATCAAATGTGCATCTGAACGTTAGCTCTCACCTATATAGGTGCGAATCATGCCTACCACACAGAGCTGACGTGTGAAGACGCAGCACACCACGTGGTAGACACGGTGCTTCCTTTTGTTGTTGCCATGAAAGAAGAACCATCATTTCATCTATTTTCAGGTCTCTGTTTAGCCAGCTTTGGGACCCAGAGTTTGACTCAGGAGGACTAGGGAAATCTTCAAGTTGGGGATTTATAGAGACTTCCCATGTGCTGGTGGAATCTAAATCCAAGGATGTGATAAGATCACGTGGGTGCAGGCCCAGCTTCAGAGACTGCCTTGGGGGTGCTGGCAGAGTGCTGCAAAGAAAAAGAATCCCAAGGCATTTAGAGAGTGTGGAGTCTGGGACGCAGAAGTGGGCCCGGGAGAGGAGACGGCAGGAGGGCCGGCCCAGGGACAGCCATGACGGCTACTGTTTACTGAGCCCTGACCAGGTGTCACACTCTGGGGTAAGTGCGTTACCTATCACACTTCTTCAGTGTCCTCTGCAAAACAGGTGCCAATGTCCCATCTTATAAATGAGGAATGAGTTACTCTAAGTCCCACTGCTAAGCAAGACAGAGACAGAGAGGCACACCCAGGCCTGCCTGATGCCAGCATCCACGCCTTTCTGCCCAACCCAGGAAGAACATCTCAGCAGTGTGGAAACAGGAAAGGGAGGCCGTGGACCAGAGTTTCATAACTTAGGATCCATAGAGCAATTCAACGTCTTGAAGTTGAAAGCAAAATTTTGTGTGTATGTGTGTACCTTTTTCTCAGAGAAGTGCTCACAATATTCATCAGATTCTCAAAGGGGTTTATGAACCACAAGGTGTCAACTTAAGAGAAAAAAAGTCACCTAGACCTTGTTCTCTGAGCACCCCCTTCTCCAAAGCTCTTGAGAAGACTGTGGAAAGGATGAGAAAGATTGCTCCCTGCCAGCTTCTTGTCCCTCTCCAGCTTTCCAAACCGGTGGCCCCAGCAGCAGAGGCCACCCAAGGTCACAGAGACGGCACTTGGCATTGCACGATGTGAGAGGAGATGGACTTGAACCCAACCAACTGCTCAGCAAGAATGTAACCGGGCATTCACTCATAAGCTCGGGGACGTTTTCCCTCCTACGAGATGTCACAGGGAACCTCTACTGCCCCGGTTCTTACCTGGACACTCGTCAGTCAGCAGCACTCCCACCCCCAGTAAAGGAAACTGAAGAAAAACGACGCCATGTCTGCAAAGCTTGGGGAACGTCTCCATAGAAGGAGGGGCTGAAAAATTAGTCTGTGGATGCGGCCACTGAAAACAATCCCACGCAAGAGCCTCGTAGCTAAAAGTGTGTTTCCAAGTCCTGGACTTAACTGTGTCTAATGTCAAAGGCCCGCTTTCAGCCTCTACACTCCACTGCTTCTAGAAACAGCTGCTGGCATCGCCACTCGTCCTGTCCCCTTGAGCTATGAAGGCGTGGTATCCCCACGCCTGCCTTTGAGAGGTGAGGGTCAGAGACAAGGATGAGCGCCGTGCACTGATGAGGCCGCGCCTCTTCCTGTCCTTGTTATCGCAGGTGGCCTTTCAGTGTGTGCCTTGCTGTGTCCGCCCGACTGTCAATAGCTGCGATTTGTCCTTGTTCCGTCTTGGCCCTCCCTCTGTTGTTCCAGCATCAGGCTGGGCTCTCGGGTGAGAATGTTTTCAGCAGTCCCATTGACAGACGGTGGTCTTTCAGCCCCTCCTCCAGAGGAGTCGTTCCCCAAGATTTGTAGACACGGCTTCGTCTTTTCTTCAATTTTCTTTACTGGGGCCAGGGGTGCTGCTGACTGACTGTGTTCGGGTAAGAATGGGGGCAGTGGTGGCTCTCTGTGGCATCTTGTAAAAGGGATGGTGGCCATGACGTGGAAAGAACCAAAGTGTCCTTCCATAGATGACAGGATATAGAGGCTGTGGTCCTACTGAGCCATAAGAAAAGATGAAATACTGCCATTTGCAACAACATGGATGGATCTGAAGAATATCACGCTAAAGGAAATAACTCACACAGAAAAAAATCAAGAGCCATATAATGTCACTCATATGTGGATATAAAACTGGAAGCAACAAATGAACAAAAAGAAAAACAAACAGACAAAACCTCATAGATGCAGACAATAGTACGGGGGTTACCGGAAGGAAGGGGGTTGCGGGGATCAGTAAAGGGTGAAGGGGGGTCAAGTGTGTGGTGGGAGATCTGACTGTGGGTGGTGGGCACACAGCGCAACATGCAGATGATGTATCACAGAACTGTACGCTTGAAACCTGTGTAATTTTATTAACCCATGTCACCCCAATAAATTTAATTTTAAAACAAAGTGTTGAGAGTAGAGGCAGGCTGGGTCTTTTTTAGACCCTCAGACCTGGAAAGGCAGAGCCCGGGAGCCCGGGTAGTACATGTGGGTATTTCACGGGGACACCTGGACCTTCTGTGCCCGAATTCAGCCCTTCCACGCTCCACGGCCTCTGCTTCCCTGTTTTTCTTTTTCTAAACTGAAACCCGGAGCTCAACACCAGAGCTCAGACTGGCTTGAAAGAAATGAGGATGTGGTTTCATGTGACCCTCCATTCAGGCGGGGACACTGAGACCAAGTGAAGGCAATGTGTGCCACTCAAAGTCACGGCCAGAGGAGCAGACAGAACCCCAGGAGCCAACAGGGTCTGCCAGGTGGAAGGGGCTTCGTCACCTAGAGAGGAGGCCCAGGGAGGGGAGGCAAGCTATCCGAACTTGTATCTGTGACTTGCACCCACTGATACATTGTTTTGGACTTGGATGCCCACACTGGTAGGCTCGTGCAGACGCCCGGCACAGATGGCAGGAGCTTAGGAAATGAGGATTTAGAGCAAGGCTGGTTTCTTCAATAGAGATGGACATGGCCCAGTGGCTCAGAATAGACGAGGCTCGGAACATCAGCTTCCATCAGAGCCAATAAGTAATTAGCACCATCTCCCCTTTCAGAGTCTTGGTTACAAAGGTCAAGAAATTAGATCCATTCAGGATGAGATTTCCTCTCCAGGTTTCCAGACTTTTGCAAAGATGGGAGTGTGCAGCCTGGTCTTCCTGGACTCTTTAGGGAAGAAACAAACATACAGAAAGTCCCCAGCATCAACTGCACAGGCCTTTCCTTCGCCTCCTGTGTGGTTCGAGGAGCGGGGTCTCAGGACTTGGCAGCGTGGGGTCAGGGCCTGCACCGTCGAAGAGGATGCAGGAGGGTGTGTGTGCGCATCTGTGTGTGTGTGTCCCGCTAAGTACTTCCTTCACTACACAGCTAATCCGATTAGCAGCTTTAGGAAGCTGCAACGTTCATTCAAGGGCCCCATTCATGGAACGGCTTGGCCCATGCCTGCCCAGAACTCCATTCTTCTCACTGCAAATCAAATGCACAGTGGACTTTCTCTCCCTCGAGAGTGTGCTCTTGCCTCCTTGCCCCCGCACACCTCCCAACCGCTGCTGCCACTCACTTCCACATCTCCTGGGCAAGATGATAGGCCTGTCCGAAAACTGGGGGAAATTCCAAGCACAAAACGAGGTGAATTTTTAACAGCAGAGTCAACCCCAGTGGCCCCCCCAGCTGGCAGCTGTGCCCTACGCACAGCAGTTGGAGGGCCCTGAATGAGTCACTGGCTTTCTCTGGGCCACCATTTCTTTTTCTGTAGAATGGGGACTTGGAGCAGAGGGCAAAGGTGGAACAGAGGCTGGAAGGAAGGTCAATCGGGGCTTATACAGAGCATCACTGTGTTTGGTTGGGAGCTGGATATGCAGGTTGTGGACAAAGCGTGGAGGGCCTTGGGGGTCAGGCCAAGGGATGTTTCTGAGAAGCGACCGGGAGCCGTGGAAGGGTTCTCAGGAGCGTGCTTGTGCTTGTTTCCTGGGCTGCCGTAACAAACTGCCACAAAGCGCATGTCTTAAAACAACAGAAATCTATTCATAGTTCCAGAGGCTGCAAGTCTGAAATTAAGGTGCTGGCAGAGCCATGCTGCCTCTGAAGTCTCTCCGGAAGCATCCTTCCTTGCCTCTTCCTAGCTGCAGCGGCCCCCGCAGTCCTTGGTGTTCCTCGGCTTACAGCTGATCACTCCGACCTCTGCCTCCCTGCTCCTGTGCTTTCCTCTCTCTGTCTGTGTCCTCCCCTCTTCTCATAAGGACTTGCCATTGTTGTAAGTCAAAAGTGATCTCATCTCAAGACCCTTAACTAGTTAGATCTGTAAAGACTCTATTTCCAAAGAAGGTCACATGCTTCCAGGTGGGCATGAATTTTGGGTGGGAGGCAGGGGATACTCTTCAGTCCAGGACGGTGGTTGCGAGGTCAGGGCCAGGAAGGAAGACCACCTGGAAGCAGGATGGGAAGAGAGACTAGGGGCAGGGAGACTGCTCGGTACTGATCCACACCCCTGGGGCCCTGAGTGAACAAGAAGGGGGCTCCTTCTGCCTTCTCCACCAATGTTGGCCAGTGCCTTCTAGGTCCAAGGAGCTGGGCCACCTGTGGGACACCCAGAGCTTACAGACTCTGCCCTCTCTCAGCTCTCTCTTCAGGTGGGTACATGTTTCAAAGGCCTCAGGCCCAAGCCCCCAGTGTTCCCATTCTCCACTTTAACCTTAAACCCTGCTGGGGGTCCCAGCGCCCTCGGTGACTTTTTTGTGGCCAGCGCAGCACCCTGAGTAGGCTCTTAAACCAACCCGCGTACAAGGCCTTTGCTCGCACCTTGGCCCAGAAAGAGTGCAGCCCACTCACCAGCGGGGGCAAAGTCATGCGCACGTGCACCTCTGTTCTCCGCTCTCCCTAACAGGCTGCACGGCAGCCAAGTCGGCACAGGGGAGGACACACGGCCTGGGAGATGGGGAACCTGGGTTCTGCCGCTGAGTTTCGGATGTTGGGCTCTCCCAGGAAATGAAGCCAACTAGGTCACTTCTAGTGCAATGACATTGTTTCATTCTGCAGCCAGGAAAGCAGCTCCAAGCTCATCGGATGAAGCAGGGAAGGCGGCCTGGGGCTGCACTGCATCCCACCCGCTCCAGGGATTCACCTTTGAGTCTCCCTCCTCCCCATGCCCCACACCCTGCCCCCCAAAACAGGCAGACTTCCCCAGGCTTGGAAATGAGATAACCTGTACCGAAGAACACAGTACATCCTTTCAAACATTTGGAAGTACAAAATGGGGATAAATGTGTGTTTCCTTTTTAATTTATTTTGAACCAAAGCAAATGTTTAAAGATTTATGCACAACACTGTTCACAGTAGTAATGTTTCTAATAGAAAAAACATTGCAGAAAAAGAGGCACAACCTTCGTGTCTGTTGCATCCACGTGGATTAGTCCGACAAACTGGCGCAGTTAACTACAGTCACTCAGATGCAACAGACCTTACAGTCCTGCACAAGGTGTCCACCAGGCCTGGCAGGTGAGACATGCGGTGCACACAAGAGTTGGTGAAAAAAACCCTTTTACATTTTAAAAGTACCTGCGTGCACATGGCCCGAAGGCAGTAGGCTGGAAGGGATGCAGCAGAAAGGTAACTGTGGGGTCCCAGGGCTAGGGAAAGGGGGGATTTTCACTTTCTACAATTGTAAACCATTGGGCTTCTTTTAAACCACTGGCAGTATTAGTTTAATCAGCAAGAACAATAAAGCTATTCCCATTCTGAAAATAAAAGAACTACTCTAGAGAGATGCAAAGTACTGTTAGTCCGCAGAGAAAAGTAATCAGGATAAAAATTACCTTGCCAGAAAAAAACACACTGGGAAAGTAAATAACATCAGACTCGGGAAGGAAGAAACACCAGGTAGGTACATGCTTCAAAGGCCTCAGACCCAAGCCCCCAGTGTTCCATTCTCCACTTTAACCTTACACCCTCTCAGGTCTGGGGTCTTCCTGCAAATACTACTACCACTGGGGTGGGGGAGGACTGAATATGGGAGGTGGGGAGGAGGTAGGGGAGGAGTGAGTAATGGGGGGAAAATGGGGACAACTGTAATTGAACAACAATTTAAAAACTTAGAAAGAGATACTACTACCACCACCACTACTAATAATAATAATGATAAGAAGGAAGAGGCAGAGTTGATTTTATTGAGCATTTATTATGAGCCAGACACTATGCTAAGCATTTCACTCATATTCTTTTTGTCCTTAGAACATTACTATTCCCATTTGACAGATGAAAAAACTGAGGCCCAGCTCAAAGATTCAAGCCCAGGCAGCCTGAATTGAAAGCCTGTGATTGCGACCAGTGCTATAACCACCCTTCTGGAAGCACAGCCCTGCTGGACCTCTTCATCTCTTAGGCCCTGGGGAGCTGGCTCCAGGGTCCGCCAAGTCTCCATCTGCCTGCTCCTTCTCCCTTCTCCACCACTGTTGGCCAGTGCCTTCTAGGTATAAGGAGCTGGGCCACTTCTGGGGATCAGAGGGGATCCACCTCTGAGAGACTCTGCTCGCTCTCAGCGCACAGGGGAGAATAAAAGAGAAAACAGGCTTCCAAATTCTTAGGCAGAAGGCGGACCAAGTCGGCGCAGGAGTAGTACTCCGAGGGAGGCGGAGGCGGGGTTACTAGGCCTCCCTCCATGGCAGCATCCTCAGGCGATCTTCCCCACAGACAGCTCTCCAGCAGCTGGGAGCACCGCTGGCACGAAGGGGGGGTGGTGCTGGTGCCCCGGGCCCTCTCTGGGGCATCTCACATTTGCCGACCCTGGGCCCCTGTGCTGAGCCATGGCAGGTCCCCCAAGGGCAGTGCAAGGATGGCTGACAGGGGCAACCCCGAGCATTCTGTGATGGTGGGTGGGTGTCAACCGACTGCTGGGCTGGCCCAGAGAGTGTGCGGCGGGTGGCGGGGGGGGGGTCCCCTGGCCACACAGACCAAGACCCAAAAGGCCTCATTGGGTCCCACATGGCCCCCTTCCTGCTTTCCAAACCAATACGTACCCACACACAGTGTACATCGGTACGACCACTTCGGAAATCTGTTGGACAGTATCCACCCGAGCTGAGTTTGTACACACCCTATGACCCGCAACCCCACCCCTGGGTCTATGCCCAGCGGAAACGAGGGCTTGTGTCCACCCAAACACACGTACAGGAATGCCAGGAGCAGCTTTATCTATCTTAGCCGAAAACGTGAACTGCCAAACGTCTGAGAACAGAAGGATGAACACACTCGGCTGCATTCATACCGCGGAATGCCACACAACGACGAGAGAGAACGAACGACTGCTTCCCTCAGCAACGTGGGGGGACTTCACAGCGTAAAGCCGAGTGGAGGCAGACAGCGGCAACACGTCCTGCGCGACCCCTCTACGCAGGTACATGGGTCTGCAGCACATAGGCTGGACCGCGGAGACTGCGGACAGGCGCGGATGTGGGGAGGGCCTCGAGGGCGTCTCTGGGGTTCTGGAAATGCGCCACACCCTGCTCTGGGTGGCGCTTACGGGGATGTATGTGAAGTTCACCATTTTTAAGTAATAATGCAAAAAAAAAGTTAAAAAATAATTTTAACCACATAAAGATCACAATCAGGTCAACTTCTCTGGCCTCCAGTTAGGAACTTGGGCAAGTGTGTGATTGGCTGGAGCTGTAGGGCTAGGAAAAGATGCTTCCTTTCGTTAGAGCTCAATTAAGGTTGTGTATATTGGTGTAAAAACTAATTTGGTTTCTTAAACCCCACTTAAAATTTGAACAAACTTTTCAAACCACACATAAGAGGTCCCCAAATCCTAAGGAATGACAGCCATAGAAACAGACACCAGAGAGAAGCTCAGAAGGACCTAACCCTCCTCCCTCCTCCCAGGCACTGGCAATGGGTTGCCCCGACCTCACGACAACCTTTGCCCTCTTGCTCTTCCCCTGCCCCCAACCCTGTGGTTGGCTTGGAGCTCAGGACTTGGCCTTGTCCCTGTAGTTGCTCTCCAGCCTCATGGGCCATGCAAGTAGCACCCCCACGCTGGGCACACTCCCCCCTCCACAGAAAGAGAGAACCAATCACTGGACAAGAAGGAGGCCACATCACCATCTCAATGGTGACCTGCTGTCCCATTTCCCAGCATCCCCCTCCCACCCCAAGAAGAAGCCCTCCCTCTGCCTGGAGTGTCCTTCTCTGTGCTCTGACGCCTTACTCCTCAGCCTGGACAACTCCTTGCTCCCCCCAGGACCCACTTCTCTGGGGAGCCCTTCTGACTCTCCCCCTCTCAGTAATGTCCCCAGGCCTGGGCGCCCCCCTGCCCCTGTGCCTCATGGGATCCCTCCCCGCATCGCCTCTGACGCGGCAGCACTCTTTTTGGTTTCTGCACCTATTTCCTCCACTAGCTGGTGAATCCTTAAGAAGAGAAACCTCATTTCATACCTTCTCTTGTGGATTTAACACAAGATCTGGAACAAAGCAGACACTCAGTAGAGGTTTCACTGAATGAATGAGTGCATGGACAAATGAATGGAGACCACACCCAAAAGCCTGAAGACAGCATCTTCTCCTCCTTCCCTCCCAAGTGCATAACAGATCACAGGGCCTTTTGTGCCAGGAAAGGATGGAATGAAGAATTGGTGAATCAGCTTTAATGGAACCTCAGAGCCTTGCAAGGCACCCAAGTCATGAGGAATATTCTGGGTGCCACCAAGTACGTCAGCAGCAGGGGTAGGGGTTACCTGACAACCCCTCCCCCACCACCGTCATGAGCAAGCAGTATGGGGAGACAGCCCAGGCTGCCAGCCAGGACCCAGCAGCATCCTCAGGGCAGCTGGTGGGCTGCGAAGAGCAGTGGGAGAGAGGACTCGACCGGAGCCATGTCGAGTGAAAGCTGAGCAGGTCACATCCCACTCCAGTCCAGAAGCCTTGGGCAGGACGCTTCCAGCCCACAGGGGAGTGCCCTGGCTCATTAACTTCATAGGCATCGATCATCCTGGGCGTTACCCCCACTGTGGGCACATTCCCACCTCCCGCTCCAATGGGTGCCTTCGCCATCTGCCCCAGCCAACCTTCTGGGGTAAATGTCTCTACCACAACCCACTCGAAGAGCCACCCTCCAGCGACCACACCTCTCCTCTGCTCCCTGAATGAAGACAGCCCCCCTCACACCCTGGCTTCACACATAGCTTCCCCTCTGCCTGAAATGCCTTTTCCTGATTGCTCACCAAAGGAGCTCCTACACCCCCTTTAAGACACAACCGAAGGGTGCCCAGTCCCATGATGCCTTTCTTGGCTCACCGAGGTTGGCTTCTCCACTCACTCCCCCCTCTTCCCACTGCTCTTGGTTCACTGCAGCACTTGCCAGGAGGAATTACAGCTTAGCTATTTACATTTTGGCCTCGTTCCACTAGATTGGGCGTTGTGATAAAGTCTGCCACTGCCCGGGAGCGTGTAGGTGACCCGCGCCACTACCCTTGGAGTCGACCCTACCAACCCCTTAGGGAGTGAGTGTTGATTTCATCCTCACTTTACAGACAGGTAAACTGAACCTTGTAGTTATTAGAGAGCTCGTCCAGGCCTAACCTCTGTCTGCCTGGCATGAAAGGTCGCTTTGAAGGCAGAGGTCATACCTTACTTCTCTGTATCCAGAATGGCACTGGGCCCATGATGGGCAGTCAGAAAAAGGTGTATTCATACCAGTTGCATGGGGTGAGCAAGTCCCAGACATGTGCTGTGCCACACTGTGTCTGCAGCTTCTGATGTTGTTTGACCCTTACAATTTTGTTAAGAGGGTAGATCTCACATGATGTTCTTACTGCAATAATTTTTTAAAAGCCCCGAGAAAAAGATAAAGAGGGTGGGGGGAGGGGTCTCAGGCAGCAGAGAAGGTGCAGCATCAGGCACACAGGAGCTTTAGCCGCCAAGGAATAAGCCATCGTCAGCTACCCTACCCGCCCCCCCTCCAACCCCCAGCCCCACAGCTCAGCCCCCCAGGCTGCCTCTGAGAAGGCCAGTCCATGGAATGGGGTGTCTGAGCTCAATGGGAAGGCAGGGGAGGACTCGAGAAAACAGTCCCATTACTATTCACCCCGAGGTGGAAGCAAGGCAGGAGAGTGGGCAACAGTAATCAAAGTCAGAAGGCCCACCCGAGTTTCCAGGCTCCAGGGGACTTTCTCCTAGGTTGTCCGCCACACAAGTGCAGGATACCCTCAAAACAAAACAGATATTGCCAGTGCTAACCATTATTAGCATCATCGTCAGACAGGCCCTAAATGCATCCCATCCAGAGCCCTCTCCGGGTGGGAAGTGCTGGACCCAAGGCCAGAGTCTGAGAACCTAGCTGAGCTCAAGTCTGAACCCACTGAGTTCAAACCTGAACCCTCAGATAAACAGGCCAACGAGATTTTCTTAGGAGGATCAGTGTGCTTGGAGGCTCCAGCTCCACGGCCTCTGGTTTCCCACAGACAGGTGGGCACTGGGCCGACAGGTCAAACACGGATGGCCTGCGGCCCATGTCCACCCCTGAGGGAGCCCCTGACCCTTCCGTCTGGAGCAGGGGGGAGGATGCAACACGTACCTGTCTGATGCCCCGTTTCCGCCACTGACTGCTTGATCCATTCTTGGGTCTTGTCGATATGAAATAGCTTCAGGTCTTCTTCATCTAGGGCAATGTCTCCCCAAAAGACAGCTGGGAAGAAAAAAGTGAAATGGACCAATTTAAGCTGAGGGTCAAGAAACAGCTTTACTGATGCCCCAGAGGGCACTAGGCGCTGAGGAGCAAACTATCCAATCAAATGTCATCCTGGCATTGAGCTGGCAGAGAAAAAGGAACAACAGGTAATTCTTGTGCATTAAAGCTACAGGGCTTGGGCCACCTGTCATAAAGATCGAAGGCCTAGGTCTGTAAGATATTTTGAAAGGTCACCCTGTCACCCTGTCTTTCTCTAGCTGTAGGCAGCTATGGGCAAAACCACCACAATAAAAACAGCTGTTTCTCTCTTTCCAGAGTCCCCAGGATACAAATGAAAAATCATAATGTGATCAATGACACTGCTGTTTACAATACTTCCTGTCCTGCCCTGGGGGAAGGTTGTATTTCCCTGCCCCACTGATGTCAGCATGAGCTACTTTCCTGCTCTGACTAACTAAGCATGGGAAGAAGCTTTAAGAGCCAGTGTTTGATTCTCCACATCCTCTTTGCCCTGTTCCAGAAGATGGACAATGTTCCAGATGAGGGCGACTCTACCACCCTGGGTTCTGGAGCAGAGATGATGTGAAGCAGAGTGGTGGCTGATTAGGATAGATATGTAGCATGAATGAGAAAAACAGAAACTATTATTTATTATAAGTGTCTGAGAGTTGGGGCCATTTGTTACTGGGGCATAAACTCTTTATCCTGACTAATACAGAAATTGCTTTTAAAAGTGGTATACAACTGGAACAAAAATACATTGTCTTTGGGCCACCTGGTGGGTGTCAGGGAAACTGTCACTAAAGGCTAGGAGGAAGTGACCTATATTATGCAGTGAAAGTATCTGGTAATACAACAATACTCCCTGCATTAACTTGGAAGGTAGATGATGAACTAAATGAGCTTATAGCTTTAAGTGAGGAGACTGGAAGTCAGAATGTTAGTTGCATGCCTTAGCCACCCTCACTGTGCTTGACAAGGTACTACAGGAAAGAGGTTTTTAAAAAGAACTGGGCATGGAGACATCACACTCACTGATTTCAAACTATATCACAAAGTTTACAATACTTCCTGTAGTAATTAAAACAGTATGATATCAACATAAAAATAGACATATGCATCCATAGAACAGAATAGAGAACCCAGAACTTAATTTATAACAAAAGAGCCAAAAATATATAATGGGGAAAGGGTAGTCTCTTCAATAAATGGTGTTAGGAAGACCAGACAGCCACATGCAAAAGAATGAAACTGGATTGTTACCTTAAATCATACACAAAAATTAACTCAAATGAATTAAAGATTTGAATGTAAGACCTGAACCCAAAAATCCCTAGAAGAAAACATAGGCAGTAAGCTCCCTGACATTGGTCTTGACAATGATTTTTTGAATCTGACACCAAATGAAAAATAAACCTGCAGGACTCCATCAAACTAAATAGCTTTTGCTGCATGACCTTGGGCAAATCACTTGACCTCTCTAAGCCTCAGTTTCTCCATCTGGAAACAGAAGTACCAGATGCCCTACAGAATTGGTGAGAGTTATACAAGACAAGTGTGTGAAGCATTTGGGACAGAGTCTGGCCCACAGTAAGCATTCAGTGAACAGCGGTGCCGCTCTAATCTTCACTGGGTTCCCCTGGGTCCCTGTGGCTCCCCACCCCACGCTCTCCTCACCCAGGAGACCCTGCCCCGCAGTGCTCAGCTCAGCTCCCACCACCAGCACCCATGCCTCCCCCGTGAAGCTCTCCCTCCCACCCCCGAAACACTTCTTCCTTTCTCCGATTTTTTTAGCACAATCTCAACCAGACAACGTCAACCAGATGATGAGGCTAAATGGCGCCCGTATATTCACCTAACACATATTTGCTGAGGCCACTAAGTGCCCAGGTGGAGAAGAGGATCATACAAAGCAGGAGGTACGGGGGGTGGGAAATAATATTTTCTGTAGCACTACACAATTAATAATGGGTTTCCCGTCTGCATCACTTCTTTTACGTTTATCATTCCCATTTTACAGATGAAGAAACTGAGACTCAGAGAAGAAGAGAATGACTAGCTCAGGTCACACAGCCAGCAGGTGGCAGAGGCAGAACCCTCAGCCGGGGCTTTCCCCAGTCCCCCAAACCATCTTCCTTCGCTTCCCAAGTTCTGCCAGACTCTAAATGCCCCAGGCCCAGGGTCTAGTTATACACACACATATTTCATACAGGAAATCCTATTTCATACACACTAAGGAAAGTCGTCACGTGAGATGCTGTGTATGCCTCCTGGTTTAGTACTGGATTACACAGACCAGGGCTAAAGTTGTGCCTGTGTACACGTGACAATGAACTTAACCTCTCTGTGCCTCAGTTCCCTCATCCTTCAAATGGGAATAAACAATGATATCTTCCCTGCAAAGTTACTGTGAGCATCAGCTGAGATAATATGAGTGAGGGTTCATTAGCACGAGGCTGGCACCTGGCGCCATTCGGCTGCGCTGCATCCTCCCCACATGGAGATCCTCGACGGTGGCCTGTGTTAACGGTGCTGTGCAGTGAGGCCGAGAGATGTTCTGACTCTTATGACCCCCGTGGGGGTCACTGACTCATGTAGCGCCCAACACAAGGCCGCCCTTACCTGAAGCAGCCAGAGGAGGGCGCTGGCGTGGCCCTCCTCTGGAAGCACTCACAGGAAGACCACAGGGCCTGCCAAGGGACTCCGTCCTATCTCAGGACCCAGAGAGCCCCCTCCCACATCCAGCCTAGTCTCCTAGGCTGTGGTCCTGGGGGCTCCCACACTCTGCCCTTCTGTCCCCCCACCCCCGCCATCCTGTCTCCAGATCCCACAGGCATTGTCTTCAGCTGACTGTGGTTAGCTGGAGACAATGCCTCCCATGACATGATCCCTCAGCACTTCCCTGGGCCCTGGAAGCTCCTCAGCGTCAGAGCTACAGGCTTCAACCAGGGGACAGGCACCCAGGACAGAGGTCCAGACTCAGGAAGTCATCTAGAGTCCCACCCCTACCCATTCCATAGACACCAGTATATTGTGCAGGGAGGCTGAGCAATTTGTTCCATGCCACTTGGAAGTAATTTGCAGGGCCACGACTCAAGTTCAGGGCAATTCTGCTCACGTACCGGTCTGAACTACCAGAGCTGGGTTTGTGCACACGCACCTAGGAGCCAGGGGTGAAAACTACAGTAAAGGGGATAGAAACTGGCTTTTGATGTTCTAAAGAAGCCCGAGGCAATGGTGGGGAGCCAGCACCCCAGAACCCTGCATCCTAACAGATCTTCCTAACAGATCCCTTCCAGGATCTCAACCAATGCACTGTAGGGAAACTCAAGACAGCTCAGGAGCCTGCTTGGAATGACATGCCCAGGTGGTGTCACCCTGGGATTCCCCAGAGGCCACAATTTCATGCCAACTCACACCTACTGTGGCTTTGTGGCTCCTCCTCGGGGAAGAAGGCACAGGAAATGGCGGACTGCGGAAGGAAGGCAGGAAGGAAGAAGCATTTGTTGAGCCGAGCTCGCAGGAAGGGCTCTGCCTGCGGCCCAAGCGATGGCAGAGATGCCACCAGAGCTGCTGGGTGGGCTCCCACCCTGAGCAGGTGGCTCCGCATGCACTGCAGGGGTTCGAGGGCCGCATCCATGGAGTTATGGAGGAAGCCCACTTCTGAAACAGCTCCCTCTCAGCCAGGGGAAACCTGCATCTCCTGTCTTTTCAAAGACAGTTCTTTTCTGAATGGCCCGGAGGGTGCCATTGTTCCAGAGGTCTCAGAGAGGCCACAGGGGCTTCTGTCACACCTGAGCTGCCCCAAGACCTGAGGCTCTAAAAATACAGCCATTGGACTTGACGGTCCCTGCAGAATTGTCACAACAGAAGATCATTAATATTCAAGTTTAACTTCTTTCTTTGCAGTTTAGGAAGGCACGGACTGCGTCTACCTGGCCTATTGCTGTCCTAACGCCAGCACGTGGCACAGGGAAGCGAACCAGAAATGTTTGTTGAGTGACTGCCTGGGGAAGTGCTGGAGGCCACCAGGACAGTCCTCTGCCCCGGGTCTCTCCATGCCAGGGCGCAATCCGGGGCCCGCCAGAGCTTCTCAGCCCTGCTTTAAGGGTTGTTTACACCCCCACCAGAAAGGAGTGTGCATGATCCTATAGGGGCAGTCACTCTGTCCAACAGACTGAGGCCGAGTCAGGAAATGAGGACAGGCCATTAGCTCTGAACCCTGGGGGAGACAGTCACCACGCTACTCTCAAAACAAGAGCGAAAACGTGTACAAAATTGTGCACAAAAATCAGGTTGAACGGCTGCCCTGGCTGGGAGGCCGCCGCAGAACGAGGGCCCCAGACACCACTAGAAGACCTGCTGATGAGGGAAAAGACTTTATCTCCTTTTTTCACTGCAGCTGCCGAGTGCCCAGGACAGTGCCTGGCATCTGGAACATGGTCAGGGGATTCTTACTGATGAATTGATGAAAGGAGAACGAGTTCCAAATTCTACTTATATAAGTTCAATGCCCGGGGCAAGGTCAAATTACTTCCCAACCATCTGCCCACTAACCATGTCTGCTTGCTTTGGAAATGACGGGAATATCTGAAAACATTAAACTGGTGAATTTTCACTCCCTCTGGCATTATGGCCCAAGAAAAGGGGTGGTGGTGAATGGATATGACCCGGGGGGTCCCCATCAGGCAGAAGGGGAAGTAGGAGGAAGCCCCTGTCAGAGGGCAGGGGAGGGGCGGGGGTGGGGGTGTGGTGTGAGGGAGCCCGAGCACACCAGGGTCTGAGCCGGCTCCGCAAGGCAGAGCCGAGTGAGGCAGTGTGTCTGGGAGAAGCTACCTCAACCGGCACACACAGAAGCAGGCGGACAGTGTGGGCAGAGGGCAATGCCCAGAGATGTGGGCCCAGGGGTGCTCCCATACCCAGCATCCCCTCATGCTGAGGGAGGGTGCAGAGGTGAAGAGGGGGCCAGAGGACCAGCAGAGACCTGAGGTCAGGGTGAAAAGGCCACGGAGCAGGACTTATACCCACAGCCAAATGCCCAAGGGCACGGGTTCACCAGCAGGTGCCAGCACTGTGTGCTGGGACACCAGCGATGGCCAGACGCCCCTTGGTGGGTGCCTCTGGGACCAGGAACCCCAAGGACCAGACAGACCCACCACTCCCCAATATGGACCAGGAGGGACTCAGATGACAGTCCCCTCTCCTGGCTGCCAAGAGGTCACATAAGCTCCTTTGCCCCTCTGAATGCCCACCCAACCCCAACACACCCATCCTACTCAGCCTCTGTCCCAGCAAAGAGCAGGGAGAGGGGGAAATGGGGAAATCCTTGAAAATTTATCCCAAATGATGAATTACCCAAAATATATCATTTAAATAGGAAGATGCTGAAATGTTGTCCCTGGATGAGTCTAATCTTGACCCCTTCTTCCACCCTGTATGAGATGCTTGTTGAGTGGATGGCTGGATGTTCTTGAGCTCCAGAGCAGTAATAACAGTAATAATAGTAAATGTTCTTTGAGTGCTTATTAGAGGAAATTCAATTTAGCTAAAGAAAATAAAGAAGCTCTATTTTCTTTCCTATGTGGGTAGTAAGCAGGTAATGTTTTACATTCCTGTGGTTTTAACTGGTTAATACCACCATGTTTGTGAGATCACAGCAGTGGTCCCAAACACTAGTGTTCGAACCCAGTGCCCCCACACCCCTGCCACTCAGTAGGTCTGCAGCCGAGGTGGGGAACTGATGTTTTACACAAGCACCTCTACTGAGTCGGAACCAGAGATTTCCTGAGCCTCATTTTGAAAAATGCGGACCTAGAGGAGAAGAGGAAGTCTGTAATGAGGACCGCCACCCACCCTGGGGCCCAGGACGAGGGCATCTCATCGGGAGGCTGAGAATGGGAATAAACAACAATATCTCCCCACAAAGTTACTGTGACATGTCAGCGTTCACATCCTTTGGACGGCTTTTTGGTCACACCAGATGATACTGAATATGGGACTTTTTTCTCCAAAACAATGTTGCCTTTGGTGCTTAGTTAAACCACGGCCCCAATCTGGGCTGCTCGGTGGTAAGGACGTTCTGGACCTTTGTAAGGCCTGTTTACTCCAGACACCCCCAGTCCTTTGCCCCAACCTGAGCGCATCTCTGATCCCAGTCCGTCGGCATCACCTGTTCCTGTGTCCGCCTCCCTCACCCCACCGGGAAAACACGGTGCAAGCCCTCGAGGGAGAAGGAAGTCTTGTTCGTCCTTGTGCCCACCTTCCTCCACCCTTGTCCTCAGAGAGTAGCTCAAAGAATATTTGACAAGTGAATGGCTGAACCAATGAGTGAATAACTGAATGAATGGATGGATGGCCAATATTCGACTCCAGAATGGTAATAACAATAACAACAGCAAACGTTCTTCACGTTTGTGTTAAGTCCAGGGATTGAGTAAGGCCTCACATACATTATCTTCTGTAATTCTCACAGGAGCCAAGCAGGTAAGTATCTTTATTCCCATAAACTGAGGGCCATAGAGTTTAATAACTTGCTCCACACAGTAAATGTGGAGCTGAGGTCACCAGTAGATTGTCTCTGGTCATTGTGATCACGCAGGCGGACAAACTTATGAGAGCCCTCTGGAAGCCAGGTGCCATTCATATTGAGAAGAATTGTGGCCATAGCCACGAAATGAAAATAATCCAGGCTTTCTTCATATTTAAATGCCCATCGAGCTAGCTTGGAAGGCATTTAGAACTTTAAAAGCGGAAGAAATGCAAAAGTGGATCAAGTCGCAGCCCAGGGGCAGGTTGGACGGAAGAAAAGAATCAGAAAGGTTTTAACTTGAATCTGGGGACCATCCCCGCGCCCCGCCTTGAGCCCACCCACAAGGGGCATCAAGAGAGCACCTCAAAACAGGACTCACACGATACACTAAAATAAATTTCAAATAAATAAAAAATATAAAAAGTTAAAAGTTAAACCAACAAATTGGCTAAACAATATCTAGAATCGAGTGAGCTAAGTCCATACATTCAAAACACACGGCTATTGAATTCTTACCACGGCCAAACCTGGCTCAGGGTGGCCTCCAAAGAGAAAGCTCTGGCAGTTCCACCACCTGAGTAACTTCCTGCTTCCCCCCGCCAACCCCTGGCTGCTCCAAGTGTAACCTACAGATGGGCTGCACCAACGTCCTCTCGGAGCTTCACACGCACACAAATCACAGCGGCCACCCCAGACCTGCTGAGTCAGAAACTGCATGTGAACCAGACCCCAGGGAGACTGTGCACACACTTTCAAGAGCAGCACTGACTCAAGGCGCTAGACACTCTGCCTCCATCAGCCGTGATCCTGGGTTCACGGGCTCCCCTGTAAGCAGGGGAGTTCTTCGCAGAAATGTAGGCCTTGAATGGGTAGGCCTTAGGAGCATCTGAAATGCACCTCAGTGAAAACACCATCTGCCCCAGCCTTGGCCGACTCCACTGGAACTCCAGCCTGTGATAGCGGAGCTGTGACCCGGTGGTAGTGTTTTGCTAGGAAGCTCTGGCTAGTAAATATTTCAGGGATGGATTATGAAATACAATGGGAAAAATGCTTTTTGGACGTCATAAATAAAAATCCTTAAAGGAGGCAAACTTTAAAGCTATTACATAATAAATCTGAAAAATAAAAATTATTATTTGAAAATGCAAAAGGAGCTCATTTTAAAGAAGCATTTTCTAATAATACATACTCAGTGATATGCTGATCTTTAACAATTGGACAAAGACAATGGGGGAGGGGGAGGGTCGAACGTGGGAGGTGGGGGTGGGGAGGGCAGGGGAGAGCAACAGGGGGGAAAATGGGGACAACTATAATTGACCAACAATTTAAAAAAAGAAAGAAAGAAATGGGCCAGGAGAGGGGAGACACTTAGTTCATGGATTTCCCTGGTGGAATCACTCCCGCTGCGGCTGATTTCAAGGTCACAGGACGAGGAGCTGGGAGGCAGTTCGTCCGATGAGCCCTCACAATCAGGTAAGAGCCGCTTCCGCACACTACTGTGAGAACGACGATAAACATCGGTAGAGTACCTCACAGTCTCCAAAGGTCTGTTATGTTCCCGCGTGAGTCCGTGTCTACATGGCTGGCCCTCGAGGCTGCAGAAGATGACCATGACCCAGCCTCGCAGGGAAAGGCCCAGCACTGCGGCCCCCGTCACAGGATCCCCACAGCACCCCGCCCTCGCTTTCCCCCAGCACAGACGCACACAGCACTCTGTTCACTGGAGAGCAGGCCAAACGCCTTCTTCCCTTTAACCTCAAGGCCCAGAGAGGAGGTAGAGGCTGGTCAAGGTCACGCAGGCAACAAGAGGTTTCCCGGTGTTTAAGTCAACAGAGGCCTCCCTGATTCCCAGACTAGGGGTCTCCCCCCGCTCTTCCCCAAGGGTCACGTTCTGAGAAGTTAATAAGAAACGCTGTGTTCAAGTCAACCTCTTGCTTGAGTGCAGGATTTCTCAGAGCTTCTACAGCCCTAACAAACATCGTGACTTGCCAAGGAAGACGGAGAAAGCGCAACGTGGTTGCCCCGGGATCTCTCTTCACGGCCCTCCTGTCCTGAGGAACACCTCCGGGGGGCCGCCGCTCTCCCCGGCCATCTTCCAGGCGTTACGGACTTCTAGGCCTAGAAGGGGCCCTTCAGGTCATCAGGTCCAGCTCATCGTCTGAGGCCTGAGTGGCCTCTTCTCACACACCTCCAGGGACAGGGAGCTCACGCCCTCTGACACATCCCCCTTTATCCTGGAACGGGTCTCCCTGTTCCTCCCCAGTCTGGTGTTTTGGTTCTTCTCGCAGGACTTGGGCACCAAAGTGGGAGGGACTGACCACTGCTGAGCACCAGCCGTGGGCCAGGCTGCCCACACTCCTCCAACCCGTGCAGCAGGGACTCCGTGCAGCACGCACCCCCGTGCTCCTTTTCCAGAGACGTGGCCTCTGGCTCTAGGCTGAGTCTCACTTCCGACTCCCAGCTGCCACACACCTTTGCCTCCAAGTGACCCACGCTTCTCAGGAAGAGACAGAAGCGTGGTGCAGGGGAGTGACTAACTCAGCCTTGGGGGTGGATTCAAGACAGGCTTCACAGTGGGGTGACTCTTGAGGAAGAGGATGGTGTATATGTAGTGGTTTGGCAAGTGGGTAACAAGAGAAGAGGGCATGCTGGCCCAGGAAACAGCATGTGCAAAGGTCCTGAGGGGAGGAACAGCAAGGCACTGCCAGGGCGGGAGCAGAAGGGGCCCAGTGAGGGGGGGGCCTGGCTGAAGAGGGGGGTCGGCCATGTGGACTACTGGTGACAGTGACAGCAAGGCAGCACATGAGGCCACAGGAACCGAGAGGCTGAGCAGAAGGAAATGAAAGGCTCAGACACAGAAAACAGAATTCTGGGACCATTAAGGAACCCAAGGTGGAACTGGTCACAAGGAGTGGCTGGGACCTTCAGAGTACTTTCATAAATGAATGAGTAAATGAATGAATGCTCCTGGCTGAAGTCCTAGGGGAAGGAAGGGCGAAAACCATTCGCCCCATTCCACGGGGGAAAGCCAGGCTCAGGGCAGTGAACAACTAGTCTGAGTTTATGCCCAGCGAGAAGCGGGCAGGGCCGGAACGCAGACCCGCGGGGTCTGAACGTGGAGCTTGGCTCGCTGCCTCACACTGGACCCAGTTTCCAGACTTGGGATTCGAGGTGGGGGCTGACCTCAGGGTCAGTGGCGAGAACCTGTTACCAGATGAGCAACTGGTCTGACAAAGCCTGGACAGCCCAGCAGAGGTGCTTGTAGGGGACGGAATGCAGGAGGCATTGGCTAGGAGGGCCCTTCAAGCCCCTCTCCCCACCGGATACACTGAGGGGATCTTGGGGTCAGTGGCCCCTGGCCTGGGGCCTGCAGAACTGGAGAGTCAGGAAGCCAGGAGGAAGCCCAGCCGGTCAGAGGGGGGCCCCATTTGACTCTGCTGCCTTGTTACCAAACCCACCCTCTCCGAGGTTCTGTGTCCTGGCACCCAGAGATCGAGATCAAGAGGCTGACACGGCTCGAGGGTATCCTTCCGGCCTTCCCAATCCTTCCTGGCCACAGCCCCTGCAATGGTGCCCCAGGGCTCACTCCACAGACAACAGTGACCTGGGCTTATCCATGGAAGTCACCTCCAGCAGGGACTCACCTCACCTCGTCTCACCTCCATCTGCCGGGCCACTTCCTGATTTCCGTTTCAACACCCACAGCTTGGGCCGCGGGTGATTTCGTTCTCAGTCGGCTGCCCACTGGTGGCCCTAGTCACCGCTGTTCCGCAGAAGAGCCACTTCCGGACCACGAAAGGCCCCGGTGAAAGCAGCGCGGAGCCACGGGCATAGTCTATACTGGGGAGGAGGGAGCTTGGATGCCGTGTGTGTCACTAGACATCCCAAGTAACTTTTCCCTTCGGTGGCCTTCTCTTCACCCAGTGCGTGGGTGAACCAGCCCAGCATTCCTCACGCCTGGTCCACACGCCACCTGTGTTCGATGTGTCTCCGGAGAGTGTTGAGATGAAGATCCCCAGGCCCCAACCCAGATTTATGAAATCAGAATCTCTGCGGACAGGGCCCAGAAATATGCATGTTCAATTCACGCCCAGCCCCCCTGCTCAGGTGACTCACGGATGCTGAAGTTTAGAGACCAGGGGAGCCCATGGTCTCTGAGGTCTCTCCAAGCTCCAACCTTTGGTTTCCCAGCAATTTCTGTCAGCGGAGTGTAGCGCATCCACCCAGGGCCTGCTGTTTGTCCACCCCAATAACTCGCCACTCAGGAAGGACCTGGCTAATGTTCCATGAGAGGGTCACCTAGAGATAAGCCGAGGTTATTGGAGGAACTAAATATGGAGCATTCGAACCACTGGAATTCCTCTCAGGAAACAGGCCGAGGTGGGGCGCAGGGGCCAGAGGCAGGGCGGGTTACAGGGAGATCCTACCCAGAGACACATTTCGTTCACCTCCAGTTTCCAGCAGAGGGATTTAAAGCAGTTTTCTGTGAATCTTTGGCAAGGGAGTGTATGTACAAACAAACAGGGAGGATTTTTTTTTTTTTAGTAAAAAGTTAATCGGCTTAAAGTGTGCAACTAAATAAGCAAAGCTTACATTAAAGTGACCCACAGAGAAAGGACCCCATGGAAAGAAAGTTCTAGGAAATACAATATGGCCTCTATGTTCTTTTGTAGTTTCACGCTATAAATATTCATGGGGCAGTGTTAATGGGGTCCACGGCTCTATGCAACCACAATAGTTTTTTTGTTTATTCTCAGGACCATGAACTTTGAAACCATGAACCTAAATTTCAGAACTCTGCATTCAGGCGCATTCGCAGAGCAGGAGGGGAGAGGTTCGGGCCGGCGGGGGACAGAGGAGAGGAAGCGGGCGAGATGTGAATCATGCCTCCTGGATCTTCTGGGAGAGATTAAAGAGTTGGGGTCTGTTTAGTATGAGAGGCCTCCTGTCTCCAAGGTCTCCAGCTGCTCCAGCCTGGGAAATGGCCTTCGCAAGGGACAGATAGCTCCGTTACTCAAGCATGTGGCAGACCGGAGCGGGGAGTTGGAAATATTTTAATTGGATCAAACAGATTTGTTGCATGTTTTACCTTGAAGACTTTAAGAAACTAATTTGAATCATGGAATTCCTAAGATGGAGAGAGTTTAAAGGCCATCAAAGCAATGTCCTTATTTTTCCTATGAGGAAACTCAAATCCAAGTTCAACGACTTGCTCAAAATGTTGCACCAAGAAGCCATGTCTGCTGACTCTAAAACCAGTGTTCTTCCCCTACAGCAGGGATGGTAAATGTGAGAAAACCACGTGCCCCCTTGCTCCTGCCCCCCCAGGGCAGATGCCTCTAATGGATCATGGTCTTCCTGTCCACTGAACCTGGACACAGCCTTCAAACCCTTCTCAACACGGTGCCACAGAAGGCCAGCACAAATGGATAGGAGTGACAGATGAGCTGAGACCTATTTACCATCCGTGCCCCACACCATGCTGGCAACATCCATACCCCATTACCCATCTGTCCCAGCCAAGGCTTTCCTACTCAAAACCACCTGGTCTGAACTCAGGCCCAGGAGTGCTCACCAGAAACATCACAGGACCTGAGAAGCCCCAGGTTGATCAGCACCTAGGAGAGCGCCACACACACATGGGTATGACTTGCAACTCAGCTCTGAAAGCTGGTTCCACCCCAAGAGAAGCCCCTACAGCATGAGCAGTAGGCCATACCTGCAAGCCTATTTAAGTTTTATTGTTCCAAATAGGTTTCGACTCATGAGCCAACCCCACTCAGTTGGTGATGTTTCTGTGAGCACTTCTTGGACCCACAGGAAGGACAGCCATGATGAATTCGCCACATCTGCCACTGGCACAGAGGAGGCATGGCATCGAAGGTGGCCCACGGTGGCTACTTCCTAATGCATGTTGTGAAGATACTAAAAATGTTTTCATCCATGTAAATGAATATCTGGGGCAAGGCCTATGCTATGATTAAAGTTATTTCTTTTCATTTTTTATTCCTCACCTGAGGATATGTTTATTGATTTTAGAGAGAAAGGAAGGGCAAGAGGGAGAGAGAGAGAGATTGATATGAGAGGGAAACATTCAATTGGTTGCCTCCCTTACACACCCTGATTGGGGATCGAACCCACAACCTAGGTATGTGCCCTGACCAGGAATTGAATTCACACATTTTTATTGTACAGGATGATGCTCCAACCAATTGAGCCACCTGGCCAGGGCTAAAGTTACTCTTTTTATACTTACTCTCCACCTTCTGTTCCACTCTGTGCTCAGGAAGGCTGACTCTGTGACTGTACCCTCACCTTCCCTCTGGCTTCTGGATGCGGTCAGCCTGGAGTAGACACTGGCAGATCCGAGGGAAGAGGAGAAGGATAGGCAGGCCTTTCTTCCCTGCTTTGGTGCTGTGGCTCTGGCAGCAGTCAGACCCCTCCACCACTGCCCCTCCTGCCCAGTTCCAGCTCCTGTGACACTGCCCTGTGCCCTGTCCCTTCAGCCACGGGATAGCTTGCTAGCCTCCCATAACCCTGCCTCTGTAGGAAGGCCCTTCATTAAGACCTCCTCACCTGAAACATTTGGGGTGAAGTCTGTTTCCCGCTGGGACCCTGACTCAAATAGCTATTCTAAGAAAATCCTCCCATTATTTTTGTAGCTAAATAGAAAGGTGGGATTCTAACGGGCAAAGTGAATAGCTACTTTGGCCTAAGATGACACTTCTCACTGCTTAATTCCAGCAGAATATGACTCACTGCTGTCCCACACCTGCTGCATTCCCACGGCCTGAGCTCACATGGCCTCCGCTCAGTTGTGGAGAGAAGGGTGCAGCTTAGGTCCTGAAAGCCAGAAGTTTCCTGGGCTCTAATTTTGCATGGTATATGCCTGATTCGAGGCCCAGGCACATCTCATAAGCCCTAATATCTCCTCTGTGAAATGACCTCTCTTAGAGCCGTAAGTTACCCCCGCAATTCTGTGTGACTCACTCCGAAGATGAAGGCCCCCTGGAGGCCCCAAGCAGTTTGTAGAGTGGGAAGACACAGTAGGTGGAGAGCAAAGGAAACCTATGGTCCCCCCTAGCCAGGCCGGCCGCTATCCATGTGACCTAGGATAAGTGACTGCCCCTCCTACGGGTTTCTTCCAGCCCTAACATTCTACAAGGCCTTCCTCTAAGATCTTTGTGTATCTGGTCAACCTTCAGTTAATGATAATGGGCCTATTATCATCTTGACTAAATTTTCCTCACAAAGATTCAGCAAGTTTAGCCAATTGTGGCAGAGACTGCATATTGTCCACCAACATCTTCCATAATAACAGCACCTCTGTTACAGGCCTTCCAAAAGAAAGACTTCCCAGACTCCCATATAGCTACCTGTGGCCATGTGACTAAGTTCTGGCAATGAGATGAAAGCCAAAGTGACAAATGGTATTTCTTGGGAAACCTCTCGCATATTCTTTGGCCCCTTTTCTGTTCCATGCCTTCCACGTCTAGCTTGTATCTGTGATGGCTGAAGCTCTGGTTACCATCTCAGCCCATGAGAACAAGGGCCTCAGCCTAGAGCCCCTGGAAGGAGATTGGGTCTTCTAGAGGATCTTCAGGAGCAGAACCTCCTTACTGGCCCTCGACTGCAGACCTCCAGACTTTGACATGAGAGAGAAACGTCGAGCTTGGTTAAGCCAATGTCCTGCCTATGGCCTCTCAACTCGAAATCTGCTCTTCTTAGCTGTGCTTGGGGATGCTGGAGCTGGACCCTAGAAACTTTTCTCCATTGCCAGCTGGCACACTGGACTTTGTCAGTAGAGGGCACTAGAGGCAGGGACGCTGCAAGAGGAAGGGACTTCCCTTACTGGTTCTCAATGTTTGTTGGGGGGGGGGGCGTGTATCTCATCTTTCTTATTCCTATGGAGTATTCAGGAAATCCACTGATGCCCACCCTTTGAAGTTTTGCCAGTATTCCAAAGGGCAATTCCTGGCTTATCAGCCTTTTCCTGCGCATCTCGGCAAACTTCTCTGACCTCCACTGGGCCACAGTCACGCAGTGACTTCTGTGAAGTTAGGATTTCAGCCCAGTTGGGGGCGGGGGGAGGGGTGTTGGGGGGGTGCCCTCTGCCACATTTGTTCCTTCCCCAGTAGCTGCTCCCACATCTGCTATTTCTGTTGTCGTTAGAGTCTCCTGCCTCCTTTAGTAGTCAGCCACCTTTTGCTAGTTAATAATCCTTTATATTAAAATTTCAAATTACTGGTGTGGTTTCAATGTCCCACCTGGGCTCTAATGGACACAGCCAATTAGCTTGGGTCCATTACTAGCAATTTAACCTAAGTTTGACCGATGCAACCGTGCAATCATCTTCACAGAAAAAAGTGGATCGCAGGGCACTGAAGCAGCTTTCTGCATTTTAAAAATCTCTCCAAAATTCATTTGCAACAAAATAACAAACATGACAAGTAAAGAGTTGAAGTGCTTAATATGTAAGAGTACATATAAAAATTTTTTAAAATAAACATCCAAATAGAAAAAAAGAGCATGAACAGAAGGAAATGAGCACATCAAAATAAATACAAATGGTCAAAACATATTTTTAAAAGGTCAAAATCATTTTAGAAAGAAGTACAATAGCAATGTAATGGTGAATTAAAGAAATAGCAAACTATTTTTCTCTTATCAAACCAGCAAAGGTTTTTAAAACTAAAATACAAAATGTTCATCTTAATGGGGGTGCAAAAGAATAAAATAATTTTGAAGGGCACTTTAAAAGGAAGAATCAGAACCCTAAAAGCAGATACTTTTACCAACAATTCTGCAGTGTAGGCAAATTTTCTAAAAAAATAATTTAAAATGTACATAAAAATCTAGCAACAAGGATGACCCCAGCATCATTGTTTATAAAATAAAAAGACTGGTGAAAAATTTATATGTCTAACAATAGGGGATTGGCTAAATAAATTATGGTGCCCTTACGCAATGGGATACAAAACAAGTAAACTCGAGGTTACACGTTTATCATATAAGCATCTTTACTGTCATGGAAAAGAGGTTCATCACTCAGTGAAAGTGAAATACAAGCAGGTTTGAAATGGTACACACGGCTTCACAGAATATAAACAAGCAGAGAAAAACTGGGAAGAATACACAACAAAATGTTCACATTTTGGCAATGGAATCCAGGCAATGGAATCACTAGAAAGTTTTTCTTTCCCTCTCTATCCTTTCTAACTGTTCTCCAGTGGATGTGTCTAAGCTGTATAATTTTAAAAAACTGTTTTATGTTAAAAATAATCTCCCATAAATGGTAATGGATGAAACACAATAAAAATAAACCATTAAAAAGTCAAAAAATAATAACCCCCTTTTCTGCCCACCTCAAGGCCCCCCAGCGCTTGCTGAGCACGTCTTGATGAGCTCAGGTGTGTTCCAGAGACGAGTCTGCGACACGGCTCAGCTCTGGAGGGATCTCTCTCCCATCCTCCCTCCCCTCCTACCCCCAAGGCCACAGCCCAAGTCTGGTCCTCGTGCTCCAGGGCCTGCCCCTCCTGCCAGTCCTCCTAATTCTTGCCACCACAAATCCTAAGCATCACAGGGCTTCATTGTAACAGTCCTCTGCTCAAAAACCATCAATAGCTCCCCATTTCTTAGGGGATGTTTCAAATTCTAAGCTTGACATGCACAGCTCCAAGCCTCTTTCAGTCTTGTTGATCCTACTCTGCAGAGTAAACCAAGGCAACCCTCCAGCGCCAGGCACGTCACAAGCAGTCCTGCTGCCTCTCTCTGACTCACGCTGCTTCTTCTCCCTGGAATGCCTTCCCCTGCATCCCGTCTCCTCTGCATCCCATCTGTCCTTCAGGGACAAGCTCAGGATATACCAGCCCCCTCAGCAGGAAGCCTTCCTTGATTGTCTCAGTGGTTGCTACCTTTTCTGAATCCCTATGTGATCTCATTTGCTCAGTTCTTTATTTGGCAAATATCAGCTGAGCACCCACCATGTGCCACACAGAGTGCTGGGGGCTGGGAAACCGAGTCTGGCTTCTACCCCTTGGAGCTTGTTGTCTAATGTGGCAACAGACGTGGAGCAAGTAATCACAGCAGTGACTGCCCCCACTATGGACCGTAAAAAACGCCACGCAAGGCCCTGGCCTGTAAGGCTCAGTTGGTGGAAGCGTCATCCCACAAACCATAAGGTTATGGGTTGAATTCCCGGTTGGGGCGCATGCCTGGGTTGTGGCTGCAGTCCCGGAAGGGGGCATATATGAGAAATAACCAATGGGTGTTTCTCACATCAATGTTCCTCTCCCTCTGTCTCTCCCTCCCTTCCCCTCTCTCTAAAATCACTAAGCATGTCTGTGAGTGAGGATAAAAAAAATTTTTTTAAAATGCCATGCAGGGAGACAAAGGAGCTGAGAGATTTGAGAAGGGACCCAACTGAAATTAGGGCCTGGGCAGGCCTCCAGGGGAAATGACGTGAAAGCCTGAGTCCTGGAGGATGATCCGGAGTTGACCAGGTGGGCAGCCCGGAGGTCTTTCCAGGCAGGAGGAAGCGCCTGTGGGAGGTGGAGCATGGCAGGTAAGGGGAGGAGGCTGGATGAAGAGGAGGGACAGGGTCTGCTGACTGCTCTCATCCCACCTGCAATGGGAAGTCATTCATGGGTCCTAAGTGGGTTGAATTTTGCAAACAGGATCGGATGTAAGTCTCGAAAAGATCACTCTGCCTGCAACACAGAAGACAGACTGCAAGAGGCAAGCGCGGTCAGGCACTGCTGCAGCAGTTCACAGAAGAGCTGATGGGGGCTTGGACCGAACAGTGGCAGCAAAGACAGAAGTGGACAGACCCAATTTTGGAAGCAGAATTGGTAGGACTTGTGTTGGACCGCATGAGACAGGAAGGAAGAGGCAGGTGTCCAGGGTGGTGCTTAGGTTTCTGTTTTAAGCACTTAGGTAGACTCTGGTACCCCCTGGTACCTGCCACCACGCAGCCCAGCCCTTGGTGAGCCACCGCAGTCTGGGAGCCCAGGGGAAGAGCAGAGGAAACTAGTGCCAGTTCAGCGGGAAGAAGGACTGGCCCAGGGGCACACAACAGAGTTAAGGAGGAAGGTAGCCTGCTCCTGTGGGAAACAGGCTCACACAAGACTCACAGCAATCCAAAGCCAGGGACCCAGGTGGGAGGAAGGGGAGGAAGCTTGGTGCAAATTGTAGGATGAGGCGGGAGATAAGTGGCCCAGCTGGCGGAGCAGGCAAAGACTCGGGGGTGAACGTCAACACTCAAGTGCTCGTGCAGGCAAGCTTGAGAATATTTACTGGTAATTGACAGAAGAAGTTAGAAGGTGGCGTGATCACAGATAGGTCTGTAACCGATCAGCGGGAAAGCTCGGCTCCTGTGGCTGTGTTTGCATCCGGGCAGAACTGTGTTATGAGCAGGCTGAGAAGACACCATGAGAACCCTGCTTGTATGCATTCGGTGTCTCTGTCGCCCCCTCCCTGCTTCATGGATGAGAGCGAATGAGCAGTGGAGCAATAAATTATCGTTTGCCACAAGCTATGAATCCCAAGAGAACTCTCCGCAGCCCTGCATGGGAGAGATAAGCACACACAGGCCCCTGGGAGAGGGTCACTTACCCGGGAATATTTTAATGGGGACAATAACAGGAGTAATAATAATGGTAGCCAGAAGAAGTAAGAGTGAATGACTGCTTGCTAAACACTTCATGTTCACTGCCCCAATTCATCCTCAAACAAACCTAATTGATGAGTTTTAATATCATCCCCATATTGCAGATGAGGAAACCGAGGCAAAGAGGTTAAAACTCCATGAAAACCACAAGGTAAGTGAGGGCAGACAGGCTTCACACCACAGGCTGCCTGATGCCAAAACAGTTTCATAAGCAGGATGTTTCATTGCTTCTGTTCTATTGCCCAGGCTGCGCCCACCAGGAGACCCCGAGGAAACATCGGCCATCCAAGTCCTCTTCCTCAGGAAGGAGGCTGGGCCCACCGACCTCGGGCGACCTAACATCCATGCACTGCTCCAGGCCTTCTGAAAAGGGGTGGAGAAACAGAGGGGCGGAGGGATGGGTGCATTTAACACCTTGAATTATTCACTTACTCCTTCCAGTGCATTGAGACTAAGATACTTTGAAGGCCAGAACTGTCTCACTGCTGCTGGAGTCCGAGCCAAGGATGAAGACAAAGGTGGGGAGAAGGCTGGGTGATGGGGCGCTGGGGAAGAAGTGCACAAACGGGACCTTCAGACAGGGCAGCAGGCGGGCTCATGTGTGCAGAGTGTGCGGACGGAGCAGGAGAAGGAGTGTCGGGTGTGGGGCCCAGCCCAGCCTCTGCCCTGTGCAAGGATGCGGACCACATCCTGCAGTGTCCACAAAACCGCGGGAGCCCAGACCATCTCCCGGCTGAGTGGCCGATGAGGGGAGAGAGGGAAGGGGGCTCTGTAAACCGTCCAGGGTCACCCAGAGCCCACAGGCAAAGCTGCGGCCACTGTGAGGATGCACACCATCGTTCTTCCTCTCGGAAAAGCTGTTGAGGGCTGAGAAGGAAAGTTTTGGGGATCAGTGAAGTCACAGCTTCCATTCAGATTGCTTGGCTAGGTCTCCGTGGCAAAAGAATGGGTGCCACCAGCGAATGTGGAGTGGCCCCCAACCCTGCTCGCGCCTCAGCTGTTTGAATCGGGAGGCAATCGGGAAGAGGAGCAGCCGGGAGGGGAGGAGCCGTGGGGGCTGAATGGAGGCGCAGGCCCAACACCACTCACGGGGAAGTCCTCACTTCACTTTGTCGATAGGCTCTCGGAAGTGTGATGGAACTGCATGTAATGGAACTAAATTTACCACAGGCTAATGGATATAAACAAGAGTTAAGATCCCATAGCATCTCATCAACATTAAAACAAGATGCCGTTGAACAAAGAGATGTTAATTCGAGGACCTGCTACAGTCAGGGGCTGGCCTCCCAGATGACACGCGATTGGCTGCAGGGCACGGGAACTCCCACCCCCACCTATCCGCGAGAAAGCCAGCGAATTTCCTGGCAGACTGCGAGACCAAGGTGCCTGGACAGAGAGGGGCTATCTACCCCGGTGTCTTTGGGAAACATAGAACTCTGAAAACACCATAGGGCTTCAGCTGTTCAGGTACTTGGTTTCCTGCCACTTAGAAATCTTGTTGGATTAGTATGGGATGATAACAATAAAACGATATTATTTACTGACTTTTTACCATGTCCCAGGCACTATTCTAAGTGTTTTGTTTATAGTCATTCATTTAATCCTCATAACAACCCTCTGTGGCAGGTATTAGAAGCCCCACTTTCTAGATGAGGAAGCTCAGATCCAGAAGCCTAGGCAGGTCCCGCAGCCAGGGAGTGGCAGAGCCAGGACGTGGGCCTGCGCACCTGCCTCCCGAGTTCGCCCATGGGACCCCTAGGCTCGAGCCCGGGAGTGGAAAGCGGTGCTGTGCACACGATTCAATTTAATCCACACACTTTGCGCATGACGGGCTTTTCGGGGGCCACAAAATTATAGCAATATTTCACATTTATTGAGTGTTTAGCACAGTATCAAGTGCCTTTCATAGAACAATAAGCCTGTGAAATAGGAGTTTCTATTAACTGTATTCTATAGACCAGGAAACTGAGACTTTAAGAATGAAGGATTGCCCAAGGTGACAGTAAGTGACAGCTGAGAAGTGGAGGCACACGTGAGCTTGATTCCAAAGTGTGGGTCCAAAACAAAGGGCTGGGGAGAAGCCAGGAGCTCAGACCGCACCCATGGGCCAGGACAGTGAGTGCCATGAAAGTGGCTGAAAGCAGTGGTAAGCAGAAGGTCCAGAGCTGGCCACAGGAGATGCCGAATGATGACCTGTGTACACTCAGCCGCCATGGGGAGCTTCCTGCTGAAGAGGCCACACCCTGAGCTGGGATCTCCCAGGGGCAGGGCGGAGGTCTGGCTGGCACTTCAATTCCCCAGCACCCAGTGCACGACCCTGCGTGTCTCAGGAGCTGGCACACCCAGGACGGCTGCGGGGGGGCGGGGGGGGGGGCTCTGTTGCACAGCTACAGCCCCGTCCTTCCGCTCCTCTCTCTGTGCTGGACAGAGGACTGATTAAAGGACACCCTCTCCTCCCACTGGAGAGGGCATGAAACACTCACTGCTGCGCGACTGGGCAGGAGAAAGAAGAAAAATGGGTTCCACTGATGTCAGAAGGGGACTGACCTAGGATGAAACCATTAAGGACTTTTCTGTCTGCAGAACTTGAGCTCAGTCTACAGAAGTGGTGCCAGAAGTCAAAGGAGCACCAATGTCAGGCAGGTCCTGGCGCGAAGCTCAGGTTCTCCACATGCAAATGGAACCATCATGGCTCTTTGTCCACCCCCAGGACTGGGACAAAGGTCAGTGGAGTATTGCCTTTGTTATCACTCAGCCCCTAATCCAAACGGGGCCAAGGCGTTTGCCTTTATGGCCTCCTCTCTCTCAGATACTACCCGCCCCAGTGTGAGTCTTGGCCAGAGCTGGGACCGCCAGGTTCTGCACAGTTCCTCCCCCAGCACTGCCCGGGCCCATCCTCAGCTTCACTTACTTCCTTTTAATCTTTATGGGGCAAAACTCACACACGGTAAAATTCACCCTTCACTTACTCCTTGACCCTGTCCACCAATGATTGTCAGGTCTGAGTTCAAGAATCTCTAACTAAGTGCACTGCAGGAAATCCGTTGTTCATTTATTACAAAAATCCAAATCCCTCAGGAGCATTTCAACAAGAGTGCAAGCAGTACTCGCGAACACCTGCTCCGTGTTCGCACACTGTACACATCGATCCAGGACACATGCCTTGAGCCAGAATCCGTGCCAGGCACTTGACAAACATTGTATTGCTTCATCTTCAAAACAACCCCGAAGAGTGAATATTCCTAGTCCTTTTCAAGTGAGGAAACTGAGACTCAGAGAGGTTAAGTAACTTGCCCAAGGTCACAAAGCCTTGCACAGGTGGTACCGTTTGAATCTAGGTCTGTCAGGAGTCAAAGCCTGTGTTCTTGCCCTGGCTGGTGTGGTTCACTGGACTGAGCACAGGCCTGCGAACCGAGAGGTTGCTGGTTTGATTCCCAGTCAGGGCACATGCCTGGGTTGCTGGCCAGGTCCCCAGTTGGGGGTATATGAGAGGCAACCAATTAATGTATCTCTCACACATTGATGTTTCTCTCCTTCCCTTTCTCTCTCCCTTCCCCTGTCTCTATAAATAAATAAACAAACAAATAAATAAATAAATAAATAAAATCTTAAACAAAAAAAAAGTCTGTGCTCATAATCACCTACACCCCGCCCCAGTGCACTTTGGGGGTGAAATCCTGGAGACACAGGTAGACTACGTGGCGCTCCTGCCTAGAGAAACGGGAAAGAAACATTCCGTCTCAGCACAGTCCTGACATATCTTAACTCCATCAGATCGGCATCTGCCCTTCAGCAAGAACACCAGGACAAGGAGGGATGAGAATAAACTGGTAACAAGGCCCGTCTCCCTCACCTGGGCCTGGTCCATGGGGGCGGAGGGAAGAGGTGCCAGGAAACAGGCAGTGCCAGGGAGGCAGGCTTCTGGGGGGCACCGCGGGGGCCTCAGATCTGTGCTTAAGAATCCAGGACGCCCGCCCCTGCCATGAAGGATGGAAAGTCCTGGGGAGCACACCCAGGACTCCACGACACCCCCAGCTCCGCCCCGAGTACTCGGGAAGGCTGTAGCCCACCGGCCGGGGCTGCTTCACTTTCCAGGCTGAGAACGTGCTTAGCGGTTCCTTCAGCCATGGGCCCACCTAGGCCAAAATCGTCATTCCCTGACTCAGCAAATGTTGGCCACGCCTACAACATGCCAGGCACTGCTCTAGGCACTGGGCTTGGAGCAATGGCCAAAGCAGACAAAAACCGCTGGCCAACCTCACAGAGTTTAACATCCCAGCCTCGCCTCAGTAATAAACGAGGGCTGCTGGCAAGAGCTTCCTTGGATAAAGCTGCCCTAGAGGGCTCTGGGTGGCCCCCAAATAAGGAGGCTTTGCAGAGGCCTGGTGGGGACAAGACCCCATCCACTAAAGAAGCTACCTCGATTCCACTCCCTTCGTCGGATTTCCTCCCTTCCTGTCTCACTCTCCCTGCTCCCTCCCCCTGCTTTCTGGGATCAGCTCCCAAACTACCTACACCCAAGTCCTTGCCTCAGGCTCTGCTCTCTGAGGAATCCAGCTACAACCAGCCTCATGCCTCCCCTACAGGACAAGCAGTTTTGTTCCCATCCCCAATTTGCAGATGAGACCGAAACACGCAAAGGTCAAGTGACTTGCTCAACACCATACAGACAGTAAGAGATACGGACTCAGGCCTTCAGGCTCTGAATCCAGCTAAAGAATTATAGGTGAGGGCAGGCAGGCAGGCAGGAGAAGCAAAGGTGGCGAAGGCTGCTCTCAGAGGCCTGGCGATCGGGAGACTGGAAAACACAACAGCGGAGCTATGAACCACCAGTCAGAGATCAGACCCAGAGAGCCCCATGTGCCTTACCACCCCACTCCAGGAGGACTTCTCAGATTCTCTCCTCTTTTGCGATCACCTGATTTTTTTTCAAGATTTTATTTATTTATTTACTTTTAGAGGAAGGGAAAGAGAGGGAGAAAGAGAGGAAGAGAAACATTGATGTGAGAGAGAAACATCAATCGGTGGCATCTCATACATGCCCCCAACTGGGGACTGAACCCACAACCCCGGCACATGCCCTGACTGGGAATCACAGAACCAGTGACCTTTTGCTTTGCGGATGACCCCCAACCAACCAAGCCACACCGGTCAGGGCTGCAATCACCTGATTTTAAAACCATACCTTTGTACCATACCAAATACATTGTTTACTAATAAATTTAAATTTTACAGTTTAAAACTTGCTTTTTGCAGGTCTGCATGGAGATATTCTTTCAACAAGTTTCCAGAAAATTTATTTATAAAGTACCTAACTATGTCAGGCACTGTTTTAAGCACTTGGATCTACTAGGAATCATCCTCATTTGTAAATGAGGAAACTAAGGCACAGAGAAATGACCTGACTTGCCCAAGGTCACACAGCTTGTCAACGGCAGAGTAAAGAGTAGAATTTGTACATGACAAAACTGTAAACAGTAAAACAGTTACCAATCCAGTCAGCCTCTGAGTGACTGAGAGGGAAGCAAAAGTCCAACAATGTAAAAGGAAGGAACCAGAGGCACAACTCAGACGTCCAAAATATATGAAGTGGGTGCGGGGCAAGACAGCAGATGTGGACCAAGAGAACCAGCGCCCTGGACCTGCCCGTCTGCAATCCTCAAGTCCAGCATTTCGCTACATAGCTGCGCAACTGAGGCCCTGAGGGGAGAGGACTTATCCAAAGTAACACAGCTCCCGAGAGCCCAGGAGCAGACTCTCATCTTCACACTCTGCACCTGTAGTAGGATGGAGAACCCCAGCTGAGAAGGGGCAGGCAGGAGGTGTTTTTGATTTAAAGCCTTGAGGCAGGTCCTATGCAGAGGGCTTCTGGCTAGAGGCGTCAGGAAGTTCAGATTTGACTGGCATAAGATGAGAGGATGGCCCTAAAGATTTCATTTAAATGTGTCACCAGGAAACGCAGTGTTCCCCTGAGCTAATGAGAGGCATTTCCTTTCCCTGAGACCTCAGTGCACTGGTGAACTGCGGTTGTCTTTCTAGAAGGCTGTTCCCTAGATCCGGGAATTTCCAGAACCATGGGCCTATTGGAGAAGTGATCTTTTCCCCAGTCTCCCTGGCTATCGCCCTCTTCTGGCCACTCTCAGCATCAGCATGGACCAGGGAGAGGCCAAAGGGTTGGATCAAGGATGGCAGTGGAGAATGCATGAAGCTGATGGTACCACACTCCCAAGATCCTCTACTTTTCAGTCCTGCCCACTGATCCGATCTTATTTGTGAAGAGTCACAAAGCACGCATGCCGTGGTTATCCAGCGTTTTCCCCAAAATTACTGGAGAAAAATGAGCCCCCAACAGGCAACCTACCTCAAGGTTATTCCTCAAGGCTGAGACCAGGAGCTAGGAGCTCTCACAGAAGGACCTACGCCTCTTTCACCTGGATTTGCAGCATCCAGCATAACAGAGGTGCTTAATACATTCCTCAACAAATCGATCACTTCCCTAGTCCAGACCCCAGCTGCCCAGACCGCCTCCGACAGCTCCCAACTCATGTTCAGTAGAGTCAAGGATCTGACTCTACTGTACCTGTTCCTACGGGTGATGGTTGAGGCACCCTTTTTGGCCCCCACCCCACTGTTGCAGGCTCAGTGTCCGTCTTCTCAAGCCAAGACCACCATTCCTACAGTACTCCGAAGACCCGTCTCCCTGGTCACGAGCTAGGTAGGTCCTGTGATGGCTGAGATACCTCAGCCGGGCACGCTACTGGTTGATACCCTCTCATACTACCCAGGAACCAGCTCTTCTGCCCACCTTCCCCACTCAAAAGCCCTGCAAGGTGCAGCAATAGATGGGTATTCTGGAGGAATCTTCCCACACCATAAGACTAACCCCCTCAAAGCCTGGTTTGATCTTCAGCCTCCATAAGATTCTCAGGTCTCACCACCCACTAGGTCCTCCAGCCTCCTATTACCGTTATCTTTCCCAGATTTCAACCAATTCTGAGCTGCCCCCTGCCCAGCCCAGTCCACAACCGCTGCAGGAGCAATGCAAATAATTACAGGGCCTTCAATATTACTCCATTTGCGGATAACTTCCCCATAAATCATCTGAGTCCTCCTATAATTACTATCCCCATTTTAGAGATAAGGGAACTGAGTCTACTACTAAAAGTCTCCAGGGAGTGAGGAATTGGGCCACTGACCCATGGCACCCCCACAGATCTGACCCAGCTCCTGAGGAAAGCATCCTGCCCGTCTAGGGTTGGAGACAGCCTCTTCCCTCTGCGCATTTCTGCGGGCCGCCAAGCGAAAAGGCCAGAGCACGCCTCGAGGTAAACATCACGACTGAGGGCCCCTGGCTGTCCTCCAGGAACCGCTGGGCGGGCCTCTGAGACCATCCTCTAACCGGAGGGTGAATATCCCTCTGTCCAGCTGGGAACTGCCTCAGACCCATGGGTTCTCTTTGGAACTTGTGCTTGAGCCCTTCTGAGGCTAACGTCTCAACTAATTACTCTGGTTTGGAAGCCGCTTCCCGCAAGACACAGGAGCTGGTTGGTGGCTCGCGGAAGCGGGAGCTGCAGCGCCCGGGCTGCGATTTGCGCCAGTAAGATGTGCGCGCCCCGGGGTGCCGCTTCCTGGAGGGATTACGGCACCTGCCGGCTTCCATCTCAGTTTGCCGGGGACGACCCCCAGGTCGGGACCACGCTGAGGGGCCACAGGGTGGTGTGCGGCCACTCAAGTCCTGCACATTTCCCCCGGGCTACCCAGTTCCTTTAGTCTGCTGTGAAGCTTTTTGATTTCTAAAAATTTTCTTCCCAAGAGTAACCACAAGATGTTGGGAAACTTTGCACGAAACTTACAAATGCCGTGAAATCGGTGCCAGCGACTGCATCTGAGCCCGGGAATGCCGCGCCCAGCCACGCTGCTGGGCTCCAGCCCAGCACCTCCCGTGGAGGCCGTGCTGACCACCTAGCTGTCAGGTGGCCGGGGTACCCTTCCCAGCCTTGAAATCCTTCTCATCCTCGGGCACCTGCCCTGATTCGCTTCAGGAACACTGCCGCGGGCGCCACCGGAGCGCACCGCAAACCGGAGACCCAGACGTCCCAGCTCGAGTAGCATTTCAACCGTTCCTCTGGGGCATTGTTTTCCCGGGGAACCCGGGGGACCTCGAAGGGAGGGAGGGGAGACCCGCCCCACAGACAGCAGCGCCGGCTTGCCCACCACCTCATTTGCATTTCAAAGGCAAACTTCTGCAGGACTTGTGGCGGCGGCACCTACCAGCTTTGCACGGGTCGTGGTAATACTCCAGCTGCTGCTCCGCGCTCTCCTCGCCTTCCAGCGCCGAGTAGTCCGAGGCGGCGTCTGAGCGCTCCCCGAGGCCCTCGGCGTGGTGGGGCAGCGGCAACAGCAGCAGCAGCAGCAGCAGCAGCAGTAGTAGCAGTGGCCCTAGGGCCCCAAGTGCAGTCGCCCGGGGCATGGTTGCGAGGGACGAGCAGAGACCGAGAGAGTTCTGTGCGAGGAAAACTGGACTCGGGAGAGCGATCGTATACAGGGTCGGGCCCACGGCTGCCCGGACGTGCTGGTTACGTGCAGGTGGCCAGCACGGTTCCCTGCGAGCAGAGCAGAGCGTAGTGCCCTCGTCCTCGTCGGGGTTCCAAGGAAGCCGCGGCTAGGAGCTACTTGCCCAGCAGCTGAGGCTGCAACTGTGGCAGCGGTGGCGATGGTTGGAGCAGTGGCCGCTCCGCCCCTCTCCACCCGGGCTGGACCACACAGCCCTCGCCAAGGGCCCTGGGCAGCCAATCACTCGGACGCCCGAAGCAAAGCCCCTCCTCTTCCCGGCACCTCTGCAACTTCGGAGGAAGGGGAGCGAGGTTAAGATGCTGAAGGCAAGGACCCTGGGTCCGCGGAGCTCCCACTGCAGAACGCTGCTCCTTAAGATTGAGAGGCAGGACTTCCCGCCTTTTTATTCTCATAACTCACTTTATAACTCCCCAGTGCACATGTGGGCGAAGGCGGGTGGCAGTGGTTAGAGCTAGAGCGCGGGACCAGGAGCCCTGTGGGCAACCCGCTTCCCTACCAACTCGCTGTGTGCTTTCAGGCAATCGTTCCTCTGCAGGGATGAAGTCAATCTTCTCTCCGGTGGCTTTTAGCGCAGAAAAAAATAAATAAAATAAATAAAAACCGAGTATTTCGATTCTCAAGCCATGAAGGCTGCTTCTTGCAGCACCCACCTAACCTAGTAGCTTGGGGACGAATGATTTAAAATGACGGATTTCTCCTCTAAGTGACTCTATCCTTTAATAAAAGTCTAAGGTGCTTCAACAGGCAAAAAGATTGACAAATGAACAGCTGTATGGTGCTATTTGTGTTAAATCACAGACATGTTTTATTAAATAAGCCATTCACCATTAACTTGATGGAATAAAAATGACTATTTCTTAAGTCTTTTTTTTTTGCCAATTAGAAACATATGCCCAAATAATTTAGAATAATCGAGCGAGATATTTGAAACCCACTCCTACATTGTCCCTTAACGTAAAAATTGCCAGAACTGAGCCATTTTGATTCATAGACATAAAAAGTATTATCATGAGGCTTTTCAAAGACCTTTTGTGCAAGCAAAATTGCCCTAATCAAGAAGTGAAACACACCAGTATGTACAGAATTTCAGCATCACCCCCAGAACAATCTTTTCTCACTTAAACTGCAAGTAGAAAAAAATGGACTGAACTTCCCTTTTGGGTTTCCACCTAGGTTCACAGCCTCTGATGGCAAAACAGTTGACAGGAAGCCCACCCAGAGCTGGGCTTGACACAGGACTCCCAAACTCCTGCATTATGATCAGCTGTCTTCTCCGCTAATAACTAGGACAAGTGCTTCAAGCCAGTCAAGGTTTAAGCTAACCACTGGATATTTCGTACTGGCCCTTAGAAGAAAATGCAAGTGACCCTGCTTCATGCCATCAGTTTTCATCAGATAAGTGCATACTGGATGGAGTTAGATTGGGTAAGACCTGATTAGGAACCGACGGGCAGAAGGAATCTGGGGGGAATGGATGCTACCAAATGGCAGAGAAGGCCAACTGGCCACTAAACAGGCAATAGGTGTGGGAGGGGGGTTGAGTGGCATTTCTGCCTAAATGCTGGAAGGAGTCAAACCCAACGCCACAGTTCTCTGCCTTCAACCCAGTGAAGGTCACCACCTGTCAGCAGACAGGTCCACAAAGTCAATCTCGAAAAGGCCTAACAAACTTCTGTGACACTTCCAGGTCTCCAGATGGCACTAGGAAAACAGCCAACTGGCTTCATTAGCAGAGAATTCCTCTGGAAAATAGACATTACAGGAAACCTCTTGTGCAAGCACTGAGGTCGTGAGCTTTTATTGCCTCTAGACCCCACCTCGTGAGTAGCTGCGAGGTCTTCTCACCAGCACTTTGTCCAAATATTTTGAAGACAGTGGTGCTCCTGGAGGAGCCGGCTGCAGTTTTGTCAGAAGCCCTGTATAGATGCTACTTCTGCTATCAACCAACATCAACAAAACATCTGGATCATAGGTTAGATAGGAACAAAAAAGGGACGATTAGTATCTTCTCTCATTTATATAGTTCATGACCTCACTCACTGCTACATATACGTTTTAAAATACATATATTTTAAAATATTTTTAATTTAAACCCCATGAAAAAACTAGAGGCAGGTATAAAGTGCTTCATGATCTAAAGATGCTCAACTTCATTCCATATTTAAATTGATATTATTTGTGGGCTTCCTGCCCCATAAATCATGGTTGTGTGGAAAGCCTGCAAGTGGATATGCCTTCCCCCTTGTTAGTCAGATGTTTGTTCTCCACCCAACTCATACCGTCTACACCCCTACACCAAGTGACCCATTTCTCTTGCAGTAGCTCCCAAATCCCTCCACATCTATCAAGCTTTGGCCCCCTGTCATTTTGCCTTACCAGGGCACTACACATCATCTCCTCCAAGGCAGGGAGCAGAACCTCCAAAACAAAGTGGGCATTCAACTGCTGGCTCCTTTCTTAGTTTACATTACTCACCACTGAGAGGGTACTTTTGAGTTCTTTGGAGAAGGTTATGAAAAATATTTAATAGGTAACAGTTTTTAGCAGCTGTTTAAAACCTTTTGAGGGTCTCCAAAGCCTTTGCCCGAGCTCCCCTGGGTGACATACCAGGCCCTCCATCCACCATCAGGCCTTCGTTTCCTGAGTCCATCCCTGGCTTTTGCTACCTGTCTCTCCACTCCTGCTGCATTAAGCACCTTGCAGTTATCCCAGTAAGGGCTTGTGGCTTCACATTTTTTCGTCTATGCCAGGGACTTGATAACCACACAGCCTGCACCTTCACACCAGCATCTATTATAGCAGCTACTACACTAAGACACTCACCTATTATGTCTGCCCTACCCTACTGGCATGTAATCTACAGCACACCTTTCTTGTATCACTGTTCTGTACCCTTCACTCCCTTCAAGGTTAAGTCCCATAATCTTAGTGGCTTAGACTGAACCACTAAGAATAACCATAACATCGGCCCGGTAAAATGAATTACACCAACTTCTTCCTATAACCATCTCTTCCATTTTTTTTCTTTTTAGAAACTCCCATCACCTTAATAATTTAAACCTTTGAAAATAATTTTAAATACGTGTGTAGACTACATTACTATTGGCACCACATATTCCAATGTGGACTTATTCCCCTCTTTTCTAATGTTAAACTATAGATTAGCAGTTTTATTTAATAAAAGCTCTTGCATTGAAATCTAGGAGCTGGCTATACATAATAGGTTCCCTCATTCCCTTAGTTTTCCAATCAGACAAAAACTGTTACATTAAAGAGATCAAAAGTAATCCAAATTTGTACCAACAAACTAGCAACAGGAATTGTCAAGTACAGGTGCTGTACTGGTGCAGCTAATAAAATCCGGGGAGAAAAGAACCAAAGCGGTTGATGAGGGTTTAAATAACTAGTTAAAACTGGGGATGGAAAAAGTACAAACAGATCAGGAGAAATTAACCCCTGACTGTGACACAGCACAATAAAAAGAATCCCTTCCGTTGGTACAGAAGAGCCACTTTCAGTGTGATCCCTGTATGTAGTACCTGCTCCACAGGTTGGAGAGATGACATACCCATGTTAGTCACAGCAATGGGACCCCAACCCTGAGACGGCTGCCGGGCTAAAAATAAGAAACCCTTTCATGGCTTGTATAAAATGTAAGTCGACCCTATCAGTTTCTCAGGATGGTTCTAGGATAACATATCTGAAACGCCTTTGAAAAAATAAGTACTAGACAAAAGCAATCTATTATCAATCAAGATAACGACAGGCATGGGCTGGTGTGGGGTTTAAGTATAGGATAGAGCTCGTATGGGAAAAAATGTCAAAAAATGATACAAAAGAGAAAAATCACTTAAAAAGAGACAACCCTTATTTGTTAATATTCTTTCAACTTCCTATACACTTTTTTTTTTCAAAATACAAAGTTGGGGGGAATCTCAAATTTTAAATGCTTCAATTCAGGGGTCAGCAAACCATGGCCCACTGTGGTGGCTGTCACATTGGAACATGCCCGCACGGCCATACTTACTAGTCAGTACTGCCTGCTGCCGCGGCCACACAGCTGCAGCAAAGAGCACATGGTGCTCGAAGCCTCAAACGTTTCCTATTTGGCCCTTTGCAGAAGAAGGCCTGCTGACCCCTGCTTTATCCAAGTGTGGAAAGCTATCAGTAATCTCTGCATATGCATGCCAGTAGTAATGGGTTATCCCTTACTCTTGGTTCACCTGTTTCAAAAAGGAAAGAAAGAAAGGATTCAAGGGGAGTACATTTAACTTTTTATTACTTCTTAAAAATCCAACTTCAGTTAAACAGACTAGATTAGAACCTCAAATGAATTTGATACATTATATACTGGACTCTATTACTAAAAAGCCAGTTGGAATATGACCTACACAAACCAAGGGTATGTACAAAATGGAAGTAATTACCAACAGTAACTATTTCCTTCCAACTCTGTTACTAATTACCTGTGCTCTGTGGGGATTTATAGACTCAACTTTGACAGAGTTGAAAAGCCCAAGTGAAACTGCGTTTTCCAGGTGTGCTCTGTTGGCATTCAAACAGAATTCCGTGTTATTTCTTCCTTGCCCTAAGCTCTATTTAAAATGTTTAAGACTTCAAATGACTTAAACTGATAAACTGAGGTAAACACACAGAATGCTGCTTTATCAGTAATTATTAGCAATCCTAGTTCATCAATACTTCAATATAAGCAGCTTTCACAACAGTTCTTTATTCCACTTCCTAGCACAGTGAAATAACTTAGTTTTTATTTTTGTCTCTGCACCATTCCTGCCTAGGGCTCCAGTAAGAATGTCAAATCAGGCAGCTTTTAGAAAATGTGCACAGGAGGGCCTAGGCATTCCTCACGCTCAATTCAAATCTTACAAAATTCCTGCAGCTGTACGTTAACTTTCTGATCTGCCCTACCTCGCAATCTAGTCTATTTCTGAATGCACTTCCAAACAATCTTAAATTGTCCTTTCTCTTATCTCTAACATCTTGATCGCTAAACTATAGCTTCATAACTGAAATTTTATGAAGATATAAAACATTAATAAATACTTGTATTTTCATACATCATTATTCCTATTTATTATGTGTTCCAATAAATCAATAAACTGAAGCACAAAGACACACGAAAATCTAAACTTAACACCCAGATGGAACCACAAGCACAGTGTACAGATGACAGAAGGCTTTTCTTTCCTGGACTTCATATACAGAAAGAAGCCCTTAAGTATGTGGTTTTTCCTGAACCAATTACATTAATGCATCTTTCCTTTTACATTTTGTAAAAATTCAGGAAACTTTAAAGTAACATTTATTTGCAAGACATTCGGCATAAGGTAGACAGTACACATTTAAGAAGTAAAAGTTTTATCAAAATGAATACAATTGGTGAATGAACCCTAAATAAAGTGGCTTTTGGAAGAACTGGATTTTGTGGCAACCACCTTTATAAAGAGGTCCATCCACTCCCAATGGAAAACACCCAAGCATACCATTTGCTTGGAGAATATACCATTCACCACTCAGGTACCACCACAGAATAATGGGTTCTAAGAGTATGGGGCTTGGTTTATGGGCAAATCCAGTACAATCTAGGAGCCCAACACAATCTACTAGAGAACATTTTACCATCCCTCCAGCCATTACATTTCCACCTAATCCTACTCTTGTAGGATTGTCAATTACTGATGTAGCTAAATTTTAGGAGAAATATGCTTATAGGTACAAGAGGAAAGTTTCTTTAGTTTTTTATAGTATTCACAAAGCATCAGTTGGGAAGTTGAGCAAATAATGTTAACAAATGAAAGACAGGTACTCAGCATTAATAAAGTAGAAAAACCCCACCCTTTAATTAACTTTAAATAGTACTTTATTTTACTAGTCTACAACTGAGAACTAGGGAGCCAAACCATTTGTGAATTACATCTCCTTCAAGACACACCACATCCAGCCATCATATGAAGCCATAAATCAATAAATATTTTCTAAAGGACTTTACAAGGTGATTTATATTCATTTTAATGGAGCTTTTTATATGGAAATTAGAAAATTATTTTTCACTGAAAATTCCAGGATTTCAAACAGAGCTCAATTTAATAGAAAATGGTGTACCTGAAAGCAGCTAAACCACTCCTTCTCTAAAAACCCTACATCTTACCTGCAAGACTCATGAAAAACAAATTTCATTTTATTACAACAAAAGTTTGCTGTCCAACTTACACTCCATCAGACAGACTATATACCGTTATATATACTTTACACGTAGTTAGAAATATAAGCCATTCAATACTGACTTTTAGTTTTCCTTGTAAGATCTTAAAGGCAGGTAAGAAGAAAAAATGGAAGAACCAGTGTATTATATTTAATAGAATATTTTGGCATGAAGATTTACCTACAGCTTCTGACTAAATTTGTCAGCCACACATACGTGGTTAAGAAATCAAACTTTTCACTCATTATAGTCCTTACATACCACATGATTGAATGCAGAGTCCATTAATTTATAAACATATTTTGTAATGAAAACATCTTATGTAACTATCAATGGCATGAGTTTCACAATAAGGTTTAAATATAGCTGTTTTGACTCTTTCTAAAAATACCAATATACAGTATTATTAGGTGGTCATTTGCATAGCAAACTATTAAACTAGAAACTCAACGGTTCTAGGAAAACTTCACATTATGAATAGTTCCAGAAAGATGCGTTCAAAATTAAAATCACTTCTCTTAGAAAAACTGTGACCTTTATTTGCCCACCCGATAGTAAGCTAACCACTCCTACCCCTTTCCCACTTCACACAGGACACCAACCTGGACAGATCTGTGTGCCACAGTTTCATGCAAAGGGTTTGTCACTCGGTCTGTGACGGTACTGGATAACCTATCAATAGGTGTGAGCAAGTTTGAGGACTTGAAAGTGTGGGTTCCCTGTATTAGAAAAGCATAATTTATAATATACTCAAAAAATGTATTCAGTAATACTGCCTTTTGAAAAGATAGCTTTAAATTGCAAACACATCTATTTTCACAAAACAATTTGGTCAGGAAATTTTATTTTAACACTCTAAAGCAGTAATGCTTTAGATGTTACTTAAGTGCCCCAGACAGGATTAACAAAATTAAATGTTTCTAAATTACAAATTTAGCTCCTGTAGGAGTCTCAGAAAAGAAACAGAAGAAAACAACCCCCCCAAAAAGAAGACACACACATTTTGAGGAAACCCCAATGTTTCATGCAGTGGTAGGCAAGATGTAAAAAGCCGCCCAAATTCACAAATTTCTACACCAATCATCATCAGAAAAAAGTACTCCGAAGTCGATCTGTACATCCAAATGCTTTGGGAATCTACACCTACATTACATTATTTAATGTTATATACATTTATTAACCAACCCCCTTGTTTTTAATAATTTCTTATGTAAAACCTTCATTCAAACCCAAAAAAGATGTAAGACTAACTTGGGGAAGAGGGAGAAAAAAATAATCATTTTAGACATTCAGTTAAAATGTAGTTTATCTAAATCTCAAAATGTTTAATAAAAACAAATATCTTCTCCATTTAACACTTTGCTTTCTAACTGTACAGTAAATTGCATTGTAGAGAGTACACCTCTATCTTCAGACTGTATCTTCTTTGGATGGAATTAAGATGTAACTAGTTAGTTTTAAGATAAATAAATGGGAAGTTGGTCCAACTGTGATGACAGCAGATATATTACATGCAGAATTTAATATTTTTAATTCTCTTTTAAAAAAAGGATGCAGTTGAATAAAAAAAAAAAAACACAACCAGGTCAAAAGCAAACCCCGATTCAGTATATAAAAGTGTCCCACAATAGGCTGATGATAGCAGTAAAAATAAGAGACAAAAGTAATCTTTCTGGAACATCATTTTTCAGTAACGTAGAAACACTAAGTGCCAGGAAGATTTCTATTTATGTAATTTTAGCATCCAAGTCTCCCTCTGTTTATTTTATTGGAACAAATGCTTTAAATAAACTATTTGTCCTCTTCATTGAAGAGAGCTGGTCTATCATCTTTAATGAGCTAGTTTTGGGGAAGATCAGCCGTGTACTGTAGTAATGCCTACTGCATAAAATCCAAGCATTTGCTGTGAACAGTTGGAGAAAGCAGTCAGTAAGAACCTAGGATCAATGGAAATAGATGTTACGCCGTCCATGAAAGACAGACCCACAAAGTACCCAGTGTTAACGCCCAAATCTCTTCTTGCGCTTTTTTTTTGCTGTGCAAGTTCCACCCCTGTGAAAGAGAAACTGATCCAAAGTTCCAGGTTTTCTTGGGTTGCTAGTCAATTTTCACATTAGTATAGATTTTTCGGACAAAGGCACTTGTTCCCATGTAACCAATTGCTCCTGTAAAGAGAAAATAAGATGTTTTGAAACAAATACATACAGTACAGTATCATTTAGAAACACTAATTGCCCACTGCTTTGGAAAGTTATTTATTTTTTAAGATGTCTTTAAGGTTAATATTCTCTCTGAACTTATTAAAATGATACCGTTTGTTTGGGAAATTGCCTGTTAATGACATACACCAAGTGTGGCCTAATATATTTTTAGAATTGAGTATCTATTACATATGTAATCAATAAATATATCAATTAAATTGCATCTCATAAAACAGGAATAATTTGATATTGAAAAAACCTGTTAATAAAAAATACATGTCTTTTTTTAAAGTTGAGCATATATTATTCTAGGTCATTAAACCAATATTAACATGTTCCCTAAACCATATGAAACCTTACAGGTAAGAAGTGACCGAAAATTCTCTTAGGGAAGGTCTGAAGACCATGGCTCAGTGGCATTTGCAGCTCTAGAGAAGAAGCATATTCTGAGGGTTTCTTTTTTATGTTAAAATTGTAGAAGCTGTGTAGTTTGCAGAATGGAAGACATATTTGAGCAAATGGGCACAAGACACACATAAGTAGGTGGGAAGTTTTGAAATGTTGTTTTTGAATATTCAGCCTCAGATTGGGGCTCAAAACACCAGGAAGCAGGGGTACTTTTCTGTTTTGTTAATTAAGTACACATTTCCAACGCTGCAGTGCTTGGCACATGATAAAGTACCCCCAAAATATTTGTTGAATGAATAAATGAACTGAATAGTTCTTTACTGCAAATACTAAGGGATCTTTATCTTTAGTGTAAGACAGCTGGTCATTTAAGTCATAGAGAAGATTCTCCTTGGATTTAGGAATTTAGCATCTAGCCCAGTATTATTGAAAGCTTAAAAGTAAGTCTTCCATGAGTTAATAATGATACACACACACACACGTGCCTAAATGGCTGCCTTTGAACTAACTTTTACAGCAAATGTATATGCAAGGAAACACACAAGTCTATTCTGCCTTTCCTACATATAACTGGACCTCAAGGTAACCAAGCGGTTGATGGAAGAAGTTTCTCCTCACAGAATTATCCCAGATAATAAGTATAAAAAGAACAACAAAATTAAAATATTATAATCACTAATGAGCTACTCCAGCTAGCAATAGTTACCAATGCTGCTAACCTCACAGAGAGAGACAGCCAGACATCAAGTGCCTCAAAAGTTTAAAAACCACAAAATACTCTTAGGTAAGTATTCTTTAGTATGATCAAGCCGACAAATCACTTTAAAGGAAATATGAAGAGAATCAGATGGAGAAACATTAAACGGCACCTCAGGGCTACCACCAGCAACCCAGAGTGTGAAAAACTCTACAGGAATTAAAGCAAACAAACCCCAAAACCCCAAGTTTCTTAAATAAATTGGAGGGGAAAAGAAAAGGAATGTCAATAGATTAAAAGAGCCTCAGACATGTTAACCAGGCACTGCATGGACCATAACCTGATCTTGACCACAATGAGCTGAATGAGAAGAGAAATGGGGATAGGTCAGGTAAATTCTAATACTGAATATCTGAGCATATTAAGGAATTATATTTATATGTATACATTGAAATATTACTATATGTAAAAGTATACTTCAAGTATATTTTATTCATATATCAGAATGTAATATAATAATATTTTAGAATTATACATAATATATTCTTATACATAGAAATGTTTACAGTTGAAATGACATGATGTTCGAGATTCATGTCAGAATAAAAGAGAGGTAATGTGGAAATATAAACAAGATGAGAGGGCTGGGAGATATTACTGACACTAGGTGTGTTAGGTACAGAGGGACTCATTATAGATATACAGATACATAGACAGATAAATTATCCCTCTTTTTGTATATATTTGAAAATTTCCCACAATTAAATATTAAAATTTCAAAAAGAAACCCTCATCTAAACAAAGCAAACCTACTTCCAACTACTTTTGCAATGAATAGACATTTATTTATATGAATTATTACACTTCATGATCACAAATTCTTAGAACATAAAAGTATCTGTAAGATTTTAACTAGAATCAAAAATTTAACTGGCATAATGTAACACTAGTCCAATAATCAAATCTAATTTCCTAGACTTACAAAACATTTTTCCCCTTTGAGCAGATATGCTTAAAACCAAAACAGTATCAAATTAAGAGAATCATTTCGCATAATCTTATGGGAGTACTTCAAGAATAAGCTTATAAAAATATGACTTTATAAGAAAAAGATACTGAATATGCTCTGTAGAGAAGTAAATGTCTTGGGAATAATATATAGAGATACACTTTTAAAGTTAATTTCTTTAACACTAAAAGGCTATGCTCAAAATATAAAGACTGTAACAATCTTCTTCCCACCTTAACAGATACATCTATTTCCTTTTCTACATTAAAAAAATCAACAAATATTTTTCTTTCAATTACTGATACACACATAACCTGATGAGTATGTGTAATTCTGTATTGTGATGACATGTGAGTCAGTCACGGCCTGACTGTACCTCCTCTGCCCCCAAACTGATCAGCACTGAAGGCATACACACCCATTCAAGAATAAAGACGGAGACACTGCCAGAACACCAGGGAACTGTACATGTGCCAAGATCTCCAGGCAGCCAAATGAAATTTCAAAAGGAAAAGCACTAAAACATTTTAGCTAAATTCATTCCATTTTCTTTGTAAACGTCAAGATATTACCTCTCTAGTTCACAGATCACATATCAAGTCAAGAAAAAAATTTAACCCTCTGTCTAATCCCATAATTCTATACCTCACTGCATGGTGTGATAATCAAGAAACATCTAAGATTACATCAAGAGGCACTCAATGAGCAATCTTCTGAAGGAAGGATGGCCAATAATACTAAAGGAACCTTCTAATTGCCTAAAGATACACCAGGGTGTTCCCCCAGTGACACAAATCTAGTTGTAACCTTCAAGTCCCACTCATCTTTCCCCCAAAGCTGGCTAACTATCACAGAAAAAGGTTATCACAACAGCTGTAAATAAAACATGTGATTGTAACAGAGAGAGCTGTCTTCCCTTACAGCCTATGTATGGAATGAATTTTACTACTTGACAATAAAGCACATCTTTATTGATTTTAGAGAGAGGAAGGGAGAGAGAGAAAGAGAAACATCAATGTGACAGAGAAACAGCGACTGGTTGCCTCCCATCTGCACCCTGACAGGAAAGGGACTGAACCTGTAACCTAGGTACGTGCCCTGACCAAGGATGGAACCCTCCACTTTTTGGTGTACAGGACGATGCTCCAGCCAAATGAGCCACGCAGGCCAGGGCAGAACAGATTCTTTCTGTTAACTGACATAAAACATACTAGTTTCAGGTGATATATCACATACCAGTTATGTGATATAAGAATATACTGTGAAATGACTACCACAACACTTCAAGTTACTCTCCATCACCATACAGTTAAAACTGTTTTTCTTATGAGAACTTTTAAGATCTAATCTCGTAGCAACTCTCAAACATACAATACAGTATTACTAACTAGAGTCACCATGCTGTGCATTACATCCCCAGGACTTATTCATCATATTACTGCAAGTTTGTACCTTTTGACCACCTTCACCCATTTTGCCTACAGCCACACCTCACATCTCTGAAAACCACCAATCTGCAGAAGAGATTCTTCTGATGGAAGGAAAAAATGCAATCCTGGTATACTTAAAGGGTCCACAAATGTCATACCAGGACCTAGCTTTTAACAAGATGATCACATCTGCCTTATTCTATTACCCACCCCATAGCTAAAGGCAGAACTCAAAAAGAAAAAGAAAAATGTCCTGGCTGGTGTGGCTCAATGGATTGAGTGCTGGCCTGTGAACCAAAGGGTCGTGGGTTCAATTCCCAGTCAGGGCACATGCCTGGGTTGTGAGCCAGGTCCCCAGTAGGGGGCATGCAAGATACAACCAACACTGGTGTTTCTTTCCCTCTCTCCTCCCTTACCCTCCCCTCTAAAAATAAATAAATGAAATGTTAAAAAAAAAAAGTCAGTCAGACTCTGGAATTTATTTTGGTGTTCCTAATCAAACAACAGAATGTCATTTCTTAATTCCTCATTACTGTGTTTTTCTGATCCTGAAACACTCAAAGATTTACTCACGATATTCTAAGAATTTCAGAACTTACCACACATTATCCCCAAGGCTGTGCTAAATACCGCCATATATCCAAAGTAAAATGATGTTTGAAATAAGCCATACATCCTGAAATAAAACAAAATAACTACATATATCAATTTTTACTTTCAACATAAGGCCTTAAATTCTAGTATTTAAATGACAAGTGCAGTTTCCTAAATACAAACAAAAATGTGTCAACTTACTTTGTTTTGAAAAAATAGTAGTAAAAGGAATACATGTAAACATAGATTGCAGTTGATGCAGCAGAGAGAAAACTTGTCCATTGCCTGGGGGGAAAAATACAGCTCTTTTGAATGAATGGCACTGAAATGAGGATTTTAAAATGCAAAGAATTTTATTTTAAAAAATCCTTTAAAACTTTGTATCTTTAAAAACAAATGCATGTATTTTGCATTTAAATATATCAACAGGGAGAGAACCTAAGAACTGAAAGAAGAGATCCTCAATTTTGTCAGATTCCCTAGTATAAGTGACTTTAAATAACCATTTCCTTTTCAGACCTATCTCCTTCTGTTTAATTAACACAGAGCAATACTTCCTCATAAAGCTCTTTTCACATTAAGCACTTTGTAAAAATATTTCTAACATAGTGATCCTCATTAATACAAAAGAAAATGATACTACTTTTCATCATTTTATAACAGAAAATCATCTTTATCTTCATCATTTTTACAACTGAAAAAAATTCCCTATTCTGTCTTAAGTAACAAAGCTCCTATATGTATCTTTTACTTCACTTGATATACTTCAAAAGGAAACTTATTTTAAAATATTAGGGTCCCCCGAGGTTCTCCTCAGAAATAAGCACTCACCACCTATAATCCTCTGCGTTTAGCAGGAAGTACGTGCACACGATGGTCACACAGACGGTCACAATGCACAGGATGACCAGCACCAGCATCATGAAGCCATAGACATAATAGATCTTATATGCCCAGAAAGATGTGAAGATGAAATACCTAAAAAAAATGCAAAAAAGACAGTTTTCTAGTCTCTACCTTGAAGTTCACCTTGCTCTTGCTAAGTTTCACATCTTAGTTCTCACTTAAATTTCAACATTTTTCTTTTGAGTAACTTCCAACAATTTCCCTCACCTTTTTTCATCTATTAAATAGTCTAAAATGCTCTAAAAATATTCTTGGATAATCTTTCAAGAACAATCGCTTTAGTGGGGCACTTATATCTAAGGAAACTGAATAAATTAGAAGCTTAAAGAAGTAAAATATGGAAAAACAAATGAAAATAGCAAAAAATTCGTGTTTATAAAATAAAGTCAATTCCCTCATTCTTTCACTTTTTCTCTAGATACAACACTACTCAAGCAATGCACTTTGTATTTTAAACAAAATCCTATTAAATAAAACACTAGGTTTGATAGGGTAATGATGTACATACAATCAGGTGGGACAAAACTAGGACAAGAAAGGCTGAAGAAACTTCACGCTCTCTTCAAAGGGCAGTAAGGAAAAGAGTGAAAGGATTTTACACTAAGATCCAGAGTGAGAAGAGAACACCGTCTCCGCCCAGCAACTCCCCTCGTGCCTCTGTAACGGCCTCCACCTTTTACACAGAGTGGTCCCCACTCTGCCACTTAAGCCCACAACCCTCAACACTACACTATAGTTCTGCCTGTGTTTTGTATTTATATTAAAGAAATCACACAATAGGAATTAAAAAAAAATTTTTACACTAAGAAAAAGGCCATTCTAATTCTATTACCCAAACCATCATTCAATTAGAAAGGGTCTTCTAGCTTCTTTCTCCTGTTCTCTAGATGTTCGCTGGTTGATCTGTTCATCGTTCATTCTTTCAGGATACTTACAGAGTCCCCACCACATATCAGGGAAGCAGTGAGAATACAACTGTGAAGACGACATGGTCTCTACCCTCAAGGAGATTACTGTTTGGCAGGGAACACCAGTAAAGGGGCAATCACGATGCACTGTGACATGTGCTCTACCAATGCATGTAAGAAGTGCATCTTACTGGTTTGGCTGGGTGAGATTTGGGGGGGGGGGGGGCAGCAGGGTGAGAAAGATATGTCAGGGACAGGGTGTGAGGGGCAGGAGATAGAGGGAGCTAGAAGAATGTTCCAGGCATAGAAACAGCAAAGGCAAGGGCTCACAAATAAGAGAATTCTCTGTATTTTGAAAAAAATCAAAGGTCAGTATGGTCAGAACCTCAAATGAATGGTGAGTGCCAAGAGATGAGTTTGGAGATGTGAACAGGGCCATGTGGTAGAGTTTGGACTTACCTCAGTGAAAATAAGAAGTCTTTAGCAAAGAAATGATATGATCAGATTGATACCTTAAAAAGATTAGTTTGACTACCAAGAGGAGACTGGGTGTGAAGGAGGTCAAAACAGAAGTTAAAGATAAGCAGAAAGACTATCTAACAGAACAGAACAGAGGACCTGCAAAGCATGAAGAGATGTGAATCGGAAGGAAGAGAGGATGGGAGCAGAATGGCAAAAATAGTCAGGGGCCAAATCAGGGCGAGGACTCACAGCAGCACCGGACTGAAAGGGCAGAAGCTGTTCCTGAACTAGCTTTCTTAAACCACGGGCTGAAGTGACACACACCCCGTCCTATCCCTCTCCAAGGTACTGACTAACTCCCACGGCGGGTGGGTGGCCACCCACAGTTTGCCCAAATCTATGTTGGCTGTACTTGTTAGTGTAATTAGACAATTTAATTACATCTCATAGAAACCAAGAAACACACATAAGACCAAAAAGGATATGTGATTTCTATAAAAATTATTTTGAATGCTTTGGAAAACTTCAGTAAGGTGAACTGCTAAAAAAAAAAAAAAGAAAAAAGTTCCAAGACAAGGTGTGGGTGAGATGGCTATAAAAGACTGAAGGGCAAGTGTTCCAATCTAGAAGGACTTCAGACAGGACTTTATGTTCTTGTCCCACTTTAAAATGACTAGAAAACACAGAAGATGTATAATGAATGTTAAAGGAAAAATGATGGAAACAGCAACTAGATACAAATCAAAGACCTGGGGTTTACATTTTAAAAAAAAATCAGTGAAGAATGTACCTTGAGTTGTTTTGTAAAATAAAATGTTAAAAAATGTTATGTGTGTATCTTTTTTAATTGCTTTACACGAGCCAATTTTTTCAATTAACCAACTATCAGATCCATTCATGTCTGTTAAGGAGGCATCCACTGTACAGGAGAGAATCAGCAGTGGGGCACCTGGAAGGAAACGTGTAGAGGAATTTTGAGCAGTTACAATGACTGGCATTTCATGGGCAAGGGCCAGAGATGTATGGCTGCAGTTCTGGACAAAGTCCCACACAAAGAACTGTCTTGCCTAAGATATCAGAGCATTCCCATCAAGAAGCACCAGAACACAGGCTGAGAAAAGAAAGGCTGACATTTGCAGTGGTAACCAAGGATGCAGTTGTGAAGCATGGTAAACTGGGCACACGGTGGCATACCTCTCACCCCCAAACACATACATATTTCCCAGTGCTCCTGCAAGTCTCTATGGAGGGAAACTAGGAATGGCTATGCATTCAAAGACATCAGAATAGTCTGACAGGTAGGAAATGGTTTACCTAGTTCTCTGAACCCTCAGAAAATTTAAAAAATACAATAAAAGCCAGTAATTCCTTATATAATTCATGTGATCAAAAGGTGGTGGGGTCTAGCATTCTCTACAATGCATGCTTTGATTTCTACGAATTCCTGTAAAATGACAGAGATCTAGAACATAATACAAAAAAGTATAAAATTCACCTGAATATTTAAGAACAGAGCAGAAAACTACTTTTAGAAAGACATACAGACCCCCTTTCTGGAAGCCAGGAACTAGCAGACTAACTCTGTTAGATGCTTTCCTATCCTACTCCAACTCCTAAATTCTCTAATTACAATTAAACCCCTCAAAGCATAAATACATTGCCAAAACTTACATTTCAATGAAGATTGAGCCAAAAGGTAAAATTCCTCCCAGGCAAACAATAACTGCCGGCTCCATAAACCTGGAAAATATTAAAATTAACAGTAAAGTTCTAGCATGATTTGATTTTATGTTATACCATATAAATCCTGATATACAAAGCAGATGCTTGACACTTAAAAACAATTTAAAGGATAGAAACAAATCGGTAAGAGAAATTAAAATCCAAGGAGGCACAACACAGAGGAGCGACTTCAAATTAGTCCTAGAATATAGTCAGAATTCTTTCCAGCATTAAAGGCTGTGTTAAGAATTTGGGGAATACCAATTCTTGCCGGCAGAATTCAAAAAAGACTCTTAAGTGTCTGCTTATTTCTATATCTCTCAGTAACTTCTAAGAACTTTACAGGCATTTACTTTACAGAAAGCAAGAGAGAAATAAAGTCTTGAGACCCCTATCTGAATAATGTTTCCCAGACTGTGGCCTTGCCATTTCTTTGCTCACTCTCTCATTGGTTCAGGAATTCCTTTTGCTATGGATTACACAATTAGGATAGTATGAGTTCTGAGTTACAATGGAGCCAAAGAATCAAATAAATAAATTTCAAACCTTATTCATTAAACTCAACAAACATGTACTAATTGCAACTGGTAATTCTCTACCTGGAATGCCTTATCTTGTCTCATACTTCTCTGCAAGTGCCAGCTCAAGTGTCTCCCTGTAAAGCCTTTTCTAAGTCTCCCAGGAAGAGGTGGGTTGTTCCCCCATTCTTCCATTACCCTCTGAACCCTAGTCCATCATGACACTTACCAGGCTACACTGTAACTGTTTGATTACATGCATACCACACTTCACTGGATCATAAACACTGGCAGGCAGAAGCTATTCATCCAGCTACATCCAGGGCCCAGCACTGTGTCTGGCACATAAAAGGAAGGTACTAAACTACTACCTCTGGAATGAATAGACTAAAGGACTGAGAAAAAAATCAAAGAATTTAAGAATTCTTTGGGAAATTCTGGGGAAAAAACCTTAAAAATCATTTTAGTCTTCCTCATTTTATAGAAAGTCAAGACCTACAGAGGTTAAAAATGATCTGCCCTATGTGACACAGTGAGAGCCAGATCCAGTAATCAATGCTGGTTCCCATGTGTTCATATAAAGCAAATGAAGATACGGGCCTCCCTACACCTAAATGCAAGACATGGTTGTTCCTTCCTCCCCTTTTCGAGCCCTGGTGACCGAGAGGAACTTCGGTTATTTCTGACTATGCTTTTCCCATCAACTTATTCTCCTCAGTAATAGGTGAAGATCAGGATAGCCACAGGCCTTAACAATCAAATTTGAAAAATATAGTTGAATTAAAAAAAAAGACTACAAAATTCTCGTAAGACCAATCTAAGAAAAGAATATGAACAATTTCTAAGACTAGAATAGATTATTCTCCTTTCAACTACAGAGGGTATTTTATTCAGCCTCAATTTCTATAAGTGTCTATATACCTCCAAGTCTACAAAAGACTATATTAGTATCTGAACAGAAGCTATATTTACAATGTGGTTAAATATCTGAGAACAGAGGCCTCAATATATATCCTTTGTTATGAACATGTATAATCTGTATAGCTATTCTTATGAGATGGAGAATGTAGGAGATGTATAGTAAGACTGTTCTATTTCTGTTTGCAAGGAAGGGCTAGGAAAAAAATGCAGAATAGAATGAATCAATGTAATAAATTTTACATTTGATACTGTTATTAAATATAATATTCAACTTACTACTTTTAAGACACACTATATATATACATTGAGTTCCTGTTCTGCTCAAATTTGAATTACAAACCTATTAATGACATCTTTTATTTCCAAAATTTGAAAAAAATGCAAATCATCTCAAATTAAAAACCCATCAAGAATCATAAATTAAAAGCTGAATGGCCAAATAAACTGTAAACTATGTTTACATGGTGGCAATAGAAGAGTCTCTTCGCCTGTTAAACAGAAGTACTTGTCATCCTTTGACAGGATTAATCTTGAGTTACAGCAGGTCCTCAAGAACGTATTTCGTACATACAATGTGACAATGTATTTATTCTATACTATCCCAAAAGTGAAGATAAAGATGGCAAGTTAGCAAATTACAACTGGTCTCATACCTAATTAATCTCTCAAATGGTAGGATATATATGACTATAAATGTGTGTCAGCATTGTTTAGACTAATAAAATATCTGGAAAGGAAAATCAAATTATAAATGAGGGACTGTCAAACTTTTTCTGTAAAGGTTCAGACAGTAAATACTTCAGATTTTGCAGGTGACATGGTCTCAGATATAACTACTCAATTCCAATGCTGCACTGCAGAAGCAATCATGGAAAATGTGTGAACACACAGGCATGTTCCAACAAAACTTTTTTTAGTAAGAACAGCAGCAGGTCAAACTTGGCCTATATGCTGCAGTTATAAACTGAATGCAGCTTTAGTTCTCACCCACCTCTATACACAAGTGTACTTATCAAAGCATTTGACTTATCTGTATGGCACCAATATTCAGAAAGTGAAGTCAGGATAAAATTTATTACCACTTCTAAAAATACAAGATGAAAAATACCAAAAGACAAATTCTTAAGTTAAAACTTAAGAGAGTCATTCTTACAAATATATGATAATTCTAAAAGTTAGGTATATATAACAGCCTTAAGAAATTCTACATTGTGAGAAACAATCACGTGAGATTCGCGTTCTCTTTACCATTTTTTCTCCGGTATGGGACGAGGCACAGCATTGACACGACAAGGGAAGTTGGGCTGACCTGACAGATTTCGGCCAAGTATTGTACCAACGAGGTTTAGAGGAAGAATAACAAAAAAACAGATGCAACAAACGGCCACCTGTAAATTAAATTAAAATGTGTGTGATTACTCAGAACGATAACAATAATAAAAATAAATAAAAGGGACACTTAAAAATTTAAACACAATTGGATCACAAAAGAAAACATTTAGGTTCAATATGGGTTAAAATTATACAAAATATACACTAATAAAAATAAGAAAAGAATGTGTTTTAAAATATTGGTATCAAACTAAACATAAGTTGAAGTGTTTCTACTTCATTTTCCCTATTCTTCCATACGGTCTCTGCTATAGTCCTTTTCTCTCTTCCTTCACTTTTCAGCTGTCATTCTTATAACATATCCTTTATCTTTCCTCATTATAACCAACTTATTTACTTGGCTATACTTTATTGAGCTCCTAATATGCACAAAGAGCTTCACATACATTTCACTAGTTTACAAATGAAGAAAATGAGGCTTAGAGAGACTAAGTAACAGCCATGATATCACAGGCTAGCAGGCAGCCAGACGAAAATTTCAGTTCAGATCTGCCTGTCTCAAAGACCATGCTCATCTCTACTCTAGACTACCTTAGGTTCTTAACAACAGACGCGTAGCTCTATTTCTTACATGTGTGTCATTACTAAAATAGTATGAATATTTTTCTCTTAGTAATTCCAAGTCTAAAGTTATAAGGAAGGCCATGTCAAGATTCTGGAACCAAAGTTGTCAATTGAGAAAATACTTATTTTTGTGGCTTTTTTTCTCTATATAAATCTGGGTACAGAAGGACACAAACTCAAATGCTTTGCAAGCCAGCATTTGGTTAAGATCATTTCACTCTGAACTTCTGAAAAATGAAGTAGGATCCTATCACCTCTAAGATCTCTTTCAATTATACATTTTGGGGTTCTAATAAATAGAAAGTAAAAGTAAGAAAAAAAGTGTAATGAAAACCGAAGAAAGAAATGAAGAACAGTTAATACAAGAACCTATAAACAGCCTCATCAAGATATTATTAACTGTTTATCATGTGTTTTTTCCCTTTTTCTTATCTGACTTTTTAAATATAAGATTAAAAAAATATGAGCAGTTTGTTAAAACTGTTAGTGATTGAACTGTGAAAGCAATTTTCTACTTCTTTATGCTCAAGTTTTGGATGAGTTTACTTGAAGAATACTCTGAAATTGCAAGGGAAGCTGTTTTACAAAATGTCACAGGGAACTAAATCATCCATGAAGTCAGAATTTCTCTCAATACTGATATTCAACCAAATAAACTGGTTACTGACGAAGAGAGGACTGGACTATTATACTCCTTGATATTAGATTTGTATTCATCACAACTTTATTGCTCTCAGAAACTTAAAATGTTAAAATACTCAATTTATAAAACTTATTTATGCTAATAGAATCACGCTTGTATCTCTTCTGTATTTTGCTTCCATATTAAGATTTTATTTTAAAATTAAATTTAGCAGCTAAGAGTTAAAAAAACATTAGTCCAATGCACTGGTGAAAACTCTGGAACACAAACCAATACGGGCCCTCCCCTAGCCTGCAGGTCTCCCACTGTTCATGAACCAGTGGAGAGTGAAAACAGGCAGGGGGGAGACGAAAGACGGAGTCCAGGTCGAGGGCCTCTCACATCTACATAAGACCCAGTTACCAACAAGCACTGCCCAGCAGTACTCAAAAACCCACAGAGGTACCAACTGGCCGACTCGTCTCAGTCTCAGTCACAAACCAACAATGTGGCTATTACTCATTCTTTTGCTTCCAGACTGGCCTTTTGGGAAATCTGTAGTGTGCATAGGGCAGAAAGGGTTAGCCTGAAATTGACTATTTTAGACTTAGCCTAATGCTAAGGATATAAATTTTATTTAGTGTTATAGAGGCAGTAATTGTTCATAAGTAAGGTGAGTCTCAGGAAATAGAGTCTTGTTAGCCATTATGCTTATACATTTCTTCAATACCTGCTCAGAGTAGACAATTTTATCATCCATATCTAGCTCATACATTTTTATGACTTTATATCTATATAAAAATGATTTAGCTTCAATTTAATTGACAGTAGTATCTAGTAATCACGGCACCGCCAACTCAAGCACAAATACATATAAGAAACCTACTTTATCAGATATTTTCGACATGCTAATAAATAACTCGCATTCTGTTTCTTGGGTCATTTTAGTACTATAATAGAACAAACGCTGGATTTGAAGTTAAAAACTTATTCTAGGCTTTCATTTTCTTTGAATAAATACCCAGGAGTGGAACTGCTGGATCATATGACAGTGCTATTTTTAATTTCTTGAGGAACCTCCATACTGTTTTCCATAGTGGGTGAAGCTAGTATTATCCTGATATCAACACCAGCAATAAAGATATTATAAGAAAAATATAGACTCTCATAAATATTCTCTCATAATATAGATTAAAAAAAACCCCAACAAAATTTAACAAATAAAATCCAACAATATATAAAATGAATAACATATCAAAACAAATTGAGGATTATCAAAGGAATGAATGCAAGATTGAGTTAAGATTAAAAAATCAATGCAATTCACATTACCAGAATGCGCCCCCCCAAAAAATCATAGAACACTTCAAAAGATGCAGAAAAAGCCATTCACAATTTTAAAAACCTCAGCAAGCTAGGATTAGAAGGGAACTTTCATGAAGGGCATCTGAAAAACAAAACCACCTCTTACTTGAGGACACAAGCCTGAATACTACCCCCTAAGGTAGGGAGTAAGTCAAGGATGCATGTTCTCACTGCTTCTATCCAACACTGTATGGAAGGAGGTTCTAGCCAGTGCAATAAAGAAAAAGAAGCAAGAGGCATACACAGGTGGGGAGGGGAGAGTGGGGGTGTATGTCTGTGTGTGTGTGGGGGGGTAAAAATGGAGATAGCTGTACTTGAACAACAATGAAAAAATAATAATACAAAAAATTTTATAAATGATCATTAATATTAAAAAAGATTTGAAAGGCAGAAGAAGCAAAAGCGTTTTTATTCACAAATAACATAATTTATATAAAAAGATCTTTAGGAATCTACAAAAAATTAGAATAAGTGAGTTCAGCTAAGTTGTAGGGTGCAAAGCCAATATACAAAAATCAACTGTTTTTCTATACATTAGCAACAATCAGAATTTGAAATTTAAAAAATACCATTTACAAAAGGCATAAAAATATGAAATTCTTAAAGTTGACAAAAGATATACAAAACCTAAACACTAAAATCTATAAAACATTACAGAGAAGTTGTGTTCATTAATCAAAAGACTTTCAATATTATTAAGATGTCAATTCTTCCCAAATTAACCTATAGATTCAACACAATCCCAATTAAAATCCCAGCAGGCTTGTTGTAGAAATTAACGATTTGATTCTAAACTCTATATGGAAATGCAAAGAACCTAAAAAAAAATCCAAACAACTCTGCAAAAGAAGAACTGAGTTCAAGACTTACAACTATAAACAGGACAGTGTGGTACTGGCGAAAAAACAGAACAAATCATTCAACAAAATAGAACAGAATCCAGAAATTGATCCACACATGCGGTCAACTGATTATCAACAAAAGTGCTAAGGCAATTCAGTGAAGAAAAGGTAATTTTTTTAACAAATGGTGCTGGAACAGCTGAACAGCCATAAACAAAATAAAATCCTTGGCCCTTCACTCACACTATATACAAAATTAACCAAAAATGGATCAAAGACCTATCACCATAAAATTTCCAACAGAAAACATACAAAGAAAGCTTACTGATCTTTGGTTTAGCAAAAGATTTCTTAAATAGAACAGAAAAGTAAGAACTATAAAATAATCAATAAATCAGACCTCAAAATTAATAATTTGTTCTTCATGCCCTGGCTAATGTGGCTCAGTGGATTGAGAGCTGGACTGCGAAGTAAAGGGTCACTGGTTCGATTCCCAGTCAGGGCACATGCCTGGGTTGCCAGCCAGGTCCCCAGTGAGGGGCGTGTGAGAGACAACCACACACTGATGGTTCTCTCCCTCCCTTTCCCTGTCTCTAATAATAAAGAAATAAAATCTAAAAAAAATTCACTTAAAAAAAATAATTTTTTCTCCAAAGGACACACAAGGGAATAAAAGGACAAGCCACAAAATAGGAGAATATACTTGCAAAATATGTGTAAGACAAAGGACTTACATCTACAATATACTAAAAACTCTTATTACTCAACAAGATAATCTATTAAAATACCTGCAAAAGTTTGAACATTCAATAAATATATGGATGACAAATCAGCAAACAAAAATATGTTCAATGTGATTAGTCATAAGGGGAATGCAAATTAAAACCACAATGAGACACCACTACACATCCACCAGAATGGCTCGAATTAAAAAGACTGAAGGATATAAATAGCACCATTATCAAGTACTAGCAACATTATCAAGAGATAATGGAGCAACTAGAACTCTTATACAGTGCTAGTGCAAATGTAAAATAACAAAATCACTTTAGAAAAACATGGCAGTTTCTTGAAAAGTTAAACTATCATATGACTCAACCATTCCACTGTGCTGTTTATCCAAGAGAACTCAAACATGTGTCCACACAAAAACCTGTACATGATACTCACAGCAGGATGGTGTAATAGCTCAAAACTGGAAACACCCCAAATGTGCATTACTGAGTTATATCCACACAACAGAATACTAATGAGCAATACAAATGAACAAACTATTAATACATGCAACATCACCAATAAATCTTAAAATAATTATCTGAGTGAAAAAAGAACTTATTGTGTGTTTCTACTTATATGAAATTCTAGGTAATGCAAACTAATCTATAGTGACAGAGAGCAGATTGGTGGTTACCAGAGAATGGGGAAGGGAAGGACAGAGGAGGAAAAAAGGGATGATTCACTTCAAAGGTAAAAAATGAAACCTCTGGATTTGATAAATACCTTTTTTTATTGTGATGATGGTTTCCCAAATATACACATATCTCAAAACTCATCAAATTGCACACTTTAAATAATGTACCATATGTTAATTATACTTCAAACTTCAATACATACAAACAAAACATACAGATGGAAAAAAAAGGGGGGGGGCATCAAATGCTCTCCAAAGGCTGTCTGTCACTCTCAGAATAAAGCTAGAAGTACTTTTGGCACAAGGGAAAGAAAAAAGATTAAAAAAAAAAAAAAAAGTCCACCAGTACCATAACAAAGAAAATGTGATTTTTCTTAATTACTACTAAGTCCTGGTTTTCTCCTCTACAAAACAGGGATGATGCATTTATCACTAGCTCTGCCTACTTCTTTGGGTTTTGTAAACTACAAAGTACTATGCAAATGTATCTGCCCTTATAATTCATCTTGTTAGATCTGGCACATCACTTCAGTCAGCTAAGTCTGTTTTAGATGCTGTCTTCACCATTCCATATTGCTAGCTTCCTCCCCGGTCCCCTGTCCTTTCAACTTAATCATCAGATCATTATGCCTTTAGTCATTAACTATTACTTGAATAGGTGAAAGTCAAGAATATCTGTCACATTCTACTAAAAAATAGTATGCAACATATTATGGGTAACATCATCCCAATATTTTAATTCTGTAATTATTTATTACATGTCCATCTTGTCCAACAAGATTAATTATCTATAACTCTTCGTTCTTCCAGCCTACGAAAGCCTACGAAAAAGGAGAAATTAAGTTGTCCTAGCATTTTTACTTCACCAAATCTGTAATGCCCATGTATAATGCACACATTTTTTTGCCTAAATTTTTTAGAGAAAAATAAGGATGTACATTATATATGGGTAGTACCTGAAATAATCTGTATCCATTCCTGTGTTTTGTAATTATTTGTTACATAAAATTTCTCATATCATATTAAAAAATAAATGCTAAAATTCCTTTATAATACAAAAATCAAGTATCTAAATATATGTGAATAAGAAATTAAGTTAAAAAATTAAAACAGCCCTGGCTGGTGTGGCTGAGTGGATTGAGTGCTGGCCTGCAAACCGAAAGGTTGCCGGTTCGATTTCTGGTCAGGGCACACGCCTGGGTTGTGGGCCAGGTCCCCAGCTGGGGGTGTCTGAGAGGCAATGGATCAATATATCTTGCACACTGATGTTTCTCTCCCTCTCTTTCTCCCTCCCTTCCTCTCTCTCTAAAAGTATTTTTAAAAAATTAAAACAAAAGATTTTCCCCCCTGAAAATTTGGGCCAAAAATGTGGCTGCGCTTTATACACAGCAAAATACAGTAATTTTCAAAAACATTCCTCACCAAAAGTTATTAAAGACTTAGTAAAAGTGTATATGCAGATGCCTATAGAAAACCTGGCCTGGACTATAAAACAACCAAAATCATATGGAATGTCTGTGAACTATTCAGTAACTCCCATACAATAGAAAGAAAACCCAAACAAGATTAAGATTCAGAAAGAGATATGGGCTCCAGCTGCAGTTCTGCCATTAACTATCTCGATGACCCTGAGCAAGTTCTTTAGCCTGTCTGAGTAGCAGTAACCACCCTGCAACCGGTATACGTGTGGGGACATGTGTGCATGTGTGCACAAGTCTACATTAAGGCTACAGTCTACTCCATACCTAAAATTCTGTTTCTTGTAAAAAGGTTAACAACAGAAAGAATTTGGAGACTGTGGGTTAAATCTGTAAAGCACCAGTACATCTGTGTTTTAGTTTTAATATATTTAAATAACTCAAAAAATTTCAGTCTGCGACTACAGATATGTGAAAAGATGTTAATATCTACAGCAACATATATTACTGATATCAATACATAAATGATTAATGAGATTCTAAAAATAATACAGTTTCTGGGGAAAAAAACAAAGTGCTGTGGAGAAACTTCACTTCCTACCACTGCACTCACCTATTCCTTTAAAACATCCAAGTTTCTTGCTATGTCATTATTCTTTCTCTAAAATATATTCATCAAGTTTTTTCATCTCTTTAAAAAATTACAGTGTTCTCTTCTGTCATACTCACAAGACAGACTTTTTTCACTTTATTGGCTCACAGAATCAAGAAAAAAAAGGTGCAAATGTAGAGTTGTGAAGGCTAACAAGAACTTTCTGCTTCACCTAACTTTCTAGTACTGGGTAAGCACTGGCTGCAACTATCAAAACTCAGGAAGAAGTATGCCCTGGCTGGTGTGGCTCAGCAGACTGAGTGCTGGCTTGCAAACCAGAGGGTTGCCTGTTTGACTCCCAATTAAGGGCACGTGCCTGGGTCGAGGGCCAGGTCCCCAATTGGGGGTGTGCGAGAGGCAACCACACACTGCTGTTTCTTTCCCTCTCTTTCTCCCTCCTTTCACCTCTCTCTAAAATAAAATCTTAAAAAAAAAAAAAATCAACTCAATAAGAAGCAGTTGGGAGACAGCAGGCCTCGTATTAAAATACTTATACTTTTTCAGTTTAAAAGTATGACTCAAGCAACGTACCATTGTACCAAAAGGAATGGCTCTTGAAGCATGGTAATAAATGGCTATAAAATTGATGAAGAAGGCAGTGCCACACACCATAGCTGGGATAAGGAATGCCCCAATGAACATCTGCTTTATCCATCTCCTTCCTGGAAAAGAAGGAAAACAGTGAAAATCAGAGAAATAGACAGACAGGCATATATTAATATTTAAAAGCTGATTATTTAGTTCCAAATTATTTATCTAAAATTTTAATGTAAAAAACTTGAAATCTGACCTCCTAATAACTATTACAAAACGATAGCTAGTTAAGACCAGTCTAGCTGGTAAAGCATGTCTAATGGAAACACAGGTTCTGAAGTGGGTGTACTGAGTAAAATATTCTAATGGTTTGTCCCCATTCTGCCACTGAACTGCTGTGAACTTGGGTAAGCCTCTCAATCTTTCTGGACTACAAGATGCTTGGAGTTCTGAAGCTTCTTGGAGGTGCCCATGGAGCCACTGGAGAAGGAAGAGTCCACATCCCCAAGCACAGCTTCAACCAGAACAAGTCCATTTTCAATAGTTTTACACATTGGGGTTTCACGGAAGCTTCACTGGAAGAGAGGTTTCACCACTTAAAAAAAAGTTTAAAACACCCTGGGTGAAATGGTCCCTAAATTTACTGTTTGTTCTCTGATTATGATTATAAATAAATGTTTAAATTTATTTCTGTGTCTTAAAAGGAAAAGGTAATGGCATATGCTTCCTGAGCTCTCTCAGCAATAAGAACTATAGATTTATAAAGTTTTATTATTTCTTTACACCTCTTTGGATTGCTAAAATTCTATGTGGTGAGAACCTATTATTTAAATAATAAAGGGAAGGCATTTTTAAACTATGTAATCGAAAAGTTTAAGTCACGTTCAGTGACTAACAAAGCACCAAGGAGCTCATTCCAACACAGCAGAGTGCACAAGCAAGTGCACTGCTGCGGAAGCACCTTCACAGCGCTCAGGAACGCACTATGAGGACTGAACATGGGATCACTGCCCAGTTCAGCCCCGCAACCACACACAATAGTGGCCCAAACACACAATGCTACAGGAAAAACAAGTGATAACCTAACTTTTTTTTAAATATAGAAAGCTGTTTTTAAATATCTGTCTCATGGAGTTACTGTTCCAAATCTTGACATTTCTCCAGAAAAACTCCTTGATTCTGATCTCTCTCCTTTATTTAGTTTCTTTCTCAGGTAAGTTTCAAGAACCCCTCCTTTCCAAACTAATATCCAGAATTTGAATACCACCAAAAGGGTAGCAACTGATTAATGTTATGTATTATTTCTCCTATTTAATTCCAAGTCTTTCCTAGCATTCTCTTTCCTATACTATTATTTTCTCAGATTCAAGCAAGTATTAGTAATTTCCATATTCACCTCTATCTCTTTCCCTCCAAAGGTCACGAAGAATCCCACCTACATTCCACTGGGTATAATTGGTGGCCCAGGAATCTGCACTGCAGTACTTCCTACCACTCCCCACCGAGACTCTGCTCAAATTCCAGGCTACCTGGGCTTCAACCTTGGTCTAGAGCATTACCCAGTGACTAAGGACAGTGTGAAGACCCTGGGCCTTGTTGTAGTTCAAATCCTGAGATAACTCTGAAAATTCTTGCTTCTCTGGGCTGACCTCTAAATTAACCTGGTTTTTAGGGATAGTTCAGATCAAATATCAGGACATGATCAGACCTCCTCAGGGCACTGTCAGTCAGACAAGAACCTTTAGATTATTCTTTGTAAGATATGATTCCCCTGGGGCTTTAGTCTGAACTCTGTCAGCTTTTAAATATAAGTATAGCCAAGTTTGGCTGTGTGTTCTTAATTTACAATCAGATTAAAAGAAAATTTTTGTCCAAGTAGAAATAAATCTCCTGTTTTAAATAAACCTGTTTCTGCTGTGGAGACTTTTCTGGGGCTCATAAACTGTAAACTTCTCAGCCTAGCTAGTTTCCATGTCAAATTCAAAGTAGAAGCTGCCTTAGGCATCCTTATTTCCTTAGGATGGTAGTCCTGTAGGATAAGTCTCTCGTTTCTCCCGACCTGAAATGTAGAATATAGAGACTGAACACCTCACTAAAATACTCAGGAATTCATAATGATACTGCCTCAGGCAAGTCAAAGCATTACCTATACTGAAGGTACAGACCACATTAAGTCTAGAAGGAGCAATAAAAAGAAAGTAGTAAACCAGGATACCCCGGAGGAATTTTTAATGATCCTGTGCTCTGAGCTTCTATAACCTGTAAGTCTGGTGTACTAAAACAAGACAGGATCCCCTAGTGCTGACATTGCTTAGGATAGGCTGGGAAAATCACATTAGGAATGTGAATTTAAGGTCTTACAACAACCCTTCATTCATAACCTGAAATTGCAAATCTACTACTACTTTCAGCACTTTACTGACCCCAGACAATTACAAGGAGAACAACTTAAGAATAACTTCAATGCCATCTATCACAGAAAGAAATAGCAAGAAACAAGTACCCTGGTATCATCCATGTACCCTTCATCATTCTAGGTCCCATTAGTAGAAAAGCAAGGGAGCATTTAAGATGAAGCGCTCTTAGCAAGAGTTTGTGACACAGAATAAAAGAAATCTTTCTGCAGAGTCCTTTGATAAATATTTAAGAGTCAACAGAAATAAAGAGCTCTCCTTCCTATTCTCCTTCCACTGTTCAGAAACTTTATACATAAACCATAAACATGCCTTTATATTCAACTCTAAAGCTATACACTCTATGAGGTGGTCTCCCATGGAGCACATGGGGGGAGATAGGTACCTCAGAGCAAAATAATATCAATGACTTAAATATATTCTCCTACATGTTCCTCAGGCCTAAATGCACAGTGGACAATAATCTATCAATTGTTCACAATTTTAGGAAATAAAATGCAGGGGTTCTATAAAAGCAAGATAAAACATAATAGGTTTTGTGGAGATTATGTGAAATGAGATGGCAAAGGATTTTCCAATGCCTGTACTACCCACTTTAAATTCCAAATACCTCACCACAAAACATTAGCAATATAATTAAAAATACACAGTGATTAACTTGTAAGTTACCTCCTTGTCTAGCATACAGACTTCCTCCAAAGTAACCATTCACTGGAGACGTAGCAGCATAGACAAATATGGCCGTACTGAGCATTGATCCCCTCCTGAAAAAGGCAAAAAGACGTGTAAGATAAATTAAAACCAACAACTTAAAGAACATATCATATAGTCTATCATATTAACATTAGCTTAACTTCGAAGATAAATTTAACAGGAACACACACACACAAAATATTCTTTTAAAGACAAGTTACAAGAGCATTGCCCTAATGTGTGCACTGGGAGGATATACAATTTTCATACACTAACCACCTTCTGGGCAATAATTATTACTCCTCTGCCCAAACACCTATACTTAATTTCTTAAAAGTGGATGTATAATAGTTGCATCGCAACATTTAATTTCCATCAATACACAACTAAATATAAATGCGGTAGTAAATAATGTGTCATTCCCATCTTTAAAAGATCATGGGTCTCGGAGTCAGTTTAAAATCCAAGTTCATTTTTTCAAGAACCCAGTTAAACAATGCAAGTGTTCACTTATTCCTTCCAGACTATCATTAACAATTTCAACCCATTTTCTATTTATAACTGGGACTGTGAGGCTGACATAGACTTAACAATGCTGAAAACTGAAAGGCTGCTTTAGTCTAAGACCAGTCCAATACCAGCCAGAAGTCTTGCTATTAGCAGAGAGGGTTCAGAAAGGCTGCTCATGTGACTGAGAGACCAAAATGACCACCAGGAATTCAAGTTTGCAGTCCCCAGAGACATTTCCACTAAATGGAAGTATATCAGTCACAGCTTTAAAAACTCAGACATACTCTCAACCTCTTCATTCATAAACATTCTATGGACATTTCCTACCCAAAACAGACCATTTTCATCTACACTGAAACATCCACTAAGGTAGATAGGACAATGCCCTCCTTGTTCATGTCTCCAAGGCTAGAAGGAGAAACACCTGAGGAGGTGCTTTACCTCCACTTGCTACTTCCCCACACCACAGAAACTTTCCGAACAGTGGCAGTGGTGGAATTCTACCGACTTCCCCACACCTTCTCACACACTATGCCTTCGCAAGAGTTAGTATCACACTAATCGGCCTCACACTGATGCTGAACCTCTACCTAACTAAATATTTTTTTCTTCTCTGATTGCTATGGTCATCACTGAGACCAAGTAATTTTCTTTTACATAATCTACTTTTAATCCTTTAGAATCAATCCTATATTTTATATGCAAGTTTTTCATGTTCTCACCACTCTGTATTCTTATCACTGGATCTCTATTTTAATTTCCAAAGCATAGCAAATTAAGAGACAAATTCTAGAGTAAGAATACCTAGAGTCAAACACCCCATACAAAGAGCTGTGTAACCTCAGTCAAATTATTAACCTTTACAATATTTACTCTTCTCATCTGCAGAATAAAGACAATAGTCTCTTCACAGGGCTCATATGAAGATTAAAGGAGTTTACGTGCATAAAGCACTTGACATGGGGTCTCAATAATGTTAGTTATTTGACAGCATAATAATACTCACAGCTTTAGTACTTATCATGTAAGTAACTGAGTACGTTCATATCAAATAAGCACAACATAGAACACCCATCAATACTAATAACAGGCTAAAATACCAATGCATGCTTTTTCTGCTAATACCATCTACACAGAGGCAGTTTCTTATTTCCCTATAAGCAGAAGAGCTGCCATATTAAAAAATGAATTGCCAAAATGTAACACTAACATCTGAGAAGAAACAAAGCAAAAACTTGGTTTCTGGGGAAGGTTACCCACTAGTAGGTCCTAAAATTGTGACTGTGCAGTCAGTGTCAATTCAGCAGCGACGAATTTAACCCAGTGTTTAATGTAAAGTGTGACTTCTTGGTAGATTTGAAATGCGTTCCTTGTATTTGGGATTTAGTTAATCTGAAATATTATATTCTAAAATATGAACTAACTAGAACACTGAAGTTTAGGTTTTGGTCAATTAGCTTAAAATGCTTATATGGTAAATAAACTGCAAAGGTTACATTAAAGAAATACAAGAGCAACTACTACAGGGAAATAGCTTTGTTGATTAATACATGTTTACTTTAGTTCAATAAGCATTGATTGAGTACTTTCCACATGCCAAGTTTTTCAAGCAGGTACTTTGAGAATTCAAAGATAAGTTAAAACCTAGTCACTGCTCTCAGAGAACTTACCGTCTAGTGGGGAAAAAACGGCTATTTAGTTAAATAATTAACATAGAACCATAAAGAGCCATTCTGTGGACAATAATTTATTGTTTGTCTAGCAAATGCCAGGCATACGTAAGAAAGAACGCAGTATGAACTGAAATAGAGGAGTAAAGTAGAACTGGAGGCGAGTGTCGTTCTGACTGAGGACTTCACGGGGCATCATCCGAAGAGCCTGCATGATGACCTCTGCCGCTCGGGCTCAGAGTGCGCCTGCCCCGCTGGGGCCCTGGTGCTCTGAGCACAGCGTTACGTAACAACTCTACAGAGACCTGAGATGATGGTAAATGTACTTTTTTTTATAATCCAAAAACCTCGAATCAGAGTTTCCTGCAGTTGGTTTTGTTTACAAAGAAAAATGTACCATAAACCATGTAAAGATAGGATAAGAAATTATCCACTTATTTTTCTAACCTCATATGCCTTCTCCATCATTCTTTTAACTATTACTTATACTACTTTCTTCTGTTCTATAGTCTCCCAGTTTGGGAGGTAAAAATGAAGAACTTAGTTAACTGTGAAAGCCTTGTGCTTCTAATGAAGTCCTAATTGGATCTTTGGCTTTCAAAAAAAGTGCCTATTCACTTTGTCAAAGAGTTCTGAACTATAAGAAACTCTGCTCATACCACTAAGGGACGTAACCTTTATAACCGAACAAAATGTTCACTAAGGCTACTAAGTTTTAGCATGTGACAAAATACACTTATACCTGAGGATTACTGTTCATTATTTAATTTGTCTGCCATAATGACATTTATGCTATTTAAATTCTAACTATTAAAATAAGCAAATATTTAATTATGATTGACTTAAAAGGTTCAAATGATTTAAACTATTCAAAAACAACAAAACTGTAATAAAGTACCAAGCACTTACTCTGTATATAAGTCTTCTATCATTGCAACAACAATAACAATGAGAGACACAGCAAATATCTGACATCCAGAACCAATGAGAGAGGAAAATATCAGTGGGTGACTTGATGGTCTGAACACATCTCCGTGCACCTGCTTCCATCCATACTCATCTCCTAGGTCTCTATCCTATATACATAAATACGTAACGAGAAGAGAAAATCATTAAAAAAAAAATTGAAGTACAGAAAATAGTGGATTATAATTTTACACTTCCTCTCTCCAAACATAGCTATTTTAAAGGGTTCAAAATGCCAAGAAAAGAAATTTCAAATTTAAAATAATCACTGCCTTAGTAATTTTTACCAAGGCCCAGGAAGTTGGTTCCCCATTGTGCTCAGAAAATCTCTCAAGAATGAAAAAAAAAGAAATGGTTTACAAACAAAAAGAAATGGTCAAATTGGAGAATAGTGCACTGATACTTTGAAGATACTTTCAGACACTATTCTTGCCATTTGACTACATCATGACTGTGGCTCCTACAGCACCAGGGCCAGGTGGAGAAGAAATGAGTGTCAACAACAGGACCAGATGCCCTGATAATACAGAAATGTCCTTTAGAGCCTGGAACCTAAGAAAACATATGGGGAAAAAATCAAATGGTTAAATAATAGTATTTTCAAATAAACGGTATTTTTTAAAAAGGATTCAGTTTTTCCTTTCCTTTTTTTAAAAAAAAGGTTTTATTTATTTATATTTTAGAGCAGGGAAAGTAGGGAGAAAGAGAGGGAGAGAAATATCAACACTGGTTGCCTCTTGTGCGCCCCTCCACTGGGGACCAGGCAGCAACCCAAGCATGTGCTCTAGACTGGGAATCAAACCCACAACCCTTTGCTTTGCAGGCTGGTGCTTAATCCACTGCACCACAACAGCCAGGGCAAGTTTTTCCTTTTCAACGTGAAGTACCTAAAACAGTGTTTTTAAAGAATTATCAGTCCCCTGGTATAATGTATTTTTTGGGGTGGGGGGGGAGATCCTGGTCAGATATGTTTGAGAAGCACCAAACAGTTTATCTATCCTCTGATACTTCACAATGCATATCAGCATATTAAAATTTAAATCTGTTTAAGTGTTTCCCAGCTTATTTAGTGATGGAGCACATGAACATGGAATAACCATTAACATTCTAAAGAGTACTTTCTCCCACAACATTGTTCTACAATTTTTTTTTTAAAAACTTAAAAAACAAGCTCCCATCCCAAACTATTAAACTAAACCCTTCTACCCATTTCCTGAATTTTATGCAATATTTAACAATATTAGAAAGATACCAACACAGGTATACAACCTCCTAGCTGAAATTTTGAAATCAAAAGCTCTAAAAACTGAAAGTCTGTTTCGTAAGTTTGACATATTCATTTTGTGGCAAACCTTGGACTGAACTAACAACAGCTTATTTATCTGTTTAATCCCACTTGTGGTAAACATTCATATGTCTTCCTGAAAAAAATTATTAAGATTTGATTCGAGACCCTCCGACAGTTTTATACCTTTATAAAACCTGAAAATTCTAATTTCTGAAACTCATCTGATCTCAAGGCTGTGGACCTATTATTCCAACATTCAAAATAATACTGACTTAAATTGTTTTTATAAATAATATATAAATGTTTACTCACCATGTCATCCATTTCTTCTTCTTTACTGTACCGGGCATAATCTTTTCTTAAAGTTCTCATTAAAATCATTGAAACTAAGCCCACCAAAAAGATAACCATCATGAAGGAGTTGAAAATTGAGAACCAATGAATCTAAAATAACAGAAAATAAATTATTACCTACATAAAATATCAGTCACAAAATTCACAGGTTCTATGATAACCATAGGATGTTAATGCAAAAAAAAACCCTTTAAAATTGTGCCATAAAAATCCAAGCTTCAGACACACTGGGGATGAGTATTCACTATACAAAGTGATAGGCTTTCTTTACAGTAAGCTTCAGGTGCCTAAAAAACATGCTGTTTTATAGACATTACAGGGGAAGGACATGGTGCTTTAAAGTCTTTAAAGTCAAAAAGGCCTCGGTACCACAGGCTCTGCCAATTTCTAGCTATGTAACCCCAATTTTCCTACATTAAAAAATAAAGGAAAGAATGGTATGTTGTGGTATGTATGGTTTAATAACATACATAAAACATACAGCACCAGGCTTGGCACAGAGCAGTAAATAATTAAGTGTTAGCTTCCTTCCCTCTAACTGAGCAACAACTTGAAGATCTCCTTAGACTAAACCATCACAGTTGGCTGCCACGGCCTAGGCCACCTTCTGGAATGATCTGCTTCACTTCCAGTTCGTCCTCCTCCACTCTGTACCATCACTGTTCACTCTTTTCCAAACTGGCCATCCATGTGCAGAGAACGCTGAGGCACCCCACAGTTTCGTAATGCTCCCAATGCTCCTGACTTTGATTTCACCCACACATGTCACAAAATTATGTCCAGATTCTGGTTCATATAACCACAAGGTACTACTGTATCTGTGTGTATCTCAGAACCGAGTGCATCTGGCTTCAACTAAGTCTGCAGCACTGTCCAGTAATTCCTTTGTATTTTAATTCCCCAAAGTCCCTCAGGAATAGATCCAAACTTAATCTTCTTTCTTTAAGGCACCATGTTCACTTATTTTTCTATATTTATCTTATCTCCTAGAAGTTGTTTTTCCTCTTAAATCAATCCTCCTAGTAGCCTCTAATCTCTTCCACTCCTCAAGGTGTCTTCCCCTCGTTTTACACCCCTGAACTTACACACTTCTCCAGCATCAGCAACCTCCACAGGTCCCTGCCTAAACAGTACCTACTCCCTGGGGCTGTTATATGGTTTAAGCAAGATAATGAATCTAAAGCATATAGCATATGGCCTGACATATAATAAAACACTAAAAAAAATGAAAACTTACTAGTTTTTAAAGTGTTTGCTTGATCTTTTGTCCACTCACTCTTTCAATCTTCTTAACTCCTTCCTTTCAATGCCAACATTTTTCAAATGAGGAGACTATAGGTTCTACTTCCCTCACTTATTCCTAAACACAGTATCATCTCACCCTGCCTCCCAAAGGCCTGCAATGAACTTCTAAATGGATTCAGAAGTCAATTAGCTGCCCTCATTCTCCTCTTTCCCTGTCATGTTTGACCTTTGCTGACACTCTGCCACCCGAATCACTGACTGCTGCTTCTCCTCATTCATCCTCGCTGCCTGCTCCTCCCACCCTTTGTGAACTTTTCCAAAAGCTCAGTCTTGGTACTCTGCAGAGACTTCCCCTGGCTCTCAGAACTTTTAACTAGCATTCCAATGATGACAGTAACACCCTCTTCCACCTACCCCCACCCTGGCCCAAATCTCTGTCCCTCTCTCTCATTCATGGGTCAGACTTTTGCTAACCATGGTCACTGCCACCTGAACGTCTTTCTGGAATTTCAGACTGCCCTAAAGTAAACTACTACTCTTTGGCCTCACATATACCAACTCGCTTCTGATTTCTAAGTTCTCTTAATGGTTCTAAGTTTTGGCTTTGAAAATTTGAAATTACCTCTGGTTCCTTCTACTCCTTAATCCTACCTTGGTAATAATTACTAGGCTTTTATTTTCCCTTGATGTCTCTTATATTATCCCTTCCTCTCCATTCTCTTGCCATCACCTCACACCCTGGTAATTCTAATAGCTTCCTATTTGGCCTTCTTTATTTCTGGTCTTTCCCCTTCCTTCAGTCTGTCCTGTAAAATGTTACCAGTGAATCTTTCTGAAGCATCATGCTCATATGTCACTACTCTAAAACCTAGTGACATTCCGTTTTCTCACACAACAAATCTAAACTGTTTTCCCTAATATTCTGTACACTTTGTGATACGACCACCTCACTTTATCTAGCCAGCCTTTCTTTCCATTGTACCCTACATTCCATTCCGGCTGATGCTTCTTCAGTGACCCACAAGCACAGCATCCCCACTTCCACCTGTGTGTCCTTCTCATGATTCCTTCTCACATGGGACCTACTTCTTTATGCCTTTGCCAATTCTATCGACTGTTAAAAACCCAACTCAAAAACCCTCTCTTTCATGAAACCTCTCACTGACAAATTCCAGTTATTCACAGGTACAATCCTGCTCTGCCCTTCTGTTAAGTACATACATAGAATGTTTAACATGAAGGATGTCCTGTACAATTAGGAGAGATTCTAACTTGGGCTAACATGCCGAGTTGTGCACTAGGGGAAAGGACAGTCCTGGCTGTTACCCACTCTGAGGATTCAGACAAGTGACAGAAGCTATGGCTCTCCCTGAAAAACAGGAGACAGCTGCCTCTGCCTCTTCATAAGACCATTTCTTTCTTCAGTCAACAATTTACTGAATACTTACTGATATTATAAAGAAAATAATAAATGCGTATTTTGAAAATTTTGCAAACAAGTTATATAAATTTATCATTAAAGTATCATTCAAAATTCAAAATCATTCAAAAGCAGTCTATAAGTGCAGGTTTTCCCCAAGATTTCATTTTGTTCCCACCGTGGGAAATCAATGACCCAAAAAGAGGACAAGGGAGAAAAAATTATTTATGACTCATTTCTGCTTTCAGTTAATTTATCAAATTTTTTAAGAGAAAAAACGTTTCACATAGGTACTATTTAGTAATAAGGAAGATTTCCTTATTATATTAAAATGTTTAACAAACTCTCTACTCTTTTCTAATTGAAGATATGAACTTTAAACCAATACCTACTATAATGTACTATTAATAACCTGACATTTTATAATGTCCCTTTATTCAAAAATTTATAAACTGTGTGATTTTTAAATTATACCAAGGAAAATATTTCTTTTTTTAAAAGATGCTAACTCTTTTTTCTTTTTTAAGGATTTTATTTATTTTTAGAGAGAGGGGAAGGGAGAGAGAGAGGGAGAGAAACATCAGTGTGTGAGATATACCTTGCCTCTTGCAAGCCCCAACTGGGGACCTGACCTGCAACCCAGGCACATGCCCTGACTGGGAATCAAACCAGCCACCCTTCAGTTCACAAGCCACTACCTAATCCACTGAGCCATGCCAGCCAGGGCCAAGGAAAATATTTCTTAAAAATAGTAAATCAGATGTCACCCTGGCTGGTATAGCTCAGTGGATTGAGCACGGCTGCGAACCAAAGGGTTGCTAGTTCGATTCCCAGTCAGGGCACATGGCTGGGTTGTAGGTCAGGTCCCCAGTGGGGGCCGCGTGAGAAGAAACCACACACTGATGCTTCTTTCCTTCTCTTTCTCCCTCCCTTCTCCTCTTTCTAAAAATAAATAAATAAAATCAATAAAATCTTAAAAAAAAAAAAGAGGAAGAAATCAGATGTCACAAAGGGGTTACTAGCCCCACAAACTACTGACTCCAGGACCCGCCCCCCCCCCCCCCAGTGTTACTAATCTTAATGCAGCACCCCAGGTTTGTCATGGATTTTAGAATACTGGAGATAAATAGCAAACTACAGCACTTGTGCTACCTCTTAGTGAGCATCTACTGTATGTCAAATGCTGAACTACGTATTCTATACACACTATCAAATGGATTTTCACAGCAGCTCTACAAAGTATTATAATCTTTGCTTCACTACTAAGGAGACAGAAGCTAAAGAACTGAGTAATTTGACCAAAGTTACAGTAAGTGGCAGAGACACACTGTATTCAGCTAGAGCTCCTAAACCTGTACTTGTAGTCACTGCATTAGAACTAATCCCTGAATTTGTGCAATAGATCCTACCCAATCCTGCTACTTAAGGAAAATCTGTAGTAATTCTCCTCCTGTTCTCCTTCATTGTCCATTTTCGACTGTCTACTGAACCCCATGCAACATACAAACAAGTTTTTCTTACCTCTCAAAAAACACAATCTCCTGATTCCATCTTTTCCACTTGCTACTGCACCATTCCTTTGCCCCTTAGCAGCCAAGCTTGCTATCTCCAATTCCTCTCCTCCCATTCCCTCTCCCATCGGCTCTGTTCAGATTCTGCCCCACTACCGCACCAAAAGCACTTTGTCAAGTTCACCAGTGACTCTAGAGGAATTCAGTAGTCACTTTCAGAACACATCCTACTTGACCCATCAGCAACAATTCAGAACCAATCTCTCTTTCTCTCCTTCATTACATACTTTCTTGACTTCCAGAACCATATAATCTTTCCCACCTACTTTACTGGTATCTTCTCAGAGCCCTTAGCTGGTATCTCTTTTCTCTGTTTTCCCCAAACTTTTATTATTGCTGCCCCCACAGCTCAGTCCTTGGTCCTCTTCTATTTCTACATACTCTTCCCTGGAAACTGCACCCAATCTCATAGCTTTAAATACTATTGGCATGCCAATGGCTGCAAAATTTTATCTCTAGCCCAGATCTCTCTCCTGAACTCCGGAGTGATATGTCCAAATAGCTAGTCAGTAACACTATCTGGATGTCTTATAGACACTGCAAACTAACATGTCCTAAGCTGTATCTGACCTTCCCCTCCAAAGCTCCTCTCATCACCCTTATGATACTGAGGTCATCAGTTAAATCTTTGAAATCCACAGCCCTAACACAGTGCCCTACATATGGGAGATGCTCATTAAAGTTTGTTAAACTGATTGGAGCACATACTGAACATCTTAACACACACAGTTTACCTACCCTGTGTTGGAAAAAGGATGGATCAAGATATTTGTCGAATCGATCTTCAAATTTCACATCTGACTTTTTCCATTTTACCTGAAAAAAAGTTTTCACTTGAAAATCAAGGCCAGTAAACATATTAATAATCTTCCGACAAAATTCTGAGCAAAATTTGAAAAGATTGACACACAGAATAAAAAACTAGAGAAATGGTGGAAAATTACTACAAACTTCAGAAGTTGAAACATGTATGATAAACTAACCAACTTTCCTCTCTGTAATAACAAAACTTACAACTTTACTTGGAGGGACCCTTTCAGTTTATAAGAATTATTAACTATTGCTGACTTATATACTCTATAAATGGGATAAGAACTCAATTAAACTAATAAAATAAGAATCTGTACATCATTATCTTTAGATTACAATAGTTTTATTACAATGATCAAATTTCTTCATTAGTTCAGTTGTGCAAATATTATTTGCACTGGGTACATATGTACAAAGCTTAAAAAACTTTCAAAATTGTCTATTAGCAATTGACTCATTCCAGGTACCAGGAAAAAAACACTCAGAGAAGAGCTACCTACATTGGATTTCTCTTCTTTCCACTATTTTTAATCTTAAAGGAACAGAATTAACTTGACAGTTACAAGGGACTCTGACAAGCTGTTACTCTGCAGGAGTATCTTATTCCAACTGATAAAGCAAAATATGATAAACTACACCCATCCAGTACTTTTCAATACAACAATAGTAAAGAGGAAAGAAAATAAGGAATGCTGCAATCTAAAACCATAACCATGTTCAGGGCGAGGGGTGGGATGGAGGTGGAAGAGGGTATAAGGAAGATAAAAGGTAATAGAAAGAATACAATAAAAATAAACTACTAAAAAAATATATTGCCACCTGATCGTTAACCCAGACTATTAGATCAGAAGCTACGGGGCTGGAGTCCACTAGACCCTGGTAGTTTTTAAAAGCTCCCCAAGTGAGTCTAATGTGTAGGCAGGACTGAAAACTAATGCCCATATCATAAAACTTATCAAGTGTGGTATCAGGAATAAGCATGGTCTCCTGTCTCCCACAGAGAGATCACGCTGGCACATGAGGATGGTGCCTAGGAAACAGTGTCAGTGACAGCAAACAGTGACACCCAATGGGAGTTAAGTATCAGGCCCAGCTGCTTGGGTAGGAAGTATGAGGCACCTACCTCTTTGCCTAGTGCAGGGGTGTCAAACTCATTTTCACTGGGGGCCACATTGGCCTCGAGGTTGCCTTCAAAGGGCCAAATGTAATTTCAACTCCTTAAGAGTTAAGGAGTAGTTAGTTACATTTATTCAGTTCTAAAATTACTTCAGCCCTTTGAAGGCAACCACAAGGCTGATGTGGCGCCTGGTAAAAATGAGTTTGACACCCCTGGTCTAGTGGCTCTGTCATTCTGTCTCATGCAAAACACAACCTAGTTTTTTGGCATTTCTTGCCTGACAACCAACCATTCCTGGTCCCAGAGCCCCACTAACATTCTTAAAACTAGTCGGTTGAAATGTTCACGTTTACCAATGTAACAAAAGCTCCTTTCATCAAGAAGTGACTGTGAATTCAGGAGTTATTCCAAGACAAGAAGAGGTAGAGACAGTTTCTATGGTAAATTTTAAGAGGCTTTTAAATATTGTAAACTCTTTACTTTAATCAAGAAACTCACTGGGGTAGTTGGAAAAAAAAAAAGGTAACCATGTTAACTAGCTGCCCAGTTACAGCGGTACATGGTAGCAAATGGAAGGTGCTGCAGATACATAACTTGTATATAATACTATAGACCTGAAGCAAATCTTCTCCGTGTTTTTAAGAAGCTTACTTATATACATCGAGGAAATACAGTTTTAATAATAGTACTTGTCATCCCGTTTCAAACTGTATTCTCATTTACTAAAGCTACAAAACAATTTTTGATATTAGGTCACAAACACTTCTCCCTGTATACAATTATTTTAATACTTACTGAATATGACATCTGGATTTTAGTATTGGGAACCAATTTCACCTTTCCTTCACTAGTTAGATTAACATCAACAATTCGATTTCCATTAAACCCTATTTCAAGTTTTTTGTAGGTCCAAAGATAGTAATCTTCTCCATTTTCATCTGCTTCACCAACAATACCTACAAAAGAAATAACACTTTATATAAGGTAATTTCATTTAATGTTTAAAATACATTAGAACAAAATGTCTTGAAATGTTTTTATAAAAAAGTAAAATTATTATTCTGCATGGTTAGAATGCGGCAAAAGTGCAGGCTGGACGTCTACTCTTTGTTAACTACTTGGCAAACACAAATCATGGTCACACCATGGTTTTAAAAAAAGTGATGACATAATCTATCATTAATTTGATCCTTGAAGTTCATGCTTTTTCATTAGTATGACCTTCAATGTAGTATTTATCACCTTATCTGTGTATACTCCCTAATTCAAAATTTCAGCTAAGTGCTATATCACCATGTGGCAAGGTCATCTATTGATTTAGCAGTCGTAAACTAAAATTAAAACTAAGGTCCCCAGAGGCCCACTCCAGTACTTTCTCTACTAACCTACAATTTATCATTCCTAGTAAGCTGCACATATGTGCATATTAGTACCAAAACTTAAAATGCCTCCTTTCTTTATTCTTGAAGTTCTGGATCTATCCCTGGGAAGACATAAAATGAAAGAAGACCTGAAACCATAAAAATCCTAGAAGAAAACATAGATAGTAAGCTTTTTTAAACATCACTCTTACCAGTATTTTTTTGGATATGTCTCCTCAGGCAAGGGCAACAAAAGCAAAAATAAACAAGTGGGAATATACAAAATTGAAAAGCTTATGAAGAGCAAAGGAAACTATCAACAAAACAAAAAGGCAACCTACTGACCTGGAGAAGATATGTGCAAATGATTTATCCAGTAAGGGGTTACTATCCAAAGTATATAAAGAACTCATGCATCCAGATGTATCAAAACACAAACAATCCAATTAAAAAATGGGCAGAGGACCTGAACAGACATTTTCCCAAAGACACACAGATGACCAACAGGCACGTGAAAAGATCACTAAGCATCAGAGAAATGCAAATCAAAACCACAAGATACCACCTCACACCTGTCAGAATGACTACTATCAAAAAGATAGGAAATAATAAGTATTGGTGAGGATGAAGACAAAAAGGAATTCTCATACATTGTTGGAGGGAATGTATGTAAACTGGTGCAGCCACTATAAAAAACAGCATGAAGTTTCCTCAAAAAATTAAAAACAGAACTACCACAAAACCTAGCAATTCCACTTCTGGTATTTATTCAAAGAAAACAAAAACACTAATTCAAACACACGCACTCCTATGTTCATTGCAGCATTATTTACAATGGCCAAGACATGGAAACATCTGAAGGGTCCACTGATGGATGGACGAATGGATAGAGAAGTGGTACGTATCTATAATGGAATACTATTCAGCCATATAAAACAATGGAATCTTACCACTTGCAACAATATAAATGGACTTGGAGAGTATCATGCTAGGTAAAATAAGTCAGATAGAGAAGATTTTACTTATATGAGGAATCTAACAAACAAGACAGATGAACAAGTAACACAGAAACAGACTCACTGATACACAGAACAAACTCGTAGTTACCAGAGGGACAAGGGGGGGAACATGGGCAAAATAGGAGCAGGAAATTAAGGAGTACGAACTTCGTCCAGTTATAAAATAGTAAATCATGGGAAATATACCACATAGAGAAACTGTCAATAATACTGTAATAACTCTGCATGGTGACAGAAGATAACTGGACTTATGGTGATCACTGCATGATGTATATAAATATTGAATCACTACACTGTACACCTGAAATGAATATATAATAAGTCAATTATACTTCAATAAAAAAATGAAAAAAGCGTTGAAGATAAAATGTAATGAGGCAATAGCTTAAAATAATCATTTTGATCACAACTTGCGATGCTGGAAGGGGAAGACCAAACAATATGAGGGCAACAGATGGTAGCTGAAGACCTATCTCTTATGCTCATATACTGTCAACTATTTACCCAGTGTTTCCTACCCAAGCCTGTATTCTTCCCAAAAGCCTTATATTCTAAAAGTTAATCCTTAAGGCCTTCTATGATCAGCGCATTTCGTTCAAGTATTACAGGGGGGAAAAAGGTTATTTCTTATTAAAGATTGTTTATTAACTAAACTTGTTCTCTCTAATTGGTACAAATTCAAGGAATATAGTTTTGTTTTATTTGGGGTTGTAGAGAAATAATGAAATCCTTCTAATAATTTCATCAAGGTTTATTCAGCTACCTACTCTGAAAATTCTGGGGGTGGAGAGACAATTACATGAAGTGAGAACCTATTCTCAAAGGGGTTCTCAAGCCTTGGCCAGGTGGCTCAGTGGGTCAGAGCATTGTCCTGCTATGTTGAGGTTGTGGGTTTGGTCCCCAGTCAGGGCACATACGAGAAGCAACCAATGAAAGCATAAATGAGTGAAACAACAAATCAATATTTCTCTCCCAAATAAATAAAATTTTAAAAAATTTTTAAAGCACACTTTTAAAAATGAATACAAATAGAAAGTAAAATAAAAGATTCTCAAACCTTACCCTAAGAAAAAACAAATACAATGTTTCTTTGGACAAGGATTCCTATGGTTCAGACATTCTAGAACACCCAAAAACATCTCCCTAAACATTGCAAACCCTATAATCCCAAAGCTAAAAAAGATTTAAAAAAAGAAAGCACAATTCCCACATTTTAAGGAGGCCCACAGAAATGACTGAAAGAAACCTAAGGTCCCAGACAAGAAACCCATGAGCAACTGAAAACACCAGGAGAAGGGCCTGCTCTCTCATCAAAAACAACAACAATAAAAAGGAAACCTAGGCTAATGGGTTGGTTCTCCTGAACTACAGGCTCAGAAATCACCAGCAAATGTTGAACATATCTTCTTGCTGCCCTCAGAACTGATCACAGAAATGTCTGTTAATGTAATACTAATTACAGTCATTTATATGAAATGCTTACTATTTATCCTAATTAACATGCAACACAGTAACAATGATGCATATATCTTGAGATGAACTTCCTTGTAAATTTCATCTTAGTACCACACTAAACTCTGATCTTATGTATTCAGTCTTTGCGTTTGCTGCTAATGAATAATATAGTAGTCTGCTAAGAATTTTAAGAATCAGAATATTAATTTTACATAAGAACAGGTGTCCAACCCTCCACCCACCAAAAAAAAAAAAGGCTAACATAAAAACCACTAAGAAAAATGTGATCGAACATGCTGAGTATAATAGCTGGTTGTGCTTTGCACTTTGAATAACTTAAGTCTAACACAAATAATGTTTGGATTATGCATAAGGTTGTATTAACTATGCCATAGCTCTTCTCCATTAAAAGGGATAAACAAACTAAACATAAAAAGTTAAACATAAAAACTAAAAAGCTAAAAATTTAAAAACATTTTAAACATAGAGTTCTGTAAAATAACACAGAAACTAGCAAAACAAGTCATTTAAAACCTACCATATCGAAAACCCATCTACCACAGTTTCATATGAGAGAAAACCAGAACAAAACTTCAAAGTCCTATTTCATTCCTTTAACTGCACTTGTTAATACAAGTCAAAACAAGGTATGAGAAAAATGGGGGAAGGGGGAATAGTTCGAATCGTTCAAAGCACCTTTTAATCCCTTAAATATTGAAATTTATACTACATAAAAACTGTATTTTAAGGGAGTTTCATGTAAGGTTTGGCTATGTCAAAAACCTTTCGAGTAACAAGGGACCATAAAACCGGTATTAAAATCCTTCTATGGAAAGTAATGAAAATATATTTACTGATTCAGTATAAAATCACCTTAACAGAGCTATTACATAAATCTTATTTATTATGCAAATATTCCCAAACTTGAAATACAACATACAATACTTACCCCATATTGGTAAGTCATCTATGTACATCTGGTACCAGTAGTGATTTTTGATAGCATACACAAATGCATCTCTCTTTTCTTTATCTAAGTCAATTTCACAGTAAGTGGCTGGCATTACATCATCTGCATAAAATAAGAATGGCAAATTAACACACTGGTTTGCAAAATAGTTATAGGAAAAATAACAAGAAAAAAATCAACATTTCCGAAGCTATACTTTCTATTTATAATAGTTGAATATGAGTGATAAATAGTGGGGGTTCAGTACACAGTTCTTTCTTTTAGGTGTGTATGTTTAAGACTGTTAGGAGGGACAAAGGGGGAAAAACTGGGACAACTGTAACAGCATAATCAATAAAATATTAAAAAAAGACTTTTTACAATAAAATACTTTTAATCATTTTTATTTTCAAAGATTATCTTACGAAGTGAAGAAATCATTCCTTACGTAGAGACAATTATACAAAAACATTTACAAAGCAACTTAAAAATGAATAAATTGTTTTAAAGAACAAAAATTTGAAAGCTTAAATACACAGGGAAATTTTCATTTACATATACAAAAACCTAAGAACATAATCTCACAGAGAATTAATGATTTCTAACTGTAAGAACTCTGACATAAATATTCATTTGAACATTCTTAGAAATGAAAGTCACTGGAAGCCACAAATTCTATGAGGAATCACAGTAATTCTTCATAATCAGCAAGATTAAAAGGCAAACCTCTATCTAGCAGGCAGCACTGTTTATAAATTACCCGAAAGTTCCCTGGAGATGAGTCACTTCTACTCCCCAGTGCTTTAAAATACTGCTACCATAATACTGCTCATATGGTCTTTAACATAAACCTTTCAAAAATGTGCTTATGATTGTTAGTTTCTAAACAAAACAAAATCTGAAAATACCTCAAATACCCTAGATGTTCATCAAAAAGATTGAATTGGTTTTGTACATTACTTAAGCAATTGGGAAAAAAATCAATCTTGACAACAACAAAAGAACAGTTGTTTGTTAAGTTTCCTTGTACTGTTAACATTGGTTACTCAGAACTTGAAATGCAATTTCCCACAAGAAACTCAGCTAAATAAATTTTTCTTTCTTTCTTTTTCTCTCTTATTTATTTAATATATTTTTAGAGACAGGAGAAGGGAGGAAGAAAGAGAGGGAGGAAAACCTTAATGTGCAAGAGAAACACCCATCAATCAGTTGCTTCTTGCCCACCCACAACTGGGGACCTAGCCTGCAACCCAGGCACATGCCCTGAGAGAAAGCTGAACCAGTGACCCTTCAGTTCACAGACTGCCGCTCAATCCACTGAGTCACACCAGCTAGGGTGACAGTTGTTCAATTTCTTAAATGTTGACTAAAACTTCTTACACATAAATTAATAGCCACCTATAATATTATTTCTAAAAGAAACAGCAATCTGCACTGTAACTCCAGACACCAGCAACAAGAGAACAGCTCCGCCTCAATACAGCTCAGCCCAGAGAGGGCCCGCCAAGACCACAACACAGAAGATGGCAGGAAACACTGAAGTCCCACAAAAGACAAACATAAAAATACTCTCATTCTTAAAGTGGGGAAAGAAAATTGCTTTATCTCCAACAACAATAGGTCCCACACAGATTTTCTTTCTACCCAGGCCCTCTGAGGCACCAAGGAATTTAGGACTTTCATTATGGAAAAAACTGAGGGCAAGCGGAGAAGGAAGGAAGGGTGAGGACACAGACTGCAACAGAGGGTTCCTACAGGAGCTGGGAGAACTGGCAGCCAGAGGACCCCGAATGGGATTTCCATGGACTGTGAAAGGCACAAAGGGCAGCAGGCAACAACAGCTACAGTGGGGAGGGTGCAAACCAAAGGAAGGTCCAAGTTTGAGCAGTAACAAATGCCCACAGAGGCCGTGGGAAACCTCATAGCAACCTCTCTGGAAAGCAACCGAACTCCTTGCAGTTACAAGCGACATTCACTGATAACTGTCCTTAACAACGACAATATGTAGTTTTACATATGAAGTTCTGAGACCCACAATATGACATTTACCTATAAAGCCTTTAAAAGATTCCTCCTCACAGGGTGAATTTAAGTTCAACTCTCTCTTCCTAAATTTCTACCATCCCCTCTCCCCATTCACTCTACCTAAACTCAACTGCCTCAAGTGCTCACACACCTGTGCTCTCTTGGCCTCTGGACTTTTTTGCTTATGCTGTAAACTCCACCTCAAATGTCCAATCTTAATATCTTTCCCATTCCCTACACTCTCCCCTCCACAGAGTAATCCCTGACTCCCCACCCCTCACACCTCCCCAACCCCACAGCCTGCCCCCTTCTCTGAAGTCCCAAGGCTTTCTCTCCACACCTCCCCACGGCAACTAGGCCTGCAGTACTTACCACCTCTTCTAGAATCTCTGCTCCTCAAAACCACTACCAGGTAGTGAGAGCTATGTTTACAACTGATTATATCCTTTTTGCCCCCAGCTATGCCTGTTGCAGTACCCTTCACAAAGCAGGTACTAAAACAAAAAATTTTAACAAATTTTAAGAGCATGATATTCTATTTATTTGGCAAAGGAAATCACTAAGTATACTAAGTATGCACATTATATGCACCTGTGTGTGAATGGCGTCTGTGTGTATAAGGAGAAAACGAGCAGAGCATTGCAAAAGGACAAGAAGTCTGGAAGAGTCACTCTCACTGATGTGAAGCCTAGAAATGTGGTGCAAGGAAAACCTACCATGATGCCAGGCTGTAGAAAGGGCCTTGGTTAGTCATGTTTTAATGAAATTCCTCTTGCAGGCATGCAGGCAAATACAAACACCAGAAATAATTGAAGAGGCTGGCTGCTCAAGGGAATAGCACTTCTCTCTGGGGGGAGTCACTTACAGATAAGAAGACAACGTGTCTGAATGTGCCAAATCATCATCCAGCATTCTACGTAACTGAAAACAAGCTGAAACATCTATCATCATAAATCAGTGCTTTAACATTGTAATAGGCTCTACCTTTCTCAGATGAGATACACACCTATGAACTTTGAAGAGAATGCAATTAAGATTTTACTAAAGTAAATACTTTTTATGTGGAAAAAAACAAAACCAAAGTTATAAAGTGGAAAATGTTAATACTGATTTTTCAAACAGAGAGGAAGGGTAGATTATGGAAGCTACATACCAGTAAGTCTGTCGTCAATTCCCAGCAACACTCCATACTAACAGTTGAATTGATAGTGAAAACATTGAGAAACGAATGTGACTGTTTATGAGTTCTCTAAGAACATTATCATGCCTTACTTTGTTTGCTCTCTCTTGATGTCATTACTAAATTGGAAAAATCACAAACACTCTACCTCAAATTCAGCAGTTTCTCTTGAAGTCAATATAGAGAAATTTACTAGTTATGTGATTAAAAACAAGTCATTTTAACCTCAAAGCAGAGATAACGTCTATGATATCTCTTTCCCATAGTAGTACTAAGAATTAAAAGTACCAATGTATTCAGCGTTAAGTTTCCTTGGGGCACACATTTCTTTAGAATCCAACGAAAGCACCATCTTCCTGGCCCCCATCCCAAAATTCACACAAAACTATGTGTACAATTTCAGAGGGCCCATGGACCCCTGAAGCCAGAGCTTCTGATTCAACTTTATATACCCAGAGCCTTCCATGGTGCTGAAATGCACTAAGCACTCGAAAACGGCTAAACAGATTTTTTCAAAGGGGAGAGGGGCCCTGGCCAGAGGCTCAGTTGCTTGGAGCATAGTCCTGTACACCAAAAAGGTTACGGGGTTTGATTCCTGGTCAGGGCACATACCTAGGTTGTGGGTTCGATACCCAGTTGGGACATGTACTGAAGGCGACTGATGGATGTTTCTCTCACATCGATGTTTCTGTCTGTGTGTCTCTGTCTCTCTTTCGCTCCCTCTCCCCCTAAAATAATCAGTGAGCATATCCCCAGGTGAGGATTAAAAAAAAGGGCAGGGAGGGACTAGGAAAACTGGTATATTCACAGTTAATTAACCAAACATATATAAAGAGTATTAATTAGGTAACTGACCAACCTGAATGGCAGTATAAACTGTACAATTTTGTCTAGATGGCTATTTGGCAACATGTCAAGAACTGCCTTCCAAGGCTGGCCAACAATGGCCCGTGGGCCGCGTGTGGCCCAGGATGGCTACAAATGCGGTCCAACACAAAATTGCAAATTTACTTAAAACATTATGAGGTTTTTTTGTGTGATTACATGTCACAATATATTTCATGTGTGGCCCACAGACACCAAAAGGTTGGACATTCCTGGTACCCTTTGATTCACTAATTCCACATCTAAGAATTCATCATAATAATAGATTCAAGATGCATTAAAATACTTATGTTCTAGGACAGCCAAAAGCATTGTTATTTCTAATAGAAAAAAAAAAACCAACAAGAAAAGCAAGGAAGGGCATAAGTCAGAATATCTTGTAATCAGAAAATGAGGGAATTTACAACACTCAAGCTATAGAATACTACATAAACACATTTTTAAAAGAGTAGCCCTGGCCAGTGTGACTCAGTGGACTGAGTGCCAGCCTACAAACCAAAGGGTCGCCAGTTCACTTCACAGTCAGGGCACATGCCTGGGTTGTGGACAAGGTCCCCAGTTGGGGACATACAAAAGGCAACCACACACTGATGTTTCTCTCCCTCTTTCACCCTCCCCCTCTCTCCAAAAATAAAATAAATAAAATCTTTAAAAAAAAAGAGTAATTAACAATATGAGGACAATCTTATAAGATGTTGAGAAAAGAGTAGAAACTAATTTATATAGAACTTAAATGAGTTAGTAAGGTGCTTAGATCAATATATAATCACATAATAAATACTACATAAGAGCTAAACAAATTTTTAAACTATATATATAACATAAACCCAATTTTTAAAGATTTTAAATAATGTGGATGAATATAAAGAAACAAGGATGAAAGAAATGTTAATGGTAATTATAACCAGGTGACTTTTATTTTCTTTATATTTCTCTGTAGTTTCTAAAATTTGTATACTGATCCCTACATCATTGTTAAAATAAGAAAATATATATACACATACATTCCTTTGAAAACAACAAACAAAAAAATGGCTGACCTCAATCTGGAAGAGAATAATGTTTTCCATGGTTTAAATATGAACTTATAAAAAGTCCACGCTATATAAATTTACAGTTGGTACAAAGTTTAAGGAATTGCTAATACCAAAAATTTAAAATACCTAGACTCAAGATTCAATACAATATTCAAATTATATGGTGTGGCTAAAACACTTTGGTTGAAACCAACAGGACAAAACATTGCTTTAAGTTCCCATGCTTCCAATTAAACAAGAAAGATTAACCACAAATGTCTTTTCTATCTTGAAACCCCATTAAAATGTCAATACAGGAATAAAAAGAAAAGATTTCAACAAATTTTTGAAAAATGGAAAACAAACAGAAGAGGGCAAATGACTAATAAGCAGAGGAAACCGTAACAGAAGGGAGGCAATTGGTGTCACAGAACACAAGAGGCATTCAGGACTTGGAGACACCCAGATGTCAAGAGGTAGAGGACAGATGTAGGACTGAACACATGGGGCAACTGTATGAAAGTATGTTTACAATGGACTGAATGCCTGGGTCCCCTTCTCTGCCATCACACAGCTAAATGAATAATAATAGCAGCCTGCGGCAGACCAGAGGCCCTTTCTAGAGGAAAAGTCTTTCCAGACCAGAGTGGCTCCAGAATCAGGGAGTAGAATCTAGGGACTGAAAGCAGGGTGGAGGGATTACCTAAAGTAAAAATCTTCAGGTTGGATGAAAAGGACCTGCCACCCTCCCAAGCCCTTTCCCCACCCTTTAGCAACCAGGCCTTTCCACCCAGGCAGAGAGCTAGAGGAAAATACCACACTGTGGTTAAAAGCTCAAACTCCAGTGTTGAGCTGCCTGGGTTCAAATCCTCACTCTGCCACTTTCCCCTTCTGAGAATCCTTGGATACCTTACTTCACCTCTGGGCTGCAACTTCCTCATCTGAAAAATAGGGATAAAATACCTCATATATTTATTTTGAGAATGAAAACAGTCAAGATTGAGAATCATTGAACTAGAGCCATATAAGACTCTAAGGAGCCCTTGGCATTTCTCTGTCTCTGCAGTACTCTCAACTTAACCGTTCCACTCTAGAGAAACAGAAGAAATACTTGTAAAATAATTTCATCCTTCTGTTAAGTTGGGTTATTCACAGAAAATTCAAGGGAAAGGCAATAAAAAAAAATGGGAGTAAGGAATCCTCTAGAAGTCATAATTCATTATACAGCAAGAATTCTCAAATGAGGGAGAAGGGAAGTGGGTAGCGATCTCCCTTTGTACAAATTAGTATTTCAAAAAACTCTAATAATCACAGTGAACCAATTATCATAAAAAAAGAAGTAGGCACAAACTGCCTAGGTGCTAGACAATTTATTGGGAGCTTACTATGTCTTAACAGCTAAGGATGCAACAGTGAACCCCAATGCCACTGTCCTGCCCTAGCAGAACTAACTAAACTACCCAGAAAGCTACTGCAATAACTCAAAGATACATCAAATCCTATAATCAATAAACTAATGTAACATAATTGCTTATACAAAATCAAGTTGGAACTACAGACCCATACTATGCGCTATTAGTATTCATATCAATGACCACTTTTTGAATGTAAACTATGTGTCAGGAACTTTCCTAAATGTTCTACATACATTACCTCATATAAATCTGATGGTTCTATCAAGTGGATATTATTTCCCTCATTTCACAGACGGGGAAAATGACATCAAAGAGTTCAATAATTTGCTCACAACTACACAGGCAGGCAGAGGCAGAGTTTAGATGCATTATGTCTCTCTGACTCCAAAGCATGTGTTCTTTCCACTCCACAATGGCAAGGTTCCATCAGGTACCCTCTAAAAGTAGGGTGTGAATTCAGGCCTGGTTCAAAGATTTAATTTACGTCTGCCCTTCTCTTTCTAATTATCTCTAAAGGGTCTGAATTTAACATTTTGCCTAATGATAGTATATAAGACTATTAGGAAGAAAAAAGCAAAGTTGTACATAAAATTTCAGTGAGAGGCATCCTACATTACATTTAAAATTATCACTAAGTCCCTAAAATAGTCTATATAGTGACTATAATCTTATGAAATAATACCAATCCACTTAGCTGACAAAATCTACTAGGTTAAAAAAACTGTGGGTATATATGTGTGTATGCACACTGAAGTGTTTATACATACCACATATGTGTATATAGAGAGAGTTCTTTCTAGTTTCTCAATATTTCCAAAATTTTTTCTTACTTGAAAATACTTTCAGAAGAACCTTTAAAAATCAAATACTTGAGGGATAAAGTATCAGCAATAACGTAAATATTTCTACAGTTCATACAGGGACAGAAAGTTCATGCTTCCATGACTTTATTAGTATGCTGTGATGTACCTTAGACAAATCATTTCATCTCTGGGCCTCCCCAATAGGAAATCAAATGACACAACTCTAAGGTGCAGCCTTAAATAATCAGGAAACCTTATAAAACAGTTTTCAAAGAAGGATCAACTTTATCTTTGAATGAGGCAAGCAAGGGGCTACAGTAGAAAGACAAATCTAATCAACATTTACTACTTCAGCAGGACCACTTAATTTAGCAGCTCCCTCACTGCATATCCATGCTGGAGGTACAGAGTTGACAAGACTCCAAGGAACTGCCAACTCTCAGGGAGTAACACCTGGCCAATGCTTGTTCTTTTAATCTATAAGTGCTTAGTCTGAAAGGAAAATAAATCCCACTTTGACAGCCCATGAAAACGGGTCCCATCTATCTAAATAATCTTTCCATCTCAGTCTCAAGGAACTAATGAAAGAAAGGTTAAGACGGCTGAATGAGTACTCTTCTTCAAGTAAACAAGGGTAAGACTATCAAAAAGTGATGAAATTTGTCCATCACAGCGAAGTAGGACTTGGGGTTTTTGCCTATTCTCTCTCTGTTTCCTCTTCAATAAACTAGAAATATGTGCCAAAATAGAAAAGGAGAAAGTATGTGAATAAATGCAAAATTGAGTTTCTCAAAGATCACACATTCTAGTCTATTTTCTCCATATTTGTGATCAGATATTTAAGTTACCTGATTAAATTAAAACATAAGCCTCAGGGGATGCTATAATTCATGAACTTACAAGATAAGTGACTGTGGTTTCAATTTACAACTTAATTTTATAATTAAGCCCCACGGAATACAATGGGGGAGTGCAAATATGTATACCTGTTTTCAACAATAACAATAAATATTCTAAAAACAAAAATAAAATTTAACAAAGTTAAACATCACCTTTAAATTATTTTCTTAAAATATACCTCATTTCATACCATCCTCCCCAAAGTGCTAAAAATACCAGAAGTCAGTTACTGTTCATTTCACAAATGTAGGCAATACAGTCAATTCTGGAGTACAACTTTACTGAAATTAATACAGTAAAAGAAACAGGATTAAAATTCAAAGCTCCTGATTAAAAGATCTATGCTCTATTCAAAAATCAAGACACCTAATCGAATATCCTGCAAAAATTCAATTATTCAAGCTTTTGCTCACTGGATTAAAAATGTCTGTGCTGAGAATACACTGTCTGACAAACTTCACAGAGAAAAACAAGAAGTATAAAACACACTCAAAGAACCTGACAAAACAAATACCTGCATAATAAATAAGGAGGCTCTTTTTCAATTTTAGTATGTCTTTGACTTATTTAAAACCATACTATCCTAGGCCCTGGCCAGTTGGTTAGAGCATTGTTCCACTATACCAAGGTTTAGAGTTTAATCCTCAGTCAGGACACATACAAGAAGCAACCACTGAGTGCATAAATAAGTGGAACAACGAATTGATGTTTCCCTCTCCCCCACATCTCTCAACTTAACACATTTTTAAAAAGCATACTATCCTATAAGTACTGAGAGTAAATTTATACAACACTTTTCAATACATTCTAAGCCAATGGTACAAGTTTAAAACTGAGGATTTACACAAATAGTTAAGTATCCGTACACCCCATTACAGCCCCACACCTCCAGAAATTACTCCATTATTAATCTCTGAAGGCCTTCTCCAACCACCTACATCCAATCACTAGAGGGTTTAGCAGAAAACACTTTTGAGAGAAATATTCTAGGAAAATGTAATTTTATTAACATTTATTTTATTATTTTAAAAATATTCAAAATAGATCTGTGTTGGTTACTAACATACTTTTCTAAATGCAATACACTTAAGTCATAGATTAAAACATTTCTTAGAATCTAGAGCAGTCGTACTCAACTAAGAGTGATGAGCAACACGTGAGGACTTTCTGGTTGTCACAACTGGAGAGTGCTACTGGCACCTAGCAGGCAGGAGAAGCCGGGGACTCTGGTGACATTCCACAATGCACAGGGCAGCCCTCACAAAACGAATGATCCAGCCTCAATGTCTACAGTTCCAAAAGCTGAGAAACCTTGGTCTACTATCTAACTTGTATTAGAAGGATTACGAAGGTTTACCTACCTTTGAATTTAATATCCAGCCCACTAAATTCCAATTCGACTCCTTGAAGTGCTTCTCCCAGAGTTTCATGGTAATGACTGATGCTTTTTTTTGACCCCACACAAAATGGAAGTGAAAAGTACTTATACGTCTCTTGGCGATTATGGTAGGGCCCAACAGTATTCATCCATAAAACAACTTCCTCTTTATCTTGATACTGAAACAAAAAAAAAGCAAAAAAAAAAAATTTTTAAATGTAATTCAAATTAAGGGAATATTTTTTATTTGTTCTAAGCAAAAAATGTACTGTCTCTGTTTAGGAAGCTTCAAAATAAAATACTGGAAGTTTATTTTAATCTGATGATTAATGACCATACCTTAAAAGTGAAACTTGGTGAATTTTAAATTATATCCTTTGATTGTGATCTCAGGCAGATCCACCTTTTCCAAACTTTGTTTTGCAGGTGGTATTGTCTAAACTGAGTCTACTAACTCATACGAATATGTTTATAATTATTACTTATACTTTCAAATAATGGTAAACCTATGACCAACATGATTCACCATGCCAACACAAACGAGGAAAGACGAAACAAAATCAACAGCTTATCCAAACCTTGTGTTAATCATTAGAAACTCCAAAAACCTGCTGCCAGCAAAGAGCGTTTCATCTCCTTTCCAAACTTTCCCGTGGCACTGGTCACTTTATGGAGAGGAGAGAAATGACTGAACAAGAGAAAGAGAGAACCATACTATGAAATCACCAGTCTATTCAAACCATCATTCTATCTTCCTCTTTATCAGCCTGAAAGACCATGTATGATATTTATACTTCTTTGATTAAATAACTATTCACCCATCAGTTACCATACAGAATACCATACTGAAGCGTGGTTTAGTAACTCTGGGTAGATGACCTCACCTTTCCAGGGTTCAACTGGGGGATTTGCCAAAGATTTCTAAGACTTCCCACTTAAATGTCCAATGATTCTATGAAAAGCAATTTACCAAGTAAATTAAAAATTAGTAACCCTAATTAGCAATATAAAGTCAACATAGGATATAATTTAAATCAGCTCATAGTGCACAAGTAAATCACTGAACAATTATTTACCAAGTGCCTACCATGGGTCACACAGTAACTGTGTTTGTAACTGAGGATACAGCTTTAAATAAGCAAGTTCCCTGCCCTACTGGAGCTTAGAGCCTAAAGGGAAAGACGGACATTGAACAAGCAATTGTAATCAGGTAAGGTGCTATGAAACATTTAACAGAGGAAGCTCTCCAACTAGCCCAACTACCAAATCCTTAGCTCTGATCCTCCATCTGACACTAATAAACAAACATTTTCAATCAAAACCCAACACCTCCAAAACTGAACTCATCCCACCCAAACCTACCCGCTTTTGTTTTTCTAACGGTACCACCAATCTCTCAGACATGGAGCTCAAACACCAGGTCCCTCTGCTTTCCAAAAAACACTGACTTGTCTACTCCGAAGTCCAAATCATTTGCCTCTTCCTTTTAATTTACAGTATCATCATCCTAGAACTTAGGTCTAATCCCCTCATCTTCAAAAATAATACATTTCTCATTGCTTATGTAAGACATCATCCACGTCATCAAGGAAATAACCATCTCACTTTTTGGCTACATGAGACATGTACCAACACAGCGTTAGGTGTTAAGGACATACTGTCCTTACTGTCCTAAGATCAATTAAATACTTTCCTTTCCTTCAATATCACAATCCATAGAGAAGCCAGACAGGAAATGATTAACAATGAAAAAGTAAGTGTTATAATTAAGATAATAAAGGGCTAACGTAGCAACAATAAAGGAATAATTAACTCTTTTGTGACAAAAAAAAGGTCAGGAGGAGTAACAGTATGGAAAATCATAAACTGTTTCAAGTGAATTCAGAAAAACAGCTGATGATCTTCATGTATGAAGAAATGAATCCCCATTCAGTTGACAAATATATGTATGCCACGACTCTCCCATCAATGCTTATGGTCACATAGCACCAATCAATGAAGGTAATCCTTTCTGCTAAACACAGACACAGACATTATATGGATATAGTGTCAGAATTCTCTAAACAGTACTCTAAACCAATCACTATCAACTGACTGAGTTGGTATTAGAACTGAAACCTGTGCAGTAGGCAGGACACTCTCTCCATAATACAATGTATACAGAAAGTATTTAATAAATATGATGGAAAAATGCTGAAATGTGAAGTTTCTTAACAACTTAGTAAAAGAAGTTTGAAGAATGTGCACTGGCTGACATGTGCAATGGCTGCACTAGTACCCTTTCAGAGAAGTAACAAAGGGGAGGTAACAAAATACATCCATTTAAGATTAGAATGCTGAACGAGAAGACCTATTAATAAGGACCTTGCCATTAATCCTGCTGAGTGTGCAAAAAGGTTTAAATGTAACTCATAAGAATTAGCACAACACACTTTCCCTATAAATCCTAATACTCATATTCTTTAAAAAGACAAATATTTGAATAAAGAGATGATTGCGGAAGTAGGGTGTCTAATTATGTTATTCAAACTGAAACACAGGGCTGAAATAATTTAAGGGTCGCAGTGTGTGTTTAACTACACATTCTGAGATCGCTCATTCTAAACATTCATAAAACCGATTAAGAGAGTAGAGTTGTGATGACATGATGCAAACTGTAAGAGAATATATCCCATTTTGTAGTCTAGGATTCCATCTGGAAAGAGGACTGAAAACAGTAATTTAAAATATGCATATAGTATATATACAACAGCGGACCCTAATAAAACAAGAGTTTATTAAAAATGTGTATTTATTCTTACACGTTTAAACTTCAGCCAACTTCAAAGTATTCTTCATTTCATGCAATACACCTATCAAGATGTTTTTTCCACTGCTCAAAACAGTTTTTGAAATCATAGATTTTGATGCCTTTTAGTGTTTCTGCCATTTTTTGTTTCACCTCTTCCATATCAGAAAAACATTTCCCTTTGAGGACTTTTTTCATTCAGGAAAACAACAACAAAAGAAAGTCACACGGATGCAAGAGCAGGTGATTACGGAGAGTGGGGCACAGGAAGGGGGCAGTCATGCCATTTTTTGGTCAAAAACTGCTGAATCCTCAGTGCTTATAAATCATTCATCATGAAATGGGCAAACTCTAGTCTTCAAAAAAAAAAAAAATCACTGAAGCCAAATGCAGCCTCTCACACCACCATCAGCTAGTACACTGATAAAGATGGGTTCCTAGAACACTCACCTGGGGGGGGGGGGAGCCTGTATTACAATGGGCCCGCTCTCCAGAAGATAATTCTGGTTTTTGGGGGGGTCCCTCCTCATATATGTAATATATTCACACATTTATACACATATAATAACACCATATACACGTACATACACACACAAAGGTTAGCGTAAATATTAAAGCAAAAGTGTTTCTTTTACAATGCTCCTTATGCAGACCATGATCAGATAGGAACTTAAAATGTTTACTTTTCTTTACAGTTCTTGATTGTCCCTAAGAATAAGCACTCTCAAGACAAGGTCAAAACAAGAATTCTTTTTCAAAAGAGAATATGTATCTTAAAGTATCTTGAAATTAGAAAATACCACCCTGACTGGTGAGGCTCAGTTGCTTGGACATCATCCCACAAGGCGAAAGAGCACCAGTTCGATTCTGTCAGGGAACATGCCTGGGTTGCAAGTTCAGTCCCTGGAGGCAACCAATAGGTGTTTCTCTCTCACATCAATGTTTTTTCCCTGTCTTCCCCTCTCTCTAAAAATAAATAAAATCTTAAAAAAAAATACCAAAAGGAAGACTTCACACAATTTTTTAAGGAGAAAAAACCTTTCCTTTCCCCACAACTGCTGAGGAAGCCCCTGAGCCCCACAATTCTGTGGGAAGAAAGCCACAGGTAGGAACTCTTCCCTCTATCCTGAGGAGTGTTAACCAGGAGACAGGGAGGAAAAAAGTCAAGGAAGCACAGCGGTGGGATCGGGGTCCCTAACCTAAGCACGTCTGTAATTCCTTCCAGGAAGCCTCGCAGGGAGTAGCTTAGAGAGGCCAGTTCAGGCCACCTGCATTCTTCATCTCACCGTTCTATTCATTTTCCATCTCTCAGAAGTTCCACTATTACACCCCATTTTTGAGCTGTCTACTCCAACCACAAGGGTCTCTAATGCTGTTTCTCCTTCCTTTCCTGCCCTACGTACCTTTTTTCTCATACTGTTCCCCCAAATCTATAATGCCCTCCCCTTCTCTCCACCTAGCCAACTTCTACTTATCCTTCAGAACTGTTCAAATCCTTTCTCCAATCCTCCAATCCTCAAGCCAATCCCTAATTTGCATGATCTCATCATCTTTTCTAATACTATCAGTCGATAACACTTAATAAGCACATACCATAAGCTAGACATAGTTCTAAGGCTTTTATATGAACATGTAATTCTCTCATAACTTTAAGATAGGTCCTATTATTTTCCCCATTTTACAGATGAAAATAAACCAAAGAACAGAGGTGTTAGGTAATTTGTCCAAGATCATATAACTAGAACCTAGTTTACAACTTTAGGACTACACTTTTGCTAATCCCTGCTCAGCTTCACTAACTAAAGAGCAAAACCTACATGAAGGGAATATGAACAACATACAGTTGTACAAAGCAACTAAAGACATACTAAATACTGAACAACTTTTTTTATCTGAGCCTTTAATCTGCCCTAATGAAAAAAAAATCTTCCTAAGAAGCTACTTGTGCTCTCCAAAGGACTGACTTTGTTCTCCAGGTGTCACCGAAGTTGGGCCTTATTTAAATACTGTTTATGTGCTGGGGAAAGAGAGATACTGAAGTTTCCCTACTTGAAGGAGATCATGAATTAATTTTTCTCAGAAAGAACACTTTAGGAGATGTTACTGATGTACTTATGTAAAATCTGAACAATGGTATCAGAATGTATATAGATAGGCAAAGAACTGAGGGCTCAGAATACACACCCATACACCATCATTTTCATGGGATGAGTGTTTGCTTTAAAACAGGTATCTGAGGAAGCAAAATCCCGTTCTGAAAATGTTTCAGAAATCATAATTTCAATGCTTTTTAATTATTTATTTAAAACACATACATCAGATTTCAAATACAAATCAGAAGGCTATTTTTAGATAAGTCTCGAAATAACTGCGATCGCTCTCTCTCCCCAACAGCTTTGTACCTAAATAAACTTTTAGTCTATCACAGAGTACAGCTGAAAATAGGACAATGAATTATGGCATTTCCTAAAATTAGATCTATATTAGAGCACTCACAAATTCACTTGTAGTAAACAATTTATTCTCTTTATAAAATCTTAACATAAGTTTTAAGAGTTGCCATACTCCCAACAAAGACAAAAACAAAAGGCTGCCATTTGTGAAAGTAATGCAAACAAATAGTTTCTGAAAACACTCGATGGTACAGTAAGTGTTTATGGCAGAGGCTAAGAGCAGGCTATCCTAGACACAGATCAGGTCCTTCCAACGCCACCTACCAGGAGTATAATGGGCCACAAAGAAATGTGGTTTTAGCCTAGGTAAGGCCCCCAAAGCACAACAGGAATCCTCCAGACTATGCATCTTAAATGAACAATGGTCTGGGTTTGTTCACAGTGCTTGAAGCAACAGGATTCCATGCTTCCAACATTGCATGTTCTTGTCCCTAGTAGCTCCTAATTACTTGAGTCACTCAATAAGCACTAATTAAATACCATTTCTTGTGCCAAGCACAGAGCCTCGATATGTAAGACAAAAATTTTTTAAATTGACTTTACAGCCTTGAAGAAACAGAACCCATAAAAACTCAAGACTACAGTACAAATCATAAAATGCTTTAACATTTCTGTGCCCTTGATCTTTTTTCTTTTCTTTTTCCTTTTTTGTTTTTTTAGTGCTGACATCTTTACATAGCATTACTGTGAAAATTACACAGACAAAACAAGGACAACAGAGATCAGGAAGCTCAGATTCTTTGTGTCCTTGAGCCAGTTGCTGGGCCTCTTCACACCATTAGAAAAATGAGTGTGTTGGACACAATGGTCTTGAGTCTTTCCAGTTCTAAAATTCTATGATTCTCAATTTGAAATATTTTTAATGGAGTACTCTGGAATCTTAGGAGACATGATAATCTAACTACGCATTTCCAAGTGCCCTGAGTTTCAGAAAACCAAATAAGCATAAACCACATCCTATATAGCTTTCACTCATTCTAAAGAGTCCTTTTTATGACCCTTCAATCACATATTAAGAACCTGTCTTTCATCAAAGTGTTTTTTAATTTTTATTTCAGACAATGTCCTGTAATTCACATGATTCAACTTTCAAAAAATGAAGGGAACACATCTTTATATATTCTAGATGTACGTGTACTCTGTAAGTCAACACACATTTTCTTCTCATTACTCTTATGAGACTATTAAAAGGGCTCTGGATAAATAAGCACATAAAAATACCACATAAATCTCAATGGTCATATAAGTCAAATCCCCATTCAGTATGTAAAGTAAGAGAAATAAGGGGCTTTGTGGAACTGAATAAAATAAGTATTCCTTGTTAGGACCAGCTACATAATTTGTGGAGGACAATACAAATAAAAATGCAGGACTCTGTGCTCAAAATTATCATGAATTCCAACACAGTAACAGCAGAGCATTAAACCAAGCAGTCCTTGCGTGCCTGCACATATCTTATGACTGCCCGAGTGACATGCCCATTAAGTTGGCACTACCCCTCTTTAAGGCTAACCCAAATATTTTATCAGTAACGACCCATATGGATCTAGAATTATCCAAACATTTCTTTAAGCACTTAAAAACACTATCAATACAGAGAAGTACTCAATTTAATACCAAATGTTTTACTGGCCTGTTTTTAGCATAAAGGACTGTAGAGAAGCACATCTTTTGAGAGTGTAGAAGACTATTAATTCAAATCGCCTGAGTTCAAATCCTACCCTCTACCCCTACTGCCTGTGTGGCTTTGGGCAAGTAACAACCTCTCTGGCATTGGTTTCCTCGTTAATAAAAAGGGCGTATCACCCTTTTAAATACGTGTATTAATGTATGTTTAAGGCTATTAATATGTTTAAAATATGAGTTAGTATATATAAAGTACTTAGAACAATGCCTAGCACATATTGCTTACAAAAGCCCTTTTAGTTATTATTCTAAATGGAAACTGTCTTAACAGAAAGTTAATCTAAAGGGTAAACTTAAACTTTTGAAAACTGTTCTTTATTAATAATTCAATTCCACAAGAATTTTTAAACACCTACTCAGCAACCTTCCCTTGGCAATTTTTCCTCCTCCTTTGGTATCATTCTTTCTTCAATGGCTACTTCTGCCTTCCTGATGGGAAAAAAAATTCACTTGACCATAGCCTTTTCAGCACTGTGATCTGGCTAGGATGAACCACCTCATTTCCAAAATATATTTTCAAGAAATTTGGAAGTAAAATATTAGACAAAAAAATGTGAATGACACTTAAATTTTATACTTATATCTTAATGCTATTCTTCCTATAACTTTTTTTCTTTTTTTTAAATAATTAACAGCTAACCAACTGAGAGCAGTCCAATGGAGACACGAATGAAACGTATTCCAAATTTTTTGTCTAGCAATTACCTCATACATATATTCTCTCAAAAATCTTTCATTAGCCCTCACTGGTGTGGCTCGAGTGGATTGAGTGTTGGCCTGAGAACCAAAGGGTCGCTGGTCTGATTCCCAGTCAGGGCACAAGCCTGGGGAGCAGCCAGGTCCCCAGCTGGGTGCACGGGAGAAGAAACCACACATTAATGTTTCTCTCCCTCTCTTTCTTCCTCCCTTCCCTTCTCTCTAAAAATAAATAAATAAAATCTTAAACAAACACCAAAAAACCTTTTATCAGCCTTAGCTGGTGCAGCTCAGTGGACTGAGTGCCAGACTGAGAAGCAAAGGGTCACCAGTTTGATTTCCAGTCAGGGCACATGGGCCAGGTCTCCAGTTGGGGATGCCCAAGAGGCAACCACACACTGATATTTCTCTCCCTCTTTTTCCCTCCCTTCCCCTCTCTCTAAAAATAAATAAAATCTTTGGTGGGGGGGGACCTTTTATCCAGTATTTTATATTCAAAATTAAAAATGTTCCTGGCGCCCTGGCTGGCATAGCTCAGTGGATTGAGCGCGGGCTGGGAACCAAAGTGTCCCAGGTTCGACTCCCAGCCAGGGTACATGCCTGGGTTGCAGGCCATAACCCCCAGCAACCGCACATTGATGTTTCTTTCTCTCTCTCTTTCTCTCTCTCCTTCTCTCTCTCTCTCTCTCTCTCTCTCTCCTCTCTCTCTCTCCCCCCTTCCCTCCCTAAAAATAAATAAAATCTTTAAAAAAATAGTCACAAATATTTAAAAAAAAATGGTCCTGGCAATAAAATTTCAGGAAAATTAGCATTTACATTGTAATTATGTAAATTAATCTAAGGCCATTCTATATACCTCCAATTTTTGAAATTTTAATTGTTTTCCCTATTTATAGCAGTTCATTATACACACAAGATAAAAAGCATAATACTACTTTTAAGCTTATAAGCCTATATGATGGAACTACAGTTAAGAATTCTTAGTTTTACATGGTAGCTTTCCTTAAGTGTTCAAAAATTAGAAAAATAGCTGTAGCCTTACCGCTGACTAAAAGATTGACCATTGGAAAGGAACAGTTCTTACACTTTGAAACAAGTTACCTGACAGAACAGGAAATCATTTTTTCATTTAACTGTTTAACCACTGAACAAAATCATCTTGAGGTAAAAACTCCCAAATATAGCACAAAACCATGTCATTGACATGGGATTTATCTCTTAAAATAAAATAGAGGTAAGAAGTTTCTGACTGTGATTCAAAGTAAAGTAGCCAAAAGTTTAGAGCTTTTATTAGCTAAAATGAGAGCCCAGCTAACCCTGGGAGTGGAGAAACGAAATCTGGTTATGATAAATAAAACCTAAACTAGGATGCATTGAATAAGTAAGATGATTGCTTCATTGCCTCGCTTATCAGGACAGGAGACACCGCCAAATCTTTCAGATTTAGTACATAAACAACGTTCATGCAAAATCAAACCAGTAATGAGTTAAGATATAAAAAACAATTATTCGCCAAGCAACCTGTCCATTTATGACTTTCCTGTCTTGCTCATGTCTACCATCCTGAAAACCTCCGAATTATAGCGCAAAGTGAGTCACCTGAAAGAGTCGTTAATATCTATGACAACTAAACAGCCAATGAACTTTAGTATAAATGCAAAAGGGACTGCTCCCAACAGACAAGACGACTGGGAAACTCAAGATCCCTTAGTCAGTCAGAAGCTGCCCTAGTTAGAGACCACTGGGATAGAAGCTTCATCTACAGGCTGGCTGGAAAGGGTACAGAGAAAGTTACCAAAAAAAGGCTCAGAAGTGAGTGCGTGTAGGCTGACAGCATGTACACATGTACACCGCTCTTCACCCCAAGTTCGTCAATGCTGTAGCTACGCCAGCATTTTCGTCCTGTTTGGGGTGGGATGGGGTAAGAATATAGGCCAGTGCGGACCATACAGCGGTGGATATTTCCTGGTTGGGTATGACGGGTAATCGTGCTGCATCCATCTTCCGCTGCGTCGTAGCCCCCAGTAGCCAGAGTGCAGCTCCCTTCCCACGGGCCACTAACCCCGAACTAGGCATGTCTACAGCCCCAACCCCAGCGGTGAAGTGAGCGCCATCCTGGACCACACGCCTTCCCCGGACTCCAGGGCCCCCAGACCCAGGGGTGGGGCGCCATTTAGGTCCGGCTTGGGGAAAGAGGCCCAAGCACTCGCGGCGCGCAGTCCTGTCCCAGGAGCGCAAGGAAATGCCTCCTCCCAGTTCCCGGGGTTCCTGCTCCGCCAGGCCCAACCGGAAGGCGCCTCCGAGGGCCGCGCGGCGCGACCGGGCTGCCGGGCTTTGCAGGCCGCACCGGGCCTGCCGGGGTGGTGATCCGGAGAGCGGGCCTGGGACTGCCGTGTGGGACCGGAACGCCCCTCACCGTGTGCTCGTGCTCGTCCGCCCGGGCCCGAGGCAGCAGTAGCAGCAACAGCGCGGCGGCCGCCGCCACGCCGGGAACGCCCGGCAGCGGCCTCATCCTCCGCGCTCCCACCAACTCCTCCTCCTCCGCCGCCGCCGCCGCAGCCGATTCGCATCCACCGGGCGCGGACAGACGCACGGAGCCCGGGGCCCAGCCGCTGGCTCCTCGGCGCCGCCGCCGACACCGCCCGCTCCGTAGCCTCCCCCGCCCCCCGGCACCTCCTCGGCCTCTTCCTCTGACTCAGCCACGTCATCCGGCCACCCCGGCACACGCCGGAAGTGCCTCGCGACGCGGGGCCGCAACTGCCGCCAGGCGCCCCGCCCGGGACGCGCGAGTCTACGCTCCCGAGGGCCGGGCTGCGGCGGGCCGTGCTCCGCAGCATTCCCAGGCAAGTTCTGCCGGCCACCCGGAGGCTCCGGCGCGCAGACACGGCACGACCACGGCGTGGGTGACTAAGCTTGATCCTCAGGGCCCGAGCCGCTTTCCCGCGGAGCTCGGAGTTGTGTGACATTGGCCAAAACGCTTAACTTTTCTTGGCCTCCTTTTCCTAGACTATAAAATGGGGTCTGACCTGCCGCCTCTCAAGCTTGGGAATTCAGATCAAATGACCCTTTCCAGGCACCTGTCGCTGTGAACGAATCACGAGATCGTATAATCATCATTATGGGAGATTGTTAAATTTGTGCAGAGTTGAGTAAGTATTTTAAAATAGCCAACTACTTAGTGGACCGCTAGTATTCAATCTTGTTCGAATTCTTGTTCACTTATTTATTATGTGCTGGTCTCCTGTCCACAAGCATAAATATCTCCTGGAATCTAAGCTCCTCCCCTAAGCCGAGGTCCTGTCCTCAGCCTTGTTTCCTGTGCCTAGAGCAGTGCCAGTCTAAGAGTAGGAACTCAAAAAATGTCAAATAAATACATTAATATGGCACCTCCATCTACACTGTCCTCTAAGCCAAAAATCTGGAACTTGCAGACAGATTGCCAGTTATCTCTCAGCCATCAGCAGTCAACAGTTCCAGCACTAGGTCTCTTAGAAACACTTCAGGAGTTAATTTTTCTTCTTTCTTCTGCCAAGAGCAGCCAGTCTCTGCCTCCCTATATATTTTAACAGTCTCCAGCAAGATCCCTGCCACCAGTCTCTCCCTGTTTATTCTCTCCAACATGTGCCAGAGGAATTTACTGAAAAGAAACCTGATGATAACACTCTTGCTTAAAACGCCCCTTGAATATTGTTTAAATATATGAAATCACAACTAAGATTTTCATCTTCCAGGCACTGTTCTGAGCCCTTTGCATGTATTGATTCATTTAATCCTCACAAAAACCTTAGGGGGCAGTACTGTCAGTATGTTCATTTTACAGATATGATAACTCAGTCACAGAGTCATTAAGTGGCATGCTAATAGACAAAACCCAAGCTGTCAGTTTCCAGAATCCATCTTACTACTAATGGATTATCATCCATACAGCCGTTTTAAAAAATGAAATAGCCCTGTATGCCATGGCATGGAATGATACCTAATACTTTTAAATGGGAAAAGTTGAAAAAATAGAGCATAACTCCATTTTAGTGTACCCATGGAAAACAGTCTGGGAGATTATGACTCAACTCTCAACTTTGTATGTGCCTAGGAATATTCGGATGTTTTGTACAATGAGCATGTGCTACATATGTAATGTGAAAAAAAAATCCTTGCTAAAGGACAGTCCTGTTAGCATGCAGCTGCACAAGCAGATCCTGATTTATCTCTCCAACTTTATATCTCACTGGTATCCATCCTGTATTCTCCAAATACACCATATTCTTTTATACCTTCGTGCCTTTGTGCTCAATAGTCCTTCTGCCTAGAATGCAAATAAATGGACAGCCATTAGATGGTCTCTTTCCAGGCCTACCTGAATCACCACCTCTCAGTGAAACCTTGCATGACATCCTCAGGAAGTTGAACATCTCTTCGTCAGGATTCCGATAGCATTTGGCATGTTACATTACGATTACCATCTAGTCCCACTTCCTCTTCTGTACTATATCCTGACCTTTTCTGAAGGTGTGCATGTACCATCATTTGCTTATATCTGTCCCAGCTGCAGGGACAGTGCTTGTCACATCATAAACATTCCGTAACTATTTGGAGAATGAATGAAAACAGTGAGCGAAAGTCAAATAGCATACACGTATTTAAAGAACGCTTTCTAGCTAGTCTAAGAGATATTACAAGGCAGTACATGATCAATTACTGAATGAATCATATGCCACTAATTGCTATAGAAATCAGAGGAGGCTTCTTATACATCTTTGTATATCCCCCTGAGCACCTCATGTAGTGACTTGCTCATGGTGGAAGTTCAGTAAATACTCTGTGAATGAATAATCACTGCTTTTGAATCAAGTGATGATGGGCATTTGAAGAATAAGCCATGTAAGTGCTGATTAAGATAGATGAGTTTTTTCTTGCTTAAACATCCATCACCAGCCCCACATATTCAAGTCAGTAAGCTTTGCTAGGTGTGGGAATCACTGGATTGGTAATTGCTTGGGGATGGGGAGGACACAAGAAAAGCTATATTCATTTAACTTAAAACCAGGAAACATTACATATACAACACAAAATAGGCATAACAGTATACCAAAAAAAAAAAACAAAAACCCACAAATGTGACCAACTGTGCAAATGTTCCACTGGGGAAAGAGCAGCGGGCAAGGAGAGAAGAGGAAACCCTGTTTTGGTGGAATAGATGGGAAAGTTTAAAGGTGTGAAGAGCATGTAGGGTAATTAATTCAATGACTATTTAATAAGCATCTACTATATGCCAGGAACTCTAGTAGGTACCAGGAAATAATCATGATAAATGGATTTAAATGATAAAAGTCTGATAACAGTGTGAGAAAGGGGAATGGGGGATAACGTAATTGATTAGAGGAAAAGGAGTGTAGCTTCGAAGATCTTTGGTATCTGATGATCTCATGGCTCAAAAAAACAGAACTCAGGAGCACCATCAACATCAGGGCTGTTCCTTCAAACTCAGGAGTGGAAAGCATTGATATATCTTATTTCACCAGTTTCTTCATCTAACAAGGTCATTCCCTAATACCAAAAAGGGTGGCAAGAAATGACCATGAAACCTACACCCCAGCTGTACAGCCTTTTTTATGGTAGTTATGATATAGAGCCTATTGCCAGCAAATGATCCAAACACCCACAGTTTTAATATGTTCTTCTCATTCTTGATAAACATGATCATCAAAATCTTGGTCTGTAGATGACAATATATCTTCTGATTTCCATCCCCCACTACCTTTTCTTGGAAATTCTATTCATTCTTCTTACTTTGTTACGTTCATCTTGCTGGGTACCCTACCTCTGGGCTGAGCGGTCCTTCTATTGCTATTACCACCTTTCACCTCTACCTTTTCTGCTCTAGCTGAAATGTCATAGGCACCAAAGAACACTGTCATTGGTCTGAGCTCTTTTCTTTAGGAAGCAACCACTTACAACATCGGGTTCTTAGACTGAAGAGCAACTAAGGCTATGAATTTCTTTGTACAGTTCCCACTTCACTGTTTCTCACACATTTTAAAAAACTGATCTTTTCTAACAATTATACAGGGCAAGAAACAGCAGCTGCCTCCCACATAATAAGATCCCTTGCCAATTAAGCAGCAGTAAGGCTGCCTCCCTGCTTCTTCAGTTTGAGGGATTCCCCACCCCTTGCCTTAAACTTGGACTTAGAGAGTTGAAGGGACCTGGAATATAACTGAACACAAAACTCTTCATAGATGTTGAAGTGGACCAGGGTAGTCAATTTATGTGAACTCCAGGCTTCCCGACTTCCAAGCCGACGTTCTCTTGCTACACCATACGAAGTCTTATGCATAGCTAGCTAAGACATTTTCTCCTACATGTTGTGTGTGTGTGGTTATGTGTGTGGAGGGGTGTGTTAAATGGGCTTTGGCGGGCTAGCCTGAGAATCTACTATTTATTACAGTGTCTCTAAGAAAACGAATTCTGAGTTATGCCTCAGAATGCAGAACATACCTTCCAGCCTCCTACTCTTCTGTTCACCACCCTGGGGAACAGAGTATCTGGCCATTAGGAATAGATGAAGAAGGCCACGTTATATTCTTAACTCACTTGGAAATAAACAGAACACAATCTAGTTATAAAACTGAAGAAAATATTTATATAGGCAGATTCCTCAGAATTGAGGTTTGATTGATTGTTAGGACGAATCTTTTAGAGTTGTCCAAATTAGTCACTTGTCTCTCCTAGAAAGAAATCTGTTACTAATGCTTACTCAGCCAGCCAGCTGCAAAACCACACATTATTCTTTGAAAGAGGAGCACAGAAAACCGACTTCCCAGGGCCTTTGGGAGAGGAATCTAAAAATCCCAGCTATTGCGGTGATACAGGACAGACCAGGACCTCTCAATATTAATAACAAAGCAACACAAAGGGGTGGGGCATGGGTAGATAATTTAGATTGACTTGAAAAAATACTCATTGATGTCATTTACACTTTGCCTAATTATGGCAAAGCATTGGGGATTACTCACATCATTAAATATGTCAAGTGAAATTATTTGAATGCAACACCAACCTCCTGTTCATAGTCTCTCAGTCTTCACACTTTGTTGCTTATACAGTTGAGTTATGTGCTCCCATGTTTTAATGTAAGACGAGGAAACAATGCTCGCCTAGAAACCGGAAGTCAATGGACCTCGTACAGTTAGAGGCAAAGGCAACGGCAGTGCATATGACTAATAATTCACTTTCTATTGAGCCAGCTTGTAAAATCTTGGGGAAAGATGGTGATAGCAGAGCTGTCTCCCAAAGCACCTTATAAAAAGCTTTTTAGTGGCCTCTTTGGACACCTTGTTACAATTTAGTTTCTGATCCCCATTGTATTGATACCCATGGTTTTGTTCATAATGTATTCCTTAAAATGTATACAAAAGTTGGGTATGTGGAAGTTGAATAAATTTGTTATAATGGGCGGTTTTGTGTCTACAAAATGAATTTTTTTTTACCTCATCATTAGAGACATTTGATAACACAGTACCAGTGTTTCATCCAATTTTTTTTTCATTTTGTTCTTTTACTTTTACACATGGCCAACCATTTGCGATGTTCAATGAGTACCTAGTGAGGGTTTGAGACTTGTCACCTTTGACTTGACACTCTGGGTCATCTCCATCCATGTCTCAGGTGTATCACATTAATGAGTCCCAGGTTTTTCACCACTTTCAATTTTATGTTTTCCATATATTTTCACACATGAATAAAATGCAGTAAGATATTCCAATATAGCACAAACACTGATGTTCATACAAAGACACTAACACTATTGACTGGCAGTAGGTTTCACCATGTTATTGATCTAAATGTTTGTCAATCAAGGAATGTACAAAAATATAAATCTGGCATCCAAAATGGGGATTAGAGGTACTGAGTACTTTAAAAGTGTAGCTTTTATCAAAATCAAGTGTGCTGAATATGGGGACTATCTATAAAGAACAGGAAGAGCAGCCTTATCAACATTACAATTTCTTGTTCTCTTTCATCTTGCATTACTCCATTTCTTCCAAGTAAGTGACAAGGAGAATAAGGGGGCCATTGCAGAAAGGCTACTATGTGCCAGGCATTGTGGTGGGTAATTTGCATAAACACTCCCTTGTCAGCCATGGCCAATAGTGTATTTTATGTCCGAAAAAAAAACCCAATATCTCAGAAGCTATTAAGTCCAGTAAGAGTTCTGATTCACTGGACTGAGGAATGAGATTGCAAAAGCACTTTTAATCATTAGGAAAGGACCCAATAAAACTGTACTTAAATGATCATTAATAGTGTGCCTTTTACATACCTGTGTGGGATGGAGAATAATTTCCTGGAAAACCGTAAGATTTCTGATATTTTTTAAAGAAATAGGTCCAATACTAATTTATCATATGTTTATTTTTAAATTATTTATTAAGAGAGAGGAGAGGGGAGGGAGAGAAACATCGATGTAAGAGAGAAACACAGACTCATTGCCTCTCGCAAATGCCTTAACTGGGGACCAAGCCCACAACCTAGGCATGTACCCCAACCAGGAATCGAACCAGCGACCTTTAGCTTCATGAGACAAAGCCCAACCAACTGAGCCACACTGGCCAGAGCTTATTAGACATTTAAACATCATATTAAGGACTTGGGTTCTGAAGGTAGATTTATGTGCCAGGGAGTCAAAATTAATGACATACATTAGGCTCTATGTTCTCTGCACAAACACATTTCCCAAGCTCAGTGGTAGTAGTAACAGGTATATAAGGAAATAGATAAATATTTTTATTTTAGGTTTTTTCTTCCTTTTCTGAGCCCTTAGCAGAGAAAATGTCAAGGATTCTCCTCTCTTTTTATAGCCAGAACTAAAATCTATGAAGACTGCAGAGCAATAAATAGGGTCCCTGGCATCCCAAGCTTCTGGTTCCAACCATTTATAAATGTTCTTTGGCAGCATCACTGTTTTGAAAGCATTCTCAAGTACTGATGCCCAAATTGGGGGAAAAAAAAACCCAAAACACCAACATGATACTGTAGTTCCATATCTGAAAGATAATGGAAGAAGGAAATTTCCAGAAGACCAATGGTCAGTCACTGACGGAATTTCTACACCTGGGCATTTCTTGAAGGGGAGAGCTTGGCTACTTGTAGCTGGAAAGTGTGGAATCAGCAGGCCCAGATTCTAAACCTGCCTCTTCCTCTTAGCAACCAAATACTCTCAGTCCCAGACTTCCCTGGAACCTCAGATGTGACCTCCTTTTAAGGGGAGTTAGGACTAATCCCCTTTTAAAGTCTTTCTCAGATTGTTGTCTGTAACCAGCCCTGGCATTTAAACAACCTCCTGCATTTGACTGCAATGCTAACCTCCTGTTCACAGTCTCCCAGTCTTCATACTTTGCTACTTACATACTTTTGTTACATGCTCACAGGTTTTAATATAAGATGAAGGAACAGTATTGGCCCATTCAACAGAAAAGTTGAAGAATCATTTAAAAATTAGGATGTGTCTTCTTACTCGAATACTGTAAGTACTAAATCATAACCACTTGTAGAAATTAGTCTGGACGAACAAATAAGTAAGGCCTAATATAAGTGCATTTTAGTAAAATCTCCTGTAAAGTACATTTCTAATCAATCTTTCAGGCTTCTGATGTGTTAAATTAGAGGTAAGTTATTTCAATTAAGTCTTCACCTTTTTGGCAAACAAGGATAGGGATCAATGTGCTTGGCGATGGTGAATAAAGTCCTCAGGTTTTCACTTCTTCGTGCCTTAATAATCTCTTCTTCAAGGGAAGCCCAAACCAGCAGGGCCACAGCAATATCAGCAATAAGGGTAGGTCTTAATGCCAGCACCCATGCCATCAAATGCACACGAAGACATCATTACCAGGCTGAAAATCGCTAGTCTCTAAGTCCTGAAGTAGGCAGTGTTCAGGAGGTGGAATCAACGACCCCTGCGTGGAACAGGTGGAGGAGGAGGGAAGGTCTCCCTGGTCAGAGGCCTGAAATGAAAGACAAAGCAAGAACATGACCTTACAGATCAATATGTCAACAGGCTTTCCTGGGTCAAACACTGTGAACGGGAAAGTACTTGTCCTTCCAATTTGCAAATGCACTGCATTTCCTGTGCTATTTATTGGAGTCATTCTTCCAAGGTACTCCGTTGTGTGTGTAATTATTTAAACAGCTATTTTTATTTGAGATGGAAGAGTCTTTAACCTTTTTAATTACTGCATAATAAATGTTTTAAAGAGAAAGATAAAGCAACTATTTTATAATGAATCTGACTAACTAGTTCTGAGTCATCCATTATTTTCTGCAAATGTGGTCTCCTGTACAAAGGATATGTCCCTCAGTTAATGAAACTGGCCACACACAGGGACAGCCATGCTGGCTGTGGCTCACAACCCTCCTTGCATGTTAGAATCACCATTGACCTTTGAAAAATACCAATCCCGAGGCTCTATCCCAGACGCATTCTATCATAATTTCTAGACGATGGGGCTCAAGCTTCACAGCTTTTTAACAGCATCTGTCTTCCAACCAGTCATATTAACCAAGTCTTTTCTGATGCTTTGACATCCGAGCTTTGCTAATCTTGGCCTGGAGAGGCTGCCCCTCCCAGGGTAAGCTAATTCCTAGGGATAGCAAACAACTGTGTCTGCGAGCACACCTTCCATATGCAAACCAACCAACCCAGAGCCCACATCCCAGCCACCTTCTTTATGGGGCTGCCACATGTGCTCACACACGCACACATGCGCACACGGGGTGGCAGGGACGATCCATTGGCTCTAATCACCTTGGGGCCACGTGACAAACAAACAGAGCCAGCCCCTTTGCTCCTGGTCTGCTGAAATTATTCAAAACAGTCCATTCTAAATCAGTTACCCCTGCCTCACTTGTTCCTTTTTGTGGGAACCCCTACTCTTGTCCACATTTTCTCCTCCGCTTTCTCCTAACTAACCCCGGGTGCCCCATCCTCTTGGGATCTAAGGGTATAACAAACTGTCTTTTCAATGGCAGTCATCTTCTGTTCTGGGGACCTCAACATACCTGAATAATGATAAAACCTGTATTTTAAAACACCCAGGATTCAAATGTGCAGCCAGGCAGGAGACACACACTGCAGCAGGAAGGCCCCTTGAGAGAGGAACTGAGAATCTCTGGTCTGCTTCTCGCAACTACTTCCTCATGGGATTCCGAAGTGCGTTATTCCCAACTCCATGTTTGCTTTTCTAAGAAGCAACCCCCTTCATGTTATCTGGATGGTTTTTGAATTGTCTTGAATGACACTCCAGATAGACCTGGGTGACTCTATTTAAAGACAGGTTCAATGACTACAGGTGGTAGTTCCACATGTGTGCTGCAAAACCAATATTAATTCCCTCGGAAGCAAGTCAGTAAGTCAAGAAAGAGAGCTTTGTCAGGTGCTGTAATCTAACTGTGTTACCCTGGAGTTGCGTACTTGAGGATTAAATGAATCAATGAGTAAATGTTTACTAAATGTCTCTTGAATGCAAGCTTTGTATAGGTCAAGGAAATGACAAAAATGGTAAAGGAGGGGGTGTCTCAGGAACAAGAGAGGGAGGCAGAAGTAGGGAAGAATAACCACAGGGATCCTCAGGAGGTCCCACTATGGCCCCTAGAGGAAATGGTTTTATGTGGTTGTCTCTTTATCCAGAGAAAACAAATGGACAGTCTCCTTCATCTCCCCAGTCTGCCCTGTGAACTGTGGCCTTATAGGAGAAAGCCAGAGGTCAGTCAGATGATACAACTTCCTCTCTCCCTCTCTCCTTCCCTCCCTCTGTCCCTCTTATCCCTTCCTTCCTTCCTTCCTTCCTTCCTTCCTTCCTTCCTTCCTTCCTTCCTTCCTTCCTTCCTTCCTTCCTTCTTTCCTTCCTCCCTTCCTGAACAGATAAGACAAACATTTATCTATTATCTGGCTACTCCTGGTGTAGGATGAAATAACAGCAAGTAAAATGGGCAGAGACCCCACCCTCAAGATGCTGAGGACATAATGGATGACAGTCAATAGGGAAAATCAGTCAACTGTACCGAGTCTTTTCACCAGGGAAGTCATAACCGATGGGAACATATAGTACAGACATTTACGCACAAGTCTGAAGGCAAGTTCAACTTCTCTGAACCTACCGAACAGAGGTAATGATACCCACATTTTGTGAGGCTTGGAGATGACTGTTGGAAAGTGGCTAGCACAGTTTCTGGCTTAGAACAGGCACTCAAGAAGTAAAGGTAATAATTTCATCAATATAATTAAGGGTTTATCCTTAGACCTTTTTCCAATGTATGCCCCACGAGCCTTACATTTTATCTTCCACCACAAAGATCATCATGATTCCCTCCAGGCCCCTCTTCCTCCCTCTGCTGCCCCACACCACAGCTGGGGTGGGTCTACAAACAAACCATCTCTAAATTTCATTCTGATGAACAACCACAGCTAAGGATTAGCAGTCCCATCTCAGGGAAACGGATTTGTGATTATAGACACCTCAGAACCATGAGAGCAAAGGGTGATACACCAGAACCAAAGGGTGGCCTGTGGGAGACAGCGTCTGCAGGACACGGGTGTGGGGGCTGGAGACCTCCAGGCACTGGCTGCTTTCTCCTCCCTGTCAAGGGTGAGGTCTTCCTGATGATGAGTTTAGTTCAAGAGCCCAAAAATTGGATGTTGGTTAATGGTCTTTGAAAACAGGACTGTTGTTTAGCTGGTAGGCTTTTGTGTAGTCATAAAATTGGATTTAAAAAATCTTATTAAGCTTCTCTATTAGTTAATAAATAGCCTCAGTCCCAAGTCCCCTCATTCCTGGCCACTCCAGCCCCTCCTAGAAACGCCACAGACTTCTTTACTAGTCAGCAGCTGACGGGTTAACCCTGTTACTGCAGGAGGCTTCCAGAAGCCTGTTCTGATTAGGCCATACCTAGGCTACGCCTTAAAGGGGAGTACATAGATTGTTAGTGACTGGCAAATTGCTAGTAAATGGCAAAATAAGTTCAAAAAACAAAGGGGGGACTGGGCAAGACTACGCTGCAATCACGCAGCAATTCTTGCCTGGGCAAGAATTGGCTTTTTTCCCCCTCAACCTGCAGGACCTTACCTATGAAGAGGATGACATTGCCAGATGCCCACCCTCCAGGGACTAAGGAACAAGAGAAACACTATGCAAAGATAGAGTGCATCTGCTCCTGTTCTTGTCACCACCTGCCTTCCCTGGGAACTTACAGCAGGAGGGAGGGTAAAGCCCCTTCCTAATCCACGACCCACTTGCACTGCGGCAGATGACTTGACAGCTGTTTAACAGGTAGGTAGGCAAACCGAGCAGTACCAATCCATCCAACCATCCATTCAGGCATTTACATGGTGAATATAAATATTTGCTAAATTGCTAATATGTTTCAGTTATAGTGCTAAGCACTGGGGATAATAGCAAAAAAATATTTTTTCTTTTTTAAAAAATTGTATTTATTTATTTTTAGAGAGGGGAAAGGAGAGAGAAAGAATCATCAATGTGTGGTTGCCTCTCACATGGCCCCTACTGGGGACCTGGCCCACAACCCAGGCATGTGCCCTGACTGGGAATCAAACCTGGGAGCTTTTAGTTTGCAGGCCGGCACTTAATACACTGAGCCACATCAGTCAGGGCAAATAAATTTTTTAATCGAAACAGTTTCTATTCTCTTGAGGTTCACCATCCACTTGAGGAGGCAGAAATATAAATAAGAGCCACAATGCGGAATGGATTATAACAGAGGTGTCTGGGGGATCAAAAGAAGATTCACCCAAGAACATCAGGGAAGGCTTCACAGAGGAGGTGATATTTGGACTGAGTCCTAACAGTTGTGTAGGAGTTTTCTAAGCAGAGATTGAAAGTGAATAGGAAGATGGCATTTCATGCAAAAGGAACAGATTGAGCAAAGACACAGTACAAACTGGCACAGCTCTCTGGGGATTCTTAAGAGGTGGGGCACTGGTGCATACAGGAGGGAGGCGGGATCTGAGGCTAGATGGGGCCAGAGCATGCTAAAAATACAGAATTAAATTTGAAGGCTTTTATTTCAGGAAGTGACATCATCAGATATTTCTGCACTCTGGTTGCAGTGTGGGGGAGGGACTGAGTGGAGGCAGGAGGTAAATATGAGCCTGTGTGGATGAACTTGGAGACTGGCAGATGGAGGGGGGGTGCATGTGAGAGCTGAAAGGGCAGCAGGATGGACAGGGCCTGGAGACACACTGGGTGTGGGAGCTGCAAGGAGGCAGGGGTGGAGTTAAACTCAGCTGAGGCACATGAATGTTAAATAATTCATCTACGTTCACAAGTGACTGCCAGTGACTTGTCCCCAGGTAGTGTGGTGCCAGGGCCATGTTCCTCACTCAGCACCATACCATGCTGCCTCTCACCTTAATTTTCATTCCCAATTCCTTCTGGTCTCCTGGTCCCCAAAGGCACTGCCCCCACAATACAGCCAAGGGAATTACTTAGTAGGGAGCCAGGTTCTAACCAAATAGATAAAAATTATTCAACAAGTTGATGTTTGCCAATGTATTTCATTGATGAAATATTTCATTTGCTATTAAGAGTGTATGCAACTGAATAAAGTATCACTTAAATGAATGCAGAGTCCCCACTGAAATATGTCAAAAGTAGGCATTTCCGTTAGCGCTGCACGCATCCTTAGGTCATCTTAGATGTCCCCAAAACCTACTCTCTCCTGAAATTTAGAGAGTGAGGAAAACTTTCCAACCAGCGTCAATGTTACCTCTGTGAGGCAGCTCGGGGAGGCACCCTGGGGGGCCTCTCGATGGGCGGCGGGGGTGCTGCGTCCACTTGTGGGGGGGCTGGACTCCGACTTCGGGGAACCTCAGGGACTTCATTATCCTACAGCAACACATGAGAGCAGGACAGGTGAAAATCGCGTCGAGCAACCAGCACAGATGGACACCACCTTCCCCAAAGCCCCTCCGCCCTCCTCAGGCTGTGGCTGAAGGTTTTATTCACAAACTGATCATTAACCGACCAAAACCAGGGCAGCTTTCCATCTGCTCCCGGAGCCTCAAAGGAAACAATCAAGCCACGTTATTGTTAATGGTCCTCACTACTCAGAGCACGGTCTGTGGGCCGTCAAGGTCGGTGTTACTTGTGAGCTTGTGAAACATACAGGCTCTCGGGTTCCTCCTCAGACCTGCTCAGTCAGAACCTGCATTTTAACAAGATCCTAGGTAATTCTGATGTATATTAAAGTTTGAGAAGCGCTGCTCTATGGAACTAGACAGAGCTGGAGAAATCTTAGTTTTAAACAAAAGTCCCTTTTGGGGACAACAGAACCGTGAGTGGTTGTCAGTCACAGGGCAATATAAAGTGTGCACTGGAGGGGCAGCCCACCCCTAGGACCTTCTCCCAGGGAGTCTCCTGGGTGATCCCCTCCCATGTGCCCCCTCCCACTCCTCCCTGCCCCTGGTCCCTGGGTCAGGATAGAACCATAATCCAAATCGGGCCTCAGCCTGAGGCAGCCAGCCACCCTCTACTGGGAGGCCTCGTGGCTCTCAGGGGACTGTTTGCCACGGTACACACGGAGAGGCAGGAAAGGCCAGGGTAGTTTGAGAACAGAGAGCAGATGTGCACCGAGAAGCGCAGACAAAGGAGCTTACGGCCCCAAGAAACACAGACCAGGGCGTCGGCTCTGGCACGTCTCCCCACTCCCGACCCAGGCCCGAACTGTGATCGCTGTCCCCGGACTCCCCGAGACTCACCCAGCTCCTCCTCATAGATGCCCCTTTGGCTAAAACTAGCCTGGGTGGATTTCTATTCCTCCCTCCTCCCCTCCCTTCCTTCCTAACTCCCTCTCTCTTTTTATTGAGATAAAATTCATATGACATCGATGTAACCATTACAAAGCTAACGGCTCAGTGGCACTTGGTACACTCACAATATTGTGCTACCACTAACTGTCTCTATCTAGTCCCAAATCATTTTCATTGTCCCAAAAAGAAACACTGTACCCATTGAGCCGTTTCTCCTCATTTCCTCCTCTCCCCACCCAGTCCCTGGCAACCATCAATTTGCTTTCTGTCTCCGTGGATCTACCTGTTCTGGACATTTCATGTAAATGGAGTCCCACAGTGTGTGACCCTTTGTGCCTGGCTTCTTTCACCTGGATTTCACTTTCTTGCAATGAAATGACCTCTAGGAGAGGACTGATGGGGGGCAGGGTCCCGGCTCTCACCTCATTGTCCCCCTCCATCCCGCTGCTCACACTGAGGAGGCTCCGGGTGCTGGATCGGTTACTCGCGCTGCCTGAAGGGAACAAGGAAAATCAGCAAGACTGGAGACTCTCTCAGGCTAAAATACAACGCACAACTCTAGCTCTTAATTTTACCAATAGAACCAACACATAAGCTGTGAATCTGGGAGTCTTCAAAATGCTGCTGTCTCATACCATTTTATTAGAGGCCGATTTTTCTTTCAGTAGAAAACAAAATGGTTCACCTTTTTATTATATACTTTGCTCTACAGCTACTATTTACTGAGGGCTTCCCACATACTATGTGCTTTAAAAACATGATCATCCAACCCCTTTGAAAATCCTGTCTGACATTAGTGCTCTGATGTGACAGACGGACAAGAAGAGACGCTTTGTTTCTCAGTTTGTTTCTCACTCCTTCGGGGCTGTTTCTAAGAGCCGCAGACAAGGCACCTCGTTAGCACAGTAGGGAGCCCGCCAGTCTGGAAAAAGCCGCACATTTTGAGGGTGAAGTTTTTTACTTATTTAGAAATTATATCAGATATGTGCGTGTATCACACATGTATATACGCCTCCTCATGAGGGGCCAGTTTGACACACAACAAAATACAAAGCACAAGTTCAAAAATGTACTTTATGCTCATGTTAGAAACTGTGACTGTGTGTTTAGGTACTCGAGGCTTTTGAACTGGGGATTTATCACCTATATCGTCAGAGCAGCACTATCCGATGGAACTTTCTGGAAATGTTCTATTGTATGCTGTCCAATATGGGAGGTAGTGTGAAATGTGGCTAGTGCACTGGAGGAACTAAATTTGACCTTTTCCTTATTTTTAATTAACTTAAATATAAATAGCCGCATGTGGCCAGTGGCTACCATATTGGACAGCATAGCATGGCACAAGCTTAAGCACATGGTGATCTAGCAGTGAAGAGGGAGCAATAGCTGTTAACCAGGTCACACAAGGACATTTTAACTTTAATTTACCAATATTTCCATTAACACTATTGCCAGGTCTCAGGTTTGCTAAATTTCCACTTAAACAGCTCCTCATCCAATTAGTTTATAGGTAAATAGTCTTGAGTTTTGACTTCCATATGGTATCGACTTTGATGTAATTTAGATGTTCACTTAAATAGAGCACATTTAATCCTATAACCCAATAATCATCCAATAATTTTGGATTATTTCTCAGGGGTAGATTTTACAAGTTAAAATAATATGTCAAAATGTTTCTAGAAAGCAGGGGATTTAGAATTTGTTTATTAAGGAGCATGTGACCCTGTCCCTTCCTATTCAGTTACCCACTATAACACTGTCCACTCTGCCAGAAGGCCCCCTAGCCCACCCCGCATCCACAAGTCTAAAACCTCCTCAGTCTCCAGTACTCAGGACAAATGCTATCGAAACCTTTCCAGATTCCCCCACATGGAGGTAACCCCGCCCACCATGGGCTCCCATCCCTGCACGGCGAAGCCTCCCAGGTCATTCATCGTTGCTCATCCCACTTCCTCACCATGAACCATCTTTGTGCTGAAGGTTACCCACTAGGAGGAAGCAAAAAGCTGGCCAGGCACTGGCTCCAGACCCTGAAAATTCACACCCCCCCAGGTCCTATCGTCCCTTCCCTTGGTGTTCTTAAATCTTTACCCCCTAGTGTTTGGTGTTGAACCTTGGCTCCCTGAATTGGCTGCCCTGGCCTCTCCCCTGTCCAGGCTGACCACTTGCAACCCTTCTGGACTGTGTAGTTGGTAGAGACCTCAGCCTCCCTCATCTGCAGTCTTGCCAGTGGGGAAAAGGGCAATGCCCACCCTTACCAGGCTTCTGCCACCAGGGAAGAAGGATAAGACAAGCATCTAACTTGTGCTGTTTTTGTACTTTCTCTCCTCCATTACTGTCACCCTGAAGACAGGACCCATTTCTTCTTCATTGTTATGTCTCCAGTATACAGTCTAGCTCAGTGTGTACAGGGTGGTCTTCAGTGTTTGGTGGAGGAATGAATGACAGCCAAAAATGACCAAACATATAATCCTTAAGAAGCTAGGATCAGCCTTGGCCAGTGTAGTTCAGTGGATTGAGTGCCGGCCTGTGAACCAAAGGGTCACCAGTTTGATTCCCAGTCAGGGCACATGCCTGGGTTCTGGACCAGGTCCCCAGTAGGAGGGGCATGAGAGGCAATAACACATTGATGTTTCCCTCTCCTCTTTTCTTCCCCTCTCTCTAAAAATAAATAAATAAAATCTTTTGGGAAAAAAAAAGAAATTTGGATCAGACAATCTAAGAAAAGTCAACGGTCTTTCTGTGATGCAATTCCTGTTCTCTTAAGCATAACATCACTATTCTGGAGCTTAAAATTTTAGCTATAACCAGATTTAACCTACAAGTGTTTGTCTGTGGTTCCCAAGACATGACAGCTACATTATAATAGAAATAGTGCTGTTTTCAGGGGTGACTTTGAGGGCTGAAAGGCAGTGGAGTGTCAGAGCTAGGTCATTCTCACTCTCCCTCCTTGCTCAATAAGTACTGGTACATTGGGGCTTGTCCTTCTGGAATGTTCCCTTTATGGATCTGGTTGCTGTATAAGAAGTTTAGGCTGTGGATAGAGGCCATACACAGAGAGGCTCTGAAGGACGACAGGCCATCTTGGATGTTCCAGCCCAAGCCAAGGGTGCTGAACACAGCACCTTGAGTGACCCCAGCTAACCCACATGGAGCGGAGAAAAACCATCCCCAGTAAGTTTACAATCAGACATAGATGAATGGTGGTTCCAAGCCTCCCCATTTGGGGTGGTTTGTTAGACAGCAACACATAACTAAAACCGTGTAACAGGGATGAGATGCAGTCTATAGCCACAGGGCAGGGTGAAACCCACTGTTCTGCCATTTAATAACATTTTCTAACCAGATGAACTAGAACTGAATGGAAAGTTCATGCTTTCCATTCAGTTCTCACCCCGAGCTAACTCAAGGTAAAACACACGCACAAAGCCTTTGAAATCAGTCCGCTCTGAAATGAGGACTTTGCATTTGCTTTGTTAAAATCCCCTCCTCCAAACCTGGAACACACTGCCCGCACCCTCAGAGGGTGTATACCACTCCTCTCCTCCATGCAACGTCTGAGAGACGGGCCACGTGTCCCTTGCCTCCTCAGTCACTTAGGATTGCTGGAAAAACCTTTCCCATTTCTAAACATGTCAGAATTCTCTAAATTGCCTCAAGGGGATTTTTAGCTATTCATTGTCGCCCTATCACGTAAGGGGGAGTTTTCTCCTCTGTCCAGACTAGATTTCCCATGTGGCTGTGTGGCATGCTTTGGGTCTGTTCTGACAGGAAATAGAGGCTGGAATGTTATAACTGAGAGGTGCTGGATTCTACTCCCACTGGCTGTGTGACCTGGAGCAAAACTCCTTCCCTTTCTGGGTTTACAAATACTCTCTGTATAAAGTAAGGACGGAGGCAAGTTCAGAGGTTCTTGGCCTAAGTCCACGGATGAGCTGAAGAGTGTGTGTATATATGTACACAAACGTGGATGTGCATTTTTTCAGGAAAGTGCATCCAGCACATATATCAGATTCTCAAAGGCTGGTCTGGGACGCAGAAAAGACTAAGAATCCTTGGGTTGGATGCCCTCCCTGTTCCAACATCCGAAGCCTGACATTTAAGGAAACGCGTCCTGAAATTCAGCTTGTCTCTTGCTTTTTTATGGCACTCCTGTTTTGATAACACTAAAATGCATGAAAGGGAGGAAACTCAGCCGACGTGGGTGGTGCAGCCAGCTAACACCGCGGTGGATGCGGAAACAGAGTCCCCAGCTCCCGCCTGCACATCAGTGAGTATTGTCTGCTGCAATCAGATTCCTATTCAAGCCTTCAAGCCAAAAGGAAGACATTTCCTAATTAAATCCTCAACCTACATTGTTGGAATTCTCAAATTTGAGTCCATTGTTTTCTGAGCTTTCTGACTTTGTGCACTTTCCCTCTCCTTAACACAGCTGAGGAAGCAGAAAGAATAATGGTCAAAGTCTTGGCCCTGGATCCAGTCTACCTGAGTTCAAATCCCAGGTCTACCACTTATGAGCTATTTAATGAGGGCAAGGCACTTAGTCTCCAGTACGCTCCCATAGAGTCACTGTGACAATTAAATCAGAGGATCTATAGGAGACACTTAGCATGTAGTAAATGCTCAATAAATGTGAACCAGTATGATGACTAGGTGTTTCTACTTGTGAAAGAGATAGAGTAATAATTATCAAGCAATCTGCCTTCAAGGGATTTTTGTGTCATGGATCTTTGGTCCCTGAAAAAAGGCAAAACTCACAGGTTAAATGTTCCCCATTTCTTACACCGCCCAAACCCAAATCAGACTGCAGCTGAGATGGGCTGGACTCATAACAGCATGTTTCCAAGGTCCATAGGCTCAGCCAGCTGGAGTCCAGCTGTGATGGCACCACACGCCCCAGCCTGTCAGCCTGCTCACTTGCTGTGCTGGAGGTACTGTCTGTCTTCCAGTCTCCTCGTCTTAGCTCCGTCCTTGGGGGGAAGACGCTTTTCCTGGGGCCACTCTCATAGACTCCAAACTCCACTTTCCCCGGCAGGTGCTGTGAGTGCCGGATCGGCACGGTGATCTCCAAGGCTGAAATTAGATGAAAAAAAGATAAGCTTCAAGGCACTAGGGACTGCCATCTACCAAACTTCTTCCCTGCTCCCTCTCCACCTGCCTCCCTCATCAGAACCTGGGGGGTACCAGGAGGAAAGGGAAGGGCATGAGAGGGGAGAGGAGAGAGAAAAGAGGAAGGAAAGAGGAGAGAGAAAGGACAGGGGCCTGCCCAATTCAGCACCGAAACTCCCCAGAATCCTGTGAGACATGTGTTGGGGGACAGAAGCGAGGGATGGGGGAGGCCAGAAAGAGCAGAGAAATGTTCCCCTGCCAGGTGGTGGAAAGAACGCTGGATTAGGGAGAGGTGTGGGGCTCCAGCTGCTGCAGGGAGGCATTCCGTCAGCCTCTCTGAATTACGTCCCTTTCTGAGGAGGAGGCGTGAGCATCACTGTTCCTAGTAATAGGTTATCTGGTGAAGCAGGCAGAGTTCTAAGAGCAGCCATACTTTTAGTTCCCTGAAAGCTCCCAACATCATGAAACAAATACTATTGTCATCATTCCCAACAGAAACTAAGGTGCAGAGAAGTAACGCAGCATGCCTTTATTATACACCTGGTAAGCGGGACAGCTGGGATTCAAACCAGGCTCCAAAGTCCAGGCTCTTCACCACCACTCACACTACCTCTCAGTCCCTTAATAAATGATGGATGATAGGGGGGTGGTCCACAACCAACAACAACGACCCAGAGGGTCATGAAAGGAGGTCCATTGGGCCTGTGAAAGATTTTCTGACTTGCAAAACTGATGGGTGGCATTAGGCCCCACAGATTCGGTGCCTTGCAAAGCACTGACCTGATCTCTTTGTTGACTTAGCCCTGCCCAGTGGTTGGTCTTTTCCCTCCCTAGATTTTCACCCCTCGGTTCTATGGCCAGAAAACTCCTGCTATAAACAGAATAACTTATCTGTGGGTGGCACATCAGCTTCCTCCCCGGAGGAGTGTGAAAGCCAGGTGAGCTCCCCTAGCTGCCCCAAGACAGAGAGCCTCTGGGAAGAGGTATCAACTCTGGTATATGTGGCCTTTATCTTCAAGGTACCACTTCCTCCTCCACCCTGCTTTTCCATGGATGGGCACAGCAGGAAGTTCAGGGAGTCCAGGAGTAGAGGTAGCTCTGCTTATGGAAGCCAGAAGTCTGCCAATAAGGGTAAATGTAAAAGCTAGGGCGGTGTGAAGGAGCAGGGGTGAAAACAGCGTACACCAGGTGTATGGTAAACATTCTGCACAGAGAATGACAAAAGGGTGCATCGCTGGCTTGTGCAGGCACAAGCTCTCCTCATTCTAGAGACTCCAGTTCCAAGTGCAGCGTATGGTCCTAGGGCCAAACCAGCTTTTGAGGCCTCTGTGTGACACTGGTGTTTTTCCCGTCCTCAGGGGCTCTCTGTTACAACTGAGCAGTGGGAGCGCCTACTCACCCTTGGAGCTACAAGAGCAGAGACTAGCAGGTGTATGTACCTGCACATGGGTGTGAGCCCACAGGTTCTCAGAACCCCAAAAACCATCATACTTTTTTACCCTTCAGCTTTGACCTAGCATGTTTTTTAAACAACAACATTTTAAAGAGAAACTCCTGTCTACTTCACTCACTTCGGTGAGGCAATAGTTTCCTCTCGACCAGTTCGAGGAGGAAGAAAAGTAAAATACAAAGGGAAAAAAGGGAGTCAAAAGTTCAAGAAAATCAAGTAGAGCCAGTCTAAATGTCTACAAAATCCTGATAGTCTTTGAATAAAGGAACAGTTCCAGGAATAATCGTTATCGTTATTGGATTGTGTAGGACTTTTCCTAAAGTGTGTTCATACGTGTTGTTGTATCTCCTTTGAACTTCACTACTTCTCCATTCAGGAAATAAGTCAGGTGGAACCATGGATGAGGAACTGGAGGAACAGACTGGCTCCAGGAATTGCCGTGCATTACAAAGGCAGTCAGTGACAAAGCAGGAGATCAGAAATGAGGTTTCCGGGGAACCAGCCTGCTGTTCTCGATCCTGCCCCAGACTGGCCACAGACACACCCAGAACACAAATATTGGTTGTGTTCTCTGTGGGGCCGACGTGTTCGACAGGGCAGGGGCCACGCCAGCCCTCCTCTGATTTCCCACACCGTCAACACTCTGCACCATCCCAGCAAGAGCAAAACGGCTCCCTGCACCTGAAGAAAGACTGGCAAGTTATATGAATAGATTCTTATTTTTAAATTATCCTTAGTGTGCGAACCCAAATTAAAGAAAAAGAATCATTGCTTTTCTTTTCTAAAGCAAAGGAGGTTTCTAAATGAATAGAGGCAATCCTCATGTTAGAATGAGTTCTATTTCTTGAAAATGTCCTTTAAAGAGAAATGCCACTCATCAACTCTAATTTTCCCATAGATCAATATCATCTTATGCCAGCGGTTTTCAAATGTTTTGTTTTGTTGTGAAGCAGAATTCTTTCCTCTAGTGAAAGCAGAAGCTCAGTGTACAAAACAGATACTTTTAAAGGAGCTGTGATGGCCAAGATAGAGTCAACAGCCTCAAACCCTGTCCCAATGCTAATCCACTCCCCCATGCCCCACCCTATTCCCCGGTCCAGCCCCGGACCCCCACAAGTACACACACAGCAGTTCTGCTGCACCCCGTGTGAAAATCCCCGGAATAGGAAATTACAAGTTAGTGTGTCACTAAATATACATACAATTAAGTTTTATGGAGTTAACTAATAGGTCATATTTACTCAATGATACATAATGCCTTCTCCTTGACAGGTGCTCTGAAGCCCTGGGGCCATGCTGTCAAGTGCAGGGTCCAACTTCCAACCACTGAGGCTTTCTCTGGGAGCCAGAGTACAAGCACCCCTCCACAAGCACCCCTCCCCAGCAGGCTCCACCAAAGACCTGGGAGCTGGTGTCTAAATGCCCAGCTCTCTTATCCCTCCTGCATCACCATGTGCATCACCAAACTGCAGCTTTCTGGAAGCTGCCTATATTTAAAAGCATGAACATTTTATTTAATTAAGGCTTCTTTCTTTGGGTCCATGTGCTCAAGTTTTAAGAAGCACTTCAGTCTTTTTATACTTGTAGCCCTATTGTCCAATCCAAGGTTGACTTGCAGATCTTGAACCTGATTTTCCGCATTTTCTTCCTTCTCTTCCTCTCAACCAGGAGGGCAGACAAGTGTGAACTTGACTAAGGGCAGCATACATTTAAAACCTAGTCACTCATGCACACATCTAAGGGTGCCCTCTCTGACCTGCTGCCTCTTTACCCCTCTTCTCCCAAACAGTCAAAATCATTAATATTCACTAGGCTACTACTATATGCAAAACATTGTGCTAGGCATTGTGGGACAGGCTCTAGTTGGGGAAAATGGATCTTCACAAATAAAAGACTAACTTGTAAGCTACCAGATGGTGAAGATTGCATCTTAGGGATCTCTGTATTTGGCAGGGTGCCTGGTGCTTACTAAGTATTTGTGCAATGAGTAAATGACGTCGCCAAGCATTTCCCTGAGATCAGCCATGCCCACAAAGGTTTCCTGAGCTCCAACAATGTCCTGTGCTTCACACATGGGATTCAGCTGACTGCAGTCTGTGATATGTGAAAAGAGGGGTAAGCAGTGGCATAGGAGGCGACTCTGGAGGAGGCTTCTCTGAGGAGGAGGGAGAACTTACAGCGAGCACTAAAGGTGAAAGGAGCCTGCCAGTGAAGATGTGGGAAAAGAAGCAGAGGAGGGGCAGCAAGTGCAAAGGCCCTGGGGAGAATGCTCCTGGCTTGGCAGAGCAACGAAAAACAGTCCATTGTGACTAGAGAGCGCAGGGTGGAGGGAAAAGTAGGGGAAAGCTCAGAGGTCAGAGCACGTGGGACCTTGCAGGCCACCGTGAGGAGTATGGTTTTCCTCTAGGTGGGACGAGAGGCCCTGGAGGGTTTTGAGCAAGGGTTTTGAACAAGAGCCCCTGGAGGGACTGTTTATTTTTGAAAGGGCTTTGGCTGTAGTGTGTAGAATTGACCATAGAAGAGCTCAAATGGGCTTGGGGAGGTGACTGAAGAGGGTCCTGCATTAATCCAGGGAAAGGTGATGGCAGGGTGGCTGCAGCTGCGGTGTGAGAGATGGTCAGAAAGGAGCAGATTTAAGTTGTATTCGGGAGCCGCTGATGGTATGAATAAAGGAAAGAAGTAACAGCGAGATCAGAGGCAGCAAGAAAAAGAAGTATCAGATGAATGGAGAGGTAGTAGTTCTATAGATGCTGAAACGAGGGGGGAACACAATGGGCTGGAGTGTTCCAGGAAGGCTCCACTGGGAAGGGGTTGCCAGGCTGGGTTTGCAGCACAGTCGTGTCCATACAGGTGAGAAGGGAGATGAGCAAGGTGTGTGGCAGGAAGATGTCTTGTTTGAAGACTAGGGTGTTACCAGCCTGACCAGGTTCATGGGAAGTTGGGCCATTGATGGCGGTTGGCGACAGACTACGGAACTTATGCACAAACTTAACTCTTTATGTAATAAGGCTCCATTCCAGATCTGAAAGCTTTTTTCCCCAGCTCCTCTTGGTATAAGGCTGATCAGCATAAACCAGAGACCCACCATGCCACAGCTTCTCACTGGGAATATGCAGGGTGAGCAAATGTCCCCTCGTCACTTAGGGATGACAGTGCCACATGGGTAGATACCTGAGGGCGGATGGGTCAAGGGGGATGGAGGGGCACCACTGGAATTCATGGCCCTGCTATTGAACCCCCACAACACAGGGCAGGAGCCCTGCTAGGCCTAGGTCCTGGGCTTCTGAAGGAATATATGGTGTGGATACTGATGACACAATTCCCTGCTTGAATCAAAACAGATACTCTGCACATGGGATTTTCTCCTTTTTCTGCTCAAAAAAACATATCTTCCTAAATGCGCTGGGGAGAGCTGGTGCCTGGGGAGAAAGCATGACCATCCTCTTTGAGTGGGAGAGTAGAGGGATGCAGAGTTCAAGTCATTCATTCATTCTCTTGATGATATGTCTTACGTTCCAGGTACAAGACATACAGAATTAACAAGACAAAGCTGTGGCCCCAAAGGACCTCAGAGTCTGGTGGGGGACCCAGATATATAAACAGGGTGACAGGTGCTGGACAAACAGTCTGCCCACTCAGGCCCCAGCAGCAAGGAGAGTCAAGGACAACAGCTGACAGCAAAGTCCCTCACAAGGTAGCACCCCAGGGAGCCACATACCTGTCTGCTTTCCTGATTTTTGCTTTTCTCTCTGTCTTCGGGTGATGCTATCTCTTAGCCGCTTCAGATTTTCCTGGAAAAAAATTAGTTTGTCTTTAAAGTATGCATCAGAATTATACCCTCTAGGCACTAGAGCTTCTTTCTGGTTTTATGCTATTTGTAAGACACACCACAATGCAATAACATCTCCAACATGCAAATGAGGCTGAGTTCCTTTGCATTTGACTCCCAGAGAAATCCAAATACTTTTAGAAGTTGTGCCCGAAGAAAAGATAGAGACACCTTGTCCACAACAAAGTGTCTTCCCTCCCTGCTGGGTCCCAGCTCCTTCCCAGCCTTATACTCACTGCCCTCCTCCTTGTGTGCCCCTTAGCCAAGCTAGTCTGTTACCTGCTCATGAACATTCCTTGCACATTCCTGCCTTTGAAATTGTGTTCTCACACCATTTTCCTGACCTTGAAGGACATTGATTGCACTCCATAAATCTGTTGCAGGCCTGGGTCAAGGTTCACCTTCTCCCTAAAGCCTCCCCGCACTGCCCCAGTCCTTAGTGCTGCCCACGCCATCTGGCACTGGGCTATGCTGCCTCTCTCTCTCTCTCTTTCTGTGTGTTTATGCGCATGCTCTTCAGAGGTACTGTGAACCCTTGAAGGGCAAGAGACCAGGTCATGCGTCTGTCTGTAATCCTGCAGTCCTGCCTATGACAGGCATTTGATAAATGTTGAATAGACGTGTGAGGGTTGAAATGTGTTGCTCTTTTAGTCCATAAACAACAACCACCTGGAAGTGAAGCGCCTGAACACTCTGAGGAAAATGCCCCTGGAACTCACATCCAGATGTGCAGAAGGTCCACCTGAGAGAGCTCAGACTGGAGGGGCTGACTGGGTTGTGACTGAGAGACTGAGCCTGGCCCAGGAAGCGGTAGGGAAACACTGGAAGCACTGTGTGTGTGTTTTAAGTTCAGTGGTTTTACATCTATGACTTGTTTTGTTCATTTAATCATATTTCTTGGGAGTTTTCCAAGTTCTGTTTGAGTTCTGAAGTATGATAGTTCTGTAGGAGTCTTGCCACTAGGAGTACAGAGAGGGACTCTGAAAAAAAAAGCTAGAAAGCAAAAGTACACAACCACAGAACTTGGGCTCACAGTTGAGTCTTTGTTCCTGACCTCCAGCCTCTCAGTAACCAGCAAAGCCGTCCAGCTCTCAGCCAGAGAGCCATGGTGGTTACAGACTACAGGTGACAGAGGCACTGACTCACAGTAACACTCAGATTAACATTCACAGTCCCAGCCACTGCTCAGTTACAGCCATACAGAAAACAGCCGTGGGCTTGGCTCTCCACTCCTGTCTAGGAGAAACAGACATGAAACAGATCCACCCCCAGCCAGTTACCTGCTGGAAGCGAAAAGATTCAGACCGCCTCTTCTGGTTGAGCTGCCACTCTTTGAAGTGGAGCACAGCTTCGTCCACGTTGACAATGCCCAGCTTCACCTGCTCCTGGAGAGTAATAAGCTGCCGCTGGCCTGGCGTTTTCATCCCAGCAAAAGGGTCATATATACTTGACTGGGGCCTGTCTCTCCACGGTCTGACGGCAGGCTCTGGAAAAAATGGCAAAATTTATCTAGACAGCTCCCCCACCAGGAGGCAACTGGATGGGTGGGGTTGACAAGGCTGGTCGGGGGCTCAAGAGAACATGTCTCAAAAGCACAATTACATGGGAACCAAGAACGGGGACAGATGACATGGAACCAGAGAGAGGGAAGCAGCTAATAATTTCAAAGCGTATTACACTAAAGTAGACAAGGCCACAACACTTTAGGGAGGTCAGAAATCTGCTGATGAGTAAATAAAATCCTTGAAGCCTGAATCACAGAGATACCATTAGACCAGCATCTCCCAACCTAGGACCACTGACATTTAGGACCAGATGGTTCTTTGTTGTTGGGGGGCTGCCTTGTGCACTGCAGGTTGTTTAGCACTGTCCCCGTCCCCTACCTACTAGATGCTAATAACACCCCCTTCCTCAGCTGTGACAACCAAAAATGTCCCAGATGTTGCCAAATGTCCTGGGTGGCTGGGGGAGAAGAAATCACCCAACTGAGAACCACTGCTTGAGGCTGAAATCCACTCCCAGAAGAGACTAAACAGGAAAGTCCCACCAAGATGCCTCAGGCCTTTCATGCCCATGGGTCTCACCCTCCCGGCTCTCCCTACCCTCCCTGCCTCCGAGCAGCGTGGAGCACAGTGATGGTGGACCCATGGGCATGAAGGGCCTGAGGAGACCAGAATGCCCATGGAATTATGACACAGGTCCAACGTCACCAGGTGCAAATTAGGCGCTGGGTCCCAACTGGCTCTCCTTGGTCGGTGCCAAGCTCTCCTCCACATTACAATTCATAGTTCCCTGCTTTGGAGGTTGGAGGGAAATAGGAAGCCCACCCCCCTCTCTCCCCAGGCTGTGACTCCACTAAATTCCGTGGGGAACAAGCTACATGCAGAGCTGATGGGCCCCTGGAACATGGGAAGGCAACTCGACATTTCACTGCTCAAAATCATGCTGGGCTATCTTTGAGTCTACATTTCTCCAGTAGGACCCAACTTGGGCATGATGATTCAGGGATATGGCAAGAAGGGAAAAGAGAGGTGGCTTCCTCAGTGGGTATTAAAAAAGACTCAAAGAAGCTTATCTATCAGTCTTCCCAACTATTCACTCATCTGTCTGCCCTCGCTCACCTGCCTTTCACCCAGGTTTGCCCTCTTGAAGTGTATTGGGAGATGAAGTGTAGGGAGAAAATAAAATGTCCAAGCCAACCAATTCCCATCTATAACCAAAGTCCCTTGGGAGGCCTCCCAATGCTTAGATGGTATTATTGCTCTTTTTTCAAAAGAATCATCAATGGGATGATACCGAACACCTCTGTTCAGCACGAGGAAATTAACCAAGAAGAAAAGAGCACTCATCTCCTCAAACTTCCTTAAAAAGTCTTTTGGAAATAAAAGAAAAATGTTACCTAATGGCAAGCAAAGTGTCTTTTTTTTAAAGATTTTATTTATTTATTTTTAGAGAGGGAAGGGAAGGAGAAAGAGAGAGAGAAACATCAATATGCTGTTGCTGGGGGCCATGGCCTGCAACCCAGGCATGTGCCCTGACTGGGCAAAGTGTCTTTTAAATAATAGTTGAATTCATGTACAGCTTAGTGAGAACAGAGAGGGTAAGTAGGAAGCATGGTGGGCCTGGGTAAAGGCTGGGGGCTGGGCCACCCACGTTCGTCCTGATCAGTGTTCAGACTGTACTTCTGTCTGTGGTGACAGACATTTTCCAGTGTATTAATATCCTTGGTGTGATCAATTTGTACAACAGTCATGGGCACCCTGATCTCCTCCTCTTCCTTTCCTGTCAGCACAGGATTCTCAGACAGCCCCACACAAAGCACCTCTTGGACCTCTCTGTTTGTCTGTGCCAACTGAGGAGTTGCTGCGACACCTGGAAATCACCGAAACGTGAACACTGCTACCCCCGGAAGTTCAGGTCCTACGAAGGGAAGCCGAGGACGTCTGGCTTACCTTTCTTGATGCTCTCAGAGGAAACATAGAAATTCCCAGGCCGTTCTTGGCTTTTTTCTGCAAAAACTGTGAGATAAAGAGTATTTTAGGTAAAAGCCAAATCAGATCTCTTTCTAAAGGGCTTTAAAATATCCTGCACATTTACCCCAAATTACCAAAACCTTGGACAAAAGTAATAATCATAATGACTGCACACCTTGGAGCGCTGTATGCAAACTCTCACAGGGGCAGCTAATGGGCCGAAGCTGCAGGGGTTATAAAATGAGGACCGACCACACAGGCAAAGCCAGCCAGAGGACGCGATGGGCGTGTTTTAGATCATTATGGAGAAGGGAGCTTTGAACCACGATGTGTACTGGATCCCGAATGCCTGAGGCTAGCTGTGGAACACCTTAAAGCTCGAAAAATAAAAGGAAGTGCCATGTAACATGTCAACAAGCACCATAAGACAGAACTTGGAGTGGTGGGACAGGTACAATGTGTGCACAGCTCCGAAGGAATTCAGTTAAAGTCGCTCATGAGCGGCAGACCCTTAAAGGCTAATAAGGAAAACTGGGAACTGACCAGTATCCAGTTAGTGGTAGGACTGAATAGTGGTTAAAGCTCCCTGGGCTCTGCATTTATTCTCCCTGGATTCAAAATCTGGCTCTGCCACTTTTGAGCAAGAGGCTTGGCCTCTTCTGGACTCAGTTTTCCTAACTGTATAGTGAGGATGACAATAGTAGCTTCCTCATTGAGTTGTTGTGGGGATAGCATGAGTTAGTAAGTGGAAATTACTTAGAAAAGTGTCTGGCATGTGTAAGCTTGTAATTGTACCTTTGATTATCATGATTGACACCTAAACCAATAGGACGGCAATACCTTGGCATGCTAATTACCACAAGTTTGGTCAGTACAGTGCTTTAAAGTTTATAAAGCAGCTCCCCATGTATTATTTCAGCTGACTCTCACAATAAGGCTATGGGAGATTATTATTATGTATTATTATAATGTAGGCATCAATGCATACATATATTATTATGATATTCATTTTATAGATGAGGAAGCTAAAGAGGAGGAAATGACTTACCCAATGTTCCATGCTGTACAGATAGAAAGTGCAAAAAGTAGGACAGAACTCAGGTTTTTGGGCTTCCAAACCATTGCCCTGTTTGTCATCTCCTGCCTCTCTCCCTTCTTTTGCTTCCCACAGTTTCTTAGCACCATCGGAGCTCTTTAGGAGTCACCTGTCCCAAGTGCTTCCCCACAATGAGCTGTGCCATCGACACCCCCTCCTTCATCCCTCTACCATTTAGGCATATTTGCATGCCTCTTCATTGGGGTTCCCTTAGAAGCATCCCAGGGACAAGGACCCAAGTGCAGGTAGTGTATGTGGGAAGTGATGGAGGTGAGACAGGGAAGTAGACAAAGCAGTAAATGGTAAGTTACCATGGTAGGCAAGCTGGGGGATTCTGGAGAGCAGTTCTGAGGGTGCACTTTGGCATTCTCCCAGGAGAGGTGCAAGTAAGTTGGGGTACTCATCCACCAACCCACATCAGGCATTGGTTGAGGGCTATATCTAGGGCTGTTAACCCTCCCACTCTTCCAGCCTGTCCTGCAAGGGATCAGGAGGCTGTGGCTGCCAAAGAAAGCCATCAAACTAAGAGACACAGGTCCTGACGGGCAGGGTCCAGCCAGTGGACACAGAAATGTAAAGAGCTAGGAGGATGTGGGAAGGGCACCAATAGTATCCGCTGTACATGCCAAGGAAGGAGTTTCCCAAGGGGATGGCAAACCAGGAGCACTGACAGTGCTGGGCAATGCAGAGTATCCCTCAGCTGCATTTCTACCCAGTTTAGGGTTGCCTGATTAACAAGCCAAACCAAAGCCAAAAAAATGAGTGCAATATTTGGGATATTCTTATAGTAAAAATTATTTGCTGTTTGTCTAAAGTTTATACTTAACTGAGCATCCTGTACTTTATCTGACAACCCCAGCCAAAGACCTGTGGTGGAGGGCTCCCTCCCCCAGGATGTGATCTCCTTCTGCCACATCTTCCACACCCTGCCTACACTATTAAAAATGGAATGAACACCAGGTTCATGGATCCAGTCATTCTTGTATTCTTACAGTACTTGTAATCATATTAATACCATCATGTCCCAAAAGACAGTGAAACTGACAAGACTATAAGCATCTGATGTCACAGGGACTATTATGAAGAACTCAAAACCCAACTCTCACCAATTTTTACTAATGTAGATAGGTAGACAGCCTAGCATAATGGCTGAAAGTCTGTGAAGACAGCCTTCTTGCGTTCAAATCTTGGCTCTGCCAAATGGTAATCAAGTGACCTCTGTAAGCCTCAATCTTCCTCATCCATAAAATGGGGATGATACTGGTCCTAGATTGTTGTAAAGATTAAATGACATGTTCTGGATAGGGTACTCTTGGTGTATTGCAATAAGTGTTATCTATTAAAAATTAAAAAGAATAACAAGAAGAAGAGTTTTAGGAGATAAAAATTTAGCAGCATTCTTATAATGTGGAATAGAGGAAAATCTTGTATCCCCTCTGTCTTCATACTGTGTATATAAATGCCTCCAGGAAGGTGAGATCATTGCCCCTAGCCTGGTGCTCGAATCTGCCCCGAGCTCCGACCCTGTCTCCTGGGGCTGGTTGGAGACCACTCAGACCGTCCTCAATGATGACGGTTCAGAAGCTGAGGTATCCAGGGAATTCCTCCTGAGAAGCTCTGAATACCCCACTCGGCATCATTCACTGCCACACTTGCCTTTAGAAATGTACGGTTCATTGTCGGGCAGATGGTGAGCACCAGAAGCACTGGCCTCTGGCCTGGGCACTGGGACGGGGGGCCTGTTGGCTAGGTCCATGGAAAAGGCCTCGTCGTCATCCACTGTGTGATAAACATCTTCCGAATCATGACGGTACGGCTCCCTCTCCAAACTGGGAATTTCCATGTTGTTGCCTAGAAACATGGGAAAAGGTAACTGAAAGCGGCGACTGAGAACCTCACGCAAAGCAACCGAGACAACACGGTGTCACCTTCCTTTGCCCCCATCAGTGCAGCCAAAGGAAGTGTTAGGCTCTGTCTTCTCGGTTTTACTGCTGAGATCCAGTTATTCATCCCATCAGAACTAGGGGAAAGGGGGTACAGCCCCAAAAGCCCAGGGACACTTAGAACCTACCCCTGGGCCTGGGCAGCACTGTGAGGGTGGCCCCGAGTCCTCACCACCAACAGCTCCAGCTGAGGACCCTCATCCTCAGCATCAAAAGGACTATAGCAAACCCTTCCTGAGGACTTCCTCTACGCCCAGTGCTGCTCCAAGTGTTGTACCTACACTATTTCCTTTGATTGTGTAATGACACTGTGGAGTAACTACAATCATTATTCTTATTTTGCAAATAAAAAAACTGGGGCCTTGAGGATTTAAATCACTCGCTCAGAGTCACGTGGAGCCAGATCAGGGCCCAGGAAAGCTGGTTCCACAGCTTGTGTTCCTAGCCAGCACTCTCTACTGCTTCCCTTGCAAGGTTTTCACCACTCTGCTCCCCATGGACCAAAAGATTTAGGGCTGAGGCTTGCCTCCCATTCTCCGTCCCTGGAGTCTCACAGCCCTCGGATTTTCTCTGCTTCCTTCCTGGTGAGAGGCTGAAATGCTCTGAGCTGGGACCCGCACACAAGGTCCTCTTGGCTTTGAGAATCTCAGCAGACCTATGCCTCTCATACACAAGAGCTGTGTGACCTTGAACATGCTATATAACCTCTCTGAGCCAGATCTCCCTCTGAGAGCTCACAAGAGCACTGTGAGGACAAAAATGAGATAAGAAAAGAGAAACACCCAGCACAGTGTATACACATAGTAGGTGCTTTCCTCTACCTTCCCTCTCCTCCCTAGCACCATTCAGCCAACAAATCTTTATTAAATCCCTGCCTGAGATACAGAAAAGAATAAAGCTTAGGCCTTCTTTCTATGGGATTTCTAATCCAATATTTATTAGGAATTTTTCATTGCATCTTCTAAGCTGGGGGGAGACTGCTCTTGGTGTCCCTGTGGTTTGTCTACTACTGCTTACAACTTGTCTTTGCTCTTTACTGTCAAAATTACTTCTCCCATCCTGAGTCGTATCCTCTTAGCACCCCTCTTTCTATACCTATTTGCTCAATAGACCCCACCATAATTTATAAATGATTGAACAGAGTTATAGAATTACTCATATAACACCTTCCACCTTTGTCATTTCCAATAATGGTGAGAAGAACAATAGCAATAATTATAAACCTCTATTACTTGTTCTGTGTCTGGCCCTGCTCTGAGGCCTAATGTACAATAACTCACTTAGTTCTCGCACCATTTATCTCAGTGTACAACTGGGGAAACTGAGATCCAGCAGAGCTGAGGAACTCGCCCATGGTTCTCCAGCTAACGGAAGGAGGAACTGAGTCTGCATCCTTAGCCACTACGCAGTGCAGCCTCCACTTAAGAACGTGGTCTGTATCCCCCATACTCCCCTCCTTCCCCAGAAAGTAAAGTCTCTTGAAGCACTAATCAGATCTCATATTTCTTTGTGTCCCCAGCCCAATGTCCTCAATAGTGCTTTGCTCATCTTAGGCACTCAGTGAATTTTGGTTAAAAATAATAAACATGTGCATTTAAAAAAAGGTCCACCCAAATGAGTGGCTGCAGTGGTGGAAACTTCTGGCCCCTCTGTCACAGGCTGCTGGGGCAGCTCATGGGGATGAGTGCCTCCAGTCACCCCCACATCACGTGCGTGACAGCTCACTCCCTGCATGGGGCGGCCTTCACATGGAACCAGGCAATGTCTGACATGTGTTTTTCTTTCTTGCTTTTGCTTCCCTGCTCACAGCTGTAACTTACCTTCTAGAAACTTGCGGATCATAGAGTCCTTAGTGGCCTGAGAGAAACCCTGTGCGGCAATTGGGTTGGATGTGCTGGCCTGAAGCATTTCGACATCTAGAAGGAAAAGGAGACTGAGAGGTTAAAAGTCGCTCTTCCACACAAGCAAGGAGACTTTGCAGATGGCTATATAAGGCTTAACAAATGAAGGGATCTGTACCAAGCAATTCAAGAATTCGTCCACCCATCCACCCATCCACCCACTCAGTAACCACACAGAGTGAGTGTGGAGTGTAAAGGAAAGCACCATTTACAATCCTCAGGCCCTTTCCTGGACCACGGGAATCCAAAGGTATGAATGTGGTTTGAAGTTAAACAGTATACAATCTGATGAGTTTATATTCTTGGGAAATGTGATATAAAAAGTTGTAAAGAATTCCTCATACAAATCCACTAGATTGTATTTAACTGGTCCCCAAAGATCAAAGTAGTAAGGAAATAGTATATTTGTGTATAATAATTAAATTCAAACCATTTTTTCTCAAAGTATACTATTCAACTTCAAACTATGTATTTTGCTTAAGTGAGTCCCCAGTAATTGTATGATATGACGTAGTGAGTGCAACCTCTCGATAATATCAAAGCTCTACTTTCAACACAAGGCTCAAATTCTGCTCCCAAAACACCTACTTCAGAATCATAAACACACACACACACTTGAGAGTCATAAAGTAACAGGGCACCGCTGGCTACTCGGGTCTCAGCAGAATCTGCCGAGGCAACCGAATGGTTTTTGTACAGTTCTAACCTCAATGGGCTTATGCTTCACAGTAAAAGCCAAAGGTCAATGTGCTCCCTCCTAGCAAATGACCAATTACATGGTGACCTAAAAATTGAGTTCTTGTTACATTTTTGAGGCAGTATTATGATTTTGAGGTGGTACTATATTGACAGAAGTGGCTTTAACACATTCTTTCCAACTGTTGCATAACGTTCTATTGTTTAAATAAACCACAATTTATCTACTCTTTGTCGTTCCTGATTCCATTTGTTTACTGTTAAAACAATGCCATGGTTGTATGTTTTAAAATTAAGCCTATTCTCTCAAATGCAAATGCCTTTTGAGTCTTGTGGTCCAGAAAAGGGCCAGAGGGTTGTGAAGGAGGCATGGACTTGGGTATCCTGGAGACTGAGGTTCAAGCCCTGGCTCTGACTCCTATTAGCTCTGCATCCTTGGGCAAGGTACTTGATATCACTGAACTTCTATATCTCCGTCTGTAAAGTGGGGATGAATAACGGTACCTATCTCAAAGGAAGACTATGTGTGCCAGTTGAGACAATGCCTATAAATGCTTAGCAACAGTACCAGGGACTAAATGTGAGTGGCTATCATGATGGTTATATTGAGATAACCTTGATGGTGTATTGATTTCTTGCTACTTTAATAAATTAGCACAAACACAGTGGCTCAAAACATCAAAAGTATATTATTTTATAGTTTTGTAGTTTGGAAGTCTGAAATGGGTCTCACTGGGCTAAAATCAAGATTTTGGCCAGGCTATACTTCTTTGCAGGGATGCTAGCAACTGTCTCGTTGACCTCTCCAGCTTCTAGAGGCTGCCTTCCTTCCCTGGCACCAGGCCCTCTCCCTCCATCTTTAAAGCTGGCAGTGCTGGGTGGCAACCTTAGCTGAGCTGAGTCCTTCTCATGGTGCTGTCTCTGATTTCTTCTACTTGTCAGCACCCCTGTGGTTACACTGGGCCCACCCAATAATCCAAAACATTCCCTTTATCTTAAGGCCACCTGATTAGCCAACTCAATTCCACCTGCAATTTCATGTATTATTTTTACCCTCATCCAAGGACACTTTTTCATTGCTTTTAGAGGGAGACAAAGGGGGAAGGAGGGAGAGAGAGAGATCAATGAGAGAAAGAAACATCGACTGGTTGCCTCTCATATGCTCCCTGACCAGAGATTGAACTCACAACCTAGGTATCTGCCCTGACTGAGAATCAAACCAACAGCCTTTCAGAGTACAGGATGATGTTCCAACCAAGCGAGCCACACCAGCCAGGGCTCCACCTGCAATTTTAATTCCCTATTTGCCATGTAATCTAGCACGTTCACAGATTCAGGGACGTTATTCTGCTTGCCACACATGGGACCAATATCAGCAGAGTCAGCCTGGGAGCAGGGCACAGGGATGAGGGCACATCCAAGTCAGGCGAGGCCACTGTGTCCACACGGGACTCAGCAGCCCCGGCCGGATATGGGCGCCGGCCTTGTTGAGTCTCTGGATGTGCACTGCCTTAAATAGAGTTGCCTCAAAGTGATTTCATTTACATTTGTATTTTAAACAGAATGATTCTTTTTATGCTGAACTGAACATAAATGTCTTTGAAGTAGACCAAGAACAGCAAACATGTACATTGGCCTCCATGTCCCCATTCAATACTCAAGGCAAACATTACTAATCAATCGAAGCATTGTTCCTGGCCTAAGAATTCTCCTCGGCACAGCTCCCCAGGCACTGGATGTCAGCTGACATGAAATTATTATTTTTTTAATTTTAATCTTCAACCCAGGATAGGTTTATTAATTTTAGAGGGAGAGGAAGGGAAGGAGGGCTGGGGTGGGGAGAGAGAAAAGGAGAGAGACAGAGACAGACAGACAGACAGACAAACAGACTAATCTTGATGTGAAAGGAAAACATTGATCAGTTGCTTCCCATATACACCCCAACCGGCGATTGAACCCACAACCTTCTGGTGTACGGGATGATGCTCCCAACAACCGAGCCACTCAGCCAGGGCTGAAATTATTTTAAAAACACTACTGCTATGCCTACCTCAGTCGGTGGTTAGTCCTAATAGTAGCACATACTACCTTTGTACAAACGCGACAGCCCCTCGTGCACACACGGCCGAGGCGCACAGTGAGTAACACAAGTGACCGAAACACAGAAAATTCCAGAGGGGAAGGAACAAAGGATATTTTGTAAAGGAAAGCAGCCTAATAAATCCCTGCGTTCCTGGATGCTCAGGGTTTGTACTTCAGGTTCCAAGCACTTAACCTTTACCACTTGTCAGTTAAAACTGAACTGAAACGCGCTGAAACCTGCTATCTGTCTAAGGAGAAAGTGCAAAGTCCTTTGACTTTGCTGGAGAGAAAACGAGAGAGAATCTGGGAGCACAGTCTCCTCTGGGAAGAGGCAGCTGCAGAGTTATATTATACTTTTTTTAGGGAGTCAATCAGAAATAACCCATTCCTGGGAAGAAAGAAGCTTGAACAGAGGAGAGGAGGCTGGGCAGGCACTTACTTAGGGAGTCAGTGAAGAGCGATAATGAATTTGCAAAGAAGCCCACAGGATACTCCCCATGGGACATAAATCTAGATCACTTAGGAGCGGTAGAAACTCCATCCAGATTACGTGTTGTAAATTTAATATAAAACCTAATCTGAGTACCTAATACAGTAAAATGTCAAATACTGAGAAACTATTCTTCTGGAAAGGCTCTCAAACCCTGGAAGCAGGCCAAAAGAATTTTTCCCCCACTGCTAAGTATTTTTGTGGCCAAAAAAAAGGCCTCAGGTCTGAGCGGCATGCTCTCGCCTTTGAAGGTAACCCGAAACCTGATTGGTTCCACTTGTACCCAGGTGGGGTAGATGCTTTGACTGACTGTGTCAATGAGAAAGTCCAACCTTCCCACACCCGAGTGGAGCAGTAATGAGAAGGAGACAGAGAGAGAGAGAGAGTCACACACATACGGAAGAGAGAAAGTGGTGGAGGGTGGGGGGAGTTGGAGTGGGAAGAAACAGAGACACAGACAGGCAGAGAGAAGCAGAGACCGAGAAGAGAATGACAGTCTGAAATTCGAGGGGCTAAGGAGCGAATGGCAATGAAAAAGAAGGGGCTAAGAATGAGAGGGCTAGGAGAAGCAACAAGTTAAGATTTCTTATGCAGACAAGCGCTTCCCATACAGCCCTCCTGGGAAGCACACAGACTCTCGGCCATGCAGAAATCAGCCTAGGGAATGAGTTCATGGCGGGGTGCAGTGGGTACCCTGACTTATTAAGTCATCGTCTCCTTCTCCACCTCCATAGCTGGCCTCTCGGGGTACTGTGTCACAGTGTGTAGTTATGCATTCAGTTATGTGGTATTTTTGTTTAACATCCAGCGCTCCCACTGCAAGGGAAGCTGTGGAAGGCAGGGATCACTCGGCCTGTGTACTGACTATACTCATCACCTGGCCAGGGGCTGAAACACGGGAAGAGTTCAACAAATGCTGTCAAATGAATGAATGAATGTGTGAATGCACAAACTGATGAGGAGGAAATAAATGAATACCTGCGCAAGAGCTTTGTGAAGGAACCTGGGCACCTCCAAGCTGAGAAAAGACAAGGGCAACTCACACAGCAGGAACAGCACAAGCAAAAGTACAGAGACATGAAGGAGGAGGCCGCCTGGAGCGGCCGAGGAGTTGCTGCCACCCTGAGACGTCCCATCTCGGGGACATCTCACAGATGTCTCACTACCGCCTTTGGGGCAAGTGAAGTCTTCGCACTGGAATGTCTACAAACTATTCTACACCACAAAGTCTAGGATTACTTCTCATTTGCTGGTACTCTCAAATTCGAGAAACAGCTGAGTAACTACTGTGTATGGCACTGTGGATAATACTCAACCTGCTCATGAGGTAGGAGCAGGTGACCAGAGAAGCGGGCGCAGAAGCTGAGTGCATGGTGATTAGCACACAGTGCCCCGAGGAAGCGAGACCCGCAGCTGTGCAGGTCCAGAGGGGAGCAAGTTCCCTGCTGCTGGCGGGGATTTTATCGTATTAACTTTAAAACATGCAATCTAGTATGCTTGCATGTCCCCATGTCCCCCACCCAATTCTTTGTGCATTTGGAGGCTCAAAAAGCAATAGAAGTCAGGAAGTGCCCTGAGCCTTCCTTTGCACCTCTGGGTCAGTTTCAGCCCTGGACAGGGACAGGAATAATGAGATCCTTGCTGGTAAAAACTCATGCACTGCACCCAACCCCACTGCCCATGAAGCATTTCTTGGGTCTACTAGCCAGGGTCTTCCCAAGATGGGAAGCAGAAGGATGACAGAGCCTCAGTGGCCGACGGAAGGAAGACTCCTGGGAGAAAAGGGTGCAGATGGGGAAGGCAGCATGCCACTTAACAGTTTTGCTTGTAAATACTCCTTCAGCTGGGCTTAGACCTGACATGGCTGGTCTGCGAAGCCCTTTATTGTGCTCAACTGTGTCCCCAGCTCCGAGGGGCCCCAGCTGGCAGAGAGGGGCTGTAATCAGAGGGCTCAGGTAAAGAAAACACTGCTGGAGATGATCTGTTACAAAGATGCCAGTTACCAAGGAGGTTGTTAAGGGCTAAGTCAGCTCTCTACCACACAAAAATTTGAGCTACAGAACTGGGTGGAGGGAGCAAGGGTACAAAAATAAAAGTTCAAGGTGAAGGAAGAAAGAAGGAAGGAAGGGAGGGAGGGAGGGAGGAAGGAAGTTGAAGACAGGAGCCACACGAAGAAGAACACCCTTGGGGATGGGTCAGGCTGGCTCTTGTGAGTTTACAGTTTCTAGTAGCGGATATTACACGTTTCACCCTTTGCTCCTTTCTCCTTTGGGAGGAAGACAAGCTTCTGAGATATTTAAGCAAAGCTAAACCCATAAGCAGGTTACCTTGGAAGCAGCTGGACAGGGCCTCCCTGAAATGTCTCCCAAGGCATTAGCACCCAGAGCCTCAGGGAAGGGGCCATTGCGTGAGGCTTCCCACAAGGAATGCGTGACCTGAGTCAAAGGGTCACCAGGACCAACGTGTTGTTCTCTGACGGCAAGGACAAGGGCACAAGAACTAAATTGAAAAAAAAAATCTAGAGATAGTGAAAACACCCAAAGAGATGTGTGCCTTGGTTTTTATTAGTGTTTGCATAGCCTAACCTTAATAAAGACATTTATTTCTTATATAGTTAAATGAGGGCATTGATGATTTAAATCTGTGGGATCTTGAACAGAAAATTCTCAAGGGAATTGGGAGCAAACTTGAAGGTTTGATAGCAGAGACTTGCAGTTGCCACTTGGGGGCAGCATATCTAAACTAAAGACCCTGAGTGTGAGGGGGTGTGTGTGTGTGTGTGTGTGTGTGTATACGCACGCACCCACGCAAGTTCAGGGGGAAGGAAAGATTAGAGTGGAGTCATAAAATCTCAGGGTCCTGGCCTTGCTCCTCAGCCCCCCTTCACTCAACAGGGTGAGTTTCCCTGGCAACCTTCCTACTTAGTGGTTGTTCTGAATTCCCTTTGCAGAAGAGGGCCTGGTTACCATCCCCTTTCCAAAACTCAAGCCAGAAGGGGCAGATTGAAGGTGTCAGTGGTGAGGAGCTGGCCTGAAGCCAGCACTCCCTGGTTGCCCTGAGAGTGAGTGAGTGAATGAACGAGCGAATGAACACTACTTTCCTTACCCTTACTTCCAGTCCCTGGGGGTTGAATGCTAACAAAGGTGGCACTGATAAACTCGGGTACATTTAGAAACAGCTCCTGTCTAAGTGTTTGCCCCAGAGCTGGCAAATGCAGACCCCAGAAAGACAGGCCATGAGGGTCCTCTGTCCCAGTAGGGGAACAGACAGATTTGTGCCCTGGGAGTCTGCAGACCCCAATTCCTAACCCAGTTCTCCTGAGAGATATAAGTGAGTTACTGAATCTTGGACTCTTCATTTTCTCCCTGGTAAAAATTAAGATAATTCTATCTGCCAAGCTCAAGGACAGTCAGGTGAAATAACAGAGATGAAAACTGTCTGTTGACTTCACAGCTGGCAGGTATTTCAAGTTATTAATGGGCTGGGTCGTGCTGAAAATATGGATCTTATGTTTGTCAGTTTGTCCTCCTCACTTATGAACTAAACTACCTTCTCCCCTAGAGAGTCACTGGCAGTAAAATGAATGTTGTCCCTCTCTGGGTTACAAGTTGCTGCTTCTGACCAGCCAGTGGGTGAGTGGTCATGCTCAAGGTTAACCCACAGAGACAGAACACAGATAAAATCATGTCAAGAATCAGAAAATCCAGAGTTTATGTGATCAGGCAAATGAAACATGCAGTGTGTTTCCTGTCCCCATGCCCAAAGCTGCCAAATTCTACAGCCTGCCCATGAGTGGCCTCCTTCCAGTTCTGTGGCAGCCAGAATTGCCCTGACCCTAGGCAACTTTACAAACCACCAACTGGGCACAAACCAGGCCAGCCGTGGCACCCGGCCACCTTCGGAAGCACGGGAGAGACTCACTGTTCCCGCCTCGAGGAGTAATGGAGTGGTTGCCCTTAGCACTCCCCACAGTTTCCACTCATGTGGTGGGGGAGTTTCCCACAGTGGCGCACCCGGGGGATCACAGCTGTGAAGTCTCTGTCCACACTAAACTGCCAGTAAAGTGGGGGATTCTTTCACTGTTTAAGTGCCTCCCAGTAAGGACCCAGGGCAGAGTTTTGCATGGGCGTGGTCTCTGGCTTCCCAAGTGGGCAGCGTTTGTTCTCCCAATGCTCTTTTGTGAAGGGGTCTCTGTCCCAGACTGGGAAAGACTGTGTCTTGGCTCCCTTGTCCCCAATGCTTGCCGGGTAACAGAGCTGGGTAGGTGTGCAAGGGCAGAGGCACCAGAGGCTGCTGTGTGAGCTCAGGTCTGGGCTGCAGAAAGAGAGAGCAGGGCTGCAGCGATGTCATGGGTTTTCTAAGAGAAACCAGCACTAAAATTTGTGGTGGTAGATGGACATTTGTGGCACAGAATAAAGAATATGGCCCTAGAGACAGAGAGACCTGGGTTCAAATCTGGGCTGTATCATCTATTAACTGTGAGACTTTGGGAAATTTGTATAATGTCTCTGTGCATCAGTTTCCTTGTTTGTAAGCTACAGGTTAACAAAAACATCTTCGTACTGCTGCTTTAAGGATTTGGCAGGGTAGAGGATTTGGACAGTGTCGATGCTGCTCTCTCTCCTCACCTCCCTGCCAGGTCATCAGGTCTCCGAGCTAGGTGCTGGAAGGGAGCTCCTGCTGCCCTTTCCCTCTTTCCTCTCACTCCCTCAGAGGAGCAGCCAATATCCGACTGGCAAGCTCCTAACAACCAGCAGACCACACCTTCCAGGTGCGGGGCTGGCAAGGCTGATGGGCTGCTAGTGTCAGGGTCCGCCTCTGGCCCCCTTACTGCCCACACCTCTGTTCCAAGGCACCCTCCTGGTGACTCCTTCCCGTTCACAGATGGGAAACCAGGCCCACTGCCCTGTGGGCCCAGGGTCCTGCTGTCTTCTTCCCAGGCTGCAAGTTGGCAATATGCAACCTAGCCCATTCAGAAAACGTCTCATCAATAAAGCTATGTTGGTGGGTATTTTGTCTTATCTTAGTTAAATCTATTAAGTAGACCAGAGGGAAGGAGAGCTAAATCTTAGGCAGGGTTTCGGAGTGCTTAGCACTGGAGAGCAACAGTGGTAACACACCGAAAGAGCCCTTAGCCAGGCCGCAGCACAGCCCTGCTGCTTCAGCCCTGGCGCACACACGGGATCTGCCTGACTCAGCCCAGTGGGTCTCAAGGGGAGCGGCACTGCCCTCTAGAGGGGGTTTGGAAATATCCGTAAGAGTGTTCAGGTTGTCACCAGGGTTGAGGGACACTGCTGGCATTTAGCAGCACAAGGGAGAAAGATACCAAACACCTTGCAGTGTGCGGGGCAGCCCTGCACAAGGAAGTGTTTCACGTCCCTTGTGGCTTTTAAATATTTCCCCACGCATACAGATAGGTTCAAAACTGCTTATGATATGTATTTCTACACATGTATGTGTTTGTACATATCTCTCTCTATATATGTGTATATTTTTATCTAATATTAGAAGGCATAAGGAAAAGCATGGAAAAAATGGGCAAATATACACCAAGTTATTACAAGTGCTGTACCGGTTGGTTGGGTGGAGTCATGTGGACTTTTTAGTAACAACTCAGTTATATATTTCTATTTTGTTTCCAGTTTTTGCAAGGATGTATTACTTTTACTAAGGGAATAAAACAAATAATACAACAAAAAATGGGGAAAATTTGTTAAGCAGTTTACCCCAAGTCATGTCCTGGAGATACGATATTTTGAAAATAAGTTTATTATATATTAAGCCAATAAAATCAGGTTACCATAAAAAATACCTGCTCATAATTTTCTGAGTCCTGAAACCAAACTACTTTGTATATAAATACGACTTGTGTTTTTGCAGGGTATTAACATGCACTGAATTTTCTAGGAGTTTAATTATTATGACATGGAGAGAAGGGAGTGCAGAATTGTTCACCGTTTAGGAAAACACAGGCTCTGAGGCCAATGCCACGGGCAGCACCAGAGTCCCCAATACAACAGACACGTGTGGGTCGGCATTTGCAGCCATGACATTGGCAGTGATTCTGAGCACAGGTGTCTGGATCTAACTGTTTCATTACATCCTCCTGTGCAGGCACGCCTGGAAATTTCCTCTCCTTTTTAATATTAGTTCTATTTTATATTTATAGTTCTCTTTTACATTTCAATTAGGGTGTGTATTTGATTTCTAGAAGTTTCTTACATTCTAGAGGAAGCTCACATCAGGGCAGTGACGGGGGCGTTCACTGCAATTGTTTGCTACGAAAAGGGCCCGTGGGCACAGACAGGGGTGAAAACCACTGATCTCGCTTCTCGGGTCACAAGGCAATGCCTGTCTCAGCTCCGACTTCCAGGCCCTTGCTTAAACTTTCCAGTCACACAGCAGTCACAGCAGAGGAAGTCTGGAGAAGGATTCTGTTTGTCTCAACACATGATGACAGCTCTAACTTTGTGTAAAACAGGATCTTCATCTCTCTGGGGCAAGGTGGCAGTAAGCAGGGACTTCCCCCTCCACCCCCCACTGTCAGAATGAAGAAAGCTTCTGGTCAGCACAACGACGTAAGCAGAAGTGGGCTGCGCTACTTACAGAGGTCTTCGGTGGTAGCCGGGACGAAGGCGGCCATGGACTCGTACAGGTCGTCGTCGCAGCCGGGGTTGAGGGAGCACTTCATGAGCAGGTCTGTGGAAAGGTGGGCCATGGACTCGTACACGGAGTCAGCCTCCTCCCCTTGCATCAGTTCCTCTTTAATGTGGCTCTTCAGCATGTCCACAGTTTCCTGAAAGAGAACACGGGCCCCACAGGCACACTGAGACACCCTGAGTGGGCTGGCGACCCGTGAAGGAAAGGCTCCTGTGGGTCAGGGAGGCCACTGTGCATGCCCCTCTGTTTCCCAGCAGACTGAAAGCTCCTTGAGGCCAGGCTACAAATCTGTTTTTTTGTTTGTTTTGTGTTTTTTGTTTTCATCTTTGTTTCTTCCCCCAGTACTAAGCACAGAGTGTTGCACACAGGAGACACTCATTAAATGTCCAATGACCAGATGATGCAGATTCATGCCTTCATCATGAGCACCTCCTACATGTCGGGTATGGCTCTAGGCATCTGGTTGTACGTTATACGCCACTTTTTTCACCACTGCTTGAGAAAGATGTACCGCCCCTCTAGTTCACAGATGAGAAAACCAAAGCTCCGAAAAACCCAACACCTTACCTTATACACGGGCCTGAAAACCTGGCTTCTGACCTTTCCCCTACACCCTAGTGGATCCTCAGAAGGTAACCAGTGACACGCAAGGATGTGACCCTCACTGACCAGTCACAAGGAAGTTAAAATGGGACCAGCGGGGCTGTGGCTACCATGTGCTCGCCTTGCGTGCAGGCAGAGGCCCCTCGGGAACCCTGTTTGCTAGCCCCCACTCCTTCCAACAGGCTGCTGCAGGGGCCTGATAGTGCACTTCTCCAAAGTGCCCCCCTCGGCTTCGTATCCCGTGTGCCAAAGAGGAGAGACCGTCTTGGATGAAGGGCCCCGAAGTCAGGCCAGCTGCCCTCCATCATCCTGTCTCCAGGTGATTGTGAAGCCAGAGAACTGGCTTCTCTGAAACCTCTGCACAACTTTCCTGGTAAGAAACTTTGGCGTTTCACAATCCTTATTTCATCATCAACCGACAAAAAATACTCATTTTCATCATCGCTGCCCCAAGAGAGCTAATCTGCTATTGACACCCCTGTTGGTGTCCTTATGAGACCCAAGGAGGAGACCAGGTGGCAAGTGAAGTGCTGGAGACTCAAGGTCTGGCATTTAGTTTTGAGGCGGCGGAAAGAGGAAATGGGACATTTCTTAGAGGTCCTCAACAACACGTAGGGATGACGCTAAAGGTACACTGGTTGAAGGGGATTACAGTCAGAGAACAAAGATATGAGAAATGTGAGCCAAGTTCACCTCAGGGCAAGCTGGAGGCGCACCTTTAACCCTCCCTGTTACCTACAGTGAGGACAACAAGCCCCAGCTTTAAGAGCAAACTGGATCAAACCCCATGTCCACCCTTACTAGTGTGTGACTCAAGACACAGTTACTCCACCCATCTAAGCCTTTTTCCTCATCTGTTAAAGGGAAATAACAATACCATCAACTTCAAAGGATTGTGGTGAGGATCAATTGAGATGATGCATTTGGCAATCAAATAAATTCAATAGATAGCAGTGATTGCTATGAACATAGAATTGTCTTTAATAAAAACTTCTGGCATGAAATGAAAGACTGCATCATATACATTTGTTACTTTAAAGTAAAGCTGAGTAAATACTCCCAGACTGGGAGCACCTTGAGCCTCATTTATGTCAATAACGCCCAAAACAGGCACTCAAGCTATTCTATTCATTCAACATACTTAACCACCCCCCCAAACTTTGGGAAGACCCCCTCTATGTGCAACATGGAGTCAAATACAGAACAGAGAGTTAAGTTGCTGGGCCAGTGTCAGGCTCACTCCTTTCTGGACGTAGAGAGCAAGACAGGATTGCATTTATTGTTCCTTTTGAGGTCAGCGCCCTGTTCCTGAGGCTGAGCTATTCCCACATCCCCACTGTGAAGTGTGAAGATGAAGGAAAACCAAAAGCAGGTAGAACAGAGTCTGGAAGAGCTGCTGCCTCCAAGACAATGGAAGCAACACTGGGGCATGGAATAAAGCCTGGCTAGGGGTCAGATCACACTCAAAGAAGGACCGGAAGTCATGATGAAATAGAGTGTGGAGTCCAAAACCAGATGAGAAGACAAATCTTATCATATCTACAGATGAGCAGATATCCCCAGATAAACTGGGGATATCTATCTTAAGACAGCCAAAGTCTCTGAAAGAGACAGACTGTCAGCAGGTGGGACTTCACAGTCAGGCCCCCTGAAACCTCAGGTGCAGAGCTTTATCGTGTCTTCTGCTAAGGGAGGAACCAATCCTACACAGTTCGCCTGGGCCTGATGGTGGGCGAGGTAGCTGGAAGCATCCCACTGAGGTGCCTGGGAAATGGGTGGGAAGGTGACTGGGGAAGAGGAATCAGCATCAAACCTGCAGCAGATTCGTTCCATAAACACCTCTTTAAATTCTTTGCAGGTGGACCTCAGTGTTTTACCTACATTGTTTTCTTTCATCCTCAAAAGAGCCTATAGGTAGAACTATTATTATCTGCCTTCTGCATACCAGGAAACTGAGAGAGAAGAGAGGACACACAATTTGCCCAAAATCATGTGGCTGACAGGCATTGGTGCAGGAACTTGGACCCAGGTCCTTGTGACTCCAGGGCTCATTTCTTTAGCCCACACATCCCAGCACCACTGGAAGGGGCACACAAGGACATGCTAGAGGTGAAATCCACCCACATCTTTGGTGAAAAGTCCGCCCTAGGACCACACAACACATTCCCAGTCCCAGGGCCTGTCCCGCCGCCTTGGCCTTACCACATACTCGTCGATGAACTGCCGCAGGTCCCTGAAGCCGTGCTTCTCAGCAATGGTGTTGGGGTAGTGGCCGTGCTTGTTGGCCACACTGTATGCTTGTAGGGCTCCTGGGCAGGTGAGCAGCAAGGCAGTGAGGTTCTTCAGTCCATACTTTGCAGCAAAATGCAACAAGGTGGGCAGCTCTTCACTCCTCTGATCTGAAAAATCAACAAGGAAACCTTAGTGGACAGATAACAGTGAAGGCAGAGGGCAGCCTTGTTCCAGGAGACAAAGCTGGCAAGCCTCGCACAGCAGCCAGCAGGCACTCAGTCAGCATCTCTTGGTGGATTGACCCAACATCTGACAGCTTCCTCAGGGCATCACTGAAGATTATGCCCTCACATGACAGAAGAAATGATATGCTAACTAATTAGCAAATCTAGTAGTTAATATTCTATCTTCTTTCTCTAAAAGGACCGGAGATCCCTGAGAAATAATACTAATTCAAAATGTACTGATTTTTCTAAAGACTTAAATAGCAGCCACGAAGTATAATGTGTTTTGACCTTCTCTGCATATTTCAGTGTACTTTAAAGCAATTGCTTTGTGCTGATTAAAAGAAAGAAGTCCATCTTCATAGCTCTTATTCCCAATTTCATAAAGTATGTCAGGTAATCCTGAGTATGTTACTTAGCCTTTCTACAGACAGGTCTTAGTTTTGAACCAGAAAGTACTTCTAGACAATCTCAAAGGGACTTGGGAGGATTAATATGATGGTATTCAGTAAGTGCCTTGTTTAAAACAGGCTTTAACATTGGTGTTAATGCACATGAACCCTGGGAGGTGTGCTAACCTCTGGTTTGTGAAAGACAAAGTTGGCTTGAGAATCACTGGTTCCCCGTGACCTCCTCTACCTACTAACATCTGAATGCAGCAAGTTAAATTTGACCAAGAAAATAGACATGTTTGTTGTACAGTGGAGGCAAATATTTTGTCTTATTTTTATAAAAGTTGATTTCTAAACCCGAGTGATACATATACATATAGAAAGATAAATACATATATGTATTGATACATACATGTATAGTTTCTATACAAACATTTTATATGTGTATATATGTATGTACACACATATTTGTGTATAAATATATATTAATATATTTTATATTATATTTTATAATATACATTTATGTATAAATATATATTTTTTTAATAGGACAAACCCAGCTCCTTGGGAAGAAGGGTCCGAAAATATCCCCAGGACCTCGCATCGTCAGGCTGACAGACTCCCTCCTGAGCCCCAAGTTGAAGAACAGAGAACATTAACACCTGCTGAAAGTGATGCAAGGACATTCCACAGCAGGAAAATGGGGACAGGCAACAGGAGACTGGCCCCAGGAGAAGGATTTGAAGGTAGTATAACGTCATCCTATGGCTCTCTTAGGCTATGAAAGGATGGAACCCAGGCAGAGGAAATCAGGAAGCAGGTCCCACCATGCAGTGTAACTACGGCACAAAAGAAGAGTGGTGTCCACAGAAGCAAATAACAGGCATCCTGTCCAGCATGCCAAGCACCATCCCCATGCAAACGGTTCTCCTAGTTCCAGCCATGTCGCATGCACACACGAATCTGCTCCTCCCTCACCAAACAAATATTTATTTCAAGCCTACAGTGAACCACTCAGCTATAGCCTCAGCCCTCACTGAGCTAGCAAAGAACACAGACACAGCTGAGGAGCCCTAGGGCAGTGGGTACCCAACATGCTGGGGAGTCTGCAGCATGTAGGCGGAATCAACTAAAGGTTGGAGATAATCTTCCAAAGAAAGTGCAAATGAAGCACTTGCTGCAGAGGAGCAAAGAGAAGTTAACCAGGTACATGGCAACCAAGAAAGGGAGGCAGAACTGTACTCCCAAGAGTCCAGGTGGCAAGAGGCAGGGTGGAATTTTCATCAGGCGACAGGAGTCCATACCTGCTGCAGAGCAGAGCACAGAAGCCAAGGGAGAGAGTGGAGAGAGACGAGAGCAGAAAGGCAGCAGGAGCCCTTGGGAAGAACTCTGCAAACAGGTTAAGGAGTTTGGACTTTACAAAGGGTTTTTAGTAAGGGGGTGAGGTACTCAGATTTATAATTGAGAAAAACCTCTGGCTAGCCAGTAAAGAATGATTCCTTTTCAAAGGAAGGGCTGTGGAGCAGGAACCAGGAGCAGCATGTAGGGGTTGACTGGACGCTGAAGCGGCAACCTGGAACCCACCCACGGATGGCCTCCTGAGGCGGGGGCTCCTGACTCACTTGTCATCATGTCTTCCTCTTCCAGCTGGTTGATCCCGAAGAGGTGCAGCCCACTTGCAGGGATGTTGTTCTTCAGGGACTCAGTCAGCAGTTTATCGAGGGTTTCTGTGTTGTAGGGCACAATTTTAAAGGCCTGAACACAAAAGTGAAGATAGTCAGATTTTAAAACCAACCTGTCTCCCACCCAGCAGATCAACCATGGGCAGGAATTCCATGCCCAGAACACCCAGGTTTCCTTTCAAATCCTCACCTGACACATGAACTCCACAGGGTTCGCGGCACTGGACAATAAATTCCCAATTTCTTCCATGTCGGTGTAATAGCTTACAGTGGCTTCGCACACCACTAAATCCCCGGAATATATTTTGAGAAAGACATTCCCAGAGGAAAGGTCTGGAAGAACAAGTGTCCAGGGAAAAGTGTTTATGGACTAATCTTAATGGTGAAGAAATTCATTGAGGGCTGGAAGAAAGATCTTGAAGGTGAGCTGGCGATGGGGAAGCGAGGGAAAGGGCAGAAATAGAAGATGAGCAGACTAAGCAGCATGTGGCAGAGCTCTGAGTCAGAGGAATTGTTCTCATTGGGTCTGAAATTTGATTTTTGAATATTTTTCATGTTTTGTGACTAGGGCTGCCATAAACAAGGAGAAGAGTTGAATTTAAAGCACTTTCTACAGAGGCCAGTGGTTGCCAGAAGGTGGACCCTGGCAGGCGCAACCCCGCACTCCCACCACATCAGGCCAGTAGAACTGATTCACTACTCTGCTGTTATTACGTTGCACTCTCTCTGCATGCTCTCTTCTATACCACAGGAAGGGGTTTTGAGGGGAAAAGAAAAAATTAAAAATATACCAACCACAAAGATTCGATTCACAAAAGAGGAAATGCAACAAGTAGAGAACATGGAAAAATATTCAACCTCACTAGTAATCAAAGAAATGCAAATTAAAACAATGGGTTACTTTTAAAAACATCAAATGAGCAAAAATATTTAAAATGCTAACACCTAGTGTTGGCCTTGTGTTGGCAATGGAATAGCAAACAAACTTGACAGTAGCAGTATTTCAGAGAGCAATTAAGCACCATTTTCCAGGATCCTTAAAAATACCTATTGTTTCAGGAATTCCATCTTGAAGAAATAATCCTAAATACAAAAGGGGGAAAAAAACCCCTGCTAGCATAAGGATGCTCAATATATCATGATTTAAAATAATAAGAAATCAGAAATTACATAAATATGCAACAATGAGGAAATGAAAAATTAAAAGATAAGACTTCTTTTCAACTGAATATCATGCAGCTTTAAAAATTATAGTTATAAGATACAAGTCCAACACAAGGAACTGGTTTTATGAACTGTGGTACATCTATACAATGGATCACCTTGCAACCAGTAAGCATCATTTTGTAAAAGAATATTTATTCATGTGAGAAAACACTCAGAGGTATTTTCTAGGCAATGAAAGTGGGCTATGAGACAGGATGAAGCCATGTACACAGATGTGGAAAAATACAGAAACCAGTGATTTCCCATGGGTTGGGCATATGGGTAACTTTCTATTTACTTTCATTTATGGGTATTCTATTCTTTAAATTTTCTGTACTGAACATACATTACTTTCGTAATGTAATGTATGTAAACAGAAAAAAATGTGTTATAAAAAATGAAAAGAAAAAATGTGTTATAAAATGCAAAGTTACAAATCCCACATAACACCATGGGGGTAAAGGTGTGGAGAGAGAATAAATATAAGATTACATGAAGAGAAACAGACTATCAAGTCATAGATACTAGAGAAAAAACTATGTTTCCAAGAATTGTGAGCAAAGGCCCAAAAGACTGAATGGTAGTCTGATGACTTTTTTCTTGGCTTTCCTCTAATATCCAGAATTTTTTAATATATGAATTTTATAATAATATAGCCATTTTCTCCCATCATGCATAGATGCTTCTATCATTCCTTTCCAAATCCAAATCGCGGCTGTCACTTTGCTCATTGCTGCGTCAAGGCAGGACACGTAGAAGAAAGCAGGAGGGGCCTCCACCCTAGCAGGATGCGGACTTCCTGGAGGGGCCTGGGGCTACTCACTGGGTGCCTTCACGGACACGGTGTACTCATTCTCCAGCCTGGCTTCCACCCTTACTGAGGGAGAATCCTCCGGGAAAAACTCTGCTTCCGTCGTCACTCTCTCGTCCAGCTTACATCTTGCAATGACGTAGACCGTGGTCTCCACCTGGAAAGGACACCAGTCATCATCCCCGCCCCCTGCTGCGGCTCCTGCCAGGGGGCTGAGTCAGAGAGGCTCCGGCTCCCTCGGCCCCAGCCTTATTAAGGGAAGCTGTTCTAGAGTGGGGCTGGGTGGGGGTGGGGAGGGGGCGCTGTAGTCCAGGGCCGGGCAGCCACTGTTTGCTGCAGGTCCTGATGACACCAGTTACAAAAACCAGGAGTAAATATATATAAACCATTACGATAATTTGATGGAGTAATCTTATATACGTTGAACCTAATAGTAATACTTTTTAAAACTAGGTCTTATATTTTACCAGTCTTATTATTTCATTTGTATAGCATTCCTTTTTTATTGTATTTGATAAAAGCATCAGTCCATCAGCCCCCCCCCACCCCTGCCCCCGGACCCACTGAAGCAGAATCTGCATTTCACGGAGACCCCGGCTGACCCGTACCCCTTACAGCGTGAGAGACACCAGCCTAGAGCAGCTCTCTTGTTCTGTAGCTGAATGCTGTTCTCAGAAGGACAAAAATAACTTTCTGGAGGGTTAATTTTCCAAAGGCACTGAGCAACCTGCATAGCTCTTTTGCCTTGCTTTAAGATCTCTTGCCAAGCTGGCCAAATGGAATTCTCTTGTTTTACTGTGCTGGGGAATGGTCCTCCAAGGCAATGCACTGGTAAAGATATAGGCCTCCTCAAAAAAACATGAAAAGATGTTTCTGGCCAAAGCTAATCCCCATATGTTCACCCTAAGATTCTGCTATAAAGTCCTCATACTGCCCTTCATGACAATGGCTGTAATTTCACAGCAGATGAGGGAGGGGCACGATCCTGGCTCCTGGGGGCCTCTGAGGCTGAATATGAATGTGTTTGTGGTTAACCTGACTCTTGCTGCAAGCCCAGCCCTGTCCCACCTGCTCCTTCTCGCAGGGAGCACGGGGAGCCGACAGAACGAGTGTGTCTCTTCAATGGACAGTCAGGATCCAATCCCAGCCCCACTGCCCCAGGACCCAGAGACCTCGGGTAGACAACACAGAGTATCCCAGGTGAGTGGAAGCCAGAATGGGAGAAGGAATGAAAGCCTGGAGGATCAGGGAGGCATGGGAAAGGCATTGTTTTTTAGTTCCAGCCCTCCCTGCCACCCCGACAGGCACCCACCAGCCCCATCATCCCACCAGGATGAGAGGCAGGAGGGAGTATGGAGCGGACTGGGAGATGCATGCTCCGTCTAAGGGCTGCCTGGCCCAGCCAGCATCTCAGGCTTAGCCTGCATCTCAGGCTTGGCATTACCAGATTCTGATTCAAAGAAAGTTGGAAACACAGATTCTCAGGCCTAACTTTTATAACACTGAGCGGTCCAAAACAAACGTGTCTGGGTTCAATCCAGCCCAAAGCAGCAGTGTGTTGGCCTCATGTAGGGAGTCCTTGCCTTGACTTCAGGCAGCACAAGAAACCACTCTATAGGTCAGAGAAATTAGTTGTTCCCATTGCCACAGCCCTTCTACCCTCTTGTCTCAAGGGGCCCGGAGTGGCAAACTTAGCAAAGGGCTGTGTCTGCAGGAAAGCATTTTGCTTCTCTAAACTAATATCACACGTTCATCATGTTATTTGTGAGAAACCATGGGAGGATTTAAATGACAGTGGCCCTCCCCACAGGCAAGTCGCCTGTTAACTTAAGTCTCACTACAATATGAATATCACCATAAAATGATATTCATATTATGCTTAGGCATCAATCTTATTCCTTTAGCAAGCAATGTTTGCCAGCAAGTTGAAGCCGTCAAGCTCCATAGCACTCCTTTAGGCCATGCCAGTGGCCAGTGGACAGAAAAGCAAGCTCTCAAAACACCTCGAGTTTCCTTCCCCCGAGCACTACGCAGGAACAGAGCTGGGCCTCTGACTCCACGGGTGGCACGAGTGAATAGTGAAGCTCATGTCTGCTGGTCTCCCACATGTTCTAAGTGTTGGATCCATGAACTAAAGGTCTTACATTGATAGCACATACATTCCTGGGCTTGTCTCTCTTTGATGAAAAGAAGTGAGGTGTGCCCGAGACCCAGATACTGGGATTCCCAGGGCAGCTACTGTACAGGAGAAACCCCACAAGAAGTCTGGGATTACACCGAGGTGCCATGGGAGAACCCGGCTCCCTCTACTCTGACAAATGCATCTGCTGAGAAGCCTGAAAGCCCTTGCTCTGGCATCGGTCCACCACCCCAGAAGTGCCTACCCCACAGCGAATGCGGTCTGGCTGCACCACCATCAGGTTCCCAGGTGAAGTCTCCAGTGGCAGGCTCTGCTGCTTCGAGTAGGGCAGGACCTTCTCGTCCTCAGTCTCAGTGTCGGTGACCGAGTCACAGCCAGAATCTATGAAGCAGAGAATGCCGTTGAATGGGACAGAAGGAAAGAGAACTGATGGGTATGTTCCATACCATGAAAACCCCAAATATTACCAAATAGGAAATGGCTCTGAATGTTAAACAAATACAAACTGACGGGAGTGACTCAGGAAATCATGAAAGAGGACCTAATGGGGAAAAGCCAACCACCATGTAGGCCACAGGGTAGGGTGACAGTAAGAGGGTGATGTGGAGGAAAGTCTGAGGCAGGCTGCTGTCTGAGGCTGGCACATCTAGTCTCAGCCAATAGGCTTCTGGCAGCCTCACCTCTGCACTTCTTGCAGGGCTGGCCTTGGCAGTTGTGAAGAAAAGAGGTGCCTTCTTCTTGGGCAGGGCCAAGAACGAGCGGTCCACTTACAGGTCATCTTTTGAACATCAAGTAAAACCTGTGCTGTCCTGGAAGCCATGATTCCTCAGGGTCATGGTTAGGCCAATGTACCCCCTCCAGAGCAACAGTGAAAAGCAATCATTGTCAGCAAATCCGAGATCAGTGTAACCGAGTTCCAGATCAGTACCACAGCCAACACCTCTATTGTAGAAAGACCAGAGCATGCACAGCTTCAGAACAGGTGAGCAGGGTGTGTAGATGTGTGGGCCGTGGCACCATGAGGTGATGCTGAGATGGTGTAAGTGAAACCTGCCAGAACTGTAAGGCAGGGGCTCTTCGCCAGGATCCATCCACTGCTAGGCTACCTGTGTGCAAGATTCTGTGTGTGCATGTGTGTTTGTGTTTGCCTAGACTTCTCCGGAGGTAGTTCAAAGATTTAATCAGATCCTCAAAGAGAGACAAATGGTCAAGAATGGTTAAGAGGAGAGGGGAGGTTCATTGTCCCTTTCCTGGGCTTGCTCTTCTGCATTCCTGAACCACTTAGAGAGCCAGCCAAGTGTATTAGGCACTGAGAGGATATGAGGATGAGTCAGATATCACTCCTTCCTTCATAGACCCTGCAATCTTAAAGGGTGGCTGGGTGAGAGGTCAGGGTTGGCTTGGCTGATTCTTACAGGGCAGCCTCCCAGGGAAGGAGCTGACTTCCTATGGAGCTCATGGTGATCAGTCCTGGTAGAAGGCTAGAACAGCTGGTGGATCAGTTCACTGAAATGTCCCCACAGAAAGCTGTAACCACAGGCTTACACCCTAGACCCCAGTTCATGCCAGCAGAGAGGCTGTGCTCCCATAGTCTTGAAGGCTGAGGTGGTGGGGAGCAGAGCTAGGGACAAGGTCCTAGGCAAGGATGCCTAAGACCTGCTTAGGCTGGGGGAGGGGCTGAGGCTTCCCATTCCTGTCCTAGGAAAAAAGCTGTGCTGACAGATGTCTACTCACGACCCCAGAGCATGATGGGCACTGAGACACGCAGTCCTGCTGCTCCTCCCTCTCTGTGTTTACTCCCAAGATGCATTATTCCAGAAGGCCAGGCTGAGTGAGTCTGGTCTCTGATCTTATTTGTGCAAAAAGAATCCAGGCAGAATTCAGGGCTAAGAGATGGGGCAAAGGACCCTGGGATTTCCAAGGTGGGTAATACTGTTTTTTTGCTAGGCATCAGAGCCATTGTTTTCCTACATCTCTCCTTTCCTTTCCATTCCCACTGGCTCCCCTCACTCAGTGCTAATGGCCCCTGCAAAGGCTAAATGCAGACCTCTCCCACCTCCCTGCTCTCTAAGCCAAGTCAACTGAAGGCTGCCATTCTCTCTGCTGGATCTGCCCTTTCCCACACCCTTCTCTCCTTGATCAGTTACTTTTAAAACGTTTAGGGCCCATCCCCAGGGACTGAGCCACACATGCTGCCCAAGCAACCCCCACTCGTCATGGAGCCTGTGAATGAAAGAGCCAAAAGATCAGGGATAATGAATATCTTTCTTCATAATAATTACATACTATCACATCAAGCTTCAATTTTTTATTATTAGATGCCTGAACATCCCATTTTTCCTTTCTGAGGTTCTTCCCGAATGGGAAAATAACCCCACTGATTTAAAACATTCAATCAGTTACTTTAAAACTGCAAAAAAGCTGCCCCAAATTATTTATTTGTCCAGAATTATTAACTCGCTCTCTTGCCGACTACCTACTCTAATTTATTATACAGGCATCCTCTCCTTGGGATAGACCCACGGGACAATCTGCCATTGCTTCAAAAAAGAAAAACCTCCTAATTTCTTCCAAATTGCTGACCCATTCATCTGCTGGCCGCAGAGTGAAAGCTCTAGTAAATATAATTAATAAAAGGATAGAGAAAACATAAATAAGCCAAATGAGAAAAAGATGAAAATGACAGATATGATGAATTTCTAGAAACACACTGAGGTGAACCCTCTGTGCTAAGATTTTGAAAATTTCAATATAATTTTTATAGATAAATATACATTACCAATATTATCTCAAAATACATAGAAAACCTAACTAAATCAACAATTATGAAAAAAACTTCCTCAATTTTCAAATAAAGCTACACACCCTTCCTTGCATTTTTTTAAAATTGTCATTGCAAACATGTTCTTCTTTATGATATTCAATTTTCCTATATAAGGAAATTCTATTTATGTAGGTATTATGTCTCCAACTAAAGTTTAAAAAACAATCCAGGTAGTCCTACATTATATTGAAGCCATAAAAACTTAAACAGAGCAGTTAAATACAATGAACAGCCCACAAACCAAGCTTCATTCTCATAAAAGCAATAGTGTGTGATGAAGAAAGCACTAAAAACCAGCACAGGATAAAGAAAATGTTTGGTGAGAAGGACAACTCAGCCGATGGTGCTGCGGAAACTTGAGCTACTTGGGTTGGGAGTGGATGGGATGGAACGGGCGGAGGGACTAGTTAGAGCCTTCCTAAATCTCATGAACTCCAAAGTTAAATTGAGATGAATTATAGATTAACATAAAAATAAAATTTAAAAATTTTAAATTTTAAATAAAATAAATTTTAAAAATTGAAAAGATGAAAATGTAGATGAAACATTTATCATTGGTTTGGGAAAATATTTGTTAATCTTAAACAAATGAAGAAATACAACCCAAACAAGAAATAGAGTTGATGGCATGAATTTAAAATTTCAGTAAATAAAAACTTAAAAACTAAATCGTAATGCTTATAGAAGCATTAGGCATAACCACCAAAAGGTGGGAACAACCCAGATGTCCACCAACTGATGAAATGTATTATTCAGCCATAAAAAGGAAGAAAATATTGAAACATGCTACGACAGGGGTGAATACTGTACACACGGTGCGGAGTGAAAGAAGCCAGCCACAGAAAAACACACGTCATATGACCCCGAACACATGAAACGTCTGGAACAGGCCAGTCTACAGGGACGGAAAGCAGGTTAGCAGCTGCTGAGGGCTGGGGGACTTGGGGGCAGGCGGGGGTTGGGGGGGGGCGGCAAGGCCAGGGAGGGAAAGCTGAAGAACATGGAGTTTCTTCTGAGGTGATGAAAATATTCTAGACTTAACTGTGGCAATAGTTGCACAAGCCTGTGACTGTACAAAAAAAAATCATTGAACTGTATACTTTAAATGGGTAAATTGTATGTTATATAAATTATACCTCAGTACAGCTGTTACCCAAAAAATGCTACGGCAAATCAGAAACTGGGTAACATCTGAGACAAATATGCCAACGGGCTGATCTCCTTTATATTAAGGAGTTGGGGAAATCTCTGTAGAAACACCTAAAGCCCAATAAGGAGATAATCCACAAAGGAAGAAATATAATTACCTCCCATCAAAGAAAATGTACACATATCATTCATTATCACCAACCACCATGGAATTACAAGTAAATAAAAATAACATACTCCTGGCTGGCGTAGCTCAGTGGATTGAGCATGGGCTGGGAACCAAAGTGTCGCAGGTTCGATTCCCAGCCAGGGTACATTCCTGGGTTGCAGGCCATAACCCCCAGCAACCGCACATTGATGTTTCTCTCTCGCGCGCTCTCTCTCTCTCTCTCTCTCTCCCTCCCTCCCTTCCCTCTCTAAAAATAAATAAATAAAATCTTAAAAAAAACCCATACTGTTATTTTACCTTTTCAAATAGGAAATGTTTGAAGCTGAGGGAGGACAGATACCCTTATTTGCTGTTGAGGAAAGCAGAAACTCGCATGACCTTTCTGGAAAGCCACGTGTCTATATACTGAGAAAGAGAAAGCCTTTAAAATGTTCATACCTTTGGCCACATAATTCAACTTCTAAAAATCTCTCTTAAGGACAAAAATAAATGTTCAAAATGTAGACAAAGGTAATGAACCAAGATATCTGCTAAATCATTCTTTGCATCAGTGAAAATCAGAAAATAACCTAACTGATGAAAAAAAATTAAAAATATTATTTTCAAAGAGTTTTAGGTAAAAGCTTATGACATTAATGTGAAACAAAAAATTAGGATATAAAATCACACACGTTAGAGCATAGGATCTCAATGATATAAAGAAAACTTGCATTTTAAGAGGCCAGAAGAAAATGTGCAGTTGGATGGTGCATGGCCCTTCCCTCCCTCCCTCCCTCTCTTCTTCCTCCCTTCCAACCTTTCATGTGTTTTCATATTTTCCCCAGTGAGAAAGCACTTTGATAATGAGGGTGGGGTGAGGAGAAAGAGAGTAACTGAATGTTGGCTAATTATTTCACCAGCTTGGCATAAATGAGATCGATCCTAATAGTGCAGCCCTTGACAGATACTCCCCAGAGCTCTGATGGTCTGTGTAAACACTGCCTTGTAGCAGGTCTGTTCTTTCAGTGCCCTTAGGTGGCCACCAGCAGCTAATGCACTTCAGAAAGCCAGGCAGAATGCCACTCACTCTGCGGGGTGGTTCTGGTGGTGCTGATTGACAACACCATCACTTCCGCTCCTCCCAGCCGCATCGGCCTCTTCGACAGCACACCGCAGACTGGGCTGGGGTCCAACCACTTCAGCAGATTCAGTTTCCTCCGAAGGAAATGCCAGCCCAGACATAAGCGAAACTCATCTGACAGAGTGAGGTGGCCCCAGACTCTCTTACTTAAACATGTACGCCCCTCTTCACCCCCTCGCCACCTTGAAGATAACACCACCTTTGCTGTCCTGAGACTCAAAAAGTAACTGTTTGAGTGAAGGCACTCTGAAAACCCCAAGGATTCTCCCCAATATCAGGTATTATTAAGACACCAATAGTATACTCACTGCTTTAAAATTTAACAATATACCCTTGGCCTTAATGAGGTCTAGAAACACTGTGAAGAAATTATAGAAAAAGACTTTCTTTGTGCATTTGGCTCCCCAGAATGTCATCTGTAAAGGACCCCTAGAATTCAGAGGCAGAAAAAGTTTGTCTCTTCAGAGAAGTTGGCTGCTTTCTTTCGACAATAAGAATACATTAACATGGTGTGTTTCGCCTTTTGCCCCTGCTGCCAGGCAGCTCAGTGACAATTTGGTTCTTAACTGCTATTACACTCTCATCCGGGTCCTTGGTCTTGCTTATTTCTCTTTTTTTTTAATATTATGTTTAATATTGGAGCCTGGTGCAAATACTTTGGGGATCTAGGCAGGATGTGAATCATTATTTCTCAAACTGGCCAAAGGTCCTCAGAAATAGTCCATATGAGAATCTGTGCTTGGGTTTTTCATTAGATAATAAGACCATTAAAGTGGGGTGCAAGGGCAAAGATAGTTCAGACTGTCTGGGTGACCACGTCACAACTGGGTCCTGCCCCAGGACTGTGGTGCCTGTGTGTGCGTGCGATCATTTTGCAGCTAAGGCCACGCTGTGCTCGATGTCAGGGACCAATGAGGAAAGAAGAGGGGGCAGGGTGATATCTGGATGAGGCATGTGTGACAAGTGAATTCAAGGTCTCCCCGCACACTACTTCATACAGGGAACTGTGGGGGGAGAGCCAAGTCCCCAAACACGACCCCTGCGCCCGACCGAAGGTGTGAGCACTACAGCCCGTGCCACGTTCCGATGCCGCGTGGATAAGCCAGCATCGTCTAGGACATGGATGTGGTCAGTTTGCCTTTTATTTTATGCCTGTATCTGTATCTTGCTTGTTTTGCTTTCAGAGTTGGGAAGGAACAATAAGCATAAGAAGTTGAATATGTGTATACATAGTAAACAACGTCATAAGAATCTGTCAACAACTGAAGGATATTTTGTTTTCCTTTACAAAGAAGTCTACATTATTTGGATCTCAAAAAAACTATGAATTTTAAATAAAATGAGTATATGTATGCACTTGGATTCACAGCCAGACACATGAAGCCAGCATACTAGGTAAGGGGACTGGCGACAAACTCCTTATATTACTAATAATGATAGCAATAAAAGTTACCATTTATTGAATATTGTGATGACTGCTTAATAGTCTTAATCTCATTTAATCCTCACAACATCCCTGTGATATAGAAATCAACATCCTATTCCCATTTCATAGAAAGAAACACTGTGCCTGAAGGATCAAAGTAACCTGGTCAAGGTCATGTACCAAGTAACAAGGGAAAGAGCAGGAACTTGCCCCACGTGTCTGTGACCAGCCTCCTTGGTGGATGCGGTCCAGGGCAGGAAGCAGAGTCACTTGCTATTCCTGGTCTGCTGGGGTTGTGACTGCAGTTCATGAGATGCGTGGGTTTTCACTAACCAACGCCTGGTGCTGCTGCCTTGTTCTGAGCAAAGCCACCTTGGTTAGGGATACTGGGACCCACCACCAGGGCCAATGAGCATATCCCAACAATGGGGTTTAAGTCAAGAGACACGGAATGCCAACTGGTCCAGCTAGGGTCTCACATGCTGGAGGGGTCTCTGACCCAAGGCCGCACTTTCTTACTTTCCAATCACCTTGTCAGACTACAGTGCTTCCTGTCTCTGTCCCACAGGCTGCACTAGGGTGTTCTGACAGCCTGTGGGAGGCGTAAGGTAAGGAGAACAAGAGAATGGCATGTGCTGATTTTGGACAGCTTTTTTCAGAGTACACAAGCTAACTTCTCTTTTAAGGGTATGCTAAGCTTTGGGGAAAGTATAAACAAGGAATGTTCTTAAAAACAACCACATTTGCCATTTGCTGAGCAATGCAAAATCCTTAACATATATGATTCCATGTTATCACAACTGAGAGACTAGTAATTCTGCCCATTTCACAGATGAGAAAACTATGGCACTAAAATTTAGGTAAGTTACCTAAGTCATACGGTACACGCTGTACGGAAATTTCACCTCCAAATCCACGCTCTCATGAACTCTGACAGTATTTCCCACACTGTGGGCCATGCACCCTCGTGGTACAGGAAGTGATTCGAAAGTGTACAGCAAACATTCAGTGACACTGAGCCACACTGTGAAAAAGCAGTTCCCTTTCGTTTCTTTTGATCCCACTTATATCAAGAAAAAAGACTCCACTTGAGGAGGGTGCTTTTAACACCTCTTTAACGACCGACCGTACCTCCCTTCGCACCACAGAGAGAACACGGCCAGCAAGCCCACAGGCTTCTGTAGGCTTGAGTATCTAATGAAAATTACAATAATACACTGTTTAGTTTCCATTGTTTTATTTTTATAGTTACCTTCTTTCTATATCAAGAGATGCTGGTGTTTCATTTATAGTGCCAGTTTCCTTTTAAAATAAATTTATTTAAATAAAAAACACAAGTTGACTTAATGGAAATATTATAAATAGTATAACGGAAAAATTATAGAAATAGTGGTGCTCATTGTACAACATTGTGAATATAATTAATGTCACTGACTAGTATACTTAAAATTGTTTACAATGGCAAGTATTATATTTGGCCATAATTTTTAAAAATTGATAATGTAATAGACTCCCCCCAAATCCACTGAGCTATATACTTTAAATGGGTAAATTTCATGGCATATAAATTATATGTCAATAAAGCTGTTTTAAAATGTAAGCCAAAACTATGTTGATAATTTTCATATGACTGAAGTTTGAGAAAACCTGAACCATGCTATACTGCTGTGTTTTGGTGAGCTAAATTTATTAGTGATTTTTAAAAATAGGGTAAAGTGAAGGTGGAAAGGGGGAAAAAAGCCTGTATCATAAACATGTCGATTTATTTTCTCTGAACTTCAAATGCCAAGGAAAAAGGAAGTAAACAGAGAAGAAAATTAAGGAGGTAAATTTCAACAGAGAATTAAGAATTTTTCACCAATTTAGCCCCAAATGGAATGAAACGGAAATGGTCATTGGGATCAGACAGCAAAACATGGTGTCTCTTGGCTGGAATGAAGTAGGAAGGGGTCACTATTTTGTGTCCAGAATTTCTAGGGTGGCCGATAAGAGAGAGTGAAGAAGAGCTGAGATTCCCTGGGAGAATGCAGAAATGCACTGACAGGCAACCTAGGCAGTGAGGCCCACAGAAGAAAGGGGCCGTGTGCCCTCCCCATTCGCATCCCGGGTCCAGGACCTACATTGAACATTTAACAGCTGGGACAGGAATATAGAAAGTTTTGAGGTCTGAGAAACTTCCACAGGCTGATCCACTCAGGATAAAATTTCTCCTCTACTGATTCCCACCTTTATCTAGGCCACAAGGATGAAATCATAAAACACTTTCTCAAAGCCCAACATATAATGTGCTGAAATGAGCTTTCTCATCGCCTAGCAAGTGTCTGTTGAACGACATGCATCCCACAGGGGATCCCAAGAGTGTGCCCACTTTAGTCTTGGCCTTATGGAGGTTACAAATGAACTGGAAAGATGAGGCCCCACTTTAAAGGACTGAGAGCTATAGCCCCGGCCAGAGTGGCTCAGTGGTTGGAGCATCGCCCCATAACCAAAAGGTTGTGGGTTCGATTCCTGGTCCCAGCACAGATCCCTAGTCTAGGTGTGTGCGAAGGCAACCAGCTGATGCTTCTCTTGCATCAATGTTTCTCTCTCTCCCTTCAAAAAAACAAATGAAAATGTCCTCAGGTGAGTATAAGAAAAGTAAAATAAAATAAAATTTAAAAACTAAGAACTATGTGATACCTTCCCCACAAGCACTAACCTGTGTGATGAGACCATAAATGCCACTATTTATGGAGTGAGTTATGTTTTAAGTATTTAGAAAGTGCCGGCATAGAGGTTTTGAGAAATTGAGAAAGACTTCCTCAAGGATAAAGAAGACAAGTTAACTTACTTTAATTAAGTTAAACTGCATTTGGGTACTGAGGTTAGTTACCCTTTTGTGAAAAAGGTATCTTTTTCATTTAAGTTAATAAAATAGTCCATAATTTTTTTTTATTTTTCCATCGCCATTTATCCCCCCATACCCTCTTCCACCTCCACCCAATCCCCTCCCCTCTATGCATTTCTTTATTCCCTCAACAAATATTTGTTGCCTATCAATAAATAACAAACTGCCTAGCTGCCCCCCCAAAGAAATGTTAGGGTAAGAAAATTCCTGGTCTCACTAATTTGGGGGGACCACACAAGAGAGAAATAGCTTCTTTCCAACTTCCAGAAACAAATAAGGACAGAAACAAGTTTAAAACAAGACCTGATGGGAAATCAGCAGAGATTTATAAAACGTAGTTTATGGCCACCAGAAAATCAAAGAAGGAAGGCCATCCCACAGCAGCGACAAGCAAGACCTGGACAGGCACAGAGAACACCGACATGGGGTCAGGAAGGCTGGGCCGGCAGAGGTACAGGCATGATTAAGGGCACAGGGGCATTTGGGCAAATGATCTGCTTGGGCTACTGGCAGCCAAGTGGGGGGCACCTTCTACATTGGGGGGCGGGTCAGAGGGGCAGGAGAGTCTCAGTATCAGAAGAACCCTGAATACCATTCAAGGAGTTTGGACTTTTTATTGAAGACCTGTCAGCAAAGAGGATTCATGAGAACAGGAAAGTCTATAAAATATAAATTAAAAGGTATTTTTATTTTTTAAAGGTTGAAGAATTTTCTTTGCTTGTTTTTGAAATAATTCCAGACATACAAATAGAATACCTCAGCTCTTTTATAAATCTGAGTCAGAATTGAGAAGGGGAGCAGCTGACCACCTGTCACAACCTGAGCGAGCAGTGTCTCTGAATATCTAGAACAACATAAACTAGCGGCTAACAAAGTGTTACCAAGCCAACATCCTGCTCTCTCTGCTTTCATGAGTAAACAAGAAGCTATAATTAACCCGATGTCCGAAACTGTACCACGAGCATGGTCCACAAAATGCTTAGAAAAATGGTTCTTAAGTAGATTAAATATTTCTCCTACCACATATCTTGTTTACACCAGCTAGTAGTGAAGAAAATCAGTGTCATGTCCATTGCTGTGTGCTTGGACGCACACAGGGAGACCTCAGACCTGACCTTGTCCCCAGATTCCAAAAGTGCAGATCCAGTGGAGGAGCTTTTGCTCCACTGCACAAGCACGTAGGACCGAGCAGGGAGCGGACAGGCTTGCAATGGTGGGACTCAGATCTTGAGTTTCAATACCCCCCACCTCCTGCCAGCTTCCTGGCAAACATCAAGACTGCTTTTTCATTTTAGTCATCACCCATAGGTCTTTTTTCTTCCTTGTTCACTTGCCTTGGTTAATGGGTGTCGCATTTCCCGTCCATTTAAAAAGTTCCCGTCCTCTCATTTAAAAAGTTCCCGACACAGTGACAAGTGTACCCGACCTACAAGCTACCAGCTGCCCCCAAAGCCACAGACAGTTATCAGTCAGGATGATGTCAACAGAGTCAGTAGAATGCCGGACTCTTACCCACCACATTCCCACAGGTGTCAAAGCCAAGGGAGGAAGGGGGTGGCGATTATTTAGTGACATTAGTGGTGAGTTCATTAAAGTGACATCAGTCATTGTCCTTGTCACTTTTATCATCATTAACATCCTCATGATGCCAAAAAGGTAAGGAAGAGAGTCCTATGGACAGATCCCCTTCGGGCTTTAGATAAACTTATGGTGGCCACTCTGCCTTCATAGAGTGGCCAACAAGAAGGAAGGAAGAGAAAGGAGGAGGAAAACTGAATCCACTCCTCCCACAAGGCCACGCTGACTTCCTTTCCCACTCCCGGCTGGCTCACCTCTCACATCCAACCTGCTTTGCCATCCAGATGTTCCATGCCAGCTGCAGATTCCTGAGGCTGCCCCGCTGCACTACACATCAGTGGGTTTGCAGTGCTGGGTAGAGGATTCTGGATCAAGCATCTACCCCAGTCTTTTCCCGCTTACATACACAAGGAGCTATTTTTCCTTTATTTACCAGGTAATTCCCTTGACCTTCCTTGAGACACTTAAAGTTCAGGAAAAGGGAGCAAGGCGGGAGGAAAGCAGACCTCAGGCCACTGAGATCTTTATCCAGCACCCATCTGGTTGCTACAAATGAACTAGTCAAAGTGTTAGTTTTGTTTTGTTTTTTTTTTTAAAGCAAAGGATGTCTGTTCTCCCCTTCCCCTCCCCAACTCACCCTACTTGCTCTTCAGCTTGAATAAAAATAGTCCCACAGCTGAGGCTGCCATGACAACCAGTATGAGATGGTTGTCCACCAGTGATAAAATCTGTCTGCAGCCCCATTACCCTCCCAGCTGGGGCTGCAGCCCTCCAACCCTCTCCTGAGAACTGGAGCCATCTTCATTCAAGACGCCAAGGGCCAAGGGGAGTTCTCGCACTGCCCAGTATCTCAAAACTTTTTAATTTGTTCTCATTTGTTCCTTCCAGTGTCCCCAGGCACATGCGACAGACGTGACTATCTCCCTTTTACAGGGAAAACTGGGAGCTTGGGATGTGAGCCGATGAGCCATAAGTCATCACCTGCTGGTTTAATGATAGAGCCACATTTAGAATTCAAAGTTCCTATCCTCTGACCGGTTCCCAGACAGAAAGAGGAGCTGATCTCAGGAAACATGACCCCAGCGGAGAAATAATTCTCCTGTGTAACTTCCTGGCCGCAAACGGAAGTTCCTTTCAACCAATCTCTGGGATCAATCTGGGAAGGAGTGTGCAAAACCTGCTGCCCCATCATGGGAATGGGTTGCACAGAAACCCACCTCTCTCCCGGGCCCCGCACCTCTGGGACTGCCCTAACCAAGCAAGCTTCACGGGCCAAGACTGTCAAGATCCTTCAGAAGCACTGTCCATACCTGCATTCCACTGGGGAGGAAGTGCTCCACTAGGACTCTCGGGGCTGGAGGCCCGCAGGCCCCTGTTTCATCGATCAGGAAACCCCAGTGTTGCTAATAAAGCTGTAGATACCACAGCTCCGGTGAAGGCTTCCTCTTTCTTCATCTCTTTCCGACACTTATAAATGTGCTTCCTCTCTCTATGTAAATTTCGTTCAAATGGCGTGGCACAGGCTTGTAATGAGGCCATTAATAACAAGTCTTTAAACAGCCTCTTCTTGGTTTCCTGGTTCAGGAATCAATTCTAATCTAAACAGACACTGGTGTCTGGGTTTACTGGTGTCAGGACAGACAAATGGGCTTTGTTTAGGGAAGGCCACGAGAATGCGATTCATTTTCACCCAACCAAGGACTGAGAGGTCAAAGGCAACTCTTCATAATAGAACCGACCTTAGGAAATTGCGAAGAAAACTCCCTTCTTTTTGTTTCTACCACTCAGCCCTGAAAATTGCAGGAAAGGCTGGGGGGGGGTGGTTCTTGCCTGCCCTCCCCCCTTCCCGCCTTGTGCTGACCGTTAGCATGAAATTATGAAACTATGAAATTGGACTGGTCAGTTTCACTTTCCATTTTTATTGTAGGAAAGGTAACTTTCTCTCACTCTTCACCCTGAAAGCTGTGTCTGACTTCACAGTGTGGTCAAGTTGGGGTTGGGGGTATGATCCTCCCGGGTGATGGGCTTAAAGAAATACAAAACAATAAGATGGCACTCCAAATTTTGCTTAAACAATTTTGGACCAAAATAAAATCTCTTTTAACTCTGGGCTGCTGATTACCCCCATAATTAAAAACTGAGTTATCAATACTAAAGGCAAGGCTCTAAAGATATTGTAAAATATTTCCTAGCAACAGAAATGCAGCTATGGAGGGGTTCTGGAAGAGTGCAGCCAGCAAAGTCACAGAAGGCATGGACTCAAGCCCCACATCTACCGTTTAGTGGTGATCACGAATTCTAAGCTTCAGTTCTCTCTCCTTCAAAATGAGAAGACTGCCCCGGCCAGTGTGGCTCAGTTCGTTGGTGCATCATCCCATAAACCGAAAGGTCACGGGTGGGAGTCCCAATCAGGGCACATGCCTGGGCTGGGCATGCAGGAGGCAGCCTATTGGTGTTTTTCCCTCACATCAGTGTTTTCCTACCTCCCTTCTCCTCTCTCTAAAAATCAGTGAGCATGTCCTTGGGTGAGGATAAAAACATTTTTTTAAATAAATAAAATGAGAACATTTATTCCTGCCTAGCCTGCTGCAAGCTTGTTGGGAGTAAATGTTAAACACACAAAGGTCCTTTGAAAACTGAAAAGTATTAGAAAAAGTTAAGTGTTAGTTATTGTTGTTATTATTCATTTGCCAAACGGTCAGTTCCTACGAAATTATTTTCTCCATGTAGAAAGGGGCAGGCACATACCCCTGCATCTGGCCATCCAGAGCCAGACAATACAGTGTGGCCCAGGGATGTTCCAGGTAGCCAAGGAGACAGGAAAGAGCCGAAATCCAGGCACCTCCATGTAGGAGCAGCGAGCCATGATTCCCCACAACATAATAGGTGTTCTGTACCTAACAGATGACCCAGCGAGACTGTTCTCGCTATGGTAGCCAGTGAGGGAACCAAGGGCTGTGGGCTCAGTGCTTCTGTTGCCGTGGAAGCCTGCACTCCCTGCGCACAGCCACATTATCTCAGAACAGGCAGCACAGCACGTGGCAGCGTAGCAGAGCAGTAAGCCCCTCTGCCTGTGTGCAACCCCAGCTCGGCCACTTTCTATCTGCCACTTACTAATGTCTCAGTTTCCTCGTGTGCAAATGGAGATACTAATACCACCTACCTCACGCAATAGCTGTAAGTATAAAATGAGTTGATTCTTATAAAATGCTTAAAAGAGTACCAGGCAGAGAGGAAGCGCTGAAGAGTCATTAGCAATTAGTGTTATTTATCTGTTGACCAAACTGTTCTTCCACCAGACAGTGATTTCCCTGAGGGCAGATTCCCTAACATTCATCTTTGGATCCCCAGAGCCTAGAACACGGTGCGAAGTCAATAAATGCTTCTTGCATGGATAGATGAGTGATGGATGAGATAAGACCAACCACCTAACTGACTAACAGGAGAAAGCACAGCACAAGAGAGGGCCACAGCAGGGCTTTGTGCCTGGAGGATTGTAGGGTGGAATCTGGAGAGAAACAGGAAAGTGACTTCCCAATTCACACCAGCAGGCTGAACTCGGCTGCCCTGAAAATTCGTCATGGTACGCTGTGTTCGTCCAGGCCTCTGAGAAGCAAACGAATGCTAAAACGGGGTGAAACATGCAAGGATTTTACTAGGAAAAATGCAGAAAATGGGGAGGGAGGCTGGGAGATCCATGACATGGTCTGGGCCCAGATGAAGGAGGGGGGAAGGAAGGGTGGATGGAAGGGTCCTAGACCACTGAGCTGTCTATGGAAAGTTCTGCAAGTCTGTCAGGGAATCCTTGAGCTGAAGCTGACCCTTGGGAGACCAGTGCCTCCCAGGAGCCGGCCTGCTCCAGTGTCCCTGCTGTGCCCACTCATGGGATGGGAGCACCCCGTGAGAAGCGTGGCCTTGGTCCAATCTGTGATGGTTTCAGAGCACAGCCCTGGGGGCCTGGGTAGGTTCCACTTCCAGCGGCTAGAGTTCTGCCAGGGGCATTCTCACCATGGCCGCATACAGGGTAATCCTTAACAGCAAGGGATTCGGGGTACAGACAATGTAGGTTGGATCTTGGCTCTTACTAGCTGGTCATCCTAGGCAAGTTACTCAACTTCTCAGGGCCTCGTTTTCCTTTTTTTGTGAAATGGAAATTATAATTCCAACCTCTCAGAATTGTTGTTGTCCAACATTCTCTAATACAATATAAGGGCTCTATAAAAGGCAGTTGCCAAGTCCCTGACCATTATGATTAATAACAAAATACTTCTATTAGCAACCAGGACATGGGAGCCACTCCCACTGCTGTATCATGTGTTTGAGTTTTGTAAGTCTACCCCCAGGACATGGATCATAAAGCTGGAACCACGGTTTGGCAGTATCACAATTCAAACAACCAAACCAGTTTGTCTACAAATACAAGGTCACAGGGGCTTTCCTAGTTGCCTGTTTCCTGGAGGGGAGGCCAAGGTGGGTTGTACTGTGTCAGAATCCATCTATAGCCACAGACCCCTCTCCTTTCTTCTGTTTGCAGTGGTGTGTCTGCAGGATCCTCAGCCTGTCCCCTGGCCGCGCTCTGCTTCCCAGGAAAGTATGGTCAGGAAACCCTCCCCCAGGAAGAGGCTCACCACTGGGCTCTTTGCTACACGGCATGTTTTCTGAGCACCTGCTTTGGAATTCTGCTTGCTTTTTGTCTCTGTGGCCTTCATTTCTTTTTAAACCTTGGCCAATGTTCTGGTAGTGTCCATTGCCTAGCTATTGCAGCCTTCTGACAAGTATATCTGCCTGGAGTCACAGACTTGTCCACTTGTTAGTCTGGCTGTGACCTGAGGAAATTACAGCTTTCGTGGCCTCAGGTCAGCTGGCTCAGACCTCTCCCAGCCTTGCTGACCCTTGTGCCTTGGCAGCAGTAACAACTAAGAACCTGCAAGGAAAGGAAAGGAGGCCCCAGACAAACCAAAAACCACACTGTCACCTCTTCCTCTAGCACCTCAGAGGCCATTTCTGTAGGCCCCATTTCCCAGAAAGCCACCAAAAATACACATTAGGATTTCTGGTGGGGTTCTTTTGTTGTTGCTTTTGAAGAAATGACCTTCAGTTTTTCTAACTGAAAAGAGTAAAAATTAAACTGAAAAATATTGATTTTGCTTAATAATTAACAGCTTAAGAAAGCTGATCAAACTAATACTTCTAGAATGATATTCTCCACTTTACAGGGACTTTTCCAGGGAATTTTAAGTTTCCACGTTGGCACCAGAATCTAACCCTTGAGCTGCTTCTTTTCAGCCTGAGTTTGGAAAGCAGAAGGCAGAAAATACAGGAACTGGTCGAGTCCTCCCAGCCACGCTGAACTGGGCTTTCCCATCTGAGGGGCAAGAACGTCACTCTCTGAAGTGGAAGTAAATCCACAAAGCAGAACAGGCCAGCCGCTTGCTTATCGTCCTTCACCATGAACAGTGAGGCCGTATCTGAACAGTGGCTTGTTTTTCTCCATCCATCCTCCCAGCCAGAGCTGGCGAAGCGCTGGGCCAACCTGACACCAGGCATGTGCAGTGTCTGAGACAGAATCCCTGTCACCAGAGACAAGCACTGGTTGGGTCACCTGCCCCATTTATACACAAAAAACATTTTACAAGTGATCAGCCTCTCGACACCACCTTTGCCTCTTACTTGCATTCATTCTCCTCAATAATTTCAAAAAAAAAAAATCAGTCAGATGTTGTATCCTTCAAAATCCAAATTCTTACAAAAAATGATACCCTGAGATGAAACTAGGCCTTGATTGTCACACTCCTACCTGCGCAGGTCAACGGTCCCTTAGCCACTTGAGGCCAGGTGAGTCACTTCTCTGTTCCCAGTTGTCCTCCTCTGTGTTAACAGAGTGGACAATACAATTTGATTTCACAGGCCCTGTCCAGCCCTGCCACTCTGTGAGTGACACCCCACCACACGCAGAAATGCAGTCCTTTGACCTTCTGTGAACGTTTCTCCCGGACAAACCCAGTCTGGCTGTGCATAGCATGAGATACTCAGCTCGAGAGCAAACTTTCTGGTCCAGATCCACAGCATCAGGACAAAACATCATCTTCGCTGTTATTTTACATTAATTACATGAACCCCTTGAAACCTGATCAACACTGGGGTCGGAACCAAGAAAAATCTGTTCCAGTGATTTGCATCTTCTCAGAGGGGAGGTGGGAATGTTTGCAAATGTCCTGCCAGCGTGATGAATTAGAGTGGACAAATTGTATAGCTTTCAAAGTTTAATCAATATTCTAATATGATTTTGTATTTTTAATTTTTTTAAACTATGATTTTTTTATAATATGAGCCATGGATGGGGACATTTTGAAAAGAGAGCATGAGTTCAGACAGGTGGGAAACTCTTCCCTGTCATCCTTGCAACCTTGCGTCTACCTGTCTGCCACTCCCCTCGGCATCTGTGCCCCTCCCACTAACACGCACAGCCTGCAGGACCCTGCTCTGTTGCACTCTTCCTTCCCATGATAGCGCAGTCCCTTTGTTGTGTGTTTCAAATCCAGCAGTCACAACATGGTTGACTTCCCCTTTGGTCAGGGTTCAGCAACCCTCCAAACGTGGGAGTGCCGGGCACAGACCCCCGTGTGGGAAGAAGAGAGCGCTTCACTGGTATGAAGTGGGCAGTGAGCACCTGGGAGGCTCTCAGGCTCAGAAACCTCCCCCACCTCCACATTCTACTAATAAAAGCTTCAGCAGAGTTATCACACGGGGGATAATGCAAATGTCCTGGGGAAAGGTTCAGCTTCATGGTCACTTACACCTTAGAAGAAATTATTTTTGAATGTTAGGTCATCAGGGCTTGAAAGACACTTAAGAACCATTTAGAGCAAAATTCCACTCAATGCAGGATTTTTAAAATCATAGTCAACCTCTATTTGAACACTCCTTTCTTCAAAGGGTCTGTGCCACTGATGGGCGTTTGGAATTTTCTGTGAAAACTCATCTTTATCTTCAGCACAATCCTATAGAATCTGTTCAAATGATTCTTCCACAAGCAAAGGAAGTTCTAACTTAATGTTAAGGACACTCATCTCTCATAACAGAAAGTATAGCAATTGGGTAGGTTTTGGGGTTGCCTAATATGAGTTCAATGATGTCATCTAGGCCCCAGGTTCTTTCCATTTCTCTATTCCAGATTCTCAACCTGTGTGCTGCAAGAATTTTTAAAACATGCAGTGCCTGACTATATTATAGTCAGGGAGACTGACCTCTTTTCCCTTAGATTGTCAAATAACAAAGTGACAATAGCCAACACAATAGCCATACAGTGTGAATGCCCTGTCTTGGACCACAAATACATAGGTCATACAATAGAGTTTCATCTTACTGGTCATATCACATAATAAGGTTGTGTCTGATTGGTTAATTCATGGTCTCAGAAATCCTTATGCACAGTATAGACCCCTGATGTTTTTAAAAGTCACTTTGGAGCAACAAGGATAGGTAATTACTATTATTATTTTTTTGGTAAATCAATAAAAATTATACCTATTTTTTGTTAGATCAGCAAAAAATAGAGGTTTCAGTGTGTTGCAGAATTTGAGTAATTGGTTTATGGGTGCCAGGTGATGAACAGGTAGAAACTTGCTGCTCTATCCCATCCTCTTCAGCATGAGTTTCATTCTCAGATTCGTACTAGCAATCTGCAGGTTCATGTTAGACACAAAACAAGGACTAGAGGAAAACGTGAAGACTATCCCCCAAGCATGAAATATAAACTCTTTCCTTCACTCTGACTGTTCCAACTTCTGTCCCATGCACAATAACTATCACCAGGGGGTCATGCAATCATTGACTCCGCCAATCATCCAGGCTGGAAAGAATGTTGGTACTTCCACCACAGTATCTGGCAGTGCTGCCTTCCAGGAAGCTCTGCCTCGAACACAGTTCTCCCTTACCCCACAACTCTCCCTTACCCCACAGTTCTCCCTTACCCCACAACTCTCCCTTAGCCCTTTCCGCAGAACAGCTCATACAACATGTTTCCCAGCATCCTGGTGGTCTTTCTGTGGGCATATACTAGGTGGTCAGTTTTCTACTAAAAAGGTGGCACTCAAAAGGAAACACCATACTTGGTAGAATGCAGTGAAATTACAATATCCTTAGACTAGGGATTTATATTTTTATTAATGTAGCTTAATATTGTAATGCTTTCAGTGCTGACATCATCCAGTTGGCTCCTTATGAATCAAGTAGTCATCCATAACCTGCAGTTCCTTTTCACAAGTTAACGCCACAGGGGATTTCTGTCATGCTGTTCTAGTTGAATGGCCTTTATGAACTTAGAAGCAGAACTTGGGATCATCCCAATTGAACTAGATCAAGATAATTCTAAATAATGCTTCTGCCACTCAGTGTAATAGCTACCCAGCCACCTACAGATGTAATCCACTTATAAATCTGTGTTAGTTTGCCAAAACTAAGTAACACAGACTCGATGGCCTAAACACCAGAAATCTATTTTATCATAGTTCTGGAGGCTAGAAGTCCAAGATCAACATGTTGGCAGGTTTGGTTTCTTCTGAGGCCTCTTTCCTTGGCTTGCAGATGGCTGGCTGCCTTCTCGCTGTGTCTTCAAATGGTCTTTCCTCTGTGCACACACAGGTCTAGGTCCTAATCTCTTCTAATAAGGACACCAGTCATATTGGATTAGGGCTTGTCCTAATGACCTCACTTTAACCTTAGTTCCCTTAAAAGACCTTATCTCCAAATACAGTCTTATTTTGAGGTACTAGGGATTAAGATTTCAACATAATTCAGCCCAAACAAATTTGAAATCTGACTTTTGTATTTGCCTCAAAGTCACAGAAAAACTGGACAGGAAATCTGAGGCCAGAGTCCCTTGCACTCTACTAAGCAATCCTTCATGGACAACCATTAAAGGACAGCGATTAATCCAATTACCTCTTGTGTTAGGCTGAGATTAGCGTCTCTGGAAGGGGGATTTTGACTGAGTTTAGAAGAGTGTTGAAGAGAAAGATCATCCTGGGAACTGGGGTATTTCTAGCTAAGCAAAATGAGGGTTCTGTCAGGGTGTTTCCACAGTCAGGGTGGTTGACTTTGGACGTGATGGATAAGCAGTGAATCGTAATGGAAAAGGTTGAAGGAAAAAGCGCTAGAAGGTTACCAAATTCAGTTACCTCTCAATTTCACTTAGGACATGGGCAGTGGCAACTGAAATCGAGACACTGATAAATACTATGAGTGTTCATAGCATTGACTGACTATGCCCATCTCCATTACTCTGGTCTGCAATTAGCCGGGTAGGAATAGATGACTTGGCATTTTGCCAAGTCACCATACATATACTTGAAGACTTATGTTTCTATAGACATGATGATGGAAAGCAATTGGTACGCTGTCTTAATCTCATCCTCTTTAGAAAGGAAGGGCAGATAAAGTCCTTCCCAGATAAGGTCAAGTTAAAGGAGTTCATTATCACCAAACCCTTATATGACATGTTAAAGGAACTTATCTAAGAAACAGAAGATGATTGAAAATATGAACAGTAAAATGACAACAAACTCACAACTATCAACAATTGAACCTAAAAAAAAAAAGACTGACCTAACAACTAGAACAGAAAGATAGTCACAGAAATGGAGATCACATGGAGGGTTACCAGCAGGGAGGGGGAGAGGGAGAATGGGGGAAAAGGTACAGGGAATAAGAAGCACAAATGGTAGGTACAAAATAGACAGGGGGAGGTTAAGAATAGTATAGGAAATGGAGAAGCCAAAGAACTTATAGGTACAGCCCATGGACATGAACTAAAGGAGGAGGGGGAATGCTGATGGAAAGGGGGTGCAGGGTGGAGGGGAATAAAGGGGAAAACTTTAATAGCATAATCAATAAAATGTATTTTTAAAAAGAGAAAAAATATGCACACACAAATATAAATAATAAATACATATATGGGGGAGTACTATTAGAGCAACTACACAGAAATACTAAAAATTAGGTAGGTAGCACTAAAGAGTAGGATTTAGATAAACACCTGTTCTTTCATAGTTAGCTCAGTTACTCACTGATCCTTAACTGTTCCTTCTTAGATGAAATTGATTAATTTAAGATGCAAAAAACCTGCTCTCCAGGTGGATTTACAATTCTAATGTCTCAAGCTTTAGTGATGTTACTAACCCCTCTGCCAGGGTCTGTTTGTTTGTTTGTTTCCTCCTTGCTGGTTTGAGAAAGAATTCAAAAGATGATAAATCCAGGTTGGATGGCCTTCAAAGGTCACTCAGCCCGGCTCCTGTACCAGATGCTTGAAATCTCCTCTCCCACTCCTAACGCCCACTGAAAGCCAATGGTACTGCACTTGGGAGCTCACCTGAGCAAGACCTGCCTCCTCTGGAGGAAGCTCTGTCATCTTCAATTTCCTCGAAGACAAAATTGTCAAGGGAGAAGAGAAGCTCCATTTTTCATTCCCTGCTCTAATTTGTGTTGCCTTGGTCACCATTATGAAATTAGTCTGCGATAACATGATACCTGTGTGGAGAGAGAGCTGTGTGACCCCTTCCCTTTTTGGGGGTGGGGTGCTCATTAACAGATGCTTTTTAGCCACTTTACCAGTGACACCAAGCCTTGTCTCTGGTCTCTAATCAAACCCTTAACAGGGTTTTATATAAACTAAAATTTACATTCAATCATTGCCATAGCAACCATCACACAGAATTAGATACAACTCCTTCCCCTCTGACATAATCTACTTTTTTAAAAGAGCTGCTTTTCTCTTCGGTTGAAAATCCAAGCTATTCAGAAGATAACCATTAAAAATCTATTTTGAAAAACTACATTTAAACAGAATGTAACAAGGTTCTAAAAACAGGCATTTGAAGTGGTTTCTAGACACTTAGTACAATACACTTTCTCTCTCCACTGGTTGGCCATAAATTGCTGAAATCTCAAGGACTGGGTCTTGTGCTGGAAATTGTTTAAATCAAAACAAGGCTTTGCCCTGAAGTCTGACAACCATCTCTTGAAAGATGCTCCAAAATAATGACCCCGAGCTGGGCAGAAAATCCTAATTTCAAAAGGACATTCACACCCCTCTCATCACTCCTGTACATCTCATGCCCTTGCTATGTCCAGTCCCAGAAATCGGGCAATTCCATTGTACTGAAAATTGAGACAATCAAATAAAGTCATTTTTCATAAGCCAAATAATTTGATCTTATTTATTTAAAGCCAAATAATAAAGTACCAATGCCCTAATCATTCATTTATTCATTTGTCAAATATTTATTGAGCACTAGATGCTACCTTATGCTGACAGAGGAATCTCGTAAAGATAAGGAAGACTTCATCCAAACCTCAAGATCTTTACCTTTCCAATTCTACAGTATTCCAGATGTTTTATACCCAAATGTCAGAGAAATCATAACACATTTTCTCTGAATGAACACCCAAGGTTGCGTCTACATATGTAGGAAATGAAGGCCACCTCGATCTGAATGTCACAAACTAGACTGACAGCTAATGGTTCACTTGTATCACTGAGACCCCATAGACCTCACCAGAGGACACTCACTTTGAGATTTCTGAAAATGTCCTGAATTGCTCCCAGTACAACTCTGCCACTTAGGACTTTTGGCTAAATTTCACCCCGAATGATAAAGGCTCCCCCAAATGCTCCTAATAATCAGGTGTTGTGAAAGGCAATGAAAGATAGCTTTGTAAGGTTCTCAGTCATTCTTTCCCATTCAAGACCATTGACAGAGCTAGTAGGCAAGGTGGGGTGGGGAGGGGCAGTGGAAAGAGGGGTATTTACAAATAGTTGCCAAAATATCTCATATGCCCAGAAATAAGAAATCTTATATATCAAGTGAAATAACATATGTGGGCAAAGTGCTAGACCAGGAAGAGAAAACTGGCTTTATCTCAACTGCCAACACCAGCAGAGTGGGGTAGATGCCTAGAACCCTAAGTGAGACAATTGCTGAGGTCCAATCCCAGCTCAGTGAGAACAGGTGCCTTGACCCATCAACGAAGTTTAGTCTGGGAGCAGGCAAGCTGCACCCTACAACACGACCCACTATTCCAGACCATGGGAGGAGGAGCCCAAGCCATGCTGGATGGGAGGGGGGATGCAGGGGAAGTGGGGAAATACATGCCACTGAATTAGTTATTGGGAGTTAGTTATTGCTGAGTGTGTAGCAATAATCAAAAAGAAAATCCCAATGCATTCACAGACCAATGAACCTGTGTCAGCAATCTTAAGAAAAACTTTTGAAAGGCACGACTGGCAGAATTTAAGGCAGAATGGGTAACTTCCAAGTGTCTGAAAAACAGCCAACCAAACACATTCCATATTAGAGAAAATGCAGTGAGAAGCACAACAAAATAGAAAACCTAAATATGATCACAGAAATCAGAGACTAGAACATTTGAGGTAACACCCCCTAACAAATACGTCCTGTTGCCAATTAAGAAGACAAGCTGAGGATAAGATTTAAGTCCTTTTATGAGAGATAAAGAATCTCACCAATAAATGCATGCAACCAATAGGAGTTCTTGGCTTTTTGTTTGTTTTTGCTTTTTTAAAGATTAGTAGGAAGGTTGCAATCTCCTGAACACAGCCTCTGGATTAACGATGCAGATGTGTGGCTTTTGTAGTCAAAAAAAGCAAAGAATGCCGTTTTTCGTATGTTAGGGCTGTAGGCTTACTGCTTTTGAAAAATATAAATAAGTTTATTCACAGAAGCCACAAAATTCATCCTGTGAATTATTTATGTCTTCATTTTTTTCAGTTTCTTAAATGACCAATATGCAATCTAAAGTGATCCCCGCGTGGTTTTTTGTGTGGTCAATCCAGTGGTCATCAAGTTCAAGATGCACAAACCTATTACTGGTGTGAATTAAGCAAAGAGAGAGCACCCACTCCTAAGTCTCCTCAATTCTGTTCAGTCCCATGAAGGTCAGAGTAGAGGCAGCCAGGTTGTGTAGTTCAGCAAGAAAGGATGCTGACCATCCTCACCTGCATCTGGCCCCTAGTACCCCTTCCAAAGCTAAATTTGGAACCAATGATGGGCTTCGTATCTTCTGCAATGGGAATACATTACTGCATCTCCTCACCCTCCTTGTGGAGGGAAGTGTCATACTGACACACATTCTGGGAATGAAAACTTTATTGAGAATTTACTATGTGCCAGGCAGTGAGCTAGATACATGGATGATCCAGCTAGATATGTTTCCTTTTGCAGCTTGCTTTCTATCTTAGCTCATGGATAGTTGTCCTCTAATTGGTCTTCTTGCTTCAGTTCTCAAGGACCTCACTGTCTCTGGGTCATGAGATCTAAACATAAAAACTCCAGAGCAAAGAGAAAGCGTGAACAATAGGAGAACGCTTAATATGTTCACCCTGAAAAAAGACAGAGAAGTAACAAGGATGAGCTCTCCAAATCTCCACGTCTGAGAGAGGACCTCTTAGAGTCATTCACGTATGTGAAGAAAAACTTCTGAAATTCATTTTCCTCCAGGAAAGAAGGTTGACAAAAAGTTTCCAGAGGCTTTTCTTTTTTAAGTACCAGGTTGCAGGCCCATAATGAATAATGAGTGATTGAGAAGGTTTGTTATATCTTTGACTTTTTGAGGCTGATCTCAAGAAGGACCAATATTCCCTAAGACAGAAAAATGCTACAAGATAAAGAATTGGGCTTGGGTGACAGGGGAGGGTGCCTGAGCCGGCTGAGGTCTAGAGGCCCCACGTATATACACTGAAGCCCCAAGAGCTCCATGTTTACCTGTTTGATACATGGGGGGTATACACAGGTTTTGTGCAGAATACGAAAAGCTTCTGCTGCTAAATATATATATATTTTAATTTATAAAAAGAAGTATTCCAAGAAAACTGCAGAAGTCAGCAGGGCCCAGATGGTAGAGAGCTTTGACCTATCCTATGGTCAATGGTTCCCCAACTGGGTTTTTGGAAAACTAATCTGGCAGTTTGGTGGAGGAAGGGCTGGAGAGGTGCGAGATGAGAAGACCAATGAGAAAGCAGGTGTTGATGAGCTAAGGTAAAAAGCAAGGTACATAATAAAAGGTATACAATAATCTATTTAAAAATTCCCATATGCGCATATATTATAAATTCACAGAAAAAAATTAATTGAAAAAATGAAGTTGCAGGGCAATATGTACAGAATGACTCTGTTTACAGTGAAAAATGCCTGTGTGCATGTTTTTATAAATTCATGAAAATGGTCTAGTGAGACGCACACCAAATTGTTCATGGTAGTTAGCCATTACCAAACAGAATAAAGATTTGGGGAAACGAACAAATATTTTTACTCTTTCCTCTAGTGACTTCTGATAGTTAGAAAAAAAATGTATAACGAGCATGTATTGCTTGTTTTATAATTTTAAGAGATTTTTAAAACTTAAAAAAGAAAAGATTACCATAACATAAAAGACACAGTTTCTGTGACAAGAAATGATCAGGGCTTAAAACCAAGCCAGTAGCCACGAGAAAGTGGAGAAGAAAGCCGGCAGGCAGATGCTGACAGAGAGCAGAGATGAGCCTGGGGGAGGCTGGAGTCAGTTTCACTTCCCGACAGCCCCAGAAGGTGGGCATCTCCACCTCACTTTACAGATAATGAAATGGGGTCTTGGAGAGCCTTGCCCCCAAGCCCAGAACTGGTTACCAAAGCCAGACTAGAACCTTGGCCTACCCGACTCCAAATCTTAGATTTCCTGCCTTGGCCAGCTGATTTCCTTCATCCCCAGGGCCCTCTGAACTTCCTTTTCCGTGCTCACTGCCAATCCCATGCAGCAGTAGGAAACTAGGGAGCTAGTTCTGAAAGCACAGGGTAGGCCCTGGGGAAAATGGTAAGGCTGAAACATGCTCCCACCTCCCCAGGGGGCGGTAAGTCCCAGATGTTAATATGGGCCATCAACAGACCATCTTAGCTCACGAGGATTCCTGAGTGCATATTTCTACAGAATCTGAAATGCCTCTGCAGCATCTCATACAGCACTGAGTCCTCGCTGAATTCACTGAGTGGGTGTTTAATAAATATATATTAACAGGAGGGCAGCAGGATCACCTGAAGCAAATACGAAATTGCATTTGATTCCTTATTTAGATCATGAGTGTTCTGAGAGCATTTTTTTCTCAATAATTCAGGATGTAGGCAGTCAGTGCACAATTGTGACAGATAATGGCTGCGATCCTGCCGAGAGAGTAATTTAACCACTCTGTTATAAAGCTGCTTCAGTAGAAAAGTAGCAATAATATCTGTGCTCCAAGACTTCAGTCAAACAGCCAACCAAGCAGGTAGCATTTACTAACATCTCTGTGTGCGCACACTGTTCCTAGGCTCAACGGACAACCCTGCAGAATGATAGTGCACGGCCCTCTCCCTACAGCATTTAACACTCCAGGGGGAACCAATGACAAATTCAGAAAATGATTAGATAAATGCCTGTTACCTCTGGATGTCCAGCAAGTGAGTTCCCTAGAACTCTAGAGAGAGGAGAAACCATGGATTCTAGAATCTAAAGAAGAGGGACTTGGGTGGTAGGGTCAAGAATGAAGACAAAAAAGACAGGGCTTCTCCCCAGCTTCTTAGGAGCATAACGGAATTTCACAGTATTCAGAAAAGCACCCATAGCTTTCAGGCTATTCCCCTTCCACCCCCCAGCGTGGCATGGCTGCTTGGCCAGAACTGCTGAATGCCCTGACCACCACTCTGTATATTTACGTGCCAACAGGCTATTGCAGATACAGGAACAAACAACCCCACGCCACCCGAACACCCCTTGGCTTTTCCACTGTTTATTCCATAGGCAACACTGAACGTCAGAGTTTTGTCATTCCAGCCAACCATCGTTCCCCACCCACACCACAAAGCAGAGGAAACCTTGTGCAAATACACTGCCTAAGATCTTGAGGGTAAATAACTACTGATAGTAAGGGGGGTTGGTGATAAGAATCAAAGGGCAAGGATATGTCAGAGGAACTTCGCAATTGATGCTATCTCCACAAAATACACTAGCCCATGGAAACTTACTATGACATCTGATCAGAAAATCTGTGTGCAAGATGAGCTCCATTTCTCATTTCAGCAGGGTCTATATATGGATTCCTCTCTACGTCCAACTGACATCGGGGAAAAGGCTGCCTCAGAACCTAGGGTCAGCCTGTGGCTGGGCGGAAACCACCTCCCCAGAAATGTTTTTAGTTATATCACTGTACCAGCCAACAAAAAGCCCTCTGAGAAAAGAGGGCCAAAGCACGCTTAAATTTTTTTAATTTTTCAGTTACACTTGACATACAATATTATATTCATTTCAGGTATACAACATAGTGTTTAGATACTTATGTAACTTACAAAGTGATCATTCTGCCAAGTCTAGGATTCATTGGGAGATTGGGGGAAAGCTCTTTATCCCAATAAAGGTCCTTATTCCACTAACTCGAGTTGCTCTTTATAATGTTTTTCCTCACTGTCCCTCCCAAACCACTTCTTGGCCCCAGTTCAAACACATTCTGTGCTTCCTTAGCCCCCTGCCCAGTCTATGGAGCCCCCTCATCCCAGGACGTCATTCCCTCCCATTCTCCCCAATGCCTCTTAAATCCAACCCCCTACTCCAGTGCTGTCTCCTCCATGAAGTTTCCAACTGACCACCCTGTTGAAAGTGCCTTCTTGTTTTCTGAATTCTACATGCATGCCAGTCCCACGGGAGGCACCTCTCACTCTTATGGTCTGAACTCACCCACTAGGCTACATCTTCTTTCTCCACCCTACAATCTAGCACCATGTCCTGCTGGCTCTGCTTGCATTTCATCTCTCCAAAGTGTCTCTTTCTCTCCACTTTCACTGCCTCTGTTAAGTTCAGGCCCACCTCACCTCTCCCCTGAAAAATGCAATAGCCTCTCCCCAACCTCCAATCTCCAGCCCTGCCCAAGAGCCATGGGACTGAACTTACTGAAAATCAGTTCTGATGATGTCGACCCTGACTCTCAGCCCTTCAGTGTCTCCCTGTGGCCTTCAGAGCAGTATGAGCTGCTTAGATAAATAAGAGGCTTTTTAGGATCTGATCTTCCCTCTAACCTTCCCATGAAAGCATTAGACCCCTTCTAAAACTTTAGTGCCCAGCAGAATCTCCCAGGAGATTGTTGAAAAATACATGTGCCCAGTCCACTTCACACAGACAGTCTGGTTCATTAAATAACTGGGAGAGCCCAGGAACATGAATATTGGGGGGGGGGGGAGGCATGTGGGGTTCATATATTCATGGGAAGCATGAATATTTACAAAAATATAAGGTTCACATATTAGTTCTTCATCAATACCAAAAACACATGGTTTTGATGGCAGCGTTGTGAGGGCCACACTTTGGAAACACCTGATAGAGACGTCATGCAAATGGGACTGGAAACAACTTTTGAGACACCAGTGAAGGCAGTGGTTAAGGTTAAAGGCTTGGGGCAAACCTGAAGTTCCCATGAGCCATTGGGAAAGTAACTTACTGATTCTGTGTCTCATCTGCAAAACAGAGATAATAACAGTATTTATCTTACAGGTTAAGATGAAATAAAACCATCATTATAAAATGGCAAGCACAGCGTTTAGCACTGTAAATATCCTACAATTGGTGGAAGCTGAAGGAAACCAGTAAAAGGCAACAATGTCCAGGTTTTTATTCTGCAGTGCCTCTGGGTTGGAAAAGACTTTAGAAATTCCTTCTTCAGTATCACTGGCAATGTCTATCCAACTTCAGCGTGAAGACTTCCAATGACCCAGTCTCTGGCCACGACCTCCTGAGGCAGCCTCTCCATTGTTAAGCCATTCCAGATGTTACGTTAACTTCTTCCTTAAATCTACTAGAATTATATTTGTCAGTTACCACTGTCCATGAATCCTAATCTGTTCTCTGGAGCATCATCAAACACTGTTCTCATTTCCATAAGAGTCCTTCAAATGTTTGAAGGTCATTATCATGGCTTTCCTCAGTATTTCCTTCTTTAGGAAGGCAAAAGGATAGGAGGTGAAACTGAGTTCAGAGTCAGAGTCCTGGGCTTTTGTCTCGCGCCAGCTGGGTGTCCTTGGGCAAGTCCCTTGACAGTGCTGGGCATCACTTTCACCGTAACCCAAAATTCTATGATTCTACAATTTCTTCTATTTTTCTCTTCCTCGGACACAGACATGTTTCCAGACCCCTCACTGTAGCAATTGCCTTTGCACTGTTTGACAAGAACAGAACAGCAGCCCCACTTAGGGAAAATTCTTGATCTGTCATTCTTACCAAGTGGTTTGAAAGGAAGATGCCCAGTTTTTAGAAACCTCGCACCCCAGGCTATCACCATGGGCCATTCATAGTCCGCCCACCCCCTGGCCACAGTCAATCAGCCTAGAGTTAGGCAACTTACCCAAGTTTAACTAATTAGACCAGAGAGAACAAGTATTAATTCCTCTCTGGAGTTGGACTTGGAAGGAGGTAAAAGCTCCTAGGAGTTGTAATTCTCCTTCTTGGAGATGACTTAACCAGAGAACGACACCCACATGCAGAGAAACACAAAAGAGAGAGGTGGAGAGGCAACCTTGTGAAGCTGAAATCCTTGGTTCCAGATTATCTCTGAGGACCAACAGCACCCCTGCCCTTCCCATACTTTGGTTAATCCCCCTTTTGACCAAGCTGGGGTTCTCTCCTTACAAACAAACAAGTCCAGAGTAATAACACTCACCTTTCTAAGCAGGCATCAACAGGAGATAGCTCTGATTTATCCTTCCCCACTCCCAACCCCTCCACCTAATTCTCCACTCCCCCAACCTTCTCCCAACGGCTATTCCAGATGGGTAACTAGAATCCATGTATATAACCCAAAAAGGGCTGTCACTCCTTCCAGCCTGGCCACTGTTCAGAAGGGCATTTGAAGGCTTCATCTTAGAGCAGTCATGCCACTTTGCTGATTCATCTCGAGCATGTGGTCCCCTCACACTCCCAGCTCTTTTTCCATAAACCATGGAAGCCAGGACTTTGCCTTTGCTATGCCACAATTGTACAGTTCAGTTCATTTTGTTTTGTTTTGTAGCGGGGGGCTGGGAGGGGATGAGGTTTGAGTCTTAATTGCACACAAACACTTAGCCTTGTTAAATATTACATGTTGGATTGGGGTCAGTGTTCCAGCCTGCTGAGATGGTTTTGACTCAAGATTTCATCATTGGTGACAAAGCTTCCCGACTGGCCTACCAAATGCACTGGGTCACGGATGTGCCAGGATAGCCACTCCCTCAGTTCTCTGCTTCACGGCATGAAGTATGGGGCTCTGCACCCATGTTAGCAGCTTCTGACTCTGTCAGCCCCATCATTTTCTGAGTATTCCTATTGCAGGTCTCCATAGTTATAGTAACATAAGGAAGTTAAATTTTGTATAACATAAAAGTATCTGTGTCACTCACAAGTAAAGCCACTGTCTGCTGGAAAGGTTACCAGCTGAATGGGAGACAGTTCACAGAGACGCTGCCCAAAAATCAAAAGCCAATGATAGGAATACATAATGATTGAGAGATGGCCTTGAAAACTGTAAAAGTCAAATGTGTTGTAAAATATACTTCAACACAGCCATTTTTAAAGCTTTATTTATTTTTAGAGAGAGAGGAAGGGAATGAGAAAGAGAAGGAGAGAAATATTGATGTGCAAGAGAAGCACTGATCGGTTGCCTCTCACATGCCACCAACTGGGGGCCTGGCCAGCAACCCAGGCATGTGCCCTGACAGCCATTTTTAAAAAGTCAAATGTGAACTAAGGAATGTTATCTTGTGCAAGCATAAAATTGTGTTAAAAAATGGGCTCAACCTTTTTTGCATACAATCCAACAATAGTTGATTCAGTCTCTGGGTGGTTTACTTAAAATAGCATATGGCCCTGACCAGTGTGGCTCAGTTGGTTGGATATTTTTCCACAAAGTGAAAGGTCACCCATTTGATTCCCAGTCAGGGCACATGCCTGGGTTACGGCTTTGGTGCCTGATCAGAGTGCATGTGAGAGGATGTTTCTCTCTCAGATCAATGTTTCTTTCACTCTCTTTCTCCCTCCCTTCCCCTCTCTCTAAAAATAAATAAATAAAATCTCTTTTTTAAAAAAAGAAATAACATACAGCTGAAATTATGATCAAACTGCTAATATGGTCAAATCAATTTACTTTCTTAATTTTCAGTTTTACTTTTCAAAATAAAGCCCCAGTGAATTGTTTCCCAGGATCAGTATGTCTTTGGATTATGAGGGCATTCTAAACCTGAGTTGTTGCCATTGTTGCAACTTTTGTGCACTGTCCTTTGTCCTCAGAAAAGCCCTGCCCCTCTGCTTTGCCACGTGACGAATCTTTGACACTCAGAAGACAGTTTCCATGATTCCAGAGGAACTTCTTTTCTCCACAACAAGGTTTATTTTTTTCAAACATCTATCATCTGACAGAATTTAAAATCCCCCTATTCATTCTAGTCATTCAATAATTTACTAAAGGTCAACTATGTGTGAAGCTCTGTCCTAGGCACTGGGGACACAGCAGTGAAAAAAATCACCACTCTCTTGAGGTTTACATTCTATTGAAGGGACACTAAATAAAAGAAAGTGATTCAATGGATGAGTAGATGAATGAATGAGTGGATGGATGGAAGGATGGATGGATGGATGGAAGGATAGAAGGAAGGAAGGAAGGAAGGAAGGAAGGAAGGAAGGAAAGAAGGAAGGAAGTCTGTATGTGCCCACCATTGAAAGAGGGGACACTTCATGTATGCTGACCAGTGCAGGGCAGAGGAGGAGCCTCTTCTCTGACACCAGTACTTCTGTTCATAAAACCTCGATGTGGCATTTCCTTTTTTTGGAGGTGACTCTGCTCTGCTGACCACATCTAACTCATCTTCAACAAAACCCACCAGACCTTCTTACAAATGCTGCTCTTACACTATACATCCCTTCATCCTGTTCTCACACAACAACAGTTTCATAATTTTTTTGGATCCTGAGCAGGATTTTTATTGATTGTTATTAATTTTAACTTATCTTTAGCCCATCTTTCTAACCACCACACACTTAGATGAACTAGAAAGTGAAACTTTCAAATTGTGGGACTATATTAATATACACACCTCTACAACACTGCTGTCTACAAACTTAAAGAAAAAAGAAAAATGTTCATTTTAGAATTGAATGCTTGAATAAAACTGAACTACTCTAAAATTTTAGACAGTCCAAATTATGACCCTGAGAAAATGGCTGCCCTTCCTGAAAGCCATGGTTAACTTGGGCTCCATGTTACCATTAGATTATCACGTACCGTAACTACAGGCCATGCCTTTTCTTCTCTTTCCCAAGATGGGTGCCCAGGAAACTCATTCTTTCCTCAATGGATGCTGTAAGGAACTGTTGGAGGGGCCTTCAGGATACCTCAAGTCCCTATTATTATTCAAAGGAAGATCCCTAACTTCTGTTTCAAAGCACTGCACACTCCTGGCATTGAGTAATTAATGGGACAACTGCTGTTTGTGGGCCCCTCCCTCTAGGACACACAAACTCTGCGAGAGCAGGAACTAGGTGTAGCTTTTTCATCCAGTCTTCCCACGACCTTGCAGAGTATCATCCCCGTGGCAGCCACAGCATAAGCTCAATAAATATTTGTTGACTATGAATATAAGTTAACAGTCTCATCTCTGCCACTAATTGTGTCACATTGGGCAAATTCTCTAGCCCCTCTGGGTCCTAACTTTGTTTCCAGAGCACTGGCAAATTTTGATCACGTGAACATCATAGACCACAGAAAGAGGGATGTTGAAGGATTTCTGTGACCTATGGAACTCTGAATTCTTAGTGACTACAAAATAAAAATAAACATTTAGGCTGCCAAATCACCGTATGATTATCTCGGCATTACATTCTCCTGAAAAACATTTAACACATAAATCTATAATCACAGTCAGAGACCTCCTTTGGCAACAAAGCAAGCCTTTGAGAAATGATATTTATGAAGTTTTGTAAAATGAAAGGGGGAATCTATTTCAGAATGAGTAACAGGTTGACTCCGTTTGGAATGCTAAATGCCACATCCTGCCACAGAAATGGTCTCCCACATTTTACATGCTCAAAAAAAAAATGAGTCAAAAGCTAACTCTAATATTCTATTTGCAAGCTTTAACTATAGCCACAGCCTCAAACATTATCTGTATATGTAAAAGGAAACTTATTTTAGTCCACTTTAGAAGTAGAGCATTTTCATTTCATCATCAGCCTCCCCTCCATTTCCTGTGTTATCAGATGTTAGAGAGAGAGAGCCAGCAGTCTGTTTGTGAAACTGGCAACTTCGCAGACAAAACATGCACATTCAACGAGCATTCTTTTCCACAAGAATGTGGTATGGATCTAAACTTGCAAGAGTCATAGGAAAGATGCACATATGCAGAAGGCATAAACCCAGAACAAAGAACAAAAAGGTACCGAGGAATTCCTGAACCAACTGAGCCAATTCTAGAGGTCTCCTCTGAACCTTACGGATTTCTTCAATTCAATGCTCTCCCTCAAACAGGACACACCCAGTCTAACCTTGGCTCCTAACAGACCCGCACACCCCCCATGGAGCTAACAAGTCCAACTGTTAACTAGCTTCCATGATGGCACACCTGATTCTTTCGTGGGACCAGCTGTCCTGTCCGGTACATTTTAAGTACAGAGACAATAAGAAGGATGCTCTCCATGGACCCGGTCTTGCTCTGAATTAACTTGAAGGGTTTCTGTTTAGTCACATCCTGACTATGTGGCCACAAGACAAACCTGCCATGGAAATAGCTGATGATCCAAGTGGCACCTGCAGCACAGGCCACTAAGAAGGACGCTCATGGGAAAACAGCTTTCTCTTTCCCCACCTGGGACATTCAAAATGGGCTCAAAGGTAAGGAAAACAGACAAGAATCCAGGGGTGCACCTACCCAATGAGTAGCATAGGGTCATCCACCCATCCGCCATTTACTAAGCACCGACCACACATAAACACTGTCAGTAGGGACCAGCATTTTCTTTAGAAACATAAACATGGTGAAAATGAAATAGTCTCCAAATGTTTTTCCCCCACAGAAAAGACAATTTTTCCAATTACTGATTTTGTCCATTTCTCTGTCTTAGAAAACCAATTGACCACTGTTTGTGTTTCCATGTTACCAAATTTTGTCTAAATTAGGAAGTTTTCTGCTCATAAGTCCATATGACAAGTCTTTTGTGGCTTCAATAATTTCTCCAATGAGCAGATACAAAGTCATTTACAGCACAAATCATCCTATTGCCTTGGCCACCTGACACACTCTTCGTCATGTGAATGGCACTGGAAACAAATTAAAAAGCTGTCAAAACATCCTGTAATATAGGGAAACTAACAGACCCATTCTGTCATGCATATTTGCCCCCATTTCCCCGTTACCTTCCTGTGAACCCATAAATCTACATGCAGACCCTAACAAACAGTATGGGGAAGAAGTTAGACACGTGCGCGCTGTCATTCTCACACGAGTACCAGCATCGCGTTATATTCCCCTAAGACTGCATTTGGGCTCATGTACACAAACAGAAAGCTATTATTATGCCGTTTAAGGTCCAATTTAAAAATTATGCTGTGAAAGATAATCTGTTAGCTGAAATATAACACACTCTATCTTGATGGGATTTTGAAAACTATCAGATTGAGACCCAACAAAGCAAAGTAACATATGTAAACATCACACATAATTAAAATGAAATATCATGGCTGTAAAGGTTTAAGATGTTCACCTGTGCTCTTCCCAGCATTTTAAAAAGGAGAAGAACAGATCCAGGGCGGCCACATGACTTGCCCAAGGTGGCAAAACCAGTCAGCGTCAGAGTCTGTGAAATATACACCCCTATTCTCTCACTTTTTATCGTAAAGACTGTAGTAACGCAAGAGACATCAATCCAGATTTGACTGGACAAGAGTAAAAACAGGACTCAAACACAAGCAGCTGTCCCTTCCTTGGAGTCATTAGCCCACACCAGTCGGTGACGGTGACGACCATGCAGCAATCACACACACCGATATCACGCCACTTCCCCTCCCCCGGAAGAGCAGCCTGATGAAGTGGAGAAAGAGGCTAAGGCGTTTACGCAGAGGAGCTTCACCTGAAGCTTGGCCTTTTTGGACTAGCTGGGTGCGAGCCTCACTCCTTCCTCTAGATCCACAAAACCCTCAAGACTCCATCATCTTTCTCTGTTAAAATTCCTAACTGAAAGTCAAGCATGAGCACAGTAGAAAAATTAGAACAATGGAGAAATGTCCAAAACAAAAAGTTCAAAATGTTCTTCATTCATCCAAAAGCAACCACTACCAAAAATTTCTTGTGTATCCTTTCAGGAAAAAAAGTCACACACACATAGTTTTAAAAAGTTGTATGTGTGTGGTGACATCCTGACTTGATTCTGTCTTGACATAGGTTGCCAAGAGATCAGTCCCACTACCTCAGATGATAAGCTGGTCATTTCAAGGACAGAAAGAGACCCTGTTGTTAATCAAAGCTAATTTTGTCTTAATTGCCACTGTATTTGTGGAACTTGGGAAGGTAGTTAAACAGCTGACAAAATATCAAAAGGGACAAAGAAAGGGGAAGTATAAAGAGGAAGCAAAGGACAGAGGAGATTAGTGAGAAAAGGAAAGAAAAAGATAAGGAGAGATTACATACGGACCAGCACCTGGCAGATGCTCATTCAGTTCTTTCTGAATGACTGACTGACCATATAAATGAATGAACAAAGAAATCAGGACAGGAATATTTTTACACATGCCATTTAACATATTAACTGATATGGCCCCAATCCTCTGAAAAGTAAGCATCCTTCTTGATCTACACTGTCTATCATGGTAGCCACTGGCCACACGTGGCTATTGAACATTTGACATGAAATACACATCAGATTTCAAAGACTAAGTATTTTTAAAGGATGTAAAATATCTCATTAATAATTATATATTGATTAGATATTGAAATGATATTTTATTTTTTGGATATATTGGGTTAAGTAAGCCATATTTTAAAATCAATACACCTGTTTCTCTCTCTCTCTCTCTCTCTCTCTCTCTCTCTCTCTATTACTGCAGCTACCAGAAAACTTTAAATTTCCTATGTAACTCACCTTACACATTTTTTGGATAGCAGTGGTCTGGACTGTAGATATTATTACAGCACTGACTATGTCTGTCTTTCCCTGATCTATCCCAGCCCCTAGTACAGGGCCTTGAGAATAGTCAATGCCCAATAAACATGTACCAGATTAAAGGCTGTCTGGGGTACCTACACAAGGCAATAACTAAGCTTCAGACTGCAAGGCAGGAGGCCCTGACCCTGATCCTAGCTCTAACTTAAAAGCAGCTATGTGACCTTGGACAAGTCATTGAACCTGGCTAAGCCTTGTTTTTCTCATTTTTGAGTTGGAGATAACTTCTGCCTTTTAGAAAAATTGCATGGACCAAATGAAATAATGTCCATATAAGGGCTTTGAAATAGGAAAACAGATGTCCAGTCCCTTCGAAGTTCTAGTAGTCTCTTCGAGCAACAGTACCAGGAAAAGCAAGATGCAGAAAATACTGAAACTAACCGATTAAATTCCTATAGCTCATGTTTCCATTCTGGCACATGTTAGACAGTTTAGATCAGGACACGTGCAAACTTGAGAATTCTCATACCAGTGGAAACTTCAGCATTCATCACTCCCTTTTCACTGCATCTCACCAACCACAGGTGGCAAAGGGACTTGCAAATACTTTCCTTGAGGGGCCACAGAAAGACTAATAAACTGGAAGGAGAAGGCTGTCTCTGGGCAGCTGACTGAAGCAGCAGGATGGCCAATTTCACTATGCCATCTGGGGCTCACAGCCTTATAGGAAATTGATAACCCCAGGAGACTCTCAGGCCTCAGTGGAAAAGTCCCATAGGCACAAAAATCTACTGTGGGCATTTGTCTTTAACAGTTCCAGGCACAGCTAGGAGAATGGAGGCGTCTCATTCTACAAGGCAATCAGGGTACCTGGCGAGGGAAATCCAAGGGACACTTGGACAGACTTGGACAGGCTATAGCTTTTTAGCGACAGTCAGATAGATTTTACCATCTCAGTTGAGCATCTTCCCCATCGTCAAAGATCACTTCAAAAGAGAAGGCTGTGTAAAGAAAGCATCCTTCAGCAGGAAGCACTTAAGGAGGAGCTTAGGGGAGCCAACTGCAGACTCACCCACAGCAGAGAAAAAGCAGACCTAACAACCCACAGCCACAAGGCAAGGGGACAGCAGAGCAAAAATAGTCCATTTCGAGGGGCCCATGGTCAGATTCTTTCATTATTCTCTGCAAGGCCCCACAGAAGCCCCAGAAGTCAATGGCTTACCATCAGTGAGGCTACCACACCAAGGACAGCAAGGAGGGTGCAGTGACTTCCCCTTTGCTGTGAAGTTCTGACTCTCTTCCCCTCTCTAAAGGCTGCTGCCTGTGACGTGGAAGTGAGTTGTGCCATGGGCAAGCTCTGAACCCATGGGACCAGTGCCCCGTGACCTGCATCCTAACAGCCCATAGGGCCCGGGCTGCTGCCGGCTCGTCCAACCAGAACACCAAGGACGTCACAGCAGGCATAGAGCAGAGCCTGGAATAGGGCTTCACAGCAGAACCAGCTGTGGAGCCTTTTTGAAATTCATATTCTCGGGACTAATGCCCCGAAATCTGGTTCAGTAGGTCTGAGGTGGGGCCCAGGAACCTGCACTTTAAACAAAGTGCAGGGCAATGCCAATGCCCAAACTGACTTGGGAACCTGAGGTGTAAAGAAACTTTATTGTCCCTAATCCTTTCTCTTCCCTGAAGTTTTTCCGTCCTTCTTATCTGTACAAGGAAGAGGTGAGTTGGGGGAGGACTCAGAGGAAAGCAAGGTCAGGTGGAGAGCATTCTGGAGTCTGAGGGCCCTAGGTTCCAAAGTGAGCTGTTCCTGGTCCTTATGCAAGTCATTTAACCTCTCTGAACCTCAGTTTCCTCATCTGAGGAATGCTGGGAAAACCACCTACCCACTCAGGACTGTAGGGGAAGTAAATGCATATGAAATGCCCAATGCATTACTCATAGTCACTGTCATAAAAAGACTTATCTGAGTATTAGCTCTCTCTGTGAAGGGACAGATGGTTGCAGGGCTGTTCTCCATCGGAGGATCTTTGCAAGAGGTGCTGCAAATGTGAGTAACTGACATAGGCATAAAGGGAAAGAAAAATGAAATGAACTGCAAAAGAAAGAACTCTAGTGGGAGGGGCCATGGATTCAGGTTATTCAGGGAGGGTGAAGAGATCCCCAGAGGCAAGGGGGGGGGAGGGGGCGGGGGCGGGGTGGGGGGGTGGTCCTGTCTCTGGGAGGCTGGAAAGGTATGGTTGGGAGGAAGTCGACAGAGATGCACAAAGATTTAGGCACAAACCGGCATGAAGATTTACTGCAACATTATTTATTTATTAAAAAACGGAAATAACCTAAAGGTATTTTTTCTTTCTTAAAACATTATTACTTTCTTAAAACATAATATTACTTTATTTCAGAAACAAAATATTCCTTTTTAAATTTAAGGAAAGATTTTGGAATCCATGGGTTAGCAGAAAGCATTTTTAAATATTTTAATTGTTTTTCTCTTAAACTCCAGTTTAACATTCAGGTTAGAACATTTATATTAACAAAGGAAGGTCAGATGAGGGCATATCCCTTTAAATTTTCCCCATAAGAACATAAGGAAAATACATTATGATTTGAGATACCATCTGAACTTCTAAAGCACAAAGGCCACAAGGAAGGATGAGGGAGGCGAAGAGAAAACAATCCATGTGAAGAAGCAAACAAGATCCCTAGTGTCTCTGGTGAGATCTAGCGTCTCCCAATTCTGTAGGAGAATTGGGTGTAGTGCTTCCCTTCCCCCTCACACATACAACACAGCGATGCACACACACACACACACACACACACACACGGACAATGATGAGAACTTTTGAAATAAAACCCAATATCACCCACCCAGTCCTTTCCCACACAGGCTAAACAGAATCTATTTTTGCATTCAAATGAGGTTTGCAGCAAAGAATAGCACTCTGGTAAAGAGGAAATAATTTCTGTGCTGTAACTGGGTTTTTCTCACTTCCTTGTTTTAAAGTAAGTCCGAAAAGTTCAGAACAATAGCACAGTCTTCCACGTACTGAATATATATCCCTGCAGACATCTTGGAAGGAAACTGCATCATTAAAAGGTTCTGGGTAATTTGCCGTCTCCTTAGCAAACTTATAATGATATATTACAGCTGGAGGCAACCTTCCAAATCATCTGGCCCAGCCCATCATTTTACAGATGAGAACCCTGAGAAACAAAACGGCTGCTCCAACACACCGAAGACTCTAATTAAAACACCTGCCCGATTCTAAGGTCGCTGATAAATTTGGAGAGGGGGGTGGAAAATAAAACCTCTAAAACATTTTTTAAGTGGAGTAGTAATTATGATCAACGGGTCTGTTAAGTGAAGAAGCCATAAGGGTCATGATGAACGTGTACTCCCGCTCCAACGTCAGGACCACTGACTTGCATCTGGAAAACTACGAGATTAAAAGTTGCCAGAGCTAACTCATGGAATCTCGAGTAGCGGCACAGGAAGAGAACCAGGAGCTCTACCCTGAAATCTGTCAGCATAAGCACCAACACTGGCCTAATTACACACCTCAACCGACGGGTGTGCGGGAGTCACCCTGATGTGATGACGCCCCCATTTCCAGAAAAGTAGGAAAATGGTCGGTGCACAGCAGAGGTACTTGACCACTGACCTGACAAAGGGAGGGTGGCGTAGACACTCACTCGATGTGGACCCCTGACCAGCAGCAGCAGCAGCAGCAGCAGCAGAAGCAGCAGCAGCAGCATGAGCTGGTTGCCTGTTAGAAATGCAGAATCTTGGGCCCCACCCAGACCTACAGACGCAGAGCTGAAGATTCCCCAGGGCCTCCTGAACACAGTCAGCGTTGGGAAGCCCCTGTGGAGGTAACACAGCAGCAAGAGAAAGTATAACCGACATCCTGTAACTACACTTAACCTAAGTGTCTGGAATAATTACCTCCATGACCAGTTCTACTCTCTAAAGCTTTTGATCCTTAAGCTTTATTTTAAATTTTAAGTGGTCTCAAGTTTAGCCTACATTTTAAATGGTCTCAGCGAAGATCTCATTAAGTAGTCATGTTTTTTCACAAACTATCTCAAAGTTAAGAAAAAATATATACATAAATACCCTGGGGACTTTACCATTTTCAAGGGTTACATGGGTTAAAAATTGAGGTCTTTTTGTTCACTGCTATTTTCTGCTGGGGTCATAATAGGGGCACAACCAATCCGTCTTCAGTTTTGAGCTAGAAAGCTCAGGGAGCTGTGGTGAGGGAGGAAGACTGAAGTCAGAACAGAAATGTGCTCCTGGTGAAAAGAGAAACCTCACATAAGGGAATTTTATAATCAAAAGGCTATGAAGGTCCCATGCGCCAACCATGGTTCCAAAGGTGAGTTGCTTTAGACTAGTCTCCACTCACATACCCCCTGGGTCGTGGAACTCACCACCTCCACGGGCCATCCATTCCATCTCTGTGTGCTCTCACTGTTCCTACACTTTCCTGAAATTTGTCTCCCTGTAGCTTTCAACAGCCCTATAATCAGTAACTCCATGATTACTGTCCTTACCATTAGTTTTTCCCCATTTTAAATCCAGAAAGTCAAAGAAACACATTTTGTGTATTTTTTTTTCCTCATAGGTCTGGGGCAGCTTATAGAGGTGAAATGCATGATATTTCTATTTTTCCCTTTTATTTTAAGGTCCCTTAGGAAAACTTCATGTATATAAGAGGAATACTCAAATAAACCATCACAAGTTATAGAGAACGTAACCAAGGACAATTCTACCAGACACCTAGTATTGGGATACTACTGTTTTTAAACACTATTAGCCTGAAACTTCCTAGGAGTCAAAGCAGGTATGAAATAGGGCAAGAAGATGGTGCTTCAAAAATATCTGAGACTCTTAGGCCTGGGAGAGTTGTAGGCTATTAGCCCTGTAAAGTGTCTTAGATCAAGCCTAATTCTACCTCTGACAGAGAAGACTGAAACCAAAAGAAGCTAAGTGACTTGCCCGAAATTGGGCATCTATTTTGCAGCAGAGACAGGCCACTGAGTGTCTCTACCGATGCTCAGAGATCTTTTTGCTACACTGCCTGACTCTGAGTCTTGTTTGTTTTTTAAAATTCATTCATTCATTCATTATTTTCAAAGAGAGGGGAGGGGAGGGAGAAAGAGAGGGAGAGAAACATCAGTTGGCTGCCTCTTGCATGACCCCAACTAGGGACCTGGCCTGCAAACCAGGCATGTGCCCTGACTGGGAATCGAACCTGGGACCTTTCAGTTGACAGGTCCGTGCTCAATTCACTGAACCACATCAGCCAGGGCTGAGTCTTAAGTTTGTTAAGAAAGCTTGTCTAGAATAAAAAGTCAGAGCTACAGCACATAACTGGGCTGACCAAGGGTGATGGCTATGGACACCCCAAAAGCAAACCCAAGCCATCCTGTCACATACAGAGAGCTTAAACCCCCAAACTCACAAACCTAACCCCAGATAAGAAAGTTGCACTGAAGCGTGAGCCACCTTTCCTCCTCCTCCTCCTCTTTCCTAGAATTCCATTTGTTCCCACATATCCATTGGTTTTGAACTGCAGAGATTTTCCATTAAGCAGCTCATTTTAATCCCCCACTAAAATAATCTTTCTGATGAAAGGCTATTTGCTCTCAGAACACAAACAGCACTGCAAAACACTTCATTCTTTCTGAAACACTCAAAACTAAAGGCCCACAGCATACAGAGCCAGAGTTGTTAGCAAAAAGTAAAATATTATAGGCCATCCATTTATCCCGACATCTAAACATTAGATGTATCCAAACAATATTTTAAAAATCCTTTTTAGCATCTATTTTTTAAAACCACACCAGTGTAATGTTGTAAAGAAAACCTGTTAGAGCACGCAGCATAAGGTGCCAGCACAGGGACAATCCACCCGTGGAGCTCTGCACTGGTGGGTGGGTCACGGCGGCCGGCCCACAAGATCCTAATGGACCTTTGCCGCGACATAAGCTAGTCCGCAGAAACAACGCGGTGTCTCAGGTCTTTGTAAATTTAGGCAGATCACAGCTACCTCGAAGCAATGAAGTGCGATCAAGCAAGTATGGAGTGTGTGCTTTTTCTATCATTGTGTCCTTCTGAAGTAAAAATAAGCAAATCCAGAAAAAATTACTAATCCAGGTCCCAAGCATTTCAGGTGAGATCCTCAGGCTAACACTAGTCATTCATATTTCAAAATGAGCTGGGATCCCACTACATTACATGACCTGTTTGTATTTATTGTTTTAAAGCAAAGTATTCCTAATATAAAAGCATCTAGAAAGCTATGTTAGCTTCTTAAGGTCACTAAAAATTTGTGAATTCTTGATTCAGTTCATCAAATGAGATGGGTGGATGAACCAGATTAATACCCAAGTCACACCTGGGAAAACTGAACATAATTACAGCACTCCGGAGTTCTCCAGGTTTCTTTGTTGGCATCAGGTTTATAAGATCTTAAATGGTAAGAGGACAGAAGAAAACACACAGCCTGCTCGTGCCCAGAGTGAGACAAAAACAGAAAACAAAAAGAGGAAGAAAAGCTGTGACATGTGTCCATCCAAGAGCACATCTTCCGTTACTGTTAATCAGAGTGTATGTCACACTTCCTGGGGCCACTGAAGTCATCAACCCTGGCAGAGAGGGGCGGAATTTTCCCACTTTAAAGGGAGAAAATGGGCAAAAAAACGGAAGCTAGCTGATGGGAAATAGAGGGGTGTTTCTCTATAAATATCCAGAAGCAATCCTTTTTCAACAAAAATCTTATGGCCCCATGATGGTAAAATGGAAAGGGCTTCCAGGCAGGAAGGCAGGCAGTCCTGTTCCTCACACGCCCACCAAACTAGGTCCCAGCCTCCCACCCCCACTGCCTTCTTACTGGGCTGGAACCTGTGTCCTGTACCTTCCAAGGTGTAGAAAACTCTAGAAAGGCTTTTGTCCTGGCACAGAACCCAAGGGAAAGTGTCATCTCCCTCTCCCGCATTGCAGACCTATCTTCTCGTTATTCCATCCCAGGAATGCACTGCTCTACATCCACAGATATGACTGGGGCTCTTAGCATAGTGAGATGCATGCCCATTTTGTAATATAAATGACTAGTGTTAAAGTGACAGTGTCTCACCTGGAATGCCTGGGCCTTCATCAGTCATTTTTCTAGGGCTTGTTCATCTTTACCTCAGAAGAGATCCTTACCTTCAGAAATGGCCTTCTTCACGACTGCCACATAAGTCTCAGGCTCGTCGTCACACGTGAACTCCTGCCAGTGTGCCCAATCTGGAAAGAAGTCCAGGAACTCCTTGCTGTCCCGCACCCCGCAGAGCAGCCGGACCATGCGGTGCGGAGGGTGGAAGGCTCTCTGCAGCAGGGGCAGCAGGGCCGGCTGGCTGAAGCACTGCACCAGCTCTGTAGACAGCAGCACCACGATGCAGCGTGGGCTGAGAAAGAAGGTCAAGTCTTCAGCCGAGAAGGAGGTCTCGGGGCCCAGCCTGTAAGTCAGCGTCTTCTGGGTGCGGACCTGCCGGCTGGCCAGGAAAAGGTCCTGGAGATACTGGCACCATTCCTCAGCATCTGAGCTATAGAAGAGGAGGATGTCACACCTTCGGAACACCCCTAAGCAAGAAACAAGACACAGAAGTGTGTTAACACACCTGCTCCTTCTAAGCCCTGACCTGCAAGATATACCAACCAGACAAGGAGCCAGGCACCCACAATCTTCCAAGATCTGCCTCCAGCATACCTGCCTGACCTCTTCCCTCACTTACAATTGGTGTTACAACCTTACCAGACTCTCGGTTTTTGCCTAAATATACAAAGCCATTTCCAATGTTTACATTAGCTATTGCTTCTGCAGGCATACTCTTCCCCCCACAGCTGGCACAACACAGGACAGAGATGATAGTGATGATGATGGTCACCATTGTTGTCATAACAGCAAGCATTTCTGTATGCTCCAGACACTCTCCCAAGCCCGTTGCCTAGTAAACTAGGGGGAAGCAATCATCATAGGGACCTTCTAAGGTGGGCACTACCATCGGCCCCATTTTAAAGATGATAAAGCAGAAGTGGTGGTTAAGCAGCTTACCCAAGATCCATAGTGGCAGAGTCAGAATCTGAACTCAGAGAGCCTGGCCCCAGAACCTGGCTCTTCCCCCAATGCAGTGGTGACGAGCACAGGTCTGAAATCAGGCAGCCGGAGTTAGTACCTTGGCTCTGTGAAGTATTAGCTGTGCAACCTTGGGCAAGTTACTTAAATATTCTAAACCTCAGTTTACTCATTTGCAAATGGAAATACAACAGAAATATTTATCAGTGAGAATTAAATCAGAATTTTATGTAAAGTGCTAAGCAACGTGTTTGGCATGTAGTAATCCCTCAGCAATTGGCACCTGCTATCATTATCATCACATTATTATACACAGTGCATTAATACAAACAGTAACCGTGGTTGAATTAATGCCTACGCAGTACCATCCGTCAGGTGTCCCTCACCACACATGGTCCGTGATGTGGGCCTTCTTCTTCTAGTAAAGCATACATGCCAGAAACCATCAAAAGCTTCAGAGAAATACTGAGTTAGAAAGGGTTTTGGGGGATCATTTGGCTCAATACCTCCTTTAAAGATGAAAAAAAAACCCCACTTCAGTTGTGAAGATAAATTCACACTCAGTAATTAGTCACAAAGCTAGGACTAAATGGATTAGAAGAAGAATAAGATCTCAGAAAGGGTGTGGTCCCATACATTAGTGAGGAAGAAGCCATCGACAAGGTCTTCAATGGGTTGACAAGCAATGGCGAGGAAGGGAAGAAGAGACTTCCTAGAGCATAAGAAGCGCCCTTAAGAAGGCAGTGTGTGTCCTGGAGCAGTGACTGACCTAGCAGGAAACCAGCGACTTTACATGGCCCCGACCACAAGGCCACGAGCGATGTATGCCACGTCTATGAGGAGACAGTGACCGAAAAGCAAAACAGCATTTTGAAGACTGACGGGTTCTGAGACATTGAGGGAGTAAGCATTCAGTTCACCATGGGTCCTGCCTCGCCACTCCTTGCTTTCCTGTTAACAGACATCACAAAACCTGTTGTTCAGTACAGACCTCTAGTCATTGAGGGAAGTTTAAATGTTAATAATAGGAGACATGGAATGTGGAGTATACGGAATTCTCTCCTGTCTTCACAGTTTTTCTAGAAATGTAAAACTTCTAAAATAAAAGTTTAAATATAAAATTGAAATATGAAAAATGCATTTAAAATGTCTCATTCCAGGGGTTCTAGTGTTAAATCCAACTGCTCTTTGAGCAACAGTACCTGAGAAGGAAGTGGTTAGCACCTCAGCCCAGTTGGCATCACAACCCACTTGGCCACCACCCATCTGGAGTGTGACTTCAGACCAGTACACTAAATCGAAGCAAATTTTGCCTCAACATAAGTGAGGACAATGAAACCTATCAACTTCCTGAACTCTGCTCTGCTGCTGAAACTGAAAGCTGGGAAAGTTGTAAGAAAGTCCAAAGTTGAAGTTAAAGTCCCTCCATAACATGCTGGGCAATGACACAGGACTAAATGCTTTGTCAGCAACTCTGTCTTATGTAGGGGACACCCCTTTTGTCAAAAATCTTCCTCTAGCCATAAGTCATTTTTTCACATGTGCCAAATCAATTCTCTCATTTTTGGATGTTTGTTTATTAAAAGAAATGAAATACATGAACCAACAAGGAGTTCATCAATCCCAGACAGCAATGAAGAAGGGTCTTTGTAGAGCTTAAAGGAGGCTCTTGAAGGAGAAAGGAATGGGTATAGAAGGTTTGGCTATAGGAGGAAGGAATGGGTATAGAGAGTTTGGCTATAGGAGGAAACAGGAATGGGTAACAGTAGAGCAGGGGCTGGCTGGTGGCAATAGAAAGTGATGATGATGGCAAGAAACACACTGACAGAGAGAGAGGTTCCTTTGAAAGATTCAGAATCCTGCTGAGAAGAGAACAAAGAGGAAGTGCTTCTCAAGCTACCCAGCCCAGACCATTTCTTTAATCTGTAGGTGACACTGGCATACAACTCATCTGTCCAGGGGCCCTGTGTTTGAACCCGCACCATACTGAAAAGGGATGCAGCAAAGGGAAGGTGACCAGGATAGGAAGAGATCTGCAAACAGTTCATGTGAGGAGTTTCCAGAAATTTCAAGTTTTGAGGCTTGTTAGGAACATTGAGGGACCTCAAGGATCAGATGGAAGTTAAGATCATGAACAAGTAAAGGTCCTTTCAAACCCTATTCCCCTGAAAGTACAAGGATAGTAGAAGGATCTGGAGATAAGAGATACTCATGAGAACTTTCTTCGAGGGTATGAGGCTGACATATAGAGAAAGTCATTCTAGTTTTCACCAACCAGACTTGGCCACTTGGGAAAGTTATGAATGGCCTCCGTCTCCTCTCTCTCATGTGTAAATACAAGAGATGCCATCAGAGGCCTAGAGAATATTCCGGGATAGGCTAATTCTACTCCATTTTATTTTGCTTCTCAAGTTCCTTCAAGGACAGGAACCAAGATTCTCCTTGATTTCAACAGGCAAATATGCCTTTCAAAAGCAAAAGACAAATGATTATTACCCTTCAGTAGAAGGGAATTTAAGGAGACCACATGATTCAGCCATAAGAAGAATGATGATAGCTGTTAAACTTGGGTGAATCTTATTATTGAAATTATTATGCTATGTGAAGAAAGCCAGTCACAAAAGACCACATACTATATATCCCACTTATATGAAAGTGCAGAGTAGGGAAATCTATGGAGACAGAGAGTAGAACTCAGGGGTGGGGAGGAAGAGGGAATAAGGGGATGATAGCCGAAGCAGACAAAGTTTCTTTTTGAGGTGATGAAAATGTTATGAAATTGACTATAGTGATAATTGTACATATGTGTGAAGATACTAAAAACCACTGACCTGTACACTTGAAATGGGTGAACTGTATTGTATGTGAATTATATGTCAATAAAGCTGTTTAAAAGAAGAAGGAGGATGAGGAGGAGAAGACCACATGGAAGAGTGGCCTGGATGACTCCAGAGCCCACAGCATCTTGGCAAGAGATACTGTCACCACCATGACATGCCACCATGGTTCATTGTATCTCCAGATCTCAGGGAGCCCCAGGGACCCCAGAGATGCAACTCCCACTTGCAGCACCCTGAGCGGCATCTCACCACAGAGGATGCTGACAGATCTCACCGTTGGAGATGTCTACGGAAGCCACTGCAGAGCCCACATGCCCCAGATTTGGCCACTGGGTCTGAGTCCCCATCTGATGAGACCACACCATCTAGCCCTCTAGCCCCTTTGTCCACACCCACTTAAAGATGCACTCAGGACACTAAAGGAGGGCTTCCTCTGCCTCATCGGACCACCCCCCACCTTCTGTTTCCTAGACATAACTGCCCAGAGCACGTTCCCAGCCACAGAAGGAGGTAGAAGTTTCACTCACTTCATCTCCTACTTCTCCCCAGTTACCCACCTATTCTGGACACCTCCTTAAATACACCACATACACCCATTTACTCTTCTTCTACCTGGAGCCCTCCTCTCCTAAATGTTGCCCTCCCCCACCCCCAAACTTCAGGTTATTGCTCATATGTCCCTTTCTCCATGAGGCCTAACCTAGCTGCCTCATTTAAAATTATAACCCTAACTAACCTCCTTTACCCCTCTCTATTGTTTTTCTTTTTCTTATTTCTTTTTACTTTTCTTTCATTCAGTTTTATTGTTATTACACTTTATTAATTATCCTATTACAGTTGTCCCAATTTTCCACCTTTGCCCCCCACCGCCCAGAACCCCCACTCCCTCAGTCTATTGCTTTTCCATGCACTTCTCATATCTATGCTCCTTATTCAGTGTGTTGCCTGCCTTCCCCCACTGCCCCGTAAACTCCATGGGGACATCACTTACGTCTGTTTTGTTTACTGAATATATACCTGACACCTAGAACAGGGTCTAGACACAGTGGTCATGCAGTAAGGATTTGTTGTGTGAGTGAATTCCCTCTAGATAACTGCCTCAGCTTTCAGATGGGATGTGTGAACTGTGAACCTGCTATCACCAAGGGCTCCTCATTCACCATGCAGCCTCTTCCAACCTCCAGAGCCCAACTAGGGCACCATGAGGCTAACTTTAACTACCTTTCCACTCTCCTTAAGGAGGAAGCCCGTATCCCCAAATCTAATAGAACTGTCACCATTGGCCTTTTTTTTCTACCCCTGCCTTTGAAGCACCTTTAGAAGGCTAGACCTCAGGGGATATAGCATCTGCCTGCATTCACCAAGAACAGTCAGTACTTTCTCCCAGCCAGCTAGAATTTATTCTTCAAGAGGCTTTTACATCCTGTTTTCATGTGTTATCTCTACTAAAACGTCCTAAGATGGGAAGGGAAAACACAGGTAAAAACACTTGCAAACTGTAAACATGGCAACTGTAATATCTGCATCTAGTAATTCTTTGGTCACTTATGCTTTCCTTCGCAAGACTATAAACTCCTGAAGAGCAGAGACCAGGCGTGTCCTGATCACCGCTGAGACCGTATTTAAGGTGCGCATCATCCCTCAGCGTGCACAGTGAGTGTTCATCAGTTTCCTCTATGATCATCATTATGTGATTCGTCCTGGATCTCAGTGAGGGAGTGAACTGAAGTGTGCACACCCCAGGAACCAAGAAGTGAACCCAAAGACTAATCAGAAAAGCCTCCATACCTTTTGATAGGTAGAAACCCAGTGGCCTCCACCTCTCCCCCACTCCCCAAAGTGGTGCAAAAGACATAGGAAAAGTAAAGCGAAAGGAATGAAGTTCCTACATTCCTACCGAAATTCCAGGCGAAAAACAAAGCCAGGATGGGCAGAGGAAGTGGGCTTGGGAAGGTGGCCCAAGGGTCGCCTTGGATCTTCTAGTGCCAACGTAGGACTCTCTGAGCGCCCCCTATCGGTCTGAGAAGCGTTTCGCCCGCGCAGACAAGTTGGCTCTGGCTACTTTCAACTCAGACTCTGGGTTCACAGAGTTGGAAGAGCAGGAGAAACGACCCTCAGAGGCTCCGAGGGCTAGAAATAGAAGGGGAAAAGAAATTTAGAAGGCGAGGACAGAGGACGGTCAGGCAGGGGCTGCAGAGAACCGCGCAACAGGCTGGGAAGGAGAATCTGGGGAAGTCGAAGTGGGGGAGCTTTGCCACCGAGAACTGGGGGAAAGAACAGAAAGAGAACAGATCCCTCACGAAGAAGGCCGACAGCGTTGTGAGCGGGAGGGCGCTCAGAGGGCTGCAAGGGTCCAGAGAGCGCCCGGAGAGAGGAAGGAGCACGCCATCTGGGAGGATCCCAGATGGGCCAGGCGCCCTGCCTACGCACCTGAGGCTGCCATGCCGCGGGGGGCAACTCTCACACCTGGCTCGCTGCGCGCGTGGGGCCTGGTGCACGGAGCAGGGGGCCGGCGGCGTCCCTGGGCGCGGGCCGGAGGGGACACCGGCTCCGCGCAGGACTAGCCGCGGCTCTGACGCTTCCTCCCTGCAGGCTGCGAGGACTCGCCGAGAGGGCGTGTCCACAGGGCCGGCCCCGCCTGCGCCTGCGGGGCTCAGCCCCGCGGCACCTGCACCCCTAGCCGTTGCGGAGGGGAAGTGAGAACCCCTGTCCCGCCTGCCAGCCAGCTCCCCGCACAGCCTCCGCTCCCCCCACACCCTTCCACCGTCGCTCGGGGTAGGGAACAGGCTGGGGGCTTCACTCCACGTGCTCCCACTCCCCACGAAACCAGCCTGGTCTTGTCGCCACGAAAGGCAGCCCGAAGTGGAGAGGGTGTTGAGAGGGGAGGGAGGAAGAAAGTTGAGCGGCATGTCAGACCCCTGTGACCTGGGGCTGGTTGGGGGTTTATGAGCACAGCTGGCCGAGCCTTCTCCCCATCCCCTGGGGCTTTCTCCCTGAGTCGCTGCCCCGGCAGGAAGGGGGTGGGGGCAGGAAGGGGAAGAAGTACCTTCCCTGGCACCTGGCCCTGGGTGCCAGACGTTGCCCTTGACTACCCTTCAGTAACTCCTTGGACTTGGTCTCCTGGTGGCACACGAACATTAACGATCATCTCACATGATGAACACATAATGCAGTTATCTTTTTAAGTCTGATGCACTTGAGGTAGCCCTCATCACGATCTTCATGTTAGAGCTAAAGAAACATGTGAAATACTCCAAATACTGTATCTTGCTCAGACTCCCGTGGGGAGAAAACGCTCCCGAGGTTCCATACGAGTCCGGAGATAGAGCTCTCACTTAACTCTTGCACTCACCTGCCAGCTTCTTGTCCTCCTTCCTTTGCCTGCTCTGGTAACTGATATGAGTAGCGCTGTCCTTTGGGATCCTCAGCAACGCAGGGTCCAAGAAGATGGATCCAGAGAGCAGAGATGAGGGAAGCATAGGGTTAGGCAAAGGTGGAAATAAATGGATTTACGACTGGAAATGCCAGTGTTGAGGCTGAAAATTCATTTTCTTCTGTTGCCATAACAAAATGGCTTAAAAGAACACAAATTTATTAACTTATGGTTCTGCATTTCAGAAGTTCCAACACGAGTGGCCCTGGGCTGAAATCAAGGGTCAGCAGGGTTGGGTTCCTTTCTGGAGGCTCTAGAAGAGAACCCATTTCCTTGTCCTTTTCAACTTCTAGAGACAGCACACAGTGGCTCATGGCCTCCGTCATCTTCCAAGCCAGCAACATAACATCTCTCTGACCCTGCTTCTGGGTTGTTGCATCTCTCTCCAATTCTCATCTGCCTCCCTCTTCCACTTTTAAGGATCCTAGCAATCACACTGATCCCGCCCAGAGAGTCCAGGAAAATCTCCCTGTTTAAGGTCAGCTGACTAGCAACTTTAATATCATCTACAACTGTAATTCTCTTTTGCCAAGTAACATAACATATGCACAGGTTCTAAGAGTTAGGACGTAGGCATCTTTGGGGTTGGGGGGAGGGTGTTACTCTGCCTACCACAGTCCTGAATTCCAAAAGGGGAGATAAGCTTGCCATCCACGATACCTTACACTAGGGGTGTCAAACTCATTTTCAGGGAGGAGGCAGGGCGAGGCCACATCAGCTTCACAGTTGCCTTCAAAAGGCTGAATGTAACTTTAGGACTGTATAACTGTAACTACCCTTAACAGTTAAGCAAGAGCTTGGTGCTGCCGCCAGGTAGAAACAAAGTGCCAGGTGGGATAAAACAAGGTGGAGGGCTGGATGCAGCCTGTGGGCCTTGTGTTTGCCACCTGTGCCTTACACCTACACCTTACATTTAGGACTTCTCTGCCCTCCAGACCAGGTTAGACACACATACACACACCCATTGTATACTTTCACAGCCCTATATTGTTATTTAGTAAAAATTGCATAGATATTTTTGGGCACTTATTTAAATTTATGTCTCCTCCATTCAACCCTAAGCCCCTCAGAGGCAGGATCCAAGCCTGCCTTTTTCACCGTAGAACCTCCAGCACTCAGAGCCAACTGTGACACAGGGAGTATGCTCAAAGCATTTGAATGAGTGAATGAATGAATGTGGCCAGGAAATCCTTAAATTTAAGATAGCTTGGAATTTTCAGATGCTGAAAATCTCGGAACTCTAAGCTTGGAGGAGGGGAAAATAAGATGTCAAAAAATAGGTTATACATAATAAAAGCCATCCAAGTAAGGAAAATGGTGAGCTAAAAATTGGAAATGTTGAGTTTGAGGTACCCCTGGGATATCCTGGGCGCTATGTCATTGTGGAAGAGAGAAACAGGGCTTAATGTCCTGTCTGGGATGTCACCCTTGGAATTAAAGCTGCACGAGTGAATGAGGAAGAGGGAATAGAGAGCAAGCACCTGGCCTCAAAGGCAGGACCACGGGGAAGGGCCATGCTCAGGGGCCATGGAAAGAAGAGTCTGCAAAGGATTGCTGAGTAACTGGAGAGGTGGGACAAGAGGCAGGCCAGAAAAACCAGGAAGCCAAGGAAGGAGGGTTTTGAGAAGAAGGCAAGAGGGTAGATCACAGCAGGGTGGTCAGGGAGAATAAAATTTGATATGGAAGCAATAGGTCACGGAGGTCACCAGTAACATCCGGGAGTGCAACCTGGAACAGCAGAACCTGGGCTGCTGGAAGACAAAGAGATGGAGTGGGTGGTGAGCAAGGCAGTTGGGACAGGGACACAGATCTGAATGGAAAGACAGGGGCCCTGAACTCTTACATCAGCCCTCTAAATCCTCTCCAAGCCCACTTTGGGACTTGGAGCAAGCTATAAACTCCAAAATCTTGTTTCCTTATGTGTACAGAAGGCATTCCAGCTCAGAAAACACTAGGACTGTGTGCAATGCTCCACTTGGAGAACTGTGCTCGAACACTGGTCTTCCAGACTCTACCCTCTCCCGCACCCTCTCTCCCTCTCTTTGGCAGCCTGTGGGCCTGGCAGGTCTATATTCCTTGTCAGAATATAGATGAATGTACTGAGGGTATATTCATGTATTTGAGGTTGTCTCCCCTGATCACACACTCCCCACCTCACCGTCCAAATTCATGGTCCTCCTTCTAGCTCCAGATGTTAGGGAGTGAAGACCCTTTTCTGCTTCCAAGAGAGTCTGGACAACTTTGAAACCAAAGCATACTTCTGTTCATTCCATGCAAATACTTGTTAGGACTGTTACAGGGTGTCTGCTAGCTGTGGGTAAGGTCCTGGGGCTGGACCACCTGTCCAAACCCTGAACGCTCCCACTGCCACACCACACTGACCTCTGGAATCTGGCCAGGAAGGGTATTCAGAGGCCAACATTCCCTTAGGGAAATGGCATAACTTGTCCTTGACACTGGCAGTCCCACCCCGTCTCTTTGCAGAGCAGGTGGGGTTAGGGGAAGTGGTGTCTGTCTCTACATCTCCATTGGGTGGTTTTCACAGAACGTGGAAGGGAGGGTGACTGCCCCTCTGAAGGACCCTGCTCTGCCCCTGTGCCTGGCTCTTGGGACAGGGTCTGCACTCAATCCCTCCAGCACCAGATGGCCCGAGGATGGGTGCTAGGCAGGATGGAAAACCTGGACCAGGCTGCTGCCCAATGGTCTTGTTGGCTTGGTGAACAGGAAAGGCCAGAGAGATGAACACATGTCATCCAAGGGACAGAGGGGTGAGGAAGGGGGAGAAATCCCTGCTTTTCACATCTTCAAGACATTATTTCATAATCTCTCAGGCCTGGGGACCAGACACTGTTTCCTAGTTATAAAGACCTCACTTGCTAGGATAAAAGGTAGAGGTGGAGGAGCATGCCATCGTGGTTGTTCTTAATTCATCTTAATTTTCTTGACTATCCTATGAGGAAGGTACAAATAGCATACACATTTTACAGACACCAAAGTTAATTAACTTGCTCAAGGACACACAGCTAGTAAGTTGCAGAGCTGAGTTTTAAACCCAGATGGTCTGGCTCCTGAGTCCACGCTCCTGCCCACTACAGTAGGTAGTAAGTGCTTGAAGCAGACCCCGCTGTGATCTGAAGGTACACACAAATCACCACTGGCCTGTGCTGGCTTCACCTCCCATTGCAGGTAAGCAGGACAATAGCTCTCTGTCACCTAAGAGTTCCCCCTGCTCTGCCAGGAGTACCTTCCCCTCATGAAACATGAGCATCAGGAAAGGGCCTCCCTCAGAGTTCCCCCAGCATCCCCACCTCTGCCCACCTCCCTGTCAGTGTCCCATAAGACAATCAGCATCTTTCACCAGTGCATCTGCAGTGCCTAGCACTAAGGCCGGCACATAGTAGATGTCCAACAAGCATTAGCTGTTTGTTTTTAAATCATCAAGTTCAACCTGCTCTTTTTTTACAGATAGACACTGGTATGCAGGTGACACCTAGTCTGGCCAAGGACCAACAACCTTCACCTGAGGGCCTTCTTCTTTGCTTTGATCAGGAGATCAGGAGAATCCATGTGTTCACATAGACAGGATGGAGTGGGTGAAGAGTGGGCCACAGGGGATGGGCTGGTGGCCCATCACAGGTGGCAGAGGGAAAGGAGTTCCAGGATTCTAGGTGTCTGGTTTTGCCTTGCAAACACCCTGGATTTATAAAGACTGCTGCTTTTTCTATCGGCTCAGGACAGTTTCAGTCCACCCCAGTGGGGAATCATACTAAAACCCAGAGCAGGCTATTTGGGGACCTGTAGCTTTTCAGGAACAGGTAGCTTTGCAGATGAAGCCTAGCCGTCTTGCAAGAGTGAGGCTTCCTTCCCTACTCACCAAAATGACCAGTCCACATGAAGGTTCTACCGCAGCCCAAAGGCCCCTCCTAGGACCATGTGGAGCAATGGCAGTGCCCATCTCCAGGCCCTGAATCAAGTTCACAGGCACAAACATTGAGCATCAACTGTGTGGCCAGCTCTGCTCAGAGTGCTGTCACTTACTCAGGTTTCTTGAGTCTTTACATCAAACCTGTGAGGTAGGAGTATTATCATCCCATTTTACAGATAAACTGAGGCTTCAATGAGGTAATCCACTGGACCCAAGGTCACTTCATTTTGAAGTCAAAGCTAAATTTTGAATTTAAATCCATTTGTTACACACGAGCTGCCTCTTGTCATGCATTGTGATTCAGAGGCCAGCCCAACTATTCTGTTCTAGTTCCACGATTCCCCAACCCACATGTAACCTTTGTAACCAGAAAATGGAGCGCTGCAGAGATTACTGGTCGCACATCTAATATCTCTTGTCCCCATGCTTCTGAGTAACAAAATTCCAATTTACTGGGGGCATCAATATACTCAGCCAAAAGACTCCATTCCCCAGCATCTCTTGCAACAAAGATGTAAATGGAAGTCATTGGATGGGGCATCAAGAAAGGTTCTTTATAGGAGGCTTAACTCTGCTGGAATATACCCTTCTCTCTTCCTCCCTCCACCACCTGCCTCTGTTCCTGACTGGAACATGAATGAAATGGCTGGAGATTCAATAGCCCTCTTCGATTATGAGGGGACTGTGTGAACAAAGGCCACACACTAAAGACTGTAGAGCAGGAAGATGGACAGTCTGATTCCCTACTGACCATGGAGCCCCCAGTTAAGCTGCAGGTTTCCATCTCTGAATTCTTTTACATGAAATAAATACATCTCTGTCTTGTCTGAGTCATAATTACTTGTTCTGCTGTATGTAGCCAAGCCTAATTCTCTCCTGATATGAGAATGGATGCTAACATTTATTGAGCACCATCTGTTATCCGTGAACTTTCTTATGCTATCTCAGTTAATCCTCACAATGATTCTGAATCATAGGTATTATGTCAGTTTTTATCATAGGTGTCACCATCACTTCCTGGGTGAAAAAGTTGAGATTCAGAGATGTTAGATAAATTTTCCATGGTCATTTAACCGGTAGCAAACTGGGATTCAAACCCAGCTCAGAGCGAGCCCAATGTCCAGGGCCTCTCCATTGTACAGTGGCATAATGGGTGACTTCAAGGAGTTAATTAAAAGTGCTTCGGAGGACACCTGGGTGCCTGCAGGCAGAGGGTCACCACTGAGTCCTCGGCACCTCAAGCTGCATGCAGATGGTGCCTTCATTTGTGCATGAAAGCATATCTTGCACATTTTCTACTTCCGCCTTCTGAGGTGCTGAAGCAGAAAGTCTAGCCAGCTGTGATAGAAATTTTAGGACTTAGTCTCATTGACTCTCAGAATGTTAAAGTTGGAAAACACCCTAAAAGGTCATCATCAGTGGACACATGTAGAAACTAAGGCCAAGACAGCAAAATGACCTTTTGGACACCATACACTGAGTTAGGAACAGAACCAGGATTAGAAATTATGGTCCTGCCTCCTAGTCTAATGTTTCTCAGCTATGTCTGATCACCTATTTTTTTTTGTCTACCAGTAAAAAACAGCAAGTGCAGAAAATTCTTTCCTTGATATGTTGCTTTAATTTTGTAGTTGTTTCCCATAAATCTACCACAAGCTCCCAGAAGGTTAAAATGAACTTGAATATGTGTAGGATAAGCCCCACTTATATATTTTGCTAATTTACTAATACCTTCTTAAGGATTTTTGCATCTGCACTTGTGGGAATATTGGTCTGTAATTGTCTTCTTTATAATGCCTTTATTAGTTTTTGGTATCAGGATTAATCTGGTCTCATCAAATTTGAAAGTGCTTCCTGCTCCATTTTCTATTAGAGAAACATTGGTCTTATTTCTTTCTTAAATGTTTGATAGAATTAACCATCAAATCAATCTAAGCCTAAGCTTTTCTTTGTGTAAAAGTTTTGCTAACAATTTTAATTGTATCAATATTCAGGTTATTCAAATTTTGTATTTCATCTTGTGCTACTATTGGCCAATTGTATTCTTCACAGAATTTGCCCACTTCAACTAAGTTTTTAAAATTTATTAATATGAACTTATTCATAATATTTCCTATTATACTTGTAATGTCTGTAGGATCTGTAATGATAGCCTCTCTTTTATTTCTGTTATTGGCAATTTGTGTCTTCTCTCTCTCTCTCTCAGTCTAAGTAGATGTTTGTCAATTTTATTGAACTTTCCAAAGAAGCTGCTTTTGGTTTTGTTAATTTTTCTATTGCTTGTTCTCTATTTCGTTGGTTTGAGCTCTTTATTACTTCCTTCTCCTTACTTTGGGTTCACTTTGCTCTTGTTTAGCTCCCTAAGGTTCAAACTTTGGTGATTGATTTTATTCATTTCATCTTTTCTAATATAAACATTGAAAGCTCTAACTTCCCCTTAATTGGATGCTTTAGCTGCATCTCCCAAATTCAGTAGGTTGTGTTTTCATTATAATTTAGTTCATAATATTTTTCTAATGTACTCTCATTTCATCTTTGAGCCATGGCTTATTTAAAAGTGAGTTCATCTTCAAATATGGTGGGTTGTTTTTTTTTTAGAGATACCTTGTTACTGACTTCCATTATGGTCAGAATTTAGATTTGATATGATTTAAAATATTTTAATTTATGGCGGCTTGTTTTATGGTCCAGTTATGATCTATCTGAACAATAAAATAGCATGCATTCTGCAGTTGTTGGGCACACTGCTAATTAGCTCAGATGACTAGCGGTGCTCTTCTGAGCTTTGCTAATTTTTGTCCAGTCCTATCAATTGCTGAGAGATGTGTGTACAAATCTCCAACTGTGACTGTAGAATTATCTAACTCTCTCTTTAATTCTGACACTTTTTCTATCATGTTTTTGAATCTCTGTTACTAGGCATTACTAGGCATATACACATTTAGATTGCTATGACTTTCTGATGAGCCTTTTACCTCTAGTAAATACTGTGTAAATACTTTTATTGTTTTATTTATGGTAATTTTTTATTTTTAGAGGGAGGGTGAGGGAGGAAGAAGGAGAGAGAGAGAAACATCAATGTAAGAAAGATCAATCAGTTGTCTCATATATGCCCAGACCCAAGACTGAACCCAAAAGTTAGGTATATGCCCTGACCTGGAATCAAACTGGAGAACTTTTGCTTTGCCCGACAATGCCCAGCCACCAGAGCCACACCAGCCAGGGCTCTTTGTCTTCACATTTACTTGATCTGACCAGCCATCCATTATTCTTATGCTTACTGTTCACATGGCATAATTTTTCCAATCACTTACTTTCAATTTATCTGCATCTTAATACTTCACCTATATCTCCAAGGTAGATAACACATAGTAAGATCTTTCTCTTTATCAATTTTGACAATCTCTCCCTTTCAATTTGGGGCATTTAGTCTATTTATACTTAATATGAGTATTAATATGCTCAGAGTTAGGCCTACCATCTCACCATTTGTTTGTTGTTTATCCTCTCCGTATTTTTCTCCTCTATTCATCTTTTCCTGACCACTTGCTTTAATGTAAGAATTCCATTTTAATTTATTGATTGGCTATTTAGCTATACATTTTTTGAGTTAATTTTTAGTGCTTGTTCTAAGAATTATATATTCTTAATTTGTTGGAGTCTAGAGTTAATGTTTTATTGCTTTTCATAAAAATATAAGAAATTTTTATATTTCTTATATTTTTAGAGCCACTTACTCTTTCCTATCCCTTTACTTTGTGTTACAGTTATACATATAACATCTATATATTCATGATATAAACACCCACAAGACAATGTTATAATTTTTATATCAAGTGTTGTCTTAATACATGTTATTTTAAGTGAATTAAAAGGGAAAATAGTCATTTCCATTTTTATATATATTCCACTTCTGGTGCATGTCCATGTTCTGTCTAAAATCATCTCTTAAACCAACTAATATCATTTTGGTAACTATTCCATGGAATCAGAGGGGTCCTTATGTAGTAATTAGGACCACTGGCTAAATTTAAAAGAGAGAGAGACAGAAGAAGTTTGGGCACAGTTTGCTTTCTTGCTCTCTCCTTTCTGTGATGACTCTCCTCACTTTCCAGCTGCTGTATCCACTGATCCTTCCAGACAGTTGGACTGTGTGTGATCTGTCTGAACTTCAGCTGCCTCACAGGGCACGAACCAGGGCCTGCTATCTGTCAAAAAGCTATAAAATGGAGAAACCCAGCGCTGTTCACTCCCCTCCAGTGCCTGCCTCACCTCCAATGCCTGCTTTTTGTTACCCTCTAGTACTCTAGGCACTCGTTTGTTTTTGTCCAGAGTTCATGGTGCTAGCTGTGAAAGGGTTGGTCCAATAGAAGCCATTCCTCTATTATTAGAATCTAAAACCACTAGCATCTTGCCCGGGCTGGTATGGCTCAGTGAATTGAGCACCAGCCTGTGAACCTAACATTTGCTGGCTCAATTCCCAGTCAGATCACATGCTAGGGTTGCAGGCCAGGTCCCCAGCTGGGGGCATAGGAGAAGCAACTGATCAATGTTTCTCTCACATAGATGTTTCTCTCTCTTCCTCCCTTCCCCCCCTCTAAAAATAAATAAGTAAAATCTTTAAACAATAAAAATAAAATAAATAGAACCACTAACATCTTGAGCCCATGAGCCCAGTGAAGAGATGGATCAGCTGGATGGTTGCTTGAGGGGCCGCACTGTGAGGAATGCTAACACATCACAGAAATAAATCAGAAAGATGGTGCCAATTAACTCAGATTTCCATAGGTCACTCCATATGTAACAGATCAAACTTGAATTATTTCCTCTGTTGCTTAAGTAAACACATCCCTCAAGTGGACATTTAAGAACTAAATCAGTCCATTGATCTAAACATTCCTCTCGGTCAGTACATGTGCATCTAACTCATTCTTTTAAAAAGTTGTGTAATACTCCATAGCATCATAATATACCAACTCTCCTCTACTGATGGAATTTCATGTTAAGTTCTTGTTTTCCTTCAGGTGAGAGTCATCTTTTTGCCCCTACAAAGCCATGGCACAATAAATTTCCTTAAGTGCACTTCTTCATGTACTGCTATAATTCTTTCTGTAGGATGGATTACAAAAAGCGGTATTGCTGGATTGAAGGATTTGTACATTTTTTAATACATAATATTAGAATACTTTCCAGAGAGGCTGTATAAATTCATATTCCACACCCATAATGATGGTCTCACCAGTCTTTTTTATTTTTGCCAATCTAATAGATCAAAATGCTATGCTTTTTAATTGTCCTAATTTGTATTTCCTTGAATAGAACTGAGGTTGAGAATCTTTTCTTATTGCTGATGACTTACAGTTTTTTTTTCTGCAAGTGTCTGTTGATATGCTTTGTCAAATTCTAATTGGATTGTCTTTTATAAAATTGGTTTGCAGGAGCTATGGTACATTAGCAACATTTGTCCTTTGTCATCTATATTTTAAGTATTTAGTCTATCATTTATCTTTTGACTTTGTCTATAGTACCTTTTGCTATTCAAAAATATGTTCATTCTTAAGGGGTGATGTATGACTATTATGTTTAGGTTGTGACCCTTAAGGTATCTAGGGTTAATTTTTTGCTTCAGATGGTCTTCTTTACTTATTATTTTATAAATGATCCCTTATATTTGTTTCTAATATTTTTATATTTCATATTTAGACTTTTAATCCATCTGGCATTTATTTTTACATATGATGTGGGGTAGAAGTGTAACCATGTTTTTTTCCAGTTGGATAGTCTGTTCTGCCAGCACTATATATTAAGTAATTCATCTTTCCCCTCTAAATAAAATGTTATTTTTATTTATATTACATCCTCATTTGAATTTGTTTCTGGACTCTTTATTAGATTCTACTTGCATTATAGTCATGTGCTGTTCAATAGGAAAGATACATCCTTAGGTAAGCAATTTCATGGAGTGCGCTTACACAGACCTAGATGGTGTAGCGCACCACATACCTAGGTTGTATGGTAGAGCCCATTGCTCCCAGGCTACAAACCTGTACAGCATGTTGCTGCACAAAACAACACAAGATCAAATCAAGCACAAGAGAAAACGATGCAGTCAAGAGATGTGGTCAGCACAGGTATATGAGGCTGCTGCTGGCTTAACATGGCATACTGTTGTATAGCAATTTTTGTAAGGAGAAAAAATAACAATATAAAGTGTAATAAATACATAAACCAGTTACATCATGGTATATCATCATTATCAAGAATCATGTACTATGTATAATTGTATGTGCTATACAGTTTGGGTTTTCTCTCGTAAGTTCCAGGTACATATCTCCAGCTACTGGCTAGATATTTAAAACTCAGCATTTCCAAAACTAAAATCTATAAACTAGTTCTGATAGTCTTCATCTTGGTGCAGGGTACTACCAGCCATCGACCTTCCAATGGCCTAAGCTAAAAGCCTGGATCATCCTCTCTTCCTCCATCTCCCTCATCACCCGGATCCAGTCCCCATGTCCAACACATATGATTTCTGCTGCTTTGATTGCATTCTCTTCTCTCCATCCCCACTGACCCATGTCCTAATTCAAGCCCCATCATTTCTTCTCTGGATTCCTGGATCAGCCTCCTAAATTATCTTCCTGCCTGGAGACTTTATCCCTCCAATCTATTCTCCACCAGAATAATCTTTCTAAAGCACAAACTAGCATGTCCTTTGCCTGTTTAAACCCCCTCAATGAATCTTTGTAGTAGGTTTTAATCCCTAAGTACCCCTGTACTATTTTCCTACCCTTCTTTACCATCTTCTTTCTCTGTTCCTCCCTCCCCACCAACCACTCTGTGCTTGAAACATATGTCTGTCCATAAAGTATCCAGCCATGTACTATGAAAAATAGAGACATTTATTGAAGAAGATACAGGAAACATTGTACATGGGGCAATGGCACCTCAGTCCCCTTTAAAGACCTGTGTAGGACTTCACATAATTCTCACAGCATCCCTTCCACTATTCAAAACATTCTGCAAAATCCTTTGTTGGAATTGTTATCAGTTGCCCTGTTGTATTATCCTGAATCTCATTGATAGTCTGAAACGTCTTCCCTTTCAGAGGTGGTTTTAGTTTTGGGAAAAGCCAGAAGCCACAGGGTGCCAAATCTGAGCTAGAGGGGGGCTGAGTCACCTGGGTGATTTGATGTTTCACCAAAAACTTCTGCATGAAACATGATGCATGATCGGGAGCATTGTCATAATGAAGCTGCCAGTCACCAGTTGCCCATAGCTACAGCCATTTTTGATGTAGTACATCTCTTAATTGGTGAAGAAGATTGAGGTAGAACTCCTTATTAATTGTTTGGCCTGGTAGGGCGTACTCACAGTGGACAACACCTTCTCAGTCAAAAACCACAGTTAACATAGTCTTGGTCTTGCTGTGACTTTGCCCACCTTCTCCAGGCCTGGAGACCCAGGCGACTTCCATTGGGATGACTGGGCCTTTGTTTCTAGATCATAGCCACAGACCCATGATTCATCTCCAGTGATGACCTTTTTGAGGAAATCTAGTTCACTGGTAGTGGTTTGAATCAAGTCATTAGCAACTGCAGCACGATGTTCCTTCTGCTGCCACCACACATTTCAGGCCAAGAGCCTGCATCAAAACCTCAGACACAGTAGTTTTTGGAATCCCCAGATCAGCTTCTAGTTCTCATACTGTTAGTCACTGATCTTTGTTGATTGCAGCCCATACACATTCAACATTCTCAGGTGTTCTGCTTGTTGCAGGCCTTCCAGAACGTGGATCACTTTCAACAGATTCTTCGCCATCTTTGAAGCGTTTGTGCCACACTTTTATTTGCACTGCACTCATTGCATCATCCCTTAAAGCCTTCTGAATCATCCGAATAGTTTCCACAGAGGAATGTTCAAGCTTAACACAATATTTGATGCAGATCCATTGCTCTACTTGCGCAGTCATTTTGAATGTGGCAGCCACATAATACACATCTCATTCAATGGCATCTACCACCCCCACTGATTAGTACAGTGAAGTTGTCATTCTTCATGTGCATTCCAATCCAGTTTCCTTGGCTGCCAGGTTACATCAATGTCACACAAACCATTCTCATTATATTAACAATGGCTGGACTTTTTGGGCATAGACCTTGTATTTACAGTTGCTATTAATGGGCCTTATTGTTCCACTTTCACACCTCCACACCTCTGCACATTTTGTTCCCCATGCTGGGACTGCCCTCCCTCTCTCCCTTCCTCAGGACTCAGGTCAGAGAGCCTCTCTCTGGGTAGCTTTCCCAGCTTATCTCCTCTCCCTCTCATTTCCCCTCCTCCACTCCTTGCTACTCCAACTTGCATCACTCTGTGGTGCATTCTATTGTCTCTCTCCGCTATAAGACAGAGAGCCCCCAGGGGCCCAGACTACGTCTTGGGCCCCATTGGACCCCCATTACCTGGCACAGTATAGGTACCCAGAAAATGTCATACAAATAAATGAATAGATACTTGAAGGTCAGGAACAGAAGGACAGAAGAGGCAGAATTTGAGAAAATGACAGTGTTTTTTGCTGTTAGTCATGGGGTGCAGCTGCAGGGCAACCGGTTTTTTTTAATACTCTGAAATATTGATATATTAAATAAGTATGCAGTTTATATACAGACATAGATAAAACCAATAACTATTGTACACTGTTATTATTGATATATTATTAAATTATTATTGATAATTAGCTATTATTAATAAGTGTATCTAATTATATTTATAAGTACATTGATCAGCCTATTTACTACAAAAGAGTCTAGAAGGAAATATATCTAAATATATGGAGGTGAGGTTATGGATGACTTTTCTTTTAATTTTTCTGATACAAAATATATAAATTTTATCATGAGAAATAAGTGACTTTTATTTTATTTTTAAAATATTTTATTTTATTTATTTCATTTTTATTTTTAGACAGAGGGGAGGGGAAGGAGAAAGACAGGGAGAGGAACATCAATGTGTGGTTGCCTCTTGCATACCCCCTACTGGGGACCTGGCCTGCAACCCAGGCATGTGACCCGACTGGGAATCAAACCAGTGACACGTTGGTTCACAGGCCGGCACTCAATCCACTGAACCACACCAGCCAGGGCTAGAAATAAATGACTTTTAAGAAACAGAGCTCATTCTATCTACATATGTAAAAGAGACTTCTTTAGCCGTAGACCACCTAGGACCAGGGTCCTTCACACCTAGTTTAAGAACCACTGCCCTGTCTTGCATCTCATAAACATGCTCAGTGGCCCTTTAATTGGGGCTGCCCTGGCCTTCTTCACTCAGGCTTGTCTGTCCAGCAGTCCTGGGCCCCAAGGGCTGGCCCTCTGTGAGCTATGCTGTTCTTGGTAACTGGTTAAGAAATCTGAGCTTTCTCTCCTGGTCAGTCTGCAGACTTTGCTTGAGAGGGTGGAAGTTGGGTGTCCTCTGTGAGCAATGAAGGGGCTTTGCCTCCTGGAGTTTTCTCTGGAGCGAGGGTTGTCTTCCTCTGGGACTCTTGCTTTTTCACCTCCCTCCACTAGCTGTTGGACGTGGGTCCTGAGACCAATGCTGGGTCAACTGGTTTGAGGTTGTTGGTTTTGTGTGTACACAATGTCTTCCTCATCTGACACTTTCTACCTTTCAATCTCCTTGAAGTCCATACCATGACTTGCCAGTTAAAAGCTTTGTTTCTTATAGATTTCTCTTTAGACTCTACAAGTTCTTCCCATTCATTTCTGTGATTTCCATTGGCTTAGGGCCACTTGCCTTTCTAAGTCTGGCCAAACTTCTGGCAGAAGATCTTCAATAATTGGCCAATCCAATATTATAACATAATATTATATAAATATAAAAATGTTATTTAAAAATCATATGTACATATATCCTTTATAATATGACAAGTTTTCATTCTAAGAACCTCAGCCCCCTAGAAAATTATACATACACACATCAAAATTTCCTCCTGCATTTATAATTTCCCCCCTGAAATTGTTCAGGTGCCCACGGAGCTGAGCAGAAGCGGGCCCCTAGTTTCAGTGCATGTGGAACTCAGCAGGCGACTGCAGACCTCTCGACGTGGACACTTCCCCTCTGGGGCCCTGCACCTCAGCCTGGACTGCAAAGTCAGGCCCCAGAGGCCGCCTCTCGGCTTCACTTGACCACAGCTTTGCTCTAGGACAGCTTCCTGGCTCTTGAAACAGTCGACTCTTCTCTACCTCTCCAACACTGTCCCACTTATCTGCTTCTTTTCTCCCCTGAACACCCTCTCACTTCCTTTCTCACCAGACAGGAGCGGCTGGACAGCAGGAGGGTAGGGTCTCAAGCAAACTCTGCCTCTCTGTTCCTTTCTCCTTCATTCCACTGATGCCATCCACACAGGCTTCTCTCCCTTTCCCCCACATTCTCACCGTTTCTTTTCTGGTTTGTTGTTATTGTTGCTTTACTGTTGAATATAACACTAATATGTACTTATCAGGAAACAGGAGGTAGGGTAACCCCTTACTCAGTTTCCTGGGGGCTTGATATTCCCATACATTGACTATTGGCCTGGAACTGGCTTAAAGACACAAGAAAAGGACTTGGAAAATCCATCCCATCTTCTTAATCATTTCCCTCTTCCCCCAAAATGTTTTCTTAAGGGTGAAAATGAGAAGTGTGACCATGGTGCCAAGATCCCTTTGGGGTCCATGGAGCAATATTCCCCCTGTTCAATTTACCTGAATACATTAAAATTCAGGAAGCTATAGACACAAATAATTAATGAATGCTCATTGCAGAACAAATGAATGCTCATTACAGTACAATATAACCAAGTCAAAAAGCAAGAGTGAAAGTGAGCTGCAGCCTCTTCAACCTGTGCTCATGCCGCAGCAGCGCCACGCTTTCGGGCGCTCCTGTTGCCCTCACAGGGCACGGGGCCTCCCGCCCCTCCACAAGCCCAGAAAAGAAACCTGCTGAAAGCCCAAAGTTCTCGTGTTTTTGCTTTTGTTTTCAATTTTGCCAAATTTATCTGGCTGCACAGCCCAAGCCAAACTGACATGTCTTCACTTACACCACTTAGAGTAAATATTCACGGTTCGGTGCAGAAGCTGTAGTAGGTTTGATTGTGAACTGCTGCCTCAGACACTGAGGGTTTTCTGTACTCATACACCTTTGTAAAATCTGAAAGATTCAGAATTCCAAAGCACCTTTGACCTCTAGGGGTCAAACCTGTGGACCTGAATATTTAGAAAAGGGATACTAACGGGAATCCTGTGTGGCAGCTACATGCTCTAGGAGCTGCTAAGCGCTTTGTATATATTAATTAATTAATCCTCATAACACCCCCGCAAGGTAGTTACTATTATCTTCACCTCCCTTTTAGACATGAGGAAAGGTATTATATTGTAGGTACTGTTTATGGCTTGCTTTCTGCACTTACTAATGTGTCTTGAATACTTTCAAGTGAATGTTAATTACAGCTTTAGTTTTAGTAGCTGCATTAAGTCCTATTAGGTGATTGTGCTGTCATTTAGCCAGTCCTCTGGTACTGGACATTTCGGTTGTTTTCACACTCTTTCTTCTTGACGCATTTCACTTCTCCACGATACTCTTCAGCAGAGGCCTGCCGCTTGTCCTTCCCAGACCTGCGGTTAGGACGGCACATCCCACATTCGTTGGCTCCTTGAAAGGAGGCCCTTCCTGCCTCTTGACCATTTCCTTTTATACTTTTTATTTTTTGTTACTCTAGCAGAAACATGTTCATCCTCCCTATGTCCCTGCCCCATTTCCCAGCATGGGAAAAATCCAGTTTGCCACTGCCGGGGCAGGATCCGCAATGCAAGTGCCTCTCACTTCACACCACGTGTTCTCTTCTGTCTCCTGCCCTTCACTCCTGTTGGTCCTGTTGACCTACTTGCGCCTCTGTGTGACTTTGTTTCAGAAGGTTTGCTGTCTTCTGGTGAGGTCTGCATTCCTACTGCCTTATGCTAAATAGTTCATCAGATGTGTCCTTTTATGACATCTTTTCATTTTGATTCTTTTCCCAGAGTTACCTCTGTAGTAGTCTCATGGCACTTGTATTAGTTCCCTGTGCCTGCTGTGACAAATGATCACAAATGTGGTGGTTTAAAACAACAGAAATGTGTTCTTTCACAGTTCCGATGCCCCCGAGTCTGAGATCAAGATGGGGGAGGGTCTGAATCAAAGTGCTGGCAGGGCCACGCTCCCTCTGAAGGCCTGGGGGAGAATCCTTCCTTGTCTCCTGCAGTATCTGGTGGTTCCACGCATTGTTGGTCGGCTGCATAAACCAAATCTCTGTCCCTGTTTTTGTATGGCCTGTCCTCTTCTCCCCATGTCTCTCCTCTGTGTCTTTTATAAAGGTAATTCAGTATAATCTCATTTTGACATTACATCTGCAAAGACCCTTTTTCCAAACGAGGCCACATTCAAAGATTCCAGGGGTCAAGATTTAGACATACCTTTTGGGGGGCCACCATTGAATCCACTATGGCACCACTCTTCCCAAGTCTAGGAACTGATATATATTTTTTCCTTTCACAGGTAAAGTCTCTTGCTTGCTATTTCACTTTCATCCAGGATAGCTCAACCCCTGAGGTAGCGTTCAGTCACAATTGAGTACGTGGAGGTGAAGCAGTGGTCATGAAGAAAAACATTTGTTTCTTCTCCCAGTCCATGAAAGAATCCCAAGCCAGTCCTTTCACATACATTAAATATATTTTACAACAAATTGAATGCTATTACTTATGCTAAAACTATGGACAGTTTTTCTGTACCTCAAGAACCAAATGTTATATCCCAAGGAAGGTGACATTATTTCTTGAATTTCTAGACATGATAACAACCCTGAGTCTTACAGTCCATTTTCTCTACTTCATAGATAAAAAAACCCTGAGGTTCAGAGAAGTTAATTATCTTGTTAAAAGTCACATAGTAGGTTCTTGTATTTTATGACTTTGAATACTTTTTCCAGCCCCTTCTCGCCTGTAAGGTTTCTTTTGAGAAATCAGCTGATAGTCTTATGGGAATTCCTTTGTAGGTAAACCCTCCTTTTCTCTTGCTGCTTTTAAGATTCTCTCCTTATCTTTAATCTTGGGTAATTTAATTATGTGTTTAATTTGATGTGTTTCTCCTTGGATCCAACTTCTTTGGGACTCACTGAGCTTCCTGGACTTCCATATCTAGTTCCTTCACCAGGTTGGGGAAGTTTTCCTTCATTAGTTTTTCAAATAAGTTTTCAATTTCTTGCTCTTCCTCTTCTCCTTCTGGCACCCCTATGATTTGGATGTTAGAACATTTAAAGTCCTAGAGATTCCTAAGTCTCTCCTTAATTTTTTGAATTCTTGTTTCTTTATTCTGTTCTGGATGAATGTTTATTTCTTCCTTCTCTTCCAAATATTTTATTTGAGTCCTGGTTTCCTTTCCTTCACTGTTGGTTCCCTGCATATTTTTCTTTATTTCATTTTATATAGCTAAAGTGACTTATCTAAGGAAAAGAAGATCAAAACTATGAACAGTAAAATGACAACAAACTCACAAATATCAACAATTGAACCTAAAAAAAACTAACTAAGCAAACTACTAGAACAAGAACAGAATCACAGAAATGGAGATCACATGGCGGGTTATCGATGGGGAGGGTGTGACAGGAGAATAGGGGAAAAATGTACAGGAAGTAAGAAGCAAAATAGACAGGGGGAAGTTAAGAGTAATATAGGAAACGAAGAAGCCAAAGAATTAGCATGTGTGATCCATGGACATGAACTAAGGGGGAAAAAAATACTGGAGGGAGGGGGTTGCAGGGTGGAGGGGGATAAAGGGGAGAAGAAAATGGGACAACTATAATAGCATACTCAATAAAATATACATAAAAAGTCATACAGTAGCTAGCTCTGTCAAACCCCACAGCCCTTTCTTTAATCTTGCCTTGACATGAAACTGCCTTTTAGATTTTTGTAGATAAGCTAAGTGCAGCACAGAGATAATAAATGACTCAAAGATCTCTAATGATAGAAATAGGACCAGAAGCTTGGTCTCAACTGCCAGTTCATTGTCCTTCCCACCATACCACATTTCCACTCGGACCAGAGGGCATCATTTGAGCTGACAGAAAAACTCTCACCCTGACTGAGCTCAGAAAAATCCGCCAATAGATTGGAGCCAGAGCCTGAATCTATTCCAGTTCCACTGCTTGGTGACAGATACTACTGAACTAGTTATTTTGCACCTCTGAAGCTCTCAGCCTTCTCATCTGTAAAATGGGGTGATTATGACACCTGTCTCCCTCCATTGTTGTGAGGATTAGAGAATGCCTGCTAAAGTGCTGGTGAGACTTCTTCTGCATATAGTAGCTATGACAGCTATTTATATTGTGATCTGATCTCTCCTTAAAATTAGAGATTTTTTAAATTATAGCCCTGGCCAGTGTGGTTTCATTGGTTAGGTGTTGTCCTGCAAAGCCAAAGGTTGCAGTTCGTTCCCAGCCAGAACACATGCCTGGGTTGTAGGTTTGGTCCCCTGTTGAGGCATGTAGAAGAGCCAGTCAATAGATGTTTCTCTCACATTGATGTTTCTCTCCCTCTCTTTCTCCCTCCCTCTCGTTCCTTTCCCACCCCCCAGAAAAGAGAGAGAGAGAGATTTTTTCAATTATAAAAGGAAAAATAGCCCTGATTTGTGTGGCTCAGTTGGTTGGGCATGGTCCTGAAAACCAAAGGGTTGCCAGTTTGATTTCCAGTTGGGGCACATGCCTGGGTTGTAGGTTCAGTCCCTGATAGGTGCATGTGTAGGAGGCGACTAATTGGTGTTTCTCCCTCACATCCATGTTTCTCTTTCTCTCTTTCTCCCTCTATTCCCCTCTCTCTGGAATCAATAAACTAAAAGAAAATAAAAGGAAAAAATAATTTATACTTATAATAAAGAGTATAAAGCAACACCTCCTTCCTCCCAAAAGATCCCAGTCCTAGTCCCTGGAGGCAGCCACTGTTGACAGTATCTTCTGTATTGTTCCACAGATTTTCTATGCATTTGGAAGTATAGATTCATTTGTTACACAAATAATCTCATACAAGTTCTCAGACTGTATTCCCCCAGAAGCAGACTCTGAGACCGACTTTACGCAGGATGCTTACAATGACGTGCTCTTGGGAATAACATTTGTGGAAGAGAGGGCTGGAGCAGGAGTGGGCAAAGGGAGAAGTCAAGATACCTGCACAGCCTTGGCCAACCCTATTGGAGCTCCAGAGTCCAGGGACCTTCAGGATTATTCAGTGCCATGTTGGTACCAAAGGCCTGGACCTTCACACCCTTGCTGCTCTAAGTGGCTGGCTAGGGAAGGGCATGCCCCTGGACGAGGAAGCTCTCTGCAGCGTAGGCCATCTCTGAAGGAGATGATAGCTGAAAGCTGTCTGCACTCTCTGACACCACTCGCTGAGATGGACACGTCCTTCCCCAGGGGCTCTGGCAGCACACACTGATGTCCAGTCCCCCTCAATAACATCGTGATGGCAGCAAGACAGAGCCCAGAGCCCCCCACAATGTCACATGAGAACTTTGATGAAATAATGGTACCCACTGCCACAGCCTACTTATCTAATTGCAGGAAAACCCAAGTCCTATAGACCAAGTGAATCTTTCTCTATGGGGTTGTGTTAACTTTAAATTGGTTTTATGTGGATTTTTACTATGCGAGGACAGTCACCATAATCTTGTCTTCCCCTTTTGACAGGAGAACTCTTGGTTCCTCTTTGGCTGGGACATATGGTGAAGGCCTGGGGGTGGGGCACAATTAAGTCCCAAGGCACATCTTCCTGACAAAATGAAAACAGAAAGTGACTGAGAATTCCCGTCCTATAAAAGACCAGCACAAAGTTCATGACAATGGGTCCTTTCTAACACTTCCCCTTTCCATGGTCTTTTAGTATCTGTCTTTGCTCAGCACCTGCTGAATCAAACACCAAAGTGAGACTTTGGGGGCATTGCCCCATTGTCTGAAGAGACACATGCCACTGCCCTGCCCAGGTGACGTCCCACTGGGGCTACTGGGTAACTTGGCACACTCAGGCGGTGGCCTCACAGCTTCCTTGTCCTTCTCTCCTTCATACGCCCTCAAACTTAGGCATCTACTCATCCACTGGGAGGAGGGAGACCAGCTCCATCCTGGGAATGGAGACTTACTAAAAGCAAATATTAGGCTTTAATCAATATTATCAGTGGGAGTGTACCATGTCAAACCATTTTGAAAAAACAGTTGATCAGTTTCTTATAAAGTTAAATAAAACCATGTGAACCAGTCATTTTACAACTAGAAAAATGAAAACCCATTTCCACGCCTGACTGGGAACTGAACCAGCAACCTTTCACTTTGTAGGACAATGCCCAACCAACCGAGCTACACCTGTCAGGGCATGGATAATTACTCTTATAAATGGGTAGGTGATCTAACAAAAGTGGGAGGGAACAAAAAAAAAAGAGAAGAAAAAGAAAAGCAATGTACAACAGTGAACAAAATGGAGAATCCAGAAATAGACTCAGCTAAGTATAAACTCATTAAGTGATACTATAAACTTTTTAAAACTCTGGGATGAGGATACTTTCTTTGTTAAAATAATTAGACAGTAATTTGGGGAGGAAATTAAATCAGATCCATGTCTTACAATATATTGCAGAAAGATACTCCAGATAGATCAAAGTGTTCAATATAAAAATCATATTAAATATAATAACAAAGAAATGAGAATGTTCACCATACCTGAAGAGGATTGGTAGCTTTCTCAACTCTAAATGCCATAGGAAAGTATCACTAAAGCCAGACATTCAAAAACATAATTTTTTTTTCATTTGTATACCTTGACAAGTAAAAGTAAAAGCAAGTGCCTCCAGACTAAAATATTTATTTTAAAAAGACAAAGGTTTAGTAAAAAGGTCTCATTCTAGCTAAGAAAAGAATATATGGTTGGTAAATAAAAAAGGAAAATGACCAGATAATTTGCATTAGGGAATGAATCGTAAACAGACATATATAAAAAGGCTCATAATTGCTAGTAATCAAAGAAATGCAAATTAATGCAACTGCATTCTGAATGCTGGCACTACTACACTAACCTACACGGTTGCCTTGGATTCTGGACCTTTACTTGCTTCAGCAAACAGACCTGGTTTCCCCTTCTCACTTGTGCAGCACTAAATTAGTGCTCAAGTCAGTAAGACTACACAGGGTTAAAATTATCTTCCATTTATTCTCCTTTTTTCCTCTACCTTCATGTCTCATATATTTTCTGGGAAAAAGAAGTGTTCTTTTTCCCAGAAAACATATAACAACACACTGCTTTCAATTCTTCTTCTTTATTTTTAAGTAAGCAAGTTACAAATATATAATGCCTACTTAAACGGATTTTTTAGTCTATAAGTTACCAGGTGTCTCATGATTCCTTCGGACATTATTTCGCAGGCTTTTTAGGCATCTCTGATGGAAGAGACATCCGTCAACACTTACAGCTTTCCCTGACTCCCAGCCCTCCTTTTGCATTCCTCCCCAAGACCCCTGCCATTGTCCCTGCCCAACATTGCTCTATGAAACCCTCACCTTCCTTTAGTGTGTACTTCCAAATTCGCCTCTCACTACGTGGGCAGTGGCTCTCTGAAACAGGCCTTTCAAGCCTGTTGTTTGACTCTTGCCACATATTCTCCCTCTTGCTTACAAGAAAGGGTCTCCATTATTTTATTTTTAAAGTGACGTTGTTAAATTAGCCAAAAAGCAAAACTAGTTTAATTATAATTGTTGATGCCAGTGCACTGGTACAATCTCATGCCACTAATAGCAGTGGGAAGTGATAGAAAGCCATTAAATTGTGCATTCTTTTAGGTTCTGTGAATGTGCGTGTGTGCCTATTCATTATAGTAACATTTATAATGGCAAAAGAAAAATGGTGCTATTTACATGTACAGCAACAGGGAAAGAATTAAATTGTGAGCCTGTCCCTTTGCAAAAACTGATTGGAATAAGGTTGGACACCTCACCCAATCCATCAGCCTTCCGGCGCATTTGTGTAACTTGGCTTTAAAAAAAGATAAACTGAGCCTATTACAATTTTTCTCTCTCTCTCTTTTTTAAGTTTTTTATTTTTTTATTTTCAGAGAGCGAAAAAGGGAGGGCAAAAGAGAGGGAGAGAAACATCAGTTGGTTGCCTCCTGTTTGCCCCCAAATGGGGACCCAGCCCACAACCCCAGCATGCTGCCTGACAGGGAACCAAACCCACAACTTTCTGGCTCACAGGCTGGTGCTCAGTCCACTGAGCCACACCAGCCAGAGCTGAATCTTTCTTTCTCTTAAACTAAGCAATACATATTGCCAACTGAGTGTAGGTATTAGAGCTGGAATGCCATATAGACCAGTGCATGAGAATCTCCTAAAATACAGTTTGTTAAAATAGTTTTCTAGGTCCCACCAGAGTTTCTGATTCTGTAGGTCTTGGGTGGGACTGGAGAATTTGCATTTCTGACAAGCTCCCAGACCATTTTGATGTTACTCTTCCAGGGATCACCCTCTGAGAATCGAAACTTTGTCAGGGAGGTACAACTATTTCTAGACTGTGAGCGAACAGCAGATGTGAAGGGAGAAGGATGGAAATGACCACAGAGGGAAACAGAAACCAGCCGTGGTTCCTGACTGCTCTCCAGTCCAAATACTGCTGAGCCCAGCTATGTTTGGGTTCCTGATTTTAGATTCTCCCTGTCTATCTCCCTCTTCCTTCCCCCACTCTCTCTCTCAAAAAAAAAAGGATATTATGTCCTCCAATGAAGACACAGTTTATTAGTCCCAACTCCATTCCAACCCACCCACTGGGTAACCAAGATTAAGATTGGTCTTTATCTTTCCTTATCTCTCTTTAAGCTCCACAAGCCCCACATACACAAACATGCAATGGTTTTACTATTTCTTCTACAAAAATTAAATTGTTCTGAGTTAGGATTCATATTTTACTCCTCTGGTAGGCTTAAACAAGCTGGACGTTTACTTGTCTCTTGCATAGCAGTCCCGAGGCAGGTGGTCCCAAACTGGCGAGGTGCTTCTGTTCTCTCAGGCCACCTTGCAGCCCTGCCACCCTCGGGGTTGCCTCAGCCACATCTTCCACAGTGGTCCACACCGTGTCTACACTCCAGTCAACAGGAAGGGGAAAGGGTGGGGGCATGGAGGGCCTTCCTTTTCTTTAAGAACAGAATCTCAAAGATTCACAAATCACTTCTAAGCATTTCCCCCTTGGCCATAATGTAGAACCATGCACACAAGGAAATGCAAAGCAGGCTTGGAAATAGTCTTCAGCTAGCCTGTCGCATGGCTGACGGTTAAACACTAGAGTTTCTCGGGGGGGAAATAAAGGAGAAGTGGGGAACATTTAGCAATCTCTGCCACACTGACTATACACACTGCTTGGTAATTTGCTTATTTCATAATGTCCTTCTAAGTCAATAAGTATAGAGCCAACATGGTTTAATAGCTGCCCGCTATTTCATTGTATTGTTAGAATGTGTTCAACTATTCCCGTATTGGTGGATATTCAGATTAAGTCTGTCTTTCTATACTCATAAAGCTTCTCCAATAAACATGCTTGTTCATAGAATCTTGCTTCCTAGAGCTTTTACTTTTTGTATAGTGAATTGCCCAAAATGAGTCAAAGAATATGTGCATTTTTAATTTTTTAAAAAGAGTTTATTTATTTATTTTTAGAGAGAGGGGAAAGGAGGGAGAGGAACATGATATGTGAAAAAAACATCAATTGGTTGCCTCTCTCATGCTCCCAACTGGGGACCTGGCCTGCAAACCAGGCACATGCCCTGACTGAGAATCGAACCAGCAACCTTCCTGTCTGCAGGCTGGCACTCAAACCACTGAGCCACACCAGCCAGGGCTTTAATTTTTTTTTTATCTATATTGCCAAATTACTTTTCTAAAAGGCTAAAATAATGTTCTACATTGACCAGCAATGAATTAGAGACCCCATTTACATATCTTATCATTAATGTTCTTATTTTTTGCCCATATGAATGGGTGAGAATTTCTACCTCATGTTACTTATATTTGAATTTCTCTGGATACAAGCAAGGTTGAGGGTATTGTGATCTTTATTGATGCTTTGCATTTTCTCTTCTGTGTATCCAGAGGTAGATATCTGTATCCATTGGGATCCCAGCAGGAAACAGAATTTATCCTAGATGGTTCAAATGAAGGGATTGTAATAAAAGCACTACTTACAGAGCTGGGGCAGGATTAAGGGAATAAATAAAAGATGAGAAGCTGATGAGGCAGCCAAAGACGAAACAGCAGGAAGCTGTTTCTGCCTCCCAGGGATGAAGGAAAAAGATAGGGAGCTAGTACCCAGTGAGTACTAAACCATGGAGAAAAAGCTGTCCTACGGGAGCTGTTGAGATGGAAACATCCCAGCCTTTCTCTTCTTCAGCCTTCCAGTCTCCTGCTGGTTCTTCCCATTTGTCAAACCCAATGGGCAAGCCCATTAGCAAGAGTTCTAGGTGATGCAATCCACAGGCCAGCTACCCCAGCCACAGATGCAGGTAGAGGGCTGGGAATAGACCTGAGGAACAAACAGGAAAACCAGCTCAGTCTCCCTTACCCATTCTGTCGGGTGTGTGTATCAATTGCCAAGAACTTGTCAAACGCTGGGGATATTAATCCTTTGTCTCTAAGATGTGTGCAAATGATTTCCTCAGTTCATCACTGTCTATTGACTCTTGTCTAAAGTCTATTTTTTCATGTTTATGGTTTTAGATTCTACTTTGCTTAAGAAAATCTCCACCTTTACCTCCAAGGTCTGATAAATGGTTCCCTATATTGTCTTCAGAAGTTTTCTTTATTTTTTTTAACTTTTGTATCTTTTGGTCCCTTTTTAATTTATTTTTGTATAGAGCATACAACAGAGAGTCTTGCTTTTTTTCCTTCCAGATAAAGAGCCAATTATGCTAGCCATGTAAATCATGCTTTCTCCACTGAAATAAAATAATGTTGTCATATAAGCTCGGAATACTCGTATATACTTAGATTTACTTCCAAGCTTGCTGTACCGCCCCTTCACTTTCTTGAGAGGATGGTGGGCTGGGTAATATGAAATAAAAGCATGTGAAATCTGTAAGGAAGAATCAGAGTCTGAGAAGTGAGAGACAGACTGGCTAAGAAATTCATGAAAAAAATTTGAGTAGAGACAAGACATACAAGATGCTAAAAATTTCTGTAACATTGTTCTCATCAAAAGAGTATGGTATTGTCTCAGGAAAAAATGAATAAATAAGTACAAATTAAATTGTAAAGCTTTCAGTTATATTCTCTTAGTCTAATATGGTAGCAATTTTTAATTATTTATCTTATCTTCCACCTTTATTGGTATAACCCAAAGTTAGCCTCCTGATTATCCCAAATTCATCAGCTTTCTAGAGACATATTTTGTTTTGTTTTTTTGTTTGTTAGTTTGGTTTTGCATTTTTTGCCTTTCCCTAGCTTCCTTTTGCACTTCTGCCTCATGGTTGTTTCCAGAACATTCTTATGGGTCATTTCTTCTCCTGAAGTCTCCAGCATCCCATCCTCTTGCCAACCTTTCTTTCTCTGATACCACTTTTCTCCTCTACCAGCTCCTCCCATGCCTGCCCCTTTGCTTGCTCCAGGAAATTAAAAATTTGTCTTTCTTCATTAAAAACTTGTGTCACTCTAACCCAGTCCAGCCCTAAGCTCTAAGTTGCTACAACCATGAAGGTCTGTAAAGTGTCTGGCAAAGCAAACGTGGCTGATCTCTGAGGACTTCTGCCTCAAGCTTGTTAAAAGAACAACTTTTTCTCCGTGCTCTAAATGCATAGTTCTTACAGACTTGTAATCATAGTTTATATACATACAAATTTGTGCTCTACTTTCATTTAATGTTATTTCCTCAAATGTACAAACATATAGTCCTGGCTTCTGTGGCTCAGTGGATTGAGCGCTGGCCTACAAACCATAAAGTCACTGGTCCAATTCCCAGTCTAGGGCATATGCCCGGGTTGCAGGCCAGGTCCTCAGAACAGGGCAAGTGAGAAGCAACCACACATTGATATTTTTCTCCCTCTCTTTCTCCTTTCCTTCTTCTCTCTCTAAAAATAAATAAGTAAAATCTTTTTTTAAAAAATGTATAAATTTCTATTCTATTTTTTCATTTGATGTTGTTTCATAAGTGGACTTTTATCATGAGTCTTGTCTTTAAAAACTGTAATTTCATCACATAGAGATGACATAACTGACCATCATTTGTCTAGTGTTGAACATCTAAGACATTCCTGGGATAAGGCCTTATGGACACCAGCATTGCCTAGGATGGTGGGATCCCCTGAGGATGACTGAGAGCTGCAGGGAAAGTCCTCAAGGAACATGATGCCCAGTGAGGACACTCCCAGCATTGCTCCCACCATGAGACTAAATGAGCAAGAAGAAACTTGGAGAATTGTTGAAATGCACTGTCTAGAAATCTAGCACCTCAGACACCAGATCCAAGAACAAGAGCAGGTCGCAGAGTTACACTCCAATGCATGAATTCAGTTTCCTTCCTTCCTCGGGTCAGAAGTGGACTTTGAGGTGCAAACAAAATGACCCTGTCTGTTGGGTCTTCTCTAGCTACACCAGAAGAAGCACTGTGTATCTTTCCCCAGGCTGACTCTGGGCTGCAGTTTCTACAGCATTGACCATACCAGCCTTTCTCTCTTACCCTGGAGAGTTTGGGATGTGGACAGAAACACACACACTAAAGACATTTTCACCTTTTTGTTATAAAATGTTATAAATATTTTTAAACAAGTTAAGCTCTCTTTCTATCAAATTATTTTCTGAAAGTAAAGCCCTGGGAATATGTAGAATGGGAAAAGAACAGGATATATTTATATTACCCTTGATCTATGCATATTGTTAAATTTTATGCAATACAATGCTACCAGTTTACAATGCCAACAAAAATGAATATTTCTGCAGAGTGTCACTTGTGTTGGATTTTGTGTTTCAAAAAATTGTTCCAAATTTATAGATTTAAGTTGTACTTTGTTATTACTTCCATATCTCAGGCCTTGATTATAAGGATGGTTCAAAATGTTGTCACATTTAAAATTTGTATTTTCTGCCCTGAATGGTGTGGCTCAGTGGATTGAGTGCCAGTCTGCAAACCAAAGAGTCGCAGGTTTGATGCCCAGTCAGGGCACAGGCCTGGGTTGTGGGCTGGGTCCCTGGTGGGGGCGCGCATGAGAGGCACATTGATGCTTTTCTCCCTCTCTTTCTCCTTCCCTTCCCCTCTCTCTAAAAATAAATAAATAAAATCCACCATTCCCATTCTTGCTCTGCCATTGTGGTGACTGAGCAGATCACACCCCCCCGCAGGCCTTTTTCCCACCTGTAAGGGCCTGATAGCACTGGCAATGACACTGAGGTCACAGGGTATTATGAGGATTAAGTGAGATAATGCATAAAGTTCACCTGGTACATAGCAATTGATAAAGGCAGTTTATTATTGTTATTATGATTCTTTTATTCCTTCAATAATTAGAAAAATGATTGTTTCACCATAGCTATGAAAAATGACTATTATATTCATTAGTAGTTTTGCTTTAAATCTGAATAATCCATATATAACTGATTTTGATTAAGTATATAGTGGGTGAGTATGAAGTAAGAGAGGAAGATAGAGTCCCAGCACCAGGCCACTTCCATTAGGGATTCTCACGGGGGTACTTCATGAAGGGGATGGGGAGCATTCTCATGGCAGGAGAAGAGCTTATACATTAAGCCAGAGAGGTTAGTTAATAACTAGTTTGTCCAAATTAACATCTGCCAATAAACAAGAATCAAAATGGCCAGTGAGGGTAATGCATTTGCAAACCTAAATAGATAATAGCTCAGAGTCTGAGGGACAAAACGAGGAAGTACAGCATCAACATGGAACAAGCTGACACGCACAGGCACAGTGAAATGGGTCCATATGCACTACAGGGCCATGCAGTGAGTCACTGAAACACGTTTCTTCCGCTAGAACATGCACTTCTGCAAAAGAATTAGCTCGCTGCAGGAGGACCATTATAATTATCATCAGGAGAGCAAGAAGCCCTCAGCTCAACTGCTACACTGACTGCCTGACAATGAGTACTCATACCGAGCCCTTTTCTCCAGCTTCAGGCCAGGATGTCCTGCCTCCTACACCCACCTGAAACAGCACTCAGAGCCCACTGCCATCTGTACTGGTTTAACACCCACCAGGCCAGTTCTAATTAAAGCATTGCTAGTATTTTCTCACTCTGTCATATGGTAGATTTTAACTATCCATTGTGACAGGCTCTAGCCACACTGAGATGCTTGTTGGGGCAGTCCAAGTTACTTCCTTATGTGCAAACTACTATTTTTATTAGCATTCCACTTATAGGTTTACATAGATTTGCAATGATCTCCCTCTAACCTTATTTTCCCCATAAGTCCTATAATTTGTACTGCTTGATTTTGCAGAATACAAAGTTTTTCAGGAATGCCTAAGTATTGGGCTTCACATCACTGTGCACGGCCTCACATCCCCTTGGTCATAACTTTGATCTTGGCCATTACTTGGGAACACAATTCCACACCGGCTTCACCTGCTTCCTGTGCCCATGACTCACACTTTGAACCCTGCAGGGCTTTTCTGATACAGAGTGGGATGCCTGCAGGAGCACACTTGGCACTTGCTTATGGGCAACCCAGAGGTGCAAGGGCATTACAACCTCTCCAATGCTAGATGGTCATTGATGGATAAAGACTTAGAAACCCTTCTTTTCATCCCTTGAGTGGTCAGTTTGAGGCATATTCTGCATAGCTCCTCAGAAGTTCCTGTTGGCATTGAAGCCCCTTTGCTTACAACAGTGACCAATGTGACTGGCTTGGTTTTCTTTTTTTTCCCCCTGGCCAGCCCCCCTAGTCCTTCCTTCTTGCTCTCTTGGATTACCTTCCACATAAGCCACCTACACACATGTCCTTGTCTTGGCTTTTCATTCTTGGGGAACTAAGACAGCATGTGCTGCATTGATTTGAAAACATCTTTACTTGCTATGGTCAATAATCACTGCCCAATCCAAGGGCCTTTGTCACTCCTTTCTCAGGACATCTGGATTTCTTTAAGATGCCCCACCTGAAAGAGTAATGTCTGGCAGAGCGGGGGGCTGCCGGCTCTCAATTCCAGCACTACAGCAGCATCTGTTCGCACCAATTGGTACATCTGCCAAACCAGCATTAAAGGTTTTAGATAACACCTTGGCAATGAGATATGGTATAGGTGAGTGACTTCTATGGCACACTCTCTGATCCAAGTACTAACCAGGACTGACCCTGCTTAGCTTTGGAGATCAGATGAGATTGAGCATGTATAAGGAGGTATGGCCATAGACTTCTATGGCACACTCTGAATGAACTAGGGACTATTGATAAAGGGAAGGTTAGAGTACTAGGTAGTATGGACTACACAACCACTAAGGATAACCAAAAATTAGCTGGATAAAATATTAAAGAGAATAAGAGACCAGCAAGGAAATAAAGACTTATAAGACCAAGATCTAAGAGAAAAATGGAAATTCGGAGAAGAAAGCCCAGAGTGTGGGCTACTTTTCCCCTGGGAGAAACTGTCAATTAAGAACGGTCTTCACCCTGACTGATGTGGCTCAGTGGATTGAGCATCAGCCTGTGAACCAAAAGGTCACTCATTCGATTATAGGTCAAGGCACATGCCTCAGTTATGGACCAGATCCCCAGTTAGTGGCATGTGAGAGGCAACCAATCAATGTACCTCTTGCACATTGATTTTCTCTCCCTCTTTTTCTCCCTCCCTTCCTTTATCTCTAAAAATAAATATAAAGTCTTTTTTTAAAAAAGAGAGAGGGGTCTTAATATGCTGAGAAATGGAACTGTGCTTCTCAACAGTCTTTGGAGCTCAGGGGATGAAAAGTGACATTAATGGCATGCAACAGGTTGAGGTGTCCTGATAACTACTTCCCCATTTGTTTTGGGGTTAGGATTCCAAAATGTTACCTACAAGAAAAGAGGAATCAGAAATAGGAGACAGCCCTTGAAGGAGCAAAGCCAAGTGTGGAATCATCTCAGGCACTGAAATTGGATTAAGGCAATTCTGGACTGGTGGTACCCCTAGCTCTGCCTCTCTGGAGGCAGATAACATCATCCTAAGCCTCAGAATACTTCTATATTATTTCAGGTACAAGATCCGGTATTCAATTTAAAAAAATCTGAGCTGACAAGACAACATAAATAAAAACTAAAAGAAAACACAGACATAGGAACAGACCCACAGGGAATCTAGATAACAAAATAATCAGATTTATTTATTCATGAATATTATTAATATAATTAATATGCTTGACATGGTTATCAGGCTTAATATGGTCAAAGACAATACTCACAATTCTGGCTGAACACTGTGAACTAGAAAAAAGAACCAATGGAAAATCTATATCATGAAACTTGTAGTCAAGGTGGTCATATAGTCAGACATGGTTCACCCCTTCACACAGCCACATCAAAATTACAACTAAAATATAAAACAACTACCACTCAGAACCATCAGGAATCAAGTTGAATGGAAGTCTGACAACTAGGGAATTAAAGAAACCACACCCATCCAGACTTATAGGAGGGACACAGTTGCAGAACAGGCTGGTCCTATATCCACATGTGGTGGATAAAAATTCCAGAGGGATGTCTTGGGAGTAAGGAGTCCCAGCACCACACCAGCCCTGCCAGCCCAGGGTACCAGTGGCAAGAAGATAAGTTCTCACAACTTCTGGCTGCAAAAAACAGCAGGGATTGAGCTGGTGGGAGAAACTGCTGGAGCCCCAAGAAGTTCCTCTTAAAGAAACTGTACATTGACTGACCTAATCAGATTTACTCCCTCTAAGTAAGCTCCAGCACCAGGGTGGCAGCTTGAAGGGCACCAATGGCATACTGGCAGAGGCTGAAGTGTCTGGCATCAGGGTGAGCAGAAGCCATTGTCCCTTTTCTGAGCCCTCCTGCCCAAAAGCAGTGGAGCTGACAGGTTGGTACCATATCTGAGACTCCATCAACCTGGATAACACTGTTTGACTCTCCTTGGAGATCCCCAGAGACTCCACCCCACCAAACTTACAAGGCCACATAAGCTGCTTCTCCATATGAATGGTTTGTCTCAGCTCATACTGTACAATGTCTTATATCCTCTCAAACAAGAAATAGCTGGCCTCAGAGCCCCAGACACAGCACTAATAGTAGCCAGCCTAGATTCACAGCTTGATTTTGCTGGGGATCCCCAAGCCCACCACAAGTAGCAGGCTTCTCAGATTGCTTCAGAGCTCAGGCAGGGTGGCCCTGGGCAAAACACAGATGGGAGCTGACCTTGGTCTGTACCACCCCAGAAACTCCAGGGCCAGCACACACAGTAGACAGTTATAGACTATCTTGGAGCACCACCACCCTGCCCCTGCACAGATGATCCTCCACAGAGGGCAGAGGTTTTCAGTAAGTGGTCACACCCAATCCTTGTAGCTGACAAGCCTAAGTAAATCCCTCCCATTGATCTACCAACAGCAACCAAGGTTCAACTATAAGAGAAGGGTGTACTCAGCCCACACAACCGGCTCACCTTGAGTACGCAGCTTGGATGATAAGCTGGATGAGTATCTAGCTTGGAGGTTGTGATATTGGACCCTACAGAACAACTGCTACATTAGGCCACACCGCCAAGACATGGAGTCAAAGCAGTTCTACCTAATATCATATTTTGCTGTGCATAATGCACACTTTTTTGTCCAAATTTTTGAGGAAAAAATAAGAATGTGCATGATACATCCTAGTGCTAAGATGTGGTTGTGCATTATAAATGGGAAAATATGGTACATACAAACACAGAGAGGCTGACAAAATGAGAAGACAAAGAAATATGACCCAAATGGAAGAACAGATCAAAACTCCAGAAAAAGAACTAAATGAAATGGATATAAGCAATCTACCAGATGCAGAGCTCAAAACACTGGCTATAAGGATGCTCAAAGAACTCAGTGAGGACCTCAACATCATAAAAAGATCCAGTCAGAAAAAAAATACACTAATTGAAATAACAAACAATTTACAGGGAAACAAAAGTAGAGTAGATGAGGCCAAGAATCAAATCAGTGATTTGGAACATAAGGAAGAAAAAACAACCAGTCAGAACAACAAGAAGAAAAAAGAATTTAAAAAATGGGGATATAATAAGCAGCCTCTGGGACTACTTCAAGAGGTCCAACATTTTCATCATAGGGGTGCCAGAATGAGAAGAGAAAGAGCAAGAAATTGGAAATCTATCTGAAAAAATAGTAAGAGAAAACTTCCCTAATTTGGTAAATGAGATAGACATTCAAGTCCAGGAAGCACAGAGAGTCCCAAACAAGATGGATGCAAAGAAACCCACTCCAAGACACATCATAATTAAAATGCCAAAAGTTAAAGATAAGGAGAGAATCTTAAAAGCAACAAGAGAAAAGCAGGTAATTGCCTACAGGGAGTTCCCATAAGACTGTCAACTGATTTCTCAAAAGAGACTTTGCAGGCTCCAAGGGATTGTCTAGAAGTACTCAAAGTGATGGAAAGCAAGGACCTACAACCAAGGTTACTCTATCTAGCAAAGCTATAATTTAAAATGGAAGAGCAGATAAAGTGCTTCTCAGACAAGGTAAAGCTAAAGGAATTCATCATCACCAAGCCATTATTACATAAAATGTTAAAGGGACTTATTTAAGGAAAAGAAGAAGATCCAAAGTATGAACAATAAAATGGCAAAAATACATATCTACAAACAATTGAATGTAAAAAACAAACTAAGCAAGCAAGAACAGAGACAGAATCATGGATTCGGAGAGCATTTTGATGGTTGTCAAATGGGAGGGGGATGTGAGAGAATGGGTAAAGAGGTGAAGGCAAACAGGTAGTTACAGAATAGCCATGTGGATGTAAAGTACAACATAAAAAATGGAGTAGCCAAAAGAGCTTATACACCTGACCCATGGACTTGAACAATGATGAGGGGATTGCCTGAGGGAGTGGGGTTGCTGGATGTAGGGGGCAAAGGGGGAAAATCAGGACAACTGTAACAGCATAATCAATAAATTATAATTTAAAAAGAAAATCTATATTGCAAAAGTATAATCACCATCACAATGAGATACCACTTTACATTCATTAGAATGGCTATTACCAAAAACACAGAAAAGAAATGTTGGCAAAGGTGCAGAGAAATTAGAACCCTTGTGCATTCTTAATGGGAATATAAATGGTGTGGCCACTGTGGAATACAGAATGGTGATTTCCCAAAAAACTAAACAGAACTGTCATATGATTCAGCAATTCCACTTCTGGTTATATACACAAAGGAATCAAAAGCAAGGACCCAAGCAGATACTTTTACACCAGTGCTCATAATAGCATTATTCACAATAGCTAAAAGGTAGAAACAGCTCAAGTGTCCAGTGGCAGATGAGCAGATAAACAAAATGTTATACATAGCTACAATGGTATATTATTCAACTTTAAAAAGGAAGGATATTCTGACACACGCTGCAACATAGATGAGACTTGAAGACATTATGCTAAGTGAAATAAGCCAGATAAAAAAGGACAAACACTGTATGGTCCACTTATACGAGGGACCTAGAGTAGTCAAATTCATAGAGACAGAAAGTAAAACATGGTCATGTTTGGAGGCCAGGGTAGCAGAGTTGGTGTTTAATGGGTAAGGTGTTTCAGTTGGGGAAGATGAAATAATCTGGAGACAGATGGTAGTGATGTTTGCACAGCAATGTGAATATACTTAAATGTCCTGTGAACTGTACACTTAAAATGGTAAATTTTATGTTATACATATCTTAACCCAATAAAAAAGTATAACAACAAAACCTCTAAATTCAATGGATAGGCTTGACACAGCTGAACTAACCAGTGAATGGAAGATGAGTCTGAAGAAAATGTCCAGATGAAGCACAAGGAAATAGAGGTTATTCCTGTAGTATCATTCTAGCATGATGAATGATACTACAATTTGTCTTCTAGTCCCTAGCACTGGTTTTTACTAGGCCTCTTCTGGGGCTTCCTCTTTCACAGAAGTTAGGTATAACACGAGCTAGATTAAGTACTCACCTGGAGGAAAAGGGATGCCAGCTTTGAGACAGGTACTTCTACACATTGTTTCATTTAATTCCCCCAACAATTCTAAGAGGTGGGAACTGTAAAAGTCCCCCATTTTAAAGGTTAGATACTCAAGACAAGTGACTTTCTCAAGGCCACACACCCAAAAGCCAAGGTTCAACACAGGTAATTCAGCTCTGAGCCTGTATTCTCTCTAGTACACCAGACCACTCCTCAAATGTTTATTCACTCATTCAGTCAATAAGGGATTCTTGTGTACCAATGATAAGTCAGGACTGTTCTAGGAGTCATTAGTCCAGTGGTGAACAAAGCAGACGTGGTACCTGTCCCCAGGGAGCTTGCGTCCTAGGGGTGGAAGATATAACAAATATCTTCCAAATAATCAAAATGTAAGGTGAAAGAGATTGACAGCAGGAGGGTGTGCTGTTTCATACAAAGTGCTTAGGAAATATAGCTCTGGTAAGATGACATTTGAGCAGAACACCTGAGGGAAATGAGGGTGTGAACCCTGTGGATTTTGGGAGCAGAGGAATAGCAAATGCAAAGACTCTGGGGAGTTAGCTTACTTGAAATGTTCGAGATATTGGTGAGGGGAAGTATGGGTAGGGTTGAGAGAGGGAGTAGAAATGGACAGAAATAAAATCAAAGATGTGGCAGACAGGACAGGAAAACAGATGGCATAAGGTCTTATAGACCCTATGCATTTGTATCCTGTTGCTGCTGTAACAAAGAACCACAAACTTTGTGGCTCGAGACCAATATAAAGGTATTATCTTATAGTTCTGTAGGTCAGAAATTTGACATGGATTTTACTAGGCTAAACTAAAGTGTTAGTAAGGCTATGTTCCTTCTGGAGGCTGTAGGGGAGAATTTATTTAATTTTTCAGCTTTCAGGCTGTTTGCATTCCTTGACCCATGGCTCCTTCCTCTCTCTTCAAAGGCATCGTCATGGTATCGTCAAACCTCTCTCAATCTCTTTCTCTCTGCTCTCTCTCTCTCTCACAAACACACATGCACACACATCTCTGCTCCTATTAACATGTCTTTCCCTGACTCTCTTGCCTTCTTCTATCTCTTATAAAGATCCTATGGTTACATTAGGCCTAGCAGACAATCCAGGGACATCTGCCCACCTCAAAATTCCTAACTTAATCACATCTGCAAAGTCATTTTTCCCTGTAGGTAACATATTCACAGGCTCTAAGGATTAGGGTATGAACATCTTTGGAAGGCTATTATTCTGCCTACCACACCATGGGAAGAACCTTGCGGGAGAGTGGGCTATAAGAGGAGTGGGTAATCGAAAAAAAAAATACAATAAAGATTAAATTAAAAAAGAACTTTGGACTTTACTTTGAATAGCAAGTTATTTGGAAGTTCTGAATAGAGAAATACTGCTTATGATTTCATTTACATTGAAATTTTTCAAAGGAACTAGGCATTACAAGCACCAGATGTACTGTTAGAATACTGAGTGAATCTGGAAGACTCTGATAAATGTATCGTGAGTTCCCACTTAATCAGCAGCCCACTCTCCATGCTTTTCAGTGTGCAGAGTTCAGAAGCGCAATGAACAGGGGATGGGAAAGGAAAACAACTCTACAATTCTCTCCAGTGCTTCCTCTTCTCCCCTGACCTGGTTTGCTGTTAAGAATTTTCAGTTTCAATATATATCTCACTGTATACACACACATAAAACAAAACCTTCATGAAACAAAGAAAGATGAAAAAATGACCTGTGAAACTTCTGCAAAAGTAGAGACTAAATAGGCTTCTTTTGTTTGCAAGCTAGTGCTGCTTAAAAAATACTTCCCCAAGATTTATAGTAAAAAGAAGAAATTACAGAGAATGTTCAATGTAAATGTTGTGTGTATGAACAGGTTCACATAAGAGTGTTTGGATTTGCTTCATAACACTTGGATGCAAGAAACATCACATTTCTTTATTTTTTAAATCAAATTAAACAAACTCAACCCCTCAATTTCTCCTATGGTTGATAGAAATTCACCCTCAATTATTTCCACAGGCTTCTATATCCCCAAGAACCCAGGGGGCTTGTAGGCACCAGCAAAGGCATTCCCTTGCTTGCATCACAGCCCCTAGCCCAGACAGCTGTGGTCTGTGGGAGAATGGGCTGCCTCACAGGTGATGTCCATTCCCTCCTAGCTAACTTTACTGCAGTTCCCTAAGCTGGAATGCCCAAACATCCACATGGCTACCATATCAGTTATCTATTACTGCAGAACAAACCACCCCAGCAGGTAAGTGCTTAAAACAACCATTGTATTGCTCATGCTCCTATGGGCCAGAAATTTTGACAGAGTTACGTGAAGCCAAGTCATCTCTGTTCCTCATGGTGAACTCTGGACTCACCCCTGTGGCTATAGTCAACTGTGTCTGGTCTGAGCGTGAAGATTCATGAAGGCCCATGTCAGTTGAGACATCTCGATTCTCCCGCTCCAGCAGAATGGCCTAGGCCTCTTTACAGGGCAACCAGGATATCTAAGCAAAGGCAGAAGCTAAGCTACAAGACTTCACAAGGCCTGAGCTCAGAATTTCCAGCACAGAGAGCTTCAAGTCAAGATGGTGGTATAGGCAGACATGGCTCACCTCTTCACACAGCCACATCAAAATTACAACTAAAATATAAACAACCATCACTCAGAGCCATCAGAAATCTAATTGAATGAAAGTCTGACAAGTACAGAATTAAAAAAAAATAAAATAACACATCCATCCAGGCTGGTAGGAGGGGCGCAGACGTGGAATGGGCTGGACACACATCCACATGTGGTGAATAAAACTTCGGGAGGGATACCTCAGGCGTGAGCAGACCCAACCCCACAGCGTGCCCTCCAGCCCAGGGTTCCAGTGCCAGGAATATAAATCCCCACAGCTCTGGCTGCAAAAACTAGTAGGGATTCAGTCAGTGAAAGAAAATGTTGGAGCCCCAAGCAGTTCCTCTTAAAGAACCCATTCATGGACTCACCTATACAGACTCACCCCCTCTAGCTCCAGCCCCAGTGTGGCAGCTTGAAGGGCACAAGTGGCATACTGGGAGAGACTGAAGTGTCTGACATAGGCAAGCTGAAGCCATTGTCCCTTTTCTGAGCCCTCCCCCTCCACCTTCACCACCAGCCCCCTTCCACCGCAGAGCCATGGGAACCAGCAAGCTGTTGCCATATCTGAGACTCCATCAACCTGGATAACACTGTTTGACTCTCCTTGGAGATCCCCAGAGACACTGCCCCACCGATCTTAGGGGCCCACCCAAGCTACTTGACAACTTCCTAAATCCTATCAAATAAGCAACAGTTGGTCTCAGTGAACTCCAAGCCTAGCTCTAGCAGCAGCCAGATTAGTTTCACAGCTTGGTTTTGCTGGGAATCTCCAAGCCCAGCACAAGTAGCAGCCATCTAAGATTGCTTTATAGCTCAGGCAGGGTGGCCCCAGGCAAAACACAGGTGGGGGCTGACCTTGGCCTGTACCACCTGGGAAACCCCAGGGCCAATGCACCCAGTGGAAAGGTACAGACAATGTCAGAGCGTCACCACCCTGCCCCTGCACAGCTGATCCTCCACAGAGGGTCACCCACAGAGGGACCACCCACAGAGGGTGGAGGCTGGTGGTAAGTGGTCACAGCCAATCCCTGAAGCTGACTGGGTAAATCCCTCCCATTGATCTACCAACAGCAACCAAGGCATAAGTGCAAGAGGAGAGTGTACTCAGTCTACCCAAAGGGTGCACCTGGAGTACCCAGCTTCGGTGATAAGGGGAGGCCATACCACTGCATCCTACAGGACACCTACTACATTAGGCCACACTACAAAGACACAGAGTCAAAGCAGTTCTATCTAATATATACAAACAAACACAGGGAGTCTGCCAAAATGAGGAGACAGAGAAACATGGCCCAAATAAAAGAGCAGATTAAAAATCCAGAAAAAGAGCTAAACAAAATGTACATAAACAATCTATCAAGAAGCAGAGTTCAAAACACTTGTTATAAGGATACTCAAGGAATTCAGTCAGGACCTCAGCAGCTTATAGAAAGACCCAGTCAGAAACAAAGGATACACTAATTAAAACAAAGAATAATTTACAGGGAAACAATAGTAGAGTAGATGAAGCCAAGAATCAAATCAATGATTTGGAACATAAGGAAAAAAAAAACACGACTAATCAGAACAAGAAGAAAAAAGAATCCGAAAAATGAGGACAGCATAAGCAGCCTTTGGGACAACTTCAAGAGGTCCAACATTTTCATTATAGCAGTGCCAGAAGAAGAGGAAGAGCAAGAAATCGGAAGTCTATTTGAAAACACAATGAGAGAAAACTTCCCTAATCTGGCAAAGGAAATGGGCATGCAAATCCAGGAAACACAGAGAGTTGCAATCAAGTTGGACCCAAAGAGGACCACACCAAGACATATCATAATTAAAATGTCAAAGGTTAAATATAATGAGAGAATCTTACAGCAGCAAGAGAAGAGCAGAGTAACCTACAAAGGAGTGCCCATAAGTCTGTCAGCTGATTTCTCAAAAGAAACTTTGCAGGCAAGAAGGGGCTGGACAGGAGTATTCAAAGTGATGGAAAGCAAGTACCTACAACCCAGATTGCTCTATCCAGTAAAGCTATCATTCAGAATGGAAGAGCAGATAAAGTGCTTTGCAGACAAGGTAAAGCTAAAGGAGTTCATCATCACCAAGTCCTTAATATATTAAATGTTAAAGGGACTTAGTCAAGAAAAAGAACTATCAACATTGTCTATGAATATTAAAATGACAACATACGCATAACTATCAACAGCTGAAACTAAAAAATAAAAACAAAAACAAATGAAGATAATAGCCAGAACAGGAACAGAATCACAGGCATGGGGATCATGTGGAGGGTTATCAGCTGGGAGGGGGAATGGAGGGGAGGGGAGAGAATGGGGGAAATGGTACAGGGATCAAGTAGCAAATTGGTAGGGACAAAATAGATAGGGGGTGTTAGAAATAGTATGGGAAAGAGAGAAGCCAAAGAACTTACATGCATGATCCATGGATGTGAACTAAGGTGGGGACGATTGCTGGAGGGAAGGGCAGTACCGGCCAGAGGAGGGGAAAGGGGAAATAAATTGGAACAAGTATAACAGCATAATCAATAAAATATACTTTTTAAAAAAGGGAGTGGATGATTTACACACAGGGGTTGTCTATACTCTTCTTTCTTGTAATGTTCATTAAACTACATTCTATTGTTTAAAAAAATTGTTCTGGTACATTACTTCCACTGCATTCTATTGGTCCAAGCAAGTCATAAGCCCAGACTAGATTCATGGGTCAGGGAAACATACTCTACTTGAAAGGAGGAGTGGCAATGTTGCACCCAAACAGAGTGACACATTGGAGACCATTTCTAACATTATACCACAGCCTCCTCCCAAGATTTAGTCACCTCCTGTAAGCCACCAGTATCTGGGAATCCTGTTAAAGAGGGGCTTTATGTCCTCCACCCTCTGGGGTGATCCAGCTTACCTCTGTGGACCTGCCACACCTAGCTGTGGTGGCAGCCCCTAAAACACACATACACACCCATACACACAGCCTCTTAACTGCTTCTCCAACCTTGAAATGGGCTCAGAATAGAAGAATGAAGTCTCCTTTGCCTGAAGAAGAGGAAGGAAGAGGAAGGCTAATAATACCATTGTGCCCTGGCTGGTGTGGCTCAGTGGATTGAGCGCTGTCCTGTGAACCAAAGGGTCACTGATTCCCAGTTAGGGTACATGCCTGGGTTGCTGGCCAGGTCCCTGGTTGGGGGCATACAAGAAGCAACTGGTTGATGTATCTCTCGTACATCAATGTATCTCTGCCTCTCTTTCTCTCTCCCTTACCATCTCTCTAAAATTAAATAAATAAATAGAACCTTAAAAAATTAAATCATCATGAGAGGCTGCATTGCTCGCCAGGCCCAGCACAGGGTTGGTCACTGGGCTCACCGCGCCTGGGTCTGGGTGCCCAGAGCAAAGGCAGCAGTAATGCTGATGCTGACCAGCAAGTTGAAGTGGGATGACTGTCTTGAAGTGTCCAGACTTTAGTGTGACTCACCTCAGAATGTTTCTGTGATGGATAAGCTGCTTATCAAAGAAGTTGCAGAACTTGAAGTTAATTTACCTTGAATGTGTAAGGTGCATTTCCTTTATCCAAACGAGCTTCATTACTTTCAGCCAACTGTAACTCCAGATGAGAGTTACTACCAGGGTAAAAATTTTCAGTTTGAACTTGGATTTCCCACTACGTACAACATGGCACCTCCCAAAGCGAATGTTTGACCAGGATCTGGTGCCAGGGTCCAGCCTCGGTGGGGTCTCAGGGTCCCCGAAGGATGCATGGCTAAGGCAAAGCAAATAAAGCGAGACACCCGGTGAGGTGCCAGAGGACAACCAGGCTTTTTGGGCTCAACTGACTCACCGAAAAAATTCAATCTTTATTTCTATAGGAGAGGTTATACAACATTCAATGCATAGTGTGATTATTAAAACAGAAACAGTTACCATAGAAATAATTTCAAAAAATACAGAAGGTGTTATAGATCACTCATGTTAAACAAAGAAATAATCAAAAAGTACAGGAAGTCCCACAGAGCAACCATATTAAACAAAAGTTATTTTGACCAAGAGGGTCATTAATCAGATAGCCAACGAAGCTGTACAGGCACAAACTTTCAGGTGCCAATTAGTAACTAGGTGTCTATTAAAATTCTAGGGATTGGTCTAAATTAAAAGCGTGCACTGGGTGATTTATAGGTTATATAGAAATTAGCTATTGTCCATTGAGGTTAGGTTTGTCTCTATTAGGTAACTGTTTTTTTGCCTAGGTTTTTTGATTTATACATCTTGGGGGACCATGTTTTGTGTTTGTTTCCATGTATTGAGATTATTATTTTCAACTAGAACTCCTTGCTTCTATACACTCCTGTCCAGGGTATGGGAGGGGTAATGACTCTAATAAATCTTAAGCTTTTGAGTTGTGACTCCTTAAGAAACATTCCTAGCAACAGCTTCCTTCAGCGTTCTGGCAGTTGGTCTGCCCATAGTTTAATTTTGTTCTTAACTTCCCAGGTGGGGGAAGTAAGCAGCATTTGGGTTGTTAGGGGTTTCTATTCTGTGGTCAACAAATCATTTCATACAGAATCAGAGGCATCGTGCAGATTTTTTGTTATAACGCACAGGTATCCCAAAACCCCACCACCTATTGCTAGCAGGGACAGGCATACAGGAGGAGATAGACAGGAGATCCGGCCACAGTCACCTCTGCTGTGCAGATGTGTCTCATTCGACCTGTGTCAAAAGTCAGCTGTTGGTTGGCTCCCGACAATCTGGCACTTCAACATCACCAATACAGGTGAGGTAGATAGAAGTTCACCGGGAAAAAAATTTGATTGATGGCGCTGGCTGGGCTCCCACCGGAGAACAATGAAGGAGTTTGTTCAAGAATTAAACTCTTAGCCCTGGCTGGAGTAGCTCAGTGGATTGAGCACGGACTGCAAACCAAAGTGTCGCAGGTTCGATTCCCAGTTAGGGTATATGCCTGGGTTGCAGGCCATGACCCCCAGCAACCACACATTGATGTTTCTCTCTCTCTCTCTCCCCCTCCCTTCCCTCTCTAAAAATAAATAAATAAAAATTTAAAAAAAAGAACTAAACTCTTAGCCCTGGCTGGTGTAGCTCAGTGGATTGAGCGCGGGCTGGGAACTAAAGTGTCACAGGTTCGATTCCCAGTCAGGGTACATGCCTGGGTTGCAGGCCATGACCCCCAGCAACCACACATTGATGTTTCTCTCTCGCTCTCTCTCTCTCTATCTATCTCCCTCATAAATAAATTTTAAAAATCTTAAAAAAAAGAATTAAACTCTCTATTGACCGATCCTTTGAACTGTGATGATCCATCGAATACTGAAGCTATATATAGAACACACTTGCAGGACAAGGAGGACTTCCAGAATAAAGCTGAAGCCTTCATTAAAGCGGCATGCCAGATGACAGAAAGAAAAGATAGGAGAAGATGGCAGGAGCATGGGTTGTATGTTATAAGTTTGTCTCTCTAAAGTGAAACAACAAAATGACACAAGCCTCTTGTCTCCCCAGTCCTCATACTCACTCTCAGTCCCATTGGGTTGTCCAAGTCCCGGGGCCATGTTGCCCTGAAGAAGGACATCTTCATGACTGTCCATGTTTACTCTTTGCAACCATACTGTGTAAGATGTTAACAAAATTCTCGAGAAGTTTTAATGAATGCAAAGGTGAAGCTAGAGTTTGCCTCCCCTCTTCTTAAACAAATCAATTTCCTGCACAAGTGATTGTGATGATGTGTTCAGTGCAACTCGCAGATTGGCAGTAAAAAAACCTGCCACAGACTGTGATCGGATGCAAATTCTCTTAGCTTCTTCCTCAAATGTTGGCTCTGCCTAGATGTTGCAACGTTTCCCAGAATGCATGGAATCATTTACTGTACAACTCTTGGTGAAAAGCTGGTTTTATTTAACGTGAGTCTATTTTGAAACAGATACATAATTTGTACAATCGAATGTTTCAATGACTTTTTCTATTCTTATTTATTTCATATTTTCATTGCATCAAGCAGACAGAAGCATGTTGGGTAGGACCATTTGAGATCTTGCTGTGCATCACCTGTCGTCAGTTTGGCTCAAATTAACTCTTACAAAAATATTTTTTTAAAAGATGTTGAATCAAGCAACTATTAAAGGGAGCTTCAAAGGAAATGTGAAAGACACTGTTCAAATGCAATAAGAATCTGACTTTTAAAAATCAGCTCTTGTTTCCAGGAACAGATGTGGAAAGGAAGTTTTGGAACCCTTTGAAGCTACACCTGGATGATTAAAATAAAAACAAAAGCAGGGGTCATTTCTCACCGGCTGACCTGGCTGGAGCCAAGGTAGGGAGTTTGGTGTTTCTGAGCTAGTGGGGAAGATCATGAGCCAGCCAGCAATGACTGTGTAGCTACCGATCAGAAAGCCAGGTCCTTGTTTACCTGAGAAAGAGATGAGATACCTTGGGAATATCCCAAACAATGCTGGATACCACTGAGATGGTACCTGTGCCCTTCTTCTGCATTTGCTATGTGATTCCAGGCACTGTGTGGGGGGTTAGCATCCCAGACATTGGTGGACCAGGCACCAGCACTGGAATATAGCCACACTCAGCTGCGTTAACAGAATTCAGGGGAAGAGCACTGAAGAGAGGCAACTGAATTAATCCCAGCACTTAGATATTTGAATCAGTGAAAGCAAATACAAAAATAACTTTCAATTAGCAGCAGCGGGGAAAAGAGGTGATAGAACTTTCTTTTCACCATTATTTATCATGATAACTAACATATTTTAAAACTATGTGCCAGATATGTGCTAAAATCACAAAAACCATCTTTGTGGGTCATTAACAAAATCCTTACAAAACACTATGGATTTAAAAAACAAACTATGACCCTAGCTGTTGTGGCTCAATGGATTGAGCACTAGCCTACAAACCAAAGGGTCACCAGTTCAATTCCCAGTCTAGGGCACATGTGGGAGTTGCAGGCCAGGTCCCCCATAGGGGGTGCATGAGAGGCAATCACACATTAATGTTTCCCTCTCTCCTTCCCTTCCCCTCTGTCTAAAAAAATGAATAAATAAAATCTTTAAAAGAAAACAAAACAAACTATGTGAGGTAGTGGATGTGTTAACTACCCTTATTATGATCATCATTTTGCAATATATACATCAATAAAATCACTATGTTTTTACACCTTAAGCTTACACAATGTTTTATGTCAATTATGTCTCTATAATGATGGGAAAAAGAGGGGAGTACTTCTGGCTATTACAGTTTATGTCAGACTGCTAAACAATGAAAGTTCAACAGAGTAAATTTGAAGATGTAACTGGCTTTATGAAGTGATTCATGAATCCGACAGCATTCCGTCTAGCAACTAGAAGGACCTCTGAGGGGTTGTGCAAAATGGAAGGTTTCACAGGCAGAATGGTATGGCAAGGAAACCAACAGCAAAAGAAAAGCAAGAATTATTGTTAGGCCAGGTCATCTTCTTTGTGGAGGAAGGGAATGGCAAGGTCTTTTTCATACAGATTATAGAATTTCACTGATATGGATCAGGAAATTCCAGACCAATTAGTTTAAAATTCCACTCCTGGGAGAGGCTGAAATTCCTATTACGGTAGTTATTAAGTTCTGGGTTGGTGATGTGGCTTAGCAAAAGTGATTCATTTTAGCCTGTTGTTGGTGGTATTGCTGTTGTTTTAACAAGACCAAACGTCACACTGAGAATAACAATAAGCATCAAATTAACCAAAACAAACAAACAAACAAACAAACATGAAAACTATGACTGAGCACACTTGTTAAGTCCATTTTGCAGTTGAGGAAACTAAGGTTCAGAGAGAGAAAGTGATTTGCCCAAGATCACAGCTGACAGATTAAAGGACACGGGTTCCACCCAGGTACCGCTGAGCCCAGAACCTGCTTGCTGGTTTATCTACTGTGCCCCAGCGCCTCTTAAAAAGGTATTATTGGTGTTAGGCCACCCATGGTCTTTCCTTAAAAGGTCAGTCCTTTACTCTAAGATTATATCCTTTGTACTTTTTTCCAAAGATTTTATTTATTTATTTTTAGAGAGAGGGTAAGGGAAGGAGAAAGAGAGAGAGAAACATCAATGTGTGGGTGTCTCTCATGCACCCCCTAATGTGGACCTGACCCACAACACAGGCATGTGCCCTGACTGGAAATTGAACTGGCAAACCTCTGGTTCACAGGCCCACACTCAATCCACTGAGCCACACCAGCCAGGGCCCCTTTGTACTTTCTTAAATTGTTGTTAAAGGTCCTCTTTAAAAGTAAAGTGATCATGATATTAAAGGTTATTTTCCTATTAATCTCTACTCAGCAAACTTAAAATGGCTAAATTTAAGACAGTTTTTCAATTTTAAAACATGTGTTTCTTTTAATTTACTGCTCTGTGAAGTCCCAGAGCCTGAAAATTGTGACCTAGATTTTAGGACACAAAGAATGCAGAGAACATGAAAACAAAATCAGGCCAGCACATGTGTGCGCGCACACACACACACACACACACCCAAGTGTCAGTGTCTAAGAAGGGAGTGCCGCAGTGGAAAGCACAGGTCTTGGTAATAGTCTTGATTCCACCCATCTGAGCTCATCTTGAATGTGACAAGGGAAAGGCAGAGACTCATAAACCCAGTGTTTACCCCACAGACAGTGTTACAGAATCATGGTATATAACTGAGAGCTAAAGCTATGGGAATCCATATCTGTTTGTGGGTTCACACCAGCCCTTGATACAGAGGAGCCACTGGGACAGATGCTGAAAATTTGGTTCCTTCTAGCCAAATCAAACAAGATTATTGATGGAGTTCTGTTCTTCAGCCTGGTTTATTCTGGTTGGTAAATGAACAAATGATGCCCTTGGTAATGGAAAACAAGTGAAAACAGCACCATTGAACTTGAAAATTTGTCCTTAGCTTTAATTCACACAGAGATGATCTTATTCATTTTACTGTGATGGCCATAGAATACCATAAGTTTATTGTGCAAATTTACAAAAGGCAAACCACAGCCTTTTGAGTATAAGGACTCTGGAGGTTTTTTAAAACTGTCCAAGTTCCTAAGAATAGGATACTATTTTGTAAATTACCACTTTGACTGCCCAAATTGTATTACACTAAACTGAAGTCAAAGTAATTCCTCAAATGCCTGCATAATTTGATGGCAAAATTCTATGCCAGGTATGTCCAATAACTCATAACCCACTCCACAGTTAGAATTTAAAAGGAATTTGATCTTGCAAACTAGAAAATATTTCTGCAAATGTTTCCAGGAAAGGTCATCAGTTAAGAGTTATTTATAAAAATAGCCACAGGGACGTAAAGTACAGCATAGGGAATATAGTCAAACATGTTATAACAAGCATGTATGATGTCAGAAGGGTGTTAGACTTACCTGGGGTGATCAGTTGGTAAGGTAAATAAATGTTTAATCACTATGTTGTACTCCCAAAACTAATATAATATTGCATGCCAACTGTAATTGGAAAATAAATTAATTTTTAAAAAATAAAAAAAGCCCTGGATGGAGTAGCTCAGTGGACTGAGTGTGGGCTGTGAACCACGCATCACATGTTCGATTCCCAGTCAGGGCACATTCCTAGGTTGCAGGCCATGGCCCCCAGCAACTGCACATTGATGTTTCTCTCTCTCTCTTTCTCCCTCCCTTCCCTCTCAAAAAAAAAACTAAGTAAAATCTTTAAAAAATAATAAAAATAAAAATAAATAATGAAAGCTATTTAATTTTCCACTAACAGGTAAACTGAGAGTCAATGTATACACTTTAACAGAATATATTATAGCAGTGGTTCTCAAACTTTGGCCTGATCAGAATCGCCTGGGAAGGTCATTAAATGACAAACTGATGGCCCCTTTCCTCAGACTTTCGGATTCAGTAGGTCTCGAATGGGATATGAGAATCTGCATACCTAACAAGCTCTCCGCTGATGCTGAGACATGCTGACTGTATTACAGAGATGTGGAAATACTGGTTATTAGGCTAACTATTAAATGGACATAAGTTCTTTTTTATCCAAGGACAGAAGGGGCTCAAAATGCAGCTCTGGCCTAGAAAACAAACCAAGGTAATCTATGGGGTTTTTTTATTTGGGGTTTGTGCTTGTCAACAGTGCTGGGGTCGGGGTAGATTCCAGCAGATTAAGAGGATGTTGATGTCATATTTAAATATGTGAAACTAGGTTGCTGGAGCTACCAGTTTATGAGTGTGGTGGCTATCACAGGCATTAAAATCTCACCTTGTTCTAGCATCTGTGCCCTGGCTTCCCTGCAACCTTAAAAACATTAAAAAAAATTATCTTTACTCTCTATTTTCTATTCTCTCAAGGCCCAAGGTGTGAACTAGGTCATCTAGAGATGAAACTTACAAACGTTTTACATGTAATAAAAAACAGAAAAAAAAACTTTACATGTTATTTGCCATCAACAGGATGTAAAACATATAAGTGTATTGATAGTCTTGAATCTTCTCTTCTGGTCAAGATGGCAGCATAGGCAGACATGGCTAGCCTCTTCACAAAACCACAATAAAATTACAACTAAAATACAGAACAACCATTGCTCAGAACCAACAGAAATTGAGTTGAATGGAAGTCTGACAACTACAGAATTTAAGAAACCACATTCATCCAGACTAGTAGGAGGGGTGCAGACACAATGGGCTGGCCACACATCCTGTGGATAAAAATTTGGGAGGGACATCTCAGGAGCAAGGACAACCATTCCCATACCAGGCCCCCCAGCCCAGGGTTCCAGTGCCAGGAACATAAGTCCCCACAACTTCTGGCTGCAAAAACCTGCAGAGACTGAGTCGGTGGAAGAAACTTCTGGAGCCCCAAGCAGTTCCTCTTAAAGAACCCACACACAGACTCAGCTACTCAGACTCACTCCTTCTGAGCTCCAGGCCCAGGGCAGCAGCATGAAGGACACCAATGGCATACAGGGAGAGGCTGAAGTGTCTGACATCAGGGCAAGCAGAGACCATCGCCCCTTTTCTGGGCCCTCCCCCTATAGAGCCTGCAGACTGGTACAGTATCTGAAATTCTATCAACCTGGCTAACACAGTTTGACCTGCCTTGGAGATTCCCAAAGACTCCATCCCACCCAGTTTATGGCCCCACCCAAGCTGCCTTTCTATATGAATGGCAGGTCTTGGCTCATTCTTCACAACTTCCTAAATCCTCTCAAACAAGCAGCAGCTGGCCTCACTGAGCCCAAGGCCTGGAACTAGCAGCCTAGATTCACAACTGGGCTTTGGAATCTCCAAGCCCAGCAAAAGCAGCAGCCATCTCAGATTGCTTTACAGATCAGGAAAGGCGGCCCCAGGTAAAACACAGGTAGGGGTTGACCTTGGCCTGCACTACCTGGGAAACCCCAGAGCCAATGCACCCAGTGGACTGCTATAAAGGAGAATCACCACTCAGCCTCTGTACAGCTGACCCTCCACAGAGGGTGGAAGCTGGTGGTCAGTGGTCACAGACAGTTCTTACAACTGACTGGCCTGGGTAAATCCCTCCCATTGATCTGCCAACAGCAACCAAGGCACATCTACAAAAGGAGGGAGTACTCAGCCCACAGGAAGGGAGCACCTGGAGTACCCAGCTTTGGTGATAAGGGGAGGCCATACCACTGCATCCTACAGGACACCTACTACATTAGGCCACACTACGAAGACACAGAGTCAAAGCAGCTCTACGTAATACATAGAAACAAACACAGGGAGTCTGCCAAAATGAAGAGACAAAGAAACATGGCCCAAATGAAAGAACGGATCAAAAATCCAGAAAAAGAGCTAAACAAAAGGGACATAAGCACTCTATCAGATGTGAGTTCAAAACACTGATCATAAGGATGCTCAAGGAACTCAGTGGGGACCTCAGGAACATAAAAACCCAGTCAGAAATGAAGGATATACTAATTGAAATAAAGAACAATTTACAGGGAAACAACAGTAGAGTGAATGAAGCTGAGAATCAGATCAATGATTTGGAACATAAGGAAGCAAAAAAACAACCAAACAGAACAACAAGAAGAAAAAAAGAAACAAAAAAAAGAGAATAGTATAAACAGCCTCTGGGACAAACTTAAGAGATCCAACATCTGCTTCATAGGGTAGCCAGAAGGAGAAGAGAAAGAGCAAGAAATTGGAAATCTATCTGAAAAAATAACGAAAGAGGACTTTTGACCAAGATAGAAGCATAGGTAGATACACTTTGCCTCCTCACACAACCAAAAGAAGGAAAACAACAAATTTTAAAACAAAAAGTAACCAGAACTGCCAGAAAATTGAACTGTATAGGAGTCCAACAACCAAGGAATTAAAGAAAAAACATTCATCAAAACCAGTAGGAGGGATGGAGATGGGCAACTGAGGAGCAAGACAGACCACACAACCCACTGTTCCAGTGCGGGGAAATAAAGTCTCAAAACCTCTGACTGAGAAAACCTGTGGGGGTTGCGGCAGAGGGAGAAACTCCCAGCCTCACATGAACGTTCACTAGAGAGACTCAAAGGGTCCTAGAACGTACACAAACCTACCCACTCAGGAATCAGCACCAGAAGGACCCAATTTGCTTGTTGGTAGGGAGGGAAGTGACTGAAAGCCCACCGAGAGCCCACCAAGCAGCATTATCCCCTCTCTGACACCTCCCCTACATACAGCACCACAACACAGTCACGTGGGTTGCCCCACCCTGGCGAATACCTAAGGCTTTACCCCTTACTATGTAACAGGTGTGCAGAGACAAAAATTTATGGTCGAAATGAAAGAACAGATCAAAGCTCCAGAAAAAATACAACTAAGTGATGAAGAGATAGCCATCCTATCGAATGCAGAGTTCAAAACACTGGTAATCTGGATGCTCACAGAAATGGTTGAGTATAGTCACAAAATAGAGGAGGAAGTGAAGGCTATGCAAAGTGAAATCAAGGAAAAGGAAGGGGAACCAACGGTGACGGAAAGGAAACCAGGACTCAAATCAACTGTTTGTATCAGAAGGAAGAAATAAACATTCAACCAGAACAGAATGAAGAAACAAGAATTCAACAAAATTAGGAGAGGCTTAAGAGCCTCAGAAACAACTTTAAATGTTCCAACATCCAAATCATAGGAGTGACAGAAGGAAAAAGGAAGAGCAAGAAACTGAAAACTTATTTGAACAAATAATGAAGGAAAACTTCCCCAATTTGGCAAAGGAACTAGATATGCAAGTCCAGGAAGCTCAGAGAGTCCCAAAGAACTTGGACCCAAGGAAGCACACACCAAGGGACACTTTAATTGCATTACTTGAGATTAAAGATAAGGAGAGAATCTTACAAGCAGTAAGAGAAAAGAAGACAGTTACCTACAAAGGAGTTCCCATAAGACTATCAGCTGATTTCTCAAAAGAAACCTTTCAGGAAGAAGGAGCTGGAAAGAAGTATTCAAAATCATTAAAGGCAAGGACCTACATCCAAGATTACTCTATCCAGCAAAGCTCTCATTTAGAATGGAAGGGCAGATAAAGTGCTTCCCAGATAAGGTCAAGTTAAAGGAGTTCATCATTACCAAGCCCTTATCATATGAAATGTTAAAGGAACTTATCTAAAGAAAAGAAGAAGATTAAATATATGAACAGTAAAACAACAACAAACTCACAACCATCAACAATCAAACTTGAAATAACAAAAACAAAAACGAACTAAGGAAACAACTAAAACAGGAACAGATTCACAGACATGGAGATCACAAAAAGGGTTATCAGTGGGAAGAATTGGGGAAAAGGTACATGGAATAAGAAGTATGAATGGTAAGTATAAAATAGACAGGGGGAGGTTAAGAATAGTATGGGAAATGGAGAAGCCAAAGAATTTATATGTACAACTCATGGACATGAACTAAGGTAGGGGATGTGGGTGGGAGGTAGAGTGCAGGGTAGAGGGGAATAAAGGAGAGGAAAAAAATGGGACAACTGTAACAGCATAATCAATAAAATATATTGAAAAATAATGAAAGAAAACTGTCTTAATTTAGTGAAGGAAGTAGACATACACAAAGAGTCCCAAACAAGATGGATGCAAAGAGGCCCACTCCAAGACACATCATAATTTAAATGGGAAAGGTTAAAGACAAAGAGAGAATCTTAAAAGCAGTAAGAGAAAAGCAATTAATTACCTGCAAGGGATCTCTCATAAGACTGTCAGCTTATTTCTCAACGGAAACTCTGCCAGAAAGGATTAACATAAAATATTCCAAGTGATGAAAAGCAAGGACTTACAACCAAGATTACTCTATCCACAAAACTGTCATTTAGAAATGAAGGATAGATGAAGAGCTTCCCAGACAAACCAGTATTATAAGAAATGTTAAAGAGTCAAGAAAAAGAAGAAGACCAAAAATATGAATAATAAAATGGCAATAAATACATATCTATCAATAATTACTTTATATGCAGATGGATTGAATGTTCTAATCAAAAGTCATAAGGTGGTTGAATGCATAAGAAAATAAGACTGTTATATATGCTGTCTACCATACACTCACTCCAGATTGAAAGACACACACAGACTGAAAGTCTGTGACTTTCATTTCATGACAATGGAAACAAACAAACAAAAACTGGAGTAGCAATACTTATACCAGACAAAATAGACTTTAAAATAAAGGCTGTAACAAGAGAGAAAAAAGGACCTAGCAAATCCATTTCTGGGTATTTATCTGAAGAAACTCAAAATACTAAATCAAAAAGATATATGCACCATATATTTGTTGCAGCATTATTTGTAATGGCCAAAATATGGCAGCAACTTAAGTGTCCATCAATAGATGAATAGATGAAAAAGAAGTGGTGCTTATATACAATGCAGTATAACTGAGCCATAAAAAGGAATGAAATCATGCCATCTGCAACAACATGGATGGACCTACAATGATAAATTCATTGTGCTGAGTGAAATAAGTTAGACAGAGAAAGAAAAATGCCATATGATTTCACTTATATGTGGGCCTAAAAAACAAAATAAATGAATGAGCAGAATAGAAACAGTCTCATAGATACCGAGAATATTTTGGTGGTTGCCAGATGTGAGGGGAGTTGACGGGGAATAAGTGAAAAGGGTGAAGGGATAAGAAGTACAAATTGGTAGTTACAGAATAGCCATGGGATGTAAAGCACAGCCTAGGAAATATAGTCAATAATATAATAATTACGTATGGTGTCAGATGGGTACTAGTTTTATCAGAATGATCACTTAGTAAGTTAGATAAATGTATACCTGAAACTAGTATAATATCAACTGTAATTTAAGCATTTTAAATTATTTTTTAAAAAAACACCTAATACTGTGAAGACCCAACAATCTCTAAATTCACCTGCAGAACCAACAGAGTCCCTATCCAAGTTCCAAAGGGATTCTTTGCAAAAATTGATAAGCTGATCCTAAAATCCATATGAAATTTCCAGTCTTGAAATAAAAAAGAACAAATTGGGAGGACTCATACTTCCTGATTCCAAACCTTAACTACAATGTTTCAAAATTTACATAGCACATTAATGCTTCTGACACATTAATTGAAAGGGCCCTTGTATGTATGGCTTTTATTGTGTTGAAGTATTTGACTTTTTTTCCTAGTTTGTTGAGAGTTTTTATCATAAAAAAAGTTGAATTTTGTCAAAATGGTTTTTCTGCATCTATTGATATGAACATGTGATTTTAATCTTTTATTCTATTAATTATGCTGTATCACGCTCATTGATTTTCATATGTTGAACCGTCCTTGCATCTCAGGGATAAATCTCACTTGGTCATGGCATGTGATCCTTTCAATGTGCCGTTGGATTCAGTTTGCTAGTATTTGGTTGAGGATTTTTACACCTGCTTTCCTCAAGAGTAGTGGCCTATTGTTTCTTTTCCTGCAGTGTCTTTGTCTGGCTTTGGCATCAGGGTGATGCTGGCTTCATAAAATGAGTTTAGAAGTGTTCCTTCCTCTTCTCTTTTATGGAAGAGTTTGAGAAGGATTTCCATTACTTTTTCTTAAATCTTTGGTACAATTCACCGATGAAGTCATCTGATACAGGCCTTTTCTTTGTTGGGAGGATTTTGACTACCGATTCAATAACCATACCTGTTATAGACCTCTTGCCTCACACTACAAACAACAATAAATTTCACAAAGATTAAAAACAGGAACACAAAAACAAAGAACTATTAAAATAGGAGAAAATAAAAGATAATGTGTTTAACCTCAGGATGGGGTTGTCCCTTTTAAGAAAGACTGGAAACTTAGAATACATAAAGATAAAATTAATGGATTTTCAATCACATAAACATTTAAAGTACCATAAAGCTAAAAAATAAATTAATATACTCAAAGGCAAATTCGCAAACTATGACAAAGTGTAATATTACTAACATGTAAATAACTCCTTCAAATTAATACAAAAGAAATATATGAACATCTCATAGAAAAATGGACAAAGAACAGGAACAAAAACTCACGGAAAGAGAACTACAGTATAAAGAGCCAATAGACTTATGAAATGGTCATCCTCAGAGGTAGTACAAGAAATGCACATTCAAACAACTAGTTATCATTACTGCCCATGAAATAGGCAGAAATGTAAAATATTGGTAATATCTAAGGCTCTTGAGTAATGGGCACTCTCAGTCACTCTAACGAAGAAAACATTTTAAGTAATCAATTAGTCAATTGTACTTCCATACCTTACTTCTCTTGCTTGATTGCCTGTATTTCCAAGCAAATAGTATTCTATCGCCAGCTGCAGGAGAGAACACCGGAATGAGGTGTGAAACAACCCGAACCAGGAGCTGTAGCACGTGGAAGTCCACTCGCAGAGCTGGATGACGGAGTGATGCTCCTCCTCCCACTTTCCCAATATTCTGTAATGTGGTTTTCACAATGCAGGTAGAAAAGCAGGAAAAAAAATTAATATTCTCATATTGTTTCCTAAGCATACTGCTTGTTTTAGAGCCTCATTATACAGTCCCTATGAAACTTACCGTTTTGCTAAATGAACTCTCTAAAAGCATGAGTTATGTAAGAACAAAATGTTCATTTTCAAATAAAGCTTTTTGTTTTGTTTTCTTTACTTGCAGTTAGATAAAGAGGAAGTGTCAGCAAAGGTTTAGGAGGGGATTTTGGTGCATATAAAGAAGCACAATCCAGAAAGGGAACCTCAGGTTCATTTGGTGGCCCTTATTGTTCAGAAGAGGAAATTGTAAGCAAAGAGAGGCAAGATCTCGAAAAACATAGAGGATGTAGATGTCTAGCAGCTGCCACTGGCCTTTATTATAGATCAGCAATTTTTAACTGGTGTGCCTCAAGAAATTTTAAAACATACAATAGCTGACTGTTTAGTCAGGGGCACTGACTTCTTCTCCCTTAGATTGCCAGATAAAATCTGACGACAGCCAACACAACAATAGCCTTCCGGTGTGAATGCCCTGTCTTGAACCCTAAATATATAGGTCATGTAATGGAGCTGCATCTTATTGGTCATGTCGCATAATAAAGTTGTGTCTGGTTGATTATTTCTTGGTACCAGAAATCCTTATATACAAGTATAGGCACCTGATTTTTTTTAAAAGTCACATAGGAGCAAAAAAGATAGGTAATTACTGTTATTATTTTTTTGTAAATCAATCAAAATTATACCTATTTCTCATTAGATCAGCAAAAACATACCATGTTTTGCCGTGTATAATGCTCACTTTTTTGCCCAGATTTTTTGAGGGAAAAATAAGAATGCACATTATACATGGGTAGTACTAATTCTGTACTACATAAATGTTTTAAATTCTTTTTAAATTATATTTTATTGATTGTGCTATTACAGTTGTCTTGATTTTTCTCCCTTTGCTCCCCTCCACCCAGTTCCCCCTGTGGCCAATCCCCCCACTATTCCATGAGTGTTGCCTGTAAGCTCTTTGGTACTCCCTTTCCCATACTATACTTTACATCCCCATGGCTATTCTGTAACTACCTATTTGTACTTCTTAATCCCTCACCTCTATACCCATTCTCTCCTTCCCCCTCCCATCTGGCAACTTTCCCATAACTAACTTCTTTTCTCTTGCTTTTAAGAGTCTCTCTTTATCTTTAACCTTTGTCATTTTAATTATGATGTGTCTTGGAGTGGGCTTCTTTTCATCCATCATAACTGGGACTCTCTTGTGCCTCTTGGACTTGCATATTTATTTCCTTCACTAAATTAGGGAAGTTTTCTTTCTCTATTTTCTCAGATAGATTTCCAATTTCTTGCTCTTTCTCTTCTCCTTCTGGCTACCCTATGAAGCAGATGTTGGATCTCTTAAGTTTGTCCCAGAGGCTGTTTATACTATTCTCTTTTTTTGTTTCTTTTTTCTTCTTGTTGTTCTGTTTGGTTGTTTTTTGCTTCCTTATGTTCCAAATCATTGATCTGATTCTCAGCTTCATTCACTCTACTGTTGTTTCCCTGTAAATTGTTCTTTATTTCAATTAGTATATCCTTCATTTCTGACTGGGTTTTTATGTTCCTGAGGTCCTCACTGAGTTCCTTGAGCATCCTTATGATCAGTGTTTTGAACTCACATCTGATAGAGTGCTTATGTCCCTTTTGTTTAGCTCTTTTTCTGGATTTTTGATCCGTTCTTTCATTTGGGCCATGTTTCTTTGTCTCTTCATTTTGGCAGACTCCCTGTGTTTGTTTCTATGTATTACGTAGAGCTGCTTTGACTCTGTGTCTTTGTAGTGTGGCCTAATGTAGTAGGTGTCCTGTAGGATGCAGTGGTATGGCCTCCCCTTATCACCAAAGCTGGGTACTCCAGGTGCTCCCTTCCTGTGGGCTGAGTACTCCCTCCTTTTGTAGTTGAGCCTTGGTTGCTGTTGGTAGATCAATGGGAGGGATTTACCCAGGCCAGTCAGTTGCAAGAACTGTCTGTGACCACTGACCACCAGCTTCCACCCTCTGTGGAGGGTCAGCTGTACAGGGGCTGAGTGGTGATTCTCCTTTATAGCAGTCCACTGGGTGCATTGGCCCTGTGGTTTCACAGGTGGCGCAGGCCAAGATCAGGCCCCACCTGTGTTTTGCCTGGGGCACCTTGCCTGAGCTGAAAAGCAATCTGAGATGGCTGTTCCTTGTGCTGGGCATGGAGATTCCCAGGTGAAGCCAAGTTGTGCCTAATCTGGCTGCTGCCTGGGCTCACTGAAGCCAGCTTGTCTGATAGGATGTAGGAGCCAAGACCAGCCATTCTTATGGAAAAGCAGCTTGGGTGAGCCTTTATGTTGGGTAGATATAACATAATCTCCAAAGCAGATCACACAGTGTTAGCCAGGTTGATGGACTCTCAGATATGGCATCTGTCTACCGGCTCTGTGCGGGGAGGGCCCAGCAAAGGGACAATGGCCTCTGTTTGCCTTGATGGCAGACACTTCAGTCTTTCCCTGTATACCACTGGTGCCCTTCAAGCTGCCACCCTGGTGCTGGAGCTCAGAGAGAGACAGTATGAGTAGGTGAATCTGTGTGTGGGTTCTCCGAGAGGAACTGCTTAGGTCTCCTCCTCAACTTACAGCCTTCTCAACTTACATCCTCCTTCCTCGCCTCCTCAACTTATTCAATTCCCACTAGTTTTTGCAGCCAGAAGTGGGGACTTATCTTCCTGGCACTGGAACCTTGGGCTGGGGGGCCTGGTATGGGTCTCGGACTCCTAGCTCCCAAGATATCCCTCCTGAATTTTTATCCATGTGAGTGTGGGACCAGCCTGTTCCACCTCCGTGCCTCTACTACTGGTCTGGATGGATGTGGTTTCTTCAATTCTGTAGTGGTCAGACTTCCACTCAACTCAATTCCTGATGTTTCTGAGTGATGGTTGTCCTATATTTTGGTTGTAATTTGGTGTTGTTGTGGGAGGAGGCAGGCTGTGTCTGCCTACATAACCATCTTCTTAATTATTTTATTTATGCTTATGCGTTAAAAGTGTAACTCTAGGAAGCAATAATGATATCCATATGTTCAAAAATAAATGTTAAAATTCCCACACAATTCAAAAGGCAAGTATCTGAATATTAATTAATTAATTTAATTAACTAAAAATTAAAACAAAAGTTTTTTTCCTGAACATTTGGGCCAAAAACATGGCGTGCTTTATACATAGCAGCACATTATACATGACAAAATATGGTAACATATTTTTTGGTGTGCTTCAGAATCTTAGTAATCCGTTTATGTGTGCCATGAGATGAGAAGTGTTGAAAATCGCTGTTACAGATCATTCTGCAGGTTTTTATCTGCCTGCTTGCAGGGCAGCCCCTCTCTGCTGCCACAAACTTTTCATAAGGAAGACCTTTGTGATGCAAGCTAACCACTGGGTGGCACTGTGCACCGCTGGGCTCATTCAAGTATAATGGCCCCGCTGAAGGGCCTCAGCTTGTACCGACAAATCCTCTTCAGGCCTGCATAATCATCACTCTCTGAAATCCAGGCACTCAGCCAATTTTAACAGCCACCTAATTTCTTAAATTGAATCTGTTGAAGAGCCATCTCATTTTTCTCAAAAATGAAAGAGTTTTGGTTTGTGGATTGGAACGGCCTTCCACTTCAACTATTATCTGGAATTAGGCCTAATTAGGAAAGGATTCATTCCAGATAATATTTCCCCAGCTCTACGGGCTTCTTCAATGTGCCCAGCAGTAGATAAGCTCTGTAGCTGAAGGACAAGTGTGTAGAGTGTAAGGTGTATGGAGATGTTTCATGTGACCCAAGAAAAAATGAAAATCCCCCAAACCCTAAATGGACCATGTCAAGCATCTTGGCCCTTGCTGAACCTGTTGCTCGTGAGCAACTTGGCAACAGGTCAAGGAACAGCATTTGGAAGAAGTACAATCTCCAGGCATAACCCACCAGAGACACCTCCTTGAGACTGCAAGGAATATCAACTAAGTCCTCAAGAGGCAGGTGCTGTCCCCTTCCTCCAGAGCCTCCCAGGCTCCACGCAGCCCTCGGCTGGGAATCCCGCCATGTCCAGTGGATCAGCATCCTCACCTCCCATCCAGCTTCCACAGAGTGGCATTGACAATGTCATCTGTCGTTGACAGCAGTAGCATCCTAAAACAAGTCTTCCCATCTGGTTAATGAACACCAAAAAATTAAGCAAAAGACTTTTTTTATTATTTTTTAAGATTTTATTTATTTATTTTTAGAGAGAGGGGAAGAGAGGGAGAGAAACATCAATGTGCACACAACCTGACTGGGGACTGAACCCGCAGCCCAGGCATGTGCCCTGACTGGGAATTGAACCGGTGAACCTTTGCCTTGCAGGACGATGCCCAACCAACCAAGCCACACCAGTTGGGGTGAAGCAGAGAATCTAATACAAACAGAAAGAGGGGGAGCTGGGGCAGGGGGGAGCAGGAAAGATGCAGAGAATCCCAGGCACACCTGGATCCCAAGACCTGGAAACCACCCTGTGGAGGCTGTCTTTTCACCAGGAGAATCAACCCTTAGAGAGGAGGGCCTTTGGCAGGAGCAGGGAAGACAGATGACAGACCTGGAGGAGAATGGCAAACTGGACTGTCATGCCACAGAGAGCCTCATGCACTTGGCACACGCTCCCAGGTCTCTGAAGTCACTGAATTTTCTGGTATGTCCTTCGACAGCCTGTTGTCCCATCTGTCTGATAAATTCCAGAACTTATAGCCCCTGGAAGGTTCTGCTGCCCTCTACCCCAACAGAAAAAGTTCTCCTTCACCTCAGGGCATCCTGGATGTCCAGCTAAGGGTGGTCACCAGAGACTTCTTAAGCTAGATGTTGACCTGGACCAAATGTCCATCCTTAACAATTTTGAAGATTACTATGTGGTTGACAACATGAAGAAGCAGCGTAAGTGACTGCATTGCTCTCCTGAGCCTAGCTTCCTCCATGGCAGTTCAGCACCCAGAGACATCCGACAAGACATCTTGAACACAGGTGCCTGGCACAAGCAGAAGTGACCTGAACTGGCCTCAGGCTTTCCCAGAGGAGATGCAGGAGCTGTGGGCTGCCACTGATGAGGGTGATAGTAGGGGTCTGTGAGAGAACCACACCAAGTTCTGTAAACCTGGTACCTTGAAGCAGTGGTTTTCCAGTTGTGGTCCCCAAACCTTAAGCATCAGTATCCCCTGGGAACTTGTTAGAAATGCAAGACCTAAGACCTCCTGAATGAGAAACTTTGGGGATTGGGCCCCCTCCCACAAACTGTGTTTCATTACGTCTTTCACATGATTCAGATGCAAAAGTTTTCAAACTCTGCTTTACATTAAAGACAGTCTCGCCTCTGTCCCAGGCATCATCCTAATAACTATAATGTATAGCTTCTGCAAGTCTCTGGGGGTGATGATTAGAAGCATTCTCACTGTCCAGTTTTATATTTTTCTGTGTATAGAATGCTAATCATGCAGGGCATCAAAAGGATATACAATTAGCCATGGTCCTTGTTATTCAAGATTGTTGTCGTAAAGCCCAGCAGATAGTAGTTGCTTAGGGAATACTTGTTGTCAGCAATAAAATAAAACATGAAAACATGAAATCTATACAGTGCTATACTCATTGAATCTTATATACATAATATTGAGTGAAAGAAGTCAGGCACACCTTGGCTTGTATGGCTCAGTGGATTTAGTGCTGGCCTGTGAACTGGAAGTTACCAGTTCGATTCCCTGTCAGGGCACATACCTGGGTTGTGGGCCAGGTCGCCAGTTGGGGAATTGTCAGAGGTAACCACACATTGGTGTTTCTTTCCCTGTCTTTCTCCCTCCCTCCCCCTCTCTCTAAAAATAAATTTTAAAAATCTTTTTTAAAAAAAGCCAGAACATACCCTGGCTGGTATGGCTCAGTGGATTGAGTACTGGCTTATGAACCAAAGGGTTGCTGGTTTGACTTCCAGTCAGGGCACATGCCTGGGTTGCAGGCCAAGGTCCCTAGCAGGGGGCATTCGAGAGGCAACCACACATTGATGTTTCCCTCCCTCTCTTTCTCTTTCCCTTCCTATCTCTCTAAAAATAAATAAATAAAATCTTTAAAAAAAACAGAACAAAAGATTACATACTGTGTGATTTCATATATATGAATACCAAGAAAGGGCAAAACTAACAAGGACAGAAGTCAGAAAAGAAGTTGTCTTTGATGGGGCAGCAGTGACTGAGGGAAGGAAGTACCGACTGATAGAGGGATGAAGGGGTGCCTGGGATGCTGAAACTTGACCTAGGTGGTAGTTACATGGCTGCATTTTTAAAAGGTATTTTTAAAGGTCATTAGGTACTACACTTAAGAAAAGGAAGAGAAAGGAAGTCTTCCTATTTAGATGGTTGACAAGCATATTCCAAGGAGAGGAAATGATGTGAGGTGGGAAGTAATGGGCTTGTACAGAGAGTAATAGCAAACCAGTTTGTTGAGAGAAGAAGAACAAGCAGCGAAGGAAAATGGAAAGATCTTTAAGCCTGCTAGAGGAGACCGAAACAAGAAAACCCAACCATGATGTTACCAGACAAACAAAAGAATGCACAAGGGAGGGGACCTAACTCCCAGCTCAGCCCGGCAGGAGGTGGGTGGGGAGGCTTTGAGAAGCTTCAAAAAAAAAAAAAAAAATCAGACACGAGTCAAGAATCTGACTCACCATTTGTTTTCGCCTGTATGAATCCCCAGGAAATGATTGTGAAGTTTCCTAATAAAGGAAATCCAAAAGTCTAGAGACTGGATTCTAAGATCCATCAAGGAGCAAACAAGGGGTTTGTGAAGCAGCATAAAGCTGTTTGACCCAGGAGAACAGAAATTGTACAGGATAGTGGGGTGTTGTGCCCCAAAACTGTTACCCATTGGTCCTTTGGAATTGAAGCTATAGAAATGTAAAAGGTTGGCATCAGGCTTGAATCTCTCAGAGTTTAAACTCTTACCAAAATTTGTATACTTTTCTTTTTTTAAATTTATTGATTTTTAGAGAGAAGGAGAGAGAGAAACATCAATTTGTTATTCCACTTATTGATATATTCACTGGTTGATTCTTGTATGTGCCCTGACAGGGAATCCCAGCGGCAACCTTGGCGTATTGGGAGAGTGCTCTAACCATCTGAGCTGCCTGGCCAGGGCGGTATATTTTCCTGTAATGTAGGTTTCTTTATGTAGTGGGTCAACACCTTTGAATGTCTTATTTATAAAAAGCTGTTTTTAAAAAGAGAGAGAAAAAGATAAACTTAAGATGAGAGCTTAACTGGAAAGGAAGGCAGGAAAACAACTGTAAATATGAAAATAAAGAAAGAAGAAAAAAGGGGAGGGGAAAAAATAGAATACATGTAAAGGGCAGTCATTCACATGATTGGAGTCCCTGAAGAAGAAAACAAAGCAATGGAATAGAACTAACATTTAAGTGCTCTCTTCGGCAGCACATCTACTAAAAACTGGAATGACACAGAGATCAATGTGGCCCCTGCACAGGGATGACACACAAATTCGTGAAGAATTCCATTTTTTTTAAGGAAATGAAGCCCTGGCTGGTATGGCTTAGTTGGTTGGAGCCTCATCCTGTACCCAAAAGGCTGCAGGTTTGATTCCTGGTGGGGTACATAACTAGGTTGCAGGATCGATTCCAGGTCTCAGTGCATACCATCCCTAGTCCAAACACACATGGGAGGCAGCCAATTGCTATTTCTCTCTCATGTCAATGTTTCTCTCCCTCTCTTCCTTCCTCCCTTCTTCTCTCCCAATAAATAAATAAATAAATAAATAAATAAATAAATACCTTTCAAAAAAGAGGTTGAAGGGAAACAAGGGAAAAAATTTAAAAATGGGACTATATCAAAGCTTTTGCTTTTTAAAAAGCTTTTGCACAGCTAAAGAAACCATTATCAAAATGAAAAGGAAGCCCACTGTTTGGGAGAACATATTGGCCAATGATACATTGAACAAGGGTTTAATATCCAAAATATATAAAGAACTTATACAACTCAACACCAGGAAGACAAACAATCCAATTAAATAATTGGCAAAGGACCTGACTACACACTTCTCCAAGGAGGACATACAGAGGGCCAATAGGCTCAACATCAAGCATTCTATGAAAGGATGCTCAACATCACTAGCCATTAGAGAATGCACATTAAAACCACAATGAGATATCGCCTCGTATCTGTCAAAATGGCTATCATTAATAAATCAACAAACAAGTGCTGGCGAGAATGTGGAGAAAAGGGAACCCTAGTGCACTGTTGGTGGGAATGCAGGCTGCAACCACTGTGGAAAACAGTATGGAGTTTCCTCAAAAAACTAAAGATGGAACTGCCTTTTGACCCAGCAATTCCACTGCTGGGAATATATCCAAAGAATCCCAAAACACCCATTCAGAAGAAATATATGCACTTCATGTTCATAGCTATGATGTTTACAATAGCTAAGATTTGGAAACAGCCTAAGTGCCCATCAGTAGATGAGTGGATAAAAAACTGTGGTACATTTATGCAATGGAATGCTAAGCAACAGTGAAAAAAGAAGAAATTCTTACCTTTTGCAACAGCATGAATGAAACTGGAGACTATTATGCTAAGTGAAATAAGCCAGTAGATAAAAGGCAAATAAGATGTGATCTCACTTATAAGTGGACTCTAGTGAACAAAATAAACTAACAAGCAAAATAGAACCAGAGGTATAGAAACATAGAACAGACTGACAGCTGTAAGAGGGAAGGGGAAGGTGGGGACTGATTGAAAGAAGGTGAAGTGTTGATTCAAAGGACATATATGAATGACCCATGGACATGGACAATGGTGTGGGGATTGACAGTGGAATGGGGGTGGGCTGGGTGGAGGAGGGCAAGGGCGGAAAAATTGGGACAACTGTAATAGTATAAACAATAATATATTTAAATTAAAAAAGAAGTAAGTTCTGTGTGAGGGGGGCTTTTCAACTAGGGGCTTCATCATAGAATGATCTGGAGGAACTGTTTTACGGGAAACCCTTCATGTCAGTATCTTTAGGTCTTTCCGTAAAAAGAGACAGTAAGGCAATTATTAAGAGTAGAGACTGAAGCCCAACTACTTCTGTTCCAGTGCAGGGTCTACCACTCATTTGCTAATTTCCTAACCTCTCTGGGCCTTAGTTTCTTTATCTGTAAAATGCAGATAATACTAGTGCCTACGTCATAGAGTTAATGTGAGAATTAAATGAGTAAATGTATATAAGACAATATCTGGCACATAGTTAGTACTAAATAAACATTAGCTATTCTTGCTATAATTATTGTTCAGGCAAGACACTCCCAACCTCCTGCCTTGAAAACACAATCCAGACTGTCACTATTCTATGGGGGGAGGGGGGGGCAAGGAAAGGGAATTAGCTGGATGGGAAAGGGGTTTTCACCTGTTCTCTTTGTCCTTTTCTTGGGGGTTAATACCCTTCCCCCCTTATTGTCTCTTGTTGGGATTGAGGGAGGAGCATTCACCAGTGTATGAATTCACCTCACCATCTTTTGAGGAAGATGTGCCAAGCAAAAGAGCAATGGAAAGTCTCAAAAACCGAAGTGTGAAGTAGATCTGGTTACATAAAATTTTAGAACACATGTTAAAAAGCATCATAAAATCATAACATCATAAAAAATCAGAGATAAACAACCAAGTGTGAAAATAATTTGCAACAAATGCAGTGTGGAAATGAACGCCTGCCCAAATGAGAACTCAGAGCTTGCTGAGCAAGGGAGGCACCACCATTGCATGCTTTTGGCAGCGACTCAAAGACTGTCAGGGGCGGGAAAGCCTTGTGGTGGAAAGGGTAGGTTTCAGGCTCACTCTGGTTGGAGATCTTTGGCACAAAGAAGCTGGTGGCGGGCTGACTAGAAACAGGGAAGCTTATGTGATCAGTTTGGGGAGCATATTTGGCTTTTTCTGGTGAGTCCTGAGTTGGAAACTGGGGAGAAGGAGCAAAGAAACAGAGAACCTGACAGTCATCAAGTCCTGACCATTCTGGGCCAGTTGCTGCAGGGGCTGCATGTGGGACAGAACTCTATCATCACACGTGGTCTGTCTGTTGTCTGTTGTTATGTATTCAATCGCCCGATAGTGATGGTATATAACACGTGAAGCTTACACAAAAGGGGTGAGAAAAACTTGGATGTACTGAACAGATTAAACAGTCCAAAAATACGATGTCTAGATTAGGAATTACAAGAAGCTAATTAGGTAGATTCAAATTATTAGTTAGGTTTGATTTATGCAAATCTGATTGCAAATGCTCAAGAAAAAAGAGAAAGGTGTATTCCCCACAACAAGCATATGTCCCCGGCAATGAAGAGCGTTGTTCAGATGGTCTTACCAAGTGGGCTGGAATGGCTTTGTCTTCAAGAAACAAACTGCAGAATTAATTATGATCCACAGAGAAACACTGATAGAGAGTTAGAGGAACTGATAATATCAGCTACAGAAAATACTATTAATATTTTATGAATGATTTAAGACAATGTTTTGAAACTATGGGTTATGATCCATTAGTGGATTGTGAGATCAATTTACAGGGTAATCAGCATTAAAAAAAATAGAATGGTATAGAATAGAACAGAACAATGTCTTTTGCCTTAGTAGGTAAATTTTAGAACCTAACATTTGGGTACAATATGACTCTGGTGTAAACACTAAAATAATTTAATCTCACGGAAGAAGTGCAAGTGTAAAACAAGATACTGAGACAGGCTAGAAAGCCAGGACAAATGGAACAGGGAAACTGAAATGGCCAAGCAGTTTACAGCCATCCAGCAAATCGAAAAATCCTATCTTCCTGAAGCAAGAACACTCAGTAGTAAATGGTTTACACTTCTCCTTCCCAACCGGAGGGTAAATAGCTTAAATTACCTCACTCAGAGAGACAAATAACAGACACCCAATTAGTGCCATTTGTGCTAACCACACCCAAGGACGGATGAAGTCAGGGAAATAAATCTGATTTTGGTAAATCAGCTTAAAGCTGATGAATATTGATATCCTCCCGTAAGACTCCCCCTAAAATTCCTGCCTTTAGAAATCAGATAAGAAGTCCTGGCTGGGTAGTTCAGTTGGTTAGAGCACTGTCCTGACACCCCAAGATTGTGGGTTCTATCTCAGTTAAAGCCCATATAAGAATCAAGCAGTGAATGCATAAATAAATAGAATAATATATTGATGTTTCTCTCCCTCCCTCCCTCCCTCTCTCTCTCTCTCCCCCTTTCCCCCTCTCTCTCTAAGAATCAAATAAAAATTAAAAAGAAAACAGATAAAAACCCTCAAGACAAAGGCCCATCACTGGCTCTCTCTGGGGCACTCCCACACCCTTCTTCCCTCTCAGGTATACATCTCCACTTTTCTCTCCTAAACTCTAAGGTCCCCACAAGATTTGCAACCAGGGGAGCAATGGGCAGTAGCAGCTTGTCCCAGGTTAACCTCATGAACCAAGGCCCCCTTTTCTCTGACTTTTCAGGGAGCTAACAGCAGCCCCGCTTCGGCTCACTTCTTTCCCATAATGTTTCTGGAGAGCCAAAGCAGAGCACTGCTAGGCTCTCTCCTGTTGCTTCTCCTACCCTAAGCCTTTCCTTTGTTTCACTGTCCCCAACTTTAACAAATGTCCTCTCGAAATCACCTGGATTTGTGTCGTGAAATCATTCCTGCACAGACACACTACTGGCCAGCCCAAGGCAGACCCACTCTGGCCCAGTCCCTTTTCAGTTTAAATAAATAGTGAAGACCCCATCTGGACAGAGTGAAGCACTGTGGTAGGCAAAATAATGCCCACCCAAAAGATGTTCACATCCTAACCCCTAGAATTTGTGAATATGTTACCTCACATGGCAAAAAGGACTTTGCAGGTGTGATTAAATTAAGGCTCTTAAAATTAAAAGGTTATCTTGGGTTATTCGGGTAGCCCAATGTAATCACAGGGTCTTTTTACAAGAAAAAGGAAGGTGGTGGTAGATCAGAGCCACGGAGACTGGAAAATGCTCCAAGGCTGGCTTTGCAAATGGAACAACAGCCCATGGACCGAGGAATGCAGGCAGCCCCTAGAAGCTGAAAAAGGCAAGGGGACATTTCTTGGGATTCTCCCTTAGACCCTCCAGAAGGAACAGCCTTGCTAACACCCTGAGTTCAGTCCAAGAAAAATAAAATTGTTCTTTTGAACTTCTGACCTCCGGGACTATGAAATAATACATCTTGTTTTGTTTTAAGCCACTAAATTTGTGGCCATTTGTTTTACAAGAACAACAGCAAACAAATACAGGCACATATAAGAAAGTAGTCCAGAATGGCTGAACCATTGAGTGTGAGGTAGAAACGAAATTGGAAAGGTCAGCCAAACCAGCAGAACTTGTTAGGCCCTGTACCGGTAAGGCGCCAGTCCACCTTATCTTTGGGTTGCCCCGAGGGGTTATAAACTGGGGAATGACAAGATGAGGTCTACATTTTAGGAAATTATATATGACCTAATCCAAGGGTCAGCAAGTTTTCCTGCAAAGAGTCACGTAATAAATAGTTTATATTTTGTGAGCCATATAGTCTCTATTGAATACTCATCTTTCTTTTCAACAACCCTTCATAAATGTGAAGCCCATTCTTAGCTCCAGGGCCATAGCTTGCACCTGGTCTGAGCTAATTGTAGCGATCTTGTCTCCCACGCTCTCAGCTACCCTTGCAGCTCTGTGTGGTGATGGGAGTGGAGGATCCAATTCTGGCTGAAGAAACACAAGGCAAAGTCTCCCAAAGAACGTGTAGGAAAACTGCTTTGCTAATGAAAAGATTAGGGACTGTCTTTCTGCTTTCTTCCTGCTTTAAACACAAATGTAATACCTTATTTTGCAAGTTGGGTGTGACACTTTGGACTGTCTTAACACTTGCAATTCCTTGGGATTTAAAATAGTTTCCCTGAAACACAAACCTGTAGTCAATTTAACTGTCCTAGGGCTAGTTGCTCAGCCACACAAATACTAATTTTTTTTATATCCAAAATGAAAGTACTAACAATACCTATTCCATAATGTGTCAAGAGCATCAAACAAGAATCTGCATATAAAAATTTTTTGAAAAAAGGTTTTTTTGTAAATTGTAAAAACCCCCCAAAACCCTACATGTAGGTTAGCTGGGTGTTTATTTACACATGCAGAGGGATGGGATTTCAAGTTGATCTTTGAAGCATGGGTAGGGATTAAATTGACAAAGAAGAGAATAGGAGCCAGTATGTGGGAAAAATGGTAAAGAGCAATTAATCTAAACTAAATACAATTAAAGGAGAAACAAGAAAGGTAGTCCTTTCAAAAGAATGATGCCATAATTAATATTATTATCTACTGTTTTGAAAATTCTTCCAATGCAGTAAGGTATGAAATAGAAATAAAAGGAATGAATATCAGAAGGAAGAAACAAAAATTACTATTTGTAAATGATGTTCTTTTAGTACTAGAAAATTAAAAGAACTTGTTGCAAGTATTAAAACTAAAAGGAAGTGGTTACAAGTACTGACAGAGTTGGTAAAGTAGCTAGAAACACATTGACATAAAGAAGCAGAAGCATTTCTCTAACCAGCTGGAAAAGGGTGAAATCTTGTCTACATGTGACTCTAACTACACTTAGCTTATACCTCCCAGCCAAGTGCATTGTCCAAACCAGATCTTCCCATGGTTCTTCTCCTTCCTTCCCACCACCATCCCCTTCAGCCCACACTGACACTACCCCAAGGACAATCTCATGCATTACATATATTCATGTTAATTAGTATTCATGAGAATCAATTTTATCTTAAAGATTTTGTGTTAACACTTTGGGTGGATCAGAATTCTCTGAGAAGTGTGCTTAAAAGAGCCCCTTTGTTGCCCTGGCTGGGGTGCCTCAGTGGATTGAATGTCGGCCTGCAAAACGGAAAGGTCATCAGTTCGACTCCCAGTCATGGCACATGCCTGGTTTGCAGGCCAAGTCCCTGGCTGGGGGCTCTCAGGAGGCAACTGATCAATGTATCTCTCACATATGGGTATTTCTCTCCCTCTCTTTCTCCCTTCCTGCCTGTCTCTCTATAAATAAATAGAATCTTTTAAAAAAGAGCCCCTTTGAAAAATGGAGGGTTTTCTCTCTTTTTATCTGGCCCTGGCCACCTAGCTCAGTTGGTTATGGTATCATCATGATAGCCCGAGTTTGTGGGTTTGATCTCCAGTCTGGGCACATACAAGAATCAACCAATGAACGCGTCAATAAGCAAAGCAACGTTTCTTTCTCTCTCTTTCTCCCTCTCTCTCTCTTTCTCTCTCAAATCAATTTTTTAAAAAAGATTATTATAAACTGTTTTTGTTGATGCTTATCTCCCTTTCAGTTTCTTTTGGGTCTTACTTTCTTTCCGTCCCTCCGATAACTGTTTGTTGTGAAATATAATGACTTGTAGACTTTTGTGATATGCTTGCAATAAATGCCAGTCTGTCTGCACATGGAAGTAAATAGTTACTTCTCCTCCTACTCCACCCATTTATCACCCAGACATCGGCTCTTGGGGAAGGTTATCAGAGTTACAGAGCCACAGCCTCTCAGCTAGAACATTCCTCCCCTCATTTTATCTGCCCTGTTCACCAACACCTGCTGGGGATTTTATGGCCACAATCTGACTGCCTGGAGCTTTCTGCATTCAGATGGGTGAGCATGATCAGGTCTTTGATAAGGGAAATTTTACCCTCTCCGGCCCCAAAGGGACTTTGGCCCAAAACTTAATCTGAAGTTGAGGAATGTTGTAGGGACTAAGCTGTGACAGAGAGCTAGGTAGCCAGAACAGAATGTGGAAGGTAGGGTTGAAAAATGCCCCTCCCTTTTTCACTGTTATCAGGGCCTTCTTCCTGGGCCAAATTCAATACGTGGAAGGGCCTAAGCAAGGGGTTGGTGAGGGAATGTGATGTCTTTTGCTCTTCAGTTCAGCTAAGTCCTTGTCCTTTCATGTTGAGCACTGCAAGACCAGATGAAAGAGTGGGTGGGAAACGTTACCAGGCTGGGTGGATTTGCCCGCTGGACCTCATAGCTCCATACACTGCTGGGGGCACAGCTCCTGACCCTGGCACCTAAGTTTCCTCTATTGTTAACATTGTACGTTGTGAAAACTAAGAAACCAACCTTGGTATATTATTATTAACTAAACTCCAGACTATATGTCACTAGTTTTAACTAGGGTTAACTAAGCTCCAAATTTAATTTCTCTAGTTTTGTTTTTTTCCTCAACTAATGTCTTTTTTCTGTTCCAGTATCCAATCTAGTGTACTACACTGTATTTAGGGGCTAATGTGCTTTTAACCATTCTATAAACCTCCTTCAGTGGCCATTTCCAACTCCATCCTTGCTTCTTCTAAGACTCCACTAAACATCAAAGGAGGAGAAGAAACCAGGATCCTAAGAATGCCAGCTCTAAAAGCCACTTCAGTATTTCTCACAGTATTTCCAGAAGTGAAATTTCCAGAACAGGAGTATGATAAAATACTGTTATTTAAAGAAAAGAAGAGTTCTATAGTCACGTGAGTTAAGGAAATGTTAGAAGCCAAATCCCTTCTTGAAGAGACAAAATATCTAGCAATGTGACAAAATCTCTGAGAATTCCTGCAACAGAGAAACCAGTTTAATCTGGTTTAACAGAACTTGTCTCAAGTTTTCAGTCATTTGTGTATCACCTTCATGCCTTTTGCCGTATCTGCAGACGATCTGTACTACTACTGACTTAATCTTTTTCTTTAAATCTGCTCACCTTTTAAAAGGAACATTTTCTTTCTTTTTTTTAGAGAGAGAGAGGAAGAGAAAGATAGAAACAACAGTTTGTTGTTCTAGTTATCTATGCATTCATTGGTTGATTCTCCTATGTGCCCTGATCAGGGATTGATCCTAAAGGATTTCCTAAAGTCATCTCATCTGACACTAGTGGATGACAGGGAAATATGGAGTGATTGAACTCTTTTCCATAACACCTGTTAACATCCTGGGGAGACACTGGGAAATGCTGATCTCGTTGATCCACCTCCGAGGCCCAGAAGACCAGGAAATGTACTCAGGACACTAAAAGTAAAGCCCAAACTAAAACGAGAGATCCTCCCTCCCTCCTGTGTTCTTCCTACAGCCCTACTAAGTCTCTGACTGTCAGACATTTCCTGAGCATGGCTGAAAGAGGTTCCATGCGATCATGTTTCGACTCCACATTTTGGATTTTAAACAGATTCTCATGCCCAGTTTTGATGGCTCCCTGTCTTCTTTCATTTCAGGAGGAGAACTTGGACCCGATTCTTTGTCAGAGTAAGCAGGTACAAAGTATTTTCTGATTCCTAGCTATTATTGCTGCCTACACTTCATCAACTCCCACCCACACACCAGGCACCTGCACTTTGTACAGTTCTCCCTGAAGTTATGTTATTTTAAATTTTAATTGTGTTTGAATAAGAGGGTGTGGCAAGAGAGGTGCCCACTGTTAATCAGTAATAGAGCTACAGATAAACAAGGTGCTCCCAGCTGTGCCGGGCACCCTTTGGCTCTCCGTCTTCCCCAAAACAGCCCCTGAAATGTGAGTTCTTGATTCCATTTATGCTTTTGGCTGTCTTCTCATCCCAAAAAGCTAGACCACAGGTGTCAATTCCCTCCTCTCCATTTGGCTGGTTGCTTAATGCCTTGAGTGGATTAGACAACATAATGCTCACTAATCCTACCCCGGCTGTTTTCCAACAGTCAGACCGGACGTGAGCACCGCTGAGCTTGATAATGGCCCCTGGAGCCATTCAGTCCTTCTTCATTCAAAATGCTGGGCACCTAGAATAAGCCTGTTTGTGTGGTGTTACGATTAACAACACAGAACTCTTACTCATGTGCTAGGCACTCCTTGTACATTATCTCGATCCCAGGACAACTCTTGGAGGAAGATATTCTTTTCACCATTTTAAGGTTAAGTAAACCATGGCTCAAACAAGTCAAATACCTCTCCCAACTTTACATAAGAAATGTCAGATCTGAGATTTGAACCCAAGTATACACTTAACACAAGAGCCTATACTCCTAGTCATTACCCTATGCAGCTTCCTCGGAGAGGGGCATGGTTTTCAACCTCGGGGAGTTCCCATATTTATATTAACTAATATGAGGTCCTTTAAAAATCTCTGCCGTCTCTGGATGTGTTTCTGTTTTTAGTTTATCAGTTTATCACTTTAGTTTAGTTCTAAATATAGTTTATCACATTCTCCTCCTCACATTTAGCAGTTTGTGTGCTTTGTGTGCATTGAATGTTGTGCTTCATGGACGCTACGTTGTAGGGCATCTATATTTTGTTGTCTTCCTTTAAAAAATGTTAAGACTTTTCTTTCCTTGGACATCATTTCATTTAATTTGGATTAGCCCGATCTTGTCTGAGCTTTGTTTTTCACTTTTCTTAGGGCTGGTCTGGAGTTCCCTCATTCAATAATTAAAATAGTTCTGTTCTTAAGGCATGGAACTTTGGGGATCTGAACACAAGCCCCCGAGTAAACATCAAGGTCTCTCGACTTTGTCTGGTCAGAACTCTGTGACGACAGGGATCTCTGCTCTTACAACCCATGGGTAGCTGTTTCCTCCCAGGCCATGTTGGACAGGCATCTTCCTGCACACATGCGCCTTAGCACTCAGCCAAAGACTGGACTTCTGTTCATGGAATGCCTTTGAACATTTCTTGAGCTACTTTTTTGTGTACATCTCTCTTCTACCCTGCCTTGCAAATTACAGTCACTAGAGTAGTCTAGAAGCAGAGGAAGTAGTCTCTGCTTCTTTGCCTCAGCAAGATCTTATGCTCTGCGTAGACTCCACCTCCCTGCATCATGGTCTGGCAAAGGCGCCCAGACTGAAGTTGTGTTGAACATGGAGCTCACCTCATATATTACTATTTTGTCAAAGATCACAGATAAGCACTGTCGGTTGTTCAATACCAAAAAAACAGTTGATTCATGTATTTTGCTAATTTTATACTTGTATAAGGTGGGGGAATAAGTCTAATACAAATTACTCCATTATGGACAGACCTGGAAAGACATTATATATATATATATATAATCAATCTGTCAATCTCTGAATTTCACTGGAATTTTATTCTAATTACATTTATTGTGATTATTGGTATATCTGAATTTGTTTCTATTAATTTTTTTGCTATATGTTTTGCTTACACATGATTTTCTTTTCTTATTTTTTTCCTTTAAAAAACTTTAAAGTTGACCTGACTAATGTGGCTCAGTGGATTGAGCACTGGTCTGAAAACCAAAGGGTTGCTGGTTCAATTCCCAGTCAGGACACATGCCTGGGTTGCAGCCCAGGTCCCTAGGTGGGGGGGTGGGCGAGGCAACCGACTGATATATCTCTCACACATGGATGTTTCTCTCTCCCTCTCTTTCTCCCTCCCTTCCTCTCTCTCTAAAAGTAAATAAATAAGAGAAAAATAAAAAATATTAAAGTTGTTTTTGTTTGTTCTTTTGTTTTATTTCATTTTGTCCCTGTACAATTTTTTTTTTCACCTGAGGATATGTTTATTTGTTTGTTTTTATTGATTTTAGAGAGGAAAGGAGAAAGTAAAAAAAAGAGATACAGAGAGAGATAGAGCAACATAGATGTGAGAAACAGCAATTGGTTGCCTCCAGTACACACCTGACCAGGGAATGAACCCATACCCTAGATATGTGCCCTGACCAGGGATCGAACCCACGACCTTTTGGTATATAGGACGATGCTCCAATCAACTGAGCCACTTGGCCAGGGCCTCTCTACAAATTTTTAAGGTCTACATTCTACATTCTATTTCCAATCTTTTGCTAGTTATTCTTGAAAAGTTTAACATGCATACTTATATCAACAATTCTATAGTTCACATCTGCTTCTCTGCTAAATAATACAAAGTTTTTAGAATATCTGAGTCCTCCATTCCTAACTTATAAATTGTTATCCAGTATTTTTATTTAGTTCTTTCAAAAACATACAAATTAAGCATTATAACAATTACTTCATATAAATAATGCCCATTTAATGTTATCACAGGCTTACCAATTTCTTTGCTCACTATTACTTGTGGGATCTCAGGTCTTTATTCTGAGGTAATTTTTTTCTCTAAAATAAGTTGTTTTTTAGAAGTTCTTTTGATGAAGTTCTGCTGTGGCAGATTCTCTCAGATATGAATCTCAAAATAGCTTTATTCTGCCCTTATTCTTGAAAGGTAATTGGGCTAACACATAATTTGAAGTTGACAGTTACTTGTCAATTCCAGGCTGACAGTTATGTTCTTTGAGCACTTTGAAGATATTGTCAATAAATATATATTTTTAACCTGAATTGTAAAGTCTGCAATCAGTCAAATTGTCATTCATTTATAGATAACTTTTTCTCTTGTGCTGCTTTTAAAATAGTGTCTTTGTGTTCTGGAGTTTTACTATAAAGTAGCTAGGTCTAGAGTTCCTTTTATTTATCAAGTTTGTTATAAATGATGTTTGGAGTATTTATCAGTTTATATGCTTTGTCAGAATTTAAAAATTATCATCCACTAACTCATCAAATATTTCTTCTCTATTCTCATAATTTATCCCCAGAAATGTATAAATTAGATTTATTATTCTATTTTCCATGTCTCTTAATCCCACTCTCATAATTTCCATCTCCTTGTTTCCCTGTATTATGTTCCGTGTAATTTATTTATGTCTAATTTCCATTATATTCTTTTTTTAAAAGATTTTATTTATTTACTTCTTAGAGGGAAGGGAAGGGAGGGAGAGAAACTTCAATGTGTGAGAGAAACATCGATTGGTTGCCTCTCGCACCCCCCAGCTGGGGACAGCCCCGCACTCCAGGCCTGTGCCCTAACAGGGATCAAACCTTCGATTTGGGGGTTCACCGGTTGGCGCTCAAACCACTGAGCCACACCAGCCAGGGCTATATCCTCTCTTTTTTTTTTTTCCACATCTAGTTTATTTTTGTGGCCACCTCTTTAACATTTTGTGAAATTCAATTTGAATTTAATTTGTTTCATCCATTGTATTCTTATCTTCCATGTTTTATCTGCTGTTTAATCCATATCTTTATATTTTAAGATGTCAACGATTATATTTTTAATTTTGAATTACACTATTTTATTTCAAAAATTCCCCGTTACTCAGGATAGTCTCTTGTTGCTTGATCAGTTTCGTAATTCCATTTGAAAATTTCTTCCAGTATTATATACAGTTATTTTACACAGTTATTTTACATCTTAATTTTATAAGTTCAACATCTGAAGACCGCGCAGGTCTAGACCTGGCTGTTGCTCTGACTCTTAGTCACAGTGGCTTATTTTTTTTCATGTTTGTGGGTCTCTGATTGGAAGATCATATGTACAGGGGTGGACAGCCGTAGGCTCACAGTGCTAAATACATGAGTTTCTTATTATTTTATTATTTATTAATTATTGTATAATTTTCTATATATAAACCATATGAACAACTTATCTTTGGGGATCCTCAACTGGGGACTTTTTTTATTCCTCTGTGGGTACCACCAGGAACTACCATCCTGGGACTACTTTGATTTTTTCAAATGCCTTTCCTTATTTAGGAATCTCAGGTTCAAAAAGCCTATTTGGAACTTGGATCAATCGGCACACTGATATATCCACAGTAACCCTTAGGGCAACACCGACTTCCAGGTTTCTTGCTCCTCATGCTCCCATCCCAGTCACAGTGCTCTTTTTAGGGACCCTAGGAGATTGTTTCTTTATTTATTGAAACTCCCGTGATACAATAAAAAATTAACCTCTTCCAGAACCTCCTTGTTTGGGAGTCACAGGCACATTACAGTGTCTGGCCTCCCACAGTGACACAAGTCACAGACCTCAAAACCGCCCCTTTCTCCTTTTCTTTGACAATTGATTCATGTGTACGTCAGGATCATGACAGTAAAGAAGGGAAAACATGCATTTGAAAACTGATTCAGATATATATTCTCAAAGAGTGAAATCACAATAAATGGAGTATAGTATACATCTGAGTAAAGATTCAGATATGAATGTGAAAGGAAAGCACACCACAGTATTTACTGTAGCAGGGGACTGAAAACTAAAATAGGTAAGAGTAGATGACCTTCCAGGGAGTGTTGAATGACAACTAGGACCTATGGATACTTTGGCCCTGGAGACGCTCACTGACTATGGCTGGAGGCTGAGAGTCCCGGGTCCACCCTGAGCAGAAGGCCCCAGGGCAGGGAACAGGGCAATCAGCAGTTTTGGTGTATATGTGGGGCTGTAGGGAGACCAGCTGGATATATCAGGGGTCAAATGGAGGCATCTAGTCTTCATCTGCCCTTAAGATGCGGGCCAAATTTAGAAAGAAGCAAGCCCTGGCTGGTATGGCTCAGTTGCTTAGAGCTGGAGCTTCTTCCCATAGATTCAAAGGACTTGGGTTAGATTTCCGGTCAGGGCACATACCGAGGTTGCAGGTTTGATCCTAATGGGAGCGTTTATGAAAAGGCAATCAATCAACATTTCTCTCTCCTCCTCCTCTTTCTCTAAAAGCAATGAAAAAATGTCCTCAGAGAGGATAAAATAATAATAATAAAATGATAATGTGGCTAATTTTGAAACCAGAAAAGCCAGTGTTCATGCTGCCTGTCACCTACCAGACCCAATAAGCAGAGACAGGGACTGAATTTCTATGGACGCTTTATTCAGATGGTCAGCAATCTGAGAAGGCGGTGGGTTTATACCCTAATAAACCATCTTAAATTCCATTTTAAACTGACGCATTTTATATGGAGAAGAAAAGTGTAGGTAAGGGGTTTGGAATTCAGGGAAAAAGGTAATCAGATAAAAGTGACAGCATTCCATCATCTGTGTCCAGGGCGGTGGTCTTTATCTGTGTCCTGGGTACAATAGCTTTTTACATACATTGATAACTAATCTTATTAGCTCTTATCTGACACAAATTTTTCCGGCATTTGAGTTTCCCATTCCCATCATCCCACTGTTAGTTTAAACCAGGAGTGTCCAAACTTTTGGCGTCTCTGGACCACACTGGACGAAGAGTTGTCTTGGGCCACACATTAAATATACAAACACTAATGGGAACTGATGAACAAACTAAAAAAGGTTTTAAGTAAATTTACGATTTTGTGTTGGGCCACATTCATGGCCATCCTGGGCCACATGAAGCCCGTGATCTGCAGGTTGGACACCCCTTATTTAAACTACCTTATATTTATGAGACCATTTTCATAAGGAAGTAGTGATTTTGTTGTTGAGCATGTGTCTGAGCATTAGACCTCTGGTAGGGGGCTTAGGAATACATTTAATTGCAGAGCCACATGAGGGCCACATTGTAGGCAACAACAAGCTATGATAAAGCACAAAACAGTTTTTAGCACAGTTGACAAAAGTTGCACACTCTCCAGCTGGGGCTACACTAGTGACTTTTAAGGAAAACATTTCTCTGTCCTTTAGAGTTACCACAGGTCCCCAGTTATAAATATCAGAGCAGATTATTTTCTTATTGATATGCTTAAACAAAGTATAATTTCAAAACCTTTTCAGAAGTATAAACACCTATAAGACGTGTAGCGAAAGTTTGTTCAGCATACCTTCCTCCTGCAAGACAAAATTCAGAAAGTTTAGAACATTTTTGCTAAATATACCCAAATATTTTCATCTCATGTGAAAGGAACAAGTTTTCCATAACATGGGGTTAAGCAAAAAGTAATGAAAAGAATATAAATCATTGTTTCCAAAAGATGACTTTCAGATCTTCTTGAGGTTCAGTAGCCCACTGCGCCTCTGGTGATTTCTTTACTCTTGTGTGACGAATACAAGGTTTTATTTCTGCCAACTTCACCATGGTGGGGGGTGATGAGGAGCATGTCCCAGGGTTCAGTCTGCTTTTCTTCTAGTTGGCTCTCCAGAGGTGCTGTCATCCAAGTGTTGGGTGGCACATCCTCAGGCTCTAGGGAAGGTAGTGAACCTGCAGGGGAGAGGCCTCTAATATAAGCAAGGTCATTAATTACAGCTAAGTTCTGACTTAAATATTGCACAGTTCCTCACCTTCACTTCTTGATCTATATGCATATCTCCCACCCCAATCACAGCCTGAAATGGTCACCTTTACACAATCTCATAAAGACTCAACTGAAGCCCACTTTGAGGAGCCCCCCTTACCCTGAGCAGGGCAATAGGTAAAGCCTGACCCCAATGGAGATGAGTTTCTTGACACAGCTTGGCTGTATTTTCCTTCAAGGTGTGATTCATCTTCTCTACCTTCCCAGAGCTTGAGGTCTCTATGCTGTGTGGAGTTGCCACTTGATTCCTAGAAATTTACTAACCTTCCATGTAATTTCTGAACTGAAAGCAGGTCCATTATCACTAAGGATGCTGCTGGGTAGGGCAAAGCGAGGAATTATTTCCTTCAGTATGCCTTTCACTACCTCAAGGATTTCTCCATTCTCGTAGAATAGGATTCTACCCATCCTGAAAAAGTGTCAACAAAGACTAGCAAATATTTCTACCTTGGACCCTTGACATCTGGGTAAAGTCTATTTGCTAGTCCTCAAATGGCCTCTGTCCTTGGTATTGTTTCCCTTTTTTCTTTTGATGGGGAATCTGTCTTGGGGTTGTTGTTCTGGCACACAACCCATCTAGCAATTACTTTTCATATAGCTTTAGAAATTCCAGGACCTCTGAGCCATAATTTAATATGCATGGTTTGTGAGTTCCTTACATAGTGAGTGGCCTTATGCAAACACTTCATGACTGGCCCTACTTACTGTTCGGGAAGCAGTATAACTCCTTTCTTATTCTCTTTCCTTCCATTCTCAGGACCTTTTTCATCAAAACCCCAGTTCTCAGCTTTCTCTAAGTCTGCAGTTGAATATTCAGAGTCAAAATTGTGACAAGTCTAAAATAGGTACCAAAGGCATTATAAACATTCCTTTTCTTTTTCACTTTAAAAAGAAAGTCCACTCTGATTTTTAATGGGGGGTACAATTCTCCTATAGCCAATATGGCCTGGCTCTTTTTACAGGCTGGTTATTTTTTGAGAAACACTTCTATAACATTCAATTCTGTATGCTTTTTAAATCAGAGTCACTGCTACTGCTCGAGGAGTCTGCTGACATCACCTCGACATCATCTTCATTTTCCTTATGGTGCCCCGGAGGTTCTGACAGAAAGTCCCTGCGGTGATTTGGTGGTAATCTATTCATTGCCATATCACCTGACTGCCAGAGGTACTGTGGAGCAAGGACATCTGGCAATCTGCCTGCTGCCAGTGCATCCCCAGGTAAGTGACCACTCACACCATTCGTGGAAGGATTGTTCATTTGACCCATAATCCACTTCTCATCTCTAAATCAGTTGGGTATGGTCTCTGTGGGTCCTCTGTGGGTACCCAGGCCAGTGGGGCGCACATAGTGTCACTTGCACTAATCCTATGTGCATACTTATTTCTTCAGAGGAGGTAGCACCTTGTCTTGCCTTTTCTATTGACTTCAGTTTTTCTTTTGCTTGGTATACAGCCATTGCGAGTAACTGTTCAGCTTCCTTTAGCTGTTTTTGTAGTTGCTGAATATCACCGTCTCTCTTTTCAAACCTCTTTTTCTAAAGTTTGCATTTCATGATGGATTTTTCCCTGATTAAATGCCAGTTTCATTAGTTTTTGAAATTCCCCATCCCTGTGAATTAACAACTCCAGCACCTGGTGTTCCTCTCCAGCCCGTAACAACTTTTGGTTTCTTGAAATTGCCAGCATTTCCGAGTTCCCTCAACAAGACCTCCAGGTCCTCCCGTGAAGACAGTGCTGCTCCCGTGTGCTGCTCCAGAATGCTGCACCCCCCTTCTCACCCAGCCTGATGAGGACACTGCCACGCTTCCCACAGACCCACCGCAGCTTCCATAAACGTTCCTTTAGCAGCCCCTTTTTTTGCTCCATCAGCCAGATTGTTTCCTCTAGCCCTTTCAGTATCCTCTTTCAGTATCCTCCCTCTGGAGAATGCATAACTGCCACCTGCAAAGGTACCTGAACGGTCTCTAATAATTTTAAAATTTCTGCTGCATGCTTAATCTCCTTTTTATTGGGGATTAATGGTTCTTTCTCATTCCAGATGGAACCATGTGGTTGCAAAATTAGGAAAGCTTACCTTGAGTTGATACACACATCCACTCTCTTTTTGTGCGACAATTCTAGTGCCCTCATTGATGCAATCAGTTCAGCTTTCTGAGCAGAGGTTCCTGGCAGCAAGGCCTTAACCTCAATTATTCCTTCAGGAGTCACAACTGCATACCAGCTTTTCTGTTTCCTTTGTCCATATAACTGCTTCCATCTGCAGAGCAGTCCAGTCTACCTCTTCTAGAGGATGGTCCTGTAAATCAATTCTGCTAGAATACACTTCATCAATTATCTCAGCACAGTCACATATTAGCACAACCGAGTCAGGCTCTGGGAGAAGAGAGGCAGGATTTAACCTGCAGTTTTGAAAGAGATGTTGGGATTGTCAAGAAGAATGGCTTGGTAACTGCCCCTTCTTCCAACAGTGAGACACAAATTTCCCTTTTGCTCCAGCAGGCTCAACCCTTGGTAGGGTGCACAAACAGTGATAGGCTGGCCCAAGGAAAAAAATTCAGCTTCCAGTAAAAGCTTGCAGGTGGCTGCCACAGGTCTCAAGCAGGCTGGCCGCCTCTGGACAGTGTGATTTAGTTTTCTTGACAAGTATGTGGTGGGTTGCAAAATGTCACTAAGCATTTGGGTGAGGACTCCTGGGGCAAATCCCTCTTTCATGAATGTATAATTGAAAGGGCTTTAGTAAGTTTGGGAGCCCCAAGGCCAGCACATAAGCCAGGTGCACCTTCAGAGACTCAAAAGCCTGGGTGTACTCCTTCGTCTATTCTAAAGGGATACACTGTGGTCCTTTCAGAGTCTTTCCAGTTTAACAGATCTGATGTAGAAAATGGAGCACGTGCCCATAATATCCAGCTGGCTAGCCCTCTGGCCGTACACCCACTGGAAGTCTCTGCAAAGGCTATTGCCCTGCCCCAGGAGGGGCTTGTCCTCCACTGAATTTGGTTCCCTGGTGGGTTGGAGATGGCAGTCCAGGCTCACTTCCTCAGCTCCCTCAGCCAAGTAAGGAGGAAGATCCCCCAGGCTGGAACACTGCTTCCCCATGGGAAAGCTGACCATGCTTACAGCCGCCATACCTAGATCTTCCCGGGCCCTCTCCTCTGAGCTTCTGCCATCTTTCACAGGCATGTTCCCTTTTCTCGGGACCATTACTCTGTTCCCTTTTCATCCTGCATTCTTTACATGATTATGTGAACTCATGAAAGTTTCTAGGTAAGGCATTTTGTCCCACTTCCCCAATCTTTAACAAAACAACTTTAGTTACAGTATTATACAGTAATTTAAAGACCCATTCAGCGGCCAGCGCTCTCCTGAGTTGATTATACAATACATAGCCAAACAGTATTACAACAAAAACTACTTTCTTTTCAGTCATAGATTTATAAGCAGAGGCTGACCAACCAGCCAAAACTTGCCCCAAAGGGGTATTTCCCAGAATGGAGGCTCTCCCCCCATTCTACCAGACAGAGGTCTGAATGTCACAAAAACCAAAAGGCACATTAATTAAACCAGAAAACACCTTTTTACCAGACAGAGCTCTGTAAACCAGAAGGCATCTTAATTTCTGATGATCTAAGTCGTGACCCGGGATTGTAACCTGAACCAGAAAGGGCAGTGATTCAGTCAAAAAGTGAAGGCGACAGGAAGTGCCGAGAGTCAGAGAAGGATAATGCTCAGTGAAATCACTTGGCAGCTGCTACGGAGTCTCCCAGTCTACACCCCTGGGCTCTCCAGTCCAGGCAGCCTGTGGGACTCTCCGACAAATACCCAAACTTCCTGGAGAGTCACAAAGTCTGTCCCAGAGCTAAGTTGCCAGGATATGAAACCAGAAAAGCTGGTGTTTGTGCTGCCTGTTACCTACCAACCCAATAAACAGACACAGGGATTGAATATTTATGGCGCTTTATTCAGAGGGTTGGCGATCTAAGAAGAGGTTGAGTTTGTACCCTAATAGACCATCTTAAATTCCATTTTAAACTGATGCGTTTTTTACAGAGAAGAAAAGTGTAGGTAAGGGGTTTGGAATTCAGGGAAAAAGGTAATCAGATAAAAGTGCAGCATTCCATCACCTGTGTCCTGGGCAGTGGGCGTCTCCCCTGGAGCACAGTGGCTCAGATTCCATCATGATTGCTTGCATTCCTCCTGAGGCACAAAGGTGGAACTGCTTGTGGTCTCCTGGAGTCCAGGTGGGTCACACCTTCAGTTCCTGAAACAATCCTTTTGCATACATTGAATACTAAGCTTATTAGCTATTACCTGAAACTAAAATTTTTCCAACATTGGAGTCCTCCATCCATTCTTGATAAAGAAGAGATATGTGACACATTTTGAAGCTGCTTGGGATGGGAGACTAAACAGTCAAACTGAAAACCTCACTAAGGGCAGAACTTAATCTCCAGAAAACAAAACTCTTGTTTTGCAATTAAAAATCCTAAACCCTGACTGGTGTGGCTCAGTGGGTTGGGCGTGGACGTCTCTTGTAAACAGAAGGGTTGCTGGGTTGATGCCCAGCCAGGGCACGTGCCTGGGTTGCAAGTCCCCAGCTGGGGGTGTGCAAGAGGCAGCCCCTCAATGTTTCCCTCTCACACTGATACTTCTCTCCCCATCTTTCTCCCTCCTTTCCCCTCTCTCTAAAAATAATAAAATCTTAAAAAAAAAAAGTCCTAGAAGGTCACTCCCTAGGAGAGAGAACAAATCAGAGTTTAGGTTGAAGGTAAAAGAAAACTAGAATCCATGTTACAATGCTCCCAACAGCCCAGGGGCCACACGACAGCAAACCCCCCTTTTAAATTCAATTATAATCCAATAAAGGCTCAAAGCCCCTACCCCTCAATGAGGGTGTATCTTTCCACATCCTGCCCCTCTCCTTTCTTGGGCAGTAAATAAAAACTTTACTCTCTACACTTTTTTCTCTTTGTGAATTCTTTCTCTTTTTTTAAAGATTTTATTTATATTGGAAGTGGGTGGGGAGGGGGAAAGTGGTGGTGGGAAAATGGAGACAACTGTATTTGAACATTAATAAAAAATGATTAAAAAATAAAAGTAATTGTCTTTTTAAAAATATTTTATTTATTTATTTTTAGAGAGAGGGGAAGGGAGGAAGAAAGAGGAGGAGAAACATCAGTGTGCAGAAGAAACAGGGATTGGTTGCCTTTCGCAAACCCTTAACTGGGGATCTGGCCTGCAACTCGGGCATGTGCCATGACTGGGAATTGGACCAGTGACCTTTTGGTTCAAAGTCCAGTGCTCAGTCCACTGAACCACACCAGCCAGGGCTCTATGGTTTTTTATACAAAATATCTGGCAACGATTTCTGGACATGCGAAAACCAAGACCATAAGACAAATAGACCACAATTATAATTGAGATTTCAAAACTCTTCTAGAGTATGTCACTCTTAATTCAGTAATTAAGCAGATTCAATAATTAAGAAAATAAGACCTTCTCATGTCTGGGCTGTGGAGAGGCCTCCAGAGGCTCTCTCCTGCTACCCACGACTACTACCACTCTGCCTGTTCCCCTTCTGATGGGGACTCCAAAGTTTTAGTTTAAATAATACTTTAGTTTAGGACTTTTAATTGCAAAACAGGAGTTTTGTTTTCTGGAGATTAAGTTCTACCCTTAGTGAGGTCTTCAGTTTGACTGTTCAGTCTCTTATCCCAAGCAGCTTTAAAATGTGTCACATATCTCTTCTTTATCAAACATTGATGGGGGGCTGCAGTGTTGGAAAAATTTTAGTTTCAGGTAATAGCTAATAAGCTTAGTATTCAATGTATGCAAAAGGATTGTTTCAGGAACTGAAGGTGTGACCCACCTGGACTCCAGGAAACCACAAGCAGTTCCACCTTTGTGCCGCAGGAGTCCTCAAGCAATTATGATAGTATCTGAGCCACTGTGCTCCAGCGGAAGACGGAAGACGCCCAGGACACAGATAAAGAACACAGATAAAGACCACTGCCCAGAGCACAGATAAAAGAATGCTGCTGCTTTTATCTGATTCACTTTTTCCCTGAATTCCAAACCTCTTACTTACACTTTTCTTCTCCTTGTAAAAAGGACCCTTTAAAATTGGAATTTAAGGTAGTCTGTTAGGGTACAAACCTGCCATCTTAGATCACTGGCCATCTGAATAAAGCACCCATAAAAATTCAGTCCCTGTCTCTGCTTGTTGGGCCTGGTAGGTGACAGGCAGCACAAATACTGGCTTCTCCAGTTTCACTTCCATTAATAGCTCCTGTGGAAGTGTGGAATATCCTTGGGAAGTCATCCTGGTCTCCCCAAGGTTAAACCAGGTCATGGTGGGCAAGCTTCTTTTTTGGGAAGTCCACTCCCCTGTTCATGGCCACAGTGTTGGAATGCCCAGGGCACTTGGAGTCTCCCCAGACCTGAAGCAGCACTACCACCTATGACCTGGCTAAGGAAGCCACAAGAAAGAAGCCAGGCAGCCAGCACAGCAAAGCCAACGCCAGTCTCTCCCACCTCCTTCCTGATTGGCCACCACCAGCCACCAGACTTCCAGAGGCACTAGTCTCTTTTGAGCCCCTCCCCTAACCTACCTCTTTTCCCCCTTCCCCATCCTCACACTACCCCATAGACTTGGCAGGTTGCAGCAAGCAGTAACAGTTGGGTTCTTTTATATCAAAACAGCAAAACACCAAAAAGGAAGTTGAGAGAGCCCAGCTCTTTACTATATATATTAGACCATGGATATATATTAGACTTGAACAAAACTATCAACCTATTTGACTCCATCCAGCAATAGAAAAATATACTTTCTTCTCCGAAGTACATTTAATATTACCAAGCCTGACCACATTCTGGTCCATAAAACAAATTTCAATAAATGTAAGGATTAAAATCATACCTTATATTCTCTGACTGCCATGGAACAAAACTGGAAATCGTTAATGAATTTCTATAGGAAAAGTAATTTTTGAAACAAAATAACACAGTTAACACACTTTTAAATAACCATGGGTCAAAAAAGAAATCAAAAGGGAAATTAGAAAACACTTTGAACTTAATCAAGCTAAAAATACAACATATCAAAATTTGTAGGAAGCCTCCAGAACTGTGAGAAAATGAATTTCTGTAGTTTAAGCCACCCAGTATCTGTCTGCAGTATTTTGTTATGGCTGCCCTAACAATTGAATATAAGCCCCACACTGGAAATAACCCAAATGCCCATCAACAGATAAATGAATAAACAAATCTAGCAGATGTCATCCTGTTGCAAAGTTAGCATAAGCTCATGATGGGTCATATTGGCATCATATACCCCCTGACATGGTGCATGGAGGAAAAACATCTCGTCCGTGATCTTCCTCCCCAAGTCCCAGTGAGACAAGCTAGTAAACCAGGACAAGTGGAATAAGGAAACTTTACATCACTCTAGCACGTCACAAAATCCTATCTTCCCTAACTAACCAAGGACGGTTAAGAGTAAATGGTTCAGGCCCTGGCCCGGTAGCTCAGTTGGTTAGAACATCATCTTGACACACCAAGGCTGTGGGTTTGATCCTTGGTCAGGACACACAGGTGAATTAACAAATGAATGCATAAATAAGTGGAACATCAAATAAATGTTTCTCTCTCTCTCAAATCAATAAATTAAAAAAAAAAGTATATGGTTTACACTTCTCCCAAACCAGAGGGTAAGTAGCTTAAATCACCCTACACAGGGAAATAGATAATGAAAATCCAATTAGTGCCCATTTGAGCCAACCACACTGAAAGACAGATGAAGTTAGGGGAATAAATCTCGTTTTGGCCCTGGCTGGTGTGACTCAGTGGATTGAGCGCCAGCCTGCAAACCTGAAATGTTGCTGGTTGGATTCCCTGTCAGGGCACATGCCTGGGTTGAGGGCCTGGTCCCCATTTGGGGGTGAACAAGAGACAACCAATTGATGTTTCTCTCCCTCTCTTTCTCCCTCCCTTCTCCACTCTCTGAAAATAATTTAAAATATTTTTTTAAAAATCTCATTTTGAAGCATCAGCATAAAGTTGATGAATATTCTACTGAGATCCTCCCTAAGACCTCCCCTTAACTCCCAGCCTTTAAAACCCTCAGGAACCAGCTCCAAGCTCTCCCACTCACCAGCGCCTTTCCTTTCCCCTCGTCCTCCTTCCAGCTGTGTTACCTTTTCTTGTCCTTCTCCTGAGCTCTGAGAGCCTGTCTTTTGCTTCTGTAACTTGTCTCCTGAGACTTCTGCAGCCCAGCTGGCTCACTTCTACCTCTATAACTTTGTAAAGAAACTCTTTCTTACAATTTGAGTTTTTGGCTCTGAATTCTCTCTTTGCCAAACTTCAAACTTAAGAACCGAGGTCCAACTTTGCCTGTAGCAACGGCTGCCACTTTGCTGCCAACATATCACTGGTGACACCGTAGCCCCAGTCTACTCATGACACCAGATCAGACAAATCCCAACTGAGGAACATTCTGAAACATGCCTGACTAGGACTCTTCAAATATTTAAAAGTCATGAAAAGCAAGAAAAGAGTATCACAGGCTGGAGGAGCCAATGACCAAATGACTGGATACTGGAACGGAAAAAGGACATTAATGGAAAAACTTCCGAAATCTAAATAAAGTCTATAGTTTAGTTAATAGATTGCTTTAATGTTAATTTTTTAGTTTTGACAAACGTACCAGGATCATATTAACATTAAAGGTTAAGCTCAATGAAAGATATTATTCTCTTTGCAACTTTTCCATAAATCTAAATGTATTCTAAGACAAAAAGTTATTTTTAAAGAGTTGCACTTATGTACCAGCATTAAACACAAAATGAAATTGTTTAAAATATCCCACTTATCATCAAAAATTGAATACTTAGAGAGAGGGGAGGGGATTATAGGGGAAAAGGGTGAAGGGTTTGCAGGAACAATTATAAAGGACACATGGACAATAACAAGGGGGGTTGGAAACATAGGAGGGAGGTGGGGAGGGCTGCGGTGGTGGGGAAGGATGGGGGGAAAGGCAGAAAACTGTACTTGAACAACAATAAAAAATATCTGAAAAAATTGAATACTTAGAAAATAATCTAGTGAAAGATATGTGAAACTCTATATTGAAAACTACTGAATATTATAGCAATCAGTTTTTAAAGGCCTACATAAATAGAAGAATAGATCATGTTCGTGTAAAATTATTTGTTTGAAATATTTGACATTGATGAATCCTAATAACTTAGACAGCAAGCTCTAAGGACATTTCAGAATTCTTAGTCCAACCTTTTTCTTTTATAGAAGTAGAAAATGAGGATCAGAGAATTGAGTGATTTGCTGAAGGTCATAAAGCAAATTGATTACCAAAGATGTCCAATAGATTTCAAAGGTTTAATGATGACTGTGATCCTCAACTTTCTGAAAGGGTGATAGATCAAAGAACTGACCAATACACTTTTCCAGAATTAATAGTGTCAGACAGCAGGAAAGAGCATTTGCACAGCAACATCATCTGTTTGGAACACCTAGAGTTTATTGGCATCATTAACACTGTACATCTAGGAGAGTATCTGTCAAGAAGAATCTGACTGAGAGGATAAAAGCTTTCAGAGAGATGTACAGAGTCATTTTCAAGAAGACTTCTTAGGGGGATTTTTTTTGTTGTTAAGGTGGCATCAACTGCAAGCAACGTGTGGAGATTGTTTCCTTCTTTTTTCACTGAATGTGAGAAAAAGATTGAGATGTCATTCATCACTTTAGTGTATGATTCTCCCTCTCCAGAATATGAGATGTCACCTGTTCTGTGAACAGGTAAACTGTTCTTTGTTTTTATGTTGTATTGTATCTGCAGTATTTCAAGTACTCCACAGTGTGTGCCCTGGAATTTGTTACTTCTGCATTTCAATTGATTTGGGAAGAATGGCTTTTTGATCAATAATGCAATGCTTGAGAAGAAATTATAGACCTGTGCTGCTGGCAAAATAATGAGTCGTAAGCATATGTAATTATATACGACATTCAGCATAACACAGCTTTAATGACAAATAACAGTGCTTGAACTTTTGAAAAGGCATTTACCTTGATCTGTGAGGTACTACATAAAAAAGAAAAACCAAATTACTTGACTCTCTTGAGTTCATATTCTTCCATTTACCTGTTGTGTGAATGTGAGTAAGATAGAAAACATGGAACAGACTGAAAGTGAACAGAGGGGAGGAGGGAGGAGGATAATGGTGGAAAGAAGGGGAAGGGACTAGCTAAAGAACGTGTATGGATGACCCACAAACATGGACAAAGTGTGGGAAGTGACTGCGGGGGGGGGGGGTGGAGGAGGGAAAAGGGGAAAAATTGGGACAACTGTAAAAAAATAACAATTTAAAAATAATCCAATAAACAGACATTCATTTTTATCAAAAAATAAATTATATGTGCTTTATTTTCTCCATCTCTAAAATGAGATTAAAAATAGTACCTATCTTCATAGAATTGTTTTAAGTATTAAAATAAGGAAGGTAAATTGCTTAGCTCAGGACTTAGCTTAAAGTCCTCACTCAATAAATTGTAACTCCTATCATTATCCCACAAATTCATGTTACTCTGATTTTTTCCTAAACTGATAGGTACTTAAGATGTCTGTGGGGTTTATTTTTACAATAATAATTTCTTTGTTATCTACAAGGAACATAAGACTTACCCACAATGACGAAACTACTCATTTTGATAGTCTGGTATCATAACATATTTAATACTCCTAGAGGCCAGTATTGGAAGGCCATTGCATAAGGAATGAGAGGATGCTAATTCTATGCCCAGCTCTGTCTGTTCTGCTTCCATCCTTGAACTGCAGAGTAAATCTGTGGTTACTCTGCACTTGCGTCTTCAGACCCTTGGAAATGACTTGGCCTTAGAGTCTCATTCATCACCTCTGCTCATGATTAGGACACTGACCAGAACCAGCCATCCAGCTGTTTGTGTAGCTGGCATATATTAGGCTCTGAATAACCAATCTTTTTTTTAGTATATTTTATTGATTATGCTATTACAGTTGGCCCATTACCCCCATTCATTCCCCTTCACCCGGCACACCCTCTCCCACCCACATTCCCTCACTTTAGTTCATGTCCATGTGTCATAAATTCTTTAGCTTCTACATTTCCCATACTATTCTTGCCCTCCCCGTCTATTTTCTACCTACCATCTATGCTACTTATTCTCCATAACTTCCCCCCTCTCTCCTCCTCCCACTCCCCTGTTGCTAACCCTCCATGTGTTCTCCATTTCTGTGGGTCTGTTCCTGTTCTAGTTGTTTGCTTAGTTTCTTTTTGTTTTGTTTTAGGTGTGGTTGTTAATAATTGTGAGTTTGCTATCATTTTACTATACATGTTTTTTATCTTTTTTTTCTTAGATAAGTCCCTTGAACATTTCATAAAATAAGGGCTTGGTGATGATGAACTCCTTTAACTTGACCTTAACTGAGAAGCACTTTATCTGCCTTTCCATTCTAAATGAAAGCTTTGCTGGATAGAGCAATCTTGGATGTAGGTCCTTGCCTTTCATGACTTGGAATACTTCTTTCCAGCCCCTTCTTGCCTGTAAGGTCTCTTTTTGAGAAATCAGCTGACAGTCTGATGGGAACTCCTTTGTAGGTGACTGTCTCCTTATCTCTTGCTGCTTCTAGGATTCTCTCCTTCATTTTTACCTTGGCTAATGTAATTATGATGTGCCTTGGTGTGTTTCTTCTTGGGCCCAACTTCTTTGGGACTCTCTGAGCTTCCTGGGCTTCCTGGAACTCTATTTCCTTTGCCAGATTGGGGAAATTCTCCTTTATTATTTGTTCAAATAACTTTTCCACTTATTGCTCTTCCTCTTCTCCTTCTGGTACCCCTATAATTTGGATGTTGGAACATTTAAAGATGTCCTGGAAGTTCCTAAGCTTCTCCTCATTTTTTTGAATTCTTATTTCTCCATTCTTTTCTGTTTGGTTGTTTCTTTCTTCCTTCTGGTCCACTCTGTTTTTTGAGTCCCAGTTTCCTTCCCATCACTATTGGTTCCCTATGCATTTTCCTTCATTTCTCTTATTGTAGCCTACATTTGTTCATCTAATTTGCAACCAAAATCAACCAATTCTGTGAGCATACTGATCACCAGTGCTTTGAACTGTGCATCTGATAGGTTGGCTAACTCTCGGTCACTTAAAAGTACTGGCTCTGGGGCTTTCAATTCCGTTTGAGCCATCTTCCCCCCACCCCCTTTGGTCTGGTCGTGCCTGTTACGTACGAGGGGCAGAGCCTTAGGTGTTCACCAGGGCGGGGCACTCCAGACGCTGGGTTGTGACGTTTATGTGGGGGTGGGGTCTGAGAGGGAAAATGGCACTTTCTCTGCTCTCTGTTGGACCTCAGTCCCTTCTGCTGCTTCCCCTGAGCAAACTGGGCCCCTCTGGTGCCAATTCCTGTGTGGGTGGGCTTGTGCACCCTGTGGGACTTTCCAAGGACCTCTCCTGTGAGGCTGGGGGTCTCTCCCTGTGCCTCAACCCCCACAGGTGTTTTCAATCAATGTCCTGAGGCTCTATTTCCCAGCATTGTGATCCTGGTTTGCATGCAGTGCCTTGCTTCACAATCACCACCTCGCTGGGTCTCCCAGTTGCCACCCCTCAGCCAGCGTCTGCCAGCTGCCACTTGCGTACCCCGGATGCCTTACTCACCTGGTCCCAATGCTTTCTGCTCTTCACACCACGACCTGCGCTTAGCTGCTTAACTCCGCCCCTCCTACCAGTCTGGATGAACAGGTCTATTTTAACTTCTTGGTTGTCTTACTTCCATACAGTTCGATTTTCTATCAGTTCTGGTTGTTATTCTGTTTCTAAATTATTGTTGTCCCTATCTTGGTTGTGTGAGGAGGCGCAGTGTATCTACCTATGCCTCCATCTTGGCCGGAAGTCTGAATAACCAATCTTTTAAGATGAAAGAAAAACAAGTCAGAGTGGTTGCTCAATCATTTTTGTTAAATGGGGAAATTATTAAATATAAACTTTGAAATGCCCATTTTGCTAAAGCTCATGAAGGATATGTAAGTACTTTCTGTGATTTTACCAAACTTTCTTTAACTTATTTAAACTTTTCCCGAGGACTTCCTTTGGTTTTAAATACTTTCATTTTTCCCTAACTCAGGTGCATTTTATACTAAATGGAAACACATTCTCCATGGAAACAACCTTCATTTGCTTCCTAGTTATAAATAACTCCTTTCTAGTGATTTTTCCCCCTTACAATCACCTAACAAAGATAACAGTGAACTGTTTGTTTGTTTTTCCCTAAAAACCAGATGAACAAAATGCCATGTGTTCACGTAAATATAGATAGATCAGCACAGAATATGATACAGAGGGCTTAGAGAAAAATACTTTTAAGAAATCAAAAACAATGCTCAAGATCTTTAAATGTTATCCCTATACATTCTTGAAACTGCTAGTATTTTAATTAGTCAATTCCATTGCAATTTGGGAATTTATTTATGCATGTATGCTTTGGGGAAGATATCTCAAAAACTTAAAATTCTACTTAATAGAATACACACATCACTCATGCCCACATCTTATGGCCAGGATCGAGCAGGATTACCTGGCAGAGCAGATTCTCTTGTAACTTCCCACTCATGACTTCGGACTTTACTGTTTTGGCATAGAGCTGACCGAGACTTCATTGGCAGTACCAGCATCTCTGTACCCAAGGGCTTTCTCTGACTCTTGGAACCTTCTCTGCTTATAAACAGAGTGGGTCAAGGTCTGGAAAATTGCTTTTGTTTTTCCAAAGTCTGGGTAATGAATTCTTTCCCTGGACTCAACCAATGACTGAGAGGACCCAGCTCCCTCTTTCAGGTGGATTAATCTGAGGCACTATGTTCTAGATTTTCCCAGAGATGAACTCCAGTTGCCCACAGTAGTATTCCTTAATAATGTACCTTTAATTATCTCCTTCTTTTCTGTCTCACTTCCCCAGTCTCTACTGATGCTTCTTGGAATCATCTCCTTAAGAGACTGCTCCAACTTAAATTCTTGTTTCGGATTCTAAGACCCTGGGTCGGGGAATGTATACAGACTTGTCTGGCCAGTCTGCTCTCAGGGTAACTGCCATCACTCATAATCTCACTTAGGTTTCCTTCTCCTCAACAGATTGCCATTTTGGGGATTCATCTCGTAGTTTTATTTTGTGTTTGCCTGATTGCTGGTGAAACTGAGCATTTCTTCATAGGCTTGTGGGCAGTATGGTTTTCTCACCTTTTGATTTCCTGATTATGCTTTTTTCCATTTTTTAAAATTGGGTTACCCATAGTTTTCTTGATTTGAAATATATCCCTATATAGCTGAGATATTAATCCCTTGTTGGTTTTAGATGTTGCAAATATTTTTTCCCAGTCTGCCAGGCATCTATCAAAAGATACAAAATGAGCCTAAAATGATTAATTGCACCAGAAAGTAGGGAAACACTTATAGAATGATGAAAACATGCCAACAGGACAAAGAAGTCAGCTTGAAGGGACCCGCACTGGCCAAATCTCAGATGATTTAAACATGAAAATAAATAACCACAGCAATACAACCCATTGAATGAATTAGCAGTCCACGAGTTCATACTGAGATAAACAGGTGAAGAAATAAATAAAAGGGGAGAAGGGAAAACTGTTCCTTACATTACAATGTTAACTATTAGGTACAGAAGAAAATGATAGAGTAAGAAAAAACACTATTTGACCACCATTGTTATGATGAGTGTTGGGGGACGAGTCATTAATGGATGTTACGCTGCTGGGTAAAGGGAGGGATAGGTTACTAGCATAATCTCAGAACATCTCCCTATGAGATATTTATCAAGTACAAGGGAAACAATGGTGATGTTTACAGTGGAGAAAACCACTTGACCAAATGAGCAAAGTTTTTGTGACCATGGTGCGAAGACTTGAGACCACAAGACCCCAGTGAGATGCATCAAGAAGAGCCAGCTTCGCTTTTGTGGTTTTCCCCGTCAGAATTCATGGCCTGAGTGTCGCCATGAGGAACACTGGATGGACCCAAGTAGGATGATCCTACAGAATAAAAGGTCTGTTCTCTTAAAAACTGTCAATGTCACAAAAAACGAGAAAGGAGTGAGGAACTGTTCCATACTCAAGGAGACTAATACATGATAATTCAATTCAATGTAAATTCCTGTGTAAGATTTTGGACCAGAAAAGGAAAAAGATATTGTTGGGACAGGTAATGAGATTTTAATGGGGGTCTGGTTTGTATCAATGTTGGTTTCCTGACGTGTAGGACTGTATCATGGTTGTAAAGGAGATCACCTTTGTTCTGTGGACACATACACTGAATACTTAGCAGTCTGTAGCCTCTTAACACATTGTTCATGAAAAGACTCAACAACAAAAAAAAACATACCTAAATACATACAGAGAGAGAGTGAAAGCAGATGCAGTGAAATTTTAACAACTGGGGAATGAATGAAGGGAATATGGGAATTCTTACAACTTTTCTGTAATATGAAATTATTTCAAAATAGATACGATAACATTCATATTCATATTCTTAAAAAGATGAAAAAGTATGTTCACATAAAACCTTATACACAAATATTAATAGCAGCATTATTTATAATAGCCAAAGAGTAAAAACAATAAAAATATCCATCAACTGGAATAAACAAACACAATTTTATACATCCATATGATGAGGTATTATCCAGCAATTAAAAAGCAAGCATTGACACATGCTACAATAGAGATAAAACTTGAAAATACCATGTGGGAGCATGGTATTTTCAAAGCCACCAGTCACAAAAGACCACAAATTGTACAATTTCACTTACATAAAATGTCCAAAATGAAGAAATTCATACAGACAGAAAGTAGATCAGTTGTTTCCAGGGGGTTGAAGAGATGGGGAATGACTACTGATGAACACGGAGTTTCTGGCTGATTGATAAAAATGTTCTCTAAGTGATTGTGGGAATAGTTGTACAACTCTGTGAATACACTAGAAACCACCATAGTGTACACTTTAATGGGTGAATTTCATAGTATCTGAAATATCTCATTAAACTTTAAAATAAAAATAAATTTCACACACAACATAAAGTAAAGCTATAAAGGTTTCTAAGCCGTTATAGGCACACGAGTGGCACACAAGCAGATAGACAGTAAGAAAGGAACTCTGAAGTCTTTCACTAAGCAAGAAGAGCCACTACATGAGTAGTTCCACCAAGTGACAAGGCTTCCATTCTGTTTGCCTAGGTCTTGTCCTTAACTCTAGGTCGCATTTCCCCTAGAAGTATAGGAGGCAAACTAGGGTGAAGGTTAAAAATCTGGGTCTACCTCCAAATTGACTGGGTTTGAATGCAAATCTACTATAACCCATGTGACCTTGGGTAAATTACTTAACCTCTCCATGAGCTGGTATACAATGGGAATAACTGAATGAGTTGTTGTGAGGAGTAAATTACATAAGTCATGAAAAGTGCTCTGAAAAGTATCTGTCACTTATTGGTCTTCATTAGAAGTTGGTTATATTTTTTTAAAGACTTTATTTATTTTTAGAGAGGGGGGAGGGAGGGAGAAAGAAAGGGAGAGAAACATTGATGTGAGTGAGAAGTAGCGATTGGTTGCCTTTTGAGGGAGAAACATCAGTTGGTTGCCTCTTGCATGCCTCAACAGGGAACAGAAGTCATAATCCAGGCATGTGCCCTAACCAGGAATCAAACCAGTGGCCCTTCACTTTGTGGGACGACACCCAACTGAGCCACCCTGGTCAGGGCTGGTTATGTTTTTTAAAAAGTCTTACATCAGCAGGCTTTTTCTTCCTTAGAATGCCCTAATGCACTTCATCCTCCCATTTATCTGTGGTCATTTCCCTATTAGATGCTACCTCCAACTAATCAGACACAAGGAGAATGTAATACTGGCCAACCCTATGGTTCACAGATAGAGTCTACCCGATCTCCAATAGTCCTTTTCTGTGCTCCATCTCTCCCTATCATCTGCCCACTGTGAGGATGGTAGCACATGACTCAGAAAATGTTTTCACGGGCCATGTTCATTGCTGTCATCCCTTCATGCTGTCATGGATTGACTCCAGCCTGCATAAGCATCTTGGCTTTCTGCAGACTGGCCAAGAAGAAGAGAGGTTAGGAAGGCCTAATCACAAGGACTGATACTCATCTCATTCTAGTAATGCGCTAGCCCCTGTGCTTAATTGGTTCATGTCATCTTCTATTTGAGCCCTCAGTGCCTAGGACACTGCCTGACGTACTATAGAAGCTTAAAATGTTTGTCACATTGCTCAGCTGTGTGATGGAACATCACTTCTCACATGGAAGTAAATGTGAGAATGAACCCTCTTCATGCAGAGTCCTGCTTCTACTTGCAGAACAACTCAGAAAGTTTGGGAGTCAGTTAATTCTGGTTCTGCCATTTGGGAGCTCTGTGACCTTGGAAACAGGCACATAACCTCTCTGAGTTTTGAATCTCCACTCTGGAAAATGTAAAGTGTAGGTAAAAATAACACCTATTCTGGCATCATTATTCAGATGCAATGAAATAAAGTTGCAATGCTGAATATATGAGGTATAGTAGATATTCAATAGCTGATAATTACCATTATTGTCCCCTAATCCATTCTTCCAAATAACCTTTGTAAGAAGTCAACCATATGTTTGTTTCCAACTTAAAATAAGTAAAGCAGTAATTGCAATTCAAAGTGGAGTAGTGGAAGTGGCAATGAATTGGGAATTGGAAACGTGTCTCTGGCTTTCGTTGCGCTAACTCTATGAGCAGCTCCGTAACCTTGGTCAAGTCACTTTGTCTGGGAAATTCCATACCTCAAATTAGAGAATCCATACCTCATATTAGAGTTGATCTCTGAGGTCTCTAAGATTCTCTTAATCTCTGTGAGACTAAGAGATTGTGTTGAGGAAGTATTATCGTTGGTTTGATTATTTTTAAGCAAAATATATGGGGCCATTGGAAAATACATTTATTATTAACTCATTTCATAATTAGGTGTTATTCATTTATTTCAAACTTTGTGAAACACTTCCTCCATAATTCATAGAAACTTCGTTAAAATCTACAAAAGACTCAAACCTACCACCTAGTGGTGAAGAGGGGAAGTTTCAGGTTGATGATAGATGTCCTGCTATCACATGTGCAGGATGGCTGTCCATAGCAATCTTTTATCTCATGTTTGTCCTCTCCCCTCACCACTCAGGATAGTTTTATGTACATAGAAATTCAATTCCTCATGACTTAATAGCTTGTTCATTTGACAGTACTCCTAAGCCAGTGAATTATCATGGACTTTCGAGAGCTGTGGAAAATTATTGGTTTTTAAAATGTGGGAGCAGAAGGTGCTTTTCTATTCATACAATCTCAGACCACCCCTGACAAAGAGGCCACTCAGTCAATCTCTCTTTTGTTTTAGATTTTTAAAAAATATGTTTATTGGTTTTAGAAAGAGAAGAAAGGAGGGAGGGAGGAGGGAAAGGAGTGAGAGGGAAAGGGGAAGAGAAATAAACTTCAGTTGGTTACCACCCTGCCACCCATACCGGGGCTGACCTGGGAGTGAACCTGCCACCTAGGTATGTGCTCTGAACGGGAATCAAACCCCCAGCCTTGATGTACGGGATGATGCTCCACCCAACTGAGCCAGACGGGCAAGCGATTAGTCCATCTCTATGAACAGACACACCATTTCACAGGTGCGTGGTGCAGAGAACCCAGACCACTACCTTGGAAAAGACATAAATCAGTACACCAAAGGGATCCCTGATGCCAATTTCTTACTTAATGAATTTGTTTTTACCTACTACAGTAATTGAAATTAAGTCTTCAAATTTAAATTTACATATGTAAAAACAGGAATGCGCTGTCCTTAATCTTAAACCCCAAAAATGGGGAAGAGGCCAGCATCCCAGGGTAGTGGGCCTATTTGGTAAAGAGGGATTTATTTTCCCTTGTTTTTCTTTTGGTTTTGTATGCTACCGGTTTGCCCCACCTTCTTTCTCCTTTCCCCTTTCGTTTTTTCTTCTCTCTTTTCACTTTCAAGTAATAGTCAAGTAATTAAGATCAGCGTGTTTGAATGGAACAGGTAGTCCGTATGCAGGGTGATAGAATTATTCTAGGTTTCCACCTGATCACCCCCTTCGAAAATATTTCTCTTCCAGTCTTTCCTGAAATACGGAATTAAGCTATTTCCAGTACTCGGCTGTAAGTATTGTTAATTAAGCCTTCTTTTGAAATGTCTTTCTCATTTTAGCACAATTTTTTTAAACCCCCTTCCACACAACAGAGAAGAGGTTCTGAATCTGTCAGCTCGAGAATTTCACCTATGATCAGTCTTGCTAGCAGAAACCTGATTTTTTGTTTATGTACATGAAGACTTGGTTACAACTTTAACTGGATTTTCTAATGTTGTCTAAGCTTTCCAATGACTTAATAAAATCTATCCGTTCACCTTTTTGAAATTTAGGGCTCCGTGCCTCCATGGGCATCGGGCTTAATTTTGCTTCTTAAACAGACTCCTAGGAGGAGCAGTTTCCACGGAGTTCAGAGGACCAGTTTCCAAGGAACTTGCAACAGTTGGTGTCTGGCGATAGGCAGGTTGGAAGTGATAAATGGGACTGGTTTAAAAAACAAAAAGCCTCGGTAAGGAAAAGGAAGGGGCAGCCGTGGCCTTGGTGGACTGGGCGGCCGCGGGAGCGCGAAGTCGGATGGGCTGAGCTCCGGACGGGGGAAGGCACCTTCCTGGACGGCTAGAGGAGGCGGCAGGCATGGCCAAGGGATGGGGTGAACGCAGTCTGGCCGGCTGCCCAGCGTTGTGAGCAGGGAGAGTGTGCACCCAGGTTGCCCCCTGGGCCACGACGGGGCCAACGAGAGGTGACACCAACCCTGTCCCGCGTCGCCCCTGGCGGGAGGTGCGACGCCCAGGCCGCGGGTGCGTGCGCGGCCCCGGGGCGACGCGTCTGGGCGTGCGCGGGGCCGCGACGGAGGTAGGGCCGGGAGGGCGGCAGAAGATGGCGAGGGTATGTAGGCGGCAGCAGTGCTCCGCTGAGAGACGCGGCTTTCGGCAGGAACTGGACTCGTGGCGCCACAAGCTCATTCACTGTGTAGGTGAGATCCTCTCCCAGCCACCTCAGGCCTGCAGGCCGCCCCGCCGACAGCCGCCCTGGACGTGGGGAGGGAGCCGGGGCAGAGGCAATTGCTGCTTCGGCCCGCCCGCCCTCTTTGGCTCCGGAGTTCCCCCCTCCCCCACCCCCTGGAGTGCTGGCGCTCGCGACCTCCAGGCGGGCTCTCCGGGGCACGGGCCTGAGAGCGCGCACCGGCCCCTCCCCTCCACGCACCCTTCCCGGGGCGGGCTCTCGGGCGGGAGAGCCTGTCTCCCCAACCTTTTCGCCTCCTCTCCTTCTCCGGCTGCTGGGCGCCGCCACCCGCTTATTGTGGAGACTCGCCTGGCAGTGCTGCCACTTGACCGGTGGGCGCTGCCACGGTCCCGCAGAGCCCTGCGCGGGGCTGGGTGTGTTGGGCAGTCGCTGGGTCCCATCCTCCGCTCTTCTGGGCGCCTTCCCCATTCCGCGCGGCCCCTCCCCCACGCGCGGCAGTGGCGCGCGTCCCAGGTCCCACGTGCACGCGCGGCGGGCTGGCGGGCGCTCGGGCGCGTGCGAGGCGTGAGGTGGAGATGGGGGCGGAGGGAGCCGGAGCTGTCACAGGCCCGGGGTCCGCCTGACCGAGCCAAGTGGGGTGTCATGGCCGCGGGGGGCAGCGGCTGCACTTCCTCAGCGGCCTACGGTGGTGGTGGCGGCGGCGGCGGGGGAGTTAATCCTCGACGCTCGGGTCGGTGTGTGTATTTGTGTTTGGTGTGTGCTCGGCGGGAGGGAGGGGGGTGGGACCGGGTCGACCGAGACTAGACCGAGACTAGTCGCTCTTGTCGCCTCCCGGGGGATTTGCCGGAGCCGCCGCCTCGCCCAGAGCCTCGTTCTCACCTCGCCTCCCAGACCTTGGGCTGCCCAGGGTTGGCTTTTTCCCCACGGGCAGGAGGGAGTGTGGACTGGGGCGCCCCGGGAGGGGCCGGGCGGCCGAGCTGCGCCTCTCATACTGTGTGTTTTGTCTGTTCTCTCCCAAGGTCCCGTTTCCCTCTGTGCGGCGGCCGGCGGGACCATAAGGGCTTAACTCATATATTTAACCCCCCTCCAAAAAGTAAGTGGCCCGTGTGGTGTCTCCGCTCCGCCCGCCGCTCCCTAGCCCCAGTGCATCCTTGTGTCTGACTCTCCTGTCCTTCAGTATTGTTATTTCCCCGTCTTTGCTTCGGTGCTGCTCATGTGTGGGGAAATGCTCTCTCGTCGTCCTTCGTCCCCCACGCCCAGTCCTCGGGGACGCCCAGAATTCCATCCCCGGCCCCACCCGTGGGGAGTACTCTTAGGAACCAGGTCTTCCCCGACAGAATCCAGGAGATTCTATCCGTTCGCTTGGGCCCCTCATCCCCTCCTTCCCGACAGGGTTTCGTTGGAGGAATTATGCAAATCCTGCTTTCTGGTGTCCATTCAGCGGCAATTTCATGCGGTGAGAAGTTCTCTTTGTTGTGCGAGGGGGAGAACAGACACTGATTTAATAGACATATCTGTTGGGGGGAAGGGTGAGGGGGTGTTGGAGAGGCTCAGTTTGGAAGAATTACAGCACTTGGTTCGCTCAGTGTCTTTGTGTTTGAGCTTTCTGGCTTGACAGGAGGGTATGCCCTTTACAATGTCCCACAAGAGATGTTTTCTATAATGGGTTATAAAGCAAAACTGAAACTTTAAACAAGTCAAAAATAGGGTAACCTTTACTTAGAGAATATAAGCACTTCCATCTCTGCAGTTCCATTATGAAAACGCATGTGGATTTTGTTGAAGATTTGGACTGTTTAACATGAAAATTAATATATAAGCAACAATACTCTGAGGTATCTGATATCACTTTGGTTGTCCAAAGGTTAAAAGTACATTTCAAAACATATGCTTGTGTAAATACTAAAGGCATGAATCAGATTTTTGTTATAATTTGTCTGGTGGGTATATTTTAAAATTTTCCTCCTGCCAATCCAAGCCCAGCTCTGCCCCAGGAATCAGCCTTTGGTTTATCAGTTATCATTTACTCTGCTCTGTCTCCACTTGTTTTATTCTTTCAAACCTATCATATACACTTGCTCTGAAATGTTACATCTGCCTAAGCACTTTCAAATTATGTATTATTTGTAGCCATCATATAAGAGAGTTGTAAAAGGCATTTAGAAGGTTTTGAGAAGGAATGAAATTAATGAGTTTTCAGAATTGTAAGCTAATACAAAATTCTTAAATTATTTTGAGGAATTTTTAGTTTTTGTATTTGCTTCACTTTTTAGCGATTGGGTTCTTTTAGTAGGACTTTCTTGTTTTTAAATGATTTTGAAATTAATGACCATAGTCCTATACATTTCTTAAGTTACTGTTGCTTTTACTTTTGATGGTTTTAATGAGTTGTTTATCTTATTTTAATTCTGTTTGCTTTGAATCCTAGCCTTCTGCCTCAGGCCCCTTTTTATCAGTAATTGCTAGTGTTAGTGGTTAGTTTACTGCTGCTTGACAAGGGTTTTTTAAAAATGACTAATAAATCCTGTAAATATCTGAATTCAATATCAAATTTTAGATTATTTTTGAAGGAAGATATTAATCTGGTGATTAGTTTTTTTTAAAGCATACTTTTAACTTCAAATTTCCTTTTTCAAGGTGGTAAAGTTCAGGAGATGATTAAGAGTCCGGAGTGCAGAGCAGTATTTTAATCTGAACAGTGTTATATGGTTGATAGTCTACCAACTAAGATCATTTGGGTCTCATATATTCTCTTTACTATACAGGGTGTGGCAAAAGTAGGTTTACAGTTGTATGTGAAAGCATTTGTTCTTATTTATTATATTATTTTCATATGAAAGCATTTATTCTTATATTATTGTTTATTATTATTTTCCATATGAACAACTGTAAACCTATTTTTTCCCCACCCTGTATGTAATTTAAGAGGAAAGTTACGAGAAAATCAACTGTATTGGTAACTTTCTGTGTTTAAAAGGGCTGGCCACGATCCTTACAGTCCAAAAGACAACTATGCATAGTGTTTGTCACTAACAGATGATGCAATAATTTCTCTTTTTTTTTTAATGGGATTTGTTTTGAACAGTTAATCTTCTGTTTGATTCTGTTGACTGATTATGTTAACATTTTGAGGTCATTTATTTTCTATATTTATCTTACAGCAGTTACAGGATTAAAAATGAATTCTCATTTCCGAAATTTAATTCTCCCTTCCATTTTTGTTTAAGGGGGAGGAGGACAGGTTCAGACTGTGGAGGTAGAGGTGTTGGTGTTTCCATTACTAGGTTTTATTTGAATTATAGTTAGGAGCAGGTTCAGACAGTGATTACAGTCAAGATGAATATTTGGTCTCCAGGTGATTATTGAGGCATCCCCTGGAACAAGGATGATCAGTTCAGATTGACGCTCTCTGTGCTGCCCGGTGTGATATAACCTATTGCTTGGTTGCTCCTCATTCTTGCTATATTCTCAAGAAGCTCTTCTCAATTAGGGAAAGGTGATTTCAGCTTAGCTCTAGCTTAGCTGAAGGATAGCAGGATGAATCTCCTTGACTTAGACAGAGTTGTTATTTCAAATTGGCCTAATTCCCTCCAATGTGCTTGTAGCTGGAGCAGTTCTAAGAAGCATCTGAATAATGTCAGCCCCTCATTCCCCTTTTTAGTCTTATGGGACTACACAGGATGACCTGAATTTTTTTTACAAAGTGAGAATTAAGTGTTCAGTGTCCATGGGGATTTGCCATTTCTGAGTACTTGCCTAATCACTTAGTTGGGCAAGTGATTGTTTAGTAGTGTTATTTTTAGGAAGGAAAGGCAGTTAGGTAAGTACTTCAGTTAAGTATTTTTTAAGCATCTGCTTTTTACCAGGTTCTGTGGGCAAGAAGAGATATTGGGAAAGTTGTCCTAACCTTCAGGAACTTTTTAGTCCCTAGAGAAAATACAATGTATTCAATTGTAGTACAGGGCAAAATGTGACTTACCATGGTGCAGGAAAATGCTGGGGGTTTTTAGAAATGAAGGAAATGTCTTCTGATAATGAAGGATGGCTTCAAGAAGAATGTGGCACATTTTTGCTTCATTTTGATGAATGTGGAAAAGGTATTCCTGTCATGAAAAACAAATAAGCAGAAATGGAAACGGACAAGAATGTCTATTTAAACTACAGTCCATGATTCATGTAGGGGACATAGATAGATATTAGCTGTAGGATTGTAGGATAGGCTGTAGGATTTTCTAGTGCAGGTTAAAAAATGGAGTGTCTTTGGTTAGGCAGCTTGCAGAGCTCAGAGAAGGAATCTTGCTCCTTAGCTCAGAGAAGGAATGTTTCCTTTATTTAAGGATTCTGTTGTGGAACCCAATAGCAGTGACGTGGGTTGTTTTTTAAAAACACTTTTACAGGAACAATATTGTCATCCACAAGAGTGTCTCTTCTAAGTAAGCTCATTTGGAGGTTGTACATTATTTCAGTGTACAAAACCTATTTTTGGGATTTCCTAAAATCAGTTACATATTCTTTGAATATCCTTAGTATTGACAAATTTCCATCCTTAGAAGTTGGATTTGGTATTTAGAAACAGCTGAAAAATATTTTCTGTGGTAAATAAAGGTATATATAAAATAACGAGATTGGTTTTCTTTCCTGGTTTGCCAACTAGCCCTAAAACTGCAGTAAACGGGGCTTGATTTATTTTCATGTGTCTCTGAACTTCTCTGTTGACTCTTATTTATGTCTGCTTATCTGCTTTATGGAGTCTGGATATTGGGTAGATAATGAATGTTATTTTTTTGTAGTTTCAAGTTAAAAACTTATGAACACTGCTTTCCCAATTATCTTGTACTCTTATTTGCAAATATTTTTAAACTACTCCTACACTTGCCCATTGTCTTTAGGATAATTCAGTTGTGAACTGTTAGCTCATTTATTATCTGTTTTATGTGGGAAATATCCAAGTACAGTGATCCATACCCTGAATATTTTTTTTAAATTACAATATAATTTACAAACCATAAATTTCACCCTTTTAAAGTATACAGTGCAATGGTTTTAAATTTATTCACAAGGTTGTGCAAACCTCACTCTCTAATTCCAGAACACTTTCATTACCCCCCAAAACAACCCATACCCATTAATAGTCATTTCCCATTCCTCTTATGACCCGGCCCTTGGCAATCCCTAATCTTTCTGTTCCTATGGATTTGCCTATTTTGGACATTTCATATAAATATCATCATGCAGTATGTGACCTTTTGTGTCTGGTTTCTTAGCTTGTTTTGTGGACATTGGTTTTCACTTCTCTTGGGTATGTGCCTGGGAGTGCAGTTGCTGGGTTATATAATAACTGTGTTTTAACTTTTTGAGGAACTGCCAAACTTTTCCAAAGTGGCTGCAGTAATTTATATTCTGATCAGCAATGTGATTCAGTTTCTTCACATTCTTACTAATGCTTGTTAATTGTCTGTCTGTTTGATTATAGCTATCCAAGTAGATAGGTACAATATCTCATTATGATTTTGATTTGCATGTCATGACAGGTGACATCGATCATCTTGTCATATGCTTGTTGACCATTTGTATATCTTTTATTTTTTTTATTTTTACCATTTTGTATATCTTGAGAGAAATGTCTGTTCAGATCCCTAGCCTGTTTTTTAATTGATTTAGTTGTCTTTTTATTGTTGAGTTTAAGGGTTTTTTCTTTTTTTCTTTTTTAGTTTAGTTTTGATATTAGACCCACATCAGCACATATATGATTTGCATATGTTTTTTTCTCATCATGCCCTCAATTTGAGAATAATTACAGATCAGAAGATAAACTGCAGTATACAGTCAGACTTCACTTAAGTTGATAAGTTTTTCAACTTTAAGTGAAAAGATGTATAATGACACCAGTATTACCATAGGCTAATTGATATAAACAAGAATTAAGTTCCTGTGGCATCTCATCAACATCCTAATGAAATGATGTTGAATGAAACATTTTTCAGGGACCTGCTGTATCTTGTGAGGTGAATAATAGATATAGTAGTGAAGTGATTGGAATGAACTAGAATTACTCAGGAAAGGCTTTCTTAAACATCCTTTTCTGTTAATAAAACCGCTAGTTATTTGATGGAGTTTATAACAACTTTGCCAAATCTTCTAAATTCCTGCTTTTCTGTAGCGAGGGTTCATAGATCAAGTTCATAGTGTGGTAAACCACATTATTCCAATCTGTTCTATGACTGAATTTTGGAAAGGAAATAAAGGTTTGGGTAGAGAAGGATACCTTTATGCTATAAAGATGTTTTGTCTGAATCTATTCTCTTTTTAAGTTTGAATAGGAGAGAACTGTATACAATAGCAGTATTTTTAAAATTTAAGGTTACATTTTTGTTTGCAGTTAATAAAACCCAAGTACCTGACAGATTATATGTATGGCAAATTATTATATGATTTTATTATATGATTTTAGTGCTAAACTAAATATACTGCTTTCAAAAGACTTGAATTTTGTTTTCAATGAGTACATGCATATAATGAAGTTTTAATTTATTTTTCTTGTATTTTTATGCTATTAAAGTTGTCCCCACTTTACCCCCTTTGCCCTCTTCCACCCTGCCCCTCCCTCAGACAATCCCCATACCTTTGTCCATGGGTCATGCATGTATGTATTTTTGGTAGAAGACTTGAATTTTGTCATAAGTCTTAGTTTCTCTGGTTTTTTAGTTGGTTAGATTTGGTCTGTCACATAGTGTCAGGTGTAATGATGTCTTAAGGATGAAATTGAGAATCTTCGAGGTAGGTGGCAAATTAGTCTAAGAGGTCTTTACTTAATGGATTGTCTCTGAGGGGCAAGTTAGGAAAGTTGTACAGTGATGGTTGACACTTAATGATTTTTGTGTTGTTTTAATTCCTTTGGTCTACATGTTTATGTATGTTATTAAAGAGAATTATGTATTCTTTTGGTATATCACTTAATCAGTTTTCTGAATTCATTATTATGAAGTCCAAGAGAGTTACATGTTTGAAGCCAGTTTTTGTTGAGTGCCCTTATTATAATGAAATTTTTATAATCTGTTTTGTATAGTATGTATTTTTGTTTCAAAGGGACTAGCTAAAAGAAAAAAGTGATGTAACCATGATTTAAACTTACATTTCAAATTTTGATGTTGAGAAACTAGAAATTAATATGTTTGAGGTATTTCATATTAAAGAGAAAAAAGAAATTCTCAGTTGTATATCTTACAATTGTATTAAAAACTGTTGTAACTGTACTTCACCACTTAAAGGAGTATTTCTTATAACTTCTAAAACATTAAAAGTTTGTCCATCACAGTTATTTTCCAAGTTTGAAGGGGATCATTTAGAAACAAAATTGTTTCAGGGAATTTTTGGTACATGTAACTGGAGAATAAATAAACTCTAAAACTTGAAATATAGAAAGCAGGAGGTATCAGAAAAATGTATTAATTGTATCACCATTTTAAAGATTATTTATTATTTTTAGAGAGAGGGTAAGGGAGGGAGAAAGAGAGGGAAAGAAACATCAATGTGTGAGAGATAGATCAATCTGTTGCTTCTTGCACACCCCCAACTGGGGACCCAGCCTGGCCTGTAACCCATGCGTGTGCCCTGACTGGGAATTGAACTGGCAACCCTCTGGTTCATAGGCCAACACTCAATCCACTGAGCTGCACCAGCTAGGACGTGTCACCATTTTATAACTGCATAGCACATTTTACAAGTTTTTAGAAAACTTTCACATACATTACTTAGGTTCGTTTGAATTTCTTCTCTAGCAAAGTATTCAACATCACCTTTGGATTTTGTCAGACCATTACATTTTGCCAGGAGAAAGAAATCATCTGACAATCTTAGAAGGCCTCACAATTTAATTTGTGCACTTTCTGGTAAATAATTTACAGAAAAGGTAATACATAGCATTTCTGGCCAGGTAGCTCAGTTGGTTAAAGTGTGGTCCTGATATGCCAGGGTTCCAGGTTCAGTCCCTGGTCAGGACAGATACAAGAATCAACCAAAGAATGCATAAATAAGTGGAACAACAAATCGATATTTCTTTCTCTCCCTCTCTCTTTCCCGTGTCCCTTCCCCCCTCTCTAAAAGTCAATCAGTAAATAAAAATTTTAAAAATCAGCCAGTTGGGAAACATTGAGTAATAATTATCTCTTGTTAAAGCAGAATTTTACTTAGCATAAATGCTTTCCTCTTATCCACAGAAATAATTGTGTGATATTTTAATGTTTGAAACATTTACTTAACTTCTGGGGTAAAAGTAGAACACAACTGAACTCTTCCAGAAGCAAACTTAACTTGCTCCAATTGCTGTATGAAATTTACATAGTATTAATAGTTGAAGATTATTTACATCGAGACTGACTTTTTGGTTTAGAAGATGTGAACATCAATATTTTTTCCCATGGGAATTATTGGAAAAACTTATATGAAGAGCATTTTCATTCTCATTTGTAGTACTCAATAGTCTGTGACTGTTACACAGTCTCACAATTAACTTATTTTTCACGAAGTCTGAATCAGTTTATTTTATCATGGTAATTATTAATAAATGATTATTGTGTACATTTCTCTTATTAGTTGACTTTTTAGAGGTTTTCAGAGGGTGAAGATATGTTCTCCATCTCCTAAGTTCACAAGATAAAGAGGAAGAAAAACATTTAGAAAGGATCTCCAGGGTATACCTTGCTTGGTAAAAGAAAATTCCACATGTGACAATATGAATTTACCACAAAGAAATATATTCCATTTTACAACAGAATTCACATCTGATTTAATATAAATACATGCTGTACTAATACATTTAGAATTATTGGTTTATACAAACTAAAAAATAAGTGTTGCCCTGACTGGTGTGGCTCAGTTGGTTGGGTGTCATCCTGCAATGCAAGAGGTTGCTGGTTCAATTCCTGGCCAGGGCCCATGCCTGGAATGTGGGTTCAGTCCCCAGTCTGGGCATGGGGCGTATGTGAGAGGCAACCAATAGATGTCTCTCTCGGATTGATGTTTCTCTTCCTCTCTTTCTCCCTCCTTTCTTGTCTCTCTAAAAATAAATAAATAAAAAATCTTTAAAAAATAAGTGTAGAATATGTAGAGGAAGGAATTGTTGAATTTGTTAAGACATGCTTATATTCTGTTTGATGCTCTCTTGTTTTTCACTTTTTATTTTTAACTGTCCCCAATTCATGGGTATTTGTCAGCTTTTATCTGAATACTTCCCTTCCTCCCAATCAATGTAGGTATGTTTAGTATGTTATTTGTAGGTATTTTTCTCTATACCTACCCATTGGATAGTCTCATGTTCTCATTTACTTTTCATCTTTCAGATTCATGATCTATCAGAGGTAAAAGTGATGCTAGAACTTGTTTTCTTGTCCAACCATACTAATTAAAAGGAAAGAAGTTTTTAAAAATCTTTCATTTAGGAAAGCTTCAAACATACACAGAAATACAATAGTATAGTGTATGCCCAGCTCTGTCAACTAACGACCATTGTTTCGTTCCCACTGGATTATTTTGAAGCAAATCTCAGACATAATATTTAGTATTGAATTTTTTAACGATCTTTTGTATAGTACTTTCTTTTTAAAGGTTTTATTTATTTTTAGAGAAAGGAAGGGAAGGACAGAGGGAGAGAAACATCAGTGTGTGGGTTGCCTCTTGTGTACCCCATACTGGGGACCTGGCTGCAACCCAGGCAAGTGTCCTGACTGAGAATAGAACTGGAGACCCTTTGGTTTGCAGGCTGGTGCTCAGTCTACTGAACCATGCCAGCCAAAGCTGTCCTCCTCCTACCTTCATCAAGTGGTTCATAAATTTAAAGAAATGAGATATCTAAATATGACATGTTTTTGTTTTGTTTTACTAATGCTTATTAAAAGCTACCACATATTCAGCATTTACTGTGTGCCAGAAAAGAGCCCTCTGATGTTAATATCTGTTTTACAGCGGGAGAAACAGATTTGGAAAGCTTCATTAATGTCACTCAGCTAAACAGTGGTACACCCAGAATTGAAATTCTAAATAAAGCCTGTGCTCTTTAATCTTAAACATTAAAGCAGCACTCTTCTTTTACACTTTACTGTTTGGTTTTACCAAGCTGTCCCCTCCTCCTTTGTTTCCAACTACTGATTGCATACTTGATTTATGTTACATTAAAGAATTCTGGTTTCTCTACCTATAATCTTAACATTAATGGTAGCATAATTACCCTTTAAATTCCCTTGCCCAGAATGCCTTGCCCCCATCTCTTCATTGTTGTCCTGTTTTGTCTTTCCTTTTTCTTTCTGATTTTTTAAGTTTTGTTTGTGGTATTCAGAGCTAAATGGGTTTCTGAGCTGAATGTTTCCACTGGCTTAGTTTTCCTTCATATGTTGCTAGACTGGCCTTTCTTCACCAGTGGCTGAGATTTGAGCATAGGTTTACAGGAGGAAACACAGCTAAGAATATCCAAGTGATTCACCTTAAGCTTGGCAAGCCTTCCATGCAGACCAGCCTAGTTCACAGGGGACTTTGAAGTTGGTAACAAAAGCTTTATAGTAACAGTGTGTGGGTGCCTGGTCTTTTCTTCTATTCATATTCTTCCCAGAGACGTCCAGTAAGGGTGAAGAGGCAACCAGCATAAAGCAGATTAAGATCAGGATTCAGGATTCCTGGATTTTAGCCAAGTGCCTTCTCAATTCTAACCTTCTTGCTGTGACTTAGATTTGATGCAGCTGGCAATAAATATTTTAAAATACGTGATGGAAAAGGAAGTTGCTGAGTAGTGTATAATTGCTGAAACGGGAAGAGCAATTTGGCAAATTTTGAAAATGATACACTGTTTTTGTAATTTCAAACATCACTGATCTTAGACAAAGTGCTTTGTTAGTAGATACAGAAAGGTGTTGTAACACAGGTAATAAGGAGAAATTCCCATCAAAATAAAATGAGGAACTCCTTACTTAAGAATAAAAAGAGAAACTTAAGTGTTTGTGACTGTGTCCCTGTATTGAAATGTGGCTTTTTAATTGAATGATTAATGATATAAATACTTATCATTATGTTAGGTTATGTGAATTTTCATTGAGCTACTAAGGAAGCTGATAAAGTTTAACTTCTGTAAGTGGGCATTGATTAGCTTATCTGATCACAACAAAATGAAGCTTTAATTATGAAAGGACATTAAGAAGTCTATAAATCTTTGGGAATAGTTCTTGAAAACTTTTAATCTGGTAATTTTTTATGAGTGTTTAATATAACTAACACATCTTTAAGAAATGGTTTAGTTAATATATCATCTGTTCAGTAGTCAGTGTACTAGAATTTTACTTATTGTTTACCTATTGGAAACCTCATAATTATCTTTAGCAATAATATTTTTATGATACTATGTTAGATTTTGTATCTAGATCTAGTTTCTGTACTGGAAAGAGAATAAGTCAAGATAGAAATAATGAAATAGTCCTGGCTGGTGTGGCTCAGTGGATTGAGTGCTGACCTGTGAAATAACAGATCACCGGTTCTATTCCCAGTCAGGGCACATGCCTGCGTTGCAGGCCAGATCCACAATTGGGGGTGTGGGAAAGGCAGCCTGATCAGTGTATCTCTTACACATAGATATTTCTTTCTCTTTCTCTTTCCCTTCCCCCTCTCTAAAAATAAATAAAACCATTAAAAAATAATACAGATTAATTTCTAACAGTTATTTGAGAGTATTGGGATTTTGGTGTATTGCCTTTTTTAAAAAAGTGTATTTTTAATATATTTTTTCCATTACCATTTAGTCCCCTTAAACACCCCTCCCCCATGTATTAACTTTTTAAAAGGAAAATGGGTATAATAAAAGTGATAAAGCTATTTTCCGTGTGGGACCTGTACAACCAAGTTTTATTTGTGTATATATATACTATATATATATATTTCCCCTGTGGCATGTTTATTAAAAAGATTTTTTCATGTTAAAATAAATATACATATACAGAGAACCAGAAGGTCACTTATATCTCCTGAAAATGGATTCAAGACTCATAGCTTATGGTTACCAATGTACAACCTTATCAAAAAAATAACATTTCCTTTGGCCCCTTTCTCCTTAGGCAAAGAACTTCCATTTAATTTTATATAACAAGTCCAAAATCACATATTTTATTGGGGAAAAACAAGGGCAAAGATGGAGAAGTTAAAGTAGAATGTTCCACATTAGTGAGAAGATTTTAGGTAGATACTACCAGGAGCTGCAAATTTTTGTGGGACTTAAGTAGACCACATAGGTGACAGTCCAACCTAAGTGAGTTTTTTTGGTCACAGCTGTTAAACTATTAAGAAAATTGAATTATTCCTAGATTTTGATCTTTTAAAAGCAAGAGAATATAAATTAATGGGGAAGAGTGTTATAATATAGTTATATTGATAGTAAATAAATTTACCATTGTAGATAAGGACAAGGGACCAGAGATGTTGATCACTTAGACAGTTTTTTGCCTTTTGTTTCTTTTCCTGAAGACTTACACTTTATTTTGGAAAAAATGGGAAGTTTGTTCTTGTTAAATGATTGATAAATGTTTATATATTATCTCTCAGACAGTAAGTGGTAGAAATTATTTCTTAAAACCATATAAAGATGTTTGGGTAAAAATATTTTTAGTAATTACTGTACCTAAATCACCCAGTCCATATTTTGTCAGATATTCTTTATCAAGTAATCCAGATGAAATCAATTATTTTGGGGAGTGTGAATATATTAATAATACCCAGTTACAAGTAGAAAAGAAAGTAAAAACAAAGACCATATTAAGAAACGGGAAGGATCTATTGTCAAATTATGCTGCTGCTAATGTCTCATTCCTGTGACTTAAGAACAGAAGTACAAACAGTGGTAGTAATGATATTGTTGCTATTATATTTCAGTGTATTGTGAAATAAAACTTGATGCTGAAAGGATGCTTGCTGTCAGATGGCAGAATATACAGGATCTTCAGATGTTTGGTCCACTAATACAGTCTAGGATTTTGCCAAGAATGTTCTTTCAGGAATGAGTAACTTGCTTTTAATGCGTGATACAGCTTTTCATTCATCATTCTTCCCTACTCTGTATATTTCATCTCTTATTTTTTTATGCACATAAAAAATATATGTTTGGAAATACATCAAATTAAGAAATAAGCTGAATTAATTTTAAAAATAAATGTACATACGTATTTTAGTCTGGGGAAACAGATGCCTTTAGAAGCTCATAGAGATAAGAATGACTAAGTCCATAAAACAACTTTGTTTTTGTATCATGAAAGCAGTTTTGTCTCTTCTGGCTTTTGTCTATTTGTGAGTTTTAAGACAACTCGAGATGCAGTCTTTTTTGAAGTTAAGCATTGGTTCTTCTATTTGCATTTGCTTTTTCTTTTTAACACCAAGTTACATGAAGAACGTCTGATGAACTTCTAGAGAAAATACATAATGTACAAAAATAATTTTAGACCTGAATTTGCATGCTTTTCAAATATTAACCTGACTAGTGAACCCTTTAAAGATTGTTTTTGTTTTTGTTTTTTAGTTATACTCACGGCTGTGATTTACTACAGTGAAAGGGTACAAAGCAAAATAAGCAGAGGAAGAAGGCACACTGGTAAAGTCCAAAGGAAACCAACCAAGCACAAGCTTCCAAGAGTACTCTCCCAGTAGAGTCACCAAGTCACACTGAATTTCTTCCCAGAAATGTTGTGACAAGACATGCAAAATATTCTCTACCAGGGAAACTCATTAGAGACCCAGTTTCCAAGATTTATCTTTGGGGAAAGATTGTGTCTTGATAGGATGGAAGAGGTTGCTGAAGGTACTCTGCATTCAGAAGTTTAATTCCTCTTCATCAGTACTCCAACAGTTTAACCACATTCTGAGGCCCATTTTGGAAACATTTGCATATAACAACAATAGAACATGCTTTTGATTTAGGCAGACCTGGGTACAAATTTTATCTTAACATTGTACAAGCTGTGGAGTTTATGTAGAGCTAATTTTAGTTTATTCTTGCATAATAGTGTTAATAGTGAATATTGTGTAGGTGAGTTGTAAGAATTGACTAAGAGGCAAAGATCTTTATCTTTGATTAATAAATAATATAATAGATCACATAAAAAATGTTGAAGCTGATTCATAAAATTTGTTCTTTGTATATACTCCTAAAATACATTTTCTCAGTATTTTTGTAATATAGAACAAGATTGTTTTCTCTGGAATTTAAATTGTACTGTGTTTGGTCTATTTAAAACATATTTACAAGTTCTCTGTATAATGGTTTAGGTGATGACAACTTACATATCATTAACATTGTATTAGGACCTTCTATAGGATAGAGTGGCAAAAAATGCTCGTTTTTTTGTTTGTTTTTGTTTTGTTTTGTTTTTTTAAGAGGGAAGAGAGGGAGAAAGAAAGGGAAAGAAATGTCGATGTGAGAGAGACTATCAATCGGTTGCCTCTCATACGTGCCCCAACTGGGGACTGAACCCTCAACTCAGGCATGTGCCCTGTGGGACGATGCCCAACCAACTGAGCCACGTGGGTCAGGAGTTTGCTTGATTGTTTGTTTGTTTGTTTTGCCAACCAAGAAATACTACATGCTTTTTTCCTTATGTAAAAAGTGTTAGGGTTTTTTCTTAGGTAGAGAAAACACTTCTGTCTTAGGCATAGAGTAGAATGGGAAAACTCGCGGGGCAGGAGTACTAGGTTCTGGTATAACTGTGACTATGGCTCTATGGTTTGAGCAAGTACATTACTTAATTTCTCTGCATTTGGGTTTTCTTATCTGTAAAATAAGGTCTTAGAGAGCCTTCTAATTATAATTTGAGAAATTTTCACTGTTGAAATGTTCTATTTAATTTTTTGAGGAACTGTCACCCTGTCTTCCATAGTGGCTGTACTAATTGACATTCCCACCAACACTGCACTGGGTTCCCTTTTCTCCACATCCTTGCCAACAATGTCTTGTCTTTTTTTTTTTTTAAATCATATTTTGTTTTAAGAATTTTATTTAATTTTAGAGAGAGGGGAAGGAAGGGAGAGAGGGAGAGAAACATCAATGTGTGGTTGCCTCTCACATGGCCCCCACTGGGACCTGGCCTGCAACCCAGGCATGTGCCCTGACTGGGAATCGAACTAGCAACCCTTTGGTTCACAGCCCGTGCTCAATCCACTGAGTACACCAGCCAGGGCTATGTCTTGTCTTTTTGATAATAACCATCATAACAGGTATGAGGTGATACCTCATTGTTTTGATTTGCGTTTCCCTGATGACTAATGATGTAGAGCATGTTTTCATGTACCTGTTGGCAATATGTATGTCTTTTTTTTGGGGGGGGGGAGTCGATTCAGATATTCTGCCCATTTTTAAAATCAGATTGTTTGCTTTTTGCTATTGAGTTGTGACTTCTTTATATATTATATTTTGGGTGTTAACGTCTTATCAGATACATGATTTGGAAGTATTTTCTCCTGTTAGTACATTGCCTTTTCATTTTGTTGATTGCTTCCTTTGCTGTGCAGAAGCTTTTTATGTAGTTCCATTTATTTTTTGCTTTTGTTGCCTTTGCTTTTGGTGTTAAATTAAAAAAATCACGGCTAAGACCCTTATCAGAGGACTTACCATCTGTTTTCTTCTAGGAGTTTTATAATTTCAGGTGTTATGTTTTAAGTTTTAATTTATTTTGAGATAATTTTTGTGTATGGTTTAAGACAGTGGTTCATTTTCATTCTTTTGCATGTGGCTGTCCAATTTTCCTAACATCATTTATTGAAGACATTGTCCTTTCCAGATTGTATATTCTTGGCTTCCTTATCACAAATTAATTAGCCATATATGTGTAAGTTTATTTATTTTTTATTTATTGTTTTAGAAAGAAAGGGAAAGAGAGAGAGAAAGACAAAGATTGATATGTTTTTCTACTTATTTGTGCATTCATTGGTTGATTCTTGTATGTGCTCTGGCTGGGAATTGAACCTGCAACCTTGGTATATTGGGAGGATGCTCTAATCATCTGAGCTACCTAGCCAGTGCCCCCTTAAGTTTATTTCTGTTCTTTCTGTTCCATTGACCTACGTATCTGTTTTCATGCCAATACCATGCTGTTTTAATTACGAAAGCTTTGTAGTCTGGTTTGAAATCAGGAAATATAATGACTCCAGTTTTGTTGTTCTTTCACAAGATTGCTTTAGTTATTCAGGGTCTTTTATCATTCTATAAAATATTGGGGATTGTTTGTGAAAAATGCTTATTGGAATTTTGATAGAGATTGCATTTAATTCTTATATTGCTTTGGGTAGTTATAGACATTTTAACAATATCAGTTCTCCCAATCTATGAGCACAGAATATCTTTCTGTTTATTTGTGTCTTTAATTCTTTTTTCATTGATGTCTCACAGTCTTTCAATATACAGGTCTTTCACCTCTTTGGTTAATTTCAGGGTATTCTTTTTTTTCTTTAATCCTCACTTGAGGACATTTTTTTTCTTATAGAGAGAGAGGAAGGGAAGCAGAGAGAGGGAGGGAGGGAGGGAGGGGGGAAGGGAGGCAGAGGGACAAAGAGAGAGAGAGAGAAACAGACAGACAGAGACAGAGACAGAGAGCGAAACATTGACTGGTTGCCTTCTCATGTGAGCCCCAACCTGGGATTGAACCTGTGATCCTTCAATATATAGGATAACGCTAAAACCAACTGAACCCTATTGCCCAGGGCTTTTATTCTTTTTGATGTAGTTGTAAATGGGATTGTTTCTGAAGACTCAGAAATAGTTTGTTATTAGCATTTGGGAATGCAGCAGATTTTTATATATTGGTTTTGTATCCTGCAACTTTACTGAGTAAGTTTATTCTAACAATTTTTTGGTGGACTCTTTAGGGTTTCCCATGTAGTATGTTATCTGCAAACAGTGACAGTTCTACTTCTTTCCAATTTAGTCTGGGTAGGACTAACAATACAGTTGTGTGCTGCAAAATGATGATTCAGTCAATGAAGAACCAGCACATATGATGGTGGTCTTATGATATTAAAATAGAGCTGAAAAATTTCTGTTGCCTGGTGATGTTCTAGCTGTCATAATGTTGTAGTGAAATGCATTACTTACGTGCTTGTGGTAATGCTGGTGTAAACAAACTTACTTCACTGCCAGCTGTATAAAAGTACATCACATACAATTATGTATAGTACATAATACCTAACAAACAACTGTTACAGTTTATGTATTTACTATGCTGTACTTTCTATTGTTATTTTAGAGTGTACTCTTTCTGCTTATAAAAAGTTTGCTGTAAAACAGTATGCTGTGTTAAACTGGCAGCGTCCTCATACATTTTCATGCATCTTGTGTTTACCTCATTCTTGACTGCATCATTTTCTCTTGTGTTTGATTAATTGCCTGTTCTTCCGTATAGTAACATGTTATACAGGCTTTTGTCCAAGAAACAATAGCTATACCATATTGCCTGGATGGTAATAGGCTGTCCCATCTAGATTTGTGTAAGTGTACTCTGTGATATTTGCACAGTGATGAAATCACCTACTCGTTTTTCAGAACACATCCCTGTCATTAAGTGGTACATGACTCTGTACCATGTTAAATAAAAGTGGTGAGTCTTGTTCCTGGTCTTAAAGGAAAAGCTTTTCACTCTTCACCATTATATTAGCTGTGTGTTTGTCATATATGGCCTTTTTCATGATGAAATATATTCCTTTTTACCCACCTGAAAGAGTTTTTATCATAAATGGATGTTGAATATTGTCAAATGTTTTTTCTGCATGTGTTGAGATTGTTATCCTTTGTGTTGTTAATGTGGTATATATCATATTGACTGATTTGCTCATTTTGAACCATCTTTGCATCCCAGCAGTAAACCCCTCTTGTGATCATGATGTGTGATCCTTTTGTGTTTGTGTGTTTTAATCCTCACCAGAGAGGAAGGGTGAAAGAGACAGAGAGTGGGTTGGCCCTTGAACAACACAGGTTTGAACTGTGTAGGTCCACTTATACACAAAATTTTTAACATGTTTACCTTAGGATTTTATTTTTTTAAGGTTTTATTTATTTTTAGAGAGATGGGAAGGGAGGGAGAAAGAGAGGGAGAGAAACATCAGTGTGTGGTTGCTTTTCGTACAGCCCCGACTGGCGACCTGTCCCAGGCTTGTGCCCTGACTGGGAATCGAACCAGCAACCATTTGGTTTGCAGCCCATGCTCAATCCACTGAGCTACACCTGCCAGGGTTCCTTACGATTTTCTTAATTACATTTTCTTTTCTGTAGCTTAACTTAATTGTAAGAATACAATACATAACACATAGTACAAAGTAAGTGTTAATTGACTGTTACTAGCAAGGCTGTGGCCAACAGTAGCCTATCAATAGTTAAGTTTTGGGGGAATGAAAAGTTGTATGTCGATTTTCAACTTCATGGGTGGTCAGCTCCACAAACTCTGTGTTGTTATGGGTCATCTGTATTTTGTTGAGGGTTTTTGAATTTGTTCACAAGGGATATTGGCCTGTAATTTTCTTTTCTTGTGGCATCCTCATCTGGTTTCCACACCAGGGTAATGCTAGCCTTGTGAAATGAATTTGGAAGAATTCCTTTCTCTTGTATTTTTTGGAAGAGTTGGAGAACAATTAGTATTCTTTGAATGTTTGGTAGAATTTAACCAAAGGGAAGCCATTTGGTGGTGATCCTCAGCTCTTGGTTATTGGGAGATTTTTGATTATGGAGTCATTCTCCTTCCTAGTGATTGGTCTGTTCAGATTTTTTATCTTAATCATGATCCAGTCCTGGTAGGTTGTATGTTTCTAGGAATTTATCAATTTCCTTGAGGTTGTCCACTTTGTTGGCAGTCAGTGTTTGTGATTATATGTGTTTGAGTCCTCTCTTTTTTCCTAAGTGGACCTAGATAAAGGATTTCAGTTTTCTTTCTCTTTTCAAAGAACCAGCTCTTCATTTCGTTGATCTTTTTTATTGACATTTTAGTCTGTATTTCATTAATTTTTGCTCTATGTTGTATCCCCCCTTCTAATTCAGGACTTTGTTCTTTTTCTAGTTCCTTGAGGTGTATAGTTAGGTTGACAGTTTTCTTGTTATTGAGGTATAGGCATTTATCACTGAATTTTCTTTTTAGAACTGCTTTTGCTGTATCCCATAAGTTTTGGTATGTTCCATTTTCATTTGTCTCAGGGTATTTTTTAATTTCTCTTTTTATTCTTTAATTCATTAGTTCAGTAGCATGTTGTTTAATCTCCACATATTTGCATGTTTTCCAGTTTTTTATTTTTAAAATTAATTTTGATTATGCTATTACAGTTGTCCCAATTTCCCCTTTTTGTCCCCTCTAGTTTTCTTCTGTTTTCTTTTTTTGTGGGGGCAGGGGGGCAGATTTTATTTATTTTTTAGGGAGGGAGAGGAGGGAGAGAAACATCAATGTGTAGTTGCCTCTTGCCTACCTCCTGCTGGCCTGCAACCCAGGCATGTGCCCTAGACTGGGAATCGAACTGGCAACCCTTTGTTTCGTAGACCAGGCCTCAGCCATTAAGCCACACCAGCTAGGGCCCCTCTAGTTTTCTAGTAATTAATCTCTAGTTTCAAATCATTGTGGTCAGAAAAGATGCTTGATACTATTTCATCCCTCTTAAATTTATTAAGAGTTGTTTCATGGCCTAAGATATGACCTACCTTGGAAAATGTTTTATGTGAACTTAAGAAGAATGTATATTCTCTTGTTTTTGTATGGAATGTTCTGTAAATATCTGTTAAATCAATTTGATCTAATGGGTCATTTAAGGCCAGTGTTTCCTTATTGATTTTCTGTCTGGATGATCTACCCATTGATGTAAGTGGGATATTAGTGGGATAATAGTCTCATACTATTGTTATGTTGCTGTCTGTTTTTCCCTTCAGGTCTGTTAATATTTGCTTTATATATTTAGGTGTTTCTATGTTGGGTGCATAAATACTTACAAATGTTATACTTTCTAGTTGGATTAATCTATTTATCATTATGTAATATCCTTTGTCTTTTATTATAGTCTTTGTTTTGAAGTTTATTTTATTTGATAATAGTTACTCCAGCTTTCTTTTGGTTTTCATTTGCATGGAATATTATTTCCCATTGTTTTATTTTCAGTCTGTGTGTGTATCCTTACATCTAAAGTGAGTTTCTTGTAGGGAGCATGTAGATGGGTCTTTTTATTTTTGGCCATTCAACTGCTATATGTGTTTTGATTGGAGAATTTAGTCCATTTACATTTAAAGTAATTATTGATAGGTTTGTGCTTATTGCTGTTTTCTTAATTGTTTTCTTGCTGTTTTTGTAGTTAGGTGTTCCTTCTCTTTCTTTGTGGTTTCATGACTTTCTTTAGTGTTGACATTCCTTTCTCTTTCTCTTTTCTGTATTTGCTATAGATTTTTGCTTTGTCGTTACCATGAGGCTTACATACAATTTATAACTATAGTAATCCCTTTTGAGTTGATAACAATTTAAGTTTGACCCCTTTGTAAAGGCCAACATTATTTCTCCTCCTTTTTTATGGTTTTGATGTTAAATTTTTATTTTTATTTTATGTATCCTTTAATTAACGTAATCATAGTTATTTTTACTACTCTTGTCATTTAATTTACATACTAACTTTATCAGTGATTAATCCATGTTTACTATATATTTAACTTTACAGTGAGATTTATTCTTTCATATATGTTCTTGTTACTATTTAGCAGCCTTTCTTTTCAGCTTAAAGAAGTCCCTTTAATATTTTTTGGCATGGCTGGTTTAGTGGCGATGAACTCCTCTTTAGCTTTTGCTTGTCTAGAAAACTCTTTATCTTTCTACTTCTGAATAATAACTTTGCTAGATGGCGTATTCTTTGTTGCAAGTTACTTGTTTTTACCTAGCACTTTGAATATGTTTTGCCATTTCTGGCCTGCAAAGTTTCTTCTGATAAATCTGCTGATAACCTTATGGGGGTTCACTTGTAGGTAACAAGTTGTTTTTCTCTTGCTGTTTTCAATAGTCTCTCTTTGTTTTAACTTTTTTTAAAGATTTTATTTATTTTTAGAGAGAGAAGAGGGTAGAGGGAGAGAGGGAGAGGGAGAAAAATGTTGATGTGAGAGAGAAACATTGATCAGTTGCCTCTTGCATGCACCCTGACTGGGGATGGAACCCACAATCCAGGCCTGTGCCCTGACCAGGAGTTGAATCTTTCGCTTTGTGGGATGATGCCCAACCAACTGACCACACTGGTTAGGACTTCTTGTTTTAACTTTTGACATTTTGATTGTAATGTGTCTTGATGTTAGTCTCTTTGGGTTCCTTTTATTTGGAGTTCCCTGGGCTTTCTGGATCTGTTTCTTTCCCTAGGTTAGGAAAGTTTTTGGCTATTATTTCTTCAAATAAGATTTCTGCCCTCTTCTCCTCTGGGAGCCCTTTGATGTGAACTTTGTCTGTTTGATATTGTGTTGTAGGTACCTTAAGCTATCTTCACTTACTTTCATTCTTATTTCTTTCTGCTCTGCTGGATTCTACTCCATTGTCTTTGAGCTGACTTCTTTTTTAAAAATTTATTTTTTTAAATTATATTTTACATTCAGTATTGTTTTCTATTAGTTTCAGGTGTTTAGCAAGGTAATTAGACAATCATATACTTCACTGACTTATTCTTTCTTCTGCATTGTCTAATCTGTTGTTGAACCCTTCTGGTATATTATTCAGATCACTTACTGTATTAAACATGTAATTAAATCTTTATAATAATTACTAAGCAGGTATTATTTTAATTTATAGACAGAAAAATAACTGATGCTACTGCACATTTATGGTGTTCAGCCTCAAGTGGACTGTCAGTACTGGGAACTCTTTTGTGTATTCTTGGTCAGTTCCTGGAGTTTACTACAATGGCTCTCTTTTAGCTCCTGTGCACCCCTACCTCTCTCTCAGCTGATGACCTTGTCAGCTTCAGAACAGTAAAAATTGATGCCATTTAAAGGGAATATTTTCTGCCCTGGCTGGTGTGGCCCCGTGAATTGAGTGCCAGCCTGTGAACTGAAAGCTCACAGGTTTGATTCCCAGTCAGGGCACATGCCTGGGTTGCAGGCCAGGTCCCCATTTGAGGGCATCCAAAAGGCAACTGATCAGTGTTTCTCTCCCTGTCTTTCTCTTTCCTTTCCCCTCTCTGAAAATAAATAAAGTCTTAAAAAATAATAAAGAGAGTATTTTCCCAATATTTTCCGTTTCATTCCTAGCACTACTTGGAAAACTTGAGAATGATATTTATCTCTAAAATATTGTTTCAAATATTGACCACCTGAACAAAACCAGAGATATTTGTAAAAATAGAAAATTATGGAGTCCTACCCCAGATCAGCTGAATTAGAATCTTCTTAGATGGGGCATGGGAATCTATATTTTAAACAGTTATCTCAGGTGATTCTTGTATACACTGAAGTTTGAAAACCTCGGACATACAGAATAAAGTTGCCTTAATCATCATGCAAGGCCCTTAATACCAGCCTACTTCTTCAGTCTCAACTCTCTATAGCCTTCCCAGTCCCCACTCTGTAATCACTCAAGTCCTCAAACCACAAAATATAGGTCAATTGCGTTATTATGCTACTTTATTTATCTTCTTTCTTTTTTTCTAATTCTACCTCGCCCTGTTTGCAAGACCCCTGAAGTCAGTGACCACGTCACATCACTGACAAAGTACAGGCACACAATGGATGCTCATTAAATGTTAGTGGAAAGGTAGAAAACAGGAGTTCATGCCACTATGGAGGCATATGTAGAAATGCTTTGTTTCCTCACACAACCAAAAGGATAACAACCAATCTAAAAATAATAAACAACCAGAAGTGCCAGAAAATCACACTGCATGGAACTCTGACAACCAAGGAGTTAAAGAAACATTCACCCAGAATGGTAGGAGATGGGCAGCCAAGTGGAGAGGATGCACGGCAAGGTGGCAGACCCTGCCAGCGAGGCGGGGCTGGCTGAACAGGAAAATAAAGACTCAAAGCTAGCTGTAAACTACGCAGGGGTTGCCATGGCAGGTGAATCTCCCGGTCTCACACAAGAGAGTTTGTTAGAAAGTGAGACTAGAGCCAAGCAAGCGAGCTACATTGTTCCCTCTCTGACCCCTCCCACACAGACAGCGCTACAATGCAGCAACGAGGGTTGCCTCACCCTGGTGAATACCTAAGGTCCCGCCCCATTATAACATAATAGGTGCGCTAAGACGAAGAAATATGTCCCAAATGAAAGAACAGATCAAAACTCCAGAAAAAGAGCTAAGCAACGAGGAGGTAGCCAGCCTATCTGATGCAGAGTTGAAAACACTGGTAATCAGGATGCTCACAGAACTTATTGAGCTTGGTTGCAAAATGAAGGCTACCCAAAGTGAAATAAAGCAAAAATATACAGGGAACCAACAGTTAAGTGAAGGAAACTGGGACTCAAATGACCGATTTGGAACAAAAGGAAGAAGTAAATATCCAGCTGGAATAGAATGAAGAAATAAGAATTTTAAAAAATAAGGACAGGCTTAGGAAACTCTAGGACAACTTCAGTACTCTAACATCAGAAGCATAGGGGCACCAGAAGAAGAACAAAAGCAAGAAGTTGAAAACTTCGAACAAATAATGAAGAAAAACTTCCCCCATCTGGTGAAGGAAATAGACTTCCAGGAAACCCAGAGTCGCAAAGAAATTGGACCCAAAGAGGAACACACACAATGATGTTAAATTTTAACATCATTAAATTAACCCAAGATTAAAGAGAGAATCTTGAAAGGAGTTACCTATAAAGGAGTGCCAATAAGGCTATCAGCTGATTTCTTAAAAGAAACCTTACAGGAAGAAGGAGCTGGAAGGAAGTATTTGAAGTCATGAAAGGTAAGGACCAACATCCAAAATTACTCTATTTAGCAAAGCTATTATTTAGAATGGAAGGGCAGATAAAGTGCTTCCCAGATAAGGTCAAGTTAAAAGACTTCATCATCACCAAGCCCTTACTATAGGAAATGTTAAAGGGACTTATCTAAGAAATAGAAGAAGATAAAAAACTGAACAGTAAAATCACAACAAACTCACAACTATCGACAACTTGAACCTAAAAAAACAAAAACAAAAGCTAAACAAACAACTAGAACAGTAACAGAATCAGAGAAATGGACATCACATGGAGGATTTTCAGTGGGAGGGGGAGGAGAAGAATTGGGGAAAAGTACAGGGAATAAGAAGCATAACTGGTAGGCATAAAATAGATGGGGAGAGATTAAGAATGGTGTAGGAAACAACTCAAAAAAAATTATGTACAGCCCATGGACACAAACTAAGCGGGGGAATGCTGGAAGGTTGGTGCAGTGTGGAGGGGTTTTAAAGGGGAAAAATGGGACAACTGTAATAGTATAATCAATAAAATATATTTAAAAGTTGTCAAATAAAAGGTAGAAAACTTTTGAAATTTCATTATTTTTGAAATATTAAACACATGACTGAAATTGAATAATAGTGTTCTGTTTATAGTGACTCGAGTTACTTAACTAAAGACAAAATTAGCGTGAGAAAGGGAGTATAGGTATTTTGGACACAATTTGTGGTATCCTTAATGGCTTTACCATAGGGATTTTTAAAAGAAGTTGGTGGGATGAGTTGCCCTCTGAGAACCACTGTATTAGAGATACTATGAACAAGTTTTCTATGCATGTGAATTGTATGGAGAGGCAAGTGAAACTTGATCTTTAACAGGCAAAACATTATTTTGTCTTATTTCACTTCAAAATGCAGTCGTCTTCTTTTTATTCAGAATGTGTGTATTAATTTGAGGTTTCCGACATACTAGTTAAAAGGAATAGGAAAGGGCTGGGAATTTTCCAGAGACAAATAGGTAAAAGTTGAAAGTGGGCAGCAGATGAAGGAAGTGTTTGGATTTTATGTTAGTATAAAATGTTGATGTTCTTTCCAGAAGTCCAGGGACATTTACTGATATACCATATGTGTGACACAATTTACTTGAAGTAGAAACAAATGAAGCATGAACAATGATAGCCATATTAAAGGGCAAAACTGTTGTAAATGTTCTCAGTATAGAAAAGATTTCAGTGTGATTTTGCCACCACTCTAGGCATTATGTAGTGATGTTGACCTAGAACTGTCATTGCTTTAGGGGTGGTAGTGATTTGGCATGTTACTGAGGAGGAAAAAATTTTTATCAATGCCTTGTTTTTAGGTATTGATACTTAGGTTTTTATAACTCTGAGAGTTCCTTGTATTGTTCATAGTTTGCCATCAGGAACTCACAGATCTATATTTTAATAACAAGTATGAATGGTTTTAGATTCTAAAACTCTTTATATCAGATGGCCTGATGGATAGGGAATGGACATGGATACAGACTGTTCTTTTTCTACTGGCTCTTCATGTCTCTTTGCCAAATTTGAAAAAATAGCTGGAAAACAAATGAGGCCCTCTTTTCAATCATATGACATGTTGCAGTATTCTGCCTTTATTAATCAAGACTCTTCAAAAACCCAGTTCAAATTAATCAAAGTCAAAAAGGTCATTTTGTAAGGTTTGGTTAAACTTTGAAAAAATATGACCTTATGAATATTGTTTTAGTTTCTAATTTATAAGAAGTGGGTATTTTCTTTTTAAAAATATTTTATTTATTTTTAGAGAGAAGGGAAAGGAGGGAGAAAGAAAGAGAGAGAAACATCAATGTGTGGTTGCCTCTCACATGTCCCCCACTAGGGACCTGGCCTGCAACCCAGGCATGTGTCCTGACTGGGAATTGAACTGGTGACCCTTTGGTTCGCAGCCTGTGCTCAATCCACTGAGCTACACCAGCTGGGCCGGAAGTGGGTATTTTCTATAGGCACTGTAATTCTTTCTCAAAACCATGTGGTAAAGGAAAATTTACTTTTAAGGAACTTTAGAATTTAGTGGAAAAATAATTTGGTGGACCTGTGTAACACTTTATATATACTTCCCCCATATTCACTAAAGTGAAATAGGAACAATAAGTAAAGAAAATGTCATACCTTGAATTAGTGATAATAAAAGCAATACAATTAATTTTCATTATATTTTTGACAGTAACACCTTTTAAGAAAATTCAGTAATATTTTCTTAGTTTAAAACTCAAAATTATATTTAAGTGTGCAATGACAAGTCTTTTTCCACCCATGCTTCATCTACTCTAGTTTTACTTTCTTCCTGTAACCATTTTTATCACCTATTCTGTCAGCGTTTCTTTATAAAAATAAAAGCAAATGTTAATATTTAGTTTCTCCCATTTGTTACATAAAACAATACATATAAATTACCTTGTTCTGTACCTTGCATTTTTCACTCAATATATCTTAGCTATCTTTCCATATCAGTGTGCAGAGAGCATGCTCATTTTTATATTTGCATTTCACTCCATTGTTTGGATGGACTATAATATATTTAATTAAGTGGTTATCGAACACCTAATTAAATCGAGTTGTTTCTGCTTTTCACTATCACTGACTGTGCTTCAGTGAGTGGTATTGTACATAAATTATTTTGTATGTGTGCTGGTATCTGTAGGATACATTCCCAAAAATGTTACTTGTATTTGTAATTTTGTGACATTGCCGAATTGCCTTCTACATGGATGATACCATTTTGTAGTCCTTCCATCATTGTACGAGAGTATCCATTAGGAGAACGTTTGAATCCCCATAGCCTTACCAATAGTACTATGTCTGACTGCAGATTTTTCAAGATTGATAGGTAAAAAATATTCTCAGTATAGTGTTTTAAATTTTTATTTATTTATTTTTAGAGGGGGAGGGAGAAAGAAAAAGAGGGAGAGAAACATCAGTGTGTGAGAGAAACATCAACTGGTTACCTCCCACGTGCCCCCAACCTGGTGCCTGGCCCACAATCCAGGCATGTGCCCTGACCAGGATTTGAACCAGCAACCCTTCAGTTCACAGGACAATGCTCAACCCACTGAGCCACACCTGCCAGGGCATTCTCAGTATAGTTTTTAGTAGCATTTTCTATATGAGTGAGGTTGAGCCTCTTATTTTTAAGGCCATTCCTGTTTATATTTATTTTTAATTTACTTGCTGCAGTGATGATTATGATACATTGCCATTGGTGAAAATAATGTTGTAATAGAGGAGGAAAGACAGGAGATGATTGTTATTAGAAAAAAGACTTCTGGATTTTCTTCTTCCAACTCATGAATTTTCACTTTCAGAATTGATTCTGAAAGTTCAGTTGATCTGTTTTAGGAGGTCTGCAGTGTGTGATGGGCACAGCATAGGCATAAGGTTTTTCTGCCGTTAAGCCTTTTCCACCTTTTTCAAGAAAGTATAGGTGGTGGTTATGCAGTCTCTTTAAACTGCTTCAGAAGATTGTAGAAAATTGTTCAAATTTTGCCCAAAGGCCTGGTTTTGTATTTACTGTGTTTGCTAGTCTTTATCTAGTTGGTATAAGATAATTTCTATAAATGTTTTTGCTTTAATTTAGTATGACCTACAAAGTGTTAGATGACTTCTTTCATTATGCTGTTTTTTGTCCCCAGCTTGCCTATTGCATTGGTTCTTTTTGGCACTTCATTCTTTATGTGTCAGTAAGCATTCTGTTTACTGAATGTCAGTAGAACTGTTTTGAGCTTTTTTGTAGTAAAGGCACTTTGTTTGCATTCTGAACTAAACCCCCTTCCTTAAGCAGTTATGTTTATACAGCTATTAATGCCCTGAAATATTATGTTGGCAGTTGTGATCACAAAATCTGATATCTTGGAAATTACAGGGGAATCATATAGTGAAATACTCACCAGAGATTAAAGATAAAAATAAATGTGCCCAGGTAGAGGAACAATAGGTAGAATGAAGGTAGAAACTAATGACTCAGAGGATAATGCTATATTCTGAGAGCCAAGCTGACAAGGAAGTACATACTCAGTGAGTCATAAATACCAACCCAAAATGTTCTCTCTCAAATAAAGGCATATTAATTTATAGTGGATTTATCAAGTAAGGACAGCCTCTTTGCTTCAGGGACAGTCAGTTGTTTAGATGGTTTGGTTGAATTGCATTTTAATATGTTCATTGAGTCAAATGTGCTGTGAGCATTTACACCAGCTATCCACCACTATGCTAGATGCAGGGATACAATGATGTGTGTGCATAGCAGACTGTTCCTGCTTGCATGACAGAGTCTAATGGGAGAAATAGGGACATTAATCACATGAGGAACCTATAACTGCACAATGAAATAAGAATTCTGAAAGGAGACATTGTTCTTTGTGTGTGTAATTGTGTTTGTGGTGGGAGCTGATTGGAGTAATAGAAATTCAGAAGAATTTCTAAGAAAAGGAATTTTCATCTGAAAGATGCAAGATGAACGGGAATTAATTAACCAGGGGGAGGCAGAGAAGAGTGGTAGGGTGGAGAGGATTCTTCCAGGCAGGGTATCAGAATACAGAAGACAGAAAAAAAAATTAGGCCATGCTTTCCCTCTTAGTATTCTGGCTTTTGTAAGTATTTCTATTTCCTTTTCACCACTTGGTGGCACTTAAACATGCTTATTTAACTAAGCCCAGTTTTGGCTGTGGAATATTCTTGTGCTGTTTTGGGTTTTTATTTTTGTTTTTGTTTTTTGTTTGTTTTTAATTAGGGAAACTGATAGATGTGAAAATTTGAGGCATGGGGGACACTGAGTAAGTTAATTATTAAGAGGTTATGGGAAGAAAAGACCGAGTGTACTCAGGCACCAGATAGTTCTGTAAGTGGACAGCTGAGCAGTCACTCCCTTTGGGGAAGCATGAAGGAATTGCTTCACAGGCACTCTTTAGTTCTTGCCCTCTTTTCTTTCTAAATTGAAATAGGAGTGGGTTTTTTTTTAACTGCCTTTTTTATTGTGATGTAATTAAAATGTACTGTTCTTAAGTTTTAACAACTCTATACCCCCCTATGACCTCTATCCAAAACAAGATATAGAACATTTCCAGTCTCCTAGAAAGCCCATTCATGTGCTTTTCCAGCCAGTTGCCCACCATCACAATAACTAATTTTTATAACCATATATTAGTTTTGCCCACACCTGGATATGAAAGGAGTCATACGGTTTGTACTCTTTTGTGTCTGACTTCTTTTGCTTAAACATAGTGTTTGTTTGGGTTGTTACATTAATAGTTCATTCCTTTTTAAAGTGAATTTATTCAGATATAGAGGTATCATAAGGTAGAATTAAGGTAGCAAACAACCCATGTAAAGCAAACAATTCAGTCATTTTTACTATATTTACAGAGTTATGTAAACATTACGATTCAGATTTTAGAACATTTTTATCATTCCCAATGGGTGTCATTCTCAGTTTACAGATGAGAACCCATTTCATTAGCAACCCCTCCTCATTCTGTCCCCCCCCTCTTTTCCATCCTCCAATCATAGACAATTGTGGTTTATTTTGTCTATATAGATTTGTCTATTCTGGACATAAATTTATTCTTTTTTTTTAATTGCTGAGTAGTATTCCATTGTATGGGTATACCACAATTCACCCATTTTGTTGATGATGGACATTTGAATTGTTTCCAGTTTGGGGTTATTATAAGTACGATTACCCCATAGATACTTTTGTATGCCCTTTTTCATTTCTCTTATGTAAATACCTAGGAATGGAATTGCTGGGCCAAAGGGTAGAGATACATGTTTAACTTCACAAGAAACCACCAAACAACTCTCCAAAGAGGTTATAACTTCATTTTACATTTTCCACAACTATGTGTGGAGAGATCAGTTACTCCACATTCTCATGAATATGCGGTGTTTGTGAGTCTTTTGTTTTTTTCACCATTCTAGTGGCTGTGAAGTGGTATCTTTGTTTTACTGTTTTATTTTAATTTTTCTGATGAGTAATAATGTTGAACACTTTTTCATGTACTCACTGGACTTTGATGTATGGTTCTTTTGAAGTGTCTAAACCTGTTGCCCATTAAAAAATATTGAATCTATATATTGTTTATTTGTGAGTGTTCTTTATATAGTTAATATGAAATTTTATATGTAATTGACTCTTTACAATATTGTAATTTAGAAGATATTTGGTCTTCATCCACAGTGTCTGGCTCACAGGTTCCAAAACCCTTTGAATTTCTTAAGTGTTGAGAGTGATGATCTAATTGTTTTCTGTATGTTAATGCAATAGTATTTGTATATTTCCCCACCCAAGGGCGAGGTCTGGTTGCTAGGAGAACCAACCTTGTGATTAGAGGTTTTGAACTTTCAGCCCTAGCTTCTACCCCCATTTCTGAGGGTAGAGGTACTAGAGATTTTCAGTTGCTAATGGCCAGTGACTTGGTCAGTCATGACCATGTAATGGAGCCTTAATAAAAACCTGGGAGGAAAGTTTGTTGGTTTTTGTTGTTGTTTTGGAGAGCTTCCATGTTGTGGAACCAGAACACTTCCAAGTGCCACTGTGCTGGGCCCCGAGCTCCTCAAGGACAGAAGCCTCATTGTTTGGGACCTTGTCCTATATATTTGTATCTCTTCATCTGGCTGTTGATTCATATCCTTTAGTATCCTTTGTAATAAATTGATACTCTAGCAATATGTTTCTCTGAGTTCTGTGAGCCATTTTAGAGAATCAGTTGAACCCAAGGAGAGGGTTGTGGGAACCTCTGATTTACAGCCAGTAGTTCAAATGTACAGCTAATAGCATGTAGTTGAAATTGGCATTCTGAAGTGGAGGGGGTCATTGGAACTTTCATTCTATAGCCAGTTGGTCAGAAGCACAGGTATGAGCCTGGGCTTGTGGCTGGTGTCTGAAGAGAGGGGGAGAGGGAGAGAGGGAGGGGCGGGGGGGAGAGAGAGAGAGAGAGAGAGAGAGAGAGAGAGAGAGAGAGAGAGAGAGAGAGAGAGAGAGAAAGAGAAAGAAAATGTGTGTGGTGCGGGGCAGCCCCACATTGAAATCGAGTCTCAGAACTCCATTCACTCTTTAGCAAATAGAAAGACAGAACTACCTATCGGTGAGCAAACTACTATTACATGGTGGTTTTTTAGTCTGCAAAATATGTTTTTAAAGATTCAGAATAGCAAAAGTTCATTTCATTTAGAATTTTTCTTAGGAGGTTGCTACAGTAGCTATTTCATTATTGAATCATGAAATGAATGGTTCCCTGCAGTCAGGGGACAACAGCTTTTGGGATGTGTGCCTACTAAACAGCAGCAGTGAACAAACCAATTCAGTAACTTTCAGAAGTCACATTATCTGCCACTCCATTAGAGTTCAAGGTAGAGAATCATGGTCCTCAGCTTATTTCCTTCTTCCTAGGAGTTTTACCACTTTTGGTAGAGTCCATGGACTACATGGGCCCATATAATCCATGTCACATAGAAGCAGTCCTGACAGTTCAGACCCCTGAAATGAGAACAGCCCCTAAACTAGTTCTGTAGCTGGCCATCCAGAAGTTGTGCCACAATCTTAACGTACATCCAATGTCTGATAGTTCACAGAGCTGAAATTAGGTGTGAACTCTGTTGTTAGGGCACATGTGGCTCACACCATTCCCACAGTGTCAAGAAGCAGTATTGCTGAGCCTGCAGAAATTCAGAAAGGTTGGCTGGGCCAGGGTACCGTTAGAATTGGCAGCCAAAATTTAGCTTTTGATACATCATGGAGTCTTCAGAAAACCAACCTTTTGGTTAATGGAGAAGATATTCATGAGCTTTCACCAACCTCTCTCTTGCCTGCAGAAAAGAACATGGGGCATTTCATGACTCTAAAGGAATTTTGTTGAAAAATGATTTATTTTACTAAATATGATCTTTGCTAAAATGAAAAGCATTACAGGTAGTCCAGGAATATTTACTATTAAGCATATACAGGGTCTGGCAGAAGTAACACTTGCTTGAGTGTGGTTGGTAGGGTAATAATATGGGTGTAATAATTTATAGTTTTAATTTTAACATTTCACCTAAAATGTCATATGGTGTGCTTGAGTGTGATATTGTTATGTTACAGAATTATATACTTGTGATTTTGTAATAAAAGGGTGGCTTTATTTGTGCCAGACCCTATATATCTCACATGCTATGAAGTTGTTAGACACCTGGTACCTTTTAGTAATGTTTGTCAATATGCCAACGTTTTAGGTCTTGCAAAAGGTTTGCAAGTTTCCCTTATTTTATAAAAGTTTTTTTCACTTTTGTATACTTCATCATTAAAGATTATGATTCTTGCCTATCTGTATCCAATCTTTAATCCACACTGCCAGTGTAATTTTTCTACAACATGCCATTATCCAGTACAAAATCCTTTAGTGGCTCCCCATCATCTTCAGGATGAAATCTAGACTTTATCATGGCTTTCCAGGAGCATCTTATGATTATAATCTTACCTAATTTATCTTCGTTTCCCAATAATCAGTATGATAATAGCTAACATTTATATAAGTACCTACTCCATATACCAAGGACTGGTCTATGCAGTCATAATAAGCTCCTTGTAATTTTGCAGATAGATCATGTACTCCAATATTCATACCTTTGCATATTCTATATTTTGTGGCTAGATTTACTCTTTCCCCCTCCCCCATCCTTCTGCTCCCCTTTTCTTCTGTGACCGGAGTACTCTATTAGTCTATTTATTTAACACCCTACTTGTTCTGTGAGACTCCATTCAAACGTCATTTTTTAATGTTTTTTTCTATCCTCACCTGAGGACGTGCTTAGAGGGGAAGGGAGGAGGAGAGAAAGAGGGAGAAAAACATTGTGAAAGAAACATTGATCCGTTGCCTCCCTGCACAGGCCTTGACTGTGGACTACATATGTCCTGACCTGGAATTGAACCGGAGACCTTTTGCTTTTCAGGACAGCCAATGTCCAGCCAACTGAGCCACACCAGTCAGGGCAAAAGATTGCAGCTTCTGTTAACATATAACCTCTGCCATCTATTAAAATGAAGTATTAAAACTCAGAAAACAGGATTAACAGCCGACTAGAAAAATGGATAATAAAATGAATAGGCATTTCACAAAGAATTCAGAGATCTGAGGTAAACATAAGTTGTTCAGTCTTAATTATAATTGAGGAATTGCAGATTTAAACTTCAGGGTAAAATATTTTTCCCATCATGTTGGCTAAGATGAAGTCAAATTGTCAAAATTCACAGGAGGCCATCTCAAAGGTACTCCACTGGCCTAAGATGGAAAATTTGAATATATATATATATAAAAAGGAATGACTGCAATGGACCTAACCCTACGAAATAAGTAAAAATCCAGGAGTCCATAATGATACTTTAAAAAACCAAAATAACTATTGATCACCTTCAGAGTTTTCAAGGGTGTCAACTCACTAGTCTGAAACTTGGTACTGGAAGAATGAAACACTTAGGCTTCCTTTTGTTGCAAAATGTATTTCAAGGTAACCAAATAGTTGAGAGTGGAAAGCTCTTCATTGAAGAATTGTGGCTAATAAGAAGGAATTAAAGTATTAGAAAAGTCACCATTTTGAACCCATAATTCAATGGGCTATGGATGCAGGCAGATTGTTAGACTAAAATTATTAGGTGAAAGGTGACAAATGAATGATAGGATCAAATTAAAATCCTGAATTTACTGATCAATCTTAGCATCACTAAAAGTAGACAGGCAGACACCATGTCTCTTAACTTTACGAAATAAGTAGGACATGGCATTATCAGGATGTATTTTATCCTAAAAAAAATTTAACCTGAATCTTAACCAAGAAAAGTGACAGGGTAGATAGATCATTCATATAGGCTATATTGTGGGGACTTGGGCTTTTTGGTGTAGGTGTGGGCATTGTGAGTGCAGAATATGTTTTCAATGATCCATTTCCCCTGTAGTTTACTTAATCTTTTGAGGAAAGCTCAGCTGTATTTTAGACCGTTAAACCTGCTTCTTTCTTTTTAAAATTAAGACTTTAGTTTTTTAGAGCAAGTTAAGGTTCACAGCAAAGTGGAAGGGAAAGTAAGACTTTGCCTTGTTTAATAGAAGATCGGGAGCATGGTAGGCTTTTGAGCAGGAGAGTGATATGATCTGGTTTAGTTTTAACAAACTAACTGGCTGCTATGTCAAGAATAGGCTGGGAGTAGGGAGAGACTCAAGTATTAGCACAAACACCAAATTGGAAACTATTGCATTAGTCCAGGTAAGAGGTGAAGGTTGTTTGTACTAGGTACTAGTAAGTAGAGGAACGGGCAAGTGGTTAGAACTGTGAATATATTAGGTTGGTAGAAGACCATATAGGATTGGTAGATCCAGCATAATTTTCTGATGGATAATGGGGAGAGAATGGGAGAAAGGAGATGAGAACTCTAAAAGTTTTTAGTTCAGGCAATTCAAAGTGCAGAGTTAGTTACATTTAACCAAGGTGGGAGAGATTATGGAGCCAGTTTGGGGAAGATAAAGAATTCAGTTTTGAATATTTGCCACATGGTAGGTAATCATTGTGTCTATTGTACTGCTGAATGTTAGGAACCAAGGATATGAGACAGTTGCCATGAGGAAACCTTTCATTTTTTGTCTCACATTGTTCATTAATTGTGTGAGTTCTTACTTCATCATCAGCTTGATGTTGTTTCTGTGTCCTTTGTGTGTTTTTTGTATTTCCATTTAAGATATGTGTATATTGTACTTAATTTATGCCAAGTACTCTTCTTTCTAATTTTTCAAATACTAATTTATTAAATAATCATAAAAACTGTATGAGATAGGTATGTTATTATCATGCTTGTTTTACAGACAAGCTATTGAGAAATTAAGGAACTTGCCCAAAGTCACATAGCTAGAAAAGGTAGAATTAGGACTTATCCACATAGTTTGGTTCCAGAATCCATGTTCTAGACTGCTGTGCAGTTTACTTCCCTTTTTATTATTCCCTATGGATTTGTTATAGTTATGAACAGAGAGGAAGGATTCAAGCAAAGGTCCAGAAGCTCGTTAAAGCATAGAATTTGTGGTACTGGGTATTTCTGTAGCTTTAAAAATTATGGTTATTTTCATAATACAAAAGAGAGTGAGATAAAATAAAGTGAACTGTGAAGCTGTAGGTGCTGATACAAAAGCCCTAGAAATTATATCTTTAGGTGCTCTAAACTTAGGCAAAGTTTTATGTGAGACCTTCTGGAATGTAGTGGTTATCTAAGTTGGAAAATATGTATCCTGCATCTTTATGATTCTGTTTACATGTCTGCCATGTTGCAATAAGGATTGGTTTAGAATTTGTGTATGATGATGTTTGAGGTGCTCCATATATTCTATTTCATGTTGCTTCAGTTGCTTGACTGTTAATGTTAAAAATCCTTAAGGACTTGGCTGTCCTTTTTGCATTCAGGTATCAGTTTTGCTCTATTTGGCTTTGTCATTGCCCCCAAAGACAGTGCAGCCTTTTATTTCAGATTCCTCTTTAATAATCTCCATGACCTTTACAGCTGCCAATTTGAAATGATATACCTTTGTAAAATGTTTTTATCATTTGTTTTTTCCTGAGGGTATATTTAGACTGTAGAAAGTGATTATGATGGTGACTGGCTGTCAGGCATTGAGAAAATATATTTTAAGACTCACTATTTTAGGTTATCAATATTCTTGATGAAGATCATATAAATATAGAACAGCATTGTATGATTTATTTCTGGTTCTCTGTTGGCATTAGTGAGCCATCAACACAATTCTCAAAAAACACACAGCTCTTAACTTTTGCAGATAAATAAGATGCAACAGCCCTAACTGGCTTCGCTCAGTAGGTTGGGTGATTCCGGGTCAGGGCTCATGCCTGTGTTGCAGGTCCCTGTTTGGGGAATTTGCAAGAGGCAACAAATCAATGTGCCTCTCCCTCTTTTTCTCCCTCTCTCCTCCTCTCTCTGAAAATAAATAAAATTATTTTTCTTAAAAGGATATAACAGTTGGTGTTTGCTTTACTGAATGCAGGTGAACCAGTAGAATGGCAGGTAAGCCACTGAGCACAGATGATTATTTGAGTGACTAAGTTGTTCCAAAGCTCATATATAACAAATACCCTTCCAGATGTATAGGAGAAAAGTAAATTTAGATGATATAAGGATGCTTTAGGGCATTTGGTCTTAATTCTCTCAGTGAACCTGGTTGAGAAAGGCTAGGCTGTGGGTCTGTTTTTGCAAGTTCCAAGAGCTAAAGATACAGATACAGATATATATGGGTGGACATACATATATCTTGATATATAGTTCTTTATATAGAGAGAGAGGGGGGCTGTATATGGCCTGCAATACCTGAAATATTTACCATCTCATCTTTATGGAAAAGGATTGTCTAATTCTCTTAAGAGGAGAATACCCAAATTTGAATCCCAGCTTCTCTTTTTTTTATAGCTATTTAAGCTCAGTATCTGACTCTGTAAATGGGGCATAGTAATAGTACTTATCTTAGAACTGTTGTTAAGATTATGTATAATAATTTCTAGTTTTAGAAAAGCTTAATGAATGTTATAGTAGATATAATATGTAAAATAAATGATAATGGCATTTATGTATGGTGCTTATGAATATGATATAGAGCTAATACCAGTTCTGCTTTTCTGTTATCATGTGAAGCAGTGGTATTTCCATTGAGAACACTAGTCATTGTTTGTAGTGCCATGATATATTTTAGGTTTTTATAAGGGAACTGTTCTCTTAAAAACCATCTAGTCTGTTACTCATTAAATGTTACCAAGTTTTGGTTTTTGGTAAATCATTTCTCAAGGTAGTCTCTTTCTTTGGATGGCACTAATTTATTTTTATTTGGTGTGCTGACTTGTGTCTTCCTATAGAGCTTTCTCTTACTTAGTTTTGATGCCCTGGAGAAGCATTTCTCAAACTTTTGGTCTTTGATAACTCTTTGAAGAGCTACTGTAATTTTTTAAAAGTATATTTTATTGATTATGCTATTACAGATGTCTCATTCTTTTTTCTCCCCTTTCTCCCAGTACCCCCATTTCCTCCAGCATTCCCTGCTTCATGTCCATGTATGTACAAGATCTTTACTTTTCCATATCCTATACTGTTCTTAACCTCCCCCTGTCTCTTTTGTACCTACCAATTATACTTCTTATTCTCTGTAGCTTTCCCCCCATTCTCCCCCTCCGCAAATGGTCTCCATTTCTGTGATTCTGTTCCTGTTCTAATTGTTTGCTTAGATTGTTTTTGTTTTATTAATATATTTTATTGATTATGCTATTACAGTTGTCCCATTTTTTTTCTCCCCTATATTCCCCTCTGCCCTGCAACCCCCTTCCCATGAGCATTCCCCCAATTTAGTTCATGTTCATGGGTCATACATACAAGTCCTTTGGTTTCTCCATTTCCCATACTATTCTTAACCTCCCCATGCTTATTTTGTACCTACCATTTATGTTTCTTATTTCCTGTACCTTTCCCCCATTCTCCCCGCCCCCCCCCAGCGCACGTGTGCACGTGCACACACACACACACACACACACACACACCCCTCCATGTGATATCAATTTCTGGGATTTTGTTCCTGTTCTAGTTGTTTACTTAGTTTGTTTTTGTTTTGTTTTGTTTAGCTTGTTGATAGTTGTGAGTTTGTTGTCATTTTACTTTTCATATTTTTTATCATATTCTTTTTCTTATATAAATCCCTTTAACATTTCATATAATAAAGGCTTGGTGATGATGAACTCCTCTGCCCTGCCATTCCAAATAATCGCTTTGCTGGATAGAATAATCTTGGATATAGGTCCTTGCCTTTCATGACTTTGAATACTTTTTTCTAGCCACATCTAGCGTGTAAGGTTTCTTTTGAAAAATCAGCTGACAGTCTTATGGGAACTCCTTTGTAGGTAACTGTCTCCTTTTCTCTTGCTGCTTGTAAGATTCTCTCCTTATCTTTAATCTTGAGTAATAATGATTATGATGTTGATAATAATGATTATGATGTGCCTTGGTGTGTGCTTCCTGGGTCCTTTGGGACTCTGAGCTTCCTGGACTTCCTGGAAGTCTGTTTCCTTTGCCAGATTGGCGAAGTTCTCCTTCATTATTTTTTCAAATAAGTTTTCAATTTCTTGCTCTTTAGCTTCTCCTTCTGGCACCTCTATGATTCAGATGTTGGAACATTTAAAGTTGTCCCAGAGGTTCCTAAGCCTCTCCTTTTTTTTTTTTTATTCTTATTTTTTCATTCTGTTCTGGGTAAATGTTTATTTCTTTCTTCTGGCCCAGATTGTTGATCTGAGTCCTGGTTTCCTTCTTGTCACCATTAGTACCGTGTACATTTTCCTTGATTTCACTTTGCATAGCCTTCACTTCTTCCTTTATTTTGTGGCCATGCTCAGCCATTTCTGTGAGCATCTTGATTGTCAGTGTTTTGAACTCTGCCTCTGATAGGTTGACTATCTCCTCATCACGTAATTCTTTTTCTAGAGTTTTGAACTTGAATTTGGGCCATTATTCTTTGTCTCGGTGCACCTGAGTGCACCTGTTACATTGTAAGGGGCGGAGCCTTATCTATTTGCCAGGGTGGGGCAACCCACTTCATGGCATTGTGGTGCTGTATGTAGGGGAGGGGTCAGAGAAGGAACAATGCCACCTGCTTGGCTCTTGCCAGGCTTTCAAGAGACTGGCAGTTTCTCCACTGCCACAACCCCCACAAGTTTTTACAGCTGGCAGTTCTGAGGCTTTATTTTGCCAGTGCTGGAACCCTGGGTTGTGCAGTCTGTCTCACTCCCCAGTTGTTCCTCCCAGTTTATCTGCATGCAAATATGGGACCACTCAGTCCACCAGCCTCCACCTTGCCCCATGTCCGTTCCACCCTGACTGCCCATCTCTGCCCCTCCGACTAGTCTGAATGAATGTGTTTTTAACATCCTTGGTTGTCAGACTTCCATATAGTTCATTTTTCTGGCAGTTCTGGTTGCTTTTTGATTTTAAGCTGGTTGTTTCCTTCTTTTGGTTGTGTGAGGAGGCAAAGCATATCTACCCATGACTCCATCTTGGCTGGAACTCTCTCTGAAGAGGTACCGTGTTAATAATTTATTTGAAAATAGCAATAATCAACCTATTACAAATTTTTTTCTTATTTTTCAAGTAAGTTGACATTCAACATAATTAGTTTTAGTTGAATAGCATAGTGGTTAGACATTTATATAATTTACAAAGTGATACCCTCGATAAGTCTCATACTCAGGTGGCACCATATATAGTTATTATAATATTATTGATAATATTTCCTGTTCTGTATTTTATATCTACAGATGATTTCGTAACTGCCAATTTGTACTTCTTAATCCCTTCACCTTGTTCACCCAGCCTCCCAAGCCCTCTCTCATCTGGCAATCATCAGTTTGTTCTCTAACCCATTCATATAAAGCAACATTGTAGTGAAAATTGTTTTTTTCAAAGGAAAAATTTTAAGTGATAAAGTAGCATTGTTTTTATGTTTTACAAATTTCTTTAATGTTTGGGTTAATAGAAGATAACTGGATTGTTACATCTCTTTTTTTCATTCAGCTGTTACATAATGTTATTTTGGTTGAAGAACATGAAGGAAATTCAGCCTCATACAGAAATGCTGTTGAAAAGAGAGAAATATTTTAATAGATTTTCAAATAATTTTTAGTATCTTGGGGGAGTGTAACACCAAAAGTTGGTAAGAAGTGTTTCTTTTTTTAATTAATAAACTTTAATTAGTAAACTTTATTTTTATTTTTTTAGAGCAGTTTTAGGTTTACAGCAAAATTGAGCAGACAGAATTGAGCCCTGGCCAGTGTGGGTCAGTTGGTTCAGTTGGTTGGAGTGTTATCCTGTCACTGAAGGGTTGCAGGTTTGATTCCTGGTCAGGGTACATACCTAAGTTGTAGGTCTGATTTCCGTTCTGGGCAAGAACAGGAGGTAAACAGTCGATGTTTCTCTCTCTCCCTTCCTCTTTCTCTAAAAGCAATGAAAAAGAAATGTCCTTGAGTGAGGATAAAAAATAAAATTGAGCAGAAAGAATAGAGAATTACCATATACGCAAAATCTCCCCACTCTACATCTGGAAACACAGTAGTATGTTATTATCCATGAACCTACGCTGACCCATTATTATTACCCCAAAATCCATACTTATTTTAGGGTTTACCCTTGGTATTTTACATTCTATAGGTTTTGACCTATGTATCCATCATTGTAATATCATACAAAATAGTTTCACTGCCCTCCCAAATCCTCTTCTCTGTCTATTCATCCCTCCTGACCCCCATCTTCCTTTTTTTTAATCCTCACCTAAGGATGTGTTTACTGATTTTAGAGAGAGAAGAAGGGAGACAGAGAGAAACATTGATCAGTTGCCTCTTGTTCATGCCCCGACTGGGATCGAACCCACAGCCTAAGTATGTGCCCTGACTGGGGATCGAACCTTGAACCCTTTGGTGTATGGGAGGACACTCCAACTAATCGAGCCACCTGGCCAGGGCTTGTTCCTCTTTTTGATCCCCGGCAAACACTGATCTCTTTACTGTCTCTATAGCTTTGTCTTTTTCTAAATGTTAATATAGTTGAAATCATATAGTATGTATTCTTTTCAGATGGGCTTGTTTCACTTAACAATATACCTTTAAGTTTCTTCTATATCTTTCATGACTTTATAGCTCATTTATTTTTAGCATTGCATAATACTCTACTGTCTGGATGTTCCACAGTTCGGTTGCTTCCAAGTTTTAATAGTTAACAATAAAGCTGCTATAAACATTTATGTGCAGGTTTTTGTGTGGACCTACAAAAGCTCATTCAGTTCATTTAAGTGTATACCAAGGAGTGCAGTTGCTGGATTTGCATTGTAAAAGTATGTTTAGTTTTGTAAGAAACTGACAAACTTTGTTCCAAAGTAGCTGTACCATTTTGCATTCCTGTCAGCAGTGAATGAGATTTTTCCTGTTGCTCCATAGCCTCATCAGCATTTGGTGTTCTGAGTATTTTGGATTTCAGCCATCCTAATAGGTGTGTAGTGGCATTTCATTTTAATTTGCAGTTGACATAAGATGTTGACTGTCTTTTCATATGCTCAGTTGCCATCTGGTTTTATTCTTTGGTGAGGTGTGGGTTTAAGCCTTGCCCGTTTTTTAATTGGGTTCATTTTCTTATTATTGAGTTTTAAGAGTTCCTTGTATATATTGAATAACATTCTTTTATCAGATGTTAAGATATTAATATTTGCTAAAGATTTTATCTTTTGAAAATATTTCCTTTCAGTCTGTATTTGTTCTCTGATTCTCTTGAGTGATAGCTTCTTAAAAATAAATTGGCCACCTTGGCTGGTGTGGCCTACTGGATTGAGTGCTGTTGTGCGAAACAAAGGGTCACTGGTTCAATTCGCAGTCTAGGGCACATGCATAGGTTGCGGGCCAGGTCCCAGTAGGAGATGTGCAGGAGGCAACCACACATTGATGTTTCTCTCTTTCTCCCCCACTTCCCCTATGTCTAAAAATAAATAAGTAAAATGTTTTAAAAAATAAATTACTATGTGTAATCTTTATATCATTCTATTTTTTTAATCCTTACCCAAGGACATGTTTATTGATTTTTTTAGAGAGAGATTGGGGGAGAAGGTGGGAGAAACATTGAAACATGAAAACACCAAACGGTTGTCGAAACATCCATCAGTTGCCTCTTGGCACGAGCTGACCTGGGATTGAACCTGCAACCTTTTGGTATACAGGGCAATGCTCAACCGAATCACCTGGCCAGGGCACTATGTATAACCTTTTTAACAGTGGTATACACAGCTCACAAATGAAATAGTATAATATATCTACTATGATTTTAATATATATAACACTTATATGTTTAAATAGACTACATTCTTAAATTTGTAATAATTTACCTCATTTTTTCTTTTTTATTTATTTAGTTTAATCTTTATTTTTATGTGCTGTATAATTTAAAAAAGAAGTTTAAAGTATGTTTAATGAATGGATGTGAACTACATGCCTGCCGCTGCCAGAAGCACTTTGGCATACACCCTAGGGCCCAAAATTCTACTCCTAATTCTATATGAATGTTTGTGGTTTCTAGAGTCCATAGGTTGGTCAGATATGGTATACCCACATAGTCCAACCCATAATAAGGGACTCCAGAAAGCAGGTAAAAGAACTGACTGATTTGGAGCAACATAGATAGATCTCATAAATACACTATCTTTAAAATAAATACCGTATTTTTTCAGACTATAAGACCCCTGCCCCCCCCGCCCCCCCACATTTGGGAGGAATAATGGTTGTTAATGCTGCTGTTGAGTTCTGTTTACATTTACATTGGTGAAATAGTATGTTATTTATGTTATTAATATTTTACCACATTTTTTTGCTTCAAAATTTTTTTTCCTATTTTCCTCTAAAACCTGCATCTTATGTCTGAAAAATGTGGCGAATTACTTTTTGATTACATGTTACTGATTATGCTATTACAGTTGTCCTGATTTTTTCATCTTTGCCCCCCTCCACCCAGCACCCTCCATTCCATCAGGCAATCCCCCCACCATTGTTCATGTCCATGGGTCATGCCTATAAATTCTTTGGCTGCTCCATTTCCTGGCTATTCTGTAACTACCTATTTGTATTTCTTAATCCCCTCCCCCCTCCCATCTGACAGCCATTCTGTAACTAAGTTCTTTTCTCTTACTGCTTTTAAGGCTCTCTTTACAATATCTTAAAATACAATGTTAAACAAAATAATATATTTCCTGTAGGCATAAGTATGAACATAAAAGTATTTTTAATGATCTGAAGGATGCCCACCAAAATTCATTATCTCTGAAGTGACTAATTTTAATATTAAAATTAATTTCTTAATTAAGCAAAAGACAACTGAAAGCATATTTGAAGAGTCCCAATTTACTAGGTTCTCAATTTTCACATCCTAATCTTCAGTCTTAAGAAATTGAATTCTGTGTTTGTGAATTCCTTCCTGGCTGCAGAGGCCACAGGAAACCCTGAATTTACTTGAACCTCAGCATCACAAAGAAGGCAGAGGGAGAAAGAACCACTGAGTTTCCAGCAATAGTAGGAGTGTGTTTGTTGTGTAACTACGTTCTGACTACATTTAGGACAGGAAGTTCACCATTAAAATAAATGGATTATAAGTAAGATTATAGCCAAAATAGTAAGAATCTTCAAAAATGAAAACAATTCAATGATTTTTAATGTTTTTGTTAACTGTAAAAAAGGATCTCCAAATAATAAAAGACAAGCCAGAGAAAGAAAATGACCTAAGTAACTTCTGCATTGCATTAAATCCTTACTTTCTCTTCCGAGGTGGCCCTTAGCTCTGCCCAAAGAAAACTCAATAAAAACAACACTGTGTCATCATTTCTAGCAGCATGGCTTCTGTCAGAAGTACAGCACGACGACATCCAGCCCCACACAACTGCCGGCTACAAAGCTTGCACAGACACCCATTTTGGAAAAAATGAGAGCCTGCTGGGGGCGTTGGGGGCGGGACATTAGCAGTATGTAATCGAGGTTTCATTTTTCAGTGAAATCAAATAATTTGTAACCTTCCTCTAAGAATACTTACAAGATCCACAATTAAGTTTTTAGAATTAATTTTCCTCTTTTGTGTCCAGAATAAATAAGATTAAAGGCAGATTTTAAACTTTGCACTGCAACACTTACTAGCTGTCATGACAGCTAGATGATAAGAATGTCCTCAGCTTGCTCTATAGGACAGACTAAAGTGGGCAGCTCATTTTTAACTATAAAGTACTTGTATAGTTATAATTAACATTATTTTAAGTTCTGGGGGCTTTAATTCCTCTGTTTATTGTCCACTCATTCTTGCTTTTGATAAATTGTTTTCTGCAAGTTCTGTGATTTTTAAAAAATGGTGGATGGACTCGTGTTTGACATGGCTTGTTTTTTTCCTATAGGAATGTTTTGTGAGTGAATCATGAGAGCTTCTCTCTAGAGAAGGTTTGCCTTTGCTTCTGCCAGGCGTGCCTCCCCCCCGCCCCCCACTTGCAGGACTAATTTTATACTCAGGAGATTCATAGATAATTCCAATAGTGTGGTGGTTCTCAAAGTGTGGCCCTAGGTGAAAACTATTTTCATAATAAAACTAAGATGCTATTTGCTATTTCACTCTTCATTCTCAGTAGTGGAGTTTTCACTTTGATAATTAATGGGAAACTTGTGTGTTCTTGGGTTTTAAATTTTCCTATTTTAATTTTAAATACAGCAAACATCAGTAGGTGTAACTACATAAACAAAAGAGCTCTTAATAATTTTTGAAGTATAAAACCATCCTGGGACTAAAATGTCTGAAAACTGCTGAAGTCGTATATATTTGAATTCTAGACTCACGCAAGGCATAAGCAAGGGATTCACTTTCTCCAGGGAGACTCCCTTACTCTGTACCTAGGAGAAAAAAAACTTGCTTTGCTAATCAATGGTTGGGTTTTCCCCAGTCTTTCTGCACTTGAGGTGCAGTGTCTCTGGGCAGTGGTTCTCAAACAGTAGTAAGCATAAGAATCACCTGGAAAGCTTGTTAAAATTAAGGTCCATGGGCCCCATTTCCAGAAATTTTGATTCAGTCGGTCTGGGTTGAGATTCAAGAATTTAAATTTGTAAGGTAGAGATTGCCATGTGCTCATATGGCATTGCTCTGTGTCCTAACTTTTATTCATAAGTCTCATTTTCAACCTCTTTAAGGCCTCTCTTCTTTTGTCTATGCATGAGTGTTTAAACCCAAGTTCCTAGGTTACCTCTCCTAATCATCATTCATTCTATGTGTCAGCACACTCTCAGCTGACTTCCAGATTCTCATTTCCAGCACTTGATGCCTTATCTACTAACCTTTTCTGCTTAGCTGTGCACTGAGGGTTGGGGAGGATATGTACCACTTACACCAGTTTTATTCATTGTATAGCTAAAATATCTGTATATTTCATTTAGCATTTTATAGTAACAGGACTTTTAAGTTATCTTTATATGTTTCCCTGAATAGTTTGGTCTCATCTGTAAACCATCCTATCACTGAGCAACTAGAAGTTTCCAGTAAAACTTTACAGGCATTTGGGGTAAACTTCCTTAAATACTATATTATTATAGTTTCATTACTTAATTTAAGGAACTGAAATGCTTTAGTTATTTAGAATATCACTTTTTATTTGAATATTTGTATAGTTACATGAACTCTCAAAATTAGGCTATATGTGTTTTGAGCTTAGCAAACAACAATAAATCTCCTTTTTAAAATGACATTCTTAACAGCTTGTTGACTTGCCATTTTTTTAACTCCTAGCATTACAGTGCTAAATGTTTCTTTTTTAATTGAATTTATTGGTGTGACAGCTAACAAAATTATGTAGTTTCTAGGTATATAATATACATCATTTGTATATTATATTGTGTGTTCACTATCCTAAGTCCTGTCTCCTTCCATTACCATTTATCCCCCCTTTCCCTTCTGTTTCTCCATACCTCCCTTTGCCTCTGGTAATCACCATACTGTAGTCTGTGTATATGAGGTTTTTCACCCAGCACCCCCTCAACCTCCCTCCCCTCTAACAGCTGTCAGTCTGTTCTCTGTATCTATGAGTATTTTGTTAGTTTATTTTGCTCATTAGATTTCACACATAAGTGAGATCATACGGTATTTGTCTTTCACTGCCTGGCTTATTTCACCATAATACTCTCCAGGTCTATTTATGCTATTGCAAAGAATAAGATTTCCTTCTTTTTTAAAGCCAAGTAGCATTCCATTGTGTCAATGTACCATAGCTTTTTTTATCCATTCATCTACTGATAGGCACCTGGGCTGCTTCCATATCTTGGTTATTATAAATAACACTGCAGTGAACATAAGGGTGCATATATTCTTTTGAATTAGTGGTTCGGATTCTTAGGATTTATTCCCAGAAGGGGAATTGCTGGGTCAAAAGGCAGTTCCATTTTTAATTTTTTTAGGTATCTCCATCCTGCTTTCCACAGTGGCTGAACCAGTCTGCATTCCCACCAACAGTGCACAAGGGTTGCCTTTTCTCCACATCCTCACCAGCACTTATTTGTTGATTTGACTAAATGTTTCTTTTAAAAAATATTTATTTCATTGATTATGCTATTATACTTTTTCCAACTTTCCTCCTTTGCCACCCTCCAATTCTGTACCCCTCTTTCCTCCAGCAATCCCCTCCTTAGTTCATGTCCATGGACTATAGCGCCCATTTCTTAAAACACTGTTCTGCAGTTTTTAATATGTGTGTCTTTCACTGCTCCTTGGTTAAATTTATTCCTTCCTAAGTATTTTATTCTTTTTTGCTGCTATTGTAAGTGGAATTGTTTCTTTAATTTCAAATAGTCCATTGTTAATGTATAGAAATACAACAGATTTTTGTACGTTTTTGTATTTTGCAGTCTCACTGAACTGTTCTATTTCATTAGATTTTGTAGTTTTTCTGTGGATTCTCTAGGATTTTTTATATATAAGGTATTGACATTTGCAAAAAGAGATGGAATTACTTCTTCCTTTTCAATTTGGATGGCTGTTACTTCTTTTTCTCTTACCTAATTGCCCTGGCTTGACTTTCATTCTAATCTTTTTCCTCTTCATAGTAGCAGGCTTTGTCTTTTGCCATTCAGTATGTTGTGAATTTTTCATAAATTTCCTTTTATGAGGTTGTGAAAGCTCCTATTTCTAAACTGTTGAGTGTTTTTATTGTGAAAAGATGTTGGAATTTGTCCAATGTTTTTTCTGTTCATTGAGATTATCATTTATTTTCCCCCTTCATTCTGTTAATATGGTGGTTCATTTGATTGAGTTTTGTATGTTGGACTACCCTTGCATATCTATATTCATAAGGAGTATTGGTCTGTAGTTTTTATTACAGTATTGTTGGAGAAGATACTTAGTAAGATTTCTAACTATTTAAATTTATTGAAACAAAAAAACTACAATAAAGATTAAAAAATATTGAGACCTTTATTTGTGAACTAACATATGATATATACCCTGGAGAATGTTTCATGTGTATTTGATAAAAATGTATATTCTACACCTGTTGAGTGGAGTCTGTGTGTGCTTGTTAAGTCTAGTTAATTTATAATATGTTCAAATCATCCATTTCCCTGTTATATTTTACATAGTTGTTTCATGCATTATTGAAAATAGGGTGTTGAAGTCTACAACTATAATTGTTGAACATTTCCCCCTTCAACTATGTCATTTTTTGCTTCATATATTTTGAGGGTCTGCACACATATACTTTTAATTGTTAAATCTTAAAAATTGACTCTTTTATCATGTAATGTTCCTCTTTGTCTATTGTAACAAGTTTTATGTTAATACCTGTTTTGTTTAATATTAGTATATCCACTCCATTTCTCTTTCAGTTGCTGTTTTTGTGGACTAGCTTTTTTTTACTTTCAACCTCTTTGTGTCCTTAGATCCAGAAGTAAGTCTATTGTAGACAGGATATAATTGGTCATGCTTTTTTTTTTAATCCATACTCCTTATCTCTGCCTCTTAATTGGAAAGTTTAATCCATTTATATTTAATGTAATTACTGATAAGGAGAAAGCATCTTTGCCATTTTTTTACTTGTTTTTTACATGTCTTACGTCATCTTCTTTAAATCCTCTATTACTGCCTTTTGTGTTATGTAAATAGTTTCTAGTGTATCATTTTGATTTTTCTTACTATACAATTTTTATTTTCTTAGTCTTTCCCCAGGGGGTATATAATTAATATCTTAACTTATAAGACTGTATTTCAGATCAATAACACATTTTCAATAGTACTTTGCTCTTTTTTCTTAATTCAGCTTTTATATATGTGTTTATATATATATTTTAAGATTTTATTTATTTTTAGAGAGAGAGGACAGGAAGGAGAGAGGGAGAGAAATATCAATGTGTGGTTGCCTCTTGTGTGCCTCCCTACTGGGGATCTGGCCTGCGACCCAGGAATGTGCCCTGACTGGGAATCAAACTGGTGATCCTTTGGTTCGCAGGCCCATGCTCAATCCATTGAGCTACACCACTCAAAGTACTTTGCTCTTATATGTCTTTCCCCCTACTTTATGTTGTTACTGTCACAAATTACACCTTTATACATTACATGCCCATCAACACAGATTTATAATTATTGTTGTATGTAGTTGTGTATTAAATTATATAGGAAAAAAAGGAGTTACAAACCAAAATACAACCTTCTTCCCTTTTTTCCTTTCTCAAACACTTTGTAATGTTGTGCTCCTATTATGCTTCCAGATACTAAACAGTTTGTGCATATTTATTTCATAACCTTAAGTTTTTGATATCAAAACAATTTTATAGCCAAAGAAGTTGAGGAATAAAGAAGAGAAGTAACCCTCTCAAAGCCATAGAATTATTAAAAGGCAAAGTCTTTTTAATCATCTAACCCAAATAATCTGGCTCCAGAATCATTGCTCTTAACCACTAGCCTGTTACTTCCTAGAGTACTAGTGTTCCGTCTATTATAGTACACCATTGAGTGTAAAATTCAGTTGGATACATAAAACATGCATTTATGTTTAAAATTTAGGACACTTAAAGTAAAGGATATTGGCAGTCAGCTGAGAGGAAAGAACAGTCAGAAGGGACGCTTGATCTTTGACCTTGAAGACCAAGCAGTATTAAGACTTGTGATTTGTTAGAAGGACATTTTAGGCAGAAGGAACTGGGTGAAGAAAAGTTAAAGCAAGTTATGTTCAAGAAACAGAATAGTTTGGGTTGAGTGTACTTGCAAGAAATTGTAAGGGAGAGTGTTGAAAAATTCACTTTTGGAAGGATTTAAAACCTAGACTTCGTAGTTTTGATTTTATTCTGCAGGGAGTAAGTAATCATTCAACAGTTAGGGGGCAGAGAGAATCTAGTAAGAATTTACATTATATATAAATATGTATATACAGGACTGTCCAGAGGGTATCCAGCCATGAAACATAGAGACATTTATTGAAGATATAAGAAACATTGTACGTAAGACAGTGGTACCCATTCCTCTTCAAAGTGGGCACCTTGGGACTTCACACAGTTCTCCCAGTGCTATCAGCTGTTCTGTCATATTTTCCTGAATCTCATCAACAGTCTGAAATCTCTTCCCTTTCAAAGGTGATGTTAGTTTTGGGAAAAGCCAGAAGTCACAGAACACCAAATCTGGGCTGTAGGGGGACTGAGTCACCTGGGTGATCAGATGTTTCACAAAAAAACTGCATGAGACGTGATGCATGAGTGGGTGCGTTGTCATGAAGAAGCTGCCAGCCACTAGTTGTGCATAGCTATGGCCTTCTGAATCATCTGACTAGTTTCCACGAAAGCATGTTCAAGCTTAACACAAAATTTGATGCAGATTCGTTGCTCTATTTGCTCAGTCAGTTTGAATGCAGTGGCCACACAATAAACATGCTGACTCATCAGTGTCTACCACTCCCACTGACTAGTATACAGTGAAGTCATTCATACATGTACATTCTAGTCCACTCTGCTTGGCTGCCAGGTTGCATTGATGTCACCCAAATCATTCTCACTATATTAACAATGGCTGGACTTTTTTTGGATAGACCTTATAAATTACATCAAACTTTGGTGTAATTTAAATTTTTCTAAAACATGCCTAAGCTTATTCTAGTGGGGGCTAGATTGGATTTTAAATACACAACTTAGATGTTTAAAGAAATGTGTTTGATTATATGTAAAATGATGAGCTTCCTTTTCACATCATCTTTTGTATGAGAGTTAGGGGGTATGATGGACATTTATTTTAATTACTTGCCATATACATAGTTCAGATCAGCTGGTAATTTTTGAGTGCTTATAACCAAGTTGTTTGACAGATGCAAAATAAGACCTGGTCATATGTTCAGTCTTTTTTAAATTGGTCAACATTGGAATGCTCCTCTACCCTCCTCTCCTTTTTACCACTTTTATTAATGGAATATGATCTCATCTAGTTCTAAGGCTTTACTTTAATCTGTCTTGAAGACTACAGTTTTATATCACTGATCACAATATCTCCTTTTAACTTCAAACTCACCCATCCAGTTGTCTTTTACATACATCCTACATATATCCACTTACATTTCTAAGAGGCATGTCAGACGTAACATGTTCAAAACTGGACTAGATCTCTCTCTGCCAAACCTGTTTCTCCTCCAGTCTTCTCTCTCTTAGAAAGTTACATATCCATTCACCTATCTCTCAGATCAAAAGCATAAGTATTGCTTTCAGCTTTTCCCTTACATTCCACATTTAGAACATCACCAAAGCAAGTTGGTCTTCTCTTCAAATTATACTATATATCCAGCCACTACTCTCCACCACTCCAAGTCAAAGAACCATTATCTTTTGCTAAAGCTGTTGTAATATAATAGTCTCCTAATAATGATTTCCTTATCATCAGTTATCCATGCAGCCACCTGGAAATCTTCAACAATATAAATCTGATCATGTTACCTCCTCTACTATCTAAATGTAAACCTAGTGGGTTTCTGTTAAATTCAAAATCCAGTCTTCTCAGCATGGTCTTTCATCTAATTCTCTAACCTCATCTCCTGCCTTTCATCTTAGTTACTTTGCTTAGACCATACCTTCTTGCTGTTAACTTTCTTGCTGTTTCTCAAATATGCCATACTTTATACTATATATTGCTTTTGTGTTGTTCCCTCTGCCTAGAATGTTCCTGTTTTCATTCCTCACTTCATTCTGTACCCCAAAATGTTGCCTCCTAGAATCTTTTTCTGACCTTTCTGAAAATTCTCCTGCTTACTCTGTCCCTCCCCAGCAATTCTGAGTTATAAGTCAGAGTTTATCAGGGTTTGGTTGCTGTCTCCCTGCTCTGCTATATTCTGTGACCATAACTACCTCTGCTTATCCTTATCTCACATTTATCATCATCATTATTATTTGTATCATTCATGTCCCCTGCCATCAAGTTCCAGGATAGGGACTTTAATCTGTGTTGTTCAGAGCTGCACCCCTAGTGCCTGGCTCATAGTAGACATCCAATAAATATCTATAGTTTACCAAGGAAAAGAGTCCCAGAAATAATAGAAGTTCTTTTTGCTTCATTAATCTAAAAAAAGGCAAAAGAGATTGCTGGTCTCTCACATTGTATTGCATTTTCACCGTCTTTGAGAAAATATATAATGACAAAAGGCTATAAAATATATAAAGATCAGTAGTGCTTTTAAAAGAAATATGTATTTTGTTCACAGCAAAATGTATTCAGCAGAATAGTGACTATATAGGCAACATTTTTATTTAATTTACAAACAGTTCTCATATGGATTTACTGACCTTGTAATGACTGAGTTCCTCTAAGGACTTGTGGCCCATGGATTGTGAACTGTTGTAATTGACTCATTCCTAATCAACTTGAGATTTGCATTTAAATGGTTTCTTTTTAGCATAATTACTCTACCACAGACAGTTTGATGTAACCTGAGAAAAAAATAAATAAACCAAAACTGCCTTGGGATTTCCAAAGAACTAAAATCATCTGACCTAGCTACTTACTGTATTTATGATTTTGGTTACTTAATGTCTTAGAACCTCATGTTATGTACATAGATATAATTATATGAAATATTTTGGTAATGTTCCAGCTACTCAATACATACTCCTTTTTTCTCCTTAATGTAGTAATACCACTGTTTTTTAGAACTTCATCTTTCTTAATTTATTTCTGTCTTTGCTGTAGTTACAGCTTTGCACACACACCCAAAAGTGTCCATCATCATGGGCCAGTAGACAAGCCGTTATGTTCTCATTTTAGTTCATAGATACAGGGAACTTGGTTGAGCTGGAGCAGAAAATCATCCCTTTCTATCAGATGTAAGTTACCCATCTGTTTTATTTACTTCATTTCTATTTCTTTGGGTCTTCAACATGCCAGACATACAAAATGGAATCATTATGATATTTCAAATCACTCAGATAAATAATAAGGATATAGGAATAAAGAAAATTGTGTTTGTGTTCATCCAACATTATTGACTGCAGTTTAAGGAACAGACTGATAGTAAGAAAACAAAATGAATAGGCTGTTTCTTTGTTCAAAATCTAGTGGATAAAATGCCAAAAAAAATTACAGTTTTTAAGCAGTGCAACTTTAGCACTGACAATGATGATCCTGACTTTGTCTGGGGCTTGTGAGATGAGATAAGGGATGCCTTAGAATATCTCTAAAAGGTTAGATGTCCCAACCTTTTTGGCACCACAGACCAGTTTTGTGGAGTTTTTCCACAGACCAGGTGTTGGGGAGTGGTTTCCGGGTGATTCAGGTACATTACATTTATTATGCACTTTATTTTTATTATTGGTACATTGTAATGTATAATGAAATAATTATACAACTCACCATAATGCAGAATCAGTGAGAGCCCTGAGCTTGTTTTCTACAACTAGACAGTCCCATCTGGGGGTGATGGGAGACAGTGACCCCTGAAGTGTGTTGCTTATGTCCAGTCTATTCTCATTTTGGTTTCTGTCACTACAGAAAAAAAAACCCTGCTTCACAAAAATAGGATGCTGGACATGGAAGCAGGCTTTTCAGTGCTTTTGTGGCAATCTCAGGATATTCCACCTTGACTTTTAATCCAGAATGTTAAGGAGATGAAGCTTCACTTGCTTGCCTGCTGCATGGCCCAGTCTCTAACAGGCCACTGACCAGCACTGGTCTGTGGCCCCAGGGTTGGGGACCCCTGCCTTAGAATGAACTAGGTTGAGGGTTGCAGGAAAACATTCTAGGCAGAGGGCATGCTGTGCTTAAAAGGCATAAAAGCATTGTCATGTATGTAATGAGTGATCCCTCTGGCCAAAACATAGTTTATGTCACAGAAAATTGTGGTGGGGAGACTGAAAAGGTAGTTTGCGACTAGGCTGACCCGTAATGATCTTGCATGTCACCCAGGATTTGAAGTCTTCAGTATTGTCAATGGAAAGCCAGCAAAGGTTTTAAAACCAAGAAAAGATTAAAGGAGTTCGGCAGCAGTGTGAAGGATGGATTCTGGCGAAGATGATAGCATAGGGGGATGTTGAAATAGTAAGATGAGTTGAAAGGTAAGAGTTACCAGTAGGTAGTGTGATGAAGTGAAAAGAGCCTGGGCTTTAGAATCAGATCTGGTTTTAAAGCTAGGATCTGTCTCATTGTAGTTTTACTGGTATATTGCTTACCATTTGTTTTATATTAAATAGCAGTTTCTCCTCTTGAGAGGCCTTTGTTTAAGGCATTTTTTTAACTTTTACTTATTTATTTTTTTAGAGGGGAAGGCACAGAGAAAGAAGAGAGGTAGAGAAACATCAGTGTGTGGTTGCCTGTAGCTCACCCCGCACCAGGGACCCAGCTCACATCCCAAGCATGTGCTCTGACCAGGAATCGAACCAGTGAACCCTTGCTTCACAGGCCAGCCCTCAACCTACTGAGCAGCACCAGCCAGGGCTGTTCTGAGGCATTTTTTATTTAGCTGAACTATATTTAACTTACTGTATTACTTTCCAAATCAGAGCATACCTAGTAATTTCTTTTATCCATACCTGTGAATAATAGATTGGCTGCAAAAGGTTTTGTAACTGTCAGAATTTTGTAAACATCACTCCATTGGCTTTTGGCATTTACTTTTACTGATGAAATGACTGGCAGTTTAAATCTTTTTTCTCTTAAGTAGAATTAAGTAAAAGTTCCCCTTATTTGGAGCCTTTAAACTTTTATTCTTGAAATTCAGTTGTTTTCCCAGGAGAGTTCTAAGTGTATATGCTTCCTCCCCCCCCCCCACCCCGAGTATTCTGCCTCAGTACTTCTCAGAGCCCATTAGATAATGAAAACTCAAGATACAACATGAAGAATGTTTATTTTTTTCCTTTTTCTCCCACCCGTTTTTTAAAAAAATGAAATTCTTTTGTTTTTGTTTTTTGCCTTTTGTAAAAAAAAAAATTGTTTTACAGATACTGAATGTCCTGGCCACCTCCTTGTCTCTGACCTTTTTCTCATGATTTCCGTGTCTTAAGATTCACTATACAATATGAAGACATTTCTTAATTTGGTTTTCTAAATCACTAATTGGTTGTATATTTCCCTACTCAATACCTCTTTTTGGTTATTTTGGTAGTTTTGTTTTTCTTTTTCTTTCCCTCCCCCAAACACATTTTTTACTCTTTTTTTCAGAGCATCTTGCTCTTTAAAAAAGAAAAACACTATTCCTCCCTGGTCTCAGTTGAAGTACTATTTATCATTTTTCTTCAAGTTCTAGTATGTTTCTTCTCTAATTCCATTTAGTTTGGCCATTAGTTATAATTAAGTTATCGTTTCTCTTCAGTATGTCTGGTCAGGTTTTTTTTATCAGTTTTTGTGCTGGGTTTTCTGAGGGTGATTAAATGGGCCAACACATGGGCTCCTCAAAATGCATGGGCCAGGAGCATATGCTCAGAGAGAGAGGAAGAGCTTTTCAATTTGTTCAGCAGTGGGATGGGTTGCCTAGAGAAATGAGGAGCCTAGTTTTGTTTGCTACCTATAGAAGTTCATGCAGACTTCTCTAGTTACGTGACACACTGAGATAGCTGGAACATCACTGAAGAGTGATTAATTACCTTGTATTACCTTGAATAGAATATAAAAGATTATAAAATCTGATGCTTTCATTTAATTAAATGCTTTCATTTGGGGGCTCACTTGGAGTTCAGTGTGATGTTATAAATTAATATATCCTTGAGTTTTAAACAAAGAACTCCAGATACTGTCAGTGCCCTCTTTGATATGAGGACATTATTTGGTGATTGTTACCAGCAAGCACCTTTGAACTGATATTTTATAAAATAATAATACTCTATGGAAGATTGAACTCTTTTAGACTAAGCAGCAAGTGTTACAAGATACCTAAGGAACCTCGATGTAAAAATTGCTTATTTTCTGATACGCTCCTAGTTCTTCTTCAGCACTTCTTTGTCTCTTAAACTGCTGATCTCTGTACTGGATATCTCAGAGGAGAGGTTCTCAGTACTGAGGAACTATTTTTTCATTCCATATTAGTTCTGTATTTAATATGTTTCTATCCTGTTATTTTTCATGACCTGCGTTTCCCCCTTTAGTTAGAAATGATGAAAAGATCCTGATTTAGATTGAAGAGGGAAATATGTGAGAAATTTTAATCTTCTATCTTTAGTGTTTGAGAGCTTTCTGATTAAATCATGAGCTCAAAATCAGGCATGTAGAGCCCTAGTGTAAGAAGAACCTTGTAGGAAACAGGAAAACCTTCCCATCCTTTTTGGAGCATTAAATCTCCTTGAGGAGAGAAGGCATAAACTTATGAAAAGGAAAGTAAAATAAGGTTTAGATAGCCTGTAGCAAATTTAATTTGCAAAATACGAGGGAGGATCAAAAAAAACCCAGGATTTATTTACAAAAAAAATACGTATTTATTCTTGCTTGTTTAAACTTCAGTCACCTTCAAAGTACTCTCCATTTGATGCAATACATCTATCAAGACTTTTTTCCACTGCTCAAAGCAGTTTTTGAACTTGTCAGTTTTGATGCCTTTTAAAGATTCTGCTATTTTTTATTTCACCTCTTCCACATCAGCAAAACATTCCCTTTGAGGACTTTTTCAACCAGGGTAACAAAAAAAAGTCACTTGGGGCCAGATCTGATGAATAGTGGTGGTGGGGCACAGGGGTTGTGCTGTTTTTGGTCAAAAACTGCTGAACACTCAGCATGATGTGGACAGGTGCATTTGTAAATCATCCATCATGAAATGGGCAAACATGTTGAAAGAGTCTTCAGAAAAGTTCACTGAAGCTGAATGCAGCCTCTCACACAAGGTCAGCTGCTGCACTGATACAGTTGGGTTCCTAGAACACTCACCTAGTGGGGAAAGCCTGTACTACAAAGGCCCTGCTCTGCGGAAGATAATTCTGGAGGGTCCCCCTTCATACCTGCATAGACAGTGCTTTGCACATGACAGGAAATGTAAGGCAATTGACATTTATTTAAAAGAGGGGGAGTGGTATGTGAATTCTGAGGATGAGAAAACTGGAAACCAAAGATCCATTAGGGCAGGCATCAGGTCTGCTCACCATAGTCTATTCTAGGGGTGTCAAACCCATTTTAACTGGGGACCACATCAGCCTCATGGTTGCCTTCAAAGGGCCAAATGTCATTTTAGAAAATTGTATAAATGTAACTACTCCTTTACAGTTAAGCAAGAGGTAGTGCTGACGCCGGGTGGAAACAGGGTGCTGGGTTGGATAAAACAAGGTGGAGGGCCAGATTCAGCCCATGGGCCTTGTGTTCACCTCCTGTGATCTATTTAGTGCCAGCTACTGTCCCTGGTTGGAAGGCAGGGTCTCAGTTAATGTATGTTGAATAACTGTGAATGTATATTTTTTAACAAATTGAAGAGTGCCTTGAAGAAGATAATTTATTTGGGCAGAGGTGAGATACAAAGGTTTGAAAAAATATTAGGGAGTAGAAATGATAACTGAACCATGTTAGAACACCAACCTGCCTGGAGCTGTGAGAATGAGCAGGAAGGTTTTGTGTGAAATAAAGCTGCTTGCTAACAGTAGGTTGGGGTCAATTTATAAGCTACTTTCCTGGATTTAGGAATTTGGGATTTGTTTTTTAAGCAAAGTAGAATTTTTATAAACAGTTGCTAGCATGGTTAAAGCAGTATTTTGAAAATACAGTCTGAAGACACAGTCCAGGTTGCAGTGAGGAAGAGTCTGGAGACCAGCTTTGAGATGAGTTGTAATATGTGAATTCTTGGAAAGTAGTCATGTCCAGTAAAATTATTAATATTTCTTTTATGTAACATGTTACCTAAAGGTGCTTTTTAAGCCCTAGTGATTGAAAATAATGACATGGCCGTCTTTTTTAGTATTTATTTAATTTTTCATGACATTTTATTATTGATCTTCATGGCTTTTCTGTGAGATCATGGTATAAATTTTGAATACATTTGTTCTTTCCTTATTTGCCTTTTGTTAATGTCAAGCATGGCACATGAGACATTCCTTGTTGCTATGCAACTGCTAAATTCAATATTTAATATTAATAAAACCGAGTGGCATTAAATTCAGTTAAGAAAGGGTAGCAAAATATGGCTTTTCAGTGTGAAATCAATATTTGTGAAGTTTAATGTATTGTTGCAGATATGAGTAAAAGAAGAGTGACTTGTTTACAGTTAGTATTTTGATCAAGATTAGTTGTGGTTAAAACTTTGTATTTATGATCAATTTTTCTGGTTTGATTTTGGTCTTTCACTGCTTTTTGATCTGTGATTTGTTTTTTTTACTGTCTGTGTGCTATCAATGAAGTTTTGATTGTTTTTTTTATTATTTCAGTTTCTGTCATCTTTTGTAGTTTTAAAATTCTGTCTTCCAGAGCTTTTATTTGTGTGTGTTGTTGTTGTTGTTATTGTTGTTGTTGTTTCCCAGTGTTATTTCTCACTGTATTTACATTTTTCCTTTTCAGGAATATATGCTTAGCATGCAAGTTTGGAGTTTGTTATAATTTCTTATAGACCCAAGCGAACACTTGGTTGGTTGGTTGGTTGGTTGGTTGGTTGGTTGGTTGGTTTTTGTTCTTCAGGATAAGAACCACCTGTGATCTCCCTTAGCTATTTGCAGTGTGTACTTGGTGCTTTCAAGATATGGAAATAAAATCAATTCCTTTTGGGGGGTGGGTAGGAGGGCTTCAGAGTTGGAGACAGATGGTGGGATTTTTTTAAAAAAGACTAGTGTTGAGAATATCTAGTTTACAGTGGTAGGCAGTATCTAGCAATTCCATCTTACTCCCTTACCTGCCACCATCTCCCCACCCTCAAAACCCCCAGCACAACCCCTTCTTGTCCTTAATGTAGGGAAGAAAGCCCATAGCAATTTAGTAGGAAATGTTTTAATTATACTAGGGAACTATTACTCAAGCATAGATACCTCCCGTTTTTTTAAATGAGTAGTTTGATCTTGCTAATATTCTTGGAATAATTTTGGTGGGAAGAATTAAGACTTGAGAAACAGTTGCTCCTTAATCATAAATGGAAAATCTAGAATCTAGAAAATAGTGTAGAAAAATCAACTCTAAATAGTGTAGACACTACAAATTCTAGGGATTACTCTATTGAAAATTATGGCTAATACTAAGGACAAAGAAATCCCTAAAATTACAGTGTTACTCTTTTTTAAAAATTTAAAATATATTTTATTGATTACACTATTACAGTTGTATCAATTTTTCCCCCTTTGTCTTCCTCTGCCATGGGAGGAGCCCCCCTCCCCTCCACCAGTCCTCCTCCACTTAGTTCATGTCCGTGGTTTGACTCTCCATTTCCTATACTGTTCTTAACCTCTCCATCTATTTTGTACCTACCAATTATGCTTCTTAATCCATGCACTTTTCCCCCCATTCTCCCCCCCACCTGATAACTGTCCAAATGATCTCCATATCTGTGATTCTGTTCCTGTTCTGGTTGTTTGCTTAGTTTTTTTTAGATTCAGTTATTGATAGCTGTGAATTTGTTGCCATTTTAGTGTTCATAGTTTTGATCTTATTTTTCCTAAATAAGTCCCTTTAATATTTCATATAATAATGGCTTGATGATGAGGAACTCTTTTAGCTTTACATAGTCTGGGAAGCACTTTATCTGCCCTTCAATTCTAAATGATAGCTTTGCTGGATAGAGTAATCTAAGTTATAGGCCCTTGCTTTTCATCAGTTTGAATACTTCTTGCCAGTACCTGGCCTGCAAAGTTTCTTTTGAGAAACCAGCTGATGGTCTTATAGGAACTCTCCTTTAGGTAACTAATTTCTTTTGTCTTTCTGTTTTTAAGAGCTTCTGTTTATCTTTAACCTTTGGCATTTTAATTATGATGTGTCTTGGTGTGTCCCTCTTTGGGTCCAACTTCTTTGGGACTCTGCTTCTGGGACTTGCATGTCTATTTCCTTTGCCAGATTAGGGAAGTTTTATTTCATTATTTTTTCAAATAAGTTTTCAATTTCTCGCTCTTGCTTTTCTCCTTCTGGCACCCCTGCGATTAGGATGTTGGTATATTTAAAGTTGTCCTAGAGATTCCTAAGCCTCTACTCATTTTTTGAATTCTTGTTTCTTCATTCTATTCCCGTTGAATGTTTATTTCTTCCTTATGTTCCAAATCATTTATTGGATTCTCAATTTTATCCTCTCCACTGTTGGCTCCCTGTAGACTTTTCTTTATTTCACTTAGTGTAACCTTCACTTCTTCCCTTATGTTTTTTTGCTGTATCTGATGAGTTCTTTGAGCATCCTGATCACCAGTGTTTTGAGCTCTGCATCTGATAGGTTGGTTATATCCATTTCATTTAGTTCTTTTTCTGGGGTTTTGTTCTGTTCTTTCATTTGGGCCATATTTCTTTGTCTCCTCAATTTGGCCACCTCCCTGTGTTTGTTTCTGTGTATTAGGTACAGCTGTTTTGACTGCCTGTTTTAGAAAAGACACCTGTAAATTGTGTGTGGCAGAGTCTTAGGTAATCGCCAGGGTGGGGCAACCCCCTTCACCACATTGTGGCTCTGTGTGGCAGGAGGGCTCAGAGAGGGGACAGTGCCACTGCCTGGCTTCTGGAGGTTTGCCCCACACTTAACCCATTTCCAGTCATTTCTCCTACTTCCCATATGCTACCGGTGCCCTTCCAGCCGTTGTCCTGGTGGTGAATCCCAGTGGGTGGGTTGTGTGTGTTCCAAGTTCGCACAGGCCCTTTAAACAGACTCTCCTGAAAATCAGGCAGTTTCTTCCCCTGCCAACTTTGACTGGTTTTTACAGCCAGAAGTTGTGGGGATTCACATTCCCAGTGCTAGAACCCTAGGCTGTGTGGTCTGGCCTGGAATAGCTTGCTCCCCAGGTATCCCTCCTGATTTTTATCCATCACATGTGGGTGTGGGACCGCCCATTCTGCCACCACCACTGCAGCATCTTCATGCCACACCACATCTCTGTGCCTCTCCATCCTTCTCTATGATTCCACCCCTCCTACCCGTCTGAATGGATGTGGTTTCTTTAAATCCCTGGTTGTCTGACTTCCATAAAGGTCATTTTTTTTGACAGTTTGGTTGTTACTTGTTTTGAAATATAGTTGTAACTCTCCCTGTGGTTGCATAAGGAGGTGAAGCATGTCTACCTAGCCTCCATCTTGACTGGAACTGTAAAACTAAAATTTTTATTTATTGATTTTAGAGAGAGGGAGAGAGAGAGGAAGGGACAAAGAATGGAGGAGAGAGATGGAGGAGAAATAGAAAGAGAGGTGGGGAACAGAAACATCAATTTGTTGCTCCACTTAATTATGCATTCATGGGTTGATTCTTATATGTCCCCTGACTGGGATTGATCCCTCAACCTTGGTGTTTTGGGATGACTTCTAACCAGCTGATCTGCCTGGCCAGGGCACAATGTTATTCTTACAACCAGATAGAATAGTTTGCAGGGACCATTTTATCTGACCCTGCACCTTCCAGACATTTTATGGTGATTGGATTTGTGATAAGGAAATGATACTTGTGTGTGGACCTTACATATCCCCCTGTCTATAGTATTTTAAATTAGTGTTCACTCCCTTTTGAACATAAAAGTACTTTTTAATAATTAAAAATTATAAATCCTTAAGTGATAGATTATGTGACAAAATTCATAGTGCCCCTAATTACTAGAAATTCAGTAACACTTTTTATGTTTTCTTAACTAGAATAACATTTCTATGCATTTGAAAAGTAGTATGTACACAAAATGCACAAGACACACTGACTCCTAAAGGTTACAGTTAAAGTTCATATGGATTCATGTATCCCTTGTAACCCTTTGGGATTCAGTGAGGTACAACACACATAGTTTGGGAACCACTGCTATAGTCCATTATTTCTGTAATGTTGTGTAAAGCTACAGTCTAATTCCCTTCCTCTTTTTCCTTTTTTTAAATTTTATTTATTTATTTTTAGAGAGAGGGGAAGGAAGGGAGAAAGAGAAACATTGGTATGTGATTGCCTCTCTTGTACCCCCAAATGGGGACTGGGCCCACAACTCAGGCATGTGCCTTGACTGGGAATCAAACCAGCAACCCTTTGGATTGCAGGCTGGCACTCAGTCCACTGAGTCACACCAGCCAGGACCCTCTTTTTTCTCCTAATAACAAATCCACAGAAAACAACAGGATGACAAAGATATTTTTTCATTGTTATTTATTGCATTCATGAGCAATATTTGATTAAATAAATTAGAAACTTTAGTGTGTGTTTCATTTTCTACTTTATACTATTACAGGATGATAATAGTTTAAACATTTATGTACGGGTATATTTAAATTTTTTCTTATATTTCGCGGTGTGTGTAGTTAGTGGTTTCTAATGTCATAAAGGAACCAGTAAGTAGTTCTTGTGACAATGTAATCACAAAGTATTTTCTGTTAAAATATGCAATGGTTTTTTTTTCCTGTAGTGATATGGATGTTGTTTTTAGTAAGAATTTTCCTTCTTCAAAAAACTATTAGCTTGAAAATCTCATCTTTGTTGATATTTAGAAGCATGGTATTTTGGTTAATCCAGAATGCTGTGGCAATTTTGAAGCAGTTTGACTCTTTCATTGGGAAAGATACCTTTTAAAATGGAGTTTGAATGTTTATATAAAGAGCTTATTTGGGATTCTGTAAGATGGTAAGAGAATCCATTAGTTTCCATTCTTCATTGATTATTTCTAGCACTGTCTGTTTTATATTGTTCTGGAACGTGCTCTGAATTTGTATTGAATGTTAATCATTGACAAAAATGCAGATTCTCCTTTTAGATGTGCCATTGACACTTAGCATCTCTTCAGTAATAATCTGGGTATTCTCAAGAACTGGAGAAAACACCATCATTTTTTCATGTAATAGATTAATATCCAATTACAATAGGGAATACTGTAATAATGGATTTTTTCATCCTTTCAGGGTTTGAAAGTATTCTTGAAGGGCTGTTTGGACCTGCATTATTAAAAGATCTCAGTTTATTTAAAGGTATTCAAAATCTTTTTTTGGTATTTAAAAATCATCCTGGTGACATATGATACCTTGATGATTTATTTAATCCTCAGTCTCCTCCTTTTTATTCACAATTTATGTTGGTTAAAGCTACATCCATATAAGCATCTTTTTGTGTTTAGTTGATAGTGCAGATATATGTATGAATGTGGTACAGTAACTAGTGAGCAGTTGCTGTTAAGATTCTTAACACAAACGGGAACCTGCCTACTTCTTAATGAGGATTTTTTGTTGTTGTTAAAATAATATTTTTGACAGTCTTGTTTATTCCCTGAAAAATCCTCATTTGTGACTTAATTTTTTATTCCTACTGTTTTTGCAGACTGTGAACCTGAAAGCATTTCTGATTGGATTTTTGATGAAAATTGTCTGTTCTGTTGCTTGAGAAGAGATAAAGTAAAGGTAACCAAGAAATTTATGAAACTTGTCTGGTGTGGTATTTTATAGTTTTTATTTTTTCAGAATTTGATTTTTTTTGGAGACATAGGAAAAGGAACGTATGAATCTGTATTTATTTATAAAGGATTTGATAGTAACTTAGTTTGCAGTTTAGTGTTTCTAGTCTGTTGATTAGCCATTGAGAATCTATGTCCCAACATGCATTGCTTTTATTTATATAATTCACTAGGCAGAATAATTAACTGGGTCTCAAACTTGTTTATTTTAAATATGAAATGTATGATAATTCAAGTAATGGGAGTCATTTGTACAAAATGAATAGCAACATGGATCTGGATCAAGTAGTTACTAATTCATGTATATTTATGATATGTGGCTTATGCTTTAGTATTGTAGGATATTTCTTCATAATATCTGAGCATGAATGTTGTTAATGCAGTTGCAGAAGTTGGCTACCTTTGGGTTTATGTTTTATTGTTTTGTGTTAATAAACAGAATTTTGGTTTAGAAACACTTCAGCTGTTGGAAAATTTATTAATAATGGTTTTCCATCTTACGTTTCTTTTCATGATATTTCTGTTTTCAGTTTTAAAGCTTTGAAAACATTTTGAATCCCTTCCTCTGCCTTGTACATGTCTAACTTCAAATCATTGACCAGGTTCTGTCAGTTGTCCCCTCATACCAAATTTCATTCTTTTTCCCCCACATTCATCTAGTTCAGACCTTTGGCATTATTCTGAACTACTGAAATAACATGACTGGTCTCTCGGCTTTCTTCAGTCTGTTAAACACTGCTTCAGGGTTAACCTTCTTCCCCCTGACCCTCACCCCTCGAATAATGTGGACAAGTTACTCTACTGAGTCTCCGTTGACTTTCTCATTGTCTTTGGATTCATTAGCCTAATGCTTAGTGACTGAGTACGTTCTACCATTCAGTTCATTTCTTTTTCTAATGCTGTCCCACTAGTTTTCTACATATTTTTCTATCAGCTAAACTGGTTTGATCATTTGTATTGAACAATATGTGTTTACTATTTGGACTATAGCATTGCATACCCATTATTTTCAGTGGCTTGAAATTCCCTTGCTGTTACTCTTAGCTTAAGGCCCTCCTTTACTATAGAGGTGTGCCTTTGCTCTTATTACTGTTTCAACCCTTCAACTGTTGTGTAAATATTACCTATACCAGTTATTTTTCAGTTAATACTCTGCCTTATTTTGTTCATCCTTTTCTACATTTGAGTTTTGTATTCCTGACTATACTGTCAGCCTCTGAAGACTGTGAACCATGTTGTATGCTTTGTACCCTTGCATGTAACCACTGTATCACCTTTTACCATTGTTGGCAAGTTGCAGTAAAATCTGAAAGCAAGTTGAAGAGCTTCTTACTGTTCTTCTTTTGTGACATCTTTTACTTGCCTACTGTATGAAAAAGTTGTAACTATTCATGGTAATCTGTTTTCTTTGAATTAATCAGGAAAGTGTTTTGAAATTTAATGTGGTTTGAAAAAGAGAGACCAGCAAATTACGCAATTGCCAATGAAGTTGAAGTTCATCATTTTAAACTCTCTATGTGTGTTTGCATTTGTGTTGACATGTTATGACTATTTATTGAGCAAGTCACTTTTCTTTTAATCTTCACCTTGAGGATATATTTATTGATTTTAGTGAGAGAGGAAGCAAGGGGAAAGAGAGAGAGAAAGAGAAACATTGATATGAGAGAAAAACATCAATCAGTTTGCCTTCTGTATGCACCCTAACTGGGTATCGAACCTGCAACCTTTTTGTTTGTGGGACGACGCTTCAACTAATTGAACCACCCAGCCAGAGTGAGCAAGTCATTTAACTGTTTGGGTAGAATAGAAGTGACTATTATAAATTGCCTTTTTTCAAGATAGGATTGGGCAGAAAGCTTTTCTATGTTCAATAGTGTTGAGTTCAGTACATTCTTCTAATATGATTGAGCTTACCAGTGCTATATGAGTATAAAATATTGTATGAATATTTTTAGAATAAAGTACAGAAATAGCAAAGCATGGTGGAATCATGTAGCATTTGAGACAATTGTTTTTACTGTTTGTAGTCCTACAGTTTTTAGTTGGTTTTCTAATTAGAGTATTTCCATTTGACAACACGTCTAGTTCTGGGAAAGCGGTTTTTGTCCACTAGACTTCACTACCTATACCTTGGTGTTTATATTTTTCAGAGACAGCTATAACATCTATAATGGAAAATAGGAGAAAAAAGCCTAGAAAATGTAAATTGTGAAGTATGTATCTTTAGTTGTGTTAGATTTAAAGTGATTGTGCTGGAGCTCTTTATAGGCACTTGGACCATCTCATTCGAGTAGGACTAGACTCCACTGGGTTGAGGCTTGCGTTTTAAGGCTGGTTTAGGATTCCAAAAATGAAGGAAATATCTGGAGAGTATGGTAACAGCCAATAGGTGGCAGCAGAGCATAATGTTGGAATCTCGAGTTTTGAGATTGGCAGAGTGAGAAAATCTAGATAGTGTTTTGAAAAGCTGTTAGAATTATTTGTCTCATGTTTGGGAAAGAGGAAGAAGTTATGCATATTTTTTAGTTTAGTTTAGTTTAGTTTTCAGTGCATACTGAAACTGTTAAAATGGATAAAATAAATATATTATTTATATTTACTTTTTAAAATATGTAGGTAAAAAATACAAAGTAGCTTCTTTGGAAGATAGAACAGGGATTCACCTAGAGATTAATAAAGCAGTTGTTGATCTACACTTCAGGATCCTACAATTAGAAAATACAACTGACCCTTGAACAACACGGGTTTGAATTACATGGGTCTATTTATACGTGTGTGTGTCCCCCCAGTAAATACCTGTACTGTTTTCCATCTGTAGTTGGGAGTCTACTGACTGTATGTATTTGATCTGTACCATTTTATGTAGAGGACTTAATCATATGTGGATTTTGGTATTCATCTGCGGAGGTGGGAAGTCCTAGAACCCTACCCCACAGACACCAAAGGACAACTTGTGTTTGGGGGGTGTCAAAAGTAAGTTATACATGGATTTTTTACTGTGCCAGTGGGTCGGCGCCCCTAAACCCTGTGTTGTTCAAGGGTCAGCTATATAACTTGTAAGGGAAAGGCAGCTGACATTTTTTGAGCGTGTACTATGTGCTGCTTACTTGTATTTGTTCCCATTTAATTCTCTCAAAAACCCTATAAAGTTGATTGAAGACATCTCAATTTTATAAATAAACAGGAATGGTCAGAAAGACTAAGTTATGGGCCAAATCTAAAAGCTGGAATTTTGATCCATGTTTTAGAATACAGGCATTTTGATAACAAAGCAAGGGGCAGGAACTTGGAAAGTGGAGAGCAAGAATTAGGCAGGACTTGGAATTACTCAGTTTGAAAGAGAGTAAGAATGTATATGGACATGAGTGTATTTGAAGGGACACTCTCAGCTGTTCTAGGAATCTCTTAGTAAGTGAATATCTGCCTTGCTGCCTGGCTTGCTTGCTTTTTTCTTACCTTCCTTTTCTGTTTGTTGAGCACATAGTAGGCACTCAGTAAAATATTTGCTAAATGAGTAACAAAGAAGTCAGGAGGCTTAATATACTGGAGAATTATAGTATGAATAGCTAACTGTTTTGAGTGCTTACCTGTGCCAAGCATATTTACTCATGAGGCTTTTATACTTTCTTTACCTTTTAAAAAAATAATTTTAGACTTATAAAACAGTTGCAGCTGTTTAGCAGTAATTCCTGTATAACCTTTACCCACATTAATACCTTATGTAATCACAGTACAATTATAAAAATAAGGAAATTAACATTGGTGCAGTACTATCATCTAATTTGTAAACATTTCAGAATTCACCATTTGTCCCAGTAATGTCACTTTTCTGGTTCAGGATCCTATCTAGCTCATACTTTGTATTTAGTTGTCATGTCTTAATCTTCTTTAGTCTGGAATGGTTCTGTTTTTCTTTGCCTTTCATAATGTTGACACTTTGGAAGAATACTGGCAAAATGATTTCTAGAATGTCCCTCGATTTAGTTTGTCTGATGATTCCTCATTGTTAAATGGAAGTTACTCATTTTTGGCAAGAATACCACAGAATTGATGTCATATCATCCTTAGTGCATCACACCAGGGTGTCTGCCAGTCTTCTATGGTATAAGGTTTCTGAATTTTTTTTCTCCCTGTTGTACTTAGGCACAGGGTAGGTATCTTGTGAAGAAGTACTTTGAGATTTTGTAAATATCTTTCTGTCATCATACTCGTTTCTCATCCATCATACGATAATTTTAGCATCATTGATGAATCTTGCTTGAAAAACTTACTGTGGTAATGATGATTAGTGATGATTTTTTAAAAAATATTTTTGATGATTTTCTGTTTCTATTATTTTTTCTTCCTCTATTAGTTTCAATTCTACTGTAAGGAGGAGCTTTCCCTTCTCCTCCACTTATGTAATTATTTGTTTACCTACCAGTGTAGACTCATGGATTTGTATTTCATTCTATTCGGTATAATCATTGTTTATTTTTAGTTGAAATGTCCTAGATTTGGCTGTTGAAAGTCTTTCCAAGTTAGCTCCTTATCTTTTTTCATGTTTCTATAATTTTTTCCTAGCACTTTATTTTTTGGCACCAAAAACGTTTCAGGCTTTTTAAAAAAATTAATCTTTATTTTTCTTTTCGTTACTATTTAGCACCCTTATACCCTCTCCCCCAGCAATCACCACACCGTGTCCATGTCCATGCGTCCCACTTCCTTTTTGTTCAATCCCTTAACCCCCTAACCTCTGCCCACTGCCTCGCCCCTTCAGTAGCTGTGATCCTGCCCTCCACCTGTGAGTCTTCCCCATTTTCCTTGTTTGTGTTCCTGTCCTGACCCTGGATTTCTTCAGGGAACCTTACTTAGTTCCTTTAGTTGGAGAATTACATAAGAAAGCAAGGTTTGGGCACTAGGGTATTCATTGCTATTAGATCGTCATTGCTTCTAAGCCTGCTCAGTTGTCTGAGCTAGGAAGTATGTTCACTTAAATATACATACATATGCATCTATATTTCTTCCTATGTTTGTTAAAAACCATTTCATTAGACTTTTAGTAATTGCAGGATTGTGTTGATAATATAAAAAGCTGATCTAGTAGTGGTGAAAGGTGCTGGAGAGATAGGAAGAATAAAAAATTACTGTCAGTATTAATATCCCTAAAAATGGACTAATTCTTAATGATGCATTGATCTGTGGTATGGCTCTTCTTGTGATTGGCTGATACAGAGTAGAGATAGCTGTTGTAAAGAACAAGGACAGTTTAGTGATTAATGATAATGATAAATAAGATATACCAAAATAGAAAATGTTTATGCTCTTATAAAGTTTATTATAAGACTTGGTAAGTTTTGTATTTGACTAGCACATTAGGAGACTGTTTTAAGGAGTTAGGACTTGGGGTGCTTTTGAAGAATATATAGGTCCAGATAGGCGGAGATGAGAAGGACACGTTCTGGGTGGAGCAGAGCATTTATTTTTAAAAGTAACTCATGATAAAACCGGAGCAGGATTATAGATATTCTTCAATGCCCAGCTAGCTCAGGAATCATAGTTACATGAACTTACATATTAATAGTTATATCTAGATCCTTTTTATGTTTATCATTATCATGTTGTGTTTACTGTGAACATTTCATAATTTCTGTTTTGTAAGTATAAGTTTAGAGCTATCCTGTTAACATTTTAATTACTATTTTTGCACATTGAAAGTTTATAGTAAGACCAGATGCTAAATCTAATTGTTATTTTCATATTGTATTCTACAATATGTATTTATATTAAATATATTAGTTTGGGCATATTCAATGCTATTGATAGGACTTGTCTGACATATGCTCTAGAGTACCACAAATCAATATGTATTCACTACGTACTATATATAACAGGAACTATGTAAGAAAAATATATCACCATAGTTTCTGTCTATTAGGAATGAGAAAGAAGAAACAAATATAAGATGTTTAAAGGATATTTATTTATGAGAATTAAATTGATAACAGGGCAGAGTAAAATGGATACCACAACTTAGTACATGATTAATTAATTTAAATTAATTTTTCAGTGAATTATACAAATCTAAATTGTGAGACCGAACCTTGTTGTCTATCCAGAGGCCTTTTTATATATATTATTTTAAGGTACTAAGGAAAACACTTGACACAATGAGTCAGCGCTCAGTCTAAGTTCTCATTAAACAGGAGGATTTTCTTAGTTTGGTTTTTTGTTTGTTTGTTCATTACTCCCAGTCTGTGGATTTTTTTCTTAAAAAAAAAAACAGACTTGTATAAATTGATGATTAACTCTGTTCAATTTTATGTGGTCAGAGTTAACCAATAGACTAACTACTGGAACATTTATTAAATGTCTGGTTCTGTGGAGGCCAGAGAAGTGAAACACAGATCCCTCCTTGCTTATGGAATGCTAGTGAGACCGTGGTGGATAATATAATGAAAGGGAATTTAAATTAGGAAGGTTTAACTCATCCACCCTACCTGTCCAGAGCCAAGTCTCTGATACAGGTAGGAAACATTAAAAGTAAAATCCTCTCCCTTATTCTCCTATATATTATTTTAAAAGGTAATGGAAAAAATTAAAAGTACTGCAGCAATTGGGAGGTGCAGTGCATGATGCTGGAGTTGCTTAATCTAGGAGTTGGAACTCAACCTGAACCTTAAAAGGACCTGTGTTTTAGAAAGATTGATTGGTTCATTTTTAGGAGGTAATGGAAAGGCATTTATAGTGAGAAAATTATGGGAGGCTTTTGTAATAATCCAAAAAAGGAGCCTGAGGTATAGTGCCACAGCTGTGAAGATGCATAAGAAGGGTAGAGAACCTAGAATCAAGACTTGTCAAAATTTAGTGATTACTTGACTATATAAGTAAAGGAGAAGGAAGTGTTAGTGACTCTTTGGCTTTCCAAACCAGGATGACTCAACATAGTGAAGAGATGTTGAGAAGTAAGAAGGGGAAGGGTGTAGTGGCCAGTTTTTACGGTGAGGATAATGAGGTTATTAGCTGGAAGCTGTTTGTGGTGGAAGTGAACATTTAATTGGAAGTGTCCAGTAGACAGTTTGGTTGTGGAAATTGAGTTGAAATAGGGGATCTAAGCTGAGGACATATTTGGAGGGTTTCTCAGTACATCTGGTGATTGGCATATTCAAGCAGATGAAGTCTTTGGTGAGTGATAAAACACAAAATACTGAGAGTTGAAAGACCTTTATTTTAGGAAGTAGGACGAAAATAAATGAATTGCACATCTTGAATCAGCTGTCTTCCTGGCCCCTTACTGCTTGATGAGTAGGGGGATGGGTTTTCATGTTTGTTGCACTAATGTGGACTCCTGTGCCTTTTTCCATAATGGGCCCTAATTGGGTTGAGCAAGTAGCCCAGACATAATTTAACAGACTTTCAGAAAATAGCTTTTCAGGAATACAGTTATGGGAGCCATACTTTAAGTCTGACAGGGTTAAAGAATAAGAGGATATTGTGGGAGTTAAGAAATAGATATGCATAGACTACTAGTTTGAAAAGTTGTCAGTGACAGGAATGCTGAAGAAAACAGAACCACAGAAAGAGTAGGTACTTGGTCTAAGTAAAGACTTTTGGGGGGGAAGTCTTTAAATAATATTTATACTCTTGGAGAAGAAGAAATTAAAGCTATTAAAAGAAGGGAACAGTAGAAAGTGGCAAGATTGTAAGAGAAGCAACAAGAAATTAGTTACTGAACAGTGATAAGAGATTCCTCTTGAAATTAGAATATAGTCAGGGATAACTGTAGGAGTTAAGAGTTTGATCTCCCTTCCCCCCTCTCTAAAAATAAGTAAATGAAATCTTTAAAAAAAAAAAAGTCCCTAAAAAAAAAATGCTGCAGTAAACATGGCAGAGGGGGTTCATAAATCTTTTCAGTTAGTGTTTTTGTTTCCTTCAGATTAATTCCCAGAAGTGGAATTGCTGGATCACATGATATTTCTATTTTTAATTTTTTTACAAACCTCCATACTCTTTTTCGTAATGACTGCATTAATTTACATTCTCATCAGCAGTTCACAAGGGTTATCTTTTTTCCACATCCTAGCCAACACTTGTTATTTCTTGTTGGGTTTTTGGGGGGTTTTGTTTTTGTTTTTATAATAATAATAACCATTCTGACAGGTGGGAGGTGATACCTCATCGTGGTTTTGACCTGAGTTTCTTTGATGAGAGTAATGTTGAGTACCTTTTGTTGTACATATTGGCCATCTCTATGTCATCTTTGGAAAATTGTATATTCAGATTGCCCATTTTTCCACTTCTAATTTGATTGTATTTGGGTTGTATGAGTTTTTTAAATACATTTTGGATATTAACCTCTTATCGGATATACAATTGCAAATATTTTCTCCCATTTGGTAGGTTGCTTTTCATTTTGTTGATGGTTTTTGCTGTTCAGAAGCCTTTTAGTTTGATGTAGTATCACTTGTTTATTTTTCTTTTGTTTCCTTTGCTTTGGGTATCAAATCCAAAAAAATCATCACCAAAGACCAATGTCAAGGGGCTTACCACCTATGTTTTCTTCTAGGAGTTTTTCTTACATTCAAGTCTTATGTCCATTTTAAGTTAATTTTCATGTATAGAGTAAGACAGTGGCCCAATTTCATTCTTTCACATGTGGCTTTCCAATTTTTTTTTTCAATATTATCCATTGAAGAGACTGTCCTGACTCCTTTGTTATAAGTTAATTGACTGTATATGCCTGGGTCAGTTTCTGGGCTCTCTATTCTGTTCCATTGATCTGTGTCTGTTTTTATGCCATTACTATAGTGTTTTGATTACTATAGCTTTGTAACATAGTTTGAAATCAGGAAGTGTGATGCCTCCAGCTTTGTTGTTCTTTCTCAGAAAGAAGGGAAATGTGTTTTTAAGTAGGGAAAAAAATTACTAAATAAAGTCTAGATTTTTAAAAGATGTTATTTTTGTCCATGTAAAATGTAAATGTTTTTGTGGTTTTCTTTTTTTTTTTTTTGTATTTTGCCCTTGCCATTTTGAACAGGTAGACATTAAGCTACTTTACAATGCTTTGATTTTCTACAAAATGTTTTTGAAATTTTGCTTGAGGAGATTTTTTTTCAGCTTTACTGAGGGGAGTCTTATAATTAATCAAAACCCTGAAAAGGTTTAGAAACGCCTAGTTAAGCAAAAATTAATGTTAGAAAGAATCTTATATTAAGTCAGTCTTTCATTTCTCCCTTGCCATGGGTATAGGTCTCACTCCTTTTTTTTCTTTTGTTTCTTATGAACTATTTGCACATTAGGCTGTCTTTCTCTTTGTTATTTCCCTTCTATTAGAGCACATTTGTTCTGCTTCTCTTTCTTCCCCTGATCTCTTTTTAAAATATATTTTGCTGATTATGCTATTACACTTGTCCCATTTTCCCCCCTTCATTCCCCTCCACCCTGAACACCCCCACCCACCCACATCCCCCCCCTTTAGTTCATATCCATGTGTCATATATGTAAGTTCTTTGGCTTCTACATTTCCCATACTATTCTTACCCTCCCCCTGTCTGTTTTCTGCCTACAATCTATGCTACGTATTCTCTGTACCTTTTCCCCCACTCTCCCCCTCCCACTCTCCTGTTGATAACCCTCTATGTGATCTCCATTTCTGTGGTTCTGTTCCTATTCTAGTCTGCTTAGTTTGTTTTTGTTCTAGTTTTAGGTGTAGTTGTTAATAATTGTGAGTTTGCTATTATTTTACTGTACACATTTTTATCTTTTTCTTAGGTAAATCCCCTTAACATTTCATATAATAAGGGCTTGGTGATGATGAACTCCTTTAACTTTATCTGAAAAGCACTTTATCTGCCCTTCCATTATAAATGAAAGCTTTTCTGGATGGAGCAATCTTGGATGTAGGTCCTTGCCTTTCATGACTTGGAATACTTCTTTCCAGCCCCTTCTTTCCTGTAAGGTCTCTTTTGAGAAATCAGCTGACAGTCTGATGGGAACTCCTTTGTAGGTGACTGTCTCCTTTTTTCTTGCTGCTTCTAGGATTCTCTCCTTCATTTTTACCTTGGCTAATGTAATTATGATGTGCCTTGGTGTGTTCCTTCTTGGGCCCAACTTCTTTGGGACTATCTGAGCTTCCTGGACTTCCTGGAACTCTATTTCCTTTGCCAGATTGGGGAAATTCTCCTTTATTATTTGTTCAAATAACTTTTCCACTTGTTGCTCTTCCTCTTCTCCTTCTGGTACCCCTATAATTTGGATGTTGGAACATTTAAAGATGTCCTGGAAGTTCCTAAGCCTCTCCTCATATTTTTGAATTCTTGTTTCTTCATTCTGTTCTGGTTGGATGTTTCTTTCTTCCTTCTGGTCTACACTGTTGATTTGAGTTACAGTTTCCTTCCCAACACTATTGGTTCCCTGTACATTTTCCTTTATTTCACTTAGCAAAGCCTTCATTTTTTTCGTCTAATTTGCGACCAAATTTAACAAATTATGTGTGCATCCTGATTACCAGTGTTTTGAACTGTGCATCTGATAGGTTGGCTGTCTCTTCGTCGCTTAGTTGTATTTGTTCTGGAGCTTTGATCTGTTCTTTCCTTTGGGCCATTTTTTTATCTTGACCCACATGATGAGGGGTAGAGCCTTAGGTGTTCACCAGGGTGGGGCAGTTCAGTTGCTGGGTTGTGACACTGTATGTGGGGCAGGGGTCTGAGAGGAAATGATGGCACTTGCCCCCTCTCTGTTGGACTTCAGTCCCTTCCTCCGCTTCCCCCAAGCAAACTGGGCCCTTCTGGTGCTGATTCCTGTGTGGGTGGGCTTGTGCACATTCTAGGACCCTGTGGGTCTTTTCAATGAACTCACCTGTGAGGCTGGGAGTCTCTCTTGGCACCTCAACCCCCACAGGTGTTTCCAATCAGTGTCTTGAGGCTTTATTTCCCCCCGCTGGGGCCCTGGGCTGCGTGGTTTGTCTCACTCCCCAGTTTTGCCTGGTTTATCTGTGTGCAAGTGTGGAACCACCCGGTCCGCTAGCCGCCTTGTGTGCTGCACCCCTCCACAATCTTCCGCTTCACTGGGTCTACCCACTGCCTCCCGGCACACCCAGGGTCCGCCAGCCACTGCTTTTTGCTTTTTTCTACCAGGACTCCTCTCCACCCTGCCCCCCGCCCCACTCTGCCCCTCCTACCAGTGTGGATGAATGTGTCTACTTTAACTCCTTGGTTGTCACGCTTTCATACAGTTCAATTTTCTCTTAGCACTGGTTGTTTTTGTTTTTGTTTTTCTTCTAAATTTTTGTTGTCCTTATTTTAGTTTTGTGAGGAGGCACAGTGTGTCTACCTACATCTCCCTCTTGACCGGAAGTCTGTATTGACATCTTAACAACATTAAATCTTTTCCTATTTGTTGCTTATCTTTTTTCCTTTTTTTAGAGTTTAGAAAACCATTTATTTTATTTTTTTATGTTAGTTACAGTTGTCCCCATTTCCCCTCCCATTGCTCTCCCCTGCCCCACCCAACCCCCACTCCCAAAGACAATCCCCATTTCATTGTCCTCTACCATGGGTCCTTTGTACACACTCCTTGACTTGACCCTTCCCCCTTTTTACCTCATTATCCCCCTCCCCCCTCACCTCTGATCACTGTCAGTTTGCTCTTTATTTCCATGTCTCTGGTTCTTTTTTGCTCATTTGTTTGTTTTGTTGATTAGGTTCCACTTATAGGTGAGATCATATGGTATTCTTCTTTCACTGCCTGGCTTATTTCACTTAGCATAATGCTCTCCAGTTCCTTCCATGCTGTCGCAAAGGGTAGGAGCTCCTTCTTCCTTTCTGCTGTGTAGCATTCCATTGTGTAAATATACCATAGGTTTTTGACCCACTCATTTACTGATGGGCACTTAGGTTGCTTCCAGCACTTGGCTATTGTAAATTGTGCTGCTATGAACATGGGGGTGCATAGGTTCTTTTAAATTGGTGTTTCAGGATTCTTAGGGTATAATTCCAGCAGTGGAATCACTGGATTAAAAGGCAGTTCCATTTTTAGTTTTTTGAGGAAATTCCGTACTGTTTTCCACAGTGGCTGCACCTGTCTGCATTCCCACCAACAGTGCACTAGGGTTCACTTTTCTCCACAACCTTCCCAGCACTTATTTGTTGATTTGTTTATGGTGGCTGTTCTGATTGGCGTGAAGTGGTATCGCATTTGTTTAATTTGCATTTCTCTGATGGCTAGTGATGCTGAGCATCCTTTCATATGCCTGTGGGCCCTCTGTGTGTCCTCCTTGGAGAAATGTCTGTTCAGGTCCTTTGCCCAGTTTTTAATTGGATTGTTTATCTTTTTGGTGTGGATTATCTTTTTTCTTCTAAAACATTTCTTCAGTTTCTTATTTCTGAAGTTAAAATCAACAACTATGTATTTCACTCTTAGTATGTCAGAAGCACTGGCCACTGTGGTTGAAATACTGTGAGGTATTAAAAAGAAGTTTTAGCCGTAGATGCTACTTTCAAGAAATTTTTAGGCTAGCCTGGCTGGCATAGCTCAGTGGATTGAGTGCAGGCTGCAAACCAAAGTGTTGCAAGTTCGATTCCCAGTCAGGCCACATACCTGGGTTGCAGGCCACGAACCCCAGCAACCGCACATTGATGTTTCTCTCTCTCTCTCTTTCTCCCTCCTTTCCCTCTCTAAAAATAAATAAATAAAATCTTTAAAAAAAAAAAGAAATTTTTAGTCTAATGGAGGCAGTAAAAAATACATATGTGTATAAACAAATATATTAAGAGTTATGAAACCATGCTATTAGAACAGTATAAAGTGCTTTAGGAGTTTAGAAAAAGACAAGGTTACCCTCAGCTAGGCTTTAACACTGTTGCCTCAAATATGCAGTTGGATATTCTTGTGTTTATAGCGGTCTCAGTCATCTACGGACATCCACAGTCATTATAGAGAGCAGACAGAAATTCAGGAACTCTTCTGAATGAGATTGGGCTGTGGGCGAGAATTGAGATAGTATAAACTTTTAATTTCCAACCACTGGAAGAATGTAAGAAACCACTGCTATTGACTTTGGGTGTGGCTTCCATTTATCTTTTAATGTTTATAATAACTTGTACATGTATAATGGGGAAAAAAAACCTAACAGCAAATGCTGATTATAGATACTGGTGAATTAAGTGTAATGGGACTAATAGTCACTTGCCACTTACACTTTAGGATTTATTTTCATGAATAGTAGTAGCAATTAGATACATTGATGAGAGTCATTCGTGATAGGTTTGTTGTGTATTTTGAATACCGTTTTTAATTTGTGATGTGTATTCAGGCTTCAACCTTGTTATTATTCTTTAACTTGATGTTCTGCTTAACAAAATTGAGGCTAACATTGATATACAGTAAAAATTGCATTAAGCACAATTTGTATTTTGTTAATATAAAAAGCAGTAATTTACATGGAGTAAGACATTTCTTTTTAGTTAACTGACCTTAAAGAGTATGGCCAGTTAAAATGCTGGAGCCATTTTCCCTAATACTTGCTGGCATTTGAAATAAAAAGATGTAGGAGAGTGGCATTTAAATCAATGAGTTGCATCTTGTCTATTCTGTTTAGTTCAATGCTTGAAATGTCACTGAGACATGGGTAGTGGACTTGGCTATAGTTGTAGGCCCATGGTCTACTCAGGTACGCCTTTCTAACAGTTTATATACAATAAAACCTGCATACGTACACATGCTTCTGATTCCCAGATTTTTCTATACTGTATGATAAGAAATTTTAAATAAATATCATTTAAGTAAATCCAGGCATAGAGTGGGTATGGTCTTCAATTTAGATAGGAATAGTTCTAAAATTTCACTTCTGAAGTTTTGTATCACACTCCTGAAAATCTAGGCCATCTTACTTTTCCTAAGTGAAACTGGTCAATATTTCTGTCATTTCCTTTCTCCTGAGGTATTCTCTCTCAAAAAGAAAGTAATCAGCAGTGTAAGCATCCTCCCCCATTTCTTTCCTAATATTTGTCACTCATAAAGTGACAACTATTAGAGTTACAAAAGAAACTTTTAAGAAATGTTAGTTTCTACTTTTTATTTAAACTGTTTACTGTCCTAAGGGCTAACTTCCATGCTGCCATAATTTTTGTTGCTTACTCAATAAGGCCCTTGCTATTTCTGGAACCACTAGAGCTACTTTTGTTATAGTTCTTGGAGAATGTTAATAATTCTCTCTCTCAGGGGTTAGCAAACTATGGTCTTTCCCCAAATCTAGCTCATGGTATGTTTTTATTATGTCTGCAAGCTAAAAACAAAAACAAACAAACAAAAAAAAACAAAACCCGTTTTTTTTCTTTAAAGAAAAGGAGAGAGATGCAGCAGAGACTATATGAGTATATGGGCTACAAAGCCTAAAATATGTACTATTTTGCCCTTGACAGAAAATTTCTTACTCTGTTTTGGCTATCTTCATCAGTTCGTTGAGATACTAACTTCCATATCCTACTTACTTGTCTTTGCTCTTCTTCTTCATACTGTATATCAGAGCTACCCATAACACAAGCAAATATAAGTTAGTGGCAAGACAGCTGGGATTATGGAGGAGACCATGGAAAGAGCCAGGGGCCCTGGCTGGTGTGGCTCAGTGGATTGAATGCCAGCCTGCAAACCAAAGGGTACCTGGTTTGATTCCAAGTCAGGGCACATGCCTGCGTTGTGGGCCAGGTCCCCAGTAGGGGGTGTGCGAGAGGCAAGCACACATTAATGTTTCTCTCCCTCACTCCCTTCCCCTCTTTCTAAAAATAAATAAATAAAATCTTTAAAGAAAAAAAGACAGGGAGACCTGGCTTGTATAGAAAAGTGGGGTTCAGCATTTATCTAGCATACTTATTTTACCTATTTTACTTTGAAATAATTTCACATTTGTAGAAAAGTTATAAGAACAGTGCAAAAACTTTTATGTACCCTTCACCTAGTTCACTAATTGTTAACCTTTTGCCAAATTTGCCTTATTCATTCCCTCTCATAGGTTTTACACATTTTCCTGAACCGTATGAGAATAAGTTATAAACATTATACCCCACATACATATTTACATAGATATTTTCCTGTGTACTAAGAATAAGTATATCCATTTCATTAACTATACAGTATAGTTACCAAAAATCAGGAAAGTTAACTTAAAATCAAATCTACAGATCTCATTCAGATTTTACCAGTTGTCCCAAAGACTTGTTTTTAACCCCCTCTTTAGTTCAAAATCCAATTTAAGATTATTCATTGAATTTGATTTTCACTACTCTTTGGTAACCTTTAATCTAAAATGGTTCCTCAGCCTTTTAAAATTTATTTACTTATTTATAATAACATTGACATTTCAAAAGTATACTAGCCATTTATTTTGCAGAATGCCACTCAGCTTAAGTTTTGTGATGTTTTCTTTGTGATTAAATTTAGGTCATGATCTTTTAGCAGGAATATTAAATAAGTGATTTGTATCCTTGTCAGTGCACCACATCATGAAGCACCCAATATCAGTTCAGTAGGTGATACTAACTGTTGGGCAACCATCAGCCTCCTTATATTGATTTATATCAAAGGATATAGCAAAAACTGAACCGTCATCAATTTCTGGCCACTGACAGTATATCTATTCAGAATACTATGCAAAGAAGTACATGCAAAGTAAAAGATACTGTTTCTTCAAAAGTATGCTTGCTTGAGGAAATAGATAGCGCATGAGGTTTTGAAAAATAAATGTCATGTTTCTTTGTGACTCTAAAATGTAAGCAAAGATCATTCCTTTGATTTCAGGTGGTTAATTCAAGAGTCAGAATTCAGTGATATGTACAGCATCTAGTATCTTTAATACCCTGAGCCTGTTTTTAATGATTTCTTTATTGAGGTAGTATTTATTTATATGCAATAAAATTATCCGTTTAAGAGTACATATTAATGGGTTTTGATCAATATATAAAGTTTATAACCACTAGAACAGTGTGGAAAAGCTCCCTTACCCTAAAAAGTTTTCTTGTGCCCCTTTGTAGTCAGTCCCTTTTCCCAGATCCCCACACCCAAGTATTCACTGTAGTTTTGTTTTACCTTTTCTAGAATTTTATATATTAGGAATCGTACGGTATCTAGTCTTTTATATTTGACCTCTGTCACTTAGCATTCTTGTTTTTGTATATAATATTTTGTTTCTTTTTATTGCTGAGTAGGTCTCCATGGCATGGATATTCTACTGTTTGATTATTCATTCACATTTTACTTTTCACTTCTCTGGGATAAATACCTAGAATTGGAATTACTGGGTAGTACTATAATTGTATATTTAACCTTCTAAGATACTACCATCTGGTCCATCAAAGTGACTGAACTATTTTGTGTTTCCATCAGCAATGTATGAAAATTCTGTTGTTTCACATCTTGCCAGTATTTGGTGTTGGTCTTTTATAGCTTTAGCCACTCTAGTGGATCTGTAGTGGTATCTTACTGTGATTTTAATTTTTATTTCCCTGATGACTAGTGATGTTGAGCATCTTTCTATATACATATCCTATGTGAAATGTTTGTTGGAATCTTTTGCCCATTTTTAAAAACTTACTAAGCTTCAACAGTTTTTATATAATCTGTATCAAACCCTTATGCCAGTTTTTTCTCTTAAAATTTATGCTTTTTATGTCCTGTTTAAGAAATCTCTGCCTGATCCAATGTCAAACACACAAGAAAATCTCATTTTCTTCTGGTTTAGTAGTGTTTACTCGTATTTTGATATCTGATTCATTTCTAGTTAATTTTTCTATATGGTGTGAGTTAAATATTGTGGTATATTTTAATCCATAAGATAATCCAGTTGTTCTAGCACCATTTGTTAAAAAGAGCCTTCTTTTCCCCCATTTAATTACCTTGGCATCTTCATTAAGTCATTTGACCATACACGTGTGGGTATAAATTTGGACCATGTTCTATGCCATTGAACTATATATGTCTATCCTTATACCAATACCACAGTATCTTGATTATTGTATCTTTATGTCTGGAAGTCAAGTAGTATGAATCTTTAAACTTGTTTTGCTCACCTAGATCCTTGACCTTTATATAAAATTTTAAAATGAATTTACCAATTCTTCAAAAGGATTTACAGAATTTTTATTATGATTGCTTGAACTAATAGATTAATTTAGAGAGAATGGCTACATTAACAATATTGAGTCTTCCAACTTCTGATTATGGTCTATCTCATCTTTATGTCTTTTTTATGTTCTCTCAGCAGTGTTTTGTACTGCCATTTCCCTTCAGTATGAATAAGTTCCTTTAATACTTCTAGTACTATAGAAAGATAACTACTTTGCAGAGAAAAGTATAAACTCTTTATCTGAAAACATCTTTTGAATGTTTGTTTTATTGTTGATCCCAAAATGGTCATAAACTGTGCTAAAAGAGTTATATAGTTAAAGATAACCAAAGGCTTAGTAAAGAATTTGAGGTCTTTTCTACTGAAGAGTATCCCAGCCCACTCAGTATTATATCTCCTTCCCTGCTTTGGATGATGGATCATTACTTCTTTTTACCTTTGCCTCTTTCTACCACCCTCAGAGTTCCTTTACAAGATATTACCTTGAAAGGATATTGCAAAATTGACACAAGCTGTTGAGGCTATCAGAGAACATAGCAAGTGAAGATAAATGACCTACACTTTCCCCTGAAAGCTGTATACAAAATTATGCTTTACACACACACTCTTCATTTGTGCCAACACTAGTGGTTAGAAAAATAAAGGAAACACGCTTTTCATGATGACAAAAATGGAAAATGTATGGGAACTATATATATATATGAATAAAAAATTTTTAATTGAGATTTATTTAAACCCACTTGGATAAATATAAATCATTTCCTACAAGAGAAGACTGAATATTTTTAAGGATATTACTTATTTCTGACTTAGTTTAAGTATAACTCTATTTAGATTTTTTTTTAAAGCCACCATCTCTTTGGGGAGTTGGTAGTGGTAGGAACAGAATTGACTAGGTAATTTTAAGTACCGTCTGAAAGAATAAAGCTACAATGGCCAGGATATTTTGGAAAATATGGATAACAAGTGGGGATTTGCCTTCTCAAATACTAAGACTTATTATAAATATAAGATAATTTTTAAAGTGTGATACTGATGATTTTTTTCCAGTTCTTTATTAAGGAAAGAGCTTTTAAATAAACATAAAGACTCTTCCCTATCCCAGAGCTACAGAATCAAAGCTCTGGGAGTATGTTCCAGTATATGCTTTCAAGCTCATAATAGATTTCTCACATGACAGAAAATACCTCTGCCTAAGAATCAACCAGTCTAGGTGGACCAACTCCTGAATCCCGAAGGACACAACTCCCAGGAGATTTCAGTTCAAATCCCTAACTTTATTTCTATTAAGTTCTGGGTAACAAATTAAAAGAACAGTTGATTTTGATTGCCACTTCATTTTGAGTATGTGTGTGTATGTACGTGTGTATATGTGTATGTGCATGTGTATGTATGTGTGTATAATTTTTTCCATACCATATGTAATGATCCCTGGAATTTAGATGTGGGGGAGGGGAAGTGGCACTGAATTGTTTTCTTTAACTTTGTATCTCCTAGTAATTGTTTTAGCTTTATAGTTCTTTGTCATATGAACTGTTTTGTTCTTTTTGGTTCATTTAATTTTTGGTATGTATATGTACAGTGAGGCAGAATGAGCTATATTTTGTTCATACATCATTGCTATACATTTTTAACACAGTGAACAGATGTAGTTGAAAAAAGTATATGATTTTGTGTTATATTTTTCATCTTTGGTTAGTCTGGATAAAAAAGCAAGATAAATAATAATTTAACTGGTGAAAATTATTATAAAACAACCATTTAAACTCTGAAAGCAGTTACTCATAAAGGCGTATAGTAAATGAAGAATCACTTATTCAAAAAATCTACTAAATCTCAGAACAACAAGAATCTGTGGCATCTGAGTCATGATTCACTCCCACTCACCCCCTGAGCTCAGGTTGAGAGGGAAGCTCTTCTTTGAGCAGGAAGGGCAGACTAGGGGCATGTCTCATACCTTCTAGCTTCTTGTTGGAGATAGTTTTTTCTAGGGATGTAAGGTCAGAAGGCCTTGGGCTCCCTTTTAAGCACTCAGCCTTTACTCAGAGTGAAAGTTTATTCCAGGTTTAGCAGGCTGAGAATACTGGGTCCCAGTTGCCCTGAGCCATGCCTCATTCATGAAGCAAAAGTTCCATAGAGCACAGTTCTCACCCAGATAAGAGAGACACTGTGTCAGCCCCCATATCTTGTACCATGACACAAAAGTTCTTCTCAAGGGAAAGACAGGCCTTAAGAACAGAAAACTCAGTAGCTCTCCCAAGGGAACTGACTTTATTTGGAATAAAGTTGACACAAAGATGTTGAAAATGATGAAAGTCTTTGTGTGAACAATTAAGAGGATGCTACAGCAACAAGTGAAGTAGCAGACAAGTTAGAACTTTAACCGAATCAGGGGGAAAAAGACAACTAGGAAGAGCCCTCCTGGAGTTGGAGCAAGCTTCAAAGACTGCCAACACCCTGTCCCTGCAAAGAGGCCCCACTTTTATTGGATCAGACTGTGGTGCAATTTATGCTCTAGGGTGTGGCAGGAACAGTAGAACAATTATTAGAGGCTAACAGCTGGGTGTGTGATACCACTACAGACAGATCAGCTAGAAGCTTATAAAAGGAAGACCCAAGAAAGAAACTGTCAGAGTCCACCTGAACCCACCTGAACCTCCTTCCTGGAGGACAGAGAGACTGTGCATGCTCAAGACAGCATCCTGTGAGAAATGATGTCAGAGGCGGCACACTACTAGGTAAATAGACTTCAGTGAACTAGAGATAAAGAGGGACATTTTCTAATGATAAAAGGGTCAATTTAATCATGAAGACATAATTAAATCCTCAACAACAGAACCCCAAAATGCATGAAGTAAAATGTGACAGAATTAAAGAAGGAAGTAGATAATTGGACAATAATAGCTGAACACATATAATGGACAGAGCATCTAAGCAAAAGATCAACAAAGATGGAAGACTTGAACAACACTATGCATCAGCTAGATTAACAGACATCTATAGAGCACTTCACTCAGCACGAGCCAGGTTGCTGAATACAGCATTCTTTTAAAAAGCACTAGCAATCAACAATCTGAACATAAAATTAAGAAAACAATTAGTTTACAGTAGCATGAAAAAGAACGAAATACTAGGAATAAATTTAATAGTGTGAGACTTGTATGCTGTAAATTATAAAACATTATTGAAAGAAACTAAAGAAGATCTAAGTAAATGGGAAAGCATCCTATGTTCATGGATTGGAAGACTGAATATTTGAAGATGGCACTACTCCCCAAAATGATCTACAGAATCAGTGCATTCCCACGAAAACTCCCCAGCTGGCCTCTTTGGAGAAATTGACAAGCTTGATCCTAAAATTCAAGGGACCCCAAATAGCCAAAATAGTCTTATAAAAGAACAAATTGGAAGGACTTAAACTTGACAGTTTCAAAAATTACTATAAAACTACAGTGATCAACACGGTGTGTTACTAGCATGAGGTATAGATCAATGGAATAGAGTTGTATGTCCGGAACTAAAATTATGGCCAGTGATTTTGCACAAAGGAAGTTGGGCCACTTTTTAATACCCTATATGAATATTTACTCATGAATCATAGACCTAAAAATAAGTCCTAAAACTAAAACTTAGAAGGAAAGATAGGAATAAATCTTCATAACCTCAGTTTAGCCATTAGTTTTTCAGATACAATACCAAAAGCACAAATGACAAAAGAACATAGATCAATTTTAGTTCATTAAAAATATAGACTTTTATACTACCAACTGTAGCATCAGGGACATGACAGAAAGTTCACAGTTGGGAGAAATATTTTTAAATCATATATCTGATAATAGAGTTATATTCAGAACATGTCAAGAATTCTTACAACTAAACAACAAAAAGGTAAATAGCCCAATTAGAAACTGGGCAAGCATATGAATAGACAGTTCTCTGAAGAAGGTATATTTAAATGACCAATAAACACATGAAGAGATGCTCAACATCATTAGCCATTAGGGGAATGCAAATCTAAACCACGAGATACCTTCTCATGTACTAGGATGGTATGATCAAAAAGATAACAAGTGTTTGTAAGTATATGGAGAAATGAAACTGGTGTTATTGCTGTGGGGAATACACAATTAGAGCAGCTGCTTTGAAAATGGTTTGGCACTTCCTCAAAATGCTAAACATAGTTAACATATGATCCAGAAATTCCACTTCTATGTATATATATCCAAGAGAAATGAAATTATACACCCACAGAAATGAAAATATACATACCCACAAAAACTAACACACAAATATTAAAAGCAGCATTATTCATATGATAGCCAAAAAGCAGGAACAATCCAAGTACTCATCAACTGGTGAATGAATAAAATGTAGTATAGTTTATACAATGGAATATTATTTGGGAGTAAAAAAGGAAGTAAGTACTACATGCCATGACTTGGGTGGCATTTAAAGCATTAATTCTAGGAGAAAGATGTCAGTTACCAAAAAACCAAATACTGTATTATTTTATTCACATGAAATGTCCAGGATAGGCAAGTCTGTAGAGACAAAAAGTAGTATAGTGGTTGTATAAGGCTGGGCAAGCAGGAGAATGGGAAGTGACTGTTTAATGGATTCAGGGTATTAGGGGGCGCGTACAAAAATGTTCTAAGATTAGGTCATGGCAATATTTTCACACCTGAATACACTAAAAAATAGTATTTTATACTTTAAATGGGTGAATCGTATAGTATGTGTATTATATCTCAATAAAACTTTAAAAACAAACAGGTGTGACCATAATTGATATGCACCAAAAGAAATCTGTATATTTCAGAATCCAGATTGATAAAATTGTTAGTTGTTTGATTCAAGAAAGAACATGTACCACCTGCCTTAATGAGTGTTCAGTTAGGTGGTCTGTTGATTTGGATTAGAAAGTAGCTTGAATGCTACATGAAACAGTTCAAATGTAGATATTTTGTTCAAAGTCTGAATTGACTGAATGTGGGGCCAAGTTAATTACAGTTTGTGCCATGTAATGTCTGTTTTTTAAAAATCACTAAACAATGAAATGGCATTAACAGTTGAGGATTTTATTGGATTAATACAGACATACCTCGTTTTATTGCACTTCACTTTATTGTGGTGTATGGATGGTATGTTTTTTACAAATGAAGGCAAGGCCCTCCATCAGCAAAAAGATAATGATGCTTTATTTTGGTGGGGTGGAACCAAACCTGCAATACCACCAAGGTATGTCTGTACTGTTCCTAATACCTTTTTAGATGTTAAAGTCTATATCACAGTGAAATTATTTGTGGTTGATTTTTAGAAGTCACTTCCTTAAGCATTTTTTTTTTTTAGTCCATGAGAGACAATGTTGGGAAATGCAGGTATAATAAAGGTTTTGGTTATATAACACAAAATATTTTGTTTAAAAAGTTTTAAACAATGTGACAAACTTAGCTTACCTTATATAGAAATGTTAAGGGGTCGCTGAGTATGCAAGAGAGTTCTTCATATTAAAGTATTGGTTATATCATTGATGCTAAATGCATCTTTGCAAAATACATATTTTAGTTGTGCTGTTGACATAGTTTGGGTGATGTGGAAATCATAGCAAGCTGGTTGCAGATATCACTGGGTGTATTTAAAATCTTTGAAGAAGTCATTTGTGAATTATAGCATGCCTTCAGTGTCTTGTTTGACATTGTGCCAAGGTATTTTCCCATTTTTTAATTTAGAGCACTTTTAAATTTTTCATTATATGCTTATAACTAAATGCATGTGTTGATATATTGCAATAATTTGAAGTGGATTACATGCACTAGAATTTAAGAACACTTTTAAAATGTACTTTGCTTTTTATAATCTTTTGTTCTATTACAGTGTTTCCTCTTTACTGTTTAGCTATGAGAGTGGAAGTGCAAAGCATTGTTAACCTAGTCCTGTGCTCCTGCAGTCTGAGAGCAGGTTCTTACAGTCTCTGGTAGTCTAGGGCAGTGTTTTGAAACTTTTGACCAGGCCCTACATTTTTATATTGCAAACATATTCAAGCATACATATAGTACTAAAATGTTTCCCTTTAAAACATTTGATGACGAGCCCTGGCTGGCATAGCTCAGTGGATTGAGTGCGGGCTGTGAACCAAAGCATCGCAGGTTCGATTCCCAGTCAGGGTACATGCCTGGGTTGCAGGCCACGGCCCCCAGCAACCACACGTTGATTTTTCTCTCTCTCTCTATCTCCCTCCCTTCCCTCTCTAAAAATAAATAAATAAAATCTTTTTAAAAATTTAATTTAAAAAAAAACAAACATTTGATGGCCTGGTTGGTGTGGCTCAATGGATTGAGCGCAACCTTCGAATCAAAGAGTCACCGGTTCAATTCCCAGTCAGGGCACATGCCTGGGTTGCCAGCTGGGTCCCCAGTAGAGGATGGTGAGAGGCAACCACACATTGGTGTCTCTCTCCCTCCTTAAAAAAAAAAAAATGTGATGCACGCTACTTTTCAATTCTTTTTTTCTAATGCTAGTTTTGACCTATTTCACAAAATTATTAACTTCATAAAATTATGAAGATTTTTTTTTAAAGTTTTTTTAAGTTTTTTTTTATATATATTTTTTATTTACTTATTTTTAGAGAGGGAAGGGAGGGAGATAGAGAGAGAGAGAAACATCAGTGTGCGGTTGCTGGGGGTTATGGCCTTCAACCCAGGAATGTACCCTGGCTGGGAATCGAACCTGGGACACTTTGGTTCCCAGCCCGCACTCAATCCACTGAGCTATGCCAGCCAGGGCTTAAATTATGAAGATTTTTGAAAGCTACAGTTTATAAAATAGTGCTCTAGGAACAAAATTGTGAATTCAAATACATTCTTTTTGAGTTTTCCCTCCTAATGACCTTATAAAAATGTTTGTTTTATGTCTGGAGAATACAGATCTCATACTCTGAGGGCAGATAAGATTTGCAAATGAGACTTGGGGTTTAAGGGTTTTTTTGTTTGTTTTTGTTTCTTTTGCTGAGTTGAATTGTCTGTGAACTGCTGTAGTAAAAGAAGAACCAATGTACTTGAATGATCAAGGAAATTTTCCCTTGAGTAATTATAGTTTAGCTAGAGTTTACCTGTAAATTTTAAATAAAACTCATAATCAAAAAACATGGATAAAACCACCCAAAGTATATTTTTATATTCACTTTGCTTTTATACTTTTGTGGTAATCAATTTTATCCTGATATGAAGTTTTAAGATATTTTAATTATATTAAGCTGATTTGTCTTACTTATTGTTGGTATTTGTCATTTTTGCATCTATGCTTTTAATATTGAATGGAGAAAGATACTTGTGCAAATATTTCACCAAATATTTTTGCAGGGACACTTAGTCGGTCTGGATGAACCAGCTTCGGGAGCTGGGCAGGAAGCTCTGCTTAAACAAGCAAAAATCATTCGATTCGAGAGACAAGCAGAAGAGTTCCTCAATGCAGTCTTTTATAAAAAAGGTTGGTGCCAGTAAAGAATGACATTTAGCATCTGCTTGTCTTGTATTAATCTTAATTTCCATGTCATTTTTAAAAAGATTTACTTTTAAAAATATTTTTCTTTCTTGGTAATGTACTTTATAATTCTCTATGTTTCTTTGGTCAAGTTAAATTTCAAATAGGGTAAGGCAATCCTGCTCCCTTTCTTTCACTCTGAATTGATGGTACCGTGTAAGTTTTAGTTAAATAATTCTTAAAATTATTATGAAAGTCTGAATATTGCAAGGTTTCAGTGATGTATTTTGTTAGTTCGATTTTCTTAAACAGTTACTTTTTATCACTAATAACTCTAAAACTAACTATGAAATTTTAAGTGATTTCTCACTGAAATATGACTTGGAAAAACAATGTAAAGTTATATCTGAAATTAGATTTGCAAGCATTTTCTCTCCTTGACACAGTCTTATTTCACTAAATATTTTCACTTATTAAAATTGGAGAGCCCTGGCTGGTGTAGTTCAGTGAACTGAGGGTGGGCCTGCAAACCAAAGTGTTGCTGGTTCGATTCCCAGTCAGGGTACATGCCGGGGTTGTGGGCCAGGTCCCCACTTGGGGGCATGTGAGAGGCAACCACACATTGATGTTTCTCTCCCTCTCTTTCTTCTTCCCCTCTCTGTAATAAATAAGTAAAATCTTTAAGAAAGCTGAAAAAAAAATTTGGAGAAAAAACCCATTATTATAATATAAAATTTCCCCCTACACATTTGAGGTGGATCTTTTGTATTTTTCAATTTCTCTTTCTCCTTGAAACTTTTGTAGACTTGTTTTACATTTCTCTATCCTAAAAGCATAATTTTTACCAGCCTAGAGACCTTTTGGAAGCTTCCATTTTAGCCAAGAGTCTTTACCTTCAAGATGTCCTTTCTAAATAGATTTTTAGCCCTGGCCAGTGTTGCTCAGTTAGTTGGAGCATCATCCCACTTTAGTTACAGGTTCTATTCCCGTCACAGCACATATGGTGGGTTGCAAATTTGGTCCCTGGTCTGGTCACATACTATCGCCGGTCCAGTGTGTACAGGAGGCAGCCAATGCTTCTCTCTGTTATTCACTTTCCTCTTTCTTCCTCTCTAAAAGCAATGGGGGAAAAAAAGTTCTTGAGTGAGGATAAAAACAATAATAAACATATTTTTAATCTTTAGCAGACTCAGTGATTCTATTTTCTTTAATATCTCTTCAGTGTTCTAGTTTCTACCTCTCATTCCTCTGGAAATTCACTTCTGCCCTCTGAAGTTTGAAAGCTGATGTCTGCCTGATTAAGTGCTGAATCTGATGGGTCGGTTAAAATCGGAGACCAGCTGGGCTTCTGTGTAATGTAATTGATATTTTCCAAAGGGAGTGTATGGTAAAATGTAATATAAAATTAAGGGATGCACAAGGTTATTGTTTTCAGTGGAATTAAAAAGAATTTTCTTCTATCACTAAATTAAATCTTTAGTGCATCCTGTTTTCTCTTTTAATGACATCCTCTTGTACCCTGTGACCTAAAGCTCCCAACTGATACTCCTGCACTTATTGTCTCATGATGATGAGGCATCTAAAGATGATGAGGCTCATCTTATTGTCTCAATAAAGTATCCTGAATTCCAAAGTTATGTTCAGAATAGTAATATTCTTAGTTTTATGAACATTTGATTGTTTTATTAAAGTAATTCAAAACTAAAGTATAAATGACTGATCAATTCTGTCAGTTTATTAATTGAATAAAATCTTTTTAAAGCTTCTTTGCTGTGCACTGAATCATGGGTCTCCTGTCTCAGCAAACATATGATCTGAAAAGAGGAGCTCCTCTCCATAATGTACATGGAGGAACCACTTTTCATCCACTGTTTGCTTAAAGGGAGTTAGCCTACTTTTCCACTAGTCCCATTCCTGTCTCATATAGAGATAACTTACACTGAAGTTTTATAGTTTCATTTAGAAATTAAACTTCTGGGAACATAACAGAAATTGTTACTTTGACATCAGTCTTAGAATAAGCTTCAAGAAATGAGAATTCCTTAAATTTGTATGTCAAGTTGTGTATTTGTATACTGGTATCTGATGCTCAGAAAAAGAACTATTGCTTTGCAATTGGAATTCTCTCTGCCTTGCTTTATGTATTAATATTGTTACTTAGATGTTTTATGTATATATAAATATATCAAACTATTCAAACTCTTGATAAATATATCAAGAGTAATTATCAGCATAACTACTCTTGAGATTAATGCTTAAAATGTTTATTATCTATAGATATGACAGGCAATTTATAGTCAGAAGAGAATATTTTGTTTTGAAAAAAAATTCAGATACTTGGATTTAGTCCTTTGTTTCCAAGTATTGCAAATTCTATGTTATAAATAACTGAGTATGAAAAGGTTATATGTCACTAGATAGAAACATTAGTGCAATAAAAGTCGGCTTTTGTGGTCTGGATTTTATTTAAGGACAGTATACCTTCTACCACTACTATGATCACATTTCTCTTCAGCTTGTTTTGTCACTTGTGTTAAGGAAATTTGACACTTTTCTAAAAGTTAGAGGTCCATTTTTAAAACATATAGGTGGGTGTAGGGCAGCTTTTACATGTTTTTCTGTAGTTTAATTTTGATTTGACTTTTTATTTTACTCAATTGTGAATGTTCCCCAAGGCATGGCTCTGTTTATAGATACAGTGTTTTAAGTAAGTGAAGAAATGAAAGTTGTTCAAGATACTTCTTTTTAATTGATATAAGAGAGAAAGATTTGTTGTTCCTCTTATTTATGCATTCATTGGTTGATTATTGTGCCCTGACTGGGGACCGAACCCGCAAACTTGGCATATTGGGATGACACTTTAATCAACTGAGCTACTAGGCGAGAGCAAGAAGCTTTCAAAAGACATAGAAAAAATGGCAGAAATGTCATCAATTAATAAACATGAATTGTGTTTCATAATTGTTATTCATTTAACAAAAGGCAAAATATTCTCTAGCCATTTAAAGCTCAAAGGTAACAATTTGTGGTATTTATCCAAAATCTTTGACTTTTATGAATCTCTAGTTATATTTATTAATCTAGTTAAACACAGAGACATCTCATAAATTACCTCATTTTGTTTCCTATTTGGAAATTTCTTTATATATTACATATTCTTCAACTTTTGTGGGGCTATGCTAATAGATTAAAACTTGAAATTATATATAGTCTTTCATTTGGAGGGTTGTATGCTACTTTTAAAAAATGGATCTTAAGTAGAAAGTTAAATGAATATAAATAAAAAAATTCATTCAGTAGAAAGATTTAAAAAGCAATGTATGGCTAAAATGTTTATTAAAACATTTAAGGAACCATTGTTAGTGACTATATTAACTTCTGAATCTTAACCAATTGAGTACCTGTATTTCTATACCCTCTAACATACTCACAGTCTCTATGTATAGAGAGGAAAATTAGGGTGGAAATTACATCTTCCTAGTAGAACAGAAATGTTATTATGGTAGAACAAACCTTGTTAAACTGCAGAGAATTAAATAAATATCCTGACTTTATAATCATCTTCTGGTATAATTAAATATTGTCCCTCAGAAAAAAATTGTCTGTTTTTAGGAGTCCAGTAAGGTTTTGAGGTATGATGTGTGTATATGTTTTTTTGTGAAGATACTAGATTTTAGTAGTGAGCTTTTTTCTAAATTTATAAATCAACCCAAGTTCCTCACAGCTCCACCTTCTATAGTTAATATTTAAAAGACCAAAGAAACTTAGATTTTCTGAAATCTTCTAAGCCTCACAAGTGTGGTGGGGGAAGTAAAGATCACCAGTGGGACATGAAGATCAGGGGGCCTTTTAATCAAGGTTCTGCCACTAACCATCTATACAAATTTGGAGAGGCCACTTACTTTTTAGAGCACATTTCCTTCATTTGTTAAAACTATTTGATGGTAATTGATTTGATTGTTCCATTCACTTCTTAACTGATATAAATGCATACTTTACAGCAAGCAAGATTAGGTGCTAAATCTACAGTGGTACACAAACACAATCTCTGGGGAAGCTCAGATTCCCCTGATAATATGATAAGGTTAAGGATGTGATGTAATATATTCACATAAAACATTTTTTGTCTTGCACCCAGTTTGACCTTCAGGGTCTTTTCCAGTGCTGAAAATTCTGAGTTAATTTTTATTTTAAGATTAGCGTTAATTACAAATTGGTAACTTAGATGTTTATTACTTCTCTAGCTATTGTTTTTAGTGGTTGGCAGAGTGTATTTAAAGAATTCATGGAAAATAGAGAGTCTTAGGCTTTTGAGGTTTGGCATTTAAAATTCTAGCTCAAGGATTCTAAAATTATGGTCCTTCCACCAGGAGTATCAAGAAACATGTAAGGAATACCTTGACCTCACCCTAGAACTGCTGAATCAGGACCTGGCAGTTTGTTTCTATAATCCCTCAGAGTGATTCTGATGAACACTAAAGTGTGAGAATTATTGCCCTAGTCTACCATGGATCTTAATATTAAGTATCTCCTTTTACAATCTTGGTAAACCTTCAGTTTTAACAGAAAGTAAAACAAGCCCTCATGAACTGAGTACTCCATTCCTGAGCAATTTAGGAAGAAATTGCTGGGGAAAAAATTAGGGAACAACTGTAGGTAGTGAAAAAGGGAGTAATTATTTCATAAAAGAAGTGTTTGAGGATTTCTGTATCAGGTAAGTGATTCTTGTCCAAAAAATAAGCTATTTGTTTTTCCTTTATTTGACTTCATAATCATGGGAGAATGCTTAGAACTAATTTTATGAAAATTTTATTTTTTTAAATCTACAGCACATAAGCTTAGACATGAAAAATATAACTGAGGAAATGCTATTTTAGGATATTGCATTTTAAGAAAAAAAACTTTTATGTTTGCTTGAAAGCTATCTTTTTAGTACATTGTCCCACTTTAAAAGTAAATAAATCTTTGTTTACAGACAGTCCCTGGGTCTCCGACCCCAATATTCCCCTAGTGGCCCGTGAGATCATGCAGCGAATGATCCAACAATTTGCTGCTGAATATACCTCAAAAAATAGCTCTACTCAGGACCCCAGCCAGCCCAATAGCACAAAGAACCAAAGCCTGCCGAAAGCATCTCCAGTCACCACCTCTCCCACGGCTGCAACTACTCAGAACCCTGTGCTCAGCAAACTTCTCATGGCTGACCAAGACTCACCTCTGGACCTTACTGTCAGAAAGTCTCAGTCAGAACCTAGCGAACAAGGTATGGTTTGACGTCAAGGTCTCTGTCCAATCAGAAAACTTTAATTTGGGGAGAGAAAAATTATTGGCAAGTAGGGCACCGGTAGAAATAAAAGGATAAAAACTAATGTGACTCTTAAATTATTGCTGACTATACAGTGATAGAGAAGTTCAGATAAAGTTGCTACCTTGCCCATCAGTAGTCGATAGTTATGATTTATATACTACCCAGGAAAGGTGGTTACAGTTGTTACTGATCTTTAAGTCATGTGATATTTATATAAGCATTTTATACTTTCCAAAACATTGTCATATCTTTTGTTTTTAAAAATCCCTATGAAAAGTTGTGTTTTTTTCCTTATCCATTAATGCTTTAGGATTAGCGCCTGAGAAACAAACATGTCTTATTAGGAAGAAAGACAATTATACTCTGCAAATGAGATGATAAAGCAAAAATATGTATTTGCAGTTTTAAAAGAGAAACTCAGAGTTAGAAATAATGAGAAGACAGTAGACACACTTTAGATTGTTAGATATATACAATACTTTATAGATACACAAAAGCATGCATTCATACATGCACTGTATTATGAGCTAACCCACAAGTATTTCCAAATAATTTGTTAGTGAGGATCCTAATTAAGTAGGTTAAGAGGTTATCAGTTTTGCATAGCAAATATTTCTTGAGTCTTTGAAAAGTTTACTTGCTTAAATAGATGAAGTGTTTCTATTGCTTTGTGACCTCATTTTACCTTTAATTTCACAAAGATGAAGTGAGCATTTCAACTCTGCCTTTAAACAACTAAAAATTTTAAATTGGTGATGCCTGTACTAATGAGATTTTGTCATAAAAATCTCATAAGAGTATGCAGAAAGGTTATGAGATGCCTGAATTTATTAGTGAGAAATACATGTTTATTTTTGTAAGTAATTTGTGAACAGTTTGCACTTAAAGGATTGACTTTAATTAGTTTTCCTTTGCTTTTTTTCTGTTTCCATGTAGTGAATAATAATCAGAATCTCTAAGTTTTAAGATTTCCTAGCACAAGACCTCCTAGTTGTTCTAGCTCCACATTGGTCAGTCTACTTTTGGTTACCGTCTTTGCAAAGTTGTTCTTTTTCTGTTTTATTAAGGATTGTTTTCTTTACCAAATTGGTGGTTTTCATTAAAATCTCTTTGCTCAAAATATTACACTAAAAGCTTCAGGTTCATAGTAGGAGAATGACAGATTGTATTTAAAGTATTAATAATGGAGATTAACATACAAAAGTACCACTTAGTCTAACTTAACTTCTTAGAATTAGTGTTATGCTTAAGAGGTGTGTTGTTTTGACAGCATGCACTTAGGAAGAGAAATTTGAACTAGATGGTAGGATTATGGTATGCAGCCTTCAAATAAAAAAAATTTAATTATATTTTCTAAATGAATTTTAGTGTTTTCAACTTATTACAATATTTTTAGTGGTAGATTAAAATATGTTGCCTATTTGATTAGACAGACTTAAGGGTCTTTAAATAATAATATCATTGGTTGGAAATACTTTATTAGTGTATTTGCTTGTTAGATAGCTAACAAGCAATTATATATTTAGAAATATTGGTGACACTCAAGGGACACTTATTCTGTATGAGTGTGGGCTTTTTTAGTTTATAAACTCAATCACTTACTTATTTCTAACAGCCTGAAATAGGGAGATACAGTGTCTTCAAATACAAGTCCTAAGTGGGCTGAATACGAGTATTGGGACAGTTTTTAACATAACTAGATAGCGCAGCCTCTCTGCTGGTCAACTGAAAATCATTGGTACATTGAATATTACCTTGCTCTGTTAGTTTGGGATGGAATGACAGTTTTAAGAGGTGTCCAGACTATGAGTTTCTTTTCTGTACATGTCTGTGAGGGGAAAAATCTAAAAACACAGTTGTCTAATTTTATGTTCTAGTAACATGAATTTGGGGTTTGGTCTAGCTTCTAAGACATTAAACCTCTAGGGGCCAATCATTACCAAGACTGATATTATTCTTTCTTTTCTTAAACTTTGCCCATCAATTGATAATAGCTTACTAACAACAACAACAAAAAAAAAAACACAAAACTGCTTTTATAAATGTCAGCAAGTAAATTTTGAATCTCTGCAGATTTTCCCCAAAAGATTGACAAAAAATAGACAGTTTTTTACAGATGTGTCCAAAGAGTAATTAAGATACATGCATGTTATAAACAGTTGACAACTGATTCATCCTACAGACTTTTCTTGTATAGTGTTTATGTGTAATTTAACCATATAAACTTGTATATTTTATGATAATGTTTGTATCACTTAAAATTCCCTAAATCCAATTAGTGCTTGGATAATAAGGTAAATTTAGAAAATGAATTCTAATAGTTTTGTTGCTGAACCTCACTCATACCATGTAAACTGCTGTTTCTAATATCTCACTGTATCTTAACAGTTACAGCAATATGCTTTACCTTTTGCCCTATTAATAAAATATTTAACCCTTGGAGATATTAGATATAACAAGCTTTGCTAAATTTATTTTGCTTCAGGAAGAAAAATATCCTGATTCTATTAATGAATTGATTTCATAACTCGAATATATGATTATTGTATCTGTTTAGTTGACTTGGCTTACTGCTTTGTCATTTTTAGCCAATTCAGATGACATTTCCTCCTCGTTTTTAATATCCTCAGGTGTTTCTTTGTGTCTCTGCAGACGGTGTACTTGATCTGTCCACTAAGAAAAGTCCATGTGCTGGCAGCACTTCCCTGAGCCATTCTCCAGGCTGCTCCAGTGCTCAAGGGAACGGGTAAGGGAAAATACTTGTAGCCTTCCACAGTTTTATAGGGGACAGATTATCGAAGATTGATGCTAATTTCTTTTGTATGTTTTAGAAATTAATCCTTGAGGGTAATACCCTTCTAGGTATACCTTTAATAAAATTACTTTGAGTCCATCAATCAAGTAAAAGCACAGTCTCTGAAATCTGAAGTTGACTCGTATAGATCAATTATGTCAGTTTAGTACAAATAGTAAATAACCAGGCATATGACAAGAATGTCTTTGGACTTTTTGTTATTGAGTATTTGGGAGTGTGAACCCTAACTTAAATAATTCCAGGGTTCAGCTGTACAGGCAATATTGTGTGCTGAAGTTATCAAATAAAAATTGGGCTCCAGTATTTAACTTGATATATCTAATGTGGTGTGGGGGTGTGTGTTGGCTGTTCATTTTTTTCTTGTTGGTTTTGTTTTGTTTGTTGATTTGAACTGCAAATTTAACTCTGTGTGGCAGTTCAGAAAATCTAATTGTATTTTTGCTTTTTAAGTAGATAAGACTGGTTGTAAATGTTGACAAATAACTCTTATGCTACCAAGACATTACATGCACAGTTTTAATAATTATTTAGCAGATGAAAGTGAATTTTCTGGCCATCTAATTTTACAGTGTAAGAATTATCTAATTCTCCCTCTATGTGTACATGTTAACCATCTAGAGAAAAGTATTAATAAAGTTATTTAGATGCCGTATTAGGAAGGCATTTCCATAAAACTGTGTTGTGACCAAAAATCAACTTCATCTAGATAATGAAAAATAACTTCAGTAAGTTAAATTAGTTAATATTTAGGTTTATTTAACTTTTAGATATCAACATGGGGAGTTGTTTAAATGGTAAAGGAATAAGTATATATACTAAGTGGACTGTTACATTTAATTACCTTTACCTTCAGATTGAAGGATTTCTTTACTGCTAAAATGCGCCCTTTATTTTCTCTGAAATTCTATTTTCCTTTTTCTCTCCTTTATTCAGTCTAAAAATAACATTAATTTAGTTCATTTTGCATAGTTTAATCTTTTTTCCTTAAGCCCTTCTCTTCACTGTAGTTTGTACTAAATGGAAGTTATCATGGTCCCAAATCCTTGGGTTCCATTTATATATCAAAAAACTTGAGTTGTGTAATTAAGGACACATGTAGGAGAAGACTAAGCGTGGTTTGCATAAATGAATCCCTTGCTTAAGATTCAGGTCACACTTGGCCACCAGGTTCATGTATTATCATATGGTGAAGTTGCTCTGTTTATCCCTCTGAATGGAAAGTTTTTTCCCTACATGATATTGTTGTCTGGAAGATAGAAGCATGGACAGTACTGCCCAGCTTTTAGTTGAATATTCATTGTTATGCTCATGTTATTTAGTGATAACATCACAGAATCCCTCTAGACTTTCGGAATATATAGCTGGTTTATCATTATGTCTGCAGAGTTCCTCTTTTGTACTCACTTAATGCAATTCTCCCTGGGCATGCTTTACCAGTTGCCAGTTTTATCATTGATAATCTTTATTGTGAAAATGAAAAACCTATGAATTTGTGTAAGGAGCTGACTTTTAAACGTTATTCAAAAGCTGTTCACTTAAAATTTCAAAATTGATGTTTGGTATTTTAAGTTTTTTTATAAGGAAAACTACAAAATTGTTTATAGACCTGTGACAATAATTACTTTGACTAGAACTTAAGGAACAAAGTTTTGGGGCAAATAAAATACAGTTTCCTTAAAGTTTGGATTATTTTAAATGGAGAATCAGTGGTACTCATGTATCTGGCACTAATAGTGTTTTTAAATGAAGAAGTGTGGTAAGTTATATGCGATGGGTATTTTGATTTGTTTTGATTTGGGGTTTTTTTCCCTCTTGGGGCTGGTAGCCATATTTTTTGCCCAAGCAAAATAAGAAGTGTTATGTGGAGTTGTTTGATTTTTGGTAATGAACATCAACTTGTTTGTGGGATAAATGAGCACTTATCTGTGGACTCCACCAGTGTAAATGGTTCCAGTTTTAGGGCTGGTTGTCATGAATGTTGGACATGTTGCATTAAAATAAGTAATTTGGCTTACTCTTTTATTACTGTACTTGTTTAGTGGTAACGTCACATTGGTATCACAATTCTGTGTAGAGTTATGGAGACTTGATGATTACTTTGTAATTAATAATTAAGGTGCTATTTTCAGACAGTTGCGCGAAACTTTTTCTCCGAAAATTTGTGAACCCAACCAGAGACCAGCTGACAGGTTTAATTTTTCTTTGCCCAAAAAGCTCCTGGGTTTTTTTTTCTTTTTTCCTTTTTCTTTTTTTGTGAACACGTTTTAAAACTAACTGCCGAGACCATTTGTTTTTTAATTTTAGAGAAAAATAAATAAATAACACAAAGTGATGTTACCCAAGCAAGGCCTTCTAATAAAGGAGTGGTCCCCTCACCCACCCCTCCCTACCTGTGCAAGTCCTGCTCACATCAGTTTCCTTCCATCCAATTAGGCGACCTGGGAGACCCAGCCAGTACCGCCCAGACGGACTTCGGAGTGGTGATGGGGTACCTCCAAGAAGCTTACAGGATGGAACCAGGGAAGGTTTTGGACACTCCACATCACTCAAAGTTCCATTGGCTCGATCCCTGCAGATTAGTGAAGAACTACTGAGCAGAAACCAATTGTCCACAGCTGCCAGCCTTGGGCCATCTGGATTACAGAATCATGGACAGCACTTAATATTATCCAGGGAAGCCTCTTGGGCAAAACCACATTATGAGTTCAACCTCAGTCGTATGAAGTTCAGGGGAAATGGTGCACTCAGCAACATCAGTGACCTTCCTTTTCTTGCAGAAAACTCTGCCTTTCCAAAAATGGCACTTCAAGCAAAACAAGATGGAAAAAAGGATGTGAGCCATTCATCTCCTGTAGATTTAAAGATACCACAAGTTCGAGGAATGGATCTTTCTTGGGAATCTCGCACTGGTGATCAGTACAGCTATAGCTCTTTGGTAATGGGTTCACAAACGGAGAGCGCGCTTAGTAAAAAACTGAGGGCTATTCTTCCAAAACAAAATAGAAAAAGCATGTTAGATGCTGGACCCGATTCTTGGGGCTCAGATGCTGAGCAGTCTACCTCTGGACAGCCATATCCCACATCGGATCAAGAAGGAGACCCTGGCTCCAAGCAGCCTCGGAAGAAAAGAGGGCGATACAGACAGTACAACAGTGAGATACTGGAGGAAGCAATCTCAGTGGTTATGAGTGGAAAAATGAGTGTTTCCAAAGCTCAGAGTATTTATGGGATTCCCCACAGTACACTGGAGTACAAAGTAAAGGAGAGGCTGGGCACTTTGAAAAACCCTCCAAAGAAAAAGATGAAATTAATGAGGTCGGAGGGGCCAGATGTTTCTGTAAAGATTGAATTAGATCCCCAGGGAGAGGCAGCACAAAGTGCAAATGAATCAAAAAACGAGTAGGAATACTGTAGAGTGCCAATTACTGTACAAACTGGGTGAGCACTACTGCTATCACTGCTTGCACCTAACTTCATTTACTGTGACACTTGTTTCTTTGCAGATTTTGCATTGACTTGTGTGTACAGAGCTGAAAGGTGCATTCTGAATGTTGCGTATTTAAAATTTTTCATGTGCAGTATGGCTCGGGATATTGTTTGGCCTTTTGCATGTTTCTCTACAAGAGAATTGAGTTACCTCACAGAGAACAGATACATGGAAGTGGACTCCTTGCCTGTAGAGCCTGCATGCTTTTCTTTATTTTTTTAAGTTATATTTGCCTTTATTTTAAAAAGAAAAAGAAAAAAGCCCCCTTTTAGAAACCACCTCTGCATTCTGGGAGCTTTATCACTGCAAATTGGAAAGCCATCTTACAAAATTATTCACATTTTTTTCTTCTATGATTCAGCTAATTGAAGGATTAACCTAAGGAAAAATCTCTTAGGAACAATGAATCTTTGAATTTAAGAAATGTGTTTATTCGATGATAAATAATTATTTGGATCAATTTACATTTTATGATTTTTTTCTCATTGTTAAATTTACTTACAAATTAGCAATCTATTTAGTGCTCACCCAGGGGGGAAGGAGGTGGAAAATGTGCACACACTACCTTCAGAAATGCTTCGGTTAATTACTTTGTAACACTACCTTTGCTGTGATTTCATTTGGGATTTTCTAAGGGTAGAATTTGGTCTCACCAACAAGTGAGGATATAGCCTTATCTCATGGAGGACGAGCTCCGTTCTTACTCAGGAGCAGTCAGGGTACATTACATAAAACAATAGAGGATGCCTCATTTTAGCAAAATCGGTTTCTTTGTATTCTTAAATCCTTGTACGGATTTGATCATGTGCTAACTAACGACTGGATGTCGTTGCAGCAACTAGTTTAAAATATTCAAGATCTGTTTATTGGGGAATGGGAGAAATAGGAAAAGAAATGTGTATAATGAATTATAATATTGTAAACGTGGTATCTAGATTTTACAGCCTCAATAGTCTGCCCAAATATCCACATGAATGAAGAACCCATTTCCTTCATTCACCACAAGGTTTGTGGTGAGAGAGAAAAAACACAACTCCAAGGTGACCTAATATGATTTAGGTTGCATTTCAATTTTAATCATAATTTAATAAAAAAATCTCATTAGTTTCTTTTTTAACTAATCCAGATACTAGTACAAGGGACGGGGGGTGTATTCTTCTTTAGTTTTTATTTAATTCGTTGCTCTAAATCTTCTTTTTCTTTCTCTCTCTCTTTTTTTTTAGCATCCTACATAACACCTCCTTCATAACTTTTTGCTTGTTTTCATGGTTGTTTAGCACACAGTTCAGGACCTTTCAGATGATGTTTGTACAAGCACTCCTGGAAGAACAGCTAAGCCTTGTTTGAGATGGGCTTTAAAATCACACTAAGTTGGGAACCTTTGTTTTCTACAGTTTTTTTGTAAGAATAATTGATAAAGCCCATGAAATTTAATTTTTGACCAAATTAAATTTACTGTTTGTGCAAAACAAAATCATACCACATCCACCCTGTATTCTAATCTGCTGAGAAAGGTGGTCAGGCCCTTCTAAATGCTTAACCAAAAATTTTAAAAAGTCACTGAAGCTTTTGTAACAAATGAAGTCAAACTTGGAGCATTAAAATTGAGGCTGAAGATTTCAGGTGGATAATAACAGTTTGAGGAGAAGTAGGTCCAGATATTCCCAAGGCATAAATTCTTGCCTGGAAACACCAGAGCAGTTAACTAGGTTAAGGATAGTTTTCCCTCAGCAACCTATGTGTTCAAAGGTTAGGCACACCATTGCTGTTACTAAAATACGTGCACTGCTCATTATTGACATAGCCTGGGCTTGGGTTCCTCTTTAGGGTTTGGTTATTTTATATAGCAGTTTTTAATCAGTGGATGACTAAGCCTGTTTCCTCTTAGCTTTCTAGTGTTCTCAACAGAAAAAGCAGTTTGGGGTCAGAGCAGTATGTGACTCTGCAGCATTTTCTAGCCTAGCTGGAAATTGCAATTAAAATACTCTGAAATGTATGGTTTTCATCTGCAGTTGGAGGAAGTTGTTGAAAGTTTGCTAAAAGCAAAGGGCTAAGCTTATGAAGGAATGCCTCCTTTGTTCCACACTCAATAATTTGTCGTGCACAATTAATTGTAGCCGTGTGCCTTTTTGCGTGATGTTTGGGGTATTCAGTAACCCAAAATTGCTACAGAAAGGTACTTTGAGCAGTTAATTTGTGCTTGCTTTTATCCCCTCTCAGAAAGGCATCATAAAAGGCCCATTTAAAAATTTGGCCCTAAAAGTTCAACTTTTGTAGAGTTTTACTGTTCAGAGAGGTTTAATCCTATGTGGTAGTCTATAAAGTGATGTATGAGTTGAGTTATGTAAACTTTGTCATTGTAGTGTACATGGAGTGATCATTTTACTAACATAAATATTTTCTATGTGTGTTTCAGTGGATGACAATCGAGCAGCAGAAGAATGGTGTGCCTACCCTTTAATGCTGCAGTTTAAATAAGAGAACTTGTATTATGTCATTTCAGATTGTAGGCTGAGAGTTGTAAATAGTGAAAACTTGAGTACTTCTATTATTTGTTTTGGTTAGAAAGTGAATTTTAAAAACAAACCAAACTCTAAACTTTCTCAGATTAAAAGTCCTGAGACCTGAAGATTGTAATATTCATGTCTGTGAAGCTTTTAAACATTACACTTGAGATCAGTCATGACTTGATATTCAGGTAAATTTTCTTTTCCAAGAAGCTTTTGAATAAGCATATTTCCTCCAAAGGTCGGTCGGTCTCTCTCTGTTTTTCTTTTTTGTAGATTGTTTTTAAGCACTAATTGCATTACGTTTGTAACTGCAATATAAAATAGCCATTATTGTTTTGTGAAGCATGGGTGAAATTAGATAGTGGTCCCTTTTAAATTTCATGAGCCTCTCAAAAAAAATCTTTTAAAAAAATACGGAAAGCTGCTGAATATTTCAAAAGATATATATTTTACCTTATTGTAGGTTTTGTAAAGTTAGTTTGTAATATTCAGGTGCACTTTTAATGTTAAATTTTGTGTTCAGAGTTCCATTATACCATGTATTTCCTGGAGGTGGCTCATCACATGGCTGGCTGTCAAGTCTTGGTGCCGCAGTGATCCCTTAATATTTTATTTCTCTCTTAATTTGCCACTGTTAGGTATTGGCACTTTCGATGTAGATATTCTAGTTTGGGGATGTCCTCATAAATGTGTAATAGATTGGTCTATTCGCATGCTTAATTTCTGCCAATCAGAGTTTTGCATGGCCCAAAAAACAGTTGACCATTTTTATGGTATGGGAAAGTATAGTTCACAGTTGTCTTTGTCACAAAAGCCTTGTCTCCTTGCATTTTCCAGTAGGCAGATGATGACATTACTCAAACTTACGACATTATTCAAACTGATGTTAGGAGATAATGTATTTAAGATCAGTTCTTGCATTTTTTTATGAGAGAGCATTATTATTACAGAGTAGATAAGCTATCACACTATAAAATTAAAAACACTAATTCTGTGGAAGGATATCTAGTTGGTATTTTTATCGTTATGTTCTCATTTCTGAGACATAATCATCAAACTTGACTATAATATTATAGTACTTTGTTCAGTAGGCTTACAAGTGACTGAACTATGTTTGTGATGAGCTATACACTTATTTCTGTTCCCCAAATACCATGAAGGACAAGGTCTCTTTTTCCAGAAGAATAATTTATATTTGTGTATAGTACTTTTTAATATTAAGTTTGTTGTTAACTCTGAAGTTTAGATGTTGCTTGATAAACCTTTACTGCAGCAGATCATGAATATGAGTAAGGCTTTGTGTGATAATAGGGTCCTTCTGTGAAGTTAATTACTGTTCAGTGCTGGTGAGCAAGCTTAACCAGTGTGAAGTGTGTGTTAGCTTTATTTGGTACACTTTTACTTTACAATATTGAAGTGCTTTTAGAACTCTGGTTATCTTATATAAACCATTACCTCAACCAATTGGCATTTTCATTCTCCAACGTTTTACCTGAGCTATAAGATGAGCTATATGGGATCAGATAGTAAAACAATAGGCACAACGAGAAGTTTAGTTCCCAATTTTCTGGAGAGAACTCTAAATTAGACTAAAAATGACTACCTGCAAAGGCCCATGTCATACATAACTACCTTCTCTCATTAGGCAGTACATAGCAACCCTGGAGCTGCTAGTGAACTGTGTTCTCCCCCTGCCCCGAGTAAGCACATGGTGCAAGGCCTGGTTCTAAGCCTTTGTGATTCTCTTACATTTCATCAACCCATAATAGTGAGGCTTGGATTCAGTTAGTAATTCTTATAAAACAAATTAATGTCAGAATCTGAAATTACTTTTAGTTGTAACACATGTGTGTGACAGTTCATTATTTTCTGTAATAGGTATTATCCCTGTAGATTTAATTTTGAAACCATATTCTTGCTTTTGTAATTATTCTTTAACTAAATTCCAGAGGTGGTTATCATATGAACAACCCTTTTCTATACCTTCAGGTTGCTGTCATTGGTCATGAAATATGACAATAGACTGAACTGCTCCACTTAATCTTTTGTAGGAGACATTGAAAATTATAGGTAAAATTTTGACCTTCATGAAGATATCAAAGATTGTTTTCCTTGTTACTATTTCATTATAATTAGGTCTTCATTAATGCTACAGTCAGGCCAGTGTTACTAAAAATCTAATGGCTTCAGCCAAACAGCATATTTAGTAAACTGTTAAGATACGAGATTCTGTATAAGAGATTTTTTTAAAAATATTGTATGAACGTTGAGACACTACTGAAAAGGAAAGAAATTATAATTGTGGTACAAGGAATACAGACTTCCAGTCATCTTAGTGCATTCTCTCCCTCCCTCCCTTTCTCTCTCTCTCCCTCTCTCTTTTGGATTCATTCTGTCCTTGAGACTTGAGTAGGACTTGTGAACATGGTGACTGAAGGGAAAATAGAGAAAATTCTTTGCATATCCTTTTGCTCTTATTCCCACATAAATTCTCAGTTGCAGTTGCCTTTTAAAGTAGCAGACACTAGCCCTGTAGCTGTGTGCCCTCAGTGTTATGAAGGAGATTGGGGGAAAGGGGTGGAAAGAAAGTAGGATGGGAAAGTGTGGAAACTTGGGAAAAGGCTAACTTGAGATTTTGTCCTATCATACTAATAATGAGTGGCAGGATAGATAATGTGGTAAAGTTGGGCCATCTTCATTTGACAGAAAAATCTCTTTAGATTATTTGAAAATGAGAATCAGGCTATTGTTGATTTGACAAAGAAAATAAGTTAATTCTGCAACTATTTGGGGGATAATTTTAAGGTTTCCAGTTCATTTAGATCTGTATCAATAAAATCTGAAAAGCAAGCACTTTTAGTTAATCATAGATTTATTGGATATAGCAAATATAATTATAATATTTAATCTTTATTTGAATATGGAAATGAACTCTTTACCCAGTCTTGAACTGTTATTGAACAGGCTCAAGATGATCTTTTCAACACTGGAAATGACCCTACACACATACCAAAAAAATCTAGAGCAGTAAAACATATTTGAAGATCCATACATACCTCTTAGACTTTAGACTTGTCTTGGGAAAGAATTTATGAACCTATAACCAGTATTAGTACAGTCTTGGGTTCCTTGTTCTGCATAATTGCACCCTTTCTCAGGTATGTCCTGAAAACATAAATTTTAAAATAATCTCTTTAGAGATTAGATTCTCAGTGGATAGTGTGTAAGGGGACTGGGGGAGGGGGGTTGGGAGGGGGTTTGACACAGGACACTGACACAGTAGAGCAGGGATTTTTACAGTAACATTCAATAGCCAAAATAGAATTTCAGCCTGGGATATTTTTACCCCCTCTGAATGAGAGAAACATCATCTGTTAACATCTATGACTTGGTAAATAACCGGTGCTACACTCCTAAACTTTTCTTTCATCCAGGTGACATTTTTCCCCCTGGTGGAAGGGTATATAGTAAACTTTACTGTCGCTAGGAAAGCACTTGTATGAAATGTTTAAAGTACTAGAAAAGGGATTTTTAGCACTTTTTCTGTTACAACACTAAAGTCTTAATTTATCTTCAGTCTTAGGTACTGTAAGTTTTATGGTGATTGCTTAAAAATATAAAACATACAACATAATATGGGGTCAAATCACATTTATATAAATATTGTCTTATTTAAAAAAGACCATAACATTTTATACCTTGCAAGCGATTACAAGTGATTGCCTCATTCTCCCCACTTCATTAAGCATTTCAGGCTTAAGAATTTAGAATTTGAGAGGAGGTGAGGGGAAAATTCCCCAAAATGAAAATTGTGTCAGATAATTTTAGAAAAATAAATCACTAGGAAAATGGGTAGGGATTCTCTCTCCCTTTAAGTCTTCAGGGAATGAGCAGTATTTAGAATCTTTGGCTGAAATTCAAGCCTTTTTACTGTGTAAATTTTTAATATTAATTCACTGACATGCTTTTTACATCAGAGGACTGAAAATGGATCTTAATGTTTTTAAGTTGTGGAAGGGTATATTTCTAAAATGGGGGGGACGATTAACTAGGTTAGTATACCAGCATTAGTAAGTTTAAGGAATTTTAGTATGTAATAGCAAAGTGTTTGATTAAAGTCTAATCCTATATTGCTAGTCAAAATTAGTTACATTCTGATCTAGGAAAGATAGAGTCATTGGGTATTGCTATGCTGTGCTGTCAAAAGACCAGACTAAGGTAGAAACCTTTATCTGACTCCCACATGTTGCTTGTTCTGATGGGATGTATACTCTACAGCAGCTTACTGCTGCTTCGCGAAGAAGTGTATAAACTATACATTTGGAGTGTTTGCATATAATTCTTTATAGCCTCCACTTTAAAGTGTCAGACATTGGTATTTTATCAGTCCACGCTGTTGAATACAACTAATGTTCTTAGGAATCCAACTTGTACACACTGTTTAAAAACCCTCAGGGACAGTTTACACACTATTCTCACTCAATTCAGGTACTTTGATGCTATTCTTAAACCTAACAGTGACTTGTATTTTTCTGTTTTGCTTTTATTTCGACGTGCTGGTAGCACATCCTTGATGAATGTCAACTTAAAAACTCAGTTCAGGTATCCAGGTATAACTCAGCCAAACATTTTAAAGCTGCATATAACTCTCCAGCACACGGTGCCTCACACTCTTATAGTGGCATTCTATATATTCAGTTATTACTACTGAGCAGATAATATGGGGGTTCCTGTTAACAGTGTATTTAAAAAAGAAAACAAAATGTGCGTCAGTGTATAGCCAGCACATGAAACATACACATAGTTAAACTATATATTTTTAAATGCCACTAAATAGCCAGCACAATTAAACAACATTCCTTGCTGCTTCTGAAAAGTAAAACAGATGCAGTTCCTCCTTGATGTGGCTCTTGCTTCTTCACCATACTACTACTAAATTCAAGCACTGGTCCTTGGGTGTCTGACCTCTACATTCTAGTTTATGCAATGTCTTTAGAGAATTCTGTGCACTGGCCACTGTGATGGAACCATTGGGCCAGGGGTGCTCTGAGTTTATTAGTAGTGATTCTGCCAAAGGTGGTGTTGTAACATGAGTATGTAAATGTCAAAAACTTAGCAGAGGTCTGGGTCTGCATATCAGCAGACGATTTTGTCAATATATTTTGTAGCATCGAACTCCTCAGTGACAAGTTTATTCTGATGCAAAGTTCTAATTCCAGTGTTTTAGCCCTCTGCATCTTTAATGTTGAAACTTGTCGACTAGAGGTCTTTATTCATAAATATTCCTTTTGTTTTCTGTAGAACTGTCTGCAGTCAACAAAACAGATTATTCCTCTGCTTTAATATTTGATATCTTACATCTAAAAGGAATTCTTCATATATAAACCCATAGCCTTTGAAGATATGGAAAATGGCATCTTTCAGATTTCTAGAAGTTCAAGTGTCATGCAACAAAACAGGAACCCCCTTTACTCTTATGGACCTCATTTCAATATACTGTTTACAGTTTGACGGAATTGTATAATTTAATATTTCTCTTGTACTGTAGTATATATTTATTTACAGATTTTTTTGTACTGTGTGATTTGAACTTTTTGTTCCTTGCTATGATCAATGTTTATGTAGTAGAGCACTTATGATCACAAATTAAGTTTTTTGGTTTGATTGCACTACATTAAATTTTTAATGCAGTTCTGATTTTTGACTGGACTAAAATAAGCTGTGTCTTAATGTATGTGATGAGTACTTAAAACTTTAATCCATGTGGTCCCCTTTTTTTTGCATTGTATGTCAAAGCGCTAGTTCTTTCGTGCATGTGTAAGATTTAATGGTTCCATTGTATTATTTGACCATGACATTTTGGAGAAACATTCCCAGCTGTAATGTTGTGTATGGTAGTTCTCACTGGATGCTAGACTTTTCAAAACCACTATTCTTCTAATAAATTTGTTGTGAAAAACTGTTTTAAAAGTTTGGTATCTACTTCTTAAGATTTTAATGCTTTTTTAAAAATCCTCAAAAGGGGTAAAATTTCAAAGTGTACTGTAAATGAACATGATAAAGTCAGTAGTTTCTGATAAATCATTTCTAAATGAAATCTCTTAGATAATGAGAAGTTGCTGCTTCAAAATCGTGCTTTAGTACTTGGATGCAGTTCTGCCTCGTAACTTCTGGCCTTTAGTAATTTGATATTCCCCTGCCTCAGTTCTCTTCGTTGGCTTATTCACTTAAAGAATATTTTCAGCTAAACCCGATATGTCGATATTTTCATAATATCTGTTTGCTGGACTTAGTTTTTCATAATTTTTTAGAGGAAAATTTTATGTTGAGATTGCTTACTAAAAAGAATAATGATTTGCTGATTTTTGTTTGCTCTTGAGACATAAGTATGAAAACAATATTGTCAGCTCATGAAGGCTGTTATAGTAGTTTTGGTTTTTCGGAGGCTGCTAGTACTTCCTTTTACCAGGAATAAGAAAAGGACATTACAGGGCAGGGTAAAGCAGGTTACAGTTGAGAGTATGAGAAACATGGGGTGTGTTATTGTGTTATTATTTACTAATTATTGTATTATTTTCCATACAAACAACAATCTATTTTTGCCACACCCTGTGTATTGCTCAACATTTAAGTGGTGTGTTTTAGAACTAGATGTATAAAGATGTTTTATATAATAAATTGATTCCTATTGTAAGTAGACAGGGGAACAACTGGTTTAAAATGACAAAGATTAGAACTGATATCAATATATTTAAACCTGCTTTTTCAAGGTTATACATGCAATTAAAAGTGATCTCTGATCATTTCTAATATATATTAAAAAATAATGCTATTGTTAGCAGTTGGTCTAGATTATCTTTCAGTTAATTTCTTATTTCTTTGGTTGTCTAGCTGTTTCTGCCTTTTTGATCTGATATTTATGAAATTGGAAAATTACTCAGTTACGTCACATGACCATAGAGCATTTTTCTGGAAAAGTAATTGTTATTTCTTAGTAAATTTTAAAGCTATAACTACTTGTTTCTTGTTATTATCTGTTCTAAACTAGTGGCCTGATCAGTGAAGAAGGATTACAGTCTATTGAATAGCATCTCATAAATGAATTTATTTTAGTAATCCTATCTTCAAATTGATACCTAGCTCTTAAATTGTTAGGATCTTTTTTTAAAAAGGAGTTATTTCTTCTAATCCAGAATTTTCTTGTCTGATTCTCCTGGTACTTTGGAATTAATTCAGGGATCCTTATGTCTTAAGGTGTAGGAACCAGAAATTGCATAAGGGAAATGGAGTGGAAAAAATGGAAAATAGTATTGCTTTCTGCCATTTTCTGAGTTGTGGAGTTATTTTTCCCATGTACTGGATTTTTCTCAGCACACACTTGTATTCAAATGTAAAAACATATACCCAAGTCATACGATGTTAGATTTTATAGCTTAAATAAGTGAAAAATTCACTGATAGAAAGTATGTATTTACTGCTATGGCCAGGTGGTTCAGTTGGTTGGAGCGCTGTGCTGTCCACCAAAAAGTTGCAGGTGTGATTCCCAGCAAGGGCACACACCTAGGTCGTGGGTTGGATCCCTAGTTAGGGGTGTGTGCAGAAGCAGCCCGTCGATGTTTCTCTCTCACTTTGTTTCTCCCTCTCCCCCTCGCTCTCTCAAATCAATAAAAAAATAAACAACAACAACATATCCTCAGGTGAGGATTTTTTTTAAAGTATTTATTAAGTAACATAGTAGATAACCTTGCTTGTATTGAATGTCCATTTTATCATTATTTGCTTCCAAATGGTAAGCATTTTTTAACACAGAATCTTAGTATATTCAGTTTATAAGTTGTTGGACTTGGTTGTTTTGGGGGGAAGTGGTAGTGCGTATCAAACTTCATTTACAGCTAAAGCAGACGGGCTTGTTTAGGTATTTGGAAAAGAAGAGTTCTTAAGACATTTTTTTAAAAAGCTTTATTAGTATATAATTAATAGTCTAAGCCATGATTTTTGTTAGTTAATTGGAAAATAAGCAAAAACATATCAATGCATAAGTATTAAATCTTCCCTAGTAGATTTAATAGATTTAGTAGATGGAGCTTTTTATAGGCATGTAAGAATACTCTGCTATGGTTTCCTGACTAATAGTTCAAAATGTTAGCTGTACTCTTCTTGCCACCCTTATTTGATCAGCAATATGGAGTGAATGATAAAGATTATTTGGTACTTGAAATTTCTTTTAACTTGGTATATACTAGAAAGATCACTTGGCTAAGTGTAGGAGAGCAGGGAATTGTGCACATATCAATAGTGTTTAATCATCAAAACTTTAGTTTTCCAATGAAAGAATTTGGGGGATCGTCTTTAATGTGATTTTAGTTAAACTCTCATCAAATGGTAGCTCTGCACATTTCAAACAGATAATTCAGATCCCATGTAGAACAGCTTAAGGTATTCATTCCTGTGGCTATTAAATGGACTTGAGACAGTTGGCGTAGAAAGCCTGGCACTGTAATTTAAGCTAGATAGAGACAGATTGAAAAAGTAACCAGCATAGCAGATTCTTACAAGGTGCTAGAAAGTGGTGAGTCTGTGTAGAACGGTTTTTCAAACTGGATCAACCAGTTGTGACCTATTATTTGATTGTAAGATCAGTTTAGTGGGTCCTAACCAACATTTTAAAAAGAAAAAAGAATAAGAGTACATAGCATATAATAAGGGTAAATACTATTGAAAGTTGTGTGTCATCATACACACAGAAACTGCTATGTACTAGGTCACTTGGTAAAAAGTATTTCTTGTTCTAGATTGCAGTCAAAATCAAATGGCTTTTGAAAGCCATTATGTAAGCCATACCTTTCATCCCAGTTTTTCTGATACCTTGGAGAGAATATACTAGTAACCTCTTGTGTGTTTAGAGTTAGGACGGTCAGATCTTCAAAATTCCCTCTTTCCCTGCCTCGATGATTTGAACTCACACTGAAAGTTTATTCTTTTTTCCTTCTGTTGTGTCAGAATGTTTCCTCCGTCATTTTCAATTCCCTTGAAAATACCTTAGGAAAATTATTTTCACTATGTAGTAACTTACTGGGTTCATTTATTCATTACTTCACTTATGCCTAAGATGAGCTGAGCCCCAAGTTTAAGCAATGAAGCTACCAGATTAAAAAGGACACAGTCCTGGACCTAGAGCTGGTTCACAGCCCACAGAGGAGGTAGCCGAGTCACTCGTTACTGTGCAGCATAATGCGGTGTAACGAAAGACAGAAATCATGAGAGCAGAGTAAGATATCAACAGCCTCCAGGGAAAAGTGCTAAGGAGGATACAGTATGAACAGTAGAAGTTGACAAATTTTATGCAAAAAAAAGTGACGTTGGATTTTAATCTTTGAGAAGGTGGCACTTCTGGGTAATATGAAGCAAAGTCTAAAATTAGGGGAAACTACTGGCAGGGAACTTAGACTATAGTTTCCTGCAAGGGAAGTCGTATCAGTGTGGTTGAACTGGGTAGTGTGTTGGGAGCAGGAGAAGTCATGGAACTAGGGATAAGATAGAGGTAGGATAAAGACCTAAATTGAGTATGTGTGTATGAAAGTGTAAGAGAGAGAGAGAACATTTAGTTCCATTTTGTCTTCCAATATTCCTGAGTAAAAACTTGAATATGCAAATGATTCTGTTTGGGTCACCCCATTTCAGTACATCTCCATCAGTGGCCTTGAGTATTTTCAGAGAGGGAAGGTAGGATGGTTATAAAGGACTGTTAGTTCCAAAAGCACCCCTGAGAGAATGATAGATATGAAAGTATTTTGTTTAGCCCTGGCTGATGTGGCTCAGTGGATTGAGTGCCAGCCTGTGATCCAAAATGTCACCAGTTCAATTCCCAGTCAGGGCACATGCCTGGGCTGTGGGCCAGGTCCCCAGTTGGGAGCATGTGAGAGGCAACCCATAGATGTATCTCTCACATATCAATGTTTCTCTCCCTCTCTCTGAAAAATAAAATTAAAAGAAACAAAAGGAAATGAAGCATTTTAAAAACAAAAGTACTTTGCTTATCCCTATATTTTAAATTGTTAAATATATATGCCTCCTCTAATATGAGGGGAACAAGTGAGAAATAACATTAAATCTTGTATAAGGTATCTTAGGAACCTTTTTTAGCATTTTACATTTTACAAAGTGGTCTAGGTCCTTTCATCACAGTTATTTCTTAAGAGCGCCATTACTGTGTCTGTTTTCCGTGACGTACTATATGGCAGCACAAGTAGAACTTGCCACTTCTAAGGATCATACCACAGATTTGTATGATTTCAAAGATGGAGATGAACCTCAAGAACATCCCACAGAAGCATGAAAAACTCAGGATACTGTCAAATATCTGCTAATTTAGATATATAGTCAGCTAGCTTCCCATTCTTTCACTCAGAAACTAGGAATTCTGAAGTACTAAATGTCTGCATGTCTTGCCAGTCTGTGTCAGCTCGCCATGCCTCCTTTAATCCCCCTTCTGCATACCCTGCCCTGCAAGGGGACAGTGTTTTTGTTTGAGTTTATTTGTATTGTTATCGGCATTTTTATTATTACAAAAGAAGCGCGTTCCCATTGTCGTGGGAAGCTTGTCTGGCCTCTGACTGCTCTCAGTCCCGCCCCAAGGAGGCTGTGCAGGCCCTCGGCCCCCGCGGGGCCCTGACAAATGTTTCTCTCCCTGCGCCCCTTCCAAAGAGCATCATGATACGGCGCCCTTTCCTCTCGCTTGGGGAATGAGCACCTCTGCGTTCTGCTTCAGCAGCAGTGTTCTTTTAGCCCATCATGGTCCTGGTTATTTAAATTGTAATTCAAGGGAGATTTCCCCCAAAGAACGACATAGATTTTAATCCTCTACCTGGCAAATACAAAAGAAAAAGGAAAAAAGGTCAATCTCACTGGCTTATCACAAGCTTTCGTGTAAGCCTGACCTTATAAAATGTCAGTTGTATGCCTTTAACATCCAGATCTCTCTTTAGTCTGGTTGCACTAATTCAGGAGGCTAGCTGTGACAGATACGCTTTTTCAGTTCAAATCGCCCTGGGAAGAGGTCTGTCCCTTCTTTTCTTGAATTATTTCTTAAGGTCTATCTCAGTGTTTTCTAAGAATTGGTTATAATACTCATTAGATTAACAGTTGAGGTTTGTTTTCTCACCAAATCAGTATTATATCACTTGGGGATGCCCCCCCCCCGCCACTTCCAAGAACTATCATTTTTTAAATTTATGCCATTTAGTCCAAAATTCATGTCTTTCACAGACTCTGAACCTCCTCCCACCCAATGTATTTAAATTAACTGCAAATGGAATAGATTTAGTCTTGTGTGTATATTCCTACCTGGGATGATAGAAACAAAAATTAATTTGGTGGAGAAGGGAAAACCTTTCAGAAGTAAAGAGTCTGACAAAGTGTCCATTTTGTAGACTCATTACGTCCCCAGTGAAGGGATGCTCTGATTTTCTGCTCACCAAGTGACTGATTATGTTTTGGCTTCCTGGGCGTATTTGCCTGTAGGGTGAAAATACATTGAGTGGACATGAGAATCTTGATAGTTATGTTTTTATTGTAATTTAATAAATTTGACAATTGGGTTAAATTGAAGAGAAGTGGGCCTTACACTGCTCCTGTCATATTTAGATCTACTGTGAATAATACCAGCTTTATATCAGGGACAGTAAGCCCTGAGATGCAGGCAAGCCAGTGGGCTGTGGCTGCGCGCGCAGTCAGCGCCCTCAGAGGCGCCTCTCCTTTCCTGCATTTTAGGTTATCAATAATTTTCGAGCCTTTATTTTGCCCTGCTTTGAGTGAACTGGGTTAAGAACACAGTAAACTTGGAAAGCATTTCAAAGGGATTGCATGTCTTCTGTTTTAGGTCAGTAGTTCTTCACTGTTGTTTCACTCCACACCAGCAAGACGCCACGTTGTCAACAGCGGTGGTGGCTCACTGAGGCTAGGACTCACAGGGCGAAGAGATACGCGTACATTTGATGTGCACGCACCCTCTCCCATGATTCTGATGTCTGGGGGGCAGTGATTCTCTTTAACCCTGTCCAAATTCAAATTTACATAATTTGGTCACCAACCACCTAGAAAATAGGTATTGAACTGCCTAATTTTAAGGGGTCACTTTCTATTCTGTGGTCTTACAGACTTTATTTCTCTCTTTTCTCCGTCACCCTTGCCTACCCTTACACTATTTCTTCTAGTTCAGTTTCGTGGAAAGAAAACTTGATTGTTCCGTAGTTTAGAGGTCCAACTATACGTGGCTTTTTCGAGAGTGAAAGAAGAAATCTGCACAACCCATGCCCACCTTGTCCGCCACACATCTGTACACACACATAAATGTATACACACAGAGACAAAATTTTGTCGTAGCTCTTAGAATATTCCTGTCTCTAGGTATGGAAGACAGACAGATGTGAAGTAGCCAGGGGTGGATGCATTCCCCAGTATAGAGCAAAGGCTTGTCAACAGACCTACCGAGGCCCTTGAATATACTTATATATTTGGTGTTTACTTAAAAAGATTATAAGTAAGCATTTAGGGAACATAATTTCAGATTACTGTTTGGCAAAACAACATACACACGCAACCACCCTCTTACTGCATTAAAAAGGGGGACTGATGCTACATTTTTATGTTTTGTTACATTTAAAGAGAAGAATGAAGCTGAATTAATTTACAGCTCTTGACTATTTGGTCTCCCCTAACATGGTCTCTAACTGTTTCTCCCCTTCTGTTTTCCTGTGACTCCGTTTTTCTGCTATTAAGATCGGCTCCCAGCCAAACATCACTTACGGTCTCTAATGATCTTTTCCAGTTAGGAAGAAGATATTTTGGTTAACAGTGATGTTGAATTTGCCATCAAACAGTTTTATTGGTAGAGAACAGATAGACTACCTGAATCCATCAGCCCTAAATTCTAGACTCGAAGTTGTCATTTCCGCGCTCTGCCACATCTCTGTCTGATCCGTCTTTTGCCCCAAAATAACATAAGCATTGACCATCCACCATTTATATTAACCCCAGGAATGCTCTCCTCAGGGTATGTGAGTACTGCAGTGTTGACAAAGTAGGTGAGTTCTGCTGTGTCTCAGCTCTGCTCTAGAAAAAAACATCATCGAGTAAATCATTAAAGATAGGATTGTGAAACGTCCTTCTTAAACTTTCTTTCAAAGTTTTTATGAATATTATCCTTTTACTGCACCCTTGAGGACTAGGCATTTAAGACCGTATAGGCCCTTACCCACCAGGGAAACTCAGAACTTGTCCAGGTAGTTAGAAATCAAGTTTCCCTCTTCCTACAGCCCTTTCTTTCACTTACCAGTCCCTGGAATCTTACTCCAGAATCTTACTGCTCATAAGTGGTGGTGGTGAAGGGGTTCAGATTGATAAGTAGTTCACTTAACTGTTACAGTGAGTCCTGCTGTTGAGTGGAAGAAACATGAAATCAAAACAAACGATTTCAAAATCTGCGGTAAACTGTCGTTCTTGTAAAGATCTGACGTCGTCAGATGCAAGGGACGCCCGGTGGCTGGCTGCAGTGACCGAACCGGAGCAGTGCTTCTCCTTTGGTCCAGCCGGGCAAATGGTCTGCAGGACAGCAACTCACAGTCTCCGGTCACCCTGCTTACTGCCTGAGAGGAGTCTAAATCGCGTAAATTATAAATTTAGGCTCCATTAAAGGCCTGAGGCTATTGGAAAAATTGAATAACTAAAAGCAAAGGTAAAGACCAGCACATTAAAACTCAGGCAAAACTGGCTAGCACCCATTTTTTTTTAACATGAAAAAATTGTAGTAGAATTAAACTTCAGGACGTTGAGGTTAATTTTTTTAAATTAAGTATTCAAATGATACGAAATTAAAATTTATTTAAACTTTGGTCCTATTGAGAACATTTCTGGAGAAAAACAAGGTAGGAAACTGGATAATTTAGAGGCACAGTCAAAAGTGATTTTATTACTATAGTTACAAAGTTAGCTATTATAACAGTGCCATCTAATGATGCCTGGACAAAGGTTAGTGTTAATGCAAAGGTTCTCAGACCCAAGTGAGGCTGCTGGTGGGCCCATGCCTGTGTGTGCAGTTGCCACCCAGACATCTCAGATTCAGAATCTTACAAACACCTTAGCTCAGTGTGTACGGAACAGACCTCATCAGGCAGACACACCCTGGCAGTCACCAGCCACCAGCTTCATCGCCCTTGTTCCTATCTCACTACATGGTGCTGCCCAGGAAGAACACCAGAGGCATCCTTGGTGCTCCCTTTCCCTCCCCTCTTCCTTGCTAAGGAAAACAAACAAACAAAAAAAAAAAAAACAGAAAAACATGAAATATGGTCGCCACGTACCCGCAAATAGCTTGCATCTGCTTAGAAAGCTAAGACAAAGACAAGACAAATACAAGACAAATTGAGTCAGTAAGACATACAAATCATAGAATAAATATACAAGACCCCTTATACTTGCCAGTGAGTTTTATGAAACCACTATGGCGTAGGGGTTCAGGAAAGCATGCAATCACCGCAGGTAGAAATTGTTTGGTGGTAGCCAAGGGTGTTGTGCTTGCTCTGATGACCAGTGGTTTTCCAGTACATCCACCCTGACCCTTTTTACCAGGAAAACACACACACAAATAGTCCTTTGTTGGTGGCTCTTACTCTCAGGCAAGGTTGTGATTTTAATCTTTTCATTTCCTGAGCTCCCCCAAACCACTGCTGTAAATGCCTCCTAAGGCTGATGAGCCTGTGCGCCCGCCTGTCTGGTACTGTTTTTCAGCATCCAAGTGCTATTCTACAGGGTTCCAGGTTACAGTTCCGTGGGTACGGATGATGTTTCTTTGGTGTGCCTTGGTGTGAAGAGCCCAGATCCCCTTACCATGGTCCCCAAGGTCTAGTCTAGCCATGGTGCCACAGTCATTGCTTCAGGGTTGGTTGCATGGCCCTTAGGAAAACCTTCCAGTAGTTGAGAATAACTAAAATATTGAAACACTATTAAATTACTGAATTGTGAGACCGCAGCAGATCCAAGTCTTACAACCATAAAGGAAGTTAGACACCAGTTGTGGAGTGACTACTATTCAGTTTTTAATTCTGTGTGAGCATCACTTTAGAAGAAAGCGCTTGCTCAGTTGCCTTCAGAGCTCTCTGTCCTCTCACTGGGCAGATGCCTGGATGTCATGAACTCCAGGCACGTTGCGGACCCCGGGCACTGCGGCCCGCTGCCAGGGCACAGCCTCAGGCATGAAGCAGCGCCCTGAAGATCTGCACACTCTGGTGGTGACTGTGCTCCTTGAGTTGGGGAGAACCATTGATCTCGCCAGTTGTTTCTACAGTAGGGTTCCGGGATGTTTGTTAATCTTTCTCATAGACCGTTACTATCTTTGTGTCTTTTTCATATATTGCTAAAATGCATTTAGAGTAAATTTTTGATACATTGAAAAGGTAGTAATGTAAAAAGGAAGGAAGGGAGGGAGGGAGAGAAGGAAGGAAGAAAAAGAGAGAGGAAGGAAGGAAGGAAGGAAGGAAGGAAGGAAGGAAGGAAGGAAGGAAGGAAAAGGTAGTTATGTCCCACTTATTTGTAGTCATCTATCTCAGAAACATCAGAAACATATCCAAACACCAAAAACTGAGGAATAAAGGCCTCTGAGCAGTCCAAGTTGCGGTTAGAAAACCCATGCACTGTACTCAGGAAACTGTTCCTCGAGCCTTCGTTCAGAGCCTGCTCACTTCGTGCAGCGAGCGGAAGTGCTCCACAGAAGGACAAGCAGGCTCCTATGACACACAGCGTCTCCACTGGGAAGCCAGGGAGAAGAAAGAGTTTCGTGAAGTACAGACTGCCACTGTGGCTTTAATGTAGTTAAGCAGACAAACTCAATAGAGTAGCCCCCAAAACTATCAATATATTTCAGTTTAGTATGATAAAAAGCATCCCAATACTAATAATAGTGTAAATGGTAATGACCCTGAGTCATTAAAATAGAATAAATTGTGTTCAGAGGAGGATATAATTTTTAAAAGACTTCCACCAAAAATATTTAAAATTTTTTAAATGTTTGATACTTGAAGGGAAATTTTAGAAAATTCATTTCTTCAGGTTATAAAATATTAGTGTGCATTCCCAATCTCTAAGTTAATTTTTATTGAAGCATATGTAATGTGATTGGCTGACAGTGATAATGACTTGTATTTGTGTAAACTTTGTAGGTTTTTCTTTGCAGTCATTCTATGTGGTAGGTGGGGACTGTGCTCTACTAAGACCCAAAATGGTTAAGTGTTCTGGCCAGGGCCATCCAACTCTGAGCGACAGCAGCGCCCCACCACCTCACAGTACTGTCTGTGTCCTGTGACAGACACAGGCACACTTCATTTTATTGCACCTCACAGATGTTGCTCTTTTTGGTGGGGGTGGGGGTGGTGTTTGTTTGCTTTTTTGTTTTTTATCGATTGAAGGCAAGACCCTACAAAAAGATTAGGACTTGCTGTATATTTCAACGCTTCCTTTATTGCAGTGGCCTGAACCTGCAGCATTTCCGAGGTGTGCCTGTATCATCCTTTTGGTACCACCTTACAGACAGAGCCGCAAGGCACCTTCTGGGCGGGACCCTTCAGCAGGGGCCTCCTGGCATCTCCTCAGACTACACCATCTGCAGCTGCAGAGTTTGCATGAGGAGTTTGTTACACTCCTGTGTACTTCCCGTTGAGTGCTAGAGTTGGAAATGACTTGACACCCCCTCCTCACCTAAGGGTGCCACGGTGACTTCCCTGTGCTGAGGGGAGGAAACAATTGCTATGCTCACACGGCATAACCTTTTGTCTGGTAAAGCAGCTTTAACAACAGACTGCAGTAATCGTTTCTTGATTTTGTTTTGTTTTGTATTTAGATGTGTTTCAGCAACTTTATTCCCCACTTGGTCTTAAAATCTCCCTGAGTCAGGAACAGAGAAACTAAAATTGAGCACCTGCTTTTTGTGCTTTGTGCTTTATGTACATTATCTAATATCGCACAACAACCCTTTGAAATACTGATATTCTGTTCCAGCTTACAGATGAGGAAACCAAGGTTCAGAAAGGTTAAATAATTTGTCTCAGATTTTGTGGATAGTAAATGTCAGAGCCAGAAGTAGAATATAGGTTTTTTAGATTGCACGATCTTTGCTCTTTCTGCTGAAACCCCACTGCTTCAGAGGCCAGAGGAGGCTTGGGGTGGGGGCAGGAGGCTGATGGAGGCTACCTAGGCTGACCTTCCTATAAGGCACCTCATGGCCAGAAGATAAAGTCACAGGTTGAAGAAAAGAATTAGCTGGAAGATATTATCAGCACCATCTGTTCAGCACATTTATTAAGCTGCTCTCAGCACTCTGCCCTGTTACATGAAGAGTCAGATAATAGGCTCCTGAGGAAATACAATCCAGAGAGAGATTGAGAAATTGTATAAAACTCCAGAACACTGGGGCACTCCAGTGCACGGGCTTAGTGAGACCAGGCGTCCAGAAACACAGAGCAGCTCTTGAGAACGCTCGCCGGTCTAACCAGGAATTACCTTTCGTCTGTTTTGAATCTTGTGCCATCCTTTCCTGCTGTCCGCACTGTCTCACTTAAACTCTAAGAGTTGTCCTGGGTCACTCACAGAGAGGGGTTCTTTCATGTATAATAGACTTCCTGTGGATTATTAGAAAATGTTTGTTGAAGGTCTAAGAGAATGCCACAGTGGGGCTGGCGGAGACATAACACCTAACCTTGCGCTGACAGAGCCTCACCGCTTCCAGTGTCATTTCACATCTGCCTCCTCACCTTAGGCTGGGAGTCCGAAACTGCCTGTCTTTCCATTTTTCAGTGTCTGAAATGTGACATTATTGACTTCTCTTCCTCCGCATGCCAGGAAAGGGGTAGAAGGATTCCTGCATTGTTATTCGCAGAATTAAAAAGTCCAGCCAGTTGGTCATGTTGAAAAACCATATTAAAACTATAATGTCTCTAAGTATTTCTAAACCAAGATTTATAATATAAAGTGTCTGAATTTTTGTCAGTGTTACAGACTTATAAACCAATAATTACCTAACAGGAATACCCAGGCCTAATACAAAAGTATTAGGTTGTGCAACTGGACTTAATAATGTAGCCGAAATTTTGTTACTTGAAAAAAAAATTATTTTCAATATTTGTTCTTTAGAAGATAAAAATTATTTGTGAGTGCTCACTTAAAAATATGAAGGACGTTACTAGACTTGACTAGAACGGCTTTACATTATAAGTAGGTAAATACTCATGTATTGAATCAGACGTATATGGGCATTTAGAAGCAGTTTTGGCCAGTGTTCACTCTCTGTACAACATGAGTAACATTAGGTGAACTGCATAATGTAAAATTGGTTCTTTGGAAAATGACCACACTAATTTCCTTCTTTCTCTTTGTCTATCTAGTGAGAACTCAGCAGAGGCAATAGCAGTAGATTCTAACAATCAGTCGAAGTCCCCCCTGGAGAAGTTTATGGTCAAACTGTGCACTCATCATCAGAAGCAGTTCATTCGTGTCCTCAACGATCTGTACACTGAATCCCAGCCGGGCACCGAGGACCTGCGACCTTCGGATTCTGGAGCAATGGATGCATCCACTTGCAATGCTGGCTGTGCCCAGCTGAGTACCAAACATAAGGAAAACGATGTTTTGTGTCTCGATATGAAGTCTCCTCCTTCTGCAGACTTGACAGCAGATTCATCAGATTCTCACAGCCCTCTATGCTTTGCAGAAAAGGCCCTGAAAGAGTCTCCTCCCGAGACAAACTTTGTAGCTGGAAGAGAGAATGCCTTGACTGTTGTCCAGAAGGATTCCTCTGAACTTCCAACCACTAAATCTGATGCCGGGAGTTCAGTGGATAGTGCCACTCTGGGATACCTCAGTACATCTAATTCTTCCTCGTTCAACTTCCATCACATCTCCAAGAGCTTGGAGGGGCAAACCACTGGACAGGAGCAAGACACAGATGTGAAAATATGTGAGGACAGTAAAGACCATGTGCAGAGTTCAGCTTTAGTAGAAAGCCTAATTGCAGTAAACATGGCAGCTGAGAATAGTGAGGAGAACAGCAGCTGTATTGTTCCTCAAAGAAATTCATTTAAAGCTTTATCAGAAGAGGCTTGGGACTCAGGGTTTACGGGGGACTCATCTAGAACTGCTGACAAAGAGAATACTTTACAGTGTAGTTCAAAAACACCTTTGCGCCAGGATTTAGAGGCAAGTGAACAAGATTCAACGCCAAAGCAAGAGAACCATCTTCACTCACTAGGAAGAAATAAGGTGGGTTACCATTTGCCTCCCAGTGATAAGGGCCAGTTTGATCATTCCAAAGACGGGTGGTTAGCTCCCAGCCCCATACCACCCGTGCACAAAGCATCCAATGGACATTCACGAACCAAGACGTCACCAGCCTCCGTTAAGACAGCACGGAAAGGTAAAAGGGCATCAGGGCTACGGATAAATGATTATGATAACCAGTGTGACGTTGTTTATATCAGTCAGCCAATAACAGAATGCCACTTTGAGAATCAAAGATCAGTATTGTCTTCTCGGAAAACAGCTAGAAAGAGTACCCGAGGATACTTTTTTAATGGGGATTGTTGCGAGCTGCCGACTGTTCGCACGCTGGCCAGAAATTTACACTCCCAGGAAAAAGCAAGCTGCTCGACCGTGGCGTTGGAGGCAGTGGTCACGCCCAATCAGGCCCCTGTAATTTCAGCCCCGAGACCTATTGTAGATGTGCAGCTTCCCAGAGAAGACAGCACTGAAGAGCCTAGTGAAGAAATAACCTCCCTCAAGGAAGGAGACAGAGGTGCTTTATCCGAAAAGGAATCTCAAGAGCCCGAGGTTTGCCCCACAGTGAATGAACCCAATCCAAGCAGCTCACCGAGGTCGGAGGAAACAACAGCCGCCAGCCTGGTGTGGCCTCTCCCTGCTGACCTTCCTGAAGAGGACATGCCCACAGACATGTCCATGGTCTCAGCTCCCGCAGCAAGTGGGATTTCTTCCCCTGAACGAGACCAACAACCAGTTGAACTGCCGGATACAAAGGAGATGAATGAACCTGAGGACTGTCACATGGGTCCCTTTACTGAGAGCCTTTCTGAGGAAGGCAGTGAGGATGTTGTTTCCAGGCCTCATTCTTCTCCTGAGACCGTCAGCAGAGCAGAGAGTCCCCTGTGCTCAGCAAATGAAAGTCCCCCAGTGTGCTTGGAGCCTCCCGGGAGCCTGGGAGAGGCGGAGGGTGAACAAAGCATCAGTCCCGAGGCCAAGACTGAGGACACTCAGGAGCTGGACACTGACCCGCTCTCAAAGGAAAGCAGCACTTTTACTGAGGAAAACCCCAGTGAAATTGAGGAAAGTGAGACAGCAGGTGACACAGGAAAATCAGAGGAAGAGGGCAGTGACATAAAACATCCTTCAGAAAAAGATCTATGTGAACAAAACATGGACTCACCTGAGGAGAACTCAGACAAAAAGAAAAAAAGTAAAAAGTTCCCGGAGGCCTCTGATAGGTGCCTAAGAAGTCAACTTTCAGATTCTTCCTCTGTTGACAAGGGCTTAAGAAATCAAAGTTCAGATTCTTCCTCTGCTTGCCCTGAAGTCAAGGTTTCTAAAAATCCTGGTGTAAAACGTTCTAAAAAAGAAGGATACCCCGGTGGAACGACACCCGAGGGCTTTGTGACTGAGGGTCTCCATCCAGAAGCTCTGGAGGACACCGAAAACCCAGATGCCAATGAAAATCCCCCTGAGAAGGATGCTGAGTGGGAGAGCGGAGGAGGCGGGATCATCACCAGGCAGACTTTTAAAAACATGCTGGCAAAAGAGGTCCAGGGGGACGAAGAAGATGTTTCCCCCAGCAGCGATCCTACAACTACAGTTGGCCAGCCCCTGCCTGGGGAGAGACTGGAAATCTATGTCCAGTCGAAGTTAGGTGAGAACAATGCTCATGACCCCTTAGAAAGTGGCCCGTGTACTTTTGCAGAGCCACCCGAAGAGAACGCAGGACCTACTCCTGCACAGGATGTGGAGGAGGTGGCAAATGAGGTGGACAGTGCCGACTCCCAGCATGAAGATGATCACAGCGACGTGCCGTCCAGTGTGCTTGGGTCGTCAAGTAGTGGAAGTGGTGACACTGCTGAACCCCCAAAATGGGCACCTCGGCTCACGAGACAGACCGCTTTGACCTACAACCTGAGACTTGCTCATTCTCTGGACCCCTTGGATACTACAAAAGTGACTTCAGAAAAGGAAGCAGCACAAGAAAGCCCAGCACCAAAGGACAACGAAGCTTCAGAGAGTGGAGATCCCTCAGAAGAGGATGACGGGGAAGCAGTGGTTGACGACCAGCCCAAGTTTGTGGAATGGTGTGCCGAGGAGGAAAACCAGGAGCTTATCGCCAACTTCAATGCCCAGTACATGAAAGTTCAGAAGGGCTGGATCCAGCTGGAGAAAGAAGGCCAGCCAACACCAAGAGCAAGGAACAAGTCAGACAAACTGAAGGAGATTTGGAAAAGCAAGAAAAGGTCACGGAAATGTCGGGGATCACTGGAGGCTCAGAAGTGTTCTCCCGTTCAGATGCTGTTCATGACAGACTTCAAGATGTCCAACATCTGTAAATGGTTCTTGGAGACGACCGAGACCCGGTCGCTGGTGATCACGAAGAAGCTCAACACTCGTCTTCCAGGAGACACGCCCCCCGTCAAGCATCCTCTTCAGAAATACTCACCCTCCAGCCTGTACCCCAGTTCAGTACAGGCCGAACGCCTGAAAAAACACTTGAAGAAGTTTCCCGGAGCTACTCCTGCTAAGAACAACTGGAAAACGCAGAAGCTTTGGGCTAAATTTCGAGAGAATCCTGACGAAACGGAGCCAGAGAAGGGCAGTGACATCAGCCCTGGCCCCAGTTCTGAAGACAACAGAGAGGAAGTCAAGGAAGGCAGGAATAGCCACCCTCCCACAAGCTCACCTACTCCAGCCAGTACCCGGATCCTTAGAAAATATTCCAATATTCGGGGAAAGCTCCGAGCCCAGCAGCGCATGATCAGGAATGAGAAGAAGGAAAGCCCAGGGGGCCTGGCTGTGGACGGTAAACAGGGTTGTAAAAGTGTGTGCATCAACCCTCTGATGTCCCCCAAGTTTGCCCTGCAAGTGGATGCCAATGGGTTTCCCATTAAGCCCAAGAGCACCGACAGAGCAAAGAGGAAAGGGAGGCAAACACCTGAGGTCTTGGCGAAAGCGGAAGTCCAGAACAAACGCAAGAGGACCGAAGGCGGCAGCACTCAGGACAGGAAGGACAAGGGAGCTGCGGTGAAAGCCGGCAGAGAGAAGCATATCGACGGAGCCACCAGAACCCCTGCTGCCAAGAAGCCAGCTGCAAGGGACAGAGTCAGCCAACTGCCCAAAAAGACATCTTTGAAAGAGAATAAAGTAAAGAACCTTAAGAAGCCCTCTGGGAAGAACTGCCCGCCCTCCAGGAAAGAAAAAGAGAGTACAAACAAAAGACCCACCCAGCCCACCTCCTCGGAGACAGTGACAAGACCCGCAAAGCAGAAAGGGGCAGGCGAACCCTCTTCAAGGCCACAGAAAGCCACAAACAGGAAGCAGAGCAGTGGAAAGGCTCGGGCCAGACCCCCAACCAAAACCCCGGAGAGCAGTGCAGCTCAGAGGAAGCGAAAGCTGAAGGCAAAGCTGGACTCGTCCCACAGCAAGCGGAGGCGGCTGGATGCAAAGTGATCGAAGGGTGGTAGCCAAGAGTAAAACTGCTCCATAGAAGTAACCCTTTATTTTGCATTAACTAAATTCGCCTTTATAAGCTTATCAAGCCTTTCAAGTCTGCAGTTAATGGAGAACACCACACTTTAAATGTCAGAAAATGCATCTCAGATGGAGAAGGGAACTTGCCGAGTCTTTCTCTGAGGCTGAGTAAGGGAAGTTATATATTATATTCTGGTTGTTCCTTGGGTTTTAAACTTGGAACCAAGCAGTTTAGTTTTTAAAAGTACAGTGCCTTATTTATCCTTTTTGTGTTTAAAATTTACAAAAGCTAAAAAGCTGATCTATGTGATTAAAGGCTTGTATTTTATACTTGATGCACAAGCACTTGTACTGTAGCCGAGAGACCGCCATCATGCACATAAAAGTAGCTTTCCTGCCGCTCCCTGCAGCGTCTGTGCCTGGGCAGATGCTCCTCTTTGCCGGCCCCAGCAGTGAACTTCCCTCTCTGTCTCGTTTGTTTGTTTAAATGATATTTGAAAGCTAAACCAAATCATTTTTATGGTATGTGGAGAATGCAGAGGGCATTTATAATTGTTGCAAAAGGTTAATATTTCTGTTACCCCTTTTTAAAAACTCCTGTTTGTTGTTGGTTACTCCTCTTAATTTTGATTTTTCTCACTGGAAAAAAAAATGGATTCTAAATTACGTGCCCATGAGACAAAAGGTGTGTTACCGGGTGTGAATTTTGGTTTATGACCTCTAAAAATTATTTGCATTACTTGTTCTTACCATGCTTTGCATTTTTGCATTTTTGGCCTTTTAAGCTTGCTAGCATTCTAACAGGGTTTTGTTGCCCCAGCCCCCACCTGCTGTAGCTATGATTTGCCAATTAGGATAAGAGTGACTATTCTACTTTTCTCTTTTGCCCTAAGTACTTTTGTATTCAGAGAAAGCCAAAATGTTGTTCCCAGTAACAGAAAAGTTTAAGAGTGTGTGTGTGCATTTGGGTGCATTTGCCTCTGGCTACCAGCCACAAATGTCTCCCAGCCCCAGGTCCACAGTAAAAACTTTTTCTTCCCTGTGTGCAGTGCCAGGGAGTTCACGAGCTGGGTAATCAGCACAGGCCACATAGTTCAATGTGGCCCAGGGTTTCTATGAGTATCCCGCAGACTGCTTTGGCATTGGACTCAGAAAGGTCAAAAGAGCACAGCATTATGTGAAGGTCACAGCAAACGTGCAGTTGGAGGAAGCAGCTTCAGTGTCTCACGGTGGGCCCACACACCCTGCACCCGGAACTGATGTTCGTGTGGATTACGTGTTTAGAGTGGGTGTCCGTCCTGACTGGTTAGCACCATACCTGTAGTTTGTGCTTGTAGTATCACTCCTGCCTCTGCCATGTCGGGCTCAAAAGTGAGAGCTGCACTATTTGTAACTGATAATGTTTGCCTTTCCCAAGTGAAGCCTGAGATGGGTACACTGGCTTTACCTTGGTGCCTATAACCTTGCTCCATCCTAACACAGCGTGTACTCAACATTTCCGTTGGGCCACTCTCCAAGAAAGGCTCGGTTGTTAAAGCCTCAGCCAGCTTCTCTCACATGCTCTGTCACCAAAATAGGCTTGTGTGGATAGTTGCTACTCTGTCTTTTCTATTAAAATTTGTTCCATTTAGATTGTTCAGATCAGTTTAGATAAACCCAGATGGACCTTTTTCTGTGCTTTAGTTCATTTAGATCATAAGACAGGCCTTCTACCCAAGCTGTAAAAGACTCACTGTATGTGTACAATGAAAACTTCTGACGATTGGATAGTCCTGGAGAAGAGCATCTGATTCACGGGAAATTAAGAATTGTGTCGAATTTCATAGGTAGTGGAGCTTACTACCTTCAGTGAAGCCTTGATTTTTTTCTCCTAATGTCTCCTCTATCCCACAAGTCCCTTTTTTTCTTTTTAATATCTTTGACTGTGGCCATTCAAGAGCTACCTATATTAATGGAACTGCTGAGTGTGTATGGTGGCAGCCCTTTCTCAGCATTAAGTTGCACAGAAGCATTAATATGTTTTGAGTAGATTCATTTAATCTTTAGAAAGTGGTTTTAAAGTTTAAAATATCTTTGTGTAGGGTCGTCACTGGATACTGTTTGTGGTGACTTACAGCTGGGGCTTGCCTATGTCAGGTTTGCCGGTCCCCGTGGACACATCCGAGGTGCCCCCTCAGCTGCACACAGACCAACCGCCTCCGGGGGCGCCTGCGTTGGGCTAGAGAGAGGCGTTTGAGAGGCGTGGGTGGGACTGTTCTGGGTCCAGGTTTACAACTCATTCCATCTAGTTGTCTAAGCTCTTCTTCTTTTGTAGAAGCTTACTTCAAGATAGTAGCCTTCTTTCTCATTCTAAAAAGCATTTGAGAAAAGTTAACAATATGTATATATTTATTTATATACCTAACAATGCAATGGATCATCTTTAAAATCAACTTACTTTTTAGTGATTACACTTAAATAGACTGGGATTCTACCTAATTATGAGATTAAAAGCTTAGAATTATTTTTGTATTTGTTGAATTTTGTTTTTGCCAATTCGGTTTATTTTGCTAATAGAAGAAAGAAAGAAAGAATAAACTCAAGGGCTGACCGTGGAAGGCCCGTTTACACTCGCAGCAGCCGCTGCCCCCGCCCCAGACACCTGCAGGCTCAGGCTGATGCCGCTGCGGGCCTCCCCAGTCCCCCTCTCTCGCGGAGGCCTGCTTCTCAGCGCCCTCTCCACCGTGGCTCGCCACCACGCGCAAAGGCAGTGTGTGCCACATTCTGGATTCCAGAACAGAAGGGAATTCTGCTCCTGGGCCTGTGCTCAGTGAAGTGACTGTCCCACGGTGGAGCTGAAGTGGGTGACTGGAGACCACTGGTGTGATCTTTCAGCTTTGGGAGGAGCTGGGAGACGCCTGGGCAGCAGTCGCTGAAGCTCTCCCATAGCTCCCCAGAGCTGCGCCCTCTTCTGGAGACCCGTTTTCTATCCTATGAGGCTTCCCGGGTTTGAGAGGACACCATGGAGACTGCCACTTGAGTCAAGTCCAGCCTCACCCCGGCACTTCCTCAGACATGGGGCGGCAGTCTTGCGGGGCAACAAGAAGGCCATGAGCCTGTGTTCTGCTCTGGAGGCTTCCTACATAGGAATGTTACTAGAGTGTGTTAGTCTGCAGTTGCTGGTCCCTTCAGTTGCTCAGGTAGGCCGGCTCTGTTGTGCCTGTGTTTCATTAAGGACTTCTACACAAGCCTTCCCTAAAAAAATGACCTTAGGCCATGGCTCTTATGCCTCAGTGTTGCTGTAGTGTATGGACAGAGAGGTGCAGTTAGTCGTCCCTTCGCACATGCAGTACTTTTAATGGAGTCCCGGACTCGAGACATACTGGGCCGGTGAGTTCCCCGCTGATCAGACAGGTTGTCAGTAAAACACTTCCAGACAGCTACTTTGAAGTTTGGTCTCTTTGCTGACTTGTGATGGAGTCTGTGGCGAGGGTGGGAGCTGTCACTCTCATTTGTGAGCAGCATGCCCATTGCTCAGTGGACCTAAGAGTCAGAAGGAAAGGACAACGTGCTGCATGACGTAAGCTGGAGAGGCTCTAGTGTCACCGTCAAGCAATCTGGGGTCTTGCGGTGGCACCTGGGACGGGGTGGAATTTGCTAAGATGCTGGCCCAGGGACCACGCCCAGTCTTCTGGTTTTAGGGCTCTCTTTCGGCTTATAGATGCTCTGTCAAGAGTCTGCAGCCCATGGGCTGTCACTCTTTTGTAAATAAAAGTACATTGGAACATAGCCACGCCCGTCCGGTGTGGATTGCCTGTGGCTGCTTCCCCACAGAGTAGGGGAGCTGCCCCAGAGACTGGCCCACAGAGCCAGATATTTGCTATCTGGACCTTAAAGAAAAAGGCTGCTGGCCTTGCTTGAGAAAATTTTTCTTTTTCAGGAACAAATATTCCCTGATGTATCTTCTCCTTCTGCCTCTTTGCCTCTCTGCCTTCTTGTTTTCTTCCCCTTCTTACCTCAATTTTGTTCATCCTTTTACTTTATTTCTTCTTACTGCAAAAGAGACAGACCGCATCATTGCTGTAGCACATTGAATACCAGCCATCTCCCGAAATTTGAGCGACCTTAGTTTCATATCTTCCTTTTTAGAATTCCCCATCTCAATAACCAAAATGAGGTCCCCTTCAGCCAAGAGTCAGAACCCATGAGCAAAAGGATTCAAGATTCTGAAACAGTGAGTCCCGGGCCCCTCATTTCAACTATTTTTGTCATAGACCTGACGCCAGCTTCACTTCTTGTTTTTTTCTAAAGTAAGCCAAGATTTTGTTTCTTTCAAAATTAATTGGATGTTCAGTTTTCTGAAACTCACATTTAGATATGGAAAAAGTCTCCATGAAGGGAAAACAAAGTCTAATGATGAATCCAAAGTTCTGTGTGTTATGTAATATTTGGGGCCAGCAGCTAGGAAGGTAAAACTGTTGGCACCAATACTTTTTTCAGTCCCATATTCTTCTTTCAAAATAATTTTATTAAGGGCACGCCAACAAATAAAAATAGAGTATTGAAGTGCTTTAGAAGAGAATAGTAGAAAATGGGAACATACTCTGACCCTGAGTGTGACTGACAAGTCATAGTTAATAATCTTTAGATCAAATCCAGTCAACTTCCAAGTTGTTCATTGCCCCTCCCCCAAAACTCGAGGATAAGTTTCTATTTGTTTTTTTTAAATGAAGTTGAATGTCATATTGGGGAACAATTTTTGTCAGTATCCCCAAAAGAGGGGAACTATTTCAATTGTTTTGAAGCAGATAATTATCATTTTGAATTCTTAGCTATAAATTTTTGTCTTACAGCTCGGTACCCACTGAAATACTCCATGTTTTTTTCTATAAATATGAAATCACATGTATGTGTGTCATCACATCAGCAAGGCCGTCCTCACACCCCAGCAGTAAGCACTCTTCCTTGTGCTTACTCCCAAATTATCGTCAGGGAAAGAATAAACTAAAATAAAAAAGTTATTATATTTCAAACAAGCAGGATTATGGGAAGCCTTTGAGGCAGTCATCAATATAATCCTCCCTCGAAACATCAAAACAAGCTGCTGTTTTCTACCGCACACGGTTGGAAGACTTCGGGGGTCTGACCTTCAGGCTGAAGCCCAGAACTCTGGTGCTGCTCCGGGCCTCGTCGGGCTGCGCCGGGGCTGGGCAGCCTCCTGAGCACTTGGAGAGGGGCATCCCCGCTCATGCTCTTGTCCTTGGAACTGAGCTGGAGCTGGTCAGTTCCTTCCATTACCACCCATCTGCCTGATCTTCCTCTTCACTAAGCTGGTGGGTGACGCCCTGTACTTTGGAGCCATCCTTTGCTCCGTCCTTCAGAGGGGGTGTTGAGCAGTTTTGCTCGCCTGATGAGCACAGCAACACACACTTTCTCCCCTGCCTGGGACCATTCCATTTAACACAAGGTACTCAGTAGACAAGCCGCATGAAAGTATAGGCTTCCTATTTAAAAAAAAAAAAAAAAAAGTTTTTTAATACGCCAGAGGTTGGAGGAATGTATTTTACCTTTTTTACAAAGGGTTATTTAAAAAAGATAATAGCAGACCATATGTGGCCCTCACAGTACCAATATAAGATATAAGATAAGATATTTACTACCTGGCCCTTTACAGAAAAGGCTGACCCTTGCAAGATGTCATTCAGAATCAAATTTTATGGATAGTGAGGTGCAGACTTGTTTTTTTCATGTAGCCCAGCATTGCAGCATTTCTTCCCTTTTGGATCTTTAGGGTACCTCGTGTGTTCATCTCAGCACGCGGCTGCTGTGGCACATTGTCCCTCAGTGATACTTGTGGTTAAAGAAAAGACCCAGTTCATTGAATCATAGACATACCATCTCAGCTACTAGGATAAGTATCAAAGGACAAAGTTTCAAACTGAAAGTACTACAGTCTTTCCCATGTTCGTGAGTCAGGGTGAACTTGACTCTGGAGAAGCATCCCTCCGTGCCAGTGCTCAACACGAATAGTCTTTGCCTGTTGGAACCTTGAACCCAGACCACCCATCCTCAGCTCTAAAATACCAGCATGTCAGTGGCACCGTCTTGGCAAACCAGCAGTTGTAGACCGAAGTTCAGAGCGCTCTGGCCTGGCCAGCAGAGCTGACCTGGTCTGGCCGGGCTTGTCACTTTGAGGAGCCGCTTTGTCTCCCCTCTTCGGCTTCTGCCACCAGCCCCTACCCGGGGGCGTCTTCCCTGGAGTCTCCCACCCCACGTGCTTCACTGGAGCACTTGGCCTTTCATCTCTCTTTTTCGTCTGATGTTTAGCCACTGTTTCACCCCCATCATTTTCTATAGTCTACACCTCATGTCTTGTAGCTAAAACTGTAGTATTGGGGAGCTAGTTTGTGGAAAAGATGCTATACAGGCAAGATTTGCATAATTTTGTATATTTATACCACAGGTAGAGATTAGTTTCAGAGCCTCTGTAGCTTAAGGTTGTTAGTTTCACCAGTGGTTTCTGCATTCTCAGTAGTTCTAGGAGACTCTGTTAGTGACTATGGTTTCAAATACATATTTAATACATATTTATACACACCACTGTGGAATTTATTTCATTATGTAAATAGCGATATTTTCCTGTTCAAATGCTTCTATAGAAAGTATTTATTTTTAACAAAAAAAATGAATTGTCAAAAGGGCTTTCCAAAAATGCGTTCTTTCTAGCCACCCCGTCCTCCCCAGCTGCCACGCTCACCCACTGAACCTTCAGACAACACAGTGCAGGCAGAAGGATGGGGCCTTGAAATCCTCACTGTTTGGGGGCAGATGCAACGTGGATTCGGAACCTGAGTGCACTGCCCACTGTCACCCCGTAACAGGACAGAGCGGGTCTCCCACTGTCGGTATGGCTGTGCCAGGTGTGGCACCCTGGCTGGCCTCAGGCAGCCCCTGTTTTGCAAATACAGTTGGTACGTTCACCTGTGCGCTTCAGCAACCTGTGCAGGGAAATGAGCCTTAGTTGTAACCCCAAGGAAATCCAAACCCATACCTGTGGGATATGGAGAAACCACTGGTTGCCTACAGAAAGCATTAAGCTGCATTTTAGTCTTTCTCATGTTTGTGAAAGACACCTATTCCCAGTCTCACCAGCCATGGAGGGTACACATGTTTTCTTTCACGCCTTGATCATAGTCGTGAGCGGTCAGCTCCCTTCCTCCTTCGCCCCTCCCCTCTGCATCTCAGCAAGCATCTGTGCACGTGTGGGCCAGCCCCACCTGTAACCAGTGGTTACAGGACATGACCATCTGTTCTAGCATGTGTGCAGCTTTACTTCTCAGGAGTCCCGGTCTGCAGTTCAGAGCACCCCTGGATGTAACTGAACGAGGCTTTCCGATCGTGTTCCTCTTCCCTGGGGCCCGTTCCTGGGCCATCCCGTGTGGGCCTCACTCTGTGGGGCTGGCTGGACTCAGGCCTGCAGCTCCAGGACTGCAGAGAGCCTGGACGGGCCACAGGGGATTTCGCCATCCATTTGAATCACCTTGCTGATCTACTTACGGCTTCCCTTTGTCTTTTCCAAACAAATGAGGAGAACACTTGAACAGTTATGCTGGAGAATGTTGTTTTTTTTCTATGATACTATTTGTAAGCAAATCTGATTGTAAGATGAAATGTGAATGGGTAATTAGGTGCCAGGGAATTTAGCACTGAACTAGACAGTCAGAACTTTTTTAACCTTTGCAGAAGAAATAAATTTTGCTCGCATCTACATGTTCACAAGAAGTAATGTTGTAAATAGTTTTTTAAGAAATATTTATTATATGTGCTGGATACAGGTTCACGTCCTGAGTGACGCTGGTTTGCGCTGTAGTGTTGTAGGGGAATGCGGTTTGAGCAGTGGACTTCCTCTCACATCCCAGCTCACACACGGAGAGAGAACGGAAACCAGTGGGTTGAGAGCTGTCTGGGGCATCTGATCTGTAACGTTACATCAAATCCAAGCTTTAATTGCCCCCTCTTCTCATCTGGTTATGTTATTATATATATAGTGTGTGTGTGTGTGTGTGCGCGTGTGTGCGTGTGTGATGACCTGGTCAGTGGTCAGTCCCAGATCTGCAGAGCAGATTTCCAGGTGTTCTTTCTGATGTGTTGCCTACAAGCAATAAGATCCTAGGTAATAACATTTATTCCGGGTTCCGCATGGGCCCTTATCTCAGAGGATAGGGTGGGGGGTAGAACAGCTCTTGCTAAGACCTCTTGCCTTTGCCCGAGAGGTTGCTGTACTTGAATTTTCTCTTCTGTTTGTCTGCACGCTCCTTCCAGTCATAGAACTCTAGCAATGGATGAGAAATCTGCCAGCACCAGACACATCAAAAATGGGGCATAGAGATTGAGATTGAATAATTACCATTTTCCATGAATTTGTAAGGGCTTCCAGCATCCAGTTGAGGCACAGCTCATTTGGCTATAGAGTGAATGTAAGCACTGTTTACATTAGAAATTTAGATGGCCAATTGGAAGTCCCTTGACTCTTTCTGACCTACCCTGCAAAGCTAGCCCATTTCCTGGAGTCCTCCTCTGTGCCTGGGTTTGAAGTGTCGGAAGCCCCCTCCGTGTCTGGGCTTGACCCTCATGGTGAGTACAGACAGGGCAGTGGCCCCTCCAAGCCTCCCAGCGTGTCCAGTCCAACAGGTGTCTAAGCTGTTTCGCAGCCTCTCCTTGTGACCATAATACACTTTATGAGAAATACCCCACACCCAAATAACCATGAATAGAATAATGTAGTTTTTTAGGCTTTGGGAATATGTCTTCTCTTTTGTATTTATGATGGTGTTTGGACTTTTTCACTAGCGTTATTTTTAGATTGAAATGGGTGCATTAGGATAAAACTTTCCATTGCTGGGCCTGAAAGCAAGCAAGAGGAAAGAAACTGACCTATGTTGTCATTGAGAAGGTGACTACTTGTGGTGGGAGGGCGGGGAGGGGACAGTGTAGATTACGTGGGAGTAAAATAGAACTCCGGCCTGAGGCACCCCAAGTCTTATTACTTTGTAAGAAATGATCCCCTTATTAGCCTCCCTTAATCTCAACAGAAGCCTGCTGTCTACCCTCAGGGAACAAGTAGTTTTCAAAATTGAGCTCCTCCAAGGTCATTGGCTGGTGCCTGTGTGCAGGCATTGGTCGTCTTTGTGAACTCATGGCATTATTTTCCCATATGCATTACAATATTAAGAAATTCACCCCCAACTCGTATGATAAGCACAGCCCAGGGTCCTACTTTAGGCCAGAGTTCATGCCTGTGAGGGCCCCGGGGGTCATAGGAGGCCCATGCAATGTAACTGAAGCTCAGGTGCCGTGTCGGTGTTTAATTCTTTTTGGGACCTGTCAGATGGGTTTAGGGCGGGGGCTGCAGACCCAGCTGTGGACCCAGGGAGCTCCAAGATGAATCTCTACCGTTCCTGTAAAGGTCTTTCTGGTTCCTCCCAGTGTTGTCATTGCCGAGGTCAATCTCGTAGTTGTTCAGATGTGCTCCTTTTTGCTGTCTTGTGAGTCTTAGCCAGTGGTCCAGGTGCCCAAGGAGAGTCTCCAGAGGGCCTGCTGCCCCTTCCCAGCACCGAGTGTGTCCTCCTGACCTGTGCTCACGTGGTCTTTCCAAAAACAGTGAAGTGAGAAATTCTGCAAATGGTTGTCAGATAAAGGCATGTATCTCTTGGGCCTGGATTTCCACTGTGTTAGAGAGTGTAGGAAAATACTGTGTTGTTAATGGATGAAAATTCAATGTATGCTGTGAATTTGTTGGTTTGAAACATTGAAAATTTTTCATTAGACAATGTTTACATACCTCACCTGAAGAACCTTTGAGAGTGTATATATGAAATTTTAAAATATATTAAGTTGCTTTAAAACAATATGTATAGCTATAAAAGTTGAAGTTATTTTAACTTTGAATATGTACCAAGTCTCCTAAATATTGAAATCTTGTGGATTTTGTTGTGCTTCTGTGTTTTACTTTCCTATTAGGCCAAGTAGGAAACTACATCTTTGTTGGTGGTGGAGGGGCCCTCCCCGAAATCCAAGCTTGGAGGGATTTCCTTTGCTGTTTCGGGTTTTTCTGGTTTGGTTTTGAGGGATGGGGTGTGGAGCTAGCGATGTGTGGAAGGGGTCTGTCCCGTGAGCTTTTTCTAGGCGCTTATTTTACTGCAGCATATTAAACTTCTTTGATATTAAAGCGTGTGTGTGTGGTCACTGGAAGGATATCCACTGCACCAGAGCCCAGCATCCAGCTCCCAGTCTACGGCCAAGTTGCCAAGTTGCCAACAGGAACCAAAAAGCAACACTTCTGACACCCCTGCCTCACCCCAGGCCCCACCGCCCACTGATGGGGCTTAAAAGAACAAGGTTGGCTGGACCTAGGGCCATTCTGTGAGTGGTGCTTGACTCCAAGGTAAAGAAACACAGAGGGGGGACCCTTGGGAATTCCCATGGCAGAGCTGGAAAGGTGCCAGTGCTTCATCCAGAGGGGCAGCGAGCAGGGGCCTTCCTCTGGCTTCTGACCACAGGTAAGCGGCTCTGAAATAAAGGGGCGATGCACCTGGCCGCCAGGGAGGGCTGCCCTAGCTTTCCGTGGCCCATTCTGGGGTATGGCTGAAGGGGGCAGGAAATCTTTCCATTCACTTGCCTCATTACATGTTTCATTATATATTTTTTAAGATTTTATTTATTTATTTTTAGAGGGAGGGGAAAGGAGGGAGAAAGAGAGGGCGAGAAACATCGGGGTGTGAGAGATACATTGATGGGTTGCCTCTCACATGCCCCCAGCTGGGGATCTGGCCCGAAACCCAGGCATGTGCCCTGACTGGGAATCGAACCACCAACCTTTCAGATTGCAGGCTGGCACTCAATTCACTGAGCCATACCAGCCAGGGCTATTTCATTATATTTTTAATTTTTTTTAAAATTTATTTCTAGAGAGAGGGGATGGGAGGGAGAAAGAGGGGCAGAAATATCGATGTGAGGGAGAAACATTGGTCAGTTGCCTCTTGTATGTGTCCTGACTGGAACTGAACCCATAACCCAGGCCTTTGCCCTAGAATCGAACCAGCGATCTCTTGTTTTGTGGGGTGATGCCCACCCCACTGAGCCACACCAGTCAGGGCTGTTTCATTAAATATTTTCAAGCCTCTTTAAAGTGGGTCTGTTTAAGGGTCCAGTGGGCCAGGGGGCTCCTCCCTGTGGAATCAACCGAGACTTCACTAGCAACTTTATCCGACAGTGGCCATTGTCATGCACAACTGAACCCAGTGAAAGTGGCCCCGCAGCTGGTGGCTCACCCCCCCCACCCCACCCCCACCCCCGTTCCCAAATCTGGAGAGTTTTCTTGTTCCAGATGAGGACTTTCTACTGTTCAAATAAACCTCTTTTCCTCCAACATTCATCCTGTGGTAGGATAACTAGAATAGGAACCAAGAGGTGCAGCCTGGCGGCTCTGAGGGCTCGGGGTGTGGGAATGACAGCCGCGTAATCAGCGCGCCAGGAAGACTCGGCCGCCCCGCCCCGCGCATGGGGGCGTCCTTGTGACCGTGGGACTTGGCACTTGCTTTAACTCCGCGGTTTCACACAGGTGGCTCACAGGTGCATTTTGGTTTTAGCCCGTTTATGGTTTTTTTTTTAAGATTATAAAACTATGAGTATTGACATACAAGTTGATTTCTGGCTTCTCTTTTCAAAAACGATCACGAAGATCTGCCAGAATCGGTGTGCGGTAAGAAGAATCAGCTGGCGCCCGGTCGGGCAACGGGCCCCTCGGGTCACCACTGTCTCCGTCGGTTACCACTGGTCCCTCTTCCACGGCAGGGAAGTAGGCCTCCGTCCCTGCTGCTCTGTCAGAAATGGCAGTACACGTGATGGCCCGGGAGGGCGTGTGCCCCCTGACCGACTGGGGTGACCTCCGGGCACTCCGGACGCTTGGGCCGATAGCCCTGTTTGAACCGTGTTCCCTCAGGCGTCTGATTCGTCACACTTCCTCCCAAACCCCGGACTGCCTCACCGCCCCGTCGTCACCATCACTGCCCCCTGTCAAGGTGACTGTGTTCAGGGGCGCCTTGTGTGACCATCGCCACAGGTGGTCTTCTGGTGAGAAGTCAGTCTACGTCCTGGGGCCCGGGGAGGGCCGGCCGGGGCCCCCCAGCGTCAGGGGCCTCACTGCGATGTCATCTTACAAAACTCCCGCATGCAATTTTGTGTTTAGTTTGGAAATCGAGCAGAACCACCGAAACAGCGTGCTTGCCTCCTTCCTCCACCGACCCCTAAGAACCGCTGTCCGGGCAGCAAGCAGGCTAACCTTACAAGGCGGTCTGAGAGGCCGCACAGCTCGCTACTCGGTTGCCCTGACGCCCCGAAACCCTCGGGTGAAAGAAGGCTGTGGCTCTGTACACAAACGTACAAAATGTGGGCGTGGCAGCGGGCCGGGGAAGGGAAAGGAGGGGATCTCCACGCGCCACCCCCAGCGGGGCCAGGCTCCGCCCTCACACTGGCATCCCTGGGAGCGACGGCCGCCCGCCCCCGGACTTGCCCTTCCTGCTGCAGGAGCGGCGGCCCTCCCGTGCCGCTTCAGGAGGACCAGAGCGCGCCGAGGGCAGCCGTCCGACATGTGCAGCATGTGGGAGCCACCGTGGACCGGCTGGTGTGGGGGCAGCCCAGAAGCCTTCGGTCCTGTCCGGGGCCTGCCAGCAGCCCCGCTCACCCTCGGTGCAGACAAAGAGATCAGCAAGGCAGAGCCTGAGTGGATCAATGTCATGTTCACGTGGAAGACAACAGACAATATTCAACATGTTCTAAAACAACACGTCTAGCAAAGGGCAGGTGTGGCTCCCTCCTGGGCCTGTTCTAAACCAGTCTCTGTAAAAGAGTGACCCAAACAAGGCTACAGAAACCCCCAAACAGAATGTCACAGCTACGGAGCATCTGCAAATCAAACGAGACACTGGGTGTTGACTTTAACATATAAAAATACTATAACAAAATGAAATACAAATATATATTAGAATCTGTTAAGTATTCTGTATAAAGAGATACTTTCGTGGTTAGGCTAACAGCAGGCGGGGAGGAGACGAGTCCATCTGGCATGTTCCACCTCCAGACCCCTCCGCGGGGGGCCCGGGCCGCTGTCCTCCGCGGAGCCGCCAGAGCAGCAGCGTCCTTGGGACTCGCCTGCTTTAGTCTCTTCAGTGTGTGTTGAATGGAAACAGCCCATGGCGACGTCAAAGGGAACTAAAGGTCTTCACCAAGGGGATGGCAAGGTGTGGAGATGACTTCTCAGACAGATGACATCATGGTAGCCTTCCGGGACTCAGAGGGCCCCAGTGTGAATGGCCAGATGAGTGGGATCCGGGCCCTTAACTTGCAGGTGGGTGGCTAACTTGAGGAAAACTTGGTCCTAGGGCGCAAGGCTCTCTCAGCCCCTTGCTGCCCTCACCCTCATGCTGGCTCCCGATCTTGCGGCTCCACCAGGGGTGAGTGTGGCACTGGGCTGGGGCACGGGGCATTATGGAGGGGCCAGCAGGGCCAGCAGCGAGCCCACGGGGTGCCCCCCCCCCCGCCTGCCCTCCCCAGCCTGTCGCACTGGGGCTGCATGGATCCTGGCAGCCATCACCTGTCTGCAGGTGTCCTGCTTTCTGCAAAGAAGCCCCTGCCTGCCAGGGTCCCCTCGAGCCCAGGAAACTGCTTCTCCAAGGCAGCAGGAGGTGGCGGTGGCCAGGGGAGGGTACATTCCTCAGGATTGGTGGATTCAAGAACACCCCTGTTCCAAGGGACAAACTAGCTGCACTTCAGCTTTCCTGCCTGTGCAGCCTGGTACTGGCTGTTCTCCGAGTCCCTCAGGGGCTCAGGAACTCTAGGTAAGAGGGATGCTCTGCAGTGAGGCCCACACTGCTGGCCACAGGGGGCAGGGGCACTGTGGCCTTGCTCAGGGCTACAAGGAAATAGAGCCCAGTGCCTGGTGAGGGACAGATCCTCCCCAACTGGGCAGGACAGGGTCCTCTTTCCATTACAGGGGTCCCAGGACTCACACCCTCCGGCCTGAGACCAAGGTCATGGAACATGCCAGGCACCCACAGTCACACTGCCCTCTACTACTCAGCAGCAAGGCCCTCACCACCACCGCCGCCACCGCTGCCACGGTGGCTGAAGACACAAGCACACACCACCCCAACCCCACCCGTTCACTCCCCCTACCCTGCCTTATGGCTGCAGGTGGAAGGAGCCTGGAAAAGGTGGGCTCACCACCCTGGCCCGCCAGCACTCCCCAGGAATACACTGGGGAGACACCTGAGACAGGAGGGTGTGACCTGTCTTCCAGCCAACTCGCTATTTAGGCTCAAAGGTAATTTTTCTACATTTTCATTCTGCACGGGATTGAAGTATCTGTAGTCACTGTCTGGTATTCAGTGACGCTTCAAACACCAAGTCCTTCCTTGCAAACAGCCTGTGGGGCGCCGCTCCAGCCGAGGCCGTGGCTGTGCCTGTGGTTGGAGCCCTCGTCTGGCCCGGCTCTCTTCCCAGGGCACCCTGGTCACCCTGTGATGCACTGTGATTGGTTGGCATGTGTCCACGAGGGCAGAACACCCACAGTACCCAGCCCCGGTCAGGCACATGAATACTCGTTGATGTGATTAATGAAGATGGATTTCTAACTCCTGCGGCCGCCCTCCTGGGACCACAGTGGGAGGGTCTCCATTGCTCTAGTTGTCCCGCCTCCCCGTGTGCGAGCTGAGGAGACTGAGGTCCACAGGGAAGAACTCTGCAGAGCAACAGAGCCCGCGGAGGTTTCCTGATGCCCGGACCACAGTTCCCTGCTGGTCTGCAGCATGAGGGGCTCTGAACCCCATCTCCTTGGGGGCAGGCCCCGCGTGGCCGAGCTGCCTGGCCCAAGCCCCCTACACCCTGTCCCAGTGCCGTCAGCTCAGCAGCAGCAGGCTGATGGCTGGGGAAGCTCAGGAGCAATGCCCCTTTGCTGGCTAGTGTCTGGAAGTGGTGATGTTGATACTGCTGAAACCAAGAACCCCCTGTCCTTTCTGGCGGAGTGGGTCCTCCGTTCTAAGAAGTCCCAGTAACCCTTTCCTCCATGTGAGTCCCCTCCTTGTAGCTACAGTGGTCATCTCAGAACTTCAGGGTTCAGAGGTTTGGTCCTAAGACCCACCTCCACCTCCAGCCTCGGTCCTGAGGGTGCTCTGCCTGCCAATCAGTCCAGGGGTAAGGGTCAGTCCCTCTCTGGCCAGCAGGAGGGGCCCTTCCCCTCCACACCCTGGCCTGCTGCCCGCAGAATCTGTGTAGCAGAAGGCGCAGAGCCAGGGTGGGAGGCTGAGAGTCCTTCGAGGTTATCTGCAGGGGTTAAGGGATTCTGGGGCCAGTGTGGGCCGCACACTCAAGGGAAAGGCTGGTTTGGGGAGAAGCCAGTCCCTTCCTCAGACCCAGGTAGCAGACAAGGAGGGAGCGTCACTGTTCTGCACTTCTTGGCCTGACCGCATGCACACGTTCATTTAACAAAAATCTATTGAGCGCCTATCTGTGCAAGGCACTTCTGGAGAGGGCGGTCTGCAGCCGCGCCTCGCCCACCCACTCAGCCCCCGGCTGCTTGAGGTCGGCTGGAGAAAAGCTGCCTGGCCCCTGAGAAGTGGGCCCCAGCCCACCCAGGAGGGTCCAGCCACCCAGGAGCCACCTTGGTCATGGCCTGGGTCTCCTGGTGGCCATGCTTCTTGCCGGCCCTCCCCCTCCCCGTCGGCACTGGACGCTATGCACAGAGGGCACAGCCACACTTGGTGGGCTTCTCCACCTCCTCAGCAAAGGAGGTCCCATCGCTGCACTCAAAGGTGAACTTCCTCCGCTTCGGCCGCAGGCCCCGGCAGCAGCCCAGGCCCGGGCACGAGCCCCGGCACTCCACCCACGACAGCGGGCGCGTGGTCTGGCAGATGGCATAGCCCCTCTGGACCTGGTGAAAGTCCCGGACAGGGTCCCCCCGGCACTCGGACCCTGGATGGGACAGACACCAAGAGAAAGCCTCAGGGCACAACTGTGGGCGGGTGCTGCCCACTGGGGGGCGGCAGGAGGAGGAGAGAGGAGAAGGGGAGGGGGGCAACCCCGGAGGTCCTCTAGCTCTCAGAGCCCACCTCGTCCCCAGCATCCTCCCTGCCCAGGTGCGCATGCATGGCCTCCCCCCGGGCCCACAGTGTGGTCAGTGGGGAGGAAGCACTTCCTAGCTGCCAGGGCCCCCAGCACAGACTGGGCTGCCAGGCCCAGGCAGGCTCCCATTGCCCGGGGAGTGAGTGCAAGAAGGCCGCAGGCCTGGCAGGCAACAGTGTTAGAGAAGGAGATTGTGCTGGGAGGGTGCGGCCTAGGGGACCCTAAGGTGCCTGAGTTCTGGATTTCTCCAGACTCCCCCCTCCCGCTCCCCGCAGCACTCTCCATTCCAGCAGAAGCATCTCGGTCCCACAGACCAGGGAGGGTGTCTCCAACCCTTAGACTTCCTGCCGTTCCCAGTCCCAAGGTGATGGGGCCAACATGCAGAGGTGTGGGCAGGAGCTGTTACCCCGATAAAATCTCTTCTGGAAGGAGAGACTGCAGCCCAAATGGGCACTTACCCCAGATAAGGGGGCTGCAGGAAAAGCTGGGCCAGGGAGAGATGGGACCCTGTCTGGGGTGAGACTCGGAGCCCAAAGGGTGGGGGGCAGTAAAGCCCAATAGCAGCCTAAGGTGCAGAGCAGGGAAGGGGCACAGGGGGGTTGCTGAGGTTGGGAGGAAGAAAAGATCAAGTTGCTAAAGCCAGTGGTGGGGAGGGACCCTGGAGAGGGCACATCAGGAGGGGGGCCCCTGACCTTGCTCACAAAGCTCGCCCGAAAAGCCAGGGTCACACACGCAGTGTGCCCCCTTGGTGGCCAAGGCCTGGCAGTGGCCGTGCAGGCACCGCAAGCCCCCACACGGGTCTGCGGGCGCCCTGGCCTGGTTGCACAGGGCCCCCGAGTACCCGTCCTGGCACTGGCAGCTGTAGGAAAGAGCATCCAGGGGCACGCACTTCCCGTGGACACACCTGGAGGGGACAGAGGAAAAACGCCGTGAGGACAGGCCAGAGCCAATCCAAGGCCCACCCGGGACACCCACACCTCCGTCCTTGGCATCATGGGCGGTGATCCTGTTTGCAAGATTGAAACACAGAGCAAAGGGTGTCCGTGTCTGTCCCTAGGGACTTCCCTGACAATGGAAATTGAAGACCCGAATAAAAAAAATCCTGTGTTAGACCACGTGTTCCGATTTGGGGATTTAAAAATGCTATCTTTCCTCACCACAGGGAACGGGAACCTCCAAGGAAGGGGTAGGAACCCGCAGGGAGGCAGGGGTCGGCGGCTCACTTGTGGCCGTGACAGGGGCCGTCAGCCGGCTGGTCGCAGTGCAGGCCCCCCCAGCCGGCCTCGCAGTGGCACACAGGCCCTGGGCTGGCGTCGGGCTGGCAGATGCCGTGCAGGCAGTAGAGCTTCCGGCAGGGCTCGCAGCCGGGCACCACGCCCGGCTTCATCCGCGTCTTGGTGAAGTCCTGCAGCTCGTTGTTGATGTACAGGTTTCGGATGCACCCGTGGAAGCTGCTGCCATTGAGTATCTGCCACAGGCGGAAGGCGGCTGAGTTCACGTCCACCGGCATCCCTGGGGCGGCCAGGAGGGGGCAGAGCTGAGCGGAGTTAGGCTTGGATGGAGCCCGGCACCTACCTCTGAGGTCTGCCGGGCATCTCCACAGAGTTCCCTCTTGCCTTTGGCCCCTGCCCTGTCTCTGCCACCCTGGGCCAAGGTCCCTGCCACCTTGGAGGGTCCAGGCTCCTTCCCCAGAAGAAATGGAAAAGCTGCTTTCCCTGTGATCAGAGCCCGGGGTGCCAGGCCTGACAGCAGCCAGCTGACAAGTGAGACTCTGGGTGCCCAAGTCTAGGTCCCCTCGCCCAGGGCTCCTTCCTTCCCTCCCCCTGGAACCTCTTGTTTTTACCTCCCACAGACCCCAGGAGCAGCAGAGGACTGGGGCTTAGAACTCAGGAGTATGGTACTTTGTGACCTGCTTTTGGGGTCCCCACTTTGCAGCAACCCTCCGAGGTAGGAGTTGCTAAACTGCATCGGATGCTCAGTGCTCAGTGACTGCCCAAAGCAGAGCTGGGGTGAAAGCCCAGGTTCTCCACCCTCACACCCGCCCAACACCTAGGCCGGGCCCTCCACAGCATGGAGATGGCCTGGCTGCATCCGGGAACCTGCTCGTCTGGACCTGGAAATGCCCACAGGTCATGGACAGGGCCATTTAGCCACAACACCTGTAAGGCCAGCTGGGCAGTCCCCAGCTAATGTAGGGTCTCAGTGCCCGGGCATCCTGCAGCAGCTCCGGGACTCTGGGGACCCCAAGACTGGGAATGGACCCTGAAGAATTGGCAAGCCCCTTCCAGCCCAAAGCCAAGAGGAAAGATGCCCACCGTGCAGAAGACAATGGGGAAAATCCCAGCTAGCTAGCCACTCACCTCACCTCCCAGGCCAGGCCTCAGTGCCAGCTCAGGCACTTAACCCTGTAAGTCTGGGCTCAGTGGACAGCAGCCTGGCCGCTGGCAGGCGAGAACAACCCACCAGCAGCTTGGCCATTCACTGGGACCCGCCCCTACCACCCGGAATGACCCCCACCCCAAGTCCAGAGCCCCAGGCACCAGCTCTCAGGCAGGAGAGCATCACCCAACGGAGAGGCCCGGGGTGGAGTAGGTCCTTACCTCCCACGTAAAGCGGGGCCTCACTGTTCAGTGTGTAGTGTTTGCCGAAGTTGTCCATGGTCATGGGACTCCCGCCATCAATGGAGAGATTCACCATCTGGTCAAAGGTGACCAACTCAACAGTGTGGAACTGCCCGTCATTGATCGTCTCGGCACTGGAAGAAGATGGGGTGCCCCACCCCAGACAATGAGCTTCAGTGGGCCCATCCCCACCTGGACACTTCCCCAGAAAGGCCGCTGGTCCAGCAGCTGCTTCCCAGGGGACCCCATCTCTCAGGGAAGAGACTGTGGCCACTCGGTGCCCTGTGGCTGACTCTCCTGCTCCCCTGGGGAAAGCCGAGAAGTCTGGGCCAGGGATTTCCAGCCCCACCCACGTCCCCTCCCCACTCAGGAGCCCCTGCGAAGTGGTGGAGGGATGCGGAAGGATGAGACCGCTGCCCAGGACTCAGCCTCAGACCCAAGTTGGGCTGTGCTCGATGGTTCAAATGCCCCTTCCACTTGGGCAGCCCAGGTGCCGGTGGTCCCAATAATGAGCTGCTTTGGGCCCAGGAGACCCCCGAGAGAGACTGGTGGGCGTGAGGAAGCCCTACCTGTAGATGGCAGAGCTGGGGTAGCTGCCAGGGTCGTAGCTGACACGGACATGGCCCTGATACAGCTCCACTGCGATGTGGTCATTGTCCCCGTTGTACAGCAGGATCCCGTTGTCCTCTGCCGTGGAGACCTGCTGGGCAATGGCACTGTCCCTGCAACCCCATCCCCCGCAGCAGCAGCAGCAGCGCAGGCTGGCGGGGGGAGCAGAGGGGCGACCCACGATTGGAGGAGGGGCTGCAAGCACTCTTGGTTAAAGATGTGTAAGCTCAGAGGTAACCCTGGCTGAGCGCCAGCCACGTGTAAGAAACCTACTTGTAGCATTGGAGGCTGAAGCTAAGGAGTGGTTGGGACAAGAGACGGCAGGAGAGGACCCTGCTAAGTGTGGTTTTCTGGATCCAGTCACCCAACAGACCACCTCCCCCCGCTCTTCTGGGAGATTGGTTTTGTGACTCGATAGCCTTTCCAGTTGTGCTTAAACTGGTTCAGGCTGAGAGGCTGACACCCACCCCAAAGGCTTTTGACCAACACGGCTCCTCCCCACTGTCCCGGGCAGGGAGGAGTCTTGATGCTCTGACCTGAGGCCAGGGTCCCCCACTGTCTGACTCCCCTCTGCGACCGGCACCCTGGGCACACACCTGGAGTGTGATGTTGGCCCGAGGCCAGTTCTGCAGGTCAGTGAACTGCAGGTAAGTGTCCCGATCCACGAAGTTGACACTGAGCAGCTTCTCACACTCGGGGCCGCCAAAGCCCGGGAGGCACTGGCACACAGCACGGCTGCCCTGGTCCACGCAGCTGGCCCCATTCTGGCACTCCATCCCCTCGCAGGGGCCCCTGGGGGCAGGTGGCCGGGGAGGCACCTCACAGAGCTTCCCACTGAGAGGGGAAGGATGCAGGTCAGACAGGGCAGGGCACAGGGGCAGGGGGTCACCTTCCTTCCCCCCCACCCCGGATCCTGGAGGGAAACTCACTAAACATTTTGGGAAACTGGATCCTTAAGGCGACAGAAGAGGCTCCTAACGAACATGTTTCCCCGAGAAAACTAAGAGCCAGAGGGTGGTGAGAAACAAGGACGGTCCCTGGACCAGCAGCACCGATGCCCCCCGGGCACTGGGCAGAAATGGAAAACCTGCTCAACCTGCTTTAGCAACAGGCCAGGTGGTCATGTGCACCTTAGAGTTCACAGGTCACTCACTGTTCTCGCCTCACGTCACAGAAAAGAAAAGTGAGACTTAAAACACAAGCAAAAGAAGGGAAAGACTCAAATTACTGAAGTGAAGAAATAAAGGGGGGCCATCGCCACCAGCAGGTAGCTCGGATCCCGGCTACAACCATCTGTAGCGTCTGGGCCCACAACAGCCAGAACGTGGGAACGATCCAGATGCCCATCAGTAGATGAAGGGATGACCCAGTGCAGTGTCTTCGTGCGAGGGGCTGTCACTCAGCCATAAGAAGGAATGAAGCTGATGCCTGCTAGCACGTGGTGACATGATGGTGACATGGCGACACACACATGATGCTAAGTGGAAGCCGGTCACAAAGGACCACAAACTGCACACTTCCGTTTACACGAAACATCCAGAATACGCAGATCTACACACCCAGGTGCTGGTAGATCAGTGGTTGCTCAGCACCGGGATGGAGGGGGTTGGGGTGACAGATGGGAGGTGCTGAGGTTCTCTCCGGAGTAAAGAAGATGTTCGGAAACTGTGGTAGTGAAGGCATAGCTCTGGGACTACACCAAAAGCCATTGAATTGTACATTTCAGCCAGGTAAATTGTATGGCATGTGAATTATATCTCATTAAAACTGTTAAAAAAAAAAAAAAAAGAGCACCCAAGCAGATCTTGGGAATGGGCAGCCGGAGGAGGGCAGGCGCCTTCCCCTCCCAGCCTCCCAGAGGAGCCAAGACCTAAAGGTCAACGACCTTCAGGGCAGGGTGAGTCCTCAGAGGTTTCAAGAGCGTCTGCGATGGGGCTCCGCCCACTAATCCCTACTCACCTCCCACTCCCTCCACCGAAGAGGTTGGGGCCTCCGCCTGCATTCTGGGTGCTTCAGTGACTTTCCCAGGGCCACACAGCTGTGCAGACACAGCCAGGCTTCAACTCCAGGACCCCACAGCCAGGCCTCACCCTTACTCTCCACCCCAACCACGTCTGGGGGCCAGGAGGAGTCAGCCCCCTGTGGCGTGCCCCGGGTCCTCACCTGTAGCCCTCCGCACAGAGGCAGGAGTGGCCGTTCACTTCGTCGACACACTGGGCCCCGTTCTGGCAGCGGTGAGCCCCGCAGTCATCCAGGTTCTCACTGCAGTTGTCGCCTGCGTAGCCTGGTGGGCACTCACACCTGGAGGCGGGCAAGGGGGCAGGCAGTCAGCCAGCGGCCTGCGGGTTCTCTGTGTATCAGAGCTATAAACAGAGCCCTGGATATAAAGATGCCCCTGCCTGTCCTGGGACCCTGTTATAGGGCAGAAGAGAGCGTGTGTGGGTTGGGGGCTCTGGGTTGGGAGGGTGAACGCCTAGAGGCAGCAGGAGATGGGGGACCCAGACCACCACTGAGCACCCGCAGGGCCAGACTGCTGCCCCTTCCGGGCCTGCCCAGCTGCTGTCCAGCATGAGGCCCTGATTCATGGGGCTCCCCCAGCCCCCCTTCCCTAGCCTCCTGGCTGCGGCAGGGCTAGTGCCCAGCCCTCCGCCAGTGCCGGACTCCAGGCCAGCCTCCACCTTCCCTGCCCACACTGAGCCTCACTGCTCAGCCGAAAACCCATTTCAGCCTACCGATAGAGGGCGCACTCCACCACCTCCACTCAGGCATACTGTGTTTGCGAAACTGCAGGTGGGAGCGATGTCTTAAAAACCCATGACCTTCACCTCACATGCAGTCTTCAGGTGACAGAGCTCCCCATATGTGCCAGTAACAGCAATGGTGACTATAGTCAAGGACCCCTTTTCCAAAACTCCTGAGGCCAGGTAGATTGTGGAATTGAGAATTTTCAGATCTTGGAAAGGTAGTGAGTGCTTACAACAGTATATTATGTACCAGGCCGGGGGTCTAGGGCAGTCCCTCAGCCCCACATGTCCACAGTTCTGTGGTGAAATCAGCATCCACTCCCACCACGCGGATGGAGGGGGACTGTAAGTAGCCCCGTGCCATGTGACAGTCAGCCTATCTTACCAAATGCATTCAGGCCAGACCCAACTCTGCTATCAAACTAACTTGGTTTGCAGAGTTTCGTGGATTTTGTAACTGGGGTGAGGATTTGTGAATCTGGAATGATAAGAGCTATTTACGGAGCATTTATCAGATGTCAGATGCAGAGCTAAGTGCTTCCCACGCATCTGCGCATCCAATCCTCACAGCCACCCCAGGAGGAAGCTTCTGGTGCGTCCAGTTTGCAGATGAGAAAGCTGAGGCTCAGAGCGGTGCAGCCATCCATTCAGGGTCGTGCTGGCAGCAAAGCTGTCCCCATAATCACACCCCACACTGACTCACGGGGCCCCCGCGTGGCTGAGACCGAGCCTGCTTGACAGGCGAGGTGACGGGGAGGCACCTTGGCAACCCTTGCCCTTCCCTGGCCCTGGAGACGGGCAACACTGACCTGGGCCCATCCGGGGTGCCCACGCACTGGGCCTTGTGCTGACACGGGTTCAGATCCGGGGAACAGAAGTCTACTAGCTGCTCACAGGCCCTTCCTGGGGAAAGAAGGAGGGAGAGACGGGAGAGAGGCTGCCCCTGTGCTCTGCCAGGCAGGCGGCCCCGCCGAAACCTCCCACAGACGCTGAGGCAGGGCCCCCACCCTGCTGCCCGTGGGAATGGGGCTCGGGCCATGCATGCTGGCCCTCAGCTCCCCACAGACACGCACACCCCACGTACCCGAGTACTGCAGAGGGCACCGGCACGTGTAGTTGCCCACGCCGTCCACACAGATGCCCCCATTGGCACACGTGTGCTCCACACAGTCGTCGGTGTTCACCCCGCAGGTCAGTCCTTCAAAGCCAGCCGGACAGGAGCACCTGTGGGGCCGGGGAGGAGGGAGAGGCACGTAGACCCATGGCCGGAGTGGCAGCCTGGGGCCACTGGTCAGTATCATCATCCCAGAGTTTTGGTCCGTACTCCAGGCCGGGCCCTCACTGCATGCTGGGCGTTAGAGGCGGACGGACCAGCCCTGCACTTGCGGGACTCACAGTCCAGGGGCGGGGTGATGAGGGGACAGACAACCAGGGAGAGGCGGAGGGTATCGGGACAGTGTGGCACTGAGGCTAGGGGATGGGGATGAAGGGGCAGAGGACACCTAGCTCTTCCTTGCGGGGAGCAGTCAGGGCAGGCTTCTCAGAGGAGACAATGAGTTAGTCAGTGAGGGACCCTGACAGGGGAGTGCAGGAATGGAAGGGAAGGCAGTGGGGCCAGAGGCATGGGTTCAGCCCAGCGAAGACCCTACGTTCAGTCCTCCGGGGGAGGTCCTGCTCGTACAAACAGTCCAGGTCTGCGGGAGCACAGGCCCCAGGGACGCGGCAGAATGGGGCTGGAGCAGGCCGTGGGGAGCCCCGGAAATCAGTGGCCTTCCAACCAGGTACACTTTTCCCTGGGGCACCTGGGGTTTTGGGGGGCATGTGGGTCAGAGAGGTCTGAGAAGGTAATTTCCAGATCTTCCAGTTCCACAGGGACCCTTCCCTGGGCTGACCTGCCCCCGCCCCCCACGGAGGCACACGCAGCTGCCCGGCCGGGGCCTGCGACCCCCGGGCTCCGCATAGAGGGACAACTAGGAATATCGATGTTTCGAAAGCGAGTGAACGAGTGGCTTTTGCAAGTCCCGAGGCTTCCCGTTCCGTGTGTGAAACGTAGCTGAAGGAAGACCTCATGGACCTGTCCGCTGATAGAGCCCTAAAAATAACTTCTGATGACAGAGGGCTCTAGGGGTTTGGCAGATAGACTCCGAGGGACTCTGCAGGCTTGACTGACACGGCTATGGTAAAACTGCTTCTGTGCTCCCTGTCTGTGTTTGCGGAAAACGCGCTCAGCACTTCCAGCCATACACACGCGAGGCATGTGCGTGTGTGTGCACGCACAGGGCTCCCTCTCATTAAGACATGCGAGTAATAAAACCCCACTCCAAAGTGTAATAACTATCGATCAAATTGTGTAATACAGCCATGTTGTTTTGCCCAATTGTTTATTATTGATCATTGTAATGATAACTCAGTGCAAAAGGGACGTTAAAACAGAGGCTTATGGTCACAAGAAATAATGAAAACTTTAAGTTTACACTAATGTACCCATGCTGGTGGCGGAGAAGCATGACAGGCCGCTCCAGAAATGACTCTCTAGCGTAAAAACAGATGACATGGGAAGGAACATGGGAGGAGGCATGGAGAGTAAAATAAAAATACGCTTCTAAAAGAAAAAAGAATGAGGTAAACAGTTAAACTGCAGAAGAGCAGCTTATTTGTGTAATTTTTTTAATGGTATCAAACTGCTGTGCTATTAGAATTCCATTGGAGAACAATGAGAGTGTTAGTTTTATTTTTAAATGTGAATATTTACAATATCCTGAAAATGGCCTCCTTTGAAACAAAAAAACTAAACTTACAATGAAAAATTTTAGCAGGCACCCCAAGAATGTATGAGGACGTATGTAGTTTTAAAACTTGGTGCGGGGGTGGGGAGGTGTGAGCCAAACGGCTTGAAGACCATTGACGGGGGGCGGGGGGCGGGGGGGGGCGGGGGGGAAGCATACAATGGGCGGGTTTTAAGCAGGCTGAGGGGGTCCGCTTTGCCTGTCTAAAAAGGCCCTCGTGAGCCTCAGGGTTGAGGGGTAACTCAGGGAGGCACCCCTTTCTATCTACAGAGCCCACCCAGTGGCCTCCAATCTGTACCCCCAGCTGCACCCCTCTGAGCCTGGGGGGAGTGTCTGGGGTGTCCTCTGAACCCCTCCACTCTCCACAGGAGGCCAGGGAACTCCTGAGACCCCTCTCCAGGGACCCCTCTCAGGGGTCCAGGGAAGGAGGAGGGGGCTGGCTGTGAGGAGCTGCCGCCCAAGCCCAAAGGAGGGTGGAGCCTATGGGAAGGGCACCGTTGCCAAGGCAACAATGAGCTGAGAGACCATTTATTGTTTCTCTCTTTACACCTGGCAGTTTGGGTTCGTGGAGACAGGTGTGGCCAGCAGATGCGGAACCAGTTTGCTCGGCCAGCCATTTATCTTCAGCAGCTAAATACACAGTGTTCTTCAGAAAACCTCTGGGCCCAGGAGAGCTCTGGGAATTGGGGTGTTTGGTGAGGGGTCCTGGGGGAAGCAGGTCAGTGTAGGGGGTGCTTGCCTGTGACGTCAGCCCCGGGAGAGGCTGGGACGCCACCGGCCTGTGTGGAACCAGGAGATGACCGCAGGGGTGGTTTGGGGGGGAGGCTCCGGAGGGCGTACCCGGGACTAGCTCCCGCCTCTCCTCGGGCCTCTTGTCTCCTCCCGTCTCGGGGTCTGGGGTTGGGGGCTCAACTGGGAGGGGGTGGCTGAGGGTGCTGCCTTCGGGCAGCAGTGGTGCCACAAGCAGATGCTTGACTTCAGCTATTAGACAGCTTGGGTTCGCAGAGACCATAGGGGTTGAAAACGCCCCAAACTGCCCCTTGGCACTGCCACTGCATATGCCCTTGGCCACGGATTCTCGGTGCCACCAAAAGACCGTTCTGGCGCCTGGCAAGAGCCAAGAGAGGCCTGGAGCGGGAGCAAGGCCAGGCAGCTGGGTTCCCAGCGCCCGCCCCTGACTGCCGGCTGTGACTCCGACTGCTGTGCGGTCACTGCCTCTGGCGCGGCCGGCCTGGTGGGCCCGGGCAGTTCCCAGTGGGAATTGGCTCCCCCTGAGCCCACCCTCTATCTCCTCCCAGAGCACAGGGCCTTGGGGTGGGGGTGCTGGCCACTCCATCTGGAGGAGGGGGGCACCGAAGCTTGGGTGCTGGGCCCCATCAGCACCCCGCCCACCAGGATCCAGCCCCTGCAGGCAACTCACGTGAAGCCAGCACCCTCGCCCTCCCGGGCATGGCAGGTCCCGCCGTTTTCACAGGGGCCACTGGCACAGCTGTCCAGGGACACCTCGCAGTCTCGGCCCTGGGGAGAGAGTCAGCGGTGGGGACCCCAGGGGGACCCAGGGGCTAGGGAGAGCCAGCAGAGAAGGCCAGCCCCCGGCAGCCCGGCCTGCCTATCCCCGAGTTCACTCGTGCTTTCATCCACTCCGGCGCCAATCCAGGAGCAGGAACCGTTCCGGGGGCACCCGGGCAGAGTGGGGAGCAAGACAGACCCAGCCCTGCCTGCGGCACAGGGGGCAGCCCTCCACCGCTGCCTCAGCCTCCACTCACCTTGTAGCCACCAGGGCAGGTACACCTGTATGTTTCAAGGGGATCATTGTGGCAGCTGCCCTGGTTCCGGCACGGGCTGGACAAGCAGGGATCACACTTGGCCTGGACAGCCAGAGTGGGGGCGCCTGAGGCAAAGTGGTGGGGAGGGCAGGTGTTAGTGCAGGGAGGGTGGGGGTAAGCAGCCCCTGCCCCATGCCGTATCTCAGCCCCTGCCCCGCGGGGCTGTGAGGACTGAAAGAGCCCATCCACAAAAAGCGCTTCATGGGCCGGTGCTGGACGCTCCGTGGAGGTCGGGGCACAGCCATCAGCATGAGAGCGAGCCAGAGTCGCTTCTACTGAAGTCGGGTCCTTTCCTGGGTCTGCTCACACCCGTATGAGGCAACCACTCCCAGCCCTGTCACCTGCTGACAGGATAACAAGGGTGGCCACCTCAGGAGAGACGACACACAGCTGTGAGGAGGCCACAGTTAGAAGGAAAAGGGCCACGTGCCTTTAAGTTGTTTCTCTCAAGGTCAAAGCAGGAAGGAGCCTTTCCTGTAACCTCTCCAGCTACGTGGGTGACCCTCTCCGGCCCCTGCAGGACCCCATGGTCGCCCTGGCCTGAACTTGGAGACGGACGAGCAGCTGGCAGCCAGGCTCCCGGGCCCCCTTCTAAGAGGGGCCTCGGGACCCACACGAGTCAACGGCGAGAGCAGCAGCTGACTCAGCCTCCACTTAGACCCCCTCTGGAAGTGGGGAAGGGTCCACTCTGCTCGCCCAAAGGCGTCAGCATGAACCGGAACAGAAACTTTCCAAAATCACTGGGAGGAAGTGCAAGAGGCCTTCCCAGGAACGGGTGGAGTTCTGCCTCTGGTCTGGGTGCTGGTCCCCTGTGTGGGCCCAGTTTGTGGAGATCTGTGGCCATGCACTTCTGATCTGTGTCCTATCCTGTTACGTGTGTTCCATTTCAATAAAAAGTGTGTGTGTGGGGGGGGGGAGTTTCACTGGTACCAACACCACCCAATTAAATAAATCCTGAGCAAACATTCCAACACAAATCAGCCTGCTCCCAACAGCTGAGAGCAGAGCCCCAGATAGGGCCCTCGGCACTGTTATCCACATGACAGCATCCTGCATGCAGAGTGGCCCTTGCCTCCTCATTAACCTGTGGCTGTCAGTTTCACTTCCCATGGTGCTCTGTGAGCTTGCAGAGGGCAGAGGCCGTGGCCCACGGCCTCTGGTGTGCTCCCCCAGCCATCCCCCAGCACAAAGCCGGGCCTGGGGCAGCCGCTCAGCCGCCTCCCCCTGCTCGGCAGGGCTCCCGAGGCCTGGGCAGCAGGCAGTCAGTCAATCCCAGACCAAGCGTTTACAGATGCCCAGGGTGAGGCTTCTTCACAGCAAAGCCAGAGGAGCCTCCGGCCCCCATTTTTCCATAAATGTCAGGAGAGTGGCCCTGGGTCCAGCTGCTCAGGGATTTAAGCTAATTGCTGAGCACAGCTCCAGCCAAAGGGAGGCCGAGTGCTTGAAGCTTCCAGAAATGCTGTTGCTATTTTTACTTTCCTTACATAACCCCAGGGAGGGATTAAAGCCCTTACAGCCTGAGAATTTTCTGCCTGTTCCCCCGCCCCCCCCCTTCATTGTTATGTCAAGACTGGAAGGCAGTAATGCTAGCGAGCTGCAGGTGCCTCAGTTCTGCCACCTGACCCCCTGCCCAGGTGGCCGTCACAGGCACATCTGGAAGGTCCAGCCAGGGTGAGCAGTCCAGTAGGCCACTGGCAGCAGGAGGCGGTGATGCAACCCGGTACCCGCCACCCCTTTCTCTGCTGCTTGGCTCACCTTGGCATTCAAACTTCTTGGCAGGCGTGGTGAGGAGCAGCTTGCCCTCCATGTCTGGGGGCCCAGCGCAGCGGGCAATGCCTGGCTCCTTGTAGCCGGTCTTCACCCAGCTGGACAGCCAGCGGAGATGGCAGTCACAGTGCAGGGGATTGGCACCAATGGCCCTGGGGCAGAAAGTGGAGAGAAGTGGCATTTCAGCCTCGGGGGTTGTGGGGTACCTAGGGTGCAGGGCGCTGCATCGGGGGCTGGCAACAGCCCTGAATTCACAATCCAGTACTGCGTCACCAGCACGGTTTCGAGTCCTTCGAGTGCGTTCCCCTACTGGGTCCTTACCACACCCTTCTATCCCTATTTGACGTGTTGAAGCTGAGGATCCAAAATGTGGAGGCCCTTGCCTAAGGGTGCACAGAGAAAGGGGGAAGTGGGACTTGAACTGGTGTTGTTGAGGCCAAAGCCTATGAATGCATTGCCTCCCTGCTACACCATGAGAGAGGAACCAGCACCCGCTGCAGTGAACTGCAGCTGCTCTTCCCGATGCAGCGCCTCTGGTCAGTGTGTTGGGCCCAGGGCAGGTTTTCTTCCTTCCTCTCAGAGGCGTGGGAGCTGAGCCTCCCGCGACTAGGTCACTTCCCTGAGGTCACATGCCTGGTGAAGGGCCACCCCAGGGTCCGGACGCAGCGCTGCCGGACTCGGGAGCGCACACTTGTCAAGGAGCACACAGACGCACCCTCCCTGCGAGCCTCTGTGGAACACCACAGACCCAGCGTCTCTGCCTCACACGCCGCCGTGAAGGTGCTGAATGCCACTGAATTATACACCTTAATGCAGTCAATGTTATACCACATGAGGTTTACCTCGAGGCTTTTAAGGACACATTCCCATGTCACTGATGGAGTGCAAAATGGAATGGCACTGACGAGGGGCACTCTGTGGCATCTATGGAGTTGCCAGCGTGGCTGCCCTCTGCCCCAGCGACTCTGTTCCCGGGAGCTGGTCTTGAGGATCTACCTGCATGCGTGCCTAGCGGCACCTGTGTGAGGACACCAATCCCAGCCTCTCTGCAACGGGAACACTGGGAACTCCCAGTGTGCGTCCGTGTGGGACGTGCTTCCACAAACCACAGTGTGCCCGCATTCCAGAAAAGTCTGACCCACAGTCACTGCCAACTACAGGAGGCCCCACACTTAGGCATGGTGACCTTCTGGTCCTCTCTGTAGTGACACATATTAATCACAAATTATATCCGCCCAAGCAGCTGGCTTCTTGTCACTAAACAGCCTGGCGTACGGACCTTTACGGGTCAGTGTGTATGAGTCCGTCTCATTTTGTCAAACTGCTTCCCAGCGTCCCAAAGAAAGGGCGCCTCCCAGCGCTAATGGGGCCCCTGCCCTGTTGCCAGGCGTTCGGGTTGTTTCCAACCCTGGCCAGCACTCTCCCACATGCCTCTGGTGAAGTGATTGTTTCTCTAGAGCAGAAAGCTAGAAGTAGGGTTCGGGATGCAGAGGAAGTCCTTGTAAAAAAAAATGTTAACAGTTTCTCTCCAAAACAGGGCATATGGACTTCCACGCACCAGCAATGCAGGGCCATGTCTGCCCCCTCACATCCCCATCCCAGCACTGCCTGCGGTCAACCTCTTCGTGTTTGACCAAGCTGGTGGGCAGTGACTAAAAGATGGACAGACGTGGGGACACGTCCCCTTTGGGGGACACGAAGGGGCCAGAGTTCTTCGATTCAGCAAATAGAAAAACATCAGAGCTTCGTCCCTGAAGTTCTCCGCTATCAACGTTATTTTGAAAACGTCACGCTGTGTAAGGTCAGTGAGAACGAGCCCACTTTAGGGAATTAGCAGCCGCACACGCCCTTCTCCGGGTTTCTAGGCGGCGCCACAGAGGCAGCGGTCGCTCTCGGGCTCGGCGGGCTGCGGAGGGCTGCGGAGGGCGACGGCGGGCGACGGCGAGTCTGAGCCGGACTTCCCCGGAATAGCGCGCCTGGCCACCGCGCGCCTCAAAACACGGTTGAACGAGACCTGGGTTCCGGGCCCCCCACCACCCCCCCCCGCCGCCCCTACAGCTGCCCGCTGCCCAGGCGACCTTGAGCGGTTTGCTTCACGTCTCCGGAGCTCACTTTATGATTCGATAAAGAGCCTGCGATCTGGAGAGGGGAAAGGACAAGCGCGTACAACCTGCAGCGGGCGCCGAGGGAATAGTGCGGCTTAGAAGAGAAAGCCAGTGCAGCCTCGCGTTGCAGTTAATGGTTCTCTGTCTCGGCGTGCTGACAGCATCCGTCCTGGCTGATGGGGCAGGGGACACCCTCCTCTTTCCGCTGAGCAGAGCTAGGGCTTCTGGGGGGAGGGGGGCAGGGGAAGCTCAGACACTGAGTTTTTGAAGCTCCGGGGTGTTTTAAAAAACACTCTTTAAAATATCTGGGATACAAAAATTGTGGTATATTTAAGATGTTTACATTTACCAGATTAATATGTTTAACAAAACAAGTGCAAAGAAATGTAATTATGTTATTCATAAGATAAAAGCAGAAGTTATGTTAAAATATGTGTTGTAGTAGGCTGTGGGAGTATGGTTTGGTAATGAGCCAGAAGCTGCAAGTTCATTATGAACGGCTTCTGTCAGGCCTGTAGCTCGTTTACAGAAAGTGCCAGAAAGGCTAAACCTGAGGCCGTGGTGAACGTGGAGGCCCCTGACAAGTCTCGGGGCCGTCCCAGCTCCCAGGTCCCACGTGTATCCCCATAAATGGCACAAAGTTGCACCACAAATGTAAGCGTCCCTTTTCAGCTCTTAATAGTTAAAGAATAAAAAACAATTAAAACTACCAACATCGATATAAAGCGAATCAAAACTCTCAATTTCATGGGACAAACTCAGAGCCACACCTGACTTCAATATTTCAAGCTTTCATTTATCCGGTGGCTGGGTTCTGTGGCTCATTCAGCTGTACCGGTAGTTCATTTTCACCTGGGGACCACTTTTCCCCTGAAAAACCACTGTGGACTTAGTGGGGAGCAGAGAGCCACAGGTGCAGCTGAGACGCAGCCGTGGGGACGGCAGTGAGGCCGCTCATCAGCCCCAAAGGACTGTGGATTCAGCCCCCGACCAGCGTACGCATAACCCCATGTCGCTGTCCTTGGCATAACTTGGGAATAGTTGAAACAGTAGATACTGGGTGTGTTCACGCCAAGACCCTGCCGGGCTTCTGTTCAGGTAACTGGGACCAAATAGCTTTCCTGCGGCCGTTTCACAGAGGTGCCCACTGTGGCCTGGAGCAAACACCGAAACTTCAAGCTCTCCTTCGCCCGGGCCCATCCTCCTCCCTGTGATGCATCTGTGTGTGTCCCTGTCTCCTTCCACTGGATCGCAGCTTCGAGAGGGCACAGAGCATGCGCCCCTGCTGCGCCTCATGCCAGCTGGCGTCGGTAAACATTTGCTGGATGGACGCCAGCCTAAAAGCATGAGAAGTGCAGAGCCCTCAGTATGAAAGCAAGTTCAGAGAGAAAAGGATGTGACGAATTTAATTCTCATAATTCCCTTCCAGTTCTCGTGGGTGTGTATGTCCATCTTTGAAATCAGTATACCATCTTTATTCTACTTATTTTCATCCAATAATAAATTCCAGTGTCATAATCACAATGAACTATGTGCTATTCTTTAATCATTGCATGTTTACTTTTCATACGGAATTCTTCATGAATCCAGAAATCTGACTTTCCAGAGTGCAGCAGGCTAGAAGCAACGACACGTCAGGTTCCAGACATGAAGATCTGTGTCTGGGAGCCTCGGCACAGGGCCTGACACACGGCAAACATTTGCTGACGGACGGACAGTGACCAGACCAGCGATGGAGGGTGAGCTAACTTCAAGGCGAGTACAAAAGGAGCAGAAGGAGAGAGGGGTGCAGGGTGTGGCGGCCCGGAGCAGCGGTGAGCACGCACAATGCTCACGGCACGTTAGCGCCACCACGGACATTGGGAGTACTGTTGTTCGGGCCGGGGAAGAGGCCCGAGAGATGAATGGATTGTCTGAGACCCGACTGCAAGTTGATGGCAGGACGGGGACCTGATGCCACACCTCCTGGTTCCTGATCTAGAGTTCGGGGGGTTTAAATATGGCGAACCCCATCCTCCACCGCACCCTAGGCCCACCCGCCCCTCCTGCACACTGCCAGTGAAGAGAGGCCCAGGCCGGAGTCACGGTAGGAACAGAGGGCACCTCCCGGCAACGGGAGCGCGGGGTGCTACCCTTGGGCACCCCTGACTTGTCATGAAGCCCTGTGCACGTTCCTCCCTCCAGACCGCCCAGGGCCTCCGGGAAGCCCAGGGTGGGTGCGGTGAGTCTGCGCCGTCCTTTACCGTTCCCTGGCTCCTCGTAAGTGCTCGAGAAATCCTTAGGCAAGAGTTGCCATGCTTCCATGCAGAGGAGATCACGGATGCATGCGTGCACTCACCCATGTATTCCATCGGTATTGCATGTGCACACACCTGAACACAAGCACACGTGCCTTTCCCAAGCTACGCCTAGTTCCATTCGAAACCCTGGGTGTAAAGGGCGGAGTTTATTCAGGAGGTCGCTTCGTAACAATGAAAGGTTTCTTCCACATAGATGCTCTCTTGTAGAGAGGTGTGAACACATCTAATCAGTCATGCCAATGCGCTGTTCTGCAATGACCGCTAAATTGATCTTTACTTATTTCTTACTAACTGGATCTGACCCAAGGTCACTGTTCTCCTAAAGAAAATCTGAATTTATAGATAGGTATGAGCTCAAATTTTGCTTTGGAAGCTTTGGTTTTTGTTACTACAGTACACGTGGTTTTTTCATTTCCCATTTGAAGAATAAAACCTCTAGATTCTGAGCTGCAGACAAGATCAGAATGTGTCTGGGTGTCGTTCATATTTCAGGGGGAAAGAGGAGAGGAAGTCAACTTTCCATTTAAATCCCAAACATAAGAGATACACAAAAGGGGGGACCCTATGTGTTCAGAAAGGTGGACTGGATGGCTGAAAAGGCCTCGCTGGCGAGGTGGAGAGTGGACCTGACCTTTGCATAGCCCAGGGTAAGCCAAGAAGGCTGCGTGGACCCACAGCTGCGGCAGACCCTGGCCCCCTACAAGCGCAGACTCTCCCTGGAGAGAAGCATCTTGAAAACACGAGCTCACGACCAAAATTCACCAACCACAGATGGAAAGAGGGCCCTGGGAATGGGTGTCATCACCCATGGACAACAGTGTCCTTGCCTGGCCCGTGTCTGGGGCCGCCACCTCCAGCCAGGCTCCTGCCGCTGCACTCCATCCTCTCCAGCCTCCACGGGTGCTGTGGCTTTCCGGGAGTTTCCTGTAACTTAGTTCTTCCGCTGTTCCCTTCTACCCACAGAATGAAGTCCAAACTCCTCAGCATGGCACAGACACCTTCGCAGGGGAATCCCAACATCCCTTTTCTAGAGTCTTCTCTTCCCACCTCATGCTTCTCACCCAGCCAAACTCCCCATGTCCTGTGCTGGACACTCAGCATCCTTGACTGTGTCAGTTACTTTCTTGCCTCCATGCCTTCGTGCATGCTGTTCCCTCTTTCTGGGATGTCCTTCCCATCTTCTCCACATGGCAAACCCCTAGGTTCTTTCTAATGGCAACCTAAAGGGCACCTCCTCTGTGAAGTGCCTCAGAGTCCCCCAGAGTCAGTCCCTGCTGCCTTTGAACTTGTTTCATGACACCCCAGGTGGCTGCCAAGGGCAGAAACCTTCTGTTAGTGAATTCTTGAGCACCTGCCTCACTGTGGTTACTCAGGACATTTTTATTGAAGCATTTAAGAATAAATACGGAACTTTTGAATCAGACATGCCTGAGTTCAAATCCTATCTCTGTCGTTTCCTGGCTTTATGGCTTAAGTAAGCTGCCCAACTTCAGAGCCTGGGACTGGAAGACGGAAATAATAAATCCTGCCGACCCGGATGGAGCCTCTCCCCCATTCCACTCCCGGGGCTGACACCACCGACCAGTCGCTGCACGCTTCCCGCTGAGTGCAGACAGGCGCTGGCATCCTGGGCGTGGGCCCCAGGAGGCCCCGTCACATCGTACAGCTGCCACACAGCATGAAACCTACTCTCATTTCGGCCATGAAGGAAACGATACCCCACAGACAAAGTACGCACTTGTAGCACAGCATTTGTTCCGAGCAGACCCTCAGTGAATGACACCGGCCATGACTTTATTTCTTCAAGCCCCAGACCGTCAGATGCACTCCCGACTCCTGTGCTTTGGGTGGGAGGGGGGGTGGGAGACAGGACCACATGAAGTGGATCACTTGTCAGGCACACTCTGATTCCAGAGATTAAAACACGGATACGGTGAGTCTCAGACCTGAGAAAATCCAGTGAGACTGCGGAGTGAATGAACTGCAAGTGGAGGTGCTGGGGACCCCAGGGGCCTCTCTGACTCAGATGTGCCTGTGCCCTCAGGCTCCAGGCACAGTGTGGGGCAGAGGGCAAGAGGACGCAGTGACCCCCGGGGTCCTGGCCGCAGCCCACCCAGTGTGCATGCCATCTCGGACTGTAACTGACTCTCCAGGAGAGAGTGCTCAGTATCGGCCTCACCCCCGGGATCAGCCCGCCACTTTGCGTCCCTCCACTGTCTGTGTTGCAATGAAATGTATGCAGCATAAAATTCACCACTGTGGCCATTTTCAATGTATGATTCAGTGGTAGCACCGGTTACATCCACTGTGCTAGGCAACCATCACCCCGTCTGGTTCCAGAACTGGGTTTTCATCATCCCAGACAGAAACTCTGTGCCTATTAAACAAAAACGCCCACTTCCCCTGCTCCCAGCATCTGGCAACCACCAGCCTCCTTTCTGTAGCCACAACCTGGACCAGCCCCGGTCCTATCGGTGGGACCACTCAATCTTTGTCCTTCTATGTCTGAGTTACTTCACTTTGCACGCCTTCACGGTGCATCCATGTTGTAGCGTGTGTTCCTTGTAGCATGAACAGTGTTCCTTGTTATGGCTGAACACTGTCCCCTTGCACGGAGAGACCACGTTTTGTTTATCCACTCACCTGCTGATGGACACCTGGGTTGTTTTCGCCCTTTGGCAATTGTGTGAACTATGCTGCCATGAACTTGGTTGTAAATGTAGCCGAGTCCCTGCTTTACATCCCCTCAGGCACGTACTTGGGAAGGGATTGCTGTATCATGTGGTGATTCTACATGTAGCCATTTGAGGAATCGAGTGCACTGCTCTTTAAGAATAGCTTGTAGCTTAGCAACCAATAAATAGTCATTACCACTTCTACTATTGCTTGTAAAGAACTGTTCTCCTGTTATTTCGACTGGTGAAACCCCCAATGTGTGAGAGTCTGCAGTGGGGGGCACTGAAGGTCACAACCTAAATTTTGAATTGTGTCAGAGTCAAAGCAACAAGTTCTGAGAGTCTCAGGAGGTAAGGGCTTTCTCGGAACCCAGATTCTGTTTAAATCCAAAGAGGCCCCGAGAATGGGGCCGGAGTTACTTACAGGTGAGACAGGGAGGTCACGTCTGCGAAGATGCCCTCTGGGAGGGTGGAGATGTCGTTGCCGTGCAGGGACCTGAGGAGAGAAGAGGCTGTCGGTGACACGCAAGGAGGGCAGGCGCAGCCCCCTGCGGAGAGGGGTGCGGGCAACGAGGGAGACGCCCCGCCTCAGAGAGGCACCCCGTGCTGCTGGCCACGGGCGGGCAGAGGGAGTCCCCGATCACCCCAGTAGACCACCCTGTCCCTCAGCCCTCCTGGGACTTGGTTTCTTCCATCCCCGATAACCCAAGTGCCATTTCTATTTACGCAACAAACGGAATGCATGCAGCCAGGACCCCGAGGGGTAGGCTTTTCTTGGTAAGAGAGTTAGCACACAGGCCAACTGGCAGTAAACAATGTCACCCTGCTCCAGATGGGGCTGTCAGAGGACTCAAGTTCATGGATACACCATGGGCCATCATAACAGGCCTGGCAGGGGGCTTTGGTCATAGGGCAACACCTCACAGTGGGAATTCTTTGAGAAAGTTCAAGCATCTTGCAACACACCCCATCTGAACAGGAGACTCATATGCAATTTGGGGCTTCCTGATCTTGGATGGCCTCCACACACACCCCCCTCACACTCAACCTGAGGCAGAGAGCGACCCCCATTTCTCAGCCAGTTCCCCATTCATCCCTTGGACTCTGTTAGCACTGAAATGAGAGTGGACCAGCCTCCCGCCTGTGGACACAGTTGGCCCTGCAGGGGCCCCAGATGCAGGGCCGTTCCTGCCCACCAGGTGGAGGGCAGGGCCCTCAGTGGGGCCAGTTTCCCTGAAGAAATGAAGAGCGGGGACTTACAGCAGGCGCAGGGAGCGCAGTCCCTGGAAGGCCAGCGGAGGGATGCACTGGAGGGAGTTGTAGCTGAGGATCCTGCAGGGAGAGAGGGAGGGAGGGAGGGAGGGAGGGGATTGGTGTTTGCCTGGGGCTGCAGGCCTGTGCAGAGCGGGAGGATCATCAAGGGCCACAAGGAAACTCCCGGGGGTGACAGAAGTGGTCACTCTCTTGATTGTGGTGGTGGGTCCATGGGTGTGAGCATAAGTCACAATGTATCAAGCTGTACACGTTAAGTATGTGCAATTTACTGTGTATTAATTGGACCTCAGTAAAGCTAGTTTAGAAATGATAACAAGAGAAAGGAGCTGCTCCTGTCTACCCCAGGACAGGGCTCGGTCTCCCTTGCAGCAGCCAGGGGCACTCAGACTGGGACTGCTTGGCCTCTGCACTGTGGACAGGTCTTTGTCTGGGGCTGTCCTGCGCACTGCAGGGTGTTTCGCAGCATCCCTGGCCTCTAAGCATGAGATGCCAGTAGCTCCCCCTGCCCACCTCCCCCTGTGACAACTGAAAATGTTTCAGGCATTGCCAAATGTCCTCAGGAGGGCGGAGCCGCCCCTGGTGGAGAACCACGGCCCTGGACCACGGCAGCTGCACCCTCAGGCTCATGAAGACTTGGAGGAGGGAGCAGGCCGGCTCGTGAGCAGACCCCGAGGCAGGTGAGTGCAGAGGACAGAACCTCACTCAGTGCCTCGGGCCACATCCTGCTCCGGGGACCTGGCAGGTTCAGGACCCCGTGCTGCCTCTGCTGTTGGGTTGCAGTAGAACAGAAGGGAAAGTTCAGAAGGCTTTTGGCACATTGTCTGTCAAATGAGGTGTTAGGAAGGGAATGAGATATGCTCTTAAACTCCAGGCAAATAGAAGGGATTCTTGTTCATGCTTCCTTGGAATAGAATTAAAGCAATCATTAAATTATGGGTACAAAAATGTCCAGAGGGCCACTGTTCACAGTAGTGCAGAATGGAAACAACCCAAATATCCATCAACAGTGGAATGGATGAGGAAAATATGGCACATTCCTACATGGAATACTATACAGCACTGAAAAGGAACAGCCCACAGCTCCACACAATGCAAGGGGATCTCACAAGCATCATAGTAAGTGAAAGTATATATTCTGTATAGTGCAATTTATATAAAGTTTAAAAATGGGCAAAATTAAGCTTCATTGTATGGAAATGAGCTTATAGATGGCGACACTATAAAGACCAAAGGTCATCATAAAAGCCAGGGTCCAGGCTGCCTTGAGTGGAGAAGGAAGGAATAATAATCAGGAAGGGGCAGAGCAGCTTATGGGGTACTAGCTGTGTTTTTCACCGTAAGTATTTACACGTGCATGCTAGCTTTATGATTATCTGTTAAACTTCACATCTATAATTTTTGCACTTTTCTGTATATGTGCTGTATTTCACAATAAAAATGTTTTTAGAAGTGTTTTTGGCTGGCAGGCCCTGGCATGGTCCCTGGCAGGTGAGGGAGTCTGCATGTGACACCTACGAGTGACAGGGCTTGGGGAAAGCCATAGGGGGAGCCCTCCCACCACTGCCCCCCGCCAGCCACTCCCCCCCTCCCCGCCTCCAGGACTCACAGAGTGGTCAGCTGGCTCATGTTGGTGAAGGAGGAATTGCTTAAGGAACTGATCTTGTTGTTACTTAGGTCCCTGGAAAAGACAAAAGCCCCCAACAGGCAGCTTGATCCCAAGAACTGGCCCAGCATTAGCTGTCTCTCCTTCCTGTCTCTCTCAAGCGCACCTGAGCCCCCAGCACAGCTGTCTCACATTAGACCGAGGAAACACGGCCTCTCTCTTTGGCACTCTGTCGCCAGCCACCAAACCACTCCACCACTGCCCCCCGCCCCCCGACCACTGGGACCGTCGAAACACACTTGCTACATTATTAGTAAAGACTTATAAACTGGAGCTTCACATTTCTTTAAGCCAGTGTGACACAAAGCAGCCACCCTTGAACTGAATGTCCCATATGGCAGGGAACTGGTGCCAAAGCGTCACACCTAGGACACTAGACACAACTCACTGTAGCTAACGTTTTCTTCAGAGCAAGACTTCCTCCATGAAGAGAGCAACATGTGGATTCACGTTCTGGTTCGAGTTCCTGAGCTAACTGCAGACCATTACAAAGAGTCCTCGGGCTGCCCGCGGCCCACTGACCAACACTTTCAGCAGCACTGCTCCAGGCCGCACCCTGCACTTCTGCCCTGGGGGCCTCTGGCCAAGGAGCAGATAAAGGCCGTTGAAGTGGGGCGTTGGTCAGGCTGGAAGGCTAAGAGGAGCTAACTGACTCTGACGCTTATTTTGTGTTTTTTCATGAGGTGGAAATAACAGAAAAGCAGATGTTAGTCTAAAGAAAAAATTAGTTACCCATACTTATTTGTTGCTGCCATATTTCATATTTGGCTTGGGGGCCAAGGTTGGACTGAGAAATTTCCCATCACCCTCTACTTCTGCCCTGGTTCCTACTTTTGCAAGGCTGATCTGCATTAACAATAATTATCAGCCTTCCCTGGCTGGTGTGTCTCAGTGGGTTGAGTGTCGGCCTGTGAATCAAAAGGCCGCCAGTTCGATTCCCAGTCAGGGCACATGCCTGGGTTGTAGGCCAGGTTCCCAGTTGGGGGCATGCGAGAGGCAACCAATTGATGTATCTCTCACCCATTGATGTTTCTCTTCCTCCCTGTCTCCCTCCTTTATTCCCTCTCTAAAAATAAATAAATAAAATCTTTTTTAAAAATCCCACAATAATTATCAACCCAGAGGGAGGCTTGGGGAGATGCTGTGGGCAGAAGCAGACAGGACCTGACCCAAGGGAGCCTGGAACAATGCAACTTCTAAGCATGGCCACTAGGTGGCAAAGCAGTTCTATGCACAGAAGGAAGGGGGAGGATTAAACAAACAAACAAAAAAGAAACAACAACAAAAGGAATCAGCAGCAAGAGGGGTCTGCAGGGAATCCCTGGGAAGCTGGGGCCATGGCAGTCAGAGGCCAATGGCCCTCCTGTGCTCTGAGGCGGGCCTGGGGTCCTCAGGCCGCCTGGGTACTCACACAAGCTGCAGGTACTTGTAGGTGGACAGCTGCCCCGGAACCAGTGTGAACTGGTTCCCGTCCAAGTAGCTGCAGGAGAAAACACAACACTTAGTGCCCAGTCCCGTCCCCACCTCTGTCCCATTTGGGGAGAATCTTTCCTTGCAGCAGGGGCCTAATCACTCATTTCCTCTCCTGCCTGTAGACCACGCAAGGGCCCAGAACTGCTGATTGGAGGAGAAAACACACAAATTTATTAGGCTGAGTAGGTGCCACCCCCCAAACCTGGAAAAAGCCACTGAGACACAAAGCTGCCCTTGGCTCCCCTCCCCCTCCCATCTCAACCTCCCAGCCCCGCCCTGTCTGTGGGCCCTTCCCTCTCACTCTGCAATCTTCCTGGCCAAATAGGTCTGATCTGCACAATGATAGTTCTCAGGCCCACCTGCCAGCTTCCCTACCCCTCACCAGCTACTGGGCCCCCCTCTGCCTGACAGCAAGTTGTGTGAGGCCAGTCTTGGGGGAGCGCTGCACCCAAACACGCCCCACTCCGAGCTCAGTGTCCCCACACCCAGTCGGGCTCCCCCTACCCCATCAGCACCACACTCCCTGTCCCCAACCACCAGCTCCCAGACCCCGATGGTGATTCTCCAGCTCCCCCTGCAGCCAGCCCCGTGACCACTGGCTTCTCCTACCCACTGGTCTCTCATCATTTGCTTTTTTAAAAAAAGCTGCTTTTGCAATTGCAGCTAACATTGAATATCATTTTATGTTTGTTTCAGGGGTAGAGCATGCTGATTAGACAATTATTTACTTTACAAAGTGATCCCCCTGATAATTCCAGCACCCACCTGGCGCCACACACAGTTACTACAATATTGTTAGCTGTTCACCATTTGCTTCTGTTCTGTTCTCACCTCACCCCGGGTGCACACAGAGTGTCACCCGTGCCTGGCTCCTGCACAGCCACCTTCTGCCCTCCCAACCTCGGTCACCCTTCTGGGACCCACTCTTTACACAGCCACCCACGTCACAGCCCTTAAAGCCAAGCCCATCAAAAACTATCCCCAAACTTTCCCAGGTTCCCCACGTCTGCAGGGCAGAGCTTGGGATTCAAGAAGCCGTGAACCTGCCCCCTCTCCCCACTGCCACCTGCTATCCTTGCTAAGCAGTAGCCCAAGCACCAGCAGCTGAAGCCCCAGCTGGGCTCCTTGCACAGCACCCTCACCTGCTGCCACACTTAGGGGGGCGCCCCACACACCCCAGCAAAATCAGAGCTGTCCTCGCCCTGACCCATCCCTCTGCTCCCATACAAAGTGACTTCCCACCCATTTTGTTGAACTGTCTCAGAGGTCCTTCAATACACCCTAAAGCTGAGGAAACTGAGACTTAGAAGAGTCAGGTGGTTTTCCCAGCATCCTCCACCAAAGAAGGCAGGCTGTCACACCTGCCCCACAGCGGTCAGGGTTGCTGTGAGGCACCAAGGGGGAAACGGAGACTCCAGCACTGCAGTAGAAAAGGGGTCAGGTGATGGGGTGGGTGGGTCACCGGCCAAGGACTGCAGGGACTGGTGTGCAGGTGAAGAAAGAGCCAGCCTTGCCGGCAATGAAATAAAATGCAAATGTCATCGCTGCCCATGGGGAAAAGCAGAGCTCGGCTACAGAGGCTGGGGGGCCAATCCCAGGGGACAGGCAGGGTTGGGGACTGACCAAAGCCTTTGCTTCGGAAGGTCCTGTTGAAGAAGCCCAGTTGTCTGTGCCTGTGCCTGTCATTTACGTCCACACCCCACATGAGTTCAAAACCAAAGGCACATGGACAAAGCGTTTACACCACAGCACCCGGTGCTGACAGCAGGCAGGCAGGCCATTGCCACGCTCAGCTAGTTAGGGGACAAAGGAAAGAACTTTCCTGGAAGGCCATCGGGCAAAAGGGGGCCAGAGCCCTAACAAGGCGCTGCTGCTTGACTCAGTTTCAATGAAGCGGCGTCCACCTCGGCGCTACTCGTGGTGGTAGAATCGGAAACAACTCAAATACCCAACAAAGGGCAATGTGTTACATGGCTCACAGGAGACTCATGTGATGCGATATTATGTGGTGTAAAAACAACTTCTGTGAGAGTTTCCATTGCAGAGCAAAATGCTCATGAGATAATGTGAAGCAAAAAAAAAAAAAAAGCAATATTATTGCTTATTGTAAAGGCTGAGCTTAATTTAAAGGGACAAAGCACTGGCCAGGGGTGACTCACACCATCAGGTGGCTGCAGAGGGGGATCAAAGCAAAGCTCAGCGCCTTCTTGGAACCCACGTCTCCTGCAAAGCCTGAACTCTATCTAACTCTAAGCCGCTAGTGAGCTAATGTCCACTTGGTACCCTTCTTCCCTGACACCAGGCCTCAGGCTACTCACAGCTCTGTGACATTCTTGGGGAGGCCCTTGGGCAGGGCCTGCAGGTGTTTGTTGCTGCATCGGACCACTGTGTCCAGGCAGGCGCATTCCTGGGGGCACTGGGGGCGAGGCAGGCAGCCCCCCTCCTCCTGGCCTGCGGAGGAAGGCACAAAGCGGTGTCAGGGAGGGGACAGGCCTTCTCAGGGACTCCTGTAGCCAGAAGCCCCTCTTTGACCGCCCCCCTCAGGCTCAGAGAAGTGTCCTCTTGGCTGCACCCCTCCCCCACCAGGGATAAAGCCCCTCGGGCCTGTTTTGAGGTTAAAATAGGTCTTGGGTTGATCTCTTTGACGGAGACCCAAGGTGGCCCTGAGCGCAGCCGGGAAGGAGGATGGCAGCCGCACCTGTGCCGGAGCACCTATTACGTGCTGAATACTGCACGAACAGTCTCCTTAACAGTGCAGCGAGGGTGCCACTCCCACCCCCAGGACGAGGACAGAGATATGCTTCTTCTCTGTCCACTGAAGGAGCCGGGTGTCTAGAGCAGGGCCTGGTGCACAGCAGCCCTCGCAGAAGACCAGCTGAATGCATGAGCTTCTATTTCACTGAGATCTGGAGAGGTCCAGTGACTGGCTCAGGTCAGGAGACTGGTCAGAAGCCACGTGGGATCCGTCCCCCTTGCCTATCTGGGACAGCATGACGCCAACAGTCTGTGGCACCAAGGGCCAGCCAGGAGGCAGGTCTCTGGGTTAAACATACTTACAGAAAGAAAATCCACTAAAAGGTGAACCGCAATTTTCTCTGAGTGACGATCATTAGTCATGTCTTTTTTAATGCATATTTTCCCACTTTTTGAACTATAAGCACATTACTGCTCTTAGATGACACAAGACCACCGCCAGGCAGGGGCAGGTGCAGGACTAAGAGCTGGCGTCCTTGCCCCTCCCCTGTCCCCACCCACCCCTCCTCTACAGGGCAGGGGCAGGGTGCCCGCCGCGCACCCCCCAGACCCCCTGACCTGGCCCAGCCCGCCCTCCCTGCTGCCACCCAGGGCACACGCGTCACCTTCCTCACACCGGAAGTCAGGGAAGGCCACGTCCTGCAGGGGGATCTGCCGCAAGAAGTCTGGGTTCTGGCACCGCGGGTTCCCTGTCACGATCTTCCTCTTCCGCAGCCAGTCGCCCAGCCAGGCCAGCTGGCAGTTGCAGTTGAAAGGATTGGCCAGAAGGTTTCTGGAAGACAAGCTTTGTGTGACTGCAAAGACACCCTGCCAGTCTCTGTGGTCCCATCCAAGCCCTCCCTGCCCCAGCCCCCTGTGCTGCCGACACTGCCTACACTGCCCCGACAACCAACCACCCATTGCCAGCAGGCAGCGCTCCAACATGGTGAACCCATGTTTCTGCAAACCACAGGAACCCCAACATCCCCTGAGTTTGTCCCTTAAAGGAGCCAGCAGGTTCCAGCTCTTGGGATGCGGGTGGGCAGGGCTCCCGGGGTGGGGGGCGGGGGTTGACACAGAGCCCCAGGCCCGCCTGCCGCGGGCTGCGCTTACAGGGTGGAGAGGGCCTGCAGGGTGTCGAAGGCTCCCGGGGAGATAGTAGTGATCTGGTTGTCGTACAGCGAGAGGAGGCGGACGTTGCGCAGGCCCGTGAAGCTGTCGTTGTGGATGCAGCTGATACGATTGTTCCTCAGCATCCTGGGGGGTGGAGGGGAGGGGAAGCCCACACTGTGCCCTGTGGCCATCACCTGAGAGGCGCTCTGGCCACCAGCAGCCAGCTCACAGACTCTCCTCAGGAGGCTCGAGCCGCTCACAGCCCCGGAATCCTTCCGCCGCGCTCCCCTGCAGAGCCTCCCCGCGTCTGAGCCACCCTCCTCGGCCTCCTGCCGGCAAGACCCCACGCCCCAGAGAACCAGAAAGTAGGCGTCCCCACAGAGTTACCAACATCGGATTACGTGGCCCACTGCAGTCAGAGTCCTCAGCTGTCCTCTCCCCCTGAAAGCTGGGGCTAGGGAGGCGGGTCTCTTCCTTTCCCTTTAATGCGGGCTTTTGTTTACCGAAGTCCCGCCACCCAGCCTGCTCCCCGGCCCACACACTCACAGGGTCCTCAAGCCGTCCAGGCCTCGGAACATGCCACTCCGGATGGACTCCAGCTGGTTGGCGGTCAGGTGCAGCTCGCTCACAGAGGCAGCGCCCTCAAAGGCCCCGTCTTCGATTTCTGACACCTTGTTGTTGCTCAGATTGCTGGGAGAAGAGGCAGGAAAATGAGGAAGCTCAGGACTCCGCCTTCCTGTCCCCACCCCTTGCCCGTGTGGGAGCTGCCCCCCACACCGAGTCTCCCTTCTCCATCCCCGGCCTGCGTCCCAACCACAACCTTCCCGCCAATGGGCAACTCACATTTTCTTCAGATGCGTGAGTTTTTTAAACATGCCAGTGGCCTCCAGGATGGAAATCTCATTGTTGTTTAACCGTCTGCAAGAGGCAATCAAGGGAACTCACACATCCGTAAATAACACATTGAAGTGTCTTCCAAACTGAGAATTTCTGGGTTTCAAACCCAAAGGGGACTCCCGGCAGAATCTGTTTGACAAGGCCAACTGGCCCTGTTTCCGAGGTGGTCTAGCTGAGCGCTGGAGCCGGGAGGAGGGACGGCCACGAATGGGCATATCTTTAATATTAAAAATGCTATGGAAATTTACATACACAAATGATGTGTGTGGGGGACCATGCACATCATACATATGTGCACCAATTTATATTTTTAAAGAAAAGAAAGTTAAAAGATAGCTTAAGCCCCAACTTGAGCGAATGAAATCATGCCCTCCCAAATGGCAAAAGCATGACTAAGGAAAGGCACCCCCATTTCAAGCTGGTGACCTGCCCTGGATGCCAGATATTGCTTCAAGAGTCAGCAGGGCTGTGAGTCAGAAGCAAAGGGGCCACAGGGGGCAGCTTCCTGCAGAGCCAGCAGCTGCTTACTGGTGTCCCCAGAGGTCCCCAAACAGAGCCCGAGCAGAGGAAAACCAGGAGTAGCCCAGGGTGGTGGGGGGAGGGGGGGCAGGGGAGGAGCGTGGAGGGGCTGGGGGCCTCACAGGTCAGCCGTGGACTGGGGGATGCGCTCAGGGATCTTGGTGAGCTTCAGGCTGGAGCACTCCACCACGCTGGCCTCGCAGCGGCACTTGTGGGGACAGACCACGTCACTGTTGCACTCGCTGTTCAGCTGGTAATCCTCTGTGCCTGTGGGGCGAAGGCGGAGGCCGGGGCTGAGGGGCCCGGGGCAGGTTCCAAGCAGGCTTGCCCAGCCCTGGCCCTCCCGGGCACCCTCAGCCTGCCGCCCCAGCCCCCTAACCACCCACTGCCACCACCATCCCCAGACTGCCCTTGGTTCCCCCTCCCACTCCCTCCTACCTGGAATGAAGTACTGTTCCTTGGCTGCAAAGAGAAGCAGACATACAGCATGACGCTGGTGTGATCATCCAGGACTTGCAGGAACAGCCCAGCCCGCAGCCCCACTGCCCAGTGGAAAGCACCCCAGGAACAAGGCTGGGGTCCCAGATCGGGGCCCCAGGGCCCGTGTGCCCAGCCCCTGTGTGGAGAAGGCCTTCTAGGGAACACAGATGTTCCTGGCCCAGGCCAAGGCTGGGGACAGCACCACACCAAATCAGACCTCTCAGGGGTTGTCACAGCCTCAAGGACTCTCACGTGTGCTGACACCAGATGCAGGAGGCATAGGGAGTCATACGGCCTCCCCCAGGATCCAGGCGCAGAAGCTGGCCCGCACTGTCCCCAGCCAGAGGCTGCTCCTGCTGCCTCTGAGCCTGGGGGAGGCAACTCTCTCACTGAGGGGGGGTCCCAGCCCACCCCCCCACAAGTGTGTTTGTTAAAAGGGCTGAAAGCAGCAGCATGAAAGAGAACTGGCCTGGGCGTGGAGGACCTGGGTCCTTGTCTGGTCCTCCCTGGGGACCCTCAGCAAGCCCTTCCTTTCCCCAGGCCTCAGTAAAGGAAGGGTGGGACTGGACCCCACTCAGGTCCAAGCCTGCAGTTGGGGCCAGCACCCTCGGACACCCTTGCTGGAGCCATCCAGGGGACATCACAGTCCCTGAGCAGGCGGAAGACGGACCCGTGCGCAGGCAGCTACCTGAGCACCGGAACTTCTTGCTCTTGATCTGCCCGATGCGCTTGTTGGCGAGGCGCCCGGGGCTGGCGCAGCGGGCTCCGCTCGTCTCGATGGGGTTGGTGCGCAGGAAGTCCGCCAACCACTTGAGGTTACAGTCACAGATGAAAGGGTTCTGGGCCAGGTGCCTGTCCAAAAAGGGCGGACCAGGGCTGTATCTGTGCTGACCTCCATCTGGATGAGGTCTCGTTGCTGAATGAAGCTCCCACCTTGGAGCCAGGTTGGCCCTGGGGAGACTCTACCACCTGCCCACCACCCGGGGGCGCCCGCCATCTTTGCAGAGGTCGCCACAGCACCAGAGTGAGGAGGGGTCTCTGCAGGCTCTGGAGCTGCCAGCTGTCCCCGCCACAGTCCCCCCTTCAAGTCTCCTTGTTCCCCCTCCCTGGGACATTTTGGAAATGTGAATGGAAGCAGGAAGGACCTGGAGACTGGCCAGGTGAGTCTCCAGGTGAATCCACAGGTGAGGTGACAGAACAGGCACTAGAACCCAGGCTGCTCCCTTTTGGCCATTTTACAGGCCACCTCTTAACACAGAAAGGAAACTCAGAAAGCATCACTGAACAGATATGTATGGGGGGAACGCTCCTCTTCTCTCGCTGGGCCACCTGGTCCCTGGCAGGGTAATGTGGGGAGGGGCAGCTGAGAGGTGATGCTGACTGAGGGAGCCTGGGTCGCTGTGGGCTGCCTTTGCCATTGGTGCTGACCAGCCAGCAGGCTCAGAGCAGTCACATCTGAGTCACCCCAGCATCCAGCTGGACCCCCGTGTCTGGGCTACTGCAGCACTGGGTGTGCCCTGCTTTCCAAACCGAGATGGCCAGGGCAGAGGATTCTAGCACCTGTCCTGACTGCTGTCTCTGAGAGCCAGTGCGTCTATGTGAAAATGCAGTGAGACGGGGCAGGGGCCAGCTCAGAGGACTCACCATGCCGTGGCCAGGTTTCCTTCATCGTTGCTATCAATTCAGGCCGCTTATTGGCATCAGTCTGGCCCCACAGGGGGTGGGTGGCTGCAGGGCTCTCCAAGCAGAGGCCCTACCCTGCACAGGGCCTGCACCCAGCTCAGCTCAGACCCTGGCCTCTCTCTCTTTGGGCTCTGCCCTATGGCCTCTGATCAGAGCCGTCCTTGCCCAGCTGTCCCTGCCTCTCCCCTTTGCAGAGCCCCCCACTTTCCTGCCTGAGTTCTGGCTCCTTCCAGCTCCACCAAGTGGGCCAGGCCCCTCCCACCCCTTCTGTATCCAGTTCAACATTAAAGTCCCAATTAAAACTGTCAGTCTGCACAGAGAAGACATGTTTGCTGACTCCTCGTGGCAGTTTGTAGCTTATTTAAAACGTACTGGGATTCAGGGACTGTCCTGGGATCTTCCAGGCCGCCCACCCACATCTCTCTGGGCCTTCCTGCCAGGCCTCTGCCTGAACTGATTGCAGCCCTCCACCTCAACCTAGATAGAAAATTCTTTTAAAAACCTACTCAGTTATGTTGCTTAGGCGTGTTCAAGGGGTACAAAGAAGAATATATCCTTTTTAAGAGCAGGCAATTTGTGTTAAAACCAACTATAAAGCTTGAACTACCCACAGAGACAGGTGACCTCAGTGCACACTTAAGTATTTGACACAATTTGAATTTTAAACAAAATTCTAACCAAAATCCAAAATTTGGAAAGGGTGTGAAGCTGAGGAGGGAAAGTACTCAGGAGGAAGAGGAAATGTCCATTCAGGAAAAACTGGCCACAGTAAAGGCACACCGGGAAATGCAGGCGTGTGTGGGTGTGCGGTCACCTCCGGGAACATTTGACGGTGGAAGGTGGACCGGAAGACTGATTCTAGTGTTTTTCTTGAAACACACACTAAGAAGTTACAACTAAAAATCTTTGGGGCCAGCTGCCCAATCTCATTCATCCCATTAAACTCACAGTGAGATACCACTTCACAGCCACTAGGATGGCTATGATCAAAAAGACAGAAAATGTGTTAGCAAAGATGTAGGGAAATCGAAGCCTCCTAATGCACACAGGCAGGAATGTCACCTGGTGCAGCCACGTGGGCATACAGCGGCAGCCTCTATACATGTTAAACACAAATTCCCCACTCGACCTAGGAATTCCAGGAGAAATGAAAACGTGTCCACACAAAGATTTGTACGTGAATATTCAGAGCAGCATTATCCATAACGGATATTCAAATGCCCATCAGTCAGAGCAGAATAACCAAGTGTGGCTTATCCACACAATGGGAAATTATTCGGCAATAAAAGGAAACAGAGGAACGATCCACACTGCAGTAGGGATGAACCTGAACACCATCACACAAAGCAAAAGCAGTCAGTCACAAAAGATGATACATCGTATGATACCAATTTTGTGAAATCTCATAAAAAGGCGACTTTACAGAGAGAGAAATTAGATTAATGGTTGCCTGAGTGGGGGCTGGAAACAGGGACGGTTCTCCATGGGCGCAAGCGCTCCGGGGTGATGGAACTGTTCTAGAACTGGGGTCGTGATGACAGCTGAGCCATTGCAAGGGCAGTGAAATCACCGAACTGTGCACTTAAAACAGGGGATTGCCTGGCATGCAAGTTACACCTTATTAAAGCTGTTAAAAGTTTTTTGTTTTGTTTTGTTTTTTAATCTCTCAGAGCAAGTAAAATCGCAGCAGAATCAACACAGCGATGAGAGGGGCCCAGCCACAGACCTCGGCACCGCGGGCGAATTGTGCGAGATCTGGTGAGCATGAGTCTGCTCAGGCCTGATGCGGACCTGGCCTGGGGCTGAGCCAGGAGCCTCTGATGGCACCTTGGGTTTGTTTTCTTTTATTCCTGTTTCAAACTGTGCTCCAGTTGGGAACCAGCTACCGACTGACCGTGAGAGTTCAGTTCTGTTTTACAGCCTCAAACAATGAGGTCTACCCTCACAACTGAGAAGGAAGGTAACTGCTTTCTTAGTGGTGCTGAGGAGATGCCTGGGGTCAGGTCCCTGCTTTCGTTGGGATATCACACAACATCCTCGTGTGACCTTAGGTAAGTCGTGCAACCTGCCCCTGCCTCAGCTGCCTTGTAAGTAAACTCAGAGATGATAGCCCCTCCTCCCATAGGCCATTGCGAGTGTTAAGTAAGATGTTGCACATAGGGAACAGTGGTCCGGCACTTAGCAAGGGCTCAGTAAACAGCAATGATTACCGTTATCAGTGTTACTACTATTCGTGACTACATTTTATATATTATGTGATGTGTATGGTATGTGGTATATGTAATATATCTCGCCTATGGGACGCCCTCTTGTTTGAACATTCTGCCCCAGCTCTGTGCCCCCTTTTGCCCTGGCGGCAGCGGCCAAGATCTCAGGCATGGTGTCTGGAGGGCGGAGGTACTCTCTGAGAGCCAGCCAGGTAAACGGACACGGAGAGAGGCCACCTTTAGTGGCACATCCATTTGATTCAGTCCCTCCCCTCCCACCTTGAGAGGGAGACAGCTCTTCATGTGCCTGTCACTGCCATTGCCCACCCCGAGCTTTCCTGTGTGGGGGTCCCTGGCCTTGCAACCTCCTTAGTGTGTTTCTCTCGAACATTCTGCCAGCTGCTTAAAGTAATCCACCTTGCCCATGTCCACCTGTAGCCTCCAATTTCACGTACTTGGCAAGATTTCCCCATGGTGTGCCACCTTCCTCTCTCTGGCTATAAGGAGATTAATTAGCAGGAATGGGCTGTAGGTGGGTTCAGGGGCTTTAATGAGTTTGTCTTCATGGCCAACACCCCCACGGACATGCAGGGTCCCCAGGGAGCAGGAGCTGCACCTGTCCCGGCACCCCGGGCAGATGGTGTCTGAGGGAAAGGACTGCCCAGCAGATGGACACTGTGGGGGGGATGACAATGACAGTGATGGCTACGACAACATTAATAATAAATACCCACTAAGCACATGTCACCGGACCCACAGGCCAACACATCGAGTCAAACCACAGGGCCCAGAATTAAAGATGTAGAATGAAGAACACCATGTAACTGCCTATGTTTGTTTGGCCACGCAGTAGGTGACAAGAAATCTCCCTGTGCAGAAGCACTCCAGCTAAAACATAAGGACTCTTATTAAAAGCATAACCACGCCCACATGATCAAATGAAGAAAGAAAGTCACACTTCAGATATCACCATTTCACGATCCCTAATGAATGAATGGGCCCAGGCATGAAGATCAATGGCTGTGTTTATCACAGAAAGGGAGACAGCCAGACATCGTGTGCCGCCTGATGGAAGTATGAGATCCTACCAATGACGTCATCTTGCCAACAAAAGAAAGGGAAAAATTGGAACCTGACCAAGCTCCAGGAGTGATTTCTACCGGCAGGATGTAGACAGGACAGGGGGGTGTGGGGAACTGCTCAGGGGCGGGGAGGGGGGGTTTGCAGTCAGGGAAGCCCGTGCTCAGGGAAGCCCCGCGGAGCCCATGGCACAGGGTCCTCAACAAGGAAGAAGGAGGTGGGAGGGTCACTTAAAGATAACCTGAAAACAGTCGGGGCGGCAGGGAAGAGGGGTGTGTGCAGGGGAAAGGAGACCGACCCTAAGTTAAAGTTGGGCAATGAGGACTGGGAGGGCCCCTGCTTTTACTGTGTTTGCAACATTCTGTGACAGAAAACTAAATTCCTAGAGCTGTTGCGCACTAATTTTTAACTTATAATTGTCATTGCCATTACTAGATTTTTTCTGATTTAAGGCACTATCAATTGTAAGAAGTACTATTATTTTATGCATTATCAGAAAAGAACAGCATGCTGTTAATTAAGTGATATGCTATCAGTGATAAAATGCATCCCAATTTCAGAAGTGTTAATGTGAAAACAAAATGTGTCTTAAAATCAATGGATATTATTATTATTATTATTATTATTATTATTATTATTATTATTATTATTATTAATGGTAGCCAGCATTTAAGAAGCATTTTGAGCTAAGCTCTGTACAAATATCCCCTTTAATCTCATAAAAATCCTATGAAGAAGATGGTATCCTCATTTTATGAATGAGTAAGCTGAGGCCCAGAGAAGTAAATTAACTTGCCCAGGGTCACACAGGCAAGATGGAGCATAGCTGGGATTTGAACCCAGGATTGTCTAACCCAGAGCCTGTGCTCTTTCCTCCATAGAAACCATTCCCAGTGAGCAAAAGTCACAGGATAAGACAGTTGCCTGTGCCAGGAGGCTGTTACCTCCCCCTCGGTCCACCTGCTGGGGCGGAGGGCACTCACAGGGTCTGGATGGCCCGCAGGGAGGTAAAGGTGCCCTTGGCGAGGCTCTGGATCTTGTTGTCGTACAGGGAGAGAAGGGAGAGGTTCTGCAGGTCCTGGAAGGCATCGGGCCGGATACAGTTGATCTTGTTGGCGTTCAAGAGCCTGCGGGCAGAGCCAGGGCCAGGTGGTGAGGGGAGAGGCACAGCACCAGACTCGCCAACTGGCCCTGGGCACCTTATTCTCAGAAATCAGAGGGCACAGTAGCAAAGCCACCTTCCAAAGGCCTTTGAGAGGCTCCCCTCCTTCCTAGAGTTCAGCTGGGTTCTCCAGGCAGCTGAGATGGAGTCTGGGCTCCGTTCCTCTGGGGCCCAGAGGGAGAACCCTTGCCTGAACCCTGGTGGCTCAAGGAGGCTTAGCTGGGCCTGGGTGTCCCCTGCAAGAGACAGCTGTCTCCCAGCCACACCGACCTCCTTGGGAACAGAGGTCTCTCAGCTCAGGCACCCTGTGATCTGCTCTGAGTCACCTCCCTCCCCTTCTGGCCTCTGCAGGGCCCCAAAGCCTCTCACAGACCTACAACACCTGCCATCCTTCAAGTTCCTGGTCACAAGTGAAGCCCACGCCCCAGAGAGGTCGGAAAGGCCAGTGTGGAAGGCCCGAGAAGCATTGGCTCCCTCCCCAGGCCCCGCCCAAGCACACCCCTGGGTGGGTCCTTACAGGAGTTGTAGGGTGTACAGGCCTCCGAACACACCCCGGGGGAGATCTGTGATCTTGTTCCCATAGAGGACCCTGGAGAAAAGGCAGCAGAAAGGAGAGTTAGAGGACAGCCCTCCAGGCTGGGCACCACCACGGAGCCATCATAGCAGCGCGGGTCTGTTGTAGCAAGTTGCCAGCAGATGGCAGTACAGTGGTTAAGTTGCCTGTTCTTATTTCACACACAAGTACCCTGTGGGCTCCAGGTGGCCCCATGCCCGTTCTGGCAGGCACAGCCCTCACTCTCCGCCCCACACATGGACCCACAGAAGCCTGCAAGAGGGACCCTTTGGGGAACCTCATGGGGAATTAACCTGATCTGGGATCCAAAAGGAGGCTGTTCCAAGAAGAGAAAAATCTCACGGGCAGGAATAGTTAACGTACGAGCTCTGGCATGTCAAGCAAGTCTGCCCAGCACAGAGAAAACAGCAGGCAGAAGGCATCAGCTGTGTAAGATCCAGGCGGTGGGACATCAAGTGGCCTTTTTACACTACCGTATTTTCAGCCTCTGCACTGAGCATGCATTCCGTGTAGTAAGAGGGAAAAAAGCAGAGGTTCCCAAAAGATATGCAGGCAGGAATGAGTTCGTGCAGACAACCAAAGAATCAAGGGGGCTGGGGAGTGGGGTGCGTTTCCTTCCCGGTATCACAGGCAGCCCCCACGACATTCCCCCTCCACCGACAGTCAGTTTGGGCAGAAACAGCGTGTGCTGTCTCTTCAAACACGGTTCCCCATCGCTCCCGGCGCAGGGCACGGTGCCTGCGGTGGGATCCAGGCTGGCAGTGGGGGAGGAGCCCCCTGTGGCTCGAGTGGGGGAAACACATGGGACAGAGGCTTGGATTTCACCCACCCAGCACCAGGAAGCCCCCGAGACTTGACACAGTCCCTATTTGGAAAGGTCCCTCGAGCTGCTGTATGGAGAAAGGCGAGGAGGGGACAGGTGTGGACGCAGGGAGACAAGGTCAGGGTCGCCCGAAGTGGACAGCGTTCATGAGACCTATTTGTGCGACCTCACACGAGAGCTCCCATGTGATGGGGAGATGGATGGCTGTGGCAAGGCCCCCAAGAGCACAGAGCCACTTAGACGAGTTACTGTTACGCCCGCTTTAGAAGAAGCCTCGATCACTTCTCCGAGGAAGAGCCCTGCACTTCGCAGGCCACCTCCAGGGTCTGACCTCCTCGGCCCACGGCAGTGACCCATCGCCGGGCACTGCACACCCTAAGTGGTGTCCTTCACAAGGGCCTGTGACCTCGGCCTTGACTCCAAGAGAAGACAGTGTATGTAAAAGGCGTGATCTGGCTGCCTCCTGTACTCACCAGCAGGGAGTCCCATCCATTCCACGTCCCAGGACCCTAATCTATGGGAGGCTGTGTCCAGTGCTGTGGAGGGGCAGGTGGAAACACTGTTCCTGGGAGCAACAAAGACCCCCGCCAGTGGGGAGCTCACCTGATGACGGACAGGGCACCCTGAGTGCGCTCTCTACACAAAGTGCCGTGGGACCTCCGAGAGTGAGGGGCTTGGAGGACACGGGGTGGGGGTCGGGGGTAAGCAAGGGGTCTTGGGAAAAAACAGATGAAGTCACATTCCCAAGATGAATTATTTTGGTGTTGCTACATTTAATTTTTATTTTTGTTAGGTAAATTGTGGATGCTGCATGATGCTTTGTGGGTTGACAGACCCCCCAGTAAACCCTCGAGAAAGGGAAACAGAGGAGAGAGGAGGAGGAGAACGCTGTCTTGGCATTGCCCACCACAGCTTGGGATCAGAGCATGTTTGGAATGGAAGATACAGGTGTGGCAGACATCACACTGGAGCTGGTGGCTGCTGCCATTGTAGGTGCCCCGGGGAAGGTTCAGGAGCACAGAGTACTAGGCCTCGGTGGGGAGGCAGGGCCAGCATGAAAGCTGGGCCGGGTCAGATGGCTGCCGCAGAGAATGCTGGGAAAATCCCCACCATGGTGGAGAGAGCATCCCAGTTGCCTGGGCAACAGCTCTGCCTAGATTTTCCATGCACTCAGTCCTTGATTCGCTTTCCCCTCCCCTGCAGAGGGTCCACTGGAGAAGAAGGGGATGCTGGACACACAGCAACCCTGGACTTTGCAGCCAAAGGGAAACCGGGGTGGGTAGGGGCTGTGCTCTCCCTCCAGCAACCCCCCCAGGGGCCTTGGGCTCTGCTGGCCTCTTTGGGAGACCCCCCAGCCCCCTGCAGGAGCCTTGGTGCTGCTACTCACAGCGAGTTCAGGGAGCGGAGGCCCTGGAAGGCATCAGGAGCGATCTCGGCGATCTGGTTGTTGCTCAGGTCTCTGCAGTGAGCCGAAGAGAGGGTGGCTGAATCCCCCAGCGGCCACTAAGCCCTGTCTGGTCCCCTCTACCTCCCAGATGCCATGGGAGGGCAGGGGCCCCTTTGACATTAGAGAGGGGAGGGGCCCACTCTCCCATCCATCAGAAAAACCCATGGCCACTATTGCTCTGTGAGGTTCGAGGGTCATGCACGGTGCGGGCAGGTGGAGTGCTCCAGGCGTGGTCTGTTTTTGACAAGGCTCTCCCCCACCTCCCCGCTGTCTCCTACGTCCCCTGTAATGTCCACAGTGGCTCCCATTGGTGTCTAAGCTGATGTGGGAGGATGACAGTCAATTCTGGTCATATGCCAGACTGGGCTCCACACTTAGGCCCCAGGACAACCCTGCAGGAGGGTCACAACACAGTCATCCTCACATCGCAGATGAGCCACCTAAGGGGCAGGAACTCAGGCAGCGCCTGCCCGGGGCCTCTCGGCCACCAGAGCAGAGTCAGGACCTGCCCGGGGCCATGGCATGCCAGGCCCGGGGCCTTGCTCCTGCCCTAGGCCAACTCTCAGGAAGCCGCGGGAAGCACTCACATCCGCCGCAGTTTTCTGTAGGGAGAGAAGGCTCCCGGGGGGATGGACTTGATTCCATTGAGCTCTAGGCGGCTGCAGAGAGAGAACAAGGAAAGAGAACACAGGAGGTGTCGGGTCAGATCAGCCCAGTGCTGGCTGTTGCCTGCTGGGCTCTAACCAGGCCCTTTGTCCCCCTGGCCTGCTCCCATCCACTGTCTGGAGTCGGTGGGCTGGCATAGGCAGAGGAAGGGGGCTGCTGTGATGTGAGCTCCATTGTCCCAGGCTGCCATGGCTGAAGGGGGCCCACGAATGATGCTAATACTAAGAAACCAATTCTAGCAGCTTCACCCAACTGGGCTGGACAGATAAACCACAGAGGAACACCCCCACTCCCAGCCCTCCAGAGTTGCCCAGCCTTGGCCAGAGAGCTCAGCCAGCAAACTGACTTCTCCATTTGTACTGACGGGCCTCAGGGCAAGCCCCAGGGCGGTGCCGCTCCAGCTCTTCCCTGGACCACCAGGGCCCCACCCGGCCCCAGGGCCATGTCCCCGTGCCTGTCCCGCCCTGTACTCACATCTCTGTCATGGTCTCGGGCAGGTTGGCGGGGATGGCAGTGAGGCCTTTGCCACGACAGTCCACAATGCCGTTGCTGCAGGTGCACATGGCCGGGCAGGAGCCGGAGGAGAGGTTGCAGGAGGGCGCGTGCCCTGCCTCGCCCTGGCCTGTGGGAACAGTGGGCTGTGACCCTGGGTGTCCCGTGTCAGCGCCTCCCTCCAGAGATACACACTGATGAGTAGCAACAGAGCGCACAGTGTTTCTCTGGGTGAGGGTGGTCCAGAGACCACCAAGAACTCCAATGTACCTCTGTGGGCACCGGGCACCTAGAGGCACTTGTTAGATGTTTGCTGAACTTGAATCTAAACCTAACTGTGCTGCACAAAACTGTGGTTCAGGTGCTAGGAAGGAAACCCTAGCCTAAATTCTGAAGCTCCAGGTTCTCGTCCAAGCCATGTAGCACTTTTAGGTCTAAGTCTCCTCGTCTGTCACCAAAGGATGATAACGACTGCGTTTGCTCAGCACATACGCTGTCCCACATGCTGCAGTGAGTGCTATCCATGTGGTTTCTCCTTTAATCCTGCCATTCCACTGAAGAGGAGAATGACAGTATTGTGGCCATTTTATAAGTGAGAAAACAGAGTCCTTGACATTAATTAATTTGTGGAAAGTCGCACAGCTGATAGGTGCTAAAACCAGGATGAAGCACAGTATCTGATAAATTACTTTAATTAAAGCATAAGCTACATAGGGTGTACTCTCTTATGTGCATAGCCAGCTGACTTCTACTTATGGGTGCCCCCACAGAACTGTCCCCCAAACACAGAACATTGCCATCACCCAGGCAGGCCAACCGCCCCTTCTTCAGTGTCACCATTGTTCTGAGATCCAGCACCAAAGATTTGTTCTGCATGTTCCGAGACTTCCCACAAACAAAATCAGACAGCAGCGTCTCTCCTATCTGGCTTCATGGCTCAATGTAAAATCTGTGAGATTCGCCCACATCGTATGTATCATCAGTAGTTCATTCTTTTGTAATGCCACCCAGCACTCGGCTGCACAGACCACCATCATTAGCTAACCCCTCACATGTCGGCGGACGTCAGGGTTGTCTCCCGCTCTGGGAGCTGCCTGGGATCCTCCTGGACACGCGTGTTCACAGAACACATGCACACACCTAGTGGGGATGCTGCAGGGTCACAGATAGACACATGTTGGGCTTTTGTGGGTTCTGCTAAACAGCTGTGGGAAGTGGCTGAGCCAACTTACACTCCCACCAGAGTTTTTTTAATCCTCAGTTGAGGATATGTTTATTTATTTTAGAGAGAAGAAGAGGGAGAAAGAGAGAGGAACATCTATGTGAAGGAGAAACATCTATTGGTTGCCTCTCACATACACCGAGACCGGGGATTGAACCTGCAGCCTAGGTGTGTGCTGACTGGGGAGCAAACCCTCAGCTTCTTGGTGTACAGGATGATGCCCCAATCAGCTGAACCACCCAGCCAGGCCCCACCGGAGTTTTAACCTCTATTTTTTTCCTTGGCTCCCCCGAAAGGTGGTTGCCAAGATCAAAGCGACAAGGTTAGGAGGACTTCTGACATGCTCTGGAAATGCTCTTCTCAGGAGTGGGGCTGTCGCAGTGAGCAAACTCTGCAGGTGGGGGTGGGGTGGGGGGGCCTGATTATAGAAACCAAGGCATTCTAAGTGCAAAGAAAAAGGTTTCATTTCAAAGAAGCGTCCAAGTGAACTATCCATTTCTCTCCCTAAACCTTTGGCTGCTGTAAGGACTCAGAGCAGCAGCGCCAGCCCTGGCTCTCTTCACACTCGAGCGCACGCACGCCTGTGTGCACACACAAGCCCACACTCACACACACTCATTCACACTCTTACTCTCTCCACATACATGCTCATGCAGTCACACACACAGACACGTGCACACACACACACACACAGCAGCCCTGAGCACAGCAGGCTTCAGAGCAGCCTCGGGTGCTGCCCCCGTGGTGCATGGTGCGTGGTATGAGGCGAGCCTCACTCTCGGAGGAGGGGGAGCCAAGCCCAGTGCACGCTCTGCCCTCAGAGCTCTACGCAGCCGGCAGGCTCAGAGGCCGCAGGGCTGGGAGACATGGGCAGCCCCCAGCCCTCTGCTGTGAACCCGAGAACCCTTCCCTCGCTCAGCAAATTTCTCGAGCATCTCTCTGCCAAGCATGGGCAAAGCGCTGGGAACATGGCCAGAAGCCACGACACGCTTATTCCACGTGCTCGAGGAGGTTACAGTCGGTGAGGGACCACCCCAGGGTCAGAGAAGGCTCCCGAGCTCTGCGGGGTGAGGGGGAGTCAGCGGGCAAGGAGGCAGGAAAGCTGAGCCAACAGGGGAGCCGCCTGCAGGAAGGCCGGGTGGGAGGCGCCTGCTCCGGGGAGGGGCGGTGGCAGCCCGGCCAGGACGCAGTGAGTGAAGAGGCCTCGGGGTGGCAGGGGAGGCTGAGCCCACCCTGCCCCAGCCTTGCAGAGCTTGAGGGCAGTTTGGACTCTCCCAGGAGCACCAGGCGGACAGTGAGCACGAGGTAGCAATGACCTGCTCAGACTCGGGGACCCTGTTAAGTCTTTCTGGTTGCAGTACAGAGATCAAAGGGGCCAAGGAGGAGTGGGGTGGGCAGGCAGGAGGCTCGCACAGGACCCCAGGCAGAAGAAGGGGGTATAGACTACGGAGCCCACCTCATCTCAAGCTGAGGCTAGATGGGCCAATTCAAAGGTTTCCCAGGGTAGCAGGGGTGAGGCAGTCACAGGAGGGAAGAGGTGGTAACAGGAGGAGGGAAAGTGGGTAGGACAGAAGGGGACAATGAGGGAAGGAAGACATGGGGGGCAGGAAGAGAGGATAGGCTGGGGCAGGAGGGAAAAGGAGCGAAGGCTGGAGGTGGTAAGTGGAGACAAAGGCGATGGGCGAGAACAGGATGTGACAGGTGGACAGGAGGGGGAGATGGGTGGGCGCAGGAGATGACAGAGGACAGGGCGTGAGGGGTGAAGAAGGGAGGCGATGCATAAGGAGAGGAGGTTGTGTGAGCCGGATGTTAATGTGTGGTGGGGACAGGAAGTAATGGGGGGACAAGAGGAAGGGGCAGAGGCAGGCAGGTGATGGGCAGTCCAGAGTCCCAGCGGCCGGCACCCACCTGCGCAGCTGAACTCGCTCTTCTGGACCTCGGCCACGTTGAGGCCGCGCAGGCTGGTGGGGCCCGAGCACTGGGTGAACAGCCCGATGGTTGGCCGCTGCCTCAGCCACTGCGAGAGCCAGGCCAGGTGGCAGTCGCAGAGCAGGTGGTTGGAGTGCAGGCGGCTGCAGGGGGACAGGGCCGCTCACAACCCCAGCCCCAGAGCAGGACCCCCTCCACCTAGGAGGGGCCAAGCCCCGGGCGCACTCAACCCAAGAGCAGTCTACGCTCCCTCGGCCCCGCAAGCCCTCGGCTCCCACCGGGGGGCCTGTCTCCAGCAGCCGCAGGGAACGCCCCTCCCCCACAGCTGCCCGTTCCCTCCCAGCATGCTCGGCGCACCCCCTCGGCTGGGTACTGCCCAGCTCGTGCAGACCCACCCGCCCCAAATCACGTAACTCATTTTCAAACACAAAAAGAAACCATTTGTTTTCCAAAGAAAAATCAAATACGAATGACATTCAACATCCTTTCCTTTTAGGTTAACTCCCCTGACCCTAGCTCCTACGGGCCCACCCTGGCTGGCCGCTGGGGACGCAGAGAAAGAGCCCCCTCCCCCGCCCCGCCTGTGGAGGCCTCGGGCCCCTGTCCCCACTGCCCGGCACCGCAGCTGTCCCCCTGCCACCTGGGTGGACTCACAAGGTGCGCAGCTTGGGCATGTGGTTGAAGCTGGACACGGGGATGGTGGTGATGTTGTTGTTGTTCAGCGTCCTGACGGGGAAACCAGAGTGGGTCAGCCCCCGACCGGCAGCCTCCTCCTGCAGGCAGGAGCCTCCGTGGAGGGAGAGCGGGCCTTCCCTCCGACGGACAGGCAGCCTCTCCCGCTGTGTTCCCTGGTCCGCCTTCGAGCTGGACCAGCACCGGGCTGGACCCGGGGGGCTATGCCAAAGGGCATGGGGCTTAGAGCCACCCTCAGGGGAAGCCCCGAGCTGAGGCGGGGATTAGGCGGCAGCTGCACCAGGGACTTGGAGTCTGGCAGGACCCGGGAGAGGAGCAAGGAGGCGAGGCCGCGCGTGCAGGCTCAGGCTGGCTTACAGAAGGGGTGGGGTTTAGACAGCCCTGTGTCAGAAACTCCTGGCAGACACCGCCATCGCCGTCGCGCCGGGGGTCCGCATAGGCAGGATGAACCTGGGCCCCACCACTGCAGGCACAGAGCCTTCGTGAGCTCGAGTCTAGGAGGGCCTGCAACCCGCCTCCAGGCTCCTGTCTCCTGTGCTGCTCCGGCGCCCCAGCCCCAGCTGCCTGGGCCCCGGCACCTGCGTGAGCCGGGCTCTCCGAGCCTCTGCTTCCCTTCCCGGGTTTTACTCACAGCACCTCCAGCCCGCGAAGGGCCCGGAAGGCCCCTTCCTCGATGCAGCTGATCTGGTTCTTGTCCAGCTGTCTGTGAAGCAAAGGAAGGGTGCAGAGAGGGGACATGCCGCTGAGAGCAGGAACGTCCAGATGTTTTAATCCGGCACCACATTCACCTTTTTAAAGAGTCCTGGCCCTCCTCATTCGTTCAGCACAAACGTGCCAATCCAAGCAGTGAATGATGAGAGTTTAAATAATTCCTCACTTTTAGTTAGAGCAATAAATGTAAATAAAAGCTGTATTATATTCCTCCACATAACCTTGCATATGTCCTGGGGAAGAGGCACCCTGCCCCATTTTGGAGGCCACCTAGAGGGTGCTGGCAGCTGAAAAGTGAGTCTGGCACAGAAGCGAGGGCAGCCAGAGCTGGCAGGCAGGTTTCCGCCCGAGTGCCAAGTGAGACAGACGAGCTGCGGCGACCTGGAGCGCCGCTCTGCGAATAAGCTGCAGCTGGCTCTGGGCTCCTCGGGAAGGAACGCTGAGGTCAGTTACCAGCGTCCGCTACAGGCATGGGGGCGGGGTCAGGGAGTGACAGGCAGGCCCGGCATTTGCCGTCCCTGCAGCAGACTCGGGGAGGTGGCAAGCCTGGACCAGAATAAATTTGAATAAGAATAAGCCATTCCATTTAAATTGCATTTGACAAAGTGCCATGCCACATCTCATTTAAACCTCAGGACAAGCCTGTGAAGTGAATGTGACATCCTCATTTTACAGAACAATATATTGAGGCTCAGTGAAGTTAACTGACTTGTGGCAGCTTATACAATTAGTGTCTGAAAGATTCAAGCCCCACTCTCCCAATCCACCAATGGGCGAGGGCAGGAGACTTTCCATCCAAACGGACAAAAAAACGCCACCTTAGAGGCTCACACTTAGGACATTCCCTTCAACCAGGTCCTCAAAGGCTGCCTGTTTCCTCCCACTCCAGATTGTTCCAGAAGACCATGCTGGCACCAGCCACCTCAGAGCCCAGCAGTTCCTTGGCTGCCTGGACCTCAGGGCCCAGCAACACCCACAAGGACACTGCCAGGGGTGGCCCTGCAGCACCCAGCCCCTCCCCATCCCAGGCTGGTACTCACAAGTTTTTGAGGTCCGTAGCTCCACGAAAAGCCTTCCTGGGGATAGCCTGGATGGCGTTCTCACTCAGGTCCCTGTGAGGATTGAGCCAAAGGGAGAAATATGCTGGTGAGCAGAGATTTCTCCAGAAAGCCCTGATGAGCCAGGGAGGTCAGGGGTCTGGACAGAGGGACAAGCCACAGCTGCATCCCAGGACTGTGCTGGTGCCTGGCCCACAAAGGCCCTGCATAAGTATTCACTGAGTGAATGAATGAGTGAATGAATGAATGAGCTGGAGCTTGGTACCCAGCCAGCCACTTCCTGTCCTCTGGGCTGGAGGGTTGCAACTGGAGGGAGAAGCTTTGGGGAGGGGTACCCAGCTGTGCCAGACCCCACCCCTGCCCCCTAGACCCACAGAGGTCAGCTCAGCCTCAGAGACACAAAGGAGACAGCAAACAAGGAAGGGCACCTCAGGGCCCACGGCCACCCTGGGACCTGTGGGGAGTGCACGGAAGCCCACTGTCTCAAGAAAAGCACCTTTGGCCCCCAGGCTACCCAGCCAGTAGGTGGCCACACAGGTCCGAACCTCCAGGCTGGGCCTGACCCGACCCCCACTCTCAGGACCCTCTTCACTGCGAGGGGCCTCTTCACTACAGACGTTTACAGGTGTCCCTTCCCTCCCACAGCAGCGAGGCCAGCTGCCGTGGGCTCTCAGCATGGCCCCCGGAGCCCCACTGCCCAGCAGTTCACGTGTGAGTGCGTCTAACCCTCACAGGTGCACACGGTAAAGGCTATCACCACCCTATTTCGCAACGGGGAAAGGGAGGCTCAGAGAAGTTAAGCAGCTTCTTCAAGAGAACACAGCTGGTGGGTGGTGGCTTTGGGATTTGAACCCAGGCCGTCAGGTCACAGAGCAGCCCTGGGAGTGGGAAGCATTACCTCACCCACTCTACAGAGGAGGGGACTTAAGCATTTCACTCAAGGTTGACTAGGATGGGGACCCCGGCAGTCTGCCAGAGAGCCTACACCAGACACTTCCGATGGCCAGGGCCAACTGTCCCGGCATGGGACCCACGTCAGGCAGCCCGCAGGCCCCAGCCCCTTCTCCTGGGCCAGGCCCTCGGGACTTGGCCATCTCTTCCTGTCACCCATTCACCCCATGGGCCTCAGGCTTCACCTGAGAACACGGCCCCCAGGCCCCCCAGCACTGTCCCCTGAGCTGCGGGGGCTTCCATCATTCTGTCTGGGTTTTTCTGCCAAGATGAGGAAACAGAAGCGCTGCAGCAGAGTGCACAGGACCCTGAGCTCCGAAAGGCCGGTTCGAGTCCCAGCTCCCACCTCCTGCCTATGCGTCTACAGGCCGGCCCAGTGTCTCTGTGCACTTGGTACCAGGGCCCGACAGCCCACACTGGCTCTGTTGTTCCCTTGGTCTGTGGGCCTGCTCTCGCCTCTTCTTCAGTGGGATGCTGGGTAGGGTCATCTGACAGGTGAATTACTTCACTGGGTGCAAGGGCTGAGCAGGCCACCAAGATAAAGGAGATGGCCCGAACCCAGGAACTCACAGCCACAGTCACGAGGGGCCAAGGCAGATGTGGGAGCCCCACACGGAGCCAAACTGGCTTTCATGGAGCACCACACACCTGTGGCACCCATGGGCTCACACAAGTGCAGGCAACCACAGGAGCACGGAACACCCTAGAACACTCACAGCCCGTGGGGGGCACACAGGAAACCAGTGAATGAAATCTCCATCCTTCGTTCGACGAGCATGTGCTGGGGGCTGGCTACCTGCTGGGGGCACTGCGGAGGCGCACACTGCAGCTCACAGCAGTCGTGGGGCGGGCAGTATTTCCAAAGAGATGCGCGAGCCTGGGGAAGCGCGGGACCCACTCTGCCCGAGCGGCAGGAAAGGAGCTCTGAAGCAGATCCTGAAGAGTAAGTCAGAGCTCACCAGGCAGAAAGGGGGAACCCGGGAGGCACCTTCTGAGCAGTGGGAACAGCATGTGCAAAAACCCAGAGGCAGAAAGGGGCAAGGCAGCTCGGCAGGGGGCTATCGCACAGTTCAGTGTGGCTGGCAGGGGTCTATGGGAATTTTGTGGCGGCTTAAAAAATTGTCCACGAATTCTTTGACATTCCTTCCTTGAAAAGATGAAGCTTAATTCTCCCCTTCATTGTGGTGGGATTGATGAACTCACTTCTGAAGAATAGAGTATGACGGAAGTGATGGGTAATCTCCAAGATTAGGTCATAAAAGATCCTTGTAGCTTCCTCCTGACTCTCTCAGATGGCCTTCTCTGGGAGAAGCCAGCCAGAATGTCACCAGGACACAAGCAGGTCTCGGAGAGGCCCACATGGAGCGGGCCCGAGGCCTCCTGCCAGCAGCCAGTACCGGCTTGCCAGTAACGTGAGTGACGCATCATGGGAGTAGCATCTCCAGATGATACAGCCTGGGCTTGATGTTTGTATCCCTGCCCAAATTCAGAGGTTGACATCCTCACACCCAATGCAATGGCATTAGGGAGTGGGGCCCTGGGAGGGGCTTAGGCTACAAAGGTCCTCCTGAGTGGGGTCAGTGCCCTGATAAAAGAGTTCTCAGAGAGCGTCCCTGCCTTTTCCGCCTGGGAGGGCACAGTCAGGAAAATCTCGTGAGAGACCCCAAGTCAGAACCACCTGGCCACCTATAGGAACTGTGAAGTAATAAGTGTTTATTGTTTTTGTGGGCCACTGTGTTCTGAGGTACGTGGCTACACAGTGGTCAACGACTAAAACAGGGGTACTTTGCGGGAATGAGCCAAGAGAGGAGAGGCTTGGAAGCTGCGCGGAGAGCGTGGCCCTGGCATGAGGGCGTGAGGACCCTCGGGGGTTCTGAGGAGGGCAGGGCAGCGCTGAGACTTGGCAAGGATGAGCCGAAATACGTTAGGGACTGGGCTCCATCACTTCCCTCTTTGGGCCTCAGTTTCCCCATTCGTCAAATACAGAGGCTGGACCAGATGATGTCTGTTCTCCTCACCAAGGTGTGTGTACCCCATGCCGAATACCCTGAGACACAGCAAGGGAGGGGCTCGGCTGCTGGGGCATTTGAGATCCCAGGGAGAAGGTGAGGGACAGGGGGCCCATTGCTGATAGTGTGGCTTCTGAGGAGTGGGATGGAAAATGACAGACTCTCCTGCTCCTGCCCTCAGGGAATCAGAGAGCAGAGCACATGTGGTGACGGCAAGACAAGGGCAGGGAGGTCAGCGTCCTAGAGACATCTACAGAATCAGGAAGATGGAGGCTGCCCGGGGGGCGAGGACCTCCAGCGGGGCCCTCGACTTGGCCCCAGCCGGCCATCAGCCCTTCAGCCAAGCCTAGGGGGGAGATGGGCCGTAACTCGCATCCATTATTCTGTTTAATCCTCACAACAGCCCTGCAAGGAAGGTTTTTCTGCTTGTATCGATTGTTTTATTGACTTCGGCCAAGCTGGTTCCAGAAAGGCTTTGAGGTAGTTTACAGGGATTTATAAAGCAGCAGGAGAGCAGGAGTGAAAAGTGGGTCAGAGAGAAGAAGGAAATCAATGGCAGATACCAAGAATGCAGCTGCAGGCGACCCCCACACCAGCCAGGTCCTGGCGGGGCATATGGAAAGGGGGTACTGGCCAGTTAATAGCCCCCAATCTATGAATAAATGTAAAAGGACCAGATTCTCCAGAGCATAGCTATTTGGGGCACCACGATGAGACAAGAATTTCCCCAGGGGTCTTAATAAAAAAAAGACAGCGTGGTCTGATCAATAACATTAGATCCTTATAATAAATGGGTTTCAAGTGTCTGCTTCTTAGAACAGCATCACATCAAAGTGCGGTTCGGGGAAAGCAATTCTGTAAGAACTCACACCAGGAGCTCGGTGTGGGGGAGGGGCGGGAGCACTTTTGCAAGGGCAGGAGACACGGTGGAGTCTTGAGTGATCCGGGGAGCCGGTGGATTTGCCTGGAGAGGAAGGTGCTGGGGAGAGGAGTTGGCAGAGAAAAGCCTTGCAGGCCAGAGAAAGTGGCAGGCTGGACCAGAGAGGGGTGTGTCTGACGCTCTGTAGACCTTGCTCTGGGGCACCAGAGCTTACAGAGGGAAGACGCCATCCCTGGGCATGCAGGCGGAACAGCTCTGAGAGCCAATCCGAGAGCTGCGTGTCCAGGGGCGGAGCCGAGCGTACCTGGGACCTTCGGCCCAACCCCGGGTCAGGCCACAGCACTGAGCAGCTCACATGGTTTAAACGAGCAAAAGAAACAGAATTGGAGACGCTGGAAGAGGCCAGCCTCTCGACCTGAGGAAACCCGGCGAGCCTTGGAAGTCTGAGAAACATGCAGCAGGCTGGCAGCAGAAAGGGCTTGACTTTGCCGTGAGAAGGTTCTCGGTTCAATTCCCGCTTCTACCATTGACCAGCCGTGGGCCCCAGGAAGTTAGGCACCTGAGAGCTAGTTTCCCTATTTGTAAAATCGAGATAGAAATACCTCTGGGCTTTGGAAAAGATGCAGTTCATATATTTAAGCCTCTGTCCTTTTACCTCCATTTGGCAAAATTTCATAAATGCTGGCTTTTGTCCCTCCCTAAACAGTCTGCCCAGTGCTTTTCTGGGGTTCTGACTATTGTTTCCATCATTTCCTCTAGGGGGCGCCAGAAGCCTTTCCTCGACTTGGATGTCCTCTCCCCGCATCACAGCACAGAACAAAGCTATTCTCTCATTTTATTTCTTTTTCTGCTCCAATTGACTTTCTACCTGGTCAACAATTGTTCTGTGTTTACAAAACCATTTGAAATAAAGTTTCTCATCTCCGTTTTCACCCAGTTGCCATGAAAACCCAAAAGGCACCACCCACACCTTTCCCCATCACAGTTCCCCAGTCCAAGAGCCTCCTCTCGTGATGACCTTGTCACAGGTCCCGAAGTGACGAGTGTGTCGGGGCAGAAGGGCAGATTCTGAGGGAGACCACCCTGGAGGAGGGAGGGTTCCGGAGCTGGAAGGACAGCACTGGGGGGCCTGTCCTGGCCAGGGTAAGCGAAGGGCGTGGAACCATGGGGCAGACGGAGGCTCAGAAAGAGGTCCCAAGCAGGACAGCGAAAAGCAGATTCTTAGAGCAAGGACACAGCAGCCAGACATGGGACAGGGCTGGAGAGAGAAACACAGGCCTGGGGACAGATCCTAGGGTGAGGACCAGGTCCTGGATCACTGACACGTTCCCAGGGGATGCTGACACGGCTGGCCCGGGAAGCACACACAGAGTGGCGGGGGAGGGGAAAGTCCACAGCTGAGAGTCACAATAAAAGCATGGGTTCAATAAGCCCTGACTGGCCCACTTAAATTACATGGTCTTAGGTGAATCAACTTCTTTGGCCTCGGTTTTCTCATCTACAAAAGGGGTGGGAAGTAGCACCTACTTTGCAGGATCTGATGTGAAAAGCACTGTGTGTCTTGCCCCTGCCTGCTCCTCCACTTATGCTGATGTCCCTTCAGTTCCTCAGATCTTTCTGCCACAGGACCTTTGCACTTACTCTTCCCCTGCCTGGAATATTCATCCTCTCTTCACCCAGGAAATTTCCATTCGCCCTTCATACCTCGGTCCACAAACACACCCCCTGACGGCTCCCTCTGCTCCAGGCTTCCAGGACTCTATGCTCCTCCTCAGCACTAATCCAGAGTTGTAATGAAATACTGGTGTATTGAAATTCAAGAATCCCTGATTTTTGGTTAATTAACACCCATCGCCCCCTCCAGACCATAATCGCCCCAGTTCAGACAGTCTCTTGCTTCCCGTTGTCTCCCTGGACCTGGCACATTGAAGGAGTCAGTCATTTTTAGCTGAACTGGACTAAAGTGGCTCCAATCTCTCTGCCTTTTCCCGACCCAAACTGGGAGTCTGGACAGGCAGTGAGGCTGAGAGGAGAAGGCAGGGCTTGGAGACGAGGGCCCCGAGAGGGAAGGGAAGTGCTGGAGAAGCGCTTGTTGCTGCCCATGTTGTTACAATCCGCCCTGCCCACCCCTTCACATGTCCTCACGGAACATTAATAACTGAACATCCTCGGTGCTTCTGAGGTGGCACCAGCTGCATCAGCAGGGAGGCATGGGCAGCCGCTGAGGAAGGCGAGTGACTCTTCTGGGAAGAGAGGGAGCGGGAGTCCACTCTGAGGGGCCTGGAGTAAAGGGCTTGCGGGCAAAGATCCCAGCCAGAACCCTGCCACCCAAGATCAGGGGTCTTCAGAGGCAAGCTGCTGCAATAGCAGCCCCCAGGGTCTGGGAACACTCGGGAGACCCCAGCCAGGGCCCTTCCCCTGAAGAGAAGGACCACACCCCGACTTGGGCACCATCCCAGGCACCCCACTCCTGCCACCCCTCTTCCCGAACACTGCCAATCTTCCCAGCCTCTGCCAGGGCTGGAGGAGGCAGGGGCTGGGAAGCTGAGGTCGAGACCCCATGTTCTCACTGCTAATCCCCCTTCACGCTCTAACCAGATTGGGCTCTGCTGGCAGGCAAGCCTCTAAGGGGATCAGTGGGGGCTCAGCCGGGGCCGCTGGGCACCAGCCAAGGCCAGACTCAGCCCTGGGTTCCTGCCGCCTGCTCGGCTGCCCCACTGCAGACAGAGCTCCTGCTTTGTGCTCCTCACAAGCCACACAGCAGTCTTGTCTGTCCCCTCATCCCCCTGGTTACCCTGAGCCCACCCAATGTGGGGCCTGGCCAGGAGGGAACCACTGCACCCGCATCTTCCAGGCCACCTCACCTGGGACATCCTGTCATGAGACTGTTGGACTAAGGGCTTGACCTGGAGCAGACAAAGCTGCCCATGTGCCCCTCCCCAGGGTCTCAAGCACGTTTCCAGCCCCTGGAGCCTTGGTCTCTTCCTTGTAAAGTGGGAATAATCATGGGACCGTGTGGCTTAACTGGGGCTGTGTGCGGTACTCGCAGCAAGACTGACGGAGTCGGCTGCCCTATCTTGTCTTTATGAGGCTCTAGGTGGCGGAGGAAGGGGAGTGTTGGAAAAGCCAGGACTGGGGCTCAGGAGGGTGCAGCTCAAGGCCAGCTCTGACATCAGCCACTTTGTGATGTTGGACTGACCTGCAGTTAGCTCCCTGCACCTCCACCTCCCCTTCCAACAAAACTGACATCCCACTGAGGTCAGGAAGGTCAAGTTACACACGATGTGTTACGCTGGGCACCCAGCATGGGCAGCCTGGCCGTTGCCACCGCTGGTGAGCACCGCCTGGATCCCAGGGCAGGTGACTCAGCACCCAGGTCCCTGGCCCCTGGGCCAGCAGCAGTTGAGTCACCTGGGGCTTTGCTGGAAATACGAACTCCCTGGCCCTACCACTGAATCAGATTCTGCATTTCAGCATGTTCAGGTTGAGAAGTGCTGCATCGAACAGAGGGAAGTTCACACGTGTGTTCTTGCCCCCAGCTAGGGCTAAAGCAAACTGGGTTGTAATCGCTGTTGCCGGCCAGAGCTTCAAAGCAGCACTTGAAATGTGGTCCCCATTTATAGTGAGGCCCCAACTGCTACTCTTGGTCGGGGGCACATCAGGGAGAGTCTTGGACACAGACAACACCAGTGGGTGGAAAGGGGGAGGAGCAGCCTCTCACCTGTCACCGGTGGCATGCCACTGCCCACCTTCACAGGGGAACAGAGGTGGCACTCACAGGAGGGGGTGATCACCACGTTAGCACCATTGCTGCACCCCCCCCCCACCAGTTCTTGCTGGGGCTGGCGGCAGCAGGACACTACCTTCTCAGGTGCAGGTGAGAACCAGGCTGTGCTAATGAGCTCTTTTGAGGTCAGAGATCACCATTCCAGGCCTGGGGCTGTAGGATGCATGTTTAGGGGAGAGGTTGGCAGCACCCCCTAGGTGGGATGCCAGCTGCACACCCTCTGAAATGCTCCCGGGGTCTGATGGGACCCTCCCTCCCTTCTCTCTGCCTGTCCTTCAAGCCTCCCCTCCAATCCTCCCTCTCCCACCAGAACAGAAGGTAGTTCTACAATTAACCCTCCCTGCCCTGCTCTCCCCAGCCCACAGGCTGACATTCAGATGCCCCAGGTCCACCTTGTGTGGGCAGATTGCAGGTGTGTGCACCTGTGCCTAGACCTTAGGACGGTTTTTTTGGTGATGAGGACCTGAACTGGGCAGCCTCGCATTCCAGCCTCCATGCAGGGAACGGGGTGTTGTCCACTCACAAATCTCAGGCACTCCCAGCACCTACAGACTGACACCTTGTAGAGGCTGATTCTTGGTGTGAGTCTGGTGAATGAGTGTGTTTCATCATCTCCAGAAGTCAAGTTTTGGGAGGGGGGAGAGGGCAGTGCAGAGGAGACCAAGGAATAGCACCGAAGGAGCACACTGCTGGGGTGAAGCGGGGCTGGTCCCACCAGCCAAAGGCCCAGTTTCCTTTGGTCTTGGGACCCGCCCCCTGCTCTTGTCACAACACAGAAACCACCGACAGGGAGCTGCCTTTGCTTCCTCCTGGGGGCCTGGCTGTTCCCTTAAGGGGCCAGTTCCTCTCGCTGATCCCCGTGTGTCCTCCTGACCCCCTCTCCTCTGCTTCCCTGATAGCCAGAGTCAGGCCAGCTGGGGTAAACGGGCCCAGCAGTCAGAGAAGCCAGCGTCCTCACAGGGGCCCCAGTGAGGGCAAGGTGCTGGCCAGGCAGTAGACAGCCTGGGAAAAGAGCCAGGTGACCTGGGTTCAAAAGCAAGCTCAGCCCACTGGTTGCCTCTTTGAACTTTAATTTTCCCATCTGTAACATAAGCTCACAAAAGGAGTACATCAGTGAAGGTGTGTGAGACTGTCTGGTGGACTGGCACGCACCAGGTGGCCGTCAGTTGTGGTGCCGGCCAGGCTTCAGACTGCCCGTGCTCATCGCCGGGCGGCCCAGCTCTGTCCACTCTCCACTCCCACCGCCTCTCCCCCTCCTAGGCTGATTATAAGATCCACGGAATTAAAGCTCACACATGCTCTGTGAAGTCTTCAGGTTTTTAAAAATGTTGAACACCCCACATTTTCCCAGGAACTCCCGATGTCCAAACTCCTGTAGGCAGTTTGGAGGCCGACACTGTGGAAGGCGGGATTTGAACTCTGCGGGAGAAAAGGGCTGATCGGAGCACCCAGTGTGCCAGGAGCTGTGGGCTGGAGCGATGCCCTCCCTCCCCCGCCCACTCTGTGGCCCGAAGCCACGACCCCCCCCCCCCCCCGCCACTGCCAAGCCTCCCTCCAGCCCTGCAGAGTTAATGTTGCGGAAACCTCATCAGGAAGAGACGCCAAGCAGCCCCGGATCGCAGCGCCATAAAGCCACCATGGGTAACACTTCCTCACTGGGCTGTTTGGTATGCAGCTACCCAGCCGCACTATGATCAATTCCCGAGACAGAGATATCAGATGAGATGTGAGCACCGCCCTCGCGCCCCCACCCCCTCTACCCCCACAAAGCAACCACAGGACCCTGCCGAGGAAAAGCTGCCCAGAAGTGGAGTGAGTGACTGGGGACAGACAGGAAACAAAAGTGGCAGGTGCTGGTCTCAGCCACTGTGGCAAGAGCATGGTAATGACAATGGGGTGGACAAAGAAGGCAGCGGGGTGGGGCAGGATGCAGGCCCCTCTTAATCTGAGTGCCAGGCGAGGCCTTAGCTGTACTTGATCGCATGCGCTGACCCCCAGAAGCCCTGGGCGCTCTGCTGGGTCCTGAGCAGGGAGGCACCAGGGAGACAAGGCCCTCATCCCAGACTACCTGCGAGTCACTTCGGAGGTTCCCAGCCCAACACATAGCTCTGGGGCAAGGCATGGGGTGCAGCCGGAGAAATAAGATATAGAGGAAAGAACATGAGCTTTGGAACCAGACAAGCTTGGGTCTGACTCCAAGCTCCACCTGTTATTGCCTGTGTGACCTTGGGCAAGTTACTCAACCTCTCTGAGTCTGCTGGCTCATGTGTAAAGGGGGTTAATCACAGCTCCTTCTTGCTGAGTTATGGTGAGGATTACATACCACATGTACCATCCATACAAAGCACAAAAATGGGAGAAAGGCATCTGTGCTAGTAGAAGTCAGGGTCACGGTTGCCCTCACTTCTGGGTGCTTGTAATGCTTTTACTTCCTGATCTGGGGCTGGTTACACAGGTGTATTCACTTTGTGAAAATTTAGCAAGTTCTACATATGAAAATACATAGCACATACACAGAAAAGTGCAACTTTTCTGTATATTGTATATATGTTATACCACAATGAAAAGGTTTTACAATAACAAGCGAAGCACTGGTTTCAGTGTGGTAGGCATGCAACAAATGCTGGTGCCCTTCCTCCCCGGTCCCCCGCCCCAGGAGGAGACAAATGAGGGGAAACCTTCCAGGTCACAAATGCCAGGAGAACGGGGTTCTCGATCCTAAGCAGTGAGGAAATAGCCAGGCCGAGGGAAGACTGCACGGAGGACAGTATGGCAAAAGCAACACCCACCCCAAAGCGGTGAGGACAAGGGCAGGGGACCAGCCAACACACACGGAGGCCAGAAGCTGATACTGTAAGCCCTGAGCATTCTGGCCGTGTGGGCGAAGGCACTGCCCCCACCCCCAGGCAGGACGGCATGGGTCCCCAACACGGTGTGCTTGGGTTCCACGTCTCCCTGAAGCGCGGGGCGCTGCCCTGCCCCAGGACGAGGCCGGGTCCAGTGCATGGGCTGAGATGCTGGGACTGAAGGGGTGAGGACGCAGGAGTGAGGAAATGGGCTTCAGGGCAGGTCTGAGTTCCTTCTCCGCCTTGTTTTGGGCAGGAATTAGGCAGTTTTAAGGATACGTCATAAAAGAAAATAAGATAACAGGAACCCAAGGAAGAGTCAAAAATAAATAAAGACAAAAGTGGGGAGAAACCTCAAACAAGAGGGAGGCCCACCCTGTGAAAGCCTTTGCATCTGCCACAAAGGGTCCCCAGGCCTCCTCCAGCCATTGGAGACGGACGAGTTACAATCTAGCAAGTCGGGGGAGGACTGGCTTGGGGGGGGGGCGCGTGCCCAGCCCTGCGTCCAAAACCAAGCACCGGCTGCTCCCACGGGTCCCAGAAGAGGAGGCCGTGGGAGGGGGAGGCCAGAAGCTGGGCAGCTTCCACTAAGACGGCCCAAGGCCCTTTGCAAGTCACTTCCCCAGAAGCCAAGTCACAGACCGGTCAGTTCTCCCAAAGGCTCATTTGCTAAATTTCTTTATTTTCTTCACCAGTTTGATTGTAGCCAATGGTTTCCCATTTGCCTCCACCTGGCCTGTGAGGATTGGTGGGTTCCTCCCAGCCCCAGCTCCCTGCAGTCACAGGACGAGCCTGGGATGATCCCACAGGAGCTTCAGTGCCAGGGGTGGGGGCGGGAACCAATGGGACAGGCCTTAAAATGCTGTAATAAAGACAGAATGCAAAGCAGTCGACTCACACCAAATGGTTAAAGGAAGTATGTCAATTTGATGAATTGGTCATTTGACAAATTGGCCATTCAGTGAATTGACTTTTGGCAAAATGGCTTTTAGCAAAGTGACATTTGGTAAATTGGTCCATTTCTGACACGGCGATGTGTTTCACAAGCAATCACTCACACCAGCACAGCCGGCAGCAGAGCACAGGAGAAGCCCGTCAGCACACCACGCCACCCCACGCCATCCCACACCACCCCATGCCACCACATGCCCTACTCTTCACTGGGCTGCCTCCCAACAGGGTGGGGTTGGGACTATTCTGAGCGGTGCACTCGTGACACAGCATGCAGGCAGTCCTTCATCCACACCCTTTTCCTCAGTTAAACCCATCTAGACTCTCAGGGAAGACTCTGGCTTCTCCCTGACAAGGACCAGGAGAGAAATGGACAGCATTCAATGTGGTTTGGGAAGAGAGAGAACCAAGGAGGAGGCGGCAGGGCTGGGCAAGTAGAATCCAGGCTGTGCTTGGGGGCGGGGCTCCACCTAAGGCAAGTGACCAGGGGACCAGGCTAGGCTTCTGCTGGGAAAAGTCGGGGGCTCTGGCCAATGCACAGGGCAGCTAATGCCAGGACAGACATCGGAGAGAAGTCCACAGCAGGAGTGGTCCTCCAAGGAGGCCAACAGAGGATCACGGCGTCTCTGGGGTGCCCCCAGTTCTCTCTTTCTCAAGCTCCAAGAGGGAAATGGGCCTATTTCTTTTTCCAGAGACCATGCCCACTGTCTCCCCAGCTCCTGCAGAGCAGGCCAGGCCCTGCCTGAGTTTGGTCTCCAGAGTTTCTCAGAAGAAAAGTGGAGTTTAAGGGATTAGAACAGCAAAAAGTCAGCTCCTCCCCATCAACAGCCCCTCCTGTCCCTCCATGTATGCACCCAGAGATACTCAAAGGGCCTAAGACCCCTAACTCCCCCACAGGCAAGCAGAAAGACAGAATTCAGCCGTGTTACCAGGCAAGGAAGGGCTCTAGTTGGCTGAGTGTGATGATCTGCAGTGAGGCCGCTGTGAAGCTTTTGTCTGGGGAGCTGTCCGTGGTGCTGAACCCCTCGGGGGCTCTCCCGTGGTCAGGGCTGAAGGCATACCTTGGATCCGAGCCACCTCCAGCATTACCCATCTGGCCCGCGCACCAGAGCTTGTCTATTCAGCTTTTCTTCCCCTCAAGAGCTCACAGGCAATCCGCCTCACAGCACACACACAAAGGGTTGGGGAGGCAGCATGAGCAGTCTCCAGGTGTCCGCCTCCACCTCAGACCCTCTGGGAGAGGCCTGGGCTGAGCACAATCCATGGCACTAGGCTACTTCTAGAGAGGGGTAAAACTTGATCCTGCTTCTCCAAAGGCCAGACTTCCCACTGCTGGGCACAGGCCCAGGCATGGAGAGGCGCCGAAAAGCCACCAGGCCTTGCCCCAGATGACTTTCCCCAGACCCTCGCTCAAAAGCCACTCCCTCCGATCCTTAGGGCCTCGCTGATCATTACTGACTCATACGTACAACACACAACCCTTATTGTCAGCGACGCCGATGACAATGGTGACAGCTGTATAGAGATTTATTAGGTGCCTGGCTCTGTGCTGGGTGTTTTATATGTTTTACATACATTAACTCACTGACCCTTAAAACAACCTCCTGAGATAAATATTCCCATCACTCCGGTGTCGGTGCTGAGTGTGGGGGGCGGTGGGCACATGTGGGGGGTAGAGAGTATACAGGACTCTCTGAGCTTTGCACCCAATTTTGCTGTGAACTTAACATTGCTGTAAAAATAAAGTCAGTTTTTAAAACATGCCCTCACCATACCTATTTTCCAGGTAATGTAACTGAGGTACGGTAACTTCCCCAGGCTGTCTGACTGCAGAGCCCACCGCTAACCCACCACACTGCACGGGCTCAGCACGGCACAGTGATGGGCGGGTGGGGGCGTCGGGGAGCACACACGTCACCAGTGACATTTGACAGGTGCACTTGGAGGGAGGCGGCGAAGGCCTGGAAAGCAGAGTATGGTAATGAACATTCATAATGTTGACATTGAGTCATCCAGAGGAAGAGTACGTTCAGAGCCCTTTGTTTTAGAACTGAGATTATTGTGTAATACATTTTAGACACAGCCTCATTGAAAATGGCAGGAGGTTGGCGTGTTTTCCCTGAGCAGCCCCGCCTCAGGGAGAGAGGGACGCAGCCCCAGCCTGCGAGGAGCACGGCCTGGGGACTTCTCCTCACGCCTGGGTTCCTACCAGCATCTCAGACGCAGTTGCTCTGCCCGAGCCCCCACAGGTTTGAGAGACAAAAAGTAAGTTTTGGAATCCTGTGGCGAAGAGCTTCATGCATGAGTCAGCACAAACAGGCAGCGTCCCAGGACTCTGGGAACGGAGGGGTTCTGGGGGGGAGGCCTAAGGGGAGGGTCCCAGGCCATCGACCACTGGCTTCTCACAGAGACTCGGGCACACCCCCTGGGCCACCGCCCACGAGCCCCCAACACAATGAGCAGCCACCAAGACTCTGGCCCTCAGCCTTCACTTTGGTGTGGAAATGAGTCTCACTCCACAAAACCCGGAGCACAGAGGCCACCCAGACCTCCTGCTGCTGTGGCAGCTGTGACCAGCTTCTGAGAGAGAGACAGGCAGAGGGTGGGGGCTCTGACCACCAGTGTGAACACTGGAAACTGAAGTTCGGGCGCAGAGACTTCCATCTGAGCATCAGAGCTGGCCCAGTTCCTGATTCTCTAGGAGGGATGGAAACACCCCTCAGATTCTAGGAGGCCAGCTCCAGCAGGCCTGCCCTTCCCTTCCCCAACAAGTGGCTGGTGCTGCTGGCCCCTGCTGCCCCCTCACCCCTTCCAAACCCCAGACCAGAGGTCCCCCCAGGCTGCAGAGTCTAGAGGACAATACTCTTGCTGCAACACCTGGGCATCTTCATTCACCCCTAGCATTGTCTGCAGGCTGAACGAGTTAGTCAGGACTGGGGGCTCCACCTCTCTGAGCATCATTGTCCTTGTCTGTACACGGGTACCATGAAGTCATGGTCTCAGAAAGGTGCCACAAGGACTAGATAGGTGGCTTGGCAGCTGAAGGCCCAGCAAATGGGAGCTGTCCCTGCTGCTGTCTTTCTTACTCCTCCCAGGTCGGAGGAGTTGCTGCTGCGACCAGCGAGACACAGCCCGTTGAAAGCACTGCTGGAGGTCTTCTTCAAAGCCTGGTATGTGTGCTCAGCCACCTCACAGCTGCGGCCAGGCCTCTTCCTCCTCAGCACTTCCCACAGTCTCAGTCGAGCCATCATCCATGGAGTCATTTCCTTACTGTTTATCATCTCAGTGAAATTGTGCATTCCATGACAAGGGCCACGTCTGTTTACGGCACTCCAGCAAAGAGGTGAGACTCATTAAATATTTGATTATTTTGGCCGCTCAAAAGGTCAAGTTAGAATTTGGAGGGGGGAGGGGTCTGGGACATTTTGACATGAAAAAATAGGTCTGCTTTGGAATTGATAGGATAGAGGTCTGAGACACCCCCTGCCTGCCTGTGACCCCCTAACTCACAGCTGTTCCTCCAATGGACCTGTCCTCCAGCAAAGGGCAAAGGCTCTGAACTGGCCCAGAGGGCCTGGGTGATGTTGCCAAGTGGAAAGGCACAGCCCCCCTAGGCCGAAGGTCCTCTCCATGCGCCCCTCTTGCCATGCCCCTGGTCCCCCTCGCTGTTACATCCTTCCCACCGCCCACCTGCTTCTTCGTGGATCGCCGCCCCTTCCACTGTCTCCATCACTGCACTCGTCACGCTGTCTGTCTGGGGGTCCCCACCTCCTGACAGCACAATGACAGCACAGCTGTTGAAAAGGACACAGCTGCCCTCTGCCTGCCTCCTGCAGAAAGACACACCAACGTGAGGAAACAGGCAGCCTATCACCTGGGCCATGACTGTACGGAGGCTCAGCCACACCACAACAGAACGAAACGGCAGACACCCAAACGCACCCCTAAAAGCACCCCTCTCCTGGCCCCCACCCCACCCCCACCCCCGCTTGAGCTTGCTGGTCACGGCTTTCAGTTCCTGTGCCGAGCGTCCTGTGCCATGACACCCGGGTCAGATTCCAGTGTGGGGAGCCCGAGCCTCGGATGCAGCCTTGTGCTCTGGCTCAGGCTGCCCAGAGCTCTGGCCGGGGAGGCTGCATGCCGGTCAGCCGGGCCGGCATCTCCCGTTGCTCATCCCTTGCTGTTCGAGAACAAAGCCGGGCTGGAGAATGAGCAGTGGGACCCACAGCCTTGCTGCTGGAAGTGTGACCAGAAGACGTGCAGCAACGGCACCGACAGAAATGCAGAATCTCAGGCCCCGCCCCAACCTGCGGGATCAGAGTCTGCATTTAATGAGGTGATTCGTATCCACACTCAGGTTGTGAAGCCCTGGACAGAGCAGTAGTTCTCAAACTGGGGCACACACTGGAACCAACTAGGGAGCTTTAAAAAATACCAATGCTTGGGCCCCGCCTCCGAGATTCTGATTCATTGGTTAGGGCCGGAGCTGCCAGGCATTGGGATTTTTCCAAGTTCCCCAAGGAATTCCAGTGTGCAGCCAGGATGGAGAATCCTTGTTGTACACATGGCGCCGTCAACCCTGTCATCTCTGCCCCTCGGACCCCTCTCGTGTCCTACCTGCCCAGTACCCGCCCCCTCCAGGGCAGCTTCCTCCTCCAGCCCTTCCTCTCTCAGTGTTTCTCTCTGATAACTGGTGCTGATCAGGTGTTAAGGAAAGTGGATCCAGAAGAATAGTTCATACTAGATGGTGAATGACAGACAGCCCTGATTTCCATTTTAACAGGAGGAGGATTCCTGACGCAGCCTCCATCACTGGTGACACCCGATCAGTCTGAGGAATGGAAACAAAACACTTGGGCAGAGAGGGCCTTTCTGGTGGCCCCCAAATGAGCCTTTTCTATACAGACAAATGTACTACACAGGGAAAGAGCTATTTATAGCATGGGTGAAAATCTGCTACTAAATGCAGGTGGTTAGGCAAAGACGCCAGTACTGCTGTTGGGCTGTCGCAGGCCAGGCTTGGGAGGAATGAGGAAGAAGGACCGGGGAGAGCAAGAGGCCGCCTGAGGGGCCGGGAGCAGGGGCAGGAGGCCCAGCTGCAGTAGAAGGACCAGAAGGTGACAATCTCCATCACAGGAACAAAGTGCCATATCTGCCACACCTTGGTGGTGACTCTGGTGTCAATGTCCCTGCACAAATACACACACCTCAGCCTCACGGGTTGCTGTGGGGAGGGTGTGGAGACCAAGGGTGGGTAAAAGTAGGACCCAGCTTATCTGTCAGAGGAGCAGAGGCACCCAGAATGGAAGCCAGAATCCAAACCACATGCTCTGAGCCCGCCAGGGCGCCCTTGGACAGCACCCTGGAGGAAGACACCGCAGGAAAGCAATGAGCTGCAGCCCTGTGGGAGCAGCAGCTGACTCCTCGGCTCAGGGTACATGGCAAAACCCCCTGGTGGGAAGGCAGGGAACCAGAGACAGAAATGGAGACGAGAGACCAAGGAAGAGAAGCAGGCAAAAGAGAATGAAGGAGGGACTGTGGGGGACTGGAAGAGATTAACCAAAGAAGATGTATGCTATACATATAGCACATGCATATAACATAATAAACACATAACATATACATATACACATAAGTGTAGGCCACGGACACACACAGCAATGCAGCAAAGACCAGGTGGGGAGGGGGTGGGGGCTGGGTGAGGGGGGCAAAGGAGGGGAAATGGGGGACATCTGGAATAGTGTCAACAGTAAAAAAGAAAGAGAACGAAAAGAAGCTAAATGAGAGAGGAAAGACAAAGAGAGGCAGACAAAGAGAGACTGAGAGAAAGAGAGGCTGAGCCCCCCATGCCCTGGAGGGGGCTCCGAGGCAGGAGAGCAGGAACCCTTGGCTGCCCGCAGCGGCGAGTCCGAGTCTCGCTGACGGCCAGTGCAGGTGCAAATGAAAAGAATGCAGTGTGGGAGCCCACGGGGCCCTCTGCTCTGGGTGCTGTGCTCCGCCATCCCCCCCCACCCCCGCCCCCGCTGCTGGGCCGGCCTGGTAGCCAGGGCATAATTGGCCACTGGCTGGAGGTGTCGGGTTCTGATGATGAGTGTGAAGTCTTCAGGTGATCTGCCCGCAGGGACATGTTCCGTGTGACTAATCACCAGGCAGAGGTGGGAATGGAGTTCTGGCTGCTACAGCCTCTTCTGGGATGGATCAAACCTCTGCGTGTGCTTGGGTGTGCTGGAGGGACACGGCGTCCTGTCCTCACTCGTGGCTGGGGGGGCAAGGCTTTCCCCAGGAGGGGAAACTGTACGCTAGCTGTAGGCTAGGGGCCGAGGCCGGCAGGGACAGGCTGTCGTCACGAGGGCGGGAGACCGCTGGGAACAGTGGTGTGCTGGGCGCACGGCCTATGCTCTCTCTCACACACCACAGATCCAACAAATACTTCAAACGTGACTTAAGAGCAGAGACTCTGAAGCCAGATTGTCTGGGTTTGACTCCTGGATCTGCCCCTTACGAGCTGGGTGCTCTGGAGCTGCCACACTTTTATGCAAGAGAGAAACTGCTGTATCTAGTTGAAGGCATCTTTTCCTCCTCAGTTTTCCGTAATACAGAGCCGGCTGCAACCCGCCCGACTCAGAAGGCAGCAGGGTGGGGCGGGGTGGTGTCCAGCGCTGCCCCTGCAGAAAGGCCATCTTGCCAAGGCGACGGAGGACGGCAGCTCCGACAGTGGGACTGACCACAGCAGATAAGCAACGTCCCGAGACGGGGGGACCGTGCCTCCTTCACACGCCAGCCTCCCTCTGAGGCAAGGGGACAGAGGACGGCGGGGGGGACATGGTCAAAAAGTGATGTTCAAATGAGAGTGAGCGCCAGAGAAGCAGGTGACTGCAACGATGAGGGTTTTCAGATGGTGACAAAAGGCACCTGAGAGGAGACTGTCCCAGTGCTGAGACCGTCACTCCCAGTACAGAAAGGCAGCTGAGTCTCAGCGCCCAGGACGGTGCTCTTCATTCCGTCCGAGAAAATGGCCAGGAGGGAGGCCCCCAGTGCATGTGGCTTGGAGGGACAGCTGCGGCAGCCAGTTCCAGGGCTAGAGCCCCCGGGACCACTGCTGGGCCCTGGGGGGCCCCGGGGCACTTGGTAAAACCTGCCCCTTCTTCAAGACACTTTCACTTACTTGGAAATTGTAGAAGGAAACATATCAGTTCATATCTATATGTGAATGGTATCCCTTCACAGCGACACCTGTGGCAGTGCGCAGCCTGCACACTGCCTGCAGTGGCACTGCTGCGTGTCTCTCCGGCCCCACCACAGTGGCAGTGATGGCTCGGCTCCAGCACGGGCGAGGCCGAGCTCCTGAGGATGCCCCGGCCTCACTGAGTGATGACTGCATGAGGCCATGTGGACCCTCCCTAAGAAGGCAGGAGACATGTGTGACAACATGGATGGATCTGGAGAATATCACGCTAAGTGATATGTTGGACAGAAAAAGTCCGGAACCATATGATTTCACTTATATGTAGAATATAACTGAAAGCAACAAATGAACAAACAAACAAAGAAAAACTCATAGGCACAGCAGGAGGGTGGTTACCAGAGGGGAGGGGGTTGGGGTGGGCAGTAGGGGGGTCAAATACACGGTGATGGGAGACCTGACTTTGGTGGTGGGCACCCAGTGCAGTATACAGGTGATGTGTCACAGAACTGCACACCTGAAACCTATAGGATTGTAAAGATTTTACTTATTTATTCTTAGAAAGAGAGGAAGGGAGGGAGAAGAAGAGGGAGAGACACATCCATGAGAGAGAGAAGCATCGAACAGCTGCTTCTTGCACACGCCCTGACCAGGGACCAAACCTGCAACCCAGGCAGGCACCCTGGCCAGAATTGAACCAGTGACCTTTCCCTCTGCAGGACGATGCCCAACCAACTGAGACACACGAGTCAGAGCGAAACCTATATAATTTTATGAACTAATGTCTCTACAATAAATTTAATAAAATGTATAATAATAAATAAATGGATCTATAGCTACAAAAAATAAGGCAGGAGAGACTTCACCCCCCAAAAAGATGCAGTGTCAAGTTCGAGCAGTGTCATGAATGCACGTCGTTCATAAGGAAAGTGCGGAGGTGTAAGGCAGGGGACAGCTCCACTGAGACCAGACGTCACTGTGTCTCTGGTCCACAGGGTGACGAGCACCAAGCACAGTCCTAGGGAGAAAACAGGGTCTGATAAAAGTTTGTGGACTATATCAAGGTACAACAAAATGAATGGGAGCGTGAATGTCTTTGACTTTTATTATAATAAATTATAACTACTTTATGTCATTTTATTGGCTTACTTTTTTTCTATTGGAGGAATGGAAGGACTTCTACAACTTACGGAATTATTTTAAACTTAAAATAAATGCAAATGAGTGTATCTCAATAAACACATTACTCCGACCTTAGTTACTGGCTGTGTCCCTCCCCCACAACAAACACTAAAAAACTGCATCTCCGCTTTCCAGCCAGGGGTTCAGACATTGACCTCCCCACATCTTAATGCTGTTCTTGCAAACCAACCACTATTTCCCATGGACAGTCCCTCCGTCCGGCTCCCCAGGGCCCCATCCCCCTGCAGCCCCTGGCAGCATCTCCCGTCCTCACACTCCGACTCTGGGACAAGAGAGGAGAAATGAGCATGTACCCAATGAAGTGAGAGGCGTGCATGAACCAAGTACCGGAGAGATTCTTAATGAGAAGAACTGGAGCTCAGCTATCAGTGCCAGTTCCTGAAACTGGTCCCCGGGGCCCAGCCAAGCCCCCGCACTGCGTCGGGAAGAGAAGTAACAGCCGTTCTTACTGAACTCACACCTGTGCTGGGCACTGCGTGGATGTGAAGCTGAAAAGGAAGAATGCTCTGGGCCCTGGTTCAGAGGCCTGTGTTTCCTGCACTAGCTGTGTGACCTTGGGTGAGTCCCCCTGCCACTCTGGGCCTCATTGTCCCCACCTGCAAAATAGGGGCCATGCTCTCAACTCTAAAGCAGTGCTTCTCGATCAGCGATGCTCAGGCAAGTCCTCCGGGGTCTTGTTCACATGCAGATTCTCATGCAGGGTGTGGGGCGGGCCTGAGAGTCTGCATTCTGACAAGCCTGGTGTGTTGCCTCATTCCCAGCCGCCGAGCAGAGAAGGCATCCCTCATCCTGAGAGGGGCTGGCAGCTGGCCCCTCTCCTGGCGCCTGTTAGAATTTCAGTCCAGCAGACAAAACAGCCAGCTGCCGACAGAGCCCAGGGACCCAGCCAGCTGCCTTCTGCTTTTCCCTTTCCAAACAACATTTGAGATGTCACTTTTAAAAATCACAGGACAGCTGAGAAAACAAGCATTTCCTCCCTGCCCATATCTGCTTCCCACCCCCACTCTCCGCTTGCCAGAAACTAGCCTTGATATCTTCCTATCATCTTCCCCCGGCCCACACACCGCCACCCCTCCTCTGACAAGGTCCCCCAACTCCGCCTGCCCTCCCTGCCACTCTCTGAGCTCCCCTCTGGCAGAGCTGGCTTGCCAGGCTTATTTTAACAGCTCTGATTGAAGCTGGGATCCCGCTGACATTTACACTCCCTCATCATTATCGGCTCGAAGCTTCCAGCAGCCAAGCTCAAAAGGCTTCGTGGAGCAGGAGGGACCAGGAGCGAAATGTCAGCGGCTCCGCACTCCTGCCTCTTGCAGAGTTGCCCCGCTACCTGCCCGCAGCACAGCTCGACAAGATGATGGGGGAGGCAGAGACACCCCCTGCCCGCCCCACCATCAGCCGCCAGTGGTTTCTTGTTCCAGTGACCACATTTTCTCTCCCAAGAGTCAGGACACGTGGTGTGATTTAGAAATACACGAGTGTGAAAAGACTCATAGAGGCAGAAAAATTAAATCCCATTTAGCTGTGTATTTAATGAACGCCCCCAACAAGCCAAGCCCCTCCTGGGCAGCTTTTTCCTCACGTAGACAAATGTAAGTCACCCACCCATCACTCCGAGAGCCTGAGAGCTGTCTGCTCCTCTGTCGAGTTCTGGAACATCCAAAGCCCAGTTTTCTCATCTCTAAAAGAGGGACAGTCCTTCCCAGCCTCCAGGGGTACCTGGAAGGATGAAACGAGGAGAGGCGGCACCTGGCGCCTGCGGCGGGGCCACGCCCCTGCGCCACGCCCCCACAGGCGGGCCTTTCTCCCTGGAACCCGCTCACCCCACACCTCAGACCTCAGGGGCTACAACCACATCTCATCGTTCCAGCCACTGAACTCCTGAGCCTCAGAAAGAAGAGACGTGGGAGCAAAGACCGCCCCCACACTTCCTTGTCCCCGAAGAAATTCATGGTCGTGTTTTATGTCTGCTCGGCAGGGTCAGAGTTCACGGGGCGGTGTCTGACTCACTTTGAAACTCTAGTCGTAGAAGGTCTGGAAGACCACTAAATAACTGACTCTCGGGTCACAGAGGCAATAACTTCTAGAGAGAAAGCATTTCTGAGTCCAGGCACTCAGATGTCAGTTCATTAAGGCGGTGGGGGTGGAGTTTAGGGGTGAGACACAGGATTACGGCGATGCTTCTGCCGGCCGCAGAGACTCACTGCGGAAAGCACAGAAAGAACACCCGAAATTTAGATTTCTTATTTGTTTGTATATCAAAGATATCTTGCCTCACCTATATAGATACCAATACAAAAAGTAAACAATCCAGAATTTTTTATCCTGGAGATCTTCGACACAGCAAAAAGGCCCATCCACTTCTAGGGGACCCCTCTGGGACGTCTTCCCTGCTGTACCCCACTCTGCTCGTTCACGACTGCCTTGCAGTCTGCCCGCGCCTGGCTATAAGGTCTGGTCCACGACCCACTCACTGCACCTCACGCAAAACGTTAAGTCCGGAAGACCTTCCCCAGACATACAACATCCATGGGCAGCCCTTGACCTTGGCCTTCTCTGTCGCTCCCTGTGTGTGGCTTGTTCAGACCACTGCCTCCACTTCTCCACACACAGCTGTGATCACTGGCTTAGTGATTTCGTTAATATCAGCATTTTGATGCCACCATCCAAGTGAATCAGGAAGCCCAGTCTCAGTTTGCAAACACCTGGTACGCAGCCAGCCATCAGGTGTCTGGCAAACCAATAGCCTTGAACTACCACAGTGGGAACGACTGCTGCCCGAGTGCCCTCCCCGTAGAAAACCACGGCCGCATAGTGTCGGGGTGCAGCCAGAACGCAGGCACAGACCTGCCCTCGCAGAGCTCACCACCGGGCACCGAGAAACAGTCATAGTGCGTGTCCCAATGGCTGCCCACCACACTTCATCTCCATGAAAACCCATGGTTCAGTGCCATCACTGTCCGCACTCCAGAGCTGGGGAAGAGGCTTCAGTGGTGGTGACTTGGGCAAAAGCCACACAGCGAGGAGGCAGAGGCTGGGTTTTCAAATCTGACATCCCAACTCTAGAACCGAAGTTGTAACAATGATGCCAGGTCTACCACCTGGAACACAAGAGAGACAGGATCCCGAGGGGGGGAGAGAGAGAGAGAGAGAGAGAGAGAGAGGACCCCGAGAGAGAGACGGGATCCACAGACATGGCTACATCGACAAACTGACGATAGAGGGCAAGCCAGAGGGAAGGAACCCCGGGGCGGAGGTGGCCTGAGAGAGCATCGGGATGTGAGGCAAGGGCTCGCGGGGCAGAGCCAGGATCGGAAAGGCAGGGGCAGAGCCAGGCCCACAGCGCTGAGCATGTGGGCTCGGGGGGATAGAGCGCAAAAGCCTGGCTGCCCCTCAGTGGCGTGTGGGCACAAGCAAGCCTGGACGGGCCTGGTGCCAAGGGGCTCTGGGCAGCCAGCGAGAAGGAGGAGGACTGGAGCCAACAGCAGTGAGGACCCCTGAAGATTTCTGAAAACAGGAGCCACCAGATCAAGTGATGCCTTAGGAAGCCGATGCCTGGTCCCCCAAAGGGTGGAGAGAAAGGGGAAAGGCAGAGGAGGGGAGGCGGGACGCTAGGGATGCCACAGTAGTCCCTAAAGTGCCAGTGGCGGGGCACCCAGCTCCGAGGACCTGAAACCTCCCAGACGCGGGAAAGGTCTGGGGAGGCTTGGCGGACCGCAGTGTCAGCTCTGGGGCTCGCCCTGCTGAGTGGCCCTGCAAGGACGCCTGGCCCTTTATCCCCAGTTTCCTGGGCAGTGAAACAGGAATATTCCAGATCCCCATGTCGGGCTGCTGAAGGTCTGAATAAACTCAGGTGTGTGAAGGACTTAGCCCAGAGCCCACTCACTGAACCCCTGTGCCATTGTCAGCTGTTATGACTAACGCAGGGAGAAACGCAGAGTCCGGTGGGAGAAGGGCACTGTGACCGTACCTCCAGCGAGCAGCGGGCAGCGTGAGACAGGGCCATGGTGAGGAGTCCCCAGGAGGGAGCCGCCAGGGGGAAGGGAAGGCTATGGTCACAGGGGGGCGCGAGGGGGCTTGCAGAGGGATCACAGCAAACGGGCCGCCCTGGCAGCAGGTTCCCCATCAGCTCTGGGGGCTGCTGCCACCTGGGAGCTCCCGAAAGCAGAAGTTGCACAAAGGGATTGAGACTCTCCAGGGGCAGAGGCCAGAAGTTACCAACTCTGTTGTGCACAATATAGTCAGGTGTCCGTCTGCCCGTCTCCCCTGCCGCTGGCTCCCCGTCTCCACCTCTGCCCGTGCCCTGGCCCTGGCGCTGGCCCCTGTCCGCACACGTACCTACAGGTGTGTTAGCCATGCAGGGAGGTGGTGTTTCCAGGCTTTTCCTTTTCAGGCCAACTCAGCCTGATAGCTCTGGGAAGGCTACCCTGACCCAGGAGCGGGGAAGGGCAGTCCCAGAAGGAGAGGGAACCTGTGGCCACTTCCTGCCTGGGGGTGGGGGGAGGCCACAGACGTGGGCGGTCCCCTGCAGCAGCGGCTGCGGCGGCTGTGAAGTGGAATTTTTCCATGGAAATCCAGGGAGAAGCGGCCAGGGCGCCCCCGCCCAGGCTGTGACAGGGCTGACAGCTAATTAGAGATCTCCACCAGAGCCTCACGTCGAAAAGCCATTTAATAATTAAATGTCTTATCCGTATTTAAATTCCTCTGACAATATATACTTAGAATGTGGCCAGAGAATCAATTTTCTCACTTCCATCACCCTTCAAGACACAATATTTGAATCCAGGCATCTCGCCCATAGACAAGAAGCGACATCATGCCACACGATTTGTTCTGGGAGCATCACAGCCTCGGCGGGACTCTCCCTCCCGGCGCTCAGGCTGACCTGCACAGAGACTCCAGCTCAGAAACAGCTTGGCATGAACATGCCCCTTCACGAGCCACTGAGCTGGGGCCAGGCAGGCCAGCAGTGGGTGAGGGGACCCTCGGCCCAGCGGGGTAGAGGGAGGGGCTGTGGGAGCGGCTCACCTGGGTGCAGCCAAAAGGGGGGCATTGTCTGTAGAGCAAAAAAAAATAATATTAAAATTATAATAAAATAAAGAAGAAAGCATTTATTAAAATAAAAATAAAAGTCATAATAAGCCGGTCTGTCTTTCATTCCCACAGACTGTTGTAAAGGAAGCCAGCGATCGAACACCGCTCCGGCTGAGGTGGAGCCTGGTGCCTGTCTCCCACACTGCTGCCTGGGCGGCTCGGGGCTCCCTGGCCATCCCCCAGGAAAGACAAGGCCACAGCAGAGAGACCGCCTCAGGGGGGAGAAAGGAAAGGTGAGCTGCATGTTCAAAGGGACGGACAGCCCAGGCCGGGTTTGGCCCCCAGGTACGCGCTGTCCACCCCGCAGGAGCGGGGAACCACAGGGCGGGGACCTCTGCGTGGCCCAAGGCGGCCACACCCCATCCCGCTGCAGCGGGGCCGTAATGTCACTGGTGTGCCCCAGGGAAGCCATGGGGGTCGTGCAGAGCTATGGGGGGGACCCCAAAGGAACACACAGAAGCCTCCGAAAAGAGACCAGATTCAGGCGGGAGAGTCGTGGACGGTCCAGTTTGGGACACAGACGGGGCATCTGGAGGAAACAACAGAGGGGGCTTGGGGGCCCTGCCGCTGTTGGGCTGGGGCCTGACAAGCCAGCACTGCCTCTGCCTCGTGACTCGGGACAGCCTCCAAGAACGCAAGGCCACACTCTGTTTTCCCTTCTGGAAGATTCTCTCCCCATCCAAAGGAGCCAATGAAACTCCAGACAGGGACTATACCTTCGAAGGAACAGACCTGGAAGGGAATTTAAACATGGCCTAGTTCATCTCTCTCTCCCAACAGAGGGGAAAAGCCCAGAGAAGGCAGGCGACCTCAGAGCCGTTTGGCTGGCTCCAGCCCCCGCCCACCGGGCTGGGGGGCAGCATTCCAGCATCACAGCGGCCTGGGCAGGGGTGGTGGGGGTTGGACACCGCTCCCACTCAGAGCCTCGCAGCAGGGGGCACGCCCCACAGGTTTTCTGGCCTCAGACAGTGGCCTGCTCTGGCAACTGTGCTACCACAAACGGCCGAAGAAGCACCCCAGCACCAGGCAGCAGGAGCGCTGCTCTGGGGGTGCATGTGACTGTGCATTCATGGGGTGCTTCAGTCACCACCCCTTGAGTCACAGCCAGTAAGACCCAGTGACTCTCCAGGACTCGGTCTGGGCCGTTGGGCCTGGCCTGCACTGTTGTTAAATTCAGGAGCATCAAGGGGCCTGGAAAACACTGCCTGTGCCTGATAGGCTGTGGCCCTGCTCTCAAAGAGCTCTCTCGTTCTGTTGGGTTCAGCTGTTGCCCCTCCAGGTGCGGGCTGAGCAGGGCTCCCGTTGCCTGGGAGCGTGTTGGAAGAGCTGAAAAATCAAGTCCCTGCTGGACTTCCTGAACTAGGATCTGCGGTGACACCAGACCCCCCGGTGACTCGGATGTATACTCAAGCTTGGGAAGCACTGGTCTGGGGCCCTGTGGGGACACCTGATGGTGATGACCTTGGACATAGGCCAACGTTCCACATGCCATCAGAGACGATCTCAGACTGTCCATCACAGAGTGACTGCGACACGATGTCACATCACTCTGATGTCTCCCCGGGAAGGACAGGAGTGCTGGCTGGTCCGGCTGCAGCTCAGGTCTGGGGTGGGGGGCCCTGGGTTTCAGGGGATGCGAGCTCAGTGGGCTCCGGTGTGAGATGTCATGATGCAGCCAGCCACCACTTAGAAAACCTGCTCTGTGCAGAGTCCGGGGAGTCCAGACTCTGGGGCCCCACAGACCTGGGTCTGCATGCTTCCCCTTTGTTCACCAGTTTGGGCCTGCTGCAAGTCTCTGGGGCTCGTTTCCATGTCTCCACTGAAACATCAGGATGAGAGGAGACCCTGGGTGTGAACAGCTGGTGCTGGCTGGGTCCCTGGTAGGTGCTCCTGAGTAGTAACAGCTCTGATTGTAACCTGGGGGGATTAGGAAGACTGGCCGCTGCTCCAAGATCCTAAGGGGCCCATGTAGGATGATGGGTAACCAGTGGTTGCAAGTCCCAGGTCAACAGGCTTAGCGCATGAAGAACCCCGGGCAGTGAGCTCTCTGACAGCACTTGCTCAGCAAAGGTGAGCGCAAGCACAGTGCCTAGCGGGGGCCGGGGCGGGGGGGGGGGGGCGCAGCAGTTCAGGGCCGGGAGTGAGGCATTGGTGGGAGGGGCCGAGAGATGGAGAAAAAGGTCCTCTCCTCTCCTCATTTTCCCCTGACCTAAGGTAGGGGGCCAGCCTCCCCCGCATCCAAACAGGTATCTCCTCCTTCCTCTTTCCTTGCAGCAAAACTGACGAGGACGAAGCTGCAGTGGAGTGGATGCCACAACCCTCCTGAAAGCCTCCAACACTCTTTCCCCAGCAGCAGCTTCCAAGCAACACCCACCAGGTAACCAAAAAGGAAGGAACCTTGGTCTCCTTAGTAACCACTTCCAAGGCCCCGCAGTAATGGTTTCAACAAGCTCCTGGCTCTCTCCCCTAAATGCTTAATCTTTACAGCAGTCACACTCCCCTTTTCTCCTCCAAACATTCATTTCAGCACATCTGAGCAGTCAGACAGCGCTTTCTTCATGAGGTGCAACGGCCACAATTAAGGAACCTTCTGGGAGTGAAGTGCCTTCTAACAAAGACACCATTGAAAATAAAGCTGGAAAAAAAAACCCTCACAGAGCCCCTGAGCACTTGCCACCTGGTCACAACCAAGGGGGGTTGTGCACGGTGGAGGTTACGTGAGCAGCTCAGAAGTGGGCAGGCTTCAGCCATTCCTAGCCGCTCAGGGGAGGGGGGGAGCAAGCCAGGCCAGTATCTGCAAGAAAGGAAACAGCCAATGCACAGGTCCTGAGGCAGGAGTATGCAGGGTATTCGAGGAAAAGCAAGGAGGTCAGGGGGCTGGGGTGGGGAGGGGCAGAGTGGTTGGAGGTATGGATGATCACTCTGAAGGAAGCAGGCAGCCATCAGAGGGTTCTGAACAGAAAAGCAACTTAGATTTAGAAGATGATGCACTTAAGGTGCCAGGAACAGTATCATGCACGTAGTAAGTGTTCAGTTAACACTAGCTATTGTCATACACCACCCCCTAACTGCCTGTCTGGTCACCGCACACCTGCAGCTGCTCATACCACTCGAAGCCCTTCTACCTCCTGAGGTGTCTGGACCCCACAGTCGGGGATTCGAGCCTCACTATACTAAGGCCCAAGGACCACGTCCAGCCACTTCCCAACACCTGCGCCAGCTGCAGACCACCCTCCCTCAGCCTACACATCTCCCCTTGTGTTTGCCTTTCCCTGTGCATTTCCCTTCCTCCCCAAAGCTCCCTCCCAAACTCAGCACCCCCTAACATCCCTCCCAATGTCACATGCCTCTCAGGGGAGGCTTCCCTCCCTCGTGCACCCCAGACACACATCAGATCCCACCACAGGCTGAGCACACCCCCAGACCCCCTCTCACAGACCCCCTCACAGACCCCCTCACCCTTGCTGCTGGTCTCATCCCCCAGCCCAATCCTGCCTCTGGGTCCTGCCACCACTCCTTGGCTAGCGACCTGCTGAGCCACTTGGCAGGGCTTAGCTGTGGCCCTGAATAAGCTGTTATAAAATTCAGCCGAAAAACGCAGTAAACACACAGCCCCTGTCCCCCTATCCTCCTGACAGCCCAGCTGCAAAGGGGGCAGAGTTGGTCTGTCCCAGCCTGTTCAAGGAGCTGGTATAATTAGAATGAAAGAGGGGTGAGGGGCACTCTTCTTCCTTAACAGACAAAAACTCAACTGACAAAATCGAGTCTAATGACCGCTCAGTTCCATTCACCAGGTGAGCACAGGACTCTTCTTCCATTGTGACCACGGGTGCAGGTGAGGGTTCCACAGGACAAAAACAAGGCCTTGATAAAGAAAAGGAGGATGTTCAGAAACTCTGCCCACTGCCACACACGCACGAGCCCAGCATGGCTGTGCGGCCACGCCCGAGCCTTGCATTTGGACGAAAGGCACCTTTCACACGTCTGGGCGGCCTTGGAGCAGCCGGCAAGGAAGAAGCAGGTGACAAGGAATCCGAAGCCATCCTGGCAAAGTCGGGGCCAGGGAGCCTGGCAGCCACACCACAGAGGCCAACAACCACGGCGCAATGACACCAGGGGACGTGAATTGCTACCCCTGTCCTCAGAGGACACATATCGAAGAACACTGAACTCCCACGTGGTTTTCTGATGCAGGCAGAGGAGGCGACAGGTCAGACAGGGGACCGAATCTGCTAGATGACTGCCTAACCAGGTGCAGATAAACCACAGGGCACAGAGCGGCCTCTGCAGGGTCTGAACTGAGGAACTCAGGTGAAAATGGGGCCAGGGTTCACGAACTCTCGTCACTTAGGGATCTCAGGAGGCTCAGGCTCCTCTTCCTCAGGCCATTTCACCAGGTTGTCCCTTCCCAGGGCCAGGCACCCAACACACGAGGCAACCAGATGGAGAGGCCGCCAGCACCTGGATCTGATCACAGGCCTTGGCCAAGGGCACGAGCAGCTGGACCCCAGGTCCCGTAAATGGCACCTGCAATGGACAGCCAGTGGCTTTTTCTGTTTTGCTTTTGTCTGCAGCACCTGCTCCTCCTACTTCCCAGTGACAACCCTAATTTTTGTTAGGGACGCATCCCTCCTGACTGCTCTTATGACCCCGTGGAGATGACTCCACTCCCCGCTGCAGGGCTGCCCGTCGCTTCTCTAGCCATGGTGGCCAGTTAGAGGTGGGTGCAGGGTCCCGCCACAGCCAACACAATGGTGTGAGACTTGGAGACGGAAGTTAACAGTCTTTCCTGGTGGACTTGGAGCTAAGGGGGTATCAGGCTAGAACTGCTGTAAACACCTTCAAACATGAATGGAGAAAGTGCTCAACTGAGTCATTGTTGAAGAGATAAGGGGAGAGAGGAAGACAAATGAACAGATGGGTGGGTGGCTGGGTGGATGTGTGGATGGGTGGGTGGGTGGACGGGTGGACGGGTGGGTGGGTGGGTGGGTGGACGGGTGGACGGGTGGGTGGGTGGGTGGGTGGATAGGTGGATGGGTGGGTGGGTGGGTGGATAGGTGGATGAGTGGATGGGTGGGTAGGTGGGTGGGTGGGTGAGTGGATGGGTGGGTGGATGGGTGGGCAGATGGGTGGGTAGATGGGTGGGCAGGTGGATGGATTGATTCTGGACTACAGCACCATCATCTAAGCCCCTGATCAGACCTCATTTGACTCAAACTCAAGTCTTCCTGATTCCAGAGGAGGTTAGGAAGTTAATGGGTATTGAGTGTTTATTGCTGGGCTCAAAACAAATGTTACTGCATTTAATTCCCATAATCACCCTGTGAAGTAGGCTTTATTTCCCACTTTATTGGTAAATAAGGACACTGAGGTTAAGGAGGTTTCATCACTGGCCCAGGTCAGCCTATTCACAAGTAGAGAAACCACAACCCGGAGTCACCCCAAGGCTCTGGTGTTTGTGCTGCGCCCCTCCACCCTGGGCCAACAGGCCAGAGCTCCAGGGAGGGTTGTGGCTCCAGGGAAGTTCGAGGTCTGATAACTGAGTGGGAGGGGGGCCTCGGGATAAATGTGTGCTCAAGGGACTAATGGGCACAGTGCTCTTTGGGGGAGAAAGGCCACGTCTGCAGGGACATGCTTCAGAAAGGTCCCTGGGAGCTGCAGAAACCAGCAGAGGAGCAGCTGATAAATGTCACCGCACACTGTCGCCCTGGGCAATCCATACAGAGGGGTGACGGTCTCAACTTTTTGAACAGCAGTGACTCTGAGCATCAGTTACAACGCAAGAGGGAGCCCTGAGAGTCCTCCAGGGGAAGGCCAAGGACAGAGGCCCAAAGCCAGACAGGGCGCCAAGCAGTGACAACATCAGGGAGGTGTCAGAAGCAGCAGACAAAGCCTGTCAGGTTGGGGATGAAGTACCCACTCACCGGCCGTGGGCTCGTCTGAGGGTGGGTGAAATGCCAGTGGCCGTGTGTTCCGACAGCGCTGCTGTGCTGTGAAGTGACATGTGCAGCCGTGCTGTTATTTTACCTCCACGCTCTGTGAGTGAAGACTCGGCCTCCTGTGTTAAAATGAAGCCCTAGTGCCCACCCCTCCACACTCCGGGAAGGCAGAGCAGCCTGCCCAGGGTGCCCCTCTGCCCTGCGCCTCCCTCTTCTCGGACGGCCTCACATCCTAACGGCCCCACACGGCCCCCACGGTCTGCCGATGCCCCTTGCCGTTCAAGCCCATTTATTTGGTCATGGACCAGTTCCCATCTCTCTTCACTGTCCAGACAGGAGGGTTTGAAGGCAACGAAATACTAAAAAAGGAAAGGGGAAAAAAAAAAAGAAAGAGCAAGGAAATGGTCAAGCAGCCTCATCCAGGGTCTGGCTGGGAAAGCCCAGGAGGGCCACTGAATGCTGGGAGACTCCGCCCCACCCATGGGCTGCCATTTCAGTGGAGAGCGGAGGTGGGGGGGGGGGGCGGGCTCTGGTAGAGGATGGGGAGCCCACTGGCAGGGCCAGCACTCGGGATAAAGCAGAAGAAGCCAGGCTGAGGCAGGGGGGTGGCAGCCCCTGGCAGAGGGGGCCTTGTGTGTCCCGCCCACACCCCTGCCCCTTTCACCCACAGAGGACAGGCGTCACTGGCAAGAGGCCACTGTGTGGAGAGACATCAACTGATGAGCCTCCACTTTGGGAGAAAGTAAGACTCCTTGAAGCCATGTCTTCCCTGCCCACCCGGGCCACTGCCCTGCTCCCCTATCTGCCCACAGACGCCTCCTTTGGGGAGTCCTCCATACTGCCGCCTCCTCCTCTCTCCACCCACCCCTGACCTCCACAAGCAGAGCTGGACGTGCCCTCCTGGACTGCAGCAGCACCCTGCAGGTACCAGTGAAGCACCTTCCGGAAAATAAGCAGCAGCGGAAGGAGGAAGAGGGTGGGCTCTCCTTGGCTGCCTGGGTTCATATCTTGGCTCTGCCTCCAACTTTGTCACTTCAACCAAGACACTTAACCTCCCTATGTCTCAGTTTCCTCACCTGTAAGGTGGGGAGAAGAGTGGTGCTAAGGCTTAAATAAAACTGTTCATGGGAAGCCAGCCCCTGGCTCGTGCAGTAAATGTGAATTCCTGTTTTCTACGTGTCCTTTTCCTCCACCAAATCAAGAGAGCACCCCAGGGGCCCAGGCTCTATGTCACCTCCTCCATGCCCCAGCGCACCCAAATCTACCTTGCCGGTGGTGACCTGGGACAACCACTCCACACGGTCATCATGAGAATCCAGCCCTGGCCAGGGACCTCAGGTGGTCAGAGCATCATCCCAACACACTAAGGTTGCAGGATCGATCTCCGGTCAGGGCACATACAAGAAGCAACCGGTGAATGCATAACTAAGTGGGTCAACAAATTGATCTCTCTATCTCTCCCCCACCCTACACACACCCCTTCCTTCCCTCTCTAAAACTCAATCAATAATTTTTAAAAAATAAATAAATCCAAAATGGAGTAAGGGATACTGGCAACAGCTGAGAACCTGCTGCGGCCCCAGCAGGCCTGGGTCCCCGTGTGGGTCCCGGGTGGAGGTGCAGTGAGTAAAGAAAGACACATCCTTTCACTCCTCTGAGCCTCAGGGGAAAATGTAAACCTGAGCTGAAACTGACACCCTCACAGGGTTACTGTAAGAAGTACATGAGAAGATGTTTCTAGAGATTTGTAAAGCACCTGACACCCGGTAGGTCTCAAGAAATGTACCAGGTTCTGTCGCTCCTGTCGCTAATGAGCTGTGAGTGCCTGCGGGCCGTTTGCAGCCACAGCTGCTCTCTCCAGAGGTACTTAAAGGAAGAAAGCTTAGCAGGGCTGCCTCTGAGATGTGAGGGGAGGAGAAGTGCCTTCCTCTTCAGGACCCGGATCAGAAGAAGGTTCTGGAAACGTCCCGACAGGGACCCTTCCCGGGGAGAAGCCGTGGGCCCCTGCTGTTCTCTGCGTCTCTTCTCCGGCTGACTCTGCTGCCTTCCCTCCTCTCACCGTTAGCCTTGTCACCCAGAGCACAAGGCATGAAAGGATGGCGCCTGGAATTAACATTTCAAAGTCAATATCGGAGAACTGCCGCCTGGAGCTCCCCCACCGGCATGCGGCATGCGCTGGAGCCCCAGCACAGGGTGGGCCCCGGGGCGGATCTGGCAGCTTCTGTGCCCACTCAGTCATCTCTCGTCTTCCTTCTGTGGCACATTAAAGAGAAACATCGCCAACGAGCCTGGCCAGCCAGGCGGAGCCCGCGTTCAAACAGGCCCCCATCCGCCCTGCTCAGAAAGAGACGGAGAAACCTTTGGCCTCCCCGCCGCTCGCAGGCCTCAGTCAGACTGAGTGGGGGAGAGTCGAGAGGAGAGAACATTGCATTCAACCAAGTTTCCTCACAGAGGTGCCCACCCAAGCAGCCGTGAGGTCAGACAGCGCCTGACCTCCCGGGCCAGCCAAAGCATCCATCGCGTATTCATTGATCCACTGGCCGTCCAACCACCACGGAAATTAGATTGTCCTTGTGCATTGTTGGCTCATTCTCTGCCTGTCCACCTCACGCCTAGGGAGAAGGCACGGGGGCAATTCCACCGCCCACAACCACACCGAGGGGCCGGCCAGCCCCTCCTTCAGCACGCAGTCAGCACAGGCCTGGTGGCAGAGACACTCCTGAGAGCCCTGAGAATGGCACGACGGAAAGAGGACAGACAGACTGACCGATACAACCCTTCTGTAAACAATTTGCTACAGGCCAGTACCGCCGGCAACACACACGCCCAGGACCTGGCGCCCCCCACCCCCCACGCCCACGACTTCACCTAGAAGCGCTCCGGACGCGCAGGGTGCGGATGCTCTGAGCAGCACCGCCGGCGGCCAACACACCCGGAAACAACCCAGACACACGCCCGCAGGCACGCGGACAGCCGGCGGGCCCTCCGTGGGACGGGGACAGCGGGAGCCACAGCCACCCGCATCGGCACGGACAAACTTCTGAAACGTAATACTGAGTTTAAAGAAGAAAACACGTGGCGGAAGAAGGTACACAGTTTCGTTCCTCTCGTAGGAAAAAGTTAGGGAATAAGCAAAACCTCAACTAGCGCTTCCATATACATATTCATGTAGCAATACTGCAAAGAAAACCAAGCACATTACCAACAGAAATCAGCGCGGTGGTTCCCTCCGCTGCTGAAGTCGGGGCGGGGGGGCGGGGCGGATGGGGGCCCGGAAGGGCAGGGCCTCCCGACAGCACTGTGATGCCCTTGAGCCTAAATTAGGTGGTGAACTCATGGATACTCACTTTATTCTTATGCTGTGCCACTAACATATAAATATACATCATAGCACATGGTAAATATTCTTTTGTATTATCAGGAATTCATTTTAAGAACTTATTTTCAAAAAGAGGGCCGACAATCACCCTGGCGGAGACCTGGAAGGCAAAAAGGGGCGGGGAGCCGAGGACGCTGGAGCCGCAGCGGACGGCCCCTGAGGGCCTGCCAGCGAGGTCATTAAAAACCACAGAACCAATGAACGGTAGCAAAAGCTGCGTTTAGGAAGTACCCATCCTGTCATCAGCACGCGCTACACTCCCGACCTAGGTTATTCTGGTTCCTATGGGCACAAGAGGGGCTGTCATTGTCCCCGTGGAGAATACGGCTCCAAGGGGCGACGCGCGGCCGAGGTCGCCAAGCCGGTCCTGCCGCTGAGCCGGAAACCACGGGCGCCCCGTCCCACCGCGCCCGCGAAGACTGCGTCGTTCCGCAGCGCCAAACAGCCTCTCAAATATTTATAGACATAAATGGTGAATGAACCAAAGCGCAATTCAATCCAGCACATATTTATAAATATTTATAACCAAATGTTTTGCTTTGATAAGGCCTATTCTCTGAAGTGCCTGGCGGCAGACAAGCAGGGCTCTTTCTGCGGAACAGGCTGCAGCTCACCTGGGAGCGCTCGCCCTCCCATGCACACGCGCGCGTCTGCCTGCCGGGCTCCCATCCTGCCCAGATGGCCCGCCGCCCCGCTACCCGTCATCATCAACTTAACACACCATGAAGATAAGACTGGGAGCTCGGGGCCTACAGGGTGCTATGTTTGTGAGGGAATTTGTGCTTCTCAGCCACCTAAAATCTGCCAGAGGCTCCTCACCGCTTTCAGGATGAACTCCACCCCCCTCAGCAGACTGACAGGTCCTGGCCCCACCCTCCCAGCTCACATCCCCTCACTGGCGATTCACACCCACAGCCCGACCTGAAGGCTCGGCTCCACTGGCAGGTTCTCAAATACAGCGTGCTCTGTCTCACCACCTGCCCTTCCTTCTTTGCCTCTCTCCTGGCCTGGCTCATGGCTACTGCACTCTCAGAGCCCAGCTGAGATGCCTCCTCCTCCAGGGAGCTTCCCAAGCCTCACTGCTGGGCTCCTGCCCCTCCCACACAAACCAACCTCTTCGACTCATCCCTTTCCACCAGCTCTGCGTTTTCTTGTCCGCTCTCCCTGAAGACCCTGAACTCCTCTTTCTGCATCTCCAGCCTGCAGGCTGGGTGGACGTGAACTCAGAGCTCGCTCTGAACCAAGGTGTGTTGTTGCCTGAACCTCATGTCCCTGGACCACTTAAGACAGCAGTGGGCTGAGACAGACAGTCCACATTAACGTGCCTGTGTCAGCCCTGTAAGCCTGTCAAGGCTTACCTTGATAGCATTGTCTGATGTAATCCTCACAACCACTCCACGAGGCACTACTGTTCCCATTTCACAGATGAGGAAACTGAGCTTTAGAAAAGTCCAGTGACCGGAACAAGACCATGCGGCTCGTCAGCCAGGCCTGTCAAACTCCAAAGCCCATGATCTGGGATTAATTTTTTGAATAAACAATCGAATGCCCTCGGAATCTAGGAATCAGGATGCGAGACCAGGAAAGCATCTTGGGAAGTGATAACAAGATTTAGTGGTCACGTTTGTGTCCCTGAGAGTTTTTTAAACCATTTACAAAGATGCACTAATGACAACACAGATTTTGTACAGCATCTTGAAATTTCAAAGGACTTTCCCATGTAAATCATCATTTCTGAAAATTTTTCTTTGAGGACTTTTTTTTATTTAATGCTCACCTAAAGACATGCTTACTGATTTTAGAGACAGGAGAAGAGAGGGAGAGAGAGAGGGCAAGAAATGTCAATCACTTGCCTCTCACATGCACCCTGACTGGGAACCAAACCCACAACCTAGGCATGTGTCCTGACCAGGAATTGAACCTGCAACCCTATGGTCTAGGGGATGATACTCCAGCCCACTGAGCAACACCAACCAGAGCTCTTTGAGGACTTTTAAGGTGGATTTTATGGGTTGTCCAAGGGTCACCTGACCTAGTATATACATAGACCTGCCCACAGACCCATGAAGAATCTCACAAGCACTGTAGGCAGGGCAGAGGAGTGGGGGTGAGGCATTGAGGGGGAGGATAACACCCACCTCACCCAGCCTGCCAAGCCCTCAGCCTAAGGCCACACCCCCTCTCTCCCAGGCCTTCAAAACACTTCCTAGCAAGGCAGGAAGTGAGGATGTGTGACCCAGCAAAGGAGCACCATCTGCCCAGGTCCTGACCACTTCTCCTCACTGTGACTGTCCATGGCGGCAACAGCATAAACCAGGGGACCAATAGAGTGGGTGAGAACAATTCATCCCAATTCTCAGGGCCAACATGGGTGACCAAGGAGGCCCTGAGTTCTTCACAGAATGAATGGGGCTGGGCACAGGGTGCACAGGGTAAAGGAAGGGGTGGGGTGTCCGTCTCAGAAGCACCAACGCTGGGGCCTGCTCAAGGGAGGCCACCCAGCCTACAGGGAGCCCCAAGGAAGCTTGTCATTACTCCACACTCGCAGTCGTCCCAGGAAGGACACCAGAGGCCCTGTCGTATGCTACCCAGCTACCTGGAGCCATGCCTCAGCGCAGCAAGAGAGCCAGGAGCCTCATCAGCTGTGGGATCTCAGGTAAACCCTTGGCTCCTCTGAGACACAGTTTTCTCCTCTGTAAAATGGACAGAATAATAATCCCAGCCTCGTGAGGCTGTGGAAAGGTCTAAACAAGACAGGGACATACAACGTGGCCAGGACATGCCCTTAACACATAGCAGGCACCAGGTAAACGGCATCTCCTCCTGTTTGATGATCCTGCAGTTACATGCAAGACTCTTTGTGGCATGCTATGTGAAACAGGGACCGTGACTGTTTACAGCCACTGGATGCCTGGTCACAGAACAGGTGCTCAGCAGACAGCAGTTGACGGAGTGAACCACCAGGATGTCAGAGGCCATTTGGGTTGACAGGACATATACAATCACAGAGCTGGGGGGCAGGGGGTGCTGCTCAGCTCATGAGCCCCTCCCTGGCTTCCAGCTCCCTGGCCTCCCGGTAAGGCTCTGCTGACACACCTCCAGGGCCAGCGTGCTTACTGTGGCCAGAGGCCCAGCATCCAGTCAGGCTGCCCTTCCTTAGACTTGACCTAAAGCCCGCCTACCAGTGCCATCCTACTTCTGGAGAACAGGGAATAAGCCCCTCCCTCCCACACCGTCCCACACCCTCAGAGCACCGAAGACCACCCTGACTTCTCTTCACGGACTGAAATCTCCAGTTTCTTCTTTGACTCCTCACAGGTCTGGGGGCCGATTCTGGGTGCTCGTGGGTTTGGCAAACCCTCTCTCTGGTCCAGGACTATGGAGCCTGGCACCACGTTCTGGGGAAATGTCCTGAGCAGTCCTCGGCACCCCTGCGGGCCCCCCCGACCCTCAGTCCCAGAGCTGGAAGACCTTTGGGAAGTCTGATCCCAAAGTCTCCCCTGTCCTTCTGTGAGGGTAGGGCTCTTGCGTCACTCGGGTCAGAGCTGAGGGTGGGGGCAATAAGCAAGCCCCATCACTGGCCACCTGGGTGGACTGGGCCCTTCTCCCCTAGAAATCCAGCCCCCACCTATGAACCGCCCCGACCTCTGATGGTGCCGTGGAAACAGTATTTCTCTGCCTTCCCTCCAAGAGGCCAAGGCTCAGAGAAGACGCCTGTGTCAGACTGCAAGTCTGTCGAAAACTAAGGAAACATACACTCTTCCCACAAAGACTGAGGAGCAGCTGGAGTGAAGGGAGCCGTCCCTGAGGTCAGAGGGCTGTGTCCTTCTCAGGCAGAGTGCCGCAGGCATGGGCCGGGCAGACCCAGCAGGGGCTCTGGAGTCAAACCTGCGTCCAAGCCTTGGCTGTATCAACTCACCTTCTGTGTGACCTTGGGCAAGTTGCCTGACCTCTCTGAGCATTAATGTGAAAGGAGAATCAACAAAACACAATTCACAGGGCTGTTGTAAGAATACAATGAAATAATGTATGGAGAGTCAGCTGGCCTGGGTTCAGGCAGGTACTGAATAATAGTCTTGGATGATGATGATGATGATGATGATGAAGAAGAAGAAGAAGAAGAAGAAGAAGAAGAACAAGGGTGAGGAGTAGAAGGAAGAGAAATAATAATTCATCATCACATCCCCACACCCTGTCCCTGCCCCTGTGACCCAGAGAGAACCCCCTTTCTGAACCATTGGAAGTCCCCTGAAAGCATCCCAGGTTCCTCTTCCCTATGAGCTGTCTGACGCCTGGGGTCACCATCCCTTTCCCACCTTACAGTGGCTAAAAGAATGGCCACTGCCCACAGGCTGGGCGAGGCACCCTGGACCTTCACCTCTGTGCTGCTGCCTGGCATGGCCTGCCTTAGCTCCCTTATGCATGGCAAACAATGAGGTTCCTCTCCCTGGCCCAGCTCCTTTCTGGAAACAGTGGGCCCGGGGGCTGGGCACCCTGCCCAATTAACACTCTCAAGAATGCCAGTGGAGCAGCTGTGGTGGCAGTCAGACTCCCCAGGGACAGAGCCCAGGTGTTCCTGCCTCCTCTCTGGTGCAGGCTGGGGGAGGGGCTGCAGAGGAGAGGGGCAGTTGGGGCACCTGCAGAGGGCCTGCCACCCACCAGGCCTAAGTCCCACCCAGGGCATCTGGGCTTCCCGAAGGCGGGGAGAGGGGGGCGGGAAGCATCTGGCAGCCCTCAGTGCCCTGCACACCATGGAGACCAGAGGATGGGTGAGCTCTGGAATCACTGACGGCCCCAACTTACCACCCGTCTATAAAAGGACAACACGCTCAGCCCCACAGTGTCACACGGTGACACAAGAGCACACGGCTTGGAACTCGGTCCACAGTCAGGACCCAAGAACATGCTGATTTTCTCTCTCCCCGTCCCTTTACTATCTGAGTAGATGGCAGAAACCTTACTTTACAGAGAGAAAAAATGGAATCAGAAAGATACACAAAATAAGCAATTTTATCTCTGTGGCTGCTGAGAGCCAGACTGGAAAGGAAAACAGGTGACATGGAGAAGCGCTAAAGGGCCCTACCGTTGAGGGGCCCCACCCTGGCAGTTCTGAGAATGAGGCACATGAAGGGGGCGTGCAAATGTTACATAGGGAAAACAGGAACCAAGTACAGGGACGAGAACTAGGAACGGCATCTACTGAAAAATCATAAGGAAAGTTAGCTTCTTACCTCCAATAATCTATTTGCTTATAAAATTTGCTCTAAGCATACTCTCCACTGCAATATTTGATTGATGTTGGTTTCATTTAGCAAGTTTAATAAAGCTACTTATCTTTGTGTGAAGGAAAAAAAGAAGATGTGATTATTCAATATATAAATCCAGGAAGGTGTGGCTTTGCAGGAATTTAACCCTTGGGCCTCTTAGCACACTACTGCCACCTGGTGACAGTGTACCTAAATTGAAGGGATAGAATGTGAGAAGTATATGAATTCTTGGGTTGCTGAGTCTGAAAAAGGAATGAGGCTTTGGTCATGTCACTCACATGCAAGTTGCTGTGCAGTTACCAGCAACTATTTTGAAGAAGCCAATTCAATCAACAAAAACTTGGCAAATTAAGGTCCATTCTCAGCCCCTAGAAGGCAACTCATTTCTGAGTTGCAACCTAAGTCTTAGTTTTTTTCTCTGTGAAATGAAGGGAGGGGCCTAAAAGATCTCTTGGCTCTGACATTTGAAAGTTCCAAAAATGTATTTCAAAACCCCCAAGGGAATCTGTCAAAATGCAGGCTTCTGGCCCCAGCCCCAGATTCTAGATCAGAGTGCCTTGGGCTCTGAAATCCACACTTTCAACAAACAGGTTCTCGTTTCTCTAATGTTTGAGAACTGATATCCCCAGTCCTGGTATATACATTTAAGATCTTGCTTTATTAACTCTAAAAATTTTGAGGTATGTGCATCTATCACAGACCTTAACGTTTTCTGAAGAAGGCCCAAATATCATGCAATACCCAATGCAGTTCCGTAAGGACACCAAGTTGGAGGAAGGTTTTAGGCCCCTTTTGCTGGTGGGAAAACTGAGGCTCAGAGGAAACATGAGCAGCCCAAGGTCACAGGGCTGAGTGCGCTGCAGCCGGCTCTATCTACACGCTCATCTTTGGAACAGCCACCCTCTCCCCAAGGAACCCAGGGCCTCCTTGACTCACCTTCTACTTCCCAGTGCAGTGGGGCTGAAGTCCCACCAGGCACGGGAGCTCAGGGCCCAGTCCCAGCATTCAAAGGCTGTCTTTAGCCCCGAGGGATGCACTTCAAGCTCCAGCCCAAACTAGCAGAAAGTGGGCACCTGTGTCATCCACCAAAGCACACCTCTAGCCCTGGCTGCTATGGCTCAGTGGGTCGAACGCCGGTCTGAGAACCAAAGGGTTGCCGGTTAAATTCCCAGTCAGGGCGCATGCCTGGGTTGTGGGCTGAGAGGCAACCTATCAATGATCCTCTCACACACTTATGTTTCTCTACCTGCTTTTTTCTCCCTTCCACTCTCTCTAAAAATAAATAAGTAATTAACATTAGGGAGAAAAAGGAAAGCACACCTCTAGCTCCCAAATGGTCATTGTAAGTTCTGACATTCAAGTGAGGAAGGCGAGAGTGCAGCCGAAGCTGCGCTCTTCCCGTCTGCCCGGAGAGCCTGCGTCTCCTCAGGAGAGAGAAAAAGTGGCTGGTCTCTCCTCCGACTGCTTGACAGACAGAAGCAACATGCTTGGCTCTGGCCCCCACTGGCGGTGTAACCCTGGGCAAGTGACTCACCCTCACTGAGCCAGAGTTTCCTCCTTGGAAAAACGGGGATTAAAAAAAGTCTGTACCTGACAGGATTAATGAGGGATAAAGGAGATAATATACGTAAGGTGTTAACCTGGATGAATGGGATATAGTCAGTACTCAAAAAGTGATAGCTCAGAAAAGGAAGGATGCCCACGATTCACCGAACACAGCTTACAGAGAAGCGGAAACCCCCGCTCTGACTGGTGCATCTCACCCAGAAGCTGGAAGCGCCTGCACGCCCGACAATGACGCCCTGAGGACTGCTGTGGGCTGGGACCGCCTAGGCTCCCATCTGTTCTCCCACAGGACCAGCTTCTAGACTGGGAAACGGGTTTCTGGCTAAAGTTAACAACTGGAAAGAGTCCCCTTCCCCATCTTCTTGCACACGCACAGGCAACTTCTCTGGGGAAGCCCACCTTACACAGAAGGTCAGGGCGTGGGCTTATCACCACCTTTATTATTACATGAGGTGGCAGGCAAACCCCCTTCCCACGGCCCCTCGGAGGGGCGTGGTCTATTTATCTGTTAATGGAAAGGGGCGGGGGAGAGTGAGCTGGTCCGGGCCAACCCGACTGCTGCCTCCGTGTTCCGCAATTACTGGTACAAAACGACTTGATGAGAGGAACCAAGCCGACATCTGGGTTTCAGTTGGCATCTGACATGGGGCCTCACTAATGAATCTGGAAACGTGAGCTGACAAAGGCTCAGGCCCGCGCGCAGTCAGGGAGAAAGCGGCTGAGGCGAACAGAAGGTGGCGTGCGGCTGGCGGCACTCGCAGGTCACCGAGAGGGTCCGGAGGACGGGGAGATGGCGCCTTGAGTTCAGCCGTCCTCCTCGGCTTTGTCACTGGAGCCCCAGAGGACAGGCAGGAGGCAGTCCAGCAGCAGCTGGGAGGGGCACGGCGGAGGCCCACTCAGTGTCAGCAGCCAGCTGGAGGACAAAGGGACCCGGCCATTCCAGCCCCATCAGCCAGATGTGCTGTCTCATTCCTGCCTGGCCCGGTGCTGGCACTTCGTCACAGCTCCTCGGCTGTGCAACTGCCTCACATAGTGTATGTAATATGTGTTTGAAAATAAATATACATACATACACGAGTGCTTTCACATTTAACAATCATTTATCAGTAGGTCACCTTTATAGTCTGTCTCTCACTAGGCTTTACATACAGTACAACATTTAGTCCTTACACCAACCCAGTGAAGTGGTATCTCCTTTTGACAGTTCAGCAGAACAAGGCCCAGAGAGGCTAAGCTAGTTGCCTAGGATGGCACAGCTAGCCAGGGCAGGGCCAGACCATGGTCGAGGGTTGGTGCACTCCCCTGCCTTAACACACTGCACACCTCCCCCTCCTCCTGCCCTCTCTACCCCCATTTCAATGCGGCTGTGGAAGGGAAGGAGGGTTGGAGTCAGAGTCTCGATGGCCAGGGCTGAGGGAGCCCTGGGGATCGGTGGCGTCCAGGTCTATCCCACAGGCTTTGGAAGCAGGCCTGAGGCTGGGGGCAGTGAACGAGTGGACAGCGTACCCACTTATCCCTTCCCCGACCATGTCTGTTCTATACCACAACCTGTGTCCTGCTGATTCAAGTCCACCGCTCACATTGTAGTTAGAAAACAAAACTTCAGGGAGGCACAGAAGTGTATCTTGAAGGACTGGAGCCGAAATCCAGGCGTCCTGAGCCCAGTCCTGCATGCGACCTGGGAGGCTCTGAACAGGGGCAGTCCTTCCCTGGCACCACGTTTGTGCGAGCTTTGCCTCCTGCTAAGAGCAGGAGGAGGCCAGCTCCCGCCGCCCCGAGCGAGGACGTCCGTGATCCGACAGTTCCCACACAAGTGCTCGCCAAGGGCTCGGCACACAGCAAGCACTCCTCCGAGGGAGACTGCATCACTGTCGCCTCACTGCTCCCCCGGGGCAAAATAAAGGCTCCCGTGGGCCCCTGGCATCTGGTCCTCCCTCCCCACCTCCCATTCCCACCCAATGGGGAAGTTGCCCATCTGAGAGGAGAGTGGATCCAAACAAAATGCTTGGCTCAGTCCCTGGCCTGCGGGAGAGCTCGGTCAGGGCTGGCCAGTGTGGTCAGGACCGCCGCATCACCTGTAAGCCTTCTCTCCCCTCCCTCCTTCCCTCCCTCCCTCCCTCCGTGGCTGTAAGACCTCGAGCTGCGTCTCACCGGCCGGAAGTGCCAGCATCTCACGCCTCTCTCCCGGCTGACAGTTGGCGCCGCTCCGCATTCTCTCCTTCTGTGGACCTGTTCACCGCTCCCCGGCTTCCCTTTGGCTTTTGAAAATTAATTATCAGTGATTTGTTAAGTTCATTAGCTCTGCCTCTCAACAGCCTGGAAGGCCCGCCATCTGGACCCGGAGTTCCATTTTTAGGAGCGCTGCTCCGTAATTACACAAGAAGCAGTGTCACCCTGCGAGGCCACGCTGGGCGCACACAGCTGACCCCGCCTTCCCGCGGCCTCACACTCTCTCGCACCAGGACAAGCGCATTCGTCCACCCTGGTCCTGGAGCCGCCATCCTTTTAAACACACGCAGAACACCTTTCTCTTCTTATACCTTCACTGAACCCCTCCACGTGCCAGATGTGGTGTAGCTGCTGTGTGCGCCTTCTCTTGCATGTGCCTGTAGGAATTCTGTGAGGCTGCGACCATGAGCCCATTTGCATACAAGGGAACTGAGGCTCAGACAGATGCAGCAACTTGCCCGAAAGAGCACACAATTGGCCAGTAGTGGGACCAAGGTTTGAACTCAAGGCCTAAGTCCACTCCAGAAAAACCTCAGGCTGAGTCTAGCAGGTCCTGCAGGCCCACCCCTGTCTGTTGGTTACATCCACTTCCCCTCCTGCTTCCCATTGCAGGAGCTCTCGGACGTGCAGCCCCCTGAGCCCCAGCGCGGCCACTGTTCCCACCTGAGCAGCAGCGGTCCCACCTCCACTGATTTACCGGCGCTGGATACCTGGGGGGTGGACGCACCTGAAGCCACGTGAAGAATGGGTTACGTTTATTGATCACTCCCTGTGTGATACTTGCTAAGTGCCTGGCTTATCTCATTTACCCCACACACCACTCCAGGCGTTATAACAAGGCAGGTGCCTACACCTGCCTTGATCACGCCCATTTCACAGAAGGGAGACCGAGGTACAGAGAGATTGAGCCACTGCCCTTGGTCGACCAGCTAGCGACTTACAGAACTGAAATTTGAAGCCAGGCTCTGAGCTCAGAGCCTGCTTTGCCATCCTCCTTCACAGGGGAGAGCCAGCTCTGTTCCCGACAGGCCGCTGCACGGGCGAGGACGCTGAGTATAAGGAAGACTGGTCCGTCTATGTCACATGTTACACATGTTACAGGGTGAGGGTGGGCAGACTCCTACAACTCCATTTTGGTCAAGGGAAACCCTATTTTCAGGTGAAAAATACTGGTCAGGAAATTCACGCAACAAATGTTTACTGAACCACCACTGAACAGCAAGGGCCACACCGGGGCTGGGGATTCCGAGCACACAATAGATGAGCACCCCCGTCCTCCAGGGCCCCACATCTCTGAGCGGGTCATTACAGGTGCCCGAGACCTGACCTGTGCCACAGAGAAAGTGAAGGAGGGCACCCAGGGGCCCAGAGCAGAGGAGCCCCACCCAGCCCACGAGGTGACGAGAGACGGCTTCGCTGAGGAAGCACGGTCTCAGGGGAGACCCAGAGGATGACAGAATCGTCCTGATGAGGTGTGTGCCTGTGTGGCATGAGTGCACACACAGGCACACACACACGTGCATCTCTCCAGGGAGGCGCCTGCTCCAGACCGAGGAAACAGCAGGTGCGAGCCTCGGGCTGAGCGTGAGGACCGCGCACCTGAGGCGCTCTGAGAGGCTGTAGCACCTGGAAAGCAGCAGGGGGCCCATCCCCTCTTCCTGAGTGCTGAGGGCACTCCCGGGGACCTCCTTGTCTGGCGGCTGCTTTGCCAGCGAATGTGGCTGGCTCTGGGAGTCAGCCCTGGGGCTGCCTCATTTGGGGGGTTCCTCAGCTAGTCTCCGAGTCAGAGCCTTGCCCACTCAGCAGCCCTCCCTGAAGTCTGCTTCATCGGTCTCTGTCTTGAGAGTCGCCCCCTCCAGCACCTCCTAGCACAACAGCTCTGGTCCTCGTCAACAGATGCCACAGCCACTGACTCCAGGAAAGGAGTGGGTCCGAAGTCTGTGAAGCCAGCCCTGCACCCGGCCTTCAAACCCCCGTCAGTGAACCCACACACATCCTTGTAAGTCCTGTTATCATCCCCATTTTCCAGACGAAGCCAAGAGCCCAGGGAACTGTGGGGCATTTGTCTCACGACACAAAGCTGGTCCTTCTCCTCCCAGCATTCTCTTCTCCCTCTTTCCCAAAGAAACGACCCTCAGAAGCCAACACCCTGTCCTCCCTGAAGGGACTGCCAAAAAGTCACAAATGTCAGGCAGCTTTTCCCTAAAAACTTGACATGTTTTTACCAGCACACAACACTTCAGCAAAACGATGAGATTCCTTCCGAGGACCAGTGCAGGGTGAAAGTGCGAGGCACGCAGCAGAGAGGAAGCCGAGACACTGCCCTTCATTTGGTGGAGAACATGACCTGGGGGGATGCTGGACAACTAGATTTCTCCAGAAGGTCTGAAGAGCCCAGACGATCCAGAGCAAGCACCTCCTAGGTGCCAAGGCCAGCTGCAGGCACGTGTGGGGGCAGAGGAGGACCCAGCACAGGGTCCCTGCCCAGCAGGAGCTCACAGCTAACAGCAGACACACAAGAAATGCTTACACGCCAAAGCCAAGCCAGGCTAGCTGGGCGCAGGCGTCCCTCAAACACCGTCACTGAACAAACAGTGTGCCTGTCACACGTACACAGACCCAGGGGGATGATTCAAAGCAAACTCACTTAAAAGCTTAACTGCCGTGGAAGCCTCAGGGTGAGACCACCCAGAATTCGCTTTCTACCTGACATAGTTCTGAGGTATTTGAGTTTTTACAACAGTTGTGTATAACCTTCGTACATTTTGGTAATCTAAATACGAGGGTATTAAACTCATGGTAGCTTTGTCCCTGCATGCAAAAGTCCACCTGTGACGGGCAGGACAGAAGAGGGGAGGTCCGTGAAGTCTTCTGACACCCAAAGGGCGCCGCTGGCCTAGGGAAGGCGGGGGCTTTCCAGCCCTGGGCCCCCGCCCCCAAAGGGTGCTGCTCTCCCTCAGGCTCTGCTCTCCAAAGCTGAGGCCACTGACTGCTTATCAATCAACCAGGCTGGCTGGACCTCCTCTGTGGGCAGGGTAGGTCCTCTAACCACTTAGAAGCAAATGCCCGTGCGTGTGCCCACCCAGCCTACAAGAGAAAGACAAGACCTAGAAGCACTTTAAGAACCAAGTTCCAGCCTGAGAGGACGTAGTCTCGGAAACACTCTCGAAGGCCCCACATTCCTCTCTAGGCTGATGGGATTCCCAAGTATCCAGCATGACGTCCATTTACCCCCCATGAGCACTAGGAGTGGAACAAAGAAATCGCTCCAACCCTTGCACAGGAAGGCATCGTGGGCACTAGAAGGACCACTAGTCCGGGAATCGGAAGAGTGGGTTCTAGTCCCAGAGCTGCCAGGTGCCCGCTGTGTGACCTAATATGAGCAGCTTAACCTCTCTGAGCTTCAGCAGACTCCTATATAAAATGGAGATGAAACAGAAAAATGGGCAAAACACTCAAATGGGCAGGCTCACAAAAAAGGAACACAAACAGCCTTAAAAACGTTAAAAAGGGATGCTCACCTACACTCATAATTTAAAAAAATACAAGTTAAAACAAGGTGTTTTTTTTAGCCCATCAAATTGGCAAAAAATGAAAACCATTAATAATGCCCAATACTGGAAAAGGTGTGGAAAAACAGAGATTTTCATATACTGTGAGGATGGTCCAGGCTTTCTGGACAGGAATTTGACAAGAGCTTCATAAAATAAAATGCATTTTCACTTAGCACTTCCACCTCTAGAAGCTGATCCCACAGATCTAAAGATGTTTAAGTGCAAGAGTCAGATTCACAAGGATATTCCTTTGTAGCAAAATTTTTGCTTTTTTTTTAATCCTCACCCAAGGATATGTTTATTAACTTTAGAGAGAGAAGAAGGGAGGGCGGGAGGGAGACATAGATGTGAGAGAGAAACACTGATCAGTTGCCTCCTGTAAGTGCCCCAACTGGGGATCAAACCTGCAACCTGAGCATTGGTCCTGATGGGGGAATTGAACCCACAGCCTCTTGGTGTACAGAACAATGCTCCAACCGAGTTACCAGGCCAGGATTGTCTTTGTTTTTTAAAGAGCAAAAAGAGCTCTGACGGGTGTGGCTTATTTAGTTGGGCATCATCTTGCAAAGTGAAATGTCACCGGTCCAGTCACTGGCCAGGGCATGGGCCTGTGTTGTGGGTTCGGTCCCAGGTCAGTGTGAGTACAAGAGGCAACTGATCGATGTTGCCTCTCACATCAATGTTTCCCCTCCTCTTCCTCCTCCCTTCCCCCTCTCTAAAGATAAATAAATTCTTTTGAAACCAAAGAGCAAAAGACTGAAAACAATTTCATGACCCTCTCCACAGAACGCACGATGAGAGCTTATGGTGCTGAGGAGCTACTCTAAATGCACTGGCATGGAGTGGAAAGAACAGAACAGGCTCCCGTTTGGGGGCAGACAGAGAGAGAGGAGAGAGATCTGGAGGTTTCTTTTCATTTTGTATGATTTTGTCCTAATCCATTTTTCAAACTGGGTATTAAATTTTCAGTAACTGTGAGACCTAGGTTCTGTTCCGCTTGGGCGGGAACATCCTGCCTGCGTGAAAATGAGATGCGGGCGACGTGAGAGTGTTTTGTTGACTGTAAGGATCACGCGCGTGCAGAGTGCTAGCAGTACACACTCCCAGCTGCAGCACGGGTGCTCCTCCGAGAGGAACAGAGCCGCTCGCAGGTGTGGGCAAGCACTGAGCCGGGATGCAGGGCTGCCTGCTCTTCCGCGCTCGCACCACGCTCTTCCCAGAGGCGTTTCAGGAGCCGCTGAAAAGGGCCGCATCCAGACTGGCCTTTACCTGGGAGGTCCGGGCTAGAGGTGGGGAACGAACAACTCCTCAGAGATCATTCCACCTGATGAGTCCACTTCTAGGCCAGAGGCTGGGTCCCAAAGAGCAGGGCCAAGAGACAGCTCAGGGTCTGGCCTTGCTGACGCACAGATGCCGCACCAGGCCTTCTGGGAGCACCTCCATGCAGCTGGAGCAGGCACAGTTCCAGGGCTCCCTCATCCCCACCCCCGGACCCACTCAGCCAACATCTGTGCAGCGGGTGAGTGAGTGGCTGCGGATGGCGACCTGCCCGGGCCTCTCAGACTGTTGGCTCTGGCAGGACTTTCTGAAAGCCCCTGAACCTCACATACAGGTGCGACTTGCTCAAGGCCCCCAGCAAGAAGCGATGGGGAGGCAAGACTCCAGCCCAACACCTGTGACCGACGCCTTGTGCTCCTCCCCCTGCTCACCCCCTGAGAGAACACAGAAGTCGTTCCAGATCCCACGTGCCACCAAGCACTCCTTCCATCACCTCCGTGCTCCGGCCTTAAAGATTTTTTAAGTTGGTCTCCATCTGATATTTTTTTTATTTATTTTTGGAGAGAGGAGAAGGGAGGGAGAAAAAGAAGGTGAGAAACATCAACTGAGAGAAACACTGACTGGTTGTCTCTCCTACGAGCCCTGAACGGGGACCAAACTTGCACCCCAGGCACGTGCCCTGACCAGGAATCCGACTGGTGACCCTTTGCTTCGCAGGTCAACGCCCAACCAAGACACACTGGCCTGGGCTCCCTCTGACATCTTTGTAGAGCATTCTGACCCACCAGAGACTTCGACCCCGAGTCAGAATTTAAGAAAAGAAAGGAAGGGCCCATTGCTGCTGTCCACTGCCCACGCGTTAGGCGATGTCTGTCTGGCCCCTCCCAGAAGCCGGGAGGGGTGGCTCACTGCCTGCCGAGGGGATGCACTCAAGGCCTCCCCCTCGGGGTCAGATCCCTCCACCTGTGCGGAAGCAGCCGTGCAAGGGTCTCATCTGAAACCCTGCGCTCTGGATACGGAGATGGGCCCGGGGCCGAGTCGGCTCGTGTCTGTGTGTGCAAGCTCCGCTCTACAAAGGGGGAATCGGGGTCCCAGGCGCGGCTCTCCACCCTGCTCACCCTCAGCTGGGAGGCTCTGGGCAAGTCCTGTCACCTCTCTGGGCCTCAGTTTCCTTATCTGTAAAGTCAAGATCTGTCTTAGAACCTCTCTCAGGTTCTTTCTGGTTCACATAAGGCTAAAGCAGTGGTTCCTCGGGCATGAGAGGTGACCCCCAAAGGCACAGATTTCCAATGAACTAGGAAGCAACAGCCCTGAACATACCAACTCCCACACGGGCCTCACACACGCCAAACGAAAAAGCCCCGGGGGACCCCCCATGCTGTGTGTGGATGAGCCCTGTGCTCTGGAGCGCCCCGCTCCCAGCCTCCCTCTTGACTCCCCCTTCCCACCCTGCACGAGGTCAGGTCCACCCCCACCCACCCTGGTCATCTCTTTCAGGCCTCGGTCCACACTGCACTCGCACAGCAGATCTCCACAGTCTAAGGCCCTGTCCTTCCCTTTCTACGCAGAGTCTGAGCCAGAGTCCCAGGGGGCCTTCACTGCATTTGAGAAACAAACCTTTCAAGCAAACTCATGTAATTGTGAAGATGGGCCCAGCAGTATTCTCACTCACCTGGCACAGTGCCTGCCTCAGGCAGCTGGGGCTGGTATGGCTACACACACACACACACACACACACACACAGGTCCTAAACCCTGCTCCTCTTCAGCGAAGAGGGTGCATCCTCCAGCTGGCCTCACCCAAAGCTCTTCCTCCTAACTTCCCAGGGCACCGCCCCCCTCTCTGACTCAGGGTTAGCACACTCCCTCCTCCCGCAGCCCACAACCTGCACTGTGCCTGTAGGAGCCACATAAAGTACTACAGCAGAGAAAGGCATGTCTGGAGCCCAGAGCCCACAGCCCGGGGCTGATGGCAGTTGCTAAGAGACAGAGGATGCCCAGCTGGAATCGTGACTGAGGTTTCTTGTTTGTGCAAGAGCAAGATGAAGAGGGAAGGAGAGGACATGTTTTCTGTGATGAATTTCAGCCTCCACCAGATCCTGCCGGAGGGAGAAAAGATCTCTCTCAGGATTAGACCCATCGATGTTGGGTGTCTGAGCCTTCGGGCAGCAGAAGATGCTGCCTGCCCCATTCTTTCCCTAGTCCTTAAATATATGCTCTGAAAAACTAAGCAGCAGAAAATCCTCTGAGAGAATAAAAGTTAGCCATTCTGCTTGCTAAGGTGCGGTGCTATGGGGGAGTCTGAGTCCAATCCATGGGCTCAGACCACACCCCTTCAGCCCGAGCTTCTCACTCACTGCTGTGTCTTGAAGCCAATCACTTAACCCGTCTGTGCCTCAGTTTTCATTCAGCTTAAGTGGAGCTCATGTACATTCCTCCTCGGTATTACAGGGATCCAGCCCGGGAACGCATGTCAGGTGCTTAGCACAGCACCTGGTCCTCAGTCAGGAGCCACAGATGTCCACTTTTACCGACTGCGTGGTCAGGGAGAGTGTTTCCAGGGCTCCTTGTTGTACAGCAAGGAATCTGAGCAGAGAAGGGTCCAAACCAGGAGTCCCATGGCTGACTCAAATTGGGAGCCACCCCACCGTCTCTCTCTCTTTCCCTCCCCTGGGAGAGGCAGCAGACTCCCAAGAGGTAACCCTGAGCCACTGTCGCCTCAGCCACTCTGCTCCCTGCCTTCCCTCAAGGGTCCTGAGAGCCCCGCCCAGCGGGCCCCACACCAGGCCCCAGGCATGGCACAGGAGCAAGGGGACCCAGCCCTGCTCCCCACCCCCAGGCTCACTACTAACAAAGCCCACACTCGTCCCTTCACAGCCAGGTGCAGACTCAGCCCCACAGGTGCCAACCAGACCCTCGGCCAGGACTGAGGCCACCTGTCTCCTCAAAACCACAGAACCCCCTCCTTACTCAGGCCCCGTGGCCAACCCACAGGCTTGCCTGGGGGGCCTGGCCCCTGAGTCCCAAAGAGGATGGAGGCAACAAGAACAGGGGAAAAACTCCTCCAGGAGTGCAGGAGGCAGGCCCGGGACAGAGGGCGTGGGGAAAGGGAGAGGTTTGGACAGCACCTTGGGCCAGTGCACGAGTAGAGCTTCTAAATCCTGGATCAGGTGCACGGTGGGTTTATCCATATAAAAATCAGGCGCAGTATGGTGGTTCCTCAGAAAATCAAACACAGAGTTGCCATTCTACCCTACAATCCTGCTTCCAGTACACAGACAAAAGAGCCGAAAGCAGATACTTTTACACCCACATTCTCTGCAGCATCGTTCACAACGGCCAGGAGGTGGAAACAGCCCGCGTGTGCCCGATGGCTGAATGGACAAACACGATGAGGCCCAAGGTGCTCGGCCTTGAAAAGGAAGGCAACCCTGTCACATGTCGCAACGCAGACAAACCTGGAGGACATGATGCTATGTGAAACGAGCCCGATACAAAACGACAAATATTGCAGGATTCTACTTGTAAGAGAGAGTCAAATTCACAGTGGCAGAAGACAGGATGGTGGTTGGTTGCCAGGAGCGAGGGGTCCGGGGGGAAACGGGAGCTGTTACTCAGTGGGCACAGCGCTGGGGAGGGTGCGGAAGTCCCGGAGGCGGGTGGTGGCGCCGGCTGCACAACAATGCGAATAAACTTAATGCCCCTGAACTGCGCACTTAAAATGTTTAAAATAGTAACGTTTATGTTACATACATTTTATCTCCCACGTAAAATTCAGCCTGGCATCGGTTTTCAACATAAGCACAGTTAGCAGCACCTAGTACAGTGCTGTCCTTGAAGAGACTGAAAGAACAGGACATTTGGGAGCAGCAGGGAAAATCTATGGGAGTGGGTTATCACCTGTGCAATGGAAACTTTCGAGGAGCACCCTTTGAATAAAGCTCACTGGGTGCCCCATCCCCAAGTCCCACATCCCCCCCGAGCGGCTGTAGATGGGTGAGACAAGGAAGCAGAGGGAAATGACAGATCATCTGCTGAGCAAGCCGCGTGGGTGCTGGGGCACAGGTGCCAGCGGAAGGTTCCACACAGACAGGACTCTGGACGTCCTGCATCATCCTCAGCCACGCCACCTCCCTGACTGGTGACTCCTGGACTTATGTCCTTAGCAGAAAAACTGGGCATAATGGTCCCAGCTCTACAGAAGTGCTGAGAAGCTTAAAGAAATAATGAGAAAAAAACACAGTGCAGTGGTGAAGGGCATGAATTGCAGAGCCAGGCTGCCTGGGTTCAAATCCCAGCTCTTCTACCTCTAATGTACGAGCTTGGGCAAGTTACTTCCCCTCCCTGAGCCTCGGTTTCCCCACACGTAAAATGAGGATAACTGCCTCACTTCAGGGGGTGCCTGGGAGGACTGAGATGCTGAGTGTCACGCATTCAGAACAACGCAGGGCACACGGAAACCCCACATCAGCACGGCTCCGCTGGCTGGCGGGGTCACAGCCATTCTGCCAGAGCCTGGGTGTCTAAAGACATTTCTGTCTTTCTCTCTTCTCACCTGGATTTGCTCAGGAAACATGCCCTGTGGACTGGAACCCGCCCCCACGCCCCACAAAGAAGCCCGAGTTTCCTGCATGGACGGAACCTGAGCCATGTGGACAAACTCAGGCTGGGCTGTCAAACTGCATGTGGCCAGGACACTGACTGGACTCTGTGGAGCCCAGGCAGATCTGGGCAGGTGAGGGCAGCTGCATGGACAGGCTGGGCGAGGGCATGTCGATGACCATGACCTTCCCCACATCCTTCCGCCGAGAGAGGCTGCCCAGCCAGAAACAGCCTTTCCCGTTCTGGGCAGCTGTTCGTCCAAATCCCAGGAGGCACCTCCAGATGCCCTTTTCAAATTCTGCCGACGTCTCTCGCCACACACACTCTCGGCACAAACAGATCCATTCAAGCAGCTAATTCAAACAAATTCTGCCTGGGCGCTGGCTGCCTTGGGTGGACCGGAAAACACAAACGAGGCCTCTGCTCAGGCCACGCCCACCCAGCCCTGGAGGAGGGGGCGCACAGCCGTCTGGCCTACCACGCACTCACCACACCGAACAAGCGTTCCTGGCGACCCCACCGTGAGCCAGGCACCAGATACCCCCGCAGACAGCAGATGCTGGGCTGCCCTCTGGAGCCTATGACGTGTCCAGAACAGCTCCTCCGAAGTGCCTTGAAGGCAGGGGACAATGGCCCAAAGCACAGACCTTCTTGGGGGGCCTCTGATCTTCAACGTTCTAGACTATTTTACGTCCTCCTTAATGCCCCATCTTCGGTTTTACCAGCAGTGATAAGAGTAAGGGCAGCTAGTCTACACAGAGAACTTACCTGGCTTCAGGCACTGCTTCAAGCTCTTTCCGGTCACTGCATTTGCTGCAACGAGCTCGTGCAGTAGGGCTTGTTCGCACCCTCGTGTTTATTACAAAAGGGGAAACTGAGGCAGACAGGTCATGCAGCATGGCCCAGCTGGGACCAGGAACTCAGCCTGGCCCCCACGTGCACCCTGTTAACGGCTGCACAAATGTGACATGCAGAACTGTCTTCACCAGTTAACTGCCCATTCCCCCGCCCCACCCGCCACCAATTTTTAAGTAAAACTTAAATGCCAGGATGATTGCCCCAGCTGGTCCTGTGGTCGCCGCATGCCCAGACTGAGTCCCACAGGTGTCCAAACCCTTACAAGTTCAGGTTCTAGGCACTGTGACCTAAGGTCTGCCTCTGCCCACCACATCCCCCTCCTCTGTCTTCCCGGACCCTGCCCTCTGCAGCCTCCGGCCTGGCCTCTCTGCAGGCTCAGGTGACCCCAGTTCCCACAGAGGCCTGCAGTCTCTGCCCCTGCCCCCTCTCCTCGGCAAAAGAATTTAGAATGGCAGCGTGCCTTGCTTGGCTGCCCTCCCCAAGCTGAACCCTACGTTTCCCCAGGACGCCCTCTCAGCCCAGACCTCAGAAAGTCCTCTTGGTTCCTTGAGCCTCAGGCCACCTCCAGAGCTGCCCCCATGTAACAGGGGCCTGTGCCACAGCCCCACAGCCTTGCACCTGAATTGTCCATCTGCACTTCACCTTGGTTCCCACCCCAGGCTGCCAACCCAGTGACCGGGCCATTCCCTCCTCCCCTGTCTGACTTCTGGGTCCCTTCCTTAAACTCCACACTATGATGGCACAGAACCTAATGTGCCAAATGCCCCCTCACTGTATTTCCAGGGTCACACACCCAGTTTTCCACTGTGCACTTCCCCACCTAATGGAGGGCCTGTGACTGCTGGGCTGGCCAGAGCCACCAGGAGGTGCTGGGGAGCCCTGTGCCTCAGACAGGGGCAGTCATCGCGTCAACCCGCCTGCGTCACGCGCTCCCGAGTCCCAGCCCAGCCCCTGCCCTGCCTGAACGAGAGAGTGTGGCCACATGTCAGACAGAAGAAAACAGCTGAAGGTGAGCGTCTCTGGTTGGTGGGGAGGAAAGGAATCACCTCAGTCCCCCTCCCGGGAGGCCTCGGGTGCCCAGGTGAGCAGCGAGGAAAACAGTCGCCGGTGCCCGTCCCCAGGTCGTACAGGGAATCCGGGCGAGCCACAGAGGTGGGGAGGGCCACGTTCACCGCAGCATTGTCCCCACAGCCAGAGGACCGAAGCCACCCACCAGCGATGCGTGGATGAACCAACTGTGGTAAATTCAGAGTGGAATATTAATCCTCGTTAAAAGGGAAGAGAATCTGACACCTGCTACAGTAACGAGGATACACCTGGAGGACATTACGCCAAGTGAAATCAGTCAGCCACAGAGGACAGACACTGTATGGTTCCATTCACACGAGGCACCCAGCGCCGTCTCATTCGGGCAGCCCAGAAGTGGAGCAGTGGTCGCGGGGGCTGGGGGGCAGAGAAAAGGGGGACGTTGCTGTTTAATGGGAACAGTTTCGGATCTACAACATGGAAGGTTCTGGAGAGAGGCTGTGAGACGTGTGACCGACCTAACACTGCTGAGCCGTGAGGATGGCCAGGGCGGTAACTCTGACGTGTGTCCCACCACAATGAAAAGTCTAGAAAAGAGAACAGGCATGTGCAAGACCCATTCGCACGTAGGATGGAGCTCACCTGTCTTCTCTCTGCTCACTCTGCACCCCATTTACGAGAAGCTGTTTGGGGCAGGGAGCATCTGGATAGGTCGTGGACCTGCTAAAAAGCGGCACCTCCACTCTGCTCCCCCCACCCGTCTCCTGATCCCCTGCTCGCTGCTGGGTCCCCTGAGTCCCTCTGATTTGCCATCGTATTTGGATGCCCCAGCCCTACTATAGATGTGACGGTCTCTTCGCTCTCACTGTGCCCTGGGGCCAGCTGGCCAGGGAGCAGTGGGTCCCATTAAGTCCGCCAGCATTTCCTGAAGCATTATCAGGCCTGAGGCCTGGCAGGCGCCCAGCTCCCAGCAGGCGGGCCTGAACCATGGTCTGACCCCTCACGGGCCTTCTGAAGTCTCCAAGAGGCCGGGCGGCGCCACTTCCTCTCCCCAAAGGGGTGCGTTTGCTTGGCTCTGGTGGGGGGCATCGTTAGCCTGCCCCATCTCATGCCTCTCGCCTCATCCTGCCCCATCCATCTCCCCCCCAGTCCCCGTGTCTCTCCACTGTCGTTGGGAACCACGGTTGTGTGACAAATGACACAGGAGGTCCTGGGGATGCCATTTCATTCTGTAGGCATTATTGTGCCTGACCTAAACCCGAATACCCAGGCCCCAGTCTCCCGGGTGACACCTGAAGGCCCCAGTTTCCTGGCAACGGGGAACAATGGCCCCTGGGAAAAGCACACACAGTTTGGGAAAGGGCGGCCTTTCTTCTCTGCGCCCCTGGGTAGGCTGGGGAGACGCCTCTCCTTCAGGCGGAGTCCGGAGGGACACTGGAGCCTCGAGGGTATGCCCACCGCCCCCCCCCAGCCCTGAGCCACAGGAAGTCTCCCAGGCCAGCCGGAGCTCACCCACCTGGGGCTTGATTAACGGCCTCTTAACGAGACAAAAGCTCCTTTGAGGGGACTCGCCGCCTCTCCTTGCCCCTCCACGGCCCTCCACTCCAAGCCTGAGCTGCCCTTCGTTCCCGGGCCAACTCCGATGTTCCGACCCCTGTTCTGGTGACCTCCCAGGGCCACCTTCCGCCTGCACAAGTGACATGCTCTTTCCCCTTTGAACCCCCTGAGCGGGTGCCCTGAGGAGTGACGAGTGCACGGGTGCACGGCAGGAGTCACCACACTGTTCTCTGGACCACTCTCCGTCCGGCTCTGGAGCGCCGCCCCTTCCCCGAAGGACTCAGAGAACCGCAGCGGCCTGAACGAGCCCCAGGGGGTCCCGGGCTGACCCGGGCCCCTCCCCGTGCGCCCCTCAAACTGCAGACACCCAGGAGGGCTGAGTGTCATGGTGTGGAATCACGGCCCCAGGTCCCCACAGACCCAAGGAGCCCCAAGGAGGACCCCACACACCCCCTCTCAAAACCAGGAACTCTCTAGTGAATGCTAGTACATTGCCAAGGCCACTTGCTATTTGTGAAATAACTCTTGCCTACATACTAGGAAAAGGGGATCCCATTTTTTTAAATCCACTGGAGTACTGCTCCTCAGAAAAGTTCCTTCTGACTGAAACCCACAAGGCAACTTCTGCAATGTCAATTAGCTGCATTTTGAGTTGTGTTCTTTTTCTCTTTTTTGTTTCAGCCTCTGGGACTCTGGATTGCCTCCCACCCCCAAGAGTTCAGGAAGGGAAGAAGGGCTTCGGCCCCTCTTAGGCAGATGGGATATTGGAGTGCAGGAGAGTCGAGGCCAGCGAGGTTGGGGGGGGGGGGAGGGGGGCGGCATCACAGACAGGTCCTGCCACGGCGGGGACCAGGAGGCAGCCAGGCGCTCACAGCTTGGCCACGCTGGTGGCAGAAGAGGCCAAGAACAGCAGCAGAAGCTCAGAGCCCAGGTTAGAGGGACCGCGGGTGCCTAACCCAGAGGCACAGGCCTACTTCCAAACGACAGACAAGGGAAAGGACGGGCAGCAACGAGCTACAGTCAGAAGACACCAAGGCCAGGGATGTGGTGAAGCAGGAGGGTGGCAGGTTCTCTGGGGTGCTGGTGGAGGTGGGACAAGACCCCAGGTGTCTTAGATCTGACCTTCCCATGCTGGACAGACAGGCGCACGGTCAGACCGAGCAGCTCCAGTGAAGAGGCGGGCAGAGGGCACGGCTCTAGCACCCGGGAGGCCCCCTGGCTCCTCCCTCCAGCCCTGCCCCACCCCAGCGCCAGGGCCTCTGTCAGCGCTCCCAGAGGTCTTCAGTCCTTCCCTTCACAGCTCTCACGCTGCTTTGCTATTGACTAAAGCATCTGACTATTCCTCTGCTTCCCAGCCAGCTGAAGTTTGAACAGAACTTCTTCTCAAGTGTACGTTGACCCCCATCCACAACAGGACGTACCGGCTCTGCAAAGCAGAGACCACATGTACCCCCAGAGAATGGAATGAGGCAAGTGCAGAAATATTTGTTAAGTGTGTTACTGATGAAACATCTGACCCAAAAAAGCCAGAGGCCAACAGCTGGCCCACAGCGCCCTGTGTCTGCAGACTTACAGACATGCATTTGACTGGCACCCACTGCAGAGGGCTAAGCAGCCTGCGGAGTATGTTGTCTAAATAACTTGCTTGGGCCCTGGCTGCTGTGGCTCAGTGGATGGAGCACAGGCCTGCAAACCAAAGGGTTGTAGGTTCAACTCCCAGTCAAGGCACATGCCTGGGTTGCAGGCCAGGTCCCCAGTTGGGGGAGCACAAGAGGCAACCATACATTGATGTATCTCTCCCTTTCTTTCTCCTTCCCTTCCCCCGTCTCTAAACATAAATAAATAAAAATCTTTCAATAACTTGCTTGGGATTGTGCTCCTCTCCCCACCCCTTGCGTGTGTGCCTGTTTTCACTTGATGGTAACATGGCAGCCAGTTAACCTGTGTCTCCAAATACTGAGGCCCAATGTCCATGCACTATATGGCCCTATTGGCTTCTCCCTGGGACAGTCTGGAAGGACCAGAGATCCCATCCTGCTCCCAAGAAGGGAAGTCCCTTGCAGACAGCAGTGGGCCTGAAGGGCCAGGGCAACAGAGCAGCCACTGCCCGCGAAAGAACCAACACTGACAGAGACCCGGGCACTGCCTTCCCTACTCCTCACTCCCACCCCCTAACAAAGGTCTGCTTTACCCCCATTTTACAGATGAGAAAGTAGGTTCAGGGGGTTACGTTGCTGGTCCACAGTTATGTGGCTAGAAAAGGCAGCAGTGGAATTTGAACTTGAAGCCCTCTCTCAACACCCCAGTGCACTGGGCTTACATGTAGGATAAGAAGCAGAAATCCCTTGACAAACAGGAATCAGGAAAGGGAGGCCAGGGTGAGTTTGATGCCTTGGGAACTGGAGCAGCAGTGAGGACGCCCAGGGTGGGCAGCAGGGAGGCCTCAGGATGCAAAAGGCCTCAAACCTGAAGTCTGAGCAGAGGTAAATCCAGGCAGGATGCAGTCAGCACCTTAGCTCGGGAGCACCTTCCACTTCCCGGCAGCTCTCACTGGGCCCTGTGCTCTGGCCTTGCGCTGACGGGCTCCGTCCCCAGAGCAGCTATTTGGCCAAGGGAAGAGAGGGCTGCAGAAGCACACTTAACACCATTAGTGTGTCCTGCCTGCTGTTTCTGAAAATGGCACCACTAGAGCCAGGTTGGGAGTGGGTCTTCGGCCAGCAGTGCTTCCCTCAGGCATCTCAATGTATAAACCTATTCTGTCTGCCCTTCGGGAAAACCCCTATGAACTGAAGCCCCATACCCTGGGATGGTGGCGGCTGAAGAGACACTGCAGCCCCTTGGATGGATTCCGAATTTCTGGGGTCCTTGGGGTGATGGGATTTAACATTGGATGGAACGCCAGGGCTGGCTAGCCTGAGGTATCAGCACTTGCACTTGGCATTGGTGAGGAATGAAGAAGGGGACACACTAGTAAAGCCATACGCTGAATGAAAACAACCTTTCTCCTTCTACAATGAAAATTAAAGATGAAGCCTCTCCGCTGGACTTCTGCAGCGCATGGCAGGCATGACTTGAGCACCCCAAGGGCTGCCAAAGCTGCAAAACGAGCAGAAGGGAGTGATGCGTCCACGGTAACAAAGACCCCAATTTGGAGCTTGCAAGATCTGAAGGCACACGCTCGGTGTATAAAAGTCAACACCGCACCCTCGGGGCACAACATGACACGCCCCAGGGCGGGGGCTGGGAGCGGAGTCTCAGCCCCATGCCAGCTGATACTCACAATGGGGTCGGGGGTTGGAACAGATTGGCCAGGGCCAAGCCCTCCCTGTTAGAGTCAAAACGGATAACTGTCAGAGCCTCGACAGAGCCTGATGCTCTCCGAGTTAAATGAGCTGTGAACACCAGCATCCTTTTAACCTGGACCAAATGGATGCCTGGGGAAGTCAAGTAAGAGCAAAAGGGAAGCTTTTTGCTGACTAAGCTCCAGGCCCCTCGCTCAGCCTTAAAAACAAACACATTTTTACTTTAGTTCTTTAAAAAGAATGTTTTCCTCCTCCTAAATAATACAGGGGATTCTTCACAGAGCCCCGCAGTCAGGAGACATTAACTGAAGCGCGGAGTCCTCACGCCTGGCTCCTCTCGCTGGCAGGAACTCCGCGTGGTTCGCTGTCTGGACCCGGTTTCCGAAACCTCGGTCCCATCGGCTGCCCAAAGATCTTTGTTTGAAACAACAACAAAATCAAACTACGAATCATCAGGAAACCATCTGTGGGGATTTTGCTGTACCGTATCCCAAGAACAGAATGAGGCTCAGACGCTGGTTATGGGAGCGAAAGTGCCGGTGTGTCACTTTCCCTCCTGCCTCCCGACTGCCCGGGAGACTGGGACGCCACTGCCAGGAAAAAGGGAATCCTAACGTCTCCTGGCGGTTTACCCCACCAAGCGCGGGCCAGAATTCTTATGTATTCTCAGCCCAACAATTTAAAATAGTTTCTCGTTGTGCCCTTTTTCCAGATGAGAAAAGTGAGTCTAAGCAAGATAAAGCAATTTGCCCAGGTCAGTCAGGTAGTAACTGGCTGAGCTGTTGGACCCCCGAGTCCGAACCCTCAACTCCCGTGATGTCTGATCCTCAACCCTGTTCAACTCGGCGGCACCAGAGGATGTACAGAAAGTCCAAATGCAAACTGCATGATGGCTCCCCCCAGCCCCCCAAGGGCCTCCTGGTCACCTGCACCCTCAGAAACGCACAGCTGACCCCTGCGCGCACCTCCACCATCAACAGATGGCGCATCTCAGCAAGGGACGCGCTCCTGCTGGGAGCCCAGGCGACAGAGCCATTTGCAGTTCTGTGGTCGATGTTCCCGCCACCAGTTGTCCACAGCCTTCCCCGAGGGACCACTGAGGTCCCAGGCCACGTCCAGCTGTCTGTGAAAGATGCTATTAAAAATCATCGATAAATGAGTCCCGGCCTTTGCTCACACAGTTTACCGCAAGGACCTGCCGAAAATGATTTCTTGTTCTTCGTTTCCCATCAGTGGAGTTAATGATTTGTAGGAAACTGATTTGTTTTCCGGTTGCCTTTAGAGATTCACAGGTGCAGCGACCCCATTTCAGTGTATCTGAAACAGAAGATAAATAGCATGGGGAAGTTCCTGTTTGAACAGCTGTGTGATTGATATATGCGTATCTGTCCCTGTGAAATATGATTTCTCATTTCCATTAGTCCCTTAGTTCTATCCACATTCCGTTTTCTTTCTTTCATTCCACAGGCACGGGGAGGGAAAAAGCCAGGCTGCAAACCAGCCATCAGGTTCTCACAGCTCACGCGGATCACCCACTTGAGAAATCAGCAACCACAGAACCAGCACTCAACGCTCCAGCCAAGCCCTTCACCGTATCTAATTCATCCTGATATCCCCGCACCCGACAAAGGACTGCAAGCGTCAGGCTTGTGATAAGCTGGTTGAGTGAATGAATGAATCCCTCCACCCAGAGGAGGAAGCCAGGCCCCGGGTCCCCACTGCCAAGCTGGGGAAAGAAAAGTGACTCTCGGGAGGCCGGGAGGCGGGCTGCCTCTAAGCGGGTGTGGGGGGAGGGGGGACGGCAAGGCCAGGACCTCCTCCAAATTCCCATCCCCTTCCAGAGGGACACTCAGGGAAACGGCAAGTACTCAGGTGCCTAAAGCCAGCTGCTGCTTTGCAAACATCAATCGTGAATCGGATTAAGAATTTCGCCCCCAGCAGAAGCCTAGAAAGAGAGGCTCCCCACGTGTCCCCATCAAACGTGGCGACCCTGCAGTGACTCTCCAGGCACACGCTTGGGGACGGGGGTGCCCCTTCTCTCCCTTCCTGAATGTGGCCTGAAGGTTATAAAGAAGAGAAGGTCACACACACAAATAAATAGATCAAAATTCATTTTGCTGTTTTGCTTTCTTCTTTTTTTTTAATCTTCATCTGCGGGTATGTTTATTGATTTGGAAGAGAGAGAGAGAAAGAGAGAAACATCGACTGGTTGCCTCCCATAGGTGCCCCGGCAGGGACTGAACCGGCAGCTTTTGGTGTGTGGGATGACACTCCAACCAACGGAGCCACCAGCCAGGGCTGTTTCGTTTTGTTTTCTCAGAAAAGAATATCACCTTGATCAAAAACAGTTGATCTGTGACAAAAATTTCAAACTCCCACCCACGAGCCACCGTTCGGGGCTCCAGGAAGCCACAGTCATTCAGGAATCTCAGAGAAGCCATGAAAGTCCAACTACAACCATGCGATGGCTTCCTCCAGAAGCCCCCAGGCGATAAACGCTGTCCCTTTTGGGAGCCGAAGTGTCCCACAGGGTCTCCAAGAAGAGGTGGGCAGAGCTCTGGGGCAGTGAGCAGGAAATCCTGGGCTCTGGGAGTCTCCATCGAGCACCTGGGGCCGGGGGGATTGGGGTCGGTCTCTGTGTGCACATGTGGCCTTGGTGCCCTAGCTCCAGTGGCCAGCTGGGGACTCCTGAGAGTCGGCCTGGGTGCAAAGCCTCTCACAGGTGAGTGCCCCGGGGCGACCCCAGCCACACAGGCAGGGGTGGGAGGTTCGCACCAGGGTCACATCACCCCTCCACTGCTCTCGCGCGATGGGGACCTCTAACCTCGGCAGCTTTGGGGCACCGGCTTCCGCAGACTGCCCTCCTATCCCCGGCCCTGTGGGGCATTGCCCCTTCCATCCGTCCCTCACCCAGACCTCCGTCCTGGGAGCCGGAGCATCTATGGGGAGGGTGAAAGAGTGGCCCCTGTCCCCCTGCCAAGGCGGATGTCACGCCACCAGAATTTATGTGCCAGCTTTCTTGTACCAGCTTTTCCCAGGTTTCCTCCCCACCCATTACCGCCCCATTAGTCGCCTTGTGTTTTCCCCTAACTGTCACCGGCCACACTGCCTCTTTGTTACCCTGCGACGTGCTGGCCCGCCCTCCCCAACAAGGGGCCGAGCTTAAACTCCAAATTGTGAAACGTTTCCTCCCTTGCTCCTGTCCCCCCTTCCTCCTCTTCTAGGGCCCCAGACCCTTCAGTAAAAAGCACCCACCAGAGGGCATTCCCCGCTCTGTGTGCACAGCACGAGCGGCCCCCAGTTGCCCAGCGCCCCTCGTCCTCCGCGAGCACGCTTCCCCTTCTTATTGGTATTCAGTCAATACCTTCCTTCTCTGACCCTTCCCTGCTTGGCCTCCACATCCACCGACAGAAGGCCCTTTGTTGAGGGAGCAGAGGGTGTAAACACCAGGGCTCCAAAGACAACGCCTGGACTTCAAAGGGGAAATGAGTCATTGCTCATCAGTGGGGTGGGGTGGGGTGGGGGCTCTGGGGAGAGCCCCTCCTCTGAGCACCTCCAGCAAAGGACAAACCTTCTGTGCCTGTGACAGATCAGGCGCTATTTCCAAAGCTACTCATTGATTTTTATTGTTCCAAATTGACTCGAAAACACCAGCCAGAATCTGGGGTCTGGTAAATATTTTGTTACACAGTTTGCTGGAAGCACGTTGCTGTAAAGGGTAGCTTCCAACATGGGGGCTCGGGCTAGGGGCCTTCCAGGCTCCCACCATCTGCCAGCTTCATGCGTCTGCAAGCAGATTATGCGCCCCAAACGCCATTTGGACCGGGCCTCTCCCCTGCTCTCGAGTCCTCCGAGCGTCCCTGATTAGACAGCTCTGCATCTAAAACCGCCCGAGCCCATCAAAGCCAGGCGGCCCCTTGTCTCAGGCGCACAGGCCCGCACAGGCACTGGGATCCAGCCCCTCCTTGAACGCCCCAGGGATGCGGCGGCAGCGGCGCAGAGCAGCCCACAGCTCGGCAGCTACCCCTCAGGAAGCCTGCCGCGTCCAGAACAGAGCCCATTTCCCCACACTGTCCACCCACAGCACCCACTGCTGCTTCCGGAGCAAACACAGATTTGAAATCACTCTCCGAGTTCCTCTACATTTGTTTTCATCGCACCAAACAGCCCCAGGCCCCTTGACTATACCTCGCATGAAACAGTTTCCACCTGGCTCCTAATGTTAGCTGCCCTCGTCCACTACCGGTGGTTTTCCCCACAACCACCTACAATAAAGCACAGACCCTGGTACGAAACACTGTTCTCTGCATGTGCTCAAATCAGCACACATCAGAACAGCCTGTCCCTTCCCCTGAAGAGCACACCTCGCCTTCACTAACTCAGCCGAGGCTCCTTCACTCTCTCAGCCGCCTTGCCGCGCTTGCCCCAACTCAGCTGGCAGTCACGGGCCCTGTTCACAGCAAGCGCTGCCAGAACAGGCCTCTCCGTTCCGTACCTCAAAGCCTTCATATGTATCATGTTTATAATATGATAAATATCATACTTCATATTTATCATATTTATGTCATTTCACCTTATGGTTCCAGCCCAGTTCGTGGAGGTCTTCCTCGGTCTTACTTCTGTCATCTAGGGCACGTGGCCACCCCTGGCAATTTTGTGCCACCTGCAAACCTGCCAAGCATGCCTCTGCGTGCTCACCCAACTCATTAATAAAAGTGACAGAACAGGGCCCAGAGACACTGATGACTCGTCTGAGGTGTCACAGCCAGACGGGGACAGAGCCGACCCTGACACACAAGTGTCCAGGCTCCCGGGCCTCATTTCCATCGCACTGGCCGACAAGCCCCTCAGAGCGCTTCCCACCCAGCCCTCTCCCACCGCCACCTCCTGCTGGCCCACCCCGAGAGGCCCTTGACAGACGGGAAAGTCTGGCTTCCTGGGAAGCAGATGGGGAAACTGCCGCCTGCCTGAGGGACCTTAGTTTGCTGACTTCTCGCAGCTTCCTGCACTGTGCTTCTGTGCTTCTCAAGCGAGTCTCTTGAATAGTCCACCCAGCAAACCAGGCCAAACTGGACCAAGAGGGCAAGGAGGTCCTGGGCTCCACTCCTTCACCAAGCTGCCTGGGGGAAATGGAAGAGAACAAGGGGGCCCTCGGAGATCCTGGGGATCGCTCTGACCTGAGGAAGAATCTACGGACAGTTTCAGTCTCACAACTTCCTAGAAACACGGCTCTCAGGTCTGTCCTGGAAGTATGAGAATGACCAGGCAAAGGGCTGATCTTGGCATACACTCTTGCTCTGAACACAACTCTAGAGAGCCTCACCAAGATCACTGGGCAAACAGGCCAGGAAGACAGGTCAAGGTCAGTGTGAGGGCTCCTAGTGGGCAAAGCTACTCACCAACGAGCCTCCTGCCACATGAAGTAATGAGCTCTCCATCAGCACCAGGGTGTTTATGCACAGGTTCGTCCCATTTGAACTCGAAGTCTAAGGTCCTGTACCCTCTTTTCTACTGTGACAGGTCCCTCGTGCTTCCAAGTAAAATGCCATCACTGGACCCCAAAGAGCCAAAACAATTTTGACAAAGAAAAAAAGTTGAAGAATTCACACTTCCTGATTCAGAAACATATATTAAAGACACAGTAATCAAAACCATGTGTACCCGCATAAGGACAGACAAACAGACCAATGGCATAGAATAGAAAGCCCAGAAATGAAGCCTCACCTATATGGTCAAACGATCTTTGACAAGGAGGCTAAGACCATCCAATGGTGGAAGGACAGTTTCTTCAACAACTGGAATTCAGAAAACTGGATATCCACATGCCATAAAATGAAGTTGGACCCTTATCTTACACCATATTTAAAAATTAACTCAAAATAGATCAAAGACCTAAATGTAAGACCCAAAAGTATAGAACTCTTAGAAGAAAACATATGGGGAAATCTTCGTGAGATTGAACTTGGCAGTGATTTTTTGGCTGTGGCACAGGCAACAAAAGCAAAAATAGACATTTGGGACTACATCAAACTTTAAAACTTCTGTGCATTAAAGGACACAGTCAACAGAATGAAAAGGCAACCATGGAATGCAAGAAGATACCCAAAACAGTTTTTTAAAATTCTTATGTCTCAACAACAAAAAATTAAGTTACCCAATTTCAAAATGGACTAAGGTCTTAAATGGACATTTCATCTTTAAGATTTTATTTCTACATTTTTAGAGAGAAGGGAAGGGAGGGAGCAAGAGATGGAGAGAAACATTGGTGTGAGAGAAACATCGAACGGTTGCCTCTCATATGTGCCCTGACCTGGGGCTGAACCTGCAACTCAAGCATGTGCCCTGACCGGGAATTGAACCAGTGACCTTTCACTTTGCAGTATGACACCCAACCAACTGAGTCACATCAGTCAGAGCTTGAATGGACATTTCTCCAAAGATTACATAAAAATGGCCAAGAAGCATATGAAAAGATGATCGACATCACTAATCACCAGAAAATTTAAAATCAAAGCCACAGTGATATACCATCTCATACACATTAGTATAGCTACTCTAAAACACACACAACTGTCGGTGAAACAGTGTAACCACTAGGGAACTAGAATTACCATGGGATCCAGCAATCCCACTTCTAGAGATACACACAGAGTTAAAAAGAGGGTCTGGAGGAGGTTGCACACTTGTGTCCACAGCAGCATTACTCACAATAGCCAAGAGGTAGAAGCAAGCCAAGTGTCCATGACAGACGAATGGGTGAACAAAATGTGGTATGTACACACGTGGAATGTCATTCAGCCTTAAAAAGGAGAGGAATCCTGTCACATGCTGCAACATGGATGAACTTTGAGGACTTTATGCTGTGACATAAGCCAGTCACAAAAAGAACAAATACTATGTGACTCCTCTGCTGTGAGGTACCTAGAATACTCAGACCCAGAGACAGAAAGTAGAATGATGGCTTCCAGGGGCTGGGGTGCAGGAAGTGAGGAAGAGCTCATGGGTGTAAAGCTTCAGATCTGCAAGATGAAAGAATTCTGAAGCTCTGACTACTGAACTGTACACTTAAAAATGGTTAAGACAAGAGGCAGGGCAGCCCAAAACTGGGAAGGACACATGGGAACCTGGATTTCAATGAAGCAGAATCAAGCTAGAGATACATCAGCGAAAGCTTGGGAGCCTGTAGAAATATCAACACCACCCGTGACTTACACGTGACATCGTCTGCTGCCCCACTGGACTTCTGATGCCAAGATCACCTGAAGTCCCAAAGTCACAAAACCATGTGTATGTTCTAGGAAGGACTTTTGATGCTAAGACGTGATGCTAGGACTTTTGATGCTCAAGAATTCATAAAGATGGCAATGTACCATCTCCAAGTGTTTCTTTCTTTCAATCTTGCCCTTACAGTTCATGAATCTAAATGTAATGAGTTTCAATGCACACTAATATCCGTGCCAAATTAATCTAATAAAGAGCTCTACATTATAGTTAGCGCCTGAGGAATGCGTTCAGAGAAAGAGGCTGCAGAAATTCTTCTTCCATTTGTATGAAGTCATTATCTCACCTAACATCTACAAAACCAAAGAAAGAAGAGACAGCAGGAGCAAAACTCTCCAGCAACAGGCTGAGCTGCCTGCCAAAGTCAGAGTGAGCTCAGGCAAAACGCAGAGCGAGGGAAGAAACTCTGTCTCCTGCAGAGAAGACAGGCAGTGAACTGAAGGCAGGCCCTGCTCGGCGGCAACAAGGGACCGCGAGGCCATCAGGACCCTCACCCCTGCTCAGCCTGGAACCTCCTGCTGAGGCTGTGAGAAGACAGGAGCCAGAGAAGCCCACCAGCCTGGGACAACCCATGAAGATGTCCAGGACAGCAGACTGCCCTCCATGTCCAAGTAATGTGTCTGGATGGGGCGTGTTTGCCCATCCCCCCACTGCTTCCAGGAGGACGGTTTGGGTGATGATGCTGGATGCAAAGCCCCTATACTGGGTGCACCACACAAACCACCCTAATCACCACAACAGCCCCACCCCATTTCACAGATGAGGAAATGGACGCAGTGAGGTGAAATACCTTGCCCAGAGTCCCCCAGCTGATCAGTAACCGTGATCACTGGAGGAAAAGAGAGGACTCAGTGCCAAGGACCTAACTCCAGTGGAAGAGCTGGGAGAAGTGCCCGGAGGCGCCCTCGCCAGGCGGGCTCCTGGAGTTCCATGGTGTGTGTGCACCGTGCCGCAGCCCCGGGCCAGGGAGGGTCAGCCGGGGCTTCCGGACACCTGCCCTCCAAGGCAAGACACAGTGTGGTGGACAGAGTAACGGCCCCCAAGATGCCCACGTCCTGATCCCTGTAACCTGTGAACATTACCTTACGTGGCAAAGAGGGCTTTGCAGATGAGATTACACAAGAGTCGTGTCCCTGTTCCCCTGCCAGACAGGCTCGCTAGTGCCTTCCTCCCTTCTCCAATTTCTGGGCTCAGGGCTTTCCACTGGCCCGGCAACGGTCTTATCTTCCTCTGCTTTTCTCTGTTTTCCAAATGTTCACTGTCATAGCAAAATTATTTATATAGCTTTTAAAATAGCTTTGAAGATACCCTCACTCTCCTGAAAGTTACTCACAACAGCCCCCCTACTCTCATGCACACACACTCCTCTCTGTTCAGAATCTTCTGGATGCTTATGAATTCAGTTTGTTCCACGCTGATTTTTGTACTGCTGTAGGGAAGGACAGGCAGCTTTTCATTCTTTTGCATCCTTATAAAGCTTCCCCAGCAGGGCTCGTTCTCTGGAGGTGACCCACCGACTGCCCGTCCCTCCAGGCTCCTCCAGACCCTGCGTCCCCTGTGTTTGTGAAGGCCTCTGTGGCTCAGAGGCAGCAGGTGGGGGTGGGGGAAGCCACGGGCCAGTGGCCGCGGCCAGGACATCAATCCACGCTGGGAGCGTCAGCCCGCTCTGGCACGGGGGATGTCAGGCTCACGCTGGCTGCCCTTTTCTGCAGAGGTTCCTGGGCCGGCCCAGCAGGACACTTGCCTTTTTCGCTTGAGCCTTGACAGCAGGCACAGGTTTAATGATTGGAAAGCACTCTGAGAATCCAGAGTGCTCTGTAATTGCCAGCTAGTTATCCCCAAATTGTTCCCTGCGTCGATGAGAGAGGTGGAGCGTCTTTGTCAGTGTGACTCTCACACTGACCCAGGCAGGGCAGAGGTGGACAGGGGGGCTGTGCCCGCAGAGGGGCGCCCTGCTAGGACCCAGCAAGCATGCTGGGGCATGGCCTCCCAAAGTGTGAGCCAGATAAAGAGGGGCTTGATCATAATGCAGGTTCTTGGGCCCTTCACACCTGCTCACTCAGGCACTCAGATGTTAGTGCCCTGGAATCTGCATTTTAATCACCCTCCCCACCTCACCCCCCCAGCTGACTCTCATGCACGCTAACTTGAGTTCTGATGGTGTAGAGGAGGGTGCGTGGGTCTGGGGTCCAGGACCTAGGTTTGAGTCTCAGCTCTGACCCGTACTGTCTGAGACCTCAGCAAGTCACCTGATACTAGACTCAGGAGATCTAGGTAGTCCCTAAAAAGCTTTCAAGAGCTTCTGGTCAAATCAGATCGGGCAACGCAACACCCTACATGTCCCCTAGGGGATTTATAACACACACAGGTAGGTTAAAGGGGCTGAAAGTCCCCACGACGGAGAAGCCTGTTTGACCCAGACTTTCCCACTTCGGCCAACCGAAGAGGCTTCTCTCTCTCACGAGCGACAGAAACATCTCACAGACTCAGTGTCTCGTGAGACGAAGCACACGAAGCTCCTCTCTGGGAAAAGAGAAGTCTAGAGGGTGAGTGGCAGCATCCTCCGGCGGCAGCTCTGGCAGGAAGGAGGCCCCGGCGGAGGCAGGGGAGGCCACAGGCGCCCCATCCCTCATGCTCAGGGCCCTCGGCTGGTCCAGTTCCGCAGAGCTGCCGCCTGGAGTGGACGCGTCACAATAGCGAGGTCACCTTCCTGCTTCGGGTAATTTCCCTTGGAGGCAAGACATCCATTTTTAACAGCTCTTCGTTTCAGCAGAGAATGCCCTCTGCCTCTGGCGGGGGCTGGGGACCAGGATGGAAAGGGAGGCTTTGTTCTTCTGACCAGTGCTGACAGTTTAATTAAACCCAGCCCAAGACGGGGTCAGCGGGGTCAGGCATTCTTCAACAGGGCTCCTGCAGAACACCACCTCCTGCCTCTCCAGCCACCAGGGCCTGTTAATGAGTTATCCTGGTCCTTCCAGCAGGGACGTAAATAAGGGGAAATAAATGCCCTGGGCTGCCCTGAGTCCCCCACCCCCAACCCTTCCAGGCCCCGCACAGACACAAAAGCCTGATCCTGTTGGGACACATATTGGTTTCATGGCTAAAAAGAAGCCGAGAGGAACTGCGGGCTTGTGGATGAGGAAGGAATACAATCAGCAGGAAGACAGATCGGAAAGCAGCGGGAGAGACCCCTCCCCAGAGCTGGGAGGACAGAGGGGTGGGGCGGAGGGGGCCCACACTCACTGTGCCCCACCCCCAAACCTGGGAGAAGACTGGGATGTACCGCTGTGAGAGGAGCAGCCAGGCTCCAGCATGGCTGGCCCCTGTGGGCATCCATGAGACTGCGCCACATCCTCAGGTAATGCGGCTGACCCCCCACCCAGCTAACAGGCCACCAGGCTCCAATCGCCTCCAGCGGTGCGGCTGGGTCCAGCCAATGAAGCATCTGCCCCGTCATTCTGCGCCGACCTGCTGGTAGGTCAGAGGATGGCAGAGAGCTCTCAAAGAGCATTCCCCAAAGAGCCCTGCAGCCCTCACCTCCGGGAGAGAAGGCACCCCGCCAGCCTCTCACACAGCTGTCACCCCAATAGTTCCCAGCACCTAGAACAGTGCCTGGCCCACAGGAGGCCCTCAGTAGCCGGTGGGTGAATGGGTGAGCAGGTGGTGGGCAGGCGAACAGAAAGGGGGGAAGGGTTAAATGTGGGTGGATGAGGGGGTGGGAGGGCGGCTGTGGAATGGGGGCAGAGCTGGGCACGTGGGCAGGTCTGTATGTGGGTTGGTGGATGGGTAAGGGAAGGGTGAATGGGTGGGCCTGGATGGGTACACGAGGGTTGGTGGGTGAGTGAGTGGAAGTGGGGATGGGTGGGCAGATGGGCAGGTGGGGGTTGTAGTGGGGGAGGGCACGGAGGGTGGAGGGGTGTGTGGACTGACTGGTGGCTGGTAGATGGGTAAGTGGAGTGCAGATGAGTGGGAGTGTGGATGGGTGGCAGAGAGATAACAGACAGGTAGATGGGAGGAGGGACGGGTGGGGAGATAGGTGGACGAGTGGGGAGCAGGTGCAGGAGGTGAATGGATGGTAAGCAGGAGGTGGATGGATGCCATGGAAGCATGAGCTTTAGCCTCGGACAGACCAGAGTTTACATGGGCTCGGTCCCTTGGGCACACTGAACCCTCTGAGCCAGGCAGGGCCCCCTGGTCAGCTTCCTGAGCCTGCACCACGGTTGTCCCCAACCACACTCCGCTGCTGCCTGCACGCCAGCCGGCAGGTGCCTCCACGGGTATGCCTAAGCCTCTCATGGAAAAAACAGAAACCTGTTGGGGGAGGGCCCAGCGAAGCGGGGGGTAGTTCTGGTTAAAAAAGGGGAGGCTGAGCCACCCCAGGGAGCAGAGGCGCAGGCAGGCCACCAGCAGAGGACACGAGCTCAGAGGGAGGATACAGGGTCAGCCTGAGCTGCCTCTTCCGGCCAGGTCGGCTGCTCTCTGGGGCAATGCCCATAGGGGTTCACCTAACATTTCCTGAGCACCTACTATGTGCCATAATGTTTGCACCTGACCTGAGAGCAGGTCATACCTCTCTTTAACCCACACAACAGCCTGCAAGGTAGACATTATCTTCACCTGATAAAGATCCAACAGGCTCAATGGGGACCAAGGAAGCATTCCAGCATCTCGAGTCTGGCGTTCACTTGAGTGCAAACTACAGAGGCTTTTCATTGCTTACAAAAACAGGGGGTCTTGGCCATAAAAACACCAGCACATGCTCTTACAAACATCTGCAAGGCACAGAAGAGAGAGGTCGCCCACGACAGCCCCTGGGGGCACTCACAGTCACTGTGTGTGCATTCTCTGGGGTGACTCGTTTAGCCGTCGTACTGTCAGTATGATTCTGCAGCCTGACTTTGGATGTGACAAACACAGGCATCACTTTGTGTCTTTCCTAAAGGCCATATTTTATGATGACATGAAGATCCCATCAGGTAGATATAGCAGAGCTCACTTAACCATTCGCCCAAGTTTAGACGCTTGGATTGTTTCTATATTCTTTACAATATTCAATATTTCAATGTAGAAATACTCTATATGTCAGTATTCTAAATAATGCTGCAAAGAACAAGTTTGTGCCAGGTTTTGTTAGTTCCCAGGATAGATTCCCCAACAAGATTTCTAGGTCAAGGTTTAAGCCCCTTTTGGGCTCTTTGAGGACCTTTGCAGGCCTGGTGACTAATTCCAGCCCCACCACCAAGCTGCTCTGTGGTCCAAGGCAAATCCCCTCTCTGGCCCTCAGGTCCTGCATAGAGAAGGAAATGGGCAGACGAACCCAACACCAGGGGCAGCACTAGTGAAGGATAACCAACCGGTCACAGGACTTGAACTCCTGGAAGCTACACAGACAAAAGCAGCTGAAAGGTGGACCTCAGCACCTGATGGACTTTGCGCCCACACCTTGCCCTGCACATTTGGTCTCTCCCCAGTTCGTTTTCACGCTGATTTAGCATAACAGCCTCTGCAGGAAAGTCCGTGATTTGCTCCAAATGGAAAGGATTAGCAATGGATCTCTCAAAGCGGAGGGAGGTCAACAGGTGACAGACCGGAAAGGCTGAGCACTGCCTTCCCTTCTCCCGGCCTTCTAAGGGAAGGGTATGTGACTGCAGGTGATCCCACCAGCTCCTGCACGGATCATTGGCCCAGGGTGATCTCCTGACCTAATATGAGCCAAGCAGATTCTTTTCCCCAGAAATCCGGAGTTGGACCTGAGACATTGTAGGGACCTGTGCTCTGAGGCTGTGGAAAGTAGGAAAGAGGAGTCAGCACCAAGGCCAACAGAAGGCGTGTAGAACTGAGATGTGGCCCACACGCCCAGGACACAAGTTCCCAGGCAGGAGTGGACCAGTGAGGTAGATACTTAAAAAGAACTTGAAACACCCCTCACACTCACTCTTAGTCCCAGCTATACCTCACTTCCTGTCCTGGGGGGCCAGTGGGTCTGCTGGTCATGCCTTTACGATAATATCCAACCCCACTGTTACTGTCACGAGCCTTCAGGGACAGTTCTGAACCAAGAAGTCCTGACTGCTCCTCAGCCAGACCAACCAGGAGAGTTAACAGAGATGCTTTGGAATGCCTGATGAAATAAAATAAGGGTGGAAGGGGTGGGGCGAAGATGAATAGTTAAAGAAGTGGCGAACTTCCAGTCAAGATGGCGGCATAGGCAGACATAGCTCACCTCTTTGCAAAACCACATCAAAATTATAACTAAAATATAGAACAACCATCACTCAGGACTGTCAGAAATTGAGTTGAATGAAAGTCTGACAACTACAGAGTTAAGGAAACCACATCCATCCAGACTGGTAGGAGGGGCCCAAACGTGGAACGGGCTGGTCCCACACCTACGTGTGGTGGATAAGAATTTGGGAGGGGTATCTCTGGAGCAAGGAGGCCCAGCCCCACACCAGGCCCCCCAGCCCAGGGTACCAGTTCCAAGAAGATAAGTCCCCACAACTTCTGGCTATAAAAACAAGTGGGGATTGAGTCAGTGGAAGAAACTTCTGGAGCCCCAAACAGTTCTTCTTAAAGAACCCACACACAGACTTACTCAGACTCAGTCCCTCTGAGCTCTAGCACTGGGGTAGCAGCTTGAAAGGCACCAGTGGCATAAAAAGAGAAACTGAAGTGTCTGGCATCCAGGTGAGCAGAGGCCATTGTCCCTTTTCTAAACCCTCCCCCACAGAGCTGGCAGACTGGTGCCATATCTGAGAATCCATCAACCTGGCTGACACTGTTCTGCCCCACCCAACTTACAGGCCCACCCAAGTGGTTTTTCCATACGAATGGCTGGTCTTAGCTCTTGCTTCACAACTTCCTAAATCCTCTCAAACAAGCAATGGCTGGCCTCAGTGAGCCCCAGGCTGGCACCAGCAGCATCCAGCCTAGATTCACAGCTTGGCTTTGCCTGGGAATCTCCAAATACAGTACAAGTAGTGGCCATCTCAGATTTCTTTATAGCTCAGGCAGGGTGGCCCTGGGCAAAACACAGGTGGGGGCTGCAACACCCGGGAAATCTCAGAGCCAACGCACCCAGTGGACAGCTACTGACCATGTCGGAGCACCACCACCCTGCTCCCACATAGTGATCCTCCATGGAGGCCAGAGGTTGGTGGTCAGTGGTCACAGCCAGTCCTTGCCACTCACTGGCCTGGGTAAATCCCTCCGGTTGATCTGCCAAAGCAACCAAGACTCAACTACAAGAGGAGGGTGTACTCAGCCCACACGAAGGGTACATCTTGAGGAACCAGCATGGGGAACAGAGGAGGCTGTGCCACTGGACCCTACAGGTCACCTACTACATTAGGCCATGCTATCAGAACACGGAGCCAAAGCAGCTCTACCTAATACATAGAAACAAACACAGGGAGGCTACCAAAATGAGGAGACAAAGAGAAAGGGCCCAAATGAAAGAACAGATCAAAACTCCAGAAAAAGAACTAAACAAAGGGAGATAAGCAATCTATCAGATGCAGAGTGCAAAACGCTGGTTATGAGGATGCTCAAGGAACTCAGCGGGGACCTCGACAGCATGAAGAAGAGAGGCTGGGGGGATGCGCTGTACGTGAGCCTTCAGCTGTCACGGGAAGGAAGGGACGGCAGCCACTGTGTGCGCCCTGCACCGCGTCACAGGCAGCTCTGGCCCAAGGGTGGCAAAGACCAACAGAAAGGCTCCTCGCTGAGGGTCACCGTGGAGAGGGCCCCAGGCCAGGAGGAGGAAGAAGCGGGAAGTGACCAGAGAGACCATTTGAACACACTAACAATTAGAGTTCCATCTTAAAGACAAAAACATGAAGGCAGGATCAGATGACAAACTCTGGAGCTGCCTGGAGACCACTGGGCTGATCAAAAGGTCGGGAGTTCATGACAGAGGTGGAGAGAACTGGCCCCTCAGCATGCAGGTGGCTCCGGGGAGCCATCTCCCACCGAGCCCCTACCCCCCCCACCCCAGTCTGTCCGGCTTCACTTGCTGCTTCTCCCTCCACTAGGTGCTGTCCTACAAGCTTCACAGAAGAACCAGCAGCCCTGCATCTCACCCCGGGCTTGCCGTGGTTTTTCAGGGTGTTTTTTTTTTATTTTTGTCATATTTTCTAAATATTCTATATTTAACTTTTTAAAAGGTTTTATTTATTTATTTTCAGAGAGAGGGGAAGGCAAGGAGAAAGCAGGGGACAGAAACACCAATCAGCTGCCTCTCGCACCCCCAGTCAGGGACCTGGCCTGCAACCCAGGCATGTGTCCTGACTGGGAATCAAACCGTCAACTTTTGGTTCATAGGCTGGCACTCCATCCACTGAGCCACATCAGCTGTTTCTCGGGTTTTTAATGACAAAACTAAGTGGCTCAAAAATCTCCTGAATCAAAATTCAAAAATTTAATGAACCTTTCAAAAATCTAACAGGTGTTTATGATTGTTCTAAGTAATACAGAAAGAAAAGGAAAAGCTAGGGAAGAACATAAATTATCAGAAAATAGATTCAGGGCTCAAAGTTAAGAAGATGTTTCTAAAATGCAGACCTTTTTAATAATGGAATTGATTGCTCCAGGAGGTGGGGAACTTCCTATCACTGGAGGTAACAAACAAAGACCAAAGTGCCCTTTGCTGCAGAGCTGCAGAAGAGATTTCTTAGAAAACCTCTAACGTCCTGTCCAACCCAAGATCCCACAGAATGAAATGTGTGGTAGAACCATTACAGACACATCTGGCAAATCACAAAGCAGCAGAATTAGCCGTGACCCTTAAAACTTGAAAGAAGCACATTTACAACAAATAAGAGTATCACATTGCACACAGTTAATAAGCTTACAGACCTTATTACTCTGAGCTGAAAGTAGAAATAAGCCCCAAAAGAGCTTAGCCAAATGTATTAAATTTGACCTAGGGCAGATTACCAAAGGCAGTGAGAGCGGGGCAGGAATGGTCCTCCCTGCATTGTGGGGCCCACCCCCAAGACCCAGCAACACGTGGAACTGGACGAGCTTCAGATTCTGCCAGGTGCTTGCCGCGGAGCAACGCCCTACACTGCACCTTCCTGCAGAAAAGGCCTGACCTGTGTAACCCCGAGCAGTTCCTCCCCAGGGAGGAACACGGGGGTCACGGGAAAGTTCGTGCCCCACTGACCACACACAGCCCCTCCCGCTGTCGAGGGCGAGGGCGAGGGGTGAGGACACACAGAAAGCTCTCCGGCCACAGAGCAGCACTCACAGCCTCGACAGCGCCTGGGTGTTCTGGAACAGCAGTTCTGGGAGTGCGTGCAGCTGGTTCCGGTTCAGTCGCCTATAAGAGAGAAGACAGGAGGAGTTGGAAATTGCCTCGGAAATCCAGGAAATCCAAAGGACTTTTCAGAAAGCACTGGATTCAGAGTCAGAGAGCTCAGGGTTCAGATCTTAACAGGGTCCCTGTGTCACCCCAAGGAAATCAAGTCCTTTGGGCCTCAGTTCCTCATCTGTAAAGTGGGGATTCCGCCATCCAACACTTGGGGAGAATAAGAGCAAAAAAATTATGGAAGTCCCTTCCCAAGGACGTTCCATGGACTGGGCAGTCAGTAAATACACATCTTCCCTTCTGTCATTTCCTCCCATGCCCCTCGGCATCTTCACTGACGCCTGCAAGACGCTCATGACGGACTGGCACTGGCTCCGATCTGCCGCGGTCCACGAGTGGGTATCTGACCACACGGGAAATGTGAGCTGTATCCTCGTGGAGTAGGACCGGCCGTGTGGTTTTGGTTCTCTATTGCTGGGCTCTGTCATCCACACTTGCCTCTGTGGCAGCTTAACTTTTGCTGTTTGCTTCAGGTCTTTTTTCAAAACAAAAATACCTTTATTGATTTTTTTAAAAATTATTTATGACCCTGGCTGGCGTAGCTCAGTGCATTGAGCGCGGGCTGTGAACCAAAGTGTTGCAGGTTCGATTCCCAATCAGGGTACATGCCTGGGTTGCAGGCCATGACCCCCAGCAACCGCACACTGATGTTTCTCTCTCTTTCTCTATCTCCCTCCCTTCACTCTCTAAAAATAAATAAATAAAATCTTTTAAAAAATTATTTATGGAAATGCAAGCTTAATGTCTTTTTTTTAAAGCCTCAAGTAATAGAAGAAAAACTATTCAGCCACCTGCATTTTTCTGACTCAAAAATCTGTGGCTGTCTTCCCATGCCAAGCAATAGGGAACAACCCCCTTTATCTCCAGTGACCAAATAGCATGTTCATCGGGTTCAACTCCTCTGCTGGCGGACAGACAGCTTTTCATCATCACAGACATGGGCAGGGGTGGATTTCAGGGGCAGAATCTCCTCTGGGTGCGGCCCATTGAGGAGACTGGGTGCAGGAAGGACCAGGACTCGGCCTGGGAACACAGCAAAGCTCACCCAGACGTCTCTGGCCGCCTTAGGCAACTAGCACTCTTTTCTTTTCCTAATTTTTTTTTATTGCAGTTGACCTACAATGTTATATTAGTTTCAGGTGTACAACACAGTGAGTAGACATTTATGTAGCTTACACAGGCGATCACTCCAATAAGTCTAGTCACTACAGACGTACACCGTCATCACTATATTATCGCGATATTCCCCGAGCTGAACTTCGCACCCCCGTGACCATCAGGCAACTGATCCTCTGACACTGCAGGGCAGGAGTCCAGCCCATCGGGGCGTGTGACACCTATAAACTACAAAACCTCAGTGCTCACACAGAGCTCCATGGACCACCTGCAGGGCATCGCCTAGGAGCTGGTAAGAGCCTCAGGACCCTAGGCTCTACCCCAGACCTGCTGAATCAGCAAGGTCCCCAGGTGACCTGTTTTCTGGTCCAGGTTGGCGACACAATGGTGTAAAATGTGGCCCTGCCCTCCAGCTATGGCACGGCCTGGGTTTCACACAGCCTCCCCTTCAACAGTCGTAGATGGTGATCACCCAGCTGGGCAAGAGCTTTCTTTTGCCGGGAGAGAGAAAGAAATGTGTGGCCGGCAGTAACTGTCTGTGGTTACTCTACCTCCTAGGAGGTGGGTCACCTTTCATCTGCTATGTGAGAAAGGTACCACTCCCCAGCACGGGACAGACCATTAGTCCATTGCGAGGAGTGTTATCTGAAGGACCAGCTCCTAGGGAAACACTGCTGCCATGGGGGGGTGGGGGGGAACACCCAAAGAATCGTTACAGCAACAGGAGGAAACTTCAGATGGCTTCAAGTTCCTTAACTTCATCCAATAAATTAATCCTGTGTTTGCACTGCCTGGTAATCACTGGGTTTTGTTTTGTTTTCCCCAAGATGGTTTCATTTTTCTGGCTCCAGTTTCTGAAAAACACTTAAAAGGAAAAGGGACCCAACAGCCAGTTAAAGTGGGAAACCAAAGGACCCCGAAGGAGGGACCCCGCACGCAGACGGGCCTGCAGGTTGCTGCAGAACATGACGGCCCAGAGGCCACCGGTCCCGAGGAGCCCTCACTGTGTGCCCGGCACCAGAGCAGATGCTCTGCGTCTTCCCGATGCAGGGAAGGCAGAATAAGAAGGTGGGTTCCTTCCTCGTGAGTGTGACAAGGCCTCACATCCACGCATACACCGTCCCCTCTCCTCCTCACAACCACCCCTCAGGGCAGCCCTCACCACCACCATCTCGCCACAGCGCGTGGCTTTACTAGAGGCTCGGGATGTGTGGCACTGTCTCTGGGATGGCTGGGGGAACTGGGACTTCCCCAAGTGAGTGACTCCCCAAGTCACCTCTGGGAAGTCGTGGTGGAGTTCTGCAGCCTGCCTTTCCCCGCTCCCCATCCTGGCTGGCTCCGCATTACACATCGACCCCCCTCAGCCCTCGGGGGACCAAGCGCTCCACTCCCCAGTCATCTGACGGACAGAGGACTGACGCCAATGGCAGCCCACCCTCACCGCCCCGACCGCGCTCACTGCTGCCCCGCACACGGGTTTGCGACTGCTTACAGGAGCCAGCCAAGTCTGTCCCCAAGCCTGTTTAGCCAGAGGTACTTACAATTATCATTACGTAAGTTAATTAGTTGTTACATAAACAAACAAAATGCCAGTGTGAAAGAGAGAGTCATCTCCCTGAAGACTAGGCTGAATGCTCTGGAAAGAGTCGATAAAAGGAGAGCTGCTAATGAAAGGGCTGTTGGATTATGTAAAAGACGGGAGCGGGGCGAGGATCATAAAGGAAATTCAGAATCCTCCACTCAGATGTCTTCCAAAGGCCCTTCAAAAATCTCACTCCACCTTAACGAAACCAAAACCAGAAATAGTGAAAAAGGGATACACGTGTGTGCAGTTTCGGTGAGGAAAACAATACGGAACTCCAATCAGCAACTCACAATAAAAAGAAAGTTCTTGGGGGGGAAAGGTGGCGGGGGAGAAGGTCAATAAGTGTTCACTTGTATGTTTTAACTTCAAGTGAAGTGTGTAGAGTATGTGTGGTGTTGGTGACTCCCCACTTCACCCCACGCTGATGGTTAACCGATTTACCCCTGGTCTCCCACAAGTCAGAGGGGCTGCCAGGCATCCGCAGGGAGCGTGGACACCCCCAGGGACGGAGCAGTCGCAAAGGAAGGAACTGGAAGAGGACAGAGAGACAAAGTCTACAGTGATGCGTCCTGACTCCAAAAGGAGGGCCCCGCTCAGCCTTGGTGGCAGGAGCAGGCGTGATGTGGGCCAGTGGGGTGTCTGAACCCCACCCCCCGCCTTCTCTCCCACTCCAGGGCAGCGCAGTCCCGGAGATGGAGCTGGAGCTGGAGCCGGAACTGGGCTGGGTCCAAATGAGCCCCTCAGAGCCAGGTCTCGAGTTCTGTCCTGAGCCTCTCAGAGAAAACACACAGGATTAAACACGTGTTTTGCTGGGGGCTCCTTATCACTCCGTTTTAGGCCAGATGAGGAAGGTCAAAGAAAGATCACCTTGACGTTTCTCCAGGCCGCAGGAAGGCAACGAGATGACCACGGCCTTCCCCTTCTATTTAATACTTTATTTTCTTTGATGTAAAAGAGAAAAGCGAGGTATTAGGACACAGCCATTAAGAGCTCAGGCTTTGGAGGCAAGATGGTCCGGGTTCTAATCCCCTCTCCTGCCCATAATCACTTAATCATCACTTCATAAGGCAAGTGCCTTAGCTTCTGGGCACCCCTGTCCCACCTGTAAGACAACACTGACCCGAGGCTGCTTCAAGGACTAAATGAGACACAGGGGGAGGGGTGGGAAAGAGCTAATCTTGGTGCCCGGCACAGAGTGAGGCGACCAGTAGCAGCTAGAATCATAAACTCATTTCAGGAAAATCCATAAAGAAGTACAAGCACACAGAACAGAATCAGTCACCTGTTATCCCGCCATTCAGTGCAATGGGAGTTAATATTCCCAATTATTTCCCTCCTCCTGCATTCTGTCCACGCGCAAGGTGACTTTATTTACACAATCATCACCTCCTGCCTCGTCCACTTCACGTGATATCGTGTGTGTATTCCCATGGCCTTCGCTGTTCTTCCAAAGTGTGACTGCACAGCTTAGATCTCCACCAGCATGACTGTCCCCAGTTTTTATTGTACTTAAATAGTCTGCGATGAATAGCCCAATAGATACATTTTTTCGTCACGTCTCTCATTATTTCTGGGTCAAAAGGCATGAACCTTGCAGTTCTTGACACCGACATCCCAACATTGTGCAGAAAAACGAGATGGGTGACCACCCTGAACGTGCGTGCCCATCCCCCACCTTACCCATACCAGGGGCCTTTTTTTTTCTGTCATTGCCCATCTGGAAAGCAAAAAAGGTCCCCTCCACGCACCACTGCTTCCTCAAGGCCACGTGAATCAGTGAACGGTGGTTACACCTGGGGTGTGAGATTATAGGAAGAAATCTCAGCTCCTCTGGACTGTGTGGATTTTTTGCCGTAATGCATTTTCAAGGGGAACAGTAAAAACAGCTGCCTGTAGAGGTGGGGTGAGGACAGTCTCCGGCTTTCTCTCTGCCATGATCTCATGATGAGGCTGCGACCACGTCCACGGCAGCCACTGCCCCTGGCGCTGGTCAGCAGGCGGGAGGCAGGCAGGGTGTGCAGGCCCGTCCCTTGAGCCACGCCCCTGGCCCCTGCCCTTGCTGCCAGGCTCAGCCTGCTCCTGGCCCCACAGGGCCAGTCCCCACCGCCCTCCTGAGCCTGCACCCACTGTACTTACAGCCGCTCCAGCTCCTTCATGTCGTCGAAAGCCCCCCGTTCGACCACTCCAATCTGGTTCTCCATCAGCTGCCTGGGGAAGCACAGAGACGAAGACAGCTGCAGGATGCCGGACCAGGACTCCTGGAAACAGCTGGCACGAGGGAGCGGATGGGGAGCCATGCCCCAGACGCGTGCAGACCCGAGGTCTGGCCCGAGCCCACAAAATCTCCTCACAACCTTGCAGATTCCCGACTGGGGCTCCTCAGCCCACCCTGCCCTGGCAGCAAGATGCGCTTCCAGTTCCAGCCCCATGCCAATCCCTCTGAAGCCACCTGCATGGCAGAAGGCCATAGGACACCAGAGCACCAGGTCATTGCTTCAAGACACACTCGGGGAAGCCCGGACCCAGGAAGCAGGCAGCAGGGGCTGGTGCTGGGCTGCTGGCACACGGGTCCCCCTTTGGCCCAGAGGGCGAGTTTCCAAGGGGCAGGGCAGACAGAATGGCCCGGTAGCAGGGGGGAGGGGAGCCTGTGCCAACTGGGCAAAGCCCACACATGCAGCACACTCTGCAGTTGGCAGACGACATGCCCTCCACCTACACCCCCACTCTGCCTGGCCCCAGCTGCTGCCAGCTGAACCACCTGGCTCCGTGGGGCTCTGTGCCTCCTCATCGCCAGTGCATCCTGAAACCCAGAGTGTCCAGCTGGCGGGCAGTGGTTTCCCCACAGATCGCCTGTTGCATGGTGATATTTCAGACTGTCAAGCATGTTCTTCTCCCTGCACTTTCCCTTCTCCACTCTCAAGCAGGTGGCTGCGTGTTCCCGCGCAGACCTCAGACGAGGTTTCAGGCAGGACAGGGGGCAGGAGCTGCCACCACGCACTTCTTTTTCTCCACCTGGTTTCCAAAGGCCTACACTACTGAGGAGCGCCCACTGTAGACCTGGGTCGGGGGGGTGGGGGGGTTGGGGGAGGGCTCCCTCGGGCCCAGGGGAGAGTCCTGGAGCCTGGGGAGAGGTCGGAGATCAGCGGGTTCTGGAGCAGCAGGGACCTCTGCCCTGCGACCAACAGACTGACAGGTATGACCCCAGAGAGGATGGGCCACAAGGTCCCCCGCTTCCCCAAAGACCTGGAGATGCAAAGCCATTAGTTCTGAGAGAACTGAGGCCCCAAGACCCTTGTGCTACCCTGGGGAGAGGGGGTGAGGGACCCCACGGCTGTCTGGCCTTGAACGCAGCAGAACGTGTGTATGGCCGGCTGCGTCTGCCTCGAGATCAGCAGAGGAGAGACGAAGGGGTCAACACCCACTTGCCCCTCAGCCCCGCCCAGCATGACATCAGATGTGCAGGGGAGGGCTCCTGTCCCTGTAGGGCCACGCCCACTACCTCCAGTATCTGCCACTGTCAGGCAACCCAGGGAAGTCACCTCTGTCCTCAGCTGCTCCCACTCACCTACCCTCTCAGGCTGGGGACAGCCCCCTGCTGGGGAGTCTTCTGGGGCACAGGTTCACAGGAACGGCAGAGGCTGCTGTAGACTGGACGGTGCCCCCCAGATATGAGTGTGCTGAAGCGCTAACCCCGGATGTGACTGTATCTGGGGACAGGGCCTTTAGGGAAGGAAGTACTTAAGGCTCAGTGAGGTCATACGGACGGGCCCTGATCTGACGGGACTGGTGTCCTCATACGAAGAGACACCAGAGACCTCTCTCTGTGCACACCCAGAGAGAAGACCGTGTGTGGACACAGCAAGAAGGTGGCTGGGAGGAGGGGTCTCTCCACAAACCCTCCACAATGGCACCTTGACCTTAGATTTCTGGCCTCCGGCACTGAGAGAAAATAAATTTCCGTAGTACTTTGTTACAGCAGACTGGGCAAACTAAGACACATCTAAAGATTCACTTGGTCTTCAGTCACCCCAGGAGACAACCAGTGGACAGGACAGCCCCACGCACCCAGCCCAGGTCCTGCCCGGTGGCACCACCGGTGGTGACGCTGCCACCCCCAATTCTTCAGCCACACTGGAGGCAGGGGCTGCTCTGGGTCAGGGCTCACCACCACTTCCATCCCACCGCCTACCCAGGGTGTCCCAAGACTGACTCCACAGCCTGCCTACAACCCTACAACCCTACAACCCTACAACCCTAAAGCCCACAGCCAGGGCTCTGCCTGGGACCCACAGGCCATTGTTAAGATGCGGCCAGAAGGGAGGTTATGAGCAGGAACAGCATCTCATACTCACAGCACTCGCAGCTGCTTGAGCCCTGCAAAGTCATTCTTATGGATCCGAGTGATGTTGTTGCCGTTGAGCTCCCTGGTGGAAGAAAGGAGAGAAGGACATGGTGAGAGGTACAGGGTGGGCCCCAGACCAGCGGCGAGGCTCCAGGCTCCCTCTCTGCCGGGCTCAAGCCTGTCATCTTGACCAACTTGCAGACACTGTTGCTGTCATCCGGAGGCACTGCTTCCACGAGCTGTCCGTGTTCTGAACAGGAGAGCGACCATGGGCCCTGTGGTTCAGGGGAACTGAGGAAGTGGGGCTCCAGCTGAGACCTAACGGACATGGGAGGTCTGCACAGCAGGAGGGCTGGAGGGGCCAGTCCAGGGAAGAACACCCAGCAAATCTGTGGGCTGGGGGAGGGGACAGGCTAAGAGTGGGAAGCCAGGGGGAGCAGGGTCAGGGAAAGGTGGGTCCAGATCACAGAGGTCTGAGAGAGCAAGCAGAGGAGAGGCAGGGAGCCAGGGAGGTCTCTGGGCAGGAGCCCGCCGTGAGGTCAGTCCCATAGCAAGGGAAGGAGGGGGGCAGTGTGGGAGGACTGACGGACAGGGCTAAAGAGGGGAGGGAGTCCTCTGTCTGGCCCCAGGGCCAGGCCTGCAGTGGCAATGGCTCCTATCCTCACACCACCCCAGCCTCTGGCCCTTCCTCCCTTCCAAGACCCACGTGTTTCTCCTCAGCCCTCCCCAGTCCTGCCCTGGGCACCTTAGACCCCACTTACAGGCTGTCTGGTCCCACCTCCCCAGCCAGCCTCCTAGGATACTCACTCAGCCCCTGCCGGGACAGTCCGCTTTGCAGGGAGCTGGCACACCTCAGAAAGACAAGCCCCTCCAGCAGCCAGGCACTGCACCCCCACCCCCTGCCAAGTTCTTCCATGGAGCCACACACAGCAAAATGAATCTCACCCGGGGCCTCGCCCCAAACCTAGCTGTCACCTACACATCTAACCTGTCTGCACAGCTCCAAGTTCACAGCCAAGACGCTTCCTCCCTTCTCACCCCTGTCATTGTCGCCACGTGCCTGGCAGCAACCTAACTGTAGCCACACCATGTTCACCTGCAGCCCAGCCCCACACTTGCCCACTTTGGACAACCCGAGCCCAAACCACTCTGAAGAACTGCAAGCTTTCTTTCCTAAAAGTGTTTCGGAAGTATGTTTGGACTAGATGATGTTCCAGGATTGCATCCGCTGAGAACAACATCGGTCGTGAGTTTCCACGCACTCCAGAAACACAGGCTGGGAGGCAGTCGCTGTGCCCATCTTCTAGACGAGGGAAGAGAGGCCCGGAGAAATGAGGTGCCTTCCCCAAGCCAGCAGCTGGTAAATGGCAGAGCAGAGATGGGGGCCCAGGCCTCTCCCCCCGGGCCGGGCTGCCTCCCCAAGCTGACAAGCCAATGATTCATTCAGCTCGTGGCTCTCTCTGCCCTTCCTCCTGCACCTGGCTCTTGATCCTCGGGAGCAGCTGGAAAAACTCATTCTCTGCTCCAGTCTCCTTTCTAGCAGGATCTCCCAGAGGGGTCTGAGGCCTCTCCGAGGTAACGAGGCCACTGGTGAGAGCCCCAGACTGAATTGCTACCCGTCCTAAATGCTGAAAGGTGCCTCTCCCCGCGGGACAGCTCCTTCCAATGTAAAAGCCTCTTTTCATGAACCCCACGTTCTTCCCTAGAACAGCCGCCCCTGTGCTTCACTTGTGCTGCACCCAACCTGCTCCTTCTGCAATGAGACTGGAACTTTCAACCCCAAACCCCAGACCACAAGGAATTGTTGGTTGATTTAACTTGTCAACGGTAAAGATAGGTCAGCACTGACTCTAAGAGCAAAATGCTTGACTTAAATGGAACCGATGGAGCAATGCCTTGCTGACTTTCAGTGCGTCCATGCAACTGCATACTATGCAGCCACTTAAAATGCTACAGACCACTCGTGTGGACGAGGCAAGCCGTCCCTGGCACAGTGCGTGGAAAAAGATTCTAAGACACTTGTATCCTCTGAGCCCGCCTATGTAAAAATGCACACACACATCCACACAGGTGCGCACAGGGCGAGCTCACAGCGGGCTATGTGCCACGTGTTAACGCCTGTAGCTGGTGCACAGCCGGACTTGAGGTGACTTTCTTTCTTTCTCATACTTTTCTGGGACAGGCTGGCAGAAGAGGACGATGTGCACACAGCAAAGCAGATACAGTCTCTCGGGAGGCCCTGCTGGTGGCTTCTCGGCAAGAAGGCCCTCGGAGGCCCAAGCCGCCCCAGCCCCCAGCCTGCCCGTCAGCCTTGCTCTCTAACCCCGGGGCTGAGTGCCTCCTCTCAGGAGGGCCTGAGGGCGGCTGCTTGAAGAGGCATTATCACACTTACGGAGGCATTATCAGCACTTAGGCTAAGAAAATGACCTCCACCGGGTAGCCGACCCTCTCCCCCTCTGCAGGGAGGCCCACCAGGATCGGGTTTCCAACCTGGGCCAGCCACTTCCCCTCACCCCTCAGCAGAGGCTGCTGGAATGAGGCAAGGAGGTCATTTTTCTCCAACACCTGATTCCTCCAACAGGTGTTGCTTGTGTGTTGCCATGGCGATCCCCCTCCGTGAGAAGCCGTCTAGGAAAAATGGAAGAAGCTGCTGTGACCTTAGGACCTCCGCAGCCAGAGCAGCCAAGTCAGGGGTCCTCTGGGGCAATTCCCAGCCTCGTTCCTCAGGAAGAACCCCAGACCCTGCGCTTCTTGCCACCAGAGCCCACCTTCCACTTCTTATTGGGCGCCTACTGTGTGCAGGCTCTGAGCCTAACGCCAAGCACGCTCCCTCTCATTGCACCTTCACGGTAACTTACAAGGTGAGTCATGGTCTCTCCATCTTGCTGGTGAGGAAACTAAGGCACAGACTGATGAAATAATTTTCCCAGTGCCACACAGCTAAGAAGTGGTGGGCCAGAGTCAAAACCAGGCCGGTGTGATTCCACTGCGTCGTGGTACCTCAGGTTGATGGGCTCTGTCGACCCCGCCCCTCTCCCCGGGTGCTCACACGTTGGGGGGAGCTGAGAAAGCAGGTGGATGCTTCAGATCGGAAACACCGGGGCCCTGATATAAGACTGTGTGCTCTGCCTAGGCAGCGAGATCGGGGGAGCTTCCCAGCCAGCCGAGCAAAGTGCGTTCTTGCGGCTAAGAGCTTGCACCTCGGAACTAAGTTGCCCAGCCTCAAATTCTTGCTCCACCATTACTGACCGTGTGACCTTAGGCACAGAGCTTAACTTCTCTGTGTCTCAGTTTCTCAATTCATAAACCGAGGGCAATGGTATTACCTACCTGTTTGACACAAGCTGGAGTTTAAATGACTTAATACTTTTAAAGCAACCAAGAGCAGGGCTCTCTATCAGTACAACCTACTGCAATCACTTGTACTACTTGTACTGTTGGTGGTGGTGGCGGCGGTGGTGGGGGTGGTATTTTCCTCAAGGAGGAAACACCAGGAGGCACGGTGCCCCAGGAGGCACGGTGCCCCAGGCTCAGCTGGGGCTGGGGCTGGCCTGCCAGGGCCATGCTGAGTGAGAAGGCTACTCAGGCCTACAGGCCCCCGGATGCCAAGGCCCAGGGAAGACGCCCTACGATGGTGCCCTCTCTTCCAAGAGTGATGGGTCTGCACCCACTCTTGTCCCCCAGGAAGAAATGCACGAGGGTGGCAAATGGCCCTGATTTCCATCAGTTCCTATGTGGTCCAAACCCGAAAGGGAAACCTTGGTAGTAAAAGATTTCGGAGAAAACCCTCTAAAGCAAAGTGACTGAGGAAAAAGCAAAAACACACAGGATTTCTTGGATCCTCTCAGGAAACAAGATTCATCACCAGCATCTGGGTGTTTGTGATAAACCAAAAGAAACCCTCGAATTTCCTGGAACTGCAGGAATAAACACCTCGGGACCCCCACAGGGTGTTCTGGGGAGGCACACACGCCTCCTCACGAGCATGCCTTGCCCTGGAGCTCCAGCAGTTCCGGTGCTGTTTCGCTGACGGACCAGAACACTCGCACAGCAGCCCAGGCCGGCTGCAGCAGTGGGGAGGCTCGGCCGCCCTCCAAACCCCTTCCTGCCGAGTCTCCAGAAAATAAACATGCACACTCTGTCCGTGACTGAGCCAGGCCTCTGGGCTGGGGGCCGGTACGCTGCAGCACTCTGTCCTTTGAAACCAGCCTGGCCGACTCCAGGGTGCTGAGTGTGTGCAGAGTCAGACCAGACAACTGAGGAAAGGAATTTCCCTATGTGGCCAGGCCCGCTGTCCAGGCCAGACACCCCGACCTGCAGGCCAGCGGCTGCGTGCCTGCGCCCGCCATTGCACCCAGAGCCCCGCAGGCCCGACCCAGGCTCCCCACACTCCCTCTGGCTCCCCTCCAATCTGTTCTCCAAGCCACAGCTGGAGTGATCTTTTAAAGATGCAAATCTGACCAAGTCACTCCCCACTTAAGCCCTTCAATGAATCCCCACTGCTCTTGGAATCAAGACAAAAATCTTAATGCGGACGACAAGGCCAAATGGCCTGCTCTGCACGGCACCGCATTCTGGTTCGGTCCCTCCCCGAGCAGCCTTTGAACTCGCCATTCCCTCTGCCTGGAATGCTCCCTGCTTCCTCTTTGTCTAACTCAGTCCAACTTTTCCCTCCAATTGGTCAGACGTGCTGTCCCAGTCCCAGGCCCGCAGAGCATCACTACCCTCCCCTCTGCAGCGCAAACCTGGAGCATTTTTATATGGATTTGGGGGCTTCCTTGAGTGGTGTCTCAGCCCCTGAATAAGATTATAAGCTCTTTGAGGACACAGACAATCGTTTTTTTCTCATTATGTATCCCTAGGGCCTAACACAATACATGGCACCTGCTAGATGGTTCTTGAATAAATTTGCATTAAAACTGGCATATTCCAGCCCTGCCTGGAGTGGCTCAGTGGACTGAGCCCCAGCCTACAAACCAAAGGGTCGCCGGTTCAATTCCCAGTCAGGGCACATGCCTGGGTTGCAGGCCAGGTCCCTGATAGGGGGCACTCAAGAAGCAATCACACAATAGTTCTCTCTCTCACTTTTTCCCTCTTTTCCCCTCTCCCTAAAAATAAATAAAATCTTTACAATAAAAACTGGCATATTCCAAATAGCAAGGCATTGAGTATATTTTCCCTGTTTCTCTGCTCCCCCATTCCAAAAACACTAATTAAGAAAGGCTCTCCCCAAACAGACATCAGCCAAGAAAAGCTACACACAGAGGACACTGCTGTGTTGCTAACAACCTCCCAGGGCCCACAGGTTAAAAAAACTGATTTTTTTTTCTGAGTGCCCTCCATAGGAAAACGCTCTCCTCCTCTACTTCCTTCAACACAGCAGCAGCTCTGCCTCAGAGCCTTGACCCCTGCTGCTCCCTCAGCCCAGAACAGCCTGGAACAGCCCAGAACAGCCTGGAACAGCCCAGAATGGCCCTCTCCCCCTCACCTGCCCAGCAACACATACATCTGACTCACTGCTAACATCCTTCAGGCCTCAACCGACACGTCCCCTCCTCTAGACCAGCCTCCCCTCGCCCCGCGGTGGCCACTCAGCACCTTCCCCAGAGCTGGGATTGCGACTTGAAGATGCGTTCAATAGAAAGTCCTCTGTTAAAGGCCCGTCTCCCTGCCTGGCTGCGAGGGGCAGAGGCTACCTCTGTTTTGCTCACTACTGTATGCCCAGCCCCTGGGAGGCTCCCTGACACACAGTAGGTGTTCACTAAACGTGGTGAAAATAGGCTGAGTGAGCAATTCTGCCCACTGAGTTCAGCCCCTATGGGCACGTTGCCTGAGGCTGACACGTGCTCCAGACAGCCAGCCGAGCCTGCCCACCGGCCTCAGGCCGCAGCGGGTCACGGCCCAGAGGCCCCTCCGACTCCCCAGCAGAGCCCGCAGGCCCCGCCCCAACCCCAGTGCCGGGAGGGTGGTCCTAAACCTTGGACAGCCGAGAGGCCCCAGGGCTGAGTAATGAGGGGACAACGCCAGGGAAGAGGTGCCACCCGTCCAGCTCTGCCCCGGCTCCTGGGGACCGTCTAGTGTCCTTGGCCTGAATACGAGTGACACCTGCACTGTCACCACCAGGCCAGCTCACTGAAGCCTCAGAACAGACGCAGGTGAAGGAGGCCAGACTTGAACCCTGGCACATCTGACTTCAGGGCTGAGCTCCCTCTGTATTTGTTTTCTCCTGTAGTATTTAATTATGGAAACACACACACAAAATTTGCCCTTCCCCTTGTTGCACAGCAGATCTCCAGAACTTTTTCATCTGGAAAACCCAGAACTCCGTGCCCATTAAACACTCGCACTCCTCTTCCTCTGGCCCCTGGCAACCGCCTCTGCCTCCTGTCTCCACGAGTCAGGCGACTCCAGGGGCTGCCCGTCAGTGAGGTCACGCAGGCTCTGTCCTCCCGAGACTGGCTCACTTCCCTCCGCATGTCCTCAGGGTTCATCCACATTGCAGGTCGGACAGCATCTCCTCCTTTTCGAAGCTGGCGTCCCGGCATGTGCCACACTGCACTTCACCTGCCCACTCACCCACCCGCGGGCACGCGGGCTGCCCCTGCCCGCCCTTCGGCCGTTGCGAGTTGTGCTGCTGTGGACGTGGGCGTGCGGACACCTTGGGGACCCCGCATTCAGTTCCTCTGGGCGCAGGCCCCAAAGTGGGCTTTATTGGCTCCTGTGGTCATTCTACGTTTAATTCCTGAGGAATCGTCACCCCGTTCTCCACGGTGGCTACATCACTTCACATTCCCGCCAACAGTGCTTAAAGGTTCCAGTTTCTCCACATCCTCACCACCACTTGTTACTTCTGGTTTTCTCAACAGCGCTCGGCCATCCCAACGGGTGCGAGGGCTCAGATCCCAGCTCCTGACCCTGGCTCTGTGACGTATTCTGCTCTAAGGCCCGAACTGCACCTCAGTCTCCTCACCACCGAGGCCTGGTCTTACTTCTGCCGACCCCCTCCCCAGGTCTGGGGCTCACCCCAAAACCACAACCCTGCAGCCAGGGCCCCACTGTTAGCCACCCAACCTCCAAGTACTCCACGCACTACCCACCCCATGCCCCCAAGAGGCCACATGCCATCGAACTCCCTGACACTGACCTCTGGCTAAAGCACCACCTCCCTGCACCCCCCAACTCTGCTCACCACCCCCTGCCCCCCAGCGGGACACACCCTCTTTATCCGGCCTGCACCTCAGGTCCACCTTGTAAAGATGCACAGGCAGGACTCAATTGTTGCCAAACTACCTTTCAGCCCCAGTGTTAAGCCCTGACAGGAGTTTTGTAGGGGCTAAATGGATGTCTGATGAAGGAAGGAATGAACTAATGAATGAATGAATGAATGAAGCCAGGCTTTGTTAAGATGTGTGGAGATATAGCAAATTCAAAAACAAAACACAAACACCTCTCAAGCCTCAAGACCCAGGTGTGCTGGGCACACCACTTACCAGCCACCTGTGACCCAGGCGGATAGCTCCAGCTCCCTGACCTTCTCCACGTCTGCAAAGAAGGATAGGTGGTGCCCTCCTCACAGGACAGGTGTGAGGAGCAAAAGGGCAGCCTTGGTAAAGCCTCTCACCCTGAGCCTGGCACAAGGGAGGGGCTCTAAATGGTGACCACCAGCACCACTTCCTCTTCACCTCTCCACCTCAGTTCTTCTCTGACCTGTCACGGGTCCCACCTCACCCCCCCCCACACCCCAGCCCAGCCCCAGCCCCAAGGGCCCTGGCTCCTCCTTTCACAACCCGCCCCGCCCTCTGCCCCCAGCAGACTCCAGTGCACCTGCCCCGACGCTGCAAACAACTCCCCCTTGGAGCGCCTGCTCTTCTCCTCTCCTCCCACAACCTCTCGCCACCTACTCACTCCCCGACCATCTGCCTCCCACCCTCCGCTTCTCCCAGGAAGCCGTTCTGCCCGGCTTTGCAGTGACCCCTTCACAGTTCCAGAGCTTTGCTTGGCCCTCATCTTCAGACAGACTGGCTGCTCTGCGCACTGCTGGCCTTCCCCCGCATCTCCAAACGCCTGCTTGGTTTGGCAGTAACTACTCTTTATCCAGGTTGGGAGCCACACATGTTCAGCCAGTGCTCTCCGTGGGAAACATGGGACGGGGTGCCTCTTGCCTCTCACCTCCCCAAGGCTCCCCCTGTCCTCTCCATAGGGGGGGAGGCCAAAGACAGGCCTCATGAGTCTTCAAAGGACAGACCTTCCTCCCCTGGCAACCCCAGCACCAAGAGCACCTCCTGCATCCAAATCACCTGAATCGCAGTTGCCAGAGACTGGTAAATCAGCAGCTCTGGGGTGGGCCAGGAGTCTGCATTTTATACCAGCTCCCAGGAGATGCCTGTTCCAATTGAAGTCCCTCTTCCACAGCCCTCGTGGGTCCCACCACCTCCCCAAGAGGCCCTCCCTGCTTCCTCTCCAGCCTGAACACTCTGCAGAGCAACCCTCCCCAGTTCCTCCCTCTGGAGTCATGTTTCTCACGTAGGTATTTATTGTCAATTTAAGCAAAAGAGACAGAAGCCAACCACCTGCATGGCTTCTCCAGGATCAGCTGCCCTCCCCAACTTTGTAAGATCACTTCCCAGGTTCAAGCCTTGGGGTCCCCCTCACCCCGGCCTTCCCATTTGCTCTCTCTGCCTCAGCCTCCACAGTAGCCTCCTAATTCCACGGGGGCCACAGTAGCTTCCTAGTGCTGCTATAGCAAATGACTGCACGCTTAGTGATCCGAAATCCAACCTCAGTCTCACTGGGTTGAAGTCACAGTGTCGGCAGAGCTGCGTCCCTTTCGGAAGGCTCTAGGACACTATCTGTTTCCTGTTCTGCTCAGCTTCTAGAGGTCACTGCATTCCCTGGTGCGGGGCCTCGTTCTCTCATCCCTCCCAGCTCGTGCCTCCGTCGTCACATCCTGCACTACTGACTTGCTGACACGGGCCCTCCTGCCTCCCTCCCACAGGGGCCCTTGTGACTACACTGGGCCCTCCTGCATAATCCAGGACCCCATCTCAAGGTCCTTAACCCAATAATATCTGCACAGTCCCTTTGACTCTGGAGAGTCACATACCCACAGGTTCCAGGGACTAGGACAGGAACATCTTTGGGGACCATTATTCAGCCCACCATAAGGACCGTATTTTCTAAAGCAAAGATCAGAACTGTGATTTCATGGTTCTTACCAAAAGTTTATTTTAAAAAACCTCACCCAACACACTTTTTTTTTAGCACCTACTGTGCACCAGGTGAGGGGACACAAAGATACATGAGACATGGTGCCTGCCCTCAGGAAACTCAAAACCCAAGGGACCATCAAACAAACCACCTTCTTTAAAAGGAATAAAATTCTCTTCCCTACAGAAGAATCCCCACTAACGAATGCAGACAGAATAAGGGAAATAGGAAAATAAAAAGTGGATAATAATGGTTGCAGGCAAGATCCATTAATGAATGCTAAAATTAGTAGGTAAGAATGTGAAGACAAAAAAAGGATCTTACATAATCTCAGAGTATATCCCCCAAATATTTGTTAATGACAAGTGAAAAGATAGTGACATTACAGTGGAGAGACCTGGCAGGCTCCATCTCCACCACGAGATCAGACCGACGTCACCAGCAGCCGGACACACTGATGCCGCCTGCCCCTGGACGGGCGCTCCAAGAAGGACGCATCATCACCTCTGAGGCATTCTGGCCAAAATGCGTAACCTCGATCCCATCATGAAAACACGCCAGACAGACCCAGACTAAGGAACCTTCTGCAAAACAACCGACCGCTACTTTTCAAAAGGGCTGAGGTCACAAAGAGCAAGAAAAAAACTAAAGAACAGTCACAGGTTGAAGGGGACTAACGGAAAATTACTATTAAGGCCAATGTGGCATCCAGGATAGGATGCAGGAATATCAAAAAGACTTCCGTGGAAAAACTGGTGGAATCTGAATCAAGTCTTAGTTTAGTTAAGTGTTGTACCACCGTTCATTTCTTAGTTTTGAGGCCCATGCCATGGTTAGCAGAAATGTCAGCATTACAGAAAGCTGGGTGACACATGTGGGACTTTTCCTGTACTATTTTTGCAAATGTTCTGTGAGTCTAAAATTATTTAAAAATTGCCCTGGCTGGTGTGGCTCAGTGGATTGAGTGCTGGCCTGCAAGCCAAAAGGTCACTGGTTCAATTCCCTGTCAGGGCACGGGCCTGGGTTGAGAGCCAGGGCCCCAGTAAGGGGCGCATGATTCCTCCCACACTGATGTTTCTCTCCCTCTCTTTCTCCCTCCATTCCCCTCTCTTTAAAAGTAAATAAATAAAATCATTTAAATAAAAATAAAAGGTTTTTTAAATTTTTAAAAAAGAATAAAATACAACAATGACAGTGAAAGCACTATCATAGAAAAGCTAGAAACCACAGTCGTCATACCCAACTGGTCCCCTCACTGCCAGCGGGGCCCGCCCTCCACGTATTGTCCACACCGAAGCCAGGGCCACAGACTGTCTTAAGACGGCTTTTTGCACTTGTCACTCTCTGTTCAAGACCCCTGGGGGCAGGCATTCAAAGGGTCTCGTCAAAAGGACACAGGAGCAGCCTGGAATGGCTGCCGCTGGCCAGAGGCGGACACTATGAATATCGAAATAAATACTGATAGGAACACATTGCAACCAACGAACAAAATAATAATCCCCTGGTCCACACTGTGACGCGTGAGTGGACAAGCAAACACAGAGGAGAAGGAAGTTCGTGCTGATGGTGGTGTGCCGACTGACAGAGCAGAAATGATGGAGTTAAACACTTCTCATCAAGAGGTGCTAAAACTAGCCAATACGAGTTTGATGAGGAACAGGATATTCACACAGCCTCACAGCATCTCTCCACAAAGTCCTGATTGATAACTAAGAGTAAATAATAACTTTTCAGCTCGCTCAGTGTTCGGAGCTAAAATCACCAACATTGTGTCTCTTGCCAACACGACCCACCAAGGAGGGCATGACATCACTTAGTTAGCATTCCTGCCACAAATACATAGTGCAGTCGCAAAAAAAAAAAGAGCATATGAAGCCAAACTGAGGGACATGCTACAAAATAAACAGCCTGTATTCTTCAAAAATGTCAAGGTCAGAAAAACAAAGAAAGGCTGAGAAACTGGTCCAAATTAAAGGGGACTGAAGACCCTTGACAAGGAAATGCCATGTTTGGTCCAGGACAAGATTCTGGACCTAGAAAAAAAATAGCCATGAAAGACATTTGGGGGACGACTGATGAAATTCATACATGAACTCGCATGTATTAATTAGTCGTGGATATACATGGGTAGATAACGGTATTGCATCCATGTTAAATTTTCTGATTCTGACAGCCTTATTGTGTTTAGAAAATACACACATAAGTATTCAGAGGAGGAAGGTGACAACGTGTCCAACCGGTTCTGAGAAGGTTCAGGAGAAAGTGTGTGTGTGCGTGCACGCGCGCAGGTGCATAAAATATGTGATAAAGCAAATGGTGCAAAACATGAACAACTGGCCCTGGATGACAGGACGACGGGCATTCCCGACACCGCACGTCCATGGCAACTTCTCCGTGAGTTTGAAATGGTAGCAGAATAAAAGTTAAAGTAAGAACAAGGGGCCTTTTGGAGTCATGAAAATATCCTGAAATTGCATTTTGGCAATGTTTACACAACTCTGTAGATTTATTAAAAATCACCGAATAGTAAAAAAAATTTAATAATGTTCCGCACACATCCCTACTGATGGCCGCCCGTGTCCCAGCCTCACAGCCGGCGCCTGCCCCTCACTTTCCTCTCTTCTTGCAGAGCCTCCGACACAAACGTTCACGCCATCACCAGGGCCAGCTCCTCCCTCTCCTTCCCAGACTGACGCCGTCTGAGTGCCCCCAGATTCCCTTTCACTTCACCTCTCTACTTCCCTAAGTCCTGCCCAAACCTTCATATCCCACCTCCCCAGTCACTTCAGGGATCCGGTCCTTCCCATCTCTCACCCACTCCCACCTCGTGTCTAACAACAATTGAGTCCTTTCTATGTGCCACCCTTACTCTAACCCCTTCGTGTGGAGGATTTCATTCGAACTCACAGCCCTACGAGGTAAGTGCTATCGCTGGCCCCATTTTACAGGTGAGGAAGTCAAGTCACTAGTGAGCTGCCCAAGATCTCTTAGGAGGCAAGACTCCAGCCGGGCCATTCTCGCACCACAGCCTGCGCTGGTAGCCACTGTGCTCCATGTCCCTATGGGCATCCTTATGCGTTTGTTCTTTTGCAGACAGACTGCAAGCTCCCAGAGGAGGTGTCCGCGCCCTGGACCTCTCTAGACACTTCGCACACGGCAGGTGCCCAACAGCTGTGTGTGCGCCACAGGCTGGGTTCCAGAAAGGAGAGGAGGGGGCGGTGAGCTCCGCCGCCAAAAGGAAGAGCCAATTCTCCACCCCCACCCCTCAGCGGGCCCCCCCCCCCCCCCCCGGCACAGCCCAGCTCCCTGGCGACTGCCCAGAGCCCCGGCCGTCATCTGCTCAGGGTAATAAGTATTTGTATGGCGATAATTACAGCATTTGGGAAGAAAATCCCATTAAGCAAGAGCCCTGCCGAGCTGCTAATGCCGGCACAGAACTGGAGGCGGCAACTCCGCCAAGCCTCAGTCTGAGCCCAGTAATGCAGGAGCTGCCTGTCCTGCCGGCCCCTGTCCAGCCCCAAGGAGCACGACCACCCCTGCTGGCAGCCTCTGAGGCCTGGGCCATCCCTGCCAGCCCCCTGGCTGGACAGGGGGCACCAAGGAAGGGGCATCCCCATCTCCGAGGGCTCCGGGTTCCCAGGGACTGCAGAGAACTGGGCAGCCATGTGACGAGGGACAGGAGAGCAGGGCCACGCTGGGACCCAGCAGTGGGGGGTGCCGACATTTCTTTTATGTCCCTGCAATTCTGACACCTTAATAACAATAATAAAGCCATTTATTGGGCAATTGCTGCGTGCCAGGCCTGGCGCAAAGTGCATTAGCCGGCATCACCGCACTCGGCCCTCACGGCCACCCTAGGAGGCAGGTCCCGTTGCCATCCCCACTCCAAGGGCAAGGACGCGGGGGGCTGCAAGGTCACCTGCCTCTGAGCACTTACCACAGTTTGCAATTACGCATTTATTCTCCTACCGTGTCATTCATCTCTGTCTCCCCTGCTGGACTAAAACTCGGAGGAGGGGGCGGTTTTGATTTCTGTCCGGCACTATTCACTCAGCCGACTCAGGCGTCCAATAGACAGCAATCTGTTGAATGGGTGAATTAAACCCCGTAACTGGCACGAGGTCCCCCAGCTGCTGAATGGCAGGAAGGGGCTGAAAACCCAGGCAGGCTGGCTCCAGAGCCATGCCATTGTGCGGTCCACCCTGCAGAGAGGCCCTGCACAGCACTGCCCAGCTCCCTGTCTCCAAACCCCAGAGGACAGGGATGGAGAGGCCCCGGCACAGGCAGGGGGCACTCTGAGCAGCCAGACTTAAGGAGAGCAGCTTGCAGCTTGGCCAACACCCACACGCTCCCCTCCCAAGCTCTCTCCTGCCCTTGCTGAGCCCTCAAACCTTTAGCGTGAGCTTCTCAAATGATACAAAATGTCATCACTTAATAAAACTACAAAGCATTTGCACCCATATAATATAGCAAAGCCCTGGGAGGCAGTGGGTGTCACTCTCCCCACCCGCCATGTGACACGCATGCCGCCAGGTTCACTCACTCAGTCCTCACTGCCACCCTGCAAAGCTGTCACCCTCCCCTGTCACAGAAGGGGACTGGGTCACAGGGAGGATGGAGGGCAGCACTGGGGCCCTCCCACCAGCCACTGAGGACCCAGCAATAAGCCAGGGCACCTGTACTGGAGACTGAGTCCTACCAGGAAGCAAGCCCCTGCACAGCACGAGTGCCCCACAGGAGGCCGAGCCCCCTGGTAGACGTGGCTTCCGAACGGCCCGCTGAGCCCTCTCACTACAGCCACCATCCAACCATTATCTGGAATTCCAAAGAGGCTCCCAGACAATCCGCCTGGGTGCCCTGGTCAGTCTCCCTTGGGCATGACCACCCAGACCTGTCGAATGGCGCCTCCCGACTCAGGGTGCTGAGCTGGGAGAAGACGTGGTACCCCCGGGCGTCTGTAGCAGGCAGGGAGCTAGGGCAGTGGGCAGGCTGGCCAGGAGGCAAAGGGACACATGGAAGAAGGCAGCAGAGCGGGCCCATGGCCTGGTGAGCAACGGAATACAGCTGGGCCTGGGGCAAAACGGAAGCCAGCAGGCCAGCCAGGGGCCCCTCACCTCATCCCCACCCTCAGGCCCCCTTCTCTCTGCACCCTGCACCCAGGACAGGGCTCTGGGGCCAACCTAGAACACCGCTGCCCAGAGTGCAAAGGAGGAGCAGTGTCCATCCATACCTGCCCTCTCACCGCACTCTCCTGAACACTCTGAACCAAACTGAAAGTCAAGGTTGGGGAGTGGAAGAAAAGACAGTTAACAGTGGCCGTGGCTGGGTCCCTCTGAGCCTGAAACCTGCAAAGAGACAAGCTTCCAGGCCTCCTCCACACACCCCTGAACCTCGCTTGGTATTTTAATTGCTCCATGGCAGGGAATCACTCAGCACCTCTTCCCCACGCAGCCCACCAGCCGCACAGCCGCACTGGCTCCGTCAGTGTCCTCGGCAGCTCTGGGACCTGCCTGCACAGCCTCTTCCTGGAAGGCCCTGCAGCAAACCACTGACAATTTCTTCCCCCTTCCAGGAGCAGACCCGGACACAGAGGTGTGGACTCTGTGATCACAACGTCGCTGGGGCCTCGTGGGCTGCCGTGGAGCTGCCCAGAGGATACCGGGCAACAGCACAGCTGCAGTCTATAAAAATTTCACAGCCTCAGAAGAGGCTGGCGGCGCGGGCTCTGACACTGCACGGCACATATTGATCAGAGAGAGCATTTGCCAAAGTTATTTTGCGTCCACCCAGGCCCTCCCCAAGGTCTGTTCGGAGGGTGTTCTTTTCCTCCTCAAATGGCTCTTGCGCAGCCTGCCTGTTGGCAAGGCGGGCCCCCTCTGCTTCCTATGTCCTTTCCCAGGCTGAGAAGTTTTGCCCAGCAAAGGTCAGGCTCACCCTAAGATAACTCGCCCCTGTATTCCAACCCTTAAGTCCCCACAGAAAAAAAAAATCCAGGTAGAGAAAGGCCTTTTTAACTCTTTCCAACCTTCCCAACCTCAAGCCCAATCCCATCCCACTAGACACAGCGTGTCTCAGGCCCCGGGCGGAGCTGGTCCTTGGACCAGCAGGCCAGGCACACTCACGCCTGCAGGCCTTTTGCTCCTGTGTTTCCTCTGTCTGGTGGCCTGCCCTCTCTGCTCGACAAAACCCAACCCAACCATTGCTGGGTCCCAAAGTGCCCTGATAAAAAGGCTCATTGTCTGAGAAGTCCCTTTGCCCCCAAAGAGGGCTTCTCATCCCAATGTTCCTGCTGACAGCCCCGTCACACCGTGGGCCTGGCCCTAACTGAAAGCTTACAGTGAGGCGTGCCCTGCCAGGTCCTCTCCACTACACATCCCTGAGGGCAGGGACGCCCTCACTCTCCGCTCGAGCTCTAGCACCAGGGTGGTTCCTGGCTCTGCAAAGATTTGCTGGATTAAATTGTGAGACTCCTCCCCGTGACCCTTCCATGAGGATGGCTCTCACTGAGTAAGCATCATAATGTGCCAGGCAGGCACTTCCCACACATGACCTTCAGCCCTCACAAGAATCAGAGACCTTATGCATCAGAAGCTGCATTTTCTTCACAGAAAGCAGCTAAAACACAGAGAAGTTAAGTAACTTGGGCAAGGTCACACAGCAAATAACTGATTGAGCTGGGGCTCCCATCTAGGCAGTAGGAGCCCCAACTCTTTCCTCTGCACCAGGAAATTCAACATCTCTTTTAATCACAAAAAAGATCAAGAGGTCATGAAAGTCAAAACAGATACTCTTTTCAACACTAAAAATGAGAGCGAGCAAGGCATGAGATGACTTCAAGATTCAGATCCAACAGCAAAGGAGAGGGGCTGATGCGTCTCAGCCTGAGGCTGCTACCAGGGCAACAGCAGCAGGAGAAATGCCCCATGGACACGGCCAAGGAACAGAGGGTAGGTCCGGAGGGAGCAGGTGTGGAGGGTGACCCTGCAACCTCAGGGGCCTCCTGGATAGATTTCTGACTCTCAGTCCCTCCCCAGGGCCACACAAAATAACACACAGGTGCCCTAAGCAGACACAGTTTGGTCCCTCCTACCCCACACCGGTGTCTTTCCCCAGCCCCCACACACACCCTCACACACTCACTGATTCCACTTAGATTGCGTCTAGATTGCAAATTCTCTGAAAGCTCCACGGGAATTTTTCAGTCTCAGCGAAGAAGAGTCTGTGGTACAGTGTGCTCACTAATTGCTGACCTCAGTACGGACTCTGATCCAGGAGACAGCTCTCCCCGGGGTCCGGTTTCTGCCTCTGATCGGCTAGTAGGCATGAAAAATGTGCCCGAAAGTTATCGAGATATGTTCGCCTTTCCCGGGAGCCCCTGCAGTTGCCCAGGACTGGGGGGAGGAGTGTAGGCAGGTGTCAAAGGAGCCAGCAGCCTTCTCCAAAGTCCAGTTCAAAAATCTCCCGAGACCGTCACCTCTGCAAGCAGCACAAAGGCCCTGCATGTGACCAAAATCTACACACACGGCCACGTACAGGGACTCTCACACGGAGGTGACACCACTACACCAGGAACTCACACAGATACACATTCTGCGGGGAATCTGGGAAAACAAATTATATAGGTTTGTAAACACACACGCATGCTAACCATCCACACACACACTCACCCTACAAATCTCAGCGGGTCTAGAAAGAATTCAGAAGTGAGAGAGGGGAAGAGAAACAGTGTTTTGTGACGTGTCATGGTCAATGTCTTCAGCCTCACGTCTCCCACTCCAAGCCCCTGACCTCTCGGCATGACTCCCGGGGCTCTTGGTCCGGGTTGCACCTAGCCCGCTCTGTGTGCTGAATGTAACACACCCGGAGCCTCAAGCCCAAATCCCTGGGGTCCCATTGTCTGCCAGTGATGGAGATCGCTGGGCATGAGGTGGGGGGCCAACACCGGACACCTGCAAGGGAAGGGTTCTGAAGGCTCTGGGGCAAACAATGGGGAGAAAGGGAAAGATGAAAAATTTCAACTCCATCCCATCTTGCCACCCATCGCCAGCCTGCTGGCCCTCAGAGCCCACATCCATGCACCCCACTCAGAACACAGCTCAAGCACACATGCCCAAAAGGAGGCACGATTCCTGACAGAGTGAGGAGCTTCCCTCCTGGGTGCCAGGAAGGCTTTCTGGCACCAATCTGCAGCCACCCTGGAGGAATAAAGTGCTGGCGCTGGGGGGAGCGCCTGCCAGTGCCACGCACAGGGTGCAGGTGTGAGGACGCAAGCTGACAGCCCGCCAGGGCCCTTTGAATCCTAGAGAAGGAAAACAGGGGCTCTCCTGGCTCCTGGCTCCTGGCTCCTGGCTCCTGGCTCCTGGCTCCAGAAGGACCTTGGCAGGCACTGGCTCGCCTACTGGCTGCAGAGCCCATATCCAATGGTCCTGCCCCGACCAGCAGCCCTGAATTGCGTCTGGGTGGGAGAGCAACGTCGGGGCTCCCTGTGGGCTAGGGATGGGTGCAATACTCACAGGCGCTCCGTGTTCCGTGGGATGTTCTTGGGAATGGCCTGCAGCCCCGTGCCGTGGCAATCCACTGTGGTACCGGTGCAGGTGCAGAGGGCAGGGCACGCTGTGGCACCCAGGCGCCACGCGGCTGCCCACAGCAGCAGCCAGAGCTCCGGCCGGAGGAGCCCTACTGAGGACCCCCTCCAGGGCATCAGCGCCATGGTGCCTTTACAATGTCCCTCCAGCGCGCCAGACGCTGACCATCCCAGTTCGGGGTGGCCTCCAGGTGCAGTCCCGGGGCAAAGCCACCGAAGAGACCGCTGGCTAGTGCGCTGCGCCCTTGCGGGCTGGGAGGCACCTTGCTCCTCCAAGCAACGGCGCCTGTGCAGAGGGCTCTCGGCTCCTCTCCGGTTTCTCGCTTGCTGCGTCTCCTTCCCTCCCTCCAGCTCCCAACAGACGACTGCTGAGAGGAGGAAAATGGGCAGGCCCGCGCGCTCACGCACCCCGCGCGCGCACACATACACACAGTCACACAGTCTCACACCCGCACGCTCGCTCCCACCCAGCAGTCATCCATCAATCGAAAAACCACACATCAGGGCCAGACTCCTCCCCGCCCTCCCCCCCCCCAACACCCCCTCCCGCCCCGCCTCCCTGCACTCCGCGGCTGCCGCCAGCGGCGTACAGTTTCAAAGGTGGAATCTGCAAGGCGCTGCGCGAGCGGGCAGGGGGCTGCGAGGGGTGGCAGGGTGGGGCGGAGTGGGGGTGGGACGTGGTTCACGGTTTGACCGGGCGGCTCTGACACTCACTGGCTATACACCCACACACACCATACGCCCTGAGGATGAGCACACTTAGATGCGAGTGCCCGGCACCCACCGCCCCAGCTGCTGTCCCAGAGCAGGAAGAGGGTCTTATTTTGCTGCCTGGACCCCATCCCCTGGGCCACAGACCCAAGCTTTCCTCAACGGCAGAAACTGCTCCCAGGCCGGGTCGGACTTGCTTTGTCAATTCACAGGGAAAAGAAGCTCCGCACCCCCGATGGCCATCTGCAAGCCACCACCTTACTTAGAGCGATACTTGAGGGCAGAGTCTGGGGGGGGAAGGGTGGGGGTGTGGGTGGGGGGGTCACAGAGGGTGGTTGGGCTCAGAAGCCCTAGGCCACGTAGTGTTTCCTCCCCTCCCTCAACACAGTCATATTCTCCGCCGAGGTGGCCCCACTTCTCCAAGAGGGACAGCAGCTAGCTGCACCTGGAATGAGAATGCCCAGGGGGTTATGCTGGCTCCCCAGGGGGTAGGGAGCCGGTATCAGTGGGAAGCGGAAATCTGTCTTATACCTCCCTCTGGCCACACCCGCATCCCTCCATTTCTGACAGATAAAAACCCACATTCAGAGCTGTCTCCAAAGGACTGCAGAGAGGCCCGGGACAGGAGGGGCCGGGACAGCCTGCCTGGGAAGGAAGCACCGCAGGACCCCCTGGCAGGCCCCAGGCCCTGCGCTCCCTTTGGGCAGGGACTGTGCTCAATCTGAGGCAGGTGCGAGCATGGGTGTGAACAGAAAATCCAGGTGGGGAGAGAATTATCCTCCAGTCAGAAGAGATCCGGACCTCCCAAAATCAAGGACAGCTGTGGCTTCCTGGTACTGCAAGGACCCAGGTATCTCTTGCCGGTGGGTCAGCACCCTGAGTCCAGGCTGACTGGCAAGGAGAGACAGTTGAACGGCTCAAGAAGCCCCTCCCCTCACAGGAGTCTGCTTCCTGGGTTTCTCCTGGGGAGAAGCCAAGGAGAAAGGCAGCTGGTCCCAGAGGCGCCAGGGACGCCCACGGCTTGCCTGGGGTGGGTGGCCCCACACTGATGGCTCCGCAAGACGGAAGCCTCATCGCCCTCCGGGTACAGGCCCAGGGTTTTTCTCTTCCGTTCTGATGAAAACTTTGCAGCGCCTCTATTGTCATAGCACACACTGTGTGGCCACCATGTCACGACTAACGTGGCTGATTCTGTGGGCTCTGGGCAGTGCTTTTGAAAGTTTCACACACTCCTGCCCATGACCTCTATCCAGGGCCATCCGTTCTTAAGCATCAATTCAGTGACAACTGGGGGGGTGGGGGAGGGACTTTCTCAGGGGTCTCTGTGTGGTGTGATCCTAGAGAACCTGTCCACGAATCCGGCCAGAGCTCCAGCCTCCTCTCCGCTCTTCCCCTCGAATTCCTGCTAGGGGCGCTCAGGCCCCCCTCCCCTCCCCAGCTGCCTCAGGCAAGTTGCATCCTCATTCCTTGGAGCTTGCTGCTTTGTTTATCCCCTCTTAGCTGGGGCTCTGTTTACACTGTGGCTCTTTCCCTGACACCCCTCCTGGGGCCAAGCCTGCCCCCAACACACGGCTTCCTCACTTAGGCACTGAACCCAGCACCTGGCACTTAGTAGGCCTGTCACAGACGGAGCTCAGACTGCTGAAGATGGCTGGTCTCCAACCTTCTGCTCCAGTAGTGGGTGCCTCCCTGGCCCTGTGACCTCAGACGGCTCCCTGAAGCCAGGACCCATGTGGGGAAGCGGAACGTGTTGATTAACCTGGCAATGTGCCCTGGGGGGTGCAGAGAGGCAGGGTGAAGTGGTGCGCGGGGAGGTGGAAGGGGGCAGGGGGCTGCATGATCGGCCCTGCCTTTGGCTCCTTGAGAGCCAGCCACTGCCCTAGAAGCTTCCAGATGAGCATGGACAGTGAATCCCAAGTGGGCCTTAAGCCAAGCTGTCAGCGCCTAGCAAGGCCTGGCCTTTGAAAGGAGGGAAGGAAGGGAAGCCCCTCAAACCCAGGACAAGGGCTCCCTGCACCAGCGCATCACGGGAAGGCCCTGCCCCAGCAGCCAGGCAGCTCCTCAGTCTGGCTCCCATCTCCAGCTCCTCCACCCCAGAACCTGGCCAGTTCCCCAATCTGGGAGGCAGCTTGCCATGAATGAATGCAGCTCATTAGCGTTCCCAGCACATTCTACTCGATAAACAACCGCCTGGCCAGCCGCACACCCCAGCCTCCCCCCACCCCTGCCCCTCCTTGTTCAGTTTGCTCTCCCGGGCCCCTCCCTCTGCTGGGTCTCCCTACCCCCTCCCTGTGGCCGGGCCACCTGCTCCCTCTGCCCGGGTGGGGAAGAGGCAGGCCTGTCACACTGCATCTGCCAGGAGTGTTCCACCCAGCCCCACTCTCCCACTGGCCACCAGCAAGCAAGCCCCCAGAAGGACACTTGGGGCTGGGTCTCTCCATCCAGCGGTATGAGCCTCCTCCGAGTTCCCTCAGCCAGGCGCTGTGGACCACTGCCTGCCTGGGACTAGGGGAACCTGTGCCCTCCATCCAGCTTTCTGCCCAGGGTCCTCTCCTCCTCCTCCTCCCCCCACCCCTTCTGAAGGACCAAGAACGCATAGAGCCCGAGTGAGACTGCAGAGCAGTGTGGTTTAGATTTCCAAACTGCAAAAGGTAAGAATGAGACAAAACGCCTGCTCTCTGAGCATTTGTTAAACACCATTCATTGAGTGTGTGTGTATTATGTACACTGTGCTGGGACTCAGCAACTTGACAAGGAATAAAAACAGACCTGGCCCACAGCGAGCTCATAGTCCCACAGGGAAACAGAAAAAAGAAAGCCACCAACACAATTAGTTTGGTAACAGGGAGTGTAAACTTGCAGAGAACCCAGAATGTGGGGCTCAGGGTAGGGCCGGAAGGCTTCCTGGAAGAGGAGACACTTGAGCTGAGTCTTGAAGAATGAACAGGCATGGGTTGGATAGCAAAACAGAAAGGTTTTCTGGGCAGAGAACTGTATGAGGTAAGGTACACAGGCGGCGGCAGCATCCTCAGTGGCTGAGGTCAGCAAGGCAGGGGTTCAGGTGGGCAGTGTCGGCGGAGGTCAGAGAGGTGACAAGGGCACATCCCAGAGGTCTGGTGCAGCCGTTCTCCGACTTCACTGGACTCGCAGAGTCCCCTGGCTTGTCCCTGCACTCCAGCGCACACCTGCATGTGTGTGTGCTTACAATGCACTGTCCCCAGAACCAATGACAGTGGCAGCTTCCGAGGAAGGGACTGGGTGGGGGCAGGGGCCAGTTGCAGCACATGCTTTTCTCCAACTGTTTGGATTTCTTTTCCTGTATAGTATGACCTCAGCCCCCATAACCACCAATACATTTTTAAATATCCCCTGGAGTGCTTATTATAAATGCCAATTCCTAGGACGCACCCAAGACCTTCTTAATCAGAATTTTCACAGTTAGCAAGTTGGAAGTGAGGTTGGTTTCAGAGATCACGCTCTGAGAATCAAGGCCTAGTATACTGAGTTAATGAGTTTCAACTTGAACCTGAAAACTCTGAGGAGCCATTGAAAGAAGGGGCCTGGCAGGGTCTGAGGCCTGCCTGCCTCCCTCTCCTCCAATTTCCACATACTGTTAGCAAGCAGGAGACACATCAAAGAGAAAGATAGCCACAGGGGAGGGGGGGTGAAGGGGAGGGGACAGAGCCATGTGACACCGGTGCAGAGTAGCTCCAGTCACAAGATGTTAGGGCTGAAAGGGGATGAAGAAATAACCAAATCCAAACACCACCCTTCAGTGGTGGCCCATGGAAGTGAAGCAAGCTGCCCACACAGCAAAGGAGGTACCGAGGCGAGCCATGAGTGAGCCTGGATCTCACACACCCCTGGGTACACACAGCATCTGATCCACCGTGGACCTACCCCCCCTCCCCCCGCCATAGGGCCTGAGAAACCAGGAGTCATTGGGAGGCTGTGCCAGCAAGACCCAGGATAATTTAGGGTTACTCTCTAAACCCCATGATGTACTCAAATTTGAAGAAGGATGGACCACTTGAGACTCAATGACAGGGTTCCACCACATGCACCCAGGACAACTCTGGCAGAGGAGCAGCACTGGGAGCAAGAGAGAAGCAAAGCGGGGAGAGGAAGAGGGGAGAGGAAATGGAAGGGAGAAAGCGGGGCCAGAGAGTCCGTGCGGGCAGCCGTTCGCTCGCTCATTCGCTCACTCATCAAACGTCGATCACGTGCCAGCTGTCGCCGGGCTTTGGGGATAGTAGAGACTTTTGCTTGGGCTTCGCTGGGCTTCCTGTATCTTATTCATAGTTGTCATCAAATCTGGGAAGTTTTCAACCATTATTTCTTCAAAACTTTTTACGTCCCCTCCTCTCTTTTCTCTCCTTTGGGGACCCACTAACACATATATTAGGCCACTTGAAGTTGTCCCACAGCTCACTGATTTTCATCTTGTTTCTCTGTTTCATCCTGATGAGTTTCTGTGGATGTGTTTTCACATTCATTTTCTTTTCTTCTGCTGTTTTCCCACCCAGTGCAATTTTCATCTCAGACACAGTGGTCTCCATCTCTACAACATCCACTTAGGTCTTTTTCTTCCATGTATCTTCTTAAGTGCTTATGTTTCTTTTTATTTTCTCATCCATATGGAATATAGCTGTAATAACTAGATCTATGAATTCTATTGTCTGGATCACGTCTGGGTCAGCTTTGAGGGATTGCCTTTTTCCTTCATTATGGGTCATATTTTCCTACTACTTTGTATCCTGGTAATTGTAGATTGAATGCCAGATATTGTAGGTTCCACCTTGCTGAGTGCTAGATATTCTTGTATTTATAAAAAATAATTTTGGGCTTTGTTCTGCAGCGGAGTCAAGTTACTTGGAAACAGTTTGATCCTTCTGAGCTTGCTTTGAAGCTTCCTTAGGCAGGACCAGAGTAGCCTTTAGTCCTGGTCTGGCTTCCCCATCACTGAGGCAATGCCCTTCCGAAAACTCCCCCCAACCCCTGTGAATTCAGAGGCTTTCTGCTCTGACCGGTGTGAACACCAAGACTTCCCAATTCTGTGGGAGTACCAGGGATTGTTCTGCCAGCTCCTTTTGGGTGGAACTTCCCAGTTTCCCATACTTTAGAGCTTGCCCTGTCGGGTGCTCAGAGGAAGACAGGGGGTGGGATGGGGCATGCAGGAAGGAACCACCTGCAGGTCCCCAGGTGTAGCAATTTCCGCTCCCAGAAGGACTCCAGCCACCTCAGTCTCCCAACTCTGCAACTCAGCTTCACGTGGGCTCCTGCTGGGTGCCCCTGGGGCCTGGAAATTCTCTCCGGGCTGTGAGCTGGGGCAGTTTCAGTGCTCACCACACTTGTTTTCCTGCTGGAAGGAATCGCTGTCCCACGTTAGCAGTTGTCCAGTGTCTGAAAACAGTCTTCTTATATATATATATTTTTTGGATTTTTGTTGCTTAAAGTAGGATGACAAATTTGGCCCACTACCCCCTCTTGGACAGAAACAGAAACCTGTAAGAGAATTTTAGCAATTCGCTGTACTGTCTAACCACTCCGAGTGCGCTGAGAGAGACAGGCAAGCAGACAGTCACTTGACTCCGACTAGCCCCCTGAAACCGGCCGGCGAGGAATGGGCCTCAGCCACACTGGAGGGTTGGTAGCAGAAAAATCCCAACCTGTGAGGGGGAAAAAAAGAACTTAGAAGTCTAGCAATAATAACGGTTGTTCAGAGCCAGAGCAGCTGAAGACTGGGTAAGTAGACCCAACCCAGGGACCCCCAGCGCCTGAGCCACCCCTTTCTGCAGTGAAAGTATGAGCTGCCCTGTCCCTCCTCCAGCCGCCCACCCCAGCAGCTACGGTGATATATCACCCGAGGACTGCGTCTTGCAATCTCAGAGCTGGAAGGAAACAGCCCCTGCTTACAGTCTATGTAATGTTTGCTGAAATGACTTTCATTAAGTTCATTCAGTAAATATTCATTGTTCATCCACCACAAACAAGGCCTTGCATTGCTGAAACAAGAGGTAGATCCTTGTTAAAATTAGAAGCAAGTTCGTAAGTCAGGAGTTTTCTACAGCCAGAAGTATTCAGGGAGCAAACACGAGCATTTAATGCAAACAAAGCATTTGAAGCTGCTATTATTTCAAAAAGCAGAGAACTATAGCTAAAAGAGGTCATTCTTTGGAGTCATCATTCCCTTCCTGATGGAAAAAACCACCATGTCCAGGCACAGAGGACTGATGTGTGGCTGGGGAGATATCCAAAGCCCCTTCCCAGACAAGACCCACTCGTGGATAACTCAGGAAAGCTGAAGATTGGACAGCAGGCAGAGCAAGCCTGGACAAGCCCCTGAAAACTCGGGAAAGAGGGAATTCAAGACTTCTTCAAGCCTGTGGAAAACTAAAGTTCAACTAAGTAATTGAAAATATCAAATATTGCAAAAATGTGTGAACAGTGGAAGGTGAGAGAATGAGCTGCCGTTTGTATGGGCTTTTCCTACAGTCTCGCTCTGCGTTGCTCTCGCGTCTCAGAGTAGGGGGTGGAACCCAGCCGCCCAGGCGGCCCTGAAGCCCAGTGCCGTGTTTGAGGTGGAGAGAGATTCTGTTCACGTTTAGTGCAGTTCAGTGCTTTGTGGATAGGAATCCAACTAAACATTCACCTTCCAATGACCCAGCAAGTCCTCCCCTGGAGAAAGGGAGAAGATAGGTAGGCAGGTGAGTGAGAGATGCATAGATGTACAGAAAGACAGACTGTCTTAGCTCTGGCTGCTGTAACAAAACCACAGATGGTGGCTTAAACAACAGACATTTATTTCTCAAGTCCTGGAGGCAGGGAAGCCTGAGATCGAGGTGCCCACGTTGTCAGGTCCTGGGAGAGACCCCTCTTCCTGGCCTGCAGCTGTCTGCCTTCTTGCTGCCCCTCACGTAGCAGATGGGAAGGTCTGCCGTCTGGCCCTCTCCTCTTCCATAAGGACTAATGGAAACAGCAGCAAGTCCTGTCCTTGGGGCTCCACCCTCGCAACTTCGTCTAAACCTAGTCAATCACCTCCCAAAGACCCCCACTTCTAAACACCATCACGTTGGGGGTTCGGACTTCAACACATGCATTTCAGGCGGACACATTGGGTCAGTAATAATTACCAAAAGAAATGACAAGCCTAGTCCACCTAAACACACCTACAGGAGTACTTAGCAGCCTCATCCACAGCGGCCCAAACCTGGGCAGGACCGAAACGCCAGCCCACGAGAGAACCAACCAACCAGTGCTGGTGCAGCCACACGGCGGAAGGGCGAACTAGAGCAGAGCCCCGATGGCGTGGACGGATCACACAGGCATCGGGCTGAGGCGAAAAGCCCAGACACAGGAATACACGGTGCTCATTCAACCTCCGTGAAGCAGCGCACAGGCGAAACCAGTCTGCGGTGACAGACGTCAGAACAACGGTCGTGGAAAAGAGAGTGGTGACAGGAAAGGGACACCAGGGGATTCTTCCGGGCTTCTGGAGATGCTCTGTATTTTGATCCAGGTGGTGGGAGTGTGTGTAAAAATACACCAAGTAGCACACGTAAAATCAGTGTATTTTGTGACGGTTATGCTCCATTAAAAAAGAATCTGATGCTTTTCAGAGAGAGAGGAAGGGAGAGAGCGAGAGAAGAACATCAGTGTGAGAGGGAAACTTCAATCTGCCGCCTCCCGTCCGTGCCCCTGGCCGGGGTCAGCCCACAGCCTTTCAGTGCGCAGATGCCAGGCGCACCGGCCAAGCCGGCCAGGGCCCGCCCACTTCCGGTAAGGAAACCGTGGACCCGAGGTGCTGTGTGCCTCACAAACAAGCAAAACCGGAAGTCCAGGTCTCCCCGACTCCTCTGCCCATGCATGCTCCTTTGTCTTTCGCTTTAGTTTTTAGGTTTACATCAAAGTTATACACAAAGTTGGCACAAAATGGCCAAACCGTTCCATAAGGTTCGTCATGAAAATGGCAGTCACCCACCCCATTTCCCTTCCCTGAAGCTAACCACTTCCACCTCTTCAGACGGACTGCGTTAGAGTTTATCTCCACAAGTGCGAAGACAGGTCCACTCCAACTTGAATCATGGTGGAATTGCAGCATGCTGAGAGCACGCAGATCCCACAAGCTGTTCCAGGAAGAGTGAAACCAACATCACCCACAAAGAGCTGGGGAACAGCCCCTCCTGGTGTAGCTCCGTGGAGTGAGTGTGGGCTGCAAACCACAGGGTCAGCGGTTCGATTCCCAGTCAGGGAAGATGCCTTCGCTCTAAAAATACATAAATAAAATATATTTTTTTAATTATAAAAGAGTTGGGAAGCAGAACAGTCTCGGTCCTCTTAACAGCAGCACTGGAGCCCAGAAGCTGGCAGAACAATGTCTTCAACATCCTGCACGGAAATGATCCCCAAGTTAAAATCCCACACACGGCCAGACTGTCCACCACATGTGAGAGCAAAATAAAGACGTTTTCAGATATCAGAAGTCTCAAAATACCGACCTGTCATGTAACCTCGCTCCAGAAACATTAGGAGATGCCCGATCCTTTACAATTTACCTGGACTTTTGTTGCTGTGGACCACTTCTGTTTTCCCTCCCCTAGAAAGTGCTGGGCCTTCAGGAAAACCCCTTCGCTGTCAGTGTACTAGGATTTGAAGAGAGTGAAAGCAGGTGGATTCACTCAGTCCTCGTTACCCAGAAGCCCTCTTCCAACAAAATCTCACGCAAAAAAAGAATAGCTAAGGCTCACAGAAGCAACATTGCACTGGCCCTAGTGTAGTTTCCTCCCATTGGCTAACTGTTAGGAAAGTTGCTGCAGCTAATTAGTGATAAAGGGATGATCAAATCAGAACAACACCGCTCTGTGCCCATAAGTTGATGCATGGACCTAGGCACTGAGCATCAGGAGCTGTTAGCATCACGCCCTACACGCACACACGCAAAGTGGTAACAGAACACCATGTGTGCCTTTTGATGAAAGAACACACCACCTATAGTTGCCAGAAATTCAGAACCTGAACTGATCAAGCCTCTGGATCCAGCTGCCAGCCCAGTGAAGACACAGAGGACAAGGACATGTCCTTGTCCTGCACTGCACTGTCGGTGTGCAGTCGGTGAACCTCAGCTGGGCAAGGGCACCGATCGGACTCCGGGGGTTCTTCATCACACAAATTACAAGAGAAGAGAGGGAAAAGGGATCAAGGGACATCTTTGGAGTAAGAGACGGAAAAGACATACAGATAAAAAAGTGGGTAAGTGCACACCCACGGTCATAACAGACTATTCACAAGAGCCAAGAGGTGGGCGCAACTCAGAAGTCCATGGATGGACGAGTAGAGAAACACAGCCTGGTACATTTCTCAGTCTTAGAAGGGAGGAAGTTCTGACAAATGCTACAATGTGGCTGTACCTTCAGGATAGAAAGCTAAGTGAAATGAGCCAGTCACAAAAAGACGAATACTGTGTGATCCCTCATAAAAGGTGTCTATAGTCAAATTTGTGCGACAGAAGGAAGAACAGTGATTTCCAGGGCCTGGAGTTAGGGGGGGTGAAAATGGGGAGCTGTTGTTCAATGGGTACAGAGTTGCAGTTTTGCAAGGTGCAAAAGCTCTAGCCCTGGCCTGGTGGCTCAATTGGTTGAGTGTCATCCTGTGTACCAAAAGACAGCGGGTTTGAATTCCAGTCAGAGCACATACCTAGGTTGCAGTTTCAATCCCCAGTCGGGGCATGTACAGGAGGTAAATTAACTGATGTTTCTCTCTTGCTCACTCTCCCCCACCTCCACTTCTTCTCTGTCTAAAATCAATAAAAGCATATCCTTTTGTGAGGATTTATTTAAAAAACGTTCTAGAGATGTGTTACGCAAGAACATGAATATATTGCACACTTAAAAGGGTTAAGATTGTGAATTTTTTAAAAGATTTTATTTATTTATTTTTAGAGAGAGGGGAAGGGAGGGAGAAAAAGAGGGAGATAAATATTGATGTGCAAGAGATACACCAATCAGCTGCCTCCTGCATGCCCCCAACCAGGGACCCAGCCACGTCCCAGGCATGTTCCCTGACTGGGAATTGAACCAGCGACCCTACAGTTCACAGGCTGGCACTCAATCCACTGAGGCATACCAGCCAGGACAAGATTGTGAATTTTATGCTATGTGTGTTTTACTCCAACTAAAATTTTTTACTTAATTTTAAAAAGTGAGACTAAATGGTAAGTTTAAGGAGCTTGGGTTATAAAATCATATAGAAGTATGAGGAGCTAATTACCATAAAAGTTGGGATCGGAGCTACTTTGGTGGGAAGAAAGGAGCTGAGTTTGAGACAGGGAGCGCACAGGCTTCTGCAGCTGCCTTTCTCGATCTGGGTGCTATTTACCAGAGTGGTCCCCTTATAAGAATGCATTATGCTGTACATTTGTCTTCTGCAGTTTTCTATATCTATTTTAAATACAATTAAAAAGTAACAGAAAAGAAAGCTGTTGCAGTCCTGTCAGCCAACATACGCTGGTAAAACAACCATTTCATCTAAATCAGCAGAGGAGAACGAGGTGGGCTGGGGCTGGGCCTGCCGCTCCTCGGCTTGCTGAGCACTTTGCAAACCCCTGCGCTGCCCCATGTCTCCTCACAGCGTGCAAACCCCAGGCCCTGCGCACAGCCGCCCTCGCCCCAGGGACAGTCTCACAGAGTGAAACAGATGAGCCCACTGGGGGCTGGGAGGGAAGCAGGGCTCCGCAGCATGGCCAGCCTGGGGCTCACACACACGAGTGCAGAAAGAAAGGCTCAGGCACCTTTGCTGTCAGCTGTCAGATCTCATTTTCTGGTTCCCAAATTCTCTAATGTCATTTCTGCTGCAACCCTGTGCCACCATAATGTGCTGTCACAGGGTCAGGACTGCCACCACTCTTCTGTCAGTCTGTGATGATGAGGGTCCCCACACAGAGTCCCTGACGCTTATGCGAACACAGCCTCCAACATGCACAGGAGGCTGCTGTAGAGCAGTGCTTAAGACAACCAGGTCTGGCCCCGGCTGTGCATGTGGCTCAGTGGGCTGGGCGTCAGCCCACAAACCGATAGGTCGCTGGTTCAATTCCCTGTCAGGGTACATGCCTGGGTTGCTGGTTCAGCCCCCAGTTGGGGAGGGTATGGAAGGCAGCCAATCAATGCTTCTCACATCGATGTTTCTCTCCACCCCTTCCCCTGTCTCTAAAATCAAAAATTAAAAAGCTGAATTAAGAAAAATTTTGTAAAGACACCAGCTTCTGGTTTAGACTCCGTGGGTTCAACTCTAGCTCTGCTGCTGGACCTGGGCTGACAGGGCAATAGGCCACTTACGATTCTGGGCGTCTGTTTACCCACATGCAAGGTGTGGTTTGGTTTGTGCACTATTGATTTCATAGGATTGTCACAGGGCCTCAAAAAACTGAAGTATATTAAGTCTTTTCCAGGAGAGCCTGACTCAGAGTGAGGAATCAGCACTCACTATTGTGTCACTGCAGGACACAGCCACAATGCCCAGAGAGAATGAACGGGGGGGAGGGGCAGGTCTCCACCGACAGCTCTTCGTGTCCTGGGGACGGGAGACCCTGAGAAGTCTTGCAGCCTCCAGGCCGGTTCTCCAACTGCCTTTCTGACGCCTCAAACGCAACATGACTGAACCCCACTCCAACCCTGGTCCTCCTCTCGTGGTTCTGCCTCTCTCAATGCCCCCGCACCTGTCCAGCTAGACGGGCCAGAAACCTAGGCCACACCCTTTGCGCCTCCTCGTCCTCACCTCACTGCTGACCCAACCTCGTGACGGGCAGCCTGAACCTCCTCACTCCCTCACGAAGTCAGTCGCTCGTCTCCGTCTCCCCATCTTACCCCTGGACACCACGGGAGTGTGTTTACTGGGGTTACACCACATGCCCCTCCTTCTCCTCACTACCAGTCACCACTTCAATGTATTCCTGTGATTATTTGGTTAATGTCTGCCTGCTGCACTAGACTATAAGCTCCCAGAGGGCAGGAGACCTGCCTGCGTTACTCGCCACTGGATCCGCCCCACTGAGCACAGGCCTGGCCGGGCTCACGGCAGGCGTTCGGTGAAGAGAGAGAATGAACTGCACGTCAGACTGAAAAGGGGTGTGGTTCCACCGTTTACAAGCCTACACCCCAGGGAGCCTGCACCTTCCGCAGCCCTTGGAGCCCTCCCTAGAGAAGCCACATCACTCCTCTCCACCTGTCCCCAACCCCCTTCACCCTCCTGCCCGCTCCTCGGAACCCCTAGGCCAGCTGGCGTGGACCTGGGTCAGGATGTTTCCATGAAAACCTGGCCCGTCTGGCCCCACTGGGTGGACACCTCCCCTGCAGGCCCCTACCCCACCCTCTCAAGCCCGTGAGCTCGGGGGTGCTTCCCCCGAGGCTGGGGGAAAGACGCAGCCACAGTCATTGAGGACCACTGCCTCGCCCAAGAACCTCCTCCACCCACTCGACTCTGCTGGCTGGTGCAGAAGGCTCACTACGCATCCTCACTTGTTCAGTGAGTGCTTATTGAGCGCCTACTATGTGTCAGGCACTGTGCGAGATGCTTGGGGCGCCTCACTGGACAGACACAGCAGACACAGCCCAACAGCCGTCCTCCCCTCCCTCCTTGCTAACCAAACCAGTTTTGTGCAGACCCCCCGCAGTCTTTCTTGATCACTCCGAGCCAACCACAGCCCTTCACTCTGCTTGTCAGTGCTCAGCCTGACAGTGGGCATAGGACGGTTCTAGCCAATGACGCTGCAGGCGAGATCTGCTGGGGAGCTGCAGGAGGGTTTTCCTCACTCTTCCAAAGAAAAATAAGGGAGAAACACTTCCTCCTCAGGCCTCCATTGGGTGATGTCTGGAGCTGGGGCAGCCACTTCGTGACCTTGAGGGAGACTGATGACCCTGAGAATGGTGCAGCTGAAAGATAGAAACAACCTAAGTCCTTGATGACACTGTTGAGCTTTCAAACTCACCACCTGGGATTGCCCTGCCCCTGGTCTTCTTGTGGCATGCAGCAATAAAAGCCCCCATTATTTAAGCTGATCCTGGATGAGTTTTCTGTCACTGGTAGCTGAAAGCCACCTACAAGGACAGGGCAGGCAGCTAACGCTTCCTAAGCAAATGCTGGATACCAGGCCCCAAGTCACAAACCTTAGTGCTGGAAACCGTTACATCCATTTTACAGGAGACGAAGCTGAGATGCAGTGGCCGAGGGGAGCTGGCTCTGCCACACGTGAGCACCTGGTGCAGTTGGACCCGAAACCCAGGTCTTTGGCTCTCCTCCCGCCATATTGACAGTGGAGATGCGTCTGATCACCAAGTCCATTGGAATGCTCATTACGGGGACAAGGGATGTGACCCGCGCCAGTCTAAGCTCAGGAGGGCATGTCTTGGCTCTTACCTCCGAGTGCAGGGGAGGCAAATGGATGGCTCTGTCCAGGAACTCAGAACCCATCTCTCCTCAGGGCCCCTCATCTTTGTTTCCCTCCGACACCATCCATGCCCTCACACCAGCTGCCCGCTACGCTAGAATGACAGCCACCAGCAGCCTCATTCTCAAATTCCAAACACTGAGGCCCCAAAAAGACAGGGGTCTCACTTTCCCCAGCTTGAGTCTTATCGGCCAAGTTGGGGCCACAAGCCCACTCCTTGGGCTGCTCACTCTAAGCCTGAATCCCGGGTGCCACTTCTGGACTCTGTAGCTTAGGCAGCCTAACCTGCCTCTGCCTTGGTTTGCCTCTCCTGAAACAAGGGAAATAACAGCTCCTGCCTCACCGGCGGCTGGTCAGGGCATTCACCTATGCAACAAATACTCAGTGCGTGCCAACTAGCGTCAGGCCCTGTGTCAGGGGCTGAAGCTACAGTAGAGGACACAGCCAATCCCCGCCCTCAGGGAGTTTACGGTCTAGCAAGAAAGGCAGGCATTAAACAAACAAGCACTTGAATGAACACCTCTACTTGGATACAACTCTGAGAAGTCTTATAAAGGACAAGTACAGAGCTCTGTGGGAGAGAAAGGGCCTAGGATGGAAGAGATTCTAGAAAAAAACAACAGAAACAGACAGGAAAGGGTCACCGGTACTCCCTGCCCACCAACACAGCCGCCCCCCAGGCCCACAGGGGCTTCCCGTGTGAGCCGAAGCCCGGGGACTCGCTGCCTCCCCTCCCCTCACGACTGCTCTCCCTGCTCACAGTGAATCACCGGCCTCACGTTCACTCAGGAACTGGAACATACAAAACGTACAAACTACACAGATGGGCCTCCAGGTTCAGGGAGCAGGCCCACCCTATGTAGCAAGAGGGCAGCATCTGCAGTTCTAGAACTCTGCTCAGTTGCCTGATCTTTCTGAGCCCCGACCTTTATCCAGTCAGGTCAGACCTCCTCGTGCAGCCCTCTACCCTCAACCCCCAGAAGAGGCACCCTGCCTTCCCCCACGCCCTCCCTCCGCTTCCTGGGCCCTTGCTTTGCTCCAGGCACCGTGCCTCATCCAGGACAGGCAAAGGCAAACAAGCTGCAGGCCCTGCGCCGAAGGAGCTCATCGACTCCAAACGAGACAGAGACAGTCGTATCAACAGGGAGCAGTGTGAGCGGGGCTCCAGGAGAGATGTGTTCACGTTGCTATGGGAATTCTGCCAAAGGAGCAGAGGGCTCGGCCTGGGAGACAGAAGGCTTCTTGGGGGAGGTGTCTTTTGAGCTGGGTCTTGAGTGACACTGGGGAAATTCAAGGTAGGGGAAATGAATCCAACATGAATTAATGCTCTTTGGACACGGCAGCAGAACTCATTTACCAACACAGGCAGAAAGGGAGTGCTTTGTATTTCTTTGATCCTGTAGTTCCACTTCTGCGATTTAACTCGTAGGTTTACTCACTCACGTGTGAAATGACATATGTCCAAGGAAACGCACTCCAGCACTGTTTGCAAAGCAAAGTATTGGACCTAATTCAAATATCCACTGGTGTGAGAGAGTCGTATTAGTCTCCCGCAGCTGCTATAACAAATTACTACACTCTGGGTGGCTTCCCACAGCAAAAATGTATTCTCTCACAGTTCCGGAAGCTGGAAGTCTGCAACCACTGTGACTGGGCCCAGGCTCTAAGAGAAGCCTTTCCTCGCCTCTCCCACCTTCTGGTGGCTGCTGGTCTCCCTCGGTTTGTGGCCACATCACTGCGACCTCTGCCTCTGTTGTCCTCTCCTGTGTCAGATCTTCTGTCTCATAAGGACAACTGTGACTGCCTGTAGGGCGCACATGGACCAGTCTCCCCATCTCAAGATCATTATTTAATCATACCTGCCAAGACCTTATTCATCCCAAAGTTAACATTTGCAGGTGCCAGGGATTAGCTTGTGGACATTGTTTATGGGGGCCGTTATTCAGCCAACCACGTGATCACCCACACAACGAAACACCATGCAGACACTGAAAAGAATGAGGTAGCTGTCTGCGACAAACAAAAAATGGACTCCAAGGTATATTAAAAATTTATATAATTGGCACAGTTAAAATACCTCAGCTAGTCAGGGTCCTTTACTTGAAAGAATGACCCAAACCTTCTATTATGCACAGTCTGATTCCTCAGTGGCCCCACTTTTGGTTGGTTGCTATGGTTTCCCATTAATGTTTACTAAGTCCTGAGAGGCACCCCACGGCCGCAGATGGAGCTCTCCTGCCACACTGTGCAGCAGCGACCCACCTCCCTTCGGTTCAGGGGTCTGTGGAGCCCTGCACAGCTGGCCAGCGGTCTCAATTCCACGGCATCGGTGTGGCATCCCCGACGCAGGCTGTCAGTCCTCCACCGGAACTCCAGCCTTCCAGCCAGCAGGGCGCAGAGTCGTACAGACAGGGGAACAGTTCTGTAGATAAGTCATTCGAGGTATTTCCACCAGTTGATTACGATGGGAGAAACAGTCACAGATTCAAAGAGCACAGGGCGCCCTGTAAGACAACCCCACCTTTCGGGCCAGCTGGTACCGTAACCAAGCCTTCAGCAGGCCGCCCCACAGCACCAGCAGGCCAGCTGCTTCCGCTGTAAGCACGTGTAGTAGGGCTGCTGCACTTACATTTCTCTGAAATGAGTCCCTGGTCAGAAGAAGGATGGTGCGGAATACCAGGACAGTGGGTGAGGCCGTCCACGAACACACGGGTGGTTGGGCTGACAGGAGTATTTCAGGAAGGAGTGGCAAATCCATACCCAGAATACTCGTCTGTGCCAATGAGGACCGAAATGATGCTTCTCCACGATGGAAGGCGTCCAGTGTAATCGATCTGCCACCAGATGGCAGGCTGGCTGCTCCACCCACCCGCAGGGATGAGAAGTCTCTAAAATATCTGGAGGGCATCTCTCTCCTTTCTTTCCTCATTCACTGAATAATTTTCTGAGGCCCCCGGGCCCAGCCCTGTGCTGGGCTCCGGGCTTTTGTGCAGAGACATGAGAAACTAGATGCTTGCAGCCACCACTGGTTCTCAAACAGACTGGCACGGTGAAAAGAGCACCGACAGGGAGTCCAGAGCGCCCAATTCTCGCACTAGGTTGGCCACCAGCACAGCACCCGTGTGATGTGAATGAGGGTACGCTGCTTCCTAGGGTCAGTGCCCCATCCTTGAAATAGCACAGAAGCCCCAGGATAGCAGGTACCAGTGGCAGACAAGAGTGGGGTGGTCAGACTAGCTCCCCCGGGGTGTAGGCAACAAGGGAGTCAGCTGCCTGTGAAGAATTTTTAAGTAGTCAACTAGTAGTCCACTTTCTATCACCACTGTATGCCTGCAATTCTAAAGGATATCAGTGAGAGAATGCTCCTCACCAAACAAGTCTTATTTGCCTAAATTCTAAACAGTTTTTACATTTACTATTGTTTTAATAATATATGTGTAAGCTAAGTTTTAACATTGTATGTGTAAGCTTTAAATGAGCACATTTTGCTACTTATCTTTCAATAAACATGAATGTAAACTTAGTCACACGAATGTAAACTTAGAGAAATCCCAGTTACGCAACTGGCCCCAGGCACACACAGCCCCAGCTACATATGTTTATTTCTAGAGTAAGTTTGCAATGGTTTGGCATCTTTCAAGCTCAGTTCTGGCTAAAATTTAAACAAATACATTCAAGACAGGGAGATTTGAGAGAGGTTCCCCACCCACCCAATTTAACACCTGATGCATTAACTGGGGTAAAGGGCAACTGCGCCATCTAGTGGCAGAACTGGTGATTACAGGTGCATGCACCTGGATTTGCTCATCTGGGAAGGCGATGCTGTCCAAAAAGGTGAGAGTGACATAAAGCTTGAGCACTTGAATGTGGCTTGTTCAAGTTGAGATGCGCTGTCGTTGTTAAATACATACAATATCTTGAAGACCTACTACTAAAAAAAGAATAAATATCTCACTAACAATTGTTTATACCGATCATATATTGATGCCCTACTGATGACAGGCTGAAATGATAACACTGGGCGCAGGGGAAGCAGGAAGGTTTAATTAGACGTATCAGCCCCAGAGCTGATTGAACACCCTGTCTGTGGATTGCAGTGAGCAAGTTCCTTCACTTCCCCGGGCCTGAGTTCCCACACGCCTGACATGGACAAATGGTATCTACATCACACGCTTACCATGACTGAATGTGATAAGGCATACACAATTCCTGAGACTCAGTGGGTGCCTAGTAGAAGCTGGTTTTCATCCTCTGAGATTATCAAACTGACAGGAAAACTAGAGGAGGCAGCCTCCCCGGCACTGGCTTCAGGCCTGGACTTGCTTCCCCGTTCCCAAGTTACTGCTAAGCTGCAGGTGCCGTGCCTGGGTAATCACCCTTCTTAACTGTGGAGGACCAGCTCCAGGTCACCCCCACGTGGCGCCAACCCTGAGCCTACCCCCCGGCACCCGCTTTCTGCACCCTGCCTTTCTGTTGGGGTGTCTCCCGGCCCACACACCTACCTGCCTCTCCCTTCCCATGGAGAGCTGTCCCCTGCCTCTCGCATCCAGGACTGGGCACACACTGCTCTCCACTGCCACCTCCACGTCAGCGGTTCTCAGTGTGGTCCCTGGACCGGCAGTCTCAGCATCGCCGGGGAACTCGTTAGAAACGCAAATTCCTGGGCCTCTGACCAACTAAATCAGCCACTCCAGGGGTAAGGTCCACAATGTTGCATGTTGCAAGACGCCCTCCAGCTGATTCTGTACAGCCCCCCACTAGCCACCAGGCCTTTCCTCTCAGCTTCCTGCTGCCAGTTCCTGCCTCCCCCTGCCACCCCTCCATTCAGGGGCCCCTATTCTATTGAAGAGAAACTCTCCAGGGCTGAAGACTACCCTATACTCCTCCCCTTCACCTACCACAATGCTAAGCAAACCCTGGTCACAGCAAACCTTCAGAATTTTTGTCACGCAGGCAGGCCACTTTCCTAGTTCTTGCTCAGCATTTTTAAATTAGACAGTAACCTAAATACACACTTCAGACTGGTCCTAAAGAATCTATAAATTCAGATACAATATACAAGTTACATGTTTCTGCTGCACATTAAAACGAATACTATTAAAATTTGAACAGTTCATCCAACGGACCACCTGAAAGTCATGCCGTAAGTGTGGCCTGGCTCTCCCAGAACACATTCCACCCGCCCTGTGCATCCCCCAGAGCCTCAGTTTCCCCTAAACTCCACGCGTTTGTCAGTACTGCCTTCCTGGACCACTCAGCACCCCCTACTCGTCTGCCCTGACGAAATGACTCAGTCCTCCCCGAGGACTCCCTGTGAAACACTGCCGGCTCAGTAAGCGTCCACGGAATGACTGACTCTGGGTGCCCCGATGCCCGCCACCACCCCACAGCGCCCACCTCCATTTGTCCCACACTCTGCTCCACACGCTACCTGCCGGCAGCGCCCCTGGGCCTGCCCCGCCTCTCCACCTTCGCGGCAGCCCTCCAGCCACCCACCCTTTCCGCCTCGCAAAGGCCAGGCGCTAAGCGTTTCAGTAACTGCCACCCCGTTTAAAATAATCCCATTCCTGCCCCTCACAAATCAGGCAGATCTGGACCAAACACACGCACGTTCTACGGAGGCAGGGTCCACCCTGAGGAAAGTACACATATCGTACGTTGACAGCTGAACGAATCTCCACAAACTGAACACACCCGGGGAACCAGCCCCTCAGAGTCTCCTCACGCCCACTCGCAATGACCACTGCCCACCGTCCTCGCCCACCCCAAGAGTAGTCACTCTGGGATGCTCTGGTTGTACAGCCTGGTTTTGCCCCATTTTGTACTTCCAGCATATAAGTGAAATCATGCCATATGTACTTTTATGTGAGGTTCTCAGCCACACTGTCATGTGTAATTATAGATTGTTCGCTCTCACCGTTGTGTAGTATTCCCCAGTAGAAGTTTCCCGTTCCTGCTATAACAAATTACCACAAGTTCCATGGCTTAAAAAAAACACAAACTTTTATCTTACAGTTCTGGAGGTCAGAGGTCACAATGGGCCTCACGGGGCTAAAATCGAGGCGTCAGCAGAGCAGAGGCTCCAGGGAAGACAGTGTCTCCTCGCCTTGTGCAGCTGCTGGAGGCGGCCCACTCTCCTCGGCTCCCGCCCCTTCCATGCTCAGAGCCGCCGCGGGCAGCCACGTCTCTCTGCCGCTGCCCTCTCTCCGTCCTGGCTCCAGCCTCCCTCCCCCCACTTGAGGAAACTCGAGACACACTAGGCTCGCCCTAATCATCCAGGATAACCTCTTTATTTCAAGGTCAGCTGATGAACCCCTTCATCCCATGAGCAACCTTCACTCCCCCTTGCTGAGTAACACGACACATTCACAGGGTGTGAACATGGGGGGAGGGGGGGGCCCTGTCCTGCCGACCACTCCCGCCCTGCACGTGTCCACTCTGCTGTTGATGGGCAGTTGGGTAGTTTGGTGCAAGTGCGTTGGTGGGCGTATTCCTGCTGGGTATAGCTATGTCAGTGGAATATCTGGACCATAGGCTAAATGTTCAGCTTTAGTAGATGCTGCGGGCCTTTCCCAAAGCGGGTGAACCAACAGGACACTTGCCCCAGCCACGCAAGAATTCTGACTGTGCTCCACGTTGCAACAGTCGGCACTTCCCGTGGGGCTCTCGCCGATGTCAGAGACGTCCCCGCCACTCTGCCCTTCTTCACGTTCACCCCGACCACCCGTTCATTTCCATGTCTGTTCCCAGGGGCAACATGTCGAAGAAAATCAGGCCATTTTCGGACCAAACCGCAAATTTGTGTGGACGCCTGTGGGCGCTTGTGGCCACTCGGCAGTCTCAGTACTCGCGGAGCCCTGTAAGGGCAGCGCGGGCAGGGGCCCCTCAGAGAGTCGTCGTCACACGCGCTCCGGTGTCCTGTCGCTGTGCCTTCCGCCATGCCATCGTCCCTGCACTGAAATCCCTTCTGCAGGCTCCTCCCACATCCTCCATGGCATGTGCCCCCCAAAGAGCCCCCCCAAACCTCTCAGTTGGACTCTGCACCACCCCCTTGGCACCTTACCACCTCCCACGTCACACTAGGACCCTCCATCTGTCCCGCCACACCGGGACAAGGGGCAGAGTCACAGTGACGGGAGGTGGCTCCAGCCCTACCCCTCAGGGCCAGGAAGCGCAAATCCACCGGCTTCTGTCAGGGCCAGGGACCACCCCCACCCCCTCCATGCATGGCCACCTGGGGAGGAACGGAGTGGCTTCTCCGAGGAACGATCATTCTGTCACTGGAGAGGTCCGATTCCGTCCTGCACTTTCCTCGGAGCCTCCTCTGTGCCTCCTCTGTGGGCCGAACCCAGGCTGTGGAGGAGGCGCTGTTCTAGGTGCCGTGGAAATGGAACGTGAGGAGCGGCTCCTGCCTGCGAGGGACTCCGGTTTCCATAAGCCACAGTCACTCTTCTCGTTTCCTGCCCTGGGGCCCAGAGACACAGTAACGTGTACGCAACAAGGGTCCTCCCTCCAGCTCAAGAGAACACGCCAGCCGGGGCGGGAAAGGAGGCACAGGCAGCACGGCAGCTGCGTGTCAGCAGGTGGAATCAGGACAAAAGGAAGAGCCAGTGACAGAGATGAGTCGGTGGCCTGGGGCAGGCGCACGGGGAATTCACTGTCAAGTGGCTTGCGAGAACTTTCGGGAGTGATGGAAACGTACATCTTAATTGGAGTGTGGTTACAGGGATGCATTCACCTGTCAAAACACATCCAACTGCGCTCTGAGGTAGTAGAGCCGATTTCACAGGAGGGTGGATTCAGATTCCCGCGCCGCCGCTCTCTGGATGTGTTTTCACAGGCTTAGGTTGCCATCTTCCCGGTCTCCATTTCTGTCTGTGAAACATCGTCTGGGGGCTAGCTGGACGGTTGTCAGCCCCCTTGTTTAAACAACGCCTTACTCTGAAGCAGGGGCAAGGGAGCTCCCCGGCTGCAGTGGGCCTGTGGATCCCGTGGTGTCCTCCTCGCCCCTTCCTCTCGCACGTCAGCTCCAAGTCCCCAGTTCTCTGACTGGCTCCGATCCCATGTCTCTGCTGGGGATCCGCTTCCGACTAAATATACCCCTTTTCCTCCACACCAGATGGTTTCTAGATTCCTCTGGAGAGAGCAGGCTTCTGTGCTCCCACGGAGGAGCGAGGCAGAGACGAGGAGCAGAGCCGTGCCCCGCCTCTCCGCCCTCTCCCTCTGCCTGGTTCTCTCAACACCGGACACACGGCGAGTGTTCGAGGCGTGGCCGAGTACAGGACCTGCCATCACCAGTCCGTTCTGGTCACCCTAAAGCACCCGACAAAGCCCGATTCCCGGTCACTAGGTTTCCGGTAAAACCCAGAGACTCCTCCTCAGGGAGAGGCAGAAGGGCCTGGGCCTCGGCCTCTGCGCTGACCAGGCAGACCAGCAGGTCCCTGCACCCAGGACGGCGGCCCACGGGGGAGGGATGTTACATCTTCAATGTTTTCTCTCCTCTGGCCAGCCTGGCTTCCCCTTCTGCTTTCGGGGAACTGTCAGCAGACCTCTGCATTTGGGACTATGAAGACCCCTCTTAACATGACAAATTTCAATTTCCATATTTGAGAGCTGTGTTTTTATCCATTATGGAAAACACAAGCCATTCATAAAAACACAACCTATTAGGAATTCACTAACTTAAAAATATCTTGATGGATCACAGCATGGGCAGATACTGAAGGGCGTGCCCCCTCCAAGGGCAGGCAGTGCGCCCTCCAAGGGCAAGCAGTGCTTGGCATACCTTGACCTAAAGTCCCCTTGCAGGGACCCCAGCACCCCCCAGGGCTACAGCCCTCGGTGGGCCCAGGACGCGGGATCGCACTGAGGCATTCCTGCAGCCGGCCATGGCAGGCAGGAGCCAATCCCAAAGGAGCCCACAGGTAAAACTTCAGCTAGCTGGTTTTCTTTTGACCTCCCCTCCCTTCTTCAGGGAGGTCTCAGGACTAAAGGAAAAGGAGAGGTGTAGCCACAGGTGCCCATGGAGTTGAGGAGCAGCTTCTGGGGGAGAAAGGACAGTGAGGATGAGAGCCCCAGAGGCTCAGGAACATGGCAACATCACATGAGCCATGCATGTAACTGAATGTCTTCTAGCAGTCATGCTAAGGTAAAAACAAACAGGTGAAATCCATTTTAGTGGTGTGATTTAATTACCTGTATATCCAAAATATAATTTCAATATAAAAAGTTATTGAGACATTTTTATAGTCTCTTTTTCTTGCCGAGTCTGAATCCTGGGGTGTATTCCGCACTCAGAGTACATCTCAGTTCAGACTGGCCGCATTCCAGTTCAGACTGGCCCGCCGATGGCTGGAGGCCGCCACAGGGGAGAGAGAGTACACGGGGGAGAGCCAGGAAACGAGGATAGAGTCTCCCAAAGTGGCTCCCAGCGGTTGGGGTCACCCGCCCGCCTGTGCTGGACCACCACCCTGGAAGGCACGCTGTGGCTGTCACCCCCGAGCCAGAACAGAGATCCCTGGAGAGCACCCTGTGTGGACGGGGACCCAGCCAGAAGACGAGCGGCACAGCGCCGTGCAGAGGGTGCCGAGGGACCTGTGGGCCGAACCCAGGCCGTACAAGAGTTATGCTTGGCTCCGTGGTGTTTTTAAATCTCTTCAAGCAGTTGCTGTTTCCATGACCTTACATTCCCCTGCCTGGCTCCTGCAGACGCTGGGGCGTGTAACCCCTGCATGAAGCCACAGTCCCCAAAGCCGGGCGGCCCTGAACGTTAGTCTTGTCTCTGCCACTTTTTAGCCAATAACGGATACGTTAAACTCTTCATGTGTGTCTTCAACTATGAAATTGGAGATAACAATTCTTCACAGAGATGTATCACTTTAGTGACACAGGAATTAATTGGATAGCACAAAACTCAGTACACAGTAAGTACTCAGTAAATTGTGGTATTAATTTTTCATTCACAGGAGTCTTGAACTCTGTAGAGGCCCCATCATAATTCCTTTCCAATACTGAACACTGGGAAGCACACGGGCAGAAGGAGCTCTTAAAAGCAACACCCCACCCCGACCAGTGTGGCCCAGTTGGCTTGGCTGGGCATCCCCCTGCAAAGCAAAAGGTCGCCCGTTCAATTCCCAGTTGGGGCACATACCTGAGTTACAGGTTCAGTCCCCAGATGGGATGTGCAAGAGGCAACTAATTAATGTTTCTCTCCCTCACTTTCTCCCTCCCTTCCCCTCTCTCTAAAAATAAATAAGTAAAATCTTTAAAAAATAAAAATAATAAAAGCAGTCCCCACTTCCATAGGTTGGTGTTGAGGCGTGGCTTCTGCACTCACAATTTTCAGTCTTTCCTTTCTCTGTTGTCCACAGGTATGGTCCAACTGAACTAAGCATTCCTCATACTATAGCACTAAACATGTTAAAAGGCAGTGAGTCAGTGGCCCCTCCTGCTAACCTCCATCCTGAGTCCAACGCAGAAGGCTCCCAGGATCCGGGCACTGGATGATGCTGATAAAGGCAATGACCCACTTGGACCACGACTTGGCCATGGCTCAACCCCAGTTTTTGTGTTTGGTTTTTGCATGTTATAGGGAAGTCAAGGGGCTGGGACTTAAAAGAAGCACCTGCAAAAGCATTGTATACTGCACACCATAACCCCCTAGACCGGAGCTCAGGCTTCCTCGCCAGTCCCACTCCCATATGCTGCTAATTCAGGAGCGTAGGTAAGAACAAACGTGGGCCGCCCACCACAGGGACAAAGGCCACGGCACTGGCTGGGCAGAAGGGGAGGCAATGGGAAACCCTTCCCAGTTCTGGGTTTTTCACCTTCCTTTCTGCCGTTTAATGCATGTCTGCTTCTTCATTCCTTTCTATGGTTCGATTTTTAATGACTGTGTGCTCAGCCCTCTGCTGGGCATTTTGATTCCCCCCAATTTTCAAAATTAGTCCTGACCTTCCACCCCCTTCTCTTTTCTCCTGCATTCCCCAGTTCCTCGTGTACTGTCTCGTACGAGTCTCTCCGTGCTTCACTTGCAAGTCACAGAGCTGGCTCCTTTCTTTTCAGCGAACAATGCGAGCAGGTCCTCGGGGGTGGAGACAGAGGGACAGGCCGTCAGGGGCAGCACCTGGAGCGCGGACATGCAGGGCGGGTGGGTAATGGAGTAGGGACAGCTGCAGAGCTTTTATTTTTTTCCCCTATTCCAGATTTAAGTAACTCTTTTATTATCAAAAATAACAATGTCAGCATCAATAACCTGCTGATTATAAAATTTATCCTTGGCAGAGAGAGAATTAACATCTAATGAATACTTGCCATCTGCCAGGCGCTGCAGAAGGCTGGTGGTTCTCAGTGTTTCAGTGGTCAAGGGCTCCTCTGGGATGTTTGCAGAAGCTTTAAAATCTCTCCCTTAGAAAAACTCAAATGTACACAACATTTTACGTAGAATTACAGGGCAGACAACATCCTAAAGTACACCCACAGACCCCAAATGAAAACCTTTTGTGCTAAGCCCTCCCATCTGAGAGCCGGCACCACTGAGACTAGATGCTGTTGCCCCACCTCACGGACAGGAAGACACACCCGAGTGACAGAAACCACAGACAGCCAGAGAACCAGAGAACCAGAGGTGTCTGAACGCTACAACCTGCCACCCTAGATGAAAGTGCCATTTGGTTTTTACTACTACTGTACACACCACTCTTTATTTTTAAATGAGGAAATAAGGGTTATGTGAGAAACTGAAACCTGCGCAGAGCATTCTAAACCCAGCCCTGGGGAATCAGGGAGCTCTGGATTCCGGGAGGTTCCCATCTCACAGCCTACCAGCCAAGACTCCCTGCGCCTGAGCCTACCCTCCAGCAGGGAAACAAGCTGAAGCTTTTCTTTGGGGTGTCATGCTCTTGGAACAAGAGGCAGCATCTCTGTCAATAATACCTTGGTAATACTGGGGGAATTTTTTGTAAAGGCAATCTCTCTTTAAAATAATCCATGAGTCAAAGTGTGAATGAAGAAACCAGTCCAAGCCTATGGATATGAAACAAAAGAAATTTAATTTCAGAATATTACATGAATAAAAAAGAAAGACAGTGCATATGATTACTTCTTTACAATTACATATATATAGGATAAATAGTCAAACAAGAATAAAAAAATGGCGAGAGTTAAAAGAACCCTGTTCCTCTTGAGCACACTCAGGGATAAGTGCAAAGGCAGCTTTTGCTATGCACAAAGGACCCCAGCGCGGGGGAGTTCTTCCCAACAGGTTCTGCTGGTCCCCAAACATGTCTGGGGGAGTGCTCCATGGCTCTTTAGCAGCGGCTGTGGCCTTGCACACTCCAGTTTCCATGGTAACCCAAGCACTCAAGCTATTATGTACGCCACCGCCTCACTAGCCCCTCCATCAACTCTCAGCATTAGTTGTCTAGAAAGCCAGATTTTTATAGCAGTTTTAGACTGGGTTAATTACCACTGGTCTGGAAAACTTACGTATCTTAGCAACCCAAATCTTCCCCCAAATCTAGGACAATCCTGCCAGATGCTGGTATCCAGGTTTGGGACTGGGTTCTATCTTCAGCACAAAGACTTCAGGGTAGGGATGAGACTCTCCTGGGGAAAGGTGTTCCACTTAGAAAAGACTCCAGAATGAACCCTGGCTGGCGTAGCTCAGTGGATTGAGCGCGGGCTGTGAACCAAAGTGTCGCAGGTTCGATTCCCAGCCAGGGTAGATTCCTGGGTTGCAGGCCATGACCCCCAGCAACCACACATTGATGTTTCTCTCTATCTCCCTCCCTTCCCTCTCTAAAAATAAATAAATAAAATCTTTAAAGAAAAGAAAAAGAAAAGACTCCAGAATGAGAGCCATCAGCTTCAAGCATCTGTGCAAGGTCCTACATGAAGTAAAGATGCAGATGAGGTCCTGGGAAGTCTGATCCCAGAGACGGCTTCCCCAGTTATGCATGGCCACATCGCCGGTCACGGTGGGGCACAGCCCCATGGCCACAGGTTCTCCTAGAAGGCAGGATTTTACATCATGTCCTAACAGAGGCTCCTGTGAGGGGAGCTGAACAGAAACATTGCCTTTTGGGAGGAGAGAATGGCTCTGCTCTGGCACTCCGGAATCAACTGGCTTCCATACAGGCCAACCAGACCACCACCTCTGAACACCCAGTGGTCGCCGCAGTCAACAGCCCTGCACTATCCCATTCCCCGGGGGGGCTCCCTTGCCAGCGCTGACTGACTCTGGAAGGGCGTTTGAGGTAAAGAGCTTGCAGTGGATCAGCTGTGGTTTCACTTGAGTAATAGCTCCTTTAATATGTTGGCCGTTCAGATATAATCAGTATCTCCAAATCCTTTCACTGCTGCAAGGGAGTTTTTCAAGCCAGATTCATTGGTCCCAGGGCAAAAGTCCATCATTGTAAAAGGTAAGAAACTGGTTTTCACTGATTGAACCAGTGCGGCTCACCCAGGGCAGACCTGAACCAGTGAGGTCCGCGTTCTCACACCTGAGCCCTCTGGCACAGAACACTGCCTTGTGCCGACCCACAGCAAACCCTTCTCGACTGACCCCAGGAGGAAATGCAATTTCACAAGCCAGAAGAAGAGGCATTTCCAAAGAGATTGTTCCAACATGAAAAGGAAACATTTTTTAAAATCTTATAGATTTAAGAAATTGTTAAATACTGACTCAAAAATGCCCGCCCACCAAGTCAGAAGGGAGACAGTACCCTGCTGTGGCAAATGGAGAGGGTTTTTGTTTGTGAGTTCTCCATGAGGTTCCACAGGATTAGAACAGTTACACATTACAAGGCAGATGGTTATGCTATTTTATTTCTCAAATTTGGATTCCAACTGGATCACAGCTTATATTAAAAAATGACCTATCACACCCTTAAAGCAAGGGAAAGCAAGTTTAATAAATAACTTAAATGAAACACACACACCCAAATGCAGACATAAGCTGCCCCGGGACAAGCTACAGAACAGCACACGCACGCGACAGCCACCTCCCTCCCTCCCAGCGCCAGAGCACCCTCGACCCCGCACGGTCAGAGGCGGTCCCGCCTGCGGTCCAGGTGCCGCCCTCCAGCAGGACCACGGGACAAACACAGTGACAAGGGGAAGTCAGGTCACGGCTCTGCTCCCTCCGCCTGAGGCCAGACCACGTGTGACGTCCGCACCTCTCCAGGTGGGACAGGCGGACCCAGTGTGGAGTGAGGGGAGAACACTCCTTCAGTCTGGTCGCACCCGAAGGGGTTTCCCTTTGAATTCACTGACAGCTGGTGCAAGGAATTCCATTTTTTCTCAACAAGGAAAAAAGCCAAATAGAAACCTGCACAACTGAAGTTGCCAATAAGGACTTTTAAGAATAAAACTTCTCTAGAGAAAGGGGCTTATACACAGGTCTCTACTCCTAACCATCAACTGTTCACAATCCATCAAATTGGAAGGCCAAATTTTACTTTTTTTTTTTTTCTTCACAACTGCTGTTACGGCAGCAAAAGAAACAGTATGCATGGAAAAGAGGGTTGGCTCTAGACACGAAACCCGGCTCCGCTCCCAGGGCTGCCTTTCATTTCAGCAGTAACGCAGCATTTCCGACAGTCTAACATGGGTCAGCCAAACAGACTTTGCTGGGCAGCTGCTTCCCCACAGAGGGCCTGACTCAGCTCCAGCACATGGGCTGAACAGCTGCACAGCCTCGCAGAGCAGGCACAAAGGGCACCTTCTCTCTGACCACAGCCGCTCCCCGGGCCCTGAGTATTTACACGAGATCAAAGCCACACCACTGCTCACCTCAAACATTGTGAACATCACCACCCAGCCAAAGCTCCAGCTCTAGCCCCCTCTCCACATCCTCCTTGGGCCCATTACAAGGAGAGAGGCTGGGCTGCTTTCTCAGAACTCTGGTGACAAGCCACACTGCCTCCAAATGAGAACATTCTCTCCTTCAAACCCTCTCAGCTGTGCAGAGGCTGCTGCTGCGCACCTCCTCCCCCTGACTCCAGCTGGCTCTCACAGCCTGGCCTGCCCGCCGGATGCCTCACAAGGGTACAGTATAGCCCCACCCTGAGGGGCAGTCCTGGACATCAAGCCAGCCGGCCCCATCCTAGTCACACCCCAGCTTCTACCACACAGATATTTCAGCAAACCTCCATATGGCAGTCAGAGACTTTCCTGGAATCACAGTGACCTGGCACAGAAGGGCTGGCCCCACGCGGGCGCCAGAGATGCTCCATGTTCAAGAGGAAACCAAACAAAGGACACAAATTCGGCAATCACACCATTATTTGGCATCACTAAGGTTAGAAGATCGGGGGAGGAAGAGAGAGTGGAGGAAAGGAGAGACACAATTTAATAATTAACATTTGTTAAAATATTAGATCACTCTGAATTCTCCTTTTGCAATACTGCAAGCCAAATACCTTGCAATTTTGGGCCCAAGAAATAATGAAAACTTTCCGGGAAAGCTATGAAGTCCTTGGACACAAACAAGGTATTGAGGAACACAGCCTCGTGAGATAAAGCTTTCCCAAAGCTGAAGGTGAAAAAAAGGGAAAGACTTCTGGCTTGGAGCCCATTTAGGTTACACATACCAAAAGCAGCTTTTAAAAATGAACAAACAACAAATAAAAAATGACAACAAAAATACCCAACAGTATCAAAACAGAAAAATCCAAATTATCAGTTAAATAACATGAATCCACTAGGATTGACAGTACTTAAAAAAAAATACTGGCAGTTGAACACAAATCTTGTATTTTTAAAAAACAAAATATGCTTAAGCAAATACATGGAATGAGCACTAGAGTCTGCCTGGATCTACCCACTTGCTGTGTGCCGTGTGCTGTGTGAGCGGGTTGGCAGGTGAGTGGTTTCCCCATAATATTAAAAGAGAGAGAGGACTGCTAGCACTGGTTCAGAAGGCAGAGGCTGCAGAAAACATCCAGTGAGTGGGGTTAGAGGTATCAGTCAAGTCACAGGATTAATTAACTTTCACAATTCAAAACGCAGCAAGCAAGTTGCCGGTCCAAGCTTCTCCATGAGTGGGAATGACACCTGGCCCACTACAGAGAAAATTCTGGGTGGATAACAGTAGAACTCTGGATCCTTCAGAGGAACCCTAGGTTGAAAGAGAAACAAGAGCGTTAAGCACATTTAGAAATATTTCTTTTTGAAAACATCCCACCTAAAAGCTAGAGAATCTATACTTAATATTTTCTAAAAAGTTTGATTGAGAATTGATGAATCTCTACCAAGTAAACCTCAGTTTGTCCATTTGCTCTAATCTCAGTTCATTACATCATCTCTTTTTTTCTTTTTTTTTAGCCACAGTTTACATTCCATACCATTCTGCACCAGTTTCAGATGTACAGCAAAGTGGTCGGAAAACCTACACTCTACAGAGTGGTCCCCCTGCCACCCCAAGCACCTAGCCGGCCCATACCTGTTATCTTGACATTATTAACTACAATCCTCACGCTGCAATCTGCACCTTTGTGGCTAGTCTTCAACTAGTAATTTGTACTGCTTAATCCCTTCCTTTTTTTCCCCCAGCCTCCAAGCCCCTCCCCTCTGATAGCTGTTAGTCTGTTTTCTATATCTATGAGTCTGTTTCTATTTTGTTTTGTTCATTAGATTCCACTAAGTGAAATCATATAGTGTTTGTCTTTCTCTGACTGGCTTATCTCACTTAGCATAATACCCTCTAGGTCCATCCTTACTGTAACAAAAAGTAAGATGTCCTTTTTTATGGCCAATATTTATGGTAATATTCCATTTACACAATGGAATATTACTACACAGCTTTTTTATCCACTCATCTACTGATGGGCACTTGGACTGCTTCCAAATCTTGGCTATTGTAAATAACACTACAATGAACACATCATTTTAACAGCAATAACAGCTACCACTTTATTAAGTGCCTATTTTGTGCCAAACACTACTCTAATGATACAATGGTACATTGTATCCTTACAACAACCTGTGCATGATGTGATGCCCTTGCCATTTCACAGGTGAAGAATCTGTAGCCTACGCAAGTTAATTGGCCCCAAATATCAACACTAACCCAAGTATTTTTCAAGTTCATATGATGTGGGATAATCTTTGGTAAATAAAGCTAATTTAAGCTTGGTTTAATTAAAATGGGTATGTCTTCAGAGTATCAACTTTAAATATGTTTCCGTATAACACCTGTGGGGATACAAGATTCTAGTGCTATCAATTGTTTATTTTTCTTTCTTTTCTTTTATTTTTGTATGTATGTATATATGTATTTATTTTTGCTATTAATTGTTTTTGAGGTTTTCTTTACTACCTATAAACTGAACTAGATCCTTAATTCTTCTAGTTTCCTGCAATATTTGGCTACAACTTTCCAAACTAACATTTCCAGTTTTTCTACCATGCTTCTGTCTTGGCAACACTGAGAACTAAACAGCCCTTTGCCCAGAACCCTGCAAGCTAAAGTGGGACAACTTGATATGAGCTTCAGAGAAATTACCACAACAGCTCATGTGTGGACAATCTTCATACCTACTGTTATATGAGTCACTCAGAAAGGTCAGCAGAGACATTCAAAACGCAAACCAAGAAAGCCTATCCAATTGCCAACTGCCTGCCCTCATTCTATTTGAAGATGCTTTGAACTTGGCATGGAGTAATCTTCTTGATTGGCTGCCCTCAGAACTCAGAAACAGGTTATAATCTACTCCAATTATTAACCTTTGTTCTTTTTTTTTGTCTCCATAGATATGCCTCTTACTAAACGCCTGCACCATAACCTGCACCACTTGTATAACCACTTCCCAAAATGAAACACAACCTTTTGACTGAACTGACCTATTCTCAGAACTAAGAGACCGCTCAGATGACATTTAAAGCCATCTATCAACTCAGGACAGGTTCAAGCCTGCTTACACCAGATAGCTAAAGATGTTAAAGCATTTCACAATATTACCTAAATCTCTGAACAGATTCATAGGGCCCCTGACATCACTGACTTAGTTTCATTGCAAGACTCCTCAAGTTTGGGACAATGACTACAGGCCACATTTCAAATTACAGCCTGTGTAATTATTATAGAATTTGCTACTATAATCCTATTTAGATGTACACTTTCTGGGTTACAACGTGCCCTCCTACCCCTGACTTTTAACATATCAGCTACCCGGGCAGTTAAAGTCCTTGCCATTAACTCTGATGCCTCGGCATCATAGTGGACGGCAGTGTTATTCCTGACAGTTATTTTTCTTTTTGGTAATGCAAGTGTCTGACTTAAGCTTTGATTGCTGAGGCAGCCATTTCAAAGAAACAGCCACTTCAAAGGCAACTCCCTCCAATAAACACACTGCCAAGCCACAAGGAGTCGATAAAGAGCCCGGCCCTCTCCCTCTGGGGCTCCTATGCTTCAGTGATGTTGATTTCAGTAAGTGACCATCTGGGCCACGTGTTTTTCCTCTTCTCACCCTTTAAATTCCCACTCACATGTCTTAAATTCACCAATGAAGACTGAGTCCACGAAACCCTAGGCCAATGCACTCTCTCTCTCTCCATGGCCTTGCTATGTGGCCTGAGGTGGGCTGTGTAATTTCTAGGTCTTGTAAATAATAAACCTTTTTTCCCAAAAAATTTCCTGATGGCAATCCCTGAAAGACATCTTGCAATCATAATAAGAACCACAACAGCCAATCCAACCACAACACTGGTTAATGACAGGCTGAGACCAGCACAAAACAGCACTGGTACCAACTGGACACAAGGCATGGTCACCACTTAGGGGAAGAGAAGAACAGATGACAGGAGGCCACAAGTATATCCCCAAGTCTGGCCTCCGCCTTCCAGAAGACAGACTAGTTACAGACAACACACATGAGTAAGCATTTCAGTTCACCTGGTGCAGTCAGTAAGAGTTTAAAGGAACAAGCACATCTAGCTGGGTTAGCTAAAGGAGGTTTCAAAGAGGAGTTGGGGTCTAGGCTGGGCTTTGAAGAATGGGTAAGAGCCTATATTTACTTTTAACTGAATTTAGTGGGGTAACATTGGTTAATAAATTAGAATGGGTAAGATTCTTTTTTAATTATATTTTATTGATTATGCTATTACAGTTTTCCCAATATTTGCCCCTTGGTCCCCCTCCACACAGCACCCCCACTCTCTCAGGCAATCCCCCTACTATTGTTCATGTCCGTGGGTCATGCGTAAAAGTTCTTTGGCTACTATATTCCCTATACTGTACTTTACATCCCCATGGCTATTCTGTAACCACCGATTTGTACTTCTTAATCCCCTCCCATCTTCACCCATTCCCCCACAGCCCTTCCTATCTGGCAACCTTCAAAAGGCTCTCTGTACCCATGATTCTGTGTCTGTTCTTGTTTACTTAGTTTGTGTTTTAGATTCAATTGTTGATAAATTGTATTTATTGCCATTTGACTGATCATAGTTTTGATCTTTTTTTTCTTAAATAAGTCCCTTTAATATTTCATATAATAATGGTTTGGTGTTTGAAATGATAAACAAAATTGACAAGCCTTTAAGCAAACTCATGAAGAAAAAGAGAGAGGATCCCAAAAATAAATAAACAAATAAATAATGGTTTAGTGATGATGAACCCCTTTCATTTTTATCTTGTCTGGGAAGCTCTTTATCTGCCCTTCAAGTCTAAATGACAGCTTTGCTGAGTAGAACAATCTTGGCTGTAGGTCCCCACTCTTCATGATTTTGAATATTTCTTGTCAATCCCTTCTAGCCTGCAAAGTTCCTTTTGAGAAATCAGCTGACAGTCTTATGGGAACTCCCTTGTAGGTAACTAATTGCTTTTCTCTTGCTGCTTTTAAGATTCTCTCTTTTCGCCCTGGCTGGTATAGCTCAGTGGATTGAGCATGGGCTGTGAAGCAAAGGGTCACTGGTTTGATTCCCAGTCAGGGCACATGCCTGGGTTGCGGGCCAGATCCCCAGTGGGGGCCACTTGAGAGGCAACTACACACTGGTGTATCTCTCCCTCTCTTTCTCCTTCCCTTCCCCCTCTCTAAAAATAAATAAATATTTTTGTAAAAATGAATGAATGCAATCAGAAACTTAAAAAATATAATTAAAATAAAAGAAAAAAAAGATTCTCTCTTTATCTTTAACTTCTACCATTTTAATTATGATGTGTCTTGGAGTGAGCCTCTTTGCATCCATCATAATTGGGACTCTCTGTGCTTCCTGGGCTTGCTCAGGAAGCAAGCCTGAAGCATGTCTATTTTCTATACCAAATTAGGGATGTTTCCTTAAATTATTTTTTCAAATAGATTCTAGTTTCTTGTTCTTTCTCTTCTCCTTCTGGAACCCACTATGAGGAGAATGTTGGACCTCTTGAATTTGTCCCAGAGGCTACTTATACTTCCCCCTCAGTCTTTTTTCTTCTTGTTCTGATTGGTTGTTTTTTGCTTCCTTATATTCCAAATCATTGATTTGATTCTCGGCTTCATCCACTCTACTACTGATTCCCTATATATTGTTCTTTATTTCAGTTAGTGTATCCTTTGTTTCTGACTGGATTTTTTTTATGCTGTGAAGTCCTCACTAAGTTCCCTGAGCATCCTTATAACCAGTGTTTTGAACTCTGCATCTGATAGATTACTTATCTCCATTTCGTTTAGCTCTTTTTCTAGAGTTTTGATCTGTTCTTTCATGTTGGTCATGTTTCTTTGTCTCCTCATTTTGGCAGCCTCCTTGTGTTTGTTTCTATTAGGTAAAGCTGCTATGACTCCATCTTGGTATCATGGCTTAATGTAGTAGCAGTTCTGTAGGGTCCAGTGGCACAGCCTCCTCTATCGCCCAAGCTGGGTACTCAGGGTGTACCCTGTATGTGAGCTGAGTATGCTTTTCTCTTGTAGTTGAGCCTTGACTGCTATTAGCAGGTCAATGCAAGGGATCTACACAAGCCAGTCAGCTGCAAGGACTAGCTGTAACCACTGACCACCAATCTCTGCCCGCCATGGAGGATCAGCTGTGTGGGACAGGGCGGTGGTACTCCGACATGGTCTGTAGCTGTCCACTGGGTGCACTGGCCCTGGGGTTCCTGGGTGGTGCAGGCCAAGGTCAGCCACCACCTATGTTTTGCTGAGGGCCACTCAGCATGAGCTACAAAGCAATCTGAGATGGCTGCTACTTGTGCTGGGCTTGGAGGTTCCCAGGTGAAGCCAAGCTGTGAACCTAGGCTAGCTTCTGCTAGTGTCAGGCATGAGTCCACTTAGCAAGATGTATGGGGGCTAGGGGCTCGCTGAGGCCAGCTATTGACTACTTGAGAGGACTTAGGAAGATTGGCCAAGACAAGCCATTCATATGGAAAAGCCACTGTTAGCAGCTTGGATGGGCCCATAAATTGGGTGGTGTAGAGCCTCAGGGAATCACCAGGGCTGGGCAAACAATATAAGCCAGCTTGATGGAGTCTCAGATATGGTACTCACCTGCTGGCTCTATAGCTCTGTGGCTCTATGGCAGGGAGGGTTCAGAAAAGGAACAATGGTCTCTGCCTGCCATTCTGTCTGGGAGAAAGCTGTTCCCTAGCTCTCGCCCTGATGGCAGATATTGCAGTTCCTCCCTGTATGCCACTAGTGCTTTTCAAGCTGCTACCCCAGTGCTGGAGCTCAGAGGGAGTGAGGCTGAGTAAGTCTGTATGCAGATCTTTTAAGAGGAACTGCTTGGGAATCCAGCAGCTTCTTCCACTGACTCAATCCTCGATGGTTTTTATAGCCAGAAATCATGGGGACTTACTTATCTTCCTGACACTGGAACCCTGGGCTGAGGCGCCTGGCGTGGGTCTCAGACCCCTCACTCCTGAGATATCTTTCCCGAATTTTTATCCACCACATGTGGATGTGGGACCAGACCACTCCACATTTCCGTGTCTCTGCCCCTCCTACCAGTCTGGATGGATGTAGTTTCTTTAATTCTGTAGTTGTGGGACTTCCATTCAACTAAATTTCTGATGGTTCTGAGTGATGGTTCTCTGTAGTTTAGTTGTAATTTGATGTGGTTGTGTGAAGAGGCGAGCTGTGTTTACCTGTGCTACCATCTTGACCAGAAGTCTAGAATGGGTAAGATTCTGACTGCTGAAATTAGTAAGTGCGTGCCTGTACTCACACATACACTCTCACTCACACACACACACTTTTATACCCTAAATACCAGATACTGACAATAAATAAATATAAAGGTCTGTAGTAGTAGCATGTAAGCGTTGCTTAAGAACCCAACACACTGGCCTCCAGGTACAGGGAGGAGACTATTTACCTTTGTTAATCAAACTGTCACCCTGAATCAACTCCATGACCCACCAGATCAGCAACTTGTTTTGAGCAGGGACACTCCCCATCTCCCCCAAAATAAGTAGGTACTAATTCAGCAGTTCTCATCTGGAAGGGATTTTGCCCGCTCCTCCCCAGCGGACTTGGCAATGTCTGGAAGCGTTGTTGGTGTCACAACTGGGGGAAGGGTACTACTGGCATCTAGTGGCTAGAGACCAGGGATGCTACTAAACATCATACAATGCACATGACAGCCCCACAGCACAGAATTATTGAGTGCCAATTTGAGAAACTCAGTGCTAAATAAATGTCTTTTTGGAGTACTATAAATGATGTTAAATTACATTACCTTCTTCAAAAAATATTTGTTCCTTTTCTAAAATCACCATCAATAAAATTGAGGGTTGTATTATTGTGTAAAAAAATGATGCAATTAAATCTGTGGGATTGGAGACTACAGAGACTTTATATATATGGAGATGCAGTTATCACACAGCAGAACTGAGCTGCTAAAGGAGACCAAGCTGCTAAGAGGGGCAAAAGTAAGGGCAGAGGTGAGCCAAGAGCTTAAGGTAGAGTGCTGAAAAGCACAAAACGGTGGAGGTGCAGTAGCTTACTCTCAAAAACGACAGGCAGCTACTGCAGAGAAGGAAGAGAACTAAAGAGGAAGGAGGAGAACAAGAATAGCGTACCGTCATGGCAGCCAAGGGAGGCGTTTCAAGATGGAGGAAGTGACCAGGGAGAGAGTGAGATGAAAATGCCACTGCCTAATCCTGTGGAAGGCCGTTCACTATCGGTGGGCCTCACCTCTTCCGAATCACTAACGTTTTTGAGAATTTAATAAAAAATACATATTCTCTCCTCCAGAAAAATGCACAAATGAGCCTACATATGAAATTACATCAACAGTACCAGGAACTTTATTAGAGCTTAAGAGGCCACAGTTAACAGGTCAAGCATCCCTACTCTAACACTTCTTGGTAAATTATTATATTACACTGGCTTAATTTTTTAATATATTTCTTCTAAAACCAGAGTTGTCAATAATAGAAAGATTTAACTATTTCTTGATTATCTTCAAAAATGAGACCTGGCTGATAGGGCTCAGTGCATTGAGTGCTGGCCTGAGAAACAAAGGGTTGCTGGTTCAATTCCCAGTCAGGGCACATTCCTGGGTTGTGAGCCAGGTCCCTGGTAGGGGTATGCAAGAGGCAATCATACACTGATGTTTCTCTCCCCCTCTCCCTTCCTCCTTCCCTATAAAAATAAATATATAAAATCTTTAAAAAAAAACATTAAAAAAATGAAAGCAACAAAAGGTGTAACTGATACAAAATAATGTATCCCTCAAAAATATCTTATGCTTGGTTTTGACTTACAGATATATAGATATAGGGAGAACTATTTAGACACACATAACTCAAATACCAAACATGCCTCAATCAAAGAGCCCAGCCTAGAAATCAGAAGCAAGGTAGAAAGAAAAGAGTTCAGATAATTCATTCAAGGATAAGTAAGGAGACTATACTAAAATCTAATCTTTTAGAACACTATAAAGATTTATCCATAAATATTGGGCTTTTGTTCTCTTTCTATTGCAGATGTCTCAATAGTAATTATGCTTGTGTCTCAGAGATAAAATGAGCCTGTCAAACCAAAGACCACTTCAGCTGCCACACGAGCCTAATAAAACAAGACCAAGTCTCAGCCAGTTGTCTTTAGTAACTTGTTATGACCACTTGTTTATCCTTAAATAATCACAATGTGCTTCCAAAACGTTACTTCAATTGAGCCTCAGAAGAAGTCTCTCAAGTCAATATAACTATTATCCTCATTTTCAGAGGAGGACACAGGCTCAGAGAGGGTGGATGGCTTTCCCCAGCCAGAGGAATGAGGACTCCAATCAGGTCTCACTCCAAACCCCTTGGTCTTTCCAGTAAAACACATGGCTTCCTCGGAGAAAAGCACAGTAGCTGCTGCCTTTTGCCAGAAAAACCTGGGCAACCAGCAGTCCCAGCACTAAATAGTCCTCTTTGTCCTAAACCTCAAAAACACCCTGTATATGACTGCCAGGGTCCGTCAGCATGAGCTACCTATCTGGAAAGCTTCACTGAATAAACAAAGCTAAAGTCCACGGCCAAAAGGAGCGTAACTATTCCATGTTCATGGAGCGTATCTGTACTTGGTTTCACAAATTAGTTAATATTTGTTTTTAATTTGCTTAACAAGTACTCTGAAGATACTTTACATGTGTCCCATCTGTCCAAGAATACAGGGAGTGGGCGGGCCTGTGTTTACAGCTCGGCCCCTCAGCACCTGGGACAGTGCTGAGTAGATGCTCAATAACCATCTGCTAAGTGAACTCAAGGGCAAGGCCCAGCCTTGTAATTTTTACATTGCTTCTAACTACAACCATACTGCACCAGGAATTTTTAAAATGCTACTGACTGGCTAGATGCAGAAAGGAACCACATTCAGTAAGAACACAGAACAAGTACAGTTAGTACCTTTTTTCCCCTCTTTCTTCCCCTCAGACCATTTCAATCTTGTCGGTGTCGTCACGACAGCTGGAGACCCAGACAACAGCTGTAACAAGAAAATTTTATAGTGGCTTCAATACTCTATGGCATTCCTACAGACAGGCTTTGCTAACAGAGGAGTTATTTACTGGTTCTATTTCAATGTGAAGAGTTTTACTGACATATTTATATCTCATTAATCTTAACTGGTTTTCTTGCTGGCTTAATGAAGTAACCATGCCCGAGATACTCTGGAGGATCCCTCCACAGGTAACACAGTGCCGGGCCGCCTGGCTCTAATGCTACCCACCCTGTGGAGTCTCCTAGTGAGAAGTGCTCCCTCCAGCACTACGTTCATGGAGCTATTTCACTGTATCTGTCTTCTCTGCTTATGACTGGCCCTGTCTTCCTTGAACTCAAAATGTGTTTGTTGAATGAATCAATAAATACCTACAGAAAGACGTCAGTATAAATAAAAGGATTGAGAAAAAAATGTAGTTTACTGAGAAACACAAAGAGAAGACAGTACATCAATTGTCCCCCTTTCTACAAATGTGCAATACAAAGAGGAAGCACAAGGAATGGTTTCTTACTAAGCTCAGATTTTCTTTGCTGGCTCTCTTCAGTTCACCAGTGGCTACAGATTCCGGAGTAGGGGCCTTGTTCTTCTTTTCTGACATCACTTGATTTCCCAGGACCCTCCGCTGGTTTAAGAAGAGAAAATACTTGGTTTATAAATGTCTGCTCTATGTCTATTACAGCTATTCTGGCCTTAAACACTAGTTTCTTCGATTAAGAAAATCTCAGCTTCCTGATAAATTCTCCCAGACCACCTTATACAAGGGAGGGCAGGCAAACTATGTTACAAAAAAAGAGAAAAAGAAAACCCGGAAATTATTATTCCTTTAGGTGATCATGTTACCTCTACGTTTAAACAGACTGCCGTGTCAGAAGCAACTTTACAGTTGATTTAAACGCGCTAATACAGGCAATCACAGTGTGCTTGAGAACATAAAAGAAACACCAGTTCCTTACCCATACAACTTCCTCCCCAGACTTGTCATCTCTGGCAGTCGAGAGTCCTCTCCTCCTCCCAACTGAAGAACACTTACACTGGGTCCCGCTATGCCTTTGCTTTCCTGGCGTGTCCTCACCCAGGATTGGGAAATTTGGAGAACTTCTCTAAGAGTTTCTAACACAGCCACAAGAGGGTACAGACCTTCTTAAGAGGGTCACATGACTGCACGGGACACGCAGAGCAAGACTAAAAGCCCTTTATCTCTGAACAGCTTAGAAGCTGGTGTGACCTAATGTAATAGCTGACAGTGACAATTCCACCATCTTTGGAGAAATCTTCCCTTTTTTCTTCTTAGGGAATAATTTGAATTAAAAAAAAAGAACATATGAAAACTAGAACATTAAACTCTACAATATAAATATTACCAGCAATACTCAGAATGTTCTGATGTGATAAATTACTTACATGAGGGAAATTTTGGAGGAAAAAAGTCTAGCCCTCCTCGTCCCCCCGAAAAGGAATCAAAGCAGGATAGAAATAAAATAGGTAACACAGAAATGTTCGACTGAGTCCTCCCAGAAGTCCGATGGCACCCCAGGGTAAGCTGAATTAGGGATGCCAAGGGCCAAAGGACTGGATGTAAAGCCTCCAATGAACTTTTTAAAAGACATTTCACTCCCCCGGCATTGAGCTGAAACTTACATCTATTACTAGCCCAAAAGTCCCTTCATGTATAATGAAAACACTTTACCCTTCACTTTACAAAATGCACTAACATTTGTGTTTAAAATTATTGTTCTAAAATGTTTTATCCTAACAGAATTATAAACTCCTCTGTAATTCTAAAGTTCTAAATTCCCTCTCAATAAAGAAGTGGGCAGCTGCCAAGAGGATGCTATATATTTACATTTCAAGCAACAATTCGCAACACATCTAAAACCAACTGCAGCAGAGCTGGCTATGAAAAGAATACTAAGCCCATCTAACTTCAGTTAAAGAAACATCGGTTTGACTGACAGAGAAACTTTTCTTTGACTCTAGCTCTTCTTGCTATCAATCATCCTCATGACAGGGAAGTCAGGGAATGACAGACTTCCAAGTAAAATGAACCAAAGATGTTCATTTTATCTGCTATGTCTAAGCAGGTGAATGGACGTCTAGGGTTATAGAAAAGGGAATTTTTTTTTAATTATGGTAAAATACACATAACATAAAATCTGCCATTTAACCATCTGCAAATGTCCAGTTCAGTGGCATTGAGCCCAGTCACAGTGTTGTACGACACTCACCACCATCCATCTCCAGAACCTTCCATCACCCCAAACAGAAGCTCTGCACCCGTCAGATAGTAACCCCCGGTCCCCCTCACACTCCTAGTCCCTGGCAACCACCCTTCCGCTTTCCGCCTGTAAGAATTTGACCATTCCAGGTACCTCACATAAGTGTAATGATACAACATGTGTTCTTTTGTGCCTGGCTTATTATACTTAGCACAGTGTTTTCAAGGTTCATCCATGTTGTAGAATGTGTCGGAATGTCCTTGCTTCCTAAGGCTGACTGATATCCCACTGTATGTGTCACATTTGGTGTATCTGTCAGTGGACACAATGGCCTCTCCCTTCTGGCTATTGTAAATATGCTACTATAAATGTGGGTGTACAAATGCCTGTTAGTATCTTTGTTTTTAATTGGGGTGAGGGAGATACTCGTACACCCAGAAGTGAAATTACTAGACCATACAGGAACTGTAATGTTTTTAGAAACCACCCTTGGTTTCCATAGTGGTCACTCCATGTTACAATCCCACCAGGAGATCACAGGCAGTCTGGCTCACCCACGCCACGCCATCACCCATCTTGTCTTTTCTGAGCACAGCCACCCTGCTGGTTACGGACTGGCATCTCACCATGGTTGCGATTTTCATTTCCCTGATAAGTGATACTGGGCACATATTCATGTCTTTATTGGTCATTTGTATCTCTTCTTTCTAGATGTCTATTTAAAGGCCTGTGGCTATTTTTTAATTGTTGTTTTTTTGAGGAGGGTGCTATTGTAAGAATTCTTTTTATATTCTGGATAATATTAGCCTCTTATCAGATATATGTTTTACAAATATTTTCTCCCATTCTGTTTGTTGCCTTTTCTCTCTGTAAATAGCAAAGGAAGTTTTAACATCAAGCAAACCTAATTTTCCAGAGGTTATTGGCCCCAGGGGATCAGGATTGAGCGTGAATTCTAAACTTCTATTAATGCTATTAACTAGGACCAAAATTAGAGTTAGATGAAGCTGCAACTGCTAACAACTGCAGCTTCCTGAAAAAAGTATATATGTTAGAGGGCATACACATATTTTTAGGGCACACTTCTTAATTTTAAACAAAGAGATCCCTAATTGTTGCTAGATTTATAGATCTTAATAATGTTAAAACAATTTTTAAAAGAAAAATAGTAGAATACAAAATAGTGCTAACCTTGCTCCAAGTTAACCAAAACCTTGCCTTACTTTAGTTACAGCTGGAAATTTGAGCCCCATAACCCAGTTATCTACTGCCACCTGTTGACAATATCCCTCAACTACAAGCTCAGTCATCCACCAAGACTGGTAAATTGAATCTGCAAACAGTGATGCCAGCAACAGCACAGAAGTACACACCGTATTTGTTTTAAAAACAAGGTTTGTAATGAACTGGACACAAAGGAAGAGAATACAACTAATCAAATATTAAGCTCACAAAAATCTGAGTTACCTAAAACTCACAAAATCCATTTTCTAACAATTTTCCTAGTTTCTGTCAACCTTCTCCCTTCTCCATAACTTCAGCAAACTGCATAATGAAGTGTGCAGCACAAAGCAGGTCATGAAGCAGATGAGACTCTCCACACAGCTCAGGAATACAGACTCTGTCCTCAATCCCGAAAGAGAAGGGTGGGCCTTTATTTCTTTTATTCCTCACTTCTCCAGTCCCAGAGCTTCTCTGATTTGAAGCACAGCAAATGCTCAGAAAAATGAGCGCCTTTCCAAATTCTATCCTTATCCCCTTACACAAGGGCCCTTTATAGGACCCCAAAGAATAGAAGAAAACTGTTTATGCATAAGAACAATCGAACTCCTCAGCTTTCTCAGCCAAGGCTGAAATCGATCACATACCTACCTTAATAAGGCCACTGAAAGAACGCGAACGGGCTCTCTTCTGTACCTGGGGAGTGGAAGGTTCTTGCCCTGGTGTTTGGGTCACAGATTGCTTATTAAACTAAGAGAAAACACAGGGAGCATTTTGTTAATATTCTCCCATCAACTGATAGCATTCTGTGACAACCACATGAATAGCTAAGTGTAAATACCAAGAAGAGTCGAGGAATCGGTGAGTCTGTGCACATACGGATTAGTAAGCAGGGTGGCAAGCAAATCACAAAGGCAGAAATGATGCTGCCAAAAAACAAGTCCAAACTTATTAAATTAGTCTGACAGTTAATTAAATTAGTGCACACACACAAAAAAATTGAATGGCAATCAGATCAAGTTTCTAGAATGAGATCTAACTACCAGTGTATGGCACACAGAGGACTGAGGAACATCTTAAATAACACAAGAATGAAACCAGCAAAATCCAGACCGTGGGAGATGAGGAGATAAACAACCTGATTTATTTCACAAATAAAGTGTGAGGGCAGGGTGGAGAGAGATAATGTGTGTATGTACATTTAAATGCAATGCAGTATCCTGGATTAGACCCCAGAACAGAAAAATGAGATTAGCAGGAAACTAGTAAAATCTGAATAAAGTCTGTAATGTTAACAGTGATGTAGCATTGTTAAATTCTTAATTTTGACAATGTTAACATTAGGAAGAAACTGGGTGAAGGGGATGTGAAAATTCTCTGTACTATCTTTGCAATTTTTCTCTAAATATAAACTATGTCAAATTTAAGAGTTCATTCAAATAAAGAAACTTTGGCAATTTTTAGGGGAAACAAGAGGGATGAAAGAGAAGGAGGGACCTATTATTAAAAGAGACCTAGCACATGTATCAACAACAAAAAATGCATACCCTTTGGTCATGCCATCTGTAGGAAAAGATCTACAATGAAATACTTGTAACAAAAATGTATAAACTAAAAATTGATCATATTTCCCAAAATGCCCAGTGGAAGGCAACCTATATATGCATTAGGTCGTATATGATGAAATACTGTGCAACCATTAAAAGGTTTCTAGCCTTTTAATGACATGGAAAATGTTCACGACACAGTTTTATTTATTTATTTTTCCAAATCCTCACCCAAGGACTCATTTACTGATTTTTTTAGGGAGAGGGGGAAGGAAAAAAAGGAAAGGGGGAGAAATATCCATGTGAGGCAGAAACACCAACCAGTTGCCTCTTCTACACTCCCAGATGGGGAACCAAACCCACAGTGAAGGCATGTGTCCTGACCTGGAATTGAACCCACAACCTTTCAGTTTATGGGACGATGCTCCAACCAAGACACAGTGACCAGGACCATGACACAATTTTAAATGAAAAGGGTAGCATATAGAAAAATTGAATATATATTATGATCTCAATTAAGCAGAAAAAAAAGTTGAAATACACAAGAAACACTAAGAGAAAATACTCTAAAATGTTATCACTGGTTATCTCAGAATTATAGGTAGTTTTTATTTTCTTCTTTAAAGACTTCTGGAGGTTGCAATGTTTCTATAGTGACAGTCATTATTTTTTAATTATGGAGAAAAATTAAGAAATAGTAAAATTATAGTTTCTTCTAAAAGAAATGGCAGTATTTTAGGGGACCTGTGGTCAAGATGGAGGCATAGGTAAACATGCCTCACTTCTGCACACAACTACAGCAGAAAATACTAGACTACAAAACAAGTATCATCCAGAATTGTCAGAAAATCGAGCTGCATAGAAGTCTGACAACTGAGGATTTAAAGAAGCCACGTTCATCCAGACATATAGAGGGCAGACACACGGACAGGTGCAAAGAGGCACCCAGAGGCACAGAGAAGTGGTGAAGACGGGAACGGGAGGTCCCATATCCACATGCAGTGGATAAAAAACAGGAGGGATACCTTGGGAGTGAAGGATGCCAGCCCCAGTCCAGACCACCCAGCCTAGGGTTCCAGCGCCAGGAAGATAAGTCTCCATAACTTTTGGCTGTAAAAATCAGTGGGGTTTGGGAAGATAGAAAAAACTGTGGGATTCTCAACAGACTCCTCTTAAACGGCCCGCAATGGACTTAGGGCTCATGCAGACCCACCCACTCTGGCATTCAGCACCAGGACAACAGCTGGAAGGACATCAGTGGTATATAGAGAGAAAGTGAAATGTGGGTACTGGGAGACAGCTTTCTCCCAGGCAAAACTCCAGAGACCAAGCAGCAGCATTGTCACCTCTGCGAGCCCTTCCCAACACTGAGCAACAGAGTAGTGACACAGGTTGCCCCATCCTGGCAATCACCTAAGGCTCTGTCCCATACAACTTAACAGGAGCAGTCTTCTACACAGGCCATGCTACTAAGACAGGGAGTCAAAGCAGCTCTACCTAATACACAGAAACAAACACAAGGAGGCTGCCAAAATGAAAGGACAAAGGAATATGACTCAAATGAAAGAACAGATCAATACTCCAGAAAAAGAACTAAATGAAATGGAGCTAAGCAAACTATTGGGAGATCAAGAAATTGAAAACTTATTTGAAAAAAATAATGAAGGAGAACTTCCCTAATTTGGTGAAGGAAATAGACATACAGGCCCAGGAAGCACAGAGAGTCCCAAACAAGATGGACCCAAAGAGGCTCACACCAAGACACATCATTAAAATGCCAAAGGTTAAAAATAGAGAAACTTAAAAGAAGCAAGAAAAAAGCAGAGAGTTACCTACAAAGGAGTTCCCATAAGACTGCCAGCTGATTTCTCAAAAGAAACCTTGCAGGCTAGAAGGGACTGGCAAGAAGTATTCAAAGTCATAAAAAGCAAAGACCTACAACCTAGATTACTTTATCCAGCAAAGCTACCATTTAGAATTGAAGGGCAGATAAAGTGCTTCCCTGACAAGGTAAAAGTAAAGGAGTTCATCATCACCAAGCTACTAATATATGAAATGCTAAAGGGAATTATATAAGAAAAAGAAGATCAAAGCAATGAACATAAAATGGCAATAAATTCACAGCTATCAATAGTTGAATCGAAATAATAAACTAAGCAAACAAGAAGAACAGAAAGAGAATCATAGTTATGGAGATCTTTTGGAGGGGTTATCAGTTAGGAAGGGGAAGGGGGGAATGGTGGGAGAAGGTACAAAAATTAAGAAGCACAAATTGGTAAATACAAAATAGACAGGGGGATCTTAAGAACAGAATAGGTAATGGAATAGCCAAAGAACTTACATGCATGACCCACAGACATGAATTAAGTGGGGGATTGCTGGAGGGAGTGGGTGTACCAGGTGGAAGGGGGCAAAGGAAAAAATTGGGATAACTGTAATAGCATAATCAATAAAATATATTTTTTAAATGGCAATATTTTTAATGCAGGCATGGAGTTTGCAGACAGACATAAGAAAATGCTTATGCTGTAATATTTAGTGAAAAGGGAGCAGTAAAAGAAAGTATATGGTATAATCAAACTACATAAAAATATATCCATACAAAAAAGATGTAAGGAAACAGGCATAACGTAAACACTAGTGGGATGTGTGATTTTATTTTCTTCTTATCCTTCTCTATAATTTCCTTAAAAAATAAAAATAAAAAAGAGCAAGTAAAAACAATGTTAAGATTTCTCCTTTGTGCCCTGACTGGCGTAACTCAGTGGATTGAGCGCAGGCTGCAAACCAGGAATCGCAGCTTCGATTCCCAGCCAGGGCACATGCCTACGTTGCAGGCCATGGCCCCCAGCAACCTCACATTGATGTTTCTCTCTCTCTCTTTCTCCCTCCCTTCCGTCTCTAAAAAAATAAATATTTGAAATCTTTTAAAAAAATAGTCTTTAAAAAAAAAGATTTCTCCTTTGTATCATATTTAACCCTCAGTGTTCTGGATAAGTCATTCTACCTGTCCTATGTGAATTGCTATCTGAATCTCTACCAAGAATCAAATCACTACACTGCTTTGAATCTGTAAAAATACTCAACCAACACCCTCTAAAATTTCAGTTGTATCACAGTTTGCTAGATGTCAAAGTAACTTCATAGAGAGTGACAGAAAACTTCTCTTAAAGGACCCTGCCAATTGTTAAAAACAGCTCAAGTCAACATTTTCTGAGCACTTATATCTGCCCTTATGCTTGAGATTAGTTATTAAAAAAAAAATTAAAAACAAAGATTCTTCCCTCAAAAAAGACCCAGCTGAATAAGAAATTAAGAGACTGCTCTGGCTGGTGTGGCTCAGTGGATTGAGTGAACACCTGCGAATCAAAAGGTCACTGGTTCAATTCCCAGTCAGGGCACATGCCTGGGTTGCAGGCCAGGTGCCCAGTTGGGGGCACGTGAGAGGCAACCAATCACTGTATCTCTTGCATGTTTCTCTCCTTCTTTTTCTCACCTCCTTCCCCTCTCTCTAAAAGTAAATAAATAAAATCTTTAAAAAAATTAAAAAAGAAGAAGTCAAGAGACTGACCTTGCCCATTCAACTAAAATTCAAGGGTCTGAGATAAATAAATTTCCTGAGAAACTAATCAAGTCAGCAGGATTTATTCAAGCTACACTGTGAGTCTCAAAATGGCAAATCAAAGACTTCCCATGACTCCAAAATACACAAACTTAGCCGCTACAATTCCTATTTCTAATACCAAGGCCCTTGGCTAACAGTGTTTTCTAACTGCAAACGACTTACTGCGAGTTTCCACCTCTGCTCTGCTGTGTCAACCACTTTACACAGACTCCCTCTCATCATTACAACATGGGCATTACAATCACCATTTTATGAACTAGAAAACTGAAATTCATAAAAGTTATTTGACGAAAAAATATGAAGGGTTTAAACTTCCAGATAACATGCTCGTATTGCAACTGCTGGTTCTCTCAGCAAACTGGGTACATGACCAAATGAGAGAAACTTGAACCACACTTGGGTCCTTCTGTTTAACTGGGGAGATCCCAGGGTCTCCACCCCTTTGTCTAATGGGGCAGCAGTACAGAGACCGCACTGAGGTTCCATAAACAAGTTTGCTTTCATGGCTGGGCCAAAGCTTGGGCCAATAAGAGCCAAAAATTAAATGAGATTCTTAACAATATCCCCAGTGATTCCTAGAGCCCTGTCACCGTTTCCCTGCTCTCTGGCACCTGTCTGATAAGCTGTTTCTTCTTTGCCGACTCTGGCATATTGTGAACGTGTTGGAACAGCTCTCTCAGCGCCTCTTCCGTGCGCTGCTGGGTCTCTTCCTGATGACAGCAGGAATCCATCCGGTTCCTCTTCTGAGGTTTTGCCAGTTGGAAGGATGTAGAATGACACGAAGTTGTCAGATCAAGATCATCCTAGAGAAAATTCAAAAGTAAATTAATATATCCTACCAGCTTTGTATCCAGGTTCCCACAACCCTGGAGCTAAAAGAGGGGTAGGGCTATGGGGAACATGGTATATTCTTATATCCAGGAACAAGAAAAGTGTAAAAATTATTATTAGCCCTGGCCGATGTGGCTCAGTTGGTTGGAGCATCGTCCTGTAAACCAAAAGGTGGCACGTTAAATTCCTGGTCAGGGCACAGGCCTGGGTTGCAGGTTCTGTCCCCAGTAAGGGCACATACAAGAAGCAGCTAATCAGTGTTTCTTTCTCACATCGATGTTTCTCTCCCTCTCTCTCTCCCTCCATTTCCCTCTCTCTAAGCATGTTTTCGGATGAGAAATAAACATCTCTTCAGAGTTTATATAAACTTTAGTTTTAAAAAAAAATTCTTATCAAAGAGGAACCTATAATCATAGACTACATTAATAAGCACTCCTACAACCTGTCCAGAGAACCTAAATTCATTCAGAATTATTTCCACCAAAAGTAATATAAGAGCCCAGTTTTCAAAGCGTCTTTTACTCTCATGTATTTTCACTGCTATCCTATGAAGTAAACAGGGGAAGTATCATCATTCCCATTTGATTAAAAAAAAAAAAAATGAAGCTGAGCCATATGTTTAAACTTTTCCAAATACTAAGTGACAGACCCATCGGTGAGCCCAAGTGAACTGCTTCTTGGCTGGTGCTCCTTCCCACACATGACAGCGTGGTGTGACAACTGCGTAGCAGTAGTGGAGGAACAATGACAACTCTCTAAGAAAAATCACACCCCAGTTAAACTAGTTGCAATCAAATACTGTTTTCCCAGTCACACCAGAAACAAACTGGAACAGGAAAAAAGAGTGTAAGACGACAGCTTCAGTTTCTAAACAAGGCAGACTAAACAAAAATTATGACAAAGTACTTGTGAAATTTTTTTAACTTGTCACTTTTAAAGCTCAATAATCATATGTAATCTTATTACTAAACATCACACATTCACTTTCTAAGCCCATGTGGTCTCAAGTCTTCTAGCTATTTGATACAGTGTTTGCCACATTACTACTGAACCTGAAGTAAGACTCTATTACATAAGATTGTCCTTTCATCACCATAAAACATTTAATACACTTGCCATTGGCAGACTGTTTACACCATATGCTATAAGGACGCATGCAGGCTTTCCGAAAGCCTTTAAACACAGTGCACGCCGGCAGTGGAGTGCCTCAGAAAGCAGACTTTGTGTAGGGCATTTTTATTTCAACATATAACTTTCTTCTCAGGCTTTTTCTTATCCCAGAATAAATCTCCTGAGAAAGAAACTAACTAAGTCATCAGGATTTACTCAAGCTACACTTTCTTTCCCAAAATGGCAAATGAGACCCCTCTCATAACTAGAAAATAAACAAACTTAGCCACTAGAATTCCTATTTCTAATATCAGACAAGGTCCTTGACTAGATTATTTTCAACTCTAATAAAAACATCTTATTTTTTTGGTTCAATTCCCAGGCAGGGTACATGCCTAGGTTGCAGGCCATGACCCCCAGCAACCGCACATTGATGTTTCTCTCTTTCTCCCTCCCTTCCCTCTCTAAAAATAAATAAATAAAATATTTTTAAAAAGTAACTTTCATTCTTTAAAAAAAATCTTATTTTCTATGGCTTTGATTTTATTACATACTGTGTTTTAAAACTCCATTAATTTTTTTTTTAATTTTTCAGAAATATTTTTCAGAATATTTTCAGAATATGTTTTTTAAAGCTGAGAACAGTGAAACAAGAAAGAGCTTAGGATAGAAGAAGCAACAGGAGAGAGACTAGGCAGGGGCTGTTTTGGCTCTCTAGAAGTGTTATAAAAAAGGAATTCGTTTTTTAGATTCAGTTTGTTACAGAACAAAAGGGGCGAAGGGGGTGCCGATATACTATTACTGAAAGGAACCCTCAGGTTCATTATGTCCACCGCCTTATAGGAAAGACATCTCTCAATGCCAGAGATTCATGAAAAGGAAAGGAAATGTTTATTTAATGCTATACAGACTTAAAGTAGTGACCTAATGTCCTCATCAAAATCTCAAAGTCCCTTAAAATACCCACAAACACAAAGAGTCCTTCCTTCCCCCCACCTTTGCCCAGTCTGGGGTACCAAATCCCAGGAAAAGAAACAAAAGTCCATGGTTCAGACAGCCTCCAGTTCTTCCCAGTAATCCATCTCAGCTGGTAGGCCTCCCTCGGTTGCCGGCGCCTTCAGCTGTCTCACCAGGATCTCTGCTAAAGCCAGGTGGTAGTTCCCCCTTCTAAAGCTGCGGGGGTCCCCACTCTGGCAAAGCCGTGTGGCTATCCTTTCTATTGCCACAGCTACATGGTTCTCTCTGCACAATGGCCTCGGGAGTCCCCACTCTGGCAAAGTCGCACGGTTCTCCCTCCAATGGCTGCCACATCTGGGTTTAAATCCCTGCACCAATCTTCCTCTGCAGCCCCATTTCCGACTCCTCCCAGAATTGGCTACACTTGCTAGCACTCTCATATCCTTCCAGCTTTACTGGGCTGCCATTGTGAGTCTGGGCAGGTGTAGCCCCATGTCCTGGAGCCAATCTTCTCCAAGCTCCCAGGCGCTGTAACTCAGGGGACCTGCCCCCCAGTTACATCTTGGTGGGGAAGTTACTTTCATCCCCCTGGCTCAGAGCATGGCCACAGCTATTTAACATATCTATGTAACCAGTTAAAGGTTATAGATATGTTAAATGACCACAGCAGGGTTAGCTGCAAAGCTGTTACTACACAAAACAGCTCTCAGTGGCCCTGCTCCATTTGTCCCTTCCCCCAATTCACACCTGTGGGGAAAGGGGTGAGGACATCCTATATGTCTTTCTAATATTTCCTGGACACCCTGAGTTCTGGGCCCCATTCCAAATCCCTATTTGCCACCCCGCCACCCCACTCTTGGCTGCACCCTGTAACAAGTTGTTGATAGATACGTATTTATTGTCATTTTATTGTTCATAGTTTGGATCCTCTTTTTCTTAAATAAGTCCCTTTAACATTTCATGTAATAATGGCTTGGTGGTGACGAACTCCTTTCGTTTTTTCTTGTCTGGGAAGCTCTCGTCTGTCCTTTGATTCTGAATGACAGCTTTGCTGGGTAGAGCAATCTTAGCTGTAGGTCCCCCCTTTTCATGGCTTTGAATATTTGTTACCAATCCCTTCTAGCCTGCGAAGTTCCTTTTGAGAAACCAGCTGACAGTCTTATGGGAACTCCCTGTAGGTAACTAACTGCTTTTCTCTTGCTGCTTTTAGGATTCCTTCTTTATCTTTAACCTTGGCACTTTAATTATGTGTCTTGGTGTGGGCCTCTTCAGGTCCATCTTGTTTGGGACTCTGTGCTTTCTAGACCTGCATATCCATTTCCTACACCAAATTAGGCAAGCTTTCTTTCATTATTTTTTCATAATAGATTATGAATAGATCTATTCATAAAATAGATTTCCAGTTTCTTGTTCTTTCTCTTCACTTTCTGACACTCCTATGAGGTAAATGGTGGAATGTTTGAAGTTGTCCCAGAGGCTACTTATACTTTCCTCATTTTTTTGGATTCTCTTTTCTTCTTGTTGTTCTGATTGTTTTTTTGTTTCCTTATGTTCCAGATCATTGATTTGATTCTCGGCTTCATCCACTCTGCTGTTGATTCCCTATAAATTGTTCTTTATTTCAATTAATACATCCTTCTTTTCTGACTAGATCCTTTTTTATGCTGATGAGGTCCTCACTGAGTTCCTTGAGCATCCTTGTAGCCAGTGTTTTGAATTCTGCATCTGATAGATTGCTTACCGCCATTTTGTTTAGCTCTTTTTCTGGAGTTTTGATCTGTTTTTTCATTTGGGCCCAGAATCACAGATACAGAAAGCATTTGATGGCTATCAGATGGGAGGGGAGTGTAAAGTAATGGATGAAGAGGTGAAGAGATTAAGAAGTACAAATTGGTAGTTACAGAATAGCCAGGGGCCATTCTGTAGAGGGGATGGAAAGTACAATGGAGCAGCCAAAGAACACACACACATGACCCATGGGCATGAACAATGGTGTGGGGGTTGCCTGAGGGGGTAGGGAGTGCTGGGTGGAGGGGGACAAAAGGGGAAAAATTGGGACAACTAAAATAGCATAATCAATAAAACATAATTAAAGAAATAAAAAATAAAAATCTTAAAAAAAAAAAAAGAAAAGAAGTGAACCTAGGTGGGGCTTCTTTGGCTCACTGGAAAATCAGAGAAAAGAAGCCTTGGAGACAGGTCAGGGGGTTAGCCCGGGACAAGCTGTGGTTGTCCACTGCTCCCCTGTTGCAAGTCTGGTGGGGTCCCTGAGAGCTGAGGAGGCATGCCACTGAGAAGGAGGAAGAGGGGGAGGGAAAGGCTCGGGTATGCTCCCAGGAGTGAGAGTGCACTAAAACTCCATTAAGTTTGTGTTCTCCTTATTTGGTCTAAGAGCAGTTTCCCATTCTTACCTTTGATGCTTGAGTTCTGGAGCCCAAATAGTGCAATCTGGCACATTCCCGGATGTAAACAGGAGCCTGGGCAGGTCATAAAAGAAAACCAAGACCAAATAATTATAGTATCTAGAATTCTTTTAAGACTTGAGGACAGTGGTTCTCGAAATAATTTGACTGCCAGATTACTTTGAAAAACAAATAATCTTCAAAATGTCCTATTCTATAGATTCCACCAAAAAGATAATTTCAACAAATCTGATGGGAAAATTGTGAGAAGACACCACTGTAGTTGTTCCTGTTTTCAGAATCAAATATGGCATGAAAAACTCAAATGAGCCAGAAACAAAAATATACATATTTGTAGTAATGCTTATACTTGACCAAAGCCACCCCTAAAATTCTTACAAACTACAAATGGTCATATTTTAGAATCGCTGTATAGAAAATACCATTTAGAACTCCTGTGGGATAACAACAGACATGGAAGAACTCAGCTTACTGCTATATTGCTCAGAATCCTGTAATAAGAATCTTGATACAGTCCTAGTATAAGTATAAATAATACAACCACTATGGAAGAGAATTTAGCAACATCTAAGAAAATTACATTTGCATTTACCATTTACCCAGAAACCTCAATTCTACAAATCTATCCTGAAAATACAATTTCAGAAACATAAATACCTTTGGATAAGATTAATCAAAAGATTAAACACACCTCAAATATCTACTAACAGGGGACTGACTGAATGAACTTTTATATACCCATTCAATGCCGTCCTATGCAGTCATTAAAAATGAAAGAAGGAAGGCACAGAGTGAGGGAGGGAAGAAGGGAAGAAACACTTTGTGAACTGACATGGAGTGATTTCCAGGAACTACTGTTGTGACAGCATATAAAGTACTTGGGGCGAAAGTGAAGAGGAAATAAGAATATACACACATATACACATTTATTTGGTTTTACCAAAAGAAACACTGAGGATAAACTAGAAAACAATGTAAATGATAAAGAAAAGAACTGAGATTTCTCTGAGTAAAGCTTCTCATGCAGTTTTGACTTTTCAACCATGAAATACACTACAGATTCAAAAAGTAAATTAAATCCAAAGGAAAAAAGGCAAACCCTAAAACTGAACACAAAGAGGAAAAATGAACATACCTGTAATCAAATTGATAATACAAGCACAGAGAAAGGAATTATCTCCCCTAACTTTTGAAAACTGTATTCTGACGACACATCCTCAGTGAGATAGATCCAAGCGAAAGGAAACTGCAAGGAAATCTTAAACTTCCATCAGTGGGTTTATGTAGGTTTGCTGTTAATAGTAACAGTCGTATCATTTTGAAACCAATTTATGTACATCATAGAATAAAGCAAATATACATAAATGCTATAAAAATCTGGAATTTACAATGTAAGATAAGAGATACAAATATAAGGTAGAAGTCAAGAGAAAGCTCTGTAATGCTAAATCATAATTGGAACTACTGATTTTTGTTAAAAATTTTAGTCTACTTCCTTGCCCTCAAAGAGCCAATGACACCCCCAGAAACAATGAGTAAACCTAGTGTTGAAGAAACCAAGGCTCCTTGGAAAAAATTACTGATTCTAGTCCCAGGGTAAAGCAAGAACAGGATGAGCCGGAGACACTATTTTTTTTACTTATTTTTTGATTGGTTGATTTTTAGAGAGAGGAAAAGAGAGAGAGAAAGACAATGATTTGTTGTCCCATTTATTTATGCATTCATCGGTTGCTTCTTGTTGGTGCCCTGACCAGAGATTGAACCCGCAACCTTGGCTTATCAGGACAACGCTCTAACCAACTGGGCTACCCAGCCAGGGAAGCTGGGGACATTTATGCCAAAAAGGAGATACTGGAAGAGTAATGGAGTCCTATCAAAAAGACACAACAGGAACTAGCTGCCAAGGACAATCACTAGCCAAATTTGGGATAATCTGATTATCAAAGTTAGTACAAATTTGACTAACACTTTGAATACTAAAAATATATGAGTCTATAGTGATATTCATAAAAAAGAGAATTAGGCAGAAAAAAGGAAAACTATTCTCAAAGAAAGAAGTCAGCTAATAAAGATCAAACAATAGAATGAGAAAAAACAGTTTTATAATACCCAGTGTAATCATTGATTCCAGCAGGATTATCAATGGATTCTAAAAGTATTATATCATACAATCTCCCTGCAGGTTACTTACTGTACCAAAGGGAGAAAAATAGGTATATTTATATCGTGATATGTGGCAGCTAGCAAAATTAGCATCACTAAGAGTGAGGCAATCTGACATTCTGTGCCTTGTAATCTGATGCAATAGGATGCAATATGATATACACAAACATCTTTGCCAAAATTGCTTAACTTGAATCTAACTTCAGTTTACAGGAACTATTGATTATAGAAGGGGACAGAGGAACAAGTTAAATGGCCTCAAGAAAACAATAAGACTAATTTAGAATGTGGGATATTCTATAACACAATTGGCCTGAATGCTTCAACACATCCATGACGTGAAGAAAAAAGCATGATTGTTCCAGATTTTAAAAATGACATAATAATCTAAAGGAATTCATAAACCTCAGTTAACTTGTGTTTTTAAAAAAAGCAATAAAATATAATCTCAAGACAAATGAAGAAATCTGAATTTGTACAGAATATTAGCTGATAAGAAATTCTTGTTAATTATCTTGGATGTGCTAATGGTACTGTGACTAACAGGAGAATATGCTCACTCTCAGGAGATGCATGCTTAAGCATTTAGGGTGAAGTAAAATGAGGTCTGCAATTTACTATCAGCAGTTAAACCACAAAAAAATATATGAAAATATAGTGATAAAGCTGAACATTTGCTGAATCTGAGGGAGAGTTATATGAATGTTCACTGTTTTATTCTTGGTACTTCTCTCTACATTTGAAAAATTTCATAATAAAGTTGTTTTAAAAAAGTCTTCTGGCCCTGGCTGGCATAGCTCAGTGGATTGAGCACGGGCTGGGAACCAAAGTGTCCCAGGTTCGATTCCCAGCCAGGGTACATTCCTGGGTTGCAGGCCATAACCCCCAGCAACCGTACATTGATATTTCTCTCTCTCCCTCTCTCTCTCCCTCTCTCTCTCTCTCTCCCTCCCTCCCTTCCCTCTCTAAAAAAAAATAAATTAAAAAAAAATAAAAAAAATAAAAAAAATTTAAAAAAAAAAAAGTCTTCTGACAGAGATTATATCTACAACTTAAGTTTTAACTTGAAAACTATAAAACAAAGCTTAAGACTAAAAGTAATTTCCTCCAAACAAGAATATGACAGAACCCACACCACCTATTCTATAAACTTTAAAAACAAACAAAATAGCCCTGCTGCTGTGACTCAGTAGATTGAGCCTGAAAACCAAATAGGCTGCTGGTTTGATTCCCAGTCAGGGCACATGCCTGGGTTGTGGGTCAGGTCCTCAGTTGGGGGCGTGCGAGAGGCAACCGATCCATGTATCTCTCATACATCGATGTTTCTCTCCCTTTCTTTCTCCCTCCCTTTCCCTCTCTCTAAAAATAAATAAATGAAATCTTTTAAAAAAGTAAAATAAATAAAAACAAGAAAACAAAAACTCTGTCCCCAAAAGATAATATTGCTGAAGGGAAATCCAGAAAGGAAGCCAGAGGCAGACTGGTTTAAATGAAAATCTGGGTCTCCTAAGTATTTTACAACTCATAGGAAACAAAAGGACTTGCCAAATAAAATGAAAATTGGCCTTACTGTATATGTAAATCCATAGGAAGAGATGTGGTGATTCATGTTGAAGAGTGATAAAATTAGACTGAGTCAGATGACAGAGGACAGAACTACAAATAGCTAAGAAGAATTTTCTGGAAAATGGTAGAGCAGGAAAATAAATACAAGAATACAGAATTGAGGCAACTGGATACAAGGATTAAGAGGGTGAAAAAACCCACACAAAGAAGCCTGAGAACAAGAAGATACAAAAAAGCACAAGACTAAATGTGGAGTAAAACGGGACCCCAGAGTAAGTGACAGAGCACACAGAACAAGCAACCACTTTTCATCCAGGGGAAAGCTCAAGGAAGAACATAATCAGCCAAAGTGGTAAAGCAGGTGCCTACAGGGATACCAGTTCTGACCCAAATTGAAAGAGAAGACACCTAAGACTAAAATAAATCTCAAAAAAACTTTCTGCCCTGGCTGGTGTGGCTCAGTGGATTGAGCACCAGCCTGCGAATTGACAGGTCGCCAATTCAATTCCCAGTCAGGGCACATACCTGGGTTGCAGGCCAGGTCCTCGGCTGGGGACAGGCAAGAGGCAACTGATCAATATTTCTCTCCCTCTCTTTCTCCCTCCCTTCCCCTCTCTAAAAAATAAAACCCTTTTTAAAAAAAGCTTTCTTTCTCTCCTTGAGTGATCAGCAAAGGCTCAAACAGTGCTCATAATAGCCTGGAAACAAAGATAAAGTAGCAAACAAGAATCAAAACTGCAAGGATGAGAAGCTGAAAGAGGGATCTGTAGGAGACAAGAAAAAAAAAAAACAGTAAAAAAAACAAAGACTGAAAGATCTAATCATCAGAATTTATACCAAGCTAAAGAACATCTAAGAGACTGCTCTAGTTTTTTCTTTAAAGTTTGTATGACCTGTACTCTCAAAATCCTCCACAGTGATTCGTTACCATACATGGTTAAAAAAAAAGGGCGGGGGGGGGGGAGGGGGTGCTAGTGTTAAGGACCTTGCTGTGGGAAAATTATCCAAGGTTATCAGGGTGGGTCTAATATATAATCACATGGGTCATTAAAAGCAGGGACCCTTTCCTAGCAGTGGTCAGAGGAAATGTGACTATGGAAGGATGGTCAGAGAAGGGAAACACTGGTGACCTTGAAGACGGAGGAGGGGGACAGTGAGCCACAGAATGTGGGCAACCTCTAGAAGGTAGAAAAAGCCATGTAAACAGAGTCTCTCCTGGAAAATCCAGAAAGAAATGCAGCCTTGCCAACACCTTGATTTTAGCCTAGTGAGACTCATCCCAGACTTCCACAAACCCATTAAGATAATAAATTTGCCCTGGCTGGTGTGGCTCATTGGATTGAGTGCCAGCCTAAGAATCGAAAGGTCACTGGTTCAATTCTTGGTCAGGGCCCATGCTTCGGTTGAGGGTCAGGTCCCCAGTTGGGGGCATGAGAGAGACAGCCAATCAATGTTTCTTTCTCTCTCTTTTCCCTCCCTTCTCCTCTCTCTAAAAATAAATATTTTTTTAAAAATAAATTTGTGTCATTTTAAGTCACTTAACAAAAATTCTTCATAATGAAGTACAAGTATACAGTTTTAGTTTTGCAAAGTGAAGAGCTCTGGAGATGGATGGTGGTGACCACCGCATAGCAATGGGTATGTAATCTGTGAAAAGGGGGGTTCTAGGACAGTGACCTGACAGGGGGATCTGATCATAAATTTCTACCTGGGAAGGTCATGGTAGGTGGTCACAACCAGAGCCTCTGTCTTCTTTAGTAAGAGGTTTTTTGTGTTTTTTTTTTAAGATTTTATTTATTTATTTTTAGAGCGGGAAGGGAGGGAGAGAGAGAGAGGGAGAGAAACATCGATGTGCGGTTGCTGGGGGTTATAGCCTGCAACCCAGGCGTGTGCCCTGACTGGGAATCGAACCTGCGATGCTTTGATTCGCAGCCTGTGCTCAATCCACTGAGCTATGCCAGCCAGGGCCAGTAAGAGGTTTTTAAGCAAGCCCTGTCTGTTGTTCTTCTGTCTCTAGGTTAATACACCTTTGAAATACCAGAAGTAATACCCCTTGAAGAGAGTATTAACCCTCAAGAAAGTTAACATAATCTTGTTAACTATCCCATGATCCAATCCCTGCCTCACTTTCTCCCCACCTCCACATAATCTTCCTTACATTCCCTCCTTAATTTTAAATGCACAAAAGAAGCTGCAAAACATTTATTCTCTGGAGATTGTGAGATCTTGCTCCTCAGCATATGTTATCAGTTTGGTTGAAACAAACTCTTACAACAATTCTCTACAGGTTTGGATGTTACTTACATCGACAAATTAATGCCGCTGAACATGGTTAATAGGGTAAATTTTGTCATGGGTATTTTACCACAAAAAAAAAGTTAAAGAAAGAGAAAACAAAAGAAACCAGAACTGGATGATCTTAAAAATTCTCAGCTTTTCCAGATAGCAAAAGATGCTAAAATTAAGGAATTCACTATCAGAAAAGCGAGCTCTAAAGGAAAGGCCAAGGATGTGACCATGCAACCTTTACTTATAAAATCTTACAAACAGTGAAAGGTCAGAATATTCAGTCACACAAAGGGCCCTTTCAAGAGAGTAAAGGTGTGCCTCGCAGATCCTCTCAATCAAACCAGAGGGTCCCTAGGAAGCTTAAAGGTATTGTCCCTCAGCCTTCTCAGCAAGAGATCAAGTACAGAAGGGTTTTTCTTCAAAAGATTTGTATATGTGGCTTTTGTCTAATGAAGTATATCCCGCTGAAATCTACAGAAGACCCACAAAGTTCTTGAGAAAATTATGTTGGCAGCCCTGCTACTTTGGAATAAAAGGGACAAAGTTCAAAATGAAAGGAGGCTGTCAGACCCTCCAAATTCTACTGGCAGGAAGCAGGCAGGATAAAATGACTCAGTGGCTAACATGCTGTTCTTGATGAAAAAGGAAGGATGGCCAGACTGTGAAGCCAATTACCCAGGGGGCAGAGCCTCAGCAGCCTTCAGGTACCCCGCTATCCCCCCACCTTGGTTGCCCCCTCCAGGTTTTGCTGTCTAATCTGCTTTTCTGACCCAGGGCCTTTCTTACCTGCTCATTTTTACAGCCCTCCTTAGGATCCCACCCTGCTCCATCCTCCTTGTCTGTTACCACCCAATCCCACTCCTTACCTACCTTAAAAAGTTTCTGGGAGTGTTTAATCATAAAAGCCATCCCATTGTTTAACTTTGTGATATTCTCCTGAAGGTCATTTGCAGTGACCTATTCAGAGAAAAACAAAAACAAAAAGGGGGATTAAGAATTGGCAGATACTCCATTTACTTACCAATAAGCTTATTCTTTTAAAGTCTCCAGATTTCCACTGGAATGACATAATCTAGAAGAACCATGTATCTCTGCAGTGACCAGGAAATCCTTAAGAACTAATCTTCATTTCCTGATTCTGCTTGAGAATTAGACATGCAAGCAGAGCTGCTAAAGATCTAGTCTGGGAAAAGGTCAGGAAGAACAGAATCTATACCAACCACCAAGGACATTGTCTCTTCAGAGAAACTGGAGTTTCTCCAAAGACAGGAGAACTGTCACTACTAATAGATACCAAAGGTGTCATCTGTTTCTTAAAAGCACAGTCAAATGGTCATCGATAGCCTTCTCTTGTTTCTCCTGCATCTATTTTAAGCACATAAGCATCTCTACTATCCCAAAGCCCTTACCCTCAACATGTATCTTTATTATTTAATTTTTGCTTTTAGTAAGACCTCTTATATACTTCTCTTTACAGGCACAGACTACACACTCCCTTTCCACAGTTTCAGTTAGCTGGTTCTAAAATCCTTAATATGGATGGGTGTTGGTGTGTCCTTTCTTCTCATCATCCCACCACCCTCCCACCCTCATCCCTGCCACGCACCAACCTTTCTCTGGGGAGAGGATCTCCCTGGCTGGGCACTTTGCATTTTTTTTTCACTAGTTACTTGTTAAGTAAAATGTGCCACATAACCCCTTCTTTACCTTCCTTTTCTCATTTCTTATATCCCCAAAATATTTTATAAGTCAACTATATCCATCTATTTCTATTATCTTTCCAACCACCTTGTCAGGTAAGTAGGAAAGGTATTATTATGCCCAGTTTGCGGAGGAGGAGGCTGAGCACAGAAAGGGTAAAGGATACAGGCCACAGCCTGTCTGTAGCTTCCAACTCAAGTAACCCGTCTCCCAGTGCCATTGTACAGTAAAACCTGTGTTATGAATGGTCAGGAATACGGACCTATGGACCTCTAGACCAAGAGTCAGGTCGAAAGATTTTAGATAACTTATTTTTCATTCAAGTCTTTGAGAAGACCATGTTCTCAGTAATAAGAAGCACATTCAAGACAGTTAGGACAAAGCAGGATTGTTCTACGTGTCATCTAAAACCTTAGTGACATTATCCTGTAAGATTAAACAGCTCTATTTTATTTATTTATTATTTACTTTTTTAGAGAAAGGAAGGGGGGTAGAGAAAGACACATTGATTTGTTGTTCCACTTATTTATGCACTCATTGGTTGATTTCTGCATGTGCCCTGACTAAGGACTGAACCCTCAACTTTGGTGTATCGGGACAACATTCTAAGCAAATAAGCTACCCAGCCAGGATCAAACAGCTCTATTCTAAATTTATACCATGCAATCTTCAGGAATCAATTTGATTTCCCAAGATGGGTTTCATGTTAAGAAGGAATTTATATTAACCAGTCAAAATGAGTATTCTTGTTTATTTAGTAGCTACAATTTTCCAGTTTCCACCAACAAATTGCCATTCAGATTTGTCAAAGATTGATTTATAAGTGAGGCTAACAAGAATTGGCTTCCTCAGGTTTGATGACTCTTAAACGAACTAATAAAGTTAGTCCCTAAACCTGTTAAATGAACGACTAGACCTTGGACCCCCGACGGCCTCCCCAAGGGACAGTCACAGGATAAGGCCCAGCCCAGAAAGCCTCGCAGTCTTCACTCTCCCCCTGAACACTCACATTTTTTGGCCACAGGACATGGGGTGCAAACATAAGAGCTAGGTTATAGGCGGACATCTTATTCTTGTCTTGTTTCTTTGCTGTCTGGTACAGGAGGTCAAGCAGTAACTTCAGCAGGTTACGGTTGGGTGGAGGGAGAATGAGGAAGAGCAACTGAAGAGCCTCGATTTGCCGTGCCTTATCTGGTACATTAGTCTTGTTTCCCTTGTCATCAAACTGTGTCAGATCTTGAGGACAAAAGAGATGATTGCAAAGGAGGGATAAAATACGAGCAAGAACAGGACAACATTGTCCCTATTATTCCCCTCCCCTCAACTCCAATCAAAAAGAGAAAAAAGAAAAGAATCCGGCATAAACAGAGATTATAGCATAATATAATAACAAAATAATGTCAATATGATTTAATTATAAAAAGAAAAACCCAACTGAAAAATGGACAAAATACTCCAAAGAAAAAAACGAATGGCCACGAAGTATACTCAGTATCATTAGCTATCAGGGAAATGTAAATCAAAACCATAATGAGATACTACTTCGTACCCACAAGTATGGCTATAATCAAAAAGACTGACAAGTTTTGAAAAGAATGCTGAGAAAATTAAATCCTCCTACACATTGCTGGAGAGAATGTAAACTGGTACAACTACTTTGGAAAATAGTTTGAAAGTTCCTCAAAAAGTTAAACACAAAGTTACCATATGACCCAGCAATTTCACTCCTAGGTGTGTACACCCAAGAGAAATGAAAATATATGCCCACACCTACTTTTCAAAGTTCCATCCCCTCCACTTTTCCTCACCCAGATACTTGTCATTAAAGGAAACATGAGTGACTTATGCCCTGATAGCAGGACAATCTGAGTCCAGGCAATTCCTCAGGGAGTCAGAGTCACTGTTTCTCCCCAACAGACTACACAGGTTGTCAGTGAAAACGGTTCCCTGGATCATTAAACTTTCAAAGGACACAGACAACTATTTGGGTATAATTCATATTGACCTGAAATGATCTCACCGTGTTGTTTAAGCTGTTGAACTGCAACAGTAAGTCCAAGTTTAGGAAAGACAGATCCTATTTCTAGAAACTGTTCCCTGTTAATATGAAATTGAAAATAAAAATCCCTTCTAGTGATCAGCAAGGCATGGCAAGTACTACAACTGTGCCACACCTCAATATGACCTGAAAGAACAGTGAATCCTGGGGTGATGAAGGGGAGGGTTTCAAATACCATCCTAAATCAGCTCAATGGGAAAGCAAACAGAAAAAGCATTCTTCATGTTACCCTTATAAAAAAAATTATCAATATTTTCCATATCTTTTTCAAAGATTCAACAATTTTATTTCTCTCCAAAATAATTGTAAAGTTATATAACATTCTCCTAATATTTTCTCATTTGTATCATCTGGATTATTACTGGTAGCACTAAAAAAATCTAATCTTATTAGGTTTTAGAAATTCAAACTTGATTTTCTTTTCAATAGTAAAAATTATTGAAAAGAAAAAATCTTACATTTACTTTTCTTAAAATTAGAAGCAAGAAGTGCTTGCTTCAGCAGCACATATACTAAAATGAGAATGATGCAGAGAAAACTAACGTGGCCCCTGCACAAGGGTGACACACAAATCCGTGATGCGTTCCATGAAAAAAAAATCAGAAGTAAGAGGAAAATGCTCATGGGTGGGAAAACCATAGCAGCATAACAGCTGTGCAACTGAAGAATGAACTCTCTGCCACACAGGCATGCAGGAGGATGAGGAAACAAGGAGCTGGAAACGGAACATTCTCCAAGATACATTAAGTAAAAAAAATAAATAAATATAATAACCTACCATTGCATAAAAAGAGGGAAAAGGAATATATCTAAGTATTTGTACATCTATAAACTATCTCTGGAAGGCTACATTAGCAGTCATAGCATGGTTTGCCTCTGGTAAGAAAAACCAGGTGCTGGGGGACAAGGGTGGGAAAGAGTCTTCTCACTGCATACTCTTTTGAACACTTTGAACATGAACCATGTGCATGTACTGACTATTTAAAAAGCAAATAACATTATTTTTGAAAAAGCAAACTTCAAGGAGGATAAACAGTAATGGAAAAAATACAGTAAAAAAATAAAATAATAAATACACAAAACAAACTTCCTTGGGATAGTGAACACACAACATAATATGCAGATGACGTATAATAGAATTGCACACCTGAAACCTATGTAATTGCATCAACCAATGTCACCCCAATATATTCAGTTTTTAAAAATCCTAGGGAAAAGGAAAAAAACTTCCAAGAGTAGAAACGATCTCAACTAAGGCATAACAATACACAGCAAAAGCCTCAAACTAAGGCAAATGCACCAAACCTATAACCATCTTGGTAATGTGAATTGATCCAATGAAAGCATACATTTATTAAGCAGCTAAATATTCAGAGCACTATACCAGGATCCCTGAGGAATAAAAAAATAAATAAAACTCATATTTTATCTCCAAAGAAACTAATTTTGCCCTGGCTGGTATTGCTCAGTGGATTAAGTGCCGATCTGCAAACCAAAGGGTCACTGGTTCAATTCCTAGTCAGAGCACAGGCCTGGGTTACAGGTCAGGTCCCCAGTTGGCGGCGTGCAAGAGGCAACAGATTGATGTATCTCTCACACATCAATATTTCTCTCCCTCTCTTTCTCCTTCCCTCCCCCTCTCTATAAAAATAAATAAATAAAATCTGTTTTTTTAAAAAAAGCTAATTTAGCAAGAAAAACATTTGATTAATTCAAACTTAGCTGGCCAATACCCAGTACCCAGAGAAGTTCAGAAACACCATGAAGTTTTAACCAATATTAGCAGAAGTATTTTTTTCTTTTTTCTTATTTTGTTTTCTTTTTCTTTTTTCTTTTTTGGGGGGCTGTCTAGCTGTGGGTTACTGGCTTTTCTTTTTTGGTATTGCTGTGGGTTACAAACACAAAGAGTTCCAAAGGATTTAACTAAATTGAAAGGAATGTATTGACATCTTCACCTCATCTCCCATACTCACCAGCAATTTTGAGATGTGCATGGAAATGTTTATGTGTCAGCAAGGGCTCAGGTAACTCTCCTAGAAACATCTTCAGCAAGGTGGCAACGTCATTTGAGTGAAACTCCCCTGATTCCAAGTCAATATCACTTCCATTATTGAGAGCATCCCTTAAAATCTGCTGCCGGACACTATTCCCTGGTACTCTAAACAAACCCTCTACCCGCAAGTCTGTTTAGCACGAGGGAAAACAGGAGACATGCAAAAAGGAAGCAAAAAGAGAAAGTATGATTAAAATAAGTCATCTAAAAGGCTACTTTACACTTGAAAGTCCGTAGAGAAGGTTTTTGCCCATTTTTCCAGAGTAGTTTAGAACCCACGCGCCCCTGAGGAGACAACCTGAACACCCCTGAGCACCTGGAGCTCTCCCAGACTGAGCCGGCCCACCCAGGAGTCATTCAACATCCTGAGGCTTATCTGGAGACTGACTTTAACCTAAACAATAGAAATGAGCTTGAAAAATAAATGGGAAAAAAGACACCTCTCCCTGGAAGCCCCTTTCCTTTGCCATCCGAGACTTTGTCTGAAGGGGCTGAGTTCACATGTGGAGGTTTGTTGCTGATACAGCTTCCCAGCCTAAAATATCTCTAGAGTCTCTGTGTTTCCTCTGGAACCGGGACTCGAACCTGTCAGATCACCTCTGTCTAAGATTCCTGGAACACAGTTCACACCATCCCAACTAAACTGTGCTTCCCTCCCAACCAGGTTCTAAGCTAATCTCAAGGGATAAAAAAGACAGAATGTACAGTTTTAGCTTGCTCTGAAAGAAGCATGAGAGTTCATGTTTTCAGTTTGGGTACGTATTTATCTTCCTATAACTCCCTAATTGAGGGGACCAAGTTCAAGCGCCTGAAGGGCCAGGCAGGTAACAGGACGTGAACGAGCAGGAACCGTAAGGAACGGGAAAGCACACACCTGTGCTCCAGCTGACGGTGAAGTGAGAGCAGGGCCCAAGGATGTCAGATCTTCCTGTCACCCCAAGAAATTAAAAACCTGGGTTCTCCCCATTTTAAAACACTGGTAACTAATTTTATTTTTAACTTCATCCTCTGCCAGTCAAACAATACATGAATGTGGATGACAAGCCCTTAGGCTGCCAGTTTGCAGCCTCTGCTCTAGCCCCTAGCAGTGTCCCACATAGAATAAGCCATTTATTGATAAATGTTGTTGCATTTATCACATAATGCCACACATTTCACATATGCTCAGCTATGCCAAGCACATAGAGCAATGACATAGCAACATGACTACTAAAATAGAAAATGGGAATTAAGTGAGAGTGTATTTTGATCATAGAATTCTAAAGAGGAATGTGTCTTTGGTGATAAATCATGCTCCCCTGAGTAAATGTTACAATTCTCTAGGGACAATGTATTTTTCCAGAAAAAAAATGTCTCTCTGAGTCAAGGGAAAGATGTGATTTCATAGACCCTATCTAATTTATATATGTCATTGAGAATAAAAACAAATCAATACATGAGATGAAATTTAAAAGAGAACAGAAACATGCTACCCGAAAGTATCACTGATCAGTGTCTTTGTTGACAGTTAATCAGTACACACTAACTCAAGGAGGTCAGCTCTCAGTAGAAAGCTGACAATTCTTCATTAACAAAGAGCGACAACCTTTCAAGTAGTCTTACTTTTGTGTAGATATTCAATTAGCTGGTATATCTGGGCAATGCCTTCCTCTGTCAATGGGGATCCAAATATTACTCCTTTTTCTAAAAAAAAAAAAAAAAAAAAAAAAACACAAATACGATAGGACAGGACCATATTCTCCACAAATAGTACACCATCAGCATACTGAAAACCACTCAAGCATCCTATGTCACAGTTCAGCAAATGCTTCCGCAAGGTCAATAAACAAAAACCTCAGAGCTGGAAGCGCACCAGAACATGCAGTCAAAACAACTCTCAATCAACTCTGCAAGTTTAATGTTAGACTGTAGGTTCTTTGCAGGCAAAGACCATCTTCTTATCTAGTAACAATACCTGAAATGTTGATATTTAATTTAAAAACAAACAGATAATAGCACTTCAGAGTCATAATTGTCAAAGCATAATAGGTTATCCACTAGAGTTGGTACAGGGTCTGATCTGTTATAATGTTTAAACTTTTTGCTACCTTAGTAATTTCCTTATATTGAATAAAATAAAACAGTGCCTCTTTAATCAAAAGCAGCACTACAAATTATTTTCTGGAAAGGCTTTTTTTGCGTGATTCATAGGTATTTGCTTCTTTAAAGCACTCCATGGAATGAAAACATTCAGGAATTAACAATTGCAGTAAAAAACGAAAAAAAAGTTGAAATTGTCTTACTGTACCTATAGCTGTATAACTTTGTTTTCTTAAATATTATTTTAGTACAGTATCAATAGGGTATGAAAATCAAGGTGCCCCTGATAAATATCTAAACTAACATGTCATCTCTCGAGGACCAATATATATTTGCTTCAGTTTATCTAGACTATTTTTACAACTTTTGTTTCACTACTTATGAAAATGAGAAAAATGACTGATTTTGCTTTATGGTATTAGCAACTCCTCAAGGAACATGCAGATGTGAAGGGTGAAGCCCAGGAAGCCACCGAGACAGGTGCACCTTTCCCCAACGCATCTCTTACCCTTCCGCTTGAGAGACATCAGAGACCGGAAGAAGCCTGTCGCCGCACCAGCCCCACCGGGCAACTTCAGGTCCACTTCTCCCATCAGCTGGGCCAGCTCGGTTCCAGGCAAATCAATGAGCCTTGTGATATTGCTGACCACCAGCTCAGTGAACACCTCAGGTTTCTCATGCCGGAGTTTTTCCACAAAAAAGTCAGGGTTGAAGATGATGGGCTGGCCTCGAAGGGAAGAGTCATTGCAGATAACAAAATTGCAGATGGCATCGCTGAAAAACGTGAAACAGAAGAACCTTGGGGGGATCGTTTTTATGTCCTTCTCATGCCCTCTCAACCACATAATTATTCACTCTTTCTGAGGGTTAATCTACACATTGGCCTTTTGGAAAACCTTATTCTTAATCTGTTCACTACACAAAAGAAGACAATTTGGACTGGTTGCTGTTTAAGTTATACCCACCTAGATTCTCAGGAATTTAGTTTAAAGAAAAGACACCAGATAGATAGCCTCTGTTATATGACCTGAGTTTGCCTCTTAATTTCAGGGATATAATGTAGGAAGACACAGATCCCTACAGCCTCCCAAATCTAACAACATACTAGAATCGGTCGTCACATAGACATTTCCTCATTAAAACAGCAAAACCCTGAATTATTACTTGTAAAACATCAGACCTGCAGCTGTTCCCCTAACACAGCAATGGGTAATCATCTGCCTAAGGCCTTCTTGGGAATATAGCCAATACTAGACAGTATTTCCCAAGCAGTGATCAGCTGCTGCCAGCACCATGTTCAGGCCAGTTTCAAACACCATGGGAACCATGTGCCAGTAAGCATAATACTATTTAAGAGCTAAAACTAAATTTAAATAGTGTCATAGACATTTTAAAGACAGTTACCTATAGGGTTCTTGGGTTCCTGGGTCCCTACACAGGAAAACATTTCTTTATAATCAACTCCCTTTAATTAAGCCATGCACTCTTGAATTCGGTTCCTCATAACCAAAAAGCCTTCACTAGAATGTAAGGCACAGTACGTAAAATATAGATATTAATTCAGCCTTGCCTAGGGCCAGCAATAGGTTTTATTTAAAAATCCTTCAATCCTGAATGCCTCTGTCCCATCATCGAAGTGCAACTTTTTCTCAGACAGATTCTTCTCCCTAAGGCACTTGAAAAAGTCTGTAGTATTTTGCTTCTAACTTCACTCTCCTGTCACTGAATAAACGCTCAGGAGATATGTTCTGTGGGCCCCTGATATTTGCTGGTATTCCACTCCTCCATCATTGGGGTTGTACTCCTGGCAAAGCTCCTTTGACTCTTAGAAATAATTCTCTCCCTCTTCTTCATTTCCTAATGCCTAACTACTGTACCTTTTACTTTTAATATGTTACATATAAGGACTGTGTTATTCCGAACTTCCAGCCAAGATGGAGGCGTAGGTAGACATACTGAGCCTCCTCGCACAACCAAGATAGGGACAACAATTTAGAAACAGAATAACAACCAGAACAGACAGAAAATTTAAGTGTACGGAAGTCAGACAACCCAAGAATTAAAACAGACACATTCATCCAGACCAGTAGGAGGGGCGGAGTCGGGCAGCCAGACGGAGAGGGGTTGAGGCGCAAAGAGCGGTGGGATCGGGCGAGTAAGGCATCCTGGGCACACAAGACCACAGCAGGCGGACCCTGGGTGCACAGGGAACAGCTGGCAGACCCTGGGCATGGGGTGGCAACCGGCAGACCCAGCAAGGCAGCAATTGTGAAGCAAGGCACTGCACACAACCCAGGGTCCCAGCGCAGGGAAATAGAGCCTCGGGGCACTGATTGAAAACACCTGTGGGAGTTGAGGCACAGGAAGAGACCCCCAGCCTCACAGGAGAGTTCGTTGGAGAGACCCACAGGGTCCTAGAACATGCACAAGCCCACCCACACGGGAATCAGCACCAGAAAGGCCCAGTTTGCTTCAGGGAAATGGCGGAAGGGACTGAAGTCCGACAGAGAGTGGAGCAAACGCCCTTGTTCCCTCTTGGGCCTCACCCCCACACACAGCGCCACAACCCAGCGACTGGGTTGCCCCGCCCTGGTGAACACCTAAGGCTCCGCCCCTCATATGTAACAGGTGCAACAAGACCAAAAAAAAAAAAAAATGGCCCAAACGGAAGAACAGATCAAAGCTCCACAGCAAATACAACTAAGCGACAAAGAGACAGCCAGCCTATCAGATGCACAGTTCAAAGCACTAGCGATCAGGATGCTCACAGAATTGGTTGAATTTGGTTGCAAATTAGATGAAAACCTGAAGGCTACACTAAGTAAAATGAAGGAAAATGCACAGGGAACCAATAGTGATGGGAAGGAAACTGGGACTCACATCAATGGAGTGGACCAGAAGGAAGAAAGAAACAACCAAACAGAAAAGAACAAAGAAACAAGAATTCAGAAAAATGAGGAGGGGCTTAGGAACCTCCAGGACATCTTTAAATGTTCCAACATCTGAATTATAGGAGTACCAGAAGGAGAAGAGGAAGAGCAACAAGTAGAAAAGTTATTTGAACAAGTAATAAAGGAGAACTTCCCCAATCTGGCAAAGGAAATAGACTTCCAGAAAGTCCAGGAAGCTCAGAGAGGCCCAAAGAAGTTGGACCCAACGAGGAACACACAAAGGCACATCATAATTACATTAGCCAAGGCAAAAATGAAGAAAAGAATCCTAGAAGCATCAAGAGAAAAGGAGACAGTAACTTACAAAGGAGTTCCCATCAGACTGTCAGCTGATTTCTCAAAAGAGACCTTGCAGGCAAGAAGGGGCTGGAAAGAAGTATTTGAAGTCATGAAAGGCAAGGACCTACATCCAAGATTGCTCTATCCAGCAAAGCTTTCATTTAGAATGGAAGGGCAGATAAAGTGCTTCCCAGATAAGGTCAAGTTAAAAAAAGTTCATCATCACCAAGCCCTTATTTTATGAAATGTTAAAGGGTCTTATCTAAGAAGAAGAAGATAAAAAACATGTGTATTAAAATGACAGCAAACTCACAATTATTAACAACCACACCTAAAACAAAAACAAAAACAAAAACAAACTAAGCAAACAACTAGAACAGGAACAGAACCACAGAAATGGGAACACATGGAGGGTTAGCAATAGGAGAGTGGGAGGAGGAGAGAGGGGGAAAAGGCACGAAGAATAAGTAGCATAGATGGTAGGTAGAAAATAGACAGGGAGAGGGCAAGAATAGTAGAGGAAATGTAGAAGCCAAAGAACTTATGACACATGGACATGAACTAAAGCGGGGGAACGTGGGTGGGAGAGGGTGTGCAGGGTGGCGGGGAGTGAAGAAGGGAAAATGGGACAACTGTACTAGCATAATCAATAAAATATATTTTTAAAAAAAAGAACTGTGTTATTCCATCTCTTTTAGCAGACCCATCACTGCCTATTTGCACCCATTACCAATTATCTCTAATGTCTTGCTCTAATTCTTATTATATAAACAGTAATCTATTATATAACTGATGAGTAGTTACAACACAAGCCCGAAAGGACAAGTAATCATATCTGTCAAGCAAGGTCGAAATTCACCTGACTTATATGAACATCCCCACAATAAAAACAACCACAACTTAAAAGCCTTCCACAACACCTAGGCACCAAAGCACTGTTCCAGGGAAAATGACTCCTCCAAATAATAAACATAACTAATCTATAACACTTTGCCAACACTGCATGGATAATTTTTAATAATGGTATAATGAAAAAAAAGCACAGGTAAACTTCAAAGTTCAGCTCTACTTCCTTGAAAAATTATTATATAATTTTAATCAACAACCCATATCTTCAGTTGATAGCTACTATATTCCTTCTTTTCTCTACAATGATAACACACAATAAGAATTGACATAAAAATTAAAAATTATTAATGTGTTCTCAAGCCAAAAAGTCATTAAAGAAAGAATATTTAAAATGCCTGTCTCCTCAACCTTTTTACACACTAAGGCAAGTTATTTTTCCTGTATAAATTTCAAGATGCCAATGATTATAATATAAGCCAATTAAAATCAAAAGCAACTTTATCCTAAACTGTTCACAATGTCAGCTTATTTCAGTCAAAAAACAAAAGTCAACATAAAACTATTGCATATAATCACTGTCAATGAAAAATTACTACTCCACAGTCAGAAAAACATGAAATGTGTCAGCACTGAAGAGTCTTACAATTCATCGTTTAAACTATCATTTTACAGATTTCACATTCCTTTTAATTCTGAAAAACAGATTTCAGACCAAATAGTTCTAATACATAAATGTATATAAATAGCATCCATTATGTCCCTAAAATATAAACACATACTCACATGTAACCTCCAGCTCTTTATTGTCATCCCGAGCAAGACTCAGTTAAGAGTCTAAAACTTGTACCACAGTTGACCCTATGGCACTAAACTGGATCAAACACACCAGCGAGAGAGGAGCTAGAAGACAGCCAGGAGAAGAACGAAGTCCCAACTACATTGTTTCTTAAAAGACTCCTACCTGACCATTGCCCCCAAGTCCACCCCTTCCTAAGTAAGTAGAACAGGTAAAAAAATGAGTAAGTTCAAGGCAGCCCCTACCTATTCACAAAAAAAAACACAAGAAAAAGATACCTTGGGAGTCCTAACACACCAGTAACAAGCAATCTCAGTTTCCTTTCCCCTTCTGCTTTTTCTCCCCTTCCTTCCCACGATCATTCACTCTTGTATTGCCACGCTTTAATTTCTTTAACTTAGTTTTTTCCCCTTCTTCCTCACTTTTTCTGAGTAGAGCATCTGGCAAGGTAAGATGTAAGAGAGAGAAATTATTAAAAAAAGAAGTAAAATAGAAGATGAGAGATGGAAAAGACAGGCATAGTGGGTTATGTTTTTAAATAATCCCCCATATCACAAAGCCTGCTAATCCCTTTCCACAGAACACAGGAACCCACAATATAAAGCAGAGAATATCCAAGAGCATGGCTAAGAATTTAAGAGATTTCAAGAAATAAAGAAAAAATACTATATTTAAGCAAATATAACTTCCTACTCTGCCTTATCTTATTTTAAAACAAACTCTAAGTTTGTTCAAGTTCAAGAAAAATAAATTTCTTACACAAGAGTTGAAAGCTTCGGATGAGGCATTGGTAAATGGAAGAGACAGGGAAAAAGCTTTCTCCTTGTTTGTTGTGACAAAGGAACCCTCCTTTCCCTGCCCCATTAGAGCCTACACAAATTCCAGGCATGTTACAGGACACAAGGGCACATTATGGGGCCTGAAAGGCGGTACTTATTAGGACTCTAAGCACTCATCTGCAAAAAGGAACAAAACAGAAATTAAAAACTGGACCAGTTCATTGTATCTGCCAACACACAGATGAAATTCAACAGTAGTCTCCCGTCACACTGGAAGTTGTATTAGGTGAAACAATCACGTAATGCAGGAATACAAGAACAAGTAGTTTTATAAAATGAAAGGAAAGGTGATCCCTACCTCACATCATACACAAAAAAATAAATTCCAGGCAGAAAGAAGACCTAAATACAAAAAGCCAGTCTTTAAAAAATTTAGAAAAGAGTATAGATGAATAAATTAATAAAGCAGAGGAAAGGTTTCTTAAACAAGATAGAGAGTACAATCCACAAATAAAAGACCGATACATTGAACTACATTAAAATTTAAAATTTCTATAAGCAAATGACATTTTAAACAAAGTTCTTAAAAAATGAAGTCACATGCCTCTGGAGAAAGGAACTGCATGAAAGCAGTGGGAGAGACACTTTTCACTGTATGTACTCTTTTGTACTTTCTGGATTTTTGATTCATGTGAACATATCTATTCATAATAAATAAAAAGCAAATTTCAAACTTTAAAAGTAATAATAAAAGACAGCCATAAACTGGAAAAGAAAATTTGCCTTAAATTAAAAAGGATTAACATCCAGAATTGATCAGTATGCATAAAATTTATTTTAAAAATACACTCAACTCTCAGACTAGCTTTATCCAAATACCATATGATCTCACTTACATGTGGAATCTAATGAACAAAATAAACTGATGAACAAAACAGAAACAGAGGCCTAGACACACAGAACAGACTGACAGCTGTCAGAGGGGAGGGGGCGCAGTGAGGCAGAAGTGGGCAAAGGGGAGATATCCATAATAGGGTCAACAATAAAAATAAAGTTAAAAAAATGATAATAATGTGGAGAAATTTTGACCATTCTTTTTTTCTTTTTATTTGTCATTTCTTCCTTTTTTGAGGAAGTCCAATTGTTCCACAGGTAACTGAGGTTCTGTTTATTTTTCAGCTTTTTCCCCTGTTTTAGTGTGCATTTCCTTTGCTATGTCTTCAAGTACATTAATCTTTTTTTTTTTAATATTTTATTTCTTTTTAGAGAGGGGAAGGGAGGGAGAAAGAGAGGGAGAAACATCAATGTGTGGTGGCCTCTCGCATGCCCCCTACCAGGGACTTGGCCTAGGCATGTACTCTGACTGGAAATCAAACTGGCAACCCTTTGGTTAGCAGGCCAGCACTCAGTCCACTGAGCCACACCAGCCAGGGCAAGTTCATTAATTTTTTATTATTCAGTCTCTAGTTTGCTATTAAATTCATACAGTTAATTTTTCCTCTAAGATATTATGTTTGTCAACCCTAGCAATTACATGTTTTCCTAAATCATTAATGTTTTTTGTCATTATGTTGTTTTTATTTCAATGTTTGATCAAATTGGCTAATGAAACCATGCAGACCTAGATTTTTCTTTGTGAAAAGCTTTTCAATTATATATTCAATCGATTATGTGTATTGGCTATTCAAATTTTCTATTTCTTGTATTAATTTTGGTAAGTTGTGTATTTCTAGGAAAATGTCTATTTCACATAAATTTTCAGACTTTATCGACATAAGCTTGTCTGTAACACCCTCACGAGAACTTTTTAATGTGTCTGGGTTCTACAGGGATGTCCTCCTCTTTGCTCCTGGTATTGGTAATCTATGGTTTCTCTTTTTTAATGTATTAATCTGATTAAAGGTTTATCGATTTTATTAGCTTTGTCAAGGTCTTGTTGAATCCCTCTATTATGTTTGTTGTTTATTTCATTAATTTCTGTCTTTTTTACTTCCTTTTTTCTACTTTCTTTGCTGGATTCAGGATAATAGTGACACTGCCAATCAGTGGGAAATGGATGATCAGATGGAAGGAAGAAAAGTGACAACTGACACCTACCTCACACTGTCCACAAAGATCAATTCCAAGTGAACTGTAGGTCTAACGGTGCATAGCAAAATGATAAACCTACTAGAAGGTAATATACAAATATATTCTTAAACTTAAGGTGGGTAAATAAATTTTTAAATATTAATCATAAAGAAAAACATTAATACATTTCAATTCATTAAAATAAGAACTTATAGTCATCAAAGACACTATTAAGAAAGTGAAAAAGCCACAGAGAATGGGAAAGTATAATTGCAATATACATAGCCAAGAAAGAGGGAGGCTCAAATCTTGATTATATTAAGTATCCCTACTAATGAATAAGAAAAAAACAATGACCCAACTGAAAAGCTGGCACGATATTTCAACAAAATCTCATAAAAAGAATAGCCAAATGGCCAGTATGTTCATGGAAAAAATTACTCAATATCATTAGTCATCAGGGAAATACAAATCAAAAAACAATGACAGACTGGCCTGGCTGGTGTGGCTCAGTGGATTGAGTGCTGGCCTGCGAACCAAAAGGTCACGGGTTGGGTTCCATCAGGGCACATGCCTGGCTGTGGTTGCGAGCCAGGCCCCCGGTTGGGGGTGTCCAAGAAGCAAACTTTCTCTCACACTTTGATGTTTTTCTCTCTTTCTCCCTCCCTTCCCCTCTCCAAAAATAAATAAAATATTTTAAAAATAAATAAAAATTAAAATTGTGGTATATACAATGGCATACCTTACAGCAATGAAAATGGACAAATTCTAGTTATATGTACCATCATGGATGAATCTCACATATAATGAGCAAAAGAAGTCACACAGACACAGAAACCATTTACTATATAATGCCATTTATATCAAATTTTAAAAAAAGACAAAACTATAGTGTTTAGAGATACTTGCTTAAGTGGTAAAATTGTAAAGAGAAGCAAAGATTTATTTACCATAAATTTTAGGATGATGGTTACCTCTGGGGATTAGTGCTTAAGAGGAGGCCTGAGAATATGAGAGGAGTTTCTAGGCTGCTAGAAATGTTCTTGTGATCATCTCTGAGCTATGGGGGAAAGGGAGGGGTTCATTTGAAGTAAATATGGCAAATGTTAAGATCTGTTGAAGCTGAGTGCAGGAAAAGTGTTGATATTATTCTGTATATTCATATGTATAATCAACGTCTTTCATGACAAATTATTTTAAGGAACCAAGTAGTTTCGACCTAAACTTTGGTATAACTTGATGTACATATGATAGAAAATCAAAGTATATACTAAAAGTTAATTTCCTCATCATAAAAGTTTTCAATAGCCAGAACCAGGAGAATTAGATTAGGTGTGTAGGCACAGAGATAGCAAATGGCTTCAGTATTTAAATGCATATACTAGGCAACTATCCCAAAGAGTGATAAAGGCAAGACCTACCCCTCAAAAAGGATAATTTTTATAACCTATTTATAGTCTGCAATAATCACTTTTACCACTAGATGGAACCCTACATGAAAGGTGATATGCCTAGTGAAAGAACTAAAAACAGAACCCACAGCTAAAAAATCAATTACAGAAAAATGAAATGCATGTGCCTTTGAGACATGTTGAAGCCATTAATCTGCAAAATCCAAAGGAAAAAAATCTGTACCTGCCGATGTATCTTTTGGCTGACTCCTACTACAACTTCATACCCACAAAACTAAATGTTTCCTCCCTAGTGAATTGCTTAACTTGATTTGTTCTCCAAGAACCACAACCTTGGCAACATCTATCAAAATACGAGCTATATTTAAAGTTGTCTAAACCTAATTTACCACCCTGAGAGAAGTACGCACTCTCTTACTGCTTTCCCACCCTCCAAAGCATGGCTCTGAAACATGGCTTTCCATGTGTCCCTTTGTGTGACAGGAAGGCACACAAATATCAAGCAAGAGGCTATTATTCTTTCCTTTTCTACATATCAAATTTAAGCTGGTATCATAAAAGTTGTGCATAAGAAGAAAAGATAAAACAGACCCCATATGCCTACATTGGCAGGGTTTTGTTTTGTTTTTTTTTTTGTAACAAAAATGGTACAAAGTTGATAAGTAGTACTGTAAGATATCAGGGAACAATATCCAATTTCTTAGACAAAAATTCTGAAACATTTACACCCTAAGGTCTGCCTTTACGAGTAGCTGTCCAAGGTTTGGTATTATGAACCTCCTTTCTTTAATGTAGATTCCAAAAGTCTGCACAAATATATTTGGCCATTATATTTGGTCTCAACTTGAACTACTCAATAAATTCAAAGTACTAGAGTAACTTAATCTGAATTAAATTGGTAAACTACTTAAAGATGAAAGAAGTTTTTTTTCAAGACAGCATGTTTATAAACCAAAATTAACAACAGAGGGCAAACAGAATACCACGTTTTTCCATGTACAATGTGCTCCCATGTATAATGCATGCTCACATTTTTTGGCCCAAACTTTCATGAAAAAAATCTTTCATTTTCATTTCTTAATTCAACTTTTTACTTATTTGTATTTAGAAACAAAACTGATTATCACATTCCAGGGTATTATTTTGCATACAGATATCGTCATTGCTTTCTAGAGTTACATTTTTAATGCATAAGTAAAAGAATTAAAAACATTAGCCCTGGCTGGTATGGCTCAGTGAATTTAGTGCCAGTCTACAAACCAAAGGGTCACTGGTTAGATTCCCAGTCAAGGCCATGCCTGGGTTGCCAGCTAGGTCCCCAGTTGGGGGCATGCAAGAGGTAAGCACACACTAATGTTTCTCTCCCTCTCTTTCTCCCTCCCTTCCCCTCTCTCTAAACATAAATAAATAAAATATTTTTAAAAAAGAATTAAAAGGGCAGGGAAAAAAACAAATAAAAAACATATAGATACGGAATTAGTACTACCCATGTATAATGCACATCCTTATTTTTCCCTCAAAAATTTGGGCAAAAAAGTGTGTATCATATACAACAAAATACAGTAATCTGCTTTTTTTTAAAAGATTTTATTTATTTATTTTTAGAGAGGGAAGGGAGGGAGAAAGAGAGAGAGATACATCAATGTGCAGTTGCTGGGGGCTGTGGCCTGCAACCCAGGCATGTGTCCTGACTGGGAATTGAACCTGCGACACTTTGGTTCGCAGTCCGCGCTCAATCCACTGAGCTACACCAGCCAGGGCAGTAATCTGTTTTTAATCCTAATCAGAAGAAAACTTGTATCATCACTTGAAATATATTTACTAAAGACAACCAGCACTCTGCTTTTACTTTTATTAACATTTATTTTATACTGAATTTACTCCCAGACCATAAGCTTTTGTTTCTTCAGTTTCTTCTGGGGTATCTTTTTCCTCTGTGCAGCCTCCTCTTCTGGTTTAGGAATGGTCTGCTCTTTTTCAGTAGAATATCTCAATGTGGCCGAGACAGCTCGTGTGTGGGTCAACCTGCCCATGAGCTTGGTAAGTTCTGTGCCACACCTTAGGAGCTTTGCTCACCCAGATGTGCTCAATGACCAGAGAATCTACATCTAAACTCTTAAGTTCAGCATTACTCTCTGCATTTTTAAGCATGTGCAGCAAAAATTCAGCGTTCTTTTTGGGTCACCCACCCTGTGTCCAGCCCCACCATTTGGCCTGAGCACACCTACCAGCTCCACCAGTGTAATGATGGAATGGCACACGTTGCTTCTGACGTCCTTCAGATACTTGGTGGCTTTTCAAGTATGCATACCCTGATGGCTTGGGCAGTTTCGTGATTATTCTTAAAGTGAACACGAAGATCTGAACCTCTTGATTTGCGTAAATTTGTGGAGTTTTCTGGGTCAAGTGAATAGCAAACCATTTTCAGAGATCACCTCTAGCCACTTTCAGGAAGAATGTAAGAATTCTTGATTGCTTATCTCTTAGCCTAAACATTTTTGGAAACCTGATTTGAGATTTTTGCTCTATGGAATAACATGTAATATTCTCAGTCCAAAAGGCTAATATTCTTCCTCAGAGTAACAATAACACTAATTTATTGATATATATTTACTCATCAATTTTTATTCTTTTGGGTGTCACAAGAATTGGTATTACAGTCACCCCTCTATATCTGCTTGTTCCAGGAACAAAAAACATTCAAAAAATGTTACATTGTGGCTGACATATACCATACATCAATAGTTAGGCCTACTGGTGGTTGCATCTGTACTGAACACGTACAGACTTCCTTTCTTGTTATTTCCAAACAATACAGCATAACAACTATTTACATTAGGTATTAAGAATACTCTAGACATGATTTAAAATACACAGGAGGATTGAATTGGATTATATTCAAATGCTACACCATTTTTTTAAAGATTTTTTTTAAGATTTTATTTATTTATTTTTAGGGAGGAGAAGGGGAGAGAAATGTCAATGTGTGGTTGTCCCTCACACAGCCCCTACTGGGGATCTGGCTGGCAACCCAGGCATGTGCCCTAGACTGGGAATCGAACTGGCAACCCTTTGGTTTTCAAGCCAGTACTCAATCCACTGAGCCACACCAGCCAGGTCCAAATACTACACCATTTCACATACGGGATTTGCACATCCATGGATTTTGGTGTGAGGACGGGGAGCCCAGGAACCAATCCCTCTAAGATACCAAGGGGTGACTATAATTCTGTTGCTGCTCACAGGTGGTGTACAATAGGTAGTTTACTTATATTAGAAAAATAACACCAAGCACTTGTAGATACAGAGCCACAGCACAGTTACGATGCCATGTGGAAGATGAAGTCACACCTCTCACATGGCCCCTCCGGCCAGCCAGGCACCTCAGATAAGAGCTGTGCCCAGGCCAGCACCAGAAACTCAGCCACCAACGCCAGCTCTACCATCTGCTGTGGGCTCACTTGCTGCTGCCCCCCAGCAGCCAGGTCGCATGGCCCAGGTGGCAACCACTGCAGCTGGTGTGGCTGTGGGCTCTGCTGTCAGCCACACTCTAGGTCAAGCCATCACTGGGGGCTCCAGCGGAGGAAGTAATGCTGAGCCCTCAAGGCCTGACATCACTTACCAGGAGCTTCAGAGAACTCAGCCGACATCCCAGCAGCAGCAGCAGCAGTTTGGCCCATGCCACTGTGAGATGAAACAGTTTTTGGACTGTGCACAGAACCAGAGTGACCTTAAGCTTTGTCAGGGTTTCAGTGAGGTACTAAAACAGTGCAGGTTTGCAAATGGGTTAGCCTAATCGAGAAGTTCATATAGAAGAAATGGAAAATCATCTCTCGTGACCAAGTTAATTTATTATAAAGATATAATTGATAGTGAAAATATAAAACTACCAGTTAAACCTATCCTACCATTAATAACTTCCTTGCCTCAGAACTGCAATAGAAAAGAGTGTTCTTACTATACAGCAGTTCACTGAGGTGGCATTGAGTTTGGGGCTGGGCAAATGTTTGTGTGGCCTCCTTAAACCTGCTTTTGTGATGTTACTGTTTGTGAATCAATTAGAATAAAGTGATTTTCTTTAAAAAAAAGAAAAGAAAAGTAACACCAAATATCCTATTTCTTTGGAGAAAATTCTGTAAGATGCTTTGCTGACAATACAGGGCCTTGTTATCTACGTGTACAAGCTATTGACCCCTTGCCCTGGCCAAGTGGCTCAGTTGGTTGGGGCATCATTCTGTGCACCAAAAAGTTTCGGGTTCAGTTCCAGTCAGGGTATATATCTAAGCTGCAGGTTCGATCCCCAATCAGGGCGCATATGGGAAGCAACCAATTGACATTTCTCTCTCACATCGATGTTTCTCTCTCTCCCTTCCTCTCTCTCTAAAATCAATAAACATATCCTCGGGTGAGAGTTAAAACAACAGCTATTAATCCCTCAAAAAAAGCAATCAAAGCTTCAGAAAACTCTTTTCTACAGACTTTAAATGTCATGAGCCTCAGGCAATTAAAACTCAAAGTATATGATCTGATTAGGTTTCAAAAGACTGTTACTAAATCCACTTGTTCCAAAGTTCAGAGTGGCACTGTCCAAGAGACAATAGACGCTTCTGCTCTGGCACATGACTAGTTCATATCTACACAAGTTTACAAATTGAAAATTCTTAAGAGTCTATACCTTAGTCAATATTCTATCAACCTAATTACAAGTATCTTTATCAACTAGCATAAGAAGGTTAACTGCTTTTCTGAGACACGTAGTAGCCAAACAAGAAATCAGTCACTCATGTGTCATTAAAATCAAACTAACCATGATCTACTGAATGCTTTGCAATTTTAAGAAATTGTAAGATATAGGCACAAGAGACCAAAGTAAGTCTCTGGCCTCCAAAGGTAAAAACCCACTAAGCACTACAAAATTCTATTTATTTTGTTCCACTACCTCTATTTTCAAAAATACAAATGGCCAATTCTGGATGCAATTAGCATTTGGAGGCCCAAGAAGATGACTTTGAAAATTAGGTTGCAAACAATTTTATTTCATTGCATTTGCATATATTAGCCTCCTAAGCATCAGTATTTGAAAGAGATCTTTGGGCATTTGTCAAACTCCTCCGAAACTGAAAGTGATTATGAGACTTTTTTCCCTGTAGTAAATCTGAAGCAACCGCCACCCTAGTAAACACAACACGCACACTTTCCCACCCAGCACCCTGAATGACACCAACTGTTGAGATGATGTAATGTTGAAAAGATAAATTCTAACATATGAGGTTTATGCTACATAAATTATATAATAATTTTGAAATTAAGTTTTTAAAAATTTAAATATTCCAATTTGTTTCAACACTTTTATTTCTGAACACCTAAAAAGACTCTATTGTCAGTTAAAATGTTTATGCTTTAATAAAATTTAGACTTTAGCCTCTGTACAGTTTTAACACACACACCCCAGATTCAAATTTTCAGTGAAAATTGTTAACGCAACGACATTAAGTGCATGTTTCACATTGGTGGACAGATTTTTAATATTTAAAAGCCACGTTTATTTATTTAATGAAAAGCACAGATAAAAAAACTGATCTCTTGTTTAAGGTCATTCTAACAATTAAAGCAGACTGAACGCCATCTAACTGAGGAGAGCTTAGTCACAAGGATAGCTGCCACAAAATGATCTTACCAAGAGGAAAAATCAAAGTACACCTTGTTACTTGAATGAAATAACTATTATTGCAAACAACAGAGATTGGGAGATTCTACAATTCAGAAACCTTTAAAATGAGAAATATACTTAAGTATACAAAAGTTAGCCATACCTCCAAGGGCTTCTTATACAGTGCATGTAGTGATCTCTGACTAAAGTATAAAGATTTTTTTTAGATAGTAAAAAGTATATAATGATAATGTTGAGTAAAATGTTACTAAATACATTGCTGTACACTTTCTTGGCTTCTGATCTTCCCCTATTTCTTAGTTTCCTGTTATTTGGTGAGTTTTTCTTTAGTTTCACTGTCACTACATACTTGGCTTTACTATTGTAATTGTGTTCAGTATGAAAATAAAACAAGTGAAGAATTTTTCATTATATATATAATCCCAAAGTCACGTTTCTAAATAATGAGGTTCTCTCCTCCCCAAAGGTATAACTGAAGCACGGAGGCAAATTTAGTTATCATTATAGTGACATGCAACTACAAATTTAATATTAAGAACTACATGATATCTATATTTCATTCATGATTTTTTCTTTTTTTTATCGATATTGATAGAACCTGGTTGAGACACCTTTATCTCTAATCAGATAACATAGTATTCTAAAGTATGTAAAATACTGTTTTACTTTTTTATTACAACACATTTCGGAAACTTGGACGAAGATGAACCAAATCATTTTAATTTTCTATGGTGAAAAATGAAAAGCCCAAAAATCTCAGTTCATATAATCAGGAACCTTTTTGAAGTGGATGTAGCTTTATATGTTATGTTGGACAACACTTTCTGTTGAACTGGGAGAAATTTATCTGTTATAGATTGGCTAAGATCATTGTTGTATTTTATAATCTTACTGAATGCCAAATTAGTTTTTGTGCTATGTAATACACTCTGGTCAGTAAGCAAAAAAAAATAAGGTCTAAACTTAATTAGCTTTATTTGAAACTGATCTATATGCCTTTAAGGAAAACACCTAATTTTCATACTTGTGAATATAAATAATATTTTAATTATGTAATAACTCTTCAAAAGCTCAAGGGTTGCCCTGGCTGGTGTGGCTCAGTGGATTGAGCACTGGCCTGTAAACCAGAGGGTTGCAGATTTGATTCCCAGTCAGGACACATGCTTGGGCCACAGCCCTGGGGGCCAGGTCCCCAGTAGGGGGCACTCAAGAGACAACCACACATTGGTGTTTTTCTCAGTCTTCTCCCTCCCTTCCCCTCTAAGAATAAAATAAAATCTTTAAAAAAAAAAAAAAGCTCAAGGATTAATACTATGGCATAACTAAACTAAACTCAACTGGCAGGAGTTTGAATTTTTCTTTTTCTGTGGTTCTGTTTCATTCTTGCAATAACAAAAATTGGTGTTTAGCTTTTAGGCAATAGCTCAACTTTACAAATTACCTATACTTAACTTAGTAAATGATACTATTATTTATGATGTTTTCATCTTAATATCTTAAAAGCTATGGCTACCCTGGCCCAGTAACTCAGTTAAAGCATCCTCCCAATACACCAAGGTTGCGGGTTTGATCCCCAGTGAGGGCACACACAAGAAGCAACCCGAGAATGCATAAAAATGTAGGACTATAAATCCGTGTCTGTCTGTCTGTCTGTCTCTCTTTCTCCACCCTCCACCCTCTCCTCTCTTTCTCTCAAAAATCAATTAAAAAAATTTTTTTAAAGTCCCTGGCCAGACAGCTCAGTTAGAGCATCGTCACATATGCCAAAGTTGTAGGTCCAATACCCAGTCAGTGCACATACAAGAATCAACCGATGGCCCTGGCCAGTGTAACTCAGTGGATTGAGCATGGACCTGTGAAGGAAAAGGTCACCAGTACAATTCCCAGTCAGGGCAAATGCCTGGGTTGCAGGCCAGGTGCCCAGTAGGGGACATGCAATAGGTAACCACACATTGCTGTTTCTATCCCTCTTTTTCCTTCCTTTCCCCTCTCTCTAAAAATAAATAAATAAAATCTTAAAAAAAAGAATCAACTAATGGATGCATAAATAAATGGAACAACAAATCGATGTTTCTCTCTCTCACCTCCTCTCTCTCTCTAAAATCAGTAATTGTTTTAAAACATTAATTTAAAAATTAAAAATTAAAAAGTTATGTCTTTATACAAACTTGTAGTTATGAATTTGATACTAACACATTTCCCATGATAAAATGTCATTCACTGTCACTAACCTACTCCATATTTGAATAATTATTTATAAGGTAAGTTTTGAGCAAAACTTGTCAGCATCTGATGAAACTGTTTTAATACTCCCCATGATAGTATTATACTTAATTACAAAAAAGAACATTGGTGGATGGCCTAATCTACATTTATGACAGCTGAACATTTTTTAACTTGTTTCAAAAATCATAATTTACTTTATTAATATTTTAAATGGTTTTCCCACCAGATTTTAAATAGTAGTAACAACCATAACACAAGACTGCCAACTGCACGGCACAGACAATAAAAGCTCTAAGAATTCAGAAGTAGGAGAGGATCTCTCACCCATATATGAGTTGAGATCTGAGCTAGGTCTTAAAAATGAGTAAAGTTTGGACAGTGGGAAATAATAATCATAATGCTTAAATAAGGGACTGATTGTTTATTTGTTTGCTTTTTGTTTGTTTTTAAGAAACATACAATGCTTTCTCCACATAGCAGTGGAAAGTCCTTGTCACGACAAATCTTCAACAAAGGGAAGTGCACAGGAGAGTGAGAGAGACAGCAGGGGACACCTGCTGTCCAGGCTCCCCACCCCCTCCTTCCCCTTTCCTCTGGTAACTGCACCCCTATTCTCCTTTGAGGACTAACCTCTCTCCAGCTTTCAGTCCATGTGGTTTGGTGAGTTGATGCTTCCCCCTGGACGCCAAATGCAAGCAAATGACCCAGGAGTAACTAATCAAAACACTCTACCCTCCTCCATGTCTGAGGCAAAGGCCCACAGGCCAGATCAGGACAAAAGGACTCAATTTCAAAACTCTTGCTAGACACTAAGATTGCTTAACTAACTAGTAGAATGCATGGCTGAAGGTGTTGGTGGCCCGTTACTGCCACCTTTTATGAAGAACCTGCCTTCCTATGAAGCAGCACCAGAGGACATCAGATCTAAGAGAGCCTGAGGCAGATGCCTAGTGACGCTGAGATTTGAGATTACCAGTACAGACTACACTGTGCTTGATCTATACTCTGGACTTTTCAGTTTCTTGGGCCAATCAATGTCTCTTTTTACTCAAGATAGTTTAAGTTTAAGTCTGTCACAAACAACTGAAAGAATCCTAACAAATATAAATATATAAAAAAACTGCCTCTGCCCTGACTGGAGTGGCCCCAGTGGGTCAGGCAACATCCGTCAAACTGAAATGTCACTGGTTCAATTCCTGATCAGGGCACATGCCTGGATTGCGGGCCAGGTCCCAGGTTAGGGAAGTGCAACAGGAAGCAGATCGATGTTTCTCTCCCTCTTCCTCCCTCCCTTCCCCTCTCTCTAAAAATAAATAAATAATATCTTTTTTAAAAAGAAAACTACCTCTGATAGGAATCTCAGCCCTCCTTTCCCCATCTTCACCTTTGGAGCACAGAGTGGTCACCTTGGAAACCCTGCCTCCCTACCTCCTTCTTGGTCTGGTCTCACTTCTTGCTAGACTCATGATCGTCCTGGCCTCCGAAGCCTGACCCTGTGGCAGTAGCTGGCAGCCTCTCCGAGAAAGCCACCCTCTCCTCTCTATATTTTCCTTTCTTAATTTTTGTCTTATCTCTTGTGCTTCTCCCTTCCACAACATTATTCAAATGCTTCTTAGCTTTTCATAAACCAGTCCTGGTTTTTCTTACAAATGTGACCTTCGGTTCAGCCCAATGCACCAATCACAGCATACACAACAAGCAGCCTTTAGTTCTTCAAGTCAACATATTTCAACTACTTTCACCATTCACATTTCAATGGTTCTCATAAAAATAAAAATAAAACTTCCTAATTTAATGCTGTCTTATGCCAAATAACTGATGCTGCTATTAAATCTAAATGAAGAGTAAGTTATTACTCTGACAATACTACCCTTGTTAAAAAGATTCACGTGCAATAAATACCCAGCCCTCGACAGAAATGTGGTAACTCTTCTAAAATTATATATACGTATATTTATTTCAAGATCATTACAATCACAAATTTCTAAAACTTTATGGAACTACATAGCAGTAACAACCCCATGTAAAAAAAAAAAAAAAAAAAAACAGGGAAATGTGAAATGTCAAAGTGGCTTGCTCAGAGACACATACTGCTTTAGTTGCAGGAAAATGATCAATAAACAACATACCCTCCAGAATCTTTGCAGGTTTGAAACTGCAGGGATCAATAAGGCAATACTATATATTTTAAATATCAGCATGCTTCAAAATGTATATATAAATAGTTGGTAAGTTAAACATAATTTAACAGTCTTGCTTCAGGTTTAATGTTCTAGAAAACTGTCGTTGATTTGGAACGCATATCAACTTTTTGTTGAGGTTTTATTTATTTTTTTAAGAGGGGAAGGGAAGGAGAAAGAGAGGGAGAGCAACATCAGTCAGTTGCCTCTCACACACACCCCGACTAGGGACTGAACCCGAAACCCAGGTATGTGTTCTGACTAGGAATGGAGCCAGAGACCTTTCTGTTTGGGAAAGGCACTCAGCCCACTGAGCTACACACCAGTCAGAGCTAGACTTTTTTTTTTTTCAGCCAAGAAAGTATGGGTTTATTAGTTGAGGAAATGGCACCAAGCCCAGAGTCACAGGTAAGCTAGTGCTCAAAGACCTGGCTCCCTGTTGGCTTCCAGAGGATGGGTTATGGGGGAAATCACTAATTGTGTGGCTAAAGGAGTGGGGGACAAGGACTGTACTGATTGTGGGGGCCTGGGTAGGGAGTGGTACATGCATATAGACTTTTATAAGCTTATATGTAAATAAGTGTCTCAGTGCAAAGTTAACCACAAATTACTTTCTTGTCCTCTCTGATTTCTTTCTGTCCCTCCTCGTTCACTAAGATCTTACACACCACCTCATACTTTTCTATAATTAGACTTAGGAAGTGCTACACAAAAGGAAGCTTTGAACATGGAGATAAGATGATTCTTCATATGTACCAGTTACCAATTTATTCCCTCTTACCCATCATTGCTTACGCTGCAAAAATGGAACCAGAGCCTTTAAATAGATTTCCTTTTCCAGCTGGCACAATATTAAGCATTATAATAGAGGACACTGAAGAGACACTGCAGGAGAAAGGGCCTTTCCTGTCTGGTCCCAGGGTGCCCCTCTAGGCAAGTTCCAGCAGTGTGCACAGCTTCTCTGGCACCCAGCCCTGGCAGCATGGGCAGCTTCTCCAGTGATAGACTCCTGCGGTTTACAACAGTCAGCAGCACCCACAAGGCAGTAGCTTCCCAAAGCTCCTCTCTATAAACAACTTTCCCCAGTGCCCTAAAGGGTGAATTTCTAGCTGATTCCACAATGTGAATTTCCAATAAGTTCCATGACAGCAACTTCTCTGCCATTCAGGGAGCCAAGGCCAGGCCTTCTCTAACAAGGTCCAGATCTCTACCCTAGGGGACTTCTTCCTTGCACAGTCTATCTCACCCCTAAGAATTATAGCTGATTCTTTTTACCCCAGTTTATATTAAGGTATAACTGACAAATAAAATTGTAAGGTATTTAAAGTGCTGATCTAAAATAATAATAACCTAATCAAGTGTGATATGTCTCTCCCAAAGATAAAATGTACTAGCAATGTGGCATACATAGCCATCATATTCCTCATGCAAATTACCAAATTTGCATAAAGCAATTGGCTTCTTGTGAGCCTGAATGGAGTCAGTCTCCCCAAACCAATCTACCAGACACCAGACCCAATAGTTCTTGACTTCCAATTAAAACAAGAAAAGCCCTGACCGGTGTGGCTCAGTTGCTTGGGTGTCATCCCACAAAGCAAAAGGTCGCCAGTTCAATTCAGGCCAGGGCACACATCTGGATTGTAGGTTCAGTCCTGGGTTGGGGAGCATGCAAGAGGCAACTGATAGATGATTCTCTCGCACATCGATGTTTCTCTCCCTCTCTTTCTCCCTCCCTTCCCCCCCTCTCTAAAAATAAATAAAATCTTTTTAAAAATAGAAAAAGAAAAGATTGCCACTCTCTGAGAAACTTCCACACAACCAACTGGCAACCACCCTTAACCTTCCCCCCGCCCCACCACTTTCTTTGGTTTTCTCTGTGGGGGTTTCATTAAAATCATTATTCTTCCCACTTTGTTCAGTATCTGATTCATTTAGTTCTAAACACATTTCACCCTCTGAAAAAAGGATATGTGGTCATCATTAATTTCAAGAAAATCTCATCCTATCAGGTGATAGTGGCTCTACAACCAAAAGTTAAGAGGCAAAGAAAGGTGAGCCACTTACCAGTTTATGCAGATTAATTTTATAATTCTATTTTCTTCTCTCCCCCTCCACCAAAACTAGCCTTATCTACAAATGATCAAATTCACTAAGCCAGATAATTGATAAAAATATACAACATAAAAGATACAGGTTCAAGAAAGACCCCTGAAATGTCTACTCCTAATTACTCATCAGATAGAATTTGACAGCAGAAATACAAAACTGGATTCAGATATTTAAACCATATTTTCCCACTTAACTTGTTTATGTGAGAACAGAAAGGCCTTCCTTGGTTGAACCTAGATCAACCAAGGTTCCATCTACCACTTTTCTTGAAGTGCCACATTGCTGTCTTATTAGGGAAAGAACAATATAACTAAAAAGTCTTCAGGAAGTCATATGTTTAGTCACCAATATCCTATATTCTAAGGTGTATGTAAATTAAACTAGCAAGATACAAGACCATTTCCCCATCCTCAGGCAACTTCCTTATTCCAAAACATTTCCAAAATGGGATGCAAGCACCCTGTAGTCTTCACCTAAGTTTCCTGCCACTCCTAAGATCCAGGAGAAGACTTGGGCCCCCAAACTTTGACACCGCTGACATATTAACGTCACCAACTTTTCACAACTGTTATAACTACCAGAGCTTGCTCTGTCTCCCTCCACCCCTATATGTTCCTGTTTGCTTTTTCTGATTCACAGTGGGGTTTTTCCCCAGTAAATATTGAGGTTAAAAAGTTTGTGACTCTTTGTTATCAATTTCCTCTCTTCATCTAATAATAGCACTTTCTTTTTATGTCTCTTTTCCAAATTAAAAAATTTCCCGATTCAGAAAATACTGAGCTGTATTTTCCTACTGCCAATTTTATGGGGAGGTGGCTATATTTCGCTTTCTACTTTAGCTTTTTCTCTCTTTGACCAGTAGTAGTCTCTTTATGCTACTATTGGTAGCATGGATGACTTCTGTTTGTAAATTCCCCTTTAGTATAATCCATTTAAGAGTAACTTGAAGGTATAACAAATGAAGTGGGTTAATTTTTAAAACATCATTCTAGCTGACAATGGTCAAAAATAGAGGGAAGCGGGTGTTTATCATCAATAGATCAAAATATAACCTGGAAATCTGTTGGGGGAGCACTGTCCGCAGAGCACCACCCCCCATCCACCAGGAATGAGAATACCATATTTTTCAGACCATAAGATGGACCTAGCTAGGTTGTAGAGGAAAATAGGAAAAAAATTTAAAGCAAGAAAATGTGGTAAAATATTTAATAACATAAATAACATAATATTTCACCAATGTAAATGTAAACAGAACTCAACAGCAGCATTAACAACCATTATTCCTCCCAAATTGGAGAGGCAGTACATCTTATAGTCCGAAAAATATGGGAAGTCTACCAAGACGTGATCTGCTTGGGAAGGAAAGGTAGCCAATATTTCAAAGGAAGAAGGGCCTTGAGCCTGTTCCTCAGTGGGCTTTTACTGGGTTCAATTTGCACAGGAATACAGGTAAAGCTCATCAATAATTGTCAGGAAGTAATGAACATTCAAAGAACTATGAAGGCATATTCTGAGTCAGGGTCAGTTGGGTAAAGGATCATGAGACTTTGAGAAAAAAACTCATTTCACGTTTGAACCCTTATCAGAAAATTGAGGACATTCTTAGCAAAACAGTTTCACAAGACTTTACGCATTCCTTCCTAGGCCTGATGCCCTGGGGAACCTCCTGTTCCTGCCCAGGGCTGCACCACATTGTTTCAGGCTTCAGTCAGATGCGGGAAGTAAGGCAGCCAAGAGATTAGGAGACTTCTTAGAGACAGAATGAGGACTCAGGCTATGTCAGAGCCGAGGGGTGAGGGTCCATCACCCCTTTTTTCTATGGCCCCCTGAGTCCTTCCCTGATGGCCCCATAGTGACCATGCCTGTCTTAGTTTGCCCCTCCCTTGAGGAATCTTACCCATCTTTGGCTAACCAGTCATCTGCCAGGGGCCAAGCAGGGTGAAGTAAAGGGGGCAGAGGCAGCACCCCTGCCAGGTAGATAAGCTTTGTCTCCTTAGTGGCTTAGGGTCCCAAGGTCTCTTTACTCAGCCTTAGCCATGGGGGGTTACAGCTTCTGAAACCAGGCAGGGAGGTTCCCAACAGAAATCTTTATAGGCGGAACAATTTTTCTTATTTAATTCTTTGATTAAAACAATTTAAAGCATGTCTACTTATTAGGAACAGGTTTAAAATAATGATGAGGAAATAGAAAGCTAGACAGTTCTAAACAATAATCACATACTCAATAATGCAAATATGAATGCACATCATAGTCAATGTTACTGTACTCGTCAATATTATCATAACAACTTGTATGGTAACAGATGATTACTAGACTTAGTGTGGTGATCACAATGTAAGGAATATAAATGTCATTAACTTTAGTTGAATTCTGATAACCCACTACCATCGGACCAGCAGGAATATAAATGTCAAATCACTATGTTAATACCTGAAACTAATATAAAATTGTATGTCAACTACACTTTAATTAAAAATATGCAAATATGTATTATCTGCATAAATCAGACAAGTCTTTTCTCTTCTTTATGGAATACAAGGGGCCACACCATCAACAGAACATCAGAAAGGTTAATACCTGAAAGGCAAGCGAGAATTTTATGGTATTTATCACCACAAAGTAATATTTTATATCTTAGAAATGATAAAGACTATTATTCATTATTAACCACCTACAGAATTGGGAATATGAATAATAATATACACATGTCCTGACCTCAAAAAGCCTTACAGAAATCTAAGTTGTCTTTTACAATATGGAATTGAAAAAGTGGTTTCAGGTTCAGATAAGATTCCATGAATACCTATTGATCATGTAACTAATACTATCACCAAAATTTAATTTAGTTGGCAACATCCTTTCAGAATACGAACTATTTCTGCTACAGAATAGTATTTTATCTTCAGGTTTTCATCACAATTCAAGATTTTACAATAGGATGAGGGATGATCTAATCAAATTTATTGATCCCCTCTATGCTTTCTGGGCTAAAAATGGTCAACCATTTATAGGTAGCTCCAAAAGTGGAATATCCTTCCCTATAAAACGATTTTTTAAAGATTTTATTTATTTATTTTTAGAGAGAGGGGAAGGGAGGGGAAAAGAGAGGGAGAGAAACATGCATGTGTAAGAGAAACATCAACTCATTGGTTGCCTCTGTCACACCTCAAGCTGGGGCCTGGCCCCCAACCCAGGTATGTGCCCTTATAAGGAATCGAACCAGCAATGGGACAACACCCAACCCAAAGAGGCACACCAATCAAGGCCCCTATAAAATTTGTAATAACACATTCAACCACTCTCATATCAGCTAGGGAAGGAGCTTGGTGCCCACTCCTCATAAACCCAGCTTCCCAAGACTTGGAATCGCCTATTCAGTGTAACCAGTACCAAGAGACACCAAAGAGTTAACCAATTTACACGGACACAATTTATATAAGATCCCTCTACTGAAGCGATTTTCAACAGATGCACTACAGCACCTCAAGAATTTTTAAAGCATGCAATACTTGACTATTAAGTCAGGGGCACTGACCTCTTTTCCCTTAAGATTGTCAGATTAAGAAATGACGACAGCCAACACAGCAACAGCAGTCCAGTGTGAATGCTGTGTCTTGAACCATAAATATACAGGTCATATAACAGAGCTGCACCTTATTGGCCATGTCACATAATAAGGTTGTGTCTGATTAGTCTGATGTGGGTTCTTGGTACCAGAAATCCTTTTATACAAATATAGGCACCTGGATTTTTAAAAAGTCACTTTGGAACCCTGGCCAGGAAACTCAGTTGGAGAGTCATCCGGATATACCAAGGTTTCAGGTTGAATCTCAGGTCAGGCCACATACAAGAATCAACCAACTAATGCATAACTTAGTGGAACAATAAATCAATGTTTCTTTCTCTTTCTCTCTCACTCTCTCTCCCTCTTTTCCTCTCTCTAAAAAAAAAAAAAAAATCAATATATTAAGAAGTCACTTTGGAGCAAAAAGGGTAGATGATTACTAAATTTTTTTTTGTAAATCAATCAAAATTACACCAATTTTTTTGTCAGATCAGCAAAAAATGTTTTTTGGTGTGCCATGGAATTTTAGTAATTAGTGTATGTGTGCCATGAGATGAAAAAGGCTGAAAATCACTGCTCTACTGAATTCTAATGTACAGGGTCTGGCAGAAGTAAGGCCTGAGTATGGTTGGTAGGTTAGTAATATGGGTGTGATAATTGACAGTTTTAATTTGAACATTTCACCTAAAATGTCATATGGTGTGCTTGAGTGTGATACTGTTATGTTAGAGAAATTACATGCTTATGATTTGGTAATAAAAAAAGGGTGTTAGTTGTACCAGACCCTATATATGTAATCAATTAAGACAACTAAGATCTCAAGGCTGGGCCAAGCCCAGCTGAAAGGCCTTTCTCAGAAATGCTGAATTTCGGTGTGCTGGCTTAGGAGAGAATGCTCTGTAGAAATAATGATTTCCTAAACTGCAGATCTCTCTAATCTGTTCTTTTAGTTGCTCTAGGAAATAGAAAATCTATCAAGTATTGAATGGTTACCTGCAAGGCTCAGTGCTAAGCTCTTTAAAAGAAATGTCTAATTTAATCCTGACATTTTCTGGAATAGACATCATTACTTCTATTTACAGATAAAAAAAAATGAAGCTGAGAGAGGTTTAAAAATTGTCCCAAGTATTCTATTCTTTTTGGTGCTATTGTAAATGGGGTTGTTTCCCTAATTTCCTTTTCAGATATTTCATTGTATATAAAAATGCAATGATTTTTGTATGTTGATTTGCATACTCTAACTTTACTAAATTTGTTTATTATTTATAACAAGTTTTTTGTTAAAGTTTTTAGGATTTTCTATATATAAAAATATGTCTGCAAACAGATGATTTTATTTATTCCTTTAGTATTTAAATGCCTTTGGTTTTTTTCTTGCCTAATTGCTCTAGCTAAGATTTCCAGCCCTATGCTAAGTAGAAGCAGCAAGAGTGGGCTTTCGTGCCTTGTTCTTGATCGCAGAGAGATATTATTTCACTCCTGTCAAGATACTATTATCAAAAAAGGGGGGGAAAGACACGTGTTAGTGAGGATGTGGAGAAACTGGAAATTTTGTACTTGGTGGGAATGAAAAAATGATGTGGGTGCTATGGCAAATAGTATGGAGCTTCCTCAAAACACTGAAAATAGCACTACCATATGATCCAGCAATCCCACCTCCAGGTATTTACCCAAAAGCGTTAAATTCAGGGTCTTGAATAGATATTGGCATTCCCATGTTCACTGAGCACAATTAAGAATAGCCAAGCCCTGACCCACATGGCTCAGTTGGCTGCACGATGAACCGAAAAGCAAAAGGTTGCCAGTTCGATTGCCAGTCAGGGCAAGAGGCAGCCAGCCAACTGATATTTCACACATCAAGGCTTCTCTCCCTCTTTTTCTCTCTCCCTTATCCTCTCTCTAAAAAATAAATAAATAAAATCTTTTTTTTAAGATTTTATTTATTTATTTTTTAGAGAGGGAAGGGAGGGAGAAAGAGAGAGGGAGAGAGAAACATCAATGTGTGCTTGCTGGGGGTCATGGCCTGCAACCCAGGCATGTACCCTGACTGGGAATCGAACCTGCGACACTTTGGTTTGCAGCCCACACTCAATCCACTGAGCTACACTAGCCAGGGCAAATAAATAAAATCCTTAAAAAAAAAAAAAAAAAGCCCTGACCAGTGTAGCTCAGTTGGCTGGCCATCGTCCTGCAAAGTGAAAGGTCACCAGTTTGATTCCTGTCAAGGCACATGTCTGGGTTGTGGTCCAGGTCCCCGGTCGAGCATGTACAAGAGGCAACCAATGGATGTTTCTCTCTCACACTGATGTTCCTCTCTTTCTCTTTTTTCCTCCCCTCCTTTCTTTCTAAAATAAATAAATATTAAAAAAAAAAAAAAAAAAAAACACTAACCAAGATGTAGAAACAGTCTAAATGTCCATGGACAAATGGATGAATGAATAAGCAAAATGTAGTAAATACAAAGAATATTACTCAGCTTTCAAAAAGAAAATTCTGCATATGTGAAGACATCATGCTAAGTGAAATAAGTCAATTACAGAAAGACTAGTACTACATGATACTATGTATAGGAGGTATCTAACATAGTCAGTCATAGAATTAAAATAGTGGAATGGTGCTTGCCAGGGGCCGGAAGGATTGGGAAATGGGGGAATTACTAACAGACATAAAGTTTCAGTTAAACAAAATAAATAAGCTCTTCAAATTTGCTATACAACATTGTACCTACTGTCAACAATACTGTTGACACTTAAACAATATTGTACACTTAAAAATTCACTGAGTGGACAGATCTCTTGTTAAGTGTTCTTGCCATAATAAAATAAATTCTTATTAAAAAAGAAAAAGTGGCCCAAGGATTCGAAAACATTTCTAACGGACACCCAGACCTTTGCTCTGCTCTGACTTAACCACATACTGACTCTGAGCCCAGCAAAAAGTACCGAGAGTTCTCCCCCAGCGCTGTGTGACGTTGGGGAATTCACTTAACAGCGCTGAGCTTGAGATTCCTCCCAATCAAGATGGGTCTCAGCGCAAAGGCAGGCAGGCAGTGCTGCCACCACCAACTGGTCGGTTTGCAGCCAGCGCCACGGATGGACCTCCAACGGGCCGCAAGGCCAAGCGGTTTGCCCGACTAAAGCCCAGCGCAGCGCCGCGCGCGACCACTGCGCCTCAGTCCCAGCAGACGCGAAACATAGTGGGAGTATGGCACAGAGTCCGGCTCTGTTAGGTCACCATGACCCAAAGGAAAGGCGTCAGTATAACCAGCCAACCGCCTCGTTTCCTAGGCAGCTGGACCAAAAACTCGGCTCATACCTGCGACCAGATTCGCAAGCTGGCACCTCCCCTTCACTCTGCGCCTCAGTCGCCATCTTAGTCAGCAAACTTCTTTCACCGCCCCCAAGTTATGCCCCGCCCCCACACCTTTGGATTGGCTAAGATGATTGCCCCTCTTCCATACGATTGGATAACTTGACCAAGCAGAACAGTTTCATTATATTATTGGTCTATTCAAATCACTAACCGTCATTGGTCTCCTCATGCCCTGGCGGAATAGAGACTGATTGGGGCGGGGAGGAGCCCCAGCCAGAAAGCCTCCCAGGAGTTGCAGTTTCTGATTTTGATTAACCCTTCGGGCTGCTCCGATTTTTAGGTTCCAGCCAGATATTGGTAGCTTACACTCGAATTTTGTCCTGATGTGTAAATCTCAGAATTACAAAACTGTCGTATTTAAAAGTCATTCTCAAAAATGCACGATTTCGTTTTCTGTCTTTACACAGAGAGAACAGCCCAGAAGGGTAGGTACGGAGTGGCAACCAAGAAGTATTTACTATTAAATTTAGTTCACAACCTTCTTTCTGCAGATAGTCACTGAGCGTAGCGGCAGGTCACTTATGTTTCATTCAACCCGCTCCCTTCTGGCTTCCCAGAAAACCCACAATGTTTGCATCCCGAGTTTGAATCACGAAACCAAAACCGGCAAAACTTTGTCCCTGGCTGAGTTTTAATCCTCAATGGTAGAAATAACCATAATTATGCTTGCCCTCCCTGACTCACGGGATTCTAGTGAAGATTAACTGGGACAACAGATATGAAACATTGTAAACTTAAAGCATTATTTTTTCTATATTCTTTATCTATGCTGGATTTTTCTAGGGATATTTATTTCTATTGCTCCTTCTGACATCTTTGACCTGAAGTTCTCCCAGCACTCTCCTTCTCTTTCACTAAGCTTTGCCCACATGTTTCAGTTTCTCAGCAAACTCTGCCTCAGAGCCTTTGCCGGTGTTGGCTGTAGTGGCTGACCCAACTTTTACTCAATTATCTTTCAGACCTCAGCTTAAATGACACTGGTTCAGATGCCGTCCATGACCCTCCCCCGGTATAAATCAGTTCCCCTGCTAAACTTTCACATAGCACTCTATATTCTTCCTTCATAGTTCTTATCACAATTTATAATTACATATTGTGTGATCATTTATTTCATGTGAAGTTTCCCAACTAGACTTCCTGCCACAAGTGGACAGAGACTGCATCCATTTTGCTCCCCATGACCTCTTGCACACAGTGGCCTTTCAAGAGTTATCTTTTGAACAGATTTGGGGTGGGGAGGGTTTGCCTTTTTTAATTTTTCAATTACAGTTGACATTCAATATTATTTTATATTAGTTTTCGGTGTACAAATGGTTACACAATTATATAATTTATGAAGTGATCCCCCTGATAATTTTAGTACCCACCTAGTACCAAACATAGTTATTACAATATTTTTTACTATATTCCCTATGTTGTACTTTACATCCCCAGAATCTTTTAAACAAATTCACAAAGAAATCCTTAGACTATATTATCCAAACCCAGAACTGAATCACATATTCTAATAGATTATTTCAATTGATGATAATTCATATTAAAATTTGATAAAAGTATCAAATACTGAAAACTGTATAATTTTATTAACCAATGTCACCCCAATAAATTCAACTAAAAAAGAAAAAGAAAAAAATTGATAAGTATCAAATAAAATTGCACTTAGTTTTATGTTTAACAAATTGTTTTTGTTGAGCAAATACATGAAAAGAACTACTAAATTCAACAAACATGTATTAGTGAAATTTTTCATTGAATCACATACAGCCTTGGAAAATCCAACCTCATAATTTACATATCTATGTAATTTACATGTATGTAATTTACATACACACAAAGCAGGGAACCAAAGGCTCAAATTCTGCTCTTTCCTCAAAGTATAAACAGGTATTTTTTTCCTGCTCCATGACGCCCAGCACATCAATTGAATGAAATTGATGCTTTCACTCAGAGGAAATACTCAAAACTTTAAAGTATTACCACCACAATTAGGAAGACAACCACACAACTGTATTTCTAGTTCACCTATTCTGATGCCATACAAGGGGGGACCCAGAAAAAATGGAATTCATTTATTTAAAAAATTGCATGTTTATTCCTATATGTTTAAACTTCAGTCACCTTCAAAGGACTCTCCATTTGATGCAATACACCTATGGAGACAGTTTTTCCACTGCTCAAAACAGGTTTTGAACTCACCAATTCTGATGCCTTTTAGTGCTTCTGCCCCTTTTTGTTTCCCCTCTTCCACATCAGGAAAACATTTCCCTTTGAGGACTTTTTTCATCAGGGAAACAAAAAAAGTCACTCTGGTCAAAATCTGAGGTAGGTAAATAGGGAGGGTAGGGCACAGGGGTCGTGCTGTCTTGGGTCAAAAACTGCTGAACACTCAGCACGGTGTGGGCAGGTGCACAGGTAAATCATCCATCATGAAACAGGCAAACCCCTTGAAAGAATCTTCAAAAAATATTCACTGAAGTACAGCCTCTCACAGCAACACCAGCTGTACACTGATACAGAAGGGTTCCTAGAACACTTACCTGGCGAGGAAGCCTGTACTACAAGGGGCCCGTCGTCCACAAGATAATTCCAGAGTTTGGGGGGTTTTTTGGGTCCCCCCTCATATTTAGTGATTGGGGAAATACAGCAAAGTAGTTAACATCATGGGCTCTGGAGTTAGTGAGCCTAGGTTCAAATCCTGGCCCCATCAATTCTAGCTATGTGATCCCAAGCAAGTTACTTAACTTTCTGATTTCATTTCATTTTCTGTAGAATCAGGATAATAATAATTCTCAAAGGGGGACTGTGAAGATTAAACGAGATAATCTCTGAAAAGCTGCTTAGCAACAGAGTCTGGCACATTCCAAGACTAGATAAAGGTTCAGGTTGTAGGATAAATATCAAGAATGCAAAGCACCCGCCCTGGCCAGTGTGACTCAGTTGGAGCGACCTGTAACCTAAACAGCGTGAGTCTGCTTCCTGGTCCGAGCACATGCCTTAGGCTGCGGGGTCCATCACCAGTCTGGCCACGTCCAGGAGGCAACCGGTCCTTGTTTTTCTCCCTCAAACCCCATTGATGTTTCTCTCACTCCCTTCCTCCCTTCCTCTTTCCCTTCCTCTCTAAAAGTAGTGGGGGGAAATGCCCTCAGGTAAGGATAAAAAAAAATAAAAATAAAAAATAAAGAATGCTAAACTCCCTTCTCACATAAGGCTTCTATCTCCATTACTGTGTGATAAGGACCCTACATTACCCTTGTAGTTACAGTTTAATCAGTTACTCTGGAGAGGGGAGTGTTTCTTCTCAAAACCAACGGTTCTCCTGTGACTTCTGATTAAAAGCAAATAACATTGCTGAGTGCTCTAAAATTACACACCCACCCCAGCTGACAAAACCTCACACCCTGGGTCTGCAAGGGTGTCTCGGGTCCCCTGAAATCATCCTTACTCTGTCTAGGTACTGTTTGTCAGTCTGGTGATAAGCATGGCTGTATAGAAGGAATTCATGGAAGTTCAGAAACTCATCTGGTTTCCAACTACCTGGCTGAACAAAAGGTCACAGAAAAGTGGCCCCTGCCCCCAAAGAGTTTATAATAGACTCAGGAGACAAAATGAACACACATAAGTCACGTACAACAGAAGACAGTTTAGAATTGTGGAGGGCTAAGTATCTAAGTGGAGATCAGACTCCTAGGAATTCAGAAGGGTGGAGAAGGGAAGAAGGGCCAGGGCTCTCAGGATGGTTTAAGAGCAAAGGCATGGATTTGAGTCTGCCGCAAATGTCACCGCAAATCCATCTACCTACCAAAACAGACTTCAAGCTTTGGGGGCAGAAGTAGTGTTCTAACCATCTTTGTGTTTCCAAGCCCTATCCTCAATGGAGCGGGGGAAAGATAGGGAGGAAGCTGGGAGAGAAGAAGGAACAACATGAAAGAGAAAGACAGAAAAGGAGGATCTGCCCATGACTGCCACCCCAACGCTATGCCCTCCAAACCCCCACCTCTAACCACACACTCCAACAGTGCGAGTGACTGGTGGTCCAGATGAATTGTTCTGTTTTCCACTTTCTTTCTTGCTGTTTCCTCTGCTTAAATTAAAACAGGATATTTTGATGCCCACATCAAAATATAAAATTATCATGTACATAGCAAACATTTCTGAGCCTTGCATTTGGACTGATTAGGAATGTGGTGAGGGTGTCTACTGAACACTTTTTTTTTAAAAGACTAAAAATTTAATGCTTCATTTCTTGTCAAAATGGCCAATAGCCCCACCAAAATATCACTTCCTCACGTGTAATATCCACTTCCCCTTTCTTTGCCAACTGAATTGTGCTTGTTATGATAAAGTCTTTGAAACCATGCCTTTAATGGCTTTCTCATCATCTGTTCATATTTAGGTATATGCTCACTTCAACAGCATATATATTGAGAATACAAACATCTTGCCTTTTGCAACAGCATGGATGGACCTGGAGACTGTTATGTTAAGTGAAATAAGCCAGGAGGTGAAAGACAAATACCATATGATCTCTCTCACTTACATGTGGAATCTAATGAACAAAACAGAAACAGAGGCATGGACACATAGAACAGACTGACAGCCGTCAGGGTGGGGGTGGGGAAACTAGATGAAAGAAGGTGAAGGGATTAGCCAAAGCATATACATGCATAACTCATAGACATCCACAACAGTGTGGGGATGGCCAGAGGGAAGGAGGGGCAGAGAGGAGGGGGCTGGGTGGAGGAGGGCAAAGGGGCGTAAAATAGGGACATCCCTAATAGTGACAACAATAAAAATAAAGAAAAAATATAAAAAATTAAATGATTACAGAGGGAAAAAAGAAAAATATTTAGCTCTTTTCTGTTTGTATTGTTTAATTACACAATACACAAAGGCATTTTCCTTGTAAAAAAAAATTTCACCTGACCAGCATAGCTCAGTTGGTTGAATGCTGTCCTACAAAGTGAAAGGTCACTAGTTTGATTCCCAGTCAGGGCACAGTTCTGGGGTGCAAGCCAGTCCCTAGTTGGGGGCACTCAAGAGGCAACTGATAGATGTTTCTCTCCCACATCGTTGTTTCCCTCCCTTCCCCTCTCTCTAAAATAAATACAATCTTTTTTTTTTAAAGTTCAAATACAGGTAAAATCTTTCTTGTCTACCACTCCTCTGTTCTAGTTCTAGAAGCCACTATTTTCAATTTGATATGCATCCTTCCAAGTCATTTTCTCTGTAACACACTTATTCAACAAATATTTATTGAGTGCTTACTATGTGCTAAGCCTGGAAATACAGGCATAAGCAAAACAAAAGTCCCTCTCTTGTGGCATTACGTTCTAATGATAGCATACATACACACAAATAAGTACTTTATTTTTCTTTATTTTTAGATTAAATAGTGACACACTATACATATTACCTTATACGTGGGTCTTGGTGATCCTTCTATGTCAGAACACTGACAGCCGTTATTCTTTTGAACTGCTGCGTAGTGTTCCACACTACAGACGTTCCCTGGTTCATTTAATTCATCCCCTCCAGTTGCGCATCTAGCTTTATGTCAACCTGGGTTGCAATCACTGGAAGCTGACCTTGGCTAACAGAAACTGGATTTGCTGAAAGGATACTAGGTTAAAGAACTGGCAGAAAAGAAGGGGTCTAGGGATTCAGAATCCCCACCAAGGTCACACCATTCATTGTCACTTGACTTTCGGCACAGTAACCCTCACAGGTCCTTGGGTCTCTGTGTCACTCCCTGGGGAAGCAGAGGCACAGGGGAGAACATCGGGCTGGGCCTAGGTAGTATGCTCCCCCCCACCCAGGGGGAAAAGCCAGGAGGAAAGCTGGGTCTTCCACCAAAGTCGGAAATTACCCCCCAAAAGGGGAGAAAAGTTGAAGGACAAATGTGTGCTACAAATTATTCCTGTTTGCTTCCTGGGGCACCTGTTTATTCTGGGTTGGGGCAAAGCTTAACCCTTTAGTCTCCTTCAGAGACACCAAAGACTAACATCTGTAGTGTGCCATCAGCTGAAACAAGAAAACCGTCTTCAGCTTTGCTGTGAAATCTACTGCAGGGGTGGCTGCCACAGGGTGAGAGCATGGGGGAGACAACTCAGTGAGGCTGAGGGAAGAGGAGCCCATTCTGTGCAGCTGAAAACAACTGCGTTCTAGGCTGCAGCACCCAGGTAGAACTCTGGGGGTCATCTTCCCCAGCCGGGAGAACAAGCTGAGGAGAAGCCAGGCCACCAGGCGAGCAGGGAGCAGAGAAAAGGAAGGACTAGAAGCACCAGCATTTGAGTGGGATTCACCATCTGTCAGGCACTGGCACAGAGCCCATGCTGGGACTAAAGGGTTGAATGAGCCCTGAAGCCTACCCTCAGAAAGCTTAGACATAGCTGGAGAGCAAGGGGACTAGGCTGCCTGGGCTGCAACAGAGGCAAGGACCAAATTCTCTGAAAACGTGAAGTTATTTCAAAGCAGCCAGAAGGTGGTATTGAGTCTTACAGGATGTGGTGGAAGGCCGACAAACCCACCAAATCATTTAGAATTGGAATCTCTCTGGCCCTCTAATCAGAAACACCCAGACCTCAGGTCAGGAGGCCCCAGGTGATGATGTTTCTTTCTTTCTTTTTATTTTTTTAATTTATTGATATGAGAGAGGGGGGAGGGAGAGAGGGAGAGAATTATTGTTCCACTTCTATTTGCATTCATTGGTTGATTCTTGAACCCACAACCCTGACATATCGGGATGACACTCTAACCAAATGAGCTACCCGGGCAGAACTGACGATAAGTTTCAAAGCAGCAGCACATGCGATGTTCGGGAATGAGTGGTACATAATGACTCACTGTGTTGAGGGTTATCCCCACGGTCATGTGAGCTGAAGCATGGATGGATCCTTTCTTTCTGCCACTATAACCCATTCTCATAGAGGGTATTTTGGTACAGAGAGAAATTTTGCATCTAAGTCTTTATAGCTACTAGGAAGTAGGGTAAAGGTCAGGAAAGGCCCCAAGCCTTCCCCTCCTTCTCTGTCCTCTACGCAGGAGCCTTCAGAGTCAGCTTCCAAGAGTTTCCCATTCAAAATCAGAGAGTAAAGGAAATTGTCCTTCAGCCCTTTTTAGGCCTCCAGTCATCCCCACCCACAGAATCCCTCTTCTTTCAAAAATGTGGGAAGTGAGGCCCTGGCCAGGTAGCTCAGTTGGTTAGAGCATCGTTCCCAGGCATCAGGGCTGCAGGTTTGATCTGTAGTCAGGGTACATACAAGAAACAACCAGTGAATGCATGAATAAGTAGAACAACAAATCTCTCTCTCTCTCTCTCTCTCATGTCAACAAATTTTAAAAAATTAAAAAGAATATAGGAAGTAAGAGCTGCTTTGCTCATTTACTCACACTTTCCTGTGAATTAAATCCAAGGTTACCTCTTCTGAAATATGAATTTAAAGGACCACTTCTAATTGTGAAATAAAGGCTTGTCACCTAGTTAAAATAACTTCACACAGTCATTTGGATTGAGAAATTTGAAAGCCTCTGGGGACTCAATGATTGCGTCTCAGGTTACCACTTTATGTTTGCTGCACGTCTAGATTTGTTGGTGTGATTGATTATGCTGTTGGCTTCTCCCACTAGACTGCAGGCTCTGTAGGTTAAGGACTATATTTGGTTTTGCTTAACCAACTATTTTTTAAATGAATAAAGAACAAATGAATCAAATGAATCAAAGAATAAGTGAAACAATGAGGCTACTTGGGCCCTACGGAAAGACTATATGCTGTCTCTACTGGACTTAGGTTTTTGTTTAGACGCATCCAGCATCTCTTTAGATGCATGCTCCCATTTCCTCAGTCCGTGCATTTTGGGTGGGACTGACCCTATCTCTGGCTATAGGGGTGGGCAAACAACTCAGGCCTGGCTAATCAAAGGACCTTCTGGGAGCAAGGAACTTACAGTCTAAAATAGTCCAAGTGTAGATGACTATAGTATAGTAAGTACAGTATGCAGTAGGAGCCCCACCAGGCAACTGAATGGGGTGGGAAGGCAGAAGATAGGAGAAACCACTGCCTACTGGGGAGAGCAGAGAGAACCTCATGGGGGAGGTTTGTAGCTGGACTAAGACTTCAGTGGGTGGAGTCATTCTCTGAACAAAGAACAGGACCAAACACAGGGATACAGGAACATGTACGAAGTATTTGAAAGCTGGCAAGTGCCCCGTCTCACAGGAGCAAAGGTCTTCTGTGGGGGTGGAGGACAAGATAAGGTTGGAAGAGCGGACCAGGGCCAGGCCTCTGAGAGTTGTGGATTCTGTGTTAAGGAGCTGAGGGTTTTACTCAGGAGGCAATGTGGACCTATTCAGAGTGGGGGTGGTGGGTAACCTGAGTAGGGTTGGGCATTAGGAAGTTGATCTGCCAGAAGAGTGGATTAAAAGGAAAGAGGCTAGGGCCCAGCCAAGGAAACATGAAGGGCATTGGCAATGGGACCAGAAATAGGGCATGACTACTGGCAGAGGCGCCGAAGGAAAGAATCAGCAGGCCTTGGGGAATAAGAACCAGGCAGAGTTCAAAGACCATACTGCAAAGCCCAAGTAACAGCATCTAGGAGTGGTTTGAAAACGGCAGGTTCTGACATCGACCAAAACCAAGTTTGAACCCTAGCTCTGGCACTGGTAGTTTGTATCATCTTGGGCAAATTTTCTCATCTCTGTGCCTTGGTTTTCTCATCCATGAAAGGAAATAATACCTAACTCAGAGGTTATTGTAAAATTAAAGGAAGTAATATCGGTAAAGCCCTTTTCAGGGTACAGGTGCCAAGCATAGAGTTAAATACTCAATACAGTTCATGAGTTTTTAGGATTATGCAAATGCTCTGAAATTAGATTATGGTGCTGATTGTACAACTTTGTAAATATACTAAAAACCAATTGAATTGTAAATACATGGGTGAATTTTATGGTATGTAAATTATATCTCAACAAAAACAGCTTTTTAAAATAATCAATATGTAGTAGGTACTATTATCATCTGCTTCAGTTCTTCCTCGGAGTACTTCTCATAGGCCTAATTGACATTGCTCTCCAAACCATCTTTGTGGATTTTCTGATTATTAGCATTGACTTTTAAAAGTTCCTTGTTGGCCTAAACAAGATAAGAAAGAATGTTATTTCTTTCTCACATAAATATTATTTCTTTCTCACATAGAAGAGATAGAGAGGTAGGCAGTCTAGAACTGTATTTTGTCTGCAAACATTGTTTGAGATTCCTTCAAGTCCACTGCAGTCTCATGTTTTAATATGGCTGCTGGAGCTCTAACTGTTACATCCTCATTCCAGGCAACACAATTAAAGAAAAAGAAAAGATCTTACTTTCAAAAAGTACCACATAGCACTTCACATTTACAACTCATTGGCCAGAATTTAATCACATGGTCCCATCTAGCTGCAAGAGAAGCTGAGAAATGTGGTCCCGTGGCTCTGGTGCTGCTACAACTTGGGGCTTATTGAAGGGGAGAATGGTAATTGGGAGACAAACAGCAACCTCGTTATAGCTACTGTTTAGCAAAGGGAGGCAGGCTACCTCAGGAGTGCACCTGAAACCAATATAATATTGTATGCTGAGTGTAATTAAAAAATTCTTTAAATGATTTTTTCAGATTTTATTTATTTATTTATTTTTAGAGAGAGAGGGGATGGGAGGAAGAAAGAACGGGAGAGAAGCATGGATCAGTTGCCTCCTACACACCCCCAAGCGGGAACCTGGCCCACAAACCAGGCATGTGCCCAGGCCAGGAATCAAACCAGCAACTTTTCGGTTCATGGGCCGATGATGCTCAATCCACTGAGCCACACCAGCCAGGGCTAAAAAATGATTTTTAAAAAACAGAGGCAGAATACAAAATAATATGTAAATACATAAAATATCTTTGAAAATAATACACAGGAAATGATAGTATAATTTGTTTCCAGGGAGGGAAACTGCGTGGCTGGTGACAGAGATGGGGCGGGGGGACTTGCATGTTACTCATTTTGACCTTTAGAATTCTGAACCATGTAAATGTATATCTACTCAAATAAATAAAATCAAAATCTTTAAAAATAGTGAATTATGCTACTGGACCATGTGTCTCCTGATTTCTAATTCTGTTGACACCAGCACTGTCCCAGGCATCCAGACAGATCTGAGACTGCCTTCTCTCGACACCCCAATCACTCTGCAAGTTTGTGCATCTACTTTTCCATTCCCACTACCACTCTTTGGCAAAGGCAGTGCAGACATTCCTGCAGCCCCAGAAATGGGAGCACTAATTGCATCAGCCTATATGGGATTATCTAATAGTCGCTGCAAAGATGTTCTACTGACGTGACCATTTTGTACCTATGATCAACATGCAACAGGCTTATGGGCTCCTTGTCTTTTCATCTCTTCATTTGTTGTTCCTGTTCTAATGGTAGACCTCACTGGGCCTAGCGGAGCAATCAGAGAGGCTCTCAGCCCTTCGTTTCCAATGATTCTCAGAACTCATTTCAGATACTCCAGATACTCCAGATACTTCAGATACTCCAGAACACATTTCAAACAATTCCTCGAAACAAGTGCTAGTTTCCTGGGGCTGCTGTAACAAATTGCCACAGATGTGGTGCTTTGAAATGACAGAAATTTATTCTCTCATAGTTTTGGAGGCCAGAAGTCTGAATTATTCAGCAGGACTGGTTCCTTCTTGGGGACCCAATGGGAAAAAGCTGTTCCGTGCTCTCAGCTTCTGGTGACCACTGGCCGTCTCTGGTGTTTCACACCAGTGGCAGCGCCACTCCAGTGTCTGCCTCTGACAGACACGTGGCAATCTCCCTCTGTGTCTCTGTGTCCAAATCTTCTTTTCATACCAAGATACCCGTGCCTGCACTGGGGCCCACCCTAACCCAGTTTGACCTCAACTGAACTTCATTATAGCTACAGAGACCCTAGCGATCACATTTACAGGTTCCCTGTGGACAGGAATTTAGAGGAAATCCATTTCAACTCGGGGCCCTACTCAAGCCTCCACCTTTGGGACTGCATTCCTCTAAACCTCCTCCCAAATCTTGAGTCCTTTTACTTTCATAAGTAGCAAAATATTCCATGCTGCTACATCAGAGTTAGCCCAAAGCCAGTCAGTTAACTACCCAGATACAGACCCACCTGATCCTAAAAACCTGTTCAACGGCCTGGTTGAACCCTATCAATAGCCTCAGGACATTTTCTACCCTGTCTTCTCCACCCTCTCAACAACCTCAGGACATTTTCAGTTTCTGCCTTCTGGTTTCCAGCCTTCTCCAGCTACTCTACTGAGAGGTGTTTAATACCTCATTAGCACCTCTTTGCATCTCAGTGTGAATCCCCTAATCTCTTCAATTCTCTCGGCACAAATCCCCCTTCTCCCACCAGCCTTGCTCCAAAAGCCTTCCTATCTGGGAGCTGGGAGGTAACGAAGGAATTCCTAAAGGCGCCAGCCTGTGTCTACCTTGCCGCTCTGCTCCTGTGGCCCACAACCCTAGGGGATGCTGCTAGCCTCTAAAGACATCGAGCCTCATTCCTGCCATCCCGTTGGAAATCCTCCACAGTGAGCAAGAATTCTGTCAACCCACAGCAGGCTGTCTACATCCTTTCCACACCAGAGAGTGGGCCCACATAATTCCCTTGCCAACTGGCCAGCAGGGTGTATACTTCCTCCCTTCCTTCCCACTAGTCAGCCCTCGGGCCCCCGTGCCCTGGGCAGTTCTAAAGGAAGTCACAAAATGAATCACTTCTTTTCTGTAGCTTATTTTTTTTCTAACATTTTATTCTCAACATTTTCAAACAGTCAACAAAAGCAAGGATTTGATAGCAGATTACCCTATTACCCAACACCTAGATACTACCATTATGTTTGAGCATTTAGAAATTGAGACCTGCTTCACATAGCATTAAATTCACTTTAAAGTGAATTTGAAAAACCATAGACACTCCATGTTGCAGATGTCAGGCCACAAAAAGATCAGCAGGGCACTTCACACTCTCCCGGTAGCAGACTCTGAACTGGAGCAGCCTAGGAGATGAACTCTTCTGAAGAAAACCCACATTCTAAAGGAAATAACCCCAGACCCTCTTACTACATGAATGGCTGGCCCAGCTGCCTTACCCAAGTTTCTGGTACCAGAATTCTGCCTATGATCCATTCTCTGTCCCTGGGGCAGGACTCTGAAACAGAAATCTGTACTTGCTATGTGTGGCGGCGAGCATCTGGGCTTCCCTGTACCCCAGCCCCCTTTGCCCACTACACCTAACCAAAAACTGACTTCCATGTGTCTTCTAATCCAGCACAATTCTGGCACTATGGTGGCTGTGGGGGGTAAAAATGAGAACGGAAGGGACTCAGACTGAACTTCAGTGGGTGCAGCACAGTGGGAATTCACAGAGCTCCTGGGAAAGCAGGGGTGTGCTCCATAACACTCATGAGGGTGAAGACCCCTCCCCAGATAAAATGTATGATGAAGAAGTGGGAGACTGGGACAGCGCCCTCCCCACCCCCGGGGGGCCTGTTCTTTCTGCTGCCTTGTTGACCCAGTGTAACTTCATCAGGGGAGCCGCCCAGTGTGATATGAGCAGGCGGCAGGATGCAGAGCTGGAGAGGTCCCCTGAGCAAATGCCCTGGTAAATGAAGAGTGGTTACCAGGACTCACAACAGAGGGATTGAGGGAAAAGTCCAGGAATAGGAAATTAAACCAGGCCAAAAGCATATTCTTGAATCAACAGACAATGTATTTGAACAAAAATGCTACCTCGAACATTGTGCTTCCCAACCATTCAGATGACTGTGAGTTGAAGACGAAACACGTGAGATAGAATGGTTCTTTGAAGACGTTAGTAGTCTGAGTTCCAAAGAAAGGTTTTCTTGTGAGGCATGCAGGGCAACTGGGTTGTCAGCAAGCTCTTTCTCTCCCCAGCTAGTCAGGCCAGCAGCAATAAGATCAACAATAATAAATAAATGTACTGAATATGAGAACATCCCTCTGGTTAGTGTGTTGATGAGAAAACAGGACTTTGAAATCATTGATAGCAAGTTTCAAACAGAACATGACCACATGGAGAGACTGTGTCCATGACACCAGCTCAGGAATCATTGGAATGGAATGGAATGGAAAGAATTACTGAGTTCCAGCTACAAAGAAGAGCTACATGTTGCATCATCACGATGGGCTAGAACATGTGATGTCTTCACTGGAACTAGTAAAACTGTTTACCAACAAAAAATGAAAAACAAAGTGAATTATAAAGTGTACACTTCAGTGGTGTTTAGTACATTTGCTCTGTTGTATAAACATGATCGCTGTCTAACTCCAGAACATTTTCATCACCCCAAAAGAAACCCCCTACCCATTAGCAGTCCTAATTTCCCTCTGCTCCCATCCCCTGGCAACCACTAATTTGCCTTCTGTATCTTCAGGTTTGTCTGTCCTGGAAATTTCATACAAATGGAATCATGTAATATGTGACCTTTTGTGTATTGTTTTAAAGAAGTGTAATGTCTTCAAGATTCATCCACGCTACACTAGTACTTCATTCCTTTTTACGGTGAATAATCTTCTGTTGCATGAATAGACAACATTTTATTCATCCATTTATTAGCTAAGGGACACTGGGGTTGTTCTACTTCTGGGCTGTTACAAATAATGTTGCTAAGAAGATTTCTGTACAAATTTCTGTGTGAACATGTTTTCAGTGATCTCAGGTAGGAACCTAGGAGTGGAATTGCTGGGTCATACAATAACATTAACATTTTACATGTATGCTTTATCATAGACCTACCCACTCTTACCCACTCTTCTATCCATCTCATTTTTGTGCACTCAAGAATTGAAAACCTTAATATACCTCACTCCTAAACTCATTAGCATGTCTATTAACCAGAACTTAGATTTGTTTACAGCTTTTTCATGTACAGTTTACAAGCGATAAATACAATGAATTTTAACACATGCGTGCACCTGTAACACCCATACAGTGCTACCAAGATAGAGAACATGACCACCACCCTAAAGTTCACTCAGGCCTTTTCTAACTCAGTCCTTGCCCTGACTCCACCCTCGCCAAAGGCAATCAGTCTCCTGATTTTTTTCCCCACCATAAATTAATTTTTCCTGTTCTGGAACTTTATATAAACAGAATCGTGTGGTACGTGCTATTTTTTCCTCTGGCTTCCTTTTCTTATAGTGCTGTTTTTGAGATTCACCCATGGATTGCATGTAACAATACTTCCATCCATCTTGTTGCTAAAGAGTATTGTTATATTGTGTATGTGCCATAGTTTAGTCATTCACCTGTCGCTAAAAACTTGAGCTGTTTCCAGTTTATGGCTTTTATTAATAAAACTGCTATGATTATTTGCCTATAGGCATGGATGCAAATCTATGTTTTTACTTCTCGTAGGTAAATATCTAGGATTGGTATTGAATCATAGGATTGGTGTATGTTTAAGTTTTCTTTTATTTTGATTTCTTCTTTTATTTATTTTTAAATTTTAATCTTGTTTATTCTATTACGGTTGTCCCAATTTCCCTCCCGTTTGCCCTCCTGCATCCCGCCCCACCCCCTGCTCCCACAGTCCATCCCCACCCCGTAGTCCGTGTCAAATGCCAGACAAATGCCTATCCTCAGTCCTTATCCTCTCCATCCTCGCCTCACTCTCCCCGTTGTGACTGCCCAGACGCGGGCACCCGGGACCTCAAAAGCGCAAATGACAGAACCATATGAGTTGACAGGCTTAGAGGAGGAGAGTGGGTGGGCGTGTGAGTGTAAGTTGTAGGTGTTGTGTGTGGAAGAAACCAACAGAGTCCACGCAGGTGTCCATCGGCCAGAAATTCCAATCACTCCCGCCTTAAAGAGCGAGGAGCAGCTCCTCATTGCACCCTCGCAGACAGTATTTAAGACTGTGCAGCTGGGAGGGAGCAAGGCTCCACGTGGGACCCGTGCCCAGGGGCGCCCCGCCCCCCAACGGTACCGTGCACCCCAGCCCCGGCACAGTGGTTGGGTCCAGCTGCAACGTCACCCATTGTTTACAAATCAACCGAGCCGGTAGGATTCCGGCTATTACTGCTGCAGCGCGCGGCACAAGTGCCTGGCGGTCTCAGGCTTCCGTGTCTGCCCCAGCCCCGGCCCCAGCCCCGGCCCCAGCCCCGGCCCAGCCCTGGCCTCCGCTCCGCACCCGGCTCCGCTGCGGCCCACAGAACTGCCAGCAACGCCCGCGAAGCTTCGAGTGCCCAGGCTGGGGGACATGCCGTGCCGAAGGGAGGAAGAAGAGGAAGCCGGCGAGGAAGCGGAGGCGGACGAAGAGGAAGAGGAAGGCAGTTTCCTCCTGCTGGAGCAGTCTACGAAGCTGGGCAGCTCAAGCGAGGTGGACCAGCTGGTGACCCAGATCGGCGAGTCGCTGCAGCTGAACGCAGCGCAGGACAGCCCTGCCACCCCGTGCATGTCCCCCGGGCCGCCGTTGCCGCCCCCGGCGGCGGTGTGGGCAGACAAGGCCGGGGCCCCCGGTCTGCCGCTGCTTCTCCCGCCGGCGCCGGCCGAGGCGGTGGGCACAGCACCCCCGGGGGCCCTTCGCTGCGCCCTCGGGGACCGTGGCCGCGTGAGAGGCCGTGCTGCGCCGTACTTCGTGACAGAGCTCGCTGCTGGTCACAGCACCCTGTCCTCATTGCCCCCTCAGTCCAGCCTACATGGGCCTTCAGGAGACGACAAGCGAGGTGCCCCAAAGCAGCTGTCGGGCCCCTGCCGACGAGGGTGGCTGCGGGGGGCCGCTGCCTCCCGCCGCCTGCAGCACCGACGTGGGCCCCGGACGGATGTCTACGGTGTTGAGGACGACGACCCGCATCGGCTGCTGCAGCAGCTGGTGCTCTCGGGGAACCTCATCAAGGAGGCCGTGCGGAGGCTAAAATCCGGACGACCGCAGCCACACGGAGGTGTTCCCCAACGCCCGCTCCCGACGCCTCCCACGGCCGCAGCCCAGGAGCCCGCGTCGCCCCCCAGCCCTCGCGCCGTCTGCAGCGACCCCGGAGGAAGCGCGCCGCTCAGAACTGGCGACGGCGTTCCGGTGCCGGGCAGCTAATGCCCCGGGAGTGTTCGCTGCGCCAGCCTGCGCCCGGAGCACCAGGGGATTCTCCTGAGGGCTGCATCTTTACTCAGACTGATGAACTCACACTTCCGAAGCGGGAAAATAAGCTAAGGACGAGGAATCGAAACATCGCCGATGTTTTCGCGGGGAACTGAGGTCAAGGGCCCTGATGTTGAAAAACAGGACTCAATTGGCCCTATGTAAGGCATATTACAGAGCGCACCCCCAGCTCACAGTCAATAGGACTCCTTATTTGGCGTGACCATTCTCGGAGGCACCCCGCAGCCTCCCCGGGCCTCCAGCCCGGCGACCATGTGGCCACAGTTCGTGCTTCTCGGGATCGCCATGCTCCCTAAGGACGAGGATGATCCCAGTTACTTGTTTTACGTTTTCAGGGTTGGTTCCTGACTCACTTTGGGGGGAGGGGAACATGAGTTGATCATTTCAGGGAGTACCTCAAACTACCACTCTTGAAAATTTACAACACTTAAAAAAAACCATTTTGTGTCTTTTGGGGTGCTGATTCTTAAAACCCACGGTACCATGAAAGGACCTTTTCTCTGTCCCTGCTTTGTAACTGACTGCGGTTCCCCCAGTGGAGGGGAAAGCCGCGGTGTGTCTAGGGTGGGGATGGAGGTGGGCGGTGCAGTGCTGGAGTCTCCTGAGGACAAGCACACAGCCACCCGCCGCGGTGCTGGGAGGCGGGGATGTGCTGGGCGCCGGCACCTCCAGCGGGCCGCCGCACTCAGGGCTTTCATGGAAACAGTCCAAAGACGTGGCCTCGGGTCCCTCCTCTCCCCCTCAGCTCTGCTGTTTTACCCAAGAGGGTGGTGCTGGTGCTCCTGGGGGCCCTGTCGGGGGGCTGGGGAGACGCCACGTGACGGGCACTCCAGGGACACCCAGCCTCACACAGCAGCTTATAATGGGCTCTCCAGGGCCATTTGCAATAACAGCTGCAATTCCCCGGGTAGACGGAGTTGATTTCCTCCCTCTGCCCCTCCCCCAGCCATGCCAGCTCGCCTTTGTAAGTGAAGGAAACCGAGTAGAAAATGTGACCCTCCAAATGGAGAAGCTGCACGCTTTGCCATTGTAAACCGTGGTGAAGTTCATAACATACTGTTCACTCACTCTGAGGGACTGAAGACTGGTTAGTTGGTGTTTTAGTTTTATAAGATTCAATGGCCTGTTCATCATCCAGATGTGGCTATTGACATATCTACACTTCGTGCTGGAGTGTCTGGAATTGCAGCCATCCTGATAATAGGATTTTAACTTAACTAAAATATCTGTTTTCAATAAATGTATTATGTTTCTTGTTTGGTTTTATTTTATACTTGCTGTCTGTGGGAAAGATGCACAGTACACATTTCTCTGATCTCCATAAACATGAAAACACTTGAAATCTTTGTCAGCCCAGCTTGCAGATGGTAATTAGAGTGTCTTTGTGTCTGAGCAGCTCACTAGTTAGACAGGGTCTGCTCGGGGTGTGCATTGGTGCTGGCATGAAATTATATGAAAGTGAGGTCAGGTTTTAGACCAATCTCTTTCACCAAAACCCAGATGTCCAACCGTTTGGCGTCTCTGGGCCACACTGGAAGAAGAGTTGTCCTGGGCCACACATTAAATACACAAACACTAGTAAAAATGATGAGCAAAAACGAAAAGGTTTTAAGTAAATTTTTGTGCTGGGCCACATTCATAGCCACCGTGGGCCGCATGTGGCCCGCTGGCCATGGGTTGGACACCCCTGCTAGAGCCTTTGGATTACTAGTCAGTGATGGAGATGTTTTATGAAGTTGCTTCTGACTGTTTTAGCCAAGAACATCAGCTCAGTCACTGCAGACAGGGAGGCTTATCTTTCTACTGCGGTCACTCATTATGTGGGCCTGTTCTACAAGGTGGCCTGAAGGCCGAGCAGCTCTGCTGCAGGGGCTGCTCAGGGTGCAAGCCTGCAGTGGGAAAGTGGTGGGAGTGTGTCAAAGGGTTGCTTTCTGCCTTTGGCTTATTTGCTGCCTTCTCTCCCTAAGAAGTGGCATAACATCCTATCTCTGTCCCTCCGGTTCTGAGTTACTTCAGCCTGTTTCCTAAAGGAAGGAGCCAGGCTGGGGACAGGGTGTTCGTTTAGATTCAAGTTCACTCATAAACAGGGACCTTGGACAAGGCGCTCAGCTGTGGGCCTCCTTTTCCCCCCTGTACAACAGATGAGAAGTGAGATGAGTAAAGCGTTTGTGGAGCCTGGCCCGCACCGGAGATAAACGGTCTTTAGTCCCCACCCCTTCTTCCCCAGGACACTCCTAAAAGGCTAAGTGATCCTCTGTCTCCCATGAAACAAACGCATGCCATGCTTCCAAAAGGCCTTTCTGGACCATTTAGAGTCCTTTCTAACTTCCTTTTGCACTCAATGTCTGTTGTCTATACCTCCCCATTCTCTCAAACACACAGACTCTGAGGGTCTGGGAGAAGTACCTCCAGAACACACCAAGCCAGTCATTTCCCACTACTTGCCCAGAAAAGGCTGTAAGGGGCTCAGTCCAGTGCTGCCCAGCAAGGGGAGGGGGATTATGGAGGCTCTAACACAGACTGAGGAAGGGTACCTCCAACAGTGCAGTGGCTTGTCACCTCTGGGCACTGAGCAGCAGGGGAAAGTGGTGCTAACTTACCCTGGCATTGGAGCAGCTCTGAGGTCCTTGGCCTGCTTCTTAGATGGGGTGGGATTTCCTGGAGGTCAGTGGGTTAGGGGCAATCCAGGGCCCACTGGTCATGATTTGATACCACTACGCCCACTGTGCTGACTTCTCATGATGATTGGTTACAGCTAGACTAAAGCAAAGGACTCATGCAGTACAACCCCTCATTACAAAAGGAAGACTGGAGAAAACTAATGCCCACTATCAAACACTTTATTTATTTATATTGTTTATTGATCTGAGAGAGAGAGAGAGAGAGAGAGAGAGAAACATCAGTTTGTTGTCCCACTTATTTATGCATTCATTGGTTGATTCTTGTGCCCTGACCAGGTATCAAACCCACAACCTTGGCATATCAGAACAACACTCTAACCAAATGAGCTACTGGCCAGGGCACCAGCTATTTTAAATATATTGTAACCCTGTATCTGTCCTCCTTTTTAAAAGCTCTACAAGGTCTTGTTCATCACAAAATCCTTTTTTGGAAAACAGGTTTACAGAACTGATTTTTCAAAGTTATTAGACCATTTTACAGGTGGAAAAATAGTCCAGAGGTAGAGCGGGGCAGAGTGACCAACCAAAGCCATTTTCAAAGTCATTTCAGAGTACAGGACCCAGGCCTCTTTCCAATAGCCTGATAACCAACACACACAGTTCAGTATTGTTTACTGCACAACTCCACACACACGTGCAATGTGAATGGCACCCCTGCAGCTGTCCGATGTGGTGGCCCTGCCATTGGAACCCTGGAAAACCGCACTCCAGACTCCTAGGCTGAGCTAGGGGAAGCTGTAACCATTCTCTCACAAAATGTTCAGCATCCTATGAAGACAGTTGGCCACAGAAAATGGCCTGAGATAAAAGGCCAGAACTATACACTCAATGAAAAATATGCAACATAAGCACAGAAATTGGCAAATAACAAATGATTCAAACAAAAGAACACCCCACTTCACAGAGAACTCCAGAGTCAGCCACCCAAGGACTTTATTCTAAATTAGGCATAAGTGCTATAATATTTGGGTTCAATTTTTACCCTCTTTTGCTCTCTCCTTTTCCAGCTCAGAAGCAGATACATGGAGTGAAGATCAGACACTACTTCCCTATCCAGCAAGGCTGTGTTGAACCCTGTGATCCCTTCCTTCCAATCGGAAAAGGGTTACCCTGGCAACCAAATTACTAACTCACTCAATTAGCTCCCCCTTCTTCCACCGATGCTCAGTAATCACAGAATGCCAGCCCTGGGAGAACTCAGCCTTCGTTGGTCTACTGCTACCACTTCATTTGGAGATGGAACCCCAGAGACGTTTCCACGTGGAGGTGCACTTCATTTGCACACCGTGAAGGCTGGTGCAGGCAAAGGGCCAGCACTTCCTCCTGGATTTCCACCCATAACTGAAGGGAGAACAAGTCACCTGCCCATCATGGTGTCTCCCAGGAGGCATAAAGATAGCAGGGTGGGCTCTGCAGGCAGCCCACCTTTGCTAGCCACGTGGTTTGGCACAGGGTCCTTCACCTCAACAATCTCAATGAACTCATCTGCAAAATAGGGAATAAAAATAGAACCTACCCTGAAGAATTGGGTGAAGATTAAATTAGACAACATCTGGGATGCAAATAACAAACAAGCATTCAAATAATAAAACAAATGATGTTTTATTATTTGTTCTTCTTTCCAGGAATGTCTGGAAGCTTTTGAACCAAGGCCAATACTTTAAGTCCTGCCTTGTAATGGCGTCTTCAGCCTGTTTCCTCCGCAGGTCAGACTGCTTCCTTGAGCACACGCCCCCGTTGGAGAGGTCAGCACTCAGAAAAGTGCCCAGGAAGGCAATACTCCATCTAGAAGAGGATTACTCGGAAAAGGGTGGAGGTCCCCTCTGAGCCAAACCCTGAAGGCTGCTCAGGACTGGAACTGGTAGGGGAGAGGCCACAGCAGATGTTACAAAGCGGAGGGTTTGTGGCGGGGACAGCCTGGGGCCAAAGCTCTTAACTCCCTGATCTCCTCTCAGAAAACCCACCCCTCCTGATTCAGAATCAGTGCTCACCTAAAGCTCTGTGAGCCTGCCCCGTCCGCTCCCCTCTATAATATGTACTGAGAAAATTATGCAATTTCTCCACAGGAAGAGATCTTCACATTTATTTTGTTCTCACTCTTCATTTGATTTACTTCATTATAGGCTTATCTCAGGAGCACATATATGAGTGTCTTCTTTTCCCAAAGAGATTGTATATTCTTTGGCAGCGGAGGAGAGACAAGACGAAGAGAGTGTTTTAGGCAGATTATGAGGTAACAGAGCATGGGGGATGGACAGAGGTTGTAGGTGAACATTTACAGTGAGCCAGACCAGTTGGAAGGCTATTAAAACCTCCAGGCACCTGGTAATAAGAGTCTGGGTGGGAAGAAAGAGGAAAAGACAAGATACACATTCTGAAAACTCCAGGCCTCAGTATAGTACAAAATGCTGGTTCCAGAGCCAGCTGTCTGGGCCACAGTCCTGGCTCTCTCCTTTAAAGCTCCTTCCTGAGACCTTGGGCAGCTCACTTCATCTGTCTAATCTCACTCACGTTCCTCATCCACGAAGTTCCATAACAAAGTCCCTGCCTCATGGGGTTGTGGGGATTCATTGAACTAATACTAGTAAAAGTGCTCAGGATACTGCCTGAAACATCGCTGCATTTAGTAACAACGCCTGGGTATTAGCATCTAGTAAATATTTGCAGAGCAAACAAATTGGGCAATTTAAACAGACTTGTGGAAGCTAAGGGTGTGGGGTGTTTGGGGCAGAGGTGATGAGTGGTGGTGCCTAGAAGTTCAAAGAAGATGGAAAAGGAAGGATAACTGCTAAAAGGGGGAAACGGGGCCACAGGAAGGATCTGCTCAACCAGGAGAGACACGTGCCTGTCTGACTGTGGATGAGAAGCCGGAGGGAAGATGCTGTGAAGGACGATGCTCCTTGAGGCGGGAAGGGATGGGGTTCCCTGCGCTGGCCAGGGTCCAGAGGGATCGTAGGGGTAGGTGTCCACATGACCGCATCTTATGTCCCTGTCATACCACAGCAAAGCCTGGGACCTCGGTGGTTGGCTGTTGAAACAACCTTGTGTAACTTTCGTGCCTGGAACGACCATGTTTCTGTCTTTACTGTGTGAGGGAGTCCTTCCTCTCTGTACAATAAAATGCAAACTAAATCTGATACCAAAGAAATTTTTAAATGCTCCCCCTTATCAATTAACTGACTCATAGTAGGTAAAATTCACACAACCCCCAACTGATAAGCTATTTAGGCAGTTTATTTGACTTATTGATTTGGGTGGGTTAAAAAAGTCACAAGCTCATTATCTCATCTTGTTACCTTTGTCCTGCCTTTTGCCCACTTCCTTTTTACTGTTTAAATCAGATTCTGTAGCCTCACAGGGTGAAAGATGGCTTCCTAGGTGTTCCTGAAAATCTCCCCAAACACAGGAGTCATAATCACCTTTCCCCAGATGCACCAGAAATTGTGCTTTTCTTCAGGTGGGTTAAGGAGGGGAAGAACTCAGGGTGCAGATGTTCAAAACACCACTTAATAGTGATGGTAAAGGGAATCTGAATAACTTCAGTGTTCAAAAAGACAATGAAAGTCATTGGGGGCGGGGGGGAGTAAGGTATAAGGGTGTTGGGAACCTCCCTGCCTGGTTTCAGAAGCTGTAACCCCCATGGCTAAGGCTGAGTAAAGAGACCTTGGGACCATAAGCCACTAAAGAGACAAAACTTATCTTCCCAGCAGGGGTGCCACCTCTGCCCCCTTTACTTCACCCTGCTTGGCCCCTGGCAGATGACTGGTTAGCCAAAGATGGGTAAGATTCCTCAAGGGAGGGGCGACCTAAGACAGGCATGGTCACTATGGGGCCATCAGGGAAGGACTCAGGGGGCCATAGAAAAAGGGGGTGACGGACCCTCACCCCTCGGCTCTGACATAGCCTGAGTTCTCATTCTGTCTCTAAGAAGTCTCCTAATCTCTTGGCTGCCTTACTTCCCGCATCTGACTGAAGCCTGAAACAATGTGGTGCAGCCCTGGGCAGGAACAGGAGGTTCCCCAGGGCATCAGGCCTAGGAAGGAATGCGTAAAGTCTTGTGAAACTGTTTTGCTAAGAATGTCCTCAATTTTCTGATAAGGGTTCAAACGTGAAATGAGTTTGTTTCTCAAAGTCTCATGGTCCTTTACCTAACTGACCCTGATTCAGAATAAGCCTTCATAGTTCTTTGAATGTTACCTATTGTTTGATCATTACTGCCTGACAATTATTGATGAGCATTACCTGTATTCCTGTGCAAAATGAATCCAATAAAAGTCTACTGAGGAACAGGCTCAAGGCCCTTCTTTGAGAGATCAGCTACCTTTCCTCCCCAAGCAGATTGTGTCTTGGTGGACTTATTTTTATCCATGGCAGACAGGGGTGCTCTGTGGGCAGAGTCCCCTCCACCACCCCACCATAAGGGGACTAAACGGTAATGGAAAAAATATAATAAACATTAAATTTAAAAAAAAAGTCAGATGTAAATATCCCAGACTTGACCACAGAGGACAGAGAAAGAGGTAACAGAGATAGATATAGTGCTGTGTTTGTAGGTACACTCACATGCCCACAATCCCTGTTTACCTTCTAGTCTCCCTTGGTTTTTCTTGATTCTCCTCTCACTCTCTGTCTGGTCTTTTGTTTCTTCTTCTTCCTCCCACATAGATCTAATGAGCTAGTCTTTGTCAAGTACTGAGACCAGGGCCTGGCACAAGGTCAGCACTCTGCACATTAGCTAGTGTTATTACTACTTCCCAACTGACAGCATCTCCCTGGCTCAATCCACCACTCTTAGCTCTTTAGCTCTAAATGCCAAATCTTCAATCTTCAACCCTGATCTCTTTCCACCTTCTAGTCATTTATGAGGCAGGAGGCTGCTGTCTATGTAACTTCCCAATGAAACTCCTAATCAGCTCCCACCGCACCTCTGCCACATTCATGTACACACAAGACAATCAGCGCCTCCTCCCCACTTCCCTATTGCTTTGGTCCTTCCGGGCTCAAGGCTTGCAGATGTCACCAGGGAAGCCCAGGCTTCAGCCCCTTCAGAAGATGGAGTTATCTCAACTCTGCCTACACCCATGCCCCTAGATCTGTGGCCATCAGCTCCTAAGGGTTAGACATATCCCAGCCACAATCATTCCAGGGCCACATACTGGGAATATGCAACACCTTGGTGCAACACCAAGGTGCAACACCTTGGAAAGGACCATTGCCTCCTTCACACAGAGATCCTGCCCCAAGCCCAGGCTCAGAACTAGGCTCTCTACAGCCTTTGCAAACGGCTGATCAGTACCAGTGGCTAGGGTAGAGGAAGAAAGGTGTATGTAGACTCAGCCAGGTGGCAAAAGGATCACCTTAAGAGCCATGAGTTCAGATCCTGCTCTACCACCAGTATTTCCTACCTCTCCCCTTTGAAAAGGAACTTCTTGTAAAAGGTGCCTGCAGTGTCTGCCTGTGACAGGGCTCTGTTCCCTTTCCCTCCTTGTCCACAGTCACCATTCTAACTCCATTCCTGAGTGCTGTTCCGGCCATCCTGCAGACCCACAGGACATCCGCACTGGGTGACACGCTACCAACTTGGTCCTGTGTTCTCATCTTACAGGACTTGAGGGTCTACTAGCAGCACATGTACCACTTGTTACCTGTGCTTCTCTTATGCAGTTCCTAGTACCTTATGTGAAGATTTTGGCCCCAAACCTGCTTGTGGGTTCTTCCAGGATGTGAAACCCTGCCTCATCCTGGATTCCCAGCACCTTCCACATATGTGTCTGGTATACAAGACAAGTTTGAGAATGGTGATGCTGGTGTGTTGCGGTATTTATTGGGTCAAGGTTTGTGGGATGCTCTTAATAACTTTAATAAATCCAATGTGGGAGAAAATGGTGCTAAGAAAGTCTCATGTAGATGGTACAGTATGACTGGAAGACCTGGTTGAGGGAAGATCCTAGACCTGGACTGCCTGGGTTCAAATCCCAGCTTCACCACTTAAAAGGTGGTAACTTCAGGCCAATTACTTAATTTCCTGGGCCTCAGTGTCCTCATCCATGAAATGGACAAAACACGTATGTGCTCCCTCCCAGGAACATACCTACACCTTTCTTTCCCCACAGGAGTGCATCTCCTAAACTCCAGAGGGTCCCCACAAGATCTGCAACCAGAGGAGCAATGGGCAGCAGCAGCAGCTGAGCCCAGGCTAACCCCCTGAACCTGTCTCCAAGGTCCGCTTTTCTCTGCCTTTCCAGAGAGCCGAAGGAGCCCCGCCAAGGGGCCCTCCTGCTGCTTCTTCTATCCTAAGCCCTTCCTTGTTCCACTGTCCCCAACTTTCATAAACATACTGTCCAGTACCCTGGCTGGGCAGCTCAGTTAGTTAGAGGTTAGAGGGGTACCCAACTCATTTTCACTGGGGGCCACATCGGCCTCACAGTTGCCTTCAAAGGGCCGACTGTAATTTTAGGACTGTATAAAGGTAATTATTCCTTAACCAGGGGCAAGGAGCTCAGTGCTGCCACCGGATAGAAACAAGGTGCCAGGCTGAATAAAACAAGGTGGAGGGCCTTGTGTTTGCCACCTGTGGGTTAGAGCATCATCCTGATACACCAAACTGCCAGCTAGATCCCAGGCCAGGGCACAAACAAGAATCAACCAATGAATACATACACAGAACAACAAATCAACGTCTCTCTCCCTTTCTAGCTAAAATCACTTTAAATAAGTAAATAATTCCAAAAAATCAAAGAAATAAAACAGTGCCCACTTCATGGCAGTTATGACAGGATGAGATGCTCTAATCATTTAAAGTACCCAGAACGGTACCTGGTACCTGTGTGCTCAGGAAATGCCACCCCCTCGTATTTTAAAAGCAGGGAGGCAGTGTGGAGGTGGCTTTCTGGAAGGAGTTCAGGAAAAGGGACTTAAAAGGGCACAGAAGCAAACGAGGAAGCAACAGCTTGTGCTTGTGGTGGGAAAGAGGTGGCTGAAGCGTTAGGATGAGGAGGGCACATTCGGGAGACATATATGGGCCCTCTGGAGGAAGGGCCAATGGTAGTGTGGAGAGCCAGCAGCTATGCCCTGGCTGATGTGGCTCAATGGATTGAGCCCTGGCCTGTGAAGCAAAGGGTCGCTGGTTTGATTCCCACCCAAGGCACATGCCTGCGTTGCAGGCCAGGTCCCTGTTTGGGGGTGTGAAAGGCAACCAGTTGATGTATCTCTCACACATCAATGTGTATCTCCCTCTTTCTCCCTTCCCACCTCTCTAAAAATAAATAAATTCTTTAAAAAAAAAAAAAGAATCAGCATAGCCCTGACTGGTGTGGCTCTGCCTGGTCATCATCCTGCAAAGTGAAAGGTCACCAGTTCCATCCCCATTCAGGGCACATGTCTTGATTGTGGGTTCAGGCCCCAGCCAGGCATACACGAGAAACCAATCAAGGTTTCTCTCTTTCTCCCTCCCTACCCCTCTCTCTAATAATAAGTAAAATCTTTTTTTAAAAAGAATTAACAGCTATCATTCTGGGGCACTTAAGTACCCCAGACAAGTCAGATCCTCACGTGACCCTCCCAATCACCTTATTATGTATTGGTTTACAAATGAGAAAAGGGAAAAGCACAGAGCAGTGACTTGCCCTGATGACACAGCAGTGAGCAGCGGGGCTGACTCAAACAGAGGAGCTGGGCACCAGCCTTCCCCTGCAGCTTCAGCATGGAAGGGTGCTGGGCAGGACAGGCCCCTCAGGGGGCTGGTTAACTGCACTGGACCAAGAAAATCTTAAAAAAGGCAAGGGAGCAAGTAGGACAAGAAGGTGCTGCTTCGGTTCATCTAACTCCTGCTCCCAAAACCCAGCCATGTTCCCACCATATGCTGATACTTGGCTATAAAACTGTTTTCCTTTCCCTAGACGACAGCTCCTGAGTGGGTCAGCCTCTTAGGGGGAAACAGGCTGGCTTTGCCTGCCCTTTCCATTCTTTACAAGAAATTCAGTTGCGAACACTCCCTCCACCCCTCTCCAGACATGAATCCTTGGCCTCTGCCCCACCCCCCCCCCACCCCCAGAAAGTGTTTCTGGAATAGGCTCTCATTCCACCAAGGGAGTGGAAGCCCACCTAGCAGCTTTTCAAAACCTGGACCTACTTCTCTGATCTTGTGGATCAAGCCAGAAGCACCAAAGTCCTGCAGGGCTGCCAGGATTCTGAGCTGAGCCCGGGTCCCCAAGTGCCGTCTTCCTTATTAAATGTATCCCCAAGTTCTTTTCTTTCCCCAACCTCCCACCAAAAAACCAAACCATGCTCCAAAACAAAAGAACAAATTTATTCAGCAGACATTTTAATTAAGAAATCCTATAAATCAGGACCACCACAATTTCAGACACTCCGGTGCGAAGTGTACGTCAACAGCTACATCTGGAGGATGAATGAGCCATTGAATCTTTTTTTAAAAAATGGGTTTAGCTACCTTAAAGTCTGGGGCGGGGTGGGGGGGGGGTGGCACTTCACTCAAAGTGCCATCAAGTTTCACAAGGGTAAAGCCAGCGGTTTCTCCTCTCAGAGTCACATTTTAAAGATGGTTTCAGTCACTTACAAAGAAGGGTTAGTGGCAGGAGCAATGTGTGAGGGGAGAGGACCCATGGAGGCTCAGGCCCATGGACCCACAGAGGGCCAGGCGGAGCAGTACAAGGCCAGGGGCTCCGTGTCCCACGCAGACACCAGAACGGGTGGGTCAATACAGGCGGACTAGGAGAACTGGGGAGAGACTCAAGAGATTGTTTATGACCGTTTCTGAGAAAGCTCAGGGCTCGGCCAAGAGTGGCCTCATGAGAGGAGGAGGAGTCTGGAAAGAGGAAAGCATAGGAAAAAAAAAACCCAACAACAACAAATAACTCTCCCCACAAGTCCCTCTCTGCCTAAGTCTCTTCAGGAGACTCCCACCAGGTAGGAAAGCACAGATTTGGCTCTTTTTGGAGCAAGAGGAAGAAAGGACAAGGGGATGAGTTGGCTATCCCAGGAACCCCACAGCTTTCCATGTACAGCAAACCGTGACCTTGAACCACAGGTGGCAAGGTCAGTAATTAAAAAGTCCAAATTCAACTCCAGTTCTACCCACTTTCAAAATTCTCCACCTCCCACCCCCTAACTGGACTTCACATCTCCCACCTCGACCAGCCCCTAATTAGGTGGGAGGGAGGGGGCGATGCCAATCACCCTCCACCAAGCTCTTACATTCTTCTTTCCTACGGAATTTCTTTGCACACCAATTGTAGCACCATATTCACTAAGCTCCTCCACCGGAAAATAAAGAAAACGTACTCGTGTCATTAAGTTTTCAAGTATTGTTCTAAAGCCCTCACGAATTCCCGCCCCTTGTGGCCCTATCTTTAAACAATCCAAGAACAGAACACCCCCAAGGGTTAATCAGGTACAAGTCAATAAAAGTAGCTGCCATAGTTCTCCCAGTTTATCCCAGGTCCTTGGCCCCAAGGTGGCCGGGAAGTTCTCACGCGGCACAGAGGTGTCCTGGCCGGTGTATTTCTCCACGTTCAAGTTTTCTCCGACAGCCTCGCTGAGGCCGGTGACTTCTTGGCTGGAGATCTCCCCCAACACTCCTCCCTGAAGCCTCGGCTCTCGCTCCCAGAACGGCGACGGTGGCTTCAGCTCAGGGTGGGTGAGGGCAGGACGCTGATGGGTTTGTGCAGCGGCCTCTTCTTCCTACTTCAGGGACCCCGGGTCAGTGCAAGGATCCCGAGGGCTGCAGAGCCACGGAGTCCGGTCCGCTGCGGCCTCCCCCAGTCCCAGAGGCGTTGGCCGGGCCTGTGGCTACAACGACGGCGACAGCTCGCTGGATCCTACGCACGGCCTCCTTGATGAGGTTCCCCGAGAGCACCAGCTGTTGCAGGAGCCGGTGCGGGTCGTCTTCATGGGCGCGCGCGCTGGCTGGGGGCCATCGTCGCTGCTGCAGGCGGCGGGAGGCTACAGCGCTCCGCAACCATCCTCGGCGGCACGGCCCTGGCAGGGCGCTGTGACCTGCGGCGAACTCGGCCGCAAAGTAGGGCGCAGCCCGGCCTCTCACGCGGCTGCGGTCTCCGAGGGCGCAGCGAAGGGCTCCCGGTGGTGCTGGGCCCACCGCCTGGGCCGGCGCTGACGGCAGAACCGGGGGCCCGGCCCTGTCTGCCCACGCCGCGGCCGCCGCCACCGGGGGCCGCAGCAGCGGCCCGGGGGGTGCGCATGGGGTGGCAGGGCTATCCCGTGTCTCGTTGAGCTGCAGCGTCTCGCCGATCTGGGCCACCAGCCGGTCCACCTCTCCCGAGCAGCCCAGAGTCACTGACTGCTCCAGCAGGAGGAAACTGTCTTGCTTCTCCTCCTCCGCCTCCGCTTCCTCACCGGCTTCCTCTTCCTCTTCCCTCTGGCAGGGCATGGTCCCCAGCCCGGGAATCCCGAGCTCTGCGGGCGTCTCTGGCGACTCGGTGGGCCGCGGCAGAGCCCAGTGAGGTGCTGAGGTCGAATTCGAGGCCGAATCCGGGGCCAGGGCTGACGCCGGGGCTGGGGAGGACGCGAAAGGCGAAGACCCGCTGACACTCGTGCCGCGCGCTGCAGCCGCGGTAGCCGGAATCATACCGGCTCGGGTTGATTTGTAAACAATGGGTGACGTTGCGGCCGGGTCCAACCACTGCGCCAAGGCGGGAGGAGATGTGCGGACAGGTACAGCTTCACGGGCCGTTGAGGGCAGGGTAGAGCCGCAGCTGGAGCCTTCTCTTGTCTGACCTCGGTATCCCCCTATATGCGGATCCTGGGCGTGCGAAGACCTTTTATAGGTCCCCGAGCGGATGAACAACACAAAAAAATGGAGACCCTGGGGCGACCTGGGTTGGTTTCTGCCACTCGCAGACACACCCACCCACACGTCTAACCCCTCCTCCTCCCTCCCCACGTGTCATCAACGCTTGAGAAGGCCCTGCTCCTCCCCTGTGCACCCGCCGTCACACTGACCCGGGGATGGTGGGGGAGGAGCGGCCGCGGTCGGACTTCCGAGAGGTGGGGGTGGGGAAAGGGGAGAGAATTGGAGGTGCTGAGGAGCCATCGCGAAGGTGGGCGGAATCGGTCAGAGATGGGGTTTCCGAGGTACGCCCAAGCACTTTGCGAGAAGGACGCGCCACCGCATGGCTGAAGAATTGACTTTGTTCGTTAAAAAAGGAAAAGATTCAAATTCAAACATAGGGCGATGAAAAAAACGTCTCTCACAATCATAGGACTCAAACGCGATTTACATGAAAAGATTTTTTCCTTTCCAGTTTGTTCTATGAAACATTTATACAACAGCCACGTATACGATGTTAACACTTTTCCCCTTAGTATTACACCATAAACGGTGTTCTTGTTATTGCATGCACTTTGAGAATGTAATGATTACGTAAGTTTCCATCAAGTGACTGTACCATAAATTATTAATTCCTTTAATGTTTACTGTTTACCTAATTTCACTGTTGTAGATAAGTTTGTGACTCACATTTTTGTGTGTAAAACTTTCCATGTTGATGAGTGTTTTCTAAGAACATATTCCCACGAATGGAATTTCAGGTCAAAGGATATGGATATTTTAAGGTTTCTGAGAAACATACCAAACTGCTTTCCAGTTGGGTAAATGTCCCCTCCCATCATTAATGTATGAACACATTATTCACGGCACCTTCAACTAGCATTTGAGTACTATTGTTAAAAACTTTTTTTTGCTGGTTTCATAGGTGGAACTGATCATGCCTTTCAGGTTTTTAAAATTATTTGACTTGAGTACAGCAGTTTTCAAAATGTTAACCAACTGCATTTCCCTTTTTTGTGAATTATTTCCTAAGTTCTTTGTACTGAGTTTTTCTTATTTGCATGACTCCTCTACATCCCAGGAGTTAACTCTGTTCTTTCATGTTTTGGTGTGCACATTTCAGGTATTTTTGTTAGCCCTGTCCAGGGTTTTGTTCTTTTTTTTCCCCACTAACACTTAACAAACTTTGATGCAGTCAACTCTATAAAATCCCTTTCTTTGAGACTTCTAACACGTTGCTAAATTTAGAGTCTTCTTGCCTCCAGAAAGTTATTACTCAGTTCAATTTCTTTAAAGATTTTTTTTCTAATGCCTTGATTTTTTCCAAATCCATCTGGATTAATTTTGCTCTTGGGTGCAGGGAGAGGACATGCCCCCCCACCCCCACCCCCGGCAGAGCGTGCCACTCAGGGCTATATTTTTTCATTAGGACAGAAGTGTGTGGGCAGTATCAACACAAGCTCCGGGGTGGTGAGCTCTCAGCTGCTGTTAAGCTGATGAATGTGAGCACTGGGTGGGGCTGGGAATATTTTGATCAGGCTGTGATGGGGAGTCAAAAGAACACTGAACAGGTTGTACAAAGACCTAGATTCAAGTCTCATTCCTGCCATGTCTGGGGTGTGTGGCTCCTGGCAAATCAGTTTACAAGTGTTTTCACTTGTAAAATGGAAAAAATAATCCCTGCTCTGCCTCCCCCTAAGGATTGTTTTCAGGATCAAATGAGATAATGGGAACAGGCTTTGTCGGGCATTACACAAATGTAATGTGGGATTAGGTCCATGGTTTACTAACTGGGGCCTGGCCCAATTCCAGCGACTCCCCCAGGGAAACGGCTAATATAGTAATGACTACGGCTCCCCTTGCAGCCCACTAAGTAAAACATATCCTAAAGGCATTACTTCCTTGGGCTTGCTCAGCACCTTGTGTTCTGCCTCATGTCTACCCTGACCTGAGAGTGTTGAAGGCCCTCTTGGAGTCAGCCCACAGGCTCCCAAGTTCCAAGGTGTCACCACAACCAGTTCTGCAGGTTTTGGTGACAGATCCCTTCCTGACAGGCAGCCTTCCTCCTCCATCTCCGTGGAGGGCTCTTCACACACTTTACTGATGAGCACTGAAAGCCATTCCCCCCAGAGAGAGTGATTCTCATTTCACTGTGATGGTACTTACTGGAGAATTTCAAGGGGAATGAAAATTAGGGGAGGTCTATGGATTTCAGCAGAGTTAAATGGTAATTTTTTTTCCTCCTCTCCGTAAGATGATGCTGCCTATAAGTAGAGAAAAGCAGTTTTATGCTCCATTGACTTTAAACATTAATGGGGCTGGTGTTATTGTCTCTCACCCCGCATCCCTGGAAGTCGTTTTTGTCTTCTTGTCAGGGTAATTCCCATAGTGTTCTTAGCACTATAGGAAATGGAGCTTTGAGATGGCATTCTTTTAAAAGTCTTCCCTTTGTTATGCTGCTTGTGCACGGAGATTGCTATGTAAATATGCCCGGAACTTGGATATTATACTATTCATTATAGAGATGAATTCATTACAGAAGACCAACTCCATTTTCTGGGGGCACTTCTCGGGAGAGCTTTGAGAGAGAGAGAAGTGCTGCGTGGGACCGGTGGGAGGCAGAGAAGTGCCCTGGATTAGGAATCAGCATATAAGATGCTAGAGAGGCTCAGATGCAATTAAAAGTAATGAGAGGGTATCAGAAAGGGAAGCGATGGGAGCTGTGTGCCTGGCATTCTGGCTGCCTCCCTAGAATGGCACAGAGGGTGTTCAGAAGCAGCGGTGGAAGGACACAGAATTTGAAGATTTTCTGCATTAGTTTAGACTGCATTGAAATCCTTCCCAAGAAGTTTGCTTTCCGAGAACACTTTGTTTTTTTTTTAATTACCTGCACTTGGAGAGCCCAGCTGAGGCGAACAGGGGCGGACCCTAGGCTGGGAAACCCACCTGGACCCAGTCATTTCATCCTTCTATGCCTCAGATTCCAAATCTGTAAAATGGGGAGGGGTCAATCCCTTCTTTACAAAATGGTTACGTTACATGAGAACGTGTATGGGAAGGCTTGTTACACAGACCCAGGGGATGATATTAGAGTTCGGTTCTGAGGGGTCAAAATAGCTTTAGTGATGTTCAAGTCCAAAAAAAAAAAAAAAAGGCAAATTCTATGCTGTGGTCCATCAGTGGGTGAATGGATAAAATAAACTGTGGTACACCCATGCTCTATAATATTAGTCATAAAAAAGGAATAAAATGATGATGTGCTACAACATTACGCTAAAAAGCATTGTGCTCAGTGAAAGACGCCAGGCACTGAAAGGTCCTGTCCTGTGATTCCATTTATATGAAATATCCAGAATAGGTAAATCCATAGAGACAGAGAGCAGGCTGGTGTTTGCTTAGGTCGGGGTGGAGGAGCCCTGGGTGAGGGAGGGTGACTGGTAATGGATATAAGGTTTTCTCCTGGAGTGCTGAAGTGTTTTGGAACTTGTTAGAGGTGACACAACATTCTGGGTGTACTACATGCCACTGAATTATACACTTTAAAATGGATAATTTTTGCCCTGGCTTGTGTGGCTCAGTGGATTGAGAGCTGACCTGTGAACCAAAAGGTTGTTGGTTCAATTCCTGGTCAGGGCACATGCCTGGGTTGTGGGCCAGGTCCCTAGTAGGGGACGTATGAGAAGCAACTCCACATTAATGCTTCTTTCCCTCTTTTCCTCCCTCCCTTTCCCTGCCTAAAAATAAGTAAATAAAATCCTTAAAAAAATAAAATAAAATGGCTAATTTTAAAAAAATATTTTATGTATTTACGTTTAGAGAGAGGGGAAGAGGGGAAGAAAGAAAGGGAGCAAAACATCAATGTGTGAGAGATACGTCAGGTTACCTCTCACACGCATCCAACCGGGGACCTGGCCCGCAACCCAGGCATTTGCCCTGACTGGGAATCGAACTGGCAGCCTTTCAGATGGCAGGCCGGCACACAGTCCACTGAGCCTCACCAGCCAGGGCTAAAATGGCTAATTTATGTTATGTGAATTTCACCTCAATAAGAAAAATTCTATGCTCTATCTGCTATTTGATCTAGCTCTTTCTTCCTCTGTTTGTAATTGTGACTGTCATCTACTTGCTGATGTGAAGTAATCACGTCTTCACCATGCTTTTAAAGCAGCTTGCAGATCTTTCTCAACTTTGAGATCGCCTGATCCCCTCACTCCTGTTTCGTGGTTTTCTGGCTGAGGTGGACGGGGTTGTTGCTTCCCCTCAACACGGAAGTGAAGGCGGCCCTGAGGCAGCCAGGGGCCCACAGTGGCCGGAGGAAGGTCTGCAGCCGCCCTTCCCACCCAAAGTTTTCTTCCAGTCACCGGCCCCTCTCCTTTGTGCTAAGGATGTAGGTCGGGGAAGTGGCTGCAATACAATGCATAAAGGGACAGGGATTCTTTTAAATAAATTTACCAGCTAGGTGACCATGATTAAAGTTTGCCTTGGAGAAAACTGTAGGTTCAGATGAGAGATTAGTGGTTGCCAAAGGCTAAGGGAGTCAGAGAGGCTGTAGTTACAAGAGGAAACAGAGGCGAACTCTGGGGTGGTGGTGATGGACCCATTCAGTATCTGATTGTGGTGAAGGTCATGCACATCCATGTGGGCCTTAAAACCCAGAACTACACACGGAAGCAACCAAACAAACTGCAAACACACACGCCATATACTGATAATGGCGGTGACTGCGTGGGTGAATACATTTGTCAAAACTCCGTGAGTGCATAAAACAACAAAAAGAAAAAACTCAATGAACACTTCTATGGGTGAATTAATTATTTGTAAAGTATACCTCAATAAAGTTGATTTTTTGAAATCTGCCTTGAAACACGAGAGACCTGTGCCCTATGAGTTCTCCGTGAATCACAGCACTCCGTGAATCAAGCAGGAGAGGTGATGAGTGGGCCTTGGGCTCTGTGCCGGACCAGGCCTCACGGGGAGAGAGAAGTCCTTCCCGTCGGGGACCCAGCTTGGGAGGTTGTGAATCCACTCATTCCATCTCCCAACACATCCAAGAGCACCTGCACTGTCCCAGGGTCTGTGCCCGCTTCCAAGGCCACAGCAAACAATGGGGGCAATCCTCACAGAGCTTCGCAGTCCCCTGGTGGGCAAAAGAATGGCCCCCTAAAGAGGCCTGCCATCTAACCTTGGGAGTCTGTGAACGCTGCCTTACGTGGCAAAAGGGACTTTGCAGATGTGACTGAGTAAAGATCTTAAAATGGGAGATGACCTGGATTTCTAGGTGGGCCCAATGTCATTACGAGTGTCCTTATAAAAGGGAGGCAGTCAGGTCGGAGTCAGAGAAGATGTGGTGATAGAAGCAGAGGCCGGACTGCTGTGGCTGCTGGCTTTGAAGATGGAAGGGGCCATGAGCCAAGGAATGCAGAAAACCCCTAGACGCTGGAAAAGGCAAAGAAACAGATTCTCCCCTCTGTTGGGAACCGTTCTGCCTGGTTTCGGAAGCTATAACCCTGCCAACAGGCGAAAAGACCCCATGGCTAGGGGACCTTGGGACCATAAGCCACTAAAGAGACAAAACTTATCCTCCCAGCAGGGGTGCCACTTCTGCCCCCTTTACTTCACCCTGCTTGGCCCCTGGAAGATGACTGGTTAGCCAAAGATGGGTAAGATTCCTCAAGGGAGGGGCAACCTAAGACAGGCACGGTCACTATGGAGCCATCAGGGAAGGACTCGGGGGGCCATAGAAAAAGGGGGTGATGGACCCTCACCCCTCGGCTCTGACATAGCCTGAGTCTTCATTCTGTCTCTAAGAAGTCTCCTAATCTCTTGGCTGCCTTACTTCCCGCATCTGACTGAAGCCTGAAACAATGTGGTGCAGCCCTGGGCAGGAACAGGAGGTTCCCCAGGGCATCAGGCCTAGGAAGGAATGCGTAAAGTCTTGTGAAACTACTTTGCTAAGAATGTCCTCAATTTTCTGATAAGGGTTCAAACATGAAATGAGTTTGTTTCCCAAGGTTTTACAGCCGATTGGCGTCTTCCTGTCTACCAGACCCTGACTCAAATGGACCCTGTGATCCCAGAAGTGTTATCTGTAAACCATTACCTCCTTTCTTTGGTATGCACCCCTGTGCAAGCTAAACTCAGTAAAAGTTCATTGAGAGAGAGGCTCGAAACCTTTCTCCTCTGAGAGACTGGTCAGCCTTTCCTCCCCAAGCAGATCATGTCTTGGTAGACTTATTCTCATCCATGGCGGGTGGGAGAGCTCTATGGGCAGAGCGCCTCGCTCCCCACTTGAGCCTTCAGGAAGGAGCACAGCCCTGCTGAGCCACCTTGACTATAACCCAGTGAGATTCACTTTAAACCTCTAAACACCAAAACTGTAAGGTGATAAATTTGTGTTGTTTTAAGCCACTAAATTTGTGGTGATCTTTTTTACAGCAGCAATAGGAAATTACTACACGGTCTAATACAGAAAAATGTGTGGATAAGCAATGACTGTGCCCTACCTTAAACACGGGCACAGAAGGATTGGGTACCACATGCAATGGCTCCAACGTGAAGGAGCAGCTCAACCCAATCACAACAAGTTAGGAAATACGTTTTGTGGAAGTGACCCGGGCTGACACCTCAAGCATGGTGTTGCAAAGTGTTCATAAAAACCTATTCCCTCTTCCCTGGGGACACAGCTGGATGTTTCCCAGTCTCCCTTGCAGTGAAGTCCTGTCAAGTGACTGACTTCTAGCCAGTGCAGTGTGAGCAGAAATGGTGTGTGCTGATCCGTACACACCTCCGAGGACCATCCAGTGCTCTTTCCTATTGTGCCACAGGGTGTCAGTGCTCAGGGCAATCTGGGAAGCTCTGCGTGGCAGATGGCACACCCACCCCCATTCCCACCGCACAACATCTAGGAACACCGGTACAGAGTCTCAGAGACTCTGAAAACAACTGAGTTGAGCACTGAGATTTTGAGATGTTATAGCATCTAGCATAACGCTAATACAGACGGAGAAAGGTTAACAGCAAAAGAGAAGTGGAGTCCTGGCTGGAGTGGCTCGGTGGATTGTGTGCCGGCCTACAAACCAAAAGGTCACTGGTTCAATCCCTGGTCAGGGCACATGCCTGGGCTGCAGGCTGGGTCCCCAGTTTGGGAGGCAGTTGATCAATGTTTCTCACATTCGTGTTTCTCTCCCTTCCTCTCCCTCCAAAAGTAAATAAATAAAATAAAAAACAAAAACAAAGAAGAAGTGGAGAGTAGCAGGCCAAAGCAACGCGATAGAGCTCAGGGTGGCTGGAGCAGTGTCTGGGGAGGTAAAGGGGAGTGTGTGAAGGACAGGGATGAAGGGTGAGCTGCACCGGTAAACACTGGGTTGGTGTGTGAGCACAGGTGCACACGGGGACCTGATTTACATTTTAAAAAGAGCAATCCCCTAGGGGCGCCATGCTCCAGAGGAGGGCAAACCCCGAAGAAGTGAACATAGTCAACAGACGCCAGTTCGGGTTGATGGTGAACTAGCGGCCTCCCTGCAACACAAGGGCTCCAGGGTCTGACGGGGTGCAGTCCCACATCTCCACTCCCACAAGCCACAGCGGCTTTTGTTACTGCTGGCCTGTCCCCTCGGCTGCCCGCCACTGTTTTCCAAGTCCTACAGGCCATCTGCTTCGGGGAACCTTAGTGAGTTTGCCCTCAAGAGGACAGGTTGCTTCAGTTTGGTCATTCTGAGTTTTCCTCCCCGAGCAGTTTTGCTTCTGGTTTCTTGGAGGTGGGAATGGATAGGTGAGTACATGGATCTGTAGACTCCCACAAGCAAGTATACTCGTGGCTTTCTCTTTCTCATTTCAGACCCCTGCAGGCAGACACTGGGGGTCCCCTTGGAGACAGTGCTGGTCTCGGCCACAGAAGAACCACATGACCTCATTTGGGAAAAAATAAACCCCTCCCACCTACTGTCCATTTGGACATGCAGAGTCGAGGACACTGAATACATTATTCTTACCCTTCTCGGGCCTCTGACGTTAGACCAATGAGCTGTCTGTGGACCACAGGCTCTCTCCCCGTGACTCACAGCCTCCCTGTGTAGTCCTGACCAATGTCAGAGGGGCCACTGGGTTGGGAGTTGGGTGACCTGGGTTCTAGTCCTGGTTCCTCCAGTTCCCAGAGGCTGGGAACAGCAGTCCCCACTCTGGGCATGTGTTCCCGTTTGCAAAGTTGCCCTGAAGGCTGCCCTGGCTCTAAGGTGCTGGGAGAGCTGCTTGGCTGTTATATCCAGGTCTGTAATTTCTAGCCCTTCCTAATATTAGTTTTACACAATTTGGGACTGGATGGCCAGTCCTGAAAACGCTGACCAGATGACAGGGAGACATTCTGCTTGCTGCCCTGTGAGACGGACATGACAGAAACCTCTCACTCGGGAGCTGCTCTCAGCGCCCCCTGCACACTGTGCCTCTGGCTCCAGGCCCACCACATGCACTTGTAGAAACCTATTAGCCTCCATTTGGTGCTCATTCTTTTCTCTCTTATATTATGTGGTTTTAATAGTCTCCTTTCCAGCAGTCTGGCTGTATACTTGGTTTTTACTTTATAAATTTGTGGATATAGATGGACTATGCAATTATGCACTTAAATAAATGAAAACTGCTGTCTCCCCCAAAGAACAAACCGACCCTGCAATGTTAAATCAGATAAGAATTTAGGTAATAATGCCTGACATTTATTTGTGGTTATTGCATGCTATGTGCTGAGCCTCCTGTCAGTTCTCTAGCAAGGCCCAACTCTTTTTGGCTCCAGGGCCTCTGCACATGGTACTCCTTAGCCTGGGGCATGGTCCAAAAGTGGGTGAGAGGAGCTTTGGCAGCGCCCTCCCCCAACACACACACACAGTGAAGTAAAACACAAGGAGTAAAACAGTGAGCTTGGTGTGCAACAGGGTGTCAAGACAGGTCCCCGCCGGAGCCCACTTTCCAACCAGATCACTGTGATCAGGCCCTGGGTTTCTGGAAATTTTGGAGTCTTGCTTGTTTAGGCAAACAACCTAACCTGAACCTGCTCACCATTCCAGTCCTAGAGAGGAGTCCTAAAAAAAAAAAAGAAAAAGAAAGAAGTCCTTTGCTCGGAAAAAATGCACAATGCAAGTGTGTGTAGCGGGGGTAGGGAGGGATCAAGAATATGGAAGAAAATGACATAAAGGAAGAAAGGGAAGGCTCACAGGCCAGCTCCATATCCCTCCTTGAAAGGAAAGAGAAAGCAATACTGAGCAAGCAGCCCCACCCCGCCCTGCCCTACCCTGCTGCCTTGCCCCTTACAGTCCTCAAGAAAGTCAGCCCTGGGACAGCTCCACCCTCCTCTCACCTGGTATGAAGAAACCTGTTCTGTAATTGTCTTTAGTGCCTGCCGCAGGGTTTTAGGGGTGAAGAGCCTGCAAGTGGATGAACGGGAAGGGGAACAGCCTCCCGTGTCCCAACTGTACCAGGTGTTTTGAAATTCACAGGCAAGCCTCTTTGCAACACTGTGTTCTCTGGGGCTAAGTTGCCTAAGGTGCAACCACGTGGGCTCTGACTCTGGAGGCTTGGGACCTACCTTAAGGCACCTGCTTAACTTTTTTGGCTTAACTTTGCCTTTGGGTCCTCAGCTGTTAAGTGGGATCATGTTTATAAAAACCACAATCATAATGTGACTGTCACGGGGATCAGAGATGATATGACCACGTTTGGTAAGTCGGAGGGCTCCCTGCAGCCCGAGTCGTGGTGGCTTCTGTGCCGGCACAGGACATTCTAGCCGGCTAGGTGTGGATCGGGTGTGACTGTGCCCGTGCAGAGTCCTGAGGGGCCCACATGAGCGTTCTCTCGTGGACAAGAAAGGATTGTGTTAGGGTGAACATGGGATGTCAGCTTAGGTAGCTGATTATTGTTTGTTTTGGAGGTGTACCCTACCTACTTGCAAGGAGTTGAACTAACTACTGGACTGATTAAGGCAGAAAGTTCTAGATAAGTGTTATCTCACAACGATCCAATCAAAGTACGTGGTCGTATAAAATCGGCTCGGGGAATAATACTGCACCTCATCCTGTTTATAAGCATATTTACAACCGAGGGCTGGTCCCAGGTTATCAGCTTTGTGTGTACTTCAGGCTTGGTGGCCTCAAGTCCAAGATGTATGGCATAGCAACTGTTCTGGTTCAAAGCAAGCCTTTTCAAGAGCCCGCAAACCTGCCGAGGAGCCATAGGGACTGTACAGTTCCTTAGTGCTATTCCTGGCACCATCCATCTCCCTGTCATCAGTGCCTCAGATCCTCCCTGAAATCCTGATCTGAAGTCCTACCAGCGTTCTAACTGGTACTTACGGGTCTAAGGGGTGACATTCCTGGAATCTGGAAATCAAGCTGCCCTCTAGAAGTTAAACCCTTCAAGTCCACACAGGATGGGTAAAGTAAGCTATCTGTTCAAGGTCCCAAAGGGAACAGGACTACTCCCTGGTGAAAGCTCTAACAGAAGGGCTTGGAAATTCAATCCCGGCATGCCTGCACTGAAGGCAGCACGAGCCAAATGAAATCTCAGAAAAGCTTCTGAACAGCAGGTAAATGGCTCCAAAGGGACTAGAAGACACCGGAGAGGAAGGATCTGGCCAGCGTTGCAGCACTAATCGGAATAAAGGGGGACTCAGTGGGCAGGCGTGTTCCATCTAGAGCTGTTCTACCTCAGTGACATGGTAAATGTAACCCTAGCATGCTTCCCTTTGCCCTGCTTCACGGTCGCTAAAGCCTCGAAGCCGGACCTTCGCTGCAGGGGAGAGTGGGCACAGAGAAGTCCCCGCGGCACCAGGCCTCGGGCCCCTGGGCAGCTCTATTTCTCACTTTGACGAAGCCCCCCGGAGTCACCATTTTTCCTCCCTGAACATGACCCTCTCTGATCTTAGGCTTGCAACGCTGGTATCCACACTGACCCCTGAATGAACATGTAGCTTTCAACAAGGCAGCAAGGGATCACACTCTCCACCCACATTCTTAGTATCTACTGATAACTGACCACAGCCTTCAAGTCCTGTCCGAGGCCCCCTCACGAGCCATCAACGAGATCGGAGCGGAAGAACACCTTCTGCCACTGCAGCCGCGGCCCTGGGGACTCGGCTGGCCTCCACCAGGCTGGCAAATGTTTCTAATGGCGAAAGCCACACTAAGTATGATGTCAGGAAATGGCAAGCCAGCTTACATTGCTCCAATCAAGGTTGTTTTCTGAGTACAGTTATCTGTCTATTCATAATAATGTATACCAAAAATAGAACCAAGAGCAGTCATCATGTCATTTTCTAAATATTGCTTTGCACATGTTCCAGCATCTAGTGATGGCATTAAACTCCTGTGTACATCAAGGAGTGACATACTTACAACTCAAGATACTTCGTAAATAACTGAGCCACAAGACGGATGCTTAAGCCAGCCCACTGAAAACAATGTTCATGGGACTTCTGGCCAACAAGGGAGGTGTAGGTAGACACACTGTGCCTCCTCGCACAACCAAAAGAGGGACAACAAATTTAAAAACAAAAATCCACCAGAACTGACAGAAAATCAAACTGTATGGAAGTCCAACAACCAAGGAGTTAAAGAAGAAACATTCATCCAGACCAGTACGAGGGGCAGAGATGGGCAGCGGCTGGAGGACCGGGGCGGGCCAGGCGGCAGCTGGCGGACCCAGTGAGGCAGTGGCTGATGGAGCGGATGGTCCCACATCCACGTGTGGATAAACCGGGAGGAACTGGGAAGCGAGACAGACCACGCAACCCAGGGCTCCGGTTCAGGGAAATAAAACCTCAAAGTCTCTGACTGAAAACACCTGTGAGGGTTGAGGCGGCAGCTGAAGAAACTCCCAGCCTCACAGGAGAGTTCACTGGAGAGACCCATAGGGTCCTAGAACGTGCACAAGGCCACCCACATGGGAATCAGCACCAGAAGGGCGCAATTTGCTTGTGGGAAGCAGGAGAGGTGCCTGAAAACCAGCAGAGAGCGAGTAAGCAGTTGTTCCCTCTTGGCTTCCATACAGCATCACAACGCAGCGATGTGGGTTGCCCCACCCTGGTGAACACCTAAGGCTCTGCCCCTCACAGCGTAACAGGCACGCCGATACAAAAAAAAAAATGGCCCAAATGAAAGAACATATTAAAGCTCCAGAAAAAATACAACTAAGCGATGAAGAGATAGCCAACATATCAAACGCACAGTTCAAAACACTGGAAATCAGGATGCTCACAGAATTGGTTAAGTATGGTCACAAAATAGAAGAAAAAGTGAAGGCTATAAAAAGTGAAATAAAGAAAAACGTGCAGGGAACCAGCAGTGATGGGAAGGAAACCAGGACTCAAACCAATGGTTTGGAGCAGAAGGAAGAAAGAAACATTCAACCTGAACAGAACTGAAGAAACAAGAATTCAAAAAGAATGAGGAGAGGCTTAGGAACCTCCAGGATACCTTTAAACGTTCCAACATCTGAATCATAGGGGTACCAGAAGAAGAGGAAGGGCAAGAAATCGAAAACTTATTTGAAAAAATAATGAAGAACTTCCCCAATCTGGCAAAGGAAATGGATTACCAGGAAGTCAGAGAAGCTCAGAAAGTCCCAAAAAAGTTGGACCCAAGGAAGCACACACCAAGGCACATCATAATTACATTACCCAAGATTAAAGATAAGGAGAGAATCTTCAAAGCAGCAAAAGAAAAGGAGACAGTCACCTACAAAGGAGTTACCATAAGACTATCAGCTGATTTCTCAAAAGAAACCTTGCAGGCAAGAAGGGGCTGGAAAGAAGTATTCGAAGTCATGAAAGGCAAAGACCTACAACCAAGATTGCTCTATCCCACAATAGAGCAAGGCTATCATTTAGAATGGAAGGGCAGATAAAATGCTTCTCAGGTAAGGTCAAGTTAAAGGAGTTCATTATCACCCAGCTCTTACTATATGAAATGTTAAAGGGACTTATCTAAGAAAAAGAAGATAAAAAACATGACTAGTAAAATGAAAACAAACTCACAGCTATTAACAACCAAACCTAAAAACAAAAACTAAGCAAACAACTACACCAGGAACAGAATCACAGAAATGGAGATCACATGGAGGGTTATCAGTGGAGGAGTGGGAGGGGGAGAGAGGGGGAAAGGTACAGAGAATAAGTAGCATAGATGGTAGGTAGAAAATAGACAAGGGGAGGTTAAGAATAGTATAGGAAATGGCCCTGGCTGGCATAGCTCAGTGGATTGAGCTTGGGATGCGAACCAAAGTGTCCCAGGTTCGATTCCCAGTCAGGGCACACGCCTGGGCTGCAGGCCATGGCCCCCAGCGACCGCACATTAATGTTTCTCTCTCTATTTCCCTCCCTTCCCTCTCTAAAAATGGGTGAATAGAATCTTTAAAAAAAAAAGAATAGTATAGGAAATGTAGAAGCCAAAGAACTTACATGTATGACCCATGGATATGAACTAAAGGGGGGGGGAACGTGGGTGGGAGAGGGTGTGCAGGGCAGAGGGAAAAAAAGGAGGAAAAATGGGACAACTGTAATAGCATAATCAATAAAGTATATTTAAAAAGAAAACAATGTTCATGAAGTGTGTGCACTGGTAGGTAAAAACTTTGTGAGAATCAAATGCAAATTTAGAATATAAACTTGTATTTTAAAACTTTTTTAAATATAAAAACACCCTGTGTATAGGAAAATAAAATAGGAATGAAACATACTAGGGGTAACAGAAGAATTTGGTGGAAGGATTCTAACCTTTTTACATTTACTTTTTGTTTTGCCGAAATGTTCTGTGAATCTTGATTACTTTATGGTGAAATATAGAATACATTCTAATTTTCTAAGTTACTCTCTGAAGAAATATATGAAACCAAAAAGTATGAAAACAGAGACTACTTGAATATCTTAATTTTCTTTTTTTTAAAAGATTTTATTTATTTTTAGACAGAGGGGAAGGGAAGGAGAAAGAGAGGGAGAGAAACATCAATGTGTGGTTGCCTCTCATGTGCCCCCCACTGGGGACCTGGCCCACAACCCAGGCATGTGCCCTGACTGGGAATCGAACCAGCAACCCTTTGGCTCGCAAGCTGTGCTCAATCCACTGAGCCACACCAGCCAGGGTTTAAGTAATTTCCTTACATGTTGCAAACAATAAAGAAGAAACCATGATCAAGCATGTGGACTGAGGCAGCCTCGAAATGAGACAGTGGACTAATACTACGACAGTCTCTGCCGGAACAAGCGAACCGTGAAGGTAGCTCCCACCAGGCCTGCAGCCCAGAACCTGGGGTAGGGTTGGCTGAACTGCCCCACCTGTGTCCACACATGTGGTGAGCCAAGTGCCTTTGCAAATCCCCAGTGTTGACCAAACCCTCCACCAACACAAGGGTTGCTGTTTTGGTGCAGTCAGGTGGGGTATTATTCTGTCTTCCACTGCTGAGAATGAGTAGGAGAGGGACACCAGAAAGGAAAGCCAGAAGAAGTCTCCAAGTCTGACACTGCCGGAAGCACAGGGAAATTGAAATGGTAAATCTGGCTCTTGGTGGAGGCCCTCAACCATTGTAGTTGCCCTTTAGGGGAATGAACCTTGTGTGGAACACTCCTGATCCCCCCCACCCCCTGCCCACTGTTGAAACAAGCAGCTTTGCCTTTGTAACAGATGTTTCAAATACCTGAAGTTTCTGGGACAGATTCTTGCCTCTACATCAAGATAATGTGCATTTGAAGTCTATTTCCAAAATTGAGTCCCGCATAGCAAGAACACCAACCTTTCTTGGTCACCTGCCCCTCCCACCTTTGAAAGAACAGAAGCTTCTTGGAAAATATGCTGTAATAGACAGGCTGGCGTCAAACTTTTTTTTTTAAAGACATTAAGGCTGGGCAATTGAAGGGCCCGTGGGCATGGACAACAATGTGAGGAGTGACCGTGGAAGTGGGCGGGTGGGCTGGGTGGAGGGGGTGGAGGGGGTGAAGGGGAAGAAACATAGGTACATCTGCAATAGCATAAACTACAAAAAAAATACTGGGCAACTAGCTCATACCCGAACCTACTTACATGAAGCTCCTATTACCTGTGGTGATATTTCCCGAGAAAAGAAATTGTAAAGGGCTGGCCGGGACAGATGGGGCTCAGTGGGGTGGGCATCGTCCCGCAAACCAAAGGGTCCCAAGTTCAGTTCCTGGTCAGGGCACATGCCTGGGTTGTGGGCTAGGTCGCAGTTTGGGGGTGTGCGAGAGGCCACTGATGCGAGTTTCTCTCATACATCAATGTTTCTCTCCCTCTTTCCCCCTTCTAAAAATAAATACTAAACAAACTGTTAAAAAGTGGCTATAAAAGGCTGGATAGGCTTAATTTGACCCACCTTGTGTCCAGAAGTGCGACAATAGGGGACACCTTTGCAAATCTCTAATACCACCTCTATTGACCACCTTTCCTGCTTGCTATCCAATTTCCAGACTGTGAACAAGGAATGTAAACAGCGCCACCTCTGGGCAAAGTGTGGTTACTTTATGCTTCCTAGCCCCAAATCAGCAGGAAATATCCTTATTTGGGGACAGTGGATTAATGCAAGACTTGAGCGCCCTCAGAGGAGGAGTGGAACAGTGCACAGGGCCTCCTGGGAGCATATCAGAGCCAAGGGCATTAAACCAGAATGGAAACCATTAAGGAGTGTTTATGTGGTCTCATCTCAAATGGGGAGATTCTGAGATGAGGAAAGCTATCAGTCAAATGCCAGGGGACAAAGCCTCATTCCTTATATTCTGGGATAAGGAATAGCCCTGGGGCTTTTGCTTCTTGATGCCTGCTGGGAAAACACACACACATATGGGGAACTCTCGGCTGATGGACAAGTGACCCGAGGAGCAAGGGAGGTCTGCACCACCCCCTCCTCTGCTCCAGACCAACAAAGCTTGCGCTCTTTGCACCAGAACTTGATCCACTTGTGTAGAAAGAGAATGTGAGGATCAGACAGGTGGGCGATGGGGCCGAGCTCGGCAGATGGAGGGACTCCTAAACACTGTTGAATCAAGGAACAAAGTGGCTGGGAGAAGCCCGGGCCCAGGGGCAGCCGTGCTGTAGTTCGACCACAGCTCCACAGACCAACCCTGGGGCACTGGCTGCCTTTCCCGATGCCCCACATGTCACCTTCTGACTGGGACTGTAAAGTGAAGTAGGGGAGACCTCCTGACACAGGCAGGTGTCCCTGAGCAAGACCAGGAGCCTGACCTCGGGGCTATCATGCTGTGCCCCAGACTGGATCCTGGGATTGAGAGGAAGGGGTCAAGACACTGATGCCAATGACCAGACATTGCTCCTGTCCCTGAAGGGGGTGGGTGATGAAACACAATGTTTCTAGGGACAATGTATGGTGGTGCCTGTTTATTCTCTGTCTGGTCACAGCAAATCTCACACACCTAGATGACAGCCGAGCCGAGAATGCCATGTGGCTACAAGCCGCTGGAGGAAGCAGAAGACCGTCTCTGCTGCACACAGCCACCACTCTGGGCGAATGCACAGACGCCCCACTGGCCTTCTCGGAGGCACCGAGGCCACATTCCCATCTCCAGGTCCCAAGGACACATCTAGAAGACGGTTCCTGTTCGGAACCTCCAACATCCTGGGTGCCTCTAGGAACCAAGCCCTGGTCCCAACAAGTCCTTCTGAGTCCAGGCTCGGCCACGGAGTGGCCCTGGGGGCCCTGGGGCTCAGGGCCGACGGTCCTTTCTGCGGAGCTTGTGTCCCACCTGGGATCCCCGCCGGGCGGCTTTTACTAGGCCTTTGAACTGTCCCTGCAGCTTCACCTTCTTCCTGCAGGGACAAGGAACAGAGGGGTCACATCTCACCGAGAACTGGCAGCCCTCTTTCCCATAATGTCAGAAGGCGGCCCTGCACGACCAGCAGGAACAGGGGAGTGGGAGTGCTGCCCGGCACAGGGCGGTGCTCGATCTGCACAGACGATGCATTACCCTCCATGTTTAAAAGGGCAGTTCCAGTTAACTATACACGTAGGTACCAACTACATGAATGGTCAAGTTAAAAAGTAAAAATAAAAAACTGGAAGAGATGGGAGCAATTGAGTTGAGAGTTTAATGAGAACATAGGCCCCCACCTCCCGCCCCCCACCGTGCACAGCGCTGTACCTGTGGTTGAGCTTGGTTCTGCTGAGGGGAATGTAGGCATAGGGGTCGAGCCCACCTTTCTTCTTCACGTCACCCTTTGCTTTCTGCTCAGAGAAACGGAGTCCACTAGGAGTGTGGGGTTCCCCTTCCACCCTTTTCCTCCCTTGACGGACCCCACATCCTACTTGCCCTTCATTCTCTGCCTTAGGTGGCGCAAAGACTTTCTGTGGCGCTGGAAGGCCAACCAACAGAAGCCTGGACTTTCGACACTCACAAGACCCCAGTGTGCTCCTAGTCTGGCTTCGCAGAGGTGCCTTTCCAGGACACGGATAGGCATGGCTTCCCGCCCTTTCCCAGACACCCTGCCAGGAGACCCCTTGCCCCCACGGACAGCTCTTACCTTGGCCTTGTATTCAGCCCCAGGTGTAGCCTTCTTGCCCACAGGGCGGTGGATGCCAGAGCCTCCAGCTACAGGGAGAACACAGAGGCCAACAGTCAGACAAAGCCAGCGCAGCCTTTTCCTGGGAGAAGGTGACGGGCTCCTTCTCTTCGGAGAGCTGCTGGGTAGAGGGGTCCTGGCCAGGAATCTGCCTCTGTCCTCTAACAACCAAGGACAAAGACCTTTCTCAGAAGGACTGTCCGCTGACTTGAAAGACTGCTGGGTTCCTCAGACTGACTCGAATCCAGAGACCTCCCAGTGACCTCTGGGAGCATGTACTCTCCACTAACAAACTTCCCTCCACTCTTAAATGCTCAATCTGCCCCATTTGTTCTAGGAGAAAGAACACAGGCTTTGAAGTCAGGCAGACCTGGGTTCAACTCCCAGCTCCAATGTCAAGCAAGTGTCTTAACTTTCTGGAGCCTCTTCAGCTCATCTATAGCATGAGGCACCATTCTCACTGTGTGAGATGAGGCTTTCTGTCATTCAGGATTCACACCAACACTGTGAGACAGAACGGCAGCTCTTGTTCCACCGTATAGATGCGAAAACTGCGTCTTAAAGAGATTAAGACACTTCAAAGATCAGTGTCATTCCCAGCCTGCACTTCAACGCAGCTGTGGATGGAGTCCTATAGCACTGCCTCAGGAGGACGTATCAGCCAGTCTTTGCTGATACCAACTGAGTGCAACCAGGCCACATAACCTCGTGGCTCCACTCGCAACAAACCCTGCCTAATACAGGAGACAGAGAATAGAAATTCCAAAACAGAAGAGTGGAAGCCTCACCTTGGTACTGAGGGGGCATCTCCAGCTCCTCATCATCAGCCTCTTTCTGATGCTTGGGCTTCTGGTGCTTTTTCTATAAAGGGGTAAGCAAAGTTCATGAGCAAGGGGATGTGATCATCTTCACCAACAGTAGCAGTACAAGCAGTCACAACCTGCATTAGCAGGAAAGGTCCTCTGCCAAGCGCCTGGTTGCCTCCTTACAGATGAGGACACCCAGGCTCAGAGAGGGCAGGTAACTGTTCAAGACTACACAGCTAGGCAGTGCAGAAGAAAGCTTCCAGCTCAGGTCCCCACTGCTGGGTTTGTCTCACCTGCTCCACTGCTCTGCCTCTCCATGCTGAAGTCTTCCCACAGGGCCACAGTGCCCATCTGGGTACCTCTGCTGACCTCAGCTGAGCCCCAGTCTTCCTAGCAGGGTCAATGAGGTCCTCAGGCTCTTTGGAGAGAAGAGCGTTACCAGTTCCTTGCTATACATGAACTCTACTCTGCCCTCCCCAGGAGTCAAACACTCACTGATCCCCTACTAAGCTCGAGGCCTTGGGATACCTGTGGCACAGGACCAACTTCCTGTGGCCCAGGGGCTCTCAGGAAGGTGGGAGACCCCTGCTCACATCAGTCATAGCAGTCCCTCAACAATGCTGCCATACCAGGAGCTGAGAGCACAGAGCAACAAGTCACCTCGCCTGATTACATCCAACAGGAAGTGACTCAGCACTTAGCACATGCCAGCACTGTGTTAGGGGCTCCACGCGGGAGAGGTGGGTCTGGCAGCAGGCAGCCCAGTCCCCCAGAAGGCCTGGGCCTAGAGACTGACAACCGGGCCAGGTGAAGGAACACTGTGCAGGAGGCCTCAGATCGAAGGGCTGGCTGCCAGGCTGTGGTCTGAGCCACAGTGCTCGGGAAGCCTCTTCAAACTAGAGTCCTGGGGCTCAAGCTGCCCAGGGATCCCCAGGCAGGTGGGCTTCAGACCCCTACTCTGAGGAACATTCACTGGCTTAAAGGCCAGGGAGAGTGGAAGGTGTGCCGGGCAAAGGGAACAGGCTGGAGCACACACAGGGCGTGTCTGGGCGACGGGGGCACCAGCTCCATTGGCTGTGCCCCAGAAGAGTGGACTCCTAGTGGAGACACAGAAACTGGCTGGAAACAGGACTCCAGCTGCACCAGAGGGTGACAGCACAGCTTGTTCCTGGTTCAGCTGGCACCTGGCACAGCTCTGCCCACTGGCAGCTGCAGCTGTCACTTGTACCCTGGCATCTTGATAGTGCCGTAACTGCAGGCAGAGGAGTGGGATTCAGCAACTGCCATGCCTAAGAGCCCCTGGGGATCTCAATGGCAGGTGATAATTTGCCATGAGCCAACCCTGGAGGGTGGCCACCCCAGGTCTTTCTCCAGTGCCTAGAGATAAGGAGCCCCAGTCCTGCTGTGCTGAACCTCGGGGCTGTGCTCGAGGGCTGTGGTCAGTTCCCGCTTGCTGGAAGAGGAGCAGGCTGTGGACGGACTGCAAAGCCACATGTGAGGATGTGCTGAAGCAACCAGGGAGGCTTTGGCCAGAAAAAGAGTTCCAGGAAAAACGCAGTGACAAGAACTTAGTATCACTAAGTGCCACACACCTTACATATAAGCCAGGATTCATTCAGGACTGAAGACACAGACATTTAACAACCCCATGACCTTGGGCAGGAAATGTTATCTTTTTATGGGCCCCTCTGGAAATGGGGATATAAGTCGTTCCCATTTCCTGTAACTCGTGGGGCCCTCGGCACCCATCAATGGTGGGTGCCCCCACCCCATGCGGCAGCTTGCCCCTTGGGGCCTGCAGGCCAGCTGTTGCCCTTGCAGCCGGCACAGCACATGTCCTCATGGAGAGACAGGGGCTTTATCTCCTTCCTCCTTCAGCTGACAGCCCAGCCAACACCGGAGGAAGCCCCAGGTGCTTCTGAGAGAGCCACGCCCCTCCCGCGCCCCACAGAGAGGTTAGCCGTGACATGGCCCCTGCCCCCAGCACAGCACCCACCACCCACGGACAGCCTGCGTGCACGTCCCTGGTGCTCTATGCAGCAGCCAGGGAGCAGTGCAGGTGAGGTAGCGAGAAGCTGTCGGGCCCACAGCTCGGGTCTGAGGGACCCGGCCCTGCATCAGCAGGAGTCACTCACATTCCTGATGCCCAGGTCTTCCACCAGGTCAGCCATCTCTTCATCCTCCCCTGGAGCCAAAAGGAAGAGCAGCCTGTGAGCACTCAGCGAGGCCTCATTTCCCCAAAGCCCCCCAAATTTCATTCTGCCTCCTCCTGGCTCATCAGGCTGAAGGAGCTGTGACACCCCGCCCCGGAAATCCTGTGTCCTTCTGTGGGAGGCAAGACCCCTGAACACTGAGCTTCCTTCTTCCCATGCTCGGTCCCAGGGACAATAGCCCTTTCAGGAAGTGGGGTCCCACTTCTGAGGTAAATACAGCCTTCTCTGCAGCTCTAAGGAAACCACAGGTTTGCAGGGAGCCAGGCACCCCTGCAGCCCCAGACTCCACTGTGCTGAGAGAACCGGTTTACTCTCCCACCTGAGAACGTTTTGTTTGCCCTGCACAAGCTGGGCATTCTATGGGGATATAAGAAAGTATGAACCAACAGATTTGCTCTACATTAAGAAACTGGACTGTATTAAAATTTAAAACCTTCTGTGTGTCAAAGGACACATCAACAGACTAAGAAGCAACTATGAAATGGGAGAAAACATTTGCAAATCATACATCTGATAAAGGGCTAGGAGCTGAATATATAAAGAATCTCTACAACTCAATAACAGAGAACAAACACCTCAGTTAAAAAATGGGCAAAAGGACCTGAGTGGACAATTCTTCAAAAAGATACCCCAGTGTCCAGGAAACATAAAAAAGATACTGACCATCACTAATCATTAAGGAAACGCAAATCAAAACCACCATGAGCTACCACCTCACAACTATTAGCACGGCTACTACCCAAAAACCAGACAAGAAGCGTTGGCAAGGATGCGGGGAAACCGAACCCCGTGTGTCCTGCGGGTGGGAACGGGAAGCGGTGCAGCCGTTGGGGAACACAGTGTGGCAAGTCCTCAAGAACTTCAGCACAGAATTCCGTGCTGTGATGTGACCCGGCAATCTCACTTCTGGGTGCGAGCTTGAACGAAAAGTGGGATCCTGAAGAGATTTTTGTACGCTCACGTTCACGGCAGCATCATTCACAGAGGTCAGAAAGTGGAAGCCACCCAAGAGCCCAACAGACGAGCGGATACCAAAGCGGGGTGCACACGCACAACAGAGTAAAGCCAGCCTCAAACAGGAGAAGATCCTGACACATGCGACCACATGGGGGAACCCTGAGGGCACTGTGCCAAATGAAGCCAGCCAGTCGCAGAAGGACAGATACAGGATGACCCCACTTATGTGCCACACCTAGACTCAATCCACACTCAAATTCACAGACAGTAAGTAGAACGGTGGTTGTCAGGGCTGGGGGGAGAGGACACGGGGAGTTGTTGAATGAGTGCAGAGCTTCAGTTTTGTAGGATGAAAAAGTTCTGGAGATTGGCTGTACATCAATGTGAATATACTGAACACTGCTGAACTGTATACTCAAAAATGGTTCAGATGGTAAATTTTATGTTATGTGTATTTCACCATGAGTTTTAGAAAGCTATCAGTATATTTTTAAAAAAGGATGAAACTGATTAATTCGAGGGAAGACAAACTCAAATAAAGTGAATCAACAATCAAGTGACATCACAAGGGAGCACGTGACCACATGCTGAAGACTGGGCAGTCCCTGGACTTGCCCAGAGTTCTGAGGGAACAAGGCCCGGAGGCTGAAGGGCCGTGGAAAGGCCACAGAGAAGGACTGGAGCTGGACCAGTCCTAAAGAGCAGGGAGGGTTTCGAAGGAAGCAGAGGGGAGGGGCATTTTTAGCACCAGGCTACATGCACAAGAAGAGAGATAGGAATTACCAAGGGTGAGAGGGAGCTGTGATGAGACCACACCAGGAAACGGCTTTGAAGCATTACCCCTGCATGCACTGCTCAGGTTACCCATTTCATCCTCACAGCTCCCCTCTGAGGCAGGTGTTGGTACTGCACCCATTCTGGTCCACAGTCACACAGCTCATGAAGGCAGGGGAAGGGGCAGGGGGAGAGCACTGTTTAGGAGGCTGCAGTGAGCCATGGGTCCAGGGATGATGGCAGCGGGAATGAAAAAAAAAAAAAAAAAAAGGGTGAAGACAGATCTACTGTAGAAGACCCAAGCTTTTATGAACTAATGGATGGTGTGTGCAGAGAGGGAGAGGGAAGAGAAAACAGTACTCAGAGGTCTTTCACCTGAGCGGCTCCTGGACCACAGAGTACAATGGAATCGGAGACTTGGGAGTGTCTGAGTCTGCCTCTTTCTACCTCTCAAGGAGATTCTGGGCCTCAGCCAAGTTCCCGCTTTGGCCAAAAAAAAAAAGAGAAGAAACAGAAGAGAAGACAGTAGAGACCAACAGAGTGTATCACACATGGTAAGGGGAAGTACCGTGTTTTGAAAGTTTTGTTTGAATTATAGAATTGTATAAATGGCAGCATTACAACATAAAAAGATTTCTTAATTAGTCAAAGAAGTCTGAGGAACTCAGCAAGTTTGAGAACGTCGCTTTAGATAAAGCTGTTACCACCTTCGCTCCCACGACACACAGACTGAATGAATGAGTGAGAACACGTGAACGATGGGGGGATGAACGAGTGCCGCTGCATTCCCAGGGCAGGCAGGCGCCCCCACCTTTAGTGCTTTCCTCCTCCTCCATCCTGGCGGTGGCAGCATCCTCTTCCTCCTCCCGGATGATTAGCCGGCCATCGGCACTCACTTTGAAGCCATGGTCCTTCTTCTTGCCCCGCCTGGCCCCGGGCTGTGTGGCTGGCGTGACAGAGCTGGGCAGTGAGGAGGGGGAAGGCCAGCCCTAACCCACTCAGACCTCATCGTAACCGACAAGACCAAGTCTGTGCCCTGGTGCCCACCGGCCTCTGTGGGAGTCACCAGCACCCCCACCCTGAAGCTGGCCCCCAGGTAAGCCTGTTTTCTGAGCTCACGGGCCAGCTACTTCTTGCTTACCTAGGACTCGCTGGGCCACCTTGGGGTCCAGGAAGTTGAGGGGCTCATCCCCGCCACCCTCCTTCAGCCAGGCCCGGCTCCTCTGCCGGGTCAGCCTCCGCTGCTCCTTGCCCCGGCTCCTTTCCTCCTCCTCATTTTCCTCGTCCTCGGAGTCGGCCAAAATCTCCTCGATGCTAAAGAGAGAGAAGCCCCGAGTCAGGGCACTCCCAGGACAGGCGGAGGCAGCTGGACACTGTCTGGGCAGGCTTCGGCTTGACGAGGACCAGATCACCAAGGCCCCATCTGAGGTCTCACCTGTCGCCTTTGCCCTGGGGGGGCTCCTCCTCCTCTTCCTCCTCCTCTTCCTCAGCAGCCTGGCTCAGCGCACGGTGCCTCTTGGCCCGGGCCTCAGCTTTCCGGACATTGGCCAGGACTTTGTGGTACTCCTCAGGCAGCAGCCCCTTCACCAGCTCGAACCTGAGGGGCAGCAAAGGGCAGGTGAGGTGCACTGGTCAGAGCACGCCACCCAGAAGTAGCAGGTGTGTAGCCAGAGCCCTTCCAGCCACAGGGGAGAGACTGGTCCCCCAGCCCAGCCCCTTCTCTGTGGGGTTCCTGGTAGGATGAAAACCCCTCAACTCCTCTGACCACCCTCCCCCCTCCCCCAGTCAGTGCACAGACCCAAACTTGCGGATGAACTTGGTGAACAGGTTCCGAAGCTTCATGCGGAAATGCCGCCGCATGTCGTCTGAGAGCTTCCCGATGGCTTCCATCTGCAGGGCAGGGCACCAGGGTGTCAGGGGGAGGGTGCCCCCCACCCTGCATGCCCCTGCGCTGCTGTACAGAACAGGGACATGTGGGGACCAAGCTGGCTAAGAGGCGAGGGCAAGCGTGACCCTGTTCCTGGCTCAGCCCTTGGGCCACATAGGCTCCCCAGTCCGGGCAGCCCCCACCTTTCCCCTAAGCCCTCTTTTGTGATGATCCCTGACCACAATGCCCAGACCACAGCGTTAGAGTCCTTTGAACCCTCACACCCATTATCTCAGCAAATCCTTAGAACCACCCAGCAAGGCAGATATTATCATCTTCCCCAATTTACGGACAAGAAAACTGGGGGACCAGAGGGTTAAATGGCTGCCAAGTGGCCAGAGAAAGGAGTTAGCCTAGATCTACCTAATTCCATGGCTCACATTCTGCCCCCCTGCCCCCCACCACCAGGTTTCTCTTGGTTTCACATGTCCCTTCTGTGGCCCAGAGTTAATCTCTGACTGGACTGCACTCAAGCCTTCACGTGGCCTGGTTTGGGAAACGCAGGAGTGGCAAATATCATCTACAGTGTCTCTCAACAGGGCCCCATCAATCCTTTGACGGGCTTTTATCAATTCTCGTAACTCCAGAACAGACCCCTGCTCTGGCTGTTCTCCCATCTCTGGTCTCCAGTTAGGCTGTAGGCTTTTGCAGGTTGGGGGCAGGCTACTCTGACTCTCACCTGCCCCTTCTCATCTAAACCCAAGGCCACAAACAAAGATGACAAGCAAGATACCCCCGGAGGTCTGATGCAACTCCACCCAGCAGGCAGAGGGAAACTGAGGCAGAGGACACTGCAGCAAGGGGGACTGAAAGATGCAGCTCACTATATGCCTTAGGCCCAGCAGGAGGGCGCAAGGGGACCTGATACCAGAGGGCTCTGCAGGCCCTCCTGCAGCCCAGGAGGGGTATCCAGAGGAGCCTCCTCAAACCCAGATGGTCAGAATGCAAGAGGCAAAATAGAAAAGAGAGAGAGAGAGAGAGATGAGGGCCCGCTAGGGAAGAGCTCAATCTTACTCCTGAGCTTTGGGTTCTGTTCCCAGGGCTGCTGTCTCCAGTACTGTGACGTGGGGCAATCTCTGGCCTCTGTTTCCTCAGCTACAAAATGAGGGATGGCCCTATTCCCTGGCCTCTACCCTGTAGAGCCCTTGCTTCTGCAGAGGGGCCGAGGTGGGAGAGGACAAGCAACACGAGGTGGCTGGGCACTGTGCCCCTTCCTCCACCAGGCCGGCCCTCCCCTGCTGGTTCCTTCCAGGGCTCCTGCATGACCTTCTGTTACAAAAGACAGTATGTAGCTAAACAAAATGTCTGAAACTTGCTGACCTTGAGGTTCACTGGTTCTGTGATGGCAGCCCAGAGGCCACACTGCCACCCACAGAATGGAAAGGGGCACTTACCACCAGCTGCACGTGCTTGGCCAGGTGGGCCACGTCCATGACAACCACGGCCACCTTGATGAAGCCCAGCGCCGACTTGACCACATCACGGGTGCGGGAGGCCAGCAGCAGGCACACGTTCTCCAGCAGCTGCTCCATCGTGCTGGTCCCCATCAGACCTATGGTGTCCAGAGGGCCACTGTCAGAGAGGCCCAGACCCCAACCAGGACTCTAGACCCTGCAGGGTCACAGGGTGATGGCTAACACTGGGGACTTCCGTGTGCCTGGTCCGGTCCTGGTTACTTTCCATGGAGTGTCTCCTCTGGTCCTTCAGCCACCCCAAGAGGAGGTACTACTTTTCTGCCCCATTTCAGAGGTAAGAGTCAGGTTCCAAGAGGATCATAAACTTGCTGGTAAGAGGGAGAACCAGGACCAACAGTGGGCAGGAGACCCACCTCCTCTGACCCACTGTGAGAACAGGATAGGAGGTGGCTACAGGGAGGGCTACGCTGGGCAGCAGGCAAGGGAGACGGCTGGGCTTAGTTCCAGCTTTTCTTCCACCCACCCTTGACCTTTCCCCTATCTGGAAGCCAGCCTGTCTTGACCTCCTGGGCATTCTCCTGCTCTGAGGGCAGGTTTCCCAGGCCTTCAAGAAATAGCATTTACCTTTAAACTCGAAAAGGAGGTGGGTCAGGGCCAGGATACTGCAGCTGACCATGGTGACGGCGCCCACGAGCCCGGGGTAGATCAGGACAAGGTAGCGCTGCAGGGCCTCTGGGAGGGAGAGGGCAGGGCAAGTTGCACTGGGGCAGAGCCCAGCCTACATACTGCGTCTCGGGCCTACCAGGGAGGGGGTGCCGGCCAGACAGGAGCAGCCTGACCAGGTCCAGAGCCAGTGGTTTTGCAGGGTGCTCCCCAGGCCGGGGAGCAGAACAACCACCCTAGCCCTATGTCACCCAGGCCTCACCTTCCTGGCTCGGGCCAAACCGAAGGAAAGCGTGGCCCATCTCCACCAACAGGGCGAAGGCATTTTTCCGAGCACCCACTGACACCTCCTTGGTACACAGGATCACCTGCCCAGACAATCCCATAAGCTCATCCTCCTGAGCTGGCCACCCTGGGGTTTGTGGCCCGGGGCAGAATGGGCAGGTAAGGGGATCTCCTCTCCCGGGCAGTGAATTGAGTCCACCCCCAACCCCAGTACTGCCCTCCCCTGATTTCAACAGGCCTGTAGAAGCCATGCTCCAAGGAACCCTCAAAACACACCCACACCCCTCTCTTGCACCCCTGACCTCCGGCACAAGGGCAGTGATGAACTCCTCATGCTCAGCGGTGAGCTTCTTCACGATATGTATAAGGCACTTCAAACGGGGCTGCAGGACAGGGCAAGCAATGATCAGGACCCCTTAAGGCCACCCCAGACACTGAGGCCTATGGAGCATCTCCACAGTGGTCCTCTCCTGGTGTCGCCTGTCCTCCCTCAGGCACAGCAGGGCTGCCCCTGGAGCCCTCACCCTCTTGGCAGGAGACGAAGTGGTTCGCAGCGAGTCCAGCAGGGTCTTCTTCAGGTCATCCAGGTGGCTCTGCACGAAGCGGGCCCCGGGGCCCTGGGGGCAGGCACACACCTCCTCCAGCACACGGTAGGCCTTCTTCTGTACCCCATGGGCCTTGCTCTAGGAGGGTACACGGGGGGCAGGGAGGGGTGAAGAGGGGTGGCTAGGGGTCCACCACCCATCCGATGACACTCGCAGAGGAGTCACCATTAACGGAGACCAGCACTGGAGGGGGTTCAAAGAAGCTGGCCTTGACTCTGGAGCTCATGGGGTCTGACAAGAGGGCCAGCAGACTATGGTCGCCGAGAGGCAGGTAAGTCTGGCCCTGGCTGGTGTTGCTCAGTAGGCTGAGCTCCAGCCTATGAACCAAAAGGTGGTTAGTTTGATTCCAGTCAGGGTACATGCCTGGGTTGCAGGCCAGGTCCCCAGTTGGGGGAGTACAAAAGGAAACCAATCAGTGTTTCTCTCCATCTTTCTCCTTCCCTTCCCCTCTCCAAAAAAATTAAATCTTTTTAAAACAATTAAAAAAAAAAAAAAGAGGCTAGTCTGTGCCACATGGAGATGCTGCAGGGAGAGAAGCCAGCCCAACCTTCCAATCACGCCACTGACCCAACTCTAAGAAGCGCTCACGCCAGCAGCACGGACTCGCAGTGCCTGGAACGCACCAGGCCCATTGTACCTGCTCATCTTTCTCCTGTCTCCCCTTTTCTGCCTAGCCCCTTACTGTTCCAAAGGTGCTCTCCGTCACTCCCCCGGGACACCGCTCCTGAGGTTAGGTGGCCCTGCCCTGGACTTCTGGGTCTGCCTGCGAGTTCCACCCCAGAGCACTTCTCACTGTTGAACAACTGCTTATTAAACTGTCGCAGTGGTGACAGCCTTCAGGGGGTCACCGCTGGCCTGAGTTTTGCCTGGTGAATAGCCACAGCGTATCAGCAGAGGACCCAGCATATGCAAAGGCAGAAAAGAGGCCCATTATATCTGGAACTCTTGAAACAGTTTAATGAGGCCAGAGTGGTGGCAGGGGATGAGGGGGACCGGGTGGTGGGCGTAAGGAGATCAGGCTGGGCTGGGACAGCCCAGTGAGCAATCCAGGCAAAGGAGGATGGCCTCGTTTCTACCGGAGATGCCTCGGCAGGTGAGGCCTGAGCACGGCTGAGCATTTTAGTCACTCTGGCATCAATGTGACAGACAGGCTAGATAGAGCACAAAGGGCAGCCACATCACAAGAAAGCAGATGAAGACCTGATCTTGGGCAGCAGCAAGGGATGAAGAAAAGAAGACAGGCCCCACCCTGCCGAGGCACCCACTCCTCCCCCCTAGGTGTGGTTGCATGGGGCTCCCAGCCCCAGGGCTCACCTCTAGGTAGGGCCGGATGGTGGAATACAGCTTACTGATGGCAGCTTCGTCAGCGTGAGGGGCCAAGGCCACGACCAGGTCCAGGACAGACAATCTGCACAAGGCCAGGACACCAAGGAGGAGCTTAGTGAGGGCTGGAGGAGGGTACAGACTAACAGTGTCTTTCTGTCTACTCTGTGAGGGGCCGGTGGGAGAAGTCAGGATGAGGAAGACAAGGAGCCTCCAAGGAGCCTGTGAATGACCACCATAGCCTGCACCTGAGTATCCGTCAGGTACCAGGCACTGCCCCAGGAGCTTTACCAGTGTTAACCCCTTCAGTTCTCACAGCAACCCTGCTGCAGGCACTATGAGCATGTCCATCACATAGACTGAGGACACAAAGGAAAAGAATGGGCAAGTAACTTGTCCAAGGCCACACAGCCCGTGGGATTTGAACCTGGACAGTGAGTCTCCAGGGCCCTCATCCTTCCCTAGAAGGCTGTACTAACGCTTCAGGGAGGAGCTGGTCAGGCCTCGCAGTAGAGCTGGAACAGTCAGTATCTCAAGCCTTTCCAAAATTACTCCAGAGAGAGCCCACAGGCTTCTGCCAGACACACCCTCTAGCTTCCTGGGCTGCCCCAGTGCAAGTGGGGCACTTTACCTGGTGAAGTCGGAGCTGGCAGGGTCAAGCACCTTCTCGCTGGCTTTTTCCAGGAAACCATTCACCAGCTGGCAGCCCCCAGGGAAGAGGAGGGCATTGTTGAAGGGAGAAACAGAGAGCGCAGCAGGTCACAGAGCTGTACCTCCTCCCATTCCTGCTTAGAAGCCTCAAGCCCAAACCTAGCCCAGCCCAGCCGCCACCCATGGCATCTGGTCTCCTGTTCTCCAGATGGCACATGCCCAAGAGAGCCCTGGTGAGTAGGGCCTGGGCCCTTCTGGTACACCCAACCCACCCCTTGCCATCCGAGCGCATTCCTCCCCTGTTCACCAGCTCACCTGAGGCTCGGTAATGGTGAGGTAAGTTTTGATGGTTTCCAGCACAGCCCGGCGAGGGGCTGGGGTGTCCCCGGCTGCCACAGGCTGCCCATACAGGTTGAAGAGAATTGGCAGAAAGTTCTTGGCAAAACGGCTCACTTCGGCACGGTCAGCCTCTGACAGGAGGACCACAGTTTGCATAAGAAGGGCAGGAGGTGACCCCACAGGCTGCAGCCCAGAGGCACCCTTTTGGAGCACCCATGGCAGCACCACTCATGTGGGCTTCTATGGGACTGGAGATGCTGAGGCCAGGGCAGAGAGAACGAGGTGCCACCACGGGCTCTGCTCCCGCCTCGTTCCTGTCCTGGCAGCAGTGAAACCCTTCCATGCTGACTGAGTAACTCCCCAGCTATCAGTGCACTGGCAGTACAGAGAAGAAGAGGCAGTTTTTGGCATCCTTGGGTCCCCAGCAGAAGCCCCAGGTCCTTGCAAAGAATGAACTGTGGCTCAGGCCATGAGCCTCAGCAGGCCTGGAGATGGGGTGAGGGGATTCATGCCGTTGCAGCCATCCTCCCTCCAGCCCCCGGCCCCCGAGCCCACACGCACCTGCCTCACAGCCCTTGGTGATGAGAGTGCGCAGGGCCTGGCACACCGTGACCCTCAGGTCTGGGCGCTCGCTGAGGGCAGTGCCCAGCGTCCGCGCCAGCCCTTTAAAGGAGGCGGCCACATCTGTGGGCCTCGTGCAGAACCCGGGCAGGAGGGTCCAGATCTGCGGACGGAGAGGACGGTAAAGGAGAATGACATTCAGCAACCCAGAGCCTTGCCCTGCCCAACCCACGTCACCACACGTGACCCCTCACCTGCCACTGCAGCGTGTCGTAGATCTTAGACTCCACCATGCTGCCCTCCTGGGCCAAGTCCATTGCTGGAGTGTGACAGAGGACACAGTGTGACCCGGGGCACCCTCCTAGCCACCAGTCCTCATTTTCACCCAAACCAAAAGCCCAGTGATGGGGACAATATCGTTGATTCCCTCCTCCCCACTGAAACTGTTCCTTTTAAAACCCGGAAAAGACCTGCATAAAACAGAAAGCACCCTCTCCCATAACCATACTCCCCAGGGAAAGCCGCCATCTCTTCTGACCTGCAATGCTTAAACAACAAACTCACACTTTAAAAAAGAAAAACAGGGCTGTACTATACATGTATTGTTCTGAAACCTTGGTTTACTTGACAACTCAAATTAAGTTGGTAACATTTACGGAGCAATTTCTATGTACCAGGCTGCACAATAAACCCTTGGGTGATTATTTCATTGAATCCTCATGTAGTAATTATCATTCTCACTTTACAGACAAGAAGCAGACCCAAAGGAACTGAATAAACTTGCCTGAAGTCAACAAACTGGAGTGGCTGAGCTGAGACTGAATCTAGTCTGTTCAACTCCCCGTCTCCCGAATGCGCCCCCGTAAGGCCCCTTTCTCTGTGGCGGCCACACTGTGTTCCCCAGTGGGCTTCCCGTAACGGGCCTCACTGAAACCCACTGACGGAGGTGGGGTCGTGCTAGCATTTTTGCCAGGAACATCTCTGCACACATGTAAATTGCTGTGTGCTTGTGTGATTACTTTCTTAGTGGGAGAGGTGGCCAGTGTCTGCCTGCCACAGGCAGAGGGAGGGACAGCCCCACTGAGGCTCTCAAGCACTGGCTGGCCACCTGTCTGACAGAGGGAGGCTGCCGGATGTCCTAGGACTGGGGCGCTGGACCAGGAGCCTTTCCCGACCCCTTCCAGCCGAGCCCCAGGACTGTGGTGGGCCCATACCTTTGCCCTTCAGGGTGGTAGCCAGGGGCAGGAAGTAGGAGGTGAAGAAACCAAGTCGAGCTTCCCGAACGTGGTCCCGGATCACGGGCAGCAGCCAGCTCCGTGGGAAATCCAGAGTCTCTCTGGGAGGAGGCAGGAAAGGTCCAGTGAGGAGGTGACAGCCTGGAGGGCAGCATTCCCCAACAGTGCGTCCTTCCCCTGCTGAGCTAAGGAGCATGTCAAGCTCTGCTCTGGCCTCTCTTGCTGACCCCCCCATGGCACACAGAGACTTCACCCAAAGAAGTGGATACCCTCCTGGGGGAGAATAAGGCATCTGATCCTTCTGGGGCTTGTACGGAAGCCAACCAGGTTCACACTTACTCAGAGCCATCAATTTCCAGAGGCACAGCCTGTAAAACCACCTCAGGCCCCATGCTGGCCACCGCAGCCCCCACTGCCTTATCCAGAGCTGCCGTGTGGGGGAAATGAGGGGAGAGGCGCAGGTCACACAGGGACTGGAGACACTGGAGCAAAGAGATGAGAGATTATACATCAGGATGTGCTCACAGAGCAAGCACCCAGGCTGAGTCTGAGCCAAAAGCTCTGGATGATGAGGTCGGGAGCATGGGCCCAGGTTAAGCTCTGGGTCAGAGGTCACAAACCAGTAACCAAATGTAGCCCACTGATATGTTTTACCCCTCCCCAATGTCCCAGGATTTAAAAAAAAAACAACTCTGTATTCCTTAGTAACATATAAAAATAAAGAGGCTTTACATACAAATGTAGGTTTCTAGTTTATTGTGAAAAGTGACGGTCTGGCAAAGGCAGACCTGTGTGTGGCCGGTAGCAAAAGGACAGTGTGCACTGAGCAGTGCCTGCCCGTTGACAGAGCCGCACCCTCTGGCTCAGCACAGTCCTCAGGCTCCCTCTCCGAGCTTCACTCCTCATGCACCTCTCCCAGAAAGCCAAGTCTGCCAACCTCACCTACCAGAGCCCAGGCCCGGCCCCCCGAGGGAGCCTGCCATCCCAGGTGAAGGGAGGGGGTGAGTCAGCGAGGAAGGTGCCATGAGGCCCACGGATGAGGCGTCTGGGGCCTGTTCTCAGTCCCACCCTCTCCCTAAGCTGACCCCTGGCCCACAGATAGTTCATTCTGGGTTTCAGTCACCTCCCTGACACCTAAGGCTGATCGAAATATATACTTACTCATTACAGAAAATTTAGAGAATTAAAAATTAGAAGATCCAGGCAGGGGTGACAGAATCATACTGGTTCCCTATTCAAAACCATCAATTCCACTCAACACTAGTGAGCAGATGGGGGGAAGGGGACCCCACCCCTCTTCTTGTTCCTCCCACGATGGCCCAGCCACCTTCCCGGAGACACAGCGCTGGGCACCTGCTGTGGCGGCAGGCAGAGTTGAAGGGCACAGATAACAGACACAGGCCCCTTCCAAGAGCCCACAGTCCCAAAGTCCAAGTGCCACTTCCTGCCCTGGCCCCAGCGGCCCCCAACTCACCTTCTTCATCACAGGATGGGCCTGCCTCCCACACGCCTCGAAGAAGACACACAGAAGCTGTAACACGGAGCTCCAGGCCGCATGGAATTTGTACGTCAGGCCCTCTTCCACTGCCCTGCCAAGGAAGCAGGCTGTCAGAGCCACGGCCACGCTCCAACCCCAACCAGGAAGTCAACGCTGCCACCATGGCAGTCCGACTGCCAGCCCAGGAAAGGCCAAGGGGCAAAGTGGCATTTCTGAAGTTCCCACACTGCTCCCCATACTAAGAGTTTAATTTATGTAACCCCCACACTTAAAGAAAAACATGGGAAGTACGTTATTTGTTCAGTCTTCAAATGGTGAAACTCTGAGAGGATATAACCTACCAGGGTTATCTGCTTTGCCACTGTCCCATGCTCTCTTGGCCTGACCCAATGTGGGAAGGCAGGGTAAGAACAGGTGGTCTAAGCAGAATGGGGAAGCTGCACTAGGGATGGCTGGCCCAGCTGCCAGCCCCGTCAGGCACGTGCACACCCTGGTCCGCTCCATCCCCCAAATTCTAGCCCCCTGGAGGCTTTAAGCAAGAATGGCCAATAGGGGTCAGTGTGGGGAAAGGGACGGGCTAGCCATGGTGCAGCTCTATTCCTGTTTTCCGGAAACTTCATTCCAGATGTGTCCACAGGACATGGGCCCATTTCCTCACGAGGCGTAGTACCGAAAGCACCACACCTTGGAGCTGAGCAGAGGGACCCAGCAGAGATACCAAGGATCCTAGCCCCTTTCTTGGGACCACTCAGTATGCGTGGTATTCCAATGCTCCATACCGCCCACCAGGAGGGTGAGGATGGTCAGTGGCCGTGCTCATGCATGGCTCCTCCCGAGGCTTGGAGAGCACATCAGCACACGATTAACAGTGGGCTTTGTGGCCAGGCTGCCACTTACTAGTTGGGTGACCTCAGCTTGTCTTTGTATAAAATGGGGTCAATTCCTATCTCCTAGAACCAGGACTACTGCTAGTGGTCCTGAGCGCCTCATTATTGAGCGTCTCACTATGTACTGTTCTGAGCACTTTATACATAGTTACCTCATTTAATCCTCACCTGCATTAGTCCTTTTTTAAAAAAAAAAATAAAAGGGTTTTATTCATATATTTTTAGAGAGGGGGAGGGAGGAAGACAGGGAGAGAAACATCAATGTTGCTTCTCACGTGCCCCCTACTGGGGACCTGGCCTGCAGCCCAGGCATGTACCCTGACTGGGAATCGAACCAGTGACCCTTTGGTTCACAGGCCAGGACTCAATCCACTGAGCCACAACAGCCAGGGCTGCATTAGTCCCTTTTAACTGATGATGTCCCTGGGGTATTGAGGCAGAGAAATGTGCTCCAGGTGACTGGCCTGATAGTCCACACTCAGGGGCACCACACTCTGGCACCTGGTGCTCGAATCACAGCAGCTGCTCTGGCACTGTGCGCATGGCCCAGAGGAAGTGACAAGCAGAGACTTCTCATTGTAAGGAATCTTCTACAAGGTACACCTTATGTCTTCTAATCTCAGACGTTATAATTCTTACCTGAACATCTTGGCGACACACTGGGCAGGGCCTGAGGCTGAGGAGGTCACAGAGCCGATGTCAGCCATGTGGGGAGCAACACATTCCTTCAGGATCTCCTGCGAAAAGAGGCCACAGCTGTCTGGACCTAAGGCAGCCACCCAGTACCACTCAGCCCACCTAGGTGCCCGCTTCCTGAAGGTTTTAGGAAGCCCACCCCACCCAAGAACCTCCTCCCAGGACGCAGCTGGAGGCAGCCGGCAGGACCTCTTATGCTCTCTGCTCCTCCCGCTAAAGCTGGGGCTCGGGGCCGGGGACTGCGGTACCTGCAGGCTCTGGGTGGCAGCTGTCACCACCTGAGAGTGGGGAGAGAGGAGGCAGGTCGTTGTGGTTCCAAAAAAGCGAGGGAGGTGGCCCAGGCCCAGGTTCCGCTGCAGCCTGTCAAGACAAAAGACTTCTGTGGGGCCTGCCTGGCCCTGGGCCTGGGGGGCCTAGATGGCCCAGGTCCAGTGACAGTCACTCACTTTGGGGAGCTCTACAGGGCCCTTCTTGTGGACAATTTTTTTAAAAAGTGCTGTCATTCAAGTAATAGCTACAGGTGGTTAAAAAAAAAAAAAAAGAAAAGAGAAAAAACTCAAACAGGTGACCTCCTCAGGTACAAAACTAAAGTCTTCCTTACCACACCTTTCTCCCAACTGACCCTCAGATGCACTTCCCAGAGGAAAATCAAGGTTAAGTTTCTCTAGTGCTCTTCCAATTTTTATACATATAGAGACATACACAACAATAACAACTGCTAACTTTTATGTGACATTTATCACAAACCAAGTACTGATGTAACATGCATTAATTTAAACCTTGCGGAAAAACAAACAAACAAACAAAAAAAAAAACAACCCAAAAACAAACCCCAAACAGAAAACCTGAAACCCTGCAAAAACTGAGATTAAATCTTATTACAATTTCCATTTCATAGATGAGGAAACTGAAGCACAGAGAAGTCAAGTAACTTGCCCAAGGCCACCCAGCTACTGGAGGGAGGGGTCAGGACCCACACTCCAGTAATCTGGCTCTGGAGTGTACAAATAATCACAACACCCACGCTGTTCTGCACCTTGCTTTTTCTCAGTCCACCTTGGAGGTCTTTGCACATCAGCATGCACACACTGACTTCAATTACTTCTAATGGTGGCCTCATATTTCACTGTTTCCATTTAACCAGCCCCCTCCTGGGGCACAGTTAGGTTGTCTCTAGGTTTTTTGCCACTAGCTGTGGTGCTACAACAATATCCTGGGACATCTACCAGACACAAGTTTGGAGTCCTGCTATAGGCTAAATCCTGAGAAATAGAGGAAGAGGCTATTTGGCCATTTTCTGGCACCTCCAGGTGACAGGTGGTTTGGTGCACAAAAGGCATGGGCCTGGCAGACTTCGTCGTACCCCCTAATGACCTCACGACAAGCTGGCTCGCAGTGCTTCAGCTTCCGGTTTATGAAATGGGCTAAGACTGTCCTCATGGGTGGAGGTGGTCATGGTGACATGTGGAAGCACGGAACCCAGCACGGTGCACGGGGGAGAGCAGGCCAACGGGAACCCTTCAGTGGAGGCGAGGACAGACACACCTGGGTGGAGCCTCGGGGGCCTCGGAGGGCCTCCCTCCAAGCAAAATGCAAGCTGCCAATTGACACACCTATTTTCTTCTCAGCCTTAAACGGGAAAAGTGGAATTATCAAGAGGCTACTGTTATTGAATGGCCAAGTTCAACTGTGAGTGTTATCACAGAGACACAAAGCAGAATCTGGGTTCGCAGGACAATTCCAGAGGAGGGGACTAGTAACCCAGGTCCGGAGTGGGGTAGACCTGCAGAGAGTGGATGACATCCTCTGAAAAGGAAACCAACTGCACAGGATGACAGCCAAAGGTGACGAAATTAGGACACTTAGGCCCCACCTGAGGGGGCAGTACTCTCGGCCTGTCCTCAAAGCTCTGGGAGGAAAGGCAACAGCCCCGGCCAACACAGGCTGTGCTGCCCAGCTCCATGCCTCATAAAAACAGGAGGTGGTCTGCAGTACACTCGATGTGGAACTGCTGCCACCCCCAGAAAGCTGAACTCCTCTCCAGCTTCCAGATCTCTTCCTTTCCATGCGCACTGCAGGGCAGGTGGCCTGCCTGGAGGCCCTGGGACGCCCCTCCACCTCACCTTACCTGACCAGGTTGATGTGTGCTTTCTCCATGACCTTGAGCCAGGCCAGCAGGGGCTGTAAGTCATTCTCACTGGGAACGTAGTCGTACAAGGCCTAGAGATGAGACAAAAAAATAAGCAGGTGTCTGAGCACGTGCATTCATCAGCAGCCCAGTGACAATGACCTCTACCATCCTTAAGCACCAGCCGGTCCCAGTGGCAGGCCTGCACAAGCAGGCCCAGAACTCAGAGCCCCCTTGCCTGGCCTTCCCAGCTCCATGAAGCCCCTCTAGTTCTGCTTCTTGAGAAGAAAAGTCTCTAGGAACAGCTGAGTGTAACAGGTCACATGACCCATTGTGAACCCTTGACAAAAGCCACGGAGCCGTTCTCTGGAAAAAGGCCCATGAGCACGTACACACATTTTGCAAACAATTTTGGGGAGTTTCTGCACCTTTCTCCAAGTCCAGTCACAGATCCCTGAGGCTGAGAACCCCTGCTCAAAATACCATGAGAAGACGCTGAAACCCTTTGTTAAGAGTCAGCTCCTCCAGCTCCTGTGGGTGCTGACATGGCTTTGGTGGCCAGTCTCCTGCTGTGGGGCGGCCTGGCCCAGCCCATTCAACCTCACTCCGCAGACAAGCAGCAGGACCACCCCACCTCCCCCGACCAGAGCACTGCCCCTCCACCCGCCAGGCCTCACCGTGATGATCTGGGCATTGAGCTCTGCAGGCAGGGTACCAGGGCCAGGCTTGGCATGGAAGAGGCTGTGAAAGGCCTGCATGGCACAGGCTGTCACCAGCTGGAAAGGACACACAGGTTTAGTGGGCAACCCGCAAAGCCCCGGACTCCTCAACCGCCCACTCCCACCAGTGGGCTGCGGGGAAGACCCAGGCCCCTGAAACTCATGCATGCTCCCCACACCTAGACGCTGAGAGCACTGTCACTTTCAGAAATCTTGGCAGCCAGTAAAAATTTAAATGATTTAAACAGAGACAATCAAGAAACGCGAGCAAAATGTTTTTAACCTCAAGGGCTAAAAAATAGTAGAAGAGTGGCTGTATATGGCTTGCATGCTATATTTCCAGTTGTACTTCATGTTTTTACGCATGGTAGTTTATGCAAGGAGAAATGTATAAAAGGACACATGGTGAGTTGGTGCACTGCTTATCTTAGGAAGTGAGACTTGGAGAGAAATAAAAGACCTGTATTTTCTATCGTACATATTTCTGAATGGCTCTTTTCTTTCAAACAAGGATCACGCAATTTTTATAGTAAATACTTTAAAGCGTGGATGAGTAGACACTACAAACTTGGGGTGGTTAACACACAATGCAACATATGTATGATGTATTACAGAACTGCACACCTGAAACCTACATAATTTTATTAACCAATGTCGTCCTGACTTCAATAACAAAAGATGGAAAAAAAACACTATGAGGGAATACACAACAAGTAACAGAATTGAGCAAGGGTGCAAAAATGTAGGAGATCACTTTTTACTTTTATGTATCTTTAAGGTCACCACACAGACATCAGTAAGTCAGGAAAAAAGAGAAATTAACTGTGCCTGTGGTACAGCCAAGCCCGAGGCAGGGACAGGACCGATGCTTCACCAGCCACACCTCGGTGCCACCCTCCCTCTGCCCTGTCCTCTGAGGGGGCAGCTCCCAGCTGGACCAGCCCCTGCAGGACGGCCCAGCCTGGCTGACGCCAGGGATAGATGGCGTCCTTGGCTATAGCTAAGAGCAGGGTCAGGGCAGGGAGACCTACTTTGGCCTAACCAGGGAGTTCGCCAAAGCCAGCACCATGGGCCTGGGGTCTGTAGCTATACCCTCACCACCCTCTGGGTGCCCCCACCCGCTGGCTCTAGAGCCTGAGCTCACCACATGGCTCAAGGTCATGACCCTGAGGAGAGTCTCACTGCAGCTCTTCACCAGGCCCTCCGGGAAGCAGGGCAGCAGGTCCTTCAGCAGGGTCAGCATGTGCAGTGTGGTGGTGGCCTCCTTGGAGCCTGGCAGACAAAGGGGAGCTGAGACTCCAGCCCGCACTCTGCGGCGGGCCCTGTCTTCCCCCGCCAGCCCCCTGCCCTCAGCCTGGCTCCCACCTCCAGACTTCTCAATCTCCTGGATGCAGAACTTGGCCGTGGAAATGGCAGCAGGGTGATGGGCAGGAGCCTTCTCACCAAACATGAATTCGCTGCCCTTGATGACTGAGCACACTCCATGCTGGGCAGCCTTCCGGATCTGAGGGGCAAAAAAAGGGGGTCAGGGCCGGGTCAGCATTCAACCAACAGCTTGGATGGTCGGCACAATGCCCCACTAACAAGCGGTGACCATACACCTCCCGTATGTTTGATGCTATGCATTAGGCTTCAAGCATACATGCCTGAGCTACACATGCATACAGAGTGTATATGAGCGAGACAAACCCAGGCTCCAACTCCTGTCGTCCTCCTAACTCATCCAATAGTCCTAAGCAAGCCAGACGGCTTCATCTCTGAGCTTCCGTGTCCTCGCCTTTACAGCAGGCATCCGTTCACTCATTCACTCAGCAGCAGCACCAAGTGCCCACCTAGCCAGCCCTGTGGCAGTGAACAGGGCACACAACTCATGCTCTACAAACAAATGTCCACCAAGAGGTAGAAGTATTTTTTACACAATAAAATGAGGCTATTTTTTTATACGATAGTTAGTGAAGTGTCCCTCCGGTAAAGTGACATTTCAGCAGAGACCTGAAGAAAGTGAGGGGAAGACCACGTGGACACCCAGGGAAAGAGGCATGAGCCACCTGGGTGACAATGCTCGACACAGAAAGCGACCACTGTGACTGTTGGTACTCCTACCCTCTCCCTTGCCCTGACTTTCAGGAGGAAGCTATGGCCAACCACTACTTGCTGAGCACGTGCCACGAGCAGTTCCTGAGCCAGCCTGTGAGGAGCCCTTGAGTATCCCTGCACCCTCACAGCCAGGTGGGTATTATCATCCCTCTTTCACGGCTGGGAAACTGAGGCTCAAAGAGTAAGTAACTTGCTCAAGGTCAGAGAACAAGCTGTGAGTCCATTATCCAACTCAAGCCTGTGTGACTCCAAAACCCACTCCGGCCTCCCACAACCCTCCTGCCACTGTAACTAACATGTCACTACCCAGTCAGGCAGCAGAGACTCAGAGGGCCTGACAGAGAATGACTCTCCTGTAGGAGGAGCTGCCCTCGCCTTCTGGAGCCAAGCAGACGGGGCCTCAGAGGGAAGAAACAGAACCTTGGGGCAAGAGCCCAGGACTCCAGGCCAGCTGCCCATCCTACTCAGACCAGCCAGGCCAGCTGCGCCTGCCTCCTGGAGTGGCAGGTCCATTCCCATATTCTGGTGACCCGGCAGCCTCACCTTGGGCTTGGCGTGCACGGTGAAGCTCAGTAGCCCGTGGTACACCTGCAGGGTCACGGGGTAGCCCCAGGCCTCCAGGTCCTGCTTCCGCAGAAGGGTGGCCAGGCACGAGAGAACCTTGAAGAGGAGAGTCAGAGTGTCTCAGTTCCACCCTCTTCAGCTACGTGGGGAAAAAGCCCAGCTTCTCACTGACTCCAGAAAATCCCAAAGGAGTCCATCTGAGAAGCCCAGGCCAGCAGAGGAGAAACTGAGAACCAACTACTAACCCATCGGAGGGCAGAGGTAGAGCCACTGCTGGCCTGGGCTGACAGGATGTCCATGAAGGCTTTGGAGGTATCTGAGAACTTCTTAATGAGCACAGGGTTGGGCACGCTGCGGGGAGAGAACAGAGAAAGCCAGAACTCCAGAGGGGCCACCGAGAGCAGACGGGGCAGCCCTGGCCCTGGTCTGAAGGAGGAAGCTGGACAGAGGGAGGCAGTGCTGGCCTGTCAAGTCAGCAAGTTAGTAACAGTCAGGACAAGAACTCACCCTTCCGGACACCCAGTACGTGAGTGCCCTGTGGCGCCTGAGCTCCCTGCCTCCCTCGCCTTCTCCACTACCCAACTCTGTACTGTCCACAAGATGGGCCCTTATAAACTCAGGCCAATCCTCTCCCCGCCTTCCCCCTGCAGGTCCCCAGACATCCTGGTGCCAACATTCCACCCCATCCCTCCCGCCCCACGGACTGCACCAGGGCTGCCCCCTCCCCAGGCACCAGCATTCACACTGTCTACAACCTCCCAAGTCACCCGCCTCCTGTTGCAGAATGCCACCCACTACTCCACTATCTTTTTGTTCTTCTAACAATTCCTGATGCTGCTCCTCCCGCCCACACTCCCCTCTCCTCTACACAAAGAGCCTTGGGGTTCAGACAGAGTCCGGGACTCACCGTTTCAGGACAAGGTTCAGCAGGTAAGCCACAGCGGCCAGAGACTCCGGGGACTCCACTGCCTCCATTGTCGTCATCTGAGGGCCAAATCACAGGGTGTGAACAGGAAATGTGCCATGCTGAACAAACTGGGTGCTGGGGGACACCACGTGCCCCACAGAATGATTATGACCAAGAAGGTGTCAAAGGTTCAAACCCCAGCATCACCACCATTTGTCTTTGGGCCAGTAACTTAACCTTTCTGCGATTCAGTTTCCTCCTTTGTAAAATAGGGATAATAGTACTACATGTAAGTTATTGTGAGAATTAATTGAATTAATATATATGAAACAGTTAGAATGTTGTCTGGCACATGATAAAAACCCTGTATTGCCATGTAATAAAAATAATTTAGTTCATTATTCTAGAGCAGAGACTGGAAAGCTCTTTCTGTAAAGGGCTGGATAATATTTTAGACTTTGCAGGTTATCGATGGTCTCTGTTGCATATTCTTCTTTGCATGTTTTAACAATCCTTTCAAAATATAAAAACCACTTCAAGCTCACAGTCTGTGAGCTTAAAGGCCAAGGGTGAGACTATGCCTTTGGGCAGCAGTTTGCTAACCTCATTCTAGAACAGTGGTTCTCAAACTTTTACACCCGTAATAATTATTAAGGATTCCCCAAAGATGTTTTGTTTATGTAGGTTATGCCTATTGATATTTACTATAATAAAATTAAAACAAAATTTTAAAACACAAGAATACACAAGCATAATTCCATTAGCTCTCAAAATAATGTCATCAGACATCACATAACTCTGGAAAACCCCATGGTACACTCATGAGAGAGCGTGAAAGAGATAAATGATGTTCTAGTATTAGTTTGGACATGATTTTGACCTGGCCAACTCCCCAGAAGGGTCTGGGGGACCCCAGACCACACTTTGATCTATGAAGCCTTAGTCATCTTCATAGATCAAGGAGATTAAATCCAGAGTAGTGGATTTTTGTTTTACAAGAATAATGCAGCAAATACCACCTCTCTTAGCAAGCCACTGGGGAAGGACCGAAGTACTTCCATGTGCTCCGGGCAGTCATTCACTCCCCACATGCTAGGGTGACCTGTCTTCTCCCTACCGCCGGCATAACCTGCTGCTCTGAACACCCACCCCCTCCGAGTCACACCCACTCACCAGTGCTGCAAAGTACTCAGTCTCCGTCTCCTTCCCTCCCTGGGAGCGAATCACCTCTGTGACAGCAGCCAGAACAGCACAGATCTGCGCATGAAGGAGAAGGCACCTCTGACAAATATTTTAGATCTAACCCCACCAAGATCAGCTTTTTTTCTTTGCTCCTTCACAAATTAATCTTCTGAAAGCCCAAAGATTGACAAGATGAGCAGCATTCAGAGCCAGGGGTACAGACCACCAGGTCAAGGGCATGAGAAGCTCAGAACATGTTTGCTGAAATTCCATCCCTAGGATGCAGGTATAGAAACACCTGCACAAATGTGTAAGCATTTATGTACAAGTGTGTTCACCATAGCAACAAATTGGAACAACCAAGCAGCTACCAACAGGGCTTTAATGTTATACTATTATTATTTAATAAATAAGGATAGACTCAAATACTATGTAACTATTGAAAACAATTAGGAACAACTATGTGTAGTAACAGAAATACTGTTCAATGGGGGGGAAGTTGCAGAACACTGTGTATAAAATATAATCATGCTTCAGTAAACTTAAACAAAATGTAGATAAAAATACAAAAAAACCTAGAACAGTACCGCTGACAAGAGGTTATTGTGCATCTGAACTGTGGCTAGTGTGACTGAGGAACTGAATTTTTAATTTTAAAATTGTAATCAATTAAATGTAACAACAAATACCTGATCCAGTTACTGCAAAACCCAGATTTAGAACAACTTGGGTATATGAATCTACTTTTGCAACTGTTTTATGAATCTAAATACAAATCAAGTATTTTTAATAAAACATAGCATCGAAATGGAGATGTTAAGGGTAACATACACACTAGATTTTGAATAGTATGATAAAAAATAATGTAACCATCTTATTGTTTATATTGATTATATATTGAAATGATATTTTGGATATATTGGATAAAGTAAAATATATTATTAAGACTAGACAGGTGAAGAGAAAAATGTTTGGAAAATATTTCTATTGTGAAGGACCTGACACTTGAACAGGGGAGATGCTGTTAGAAAAAGCAGAAAGTGGAACCTGCCCTAAGAGAAGTAATAAGTAGGGGTCACAAAGGGCAGGAGAGGTGACCCATCATCCAGAAATACCAGCTGCTGTCACCAGACAGCAAGTAAATAAAAAGTAGGAGCCCGTCCCCTCTTCACTATCCCATGCCCTCCTGACCCTCCCTGATACCTCCTTGTGGGCAGCCGAGTTGGACTCCCAGAAGCGCTGCACTTTGCTGAAGGTGACATTAGTGCAGTCCGAGAGGCCACTTAGGAAGGTGGCGGAGGACTTCTCCGTGAGAGCCGGCGCCTCCTCTTCTTCCATGGCCGCCTCCCGGGCTTCACTCTTGCCCAGGCGAAGGGACCCCGACTGCAGCTCATTATGCAACTTCAACGCATCAACTGTCAGGTCGCTCTTTCCTGCAAACCGGAGGCACAAGGAAAGACCCTCACTTCTACCCCTTTGGCCAAGAGACAAAGAACCACCTCTCGAAAACAAAGCACTGGAGTCCAGGCCCCCAACCCAAGAGGCTGTTCTGAACGCGGTTTTCCTCATCAGGCCACTGTACATCTGGAACTTAGAAAACCCTCCAAGTAAAAGTTTCTGCTTCCCTGTCCTGATGGAAGAAACGCCGGTGGGAATCGTCGGGGGACTGCCCTCAGGGGGCATGGAAAATAAATGAAAGCAAAAGCGCTTCAAAAAGAGCCGACAGGTTAAGTACAGCCAAGAATCCCAAATCTGATACTCAGACAAGTCATTTCCCTACTGTGGACTCAGTATCCACAGACTGCCGCATCTGTTAAATGGGGCGGGTGGAGCTGTACGGTAGGCACCAGATCCGACAACAGTCTAAGAGATGAAAGATCCAATGCCTGGGTCAGAGAGGCCCAGAACCATCCAGACCCAGGCCTGCCCAGAACCCAGGCGCCGGCCGTGCCCAGTTTGCGACCCTCCTACCTGAGGGCCGGCTGAAGAAGCGGCTGCGGGCAGCCTGGCGGTGGCGGCAGATGGCGGGGTTGCTGTCGCTGCTATGGCCTTTCTTCCAGCGTTTCAACTTGGCGGAGACACCGGAGGGCAATTTCCCGGAGCGACCCATGCCGACTAAGCTTGAAGGACGGACTGCCAGAGACGCAAAAACACGCGCAGAACCCACGTGGGTTCGTGGGCCGCTTCACTTCCTTTTCCTCTGAGGCCACTTCCGGATTTGCGTCCGTTACCATGGCAAATCAGTCAACATCCGGTTTTAGGTTCCCTCCCGGCTCAAGACTCCTGAGGGGCTTGTGGAGATCAGCTGCTCTGTAGGGCGACGTGTTCCTAGGGAGACCCTCGGCTCTTACTCGACGGCTGAACCGGAGTGTTGACATAGAAGTCCCCCCAACAAAAAAACACGGAGAAGTTCCCCACAAACCTGGCTTGGGGGATGGGAAAGCTTACCGTGCCTGCGCCAGGAGCAGAAATCCCCTCCAGAGGCAGGAGCCTCCGCCACACGTAGGAGGTTCAGGGTGAGTTTTTAAACTCAGCTCGGGCAGCCATTCACTCTCTCGGTCATGGGGGTTGAAAGAATGCAATTTGGATTAAGAGGTTAAGAACACTGGGGCATGGAAGATGGTGATGCTGGGAATTGCAGAACATGCCTAGCCAAGCACGGATTACTGGGAGAAGCGGGGACTGCTGAACTGAGACGGAGGGAATATTAAGCCGCGCGGGCTTCTAGGTTTTTGTTCCTTTGTTTTTTTCCTGAAAGACGCTACCTCCTAACTGTCATATTCTGAAACCGGCCGGATTTAGCAAAAGGGAGGCAAGGAGTGTGCGTGCGTTCGTGAGTGTTTTAAAGAGAGTAGGACTTAATGGCAGAATTCTGACATTATTCTAAACTTGTATAACTTTTAAATAAATTCTTTTCCTTTTCACTAAACTCTGGCATTGGGAGTCACGCTTCTTGGCAGTGGGCAATCGGCCCCCACATCTGTTTCAGAACTGCATAGGCCGAGATTCTGCAACAGGGCCACGGTTCTTGGCCACAAGAGGGAGCAGTATAAAACTGGAATTCCTTTATAGGTTAAAAAACAAACCTACATTTATATTATTTTTAGAAAATCTAACTTCAAAACTTAAGCATAAAAATAAATTTATCTGAAAGGTCAAAACCTGGCCGAACCTGGAAGAGCAAAAATTAGTTTGGCTTGAAAAGAGGAAAACACACCGAGTGATGCTCTAAACCTGCTTAGCTATTTTCATTTATTACTGGCGATACCTAACTGCTAAACTGTCCTTGCCTGGTGAACTGCACTAAATCCACTCTTGTTAATCTCCCAGTTCCACTTCACAACCAGCAGCCAATCCACAGCTCATTCCCAGTCCCCTGCAACCCTCTCCTAAATCCTGTAGCCAGAACCCAAACCTTACAAAAGAGAATCTCCTCCCATGCTTCAAATCAATAAATCTGATTTTTTCAGACCAAGGCTTGATCCTGGTGGGTTTTGACTGGTTAGGCTTTAACATTCATTTTACAATTTTTTTTCCTTAGCTCCCATTAATTAGACACTTTGAAAGTCAGTCTTCAAAATTAGTGATTTTTAACTGGTGTGCCACAAGAGGAAAAGTGCAAGAATTTTTAAAACATGTAATACCCCCCTGACTATTTAGTTAGGGGCACTGGCCTCTTTCCCCTTAGATTGTCAAATTGAAAAATGGCAACAGCCAACACAACAATAACCATTGGTGTGAATGAATCAAAGCTATAGTATAGTTACTTATTTTGTCAGACAGGCAAAAATATATATTTTTTGGTGTGCTGCATAATTTTAGTAATTACTTTATGTGTGCCAAGAGATGAAAAATGTTGAAAATCACTGTTCTAAATGAACTGGAAGTCAACCAAGTTTTTGCATCTGGCTTCTTGCACTTGATACAATGTGAAATTTCCCCCTTGCTGTCATCTAAATGTGTCCTCCCCAAAATTTGTATGTTGAAATCCTAATTCCCAAAAATAATAGTATTAGGCGGTGGGGTCTTTGGGAGGTTCTTAGGTTGTTAGAGTGGACCTCTCATGAATGGAATTAGTGCCTACAAAAGAGAGTTCACCCGTGGCTGGTGTGGCTTGGTGGATTGAGCACCTGCCTACGAACCAAAAGGTCAGTGGTTCGATTCCCTGTTAGGGCACATGCCTGGGTTGTGGGCTGGGTCCCCAGTTGGGGGGCAAGGGAGAGGCAATCAATTGATGTTTCACACATTGATGTTTCTCTCTCTCTCTCTCTCTCTCTCTCTCTAACCCTAACCCTAACCCTAACCCTAACTCTCTCTCTCTCTCTCCCTCTCTCCCTCCTTCCCTCCCTCCCTTCCCTCTCTCTAAAAGCAAATAAGTAAAATTTTTTTTCAAAAGTATTATGGAAATAAATAAATAAATAAATAAATGAGGCAGAGTCCAGAGAGATTCCTAACGCCTTCCACTGCGCAAAGACACAGTGAAAAGGCACCGGCTATGAACTAGGAAAAAAGCCCTTACCCAGCCACGCTGATACCCCGATCTCAGACTTCTAGCCACTAAAAACTGTAAGAAATAAATTTCTGTTGTTTATAAGCTACAAAAATGTCAATACTAAAGCTGCCCTACTTCAGGTACATCCTGGGAAGGCAAGGTTCTTTGGAAAAGACAATGATGCTGGGAAAACAGAAGGCAGCAGGAGGAGAGGAAGACCAAATATGAGATGGATTGCCTCCATAAAAAGCCATAAGCACAAGTCTACAGAAGCTGAGCAGGGCTGTTGAGGACAGAACGTGGTGGACATCACTCGATCACAGAGTCACTAGGGGTCGGAGTCAGAGCCAAATCAACAGCACGTAACACATTCATAGCTGCCCAGCCTGTGGTGTTTTGTTATAGCAGCTTGAACAGAATAAAATACCCTGCAACAAAGTTTCTCACAACCAGTTACAGCTGACTCTGGGGAACTCTGAAGAACATACACTCCTAGCATCCTCCCCACAATGTAAACTCCACAATGACAGGGGTTTTGTCTGTCATTTTCATTCTTAGCACCTGGAAAAGTGCCTAGCGCATAGTAGGCACTCAAGTTACTGTTGAAAGAGTGAATGAATGAAGGAATGAACGAGTATATGTGTGTTGTGGAGACAAAGGGGACTAAAACAAGGGCACAAGTTATAAAAATTAAAGAATAAATGTAAATACCAATCATTGTAATTAGTCTTTATTTAGCCAGACAGACATAGTGTTTCACTTCACAGTTTGAAACTGAAAGCTCAAAACATACATTTCTGAGGGAGTTAAGAGGTACCAAAAATGAGTTTTCGTCCAAGAATCAAGGATCTGGGAATGGAGAGTAAAGGGAAGAATGGAGTGAAGTTCACAAAACTGCAATATTGGACTTCACCTAAGTAGAATCAGTGGTACTGGAAGCAGATCCCTGAGGGGTCATCTAGATCACGGACCACATGCTGGTCAGTATTTTCATGGTTCTGCAGTAAAATAAATCCAATCTAAAGATGCTGGTGTTCAAGTGCTCGTTCTTCCACCAAGCAATAGTGAAAATAAGTGGCAGGGTTTTATCAGACACTATTATTTGTCACAATAAAGAGTTGGCAACCTTTTGTCAGTCATCTCCTTTTTAAAACAAGTTTACTAATATAGGAAGCCTCAGAATGTTTGTAAACCAAATATTTATTTGAATATCTGAACCAACTGTTCATTCTGCTGAGTCCTGAAAAGGTGAAGTGGTTTTCACAAGTTCCCACAGCGTGGTGGTTTATCCCGTGAGATGCAGAAAGTGCTAACTGTAAAGGACAAGAAGGGTACGCTGGAGCACATTGAATGTGAGAGGTCCTGCCCATGGGGAGACACCACAAAGAACATTTAAAAAGGAGCCAAAGGGTAGGAGAAGATATTTGTAGTACATATTACTAACGAAGTACATCAGCACATATTTTAAAACTCCTACAAATCAGTAAGAACAAGGCAGACAATCCCATAAAAAGAATGGGCAGGAGACATGAATAGGCGCTTCCCTAAAGTGGACATCCATAAGGCCAATAAACATGAAAAGATGCTCAATCTCATTAACCAACAGGGAAATGCAAATTAAAACCACAATGAAATACCACTACACACCCGCTAGAACAGCTAAAATGGCTAAAATTGAAAAGACCAGCAATGTTTCCCTGGCAGGCAGCTCAGATGATTAGGGCAATATGCTAAGGTGGCAGGTGTGATCCCCGGTCAGGCCACATAGAAGACTCAATCAATGAATACATAAGTAAGTGGAACAACAAGTCAATGTTTCTCTAACTCTCTCTCATCCTCTCAAATCAATTAAAAAAAAAAAGACTAGCAATGCCAGGGGTTGGTGACCGTGTGGAGCAGCGGGCCGTATGCACTACTGGTAGGAGTACAAACTGATACAACCACTTTGAAAAACTGAGTGGCAGTATCTACTGAAACTGAAAACACTAATTATACTCCATAATCCAGCAATTCACTCCTGGGCGTATACTCAACAGAGATGTATACTTACGTGCATGAAAGACATACATGGTGATCTTTCTAATAGCCAAATACTAGAAACGACCCAGATATCCATCAACAGTAGAACAGATAAATAGGTTGTGGCATGCGGGTAAAATGGAATATTAGAGTATTCAGCTGTATGCAGCTACGAGAGTGAGCAAACGACTGCCAATGCCACGGCAGGTGCAATCGAAGTTGAACGACTCCAAACACAGAAAAGTGCACACTGCGTGATTCTGCTTAGATGAAGTTCAAAACCAGGCATAACTAATCTACAGTATTAGAAGTCAGGCTAGCAGTCACCATGTGGTAATATTCTAATTTTTTATTTATCAGAAGGGAGTTTACAGGGATGTATTCACTGTGTGATAATTCACTGAGCCCTGCACTCATAATTTGTGCACTTCTTGGCTTACTAAAAATAAGTGGTCCTCACACAGAGCAGAGGGAGCATCAAAATGGCGAGAAAGTGTCACTGTAGAGAAAGCCAGGCACTGACACAGAACCCTGCACCCTGGCCACTGGAGTCAACGCCTCCACTTTGTGGTGGGGCCCTGCTCCTGCGACACAGGCTGAGACCTGGGCAGTAAGGCAGAAAAAGGGAACTGGTGGCCTGTGGAGGAAGAGGAAGCCCAGTTTGGAAACTGTTGCAAGCAAGCTGGTATTCATGACCAGAGGTCTAGATATGAGGATAGTTACTCAAAGTATTGAGTTCAAATTTGTACTTTACCACAGGACACTGAGCAAGGGTTTAACTTCTCCAAGTCTCCATTACATATTCTCAACAGTGTTGATAATAACACTCACCCCACTGGGCTACTCAAGATTCAATATGAAAGTGTGTGTGTCAAAATATGCACAACTCCAAAAATGTTAGCGGTACCTTGAGAAGGGTGCAGTAGTACATCTTTGCCACCAGAGGGAACTCTACAGCCAAGGCTAAAACCCTACAAAGAAGCAGCAAAAGCAGGTAGGCGGGCTGGGATTTTGCAAATCACATGGGGAGATAAAGAGGCTCATTATCTCAGTAGCCTTCCCATCCTTTTTCTAGGCAGTAGACACCTGCTGGCCTCCAAATGAGTCTGCATTACAACTGGATAGAGCCCTTGGATGAACCACCAGTCTGGAATGGGCAGTGCAGAGCCACTGGTCATCTGCTGGCCCTCCATCCTGAGATAACAGCTCAGAGCTTCCTCCAGGAGGCATGTGGTAAGGGAACAAGAGGCGTCCACAAGGCCTCAGCACAGACTCTTCCAAATCTGCACCACAGCGTTCACCTTGGTGAAGGACCAACCTCCCCAACCCTGAATGCCAGCAACATCTTCCACCTGGAAGCATTAGCTATCTCCATGATTAGCCACTCTGTGTAGCTGGTGAAGACCACTCACATCTGTAGGATGGGTGCTGTGGTTATACCCTCTGGGTTGGAATCCAAGGACTACGACTTGCTGAGTGACCTGCAGCAAGTCACCTTCCTCTCTGAGCCTCAGTTTTCCTCATCTGTAAAATGGAGATCAGAAGCCTATCCATAGGGTTTATGTGAGCTAAATAAGGTAACATACATTAAGTGCTTAGCACACTGCCTGGTCCATAGCCAGCAGGCAATAGATGTAAGCTAATTATTACCTTCCAAAAAACTCTTCCTGAGATCCAAAATATCTTCTCACCTATTATTTAAGTGAAGAGGACAGAGCGAATGTCCTCATTTCACAGATGGGGAAACAGGGGGTTCAGTGACATCCCCAAGGTCACACAGTTGGTTGATGGGCAGAAGCCAGGAGATCCAACTCTTAGCCCAGGAGCCTCCTCTGTAGGTCTGCTCTTTAAACCACCTGTGGGGCTCATCTGGAGGGAACAGAGGTGCTGCACCCAAAGCACTGAGCCTGGGGGGAGCAGGAAGGCCACTTTTATGTGAGTGGGGTTGTAATCTGTTACGACACTGGGCAGGAGGAAGGGGAAATTGGGGCTTAACCTATTTGCCCAAACAAAGAGGAAGTGGATGGTCTGGGTGCCCAAGCTCTGAGGGAGGGAAAAGGCCTTTATCACCCTGGGCAGCCCATCCTGACCATGGCGGTGGAGTTGCAGCTGCTCCAGAGGGTTTCCCCGAGTTCTAGAGCTGCATTAAAGCCCAATCTTTGGGCTTTGGCAGCCTGCCTTTGGGGCCACATCCTAGGTGTGATTGGGGGCAGGGGGTTGAACTTTCTGAGCCACTGTTTCCTCTTCTAAAAGTGGGGCTGCTGTTCCAAGGCTAAAATGAAGTAATGCATGCAGAATGCTTAGCACCATGCACAGAGTATCGCTGCTGCAGAAGACCGAGCGTCCCTCAGCTTCGGAGCATCAACATTCCATTTGACCGAAGAAGAGTTTTTAGCAAAAGAGATGGCTTTCTAGAGTGAATCTGAGGAAACAAGCACATGGCCTGATGTGCTGAAGGGGAAGAGTGTTTCCTTCCCACTGCGAAGAGGACTGAAATCTGGGAATGGCGGATGAGCTCCTGTTCAAAGGCTGAGACCGTCCCCAAGGTGGAGTCTGCCCTTTTTACCACCTGGCCGTGGGTATCCATAACTGGCAGAGTGTGTCTGGGTGAAGAGAAACAGTATGACCACTCCTCTAACCGGGCATCCTGAGGCCTGGAAATTCCTCCTTACTCCAAAATTAAACCTTTCTTCACTTGCCACTTCAACCCTGCCCTCATTCTGCTCAGGACCCCTCTTTTGGTAAGGAATCACGTTCAACTGCTGGAACAAGAGACCTGGCTACAGTGGCCTAAACACACAGGGTGAATTCTTTCATATCCAGGAAGTAAGGAGGTAGATGGGAAGTTCAAGCTGGCATGGTGGCTCCACAGTCTTCAGGGTCCCGGGCTTCCTCTGCTTTTCTGCTTTACCCTCCACACTGTGTGACTTCCATCCTCAGTGTCACCTAATGCTCCAAAGATAGGCTGCAGGAGCTCCAACCATCACATTCACAATCCAGGCTGACGCCTGGACTCAGTACAAAGGAAGAGAGGAAGAGCCAAAAGGCTCACAGCTCAGCCAACTCATCTCCCTTTAAACCAGTTACATCTGATTGGCCAGAAATTAGTAATTTAACTGAATGTAGCTGCAGAAAGGGCTGGGAAATATAGTCTTTAAGTTTAGTGCATTGTAGCCTTCCACCCTCCCTTCAAATAAAATCCAGTCCTCACTGGGGCCTTGTATAGAAGAAAGGTTGGCCCTTTTCAAATTCACCAATGACACCATAGAGGCCAGTAGTAGCCCTAGAAGTGAGGATAAATTACCCCCAGGAAGGCAATATTCCAGAATATGCGTGTGCCTAAGGAAAAGACCACCTCTCCATATGTAAAACAAAAGCTACATCTCTTACTTCAGGAGGCGGAGCAATGACTATTAGGTGCAATCTCTTTGAGTGGAGAAGAAAATGATTTAGGTGCTGGGACATGTGAAGGTCAAGTGACAACAGGTTCAGAGGACAGGAGTTGAGGGACTGGTTGACAAATGAAAGTGTGGCTGTTGCTGATTGGCTGGCTTACAGAAGCATGCCCATTGAGGCAAACTGCCATTGTTCAGTTAAAAGATGAGTTGTCATCGATTAAATGGTTTAAAGTGTGTGTGAGGGGGGGATTGTTTGTTGCCATGGCAACAAGCGACTGGAAGTCTCTCCTTGGGTATGAGAACTTTTTTTGTCCAAGTGTTGGTTAGCTGACGTCATTCACCCTCCCACTGTTACTTTAGCAGTGGGCCATGTCTGCTCAGGGCGATAAATCTTCAGAAAGATTTAGAGGCTGCCTGGGGTGAGACACCTGCCTGGTCTATGCTGTGGCCACACGGCCCAGTTCCTGTCACCTCCCCCCAGGATCCTGGGGTGGGGGGTTATCCAATGCAAGGATCAGGGGAATTAGTTTTATAGCAGGGGAGGGCCCTGGCCCAGAGTCACATATCAAATCAGAAATGGGACCTAGGAGCCTGGACTCCCAGTCACTTGTCTGAGAAGGCGATGTGAGGCACCAACAGAGTGTGGGGATCTGACTTCACAGGCAGTTTTTGTCGCTGCCTCCACTGAGGCCTTCCGTCCCTCCTTCATGTCTCTCCCTCCCTCCTTCACGCCTCTCCCTTGGCTCAGCAAGAACCACGTGTGCTCCAGCCCCTGAGGGTCACCCCTGGAACCGTCTGGGGAGATGCGGAGCTGCATCAGGACTAACACTGAAAGCAGACAACTGTTTTGCTGCAGCACATTTTAGGTCCCCCAAAGCTCTCCACCCACACCCACTTCCCTGCCGTTGAGCAATGGCTTTTGGTGGCCAAACTCATGTGGTTCTACTGTTGTTTTTATTTTAAAGTAATTTTAAAGCTTTTTTTAAAAAGCTTCATTGAGATATAGCTCATAGTATTCACTTCGCCTATTTAAAGTGTGCAATTTAATGGTTTTAATATCGTCGTGGATATGTGCAACCATCACTGTAACAGGGTGCAGCCAAGAGGTGGGGTCCCAAATAGGAATTTGGAATGGGATCCAGAACTCAAGGTGTTCAGGAAATATTAGGATGTCCTCACCACCCCCACAGGTGTGGGTTGGGGGAAGGGACAAATAGAGCAGGGTCATTGCGAGCTGTTTTGCATAGCAACAGCTTTGCAGCTAACCTCTGGCGTGGTCATTTAACCTATCTATAACCTTTAACTGGTTACATAGATATGTTAAATAGCTGTGGCCATGCTCTGAGCCAGGGGAATGGAAGTAACTTTCCCACCAAGAGAGAGGTAACTAGGGGGCAGGTCCCCTGAGTTTCAGCGCCTGCATGGGAGCTTGGAGAAGATTGGCTCCATGACATGGGGCCATGCCTGCCCTGACTCACGATGGCAGCCCAGTAAAGCTGGAAGGATAGGAGAGTGATGGCAGGTGTATCCAATTGTGGGAGGAGTCGGAAACGGGGCTGCAGAGGAAGATTGGTGCCGGGATTTAAACCCAGACATGACAGCCATTGGAGGGAGAACCACACGGCTTTGGCAGAGTGGCAACCTCCCTCCTTGCAGCCATTGAAGGGGGAGAACCATGTGGTTTTGGCTGAGTGGAGACTCCCGCAGCCCTATGAGAAAGAATCACCATGCGGCTTTAGCAGAGAACTGCCACTTGGCTTTGGCAGAGTGACCACCCCCCTCCCTGCAGCCCTGGGAGCGAGAACCACTCGGCTTTGCCGTAATGGAGACCCCCGCAGCTTTAGAAGGGGGAACCATCACCCAGCTTTAGCAAAGATCCCAGCGACACAGCTGATGGTGCCTAGAACCGAGGAAGGCCTACCAGCCGAGACGGATTACTGGGAAGAACCGGGGGCTGCCTGAGCCACGGACTTTTGTTTCTTTTCCTGGGATTTGGTACCCCAGACTGGGCAAAGGGGGAAGGAAGGACTGTTTGTATTTGTGGGTGTTTTAAGGGACTTTGAGATTTTGACGAAGACATTAGGTCACGACTTTAAGTTTGTATAGCATTAAATACAAACTTAATTTTCACGAGTCTCTGGCATTGAGAGACGTCTTTCTTCTAGTGGTGGACATAACAAACCTGGGTGGGGGTCCTTTCAGTAATAGTATATTGCCCTTTGGCTCCCCTTCTGTTCTGTAACATCACCACAGTCAATTTTATTTAAAAAAAATTTTAAACTGTCGCAGGTTCGATTCCCAGTCAGGGTACATGCATGGGTTGCAGGCCATGACCCCCATCAACCGCACATTGATGGTTCTCTCTCTCTCTCTCTCTCTCTCTCCCTCCCTTCCCTCTCTAAAAAAATAAATGAATAAAATATTTTTAAAAATTTTTAAAGAATGTATTTACTTAATTTTAGAGAAAGGGAAAGGAAGGTAGAAAGAGAGGGAGAAAAACATTGATTGGTTGCCTCTTGCATTTCCCCAACCAGGGACCTGGCCCACAACCCAGGCCTGTGCCCTGACAGGGAATCAAAGCAGTGACATTTTGGTTTGTGGGACGATGCCCAACCCATAAGCCATACCAGTCAGGGCACCACAGTCAACTTTGGAAGATTTCATCACGTCACAGAGAAGCCCAGTATTCCTTATTTATCACCCTCAAGCCCCCAGCCCTAGGCAACCACTAGTCTACTTCCCTCTCTATAGATTTACCTGTTCTGCACATTTCATATAAATGAAATCATACAGTATGTCACCTTCTGTGTCTGACTTATTCTTTTTTAACTTTTTTGTTTATCAATTTGAGAGGGAGAGAGAGAGGGACGTCAGTTTGTTGTTCCACTTAGTTATGCATACATTGGTTGACTCTTGCATGTTCCCTGACCGGGGATGGAACCCACAACCTTGGTGTATCAAGACAATGCTAACCAACTGAGCTACCTGGCCAAGGCATGTCTGATTTCTTTTATTGAGTGTAAGGAGTAGGGAAAAACTTAGACCATGAGAAAATAGGAATCTAGCTAGCTAGAGCCAGGAGATTACCAGGTTAATGAATAAAATCCTGCCTTCCCGCCTTATACAAGAATGCTTGGTTTGAAATTCCCGCACTCAGTCTTTGTAAGCGAATTGAAACTGCCACGTCTGCTTCTGTATAACGCTTGCTTGCCTGCCCCTATATAAGGACGTAGTTGTAAGCGCTCAGCGCGGCTCTCGTTTGCAGCTCCTTGTGGGCACTGTGTCGCTGGACACTTTGAGAGTTCGCCCCTGTGCAGGTTAAACTTGGCCAATAAAGTAACATCTTTGATACCCTGAAAGTCTCCGATATTTGTTCTCGCATTTGCTGGATGCTACACTGAGCATGTTTCCAAGGTTCATCCATGTAGCATGTATCAGTGCTTTATTCTTGTTCATGGCCAAATAGCATACCGTCATATGGGGATACCACATTCTGTTTATCCGTTCTTTAGTGGGTGAACATCTGGGTTGCTTCCACTTTTGGCTATTGTGAATAATGCCGCTATAAACATTCGTGTACAGGTTTTTGTGTGGACATAAGCTTTCGTCCTCTTGAATATACACCCAGGAGCCGAGTTGCCAGATCAGATGGTAACTCACATTTAACCCTTTGAGGAACTCATGAGGGTTTCTGATGGCTGTGTTCTCTTCTCCATGTTTCCTAGGCTGGACAGCCCTGAGCCAGCTCCTGCTGTGACCTCTGGGAGACAGGCATTTTCCTCCATTGCAGTCGGAAATGTAACAGCACCCCTGCCCTACCCCTGGCAAAATCCTCAACAGGAATATTGGAAACCTGGTTGCCTGGCTGTTGGCTGACAGGTACCATTAATTGCTTTCCTCAGGAAGTAGTCACTAAGTGCTGACCTACAAACATTCTGACAAATTTATGTACTTGTGGTGGCCATGAAAATATGCCCCTAGAGTCTCACACAGCTGACTGACCGAGGGTCCAGCTGGGTCACTCTGAAGCCCCTCATGGCACTTAAATGGAGGTCATGATGCCTACGGGCCATCCAGCCACGACTCAGTAGCCCTGCATCAAGGATACAAACGTTGGCCTGGTCAGGGGAGACCAGGGACTTCGCCGAGGAGTGATTTGGGCTCCAATTCCCCAACAGCCTGGCTGAATTTCCTTCAGAAATGCGCTGCAGCTTAAGATGCTTCCACCCACTCAAGCTTCCCTCCCTCCACCCTTCACTTGGGCCACTCCTACTCCGCCAGGCTTGTCTCATCCCCTCTGCATTTCCTGTCTCAGCCATATGCTTTACGTAAATCATGCCTTGGCAACTGCTTCTCAGAGATCCTGGACTAACACACTACTAATTTCCTAGCCATTCCCTAAATATACCACAAATTATTCTCAAATAACAAAGTGCCTACCTGTTTTATACTTAGAATTTAATCCCCCCAAAAAATGTAGACAGGAAAACAGTTTTATGTGAAGGAAAGTAGAAGAATCAAAAGGGTTTGCTTATTTCCCAGCTTTGAGCGTTTTTTTAAAAATTCATTTTATTTTTAGACAGAGGGGAAGGGAGAAAGAGGGAGAGAAGCATCAATGTGCGGTTGCCTCTCACACACCCCTCACTGGGGACCTGGCCTGCAACCCAGGCATGTGCCCCAACCAGAAATCAAACCTGCTACACTCTGGTTCGCAGGCCAGTGCTCAATCCACTGAGTCACACCAGCCAGCACCGGCTTTGAGCATTTTGTCATCACAGTTATCACACACACGGTCTGGAGGCAGAGGGACTGGCATGCCCCTGATGATTTCTTTTTAGACTGAATGAGTTCCTTCACCCAGAAAAAAGGGCTTGCACTATGGCTGGGCCAGACACTCCAGTCTGAAGCTTGGTTTTGAGGTCCAAGCTGGGTGGGGGTGGGAGCTTACTGTCAGGGAAGCCCTAAGACGCCACAAGCCTTCAACTGAACTCTCCTCTTTCTTTTCCATTTGCACCAGTTCCATCTCTGTTCGTCTTCAGATGGTGACCCCAGAGGGCTGGAGCATGCATTTTATGCCTCCTTGAAGCACTGCTTTCTTTCCTAGAAGCCCAGAGTCTTGAGCCCTAAGCCACCATCATCTGGGCTCACTCCCTCTCCAAAGCAGAAATCCTCTCCTCCTCAGACACCTGGGAGACCTGAATATCTGGCAGTGAGTTCACAAGATGTTCAACAAGTAAAGACATGTGGTGTCTTGATAGGGAGCCCTGCGTGTGGGCAGCTGCCCCTCCTTCCACTCAGCAGAAGACTTGGTTTGCCCCACCGCAATTCTAAATCGGGTCTTTCACTCAGTGTTCGGAGCTTGAAAAGGGAGATGCTCTTCTGTGGCAAAAATAAATGGGAAAGGAAGGCTCAGAGGGGCCTTTGTTGTTTTAAGGGACAGTGAAGGGTAATAGGGCTGTGACCACTGATGATCCTAGTGTGAGTTTTTGCCACTGCTTAACCAATAAGCTGGCTGTTGGAGTCCTGGGAATTTCCCTGAGGCCTGAGGAATTAAAGCGCTGAGCTAGAAGGGAAGCTGTCTGGTCTAAGGGTTCAGAGGCTGGCTGGAGGCCCCTGGCAGAGAAGAGGGCTGCCATGGACGAGTGCCGCTGGCTCAGGAGATGACAGCTAAGAAGACGCTGAGAGCACAGATGCCCGAGCCCACACTCCATGCAGCAAGGGGACTTACTGGCCACAGTTGCTTCCTGAAGGACAGAGAGGAAGGACAACGACCTGGTTAGAAGTCTCGGGCTACTCTGTGATCTGAGGCCCTCGCACCTGCTTTGTTCTCAGAATAGTGAATGTGTCAGGAATCAGCCCTGACAAATGTCTGTGTGTCTTATCAATAGAGATAACAATTAAAATTTTAAAAATGTAGAAGCAGGCAAAACACACTGGTTTATCCTTACCCTTACTGACATTTGAGAAATCACCTTGGCTTTGTAGGCTCTAAGCTTCTTCCCAGATTTGTGATGCTGTGATAGATGCTAACTGGAAGGCCACGGATCCTGGCTTCCAGCTGCAGCACCTTGACGGTCCTCACATCAGCCCTTCCCATTCCCCTCGCTCTTCATATCTCTCTGGACTCCTGCCTCTGTTCCTGATACAGCAAACCCCAACTTGGGGGCTTCTCCATGGATCACCTCTGACTTCTCACTGATGAATGTGGTCCTCTGCTTATCTCCTTATGTTTCGAGTGGTTCACCTCACTTTCCTCATCTGTTACATGAGAACTGGGGATGCCAGGAGGTGGGGGCTTGCAGTTGAGGATTTTCAAGGTCTCATCCAGTTCAGACAGTCAAGGACACTGAAGGAGTCTACCAAGGGAAAGGCATCATGCTAAGTGCATGTGCTCATCCTCAAGGAGTTTCTAGTTGAGTAGATCTGATGCATACATTTAAAAAACCCCACAAAACTCTAATGATCAAGGTAGATGTCTTGTGAGGCTCGTAAAATTATCAGAGTTCCTCAGAATTCCAAAGAGATGATAGACTCCTTCAAGAGGCAGAGAGGGTTAGTAAAAAAAATAAAATAGGATCCCTGAACTCCAGATGTCCTTGGCCTCCTGCCCAAAGTATCCTAATTATCCCAGTTATAATCCCACTGGGCACACCATCCCCTTCTATCCTGCTGGAATGGATGTCTGTCCGTGGACCTCCAGGTTCACACCCTTTTTTAAAAAAAATAATTTATGCCCTGGCTGGCGTAGCTCAGTGGATTGAGCGCGGGCTACGAACCAAAGCGTCGCAGGTTCCATTCCCAGTCAGGACACATGCCTGGGTTGCAGGCCAAGGCCCCCAGCAACCGCACATTGATGTTTCTCTCTCTCTCTTTCTCCCTCCCTTCCCTCTCTAAAAAATAAAAAATAAATAAAATCTTTTAAAAAATAAAATAACTTGATATTTCTTTTTAAAAAGATTTTATTTATTTTTTATTTTTTAGAGAGGGAATAAAATAAATAAATAAGCTGGGAATCGAACCTGGGACACTTTGGTTCCCAGCCCGCGCTCAATCCACTGAGCTATGCCAGCCAGGGCTAAATAAAATCTTTAAAAAAAAATTAATTAATTTATTTTTTGAGACTTTATTTTATTTTTAGAGGGGAAGGGAGAAAAAAAGGGAGAGAAGGACAAATGTGGATGTGTGAGAGATATATCAATCTGTTGCCTCTTGCACGTCCCCAACTGGGGACCCAGCTAGCAACCCAGGTATTGCCCTGACTGGGAATAGAACTGGCAATCTGAAGTGTGTGATAGGCTGGCACTCAGTCCACTGAGCCACACCAGTCAGGGCTCACACCCTTTGAAATGGTGCCCTTCGTTAAATCTTTTTTTACCTTCTTGATCATGCTGCTAATAATATTTTTTATTAACATGTGAATAATATATTTATTGTTATTTATGATTATTTGCTAGGTACAGTGCTAAGTGCTTCCCACACACATCTCATTTATTTCTCACAACAGTGCTTTAGGTGGTTATAAGTACGATTATTGTCCCAGTTGACGGAGGGCAAAACTGAGGATGTAGAGTTGAGTGACTCATCTTAGGTCCCACAGTTAACCAGAAACAGAGATATATCTGAACTCAGATCTCTCCCTTCTCACACTTTTTATTCATTTCAAAAATGTAAGACCCAGCTAGACAAAAGCATAGAAACCTTGAATAGAAGCAGAGAGCAGAGTGAGGAGAAAGGAACATGGCAGGAGTTAAACTGGGAGTATGGATTAGGGCCAAAGCAGAGGACAGAAAGTGCGGTCTGAAAAACCAATGTTAAGCTCTCCCTGGGAGGGTCTGGGCATCAGACCCAGGGATGGTTGGGATGGCCAAGCAGCAGGATTGACCTGAGGGAGAACTTCCTAAGAGGAAGTCTTTCAAGGACTCCCATTTGGGCCATACCTGCAGTTCAAACAGAGTCCTTCCAGCACCATCCTTGCTTTGCAGCCCTGGAGTTTTTTGAGCTCTGGGTACAGCTATTGGTTCTGGATTCACCCCAGTCACCTCTCCAGTCATGGAATGCCATCTTATCTCAGCTGCAGAGGACAGAGGCAGTGGAACACTGTGGTTACAGTCCTAATTTCTCACCCACTTATGAGCTGTGACTTTGGATAAATTATTACTCTGGGTCTGTTTTATCATCTGTGGAATAGAGCTATAACAGCCCCTGCATTATGTGAATTGCTAGAGGGTTGAGATAATACATTAAAAAACTTGACACACTAAACCAATAATAGCAATTATGATGATTTATCTAGAAGCCAATCTTAGGTGTTTTGGTTCATGTTGTTCCCAAAGAACCTTTTTCTCTGCCTCTCAGATCCTTCCCACTCTTCAAAGTCAACAAATGATTAATATGTGGAGGCCATAGAGAGTAGCAGGTAAGAGTGGACATGGATTTGGGAACCCCGTCAGGCCAGGCTTGAATCCTGGATCTTATAACCTTGGATAAGTGACCTCCTCTCTCAGTTTCCTCATCAGTAATGGGAAAACCTGCCTCATAGGATCATTTTGAAGATCTGAGGAGTAAATAAGGTAATGTTTGCAAAACACTTATAACACTGTCTGGCGCATAGTAGTTGCTTCATGAGCGTGTGTTAAAAACTTTTCTAGAATCTCTGTCAAAATACAGCACACAACACAACTTCATTGTGGCACCAGCAGCACAGAGCTGTCCACAGAAGCACATATTTAAAATGGTGATTGGGTGGAGGAACAAGCGGAGATTCTCCTCTTTCTGGAGTATTTGAAGGGTTCTAGGGCTTGCTTCTTTGTTGGAGACCCAGGAGGTCTAAAGGCTGAGAGAGACTAGGAGATGTGGGATAAAGAGCTCTGCGTTCGAGAGCATGGCTTTGGAACCAGCGGTCAAAGCCTTACGTGTAAAATAGATCAGTGCCCACTGAAATGACATCAATACAGCTATTTACCGAGCATCTTCCAGGTAAATGGGCACGCGCTAAGTATTTATGATGTCCATTTACAGAGGAGGCTGGGCGAAGTTACATGAGCTGCCCAAAGATACAGAGCAAATAGAGTGAAAGCGTGAAGATTCCTGTATGAAAGTTCTGTGTGTGACGGAGTTAAGAGCAATTCAACTGATAAGGGCTATTATGAGAGTCCTATGAATGACAGCTAAGTAGAAGGGCAGGGTGGCTTTCGAACACTCTGGTCAGCACGTACGCCCCAGCACCACCCAAGGGTACAGTCGCCCAGGGCGCTTACGTGCGCTCCGTGACCGCAGAGGCTGACGCCGGCTGAAGGCAGAGGACGCATGCGCCCTGGCGTACCACGGTTCACCCCACCCTCCCCGGGGGCGGCTGCAGCGCCCCCCACAGGACGCATGCGCACACCCGGAGGGAGGGCTACAGCGGTTCCCAGCGAGTGGAAAGATTTAGGGTGAGCGATTGTGCTGGTGCCGGCGGCGGGACGCTAGTGCGCAGGCGCGGCCGGGGGGCTGGGCCGGGCTGCCACTCCGGAATCTCAGCGAGCCCCAGTCTGCATCGCACTCGGAACCACCGCCATGGCCGCCTACAAGCTAGTGCTGATCCGGCACGGCGAGAGCGCGTGGAACCTGGAAAATCGCTTCAGCGGCTGGTACGATGCAGACCTGAGCCCGGCGGGGCACGAAGAGGCGAAACGTGGCGGGCAGGCTTTGCGAGGTAGGGAGCGGGCCGGGCTGTGGGTAAGGGTGCCAAGGCCCAAGCGGGCACCCCTGGGTCAGGGCCTCCAGGCTTGTCCCCGTGCCCTCCCGGAGAGGACCAAGACCTTGGGCTTCATCTCGCCAGCATTTTATTTTGCACTTGAGAAAATGGGCCCGGGTGGTGGTGGGGGGGGTCAGTTTGCTCAAGGTCACCCAGTAGTGTGAGGGGCCGCGTGCCAGGAAGTGGACTCTGGGGCAACTGCCCTGCAGCGGGTTGTGCTCTCTACAACACAGCCATGTGAAATTCTCCTTTTTAGTCTGAGTATTTAGTAACTCGGGGACAGGTGGTCAAATTGAATGCCCAGTGTCTTTCAGCATCTGTAACCAAGCCTTCTTAAGAGGCTGCCGTGGATCCTGGAAGGCTACGGGCCACATGCTTATCTCCCAGTGTGGAGGGAGTGGCGCGGAGCCCCGGGGGGGGGGGGAATCCGTCAGGCATCAAGAAACCAACAAATCCACATTCTTGTGTAGGCCTTTGCTGCTCAGCAGTATTCCACAAATCTGTGCCCAAAATGTATCCGCAAATAATTGAATGAATGAACGAACGAATGAATGAATGTTTTGAATTGATCCTCCCACAGCTCCATAAAGTATGCATATTTTATGCTTCTCTCCACCATCCCTTTCTGGTCCTCTTTTATAGTTGGGATAGTGAGAACTGGAAAGATGACTTGTCCAAGGTCATATCTTATTCCTAGTCCAGTGCCTTGGCCTCAGTTCTGGGGTTTAGTAACCCGGTGGGTGTGAGGAACTGGTAGGCTGCTGGCCAAGGACGCTGGGCAGAAGTGGAAGTGGCAGTGAGATAAGCTTGCCTAGGCAGGGTTGCCCCTGTGGCAGATAAGTCTGTGATTTTGAAATGCTAATAAGGGAGCATTCCCTGCTGCCAGCAAGTGGAAGAATCTTTGGACTGAGGAGTCACTTTGGCCAGGTCTGGCTCTGCTCCCTTCTAACCCGTGGACAAAGAAGTAGTCATTTAAAAGGGTCACTGATGCCTGGTTGATGTGGAACAGGTATTTGGCCTTATTAGGTTGCCCTCTCCAGCTTCTTGCCTTCACTGTAGATCCTTCTGAAATAAAGCAAAGGTTTGGAAAGTCTGGGAAATGTAATTTTGCTGCAGGTGTGTGAATGCTTTGATATGGCTGGGGTGACCTTATACTGTTAGGAGAGGCAGGGAAGCAAAGCGCTGGTAAAGGAGGCCATTTTCTCTCCTGCTGCCCTGCAGGAAGAACTGTATGGGTCCGTCTGGGGTGGTTTGCTGATGGCAAAGAAATTGTAGCTGAGCTCTAAGACTGATCAAAAGGTTAAATTTGTAATATTAAAATAACAGACCTTCTTTCAGTTTTTAAGTAAATGCTGGTAGCATTAGTTTTAAAAAGTCCCACTAAAAATGTTAATACCTACTTTGGCATCACAGATGATTATATTAAAAAATGAAAGATTAAAAGCAAAACTCTGAATAATGAAGGCCTTTATGAATAATCTAATAATATAAAAGACCTAAAATAACATTAAGTTCAGCAGGGCTTTAAGTGATAGTAGCCCTTTGTTGGTGTGGCTCAGTGGATTGAGTGCTGACCTGCAAACCAAGGGTTGCGGGTTTGATTCCCAGTCAGGACACATGCCTGGGTTGCTGGCCAGGTCCCCAGTGTGGGGGCGCGTCAGAGGCAACTACACATTGATGTTTCCTCCCTCCTTTCCCCTCTATCTAAAAATAAACAAATAAAACCTTTTTAAAAAAGTGACAGTAGTGTTTATATACTCTTGAATCTGACTTCAGGAGGAAGCTAGTGAGAACTGAGTTTGCCCTTGCAGTCTTGCTCCTCAGGGAGGATGGAGTCCACACCACACTACACTCGCAAATCCATCCCTGGGAGTGCCCTAGACTATGCTTTGACGGGCAAGTTAAAGGAAGAGGCTTCAGAATTGTGTTAGCGTCCTAAAGGGAACTGCTTTTCTCCTTGGGGACCTATTTGTGTACGGATCCCATTGAGAGTGGAAATAATTGCAGTGAAATAACCAGTTGCTTTTCAGCATGGGAGCTGAGACTTGCACTATGGGTTGTTGCTTCCCAGTGACTCAGCCTTTTTATTGGAGCAGCTTTTTTCCCCATAAGGTTAGGGAGGAGATGGTAGCCGAGCCTACTAGGACTTGTCCTGAGGCTCAGTGATGAGCTTTGTCCTCTTCCTTTGTGGGTGGTGGTGGTTTCCTAGTGATTAATCCTTTCTCCCCGCCATCAGGGTAGTTCCTATTTGCCTCATTTTCAGTTGAATGACTGACAGGAAAATTCACTTCACATTTCATTAATGACTGTTGGCAGCCTCAATATGAGGCAATATCCAGGAAAGTGTGCTAAATTCCAAAGAAGGCTTTGTAGCCTCATGGAGGAAAACAGAACTGTCTTCTTGGCCTAAACCATAAGGAAGAGCCATATTCCTCCTTAAGGAGGAAAGGAGAGTAACTTTTTATGAGACGTGATGTAAGATTAATCATTGTAACCTACTGGTTGGGCCAACAACTCCTTTTTAAAAAGATTTTATTTATTTTTAGAAAGAGGAGAAGGGAGGGAGAAAGAGAGGGAAAACATCAATGTGTGGTTGCCTCTCATGCACCCCTTACTGGGGACCTGGTCCGCACCCAGGCACGTGCCCTGACCAGGAATCAAACTGGCAACCCTTTGGTTTGCAGGCCAGCACTCAATCCACCGAGCCATACCACCCAGGGCCCAAAATAAAGTCTTAAAATGTGTTTAATTAAAGCACAGCATTCTGGGGATTAGGATAGGCAGCACAGATGGCAGGTTAGTTGGCTGACAGTACATTTAGGCCTGGGGTTAAACACATTTTTGGGATACCACTGGGAGGTATGTCATCAACTGTAATGTAAGTTGACAAATTTTATCTTCCCTGAAGGCAGAATATTACAGTTTTTCCTGCTGGAGTATACAAAATTGAATATTTAGCCCAATAGTTTTCTTTTGGACTACCTGTGTGGAGATTATATGTAAGAAAATTCTGACTCCAGAGTCAACCTGATTAGCTTACCACTTTGAACTTATGATTTCCAGATGCCGGCTATGAGTTTGACATCTGCTTCACCTCAGTGCAGAAGAGAGCAATCCGGACTCTCTGGACAGTGCTGGATGCCATTGACCAAATGTGGCTGCCTGTAGTGAGGACGTGGCGTCTCAATGAACGGCACTATGGGGGTCTGACTGGCCTTAATAAAGCAGAAACTGCTGCCAAGCATGGTGAGGCCCAGGTGAAGATCTGGAGGCGCTCCTACGATATCCCACCACCACCGATGGAGCCTGACCATCCTTTCTACAGCAATATCAGTAAGGTACGTGCAAGTCTGTACCAAGTGAGGTCTGGCTCACTCCACCTAGGACCAGGGATTGAGAGTCTGGGCCTCACTCTGTAGCTTTTATTAGTACAGCCTAGTCCCATGACCTTATAATTTATGTTAAAATAATTCATTGTAATCCCCCTTCTCCAAGAAATGGCCTTCATTTGCTAAAAGATTTAACTGATCGTTTATTGTATCTCTACTGCCATATTTTGTAAAACTTATCTATAGGATGGGCCTTCCAAAGCCATAAGATAGAATGAATTGGGAAGAACCTTGTTCTCCTTTTCTAAGTTATGTTTCTCTGAACTATTAGTTTTCCTGGTAGTGGATGATAGGGCAGAGAGGATAATAATGATCTCTTTCCAAGTTTTCAGCTTCATTCTGTGCCCTGGGGAGAGACCTTTACTTATCACTTTGACCCCTTGGTGGGTGAGGAATGGGCAGAACAGATGCAACTGCCAATAAGTGAAGAGTGTGGATTGGGTTTTGTTGTTTAGGATCGCAGATATGCAGACCTCACTGAAGACCAGCTTCCCTCCTGTGAGAGCCTGAAGGACACTATTGCCAGAGCTCTGCCCTTTTGGAATGAAGAAATAGTTCCCCAGATCAAGGAGGGGAAACGGGTACTGATTGCAGCCCATGGCAACAGTCTTCGGGGCATTGTCAAGCATCTGGAGGGTATGTACTGTTTTCAGGGGGGCCCTCACAGAGGGATAAGCAGAACTGCCACTTATCAGGGATTTAATTACTTAGTATGAAGGAAATCTACTGGAAATGGTGGGGCATATGTTAGCCTTAGAGCCAGCCTGGGTTGATTCCTAGAGGAATCATACCCTGTACCCTTGTTTCTCAAAGCATCTTCTGGAGCAGCAGAGGTGGCCGGATCCCCTGGGGTCCCACTTCAGACCTGATTCAGAAGCTGCATCTATCGCCCAGGTGATTCAGATACACATTAAAGTTTGAGATGCCCACCTCTAGACTAGGACTGCCAGTTGAAATTGCTGATAAAATCCTCCTTAATCATACCTTAATCACAACCTGGCACAATTTCACACACAAATCTCAATTTGCATTTTTTTTTTTTTAATCCTCACCCAAAAGCATGTTTATTGATGTTAGAGAAAAAGGAAATGGGGGAGGGGGGGGAGAGAAACACACACAAACATTGATGTAAGAGAAACTTCGATTGGTTGCCACTGGTAAGTGCCCTGACTGGGGATTGAACTGGCAGCCTTATGGTGAGCAGCACGATGCGCCAATCAACGTAGTCACCTGGCCAGGGTTCCAATTTGCATCTTAAGTTGTCTCACCTGAGGGTCTAGAGGCCAGATGTGCTGATTTTGGCAGACTGGATGGACTACACAGTACATCTGAGACATATTTAAGTCCTGCTCCACTGTGTGCTTTCTGATCCCACTTTGGGAGATAGATCCGTGGTACATACCTTTCATACTTTTTCCTGCTTTTCAGTGGCTGAAAAGTAAGTATTGGGGGCACTCCTTGAGTGATTGATCTGTATAATACAGTTCATTATTTCAAATTTCAGAAAGGGCGTCTTGTTTTAATTCCTACCAAAGCCCTGTGTCACCTGGGGGATAAGTAGTAAACTTAAGGGGTGTTGTGGAGTCCTGTCTTGCTTGGCTAATCATGATGGGCATTTTCAGGTCTCTCTGAAGAGGCTATTATGGAGCTGAACCTGCCAACTGGTATTCCCATTGTCTACGAATTGGACAAGAATTTGAAGCCCATCAAGTCCATGCAGTTCCTGGGGGATGAAGAGACCGTCCGTAAAGCCATGGAGGCTGTGGCTGCCCAGGGCAAGGCCAAGAAGTGAAGGCAAGCAGGCAGACTGCTTTCCCAAGTACACCCTCCCTGCCCATCCCATTCCTCTCCTGTGCACATGTCACACTGACCACATCTGTAGGCATCTTACATTGTAGCTGCGGATGAGGACCAGTGGCTCCTAATTTCATTCCAGCCATTTTGTCTCTTGCACCCACTCCCTTCATGCAGTCTAGTCAGAACGGCACCTCTGGGGCCTGGGGCCTGAGTCCAAGCTGAGGGAAGACTCTTATTCAAGAGAGTTCAGGAGTAGTAAAACTGGTTTTTTTGCTAGTGCTTTTTTTAAATTACTAAGGACCTGCTTGAGTAGGGGGATAGCGAGGAGCCATGCTAAGGCCTGACCAATGAGGAGGCAAGAGAGCCTCTTTGTGTTCCTGTGCTGTGCTGTAGTCAGGTGACTGGGGTGGGGGGCAGGAGGTAGTGGAGCCAGGGGGGCTCTAGTCATTCCAGCCCAAGAAGAATGCATGGTAATTCAAACTAACATTTCCTGCCTGGGCCCAGAAAAGCCAGCTCCAGAAGATTGGGATCAATCCTGAATGTTTATGTTTTGCATTTACTTTTACAGAAAAATTATATATATATATGTAAAATACAAAACAAAAACCCTTCTGGGGTTTCTAGTGGCGGTTGAAATATTCCCACATGTGATCATCACAAAATAGGCCATTCCTCACGTCAAGGTGGATCAGCTCCTTGATCTGTAAGGGGTGGGAGTTCGTCCTGCTGTGTGTGTTAGAATCCCTCCCTTGCGTACTGTTTCACGGCCGTGAAATGTCTCTCAATAACATCCGGGTGTGTCTTTCACTGTGTCTGATTTCTGAATCATGTTCCAGTTGTTTGGCCCTGCCACTTGGGTCCAGCACACATTTTGAGCATAACTATGAAATCTTTTTTTCCAGATCAGTATAATAAAGGAGTCATGTGCAATATTTTCTGTGTGATGTGTAATCTCTTGTCTGAGGAAATCAGTTTGAACAGTCGACTTGAAATGTCTCATTACCCAAGCCCTTATATGACAGATTAAGAGCTCCAGGACACCCAGTTATGATTTTACACAGGCTGGTCCAAAATCATGTGTCTTCTTAGGTTTTCCACCTCAGGCTGGGGAGCTGAGGGTGGGGGTGAGTGGGTCTTCCTGGCTGAGCTCTCTGTTCCTGTTGTCTCTATAGCTCTTGCTCAGTGGTGCTAGTTACCAGATACTCCTTGACTGGAAAGTCAGATTCTGAAACTACTGTGCCCTTTTTAAGGTAAAGGCTTGACCAGATTTTAAAAAGCCAATCCTTTTCTGTCAGTAACTTGCTGGCTCGTTTTGCACCTTTGTGGCCCCAGAATTTTTTTAAACAGATTATATTTATTTTCAGAGGGCAGGGAGAGGGAGAAAAAGAAACATCAATGTGTGAGAGAAACATTGATTGGTTGCCTCTCACAACCCCAAGTAGGGACCTGGCCAGCAACCCAGGCACGTGCCCTGCCTGGAACCAGGACCTTTCGGTTCTCAGGCCTACACTCTACCCACTGAGCCACATCAGCCAGGACCACCCTGGAGGTTTTAATCCTGTCAACTTCCTTAAAAATCACCTATAATCTCATACAATGACTTGATGCAGCAGAATAATTAAATCATATACACAACTGGGGAGGGGCACTGCTCACGTTTACCTTCTCTCAGGCCTTTGGAAAGGTTGCTGGAATGTAAGACAGTCCATAAGGACTTTCTCTTCTACCAGGAAGAAGTAACACCTGTTAAGCTAGAATGAAGTTCCCCTGTACCAGCTACTGGGTGAGGCACATAACATACCAATTCTGTAACACAACCTCGTAAAGATCTGGTTTCCCCAGTTTACAGAAAACAGGCTGAAAGAGATGCAGAAACTTGCTGGAAGGTATACTACTAAATACTTAAACCAGGTGAAAGATGTTAGTTCAACTAAATCAAGGTCCTTATTCTAAAATTTAAATACTTTCAAGCACCTTGCCTGATAGGCTCAGTTTATTTGATCTACATAGTAACCCCAGGAAGACCTTGAGTAATTTAAGTCTCCAACAGCCTGATAGGACGTTAGTTACTTAGCCTGTACTGAATCTTAGACCAAGTTGATCATTGATTTGATCAAGTGCCCTTCACTCACGTCAGACATGGTTTTCTTGGATTAATGTTACTCTATGTCCCGACATCTCTCAGCCTACAGCAGTCTCCGTTCCTCACAACTTAAAAGAGGCTCTCACTAGAACTGCCTTATGGGCGAGTCATGACAGAAATTCAGCATCATTTACTAGTACCACTAGGAGGACAACTACAATCCTAAGACAGTGCTGCTCAGCACATCAGAATCACCCATGGAGCTCAAACAAACAAACAAATAACACCCCTAACCTGCTCTGGGCTCACCCTGTGAGATGTGAAGGCACAGCTAGAGCACCTGCCTCCCCCCACCCCCCTTTAGGGCTTTATAGGCAATTCTGATGTTCACCTAATCCAGGCTGAAAACTGCTTTTCCGAGGCACAGCATCCTCGTTTCTAGAATCAGTTTTAGACTAGCAAGTATCATCATCACTAAACATCACTGTTTAGGCACAATTCAGTCAGTTCTGAGTATATCAACACTCGTTATTGAGTATTTGCTGTTTGTTAGTCACAGTACCAGGAACTGGAGATTCACAGATAGCTAAGAGGACACTGCCCTAAAAGCTCAGGCTGGGAGGGGAGACGGACGCAACTAATGTGTAACACACTACTGGAGGGTTAAGGATGAGACCATATAACCCAGTGTGCACTAGATCAGGGAAGGCTATTAACCAATTACTTCAAATGCTCTTGTTTGGGACACTTTAAAAAATCATGTAACATTTCTTTATTTGTTTACTTATTATCTGTCTTCCCCCACTGGAATATAAGCTCAACAAAGAAAGGATTCGATCATATTCAATGCTTCACATCCTCCTTCCTGGAACAGTGCAGCACTGGGCAGAGCAGCTGCTCAATATATATTATTAAATGAATAAATGATGTACAACAAGCACTCAATGAAACAAGGTCAGTTTGGAAGGCTGCTCATGGCATGCCCGAAGCTCTGTTCAGCATTTGGTAAAAGGTGCCGCTGCACAGGAGGAAGCTTGGGGCCCACAGCAAGGCGGGCCTGGGCGTGGGTGCTGTGCCACCGCCTGACGTCTGTTCATGTCTGTGAAATGGAAATGGTCACTACTTTCCAGGGTCGCTGTTAAGTTCTAAGATACTGGGTTGGCTAAGAAGTTCATTTAGATCTTTCCATACAATGGCTCTAGTAGTGCTTAGCTGTCCTTAACTTCATTCGAAATAATTTTGTTAGACTGCATTGTGACAGTTGTCATATCAGCGTGCGTTAGGAAAAAAAACTTATCAAAACTGATGAATTTGCCCTGGCTGGCGTAGCTCAGTGGATTGAGCGCGGGCTGGGAACCAAAGTGTCCCAGGTTCGATTCCCAGCCAGGGTACATGACTGGGTTGCAGGCCATAAACCCCAGCAACCGCACATTGATGTTTCTTTCCCTCTCTCTCTCTCTCTCTCTCTCCCCCCCCTCCCTCCCTTCCCTCTCTAAAAAAAAATAAATAAATAAAATATTTAAAAAAAATAAAAAATAAAATAAAAATATCACCAAATCTATTAAAAAAAAAACAAAAAAAAAACTGATGAATTTTTGTGCAGCCATTTTAATATTGAAGATGGAAGAAAATACACAACATTTTCAGCATATTATGCTTTATTATTTTATGAAAGGTAAGAATGCAACTGATACCAAAAAAAAAAAAAAGATTTGTGCAGCATATGGACAAGGTGCTGTGACTGATCAAATGTATCAGAAGTGGTTTGCAAAGTTTCTTGGTACTATTGACATTCTGGCCAAGTAATTCTTTGCTGTGGGGCTGTCTTATGCATTGGAAAATGTTTAGCAGCACCCCTGGCTTCTACTCACTAGGGGCCAATAATGGGAGATAGTCAACATACTCAAAATATCCAAATCAATAAAGTTACTGGTGAAAATGAAAAATGTGTTTGATTTTATGGAAAAAACTAAATGGACTTATAGGCCAACCCAGTAAGTAAAACGGCTAACACTGATGAGAGAATCAATTGGCAGCATCTTTCTGCAAGGTGACAGGGAGAATCTAACTAAAACTGAAAAAGTGCACATTCTCACCTTGACCAGTGTGGCTTAGTTGACTGGGTGTCATCTTACAAAGAGAAAGGTCTCTAGTTCAATTCTCTGTCAGGGCACATGCCTGTGGTTGCTGGCTGGGTCCCCAGCCAGGGGCCATACAAAAGGCAACTGATCGATGTTCCTCTCACACATCGATGTTTCTCTCCCTCTCTTTCTCCTTCCCTTTCCCTCTCTCTAAAAATAAATAAAATCTTTAAAAACGTGTATATTCTCTGACCCAGCAACGCACTTCTAGAAACCTGCTTTGTAAAAGAATCAGACACACAAAAAGATGAGTGTTTTCTCTGCAGTATTATATAAAAAAATTATAAAGTTTTTAAAATACCTGTTAGTAAGGTACTGATTAAATTATACTCTAAGTGTCCAGCACATGGCCTGAATTTAGTAGACGCTCATAGAAGGCAACACGATGTACACTAACAACACGTAACAATGCTACTGGCATGTACTGAGCACTTTATGCATCTCTTCCTCATGACAGTCCTATGAGGTCATGCTATTTCATGTGAGGAAACAGACTTAAAGAAATAAAAGTAACTTGCTCAAATATCAATGTCAACATCCTGATTGTTATAATTTTGCAAAATGTTACCATTGTGGGAAACAGGGCAAAGTATACAAGGGATCTCTCTGTATTACTTCGTTCTCTTCCTCTTTTTTATTGATTCCAAAGAGAAGGGAAGGGAGGGAAAAAGAGAGGGAGAGAAACATACATGTGAGAAACAATGACTGGCTGCTTTTTTGCATGTGCCCTGACCAGAGACCAGACCCACAACCCAGGCATGTGCCTGGAATGGGAAATGAACCCGAGACCCTTTGGTTGCAGGAAAACACCCAACCAACTGCACCACTCTGGCCAGGGCTCTGTCTTATTTCTTAAAACTTCATGTGGACCTACCACTATATGAGTAAAAATTGTAATTAAAAAAACACAACAAAAGACCACCTAATCTGCTCAGGTCTAGAACTAGAGGCTGGACTCCAAACTCACCTTCAACCGCAGCCACGGCACACGGACAACACAGGACCCTCGAACAACAGCCCAACAGGCGGCATCCCATAGTTCGCTGTCCGTCCACTCCCTCTGTAACCACTCCACACTTAACCCTCACGTCTCTTCGCCCTCAAACTTATGTCTTCATTTCTGCTTCTGCATGTTGCTAGGGCCTCTCTCTGCCTTGAGTATCTTCACTGCACTTATCTAATTCTTTAATTCCTTTTGCCTCACGTCACAAGTCCTTTCCTGACCTCCTCACATCAGCGCCACACCCCTTCCCTGGAGTACTAACTCTGGCAGTAACACTAGGGTTACCAAGTAACTTTCAGAACGGCTCACATGCTACCGGAATCCTCACATGCATCCTGTAATTTTCACTAAACCACAATCTCTCTAAATCAGGGGATGTATATAAAGTACTTGGCCCAGTGCCTGGCACACAGTAAGTACTGAATTAGCAGAAATACTTAAAAGATATTAAAAATATTAAAAACATTAGAGACCAGGCTTTGTGCAGAGCAAGCGCGCACCTGACACGAGTCAGTTCACGGAGGCCACCAGCCAACCCTGCTCCAAGCGCAACGACACCGTTTAGACCCCTTTCCCTACTCAAGACAACAGAAACCATAGAATCTTTTTAATAAAACTGTCTCCGTCACAGCAAAAATACGTATTTATAAGACTGTCGGAAAGAATAGGCTATTTCCAACATTATACCACTTGTTTATGGAGCCCCCAAGAGAACTTGATCACTCAGGAGAAAGAAATCCACTGAAGGGCTCATGAGAAAAACTTTCTGCCCACAGAGTTAGTTTCGGGCAGACTTTTCTTGAGCTGGTTGCTGGCTGACCCCAGGTGTATCAACAAAGACAGTGGCGCCTCACTGCTACTTTCATACACATACTCTAGAAACAGCTTACCCCCCTCCTCGGGGTAAAATGAGGCTTCTTAGGTTTGCAAGAATTCGGGCTGTACTCGGGCCACTTTCCGGAATTCTTTAGTGTGGGTCTTGGGGCACTGCATCTCACACCAGCTGATGGGAACCATCTGCACACCTAAAAGGGAAAAGCTGGTGTTGGAACTGGTACCTCAAACATTTGCCGGAGATCCTTCTCTTTCCGCTGGGTATGAACTGAAGTGTCACCAAGGTACCTAGTGAACCTCCGCTCATACAGAAAAAACCTTGTTTATTCCACTGACTTACAGGGAGGTAAGTAGGAGCTGTTCCCTTTTCCTTAGATTTATGTGAGGAGACTCATTCTAACCTCAGCAGTACATATCTATGTTCACATTGCTTCCTAAATAATTACAAAACAATGGAAATGAAGGAAAATAATGGATTAATTCCAAACCACAGAATTCGGGAAAAGGCAAGCATCGGAAGCATGGCCCAACTCACCCGATTCACTGTGAGCCACCACCACGCCCAGCTCATTTTCGGCCGTGGTCAGGAGGTAGTTGGACTGTGCGTCACCTAGGGAGATCTAGTCACGTAACACTGGTGAAGGAAAACGAAGGGTTATAAGTCGTCCCTCCCACAGCCACTTGAGTTGTTTCTCCACTTCCATTTCACCTTTTAACAAAGGGTCACAAGTCTGCTGGGAACAAAGGATACCACTTTGGCCAAGACAATGTCACCTGGGCGAAAACTCTTATAAATTTCAACCTGTAAAGAAAGACCAGGAGTGTTAAATGAAAGCTTTCGATTAGGTCTACAGGAAACTATGAACTGCTCTGGTGGAATCAGTCTACCTCCTAATCCCAGAGGGTGGAAGTCAACATTACTCAAGTCAACCAACAACTTTCATGCTTCTACAGCATCATCATATAAATGAAAGATTTTTTAAAAATTATATTTTTTAAAATTTTAATTTATTTATTTTTAGAGAGAGGAGAAGAGAAGGAGAAAGAGAGGGGGAGAAATATCAATGTGCAGTTGCCTCCTACGTGCCCCACAATGGGGACCTGGCCTGCAACCCAGGCATGTGCCCTGACTGGGAACTGTACCAGCGACCCTGTGGTTTGCAGCCTGTGCTCAATCCACTGAGCCACTCCAGCCAGGGCTAAATGAAAGATTTTCAATCTAGTAACCTGACCAGGAATCTGACTTGGGCAAAAGGAGGCTCTGAACAGGTCCAGAATAAGTCTGAGGAAATAATAATAAATAAATTCCAGTACAGAACACCTTCAAATTCTTTGGACTCCACATTCCTGCCAATCTTTAAAATTCATTGAAATAATTTAAAAGGATTAAGAATCCTAAAGCCAAAAAAGAAAAAAAGAACCAACCAACAACCTTGTCTTTTTCAGTAGCTCGAACATCTTCCTTGCTATAAAAAAAATTAACAGAAAGATTAATTATTTGTGAGAAAGAATTATCCTGCAGATGCCTACCAGATACGAGCTATAAGAGCAGAGATCAGGTCATAATTAGGACTCAGCTGCCACCCAGAGGAGCAAGGTGGAGAAGCATCCACAGGCCTCACAGAGGGGAGAACACCACGTTTCATATTCTTGGATCACACAGAGCAGCAGTATCAATACCTCTGGTTAGAGAAACGCTGGTAAGATTTGGCAAGAAAGGATAAGGAATTCTACTGCCTTAGGAGAGTTTGAACAGAAGCAAGATAGAACCACACAGAATCCTAAGGGTAGAAAAGGCCTCAGAAGTTAAATTAATCTGGCTCACAGGAATTGTCTGTCCCTTCTCAAAGAATCCACATAAAAAAAATCTACCATTTTATCAACTAACCTTTGGAATGTTCTACAGTCTGTGGGTTAAATCTATATCAAATTCAAGAAAGGAAGGTCCTTCCTAAAATGCTTTCTACTTTGATATGAATCATCCCACACCACTCATCTCTAGGTTAGCTCAATTCTTGTTGCTATTCTTAAGCCCTATCTCATTAATAGTTTCCTTTTGTCCCAGCTTATATATTACAGTATTTTCTTAGGACACTACCTCGGGCAAATCAAAGTACAAAGAGAAGAGAAATAAGCAAGAGGGGAATTGCAATTGTTCCTAAAAATCTCAAAGTTATTCCAGGTGCCGAGGCAAATGTGAAGAAGACAAGAATACTTCTTACCGGATAGTTCCTCGAAAAGAGTTTTTAAGTGGTGTGGACCCCACATACAGGATGTGCACTTTGGCAAAGCGTGAATTGATGCTAGAGACCTAGAGAACAGAGAAAACACCAGCATTAGAGTATCAGCAGTTGTCAGCTCAAGGAGGCAGCAATGAACTAGGAATTACCAGGACTTTAGTCCAAGCAACCTACTAAGTACCGAATTTAAGACAAGTTAACTCCTACTTATCCCTGCAGAGTGGAATTAAGAGCCATTGTAGCCAATGGAGTTACTTCAGGAGTCAAATGAAATAGCACAATACAGCTTTGGCAAAATACAGATGTCTAACATAAAGAGACACAGGGCATTATAGTAAATCTAGACCTTTAACAGATCCTACAAGGAGGCCTATAGAGTGGATGGAATTTAAGTCTACATTTCAGCTGCTGCATAATATCTGGATCACTGCCTCTCCAATTACTAAGAGCTCCAAGTTAATGTAACCTGGCAGAGGGTGGGGTGATGTGTTACAGCTACTGATCAGTACAGCATTCATTTGTATTTCCCATGAAACACCCTAATTGACTACATTTAATACTAATCAATATCTTGCTACAGTATCTTTCACTTCTCTGTATAAAAAGGCCTCACTTCATATATATTCAAATATGGGCCTACTTAGCACCCTTTGGGGCCCGTTTCCTAGATACGGGTAAAACTACATATTCAGGAAGTATGTTCTGTGAAAGAACTACACAAACCTGAATTTGGCTGCCTTGATCATTATTCTAGAAATCTCTAGACCAGCGAATTCCAGTGAAACTTTCTGTGATAAACCAGTAAGGCAACTACTAGCCACATGTGGTGTTAAGCACTTGAAATATGGCTAGCGGAACTGGTAAATAAATTTTAAATTTTAATTTACTTAAATTTAAATGACTACATGTGACTAGTGGCTACCATATTGAACAGTGTAGTTCTACAATGATTGTGGATTTCAGAACTGGATGTAGGTATCCTAAGCAGTGAGGTTAAGACCAACTTACCTTACAGGTTACAATAGCTCCCACATCTGGCAGTAACTGGGACTCTGTTTCTCTCATCACAGACACGACAGGAAGCTGCAAAGAAAACAATAAAACGTGACTATCCTGGCTAAGCCTTGGGTAAAGGTATTTGCGGCTTGAGTGTAATATAGGAATGCCATGGTCCACAGTTGAGGCCAGGAGGACTACAGATTCACTGCAGCCCAGAGCACAAAGCCTTTGAAATTTTAGAAAATAGGAGGGTCATAGGAAGAATGCTGCTAGAAGAAATAATCTAACCATTTCAGATGAGTTTTAACAAGCTTTTTGTGTGTGTGATTTTCTTATAATTTCCTGCTATACAATTTCTTACCTACAATCATGGATCATTTGACTCTTTCCTCTAATGTTATACTGCTTCTTTCTATTTCTCATTTTATTGTACAGACTAGAATATCCAAATAAATGTTACATAACAGTGGCCAGACTTGTTTACTTCTGATGAAGGGGAATACCTACAGTTTTCTTTGAGCACGATATTGGCTCTTGGTATGAGATAGATAGTATTAAAAAAAAAAAGACAGTATTTTTGAACCTCATCTTTTATTAATCTCTCCCTTGTTCACTATGCTGCAGCTCTCCTGGTCTTTTGGTTTCACCAGCTCACTAAATTTCTTCCCATCTCAGCTCTGTTCAAACTATTCTTTCTCCAGGACTGAGCTCTCCTTAGTTATCCTTTAGATTGGTTAAACGTCTCTTCCGCTGACCAAGGTGGGTTTACCCATGACGTGTTTTCACAGTACCCTGTGGTATTCTTTTAAAGCAGTCATTGCATTTGTAACCATACATTTGTTTGAACATTAATTTATTTACAGTTTGTGTCTACATCCCTTGAGAGCAGAGACCATGTGTATTTGGTTCACTGCCATATCCCTAGAAGTCAGCACTGAGTCAGGCATATAAACATTCTCAACAGCTATCTATGAAATGAACAACTTACAAATGCTAAGGACGTTCCCAAACTGAATAAAGAGTTTCTCGTTTTATGGATGAAGAAGAATCTAAAGCCAGAGAAATTGTTTCTTACCTAAAACAGAATTAAGGTCTAGTTAGCCAGTACCTAAATGTTCTAATCTTGAATCCTCTTTCTACTATGCTACCTCTCTTTAAGCTGCTCCTTCAAAGACTGCTTGTCTGATCCTCAGTTAACACGGTGTTAGGCTCTGGAACTAGGGAGCATAGTATTACTTGTGCATTCAACAAATGTTTTTTGAGCATTTACCTTGTGCTAGGCAATAAAGGTTTGGTGGTGAGGCCTGCTTTCATGAATCTTAAAAGTCTAGTAGGGGAGCATATAAGTGAACGTTTAATTATATGCTAAGATAAGTGCTTGGAAGGAAAAGAACACAGTTCCTTGTGTTTAACAAACCAAACAACAAACAGAAGCCAAAACTCCTTTCCTCAACTAGTGGGTCTAGGAGAGCTTTTCTGCGAAAGTGATACTTAGGTTATCTGAAGGATAGGTAGGAATTAAATGGTCTGCGGGGAAGATGTGTTCCAGAAAGATGGTGTGCGTATAAAGGCCCTGTGGCAGGAGAGAAGAGCTTAGCACATTAGTGACACTGAAAGAAGCCTGCATGACCAGAGGTGGGGATACGGCTGAAGGCAGAGAGGTAGGCGACATTCGGACAGGATTCGGCTCACGGAGGGCTGAGCTCGCCTCTGCTCTTCCCCAACACCCTTCCCTGACTGTCAGCAACACAACTGGTCTGTGCTGGCTAACTGCCCAGCAGCAGCGACAGCTGGAAGACGCTCAAAGACCAAGTCGTCCTAATGAGGCACTAAAGACACGCCCACAGTGCCCTTTGCCTAAGGACCGCGAAATCAAAGACAGCCTAAGAGCAGAGCAGAAACAAAGGTGGTGGAGGCCGCCCCCTTTACCGCGCCGTTCTCGCTGCTCTTTGTCACGCAGCCAGCAAGCGACGAAAAGATGTAGCCGTGCCGGGTGTAGGTGCCGCTGCCTGGGCTGCCCTCCTCCAAGTTACACAGACGTTCGCCTGCAGGAAAAAACGCTGCATCAGCCACGAGTGGCCAGAAGGTGTTGGCCATCGAGCTTCCCTGCCTGTCACTACACAGGACCGCTGTGGCCACTACTAACTCACCCGGGATGCAGTACCTCACGGGTGGCGCCATGACTGCTACTTTCCCCAGCCGGAGGAAAACGAAGCCAACTTCTTATTGGCCAAAGTCCGGATGCAGTTTCTCAATAAAAAACGCGCCCATTGGTACGCTTATTACGTGACCCTCGCCGCGCCTTTCTGAGAAGGTAAACTACACGTCCCAGGTTGCCCCGCGGCGAAGCCAGGGGCGGAGCGCCTGAAAGCCTGTAGTTGCGCTTGCGCCTGTGCTTGAGGATGGGCTGGCGGCGGGTCCGGGTCTGCAGGCTGGTTCTGTGGGCGGCGGGCCATGGTTGGTTGGATTGAGCTGCGCCGGCCTGGGGCGCTGAGCTGGAGGGGGTGGCAGTGAGCGGAGGTTGCGGGCTCGATTTGACTGATTGGGGAGTCGGCAGGAGGCAGGTAAGCGCGAAGCCGCGGCCTTTGCTTCTCAGTTCTGTCCTTTTTTCTAGGATCAGGCCCTGTTTCGGGGCCTTATGGTGAGCCCAGCTTCCAGGTTTCTTCTCGCCGAGCCCTGTACGTCTGTCTGTGCTCTCCTCTATCCAGGCGGAGTGCACCTTCCGGGCAGCCGTAACACGCGAAGCTGGAAGGAGGCCAACCAACCCATCTCGCCCATTTCACAGATTTGCAAACTCAGATCCAGAGATAAGATTTTTACTTTCCCGGTGTGTCGAAGATAGTTTAAGGTAGAGCCCAAACCGGAACCCAGGTTTTTTGACTTCCAATCCATCGCACTTTGACCGTGCCACCCTCACTGAGAAACAAAGCCTTTTCCCGGTTTTTGTTTTTGTAACTGTAACTTGCGATCTAGAGCTCACAATGGGATACTCTAAGGAGTCGTGTGAGGCCACCTGTAACTTTTTCCCTTCCCATCGTATTTGTCTGGAAGGGAAATCTCCACATGAATAAAATGCTGCTTTTACTGATGATTGACACATGCTGCTGGAGATTGCAAACATCCTGAGAGCAGGGGGTTTGTCCGGATGAGATTTGCCAAGACTTTCATCAGTTTCCTCTGCCTTCTGGTAGCTTTGAAATCCATCTTTCCCCACCCCTAAAAGTTTCCCTCTGGGAAACAGACGGTGACTTACAGCCTGGTGGGGGTGGGGGGAAGGGGAGTGCCATGGCCTGCAATCCCCTCCAACTTGGTGGCAGTTGTCACTATGGTCAGTGTCTAATACTGAGGGATCAGAGCACTTAGGGCTTGCCCTCGGGGGATAGTGAAGTTACGTTTTGCTCTGTTCCTTCCCCTGTTCACTCTGACCAGCCACTCCTCAGTCCCCTCCCCGCCCAACACAATTTTTTGAGTTCTGCTTTACCTCAATTTCCTGAGATGAAAACTCTGTATGTTCATTTGCTCTACTCTGGCTTCCCCATAGTGCTCAAACCTCATTAGATAAAATGAGTGGGGGCTCAGCTTCAGACTTTGTTCATGTAAATCTGATCTGTTGCTCTCTGTACCTACAAGCTTTCTATTGACGTTTTGGTTGATTTCTGGTTGAATTTGTTTTCTAAAATGCCTTCTAACTCTTAAATGCTATGATTTTAACAACGAGGAATTACAGCAGCAGACACTTATTCAGTGTTATCACATTGGCAGGAATGCCCTTGCTGTTATTTGTAGGACAGATAGACATCTGACCAGCCTCTCCACTTCTGCATCCCAGGTTATTCATTCAACAAGTATTTATTGAGCACTTCCATGGGCCAGGTATTGTGCTAAGAACTTTATAAACATTTCATTTGTACCTTACCAAATGTGTATATGGAATCATTAAGGGTTATAGCTAGAAGAGACCTTAGCATTTACTCCTACCTCCTCATTGAATGGGAATACAGGAAAATGGAGTTCAGGCAGGATCCAGTGATTTGCCCAAGGTCACAGAACCACTCAAGGGCCGAATTGAACCCTGAGTAGTCAAATTATGAGGCAGATTGGAGTTGGTGAATCTAGTCCTCGAAGCAGGCATTGCCTGTAGAGCTCAAGAATTTGGGAGGTGGTTGAGAACAAGCCAAAAAGTGGGGAATCCGAGTAGGAAGTTTTTTGTAGATAGGGGAGATGGCATATAATTCATGTTAATAAAGATGAGAAATGCATCTTATTTATAAGCTATTGCTGTTGTGTTTTAGCAAATAGGAAACTCTCCATTAGCCATAGTAAGGGAATGAACAGTGATGTGGACAGTGTAAGTCACTTGGATTTGTCATGGGATAAAATGCTTTGTCCCACTCTTATATTTGATTGTGGTGGCTATATATACTATTTTGAAAATTGATGCTTTAAGCGAAATCATGGTTCCAAGCAATGAGAGCCCAACTCCAAGGAGGTAGGAAGTTTGAGCTTTTCTTTTTCTCTCTTCTACGCTGCCTCTTAATTCTCTAGCTCCCAGGGGGTGGCATGGGAATGGCCATTTCTTCATCCTGGTGCAGAGAGTAGGTCCCTACTGAGTTGTCTTTCTTCTCTTTCTCTGCCTCCTTGTCTGCTGGATTTCTTTTTCCCTTAGGTCATAGGGCTTGTGGAAGGAGGTAATTAAGTGTTTGCTTTGAAAGGGCTGTTTGTGGTGATGAGCCAGGATGCAAGGGGAGTACCTTGCTTCAGTTACTGAACTGAAACCATGTCTACAGTGGAGCAGCCTCCTCCAGTTTCTGCTAGGTTTTGAGCCGCCTTGTTAAATAAGTCAGTGGAGTTGCTGAGAACAAAGTGGCTCTAGGGGGAAATCAGATAATTTCTTCTCTGGTGAGGACTTTACCATAGAATTGATGAGACTCTCATCAAATCAAAGGAATCTGTGTCTTCCGGGCATTGCCTGTGCAGCTGGCCTTCCATGGCTGTTGGATGAGGTAGAAAGCACATAGAGGAGACCAAGGCACTTGCAGAGCAGCCATGAAAAGGGCTAAAGAGCTGGGAAGGCTGGTTGGGAAGCTCCTGAGTGTTCAACTAGAACAGGCAGGGGAGACTCAACGGAAAGACAGGCCTCTGGTCTTCATGAGTCACCAGCCTGGAGGTTCCCCGCCCACTGCCAGTGTCTTCCTGCCTGTGGGGCTGTTCTCTGAATACCCGAAGTTGTCTTGGCTTCTGTATCCTTGGGCTGGGGCTGGGGCTTGCGCTGGGACTGGAATTGGAGACAAAGTGTCTTATGCCATGCAAGGGGTAGCTGAACTGTACTGACAGGAGACAGGGACTCACATGCTATCCGGTTGGGTCTGGTGGCCTGTAACCTCAGCCCAGAGGGAGCAGGAAGGATGAGTATCTTTGCCAAGATTCAGATGGCACCAGGGAAGATCCAGGTGCAGCAGGATCCACATACTGTGCACTCATCCACCACTGGCTTTCCCTTGGTGAAGAGTAGTTGTTAGGAGGTAGGTCAGTGGGCCAGGGCAGGCAAGGACGTGGGAGACCCTCTGCCTCAGAGGCCATACTCACAGAGACGCAGTAGGCAGCTTTGTGCATGTTGGCCGTGTACCACCCAGTAATCTGGCTACACAGGCTACTCCATTGACCTTGCTTTGTCTTGGAGCTGCCTGCCTCTCCTTCACCCCTTTCCCGAGGCCCTTGACTCTCGGTGTGCATCATCTTGGATTTGCTGTGTAACCATGCGGTGTAATAAGATTTCTGCCCAATTAGAGCCTCCAGACCCTATTCTCTATGGTCTGGGTTGGGACACTGGCACCCCACATTCCGTAGAGAATTGAAGTAACTTCCCTACTGCCCATAGTTGTTAACTGGCCCAGCTAGGCCTCAGTCTTAAGTCTTTGCTTCTAAGTGGGTGCTCAAGGCCTCCCCACTGGTGGGCTAGGGAGGGACAGAACCCAGGCCAGCCCCTCACAATGGTGTGCTCTCCTAGGAGCCATGCGTGGCCAGTGGAGCCTGCTGTTGGGCCCCGCCCGCCTCTGCCTGCGCCTGCTTCTGCTCCTGGGCTCTAGGCGCCGCTGTCCCCCTCTGCTCCGGGGCCTGGTGCAGCGCTGGCGCTATGGCAAGGTCTGCCTGCGCTCCCTGCTCTACAACTCCTTCGGGGGCAGTGACACTGCTGTCGATGCCGCCTTTGAGCCCATCTACTGGCTGGTGGACAACGTGATCCGCTGGTGCGGGGTGGTGAGTGATGCCCAGGGAGCAGGAAGAGGGATGTTTTGGGGTAGCAGAGGGACCCGCGCCAGCCCTACCCTGGAGATATTCCTGAGTTACTCTGGGCGTTGGCAAGCTCTCTCACTGCATCTACCTGACCTCACTGGTGTTGGCAGGTGTTCGTGGTGCTGGTGATTGTGTTGACCAGCTCTATTGTGGCCATCGCCTACCTATGTGTCCTACCCCTCATCCTCCGAACCTACTCAGTGCCACGACTCTGCTGGCATTTCTTCTATAGTCACTGGAATCTGATCCTCATCGTCTTCCATTACTACCAGGCCATCACCACTCCACCTGGATATCCACCCCAGGTGGGTCTCCACAGCTGCCGGGGGCAGGCAGAGGGCCGCTGGCCAGGGAGCCAGTCTCAGGAGTGGGGAGAGAGTGCCTTGGTATCTTTTGAGGTGTGAAGCTGGTGCTGCTACAGTTGTCAGACGCTTTCCTCTCTTTGCACAGGGCAGGAATGACATCGCAACAGTCTCTATCTGTAAGAAGTGCATCTACCCCAAGCCAGCCCGAACACACCACTGCAGTGTCTGCAACAGGTGGGTCTTGGCTTCCTTCTCTGTGAACCCGAGCTCTGGCCCTTTGGCTGTAGCCCTAGGGCAAAACCTAGACCTAGAGTTTGGTGTTTATGAAGCCCACATCACGCGCCAGACAGTGTGCCCTCTCTGTCATGACACCTGGTCCTCAGGATATCCTGTGAGTTAGGCATTATCACTGCCTGTAGAAACTGAGGTTCAGAGACATGAGTTGTTACTCAGTATCATGTAGCCAATGAAGCAGGGTTTGAAGCAAGGCCTGGCTGTCTTCAAAGTCTGTGCCTTTTCCACCTCAGCAGGATGCTGGTCCTTGTAGGAAAGGATTGGCACTGACATCTCAAGAACCTTGGCCACCGTAACAGAGCCTGTGTCCCTCCCTCACAGGTGTGTGCTGAAGATGGATCATCACTGTCGTATCCTTTTATTATCTTTTCTGCCTGAGGCTGCCTCCTTTAGCTTCAGAGCACTGCACAGGGTTAAGGGCCACAAACCTGAGGCTCCTGGCATCACCCTGCAGAGAACATTAGGCTCAGGAGAAGTTAGTGGAAGAGGAGTTGTGGGGGCTGACCGTGCCCTGGGGGAAGCAGGAAGCTTAGAGGCTCTAGAACAGATCTCCCTGGAGCAACGCGTCTACTCCAGCTGCTCTTTCTTTTCTTTTGTAGACTCGGTCATGCTAATATCTGCTGGATGGAAAGAGGTGTTTGGGCTTCAGGGGTTGCCCGTGGGGTGTCCAGATAGAACCGTGGGTTCCCTCTTTGCTGTCCTATACAGATGCCCAGTTAACCCCAGCTAGGTTGACGTATTGGCAGATTCATTTTAGTGAAGGGTTTCAATTTTCATGATTTCCTGGAGGGACTTACGAGGACTCTGAAATGCTTTAACACTTTCACCTCAACCTCTGAAAGTCCCATATTTTCCTGCCTTTGGAAAATAGTTCTTAGTGACTGGAAACCCTGGGCTTGGATCATGCCGCCATGAAGCGAGAATGAACCAGAGAGGTCTGGGCACACCCTGAAGTTGTGTGTTTGATCTTGTCCTTAATTCTGCCCCCACCAGCCTGGCTAAACAACTGTGTGGGCCACTATAACCATCGGTACTTCTTCTCTTTCTGCTTTTTCATGACTCTGGGCTGTGTCTACTGCAGCTACGGAAGCTGGGACCTTTTCCGGGAGGCTTATGCTGCCATCGAGGTGAGCCCATAGTTAGGAGCAGGGCAGCTCAGTAGAGAGCACTTGGGGTATGGAATCTGTCCCTAAGGAGTGGGGCTGGTAGCACTTTCATGCTAGAGGCCTGAGAGTATAACCAGCACTGTTTTCCATCCCCTTAGAAAATGAAACAGCTCGACAAGAACAAACTACAGGCGGTTGCCAACCAGGTGGGCCGTCCCCACCCCACAGCCTCCTGCTGCTCAGGCCAGGGGGTATAGAGTTGCTCAGGCAACTGAGGCCCACCTGGTAGAGTTGTAGAGACTGGTTGAGGGGCCACTGGAGGCTGGATCGGGGTGTTCTGGGAGGCTGTCTGCCATGGGCAGACCGAGTGGCCTGGGGCAGGCTGGAAGTCTCTGGTACATGACAGATCTTGGCTCTCTATCCCAGTATCACCTTCTGTGGGCTGAGCAAGGACTCTGCCTTGGTGATGGCCTGAGCAGTGAGGAGTCTATGTTGGTCTGTGTACTGGGGCTCCAGGGGACAGAGATGAGCCTGGGCCAGTCTGGTCACCCTTTGCTCCTGGTTTGTCTGCATCTGCATCTGGATCAACCCTTCTCCCCAGGCTTTTTGGACGACTTATTCTGAGATCTTGGACAGATGATTGTACCTCTGCTGCCCTTTCAGTCCTTAGCAGAGCTCAGTTCTCCCCCCACAGTCATTCCATTCTGGGTGTGGGTCTGGTCCCCTCTCTTGGGGATTGCAGCCACAAGGTGAAGGAGTGCTAGCTGGGGAGTGGAGTGGCTTCCCCTGGAGCCCCATTTGTGTTGTCAAATCCATAGGTCCAGGGTCGGCTCTTCCTATGCTTCGCCATCCTGTCCAGACCCGCTCCTCCCAGTGTTTGTCTACATGGTGCTCCCAGGCTCAGTCCACCCATCTGGCTGCTACCCTGACTCCTCTGTGGCTTAACCCCCTATTTTCCATCCTGGGCTTGGATCACTTCCCTGCCTGCAGGTGATGGGGGCTCTGGTGGAGACCAGCACAGCAAACGAGCCAGACTTTGTTTTCTTTTTCTAGACTTATCACCAGACCCCACCACCCACCTTCTCCTTCCGAGAAAGGGTGACTCACAAGAGTCTTGTCTACCTCTGGTTCCTGTGCAGGTATCTGACTCTCATTTTTGGCAGCATAAGGGAGGGGCAGCTTCAGAAAAACCTTTTTAGGTGCCCCCATGTGAACTTTAGTCTAACTTAGGTTGGCAAAGAGTCAGCATTTGATTTTCTTCAGCATTTTGGTACAGGGAACACTAAGGATACTGGCACTGAGTGTTTGTTATGTGCCAAGGTAAGTTCAACTCCTACCTAAATGGTAGGGAACCACGTTTTATAATGAGGAACACTGAAAATTAGAGGGTGAAGTGATTTGGTCCACAACACAGAGCTAGAAGTGAATGGTGGAGCTGGACTCTGCATTTTGTGTCATCTCATTCCAATCCCTGGTGCTTTCACTACCCTCTCCAGTCTCCCAAGTATGGGTAAGAAATACAGAACATTTTTATTAGTAACACAGACTTATTCCCCCTGCTCTCCACACAATTTATTCTTAACCCACCCTGAAGCATTTCTGTTGGTTTCCCCCCAGACACAGTGAGAGGAAAGTTCACCCGGGATGTGTAGGCTGGGAGATGAGGAAGACAGGCAGAGGTCCCCAGCTAATCAGTCGCTCAGCTTAATGTCACACACAGCCTCTAACCCTCTTTAAGCTACTCACCAATCTCTGCTGCTTTTCTTAGTTCTGTGGCACTTGCCCTGGGTGCCCTGACTGTATGGCATGCTGTTCTCATCAGTCGAGGTGAGACTAGCATCGAAAGGCACATCAACAAGAAGGAGAGACGTCGGCTGCAGGCCAAGGGCAGAGTGAGTAGGGTTGAAGGCTGGGGGTGGATCTCTGGGTGGGTAAATGAACCCGCCATCCTGTAAACAGGTCATGGTCAGTGCCAACTAGGGCAGGCATCATAAAAGGCCTGAACTTGCCTCGCCGAGCTTTGGCTTGAAAATCAGAAGGGGATTCAGTAAAAGCGGTCGGTAGAAACATGTTTTCCTTTGGTCCTAGGTTTTTAGGAATCATTACAACTATGGCTGCTTGGACAACTGGAAGTTATTCCTGGGTGTGGACACAGGAAGGTAAAGTGAAATGCCTAGGCCAGTGCTGTCCAGCTGCACTCTGACGAGAAAGGTGTTTTGTACCTGTGCCAAGACATTAGCCACTAGCCAGCCACATGTGGCTACTGAGCACCTAAAATGTGGCTAATACACCGATGAACCGTATTTCTGATTTTCTTTTTCACTAATTTAAAAAGGCACATGTGGCTAGTGGCTGCCATACTGACTGCACAGATCTAGATTGTAGGAGTAGAGGTCTTTGCTAATTTGAGCCAACGGAGTTAAGGCCGACACTATGTGGTGTAAGTAGCAGATGTGGCTTAGACATGACATAATAACATTCTAAGGAAGCGGTTTTCAAGAAGGGACTTCTAGGTAGAGAAGGTGGCCACCAATGGCCTCTCATTTGTATGGCAGTGTCTAGAGTTCAGGCCAGTAATTTCTGGGACTAAAGTAATCTATTTGTGACCAAGGTCCTAAGACAATAAATGAAGCTAGCTCCCTTCACCCAAGAGACGTGGGAAAATCATTTTTCCAATTGCGACGACAGGCAGTAATAAGGTCACCATAAGTACCTGCCCTCCTCCCTTTCCCATCCCCATTATAGTCCTGGCTATCACTGTGCATGCTGTGGCCCCCTTAAGACGTTTTGCTGAACATCTCTAAAGGCCTTCAAGACACCAGACAACCTGTTTATTGGACAAAATTAAGACTTTTGTTCCTTTGAGATTAATGCCAAGGTAGCTTCAGGGTAACCTGATGTAGCCCTGCTGAGGAATGAGGATCAGGAATCCCTAGAACTCTTGGAATTCAGACACATTTCTATCTTCTCTCGTAGGCACTGGCTTACTCGGGTGCTGTTACCTTCCAGTCACCTGCCCCACGGAAATGGAATAAACTGGGACCCCCCTCCCTGGGTGACTGCTCAGTCAGCCTCTGTGATGGCGGTGTGAGCTGGATTCTGTCAGCCACAACTTGAGCATCACCCTGCTTTCTGCATTATCTCAAGGCCTCCAAGGATAGCTTCTTGGAATCCTTGAGCAAAAAGAGCCAGTGGGCCTGCCTTAGGGTACCGTGCAGGGACATCTCAAGGACCTATCTCCTGGCCACTGCAGCAGCAAGGCACGATGTGGAAAAAATCCTAGGACTGATGTTCCTTTACTCAGGCAAACAGAAGTTCCAGCCACAGACTGGAGATTAGGCAGCTAGCAACCTTGCCGGGTGCTGACCCCAACCTCCAGCTTACAGCACTGGAGTTGGCCACCACCTCTTCCCCGTGCTGTCTGAGACAATACCTGAATGGTCGAACTGAGATTCTGCCTTCCTAACAGGGCAAAGGTACCAGGCCTGCTGCTGAGGTCACTGCCACTTCCCACATGCTGAAGGGAGCAAAAATAAAGGTATTTGATTTTTAAAGATCTATATCTGCTTACTCTTTGCCACTACTTTAGGGCAGGGAGGGGAAAGTCAGGGTCAAGGCCTAGTGGGTAGGTGTTGTGGTCATGCATCTGTGCCCTACTTGGAGGGGTCAGATGCCCTGAAGAATTTTTGGCTAATCCTTGTCATTATTGTTCTTCTAGCTTATACCATGACACTTCTGGTTATGTGCTACTGAGGCCTAAGTGGGGGCAGGGGTGGGGGAGGGAATATCTGACAGCCCCAGTATCAAAAGAAATCTTTATTCTCCAGCAGATATACATACAGGCACATCCCTGGTCCTCAGGGCCACTCTCACTTGCATTCACCCCTCAGCAGCATCTTTTTCTGACGTACAAATATGGAAGAGCTTTAAGATCCTTCTTCAAACACAAGTAGTCTCACACACAGTTACTTCACAAATCCATTAGAAATCAGGACTCCTGTTTCTCGTACAGCCGTGCAGCAAGGGCTCAGCATTTACGCTGTATCTGTGGGAAAGGCAGTCAGAGGCCAGTGGTCTCCCTGCCTTGGCAAGATGGCTCAATAGTTAGTAACTCCAGTTAGACTGTCAGACCAGTCTAGGCCAGGACTGAGGGCTCAGCTGCCAGGGCTTCCTAGCAGAAACCTGCAGATAACAATAATGTTGGCAGCATTAGCGGTGGGGCTCATTCCAATTCCCTCTCCCCAAGACCTAGCAACTCACCATTCTCCCCTGGCTGACACTGCTTCCTTGCGCACCAGTCTCTTCTTGTCATCCAGAGGTTTAGCTAAGGCTCGGATCACTTGTGGTTTGTACGGCAGCAGCTGTGGAATAAAAGGGGTTAATCTTAGCCTTCTCCAAACACAATGTTAAAAAAAAAAAAAGCCTCTTGTCTGCCTCTACAACTAATAATCTTTGTATTCTTTAGGGATTCCAGAGGATGCTAGGTGGCAGGTGACCACTCTATTGTAATGTATTCAGGCAAATCCTTGCCTATCTGTACCTTGTAGTTCATACCTCCGTCACACAGCACGGTGGCCAGTCATGCTTGACTAAAGCAAAGAGGTACTTCTCTGGCTCTTAGAAGTTTCTGGGCCAGACAGGAACGTGTGAGGTACTCACCACAGGGGTAGGCAGGCGAGTGAGCGCATGCATACACTGTAGTGCAGCAATCCGAACAGCCTGGAACATAACCATAAGGAAGTGAGTGGAGACCTGAGAAGGGGAGCTGTGGTGCCAAAGTTGCTGGGGCTTGCCCTGGCCAGGTACCTCCGTTAGAATGTTGTCCCTATAGGCCAAGGTTGCGCGTTTGATCCCCAGTCAGGGCACATACAAGAATCAACCAATGAATGCATAAATAAATGGAACTACAAGTCAATGTTTCGCTCTCCCTCCCTTTCTCTCTAAAAATCAATGAATGTTTTAAAAAGTAAAAAAAAGTTGCTGGGTGTCAACGTACCATGGAAGGGCTAGAGGTGAGGTTCAGGAACTTGGTAACAAGGGTGTCAACGTGGAGACTCATGACTTGGGGTGCTTCTAGTAGAAGAGGCTGAAGGCAGCTGAGGGTGGAGAGCTGGACCACACAGTCGGGGCAGGACAGGGCCTCCAGCAGCAAGGAAAGCAGCTACAGGGCCACAGGAATGTGGGGATGACTACATGAACGATGAGTCTGATTCTCCTCCCCTCTTTAGCCTAGCTAGGGGACAGTGGCTTGGTCCACTGCTTAGAGGCTGTGACTCCAAGGCTTACCGTGGGCAGCTCTGGCAAGAGCACTGGCTTAGGCAGCCTGTTAAGTACGTGAGACAGGCCTTTCAGGTAATTTGGCTTCACATCTGTAAAAAACGAAAAAGCTTAGGGGAGAAATTGGGCTCAGACAGCTTGGGAATTCAACTCCAATCTGAACCAAAGAAAAAGAGCAGGGCAAGAATCTGGAGGTTGAGCCCTTTAGGTATAGACCACACTACTGCTCTGAAGAAGCACTGATGAGGTCCTAAACCTGAGCAAAGGAGAGGTCTATAAATGTGGGGCCTGCCTCTTAGACTCTCCTCACCTTGGGGAGCCGCATGGAAGCCCTGGACCAAAGCAGGCACATTATCTGTGAAGAACCGCTGGCGGAACATGATCCGTACTTCAGCATGGCCTGCACGGGTCAGTACGTCAGTGCAGTCAGACATGAGCAGAGAGAAGCCATCAGCTGCTGTTGGGCCAAGTTCTGGATCACTCAGGAGGCCCATGAGCTGGAGAAAAGAGAGCCTTTGTATATCGGGAGAAGGATCTTAAATACCCAAGAAGAGTATGGCAGTCATTCCTGGGAGGATAGGATCAACAGGAAGTTTCTTCTACGTCCTAGATTCCCTTGTCTCCAGAATGGACTTACCCGGTCTGTAAGGCAGGAGCTGAGAGGATGATACCTGAGCACTAGGGCCTTTGTTACCTGTAATCAGAGAAGAGAATGGTTAAGGAATGACACTCAAACCCCAAAACCCTGAGAAGCATGCTTATGGTTCCAGGTCAAGTGGAGAAATTTTATTTAGCCAGACATAACTATCTCTGTTTCCACAGAACCCATTCCAACGCCTTACCCAGAGCAGCAGTGTGAAGGCCTGTCTACGATAGGACCCAGAGGCCAGCCCAGCCTCCACTTTGTCCACAGCCAGCTGTAGGAATTCATCCAGCTGTTGCCCTAAAAAGGAGGAAGGAGATGCTGATGTGAAGGCTACATATTTCTTTTTTAACAATAAAGGATAGAAATCATTTCAATGCAGAGCTCCCTGAGAAGCCATTAGAAAAGAACAGTATCATTTGGCTATGGGCTTTGCCCACTCAACCCGGAAACACGAGCACAAGAGCCTGGTATCTTTGTGGTACAGGGGTGCTGGCAGTTGAAAAGAGTTGTCCACTTCTAATAGAGAATGACCGCTAACAGCTCCCTACAAGGAGTAGGATGACAGGACTAGACAGAGCACTCTGCTTGTACCCCCTTATCTTATGTCCTGCAGTGCTTTACCCAACTCTGGTCTTAACTCTTGTCCCAAGGGTTGTCCCCTGGGAAGCACTATTATATGTATTATTAACAAGCTCCTTTTTAAAACACAATGAGGACTGAATTTCAAGATTTCATCAGGGAGGCTTCCAGTACCTGCAGGGTGCTTATTGAGGAGTCCTGCAAAGCACTTGGCAGCAGCGGTGGAGGAGAAGGGGCAGCCAGGGCAGCAGCTCAGCCCTAAAAGTTCCTGCATGAGTTGATTCAGCTGAGGGATTTCCACCTACAGAAAACATGGTCAGGTCACGGGCCCAGAGAACACTGGAATTCAAAGAGATACCCAGTAGAGAACAGCGGCAGGGACCAGATGGATGAGAACCACATTCTCCAGTGGGGAAAGCAGATCAACACTTAAGTCTGTGGCAAATTTCAGTCCAGCATCCACTGCCCCTTGTCAGGGTTACATGAGGGTACTCTCCCCACGTGTCCACTTACATTTCGAGGCAGGGAGCAGACAAAGGCCATAAGCAGTGCAACCAGCCTCCTCTGTCCTGAGGAGCCATCCTATGAAGGAAGAAGGGCACTATCAAGCCTATCATGCCAGCAATGGGCTTATCTGCTCTGATACCCATCCCACATTAGCCCTAGAAATTTGAAAGACAGAAATCCCAGGATTCTACCCAATCTGATCCATCAGACCCTCACCTGGAATGGCTGGAATCTGCAAGGGAAGCTGTTTTCAGGCAGAAAGGAGATGTTGCCATCCAAGAAGAGGGGCACAATGTGGGCGACACTCTGTCCAGCTAAACTAGGGGTAGAAGACTAGGTGTCACCAAGGAGCCAGGGTTGTAAAGCAGCTCTGGGGTTCCAGTTAGAGTCACCGAGTCAATGGGTCAGAGCACGATCTTTCACACATTCAACAATTAATTCAGTGCATATTAGATGCCAGCAACCATTCTAGGCCCTGGTGATAGAGTAGCAAGCCACACAGATCAAATCCTTGTTCTGGAGCTCACAATCTAGTGAGAGAACTCTGTGTATTTAAAAAATGCTCCACAGGTGATTCTTACGCACATCAGTCCATGGCTCACCCACCCCCACACTCCATGGTGCTAAAAACCCCTTACTTTGCCAGCAAAACTGACAAGACAAACAGTTGCCTCCACATTTGATTCTGGGTAGGACAGCTCAGAAGACAGCTACTTGCTGATTCTTCCAAGACTGCTATCCTCACCGGGATTAAGCTACATCCATGATTATACTCACTCAGGGCTTAAGTGGGTGGTGGCAGTGCTAATGACAGACACCATGGCAGCCAAGACCTCATCCTCCAACAGCACTTTTCTCATAACTGAGAGCTCCTCTGCAAAATCAAAGCACACGCACACAAGCACACAGCTAAGACTACGGGGGAGATGGTCAGGTCCTGTCGCCACGACTAGAGCCCAAGTCTAGTCACAACAGCAGTGGTTCCTACCCTGTCACGTACTAGTGCTGCAGACCAGAGAACCAGCAAGGCACCAGAGTGGGAGCAGTCTAACATGGGCCACAGAGAGCTCTCCAGGACTCTGCACAGTCCTTACACTGGGCAATAATGGAAAATAAGGCCAGCTAATGTGAACCTTCTTAACATCAGAAATAGTTACGTTAGCCTTTTCAGACCCCTAAAAGATAACATGGGCTTATCTTCTCATGTCCTCATTATTACAGCAGCTACAATATATCGAACTATGATACCTACACGTTACCATGTGGCCGGCTACTATGTGTTATCTTACTTATTCATTAGCAACTACCCTGTGACATAGGTATTTCTCTTTATCTCCCTCTTATAAGGAGGAAACAGAGCTGAGAAAGGCTAAATATCTTCACCCAAGTTAGTGAGTGGTAGAGTTGAAGATGAAACCCAACCAGGTCTACTTAACTCCAGAGATTTATTCTAACTAAACTAATTACATAGCAATTAAACAGGAAAAAGGTGTGCATCCTTTTGAGCATTGCTAACACTGATAGATTTTGGTCAGTTAGCACCCATTGCTTGAAGTGAAATCTTAAGCCCCTGGTGGTACAAAATGCAGTACCAGCAAAACCCCAAGGGTGGCAGTGCTGTTCAACACTAGTGGAAGGCTGAAGTCTAGAGAAGGACAGGAGGTAAGGTGGAGAAAGTTACCTGGCATGGAAGCCTGCACAGCCAAGGCAAGCAGGCAAGGTATAGTTGTCTGATGGAAATACCAGCAGCTTTCTGGGTCCAGCTGGCATTTTTCTGCCACCTGCTGGAGGCTCTGACAGACAGCAATAACTTCACTTGGTTCTGCAACCACATTCCCTGTGCGGTGAGAAAGTATTCTCTGTAAAGTTTTCCTAAAAGTACTTCTAGGTATTTCAGATAGAGCAGATGGAAAGAATAAAAGTGAGTGACCAAGAGCATCTTATTAAAGAACCAATTCATTTTATTTTGGAGGGTGTTTGTCATCTATCTTTTGGAGCTAAGACCTGCTCTATGCCAGGCCCTGCAGCAGAAGCATTCACACACATTTTTGCATTTTTCATTACTCAAGAAAGATCATTTCCCCCATTTTATAGAGGATCTGGAGACTCAACAAAACTACCAGTGGTATTTCCAGGGTCACAGAAAGTGCAAAGCCAGGAATGTAACCCAGGCCACACACTGAGTCATGTTCTTCCACTGTGGACAGTAGATCATCCACTGTTGACTAGGCCTACCACAAAGACTGGGCAATGCAAAGCAGGGAGCACAGGAACTAGGGAGGGCCCATGGTAAGCATGTGTAGGTTTGTAGTGACAATTGCCGCAGTCACTTATGCCTTGGAACATATGACAGTCTCAAACTAGAGAGTGTGTATGAGTTACCCAGAGATCCTGTTAAAATGCAGATTCTCATCAGTAAGGCCCAAGATTCTGCACATCTAACAAGCTCTCAAATGATGCCCATGCTGTTGGTTCATGGACTACATTTTGAGAAGCATGGCCTTAGAGTGGTACTTTTCAAATCTGGCTCCACATGAAAATCACTGGGCACTCTTAATAATTACTGTTGCCCAAGTCCCATCCTTCTTTACAGACTGATTTAGTTGGATGGAATGAGGCCCAGGCAGTATTTTATTTTGAGAGTTCCCACATGATTCTTCTGTGCAGCCACCACTAGAATTACTGCCTTAGAGGCATCAACTCCAAACTTGACCACAGCTCCCCATTCAGCCCAGCTCCTCGACGTCCAGTCCTGGTAGTTACCTTTGTTCATCTGGCACAGATGCTGCAGCAGCAGCGGCAGGGTCTTCTTGACAATGCTGGGATGGGTTGATACAGCTGACAAGGCTTGTAGACAGCGCAGGTGCCGGGAGCATTTGGTGGGCCCATCCCCTTTAGCCAAATCCAACTCCCCTGAAAGCAACCCAGGAGACAAGATTTCACTGGGTGATGACAAGCATGAAGGACCTTAAGCCTCCTTGGGAAGAGGTGGGTCATAGAAGATGAGAGACACATACCCACGCACAGCTCTTCAGCAAGCTTGGGCACTAGGTGGCTGCTGAAGGCCATAGGGTAAAGAGTGGCCAGGGTTCCTGATGCTTCCAGTGCTGCTGCCCTGCTGGGAGCACAGGGCAGATGAACATTTAGCTGAGCCCACCTTGCTGAAGAGCAGGGCTCAAGTACCTGGACAGGGCTTCTTAATGCCCAGGAAAAGAGAACAGTCCCACATCTCCAAGCACCTGGCAGCCAGAGCCAAGCACAAGGCCCACTGCCCCCAGGGAAAGCCACGGGTCGGAAGTCTCGCTCTTTGGATTCTCACCAACTCTGGGAATCCTCCTCTAGGAAGCTCAGTCTGTAGAGGTGCCCCACTGCCAGCTCCAAGTCCCCAGGAGACAGGAGACCTGTGTCAGAAGGGAACACGAACCACATCTTTTTTTCCCTACAGACCCACAACTTTCCAGAAGTTCCACTAGACATCCCAAGTCAACCAGGGTTTTAGTGAGAACAAGGGAATTAAGACTTCTTTTCACTTAAGACAGAAAATCACAAGAAAGGGACCTTCTCTTTTGTCTCTCTCTTAAGTGTACCTGGCTGGGCACCCAAGACAGTGAGAGTACGGATGCCAACAAGCTGAAGCTGGGCGTTGGGGTCTGTCAGGGCCGTGAACACCAGTGAGCATAGCTGGTCCTTCAAGCCACTCAGAGGCTTTTCACCTGGGAAGAGACAGTCCAGGTCAGAGAGAAGCCCAGACTCAGCAGTGATGTTAAAGACAATTCAGGGCAGATTTAAAAAGCTTAATCCATTGAATGTCCAAGAAGTACACTGGGACGAAAATAAACAGGACCATCCATTAAGTGTTGTTGTTGTTGTTGTTTTAATGCTAAAACCTCAGAACGACAGGACCATTGTTCTAGACCACTTATCCATGGTACTCTTTGCCTGCTCTGGAAGGTGACCTCACCCTTGTCTTCATAGCTCCATTTCTGTTGTAGCTTCAAGAAACCCAGGATCATTTCAAGGATGGTCCGCCGCTGGTTGCTCTGTAATGTTTTAAGGGATGTTAGAATCAAAGAATACAGGGCGGGGCAAAAGTAGATTTACAGTTGTGAGTACACATGACAGTTCATTCTTGTATTATTATTTATTAATTATTGTATTCTATACGAACAATTATAAATCTACTTCAAAAAAAGATTTTATTTATTTTTAGAGGGGGCAGGGAGGGAGAAAGAGAGGGGGAGAAACACGGATGTATGAGAGAAATACTAATTGGTTGCCTCTTGCACGCCCCCAACTGGGAACCTGGCCCGCAACCCAGGCCTGTGACCTGACAGGGAATCGAACTGTCATCCTTTTGGTTCATGGGACAATGTTCAACGCACTGAGCCACACTAGTCCAGGCTGTAAACCTACTTTTGCCCCACCCTCTATGTTAAAGGATTTTAGTCATGCTACTTTGGAAGTAGGGTGAATTATTCTTTCACTAAGTGTCGGGAAGAGTAAACAAGGAAACCAGCAGCAGCTAATAGGAGCAAATCCAAAATATACTATCTAGGCCTAAGCGCAAATCTTAGTTCTCTCTGTGAGAAAGGGATCCTAGCAAAGGTCCCATAGTTTTCTCAAAAGACCGCGCTCCCTTACCTGACTGTGTTTGTGGAACTGTTCCAGCAGCAAAGGCAGTACGTTGCCGGTGATGTGGTCGCAGGCCCGGGCAGATGCACCTGCAGCTGCCTGCAACAGTTTGGCACTGGGCCACACCAGTTTCATGTCCGGTTCACACAGATGGTGCCTGCAGTCTAGAGAGGCAGCGCATCACATACCGGGGAGTAGGCTGAATGTTGCCTACTTTCCATGCAGTCCATAAAGCCTGGAGGCTGAGACCTGAGAGTTTGCTAGCAGTTACCACTGAATTTTTTTTTTTAACTCAAAGTAGGGTTCCAGATCCCAAATCACTGAAAGGTAGGGCTACACATGAAAGGTCATTGGCCTTTAAGGAATTTCTCTCTGTTCTGTTCGCTCCCTTTTCTGACTTCCATGGCCCCATTACCCTGTAGAATGTTGCTAAGGAAGAAGTCAAGGAGGTCCTCAGCATCAGCCCTCAGCACAGAGCGAGACAAACACGCAGTCAGGGAGTGGAGGGCCGCCAGGCCCTCGGCCTCCACCCGCTCACTTGCCGTCTGGAACACCTGTCAGGGAGGGATCCCATGGCTACTGAGGTGAGCCTGCACCAAGTGGGACCCTGCCCACCCACTACCTATTTTCTTGGGCAGCGGGGAGATTAAGAACCTTTAAGGCACAGCAATAAAAACTAATACCTCAAATGAGTTTCTTCTGAATTGGTGTATTCTCACCAAGTCCTTAGTCCCACTGGGATTCATACACATACTTTTTGAGAAACAGAATGCCATTGTTGAGCCACCACTGGGACTTCTTATCTTGGGTATCTTCCTCTCTCCCTCTATTCAGCATGGTGCCATAGGCACCATGACTATGCTCCTTACCATGGATGGACAGGAAGTGGGCACTGTGCAAAGGTGATTAAGGGCCATCACCAGGCAGCTGACCCTCACATAGTGACTCTCTCCCTTGTCATTCGACTAGAAGTATGCCCATTGCTTGCTTGTTGAATAACCAGGCACAGCTCAAGAGAGTGTATTATTTCCCCTAACACCTGACAACTGGGAGTTAACAATAGTGGATTTATCTAAGTAACACTCACCTCTCTGCGGATAGAAACCCAAAGGCTGGGGAGGAAGTCCTTCAGTTCCTTCTGTCCATACACAGTACAGCAAGCATTCTGCCAAAAAAGTGCAGGTATCAACTATCTACACACTCAGACTTCCTCAGATATGCAGGTACCTCAGCATAATGGCAACTGAAGCCTGGCTCTCAGCAGAAAAATCAGCAAGATTTTATAATTGTAATACCCAGGGCAAGAAAAATAGGTGCTCGTCCTCGCTGATGAAAAATAAGCACCAAGAGGGAGCCCTGGTCAGCCTTTCCTTGGCTGCAACTCAGCTACTATAGGACAACACAGTATTCAGCTGGGGCCTTTAGGTCAACATGTAGGTCCAGATCCTGGTATCCCTCTTTTGAGGCCCACTGACCTGTGTCCTGGCTTTCCAAAAATCTACAATCCCTTAGCAACCTGAGTTTGTCTCAAGGCAGGGGGACCCTAGAAGAAGAAAAACCACTCACCAGAGTCTGCAGAGAATCCAGCTTGGCACTCAGAATGTCGGAATCCACCTTCTCAATCAGCAGAGGCAGCAGGAACTGCGGGGGAGACAGGAGAACTGATGTCTGAGATAGGCAGTGCTGCAGCCTCAACAAGGCCAACCACAGTCTTACTGCCACCTGTCCCCAGGGGCAGGTGCTATGCCAAGGGGCTATTCTTGATTCAGGAGTTGTGACTTTAAGCCAACCTTCCTACCAAGATGAGGCCAGACTCCCAGTTACCTGAAAAATGGTTGGCAAATCTATAGACTTTAAAAGATAGCTCTAAATAGGGATTGGATTACTATTTCAAAGAAGAGATGGAAAAGTTTTCTACATTGAAGGTCTGAAGATACTTGCCACACAAACCTGAAGACACTGGCAGGATGTCATACCTTAAAGTGTATATTCCATCTTTCTTTTCCCACATGCTTTTACTGTTCTTTATTCAGGACCTTCTTCGAGCTGAGGCTACATACCATAACCACGGCTAGACCTACCTCAGCAAATCGTGGTGTGGAAGCCAGCACAGCTCGGAGACTCAGGATGAGATCTTCTCTCTGAATACCATAGGGATCGTTAGGTGGCTGGAAAAAGGAGAAGGGCAATGGGTTTGTATAGCTCTTTGGACACAGGCTTGAACCTGACAACCCAAAGAACAGGGTGATATTTATACCCAGTCTGGCAGAATAGTATGACATAAGGCTCCAGCAGGAAGACATCTCACTCTTATGCATTCCTTGGGAATGTTTGTCTTTGGAGTATTTATTTTCTATATGATCACAGTTTCTATCTGATCTGTCTTGTCAGAGATAAGCACCATTAATTTTCTGGTGCATTGCTTTCTTCTCTGTATATATATATATATTACCACTATGCGTTAGTGGACACTGTTTCCCTTTAACACATATTTTTAGAAAATGTGACTGCTTTGTACATATCGTTTATAATTTATTTTTTCACTTAACACATCAGGAACATTTTTCCATGGTATTAATTTTTCGTAATATTAGTTTTAGTAGTTGATACTATTCCATTGTGTGGTTCAGCCACAATTTATTTTAAACCACCCCCCCCCTTTGATGGACATTTTTATTATTTTTTTAACTCATACAAAAAGCTGTAATTCTACCAATATAAAAAAGCATTGATGGTTTTTGCATCAAGATGGCAGATTGAAAATGTGCACCAGAGTTTCTTTTTCCTTTTTAGAAACCGCATGAAAAATGCAGTTAAAGGGATTTTCTTTTCTTTTTAAAAGATATCAAGTTAAAGGTTGAAGAAAACAGGATAAGAGATATTAGCAACAAAATTTTAGAAGCTGAAAAGCAGATGGGTAAGAAGAAAATAACTTAGGACAGCCAAAACCCAGAATCCGTAGCAGGCGTGGGGCAAGCTGAATAACCACCTGTATACAGTCCTTGGAAAGCTTAACAACTGGCAGCACCGGGTACCTCTCGAATTGGGAGTGGGGTTAGAGAAGCGAACCGACCTCCTATATCGCCTCCCAACGCCCCCCTAACTGCAGCATCTGAAGGTTTCATTATCTGGAGAGGGTAGGACAGGTTTCCAGTCTTGGAAATATAAGTGTAGTTGAGAGCCTAGGTGCTGTACCAAAAAAAGAGGTCCAAGTAATGTGGTACTGAGTGCTGAAGTTTTCTAGCCTTTACACCCCATCTGCTTGTAGCCAGATGTCTCTTCTAGGTAAATCTAAGGTCTTTTTTTAGAAGAACCTGACTAGCCCAAAAAAGGAGAACACACTGGGGGTTCTCCAGACTGTCCACGTAAGCCCTTCTACAGTGAAGCTCACACTCGACAAGCCCATTCCACGTGCTCTGAGCTCCCCCTTTGATCTTTTTATAACCTGTGCTTTGAAACATGTGCAAACTCCCAAGGATTACCAGTTACCTGAGGAAAGCCTCTAACCTGGAAATAGAGACCAAAATAAATTGAAGAAAACTTGGAGGAAACAAAGACCACATATGTGGGGAGAAGAAATATTTAAAAACAATATATCAATATTTTCAAAAAAGATAAAATAACTCATCTATGAATTAAATAAGAACAGAACATTTTAATGCCCCTTCTCCCCCCCAGAAAAAAGCACATTCAGAGATTATCAACAACAACAAAAGGATCTTGGAAATCCAAAGCATGAAGGCAGAAATGGAAAAAAAAAAAAAAAAGTCAATAGAAGGGACTGCAGAGAGATGTGCTTCTTCTGTCCTCAGGTCCATTCCTCGGGCTGACCACTGCAGGCCGAATTTCCCAGGCTCCCATACGGGCTTGGGTTCAGCCAATGTGAGACACTTTGGAGAAGAATGCAGCGCAGAAGGGAAGAGTCAGGGTATTTCTTCCCATCCCTCTGATTGTGTTGACACCTGCAGCATTGACAGTTATCTCCTTCATGGCTGCACCTCTCACTAATAGGCCCACTCTACTTTCAGCTTTTGTTAAATACGCTCAGCCCCTGGGATCCAGTAACATCAACTCTTCCCTTTGTCTCTCCAGCTGAGGGGTGGTAACTTCTTCCTGCTATTGATAATCTCTGGGTAGCCTCATTTTTGGCTCCTCAGTTCTTTCATCACTTGCATAAACAATTTCTTGCATTATTTCTGTTTTAAATACCAAAGTGGTTTCTGTTTATGGCTTGGCCGATAAAAAATATAAAATTGTACAATTCTCTCATAAAATGACAAAAAAATAGACACAGAAAATATGAAAGAAAAGGTAAGAGATTCAGAGGTCTAACAAAGATTAATAGGAGTTTCAAATAAAATAAAGGAGTAGAAGAAATAGAAAGGAAGAAATGCAAGAAAATTCCTCAGGGCTAAAGGACACAAATTTTTAGCTTGATAGGGCCTACCAAGTATCAAATACAATGCACAAAAACAGACCCACAGTAAGGCACATCACTGTGCCTTATATTTCAGTATATGGGGGCAAAAATCAAACTTAAAAGCTCCCAGAAAGGAGGGGGAAAAGTCAATACAAAGATGTACGAATCAGGAGGAATTTAGACTTCTCCATGGAAGTGCAAACTAGAGGTAAATGAAGAAATGCCTTCAAAATCTTGGAGGAAAAGAATTTCCACTCTTGAATTTTATACCGATATTATTAATAAGTGAGAGGAAAGAATGAAAACACTTTAGATTCACAAAATCTGAAAACCTTTCACCTTCATGTATACTCTCTCAGGAGGCTAACAAAAGATGCACACCACCAAAATTACTCATAAAATAAGACATATGTGAACACAGGAAATAGAAAATCTGATCCAAGAGAAAGGATAAAGGAATCTCTAGGATGACAGTGAAGGGTGAGTCAGTATCTACTCTGCCACAGGAGTAGGAAGTGGCCAGTTGAGACTGTACGGCCAAGTTAAGAATAGTTTTTACATTTTTAAATGGTTAAAAAAAATCAAAAGAAGAATAATACTTGTGACATGAAATTATATGAAATGGAAATTCGTATGTCCATAAATTAAGTTTAAAAAATTTTTATTCTCTAATTACAGTTTACTTTCAATATTATTTTTATTGGTTTTAGGTGTATAGCACAGTGGTTAGACAATTACATACTTTACAAAGTGTACCCCCGATATTTCCAGTACCCACCTGGCAATATATATTGTTGTCACAATATTATTGACTCCATAAGTTAAGTTTTATTGCAATAAAGCCACTGTACCATATTCCAGTGTCTAGGCTGTTTTTGTGCTAGAACAACAGAATTAAGGAGCTGCAAGAGAGACCAGATGGCATGCAAAGCCTAAAATGAATATAATCTGTCCCTTTACAGAAGAAGTTTGCATCCCCTGCTCTAGAGGGAACATACAGGTAGAGTGAAAGTCAAGGAACCATCACTTATACCAACGTGATCCACTAGGATGATGGCATATGGCCAAAATGGATTGATAAAACCATAAAAAATATTTCTAACACAAACAGTTCGACACTAAAAGCCAGGTGTCTCTATTTTTTTTTTTAATCCACACCAGAGGACATTATTTTTGTTACTTTTAGAGAGAGTGGAAAGGGGGCAAGGGGAGCAGAGAGAGAGAGACAGAGAGAAGTATCAATGTGAGAGAGAAACATCAATGGGTTGCCTCTTGTACACGCCCTGACCGGGGATCAAACCCATAACCTGGGTATGTGTCCTGACCAGGAATCGAACCAGTGACCCTTTTGGCTATGAGACAATACTCCAATCAACTAAGCCACACTGGCCAGGGCAAGGTATCTTTATTTCAATTGACAAGAGCTTTCTGCTCCCTACAGACTGTAGTGCAGAACACACATAAATCTGCTAGAAGAGAGATTCTCTTATCATTATCTATAACCTTGTTTTGCCTAGAATATCTCAGAGAAAATACATAACCTGTCGGGAGCAGTGATTATCTCCAAAGGGAAAATGTGTGGTGGCTGTAAAGGAGTATACGGAAGCTTAATTCTTTATCCTTTACATGTTGAATCATGCTTATTTGTATTACCTTTCAAAAAAATAAATGACATACTCTTCCTTGCCTTCAAATTATAAATGCATATATTTCAACAAGTCCACTTTTATGAATTTATCCTGTTGTCAGACCCATATATATGTGTGAAATGATATATGTACAGGGTATGTAAATTGCAGCATTGCTTGTAACAGCAAAAGATTGGCAACCAACCTCAATCCCACAGAGGACTAGTGAAATTCATTAGGTATTTCCGTGCAAAGGAATATCACACAGCCACAGAGAATAAAGAGCTAATTTATATACTGATACAGAACACTTTCCAAGATATACTTTTAAGTGAAAAAGGCAAAGTACAGGAAAAAAGTATATATATGTGCTCCATTTTGGGGGGGAGACATAAATCAGTTGCTTATATGTGAATGAAAAAGGCTCTGTACAGACATAACTGATAAAAGTAGCTGACAAAGAAAGAAACTTGATAGGTAGATTTTTTTCACCTTTTGGATTTTGAATCATGTGAATGTTTTACCTTCTCAGAACCAAGACAAAATAAAATAAAGCAAAACCAGAGAAGCCTGGCAACCTAACAAAAAGCTTTCAAGATTTCAAAGATGTAAGCTCTGAGTTAGAAATAGTGATACTGATTATAAAAGAAATGAAAAGAATTTCAGGAGAGAGGTAGTTCCAAGCAACACAATGTCAACTGGAATAACCTGGTAAGAAATTCCCTATGGCAAAGATGGCTGTGTACTTATAAAGGCAATGAGCGTCAATACTCAGATATTGTTTGGTATGCTGTGACATAACTCATTTCATTTCTTCCAAGCTACTAATGCTTGCAGTAATGAGACCCTGAGTGTATGGAAATAGAAGGGAAATCAAGATGCGGAATGAGAAGGTCCAAGGGGGTCAGAGCAACCACCTCTGGTACATACTGTGCTCAAATGTGTCTTGTTTTGTCAATTTGTTTCTATGGCCTGAGATGCCCTGTTGAACTCCAGGATCATATCCTAAGCATCCCTCAGAAATCAACTGAAATCCTATCTATCTTATCTGTGAAGTCAGTTCTTGCCTACTCTAGCTCACACCGAATTCTATCTTCTCTGAAAAACTACAGCAGTACTTGTTTTGGTCCATAATCTCATATTGTTACTTAACTGTTTCAACCTTCAAGGGCAAGAACCATGTTTTACAATCCTGTAGCCCTCAGCACTAAGTACAATGGTAAAGGTCTTAAGGATCCCCCTAAACACCTGCTGGATTGAATCGTTTCTCTGACGGCAAATGCTTCTCCACTTCCCAGTTTACTAAAGTTTAAGTTCCTAAAGACGGGGATTTTTCTCCTTTGTTCATTGTTATACCCTCAATGCCTAGAAATGGGACTGGCAGAGAGCAGGTGCTCAATGAATATTTAAATAAATGAGTGAATGAACAAACAAATAAAAGGTGCTACTTACAGGGGTAAAATCAATAGGGAAATAACAGGATGTCACTTCAAACAACTCCTCCACAAAGGGTCCTAAAGCAACAGAGAGAGAATGAGGTTGACTTAATAAGCTTCACTCATTTGACAAGCCTCAACCAACTAATTGAAGGCTACAGGATATACCCAGGTTATAGTCCCTGGAGATTAGGTCATGGACAATGCGGAAGGCCACCAGAAGATTCCGGGGATCCTTTTCACCATCCATCACTTGGATGAAGCCAAAGGTGAAGTCAGCTCCTAGACCCTTCAGCTCTGGGGAAGAGAGAACAAGGTCACTGCTGTCCCATGCAGTAGGAAGTTGGGCTTTCTTCTGGCCGGTGTTCTCCCCTTATCACTGCCTCCCCTTTCCTACCTCCCAGAGAGGACCCTTTCCCCCCTACTCAGCGAAGAAGAGATGTGCAACAATATATAACTGTTACAGAGGTAAGAATTTAAACATCAGCCCAAATTCTACCCTTCCTTTACTTTATCAGAGAGTGAGTAGACCCCAGTTTCCTGTTATCATCCTGTCAGCGTATCAGCTTTTCTATATAACCCCCCAGGTTCAAATGCATCCTGGTATTGGAGGACATAAAAGGATTTGCTCAATCTTCAGATTTCCTGGAGACCTGCCTCTTACCTTCTTCCCGAGTTTGCATGAAGTTGGTGATAATACTGTAGACTGTGTGCCGGTCCACCTGTGGCAAGGACTTGGAGGTGGGAGAGACGAGAAGTAAAGAGAGTGCTCAAAGAATAACTCAGCTGACAAAACTACCTCCTGCTTTACAATCTCTAAGAAGGCAGTGCTCTTTATACCAGTATAAGATGAACCTGAGGAAAGGCAGAGAGAAGACATGGCTATAGCCCAGCACTGCAGGAGTGGGGCCAATAACCAAAACCAGTATGTTGTCTGCCTTACTTCCTGCAGGTGTAAGAAGACACAGGCCAGACCGAATGGCTTGCCTCCCTCTTCTTACATAGCACTGAGGAACAGCGTGCAAACATGGTCAGAGACCTGAAATAGTAAGAACTTGAAAGGCAATTTTTTTTTTTTTTGGCTATCTAATTCTGGTTATGTGAAAGGCTGAGAGAGAGAAAATACTGAAGTGACTGTTATCACTCACCTGTACATGGACTTCCTGAAAGATGGCTTTCAGCACAGAGACAGCCAGCCCTGGGGGCAGGGCCACACACAGGCTCTGGGGGGAGAAGAGGAGACAAGTAAGAACCAAGGGAATTCTAGCACAGCCTTCAAGACATAACCCTAAGACAGGCCTAATTAGCTACAATGAGAATCACAACATCCATGTTCAGCAAGAAGTGAAAAGCATGGTCCCTTTTCTCAAGTTGGTTAGTTCTTTGCCACACCTTCCAGGCTGGCTCTGAGTTCTAGTCCCCAAAGGATACTTTTACTTTCTAAAGTAAAACGGACTGAAAACACAAATGAAGCCGGCTGACACAGCTTAGTCACACATTTGGGGCATCTGCTCCTCAGCACTCGAAGCCTCACCCCCAAAGGGCAAAGGGAGAATTCACTGGAAAGGGGCTCCTGCAAACATGGTGTGTAATGGGGGGGGGAAAAAAAAAAAAAAAGGACTCACGAGTGCCCTCAAACCCCGCAGGACAGATGGGATCACAAGATGATGGTCCTTCAGCCTGTTCTCATAGAATAGGATCAGGTGTACCACTGCACAAACCAGAAATTCAGCCATTAGTTCACACAGGCTGGAGGAGGGCTCACCAGCTTCATTCCCTCCTAGAGTTTCTGAGGGCTGATACTGCTTGGCTTCACTACAAATTTTCTCCTTCACCAAGAAGTATGTCTCATGCCCTCCCATTTGAGGATGCCTTGATTAGACAGGAAAATAGGTGAACATCTTTTATTATCCATTCTCACATAGGTCCAACGTCAAACCCACTCTCAACCCCAGAACTGTCTTTCCATAGAACTGAGGCCGGCAAACTTTCTCAAATGGCTATGTAGTAAATAACTCAGGCTTGCAGGACATAGTATCTGTCACTACTACTCAACTCTGCTCAACTTGGCCACTGCTACTAAATGCAGCACAAATAACAGGTAAATAAATGGGTGTGGTTATATGCTAATAAATAACTATTTATAAAAACAAGCTGCAGTTTGTCTACACTTGCTATAGAAGATAAGTAAGTTGCTGGCTTTTTTCCTTACGACTTCAAAGCACTTTGATATTTCATTACTTTTCCACTCCATCTATGAGACATTACTTAGTACATTTTATAGAGAGGGGAGGGTACTGAAGAAAAAAAAAACCTGTCTAAAATCCAAGACTGTCTCATCTTTTGTTTCAATTCTTATAATTTCTGTGACATATACCAGTGAGGAATGAAGACCCTGAATTAGTAGTTCACAAATACCTCACACCCTTCCTCCCTCCCTCCCTCCCTCCCTGTCAGGTTGGCTTGAACAGACAAGCAAGGCCTTGCTTGGCTCAGCAATCCAGGGACACCCCTCCTAGTGATGCCAGTACCTTCCTTCTCCAGGAGCAAGGGGTGACACTGGAGTAGCACCTCTGACAGAAGCTGGATTCCTCGTGCCCGAGTTCGGGGTTCTGGATTCTCTAGAGAAGACCTGGGAGGAAGTAGGACAGAGAGAGCCTGATATTACCCAGTTCAAACTTCTAAGGAAGTGAATATTTTGTAATTAGTTACACTCACCCTCTGGGCATGGAAGCCAGCAGAGGAAGGTATTCTGGAGGTGCTTAGTATGACAAATAACAGTAAGGCCAGAGCCTAAAGGGCCAATCCCCAGATGATCTGGCATCATTAGAGGGACATGTGACACCACAGCCACCAGAAGTGTCCCTCTACAGGCAGTGACTGGGCATTGGGCTTACTTTCTCCCCAGTGGTACAATTGTGACATTCCCCTGAAATACAGCTTAGCAGCTATCCACAGGGCTCAGGAGATGACTGGCAGCTGCAGTTATCAAAACAGGGGGAGAATAAATATATTATTGCTCAAGAAAAAAAGCTGAGAGCACCCACCAAGATCTTAGGGGGGAAACCCCCCAACAACTTTGTAACTGGAAGTTTAAAAGGTAATGGCCAAAATAAAGGTTTTAACTATTTAAGATTACTAACATGAAAGGACCTGAACTGAGGTCACGAGGAAGTGATTTATTGTCAATATAGCTCTACAGAGGTTACATTTAAATATACTAGAAGGAAGGAATCGAAGCCAGAAATTATAGGAAGTAGAGGATTTCTGACGAAGACCTGGCCAGGATATTTCAGTGAGACCTCAAGGACGAGGGTATCTGTACCTGGGGGTTAAGGGGAAAAAATGACATCCCCCTTAACAGGATCCCTAGGATAGGAACTTATAGAAAGGTCCCTGCTAAGTAGTAGAAAATTGTGCATTTAAAAATAAACCGAGGCACACCAATGCTCAGAGAAGCATTAATCAGAATACCCAAAATGTGGAAACACCTAAATATCCATCAAAAGACAAATAGCTAAACAAAATGTGGTATATCTACACAACAGAACATTATTCAGCAAGAAGTGAAAGCCTGACACATGCTACAGCAGGGGTGAACTCTTCGTGAAAGCACTACACTATGTGAAAGAAACCAGACAAAAAAAGGCCATATGTGATATGATTCCATCTAATGTGAAATGTAGAACAGGCAAATCCATAGAGGCAGAAAACAGACTAGTGGTTGCCAGGGGCTGGGAGGGGATGGGGATGAGACATGACTGCTAATGGGCATGGGGTTTCTTTTTGGGGGTAATGAGATGTTCTAAAATTAACTGTGGTAAGGGTTGCACAAATATGCGAATACATGTTTTTAAGTGGTGAATGTTAAAAGCGAATTATCTCTCAATAAAGGTGCTATTAAAAAAAAATGGACGAAGGCCAGAATAATGAGCAGGAAGGTCAAATGGTTGCTTATGCAGGAGAAATGCATAATGATGACTTATTCCCCCCACCATTTTCTACGTTTCTGTTTTAGAAGACATGGCCATGACTATTAACAATCTTTGCTAAGACTTGTCAATTATTTGGTCTACCAAGTATGAAATATGAGGAAAGCAGGCTATAAGCACAGACTTCCTCTGGTGCTTGGAATATCTTGTTGTAATACTGGTCTTCCAGCTGTTTTCCCAAACTTTTTCCTATAGTGGGGGTCTGGTGCAAGGCCCTGGCAACTCCCCAGGCAGGACCCAAGGCAGGTCTGACTCAGATCCAGGATGTCTAGAATCCCATTTGGGGCAGGTGGGTCTGAAGAAGCACAGGAGGAAACCCAGCTCTAATTAAATGATAGTTGATGGTCTTCAACCACACACCTCACTCCAAATCTGTGGGCTGATCCAGGAGCTGGTATGGCCCACACATTGTGTGTTCCCAATACTTCCTTAAGAGTCTTACTTAGGTGGCACAAAACTGTTTTCAGGAGAAACATAGGCTTAGCCTGAGGTACTGCTGAGGGGGTGGGCTACAGTAGTAGAAAGTCAATCCCAATTAGTTCTAGGAGAGCAGCAGTCTACAAAATGACTTTTTGAGGCTGGGCTAGAGAAGTGCAGTCTAGAGCAGAGGCTCTTTCTTACCCAAGGGCTTCCACCACTTGTAACACTGTATAGCTTCCAGATTTCACATCTAGAGGAAACAAAGGAAAAGAAACATGAAAAAGCAAAAAATAAAACCCCATCCCAGGGCTCAATGGCTCTCTCAGCGATGTTGCCTGCCTACTCTAGGTTTGCACTGTGAGGCCCACTGTGTTTCCCAAGAGCACATCCTCACCCCTCGAGAAGCATTACTCTAACACTTCACACATGCAGCTTCAAGTATAAAAATTGAAAAGTAACTATACCATTTGTAGATTATACATGTACATGATTATATATAGAAAATAGAAGAGAAAAACTGAAAAAATACTACAAATAATTTGTTATGGTGGCTGGGTAGAAAATTAATATTATGAAATTAAGAACCTTCACATACACACACACACAAGCCTGTAAAATAATTTAAAGGAAAAAAAGATACTACTTACAATAGTTCCCCCCCCCCAAAAAAAATAAAGAAAAATATCTGGATATAAACTTAAAAAATGCGAAAACTAATGGTGAAAACTTTAAAGCACCACTGAGGACCACAAAAGAAAACTCAAGTAAAAAGTACAAATAAATAAATAAATACACATACCAGAAGTAGGCAAATTCTGAAAACAAGTAATGGGGAAGGAAGGGAAGTAAGACCTTCAAGATACTAAAAGATTGTTATACTTTTGAATATACTGGTAAATTTCCATACAGAAGTAAAAAAAAAACAAAAACAAAAAAACCCTAACCAGTGTAATATGAGTTCATATTCAAAGAAATCAATGGTACAGAAATAGAGTCCAGAAAGTGCCCTGATCAGTGTGCCTCAGTAGGTTGGGTGTCCTCCCACAAACAAAAGGTCACCAGTTTGTTTCCTGGTCAGGACATGTGCCTGGGTTGCAGGTCAGGTCCCTAGTAGGGGGTGCAGGAGAGGCAACCACACACTGATGTTTCTCTCCCTCTTTCTCCCTCCCTTCTCCTTTCTAAAAATAAATAAATAAATAAATAAATAAATAAATAAATAAAATCTTTACTAAAAAAGCAAAAAAAATCTTTAAAGAAAACAAAAAAAACATACCTTGAGTAACCAACACCCCAGTGAAGATACAGAATATTTCTATCGCCTGAGAAAGTTCCCTCATGCCCCCTATTCATTAATTTCCATTTCTATAGGTTGCCTCAAATTTAATAAATGAAAAAAGTTTCTTCAGCATTCAGCATACATCATTTAAGAAACTTGCTGCTGATTTTCCTGTGGGAGCCACCAGGTTGAGAGGAGTGTGGCCTTCTCCTCTCCCCACCATGGTGTGTGCTCATCCACTGATACCAGTGTGCTTCAAAAAGGGGAGTCATCTGGCAAAAACGTTGCTTTGCCTGCTGTGTTCAAGACCCCCATTCAACCAGATATTGTGAACTTTGTTCACACCAACTTGAGCAAAAACAAGAGACAGACCAATATTGCCTGTGAACTGGCAGGTCATCAAATCAGAGCTGAGTCTTGGGATGCTGGCAGAGCTGGGGCTTGAATTCCCAGAGTCTGAGGTGGTGGGGCTCATTGTTCTGGCCAGGATGCTTTTGGAAATATGGGTTGAGGGCTACATGTCTGCTCCAACCAAATACTGGTGCCCTTTGCATCACAGAAGTGATGTGCCACCAGCTCTGTCCTGGCTGCCTCCGCCTTACCAGGGCTGGTCCTGTCTAAAGGTCATTGCACTGAGGAGGTTCTTGAAATTCTTTCGGTGTGAAGATACAGTTGAAGGCTACAAAAACAAAAAGGAGGCTGTTTTGCTTCTTAAGAAACCTAAGGCCTGGAATAGCATCAAGAAGGTCTATGCCTCTCAGCGAATGAGAGATGGCAAGGGTACAATAAGAAACCACCGTGGTATCTAGCACAGGGGACCTTGCATCATCTATAACGAGGACAGTCGTATCATCAAAGCCTTCAGAAACATTCTGGGAATTACTCTGCGCAATGGAAGCAAACTGAACATTTTGAAATTTGTTCCCGGTGGGCACATGGGCTGTTTCTGCATTTGTACCCAAAGTGCTTTCCGTAAGTTGGATGATCTGTATGGCACTTGGCATAGAGCTGCTTCCCTTAAACGTACCTACAACTCCCCATGCACAAGACACTCGATACAGACCTGAGCACAATGAAAAGCCCAGAGATCCAAAGAGCTCTCCAGTTCCACGCAAGAAGATTCATCACACAGTCCTGAAGGAGAAGCCACTGAAAAGCCTGAGAATCTTGTTGAAGTTACATCCACATGCAAAGACTGCGTGCCGAAACACCATTCTTTGCCAGGCCAAGAACCACAGCTCCAGAATGTATAAAAAAGCAGTAGCGCTAGAAGCCAAATTAGATGAGAAGGGGATTCCAGGCAAGAAGCCTGTGGTAGGTAAGAAAGGAAAGAAGGCTGTTGGCCTTAAGAAGCAGAAGATGCCTTTGGTGGGTAAAAAGGCTGCAGTTACCAAGACACCAGTAGTTGGGAAGAAGCCCGCAGAAGAAAACTACCACAGAAGAAGCCTGTGACATAAGCTTCAATGTGTTCATTCCATAAAGGTCAAATCACTCTGGACAGCTTATTTTTGAAAACAAAACAAAACAAATCAAAGGCAGTAAGAAGAAGAAGAAGAAAAAAAGAAGCAGCTTTATCATTACAAAGAGCCATCCATTTGTCTGTGGTTCCTTGAATCTCAGTACTTGAGTGAACTCTCCTGGCAGATCCCGGTAGTCTTCATACCTTTCACAAGGATCCCATCTTGAATTACACGCAAAACCAACATAAAAAAGTGAAGTACAAAAGTAATACAGAATTAGGAAAAGATAAAGATATTATTTACATTAGCTTTACAGCTATCACACCATAATAAATAAGAGTAAGGAAAACCATGAGTAAGGTGGCAAAAAACTAGAACAGATTTTGAGGATGTTTTCAACAAAGGTGACTAAATTTAACACTTTATTCTAGTTCTGCTGAGTCTACCTCAGAAATGTCTTTCAAATATGACTCCTTTTCATCCCTATGACCAGACTATATAGCAACAGATTTCAAAATAGCCCTCCGCTTTTTTTGTGTGATGAAAATGTTCTGGAATTTGTAGATAGTGGTGATGGAGGCAGAATACTGTGAATATACTAAAAGCTAGTTAGTTGTGCACTTACAATGATTAAAGCGGTGAATTTCACCTCAGTTAAAATGAAAAAGCCTTCTAATCCATCTGTATTCTATCTAGAATCACCTCCCTATCCCAAACATGTACCATTCCTTTGCTCCTACTGCCTAAGACTTAACTCCTTGGGACTTGAAGTCCTTCGCAGTGTGGTCCCCAAATCTCTTCTAGCCTTACCTTTCACCATGACTCCCACCATTCAGTCACATGAAATCCCAATATGTCAAGTTCTTCCGTATCCTCAGTCCTGTAAATATTCCCTGAATTTGGACTGCCTCTTTCCTGCCTTTGTCAATCAGAGGAACTTCAACTCTTTCAGATCCAGCTCCAATGTCAACTCTTGTGAAACCTTCCTTGATTCCCAAAACAGAATTACTCCCTCTTTTGTTTTCTCCATAATTGTTGTGCGTGTTTGTTTCCATTTATTTATAAGGCATTTATTGAACATCAATTATAAAATCAGGTACTGTGTTAGTCAATGGAGATAGAAATATAGACAGAGCTTTTAATAAAGAGCCCAGTCTTTTAGAGCAGAAAGACATCTAAAGCAACCACAGTGTAACAAGTTCAGTATTACCATAGTGATACAAACAGAGACTGGGTTAACATAAGAAAGGAGTAAAAAATTCTTGGGTTTATGGACCATTGCTCACTAACTGAGCAATTAACTGAGTCAATTCTCTTAAAGCTATAAATTCTCCCAAATGAAAAATATCTGGAAGTACTGTTAATTACGTACTTAGACTCCTGGGATGAAAGAAGCTAATAAACAGTTAATTTAACTAGGGTACCCTCACTGGCATTAAGGAAAATAAGTCAAAGTTCCTTTCCCTAAGTTTTTCCAATGAGTCCAAGATTTGCTCTCTAAAAATGGACCTATTAGCACCTCCTAACTACCCACACTTTCCTCAGCAGGACACCAGTTTGTGTGGGGAATGTTGTCAAAGGAGTGTTTATATGGACTGACATAGAATGCACAATCAGACCTCTGTCTGATGGAGTTGCAGCCACTTGAGAATCTGGAGTGGCAGCCAAGGGATGGGGGTGGTGGGGGCAGGGCTGGTATGTGAAGGAGCAGGAGAAAGAAAAATCCCAATCAGGACGCAGTTCCAATTAAGCTCTCCAACTGTCCTTTCTGCTGAGGTTGTCACACACTTCTCGGAACTATTTTTACTGTTTTTTAATAATCTAACAATCTTTTGGATTCAGGAATACTGGTCTCCTCAAGGAATCACAAATGTGGGACAATACAATATAATAAAGACTGAAATTAAGGAAAATCCAAATAAGGAAAGAAAATTTATATCCATCACCTGTAAATTCAACATGTCCAAAAATCACTCTTCAAAACCAGCTCCATTCCCAACTCTGTTTTTTTGAACAAATACTTCTCTTTTGCTCATTCTCAGGCTTAAAAACTTTAGGTCATCTTAAGACTTCTCCCTCTCCTTCAAACCCTATAACTAGTTAGGCCTCAAATTCCACAGATTCTCCCTTTTCTTATTTCCATGAACTTAGGTGGGTTTTTTTTACAGCACACCTACTTATGAGGGAGGACCCCCCCGCCAAAAAAACAAGACCCTGGAATTATCTTCTAAAAGGCAGGCCCCTCATAGTACAGGTTTCCCCTGCTAGGTGAGTGTTCTAGGAACCCATCTGTATCAGTGTACCAGCTGGCGTTGCTGTGAGAGGCTGCATTTGGCTTCAGTAAAATTTTTTTGAAGACTCTTTCAATGTATTCATCCATTTCATGATAATATATCTGCCCACAGTGCTTTGAGTGTTCAGCAGTTTTTGACCCAAAATGGCATGACCCCCATGCTCCACCCTCCCTATCACCTAATCTCACCCCCCAGCAAGTGACTCTTCTCTCCCTATGAAAAAAGTCCTCAAAGGAAATCAGTTACTGATGTGGAAGAGGTGGAACGGCAGAAGCACTAAAAGGCATCAAAACTGATGAGTTCTAAAACTGTTTGGAGCAGTGGAAAAAAAACTCTTGATGGGTGTATTGAATCAAACGGAGAGTACTTTGAAGGTGACTTAAGTTTAAACATGTAAGAATAAATACACAATTTTTATAAACAAACTCTGTTTTTGGGGCATCCTCCCTCAAATGCTGGTCTCCAGGTAACTCTGGTGGTAGGAATAGGAGGGTAAGATGTGGAGATGTGTACAGAAATAGCTACTAAGCAAGTCTGCTAATAAACATATGAGTGGTTGAGAAATAAGTACCACAGAGATTATGAAGTGTGAGATGATGTCTGGCTGGAGTAATCAGGAAACTCTTAGGGGGTAGTCAGTGAGCACTCAAACTGGGCCTCCACTCCTAGGTCTGACTTTGATTAGACAGAGCTAGTGGGGGGAACTGGGAAGGAAAGCACTCAGGGAAAATAGCAAATCAAGGTGGATGCGTGGAACTAAAGGTCCAGGAGAGGACTGGTGAGAGTAACGGCTGGGGCCAGAATGCGATGCCTTTAACCCTTAGACTGCCAGAACATTTCTCTTCTATTACTTATACCTCTGCATCTGACACTTTCATCAGAACCCAGGTAAAGAGCAAAGTTGGTGGTAGCTGCCTTTGTGATTAGAGCGTGTTCCTTCTGCATTTATAACTTGTTGGCGAGGCTGCTGCTGTAGGAGTGGCTGAATAGATGCTGGTTTCTTCAGCACTGACAAAGCTTGATTTGGGATAGAGGATAAGAAAGCACATTTGATTCTCAGGACACTTCAAAACTGTCAGCCTTCAACAACCTTAACTGAAGCTGTGATCTAAGACTGAGAATATCAATTTAATCCTTCTCAAATTCACTTTCATTATGTGACTCCCTTACTCAAGGATCTACAATGACTCCTATTACCTACAATAGGTCATTTACATCCCTCTGCCTGGAATCCAAGGTTATGCATAATCCAGCCCCACCAAACCTTTTCAACCTCATGTTATTACCCGTTACTCATCTGTTACTACCAACCTCCTTTTTGGAAGGGTTAAATTACAACAGGGCTGGTGTTACAGTTTTACCTGAGCTGAGTTAAATTTAAACTAGACAATAATATAGGCCATTTATTTCAGGCATACAAATATAAATTTTACAAAGATATTTATAAGAATTGGCATTCCTTATTCACGACTCTCAAGTGTGTTCTGAATTTGAAAAATTCAAAATTATTGTGTTCATAATATATAAACATGAAAGAATAGTTACAAATAACGCTGATATAGCAATGTTCTTTATCTTGGTAGGGGTAGGTGTGTGCATTTTTTAAAAATCAGCAAACATACACTTAAAATTTGTACACTTAATGGGATATAAATTTTACACCAAAATAATATGTAAACAAACTCTAGTTAATAACATGCCTACCAAAATATTTAGGGGGAAGTTTATTGACATCCACAATTTAAATGGATGGATAAATATGTGATACAGCAAGTGATACTAAAATGTTAATGGCAGGATCTAGATAGTGAGTGTATGTGGGTTTCTTATGAAAGTCGTTAGACTTTGCAGTACGTCTGAAAATTTTCATAAAACACTGGGGAGAATGACATCGGTAATGCACTGTACTTGATCACTGTAAGCACTGATAATACACTATACTTCCTAATGCTGTAAGCAGTTAAACTTAGTGGAATGGCCGCATCAGGCATCTGCTCCTTGATGCTTCCATGCCACTTTGCACGGACCTCTCATAGTCCTTTTCATGGTGTAGCGATGGGCACATATCTAGTCTAATTTGTATTTATATTCCTATTGCTCTGCATCTGTTTGGAGAGACTACATGTTCAATAATTATGAAATTAATAAAAGTGGAATTGCTAAGGACCAAAGTATTATACTTCCTGCAGATTCACTATATTAATTCATTACATTCTAAAAGTTACTATGTTCAATTTTGAAGAGAAACATGCACTTTACTTTTCCCCAAGCATGAGAAATTTCCAAAAATAGACAAAACTCATCTGTTTTCATGAGATTATTTCGTATTCTATTACTTAACAAGAGATATGAAGGCCTCCTAACATTCAAAAACTTAGAGTGAAGTCTCAGAATTCCAAGGAAATCTGGAATTTCTTTTATTCAAATCTTAGGCTAAGTTGTCAGAACTAAGAGATCCTTGAACTGGTCAAAAGCAGGAAACTGGAAATCCGGGGAAAGGATAAAAACAAATACCACATAAAAAAAGCCATGAAGCAAATTAATCAAGAACTTCACCAAGAAACGGAAGAAAAGCCTTAAGGAGGATACGCAGTACATCTCAAACTCCCCCAGGCGGCTTCTCTCCTCTCTCCAATTACAGCCAGGGGTCTGGCCGCCGGGCCACTCCCAACATGCCACGCGACTGGAGCTGAAGCTCCTTACTATGCTTCTTCTCACGTCAACCTCCCAGAAATGACGCGCTTTCGCGGCGTCAGCACCAGAGTCTAAACTGGAGAATCTGGGTCCGAGTCCGGGTTCCCTCGCCTGCCTGATCTGCGAGTCTCTGGGCCTGTTTTCTTAAGTATGAAATAGTAATAACTCTCCTAACTCGGGCCGGCGCACAGGGTGGCTATAAAAGATTAGGGGAGTAAAGGCACTTTAGGGAAGATGCAAGCGACTATCAGTTTGTTACAGCTCTTAAGTACAAGATGCTCACAACCTGTCTCAGACCAATCTCTCAAAGTCACCGCTGTCCCTCACTCCCTTCCCGCCCGGCCACAGTGCTGAGGCCGCTCCCTTCGGTCGGCCCCCAAGAGGAAGCCCCGCGGCGACGTCTGGCGTACCTGCAGCCACCTGGTCAGCGGGTCCTTCCTGCTGACCCATGACGAAGTCGTGCACGAGGCCCCACAGGGCGCCCGTGGGCGCCACCGCCTCCAGATCGGCGGAGGCCGCCATGACGCGAACTAGAGACCGTGGGAGGGGAAGTGGGCTGTGGCGCGGGACCGGCCTCTCCGCGCACGCGCCTACTGAACCAATCATCTGGCGAAGGCTGAGGGGGCGGGGCGCTCCTTGGATCACGTGCTGTGCCGGCTAGGCAGTTTCAGGGAGGGGTGGGACAGTCCTTCCCCGAGGGGCGGGGCCTGGAGTCAGCGTTGTGGCGAGGGGAAGGCAGGCCGCTTCTGGGCAAGCAGCCGGGGGCCATTGAGTGCAAGTAATTCCCGGCCCTGCTACCCCGGAAACCGACGGTGGGGCGGGCACCTGGCTGGGTGGGGCCGAGGGGCGGTACGCACCCTGGGGGAAACCAATGAAAAAATCAGGCTCTGCCCGAGGGGGCGGTGCCGTCGGTCACATGCGCACCTGCGGCGGGCGGTGGCGGCGCGGGCACCGCGAGCCGGCGGCTACAAGCGGGGCTGGGCTGGGGCGGGGTTAGGCAGGTGAGTGACAGGCTCCGGGGGGCCGGCCCCAGCTAGGAGTCCTGAGCTAGCCGGGTGTAGCTGCGGCGGTGCCCGCCCCCTCTCTCCGCCCCTTCAGCGGAGCTGTTCTCTGGCCGGGCACCGTCGCGGGCCCCCCTGGCCCGGCCACCTGGGACTGTGCTGGGGAGTCGGCCACCTCCCTCTCTCCCGTCACCCGCAACCGCAAAGTTTGTGGCGAAGCCGGCGCTAGGGTAGAGCGAGCCCCCGGGGGAGATCGGGGAGCAATCGATGAGGGGCGACAGGAGCCGTTGACCCCGGACGCCGCCGTCCGGGGAAGGAGCGCGGAGCAGTTGACCAGCCCGCCGTCTCCGGTGCATGGGGGCCGGCTGAGGAGCCAGCATGGGCAACTGCGTGGGGAGACAGCGCCGGGAGAGGCCGGTCGCCCCGGGACACCCCCGCAAGCGAGCAGGTAACAACCGGGAAGGGAGCGGGGCTACGGGCACCCTGCCAGTTGTCCCCCTCCTTGCCCGAGCCCTAGGTTTCCCGAACGACCTCCCACGGCTCCTGGCGCCTGGCTTTGCCCGAAGGTTGCTTCCGAGCCAGACCAGGGGCCCCCTCCCTATCCCTGGTGGCTGGGGAAGCCGAGTTGAGGCAACTGCGAGCGCTGACCCGGCTTGGAGCTCAACTCGCTCCAACTGGGAAGCTCCGGGTGGGAGTGGGGGCGGGGGCAGGAAATGTTTGCAGACCGCAGCGGGCCGGCGGAGTGGAGGAGGGCCGGGGCGAGGGCGCCGCTGGCCTGGCAGCGGGGCCGGGGTCGGATGCCGGCCGGTTGGGGCACAGCGCGGGCGTCCGGGCGTCCCCAGAACTCGGAGCGAATGAGGCGAGAACAGTCGCTTCTTCCAAAAGACTGTCTGTGTCATTATCCGACTGCAGATCGTGTCTGCCGGAATCCGACTTGCTGAAGCACCGCAGGACTCTGGGAAAGAAATCTTTATTTTTCCCGCAGGGCTTTTTAGAGCCTCCTTGCCTTCTGGGAGTCTCGGAAAAGTGGGGTGTGGGGTGGGAATCGCCCTCGGGTTTTTGGGATCTTTCCCAGCCATGGGAATGGGATCTGCTCACTGGTGATCGGCGAGGGCCGGGCAGCGCCTTCTCACTTTCTTGGTACACTCCTGTCCTGGCACTTCGCCCTGGGAAGAGGGCTGACGATCGTTTCTCCAGGTCTAGTACTTACTTCCTTCTCTGAGGATGTTGCAAGGACCTTCTGAGAATGATAAAATCGTGGCCTTTAGAGCTGAAAGACACCTTTAAACTTGTCTAGAGTCCGAATAGAACCTACCTCCTCCTATCTATGAAAAAGCCCATATCCAGAGAGGTTGAGCAACTTGCCCAAACCCACACAGCTAGAAGGTAGTACAACTGGAGCTAGAACACAGTCTCCTTTTCCACCCAATTGCCACATATCCCTTTGTGTAAGAGGAGCCACAGGCAGAGAAGTTAATGAAGTGGAAACTCTAGTTGGAGTTTCCTGTCTCCTTTAACACCAAAGGTGTGTTGGGGGCTGGCGGAAACTGGGAAGGAGGATGAGGGAAACAGGGAAGGATGTCTGTATGGTGGACAGGATGACTTGTGGAAGAAGAAATGTGTTTTTATAGGGGGGTGGGCAAAATTTAACATTGAAATCCTCTTGGCAACCCTGGCCATTCTGACTGAGGAAAGTTGATTTTTCAAAGCCAAGGGCTTTCTTCCATTCATTCATATATTCATTCCACAAATATTTATTATTTATGTACTCAGTTCACATAAATGATTTTGTCACATTTATCACTGTTGACAGCCATCTCCTACTTGAAACTCTCTCCCCTTCCCTTTTTAGCATTAGACTATCTTGGTCTTTTGCTCAGATCACTCCTGTGTGTGGACACACTCTGGGTCAGTTTGACATTCTGTTTTTTTTCTCTCATTACACTCCCTCCCAGAGAGATCTTACTCAGTTCCACAACTCTTTGTCCATTGGGAAGACCCCTATGCTGGATCTTCAACTATTTTCTTTCAAACATTAGACTCATATCTCTAAAATACCCACTGAACACGCTGATGTAGTTATCCTCAGATTCAGCACTTCTAAAATCCAGCTCTGCATCTCTCCCCTTCAGCCAGTTTCCGTCTGCTCTTCCATTCTTGCAGCTGCCTAACTTCATACTTTGAAGACTTCTCTCTGCTGACTCTCTCTGCTTCCTGGCCTCTGCCTTCCAGCCAGTAAGTCACTGGGACCTACTGTTTCTTCCTTCAGCAGGTCTTATAAACCTGCCCCTCTCCACTCTACTTCATGTCCTTGTCACCTCAAGTGCAACTCATCTCTCAGGCTGAAGTTAGCTCCCCACCAAAGGCAAGTTCATCTTCAGTCATTCATTCAGTGCCTATACACAGTAGGCCTCTCAAAAGACATTTGTTAAATTAACCTGCTCTAAACCATATAGTTTTATGTTCAGGAAAATTTTCTGCAAAAAGTCCTTCCCTATGTCTACAAGAAGTTGAACTCTCCAGACTGTTCAAGTTGGGTCTAATCCTTTTTAAGGCACGCTTTCTTTCTCTTCCCTGCCAGTAGGCCACCAGTGTTTGCTCATGTTATTTCCCCCTGCATATCAAGAGCCTTTCTTCCCTTCAAGGTCCACCTCAAATCCAATATTTTTTAAAAAGAACCTTGCCTGACAATTTCGCCCCCACCCCAGTGGACTTGATTGCTGCTTCTTTTTTCTTTTCTTTTTTTTTTTTAAAGATTTTATTTATTTTTAGAGACAGGGAGGGAGGGAGAAAGAGAGGGAGAGAAACATCAATGTCTGGTTTCCTCTGACACCCCCCCCACTGGGGACCTGGCCTGCAACCCAGGCATGTGCCCTGACTGGGAATTGAACAGGTGACCCTTTGGTTCACAGGCGGGTGCTTAATCTACCGAGCCACACCACCCAGGGCTGATAGTTTCTTCTGAGAATTTCTTCAGACACTTTGCACCACTTAATTAACAATGATCTACTCCATATTATTAGTCATTTCTTTGATGTTTACAGTCTTATATCAGCAATTACATTGCAAGCCTTGAAGACCTGTGTTCTCTTTTCCACGTGTGTGTGTGTCTTTCTCACTCATATAACCATCCATGCACACACATACATATGCTCAGCACTAGGCACAGTGGCTTGTACAGAGGAAGCACTCTATATTTGTTGATTTTAGAAAGCTGACCCGACTTTATCTTACCATCTAAATTTTTCATGTAAACATTTTGCTGAGTTATATATCTGCATTTTTACCTCATAGTGTATCATTTTTTTTGCGATTCTGTGGGTCTCACTATGAGTAGCTTTATTAATAATATCCAAAGCCAAGGGGAACTCTGTAAAATGACAAGTGTAGTATAAGGGAAGAAATCCTTCTTAACTCAGTGTGCACCTGGCATTCCTGTAACATCTGCCGCTCACCCTTTGACAAGGACACAATTTTACATTTAATGCTAACGTCTAAAACTCCCCTAGCGCCCACTGTAACTCCTACATTTCCTTGGTCACTGGTATAATGGCAGAAAGCCTCACAGAGAGCTAGCATCTATGCTCTAGTCCTAGGCCTATGGTTGGGTGACCCTGGGCAAATCATCAAACCTCACTGGGTCACACTTTCAACATCTTAGAAAGGGAAGGGTTTATACTACATCTTTAGAGCCATTGGAATCATCTTCACAAAGGCAAGTATTTAAAACTGGAAAGTTATTGAGTTGAAATCTTATGCCTTGTCACCCTTTGGCTTTAGTTCTCTCTTCCCAGTCACTTGATGGGTGAAACAGAGACATAACACCCACTGGTCAGGCAGTGTTGGATTACCTAGAAGAATTAGGTGGTCTTCTCATCTCATCAAGTTTTGTGGTTGTCACTTTTTTTTCAACTGTTAATGGAAACCTAGTGATCTTTGTTCTCCCCTTTAGATGTCAAGTGGCCCTTACATTCTTCAGAGAATACTTGGGGATTTACTCTTTTTTGGGGGGGTTCCTGGGGATTTACTCTTTTTTTGGGGGGGTTCCTGCTACCCCATATGTATATTCTAAGTAGATCAATATCTCTGACCAAGAAGTGAGGGGGTGCGGCTGCCTCTCCTTTGGCCACCCCAGGATGAAATAGAGGTGGTAGAACAGGCCAGTCTCTTGCCCAGCTCCACCCTTTGAGAATGTGGCAGGGCTGAAACCCAAGTATCTGACTCTCTGAGGTGCCAGGCATATCCACTTACACTCTGGAATCTCAGGCTTGGGGTGGACAGGCCCAGGGTCCTGTTTTGGGTTAGTTGGGCTTGGCAACAAGTCAGCCCCTCATTGAGTGGGCTGCTGTGGCTATTCTTGAGAGAATCATTGGGCAATCTCTCCATTTGCTCAGTAAATATTTACTGAGTGCCAGGCATCTTGCTGGCTGTGAGCAGACCTGGTCCTTGTCCACATGGAGCTTATAGTTTAGGGGGACAGATAATAAACATATAGTCATGCAGATTAAGTGTGTTCATACATGGAAATTCTGTATGATTATATTTACAATTATGTGTTATTATATATGCTGGAGATGCTCACATTTATAATTTCAGCCCATCCTGTCTCTACATATTCTGCTGCCTACTCAACACATCCAGTATCTAAAAGGCTTCTCAGTTTAACATGCTCAAAACGAAATGAGCTCTCCTTCCCACCCTTGCCCTTTCCAGACTTGCCGATCTCAGTTACTAGTGATTTCATCTTTCCAGGTGTCTAAGCCCTGACTTCTGCCTTTCTCTCACATCCCACATCCGCTGAATCAATAGATTCTGTTGTCTTCGCCTTAAATATATCCAGAACCTGCATCTCACCATCTTCACCACTTTCACCCTGGTCTAAGCTACCATCGGCCTCTTAGCTGACCTTGCTACTTCCTCCCTTGTCTCCCGACAGACTATTTTCAGCACAGCAGCAAGTGATACTGTAAATTGTACATCAGATTTTGCTACTCCTTTGCTCCTCATCTCAAAGTCCTTGTGTTGGTCTACAAGACGTGATGTGCCTTCCAACAGTGTAACTGTCTTGAGCCATTTCTTGCTCTTCATTCCATCCCAGCCCCTGATATCCGATTGGGTCCCTCCCTCCCTCTCCTCCTTCAGGTCTGCTCAAACATTTCTTTTCAGTTAAGTCCTTGCAGGCCATCCTTTTTGAAATGGACCCCTTTCCCTCCGCCACCTCTTCTCAGCATTATCTACCACCCTTCCCTATTTTTCTTTATGGCACTTACCATCATCTGACATTGGCTATGTCCCCTACTGCGTGTGGCCAGAGATTTTTATTTACTCTCTCTCTTGTACCTAGAGCAGTGCCTGGCATATAGTGGGTGCCTAATATTGTTGGGTGAAATTAGTGTGTCTGACAGAGTTGGTGAGGTTTACAGAAAAGCAGGAATGAGAAGACCTGATTGTGTTCCCATCTTAGATGGGTGTTAGGGCAGGTATCTGATGAAGAGACTAAACTGCAACTTTAGAGTGGTGTTTTGTTCCTGGGGCTGGTTTCTCTCTCACCCAAGGCCTGGGGAAGGTCTCAAATGCCTGGGATATAATTCCCTGTGGCTTGAGAGCCTCCTGCTAGAAGATACCAAGGCTGAAGCAGGCAAGCAGAACGAAGCCCTCTAGTAGGGTCCTAGCGAGGGAGGGAGTAGCACTTGCTAGTCATTTTATGTGTGTGCCTACGTAAGAGCGTCACCCCTCCCAGCTGTGCATGGTATTTGTAGTCATGAACTCAAGGGGAAGGGGTGGGGTGGTCTAACAGACTGAGGCAGGGAGGAGGGTGATGTGGATTCCAGACCGTTCTACCCCATTGACTTGTTGGGGAATTTTTAGAATCATAGAATTTTAGAACTGAAAAGGAACGTAAAGATTTCTTTAACCTCTTTTTTCTTTTCCAGCTATTAAAAAAAAGAGAGAATAAAGGTATCTCTACTCCCTGCCGAGTTCACAAAAATGTGGTACAACCTATATAAAAACCGCCTGGGCTCCTTTAAGTTTCAAGTGTGCTGAGGCCAAGACGTTGTAGGGAAGTGGTCAAGGTCAAATGTACTGAAAAGGGAGGAGGTCTAGTCTCTTTGCCACTTGTTTGGGTGGTGATCTTGGGCCAGTCATTTGTTTGTGCTCAGGTGATGCTCTGTTTAATAACTAAAAAGATGATAGTATCTTCAGTCGACTTCAGAGAGATGTTATGGGGATAAAATAGGCTGACACTGTTTTAGGAATTCCTTTCAGGGCTGCACGGTCACTGGTATATGAGGTCCCAACCCGGAACCTCATCTGGCATTGATGGGAAATAAGGCCTTTGTTCTCTGCTCCTTCCCAGTGGTGTGACTTTGGACAAGCCTTTTGATCTCTCTGTGAACTCAGTTTCCCCATTTGTACAGTGGATGACTGTGACCCTGCTGTGACCTCCCAGAGAGGTTGTAAGAATCAAGTGAGATCCTGGATGAAAAGAGACTTTGTGAACTTATAAAGTTTCTAGTACTGGAAGCTATAGGATTTTTACACACAAAACCATAGCCATTGATTTCTAACCCCCCCCGCCCCACACACACCATATCACTGAAGCTTACTGTTTTTTAAAGGGCAAAACTATAAATGTTTAAAAACTATTTTGGATGGGAATCTTCTGAGATGGATGATATGCTTCCAAGCAAAGTATGCTGAGCACGAATGATTTCTCTTTGCAACCTGACAGTGTTGGGTTCGCACCTGTATGTACAAAGCACTCGCTTGGTGTAGTTGGGGACTACAAGAGCTTTTTTCTCTCAGAAGTCTTTATCTCTGAAAGAAGTGGGGAGGAGGGGTGAACTGGTGGCAGGCAGAAGGGAACTGCCTGGATAGAGCCTGTTCAGAAGGCCTACCTCCAGGTCCGAGGCAGCAGCATTGGTGTGAGGAGACCCTTGAACCCTGTTCCCGGCTCTGAAGGAGAAGAGCGGGTCCTGCCTGATCAGGTGTTGTGCTTGTGGCAGCGTGAGGCCTTTGAGCTTCTGAGACTCTAGGGCAGCCGGCCCCAAACCAAGTGGTTCCCTGCTGCTATGCTTTTCGGGTTCATGTTTCCACCTATACTTGTTGCTGTTTTCTCCCTGGTCACTCCCTCCCCCATTAAATAATTGTGTTTAAATATACATACCATAAAATTTACTGTTTTAATCACTTGTAAGTGTACACTTCTGTAACATTAAGTGCATTAAGTACTGTTGTGTAACTATCACCACCATCCATCTCCAGAACTGGTTTCATTTTCCCAAACTGAACCTTTGTACCCACTAAACAGTACCTCTCCATTCTCCTCTTCTCTCAGCTCTTGGCAGCCATCAGTCAGCTTTCTGTCTTTATGAGTATGACTACTTTAGGTACCTTGTGTAGCTGGAATCATACAGTATTTGTTCTTGTGTGACTGGCTTATTTCACTCAGTATGATGTCTTCAAGTTTCATGCATGTTGTAGCATGTGTCAGAAAGGACATGTAGCATGTCCTTTTTTGGGACTGAATAATACTCCATTGTGTGTATATACTATGTTTTGCTTATCCGTCATCCATCATAGGACACTAGGTTGTTCCCTCTTTTTGGCTATTGTGAATGATGCTGCTATGAACATGAATATACAAATATCTTTTTGAGACCTTGCTTTCTGTTCTTTTGTGTGTATGCTTCCAAGTGGAATGCTGGATCATATCTTAATTTCTGAGGAAAACAGTAAGCTGTTTTCTTCAGCAGCTGCACCACTTTATATTCTCACCAGCAGTACACCAAGGTACCAATTTCTTCACATCCTTGCCGATACTTATTATTTTCTGTGGGGTTTTTTGTTTGTTTGTTTGTTTGTTGTTGTTTTTTATAGTAGCCATTTTAGTGGGTGTGAGGTGGTATCAACAAAGTAATTACTTCTTGAGATCCTATCTGCTGGGCTCAAAGAGCAGCCCCTCTAATTTCTTGAGCTTGTTAGAACCATGCCTAGAGAAAGAGTAGATGAGCTCAGAGGGAAGCCCGAGGGGTGCCCCACTGAGGCAGATACAGGAGTTTGGCTGCAAGAATCTGTGACATTTTTCTGGCCAGTCAGAATTTGGTTTCTAACTGTATGGTCAGTGGTTGGGATGGGCGGATGGACAGACAGACAGATGGATGAATGTCTCCAGTTGAGCAAAGCATTTCTATATTACCATTTATCTGGCTCCCAAAGAAGGTTAATGCTCTCTTAGTCTGAGCGCCCCTGTTTCAGCTCCCTTTTGCACATGAGAGTTGCAGGACTGTGGTTCATCCGGAGGATGTGGGGTGAGTGCTGTGCAAGGCACAGCATGTGACAGTGATGCGCCAGCACGGCGCTTGTCTGCTGCATGAGGCCATGTGCTTCATTCTGAGCTGTTGGGGACAAGAGCTCTCTGCTTTCTGAAGCCACAAGGAAGGGGGACTGAGCTCAGTGTGTACCCACACCTCTGACCAGCCCCACCTCCTCAATGCCTGTATCTACCACCCTTGGTAAGAGGAACCTGCCAGGAAAAGAGTCTGGAGCACCTTCTTTCTGCAGGGTAGTGGGGGGGGGGAGAGTGGGGGACAGGGATGGCCTCATTTTTACCTGTCTTCCCTGGGAGGCTGGCACCAGAACCCAAACCTACGTAGGCAGCCAGCCAGTCCCCAGGCAGCCTGGATCTAGTCAAGCCTGTGGACCTGGAGTTTTGTGATTAGGGCTTGAAGAGATGCAATAGCAACAGCTCTCCTTTGCTGGGTGTGTACCAGGTGCCAGGAACATCACAATGCAGTATCTTCGTCAGTCCTCATAACCACCCTATAGGTGAATACTACTGTTACCATTTTACAGATGAAGAAGTCAAACCTTAGACAGGTGACATCTTCTGCCCAAGGTCACACCGCTGTAAACGACAGAGCCAGGACTGGAACCCAGGTGGTTTGATTTCAGAGCTAGTGGCCACTGTAGTTTATTTTTGCTAGGATTTAAATGTTTTTTAAATAGGAGTGTATTATTGAATACCATCGTGCAACATGCTAGATCTATTCCAACAATCATCTTGTTGCCTATAGGAACATTTTTACCCATTTCCCATTTGGGAAAGCTAGTGGTTTTGATGCTGAGAAGATACAGAGCTGGAACTCAGCTTAAGTACTTTGACTCAATTCCTGTGATGATCCCATTGTGCTGTGAGCTCCCTCCTCCACCTCCCATGAAAAGAATGTGGGGGGTCAACTGTGAAGTCCGTAGAGAGAGCTTCAAGGACAGTAAGCACTCTGCTCCCCTCCCATTGCTGTCACCTCCCCCTTTAATTTCCCAGCCCCTAGATCCCAGCCTGCACCTCTAGGGGCCACATATACCTGGCACATAGTAGGCGCTCAATAAATATGCATTGAATGTTGTTTGAAGGCTGAGTGTCCTAGGAGTGGTAGAATCTCAGCCAAGATTGTGTTCCTAAAGAGAAACACAAGTAGAATTCAAACATTGTTGTTTTCTCCTCCTTCTCCCAGAATGAACCTCTACTTTCCAACTCCCAGATGCCAGGGACTTGAAAAGAGTGCCCTGGCTCTGCGGACTTGGAATTACTCCCAAATTCCTAAGGGAAAAGAGGCAACAGAGTCACATTAGCAAAGTGCTTGCAGGATCAGGTGTCACTCTTTGTAATTAATAAGACTAACAATCCTTTGCTATGCTCAGCATTTTACAGTTTCCAAAGTGCTTTCTCAAGTATAGTATATCATTTGATTGTCATAGCCATCCTGTAAGGTAGGCAGGGCAGGAATCATTTTTCCTGGTTTATGGATGAGGGTACTGAGACTTAGGATGTTAAGCTACCCAAAGTTATTGACAAATAAGTGACAGACAGGCAGAACATGGAAGGCAGTGGCTCCGCTGCTTTCTTACTGTAGTAAGAAAGGCTCAGGTCAGAGCCTCAGTTTCCTCATCTGTAAAATGGGGGCAAGACCAGTGCAATCAAGGATTATATGGGATGCTGTGTATGAAGTGATCAACAGGAACACCCACACACAGCAGACGCTTAGTGAACAGTGGCAGCGGGCTGTCAATGACAACCAAGGGCAAATCCAGTGTTCCTTCAGGACTTGTATTCTACTGACTCTCGTTCAGCCTAGAGTGATGGGAGGAGCAGAGTGCAGCCTCCCCTGCCCTACCTGGGAAATCTGATTTTGGCCACCCTCTGGCCCTTCCCCTGGAGTCAGTGTACAGAAAGCATTTCTTTTGATTCACAAAATCTGAGATCCTTCATAGAGCATGTTTATAAGGTGCAGTTTTCTTTTTGTAGCTGGTAATTATAACAGTTTTGACAAGTATTTTATTCATGAAGTGTCTGTTTGCATTTTATTATCCCAGCTCCTCCAGCTCATTAGCCTTGGGCAGGTTGTTTTGGATTTTGGGGGCCTTCCACTCCTCATCTGTAAAGTGCAGATAACAGTACCTACTGCATAGGGTTGGTGTGAGAACTAAATGATTAAATACACATAAAGTCCTTAGAATGTGCCTGGGACATAGTAAGATACCCAATAAATGGTAGTTATTATTTTTTACTATTATCACCATGCTTGTCACTGTATTTAAGCTACCTGTCTCCAGCCTTCCTCTGCCCCTCAAGTTGAGAAGCATGGCCGGTGAAGTTTACATACAAAACCTAATTTCCACCCGAGTATACTGACTGGTTATCTATCTTTCTTGTCATTACAGTCATTCATTCAGGAAAGCAAATTGGAAGCAAGTTGCCCAAGAGTGATGTTATTATAGAAATAGCCTTGAATCCAGCTTCATTTTTAAAAATATGAATCATTCACAAAAACTTGAGAACTTCAGTTCTTGTCAGTAACAAATCTCTCACAACACCCACACATTCTTGCTGATTCCAGCAACAACCAGTGGCTACTATTCTGGGCTATCTCCTTACCGATGCAAACATTACTTGCCTGGTAGGTCAAGGCTCTCGAGTGCCCTCAGTCCGCTGTGGCCCATCTTCAGCTTGGCAGACATCTCTGGGTCCACCGGGCATCCCTTCCTAGGTTCTCCCACATTTCTCTTTGTCAGCTGCAAACACCTCCTCCATAAACTTCCAGGAAACTGGTGACAGACATCCACAGCAGAACCACTTTCCCACACTTGATATATAGCCCTCTGCAACTAGAATAAAAAACATTTGTTTTATAATTATTATATACTGCTATTTATTGAGCCGGGACTGTGCGGCAGGTGGTTCAGTGGGCACTTCATACACATCCCACCGAATCCCCTTCGTGATTCCCTGAGGGTGCGATCGTCCTCATTGAAGGGGAGAGGCTCAGTGATGTTAACTATCATGTGCAGGATAACACCGTGGGAAATGGAAGGTTCTGGATTCCAGACCACTGTTTTCGGTTCTCAGCCCTGGGTTCCTTCCATGAAACATCTACCTCACTGTCAACTTCAACTTAAAGGTTCACTGGGCTCTAAACAGGTACATCCGGTTTATTGACGTCATTGCTACCCATGCCTAGCAAATAGTCCACTTCTGCCAGTTTTCACACTACACATCCTGAGTATGCCAGCAAGTGCGCTTGGTGACAACCTTCACGGATCTGTCCCTTCCTCTGCCTCTCCCCACCCCCCATGCTGTGTCTGAGAAACAGACCACTCTGTCCTCTGTAATGTGGGATATCACACATGATATTGGTTATTTACTTAGAGAATGCACTGTGTTCCCCCCAAATAGACAGTCATGTGACCCGAGCATTTAATTTCCTGAGGCCTCACAGCAGCTCCAGGAATCATCATCCCTGGAATCTGTACGACGTACTAATTTTCCGCCACCTGTGTGTTAGTCACCCTACTGGGTGTTTGGCTTCATTGTTTTCAACTTTCACATCAGCCCTGTGAGGGAGACATAATTGCCTTCACTTTACACATGAGGAAACCGGGACCCAGGGAAACCACTTGCCCGTGAAAGCTGAGGAACTGCTGTTCGAATCCTGGTAGTTGTATCCCAAGGCCTGTACCTTCATTACTGTGGGAAACTGCCTCTAAACATTTCCTGCATCTGCTTTATCCCGGGCACTGTGCAGTGTGCGGGGCACGTCGAGGAGAGTCCATTCTTCTCCTCAAGGAGCTTACGGTGTGATGGACTGAATAATACTGGAGCTTCTGTGATTTGCTTTCCTTTTTTCCAAACCCATTTCTGCCCGGGCACCCCTGATGGGCAGACCCATGACGCAGTGCCAAGGGTCCAGGGTGAGCTAAGGGGACAGTCCTGGGGGGCTGGCAATGACCTCAATGCCATGTTTACGCCCCAGGCTGACTTCTCTGGTTGCTGTTTGCCCTTCTTTGCTCTGTGCTTTCACATCAGGTTCATAGAACCCAGTCTGGGCTCATCCCGGTCTGGCCCAGTATAATATTCTTGTTTATGGCCCAGTCCAGGGCTGGCTGCTGAGAGGAAAGGGGGCCTTATTTGGCTTGAAACTTACTGTTGCTATGGCTTTTTATAAGGCCCCAAATGAAACTTTAAAACCACCACATGCTGTATGCACTGTCATTTGTACTCTCTCCCTCGGAAGCAGGATGGGCTAGTTTTTGGAGTCAACAGGCAGAACGAAAGTTTCATCAGGCCCTTTAATCTGCAGCCGACCCCACCTGCTTGAAGCTGAGCCTAGCTCTGTCCTGTGACACGTGTCCCATGGAAGATCCAGGGTGGCCTGTTGTTGATCATCAAACACTTCCTGCAGCTCTGGACAGAGATGCTCAGCCTGCTACTTCTGACAGCTCCATTCCTTGGGCACTTGTCTGTGCCAGGGCCCTGGGCCAGAGGAAGTGTCCAAAGAGAGACTTCAGTCTGCAGATCCTGTCCTACCTGAGTGCAGCCCACCACCCGGTGCTGGTTTGGGTGTGGATGGTTGGAGGCTCCCCCTTTTTTTCCACCCGAGGACATGCTTGTTGGTTTTAGAAAGAGGAGAAGGGAGTGAGAGGGAAAGAAACCTCAACGTGAGAGGGAAACATCAATTGTTTACCTCTTGTACGTGCCCCAACTGGCGACTGAACCTACAGTCCAGGCATGTGCCCCCAGTAGGAGTCAGACTCGACACCTTCGGAGTTTGGGGTGTCACTCCAACCAATTGAGCCACACTGGCTAGAGCTGGAGGCCCCTTTTGTAGGCTGGGTCTGGGGCCTTAGTGTTAGAGGTAAAACAATCCCTTCAAAAGCTGTGAGGTGGGCAAGCTTCCTCAGAACCCATCCTTACCGTTTAGGAAAAGGGAATTGGCAATTATAAGGAATTCAGCTGAAGGAACTGGTTCAGGGAGGTCTAGCTACTGTGAAGTCAGAGATAACTGGTATTTGACCCAGGAAATCTGACTCCATTTCCTGTGCCCTTTCTACTATATCCTACTTCATTCCTTCAAACGTGTGCACATATGATAACATGTATGTCTCATCATCCATGATGGTTTTCCACCTATCTAGGGGAGGAAGCAAAGACAAAGGTGTGATACCATTTTAAGCAAGACAGTGTGCAGACAAGTGGAGATGACAGGTGTAGACAGGAAAGAGTCGAGGTGGCATAGGGCAGGTATTGGGGGTGAATGAGAGGAGTTTGGAGGGTAAGGTTGGAGAGGAGCAAGTAATGTTTATTGTAGAAGTACTACGTGTTCATGTAAAAAATATAAATAATACCAGAAGACCCAAAGAAGAAAATTTTATATTCCCACCACACAGAAAGAGTCCCCCATTCCCCATTTGGTGTTTACCTTCTTAGCCTCTCTCCCTCCCTCCTTCCTTCCCTCCCTCCCTGCCTTCCTGCTTTCCTTCCTGCCTTCCTTCCTTCTTTTTCTGACAGTAGAATCACATTGGCTATATTTACCAAGGTAGAGATGGTCCTGAGAGTAAATAGGGTTTACGTCAAAGGGAGCCTCTGCTGGTTCCTACAAATGGGGTGCAGATGACTGATATTGTTTGGGAAGAGACACCCAACATCTGTGAGCAGTGAGGACTAGAGCCTGTGAGGAAGGAGGGGCTCCAGCACCTCAGACTTGGGACTCACATTTCATCATCCACTACCCAAGTGTCTCAGGTTTGCTCCCCTCTGCTGCTGCCCCAAGGGTTGAGGGAAAGAATTTCTCCTTACTTGTCTCAGAAGCTGGCTTCCCTACCCCCACCCATCGTACAGACCCCTTTCTTTCCCATCTACCACCTGGGTTCTTCAGCAGAGCTCTCCGTCTCCGAAGTTGGGGACACTTAGCCAGTTTTGCCACATCACAAGCTTTGCTGCTGTGTGAGGTCATTTCAGGGGAGAAACTATATATAGCGGACGACTAGCATCGGGACAGCTCCATATTGTTCGGGCTGTTTCGCATTGCCCTTCCGCTGATGCAGCCAGGGTCACTGCAGACTCCGTGCCCGACGGTGGGTGCTGCATTGTATCTTCAGTGTCCTCTCTGTGTTCCCCAGCCAGTGCTCACCCACATCAGACCCGGGTTCTGGCCCCACTCAGGTCCAAATGAGCTTTTAAAGGAGCAGCCTCAGGAGAGAGGCATTAGGGAGAGTCAGGCGGTCAAAGTTCTCTTCCAGTTCTACCACTTGATACCTGTATGTATGGCTATACACCCCTGATTCCCCGATTCCTTGTGTGAATGATGAAGGAGTTGGTCTGCAACAGGAATTCTGTGCTAATTGTTTAAGCCAATAGAACAGAACCCCTTCAGATGCAAGCTTACAGGGTAGCTTAATATATACAACCAAGTAGATGCTGCACTGGTTGAAGCCAGGGAGACTGGAGCCACAAGAGGGTCCACTGAAGTCTTGGGGTCCTGCAGAGCACACAGATTGAAAACCGTGGTCAAGACGACTCTCTGAGATTTCTTCCAGCCTAGGGATTTGTGGATCTGGCCTTGTGATGGTCAATTTGGGGAGGTTGGAGGTGTGGCATAGGACAGAGATCTTGTGGCAGATTTTTTTGTAGTGGGGCATGCAGGGGGTAGCACAGAGTTTGCAGATCCGATCTCACTTGCTAGCCTGCATTGCCATCGGCTGTTTCTTCTGGCCTTCTCCTACCTGCTTTTCCTTTTAGTGCTGGTTTTTCCCAAAGAAGAGATGAAAATGAAGATATAATGCATTTTAGACAAGGAAAGTACATTTAATTTAAGTTGCCTGGGGCTGAGTTACACATTTTATATGTGGAGTATTTGTAGAGCACAGCGGTGCCTTTGGCAGACATCAGAAAGCCAAAATCTGGGGCCAGTTTTCCTTCATTCAGCAAGTTTGTTTGTCGAGCCCCTGCTTTGTATTCCTGGAGGAGCATAAGGGAGATCCCAGCTGTGTTAAGACCTCTTGATTGCAAGTAACAGAAACCATCCAAACCGAGCTTAAACAAAAAAGGTGATTTGTTAGAGGGTTTCAGGACCCCATGGCAGGATTGCTGCCCTGCTTTAAGCAGGGATTAGAAAAACCTTGTTAGATTTTCCCTTTGTCTCTTGTCATTGCAGCCTGGCTTCCTGCTTCCTCAGCCCACAGGGTCCCAAGTGTTCCTGTTACAGTTCCAGCCACACTCACAGGGACTCCGATCTCCTAGTGCAAAGTCTAGATTCTCGGGGGAGTGAGTTCCATGGGCCCAGCTCAGGTCATGTCTCTACCCTTGGTCCTCTCCGCCCTGGTTGGGATGGGGTCACACGCAACAAGACATGCCTGGCAGAGACCACTACTGACCCTGTGCAAATTCGGAACAGCTTTAGAAAAGAACTTGTGAGCCCCACAGACAGCCCCAAAGCTTTCTGTTCCTCCAGCCCTACATGAGGAGCTCTAGTCCAAGGAGGAAACACTCACTAGCTGTACAGGGAAGACAGGAAAAGCAGTGTGACCTTTGGCAGAGCCTGTTTGTTGACGAGTACACAGCTCTTCCATTTGGGATGGTGAGATGGAGGGCACCAGGCTCCCCAACCTGGTGTGGGCAGCACTCCACACAGAGAACAGAGGGCCCTCCAGGTTAGCTCAGGGAAAGAAGGCTTGTTGGCAGGATTACCGCAAGTCATCCCAGCTTCACGGGAGCTGGGGCTGGAGAGCAGTCAGGAATGGAGGCAGCACTGTCTTTTGGGGGCTGTCTTTTTGGGGACTGGTGGCCTCTCTGCTTTAATCTGAGCCTCTGCCTTGGCTTCCCTCTAGGTAGACCCAGCCTGCTCCTCTTATTCTTTGGTTTGTTCCATAGTGAGCACACCAACGCCAAATTCTGGCATCCAGTGGATTCGATAATCTAGGTCACAGGACCATCCAAGTACAGGTAGCTCAAGTAGGTAGTGGTGGGGCGGGGGGGCACTGATCATGTGGGATGTGAGGTTGTCCTTTTCAGATCTTGGGGTGGGACAGACATTAAGAAACAGTCTCCTCATATTTTCTACAGTCGGGATGCTTGTGGACGTAGGGGAGCAGAGCCTTGAAGGGTGGAATAAAGGAGGGGGCTCAGGAAGTGGATGAGCCTGAGCTAAAGCAAGGGTGCAGGGAGGGGCCGGCGGCAGGTGTGCTTTTCAGGGACGGGGCAGTCAGCCTGAAAGGCGCCTCTAAAGCTGACTTATGGAGCAGGGGTGTGGAGGTGATGGTGAGCCACTGGAAACACGTGACCAGGAGAATGCTGGAGACTTGAGGGGGTGCTACTGGACTCAAAGGATGGCTAGGGAAGGGACAGAGCAGGACAGAAGACAGGGAGGCCAAGCAGAAGGCTGGTAGCGTGCACAGACTGGAGGGAAAGGGTCTGTGTAGATATGTACAGAGTGGACGTGCAAAAGGTGTGGAAGCCCCTTAGAAGGGGTCCACAGGATTGGGTGACGGGTTGGCCAAAGCAGAGTGGGGGCTGGAGATGGGGCAGGCAGGGATAGGAGCACTGGGGACTTGGGGAAGGGAAGCTCTTCAAAGGAGAGAGATTGTTAGCCTCCAGAGCAGTGAGGCTGCTGGAGTGCTTGTCATTGTTCTCAAATGGGGGAACTGTATGTTTAGAGCAGAAAGGGAAGTTCTGGGGTAAGGGAGGAGGCTGCTGGAGATGGGTCGTGGGCCCACCAGCTCTGCTTCTCAGGAACTGTGACTCTGCCCAAGTCACCTCAGCTTCTGCATCCTCAAAGTCTGCCTAGTCCCCTCCTACAGATGTGGGGAGGTCAGAGGTTATGTGCACGACAATGCTTTGTGCACAGTGCACAATGTGCTTTGTGCACAATGGCTTGTGCAGATGCCGGCAGGCTTGTTGTTGCTGCCTGTGGGACAGCCTGCATGGTGACCCCTCTTCGGGGTCAGGGAGCCTTTCTTCCTAGACCTGCCACTATGTGACCTGACACTCGCTCTCTGCAGCCAGCCCCACCCCCCGGGTGGGTGACATTGCTGCTGACTCCATGTCAGCCGGGGTTATGTCAATAACAGCGCCTGTCTAGAACTTGAATCTGGGGGCACCTGAATGAATGATTAGGTCTAGGATTAGTTCACCCCACCACCGACCTCCAGCATTCCCCTGATGGTGCTGTGGGTGGGGAGAGCCCAGTGGCCAGGACTGAGGCTGAGCTGTCCTCTAAGAGAGAGAAGAGAGCAGCTGGGGGAGCTGCTTACCCCATGTACATTTCAGACTGGAACAGGAAGGTGATTTCTGCTCCACGTGGGCCTCCTTGGCTTGTTCCCCATGGAGAAAGCCGTGGAGCGCTTGTTCCCAAGTTCCCAGGAAAAGGGGAAATGATGAAACTTGCATCCTGTTTTGCCACCAGCCTAGACGAGGACTTGGACAGGGACAGTAAATGGGGGCAGTGATGGGAATACTGGTGAAATCCTGGGGCTCATGGAGTCGGGGTAACAGAGAGGGCGTGAGGAGGGGACCCGAGGTCTACCAGCAGGAGAGCTGGTGGCACTCCTCATTCTGTCCTAACTTTTCTCCATCCATCAGTGCCCGGCATCCTGGTTCTTTCTACCCAGCTGCCCCTTCCTCAGGATGTGGCCCAGCTTTCCCCTGCCGCCCATATCCTGCTCTCCCTGGCCTCCTTGTTGCTCACCTGCAACCTGCCTCTCTCCTGGAAGGCCAGCTTCCTGTGCCCACAAAGTCTTCAGCTTGGGTCTTTTCCTTTTCGCTGCTGCTTCCTTCTCCTACAGCCCCTTTGGCCTCCTTTGGAGTGCCTGCCCCCCGCCCCCCCGCAAGCAAGACTTTGTATTCTCCTGCCAGCTTGGTTCCAAACTTGGGCCTCTTGGAGTATTACTTTTCCTAAAACACAGCAGCTGTGCATTTCACTGGCCTGCCCAGCTGTTCTCGTTCTCAGTCACAGAGGTCATGTCATCTGTGACAATAGATAGGAAATGAGAGTGAGTTGCCAGGTGCCTCTGCACTGCCCATCCAGCTGCCTGCATTCCTACTAAGAAACAGTAATAGTAATAAACATAATAAAGCTAACACTTATAAATACTTTGTGTTCACTTACCATTTTCTAGATGCTGTACTAAACATTTTACATTAACCTTCATAATAATGCCATGAGACGAGCTTTATGACTATGCTCTCACAGCTGAGGGAAACTGAGACTCAGAGAGATTATGTAATTTATCTGACATCACCAGCAAGTCAAGTGGTAGAATAAGACTAGAACTTGTGTGGGTCTGACTCCCATGCCCATCTCCCAACTGTGGCAATGCCTCTTCCTCCTGCTGGAGGAAGAGAGTCGTGGCCTGACATCCCACATCCCACGTAAACTTCAACTTCTCCTTCCCTGCCAGTTGCCTGTTGCAAGTAAGAACTAGTCCAGATAAAGAAGCCTTGCAGTGTCATTCTCAGAGCCGTGCTGTTTTCTCTTTTTTCTCCACACCCCAAACAACGAGAAGACCTTTGGGTGCCAGAGGTCATGGTATTTTTCTGTGCCTTTGACTCCCCCATACCAGTGTCCCATTTTACAGCTGGGGGAAAATGTCCTCCTACTCTCTTTTAAGTATATTTTATTGATTATGCTATTACAGTTGTCCCATTTTTTTCTCCCCCTTTCTCCCCCTCCACCCTGCAACCCCCTCCCACCAGCATATCCCCCCTTTAGTTCATGTCCATGGGTCATACATATAATTTCTTTGGCTTCTCCATTTCCCATACTATTCTTAACCTCCCCCTGTCTGTTTTGTACCTACCATTTATGCTACTTATTTTCTGTACCTTTTCCCCCATTCTCCCCTTTCCCCATCCCCACAGATAACCCTCCATGTGATCTCCATTTCTGTGATTCTGTTTCTGTTCTAGTTGTTTGCTTAGTTTGTTTACGTTTTTGTCTTTTAGGTTCAGTTGTAGATAGTTGTGAGTTTGTTGTCTTTGTACTGTTCATAGTTGTGACCTCCTTCTTTTTCTATGTCCTCCTACTCTTAAAAACTTACTAGACATTACCCTGACAAAGGAACTTCAGAACTAGAAATAATAACCTAATCTCTTGAATTTCCATCTGGTGGTCTTCCCACTCAGATCATGTCGCCATTCTATCTCAGTGCTAGAAGCACTCCCTGATGTGCCTCTTCTACACATTCTGCATTGACTTAGAACATTACACTCTTTGCGGTAGGCCCTTGGTGTTCTGTTCTTGTCTGTGACCGATGATTGTCAATGGGAGAGAGGAAGAGAATGAGAAAATATAAAAATCTCTGGGGATAGGACATATATGAAGTTTAAAAAAGTATATTCAGTATCATAATCACTTTTGGGGTTTGGAAAAATACATATATTGTTTTTTAAAAGTAAACCATTGAAAGTGGAGTTTAACAGAAATCTTGCCTGATGGTAGAGTCGCTCTCCAGTGGGGCCTGACACAGTTTTGGGTGGGGTCATGTGTGTGAGGTCTGTGTGTATCAAAAGAGGGCATGTGTGCTTTAAAAGGCTGAGATACACGGTCTTCCAACAGGAGAACATAGTGTCCTGTCATTTCGTGTCCTGCGGCCCTTTGACCGGAGGGTCCGAGAATGGTGCTCGCTATGTGAAGGCATCCTGCCTGCCTTGTCTCAGTTGGACCAAACCCTCTTGGCACTCTGGGGAGCCTGCCTGATGGCTTTGCCATTTACTTCCTGCTGTATACCGGATGAAGGCAATACCTAGTGTAGAGGCCCAGTCCTGAAGAGTTAAAGGCTAATCTGAAGCATGTACATCCATAGAAGCTCAGGTGCACATTGAGTTTCTACATGCCAGGCTCCATGCTTGGCCCTGGGTATGGAGCTGAACTACACAGATATGCCCTGTCCTCATGTTACCCACAGAGTAGTGGGAAACAGATTATGCCCAAATAATCAAAATGTAACGTGTGCTACAAAGGACAGAAGAGGATGTTGGGAAGGAATTACGGGGTAGGAGGAATGAATTGTTTGGAGTGGAAGATCAAGAAGACTTTCCTGGAAAAAGATACCTAAATTAACACCTGAAGGCTGAGCCTGAGGTAGCCATGTTTGTCTCATGTGGCCTCACCGCTGGCCAGGGCTACTTGCTGGCCCATGAGATGCCAGCTCTGGGCAGAGGCAGTCCTCCCAGGGCCCACTGCTGGCGAATGAACATGAGCTAGGTTTCAACCTCTGCTGGCCCCTGCTCCTGGCGGTCATATGCTAGGCACAGCCCTGGGGTGGGGGGCCCTCATCCGAGCTGGGTATGAGGAACTGTATGAGTGAAGGCCTTTGGTCAGCAAAGAACGTGATGCCTTCCAAGAAGGAAAGGAAAACATTGGAAGAAGCAAGTGGCCGCCTCATCTTTTCTCTCCATAGTGAGGATTTATTTTCCCTTTCAAGGAGAAAGGAGGGGGACGCCAAGTGTGGAGCACTGTCTAGAGCTACCAGGCTGGCCAGCGAGCACTCAGAGTCTGCCTTCAGTGGGGCCACAGTTGGTGAACTTCAGCTCCAACCTTCTTGCCATAGCAGATGTCCCTTCCACAGTGTCCTAGGAAGAGAAAAGTGCCATTAGGAGCGAGTTCTGGGGAAGCTGTGCCAGAGACTGAGGCCCGGGGCCTGTGAGCTTTTGTTCAGCCCCCCAAGACAAGTGCTTACTTTGTGCTGAGTTCTGTGCTAGTCTTGTTACTTTGGAATATCATGAACCTTGAACCTTCTTCTTTGTCTTCTCACCTGGAGCACACTTTCTTCCCACAGACAAGGATAATGGCCTCACATGCAAATGATGTCTGGTAAGGAAGAAGACGCTGCTGGGCGGAGAGCTCTGCTCATATTGGGAAAGGTGCCAGGGCATGCTTGAGGGAGTGGCACTCCCAGATCAGTTCTAGATGCTTGGACATACATGGACCATTAATTTATGGAGTAGAATAAACTCTAAGCCCTTGGGGAAGGGGTCATATTTTATTGACCGGTGAGTCTACAGTGCTTTGCATGATGCTGGGCTCATCAGAGGTCAGAGGTGCACAGCATGATTTGGAGATTGAATTGTCTCCTCCAGCATCTCTTCAGGAGGGCTGTCCACATTCTAATCCAGGTTTTCAGTCTCCTTGCCCAACACCTGCGTTTGTGCCATGGCTGCTAGTGACAGAGCAACCAAAGGATGTTCGGGGAACTTGAAATCAGGACTTGAGGAACTGGGGCTGCTTAGCAAAAAAATGCAAAGGCACAGGGAGATCAGGAAGGTGGTCCTGAAATCCTGAAAGAACTGTTGTTGTGTTATTATTACCACTTACTGAACCCTTCCTATGTGCCAGGCATTGGGCGAAGGGCTTCATGTACCCACATTCATTAAATCCTCACAATAACCCGAAGAGGAGCATATTATTGTCTCTACTTAATCCGGGAGGGAACCGGGGTTTGGATTAGTTGATCCACCCAGGATCATCCACCTGGGATTTGGAACTGATCTTTGACTCCCAAGCTCATAATTGCTAAGAGATTTTAACCTCCACACAGAGCTGCCTAGAGATTTTGTCAAGTTGTTTCAGAAAACAGAGCTGGAACTCATAGGCACAAGTTCCAGGAACGTAGTTTTCTCTTCCCCATAAGGGTGGTTTCTCTTCCTGAAGGAGAGTAGTCTGAAGTTAGAAGGAACTGCCATCCAAGAGCCCAGCTTCTACTGCAGGACCTCCTGGCTCCAATGGGATCTGGTTCAGCAAAAGCTGGAACTCGCCTGCCCTGGCCTGATAGAGGCTTTTTCTGAATCAAGCTGTGCAGGCCACCTGAGCCAGGCACAAGCACCGGACTTCCTGTATCATCCCAGCCCTGATCTCTGCGTTCCATTCTCTTGTTCTTTCTGAAGCCCAGCTGCAGGGCTGGGCCCATTTTTCCTCCAACAGGAGGTGGGCAGCAGTGTGTACCTGGCCCACTTTGGGATGGCATTCAGGGGAGGGCAGACTGGCTGCGCAGACCTCTTCTGGGTTCCATAGGGCTACAGATGTTTGCACGATGGCACTGATTGTCCTCTGACTTTTGCTCTGCCTCACTGACTTCCTATGGCCATATGTCTGGCTCCCGAATGCACAGGGGTGTGGTGTAGTTCTCGAGCCCCTGCCACAGCCTCCAGTGAGTTGTTGTGAGAGCCCTTCTGTAAACCCCAGGATGCTGCAGGAGCAGGTGACAGCTGATTGAAATTGAGTCCTGCAAGACTCAGATGAGATCGCCTCTTCAACTCCAGAGCGTTATGGCAGGACAAGAGAGCTGGAAAAGCCTGAACCTGATGTTGTCTAGCTGCCCACCCAATGTGGAGTTGTTCCACTTGGCACCCTTGCTGAGTCTGGTCAGCTAGGCTTTCCTTGAGCAAGGCTAGCTTTTGATGACTCTAATGAGGAGAAAGTCCTTTCTTGTGTTGGCCTGGCCCTGTACGCAATGTGTTCCTGTATGCTGCCTCTTTGCTCCTCACCGTGGCCTGGTGGTGGGGGGTCTGTACTCACTGAGCTTGAATGAGCCTGGCCTGGCCTTCTTTGGTCTCCCACTCGCTGGTTCTGCATGAGCAAATCTGCTTCCCTTTGGTGAACTTTTCGTTTTCCCACCCCTGGGAATTTAGTCAGGGTGAGCATTGGTGACCTTATAGCATGGTGAGGGTGAAGAGAGGGCATGGGCCATGCCCGGGTCATCCCAAATGTGTGGCCAGGCAGGAAAGACCTCCCCGGAGATGCTCAATCTTGTCTTTTGCTGCCCAGGTGTGGTCTGCCTCCTCTTGACCTCCGCATGTTTAATGGGTAAGATCTAAAAGTCCTTTCCAAACAACAAGGTCAAAGCTTTTGGTTTCCTTCCTCTTTAAAATGTACCTGGCTAGTAGGCCGAGAGTGTGGATGGAAACATAGGAGCCATATGGTGCCAGGGACAGGACATAACAGCTGGGAGGAGGGACTTGGAGAGGGCCAGGGTGTGATGGCCAAGCACCTTGGAGAAGGGCCACCATCGCTGCAGGCTAGGGCCATCCTGGTGACTCCCTCCTGTTTCTCCTTCAGAGGCCTTTCACCTTACTGCCTTCTCTCTTTTTTCCCTTTTTTCTTTTTTCTCTTCTTGTGAGGCACCCCTGAGCTATTCTGCCTTTCAGCTCTTTAACATCTTCTCTGCCCTCCTGGAGATTCCCAGATCTTCAGATTTGGCATCCTTGACACACCATATTTTTTCTGATACCTTCTCCTCAGTGTTCTGCAGCCATGCCTGCTACTTCCGAGCAACTCCTGTCTGCACCTGGGAGCTTTAACATCAGCACCGTAACCAGACATTCTGGACGCCTGCATGCTAGCCTGCCCAGAACACTTAATTGGCTCTTGCAGGAGGTGAGATCTTACTCCGCAGGGATGCTTCATGACAGTGCCTTAATCCTGAAGGACAGGTCCTGTAGTAGGAATTTTATGAACCGTGGCAGGCCAACAAGGAGGCCACTTGGGGGCAATGGGCGGAAATGAGCATTTGTGGAGTACCTTCCGAGTGCCAGCATTCCTGTGAGGTGGGAACAGATTTTTACAGATCTGAGAACTGTTTTACAGATTTGAGAACTCAGGCTTGCCTGGGGTCACAAGGCCAGTTAATGGGTGGGGTCAGAATGTGAATCCTCTCCTGCTTGGCTTCAGAGCACGGGCTTGTTGCTCTGGTCTCTGCGGCCTCCTGCGGGTATGTCTTCTTCACTGTTTCCTCACTGGTGCCGAGCCCACACCTGGCATGGACGTGTGGCAACGGCTATGGAAGGTGGGACAGGGCTGGCGGGCAGGTCCCCGAGTAGAGCTGGGTGGCTGGGCACGTGATTCAGGCACCAGGAGCTAGGGAAGGCAGTGGCCATCCTCTGTCCTTGTACCTTCTGGTTGGGTATGACTGGGTGGGCACCCGAGCTCAGAGTGGAGCGATCCAGAAGTGGAATGAAGCAGCAGGCCCAGAGTCGTGCCAGGACTGTTATCTCTACGGGCTTCTGAGCCTCGTGAAGACATAGCCACTTCCTGGGCCAACTCCTTCCCCATTTCTCTGGTTCTCCCCTTCCACTGCATGACAGTGAGCAGGCTGAATGTGAGGAGACCCAGAGAAGGGCCAAAATAAATGTTTGTGTGCATTTGGTTTTGTATCCCCTAACCATTTCCATTTTTTTTTTACCAATGGGATTCAGGCTTTTAAAACTTTGGGGGCCAGATTTGTCTTTCTGGTTCCTTCCATCGGCCCTGATGCTGCCTTTTCCCACCATTACCACAGTGGTCTTCCACCCGTTTCTGTGGTGACTCCTTACGAGTTCCTCACAAAGCGAGTGCCCTGACTTGTGCACCCCTTTATCCCGCCTCCTCTGCTGGCACTCCTAGCTCTTACTGAGTTGGTGGGGGATGTCAGGACCCACCCTTCTCCGGTTGGCCCTGAGACAGATATTTGAGGACCATGAAGACTTAGGTCCCATTGGTGCTCAGCTCACCCCATGAAGGCAAGTGCATTCGTCCAGCAGCAGACCCAGAGTCGTGCCGGGGCGGGGGGGGGGGGGTGTAGTGATCCAGGGGCTTAAAGAATGGGAAGTTTATTGTTCTGTCTCATGTAACGGCCCTGATATATCCCTGATGTGAACAGACCAGGCAAGAGGGGCATCTCTGCTGTTTGCAGTCATTCGGGGATCCAGTTCCTTTGGAGACATTAGTCCATACAGGACATTGTTGTCTGCATGGTTGAAGCTGGATTGCCACCAGGCTTGGATACCCACCAGTGGAAGGGACAAGAGAATGTAGAGGAGGCATTCCTGCTGTCCTTAGGGTCAGGTCTTCTATGGCTTTTGTCCCCTAAAGCTTACGTTTCATTGGCAAGAACATAATCACATGGCCACCCTGAGTGTAAGGAAGACTGGGAAAGGTAGTCTAGCTAGGCTGCTGCTTACCAGGAAGGAGTGGAGAATGGATTTGGGTAAACAACTAACAGTCTCACCATAAAAGAATAGACAGTGTTTTTCTTTGTGCGTACTGAGAGATGGAGAATGTTTTCCTGCCAATAATACTCCCCCTGTCTATGATAACTTGAATACATGCCTCCCTCTTGGGCAAACATCTGCAGGCCAGATTCAGTGCAGCACGAACTGGGTGAACCAGAGGCTGAGTAAGGCAATTCCTGCCTTGTAGCAACTCAGTGTAGTCTGGGGAGGGCCAGCATGGAGACCAGACAGCCTTTCAGAGTCCAGCATAGAGATTCCTTCATTCTTGTATGCGAGGCACTGCAGGTGTGGAACTAAAAGGCCACCTGTGCCCTCGATGTGCTTGCGGTCACGTGGACTAGGAGATGGAAGTGAAGTGGTGGGAACAGGGTTGGCTTGGGGAATTAGGAGGGCGTCACAGAAGAGGTGATGTTCAAGCTGGGTGCAGAAGGGTTCAGTTTCAACAGGTGGAGTAGGAGGACCAATAACAAAGGCGTGGAGACTTGGAGGTCCTTGGTAGGTTGGGGGCTTGGGTGAGCATAGTGGGGGAGAGTGAGAGAGATGTCTGCCTGGCTCCCTTCTTGCTCTCTTCTGGCCTCCGCATCTGTCTTTTTGCACCTTGCCTTCCTGCACACTGTCTAAAATTCTGCCCTCTCTTGCCGCTTTATTTTTCTGCTTCATTTTTAGCATAATGCATAAGCTGGCACATCTGTCTTGAGTGTGCATCATCTACCTCTTCCACTAGAGTGTAAGCTCCACGAGAGCAAGGACTTTGCTTTGACAGTAACTGGCAAATAGCAGGTGCTTCAATACTTGTGGAACGAATAAGTGTGTGAATAGAGATGTGCATTGAAGATTATAGTTTTGCAAAACCTTGATTTCCGTGCTAAGGAGTTTGGCTTTTATGTTACAAGCAGTGGGGAGCCATGGAGAGTTTTTGAGCAGGGGAGTGACATAATTAGTTAAGGTTACTGGCAACACAGGAAGATGAGAGTGAGCGTGCCCTTTCCCTGGCCCCAGCTCAGCTCCAAAGCAACATAACCTTCGGCCTGGTGCCCTCTTGTGCAGCCTTGAAACCTATTCCTGGGCATAGTCATTCTGTTTGGGGCCAAGCAGAGGACTCAGTCTCTGGCGAGTCTGTCCCTGGCAGTGGGGTGGATGTGAGCCGACCTCTGCCTTTCTTCTGGGGGCCAAAGAGTGTCTGACGAGCACTCCTGGGCACTGCCGGTGGAAGTGAAAATTGATGCAGTCTTTCTGGAAAGCAGTTTGGGAAAGGTACCAAGAACCTTAAAAATACCCCTACCTTTGACCTAGAAATTTCACAACCAGGACTTTATCATAGGTAAATGAGCCAAAATGTGCAAAGCTTTGTGTACAAAGACTTTCATCCCAGTGCAAAAAATTAGAAATAATCTAAATGTGTGACTCAAGTGCCTCTCAAATCCGTCTCCACTAAAACTCTGCCTGCCATGTAATAGACACTCCATAAAACCTGAGTCCGGGCCCGTATTTGGTCTCCTTTGTGAACACAGCAGTCTAACTGGTCTTCCTGCCTCTAGTCTAGGCCCGTTAAACCCACCCTATACACGATTCCAGAGCGAGCTGTCAAAAATGCACGTTCTTCCCTTGTTTCACCTTTTCGGGGGGTCTCCCGTCTCTGGGGGGGGTGGTGTCCCCACCGTTGCACTGGGCTAACAGGCCTCCATGACCTGTTCCCACCTCCTCTTTGGCTTTGTTTCCGGCCACTTCCTGCCTTGCAAACTATGCTCGGGCAGCACTGCTGTCACTCCTGAAGTCTGCACACCTTGTTAACACTGTTTCCTCTGCTGGGCTAATCCCCACTCTTCCCCCAGACTCTGAGCAGACGTCAGGACCTTCCGCAGGCCGGGTGAGACTCCCTCTCCCGCATTCCCATGATCTGTACACATTGCAGTCCTCACATGTGTACACTGGCTTCCATCACCTCCTGACACGTCTGTCTCCCTCATACCTCTGACCATGGGGTGGCCCATCTTACTGACTTCATGTCCCTGTTCCACAGCACAGGGCCTGATGCATAGGAGAAGCTCGAAACGTGTGTCTTGAATAGATGAATGCGTGAATGGAGAGTGAGGCGAGTGTTTTGTTACAGAGAAATGCATCCTGTACTGTGCCCAGCACTGAGTGATTCCTGGTTTGATTTTTTTTTAAAGATTTTATTTATTTATTTTTTAGAGAGGAAAGGGAGAGAGAAACATCGATGTGCGGTTGCTGGGGGTCATGGCCTGCAACCCAGGCATGTACCCTGACAGGGAATCGAACCTGCGACACTTTGGTTCACAGCCCGCACTCAATCCACTGAGCTACGCCAGTCAAGGCCCTGGTTTGATTCTTGATTCAAGACCGATCCCTGAGCCAATCTCTAGGGGTGGAACCTGGGCCTCTGCATTTCTGTGGAGCTTCTCCAGGTGACTGATGAGCAACAAGGGTTGCAAATTGCCTTTCTAGCATTGAGCATCAGATTAAAAGAAAACCAGGATCACGGACATACTACTGATGACAGCTTGGACGGTACACGCCATGTTCCCCAGCAGTATGTGTGTGCATGGAGAAGAACAGAGAGAAAAATCTCCCAACAGATCAAATTGTCGGCTATTTTGGGTGATAGGATTTGGGTGGCTTAACATTTTTTCTTTTTATGTTTGTATTATGTATTTTTTCTCCATTTAGCATATGGCAACTTTTAAACAGCTTAAAAAATGAAAAGAAAGGCAGCTGGACAAGGGAGCCCTGACTGTGCCCAGCACAGCAGGCCCTGGGGCCGCGCCCTAGGCTGCAGCTTCCAGCTGGCTCCTGGGGATGACTCTGGCATTGAGTCTAGAACTTGACCTTTTAGCCCTTTCTGAGCACCAGCAGATTGCCTGGTGACTGGGGTACCTTGCAAACTGCTGTAGACTATTCCTAGGCTCTGAGTAGGCTGCTCTGTGGTTTCCAAGTCCCCAGGTGAGGAATGTGATGAGATTTTAGTGAGAATTTGCCACTATAAGGTAGTCTCACAATGGGTCCAGAATAGAAAAGCTGAGCTGGGTGGGATGAGGGGTGGGGCCACAGACCAGGGGGCCAAGGCCAGAGGGGCATTGCGACACCAAGTCAGCTGGCAGGCAGGAGGTCAGGAGGGGCAGCCCAGTAGGACAGGGAGGATTAGAAAGGTAGGTGGGGAGCAGGTGGCAGGGGACCGACCAGGTTGGAAGCAGCCAGCCAGAGGGAGCGTCGGAACCAAGGTGTTCTTGGTTTGCGATCTCTTGGCTCTGGAGCTAACCAAACAGCTAGAGTTGTCGGGGTGGGAGTTGGGGGTGTATGTGCGTGCTTCCTTGTTTATTGTTGAGCACCATCTTCCTCCCAAAAAAGCATTTATGAGTCTTTTTCCCATTGTATTTCCTACCAAGGTGGTGAGTTCTTTCTCTCCTTAAAGCCCCATTGGTCTTTGTTCATGCCTTTTATGGCCTTCATCACTTTTCAATTTTTGTGTTCTTGTTTCCAGGTGTGTCTTGGGCCCTCCCAAGGCAGGATGGGGACTTTTGCATCTTTCCGGTCTTCATGGGCCATGGTTAAGCCTAGGGAAGGTGACAGAGTGCTTCGCATCTGCTTTCCTAGCCGGAAAGATCAAGGCCAGTGCTAGAGCGGGGAAGGCTCTGCTCCTGGCCTTGTGGGTGGCCTCTGCCTGGTGCTTCCCTGGGTCACCAAGGTGATGAGATGCTCACTGCAAGCAGATCGCATCCTGGCACAGGGCTTTCAACCTCAGCAATTCTTGACCTCCAGCTGAGATGAAACTGAGAGGATGCCTTTTCCAGCAGCAGGGAGCTGAGCCCACAGAGCTGCCTCCCTGTCCCTTTGGTGGATGTGCTGAAAACAGATACCTTCCACTGCCCCGGGTTTACCGCCCCTTCCTCTTCCCCATCACCCTACTGCCACAGTCTGTGTGGATTCATGGTGGGGAGGGGGCTTGGGGCAAAACAGGTGGTCTCCTCCTAGCACAAAGCTACCAGCTGCATCCTGTCTGCAACGGAGCCTTCCAGGGCCTTGCTTTGCTTTCTCCTAGGTCTCAGCACTCGGGAGCTTACCTTTCTCCTGTGCTCTATGGGTGGGGAGGGTGGGAGAGGATGAGGAGGCCGCTCCCACCTGGTCTCCAGCCGGCGGAGTACACCTGAGAGAATGAGAACTGACCTGTCTGCCCTGTCCCCTTGCAGCCTCCTCCTTCCAAATCTGACTCAGCTCTTGCTTGACACAGATTTTAAGCCCTTGTCAAACTGGTCTCAGGGAAGGCAGGTGATGTGGGCCATGGCCCAGCTGCCCCAGATGGCAGGCCCTGCAGCCTTCTACACTGGAAGACCCTGCAGACAGGGCCAGCTGCAACTTTCCTGGCCACTCAGCTGTCTGCCTTCCCCTGACTCAGAGACCTAAGGATGGCACCACCAGGAGGTCAGCTGGCATCTGCTTTTGGGCAGGTCCTCTCCATTGCTTTCTTTCCAATTCTTAACCAGAAGACCCGAGTTCTCATCATCCCCCCATGTAAGCTTTTCCTTGGTTCCTTCTCTTAGCATTTATTGAGCACCTATTGTGTGCCAGGCACTGACCAGCCTGAGCCCTCAGGCTCCTGAGATGGGTAAGGTCCAGCCTTTCCCTTATAGCTGTTTGTGGTTCAACTCAGAAAAAGTGACTCAAATGGGAGCTTTACTGGGTCCAGGACAATTAGAAAGGCTCTTTCCTTAGAGACGCCTTATGGGTAGAAGGCACCCAGAGCCCCAGGTGAGCTGTCTCAGCCTCATCATGACACGGATCTTTTATGGTCTTCCCCTGTAAGGCTCATAAAATTTTCTATGAAACCACATTTAAACAAAAGCTTAAGGAACACACACACCGAGTCCCTTAAAAATAAAAGTCAATGCATATATAAATATATATCCTAGAAAGTAAAAGGCCCATCACCACACCCTTCCCGTGCAAAGACTGGCATGTATTCCCTCAGTCTTTGTACCTGCAGATGCTATAAACCTGGGTTCGTGTGGAGCTGCCTGTTTTCTTGGGAAGCACTTGTCTTCAGAGGGCTACCATCTTACTTGTGACAGTTACTCCAGCCATAGACCTCGGCCCAGAACAGAAACGGTGTCAAGTTCACAGTCCTCCTTTCTCTCCTTACCGCCCACGTTGCGCCAAGTCAGCACCTTAAAGCCCTGTGTTGAACCGTTGATCGGCCAGGATTTCAGCTGCCTCCCACCACTCTCCTCCGCCCTTGTGCCCCAGGCTCCTCTTCCCTCATGCAGGAGGACTGTGCAGGCAGTGGGCGAACCCCCCTGGGTATCGAGATTGGGGACCCTCCGGGGTTTCCTACCCATTCTTCCTGCTCTGGCCATATCTCTCAGCTCCTTTGTTCCTGGCCTCCAGATGATGAGTCACAGCGCGTCCAGACCTTTCAGGTTGACTGAAACATGTTTTCCGGGCTGGCATTCTGTCAGCTCAGTGCGAACCACTGGTTTCCATATGCTGATCAGAAGCTTTAATTGACAGATATGCCTTAGCATTTCCATTTGAAAAAATTTTAATCTAACTGTAGTTGGAGAGGAATCTTTTGAGACATGGGAGAGGGGAGAAGGTAATAAGAGGTCTTTGTCATGGCAAGGTGGGGAGTTGCCCTGCAGTCCCCCAGTGGTGGCACAGATGTTTAGATTCAGAGCTAGTCAGCCAGGGCGAAGGAACATCGAAAAGGAGAAAGCGGGGCAATCGTGTGGGGACCACGGTTTGATTTAGAAATGACTCTGCTCACCACATTTCAGACTTGTGTCCAAATATTTATGTAGTCCTGACTTTGTCAATGAGGAGTGAAGCCCAGTGTTTAGTAGGAAGCCCATAGGCCAGGGCCGTGGGCACTCATTAGGCCCCTCGGGGTCCGGGTGGACTCATTGGGCCTCAGCTGGTCTTGCAGGCTGCACTCGCTCTCCCATCCCGAGTCCAGGCCTTTGCTGCTTCTGTGCCTTCCACCTGGAATGCCGCCTCCTCCCTTACCCTCCTTTAAGGCCCAGCTCACAATGTTTTACCTCCTCCGTGAGGCCTCACAAATGTGCTCATTCCCTCTACTTCCCCACAATCTTCTGAATCTTTTATGCCACTTCCTGCTTTGTCTGGTGGTGTAGTCAGTCATTCATTTGTTCGTTCATGCATTCATGCATTCATTTAGTTAATACTGAGAACCTTCTCTGTGTAAGGCACCAGTGCCACTGTGAAGGAGAGACCAGGGTCCTCCCTGCCTGTTAGCGACTAACATTCTATGGGGGAGACAGACAGAAAAGTGAACCAAAAAACCACAACAGAGTTGGGATTGATGTTACGTAGGAGAAAAGGGACTAGGGTGGGGAATGGGGGAGCCTACTTTAGGTAGGTTGTCGGGGAAGGCTTCTGAGGAGGTACTCTTTAAACCCTGAGACACACTTAAGGTAATTAAAATATCATCCTCATTTTCTCAGGCCCCCGGAGCGCTTGGCAGGATCTTGAAGACAGTGGGTGCTCAGGAATTGTGTTGACATGAATCTGGGCCATGACCTCTTTGTCTGGGCCTCAGCACCCTGGGAGCCAGTAATCGTTGTCCTCTCCCGCCTTAGAGCTCCCTAGCCCCACCTCCAGCTGTCATTTGACCGTGAAGAATTGGGTTACCTTTGGGATGGGGTGGCAGGGTCCTGTGAACGTGGGTGTGGACCAGCAGGACTGCTCCTAGGACAAGCCCGAGAGCATCAGGTGCTTAATAGAGGATGAGACGAGGGGCTCGTGACCTCCAAAAGCCTGGAGGCTCTGCATGTGACTTGTCCTCTTGCATCTGGACCCTCCGTCAGGGATGTTTTACCTCCCCTGGCCCACCATTATTCCAGGGTAACCTGAGGCCAGAGCTTGGAAGCTGCCTCTTCCCCTAGCAGTGGGCAGGTCGCTGGGTGTGGGGATGAGTGCGGGGCTTGCCTCCGCTTGCCCTCTGAGCCTGCTGGAGTCTGCTTGTTTCCAGAGTCCTTGTCACACAGGGTCAGAGCTGGAAGTGGCAGCTGTAAAGGTAATCCAGTCCGGCTCCTGCCCACCCCTTTGGCAGATGCATAAACAAGGCCTGGTTGGTCGGGGTGTAAGCTCCCAATATAGGCTTACCTCGTTTTATTGTGCTGCTCAGCTACTGGCTTTTTCACAAACTGAAGGCAAGCCATCAGCACCATTTTCCCAATGGGCTCAAGTGATGGTTAACATTTCATAACAATAAAATATTTTTATTTTTATTTTTTTAAAGATTTTATTTATTTTTAGGGAGAGGAAGGAAGGAAGAAAGAGAGGGAAAGAAACGTCAGTGTGCGGTTGCCCCTTGCACACCCCTCACTGGGGACCTGGCCTGCAACCCAGGCATGTGCCCTGACTGGGAATCGAACCAATGACCCTTTGCTTTACAGTCTGGCACTCAATCCACTGAGCCACACCAGCCAGGGTGCAATAAAGTATTTTTAGACATAATGCACACTTAATATTCAATGAGACTATAGTATAGTGTAAACATAACTTTTATATGCACTGGACAACCAAAAAGGTTTGTGTGACTTGCTTTATCGCAATATTTGTCTTATTGCAGTGGTCTGGAACCGAACCTGCGATATCTGTAAGGCCTTTCCACATACCTCTGCTCTGGGGTACAGCAGTTTGCCTGCCTATATGTGTGTGTGTTGGTGGGGGGGTTCTTTGAACAAAATTTGTGTGTATCATTTATTATGCACTTTACTTACTTTTAAAAATATGCTACAGAGTAACACATTACAAGGGTTTCCTAAATTATGCATTCAAGTATTATCAAAATAGGAGTATGAACATAATATATCACAAAACCAAAAAGGACTCCTGTGCGTCACTTGCGTGATTCAGGCCAGGCCCAGACAATGATAGGTGCTCATCCGGCCAGGGACTTGTCGTGCTCGTCCGGACGTCCGCGGTGCCTGGCACTGGTGCCTGACTGTGTGAGCCTGAGCAGCTCCCACTTGAACAGGCCCCCATGGCTGTTTGAGGTCTCTGTCCATGGGTTCTCACAGCATTTTTGTTTTGCATAGAATCTCATGTGTGTCTGTTGTTTGTGTTATCCCATGTGCTTTGCCTTACAGTTTCGTGCAGGAGTAGTAAGCCTTGGGGGTGGCGGGACAAGGATCTTGCCTTAGCTGTCTTTGTGCCTTTTATGAGCTCCACACGGGTCTTCCCGTGCGTGGATTTGAATGGAGCCTTAAAGCCAGAAGGGGCTCTGAATCCATTAGTTTAACCTCTGCATTTTATAGACGGGTGCCCAGATGGGGGCCCTGAGAGAGATGACCGGTATGCCCCAGGTCGTAGGGCTGAGCCAGCCAACCTTGGGCCAAAACGTCCAGCCTTCATGGCTGAGTTGGGAGCTGCCCTGGAGGTGAAGGGTGCCTGTCCCTGAGAGACCCCGGGCGGGCAGGGTGCGTGGGAGCTTAAGCCCACTTGCACCTTCGGAGCCTGGGGTCCCTGGGAGCCGTCAGGAAGGTATCCAGAGGAGTGGGCATGTGGGTGTTGCCTCTCCCCCTCCCCCGGCAGAATCACTTTACCTGCCTTACATGGTAAGTGGGTTTCTCTGAAAGGCATTCACTGTTTTCTTTGAAAGAAGGTTTTTGCTTAGAAAAGAGCTCCCCTGGCTCTGGAGACCCTCTCCTTGTTTAGTTTGGGGGCCAGCCCTTGTGGCCTCTGGAGGGTGGGAATGTGCTGTGTGGGAGGACTAGGGGGCCCTGCCTTTCCTGCCCTGCATGCAGCTGCCAGGGCCAGCACCTAGAGGCTGCGCGGGCCCTGTGAACTCCCTGCCCTTCCTGTCCACCACCACGTTCACCTCGGGCGCAGCCAAAGCAAACCGCTCAGGAGGAGGTGCCTGGGCAGCTGAGGCCCTTTCACACCACCACCCCCAGTGGCACGCTGGGGGGCCATGCACAGCCAGCACCCTGGGCCAGTTCAGCCCCCTCTTCTCAGGGGCTGGCGCCTACATCTGGAACCTTCTCTGTGGAAGGGGGAAGGGCGTGGAACTTGCAGGGTTGGGGCCACAGCCTCTTGCTCCAGCAATCTGGATTCTGTTAGCCTCCTGTGGAAGGGTGAGGAAGCCTCACTTTTTAAAAATTTTTTTTCTCTTTACTTTATATTTCATGGGAACTTCAAATAACTCAGCTAGGCTATACACAGAATAAGACTCAGTAATAAGTGCTTGTGGATGGAAATGAAATTAGACCAAAAGAGGCTCATCCATTGGTTCATCTCAGAAGTGCTTCCTGAGTATCCCTTAGACCAGCTCCCATGTACTGAGCGCTCACAACCTACCAGGCACTTGGCACTCAGGAGAGGTGGTATCCTGTGGGAGTTTCAGAGCCAGGCCACCACCTAGCCATGTGGCCTTCCTATTGGGTGGCTTATACAATAAAGGGCGTAGGACAGTGTCTGGCATATAAGAACTTAATGAATGTTAGCCATGATTGTTAATGTAATGGTTATCCCCATTTTCCAGGTGAGGAAACTGAGGTTCTTGGAGGTTAAATAAGCTGCCCGTCATGCAGGTGGCAGCGCCAGGGTTCCATCTCAGGTCTGGAATCTGCGGTTTTGGGCAGCCTACCTGCACTGCTTATCTGGCTCCCGGCTAGGGGTCAGGCATCCGGATGCCATCACTAAAAAGACCAGGCGCTGCCTTGAGAAACTTACAGCCTGGTGTGGAGGCCCACACATACAGGCATCAGGGAGTGAATCTCTGGAGTTACCACATGGATTATTAGAGTCAGGCCGGGCTGGGTAGGAGGCAGGGTAGGGCTGGCAGCAATGCTGTGCCACATGAAGGGCTGGTCAGTAGCTTTGCCAGCCCGGCCTTCCCTCCTGGGCTGGAAGCAGAACTGGTTCTGTGCCTGTCAGCTGCATGTATGTGTGTGGGTGGGGAGGGGTCACCACTTTCTTTCCCCACCTCCCCAGCCCCAGCCGTGTGGTTCTTCTCACGACCTTGGGGAGGTGGCATGCAGGACAGTAGCTGGAACAAGGCAAGCCCTGGGCTGGAAGTGAGAGGACCTAAAAGCACTCACTAGACTCCTGCGCCTGCACCCAGATCCCTGAATCCCAGTGTCCTCGTCTGTACAGTGAGAGTAGTAGTACTTGCCATGCAGGGCTGTTGTAAGAATGAACTGAAATTATGTAAAAGAAAAACTCTTTATAATGCTAATTCTCTTACTTATACGAAATGGTAATAAGTGTCACCATTTCTGAGCTCCTACTTCATGCCTCACACATTACTAGGCAGTCATATACAGTAATGCACCTCATATAATCACCACAATAGTCCTTCCAGATGGTGTGATTGCTCCCATTTTACGGAGGTATAAACTGAAGTCCAGAGAGGCTCAGCAGCCTGGGGTCACACCTGTGAGGGGTGGAGTTGAACGTCACACCCAGATCCTCTCTCATTCCAAAGCCACCTCTCTGTGTTCCAAACCTTCTGAGTTATGTCTCCCTCCCAGCTTCACTCCTCACTACAAAGTTACTGGACCAGCCCCAGCTGTCAAGGGGCCAAGCTGAGTGAGGCACTCCTGCCAGGCCAGCCACCCAGGCCTGGCAGCTGAGGGGAGGCAGGGATGGCGGGATGGGCTCTACCTGCCCATTGCCCCCAGTTGTGGTGGGAGCAGCAGGCTTTCCTCCCTGCCAGTCTGGCAAGTAAGTTTTGTCTGCCTGTGAGTCACACGGCTGTGATGAGTCAGGTTTTTCCCTTCTTCTTGCCCAGAACAGCTGGGGAGGGGGTGGGAGGGTTTTCTTAGGAAATAGGACCTCCCTCGCTCCTCTCTCCCACCACCCCCCTTGCCTTGGAACTGCTCATCTTCTATCCATAAGTCTGTGGCTCATCCCTGGAGAAAAAGTCCTCTGTGTCCTTACAGAAAAGGGTGGGTGTCTGGGTGCTGGCCACACAGGCTCAAGACATGGGGCTTTAGGCTGAGCAGAGTTGGGTGGGAAGGGCCCTCCTTGTTATTAAAGAGGGTAAGATGGCTAGTCCAGGGCTGTCTGACTCCAGAGCCCCTGCTCTTGGCCTCTTGGCTCGGCCCTTTTTTCTTCTTTCTGCAAAGAGGGGCTTAACCTTGTATCCTCTGGACAGTGCAGCCAGATTTCCCCAGGCATAGCTCCCCTGAGCTATCTGCCTCTTGCCTTATGACTGGCCTGGCTGGGAGCCTTGAAAGAACTGTCCAGATGGCCAACCTCAGGCAGGCCTGGGGTTCTCCCTGAGCAACCCCCTGCTATGTGATCTCAGAGGCCTAATTAAACACAGTTGAAGCAGCCAGCTAGGCCGGGCAGCCTAGTTCCAGATCAGTGCATCTTAGCCCCGGCCACACGTTAGAGTCATCCAGAGAGCTTTTACACCCCTCTGATGCTCAGGCCATACCCCAGAGCAATTAAGTCAGAATCCCTGGGGTAGGTGCCAGGCAACTGTGTTGTTTGATACACCACTCTGCGTGGTCTCTTGAGAGCCTGCCCTCCAGGAGTTGACAGCCAAGTTGCAAGGACAACGCAGTCCGAAGGGAACACGCACATGTAACTCAGGCTGGTGTGGGATGCTCACGCCCCCCAGGAGAGAGGTGTGGGCCCCTGCATCCTGACAGATGGAGGTGGGGACCAGGCAGTGCTTGGGAAGGAAACCAGTGAGGCCACTGGCCTGACAGGGCTGTGATTCACGGGGTGTAAGAAGGAAGGGGAAGGAATGAGTCAGGCACAGCTGCCTGTGAGGCCAGAGCCTGGCTTTGGAGGATAATGAACGTGCTCTAACGAGGATTTCTTTGTTGATGCGCAGACCAGATGTGGGTCCTAGGCTGTGCCACATGAAGAAGTGAGTGAGCCTTGAAAAGATTGGGGTTCCAGATCTCGGGGTGTTGGGCATCTGTGTGCACGCACTTGACCAAGGCATCTCTCACAGAAACTCCTGGGGCATTTCAGCATCTCTGTAAGCTGCAAAGAGGGGCATTTGTGTTTGGCAGATGTGCTTGGAGAGGTTAAGTGCCATGCCCCGGGTCACACAGCAGGAGTCACAATGGCACCAGACCCAGGCCTTCCGATTCCCAAGTTTACCCCACTCAAGGCACAGACCTGAATGACAGTAACTGAGGGCCAGCTGCTGGGGTGTGGACTATAAATGAACACTAGGACTGAAAGAATGGGGAGCCACAGCCAGCGAGAGGGTCATAGGCCTTCTCTAACTCCAGCCCAAAAAGTTCTGGCAAACTTGCTGTCCTAGTTGCTGTGGAGTCAGAGGGGTCGGTGCTCACTCAGATTCAGAAAGTGAGGTCTTGGTGCTGGGCAGACCCCACCTGGGCTTGGGGGGTGAGTTAGGTGAGTTGGGAGGAGGGTGGGTGAAATAAAAACAATAGTGGGGGATAGGGATCTTCAGTCTGGAGAAGAGCAAAGTGTCAACCCTGTGGTAGCAGTTGGGTCATTCCAGACAGCAGAGCCAGTGGATTCTAGGTCAAAATAGTAATGTTAATAATGTTAATAATAACAATGGCAAAAACAGTTTCAGTGACAGTAATAAGTGCCTACTCTGTAGCAAGTATGGTTCTTGGGTGTGTAGTGTGTTTAGATTGAGGAAACAAGGACCAGGTGAGGCGTGGTGCTAGACAGATCACACCTGGGGTGTTAGGTTTCTTGAATTTATATAGTCTTCTTGATTCTATTAGTCAGTTTAGTATGTATGTAGATATCTTCAATTCTCCCAACCTCCCTAGGATGTGGGCTGTTAATACTCAGTACTTCCCAGAGGAGGAGACTAGAAGGCTTAAGGCGTTTACCCAAGGTCACTTAGCTGATTTATGATGAAGCTGATGTTCAAACCCAGATCTGTCTGCCTCCAGATCCGCTTCTTTGTTCTACTCCCTGCTACATAGTTAGTGCTCAGTAAGTGGTGACTGTAAGTGTGTTAACTTTCTAGCCACCTGGTCCATCTAACAACAAAATAAGCTTCTTCTCATGGCATAGCAAGTGCGCCATCCCCAGAAGTGCCCAGAGAGGCTGAATTGGGGTGGGAAGTTGGTCTCCATCACTGAACCCCAAACCAGCCGTGTGGAATTAGAGTTTCGGACTAGTGCCCATGTCTGTGTTTCTGTCCAGCCCACAGGAGACCTGGGCACATGATCGGGCCCCCAAGCATCCTGGGAGGCCCCCACTGCTAGGCCCTCTGTGTCCCTGTGGGAACTGGAAGGTCAGGCAAACTCGTACCTGCTCCACTCTTGATTGCAGTATGTGTTCTGCTTGCTGCTTTTCCCACTGATGTATTTGTCATCTCTGTGTCAAACTCCTAACGTTTAATATTCTAGTTAAATGCCCTAACTAGTGTGGCTTGGTTGGGCATCGTCCCACAAAGCAAAAGGTCGCCTGGTTGATTCCTGGTGAGGGCACGTGCCTGGGTTGTGTGTTCAGTCCCCAGTCAGGGTGCTTATGAGAGGCAGCTGATTGAAGTTTCCTGAACCTTCTCTTTCTCCCTCCCTTCCCCTCTAAATCAATCAGTCGATCAATCTGTAAATCTGTAAGTGGCTGACTGCACCTCACTAACTCATCACATCCTTATGAGGGGGATGCTTTTAAAAAATAATGTTCTAGTTATAATTCAGCTTTCACTGGCCAAGGAGTGGTTTGGTAGCATTTACCTCCCACCCCCACTACACACACATGCGCACACACAGCGGGCCCGAGCTGGGGGTTTGGGGCAGGCCGCATCCTCTCTCAGGACCTTGTTTTCTCGTCTGTAAAACAGAGAGGCTAAGGGTAAGTGACTTCAATGTCACTCCTGGCTTTAGGATGCTGCCATACTTGGGGGCACCTGCCCTGATGTGGTCGCCTATGTCCGAGTGAGTCGCTGTGTCCGTTGACACCCAGCGGGTGTCAGAAGTCAGGCTGTGCCATTTGACCACCGGACACCTGGCCGCCAGGCACCTGGCTGCCAGGCTGGGACTAGCCCGGATCTTGCCCACGGGGAGCCCCCTTGACAACAGGCCTGAGGAAAGCACAGTGGTAGCGATGGCCTGGCTCTCCTCCCTCGACTCCTGAGGTAGCAAGAGGAGCTGGCCAGATACCATAGACCTTTCTAGCAACCTCTGGAGAGTTCCTGTTTTATTTATGAGCTGCCACCCTCCCCCTGCTGCCCCAGGAAAAGTGCTGACCCTGTGCCGTGCAGCCGCACAGGAAAGTGGGCATCCATCAAGCTTGCTCTTGTCCCTGTCAGATTTAACCTCATTTAACCCCTACATCCTCCTGCACTGTGAGGCAGCGATGAAGAGTTCCCCACAGCAGGATTTTTCAGAATTTCCCCAAATCACAGCAGTTTTAAGGAAAAAAAAAAAGACAATCACCTTTAATTCTTTTAATTGCACAATTACTAATTATTGCTAATTACAGTAGCTACTGGTTTTTGTTGTTGTTTTTTTTTTTTAAGCATTGAGCAGAGTGGTCTCTGTAATCCTTACGGCAGTCCTCATGGACTTAGTGTCCTCTTTACAGGTGGGAACACAGGTTTAGAATGTTTAGGTCATCTGACTGCATCTACCCGTACTCACACAGGTGGTTGAAGTAAACCGCATTCCCCGCCCCACCCCAGCCCCTCCAGTCCATCTCCGAGTCCCATATGTACGTGAGTAGCCAGATTGGAGAGAGAGGCTATGCTACTGTGTCTCCGAACTCATAATTGTCTGTGAAACTGCATGTAATCAAGGTTCCCTCTAGAGCCGGTAGTCCCGGAACTGATCACATGCAGGCCAGGCCTTTGCTGCACCTGGGAACAAACACACCAGTACATGGTGAAGGTGGGAGATACTCATTACAAGTAAGGAATGGGCTGTATTTTTTTTTAATATCATATGATCTTGAAACGAGGGATTTCCCAAGCAGCTAAAGTTTGAATTCTGCCTGTGGAGTGCAGTGTTCTCTCCCAGCCAGCCTTAAAAAGGAGCTGTTGGTTGTATGGCAGGTTAGATCCCCAAGTCGACCCTGAGGGTTTGGGGGTTCTGTTGGCAGTCAAGACCAGATAAGCCAGTTTTCAAGCAGGGGGCAGCTTGGCGAAGTCAGCTCAGGTCAAGGGAAGAGCTGGTCAGTGCCCAGCCTGGCATGCATGCCACTTTTCACCCTGCCCGGCCACACACGGCCTGGCCCTTGGGCAGAAGACAGAGGGCAGAGGAAGTCCCTGCTCCCCCCAGTAAATGCATGCGTTGTGTGCAAGCGCAGAGAAAGTGCACACTGTCTCCACGGTAAGAGTGCCCCTTGTCCACACCCACAACCACCCGAGCAGGGGGCCTCTGGCTAGGTTTATTTTTCTTGGCTGCACTCTCGCCTCTCTGGTTGCCACGAAGGTTCCAGGCTTCCACTGGGTGTGGTTGCTGACATCCAGCCCCTCGTCGTCCACAGGCAGTTTGACTGTGCAGCTCAGGGACCACTTCTGTCCCCCCAGACTCCCACCGCGGCCACCCCCTTTCCTCCTCTCTCCCTTCCTCACAGGGATTTCTTACAGGGAGCCCCAGCTGGGCTCCCCCAACCCCTGATCTCCCCTCTCCCCTCTCCAGCCAGCTCTTCCCGCTTTTCCTAAACCTCCTGCTCCCTCCATTCACTCACTCATTCCACAAACAGTTTTTGAGTTCTCCTGTGTGCCAGACCCTGAGCCTGTCTCCAGGATCCCAGAAATGAACTGGGGGTGGTCCCAGCCTCAGGGGGGAAAACAAGGTCATTGCACAGAACTGCACTTGCCCTGGGCTGGGTGTCATCCCAGAGCCGTGTAGAGCTCCCAGAGGAGCCTGGAGTCGAGTCCTTCAACCTGCCCTGGACCACCTGGGACCCAGTGTGCCCCATGAGGGGATGTGGTATAGGAAGCCTGGCTTGTCACTTAGCAACTGGCTCCACCTTTCTCCCTCCCAGAACTTTGGAGCTGGGAACTCTGGAGCTGGGCTGGAGGGAATGAATGGGAAAGAAGGGCCTGTGCACTGTAAAGAGGCGACGTGGGGAGGCCCCAGCTGAGCAGAGCTGGGCCAGCACTTTTCCCTCCGAAGGTTACCCAGGCTCTGAGGGTCATCCTGGGCTAAGTCCGACTATAAATACCACACTTCCTGAAGGGATTACCTGGGCTTCACTTCCCTTGGCTGATTCTCCTCAGCCAAGCTGATCCTCCTTGGGGCCTGCTGTTCCTCCTGACCCCTTATCCCCTCCGTCAGGTGCCTTCCCTTAGTCATACCTCTCCAGCCTGCTGCGTGCCAGCTGAGACTACCAGGGTGCGAGGGGAAGAGGAATGAATCGAGTCTGCGTCTTGGTCAACAGGCCCGTGCAGCTCAGGCTGTTGGAATGGGCAGGCCCTTGTCCCTGCTTTCTCCTTCCAGGAACCTCATCTCTCATACCAGCCAGAACAAGCCCAGACTTGTCACAGAACCAGTACTTCTGGGGAGGACACTGTTGGCCCTATCCCTGGAGTAAGTAAGGGCCTGGGGATGAAGCTTGTTAACAGTGTGGAAATAGAGTTTAGGGACTGTTGCAGGTATAAATAGGGCCATCTCCTGGCTCAGGTGGACTGATTGTCCTGGGAAATCTCTGGTTCCCTTGGCTGGTCTCAGAATTAGTGTCACATCCCAGTGGCTCAGTTGTGCCAGTCCCTGAAGCCACCATAAGGATCCCTTGGGTCCGAGATCAAGAAGTGAAGGAACTGCCTGACTTCTCCCTCACACAGACTTTTCTGCTTTCCCTGCCTGCCTCTTGTGCTCTTAGTTGTCATTCCTCCGCCATGCGCTCCACCCTGTCTCACAGCACCTCTGTCAGTCCCATTTTCAGTTCAGCAGACAGCTTCCTGAAAACCTGCCCTGGACCAGCGTGCTGTGAGGCCTGGAGGTAATCAGAGGGAAGCAGCCAGGGCCTGTCATTCTCTGGGGGTTCTTGAGGATCCCCTCTTTTGTGTAGCCATTCTGAATTCAGCAGGGTGAATCAGGTAATGGGAGCACATGTACACACTCATGTACGCGTGCATGCGCACACTCTCAGACACACACCAGCTCCAGGCAAGTTAGAAAGGATAGTTAGTGTTCTGTCTCCCACTCTTCTTTCAGTGGCCTCCCTTGGGGGTGGCATGGCCAGACACCATTCATTATCGAAGCCAACCCACAGCGTCCACCATCATTATCCTCCCCCGACCCAGACGGCGTGCCCTCTTGCTGTCCAAATCTGCTCTCAGCAGCAACTTTGCAGATGATCTGTTGAACAAACTTATGTTAACACATAGATGAGCCTGCCATTTCCACTTCTGTTTTGCTGTGTTTACCTAGGGGCTTTTTCTATCAGAATCTCTATATACCCCAGCTTAGCCCCTACCACTCCAGTTTAATGAGTCTGAGGTGGGCCCAGGGAGTCTGCCTTTTTAACCAGCACTCCAGGAGATCCCAGTGCAGGTGGCATTTTGGACAACCCTTCAATACCACAGCTTGTGCCTCTGTGCTCAGAAACATACATTCTGTTCTCAGTCACAAATATCTTTGCTGTTCCCTGCCATCACAATCACAGAAACCCACGATTTTTGTGGGTGTTTTGTACCTCCCTGTACAGGTGTGTACCTTGACTACAGAATGGTCTTTTGTTGTTGTTTTTTTCTAATCTCTCTTTTGTCAACTTCGTTAGGGATAAGGACCATTTCTGTTATTCTGTCTCTGACCTGGAACTTATCTAGGACAGGTGGAGACATAAGTAGAGGCCACTAGATGCTCCTGCTGCTGAAACCAGCAGAGCCTGTCCTGGCCCTGGACAGAGTCACTCAGAGCTAGCTGCCAGCTACTGAAATCTTAGAGGTTGTTGACCTTGAGCTTTCCGGATCATCAGCACCCTCACACCCCTTACTTGGCTCTGAAGCTCCTCCTACTTTGTTGAAGCTGCTCCCCAGGACTGTGTGTACTTTTCCTTGTTAGCAGCTTTCCTTGTATTATTCTTATTAGTAACAAATTCCTATTGTAGAAAACTTGGAAAACATAAGCCAAAAAACCAAAAACTTGTAACTGCCAAAACTTGTAACAGGTATAACCAGTTAACATGTTGGTGTAAGTCCTTCCAGTCTTTTTGATACATGATTTACATTCTCTCTTAGAAACAGAAGCTGGAGCGCAGAGCACTTGCTGTTCTGTAACCTTTTCTCGGTATGCTCTGGACATCTCCCGTGTCACTCAGCACCCTCCCGCCCGTCACTGAATGTCTGCCGTGGGTGCACGGGGTTTCTGTAGCCTTCCCCTGGATGTGTGCAGTGCCAGTTTCCAGCTTCCCCCTGTGTAAAACTGCGCTGAGTTAAACGGCGCTGTAGATGAACCTTCCCCACACACTTGTGATTATTTTCTTAGAATACATTCTTAGAACCAAATAGCTGAGCCAAAGGGATGTACATTTTTAAGTTTTTGGGTACATACCAAATGCCCTTCAGAATGTTTGCACCAGTTTGTTCAGCATATAAGAATATTCACACCCTTTCCCATGCCCATATTTTTGACTCAACTAATTATAAGACATTGGAGTTTTTTTTAAGTTTATGGAATTAAAAATATTCATCATCAATTTGCTTTTATGTTTGGACAAAAAAACTTGCTTTTCTTTGTATCTGTGTCTAAGATTGTTGGCATCATTGCATAGGGATTCATACATTTTAGCATGTTTCTCATACATGTTTGCCTTGGGCCTGCAAAACTTTTCTGGATATTTTGGTGCTATTTTGACTCACTGATGAAGGAAGCCAGAACCTGGCCTAGAGATGCTGCAGCTGCCCCCTGCTGGCTGTGATGTGTAGTGCCGTCTGAGGAAGTATGGCTGGACTCCCGCTGCCCTTTCTTTTAAACCAAAAAAAAAAAACGTTTAAAAAATTTTACTGAAAATTTACTGACTGTAGAGTGAAAGGAAGGGAGAGAATGAGAAACATCAGTTTGTTGTTCCACTTACTTATTCATTCACTGGTTGATTCTTGTACGTGCCCTGACCAGGGATCTGACTTGCGCTCTTGGTGTTTTGGGATGAAGATCCAACCGTTCGGCAGCCGGGGCCATGCTGCCCTTTTCTGATAGCATCAGCCCCTCCCCCTTCCCGCTATCACCAACCCATTCCAATATTTTCTAGTATTTTCAGCCTGAGAAGGCCAGAGTGCAGAGTGAGGAATTTTTTAATCGTGGTGTACTGGGTAGTGGCAGATGCTGTTCATACCGGGAGAGGCTCACTGGCATTGTGTCCATCCACGGGTGAGAAGTGTGCCTCTAACAGGAAAGTGTGCTGCTGTCTGTGTTGCGGTGGGGGGGGTCTGGAGATGAGGTATCCAAGCAAAGCATCCTCAGGTGCCCGTGGCCTCCTGAGATGGTGACTTTGAAAGGTGACGCCACGGGACTGTGTTCATTTTGAAGAGAGCGAGATGCGTGTAGACACAGTTACACTTCAGGTGTCCAGGGCTCATCAGCCCAGCACCCTAAGTTGTTAGGAAAGAACCTACACGTGACCACTAGAAGGGGAGGAATCCAAGCAGGAACAACAGAGGTCCCGAAGCCTAGACTCTTTCTTCGTTAGGAGCCTCTTCCTGACAACTGAACACTCTTGTTTCACAGCGCTGACAAGCTTTCTACACCCTCAGTGGATGAGGAGTGGCCCGTTAGCTGGACCTAACTTCCATCCACAGGAGCAGCAGGTAGACACAGATGAAGACCAGTAAGGAGTGACCTCTGGCACAGAGGAAGGAAAGCTACAAATCAGCTCAGGAAGTTAAAAAGCCCCCAAGGTTGGGGTCATTGAGTAGAGGGGCAGATATTCCACACCCTAGAGGTCCCTGAAGGTGTCACTGCACAGAGACCATGAATCCTGCTGGACCAAAGCTCTTATCAGAGAGTCATCACTGCTGAAGGGTCAAAGGGAGAAGGGGTGAGAAATCGTGCAGCAGGGTCCAGGCAGGAATACCTCTGGGCCCAACCTCCGCCAGAAATGCACGGACAGAGCTGATCTTCTGTTCCTCCAATGCCTTCTTTCTGTCCATCACACTTCAGCCTTTCATTTGGTCTGGTTTTGTCTTTGGTGGCTGGTGTGAGGCAGGGATCTTGTTTGATGCGTTCATTCCTGCATGGAGACCCTCTGTCCCGGCACCATTCATCAGTGGCCCGTTTAAAGAAAAATCTTTCATGTTTCTCCTCTGCTGCTCCACAGACTACTTCTGATGCTAGTTCCATGGGTTTTTCCCACACCAAGCAATTCTCCAATTCTCATCCTACCCAGAATTAGCACAGAGCCCACAGAAGAAGGGCTCAGTCCCACTAGCCTGGCCCCCACCCCAGGCTACCCTCGGCTTCTGTTCAACTTGGCTGCAAATTGGAGATTCCCATGACCCCCTGCTTGGGTTTCATAATTTGCTGGAGTGCCTCTCAGGACCCAGAAGAGCAGTTTACTTACTATTGCCAATTTATTGCAAAGGATATTTTAAAGGATACCAATGAACAGCCGGGTGAAGAGATACAGGGGTGAGGTCTAGAAGGGTCTTGAACACACGAGCTTCTGTGCCTGGACTTGAATGGCACCACCCTCCCGGCACGGGGATGTGTTCAGCAGCCTGGAAGCTCTCCCCACACCCCATGGTTTGGGCCCTTCCTTGGAGGATTCATCACATAGGCATGATCAGTTATTAAACTCAATCTACGGCCCAGCCCCTCTGCCCACTCCAGAGAATGGGGGGCACAGCTGGAATTCCCAGAATATCATGGCCTAATCTTTCTGGTGCCCAGCCCTCACCCAGGATCCCGGCAAGAGTCTCCTCGTTAAAACAAAAGACACTTGTGTCACGCAGGAAATTCCAAGCAATTTAGGAACTCTGTATCAGACATTGCTATCACTCAGGAAGTTACAAGGGTTTTAGGAGCTCGGTGTTAAGAACCAGGTCAAAGATAAAATAGTAGAAGACCTGGGGGCAGAGCCGATACATGTATTTCTAATGTCATTTCACATCCATCTCACACACACGTGTGCACACACATACACACACACACACCCTGTCTGCAGTGTTCCTTCTTACTTGAAGCACATTTCTGTGCAGGGCTGGGTCTGTTTCTGGGCTGTTGCATTCCGCTGGCCCTCTGGTCTGTTCCCATTCCAGTCCCACACTGACCACGGCTTTATAATTGGCGTGGACAACTGTAGTGCGAGTTTTCCCACCCTATTCTTTTCCAGGATTATCATTATTCTTCTGTAGAAACTTCAGAATCAGCTTGCCTAGTTCCTTGCAGAAAACCTCCCAGTTGGGAACTTGATGGAATTCTGTTACACTCTAAGACCAGTTGTTGAATGTTGCTTGGTCCCACTCTTCCTGTTGCATCCTCCTGGAAAGTCTGGTGACAAACGTCAGGCCGTCTGAATTCCAGTTACTTCTAAAAGCCTACATGGTTCTTTTAATTTCTGCTTGGATTTCTTTATAATCTCTTCTTCACATTTTTAAGGCTCTCTTATTTCTTAAACTTGGTATTTCATAATCCGTGTCTGATAACTCTCATATCTGAAATTTTTGTGAGTCTGATTCTTCCGTTTGCTGTTTTTGCTGGCCCTAGCTCATGTTGTCTTGTTTCTGTGGACGTTATTTTAAAAAAACAAAAACTATGACCTTATTATTTGTTTTCCTTGGAACTTTGTCTCAGAAATTCTTTGAAGCCTGGTTTGAAGATGTTTTCTTCCTACAGAGATTTGGACCTGCATTTCCTTCTGCTAACCCGGGGACACTTTAAATTAAATGTCTGGCCCAAGAGTTTTCTGCCTGTACAGGTACCAGCAAACCCACAGGAGGGGGGTTGTACATTCAGTCTGACCTGAGGGGGAACCTCAACGCTGTCAATTACTGTGTGACCTCAGGCAAGTCGTTTATTCTCCCCGCCTGTCCTATCATCTGTGAAATAGCGATAATAACCCCTGCCACCTAAGGCTATGGCCAGGATGAAATGGGGTAATGGTAATGTGTATAAATAAAGTGCTTGCGTGGCGTTCTTTCACACAGTTGGTAAGCAGTGAATGTCATTCTCTTCCCCAGAGGAGCCCCCCTTTCCTGCCCAGCCAGTGGGGGTGTCCTAGTGGGAGCCCCCAGCTTCAGTCCCGTCCCGCTCCTGGAGGGTCTAAGTGAGGGTGGGGGCCAAGTGCTTTAGACCAGGCTCCTGAGGCTCATTCTGCTCGAAGCGTTGAGACAACTGCGTCTCCTAAGGCCTCTGAGAGACACTCGGGCTTCAGCCTTGACCGAGGTCCAGAGTTGTCTAGGAGGCCACGTGGAGCTAGGTAACAAGAAAAATGACATTTAACAGGCTCGCTTTCTGCTTCAGATGCTGCAGGATTTTTTGGTTCATTGGTTATGGTTTTCTTAAAAAAATACTCTTTGAAATTATATGGTGAAATATGAATAACATTAAAATTGTTTATAATCTCAGTCATGGGAATATGTATTGACAGTAATAGAAATGTGAAATAAACAGAAAGTTGTATGTTGGCATGAAAATATTTTAAATTCTTTGTACAATAAGGAATATAAAATGTTTAATAATATGAATCAACTACATTGAGAAAAATGGGGAAAAGCAAGCTAGGTGGAAATACATCAAGGTGTCAGTAGTGGTCGCTTCCGAGTGGTGGAATTCTCGAGTGATGTTTTCCCCTGATGGCAGAATGGTACAGACGGTAGTCAGAGGGTGGCCACTGGGGTCAGAAAGTCTTGCGTTAGGTGGGTGCCTGTGCGGCCTTAGACAGACGACAAGCTCTCCGGGCCTCGGTTGCCCCACTGTTGGGCTGTTCTGAGGACCAAAGGGACAATGGGTCCAAAGCGCCTCGCCTGCGATCAGGCACGGGCTGGCTCCGTGAGTGGTGGCGATGGCTATTTTTACACAGCTGTATTCTCTCTAGATCTTTAAAATCTGAATGTGTACTACCTTATAATCAATTAAAACTTAATAGCCACAACAACAGCAAAGACAGTCTGTGCTTGGCTGACCAAGTATTTTATGTTCCCAGGTTGGGTGAGGTTCCAGACTCGTCCCTAACTCCAAGGATGGGGCCAGAGATCTTAATAGTTGGGATCCACTGCACTGGGGTTAGGGTGGGCCGGGCGGTGGGTCTTGGTCCTGGCCTAGGGGAGGGAGAGGCTGGGAAGACGGTGAACCACAGACCTGGCTTTAGATAAGCTGAGCTTCTCCCTTCCCTCCTGCCCAGGACGCAACGAGCCCCTGAAGAAGGAGCGGCTGAAGTGGAAGAGCGACTACCCCATGACGGACGGGCAGCTGCGGAGCAAGCGGGATGAGTTCTGGGACACAGCACCTGCCTTCGAGGGCCGCAAGGAGATCTGGGATGCCCTCAAGGCCGCTGCCTATGCGGCTGAGGCCAACGACCATGAGCTGGCGCAGGCCATCCTGGATGGAGCCAGCATCACCCTGCCGCATGGTGAGTGGGCACAGTGGGGGCCATCAGTGCCCTTTAGGGTCGGGGAGAAGCCGGTGGCAGGCACACCAGGAGTTGCCATCCAAGCTGGTGGGTGGCAGGTGTGGCTAGTCACTGGTTCACTCGGCAGCCCTTAGGAGGGTGGACCAGGAGTGAGCTCACGGAGGAAAATGAGATACAGCCCCTGTTTGCCCAGTGAGGGGAAGGAGAGGTGCCAGCAGGCCTCAGAGCAGTGTGATGAGGACAGGTGAAGGGTTACTCAGGGCGCTTTGGGATCCCCGAACATCTGAGGTACGAACCTGCTGTTGGGGCTTATGTGCTGGGCACTGATCTAAAAGCTTCTGCATTATGTGATTTACATTCGTAACAGCCTGTGGGGCCGTGTAAAGAGGGGGTAACAGTAGAATTCTATAGAGTCTGAGACCTAGGTTTAAGGTGTAACATGAGTGTCTCTGTTTCCCTGCTTTGTGATCCTGAGCTGGGAGCTTCTCGAATTTAAAGTCTCAGTACATTACTTCAGGTGGGGACACCTACCTCACAGGCTGATTGTTGGGATTCAGTGAGAAACTACAATATCATTTGGTGTAGTCCTGGCCCTTAGTAGCTGCTCAAGGCACAGTGAGTGTATTTCTACATGCAGTGCGTTGTAGGGGTAAGGAAACTGAGGCCCACTAGGTGCACCCCCCCAGGTCAGACATGATCAGCAGGGCCTGTGTTGTTTCATTTGTCCCTGCAACCCCAGCACCCAGTACATATGGTGAGGAAAGAGCTGTTGAATGAGCAAACGGAAAGTTACATAATTTGCCAGGGCTGTACAAGCCGGTACCTGGCAGAGCCAGAGTGCCAGCCCACGTCTTCCTGACTCTGCCTTGAGCTCCTCCCCGCTCATCCAGAACACATGACTGCAAGGGTTGGTTTGGGACTATGGGGTCTCCACGACAGGTATATTAGACTGCGTGGGCTGCTGTGACAAAGGACCACAGGCTGGGTGGCTTATTCAACAGCAGGAGCTATCTCTCATACTTCCGGAGGCTGGACAGCGCACCGCCAAGGTGCCGGCTGAAGCAGTGCCTGGCGGGGCTCTCTCCAGCTTGCAGACGGCCACCTGCTGCTATGCAGAAAGAGTGAGCACTCTGGTGACTGTTTTTTTAAACTTTTAATTTATTTATTTTTTAATTTTTAAATTGTTTTTGCTCCATTATACTGCCCCCCCTTCCCCCGCAGCAATCACCACACTGTGGTCCATATCCACGAGTCCTTTTTCTTTTTTGCTCAGACCCCTAACCTACCCCCACCTCTCTAGCTGTCATCTGCTCTCCATCTATGGTCTGCCCCCATTTTCCTTGTTTGTTCATGTTCAGTTCGTTAGATTCCACATATGAGTGAGATCATATGGTATTTGTCTTTCTCTGACTGGCTCATTTCATTTAGCATAATGTTCTCCAGGCCCACTCATACTGTTGCAAAGAGTAAAATTTTCTTCTTTTTTTACAGCCAAGTAGTGTTCCATTGTGCAAATGTTCCCTAGTTGTTTTATCCACTCATCTAATGATGGACACCTGGGCTGCTTCCATATCTTGGCGATTGTCAATAATGCCGCAGTGAACATAGATAGGGGTGCTTATGTTCTTTCAAATTAGTGTTTTGGGTTCCTTTGGATATATTCCCAGAAGTGGGATTGCTGGGTCGAAAGGCAGATCCATTTTTTAATTTTTTTAAGGATTTTATTTATTATTTATTTTTAGAGAGAGAGAAGGGAGTAAGAAAGAGAGGGAGAAACAACATGTGGTTGCCTCTCACGTGCACCCCACTGGGGACCAGGCCTACAACCCAGGCCTGTGCCCTGACTAGGGATTGAACCGGCAACCCTTTGGTTCACAGGCTGGCACTCAGTCCACTAAGCCACACCAGCCAGGGCCACTTTTAATTTTGTGAGATATGTCCATACTGCTTTCCACAGTAGATGCACCAGTCTGCATTCCCACTGACAGTGCAAAAGGGTTCCCCTTTCTCCACATCCTCTCCAGCACTTTTTGTTTCTTGATTTATTGATGACACCCATTCTGACAGGTATGAGGTGATATCTCATTGTGGTTTTAATGTGCATTTCTCTGATAATTTTTGACATTGAGCATCTTTTCATATGTCTATTGGCCATCTGTATGTCCTCTTCAGAGAAGTGTCTATTCAGGTCCTTTGCGCATTTTTTAATTGGGATGTTTGTTTTTTTGGTGTTGAGGTTTGTAAGTACTTTATAAATTTTGGATATTAACCCCTTATCAGGCGTATGGGCGAATATGTCCTCTCATTCTGTGGGTTGTCCTTTTTTGTCAATGATTTGCTTTGATATGCAGAAATTTTTTAGTTTGATGTAGTCCCATTTGTTTATTTTTTCTTTTGTTTCCCTTGCCTAGGGAGATATATACACGATTTTAAAAAGTCTGAGATTTTGCTGCCTATGTTTTCTTCTAGGATTTTTATGGTTTCAGGTCTAACATTTAAGTCTTAGGTTTATTTTGAGTTTGTTCTTGTGTGTGGTGTAAGAAGGTGGTCTAGTTTCATTTTTTTGCATGTATCCATCCAATTTTCCCAACACCATTTATTGAATAAACTATCTTTAGCCCATTGTATGTGCTTGCTTCCTCTGTCGAATATTAATTGACTATAACAGTGTGGGTTTACAGTTGACATACAATATTACATTAGTTGTGGGTGTACACACTCGTGATTAGACATTTACATTAACTTGGGATGTGATCACCCCAATAAATGTAGTTCCCCTCTGGCACCATACAGAGTTACTGCAATGTTGTTGGCTATCCCTGTGCTGCCCTTTACATCCTTATGACTGTTCCATAACTGTCTGGAGTCCCTCATCAGGACACTAATTCTGTCAGGTCAGGGTCCCACCCGAAATGATCTCTTTTCACTTTAATTACTCTCACATAGATAGGCCCCTGTCTCCCAAAACAGTGCCACTGGGGGTTAGGGCTTTGATGTAGGGATTTTATGGGGACAAAAGCAGCCCCGAGCAGACTCGGACAGTCCTGTCTTTCCCACAGGCACCCTCTGTGAATGCTACGATGAGCTGGGCAATCGCTACCAGCTGCCCATCTACTGCCTGTCACCGCCCGTGAACCTGCTGCTGGAACACACCGAGGAGGAGAGCACGGAGCCGCCGGAGCCCACACCCGGTGTGCGCCGTGAGTTCCCACTGAAGGTGCGCCTCTCCACAGGCAAGGACGTGAGGCTCAGCGCCAGCCTGCCTGACACAGTGGGGCAGCTCAAGAGGCAGCTGCACACCCAGGAGGGCATTGAGCCGTCCTGGCAGCGATGGTTCTTCTCTGGGAAGCTGCTCACAGACCGCACACGGCTCCAGGAGACCAAGATCCAGAAAGATTTTGTCATCCAGGTCATCATCAACCAGCCCCCACCACCCCAGGACTGAGGAGCCCACAGACCCCTGGTAAGAGAGGCCAGGGAGGGCCTCTGCGGGGCTGAGAGTCCCCCAGGCTGGAACACCAGGCCCCCCACCCTTCTGCTGCCTTCGAGTGCTGGTATTTTCTTCAGGGGCACCTCCCCGCCGTATGGCTGCTGGGCGAGCCGCGAAAGGACCCTGCCTCCCAGGGACACCGTGCGCCACAGTGCCCAGCACCCAGGAAGCAGTGCTGCCACACAGGCCTTGCCAACCTTGTCGGAGAAAAGGAAAACTGGGGCCTTCACCCTGCCTCTCACCCACGGCAGGTTCGAGCCATGGGGGCTAGCCTGGAGGTCCATGAAGCCCAGATCTGTCATCTGGTGCTGCCAGCTGTGCTCACTCAGGGTCTGAAGCAGCTGCTGTCTCCCTCCCTTGCCCTCACCTCCTGACTCTGCCCTGGGCGCAGTGCCAGTCCCCTGGAGGGGAGGGTACCACTTGTGCGCCCCAGGGGCAGGGTGCCGGAGGCCAGCTTCTGTCTCTCCTGCCCCCAGCACAATTGGCAGAGATGAGGCGGGTGGCTGGACAGCTGGGCTGCTGTGCCAGGGGTCTGCACAGGGCCATCCCCTGGCTGTCATCCAAGTGGTGGGGGGTCTGCAGCCAGTTATGGCCCCACAGCAGGTCCCTGTGTACAGACATATCTGCATATTTATCAATAAAGCCTTTTGCTCCTTCTCTCGTCTGGCTTTGACTTTAGGCTCCGCTGCAGCTCTCTGGAGCCGTGGGAGCCAGTTCTGGTGGGGGAGCAGGTGTGTGCACGCTCCCCCAGCTGCTCTGGGTGCAGCAGAGAGTACAGTGGAGCAAGCCTGGCACTGCTAGTGCCTGGGCTCCCTGTTCTCGTGGGTCCTCAGGATAAACCACTTAACCTCCAAACCCGCTTTGCTTATTTTTGAAGTGGGTGGGATACCCCCTGCCCTGCCTCCTCCTCCCCCTCAGTTGCTGGGAGGATTAAGTGGGCTGACAGATGTGAAGAAGGCAGCATCTCAGAAAGGTCATGTTAGCTGCCTGCTGGTCTGTTTCTGCAACAGGAGGGCTCTGGCTTCCCGCTGCAGCCTGAGCCAGGCCCCCAGGACTGAGATGTGTGCGCATATCCTGGACACACTGTGCACTTGGTGATGTTAAAGCGAAATCTCTGGCAAATTTAGAGCATGTGTTGGCTTGCTCAGAGAAAAAAAGGAGTGGTTCCTGCGTGTCCTTAGGGAAAAGTGTGCACATATGCAGAGAGGGAGACCTTAGATAAGGTGGTTCAACCAAGGGCAGGCCCCGTGAGTGTTGCAGAACCACAGGGCTGTGGTGGCCGAGGTTGACAGGCAGGTTAAACACTGGTCATGGTGACCCAGGGCTGGCTCCCACAGTTCCAGGTGCGGGGCTGAGCAAGTTCAGGTCTGCTTCTCCAGTGGGGATTATTTTTCTTTCTCAGTGAGCACGGCTGGTTCCCAGTCAGAGTGGCTTGACCGGGAAACAGGAGAAAAGGGCAATCATCGGAGCTGGTGTCATCATCTAGGCTTGGCACTGCACCCTGGCCCTTCCACCGGTTCCCTGAGGCCCCTCTTGAAGCAAGACCCTGTGCCTCCTGCAGAGGCCCCCTGAGACAGGTGGCCGGCTTTGTCAGGGACTAAAGGACATCGAACAAAAGGCAGGAATGCTTTGCTAGGGGGCACTGTGGAATCCCACAGAGGCAAACGCCTGCGTGAGCTGGAGCACAGAGGGAGGCAGCTGCCCTTGCCCCCACCCCCCGCCCTGGCACTTTGGCCGGGATGAAACAGTCTGCCCCTTCTCAGAGCCAGCAGGGCCTGTTCACAGGACAGCCTGGGGACATAGAACTGTCTTGGGTCCCCACATTTGACTCTCAGGCCCCCTTACTAGCACTGCCTGGGTATAGTTTCCAGGCGTCCAGCAGGTGGCACTGCCAGCAGGGCTAGGGGCAATGAGCGGGTCCTTTGTGTGGCCCAGCTGCCCTGGCAAAGGACCAGCTGGGCCCAAGCACTCAAGACCGGCTGGGCAGGCTCCTTCCTATTAGTCCCTGCTCTCAGGGTTCTGTGCCCTCTGGCTCCAATAGGCTGGAGATTGTGGGGGGCAACTGTCCTTGCCTCCTCCTGCTCCCTGGGGCTGCACAGGGTGAAGGTGACAGGTGGGGGAGGCAGGTGGAGAATTGAGCCGGTGAGCTCATGGCAAAGGCGCCCGGCAGGGCGGGGGTGGGTGCCCTGGTCTATAAAGCCCCCGTGGCTCTTGGGCCAGCAGAAGCGGGTTATGGACGGCACCATGGCGGGCTCCGAGGCGGTGCAGAGGGCCACGGCGCTTATCGAGCAGCGGCTGGCGCAGGAGGAGGAGAATGAGGTATGGGCAGGGGTGTGGATGCCTGAGGTGGTGCAGAGGGGATCCGGCTCTGCTGCCAAGGGAAGGAAGAGGCTGGCTGCCACACCTGTGGCAGGAAGGACAGGTGTCCCTGGGGCTCCATTCCAGCCATAGGGTGCTCCTGGTGGAGAAGAGGGTTGCTGGCAGTGGGAAACTGAGGTGTCAGCTTCAAGAATGGAGGGACAGTAGGCTACACTGGGCTCCCCCTGAGACTCTGCCCTCCCACCTGGACCTTGAGACGTGCCAGGCTGCACAGTAAGACAGCTAGGGAGCTGCCTGGGAATGTGGGTCCCTGAGATCCCCCGATTTCTGCATGGGAGACTGGGACAGGAGAAACTCACTGTTGGGTCACTGAAGAAGAATAAAGACTGGGAGCAAAGGGAAGAAGGGAGGGGTGCTGGGAAAGGAAGTGTGGGTTTCCCCAGGACTGTAGCCACACTTGGGAAGGCCTTTGAAGCATGGGGCTCTGGGCAATTGCATTTTCTCTGGAATAAAGAAATAGGAGAGGAGCATGCAAGCTCGTCCTACTCTTCATTTTACTTTAACTCATACTCAACCTAGAGTCTGCTCTGCCAAGGGCCCAGTGTCGTGAAGAACGGCAGGACCAGCAAGCCAGCCCCTGCCTCCTTTTTACCAGCCAGCATTCAGTTCAGCCAGCACCTGCCAGGTGCACAGTCATCTGAGAGACAGCAGAGGGAGGGAATGGGGAGATGGAGTGTTAATCAGAAGAGAGGGAGCACCAGGGGTGGGTGAGTCCTTCCGACGGTGGCCCTCAAGCACTTCCCTGTGGACAGGGTGGCATTGGAGCTGGGTCTTTGAGAACGGTGAGTGGGGATCAGGACGGGGGGCAGTATTCCAGACTGGAGAAAAGACAGGCGTTAAAGTTTGGGTGCAGGGAAGCGTGACTTAGGAGAAAGTCCGGGAGTAGGGGCCAAGGCTGGGAAAGGAGGCAGGACGAAAACCAGAGAGGGCCATGTGAAAGATACGTATTCTGTGGGTAGTGGGAGCCACTAAATATTGTTGAGGGAGGGAAGGTGGTGCCGTCTGACCTATTTTAGGAAGGCAGCTTCCATAGCCCTGAGAAGGACTTGTTGGAGGGGGGAAGACTGGCCGTAACAGGAATGGGAGGGAGAAGATAAGTCAGCTTTGAGGTAGACTCCATGCAAAAGAGAAGAGGGGCTGACTGGGGCGAGGGAGAAGGAAGCGGCAGGACTGCAGCGGAGGAAGAGACGAGGACTCAGGGAGGGACGGCAGGCCCGTGGGGGAAGAGTGTGGACTGAGCCCGCTGGACCCTGGCCCGGGCATCCCTGCGTGTCCAGGAATGCCACTTCCCACTCCCCCAGGGCATGTGCATCAGCGCTGGGCAGGTGAGTCATGCCACGGTGACATCTTTGGAGTGCTGGACACAGAGACCTTTAGCACGGGGACGGAGCAGTCCTCATCCATTCATTCATACAACAAATATAGCAGCAGGGCTCTCAGGACTCCAGGTGCCAGAGCCAGCCTTCCCATTGAGTACATCCCGGGGCCAGGCACTGTGCTAGGTATTGTACAGGCATTCTTCTGTTCACTCTGGACATCGTCTGTGAAGTAAGGTGGAGGTTTTGTTGTGTTTTACTACCTAGCAGCCAATGCAATAAGCATGTACTGAGCATCTACTGTGCCAGCCCACAAAGACAAATATGAAGCTGGGGGCCATAGAGTCTGGGTAAGACCTGATGGGCATTAGAGTCCCCAGTTGTTCCCACCAGCCCCAAGCCCAGCAGGGTCCTCAGAAGAAAGCCTCTGTCCGGCCTGTGCCTTCTTCTTGGGGTGGGAAGGGAAAGATGATCCTGGAGACCAGCCCAGGGAATGAGACTGTCGTGAAGCATTTATCAGGTCGGGTCATCCCTGAGGACTTAGGGGTGGGCAGAGATGCTGGGCCTACCTGCAACCATCCATTCACTCGTTCACGTATTCTCCAAACCTTCACTGAGCACCTACCATGTGTTAGGCAGGCCCTGTCACAGGTGCCAAGGATACCAAGATGATTCAAGTCCACGCCCACCCTTCCACTGCTCCACAAGGAGCCCAGCCAGGGTCCCGCACACAGTAGTGGCTGCAGCCCTAGGTCATCTCTTGCCCCTGGGAGAAGGTGCAGTGTTTCAGGAGAGGCCAGCGCTGGGGAGACTTCAAACCATATAAGCCCGACACAGGGGAGAGACCAGTGGACAATAGGACCTACCCAATAAAGGCCTGGGAAATCATCCCTCAAAACAACCCTTGAAGAGTATAACCCCGGAGCTCAGTGGGAAATGCTGAAAAGTCAGCTGAGAGCTCTGTAAGGGTGGCCGTGCCTCCCCAGCCGCCCTCTTGATCAGTGCCCTCCAACCCGGCAAATGTTCTGGGTGCACTGGAACCTCAGAGAGTGGGCACCAGCTCTTCACAAAGGGCAGTTTCCTTTAGAAGACAGAGCAGGTAGTAGTCCGGGCAAGTGAGAGCCACCCTCGGAGAGGCGAGTGGGAGGAGTCCCACCTGTAGTTTTACAGTGAGAAGGGGGTAGAAGAGTCCACTGAGGCTGGAAGCCGGGCACTTGGGGTGCCCATCTCTTCGGTTCCCCAAGAGCAATGGTTCTTTACACGTTAGGATTTCACAGGTCAGTGAAATCTGAGAGGAAAAAAATGGGTATCTGACATTGATTTGCAAATGTTTATATTGCCAAGTAAGCCATTTTAAAAAGTAACTATCATCTCTTATCACAATTATTTCATCGAAGTAAATTTTTAAGGCCAAAAAAGTTTTTAAAATAATCTTGGTGCTTCAAAAAGTGAATATATGTAATTTCATGCAAACTTATTCCAGTAGCATTTAATTTTGTTTGGTTGGGGACACAGACATCAGTGGGCAGGTGTTTGAACTGGAGTTGGGCTTGGGGTTGAGGTGGGGACCTGAAACTTGCCCTGTTTTGGGGGGTCCCTCCAGGACCAGTGAGGAGTGGGGCGGAGGAAGGGCTCTGAGGCCACACAGGAGAAGGTCCTCGGAGCTGTCCTCCGAGTGGTTAGGGGAGAGGCTACCTGCCTCCCCAGGCTCTGCAGACAGACCCTGGAGCGCGCCCTCTCCTTGGCTTATCAGAAACTCCGGCAAGCCGCCCAGCAGAAGCTGCCCATGGACATGCTGGTGCTGGAGGATGAGAAGAACCAGGGGGCAGCTCCCAGCCTGGCCTTACAAAAGGTTAAGGTAAGTGGGCGAATCCAACGTCGTATGGAGCTCAGGGTGCAGGACAGGCAGCTGTGGCCTTGCTCTGCCTAGTGTGGTCCTTGCAGCAGCAGCTCAGCGCCCCGGAAGCATGTTAGCGATGCAGGCACCTGGATCTGGGTCTCATCTGCATCTCCTGGTCCTGGGAAGGAAAGCTAGATTTAGGTTCTTTCTCTCTAGAAAGTTCTCCCATCTGCCCCTGCCCCCGCCAGGCTAAGCTCAGTGGTCCCCATGTTCCCACTGTGGGGGTTGATGGGCCACGCCCATGCAGGGCCAAGAACGTGTGCGCAAGACATCCCTAGACCTGCGGCGGGAAATCATCGACGTGGGCGGGATCCAGAACCTCATCGAGCTGCGGAAAAAACGGAAGCAGAAGAAGCTGGCCGCCCTGGCCACCCCGGAGCCGCCTCCAGAGCCTGAGGAGATAGTAAGCGTCCTGGGAGGACACCTGTGTGGGCAGGGGAGCCCTGGAGGGCCTGCATCCCCACACAGCGGCCCTCCGTGATGGCATTTATGCCCTCCAGACTGGCCCTGTGGAGGAGGAGACATTCCTGAAAGCAGCGGTGGAAGGGAAAATGAAGGTCATTGAGAAGTTCCTGGCCGAGGGGGGTTCCCCGGACACCTGTGATCAGGTGATGTTCTCACCCACCCCTTCATGCATGCTGGCCTCCCTTTCGGAGTTGCCCCCCGCCCCACCCACCTGTGCACTTCTGTGAGAACAGGTGTTGAGTGTGCTTCGGGAGGGGTGTCCTCAGATTTGGAATGCCTCCTTCCCCTCGAAGGAATTTGTCTAAATCCTTAAACCCTTTCAACATGAACCCCATTTGGAGTCCCAGGTCACGTGGTTATCTTAGGAAAGAAAGAAGAATGGAATCAAATAAAAAGAGCCCAAGACCAGGAGTTCAGGGCTTGCATTCCATCTCGTGCACTCCCTAGCCACGTGAGCTATCGTTAGGCCCATCAGCTCTCTTCACCTCAGTCTCCCCCTTTGTACAACAGCCTGCCTCCTCCTTCGGGGCGTATTATGGAGATCAAATGGCATAACAGTGCTTTGATAAGTGTTGAATGAATGAAAAAACTGTAAAGCACGTGCTAGGACATGATAGTTTTGTGTTGTATGTATATCAAAGTCCTTTAACTTTTTAAAATTTTGTTGTGATAAAATATATATGGCATGGACTATGCCATTTTAGCCACTTTAAGTGTACAATTCAATAGCCTTGATTACATTTATAATGTGCAACTATCAGCACTATTTTCAAAATGTTTCCATCACCTGTCCTACTTTTTGTTGTTGTTGTTGTTTCCTTGAAACAGCCTCTTACTCAGTGTGCAGGGTGCTCTCCCGAGCTCGTAAACTGGGGTTGAGCAAATTAACCGGCACCCCCTGCAGTCTGCATTACCATAGATTTAGACTACATGTCTCTATTTTTCAAACTCCAGAGTCTTAATATTCTTGCTCTATCTAAGCATCTCCACCTCTGAGCACTGTGTGAGTTATTGGGAGTACGAGAAAGAAAAAGACAAGGGTTAAAAGTAGCTGGGAACCTGATGTTTCAAGAGGCCAAAGCAGAAAGCTATTGGGAAGGGAGGAAGTTCAGTCTTTTCTTGAATCAGTAATCCGGGTGCACCTGCCCACCCTGGCCCTGGGCTAGGCACACGGGATATAGAGTCAAGTGAGACTCAGCCTGCCCTCAAACACTCTCTCACGCTGAAGGGTTGTCTGGGCACCTGGGTTAGCTCTTGCCTAGAGGTTTCAAGAGGTTAATAGCACTTGAGCTGCATCTTGAAGGATCAGCAAGAATTCATCAAGCACTCAAGGGAGTGAGGGCCAGATGGGCATTCTGGGACACAGGGAGCAGCCTGTGCGAAGGCCTGGCTTGATGTACTTGGAGGTAGTGAGAAGGTCGGAGTCTCCAGGACATAGAAGGAATCCAAGGCTGGCCTGGATAGAGCATGAGGAGCTGGTGGAACACAGAAGAGGTGGAGACCCAGTGCAGGGTCCAGAATCAAGCTGGGGTGAGGCCTTGGCCTCAGTCTATGTGGGAGACGGGTTCAGGCCTGGGGCAGCAGGTCGGGCCTTGACAGTCACTATGGGAACAGTTTCGAAGGACTGCACTGCACAGAGCTTCCCTGGAGGGCCACATGGAAATCCTGGAGAAGCTTCTGGAGAGTGGAGCCACTGTGGACTTTCAGGATCGGGTGAGCAAGAGGGCAGGTATTGTGTGGCAGGCGGGAGGTGGGTCTGGACTCCCTCTCTGTATGACAGCCTGAGACACAGAATGGCTGCCTCAGGGGCCGGGCCCCACCTCTAGTGCGTTGGATGACCTTGGGCAGTCCCCTTCTCCTCCTCTGTGAATCCGGCTTAAACTAGATGGGTCCCCAGGGTTCTTATGTTCCTCTTGACCCATTGGCGAGGCACTGAGGTGCCCCATCCCTTCCCTGTACCCTTCTCCTAGATTTCTCCCTCCCCTTTTGGATGGGGCCCTTTCCCCCAGGGCACTTTTTTCCCCTGAAGCTCTGCAACTGGGCTCCATCCCTCCCTTCCAGCTGGACTGCACAGCCTTGCACTGGGCCTGCCGTGGGGGCCACTTGGAGGTGGTGAAGCTCCTGCAAAGCCGAGGGGCAGACACCAATATGAGGGACAAGGTGGGGCAATATGCTTACAGTTATCGGGGTAGCTGCAGGCGGGGAGTGGGAAGCAGAGGGTGGAAAAGCCAGGGAAGGCGGGAAGGCAGTGAATGAGCCTGGTTGCTGGATCACGTCCATCAACTGCAGGCCCCTGGAAACCATCATCTGGGATGGGAGCAGGAAGAGCAGCCGAGGGGGGAGAAGAAGAGATTCACTATCTTGGGGGCTTTGGGGCCACCCAAAAGACGCAGGATTTGTTCATCCATGCAATCCTTTGTCATCCTGTCTATCTATCCATTTATCCATCCATTCACTTATTTATTCATTCACTCATCTTTTATTTATTTATTCCTTCGTATGTGACCTTGAGAAGTGACAGCCTCTGAGCCTCTGTCGCTCATCTGTAAAGTGTCTTGCAGAGTTCTTGTATAGATTAGGTGAAAAAAAGTATGCAAATTAATTATTTATTCAACATAAGACTAATGTTTTATACGCTTTTGCCATGCCCATCACATAGTCATCTCTCAATAAATGATATCTATTATAATTATTAAAAGCAGGGCAGAGTAGGGAGCAGTTGCTCATAGCTGGGTGAGAGGGGAATCATGGAAGGCTTCCCAGAGGAGGCTTCAGAGTTAGGCCATTGGATAGGATGGGGAGAACGGTAGTATTCCTTGCCCCTTCAGGGATCAGGACTTGGAACTAGGACACGGGGGAGGGATAACTCTAGAATCGAGACAGCCCCCCTCCCAAAGGTACACAGTCCAGGCCCTTCAGCCAGCCATTTCCTGCTTCCTCCCTACCCAGCTGCTGAGCACCCCCCTGCATGTGGCCGTGCGAACGGGACACGCGGAGATCGTGGAGTACTTTCTGTCCCTGGGCCTGGACATCAATGCCAAAGACAGAGTGAGTGTCTGAGTTGTCTCTTGCCCAGCCCCACCATAGGGGTAGGGCAGCCTGAGGGCTCCCATGTGCATGTGTGGGCCATGCTGAGTGTTGCACTGGCTCTAGGAAGGAGACAGTGCTCTGCATGATGCTGTGAGACTCAACCGCTACCAAATCATCAAACTGCTGCTCCTGCATGGGGCTGACATGATGGCCAAGAACCTGGTAAGTTCACTCCTTTCCCAACTCAGTCATCAGCGTGCACGGCACTGCCAGGCCCTGTGCTGGGCACTCCGAGGAAACACAGAGCTGAGCAGGGCCCAGCCTGCCTGCCCTTGGAGCACTGTCACAGGGGAGAGTCTCTCCAGGACCCTGGGGTTGTCAGGCCCACCCAGCTGTTCAATCCTCTCTATGCTCATCCATGTCCAGAGAGCAAGTGCAGAGAAACAGCCTGGAGGGGTGGTTAGGGAACTTCCCAGAGGCCCCCAAACAGACCAGAGGGGTCCTGATGTCCAGCCCCAGGGAGGCCAAAATCATGGAGGGACAGAGCTGGAAGGAACCTAAGCACCTGGTGGGCGTGGCCATTCTTGGCACACCGTGTTTGTTCCTGCTGGTCCTTGAGTTCTCTTGGGAGCCCATGTCCCCTAGTCCAAGCTCTTCTTTGGGATGCAGAATAATCATGAAAGACAGGAGAATGGTGGGGGGTCCCCCTAAATCAAGAAAGCCTGAGGGAATATGGGCAAGTCGGGAAACTATGGGAAGGGTGTAAATGAGGACTTTTCCACCTCGACATTATTCACATTTGGGGCTGGATAATTAATTCTTTGTTGTGGGGTCTGTCCTGTGCATTGAGGGAGGTTTAAGCAGTGTACCTGGCCTCTACTCAAGATGCCAGTAGTACCCATCCACCACCCACCCCCACTTCCACCCCCCAGCTGTGATAACCAAAAGGTCCTCAGACATTGCCACCTGCTCCCTGTTGGGACTCGCTGGTATGGATGAGGGCACCTTCTGGTACAGCCTTCTGAGCAGTGACCCGATCTCCTCTTGGTGCCCCCAGGCAGGAAAGACTCCCACGGACCTGGTGCAGCTGTGGCAAGCTGACACCCGGAATGCTCTGGTGCACCGTGAGCTGGGGTCAGAGCAGAACGGGCTGGAGGGGGCTGCTGAGAGTGGGCGAGAGACCCCCCAGCCTGTGCCAGCCCAGTAAACACCTGAATGGCCCCGGACCTGAGCCATTCTTCTGGGGAAGACCCAGGAGCACACACAACCTACTGAAATAAAAAAAAGTAATTTTGCTATGTGTGACATTTGTTTCTTTTTGTGTCTGAAATAGTTAGGCATGCAAGAATGAGCTGGGGAGGAGGGGACTGGGACCTTTTTGGCCACTTGAGCCAGCCCTGCTGCATCTCCTCTTCTCCTCCTCTCTTTACCCTGTCACCCCCTTCCCAAGTCCCAGCATGGATCAGCTTCGCTGTGCACTCGTCCTGGCCCGCCCCCCACCTTGTGACTGTGGGGCTGTGTATAGCCAGCACAGGCCTGTCACGTGGCAGCCTTGACAGGAGGAGCCTGGTTGGCAAGTGGGGCAGCCAAGGGACTGTGGATCACCCAGGCCTGCCACACCTCCCACAGGCTCAGCCAATTGGCTCCTCCAACCAACCACGGAACTGCCAAGAGGAAGCTGGCAGGGCTCCTGGCTTCGGGGCTGGGAATTGTAGAAGGAGGGCCTAGGCCCTACTAGAGACACCCTTTAGTGTCAGGACCCCAGGAGCCAGCCCTCTAGCTAGTAGAGGGATGTGGGGTTGTGACATTTCTCTAGCTGCTCTCCAGAGACAAGAAGACCCCCCTGGGACCTACAGGCCTAGTCTTTGACCCTGGGGACACCCAGCCCAGACTGCCCCAGGGCTGAGAAGTCAGGGGGCAGCAAATTTTTAACTAGACACATTGATCATTAACAGGGATAACAAGGAGTCCAAACAGCCTCCCATAAGGGCAGAGGCTAGCTGGACCCCAGGCCTCCTGTGGAGATGCTGGGCCCCCGAGTCTTGTCCTCCGTGAGGCAGGGGCTGAGCAGGGGCTTATCTAGGAATGTGGGGGTCCGAACTTCAGGGGAGGGGAAGAAAGTGGACATTGCAGGCATCTACCCCCCTGTGACCACCCCCTTCACCGCCACTGCAGAGGTGGACTATGGGAAACTGGAGGAGAATCTGCACAAACTGGGCACCTTCCCCTTCAGAGGTAAGTGGGCCTGTCCACCGTGGGGCTCAGGGGAGGTGTGAATGACACTGCTCTCTTCAGCCAGACGCCAGAGGAAGGCACACAGACTGTCAAGCCGCTCAGGAACAGTGGACTACCCTGGGGTCACTTTATTATGGGACAGGGGCAGAGAGCACTGGTCTGAAGTCAGGAGATAGGTGGGAAGCTGGCCTGGGACCTTGACTGAACCTCTCCTGCCTCAGTTCCCGCAGCTGTAAACTGCTAAAGCACCGTCCTAGCTCTCAGCATTAGCGCGGGGATCAGACCAGATAATGGGCGTGAATGTCCTTGTCCAGCAGGCACTCCGTGCAGGTGCAGGGGCGGCCAGGTGCCAGGTGGCAGCCCAGCCAGCAGGCTCATTTCCCTCAAAGCCTTGTTTACACTCTTCCGGGCAAAGCCTCCCTTAGCTGAATTAATTCCTGTTCTGGGTCCTCTGACTCACTTCCCCCCCAGCACATTAGTTTTCCCTCGCTGAGGCCAGGGCCCAGATCTTATCTGTGGCACTCAGCTCGTCACCCAGCCACAAGTGCAATGAGTGAGGGCAGAAGAAGTGGGAAAGCCCTCCCGTCCTGCCCTGCCCACCCTCATCCATCACTCGTGAGAACTCCCCGAGACAGTACTCTCAAGAGCCCCACTTCACAGATGGGAAGATGAGGCTCAGAGTGACACGGTCACTCGCCCAAAGTTGCTTACTACTACATGGCTGGGCTGGGCTTTGAACCCAGGTCTCACTGCACAGCCATGCTGAGTTTCACCCCACCGCACTGACTGCCGGAGCTCAGGTGATTTCTGCAGCGCCTGGGCAGCGCCAGCTTTGGGAATGGAGTGGCTCCATTGAAGGCGGTGAGTGGAGCAGTTAAGAACGTGGACTCCAGCCCAGCTGGGTGGCTCAGTTGGTTGGAATGTCATCCCGAACACCAAAAGGTTACAGATTTCATTCCTGGCCAGGGTACATACCTATGTTGCAGGTTTGATTCCCCATTGGGGCTCGCACTCTCTCTCCCTTCCTTCCTTCCTTTCTCTCTAAAATCAGTAAACACCCTCGGGTGAGGATTTTTTTAAAAAGGAATGTGGGTTCTAGATTCAAATCACAGCTCTGCCACTGACTTAGCTGTGGGCTAGCACCTCTAAACTTCAGCACCCCATCTGACACCCGGGAGTAATCATGTGCGTCTCATACGATGGTTGGGAGAAAAATCTGGGAGAATGCAAGTGAAAGCATGCTGTGAGTTGTAGAGTGATACACTGAAAGGTACTGATTCCAATAGTAACAGTTATTAGAATGGCAGTACTGTTGGAACTGTGGGCAAAGCTGCTTTGGGACAGTGACTGCTGGCCTGGCTGAGACCCCGTTCGTCTCTTGGTGCTGAAGTGATGTGATCCTTCCCTAGGGGACAATGAATGTCTTGTGGCCACCCCCATGCTGAGCTGTGGCACAAACTGTTAAGTAAATTTCTGCTGGGGCTCAGGGCTTTGGGGCCTGAAGGTCTGAGCTGAGGCTGTATTCTCTTGAAGCAAAGTGAAGAGCTCCTTGAATCTCTAAGAGGAGAAAAGATTCTGCTTCACCTTCCAGGTTCGAGGGCACCTTAGTGCAGGGGGTGGGCAGGGTAGACTTTGCATCTGATGTATGGCTGCTGCCCAGAGAATAGGCAGCAATGGGGAGTATGGCTGCTCCACAGAGACCCCCAGGTTCTTTGGACTCCCCCCCCCCCACCGCCCCACAACTCCTGCAGAGGGGACGGTGGTGCCCGGGGGGACACAGGCAGCGGTAGACTTGGCAGGATGCTGGACTATCTCCCCTGCAGCCCACGCAGGCGCCTGCTCCAGCCTTGTCTCTGTGTGGGGGTGAGGGGAGAGGCAATGGGCTGTGTAGGAAGAGCCCAGCATCTGGAGTTAGATGACTAGGAAAGAATTCTGGTTCCACCAATCACAGCAACTTTGGAGAAATTACGAAACCTCCCTAATGAAGTTTCCTCATTTTAGAATGGGAATTGAGACATAGGGTTCAATGCATTTCTCCTCCCAAGGAGCTCAAGCATGAGGCCCTGGCACAAAACACACGAAACCACCGGGTCCCATCACTGCTCCCAGGACACAGCCAGATGCCCAGGAAGGGAGCAGGGAGCCACTGTAGCTGCAAGGTCTGTGCGTCACTTCCCTGATCCCTGCCCCACGTTGCAGTTCGGCACTCCTGGACCGAGGAGAGAACCGTCCCCTTTCACATTGCCAAGGTCTCCAAAGTCAAAGGTCCTCCAAAGAGGGGAACCTGCCCTTGATGAATCAGCGAGCAGCTAGAGACAGTTAGGGAAGGCATTGCTTAAACTCTGTAGCTCTTTTCTTTTTTATTTTTAATTACAGTTGATGTACAATATTATGCAGTGATTAGACATTTATATAACTTACAAAATGATCACCCCAATAAATCTAGTACCCATATAACACCACATGTAGTTATTCAATATTATTGACTATTGTAGCTCTTTTTATTTTTTCACTGTTAATTTGAACTGATTATTTGAATAAAGAGTATTCTTTTAGGTAACAGTTATAGCCACAGACTAGCGGCGGAGTTGCTGTGTAGGGGACATTTGGTCCTGAACTCACTCCCACAAACCACCTCAGAGATGAACTTTGAGTTGTTGTTTCCAAATGAGGTCGCCAGACAAGCGCAGCACTCCTCCGGCCCGCCTGGGGAGCGGACCTCCTGCAGCACTTACACTGCCATCTTACTCCCTTAGTGTGTGGGCTGGACCCTGGCTTCTCGTGATGGGATAGAATATGTTCGTGTATATTAAAGCCCCTACTGTGTTAAATACAATGTTTTGTTTAAAATATTACAGTTTTTTTTACAAACCCCTTTTGGCATTTTTTTCATTTTTAAAAATGTGTATGATGTCTCTGGGTGGGAAAATAGCGTGGTCCTGGCCTGTTTCCTCCCGCAGAGGCCTGGGCATAACGGGGGACTGTCGGCCAGGCTGTTGGTTGTCTGTACATATGGAGAGCCTGTATGTATGGCTGACGGGCCAACCCGCTTACAACGTCCCTGAGCCCGTTTTTGGGGGTAGGCTGGGTGGTGGTGGAAAGTTCCGGGTTGCAGGTTCATCACTAGGGCAATAGGCAGCAGCCCCATCCCGGAATGGCCCCAGGGATCTGGGGCCTGGTGACATCTTTTGTCCTGTCTGTTCTGCTTTCTCAGTCCTGCTGACCCCCACCCACCCATTTGTGACCTCATGTTATTCCAGAATGAGCTCCTTGCTGGGCCCCTTTTCCTTCTGGACCTTGCTCCATAATGGGGCTGGGAGTTGATGGTGGGGATGGAATGCTGAGTTGGCAGCTGTGGGTGCTGGATGGAGGAAGAGAGAATCCAGAGACTGAGAACTGATAAGGAGGACTGAGTTGCAGAACGGGTCACAAGCAGAAGACGGAAGGGACTCAGAGTTGAGGAAGCTGGCCTTCCACTGACCTTGGGGACAGCTGTCAGGGTGGGAGACAGAACCTGGACCCTCAGGCAATGTCTGCCAAACTGAACAAGAGGGACGCTGTGGCCTCTCCCCACCCCGCCCCCACACCAATGAACCTCATAATGGGGTTCATTGCTGAGGCGGGAGGGGCATCCTAGGAAGGGTGCAGCGGGGGGCCTGCTGGCCAGACACCCACAGGGAGCTTGCCCTTTCAAGCATGAAACATACCATCTGGGCTCCCCCACTCCCAGTGTGCTCTTAGGTCTGCCTGCCTGGCGTAGGGTCCTGGAGAACTTCTTGGAGCTCATCCAGCAGCCATCATGCAAGGTGGTGCTGGGGACAGTCCTCTTACTCGGAGGTGGAGGCCTCATGCTGTGGCTTCAGAGGAAGAGGAGAAGGAAGATAGCTTCTGAGTCTCCACAAGACGAGCACGAGCCACAAAGCACACAGCGCCACAAAGCACAGAATGACAACTGGATCAAGTCTCACTTTAGCCGCCTTTCCGAAGAGAAGCTGGCCACCCACGGCGGTACCGCCCCTCCACAGCCTAATAGTGGCCACAGAGAGGCCAGCACCATGATGCTCATGGAGACCGCCCCCTCGAGGCAAGGAGAAGCAGGCACTGCTCGCCACCAGGGGCCCTTCCTGAACAAGCAGAAGGTTTTTGGGCCCTCAGTGGTCAAAGAGACCCACAAGGGGTCCTCATCAACAGATGAGGCTACGTGGTCCGCCGTGGCTAGTAGCACTAAGGACATTGACGCCAAGGGACGGCAGCTGGCTAACTCCATGATGCAGCGGGCCATGGTTTACCAGAATTCAGGCCACGTGGAACCCAAGGACATCAACCAGGAGGAGCTGAAGGCCCTCGGGGAAGTGGAGATAAAGCTGAAAAGTAATTTCCTCACCCAGCGGGAAACCACTGTAACTGGTATGAACCACACACACACCTTCCATGGCCACGGTCACCATGGCCACCAGGATCATCCAGGCCACCCGAGCCACCAGAGCCACAGCCTGCCCAACCGCAGCCATCAGCCCTATCACCCCTTTGAAGCCACCTAACCACAGATGGAGCGGCCCCTTCCCCCAACAGGGTTGGTACACAACCACAGGCCTGTTTTCTCTCCCGTGGGACAACCTGTGTGGCCCAGAGTAAGATGCTCCACCCTGATCCCTTCCACCTTCGGCCCCCTCGGGGGTCCTGGGCCCCTCTGACTTCATGAGCAGGGTCTGCCACAGAGGACAGCCCTCGTGGAGGGAGAGCTGGGAAGAAGCACAGCAACTGAAACAGACTCACAGGCCCCTGCACCCACCCCCTGTGCTCACCCACTGAGAGAAGACAGATGAGGCAGATCCCAGGAGCAGCTGAGAGCCCTGCGCTGACGCCACAAGCCTGGAACTGAGCCAATAAAGCCTTGTACACCCTCACTCTGAGTCTGGGGGCTCTGTGGCCAGCTTCAGTGCTGGCAGGATATGGGGAGAGGGTCCTCTCGGTGTGGGCCCTGCCCTGGGGCCTTTTCACTGGGCTGATTTCAGACACCATAAAATGGCTTCCCTGGTCTCAGGTTCTGGGGCTGGAATATCTCCAGAGGGCTGCACATCCACCAACCTGCTGTTGCCAGGGAAAGAGGGAGCAGCCAGGAATTGGGGGGGGGGGGTGAGATAGACTTCCAGAAGCAAGGGAGTAAGTGGGGTGGGCTCTAGGCCCCTGTCCTATGGGTGCCTTCCTCACCGGGTCTACCCCTTCTCCAGTCACACAGCATCCCCCCTGCAGTGCCCTGTCTGCCCGCCTGCTCCCTCGGGCCCCCGGGGGGTCCCCCTGGTGCTCCCCCGTCACCCTTAGGGCTACTGTGCTCTGTATTCTCTCCTTGTTTACATTAGCATGGCCAGGCTGGGACTGTCGCTTCTGCTAGCACGACCAGCAGCCCCTTCTTTTTGAGGGTTGGTCTGTGTGTCCCTGGTGGGTGCCACTTCTCTGTTAGGTGTTATGGCACAGACCCATGAAGGAGACCCTCACATTCTCTCCGTGTTGCAGACCAGGCTCCTGAGGCTCAGAGACGTAATCTGCCTGAGATGGCTCAGACCATCCTCGGTGTCACTGGGATTAGACCCTGCTTCGGCTGACCCGGAAGCCCCAACCCAGGCCCCTGCCCTGTTCCTACCCCAGTCCCTTGCTCACGGTCCCCAGCTGAGTCCCCCTCTCTCACGCTTATCCCTGTCCTCTTCCCGCATGTCCTGACACTGTCTGTGCCCCCTGACAAGCCTCCTGCTTCCTCTTCCAGGGTCCCAGGAAGCCATTTCTAAGGCAACAGGTGACCCCCAGTGAGGCAGTTAAAGGGAGGCAGTTGTCTCCCCCCGGGAACTGAGAGAAGTCGGCAGCATGGCACTGGCTAACCCCCAGTGAGCCCTTCATGTAGAAATTTCTTCCTATTTCTATCTGTTATGGGTTTGCCAGTGGTTTCCAACCCGTGGGCCTGAAACTCCAGGGAGAAGGTACACAGAATCATTGCAAAGAATGGATAAATCTATCAACATCCCAAATCTTGTCTATGAGTTTTGGTGTAGAGTTGGGAATATTTAAATATTTTTGACATTACTAATAAGTGACTTTATATGAATGCTGATATATATGTTTGTATATTTAAAATACTTTCTAGTAAAAACTTAAATTGGAAAAAATGGGGTCAATCACACGGGCAAATGTTGGAGGCTGCTTAATTAGACAAAAGGCAAGAGTAGTGAGGTTTGGCTTCAAAGCTCTGGCTTACGAGCTAACTCTCGTCAGTGTGGCTCAGTTGGTTGAAATGTTGTCCCATAACTAAAAGGTTGTGGGTTCAATTCCCAGTCCAGGCACATACCTGGGTTGTACAACCCTCATCTGAGCACAGATCCCGGTCTGGGTGCATACAGGAAGCAACCAGTTGGTTCTTCTCTCTCCCATCAATGTCTCTCTCTCTCTCTCTCTCTTTGCCTTTTTGTAGAAGAAATGAAAATAATGTCCTCAGGTGCGGATTAAAACAAATGCTTATACACAAAATTTAAGATTAGCTAATTGTGACTTCAGAATCTTCACTTTTAAAAAGTTTCCAACTGGCAAAATTCAAATAAAATCTGTAGCTAGTGTGGCACCAAGGTCAATTCCCCGGTTCTGACATTGTACTGCAGTCAGGTAAGAAAGACGCTATCACTGATGTGGGCTTCGGGAGTGATCTTCAGAAATCTCCTATACGATTTTTTGCACATTTTCTATAAACTTAAAAGCAGTTCAAAATTAAATTAAAAAAAATTTTCAGACCACTTAGCTGTGAGTGCGTATTAAAGTTTCATTACAGTTGCACTGTAAGGAAAATGGCTACTAAACAGCCAACTCAAAAATACACTCTGGTCAGGATGTTTCTGTAAGAAAAGAGAACGGTTAAATCATTGTTGGACTAGCTACAAGAAGGGCAGTCAACAGTCACTAGACTCTTGCCCGAAAGTCAGCTGGGGCGGGGAGTGGCCGGTTTCCCAGACCAAGGCTCAATTCCATTAAAGCTTTCTCAAGAAATTGCTTCAGCGTTTTGTCAGGAACCTTCATGTCTTCCCTGTGGGAGGTTACGAACCACATCACAAAGGAGCTCTGCCCCAGACCAGGTGCAGGACACCTCTTCTTTCACACAACACACTGTCAGCATGCCCTCAACTGTCAGCGTGCGAAGATGTCACAGAGGAAGCCAGAGTGAGGGGGACACCATCCCTGACCTTGATGATTCTGGGCAGAGTAGGACAGGTGCCACGTGAGGAGAACAGTGTGTGGAGAACACAAGGGGGGCGGGGGGCGGGGAGGAAAGGCCCTGTGGCCCTCGCAGCCCCAGAGGAGCTGAGACCAGGAGGGGGGTCCAGGCAGAAGGGAACAGACAGCGTGAGCAAAGGTGTAGAGGCAGGGAGGAGGCAGTGGTCTGGGTGATTTTGACAGTCGGTTTGGCTGCAGGGCAACATTTAGAGACAAACAAAAGGTAGGAGAAACGCCAGAAAAGGGACTATAGGGCCTAGAGCCCAGGAGGATTTAGGAGGCCCCCCACTACATTTCCTCGCTTGAGAAATTTTGCCTAACCCCATAGGTGGGGTGGAGGAGAATAAAGCGTTCAAGGACCTTTGTGAATTTTTGAGTAGGCAACAGGGAAAGGTAAGGAACGTGTAGTAGAAGAAGTTCAGAGAGGACACATCCAGGGGAGAGATCCCAGGAAGACTTCTCAGAGGAGGTGGCAAAGATTATGGGCTAAGGGGACACAACAGTGAAAGAGCCTGTGATTCCTTTTGGCCACAGTGAGTCTCTAGGTTGCTTGTGCATCCCCAGCCCCAGACACCCACTACTCTTCCCAGGCCACTCTGGCTGCCCAGAACAGTCAGCATAACCAAGAGGGAGAGGCTTTCCAAGTGGGTGTTTTTGTCTTATAGCTGGAGGGGCCTGGGAGGTCCAGGGGCAGCCTCCCCTCCCACACTGGCCGTCATCCTCAGGTCGACCGAGGCCGCCCTCAGGATTGAAGCTTGAGCACTTTCTCCTGACTCTGAAATAATTACAGCTAACACCGAGTGCCAGGTTCCATTCTAAGCACTTCACAAACTATCTCATTTAAGCTCCATAACAACTCTTCGAACAGGGTGCTCATGTTATCCCCATTTTTCATTTGATGACGCTGAGCTTTGGTCAAGCCATTGGCCCAAGATCTCATAGCTGGAAAAGGGGCACTCTACTGCCCTGGTCCACCTCTCATTTTCCCTGTTCCCACTGGGACACTGGCCTTTTCCTCCTCTCTAGTCCCCTCTCTACAACAGCAGAGACACATGGGGGCTGAAACTGGACAGCCAAGTGGAGAATGCTCTTGGGGCAGCAGTTCATAGATTTCAAAGGGCTTTCGTGTACATTTCCTTCTTTGTGCCTTTAGGGGTAGCCCTCTAAGGTAGGATCGAAATGATTTTTATTGTCATCCCATAGGGAAGGAAGTGGATGCCTTAGGTGGTGTGGCTCAGTAGAATTAGTGCCGGGCTGTGAACCAGTATGTTGCCGGTTCGATTCCAGTCAGGGCACAAGCCTGGGTTGCAGGCCTGGTCTCCAATAGGGGGTGTGCAAGAGGCAACCACACACTGATGTTTCTCTTCCTTTCTTTCTCCCTCCCTCCCTCTCTCTCTGAAAATAATTAAATAATTTTTTTTAAAAGGAAATAGAGACTCAGAGGCGTGATGTGACTGGCTCAATGGCCAGGTGACTTGCATCCAGTGCTTCCCTGACTCTGCCACTCTCTCCTCCCAGCCTGTTATTCCTTCCCTCTTAGGAGTCAGGACTGGGTCAGATGCTCCCTTAAATGACACAAGGAAGAGGCCACTGGCAGTCTGGAGCACAGGGCCTTCCTTCACCTCCCAGAGTGTTAGACCCAGCTGTTCTGCTGTTGAGGCCCCACTGGGCTCCAGAGTCCCAGGGGCCTCTGGGACTGACCGCCCACAATGAAGGGATACTTGGGGGTGAGTGGCTATGGCTGAAGAAGTGGCTGGAGCAAGAACTCACCTCAAACACCTCCAAGGAGGGACGAGGAGAGACGGTAGGTACAGTTAGGGGGAGAAATGTTCTTCCATTTAGCTAAAGGGAGTAGCAGAAGCTTGATCTCTGTCTTTGATCTCTAAATCAGAGGGTGCTGGGCCGGCCACGGTTGCCCTGGGGCCCTCTCCAGGGCTGGCAGCTCTACGAGTGGGGATGACCCACTGGGAAAGCCCTGGGCCCTTATGTAACGAGACAGGAGGAGGCTCCTACGATCAGCTGCCAGCCTGACACAGAGGAATTGGCCTGACACGGAGGAATTGCTCCTAAGGAGGCAATCCAACAGAAGCCAAAAGCTATTTGCTTCAAGATGTTCCCTGCAATGTTAGCAAGACAAAACAAAACAAAACAAAATCCTGGAAAAAATGTAAAGTATGCAGAGCTATCCTGGCAATCTATCCAGTGGACTCTAACGGCCTAGTGAGCAGCACGGAAAAGCTTTGTGGTGTAACCCGGACTCTACATCACACTGTGTCCCCTGAAGATGACTCATGGGAACAGTCTCTCTTGGTCCCAGTGCCGGGAAGCTCTGTGCTTCTCCAGGGCAGCTGCTTGCTTTGGTCTCGAGTCCTGCATATCTGTCGGCTGACCACAGTTCCCTTTTAGCTTTGATCGTCGGGCAGCTCCAAGGCCAATTCGTGGCCCATCGCTCACAGCCGTATGGCAGGGGGTTTGAAATCTATATTGTTCCCGAATTTATTCTCTCCCAAACACTTCTATTTATTAATGATCTTGTGGTACTTTATACTGTATTTGCCAACTATTGAAGAAAAATATATTTTGGAATACAGTTGTGTAGAGAGGAGAAAGAAGAGGAAAGAGAAAGTTTTTTTTTTAAAAAAGGAGGCAAATGGTTTTACTAACACTCCTTTCAGATTTAGCTGAACAGTGGCAATTCTGCTGCTCTCTCATGGATATAAAAGGGTTGACACCTTTAACTGGTAATGTGAGAAGCCATTTCAGTGATAGATAGAAAATGAAAAAAATAAAAGAATGAAATGTCACTTTTCACCCAGAAAATCGGCAACAATTAGTGCCGACCATCCCCAGGGCTGACACTGACAGACTCTCCTCTGCGCTGATGGGATGTGAGCTGGCTGATCAGAGAGACGCACGGCGTGGGCAGGGGCGCATTCATGTTCGACTCGGCAGCTACGCACCTCAGTGAACTGTAGGGCAAGTCTTGGGCATGGGCACCGAAGACTTCACAGAAAATGTTTGTTTCAGCATTGCTAGGAAAAATGAGGAACATTCCGCCCTGGCCAATGTAGCTGTTGGTTGGGTGCCGTGACATAAACCAGACGGTTGCAGGTTTGATTCCCAGTGTAGGCACACGTCTGGGTTGCAGGTTCCATTCCCACTCAGGCCACATGTGGAAAGAAGCTGATCAATATTTCTCTCTCACATCAACGTTTCTCTCCCTCTCTTTTTCACTCCTTTCCCTGTCTCTAAAAATTTTTTTTAAAGTATTTTAACTAAATAAATAAAACAAGCCCTGGCTGGTATGGCTCAGTGGCTTGAGTGTTAGCCTGTGGACTGAGATGTTGCTGGTTCCATTCTCAGTCAGGGCACATGCCTGGGTTGCGGGCCAGGTCCCCAGGTGGGGGCATGTGAGAGGCAACCGATCAATGTATCTCTTACACATCAATGTTTCTCTCCCACTCTTTCTCCCTCCCTTCCCCTCTCTCTACAAATAAATAAATAAATAAAAACAAGAAAACATTCTAAATGTCCTCAAGGGGAGAGTGAAAAGTGAATCGTGGTCTGAGCTCACAATAGAATATTATATAACAATGAAAAACGAATGACTCAGAGTTGCCTGTCCCGCTGTGGACAAAGCTCGAAACCCAGTGTCGGGCAAAAATGGCAAACTGCGGGAGATATATATGTTTGCTTCCATTTCTACAAAGTTTAAAGTGGCAAAACCTGTTATGTCTTGTTTGTGTCTCAAGGGTATAAAGACATGAATGGGAATAATAACCCCTGAGTCAGGACAGCAAGAGGAGGAAGGACAAGGGGATCAGGGGAGGGTTGCCGTGGGTGCTGAATATAAACATTTGGATTCTGTTATTACTTCTTCTTTGGGGCCTGGCTAAAACAGTTCATTAAAGCAAATGGTGTGAACACTGTTACTGCAACTGGGTAAACATTCTGGCTGCATCAGGACAAAGATGGGAAGGAAATGTGTGAAAAACTATGATTTTCAGGAGGTTGGAACCCTGGTGAAGGTAACACGAATGTCCCTGTTGTTCATAAGAGGATGGGAAGGTGGCTTTTGATGTGATGTGATGTCTCCTGCAGGCTTTGTGGTCCAGGGCTCCAACGGTGAATTCCCCTTCCTGACCAGCAGTGAGCGCCTGGAGGTGGTGAGCCGCGTGCGCCAGGCCATGCCCAAGGACAAGCTTCTGCTAGCTGGCTCTGGCTGCGAGTGTGAGGCCATAATGCCCTGGGCCCTGGGGGTGGCTGGGTGTGGGAGGCCAGGCTCCTTGGCCCAGGAGCTGGGTCCAGTCTACTTGTCTGTCTCTTCTGCACCCCTTGCTTGCCCCAGGGTCCTAGCCCAGCCTTTCTTCCTCCTCCTGTTCTCTCCCTCCATGGCCTGGATGGAAGACTCCCTCTTTCCTCCCGCAGCTACTCAAGCCACAGTGGAGATGACCGTGAGCATGGCCCAGGTAGGGGCTGACGCCGCCATGGTGGTGACCCCTTACTACTATCGCGGCCACATGAACAGCGCTGCCCTCATTCACCACTACACCAAGGTGGGTGTGAGGGGTGGGCAGAAGGTTGAGGTCTGGGTCCAAGAGGAGGCTGAGTGAGGGGGAGTCTCTGCCTGAGAAGAGGAGGCTGAGAAGCTAGGAAGGGAGTGGCAAGCCTGGGAAGGGGAGAAGCGCCACCAGGTGCCAGCTGTGTGATGCTGGCTGACTGCCCTAGCCATGCTGTTGCTGTTTCCTCCCTTCTCAAATGGGAGGAATTGAGGTGCCTTTTTCACAGGGTTGTTGTTAGGACTAAATTCTATCAAATCACAAAGAACTTAGGACTATGTGCTTGGCACATGGAAAGCACTCGCTAATTATTATCCACTATCACTGCTTACAAGCAGGGCATGGAGCACTGTGACTTCTAGTCCAGGAGGTGGGCCTGGCCGGGGCTCTCTGGCCTGGACTTGTTGGGCCCAGGCAGCTGCTCTCTCCCCTCTTCTTTTTGTCCCTAAGGTCGCTGACCTCTCTCCAATTCCTGTGGTGCTATACACTGTCCCAGCCAACACAGGGCTGGACCTGCCTGTGGACACAGTGGTCACACTTTCCCAGCACCCGAATATCATCGGCATCAAGGACAGTGGTGGTGATGTGAGTGGCAGCAGCTCCTGGCTGAGGGACCACCCACTTCTCTTTTGCTCCCAGCTCGTCCCTGCAGCTCTGGGACCTGCTTCAGTTTGGGTTCTCTCGGTTGATCGGTCAGTCGTCTGGGCTTTCCCAGGGAGCCTCGTCTGAACTTGGGAGCTCCTCACAGGGGCCTGGGTTCTCATCTGCCTACACTGGTCCAGCCCCCACCCAGGCTGGCCTGAGGCTCTGGGCCCCATTTACACCAGGTTTGCTGTTACAGGTGACCAGAATTGGGCTGATGATTCACAAGACCAGGAGGCAGGATTTCCAGGTGCTGGCTGGATCGGCTGGCTTCCTGCTGGCCAGCTATGCCATGGGTAGGCCCCCCACTGATCCCGCACTGTGAAGGGTGACCCAGATGCACCCAGACAGCTGGAAAAGACCGTGAGGGCAAGGGCTGGGTCTGCAGAGGGCCCCTGTCAGCTTGCTTGCTCTGAAATCTCAGAAGTCCAGCGCACTGCTTGTCTGGACACTGGGAGCTTGTGAGTGACCTCGTTTTTGGCGGAGGAGGGTAGCCATGTATAAACCCTGGCCTATCATAGAGATGCCTGAAATTTGCTCTAAGTCCCAAGCTCCCTGCTTCGGTGACAAATTTAGTTCCTCTAATCTCACGGAGGCCTTGAAGTCCTCCTCTGTATTCCAGAGTCGATTTTCTTCTCTCTCCGGTTCCAGGCTAGAATGAATGCTCAGACCTGCAAGGCTGGGCCATGGATCTTCAGCTGCCTGATCAGACTCTGTCCCAGTCCAGGATACTAGGAATGTCACCATTAGAGCAACTGTTCTTGTCCATTTGGGGTCAAGGTCCTTGGGTTCGGGTTGGGTTTGAGACAGAGGGAGCTGTGGGGGGTCGGGGTGGGTGGGGGAAGAGCATCTGCTCCTTCAGCTACACAGACGTAAGTTACTTTTCCAAAGCTGCAGGCTCCTCTCCTCTCTGGTCTGTGTAGACTTGGGCTCATCGCCTAGGTCCTTGCACATCCCCTCTGCATATCACCGTTGCTAACGTTACAGAGGAAGAAGGGGGCACTCAGCTATGCCTCGTTCCTGAGAGTGGGGCAGGTGGAAAAAGCACAGGCTCTGGAGGCTGGAGGAATCTGACTGGAATCTCAGCTCTGGCATTTATTCACTGAGTATCGGTGGGCAAGATACTCAACCTCTCTAGGCCTGAGTTCCTACACGGTAAAGCAGGGAAGGTGTTGTGAGAGAGAGCGCTGGCTCTCTGTCTGCCCTTGTGCTTGGCACGTAATAGGGATTCAATAAATGGCAGCTATATTAGCCCATTCCTAATTGCCCGCTTTCTCCAGTTTTGAAGCCCCTCTGCTTAGGGTCACGCCTCACTAGCCTTAGCATCACACTCACAGGCTGGCAGAAGTGGCAGGGCCCTCTGCGATCATAGCCAGCCCATATTCATTGCCAGGTGAGGACAAAGAGGACCAGCGGGTCTGTGACTTGTCCAAGTTCATGCAGCCAATGGGAGGAAATTCCCAGTGTCCTGTGTCCAGAGTGCTTTCCACTCCCCCACCTCTGTTCCCAGCTGAATTCACATGGTGGGGGGGTAAGATTTCAGGACAAAGGCTTCCCATCCACTTCACCCCCTCCCAGGACCTGTGAGTCAGGGGGCTAGTGGAGGAGTGTGGAGGTGTCAACCTTTAGGTGGGACTTGACTTTTTGCGGAGGAGGGGAGTGCAGGGAAGCAACTGTCCTTGAGCTGGTATTCAAGCTCTTCTCCCTGACCCTCAGCCTTCGGGGTTCTGCTTCAATCATGCTGGCAGCTTTTCTCTCCACACCCTGCGGACTCGCAGAGCAAGCCTTTCACATGGCCACCCAGTGGCACAGAAATCCACGTCCTAGCTCCCCAGAACAAAGAGGTCCTGGGGGCTAGAGTTTGTAATTCTCTGAGAGAAGAGGCTCTGGCTGATGTTCTGCATCTCACTCTGGGGCAGGAGGCGTGGGCGGCGTGTGTGCCCTGGCCAACGTCCTGGGGGCTCAGGTGTGCCAGCTGGAGCGACTCTGCCTCACAGGACAATGGGAAGATGCCCAGAAGCTACAGCACCGCCTCATCGAGCCAAACACTGCGGTGAGCTCCCCGCCAATGGCAGCAGAGGGTTGGGGGTGGGGATGTCCTCCCTCGGGTGGGAGCCAGGGTGGCCACCAGCATCCCCACTCAGCCTCTTTCCTATCAGAAGGTCCTGTCAGAGAACACCCCAGTGTGGCAACGCCTTGTGCCTCCCCAGAAAATCTTGACTTCAGACGAAGTTGAGCCCTAACTTAAGTGTGCGTTAGAATTCATTTAGGGAATCTGGTTAAAACTATGATCCTTTAGGCCCAGGCATAGGCACTGAGTCAAGGATGATAAGTGATTGTGACATAAGTCATCCTGGGACCTTACGTAGGGGCCACGGCCTTTATGCCAGCTTCATAAGGGGCCAGATCCTTGAAAACAAACAACAAAACAAGCAAAAACCAAGCCAGAATTACTGCGGGAACTATTGGAATGGTGGAGGTGTTTAGAGCCCAGATTCCCCAGGAGAGTTCTGTCTTCAGATAATCTATTCTGCAGCCAGATCATGTACCCCAAGTCTGTGCTGGGCAAGTCAGGAAGAGCCAAGGCAGAAAGCTGTTGAGTGCCAGGCAATGCTGTGTGGAGCCTGAGGTGCCCCTGCCCCCCAAAATGTGTGCCCCTAGAGACATGTTTTTCTGCATGTTTTAGATGAACACAGTACAGGGAGAGCACGTGCACCCACTTCCCAGTCTCCCCAGTGGCAACTGCATCCCAGCCAGGATCCAGACACCGAGACAGTCAAGACACACAGCACTTCCATCAGCACAGAGCCCCTCCACGCTGCTCCTTACAGCCACACATGCTCACCTCCTGCCGCTGCCCCCTCTTTAGCCTGTGGCAACCACAAATATGGTCACCAGTTTTAATTTTGTCAGTTCAAGGCTGTTATGTAAATGAAATAATATAGTCTAGAACCTTTTGAGACTGGCTTTTTTTCCCCACTTGGTATAATTTTCTGGAGATTCATCCACGTGTTGCATGGGTCAATAGGTGGTCCCTTTTTTTTTTTTTGTTCACGTACACTTGTCTCCCTTTTTCCCCCACTGCTCTCTCCACCCCCACCTCCTACCCAGGTGGTTCCTTTTTATTGACGACTAGTATTTCATGGTATGGCCACACCACCACTTGTTTGGCCATTCTCCTGGAGAAGAACAGCTAGGTGTTTCCAGATTTGGCTATTCAAAGCTGCTAGGAACATGCACTTACATGTTTTTCATTTTTCTGGGAAAAACATATAATTGCTGGGTCATGTGATGATTGCATATTTAGTGTTTTAAGAAACTGCCAAACTGTTTTCCAGAGTGGCTGGAAAAATTTTACATTTTCATCGGTGTAAGTGTATGAGTGATCCAATTTTTCTGCATCCTTACCAGCATTTGATCTCGTGGCCATCTTCTATTTTGGTCATTGTGATAGGTGTGTGGTGCTATTTCACTGTGGTTTTCATTTGCACATGTCTTACGGCTAATGCTATTGAACTTGTTTCCATGTATATACTTGTCATCTGTATATGCTCGTAGATGAAATGCCATTTTATGTCACTTGCCCATTTTCTAATTGGATGATGATGATTATTTTATAAGTTCTGGGAGTTCATTACATCTCCTAGATACTAGGCCTTTGTTAAATATGTGGTTTGCAAATATTTTCTCCCAATCGGTAGCTTGTCATTCTCTTAAAATGTCTCTTGAAGAGCAAAAGTTTTTGATTTTGATAATGTTCAGTTTATCAATATTTTTTTATGTTTATGCTTTGGATGTTAAGTCTAAGAACCGTTTGCCTACCATCAAATTGTGAAGATTTTCTCCAATTTTTTTTCTTAAAAGCTTTCTAATTTTATATTTTACAAGTTTTTGAACTACTGGTATTTTGAGTTAATTTTTGTGTAAAGTGGGAGACTTAGATCAAGGTTCTATTTTATTTTATTTTTTACTTTTGTTTTTTGCCTATAGAGACTCACTTGCTCCAGCAGCAAGGCTGAAAAGGTGATCTCTCCTCCATTGAGTGACTTTTGTGCTTCTGTCAGAAATCAGTTGGGCGGGTTTGCTACTCTTTCCATCGATCCACCGTCTGCGATGCCCTGCAGTCTTGATTACTGTAGTGCATCATAAATCTTCAAATCAGGCAGACTGATTCTTCGCACTTTGTTTTTTCAATATTGTTTTAGGCGGTCAAATTCCTTTGTCTTTCCATATAAATTTTAGAGTAATCTGGTCCACATCTACAAATATTCTTGCTGGGATTCTGATAGGAATTGTGTTGAACCTGTACCAGTTTCGAGGCAATTGATATGTTACCTATATTGTCTTTGAATTCTTGAATGTGCTATGTCTCTCCATCTATGTAGACTTCCTTTGATTTATTTCATCAGCATTTTGTAGTTTTTGGCAAACAAATCCTGTACTAGTTTTGAGAGATTTACACCTAAGTGGCTCATATTTTTTAAATTATTATAAATGGTACTGTATTTTAAATTGCACTTTTCATGAGGTCATGGTTAGTGTATAGAAACACCATTGAGTTTTGCATGTTTGTCTTGTATCTTAGGACTTTGCTGAACTCACTTATTAGTCCTAGGATTTTTTTGGTAGATTCCTTGGGGTTTTCTACAGACAATCATATCCTCTATAAATAGGGGGGCTATGTCTTCTAGTGCCTTTCTCGCCTTATTGCGCCCGCAAGGACTTCCTGAACAATGTTGAATGAGCCTGGTGATGGCAGACACCCTTGCCTTGTTCCTGATCTTAAGGGAAAACGCTCAGCCTTTCTCCATGAAGCCTGGTGTTAGCTGTCGCCTTCTGTAGCTGCTCACTATCAAGTTGAGGAAGTTCCCCCTCCATTCTAGTTTTCAGAGAGTTTTTTTAAAGTTGTAAATGGGTGTTGAATTTGGTCAAATGTTTTCCTGCATTGACTGATATGATCATGTGATTTTTTTTCCTTTTTAGCCTGTTAATATGGTGGATGACATTAATAATTTTCAAATATTGAGCCAGAATTGCATCCCTGGAATAGACCCCACTTCCCTGGAATAGACCCCACTTAGTCATGGTGTGTAACCCTTTTTATATACTGCTGAATTCCATTTGCTGATACTTTATTAAGGAATTTTCTGTCTCTATTCATGAGGGATACTGGTATGTAGTTTTCTTCTCTCTCTCTCTCTAGTACTACCTTTGTCTGATTTTGGTATTAGGATAAAAGTAGCTTCATAAATCCATGCAAAAGTATTCCCTCCTCTTCTGTTTTCTGGAAGAGGTTCTGTAGAATTGATATCAAATCTTTTTGTACACAGTTTTTGGAATTCTCCTGTGAAACCATCTAGGCCAGGAGATTGTTTTAGGGGGAGCTTTAACATTTTTTTCAGCTCTGAACTGGGCCTCCACTGAGGCAGCCTGGGCTGGGGAATGTGCTTCCTCACCGCTCCAGCGCGGCCTCTGCGGACGCCATGGGTGGGTCTGCAGAGTCTGGCCTCCTTAAGGGTGGACCGTGGGGGAAGCTAGGACTCCCCGCCAGGCCTCCTCTGAGACTACCCTTCACAGATGGGGAGGGACACTCTCTTCTGCTGGGCTGTGGGACAGAAGACCTGGCTCCCCATTCAGCCTTGCTGGCCTGGGTGATGGTGGGGACGCAGATTTTTTGAGGGGTGGAGTGTGGCTGGAGTAGAGTAGTTGTTGTCTGAAAGTTTTCCGTCTTGCTAGGCTGCTCCTTTCCTTGACTGGAGAGAATAGCCTTTTGTTGGGGCCTTTCTTGGCCTTTCAGGGCCGCTGGCTCCTGCAGCTCCACGGCTGGGCCGGCTGACCCCCCACTGTATGGCTCCTGGGTCCTGAGGTCCCCAGTCGGTCCTCCTTCTCTCTACTTCTGAGTCTCGTTGTGCTTGTTTTTATATAACGTGCAAGGACTTTTAGTTGTATGTACTGGGAAGAACGGGGAAAAGTACATCTATTCCATCTTCTTAGAAGTAGAAGCTCTAAGTACTTTCTAAATGGTGATTTTTTTCAACCCCCAGAACATTAAAAATATTGAAAAATTTAAAAGGAGGTATGTTAAAGCTCATACACAGCATTCTTTTAGTTTTAAATATTTTATCTACACTCCAAACATAATTTGTTATAATTTTACTTCCCTGGCTTGAATGGAAACAAAGTTATGAAAACAACTTTTCCCCAAATCTAGAAAAAAATTAACCATTAAAAAATACACAGGTTGTGGGTTTGACCTCCAGGCAGAGCACAAAAAAGCAGCAACCAAAGAATGCATAAATAAGTGGAACAAAACAAATAGATGTTTCTCTCTCACTCTCCCCTCTTCCCCTCTCTCTCTAAAATCAATTTTAAAAAAATGCACAAGCCCTGGCTGGTGTGGCTCAGTGGAGTGAGCACTGGCTTGCCAACTGAAAGGTCGCCAGTTCCATTCCCGGTCAGGGCACATTCTGGGTTGCGGAGCAGGTCCTAAGTTGAGGGCATGCAAGAGGCAACCGATCCATGTTTCTCTTGCACATCGATGTTTCTCTCCCTCTCTTTCTCCCTCCCTTCCCCTCCCTCTAAAAACAAACAAACAAACAAATAAAACCTTTTAAGTAAATGAAATCTTTTTTAAAAATGAAGGGTATACAGGAACCTTGTTGTTTTATTTTGCCTTGGGCTACAGTATGTATGGCAGGGCATGTTCTGTTGGGTCCTGTCTTCATTTAAAACTTTGACACTTTATTCATTATGGATATTTTTGCATTGATTTTGATTTTTTAAAACTTGCATTAACTACCTTGACAACTGCGTTTTCTGGCATCCCTACCCCTTAGGTTTTGCATCTGAGACCAGAGTCCCAGGCTGAGCGAGGCTGTGTTTTTCATTTGAGTACACCGATGGGAGGCTCCAGCTCTCCTCACAGTTTATGTCTTTGCCTCCAAGGGGCAGATTAACTCAGATTTAGAGACAGGACAGCTGAGGAGGCAAGCATGAGTCACCTGGATGTGAAGGTTCTTCTGGGATAGGATGCTCTGCAAATAGGAAGTAAGAGCTACAGAAATGAGGACCTTTCGGCGCTGTCCCAGCGGGCACAGCTGTACCGTACCTACTGGCCAGTCCACGGGGTGGGACCTCTGCTTTCCCACTTCCATCCACCTGCAAGAGAGAAGGTCCCAGAACCTGTATACCACTTTGACGGGACTTTTGGGGTCTGATCTAAGAGTGACATTTTTCTCATTCAATTCTGGTGACATGGGACAGGTGTTGCCACCAAGTCATCTTATAGAGGAAGCAGCTTGGGCTGCCCCTTGGGAAGAGAGGATGCTTGCTGCCATCCGACGCACTACGTGCCATCCTGCCCCACCCTGCGTTCTGCCCCTCCTCTGCCAGCTCTGGGCACAGGCTCAGGAATTCCTGGAACACCTTCCTGCTGCCTGGGCTGTGGGCTCAGCCACCCCAAGAGCAGCTTGATGTCACCTTATTTCCCAGCCCTGCTCGAACACAATGTCCTTCCTCGCCTTCCCACCAGCCAGGCTCCTGCCCTGGCTATATTTAGGACTTTGCATAGTCTTTACCACCAAAGCATCCAACCCTGTCTCAGTGTCTAAACAGGGGCAGATCAGAGATCTCCAGGCTGCTATGGTGGGAGAAAGCTTTTCTCTAGGTCTTTCTTGTGTCCACACTGTCCCCTAGGTCTTTCCCACTCTACTCAGGTGTTGGGTGAAATGCTTGGGTTATTAGAACATCATGGCTGGGTGGGGCCAGGCCTGGGAAGAAAAGGGGCTTGCTAAGGCCTCCTGGCCTCTAGTGCTGAATAGTTATCAGCCACTCCTCCATCAGGCTGCCAACATTTTTGCCCCAGACAACCTTTTGTTTGTTTGTTTGTTTGTTTGTTTGTTTGTTTGTTTACCCTTCAGAAGCCCATACTTCTAAGGCTTTCCCTTCCCTCCAAATAAAACTGTCAGTAAGTAATGAGTACTTTCCTAGTTTTTAGGGACTCAAAGATTCATCTATCACTTCTGATCGGCATGAAATAACCAGTTGCTATGCTAAAAGCACAGACACTTGATGCAACATCTTCTGTAAAACTCTGAGCGTGATTTTAAGTCAACAGTAGCCTTAGGTCCGTTGTGACAATGGAAAAGACCTCAGGGACCGTGCCCAGCCCTCTCATTGTTTTAGGCAAGAGAACTTGTTCAGAGCTTGTAAGTTAATGATAAAAGTTTATACAATGAAATTTCTGTGGACAAAGATGCATTATTTTTCCCGTGAGAGCAGTTAGAGTTGGGCCAGGGAGGACCCTGCCGCAGGGAGTGCCGGTCTGGCTGTGCCTGACTTCCCAGGCCTGCCGTGCTGAGTCAGGTTCCAGGGAATGGGCCATAGACAGGTCACATTCCAGCACCCAGCCTGTAGTGTTGCTTTCTCTCCTCCATGTGGGATGGATTTTTCTCCTAAAACCAAAAAAGGCATCTACCTCTCTTAATTTGAGGTTTCAGCATTGTGTTCTCTGCAGCCGGCCTGCCTTCTGGTCTCTACTCTGGATTCCCAGTCTACTCTGGGTGTCGTGGTCTTGGCAGAGTTATTTCAATGGGGGAGAAGGGCAAGAGCCCCAACTTCCTGAGAGTGACCCATGTCTGAGTCCTGGGTACTTCTGTGCAGGGGTTCCCCAGGCTCTTCTAACAGGCCCTGCTTCTCAGGTGACACGGCGCTTCGGGATCCCGGGGCTGAAGAAAACCATGGACTGGTTTGGCTACTATGGAGGCCCCTGCAGGGCCCCCTTGCAGGAGCTGAGCCCTGACGAAGAGGAGGAGCTGCGCATGGATTTCACCAACAATGGCTGGCTCTGAGGGCAAGGATGGGACAGGCAGGAGCCCATCCTCAGCCCCTGACTGGCACCTGCGGCCCGAAGAGGAACAAGGGGACACGAGAGCTAGAGGCCCCTTTCCTGCTGCAGTCAGTCCTCCATGTGCCATGGACCAGGAGCCACATGCGCTCATTCCCTGTTCCCACAGCCCCACGGCTCCTTGAATTTGTGCCTTAAACTCTGGGTCTCCAGAGACCTCAGTCTGGGCAGGGGCAATTGTTTACTTGCCTCTCCACCGTGGATTCCCACGGCCTAAGACACGTGAGCCGGGAGCCAGAGGGGAAGGGCAGGGGCAGCCGGGCACAGGAGGGCTGCGTGTTTGAAGGGAGGACCACCTAGACTCGGGGGTGCAAACCTGACTCTAGCACACTGCAGGGCGAGGCAGGGCTCCTCGAAGAACCCAGTTCTGACCCTTTCCAGGGGATGTGATCAGAAAAATGTCACTTGTCTTTGAAAGGCACCCCCCCAAGATGTGTTCCAGCCACAGTGCCCTTTTCTGAATCCATTTTGATTCATTTCACATTCTTGTCTCTGGATTTGATCTCAACCATCAAGTGCACAGACAAGCCAGGCTTGGTAAATAATGACACCTAGTGGATAAATGTTACATTCTGGAAGACTGTTGCCATCAACCCAGGTCTGAAACCTTAGGGAAGGGGGTTGGTCTGAGACAGGACCATCCATCCTCTTGCCTATGGGCACTGTGCTTTTATTGTTAAAAATAATTACTTTGTTATTGCAATAAAGTTTAATAAGCTAAACTAGTGTGGCTGTGTAGAGATCAATACTTCACTGTTACGCAGTTCTTAGGTTTCCTGCGCAGATGTCAAGAAAGTACCTACGAGAAATTTAGCACTCCGGGCCCCAGCCTTTCCCCAGCTCTGAGAGAGACCCGCACAACCCTGAGCAAACACAGGCATTAAACTGGTGACAGCCTCAGGGTAAGCCTTATTTCAGTTTACATGGGAGAGGTAAAAATGTTCTACTGACAATTGAGAAACACGGCTGCTTTCTCCAAAATGTTTAAGCTTACTCAGTGATATCTGACAAGTAGCAGAAAACCTGAGATGAAATTTTTAAGAATCTCTCTGGTTAAAAGAAAGGTAAATGGATTTCTTGCTTAGGAAAAAGGCTAGGAGAGAATATAAAAAGTATCAATCTTCAACTGAAACTGGCATCCTTGGCCGGCACCAAAGCTTGGTGCTTCACACCTAGACTCGCCTTACAGGCAACTTCTAGAGGATCTGAGCTCAGAGGAGAATCAAGTTCAGGGACGGGCCAAAAAGCTAGGGCGAGGGAGGCAGGCTAGTGCACTGGTGGAGTGCTCGGCCCCTGGGCTCACACAGGCGGCACAGACATTCTTGGATCTGCCCCTTAGTCTCCACAGGACGCTGCTGGGGAAACTCCTTAACTGCCACGAGCCTCAGCTGTGACACAGGGATGGTAACAGCACCATCCTCCCAGGACTACAGAAGACCAGGCACGTGACAGGGTTAGTGTGGCAGGGGAGCGTGTAGAGAAAGGGAAACCCAGGCAGGAGTGACTTGCCTGAGGTAAGCCAGCAGGTGTGGCAGGGACTGGTCTCAGGACAGGGGTGCTCTGATGCACGGGGTGAGGCGGGTAGAAGGGAAAGTGCTTCAGAATCAGGGAGACCTGGAAACAAATCCCGCCCGGCTCTGCCACCAGGCTGGGCAACCTGAGCCTGACTCTTCTTTAATTGAATATACTAGGGTGGCATTGACTGGTTAAACCTGATTTTTTTAAATGCTCCTACCGTGCAGAGGTTTGAGACTCAGATGATATATGTAGTAAAATGTACAGTGTCAGCTCCAAGCCCCCTCTATTATTAATTTTTAGAAACAGCAAATGGGTTAACAACCACGAAGACCCAGAGCAAAGAAGTCAAGAAAACTAGCTATGGGCAGTTCTGGTGATTTGTTTATTCCTCATAAACACTTGTTTCTACAGTACAATTCAGAGAATAAACAGAGGCACAAGGCTATAATTTCCACCACAATCTGCTGTTGAGGAGACATTCAGTGTGAGGGGAAGGGGTTGGGGGCGGGGCGGGACTGGATCACAGGGTAACTGATGGCCTCTGTGATGACCTGTGCAGGATCCTATCCGTCAAGATCTGACCCCCACCAGATGGCCAAGGCTCATGGTGGAAGAGTTACAGTGACCCAAATGCCAGGAGCCAGCGCTCGCTCAGTTCGCACGGGTTTTCGGGCGGGTCCACTTGCACCTAAACTACTGGTCCACTGGGACGGAGCCGAGTCAGCCCTAAGGATTCAGTTCACCCCACGACGGGGCCTCAGATAGCCCCAACAGGCCTGCCTTTTGCCCTGGAATAAGTAATAAATACAACTTTTAAGATAACTGTTTGCATTGGTTTCTTCCTTGACTATCCCATAAAGGGATCCTGTCCCATAACTAATGAGAGAGGCACAATGGGGAGTATCTGCTAGAACTCAGGTAAGGAAGACAGCCTGTAAAGTCGGGGAAAGGAAAATGGCACTTTCACCTAACCCCTCACAGGGGGAACAGGCAGACACCAACACCCATCTGGTCCAAGTGCAGCCTGGAGCCACGACGCCCGTCAGCAGCAAACGAGGGAGCAAGACGGAAAAGCTCCGGTCTGGACTTTCACAGGGTGGCTGCACTGTCTACGCAGTCTCTACTTTTTTCTGTATTTCTCCAGGGTAGCCCAAAGCCCTGGCCCTCGTCTGGGGCTAGGACCGTCTGCCCCAAATATCAGCAGAATGGAGAGATTCTGCATCACTTGGCAGAGAAGGGAGTAGAAGGCAGCAGCAAGTCTGCGCTGGGTAACCCAGGGTGTCATCGCTGGACAGAGAACACCAACAAGTGAGACGAGGGAGAGACGGACCTGGCACCACCACCGCTGCAGGGCCCGGGCCCGGCCCGAGTCCTCAGAACTCCTCTGCGGTCGCGTCCCTCCCTGACTGGCGGGTGCAGGGCATAGCACGCGGCTTCTGCTCCAAGGTCATCCCAGCTCCTCTCACATCGGGTTCATCCGTTCACCCCGAGGGAATGACAGGGCTGCGGCTCTACCCAACCCTTGTCAGCTGGTGCACCGCAGCGCCCGCCCGTCAGGCGGTGAGATTCCTGGCCGACTTGGAGGCGCTCTGCGCCCGCTGAACAACCCCAGAGCACTTCTCCCGCCGCAGCAGTTTGTTGTTCTCAAACAGGCCTTCGTTGCGGGGTATTCCATGGGACCCATCGGGGAAAGTCAGCAGGCCTTTGAGGGGCGGAGAGGACATATGGGAGTGACAGTGGCATCAGTGACTCAGAAAAGATCACCTTGGAAGTTAGAGGCTGAGGAAGAGAAAACCTCGCAGCCCCCGTCAGGAGTACTCTGTAAGGTCAGTGACTAGGCAGCCATAGGGCACGGTCACTATGGATTGCTGGGCACCCGTACAAGGATTAAAGCTAACAAGGTGTACTTCCGCCCACACTACCCTCGCCTGAGTCTCCCATCCTGCTGGGGTGCAACTTACCAAAACCATCTACTCTGCCATTTTTAAATTCACCCTCAAAGGTCATGTTGTCATGTCGAATGAACACTCCGACGCCATTGAACTTGCCCTGGGCAAACTCCCCCTCATACCTGCAGAGACACAAGATGTTAGCCCTTAGGGGAGTATGAGCTGTCACGGATAACTGAGTCAAGCAGCTACCAATTCGAGTTATTTTCTAATGCCAAGGAGCAAAGCTGGCGTCACTTACCGTATCTCAGAGCCCCACCCGCCCCACGCCCAACCAGCAGAGGTCAGAGGGTGTGTATGATGTGAGGCCCTAACCTCAAGGAGGTAACAGAGCAGTGGTGGAGTAGAAGCTCACTCATCGCTTGCCACTTCAAATTTGAGATCTATTTATAAAATAACCAACAAAAAACTAATGCTTAACCCTTGCCTGTTTTCAGAGGGCCTGGGACAAGCTCTGGTTTGACCAGAGATCTATCACGATCATTTTTGGATCAGAATCTCCCTAGTTGAAGGCTGAGAAAAGAGTGCCCCCGTACCCACCTTGAGCCGTCTGAGAAGGTCAGCACCCCAAAGCCATTGAAGAGCCCATTCTCAAAATGACCCAGGTAGGTGCCGCCGTCTGCAAATATCAGTTGACCAAAGCCATGTCTGCGGCCTGAGTGAAGAGAAGGACAGGTTTCAGCTGGAGTGGGGCAGCTTCAGGGTCCTCGCTCACTGTCCGACACCCCTTGCCTCCCATCACCCCCCACAAAGGAAAGACGAGAAGTGGTGACATTGTCAGGGCAGAGAACTAATACCCAGAGTAGCAGCCTGGCTCCTGCGACCTTCCCACCCCAAGGCACAACCGTCAGATCTGGAGCAGATCTCCAGTATGAAGGACAGGACCGTACTTTAAAACAGCATGTAGTGCTTTTATCATGTGCCAGGCACTCTCCTAAGCACTTTGTATTTATCATCTTATTTAACCCTTGTGGCAGCCTTATGAGGAAGGCACGGTACTATGATTATTCCCATTTAACAGATGTGGAAACCAAGGCAAAATAAAGCTAAACAACTACACAAGATCTCAGAGCAATTAAGTGGTAGAGCAGGAAGGCAAACACAGCAGGCAGCCTGACCTTACAGCCCTCCACTCTTAACCACACTGCCACTCTGAGAAGAATGAAAGCACACGTCTTAGCACCGTGCAGCTCCTGTGCAAACCCACCAGCCTCACTGGGACACTGGCTTGAGCTCTGTTATGTGAGCAGAGCTGAGCTAACCCAGTGAACTGACCAGAAAACAGCGAGATGAACAGCGAGGTACAGGAGGGGCAGTGATGCTCCTCCAGCAGAGCAGAGGCAGTTCTTTGGTGGACAGAGCCTCCCCAGCAGATAGCCTCAGGAGGTCTCTCCTCTGAAGGTCATATTAGAGGGGACAGCAGGGGTTTGGGAGGCAGAAGAAAAGGCTGGAGATGTACAGAGGCAAGGTCCCGTCCCATCTGCAGTCTCTCCTCTCAAGGCTCAGAACTCTTCAGCTGCACATGCCTGGGAACAGCGTGAGGTGTTCTTATTCTTCGTTGGCACAGCTGTAGAGTGGAGTCTCTTTGGGGTAGTTCCTGGCTTGCTAGGACTGGACCCACGGGACTTTTAAGTAGCCAGACTGTTTCCAAATTGAACATCATTAAGCTAATTCCTGTATAGTCTCAGGCTCTGAAAAAATGTAACTTCCAAAGAATAGATACTTCTAAATGTAATGAACTGCCACAGGAAATTCAAGGCAATGGATGTCACTTGCTTTTGAGTGTCTGGCCTAATTTCCTTAAGTTCTTAAGGCTCACTGGAATCAAGTCATTGCGATAAATTCTGTATTTCCTGATTTAGGGACACTAAATTCATTTTACTCTGCAGATACATTAGCATTCAGAAAAACAATTCCCAAATGCTATGACTCAAGAATAAAAGGGTTAAAACACAATTTAGAAGCACATTTGCCCTGGCTGGTGTGGCTCAGTGGATTGAGTGCCAGCCTGCAAACCAAAGGGTTGCTGGTTTGATTCCCTGTCAGGGCACATGCCTGGGTTACGGGCCAAGTCAAGTCCCCAGTAAAGGGCACGTGAGAGGCAACCACACATTGATGTTTCTGTTTGTCTCTCTCTCTCTCTCCCCCTCCCTCCCCCACTCTCTCTAAAAATAAACAAATAAATATAAAAAAAAAGAAGTACAAAGATTTAACTTACTTCTGGAGGTTAGATTAACAACAGTATTTTTTAATTCTTTTACTTATACTCCTAACATTAAATAAAGGAAAGGCACTATCAGATTAAAGCTTGGAGTTAGACCTGAAGATGAATCAAGCTGGCTTATTTGTCCTTCAGCCAAATGAAGTGTTCATCACTGGGCACCCCCCGGGGTCCTCTCACCCTCCTTCCACTCGCCACGATATTCCTCCCCACTGGAGTAGGTGAAGGAACCTTTTGTCAGGGTCATGGCGACAGCGTACAGAAGGATGAAAACTGCAGGACACAAGCAGAGGAGAACCAGCGTCACGGGATGGCTGGAGGACAGGCCTGCGGAGCAGCTCTGTAGATACATTCTAAAGGCGTCCAGCTCAGTTACGTGCGTGCTACCTTGAGTACATTTAACGAAACTACCCACCTCTCCAACCAACACCATCACCATCACCACCTCTGCCCAAGCAGTCTTATCCTCCTACTTGTCTTTAACATTTTCAGCCAGTTCCAGTTTTCTATGACCTGAGATGGAAATTTAGGATTAATCTACAAACATTTGCTTGACACCTACTATACACTTAACCACAGTGTAAAATGCGGTCTCTTCCCTCAGTGAGTTTATAATCTAGTTGGCACGACTACCAGTCAAGTGCCAAGCTGGCTGGGCTGAAAACCAGCAGTGCAGAGGCAGGGGCAATCCCAGGCTGAGAAGACACAGGGACGAAGGCGCAAAGAGCAACGTAAACACGAGATGTGCAGGAGGAAAATAAGAAGCCGGGTCTGCCTGGAGTGGAAGGGATATTTACGGAGTAATAGGGAATAAATTTGTCTAGGTACACGCAGCCTAAATCTTAAGTTTGAAAAGAACCTCTCAGGTTCAATCCAAACTCCCTCTTGTTATAGACAGAGAAACAGAAGCCCGGAAAGTGAAAAGCTAGTCAGTGGCCAAGCTGGAGCTGGTGCCCTGGCCTCCCCGGCCCTGCTGGCTCTTTTCTCCCAGGTACTATGCCCTCTACTTTAGGGTCAGGCAAGCATAAGAGACCTTTGACAGCTAAGCAGAAGAGTTTATAGCTGATAAGGTGAGTAAAGAGAAAGCTTCAGGGGGGTGAAGGGGAGTGAAGAGTGATGTGATATGATGAAAGCAAAGTTTAAGGAAAATGAAATTGGCAGCAGGAAGCAGAATGGGTTGGAGCAGCAAAAACCTACAGCCAGAGACGCTTGCAAGGCAGATGTGACAATTCAGCAGGCTGTGAAAATCGGCATAAATTATTCTCCCCCCATTCAGCCTTTGCACTGTGTCATGGCACATCCTCCCGTTAGGAGGCAGTTTGTTTACTCCGCCACCCACTGGATCTGGCTGGGTTATATAACTAATGGCGCGTCAGCAAAGGTGATGCAGCAGAGGTTAGACAAGCACTCGTACGTACATTGGGCTGCCCTCCTGCTGCACGTGGAGCTGTGCTGTGCCCACGTGCACGTACCTAGGCCAGTCTGCCAGAGGAGGAGAGGCCACGTGGCACAGCTGCCCCAGCTCAGCAGCTGCCGGAGCTCACCGCAGATGCCCTGGTGAGCTCGGGCAGGACCAGAGGAGCTGCCCTTCTGAGCCCAGCCCCAAATTACTAGCCCACAGACTCACAGACTAAAGAAATGGTAGCTGTTTTAAGCCACTGTGTTTTGGGGTGATGTATTACCCAGCAAAAGCTAACTGATACTCCCAGATATGGGATCCTGAGACCTGAGCTAGAGGGGCAGCAGAGTAAAGGGAGCAGAGGGGATGACGATGACAGGTACATCATAGGAGAAAAGAAGCATCACTTCCACTCAGTAGTTTTGAAGACTGACGATGTACGGCTTCAGATGAGTGGTAAAAGAATGTGTGTATTCAAGGGTATACTATAAAAAGGGATTTAAGACACCCACAATATCATTAAATATAAATAGAGATAAACAGAATCATTTGATATATTTAAAAAATGCAATCCCTATTTCCTTTTTTAAATCCCCTAGGTCGTTTTTACTCCCCCTCGCTACTTTTCCAGATCAAAATGATACAATGTCTCCTCAAGTGACTGTGACAATGCATAGTGCTAGGCCCACACTCAGACCTACTGAATCAGATTCTGTGTGGTTAGAGCCTGGCAGTCTGCAGTGTTGACCAGCACATCATTAGATCCTTGCACACATGAAAGCCTGTGGACTCCTACTCCAATATATGGAAATGCTGTGTGTGAAGAGCTCTCTGACCTAGAAATCACCACTGAAAGGTCCCGTTATTAATAATTAACCCAGAGTCTGACCCTTAGGCACCTGAGTTCCAACAGGACAAGAGTACCTCTTATTCAGAACTCAGAGGCTAAACCTGGAGGACAATTTTTTAAAAAATCCCTGTGGGCCTGGTGCCACCAGCTAGCTTCCTTTTCCTTCACGTCCCAGAGAAGCCCAAACCACACACACTGTTAAGTCTTATATTGATGTGTCCATTATGGAAAATCAAGATGAGCTTAGAAAGCATGGATTAGACAGTACAAGAGGGATCTGGCATATTTTATACAAAAATGATGCTTTAGCCCTGGCTGGTGTGGCCCAGTGGATTGAGCGCTGACCTGCAAACCAAAGGGTCACTGGTTCAAGTCCCAGTCAGGGCACATGCCTGGATTGCCAGCTAGGCCCCCAGTTGGGGGTGTTCAAGAGGCGAGCACACATTGAAGTTTCTCTCCCTCTCTTCCCCTTTCCCTAAAAAATAAATAAAATCTTTTAAAAAATGACGTTTAAGCATTCAATTAAAACAAGATATACATTGTTTTCTCTAAATGGTGGTGGTGGACAGTGCTAAGATATATACTCCTCGTCAGCCAACGCAACCCTTTACAATCAACTGAGCTAGCCCCAGAAAAGCTATTTGAAACATCTTCATAACAGCAACTAACGTTTAGTGACTATTTAGTGTGCACCATAATTGTTTTTAAAATACATTATCTAATTTTATCTCACAACTTGACAATGTGGGCACTATTATTATTATTTCCACTTTACAGATGAGGAAACTGAGTTGCAGCAAGGGTAAGTTAACTAAGGTCATGCAGCTAACGTGTGTAAGCTAGAATCAGAGCCCTGGCAGCTGGCTCTCGGGTCCACATTCTTCCACACTATCCTATCCTGTGCTGCCTCCTACCGTAATACGGTGCTGCTGTGGACCTCGGTAGCACCAAGACCCGGATCCAGAGCCTGGCTCACTGTGTAACCTCGGGCAACTTATTTAAGTGTCTCTAAATTTCAGTCTATATAAACCTCCTCTATTAAGTGGAGATGATATATACCTACTACACAGAGTTGGCATGTGGATTAAATGAAGTAACATACATGAAAGCACCTAGAACATCATCTAGCCCAGTCCTTTAAATGTTGTTCTTTTCCTCTTCAAAGAGACACATCAACTCACGCCCTTATTATAATGGACATTTCTCTAAAGTCTCAGTAAAAAAATGCTACCCCCCATAATTGGAATAGCATTAAAAAAAAGTCAGCAATGTTGACTCATGAGGTCAATACTAGGTAGAGAAAACACAAACTACAGTCGCCACCCATCTGTTCTTTATCAATACCCTATGGGATATTTTAATTTTGGCCTATGTCACGATAATTTCTGACACTGATGCCACATGCCCAGACACGGTCTGACGTGAAATCGGCCTGGCCTGAATGGAGCAGGGCCCAGTCACGTCTTCCAGGCCCTGGCTGTGTCTCAGAGCTCTAGTTTCACCCCAGCTATGAGGACAGATGGGTTCTGCAGCCAAGAGGATGTTCAAGTTCTGAGACCCCTGCGGTTTCACCCAAACACGGAGGAACAGTCATTCCTACCCCCGTAATGAAGGCCAGCTCTGTGGAGGCGCCTCTAGAGATGTTTGGGAGTCCATCCCACAGGTCCATCAGGGACTTTCTCACTTGTCTAATTACTCAGAAACTTCATCTCTCACATACAGAAGGCAGCCTGGGGAAAGGATCATCTTCTTTTGTCTTAAAGCTCCTCAAACACCTCTGAGGCTATTCTCTCAGAGCGGTGATGCCACCTCTGTTCCATCAATGCTCCACAAGGTCTGCATCCAATTTCAGGTGCACAATCCTCTTATCGTCAGCCTGGCATCAGACAGTGCAAATACAACATTAATGAGAGGAAGAGAAACCGTTTTCCATAAAAACTGCTGGAGAAAACTCTTTCCAGGCTGGAGAGGAACTGTGATAGCTAGAGGTCGTCTTCAGCTCCCCCTGGAACAAATTAAGTCAAGGTACTAAAAGTCAGCTTATGGTACAAATCTGAACTATCTCCTTCCTTCAAAACAAGTAAGAATCTGAAAGATTGTATCTTCTACTAAATCTCATGACTAAACAACCATTCCAAAACATAAACACAAAATCCTTACTTATACAGAAGGGCATTTCCTTTCAGTGTCAGGCAGCAGCTAACTTATCCTCACCCAGAACTTTGGAAGGAGTCACTGCAGTGCAATCTGAGGCGTCAGACTGACTACAGGGAGTGCGGGGGGAGAAGCCTCTGGTTTACTTTTTCTCAAGGCCCGATGAGACTCCCAAATAGTGGCATCCCACCTTGTTTCAGAGGGAGAAGGTCCCGGAAAGAAAGAGAACATCAACTCTCGACCTAACCCTGCCACCACCCTCTGCCATCTGTTTTCAAAAGTACACACTGTACTACAAATTTCCCCTCCTTGTTTTCATCTAGGGAGATACAGCAAACCTCATTCAATACTTGCTTATCAAAATAAAATCCATTCCCAAGACAGTCAGAAGTGCTTATTAAAGACAATACACATCAACTCTATTGGGCTAAGGCCACGGTTAAACACATTTGACTAGAAGCTTTACCTATATCCAAATAATTGATATTGTCACTGCTTGGGACAGTACCAGGATTTTTATTTATGACCTCTGTAAATAGCTATGCTAAGTAATACTCAGCTGCACAGCCAATGACCCAGAAAAAAATTTCGCCAGTTACCATGGTCACTGGGACAAATCTAGTTTTATAAAGTACAGTCAGTGCTAATGAAGACTGAACACCCAATACTTAAAGAATGCAAATCAGTATTTTTATCAGTTACTCAAAAAATCTTTCTAAAGAAAATAGATGGCCTACCAGTTTAGATTTCAGCTATACATATGGAATCTAGTCACAAAGTCAAGATAATTCATGCTTCTTCTAAACAGATACCTCCCCTTTCTGCTCTCTTGTTGGATGGGTTGTAAAGAATCAATCCAAACTTTCACCTAAAAGGAAATAACTACTTTGTCCCTGTAAACTAATACACCACTGGTCTGCACAACAGACTATATCCTTGCTGTTTCTTTTTGTCTGACCCAGACATTTCCAAATAGAAGTAAGAGACAGGAATAATTGTTATTTCCATTCTGTTTGTCTTTTTTAATTTTAGAACTCAAACTTGTTTAAAAAATATGTATGCATTCATAGTAACTTGTGTCCAAAGGCAGAGAATTAAAAAAAAACTGACATGAAGAGGAATAAATTTTCAGTTTAGGAACATTGCTGGGAGGCAGCAACCTCAATTACCCACATATACCTTCAACACTGCCCCTCTCCTGAGCTACCCTCCCCTAAGTCTTGTCAAAATTTCTTCAGTTATAAAGAAAGCAGTTCTGCCCTGGCTGGTGTAGCTCAGTGGACTGAGTGCAGGCTGCAAACCAAAGAGTTGCAGGTTCAATTCCCAATCAGGGCACATGCTTGGGTTGGGGGCCAGGTCCCCAGCAGGGGCCAAGTGAGAGTCAACCACACACTGATGTTTTCTCTCCCTCTCTTTTCTCCCTCCCCTTCCCTCTCTCTAAAAATAAATGAATAAAATCTTTTTAAAAAGTCTAAAAAAATCAGTTCTTAGGCTTTTAGAATCCTAAAGAAAAGAAAACGAAAGCTTTGATGAACAAAGATGAAACCTAGAACAAAAAATTCAAACGTTCTTTTTAAAGTGTTTTAAATGGGCTTGAAATTACTTTTTATTATGTCTTTTTTTTTTCCCGGTAAGTCTCTCTTCTACTAGAAAAGTAAACAAATGTATTGCTACTTGTTAAAACGTCTGTTAGGACGCCTGTGGGATAGTTAGATTGAAGAACCTAGAAAGAAAATCCTGACCCAAGTAAGAAGGTAAAAAAATAAAAATAAAAAGACGACTTGGGGGTGATGGGGACTGCCAGGATACTAATCCATTTCATGGTTAAGGAAAATGCCTGGTCCGGGTTCTAATATAGCCCAATTACTCCTGCTGATACCAAAGCATTTTGGACATTCTAGATTACAGGGATGCTACTACTACCATCAACTAACCAGGGCACCCAATTTCCCCAAACCTTGAGGTGTGGAACGACTCTCTACCGCAGCGAGAGAGAGGCGGGCCCAAAGCAAACAAAGCCCTAGGTGGCAAAAGGCAGCAATTCCTTGTCGACCTCCCCTTTCCTTCAGTCACCCGTTCTTGCCTTCTACAACTGTTCCTGCCCTCTACCCGAGTACGCTCTCCCGCCCGGGCGGGACTTTCTGCTCGCACAGTTCTGCCATCCCCACCCACCCTGCTCACTAACCCGGGTGCCGCCTGCTCTCCCAGGCCTCAGCCCGTAGCGCTGGCAACGAGAGACCCGAGTTTGGGACCCCAGGTAGCCACCCTCCCGTCAGCGAGTCGGTCTTGTAGCCACGGTCCCCAGCCCGTAATCTCGGGCTGGGCTCCTCAGCCCCTTCCTCACTGGCCACACCCTTCCGGCCCCCCTTCCACTAGTACCACCAAACAACCTGGGCTCCGTCTTTTGAGATGACCGTCACGCCCTGGCGAGGGGTTCCAGCGCCCGGGACCTTAGATCCGTCGGGCTAGTCCAGGCCACCTGCCTCTCCACCACCTCCACCAGCTCCTGTCCCACTTAACGCCGCCATCCTTGGCAGCGACACTGGGCACAATTCCCGCTGCCCATTGGTTGTTACCTAGGCAACCAGGAGCAACGCCACTTCCCATTGGCTCAGCTCGGGCTCAGCACCATCTTTGTGCGGGGATCAGGGTCTCTAGAGCTCCTGGCTGAATATCCGATAGAGAGATGGGGCTGAGCCCTCGATCCCACCGTGGCAATCCTGATGGAGCACTCAGGCCTCCCCCAGCCGGTGGTAGTAAAACCGAAACGTCAACCCCAAACAGAACAAAACAAAACCTGCGTCAGACGCAACAGTGAAGCAGTGACCACCAACTCCAGTGGCTCGGATTCCGCTCCGATCTCTACAGCTGTGCATGGTCCGGCTGCGGAGTTTAAGGACAGACCCTTGAAGGGCAGCTTTGTAAATTGTATGGCGCTGGAGAGGGCACTTGCAGTTTAATTAGTATCAACCTTCTGCCGGCACTGTGATATCGAAACAATTTTACATTCACTGTAGGGATGTGTTGTCATTGCCGTGACACAGATCCCTAGACTGAAGCAAACCCTCTCAAATACCACGCACACCAGTTTATCCATTTGTTTATTTACTGAACAATGGGAATGCAGCATGATGCTAAGGTTCTGCTAGGCTAGAAAAGACATGATCACTTCCCTCATGGGACTTACTGCCTAGGTGTGGAGATGGAAAGATTTATGCACGTGGAAAAATCCGACTATATTTAATTATTGAGAGAAAGCAAACGCATGAAGAAAGAAATTGCCTCTCTGAACTGGGATTTTTCTTCATCTGTAGGATAGAAAATTAGAATGATGATGGTGACAAAGGCTGCCCAGGACTTGTTTGAGAATACAATGTCAAATGCCCAGTACTGTGTCTGAGACATTGTGAATGCTCAATAAATGGTAGTTTTAAATAGTTTTCATAAGGCTTGGATTCTGTGTTCAAATACCATCTCTGCCACCAACTATGTGTGGCTTCAAGCAAGCTATTAAGCTTTCTAGTCTGTAAAATGAGATTGGACTAGCAGACCTACGAGATTCGATCTGGCTCTAACACTCAATGTTAAATATGATAAACTGTATGGTAATGACTAGAGTTATAATTATAGTAGTTGAGAGAATAGAGTGTCGAGAAAATAGATTTTATTCGGTTGGAGAATATTAGAAAAAATGAATAAGGTTCATATATTATCAAATTATGGGAAGACCAGGAGAATTAGAAGGAAGATGTGGTGTGCAAAATGTAGTTTCTTGGATAGACAAATTCAGAGTCACAGAAATTAGAATAGAGGTTACCAGGATCTAGACGAAGAGGGAGTTATTTGTTAATGCGTACAGAGTTTTTGTTGGGATGATGAAAAAGTTTTGGGTAGAGATAGTGGTGATACATTCACAGAATTGTGAATGTATTTAATGTTACTGAATTGTACACTTATGAATGGTTAAAATGATAATATGTACATTTTACAACAGTAAAAATGCAGTATCTTGATCAAAACAGTGACACAATGAAACTGGTGTTTTAATAAAGTGAATATGGCAGTCATACCCAGAGATAATCAGAGAGAAATTGGAAGAAGAAAAACAAACTCAGAAGCCATAGTAATAACGTAGCTAAGACATCCTGCAATGTGGCATCAGTGCAGATGGAAAGAAAGAGGGTAAACAGAAGAAATGCTTCATAGAGGTATTTAATAAGAAGCAATATAGTGTTACAAGCATGGAACTAGTCTGCCTGGATTTGGATCCAGCTGTGCCACTTACCTACTTCATGACGATAGGCAAGTTACTTTACTTAGTTTCCAACATCATAGGAACTGTAATGCTGATTACATGACTTAATCCATGTAATGCACTTAAAATAATGTATTGATACTCTTTGCAATAAGAGGAAAGTCAAGTTCTAAGAGGTGGATTCAGAAACAAATTCTGAAGGTTTTACGTAGAGAAAACTCAGAATTCAGGGGAGAACTCTAAATCCTGGAGCTCTCCTTGACCACAGCTTGAAGCTCAGGAGCTAAATAAGATGAGTAATACCAGGAGATCATCTCTGTGGCTATGGCCCCCAGCACACAAGAAGCAAGTATTACTTAATTATTTGATGTTTGGGTAGTAAAGGGAAACATATGTCTTGTAACTGAAAGGGGTAATTGAATCATCTGTATGGACCTTGTTGAATGGTTTATTTGGTAAAATAAATGTTTAAGATATCCCCATACATGTAATTAAACAATTCAGTACTTCTAGTTAGCTGTGGCAATAATTTGATTTAATAGAGATGTGTCAAGAGAGCTTAAAGAGAATTTGGAGGCTGTGGCTAGAAATAAATGATAAAGATTTATTCAAAGGTTTAGAGTTTGCAAACCAGAACCATAACTAGGCAAAAACCCAGAAGGACTTTCCAAACAATTAAGAAAAGTTAAAAGTTTTTATAGTGAAAAATACATTCTTCAGAATAATCAATTTTGCATTCTTAACCCTAGGATTGGCTCAAGGTAGTTAGTATTCAGTTAGATGTCAGGAGATACAGATGAGGATGCTAGCTGGTCTAGAAGATGGGCGCCAGGAGCCCTGGTCACATCCGTGGCCTGGATAATAGATGTCAGATCTATGCCACATAGTCTGGATACATGAGTCCTTCAGGCATTCTTAGGAGATCTGGTGTATGTCCAGGCATTGATGCAGGACTGGAAAGTTCAAAAGTTTAAGTTTCCAGGCTAGTTGAAACAAGACTAGAATAATTTCCTCATGCCTCAACTGACTTGATTTTTAGTAATTTAGCAGTTTGAGTATATTGACTCCATTTTATTTCCCTAGCCTTCTTCAGAATGATTATGAAATATTGGTTACTATGTAATGTAGCCAGTCACCTCTTGTGAAAACCCACACTCTCTCTGCTGGTTACTTTAAGTACAAAAAAAACAAAAACAACATCAATGATAACCACAGCAGTGATTAAAAAAATCTATCATTTGTTGATTGCTTTTTATGTACTAAGCACTATGCTAAATTCTTTACATACTTATCATGATTCTTATTTAATCAATTTAAAAAGATGATTATTCCCATTTTATAGATGAGAAAACTGAGGCTTAGAGAGTTAAGTAACTCATACAAAATCACTAATAAGTGTGAGGCCAGGGTTCAAACTCCAAATTCAAATGTCTCTGATTCCCTCTTCTCTCCACTCCCCCACAAACCAGTGATTTAATTGAGTACATTCTTCAACACTTAGCTCATAGGACATGCCCCACTTAAGGCTTTTACTGACTCTCCAGCCTATCCCTAAGTCACTGAACTTCTGTTAAGGAGTTTTCAGCTCTGATTGCTGGCTCTTCCCCTCCCAGTGCCTCAGAGACTTGTATGTCTTCAGCTTGAGGGCAGGGACTCATTCTTCTCTTTACCACTAATAAAAATGTAGAGCACGAGGTTTTACAGTGATAAATAAAACAGTCAGGGACTTTTACCTCAAATTTTTTTAGTCTAATGGGACTATATCTTTCCTCGATTAACAAATAAACATTGAGCTTTGTGCCAGGCACTGTGTAAGTTGCATGAGGGCTGGGATTTTGAAAAAACCTTTTTATTTAGATAGAGTAGGGATTTTTGTTTCTTTGCTTCACTGCTGTCTCTCTAGCATCTAGAATATAGTTGATGCTCAACAAATATGTAATGACTGAGTGCCAGATTGAATGAATTCTGATACAAAGATCAGATTTCTCTAGTCTTACAGCTGGCTCACAGTAGGCACTCAATTAGTGACTGACTAGGCAGGCTTACTTTATTGAAAACTCCTAAACATTGATCAGCAATTGAAAGCTAAGAGCTCAGGGAGTGTCTAATTTGAGCTTGGCTCCTGGAGCATGCGCAGTCCACACAAAAGGTGACGAGCAAAAACCACTGAGGGCGTGATTGCGTAGGCGCTGATTCTGATTGGCTACGGTTGGCGCGCGAGGGGTCGTGCCTACTCGTCGCCTAGTAAACAGGGAAGGTGGGGGCGGGGCCACAGAGGCACCGCGACCTGGTTGGCCAAGAGGGGGTAGGGGGTGTTGCGGATTGGTCCCCTCCCGGAGCTCAGCTGTGTGGAACGCGCCGGGTCCCGGAGCCGGCGGCCTAAGGAATGGACGAGACGAGCCCATTAGTGTCCCCGGAGCGGGGCCAACCCCCGGACTACACCTTTCCGTCCGGCTCAGGCGCTCACTTTCCGCAGGTACCGGGGGGCGCCGTGCGAGTGGCGGCGGCGGCCGGCCCGGCCCTCTCTCCGCCTGGTTCGCCAGGCCACGACCGGGAGCGGCAGCCACTGCTGGATCGGGCCCGGGGTGCGGCGGCCCAGGGCCAGAACCAAACCGTGGCCGCCCAGGCCCAAGCCTTGGCCGCCCAGGCCGCAGCAGCTGCTCACGCCGCGCAGGCCCACCGCGAACGAAACGAGTTTCCCGAGGACCCGGAGTTCGAGGCGGTGGTGCGACAGGCCGAGGTGGCCATCGAGCGCTGCATCTTCCCTGAGCGCATCTACCAAGGCTCCAGCGGCAGTTACTTCGTCAAGGACCCTCAGGGGGTGAGAGCGGGGTAGGGATCGCGGCCGCCGACTGCGGGGAGGATGGGCCTGTCCAGGGGAGTTTGGGGCTTCGCACAGCCAGAGGGAAAAGGGGGTCCGAAAGAAAAGCTGCAAAAAGGAGAAACTTTACTGTGGGGAGCCCCCTTTCCAGGATGTTGGAGTGCCACGGAGGACTGGAGATGGAGAGGCTCTGCGGAATGAAGAAATAAATCAGAACCTGTTTGGTGGGGGAGGAGTGAGCGAGAAATTAAAAGAGGAAATTGACCAGATACAGGCTAGGGGCCCAGCGGTTTGGTGAGGCAATCTGCTTCTGGACAGAGACGCGCGGGGAGATGCTGCTTTCTAGTAGTCTGTAGCTTTAAACTACAGACTTGAGCTTTGGGCTCATTTTTCTCTCTTTTTGGACCAGACCAATGTTGTCACTGCTAATTGAGGAGGACGTGTAACACAGCAGGGACTCCTGAGAGTTCAGTTCCAGCCTTCTGTGCTGTGGGGATATCTCTGCCACCGTCCCAGGTTTCTTATTGGCAGACGGTGGTGATTGAGTAGATGGAATCACTAGTTTTCATCTAGGATTTCTTTTGGGAAATTGCTCAAATCCTTTGTTATGGTTCCTCAACTTAGGATGGAGTTTCAGAATCATGGGACTATCAGCTGCCCTTTCACTTTCATTTCTCTCCCAAGACTATCATATAGATGGTTTGGTTTTCAGCTAGGGCAGTGTTTGCTGACCTTTATTTTGTCCCTTGCATTTGATTAAAGGGGGATGGGATGGGGCATGGAGTGATTGATCAGGACAGCTGAGAAGTGACCTTTATCCTTTTTTTTTTTCTTAACATGAGAAAAACAAATTTGATTTCCTAGGTCACAGGACCCCCATAAACATAGGAGATCCAAGGGCAGTCAGGCAGTTGAGGTTTATATGCCATCCTCAGCTAAGGGATAGGGGCCCAGGGCTTCAAAGTGGAGGAGGGCAGTTTTGGGGGAAGTTCAAGAAGAGCAGCTGTTTGATAATCAGATGTTTCACTTGCCATGCAGTACGTCTTTCAGGTAAAAAAGTTCTCTCTGGTAATAGCTCTTTTTCTGGGCCAGGCCCCCTACCTAAGTTCTTGTAGGCAATAAGGGAGGTAAAAGTTTTTCCTGCTAGGTCTTGATTGCTTTCAGCTTCAAACAGTCCACCTAACCTGCTTCCCTAAGAAGTACAGCTCAAGAAGTTGAGTTGGTAGATTGTGCCATCTTATTGAACCAGCCTCTTAGTCTTGAGAATAGGTCAGTTTAGTTAAAGTTGCTGCATTTCAGGAGGCAGTGTGCAGGTGGGCTCTCAAAGTTAGGCTTATTATTGCACAGTAATTTACTTAATAAGAGACAGTTCTATGGAAACAAAAGAAAAACAAAGGTTAATGATTGGAACAGACTATAGTCCCAGTTCCTGAGTTCTGAAGGCAGCCAGCTGAGATTTCTAAATACCCAGCTTGAAGCAGTTGGAGTGAGGGCCGGCAGTAGCAACATGATAGATGTTTCTGGTTATATTTGAGTGGCCTACCTTTTTTTTTTTTAAGATTTTATTTACTTATTTTTAGAGGGAGGAGAAGGGAGAGAGAAAGTAAGGGAGAGAAAAATCCATTGGTTGCCTTTTGTACAAACCCACAACCCAGGCATGTACCCTGAGTGGGAATCAAACCCATGCCCGTTCGCTTTGTGGATGACGCCCACCAACCGAGTGACATGGGTTAGGGCAGTGGCCTGCCTACCTCTGTTTTGAGAACTGCAGAGGTGTCACTGGGATATCAGAGGGTCAAAAAATATCAAGTCTTCTTTGCCAGGTGGGCCAGAATGGTTTAGTGCCAGGGTGTCCAACCTGCAGCCCACAGGCCATATGCAGCCCAGGATGGCTGTGAATGAGGCCTAACACAAAATCCTGAATTTACTTAAAACATTATGAGATTTTTTTCTTTTTTGTGATTACGTGTCCCCATGTATTTAATATGTTGCCCAATACGACTCTTCTTCCATTGTGGCCCAGAGACACCAAGAGTTTGCACACCCCGATAGTGAAAAAATGTATTATTGTTTTACTTATTAGAACGATGGTGTCAAAGCTCTGTCAGATTTTCTCTGCATCTCTCTTGTGTGAATTTTTTCAGTGGGTGATATGCTGTTTTGATAGGATTGCTGAGTGGCAAGGATGGTAAGTCTTTAGGAAAAAAAAGAAAGAACCAGAGAGCAATTTTGCCATCAACCCAGTTAATATAGACTGAGTTGGGGAAAGCTTTGAGAGTAACAGGTCTTTATAGATCCCTCAAATAAGGGAGCAGTGAGTTAAACAGAAAGCTCAGAGGGGAACCATCACTTTGGAAGAAAAGAAAGCTGGGTGTCCCGAGGTCTAAATGTTAGTCAGATGCTTTCGTTTTTTTTATTGGGGAACCAGAATGACACCAAAGATATGAGTGGTTTTTATTTTAGCTTGTTGACTGACTTTGCTAGGTATAGGAGCCAGAGGAAGGTTTTTGTTTTTCTTCGTGACACTGTTACAGCTCTGTTGGAAGTGTGTCAAATCAGCCGAGAAGTGATCAGGTGCTCTGACAGATCAGAGCAATATGATCTCTCAGTCCTACCTAGCAGGTAAAGTACTACTGCCTCGGTATATAGGCCACAGAGAATGACAGGCTACGGGGATGTTTCTTGATGATTTGCAGGATCCCAGTCTCTATAATTTCCTGGCCACTGTCCTTTCTTAGAGGGGATGTTGAAACACATATGGCCTGACAAAACTTCTTAATGTGGGAGTCCTGCTCCCACTGAGGAAAATGTGGTTTAGAGCAGAGGCCCACTTTCTAAATATTGTGGTGTCACACTGGCCCACAGACTCACTGCAGATGGTCTTGTCATCTTTGGCCCTGCTCCAAAAGTGTTTATTTTACTTAACAAATACTTAGATAGCACTTAATATGTGCCAGGTCCTCGTTTCAATGCTTTACAAGTAATAACTTCCTTAATTCTCAATACCCTCAGAAGTAGGTACTATTAGCATCCCCACGGATGCTACCGAGGCACCCAGTGTGAGTAATTGGCCCAGGGTTTCACAGCCGGTGAGTGGGAGGCAGGCCCAGGCCGTCCAGGAGGACAGGCTCCAGAGGCCGTGCTCCTGAGCACTGTGATCTGCTGCCTTAGACTTAGTCATCCGACTTTCTGATTTCTCTTTTCAGTTACCATTTTGGTGAGAATTAAAGTTGGCTGAGTGTGGCAGATAATTTAAATTCATAATGACTCAAGTAAAAGTACATTGAACTCTCACAGAAGAAGTCTGTAGGCCACTCGGGGCTGGCAGGCATTTCACTTCATCAGGATGCAAGCTCCTCCCATCCAGCTGATGAGCCATCCTCAGCCTGTGGCTTCCACTCATGACCCAAGATGGCTCCTCAGACTGCAGGCATCTTACCTGCTCTTCTGGCCCTCAGAAAGAAAACAGGGAGCATCTGCTCCATCCCTTTAGGCCATTCATTTCCTAGACATGGCCCCAGGTTCATCTCTTACAGCCCACTGTTCAGAATTCAGCGGCAGTAGTGTCTGGGAACTGTAGTCTACGTTTTACCCAGCTAAAAGTCAGGGGTCCTGTGTCCGAGGAACAGAGATTGGGGGAACAGCAGTTTATGTGACAGTTACATTTAGTGAGAGAGAGCGAGTCTGAACATTTTTTGATGATAACAGCCCTGACACTGATTCTCAGTTTAGAATGGTTTCTCCCTCAGGGTAAGCCGGTGGGGACCTGGAACAATAAGATGGAAAATGCTGGATCAGAAGTCATGGTGGAGAGTACTCCTATTACTCTCCTCAGTTGCATCCTTGTACTTCAGGTCTCACACTCACCTACAAAAGTATTTTTTGAGCGTTTTCTGCTTTGTGAGTCTAATAATATTATATCGTCATATTGCCAAGGATCATATAATAGCATGTGATTCCCTAGTTTGTTGAGAAGATTATATGAGATACCACATCTGAAAGCCCCTGGCATGGTTCCTGCTTAGTCAATCAGAGTGTTTTGTTTTTAAGTTATGTGCCCATTGACCTCTAGAGTTGGCTTTCTTGAATACATTAGCATTGAGACAGAAGTCACGTGATTTTGAGAAGATGCTTTCCTGACTACTGAGAATAGTAATTCATTAGATAACCTTCATTGGTATTTGGTTCAAAATTTTGCATATACTACTCACTTACTCTAGCAATTTGGCTTATATTATAATTTTCAACCTTTTAAAATATTTTATTCACCAAGACTTTGTCATGATAACAGTACAGTATATTTTTCCATTTTTCAAATGTAAAAATGTTATAACATTGAATGTGCATCTTCTAGCTACCTGTGCCTTCCAAGAAATTTGAATGTTTGCACATTTGGTTGAGACCCACACTGATAGCCAAATAAAGAATAAGATCAAATAGAATCATTTTTTACTAAAATATTAAGAGGCAGTCAACTTTGATTATCACATATAAATGTAGTTCTTGAGATTTGTAGGTATCATCAACCAGGCCACAAGTTGTAACAGACAAGGCAGGTGGGGTTGAAGGCAGTGGATATGAAAATAAATACAGGCTAAATCTCTTCACTATATTCTGTTTGGATCGCCTCTTCTTGCAGGGTCTCCTGTATTTGGACTAACCCCTCCCTTTCTTTTGTAAGAGTTAATTTGTAAATACAGCTTCTCTAACTAAATAGCTAAGTCAGGGGGTGCTGTTTTCCCTCCAACCTCTAATACAGAATATAGAAATTCTCTGAGTGCGGCCCAAGGACCCCTTAGGAGTCCCTTTTGGGGTCCACAAATCAAAACTTTTCATAGTAATTTTAAGACTTTGCCTTTTTCATTCTAGTTTCCTTATGAGTGTACAGTGGGGATTTCCAGAGGCTACATGATGTATGATATTGAAACAGATTTAATATTATGGAAGATGTGAAGGTTTTGAAAGGTTAGTCTATAATGATGCTTGGCTGCACTCTTGGCCTTCAGGTTCTGCTTCCTTTCAGTGGAAGTGTTTAAGCCTTAGCCCTGGCGTTTTTCAGCCTCACTGGTAGTCGGAGTGTCTTGTTTTCCCTTTTGGGGACCAGCTTGCTGAACTCCACGTGGTGCCACGTTGAACTGGCTGTTGGGTTCTGGGACATGCCTCACATTCTCCTGTGGTTCACTGTCCAGAATCTGTAGAGTCCGTGGACTGATCAGGCATTGTCTGAAGGGCAAGATAGTGTGCAATTCAGAGCCCAGGATTCCATGGGAGTAGAGACAAAGGAATATTGCTAATGTAGGCCTCTTGCTAGCCACTTTGAATAAGAATGTAATTCTGATTTACGATATAAATGTATGCATTTGACTTTCTGACTTTCTCCAAGTGGATAAGTAACTTTGTTTACCTTTAAGACTAAATTGATTCTTTTGGAGGGAGAAAGAGAATTTTGTCTTTTTCTAGCCCTCTCAATCCTTACAAGGCTTCTTGAAGGAACTGGCCTCATGATCGACCAAATATTGTTGGAGACATGTGGGTGCCTGACCAGTCCCTAATATGAATACTTACTTATTGCAGACAGATGGCTGTATGTTTTCTGCTGTGACCTGCCATTCAGGAAGTGACACAGGAAAATGCCTTATGACCCAGAGTAGCTTGAGTTGGTTGTGGGCTGAGGGGAGAGGGCGAGTCATATGAAGATGAATCACTCGGATAGCATATTTACTTCTCTTCCTTTGAAATGACCAGTTTGGAGACTGCAGGGAACGAGAAAAATGAAAAACCACCTCAGAGAGCTGACTGGTCTGGGGAAGTTTCTAGGTTGCAGCAGCATCCCATATTTCCAAGGACCTTTGAGCATTAAGTTACTGTCTTCCAGAGAAGATGAATTTAATCTTCGTGGCCTCTCATGTCCTGGTCTCTTGCCTATCAGAATGACTTAAGAGAATCCCATTCTAATCAGTTAACATTCTTTTTTCTGCTGTGATTTTCTTTTCTGTTGTTTATTTTGTCATTTGTAAACTTTTTACTGTAAGGTTTCATTAACTTCCAGGGGGTGGGATAGTAAGGCTGATAGAGGAAATCAACCATTGATGAAGGAATTTTCTTATCCTCATTTCATAATACTTTTTGAGTCTTTACAAATCAATGTGGAGCAATAGTGTGTATGTATGTACCTTGGAAGTTGGGGTTTCATGGTATTAAAACTTGTTGTACCGTAGCCCTGGCTGGTGTGGCTCAGTGGATTGAGTGCTGGCCTGTGAACTGAAAGGTTGCTGTTTTGAGTCCCAGTCAGGGCACATGCCTGGGTTGTGGGCCAAGTCCCCAGTTGGGGGCATGTGAGAGGATCCTTGTATCTCTCGCACATCGATGTTTCTCTCCCTCCCTTCCCCTCCCTCTAAAAATACATAAATAAAATCTTAAAAAAATGTTTTCATATCACATATACTGGACTTGGCACCTTCTTTGGCCACAGCCCTTTCTATCAGTGGATCTCTCAGCTGCATACAGGAGCTGGTGTGTTCTCCTTGTATACTGGGGGGACACCAGTGCCTGACAGTAAGTACAGGTGGTCTGCCCATGCCCTCTTTCTGTATTCCTGCTGACCTGGTCTGGGAGCTACTTCAGTCAACTTGCCTTTAATACCTTCTTTTTCTTTTGCCCGTGTAGAAGATCATCGCTGTCTTCAAACCCAAAAATGAAGAGCCATATGGGCACCTTAATCCTAAGTGGACCAAGTGGCTACAGAAGCTGTGCTGTCCCTGCTGCTTTGGCCGTGATTGCCTTGTCCTAAACCAGGGCTATCTCTCAGAGGCAGGGGCCAGCCTGGTGGACCAAAAACTGGAACTCAACATTGTACCGCGTACAAAGGTCAGTGATCTGTATCCAGGGGGTCTTACTGCCTGACCAGATTTTCCTGGGCCTAAGCCCTGCTACGTGTTAGTGAGACCATTCGTCCAGTGAGGGCTCTTTGTGCCCTGAGCTTAGGGTTCTCAGACGTTTTTTTACAGGGGAGTGTTGTGGGGAGGTAGGTTTAGGCTCCTGATTTGATCATCTGAGGAAAGCTGTCCTGAGAAGGATACACATAAATTTTTGCGTATAATTTTAGGAAGTTTACCGACTTCCTTTGATGCACATTTATGGGCTCCCTGCATCTTTGGATTCCAGATAACCCCAAACTGGTTAGAAACGTAGCTACTGCTGCGGCCCAGTCTCTTGGATTTGCAAGCCATTCCAGGATTTAGATACAGTTTAGGATTGACTTACTGATGTCAGCTAAGCACTTGCATAGTCACTTATGCAAGGAGGACTAGAATGGGCTGAGGGTTAGAGTAAAGATTTGGCCAGAACCCCTATAGGGGTGGCAAACACAAGGCCCGAGGGCCAAATTTGGCCCTCCACCTTGTTTTATCCAGCCTGGCACCTTGTTTCTACCTGGCGGCAGCACCGAGTTCTTGCTTAACTGTTAGGGAGTAGTTAACATTTATGCAGTCCTAAAGTTACATTCAGCCCTTTGAAGGCAACTGTGAGGCTGATGTGGCCCCCTGGTGAAAATGAGTTTGACACCCCTGCCCTACAGGGAACTAACATGGAATTCTCACTTTTCTTCATGCTATGGAAATCTGGTACTTGTCTAAACATAACAAAATTGGTGTCCCAGGAAGCAAATCCACGCTTAGAATGGATTTGCACACACATTATATGTGGTATAGACTTAGTTGTGATTCTAATGAAGGGTCTGGATCATACTCCTTTACCCCCCAAAAATGCGTAAATACAGAATTGATCGCGTACCATATCAGGAAATGTATTGAGGCCAGGTTAAGAACCCCTGCAACTATAGGGTGTTCCATGAAACTTTCCAGGGATTATGAGGGGAAGGCATCTGCTAGTCAGCATATGACCACTTCAGAATGTCATCACCCATTGGGTATGTGGCTATCCGAGGTTTAGTAACAACTTAAGGTGGAACTCTGATGTGATGCCCTAAGGCTTTAGAGGTGTGTTTGTGGCTCTGGGTCTTAATTGTCTTGGAGAATCTAAGGAAAGCTATTCATCTTATTCCCCCCCAAAGCACATATATTTGCAATTATTGTTTTACATATAGTTTCAGGAAATGCTTTGTAGCCCAGGTGAAGTCTATGCATTGACCTTGTAGAAACCATGCTTCTGGATTAAAAATTCCTGCTTGGAGTTTTCTTCACAGGTTTAGTTAGCTGACTGTATGCAAAGAGACTGATCAGGAGACAGGACCTTCCCTTCAAACCTGTTTTGATGTCTTCCCAGGGTATTTTGGAAGAAAAGGTGTTTGTTGTGGGCATTTAACTGTGTCAGCTCCTTTGCCACCAAACTCCAAACAGTAAGCCAACTAGTTTGTAAGGCCATAGTAGTCAAGGAACACTTCCTGAAATATCCTTCTCCTATTCTCAGTGCCTAGGAAAGTACTGTACCTACAGTAAGCGTTCTGTAAGGACCAACTGAATCAGTGAGTGAATATCAAACTATGAGAAACAATACCAGAGATCCTGCGTCCTCAGGTCTAGGAGAGACTGATGGCAATTCTGGGTTTGTAGCCACCACCTAACATCTAATTCACTGCCTGGCCTGGCGCAGCTCACTCTGTCCCTTCATGCGTCAGTCCTCTCGGTGTGCCTGTGATTACGTAGGCACTCTGACCATCTTACATAATAGTTAATGCTCCTGTGATCTCCTGCCTAACTGGAAATTCTTCTACTAAGCCCCTCCTAAAGTCTGGAGACGCTTTTAAATAAATACTCCTTGCTTGTTACTCTTTAATTTCCTTTCTTCACTAGGTAAATAGCAGAGTGCCCCCAGCCCCTGTGCCTGCCTCCTTTGCCTGTGCAGTGCCTAAGAATCAGAGGGCTTAAGTTTGAATTCTGGCTCTGCAGCTTTTTAGTTGGGTGACCCTTGGGCAAGTTGCTTACGAGTCGCCCCCTACCACCTCCACTCAGTTTCCTCACTATAAAAATAGGGATATAAATAGTTCCTATTTTATAAGGTGGCTATTAAAATTATGCAGAATAACCTATGTAAAACACATAGCCCAGTGCCTGGCACAATATAACACTCCATACATCCTAGCCTGTGGTATTTTTATGACTATTTTAATCATCAGTGTCACCACCCCCCACACAATCCCTTTCTCCCCCATCTCTGGCCTTCTCTCCCTATTAGAGCACCTTAATGAGGCCTGAGGAACTTTTGCATCAAAAAATCAGCAACAACAAAAATACTTGTCTTTTATGAGAACAAGATGAAACAGAACTAGGTACACTTGTAACATACAGCTGCTGGAGAATAGTCAGAGGAAGCCTCTCCCCACCTTGCCTCCCCACCGTGTGGTAGGGTTCTATCCAGTTTATTAGAGCATCTGTCACTGAGGAAATGGGGCTCACATTGCAGTGGAGCCTCAACCAGTGAGGCTCTGATTCTCACTCAGTAGTTGTCTCTGCTCTCTGTTCCTATGCGGTTTCAGGTTATGAAAGTTCATTAGTCATAAGGGGAAAGGGGGCTGTTACAAAGCGTGATCACAAATAAGTTTGATGTGGGAAAAGGTAGTTTACGGTCTAAGAGAACCAGGGTTTCACCATGGAAACTGGTAGGATAGTCTTAAGCAAGTCCTTTTCCCCTTTATTCCTGTGCTTAAGTGTCCCGATTTGTAGGGCCGACAGTGCCATCCCTCAGTACCTTGTACACACATTTTAGGTCCTCCTTTAATGCTGGATGGACACGATAAAGCAGGGAGGGAGGCAATTATTTTTCCCCTTTCTATCTCTATTGTTCATGGACAAAATAGTTATTTGTAATGAATTTTGCAAGGTTTAAGAAAAGAAAAAATTTGCTTATAAATTTCATTTCACATATTTATATGTGAAAATTCACTTGTTGCTGTCTCTGAAAGAAACTTGTAACTCATTCATTCATTCACTTAATATTTTTGAGCATGTGCCAGCTGCTGTGTTAGGTACTAGGAATGCTAATGTGAGCAAAATGTTCTTTTCCCCCTTTAATTTCATTAGGGTTAGAGGTAATTTAGATACACAAATAGATGCCCACAGGGCAGTTTGATAAGTGTGACAGTAGTTATACATATGGATTATGGATTATATTGATGTTACCACAATTTAATGATCAAATATAATATTGATAGTCCACTAAAAATTTTTTTGAATAGGTAATGCATGCATTTAGTGCTAAAATCAGAAGGCACAGGAGTGTAAGTGGAGAAGAGTAATTCAGCCTCCTTCCCACCCCTGTCTTTCAGCCATTCAATTTCCTTCCTCAGAGGCAGCTGTTATTACTAATTTCTTACGTAATGTTCCACACATAGTCTGCATAAGTATGCATATAAATAATAATTCACTAAAAATTAAAACCAACTTTATTTTTTGAGTGTGAATAGTTGTCCATCATACAATATTGAGAAGGAAATAAAAGGATGTAGAGTAAATTGCAGTTTGTTTTTATTTGGAGAGAAAACAGGCATTGGGACATCTTTTCCTAACCCAGGAGGTAGCTGTATTAGTCAGTGAAATTCATGTCAGCTGCTGTAACAACCCCTGAGTCACAGTGGTTTAACATAATAGGAGTATTTTTTTGTTTACATCGTAGGTGCGTGTCATAAGTCAGCTCTTAGATCCTGTGTCATTCCATGTAGTGACAAGGGCTCTAGGGTCCCTCTGTGATGTGGGTCTGCCATCTCAGAGCCCTTCATTTCAATTCAGCTGCAGAGATTGGGGAATAGGATACAGATCATGGGAGATTTTAGGGACCAGGCCTGGAGGTGATGTACATGTATCACTTTGTCAACATTCCATTGGCCCAGACTAGTTGTATACTCTATCTTAGCTGCTAGGAAGGCTGAGAAATGTATGCTTTCTGTGTGTCCTGGAAGAGGAACAGTATTGGTGAGCATTGAGCTATTTCATGCCATAGTGGGATACTTCCTTAAACTTGACTCTAACATAGTTATCTCTTCTCTTTACTCTATGTAGGTAGTACACATGGCCAGTGAGACCTTCAACTACAGTGCCATTGACCGAGTGAAGTCCAGGGGCAAGCGGCTTGCGCTAGAGAAAGTGCCAAAAGTTGGGCAGCGGTTTAACCGCATCGGGCTACCGCCAAAGGTATAGACTACACTTATGTGACTTCTTATTTTTTTTAAAGTTAGGATTTTTTAAAAGATTTTACTTATTTTTAGAGAGGGAGGAGGGAGGGACAAAGAGAGGGAGAGAAACATCTATTGGTTGCCTCCTGCACATGCCCAAACCAGGAACCGGGCCTGCAACCCAGGCATGTGCTCTGCGGAGAATCAAACTGGCAACTTTTCACTTTGTGGGACGATGCCCAACCAACTGACCCACACAGGTCAGGGCTTATATGACTTACTAAAGGTGATTACTTTATAGTGGCCTAGTCGTCCAAGTGGTGAAGCAAGGTGCCTATGGACTGGCATATGGGCACCTGAATAGCCTGCCCTGAGGCACCTTTTTTCCTCATTTCTGTCAAAGGCCTAAGACCCTAACTTTCTCACTTCTCTTGACCATTTGGATGGGCTTCTTGAATTTGGATGGGCAGTCACCATCACAACCCTTTTCTCCTTGCAAGGGAGGTGAATTAAACATCTTGGAAACGTTTTCCTACTCTGATATAAAATCCACAAGGCCATAGTTGGTCCCTGGCTTACTCTTGGGATCTTTGAACTTGGGCTGCAGGGAAATAGCTTTCTTCCTCTGTCTTGGTTGCAGGTTGGTTCATTCCAGCTCTTTGTTGAAGGCTACAAAGATGCAGATTACTGGCTACGGCGTTTTGAAGCAGAACCTCTCCCGGAGAACACTAATCGGCAGCTACTGCTGCAGTTTGAGCGGTTGGTCGTGCTGGACTACATCATTCGCAACACTGGTGAGCAGCTGTGGGCGGTCCTCTCCCTGTGCCAGACTGACCAGTGAGGCGCAGGGTGAGGCCTGCGGCCTTGCAGAGCTTGGTATCAGACAGCCTTGTCAGGATGAGTTTTATCAAGTCAAAAGGATTATGCACATTTGGGGAAGTTCTCAGAACATGTTTTTCCAAGACAAGCTTTGTCCAGGTGCATTATGTGCATTTATAGAGGTGGCAAGGCCTGGAGCTAATATTTACATTCTGTCTGGGCCTGTTTCCTGGTCCCAGACAGAAGACCCTTGGCCTTCCAAAGCAACATGAGGGTTCTAAGAGTACTTTTATACTTGGTCCCTAGTCATTCTTATAACAGCAAAGCCTGTCATAGGACCGTTTTGTCTTTAAGTACCTTCTGTAAGTGGATTCTTGCAGTATTTGTCATTTTGTGACTGGCTTATTTCATTTAGTGTAAAGTCCTCAAGGTTCATTTATGTTGTAGCATATGTCAAAATTTCTTTCCTTTTTAAGGCTGAATAATAGCCCATTGTATGTATATGCCACAATTTGCTTCTCTGTTCATCTGTTGATGGACACTTGGGTTGCTTCCACATTTTAGTTATTATGAATAATGCTGCTATGAACATGGTTGAACAAATAACTCTTTGAGACACTGCTTTCAATTCTTTTGAGTGTATACCAAGAAGTAGGATTGCTGGATCATGTGGTAATTCTATCCTTAATTTTTGAGGAATTGCCTCACTGTATTCCACAGTGGCTATACCATTTTACATTCCCATCAACACTGCAGAAGAGTTCCAATTTCTCCACATCCTTATCACCACTGGTTATTTTCTTGTTTTTTGTTTTTTTTTTTTTTTGATAGTAGCTGTCCTAATGGGTGTGAAGTGGTATCTCATTGTAGTTTTGGTTTGCATTTCCCTAATGTTTAGTTATGTTGAACATCTCTTCAAGTGCTTTTTGGCTATTTATATATCTTTTGGAGAAATGTCTATTCATGTTCTTTCCCCGTCTTCAAATCAGTTTTGTTTGTTTTATTGTTGTTGAATTATAGGAGTTCTTTGTATATTCTGAATATCAATCCTGTACCATATACACGTATCTGACTTGCAAATACTTCCTTCCATTCTGTGGGTTGATTTTTTATTCTGTTGATAGTGTCTTTTGATGTGATTATTTTTATTTTCATGAAGTCCAGTTTATTTTTTCCTTTTTTTTTTTTTTGTGCCTTTGGTATTATATCTAAGAAATCATTGCCAAATCCACTATCATAAAGCTTTTGCCCTATGTTTTCTTTTAAGAATCTTATAGTTTTAGGACTTGGATGTAGGTCATGGATCCATTTGAGTTAATTTTTGTACATGGTATTAGGAAGGGTCAGCCTCATTCTTTTGTATGTGGATATGCAGTTTTCTCAACACCTTTGTTGAAGTACCTGTCTTTTCCCCATTTAATGGCCTTGCCACCCTTGTCAAGGATATTTGATCAGTATTTGTGAAGGTTTATTTCTGGACTCTATTCATGGGTCTGCATGTCTGTGCAGTGTGTTCCGTACTGTACTGTTTGGAAATCAGGAAGTGTGAGTCCTCTAGCTTTGTTCTTTTTCTGGATTGTTTCAGCTATTCAGGGTCTCTGGAGATGCCATATGGATTTTAGGGTGGGTTTTTCTGTTTCTGCAAATGAAATTATTAAGGTTTTGCTAGAAATTGCATTCAGTCTGTAGATTGCTTTGAGTATTATTGATGTCTTAACAATATTGTCTTCTAGTCTATTAACATGTGATATCTTTCCACTTATTTATGTCTTCTGTAATTTTTTTCAGCAATGTTTTATAATTTTCATTGAACAGGTCTTTAACCTTCTTGGATAAGTTAATTCCTAAGTATTTTATTCTTCTCGATTCTATTATAAATGAAGGAGTTTTCTTACTTTTCTTTTTTAGCTTGTTCTTTGTTAATGTATAGAAATGCAGCTGGTTGTTCCGTGTTGTCTTTGTATTCTGATGCATTGCTGAATGTATCAGTTCTAACAGTTTTTGTGTGGAATCTTTAGGGTTTTCTACATAAACAATTGTATCACCTGCAAACAGAAATCATTTTACCTCTTTCTTTCTTACTTGGATGACTTTTATCTTTTTCTTACGTAATTGCTCTGGTGTTCCAGTAGTATGTTGAATGGAAGCTACCTAAATGGGCATCCGTGTCTTGTTCTAAATCTTAGGGGGAAGGCTTTTGGTCTTTCACCATTGAGTATAATGTTTGCTGTGGGTTTTTCATATATGACTTCTATTATGTGGTAGGAGTTTCCTTCTGTTTCTGTTTTGTTGAGTGTTTTTATCATGAATGTATGTTGAATTTTGTCGAATGCTTTTTGAGATCATCAGTCTACTAATATGATGTTTTGCTTTGATCCATTTTCCTAAGTTGAACCTTTCTCACTTTCCAGTAATGATACTGGTTGTGGTGTGTAATCTTTGCAATATGCTGCCGAATTCAGTTTGCTAGTATTTTGTTGAGGATTTTTGCATCAATATTCGTAAGAGATAGTGGCCTATAGTTTTCTCATTGTGTCTTTGTCTGATTTTGGTATCAAAGTAATGCTGGCCTCCTAGAATGAATTATGAAGTGTTCCCTCTTCAATTTTTTGGAATAGTTTGAGGGGAATTCGTGTTAGTTCTTTATTTTTTTTATTTTTATTTTTTAACTTATTTATTTACTTTTAGACAGAGAGGAAGGGAGAAAGAGAGGGAGAGAAACTTTGATGTATGGTTGCCTCTCACATGCCCCCCACTGGGAACTTGGCCCGTAACCCAGGCATGTGCCCTGACTGGGAGTCAAACCAGCAGCCCTTTGGTTTGTAGGCCGGCGCTCAGTCCACTGAACCACACCAGCCAGGGCTCATGTTAATTCTTTAAATGCTTGGTAGAATTCACCAATGAAGCCATTAGGTCCAAGGTTATTATTTATTGAGAGATTTTTGATTACTGATTCAATTTCCTTACTAGTTATAGGTCCACTCAGATTTTCTGTTTTTTCATGGCTTATGCTTAGTAGGTTTTGTGTTTCTAGGACTCTGTTCATTTCATCCAGGTTATTCTGCTTATTGGCATAAAGTGCTCACAGTACTCTCATCATTTTTTTTTGTAATAATGTCCCCACTTTAATTTCCGATTTAGTAATTTGAGCCTTCTTTTCCCCCCTTAGTCTCTATAGCTAAAGTTTGTCAATTTTATTTATCCACTGAAACAACTATTTTAATTTTAGAGATTTAGTTCATTTATCTATAACGTCTATATACATATGATTGGATTTTCACTTACCATCTTATTTGCTTTCTGTATTTTATGCCTATCTTTTATTCTCCCTTTTTCTTTATCTTTTTATTCCCTTCTCTTTTCTTTTGAATCACTTTATAATTATTTCCTTTCCCTCCTCTTATAGTTTAGAAGTCGTGTACTCTTTGTCTTTTCTTTTGGTGGTTACCCTAAAGATTACCTTGTGGACATTTGATTTTCCAAATCTAATGTTATTGGTACTTTTACTATTTTCTTGGACAATACAAAGATCTTAGATCTCCTTAGCTCCATTTACCCTTCTCTAGACTTTTGTATTATTAACGTTATGTGTTTAAATTATATATGTGTTTGTGTATACATATATACATATATATAAGCACATTTATATATAAAACTGTAAGATAATACTGTTGTCGTTAATAATAATGATGGAGACTTTTGGACATACCCAGGTAAGCAGAATAATGAGCCAGTCATCCTACCTCTTGGCCTCTTCTCAGATCGGCCGGTGCTCTAAGGGAGATGGGGCCACAGGTGCTGGACTCCCTCTCTGGATTTCCTTTCTCCCAGATGTTGACATTTTAACTCTTCATCATCATGTTAAAATCTCCAAAGCCTTCAAGAGATTTAAAAGTATTTTTTCCATATTTTGTAGTTGTTCTCAGTAGAATGATTGGTCCAAGTGTCCAAAATACCTAACCTACCATGGAAACAAAAATCACCTCGGGTTTGTGTTTTTTTCCCCCTAACTTTGTAACTTTTGTGTTTCTGTTTGCAGATCGCGGCAATGACAACTGGCTGATTAAATATGAATATCCAATGGATAGTTCTGGCTCTCGGGTAAGAGGTTCATCTATACCTTGAAGAAGGGGGTAAAGTGCAGTATATGCATTCAGCAGAATTATGATAGCATGTGTGTTTAAAATTGATAGGTTAATATTTGGTAAAGTTTTCCTCTGTTTTTTAAGGAATATGCTACTAAATGATGTTAATAGGAACAGAATAAAGAGAAGTTCAAATGAGTTTGGTACATCCTTTATGCCTTTTTTAGAGATTCACGTTGCACAGTAGCATATAGTAAAGGTCTGAAAAGTTATACATTAAATGAACCCATTTAGTTGTGATTGGCCCCATGATTTCCAAACTTTTTTGACCATGGAGCACTTTTTTCACAACAGACCACAATTCCACGGAACGTCAGTTTAGAGAAGCTGCTTCCTGCAGCTCTCTTCACTCTCTCAGTCCTTGTGTGCCTCGCCACACATACCCACCCGCCCCGCTCAGTCTGCACATTTTAAAACATTAATGGGAAGGCTACCTGCAGAAGGTCAGAGGTTGGTGTTTCTTCCTCATGTTTTTTTTTTTTTTTTTCCTTCTAGCTTTACTGAGATACAATAACAGAGCATTGTGTGAGTTTAAGGTGTACAATATGATGATTTGATACAGGTACATATTGTGAAATGCGTACCACAGTAAGATTAGTTAACACATCCTCAGTGTTTTTTACTTCCTTCTTTAATAATCTTTCCCAAATTTTGTGCTCTAGAATTACCTGAAGTACTTATTAAAAATGGTACAAAGTCATCAAGCCTTTCTCCCCATTATGTTGGGTAAAACTCAGGACTCTGTACTTTGACTGAGGGACCCCAGGGGATTCTGATGCAGGTGTCCTGGCCCCATGTCCCCTGTTTTTCTGATGACACCAGTGAACCTAAAGCACGGAGCCAAGTAAACAGTTATGAGCGTGTCTGACATGGGCAGTCACAGTGGGTAGCCTGCCCCACTCTTTTTGCATTCAGCTCTTGTCCTTTTCCTTTTTGTATATCAGTGAGGCAGGGGAGCAAACTTCCTTGTGCGAGAGCAGCCACCTGTTACCTTCCACGGTTCTGTTCTTCACTGGAAATCCGGGGTCACCACCAGTGAACTGGCATCTGAGTCAGGGTCCACACAGAGGGATTTTGACCAGTTGATAATGATTTGTTTTTTTTGTTTTTGTTTTTCATACCCTAAGGAATTTCATTGTCTTTCCCTAGCAGGAATGGCTTATAGTATTCTTTTGGTATTGTCATTTCTGTTATTACCAATGACTGTGGCAACTCCTGGGAAGTGCACCTTTTGTAAGATGAGAAAGGGACTCTGAGAACCTTGAACAAGCCAAGTCAGAGGTACCATAAATGTGCTAAACTCAGGTAACAATGTAGAAACCAGTTCAGAGGTTGAATAAGGATTGATGCCTCAGGAGGATGAGAGGAGATGATTACTACTGCTTTAAGGGGCCTGAGGCACCTGGGACCCTAAGTATTCAGTGTTTCCTTGTTCTTCAGGACACAGACTGGGTGGTGGTGAAGGAACCTGTTATCAAGGTGGCTGCCATTGACAATGGGCTGGCTTTCCCCCTGAAGCATCCTGACTCCTGGAGGGCATGTACGTTTTAAGACCACTTTGGTCTGGCTCTTCTCTTGCTAGGTCTGTTTTCTCAGCTGTTCAAGGTAGATGATAATACCTGTATCGTAGGATTGTTCTAAGAATTAATGATATGAAATAATGCAGCTCATGCACTTTAGTGCAGTAGCTGCCATGTGGCAACAATTCGATAACGTAAGTTAGTTTTATCATTTTTACCTTATAGCATTCCCATTAGAAGCATAGAGTTGAGTTTTCTCATCTCTGCTTTGAGTTTTTCTTATTCTTTCTGAGGACTATCTTTTAAAAACATGTATTCTATTTGCATTTAAATATAAGCTGTTCTCAGTGTCCTGTCTTCCTTGTTGACATCCTGGAAGCCAGCTCCTGCCCTGTTATTACCAAGAATCATGTAGAAAGAGGAAGAGATACAGGTAGGGGATCACCAGCCCCTTTGCAGCACTAGTTTGTCTTTTCAGAAAGAGTATCTCAGTGTCACAGGAGCAAGTCATTAACCCTTCTAGATAGGCTGGTGTCTTGAAGAGTCTTGTAATATCTGGGAAAGAGCTCAAGCTCTGGGATAAGGCAGACCTGCGTTTGAATGCTAGTTCCTCCATTTACTGTGTAACTTTCAGGGTTCACAGCTCTTGCAACTTACCTGTTGTCTGTCAAGGAAGAGGGGGAGGACCTAGATGGGCAGGGATTTTTTTTCAATAACAGCTTTGGTTTCGACATTCCCTCTTTTCAGATCCTTTTTACTGGGCTTGGTTGCCCCAAGCAAAAGTTCCATTCTCTCAGGAGATCAAAGATCTGATTCTTCCAAAGATATCGGACCCAAACTTTGTCAAGGACTTGGAGGAGGACCTGTATGAACTTTTCAAGGTTAGCCCTGGAAACATCCACCTTATAACCGTATAAAAGAAGTAATTCTTAAAGGTTTTCCTAATTGGTCCTAATAAAAGCCAAGAGAGTGTGGCTAACACCCTTCTGGCACCCTTCTGACCTCTTAGCCAGTAAAGAGCAAGATTCCCACATGTGGACAGCAGGAGCTCGTTTGGATTGGTTTGAAGGAAATTGGTAGCTCTGATGGATCACACTGTGTGTATCCTGTGTGTCGTGTGAATCTGCAGAGCTTTCACTTTCCAGTGCACACTGGAGCCTGGAGTTCTTTAGTTAATAATGAGACTCAGGACAAGGTACTTGTTCTGTTTTCCTGACTGTGAAACGGAGTTCTTGGGGTGATAGGTAACTTCACTGAGCCTTATAAGCCTCATGTAGGTTTTCTTTATTAGCAAGTTTCTAATTAGGGTAGGAAAATGGGTTCTTCTGAGGGATTCACACAGGTTCCATCTCCTTCTGTCTGCCCTTCCTTTGCAGAAAGATCCTGGTTTTGACAGGGGCCAGTTCCATAAGCAGATTGCTGTCATGCGGGGACAGGTAAGCCTGGGACATCTCCTGGTGTCATCCCTGGGATCTCTCTGGGAGGGTTATGGGCTTGTGTTGAGTTAATGGGTAAAGATTGTTATACATATGTCATACATATTTCAGTATATGTCATACATATTTCAGTCTATGTCATACATATTTGTGATTCTGCATTAACACATGAGAGGAAAGGTGGCCTTCCCCAGTCTCCCACCTCTCCCAGGGTATCTGGTGGTTGGTGAATGCACTTACTGCATGCTTACTTCTGTGCTACTTGCTGGATACATCACTGGTAAGTTTACCCAGTGATCCCTTGTCCTCAGGTTGCTGGAGGCAGACCATATATATACCTTGCTGGTTAAGAGTTAGTCTCTAGAGTCAAACTGCTTTACCACTTACATGCTTTATGGACTTGGACAAGAGCTGCTGCTTCTTTGTTTAGAAAATGGGACAGTGATAATGCTTTTCAGAGTTGGCCAGAGGATTACGTGAGATAATGCACATCAAATATTTAGTAAAAACAATGCCTGGCACATGCTAAGCACTCAGATATAGGCTTTGGTTTTATGTTATATTATTTCTACTCTTTCCATTTTACCTTCAAAGAGAGCTAAGGAGACACCCAGGGCATTACTGATCTTCCAAAATACAGTAAAGAATATGCTTGAAAATTTGTTTAAAAACTCTGTAGGACACTGACATTCTACCAGTAATGTTGAAGTCTTAAAGAGAGTTGGAATGGCCTAATGGTTAAGGGCACAAACTGGTCACAGTGCCTGGGCTTAAGTCCTGGCTCTGCCATTTACTAGCTGTGAAATCTTGCACAAGTTACTTAATTTCTTCTTTTACTGTCTTCATTTGTAATGTGGGAGTAATAATAGCATCTACCTCACAGGTTTAGTATGATATAAGGGATTTAAAACAGAGTAGTGCATGACGTATTAAATACTCGATATGTGTTAGCTATGTTGAACACCATAAAGTTCTTTGAGCATCCGGCTCCTCACAGCATGTAGGTGGCCAGTATATTAGTTATATCTTTACTTGCTTACCAATCACACATTGAAACAAAATGGGCCTGTGCCCTACAGAGATCTGACATACCACAGGGAAAGGAGGTTACAACCTTCTACCTACATGACTCGTAATCACAGTGAACTGAAAGGGAAGAGTGAAGAAGCCCCAGAGAAATGATCTGAGTGGTAGTTGTTACTCACTATAAAAGCTTCTAACCGGGAGTTAGATAAAGAATTTAGCCTGGCTGGCCTAGCTCAGTGGATTGAGCTGGGGCCTGTGAACCAAAGGGTCTCCGGTTCTATTACCAGTCAGGGCACATGCCTGGGTTGCGGCCCAGGTCCCCAGTAGGGGGCACACGAGAAGCAGCCACACATTGATGTTTCTCTCCCTCTCTTTCTCCTTCTCCTTCTCTTCCACTCTCTCTAAAAGTAAATAATAAAAATCTTTAAAAAATAAAAATAAAAAAAAGATTTCAGGATGTGAGGGAAATCCTATTTATTTATTTATTTATTCATTCACTTATTTTTTAAAGATTTTATTTATTTAGAGAGGGGAATGGAGGAACAAAGAGAGGGAGAGAAACATCACTGCATGATTGCCTCTCTCACACCCCCTACTGGGGACCTGGGCCACAACCCAAGCATGTGCCCTAGACTGGAAATCCAACTGGAGACCCTTTGGTTCGAAGGCCAGCACTTGATCTACTGAGCCACACCAGCCAGGGCTAGAAATCCTCTTTAAATAGCACGTTCTCTAGAGTTATGTGTCTGCTCTAAATTTCTCTTCAACTTTTTAATTTGAAAAATTTCAAACCTCAGCAATGTGATTTTCTTCTAGATTCACCATTGATAGTTAGCCACACTTGCTTTATCTCATATCTGTGTATATTATGTATCTCAATAATACCTACATACAGGTATTATTGACCTACATACCTGCATATTATTATTATTGACCTACATACATATATATTATATTATTGACCTACATACATATATATATAAAGTTTATCTCTTCTATATATAGATTTATTTTGGCAAATCTTTGGAAAGCCATACACAATTGACATTTTACCCTAAATGCTTTAGCATACCTGAAGGGCACTCCTAACTCAAAGACCTAAGGAAACCCAGGAAGACCCAGCTAGGGCAGGTTTAAAATCCTCTGTCTCTTTAAGTTGGGTGATCTTTTGCACAATTCACTCCAATTCCATTTGAAGCTCCTTTTAGTTCTCTACATTGATCTTGTGCTCAAGGCTCTTTGAAGCAGTGTAGGATGCTGATAAATACCTAAACAAAAGTGAAAGAGGAATGAATTACTGGTAGGATCCACTTCTGACACCTGTTCCAGGTGAATCTCTGCCTCTTTATGGGTAACATTTATAAGCCAAGGGTATTTGGCTTGAGAGCTGTATGACTGTGATTTGAGGGTGCAGCCTAGCTTACCCTCCCATGTGTCTGGCCTGGATGTGAAAATCTTCAACATCTAGTGGTTTAGAAGGCTATCATAGGAAAACTTTAGCTTTTGTCCTGTCCTACCAGAGAACATAAATGGTGGTGATTCTAATTTTGACAAGGGAGAGAAAATATGTTCTCATTGGTGCATATCTGAAATAGTTCTGAAATACAGACAAAAGTTGGTAGGGAACTAAGTGCAGTGTGGTGTCCTGGATGTGATCCTGGAACAGAAAAAGCACAGTACTGGAAAAGCTAATGAAGTCTGAACTAAGTCTGGACTTCAGTTAATAGTAATGTTCTAGCGTTAACTTCCTAGTTTCGCTAAATATACCATGGTTATGTAAGATGTTAAAATAAGGAGAAAATGTGGTCAATCATACACAGGAACTTTTTGCACTATCATTGCAAATTTTATGTTGATACAGAATTATTCCAAAGTATAAATTCTATTTAAATAAAAAGATGATGAACAGGCAGCATTAGAGGAAGAATCCAGCTGAAATGTTGGCTTTTTAAGATACATGATCTTTATAGGAAAATCAAAATAAGGGTAAACAGTAAAAAAAAACAAATAAAAATCACCTGTAATTCCTTGACCCACATATAATCCCTGCCAACTACCAGACTTTTATCTCTGCAGGTGGGTAGATAGAAAGGAGTTTAGAAAATAAAAGTGAAGTCACATTATGATACTGATTCCTTATCTTCTTTTTTTTTTTTGACTCAAATAATATTGTGATCAGCTTTCCATGCCAAAGAAATATCTATTTTAATTGTTTCTTATCCCTCAAATTATTAACTGATCCCATACTCTTGAGCATTTATATTATTTTCACTTTATAAACAATACTGCATTGTATTGGCTAAAACTGTCTTGTGCATGTTCACAGTTGTTTGTATCTTAGTCCTAAAAATGGAATTGCTGAGTCAGAGGGCCTGGTCTGTGCACATCTCAGTCTTCATTGTCCACCGGCCTTTCAGGAAGACGGTCCCGCCATCTAACCCTGTGTCCTGTCTCCAGACTCTCCCCAGCTCTGAGTCACCACCTTCCATATCTTTACGAACTGGAAGGGCAAAATATCAGAGAGATTTGTTGTAATTTTTATTTTTAAAATGGCTAGAAAGGTTTTCATTTTCTCTATATTGCCCACTTATAGTCCTACTCTTATAAGTAACTATTTGTACAATTTTCCATTAGCATGTTTTGTTTTGTTTTGTTTTTAGTTTTTAGTTTTCAAGATGGGATACTTTATTTAGATTTTATTTATTTATTTTTAGAGAGAGGGGAGTGGAGAGAGAAAGAGAGGGAGCGAAACATCTATCAGTTGCCTCTCGCATGCCCCCAACTGGGGACCTGGCCTGCAATCCAGGCATATGCCCTGATTGTGAATCAAACCAGTGACCTTTTGGTTTGCGGGCCAGCACTCAGTCCATTGAGCTACACCAGCAGGGCTGGGTTTTGTTTTTTTGTTTTTTTTTTTATTTCTAGGAACACTCTATCTGCCAGTCTCCCTTCAGAGGCAGACCTGGATGCCTCTAGGCCTTTCCTTAATTTATCTCATTTTCCCACTGCAGATCCTAAATCTGACTCAGGCCTTGAAAGACAACAAGAGTCCCTTGCACCTGGTCCAGATGCCACCCGTGATTGTTGAGACGGCCCGTTCCCACCAGCGGTCTGCTAGCGAGTCCTACACACAGAGCTTTCAGAGTCGGAAACCCTTCTTTTCGTGGTGGTAGCCCAAGCGGGAGACAAGGGCGTGTTGTCTGCGACTTAGGCTGGGAGGAAGCCTGGGGAGCGGGTTTCAGGAAAAGCCAGAGAAGCCTGTAGAGAGCAGTGCCCTTGAGAGCCCTCCCTCTCTGCTCACCACCCCCTCAGGGCTTTCCCATGCACAGGGAGAAGCGCAGACAGAGGGGCAGTGAGTGCTGGTGGGCCCTCCTGGGTGCCAGGGAGGACTGGAGCTCTGTGTAAGGAGTCCAGGTGTCTGGGAGGGAGCATCTGCCTCCAGCGTCTCTGGAGGGCAGGCTGGGAAATTCCCTTTCCTCCCCTACATCTTGCTCTGTTGCAATTCCTCATTATATTCTGCATCAGAAACGAACAACAAAAACTAATTTAAATTATTAGAAAAACCCAGGCAGAATCCCAGATCCTTTCATCATCAGAAACTTCAAATCTAGACCTAGATTAACATGGGCCCAGATATTCAGGTGCCTCACAGTTCCTCACTCCCGGGGGCCAAGGCAGCTGGGTGACCCTCAGTGCTGGGGCAGGCAGAAGCCACACCTGTCCTTTGAGATTTCGCCAAGTCCTCTCCTCCCCCTACCAGTGCAGCAGGCTGCAGAAAACCTTCAGATGTGATTCCCACGGTGGGGGTGCTTTCGCTCCAGACCTCCCAGCAGTTCTGTATATGATCCTATCGATCAGCTCTGTGCTCTGCCCTGCTAGGGACCCAAACACTCTAGTTCGGGCCTGTAGTTTGCCTGTCACTCGGGCAAAAGCAGGAGGTAGGATGTGGACTCCCCCAGCATGTACAAAGGATTCGTGTACCCTGAGTGTGTGCTGGGAGCTGTGATAGGTCTGTGGGCAAACTTACCCCAGCCTTGCTTTCTGAGTCCTTTGCCCTGCCCACAAGTGATAAACTCTCCCACTCCTTTCATTTGTTTATGTTATTTTAGATGTTTCTTTTCTCAACTCTGGACTTAGGGGTTCAGTTTGGGTTCTGGAGTGGGTCTCAATTTATAAGAGGACAGGATATTAGGTCCTCCGACTTCTTTTTAAGCTACCACTGCTGCTTGGTGGAGGAAACAGGACTTGTATTCTGCCTCTTAATTGGTAGCCGCCCTTTGCTCCCTGACCTCTTGTTCCAGGGCAGTTTTTCCATGGCTTCTTAAGAATGGTAGGGCCCGAAGGACAGAGGCCTTCAAGCTGTTCCCCAACGCTGTTCAGCTCAGTGTGCTTCCTGCTTCCACGTCTCCTTCCCTCAGCTGTCCCCTTGCCAGGTGTCCAAACCCTTTCTACACCAAAGCAAAGAGTGGCTTCGTGAGGGAGTAAAGAGGGTGCCATCTGTGGCTCAGGGGCAGCCCCATGTCACTGGACACTCAAGTTTCTGGAACGCTGCGGATTGGTCAATCAGCCTTGGAAAGAAACTATCTTGAAGGTTTGAAAAACAACCAAAGAAAGGGAGCGAGGACTGTGGCTGCCCTCTGCTTGCCCAGCTCCTGCCATCAAGCAGAGATGTGCAGCCTCCTTGTCAGCTGGGCCAGGCTGCCCCTTCCACTCCAGCCCCCGGGAGCCAGCCTCTCCTGGGCTTCCATCCAGCTGACAGGAAGCTTGTGTAAAAGCCGGATGCGCGTGCCCCGTGGACGAAGGCGCAACTCCCCAGCCTGCCCCAGCCCTGACAATCCCAGTCAGTTGACCTGGACACTAGCCTTGGGGACCACGTTTGTGAGGAGGCCTGCCCTCAGCCCGCAGGAGCAGCAGGGCTCCCAGAGGCCAGAAGGGGACCCAGGTGTGCTTAGCTCTCCATAGACAGCTTGATACAGACTTGTGGTGAAGCTCCCCACCTGGAACCTGAGGAGTCTGACGAGGAGCCTGGTTGCTGCCCCCAGCCAAGCAGATCTGCACGTTGCCCTCATCCAGACCAGCTCTGTGAGAAGGAAACTGGGTCCAATGACAAAGGGGCTGGTCCCAGTCCTGGCAGGCAAAAGAGTGGCGATGGCGGGGGGATCCTTTTCTGGCCTCTGTCTGTTCTCCTTGAAGCCTGTACTCAGGTTGCCTTGAATGTGGACTTGGGTAAAGCCAGGGGCCCAGAGTGCTTCTGGGTGGCACTCATGGAATGGCCCAGCCCTCTGCCAGCCATAGGCCCCGTCCCTCAGCGGCAGGGAGCGGGGGCTGGGCTGTGCGAGTCCTGCCGCCTCTGTATTGTTCTAATGCACTGTAGAAATTGTATGTAATGTATTTAAATCAATGCAAATGTATGAATAACAAGTCTGATTCTGACCTTTTTTGTCTTTTTTTCTTTTTGTGAAAGACAAGGTAGAGTGCAATTTTAAGGACAATCTTGTGTTTCCGTGAGTTGGCTGAGACGTGGCTCTTGAGTCTATTTTCCTCCAGTAGGGGAAATACAGATCCTCCTTTCCTAAGTCCCAGTGCTCTGAAAACCAAAAATATTTTCATAACCTGACTCTGAAACTGACCTGAACGTACACTGAGGCTATTTATGACCATCATCATATTCCTTAGTGTGAATATTTGTTGCAGAAATGTTTTGTTATGAGATATTTTCCTACTAGGGATTATACAGTATTTACACTTATCACTTCCAAACAGCTGAACAAAATTCTGAATTCCAAAAGCATCTAGCCCCAGGGATTTGGAATAAGGAATATGGGCTTCTCTTCATGACCACAGGGCAGCCCTCCTCTGCGTGTGCTTGGAGCACTTGGAACCCTGGTTCCTTTACAGTGAAGGATAATCAGAATAATGATAATAAAGTGATGGATAATCAAGCAGATAGTGGGAGGGGAGCTGAAGGCAAATGAGCACATGGTATGCTTCTGTTGAGGCTCACCTCAAGGGCTTTCAGGCTGGGAACCTCGGATAATGCAGGAGGCGCAAGAATGCCTGGTTCAGCTGTTGACCCACTTCTGGATGTCTGGTCCGTGGGGCGAAGAAGCCAGCTGAGGAGCTGGTGCCCATTCATGTGACTGTGGGCTCACCACCCACTCTGCGGTGCTAGTGGTAATAGCCTGCCTTCTTCTAGACCTGGCCAGGGGCCAAGAACCCTCTTCTCTCCTGTGCATCAGGACTGACTGCAGAGATGTGTCCATCTCTCTATCTGACCACCTCTGAAAAAGGAGGCTTCCACACAGGGGCTCTACAGGATGGTAGGGAGAAAGCGAAGGATACGAGGCCTCTTTTCTTCCTGGGAACACACACACTTCCCTGCAATGTGCCCAACCCATCACCTACCAGCCCCAGAGTATCCATTGTGGGGTCCTCCCTTCTGTGAGAGACTCACATTGCTCTTGATGCAAATGTTTTTATTTTGCCATTTAAACCAGTTTCCTCGTGTGACCTGACAGGGGCAGGGGTGCAGGACAGTCTGCTGGACCATCGGTCATAATAGCAGGAAGGTTAGTAGCAGGAGTGGTGAGATGCTTTAGTTTGAGTGCCCATCACTTGAATCCCGGGGGGAATGTCATGCAGTCCAAGTATAGTGTTAGATGGGGAAGGGTCAAGGCGAAAACGGTCGCTGTTTCTCCTGGTGAGGAAAGGGTCCCACACAATGGAGAGCTCAGTGGACACCTCCAATCCTGTTCTGAATTGAGCAGGCCAGCAGCAGCGTGTGGGGCCATCTGCCTCAAGTCTCTTTTCCTCCTTCATCTTCCCGGGCCCTTTGGCAAAAGTCCCTATGATTCCTGGGGAAGACACTGCTGCTCCCAGCCCCTTCCCTGGATCAGTGTCTGATCTGATGGAGGTAGCTTGTGGGGCCTGGCTTCCTCCAGTTCCGACGGATCCTGGCACTTGTCCTCCTAGTGTTCAGGTACTGATCGCTGGAAGCACTGCTCTGTGCGTCGGCCAGTGGATTGTGGGGCTCTGGGATTCTGCAGGAAACAAGTGTATGATAGGCCAACATCAACAGGAAGGACAGAAAAGGGACTAAGGATTTTGATCATGCAAACTATTGAAACACTGGGGCAAAAGGAGACCAGGGCTCTGGTCTCGTCTCTGCCCCCAGAGAGCTACATGAGAGGCAAAAGCTTTCAGATTTCTATGCAGAGTGGGACTAGGTCAGGGCGTGCCCCACTCAGCATTTCTCCAACTTCCTCTTCCTGTACTCGTGGCAGACATTAGTAAGTCATATGAGCATCCTTACCAACATACATTAAGTAGGGATTACTGACCAATTGGAATTAATACGGATCTGATGATCTCAGAAGGCTTGTTAAGGTCTAATTTTGATTGTGGGCCCCAGGGAAGGAATGAGCTACGGCCAAGCATGTAGCCGTAGTGGTTGGTTAGGCCGTGTGATTCAGCTTGATCTCTGGGGGGTCCCCTGTTCCTGAGCTGGCAGTGGCCTAAGCAAAGAGGTGGTTGACTAGGGAAAGTTTAGGGTAAAGTTTCTCAGTTTTAATCTTTGATGCCTCTACAGTACTTCCCTATGCTGTATTCTCTCTAATTACACAGCCAAGATTCTCACCAGGCTGACTATCAAATGTTACCTCCTCTTTAATAGGGAAATAGGATTTTTTTTTCCTTCCAAACACTAGTCCTTCCTACCTGTTAAGAACCACTGTGAAGTGAGGTGGCACTGATAGGATCCTGGCGCCCCTTCCCACGCGAGTTCACAGGGTCATGTATGACTCCAACAGAATAGCAACCTTTTAAGTGCTTCCGTGTGGCAGGCACTGCGTAGACCTTATGACAACCCCAATGGTAGGCACTTCACGGTGAGGCCAGGTCAGCAGCCCCAGGTCCCACAGCCAGGAACTGGTGGGACGGGCACCATGAGTGCCCTCCCTCCCTCAGCCCTCTAGTCCCAGGGACCTACCTGAGCCGGCTGCAGTGGTGTAGTGAGTGGCCCAGGGGTTTCTGCCTTGGGGGCCTCTTCCTGCGCAGCCTCCTCAAAGCCTCTGCCATACGGGGGTCCCCAGCACACTCCCAGATGATCTGTGCCCGTTCCTCAGCCAGCTGGTCCCCGCTGCGCTGAAACAGGCCCTGGATTTGCAGCAGCTCAGCGTCCTGGAAGATGTTGGCTGACGCCTGCTTGCGGCCCCGGGCCTCAGGCGGGGCCTGCCCGGGGAGCGGCTCGCTCACCACAGAGGCTGGGGTGCCCATCCTGGGTGCTCTGGGGAAGGAAAGACAGACGAACATCATTAGTTCTATAGGCCCCTCCCAAACCTGGGGGTCCCAACTAATGCAAGGACTTCTGGTGTCACTGTTGTCAGAGGCAAAGTGGAGTAAGTCCTGACTTGAGATCACTGGTTTCCCAGGGCACCGTGGGGAAATAATGTTGTTGATGACAGCCACACTTTATGATCGAGTGCCTGTGTGTCTGACACGTGTGTTAAGAGTCACAGAAACCTGGGAGGTAAGACTGGTTTATCTCCCCTTTACCAACGAAAAAGTGTGGCTCTGGTTCAGTGACTCTCCCACAGTCCAAAGCACTGTGTAAGTGCAGGGCCAGGAGAACCCGGCTTGTCTGGCTCGAGTCCAGGCAGAACGCAGGACTTAATGACACCAGCAGCAGAGCTGAAACGTGGCGAGCACTTTGCATGTGTCAGGCACCCCTGGAAGAGCCGTGTTCACCTCACACCGTCGGAATGTGACGTGAGCACAGCAGCCCTGTGAGGTGCTTTCATCCGCCTCATCTCACAGATGAAGAAGCTGAGGAACAGAATCCAGGTTTCTGGCACTGAGGCCCAGGCTCTACAGCGCAGAAGCGAAAGGGGGGCTGTGGAGCTGGCTACCAGGGTTGGAATCCCAGGCTGCCTCCCCCACTTGCTGCTGACCGTGCTGCATCCACTCCTGTGTAAGCCCATTAGCTTCGCTGGGTTGCTGTGAGAACAAGTGAAGACACAGTGCTCAGTGTTCTACTCTTCTGCTTTTCCGTCCATAAAATTGACAAGAGTCGTCCCACCTTCTAGCTTCAAGACCCTGGGGATGAACCACCAAGTCCATACAAAGTGGGGCAAAGACAGGTTTACAGTTGTTTGTATGGGAAATAACAATACAAGAATAAACTGTTTCATGTACTCCCAGCTGTAAACCTACTTTTGCCCCACCGTGTATAATTTAGCAAAGAGTGTGAAATAGACCAACCATCTAACTAGAGTCCAAAGGACTGTAGAGAGAAAGGGGCAGAAAAGGATACATATAGAAGAAAAAAGTGGGGGGGGGGCGGGGGGGGAGAAAAGGCTAACACAGGGTTAGGATACTCTTATCACAGGGCAGAGGCTGAAATTTACAAGAAAATTCAATAAAAGTTAGCTCATGTCAGTGCCCCACCCCCGTATCCAGGATATGAAAATTAAGCCGTCTCCCTCAGGTCTAGAGAGTTCACGTTGGATAATGAAGTCTCCATCTCTCAGTGCCATTCTGACTTCCCAGATGATGACGGTCCCCCCTTACCCTGGCCTCTCTCCTCCTCACCTCAATAGCCACCCTCCCGATTCCGGTAATTTCTACACTCCTCTGTCCCAGTTTCTAGGCCTCCTATCATAAGAACTCACTCTTTTTTCAAAAGATTTAATAACTGAAATAAATCTGCACAAGAGTTTCAGATAAATTACCTTCATAAAAAGTATATGTTTTATCTGGAAAATGAGAATTTTAAAACCTTAGGCACAATAATGGGAATCCGGTTAAAACCTAACGTGATAATTAAACCCCAAAGCTGAATTATATAAATATACTATGGCCATAAAACAACAGTCACCAAGTAGCACTTTCAGGTTGATCAAGAGAAATCAAAGCTAACTATGGGGCGTTTATTCTGCGTCACGCAGTATGCACAGTACCATCGCATCCTGAAAAGAAGTCTAGGAGCCAGGCGCTGTTATCTTCACCCTGGTTCACAGGCAAGCAAAGGGAAGCTGAGACTTAGACATAAGCACCAGGGGCTCAGCCAAGGCCAAAACCTAGTCTCACTGCAGTCCAGGCTTTTTAAAAAGATTTCTTAAAATTTATTTTTAGAGAGAGGGGAAGGGAGGGAGAAAAACATCAATGTGTGGTTGCCTCTTACAGGCCCCCCAGTACGCCCCCCACAGGGCACCTGGCCCGCAACTCAGGCATGTGCCCTGACTGGGACTCAAAGCGGTGACCTTTTGGTTTGCAAGCTGGCGCTCCATCCACTGAGCCACTGCAGCCAGGGCTAGCCCACACTTTTAAACAACCTGCTTGTCCATAGCCAAGCAGCTGAAAGCACACTTCTTCCCATGATTTCTGTAAGGAGCGCTAATTCACAAAGGGGAAAACACATCAGTAGCAGGGAAAGAACACTGAATATCCCACACTGGAGGCAGGGGTGAGGTGTGGAATTTATCTGAAGTCTTTTCTCTAATGTCAGGACTATTCCCTGGGTGACAAGCAGCCCCAGTTTTGAACTTGTGGCGGCATGAAGAGGAAGATCTCTAGCTCCCACAAAAGAAATCTGGAACACAACCCAACCCAGGGCACAGAGCACTGGCTTATGAATCCAAGGCCTTGGGTTTGAGCCCCAGTTCAGCCACTCAGTGATCGAGAGGCCTCAGGTACTTCGCATGTTTCTGTGGGCCTGCCTTCCTCTTACATCTGTAAGAAGAACATGTAGATGCTGAAGGTCTCCAACGGCCTGTGCGGGTGGTGAGTCAACAATTCCATGAAAGGCTAGGTCTGAACGAAGAGATGGTTTGCTTGTCTGCCAGGGCCTAGGAGCAACATGTGTGGACAGGTCTGGCTAATTAGGTGTCACCCCACCTAATTAAGACACCCCAACCAGTAGCTCCTCTTCTCAATCTCCCCTGGAGGCCAGGCATTGCTCTGCTGCTGTGGGCGATGGTGTTAGGGTCTGGTGGAAGACAGGGAACTCACTGTTCTAAAGCACTCTAGTGACCCAGGCTGGCTATGGCCAAGCCTGGGACACTCCTAGGGGGATCTGGGTGGTGGGAGAAGGGGTGATGTCTTCTCTCTCAAACTCAGTCAATCTCACCCTCCCCTCACGAGAATGGCAGCTGCCTCAGGGAGGAAATGGCTTGGAGCCCGACTTCCCAGATAGTCCCAGCTGCCTCTACCAGGGCTGCAAAGGCCCCGCAAGGCCCTACCTCCAGCCTCTCAGAGAGTTACAAATGCACTAATGAGAAACCACTTGGGAGAGTCTGAGCCTCCAGCTACACCCTCTGTAAGCCTCACGATCGGGGGTGGCACCTCCAGATTTTGAGGCCCCTACTCTAGGTTCTGCCTCCCACCCCAAGGTTCAGACAGCAGAGTTAGGATAATAAAAATCAGTCATATCAGGTAGGATTAGACTTTAAACTTGGGGGAAAATGAATCAGAGCACTTTTATTATCAGAAGAAACTTCTGTCTCTTCAATGTGTTCAATAGTTACTTTCCTCCTCATTTCCTGGACAAGACTTGAATCCAGGGAAGTCAGTAAATACTTGAACAATGGCACTTTTTAAACTGGAAGATGAAATGACAGGGCTATTAAAAGATTACAAATGAATCTTCCATTTCAGAACTGACAAAAAAGATTAAGTCCGTAAGTGAATAAGTAAAGACTAATTGCAAAATCAATTTGACACAAACTAGGTTAAAAATGAACCCCCCAAGTAAATACCAAAATGTCAAAAGCTGACAAAGTTCACCTTTGAAACAGGCAGTTAAGGAACTACATAGCTCTAACAAAGAAATATATTTAAAAAGTGACTCACCATGCAACGAACTTGCAATTTATAAATATGGTACACGACTGAACACTCTTGGTAATGTACGAAGCTCAGTTAAGACATCTATCTATGCTCACTGTGCTCTCAGGGAGGTGTAACGGTGAGAGGCAGAACATACCTTTGTGAGCTACACAGCAACTGGCGCCTCCCTTGGTTCACCACCTTTAGATAACCCTGTTGGTGGTAATAATCTGTAAGCGGAGGCCAAGGGCCTCTTAGGAAAAGAACTGGAGGCTCTGGCCCAAGGCCCAAATCAACACTTGTGGCCCTGGCCTGGTTCCCTGCACAGACATGCCACTGGACAGCAGCCAAAATCTGTGGATCCTCAAATGGGAGGCCCAGTGCAAAGGGATGCATGTTCCACCCCCATCCGAAAGGGCCTAGCCTCAGCCAGGCATGCCTGAGGGAAGTGGACATACCCTGGCCTCCAAATCTGTGTCCCAGGAGGCGAAGGAAGGAAATGGGCCCTTCCCCCAGGCCAATTCTCAGATATGACCTGGAAAAAAATAAGTCCTACTAGATCCAGGCATATCTTTTTTCAACAGTTCAAGAACCCTGAATTCTGGCTGTGCCACTGATAACGGGGTGATTTTGGCAAGCCCCAGTTGTCCCCTGCCTCAATGTGCTCATTGTCAGAATGGTGAGAATACACAACCCCTAAAGAGATAAGGGTGATAAAGTGTACTGGAGGCATCCATCCCAGTACATTACTTTATGAAAGCATGGTGTAAGGGAAAGGCTGTTCAACTACCCATTTTTGTCACCACCACTATCATGACACTCCCTCAAAAGGGGCCTTCACTCTTGGGAGAAGATGGTAAAGGGAGATGGAGTCCTCTGGGGGCTTTAAAATCATCACTGCCATCGAGGCACCTTGCTACAAGTCAAAAACAGAACAGCACTTTCAGAGAGGTAATCTCTTTACTCCTTATGACACTCCTATGAGGAGGTACTATGCTATACCCATTTTACAGATGAGAAAGCTAAGTTCAGGAAGGTTAATTAACTTTCCCAAAGTCACACAGGTAGTAGGTGATAAGGCTAAGATATGAAAACCCAGGTAGTCTGACCCCAGCATCTGGGCTCTCAACCAGTGTTATTTTTGTTCCCGCCAGATGGCTGCAGAGGTCTTCAGAGGAAGGACCCAGGAGGCTCTGAAACCTCTGGGAGGCTGTTCTCTGCTTCTGCAGGTTTTGGAAGGTACAGGGATCGAAAGTCAGGTCTCCCCAGCCAGCCTCTGTGCCATTTGCACTCCATGGCCCCGCGAGTAATTAGAGCGATTACTCACCGCGCTGAAGGGCTGCGCCGACAGACCTCAAATCGGGATGGGGCAAGATAAGATGAGCCTACCCCAAACCCTACCCTTACCCGGCCTTTCGAAAAGGAGGACGCAGCTCTGGGCTTGCTTCTGCCGCGAAGGTGTTCACAAGGACCAGGCGGCATTTACCGACAGGTCGAGAGCTTCGGAAGGGGTATCCTGGCCGAGATTACACAGCGACATCCCCAGAACAGGTCGGACCCCGGGAATCAGACGTGGCGCTCCGCACAACAACCGGGCCCTAGGTGGATCTGGGGGTTTGGGTCCTGGCGGCACCCGGGCTCTGACGACTAGCTCGCCCGCCCGCTCTCAGCGCAGCAGGAGCTGGGTCACGGACCTACGTACCTGGCTATCCGAGGCCGGCCACCTCGGTTACAGCCACGGCTCCCCGGAGAAAGCGCTCCTCAGCGCAGGAACAGCCAATCCTCAGCCGAGCCTAGATGTGAGCTCCAAAAGGAGCCTTCCAAAATCGAACGCGGAGACTCCGTGGGCCAATCAGCAACTACAGAGAGCGAGGGGCGTGTTATGGCTCCTCCCCCTTCCCTCCGCCGGCCTCGAAACCCGAGTGCGAAGATTCCCGGGTCCAATCAGCGCTGGAACAGCGACGAGGGGCGTGTCCGTCCGGGTTCCTACCCGGAGCCCCCGGCCGCCCCCGCTTCTCTCAGGGAGGCGCCCCGCCTTCATTGACGTCAGTCCCCTGGGTGAACGCGGTTTTGCTGGCGCGGGACTGGGGCGAGGCTGCATTCCTGCCCTGGGGTGCGGCAGCGGCTGGCCCTGCAGCATACACGTGATGGGTGCCCCTTTCCCTGGGCCCGAGGCCTGTGGACCCGGCGCCGGTTCCTTGCAGCTTGCGGCCCTACGCGAGAAGACCTGCAGCTCCTTAAACTCACTTTCCAGAGCACTTACGTTCTGGCTCCAGCTTTGGGGGACGGGAAGGGACAGTCAGTGCGGTGGTCAAACCTTGGGCTTCAAAGCCAGAATGTCTTGATTCGAATCTTGGATCAGCTGTGCTACCTTTGGGCAGTTACCTAAATGAAACAGTATTAAAAAGGTTTTTATTCATTCATTGGACAGTGGTTCACTAGGGACCCACCCTGTGAGAGCTTCTAGATAGGCAGTGAACAGGAAACACCTATAAGCCCTTCTGGGGAAGTTTACAGCTTAGTGGGAAGCAGACGTTAAACAAGCCTAGGAACTTCCGGACTGGTGAACCTGTGGAGGTGCTGGGAGAGAGGCGTGCCTGAAAGGGCATGGAAGCTCAGGGCCCTTTTCCCATGCTCCGTCCTATGCATCTCTTCCATCTGGCTGTTCCTGAGTTATATTGTTTTATAATATATTAGTGATCTAGTAAGGAAAAAAACCTAAAACATTTAGTTGTGATTACAATTGTGATAAACACTATAGCTATAAGAGGGTAAAATGGAGGAACCTAAGGATTCTCTGGGAGCTCCTTGAAGGAAGAAGTAACATTTAAGCTGAGATACGAGGTTGGTCACATGAAAAATGGGTATGGGAAGAGTGCTTAAGAAAGAGAGAATAGGCCCCGGCCAGTGTGGCCCCGTTGGAGCGTCATCCAGTAAACAAAAACGCCGTGGGCTCGCCTTTGGGGAAGGTGCCTAGGTTGCAGTCCTGGTTGGGGCGCATAGGAGAGGCAACCGATCCGTGTTTCTCTTCCTCTCTCCCTCCCTTTCACCCTCTCTAAAATCAATAAACATGTCCTCGGGTGAGGATAAAAAAAGGAGGAAGGAAGGAAGGAAGGAAAAAAACATGTGTTAAGGCCAGCAGGTACCCCGACTAAAGACTTGAAATGAGGCCTAAGGTAAAGCTAGCAAAGGAGAGAGAGTGGTGAAGAAGCAGAAGACAGAGGCAGACAGTGAAGAAATTTTCATTTCTTCTTCTGACAATCCTCTGAGTAGAATAGAATTATATGTATTTATTTCATAGACATTTAATAGCACTTACTATATGTGCAAGTAATGCCAGTCAGCACTTTATCAGTATTTGTTATTTCATCACACTTGTGTTTTTAGAAGGTCCCTTTGGCAAGAGCTTGGATTAGAGGCGGCAGGAGTGAATGTAGTTTATCCAGTATGGGTCTTGATAAATACTTGATTACTTCCTTGGAAAATGAGGGCTTTTTTGTGCACTGGTTCTAAAATAGTCAGGAAGGGTGTCTGGGAATAGGCAGTTAGGTATTCCTGACTCCTTTTTCACTACAGAGCTGAACTTCATGGTCATTTGATTTTTCTTCTGTAAAATTTCTGAGAGGAAAAGAATAGGAGCCAACATGCCAGGATTTGTGGATCCCTTTTTGCAAGGTAGAAGGGATGTTTGGGAGCTATTCTTCCTTATCCCTGTCTCCAGTTCCTCCTTCTGTCCTACACAAAAACTACATCAGCATGTGCATTGCTGTAGTTCAAAGGGTTTGAACAGTGGCTTCTCTTTGCTTTTCCTGAAGCCCCAGGGAAAGATTGAAAAGAGCAAAAATCAGCAATGTTCTTGTCCAATAGAAAGTAGTGCTTAGAACCCTATCCGCCAACTGCTTGGCTAAGGAGGGGACTGTGCAGACTTGTAAACTGGGAGGCTGGGCTTCTGAATCAGAGACTCTGTCTACCTCATTCTAAGCAACAGGAAGGCCAAACTCAGTAAATCAGTGCTTGGAGAGCCTAGGAATTCTGACACCATGAGTTCAGACGAACATACCAGCATAGGAATTGGGAACTTGTAGCTTCTGGGTCATATGTGACTAAGCCTGGGTGGAGATTATCTGATGTCTCCAAACATTTTTGCAGGCATGTGACCATGTACTTACCACACAATGGAACCATTTCTGTTGTTGCAGCTCTGTGGTTCAGTATTTCTGAAGAGAAGATGAGGCACTTCCACAGTTGTGTGGGCCATGCAGGACATGGGGACCTGGAATCCACTCCCTAACAGGGCCCTTTTTAGAGAAGGTCAACTCTGGGGACAGAACCCTGGAGTCATTCAAGCCGAGCCTTGGTTTTACTAGGAATCTGGTTAAGGTGAGGGGAATGAGAAACATTCCTTGGGCACAGTATCTGAGGAGGCCCCCCCCAAAAAACTCAATTATCAAGATCAATATTTTAAAGTAATATTTTAAAAAATAAAATTAGCCCTGGCTGGCGTAGCTCAGTGGATTGAACGTGGGCTGTGAACCAAAGTGTTGCAGGTTCGATTCCCAGTCAGGGTACATGCCTGGGTTGCAGGCCATGACCCCCAGCAACCGCACATTGATGTTTCTCTCTCTCTCTCTCTCTCTCTCTTCCTCCCTTCCCTCTCTAAAAATAAATAAAAATCTTTACAAACAAACAAATAAATAAATAAAATCTTTTTAAAAAGTAACTAATCTTTTTAAAATATATTTTATTGATTATTCTATTACAGTTGTCCCATTCCCCCCTTCACTCCCCTCCACCCTGTACACCCTCCCACCCATATCCCCCCCTTTAGTCATGTCCATGTGTCATACTTATAAGTTATGTAGCTTCTACATTTCCCATACTATTCTTACCCTCCCCCTATCTATTTTCAACCTACAATCTATGCTACTTATTCTCTGTACCTTTTCCCGCTCTCTCCTCCTCCCACTCCCGTGTTGCTAACCCTCCATGTGATCTCCATTTCTGTGGTTCTGTTCCTGTTCTAGTTGTTTGCTTAGTTTCTTTTGGTTTTGCTTTAGGTGTGGCTGTTAATAATTGTGAGTTTGCTGTCCTTTTACTATGTGTGTTTTTTCTTTATCTTCTTTTCTTAGATAAGTCCCTTTAAATTTCATAAAATAAGGGCTTGGTGATGATGAACTTCTTTAACTTGACCTTATCTGAGAAGCACTTTATCTGCCCTTCCATTCTAAATGAAAGCTTTGCTGGATAGAGTAAGCTGGGATATAGGTCCTTGTCTTTCATGACTTGGAATACTTCTTTCCAGCCCCTTCTTGCCTGCAAGGTCTCTTTTGAGAAATCAGCTGACAGTCTGATGGGAACTCCTTTGTAGGTGACTGTCCCCTTATCTCTTGCTACTTCTAGGATTCTCTTCTTCATTTTTACCTTGGCTAATGTAATTATGATGTGCCTTGGTGTGTTTCTTCTTGGGTCCAACTTCTTTGGGGCTCTCTGAGCTTCCTGGATTTCCTGGAAGTCTATTTCCTTTGCCAAAATGGGGAAGGTCTCCTTTATTATTTGTTCAAATATGTGTTCAATCTGTTGCTTTTCCTCTTCCCCTTCTGGTACCCCTATAATTCGGATGTTGGAACGTTTAAAGATGTCCTGGAGGTTCCTAAGCTTCTCGTTTTTTTTAATTCTTATTTCTCCATTCTTTCCTGTTTGGTTGTTTTTTTCTTCCTTCTGGTCCACTCTATTGTTTTGAGTTCCAGTTTCCTTCCCATCACTATTGGTTCTCAGTGCATCTTCCTTCATCTCTTTTATGGTAACCTGCATTTTTTCATCTAATTTGTGCCCAAAATCAAGTAATTCTGTGAGCTTCCTGATCACCAGTGTTTTGGACTGTGCATCTGATAGATTGGCTATCTCTTGGTCACTCAGAAGGATGAGTCCTGGGGCATTGATCTGTTTTTCTGTTTGAGACATGTCTCTCTCTCTCTCTCCTTTTTGGTCTGGTCACTCCTGTTATGGTGAGGGGCAGAGCCTTAGGTGTCCACTGGGGCTGGGCACCCCAGTCACTAGATTGTGACATTGTATGTGGGGGCGGGGGTGGGGGCGGGGGCGGGAGCAGGAGGGAACAATGGCAGTAGCTCCGTTCTCCTGGGACCTCAGTCCCTTCTCTGGGATCCTGGGTTGCGCTCTCTGCCCTGGTCCACAATCGCCACCTCACTGGGTCTACCAGCTGCCGATTGCGTACTCAGGGTCCACCTGCTGCGATCTTGCGTGTCCCAGATGCCTTATGCGCTCCCGGTTGCCTTATGCGCTCAGTCCTCCCTGTTCTCCGTGCACCACGACCCACGCCCTGCTGCTCCTCTCTGCCCCTCCTACTGGTCTGGATGAACAGGTCTACTTCAACTTCTTGGCTGTCCAACTTACATTCAGATAAATTTTCTATCAGTTCTGGGTGTTATTCTATCTCTAAATTGTTGTTGTTCTAATCTTGGTTGTACGTGGAGGTACGGTGCATCCACTTATGCCTCCATCTTGCCGGAAGTCCAAAAGTAACTAATCTTAAAAAAATTAATGCAAAACATCCACAATGAAAAAAAAATCAACATTTAAAATAAAGACAGGCGGTTGCCTGTTTTATGATCCTGCATCATTTTGCAATGGAAACAGTCATTTCTCATCAACCCACAGTTCCCACGCAGGTCGCCATTGAGTCCCTCGCCGATTGGCTTCATGAGAGCTGACGATAGTGTGGGAACAAACTGGGCAACACAAAACCTTATATATGGTCACACTTTTCTTATTTTAGAGCTCTTATCCTCTTTTTCTGTTTGGTTCAAAATATGAAGAATATTTTGGTAAGTACATACAGGAGCTCACATTTCTCATTTTGCCGAAAGCTATTGGTAGCTAAGCAAGGTGTTGGTTTTTAGGGGAGGAATCTAGGAAAGGGGTCCAGTTGTTCGCCTTTAAGCAAATTACTTAAACTCTCTGCCTCTTTCTTACCTCATCTATAAAATGGGAATAATCATACCCACGTCTCAGTGCTGCCATGAGAGTGAAGTGATATGCTCAAGGCACCGTGCCTGCTTAACACACACCTTGCTACAGACACCAAGCCAGCTCTCATTCCACTCCTTCCCTCTCTACCTGCAGAAGGTGTTCAAGTAGCTGGACAGTCAGTTGCAAACGGTCCCCCAGTGGGGCCGAGACTTGTTCCCTTGGGTTTGTTGTTGCATCTGTCCACTTCTAGGGAGAAGAGAGGGAACTTTCACGCTCTGACGAAAAGCAACAGTGTGACTTAGTAGTCAGCTCTGTTTTTCTTGATAAATGATACTGGTTATTCTAAACTTTTTTTAAGTGCCCTTCTGCTTAGGACATTACACATGGCAACTTACTACAGCCCTCTTCTCTGAACTTAAAACCTGAACAGTCTAAAAATAGCAAAGTCCTACAGGCAAAGGTACATTACTGAAACACTAAAAGCAAACAAACAAAATTACCAATCGTGGATGTGAAAGGTCAGTTTTGTATTAGTCAGTTTGGGCTGCCATAACAAAATACCACAGACTGGTGGCTTAGCAACAGTAATGTATTTCCTCACAGCTCTGGAGGCTGGGAGGCCAAGATCAAGGTGCCAGCGCAGTCAGTTTCTGGTGAGGGTTCTCTTTCTGGCTTGCAGACGGCCACATGCTCACTGTGTCCCCACATGGCAGAGGAAGAGAGAGCTCTCTGGTGTCTCTTCGTATAAGGACACAAACCCTATCAGATCAGGGCTCCACCCTATGGATGCCCTCATTTAACCTCACTTTCTTAACCCAAATGTGGTCACATTGGAAGTTAGAGCTTCAATGGATGCATTTTGGGGGACACAGTTCAGTTCCTAGCAAGTATGAACTCATGGTATTTCATACATATAGAAGGAGATATAGAAATAAATCTAGCTATATATGTATGTTTGTATGTATAAATGTATACGTGTGTACATGTACATAGGAACACATACAAACACACACATTCTCCAGCTGTGTCTGGTAAGAGGGCCTAGAAGCAGGGACATTTCAAAAGGAATAAGCACACGGAGCACCTAAATATTGATTGCTCACTACCACTCTCCACAAAAGGAGCCACAGCTTCTTGGAAAAATAGCCGCCTCTACCGCTGGGGTTGAGGAAGTTCAAGGCGGTCCCAGAACGTCTTGTGCTGGAGTGTCAGGAAGTACCCCAAGGACGATGGGAGCCTGTGAAAACACAGGAGTCGGTGTGTGAGAGCTGCCGGTAGTCAGCCGCAGAGCACCAGAGAAACCACGACAGTGACACATTATAACCCAATGAGTAAAATAAGAGTACCTAAGTCCAGAGTAATATAAATAAAAAAGTAAATAAATAAATGAAACAGGAGACAAGAAAGGTCTTCTTATAGTAGAATGCCAACTAATAAATGTAGAAGAAATGAGGGTGTTAGAAAGCCACTAGTGACTACTAAAACAGCTTTGGGGCCAGTATAAAAACAGGAACTGTGGTAGTTTTGCATATTTTTTCTCTGTCTGTTATGTATGCATGGCATCTTTGTACATACTAAACTTTTCCTCTCTCCACTTTAGTTTTGTATGTAAGTTTTGGGAAGTTAATGTTACAACTTAGTCTTTAGGTAACAACATAGTCCATGGCACTATGTCAAAACCTGAGAAGTATTTTTTATTTCTTTTAAGATTTTAGAGAGAGGGGGAAAGGAGGGAGAAAGAAAGAGAGAGAAACACCCATATGCGAGTGTGAGAGAAACATTGATTGGTTGCCTCTCACATGTCCCCAGACGGGGACCTGGCCCACAACACAGGCATGTTCCCTAACCGGGAATCAAACCGGCAACCTTTTGGTCCGCAGGCTGGCGCTCAATCCACTGAGCTACACCAGCCAGAACCTGAGAAGTGTTTACTAAAGACTGTTGGGACTGTGTATCTCCTCATTTAGGTGATGGGGTGAGAGCTTCTCCACTAGAAAGATAGCTGTACCTGATTAGGTGAAAATGTGGAGTTGTTTCCTGGTTGTATGGGAGTCTAAATGTAGACAGGAGGTTGCATATGGAAGTTGAGTCTCTGAAGGGGTGGGCTGTGCCGTTATCTCTTCCGCAATGGAGCAGTCCTTTAAATATTTCTCCTCTTCCAGCTGGCACTACACTCAGCTTTGTCAGCAGATGGAGCCAGTAAGACACTATAGGAGGAAAGAGTTTCTCCCTTTGGTTGTGCTGTTCTCTCACCAGGCTCCTTCAGCTTGCTTCTCCAGTGCCCACTCGGGGAGCACAGGCGGCTTCCCAGGTGCCAGGCTCCTGCAGTGTGTTTGCAGGCAAGGTATTTGCTCTCTCCAGGAATTAGCTAACCCTACGAGGGGCAGTCCCTCCCTGGATCTGCAAGGTCCCAAGATATCAAAACATCATAACATAAAACACATGATTGATAACACAAATTCAGAGCACAGGGGGAGCGGCTTGTCTCTGTTCCACAGTGTCAGGACTTCAGCTGGAGGTCTTGAACGCTGAGGTTGACAGGCCAGCCAGGGGCTGGAATCAAGCGAAAGCTGATTTCCGATATGCCTGGTGCCTAGCCTGGGAAAATGTGAAGGCTGGAACTGCTGACGGGAGTGCTTCAGTGGCTCCTCAATGTGGCCTCCGGGGAGCCAGACTTCTTCCATGGTGGCTCAAGGCTGCAAGCGTGAGCTCCAGGGAACAAGGCAGAAGCTAGAGTGCCCTTTTTGACAGAACTTAGATGTTATACAGTGTTGTTTCTGCCAGTCTGTTAGTTACAATCAACTCACAACTTGCCCAGATTCAAGGAAAGGGGACATAGACTAGACTTCTTGATGGAAGAGGAGTCAAAGACTTTGTAGTCATTAAAAAAAAAACCAAACCCACAAAGTGAAACTAGGGTTCAGCCCTGGCAGGTGTGGCTCAGGGGATTGAGTGCCAGCTTGTGAATCAAAGAGTCTCTGGTTCGATTCCCAGTCACGGCACATGCCTGGTTTGCAGGCCAGGTCCCCAGTGAGGGGCATGTAAGAGGCAACCACACATTGATGTTTCTCTCCCTCTCTCTCCCTTCTCCTCTCTCTAAAAATAAATAAGGTTTTGTTTTGTTTTGTTTTGTTTTGTTTTGTTTTTAAAGAAGGAAACCAGGATTCAGATCCTAATAGTTAGGTTCCAAACCCTACTTGATTCATTATGGTGCCATTATAATAAACAGAAATCTGTTTAAGTTAGCTGAAGTAAAGAAGTGGGGAGGGGGTAACCCTAAAGCTACAGTGAGTTCAGGGAAAAGAAGCCCAGTTAAAAACATGGAGCAAGTCTAGGTGGCTCTTATCCTCTTTTGTCTCTCTATAACCAGCTGTGATGGTTATTTTTTTTTTAATCCTCACCTGAGAACATTTTTTTTTCATTGATTTTTTTTTTTACAGAGAAAGGGAGACAGAGGAACAGTGATATGAGAGAGAGTGTGCGTCCAGACGGGTGATCAAACCTTCAATCCAGGCATATGCCGACCGGGAATCGAACCTACAACCTTTCCGTTATGGAACGATGCTCCAACCAACGGAGCCATACCAGCCAGGCCTATGACAGTTAATTTTATATGTCAACTTGACTTGGCCATGGGGTGCCCAAATGGATGGTTAAACATAATTCTGGGTGTGTCTATGAGGGTGTTTTTGGATGGGATTTATATCTGAATTGGTAGACCACGAAAATCAGATTGTCCTCCCTCATGTGGGTGGATCTCATCAAATCAGGGGAAGACAGACACAGGACAAAAAGCTGACCCACCCCCCAGTAAGAGGGGACCCCTCCTGCCTGACTGAGCCTGGACCTTGGTTTTTGTTGTTGTTGCTGTTTTCCTGCCTTCAGACCCAAACTAAAACACTGAATCTTCTCACATCTCGAGCCTGCTTCCTTAAGACTAAACTATGCCATTGGCTCTCCTGGGTCTCCTGCTTGCTGGCTGCAGATCTTGGGACTTGCCGGCCTCCATAAAGGCACGAGCCAATGCATCTTATAATAAACCTATTCTATCTATCTGCCTACTTATTCTGTTTCTCTGGAGAACCCAGAGTGGTTTTTTTAAAATTATTTTAAAAGATTTTATTTATTTATTTTTAGAGAGAGGGGAAAGGAGGGAGGAAGAAAGGGAGAGAAACATCAATTGGCTGTCTCTTGTATGTGCCCCAACCCGGGAACGGAACCCACAACCCAGGCACATGCCCTGATGGGGAACTGAACCAGTGACCTTTTGTTTTGCAGAGCAATGCCCAACCAACCGAGCCACACTGGTCAGGGTGAAGAGACCAGACTCTTTTGTGCAGACCAGCTTCCTCTGCCTAATTCTCTTCTCTTACTTCCAGTCTGCCTCTTTCTTTTCTCCTCAGACCAGCTTCCTCTGCCTACGCAGAATCTCTGCTCCCCACAAATCTGCCAGTGCTAGCTCCATTCAGGAACGACCAAACACTCAGCCAGGCTCCAGAAGGAGGAATCAGACAGGCCCAGCATGGCTCTGCAGTGGAGCAGGGGTAGGGACAGGGCCTTAAAGCATAAATACACCATCTATATCTAGAGCCACCACTCCCACAGGGAATGTGGGTTGGGGAGAAGGTCACCACGGGAGAGGCAGGCCTCCCAAAGCGTTTCACCCGCATTGAAGATTCTTGTTGCCTCTCTTGATCCCCAAATGCCACGATGCTGGCTATTTTGGCATTTTTCTGATGGGTCAGGGCAAAGTCCTCTTAAGTCTCTAGGGACTTCTGTGACCTTCAATCTCTTTGCACCACGGCAGCAGTGTTCTACTCCTCCCTGTCTAGGTCGGGGAGGGGTTGTTTCTTGGCCGTAGAGAGAAAACCGGAGTTGGGGAAGTCTCCACCACTCACCGCATCTTTAAGAGGCCCCACTGGTAATGGGAGTTTGGAAACCCAAGTCGTAGTGGAGAGGAGACCACATTTGCTTTGCTGTGTGGTCTGAGGGGGTAATGTCTCACAAAGAGTGTATTGTGAGACTGGACTTTTGAGGAGTGTTCACTGTTAAAGCAGACTCAGGGACACTAACACAGCACTCTAGTGGTCTGGAAATCTAAATTTAGTTGCTAGCTGAATCCGTCTGAATCGCATATTCCTCGACTGTCAAGTGCAGGTAATGAATTACCTACCTCACAAGGTTGCAGCGAGGGCTGAGAAGGTGATGCAGGTTAAACACCCAGCACAGAACACCATTAGATGGGAAACCTGGGCTCCTCCAGGTCCCTGAGGTCTGCTTCGATTGCTGTAAAGCTCCAGCCGTGGGTGGGGTGGTGAGTTAAAGGGAGCAAATTCCCCTTTCCTGCCCCCCACCTCCCGCATGGCAGGATGAGCAATGGAAACAGTGCACACGGCCCGGCTCTCCAGGCGCAGATCCTGAGGCCTGTGACAACTCTGCCCACTGCAGTGGCCCCTCGCCCAGACCCCCAGCCACTGACCATCTCCACAAAATTGGGACCCTTGTCTTTGTCACCACTAAAGCACAGCCCTCTGATGCCTTGCCTCCTGGACCAAAGCCGAAGTGCCGGATATGTACAGTGATGAGAAGCCTGGATTTGGAAATCAAATATTTGAACTACATTCTCCAATAGTTATGGGCCATTAGATAAGTCGCATAAGCTCCCTGTGTCTCAGTGTCCTCACTTGAAAGCGGAGGTGGTTTAACAGCCCCTATCTCTCATAAGGCTGTTACGAAAAGTAAATAAAACAAGTGTGGAGAGTACTTAGCGTGGTGCCAGGCACATGGTGGGCACTCTGCAAATGTTAGTCATCCCTGTGGAGCCACTGCCTCTTGTACCCAAGGCTGACTGGCAGAGCGCTGGGACCGACTCCATCCATCCTGGCCCAGGGTGTCCATCCTCACAGGGGAGGCCCCTCCCTTCCCCCCAGGAGTGTGGTCTGTTGGGGTCTGCACGTCCCACCACAGGTCCCATCGGGAGGGAGCTTTGAGCACCTCACAGACAACTGCTTGATGGCCTGGCCTCAGGGCCGCCGCCTGCCTTGGTCATCCACGGTGAGTTACTTAGTCTTAGGGACACAGCCTTGCCAGCCAGTGTGCTAGGCAGCTTCACGCCTGAAGATAAGCCTCAGGAGGTACCTGTGGCTCCTGGTCTGGTCCTGGCCAGCCTCCCCTGGGGAGCGAGGGCTGACCTTTGCCAGAGTTGAATGCCTTCACCCCTTGCCCAGGCCCATCACATGACCTCTGGCCTTTGCCCAAAGGTTTTATGGCTCCAGCAAAGGCCAGGTATTCCTTGGGGACTGGATTAACAAACTCAGGAGCAATCCAAAGTCTTACCCAACTCCCCCAGACACCCCAAGGGCCCCTATGTCTACAGCCTGGTGGGAGCCGCCTCGGGAACAGGCCTGGAGGCATGAGCCACTCGGCCCACAGATGAGAGTGCGTGTGCTGGCCTGGCCCGCAGAGCTCCTGCTCAGAGCCCTTGGCCCTGTAGCTGCAGGGAACTTTCTGTCTGGGTGCTGTCCCAGTGGTGTCACGGAGTGAACACTGGATTGAATCAGGAGGCCTTGATTGTAAACTTGGCACTCACATCACCAACTAGCTGTGTGACCTGGAACAAGTCGCTTACCTTCTCTGGGCCTCAGTTACCTCCTTCATAAAACGAGAAGCCTGGAACAAGTGATCTTCAAGGCCCCTTCCAGCTCAGGCACATAATTGTATGCACATAGTAGGTGTCAGGTACATAGCAGGAATTCAGGAAATTCTTATTTAGTAATTTAACAATAAGATTCAAGGCAAGATTAAGACACCCATCTTTCTCACTGTGCACTTTGCCTGTGCTGTTAATTGATTTGTGTCGAGTGCCAGCTCAAGGCCTGGCACATAACAGATGTTAAACCAGTGTGAGTTGAATCCATATATGCAGTACGTTTATAGTAGCCCAGAGACAGAAGAGAGAACAGAGTTGACTGAACAGTAAGAGCTGGGCCATGGTTATTTTAGGATTGGCAAACGTCCCTCCTTGTTACAAGTTGCCTTCTCCTCTGGACATTGGAGTCCCCACCAAGCATCACTGTTCCTCGTTCCCTCAAAAACCGAGGCCCTGCTTTCGCTCACACTGTTCCCGCTCCTTAGAACACCTGTGAGGGCCTGGTGTTTACACTGCTCCCAAGCTAAGAAGCTAGCCTGCTCTTGTTTTGTACATGCTGGCAGAGGACACAGGGTCGCTGAGCCAGGGACAAAAGACTGACCACTCCTGGCACAGCAAGCAGGATGAGTATCATTGTTACATCTCTTTCTCTTGTTCCCAAGTTCCATGGGAGAAACACAGAGGGGTCCAGGGGGATGTTATACATGCAGGTGGTTTGCATCATAGCCAAGGAACACCAAGCTTGGGAAACCCACCATTGTCCTCTCTTACCAAAACCACTTTTATTTTTATTTATTTATTTTTTAAAATATTTTATTTTATTTTTTAAAGATTTTATTTATTTATTTTTAGACAGAGGGGAAGGGAAGAAGAGAGGGAGAGAAACATCAATGTGTGGTTGCCTCTCACACACCCCCAACCATGGACCTGGCCTACGATCCAGGCATGTGCCCTGACTGGGAATCAAACTGAAGACCTTTTGGTTTGCAGGCTGGCACTTAATCCACGGAGCCACACCAGCCAAGCTTATTTGTTTTTAAAAAAAATTTTAAATTTATTTTTAGAGAGAGGGGAAAGGAGGGAGAAGGAGAGGGAGAGAAACATCAGTGTGAGAGAAACATCAGTGTGAGAGAAACAGCAATTGGCTGCCTTTCACACACACCCCAACCAAGGACTGGTCCCAGACATGTGCCCTGACCATGAATCGAATAAATGACCTTTCATTTTGTGGGATGATGCTCAACCAACTGAGCCATGCTGGTCAGAGCAAAAAAAAAAAAAAAAAAAAAAATTATTTATTTTTAGAGCGAGGAAAAAGGAGTGAGAAAATAAGGTGGGGGACATCAATGTGAGAAAGAAACATCAATTGGTTGCCTCTCTTATGCACCCCAATGGGGTACCAAACCTGCAACCCAGGCATTTTCCCTGACGGGGAATCGAACTGGTGACTTTTCACTTTATGGAACAATTCTCAATCAACTGAGCCACACCCGCTAGGGCCAAAACCACTTTTGTAGTAAGCAGCAAGCAAACCTGCTGTTTGTCTGGGACAAGATGTCCCACTCAAAGCTGTTGGCTGCAAACACAACACTGAGAAGGGGGGTGGGGGGGGGGGAGAGCAGCCATGGTTTTGCATGCTTGGCGTTCCCAGTAATAATGTCCGGGGAAGACCGGAATGCTGGGAGGATCGCCTGGCTCAGTAACACCTCTCCCCCATCTCTGCTTGTCAAAATCCATTCCACCCTCAAATGACACTTTATCTTGCAGCTTTCCACAGCCCTCCTATCACACATACTTTCTCCTTCCCTTTTGCATTTTTTCTTATCATTCTCATCTAGCTCTCTTTGGTGTCCGCAACCGTCCCTCCCCTATCAGCTAAGTGCAAACACTTTGAGAGCAGTTGTTTCTCTTCCTGCATTCCACTGCCAGATTGTTTGCATCCAGCAGGTGCTTAGATCATGTTTGTTGAGTTGGAGGAATCAAGATTTTGGGCCATGGTTACACTTTTGCAGTCTGCGCCCGCCCCTTGGACTGTCTTCAGGATTCCAGAGGCTAAAAATATCTCCCAAAGCCACTGTGTTAACTTCCTTCCTTGTACGGCGTAGGACTTGGCTGGTGAGACTGAAGGCCTATGCCCACTAGGTGGCGCCCCACCCTCAACTTTGCAGATTTTTTTTTTTGTTTTGTTTTAAGAAGAGAGGATTCTCTAAATGTTTATTCGGTTTGGTTCTTCACTCAAAGTGATAGTTTGTCTTCAGTCCAGCACCCAGATTAAGAACCCATTTGCCCGTCCTAGCCCCAGCCTTTCTCAAGATTGACACCCGGTCTTGGCTGGTGTGGCTCGGTGGGTTGGGTGGGGGGAGCTCTGAACCAAAAGGTCGCCTATTTCCGGTCAGGACACAAGCCTGGGTTGTGGGCCAGGTCCTCAGTTGGGGGCGCGCAAGAGGCAACAACACACTGATGTTTCTCTCCCTATTTCTCCCTTCCCCCCTCTAAAAATAAATAAATAAATGTTTAAAAAAATAAAATAAAATACGCATTCAGAGCTTGTTCAGTACCTGCAGGTGGGGCTGTATTGGCAATGAGAGGCATTAGTCCTCTGAGAAGCCACACAGATTTTTCTCCCCCAACTCCAGGGGAGTCTGGATGCCGGAACCGGGAGCTGCTTAGCCAGGTCAGAGGTCATAAACTGACCCTATGCCAGGAGATGAGGGTCAAATTCTGTAGGACAGGGTTAGCTGGGGCTCTGACGCATGCCCACTCCCCAGGGTAAGAGGGTCCTCTCAGGTCCATTGCTATTTCTGCAGTCACTCAGCCATCCACTCCACTGACATTTACTGAGTCCTGTGTGCCAGGCACAGACAAAGATGGAAAAGCATCTTTGGTTACAATGGTTACAAAAGCACCAGTGGTCACAAGGTAGCCGACTCAGAACTGCTGCCAAGTGGGGTCTAGGAATGAGCTGCATTCCAAGCTTATTTAGGAAATTTAAGACATTTGATAGGATTGACATGCTGGGTGGAATCACAGGTTAAGAAAAGAAGTGAAAAATCAGGAAACTCTGTCGGCTGGGGCCAAGTTGTGAAATATGCCTAGAGAAGAGATAGAACCCGACCCTGTGGGGGAGGCTGTGCAATAAACAACCAGGTCTGTTTTAGGAAGATGCCACAGCACAGAAAGTCGGCTCAAAGGAGAGAGAAGACCAGCTGGAAAGACCAGTTTTGTGGTCTTAACCCATCTAGGCTTCGTTTTCTTCCTCAGTAAAGGAGGAAACTAATTGTAGATATCACCTGGGTTGTTTTGAGGCTCAAATGAGAATATATGTAAAGCATAGCAATAACAATGGTGTAAGCAGTGGTCCCTGACTTTTTGGCAACAGGGACCGGTTTCGTGGAAGACAATTTTTCCACCGATGGGGGTGGGGAGGATGGTTTCCCCGGATGACTCAAGTGCATTACATCCAAGCTCACCTCCTGCTGTGCACCCGGTTCCTAACAGGCCCGGAAGGTACTGGTCCACTGCCTGAGTTTGGGGACCTCTGATGTACAGCATCAGTAGACCCCATTACAGGCTGTTTTGCCTTGTGGTGAAGGACATGGGCTTTGCTGTCTCTTGGGACCTGGGTTTGTGTCCTGGCTGTGTCGGGTAGCATATTTTTAATCTAGGCAAGATTTCTTGTCAAGGAGGGTTGGAAAACAGTGATTGGACTCTGTTTTGTGGTGTGTGGGAGGGTCAGTGGGGCCCCTGATGGATGGATGGTCCCATTCTCTGACATGAAGAACTCGGAGGGCTGAGACAAAGTCTGAACCCAGCTTTCGACCGGATGAGTGTGCGGTAGACCCTGGCAGGACACTCCAGATGACCAGGTGAGAACACATGTCAGCTCAAGGCCAGCACAGCTCTCCTCTAGGGTCTCGGTGGGCGCTAATACTGGAGGAAAGAGGAAAAACGGGGCCAAGTCAGATACTGGAGGAATGCTCCAGAAGACAGTTTCCCCCTCCAAGGCTGGACCGAAGCCGGGGAGGCAGGGTGCGCAGGGCGGCCCCAGATGTGGCAACCTTCACCCAGGCTGGATGTAGCGGAAGGCCCGCGGTTGGCTGAGGTGTGGGGGCGCCTTCCGCCTTGCCCCGGGGAGTAAAGAATCCGAGCTGGGAGTCTGGCGCTGACGGGATAGGGTGGCCCCAGGGTGGTGAGCGAGACAGAAACAGAGATGGCAGGAAGCCGGGAAGAGCGAGTGGGGGTGGAGACCGACGAGGGGAAGGGAAAGGGCGGGTAGGAGGGGTGGAGAGAGGGCGAGAGAAAGAGAGGAGGCCTGAGGGAAGGAGAGAGGGGAGGAAGGGTGGGAGCAGGAGAAAGAGCGGAGGACTAGGACGGAGCGAGGAGGCCGCGGCGGGCGCAGCAGGCACTTTGGCCGGGCCGCCCCCGCGAGCAAGGCGCAGCCATTCCGCTCCTCGGGGCGCCGCCGCCGCCACCACCGCGCCCGCGGGCCATGCTCCCGCCACCCCCGCGCCAGCCGCCGCCCCAGGCGCGCGCGGCCCGCGGTGCGGTGCGCCTGCAGCGGGCCTTCCTGCGCGGCCCACTGGGCGTGCTCCGGCTGTTGCAGCTGGTGGCCGGCGCCTCCTTCTGGATCACCATCGCCACCAGCAGGTACCAGGGTCCTGTGCACTTCGCGCTCTTCGTGTCCGTGCTCTTCTGGCTGTTGACCCTGGGCCTCTACTTTCTCACGCTGCTGGGCAAGCACGAGCTGGTGCCCGTGCTGGGCTCACGCTGGCTCGTGGTCAACGTGGCTCACGACCTGCTGGCAGCTGCGCTCTATGGCGCCGCGACAGCCATCATGATCGACCAGACCCAGAAGCACAGCTACTGCAACCTCAAGGATTACCAGATGCCCTGCGCCTACCACGCCTTCCTGGCGGCCTCCGTCTGCGGCAGCCTCTGCCTGGGCCTTTACCTGCTCTCGGCGCTTTACGGCTGCTGCCGCCGCTGCCAAGGCGAGCAGGAGGTGGCGTGAGGACGCCCCGCCGCGGGGCGGGGGACCGTGAAGAGACCAGCGCCCCAGCCCTTCCTGCCGCCCCGCGCCTATACGCTCTGGCGCCCTCCCTTGCTCTGCCTTCCCGCCGCCTCCGGCGCCCCGGACCCCTGACACGCAGTTCCTGCCAGAGGGCAGCGCCACCGCCCCGGGTCCAGACCACTGTGCAGGATGCGCCGTCTCCAGGAACCCGGGCAGGGCTACACCCGCAGGACCGACGCGCACTCAGACTGGCCTAACGGAGGCGAGACCTCGCGATTCCTCTTCCCCTTTCCTGCTAAGATCGAGACGTGGACAGGCGCCGCGTAGATCCGGGGAGGCTCCCAAATTGTTAGCAGTCTTCTGGCTGCGCCCCTGCCTCCTCCCTGCCGCCCCGCGGTGGGAAGAACACTCCCTTTCCACGGCCCCTCTTCCAGCCCTGAGTGCTGTAAAAGACAGCAGGCAGCCGCGAGTGGAGCTGGGGACAGGCCTCCACTAGTTCCGGAATGAGTTTGGTTTTAGTTTGGGATTTTGCGGTCAACCTGCGCAGCCCTTTCTGGCCCATGCCTCCGTACTTTGATGTCTTGAGGTGGGGCCTATCTCCAAAGGTGAGGATGGATGGTGAGGGCCTGTGGGCTCTATTCTGGCGTCTGCCTGCTCCACCTTCGTCCTCGAGGTTCGCTGAGGCCAGGCCCAAATACACACTAGCTTCCCAGCCTTCCTCTCACAGGCTTCCAGCTCCATTCCCACCTCCCAGTAACTGTTTTGCATTAGGGATCCCACCCGATGGCCAGGGAATGTTAGGGTGAGCCCCATTCAGTTTTACAGATGGAGCCCTAGAGCTGGCTCGGAAGAAAAGCCAGAAGAACATGAGAACCCCATCTCCCAGCTCCCAGTCCGGTGCTGTTTACGTGAAAGCAGCCACGTTCCTTGGGATCCTGGCCCAGGAGCTACCCTCTAAAAGAGGGTTTCCGGGCCAAATGGGTTTGTCAAAGGTGCTGCTCCTCCTTCTTGAAGAGTCACTAGCGCAGCAAAGGCGCTGAGAAGCCCTGCTGTAAAACAAGACAGAGTAGTGTTTACTGCCTCTGGGCCTGGATCAGATTTTGCCACTTTAGGGTATCTGGCGGAACGTGCAAGCGGCCCCACCCACAGGCTCTGGTCTGCTGGAAGATTCCTGGTGCTCACTCTTTCCCGGGGACTTTCTCCAGCGGAGGGAGGGCCCATCCGATGGGGAAAACAGCTGCTGCTGACAGGCCAGTGCGAGGCCCCAGGGACTGGTGGGTTCGGACGTTCCTTCACATCGTTGGGGAAACAAAGCCCAAGTTCTCCAGCTGGTTTCCCAGTCAAAAGGCACGTTACCTGTAAGAGATCCTGGCGCTGACCGCTGGTCACACTCACCGAGGGCAGAAGAAAGCTCTCTGGAGCTGGGGTGAGCAGCTGGCCCCGCCGCTGCAAGGTATGACACTTCTTGGTTTTCTGGAGGGGTCATGAGCCTGTGAATAAAAATACAGTGCTCCGCCTTTTCTAAAAGTTACCGGCTTTTATCCAGAGAGCAAGTTGGTGGGGTGCCATTAATCACCACAATGTTTGAAGAGTTGTGACTGTTCAACCTGTTTTGCTAAATCCTTCAAAGTTCTGCTCTTTGGGGAAAAAAAAAAACTCCCCTCTTTGGGCTGGAAACTAGAATAGGGGAGGCCGGAACGTGCCTTTGTGAGCACGTTTTTAAGGTTTAGGTGCAGAAGTGTTAGATTTCTCCGTTGTAGGGTTGAAGATGTGGGTGGGGTAGGCTTCTTCTGTGAGGTCCACGCTCACCACAGCACTTCCCTGGCCCTCTGTGTGCCCAGCACCGCGCAGGGCGCTTGGACCTCCTCTCTGCGTTCTCCAGCCGCCCCTGCGGAGGTGGGCTGGATGGTAGTGCCCTTGTTCCATCTGAGGAAAAGGAGTCACAGAAGGTCGGGGAACTTGAGCAGAGTCTCACGGCTGGTGGAGGGTGGAGCTAGGATGGGGACCCTGGCAGTCTGGCCTCTTCAGGACCAGGCTATACTATACAAATATACCGGGGGCGGGGGGGGGGCAAACCAATTTATTTATTTAAAAAATTGTGAAGTTTAAATTTCAGTCATCTTCAAAGTATCCTTTATTTGATGCAATGCACCTATCGAGATTTTTTTTTCCCCACTGCTCAAAGCAGTTTTTGAACGTGTCGATTTTGATGCCTTTTAGTGCTTCTGACATTTTTTGTTTCACCTCTTCCACATTGGCAAAATGTTTACCTTTGAGGGCTTTTTTTCATCTAGGGAAATTGGAAACAACAAAAAAAATGTCACTCAGGGCGAGATCTGGTGAATAGGGAGGGTGTGGCACAAGGGTCATGCTGGTTTTGGTCAAACGCTGCCAAACACTCACCACAGTGTGGGCAGGTGTGCTGGTAAATCACCCATCATGACATGGGCAAACGCGTTCAAAGAGTCTTCAAAAAAAATTCCCTGAAGCTGAATGTAGCCTCTCACAACAACGCCAGCTGGCACACTGATACGGATGGGTTCCTAGAACACTCACCTAGTGAGAAGCCTGTAGTACAAGGGGCCTGCCCTCCAGAATATAATTTTGGTTTTATTTAGGTCCCTCCTCATAGTAGCAGGGGGCCAGTAATGTTAGATACTGTTAACATGGTTATTAAAAAAATAATTTAAATTGTGGCAAGATATACTTATATTAATCATTTTTGAGTGTATAGTTCAGCGGCACTAAGTACATCCACATTGTTGTACAGCCATCACACCATCCATCTCCAGAACTTTTCTCGCAAAACTGAACTTTGCGCCCATTAAAACTGTGGTTGTCTTTGTTTGCTCTGCTCTGGGAAATCCCAGAACACCGAGCCCTTCAGTGTCTCAGTTAGGCTGGCCCACTGCTGCTGTACTCCAGGCAGGGCAACCAGTCCCTCAGCTCCCACTGCTGTGCCCGGAGCCTGGGGATGCATTTTGCTGGGATACCTGGGGGCGCCTCACCAACCCAGTGACTTTGGTTCTTCTGTTGCAGGTTTCCGTGTTGCAGGTGCCATGGAGATTCCCAGGGTTGCTTCCTTGGACGGGCAATACCATTCTGGCATGTATCAGCACAGGTTTTGCAGTGGGGAGAGGGAAGGATTGGTTTCTCATCAACACCATCCAGTTGAGGAGCCAAGATGGGTGAAGATTTGTTTTGCCTCAGCATAAGAAAAACCCTGGTTCTCTTTGTGCTGTGACTTGGACACAAGATTCCAAACACCTGGAACTGAGCCGGGTGCCTCTGTGCCCTAAACAATGGGTTTTGGCTCCAGCTTTTGTTCCTTTTCTCTTTTGTTAGACACGGTGTAAGCTACATCCTCAGCTCAGATCCAGGCCCCGGAGGATGTCTTCTGAGCGCCCCCAGCCCATGGTGCTTTGTCTGTGGTCAGGTGACCTTACTCAGGAGCAGATCTTTCCTTGGCCTTCTTGGTACCTTATTCATCCAGATGTGCCTGACACATTCCAGTGCTTACTGGCTCTTCTAGATGTGCCTTCTGCTTGGCCTCCAGCTGCTTCTCCAGATGGGAGAAGGGTATGTGAGATGGCCCTGCACCCATCCCCTCCTCCCCCTGGAGGCCCTGTGCCAGAGGAACAGCCACCTGACCTGGCCCAGAACTTTTGGATACTGGAGGCAATTTCACTGGCCTTTCTCTCTGGACTGCAGGACTGTCCAGCCCAGCCCACAGTGGGCTGCTCCCAGCGCAGAGTCTGGGATCACATGCGGACCCAGGGGAGGCTTTTTCCAGCATTCTACAGAGGCCAAAAGAAAGGATGGGCATGGGAGGGGTGATGGGTGGTATGGAGAGGGGACCAAAGTGCCTCATTTAAGAGTTAGGTGGTGATTACTAACATGCTTTTCTGAATAAAGTTTGGTCTGTATGACCTCTGTGAATGTGCCGTCTCTGCTGGCCCCAGCGGGGAGCCTCTGTGCCAGGTGCCTCAGTCTCCCTCCGTCTTCTCACTGTGCCACGCGGCTCTGCCGTCTGCCTCCCTGGTCTCCCCTTTCCTTCTTGGAGGGAAAGGAAAATGAGTTCCCAGGCCTGACCGGTGTGGCTCAGCAGGTTGGGCGTCATTCTGCAAACGAAGGATCGCCCGTTTGATTCCCACTCAGGACACATGCCTGGGTTTTGGGCCGGGTCGCCAGTGGGGGGTGTGGGAGAGGCAACTGATCAATGTTTCTCTCACACTGATGTTTCTCTTCCTCTCTTTCTCCCTTCCCCTCTCTCTGAAAACAAATAAATAAAATCTTCAAAAAAAATGAGTTCACAGATTTCCAGGGCATTTAGGGCAGGGCACAGGAACCAGATGGTGGGGGCAGGGGGAGGAACCTGCCTGTGTCTGTCCCTAACTGAAGCCAGAGGGAATCCCAGACACTTCCTTCCCAGCTTCCAATGGGCCCTCTGTTTGGGAAGTTCCATTGCCTGATGGTCAGACACAGAATGACCGTGGTCACGGAGCCAGAAGGGCCCTGCTGTTCAACCCCATCATTTCGTGGCAGGGAAGACAACCCCCGGGTGGAGTGGCAACAGAGCGGGGGAGTGGCAGAAGGGGGTCCTCTGGAGCCCAGGCTCTGGGTCTCTTCTGCAGAGCACTGAGCCTGCTCTGGGGTTGGCTCCAGGACACACCCCACCCGGCTTCCCCCTGCTTCTAGCCACAGCCTGCTGATGAAGGACCTGGAAAAGGTGGGAGGGGAGTTAATAGATGTCCTTGCTGGCTCCTCCCTCCTGTGGCCTGGGCCTGAAGCCTGCAGCCCGGACAGAGGATTCTACCGACAGATCTCAAAACCCACTTTAAACAGCTGCAGGCAGGAATCCGAGGCTGTGTGTGCTCCACACCCACTCTCTTCCCCAAACACGCACACACGCATGCACCCCCCACTCCTCTTCATGCTTTGGATTTTCAGGGTGGAGGAAAATGCCGCCAGCTGCCGAACACCTCCCTTACTCCCTTTTTCTCTCCGCGTCTATTCATGAATTTCACTCAAAATGAAAAGTGGCCTCCCTTTGTGCAGAGGCTAGTAAGTCCCTGGCCCTACTTCAGCTCAGTGGAATATTTTGCAGTTGGAAATGTGTTTCTACTTGTACTACCTTGTATGGTCTTGTCAGCAGTCTCAGAGGTTGGCATTGACATTCCCCATTCAATGGGGAAGGTGGAGCTCCGGAGAGAAGGGCCTTATTCATGGCCACACAGGCAGTAGCAGGACTGGGAATGGAAGGTAGATGTTCTCTCACTGCCCTCTGCTGCCGGTTGCTCACCCCTGTGGCCTCTGTGAAGTTAAGGTGGAGTTTGGTTTTCCCACCTGGAGAGCAAGTGTTCAGGAATGGTCTAATCTGACATTTCCTGTTTCATGCTGGGGGCTCGTGGAAGTAAGCTCCTCCTCCTCTGGGACATGCTTGAGCCCATTCTAGTCTGGGGAATCCAAATGATTTGCTCATTTATGTCTAGTACTTTTCCTGCTTTTCCAGGGGTGGGTGTGGGGTGGTCGATGGTGAGAAAGGAGAGCTCTAACACTAATAGACATTATTAGTGTATTCAGGGAGACGAGGAAAGGGCAGGGATGCAATAGAGAAAGGTCCAGTTAACACTACATTTTTATCATTTTGTTTTGTTATAGCAGTTGTATGTAAAATAAATGCCAGTATGTGTCCATTAAAATAGAATAGCAATACATGCTCATTAAAAAAATAAACTGTTCAGAAGTGTACAAAGTGAAAAGAGAAGGCACTTGATCATCCTAATTTCATGCTCTAGAGACAAACCACTGTTAACCATGAACTCTCCTTCCTTAATTTTTATAACTAGTTAAATGTGCGTGGATGTGCACACACATTTGTGTATGTGTATTCAAACTCTTCTACCACTTGCTCCTTACTATGAAGAATGATATAGTTCTGACCCTGTCTACGTGTTAGATAAATGTAATGATGTAGTTTACCCTTTCTAAATGTCCATATGAATTATGTGGGGCTGCACGAATTTTGTGGCTTTTCTGGAACCATTCTACCTTTCTCGCATTGGTTGACTTTGTTACTTCCTTGGCTCTTTCTACTCCCACACAGCCAGGAGAAAGGGAGGGACTGCTGGGCGGTCATATCCACTTCGTAGTCTTGAGGAGTAGAGTTAGTGGCGGCAGCTGGAAAGAGGGGAGGAGAGCTGGAGACCTCAGGGCCCTGTGGGGCAAAAGACAGGGATGCTGGTGAGGTAGCCAGAATCCAAGGAGAGTACCTGGGCATAGCCAGCAAGAGGGTATAAACGACCACACCAACCTCATCAGCCTGTGGAAACTACAGTCTGGTTTCTCATCTGAAAGCCCCTTTGTCCTCCCTGTTCCATGATCCTTCCTTTGAATTGGGTGGCTATTTGGAATCTTGCAGGCACCAGGGCTGTGAGGTTCCTTCCCCAGCAGGGAGGTGAGGGAGAGAAAGTTCCCAGAGGCAGCCCCTCTAGCTTCATACCTGTCTCCCCCTCCGGCAGGACACTGGTTCTCCTTACTGCTGTCCTCAGGAGGTGCTCTGACATCCTGGCCGACAGCTCTTCTGAGTCAAGGTCGGGAAGAGGGGAGAAAGGGAATCAACCTCATGAGTGTCTGCAGTGAGCCAAGAACGTGTTGAATACTTCATGTGGCATCTCTGATTCTCCACACAAGCCTCTGGAGTATTAAATACCCGCATTTAACTGACGTGGGGAGACAGGCTCGGGCATGGATCTGCCCAGGACACTTGACTGCAGAAACGAGATTTAAACTCAGATCTCTGTTATTCATGCCACGCTGTTTCTGAGGATTTCTCAGCAGACAAACTGTTTCTCCCAGCCATCCAAAGACTCCACCCAGATCTATGCTAGGCTTTGTAATAGTTATAGCTTGAGCTAAGGCAACAACAGAAGACTGTAGAGAAAGCTATTACAAATCTGAATTATGTCAGCTTCTTTCTTCCCAGTTTGTAGTGAAATTGGACAGTTATCTTTGTTTCATCAGCCCACTGTGCTGAGGTTATTCTCCTGGGCCCTGGAGACAGTCCCCCTCCCCCTGTCTGGTGTTAGAAGGGTGTGTAGGACTACCCCTCCCCCCAGCACTCCTCCCTCTCAAGGCCCGGTGCTGTAGGTATGGCCACCTGAGTTGACCTGAACTTTTGGACACGGAACCTCTCAGCCTGTTGCAATCTTGCCCTGTGCTCTGCTGTCTCCTTCTGTGCCCCCTGGGCAGTTAGCGTGACTGGCTCTCATTGTTAGGTGAGCTCAGCCTGCTACTTCACAGGTCAGCCTAGTCTCTTTCTTGTTGTCTGGTGGCCTTAAGCAACTTTCTGAAGCTCTTTGCATCTCAGCTTCTTCACACACTAAATGGGGACAACACTGTACCTGCCTCGCTGGGCGGTTGAAAGGGCGTAAGGAGGTCATGGGCCTAGAGCAGAGTGCCTGGCAGTCAGCCAGTGCAGAGAGACCAGCTCTCAGCAGCACAGCCTGCTGGGAGCACTTTGTACCTCAGGCAGTGGTTGTGAAATGCGAGCCTGAGCCACAGTAAGTGCTCATAGTTGTTCGTTCCCTGCTCTCCCACTCTGCCCTGGCTCTCCCCCTACCTGAGGAGTGGCAGTCTCACCGCGGATTGATCCCTCTACTGTTCTGTCGTGTGTCCGGATTTGAGCTCTCTTGAAAACGTGGCCTAGAAGTGTTAAAAATTATTGTTACCTACCTGAAGGTCGAGACTTTTTCTCTACAGACTCCGAGGTCCTTCTTCAGGCTCCTTTTTCTTCCCTCTTGCGGCCCCCCGGGGCGATGCCTCTGGGCTCCAGGCAGCTCTGCCTCCTCTCAGCCTGGGGGGACTCCCTGTGCTCTGTTCCCTGGGCAGCCAGTCCGTCTGGAGAGGTGAACCGGCCCGAAGTTCTCAGGCGTCAGCAGTGGCACCTTCGCAGTCTCCCCTCATTCTGTGTTTGTAGGCTCTTTTATGATTGTATCCAAGTAAAAATGTGTTCAGGCACGGGGGGCATTTACAGGAACAGCTGTGTGCTTAGCTCCTGACCTAACTGTTGCGTATCTGGGCATTTCACAACATGTCTTTCCTCACTTCCCTGGTAGACCGTGTTGTACGTATCAGCCTTCTCCTCCCAGTTGTCCCTGGGAACTAGTGATCCTGCTGGGTTTGTTTTTTCCTTTAAGTTAAATTGATGAACTGCCTCAGTGATGGTAACGTAGGCTGCCAGAAGACCAAGGTGGTGGGGTCTTTTCGTAGTGACTGTGATAGTGATGATAATAATGACTAAATTATTGTTGATAGTGGCATTAATAGTAATAAAGATGACACAATGCCCCTACCTCCTGTATTTGCAGCTTGCAAAATATTTTTTATATTCATTATTTATGTTATCCTCATAGGAACAGATAACACAGTGTACATAACGTAGATGAGTTTCGGGAAGGTGAAGTGGTTGCCTAGATAGTCCTTGTTTTTAAACAAACAGTTGTTAGGGTGCACTCGATGTATGTTAAATGCACAGAGTTTAAACTCACACTTTGACGAGCTTTGACATGTGCATACACTAGTAGAGCTGTCGCCACAGTTAGGACAGTGAACATGTCTGCAATACCCCAGAGCTTCCTTGTGCCCCTTCGTGAGTTCTCTCCTTTCCCCTGTCATCTTCCCACCCCAGGCAGCCACTAATCTTCCTCCTGTGGCTGTAGATTAGTCTGTATAAGTGGAATGTACTGCATGTGTTTTTCCCCCCAGGGAAGTGGGTAGTGTCTATCCTCCTTTTACTTAATTATTTTGAGATCCGTTCGTGATATTTTGGTGACAATAGTTTATCCATTTTTATCATTGAGTATTATTCCATTGTATGCATGTACTATACTTTTTAAAAAGACCTTATTTACTTTTAGAGAGAGGAGCAAAGGAGAAAGAGAGGGAGAGAAACATCAATGTGCAAGAGAAACATCAATCAGTTGCCTCTCACTCGCTCCCAACCAGGGGCCTGGCCCGCAACCCAGGCACGTGACCTGACCAGGAATCAAATTGTCAAGCCTTCAGTCGCAGGCTGGCGCTCAGTCTGCTGAGCCACACCAGCGAGGGCATATTGTAATTTGTTTATCCATTCACCATTGATGGACATTGTATTGTTTCAGGTTGTTGGTGTTTTGCAAATAAACCTGCTATGAACATGCATGTACAAGTCTCTGTGTGGACGTGTGCTCTCATTTCTCCTGGGTAAATGCCTAGTAGAGGAATGGCTCAGTTGCACGGTAGGCGTGCTCTTTTTATTGTCTTTAAACTGGCTATGGTCCAGATGAAATTTCTTTCTGTGTGTGTGTGTGTGTGTGTGCTCTTGCCCAGGATTTGTATCAGGGATGGTAATTCTGGACTCATAGAATTAATTGGAAGTTTTTCTATTTTGTTCTATTCTTTGGAATAGATTAATTATATAATTTTATTGATGGATTTGATAAAAATTTGTTCCCCAAATAATCTGGGCCTGAAGCTTTTTAGGAAGTTTGTTGTTAATTCTTTCCATTTCTTCAGGGGTAATTTGTCTATTCATTTTTTTTTTGTGGGTTACCTACTGTCCTTCCACTGGTGGCACATTTATTCAAGTTTTTTTTCCCATTAGTTCTCTCATCTAGTTCTCCAAATTAGAATTAGAACCTTTCTTGGAAAGAATTCCAGAAATCACCTCTATATTTCTATGAAAGGCATATAATAAATAGTCATTTAGTGGAATGAATAAAATTGATGTTTAGCTGCTACAGCAGATACACCCCAACTTTTCAGCAGCTTAGTATAAGAAAAATCCATTTTTGTTCGCATACAATCTGCTTCTCCCTTGCCTGACTGTGCATTGTGTGTTTCAGGTTAGTGGAAGGCTTTCCATTGCGTGATGTCTCAGGGACTCGGGCTGCTTTGACTCTGTAGTCCAGCCACCCCCTCTGCGCTGAGCTGCCATTTTGGAGAAGGGTGAGAGGAGCAGATTTCTAATTTTTAATGCCTTGTTCCAGAAGTGACATCACTTCCACTCATTTCTTTTGGAGGGTCACATGACCCGATCTATAGGCAGTGGGTGGGGGGATGCTGGGCAATGTAGTTTCTGGCTGGACATCTGCTACCCAGCTACATCTTTATACCATGGAAGGGGAAACAGGACTTTCTGGTAGACAGCTAACTCTCTTTTATGGGAGGCCACAAGGTTTTCATTGCCTTGCTCTGCATGACTTTTTTCTCTGCCCGATGTTTGATGAATGGTTGTTTTCATGGCTGCCAAGAGCTGTTGAGTAAGAATGTAACTGCAGGCATTCATTTCCTTGCTGTGTTTGTCGGACAACTCGGTGTCTCACAGCTGGGAAACTCATTACTCATGAGTACTTCTTTTCCAGGTACAAGAACATAGAGCTGTATTTACTGAACACTTTTCAGAGCAAAGGCAGTGAGCTATTTAATCTCCAAATATACTCAAACACTAAGTTCAAACACTAGAAAAAAATCCAGATATTAAAGAGGATCTAAAAACACATAACAGTCAAGTATTTCTTTCACTAATCATTTATTTTAAAAATTGAACATAATTCATGTAAACATAAAATTTAACACAGCATAAGCATAAACACTCTCAGGTTTAAAATGTACAATTGAATGGTTTTAGTGTATTCACAAAGCTGTGCAACTGTACGACTGTGCCATCCCAGAAAATTTCCACCAACCCACAAAGAACGCCTGTATGGCTGAGCAATCACTCCCATCCTTCCCTCCCGCCAGACCCCGGCAGCCACTAGTCTGCTTCTGCCTCTATAGATTTGCCCATTCTGGACATTCATTTCATGTGACTGGAGTCACACAGTATGTGGCCTTGTGTCTGCTTTCTTTCACACAGCATAATGTTTCCAGAGTTCATCCATGGCGTGGCGCGCCGCAATACTTTGCTTTTTTATGGTGAATAATATTCCACTGAATAGATATATTACACTTCGTTTATCCATCCTTCTCTTATTTAAAAAACTTAATTGTGGCAAAATTTGCTGTCTTGGACCATTTTTTAAGCACACAGCTCATTGGTATTAAGTATGTTTACATTATTTTGCAACCATTACCATTGTCCACTGCCGAAACCCTTCTCATCTTGCAAAACTGAAGCTCTGTCCCCTTAAACACTAGCTCCCCATTCCCCCTCCCTCTAGGCCCTGGCAATCATTAACTTTCTGTCTCCGTGAATTTGACTAGTCTAGGTAACTCATGAAAGCAAAGTCATACAATATTTGTCTTCTTGTGACTGGCTTATTTCATTTACAGTTAATATCCTCAAGTTTCATTCATGGTGTAGCATGTGTCAGAATTTACTAACTTTTTAAGGCTGACTAATAAGAGTACATTGTACATAGGTACATACCACATTTTGTTAATCCATTCATTTATTAATGGAAACTTGCGTTGCTTCCTCCCTTTGGCTGTTGTGAATAATGCTGCCATGAACACAGGTGTGCAAATATACCTTCCAGGCCCTGCTTTCAATTCGTTTGTGTGTACACCCAGAGGCGGCATTGCAAGATCACATGGTAATGTTTATTTTTAATTAATATGTTTAATTTTTTTAGGAACTGCCATATTGTTTCTGTAGAGGCTGCATCATTTACATTCCCACCAACAGTGCACAAGGGTTCCAGTTTCTCCCCATCCCTCACCAACATTTGTTATTTGATGATTCACCCATTTATTTTAAAGCAAGCATTCACTGAGTACCCACTACGCCAAGGCTCTATACTTGGCAGAAACTGAGGCTGCCAAGATGTTAAGTCTCAGTCTCCCTGCTCTCAGGAACTCAGAGTACAGTGGGGGAAACGATCACATTCAAGAGAGAGATTTACATGGGCAGTTACATGGGAGGTGGCAGGATATCTCAGCTGGTTAGAGAGCTCCCCATATGTCAAAGCTGGAAGTTTGATCCCTGATCCGGGCACGTATAAGAATCAAGCAGTGAGTGCATAAATAAGTGGAGGAGTTAGTTGGGGTAGGCCTCACAAAGCCCCGACATTCAAGCTGGATATTAACAGGTGAGCGGGAGGAGGTCAGGTGGAAGGGAAGGGTATTCTAAGCCTGCAGGGTAGCCCCAGGTAGTCATGCTCTTTTGTATACTCCTCCCATCATGCAATGGGACAGTGGATGGGTCTGACTCATGAAACCAATAGGATCTTGTGAAAATGACAGTGTGACTTCTGAGGATGTATCATAGAAGACCTGTGGCTGCCTGCCTTGCACCCTCTTGGACCTCTCGCTTTGGGGGAGGTCAACCACCATGGCATGAAGTCCCTCCAGATGCCTTCTGGAGAGTCCTAAGGGAGAAGGAACTAAAACCTCTTGCCCTCCAGTCAGCATGAGAGCACCAACAGCCGCTCGTCTGCCCTGTGAGGAGGCCATCATGGAGGACAGATCGCAGCCCTTCCAGACGTCTGACCCAACTGCCTGAAGTCCCTGAGCCAAAACTGCCCACCAAATCGCTCGTGATTTCCTGACCAAAACCACCCAAAAGCCAAAACTCAGTGTGAGATAATATATATTTATTATTGTGTGAAGCCACTAAATTTTGAAATAAGTTTGACACAGCAAGTGGTGACTTATACAGCGAAAGCGTTAAAAGATCTGGTACTTGGGCAATACCTCGGAGATGTTTAAGGTTTAGTCCCAGACCACTGCAATAAAGTGGGCTGTAATGTTTTTGCCAGTGGAGGGTCTTGCTTTCCATTTATTAAAAAAAATCTGTTAAGCGCAATAAAGCTAAGCATAATGGTATGCCTGTACTGTGAAATGTTGTGAGAGACGGACCACAGCCAGGGGCTCGGAGTTTAGAGCTGCTTTTGAAACGCCAAGTCTGTGTAAGAGTGCGCAAGGGAGCCATCTGGTGGAGGAAGGTGTGCTTAGCTATTCCCTTCGCTTCCCACTCCTTTTTCTCTAGCTTGTTTTACCCAGTGTTTCCTTCTAGAATTTCTCCAAGAGCCACAGTGAGGTTTATGGTCAATATGTGGGCCGTGTACACTGTCACTTATAGATATCAAGACTGACCTCTGAAAAATGTCAGTTTAAGGTATTAACCATCCTCTTCTACTATTTTATTTTCTCCCTTAGTTTCTTCCACCTATTTGCTATCCAGGGGAAAGCATCAGTGGCACCAGGATTTGAGGCAAAGAATGAAGACTGAGAGTGCTGGAGGAGGGAGAGGAGGAGCTAAGAGAAATTGATTATAAAAAATCAGAGTCAGACTTCAGAAAGCTGGCCAGTCAGTCTCTAAGTACCAGGGAGCCTTTGCTCAGTGATATTGGCCATGACTGTTATTCCTTTCTGGCCTTTTTTTTTTTTTTTTAATTCTCACCCTAGGACATGCTTATTGATATTTGAGAGAGGGGAATGGAGGGAGAGAGAGAGGGAGAAAAACATCATCATGAGAGAGGAACATCCATCTGTTGTCTTTCACCATGCCCAGAACCCGGGACCAAACCCACAACCTAGGCACGTGCCCTGACCAGGAATCAAACCCGCCACCTTTCAGTTTATGGGGCAATGCTCCAACCAAATGAGCCACACTGGCCAGGGTTCGTCCTCGTTTTTGGAGGCTTCTTGTATCTTCCAATGATTACCTCCCCAGCTCCTGCCAATTGTCTAAGAGTTCTTGAATAATATCTCTCAATTCCATAGTTGCCAGAAGAGAGAACAAACAATACTACTAATCACAGTCAGCCTGAGGCCAAAGGTCCAGACAGACCCAAGGAGGAGAAACTGAATTTACCTTTGGAGTAAATTACTGATGGTGGTATTTCAGGTAGTTAAGGTATTGAAGAAAAAATTCTTCTTCTCTACTTCCTCTAGACACATCATAGAGAAGAGGCAGAGGCCAACCGACCAGCCTGGGCTAGTCACAAAGCCAGGCCCATTCCTTTAGTGAGTATGGATATTTTTGAATATAGTTAGTGGTACACAGTAGCCTTCCTTATCTGCTGTTTTACTTTCCACTGTTTCACTTATGCTTAGTCAACCACGGTCCAAAAAGTTAAATGAAAAATTACAGAAATAGCCCTGACTGGTGTGGCTCAGTTGGTTGAGCATCATCCCGAAAGGCAAGGGGTCTCTGGTTCAATTCCCGGTCTGGGTGCATGCCTGGGTTATGGGCTGGTCCCCAGTTGGGGTGTGTGTGAGAGGCAACGGATTGATGTTTCTCTCCCTTTCTTTCTTTCTTCTTCTCCTCTCTCTGGAAGTAAATAAATAAAATAAAATAAATTACAGAAATAAACAATTTGTAAGTTTTAAATTGTGTGCTGTTCTAAGTAGTGTGATGAAATCTTGTGCTGTTTTGCTCTGTCCTGCCAGGGATGTGACTCATCCCTTTGTCTGGTGTGTCCACGCTGCATGTGCTGCTGGCCCATTGGTCACTTAACCATCTTTGTTATCAGATCAACTGTTGTGATATTACACATAATCATTATTTTACTTAATAATGGCCCTAAAATGCAAGAATAATGATGCTGGTGATTCAAGTATGCCAACGAGAAGCTGTAAAACACTTCCTTTAAATGAAAAGGTGAGTGCAATACAGTAAGATATTTTTGAGAGAGACCATATTCACCTTTTTATTATATTGCTATAATATTTCTATTTTATTATTAGATATTATTGTTAACCTCTTACTGTGCCTAATTTATAAACGAAACTTTATCATAAGTAGGTATGTATAGGGAAAAAACTGTATGTAAGTTTTGGTACTATCTGCTGGGGTTTCAGGCATCCACTGGGGGTCTTGGAACAGATCCCCCCGTCACCCCCTGTAATGGGGACTACTCCATGTGGGATTCTGTCTGTCTACATTCTGGCTGTTGGGAGGGGGAAATGATTGCTTCCAGCTGGGGCAAGCAGGGAAGGAAGGGGTAGATATTTGACTCCGGCTTAGATGAATGGATTGGATTTGGACCAAAGCAGGAGGGAACGATATTTTTCTCCAACCTCACAGCACAAACAAAGCCATGCCCAAACAATGGAGGGGTTTAGTTGACTAAAGTTAAGAGACTCTTGAAGGGGAGTAGCTGGGAATGAGGCCAGTAAATTAAGACTAAGATGGGTGGTGGTATGACTGGGTGCACCAGAGTCCGTGGACACATGCGGTTCAAATCAAGCTTCAGGTTGCATGTTGGCTGAGTGACATTGATGAAGTTCTTTAACATGCCTCTGATTTCTCATCCGTAAGTGGAGATAACCCTGATAGGGTTGTTGGAGGAGGGGTAGCTAAGATACTGCCTGTAGAGAGCTTAGTCCAGTGCCTGGTGGCAGGTAAACCCTCAGGAAGTGTCAGCGTTATTATCAAAGCAAAGCCATCAGGTGTGTGCTTTAAGGGCGATTAACTGGCCAACATGGTGAGACGCGGACTGAGTTGAGAAAGGCTTGCACAAGCACCTGTGCACAATATGCTCGGGAAACACTGAAAGGAACTGTATACTCTGCTAGGCCTCCGCGACACACAGGTTTCTGCCTGTCGTGGATTCATGGTCCCCAGGATGGGAAGTAAGTGCCAAAGTTGGGGGAGAAGGATGCAGACGTAAATTGTTCAGTTTAGCGTCTTTCCAACTGTTCCCTGCTGGAGTCTTTCAGAACGAGGCGGAGGCAGTGTGGTCCGGAAGCGCCTGCTTTCAGGGCTCAGCAGGATTTTGCGAATCTTGTGGCGCAAGAGAGAGTGGAGCCAGGGCCGGGGCGAAGAGAGAAAAGCGCGCAGGCGCAGTGCTGGCGAGAGAGGTTACCTGTGCTGGAGCGGGCGGAGCTAAACCCGGGAGCAGGGCTGGGGGCGGGGCGAGCGCGCTGGCGTCACGGGCACGCCGTCGCAGAGCTCTTAGAGGAAGCGGCGGCGGCGGCGGCGGCGGCGGCGGCGGGGGTGGTGGAGGAGGTTCCCGGGCTGGCGGCTTCTGAGTGGCAACGGAGAGAGGCTCGCTGTCGGGGTGGGGCGGGCCTGAGGAAAAGCTCCGGGGCCTAGCGGCCCTATCAGTGCCCCCGGCCGTCCCCGCCCCTCCCTCTACCAACCCAGCGACCGGGTAGGTCTTGGTGCCGCCCCCTCCCCACTCTCTGGTCTCAGTGCACTGTGGGGAGTTGGGGGCTGCCACCTGCTGGCCTGGCGACCCCGGGCGTGGCCTTCCTTGGTCCGGGCCGCCGGGCCCCGTCAGGCTCCGCCGGCTGCCGCCCAGGTGGTCCAAGCCCGCCGGCGCGGACCTGCTTCACCCCCTCCTGCGCTCCTGCCTCGCGCCCGCCCTGGGTCCTTTAGTCCTAACTCGGCCTGCGGGGATTTCGGGCCCCCGGTGGCCCTTTTCTCACCCTCCCCCTCGTCCCCCGCCGTTAGATTGCACCCCATTGCCTGGGACTGGTTAATGTTGCTGGGCGCCGAGGTTCCGCCCCCTTGTTTTCTGCTTAGCGTTTGGGTGGGACTTTGAAATTAGGCAAGAGGGTTCGAGTTTCCTGTGGTTCTCTTCATCAGAGAAGGGAGATGGGGCGTTATGGAAGGTGGTGACTGCTCCGTCGGGCTCAAGGGGGGAAAAGGGAGGGTAGTGGGCAGGGATGGTCCAGGAAGTTGTTGGGAACCGGAGGGAGAGGGAAGGGTTAGAGAATGGGGCGGCGCGGGAGAACGCGCGGGGGCACGCGCGGGGGCCCTGGAGGGTGGGCAGTTCTCTCACCCACTGCGCCCGCTGCGAGCTGCAACATTCGTGGATGGAAGACGTAGTCCTTGACTTGGTGGAGCTCAAAGTTAACGGGCAGCTTGGGAAGAAAGCGGGAAGTGTTATTTTGGTGTGGTAAATGCTGTTAGGGTGAACACATGATCCTGCAGCATTGGGAAGGGTCGCCTAGTCAGGACTGGAGGTGTTGGCAAAAGCTTCTCAGAGCAAGGGAGTTTTATTTAAGGCAAACACCCGAAGAAGAAGTAGGACTCAACCAGATGAAGAGTGGGAGAAAAGTATTTCAGTACATCAGTTCTTTTGAGACCCCAGGCTTCCTCCTCCAGCAACCAACCAAGTGTGCTTGGTCTTTACAGTTTGTGCTCGTTTTGGGTCTGTGGGGGAAAGAACATTCGATGGAGAGTCAGAAGAGCAGCGTTTTATATGTGGATATTTCACTTCAGCTTGCTTAGTGTTAGTGTCCTTCTCTGGGAGTTGGACATGCCACCTGTGTAGCCCCACCTATCTCAGAGGCTGATTGTGGGCACCAGGTGAAACAACCAAGTAGAAGTGTGGTGGGCCTTGGGCATGGGATGCAAATGTCAGGCATTATTATGCTTGCAGGATGCAGTCCTCGGAGTGCGAGGGGTGTGGGTCTGAGGCCAGTCCCAGCATGATGCCCGAGGCTCCCCTGGAGTCTCCACCTGCCCCTGCCAAGTCTCCTGCGTTTGATCTTTTCAACTTGGTTCTGTCCTACAAGAGGCTGGAGATCTACCTGGAACCCCTGAAGGACGCAGGTGATGGTGTCCGGTACTTGCTCAGGTACAGACTTGGAAGAATTGCTCTGACTTGCTGCCTTCCCGCTCTGTGGTTGCGCTGGCCATTTAGGCGGTGGTTGGGCTGTCCTTTCTGCCCTGTTGAAAAGAGGTTCTGGGAGGTCCATTAGGCCCCTGGGCTTATTCCAGGCCCACCATGTGTCTCAGGCCCGGCCCAGGAGAGGCAGGCACTGGAAACCATCTGGCCTCTCACCAGGGCTTCTTGGTGGTTGAATAAGCTCACACCTCAGGACTGCGAGCTAACCTTGAGCATTGGGCCTTCTGTATCTGGAGCAGGCTGTTTTCCCCCATCCAATATTAGCTTAATTAATATTAAAATTGGGATATAATTTTGAGCATAAGTTAAAGAATTAGAAATGCTATGAGGAAGGAGGTACTATTTTCACTAATCCTTTAGGATTATGGGTATCAAATTTTTTTGTCCTATTTTGATTTGCATCCGTAATTTTTTTTTTCTCCTTTCAGCTCATTTTATATCTTATGTTAAAGTATTTTAAATTATAGATATGTTCCACCCCAAGCTGTAAATATTTCTGTTTATTTCTAAATGAGGACTTTTTTTCATAAGCAAATTAACATCATAGCTAATAAAAATTAATAATAATTCTATGATATCTTCTTACACCCAGTTCATATTCAGATTTCCTCAGTTGTTCCAAGAATATCATTTACAATTTTTTTTTTTTGGCCAAATCAAGTTCCAGGCCAAGATTATACATTCTCTGTGGTTACTCTGTCTCTTAAGTCTTTCTCAGCCTAAAATGGTTTCTTCTTTTATGACAGTGACTTGTTGAAAACACTGAGCTTACTATTCTGGAGAACTTCCCACCTAGATGTATCTGGTTCCTTCCTCATGGTGCAAACTGCAAGTTAGTTCTAAAGGTTGGATTAGATTCAAATTAAAAAAATTTTTTTTTAAAATTTAAGAGTTCTTTTAAAAAAAATCCTCATCTGAGGATATGTTTTTTGATTTTAGAGAGAGAGGAAGAGAGAGAGAGAAAGAGAAAAACATCGATTGCTTGCCTCCCTTATGTGCCCAACCAGGGATCAAACCTGCAACCTAGATATGTGCCCTGACCGAGAATTGAACCTGCAGCCTTTTGGTTCATGGGACAATGCTCCAACCAAGTGAGCCATCCAGTCAGGGCAAAGGTTATGTATTCTTTTTTTTTTTCCTTTTTAAGATTTTATTTATTTATTTTTAGAGAGAGGAAGGGAAGGAGAAAGAGGGAGAGAAACATCAATGTGTGGTTGTCTCTCGCATGCCCCAAACCGAGGACCTGGCCTGCAGCCCAGGCATGTGCCCTGACTGGGAATTGAACCAGCAACCCTTTGGTTCACAGGCTCACGCTCAATCTACTTAGCTATCCCAGCCAGGGCAGGTTATGTGTTCTTAATATTGCATCTCAGTGGGAATACATAAAACCTGGTTTTCCTAAAGAGCAGGCATTCTTACCCTGAAGCCTGTGCAATTGGCTTCAGGGGCATATGAAGCTCCTGAACCTGAATGAAAAATTATATGTGGGCACATGTGTATATTTTTAGAGAGAAGCTTCCAGTTTTATCGTATTCTCCTAAAAGACCTTCAACCCTCCAAGACGCTCAAGAGAGGCAGGTAGGAGGCAGAGTGAGTGGAGTCAGGTTAGCCTCCAAGGGTGCTTACTGTTGATTAATCATTCTCGCCTCAGCGTGGACATAGTGGGAGGTTTCTTTTTAACTTTCTAACCAAGGCCCTAATTTTTCTCATTCTTCCCGGAACCCATTTAATTTATGGCATTATCTCTGGAGATGAGCTGGGCAGTGTTCCAGAGCAATGTTCTCTACTGTTAGATGCCGTACTTTTAGTGCGTGGGGTAGTAAGATAGTATGAGGAGAGGCTCATTTTATAATCCCACCGTAACCAGCTCTCAGAAATGAATTTTAGTCTTCTCTAGGAGAGGGGTGGGCTCTGGAGAGCACGGGGCTGTGCGTGCTGATGTTTTCTGCTTTGTGTGCAGGTGTGTACATGGATGAGTGCAGATGTATATGTGTATGTACATGAGTGTGTGTGTGTTGGTTTTTTGGGGCAAAACATAAAAGTTAAATATATCCTGCCTTTCTCTTTTTCTGCCACTGGTCTATAAACCTTCTTGGCACTCATGTGTTAGGTTTTTTCCTTTTATGAAATTAGAAATCTGAGGAGGTGGTGGGATTGATTGAAGCTGGGTGGAGGAGAAGCTGTCAGGAGCTTCTCTGTGCCACTGGGAGGCAGAGCACTGGTCTGTGAAAGTGGCTGTCAGATTAGTTTGTGCGTTTGATTGTTCTTTTCTTAGTAAAGAGGATTTGGCTTTGAAGAGGGACCTAATCTTGAGCTCTGGCCGTTAGGTCTGAAACCTAGGGCTGCAGCAGATTTTTTTAAGAGACGTCTCTCTTTTGGGATCAGCTACTCGGGTAGGTAGGTCTCCCTGTCCGCAGTGTCAGTGAAGACAGATAGAATGGGAGATGCTTTAAAACGAAGGTGACTTCAGTGGCTGTGTGATGCTCTTATTTCAGAAATGGGATTGGCCTTAGACCTGACTTTTAATTTGCTTTTACCCTGGTAGCTGCCACTAGCTGGTTTGGAGGCCTAATTAGGGTGGTACAGTTGGAGTGTGTTGAATTTTAAGAGAAAGGCAGAGAGAGGTCATTTCATTCCCTTGCTATAACTGTTAAGAAATAAAAGCAGCATATAAATTAGTTAACCTCATTTAATAACTCTGAAATACCCCAACTAGAGCAAAAGAAAAATACATTTAAGTTCTGAATATATTGATTACCAGCAACTTACCCGTTTCTTTTTCTATATGTTTTTCTCCTCTGATGGCTGACCTTAAATATACTGACGCTGCTCTTTAGACCATAGGTGTCAGGGGCTTGGTGGCTACATCTGTGCTCCTTTGTCCCTGTTAAATGTCTTTTATTAGGGACACGAAGCCAGCAGTGTTTGCTTGTCCTCAGCAGCTGGGGCTCCGCAGTCTTTGGTCTTTCTTTCCTTGTGGGGGCTTCTGCTTTGCCCTTGGGTGGTGGCAGTGAGAGGTGGGTCTGTGTTTGCTCTTGTCAGTCCCCGTTTACGTAGGGTGTGTTTGCTGAGAGAATGCCACACCCTGGTTTTGTTTTCATTTTTTAATATATTAAAATGTTTTTCTCTTTTTGAATTAATGTATGTTTAAAAGAAACTCAAAATTGCAGAAGCAAGAAAAGAATCTTGAGCAATGAATATATGTTCTTATGAAATTGTAAAAAACAATGCTGTGTGTAAATTACATCTCAATAAGAAAATAAAAGAAAATCGTAAAGAAGAATCTTTGTCACTGTCACCTTCCAAAGAGAATAGAACCTTACGAAACACAGGCTAACTGATGTTAAGTAGGTTCTGTTTGCGCGCCCTAGTGCTGGGTGGGCCTAACTGTTAAGTGGCGGGGGCGCGGGTGGCGGGCTGTGGGCACCAGCTGAGCACCAGCAGGGCTCCCCGATTTCGGGGCGCAGTGAAGAAGGAAACTTTTCAGTGCCGAAGAGCTCAGTTGTGATACGGGCTGTGACAACAGCAGGCTGTGAGGTGGCTCTGGGGCCCGTCCCCTCTCTGGCCAGACAGCTCTGCCTGGCCCTCGCTGCCTGCTCTGCCCGCTCGGTGCTGGTCCGCTCCACTGCGGTCTGCTCAGCTCCGCTCTGCGCCTTCTGCGCCGGCCTGCGTTGGTCTGCTCCACTGCGCTCCAGCAAGACACCTTCGCTGTTTCAGCTCCAGCCAGGGAAAGACAGTCTCAGGTAGAAAGGGGAAGTGCACTCCTAACTAGGTTTCTTAATAGACAATGTTATGGATATTTTTCTCCTTGGAGAAAGTTCTGCAGGTCTTCTAGTTCTGAGAGGACACCTTTTCTCCCCCCAGGGCCTAATAATGTAACTTGAACTCCTCTCCCAGTTGCCTGTCCAAGTGAGAGACCCCCTTTTCATTTCTCCTTGACACCCTGAGCTCCAGGGTGTCAAGGCTTCTCTCTTTTTTAAAAAGACTTTATTTATTTATTTGAGAGAGGGGAAGGGAGGGAGAACAAGAGGGAGAGAAACATCAATCAGTTCCCTCTTGCAGTTCCCAGCTGGGGACCTGGCATGTGCCCTGACCAGGTCAGCCTCTCAGTGTGTAGGCTGGCGCTCAACGTGCCAAGCCACATGAACAGGGCGGGTCCCCTTGCTCCCAGTTTTAATGGCTTACCTGTGCTGGCTCATCTTCCTCTTCCCACGTGGAGGAATGGCTGGCTCATTTTTGGTGACTAGAACGCTCTGTGTTGTAGGTGGCAGACACCTTTGTGTTCCTTGCTGACCTGCCTGGGCCTCAACGTCTTGTTCCTCACTTTGAACGAGGGTAAGACCTGCTTCCAGGGGCTGGGGTTTTTTTCTTCCTTTTTCTTTCTTTGTGAGTGAATGTGGGGAGGAAGCAGCCCTGTGTGAAGGAGCCACTGGTCTGGCCCTAAAGTTGGCCTCCCTCTGTGTCTGTGGGATGTCAGAACATGGGTTCGAGAGACACGCTCTGGGCTAGAATGCTGGCAGGACTGGTGTTGTGACCTAAGGCCTAACTGTTCTGATCTCCGAAGGGAGGACAGTAAGTGCTTCCTCAGAGGGCGGTTGGAAGAAGTGAGATAGATGCTCGATGCCCAACACAGACTAAGCTGCCAATATAGTGCGGTAATTCACGGTTTTGCTTTCCATGGTGTCAGCCTACTGTGTGCTAGCACAGGATTTAAAAATATTTTCAAAATTATTAAGTGGAAAATTCCAGAAATAAGCAATTTGTGAGTTTTAAATTGAGTGCCGATTTGAGTAGCCTGCTGGAGTCTCTCGCCATACTGCTCTGTCCCTCCTAGGACAGGAGTCGTCCCTTCCTTCAGTGTGTCCACAGTGTGTGCACGCTGCCTGTCACTTACGTTCGCAGAAGGCTGTGAAAAAAGCCGAACCCCTCAGGGGAACTGACTGGAGGACTCGGACCAAATGTTCTGAGGAGCTGGGCCCTTTCCTCATGTATTCATTCTTCTGTTGGACCCACGCTTCTCAAGTGCCTCCTTTGTTTCCTGGGGAGATATATGGACCCAGTGGGTTGAACACAAACCCATTTCACATAAGACTGCCCATTGTTTCTCAGTAGGGCTCTTTGCTTCATTGAAACTCAAGTATCATTCCTAGGCTGTTAAGTTTCTCTGAACATATTTCCAAAGTAAATCAGTTTACATGACAGATATTTTACGAGCATTTGCTCTGTGCCCAGTGCTCTGTTAGCCTGCCTCAGGCGCACCAGAGTTTCCTGGGGTTCTCTCTCAGCCTCGCCGTGTTTACTTCATGGTGGTCTGGGATATCCTGAGCACCAAAGGAGGGGTTTCCAGTCGGCTCCAGGGGCCCAAAGGCCAGACTGCCAGCCATCGGGAGGCCCCCTGGCCAGACTCCGGGCATGAACCACCAACTGTGTGCTAGTGAAGGTTTTTAATTTTCAAAACATGGCTCTGGGGCGACCACACGGACAGAGTCCCAGCCCTAAAGAATCTGCATTTGTGGATGAGGCACAGCCATACCTACAGTCTGTCATGTGATAAGTTGTGAGGGGAAATAAAGCTGGGGCTCGGGACTGGAGAGTGAGGGGGAGACACTGTTTCCTACCGAGAGCCCTGGAGGGGGTGAGGGAGTCAGCGTGTGGACTTCTGGGGGGGTGAGGCCCCCAACCCTTGCTGCCCGTTTACCTACCCACAGCGGTGTTGATCCCACAGGTGCGTGGTACTCGGTGGGTGCCCTGGTGATTTCGGTGCCCGCCCTTCTGGGCTACCTGCAGGAGGTGTGCCGGGCGCGGCTGCCGGAGTCTGAGCTGATGCGCAGGAAGTATCACAGTGTGAGGCAGGAGGACCTACAGAGAGTGCGCCTTTCTCGCCCCGAAGCTGTGGCTGAGGTGAAGAGCTTGTGAGTATGGAAGGGGCTGGGGAGGGCAGGGGCAGTCACAGTAATGCCTCCTGCCACGCTGGGCGCACCAGGCATTGTGTTGGGCAAACCACAGATGGCACTTCCTTTCATCTTTTTCACAGTTCTGGGAGGTAGCTACTGTTATTATCCTGCATTTATAGATGAGGAGAAGGGCTTACGCAGCCAGAGGTTGACCGAGCTGGGGTGAGAATCCAGGTCCAGGTGGTTTCACAGCTTGTGTTCTTTTCACTGGAGAGACAGTTTAGGGTCTTGACTTACCATGTGCTTGCGTGAGCCACTGCCTGGGTTCCAATCCCAGCTCTTACATTTACTTGCTGTGTAGCATTAAGCAAGTTGCTCAGCTTTCCTGTGCCTCAGGTTCATTTGTTAAATGAGGTAATAATGGGCTTATCTCATAGGTAGTTGTGAAGATTAAATGAGTATCTAGTACCCAGGAAGTATTCAGTAAATATCAATCATTGTCACTGCACTGTGGAGAAACTTCTTTTTTTAAAAAAAGATTTTATTTATTTATTTTTAGAGAGGGAAAGGAGGGAGAAAGAGAGAGAGAAACATCAATATGTGGTTGCTGGGGGCCATGGCCTGCAACCCAGACATGTGACCTGACTGGGAATTGAACCTGTGATGCTTTGGTTCGCAGCCCACACTCAATCCACTGAGCTATGCCAGCCAGGGCTGGAGAAACTTCTTAAATATGACAGTTAATACTTCTAAAAAATTTTATTTTAGAGACAGGAAGCGGGGAGGGACAGAGGGAGAGGGAAAGAGAGAGAGAGAAAGAGAGAGAGAAACAGTGATTTGTTGTTCCACTCTTTTATGCATTCATTGGCTGATTCTTGTATGTGTCCTGACCAGGGATCAAACCTGCAACCTTGGTGTACTGGGATGCTGTTCTAACCAAGAGAGCTACCCAGCCAGGGCCAGAGAGGAAGCACCTTAAGACTGTTGAATAATATTAACATGACTTCAGTGGCAGCTGTCATATAGTGAGCCCTCCCCGAACTGGGCTTTCTTGAGCTACAGCGGGGTTCTCATCCCTCCCTCCCCGCACAGCAGTGGCATCTGTGGAGCTTTTTTTTTAAAAAAAAGCTATAAACAGAGGCCTGGCCCCCCCCCCCCGCCGAAAATCTGTCAGTTATCTGGAGAGGGTCCTGGGTATCTGGGTTTAAAAACAAAACACTTTTTACTTTGGAATGATTTTAAGCTAAAGTCAACTGGAATACACAGTTTCAATCTTTATTAGGGTATATAGATGGCATAATGCCTAATCATAGTTAGTAAACCCATACATGACTTAGTAAAGTTGTGAAAGTACAAAAACAAAAAACCCAAAAACTTACAGAAGAGTTGCAAGAATGACACAAAGAACTCTCACAAGTCCTTTACTCAGATAGGACCATTATTAACACTTTGCTACATTTTGTATCTGTCTCTTATCTTCCTGAACCATTTGAAAGTAAGTTGCAGTCCTTGCACCTGTTTACTCCCGATGCCTCAGCGTGTGTTTCCGAAGAACAAGGCCATTGTTTTATATAGCCACAGCCCTGTAGTCAAAAGTAGGAAAATTTACATTGACAACATTAACATTAGTATTATTATCTAATCCAGAGTTCAGAATGAAATGTTACCAGTTGCATTAATGAGGCTTTTATGTAAATTTCCCCTTGTCCGACTGACCCGGGCCAGACCGGGCTTACCTTCTCCTTTCAAGTCCATTGGTGGGTCTTGCCTTCACCAGTGTATTCCTGTGATGGTGGTAAAGGTGATTTTTCTAACTGTCATTGTTAGCTGTCGTTCGACTATAATTCTTACTTATTATCTGTATGAACTCAACATTTTAAAATTTAATTCAAAGTGTTATAATCCATTAGTGTTATTATTTATTTTGTTTCAAATTGTCAAAGATTTTTGGCCAGTAAGGTATCTTTTGAACTGGATCCTGTGTTCATTCGATATGCCCCCATCATTTTTGAGTGCTTCCTTACTTTCATTTTTTATTTAAGATTTTTATTTATTTATTTATTTTTGGAGAGGGGAAGGGAGCGAGAAGAGAGGGTGAGAAACATCAAGTGTGGTTGCTTCTTGTGCACCCCCTACTGGGGACCTGGCTCTTGACCCAGGTATGTGCCCTAGACTGGGAATGGAACCAGTGACCCTTTGGCTCGCAGGCCGGCATTCAGTCCACTGAGTCACACCAGTCAGGGCTGAGTGCTTCCTTACTTTAGGGTACAATAGGATGCTCAAATTGATCTTATACTTCCCCTGCCCTAGCTGTAGAATCAGCCAAGATCCCTCCAGAAACCAAAATTTGGGTGCTCATTGTGCAAGCTTGTGCGCATTGCTTCTAGGGTACATCCATTAAAAAAAGACCCACTCCAAGTGAGCCTGCCTTATGCACAGGTGGAGACACACTGACCTATCTGCCTCCTGCCATTTATCCTCACAGTTCTCGTGTACCTGTGAGGTGGGTACCCTCTCCTCATTTTATAGAGGAAAACAGCAGCTCAGTTAAGTAAAGGTAAGTAACTGGCCTCAGCAATAGCTAGAAAGAGACCAAAGCAGGAGCCTTTGCCCTGTTTTGTCCACTTCAACAGGGGCTCCACAAAGGGACTGAAATGTAGGCACTTTCTCCTGAGCTCTCTGGCCCCTCCAGAGGGTTTGAAGAGACTGGCCATCCCTAGCCAGCTGTGCCTGTGAAGTCCTAGGCTTTGCTGCCCCACAACTCTGTCAAGCCCCTTGGGTGAGTGGGGTGGGGTGTGCGGCTCACAGAAGCCCCTTGCGTCTGCAGCTTGATCCAGCTGGAGGCCTTCCTGAGTCGCCTGTGCTGCACGTGTGAGGCTGTCTACCGAGTGCTGCACTGGGAGAACCCCACCGTGTCCTCACAGTGAGTGGCCCCTCTGCCCCCACCACCACTGCCCTGGAGGAATTTGCACATTGAGCCCCAGGCAGAGCCAGCTGCCTCTAGCTGAGGGGGAGAAAGGCCCTGCACATAGGTTTGTAGGTGGGAACGCACTGCTTTTCTGTAGACAGATGCCTTTTAGCCATGGTAAAAATATTTCAGTAATATTGACTCCTGTCTGATACAGCAGCTGATCTCCTGTTTAGATGACTGCTAGAGTTCGTCACACGCGTGTACACTATAGCCTTGTAGTGTACGTGATTCTGTTTGCTTCCTTTTCCCCTCCCCATTCCATATTGTAAATGGCTTTCTTTGCTGCTGCAAGGCTTTCGGAATTATTGTAATGCCACATTAATATTTATGGTGAATATACTGGGATTTGTGGAACCATTCTATTATACATTTAGTCAGTTTTTACTTTTATTACTAACCTTATAGTGAACATTTTTATGGGTTTAGCTGTAATCTTTTGGCAAAAAGTTTTTAGAATAAATTCAAAGATGGAACTACTGGATCACGCGGAAGGAATGTTCTTTCGGCCCTTTATCTGTAAGATAATATTCAGTTGGCCTTTTGTGTCAGGCCCGGAGCTCAGCACTTCCTGTGTACTCTCTCACCTTCAGAGCCGCTCCGGGAGGTGGGCGCTGGTATAATCCCTACTTTACCTGTGAAGGAAGTAATGCTCAGAGAACCAAAGGACTTTTCTAACAGCGAGAGAAGCAGCACAGCTGGATTCGCAGCCAAGTTGGTCTTTTTCTAGACTTGAGTCTGGAGCCTGAGGAGCGATGCATGTTGAGCCAGTTTACAGGGCGTCAGCCACCGTGGCGGTCTCTCCGGGACCCGTCGTTGACAACCAGTGACTTGTAAAGCCTGCCTCCTCTCTGGTGTCCACCTGTTTGGTCAGCAGATCTTGTCAGTTTATGACCTGCCCGGAGCTATTTCTTGCCCGCCCCCTAGGTGGGTGTGCTCCAAATTGTTGCCTTATGAATTTCTGACCCGGTGGTTCCTTTGTCCATCCAGGTTCTACGGGGCTCTTCTGGGCACAGTTTGTGTGCTGTATCTGCTGCCGCTGTGCTGGGTCTTTGCCCTTTTAAACAGCACGCTCTTTCTAGGGAATGTGGAGTTCTTCCGAGGTAAGCCCTGGAGAACCTGAGGGATGAGCTCTTTGTTCATCTGTCTCTGCAGCTAGTCATCTGTTTGCTGTATCTTCCACTAGGGGGCAGCACCACACAGGAGGGCTCTCCTGGGCTCTGTCTCTCTGAGATGTTAGTTGGGAAACTGGAGGCTGCTAGGCTGCTACCCAAGGGGTCCCTCTGCCTTTCTGAGGTGGGGGGTGGGGTGGGGGGCGGATTTCCCAGTTCTGCCACCTGACTCCCAGGATGCAGTCCCCTGAAGTTGCTGCCACATCTCTGTGTGATCCTAGAGTCCCCGTCTGCCATCTGGCTTCTAAAGCAGTGAGGCCGCCTGGAGAAGCCCTGAGTCACAGACACTTGGCCCTCTGCATATGTTTGGCTGATTGCTATATTTGTTTTCTTTGCTGTGGTTGAGCAGTTAGTTACAGAATCCCTAATTTATTGAGTGCTGACTACATTGAATCTCTCTATAGAGATCTCATAGTGTAGGTAGTGATATCTCTGTTTTGTTTACGAGGCTTAGGTAAGGTGACCTGTTCAGATTTAGGAGGGTGACTCTTTCCTGCAGCAGAGGATGGGGTGCTAGAGGAAGAGGCAGCCAGCAGCGGAAGTGGATACCCCCAAAACACCACTCATGCCCTCCCGTTTCTGCCTTCCACCCCACTCCTTTCCCTGGGTAGTGGTGTCCGAGTACAGGGCATCTCTGCAGCGGCGGATGCAACCCACCCAAGAAGAGGGTGCCTTCCAGAGCCCACCGCCCCCAGATGCTGGGGAAAAGGGTGTTCTGCTAGACTGCACGCCTGCGCCCACGCCCACAGAGGTGAGCACCCCCACTGCCAGGGCAGAGCCTGCTGTGGGCAGGTTCCAGCGCCTTCCTGTTACCAGCTGGTTTGTACCACGTAGCTCTTGGGCTGGCCTCAGTGTAGTTCCTGTTTCTTCCCAGGCCTCATCCCCTCTGAAGTGCTTAGTAATTGTAATAATAATAGCCACTCTGTGCTTTATCGAGCAGTTACTCTGCTGTTCCACTTTACATATATCAGCCCCATGAGGCACATAGGTCATTTCTGACGATGAGAAGGCTGAGGCACAGAGCAGCTGCTGGTGGGCGATGTGGCCAGGGCCCAGACCAGAGCCTCGACCACTGTGCTGTGCAGACCTGCCATCCCTCTTGGCCTTGGTCCCTCTCCTGTCCCTGCTGGGTCAGAGAGTACCTCTTTCCCATGACGTCCTTTCTTGCAATTGTGCCATTTCCTCTGGGGCAGGAACAAACATTTTGGGAAACCCAGATGCTGGCTCAGGGGAGGGGGCCTGTGCTTCAGGGGCCAGCGCTGCTTTCCCTTTCCTGTAACGAAGTCTCTCTTCTCAGGACCTCACGCCAGGCAGTGTGGAGGAGGCCGAGGAGGCTGAGCCTGATGAGGAGTTCAAAGATGCGATCGAGGTGGGTGGCCCTTCCCCAGCACCCTCTACTGACCAGGCCAGAAGTTGGGTGGTCCTGGAGCTGTGTGGCTTCTCACATCCTAAGTCTGGATGTGAGACTTGGAATTTAAAATTCTCTGTATCCAGCAAGAAGCTGAAACTTGCTCTGAGCTAGATCTCACTGGAGGACAGGGTGCTACTGGATTTCCACCTGTCCTGCTGCTGGTCTAGTGATCTGTCCTGGGTGCCCAGGGCAGGGATGGCTCTGGTAGCCTCTGGGGAATGAATGCCCTGCGTGGGGAGGTGGGTCGTTTGCCACCATGGCTGCAGACTGTGGACTTGGCACCTTTGCTGTGGAGAAGGCAGACTTGAGGTCTGAAAGATGCCCCTTTGTGGGGGCAGGGTGGGGAGGCTGGAGAAAGTGGTTGCAAGGCCACGTGCTGGGTCAGAGCAAGTTAGTCCTTCTGACTTGAAGACAGTAGTTCAAACTGAAAGTTTGCAGTATTTTATTTGGCATATAAACCTTAGACATTTTTTTGAGCTAATATTTAAAAACGGAGATTTCTGTGAAAACTCTGGATTTCATTTTTTTCCCTGAAAAATCAGAAGCTCTGGGTAGCCCCAAGTCTGCAGTGGTTGGTGTAGCTGAGGAGTAACTGTCCCTCTTAGAAAAGGCACAGAGTCCCCACCACTCCCTGTCTTTCCTGGTCACGGACTCCTAGTGGCAGTTATCATTTTGTCACATTCGCGCTATTTTCTTACAGTAGGAAATCATTACTCTTTGTGTTTCCTTGTAAAGGGGGAAACTGAGATAGAAGGAATGGGGTGTGTGAGTTCTCACCGGGCCTGTGATTCACACCTGGTGTGTTCACTTCCACACCAGCTGATCCATATAGGCATTTATATTTCCAACTGCTGAGGGAGTTCTCTGAGACCTGAACATGCGAGTGTGGCCTCTGACTTTCGGTGGGGGTGGTGGGAGGGCGTTCATACAGAAGGGGCTTTCCAGCCTTTTCCCACAGCCCACGGTGAGGAGCACACACGCGTCTCGGCCCACGCCACACTTAACGCCTGTACTGTGTGTGAAGCTTCACTGAAACAAGCTTTCTAAATATACATCGTAAAGATGTTTTCTTTCCTATTCTGTTCTCTTCTATTAAAATAATGACCCACTTAATAAATTTCACCCAGTTTGAAAAAACAGTACATGGCATCTCCCAAGCTTACTTGATGTTGGGATCCTTCTATAGGGGCCTCGGTTAACGTCACCCTTTGGGGCATGCTCAGGGCTCAGAGCAGCACCCCAGCGTTTCCTTTTGCTTGGGGCGCCCCTCCTAGCAGCTCCCTTCGTCTTGCTATCTCTCTCTGTGTTCTTCTCTTCCCCGCGCCTCGGGAGGCAGGAGACCCACTTGGTGGTCCTGGTGAGTAGGAGCCTTGGTGAGGTGGGCAAGGGCTGGGTGGGGGGAGGGTGGCTGAGCCAGCTGTCCCCGCACATGATGGGGTCGGCCGTGCTGGGGTGCCTCGGCATGTAGGCGACGGAGCCCTACCACACGGTGGGCAGGACTGGAAGCAGCTGTTCCCGCAGGAGGATGAGGAGGGTGCCCCGTGCCCGGCAGAGGACGAGCTGGCCCTGCAGGACAACGGGTTCCTGAGCAAGAATGAAGTGCTGCGTAGCAAGGTGTCGCGGCTCACAGAGCGGCTCCGCAAGCGGTACCCCACCAACAACTTCGGTATGGCCAGCGCCCAGGGATGGGGAGGGGCCAGGCCACAGGGCGGAAGCTTTAGAATTGTGGGTACTGCTTTGCAACAAGAGCGAGGAGTGCAGTGCCGTCCATGGGACCCTGGGAAGGTATTAAACACATAGTGGGATCATTGAGAGAGTGAGTGTGGGTTTGCTCCTTCTGTCCTCTGTCCTTACTGAGCAGGAGCTTGTGGGAAGATAAGGAGTTCGGCTTCAGAAGTGCCGCCCCTGGACCGCAGAGAGAGAGGTGTAACCCTGAGACAGGCAGGATCTCAGGAGGCGGTATGGCCTAATGGCTGAGTACAGAGTGTGGAGCCTCACTGCCTTGTGTAGCTCCCAGCTCCACTGGGTGTCCTGGAGCAAATTATTTAACTTCTCTGTGCCTTAGTTTCCCCTTCTGTACAAGGAGGGTAATAATAGTTCTTACAGGGTTGTTTTGGGACTCAAGTGAGATACTGCTTAGTAAGTGCTTGTGCAGTGCTGGCTGCTTCATAGTAAGTGCTTAACAAGGGGCACTGTTAATACGAGACGCCCTGGTCCCTCCTGCAGGTACTGTGGAGCCTGTCTAGATCTTTCCTATCCAGGTGGGAGCAAGTAAAGCAAACAGTATCTTCCTTCGGGCATCACAGAGCCCTGAGGTCCCTAGCCAAGGTCATAGATTGTCCAGTCCTCTTTTACTGGGGGCTGGCAGTGGGTCAAGGAGGGCAGTTGTGGGGTTGGCAGTGGGTCGAGGAGGGCAGTTGTGGAGAAGGCAGTGGGTCAAGGAGGGCAGTTGTGGGGCTGGCAGTGGGTCAAGGAGGGCAGTTGTGGGGCTGGCAGTGGGTCGAGGAGGGCAGTTGTGGGGCTGGCAGTGGGTCGAGGAGGGCAGTTGTGGGGCTGGCAGTGGGTCGAGGAGGGCAGTTGTGGAGAAGGCAGTGGGTCGAGGAGGGCAGTTGTGGGGTTGGCAGTGGGTCGAGGAGGGCAGTTGTGGGGCTGGCAGTGGGTCAAGGAGGACAGTTGTGGGGTTGGCAGTGGGTCGAGGAGGGCAGTTGTGGAGAAGGCAGTGGGTCGAGGAGGGCAGTTGTGGGGTTGGCAGTGGGTCGAGGAGGGCAGTTGTGGGGCTGGCAGTGGGTCGAGGAGGGCAGTTGTGGGGAAGGCGGTGGGTCAACGAGGGCAGATGTGGGGAAGGGTGGACTCGACTGGCAGCCCAGCGTGGAGCCCTGGCTCAGGTCAGGGGAGCGGGAGCGAAGCGAGGCGGAGTTGTGTCTGAAGCCCAGGGAGCGGGTGGCTCGGGTCACCCTGGTCCTGAAGAGCCTTGCTTCCGTGTGGTGTCAGTGGCCAGGGAGGAGGACAAGGGGGCTGTACTCTGTGTTCTGGTGGCGGTGACCTCTAGGGTCTGTGACCAGGGAGAAGCCCCTGGGCTTGTCCTGAGGAGTCTGACCCAGGACATCCTGGGCTGCCTTCCTGTTCCTGCGGCAGCTGGGGCAGCCGTGTCTTCAGGACTAGACATCTGGGATCGCTGTTTCTTTCTGCTGTGCGACTGCCCCCTGTTGTTCGAGATCCCTTCTTTCTGTTTCTGGCGATCGCCGACTCTCCGGCGCACCCTGTGCTCAGCGCACCGTTGTGTGTAGTCCCGGTGGCAGATGTGACAGGGGAGGCAGTTCACGTGGGCTTAGAGCAGCCAGGCTCCAGAGTCCCGAGTGACACTACGTTAGAATTGGTGCTTTAGCTCTGGCAAATGATTTGCTTATTTTTATGGATTTTAAGTAAAGGCCTGTCCTTAGATGTTCCCATTTTACAGGCTGAGTAACCTGAGGTGGAAAGAGTGATTCACCCGAAGTCTTCAGCCAGTTAAGGGTTGAGTTTGTGATTCAAACCCAGGCCACCTGATCTGGCTCCTGTGTTCTTTCTCACCCATCTTCCTCCCCTTGCCCCCGGCATGATGTCTGCTCGCTTCTACGTTTGGTTTCTGTTCAGGTGATCTCTGCTGGCTTGGGTGAAGGCCCATTCAGGGCCCTGTGGGGATGGCCAGGGCAGACAGTGCTTCTGTTCCTAATCCTCCTAGTTCCCCATTCTTCTAGACCTCTTGCTACCCCTTCCCTGAGAGGCTTTCCGGCTGGGAGGGCAGGTGTACCTGCTCTGTGCCTGGGTCTGGCTCCTGCTGGCCAAGGGGAAGCGAGCACCTCTGGGGGCCGTTCCCTTCCGGCTGCCAGTGGACGCAGGGGGCTCCTGGGAGTGATGAGGACCGGCTGCACAGGAGCTTCCCTCTGGCCTCCGAGTGGGCGAGTCCTGATGGAAGGGCCCCCTTGTCCTGGAGGTGCCGTCGTCGCTGCCACCCTGCAGCCCCCGTGCGCTCCCCCCTGCTGTGTCACCCCATGGCATCTTCACGGGGCGAGTCGGGACCTTTCTGAGAACGGGGGCAGAAGGAGTTGGTAGAGGCTGGAAGGGAGCAGGGTGCTGCCCTCCTCCATATGCCTGTCTGAGCTGGTGTCAGCGCCCGGAGCCCCACCCCGGCCCCAGGCCCGTGCTTGGCTACATGTGTCTTTCACTGGACCATGTGGCTGCCGTGGAGTACCTGGTCCTGGCACTCTGTCCAGTAGAGAGGACTCCCCAGACACAGGTTGGGGTGTCAGTCTTGGAGCAGCTCTTTCCGCAGCCCAGTGCGCCCACCCCCTTGCTGAGGAGAAGCAGAGGCAGGCTGCCTTGCCCACATTCGTAGTGTCGGGGACAGGGTCCTGGGGCAGCCTGTTTCCTGGATTGGCACCACCAGCCAGCAACACCTGCTGCGCTGTTTCTCTCCGTCCTCGGCAGGGGCCACGACCTGACTGACAGCTGCACAATTACCTTAAGCACCTTGGCTTCAGGTTCCTCCTTGCCCTAGCCGAGTCCGCCTTCCCTTGCACACAGCGGGTGACCACAGCGAGGGCTGTAGTGGATTCTGGTGAGACAGAGGAAGGGGCCGCGCGTAGCTGCCGATACAGCTTTGGGGCTTCGTGGGAAGGTGAGGCCTGGTGCCCGCACCTGGCCAGACAGGTGGTTCAGAAGGCACAGCTATGCTCCCTGAAGCTGATAGTAAGTCTGGCTGGATTACTGGAGGCCTTTGGGTCCCAAGTTCTGGAAACCTCTTCTGGTAGCCTTACCCTTTCTCAAGTTTTTCTAGGGCCCAAGTCAGTTTCCTTCTGGGCCCACAGGGCTCTCTGGTCTTCTGTTGGGAACACCCTCGTGCCTCCTGCGGACCCTGCCTCTTCTCCCCTGACTCGGTCCCCCTGCCTGTGTGGGCATGTCTGTGCTAAGCCATAGTCAGTACTCCTGGGGCAGCCCTTGGGTCTTTCTTGGTCCTTGTCAGAGTTTGCTTTTGCCCCTGGAGCTGGTTGAAGTCATAGGGCCCAGTGTGGCCTTTGCTCTCCTCCCAGATCAGTTTACTGCCACCCTTTTGATCCTCTCCATCCACCCTCGGGCATGCCCTTCCTCAGACCCTGCTATTGTTGCCGTCCACCTTTTCTGTCTCTGACCTTCCTGGACACGGGTGGGAGGGGAGCACCCGCAGTAGGCCTGCTGGCTCTGAAATGGCCTCTAAAAGAACGAGTTGTCCCCTCCTTCCCATCCTCCATCTCTTCTTACACCCTCCTTGCCTCCTCCCAGCCATTTCCTAAGCTGCCATCGACCCCTCTGTCTTTGTCTGAAGCTTTGTCATCTCGTCATCTCTGGGGGTTGGGGCAGCACCTCTCCCCCAGCGCTGTCTCGTCCCATTGTGCCCGCCACTCACGGCACTGGCATCTCTCACCCTGAACGTCTTCTTGGGAGGCTCCTGCTTCTGAGATCCTCTCCTGCAATGTTCAGATGACAGAAGGCAGGGCCTGGGTTTTAGGAGGCGTTTCTCTCCTTAGCTGTGGGTGGAGTATTTGTAAGGACACACTTGGGAAGGGGTTGCATCAGACAGGTTTCATCTGAGGCTGTTGGGGCTGCCTCCTCTGAGGGATGCCTGTCGTCAGGTGCCCGCCAGCTTGGCGTGGCTTCCGGGGCGCAGACTCTGCTGGGTGCGCCGGTTTCGGCGGGACCTGCAGCTGGGGCGTCTGAGCCCCAGGAGGGAACAGGGCTGGCACTCTGTGTAGTCTGGAGACTCGGTTCCTTCCTCTGTCTTTGGATCTGGACTTGGCTCCCTTGCTCACTGCTCCCCGCCAAGGAGTCTGGGCCAGGCTGGTGTCCTGAGTGTCCCTATTTAGAAGACCCAGGAATGGGTGACCGTTGAGAGAGGCCCAGGCTGGGTCAAGGCTGAACTGCTGTCTCTTTCTCAGGGAGCTGTACGGGCTGCTCGGCCACCTTCTCAGTGCTGAAGAAGAGGGTAAGTCTCCTTGAGGGGGTCCCGTTGGGTCTCAGTCCTGCCCCACTTCACACCTCCCCAGTCCCACAGTAGTCCCCGGTCCCTTGGGTGGATCAGTGGGTGCAGAGGAGGGGGGTGCTGGGGGCTCCAGGTGCCTGGGCCTGGGGATGCATCTGACACTGACCTTGGCTCATGTCTGCAGCGGAGCTGCAGTAACTGTGGAAACAGCTTCTGCTCCCGGTGCTGTTCTTTCAAGGTGCCCAAGTCTTCCATGGGGGCCACAGGTGCGTGGGGCCGGCGGCTAGGGGTCAGGGCGGTGGGAGGGCTTGGCTGGTTCCCGCCTCCTCCGAGGAGGTGCTGCCCCATGGGATAGGAGTGAGGGGTCAGTGAGAGAGAGGCCAGGGGAGCTTGGGGTCCTAGTCTGGCCTGTAGTGGCATTTCCTCCATCACCCTTTAACAAACAAAATGCTGAAATACTCGCATGCAAAAGAGTATTTACGCCGTGTGTGAATTACGAAGCATAATGACGAGTGCCTGTGACTGCCTCGCTAAAGTTAACAAATTGAGCAGCGTTAGCCGCACCACCGGGGCTCCCCAGCGCCACACCCGCCTTCCCCGAGGAGACCGCCACCCTGAGTTTCGTCCTTTTTATTGCCTTGGCAGTACTTTTAACAAATAAAGAAGAATGTCTTTGCCTTCTATAAAAGCTGTACATACAGTACACACTCGCTGTAACCCAAACAAAACACACAGGTGAGCAAAAGGCAGAGCACCTGCACACCCAAAGGATACATGCATGAAAAAGGAACACGTTTTACGTGGTTCCTTATTGTGTGTTACAGCGAGAAAGCAATGTGTTTTTTTTTTGTTTTTACTTCTGGTCATGCAAGTAGCACGTGCTTATACTAGAATCTTGGGAATGACTATGTAGAAGAGGTAGGGGGAGAAAAATAATCCTATGACCTCACCACCCAGAGAAAGCCACTGTTAAAACATTTTGGAAGTTTTTCTTTTGGTACTTTATTTAAAAAACATTTTTAAGGGTGTCGAGTTGGTGGCGAAGTCATTTCTGATGCACAGAACACCTGGGAGAAGCCTGCTGTTGGCACGGCCACCCCCGAGTCCCTGGTTCCCGTGTGAAAAGAGGAGTCTCCGAGGGCGGGCTAGCGAGCTGGGCCAGCGAGGGTGTGGGCTGGGCAGTGGGTGGTCTGTGGGGCTCTGGGGGCTGGGGAGGTGGCCCTAGTAGCTGGGGCCATGAACCAAGGGGCACAAGGAAGCATCTCACTAAGTTCTTCCTCCTTTTCAGCCCCCGAAGCCCAGAGAGAGACTGTGTTTGTGTGCGCCTCGTGTAACCAGACCTTGAGCAAGTGAGAAGAGGGACAGGGTCCAAGCAGGTGCCGGTTCCTGGCCAGCAGTAGACCCCACTCTCCCCATCCCTAGCCTCCTGTGGCGTGTGCTGGGCAGATGTGGCCCAGACGCCAGGTAGGCTTCCCCTTCCTGCCCTCGCTGTCTCCAGCCAGGCTCTGCAGCTGTTCCCCACTCCTGCAGGCGGCCATGGTGGCTGCTCACACCCCAGAGGGGAGCCTGGAGGGCCTGGTGTGTTTGTCTTGCTCTGTCCTAAGCTGTTAGTTGACTCGGGGCTGGGCAGGCAGTATAAGCTAGAGGGCAGCAGAGAGCCACGCCTGGTCTTGATTGGTTTCTCTGAGGGTCAGGGCGTCTCTCCGAGGCCGGGAATACTCTGAAAACGAAGATGAGAAACTGGGAAAAGAGATTCTTCCTCCTGCTGGGTGCTGGACCAAGCCCTTTGCCTCTGAGAGTCTGTGGAAGGGCTTGGGAGTGCCATGCCCCGATTGCTGTTCGAATGTCCCTGCGGCACTGAGATCTCATTATTCCCCACCAGATGGTATGGCCTAGGCTAACAAGACCAAAAATGTTTCTAGAAACAGGGTTAAAGTTCCCAAGTTCCCCCAGGGGAAGACATGTCTAGGAGGGCCTGGCAGAGCCGGTGCAAAACGTAGGGAGCTACAGCAGTTCAAAGGACCTCAGCCCCACCTTGCAGAGACCTTGACTTGCAGAATCACAGGCCACGTGCTGCCCTGGTGTCCTCAGCCCTGCTGGGTAGATGCCAGGTACTTGGATCACTTCTGCTTCACCCTGCCCTGTGCCTCGGGCACCCGTCCTCTGGCTCCGAGCCGCATCCCCTCCCCAGTGCTGAGTCTCACAGAGTGTGAGACCAGGCGAGCAGAGCAGAGGTCCCGAAGCCCTTGACCCTTGGGGGCCTGGGAAGTATATGATCTCGCCAGGCTGGGTTGTAGATTCCAGGGCTGTTCTCCAGCAGGACAGTCTCAGTTATGGGATAAGGCCATTGGGGTCCCCTTCCTCTCTCATTCGCTTCTGTGCTTCCGGGGTGCTGTGTCTTTAAGCCGTGAGCGGGCCCAGGCACTCCTTCCTTCCCCTGGAGCTGCCCTGCCTTTTTGAAGTATTTATTTATTTATTGCATGGTTCCTGGGAACATGTAGCACAGGGGATGAGCTGAGGAAGATGGGACCTTCTCCCGCCCTAGGATACTTCCCTGGAGTCCTGAGCTGCCTGGCACTCTGAGCCCATAGGAGAGGGAGATGTTTCCACACCCTAAGGAGGGAGCCAGGAGGGAGGTTGGGGAGACAAAGACCGTCCTAGGCCAGCTTTATCGTCAGGCCGACCAGTCTGCCGAGGGCTGGGGAGACAGAGGCCTGCTCCAGGCCAGTGAGGTGCAAGTCCGTGGGGAGCCAGGGAGGCCTTGGCGTACCCCCTTCCTCAGGCTCCTTTGTCCTGTTCAGAGGTGAGAGTTAAGTACCCTGTGCTTTATTTACACTGGAGAGGAACTAAAGGACTTCTGTGTACATGGAGAATTACCAATAAAAAGGCCTCATGCTTCTTATGTTTTCGGTTTGGTCCTTGTGCTCACCTTCTCCCCAAAGCTGGCAAGCCAGATCCCGCCAGTGCCGGCTGAGTATGTGGGCCTGAGCTGTGCCTGCAGGACAGGGTGCTGGCGGGGCGAGGAGGCTCAAGGCTGGGAGTGAGCAGGGCCAGGGGAGGAAAGCCGTGCCTTGCACAGGACGGCTCAGCACGTGTTTGTTGGATTGGCGTGAGGCTCTGTCTTGTGACCAAATTGTGGGGGCTGGGGTTGGTTGGGACCAGAGTTTGGTAAACTCTTAAGCAATGCAGGCTTTAGAACGGAAGGACTTTAGCTAATTTCTCTGAGAAAGCAAAAAAGGATCAGCCCTCCATAAGCTGAGAGGCAGCCAGAAAGAGGATTGGCTGTGAGATGGGGGTGTGAGCAGTTCTCTGAAAGCTGGGGTGTGGGGTGTCCCCTGGCTGCCAAGCACTGTGGTGAGTGCTTTGCAACAGTATTTAATTTAGTCCTCACAATGGAGCATAGCACCTAGTATAGCACCTAGGAGGCAGGTGCTATACTCCTTCCCATGTTCTACAGACAAGGAAATCGGGATCCAGGGAAGTTAAGTGGTGGTCTTGAAAGGCTCAGCGTGGCACTTTGTAGGCTAGGGCTGGGGATGAGCTCTGCCTTCCGGACAGCAGGCCTGGGGCAGTGAGGGAGGGAGTGTGAGACCCTGCCCTAGGGAGCTGCGGCCAGGTGGCGGCCCCCGTGCATGTGCACCTCGGACTGAGGTGCCAGGGTGTCCTTGCGGTCTTGGTCTCGTCCAGGTTGGGTTCTGCAAAGCTCAGGAACTTCCTCTAGTGTTGGGGAACCCCAGCAGCTCCTCAGGGGCCCTGAGATGCAGGGAAGCAGCTGGGACCTTGTCCTGGCAGTTTTTACAGATGAGCACGTTAACTTTAAAAAGTATAATTAATTAAATAAATAAATAGATAGATAGATAGATAGATAGATAGAAAGTATAAGGCAGCCTTAACAGCCTGGTGGGCCAGAGGAACGGTGAGGATGGAGTAGGAAGGAAAACGGGGCCTTGGAGCCAAAGGGAACCAGAGTGATGATATCGCACAGGCTGGGGCTTGTGGAGGGCGCATCACAGTGGGTCAGTCGAAGGGTGCTCAGGTACCATCCAGCCCGGCCTCACTGCGGAAGTGACACTGCGTCCATTTGAGGAGGTGTGTTCCCCACGGCGTTCGACGGAGCAGGGGACATAGAGCCTGCGTTAGCCAGGGAGTGTCCTTGTGATGGTGGAGGTGGGCGTTTGCTATGGGCCGGCTCCTTCCTTGGTCCTTCCTTGGTCAGCTGTAGGGACGCCATGGGCGTTGCAATAGGGGCATTGCCCCCCGACACTGGTATACTTATCTGTAGAATGGGCGTGAGAGTGATGCCGGCCTTGCTGGGCTGCCGTGAGGCTCGGATGAGAGAGGCCACATGAGGCTGGAGCTCGGTGCCTGGTGCAGGGTGAGCGCTCAGGGCACACAGGCGCATCACCACCATCCTGGCCGTCCTCAGAGGAGGAACAAACAGCTCTGCCCGGGACAGCCTCGAACAATGAATTTTTTTTTTATACCAGAGAATAATCTTAGATTGTCATTCAGGAAGGAATCTCGGAGAGAGGTCAGAGTATAGTTGGAATAAGCAGAGTCAATATCATTTTATTTTGGGAAAATGGAATTGCTTCATGTTGGTGAAACGCCGACTGTAGTGCAAGTAGCCTGCAGGGCACGGGACACAGAGGCATGAGAAACGCGGTTCCCATCCTCGGAGGTCAGCAGCCCCACAGAAGGGAAGCTTGGGGGCCACCTCCCTGTCTCGCATGCGGTGTAGGTGAGGGCCTCAGGGACAGCAGGCTGGGGAGGGACACCTTTGGAGGGCAGGTACCAGCAGGGAAAGGGAACTATGGAGGGGTTTATCAGGACGGATGGTGCCCCACAGTTGGCTGGCTGGGGTCAGCAGCATGGAGAAGGCTGAATGTGCGATGGCCTGGAAGACAGACTGCCCTTGGCAGAGCTGGGTGCCTGCTCAAAAGTCCCTCCGGTTCTCAAGCACCCAGGAGGAGGGGGCAGGAGCCAGGCTCGGAGACAGCCTGGTGTCTGCCGGGGCAGCCCCAGGACAGGCCGCCAGCTCCCACCGCTCGGCGTGGGCCGAGGGTTCTGCGCATCTTTTCGTGGTTTGGTAGCGGTGGGAGCAGCCTGTAGAGCCCTGGCAGGCCTTGGCCTGGCCGTGCTGTCTAGGACCTTTGTGGTCCTCGGTGATCATCTTCGATGCTGAAGCCAAACGAGGCTCCGTGTTCGTCCCCTGGTCTCCACGGAACTCTCGGTCCTGCTGCTGGAGGCCCTAAGGCAAAGGTGATGCCTATGTTTACTGAGCACTCGTGCCAGGCGACTAGCTGAGCATGTTACTGAAATCTTATGAGAGTCCCTGAGGCAAGGTTCTGTTATTTATTCCACTTAACCGATGGGTGAATAGAGACCCAAGGGGGATGGGTGTGGAGTAACCTGCTGCAGGTCACATAGCTAGTAGGCCGCTGGGCCGGAATGTGAATTGTGCCAGGGTCCTCATAGCTGCCTCGTAAGAGAAACTTTGGGAGAACACAGCACTCCTGACTGTCACCTTCCCCCGGTCTGCCTTGCCCCCACCGGCTCCCAGAGCAGAGCTTCTGAGCCACAGAGCGAGCAGGAGGGGCCTGCCCACCCCTGGCCCCAACGAAGTGGGCTCAGCCTCCAGGGGAACAGAGGAAGCCTTGTGGCAGGAGCTCCCCGCACCCTGCCAGCTCCCAGCAACACCCCCTTCCTTGGCTGGGTCTGTTTTAACACCCAGAGCAGCACATTCCATTCTCTGGCACAGCTGGGGGCTGGGGACTCCGGATTCCCCGGCTGCCTGCTCCCCGCACAGCCCCGGTCGAGCCTGCCATCTGGGCCGGGACACTGGGTCCCAGCCACACACATTCCAGCAGCAACCACCCCCCACGTTGTGTTTCCCAAGGAGTGAACTTTAGCTAGGATTACAGCCGACTAAACAGTTGTGGGATGTGAGTTTCCTTTGTGGGACCCAAGGGGCTGAGTGCTGATGCTGCTGAGAGGGGAGTGGGGGTCAGGGTGGGCTGCGCTGGGAATCGGGAGAAAAGCCACAGTCTGAGACGGCTTCTTGGCTGCTGTCTGGGCTCTCCCAGTGGGATTGGAACAGAGCTCCCCAAGATCTTCCTGGGAGGCGGGGGGTCGGCAGAAACCTGGCTGCCCACACCCCTCTGGCCTGTCCTGGGCTTCGATCCTAGCACTGCCACCACGTACATGCTGTGTGACCTTCAACAAGTTCCTACACCTCTCTGAGCCTCAGCTCCCTCGTCATTAACATGGGGGTAATATGACAGTGCCTAGCTCAAAGGGCTGCTGGGAAGTTTAAATTAGAATGTTAAAATGCTTTGAGTGGTGCCTGCCACCCAGCATAGGCTTGACACTTACCGATCACTGGTGTTATGTATCTTCTCCACTGTACTGGCCTATACACCCCCTGGGGATGTATTTTCTGAAGCAAAGCTCCAGATGTCAATTCCATTCCCCTTCTGAAAGTGACAATTCTGTCTTTTAGATAAGCTATTTCTGTCTTTCTCCTGCCTTCCTGTCAGTGTTGGTTTCTTAGCTGATTAAGGAGTCCATTAGGGATTTACTGAGCACATATTATGTGCAGACATAGTCCTAGGCAAAGACCTTTGCTTGATAAAAGCACTAACTGCCAGTTGGTGGACATCTTCCAAGTGTTGGGCAGTGTTTCCGGGTACTGTGCCTACGTTTTCCCACTTGACACTCAGCTCCCTTGTGAAGTAGACGTCACCGCTGTATTTTACAGCTGGGCCGTGTTCCCAGTGTCACCTGGCCACTGCGGCACAGGGTTGGAGCCCAGAACTGGGCTTTACTGCCTCCTCTCCCCTGATTATGAGTGTTCAGCAGCCTACCCCAAAGCCTGTCAGTTTGTCATGAGAACCTGATTTTGCACAGGCTGCAACGCTTGACTGCCTCTGCTTCCTGGCCGCCAGCGGTGGCTGCGTGACTTCGTTCTGGCTGGTGAGCCGGAAGTGGGACCCCACCAGGTGGGACTTGTTGGCAAATGACTGTTTTCCTGCTCAGAGAGGCCAGGGGCAGCTGACACGCTGCTTTTGCCGTCAGCCCTTCCCGGCCTCGCTGCCTGAGTGCGGCTGAGAAGCTGGGAGGAGGAGGCACCGTCTTGTAACTGTGAGCACAAGAGCCACCCCCGGCAGAGCAGAAAGACAGCAGGAGTCTGGCACACGGACCTTCCCGCTGCCCATCTCCAGCCCCCTCGCGTGGAGAAGCCCCACTGTTGCTTGGAGCTGCGGTTCCACACAGTCAGTTGCAGTCATTCAGACACACGGCCCAGAGGCTGGCTGGTGGCAGCAGTCGCCTGTCTCCAGACCAGCCAGGGGCAGCCTTTGGGACTGAAGGGACTGAAGGCTGGGCTCCGGGGCCTCCCAGTCTCTGGGAGGACTTTTCCTGGGTCCCATGGAGAGACTGCTGGGGGTTTGGCAGCAGATGTTGGGGGGCAGAGCTGGCGTGCAGAGCAGGCCTGACCCCTTCGTGGGGGGTGGGTGAAAAGCGCTTCCCCGGGCTGGGCCGGCCCGAGGGAGCCTCTCCCCGCCTGCCCTGCTCGCTGCCTGCCAGCACCTGACAGAGGTCAGCATTGTGCTCCAGCCAGAAGAGGCCCAGGCCTGTGTGTTCAGTGGAAAAATAATCCCTGGTCCTGGTTGACCATAGAAGTGTCCGTAAACATTTGGTCAGGGTAGGAGGCTGGGAGACAAGGGGTGGATTCAGGGAGCCAGGTGGGCTGGGCACGCTTGGGGCGAGGGTGGGTGGCAGCGGCTTCCTCAGAGGCGAGGAGGAACAAGCAGCCTCTGCTACTCCTGACCTGTGGTGAGGCCACCTGATGGCCCAGGGAGGTGATTTATGGGCCGGCCGTCAGACCACCTGTTAGCCCAGCCGGCCCCACTGCAGCGTCCAGGCTGCCTCTGGTCTCCGCGTGTCTCTGGGGCAACGTGCGCCCCTGGGAGCTGCGGAAGCCGAGGCTTTTCCCACCTCAGGAGCACCGGGCCCCATTGTCTTGGAGGAGCAGCTGGCCTGGACTGGAGCTGAACCCTCTCTGGGGAGGGAAGCCCCTCTGGGGGTGTCCCCAGCTCCCTGCTCTGGGCCCATCTGCCCCGTCCCTCAGCATCTGCTAACAGACACTCTGCACCAGGATTCTCCCCGGACACCACCTCTTTCAAATGCCAGACATTTGACTGGCAACAGCCTGTTGTCCCCGTTTCAAGGCCTGTCCCCTCCCTGTCTCCTCTAGCACAGGACAGCAGCCTGCATCTGCTCTGAGCTCCCTGAAGACGCCCCTCAGGCATTAGAGCTGGTCCCCTCCCTGCACGCAGATCCAGCCCCCACCCAGCCTGAGGAAACCTCAGCCCCTCGGCCGCCTCCTGCCTCCGACACCGGCTCATCCAGGTGACCTGGATGGGGGTTCTCAGGCGGGGCTGCGGGCCACCCCAGGGGGCACCTACGAGCGCTGATCTCTGAGCACCCTTCAGAGGCTCGGACCCGATTGCCTCGGGGTGCAGCCAGGGCCCAGTGTTCCCGAGCAGCTCCTCAGGTGACTGGAAGGTTTGTGTGTTACACTCTGGGTTCCGACCCTGCGGGTGTGGGGTGGAGCCCGAGCTTCACTGAGAGACCACCGTTCCACCTCATCATCCCTGCAGGTCAGGACCCGTGCAGGCGGGTGTGAGCGCGAAAGTGTGGGTGCGGCACGCTCAGGCCTCGGGCTCTCCTGAGCAGTGCCGTGGCCCGGCCTTCTCCGGCTCCTCGGCGCAGGCAGTGCCCGGGCTGGGGAGTCTCTGCAGGACATGGGCGCCTCCTGACTGTGAGAGTAGGCTGGGGAGCCTGGCACCTCTGTCCTGCCTCGGGGACAAAAGGTGGTCCTCTCCATCCTTCCCTGGTGGTGGGGATCGTAAGGTGACCCTTGTCGTGTGCTCTTGGTGGACCCTGCACACACATGGACATGGCTCTTCAGGCATTCTGAGTGTCTCTGTGGACAGGCCGGGGTGGTGACGAGGGTCTCTTTCTAAAAGTCCTTTCAGAACCCCCCTCCCCGCCTCTCGGGGACCGCCTGACAAAGAAATCACCTGGTCAAAACCAACTGTTTTCATCAATTTAATTAAAAACTTAAAAAACAATGAAAAACCAAAGCCGACCTGCGTCAGTTTAGTGCCTGTTGCCTTGTAGCAGTAGCAATAATTTACTCGTCAAGGTGAAAGGGACATGCAGGGGCTGCGGATGAACCCCAAGAGCGAGCCTATGGGAGGGGTCTGGGCTGGGCTTCTCTCCAGTCTGGGGGGAGGGAACCGGCAGGAGATGGGGACCGTGGGGAGGTGTGGCTGGAGGGCACGGTGACCCTAATGCCTTTCCCTTGGGGGCTACAAGAGGACATGTGAGGGGGTGGTGGGGTGCAGACTCTCCTCCAAGCAGCGCGGCCTCATGCCCAGACTTCCCTCTCCCAGGCGAGGCCCCGCCCCCAGCAGAGGGGGGTTGACACCAGAGTCCACTCAGAAACCACCTGGGCTGCTCACGGCCCCTTCATGCTTCCCTCCCTCTCTCCCGCTCTGCCTACTTTCTGAGACCCTGGGGCTGTTCACCCAAAAGGGAAAGCCTTGCTTCAAAGAAAGGAAGCTCCCAGACACCCCAGGACCCCTCGGTCAAGGACAGCCCCAGGCTCCATGCCCACCCCCTAGCGCCTGTGCTGGGACTCAGGGCCAGGCCCGGGGGCCGGAGGTGTCGATGCGCCCCCAGGGGTGGGGACAGAGGGCAAGGCACAGCCAGCTGGTGGGGCAGGGCTGGGTGCCCTTCAGTGGGGCTCGGCTGCCCCGTAGAAGAAGGGGTAGTAGAGGGAGCAGGGGTAGGAGAACATGAATTTGACAGCAAACTTCATCTCCTTGTTCTTCTTGTCCCAGCGGTAGACAGCCATGAGCAGCAGCTGCCCGTCCACCTTGCGGCCCATGACCAGGAAGCTGCCGGCCAGGCTGTCCAGCTGCGGGCAGGGGCAGCCCGCACCGCTCTTCATGTGCAGCACCAGCCTCTTGGTGTCCTTGCGCTTCAGGGGGCCCGCCTTCAGCAGCTTCTTCTTCTTCTGGGCTCCAATCAGCTTCCGGTCCCCATTCTCTATCTTGATCTCCTTGATGCGCATCTTGACCACTGTGTGGGGGGAGGGCGGTGGACAGAGGACAGCACGAGAATGGTCAGGTTCGCTCAGGATGCTGGTGGCCCACAGCTAGTGCTTGTGCCCAAGGCTCCCAGCCTGGGGCTGGGCGAGATGGGGCTTACACCTGCACATTTTAGTGTTTACGAAGCTCCCATCATGTGTTGGACTTCCATGGGAGTGTCACATTTCTTCCTGGAGGTACAGGTGGTGGTGGGAAATGAGGTTTGGGGAGGTAGCTGAATTCTAGAGCCTGGCTTGGGGGAAGGGGGGTCTGGCTGACTTCAGAGTCCACGCCTTTCCTAACACGAAGCACATGGTGGAGAACTCTCGGTGGGGAGCAGGGTGTTGGCCCTCCAGGGAGGGCGTATTGGAGGTGAGGTGGTCAGCTGGAGGGTTTGGTGGGGAGGAGTCCTGGAGGTGGAGGGAGGCTGGACTCCATGGTCTCTGGGGATGTTGTGGGGATTCTGGCTGCGTGTGTATATGGTGTGGAGTGTGTATGGGCGGGTGTGAGTCTGTGTGTGTGCATGCACACATGGTGTGAATGCGGACTGGTGAGTGTCTGGCAGCCGGCTCTGCAGAGGCAGCCTCTCTGTAGTCTGTGCTGGTTTCCTTGGGGTGAATACCCCACTATGACGCCCTGCCTTGCGGAGCGAGAGGCCCAGACTCGCACCCACAACCTGTTGTTGCCGGTGTGAACACACCACTGTAATCTGTGGGAGACCGTGCGGTGTGGGTGGGAGCGTGTGTGTGTGGCGCTCTGTGTTTTCTGTATGAGGGTGGGTTTGTGGTGTGTGGGTGGGGGGAGTGGTTGAAGATCGAGACTGGTCAGAGAGTGACTGTCCGGGGCACTCCAGGGTGACCACAGAGAGCCTGATACAGGTGGGGACAGCAAGTCCGGAGCTTGGAGAGGAGTCACTTGGGCCAGTCCCCATCTCCAAGCCTCTGGGCCCCATCTCTGAGCGCATCCAGGGAGAAGCCAGAGAATAACTTTTCCATCCAGGGGAGGAAGTTGTTATAAAATCTCTTCCCTTCTCTTTCTCCCTTTTCCCCTACCTCCTCTCATTTTCTGTTTCGGGTGCACACACACACCTTACTACAAACAGACCAGCGACATGAAAGCCTTGCCGAAGCAAGGATTCCATTGCTCTCCCTCTTTTATAGACAGGGAGGCCGAGACACAAAACAGGAGCCGACTTGGCAGAGATCACAAGCTGGGCTGTGTGGTCCATGCAGGAGCCAGGGCCCCACCAGACTTGGCTCAGCTGCCCCAGGGAAAGGGGGGCTCCGGGATGAAGCTGTGGGGCAGGTGACCACAGCTCCCCCGGCCAGAGCATATGGGGAGCTTGGCAGGGGTGCCCAGGGACGAAGGAGCTCCATCTCTCCCCTCCAGCTGCCCCCATCCATTGGGGCTAAGCCTGCTCTGCCCCCACAAGAGCCCAGCCCTGGCGGCCCCTCTGTGGCCCCTCGGGCACAAGTACCAGAGGAGGGCTGCAGGAACCTGGCCAGGATGGTTTCTGAGGCCTGTGGACTGTGGTCTGAAGCCCTCGAGATGATGTTGAAAAGGAGATGCATTTCCCTGGGGGGTCCATAAGACAAGAACTGCTGGAGCTCCCAGTGAAGGGTGTGAGCTTATGTGTTCACACGTGTGTGTGTCTCGAAGGAGGGGCTGGGGGTGGCTGCGTGGGCCCCACACTCACCAAAGTCACTGGAGCACATCTGCTCCATGAGGCCGTCGGCGCTGTGTTCCATCTCACACTGGGCGCAGATCTTGGTCACTGGAGAGAGAAGCAGGGGTGGGGTCAAGGGCGGCTGGCGTGGGGACCAGAGTCCAAGGAGCCACTGAAGGTGCAGGCTCGCCCACTGACGAGCCACCTCCCCCTGCCCAGCCTCCACCTCCTCGCCAGGAAATGGGAAGGCGGCAGTGGTAACGCCACCTGCTTGCCCAGTGGCTGCGAACCTGCAGAGGTGAGGTTGTGTGGGGCCAGAGCTGCCTGGGTGGGCACGGCTGCCCAGGACCCTGGAAGCTGCGGCCAGGACATGCCCTGTGTTCTGACTTTGCTCTCGTTCAGTCCTCAGCCTGTGAGGTGGGTGTTTCTTTACTTTAGAGAGAAGGAAACCGAGGCCCGGAGCTGCTGCCCAAGTCTGCAGAGCTGTGGGAACTGAGTGGAGCACTCAGGCTGCGTGACCCCCCAGGCTGGGGTGGGGTGGGGGTGGGGGGTCCTCCAGGAGCAGAAGGTCCAGGCGTGGGGGCGACACTAGCAGGGCAAGCACTGTGCCAGCAGAGTGCCAACCCTCTGACAGGGGCAGCCTTAGCACTGCCAGAATTTCAGATTCTTCAGAGGAAGCCAAAACTCTTACTTTTTATATGAAATATTCTGAAGTTTTGCCTATTGGCCACACACTCAGGCTGCTTCGGGTCCCGAGGCCACAGCACAGCACCCGACCCCTGCTCCCCTATGTGCGTCTCCAGGTGGGCGCCCCAACACAGGGGAAAGGGGCTCAAGGAGGGCGCAGGAGCCTGGGGCCTCCCCGCCTTCCAGGTGGTCGATGGTGGGGCTCTAAGAAAACTGGAAAAGGAACCAGCCAGGACGCTGCTGGGGACGACGCGGCCTCTGCTCAAGCTGGCTTCTCCCACCTTCAACCTGTGGGTGGGGTGGGCTTGCCTTCTCTCTACACGCTCTAGTCACAGGGCCCCCGCCCAACCTTGACTCTCAGGAGAGGCCCTACATGCAGGACCGGGGATGGTGAGGGCGGGTCAGTCCTGTCCTCTAGGGAAGTCCAGGTGTTGGGGGCTCCTGGGACCCTCCCGGTGACCGCCCAGGCAGCGCCCTCCTGCTCAGCGCTCGGCGTGTCCTTCTGCCTGGTGCCAGTGGGGGGGTGACTCTGTCTGGAAGGGGCTGGGCAGACAGCGAGAGAAGGGGACAGGGACGCACGGAGGAGGGAGGCTGAGACCGGGGAGGAATTCGGGGTAACAGGACTTGGGGGGTGGGGTGGGGAGCAGCACTTAGGATGCCGTAGGGTTCAGGAGCCTGAGGTCCCTCTGCTTTACAGATGGGGAAGCCGCTGTTCAAGCCGCAGCTCCTCCGAGGGGCAGAGCCTGGCAGTCTGCTCTTCCTCCCGCACTGAAACCTGCCCAGGGTCTCCCAGTCTGGAGGCCCCGGGGAGGGGGTGAGGAGGTGGAGGGTTCCCAGGAACAGAAAATGGGGAGATGTGGATCACCGCCCAGGTGTACACTTAGCCCCAACTGTTTCACTGTACCCTCTCCTTCCGCCCTCCTCCCCTCCCCAGGTCCCCAAACGGGGTAGGGATTCTTGTCTCAGTGTCTTGGGGTCCGGGGCTGGGGGGGAGGGAGGTAAAAGGCACTGTTTAGCGATTGTCAGCTGAGGGAGGCAATAAGGTATTCATCAGGGTGCCCTAGGATGAGGGGACAGTATTGGGACCACTCCAGGGATTCCAGCAGCTCGGGAAGGTGGGCACTGGAGGGAAACCTGGGGGTTTTTCAGGGCGGAGTTGGGATGCGGAGAACCACAGGGAATGTCCAGAGCCGCAGGGAGGCGCTACTTTGGCAGTCCACGGGGAGGCGGGAAGGCTGTGGGGGACAGTACCCGGGGTGCTTCAGGCTAAGCGAATTGGGGGTGTGTGCGCGTGCGCGCGCGTACAAGAGCTGACACCCCGGGCGGTGGGGGGAGGCCCGCAGAGCTGTGCTAAGGGAATGGGGAAGCGGCATCTGTCCTGGGCCCAGCACCCAGGGCCATTGGAGCACGCGGGGACGGTGGTGGTGGCACTACCTGGAGGCGCGGTGGCGGGCAGGTGCCCGAACTGCACAGCGATGCACAGGTCGTTGTCCAGGGGGAACTTGTGGCAGTGCAGCATCTCCGGCCAGGGGAAGCCGTAGGCCTCCATGAGCGGCGCGCACCCGGCGCGCACGGCCTCGCACAGCGAGCGGCACGGGTAGATGGGCTGGTCGAGGCAGACGGGCGCGAAGAGCGAGCAGAGGAAGACCTGCGTATCGGAGTGGCAGCGCTTGGCCAGCAGCGGCAGCCAGCTGCTCGCCTGCTGCTTCACCTCGGCCAGGCTCTCATGCTCCAGCAGGTTGGGCAGCCGCATGCGCTTGTAGCCCACGGTGTGGCAGAGCGGCAGGTCGGCGGGGATGTCGAGGCACTTGGGCGGCTTGGAGTAAGAGCGCCCGTGCAGCGGCTCGGTCTGCCAGCCGTAGTAGTCGTACTCCTGGCCATGCGCCGGCACCCAATGCAGCGCCCCCAGCAGCAGCGCCCCCAGCAGCAGCGCCAGCGCAACCGCCCCAGCGCCCCCCGCCGCTGCTCGCATGGCTGCACAGTCCCCGCTGCTCGGTGCGGTGCGCGGCGCCCCCAACTGCCCCTCGTGCTCCTGCCGTCACGATGCTCCCTTCCAGCTGCTACTGCCGAAGTATTCCTAGTGATTGGCAGACTCCGCTCGCCTCCCCGGCTCACTGAGTGATCCTGGCGCCTCCCACCTCGGGACTCCAGCCCGGGCCTCAACGCTGCCCCAGCCAATCTCCGGCCGCCACCCCCCACCCCCCTGCTGTCCCATGGCTGCAGGGAGGCAGGGTGGAGCCCCAGCGGCCCTCCCACCCAACTCCTGCGCCTCCTGCCCTGGGCCAGTTCAAGCACCCCTCGCCATATCACAACCTCCGTGGCCACAGGCCAGGTCTCGCCTCAGGCCTCCCCTTGAGCTTCCCTCACCTCTCTCCACATTTCCCAAGCCCCTTGCCTTCTCCATCCTTCCTCCTTATCTCACTCCGCTACAGCCTCTCCTGTTCCTCTTCTCACTCACTCCGATTGCTTATCTCTCCGTCTGGACCTTTCCCCCTCCACTCTGCTTTCTCTTCCCTGACACCTCCGTGCTCCCTTCTCCCAGCAGGAGGCTCCTGGCTGCCCAGGACCTGCTGGTTCAGGCGGGTGCGGTGGAGGGCAGTTCTCTACCCCTCAGTCCTCAAGCATCTTTTGAGCTACTGGTTGGTGCTGGGCACCGTGCTGGCTGCTGGGGAGTCAGAGATGGATGTGACCCAAACCCCACCTCCAGGGACATCGTGACCTCGTGGGGGGGGGAAGATAGCCATAACTACTGTTTAGCGAGTTCCTCCTAAGTGCCGGAGACACTGCACAGCACTTCACAACAGTATCACCTGCTATCTCTAATGATAGCCAATACTTGCTGGGTGCTCGCGGAGTGCCGAGTCCGTTCTAAGCACCCTGCATACATTAGCTCATTCAGGTCACACAGGAGTGCTGTAAGGTGGGTGGGCACTATCCATACCCCCACTTTACAGATACAAGCACTTGAAAGGGGTTAAGAGAGTTCGTTAAGTAACCACTGGTGCCGGGGCTTGAACCCAGGTAGTCTGGTTCCAGAGTCAGAGCCCAGGCACAACCAGCCCCTGGATCCTGAGCCTGTTGGCTTGGTGACTACGGGGGACACTGGTGAGGTAACTGGTCCTTGGTCACATAGCTGATAGGTGAAGGAACCGGGATTCGAACCCAGGGGTCGGGCTCCAAAGGCCAGGGCTTAACGACTCTGCCCTAAAATAAATTCTGACCCAGGGTATGCGGTGCAGTGGAAGGAGAGTGCGCCTGCCTTGGGAGCTGGGAGGAGGAAGGACTTGAGGAGGAGATGCAGAGAGGCATCAGCGAGGGGGCAACCTCAGGAGCCTTGGTCTGGGGTCTTTTCCTTCTGTCTGGGTCTTGCCTTCTGCTGGCTTTCCTGTGGGAGGAGCTTTGGATAAGAGGCTTGTGGGTGGGGTGACTCAGACTGATCTCCCAGTCTTGGCTGGGGAGGGTACCCTAGGGAGGTGTCTTGTGGAAGGGCTTGGGGCGCTCTGGGGGCTGGTTTCACCGGGAGGCAGAGGTGCTGGGACACTTGCCCCTTTCCACTCCTGCCCTTCCCCACCTCCACCACCACCCCCCACCCTGACCCCTGTCAGTCCTCCTGCACATTCCCAAGGCTCCTGGCTTCCCAGGGGTCTGTCCTTGCAGTGATGTGCTAGTGGAGAGAGGAGAAGGGCCACTCCTCCAGATGTTCACCACACACGGAGCATCTACACATGCAGAAGGGGATACAGAAATGCAAAAGACGGAGTCTCTGCTTCCTCTGGTCTAGTTGTGAGAAGACACACGGTGGAGGAGGTAGAAGAAATTTCAGCAGACAGAACCCGGGGCTGGGCAGAATATCTTCTGATGTCCAGGATGGCCCAGTTGGGTCCAGGTACAACAAGCTGAGGGTATTTTTCTCCCCCTTTTCCCTCTTCTGCCACCCTCCAGCACGAAGGGGTCCTGTGGATGACCACCGAGGTCCCCACAGGGTCAGTCAGCATAGTGTAGTAATGGTGCAAGCGTCCGGACTCCGCACACAGAAAGAGTCAGGTTCAAACCCAAATGCATACTCACTGAGTGACCTTGGGCAAGTACTTAGCCATTCTGACACTCCATTTCCTTGTTCGTGAGCTGGAACCTCCTCAGCGGTTATTGTGAGGGGCAAACAAAATCATGCATGGTGAGAAAGCCCCCTGTGCAGTGCCAGCTCATAAGAGGCACTGAGGAATGTGGGTCTTCAAGGGATGTGTGATTTTAGGGTAAAGATGTGGCGTGTGTTCTGAAAGCTCTCTCAGACCCCTTGGCCTGGCTCTGGCTTGGGGCTCTGCTCTCTGCACTCCTGCTCGTCCCTCAGCCCCGCTCCGCCTCGGTCAGGCTTCTGCACTCCAGGGGAGGGGTGGCCTTGGGCACTGCAGTGGGGGGAGGGGTGCTGAAGCTCCCCAGGTGGTTCTGCAAGGTGCTGGCTCCCTGGGCAGCTGATCGCCTGTGCTGCTATTGGAGTTCCAGTGCCTGGCCTGGACAGAGGGAGGCTTTGTTCCTGCTGCTGGCTGTGTAAGAACTGCAGATGCTCCGAGAGCAGAGTGAGCCTGTACCTGGCAGCTTCAGGGGCTCTGAGTGGCAGAGGGGCCAGGCGGGAAGCCTCCTGCAAGAGGAGGGTGGGCGGTGTTTACCCAGCTCTGCCTTGGGGACCCTCGGCAGGATCCTGAGGAGACTGAGGAGGGAGACTCTTCACAAGAATGGTGCCCAGGTGGTGGCTGCATCTCGGGGTACTTATTCAGGGACGCTCTCCCTCTGGGGACAGGCCATTCCGTTATCCCAGCCCTGCAGCCCAAGCAGGGAGGAGGCTGCCTCCGCTGCAGTGCCCCTTCCTGATGGAGCTGTTCCAGGGCCCGGGCAGCCGGGTGGAACACCTGGCGTGCTGGCGTCTGTCCATCTCGGAGTGTCTGCAGTCTGTCCAGGCACACAGTTCCCCCAACCGATAGAGGGGCCGTTTGTTTAAAAGAATGTTGATTCGTGGTTTGTTGTGAGCAAAGTCCTGCATAGATACCTCGTCGTCCGGGCTTGTTAATTATGTTATCAAACTCTGCAGCTTTCTTTTTTATTGCCTGCTTCGGTGGCTCTCCACGTGTGATCCGGATTCTCCTGAGGGGCTGCGAGTCCCTTTCGGGGCGTCTACAAGGACAAAATGGTGCCTAATCCCAAGATCTACTCAAAGTACAGGATAGACCGATGGGTTTTAAGGTAACAGAGCAAGAAAAGTTTGTTGATATGGATTCAGGGTCTACATCACAACCGGTGTTCAAGGAACGGCTACGGGTCAGTTTTTTCGGTGGTATCAAAGAAGGATATCCACAGTGTCCGGAAGCCTATTAAAATGCTCTCCTTTTTAACTGCATTTCTCGAGGAGGCCAAATTTTCTTCATACACTTGATAACCAGAACAACATGTAACAGCACACAGAATGCAGAAGGAGATAGGAGAATCTGTTTTCTGTTAAGCCAGACATGAAAGGGATTTGCAAACATGTAAAACAATGCCCTTTTCTCACTCTTTTGTTTGTTTTATAAAATATAATTATTTTTCACGAAATGTGTTATGTCAACGTCTTCCGGGTTTGTCGTTGTTTTAAATGGCCCAGGTGAGGGGCCCGCGTGGAGCTGTCAGAGCCGGGGGTGGGGGGGGGGGCCCGCCCCGCCCCCACTCTCTGGGAGAGGAAACTGGAGCTCGGCCTTCCTGGCTCCTGGTTCAGTGCTCCTCCCATCACACCTGCACAGTGCTGTACTCCCCAGGGCTTTAGCTTTGTTGATTACGAAGCCGACATCTGACTCCGAGGCCCCCTGTGTGCTGTGCTCTGGGCAGCTGTTTTAGGAGGCCTGCTTGGGGTCTCTGGGTGCTCTGGTAGCCGTGGGGCCTGGCTCACTGTCCCTGAATCAAATGGCCAGAAGGCACGTTTTAGTCATCCCTTCTACGAGCCTGGACACTGGATCTTACGTAGCTCTGGAGGCTCTGGAACAAAAGCAGAGACCCACTTATACGGGGCCTGGGGCTTGGTCTAGCTCTAACCGTGCCTGTCTGAAGCACGGAAAAACAGGTTGGATGGGGGGTGGGTACTGCTGGTAGTCCCTGGACAGGCCTGGGGACGGAGTGGAGGCTGAGTAGTGCCCCCCTGTTGCGTGCCCAGCGCACCGGGGAGTCTGAGGCTGTGGCTAGTGGGCAACCCCAGCTAAAAGCATGTAGGAGAAGCAGTCCCGTGTTTTGGTTAAGAACGTGAACTCTAGAGCAAGACTGGATTCTAATTCCAGCAATGCTGCTTGACCTTGGCAAGCTGTTTGAGCTCTCTGTGCTCAGTGTTCCCATCTGTGAAATGAGGAGAGTAGCAATAATTCATTACCCGGTTGTTGAGAGCATCGGAGTTCATTTAAAATTGCCGACACAGGAGCAGCTATTCATATCATTGTTAGTTATTACTATCAAAGATCGGCTCGACCATGGTCTCTAGGGACTGTCACCAAGTTCTGTGGCTCCTCACTCCTAAAGTTCTCTTCAGTCTCCCTGTGCTCTCCCTCCTCACTCCCGTCCTTCCTCGCCGCTCCGGGCAGCCCTCTGGTCTCACTGTTTCCCATTCTGCAGGAGCGAAGCGGTTGTTTCAGACTGCTAACTTGATAGCCTCGCCCTGCAGCTTGAGACCCTCTGATCGCTTTCAGCATCCAGTTCTCAGCCAGGCTCAGGTGGGCCAGGATGCCTCACTGCCGGGCAAGCCCACAGAACTCCGAACCACTCTTTGCAGCCCTTGTCATACTGGTCGGCCTGTCACCAGGTTTATTTCCCTGATTTCTGGCTTTCCGGTGGACTGAGTGCTGCAAGGGCACTGGGGTCTCGTTTGCCCTGTTTCCCGCACTCCAAGTGCACTGCAGTCCCTCAGCACGTCGTTGGATGTCCAATGCACGCCGCATGAATGAGTGACTGGGTGGACGGCGAATGAATACTTAGTGGAAGGAAGCAGCAGAAGAAGGGAGTCTTTGGAGCCAGATGGGTTCAGGCTGACGCCAGCTTTTTTTCTCCTTTTTCAGGCTCTGTTGGAATTCTTGGGAGGCCGAGGGAAGATCAGGGTGGTTACCGGGTGACTGTGGGGAAAGCTGGTGGGGACGGGAGTAAGCTGAAGGGTATATCCTGCCTGCCGAGAGGCTGGGGGTGATGGCTGCGCCCCTGAGCTCCTGTTGACTTGCCTCCTTCCTTCCCCTTCATCTTTGCACTCTTGTTTAGGGTGACCTCAGTGCCTGGCATTACGTTTGCTTGCCCATGCACCATCTCCTCTGGTTATCCCAATAGCACTGTGAGGGAGGCGTTGTCACTCTCATTTCGTAGGAGAAAACTGAGACCCAGGATTCCTGCCTAGCTGTGAGAAGCGGGTGGGGGCAGTTCCACCCCGTCAAGACTGACTCAAACTGCCTTGCAGGGGAGGAGGGAGCTAGGCCAGAGCAGACACATTTGTGGGACGCCAGTAACTGAGGCTGCAGCAGGTCTGACCCTGCCAACCAGGGCCACTGCCAACCAGGAGCTCAAGGTCTAGAGGGCAAATACACAGTTTGTGATCACAATTACAGTTTCTTCCCAGTTACGGGTCGAGAGGTGCCTGAAGCCTCCTCTTGGTGGAAAGGACAATGAGCCCAGAATACAGAGTCAAAGGGTCCTGTCATCGGGGTTTTGCCTCTACAACTTATGAGCCATGATAACTCAGATGACACTTAGAACGGTACACACAGCTCCATGTGCCTCGGTTTCCCCATCTGCAAAACAGGGACTTTCTTTCTCAGATTTGTGGGTAAGCCGGAATGAGAAGTGCCTGAAGGGGCCCGAATGTGCCGTAGCGTCAGTGTTCACGCAGCTCTGTGTGATCACGGGGGACAGCCCGTGCGCACCCCCAGCTCAGCCCTGGCTGCGGCTGGGCCCCTCGAGGCCCCAGATTTATCAAATGTTTCAGCTGAAAGTTATCCTGTATCCGGGTGGTTCCCGACCAACCAGGGTCTCTGGAGGCGCTACTAAAGGTTCATAAACTATTCCCCATGTTTCTCCAAATCAACACAGAATGGTTCATTTGCCCTTAAATAAAACAGCAGATTTCTTTGCTTTTGGCTGGAATTACACACTCTTGTTCTCTCATGCTGCACAGAAGTCGATTGGCAGTCCATGCATCGTTGATTAATTTGAAAAACAGAGGCTGGGAGAGAAAAGTGAGTGGCCGGGCAAGGGGAAGGGTAGGTCAGAGAGGCCCCAGGGGAGGAAGTCAGGAAGCCCCCAGGAGGTTCCCGAGGGCAGGGTTCTGGAGGGGAAACCCGGGGCAGGAGTGGTAGGGGTGAGGGCCAGCTGTCGGACAACTCTGGCAAACAATGGCCTCATTAAGGAGAGGGTGTGGATGGGGAGGGGCTGGGCAGGGCAGCAGCCAGTGAATCTGCTCTCCCTCTCCCCAGCCAATGGACCAATTGTCCTCTGTTGGGAGGGCGCTGAGGCATCGGCCTGGGAACTGCTGGGCTCTTGCCCTGAGGGACACCCCGATGGTCGATGGTCGCTGCCTCTGTGCCTGGTCCCAGAATGGCTCCTCTGTGACCCATGCTGGGGTTTAGGCCACAGCAGGGGGGCTACCTGGTCCCAGCTTTTCCGAATGGTGGTTCAGGGTGTGGGTGCCCACAAGAGGTCCTCTGAAAAGGGGCCCCTACTTGCCTCCTGCCCACTTCTGGGAAATTGAGGCCCTGGTGAGGTTGGTCTGAGACTGGAGCTCGGCTCACCTTTTTTTTTTTTTTTTGGCTGTCTGAGTCTCCACTCGCCCTGCTGGGCTGTGGCCCTGGGCCAGGGGCTTGGTGTCTTGGGTCTCAGCTGCTCCACCCATACAATGAGCAGAGTTGAGCTAGAAGAGCTTCATCGCTGGGCATCTGTCATCAGGATGACAGACAGGGCTGCTACCGGCATTAAGTAGGCAGTGGCCAGGGGTGCCAGCTGCCTGCATGTCCAGCTCAGCCCTGCACGGCCGAGTTGTCCTGTCCTCATGGCCAACTTTGAAAAAACTGCGCCCCTGTGGAGAAGCGCTCATAGATCAACGCTTTTCACCACTGGTGTTTTTAAAGTAAGATGATCCTGTTTTCAAAGGATGTGGCTTGTGGGAACTGAGCCGATAAAACAGATGAGAGGGGAGTGAGTGTGGTTAGGCTGAGGCGGGAGCCCTACCCTGGAGCATTCTTGTGGCCCTCTGGTGGCCCCCGAGCCGGGTGAACTCACTCCAGGGCCTCAGGCAGCGCCCTGTCAGGCTGTTCTGGCTGTCCTGATGGGTCAGACGCATCTGTCCCATTCTAGTGGACATCTGCTGAAAATGGTCAGTGGCTGTGTTCTGCCTGTCGTTACTCCTCACCCCCACACACACCCCATGGCTCTTCGTTGTTTACTTGTTGGAGGTGTGGCGGGCAGATGAGGCCTGGGGTTAGCATCCTGTGGCTGTAAATTGTCCCTGGCCTTCTGGGCCTACCTGGAGTAGGCTGGCTGACTTGGGTATCACAGGGTGCACCCCACTGCCAGGAGAGGAGAGATGTCCCCAAATTTGCAGTGTGAACCCATCACATGTCAGGTTGCTGGGCCAGCTGCGGGCTCCAGGTCAACACGTGTCTCTCCCAGAGGGTTCTGATGCAGTCCTGGGCCCAGGGTGGGAAGTGCTGGCTCCGGAGGGCGCTGAGCCTGCCTCCCTCCGCCAGCTCTCCCCGGCCAGGCACAGCCTCTCCCCAAGGCTCACGGGCCTCCTGGAGGCTGAAAGGAGAACTCTTTCCCTTTTGGAATCTCCGCACAGCCTGCCCTGTCCGCCTGGGCATCTGGTTAGTCCGTGGTTACCTCGCCCAGCACCCAGCTCAGGGCTCTGATTGATAATGATGTTAGCAGCCATTTGCATGTCCGGGCACCGTGCTAAGTGATTTATTATCTCATTTAAATGTCTCCACAATGTTGAGAGTTGGCTGTTATTGTCATCCCCACTTACAGATGAGAAATCAGAGGTGATCGAGGACTCACATAGCTGGGGCTCTTCCAGATGGATTTGACTCCACTGCACGCATTCTGAATATGGGCAGGGCAGCCAGCCCATCTGTCCGTCTGGGATTTCCTAATCACGCTTCAGTCGGTTTGACGTGGTGCCATTATTTGTGTTACTATTGATGAGGACTTGAGCCTTAAGACTTCCCAGGGCCTCGTGCTTAAGGAGAGATCCTCATGTAGTTGAGAACTAGGCTCCTGATGGGAATAATCCACCTGTACAGGGTGTTTGGGAGTCACATCAGGTGTTTTGTTCCATCCTTAGAGCCACTGAGGGATTCATGCACAATCAGCCCCCATTTTACAGATGAGGAAACTGAGGCTCAGCGAGGTTAGGTAGCTTACCCAAGGTCACCCAGGCAGTCAGTGGTGGAGCGGGAGTTGAACGGGCTCTGACTCTCCCCACATCCCATGCTTTCCCCTGCCCCATAACCAGGACTGTGCCAAGGTCAGGAAGAGTTTCCGGTCTTTTCAGCCCAAGGTATGTCCCTCCCGGCCCGGCCTGGAGGGCTTTGCAGACAGCTCCGGGCCAGCTGGAGACAAAGAGGCCCCTGCCCTCTTGACCTAGTTGTGTGGCTGGGCCACTCTGGGTTAGAAAAAGGTGCATTCTTTCCCCCCCACTCACATTACCCAGCCTCTGGCTTCCTGGAATTTTTGTGAAAATTCCAAATCACTTGGCAATAAGTCCTCTTCCCCACAGATTTTGCAAACAAACAGAAAGCCGAGGGCCCTTCAGCTTCCAGACCGCACACGTTCACGCCCTTCCCTGCTGTCCACTCGGGCCGGGCCACTTTAGGAGGAAGCGGTCCGAGAGGAAACCGGGAGTCAGGTGTGCGCGCAGGACGGCCAGACAGAAGGTTTGGCGGTTACTTCCGGGGCCCAGGCTCCTGTGCGAGGGAGGCAGAAAGGACGCCTAACGACCCAGGGCCAGTTCCTGCCGGCTGCTTCCTGTGCAGCCTTGGGGCTGCCCTCGCCTCTCTGGGTCCCAGTTTCCCCGTCTCTTGGAGGAAAACCATAACGCCATCCTGTTGAGAGCGTCAGACGAGATCATGTAGATGAAGAGGTTTCGATCACTATTATTCTTTGATGACCCGAAGGTCAAGTTCGTTTAATACAATTCTGCAGTGATGGAAATGCTCTATGCGTGTGCTCTCCAACTTGGTTGCTAGCCACGTGCGGCTACTGAGCACTTGAACTGTGGCTAGTGCTACTGAGGGGCCGAATTTTTTATTTAATTAACATTATTTTTAGTGAGATAAAATTCACATACCGTAAGATTAACCATTTTAAAGGGAACGATTCAGTGGCATTTGGTGCATTCTCGGTGTTATGCAACCAGCACTTCTGTCTGGCCACAAAACACTCTCGGCCCCCCCAACAGGGGACTGCGCACATCCGGCAGTTTCTCCCCGTTCTTCCCCTGCCCCCCCGGTACCTAGAAACCACCACGCCACTTTCCGTCTCCGTGGATTTGCCTCTCAGACATTTCACACAAATGCACTCGCATAGTATGTGGCCTTCTGTGTCTGGCTTCTTTCACTTAACAGGGTGTTTTCAAGGTCCACCCACATTGTATCACGTGTCAGCACTGCATTCCTTGCCAATGGCTGAGTACTGTTAATTTCAGTTAACTTAAATTTAAGTAGCCTCATATGGCTGGTGACCACCGTACTGGACAACCAGCACCCCTGGAGCCCCTCCAGGGAGGAAACAGGACCTCCAAGTGCCCGCGGGTGGCTGAGGGTACGCGGCGGGAGAGTGCGGCGCCTGGAAGGTGAGAAGGCTGAGGGAGTGCCCCAGGTTCCCCGAAGGGGCCCGACGCTCTGGCCGGTGACGGCCATGCTGCTTGTGTCTTGTACTCGGACTCATTCCACCCTCGCAGCAGCCTTTGATGTCGGTCTGTCCTACCGTCTCCCCTGCGTTACAGAGGGAAAGACCGAGGCACAGAGTGATTAAGTCGCTTGCTCAAGGTCACACAGGTGGCGAATGGGAAGGGATGGGTAGGTGGGCTTGGGCTGGTCCCTTCCTAGGGCCCGTGGTCTCTACCACTAGGCTACACAGTCTTCGCAGCCTGGTCCAGCAGCTGCCCAGGTGAAGGTGGTAGATCTGGGACCCAGCTGCACCCGCACAGACCCGCACACCCGGAGGCAGGGTGTCCCAGTGCCTTCCCACGGCAGCCCGTTCTGAGCTAAGAACCGCCTGGGACCTGGGTGCCTCTTCGGCAGTCAGGAAAGGGTGGCTGACGGGTTACCCCCGAACAGTGTTAGAGAGTAGCCTCCGTTAATTTCCCATCATTTATCAACGAGGAACCTGGCCTGTCGGGGCTCCCGGGCCCTCCTCGGGCCCCCCACTATTAATTGATCTGGGAAGGAGACTCTGTTAATTGCAGACCCAGAGTAAATAGGCGAGGGTAAACGGGGCTGATAGCTGATAGCTTTCCTCGGTGTGCTGCCCTTTGCCCTCTGGGAAGGGGTAGTGGGAAGAGGCAGAGTGGGAAGGGGAAGGAGTGGTCCGAGGAATGTCTTGGAGTGGGGGAGGGAGGACTGGCCTCCCGGGGCCCCAGAGAGTCGATCTGTGTGTGTCCCTCTGGAAAGAGTCCCGTGCCAGGTGGCCTGCTTGCTGTGCCCTGCCAGAGGGATGGGGGTGGGGTGAGACTCTGACATTCACCTCCTGCCATCCCCTCGCTTGTCCATCCATCTCTGCACCCCTCCCTCTCAACGACCTCCCTCTCTTCCATTCACCCACTCCCCTTTTATCCACTGGTTTTCCTCTCCTCCTTTCTCATTTCATTCATCCATTCTTCCCTAGTCCTACCTGCTCTTCTGAAACTCCACCCTCCCTCCTTTCCTCTCTCCCTGCCCATCCCTCATTCATCTTATCTTTCCTCCCGCCACAGAGATTGTGACCACGTGTTTCTTGAGAAAGCTGGGGAGGAGACTGGCGGGAGTCCCCTGAGCCCAGGCCGTCTGAGATTGAGGAGTCCTCACGCGTTGAGTCTGGGCCCCTTCGAGGCCCTGGTGCAGCGATCGCCGGGCTTCAGACATGCTGGCCACTCACTCGGGGCTGGACCGAGTCACTCTGTCCCTGAGGGAGGGTGGAACATCTAGCCCCCCTCCATGGCCCTCACCCGTGACCTGCAGCTCAGGCAGTGTTTTTTTCTCCCAGAGCTGAGCCTGCGTCTGGGGTTGGATTTGCAGCAGCCACATACATCAACATGGACCCATCGGTCGGAGTTTGGGGTCTGACCCCCTCCAGGACCCCAGGATCCCCCGGGACAGTCCCGATGGGGCTTTGCAGACACTGTTTCACTCTATCACTGCTATGTGGGGGGCAAAGCAGAGATTGTCATATCCTTTCCAAAGATGTGGAAGTTGAGGCTGTTTGTTAAACCCTCACAACTGGATCAGTAAATCCCTAAACCCACTCTCAAATCACTCAGAAACATGGTGCCAGACCTGCAACCCTGCTTCCAAGCCCCAAATCTGTGCCCATGATATGGGTGGAGCACCTGAGGCTGGAGTGGGGAGGCGACTTTCGGGTTAGCCCCTGGGCCGTCCAGTGGTGGAGGCTTTGGCCACCGAAGTGCGGCAGGCATGGGCCTGGGATCCAGGGGCCAACAATATAACCGTGGCTGCCATTTATCCAACCCCTGCCAGGCGCTGTCTTGGTGCTCCACACATTTTGTGGTGACTCAGCCAGTTCCGTTTAAGTAGGAGAGCAAGACGGCAGCTGGAACACGGCCCCTTTGCTCCCCTCTCCCCCTGTGACCCGCCCTCCTGGGGAGCTCTGGGGCTGATCTGGGGGCTGAGTGTGCCCTGCCACCACCCATTAATCCCTAACCGCTGCAGCTGGGAGATAAGATAGCACCAGCCCATTAATCAAGGCTGCCTGGCGGGGAGGCCCGGGGTGGGGTGAGACAACACCACCTCCCAGGTGGAGATAAGTCCCCTCCTCCTGGCTCCCTCGGGGGCCGGGCTGTGGAGGATGCTGGGAAATTTGGCCTGGAGTTCCAATCCCAGGTATCTGGCGGGTGGGCGGAGCCTGCAGGGGGCACTGAGGCCAGCAGCGCTGGCACAGGCTGCCCCTGTGTGCAGGCCAGATTGAGAGGAGCCGCGACCCTGGGTTCAGGCTGCAGTGCTCCCTCCGCTGCCTCTGTGGGCTTAGAGAAGCCACCGTACCGCTCTGGGCCAGGCTCTACGCCCAAACGAGTGGCGGGGTGGATTGGCCCGGATTACCCAGAGGACCCTCTCACCACGAATGTGCTTAGTGACCAGTCACCGGGGCAGGTGAGGGGTGGGCTCACCTGCCAGCAGGGAGGGGCAGAGGCCCTGACTTGGCTAAGGGACAACAGGATTTGCCCCAGAACCAGTGTTAGTCACTGACCCCCGTTTTGTTAGGGAAGCAGAGTGCTTAGCTCGGTGCCGGGCAGGGCCCTGTGCTCAGTAAGTGTGAGTCATTATTCCTTCCTCCGAGGCCAGCCTTACCGCAGTCGGTCTGTGTGGCCCCAGAGGTGGACCAGGTGTGGGCAACGGGACCCCAGAGGAATTGCTGGTCCAAGGGTGCTGATGAAAAAGGGTATGAGTCACATTTTTATACATAATACACCACACATTTAAAACAGCAACCATTCACTAACCCCACAGTTTCTGCGGGTCAGGAACTCAGGAGTGGCTTAGATGGGCGGCTCTAACTCGGCCTCAGGAGGCTGCAGGGGAGGTGTTGGTGGGGGCTGCCTATGAGAAGGCTTGCCTGGGGCCGGATGACCTGCTCCCTGTTCACTCTCGGGGCTGCTGGCCAGAGGTCGTGCAGGCTGCTTGAGTGTCCGCGTGACAGGGTAGCTGGCTTCCCCGGGGGCAGTGACTTCGAAGTGGCCCTGGAGGAAATACAGCACCTCATCGCCTGCTCTCGGAAGCCACACACCAGCACTTCCACTGTAGTCGTGAGAAGGAGTCACTGAGGCCGGCCCACATGGAGGGACGTCAGAGACAGCATGTGCAATGACATGACAGTAACCACAAACAGTGGCAGCTCTCCTGTGCCTTGGTGCTCTGAGCTGGGAACGTGATACCCGTGGGGGCTGATCCCCGCAATTACCTTCTGAATCAGGAATCACGTTTCTTCTGTGGTCGAGAATACAGTGGTTCAGAGAGGTAAGTGACTTGCCCAGAACGTCCAGCCAGGAGGTGCCCATAGTGCTGTCTGCTCCTGGGCCCGGCCATTCCCCACTGTAGCCACCACCAGCTTCAGCCACACTCCATAGCCCCCTTCCTGGTCTGGAGATCTCCTTTCAGTCCTTGCTTGGCAAAGGCAGAGTTTCTGAAGCATGTTGTTGCTTTGCCAGCCCTGTGGGGAGGGGCTGAGGCCAGGGTGTGCAAGGCTCAGGGCAGGGCGCCCTCACTGGGGCAAGGCTGAGAGCTCCTCTGAGCCTTCCCAGCGTGTCCAGGGTCTCCAGCCTGGAGAGATCTTCATGCACTTGCCCACTTCCACCAGCAGAGGGAGCAAGTGCTGTGTCCGGGAACCTGGGAAGCTCCAGGAGGCCTGGCAGGGGGTGCTCTGACAGGGGGTGGCCTGGCAGTTGGGTGGAGTGGGGTGATTTGGAGCAGAGCTGGCAATGTTGAGGTCTTTGTACACTCCACCCTGCAAAGGAAGTAATCTCTGGAGCCCAAGAGACCCAGAGGCCAGGGAAAAGGAAGAGAAAGGATGGTGTTTCCTGGGCCTGAGATTTCAGATCTCAGACCCCATTGCCCTTGGGATCCAGAGGAAGAACTGAAACCATCGAGTTTCACTCCGTAATCCATTCAGCAAGTGCCACTGAGTACCTATTGTGCACCCGGCACCCTGGTAGGCACCGGGAGCCCATGCCAGAGGTGGACTCTCAAATGGCTGACCTTCGAGTGTGGGGCAGGGGGACGAGGGCTAGGACAGGCAAGATACGCAGGTGGAGTAATTGTCCGTGGGACATAGAGGAACAGAGAGAGGGCCGGACAGGCCATGGCTGGGGCCTGTGCCCCCACTTGCTCACCTAGATGGCCAGTCTGTGAGTCTGAGTGGGAACGGCCTCCTCCGCAAGGCCTTTCTGCGCCACGAGCCCCTGACCGCACCAGAGATCAGCACAGGTCACCCTAAGGGCCTGGCCATGACAGCAGGGGGGCATTTAGTCCTTGAGTGAACCACCTGGAGGCCTGGAGTCAGACAGGCCTGGCTTCCAGTCTGCCTTGGCCACTTCCCCACCCTGAGACTGGCTAAGACACCGCACTTCTCTGTTTCGGCAGCTGCCGAGCAGCGGTAACGATTCCTGCACGGTGTGAGGGCTGGGATGTGGGTGTCCTGGCTCGGCCTCCGGCAGCTGTGTGGCCTTGGGCATGTGTATTATTTTTCTATTGCTGCTATAACAGATTTCCACAAACTTAGCACTTGAAACAACAAGTATGCATTCTGTGACAGCTCTGTGGGCCAGGAGGCCAGGCACAGGTTAGGGGGGTTCTCTGCACAGGGTCTCATGAAGCTGCAATCAGGGTAGCAACCGGGAGTTCGGGTCATTTGAGGCTCGAGGTTCTCCAAACTCCTGTGAGTTTTGGCAGAATTAATTTCTTTGCAGCTCTGGAACTCATGGGGGCTGCATCTCCAACTCTGCCATGTCCCCTTCTGTGAAAAGGCTCAGCTGATTAGGCCGGGCCCACTGAGGAAATATCCCTTTAGATGAACTGATTAAATATTCTATTCTATTTGCTGGTCCCGCCCACACACAAGGGAAGGGCATTTATTCAGGCCATGCATACCAAGGGGCTGGCATCTTGGAGGCCATCTTAGAATTATCAGTATGACAAAAATGTTTTAAAATAATACTGTATTTTGCCATGTATAATGTGCACCCATGTTTTTGGCCCAAAGTTTCAACTTCCATTTTAATTTTTTAACTCAATTTTGTATCTGTTTATATTTAGAAACAGAACCGATTCTTGTATTCTAGGGTATTATTTTGCATACGGATATCATTATTGCTCTTTAGGGTTATACTTTTAATGCATAAGCATAAATAAAAGAATTATAAACATTTATATTACAGAGTTAGCACTACCCATGTATAGTGCATATCCTTATTTTTTCCTCAAAAAATTGGGCAAAAAATGCATATTATACATGGCAAAATATGGTAATCATGTAATATTTATTTTTTATTAAAGATTTAATTAATTTATTTTTAGAGAGGGGAAGGGAGGAAGAAAGAAAGAGAGAGAAACATTGATTGATTGCCTCCCATAGGCCCCCCCCAACTGGGGACTGAAACCATAACCCAGGCATGTTCCCCAACTGGGGATCGAACTGGCAAACTTTAGCTTTCTGGGACAATGTCCAACCCACTGAGCCACATCAGTTAGGGCAGTAATAATTACTTTAAATTGTTCTTTAGTTTTGAGAAAACACAGAAGAAATTTCAATTTTAAAGGTGTCCAATTCATTTAAATATTTCACGAAAATGTGCTCACCGAACAAAAGCACCCCCGTTCTCGGCACACACTGCATCAGTTTTCAGTTCTAAACCCAAGACAAACCTCCACGTGATCCTATAGAATGACAGGTCGAAAGAACTCAAGTTCTGTTTTTTTGTTTTCACACTCAGTGGGCTTTCATTTTTTAAAAAATTTGAATCAACTGTTAAAATGCAGAAATGTGCGGTCCCATAAGGTTTGGGGAACACAAGCTGCACCTGAAGTGAGCTTGAATGGTTCTGAACAGTCGGGAATGGGAAGTTATTCCGGATACACACAGGTGGGAAGCGAGCGAGGTGTGCTTCAGCAGGCGAATGGATAGGCGGTGGCGCATCCAGACAGTGGAATAACGTTCGGTGAGAAAAAGAAATGAGCTATCACACCGTGAAGAGACACTGAGGCACCGTCAGTGTGCACTGCTAAAGGGAAGGAGCCAATCTGGAAAGGCTACATTCAAACTAGATGACATTCTGGAAAAGTCAAAACTGTTGAGACACTGAAAAAATCAGTGGCTGCCAGGGGCTCAGGGAGGGATGAATAGGCAGAGCGCAGGGTATTTGGGGGCAGTGAAACTATTATATGTGATTCTGGAATGGTGGGTACATTGTACACGCATGCAAGGAGGAAACGTTCAGACTTGCTCCCCCAGGGCTGTGACCAGAGTTTTACTTACTTAAGGGCAACACATCTTATTACTGCACACAAAACAAAGCAGAAAAACAACACACCCACAGGGTAGGATCACATGAGGAATGCCTTTTCACATGCTTTTATCCTCTCCTTTTGGTACTTCTACTAAAAATACAATAAAACTTCTTACTCTTTTCTGTCTCTTTCTCTTGCTTTTGTATTTTTCCACCTTTAATCTCTGGGCTGCATTCTGGATAGTTTTCTTAGACCTAACTTCCAGTTCACTAATTCTCTTTACAGCTGTGTCTAATTGCTGTTAGTCCCATCATTTGAAATCCCAATTTCATTTTTCTTTTCCCTAGAGCTAGAATTTCTGTTTGATTCTTTTCAAATCTGCTATGTCACATATTATTGCTTCTAGTTTCCTGCCAGATTTTTTCAAGTTTAGCTTTTTATTTCTTAATACAGGGTTAGCACAGTTATTTTTTTGTTTACACTGATAATATTGATATTTTATATACCTTTGCATTTGTTTCTATTGTCTGCTGTCTCCTTGGTTCTTCTCATGAATGTTGGAATAATATATTGAAGACTTGGATTGAAAATCCAGAAAATATGTTTATTTGCTTCAGCCAAATGCTAGGGGGTATTACCTTTCTGGGATTAACAATTCAATTTTAAGACTTGCTATTTCGTGGTAAGAAACCAGGGTCCAAGCAAGGACTGGTTTATGCCAGGTTCATCCCCTCCCTCCTCTGCACCCCATCCGGGGGGTGTAGTTCCCCCTCCAGGGTAGGCATGAGTTTTCAGGGTTCCCAATTAACTCAAGTGAAGTTAGCTCTGGGTTTTTACTTCTTTTCTTGCAGCCTCGAGGGTACTCAAAGCCCAGCTCCTGCTTTAGTCCCCGTGTCTCCTGTGTAAGCAAATGTCCTCAGACAAAAGCAGCTTTGTAGACTGGGCTTAAGTCTCCGGATTCTTGTCTTCTCCCAGAGCTTAACCCAGCAATTCCTTGGTAGTTTGTATCTTTGGTATTTTCAAAAGGTATTTTTCCAACTTTTGGCCCAACTTTCTTTTATTGTCCTCAGTGGAGGACCCGTCTGAATTATCTTGTTTGCTGTGACCAGGACTTCACTTGATGAATGAGTGACTGTGACCTTACTGCTTCACAAATAACAGCCATGGCTTTATTCACTAGAGGAGGCTTTGCTGCCTTCATGGGCTTAGCTCATCACAAAGAGACCCATACTGGCCATGAACACATCTGCCTTAGTCATGCAGGATGAGTACCAGCCTCAAGTAGTTCCTTTCCTGGCCCAAACTTTTCTCTTGCCACACGCAGAAGCAGCAATAGCCAAGGAGTCAGGAGACGTGATTTCAGTCCTGGCTTTGCCACTCGCTCATTCCCTGCCATGGTTAAGGAGGTAACTTCCCATCTGCTTTTTATTTGTTTCTTCTCTTTCCCTGTCTCTTTTTTAAAAATTATATTGTATTGATTATGCTATTACAGTTGTCTTGATATTTCCCCTTTTGCTCCCTCCACCCAGCACATCTCAACCCCTCAGGCAATCCCCCCACCATTGTTCATGTCCATGGGTCATCAGTATAAGTTCTCTGGCTACTCCATTCCCTGTACTGGACTTTACATCCCCATGGCTATTCTGTAACTACCTGTTTGTTTGCACTTCTTAATTCCCTTACCTCTTCTCCCATTGCCCCACAACCTTCTCTTGGCTGTAGGGCCCCACTTTTCAAGACCTTGAATATTTCTTGCCAATCCCGTCTAGCCTGCAAAGTTTCTTTTGAGAAATTAGCTGACAGTCTTACAGGTAAAACTGTAGGTAACTAATTTCTTTTCTCTTGCTGCTTTTAAGGTTCTCTCTTTATCTTTAACTTTGGCATTTTAACCATGATGTGTCTTGGAGTGGGCCTCTTTGTGTTCTTCATAATTGAGACTCTGTGCTTCCTGGTCTATTTCCTTTGCCAAATTAGGGAAGTTTTCTTTCACTATTTTTTTCAAATAGATTTCTAATTTCTTGCTTTCTCTTCTCCAGGTGCCCCTATGATGCAAATGTTGGAACACTTGAAGTTGTCCCAGAGACTGCTTATACTATCCTCATTTTGGGGGGTTGTTTTTTCTTCTTGTTGTTCTGATTGGCTATTTTTTGGTTCCATATGTTCCAAATCATTGATTTGATTTTCAGCTTCATCCACTCTACTGTTGTTTCCCTGTAAATTGTTCTTTTTTTTCAATTAGTGTATCTTTCGTTTCTGACTGGACCTTTTTTATGCTGTTGAGGTCCTCACTAAGTTCCTTGAACATCCTTATAACCAGTGTTCTGCATCTGATAGATTGCTTGTCTCCATTTCACTCAGTGCTTTTTCTTGAGTTTTGATGTGTTCTTGCATTTGGGCCGTGTTTTTTTATCTCCTAATTTTGGCAGCCTCCCTGTGTTTGTTTCTATGTATTAGGTAGAGTTACCTTGACTCTGAGTTTTGGTAGTGTGGCCTAATGTAGTAGGTGACCTGTAGGGTCCAGTGGCACAGCCTCCCCTATCATCCAAGCTGGGTACTCAAGGTATGCCCTTCATGTGGGCTGAGTACACCGTCCTCTTATTGAGGTTGGTTGCTGCTCCTACAGTTGGCAGGAGGGATTTACCTAGGCCAGTCAGCTGCAAGAATTGGCTGTGACCACTGACCACCAACCTTTGCCCTTTGTGGCGTATCAGCTATGCAGGAGCAGGGTGGTGGTGCTCTGATGTGGTCTGTAGTTGTCCCCTGGATTCGCTGGTCCTGGGCTTTCCTGGGTGGTGCAGGCCAAGGTCAGTCCCTACCTGTGTTTTGCCCAGGGCCACCCTGCCTGAGCTGTAAAGCAATCTGAGATGGTGCTACATGTGCTGGGCTTGGAGATTCCCAGGTGAAGCCAAGCTGCGAATCTAAGCTGGCCGCTGATAGTGCTAGGCCTGGGGCTCACTGAGGCCGGCTGTTGCTTGTTTGAGAGGGTTTAGTAAGTTGTGAAACTTGAGTCAAGATCAGTCATTCATTTGGAAAAGCAGCTCGGATGGGCCCAAAAGTTGGGTGGGGCAGAGTCTCTAGGGATCTCCAAGGTGGATCAAACAGTATTAGCCAGGTTGATGGACTCTCAAATATGGCACCAGCTTGCCAGCTCTGTGGTGGGAAGGTTTAGAAAAGGGACAACAGCCTCTGCTCGCCTTGATGCTAGACACTTCAGTTCCTCCCTATATGTCGCTGGTGCAATTCAAGCTGCTACCCTGGTGCTGGAGCTCAGCGGGAGTGAGTCTGAGTAGGCGAGCCTGTGCAGATTCTTTAAGAAGAACTACTTGGGGCTCCAGAAGTTTCTTCTATTGACTCAGTCTCCACTGTTTTTTTCAGCCAGAAGTTGTGGGAACTTATCTTCCCGGAATTGAAACCCTGGCCTGGGGATCCTGGTGTGGGGCTGGGACTCCTCACTCCTAAGATATTCCTCCTGAATTTTTATCCACCACACATGGGTGAGGGACCAGCCCACTCCATGTCTGTGCCCCTCCTACCAGTTTGAATGGATGTGGTTTCTTTAATTCCATAGTTGTCAGACTTCCATTCAACTCAATTTTTTTTTCAACTAAATTTTAATGGTTCTAGGTGATGGTTGTTTTATATTTTAGTTGTAATTTTGATGTGGTTTTGCAAAGAGGCAAGCCATGTGTGCCTTTGCTGCCATCTTGATAGGAAGTCCCCTTTCGCTTTTTAAATGATTTCTCTGCAACATGAGATTAAAAATTAGATATAATGCCTGTCAAAATGCCCAACATCCTGCTTGACACATGTAGATGCCAAAAAATGTTTGATGAATATTAATCTTAACTTGGTGTGTGACTATATCAATTTAGTTGCATATGTTAGAAATATCTCCTAAGTAACAATAGCTTTAAAAAAAGAGTTTATTTCTCTTCCATGAACAGACATCGAGAGGCAGACAGTTCGGTGCTGGGGTAGCAAGTCCACATTTGTCAGGGCCTTGGACGCCTTCCATCTTGCAGCTCCTCCATCCCAAGAGGCTGCTCAGGCTCCATCTGTGTTTCAGGCAGCAGCAGAAGAAGGGCAGGAAAAGGGCACCCTCCTATTCAAGGAGACCCCTTGGCAGTTTTGCACAATGCACCGGCTTAATCTCATGGATGGGGCCTTGCACACGGCTCACACGGGTCAGGAAGTGGGGCAGCAGAGCCTTTAGCACTCAGCTATTTGGGGGGTTCTTTTTCTAAGGAGACAAGGAAAAGAGAAGTTGGTAGGCAACTGGCAGTTCCTGCCACAGTGACTTTGACTTTTCCTCCTTGAACTTCAGCTTCCTCTTCTATAGAAATTGATGGTGGTGGCACTGTAGGCATTTTGGGTGGCACAATTCTCTTCTGTGCAGAACTGCTCTGATGCCACACAGGGCACTGAGCATCCCTGTTTTCTGTTGCTATCATGTCTGTTGCTGTCAGAAGTGCCCTAGGCATGGAGACCACCAAACAGCTCCCACTCTTTTCTAACTGCCCCAGGGGACAGTGTACTTACTCCTTGCTGAGAATCCCTAGACCAGACAAGTCTGAAGTCCTTCAGAGAGTGACATTCTGTGAGAGCCTGTGCTTCTATAATGCTTGGGTCTCAGGAACTTCACCTGTGGAATGGGCAAACTTCACCTGTGGAATGGGCAAGGTGGGAATGCAAATGCCTACTTCAATCCTCTCCAACTGTGTGGGGAGACAGGAATCATTATATAACTAGAGTCAAGGTCATGGCCTCCAGGTGGTCAGCAAAAGAGAAAGGACAGAAAGAAAGAAGGAGCCAGGACAGAACCTTCCAAAGAATGAGAGGAAGGGGAGGCAGAAACCCAGAACATTTAGTCCCAATCAGGGCCCCCTGCCCCTTCCAAAAGCCCTTTATCCTACCCCTGTGGCATTAGAGATGGAGGGAGAGCCATCTTCTGAGAAGCTGGCATGCTAGTCTCCATCTGTCATGATGCCCTCATTAGTGGCTCCCATGTCCATTGGCAGGACCTCATAAGTGGGGCCCCACTGACCTTTGGGGCAGCAGATGCTACCTCTGGCAGGGCTGATCAAAGAACCTGGGGGCCAGGCCCTAGCTCCTGCCAGGGGTGGCAGTTAGGTGCATCATGGTATGCTCACCCCAGTGGGTTCTGAGGGAGGCAGCGGGAGGAAGTGTGACATTGGACAAGACCATCCTACCTTGTTTGTTCCCTCCTCTGCACAGTGGAGGTAATAACAGTGCACATCTCACAGGGCTGCCCAATATGAGTAGAGCACGGAGAATAGTGCCTGGCACAGAGTGGGCACTTGGTAAGTCTCAGCCCTTGTCTTCTGGGTGGAGCCCCGCCTCTCTCTGTTCTGGCCAAGTGACTCTGATGCATACTGTATGGCTTCTAGAGTTTAAGCAATTGTCTAAAATTTCCACAGTTAGCCAAAGCTTGTGCTCTTCACCACTCCTTGCTGGATAGCAGTGTTCTGGGAGAGAGTGGGGAGTGGACAGGTGAGGCCACATAGCAAGCAGGCCAGTCTGGGTGCCACTCAGAGTGGGCACCTGAATCCCAGCTGCCCTCAGCTGTCCCCATCAAAGGTCAGGAGCTCAGAGAACCACCTTCATGCCACCTGCTCCCATGTAGACAGAGAAGGCCACCTGCTCCCAAGCACAGAGAGACTCAGGAGGCTTGCACGCAGTGTTACAGTATTGTCTTCAGCTGCGTCTCAGATCATGCGCCTGGAACCCCAGGGAGGAGCTAGTTCAGTGAAAGGAAGGAAAAGGTTCTTGGAGCTGCCCAAGCCATAGGCAGGAGGTTTCAAGGAGCCCATAAATGAGCTCCCCTGAGTTAGCTGGCAGCTCAGGGCCTGACTTGCTTGTTCCTGGGGAAGGTTGCTCACAGTGTGGAGAGGGTCTGGATGGCCAGCAGGCCAGGCTGGCACTCAGCGAGGCTGACAGAGATGCCATTTGGTGCACCTCTCACCCCCCTTCACAGCACCTGCTCCTGCCTGCCCTCAGCTCACTGTCTCTGGGGTGTGGAGAGGGAGAGTGAGGATGGTGGCTGGGGGACAGCAGGGGTTGAGGCAGATGTGCTGGGTCTGAGGTCAGAGATCAGAGGGTCAGTTCTGGTCTTGCATTCACTAGTACTGAGTATAACACTTAAGCAAACAATAATTATGGCACTCATTACAGATGCCAATGACTAATGAATATGAACTAACCATGAGAATAACTGTTTTTAGTGCTTACTGCGTGCTGGGCACTATGCCAAATGCTCTCTATGAACTCCCTTCTTTAATCCTCTTGGTCTTCGGAGGAAAGAAAGTACCATCAGTTCTGTTCTCAAAGAGGAGCTCTGTGAGGGCTTATGCGACTTGTTCAAGGTCACACAGCAGGCGAAGGGTAGAGGCTGGGCCTGGATCCTGCTGTGCACACTCTGTGGGTCACGGGCTGGACGTTCATGCCATTTGTGAGATGTGAACCTCTTTACCTCCCTGAACTTCCTTTTGCTCATCGGCAAAAGGATTTTAAATATACTTTCACCTGATTACATCACAGGGTAGTGGTTAGAACTGATTGAACAAGGGATGTGATGAGTATTTGTAAGTTCCTCCATTATTCAATCAATGGTGATTTACTGAGTTCCTTTCTTGTGCTGGCTGCTCTTCTAGGGACCCAAGATACAGCAGTGAACAGGAGAGGCAAGCTCCTGTCTGTGTGCCCCCGTGGGTGGGGTAGGGAGGCATAAACAAACCAGTCGATGATGAAGAACTGTGGTGATTTCTCATGGTGCTCCGTGCTCCGAACAAAGTGAGACACGTGATGGGACACACCCTACTTCAGGGCTGGTAGGAGGAGCCATCTGAGCAAGCTGCGCTCGGAGTTGGAGCCTGCTGATGTGAGAAAGTTCCAGCCTGAGGCTAGAGACTGGAGGAGGAGGGGAGAATGGGACTGGAGGGAGACAGTGTCAGGCAGAGTCTGTGGGCGTTGGCGGGCAGTCTGGATGTTATTCTCGAGGCAATGCGAATCCGGTTGTATCAGTCAGAAACACGTGTTGTGGAAAACTAGACCGGCAATGGCTTAAACAAATAGAAGTTTATCGTTCTTAGTGGTAGAGGAGCCTGCAGGCAGATGGCTATAGATGCCGGTTCAACGGCTTGGCGGTGTCAGGACTGACACCGTCCCACTCTTCAGCCTGGCCCGGCTGGTTGTGAGTGGGTGTGGCTGCTGTAGGCATCGTATCTCCATATGAGGGAGGTTCTTCTCACTTCTCAGTAACCAGAACCATTCTTAGCTGCAAGGGGGACTGGACAAGGAAGTCAAGTTTGGGAATATGCTTCTGTGGCCCCGGAGGGGAGGCAGGGGAGGCGGGAAGGAGAGCTGGGGCTGGAGGTTGGGTGTGGGCGAGCCAGCCGGTGTCTGCTGCATCTCAGTCACCGACGGGCACAGCGTGGTCCAGGTGGGGCCTGAGATGCTGCCCTCCAGAGAGGCTGATGTGGTACTCTGTCACCCACGCTTTGAGGAACACAGATGCCACTGGAGAGTTTTAGGTAAGAAAACAGTTACCTTATTTCTATGGGACAAGAAGAGACACAGGGAGGCCAGTTAAAGGCCCAGAAATCACGGTCCCTTGGGTTAGGGTGGTAGCAAGGGAGATGGTACCAGTGGGTGGTTTTCTTTTTTCTTTTTGGGATTTTATTTATTTAATTTTAGAGAAAGGGGAAGGGAAGGAGAAAGAGAGGGAGAGAAACATCAGTGTGTGGTGGCCTCTCACATGCCCCCTACTGGGGGCCTGGCCCACATCCCAGGCATGTGCCCTGACTGGGAATCGAACCGGTGACCCTTTGGTTCACTGGCCCACCCTCAATTCACTGAGCTACACCAGTTAGGTCATGGTGGGTGGTTTTAAAATTTTTATTAAAAAATTGTGTTAAAACATACATAAAATTATTGTTTAAACCATTTTTGATGTTAGAATTCAATGGCATTAAGTACATCCACAATGCTGTGCAAGTATGACAACCATCCGTGTCCAGAACTTTTTCAGCATCCCAAACAGAAACTCTGTGCCCATGAAATAATAAATCCCTAACTCCCCCTCGCCACTCAGCCTCTGATAACCTCTAACCTACTTTTTGTCTCTGTGAACTTGACCTTTCCAGGTTCCTCACGTGAGGAGTGTCACACAATACATGTCACTTTGGGTCTGGCGTCTTTCACTTTGCATCACGCCTTCGAGGTTCATCCACACTGTAGCATGGGAACCTTCTTCCCTTTGCAGGCTGAATAGTGTTCCACTGCGTGTGTAGACCACATTTTGTTCACGCTCTCATGTGTCCGGGGACGTTCGGGTTGTTTCCACCTTCTGGCTGGTGTGAAAATTGCTATGAACGTGGGTGTGCAAGTATCCGTCTGCGTCCAGCAGCGGGCTCGGAGGTGATGTGGAGGAGGACCATCGGAACTTGCCGAGAGTAGGAAGGAAAGGCAGGAATCGAAGTAAAAATGACTCCTGGGTTTTTCTGCTTCTTGGTGACGGCGTTTATTAAGACGAGGAAGTCGTAAAGGGCTCTGCAAACAGTAGGTAGTATCATTATTTTATTCATAATTGTTGTAAGGAGTTATCAGCCATGGAATTGCCCTAATAAAGGGACGGAAACCTCCCTTTAATAGCCCGTGCGTCTGGGGCCTGGGAGCACAGCTTCCGCGCCCCTTCCCCTTCGGTAAGTGCCCGATTTAAGTCGGAAGTTGCAGACCGCGGCCCGGCACCAAATCCAGCCCACCACCTGGTCTCACACAGCCTGAGAGCTGAGAATAGTTTTCACAGTTTTAAATGTAAATGTGAAAAGAGACCATGTAGCCTTTTAGCTAGAACAGTTGTTCAGTTTTTCCTCTTGGCTGGGGGAACCTAAAATATTTACTATCTGGCCCTTCACAGAAAAAGTTTGCCGACCCCTCGCCTAAATTAATTGGGTTGGCTCGGACTGAAGAAGTGTGCTCACGTGGAAATGAGACAAAACCCAACCAAATCCCTCCCGCCACAGCTGCACAGCTGGCCGGCCTTGGTGCCCCCTCCCCCCGTGGGTATGTGCTGGGCACAGGGTACAACTCCACGCCACCCGCCGAGCTCCCTCTGCGGGGCCACGGGGGCTACCAGCCCCAGTCAGTTGAGACTGTGAATTGATTAATGTCACAGCAGCGCTGTTTACCAGGAACAAGTGATTTATTCCAGCATCTAAATTTTAAATGGTGTCTTTGCTTCCCAGGAAGATGTCTGGTTTAGAAAATTGCCCATAATAAATGCACGCAATAAATCCATTATTTGGAACCCAAGGAAAGGTATTGAAGTTTTACAAGGGAAGATCAGTTTCTCCTCACCCTCCCTAGAGATGTGTTATGTAAATAGTTTAAAACAATGGTTTGAATGGGTGCTAAATTACCGACTTGCTAAAATGCAGTTGTGGCTCTTATTTTTCCAATTAATCATGCAAAACAAAATCCATTTGCTGGTATCTCCCTAGCGAGGCCTCCTCTCGGCTCCTCAATTACCCAGGAAGCCTTGGCACTCGCGCCACCCGACAAGCTGAGTCGTGCTGAGAGGGAGGGTGTCTGTGGGGCGTGACCTGTCCCCTCAGGGGCCCCAGCTTTTGGGCCTTAACAGTTGGCCTCCCCCAGGGTGGCCCTGTGTGTCCTTGCCTGCTGCCACCGGGATGCTGTGGCCTGGTTCTCCTGCAGGTTGCAAGGCTCTTGAAGTTCTAATCCTCTCAGCGCCCAAGGGCCTGGATCCTAAGTAAGAGTCAGCTTCGGCCCCAGGCTGTGCCTCTTTCTTGAGACTCCAGGGCCCAGGGTTAGGTCTAGACTCCGGGCATGCCTCTACCCCCTCCTTTTGGTGCCTTTGGTGAGATTTCTAGCAGGCCGATCTTGGCCAGCATCAAACCTCTTCACTGGGGAACTCCTTTCCACAAGCCCTCTTGGACGGTGCAGGGCTTGGGCAGGAGGCTTTTTGCCTCCTTTGCAGATTTACTCCCCTGCTGCTCAGTAAGCCCTTCTGCATACCCAGGGAGACTGGGAGCCACGGTCTCAGTCAGGCCACAGGAAGTCCGGGACAGTGAATGTCTACTCGCCTCACCTTCGAGTAACCAAGAGGGGTTCCGAGAGTCTTCCCCTTCTCCCCTGCTGAGAACATTGGTCCCAAAGTGATTTGCTGGTTCACCAGGTGGAAGTGGCTGGCAGCACTTGGCATACACCAGCGAGCAAATCAGAAAAAGACCGCTGCTCCGTGCGAGAGGGTTAAATTCTGCTCTGGAATACGGTGCAGTGCTGGGGGACCCAGAGGTGGAAGGACAGATCGCTGTGCTCTGGGAAAGGCTTCGTATGGGAAAAGACATCTGCTGGGGTCTCAGATGCTGACTGGGAGTCGCCAAGGCTCACAGGGGCAGGGTTGAGGAACAGACTCCCCAGGTTTTTTTGCAAATAGATCAGCTCCAGGAGGAGTCACTCAGGGAAAAGGGCACCTGTAGGGTGAGCTGGGGCCACCAAAGGACTTTGAATGCTGCGCAGAGGATTTTGGACTGTAAATGAGGCATTTATAGCCTCATTTTCGGCGACCCCAGTAGTGAGCAACCAAGGGGAAGCCATTCACAAAGATGTCAAGGTGAGTGGCGCCCTCTACAGGTGTGTCTTGCCACTGTTCTCGTCCCCTGGTTTATGGTCCTTCCTGTCTCTCCATTGGTGGCTGTGCCGGTGGTGGCCGTGGGGGGTGCCCTGACAAGCTGTCTCATCTCCAACCTTTCTGTCGATCACACTGAATAAACTTCTCCCCTTCCTAGGTGCCTACACACCACACCTCCTGATTTAGGACCAGAATTCATTAGCACCTGCTTTGTTCTCTCTCTGGGCATCTTCAAGAGCCTGGACAATTCCCTGGGCCCCTCTTTCTCCTCCTCAAGGTCATTCTCTGTATACAGTGTTTCTAACGGTGAGCTCAGCCCCAGCGCTGGGGGCTCTGACACTGCAGCAGGTGGGAATGTGACCAGGTGTCCTCAAGTTTGGTCCTTGGCCCGGGCATCATCCTATTGAAAATCAATGCAGACTGCATCTCAGATTCCTGAATTTGAATCTCCAAGAGTGGGGCCTTCTGGGCACACCCATCTCTGCAGCGGTTCTTCTGTATGTAAAATTGTGAGGACCACTGCATGAAACAGAAGCCCCTTAATATTTTGGGTACCTGGGGTGAGCTTTTCTTGATTGGACTTTATGCATTTAGCACCCAAGGGGAGTGGAACCTTGGTTCTGCCGGCTGGTGGCACCATCTCTATGGTCACTACCATGAGGCTGGAGTTCCTGGTGGACAGGGCGAGTCCCTCCCATTTAAGGCTACGTTTCCTTCCCGGGCTTCCTGCCCTAGGGCCCTGGTTCTTCCTGATACCATTCTTCACACGTCTGAAGACCGCGGCCGCATCAGGATCCTTGAATGTTTTGACTGGTCTTTATCTATAGGGTCTGGCACAAATAACACCCCCTTTTTTTAATTTCAAACTGTCTCATTACAAAATCATTAGCATGTAATTCTGTGACATAACAATATCACATTCAAGCACACCATATGACATTTTAGGTGAAATGTTCAAATTAAAACTATAAATTACTACAGCCGTATCGTCACCCTCCCAACCACACTCACACAGGTGTTGCTCCTGCGGGACCCTGTGTTATGATCTCTGCTCACTGCGCTCTCTTGAACGCTGACTCTGCTGTGAGCTTGCGCTGCTTCCTCATTTGCTCCTCCCAGCATTCACCTTAGGTTGGCTTTATTATCCCCAGTTTACAGGTGAGGAAATATGGGCCCCAAGAGGTGAAGAGACTTTTCTAATGTTACATGACTAGTTTGTGCCAGAGCTGGGATTTGAAACCAAGTTTGGCTAGGACACCAAAGCCAGAGCTATAGTAAAATTCCCATTTTACAGATGGAGAAACTGAGGCTTAGAGAAGTCTAGAACCTACCTATAATACACAACATCAAGTGGTAGAGCTGGGATATGACCTCAGAGACTGTATTTTAAAAAAAATTTTAAAAATATATTGATGAGAGAGAAAGAAACCTTGATTTGTTGTTCCACTTATTTATACATTTACTGCTTCTCATGTGCCCTGACTGGGGATCGAACTGGCAGCCTTGGCGTGTCAGGGCGGTGCTCTAACCAACTGAGCGACTGAGCCACCTGGCCAGGGCTCAGAGCCTGTCATCTTAATCTTTTTGACCAATACTGCCTTCCCATATAATAGTCATGCTGATATCAGAACCTCTGTTGCCTAATACTGGGGCTGGCAGGCACAGGGTAAGCAGCCACAAGAAACATAGGTTAATATTATCACCGATATTATTCTTAGAACTGACATTGCTCCTACCTAATGTGAAATGCACGTAGTCGCACATACATTTATGGAAAAATATACCCATTATACCAAAGATAATACATTTGCAAACTTGAAATATAAGATAACTGAAATTGCTGTTGCTGGGGAGGGGATGGCTGGCGCCATTCAATGCCCCTGGTGTTTGTTGAGAGCTTACCGCACACTCAGAAGAGGGCCCCTGGGTCTGATCCTACCACCGGCTGCTCGTTGTGAACCCCCCTTCCTTACAGACTCGATTTCCTGCAGGTATTGGGTGGCCATGGGCTTCGTGACCCCTTCCTCATTAACGAAGGCCAGATGTTAATTATCCCAATCTCTCACCCCTGATTGCAAATTAGCATTTTAACTGGGAGCAGGTCTGGCTGCCTGCCTACTGCTAAAATAGGTGCTGATGTAAAGGAAAGTGGTTTATTTTCAGGTGCAAGTCACATGAAAGATGGGGGACTCACATCTCAAAGGCCGTCTCCCCTTCTCAGTGGAGCCAGAGGTTTTTGCACGGAGGGAGAGGGGGCAGAACAGAGAGATCAAGGCAGGGGTTGGGAAGTTCTGTGCCCCCCTTATCAGCACAGCGTGTTCCGATAAGGACAGTGACGGTCCCTGTGCGTCATCCTGGCTTCACGGTCACCCTGGCTCCGCTGTCGGAGGTCAGCAGACCTCCCGGAGCAGGGGCGTCTGAAGGTCCGAGTCCGTATCTTGTGGAGTTAGTTCCTAGGATTCTTATACAAACAGGCCGTTCATCTACAAGCTCCATATTAGCCAGAGTCCCCACTTAAAGAAGCAATGTCAGAAGAAGGGTGGGGTGGGTTACAGTTTCCCACTGCTACAGCCTCACACAGGGAGGTTTTATACGTGTGATATAAGGAGAGGCACTGGGAGCAATTAAATCAGACATTTTCAAGGTGCGAGTGGGGAGAGGCAGGTGATTCTAATGTGCACCCAGGGCAGGTTAAACTGTAAGAATTCTGGTCTTCTTGCTAGCGGTCGCCTTACGTCCGGGCACGTGATGCAGTGCGGGCCAATGAGGCATCAGGAGACGAGCGTGTAGGGAATATAAAGGGAACGCCTCTTCGTTTCCGTTCTGAGCGCTCCACTCTCGACACTTCGCTCCTCTGCGGTGGCTTTCCCACACCAGCGGTTCCGTGGCACCAGCTGGGTGTCCTGCGGATGCCAGGGGGCAGGGGGGCAAGTCTCTAAGGGGGACCTGGGCCCTGAGCAGATAGGGTTCTTGGCTTCACGCAGGAAAGAATTCAAGACTCAAGCCAGACAAGAGGTTAAAGGGGAAGCAAACTTATTAAGCAGAGGGGCCAGGCAAGAAGAGCCAGTCTGCAGAGTGGCAGACTCCTCACAAGAGAGGGGAGAGAGACCTCCCTGCCCCCAGCTGTCTCAAGAGGTTAAACTTATTTCTGCTCATAGTTTCTGTGGAAAATTGCTGGCATGGGGAAATAGAGAGTGGGGAAAAACGTTAGGATGAACTTTGCCCTTTACAAGGTATTGCAGGAATTTTCTTTGTCTGGAAGATCCTCATGGTCGGCTTGCATCTCCGATCAGCCAGGTCCCACGTGCCGGCCACCGACTGGGCTTCATTGGACTGCAGTTTATTTACATAGGCCTCACGCGCCTTTCCTGCAGTCTATAGTGCAGTTCGGTTCGGACTGCGTCTACCTGGAGTCCGTCTCAGATTCCGCTGGTAGAGGGCTAAGTCCAACGAGGCTCCCCTCCACCCCCACTGTGGACACTGATCTTAAATCCAGGGTGTTACCTATGCTTCTCGCCTATAGGCTATAAACTGGAAGTTCTCACACGCCCTCGTTGGGTTCGATTAATTTGTTACAATGACTCAGAACTCAGGAAACGTTCCTGTGTAGGTTACCAGTTTGCTATAAGAGGCAACAACTCAGGAGCAGCAGGTGGAGGGCAGGGCTGGCGAGCACCAGCCACCCTCCTGGCACGGCTGCATGCTCCCTGGGAGCTCCCTGAACCCCGCCGGTTGGACTGTTTTTTTTCTTGTTTTAAAGGAGGGCTTCCTCTGTAGGCACGACTGACTCGTTAGCAGCTAGTGATTGCCCTCAATTTCCAGGCCCTTTCCCCTCCAGGAGGGTGGTTGGTGGGACTGACAGTGTCACCTCTCTGATCCCACGGTTGCTTCCCCCCGCAACAAGCCCCCATTTTGTGGTTGGTAATCTAGGGGCTTTCCAAAAATCACCTTACTGACAAACGCAGGTGGGGCTGAAAGGGCGTTATTACAAATAGCAAAAGATTCCCCTTTTCCCTTTATGGCTCTCATCACGTAGAAAGTTCCAGGGTTTTTTTTGCGCTCTCTGCCAGGAATAGGGACAAAGACCAAACATGTATTTCTTATTGTGCCCCATGATATCACGGGGGACCTGGGGAAGTTCTAACGTCCCTGAAGACAGGATACAGGGATGCCTTCCTGTCTCTGGGTGTCACCTGTGTGGGAGCAGGGTCTGTCAGTGCAGCCGGCCCCAGGGCTGCGAGGGGTGGAGCCGGGAGGCCAAGGGAAGCTGATCCAGAGCCCTGATGTTCTCCAGCCTCTAAATTAACATCGTCTGGAAGAACCCTGCCTGCGGGCTTCCTGTCCTGCGAGATGCTTAAGGGGGACACATTCTGATAAACGCATTGTCAGCTGGTTTCAGAGTCGTGCCCGTGCTCAGGGGCCGTGAGGAGCAGAGCAGCACGAGGCACATCCAGCACCAGAGAAGACGGTGCCATTGGGGGAGGCAGTGCACACGAGGGGTGTGGGCACAGCAGGCAACTGGACAGACACGAGCGGGGTAGGAACGATCGGCCGGTGCAGAAGGTCACTAGGGCAGAAGCCCAGGGTACCCAGCAACGGAAAACATGGGGAACACAAGTACTGTGCGGTGAGACCTCACCCCCAGGTTGACCTTTCCTCCCCTAGCATGTTAGGTTCAGACCCCTGCCATTTCATGTCACAGGTCATGCAGTTTAGACCCCCGCTGGCTGTTCCATACCTGGCGCATCACTAGTCATGGGGAACCTCCCCTTAGAGGAGGAGCAGGGGGCCGGAGAACTGCCCCAGAGGACTCCCGTACGAGCCCCTGCACGACCCCTCCCTTAAGTATTGAGCCCTGACTGGCATCAAATAACCCCAGGAACAAAGCCTTGGGGCTGTTGACCACAGAGATGGAGCTTTGGCCAAACTAGAGGTAACATCGAGGGTTCAGTTGTGTTTCACTTCCAGCCCCGCGAAAGCAGCACAACCAGACCAGCACCATGGCGGACATCAGAACCAGCTGCCGTGACTAGTGACCCCCTCTCCTGGCACTGGCCCATCAGTGGAGACCACGACCCTGAAAGGACACCCCTGGAAAGCTGGTGAATGTTCTGTTGAGATCCTCTCCTGAAACCTCCCCTAAAGCCCCTGCCTTTGGAGAACAGATAAAACCCTTTAAGATGAAGGACCCAGTGCATTCGTACGTGCGCGTTCTCTCTCCCTCTCTCCCTCTCTCCCTCTCTCCCTCTCTCCCTCTCTCCCTCTCTCCCTCTCTCCCTCTCTCCCTCTCTCCCTCTCTCCCTCTCTCCCTCTCTCCCTCTCTCCCTCTCTCCCTCCCTCCCTCTCTCTCTCTCCCTCTCCCTCCCTCGGCCTGACTTTCTCATTTGTTAAGTGAGGATAATCATAAGGCCTAAATCATGGGGCTTTGTGAAGATCTGAAAAGATACTTAGCATGGTGTGTGGCACATGGCAAGCTCTTAAAAAACAACAAAACAAAGAAAAAAAAAACCCCAACAAAAACCAACAACCCATCAAACCAAAAAACCTTCGAGGTGGTGGTTACTCCTGAGGCAGGAATCGCTGCGAGGACCCTGGCTGCAGCCACCTTCCTGCCGCCCGTCCTTTACCAGCCAGAGCCTTGTCGTCCCTCCTCAGGTCTAGGCGCACCTGCTGAAGGTGTGTTAAAGAAACCCACTGGCAGAGCAGGCCTTTTTTGGGGGGTGCTTCTATTTCTTCTTGCCTGTGCTATGTCCTTGTTCTCCATGGTTCTGGGTTCTACCTCTGAACCCAGACGCCCCCCTTCATATAGATCCTGAGTGGGTCCCCAGACTGATGGCTTTTTTCACCATGAATTTGGGCTCCTTTGTCTTATAGACCTCAAGGCACCCATTCTGACCTGCCCCATCGGGATGCCCTGAGGATGAGACCTCCCTTCTGGTAAATTGGTCCATGGCTGCTCTGAGCCTCCTAGTCCTCCCTCCGAGCACCCGGCAGCGGAGGAGTGCAAACAGCTGGAGCCTGCTACGGTGGGAGGCGCACCTGAAGCCTCAGGTCCGATCTTTAATTCATGTGGATTTCGTAGCTGACTCCCTGACTTTGACGGGTCATTATAATATAAACACTTTATATTAACTTATCATCAGGAAAGAATACAAAGACCTTCCACAACTGCCCTCTTGATTAATGCATGGGCAGCAGGCACCACGGCTCTAGCTATTTTGTAGTATTGGGCTGAACTGAAAAAGATCTCATTGCCCAGCAGGTTAGCCTCTGTCTTCTGCCCAAGGTTACAGTATGTCAGAACCTCAGATCCCTGTAACTCTGTGGCTGTGTAGGGCAACAGTTCTTTTCTAGCCAGCTTTGGGTAATCGTCGATGAGAGACACCTGGAATAGTATCAAAGTGGCGGGTGTAGCAGTGGGTGTAGCAGGTCCAGGCTCCTGTTTGTAGGCCAGGCAGCCCAGGAAATGCTGAGAAGTCATGCCTCGGCCAGACAGTGTCTCCTGCTGCCCCGCCAGGTCTTTGACTGGCTTGTCCCTGCTTCTCATCTCGTCTCATTCATGGGAGTTTAGTCCTGCAGCCTGTGTCTATCTGCCTCTACCCTTTGTGTTAGATAGGACACACATAAGAGTGCAGACCCAGATAGACAGTGGCTTAACCAGAATGACACTGGATCATCTCAGTAGGAAGTCTGCTCCAGAGTTGATGAGCAACTCAAAAATGTCAACAAGGACCCAGGCTCTTTTTATCTCTCAGCTCAACAATCCTCACTGTGCTTGCTTTTCTTAAGCTTATGACCTTTTGATGATAAGATAGCTGCCACAGCTCCAGCCATCATGTCCTCACACAACCACATTCAAGGCAGGAAAGAGGAGAAAGGGGTAGTTTCTTCCATGAAGTGTCTATCTCTTTTATCAGGAAGTAACAAGTCTTTTAGCAGATTTGGTTTTTCTCTTGTTGGCTAGAAGTGTAGCATGACCTCAGGGGAAACTGGGAGAGTGAGAATCTGGGGAAAGCAAATGAGGTTACTGCATTGGCCCGAGCCCAGCTGGGACTCTGTTCTAGTCCCAGGAGATGAGAACCAGGGGAAGAAGAAGGGGGCATGGCTTTAGGGCAGGCACCAAGGTGTTTACCATGATCTTCCTAATTTCCCGTGTCACCATCAACCTGCTGGCTCAAGATGTTGGGTGCACTCCATGCCTGCTTGAGGAGCCTGAGGCTCTGGCAAAGGAGTGGCACACCTCCTGTGTGGTCACACTGTCCTGTCTTGCTGCTGATGTCTGCTCTGAGGTCTGTTATAAAATCTGTTAGAAGGAAGGCGCACACCCTGCCCGCTCGCAGGACACACACCATTGGGATGGCGGTGGCTCTCCCCACGGCACGTCTCAAAGACTGCTGACTCTTGGGAAGGGATTTTTCTGAAGAGAAAAGGCTGACCTTTAGCTCTCACACCAAATTACTCCCCAAATCAAATTTGGGTAGAATGACTGCCCCTAAAATTGGCTGTCGTTATAGACGAAGAATTCCACGAGTCCGTACTGCTCCCCTGGGGGTCGGGGGCATGGCTGCTGGGCTGACTCTGCAGCCAGATGCTGAGGTTTGAGTCCCCGCATGGCCAGTGTGACCTCAGGCAAGCGTCTGCTGCTCTCACCTGAGCAGGAGAGATAATAGCTGCCCACTGGGTGGGCTGTGAGGAGGAACCAAAGCACTTTAAAGGGAGAAGTCTGCAGGGCTTCATGGGGCTGTAGTTACCGCTTGTCTTTGAGCCTTCTTGCATGAGCACATTTTCAATTATGTATTTGCATTTGAACTTGGCCACCTGCTGGCTGACTAACTTTGTTAGAAAGCAGCTGCATGGCCCATTTGGGAGTACAGGTCATTGACCTTTTTGCCTCGTTTTAAGCTTTTCCATAGAGCTGATGTCAGGTCTCCAGCTTCTTGATTTGTGCGTGTCTGTGAGAGGCTTTTCCCCTCTTTTCTTCCATTGCTATTTTTTTCTTTTATTGTTGAGGTAAAATTTATATCCAGTGAGGTCCACAAATTTTTATGTGTACTGTGTAGTCTGTGCATTTTTCCATGTGAATACAGCTGTATAAGTGCCAGCCAGGTGAGGCTATGAACCATTCCCGTCAGCTCAGAAGGCTCCTGTGTCCCCCTCCCCACCGCAACCCCACAGCCCCTCTGCCCTGCGCCGCCCCTGCCCTGTTGACCCATCCTGTCCTCACATCACTCAGGAACTGTCCTTGAGCGTCATATGAAGTGGTGTCACATACCCTGAACCTCGCATTGTCCCCTCAATACCTTCACTTCTATTTTTCTTATCCTGAGCAGTTTTATCAGCCACCCTTTACGGAGGGCAGAGCTTCCTTCTGGCGCATCACCTGTGACTGTCTGCTTTTGTCCCTTGAGATGGGCAGACCCCTCCAATTTGCCTCCTTTAGCAGGGGGTTCCCAGGACATGTGGAGGCCTCCAGTGACCCCCACATGGGCCTCTCCTCTCCCAGCTCCCTGAGCAGCTGCGAGGCTTTGACAGCTTTTGCCACCGTGGGCACCAAGGAGCTGGGCTGGGGCCGGGCACCCTCAGCTCTAAAGTGAGGACAAGCTGGGGGCCTAAAATAGGGCCTGGAGGGCCAGGTCTTGGTAGGAGACAGGAGAGGCTGGGGGACCTAGGGGGCAATGCGTGAAGTTGGAGACCCAAGAGAGGTCTGTACCACTGGGGATGCTCTCAGCTCCCAGGGCTGCTGGCTGGCCGTTCCCAGGTGGGGGTGAGTTAGGCATTGGCCTGGGCCTCCTCTTAGAGAGAGCGAGGGGGGGTGGGCTCTCGGGCAGGAACCCACACCTGCCCACGGACAAGGCTGACCCGATGTGCGGCGGGGCAGGAAGTTTCCTGTCGCCTGCCCGCGGCCACACCACGTCTTCCCTTATTGGCTCATGTTGCGGCATTCACTGGGGCCCCCTGTGTGTGCCAGACACTGTGCTGGGGGCACCAAGGATGTTAACAGACCACAGGGTCTCTCAGCCCAAGGGCCTGTCTAGACCAGGCTGCAGATGGGCGGCCCACGGGGACCCAGATTTGGCCCTCGGGTGTGCTTGTGGTGGGCCCCCACCTAGTTTAAAAGTTGGAAATGGCCCGTGAAAATCTGATTTCTGGCTTCTCTTGACAAACCCGAAGAGCTGGCAACCCTGGTCTATACTCCTGCCTGACGGCAGCTGGTACAACCAAGACATGTGTTCCCAGCCCTGCCCTCATGGGTGGGCACACCTGGTCCGGTTGGCCACAGTCCCCACCTCTCCCTACGGTGTCCTGTCTGGTCTTTGTCACTCAGGGCTTCTCCACCGGCCCTGGTAGACATTCAGGCTACTTTGGAGGGAGGGTTCAATGCAGGCTTCACAGAGGAGGGCAGCAGGCCTTGCTCCCCGGTTAGCAGGTGTGCCCCTCCAAGTCTCCTGCCCTTCAGGGTGGACATGTACATCAGATCCTTCCTGAGAGAGGGTTTGCAGCGTGTGTGGGGGGGTGAGTGGGAGAGTAGATACTGAGGTGAGACGCCAAGGCCCATGGAAGTGGTTCTCAAAGCATGAGCCACCTGCATCAGAATCACCTGGGGAGCTGGTTCCAAATGCAGACCAACTGCAGCAGACTCTGGGGGAACTCAGGTAATGGCTGAGGCCACTCACACCTGAGGACCACAGAGAAGAGGAGGCTGGGGCTTAGAGGGCCGAGAGGTGGGACACACAGCGTGGTTTCTAGGGCAAGGCGCCCACCCCTCCACCTAGCTGCCTGTGGAGGCTTGTGCACACACTCCCCAAGGCGCAGCTGAGGCCTCCTTGCGCTGGCACGAGAAACACCACCAGCAGCCCTGCCCCCACCCCTACACCTGGAGGAAAGGTCATGCTTACCTTTGCCAAACCCTGTCATTTCCCGGAACATTGGAACTGTCCCTTGGGCAAGGGGCCAACTCCAGGAAAGGGCCAACTTGTCCCCCCTTCACCCTCTCAGCCAGGTGGCCCGACAGTCGCTGGGCTCCGGCCAAGGGGCCGGTGCCATGGCCCTGTGCAGGGAGTGGTGATGGGTTCCAGCAGTGGATGCTGTCCTGAGTGGGGGCAGGGCAAGGGCCCTGGGCTGCTTTTCCCTTTGGAGCCTCCACTGTGGTGGTGGGAGGTGCAGGCTGGGGTGGCCAGGGTAGCGCTGTGGTGCGAGGCAGAAGGCACTGACTGTCATGGTCTCACAAGTGAAGGGGAGGGGCTCTCAGAGTGAGGGGGTGCCGAGGGGGAGGTGCCTGGGGAGCTAAACGTGAGGAGGGCACCCTGCACATGCGAGAGGCTGAGGTGGGAACTTCCTTCAGCGTCCTCTCACCCGCCTTCCCTGGTCCCTGTCTGCACCCCTGGTCACCGCACTTGAGGGGGCCTGGGTGATGTGCTGCATAGGTGAAGGAGGGCAGCACGGGGCATCGGGAGCCCTCTTGTCTCGGGAACAAGACCACTGGTCCTCAGCCTTGGCCATGACGTTGGGAGCCCCTGGAAGCTTTACACAATCCTGCCGTCCAGCCCCCCACGAGGTTCTGATTGAATTGATAGGATGCAGCCGGCTGCTGGGGTTTCTAAGGCTCCACACGGGACTCCAGGGCGCAGCGGGTGTGAGAAGCTTGGACCTCGACTGTGCAGGGCAGGTGTTGTTCACTGGTTTTCCCTTCACTGGTTTGCAGACCACCAAGCACGACCCGGACTTCCACGGGCAGTATAAGAAAACACAGCCTGCAGCGGATGGGGTGGGAGGGGCGTGGAAAGCAAGCCCCACATTCACGTTCCCAGCTTGTGCCAGATGCATCGTGGATGTTGTTTAACAGCCAGCCCTGGGAGGTGAGCGCTCCAGGCTCAGTGTGCACCTGAGGAGCCTGGGTCCTGGCCGCCTTGGCGACGCTGCCCATGGGGAGCAGCTGCGGGACTGGCAGGGCCCAGAGTGTGACAAGTGAGGGAAGCCAGGAAAGCCAGCACTGTTGTTGTCTGGGTGATTTTTCTCACAAAGCACCTCAGGGCTCAGCTGGGAGAGGAGAGGGTTTCGCCAGGAATGGAGGCCCCAGCTCCCTCGGCCCGCAGGGCAGAGGAGGGTGGGGGCAAAGGCTATTCTCGTTTCTCCTCTGCCGTCAGATTCTGGTTGGCTGTGGCCTGAGCCAGTGGCCCCAAGTGATTTTAAAGTACCAATCTCTCCCTCTCCTTTAAGCTAAATAGGTGACACACACAGGGCCCAAGGGCTGAATCCAGCCCTCCACCTTTTTTTATCTGGCCCAGCACCTGGTTTCTACCTGGCGGCAGCACCGAGCTCTCGCTTAACTGTTAAAAAGTAGTTACATTTACACAGCCCTAAAGTTACATGTAGCCCTTTGAAAGCAACCTTGAGGCTGATGTGGCCCCTGGTGAAAATGAGTTTGACACCCCTGACCTAAAGCAAGTTGAATAGTGTGATAAAAAGGGGGAACCCCTCGCCCCCACCTTCAAATGAATGTACACACACACACACACACACACACACACACACACGTGTGCGTGCCGGAGTTGCTACAGTTTCACTAATTAGGTCGTTGGATTCAACCAGAGAGCACTCAGGGAAGGGGAAATGGGGAGGCTGTTCAGTCAGTCCTGTTATGTTTCGGTTACTGAGTAACTTTGTGGGGAGTCGGCCCCAGCATCCTGGCAGACCCTCACTTTTGGCAGACAGACAGGAAACACCCTGAAGACATAGAGGGAGCATTTGAGGCGAGGCCTGGAAGATGCTGAAAGCCGCTGTTTGATGGGGAACTCTGTGCAGAATGCCAGCCACATGGGCTCCCCAAACCCGCGACAACGCTGCGAGCAGCTTTGTGCAGCAGTGGCACAAGCTCACTGTGTTCTGCCACCAGCTTCTCCTGCTTTTTCAGGGCGGGTCGGCAGGAGCCGTGGGCCGAGAGAGAGCCCAGTCCACTTCCTGGCTGCCCCACCTTGGGCCGGGGCCTTGGCCCTCTGCGCCCTGGTGTCCTCACACCCCGGGACTTCTGCTTACATCCAGTATGGAGTAACAGGGACTAGATTTGCTCTTCAACCTGAAAAAATTAAAACAAACAAATCAAACACATGAAACAATGGTCTTTAAGACACTGCACGTTAGGCCACAACGTTGAGGGACCCCAGACCACTGAGTATCTCTGCTTGCTGCCTTGCGAGACTTTCTGGGTCCTGGCCCAGGGGAGGGGCCAAGGCCAGCAGGGGAGGGAGAGATGGAAGTGTGCTGTGTAAGGCTCCCACACTTGACAAGAAGAGGTACGATGTCACTTGAATGTCAACAGTGACGAGTTCAAGGTATCTGTTATAACTGCTAGAGCAGCCGCTCAATAGCAAAGAGGTAGAGCCAACAAAGGGGACGAAATCGAAGCGTCATAAATAATCCAAAAGAAGGTGAGAAAAGGGAAGAAAAAGCAGATGGAACAGACAGGACATGAACAGCAAGGTGAGGGCCTCGAGCCTCCCCGTGTCAATAACTGCATTAAACGTGAAGGTTCTAAAGATCATTTAGAGATTTTCGTGTATTTTGGATATTAACCCCTTATCAGATAGCTGGTTTGCAAATATTTTTCCCCCTTCCATTGGTTGTCTTCCCATTTTGTTGTTTCCAGGAAACACACTTTAAATATACAGACACAAAGGCATTAGAAGAGGCCAATGCCACGCCGCATCGGACAAGGCGGGTGTTAGAACACAGCATACCACCAGCATGGCCTGCATCTGTGCATCCCTCCCTCGTGTGCGTAATGTAGGAAACAGTGCCCTCTGCCTTGCTGGGTTCTGGTGAGAACCAAGTGAGGCAGTGTTTGGAACAGTGCTTTGTTGACTGTAAAACCTAATACAGGTGTCATTAGAGCTTAATTATTAGAAATCAGACTACCTGAATCCTTATAAAGAACCAGGCAGCTGGGGCAAAAAAACTTGGTTTTTAGAAGAAAAAGGAAATACCACACAGTGGCTTTGGGGAGGGCAGGAGGGCCTGGCCGGAGCCGCTGGGGCCCAGAAGCACCAGGGCCCTTGTGCCTGGCTCGGCATGCTCGGCCCCGGCAAGTTCACCGGAATCTGCAGGAACAAGGGGCCTCCCTCCGCTGCAGGAGGAGAGACAGGCCTGGACTGAGGAGAGCCTCAGTCCCGTGAGCCCAGGAGCTCTGGGGATCCCAGCAGGTGCTTGGCTAGAAAGAAAAGCACAGCTGTACCGTATGAAACCCTTGGTGAGCCTGCTGTCATTTCTCAGTCTCACCTGGTTGGGACTCATACCATCATCTCCTTTTACATTTAAGGGATGGAGGCCCCACACGACAGAGCCATTAACCCACTGAGTCAGAGAGTAGACCCATGAAGACCAGGGCAGAGCCCAAGCCTTCAACACGACCCTCACTGTGAGGTGAGGTACCGGGAAGGTCTCAGCCCTACTGGCTGAGCAGAGGGCTACAGTGGGCTCCACTGGAGGGAAGGGGTTGGGTGCGGCGGAGGTAGGGCGGGCCCTCCCAGCACCAGCCTCATCCACCCCTCCCCCGCTGCCTCCCCCTCTGCCTTCCCCTCCCTGTGGTCCTTCCCTAGCAGGAGCCAGAGGGTGAGGAGTGGGAACAGCCAGCTGGAGGTGAGGGGATACCTCTGGGGCTGTGCCACAGGTCCCTGGCTGCCCTCCAGACAGGAGTCTCAGCCCTGTCTCCACGTCACATAGAACCTTGTGCTTTTTTTTTTTTTTCTGGTGGTGGTTTTTTGGCCTAAAAAGTACTGGGATAAAAGTACTGACCTGTGGTAGTTGTCCCAAGGTTCTGTGTGAGGCAGTTTTAAATAAAATGCGGGGCTGCTCTTATCTCTTCTCTCTGTCCTCCCCGCTCCTGGCCCCGCTGTTCCCCTCGCTTACTCAGCGACATTTGTCCTCTGCGGCTTCACGGCCCTGGAGCCTGTGGCTCTGCCCTGCCGCAGGGCAGGTAGAAGGGGCGCGGAGGCAGTGCTGGTGGTGAGAAGAGGGCCTGGGGCGGTGGTGGGGGGCAGGAGGGCAGGTGAGACTGAGTACTTCCAGTGTTTCATCGGTGGGTGTTTTTAAAATCGAGGTGAAATTCACGTCATGCACTGACCGCTTCAAAGCACACAACGCGGTGGCATTTGGTGCCTTTGCCATGCTGTGCAACCAACCACCCTTGTCTAGTTTCACAAAGTTCTCGTCACCCCAGAAGGACACCTGCATCTGTTAGGTGATAACTTCCCTCCCCCATCCTCTGGCAAGCACTTACTCACCTTCCCTTCCCATGGGTTTGCCTTTCCGAGTCATTTCTATGACTGGGGATCTTACAGTACATGACCCTCTGTGACTGGCTGCTTCCGTGTAACACAATTTCCAGGTTTATCCAGGTGGGGGCACCCGTGAGCGCTCATTCTTTCTTATAGCGCACAGATTCCAGCGGCCGTTCCATTCGCCCGCGATGGGCAGTTGGGCAGTTTCCACATTTAGGGTTGTTGTGGGTGGTGCTGTTGTGACCATTTGTGTGGACAAGTGTCTCCTGGTACCTGTTTTCGGTCCTCCTGAGCACACACCTAGGAATGGAATTGCTGGGTCGTGCAGTGATGTCATGTTTCACTTTGCAGAAACTGCTGAACTGTTTTCTACAGCGGCTCTACCTGCCATAGTTTCAAGATTATGTTATTCTTTTTTTTTTTTAAAGATTTTAGAGAGATGGGGAAGGGAGGGAGAAAGAAAGGGAGTGAAACATCAGTGTATGGTTGCCTCTAGCACACCCCATACTGGGGATATGGCCTGCAACCCAGGCATGTGCCCTGACTGGGAATCAAACCAGCAATGCTTTGGCTCACAGGCCTGCGCTCAATCCACTGAGCTACGCTGCACCAGCCAGGGCTAAGATTATGTTATTCTAATTGCAAAGATAATATAATACTATAATTTGGAAATTATTTATGGAGCAATTTTTTTGTTTTAAACTAATTTTAAAAACTATAACATTATGTTTACTGTAACAGTTCAACTAAAGAAATTTCTAGAATAAAAATGTCTTTTATCTGTTTCACCTTCTCCTTTCCCTATGGCTGACCAGTGGTAACCCTTTGGTCTATATCCTTCCAAACATTTTTAGGCACTTACATAGTTTTTTAATTTTCCTTTTTCCATAAACATGTCACACTGTTCTTGTTATCTTGCTTTGAAATCTTTCTGTCTGTTTCTGGTAAGTTTTGATGGTCCCAGTGACTGTCCCGGAGCCAGGCTGAGGTCCCTGGAGCCCTCAGATCTGAGACCCGACCTTGCCCTGTTTTCAGAAAGCCTGGGCTTCAGGTGTAGGCCAGCTGTCCTTGGGTGGCCAGATAATGAAGGTATTGCAATTTTTCTTTTGTTATCTGCATTTATGCTTTTTTAATGAAATGAATACAAATTGCTTTTATAGTAAGAAAAATAAGGCAAAATAAGGCAGAAAAAATAAGGCATTATTTTTTCTTTATAGTAAGAAAAAATAAGGGGGAAGGAAAACTGAGGTCCTGAAGGCCCAGGGCGCAGCTTGTGTCTTCGTTTAGCATTTACTTCCTTCTCCTGCGCCCCTGATGAGCTGTTTGTGTTGGTCTCCCCCGAGGGCAGGCAGCTGCTTTTCTTCGGTTGCCCTCCTGTCACCTGCAGAGTGTGCCAGGCACACAGTGGCTGCTTCAGGGTTGTGGCTGGGGCTGCAGAGCAGAGGGTGGGTTCCAGAGACCCCCATGTGCCCTCAGTTCGGGCTCACAAAAGGACGTGCATTTTCTTGGGGGCGGCAGGGGGGTGGGGTGGGGTGGGGTGGGCAGGCCCTGCCGGGGTCATGTTCACTGGGCTGCCTCTGTGGGAAGCTGGGCGTGAGCTCAGGGGCAGTTATTGATGTGGCCCCAGCCAGGGTGTTTGGTGGCAGGCGGCACCCAGCTGAGGAAGTAATTAGAGTGTTGCCAGGAGCAGGAAGCAGGGAGAGGCTTGGAGGCTCCGGCTGGCTCCCTTTCCAGAGAGATATAAATAGCTGGTCTGTTGGCGGAGGTGGAGAGCAGTACACACAGGAATAGAGGTGGGAGCAGCCAGCGCCTGGGTGCGGGGGTGGGACCTGTCTTGGGCTTGTCTGTCTGTCAGTCTGCTTTGGGAGGGTGCAGGGGAGTCGTACTGGCTGGCAAGGGATGTGTGGTCAAGAGGTTACCTGGACAAGTCCTCCTTCCCCTGCCTGGGGCTCTCCCACCTGTGTCCCCCACAAGACTAGCCTGCCTGGGCTCACAATCCTGCTCGGGGCTCAGACCACTGCTAGGGGCATCATGGCAGACCCGCAGACCCCTGCTGGTCCCAGCCCCCTGCCTCCCCCTTTCTACCCAGAGCTACTAAGGATTGGGTTGGGATCCCAGCACCTACGATCATTTAGAGCATTTCCATGGGAATGGCCTCTGCTGGTACTGGGCAGCTCTGCACCTGACTCACATGAAAACACTTTATAAATAACCTGGAGCGGGCACGTGGGCTGTCCGGCTGGATCCTCCACACTCTGAGGGCAGGTGACAGGCACCAAGGGCCCCAGGGTTCCTAGATGTCAGGCAGGGCTATTGTACTCTGGCCGGGAGCCGGGGCCAGGGATGCTGGGAGGGTTCTCAGCTTCTGTTAACTGGCTTTGTACTGATTCTGCAGCCCCCGGAAGGCCTCCTCTCCGCTGACATTGTCAGCGTCTCTGTGTTCTGTGGGGGTGCACTGGGGATTTCTGGCTGGGCAGACGGAGCCAGTATGGGCTAAACTTGCTGGGCAACCCAGGACAAGTCCCTTCCCCTCTCCGGCTGAAATGAGAAGGTTGAACTAGGTGAGTCCTGTCCAGTGGTTTCATTTTTTAAAAAATTAATTTCAATTTTTAAGAAAGATTTTACTATTTTTAGAGAGACAGGAAGGGATGGAGAAAGGGAGAGAAACAATGATGTGTGAGAGATACATCGACTGTCTGCCTCTCACACGCCCCCAGCTGGGGACCTGGCCTGCAACCCAGGCATGTGCCCTGACTGGGAATTGAACCAGCAACGTTTTGGTTCACAGGACAATGTCCAACCCACCGAGTCACACCAGTCAGGGCATCACCAGCTCCTTTTGTACTCCTCCAAATTGTGCTCTGTAAAGATTTGGTAATGTAATTCCTGCCACTCCAGGTGCTCTTGAATTTTCTGAAATACTTGACACCGTTCACCCACCCGTCCAGAGGACTTTGCCTCCCTGGGCTTCTGTGATGAACGCTTCTGTGTGCTGGGTCTCCATTTACCATCTTCCCTTCTTCTCGCACTGACTTCTTCTCACCATCAGCCACCCTGGCTGAACCCTGCTACAGGGTAGGAGTCAAGCTTGGCTGTTTCCACAGGTCATTGTATTCATTCCTTACAAAAAATCCTTTAACTTAGGTATTATTCTCACTTTACAGATGTGGAACCTAGGCTCTCCAAGGTAAACTTGCCCAAGGGCCTTTAGTTAGTAAGGGGCACAGCTGGGATTTGGTCTGAATTATCTTTGATTCCAGTTGCACCATCTTGTCCAAGACTAGATAGAGCTGGTTACTTTCTCAAGGTCAAGAGATCCACTCTCATGGCATTAACCATTACTTTTATAGCAAGACCTCCCAAGTCTTAACTTACTGTCTCACACTGTCCCCTTAGTCCTAAAAAGATCTCTGAAGCTTCCCCTATCCTTTACATCTGTCACATACAGGGTTACCTAGGCTGCCTTTGTGATTTCTGACCATGGCCTCTTCCAGCCATGGAGATGGATGGACAGTGCTGCGTCCTCTATCCGCCCCTCCCTTCTTCATCTCCTGTACTCAGCTGGAAGCCGCAGCCTGTGGCAACTCCATTTAAAATGTTTCTGGAGTCTGTCCCTTTGCTCTCATTCCTAGACAGTGACCCATGTGCCTCCCACCCCGCTACCCCCTCTGGCACACTGGCTTTTTTCCCTGCTCTTCCTGCTTTAGCCCCTCCCCTCTAACCCATCCCCCCCCCCCCCCCCCCCCCGACGCTCCCGGGTGACCTGTTCCAGAACATTGCTTTCCTTATGACTTCACTATTTGGGCTCCCTTGCAGGCCCCCTTTGCCTCACTTTAACGACTTTTCATTATCTGGCTCCAGCCTGGTTTCTCTGCGGAACAGCTCAAATCAGCTAGCCTGGTGGGCTGTTTCAGAGGTACCTCTGCGGAACAGCTCAAATCAGCTAGCCTGGTGGGCTGTTTCAGAGGTACCTCCCCCTTCCTTAGCTTCTGGCTGCCCGTTTGTCCAGCACTGCCTGTCCTCCTCTAAGCTTCAAACACATCTTTCAGAAACCTCCTCAGGTCCCTTGGACCAGGGGAAGAATCCGGTCACCAGACCACTGGGACCTCTCCCTCCTCAGCTTTCCCACAACACTCATTGTCTCTATAGGTCACTGGGGCACCTGTCAGAGGTTCATTGTGTCATGGTGTCTGAGTTGGGTTTCCCAAACAGGACTGTAAAGTTCCTTTAGGATTGGACTGTAACTCTCCTTGCCTGAGGCCCAAGGTTGGAGGGCTGAATGGAGTCATTCCCTTTCCTGTAGATCGACCTACCTTCTGTACAAATATTGAGCACTACTATGTTCCAGGAACTATTCTGAGCACGGAGGATGCAGCTGAGGAGACAGGCTCCTGCCCTTGAGGGCCTTATAGTCTAATAAGGGAAGACAGACAAACAAATTGTGGGAAGTATGATTATTTTGTAGGGCAAGTATAGGGTGCCCATAATAGGGGCACCTAAGCACAACTCATGTGCCAAGGCAGGCTTCTCCAAGGAAGAAAATTTTACTTTTTATTTTTTACAAGTTTTAATTTTTATTATTAGTTTCAATAAAGAATAGCATTTTAATAAATATAATCAGAATAAACAAAATGTAGGGGGAAGAATAAAAACTGTACTTACCCAAGGAAGCAAACTTTAACTTGAGATCTGGAGAGATTTATCCAGATGAAGAGGACGGAAAAAACATTCCAGACAGAGCATATGTGGTGGAAGGTGCAGAGGTGACACAGAACACGGGGCATTTGAGGGACTGTGGCCGGCGTGGGGGCTGTGAGGGAGAGAAGTGGTGACAAGGGCCTGGGAGTGACAGGCAGGAGCCAGATGGGCTGGCTGCGGGCACAGCAGGGGCCCAGTGTGTGGTGAAGAACCTGACACCCTTCAGCTGAGGGAGCTGTAAATACAGGGAAACCCGAAGGGGCCTGGCGGGGGGGGGGGGGGGGGAGGGGGGCCGGGAGACATGACATGACATGGGGCAGGGAATGGTGCCGTAGCTCACAGAGCTCTGAAGACTCTGGAAACATCCCAGGCCCTGGAACCTGCCCTGTGGCCTTGCCGGTGGTCAGGAATTCCAGAAGCTCCATGGTTTACCATGCAAAGCCCAGTAAGGTCACAGCCCTAAGAAAGGGGCCTGTAAAACCTGTGTCGGGAGTGGGATGGTTCAAAAAAGGGTTTCTGGGACTGATGGGCTTTGAGATGTATCTGAAGATGGGACTCAGTCCCAGGTGGATGGGCTCGGAGCAGTATCCTCTCCTTCCTGCCAGCACCCAGGGCCTAGCCTGTGGCTAATGGCCCCTGGCTCTGGGTCTCAGGGTGTCTGCTCCCCCCAGGAAGCCCCTCTGCCTCTCCTCCCACAGCAGGTGCTGTGCTTGGGGGAGCAGGGTGGACACAGGCCATTTCCTCAACACTCATTTCCTACCCAGCCTCCACCAACCTAAGCAATGAGCAACTCTCCTTCCAAGGCAATTGGACCAACTTGTCCAAACTTGCAAAGCCAGTGAGTATGAACTGAGGTCTTTACCAATTATAGCACCTCTCCTACCATCCAGAAGAATTTGGCATCCTGTCCAAAATAAAATTTTCATTTTTATTCATTCCTTCCCATAGAACAATTTGGATGTAAAATGATTGGTTCTCACACCATCTCAAAGGAGCCCTGCTCCTTTCTCTCCCACTCCCACAGAGTTTTGCTTTAGCTCAACAAGTATGTATTGAGCCAGACACTATTCTAGGCATGTGGGATATGCCAGTGAACAGAGCAAAGATCCCCACCCAAGCTTACAATTTAGCAGGCAAGACAAGCAGAAGACATAATAAGTGATACTGTTTGCCAGAAACCGTGATGATTGCTATAGAAGAAGAGCCAGAAAGGGAAGTAAACAGCAAGTTCTCCATTCCCATGAGCCAGCCCGCCTTAGCGGGGAGGAGGGTGGGAGAAGGGGACGGAAGGAGGAGACAGGAAGGACTACTGTGTTGCTTTATAAGCCCATGTTCCTGGTTGGAATTTTAAGCTAATTTCCTGGGTTACTTTAGTAAAAATTAAGTTCGAACAGTGCCATAATTGTACTGAGGGGTGAGGGTGGCAGGGTGAGCTAAGTTCTCTTTTGTCAGTGCAGAAAGCAGGACGAGGTTTCTGAAGTCAGTGAGTCAAGAAGTAGAACCATAGGCACATCTTTCATTTAACAATGTACAGAAAACTAACAGAAAAATTTAAAGCAGAAACAGCCAAAAGAGTGAAAAGGCAGAAGGCTCTTGCATTTTATTAGAAGCCTTTTAGTATGTTAGAATTTTTAAAATCATAGGCATGTGTTAAAAAAACACCCACATTCTGCTGAGCCGTACGGGACTCAGGGGTGTCTTGGGGGCTTCCGTAGGGAGTGAGGGGGCTGGTAGAGCAGGTAAGTTCTGCCTCCCTTCATCCAAATCCACTTTCTTTTATTGTTTTAGATAGCTGACTTTCACGCAAGATTTTGTTTGAACAAAGGGTTCTGTAGCTGAAATTGGTTTGAACTCCATGATCCCTTTTGGCTCTCATAATTAATGATGCTTTATAAGCACCTATTACCCTTTATGCCCATGCCATATATTTTCCTCAAAGAATTTCCACCATTTAATCAGCAGCCTTGTAGTCCTCCCCCCGCTGGCTGTGGCTCGGAGTCACTGGTGTGTTTGCGCCAGTTTGTTTGGTATGGAAGTGAGCCCCCGCAGTCATTTGATGACTGTTACTCCCAAGCGTCTCTGGGCCACAGTTAGGGCAGGGGCCGATACCTTCCGGGATTCTCCCTGGCCTCCCGCACAGTGGCTGCAGTAACGACAGGTAGCTTTTTGGCTAATAGTCTCCCCATGTCATCCCAATATCTACAGTTTCTCCTGGAGCAGCTATAAATTCTTATAGAAACTTGCCTCCCACTCTACTTCCTCTAGGAGAGGGGGGCAGGGAAGAGGGGGAGAGAGGAGGATATTGAAAACAGACTATGAATGAAGAAAGGGAGGCAGCCCCCCATTAGCTTAGTCACTTCCTAGTGACTCCACTTTCAGATACTGTTTTTAGGGTGGGTCCCCACCATTCACGTTTCTGGGGCCTTTGCAATCAATCATTCCTATTGCTTCCTGGCAGCTGCTTTCTTGAGTTTGGTTCAGGAGGTTCTGCACTTCCAGGCAACTTTCTTTCTTTTTTTTTCTTCCATTTTTAAGTATATTTTATTGATTATGCGATTACAGTTGTCCCACTTTTTTTTTCCCTGTTATCCCCCTCTGCCCTGCACACCCCCTCCTTCCAGCATTCTGCCCCCCACTCTTAGTTCATGTCTATGGATCGTTCGTACACATTCTTTGGCTTCTCCATTTCCTATACCATTCTTAACCTCCCGGTCCATTTAGTGCCTACCAATTATGCTTCTTATTCCCTGCACCTGTTCCCCCCATTCTCCCCATTCCCCCTCCCCCTCCCCGCTGATAACCCTCCATGTGATCTCCATTTCTGTGATCTGTTCCTGTTCTAGTAGTTTGCTTAGTTTGTTTTTGTTTTTCTAAGGTTCAGTTGTTGCTGGTTGTTTGTTGTCATTTTACTGTTCATAGGTTTGATCTTCTTTTTCTTAGATAAGTCCTTTTAACATTTCATGTAATAAGGGCTTGGTGATGATGAACTCCTTTAACTTGACCTTATCTAGGAAGCACTCTATCTGCCCTTCCATTTTAAATGATAGCTTTGCTGGACAGAGTAATCTATGTCGTAGATTCTTGCTTTTCATAACTTGGAATACTTCTTTGCAGTCCCTTCTTGCCTGTAGAGTTTCTTTTGAGAAATCAGCTGATAGTCTATGGGAACTCCTTTGTAGGTAACTCTCCTTTTCTCTTACTGCTTTTAAGATTCTCCCCTTATCTTTAATCTTGGGTAATTTAATTATGATGTGTCTTGTGTTTCTCCTTGGATCCAACTTCTCTGGGACTCTCTGAGCTTCCTGGACTTGCATGTCTAGTTCCTTTGCCAGATTGGAGAAGTTTTCTTTCATTATTTGTTCAAATAAGTTTTCAATTTCTTACTCTTCCTCTTCTCCTTCTAGCACCCCTTTGATTCAGACATTGGAATGTTTAAAGGTATCCCAGAGGTCCCTAAGCCTTTCCTCATTTTTTTGAATTCTTGTTTTCTTCATTCTGTTCTGGTTGAAAGTTTATTTCTTCCTTCTGTACCAAATCTTTGATTTGATTCCCAGTTTCCTTTCCTTCACTGTTGGTTCCTGTATATTTTTCTTTATTTAACTTTGCATAGCCTTCACTTCTTTATTTCGCATCTGTACTCAATAATTTCTGTGAGCATCCTGATTATCAGTGTTTTGAACTCTGCATCTGATAGGTTGTTTATCTCCTTGTTGCTTAGTTCTTTTTCTGGAGTTTTGATCTGTTCTTTCATTTAGGCCGTATTTCTTTGTCTCGGCATACCTGCTATGTTGTAAGGGACAAAGCCTTAGGTATTTGCCAGGGTGGGACACCCATCTTTGCTGTGTTGTGGTGCTGCATGTGGGGAATGGGTCGGAGAGAAAATAATGCTGCTTGCTCTGCTCTTTCCCTGCTTTCAGTCACTTTGCTTCCCACAAGCAGACTGCGCCCTTTCAGGCACTGATTCCTGGGTGGGTGAGCTTGTGTACATTCTACAGTCCTATGGGCCCCTCCAAGAGACGCTCCTGTGAGACTGGGAATTTCTCCCACCACCACAACCCCCGAAACCCCCACAACCCCCACAGGTTTTTATAGCCAGAGGTCTGAGGCTTTATTTCCCCATGCTGGAACTCTGGGTTGCTTGGCCTCTCCCCCCACCCCCTGTTGTTCCTCCCGGCTTACCCTCACTCAAATGTGGGATAATCAGTCCGCCAGCCTCTGCCTTGCCTGCCTCCAGGCAACTTTCATGCCTTCTTGGCTTTGCACATCTGCCTCTTTATCTGCTGTCGGGGCATGTGACACTAGTCCTTGAAGTCCAAACTCAAACATCATGCAGTTGTAAAACCTTTTCTGGATCCCAGCTCTGAGGCAAGGAGCTCCACCTTAGCACTTATCACAGAGCCTGGTCATCACTTGATATATTTTGGTATTTTTGGAGAGTTGGAAACATCCCATGGCTATCTTTCTGTTCAGCATACAGTAGATGTTCAAGAACTGTTCACTGAGATAAATGAAGCAGATTTGCTGATCTTTTCTGTGTTTCTGGAAATCTTGCTGGGCCTGAAAGAAATGTCACTGTGGGAATACCTCCAGCAAGGAATGTCCATAAATTTTTTCCTGTTTTCCCCTTAAAAGACCAGATTTGGAAAAGTAAGCTAACACCCAGAGAAAGCTTGGAGGGATCATATCAGGGAGGGACAATTATTGTCAGCATTTTATCGATCAAAGAGAACTGAAGCTCTGAGGGACTGAGACTTATATTTACATAGTAAATATCAGAGCCAGAGGTTGAAACCTGATATCATCCCCTGACTCCAGGGACATTGTTTCCTACCACACACTTCCTCCTGATCCCGATCCCTGCAAGGGGCCCTGAGACAACACCATTTGACTCTCCAGACCACAGTTTCCCCTTCAAGCATTCACACAACCGTTTTCCTTCCCGAACCAAGTGCTGAGAATGTCCCTGGCTCCACTGCTTTTCTCTCATTTCCTTGAGATGTGCTAGCTTTTCCCTGTCTGCTCTGCAGTGTGCAGGTTTCATTTTTCTCTCATCTCTTTCCAGATATTATGATTTCCAAGTCTTTCCGTTGGTTTCTTTCTCTGGCTGTGGTCCTTTTATGGGGGGTGGTGGTGGAGACTTTCCAGTGCAGCCGTAGATTGGCAAGTGATAACGGCAAATTCGTTAGTGGATCTTCTTTGATGTTATTTTGTGGGCGAACTCATTAATTTATAACAAAAACATCAAAGAGCCAGGCTCTTGTATAGGACTGGTTGGTCCCAGGGCAGCTGGGTAATAATGATTAGTCAGATTAAATCTCAACATCTCCTGCCTCAAAACTTCAAGTCCCAATGACTGGAGTGTGGGAACATTCCATCCTGTAGCATCCCACCACAGCCTGAGTCAGCAGGGCATGGCCCCTCCCCACCCCACATGTGGACCTTTCTGCCTGGCCTCCACTTTGATGCCTCCAAGCCTCGAGGTCTGTTGAAATTATTGCAACAGCCCTGGAGGCAATGTAGTGATAAAAAGCTCTTTCCAGTCAGAGGTGCTGGATTTTAAAAGGGACCATTCATCTCTGTGTGGATGATCTCAAGGTTCTCTCTCCAGTCTTAGCTTTGTCATTCCAATGACAAGCAGGAGAACTCTGGGTGACACAGGAAAGTGCTGGCACGCTGCCTGGCACATGGCAAACTTTCCATATAGGTTGAATGTACTTACCAAGGAAGGTCATGATGCATGCAATCTCTGGCTAGTTGAAGCAGAGTAAGGAGTAGAGAGAGCTCAGGTCTTTGCTTATACTATCAAGACCTCCTAACTCACATCCCCGGCCATTTATTCTGCTTCTTCCATGGTATCATGGTGGAAAATGATACCAAAGCCATCCTCTCCAAAGCCATCCCCACTTTGATGCCTCCACATTGGCCCTGAGTCCCATCCTCTGCCAACCTATCAATGTCTCCTTCCACACTCAATTATTCCTATCAGCAAACAAGCTCTGAGGTCTCCTATTGTAACAGAGCCTGCCTGGCTCCTACTTCTCCCTCAAGCTGCCGGGCTACTCTGCTCCTGTTACATCAAAATGCCTCTAAAGAGTTGTCTACACTCTCAGTATCTCTGCTTCCTCTTCTCCATTCTAACTCAAATCTACTGTAATCAAGATCTCATCCTTGCTCTCCACTAAAACAGCTCTTATCAGGATCACCAGGGACCTTGTTGCTGCTGTAGTTGGAAAAGGGGACACGTGCTAAACCTGGCAAGCTCAGGGGAGGCCTGCGTGGTGGCCTTACAAACCCAGGGATGGAAAATAACCACGCAGTGTGGTCTGAACATAAAAATCTCTAACTAAAATGGGTCATGGTGGGTAGTCACTTCCTAGGCCTGTAGTTTCCTTGACAAAGGTCAGTCTTTACTTTTGAGATTGTCTATTGTCTTTGAGCATATAAGATAACATACCTTTGAAATGTCAGAGTAATTTTATTTCCCAGACCCCTCGAAGGCACAGTACCAGAGCATGAGACCACATTGTTATCTTGTTGTTCACAGGCCATCTCTCTGTACTGTAAATGTTAACTATCCTATACCCACCAATGTAAAAGAAGCATGTGCCTCCCTATATTGCTTTTTATCCAATCTCAGCGATTTCCCCGCTTTGCTTTCTCCTGCCTCCTTAACCTACCACCAATGCATTTCATGTAATCCTTCCTAGGTTTCCTCCTTTGATTCTAATGTATAAAATAAGCTGCTAAACTGCCAATCTCCAGAGCATTTTCTCAACTCGTTGAGATTTTGTTTCCTGTAATTGTCATAAAATAAACTTTTATAAGACTTTTTCTTAGGCTGGATGTTCTTTTGTAGACACTGCCAAGTTCAGTGGTCATTTCTCAGTCCTCATCTTATTCTGCATGTGAGTAGCACTTAGCACAGCTAGTGAGGCTCTGTTACCAGGTGTCTGGCTTGGCCCCAGGACACCACTCTCTTTTGGGCCTCCTCCTACTTCACTGGCCATCCTCTCAGTCCCCTTTTGTCTCCCCAGCCTGTAAGTAACAAAGTGCCCAGGATAAGTTCTTGAATGATTTTTCTAGCTCCACCCACTCTCTAGCTGATCTCATTGCATCCCATCGTTTTAAACTTCACCCACATCCTGACGACTCCTGAAGTCACAGCTCCAATCCTCTACCTCTCCCCTAAACCTCACATGCCTACTCTATTGAGACATATAATGTGCATATCTAATTTCAATCCTAAATCAACTAAACACATCCAAAACTCTGTATTCTCCATCCCTACTCAGCCCCTAGGCTTCCCTGCTCAGTAAATGGCAACTCCTTCTTTCAGTGGCTCAGATTTCAAAAATTAGAATCATCTTTGAGTCTCTTTTATCCAACACCCCAATCTATCCATAGAACCTGTCAGCATTTCCTTCAAATTATATCTACAGTATGGCCGATTCTCACCGCCTCCACCCTGTTCTGAGCCACCACTGTATCTTGCCTATCAGCCTTCTAATTGGTCTCACTGCTTGTATCCTTGCCTTCCCCGGCCCTAGCATCCGGAGTAATCTTCAAAAAAAAAAAAAAAATGGCAATTAGATAATGCTATGCTTTAAATCTTTTAAGGCTTGCCATCTCCTTTGCTGAATAAAATCCTAAGTCCTTATCAGGACTGACAAGCCTTTTGAGACCTGGCTTCTGCTACCTCTGTGATCTCCTCTCCCATCTCTCTTCCTGCTGCTCACACTAGTCTAGCTACTGGTTTCCTTGCTATCCTTTGAAGAGGCTAAACCCACTCTTGCCTCAGGGCCCTTGTACTTTGTCCTCTAATCCTTATCACTCTTTCCTCTGGAATCTGCAAGTAAGTTTTCTCACTTCCTTCAGGTCTCTGTCCAAATTTCATCTTATCAAAAGAGATTTGGCTATTCTTTCTAAAGTAACCCCTCTTCTGTCATATGCACACATTTTTTCATCTCTATGTTTTACTTTTCTTCCTAGCAATGATCATACCTGGACATATTTTATACAATTTGCTAATCTGTATAGTTAACCCAAGTAATAAGCAAGTTCAATAACAATAGAGTCTTTGTGCATTTAGTCATTGCTGTATTCCAAGCTCCTAGAAGAGTGCCTGATACATAGTAAGAATCTGACAAATACATTCTGAATGAATGGATTTGTTGAATAAACTCATCCAGGTCTCTTGTCATCAGGTGAAGAGAGTGGTTTCCAGGTGGTTGTCTAATAAATAGGATCAAAATCCAGTGTAAGGAACTGAGAAAGTTATACATGGAGATGATCAGATTATGCATTTATTTATTACCAGTGTCCACCATGAAATTCACACTTATTTTCAGGTTGCTCCCTGATGCCAAATAATTTGCCAGACTCTAAGGTGGAACAGAACATCTGCCTTTAACTACTTTGGCCTCTCACTTATCCTTGGGGACTCAGTGTGTTCATCCGTGAAACCGGCAGTTGGAGATGTGGTTCCTGCTGTGCTAGTTTATGGTCTACAAGGTGCTGGAGGGGGGCAGTGCAGGCGGGAGCATCGCCCACATGGGCCCTGGAGCTCGGCTGCCCAGGTGCGAATCTTGCCTCTGTTCCTCACAAGCCACGTGACCGTGGGCAACTTACTCAGTTTCTTCTTTGTAAAGTGGGAATAATCAAAGAATAATAATTCATTTGATTATTTGTTATTAAATAATTTATTATTAAGTGACTCATAATTTAACAATCTGTTTAATTGAGAGAATAACCGAGGCTTACATATGATAATACATGTAAAGCACAGAGAACATGGCCTGGTGCATAGTAAGTGCTCAATACATGTTAGCTGTTAAACATGAAAAGTTCTAGGGGAAGTTTTGAGGGGAGGGTCATTGCTGTTAACGTGTCTTAGGAGAACTAATTTATCTCAGACTATTAGATGATATGAAATCTTTAAAGGTGTGGCAATAATACTGTGGTCAGGTAAGAGAGTGCCCTTATTGGGAGATGCCTGGTGAAGTTCTTAAGAATAAAGCCTCCCAATGTCTGTCACTGTCTAGTGATCTAGTCCAATGTCCTCTGTTTCTCTGTCTATCAAGCAGACACGGTGAAACGTTAACTGTTCAAGCTAGGTGGACGCTATAGTTTATTGCATTATTCTTTCAACTTTTCCGTATGCTCGAAAATTTCAAAATACAAGGTTGAAGGGGAAAAAAAATGAACCCTAGAAATAGTCTAGTTTAGTCCAACACGTTTCACAGAAAAAGGCTCAGATGTAAATGCTTTACAGAAAAAAGCAGTTGCCCCAGGCAGGTCATACAGCCGGCGAGGCGTGAGTCAGAACCCAGTGGTCCTGGCGCCCGTCCCTCCCTGTGTGTGGGCTGCCGCTGCCGACCCCGAGGCTGCAGGGAGCGGCAGGGGAGCACGCCCAGCTCCCCCTCAAAGACACAAGGGGTATTATAGGTGTGGGAAAAGGCACCCTTGTTGGTGTTTCCTCTTTGTTTACGAAGCAAAGAGGTCATCGGGTTGGAAGGTGTGATGCCGAAAATGTGAAGGCAACAGCGGAGCAGACCTGTCATCCGTGGAGAGTGGGCGGACCGGCTTGGCATGGCGGGCGTGCGGTTTCTGAGCGGCGGCGCCGAGTGTGCCAACTCGGGAGCGCGGAGCGGAGAGCCCGAGGGGCGGGGCCGGCCGGGAAGCGCGGCAGGGAGACCCGGCTCCGATTCCGGAGCTCCCTGAAGGAAGGGACCCCAGGGTACCGGGGGAGGAGCCGCGGAAACGTTTTTAGAGAAAAGAAATGGTTCTCTGCGGTCTGCAGCACCCTCCCCTAGCTAATAGGGATCACGACAGTGAAGAGGAGAGAACGGGAGAAGGGGGTTCGTCCGTGCACGCCCAGGGAGCGGGGAACTGTGGAGGAGAAAACAATCCGGAAGAGGCAGCGGTGGGGGAGGGGCCAGATGGGAAGGGTGTGGGAAAGGTAAAGAGTCGAGGACAAACGGGTGAAGGACCCGGGCCCCCACAGGCTGGGGTGTCTGGCCTCAGCCCCTGCCCCGCTCCTCGGCGGGTGTCCGTCAGCCCCGTGGAGCGAGCAAACAGCTCAGGGCGCTCTCATTGGGGGCGGGGCCGGCAGGAGAGGCGGGAGCTCCTGGCGTTCTCACTGGGGGCGGGGCCGGCGCTCTCACTTGGCAGGAGAGGCGGAGCCTCCCGGCGGCGCGAGCGGAGCCTCGGGCCGCGGGCGGGGCTCCTCTCCGGCAGGCGGCTGCGGGAGTCTGGGGGCCGCCGCTTCCCCTCCGGGTCTGCGGAGGCGCCTGGCCCCGCCTCCCTGCTGCCACTGTCGCTGTCGAACAGAAACCCGGCCGTTGCCTGCAGGAGCGGCGGCAGCCGGCGACCCGGCGGTGAACAGCCTCGGGCGCGGCCTCACCTGGCCCGCATCAGCACCGCGGACAGCACAGCGGCCGGACCCAGGACCTAGGGGCCCGCCGGGCCGCCTGCCCAGGGCGCCCGGGCCGGAGGCGCCCCTGTCAGCACTACGGACAGCGCACCGGGTTCCCGGGCCGAGTCAGCACGGCTGACAGCCCCCTTGGCCAGCTCCCGAGCCGGCTTGGAGCGGTCAGCGCCCTCAGAACATGGCCACCGAGGTAGGGGGCAAGCACCCGTGCCCTACTGGGTGGGAAAGGATGACGGGGGTGGGGTGGGGTGGGGTGGGGTAGGGTGGGACCGGTGTGGTTTTCGGGTCGGGTCTGGAGGAAATGAGTGGATGGGGTAGCAGGAGAGTGGAAGAGAGGGGCTCCTCGCTGAGAGCTCCTCTCGCCTCTGGCGTGTCAGTCTTCCCCACTGGAGTCCCGAAGCTGCCCATGCCACTTGTTGGCACGAGCGCCAGGGTCGCTCCTGGGCTTTAGCTGGGGTTTCCCTTTCCCCTAGACTGCAAGTCCTGAAACCACTTCCCTGGGGGTTTGGAAATGAGCCTAGGAGAGGGAATGCAGCTGGCTGGTGTTGCTATGCATGCGTGCATCTGCTTCTGAGCCCCAAAACCTGGATGAGGGATGAGAGACCTACCTCCACATCAGTGTTTCCTTCAGGGGCCAGGGGAAGACAAGGAATCCTCAGGCCAAAACCCCAATGGTTGGTTTTAATGAGCTGCCTGGACAGAACCCTGCTTTTGCACACTTACTTGCTTTTTCACCTCACTAGAGTTTCCTTTACCAAGGTGTTGACGTTTCTCCTGTGTCTGATGGGAGGGGCTACCTTCTTCAAGGTGTGCCTATCGATGTGTCACCTTCAAGGCACTTAAAAGCCAAACCAAGGGACCTGTTGGATCAGGGTAGAATCTATGTGTAATGCTTAAGAGATCAGGAATTACCTTCTCTACCCTCTCATTCCGAGAGGGGAATGAAGCTCTTTATATTCCTACTTAATCAGTGGTAAAGCTAACACACGGAGGAGGGGAGGATCTACTTGATACTCACGCAGCTTGTCAGCAGTAGCACTGAAAGTTTCTCCCTTTGAATTTTTGGAGTGGAACCTGAGACACCAGTGTCTCCCCGGTTCTGATGTTGACTTCTTTTGTGGTGTTTCCCCATTTACAACACAGCTGGGACACAAGCCATGGAGACAGCAGAGGCTTTTGAATGATTCTGTGCCTCTGGGCATCCTGGTGAGCAGTGTGACATCAATACTAAGTGTTACTGTTGTTATTCTGTCCTCGCCACCACAGAACAAGGTGCAGCTGCTTGGCATCACCTGGCTTTCTGACAAGCACAGTGTTAGCTAGGAGAGCTTGCTCCCAGCACCCTGTGAGGAGCAAGCCCTAGACAAACCCGTGGAGCTTGGTTTCTAGGGTGAAGGGATGCAGAGTGCTCAGAAAGTGCCAAAGACACTGGGAAGAGCAGGAAGAACAAAGGAGAGATGGCCAAGGAGCTGGTCACCTTCCAGATGGGGCTGCCAGACTGCAGCAGAGGCTGCTGGTGTTAGGCAGGAAGGAAGCTTCAGCCATGTAGGCACAGTTGGACCAACAGAGTGGGCAGAGAAGATGGCTACATTTGTGATGTGATCTGACAGATTCCAAGAGGCCCACCTGTCCCAGCATATCTCCCTAGCTCCCCAGATTCCAACCAGCAGCCTCCCATCTCTAGGTCGAGGCAATGTTTCCAAGAGGCTTGCTGTTAGGCATGTGTGACTCTGCCCAGGGAGAGGCTCTGCTCATCTCGCTCCTGTGACTCTAGCACCTTCCTGTGTTCAAAGCACTATCACATGTGTGATTTCCTTAGAGTCTTAGAGCAACCCTGTGAAGTGGGCAAGGATGGTATTATTATCCCCAATTAACAGATGAAACAACGGAGGCTCAGAAGCTTGCCCTGTGAAGGAGTCAAGGCAGGCATCATTATCTCATTTTAAAGATGATGTAACTGGAGTGTTGAGACTTATCAAACAAAAAAGTATAGCTAAAAATTAGTGGGGCCAGCACTAGAACATGAGTCTTCTGTCTCCATGGCCAGTGATGTTTTGGCTGTTTCCAGGTGTATCAATTAGCCTGCTGTGTTACCCAATAGACAGGAGAGCACTAGGGGTCTTGACATGAAGCTTTGAGGGGGGAGGGGTGCAAAGGGAGTTCAGGAATAGCTGGAGTGTGGGGACTGGCCTGGCTGGGTCAGCTGGAGGGCAGAGGACAGAAGAATGCTCAGAAGAGATGGGGAGCTGAGAACCAACATGGTCCAGTTCCCAATTTTGCCTTGGATGGACTCTCATGGAAGGAGGAAGCCTTAGCTCTGCCAAGGCACAGGCCGTGCACATTATCTGGGCTGCAGAGTGAGTCATTCTCCCCAGGCTGTTTTTAATGTTGGGAATGAATTAGGATTGCCAGGAAAAACCTGTTGGGAGACGGAAAATCTCATGCCAAGCTCCTGTGGCCATTCTCTTAGGATTCTGAATGTGAAGTCCTTAGCTCTGACAGAAGGTGTTTTGAGGGGAGGAGTGGGGACGGGAGGGAAAGAGAGAGGGAGGGAGAGAACAGTGAGAGAGAGAGAGAGAGCAAGAGAGAGAGACAGATTGGATGTTCCTGGATCCCTGGATGGAAGGCAGGAAACTGGATGCTTTTGCTCCCTAATTTCTGTTTAGGAGTCAGCTTTGGGGGAGGGTATGTGTAAGGAACTCAGAAGAGGGGGAAGCCTCCTGAGTGATACAGTGACCTCATTTGGAAAACTGTAATGAGCCCATTTCCTGAGTGACAAACCTCTGCGAATGTGTGTCACTGGGAGCAGGGTCTGCCCAGGTGGCCAAGGACAGCTAGGAAATGCCTGGCTGGCAAAGGCTTCTCCAAGAGGAGGAGTTTGGCACATCAGACATTTTAAAATGCATCCAAGTAGCACTGTCCAAGCAGGGTATTTGCAGGTTTGATCTCTGAGACATGGGGGTAACAACCAACAGACAAAGGATCGGGGTTGGGCTTTCCTGTCATCTGAGAAGCAGGGAGACCCTGTGCCCAGGTTTCCATCCTGAGGCCTGGCTTGGCTGCCTGTGACTCATGGTCCTCACTCCTCCTCCACAGCCTGGCCAGGCAGGGAGCATGCTGTTGGCTCATCAGCTGCATCTCCTGATTCACAAGTTGAGTCTCAAAGGCATCCTCTGGAATTAGCTGTTTTTAATGAGGATGGAGATGTGGGCCAGGAGGGGCCTCCTGTGTGTCTAGGCAGACCAGGCCTGGGAATGCTCACCTGTACTCCAGTGCTTGCTTCTTTCCACCTCTCCCAGGTCGTCTCTATTGGTACAGACCCTAAACGTTTGACCTGGGGTACCCACTCTCCAGGCAGCCTCCCCCTCCCTCTCTGTCAAACTGTAGTTTGAAAGTAGGTACCAGCAGATCTCACCATTGATTTTCTCTTTCTTCTTTATGAAACACCCCTTGGTATTGTCCTTAGTCTGCTGCCAGCTGGTCTGGGGTAGTGATGAGAAAGAGGGGAGGGATGAGGAAGGTGAGAGGTTGATGAGGAAGGTGAGAGGTAGATGAGAAGCCCAGGCGTTCGGGTCAGTGCCCAGGGGAAGCATCCAGGGCAGGCACAGAAGCTGTGACCTCTGGGAGAGGTGTGTGCATGTTCTGGGGTCCTCTTGTGGGATTCCAGAGCATCGTGATCTTGGCTAAAGCCCCTGCCAGCCTACTGAAAGCTAAATAACTAGCAAGTGGCTGGGCATCTGGCTCTAGCTCTGGTCCAAGGGCCCTCTGCCATGGGATTCCTTATTCAGAAGTCCTAAACTGGCAGCTCTAGGAATGAATCTGGTTCACAGGTATGCTTAGTGCTCATAAATGTAAAAAACTTACTGGAAACATTTAAAAAATCAGGATATTTGATAGTAAGAAAATCTGGATTTATAATTTTTCTTTAAAAATCAGAATCACAACCAGGCATGCATTCTCACATGGCAATGATCAGGTGTTTTCTTGAGACAGGACATGAATTCTTTGGTTAGCCACAGTCCCCACCTGGCCGTCCCCACCTGGCCCACTTCCTGTGTAGTCCCTGTAAACATTTGCATTCATAACCCCTGATGAGGCTTCTGGAATATCAGAGATGGGAGGGGCTTTACTGATTACCTAGTTCCAACCTCTTCAGTTTCTAGTTGAAGAAATGGAGGCCCGGAGAAGGAAAGACTTTGCAGGGCCATGTGGTCAAGACTAGCACCAGGTTTCCTGCTCCTAGGTCAGCGGTCCATCTTTCCACCAGAGCTTTTTGGTACTTCACAACTGAGCCCCCAGGGATGGAGATAGCCAGGGGACCCAGCCTTGCCTTAAACCCTCCTCCTCCTCACTAACCACAGATGGGTCTATGACAGGCGTGCTCTAAGTAGGTCTGCGAAACTAAGGCTCTGGCGTATAGAGTGTATCTGATCCTGTCCTCTAGCAGCTCAGCTCCTCAAGGCCCCACAAACACTGTCCAGGGAGGAAAGAAGATCCCTGGTCACCCAGAGTCAGGAACATGTCCTTAAGGCTCAGGGTAATGTTAGGGTTGGTAAGGGTGTTGACCCCTCCTGCTGTGGCTACTTGGAGAGACTCCGTGGGTAAAAGCCAAGAGTAAATAGCACTGCATTATGCAAGGTATCACCCTAAAGTCTGAATGGCATAATGTAACAGAAATTCATTTCCCACTCAGTAAAGTCCCAGACAGGTGTTCCCCATTAGCCAGCGGGTAGCTCTCCTCCAGGCTGTGATATAGGGACCCAAGCTCTTTCCAACTTGTGGTTCCACCATCTCCAACACATCTCCCTTTCTTTCTGTGGAAGGGGAATGATCACAGAGGAGTAGCTGGTCCTTATGAGCTGAGCCAATGAATGCCATTTATCACTTCCACTCACATTTCGTTTAGTCATGTGGTCACACCTCGCTGCAAGGGAGGCTGAGAATTAATCGACCTGGGTGCCTAGGAAGAAGAAGAGGTGGCTGTGGTCAACAGCTAGCCAGTCATTGGAGACACATACCTTCATGGTAGCTCCCAGGGCTTGTGTGTGAATTCAGACAAGGAGGGTGTTGGAGGAGAGGAAGCTGAGTCCATGTCAGAATGGCTGAAGCACTGTTTTTTCCTTTCCTTTCCACTCTCACTATCATTTTTTGTCCTGGCGTTAGATCCAGGTTTCCCCTGGACTACTACTACAAAGATCCCTCCACCTTGCGCCCAACCCAGCCATGCTCACTTCCTGTCACCACTCACAAAGTTGCCAGCATGACCCTTCCTGGGCTAGGGGAATCCATCCCCAGGCTGGACTGGGTCATGTCAGTTGGTTTAGAAGGGCAGAGGAAGGCCACAGCCCCTTCATTTTCTTTTGAAAATAAAAAAAATAAAACAGTATAAAACCTTAACCAGACAGAGAGACACAATGATGAATAACTTATTTACATTAACAGAGCATTCTTTATTTTCCAAAGTTATCATTAGATCCTAGCAGACGTGAAGGGCACTTTCTCAACTGAAACCTGGACTAGAGGGATCAAGAACTATTAAGACCAGAGGAACATGTTATACACTATTTCAGCAATTTTCTACCGCTGTGCCACAAGAGGCTCCATGGTGTGCTGCCAGAATTTTTCAAAGATGTAACACCTGACTATTTAGTCAGGGACCCTGACCTCTTTTCCCTTAGACTGTCAAAGAAAAAAAAATGACACAGCCAACACAATAGCCATCCAGTGTGAATGAATCAAAATTATACCCATTTTTTGTCTGATTGGCAAAAAATATATTTTTTGGTGTATGGCAGAATTTTAGTGATTAGTTTATGTGTGCCATGAGATGAAAATAGTCGAAAATCATGGCATTATTTAATCCAACACAGCACTTGGGGATGGCATCTCTTAGGTAGAGCGAGGTCCACCTGGTTAGGAAGGTCTTGAATAGTGGTCGGTCTCTGATTTGTGTGTTTTCAGGACCTTGATCTACCAATTATCTGCTGCTGCCACCACCATATTGATAACCTTTCTCTCATTACTTATTCTTTCCCCAGCTTTTAAGCAACACTTTTCTATCTTAAATCCTCTCTTCCACAAACCCTCTAGTAATTTTTGATCTGATTCTCCTCTATCCCATTCCCAGTGTTCTTATCTGATTTGCAGACCAACTCCATTCTTGCTGAAATCTGCCTCCAGTCATTTGAGTAGACTGCTCTCTCGGCTGTCTTTATTACTTTGCACAAGCTTCTCCTCCTGTCTGGGTTGCCTCTTCCTCCCTCTGATTCCCGTTCCCTCCTACCCCGCCCTTGCCCCTGCCCCTGCCCCTGCCACTGGTAACTCCTGGCCTTCCTTTATGACTCAACAGAGACCTCAGGAAGCCTTTCTGAGTCAGTGCTTCTGGGTAAGATGTTACTTCTCTGTAGCATTTATCACAGTCAAATTCATTATTTATTTACTCGGCTTCCTCCCTGGAGCTCACAGACTGTCTTCTGCTCAGCATCCCTACAGCCTGGCGATAGTAGGGACTCCATAAATGAAAGCTGAGTGACTGAGCGGATTCACCTTAATTACACAGAATGAACTGGCTGTGTGTTCACTGCCTTTGGGGCTTGGCCTCCACGTGGTTCTAATGTCTGGCATATTTCACCCAGTGGGTTGCTTGTCTGGAACGTGGACGAGTGAGGCTGGAGGTAGAAGAAAGAGGCCCTGTTCTTTTGTGGAATTGAGCCCATGTCTGTGTCAATGTCAAGTCTGCAGGTATGTGGACAGGAGACAGGAGTCACCCCCCTTCTCCCTACCAGGGCAGGGAATTTCTTCCATGTCTGGTTCAGCCCACTTTATCCACAATTTTCTCTGGGGGCTTGGACATGTGTGGGTCTCTTCTAATGCATGGTGAGAAGTGCTGGGCGTAAAAACCATCCCTGGTGCTCTCCTACCCGGGCCATAACTTGGCCGAGTTCATGGGCGCATCAGGTACTTCTCTACCCCACACTCCCCTCTCCCAGCCCTGCTGTAAGCTCCACCCAGGGTTTGAGACTTCAGTCTTGTTCAGTGCTGGGTTCCCTAAGCCAAGGCCTGACAGGTTGTGAACGTTTGATACTTGCTGAATGAATGAAAGTATGGAAGGCCCCACCGTGTGTGTGTGTGTGTGTGTGTGTGTGTGTGTGTGTGAGAGAGAGAGAGAGAGAGAGAGAGAGAGAGAGAGAGAGAGAGAGAAAGAGAGAGAAAGAGAGAGAGACGGATTTGGGCCAGCCACCAGGATGTCCTTTCCTCTAGTGAAAATTTGTTTCTGACTGTTGATTATTCCAGAACCTCTTGCTTTGGCTCAGTTTTGGCCCTGCTTCTGGCTTTTTTCTAGGTTTTTCGGGGATCGTTCGAGACATCTGCTGGGGTAAACTCTACAGACCAGCTTCCGGAAGATCTTCCTGGAGCACACGTAGGGGGCCTGACTTGTCCCGGTTTGCTAGAAACTTTCCTGATTTTAGCACCGAAAGACCCACATCCCCCTGAGCCCCTCAGTCTTGGACAAGCCGGCAGGAGGGCCAGCCACTCCAGTCGCGTGTCTTCTCTATGTCTCCGCAGGTGCACAATCTTCAGGAGCTCCGGCGAAGCGCATCCCTGGCCACCAAGGTCTTTATCCAGAGAGACTACAGCGATGGGACCATCTGCCAGTTCCAGACCAAATTCCCTCCGGAGCTGGACAGCCGGGTAACGATGTCTTTTGCTAAACCTGGAACACAGGCTTCAGTGAAGCAGGGAGGGGCTTATTCAAGAGTAACTTGTTCAGCTACTTCACAGGGGAGCATTAAGAAACGTCAACATAGTCTTGCTGTCACCGCACTGAAAGTTAGAACCGGAGAGATCGCAGGCGTTTTCTAGCCCAGCCGCTCTCTGGTTTCAGCCGCACGAGGATCACCGGGGGAACTTGTTGAGCAAACATACATTCCTGAGTCCTGTTGGGTGATATTAGGTGTCATCAGAGATGCTGGCTCAGTTTTTCTGGCCTGGGATCAGGAATCTCCTCTTTTTGGCAGAGTTCTCAACCCCAAGTTAGTATGTTCTGGGGAGTCTTAAAAATCCTGGTGCCCAGGCTGTCTCCCGAGGCCTTTCCTCCTAGCCCCTCCCTCCAGACCCAGCTTCCAGTGTGGCTCAGGGGTCACCGGCCCCTTGCAAGACATCAGCTCTTCCTGCTGGGTTTTACTCCTAGTTCTGGGGGTGTACGTGGCCTCCATTCCAGGCTGCCAGGGAGCTGGCCTGGGTTTGGGCGAGGGCAGAGGGCAGACCCTGATCCTTTCTCTCAGCAGCCCAGGCAGATCTAAAGGCGTCTGGGAAGGCAGGGCAGGCTTGGCTTCTACTGATCTGACCTCCTAACCAGCTTTGGGGGAGCCATGTGAGTCTCCTTGTTTTTGTCCACCTGCCCTTTGGGGTGGAGTGACCCCTAGGGTAGAGTCTAGGGCTTAGGTCAAGAGCCAGATGGAAGAATTTTCTCTGTGTGTTCCCTGAAGGTCTGTAGGGACAGTAGCTGGGAACCCCAAAGCTTCTGACCATTCATGGGGAGAGATTTTATCCTGTGCAGGCTGGGAGGACCCTAACCTATGTGATAAGCAGTTCTGGTCCTGTGGGAATAAGAGGGGAACAGGGGTTCTGAAGAATATAAAGATGGAGTGACAGACACTCTGACACCTGCTGGGTGTGGTGCACGGCTTTCCAGCCCAGGTGGTCCAGTGTAAGGCTGTGCAGGGAAAAGCACAGACCAGGCCAGAGCTGTGTAGCCTCGGACGAGTCCACTCAGCACTCAGCAAGTATTTATGGAGTGCCTCCTATGTAATAGGCACTGGAGATAGAGGTGCAAACTCATGGAGTTTATTTCTATTAGAGTGTACAAAAAATAAAAAAAAAGCGTATATATATAGTAGCTCAGCTGGTGACAAATACTGGAAAAAAAAGGAAGGAGGTCGAGGTGGACAGAGAGCTGAGGATAAGGAATGGCCGGGGCAGCATGTTGTGCAAGGTGAAACCTGAGGGAAGTAAGGGTGAGGGGCAGGGGGACAGCGGGGGGCCTGGGGGAGGAGTGTGCAGCAGAGGGCCACAGGCACAGAGGACGGGTGGCGTTTTCAGGAGACAGCAGTGGAGTGGTCCGCGTGGTAAAGTGGGGTCAGAGTGAGGAGAGCAGGGGGAGACTGGCTCGGCGGGGACACAGGACCAGGCGGTAAGGACTTCCCGGACCTTACGGGGCGATAGATGGGAAGACTTGTGAAGCTTCGATCAGAGCTGTATGTAACCTGATCTGACCAGCAGGCTTGCTTGGCTGGGCTGGGGGCAGGGAGACCAGAGATGACGGCTGCCTGGATGGCAGAGCAGAGCATCATCATCCTCTCCTGTGACAGCGGATGATAATCCTACTTCACTGATAGAATTGTAATGAGGGCTAAATGCAGAATACATAAAAAATGCCCAGCAAATACGAAGTGCTCAGTAAATATTAGCTGTTATGATTATGGATGCAGTCAGGATAGCTTCTCAGTTGTCTAAAGATCTTATTTATTTATTTTTAGAGAAAGGGAGGGAGAGAGGGACAGAAACATCACTGTGTGGTTGCCTCTTGTGCACCCCCAACTAAGGACCTGGCCTGCAAGCCAGGCATGTGCCCTGACTGGGAATCGAACAGGAGACCCTTCGCTTCGCAGGCTGGTGCTCAATCCACTGAGCCATACCAGCCAGGGCCACTTCCCAGTTGTCTAAACACACAGGGCTGCCATGTTCTCCATGTACTCTGGTCTGGAAGGAAGTGCCCCCTCCTAGAAGGACACCCCTGAGGTCTCACCCAATCAATCTGATTCAGTTGAAGTCCATCCAAACATGGACAGCCCCTGCCAGTTGGGTTCTGAGCTCTGTCACGGCCACCAGCAGGGGTGTTGGTGGGGTGACAAAGTCACCAGAATTCTTGCTTAATCCTCTGTAGAAAACATCCACATCTAGGACAGCGTAGAAGTTTCCTGTTTGAGGGAAGCCAAGTAGCCATTCTCACTCCCATTTTACAGATGTGGAAACTGAGGCCAGAGTGGTTAAGTCATTAGTCCGAGTTCACAAAGCTAGTTGATGGGGCAGGTCTGAACCCCAGGTCTCCCGACTCCTGGTCCAGTGTTCCTTCTGCTCCATGGGCACCTGCAGCCTCTCTGGTCTTGCTGTGTGCTGCCCCCACACTGGGTGTGGTCCTACCACTCCCCCCAACACCAGGTGACCAGGTGACCGTTCACACCCCAGGGAGGCTGACCTCGGCCTGGCTCCTTGTCTCTCCTCCCTCCTTCCCTCCAGATCGAGCGGCAGCTCTTTGAGGAGACTGTGAAGACCCTCAACAGCTTCTACGCGGAGGCTGAGAAGATTGGGGGCAGCTCCTACCTGGAGGGCTGCCTGGCCTGCGCCACGGCCTACTTCATCTTCCTCTGCATGGAGACCCACTACGAAAAGGTAGTCCCTTCCTCACTGCCCTGCGTCCCCTTCCCCAGGCCTCCCGGCCACACCCTCATCCTCAACTGGCCCCTGTCCTGGCAGGTTCTCAAGAAGATCTCCCGCTACATCCAGGAGCAGAATGAGAAGGTCTTTGCCCCCCGAGGCCTCCTGCTCACGGACCCCGTCGAGCGTGGGATGAGAGTTGTATCCTTCCTGTCTGTTCTGTGTGCAGGGGCGGGGCGGGGCGGGGCACGGGGCTGCCAGCCAGTGGGGTCTGCGGTGAGGCTGCCAGGAAGTGGGACCGCTCTAGGGGCCTCTGCTCAGGGTTTCCTGGGGTTCCCCACATGTGTGCTTGCCAGCCCTCCTCCCCGACCGTACGTTATTAGTGCCTTGTGAATCTCAGGGTTTGCTTTTATTTGTTGAGCCACACGTATTCCCTGCTTAGAACATGCCAGGTGTGATAGAAGGTGCGCTGAAATTGTGGACCCATGTAATTCTCCTAACACCCCTATGACAAGGGGACCTTTACTGTTTCCCTTTATGCAGTGGATGAGCACACTGCAGGCGGCTCACCGGCTCACGGGGTTGAGCCTGTACTGCCCCTGAGGGCACGCGCAAATCTCCACATACTCTTATATGCCCACAATCTCACATAAACCTACTTAACCCCGCATGGTGGTCCTGTGGCCCCCCTGGCACAGGCAAGAAAAATGAGGTCTCAGTGGGAGGCTGGCCGAGGGTTAAGGAGCAGGTCTGCTCACTCCACCTGTCAGGTGTGCACGCTGCCCTCTCCAGCAGCAGCAGCAGCAGCTGCAGCAGCAAGGGTAGAATGCTTAAAAATAAATTTGGCTAGAGATGGACAGGAAGAGTAAAGAAAACCTAAATGCCAGAGTCTCATGTCTACGAAGCCCAGCAGGAGGCTCTTGCTATTACCGTGCCCGTGCGACGCCCCAGGCACTGGCACGCACTACTTCGTTTAAGTCTCACCATAGTCCCAGGGTTCTGTTATTAGCCCCTTTCACAGCCGTGGTAGCTGACAGGTAACAAAGCGAGGTGACTGCTCAGAGGTCATGTAGCTCTAAGTGAGCGAGGTGAATTTGAACTCAGGACACAAAAGGCCTCGCACGTCCCATGTGGAAACACCACATCCTGGGCACGCGACGTCCTGGGTTCGGTGACTGGCCTCTGGAGTGTGAGCCCCTGATCCTGGCCGTGCACCCTCTCGGTGCCTGGCCCTGCAAGTCTCCGTAACTGAGCTGAGTGTGAGCCATGGGTCTTGGGTCTAGCTCTCCAGGCCTCTGCGTTCTTCCTGTCCAGGAAGCAGGACCAGCTCTTCCCTCTGCTCTCCGCTGGCCTCCGCCAGAGGACCCTGTCCGCCCTGCCGGCAGCTGGCAGCCCTCCTTAACGCTGCCCCAGATAGAGATCGCCATCTACGAGGACCGGTGCAGCAGCGGCAGCTCCAGCAGTGGCAGCAGTGGCAGTGGCAGCAGTGCTGGGGGTGGCGGGGCGGGGGCCCGGTGACTGGCCGAGAGTCCCTGCAGGGAGGCATATGGCAGGACCGAGGGCCTTGCAGACCTTCGGCGGCTGCGCTACCAGAGCACCCGCTTCTGAGTCATTCTGTGGGCCCACCTGCTGCCCCGGGCGGGAGGCCTGCGTCTGGCCGGTGTTTCCCACAGGCCGTCCGCCGCACCCCCTGCCCTTCCCCCCCGGAAGGACGGTCCGCTTCCCGATCCGGCTCTTCCCATAGGGCTGGTCTGGGTCACACACAGGCTAGGGTGGGGACAGCACAATTTGGATAGCCCCTTGCTTCTGCAGCAACTCTTCCAATACCCCAGAGAGGGCCCAGCTGTGTCACAGAGCATTCCCATCCCGCATGATTCCTCACCCCAAGCGCCACGTCCCTGAGGGCTTTCTCCTCGGGGCCCCACTCCCCGTGGCTGCCTCCCAGTGTCTGTGCTTCCTGATGCCGCCCCACGGCCTCTGCCTGCCTGTGATCCTGCCTCCACCTAATCTGGGGTCTGGGGAGACAGGAGCGGTCAGTCAGACTGTGCATGCCTTGGTGGAGAGCTAGCTCTCAGTGTCCCCGCCCCGACCTCTTCTAGACCTGCGGCTTCCCTGCTCTCCACCCAAAGCCTGAGGCTATCTTGGCCTTGCCAAGAAGCATCCAACCGCTGAGACTTTGTAGGCCACCAGGTGCTGGTCATTGGACACACAGCCTGGGCCTCTGGGAAGCGTCTGGAGAAATGCCTCACGGAGAGGTGTGGCCGTGGGGCTTGAACCTCCAGAACCGAAGCCCAGTTCCTCAGATCGGAACCTGCATGTGTGTGAGAGCGTGTCGGTGCGCATGTAGGCAGGAATGTGGGCACGCCACGTGTATGTGGAGGTGTGTGTGACTGCATCTGTGTGTGTGTGTGTGTACACACACGAGTGCGTGTGTGTGAGTGCGCGCGTGTTCCCCTCAGCTGCCAGGCCGACGGCTGCTCCTCTCTGCATCCTGTCTCGTCTCCCTGCGCAATGGTCCGTGGCTGCTTCTGTCTGCGGTCCAGCCTGCCCCTGTAGGTAAATGTCCTACTGCCCCTTTGCCTGTTGTCCCCGGGGCTGCTGGCTTGGCTCTTCTTCCAGGCCTTTTCCCAGCTGCAAGCTCCTCCCCCACTTCTGACTCTATTGTGTACATTCTAGCAGAAGAGAAGCTGGGGTTCTAGAGAGCAGAGCCAACCTTCTGGGGCCTTCTACGCCCCTGTCCCAGCCCCCATGATGAGGCATCGGGGCCACGGATGCTGCACGTTCAGCTGCCCAGGCTCCTGGGCTCTCTAGGGCTGTGTAGGTGAGGCTGCCTTGGACATTTGAAGGAGCTGGCAACCTGCAGGGGAACAGGGAAACCCCTTTCTTGAAAGGAAAGAGGGGTGTCCAGCTCATGAGTCCCCGGCTGCCCAGGCTCAGTGGGAAGGAAGCTGCCCCGTCCTGGTGTCCTGAAGATGGACGGGAGGAGGCTGCCTGCCTCGGTGGCAGGAGGTGCTAGAAGTGGATATGAGAGACCAGCCACTGCAGGTAGCTTTCTGAAACCAAAGAGGGACCTGATTTTCTTCCGACACAGCAGCAGCGTGTGGGGAGGAGGTGCTTGCCCAGAGAGCTGGAGAGGGCGTCCCTGCCCCCGGGCCCAGGCGGGTTCTGTCTGGTCCAGGCATCGCCCCAGAACGCTGCAGTCCAGTGGGCTCCACACAGCCCCCTGACCCCTGGACCCGGCCTGTGCCCACCCTGGTCCACCGTGTGACTGGGCCTCGTGTCTGACCTGTGCCTCTCCAGTGGGATGGCTGGCACGGGTGACGCAGTGGCCTTTTGTTTTATTATTTCTTTTTCCAATAAAAGGACTTGCTCAGCTTGAGGCCCTGTGCTGCTTCTCTCCCTGTGGTGATGGAGGACCAATTCTATGCTCTATGCTCCAGGATCACGAAGGGGAGGGGAGGGAAGGGGAGGGGAGGGGAGGGGAGGGGGAGGGGAGGGGAGGGGAGGGGAGGGGGAGGCTGCCCACCTGCCTCAAGCCTAGCAGGCAGGGCTGGGTGTTCTGGAAGAGGCAGCAGGCCTGACCCTGAAGGATGGACCCTGTTTCCTCAGAGCTTGTGGTCATCTAGGGAGGCCAACATCCTAGATCTAAGTCATAGGTGGCAAACACAGGGCCCTCGGGCCGTGTCCGGCCCTCCACCTTGTTTCATCTGGCCCAGCACTTTGTTTCTACCCAGCAGCAGCACCGAGCTCTCGCTTAACTATAAGTAGTAGTTACATTTATACAGTCCTAAAATGACATTTGGCCGTTTGGAGGCAACCACGAGGCTGATGTGGCCCCCGGTGAAAATGCATTTGACACCGCTGTTCTAAGCTGTTGTCTGTATGGGGCACTTGCAGCCTTGGGTGGGGCAACAGGCTTCATCAGGCCCCGGCGAGCAGAGGAGCCCCCCCCCGCAGCTCTGGCCTGCTTTTCCCACCTCATTGCCCCAGGACTCCACTTTCTGGCTTCCTTTTGGCCAAAGGCCATGGGGGTGGGGTGGGGAGCGGTTTGAAAATCACAGTTTATAGAAGCTCGTGGTGCCCCCGAGTGGCAGAATCGTATACTGCATGCGGGAATCTGCAGCCTGGGCCAGAGCCACTCAGCTGTGGAAAACTTCCCCCGGATTCCCAAACCAGCAGTTTCTCCCACCTGCAAGGACTTGACTGTGCCTTCCAGAGGTGTGAGCCAAAGGTGGGGTCAGGTTGATGGCAACTTTCCCTACAGCCAGCCCCTGGAGGGTGTGTATGTGTGTATGTCCTAGGGTGCAGGCGAGAAGTGGGGTCTGGCAGCCTGGGAAACCCCACCTCCCTTCTCCAAAACTCCAGGACAGTGAGGAGGGGCTCTTCAGGAAGCACCCCTACCTGGTTTGGGCTTTACTATTTGCGGAAGATGAAGGCCGTGCAAATGCCACTCCAAGTCAGATCTGAACTGGAGCTCTGGCTTCCTGACAGCACGTGGGAAAGACTCCTGGAGCCTCAGTTTTCCCAGCTGCGAAATAGGGATACTAATGCTTTACACAACTGCTCGGACCAGTGCTTCTCATGCTTGGCTGCAACTGGTGTTACCTGGGGAGCAAGAGAAACTGCCAATGCCTGGCCCTATCCCCAGATTTCACTGTTCTGGGGTGCAGCCTGGGCAGCAGGGTTTTTCAGACTTTCCCTGGAGATCCTAGTGTGAAGGTGTGGTGTCAGCTGGGCGCTAGATTTATCGGGTGATCACTTAGCAAATTGCAATAACGTCCAATCACTGGGTTATACACCTGAAACTAATACTGGGTGCTAACTGTAATTGAAAAATAAAAAAATTAAAAAATATAAAGGCAAGTTGAGAGCCCCTGGTTTGAACAGTACCTGCAACCTATGAGCTCTTCACAGGCCTCTGACACTGTCTGACACCTGAATAAAAAGTTTATGGGTCTCATGAAAGCAGCCAGACGCAAAATGAGTATGAACTCTACAATTCCACTCACAAAAACCTCAAATACAGGCAAAACTAATCCGTAGCATTAGAGATCAGGCTAGTGGCTGTCCTGGCGTGGGGCCCGGTGAGTGGAGGCGCCTGGTGCGCTGCTGGGTGCCCACGGCGTCCCATGTCTCGGGCGGAGTGCCACTGCACAGGTGCGCTCGCTCTGTGAGAACACACTGAGCTGCACAGTCAAGATTTGTGTATTTTTCTGAATGTATGATACATTTCAATAAAACTTACCAAAGAGGTTTATTGGCTCCCAAATAGGGGAAGAAAGCACAAAACTGAAAATGTTTTATTATGTATCTATAAAATATAACATTGTGTCAAACAGTCAACTGCAATTCAATTTGATGTGTATATGTGTGAGTATAATTTAGTGTGAGCTATGGATATACATGAAAATATATGACATAATGAGGGGTGGGGTATCCAAAAGAGAAGGTCCTACGAAGTGCCTACGGAAGTCCTAAAACATCCCTGGCTGCTGGTGTAGCTCAGTGGATTGAACGCTGGCCTGTGAACAGAAAGGTTGTGGGTTCGATTCCGAGTCAGGGCAGGACAGGTCCGCAGTTGGGGATGTGTGAGAGGCAATCGATGGATGTTTCTCTCCCTCATTGATGTTTTTCTCCCTCTATTTCTCCCTCCTTTCCCCTCTCTCAAAAAAGGAAATAACCTGGCTGGTATGGCTCAGTCGATTGAGCGCTGGCCTGCAAACCACAGGGTCACTAGTTCGATTCCCAGTCAGGGCACATGCCTGGGTTGTGGGTCAGGTCCCTAGTAGGGGGCATGCGAGAGTCAACCACACATTGATGTTTCTCTCCCTCATTGATGCTTTTCTCCCTCTCTTTCTCCCTCCATTCCCTTCTGTCTGAAAATAAAATAAATAAAACCAACAATAGCAAAAAAGGAAATAAATAAAATCTTAAAAAAAAAAACGGAAATCCTAAAACAGCACAGGTTTATACCAGGGGCTCTTAACCTTGACCCTCTCCTCCGGCACTTGTACACAAATTGGTGTAACCTATGGCGGAAGAGAATCCACAGCTTTTGGGAGATTCTCGGAGTGGTATGTGACCCCCCCGCCCCCACCCCCTCTCAAAATGTTGAGAACAACTGGTTTTGAGGAATCAGTGAGAAACTGGCTGCGAAGGTGCCTGTCATGGAACAGGTGTTCGGTAGTCAGTTTCTTTCCCTGCTTTCAGAGTCCAGCCTTGCGGGGTTCCCACCTGATCCTTTGCAGGAGACGGTGGGAGGGTTTACTTTTTTGGCAGCACCTGGGGCAGACTGTACCGAGCTCACAGCTTTTCCTCTAAGAGGCCATTTTTTTAAAAAAAATTTAATTGTTGTTCAATTACAGTTGTCCCCATTTCCCCCCATTGCTCTCCCCTGCTCTGCCCAGACCCCCCCCCCCGCATTCAATTCTCCCCCCACACCACCACTGTCCTTGTTCATGGGTCCTTTATACATGTCCCTTGACTCAACCCTTTCCCTTAAGAGGCTGTTTTTAAGGGCCTGTCTTTTCAGCATCTGCTGGATGGCTGAACTTGGCCTCCAGCGTCCTGGAGCTGACCTGGGACTTGTGCTTTCCAATCGGGATGACAGGGGAGGTGGAAGAGTGTGAAGGCCATCGGAGGGCTGCCCGCGTCCCTGGGCCCTCCGTAATTAACTTAACTATCCTGAGTCTCAGCTTCGTCGTTTGTAGAATGAGAGCATTATGTCAATGCATCTTTATAAATAGCAGTCTGTTTCTCCAATGTAAGATATTATTGTTATTGCTGAAGTTACGCTAGGACCTCATTATACGGTGGCCTCATGATATAGATTTATAGCCAGATTTCAGATTCTTCCATAGAATAAACAGACATTTATCCAAGGGTTCACTGATTCCCTAATATAAGCCAGGAACGTTCGTGTACATTAGTATTCCATTTAGGCCTCTAACACTCCGGTGGGTGATTATATGTGAATTCTTATTTTACAGATGAGGAGGCTGATGTTCCAGGTGGCTAGGTAACTTGACAGGCGCCCACAGCGCAGAGCCAAGATGTGGACCTCAGTGTCCGGCCCAGATCGCGCTCTTGCTCTGCCAGTGCGCCACAAGTCAGACCAAAGGCGCCGTCCCACCTGAACGGCTCCTGTAGATTTCAGACCCAAAGAGAAGCAGGTGGGCAAATGCAGACGCAGAAAAATTAGGTTGGCAGGGGCACGAAGGGGCTGGTTATTCTGGAGTAGTTCAAGTTACTGCTTTCTGTAATGGAAAAGTGAGTGGGGACCAGGTCCCACCTGAGAGTGGGGCCGGGCGAGGCCCCGGAAGGAGGTGGGGTTGTATACACGCAGCTCACAGGACTCCATGTGTGGTGATGCCGTTCCCCCTCTGCCCCGCTTCCCCTGTCAGCTCCCGGAGGATGGCGATCCTGTCTCACTCATTCCCACCACTGTCCTCCCCCTGCCCCAAGTGCCTGTCTCGGCCTCACCCCTGGCAGGTGAATGGGAAATGTAGCCCGTCACAGGCGGGCAGGAAGAGATAAGTGTGTACAAACAGGTAATCCTCAGGCCCCTGGGGCAACGTGCCACTGAGAAGCAGCTTAGGCAGATGCAGACAGGTGAGTGGTCACTGAATGATACAATGCAACGGCAAGTGGTCACGGAATAGCTCAATGACAGGGTAGCGGCAGTGACCCCAGGCCATCCCCTGTGCCGGGCAGCTGCTTTCAGCGCTATTGCCATGGCCGTGACCTCCACTCATGATCTCCACCTGTTCTGGGAAGGGCGGGGAGGAAGCGTGTATCCCACCCCACTCATCCCCTGCCTGGCGCTCCCTGAATGTCGTTATTCTGAGGCGGGTACATCCTGGTGGGGCTGATGTTTTGCCAGGAATGGCTGGGTCTGGAGCCCTAGAGAGTGAAGGCAGATGGATGGATGGATGCAGAGGAGACGGGTGCCAGGAGATGACCGATGGATCGGGGGTGGTTGAGGAGCCTGCCTGGCTTGAGACGGATGCCCGCAGAGCCTGGGGGGGGGCAGGTGAATGGATGGGTCCTGACTGGCCCTCTGCTCCCCAGGGCAGATCTAAGTACAGGGCTGGAGCTCTCCACAGGGAAGATGCTGTGTGACCCCATCCCCAAATGAACCCCACATCTGTAACGCTGAGTGATGGCTGTGTCTTGTCAGGGAGGGTTCTTACAGGTTGCCCTGATATTGCCCCAGTTCATGACTCTGGATGGTTGTCAAATCAGGCACTGCCAGGAGTGGAGCCAGGAGGTTAAGGGGCCTGGAACAGGTTTTATAATATCATCTGCATTTTACCCACACAGGCCCTGCACTGAGCACCTGGCATGCTTCATAACCACGGAGACTCACAACAGGCCCATGGGTGGTTAGGGCTCTGTTCTGTGGATAAAGAAACTGAGGCTCCGAGTGTGAAACGGCGTACGTTGAGTCCCTCACAGAGTGTGTAGGTGGTATGTCTGGGCTCCAAGCCGAGCCCCTCTGGTCCCAGAGTCTCGGGGGAAGAGAGGGTTTTAAGGATGGAAGGCAGGAAGGAGGGAGGGCTGTAGAGCTTCTGTATCACCTGTCTAAGGAAGAATGTGCATTTTGGCACACGAGACACCTGCATTGAGGTGAGGCTTTGAGACCTCCCGGTTTCCTTCTCCCCCTTCAAGGTCTGTAATCTTGAGCCCAGGGACCGGGAAGTGCAGAGAAAGTCTGTGTGGGGTTTACCACCCTCCCTCGGACTAAGCCTGTCCCTCTGCCGGGTCCCCGTGGGCAGTCGGGGCACGTATGTGATCGTGCTTTCCTCCTTCCCAAGAAGTTCTGCACCCAGGTCTGGGGCAGGGGGAGGAGAGTTTGTCCTCGGATCTTTTCTGGGGTGGGGCGCCTTAAATGGTTCCGGGGGACAAATCTGTCATGGCTGCCCTGGGGCTGCCAGTGAAGGAGGATGAGCTACCTTTATGGGACTTCCCTGGGGCCCTAGACTTCCCTTCTGGCAAGCAGAGGTCATGAGGTTCCGGGCAGGGACTTCCTGGGAAGGAGGGACACAGATTCCCCTTCTGTCCTCACCCTCATCCCCTATGGTCCTGACCCTGCCCTCAGCCTCCCTTCTCCCAGCTGGGCAGGAACCCCTCTGCACCTGGTGCCTTCATTAGGGCTTTCGTCCCGGCTCTGCTCCAGGGTGCGGGCATGGTTCTTCCGGGCACTTGGTGGGCACTTACCCTGACTCTGATTCTGTGTCAGCGCAAGCGAAAGAACAAGTGCTCTATCCACCCCCACCCACCCTGCTCCCCGTGTTTCTGAAACTGTTGATACAGCTGTGCCTGTGACATATTTGAGCTTTCTGGGCGGGAGGGAGAGTGGGCAAGGAGGTGCCCCAGGCAGGAAGGAATCAGATCCCCGGTGAGCCCGTGGTCCTCAGGAAGTTACCACTCCTTTTTGGGCCTCAGTCTCCTCATCTAAAAAGGATGGGATGGGGCAGGACTAGATGACTTCTCGGGTGCCTCAAGATTTAGTGGTCTAGGATTCTGTGATGGCCAAGGGCAGAATGGCCAGGCCAGTCCACTAGTTCCCAGTGACCTCTGCTCCATGCAGCCCTGTCGATGCCACGCCCTCCCTGCTCCATTTGCTTGACTTCACGATTATGCTCTTTGGGAATGGTACCGCCTGAGAACTAAGCTGAGCACAGCACAGCCCCGGCCCCGGGAGGGTTTGCTCTGCTCCCTATGGCTGTTTTGAGGTCTTGTCCCTGCAAAGCTGTCAGCTCCCTGTGGGTGGCCAGTTTCCTCCCCATCTCCCCCACTGCAGACTCCCAGGTGACCTGGGCCACAGCAGGGTGTGCTGGGAGCCACAGGAGCTTTGGCATTAAATAGATCCGGGCTCTGTCCTAACCTTTGCTACTTAATAACATTTCTAATTTACTGGGGGCTTACCCTGTGCAGGCACCACATCATGTGTTTCATATCAGCTTGCTTAATACAATAACTCTGTGAAGTAGGTATTATCCTCATTATATGATGAAAAAATTGAGTTCAGCCCTGGCTGGTGTGGCTCAGAGGACTGAGCACCGGACTACAAAGCAAAAGGTTGCTAGTTCAATTCCCAGTCAGGGCACATGCCTGGGTTGTGGGCCTGGTCCCCACTAGGGGGCACACAAGGGGCAACCACATACTGATGTTTCCTTCCCTTTCCCTCTCCCTTCCCCTCTCTCTAAAATAAAATCTTTTAAAAAAATTGAGTTTCAAGGACAGCTCACCTACTTCAAGTCTTTGCTCAAATGCCTCCTTCTCAGCGAGGCCCACCCTGACCCACCCTATTTGAAATGGCATTGGCCTCTATCCCAGCACTCCCAATTTGCCTGAGCGTTGCTCTTCAACCCTGTCCCTAAACAGCACCTACCACCCTCCAATACACTATATACTTATAATGTCGCTTAGCGCCTGCCATATGTCACTGGGGCACTCAGGCACTTTCGCCCATGTTGCTCCCAGATGTATATCCCAAGTCACTAGAATTGTCACCACTCAGTAGGAGTCCGATCAGTGTATGCCGAGTGACACCTGGTTAAATGATTTGCCCAGGTGTCAGTTACCTGGAGACTGCCCCCCATAAGGACACAGGCTTTGGAGCCAGGCAGTTGTGGGTTTGAATCCCAGTTTTTGCCACTTAGTTGCCTTAGTAACTTATTCTTCCTGCGCCTCTGCTTCTTTGGTAATAAAGTAGACTAATAACATTTCTCTCCTAGGATGGGCGTGAGGATTAATGGAGATACATATGTAAAGTTCTTGGCACATGGCAGGCGCCCGTTCTGTAAATGTTAGCTCCCTTCCCTGAGGAGGGTTGTTTTTTTCTCCTCTTGTGCCTCATTTTTCTCTGACGGCCTACCCTTTAGACCACTTTGCTGTCCAACAGCGTTTCCTTAAGAGGACAAGCCGCCGAAGGAGGGGCTTGCATTATCTGGGGAGTCCGTCAGCCCCTGCTCCCTCGCCCTCCCTCTTCCTCCTTCCAGGACGTGCCTGTTGCTAAGGAGACCGAACGTCAGCCCCTGACAGGACGTGGCAGGGGGCTGACTCACACCCAGGGAGAGGGACAATGGCTGACCCTGGGGAAGGTTTGCCTCCTAGGCCGAGAGTGTGGCTGGGGGTGTCGTTCTGCAATCTGCTCCCTGAGAAAATGAGTTGGAGTGTTCATCCTCCTGCCTCCCAGAGGCTCTGGGGAGGTGACTGACAGTTCTGCCCGTGGCTGGAGTGAAGTTCCCGCTCGGGCTCCCGACCGTTGGTGCTGGTAGGCTGTGATGCCCAGACCCTGGGAGGGGGCCATAGCAGCCAGAGTGACACATAATCAAACTCCTGGCCCTCAGAATGGCACCTCCCCAGAGCAGGGCTGGCAACTGTGGGTGATTCACAACTCTGCGTCCGTGAGGGTAGCCACGGGGCCCAGCGAGCACTCAACACAGGCACTGCTATCTGTTCTTGCAGCTTGAATGTGGCCGTGGGGAGACTGTCTCGGATCTCAGGTCCTCCGGGGACTCCATTCCTTCCTTCCCAACCCATCCCTTGACCCTGGGCAGCATGAGAGAGTGTGGCTTTTGCCTAACTGGTTAGCCACTCCAAAAGGAGAAGGAAGCAGTGGAGGTGAGAGCACCGCTGGGGGCTGGACGGCCCTCATGGAGTCCTGCTGCTGTGTACCCAGCCGTGTGGCCCCGGACACACCACCCAGCTTCTCTGTGAAACCGGGACAATCAGAGCTCTTGCCTCTTGGGACTGTTGTGAGGATTATGTGAGTTGATTCTTGTGAAGAGTTTTGGTCCAAGGCAGACACTCTAAGCTCACTAGATGTAAGCTAATATTGTCATTTTATAGGGTGCATTCCTGGGAAGAGGAGTATTCTTGGGCAGAATAAAGATAGTATTATTTTTATGATTTGGCTTTTCTGGAAAAAATGGCATTCTGGCAATGCTAGCCCATCTTCCTGCTCTGCTGGCGTGAGTCATGGCCACCCCCTTCATAGGGGTCCTAGCTCCTGTATTTGCATAATCCTTCCCAGGTGCCCCCCCCCCCCCACTATTGGTCAGCTCCAAAGGCATTTACTGTTTCTGTTAAAAACGCAAAGCCAGCCAATAAAGATGTCAGGAGTGGGGTTAGGGGACAGAGAAAAGACTGAATTGTCTGTGTTTAGAAGGGGAAGGCAAGAGTTAGGGCCCCCATGGGCCTCAGATGGGAATGCAGAGACTGATGGCTTGGGTGCAGTTCAGTGCCCACTTATCTGTGACTGGTTCCGCACAGAACAGTAAATGCCCTGGACTGGGGCGGCCCTTGGCTCACAAAGTCTGGATTCCCGGCCGCTGCGGAGGCCTTATTGTTTCGGAGCAGGTAAAGCTGAGTTGGTTCACTACCCACGTATCCTCTGTGTCTTTTCGCCTTGTATTTCTTCCGACACAAGCATCTTGGGGGCAGGGAACTCGAGCCACTCATTGGAGGGACCTTGTCACATTCCTTATGAGGGGAACTTGGTGTTTGTCACACAGGAGGTTCTCAATGAATGCTTGTGAGATAAATTTATGAACAAATGCAGAGAGCTGGCTTTCTGGTATAGCAGCCCCCGAATTTAGCCAGACCTTTTAGAAGCCCCTCTGGGTCTCATTCCTACTCCATACGCAGGGCTCTGGCTGGAGGAAGCTAGTGTGGGGACAGCAGCCATGCCACTTTAACTTACCACTGCATGCCCAAAGCCTAGCTCAGTACCTGGCACATAGTAAGTGCTCAACCAACATTTGTTGAATGAGTGAATCTAATGGAAAACCTGCTTAACCTGGAGTCGGGATATTGTAGTTGTGCTCTTAACAGCTGGAGGGAGTTGGAACTCCTGTTAGTAACCCATCTGGCCCCACTGACCACGTAGGCAAAACAACAAAAATGTAAGAAACCTGCAGTGCGGGGATTCATCGTCACCGCTGATAAGCCACCCTCTGACGTTTGCTCTCACCCTGAACCTCCTGTTGTCTGTGGCCGACTGCCTCACTGGCTGTCCCGTCCCTTATTTCTTGTGTGCGCGGCCAGTCAAAGGACACGGTTATCTTGTTTACCGTTGCATTTGGAGCCAGTGCCTCCGTGGGTTTTGGATTTTACTTATATTCCTACCTTAGATCTACCCGTTTGTTCCTAAAAAGGCAGCATCTTCCGGAATGACTAGGGAACAGTCTGAGCAGTGTCCGTGCTGTCTGCTGCCCGCTGCCGAGACGGTGTGGTGGGAGAGGGCTCCAGCCCTCGCTTGGGGGCCGGCCGGCACCGTGACCCTGGGCAGATCACTTCCTCTCTCTGAGCCTCCTCTCTAGGGTCTTTCTGATCTTTAATTCTACGGCGGCGCACAGAGGTGGGCCTCTCAGGAGTGGAGTGATTTTTAAGTTGCTATATGCTTTTCTGTGAACTTGTAGCTGTTTCTATTTGAAATTTTTTCATTTAAGCTCCTGTTCTGAGTATAAAAACAGTACTAGCTACAAGGCATTTGTATTTTGTGATTTATTGGGAGTATTAATGTTATATCAGAAAATGGTAGGTTTTTTTTGTTCAATATGTTTTAAAAAGGCTTGCTGCATTCTCAAGTGTTATTCTATTATATCTTGGGGTGACTTTTTCCTCCACGAACAACAGATTTGTGATTTATAATGAACCTTCGCTACTGAGGTTGGCCATGAAAGCATTCTGCGGCCCTACATCATCCCAAAGGGCGTTCTGGCTGCAGGAGCTCCCAGTTTCCAAGCATACTGCAGAGGAAGCTGGGTTGCAAGGTCCTTTCTAAAAATCAGGGTAACCTGAGACTAGCCATGCCTGTGTCCAGTTACACATTGAGGTACCTTAGAAAAAGGGCCCTTAGGGATATGCCAGCCCAATTCTCTTATTTAGATTAGGGAAACTGAGGCCCAGAGTGAAGATGTGATTGTTCCCAGGTAAAAGGTCCAGAGTACTCCCTCCAAGTCTGGGTCTTGCTCATCTGGTCCAGATTCCAGTCTCGCACAGGTGATCATTGGCGCACACGCCCAAACCGTTGCTCATGTTCAGGGGTACTGTCCCTATCTCATGGTTTGCTTTCCAAGTGCCACATGATGGAAGGGCTGCTGCTTATTCACTATTGCAACCAGCATCTGCTTTGCCCCAGACACACTATCTTTCCACCAGCTAGGCACTAATATCCAGCAGAGGAATTATTGGCATAATTTCTCCAGAAACAGGCTAGAAGACTTAGCAAGTTCAAACTTCAACATTTTTATCAAGAATCCCAAAGGGCTACCTTTTCCCCCTCCCATTGTCACTGCCAACCCCCATTCTCTACCATAGGAAGCCAGAGCTCACAGAGCAGAAACAGGGCAGGCCAACTCGCAGGCACGTGGTACATTATTGAGTCAACTGAGCAAGCAACCACCTGAGGGCCATCTTTGTTAAGGGCAGAATAAGCTGCTCATGACACAGGAGGATACAGAAAATATAGGACTATCTTGATTCTTCTGGAGTGAGGGAGGATGGATTGGGCCGAGAGGAGACTTTCCTTTTCTGTTTTCTCAGAAAACATGCAAAGAAAGGCTTCACAAACAACCTGAAGATACACAAATATCAGTATTCCCAAACTTCCCTTTTCAAAGATGGCCGCCCCACTGTCCATTCAGAGAGCACACAGCAGAATCTACTGGGCATGGAGAGAGAGACAGGCAGCAGGAGGAATTTAGTTTTCCACAAAGGTTGTTGGTTTTTTTCCTTTATTGATGGGATTTATAATGCATATAACTGAAGGCAAAGTCCGAGGCCTAGAGAAAGGCATGAGGCCCAAGAGAGAGGCTCAGAGATTCTAAAGGCTGCAGAAGGATACCCACCTAAAAAGGCCACTTGAGCTGCAAAAAGGATGGAGCAGAGAGATAGAAAATGGGAAAAAGAGAAAGGGGGTGGGGGTGGGGTGGGGGTAGGGAAAAGTATTTGGGAGGAAGAAGACAAATACCAGTTCAGAAATTCAGACAAATACATAGTAGGAGCCAGTCTGTATCCCAGGTAGGAATAGGTGGGCTGGCCTTAAGGTGAGAGCATTTGTTTTAGGAAGTATGAGGAGGGAGAATTAGGAAGAGCAACGGCCTCTGGCCAGAATGCTGCACCCCAAGGGTCCTTCAGTTGGTGGCAGTAGTGATGGGGCTTCCCCAAGCCTCTGTCACCATTTTCCTGGAGACTTAAGAGGGGTCTAAGGAAACTCCAGCCAGCCAGGAGAAGGCAGGGGCTGGGGGCCTTGATCTGGGGCCTCCCCAGAGCACCCCAGCAGAAGGTAACCTCCTTTTGCTACTGGACTGTGGACTGCGGCCGGGACTGACTCACCCACACAGGCTGTGCCATCCTCGTTGGGCTCGTAACCCCGGCTGCACCTCTTGTTGGTCCGACACCTGTAGCTCCCATATGTGTTCACACACACGGGCTTGTCTCGAGGGCACACGAACGGGAACTGGATGCACTCATTGGTGTCTGGAAGGTAAGGGTGTCACTCACTTGGGGGGGGGGGCTTGGGTCCTTGCTCAGGCTCTGTTGCCCCTGCTCTCTGTGACTTGGGACATGTTCCTTTTCTCTGGGCCTCCACTTCCTCACTTCAGTCTCCTTGGTGGGCTTCTTCTGTGCTTGACCTCTACATGAGGGGGGTACTCAGGCTGTGTCCTGGGTCTGCTTCTATCTACCACACTTTCTCCAGGTGGGCCCTTCGTATGTGAATACTTCTAGACTTCCCGTTTCCAGCCACAACCTCTCCCTGGGGCTCCAGACTCGGAAAGCTGTCTAACTTGCATCTTCAACTTAGCAGGTCCCACATGGAACTTTAGATTCCCTCCAGTCCTCAGACCTCTTCTGCCCCCGTTCCCATCTTCCCTAACTCATTCAATGCCACTGTCATCCCCTCAGCTGCTCAAGCATAAGTCAGTGCGACCCTTGATTCTTTCCTTTTCCTCACCTCTGTAGGCAACTGAACAGCAGATCCCTTCAGTTCTGCCCCCACGGCACCCCTCTTGTCTGTCCACCTGCTTCCCGTCCTCCTGCCCCCAGCCTGTTCCCAACCAGCACCATCTCTTGCCTGGATTTCTGCAGCTGCCTCTTGACTGGCCTCCTGGCTTCCACTTCTCCCTCCAATCCAATCTGCAATTTGGCAGCCAGAGTGATCTTTTGAAAATGTAATCATGACATGCCACTCTCCTGCGTACTGGCACAGGGCTCTGAGAACCTGGTCCAGACACCTTGCTGGGACTTCAAGACTCTCCTGGACTTGGCACCTGGCTCCTCCACCCTCTCCAGGAACACCAGCCTCCTTCCCGTTCTACTGACATGCTAAGCCTTTTCCCAGCCTCGTGGTCTTCACGCTTCCCTCTGCCAGCAAAGCTCTTCCCTCAGCTATTCGTCTGGACACTTCTCATCTTTCAAGTCTCAGCTCACAGGTCCCCCTCCTTTGAGACCCTTCCTGACCACTGTGTATAGAACTGTCTCCAGAGAGCACCTTGCTTAAAAGGTTCTTAACGCCTGCAGTCCAGCTGTTGGGTCAAGGGTTGTGGTCTGTGTCCCCCACTGGGAGGAACGCCCTGTGGCGGCAGGCGGCGGGGGGGGGGGGGTGCTTGGCCCAAATTCCCAGCTCCCTGGAGGCACACACTGTCTGCTGGGCAGTGAGAAGGAAGAGGCGGCTGGAGTGGTGATCTCACAGGGTCCTTCAGGTGCACAAGGAAGACACTGGAATTTCTGTTTGGAGTGGCCAGAGTGGGGACATGGAGAGGGGAGGGGACTCATTTTCTCCTCAAGCCGCCGTGGGAGCCATTCTCCTCCACTCTCTCACACGCCCCCCAGCGCCCCCCACGGGAACACGTTCTCCCCTCCGTGCCTGGCGCACTCCTCTTCGCCCCTCAGGCCTCAGCTTAGACCTTGCTCTCTCTGGGGCACGTTCTTGAGCCCTCCCTGGGCTGCTTCAGGGCCCCGCCTTTGCGCTCTCACAGAGCAGCCCCCAGCCCCGGTCCCTCAGCCCAGCCCTGCTCTCACTCTGTGGGCATTGCTGCTCACTTGCGTGCCTCTCCCATTGGCTCTCAGCCCCTTGAAGACGAGTCTGTATGTTCTGTTTACTCTCGTATCTCAGTAGCAAACCCATTTGCTTGGGGCTGACAGACACCTGCCGAGTGGATTGAGGAAGAATGCTTCCTGAGGGCCGAAAGGTAAGAGGCATCCTTGACCTGACCCCTCATTGCTAGCCAATGGCACAGAAGACATCTGTGAGCCTTCTGGATGCGGAGACTCAAGGCTGGCCTTCTTCTCCCAGCCGTTGGGGGACTTTCAGAAGGTCACTGGACCTTCCCAGAGCTGCTGTCCTGGCAGCCACCTGCCCTCCGTACTGCATAAGGCTGCAATCCCCTTCGGTACCGAGATCACAATCTACACCCTGGTTTGCTCCAAGGCCCCTGGCAATGCCCGCCCCTGCCTGTCAGCCCCCTTGCGTGCTGCTCCACCGGCTGGCCAGGCTGAAGCCGCCACAGCCCCCAGGAGCCAAGCCTCCCTGTGAGCACTGTCCCGGCGGTTTGTGTCTCATGGCCATTCTCATTCTCTCTGTATTTACGGCAGGGAAGCACTGACAATTCCCCAAACTGTGGTGATTCAGTTAGCTGGTCGCTAGTGTTACTCCCACCTTAGTGAATCACATGGTGGTTGTCTCTGCATCTGGAGCTCCAGAGACAAACAACATGTTCCCCTCCCCACCTTTCCACACCTTGTCTGCAACCTGAGCCTTGCCAGGGCTCAGGCTGAGTGCTCCCAAGGAGATGCTGGCCTCTGCCCCACCCCCCAGTGCCTGCACGCAACTCACCCATGCAATGGCCATTTTCCTGCTGGGAGAATCCTTGGCCGCACTGCAAGGTGGGCAGAAGCAGAGACACTAGTGAGTTGAGAAGATCCCATCTCAGGTCCCCTCCGAGTCACGGCCACAGAGCTGCTGCCACCCTGACCCCAGAATGAGAAATACTTTTAGCTCTGGGCCTGGGGGCAGCCCCTCCCTGCCAGGATCTCCTCCGTTGCACTGAGAATAGGACACTGGTGGGGAGTGTGTGCCGGGGGTTGGGGGGAGGTGGTGGTGAGGGGAGGCCAAGAACAGGCCCAGTCCGAACTCCTGCTCATTCCCCTCATGTAGCACCCGCGTGTCTGGGCCAGAATGGTCAGCACAGACTGGCCCTCCCATGGCCTTGCCTTGAGTCTGAGGCTGGGCCTCCATTGGGGTAAAGTGTGATGAGTGGGGGGAGAAGCTTGCTGAGGTGTCTGCTCACTCCCCACCCTCTTCTCTGAGACCCTTCCCCACTCATAGCTGTGGGCGTCTGCAAGCCGGGCTCTCCCCCACCTCCCTGGGCAGGGCCCCCTGGGCCAGTGGTGCGCATCCCAGCAGGAGCAGGGAGGCAAAGGCATTGTGGCCAGAATTTGAACTGAGGCTGAGACAAATTTGGAAACCTGGTCATGCCAGGCTGTGGGGGCTTTGCTATGTCTATGTGAGGGTCTCAGGGACAGCAGACTGGTGGCAGGTCAGGGGATTCGAGACAACACTTTATACAAAATGGGGAAAATGTCAACTGTCGGTGCCGAGCAGTGAGGGGCGGAGGGGATACTGGGGAAGGGTGGTGTCCTCCTCAGCCCGGGGCCAGCGCACTAATGACAAAGGTCCTGGAGCTCTCCTGGGGCAGAGGCCACTGAGCTGCCATGGTTTCTGCTCATCCTTCTCCTTCACTGGGATTTTGTGAGCTTTCCTAGAAGTCTCCTTACAAGGCCCCTCTTCTGTGTGAACTTGAGTTCCTGTTGTTTACAACCAACTGAGCCCCTCAGAGTTGGAACACAGAGCTCCTCCTCCAAGAGCCCCCAGAGGCCCTCTCCCACCCTCCAAAGCAACAGGAGGCTCGTCGGAGACTTGGAAAGAGCTGAGAAGGAGACAGGAGACTTGGGGTCCACTCTTAACTCTGCTCACAACTGGCTGTGCAGCCTTGGTCTCGGCTTTCCTCCTCTGTAGAATGGGCGCACAAATCCTGCCACTACCCTGGGCATTCTGTGAGGAGCAGCAGAGATGTGTGCATGGTACTGCGCACACTACAAATGGTAGGATCACTGTGAAGCCTGCCCTTTGTAAGACCTCCATTGTTCTAGAGGCAGAGTCTGCAAATGCCTGGGAATCCGGCTCCAGCCCATGGGTCTGTGGACGGGCTCTGAGGCCCAGATGCCCTTCTCACCTCCAGCGAGGCTGGGTCCTGCAGTCTGTCCTCATCCTGGGGGTAGGGGATCTCTAGCACCGAGTTCATCTCCCCGCTGGCCACGTTCCGGCTTGCCACCTTGCCGTCGGGCCACGTGACCTCCACGCTGCTGGCTTCGTCCTTCCCTGTGAGACAGAAGAGAAAGAAAGCATCAGCAGCAGAGAGAGGGAGGGGGCGTTCTCAGAAGAAGTATCCCTCGTTCCTTTGTTCATTCACTTAATGAAGAACATTAGTTGAGCACTCTGAGTGCTGGGGCAGCCACGAGCAGGGCCGGCGAGGCTCACTCCGTCGGAGCAGCACTGCCCAGCAGAGCATTCTGCGGTGGCGGCGTCCCCTGTGCGGTGCCGTCCCCTGTGCGGTGTGGCGCGGCAGCCACTAGCCACAGTGGTCGGTGAGCACTCGAGGTGGGGCGAGTGTAATAAGGAAATGAATTTTAAACTCTATTTCATTCTAATTAAGTTACATTTATTGACAGCCACACATGGCTAGTGGCTACCACATGGCTAGTGTTTACCACACTGGAGAGTGCCACTCGAGAATTTATGCCCAGTGGGGTGTCCAACCTGCGGCCCATGGGCTGCATGTGGCCCGAGATGGCTATGAATGTGACTTAGCACAAAATCGTAAATTTACTTAAAATCATTTTTTTTTTTTTTTGCTCATCAGTTTTCATTAGCATTTGTGTATTTACTGTGTGGCCCAAGACAACCGTTCTTCTTCCAGTGTGGCCCAGAGACGCCAGAAGGTTGGGCACCCCTGCACAGGCCAGTCTTCATGAGTCTGTTTTGGGGGGGCAGGGGGGAAGCAGGTTGACTGCACTGTGCTGGTGGGAGGGGGCTAGCTGGGTGCCCTCGGGACAAACCCCAGCTCTGCAGCCGACTCTCAGTTGACATGTTTGTATTTATGTTTGTTGATATCCATAGCCTGCCAGAGGCCAAGCTCTTTCTGTCAGCGGAGTGTCCTAGTTCTCAGGGAGCGTCCCCTCTAGCGGGGACAGACAGACAAACAGGTGAACAGATAGGCAACCTCAGATACTGAGGAGCTCGGAGAAGAAAACAAAAGTAGGGAAGTGGAGCAGAGAGGGCTGGCTGGGGGCCTTCTCTGGTCAGGGCGGTTGGGGATAGGCTCTCGGAGAGATGACATGTGAGCAGAGCTCTAAACAAACGCCGAGGACAAAGACCCAGACGGTGGGGGGCACAGGAGAGAGGCCGCTCTGCGAAGCTGAGATGTTTACAGAAGCTGGTGGAGACGCTCAGAGAATATTCCCAGGGAACCTGTCCGCACACGTCCACAGAGCGATGCATTGCATGGCCAACAGAAAACAAGCTGGAGAGATTTGTCAGATGTTTAGGCGTTGTCAAAACCGACCCCGGCTCCCTGCCTCCGGTACCAGGCCTGTCACGCGGCAAGGTCAGGCTAATGGTGATGGATTGGGGTGGACAGCACGGCAAGCCGAGCTTCACCTGCGGGGGGAGGCTGCTCTCCTAGTCAGCTACCTGGGGAAGAGGGCAGCGTTCAGCAGGGAGGGGGGGGGCCGCCCCTCGTTAGCACCCACCCAAGCTGCCCAGATGTGGGTGGGTGCCCAGGGGTCACACACCCCAAAACACTCCCCCAAGCACCATTTGTGGGCTGAGTGAATGATGTGTCACCCCTGTGGATGTGCGACTTCCCTCTGAACGTACGCACACAGATGCTGCTAGGAAACACGTGAAACCGAAAAGCTCTGTTGAATTTATAGTGGCTTCTGGCCTTTCTTGTCTGTCTATGGGCTTTACAGTGATAGGTACAGTGGAGATGGAGGGTAGTTTGTGAAACATCTTCACGTATGAATAGGGTTCCCATGTTTTAGAAAAGGCGTGGACGCCACGTCCAGACCGGGCAGGGAGATCCCTGTGCAGGCTCACAAGCAGAGGTGGCTCTGGGGGAGGGGCTGAGACAGCGTGGAGGGGGAGGGCACAGCTGCTGCTTTCTCCTGAGTCCCAGCCTCCTTGGAACATTGCAGCCTGCCTGCTGCTGTGTTGGAGTTAATGAGGGCAGCGACCAGCTGCCACACCCTGGAAGTGGTGGAGGCGAGGGGCCCCTCCTCTGTGGGCAGTGGGCAGCAGGACCAGGGAGAAGCCCCCCGGGGAGCAGAGACTCCCACACACGGTGCAGCTTCTCTTCCCTCCCAGGCCGGCCTTCCTGGTTCTGGGATTCGCTTTATTCAGCCAGAAAACATTGCTCATAGCCCCACTGTTCCCCCACTCCCTCATTCTCTAATAATTCCTTTTGGGGGGAGCGGGTAGAAATGGGCTTGAGGTGTCAGCAGACTTTTTCTGTTTTGAAGTAGTTTCTAGAGGTTCAACAGACCTGGCATTTGTAGGGCGTGCAGCGTCCAAATTGAGCGGCATATGTAAAAAGTAAGCATTTTTCCATTAAAAAAGGAGACAAAGAGAAGCAACTGTTTCTCACCTAAGCCAACAGAACAGCTACATGAATACATTTTCCAGACTGACTGAAGTGCCACAAATAACTCAACAGAGTCGCCGAATATTCATAGACAATCACAAGTTTATATCCTGTATTCGCAGCACGTAGTTCTGAGTCCTGCTCGCTCCCTTCCTCCGGCCCCGGGGAGGGGCCGGGGCTCCCAGGTACGTAAGCTGTGAGAGCACAGCTCTGGAGGACTTGCTTTGCTGCTGTTGATTATTTCACTGACTTCGATGCTCTCTTGGGGCCTCAGTTTTTCCATCTGTAAGATGGGGGTGTGACCCAGAGCTCTAGCACTTCTGGGAAGAACAGCCTTTCCTCCCTGGAACATGAGCCCTGCCTGCTGCCACCCCCAGCATCTCTCAGGCATGGAGGCACTCCGCAGTGGCCTGAGGGCTTTCACTGTCTGCAATAATACAAGGACGTGTGTACCCCAAACTGTTCCAGGTGACTCTCCGTGGTAGCGTACGGGACCCTCACGACCGTGCCATGGGGAAGGTACTAGTTTCATCATTTCCATTTGAGAGCCGATGGGCTGAGACTTGCTACCTGCCACACCCTGTTCTATATTCTACGGGCCAGCCCACCCCCGAGCACCATGGCCGAGCCTCCTGCAGGGGTCTGGGATTCAGCAGGAAGGAGACAGGCCCTGGCCCCATCCGGGAGGAGCTGAGTCCTGGGTGGGCCATGAACACAGTGGTTACGTGGTGGTCAGCTGGGAAAGTGCAGCCATCGCATCGGTGCCGCCTGGTGAGAGAGGCAGTGTTAGGAGTCACTCAGGTCGGGTGTTGCAGGAGTGTAGGAGTTTGGAGGCAGAGAAAGGAAGGAGTGTGCCGGGCGGAGGGTGCAGCATGGGCCCAGGCAGGAGGTGTGGTAGGGCCCGTGTGTTTGCCGAGCAGGGAAAAGCTCAAAGTGGGGAAGCACAGTGTGAGAATGTGTGTTAGGTGGGGTGGCGGGGAGAGGAGACTGGGAGGGACTTGGAGCCTTAGCGTGTGTGGCCGACCTGGACCTTCCCGGTTACTCTGCGAGGTGGGTGTTTCAGCCCCACTCTGCAGGTGCAGGCGCCGAGGCTTGGCGAGGTGAAAGGACTCACGGGTGCCTGAGCTAGGACTGGAACCCAGGCTCCGGTCCCCAGGCCCGGCTGTTCCCTCCGCTCCAGCCATCTCTGGTCTTCCATCAGCTGCACAGCCAGGGGCCCTCCGGCTCCCGGACACTGCACAGGGTGGCCTGTCCGCCAGGCCTGTGGGTCTGCAAGCAGGGGTGGCTCCATGAACCAGCCACAGCCCTCTGGAAGTTTTTAAAGAACAAAGGCCAAGCAGGCACAGAGAGTTGTGCTTTTCAGAATTACAAGCAAAACAGATGGTGGGAATACAGTTGGTGGAATATTTTTGCACTTTAATAAAGCAGTTTTCATGTGGGCCACTGAATTTTCCCTCCCTAAATGAGCACCAGCCGGCATGGAGGCAGCTCTGAGTCACTTGCAAACAACGAGCTGAAAGGAAGGTGGTGGGTGTGGGTGGGGGGCACCCTCAATGCCTGGGGTGGGCTGGCCAAGCGGGGGAGCCCCTAATGGGGCAAGTAGATTACTGGCTCTTGTTTTCGTTTTCTGGCTCTTGTCGAGCTGCCTCAGCCCTCTGCTAGCCAGGGTGTGGGATGAGCAGGAGTGGGGATGCAGGAGCTTGGGTGTGAGTTCAGAGCAACCAGGGGGCAGCGGGGGCGCTCAACAAGGACTGTGAATGGAAGGGCTTATTTATGGGCCTGGCGGACCACCTGCCCCAGGAGGAGCAGGGGTGGAGAGGGGAGGAGAGGCAGGCCAGGGGCTCCCCTGAGCAGGGGCAGCTAGGGTGGGGGCTGATGCCTCCAGAAGGGACAGCTCCGCAGGAGGAAGCCGAGCGCTCGCTCTGCACAACACAGTGGGCCCTCTGGGGACCTCCCCCACCACAGAATGAAATATCCCTGAAGTTTGATGGTGTGATTCCACACAGCCTGGACCCTCCAGAAGGTCTGAGATGCTGAGCCCTCCAACTGCCGGTGCAGAGCTGGGCCAAGGGATGTGACCGGGTTGGGGGGGTGGGGGGGGTGGGAAGCACCCAGGAGGCTGTCTGCTGAGAGGCTCCTGTGGGCACACACAGATGTGTCCACACTCTCGATGCTCCTGGCTGCAAAGTCAGGAGGAGGCAGGGGTGATTCACGGAGGGAGGAAGTGTAACAGGATGCAGCCAAGAGGGGGGCCCCAAATAGGGATTTGAAATGGGGTCCAGAACTCAAGGTATTCAGGAAATATTAGGATGACCTCAACGCCATCCCCCGTGCACCACCAACCCCCCCCCCCCCACCGCCGGCCCTGCCCCAGGTGTGGGTTGTGGGAAGGGACAAATGGAGCAGGGCCATTAAGAGCTGTTTTGCATGGCAACAGCTTTGCAGCTAACCTCTGGCATGGCCATATAACATATCTATAACCTTTAACTGGTTGCATAGATATGTTAAATAGCTGTAGCCATGCTCTGAGCCAGGGGGATGGAAGTAACTTCCCCACCAAGATGTAACTGGGGGGGCAGGTCCCCCGAGTTAGTGCCTGTGTGAGAGCTTGGAGAAGATTGGCTCCATGACATGGGGCTACACCTGCCCAGACTCACGATGGCAGCCCAGTAAAGCTGGAAGGATATGAGAGTGCTAGCAAGTGTAGCCAATGGTGGGAGGAGTTGGAAATGGGGCTGCAGAGGAAGATTGTCACAGGGATTTAAACCCAGACGTGGCAGCCATTGAAGGGAGAACCACACGGTTTTGGCAGAGTAGGGATTCCTGCAGCCTTGTGAGAGAGAAATACCATGCGGCTTTAGCAGAGAACCGCCACTCAGCTTTGGCAGAGTGGCGACCCAACTTCTTGTAGCCATTGAGGAGGGAGAACCATGCGGCTTTGGCAAAGTGGGGACTCCCTCAGCCCTGGTAGAGAGAACCATGCGGCCTTGCCAGAGTGCGGACTTTGACTGCCATTGTGTCGAGAGGACCACGCAGCTGGGGCAGTGGAGAGAGAACCTCGTGGCTTTGCCAGAGTGAGAACCCCCACAGCTTTAGAAGGGGGAACCACCACCCGGCTTTAGCAGAGGTCCCAGCGACACAGCTGATGGAACCAGGAACCGAGGGAGGCCTACCAGCCTAGAGGGATTACTGGGAAGAACTGGGGGCTGCCTGAGCCATGGGCTTCTATTTCTTTTCCTGAGGTACGGTACCCCAGACTGGGCAAAGGGGGAAGGAAGGACTGTGTGTGTTTGTGGGTGTTTTAAGGGACTATGGGATTTTGATGAAGACATTAGGTCACTACTTTAAGTTTGTATAGCGTTAAATAAACATTTCCTTTCCTTTTCACAAATCTCTGGCATTGAGAGACGTCTTTCCTCTGGCAGCGGACATAACAAACCTGGGGGTTCCTTTTGGTAATAGTATATCACCCTTTGGCCCCCTGTTGTTCTGTAACAGAAGGAAGCAGGGTCAAGTCGGGGGTGAGCAGAGCATCGTGAGCGCTGGCAGGGGAGCTTCCAGCAGCCCTCTCCCTGCAGGGGCCCCTGTCTCCAGCACGACTTCAGGCCCCGCATCTATTCTCAGTAAGTCAGACCTTCAAGGCAAGAGTGTCTTGCACTCACGTCTTGGACACACCCCGTCTCACCCCAAACACCCCAAGATCGACTGCTCAGGACTAGAAACCGTCGAACTGCTCTTCAGAAGGGGACCTGCTAGATGAGTTATGACTGCTGCCACACAATGAAATACCGTGCATCAAAAATTAAAAATAGAGCTGCCATACGATCCAGAAATTCCACTTCTGGGTACGTACAGAAAACAATACAAATTCAAAAGAACACAGGGCCCGGCGGAAGTCATGCCTGCGTGAGTGTGGTTGGGAGGGTAATACTATGGGTGTAATAATTTATAGTTTTACTTTGAACACTTTACCTAAAATGTTATATGGTGTGCTTGAGTGTGATGTTACAGAATGACATGCTTATGATTTTGTAATAAGAGATTTAGTAATAAAAAGGGGTGGTATTTGTGCCAGACCCTGCCTATGCACCCCCACTGCTGCAGTTCACTGTGCATTATTTCCCATGGCCGAGAGACAGAAGCAAACTAGATGTCCAGCAACAGATGAATGGATAAAGAAGATGTAGCATATAAATACAATGGAACATTATTCAACAATAAAAAATGAAATCTTGCCATTTGCGACACCATGGGTGGACCTAGAGGGCATTACACTGGGAACTAAGTCGGACACAGACGACAAACACTGGTACCCCTGCTGGTGGCCCCTGGGCTCCCTCTGAGCCCTACCCTTGCCCGGGGAGGACTGGCTTGGGCTTTCCTGGCTCTCCAGGCCTCTCCGTTCCACCTGCCCTCTCAGCCTGGCTCTGGGGGCCCCAACAGTTTAGTCCTGCCTCCCCTCCAGGCCCCACCCCCACCAGACCATTCCCATTCTGGGGACACACTGGGCACCCTTTCTCTGGGCCTTTGTTCAAGCCAGCACAGCTCCTGCAATGCTCTCTGTAGCCCCCTATCCATGCCTTCCAAACCCCTACCATCCTTTTAGAGCTAGTTCTGGGCCCACTTTCTTGGGAAAGCTTCCCAGAGCAAAACTAAAGCGCCCTTTCCCGGTCTTCTCACGGCCGCTGGGCCAGGGTGACGGCACAGTCAATTCTGCTCGCACCAAGTTCCTGCGTCTACCACCTCTTTCACTGGGCGGTGAGGCTGGAGGGCAGGGAGCATTTCCTCTCTGTCTAATCTTTTTTTTTCAGGTTTCTCTGTGTCTCTTGGTCTCCCCCAGGCCCTGTCTCAGTCTATCTCCACCCTGTTCTCTCTGCTGAACCCTTCCTTTCATCCACCCTTTCCCACCAGCTCCTTCTCTCCCTGCCCCATTGATTGGGAGGGCCTGTGCTATGCTGGGTCCATGAAGAAGATCCTCCCGAATGTTGGAGTCTTGCAGCTGCAGCGATGGAGCCTCCTGGCCCTCGCTGTGCCCCAGGCTATTGGCCCCATGGCCTGCTGAGCTGCCTTGGGGATTCTCACTGCCTTCCTTTCCAAAGGGCCAGTCTCCAAGAGCCGCCTTCCTTCAGTGCCTTCTGGGAGTGGATTCTGGCAATAGAGAGGAGTGTGTGTGCAGGGGGACTCATGGAGCAGTTTGAGCCAGAGTTCAGACTCAGAACAAAACCCATGGCTTGCAAAATCAAGGACTGGCAGTCAGGAAGGGCTCCAGCGAGACGTATCATCTGTCATCCTGAGCATGGGAAGCAGACAGTCATAAAGAGTCACAGAGGCTCTGGGGCCCCGTGGTCCCACCAGGTGACCTGGCTGAGCCTGCCCAGTTGCAGAGCAGGTCTGTTCCCTTGGAAGGGCAGATCCTGGCCAGGGAAGAAACCCAGTGACACCCATAATAATATGTCTTAAAATAGCAGAGGTTAGTCCATGGGATGTGGGGAAGGAGAACCAGCCCTAGTCCTGGCCTCCCCACTGATTCTCTATGTGAGTCTCAATTCCCTGAGCTGTACAATGGGGTGAGGGTTGATGCCCAGCCTGGCTCCTGAATGAACCAACATCCCACCTACGATACCATGGCAGTTGCCTGGGTGCTTGGACGATCCCACTTGGGTCACCTGGTAACTGAGGGGATGTCCAAGCAGCAGGAGGCAAAGCAGGGTGACCTAGGCTGGCTCCACACAGAGCAGCTGTAGAAGGTCAAGTAGTCAAGTCACAGTGGCCAAGATCTCAGACTGCAGTGTCTCAAAAGTTGGGGCCCAAATCCAGCCCTCCCTACTTTCTCAAGGTGTGATTGCAGCAGGTTGCTTAACCTGAGCCTCAAATTCCTGACCTGAGAAATGCGGTTAATGACTCATCATGTTATGGTGACAAAAGAAGGTGGTATTCATGTGAGGCCCTTAGCCCAGCACCCGGCACGTACTGAGTGCTCAGTCCATGCTGGCTGCTGCTGTTCTGCAGGAGAGGACTATGTATGTAAAAGCCATCTCGTACTTACGGGGCCAGCACAGCAAACGGCTGCCTTAACAGTGATAAAAGCTCCGATCCCAGGCCGACCCATGCAGGGTGAAATTGCCCAAGAACGTGCTCCTATAACCTGGCCTTGGGTGCCCTAAATATTTATGCTTCTTTTTCAGATTGCATAAAAATTATGTGTTTCCTATAAAATGTGTTTCCTTGTAAAACACATAAGAAACCATATGGAAGAAAATAAAAATCCCACTCTCAGGCAGGTCTGGATTTGAATCCCGTCTCTGCCATTTACTTACTCTGTGGTCTCGGCTGAGCAGGATTCCTAATCAGCCTTCCCATTTGTAAATGGGGGGAAATAGCACTCACCTCACAGGGCGGTCCTGAGGGTGGCGTGAGTAGTAAGAGTAAAGTCCCACTGTGCCTACAATGAGCAAGAGTGACCACATCAGCCCAGCCACTCAGAAAATGCCTGTGCACACGTTTTGCATTTTCTTCCAGTTTTTCCTATGTGCATAGGCTATGTGAATAATATGAACATACTCGTATATGTAGGTGTTTATTAATTTGAGAGTACATTGCCTATCTTTTTATGTGACCTCTGTATGACCTCAAGAGGTGAGGGAGGGTGTCTGATTTTGAACTTACATGTATTCAATTCAAATGCTTTCTTTTTTAAAAGAATATATTTTAAAAAGATTTTATTTATTTACTTTTAGAGAGAGTGGAAGGGAAGGAGAAATAGAAGGAGAGAAACATCCATATGTGAGAGATACACCAATTGGTTGCCTCTCACATGCCCGCAGCTGGGGACCTGGCCCACAACTCAGGCATGTGCTCCGACTGGGAATCAAACCGGCGACCTTTCAGTTCTCAGGCCGGCATTCAGTCCACTGAGCCACATCAGCCAGGGCTCAAATGCTTTCTTAACCATTGTGCTTTGGTAAAGACACTCTTGGATCTCCACTTCCCTCAGTGTTTTTCAACGATTTTTCCATTACTGCACCTCCTCCTCAAGAAGCCATTTTAGATTTTTATTTTCCTAATTCCATCCCTCAATATATATTTTTAAAATTTTTATTTATTTTTTAGACAGAGGGGAAGGGAAGGAGAAAGAGAGGGAGAGAACATCAATGTGTGGTTGCCTCTTGTGCACCCCACACTGGGGACCTGGCCTGCAGCCCAGGCATATGGTCTGAGTGGGAATTGAACCAGCGACCCTTTGGTTCACAGGCTGGTACTTAATCCACTGAGCCACACCAGCCAGGGCAATATATTTCTTTAAAAATGGTTCATTTTGAAATAACTGTAGATTCACAGGAAGTTGTAAAGATAGTACTGAGAGATCCTGTATACCTTTCATTGGGTTTCCCCCAGTGGTTACATGTTCCAGAACTAACAGTACAAGGTCGAACCAGAAAACAGATGTCGGCACAAGCTGTGTGGGTGGCTCTCTGTCCTGTCATCACACATGCAGACCCGTGCAGCCGCAACCACAGTCGAACACAGAGCCGCTCCGTCACCACCAGGGCCCCCCTCGGGCTGCCCCCTCTCCTTTCCACCCTTCCTACCCCAGCAGCCCCTGATCTGTGTCCTGTCCCTACAGTTCTGTCATTTGGAGAATGCTGTGTAAATGGAGCCAACAGTATGTGACGTTTTGAGATCGGCCTGTCCCCCCACACCATGGTGCCCTCGAGAGCTATCCAGGCCCTGTGTTCAACAGTTCATCCCTCCTCACTGCTGAGTGACAGTCTGAGGTGCGGACAGGCCCCAGTTAGTCGGGCCGTTAACCTACTGAAGGGCATCCAGGTTGTTTCCGGTTCGGGTTATCACTGAGAAAGCTGCCACGAACCACCTTGTATGGATTTTTTTTCGGACATAAGTTTTCATTCAAGTGGGATGAATGCCCAGGAGGGCAATTGCTGGGTCTGATAGTAGTTGTACGTTTAGGGTTTTAAAAGAACTGCCAAGGTATTTTCCAGGATAGCTGTACCATTGTACATTCCCATGAGCAATGTCGGAGAGATCTAGCTTCTTTCCATCCTTGCCAGAGTTTGCTATTGTCACCAGGGGCTTGGTGAGACACTTTAATCACAGAGCCAACTCTCAAGAGGCCCGGGCGGTAGCCGGGGTGGATAAGACTGGTGTAGGCCACTGTGTGAAGAACAAGGCAACAGCCCAGACAGGTGGAGAATTAAATACTTTGACCCCAAGGTGAATAATTTGACAGAGGCAGCAAGGCTGGGACCCCTGGAAGGGGCAGGGCACACAAAAACGCCTTCCTGAGGTCAGGTTCATCTCAGAGCAGCGTGGCCCCCAACAGCTGGCGTCTGCCACAGCTGTCTGTCGCAACGACGTGGTGCCGGGAAGATGCTTGAGCTGTGAGTCCTGCATCCCTCCGCATGATGCCAGGGGCGGTTTCAGGACCCACTGTCCGCCAGCAGCTCCCCGCCCACCTCTCCCCTGGCTCCACTCACCCAGGCCGAAGTGCGCCACGGGCTCCATCTCGCACAGGTAGCCCGAGCCCCCGTCGATGATCCTCAGGTGGGCCCCGCTCTTCTTGGTGTAGAGCACGACCTTCGCCCCCCTGGCGAAGGCCCCAAACCGGGTCCGCGGCACCACTCGGAGCCAGTTGTTGCTGAAGCCCTGTGGGGAGGGGAGAGGGCAGGCCGGCATCAGCGGGGTGGGTGGAGGAGCGGGGACCCAGGGCAGGAGACGGGGAGGGGGAGAGAAAGGAAGAGAAGAAAGGGGGCAGAGGGAAGGGAGAGGAGAAGGAAAACGCTGGAAAGGGGGAGGGAAGCCGGCAGACTCCGAAAGAACAGTCTCTGAGGAAGAGCCCCCGAAGCCGCAGGGGCGGAGGGTTTCTCCTGGGAGGCCCTGCGGGAGGGTTGCCGTGCTGCTGGCACGTTTTCTTTTGCTTCCTCCAGGCCTTGCGTGTCCATTTGTCAGGCCGAATCTGGGCTCCTCTGCTCCCACCCACCCCGGCCCAGGGGACCGCGCCAGGCTGGGCTTCGTGGTTCCCGAGCTCCCCGCACACCTGATTCCCCCGGAAGACGGACAGCGGCTGAGCCATGGACTCTCCGTGGGACAAGATGAGGTCCAGCATCCCATCTCCATCGAAGTCTGTCACCACACCCCCTGCAAAAACGCACACCTGTTCTGGCCGCTGGCCGCTGGCCCGGAGACCCGCGGGCGTGGGGCCTCTCCCCGGCACCGCAGTCCACAGCCCAGAGTGGGGGAGGTGCTGGGGCGGGAGACCCAGGCTGGGACCCCCGCTGCACCCCTTTGTAACAGCCATCCCATGATAGAATTTCACCGAAAAGGGGTTCCCTTTCCTTCCCGGGACATCTAATGGGAGCTATGGTGGGCGCTAATTCTTCAGACCTCGAGGACTTTGTTCTGGTCTTTATATTATACACGCTTTTTATATTTGCACAGTTTTCGCCAACCTACCAAATGTCTGCACACACATGGTCTCCTCTGGGTCCTCACCACACCCCATAGAGGCAAGGAGGACAGGCGTAATTGCCCCCATTTAACAGACGTGGAGAACAAGACCCAGAGGAAGTAACTTTTCCAAGACCACCAGCGAGGCAATGGCAGGACTAGGTCTTGGGACTCCTAACCCAGTGCTCTTTCTTCGACACCAGGCTGAGTGCCAAGAGGGGAGGGGTTAGACTTCAGGACGCCCAACCTCTCCTTTCCAACCCCACCCATCAAGACATTGCCAGAGAAGCAACTGCCCACAGACCCTGGGCCACAGCCCCAGCCCCATCCTCAGCCACCCTGGGACTGGGAGACTAGACCACCCATCCCTCCTCTGCTTCCTGCCTGGCTCTCTCAGGAACTCCCCCTTCTCCTGCCCTAGGCCTTAGCCCTCAGAGCGGGAGGGACTGGCAGTGCCTTGTGGTGGGACAGACTGCCCCATCCTTCCCGCCCTCCTCCCAGGGCATGGGCAGCACTGAGGTGGGAGAGGGCAGGCGAGCCCTCAGGTGCCTCACCTGTGCCCCGGCCCTCAGGCTCCAAGGCATCTCCAGGGTTGAGCTCCTCAATGAGGGGGTCGCCGTGTTCCCTGCGGATGACGCTGTTGGAGAAGAGACAGGCCGTTCGTGGAGCAGTAACCAGCTGGGGAGGCCCCAGGGTGCCCCTGGACCTAGAGACCTAAGGGCTCACTCCACGCTCTGTGCCTTGAGCATCCTGGGTCCCCCTGCTCGTGGGCTGCAACCCGCCTGCCTGTGAGCCACTCTGTCCACAGACCCTGTCTACACCCTGCCTGTTCTCTTCTTGGGTTTTAATTTACGTAGGTAAGTATTGATTTTTCCTTCTCTAATGGATGAATTATAGACAGTCTGGGGAAGGCCAGCTGATGGATGGGGAAGGGACAAGGACACAGCTACCTTCAAGTGACCTTTACTTTCCTTCAAGTGGCCCTGTTTCCAAGTTCTGGGTGGTACCCAGGGTTCAAACCCCAGTCAAATGCCACATCCCCCAAGTTCTCCCTGGTCGTCCTGCTAGAGGCAATGCCTTGCTGCTCTGCCTTTATCACTTGTCTGGCCTTTATCACTTTCTGCCTGGGTAAAAGCTCTGTATAAATGCGCCTTATCTTCCCAGTTAGGCTGTGAGCTCTTTGCAGGCTGGGGCCATGTATTATTCATCTTTGCATCTCCACAGCATCTAACATAGTGCCTGGCTTTTGGAGAGCTCCAAGCACATGTCTGTGGGATGCATGGATGAATTCCAAAGGCAAAGGGAGGGAAGGGGTCCCTTTGGGCTGCAGGGCTTCTGTCTATTTTGAACTCTGAATCACAGTGATATTTGCTCCAGCAAAGTCCACTGTGAAAGTCCTGTTCTTTCTCTACACTGAGCTGACTGCTTCTGATGGCCGTGAGCTCTCCCTCTAATTTTTCTCACTTGTTAGATGTTTCAGCCATGGGGGCTCTGCCCTCAATGTGTGGAGCAATGCTGGGAGCAGACAGAGGCCAGGGCGCATCTGTATCCCTCCCCCACACACTACAGGTGGCTGTTGTCCGTCCAAATCGCAGAGTCACCAGAGGACTGCGATGTGGCTAGTGCTTTCAGGAGGAGCCTGGTGTCCACTGAGCTGGAGCCTATGGGGGCTGGATGGCAGAGAGTGTTGGCAGAACTGCAGGGTGTCTATGGGGTTGAGCAGATGCCCTGAGAGATGTCCTCTGTCCACACGGGGCACCTGTGCCCAGCACACCCACGTGTGCAGTCTGGGCAGTGGACAGTGTGCTTGGTTGCACTTGGCTGTGTGCACACTTGCTGGAGGTGTGTACGCCTCAGCCTGCCAATACCCCGTCCCTTCGACCACTCAGGTCCTGCAGACTCTGTCACAGATGGGCAGAGATACCTCTTGGCTCTGGTGACAAGGCAGTTAAGGGTTCATAAGGATAAAGCCCAGCGGTTCTACCGCATGTATGTATTCGCTGAACAAGTTCTTCCGCAGCAACTTGTGTACCGGAGCCTGTGGCTATGGTGAGCATGAGGAAGAAAGGAGCTCAGGATCCCTGATGACAGGGAATCTCAGGCAGGGTGCTGAAGGCCGGCAGGGAGAGTGGGGCCGAGGGGCGGGCAGAGCTGGGTAAGCTCATCCAGATGAGGAGGGAGCAGCAAGGCAGAGGGTGTGGGCACCATGGGGGTCCAAGCCTGGCACAGCCCAGAGATGAAAGAAGCCGGGGAAGTGGGGAGCGTGGAGGCTAGGGACAAAACTGGTAGCTGTGGGATGTGTCAAAGAGAAGGCTTGTGAGAGGTTTGAAGTGGAAGAGGCATGTGGCCAGGTTTGCTCTGTGGGACTAGTCACAGGGAAGCGGCGGGAGGCGGCGGGAGGTGGGCACAGGAATCCACTAGAGAGAGCACGGGGGTGGCATGGGGTGGAGAGATGAGAACGGATCGGAGGCGTTTAGATGGATGCCTTGCGTGACCGTGCGTGTCCCAGCTGATGCCTGTTGTACTGCCATTATCAATGGGGCCCCCTTACACTCTCACTAAGCATCCAGTTTGGGCAGCGCGTTCTCTGGTCGGCCGAGGCGTTGCTGTAGGACTTGCAGATTCAAGCACAGTGCCTCCTACAAGGAGCCCACCATGTTCCATTCAGGGACTGGGACAGGCGGGTGCTGAACTCGCAGAGCTGCTGGCTATGTGGGGGCCTCAGTTGCATGCTCACGACCCAGCCATCTGCCACAGGGACTCGGGGCACAGTCACGCACCTGGGAAGTAGCTTCCACTGCTGCTGCGCAGAAGCAAACACACTGACTTGGGGGCAACTTCATCGTGACACTCAGGACAGCTCTGTGCCAGACAGCCCTTGGGGTGGCCCAGAGGGAGATGGAGGTTTGACGGGGGCCAGGCAGGCGGGCAGGTGGACAGGGGAGGTGCCTGAAGGGGAGGTGGACAGGGGTTCTTGGACCACAGAGATGAGAGCACTGGACTCCTTGGTGATTAGGGACCCTGGCAAGTGACACTTTATTAGCCGGAGAAGGAAGGCAGTGTCTCTGTTAACGAGCAATTGATCTTCCTCAATTAATCTGGAAGTTGTGAATAAGCTTTTTGCAAGGCACCTAATTAGTAAATCTGGTGCCTTCGGGGGGTGATTACATTCAGTCAGGATTGATGCTTTGTTAATAATTATATTTTAAACATGCTTAGTCTCAGCTCTCCCCTTTTATTAATAGTTGGGGCCCTCCTGGAGGAGGGGGTGAGGATCTGGGGGAGCCCGACAGGTGATCTGGCCTGTGCCCCGTGGCCGACCCTCTTCTCCCCACCTGGCCCGAGCCCCGAGCGCCCTCAGCATGCTTCACACCAGGAGCAGGGCCATCGCAGGCCACGCAGGTTCTGAGGGCTGCCCCCCAACAGTGGTTCTCAGACTTTACGCCTGCTGCCTAATGCGCTTGTTAAAAATGGCTTCCCGGGCCCTGCCTCCCAAGATTCTGGCTCAGGAGCGCAAGCTGGGCCTGGGGCTCGACTTGAAGGAAGCGCTCTGGGTGGTTCCGATGCCAGCGGTCTCCCGACCCCTCTCGGAAAAGCGCTGCCTCCGAACCCAGTCCTCCCTCCCCGGACCCAAGCCCAGGCGCTTGTGGGTTTTTCCCACTCGGTTACTCCCGTGTACTTGTCCACCATTGATCAGGTCATCCAGCATTTCCCAAAGGCGCAGAGCACCAGACCCAAGATAAAAATCTTTGAAAAAAATGTCTCGTGGTCAAATTTATTTGGGATGTTCCATCTACCTTTTGGGAGGTAAAAATACTTACGGTCACTTAAAGAGGCCCTGCAGCCAATCAGCCCGCCTGTGTTCGCTGCACCCAGCTGCACCTGAGCAGGCTGGGCTCTGTAACGGCTGTTTGTGGTGGTGGGATTTCTATCCCGCGGGGCTGGGCTTCTGGGGACACTTTGGGCCACACCCCCTCTGCCCACTACCCACCCCCAACACCAGGAGGCCCGCTTCCTACCCAGAATTCACGCCCCATGCCCACAGCCTCTCACTCAATCTCTGTTCTTCCCTCCTTTCTGCTCCTTCATCAGGGTGCCTTCTTCCCCCTCAGCCCTGGGAACTCCCCCCGCCCCCGAGATTCTACACGTTCCTGCCCTACCCCACCGTCAAGGGCGAGTGGGCATGAGCCAAGCTGGAGCGTCTACCGGAAGAGGCGGTTGGCCGATGAGCTTCGGTGGGCGAAGTTGTTGAAGAAGATCTCTAGCTCCTGGTCATTGTCGAAGTCGGCGGCGATGACTGTGCGGACGGGGGAGGGCATGGAGAACTTGGGTGAGGCGATGTCCTGGGAGGAGAGAGGACTGCGGGTCAGCAGGCAGGCACGCACGCGGGAGGGCGGGAGTGGGTGAGATGCCGATCCCCGCTGTGTTCGCGTGCGGTCAAAGACGAGACAGCCCGGAAGAGGAGCCGTCCCAGTCCACACCAGGGAAGCACGTGGCTGTCCCTACTTGGGGTCACACGTGGCTCTCCCATCCATCACGTGAGGAAGCACAGACATTAGCTCTCCCATTTTACAGGTGAGGTAACTGAGTCCTGGAGAGGGAGGGGAGTTGCCCGAGTCACAGCTAAGGAGCAGGGCCATAGCCAGGGCTTCTGATTCCAGACGCATCGCCCTTTCTAGCACATGTCCTTACTCCTTAGTGAGAGTCAGAAGCTGTGTAGCTGGGTAGATACAGGAAAGGGCTGTGTACTGGAATCCAGACTTCTCTACTGATGAGCTATGTGATCTCAGGCAAGTTATTGAACCTCTCGGATCTCACTTTCCTCATCAGTAACATGGGCATAGTAACAGTGGCCCAGGTTGTGAGGACTGCATGTAAAATGCTTGGCACAGAGTGGGCATGAGATAGATCATTGGCAGTCTGTCCTGGCCTTGCCCCTGCTCTCTGCCTCATGGAAGGTGGCAGAGGCCACCTCTGGCTGTGTTTTTGCCTCTGTTACCTTATACTGTTTCTTGAGAGTCTTTTGATTTTTTTTTTTTAAAAGCTTGCTTTGGGAGGTTGTAGAGGTGCTTGTACAGGGCTCAGGGGGGACCCCAAAGTGTGGACAGGGCTTCAGTGGACCTAGCAAAGGGTCACAGGGGTGGGACTGGCCTTTGGAACAGAGGGAGAGTGGTGCAGAGGGACCTGCAGACCCCTGAGAGCCTGTCTGAGTCCCAGGGCCCGTGCGGAGGGGCTGGGAAGGGCACAGTGGTCTTTTGGGGAGTATCTGTCTGCTCTTTGACCTGGCTTTGCCCCTGGCCTTGTACTGCAGGCCCTGTCCATTGGCTGCAGGAATGAGCCACCCTGGGGCAGCTGGTGAGCTGCCTGTTTTGGGGAGGCCGAGGAGGGAGGTTGTCCCTATCAGCGCAGAAATGAAGCTGTTGAGGAGCCCAGCCAGCTGGCCGGGGAGGGCTGAGCAGGGCTTTAAGAGCTGGGGAACAAAGGCCCCACGATCTCTAACTCATCATTAAGCTATTGATCCTGTAAAAAACGGAAACCTGCATAGTCCCCCTGGGGTTGCCCCACTGGACGCCTGGGCTTCCAAGATAATGTATGTAAAGTGCTTAGCGCAGTTCCTGGCACACGGAAGGCACTTGATAAATGGGGCATCTATTACTATTATTATTATTGCCCCTGTGAGCTCTGGGGAGGCGCCATCGGGAAGGTTAGCGGGCTCCTTGACCTTGGCACATGGCATCGGGGCTGGATCGTTCTCGGCTGTGGGGCTGTCCCGCACATTGTGGGATGTTTAGCAGCACCCCGGCCTCTGCACACTGGCTGCTGGCAGTACCCTCTATCCCATCGGTGACAACAGAGAAGACTGTGTCCAGCGTCTCTGAGTGGGGGCAAGACTGTTGCTGGTTGAGAGCTTGGGTTAGAACAAAAACCTGAATAAAAGATGAAAATCCCCCAAATCCCATGATCAGAGGCTCCGAGTTCAGGGCATGGCTCCCCCGCACCCAGAGAGCCTGGCCCCCAGCCCCTGCGGGGAGCGAGCAGCTGGGCCTGAGCACCCCGAGGCGGTGGCCGGGGGCAGTCGCTTAGCCACAAGGTTCCTGGAGACTTCCCCGGCACCATCCAACCTCAGGCAAATGCTGGAACTTTGTCAGTCCCTTAGAGGTTTTTGGCAAGACCCAGGTAGGTACTCCAGAATAAGCCCGACTCCCCAAGATCAGCTCTGACCAGCTATTATCCTCCACTGTCCTTTGTGAGAGAGCCCCAAACTAAGGCTCGCCAGGCTGGCAGCACCTCCATTACTGTCACCAAGCAGCCCCTTTGAAGAATTCTTGGCATCACAGTCTACTGGCAGCTCAAATCGGGGGCATAGAGAGGGGTTTGTCCCCGCTCTGCCATTTGTCCCTAGGGGGCAGCTGTTGGATCTCTGTGGCCTCAATTCGCCCACACTCCCACTCCCCACTGTACCCTTGGCGGGAACCTCAATTTGCTCAGATCAGGTTTTCCAAGAGCCATCAGGAAAAATGCTACCATCCAGAGAATGACACGCCTGTCACAGAATCTCCTTGGCTCTGCCCACCTTCTGGGGCTGCTGGCTCTCCTCTGCCACTGGCTCTCTCTGCTCCGGCCACTAGAGATGTCACAGCAGCCCAGGCTGCAGTCCCTCCTTGCCCCAAGATGTTACAAGACCTTCCTTGTGTCTCCCCACCCCCGTTCCCAGGCTCTGCAGAGCCACAGCTCCTTCTCAGTCTGGGGGGAGGCACCCAGGACCTGCCAGGGCCACTCACAGTGCAGGGGTGGGGAGGGAGGGCAGTGGGAGGCAGAGACCCCTTCTTACCCGAAAGCGGACCTTCCCGTGGACGGTCATCTGCAGGTAGAGGCGGTGGGGGCCGTTCCAGTTGCCGTAGACAATGTCCACCTTGCCATCACGGTTGAAGTCCGCCAGGGCAACACCTCGCCCGTGCTGGTGGGGGTCATCCACACCTTGGGGGAAAGGCGGGGGCCCTCAGGTCAGTGCCCTTGCAGGCTCCAGAAACACTCACCTGGCTGGGGCCCCACAAAGAACAATAAGAGGGGGTGACACCCTACTGTCCCTGCCCTCCTGGGAGCAGGTGGGGAGACACAGCTGCAGACTCTGAATCTTCCCACTGGGGTGGGAGGGGGGACAGCCATCCAGCTGCAGAAGGAGCTGGAAACTCCTCTTCCAGCCTCGCTTGCCCAGCAAGCACATTGTGTTTACTCAGTTCGGGGGTTAGCATGTTAGCATGGGGAGCAGGGAGACTAGCAAAAGCTCTAGAGGACTGAAGCGCTCCCCAGCCACCCCCACGCATTAAATCAATCAGCAGCTTTTGCTTGAATCTCTCAGTGGCTCCTCAGCACTCTTGGGTCAAGTCCAAAATTGCTCCCTGGGGAGGTCAGGGTCCCCGCCCACCACACCTGGTTTTTCTCTGGCCCCTCCATTGCTCCCACTCATCAGCACTGGCTCCTGTGTTTTTCTCATTCCTCAAACGAACCAAGCTCTTTCTGGCTCTGGGTCTTTGCTCAAGCCCCTCTCTCCTCGTGGAATGCTCTTCTCCGGCTCTTGGTTCCCTGGCTCCTTGTTTTAATTCTATTAGCCACCCAGTCACCTCCTCAGGGAAGCCTTCCCTGACCACTCCCATGAAAACAGCCCCTCCCACCGGCCCTGGAATTCACCCTGACAGCGCCCCCCTTCTTTCTGTTCATGGTGCAGATCATATGCATAATTATGTTCCCCTGGGGTTTCGTTGCTCAGGGTCACTTTTCCTACTGGACCTCAGGCTCCATGAGGTCAGGGACTGCCTTCTTATTCACCTTTGTTCGCACAGCATCTATCTCAGTGCCTGTGGTGACTTGGTAGTTTTCAGTAAATACTTACTGAATAAATAAAGAGACATAAATAATTTACCAGAAGGCAAATGGGGGCGTTGGTGACAGCAGAGGAAATACCGCACCATGACAGAAACCAAGAGCGTGTCTTGCACGATCTAGGAAGGGAAGCTCATGTGTCCAATGTTACCTGGTCACGCTGTCCCCCAATCTGCTAGTGGCCAGTGGGACTGAGCTGGTCCTGAGGGAGGGTAGAGGGTGGCTTTGCCCAAAGGGACGGCCTGACGGCCGGGCTGCCCAAGGTGGGCATTTCCCTCGGCCCAAGCACAGACCTGAGAGGGGGTGGGTGTGGCTAAGTAGCCACACTGATTCTTTTCAGACGACAGACTGCCATTGGTCACCAGACCCTCAGAGGTGGCAGACAACAGGACAATGTAACGCGGAGTGGGGATCACAGACCCTGGGGCACAGGGAGCTCTTGGCAGCTGCAAACATGGAGGCCCTGAGGATGGGAGTCAGGAGAAGGCAGGGGTGCCCCCCTCCACCCAAGAACCTTGGAGGCTGAGCATCCACCTGGGGGAGGAGAGGGTCTAAAGGATGGGGGTGGGAGATGGGGGAGGAGAGGCAGGGAGACCCAGGCTTGAGAAAGAAGGTTTGCAAAGAAATGGGGGTGACTTCCAGCCTCTAGGATTAATAACCCATTAATTCTCCACAAAACTCCCCAGCCCTGATGCCGGTGGCCTTTTGTGTTGGCCCATTTCTCTCCTACCTACGAGGCGCCGTGACAAGGAGCTGGTTCGCTTTCACGGGAGTAATCGGCACCAGGCTGCATTTCACGGCAGCATCTGTTTGGGTGATGAATGCCCTCTTGACATGTCTTGTTAAACCCCTGCAATCGTTCTGACTTTCAATTATGGGCCTCGCACCTTTCCTCTCTCCTCCCGCCTGATACCTTCTCCCACTCCAACCCGCTCGCTCACCTCTGCTTCCATCTCTTTAACACCTTATCAAATCCTCTAGGTTCTCTCCACCACCACCTCGCCTTCATCTTATGATTTTTCAGCAATGAGAAAATTTGCTGCCAGAGTATATAGCTCTAGGAGGGGCAAGCTGTGGGGAGGACCAGCCAGGGGAGCTGCCTGGTTACAAGTGTGTGTGTGGGGGGAGGGGAGTGGGTGCTCAGACGGGAACTCTGAGCAGAGAGCTGGGAGGAGGCACTCGTATGTCACAGACCGGGTGGACGCCCGCTCAGGGATTTGATGTTCCTGCCGGCACCAGCTGGAGCCCATAGGACCTTTGATCTACGTCTCTAGGCCCCTGCTCATCTCTTCTTCCGGAGGCCAGAGTGTGTCTCTAGGCCACCAGGAAGGAGATGAAATTAAACCTTTCATTCACTGGCAAGGTGGGTGGAGCCTGGGTAGGGAGAAGTGGTGGAAGGGCAGACTGACTGAGTCCATCAACTTTTATCGTGTCCATTCTGTCATTCAGCAAAAGTTGCTGGGTGACCACTGCATGCCAAGCATTGTGTCGAGAGTGAATAGAACAGAGCTCAGTCCTTGTAGACATGGAGAGGTGTGAGAGCAATGTAGAAGCCCAAGTGACAGGTACGTGCAAGGGCAGTGGGAACACAGAGGAGGGGGCCAATCTCTGCCCCATGGCACAGAGGGAGGAGGGGAGTCTTCACAGATAACTCGTGAGTTGAGTGTTGAAGGGTAATAAGTTCTGCAGACAGAGAAGGGGGAGGTGCACTTCAGGCAGAGAGAACAGCAGGTGCAAAGGCCCTGAGGCAGATAAGGGCGGAGCACAAAGGGAGAAGGGGGAGCAGAGCTGGGAGCTAGAGTGCTATTTTGAGTGAATTTTATCCCCTTTCTTATTATAGCGATTTGTTTCTTTGTTTCCCCTTCCAGAAAGTTGTGAGTGTGTGAAAGGGGCGGCTAGCATGGTCTTAACATCATTCAGGTCAGCACTCCCAGCTGTTAGCACCAGCCTGGCAGTTCGCAGGAGCTCAATCCAGAACGGTGACTGGATTGAACGGAATGCTTGAGATCCACGTGGGGAGGGGAAATGGAGGGAGGAAGCTTGCGGGGGGAGTTGATGCTGGGACTCAAGCAGGACTCAGGGGGACATGGGCCAGGTCCAGTTGCTGGAAAACGAGTAACAGTCAGGAGTTCTGGGCTCCCTCTCCCCGGCAGCAAACACCCCCTGGGCCTGAGCCGTGGTGGGGGGTGTGCGGTTGAAGACGACAAGCCGTGTTTCCCTGTGTGGGGCCGAGGCTGCCTCTCCTGGAGGCCTGGGGGGTCATGCTTGAGGGGGCAGGGCGCCCAGAGCCCCTGTGGATCTGGGCACCGAGGGACTCGGGCAGCGGTTGCACTCACCAGCGCTGGCTGCCGCGTCCACGAAGGTGCCGTCACCCCGGTTATGGAAGAGGAAGTTGGGCCCATTCTCGTTGTCGCAGAAGATATCGGAGGCGCTGCTGCTAAGGATGGGGCCCACGCTGACACCTCGGCCGCCTAGGAGAGGACATGGACCCTCAGTAAGTGGCAGAAGCAAAGCCCCAGTTCTGCGTGGAGGAGGTGGCTGCCTCTGAGGCCTGCAAGGAGCTTGCTCACGGTGCCTCTGAAGAACCTGTGGATGGGGTGGAAGAGGTGCTTCTGACCTCCCAGAGGCTCCCCTGAGCCCAGACCTGGGCTTGAAGGTCCACACATCTGTGTAGACGGCGACCACACTGACGTTGAGGTAAGTGAGGGGCAGGACCAAGTCACTTTGTACCAGAGGGATGATACCACAAGCTGAGGAACACGGAGATGGCTAAATTACGATAATCCCGAAACCCAGCTCTACCCACAATGCCTTGGCCAAGTCACAGATTTCCCTGACAACCCTACCCACACCCGAGTCACATGTGCGCTGGTCAGGACACAGGGTGCGTTCCTGCTCTAGGAACTGACAGGAATGGGTTCCAGCTATGGGTACAAGGACGCTTACCTTGCTTTGACTGCCCTAGTGAGCAGCTGGGAACAACCTGCATGACCATCCGCAGAGACCGGCCGTTGGGTTAGGGTGCATCTGTGTGATGAACCGTGTTACAGCTGCTCAGAAGACGGCACAGACACACGTGTATTGACTTGGGGGAGTGCCCATGACATGGTTTTACATTAAACGCAATTTGCCAAGTAATCACATTGTGTGATCTTACTTTTCTTAAAAAAAAAAAGGAAAAAGAAAAATATGTGATATTTCTGAACACGTTTGTGCAAGCTTGTTCTTGTGGCTGGGAACCGTGAGAGAGGCCACACCAGGCTTCCCCGGCTACTGGCTGAGCTAAGATTTGGGGAGGGAGGAAGCGATGGTAGTGGCCTTTTTTTTGTGAATGTCTTCATATTGTTTAGTTTGTTCCAACAGAATCGTTTCTTTATTTTAAAAGGAAAATATCCAGTGAAGTGTATTTTTTTTTTTTTAAAGAAAGATCCAGCCAAACCTACATGACAGCCTGAAGTCTCTCCAAGGTCAGCTTGGAGCTACCCATGTCAACGCGTCCAAACTCCAGACATCTTGAACGAAGCACCCGGACCAGCGGGGTTCAGATGCAGCCCGAAAAGCCACACCCCCAAACACCGGAAACTTCGCGCAGAAAACAGCCCGACCAGGACCAGGACATTCATTCTAGCCCTGGCTTGGCTTTTTACGAGGCCGCGTGACCCTTTTAGCCTCACCTCCTTCATTTGCAAAATGGGAATAGCGTGGCCTGCTTTTGGTATTTCCATGTCTTTGAGAGGGTCAAGCAAGCGAGCAAGCGAGGAGAGGGTCTGAAAGTCTTTGTGGACCGGAGCGCCCTGGTGCTCAGAGTCGGGCGGGTGGACCTGCGCAGGGCGGCACCGGCGCCGGGGAGCTGGTCAGCACGCCACATCTCAGGTCCCTGACCATGGGTTGGTCGGGCAGTGCAGTCCAGCAGGGCCCCTGGGCGGTCTCTGTGCGCAGTGAACTCTGAGGGGCATGTGATAAATTGCTTCTCAGTGCTGTGGGAATGGTTACCAGAGCTCTCAGAAGAACGTACATTTTTTTTTTTAAGTAAGCGAGAGCTCAGGCAGGGATGTTGGGCCAGGCGCCGCCCTGCCAGCGGCCTCTGGGTGCCGCAGAGGTGTCCACTAGGTGACTGGGCCAAAGTGGGGTGGGGGTTCTCTTGGTTGCCAGGCCCCTCCTGCCCTCTGGGAGAGGCCCCTGAAGGAAATCATTGGCCCTTTCTTCCCCAGTGAATAAACGGACTCTGACCACCAGAGCCAGTGTCTGGGGTCAGGGGAAGGGATGGGGCGAAGGGCATTGCTGCTCTCACGGGGGCTCCTCCTCCACACATGCTGGGCCCTGTGCCTCCCAGATGCTTCCTGGGAAATTTTATTAGCTCTCAGAGAGAGCCCAAGCCTCGTAAAAGTGAAGCCACTGAGTCCCAAACGCTGTTGGGGATCATCACCCAAGATGCAACAAGCACTTTCATTAGGAGAGCCACAGTGGGGTGCGGGAAGCTTCTGGACCCCTCTCCTTTAAAGCCAGCAGTGAGGGTGCTGGGCCACAACCTGGGCACCACGTCTGCCCATTCAAAGAGGAGCGGCTGAGTGGCTGTTGGCAGCTGTCCCTGCCCTGGTCCTGCCAGACTCCAGCTCCGTAGTAGGCTTTAGCGAGAGACCGCTGGCCTTGCCTGGGCCTCTGGAAATTCCAGGTGGGGCTCTGGGACTTACAGCCACCAACCCCATCCTTCCTCCCCCCTCCAGCATCTTCCAATTTCCTCTCCGCCTCTGGCTCCCAAGCTGTGACACATTCCCTTCATTTTCTACCAAGCAGGTTATTTCCCTCTTGGACAAATTTCTAAATCTTTCTAATTAACTAATTGGGTTGGGTTGAAGCCTTGCACCATTTGTAACCTGTAATTACTAGAAAATTGCCATGGTAACCACACTACTAATTAGTGACAATTTATTGCCATGGCAATCAGACCATAACAGAGATGTTACCCACAACTCCTTCTTGGCAAATTGGCTGCACAGTCGGGGAGCAGGTGAGTTGACAGTTGGGAGCTGGCCTCTCGGCACGAGCCGCCGCAGCCTCAGGTGGAGGGGCCAGACTGGGGTCGAAGGCAGGGCGGCCAGGTGTCCACACCCCTCACTGGCGCTGCAGGGGAGACGGCTCTCCCAGAGCGAGCGAGTAAATCTTCAAACCAATACAATCCATCCACCCTAGGCGCAGCCTGACACTCCCATTCCCGCCCGGCCAACAGCAGAGGCCCCTTACTCAGCAAGTATCTTTTACCTGGACCTTCCCCTCTCCCCCAGACTTCCCCCCTCCTCTGTCACCCTCCATCTCCCCCTCCCCAAGGCTTGAGCACACACCTTATGGGGCTACTCAGGGGGCAGTTAGGAATGTCTGATTTGGCCTTGGAGCATGATGTCCCAACAGGAAGCTACATGACTTTGCATCAGTGAGTTCTCAGATACTGGAGGCAGGCATGGCCTCTCAGTGATAAGCAGTGCCCCAGCTGGGGCTGGAGGGGCAGCCCTTGTGGTGGGAACGACGGAGGACGAGAAAGTTCAAGCTGTGTGACCTTGGATATACCATTGGACCTTTCGGGCATCTTGTCTTCTCACCAGAGAAAGACGGACAACAATAATAGCCCTTTCTCAGAGCTGTCATAAATATTAAGTCAGCTGGTTTTTGGAGGGTACCTTTGAAAATGTCAGGTGCCACACAGTCATTAGCTGGGACTATTTCCCACCTGCTGGGTGAATAATATCCCTTCAAAGGCCTCCTGGTCTGCTGCTGGGTGTAACCACTGCTCCCTGCCCATCCCTTCCTGAATGCTTCTCCGCCCACTGGGCTGGGTGTGAGGGGTGGGGTTACTGGGGAAAATGTGTCCCCTTGGCTCCCCCTCCCTCCTTCCATGTTCTGGCACCCTCTTTGACGATTTGCTCATTGGGCCAGAGCCCCATGGGGCAGCCTCGTTTACCCGCAAGAACCACACCCCTCCACCTCTGACCCCTGCACTCAGGTGACGCAGACCCAAGCCCAGTTTGGGGCAGGTGATCCATCTCTCAGACTGCACGTGGACCAGTGCCCAGGAGTGTGGGGGTTGGGGGGTGGGTCGAGGAAGGGAAAGTGAGGCTGTGGGGAAGAGGGTGTGTGCTGCTGAACCGCCCCAAACTGTGGGCCTGGGCCCCAGGGACCAAGAGGCAGGGGGATTCTCTGCACTAAGGAAAAGCCTCCAGGTTCTTGCCCCGCCTCTGCAGCCTCTCTGGCCACAGGCCCTCGGGAATTGTGCTCGCCAGGCTTTGGTCTCGCTGCCCGTGAATGAGCGGGAGAACGAGAAGGTCTCCAAGGCTCCTTCCATCTCTGCTCCTCAGTGCATGCTCCTGGCCAGGGCAGGCCACAGGACAGCCGTGGTTGGGAGGGCCATCCTGGGCCCACCTACACAGGCACTGTGGAGGCCGCGGCGGAGGTGAGGCCTGCTGGCCAAGGAACTAGGACCTGTGAGAGCAGCCTGCTGAGCCCTTGATAGGAACATGGTGCTGGTGGACGCCAGGGCCTGCAGGCTGCCAAGAGTGTCCAAGGTGTTGACAAAGAATAGCAAAGATATTAGAAAATGTAGGGGTGGAGGAATGGGCAGTGCGCACGTGTGTGTGTGTGTGTGTGTGTGCGCGTGCTGGAGAAGGGGCTGTGAGGGTCAGGGCAGGATGGCAACAGGGTCTTAAACTCTAAATTTCCTGGAAGTCCTAACACAAAGGAACACTGTGTTGGTGCCAGTGGTGCCTGTCCCCACCCCCTCCCCGAAGCCCTCGGTGAGCCATCAGATGCCGGGCAGGGCCCCGTATGGGCATCAGACAAGGACTTGTGCACTGCTCCCCAGTCCTCCCTCCTCCCTGCCCGCACCTGCAGGATGCTGGTGGGGGTGGGGGGGGCGGAAGGGGTGGGGGGTATGGCAGGTGGGCAGGACAGGCTCCAGCGTTTGTCTGCTGGGTGGGGGTTCCCATGCCGTGGGCACCCAGGGCCTTACAGGAGGGAAGTCGGTCCTCACTGTGCACCCCGCCCCCCAGGCAGTGAGGGGCAGGAAAACACTGTCTCAGGAGAGAAGGCAGGTAAAGCAGTGGCAGGAACAGCTCCTCTGGCAGCCTGATGCTCAGTCCTGTGGGGCAGGAACTGAACGTGTTTCATCTCGCCTCGCCCCTTCCTAGGTGAGGAAGCCGAGGCTCGGGGAGGCGCGATGGCGGCCAGCAGACCACTGGTCACAGTCCACACCCGCGTCTGAGTGCCCCCAGGGCCGGGGCACCCCCACACTGTGCTCTCAGGCACTTCCACTGAAGCGCCCCCTCCACAGAGGAGCCTTCTGCACTTCTGGAGAGGCCCAGAGTAGCCAGCCACGGGCTCGACACGTCTTTAAAATTTCTTATTTTAGCTTAAGAAAGTGTGTCTTGAGATTGAGTTTGTGTTGTATGACATATCTGCATTTGTTGTAAAAAAAAAAAGTCATGTCCCTTCTTGCCAATCATCCAGTGCATCTGAGAGCCTGGGTGTCTTGAGGCTTTGGGTCTCCCTGGCAGAGGTCCAGGGCCCTGGCGGGGGAGGCTGTCGCTCCAGCCTGACTGTTCCCGCCTGTCAGATCTGGCCGCGCTCCCGCTGCAAGGCCAGCGCCCGCCTTGGGAGCTGGGAGGCTCCGCAGCCTCCACTCTGCCGCCCTCTGTCACCTCTCCGGAGCGGGCTGGTGGGGGCCTGCCAGAGGCCTCAGCTGGGCTTTGGGCATCTCTTTCTCCTCCGATAATGACTTCCTGTAAATCAGACCTGCCCTCCGCTTTGTTCGCTCTGCTCCCAGCCGACCTCATGACTCCACCTCCATCTTCTTTCCAAATTTCCTTTAAGGCTTCTTTAATCACCACCTTGCAGCCCAGACAGATGCTCCCTCACAGGGTGAGGCCTCGACGCAGAGGTCCTGGGGTGGGGCAGGCTTCGGGCCGAGGCAGGGTCAGACAGGAGGGAAGAGAGGTGGACCAAGGGGGACACAGGGATGAAGGGGCCTGTGTTTGTGTCCAGGGCTGCAGGACAGGCTGTGGGACACGTAGAGACGGCCTCCTGGACGGGGGCTGGGCCTGCAGGCTTCGTGCTCCCCCTGTGCCCAGCACGGCACTCCCTCCCCCAGGAGATGCCCGGGAGGGGGCCCTGGCATCACTGCTGGGACCGCAGGGGAGATGGGTGTTGCTGTTGGTGACGCTTGGGGGGCACCGCCTGTGTGCTAGGTCCTGTGCTGGGCACACCCCGTGTTCACCTCCTTTCATTCTCACGACACCCCCCATTTTGCCGGTGAGAACACTGAGGCCCACAGAGGGTACTAATCCTGCCTCCGCTGCGGCCTGGACAGTACATGGGGGAGGTGGGAGCTGCACCTGGCGCTCTGGCGCCAGACACCGTCCTCTTAGCCGTTTTGGTAGATGGCTAGTTCAGGGTGCTCACAGGGACTGAGGGCCTTGCCCAAGGATACTTGGGCCCCAGAGGCAGTGCAGTCTGCTTAGTCCCCACCCTCCTCGCTGGGGGTTCCATGCCAGGCCCTCTGCCACGGGAGAAGCGACTCTCAGGGTTCCCATGGACGGCAGTTCCCAGCACCCTCCAGGCTCCAAGGAGCTGCGGGCAGCTGGGGAAGTCAGGGTTTGGGATTCTCATCCAACCAGAAACCATGGGGAGCAGCCTTGCCTCAGTTCAACTCAGTACCCGTGGCTCTCCCAAAGCTGCCCTCCAGGGGCCCTCGAGTCCCCAGAGAGTGGGCAGGCTGGCCACTAGATGGCACTGTGACCCAGGAGAGCAGCCGCTGCCAGCAGCTTGACTGTCTGGAGAGGAGGCCTCCCCTCCCCCTCCGGAGGAGCAGACAGCCAGTGTGGGCAGCACCATCACCCTGCCTGCCAATGGGGTCACTGGGCCTCCCTGGCTGCCCTGAGCACCCCAGGTCAGGCACCTGCTTGGGCCGCAAAGGAAAGTCTGAGTGTCCGTCCCTGGGGCTGCGTTCCCAGTGGGGGCAGGGCCGGCCTCCTTCACCAGCGCTCCCATCTTGCAGGCTGGAGCAGGATCTCAGGCTGGAGGTCATCAGAAAGGTCAGCTGGTTGTGGCAATTTAGGTATCAGGGGATGGGCGCTCTAACTGCTGGTGTCTCTCCACCACCCTGTGTGACCTTGGGCCGGTCCCTTCTGTCTCTGGACCTCTGTTTGTTCTTTTATAACATGGGAGTGCTCAGAGGTCTGTTCTGCAGATGGGTGTTGTGTGTGGCTTGGTTCCAGGGACCTGTGGCTCCCTGACTGCACATCCGGCCATGGCTTGCTGCCCTCCCAGGCTGCTCAGGGCCCTGCACCTCACTGCCCTCTTCCTCACCTTTCCCAGCCCCTGTGGTGCTGGCCTGGAGCTCAGCACTGGCCACGTGCCAGAGCCTCAGCAGTCGGGCTGGGCTCGGGGGCGGTCCTCACATCTAGGGTCCATTCCCGGGACTCAAGGGACTCAGAGTTTTCCAACCAGATGTCCACGAGTTGTCAACAGAATGACAAAAGGGACTGCAGGATGGAGTTGGGGTGCTTGGCAGGCAGGGAAAGGGTGGGCTGGGGAAGGCGGGCGGACCCACTAGTAACTTGGTGAGCCAAATAGGTTCTCATCAGCCAAATGGCTTTTGGAAGTCTGCGGAGCTGCTCTAACGTGTCTTCTGGGCACGCCAGCTGCCCTGGCCTGCCTGTGTGCTCCACGGAAGCGGTGCCCCTTCCTTGAGCGGCCCAGGCCTTCCAGTGCAGCCCGGCACAGTTGGCCGGGGCTCCCAGCCCCGTCCCCGCTCCTCAGCTGTCTCCTCCTGGTCCGCTCCTCCCCCGCCTCGGTTCCTACCAGGCCCGCTGCCAGCCCAGCCGGTGTGAACAATGTCCCCTTCATGCTCACACCCAGCTACAACCTTCTGAATTCTTTCATTCTGGGTATCACCCCCTCTCCCAGACTTCGCCTTCCCTCTGGCTCATCATTTTCAAGTGCTACGCGTCCCCAGCCCACCCTCTTTCTTCTGCAGATCAAGGCACTTAATTGCCAAGCCAGCCCACTGCCCAGGCCTGGGACCTATTCAGAACAAACTGACTGTACACACCTAGGCTGAAGCTCCTGAATGCTTATTCCTTTTCTGAGGAAGACACAGTGTATTACTGACACTCAGCCTTTCTGCTACACGTTCACGTGTGCAGCTCTGGAGGGCTTTGATGGGGCTTGAGCTGCGCAAAGTATTTATTGTCTACTCATGTGCTCCCACAAACTAGTCAGACAGGCCAGCATCAGCCTCCTCCTTTCACCGACGTGGAAAGTTGGCCAGAGAAAGGCATCATCAACTCAGGGGAGGCTGCGACAACCCTTTCTGTGTAGGGCTTTGAGATTATGCCACCATTTAGGTGTCTGGAGGCAGGGGGACAGCCCAAATGACCCCTGAGGTGCCCTCCCAGCCCCGGGTTCGGATTCAGGCGGGCTGCCGCTTCGGAAGCCTGTACTGCACACTGGGACGGATACAGTGGGAAGGTAAACCAATGAGAGAATTTCTAAGCCCGAAGGGTGGATGCAGTATGAATGAAGCTGACGTTCATGTGAGGCTGAAGTTCATGTGCACAGCCCTGGCTTCCTGAGTTCTGGCACCCCAGACAGGAACTGGACGGTTCTGCCATCGGCAGCCTATTGGCAGATGATCAGAGTTTAGTCAGCAGCCGTGCTAGAATTAGAAAAACAGCCTTCCCTAGAAAGATCTCCCTGTCAGAGACTCTGACAATAGGTCCCCCATCCAGAAAGATGCGGGGGGGAGCTTGCCTTCTAAAAAAGTGCTGGAGAGGTTTTGGAACAAGAACACAATTCTTTGAGCTCAGTTATCTGAGACGGGACCCAGCTGAAGCTTAAGGATTTAGCTAGCACTCAATTCCTGGCTGCTTATGTGTAAGTAAATAATTTCATCTGCTGTTTGGCAATAAAGAATTCTTTAAATCTCAGCTGTTGTGACTTGTCAGTTTTCTCCTCCAGAACCTGTTCACCCATCATTTGGGTCACATCAGGGAATGGGGCGAGAGGTTCCAGGGATGGGACGACGTTATGGGATTCAGACCCCATGTCCCACGCACCCTAAGGGGCCTCCTAAAGCCCAACCTGACAGGTATCCCATCAACCCTTGGAGAGGCAGCGTTGGGGGAGCCTTCTGTGGGTGCTGGGGTGAAATAAAGTCTCCATCCTCCCTCCCCAGGGACCCACCCTCTCCTGTGGTCTCTGATGATCTGGACCCGGCCTCGCCCAGGCCCCCAGCCCCCCAGCCCCCCAGCGTGCAGCCTCCCTGTCACCCTGCATACCTGTATACTTGCTGACCCCAGCCTCTGCAGCCACATCTCTGAGCGCCAGAATGCCCCGGGAGAGGTCACTGGCCTCAGGGTCCATTTCAATGAGGGCATCGGGGCCCACGTTACCGTAGGCATAGTTGGCGATGTAGATGGAGTAGCGTCCGGAGCCCTGAGGAGGGAGGGGAGGGGAGAGGTGTGGGTGAGCAGGCCCCTCTGGGCTCACTGAGGTCCTTCCCACAGGGCCAGCGGCTCCGCCCCTCCGCCCCCCTGCTCGCTCGCAGGACCACAGCTGTCTCATGGGGTCGGTTCTTCTCCCTGGGCCTCGTGCGCACTGGCACAGCCCTGACGTGCTTTCCCAGGGGCTACCCAGGGCGTGATGCCCCCTGCAGTCCCACAAAGAAACCACCCCCTCCTCTTTCTCTCCTGTTCCAGAAGAACACATCCCTCTCTCCCCCCCACAACCACCTTTTTAGAGACAATTTTCTAATGTGCCTCCCTCCAGCTGAGCTCTCTCCAGCTGCCAGCCAGGGTAGCTGCTCAATAAATATTTGCTGATTGATTGATCTACCAGTTCCCATTATTCTCAGTCTCGCTCCCCCATTCAAGCTCACTCCAGCCAAGATGACAAGCAAATTCCTGAGACCTCCCCCTCCCCCATTCGCACCAGACACTTCTTCATCCCTCTGTTTTGGCAGCGCGAGAGGCTCGGAAATGCAGGGGTCCGCCTTCCCTCTTCCATCCCTTTGTTGTCCCCACATTATAGGGAGAACTGTTACACTGTTTCTGCCGTTATAACTCTGTCTCAACTAGTTTTTTCCTTTGCATCCTCCTCGTTGCTATAGTCGCTCTCCTCTGTAGTCCGAGACACGGCCGATGAAAGGCTCCTTTCTGCCCGTCATTATAATGATGTTATTTCTCCAATGGATGCCTCCTTTCCCCCAGGAGATCCACATGATTTCTAAAACAGTTTTCTATCTTTCCTCTCACCTTTACATCATTTCCCTCTAATTAATCACATCCTAGGAACTTCTTGAGCTCTTACTATGTGCAAGGCAGTCTGCTACAAATGTACTTAAGACCAAGTCTTCATTCCTAGGTTGCTTATATGGTCAAGTTTGAAGGCAGGCCGTAAACGGAAAACGATGCAAGAGAAACAGCCAAGTTCAAGGCAACCAGAGTGCTCTGTCACCTCCGCTCTTCAACCCTCTTGCTTGTTTCTGTTTCTTATCCAATGGCCCCACGAGCAGAACTCTGTTCCGATTAACTGGTCACTGACTTGATCTCTTCTTTGGGACCATTTTCTTCAGTGTCCTGAGAGCTTCAGATGTGTCAACAGTCATACAATCATGTATGAGACTGAGGCAGCATGCACAGGATCTCCTGGGTGCACAGAAGAGGGGCCCCTGACCCAGGGGAAGGGCGCTTCACCATTGGAAATTCAGAAAAGGTTTTCTAAAGGAGTCTCAGCCAGATGAAATGGAGGGGAAAGAGCCTTCCAGGCAGGGACGAGACAGAGAGCGATGTGTCCAGGGAAATCACAAGCAGGTCGTTCAGTGTTGCTGAATGTAGAATGAAAGGCAGGGCCTGTCAGGGGACACAGCTGGGGAGGGTGGCAGCACTCTCCCTAAGGACTCCTACGCCCGTTCTTTTTTGGCTACCTGAGTCTCTACCCTGCTACCTGGGAACCAGCGCTTTGCAAATTGATTTACTCAACGGGGTTTCTGGATCAGCAGCATTAGTGTCATCTGAGACCATGTTAGAACTCTCAGGTCCTGCCCCAGACCTGCTGAATCAGAGCCTGCATTTTCTGTACTTCTTTTTTCTTTAATCCTCACCCAAAGACATGTTTATTGATTTCCGAGAGAGAAGGAGGGGGTGGAGAGGGAGGGAGGGAGGGAGTGGGGGAGAAGGGGGGAGAGAGAGACAGAGAGAGAGAGAGAGAGAGGGAAACATAGATGTGAGAAACATTGATTGGTTGCTTCCCGTATGTACCCTGACCAGGGATCGAACCAGCAACCTAGGTATGTGCCCTAACTGGGAATCGAAGCCACAGGCTTTTGGTGTATGGGATGGTGCTCCAGCCACCTGGGCCACCCAGCTAAGGTAGAATCTGCACTGTCAAAAGACCCCCCAAGTGATCCCTATGCAAAATGGACATTTGGGATGCACGGCTTCCAACAGGACTGCACGATTAGGGGAGGACAGTGCAGGGTTCTCACTCGCCACGGGAGCGCGGCACACGTGTGTGGAGCGGCTGGATAAAGAGCAAGTGAGCGGGGCCAAAGGGGAAAGTGCACCATCACTGCAACTGTTCCCGACCCAGCCAGCTGTTAGCAATTTCATCAACAAATGGGCAATTAAAGCCAAATAAACGGAAATGCACTCTGCTAAAAATTAGGGTACTTAGACATTTCAGTTATACCTAGTTCCTTACTGCATTGTATCAGGGCAGTTAAACTGACAAGCACAGGTGTGTGGCCGTTGCAGAGGACGGCAGAAATCCTCACGGGAACCTGACCACAGTCCTGGGAGGGTTAGAGGGAGGTCATTCCGTGTTTCTGCAGCGTTGGGTCTAGGGAAGTGGGTCTCACCAGTTAGCCTAGTCTGTGGAGGGCTTGTTGAAATGTAGAAGCTGGGTTCCATCCCCAGAGTTTCTGCTCTGGGTCTGGAGCAGGATGAGGATGTGCATTCTGACAGGTTCCCAGGTGAAGCTGATGCTATTGGTCCAGGAGCCACACTCTGAGAGCCGATGGCCTAGGGCTATTAGCCTGGGCCCTAGCCCCAGCTCAACCCCCTAACCGGCTCTTTGTCCTCGGGCGGATTCCTCAGCCCTTTCAGCTGCATCCCCTCACATGTTAAGTGGGAATCATAGTCTCCCTGCTTCCTGGCAGGGTTGTTGAGAAGATGAAATGAGACAGAGCACGCGAAAGGTCTTCGAAAGACAAAAATGCTATATAAACATGAGGCATAATCATTATCGATCAGGGGACGCTTCTTGTAAGAGACTGGCTTTGAGTTGGATCCAGAAAGGTGGGTGAGTGATGAGGCAGCCGAAGATGAAGGGCAGGCACCGTTCCAGGTTTGGGGCAGAGAGCAAACGGGGGCTGGACGGGGAGAGGGAGAGAATGGCGGGTGGTGGGGTTGCGACATTTGCCTGGCGTTGAGCGATGGTCCTCAAACTGAAGGCTGCCTCAGAATCAATCACCTGCAGGGCTCCTTGAAATCCGGAGTGCGGGGCCCCTCCCCCAGGAATTCTGATTCGCTACGTTTGGAGGGTGGGATAAAATGGGGCCTGAACATCTACATCCCTAACCACGCTGATTCTCCTGGTCGGGGAGCACACGTTGAGAACCACCAACCAGGTAGACTAAAGGGCCCCAGGGAGGGCTGTGGGGCTGAGGAAGGAGCAGGGTGCATGCTGAAACGGAACTTGTGGCTAGGAATTTGTAACTGGTACCAGTTCACCCAGAGGCAGAGGATAAAAGGTTCCGTGGTTCATTTTCAGGGGGCAGGACTCAATTCTTGGCTATGTGACCAAGGTCAAGTTGCTTCATTGCTCTAAGGCTTACTTTCCACATCTGTAAAATGGGGATAATGACAGCATGTCTTCCTCGTAGGCTTGTTATAAGGATTCAATAAGATGATGCTTGTAAAGCACTTACTTAGCACAGGGCTGGGCATGTTGTTCATTTAATAAGCGATAGCTCTTATTGCTATTATTGCTCTTGTGTTTTCCTGCATCACACTGTGTTCCTGTCTCTCAGCTTGACCTCTTCTTCCTCTTCCTCCTTGCACAGTTCTCAGGCCCCGGGGACGGCCAAGGTGGTGGCGGAATAAGAAAAGCCACCCCTCCGCTGGCGGCGGACAGGCTGAGGCTTGAAAGAGCAGGGACCGAGGGAGCTGCTAAGTGCCCGCTTCCTGTGCTGCGTGCCAATGCCTTTTTTCCTTTTCGCATTTCACACGGTGCCTTTGTCCTGTGGCTAAGTGTGTGGGTGTGCAGATGACCTTGTTAGGACAGAGTGCACCTCTTTGTGATTAACTCTCAGGCCCTCCCACCGGCTTTGAGAAGGTTCCCACCTTAGCGGAGTATGGGAAGCCTCGTTCCTGAAAGACCGGGACAGGAAGCCGGTGGGAGACTGGGCAGAGGCCCCCAGCCACGGCCACGGCCGGGCCTGGCACCCCTCAGACCCTCCCCATTCTCTGGAGCCGCACACAGAGCCGTCTCCCCCTTCCCTCCTGCCAGGCAGGAGTCCAGGTGGCACCGATTCAGGTCAGGGCTAAATGTGGCTTCACAGCCCAGCTTGGCTTCTCCTCTCAGCACCAGCTTGTTAAGAAATAAATATTTATACCTGGCACCTGCCTTCTCCCACAGCCCGGAGGCCTCTGCTGTGAAGGTTCACACTGAATCCTCAATCCCCTCTGTGCCACCTCAGTCCTGAAAGGAGCCAGCCCCCTCACCCCAGCCCCCAGGATGGGGGCCAGAGACGCTCCTGTGGATGCTGGGCAGCAGCTGGGCCCCTGATTTAGTGATTGTTTTGTAAAGTCGAGGAGGGGACAGCAAGGGAGCAGGTGACAGGAGGGATAAATCACCTCCACAGCAGGCCTCCAGCTCCGGCTGGGGCTGCTGGGACGCGAGCCCGGTGGAGGTGGCCCCACAGGGCAGATGGCTGCAGCTGCTCCTTCCCCTCCCTACTTGGCCTTTCTTCCCCACCCTTCTGGCAGGGCGGACAAGCAGGGCAGGAAAGCACTGGTGGAGCCAGGGATTGACTAAAGCACTCGCACACTGTGGTGACCTCCCACTCGCCCAGCCCTGAGCCCCTTTGCCATGCTTGCGTTCGTCCGGGGGGCCTCACGGCTCAATGCCTGGCACATAGTAGGCACTTCTAAATATTGGTTGAATGAATGAATGAGCATGAGGTTTAGAGCTGATTCTGGTCTTAGCCACACCACCAATCCATTTCCGGTCTGCAGGCAAGTAAGTCACTGCTCGAAGCTGGGCCTTAGTACGCTGTCCGGGGGCTAACAGTATCTGGCCAGTTTCCTCACTGGCTGCTGGGAAGGCCTCATGGGAGAAATGATGTGAAAGTACATTGTAACACCCCTCACCCTGCAGGTCCCGGTTGTTGCTCTTTAGCATCTACTAGGTGCGAGATGCGGGGAGCTGGGAGGTGGTGCAAACTTCAGCTCCACCCTCGAAAGCCTCCCTCTGTCTGGGGACATCTGCCTATTGGCTCCCCTTGGGCTCTCACACCGCTGTGTGCCCCTCCTGCTCCCGGCCCTCCACGCACCCCTGAACTCACCGTCCTATCCACGCAGGCCACAGAACGCCCAGCGAAGAGGCTGGCTACTCCGCGGGCCACGTTGACCTCGTCACTCAGGATGTCTTCCCACCTGCTGTTGCGGAACTTGAACAACTTGTCCGTGTATGTGGCCACCCCTGGAGAGAGGAGGAGAGGGAGGCTGGTGGAGGGTGGGCCAGGGTGCAGGTGGGTTCCAGAGTACCCGCCACAGGTGGATGGGTCGTCTGTTAAGGTGAGCGCTCCTTGCAGTGGGCACTCCGGCAGGTGTGGCTCCTCTGTCTGGGGGGCACTCGGGTGTTTTCAGTTGAGAACAGAGACTCTGAGGCTTACAAAAACGGCCACCCTGGCCTCAGAAACTATGGAAGAAGCGTTACTGCTACCATGTGTGTGACATGACCTTCGGCTACGGGATTCCACTGTCTGCACGTGCTCCCTCAATATCAGCGGGGAGATCCTGGGGTGCCCATATTTCAGCGCCCAGCCTCAGCCCAGAATGTCTTTCTCCAGAGGCTGTCCCTCTATTCCCCGCAGGGCTGGATTTGGGTCTCAGCAGAACCTGGGTGGGTCTCTGAGTCCTAATTGAGGAAGGGGCTGGAAGTTGAGCCCTGACAGGTGTGTCACCTCCGCTCCCAGAGAGCCAGGTGGCAGTAGGGTTGGCACTCAGGCAGCCCTGGGAGGTCCCTAGAGGGTAGTGGTCTTCATCTCTTTGGGACACTGACCCCTTTGAGAACTGGATGGAGGCCAAGACCCCTCAGCTCAGGGACTCTGCCCCACACAACACGCCATATTCAGGGGTGTCAAACTCATTTTTACCAGGGGCCACATCAGCCTCGGGGTTGCCTTCAAAGGGCTGAATGTCATTTTAGGACTGTATATATGTAACTACCCCTTAACTAGGGTCAAGGAGGTCAGTGCTGCTGGGTAGAAACAAGGTCCCGGACCAGATAAAACAAGGTGGAGGGCCGGCTGTGACCCGTGGGCCGTGTGCTTGCCACCTGTGCCACACGTAATCACAGGAGGTCTGCAGCCTCCTGAAGCTCATCCATGGCCAAGAAGTTTTGTTCTGGGAACATGGTAAGGCACTTCCAGCAGCGGGAGCTCAAGCCCTTCTGAAACCACTGAAACAGAGCGCCCCCCTTTGCCCTTACCCTTAGTTTAGTTCTTGCAAATGTGAGGCCCAAACATTCATGTTTTAGGAAGGACCCTATTCAGCCCCCAAGGACTTGCACGGGAGACACAAGAGAGCAGCAGCTGAAGGGACCGGGGAAGGCGAGCTGTGGATAGTGGAGTGGGGGATAGAGCCGCTGGCCTTGGCTCTCTGGCTGGCCCGGGGGCGAGGCCATGGGTGGGGCCTGAAGGGAGCGGGGTGGGCAGCGGTCAAGACCTCGGAGTTTAGAGTAAACGAGCCTGAGGCTCAGTGTCAGTTCCACTCAGACTCTACTTCTAGGTTTCAGCCATTGGCTCTGGGCAAGGTGCTCAGCTCTCTGAGCCTCAGTGTCCTTGCTTGTAGTGGGGGTGACAATGACTGCACTCAGGTTCACCGTGAGGAACAGTGAGTGGTGTGATGCGTGTTAAAGGTCAGCACAGCAGCCCCCAAAGAGGCGGTGTCAGACAGATAGTTATTCCCACTTCACAGACGAGATGCTTGCGGGGTTCTTTAGGGGCATCGCGTCTGCACTGCAGGGGTTCGGGGAGGGTCAGTGTGGGGTCGAATGGATGAACGAATGAGAATGAGTGTGTGAGTATGAGAGTGAGTGTGAATCTGGGGAGAGAGGACCCCCGAGAGTAAGAGTGAGTGTATGCGAGGGGGTGTGAGTGTGACAATGAGTGGATGTGTGAAAGTGAGTGTGAGTGACTGAATGTGTGGGTGAGGGCAGTCTTGTATGAAGGACCCCTCAGGCGGCACTGCCTGAGAGGACAGCACGGTTTGCTCTCTGAGTGGCCTCACGTGGGGGCTGCCTAACACCACATGGGCTCACAGAGGCTGGGGTACAGCCTGTGGGGTCTGGGGTTGGTCTCGGGGCTGCTCGCCAGACAGCAGGGGCTGGCATCGGAGTGGAGCCCAGCCGCCCTGCCTGGCGCTCCCAGGGAAGGGAAGGCCCTTCACAAGCTGAGCACGAGGCAGACCGCAGGTGTGTGTTCAGGTGGCGGCCTGGGCTGAGGAGCTGCAGGGGGGCTCTGCTGCACAGAGCTGCTGGGAACTGGGAGGTGCGCCCCTGGGCACCTGAGGAGCCGGCCCCACAGGAGCCCAGGTGCTACTCTGACTTCGGGAGCTCGGGGCCCTGGGCCGGTTCTTCCCCTTCTCCCAGCCTTGGTGTCCTCTGTGAGAGCCGGGGAAGATAGCTGCCCCTCCCCCACCCCCACCTGTGGCGCTGCTGTGGGAGTTACCTGGTCAGGCACCCCTGAGCTGCTTGAGCCTCCCTGTAATCCCTGGGACCAGAAGGGTTTGCAAATTGAGATTTCTCCTCCGTACTTTAGAAATGCAGCACTGTGCACACCCCGTTTATTACATGACACCCTGGCAGGGACTGGGGCGGCACCCCATAATTAACCACATTAATGTTTCTGCAGATAAATATGTGAATATTCACATGAAGTGGGATAAATAAAGCCATAAGTAGCTCCTGACAGCTCAGGGTAGGGTTTACTATCAATTCATCTTCCCCACAAACTTAAAGTACTTGAGGCTTTCAGAGCGCTCCGGGTTTTGGGACGGCGGAGAGGGACTGTGGACGCAGGCTGCACCCCCACAGCCGCCCCTGAGGCAGCGGCAGCCTTGGCAGCACGTCCTGATGCCTGGGGGGCCTCCGAGGGGCCCTGTAGGCTGCTGGGTCTCCAGTTTCACCAACAGTCAGTGACCCTTGCCCTTTTCTGTCAAACCAGGGGCCCTTTAGACTGTCCTTCCAGCGAGCCTAGTGCCCCCTGAAATACCGAAGTTGAACTCTCCCAGAGCCCGGGCCAAGTGAGAGAGCCGCTGCCAGTAGCTGGGGCTCTGCATCGCTCCAATGGGCACCTCTGCGTCAGTGGGAGAAATCGCTGGAGCCGCCGAGTTCCTGCCTCAGCGAGACAAGAGGACACAACGGGCCCAGGGTGACTCTGTGCCCTGCTGTTTGCCTCAACACCTCCAATTCCACCCAAGACAATGCCCTCCAAAGTGTGCTTTGTGGAACCCTGTGTGCTGTGAGCTGCCTGGGGAAAGGGCTTCATGACGATCCGAGTTTGGGGAAGACCACACCTTGCAATGTCCTCTCAGAGATTCACAATGGACATCAATCCATCTATTAAAACTTTGAAAAGTCCTGCAATAAATTATCCGCTTAATTTTGTTGAATCCTGCCTTTCCCAAATGAACTTGGCCATGAAACCCCTTTTTGCAGTTCACCCACTAGCATCCCATAGAACTAGTCTGCTCTTAGCAAACTGCTGTGCTAGGGTGTTGGTGTCTGGCCGGGCTCTGGGCTTTGTGGCCAGAGGGGTTAGGGTGTCCAGTGCCGTTGGCCTCTTCCCCTGTCCCAGCCCCTTGGCTTCCAGGCTGACCGAGGACACCCAGAAGAATAAACTAATTAAGGTAAAATGTGCAGCAGCGATGCAGAGCCTTGTAGATCATAAATGGGAATGGCAAAATCAATGGCAGCCCTTCTGCAGGCAGAGGCCCGAGGCCTGGGCGACGGGAGGGATGGAGCCCGTGATTTAGGAAGAGCAAATGCTCTGGCAGCTGCAACCTGGGTAATTAGGTGTGTCAGGAAGACAGATAAACAGCGAGCTGTGCGGGTCGATGGCACTGGCAATAAACACCCTGCACTGGCCCCTGGCCTGTGTTAGCACCCGATCCCGCCTCCGGCTTCTTGTAGCTGCACTCTGCCCTGGCCCTGGGGTCCCTCACTGAGTCGGGGGGTCAGGAGTGCGGGTGGGCAGCTGCTCCTGGAGAGGAGAGCCTGCTTGTTGCAGGAGAGAGGGGCTCTCCTGAGTCCCTGAGGGGGACTCTGAGAGGGCAGGGGCCTGGGAGAAACAGGACGGTGTTCTAGGGCAGGGGGCTCTGAGGGCCACACCCCTGTGAGAGGTACCTCTGGGGACTCCCATTCCCACCCTGACTTTGGCATTTTGCATTAAAGGAGCCTCGAAGGCCTCAGAGCCCTGAGGAGCTGTCAGTGGCTGCAGGCAGCCAGGTGGGAAGGCCCAGTGGGTGAGGCCAGGCCCCGCTGAGTGTTGGTGCTGTGGGAGGCCCCAGGGAAGCAGGAGCCTCCACCCCTGACTCAGGGCACTTGAGGTCCGATTGACAGCACGAGGGATAGATGGGTAGAGGAGATGCCAAGGGACCATAAAGCTCGTGCTACTTACTATTCCTCCAGCGCTTTCTATGTGCCAGGCACTTCACATACTGACCCTCACTCGTAACCCTTAGCACAAGCCCACAAGATGGTACTATCTTCATGCCCATTTCACTTCCTCAGATGAAGGACCCGAGGCACAGAGACAAGGGGACTTGCCTAAAACCCCACAGCTAGCAGAACCCCTCAGGGCAGGACAGGACAGCACACCCTGAAATTGCTGTGAAGCCAGGATGGAGGAGGCTACTCCCCTCCCAGTGGTCAGGGAGGGCTTCATGGTGGCGGAGGTACCTGAAAGGGGACTTGAAGGGTCAGAGTAACACAGCAGTAACTCTGGTTTACACAGCACTTAGCATGGCCAGGCTTTACAGGAAGCATTCCCCTTTACAACCATCATCTTGGCTAAACCCTGGGGCTACCCTGAGAGAGAGTGTAAGCTCATTTTACTGATGGAGAAATTGAGGGGAAGAGAAGTTAATTGCCCAAGGCCACAGCTAGTAAAGGTGGAGAGAGATTCAAACCCAGGTCTTTCTGACTCCAAAGCCTGTGCTTCTGAGCCTTGCACTCAGTGGCTTAGCCAAGCAGACAGGAGGAGGTGGCGCACTGGGCAGGCGGGTGGCATACACAAAGGCACAGAGTTTGCCTAGAGAGGAGGTTCGTGCAGGCGGAGAAGGGAAACGCAGCAGGGCAGCAGAGACCCACTGCTGCCAGGACTGAGAGCGGGGGGCTCATGGGTGGTTCCTGATCTGCGAAGACAGTGTTTCCAGAAGATTGCTCTGGCAGTGAAGTGAGTGGAGGGCAAGCAAGGGGAAAATGAAGTGTGGTGGCTACTTTTGTTGTAGCTCATGCGATCCAGGGTGGTGACGACGAGTGTGAGAAAGTGTGGGGTGCCGGAAGGGCAGAGGGATTGGCGGGGTGTGGCGGGTCAGGGCAAGGTAGTGGCTTACAATGTGTGGGCATGGACTTTGGGCCAGCAGGGGTGGGAGCAGGAGCTTGCCTGCAGACACCTTGCTGTGAGGTGGTCACAGGGTGGCTGAGGAGGCATGTCGAAGAGGTCACTGGCCATAGGGATGGCAGTGGGCAGTGTGCAGCGTGCAGAGTAGTGTGGCCCGAGCTGGGGCAGAAGGGAAAGCCCAGAGCCACACACTGGGTCCCAGGGAGCAGCCGCACTGGAGTGCAGGAGGAAGAAGGGGCGGAGATGGAGGTACCACCAGACACATAGGAAAGAAGGTTCTGCATCGATGGCAGCAGTGTCATTCAAGCAAACGACCATTCACCATCCCCTCGTCCCCTCCACACCTAGCTCTGCCCCCACAGGGCAACTTGGAGCCACTGGGATAGTGAGTTTGGGCCATAAAGGACTCTTCCTAAGGCTCCTTGGCCTGAGCGCCCCCTCCCCCAGGGGCTGCCCAACTTCAGGGAGATGACCCGAGTCACGGGCTGGTGTTGGTGGCAGAGAGAAGGGTGAGCGAACGTGTGTGGCAGGGCAGAGGCCCAGCCTCCAACCTCATTCATAAGGTGGAGGGATTACTGCCAGACAGCAGGGTTAGGGAGGTAGCTGGCAACATCAGCAGCCCAGGTTGACCTTGGGCAATTCATGAAGTTGTATTTTTCTCCTCTGTAACATGGCATAATGAGAATGGCCACCTATTCATCAGGTGGTTGTAAGGATTAAATTAGATAATGTAAGTAAACTATTTAGAACAATACATGGCACATGGTAAGCTCAAGAAATAATAAGAACACCACCACACTGGGTCCCAGGGAGCAGCCTCTGGGGACCATCACTACCATCACCATCGTCACCACCTTCCCCCTCCCCCATCATGGTCTCCAGGGGATTACAGGGCATGGCCACTGAAGGTCCTTGTGGGTCGCAGCCCCGGGGGGCATCTGTAACATTGAGTCTAAAATGCTTCACAAGACCTAGTCAAGAAAAACCAGCAAAGTAGTGATGGCCCCAGGGGCAGAAGACATTTTAAAAGAGAATGAACCCAGGCTCCCAAGGGTCCCTCAATATTTCTGATGCCGGTCTTCCCTTCCATCCCAGGATGAAGAGAAAAATCTGATCAGCCCCTGCCCGGTGCTCCCCACATTAGCGCACTCGGCCCTCTGCACCGTCACACCAGGAAGACAGAGTCTTCACTTTACAGAGAGAAATCGGGGCTCAGGCAGCAAAATCCTTGGCTTAAGCTTGCACAGCTGTTAAGTGGCAGTGGTGAACTTCCAGCTGTGGTCTGACTGCAGAGCCCCTCTTCTCCCCCCCTGCCCCCACATCAAAGACCTGGGGTGGGAGCGATGAGGGGAGTCCTTGGGTGCCAAGGAACCTAGTACTGTGTTATAAGAAAATGTCCTCTGAGCCCCATGATGCTGCTGCTTTGACAGCCTCGCCCCATTCTTGCTGCTTATGGGGCCACGTGTGAATGAGGCAGAGTAGGGGTGGGGCCGGGAGCCAGAGTAGTTGAGCAGCTCATCTCCCCAAGTGGGGCCACGCCGGGTGAGCTGAAAGTCAGGGCTGTGCCTCCAAGGGAAACATGGCCGGGGATCAGGACACCCTAGAACCTAGAGCATGCTGGAAAGAGAGGTCGAGACACGGAGCCGTGCATCCCCGGCTTTACCAGGCACAGGAAATCCCAGACGTCCTGCTAAAATGCAGATTCTGGCGCAGGAGGTCTGGGGTGGCACCTGAGATCTGCATATGTAGGAGCTTCCTGCTTTTGCCAGCACCGCTGGGCTGTGGAACACACTTTGAGCAGCAGGGTGTAGAGCAGCTGGGTGCAGCCGGAGCGGGAGCCGGGTCTGGGTGAAGGAGCTCCGGACAAGGGGAGTGCTCGCTCTCCAGAGCAGACGGCTCATCTGCTGTGTAGGCAGAGGAGGCTGGAAGTGCCTCCCGCCCCCAGTTCCCTTTCTTCTCTCTGGCACAGTGACCGGCGCCTCCTCCCCGAGAAGTTACAAAAGCCCCTGCTGAAGGCCTAAGTATAACACAGAGCCCAGAAGCCATCAAAGAAAAGGGTGATAAATCCAAGTCCATAAAAATCCAAATTTTCTGCATTGCAAAAACCACCATGTGCGAAGATAAAAGAAAAATGACAAACAAGAGGAAACTACTTGCAACATGTATTGCAGACAGAGGGCTAATTTTCCTAATTTATAATGAAATGTTGCAAATCAATAAGAAAAAATGGGCAAAGGCTATGAGCAGACAAGAGATTCGAATATATAAATATATGCTCAGCCTCACTCACTTGAAGAAAAATGAAAATGAAAACTAAACATAGGTACCAATATTTCCTATCAGATTGGAAAATAATTTTTAAAACGATGACATGTGGTGTTGGTTGCTGAGGATGTTGGGAAATGCTCCCTGGCATCGGGGCGGCCGGGGCGTCGCTGGGAACGTGCCTGTGAAGCACACCTGGCCGTGACGGTCAGACCCGCCCACGGATATTCCTGTGCTGTAACTGTCCCGTTTCTACGAACTTACAGAGAAACACCTGCACTGGTGGAGAGCGGCATGTCACACAAACTGCTGATTTGGTGGCCCTGCTGGTAAGCGCCACAGATCACAAGGAATCTAAGTGTTCATCAGGGGAGGACCACCTCAATGGATGGCAAATCCATACAGTGGAGAATGAAGTCGCTGTAAAAAACGAGAAAGCTCTTAGCGTGCTGCCATGAAATAACATCCAAAGTTGACTGCTAATGAAGAAAGGAAGGGGCAGCACTGCGAGGAGAGCACGGCACTGTGTGTGCAGAAGAGCAGGGAGGTGTGTGCAGTTGGAGACAGCAGGTGGGCAGAGAGGTCGGGGCCATGGCATGCAGCAGCTGCGTGGCCAGTGCAGGACCCCGGGGGATGGGCTCTGACTGGGAACTTAGGAGGTCCTGGGATCCTGGACGTGGAGGGAGGTGCTGGGACTGGCCCCTCCTCCCCCTTTGCCCCACACTCTCTTCTGCGTGGTTCTCACCAAGCAGTGTTGCCTGAAACAAACTCGTATTTTTCCAGGTCAGTGAAGCCATGAGCTGGTTTCCCGGCCCAGGCATCGTGGCGAGTCTTCCTCTGTTCCCTCCATCTCATCTGCTCTCCAATTCTTAACCCTTGACCCATGCCCGCCTGGAACCCCCGACTGGGTGGTGTGTGGTTTACAGTACGGTCTTTTTCTCTTTCTGCTAGGGTCTCCCTCCCTCCAGTGACAAGGAGGGAGGCCTTTGCTTCCTCTGCCCAGGACACTTCCAGAGGCCACAATTATAACAGCTGTGGCTTAGAGAGCATTTACGGGGTCCTAGACACTAGAAATGTTTTTCATTCATTATCCTGGTTGTTTGGTCAAATATATTTATTAAATGTTTACTAAGTGGCATACGAACTTCTTTGGTCTTGGAGATACAGCAGCAAACACGACAAAGTTTCCATCCTCGTGGGGTTTAGGAGAAGAGTAGCAGAGATGACCCACAAACAAATATGTAGCATACTTTCAGACAGCAGCAAATGCTATGAAGAGAAATTGAGCAAGTTTAGGGTGTAAGGAGTGACAGGGGTCTAATTTTATTTTATTTATTTTATTTTATTTTATTTTTAAATATTTTATTTACTTTTTTAGAGAGGGAGGGGGAAAAGAGAGGGAGAGAAACATCAATGTGTGAGAGATACGTGGTTGCCTCTCGCACACACACTACTGGGCACTTGGCCCACAACCCAGGCATGTGCCCTGACTGGGAATCGAACTGGTGACCCTCTGGTTTGCACTCAATCCACTGAGCCACACCAGCCAGGGTATGATTTTAAAGTGTTCAGGGGAGACCTCATCTGATTAGGGGCCTAAATGAAGGTAAGGAGAGAGCCCTGAGAACAGTGGTGGGAAAAGCATTTCAGGCAGAGGAAACAGCAGCTCGAAGGCCTCAGGTGGGACCCTGGTGAGCAAGAGGAAGAGGAAACGAGGTCAGAAACGCAACCTGGCTCACATCAGGAAGGGTGTTGTAGGCAGTGGTAACGACTTTATGTATAGAGTCTAGGGAGCCTTTGCACTTGAGCTTATGAAGTTGGTATGATTTTTCCTATTCTACAGATGAAGGGGTTGAGACTGAGAGAGGTCAAATATCTTGCCAAAGGTCACCCAGTAAGTAAAGGGCAGATCCCAGGTTATACAAACTGACCCCCATGGGACACTGCCAGGATTTAGGGTCTCAGCCCTCTTCCAGGGCCACTCGGCTGAGGAAGAGAGGGACTGTCCTTCCACAGGCCTGTCTGACACTCTTGCGCAGGCTAAAGGAGCCCCCAGTTGTATGCCATGGGCAGGCGGGGCTGGCCGGGGCCTCTGGGAGAGGACCTTGGGTTCCCTGAGGTGGCAGTGGCTGAGTGTCATGCCAGCTGGACCCAGGGAAGTGCTGACACAACACAAATGTCCCGGCTCCACACCCCACCCACTGTCAATGAATCAATTGAATCACTCAACTGAAAAATTAACTTAAACCCACAGACATCCCTCAAACCACAGAAGGTCACTGGGAGGTGCACGCCTGGGACTGAGGCTGCCGGGCACCACCATCCTTGCCCCAGCCCTCCAGGCTCCGCTCCAGCCTCTCTGAGAGGAACACCTCGACCCACAAACCCGGGAAGCCCAGGACCTCTGGGGGGCTCCATATTGACTGTCTCCCCTCCCCTTTGTCAGCAAACCTTGTTTCAGGCCTAATGGCTCGTGTCTTGCCTGTCCTTCCTGGATTTATTTATTAAGAGTTGATTGTGCTGTTAGGATGCTCAAGGTCTGGCTTCACCAGAGGGATGCACAAAAGGACCAACACAGGGATTTTGCCCTCAAGGAGCTTAGAGTCCAGGGGCCTGGGAGAGGGGAGTCAGATACCTAGAGAAATATAAGGCCATGCTGGGGACAGTGTGTAAACATGAGGGCAGAATTTTTCTGTTTCATTCACTGGGGCATCCTCAGTGTCTAGAATAATGCCTGGCACACAGCAGGTGCTCAATAAATATTTGTCCACTGAATGAATGCACTAGTGAATGAAAGGGCTGTGGTTAGGCTGAGCATGGAGCTAACGTGACTCTGGGGTAGTCGCCCCCCATTCCGACTGCACGAGGGAATCACCTGGAGATCTGACAACTGGGTGACATCCCAGAGGTTCGGATTGAGTTGGACTGGGGTGCACCTTGCAAACTGGGCATGCTAAAAGCTCCCCAGGAGAGTCTAATGTGCAGCCTTGGCTGAGTGCCACTGGTCTGGGAGTCGCAAAGGAGGACTCTAAGAGGATGGGAGGGGCTGCTGCTTCAGAGACACCTGACAGGTCCCAGCCCAGGTGCTCTATGCTCAGTGAGTAGGGAGGAGAGTGTGCCCTTCCTCTGGCATCTTGCCAGCAGAGCCCACAGTGAATGCCCCCCTTTCTTCCACAGTTCTCCCTGTTTCTGTTTCCCTGCCCTCCAGGGCCTTCCTGCAGACTCGCCCCTTCCTCAGCCGTCCCTTGCTGCTGCTGCTCCCCTCCTGACCTTGCCCCACATTAAAGGGTTGATCAGCCCATCAATTAATTGTGTCCTAATCCAATCTTGGCTTGGTTGGAGAGAGGGCAGTAAATCCAGCTGGGTAATCATGCCCTGATATTTGTGTAGGGATAATTACTATCTCTCAGGCTTCACTTGGTGGCAAGATGAGATGAAAACCCATAAAACACCATGCGGGGCTGTGGCTCATTGTTTCTTGGCTGCATAAGCCTGGCTGCCAGCCAGCCAGCCCTGCCCGCCCCTACCCCTGGCATGGGCCCCAACCTTGTCCCCTCCCATTCGTGCAACTGGCAGGGCTCAACATCAGAGGCAGTCTAGGGACTGGACCCTGGCTTGGGCTCAACAACCAGTAGGGGCAACATTATGGGCCCAGGGGACAGCCCACGTGTGTAGAAGGAGGAAAGGAAGGGAAGGGGGTCCTTGGAGTCAGGTGATCAGCTGCCCATAGGAGGTTAGGGTGGTGAAGACACAGGTGTGAAGCACAAGGTGTCATCCAGACCAACCCAAGAGGCTGCTGCCATCTGGAAGAACCCAGGTGCACGCCCAAGCTGGCCTTACAGGCACACGAGGTCCTGCATCCTTCAGGAGGACACCCTGGCCTGGGACTTCCTGCTGATGTCATGGCCTCACAGGAGAAAACTTCATAACAGTGGGTGGAGGTCAGGCGTGAAAGAATGTGGGGTTGGGGACCACCTGCAGCCCCCAGAGCACAGTCCTCAACTCATGAAACACTGAGCACCCAGTATGAGCCAGGCTCTCTGCTGGGCCTGGAAGACACAGGACTGAGTGAGCCCATAGAGTGTCTTGATTGAAAGGATGAAGCTGGAATCAGGCCCCTGCTTTTGGGTCCTGGTACTTACAAGTTGTGTGGCCTCAGGAAAGTCATGTGATCTCTTTAGGCCTCAGTTTCCTCAACTATAAAGTGAGATACACCAGTACCTACTTTACTGAGGTTCAGTGAGGCTTAAATGAGATAATTATTACTGCTGGCCAAGATGGAAGCGTAGGTAGACTCACTGTGCCCCCTTGCACAACCAAAATAGGGACACCAACAATTTAGAAACAAAATAACAACCAGAACTGACAGAAAATTGAACTGTGTGGAAGTCAGACAACCAAGGAGTTAAAATAGATATGTTCATCCAGACCTGTAGGAGGGGCGCAGATGGAGATGGGAAGCCAGGTGGAGAGGGGTCGAGGCACAAAAAGCGGTGGTACTGGACAAGTAAGTCATCCCTGGTGTGCAAGACTGTAGCAGGCGAACCTGGACACACAGGTGGCAGCTGGCAGACCCCAGGCATGGGGTGGCAATGGGCAGACCCAGTGAGGCGGTGATTGTGAAGCAAGGCACTGCGTGCAAGGTGGCTGGCTGCCTGGGGGTCCCACATTTGCACTCAGATAAACCAGGCAAAATTGGGGAGCGAAACAGACTGTGCAACCTAGGGTCCCAGGACTGAGAAAGAGCCTCAGGACACTGATTAAAAACACCTGTGGGGGTTGAGGCGCAGGGAGAGACTCCCAGCCTCATAGGAGAGTTCATTGGAGAGACCCACAAGGTCCTAGAACGTGCACAAGCCCACCAACACGGGAATTAGCACCAGAAAGGCCCAGTTTGCTTGGGGGAAGCAGTGGAAGGGACTGAAATCCGACAGAAAGCAGAGCAAGTGCCATTGTTCCCTCTTGGACCCCACCCCCACGTACAGTGTCACAACCCAGCCACATGTGATACCCCACCCTGGTGAATGGCCTAAGGCTCTGCCCCTCATATGTAACAGGCGGAGCAAGGCAAAAAAATTGGCCCAAACAGAAGAACAGTTCAAAGCTCCACAGCAAATACAACTAAGTGACGAAGAGATAGCCAATCTATCAGATGCACAGTTCAAACCACTGGTGATCAGGATGCTCACAGAATTGGTTGAATTTGGTCACAAATTAGATGAAAAAATGAAGGTTATGGTACGTGAAATGAAAGAAAATGTACAGAGAACCAATAGTGATGGGAAGGAAACTGGGACTCAAATCAATGGAGTGGACCAGAAGGAAGAAAGAAACAATCAAATAGAAAAGAATGAAGAAATGAGAATTCAAAAGAATGAAGAGAGGCTTAGGAACCTCCAGAACATCTTTAAATGTTCCAACATCCGAATCATAGGGGTACCAGAAGGAGAAGAAGAGCAACAAGTGTAAAAGTTATTTGAACAAATAATAAAGGAGAACTTCCCCAATCTGGCAAAGGAAACAGACTTCCAGGAAGTCCAGGAAGCTCAGAGAGTCCCAAAGAAGTTGGACCCAAGGAGGAGCACACCAAGGCACATCATAATTATATTACCCAAGATTAAAATGAAGGAGAGAATCCTAGAAGCAGCAAGAGATAAGGATACAGTCACCTACAAAGGAGTTCCCATCAGACTGTCAAATGATTTCTCAAAAGAGACCTTACAGGCAAGAAGTATTCAAAGTCATGAAAGGCAAGGACCTACATCCAAGATTGCTCTATCCAGCAAAGCTATCATTTGGAATGGAAGGGCAGATAAAGTGCTTCTCAGATAAAGTCAAGTTAAAGGAGTTCATCATCACCAAGCCCTTATCTATGAAATGTTAAAAGGACTTATCTAAGAAAAAGAAGAAACAGGTATAGCAAAATGACAGCAAACTCACAATTATTAACAACCACACCTAAAACAAAAACAAACAAACCAAGCAAACAACTAGAACAGGAACAGAACCACAGAAATGGAGATCACATGGAGGGTTAGCAACAGGGGAGTGGGAGGAAGAGAGGGGGGAAAAGGTACAGAGAATAAGTAGCATAGATGTAGGTAGAAAATAGGGGGAGGGCAAGAATAATGTAGGAAATGTAGAAGCTAAAGAACTTATGACACATGGACATGAACTAAAGGGGGGGAATGTGGGTGGGAGGGGGTGTGCAGGGTGGAGGGGAATGAAGGGGGGAAATGGGACAACTGTCATAGCATAATCAGTAAAATATATTTAAAAACTAAAAAAAATGAGATAATTATTATGAAGTGTTTAGATCAGGGCCCGGCACACAGTAGGTGCTATTTAAGTACTATGTGTTATCATTATTGTTAGTATTACTTAGCCTTCTGGGCATCAATTTCCTTCCTCCATTCCTTGGTGTGTTGGACCATGCTACTCAAAGTGTGGTCCCTGGCCTGATAGCATCCTCATAGCCCAAGAGTGTGTGAGCAATACAGGGTCTCGGGCCCCACCCAGAATGGCTGAGTCTGAATCCACATTCACACATGACCCCGACGGTGACTCAGACGGATGCTCTGGACTAGAAAAGGCTCCATGAACTGAAGGTCTGTCTGCCTCCAAGTGGTGCCCGTCTCACCCAGCACCTCTGGTCTGGCATGGAGTAGGTCCTCGGCAGGAATTTGTGGAGTGAATAAATGAGCTCAGCTGAAAGCTGTGGGGGCCACTGAAGGATTTCAAAGCATTTTAGAAAGCACCCTGCCCCTGAAACAGTATGGAGGGCAATTCCAAGGGACCATTGGTTGGCTGTGGTGGCCACCTGGGTGAGAAGTGCTGAGTGGTGGGGGCCAGGCGGGAGCAGTGGGGAGAGGGAGAAGGGGAGGGGGTGGGAGGACTGGGGCTGCTTATACTGGGAGGCAAGAGGACGTGAACTCTGGTTCATGTGCTCAAGGTGAGGACTGGGCCTCCGCCCCAGGCCCTCCGCTCCAGGCCCAGCGGCCAGGAGATGAGAACAAGCTTCACATACAAGAGAAGACGGGGTCCCCTTGCTGGAACAGAGCAAGGTCCTGGAGGCAGGCCAGGACAGTAGCCTGAGGAAGGCCGGGGTCCCCAAAGCCCTGCCCCCAGCTGGTGCTGGGAGGATGAAGGTGGGCAGCAGGAAGAGGCCCCAGCCCCTTACCTGAGAAGGCATTATTGGTATTGAGGAAGTAGATCTCCTCACGGCCATCCCCGTCGATGTCACAGGCTGTCACCCCGATGGCATTGCCCTGCCGGTCCCGCAGTGCATAGTAGGGGGAGCTGCGTTTGTCCACGGCAATGTTCACCAGCCGCTTCTGGGCCCGGTCGTACTTCAGAACCAGGTTGGGACCGTTGTACCTGGAGGAGAAGGGGAAGAGGATGTTGGGAGGAGCAGCTGGGCTACCTGGTTCTATGTGACCAGCAATGGCTCAGAGTCGTCCCAGAGAGGTCACTACGGGGCAATTCAGCCCCACAGCACAGCTGAGGAACCCTCAGCAGCCTTGGCGTGGGGGTCCCTGGGTGTCTGATGTCTGTCCCTGAATCAGACATGGGCCCAGGCAAAGGGAGAGTCAGCTGGGCCCGCACAGGAAAAAATGTGAGGAGTGGGGGAGTGGGAAGCCAGCAAGCACCCCTCCCCACAGGCTCTGCTGGAGAAAACAAGAAACTCCCAGGCATTGACCTTGCCCGTCTCAATGTAAAAGGCACTTTCCTATTTATGATCTCATTAAATGTAACAACTATTAAGTGAGGGAGGGGAGGGAGGTGGTATAATAAACCCATTTTACAGATGAAGCAACTGATGAGCTTCATCAGGAGAACTAAGGCTCAGGGGAGGTCAGCGCCCTTCCCAGGGTAACACAGCGAGCAGGAGCCAGGTGTTGGGACTCCTCTCAGGCCCTTCGTGCTATCCCCAGGGCCCTTGCGTGAGTGCACTGAGGAGGAGCAGAGGCTTTGTCATTGAGCTTTGGAATGGCTCTCTCCTGACAGAAAGTCCCAACATTTACACAGTAAATATAAAATTTACATCTTAGATGGGAAAGTATGAACACATCTAAAGTCACTAGGCAGACTCTCTGGATTTCTTTTTCTACGAAACTCACACCAAAAGATTGAAGTTCTGATCAGTCATCACCCCTCTCCTTTCACTCTCCTGCGGCCACACGGCCTCACTGCTCCCTCCGCCCAGGATGTTTCCCCTTCAGATGTCCGCAGGGCTGTCCCCCTCACCCCCCGCCGCCCTGGCCCCCCCTGCACCTCCCTCGGGCCCTGGCTCTGTTGGTCCTTTTCAGTGAGGCCTTCCTGCCGCATCCGGAAACTTGCACTGCCCCACCACCAGCCTCCACTCCTTCCTCTCCCCCACTGCTCTCTCCCCGCATGGCTGTCACCACCAGCGGACAGTCTGGATCGTCTCCGTTATCTGTTCTTTCTGTGACCAGTCCCACAGGAATTCAGCTCCATGTGGGTGGAACTCTCTATTTTGTGCTCCTGGCCCTACAACAGTGCCTGGCATACAATAGGTGATCAATAAATACGTATTGAATGACTGGATGAGTGAAACCTCAGAGCTCACACCTGAGTCATAAAGGCTTACGTGTCTCATGGTCGATTTCCTCCCGTCACACTTCCATCTGGAGAAAGCGGCATGCCCCAGGTCTCCCCGCAGAGAGCACGGCCATGGACGTCGGAGGGCCCCCTCCCAATCCCGGAACACCAGCTTGCCAGGCTCTCCAGAGGAGCCCAGTCAACCCCTACCCATTAGTTCCCCGCCTCCGCCTTTGTTTTAACCTGAGCACGTACATCTCAGTTCAGCTGCCAGCCTCTGATGGTCCTGGGCAGAGAGCACTCCAGGGAGGGCAGAAAGAACTCTCCAAGGTTTTTGAGAGAAATCATTTCTTGCTTTCCTGAAAGGGATCCAACTTGGCCCTTTCCATTGTCACCAAGGTGCAGAGCCAGAAAAGTTTGGGGGATGCTGAACAACTGGCCGGGCGCCTCCTGGCACCTGCGGTGTGCGCATGGGGAGACCGAGCTCACTGGGGGCTGAGTCAGCACCTGCTGATGGAAGGTTGGGACATAGACGTCTTGACAAAGAGCATCTGAGGGCTGTGCTGAGGGCACAGCATGACCTGGGGGGTGCGTCTGGGCAGGACAGACAGCACATGGGTTCCAGCTCTGTCAGCAGCTGGCATCAGCCCCCAAGGACAGGAAGTGCCTTCTGGGTGCTAAAAACTAGTCCTCTGAGCCTCTGACTCTTCTGTTTACGACCATTCCTGCTGCTCCTACAAGACACTGTAGTCCCAGGGTGCTGGGCTTGGCTACCAGCACTTTCACATGGTTTGTCTCACCTGAACCCCACATAATCCCAGAAGGAAGGTAGGTAAGGCATTTTTCTAGAACAAGAAACTGAGGGTCAGAGAGGCAACGTGAGCTGTCCAGGTTATACAGCTCGTACATAGCAGTGCTGGGCCTCTAACCATTTCCAGGGTCCAAATCACATGTTCTTTCTGTGTTGTCCTTGGTGCCAACGCTTGTGGTCCTCTGCGTTTTCTTCCTGGCAGCACCCGCCCTCCAAAGTAGCAACTGTGAGAAACGCCCGAGGTCCTCCTGCAAACAGTGGCGATAACAACCCTTCGCTTCTACAGTACCTTACAGTTTACAAAGAGCTTTCTCATCCTTGATTTCATTCGCTTCTGGCAGGTCTTGACTATGCCAGAGATGAGCTTTGTGACCTTGGATGGTCGGAGACCCACGTTCTGGGTTTCTGTTCCACAAAACAAGAGAGTTGGACTGAATCAAAATGTGTGGGCAAATATGGCCATGGGGGGGTACTCTGGGCCCTCCACTCTGGGTTTCAACCCAAGCATTTTGATGTATTTTATTTTATGCAACCCATTCCATCCAATGTTGTTTAAATTGGATTCCAGAGCCAGTGTTGAAAAGGCACTGGGCTAGCAGCTCTGTGAGAGCCCTTCTGAGTCTGCATCTCTCGGTCCACGGGTCTCCTAACCTTGGGGGATGGGCAGAGCAGGTGTGTTCTCCCCCAGACTATGGGTGGGAGACATGTAAGGTCCAGCTTTGACATGCCCTTTTCTACCCCCATCTTTCTGGTGTCCTGGCATGTGTTTACCATCCTCTGGAGCCAACTCCCAGGAGGAAGTGAGGGGCCGTGGGTCCAGCACACACTGGGGGTTAGTCCTTTCCTTCTAAATCTGGGATGATGGGCATGCACACAAGGTCCCTGCTCCCATGGTGGTGACCCTGGGCAAGCAAATGGCCCTGCATCACCTTTGCTTTGAAGATTTGGGGGTGCTAGTTCCTGCAGAATGGGGTTACTAGGCTGGCTTAATTCCTCCATCTGTTGTAGAGTGAGAACTACAGAGTCCTACCCAACCTACATGGCAGCCTGGCATGAACATTACACTCTCTCTTCTCTCCGCCCACGACTCCCGCCCCTCGCCCCAACCTGCCAGGGCTATAGACACAATACAGCTCCTAGGTAGAGTTCTTGACAATCCATGGAGTGTTCTGGGGCCAATGCACAGAGGGCGTTGCCACTCCTTCCCTCTGCCCAGGCTGCCCTTAGCTGTCAGTCAAGCTGGTCATAGAAAGCTATGAGTTCTCATAGTCTTCCCTCAGGATAATCTGCCTTATCCGCTCCCCCCCCCCACCCCACCCCACTATTCTGCATAGAGCTGACGCTCCACTTGGGTTTCTGAATAGGATCTGCCCTTTTGGGCTCCTGTGACTCAGCTCAGCTGCAGCTATCCCCTCTGTGGGGAATGTTCTCCCCACCCTCCTGCCTCCCATGAACCCTGCCCAGCAACCACTGTCTCCGCCAGATGTGATCTGTTCTCTGCATATGCACCGTGTTTTGCATTTCACTCATTCCTGCAAGGGCAGAGTTGTTTGAGTTCCCACATCACTTCTCTCATTAATTCATGTGTTTCTTAAGCTCTAGAAGCATGTAGCTATGTCTCTGCATTTGCTGTGTTTAGAGCAAGGCTTGCCATAGAAAAGGTGCCCAACAAATGCCCAATGCAAGAGTGAGCGAATGAGTGAGTAGATGAATAAATAAAAACAATCATAGGTAGCATCGATAGAGCAGTCACCAGGTGCTAAACACCCTTCTATCTCATCTCATCCTCATGATAATACTATAATTTTACAAATATGAAAACTCTGGGCACTTTTACTGAGGTATAGAGATTAGCCACAGTTGCTAACCTACCCATAATCCCTCTGGGCTGTCAGTTCCCACACCCCTGGGGTCGAGTGTAAGGTATGTGAAATTTCACGATTTCATCTCTGACACCTGCCAGAGATTGTGGGGTGCTTCTAGAAGTTCAAGAGGCTTTGAGGCTCTGTGAAACGGGGTTAGCAGTGGGACAGGGTCCATGTCTTTAAAAAGCAGATGTGACTTCATCATATCCAAGGCTGGGCCAGCAGGCAGAAGTGATTGGTTTGGTGGCGATTGGAAAGTCTGCTTGAAAGACACCAGCAGGGTGCAACCCATACTTGTGTGAGTAGCATCCAGTGTTGGTGCCAGTCGGTTGGGACAGGGCTGCTGTGGGCAAGGAGGGGTCCGAGGGTTGGGCCCAGAGCAGCCTGGGAGTGGGCTCCTGTCCCTGCCGCTTCCTGGCACTGACCTTGAGCGCATCACTCAACTTCTCTAAGCTTCAGCCTCCTCATCTATTATCTGGGGCTGCTACATAACTCACAGGATGGCTGTGAGGATGAGAGAGAGTGTGTGACAACACTTGGTAAACTGTGAAGAATCGCTCAATTGTATGTTCTCATCATTATCAAAAACAAAACAAAAACAAAAACAAAACAAAAACAACCAAGACACAGTGTCTCACTCTCCAGTGATCACTTTGAGAGTTTCCAAACACACTCTAGTATTTCTCACCCCCAAACATCCCACCGGGTGGCTCATCCTCCGTGGGTATATTTCTTCATTCCCTTTCACAGCTGACATTCTCGGGGTTGTGTTCACAAGCCGTCTCCACTTTCTCACCACTCGTTTGTCCACACCGACCCACATCCTCCTCCTTCCGTTCCAAGTCCAGTCAAGCTACTCTTGTCACCACCACTGGTGGCTTTTGTGTGGCCACATCTAGGGACAGCCTTTCTGTCTCCCTCGCCCCCACCTCACCACTTCCCTCGTAAAACACTGCTCTCTTGGCTCTGAGGTTGCCATCCTTTTCCGGTTTTTCTTCTCTCTCTGATTCCCTCCCCTTTGTCCCCTTTGCAGGTGCTTCCTCCTCTCTCCGCCCTCTTAATGTTGGAGTCCCAGGCCTGGTGTGGGGCCCCTTCTCCTTTCTCCGTCCTCTTCCGCTGGAGGATAATATTCATTCCCAAGACTGACAACTCCCAAATTTATATCTCTTACCCAAATCCCCAGCCCAAGCGCAGGCTCATATATCTGACTGCCTACCTGACACCTCTCCTTGCACCCGCAAGTCATCTCCGATGGAACTATTGATCGCCCATCCCCCTCTGCCCTGCGATGGACACCCAAGTACTGAAGCCGGAAACCTGGCGCCAGCCTTGGTTTTCCCACCCCCTTGTCTTCACATCTAATTCATCAGCCAATCCTGTCATGTGTACCTCTTAAAATATTTCAAATCCTTCTCTCCCTTCCTCCCCCACCGGCACCATCTCTGAAGAGCCTCATTTCTCTGTTTCCTTGCCTGCCCCCATCCATCTAATCTGCCCATACCATAACCGGAGTCATCTTTTTAACACATAAACCAGACCAGCCATTCTCCTGCCTTACACCCTTTTGGTGGCTCCCCATTAGGTTGGGGGAACCCAGAGTCCTTACCACACCTGGACCGGAAGCCCAGCTCGGTTTGCTGCCCGCTTGGCCGAACTCCTGCGGCCACACGGGTTCCAACATTCTATCAGGCGAGGTCCCGGCCCCCGGCCCCTCACGGGACTGCTCCCTCTGACTGGCACACACTCTCTCCACTTCCCTCTGGCTTCTTCTCATCCTTTAGGTCTCACTTTGAAAGCATCTCTGAGAAATCCTCCCTTCCTGGGTATTCTAATCGCTGTACCCACTGGCCCACTCTTGTTTGGTTTCCTACTTATTACCCATTTCTCCCAGTGAACCATAAGCTTGTGGAGGGCAGGGGCTGTGCCTGCTTTGTTCACTTCAGCCTCCTCATCACCTAGTGTGTAACGAGTGCTCAGTAAATACGTGTAACAACAGAGAAACATCCTGTGGAAGGCACCAGTTTGTCACTGGGTGGCTGAGCAAAAGGTTGACTGAGCCACTGGTCTCTTGACTGGTCTTTGGGTAACCCCCATTTCATTAGTTCCCCAAAGATAGATATAAAAATAGTAATGACAGAGAGGAGGCCAAGAGCTGCTGTCTTGGAAAAGAGTGAGAGAGAATAACAAGTGTTATAGATACAGAGGATCGACCCTTTTTTTCTGTTCAGAATCGTTGACCCATGTGAAAAAATAACCTCTTAGACAGTTACATAAAGAGAAGCTGGATAATAGGATGTAATAATTATTGGGTACCTACTATATACTAGATACTGTGTTAAGTACTTTACAGATGACAGCTCATTGTACATATGGTTTTTAATTTGAAAAAATATAAAATATGCTATTTTGAAAATTAAGAATAAGAAACTTTTTTATTAAAACAGAAAATAATGAAGAACTATATAGCTATTCAACATTACAGTCGGGGGAGAAAGGCAGGGAGGAAAGAGGAGGCAGAGGTATGTACACACAAAGAATGCAGGTAGAGACACCCAAGAATGAGTAAGAGCAGAAGTGGAGGCCAGTGAGACCCTGACACAGAGAGGAAGACGCACGCATAAACGCAGGTGGACCGGCTCGCACAGAAGCAGAGCCACGGAAGAGGAGGGGGGGTGCAGACCTATGGAGACAGGCAGAGAGACCCTGGGGAAGTCGCAAAGTTGTGGAAATATGAACAGGGCCATGAGGTACTGTCACAGAGGAACAACCCACCTTGTGGCCACTTTCAGCAAGTCCTCTAAAGGCATAAGGGGGTGTTTTATTCTCGGTCACAGAAATACCCTCATTTTATAGATGAAGAAAGTGAGTTTCAGAAAAAGTGACTTTCTGAAAGTCAAACAGCTAATCATTAGACATAATAAGCTGAAAAGCAAACTTATCTCTTAGTCTAGAGTAGGGATCAGGAAAAGTATGGCCTTTGGACCGAATCTGGCCTGGTGCCTACTTTCGTAAAGGAAATTTTATTGGAACATAGAGTATCCTCCTTCATTTACATACTAAGTATGGCTGCTTTTGCTATACAACAGAGTTGAGTAGTTGTGATAGACTGTATGGCCCAAGAGCTGAAAATATTTACCATTTTGTTCTTTGCAGAAAAAGACTTACTATTCCTGACTTAAAAGAATTGCCAACCTTATATAATGGGTATATTAAAAGTTCTAAGTAATCATTATCAGAACAGAACCCAGAATTAGTATGAGCTTTAGTAAAAATTACTTTGGAGTCAGTACTTGGGAATACATGTTTCTCTGAAACGAGCATATGGGGAAGTATAGGTTGAATGCAAGGGAGATGTTAGATCTTAGGATGGAGACTGTGAGAAAAAATAATCTGCAGAGGAAAAAAGGGACAGAAGAGTCACCCAAGATGAGAACCGTGTTCTCTACATGGGGGTTTGTCTAAGGCTTGGCAGTGAGCAGGAACGTGCCCCCTTCCTGTCCATGAGTGGGGTGCATACGGATGGCTGCCACCGTCTTCCTTCTCTGTGTGCACACGTTCCTCCTCCGAAAAGAGGTGGAATCTCTCTTGCCTCCCCTTGAAACTGGGCTCACCTCCCCTTGAATCTGAACTAGCAGTGCATGGTGGAAGTGAAGCTGGGCCAGTTTTGCATTGTCTCTGGTAAAAGCCAAGTCACCGTGATAAAAATGTCACTACCTTGAGACAATCACGCTCTGAGGAAGCACAGTGCAGCCCCGCTGGGAGGCCTCTGCAAGACCACGAGGAGCCAGGGACCTGAGGGAAGACGTCATGGGCCTTCTACCCCAGCCCAGCCAACCGGTGGATGCTGCCGAGTGAGTGACACCAGCTGATGTCACACGGGGCAGAAGAACCACCCAGCCAAATTTGCCCAAATTTCTGTCCCACAGAATTGTGAAAAATGATAAATTATTAGTATTATTATTTTATCCTTATCCAAGGACATTTTTCCATTACTTTTTTTTTTCTTACAGAGAAAGGAAGGGAGAGAGAAACATCAAAGTGAGAGAGAAACATTGATTAGTTGCCTCCTGCATGCACCCCAACCAGGCACCTGGCCCGCAACTCAGGTATATGCCCTGACCTGGAATTGAACTTGCAACCTTTTAGTTATGGGACAATGCTCCAACCAATGGAGTCACACACCAGACAGGGCTGATAAATTATTTTTAAGCCACTAAATTTTTGGAAAAGACAGTAGATAATGATGACCTATGATTTCAGACTTGAGAGGAAAAATAATTTTCCTACCGGAAAGGAGGAAAAAGTATTGTTCCTATGTCAGGGAAATTCGCTAGGATAGCCATCTGAGTTTACGGTAGGCAGCTCTGCCCAAGGGATGCCTGGATCTGTTGAGCTGATACTTGCATCTCAGAATATCTGAGGATCTGTGCAGAGCCTGAGGGTAGAAGGATAACAAGAAATCCAAGGATTCCAGGAACCTGTTTTCTTACTCCTCATTCTCACTCTTCTTTCTTTTCTTCCCACATCCATTTCCCATGTTGAATGTACAATCTTTAATGTAGATGATTTCTTTGGAGATCTGTGTCTGCTCTTTTTTTCTTTACTTATGTATGTAATCCAGTGAACTACTGAAGTTAAATAAGAACAGAACACATATGGAAAAACATTCAAATAGGAGATCCACAGGTGTGTCCTGGAATAGGATGTATCCAGAGGCCAGGTCTTAGTTTAAAGGAATGGAGACTTTGGTACTGGGAGAGTTCTAGGTGTGGTGAAAACTCCGGGGCTGGGAATTTTAAAGGGAGTCAATGGGGTAAGTCTGGAAAGGGCATCCATCTCAGGAAATAAACAGGCAAATTGGATCCTGAATTAGGAGCTAACCAGGGTAGAAAAGACCTCACAAACAGAGGGCAAAGAAGGTGACTTTAAGATGAAGGATAAAAGCCTTTTGTCCTAAAAGGTGGGTGGTTTTTCAAGAAAGGAATGTTTGGCACCCAAAGGTCAGAATGATCTGCAGTGATGAGTGTCTGTTCTGTAAAAACTCCATGCAGACTGATTGATTTATACCTTGTTCTATAAAAGATCTGTGCTCAGCATTTGCTCTGTGCCCTTGAAATTTCTTGTATTTTGATGGGCATGGAATCACCCAGACGGAAGAGGCTGCCAGTTGCAGCTCTGTCCCCCACCATACCTAGGATAATACCAGGAAAGCCAGGTGCTTAGTCATGTTTGATGTTGATGCCGATGATGGTAAAGACCATGGCTCCATTCCACAATACAAGTTTATCTCAAAGAGAGAGGAAGACAAGGAGGCGGGGATTCCATGAACTATCAAAGGAGGAATTCAGGTGACAGATGAAGGCTGTGTCAAACACTCCACTTGCACTAGTTGAAGAATTTGTTGTTTCATATGTTCAAATGACCAGAACACCAGGAGTACAGGTGGGCATCATGGTGACCGGAACCAGGGTTCTGACCAGAAGGTTGTCAGGACCTCATTTCTCTTTTCCTTGTCCTCCTTCTGTCTGTTGGCCTCATTCCCATCCCGCTTCATAGGGCTTGCCCTGTGGTAACACTCTGTCTCACACCTCAGTTTCAGCACAGGGTGGAGATGCTTTCTCTCCTTAGTTCCAATGGGAAAGACTTCAGGGAAGGGCTGGATTGGCTGAGGCTGAGTCACACGTCCATCCTCAGAGCTGGGAGCCTATGATTGACTGCCTTAAACCAGTGCCAAAGCCAGTGAGAGCAGCATCTCAGGAACCACGTACTGTCAGGAAGCGAAGTGCCAGAAAGGATGAGGAATGTGTCTCTAGACAGACAGCCATTCATCTGGGTCTGTGCATTCTGGGGACAAACTTGCCAGGGCCTACTGAAGGAAAGCAGTGATTCCCTGGCACCACCAAGTCTCTGTGTCCTCTAGATATACCTCAAGGTCCTCCCATTCCCCTCCAGAAGCCCCAGAGAGAGGTAAACACAGAGAGTGGAATGACTGTTTGAGTCACTATGTTCTGGAAATGGGTCTGGTTCTTGGCCTCCTGCCTGCTCCTGAGGCCTCTGTTCCAGGCAGCACTCTAGCGGCAGGAAGGCAGGAGGGCGCTGAGAGTTGGCAGCAATGAGCCCAGCTTGGGTCATGAGGGGACACTGGTGAGTTCTGGCCCAACTCTGTGATCAACTCTCCACGGATTCAGACAAACCATTTAGCTGCGTGGTCACAAAAATACTTTAAATCTCTATTCAAACTTTCTTCATTCTTGCTATCATTATATAGAAGCTTCCAGCCAAAAAGCCATTGGTTTTTGTCTGTATCTCTCTTTTGTTTGAAGATGTGGGCCAATTTTAGGGCAGAATAGTGGGGCAGTTAGCCAATGGATGCTTCACTCTTCTTTAAGAGTGAAAAACATAAACTCTTTATTCTCTAAGGAGTTCATTCCACCCTCCGGGATCCTGTCTCCAGTCTGGGCACCCTGCACGGCGCAGGATGTAATTCTCTGCTCACAGACCCTCCAGTCTAATATGGCAAATAAGAAGTGTCGCCAGTCCTAGACTTTCAGAGGAGGAAGAGGGGTAAAAAGTCTTTACCACTTCTGCTGGGGTAAAAAGTCTTTACAAAGAAGGTACATTTGATCTAGAACTTGAAGGATGCTTAGGATTTTGAGAGAAAATATATGAGGCATTTACAAAAGAAACAGTGTGAGCTACGAAGCCGATCAGTGAACAGAAAAATATGCTTAGGGAGTAGAGGGTAGACTAGCTGGACAGTACAGAGATGAGTGGAAACGAGTAGAAGGCAAACTGGAACATACACGACATCTCAGATTGTTGAAGACACGGCATGTAAATTAGGACTTTAGATTCTGTCTGGTAGGAAATGAGGAGCTACTGAAGGATTCTGAACAGGGTGCACCATTATATCAAAGCACTATCTCGGAGAGCATTGGCTGGTGGCTGTGTGGCAGAGGAACTGAAACAATGGCACAAAAGAATGGAAATTCTCGAGTTTTTCCAAAAACTTCTGAACTAACTTGAGCAGATTTCTGTTCCTTGAAAGCCAGTAAGTCTTAGAGCAGAGTCAAGAAAGCACAGAAATCAGGAAAGCAAAGGTTAAAAAGAAAGGTGTGTAACCCCAGCAGGGCAGGGCTGTAACCCCAAGAGGTCAGAAAGATGGAACAAGCCAATGGACTGGGCAATTTGGAAGCCACTGATGACCTTCAAGGAAGCTGTTTCCTTACAGAGGAAAGAGAAGCTAGATTGAGAGCATAACATAGTAGATGGGCAATAGTATAGAGGACTCAATGAGAACAAGAAGGGTTCAGGAAGGCCTAGGATATTGGTCAGAAGACACGGGGTTAAGTGATGGTTTCACCAAGCTCTGGGGCCTGTGCATGGTTGTGGGCAAGAAGAAAAGACCCAGGAGGGCAGTGGATTGGAGAGCAGTGGATCGAGGCAAGATGTGTAGAAGGTGGAAGGGAACAGCAAGTAAAGTACCAGTGGGTGGGGGAAGGCCTGGAGTTAAGAGAGAGGAAAGGAAGCCAGGATGGGTAAGAAGACAGGGCAAGGTGGACGATGGTGACTAGGAAGTTGATGCCCAGAGACCTTGGTCTGTTCAGAGGTAAACAAGAGGCAAGATTCTTAGCCGAAAGGAGTGTGTGGAAGTCACAGCTTGAGGAAGGAGGCAGTTAGAATAGCAACTGAGGAGCTAATACATGGCTCCTTTCCATGGTAAATGGGGCATGCGGGGTGTGCCACTTCGGAGGGTAAAGTTAGGACAACTTGAAGGGTGGTGAGATGTAGAGGGCAGGTGGTGGGACAGGATACATCTTAGAGGGTGCAGAGAAGATACACTCTGCTTCAGGAGTGCAGCAATCACAGCAGGGAGGCCGGAACAGGGCCCAGGGAGTCAACCTGGACAGGAGGGCACGGGCAGAGGTGGAGCACAGGCAGGGCTGCCTCAGGGAGCTGAGCTGGGTGGGAGCAGATGAGTGCAGGTGTTCAGGATCTTAGATCTGAAATGGGAGCTGCCTGCCCTTGATCCTGGAGAGCAGTGGGTAAGGGTGGTGGGAGCGTCTGCTCTCAGGTGTGAGGTGGGTTCTGTGTATGTGTGTGTGTGGGGGAGGGGCATGCAACATGGGGCAGCAGAAGGTACCCTGGACTTGCAGTTAAAATAGAAAGGCTGAGAGACAGCCTGTGCTGTCTCTGTGGTGAGGAACTTCACTCAGGAGGCAAGGGGAGACCCCTACTCTGCAACTCTCTGGCTGTGTAGGTTTTCTTGGACGAGTTACTCAGCTTGTTCAAGCCTCAGTTTCCCGATATCAGCTCCCCTGCCATGAGGTTTTGCTGAGAATTAAGATAATACCTATAAAGTGGTTCATACAATGCTGGGCACAGAGCAAGCACTCGATAAACAGTAGTTAGTATATCTGTCTTCCTTTCCCAATACACTCAGTCAATGGGAACTCGATAAATATTTTGGAAAGAATGAGTTATTATGATTATTACCTGTGTAGCCTTGAGCACAGGAGACTGTGAGCTCCACGGAGTTCTGGACTATATTTTATTCTTCTAGCTGCTAACAGAGTGTTTGATAAAGGAACCTGTTTATGTTCACTAGAATTCAGTTTCCTCATCTATAAAGTGGGGCTAATAATATTTGCTCTACCTCAAGGTCAAATGCGATAGCACACGTAAATTGTGACACAGCTGTAGGTGTTGCACACATACATATACATGTGCACATGCGTGCCCATGTGATATATGGCTGTGTCTGCAGCAGAGGCAGCACCCGGGCCCCCTGGGGAGCCCACACTCTTCTACCCTATTTGACAGGAGCTGAATGATAGGCCCGGTGAGCTGCAGGAAAGCCCTGTGGAAGGAAGATGATAGGGATTTGTTGAGGGCCTCGTCAGAAGGCGGCTGCTGTTTTCTCCAGCAGAGGGGAAGCCTGGGGCTGGGCACTGGGCCGGGCATGACGTATACAGGAGGCTGCTTTAAACCAGCCTGGCCTGATGCTTGGGGTGGACAAGCAAGGAGACACAGGTTGCTGGACACAAGTCACAGGCCCTGGTGAGGGGCCAAGAACAGACAGGTCTTGGATGGCACAGGGCAGGCTGTCATATGAAGACAAGGACCAGGTGGGCTCTTGTTGGTCCAGCTCATGAGGGAACAGAGATGACCATTTTCAACTTAGAAAAGGCCCAGGGTTGTGTCCAGCTAGAGTCTGGGGCCAGACTCTCTAGCTGGGTGGCAGGCCCCTCTTCATGACAATGAGCTTCTCCTATGATGACTATCTGGTTGGAATTTCTCATGTAAGTCACTGTTGGAGCCCCATCCCTTGCGCCTGTCAGGATACATGGGCCAGGCTGTCTCGGCCCCATCTGGATGTCCACATCATCTCTCCAGACCCAGTGGCTACGCTGTTCCTCTTGCTGGCCTCCAGTCCCAGGCACCCTGGCTATCCCATCCCAATGGGAAAATCACGTTCCTCCGGCTTTCCCTCATGCTGCAGCTAATGGGGGCCTGCCTGGCTGTGTCTCATGGAATAATGATTGGAGGAAACAGCAAAAGCCTTCTAGTTGCTACGAAGTGTTAACTGGTGAATTACACTCTTCATTTTGATTTGAAGGAAATAGTCCTAGAAGACACTCTTGCTTTAGAAAAATATTAAGCTGCCAACTATGAAAGGCATTCATTCAGAGGGGTCTTTGTTGCCAAGCTGGCTTGAATTCCCTCAGCCACGCATTAACACTAATCAGAATCGGGCTGTGTGAGCAAATGTGCATTCAAGTTGAGGGACAGACCATGTGCATGAAGTATTAGTGAGAAAGTACCAAATATACCTATTTATTCTTTAAAGTGCTTGTAGTGTAAAAATGACCTGACTGGCAGTTAAAATAAACAGTTATTTTCATTACAAATGAAAGGTACATGACTATAATCTGAGATATTAGGTAACACAGACAATTTATGTTTGAACCATCCATCTAGATTAAAGCCCCCTGCTGGAGCTGATACATCCTGATGGCGGCAGACTAGCAGGTAAATCCTCGCCACTCAAAGTGGGGGTGGGGACAGGGGGCACTGGCGACATTTGAGAGCATGTTAAAAATGCAGACTCTTAGGCCCCAGATCGCTGAGCCAGAGACTGCATTTTAACAAGATGACAAGACTTATGTGCACATTAAAGTTTGAGAAAGGCTGGTCTGGGTCCGTGTTTCTCAAAGAGTAGCCTGTAGGTCATTTATAGTAGAAAGACCTGGAGAGCTTGTTAAAAATGCGGATTCCTGAGCCCCGCCCTGACCTACAGAATCAGAATGTCCAGACACAGAGGCCCGAATCAGCATTTCAAACAAACTCCCAGGTGGTTTTTATTTTCACCAACCTGTGAGACCCACCCCTAGTCCTTCCTATCTCATCTAAATCCATTAAGGACCAGTTGACATTCAGTGCTCTGAGTCGAGTACAAAAGGATTTGGATGGATGTCATTTCTGCCATTTAGGGGTTTAAAACGACATCACAACAGCTGAACATGCAGAGGACAAGCTATGGCATAAACACCGAGAAGGATTATAGTATTGACTAATTCACAATGCATTTCAGTCTCCCTTCCGCACTTGTGAATATATGTTCTTCCTGAGGGTGGAGAAAAACAAGCACATTGTCCTCATCCTTCCTAGTTCTCCTGGAGTGGAGCGGACTTCCATTTAAGGGATCATTCATTCTTTTGGGCTACTGGGCTGAACCCAGCCCACGGCTCAGCCACTTGAGGTTCCTGCTCAGAGAAATCAGGAAAGCAGTGATTCATTTCATTAGCCTTTTCCTATGAACCTTCCCCTCTCCTCCTTGTGCTTACCACCCCTTCCCAGGGCCAGTGGGTCCCGACCCTCTGCAGCTCTGCCCACGGTGTTCCCAACATACAGGTCAGGAAAGGGCTGGATCCAGCCTGAGCGTCTGCAAGTGCTGGGTCCTTGGGGATGGCGTAGGCTTTCTTCTTCTGCTAGCTGCATTTGGTTCCTTCAGAAACAGAGCGACACAAACCATAATCCTCTCTTTTAGAAATAAAAGAAAAACAGCCAGCATCTTTGGAAATTCAATGTATGACAATCAGAGATGAGGCAGCATGTGACAGGAAGCTGGCTGCAGGTCTCTGTTGACTCAGCTCAAGTGCACGAAGGCTGGCACTAACACTGGTGCTGTAGTAGAACAGGGTCTTAGGCGGGCTAACCTGGTGCCGATCTCGGGACTCAAAACACAGAACCCAGTGGTCTCGTAAACACGTGCATGTGGCTACATAGCGCTTTCTGGTTTGCCAGCTCTGTCACTTAACCCTCTCAGTGATCCAGTGGGGTCACTATTTCTCTTCCTTTAATGCAAAACCAGAGGTTAGTCATGTGCCTGTCACAGAGCTGGAAAGTGGCAGGGCTGGCTGAACCTTGAATTTACTTCTTTGGACTCCAAATTCTAGTTTCTTTTTACGCAACCATAATGCCTTGTCTTCTATTCATGAAGTAAAATATTATTTTAACTAGACCAGCAATTCCTTTTGGCAAAGCTCTCTCCAGATTATACCAGTGAGAGCAAAACTAGCATGTGATAACCCCTCAGCAGGTATAGTGGCCAAAAAAGAATTACTGCTTCTTTACTTTGTGGCTCTGGCAAATTCTCGGAGGTGTAGGTGAAAAATCAATGCCAGATGGCTCTCATGGAGAAGACTCCGCAGCTTGGCTGATGTGGAATCACTCCGGGAGGAACGTCATTGCAGCTGAGGAGTGTGGCAAGACCGGGCTGGGCCCCGGACCACACTAGCCCCATGTAGCAGCCCAGCCCTAACTTGGCTCAGCTCCACTTACAATGTTCAAGGCTAACAGTGAAGCGAAATGAGGGAGGAGGAGATGCAGTGAGAGCAGCATCCAGGAGGCATTACAGTTCCCTTTGAGAGACCCCTCCAGGCCTGGATGTGGATGGTGATGAAGCTCCACGGTGACAGCACAAATAAGGCTCCTGTCTGCACAATCATTGGGCTCAACAGATAAATGCAGGCCCGTTGTCAGAAATGACAGTCTGGGTATTACAAATAACTGACTCAATGTTGTGATCGCTGGAGCTGAGGTTCAGGAGCAAAGTGGAAACCTGAGCGGAAATCCACAGCAACCAGGAGATTCTGCCTCTGCAAGGGTCTTGAAAGAGCCGCGAGGACCTCTCACCAAGTCGGTGGGCCTGTGTCCAGGAATAATGTGTGCACCTCTCTATCCCGAGGGTTCCAGCATGTGCTCCTCCATCTTTGTGTGAAGCAATTCCCAGGTACAGAGCATGTGCTGGGCCCAAGCCGGGGCCGCCGTAGCAAATGACCATGACTGGGTGGCTTAACACAGACATTCATTTTCTTGCGGTTCTGGAGGCCAGCATTTCAAAAGTAAGGTCTAGGCAGGGCTGCATTCCTTCCAGATGTTGTTCTAGGATGGAACTTCCTCCAACTTCTTGTGGCTGCAGGCTTCGCTTGGCCTGTGGCCGCCTTACTCCACCTTTGCCTCCGTGGTCACATTGCCTCCTCCTCTCTCAAATCCTCCTTGGCCTCTCTCTTTTAAGAAAATATGTGGTTGCATTAGGGTCTACCCAGATAATTCAGGATAAACTCTCTTTCTTAAGATCTTTGACTTAATCGCATCTTTTTTTGTCATACAAGGTAATGTTCACAGGATCCAGGGACTAGGGCAGGGATGTATCTTTGTTGGGGTCGCGGGCACCATTCAACGCAGTACAGGCCCTTCTGAATTACTCTTATTTTTCCCCAATAGGCCTATCAGCTAGGATCATAGTAACAGTATCTGAGGAGCATGCTAGGTGCTTCCTATGTTCATTTAACCTCCCCAACAACTCAGTAAAGCCAGTACTTGTATTCCCCACCACAAAGAAAGAACAGAAGCTCTGAAATCCATATTCCTTCCTATTTCCCTAGAGGTTTTTGTTTTATGCCCTTGGGGCCCAGAGGTCCTCAAGGAGCACTTAGAGGAAGAGGAGAAGATGAGGAGGCTTCTAGTACAGTTGTCCCATTTTATCCCCCTTTGCCTTCCTCCACCCCGCCCACCCCCCACTCCCACAGTCCATCCCCACACCATTGTCCATGTCCATGGGACATTCATACATGTTCTTTGATTAGTCCCTTCTTCTTTCCACCATTATCCCCTTCTCCCCTTCCTTTCTTCAACCACAGCATTTCCATTCTGATCTTGTTGAGATGGTAGGCTGAAGAAGATTGTCTTCCTCTTCCAAAGGGTTACACTGAGAAAAAGCTTGCAAACCAGAGCTTTGCACTTCACAGCCCGGCATTGTTTGGGCAGGGGTCCAGGTTTGGGAGCCTACCTCTGAGGCAGACACATCCGGGCTCAAATGTCTTCTCTATCCTGTCCTTGGGCAAGTGACCTAACCTGGCTGAGCATCGTGCTTCTCACCTGGGCGATGGGAACGATGACAGCATCTACCTCAAAGGCTTGTTGTGGGAACTGAGTGAGATAATGCACCTATGGTGCTTAAAAAGTACTCAGTAAATCTGAGATCTCTTAAAAGTGAAAATGTTTGTCCTTCACCAACAGGCTTATATCACTTAGCATAATATTCTCCAGTTCCATCCATGTTCTTGTGAAGGGTAGGAGTTCCTTTTTTCTGCTGCATAGTATTCCATCGTGTAGATGTACCATCGTTTTTTGATACACTCATTTAATGATGGGCACTTAGGTTGTTGCCAGGATTTGGCTATTGTAAATTGTGCTGCTATGAACATTGGGGTGCACGGATAGGTTCTTGAATGAGCATTTTGGGATTCTTAGGGTATATTCCCAGCAGAGGAATCGCTGGGTCAAAAGGCAGTTCCATTTTTAGCTCTTTTAGGAAATTCCATACTGTTTTCCACAGTGGCTGCACCAGTCTGCATTCCTACCAACAATGCACTAGGGTTCCCTTATGATCTCACTTATAAGAGGAACCTAATGAACAAAAATAATGAGCAAAATAGAACCAGAGGCATGGAAACATGGAACAGACTGGCAGCAACCAGAGGGAAGGGGAGAAGGGGATGATGGTGGAAAGAAGGAGAAGGGACTAATCAAAGAACATGTATGAATGACCCATGGACATGGACAATGGTGTGGGGATGGACTGTGGGAGTGGGGGGTGGGTGGGGTGGAGGAGGGCAAAGGGGGATAAAATGGGACAGCTGTACTAGAATAACAATAAAAAATTTTAAAAAAGAAAATGTTTATCCAGAATAGGTGGGTCCAGCTGTTTTTCCCTCACTGGAGCTTTCAGAGGATGGGGTGGCATCTGCCCAGGGCAGTGGCTTGCAACGCCCCTCTTCCTGGTTCGTGTGAGATGACGCTGCCATCCACACTGCACTCAAAGGGTCTGAGTCACATGCACGGCGATGGATTTCAGGTGCAGCCATTGCCTGAGACGTGAGTCCCCAAAGAGGGGGAGTCCCTGGATGGAGGCAGGGGACTTTCTTGACATCTTTAATTATTGCAAAGCTTTATTTGCTGACATCTGGGGGATCTAGATGACCTAGCAACAGGCAACTGCAGCTTCAGTGGCCAAGCACGACTCAACTGTGAGGTGACACGTAAGCAGCAAAGGGACGCTTACCTGCCTCTGTGAAGGGCTTCCAGATGAATGAAACATGTGAGTTCCAGGAGGCAGGCTGACTGACATCAATCTCTTCAACATATTCCAAAACAGCTGCTTTAAGCATAGGTTCTGATTGAATTTTGGAATGTGTCATAATGAGAGCTTAGCACTTATTGACTGCTTACCACCTGCCAGGCACTGGGCTAAGGGATCTATCTGCATGTTCTCACGTTCCCCCAGATGAACCTGTCATCCCTTCTCACAGATGAGGCACAGGAGGTCAAGGGACGCCGTGAAGGTCACTGGGTTGTGAGGGCGCAGTGCTGGGTGCGGCTGGGGTCTGCGGGCGCTGTGCTCCTAGGGCTAGAAACAAGGCACGCTGCCTGCCACTGCCGGCTTCTATACGTCTTCATCTTGGACAGGATCTCATCCCAATCATTAAAAATGAATGTTCTATTCAGCAACAGTGGTAATTAAGCAAAACAAAACAAATAAGAAAACACCGCCGCTGTCAACAAAACCCAAACTAACAACAATTTGCTTTGGGCCAGATTCTCCTCTAAATCATGTAAATCTGCCACTAGAGGTTCTCAAAAGGAACAGACAGTAACAAAGACCTAACCCGTGTCTCTCAAGGCACACAGGTACGCCAGGGTGACAGATCTGCTCCCGGGGGAAGGTGTCAGGGCCGGGGAAAACTTTCTGGAAAGTGCATTCTGAGAGGCAGGGCACCGCTCCGAAGAGGAGATGGAAATGTTCCAAGAAGACACTGGGCCAAGAGCGTGCCCGCACTGGAGGGCCCTCTGCAGGGGGCGACGGTAGACATCCCAGGGCGAGGAGAGGGAGGTAACAGAACTGTGGCATGGGAGGGGGTGTGGAGAAGTGGACTGAGTGATAATAAAAGGCGTATGTTTTCACCGTGGCCCTGGGAAGGTGGGCTTGTTCTGAACAGCATCAGCGATATCTGTCAACAGTGGAAGCAGCAGCTGACTCACTGAATGCTCAGTGATGAGGGCTGTGCATGTTAATGACCTCGTTTAACCTTCACAACAACTCTGTGAGGTAGGAACTATTGTTAGCCCCCGTTTCCTCATGAGGAAACTAAGACTCAGCAAGGTTAGGCAACTTGCCCGAGGTTGCACAGCTGCAAAGCATCAGAAGCCCATTCCATGAACCAGGCCTGTGAGATCCCAGAGCTCACACTGTCACACAGCTTTCTTCCTGCCTTTCACCTGGCTGGCCCCTGAACTTAGTCTTCTGAAGGTGGTACAATTTCATTGCAATGGGGGCTGTCTCCTTGCATGGATCATATCTGTTGTATTCGAGTGTGACGGACCCTCCACACAGAAAGTTGTATTTAAAGTGTGTGAGAAGATGCACTGAGTAGGGGGTGGTGGAGGAGATGATGGGGGAGGGGCTTAGAAGCAGGAAGTGACCATGACATTCATTAGCTGCATCTTAACCTCTCACTACTTTCTTCCTGTGTCAGTCAGATGTGGATTTGAATGGGGGGGGGCGGGGGGGGCGGGGGAGGATTGGGGGGGGGCACTGGGGCAGGCCTCAGGAGGCTCTCTTCCCTCCCACCCCTGTACCACCCCTAAGGCAGCATGGGGGAGCCTTTCCCTTCTCTGCCTCCTCAGACCCCTGCAAGGGTCCTGTGGCAGCCCTTGCAGGCAAGCGGGGCTGCTGGAGACAGGATGCTAATGAAAGAGGTCCTTCCATGACAAACTTCTGGCCCCCTCAGCCCAGGGCGCCTGAGGCGAAGGATGCGTTTTAAAGACAGAGAACTGAGCATGCTGGGTCTTCTCAGGCTAGAGGAGAAGATGGGCACATCACATGCCAGTTGGCAAAAGAAAGGGGACAATTTCTTCTCTTTCAAAGACATTTCAGTTCACTTAGTGGAGCTAGCAGTGGGGGATGTTAGAAATTAGTCACCCTTTTAAGAAAGTGGCGATCTTTTGCTGTTTTAATCCATACCCTAAACCACACTTGGGAGAGCTGGGGCATTTCCTTTTTTAAAAAAACTTAATGAATTTTATGTTTTTCGGGTGGCTTTAGATTCCCAGCACATCAGAGTGGAAAGCACAGAGAGTTCCCACAGACCCTCTGTCCCACACACATGGCCTCCCCCACCATCGACACCCGGCACCACAGCCGTGCATTCGTTACAATCGATTAACTTCCTCCACGGGTGCATCGCTATCACCCGGAGTCCACAGCTGACATCAGGGTTCACTCCTGGTGGCACATTCTGTGGATTTGGAGCATGTCTCTTTTTTATCTGATAAGAAAAGGAAAAATGGCTGGCTCATGGCCACCTAGTGGGGCCAACATTAGCCCCTTACCCCTGGTGGGCACCCACACCCACGCCTTCTTAGCCAGAAAATACAATCAACTGGTCTCCCGGGGGCCAGACACTGAGGAAGAGAGGCAGGGAGAATCCACAGGGATGAAGCTAACAGGAATCGGTTCCATGGCTTGAAAAAACAGAGACGAACCCCCACCCCTGCTGCTTCGTGGTGGGCGGTTCAGTGGTGTATTCTCACCCCAGATGACACTGAAATGAGACTGGAAGGCTGGAAATTCAGGAGCAGCAGGACTTCAGGGCCTGTATTAGCAGGAAGTGTAAAAGAGCATCACATTGCTCTGCGATTCTATGGATCAAGCAAGCCCAGGAGTGTTGTAGGTTCAAGCCCTGGATCTGCAAGTTACTGAGAACAAGTGTAGGATCGCTGTAAGAATTATAGGATGTAATAAGTTTCAAGACTGTGGATCAGGGGTCCCTCAAGACCACCCCCAGTTCAATGATTCTCTAGGAGGAGTCTCAGAACTCAGCATATATTTAGTCATGGCTATGATTTATGACAGAGAAGGGGTACAGAGTGAAATAAGCAAAGGGAAAAGGTGCACAGGGCAAAGTCTGGAGGAAAAAGCTTCTAAGAGTCCCCTCCCCAGAGAGTCACACAGAATGTGCTTAATTCCCCCAGCAACAGGCTGTGACAACATGTGTAAAAGCCTGTCTGCAAGGGAAGCTCATTAGATACTCAGCGTCCGGGATTTGTATTGGAGGCTGGTCACGTAGGCACCCTCTGCCTAGCACATACCAATATTCCAGGCTCCCAGAAGGGAAGCAGGTGTTCGCCATAAACCACAGTTTGTGTAGGTAGTTTAGGCGCAGTGAGCTACCTCTCATCAGTCCCGGATATAGTGGGAGCTCTCCCCAAAGCCAAGTTCCCATATGCTAGCCAAAGACCAGCCTTGCCAGTGAGGTTTACTAAGGACACCAGTCTTAGGTCTGATCTTCTCTGCACAGCCTGCCTCATTGTTTGACACATGGTAGTCGTTCAATAAATTGCAATTATCGTTGCCAGCAGCATCACGGTTTTGTACTTTTTCTACAGGAAGGAGAGCTCAGCATACCAACACTAGTGTCCTCCAAGTCAAACCCAAACACGTGTACACACGTCTCTGTACCTGCGAGTGTGTATCTGAGATAAAGTAACTGCTTAACTAATAAACCTTTTTGTCTTCAAATGTGGAATCATTATTCTTTCATCTTCCATCTTAGTTTGCCATTTACGATCCTCATTAGCATGCGTTTTGTATCTTCAACTGGAGTCCTTGGTGAAAAACAGGTTAATCAAGTCAGGACCCAGGACAGAGCCCCAGGCACTTGAACTTAAAGCATCGCTTTACTTAAAGCTCTTGACTCAACCTTTAGGAAGTGACTCTGCTAAGAGAAAAATCATCTGGCACATAGGTCAACATGGTAGCTACAGTGATATGTGAGGAAGGCTTTTACTGCTTCTTTAAAGTGGAAATAAACTACGTCTACAGCACTCTGCCCATCCAAGGAAACAAGGTTAGCTGTGCATGCAGCCAGTGCTACCTCCTGGTTGTCACACACGGTGCCCTAAACGTTTATAAGCCACTTGTTTGAACTTAATCGTTCTTTAATTGACAGATACACTCTTTTAAAAAATTTCCCTGTTTGAAACAATTGGTCTGTTCTCTTCCTTCACTGTGGCTTCTCCAGACCCTGGGGTGCACCGTGCCTTGTGACTTAATGTCAGATGACCAGCCAGAAGCGCACCCCACCTGCCTTAGGCTGCAGTTCCCTTAGCAGACTGACTGCTGGTTCTGCCTGCTCACGTCTGGAGAGCCCTCACGGAGGAGAGGGAAGTCCAGAGAAGTGCTAAGTCCTACCTTCTTTCTACACCACAATAATGATATTCTGCCCCTACTTTCAACAACCTATTCTTTCTCCCATCCTTTGTCACTTCAAAGAAGAAATATAACAACAGAGCAACACTGTACTCTGAGACATCGGTGATTAGGAAAAACGGTCATTAAAACCCACCAAATTACGGGGAGTTCATTTATACTGCTCTGCCTACTTTGTATATGGTATCTTTGTATCTTCAATATAATTAAAAAAAACAATGAAAATGACTTCAACAATATCAGAAAATGTAAGTTATCAGTATGGATCTTGGGTCAGAGGGAAAGGAGGGGAGGAGCTAAGCATATATTCAGGGTGTTACAATCCTAACCCCAAAAGCCAAAATACAGTCTTTCCTAGTTCTCCCTCCCCTTAGGGTGTTGATGATCTGAGGAATAGGATTCTGACGACATTTGGGCGTAAACACCCCAATGCTCACATGTATTGATCTTATGCCTTCCCCTGTAATAAGCAATGGTCCCAGGCTTGCATCCAATTTTAATAGTAACTGGTTCGTTTCCATGTGTACTTGGTGGTCTGTCTTCCTTGTGTCTGCCCTGGTGGGTGGTCTGCTTTTGAGCAAACGAGATCCCAGCAGACAGTTTCCACGCCTTTAACGTTCTTCAGAAAGCCCTGGAGCATCCCTGTCCTGGTCTTGCGGGTGCCACGCCTGCTGCTCTCCCTCACCCAGTGCCCGTCTGTAGCTGCGCCTCAGGTCGCAAGGGCTCTCTGTTCCATTTCCTAGTCAACGTCCCAGACAAGAGAAAGGAGAGAGACGGAGAAGATCAGAAGCAGCTTTCCCGGACAAGACCAGGACTGGTGGGTCACAGCAGGGGAAGTCTCTGATCCACAGAAAGCAGGACACTCTGTATCAGTAAGAAACGCTCAGAACCATTTTTCAAAATTAGCAGCTGTAAAGGAATGAAAGCCGATCGCCGTTCAGTGTGCACGCAGGCTCATTCCACCCTCAAAGAGCTTCACAGTCATTATTAAAGAACACATTTCAGAACATAATATTAGGCTATTGATTGCTGTTTGTTTCGATGTTTAATTCAGTAACAGCTTGGGTGGCGGGGACCTTTAAATGGAACGCATGCTCTGAAGACCTGCACAAATGTTCCAATTTCTCATCGGGTTTCACAAGGAGCTTTGGTGATGCCGTGGGGACCGGGGCCCTCGGTGCCCCCAGGCTCTTGCAGGCGGGAACATGGGGGGCGGGCTGGTGGGCAGCTGCCGAGCAAGGCTCTGTGGTCTTTCTACAGAAAATAGGAAAGGCGGAGAGTTCCACACGAATCCGAACAACATCCACTCCCTCTGCCACCACGCATTAAACGATCTGGCACCGAAATTCAATACACACCTCGGGCACTCTTGCGGAACGGCACCCGTGCTTCTCGGCGGCATCAACATCCCAGGAGAACAGAAAGGGACAAAGGCTCTCCTCTGAACATACACAGAGATAAGGACAGACCACAGCGGGAAACCCCACGTGGACGACAGGCCTGAGGGCTCCAAAGGGAAGCGCGACCCACACTGCAGCTGATCCTCCTTGCCCCTGAAGCCGGGGTTGGTAGGCAGGACCCCAAAGGTGAGCAGGAAACCCAGGGAGGAGCAAACCCTGGGGCCAGACTTAGTATCCCTGGGGCCCTCCATCCCCGCTTCCTGTCCATTCCACCCCCAAACCTCATCTAGAACCATGCCCCTGCTGACCCTCGTTTGCACCGGCCCCTTCCTTACATTTTCATGTGCTCTGATTTGTCTGGACCCACGGTTCTCCTACAGTGGTCCCCTGACCAGCGGCTCTAGCATCATCTGGGCACTGGTTAAAAACAGTCTTCTCAGATTCCACCCCTGACTTCTCGCATCAAAACTTGGAGGATGAGGCCCAGCCATTTGTATTTTTTAAAAGGGTCTCCAGGTGATTCTGACACCTGTTCAAGTTTGAGAGCCACTGGCTTGGACTATTGAGACAGTCTGTAGTAGTCTCCCGCCCCCAGCCCATTCCCCACCCTGCCACCAGAGCCACCTTTGAAAACACGAACCTAGTCTGCTTCGGTGCCTGGCACAGCCCAACACATAGTAGGTGCACAATAAATATGTATTAACTGACTAAATGAAACATGACCTTGGCTTTTAAAACTTTGATGGCTACTCATGACCTATACAAAGTAACCTAGAAACCCCTCAGTAAGGTAGATTAATATTTACCTGATTATTTCTTGTTAGTACTATTTCTTAGTAGTAATTTGTGGAGCAATCTACTCACAATTTGGTAAGTACCCTGTATTATGCTACTTATTCTTTTTCTGTCTTTTTTAACCTGCCCATCCTGAGAGAGGTGGGTAGGTGCCCTTTGCAGATGAGGCATCATCAGAGAGCTTTCATAACTTCCCCAAGGACCTACAGGTACCAGGTGATGCCCTGGAGTTCAGTGCAGGTTTGTTCGTCTCCAAGGCTCAAGCTTTAAATGCATTTCCTTTCAAAATCAGACCTCGATGATTGTTCTAGACTTTCCCTACCTCTCTCAGGCTTTGGCTTGTGTGTAAGCATCCTTAAGTCTTACCTGATCTTCTTTTAAGACAGACAACTTGCTAATTATGCTAATTATGCATTATAGTAGATGGCCTGTGATGGGTATTTCCTAAAGTGAGGTCCTCCCATCACCTGCATCAGAATAACCTAGGGCCATGCTAGAAATGCAAGCCCTAGGCCATGCTCTCCCCACCCCAGATCTAACACCATGGGCTTGGAGGAGAGCCTGGAAATAAGTCTTTCCTCAGCACCCCACTCCCTCATTGTTATTCTGCACAGTGATGTTTGAGACCCACTGCCCTGGGGTGTGAGCTCATCTTGTCCACACTGGTCCCTGCAGCAAATGCACAGGGCTGCCTCGTGACAGGCCATCAGAGGATGAATGAATGAGCACTTTTCTAAGAAAAGGACTGAGGTGGGGTAGGGTGTCCCATAAAACACTCATAGGAGAAGAGAAGTCACGGCAGAGACAGGCTTACCAGATGTGGCACCAGCTGCTGGCACATAAGAAACAAGCCTGAGTGTGAACAGAAGACACATGTTTTGAGACACAAAAACTTGACATATCGACTTTGGCAATGATTGCCGACCATGCGGTGCCGATAATGTTATTAACGCTGAATGTATTTGCCTGACCTTATCGGGTCTTACAAAGAGCACAGGAGTCTAATTAAGTTCAGATGCCAGCCCCTCTAACTTCTTTCTCGATAGCTACTGAGCCCATCATTTACCCTGATGTTTCTGAAATGACTGGTCTTTAAAACCAAAGGAAGTTGGTCATTAGCATGTGTAAGGTGCCTGTCATGATTTGTGGTAAGACCAAGCTGGCAGCCAGAGATGGAGGGTATTTCATTCTGCTTGGCACACCACCAGCCGGCTGGTAGGAGACCCGCCTTATCACCTCATCACACTCTCCGCGGGGCTCCGCCCGCCATCTCTTCCACTCCACGTGCGCACAGATGGGTTGGAAGGGGATACTGACGGGCCTGCTGATCAAATGGGCAGATGACATAAGCTGGGGAGGAAGCCAGGATCCAAAAGGGATCTGTGAGTCGGGGTTGATTTACAGGGGCTGATAGCAGGCCTTACATTTGGACTACCTCCACCCTGAAAACAAATATTAAATAGTAACTCAAAATAACTGCAAACACTCACATAACACCGCATGCCAGAAGCTGCCTGTATACTAATTCATTTGTTTATCAACACCCTATGAGGTAGGTTCTGTTGTTGTCCTCATTTTTAAGATGAGGGAACTGAAGCGAGAGCAGCTAAGTAACTTGACCAGAGGTCTGTAAACATTATGTTTTTTGGTTGTGGTAAGGATTGTTTATTTTCATTTTTATTTATTTTGTTGATAAAAGATGCACTGGGCCTTGACTCAGTTTGAATAAAGTGGGGTCAAAGGTGTCACGGTGTGTTGTAAGTCAGGGAACCCTAAGGAACACTTCCCTCTGCTTAGGAGCCTCCTGTAGGTGGGGGAGGGGGCCTTTCCCCACTTAGACTTAACCATACATGGGAGAGGCCGATGGATAGTAGGGTGGATTGCAGGACAAATGCCAGAGCCCCTGAGACATAACTCACCCAAAAGAAAGCAGGAGTCTTGCCAGGAAAACCAGACTCAGCCGCAGCGCCTAAGGATTGGGGGAGGGTGGTTGTTTAGTGCTTCCCAGCCTCTGAGTCGTGATCTTGTCCTCAAGATACTCAGGTGACATCCCTTTTCCCAATGTATCTATATATTATAAGTTTTTCTTTTATTTATTCACACTGACATTACCCTATAACAGTAAATTCTAGAGAATGATCCAGGAAAATGTTGCATGCAGCCCTGGAAGCTGGGAGTCCCAGATTGAGGTGTCAGCGGATCTGGGGCCTGATGAGAGCCCTTTTCCCGGTTTACAGATGGCCGTCTTCCTGTTGTATCCGCACCAGGCAGAGAGCAGAGAGAGGGCTGTAAACATTATTAAGCTGAGCTTCCTTCTTCAGTTCCACCCACCAAATCTCCCCTTTCTTTGTAGCTGCCAAGTGCACTTGAATATGCCATCAATGGAGCATTCACTATTGCCTCCAGTAGTAGAGGCGATACCCCTACCCCCATATTTTGCTTAGGCTTCAACTTTGTGGAAAGTTGATCCTTATGTTGATTGCAGTAAAGCTGTATTTTAAAAAGGAGTAGTTGACATGGAGATATTGATGTGAGGTGCCTGCCCCCCAAAGCACAAGTCACTGAAGTCGCTCTGGGCTATACTGATGGAGACATAGGGTGTGAGCTGAAGGAGGTGACGGAGCTCTCCTCTTCCCTGGGCAAGTCCGCACTCAGACTGCTCTGTTCAGTTCTGGGCAGGCCAGTGGACCTGGGAGGCAACTGTCTAACAGATTTTTGGAGAAGGGTGATCTGGTCAGTGAGAGAAACTGAAACCAAGACTCAGAGGATCTGGTGAAGCAGATGAGGATCTCTGACGTGGAAACGAGAAGACAGACGGGGCGGGGGGAGGGGCGAGCATGTGGGCTGTGCTCTGGAATGGGTTGAGGCTGAGGACAGAGCCATGGTGAGTAGGTGGGCAGGAAAGGCTGATTTTCTTTTTTAAGCAAACTTTTTAGTTTGGGATAGTTTTAGGTTGACAGAAAAACTACAAATACAGTGCAGAGAGTTCCCCTATATCCTACACTCAGTCTCCTCTGTCAACACTCTGTATTAGTATGTTACATTTATTATACATAACGAACCAGTATCGATACATTTCAACTGAAGTCCATACTTTATTTGGATTTCCTTAGTTTTCACCTAAGATCCCTTGTCATTTCAGACCCAGTTTGGGAAACCACGTCAGATTTAGTTGTCATGCCTCTACAGAGACATGAGGCTCCTGTTTGCCGTGACAGTTTTTCACTTTCCTTGGTTTTGATGGCTGGCCTGGACAGTTTTGAGGGCCACTGGTCAGGTATTGTGTTGAATGTCCCTCAATTAGGATGATGTTTTTCTGGTGGTTAGCCTGGGGTTATTGGTTTTTGGAAGGAAGAGCACAGAGATAAAAAGCCATATTCATCCCATCATATCAAGGGTATGTACTCTCCACGTGATTTGTCCCTGTTGATAGGGGCCTTGATAACCGGGCTGAGGCCGTGTCTGCCAATTTCCGCCTCCCTTTCCAGATGGCATCCTTTGGAAGCAGGTCACTATGCAGTGCCCCCACCTAAGAAGTAGGGAGGTATGCCTTACCTACTTGAGGATGAAGTATCTATAATATATAATTCTTATACATGGGAAATTTGCCTACTCTCCCTCATTTATGTATTTCTCAATCATCTATTTCTACCACATAGAGTCAGTGAGATTTATTTTACACTTTTGGTTATAATCCAATGCTACTTTACGTTGTTGCTCACATTGCTCCAGCTTCGGGCATTGGAAGTTCTTTCACTTGGTTCCTAACCTGTTTGACATATCTGTTACTGTGGGCTTTTTAACCACTTCCTTGCGTTCTACCACTACCAGATGATCTGGTTCATCGTATATATTTCCTGCCCTAGTCCTAGAATCAGCCATTTCCTCTGGAAGCCCCGATTCCCTTTCTTGGAGACTAATTTCAGAAACTGAGATCTGAGGGCTGGGACTGCTTGTTGCTATTGGGGTATCCCCTGCTTCTAGGCCCTTTCAGATGCCAGAACAAGGGTGTATTCTAACTCGTGTATATATACATATCTATAAATATTTCTATATGTAGTGATCTGTGTCTATGTTGAGCTAAACATGAGTTCACACCGATGTCTTCAACTCAAACCCAACACCCCATGAATCATTCTATCCTAGGGGATGCTGATTGTTAAGCAACAATAACAAAAACAATTCTGTAAGGTGATGAATATGTTAACTAACTTTACTGTAGTAATCATTTCACAATATACACATATGTCAAATCATTATATTGTATACCTCCAAATTATACAATGTTATATGTCAATTATAGCTCAATAAAGCTGGGGGAAAACCTCCATTAAAAAACATTCTACGAAGTTGGAGCTGGTTGCTTCTGGAGGTAGTAAGTGTTCCATCACCGAGTGTATTCGAGTGGACTGGCAGCTATGAGGAAAGGGGAGATCTGGTGGTTGGCACTGGAAAAGTTAGTTCAAACGACTATGTTCAAGGCCCCTTCCAGCTGTATGTTGAAACAGAAGTGCCATATAAGGAAAGAGTATGTATGGCTTCCCAGACAGACTCATCGTTTCCTAGCTTCCAGAGGTCTAAGATCTGGGCAAGGATAAAGAACTGGAATTTACGACAAATAAAGGAAGCACTAGTCAACAGGCAGGAAATTTAAGGCATTTGTAATCCAAAGAAGAGAAAACAGTCCTAAAATATAAATGGAACTCAAAAAGACTTTGAATTCATAGATGTCAGCCAGAATGGATTATGAAGGAGGAGTGAGGCTGGCTCTTGTGGGAGAGCCACGTGCCAGGGGATCGATACGGAAGGAGTTAATCCTGCTGTTTCTTTCAAAGTCTTGGGCATCCACAGTCAGAGGGATGACTCTTTATGTTTTATGATTGTGGACCAGGGAAAATGCAGTAGCCCAAAGTCCAAGGGAAAGAGACACGGAATTGACATAGGGAGAGGGCTGAATTTCCCAGGAAGGTGACGCTGCCCCAGGTTTAGGGCGAGTTAGAAGTGGAATGGCCACCCCACTGCAGGAGAGAGGAACTGCTCCCCAGCCAGCAGTCCTTCCTTCCTGCCACAGCCTTGTCCAAAAAGACGACAGATCACCTCTGGAGGGGAGAGGAAGGGATAAAGAGAGAGTTCCTCTACCAAGGGTGGGTCCCATCCCCAAAGATTTTGAGCCAGCACATCTGGAGATGAATTCAGAGATTTATTAGTGAAATAATCTCCCTTAGGTGATGCCGACACTGGGATTTCTCAACCATATTTGGAGCTACACTGGTGTTCTTAATTCCAGAGTTTGCCTAGAACAGTCCCAGTTTATGTTTGTAGTTTTGGGTAATTATTAGTAGGTCCCCCTTCCTCCCATGTCAAAAGTGACCTGGTTTGGGTAAGAAATTATATGGTCACCCTTCTTAATATTGATACGTCCCCGAGCCACACAGGGAAGGAACCATGTGTCTGCAAGGTGTCCTTTTGGCTAAGCACTTCTTTTCCATCCCTGCTCCAAATGGAGAGCACATCCACCGTGGAAAGTGAGGGTTCTCTTGCCCTGACTAGTGTGGCTCAGTTGGTTGGCTATTGTCCCGCAAAGTGAAAGGTCACTGGTTCGATTCCCCATCAGGGACGATGCCTGGGTTGCAGGTTTGGTCCCTGGTGGGGGCACGTGTGAGAGGCAACCGATTGATATTTCTCTCATGTCAATGTTTCTCTCCCTCTCTTTCTCTCTCCCTTCCCTTCTCTCTAAAAATAATTTTTAAAAGTGAGGGTTCTCCACTGGGGATAAGGAGAGAAGGTTCTAGAATCTCCTGGGGTCAGGGTGGGGGCCAAGGAAAAATAGATTGATAAGGATCCCCAGGTGTTTTGATGCTCTTCCCTTTCCCAGGCCCTCAAGGATCCTTGCTGAAGGGAGGAGCGGGCGGATAGCAACATGGCTGCCGTTCCATCCCCCAGCCTCCCTTTGGGCCCCTGGCTTTTCCTTTCTTTTTCCACCTTTCTTTATTTCCTGCTACATTTTCCTGTGTCAGTATCAAAGGGCTGTCCATGTGATTCACCCTGTTGGTGATGGCTCTCGAGATGAAAGAGTTAGCTGATCTTTGGTCAAAAGTAACCATGGAAATCCGAGACTTTAACCATTGCCTGCTGGGGACCTCTGAAGGGAAGCTCTCCCATTCTCTCTGCACTCAGGAGAGGTGGGATAAACCACAGGTGACTCTACAAAGCCACTGATCTGAAACACAGTTGTGATCACATCTTAGTCCTCACCCCTGCCCACTCCCAGCCTCGTAACCCTCGAGGTGCCAAAACCATGTGGAAAGGCGCACATCTCTCCTGACTTTGGAGGCAGCAGGCACAGCCTTGGGCTTCCTCTCCCTCTCCCATCCATCTACCACTCCTTGGTGACCTTGCACAGTGTCAGGGCTTTAAATACCATCTACACACTGACAACTCCCAAATTTATATCATCTCCGCCCAGGACCTCTTCCCTGAACTCGAGGCTCATATATCCAACTGCCTACTTAATATTGCTCTTGAATGTTTAATAGACATTTCAAATGTGACTTGTCAAACACTGAGCTCCCAATCACCCCTCTAGACCCACTCCTGCTGTCTCTCCTTTCTCGACTCCTGACCTCCAGGTGCTCAGGCCCAACGCTTGAAGGCTTGCTTAGCTCTTCTCAAACGCTGCATCCAATTCGTTAGCAAATCCCATTGCTTCTACCTTAAAACACATACAGATTCTGGTGACTTCTCACACTCTCCTGCTCTGGTCTAACCCCCATCATCTTTCCTCTGGGTTAATGTAAGAACTTCCCAACAATTCTTTTGGTTTCCCTTCTTTTCTCCCTTCAGTCTATTTTCAACATGGAAATAGAGCTTCCTTCAAAGTGAGGGTCATATTATGTCACCCCTCTGCTGAAAATCTATGTCCTATCGGCCTTTTACTCATTAAGAGCAAGAAGCGAGCAGCCCTCAGGGCTGGCACAGCCTACTGCTCTGGCCGCACTCAGATCTGATTTCTCACTCCTTGCAGCTTCCTCACTCTGCGCCAGTCCCACAGCCCATGTTCCTGCTTCAGGGCCTTTGTGCGAACTGAACCCTGTGCCTGGTGACCGCAGCTCCCTCCTCGCCCTCCCCCAGGGCTGGCCTCAGACTCCTGGGTGAGGCTCCCCTGACACCTAGGCACCAATGCTTTACTTCTCTTCCCCAATTTATTTTTATTCCTTAGCACTTACACCATCTAACATATTACATCGTTGGCTTATTTTCTTGTTCACTGTCTCATTCCCTCACTAGGATGTCAACTCCATAAGGGCAGGGGGTTTTGTCTGATGGTTCAGAGCAGTATCTTTAATGCCTAGATGGTACTGGATGCGAGACAGGAGGTTCTCCACGAATCCTGGTGGTTGTTCAAAGGAACCACTCATCTATAAGGAGCACATCCAAAGTGATAAGTAAAACATGACATCTTTAATGGGAAAGTGATCAGAGGACACAAAAAGGCAACTTACTAAGAGGAGACACATCTGGCTAATGAAGATGTAAGAAAAGTTCATCTTCATTAGGAATGCTCCAAGAAATGCATATTAAAACAATGGCATTTTCTAGTATCAAAAATAAACCAAATAACAACATCAAATGCTGACATGCATGCATGTACACCGATAGAGGGAATATGAATTTGTATAAAGTATTTGAAAGTACTTCACAATTACCAAGAGTTTAAATTTGTCATACCTTTTGATCGATGACTAGAAATCTATTCTAGAGAGAAAATCCAAAATTAAGATAAATGCTGATGCACACCAATGGAGGAATGGATAAACAAAATGTGGTCTACATTCCCACAAAGAAGTATCATTCAGCCTTGAAAAGGGAGGGAAATTCAGACAGGTGCTACAACATAGATGAACTGTGAGGACATCAGGCTGGTGAAATGGGTCTATCACAAAAGGACCAACTGCATGATTTCCCTTACGTGGGGTACCTAGAATAATAAAATTCATAGGGACAGAAAGTGGACGGTGGTTGCCGGGGCTGGGGGAAGGGAATGGGTGGCTATGGTTTAATAGGAACAGAGTCTTAGTTTTACCAGAGGCCCATCAGGGGGTGGTCAGTAGGGACAGTAGCACAACAGTGTGAGTGTGCAAATGTCACTGAACACTTAAAAATGGTTAAGGTGGTAAGTTTTACGTTATGTACATTTTACCACGATTAGGAAGAAAAGCTACAGGATTGAACATAGAGCTGCAGCTAAGTTCACCGGTAGTTTATTTATATCCTTTGGAGAGACAGGCAGAGTAATGTGTTTGTCAAGATAAATCCTATGCCATTGCACTGTTTAGCTCATGCTGTGCATTTGTCTCTGAGGAAAATATTAAAAACAAAATTAAAAATGTTCAAAACTTACACGTATCATTTTTCACTGAGGTAGTGAAGGAATCAACAAAATACTTATCGATAGGGAAATGACTGTGTGAATTGTGAAACATCACGCAATGGAATACTATGCAGCTGTTAAAGATCATCTTTATAAATCCTGTATAACCTGGAGAATTCTTGTAGTATAATTCTAAGTAAAGAAGCAGGACAGAAAATTTGAGGTACAATAAGAACTTAAATTTGAAAAAAAGGCATAGCCCTATTTCATCGATTCCAAGGCACAGCTTCATGTTCCCTTCACATTTTAAGCTCTCTGAAATGGAACGCACCTCTCTCTGCCTGAAAAGAAGCATTGTATCAAGTGTAATTGCACATTCCTAGTGGCTCATAAAGTAAGGATGTGCTCCCAGGTGATGGTGTCTTAGACTTAACGAAACCTAGTGCATAGAAAGAAAACTAAAAGTACTATGCCAAACCGTTAGCAGTGATCATGTGTATGTTTCTGGATGTTTTCCCATTATTTCAAAGAAAGTTTATAATGAGCATGTATTGCTTTTAGAGTCAGAGTGGGGAGTATGTTAAAAATATCTCTTCACTGACTGTTTGCTGCCTGACAAGATAAAGAAGAAACGCTTCAGCCCCGGTGCCCTCTGGCCTCTGCTGGCTTTTCAGGAGTTTCCCTCCCACTTCGCTCCACACACACTGTAGCACCAACACGGTCTTCCTGGATATCCAGACACGGTGAGGGCTTTCATGTTTCCAGCTCCGGGAAAATGCTCTTCCTCCTTTCTGGAATGCCCACCCCAACCACGCTTTCTGCCGATGAATTCCCATTTATTTTTTAATGACCCACCTCAAAAAATCTCTCATCTTCCTGTTAACTTCCATCCAGAATGGAACAGCTCCCTCTTCTGTGTTTACAAAATACTTGTTGCTGCTTCTTTCCCCTCTGGCCCAAGACTTGGGAGGGGGAGCCCACTCTTCCCCTCCCCACATCTTGCCTGTGGGCCACACCTTGAACACACGAATCTTGTCCTTGTCCCCAGATTCTCATTCTGAGGAACACTTCTCAGTCCTCCTGTCCTCTAAGCATTCTCAGGCGTTTCTTGGTCACCCTTTCTTCCACCCAGAACCCCTGTTGGTCTGTAGCTTCAGTGACACATCATTTTTCTAGAATGTTCTTCTCCACTTAACTTCTCCTTCCTGACCATTGTCACGGCGTCTTCTTTTTAGGCGGTCATGGCAATGCCAGTGTCCCCAGTCTCCCTCCTCTGGCCCCGTGGGTCTTTTTTTAATATATATATATTATTTATTTATTTTTAGAGAGGAAAGGGAGAGACAAAGAGAGAGAGAGAAACATCAACATGCGGTTGCTGGGGGCCATGACCTGCAACCTAGGCATGTGCCCTGACTGGGAATCGAACCTGCAATGCCTGGTTCACAGCCTGAGCTCAATCCACTGAGCTACACCAGCCAGGGCTTGGCCCCGTGGGTCTTACTTGGAGGTCCAGCGTGTCTGAGGACAGGCCCTACAGGGGGTTCATGCACCTCACAAATACTTCATGCAGAATTTTGTGATTATGACAGAGTTGGGGAGACAACCACTGCATTCTTTGTCTCATAAAAGAACCCATGACCAAAAAATAAATAAATAAAAAACATTCTCCAGTGGCCTCTTCTACTTTTTACTTGAAGATAAAATACCACTTCACTTACATATTTTTATCTGCGCTCAAAGAACTTCTAAACGGTGGGCTCTGCATGGTGTGTGCAGGAGATATTTTCGCACGCGGAGGAGGCGTTTCTCTTACATCACAACTCAGCCTGCTCTGCCCACACGCTCTAGGAGGAGGGGAAGGAGCCTCAGAGACTCCCGGGAAGGGCTGTCTGGGTGTAGTAGGGAGGACTGGATTCAGGGAGGGACTGCTGTGAAACCGTGACCCAGGCGGAGGGAGCCGGCCAGGAGTCCACCCTGATGTGTAACACGCACGCTGACTTTGTTGTACGTTTTGTCTGATAGCCGCACTGAAGTCTGGCGGTTCACCAGCGGTTACTGCTCAGGCAGCAAGGTCATGGCTTACAATGTAGACAAACATCAGAGACAACACTGCTCAGGGCATTCCAGTACAAGTCCTTCTCCCGGACTGACAGGACGGCCCTTTGAACACTGCCCATCTCCTTAAAAATAAAGAGAAATAATCTAGAGGGAGAAACAGCCCTGGTGGAAATTCTCTCCGGAGCTTTAACTCTTGAAGGTATAAAATGGACTTCATCTCCAATTCTCGGCATCCCGCTGGCATTCCCCAAACCCCACCCTTTTTCACATCTGCACCTCTTCTGAGGGTGGGGGTCTGCCCCCTGCCTGTGCATGGGAGGGGTGCACCCTGGGGTAACTGGGCTGCCTCTGGACTTCAGGGAGCAGGGAGGACCAGCTGGGATCCTGAGGCCAGCATTGTGCTCCCTGCCCGGAGATAGGAAAAAAGACCCTTTTCTTCTGCTTGATATATTTAGTAACGACCTTAAAGAGTCTGCGAGGCTGAATGAATTGGTGCATCTCGCTGCATTGGAAGCAGCTGCCACGCGCAGACAGGAGGAGGGAGAGACTGGAGGGAAGAGGCGCAGGCGGGCGGGAGACAGAGACGATGGGCGAGAGGGAGAGAGGGAGCGGGAGGCAGGGGAGAGGGGAGAGGGGGAATGCGGCGGCGGGCGAGCGGCGGTGGGGAAGAAGCCAAGAGGACACGCTGGCAGCAGTGGAGAAGGGCTGGAGTGTGCCCGAGCCCCTGGCTGTCTGTGGCTGGCCTGGGATCGATTTGGGGTGACTCTGGAGGGGCTAGTGTAGGGAGGGGTGGCGGTGGGGCTGGGGGTGGCCAGAGCCTCCTGTTAAATCTGACTAAATGGCAGCACTTAAGGGCCGTTGAAAGAATCCAATTTGCTCACAAGGAACGTCTGCAAATTTATATGTCGGCATTTAACACAAAATGCTCCTGGACCAATCTCAGGACAGAGAGGGACCTGGGGCCCAGCTGGCTGACTCTTGGCTGGCCCCCACTCTCCTCCAGAGACTGCAGTGGGTGGGGGCAGCAGCCCTGTTCCCGACCCACCTTCTGGCTGAAGTTTCAAAAGCCTTCAGACCTCCCAGCTCCAGAGGACAGAGCTGTTGGCTTGGGGGGTGGGGGGGGGGCAAGGAGGGGCGGGGATGGGGAGCTTGCAGATCTCTCTTTCTTCCTTTTCTTCAGTGGGGAAGCAGCTGAAAGATTCAACATCACTTGGCTTCAAAGAGGAGGAGGAGGATTAACCCTGTTGGTACCCTGGCCCGGGTCAGAACTGAGCCATCTCTTCTTCCTTAAGGACATGGTGTTGTGAGGTGGCAACATTTCTGTTCAGCCTGTCGGCCACCTCTCCTTTGGAGAGTCCTCATGGACTTCTTGTGAGAGTGACAGAAAGGTGCACACACAGCCTCACATCGGGGGCGGGGCAGGGGGCAGTTCCGAGCCCCCACATCACAGGCAGAGGCCCTTCCTAACTGCTACTTTCTCCTCTGCACCAAGAGCCTCCCCCAGCCCCCTGAAGTGATCAGGGCACACCTGGCCGAGTCTGCTCCTGGGTTTATCCGGTGAGGAACCTCCTCCCTGCTTCCTCGAGGGGCCACGAACAGCCCCGAGCCTTGACACGAACAGCCCCGAGCCTTGACACCGTGGAAGAAAGACGAATCATCTCCCTGGGGTGCCCCTCCCCCAACCACATCTCACATCTTAGGACCCTAAAGCGACCACGGACACTGAACCCGAAGCCCTAGAGAAAGACAGATGGGCTCAGCTGGCCTCTGAGGACTGGAAAGCCTCTCCGGGGTGGGGGCATGGCTGGCCAGGAGAGCCCGTTCCTGGTTTCCTAGAGCTCAGAAAGGTGGGCTGTGCAGCTGAGCTCCCCGGGAGGGTGGTGCTGATTAGTCGGCTCAGAGGCCCACAGTGAGGGAGTAAACAAACATCTTCAGTAGGTCCTCAGTGCTTACTCTGCTTCTAACAAAGCTCAACAGAGTTGATTAGTGATCGTAAAATGAGACTAATAAAAAAAGAAAACCACATGTCTTGTACATACAAGCAATAGGCTTCAGGAGTTACCAGCCTGGCCACTGCTTCCAGGCTGCCTGGGTTTAAATCCCAGCTGCCCCCAGCCCCCTCCACCAGGACAGGTTACCTGATCTGTCTGGGCTTCACCTGTCTCACCTATAATATGGGGATGATAATATAGGTCCCCACCTCATGGGGTTAATGGGATGATCAAATGAACTAACACATGTAAAGTGCTTAGAACAGCATCTGATACATGGTAAGAGCTTAGTAAATGGCAGATAATGTTTGTTTCACTAAAAATGTTTATCCCCAGGCTGAAATTCTGCCTGTCCCACAGACAAACCAGATTCATGGCCTCCGCTCTCATGAAAACTTTCCAGACTTCTCCAGGTGGTATTAATCTCCTCTCCCACCCAGCTCCCAACCCCACTCTGTGCTTGCCTTGAATCCTGAATTTATGCCATTCTCCTTTGCATGGCAGACATCTGTGGACGTGTCTACAGGCTCAACTATAGTAGATTACAACCTTCTTGACAAAAGGGACGGCACCTTCTGGTCTTTGTTTCTCAAGTGATTAGCAAGGTTCCGTCACGCAGTTCATTAGTATTAGTTGAGTTGAATAGAATGTAGACAAATACAGGTCAGCTCAGTCATTTTTGTTAATTTAGGCCCATGGATCATCAGCAAAAGGTGCGAAATAAATAATTCCCCAAGTGACTCAAGAGTCTTTGCCAGACCTTCAGGATGCCATGGGAAAAGCGGGAGTGTTTGCCTAGCATTTCCCTGCAGTTAGTATTCACTCGCTTTTTCCTGTCGAATTAGTACTGGGTTTGCCTGGGATTTATGGGTAAGTTGGGAACAGCTGGGCCAGGTGGGCCCATGACAGCTATGAGGGCCCAGGGTGATTGACAAAGGGGCCTCCACTAGGGCATCTTTTGTGACAGATTCTAGAAGTCTTTTGGCTGGCTGGCTGCTCGTCATGGCTGGAGCTGAATCGTGGTGTCTGGAACGCTGTGGTCGAGGAGATCGGCAGTTCCAGAAACCCTGTCTGGCACATGAGCGAGATGGGAACAAGGCTCGGGACTGTTAATACGCCTCCTTTCTAGGGCTGGCCCTGCTCATCCAAGGCGGCGGGCCATGGCGAGGTCTCCCGAATCAAGTCTGGTCCCCTCTCTGGACAACGGTGGCTAGCTAGTGCAATGGCACTCCTGTTGTTGAAGAGAAAGCCTGATGTTTACCATCTATACTAACTACCTTTCTGGGGGGAGGATAATCTCCATGGTGGCTCTCCAGGGCACTCATCCAAATTTGTGACTGAAGCACCCTGGGGAGGGACGTCGGCTCCGAGGCCCTGATGGAAATAAGATCTGATGAGCAAGGCAACATGGAAATGCAACCTGGAAGAGAAATGTTGGCTTTATGGAGCTGATTTTTGCTATCAAAACTGAAAACCTAAAATAACTCAAGAAGTTGCCTATGGGAATTGATGAGCACTTCACGAGCGTAAATCAGAGTGGCAGGGAGCCGATACTCTGCGGCCATCAGTATGTACAGCCTGACACAGAGGCTTTGCCTAAGACAAAGAGAGGATTTCACACCAGCCAGGACTCTGGGTGACCTTTCTGGTGCTCTATCACCAGGGGGCAAGGCAGTCCCCACGGCCGTTTCCTGGGTGTTCCATCAGCGTCTGCGAGAACTTCCACCTCTGACACTGGACCTCTGGGGAGGTAGGAGGTGGTCAATTCCAAGGACAGAGTCCACTTGACCAAATAACCAGAATATGAAACAATGACCTACAGCCTTGTTACTCCAAGTATGGGCCACGGGCCAGCAGGAGTGACATCACCTGGGAGCTTGTCAGAAATGCAGAACCTCAGGCCTCACTGCAGACGTACTGAGTGGGTGAGACTCTGCATTTGAAAAGGTCCCCAGTGATCTGTGTGCGCACAAAGTCTGAGATGCGCTGTCTTAGGCTCCATTTCTCACCAGCCCTTCTGAGGTGACCTCTCTCCACCTCAGTTTTTTTTCACACAAAAATAAAAAATGGGGATATATACTCTCATTCCTCTTATACCACAGGGCTGTTATGAGGCTCCCATTAGAACGGAGGCAAAGAGCTTTCTAGAGCTCTGAAATGCAGTGGTGGTTGTGCACACATGGCCCTCAGCTTGCTTTCTGCTCTTCACATGCACCAGGCACCTCCTGCCTCAGGGATTTCTGTACAAGTGGCTCCCTCTGCCCTTTGACACTTGCAGCTGCAGGTTCCTCTGCGCTCTCATTATTCTTAAGAACCCAGGTGTCCCTGGCCGGTGTGGCTCAGTTGGTTGGAGTGTCATCCCATAACTGAAGGGTTGTGGGTTTGACTCCTGGTCAGGGCACATGCCTAGATTGCCGGTTCGATCCCCAGTCCACATGGTCTGGGCACATAGAGGAGGCAACCAATTGATGTTTCTCTCTCACATTGATATTTCTCTCTCTCCTTTCCTCTCTCTCTAGAGGTCCTCTTGATGAGGATAAAAATGAAAAGAAAAAAGGTCCTCAGGTGAAGATAAAAAAATAAATACCATAGTTTGCCGTGTATAATGTGCCTTTTTTTGCCCAAATCTTTGAGGGAAAAATAAGGATGCACATTAAACATGGGCATAATGATTATAATCCATAGGGTAAAATAATCCCATTTATAATGTGCACAGAATCATGGATATGCATTATATAACAGCAAAATATAGTAAATAAAATTTTTAAAAAATGAAAAAGAACCCAGGTGTGACATCCTTGACATAGGGGCTCTTCTCGTTGGTCCTGAAACACTAGTCCTCTTGTCATTCAAGTCTCAGCTCAAATGTCCTCCCTTTAAAAGGGCTTCCTGCTCCCTCCAATCTACAGCTACACCCTCTGCAACATCACCCTGATCTGCTTGCTCCATCTCTCTTACCATGCTCCGAAATTATCTTTCTTTTGGTATATTTGTTAGTTCCCTACAAGAGCTCCAAGAAGGGGAGACTCTGGTCTGCCATTCCCCCAGCTATTGGGACACTGTCTGGGACTGTGGAGGCATTGCGTACATTTTGTCAAATAATTTCATGAATGAACATTTGTACCTTGAAGTGTGTGTAATAACCTACCGCTGAGGGAGGGGAAGGGGCGATGGCTCATTTGTATGGATGTCTCAGTGATATCTCCTGCACAAGTCATGGTCCAAAGGTCTTAGGCCTAACTGAAAGCTCCCTTAGAGAAATGCTTTCTCTAAAGCACGGTTTCATACTGGCCAGGAGGCAGGGCTGGGCCTCCTTATGTCCACGTGGCATGTGGGTTCGGTACAGCCAAAATGCTATAGCATTCTCACACACCTCCCCCAAGCTTGAGCACCACTGCAGTGAAGGGGCAAGGGGGTTCCCTCTTTGTCCAAGCTCTGGCCTAGGGAGCATCTTCAGGGCACCAGATTCTCGTGTTCAGTCAGGAGCTGGGAAGCAAATGGATGAAAGGACCGGGGTCAGACCCTGCTGGGTGTTGTGCTTTTCTTCTTGTAGGTTTACACGACTTCCTCTGACCGCTGTGCTGGGAGTGGAAGGCAGCTGGTCTGCACCGAGTGACTCTGCCTTTACCAGTGTTTTTCTCCAGCAGCAGTTCTCAACCCTTTCATCTCCTGGCACACATAAACTAATTACTCAAATTCTGCAACGCACCCCAAAATATATTTTTTGCCGATCTGACAAAAAGTAGGTATAATTTTGATTGATTCACATCAAATGGCTATTGTTGTGTTAGTTGTTGTCATTTTTTATTTGACAATCTAAGAGAAAAGAGGTCAGTGTCCCTGATTAATAGTTAGGTATTGTGTGTTTTAAAAGTTCTGGCAGCAAACCAGTGCGCCTCTTGTGGCACAGCTGTTTTCAGGCGAGTCAGACCCATTAAATTTTAATCCGCAGAGAAGGCAGGGCAGTGGTACCCCACACCCCCATCCCCCACCCTGGCTTTACTCTAGAATCACCCGAAGTGCCTCCAAACACTGATGCCTGGGTCCCAGCCCAGTCCCGTTATATCGGAATGTCTTCGGGTGGAGCTGAGCACCAGGATTTTTTTTTAAAAATAAGTTCCCCCAGTAATTCTGACTGCAGCCAGGTCTGAGAACCACTGCAGTATTGTTTGATAAGAATCACCAGGGGCACTTGTTAAAACTACCAGTTTCCAGGACTTTCCTCCACCACCCTGTCCGAGAAGCTCCAAGGGACTGGGGCTGTCTCTTTCACAAACCCTCTGGGTGATTCTTCTAAGCAAGCTTGGGACACACTAGTCAAACTGCTTTGCAATTCAAATCAACCTCAGAAAAGTTTCTTAAACCTCAGTTTCCTCACATTCAAAATGCGGGGTGGAGGGACAGTAGTTTCAGTTTCAGAGGATTGCTGAGGAGTACATGAGAAGAAGGTTTATGTAAAGTGCTTAGCACCCCAGGCACACAGTAGGTGGTCACTAAATATTACTTGTCACCCCCTCCCTCATATAACAGGGGTCACCAACTCCCAGGTCGTGGACTGGTTCTGGTCTGTGGAAAAATTGTCTTCCACAAACCAGCCGCTGGTGTCAAAAATGTTGGGGACTGCTGTCATACCAGGTGGGTTTGGGGGAGCTGTGTCTAGCCAGGTATCTGCTTCCATTTCAGTTGTGGGCAAATGTTTGGGTACTGCCTTTCCATAAATCAAAAACCGTGCCTGCCTTGCTTCTGAGCCTCTAGAATCTCAATACTATATTCTGCACCCGAAGTTCCATTCTTGCTGATTGCAGGTGGGCTTTAATCCACCATCAGTAGTGTCTGCGAGGAAGTCCTGAGATTCACTCCCACAAAACATTACACTTTCTTAAGAAAAATGAGAGGATAGAGGAAGTGACCAACTCGAGTGTCATAAAAACAAATCAGGCTGGACTGGGAAGGCACCTTAGATCATGTAGGTCCAACCGCCTCACGCCACAGCCAGGAGGCAGAAGGCTTTTAATTTCCAGCAACCTGACACCAACTCCGAGGGAGAGAAATGGAGACATCTATAAACCAGGGCAGAGGCTCAAAGAAATTTGGCACAACGAGATGGAGAAATGACTCTGTGGAAACATCTAGCATTCCTCCAACATTTTATAACACATGTAGATTTAAGTGTCAGACACACACACACACACACACACGTGTGCGCACGCACATGTGGAGTAGCCACCGGCTCCCTCGTTATTCTGGATGGAGAGCTGCGAAATAAGAATGAAGCTGTCGCCGAGCTCTGGAAAGAGCATTTCACAGACCTTCTCAGGTACAGTAATTATTTAGGAACGCGCTTTCGATTCTATCCTGCAGCATCAGACAAGAGAAATCTGCAAAAGCCCTGTGATTCCTGGCAAGGTGCAGAAAAGCATCTAGGAGCTGAAAAAACAAGAAAGGCATCCAGAACCCATGGAATTTCTCCTAAATTTTCCCAAATTAGGTGAAGAGAAACACATAATTGCTCTCCCTGTCCTCATCCTGAGGTGCTGAAATGCTGAAAAAAATCCTCGGGTGATTCCATGGATGCTGTGATTATGCTCATTACAAGTTTTTCCTGATTATAAAAAAAAAGTGCTTTGTGCAAATTGTACAAAAATCGAAAAATACAGAGAAGCTTGAAGAAGAAAATCAAAATCATTTCTAAATCAACCACCTAGAATAACTGTTAATAGTTTGGTATATTTCCTTCTATTCTTTTTCTGTGCATATTTCAATGTTTTACAGTCAGGACCATGCCATATAAAATCTTATTTTATGCTGCTTTCTCTTCATTGTGATATCATGAATATATCCCTCATGTCCTTAAATATTCTTTGAATAGAATTTTTAAGGATCACATAGAATGTCATCATGTTGTTATGTAAATAACCATTTTGTTATTAATAGATAATAAATTTGCTTCTTTTTTTTCTGTTACAAAAAGGGGCAACAAATAATAGCCTTGCACACAAATTTTTGACCATGTACTTCTGATTATTTCCCTAGGATAGAGTTACAGAAGTAGAATTATAGAGGTAAAGGGTATGCATATATTTAAGGACCTTAGTACTTTTTGAGAAGTTTCTTTTCAGATTAAAAATTTTTTTAAAAAAATTGATTCATTGTAGAGAGCCAGAGGGATAGGGGGAGAGAGATCAATTCGTTGTTCTACTTATTTATGCATTCATTGGTTGATTCTTGTATGTGCCCTGACCAGGGATCAAATCCACAACCTTGGTGTATTGGGAAGCCCTTTTCAGATTTTTGATTTCACACTAGCAGTTCATGAAAATTTCCACCACTCAGCATCTTTGCCAACACTGAGTAAAATAATCTGCCTAAATTTTTGCCAGTTTTGTTACTGAAAATTAGTCTGGTTTTACTTGCATCTTCAAAATCCTTGGTGACATTATATATATTATTGGGTTGGCCAAAAAGTCTGTATGGCTTTTTCTGTAAAATAAAACACAAGTTCTTCATTTTCACCAATAACTTTATTGATTTGGATATTTTGAGTATGTTGGCTATCTCCCATGTGGTACAATGTTGATTGTTCTTAATTAATGTCTTAATTTGATCACTATCAACTTCAACTGGTCTACCTGCCCATGGAGCACCGTCCAGTGAGAAATCTCCAGTGCGAAACTTCACAAACCACTTTTGACACATTCAATCAGTCACAGCACCCTCTCCACAAATCTTTTTTTTTTCATTTCAGTTGCATTTTTACCCTTCTTGAAATAATAAAGCATAATATGCTGAAAATGTTGTGCATTTTCTTCCATCTTCAATATTAAAGTGGCTACACAAAAATTCACCAATTTTGGTAAGTTTTTTAAAAAAACACACACTGAGATGACAGCTTTCATAATACAATCTAACAAAATTGTTTTGAATGAAGCTAAAGACAAGTAAGAGCTACTAGAGCTACCTTACATAAAAAAACAAATGAATTTTTTGGCCAAACCAATACTTTTCTGTGTCTTGTCCATTTGCATCTCTTATTGTGTGAATTACTGGTTGTGATTATTTTAAGAATTCTTATGCAGGGTAAAATTATACATGCCATCTCATTGGAAATTCCTGCACAGGGTCACTCAGGACCTTTGCTGGCGTCTTGCTGTGGTTTTAAGTCATGTAGACTTGGACTTATAAATGGTTTACTTTCACCTCTTGCCAGAGGCAAGAAAAATCCAGAACCCATAATCCTATTCTTTTTTACCTTCTCTAACTTCACGAAAGCCATGACTCACTCAAATGGTAGCTACTGTTGGAAGATGCTCATCAATACAAAGGCCCACCACCATGGGTCAACATTTATTTTCTCCATGATGCTCTATGGGCAGAAACCTTTGATCATGTGTACATTTTCAGCCCTGTCAAGGTCATCTTGCAAAAGTCAAATAAAGTTGATTTTCATTCCAATGCTCCTTGATGTTTCTTTCTCTGATGGTAAGTCATGTCACCAACCACCTTCTACCATGAAGTTAAATCAGTTGGTGGCCAGTAAATCTCTGCCGACTTGGAGGGAGAAGTAAAACCCACTCCGATCTAATCAAATGTAATCATCAAGCTAAAAAATGCGGCTGCTGCTGCTTTAATTTCAGTAACAGATCTTCACACAACTGTCAACATCATTACCAAAACACATCAGAAAATTGGATGAAAGTGCGACACGCAGACAATCATAATCCCCCATCATCAATCTCTTGCTGTCCCCGGTTGACAATTCAGATTAGGGGTGGGCCTCTAGGGGACACACTTTGTAAATCAACTTTACAAAAGAACAACATTAACCCCAGAAACACCTTGGCTGTGCAAATGGAGGCGCTGGCCAACCGAGAAACAGGACCACGAAGAGCGACTATACACTTAAACAAAGTTTACTGTCTTGCCGGTCTGTTATGGATGACAGGACACAACTAAGAGCTGAAGGAAGTTGGACAGCTACTGTATATAAAAAGTTTTTCAAATATTCAGAGGAAATTAGCAAACAACGTTTGACAAGCGTAAGCCAGGAGCATTGAGCAATGATGGTCAATAGCAATTCTGCTGGGTAAACCACATGGACCTTCAATTCTAGACTCCTGAGATGAACCAGATATGTGTGTTGTGGTGCTGAGCATGCTCAGGAGGATGGCAGAATAATGCTTTCGAGAAAAAATGCCAAGTGTCTATGAAAGATGCCAAGGGGCAATGGTGCTGTCCACCTCGGGGAAGGAGCGCACTAGACTCCTTCCCCCAGGACTCAATTACCAGGAAAACCACAGGGGTTAGAGTTGAAAGGGACCTTAGAAATAATCTCTTTCACCCACAAATACTTACTGAGAATCTGTGTTGTGTCCGGAACTGTGCTTACACTCAGGAAAACAAGTTCAGAGAAGTTAAATAATTTGTGCAAGGTCAGACAGGTAGTTAAAGCCCAGATATCCACTGAGAAACTAGCATTTCAATTTTTTATGACAACATATAGAAAAAGAATGTTTGACAGAAATGAGTTACAGAACAAATAAATAATCCAAGACTGTCTTGGAGCCTGCCAAAAGTAGAGATTCTCCTCTCTCTCCTTTTGTTGGGCTGTGATCTTTTGATCACAAAGAGATAGAAATTGCCAGACACCAAAATGCAGTAGTCAGTTCTTTTTTTCTCTCCTATCAAAGGAAACATCAGGAGTGACCACATTCTCTTGCAGCCTGCTTGAGGGTGGGATTCTTCTGTTGTCAGGATGGTCCAGGACCCTGGACCTGGCAATGGCATGGGGCTGGAAGACAGCAAATTTATTCATCCCTTTTATTTGACTGAGTATGGACAGAACCAGGTGCCCACATCAAAGTGGGGGTAGGGAAGGGGAGGGTGTGTTCCACCTATTCTGATGTTTTAATTTGGGGCCCATAGTGTCATCCAAACATACGTGTGCACACGTGCACAAATACACACATTTTTATTTTGGGAAACGTAAGGGCAAGTCTATCTCCGTTCTCAGAGGAACTTACAAAGCAAGAGGCTCTAAAACAGGATTTGCTGATGGATGTTACGTGTTCTCTTGTTTTGGAGTTGCAGCCCAAGGCACAGGACACATATCCTTTAGAAGGACAACAGATAAGAGACACTACCTGTTAAACCTCACCTCCTTCCAATATGCAGGGGAAAGCCTTACCTGGCCGTGTCTGGTAGGTGAGTTTTTTAAAAGATTTTATTTTTAGAGGGGAAGGGAGGGAGGAATGGAGAGAGAGAAACATCAATGTGTGGTTGCCTCTCATCTTGCCCCCTACTGGGGAGCTGCCCCACAACCCAGGCATGTGCCTTGACTGGGAATCGAACCCGTGACCTTTGGTTCACAGGCTGATGCTTAATCCCCTGAGCCACGCCAGTCAGGGCTGGAAGGTGAGTTTGAGGGGGAGTGTTCTCAGCTGTGGGTAGGGGGTTTCCCAAAAGGTCTTTAAAACAAAGTCTAATTTTTAGGCTTAGAAATATGTTTCCACCGTGGACTATGACTTTTGGATAATGAAATGGGCTACTAGCCATTCAAATGAGCATCCTTCCCCTTCTAAACAGTCATCCAGAGTGCCAGATATGTATCCCAAGACTGCAGCCATTGTCCCAGAGACTTTGGGAACTCCCTGGAGAATTCTCTTCAAATCGATGCCACATTATTTGGAATAAGCACAATGGTGACAGATCCTCACCCTATGCAGCTGGATTTTATTTTTGGGAACAGTCAAAAGGTTTTTTGCATCTGTAGCCAAGTCTGGTGAATAAGCAGCTGATTGAGCGGGTAATATTATTTGGGGTCCAAACTGAGGCCTGGTGCTAAGGTCACGTGTTGTTCCGTGGCACGGAAACAGCCCCCAGGGCCATTTCAGGTGCGGAGGCTCAGCACCGCCCACGTGGGGACCACACCTCTGGACCAGGCGCATGACCTTCCATCAGGCCACTGGGAAGAGCAGCACTAATTCAAGCCGGTGATGCTCGGTGGGTTCTTTGGTTATAAACATAACAGACACGAACTCTACCTAACTTATGTGAAGAGGAAACTGGCAGGCTACGAGGAAGCTCGCTGGTGCAAAGGGAAGAGGGAAGGACCAGGCTCGGAACAGACAGCTCCAGACGGAGCCAGAAACCTCTGACAGCCTAGCTCAGGTGCTACCGTGAAAATGACTAAATTTCAACCGTTTCTTCCATCCCTGCATTGCTCTGCCCCAAAATGACAGCATCAGGGGACATTCCAACTGGATGTGCTTCGGGATTCTGTCTACCTCTTGGCTCTACTCATTGGCATCAGATGGAAGAACCTCCAGGGGCCTTTTTGGCTTCTGTGGAGTGAGAGCAGCATTCCCTGATTACCGTTTTTCTAAAACTGCCCACAAAAGGGGAGAAGCAATTTCTTACAAGGAAGGATGGGTCTTTTTAGGAAGAGTAAACACTAGACACCAGAAAAATGACAAACACGTACCACACAGCAAGGTCCTGCTATTATTATTAATACTTCTGCATAATGTTATGTATAACATTAAGCTCTGCTGTATTTGTCAACATTTTCCCCACTTTGTAAATTACAGTGGCCTCATTAGCCATCTCTAGTTTTATAAGAGGATGGAGACCTTCCCCTTTATCTGTTATGGCCTACAAACTACACAGGGCCAGGGTCTGGTCCCCTCTTCTCCAGGCGGAGCCAGGCCTGGCCCTCTCCCCCAGAGCACTCATGAACGCAGGGAACAAGCTCAGTCCTTCTCCTCTTCCCAATGAAGAGAACAGGTGCTCTCCAGTCTGCATGTATGGCTGCCACGCCTGCATCTGGCCATCACTGGATGCCACACGATGAGGCTGTGACTATGGGTGTGTTGGGGCATATGTGAGAACAGCTTTTGGTCAATCCAAAGGTACGTTTGTCTGTGCAAAGTGCCAAGGTTCCCTGTGCAGGCTGAATGTGCAGCTGTCAAGAAAGCCAGGCCCAGCCTGTGCACTGGTAAACCACGCTCCAAACCCTGCACAGAGGGGGAAGGCCATGTGAGTGCGCCGAGACTGTTATGAACATGCAAGGCAGGCCCCGAGGCCCTCTGGGCAGTGTCTGGCCCACCCACCCTAGCTTGCCCTGCACTGAGATAAGAGAGCTCCTTGTGAACTGCCAAGAGCTCTGGGGAGCTCATCTGGCCTCAGTGTTCCTGACCAACAAGGAACGGAAGCACACAACCCACCTCCTTCCTGTTGAGTTTCTCTAGGAGTTCTTCTAAGCCAGAGGACCAGCAGAGTCCCACAAACTGGCTTCAGTCTCTAAAATGCTGTGCATGGAAGCCCTGAGAACAATCTAAGCTGCAGTGCCTGGGGAAAGGGTGGGATCTAGAAGAGAGGAAGTATGAAGGGAAAGTGAGGCTGTAACCCCAGCTAGGAGCACGGGTGTCTTCATGAGGCCCTGGGGGTGGGAGAAGGGCTGCTTGGGGGGAGATGCACAGATGGCAGGGAGACTGGGCTCCTGCCACCATGCACGGGAGGGCGAAGGTGTGGGGCTGGAGCCCGAGACTCTCCCCCAGGACCCTCACTGCTGTAAGCCTCAGTTCCCTAATCTGCTAATCGAGGGCAAGCCTTCCCTCTAGTGGTTTGAGCAGAGGTGGTGCATGGACACCGTCCAGCCCAGTGCCCGCACAGGGCAGGCACTCAGTGAAGGGCAGCTCTGCCTGTCTGAGATGCCAACGTTACACACACCAGCGCTTTCCAAACTTTGTGGTTTTGTGGCTCTGTGAAACTTCAGAACACAAATTTGCAGCACTCACCCAGGATTTGCCAACTAAGGACAATAAAAAATCAATAACTACCATCTATGATATGATAATCATAAAAATATTTTAATACCAAAAAAGCAAAAAGAACAAAATCTTAGAATTAAAAACATCAGTCCTATAGATGGAATATTTTTTGCTTATGAAAAAATTACATCATCCTTATTTAGTTAGTTTTGCTACAAAGTGAGAACAACTTTGTTCTAGACTGGCCCAGCTCAGAAGCCAGGGGCAGGGAGGAAAGAGTTTCCATTTTAGAGCCAAAGAGGTCACAACCTTCTCCCAGCTCTGTCCTTAATAACTGCGTGACCTTTAGCAAGAGAACAGATCTCTGGGTCTCACTTTCCTCCTTTATAACATAGGAAACAATGGTACCTCTCTAATGAGAGTGCATGTAAAGGGCAAAGGACGAAATTTGGTACGTAGTGTGCGCTCATTAAATGCTAGTGCCAGGCCCTCCTCAGATTTGAGAGGACTTGGTTACTTCCAGTTTTTGAAACTCTTAGTATATTAAAAAAAATGAAAAAATGTTCAAACAGGGTTGCCCAAATCATTCACATAATTTGAAAAATATGCACACTAGAAAGAAATACTTGGACTACATCACACACAAATACACACCCGATGCATCTACTACAAATACGTGAATCTCATACCCGTCAGGTTGAGGCCCTGTAGCCCCTTTGGCTCCCACGATGGGCCTCCGCAATAGGCCCTGGTTAACTCCTCTCTGAACCACAGTTCTCACAGACGACACACTGCAAAGACTCCAAGGCACCGATTTTTCTCCTCTTCTTTCCCTTTTGTTCTTTTTCCCTGACTGGAGTTCATCTGGAGCATCTCTACCATTATGGAGCTCTCTACCATTAGCTCATGATTCCGAGCATGCAAATTTTCTTGGAAATTTAGCTGGTGTCTTTTTTGCATCACTGGATCTCAACAGGTTTTAAGTAAACAACCCTGAAACTGAGGGTTAGAAAGGAAGCTGAGTGGGTGCTGAAGTGGACACTGAACTGAGGGATTATAGGAGAACCTCAGGATGGGAAAGGGGAAGGGCTCTGCACCCAAGGCCTCTGGGGGTGGTGACAAAGGCTTCAGTTGTTAATATACTGAAAGTCTCAAAAACTGCAAGTGACCTAGTCCTCTCAGATTTAGGCAAAGCTGTGTGAGATTCTCCCAGGCGGTGTGTGCATGTGTGCACTTTGTTCCTGAACAGAGACCCAAATTCCCTTTGTCTTTGTTCAGCACTGTCTGCCCTGTTAGAACATCAGCTCCATGAGGGCAGGGACTGTGAATGTCTTGGCCACTTCTGTGTCACTGGTGTTGAATCCTGGTGTGGGCACACAGTAGGTGTTTAATGAGTGTTTGCTGAGTGACTGTATCAGGTCAGCGCTCTGCCCTCTTGGATCTAGGAACAGAACCTTTTACATTTGGAGGAGCAGCACTTCCCCTTTCCCATCCCAATATTTCTTTGAACCACAGGGATGGGCACTCAGAATCTTTCTCTTGTAATTACTTGGAAGTTTCTCTCTGGTGGTCAGGCTGGGAAGATACCTGCCCAGGAACTGCTGGTGGTTTTGGTTGCAGACTTAGGGAGAAAGATGCTCTGAAATAACGAAGCTGACAGGCTGAGCTACAGAGGCAGGGATGAGAGGCAGGAAGCAGGGAGAAAGACCCAGCGATGTTTGGACTCTGGCTCCTGTCAGCCCTGACATCCCCCTGCTGCCTTCGTGCCTGCTTTCTCGAGGCTCAGTTGATCGGATTCTCTTTGAGTTAAGTGAGTGACCTCAATATGCCTCCACGAGATCCCCCCTTCTTTGTGGGGAGGAGGAGAGGTAAGCCAAGGTTAGTGTTTCTTGCAATCAAAAGAGTTCTGACTAATCCAGTTCATTAAAGATGAGAATTGAACAGAAAGCAGCACTCAGGTGTTCGCTGGCAGGTAAGACTGAAAGGTCTCATGGGTAGATGTAAGGTGGGAAAGTAAGAAATGATGTTGATCGTCATGGTAGCTGATATTTGAGCACTTTCCATATGTCAGAGAAAGGACCGAGCATTCTGTGTCATTATTTTGTTTAACTGCTACCACTGGGCTGTGAAGTAGCTTACTGTTATGATGGTCTCTATAAACAAGGAAACCAAAACTCAGAGAAGTTAGGCAACTTGTTCTAAGGTCCCACAGCTGGGAGGAGAAGGAGCTGGGGTTTCAATGCAGGGCTGCATGGCTGCATAATTTCCCTTTCATTTCCCGTATGATTTTCCTCTCTTCTCCCACTCTCCTGTCCTCTCATCCCTTCTCCAGCTCTTGTCTGAAGTCTCTCTCTCTCTCTCTTCTCCTTTCAGTGACCTCTCTCTGGCTCCTTTTAACCCCATTTTTTCAACAGTAAATGAGCACGTATTTTAAGACTGTAATTTTCAACTCTTTTCAAGTATGAAGATACCTTTTTAATGTTAAAAATGTCCATATAATAGCAGCTATGCTTTACTGCCTATTGATAAAACGTCCATGCACAGATGAATTCTCAGATGCCTTGTAATAACTCTGTGATCTCTCGTTTGGCACCACTACTTTAAAATATATGGGAGAATCCATATAGCCATCCCTCTTACTGCAACCTTCTTGGTTTATTATAATATAGAAAAGGCTTATACATGCTATTATAGAGCTCTTTTTTTGCTCACCCTCTGCCTTAAGGCTACTAATTTCTCCCGAAATGTGGTCTTTTTTGTCCCTCCTTTAATATGTTTAATTATTTAAGAAGGCATGAACCATAGGACTTACATTTTATATATCACCTCTTGATTATTCAGGGGCTGATTAATTCATGGGTTGCCCCAGTCATGTCCTTTCTCTTTCCTACCTCATTTTTTTAATCATTCCATTTCTTACTAGCATCTTTCAGCTAGAATGGATAGTGGGTTACAAATTCTGAATTCCGAAAAAAGATTTGGTCGGAGGAAGTTGGAATTCTTTCCCCAAATATGACTTTCTTTAATTCATCAGGCATATTGATTCTCTCCGAGCTCTGTGAAGGCAGGAGTCGCTCTTCTCTGCTACTAACCTCCAGCGTTCAGTAAGGAGCCTGGCACACGGTAGCTTCATAAAAACTGTAGAATGAATGAATAAGAGCTGACTAATAATAAACTTCCTTCTAGGTGGGACATTGATTTATAGGAAACTAAGTAAAATACAAGACAACTTATTTTAGGGTTGCATGTCTGCAGACAACACAATGTAAGAATGTTTCAATGACCGTGTTAAAAATTAACAACAGAGGACATATAGTTCTAATTAAAAACAAAACATGTTCTGCAGTGCCCCATTCTTTCATTGGTGGAAAAAAAGGATAGAGAGACCACCAGAGTTTCTAAGATGAGGGTTGGTCTAGGTAAATTGTCATTGTTACATTAGGCATTAAATAAACACAATCACCCTCAACACACTAACAACTGAGCATTTAGTATGTGCCATGCACTCTGACAAGCAATTTACATGCCTTATCTCATTTGTCTCCACCTAGCAAGTATTACTCTCTAATAGACATCAGAAAGTTACCAGTGTCCCTAAAAACTTTAGCTCTCAAGGTTTTTGAACCAAGAAGGAACTTTTCCTTTTCTTCACTTCCTAGATTTTAAATTAAAGATTTATTTTCCCATGAAATGTTAGGTATGTTCAAAAGATTGACTTAGATTTTAGATACATCCTTGGAAACCTGGAGATATCTGTTATGTCACTAGCTCTTGCTTTTGAAATTAATGACTTATCTCAAGAGGTAAGTCATTATAATGATACTTTTATAATGATACTTGCCATGCTTTTCAAAGTCTTCCTAATTTGTGGAAACAAAATGGCTTGCATATAGATAGGCAATGGGGGAAGGATAGGGTTCAGCCTCTGGACACAGCCCATAGCTCTGGTGCTGTCCAGGAGCCAGGTGCTGAACTGTCATTAATGAAGCCCCTCCCAGGCTGGCAGGATGGGGCAGTGGCTGATGGGAGTTGAGGGAGTGCAGCCATCGTTATGAGCTGGTGCAGCTGTACCTTCCCAGAATAGGGAAGCAACTTGCAAAGATCCTGCAGTGACTAGAATTATGGCTCATCTTACTTGAAGGAGGTAGGGGGAAATGTCTAGCTTTGTTCTACCCTATCCTTTTTCCATACTTTGCTTTAGCTTGGAGGGAAGGATATGAACAACAGTGACTGATAGAAAAGTATATGTTTGAAAAAGTCTGGCATTTGTACAACTGTTGGTTAGTGGTGCATTCTGGAGAATTTCACTGCCTCTCAGAGGTGTTAGACAGGAACCAGGAAGAACCAGAACTGGAGGCTCGATGATGCCAGTTCCTTGGGACTACTCAGTCAACAAAGAATTATTGTGGTTTAATGAAAGGGAAATGAACACAGGGGCCTTGGCTGTATTAAGCGAGAGAAGATCAAGCCTGTGACCTCGTAGAGAAATTCCGTACAAGAAGAAAAAAAGCCTTATTGCCACACTCTCAGATGAAATGCAGTGTTTATAAGAAACTGGAATAGTCACTGGGTAATGAACCTGATAAGTGAGCTGACCGTGAAGTGAGTATCTCCTCTATAGCTCATATGACATTCTGCTTTGTTATTTTCTCATATGCTTTATCTCTTGTACGACTAAGATGGTTTGAAGGAAGGGAGTGTGTTCCTGTATCGGCCAGAGCACTGAGCACACAGCTTTGCACATGCAGGTAGGCATGTAGGATTTGTTTATTGAATTGATTGATGCTGCTCTCAAGGCTAAGGCTCTTGAAACAATCACTTCTAAGTATAGCTAGTGTTTAATTTTTTAAATTAACCTAAGATCCTCCATCCATCTATAAGACCCCTGCCTATTTAATTTCATTCATTTATTGAATATTGACTATGTGCACAGAGGAGGAGAAAGTTCCTGCCTTTAGAAGGCTGTAAGCTAATGTAAGAGGGAAAATTTTTAAAAGAATTCTTGGTCAATGTGTATATATAGGATATTTACTGTTAATTAAATAACATTGGAATTGTTTTTTTGATTGAGGGTTTTTTTTCCAATAGGCGCTAGCTAGCAAAACTCCTTCAGAAACATAGGTTAACATAGAACACAGATCATCAACTGCTCTTACATAATCTTATGGATCTTTCCTCTAACTAGATAGCCACAGGATCTTCTTTGGGGCTGGGCAGAGTTATGCTCTGGTCTGCAACACATAACAAGTGGGGTGCTTGCTCTGGTCTGCAAAGGGGCTGCCCTTGTCTAAATTTATAAGTCATTAGTTTGGGCACTAGATGGCAAAAGTAGCTCTACAAAAAAAAGAGGGGATGCGAGGACTGTTTAAAGTGTGCAAAGCGTTCCCCAAACCAAAGGAGAGCTGCAGGAGACCTGTAAGTCTCGGAACCTCGGGGTCAGAAACCATGGCCTTGATGCCTTCAGGAGTCTCTCCTCTTCTTCATGGATGTCATTTCCTTTCCCTCAGCTTCCTTCATGGGTCAGAGGACATGGATATCCCCATGGTAGTCTTGTGATATATCTTTACAATTGATGATTTGAGATCAAAGGTAGAGTTTTTCTTTTTAGAATCAGGATGGAAAAATCTCAGATCAAGACACTAATTGGACAGTCTTATGTTACAAAATTCTCAGACTAATCTCTAGTGGCCACCAGGGGTACTTTGGCTGACAGCCCCATAGGATCTTGTGATTAGACTAGTTCTCCAAAGAAGGAAAGAAGTGCTGTGAAGACCCAAAGAGAAAATTCTGCTACCCTATCCTCTGTCACAAGCCCACCAATGCAATCCTGTTCTCTCACATAGTGCCCAACTAGGGAGAATCCTTGTTGCCCTGCTCACCTTTCCACTGCCCACACATGGCTAGCATATAGAGTGACCATAATGTTAGGGCATGTCAAAAATACTGGGTTATTGTCCATAACCCTACATGGCTATAGGAGAGAGCTAGAGTGTTCCAGGTCGGCAGGACCCCTGGGCCCTCAGATTGATGGGTACAAATCCTCTCTGGTGAAAAGTATCTACAACTTAGGACCATGGAATTTTCCATATTTTAAGATCAAGCAAATATAGTAAGGAGGCAAGACACCCCAAATAAGCAGCAGAAAAAGAAACAAAGAACACAATTAAACACCAAGGACTGCAGATATTAGAACTGTCAAATACAAACTATATTTATGTATGAAATATTTAGAGAAACAAAGGATGAAGTCACAAAAATGAGTAAGCAGTAAGACACTATCAGAAATGATTAGGGAAGTTTGAAAAAAAAACTCAGAAACTCCTAGATATAAAAAACAGTTTTTGAAATTGAAACTCAACAGTTTAGATGCAACTAAAGAAAGAATTAGTGAACTGGAAGATACACCTGGAAAGTTACCCAGAATTCAGCATCACAGCAAGATAGGGGATAAAGTAACATGGGAACAGATGAGAGATGTGGAGGCTGGAATGAGAAAACCTGACATTTCTGAGTGAAGTCCTAGAAGAAGAGAGAGTAGAGAGAATGGAGGACAGATGAAAAAAAATAGATGGCTGAGAACTATTCAGAATTGATGAGAGACATGAATGGTCAGATTCAGGAAGAACAAGCTAGGTTTTTTTTTTTTTTTAAATTGTATTCTTTTTTTTATTTTTTTTTATTTTTAGGGAGGGAAGGGAGGGAGGGAGAGAGAGAGAGAGAGAGAAACATCAATATGCGGTTGCTGGGGGTTATGGCCTGCAACCCAGGAATGTACCCTGGCTGGGAATCGAACCTGGGACACTTTGGTTCCCAGCCCACGCTCAATCCACTGAGCTACGCCAGCCAGGGCACAAGCTAGGTTTTATAAAGAGATCCATAAACATACACACAGTAGTAAAGCTGAAAAATGCGAAAGATGACAAAGAGACAAAAGACAGATCACCTGCGGAGGAATGGCATTACTAATGAGGCATCTCAGCAACAAACAGCAGCCAGAAGATAGTGGAATAACACCTGTCAACCTAAAATTTTATGTTCATAAAATTTCTCTTTCAAGAAAAGAAATTCAATAAATATATTTCGGATTAAAAAAACCTGAGTTTATTAGCATCTGGCATTCAGTAAAGGAACACCTAAAGGAAGCATATCAGGAGGAAGAAACATAATCACAGAGGCCTTTCTGAAATACAAGAGGGAAAAATGAGCAACTAAAGTGGTAACAATGGAAGTGCATAAAGAGCATTGTCTTTAGATATGGCTGGTGTGGTTCAGTGGGTTGAGTGTTGGACTGCAAACTGAAAGGTCACCAGTCTGGTTCCTTGTCGGGGCACATGCCTGGGTTGTGGGCCAGGTGCCCAGCTGAAAGTGTTCGAGAGGCAGCCAATGAATGTTTCTCTTGCACGTCAATGTTTCTCCCCTCCTTTTTCTCCCCCCTTCCCCTCTCTCTAAAAAATAAATAAAAATCTTTAAGAAAAAACACAAATTGTCTGTAGATAACAACAATGATAGTAACAATACCTGACAGGACTAACAAAGGGTAATGACAGAATGCTGTATGCAGGCCGGGGAGAGGTGTCCAGAGCTCAAGTGCACTGAAGTCCTTGTATTGTTATAGAAGGGGGTTAAGACAATTTTTTAGTTTTTTTAAATAGTTTATATTTCTATTAGCATTTTATTTCATTTTTTTAAAGATTTTATTTATTTATTTTCAGAGAGGGAAGGAAGGGAGATAGAGAGAGAGAGAGAAACATCAATGTGCGGTTGCTGGGGGTTATGGTCTGCAACCCAGGCATGTACCCTGGCTGGGAATCGAACCTGCGACACTTTGGTTCACAGCCCGCGCTCAATCCACTGAGCTGTGCCAGCCAGGCCATTTTTTAGCTTATTGAGTTAAAAATATATCATAAAATTTCAAAGGAAACCACTAAAAGAACAGAAGTAGTGCATATAAATCCTAAATCAGTAGAGACAAAAAGTGGGATTTAGAAAACAAGAATCTTCCCCCACCCCACTGCCTAAAAAGGCCCCCCAACCAACTTTTTTTTAAAAACAAGACTAGACTATCATAGTAGTATATTTCAAAACAAGTCTCTCAGTTACTTATAGGAAGAAAAATATTAATAAAGATTACAACCTGAAGGACAAAATTAACCAACTTAGTGCGCACATACAGAATAACCGTTACACTTTCCACCATCTCTATGACCCTTGGCAGATCTCTGGGCCTCAGTTTCCTCAGCTGCAAAACAGGGACAACGCTGTCTACAGTGCTTTCATTAAATCTAAGGTGTCATCAGTGATAAGAGCCACCATTACCTTCTACACCCCCGGGGGGGGGGGTGGAAAGCTGTGAATTAAATGCAAGTTGATATTGTAGGTCACGTCTCAATTTTAGTGATGTAAAAAAATGTGAAAAAAAAAAGTGTACAATTTAGATTCATTAAATACTGCATCCATGTGGGCTGCTGTGATGGTTTAAAATGAGATGATGTAAATAAGACACAGGACATACGTTCTTCTGCTCTCCACCCCTTTACAACTTCAGTCCGCAAACAGGAACACGGGAGAGCGCACGGTGAAAATCTGAAGTGGGGAATGATTGTTATAGCTTCTTCACATCCTTGCATGTTTCCTAAATACCTGCACTGTGAAAGTAACCTCCTCCTGGGAGGGCAAATTGAGGTCTAACCACAGCATTTTAGAAAGAAAGTGGCCCACCAGGTCAGCAGGAGACTGGAAAGAAGGGGTGTGTGAGGAAAAAGGCAAGAGAGGGAGGCAGAGGTCAGATGGGCTCCCCGGGCGGGAGCAGAAGTGATCCTGGGAGTGGAAATAGCACATGCTCCAAAAGGAACTGTGAGGTGTGCCTGCAGGGGAGGGGGGCCGGAGAGACGGGAAGGAGGGAGGAGGGCAGTGGGCAGAAGGCCCCTGGGCTGTAAGGCTGTAAAGGGTGCAGAGGGTCGACCTAGGCCACAGTCGGCTGTGTGCCTGCGCCTTCTTGGGGAGCCTGTAGGGAGACACAGGGGACAGGGAAGGCCTTGCAGCCAGTCCACCACTTTAAAAAAAATGGGGAGAAGAGAGACTTAAAGGAAAGGGACTGGAGACAGGGCATACATCCGCTTTCTGAATGGATGACAAATTCAGACTACTATAAGCAGCTCCGCCGTTTTCAGCAGAGGCAATTTTAGCCTTGGCTGTATTACTATTTCGGAATGGCTTTTTTATAAATATTCTTCACTACTTTGCGAAAATTACTTTTTTTGGTAAAATTTAAGATTAACTTAAAAACAAACAACAAAATCCAAGTAAGCCTGCAGGTCTCCTCGGCCTGGAGAGAGACCTCTGCCCCTCGTCAAACAGACCCTCGCGCTGCCTGTGCCTCAGGGGCCGTCCTCGCTGTTTGCAGGTTTGCATCGCTGCCCGGTGGTCCCACCAGTCTGGGCGTGTTTCCCCAACCAAGAGCAGAGAGGCCCTTCAAAGCTCCGAATGGCTCTCCCCACCTCCAACCACCCACAGCAGTGGGTGTCAAACAGTGAGCTGCAGGGGGAAATGATACAGGTGGTCGCCAGGGAACGAAGCGTGATTTTAGGAATTCTTTCCAAAATTGCACATGTTCCCGAGACAGGAGATTGTCGTTGATTAAAAACAGCACTTTACTTAGGGTATATTTATTTTAAATATATTATTTTAAATATTATGCTGTGGGTAGTGTAGTTATTTTACTGCTGTGAAGTTAATAAAATAATACTATTGGAATTCCCTGAGGTAATGGCCATCACCTCTCTGAAAAATGACACCAACCACCCAACCTTTACCTACTATATTAGATTCCTATTGCTGCTGTAACAAATTACCACAGATGTAGTGGCATCAAGTGATACAAATTGATTACTTTACAGTTCTGTGTATTAGAAGGCCAACCTTGGTCTCCCTGTGCCAGAGTCAAGGTGTTGACAGAACTGTGTAGTGTTCCAGACTCTCTAGGCTGCAGGAGTGAGTCTGTTTCCCTACCTTTTCCAGCTTCTAGAGGCCACCCACGTCCCCAGCTCTGGCCCCTCCTTCCCTCTGCAAAGCCGGGAAGGGTGGGTGGGCTGAGCCTTCCTCACACTGCATCACTATGACCTCACTTTACGCTTCCCCTTTTCCACTCTTAAGGACCCGATGATTGATCCCACTGGGATAAGCCAGGGTAATCTCCCCATTTCAAGGCCCTTCATTCAATCACATCTACAATGTCTCTTTTGCCGTGTCAGATAACATATTCATTGGTTCTGGGGATTAGGCCCTGGCACCTGCGGAAGGCCGACACTCATACTCGCACGCCTTGCCCCGGGTGCCTGTGCGGCCAGGGTGATCACAAAGGGGTCTCAGACCTTTGCGCTGTCTGTGGCTCGGGGTGGGGAGGACAGAATTTTTGCTCATTGCTTATGGTTGCCCAGGGCTGGGGAGAGGGCAGAAAACCTGCTATGTACCGCCGAGTAACACTTTCAGAAAGGTTTCAGAACAGGTTAAAAAGGCCTGGCTCCTGCTCCAACTCCTGTCATTAGGATTCAAAATCATGCCTAAGCAGAGCAGAAGAACTGGCACCCCTGCTCCCCAAGCATTCTTCCATGACACCAATGACAATGAATTTCAGGGTTAAAGTTGAACCATTTAAGAAATATATTTTTGCCAAGGAAGCTTTCGAGGCAGTCCTCCTAGCAGTTTGAACTAGAAAGTATTGAAGTTCCTCAATCCAGTTAACAGAAGCAGCATCTCTTGCAGATACAGAATGGGCTGCCTCCTCCCTCCACCTTCTTGAACTATCGGATCTAAACTGATAAAGTGCAGACCCGAGAGCACATGTGGCTGTACACATAGTAGGTGCTCGAGCAGCTGTTGAATTCAATAACCCCAAGGCTCACCTTTTATTTCTAGACTATGGCTAAATAGAAAAAGATTAAGACTGGAAACAATTTGGCCCTATCTATTAAGATTTGCAATGGACGTATCATTCCTAGCATTTTCCACTTGTTGGTATCGATCCCAGAGAGAAATCTGCATATGTGTGTAAGGATAGTATACAGCGTTGTTTGCAGTGGCCACGGATTAGAGACAGCTTAAATGTCACCTTAGGAGTGGCAAAATGAATGTGGTGCATTCACACAAAGCAACTTAAAAAATAAGCTAGACCTGTATGTTCGAACCACGAACATACTATGCAGTAAAAAAAGCAAGTTTGGAACAATATGTATCAGTTTGATTCTTCCAAAAATTTTTATATTTTTTATAAACATACATGTTATATAGGAATTTCTAGAAGTGTAAACACCAAACTGAAAGCAACTGTTATTCTGGAAGAGGCCAGGGGTGGGCTTGGAGGAGGGGTGGGGGTTGGTGAAGATGAATTTTTACTGTGTGATTTTTGTTGTAATAAAATGTACTTAAGTGTTTTCAAAATGTAAAATATATTTTAAATTAAAAAAGAGAAATTGAATGAAATCATATAACATCTTAAGATATAGAAACTGATGATTAAATCTATGAAAACATTATATTTCACAAAGCAGCGGTTAGGACTGAAAGTTCAAAAGTACTTCTCCTATTTCATTAAAAGTATATGTGTACATGTGAATATATATTTACATATACTACGTATATCTAAACATATTTATATGGATGGAATATCTATTATATCTATACAAACTACATGTATTATATTTATATATGTTTCATGTATCTCATATGTACTTATAATGAAATACATAAATGCTGCTTTGGTTATATCATAGGCAAATATCTTATTCTTTATCATTGTTTTTATTATTTATAATGGCAAGGAAGTCTCCTATGTAATTATGATTAATCTGGTAAATGAGTACAGTTTGCCTTTTAAATACTTCAATTAACTTCAGTAAATTAAAAAAGTTTTCTGACATAGTGGCAAAATTAAGAAAAAATAAATAAAGCAAGGCTTTATGATACGTAGCATCCCTTAAAATGAAATCCTTCCAAGTGTGAAGAATGCATTAAGATTTTATCAAACGAATGCCCTTTGTGTGGAAAAACCGATGTAAACTGAGATCCAAACTTTACCATTTGAGCAACACTCCTGTCGGAAGAGCAACACTCCTGTCGGAAACCGACGGGGCAGAGGGGTTATCTCAGACCTCCAGGGGGATCCCAGGAAACAAAAGCGGCTCTAAAGGGAGCCGTGCAAGACTGACAGCAAGAGGAATTCCTTTGCAGACTAGGTGAGGCTTCGGATTGGGTGTTCAGTTGCACCGAGAAGAGAGGAAGCCACTGGCCTTTCTATGCACCCAGGGGACCAGTCCTGGAGATCCTCCATGGTCTGTGCGTGTGCACGCTTCTCTGGGGGTGATCAAATCCTCCCCTCACCCTGCAGGGGGGAGACTGTGAGCAGACGGCAATCACACACCTGCTGGTCTACAGATAAGCCCTCCACATGCGGAGGCACTCGCCCAGCTGGGGCAGAGGAGCAGGGCTGCCCCATCCCCGCCCCTGTCCCCGCAGAACAAAGGGCGGTCATTTTCTGCTCCTCCCAGAGTCAGATGCACGCACACGCCTTCCATCACAATTAACTCAAGAATCAGAAACACAATACAGACTCGCCTACAACTTGCTCAGAATCAATGCCATCAATACCCAGAACGAGGATACCGAAAAAGCAAAACAAAACAAGCCTATTCAGAGAGTAAATACTCAAGGCAACAGGGCTTGAATCAGACACGCTACAAGGTCAACACATCCAAGATAAGTTCAGGTGCGGGCACCTTATAAACTGAAGAGCTGGACACTATCCCAGGAGGAAAACGTAACTGCCTTCTGGGGCCAGCTAATGGAAAGGTCTATGGAATAATAGGCAGTGGGCCTCTATTGAGCCGGACTAGAGGTGCTCCAGGTAAAACCATTCACATGCAATTCTTTTTAAAATTTCAATTTTCCTGCGACATGATTCTTGAACAGAGAGTCTATAATCAAACAGAAGAAACCGAGTGTAATATGGGTGCAGGGCGGATGAAACAGAATAAAAGTCGGAGTCAGAGATGTTGCCAGGGAGTCCGCAGGGAACGGGAGGCAGGGCAGCGGTCCCGGCTGCCACTGTTTGAATGGATGGCGACCACCGGTTTCTATCTTCAAAGGCAACAGAAAACTGAAGTTAAAAGAAATGGCGTAGTGAGCTCTACTACGAGGGGCCCGGATTAGCCAGATAGAGTCTTGACACAAGGAGTTGGGCTGGACGACATGGCGCTTGCACACACGCTCACGGGGGAGGTGGGGGCTCTGAGCCAGTGGAGCCTCCAGAAACTGTAGGTGTGGCCTCCTTGGGAGGCAAGGGGTGGGCCGAATGACCTCCCAAGGTCCTGATTTAAATATGTCTGTGTAGTCAGCCCTTGGTTATCCGGCCCAGAGAAGAAGACAGTGACAAATCATCTTAAGCTGAAGATAATAAAAAGTTATATTTGCCTTTGGAATGTATTTTGGTACTTAACTTAGAACGTGACTTTCCGTTGCCCTGGGAATTCACAATGCTTCATAATAGCCACAAAGAAGGCCTGACCCGGAGCTGGGAGGCTGCCCAATTTTGCCATCTTGTCCTCTGTGGAACTCCTCTTCTTTGTTGGGGTGAGCGATCTCATCGTCCAGAAGAACACTCAGCAAACCAAGCTCTCTCAGGCGGGGGCTGCCTGGGTCACCTGGGCCCTTGGAAAAGAGACAGGGATCTTCCCCCCATCACTAGATGACCCAGGATCAAGACCCAGGATGGTCTGGTGCTCGTTTCCAGAGGATGGTTTTAAAGGGCTGCACGACCCACAGGAAGCAGCAAGCTGGACAAGGTTTATACCTCTGCTTCAGGCTGATTACAAATGATGGCCCAGCTTCTGTGGCATACAGGACACAAAAGCCAATTTCTTGAGAGAAAGGGCAAAAGATGTCACAGAAAAGGAAGGTGAAACGAATGCCCAGCCCTTGGAAAGAAAGAGGCTGCACACTCAGCAGGTGCAGCGGCGATCCAGTGCTCCTCTCAGGGTGGGCGGGGTGGAGGCCGGCGCCTGCAGCCCGTCGTCCAAGGAGAAAGGACAACGTGATCACAGGAATAACTTGTGGGGGTCCCAGGAGGAGGGGATGGACGGCCGCCCCGCTGTTCTCTGTCTTCTGTCAGCCCCCAGGCTCTACCAGGGGAGGCTAATGTCACCCAGCAGGCAGCAGGGTCAACCAGAACATCTCAAATGAATCCAAGCCCTTTAACCAAGAGACTGGCAGAGTGGCGGGTGGCTCCAGGAGGCAGGACTGGGCCAGGAGTGCTTCTCTCTGGTGCGGAGATTGACTGCAGTCACAGAGCTGGACACAGAGACATGTTGCTTGGCCCCCACCCTACTCGGTTCACCTCAGGCAGTAAGGGTCATTACAATCATTTCTATTCTTCCCTTTTCTGTCACACTCTGCTCTTTAGTTTTTACTCGGAACTGTGCTGATTTAAATGTGGCTGTATAATTAAAATGAGATAAAATGAAAAATGCAATTCCTTGGTCACAGCAGCCACATTTCAAGTGCCCAGTAGCCACGGATGGTTAGTGGATTCCATCCATACTGGACAGCACTGGCATAGAACATCTACATCTCGCAGAAAGTTCTACTGGACAGCGTGCTAATCCAGACCTTTAGGAGGTCTAGGAGGTAGTCCCTTCGGCTCTTCACCGGGTAGAAGAAAGGAGCAAATGAAAGAAGAAATGCACTTTACAAAGAACCTTTTTAATACAGCACCACCACCGATCCTCACCACCACCCTGTGCAGGGGATTTCAATGTGCCCATTTTATAGATGAGAAAAGTAGGGGCTCCATAGCTAATTAATGTATACGAGGCTCATAGCTATTGGATGGTATGGTGAGAATTAACACCAGGTCTTCCACTCCCAAGGTCAATGCTTTCTACTGTTACATGCAACTGTTCCAATAATGTTACCTGCCAGTTACTTTGGTCAATGCTGCCATAAAAGCTCAGGTCTCCCAGAAGAAGACTGACAGCTCCCTGTAGTGTTTTTATTGATTAAATTATTTTTGAAGTGAAAACTATACTTCGTACAATGTGGTTTAGCAGCTGTTGAGTTAGGGAGCCATGGGTATAACTCCTGACTCATCTACCTACTATCTCCTTGACAGAGGGCACGTTGCTCCCCACCTTTGAACCCCAGTCTCCTTTTCTCTAAATGGGGATGATAGCACACACACTTTCTAGTGTTGCCAGGAAGACTAAATAAGCCAACACACGTAACATGAGCACAGTGCCTGGCACAGATTAGTGCTCAGTAAACAATCACTATTAATATCATCGGCAGAATGTATAGGGCACTGTCCAGTATGATAGCCTGTTGAGGAGGCTTCAGGACAGGAAGGCATGGCAGTCCCCATTTTTACAGACACTGCATCTGGATCTCAGAAGATAAGAGGGTGATCAAAGCCATGCAACTCTGGTAGATCTGGGGCATGAACTCCAGTTATTTGGTCTCCAAATGCTACGCCTTTCTTGCTCTACATTGTTGCTTCTCAGGAAAGAAGGGAGCATGGTTTAGAGGTTAGCTATATCCTTCCTAATTCCTATCTTCCCCTCTTCTTCTAAATGGACAATTAATAGATTTTTCATCCTTATGTCACACGCTGTGCAAAGGCAGACGGAGCATCCCCTTCTATCACCACTGTCTCTGTGAAACCCCTCCTGCACAGAGATTCTAGAATCCCACTAATGAGGAAGTAGCACCTGTATAACTAAGGCTTTGTAGAAAGTGCCTTGAAGCAAAGCATTCACTTTTTCTCCCTTGAAAGGGTGTGGATTAAACACCTTTCTTGGATCCACCCTCCATCCCCTCACTGCTATAACCAAAGGCAAAGAAGTAGCATACCAGAACCCCCACTGAGCCCAGCCAAGACCTGTAAGTGGGCATGTATGTTGTCGAGAGCCACTAGATGTTGGGGTTATTTGTTTCTCAGCCTTATCACAGTAAAAGCTGACTGATGCATCCATCAAACACAAGGTGGAAGGCACTTACCCTGCCACAACGATCTCAAAGTCCCCATCGTGGTCCACATCAGTCACTGCCACACCATAGTTGAGCTGGGTGGGGTTGCTGTCATAGTCGGGGGGCAGGACCGAGTTGGTGACTGCCGTGAACATGGGTTCAGTCCGCGTGGACCCCTCAGTGGGGGGCAGAAACCACAGCAGAAACAGGAACAGAAACATCCTGAACATCTGAAACCAAAAGTCACAAATGTCACGGAAAGATTTCCTAGCTAAAGCAACTGGGGAAAATCCAACCCCCAGTGGACCCAGAAGTGCCTCTCTTCCCCGCTCACGAGAGGCCCGGCCACTCTGACCCTGCCATCTCCCCCCACAAAAGACCTGCTCTGTCCTTCCTCTTTAAAACTCCCTCTGCCTGCCCCCTCCTCACACCTGGTCACCCATATCCTGCTCTGCCTTTTCTTTTTCCACAGTACCTATCCCTGAAAAGCACACCTATCCGTTAGGTTTATTTTGTATTGTCTGACTCCCTCTGCTAGAAGGTAGGCTCCACCAGGACAAGGATCTTGCCTGTTCTGTTCATGCATGTGCACAAGCCAAGGATGGTGTCTGGCACATAACAGGCACTGAATAGCTGTTTGTTGAGTGGGTGAACGAAGGAAGGAAGGAATGGTAGAGAATCAATACACAGGCATCTCCCATACTCTGGGAGAAAGATTGGGAGAATGAAGAAAATAACAGCTTTCAAGCGGTCCAGGGGTAGGGTGAGCCCCCCACGGGCGCCCAGGTCTGGAACAACAGTGGAGGCAGGGCAGAGCCCAGAGGCAGTCTGGAGGGAGTCTGACTTTGCAGGCTTCCCTGGCCGAGGTCCCTCGCCAGGGCAGCTGGCCATGGCCTCTGGACCAGGAAGCAGGCATTTAGGGAATGTATTCCAGCAGGGAATGCATTCCAGCAGGACCTGGTGGGCAGCTCATCATTCACTTGGAGAAATTAAACTGTTGCGTGTGTGTTTTATTATAAATTAATTATGTATAATCTATTGTATAATTCATTCTTATATCACTAACATAACTCAGGGTGTTGCCGAGCAGCCTGGGGCCACGGGAGCCTGTGGCTCACACCCAGGAGACAGATGGGAATGGACAAGGAGGTGGAAGGACTCCGCCCCTCCTTTCCTGAGCGAGGGAGACGCTCAGGACGCTGCCAGCGCACCTTGCGCCTTGCAGAGACCCTGCCCGCAGGCCTAGGATCAGGACTCACAGGGTGCGTGAAGGGCTCTGCTGGCACAAGTCCCACCGAGGCTGAGGGGGTCCAGTCCCACAGGGAAGATGGGGGCTTCCTGCCTTCAAAAGGTAGCAATGCCCTTCCTGACGGAATTTTTCCTGCTGGCTTGTCAGTGCGTCTAGCAGCTGAGAGCAAGGCTGAGAGTGATGTCTTAATGAAGAGAACGTCTGAAGACTGACTCCCCATTACGGAGACAGGTACTGCTGCCAGCAAATAAGCTTGCTTCAGTTCAGAACCAGAGGCCAAACGAAGGCCCAGGCACTGCCTTCAGAGCCAAACACGACACGGAAGCCTCCTGAACGCCTTGTTGGAGGGGCAGGGTTCCGGCTGGAGGGCAGATACTAACCTCGGGGAGCCTCCGTGAGAAGGCGGTTCTTGGGGTGTCCTCACGGGGCACTGTTGGGCACTGCACTATCCGAGTCAGGTCAGTTCAGTCCAAATGAAAGAGCTGTCCGAACAAGGCAGCATTTTCCACTGGGCTGTCTAATCACCAATGCCAAACCCACTGCTAGGAGACTTTGCAACTCCGTGGGAAGTTTGGGTGGATAAAGGAAACTCATAATTGGATTAATGAGCAGCTGGGGGTGGGGAGACATATGGGAAGCTCAAGAGCTTTTTCTAACTGGTGCAGACAGGCTGAAATGTAGTGTGGACCTGAAGGTCACCAGACTTTTCAAGGTATGACCTCTATTGTAAGGACAGCAAATGCATTTCAGCTTGAGATCCAAATCCAATTGATTGGCAGTGGCTTGAAAGAGTATTGTGATCAGCTTACATCTGTAATGGGCATGAAAGAGAAACATGGCATCAGGTATGCCTTCTGGAAGCTAGATTGTTCCTCCCATGCACCACCCTAATGGGAGGCAGGTCCTATCAGGGTAACACCAGCAACTGGGAGAAACTTTCTGATGAAGGCCACAGGGGGCAAGAACCATGATCCAGCCTCCGGAGTTTTACCTTTTCTGTGCAACTTTTAATTAAAGGAGCCAGATGAATGAAGTGGCTGCTCCATGCCATCCATTTCTAGATAAATAACGTAAAGCAACATTAAGAAGAAATAATACCCCCATGGTCTGACTCCTATTTTGCCTGGTGACTTGGAACAAGCCATGGTCTCATTGGGTCCCAGCTTTCTTCTCCAAAATTAGGGTTTGGGAAAAGAGCTCTATAAGTCCCTTCCCAGCTCTAAAATTTTAGAATGGATTGAAGAACTTTTTTAAAAAAATGTAGACTTTCATCAGTTTTCTTCCCAGTTTCTTCTATAACCTCACACCAACCTGTGGAATGTTCCTTGCTGAGCATATTAGACAGAGTTTGAACTACACAGCTTTTCAGCAGGGGTCTCCAATAGTTCCCTGCTGGGGTCCAAGGCCAGAGAGGGATCGGGCATCATTAGTGTGGGACCTGAAATCACCTGGCACGGGTGGACCAGTGCAGAGCCTCCCCGCTGGGGGCGGGGGGAACGCTCCTTTATGTTTTAATCCTCTGCCACGTCAAAGGTGCCCGATGCACCCGCCGGCGCTGCTTAGTACCTGCCGGGTTGATGGTGGGCTGGGGGCCTGCCCTGATGGTGGACTTGGAAACAGTCACGGTGAGGAAACTTAGAAAAGGTCTATAAAACTCCACTCTCCACTCTCCAGGCTCAGATGAAGGAACTCACCAAAATGCAGCTGGCCACTCAGAGTGGTCCCCACAGCAGCAACATTGGGGGCACCAGCAGGGAGTTTGTTAAAATGCAGAATCTTGGGCCTTACCCCAGACCTACCAGATCAGAATATGCGTTTTAACCAGATTTCAGGTGATTTGAATGCAACTTATTTAAAGTTGCAACTTAAAATAAATAAGTTGAATGCAACTTATACACTTATTTAAAAACTACTTTTGCCTTCAAGCAGTTCTCAGATTGTACCATGCCTACAAATCACCGGAGAGTCTTGGTCAAATGCAGATTCTAATTGGGTAGGTCTGGGCTGGGGCCTCAGAGTCTGCATTCCAGCAGGCTGTCAGGTGACGGCTGGGCTGCTGGTCCACAGACCTCACTCGCAGCAGCCAGGCTCTGCACCAGTGGTCCTAAACCTGGGCTGCCCAAGAGAATCACCTGGGAAGTATTTAGAAATATGCTCCTGCCCACGCCCCTCACTCAGACTTAATTGGTTTGGGGTGGGGCTTGGACGCTGCCTATTTTTAGGAACCTCCTGGATGACGTTAATGGGCAGCCCGGACTGAGAACCCCTGGCCCAGACTCAAGGTCCCCAGATGGGAGTGGAAGTCTGCAATCTGATTTGAAGTGAAAAATGTTTCTGCTGCCGAAATTCATCACCCGCTTGTTGAAGTATATGAAGAAAATCTATTTAGCTGGAGAGTGTCAAAGGAGGAGGCGGAGTAGGGAGTTTGGGGAAGAAAGCAGAGAGGATGGTACTGCCTGCGGCAGCAAGGCAGCAGGCACCCTGAGTGACCTCTCATTTCACAAGGCTGGCTCGGGGAACCTCCTGTCACACCCCTGTGAGCAGCTGAATCTTTGGGGAGACAAGTTAAAAATAGAATTAAACAGTAGGTTGGACAGAACTTTTTTGTTCTGTTGAATGCCTGGGTGTCGAGCATCGGCATCACAGCGCTGCGAGTGGTGCCTGCAGGCAGGAGCGACACCCAGCAGCGAGTGTAAGTGCGCCAGCAGGAGGAGGCGAGGCCACCCATCCCAGGCAGTGCGTGGGCAGAGGGGTGCAGGCCCGAGGGCTGGTGCCTCCACAAGGAAGGCGTCTGCTCCTGCAGAGGAGGCGTGGGGAGGAGGAAAAGAGGGGTCTCGACAAGGGTGAGAGACGGTAGGACTTGTGTGTCAGGCAGTAAGAAGAATTGCTTTTAGTAATAATTTCTTAAAAATGCTTTCTAAGCAAACTTCTTGACCAAACCTCAGCAGAATGAAGACAGGAAAAACAAAACCCAATGCCTGGAGCTGGGGACCTGGATTTGGATCTAAAGCCACCATAAACTCTCTGGTGACTTTGGATATGCTCCTGAATCGTTTTTGATTTTCAGTGTCCTTGTCTGTAGCATGGGAATCACATGATGTGCCCAGGTTTTAAAAGTCAAGTGAACTGGTGAAGACCTTGCGGGGGGCCAGGCAGGACAGCGCCTCACTGCTCACGTCCCCTCCTTCCCCAGATTGTGCTAAGTAAGGTTAGATAGTCTTTAGACATTGGCTGCAGGTCACAGGCAGCCAAACTCAGTTTTCTGTGGCCTCGGGACTTTCCTGAATTGGGTCTGAAAACTGGTAACCAAGCAACCTAGATGTCTGATGTGGGTCCAGGCAGCTGTGGGGAGAGGCTTCCAGGGCAATTTTCGGGGCAAGCAGTTATTTAGCAATTATCGAAAGAGCCAAGGATACCACCTTGAGCTCTCACAAAAGCGAGAGCCCTGAATGCTTCAGATATTGGGAGTGAGCAAGGAGCACAGAGCCTTCCCAGACACAGTAGGAGGGCAGGGGCTTGAGGGAGAGCAGAAGCTGCACAGAGACCCACAAAGGAATGCCCAGGACTAAGGCATCACTGGAGAGGAGCTGAGAGAAGCTGCCTTGGCTCATTCACTCACATCGAAACTTCCTGTGGACCCCCAAGGAGCCGGGGATTGTGCTCAGCAGCACTGGGGTCACAAGGAGAAAGCTGGTCAATATTGGCCAGAGAGGGTGAGGGGTGCAGTGGAGGAGGGAGCACACAGCTGTCTAGATCAGCTGGGAGGAGCACTGGGGAATGCTTCCTAGAGGTAGGGGTGTAGCTAGACCTCAAAGGATGCTAAGACCTTAGCAGGACAGGGAGGGAAGGAGAAAGAAGAGAAGACAGAGAGCAGATGCCTCAAAGGTCTGGAGGACCCAGCTGTCACCCCCATCTACCCTTCTAGCGCTGCCTATTTAAAGGCCCCAACTGCTGGGACAAGTTAGGAGCAAGCCTTCCTCTCCCACTCCTCAGGTTTCCATCCAGACGGACTTGCATGAGACTAGAGCAGTGGTTCTCAGCCGGGGATGACTGCTCTCCCTCCCTAGCCCCCAACCACCTGTCAGTGTCTGGAGACATTTTTGGTTGTCATGGCCGGGGAAGGGGGGTGCTACTGGCATCTCATGCATAGAGGCCAGGATGCTGCCGAACATATTACAATGCATGGGACAGCCCCCACTACAAGGACTATCCAGCCCCAAACGTCAATAACGCCAAGATTGAGAGACCCTGGCTTAGTGTAACATTCTGGCCTCTCTCCTTCTCCCACTCCTTCCTCTCCAGGGCAGGAGCAGGGGCAGATTGGTCAGTGTGGAAGAACTGGGCCTGGAGAGCCCTTTCTGGACCCGCCTCCCTGCAGAGGCCACTCTCTGCTATGTTCTGGGCTTGGCCAGGCAGGGTCAGCCCTGGCCCCTGCCCACTGGGAGGGTTGCGGTGGGAGGTCCAGGCGCAGCAGCAGGCCCCGTGGACCGCACTCCAGAGCCGGGCCTTCCAAACAGCTGTATCTGTAATGATGCATTTTAATCTCCATCTGCCTGAGTCCTGCCTCTCTCCTCCCTTCTCCCTCCCTCTTTCTCTCTGTCCATTGATCCTGAATTGGAAGGGATGTGTGATGCTGCTCCCTGGGCCCCTTCAAATCCCAGCACTGCCACTCAGGTTGGAAAGCTGGTGTCATCTTTGGTTCTCGCTTCTTCCTCATTCTTGGCAACTGCTGGCTGAGTCGATTCTGCTTCACGAATCTCTCTCAAAGCTGCCCTGACGTTCTGTCCCCACTGCCGGGGATCTGCACCCCGTCTGTCATCCGGGCAACAGCAAATACTTGCCAGTGGCTCCCCTCTCAGCTAGCAGAACTCCCTTCCTAGGTCTCAGAGCTGAGCATGTCATCTTTAGCTGAACTCCTGGGACCCTGCACACAAGGCGAATGGATTTTTACTGCAATTTCACGTCACAAGTGCTACATGAGGAATATCTCCCGTAACAAGTACTGTGAGAGGAATGGGTAGTAATAATAACACCCACTGTTAAGTGCCAGGCATCCTTCTGACCCTTCATGTAGATGAGGTAGGCGCTGCTATTGTCCCCATTTTATAGCTGAGAAAAAAACTAAGATATAGCCCTGGCTGGTGTAGCTCAGTGGATTGAGTGCGGGCTGCGAACCAAAGCATCGTAGGTTCTATTCCCAGTCAGGGCACATGCCTGGGTTGCAGGCCATGAACCCCAGCAACCACACATTGACGTTTCTCTCTCTCTCTTTCTCCCTCCCTTCCCTCTCTAAAAATAAATAAATAAAATCTTTAAAAACACAAAAAACTAAGGTACAGAGAGGCTAAGTGAGTTGCCGGCTAGTACATGGCAGAGCTGGGATTTGTGCCTAAGCCATCTGGCTCCAGAAGTGGTGTTCTTGGACGCTAAACAGTTTCTCTCATTACACCAAACTTGTCTTAGACTGTATGAGATGGGAAGACCATGGAAGGAGCAATCACCTCTACCTGGGCAGCTGGGGAAGGTCTGAGAGAGGTGGCGGGGAGCTGGCCAGAGATAAGGCAGAGAAGCCGCTCCAGGCTGAGGGCCAGTGTGTGCAGGCAGCCGGGCAGGCAGGCCGGTGTGGCTTCATGAAGCTCTGTGCAGCAGGAGGGCGGGGTGGGGGTGGGGGTGGGGCAGCTGGGGGGAGGGGCATGGTGCAGGAGGCTGGAAAGGACTGTGGAGGCCTCAGGAGAAACACGAGTCAGAGGGCTAGGGGTGGCCTGGTCTGAGTGGCCTGGTCGGAGTGGCCTGGTCGGAGTGGTGTGTGGGAAAGAACACTGCAGCAGTGGGGGGCGGGGCTGGAAGCAGACGCCATGGCCCCAGTGGGACAGACAGAGGGAGGGTGCCATTCACTCATTCATTCATTCATTTGATATTCTTGGGCACCTACTCTATGCCAGGATCTATTCTGAATGCTGGGAAAACAGCAAGAACAAAATAAAGTCCTTGCTCCTCCCACGGAGTGTACATTCAAATGCCTCAGTCACTGGCATTAGTCACTGGCGTTTCTCCAGCCTGCCCCCATCCTGGTCCTCTGCACTGCCAGCCTGGAAGACAAATGCTAGACCTTCTGCACCTCCCCACCTCCCTGGGGCCACCTTTCCTATGCATCTTCCCCAGCACCACGAAAATACAAGGCTTCCTTCTCTTTCCCTCTACCTGGAGAGAGCTCCAGACGCTGCCTGCAGCTACACTCAGACGGAGAGGAGACTTGGTCCTGCTCCAGGAAAGACAGATGAAAACTCAAGGGACCCAGGCTAGGAGGTGTCACAGAGACCAGCAGGCTAATGAAATAGTGTTTCTGAAAGTGAGAGGACAAATGCAGTCTCCTAGCCTTATGCACAAGGCATAGCAAGTCCTTAGTAAGTATTATTAACAGCTCAGACTTCCTGGTCTAGAAAAGGGAAAATGAAATGAGACAGTGTCAAGTGCTGAGCACAATGCCTGGCAAGTAGAAAGCCCATACATAGTAGGTAGCAGTAGCAACACTCAGACTATTACTATAGCTAATAAATGTTTGTTGAATGAATGAGCGCATCTCAGGAGGCGGACCCAGGCCCACCAGGTGTTCCCCTTCCAGGAGTAGCTGCCAAATGTTGAGTGGGATCCAAGGTACTGTAAGACTTTGAAGAATAAGCTTGCTTCTGTTTCTAATTTGTCTAGGGACCTAGTGGAGTTCTTTGACTTTTAAATACTGCTTTTCAAAGGTGGAACCCCTCAGTTTACTGTAATATACACATTCATTCTGCAAGCATTTTGTAGACACCTATGGGCCAGGTTGGAAATGATGAATAAGACATGGCTTCTGAAGTCAATGAGCTTGCAGTCTACCAGAGCAAGTCATAATACTGGGGAGAGTATTAACAGAGCTCAGAGTAGTAATAGGTATAATGTCCAGACAGTGCCCATAGGAAGGAGGCATGAGCTAGCTAACGCCGGCGGGTGGAAAGGGCAGGCAGCAAAGGCTCCCTGGAGAAAGGGAATCCCAAGGGGAGCTGCATCCCAGGTGGTGGAGGCCCATGGATCGAAGGCATGGGTGTGACAGAGTGCACTGTTGGTGCACGTCACAAATGCAGGTGCTGCTGCTGTAATGCAGTGTCGGGGTGTGGAGCGGGAGGGAGAAGAAGGGAAGATGCGAGAGAAGGTGGAGACAGTCTTGCACGGAGGCAGCTGTTGGGACCTAGAGAGCCTGCTTTGCTGAGGTAAGAAGCCTGGAGTCACACCGTGAGGGAAGTTTTGAACTTGGGCCAAGACATGATCAGATTTGCATTTTAGAAAGAGCATTTTAGATTTGGGGCAGCAGGGTGCAGGACAACTGGGCTGGCTGAGCTTCTGAAAAGCGAGTGAGAGGATCACAGAGGGGTCTGACATCCTGGGGTGGGGGCGGGGCACAGCACCGGGTGACCTCCAAAGTTCTTTTACAGGGTGTCTGCGGGTCAGATTTTTTTCTCTAAATCATTTAACATGCATTGTGGGCCAGGCTATTTAAAAGCATCCTCCCAGGAATCTTTTTGTGAAGCAGGGATCCACTCCCTAGTCTGTCTTCAGTGGAAATCCAAATGATCATCTCTCTATCTGCTTAGGGCCAGGGAAGCCTGCACTGAGCCCCCTTATAGCAGGAGGAGGAAGGGGGAGTGGCGTGAGCATCCAGAGAAGCCTGGCCTTGCTCGAAGCCAAGAGCTGTCCACCAGCTCACAGGATGGGCCCTGCACGGGCTCCTCAAACCCTGATTGGTCAGTGGGACCTCCGGAAGTTCACAGAGCCCAGGTGCCGAGCGCCAGCTCTGGGAAGAAGGAAGGAGCTGGAAGGGAAACTGGCTTTACTGACCCAGTCCAATTTGGCGATCTGCTTTCTTACCAAGAACCGCCTCCCCATCTGAATGGACACCTATGTTCACTCATTCATTTGTTCACCCCCTGAGCGCCCATTGAGCCCTTCCACATGCCAAGCACCGTGCTAGGCACTGAGGGTGTAGCTGAGAACAAAAGACAGAGTGCTTCCTCCCACCCTGCCTGCAAAACAGCATTTATCCATCTGGGACTCGTACTTCCCCACCTGCAAAAGTCTCTTTGGATATACATAGCTTCTTAGACGTGAGACGCATGATTACAATTTCCAAAAAACGGTCTGTTCTTAGAGACGGGGGGACCGGGAACATGACAAAACGCAGGTGCCAGGACTGCTGGCGGTACAAAGGGCCTTTCTGCCCCGCCCTTCTGATGACAAGGCCTGAACCCCCGGGGCCAAAAGGCCTGCCCTTCACATGCAGAACGTTCATGGAGGAACAGGATGGGTGAGGTCTATGGAGTGACCCCCTCACCCCCCAACTGGGGAAAGAAAGAGTGTAACCTTGGTCCTCTAAGGTGAGTCTCAAGTGGCTTCCGACCTCCAATCCCGAGTGCAAGGAGGGCAGACCAGGGAACGCCCTTCTGTGAAAACACCAACCAAAGCCTTCCATGAGAGGCTGCTCCCACCCGCCCTACAAGCGCTCCTCTTCCCGTGGGGGTGGCGAGGATTTGGGTTCCCAGGGAGTCCTGACGGGCCCTTAAAGACAGCCATCGAAGGAGGGCAGAGGTGACAGTAAGACATAGCCACTCGGGGCCACTATCTAGGAAGGCAGAGACTGCTGTTAGGAAGTCCCTGCGGTCCCTCCTCCGGTCAATGGGACACCCAGAGCTCAGCGGTGACTCCTGTGACCTTGTCACTGTCCTTGTCAGGTGCAAACAAAGATAAGAGTAACTGGAAACAACTGCACGGGTCATTTTACACTCTCTGCACTCACAATTCTTCTGTGGCTAATTAAAGTAATATGTCAAAATGTCCCTTGGAAGAGATCTTTAAGTATATGCCCGTTAAGTAAGTAGGATTTTACTAATTACTAACACACCTTCCCACCCCTCCTTGAAGTCCCTTGTGGAACTTCTGTGTGCCAAGAGGGTTGAGCAGGAAACGGTGGCAGAGGACTTGCCGCCCCCCCTTCCCGGAGGGAGTAGGGACAAATCTAGTTGCTTGTCATTTGCGGAGCTATCAGTTTCTCCTCCGGATGTTGATCAGATTTCCTGGGCTGGAACCAACTTACAAGGCTAGGGTACTGGAACTTGTCCAAGAAGCAAACGCTTTGCTTCTTACGAAGTCAACACGATTTCTTTCAAGGAAAATTTTTATCTTTTTTTTTTTTAAGTGCCTCGGGTTTTTGAAGGGCAAATCTTCGGACTTTTCTCTGAAGACACTGATTGTGGTATACTTCCCGTGTGCTGAGACCAGCCCCCGGCACACTCTCACTCACAGAGAGGCATGGGGGTGGGGAATGATGCACCCAGCGTTCCACAATGAGTCAGTGGCATAGCCAGAAATAGAACTTTCCAAACTCCCCAATTCTTAATAATAGCAATATTAATGGTCTCTTTATAATTTTCTAAGTGTTTTCACAGCTCATATTTAATCTCCACCACAACTTTGGAGGGAGTCTGGGTAAGTCAGTCTCAGACCAGCTTTGCCACTTGCTTGCTGTGTGACCCTGGCTGGTGTCTTCACCTCTCTGGATCTCAGGGTCCTCAGCTGCGAAGTGGGAGAGCTGGGTGAGAATACTTCTCAAACCCCTCCCACCTTGCATGTGCTTGGATTCTATGCTGCCATGCGCTTCCAGCCCAGGGTTTCCCAACCTCGGCACTACCAGTGTTTTAGTCCAGACCACGCTCTTTGTGGGGGGCCGTCTGTGCGCTCGAGGATGGTCAGCCTCGTCCCTGACCTCTGTCTGCTCCATGCCAGTAGTACTCCTTGCCCCAGTCGTGACAACCAAAAATGTCTCCCAAAATTGCAAATGTCTAGGACGCAAAGGAACCCCTCCAAGACTGCCCAAGCACTTCAATAAAGTCGAGATCATGAGTGATTCGGTGGAAAAAGATCTTTCTGTCCCTTTCTCTCCCTGACTCCCTCATACCTACATGCACACCTTTTAAACACAACCTCCCAGCCCCTTTCTATTTCTCATTTCTTAAATGCCCTAAGTGGCCCAGGGTGTGCTTGGTGTGATAATGAACCAATTGGTTTCATACTTTCTTCTAAGGAGAGTTCATGGGTTTATGTCCCCTAAGCAACCGGCCTGGCTCCCCAGAAATCCCTCGCAGAGCCCCAGCTGGCCCGGGAGCCTGTATCTGCAGCCTGCAGGAGGCTCGGTGAGCACGGATTTGTCAGCACTCTTAAATCACTGGGCTCCGAGGAAGGCTTCTCCCAGCACAAAGATCCTTCCTTAGGAATCAATAGCTCAGGGCCTTCCATCACATTCAGAATTATCCTGGGACTTGTAAAATTTATTTTCCCCAAGCATGGCAAAACCTCAAAATGAAAGCCCCAAGGTGGGGGAGGGAAGAAGGCAAGGAAGGAATCCTGCCAGTGTTGCTCCGAGCAGAAGCTCATGTGCAGACCTGGACACTCAGTCTCATTTGCTGGGAAAAGAAAGACCCAATGTGATCCTGCAATAGCATCTTCTCCCAACCAGACACCGGTGTACATTTAACCGAGGGCAGGGGCTTGTGAGACTGTCTTCCTCCGTCTTCACTACCCTACCCTCATCACAGCGTTGCCAGCTTCCCCATTTTGCAGAGGAAGAAACTGAGACCTACAGAGGTTAAGTGGTTTGTCTGAGATCTCTAAGCCAGTGAGCAGGGGAGCCAGATTCCAAGCCTGTGTCCTTCCCACTGCACTGGGCTGTCTTCCCAGCGGGAGTGGCGTAAGGTCAGTTATCGAGAGGGCTCATGAAAGAGGCGACTTCTTGTTTTCTAAGGGTGTAATACTACTTCTCAAACTCTATATCCTCTCTCCCTTTCAAACAAAAACCCTGTGCTACGGCTGTATTTTAGGTAATATTCCTCTGGCCTTGTCCAGAACCAGACCGAGCTTTGGGAATGCCGGCACAAGTCTTTAGCTAAGCTGGGAGCTGGCACGGATCTCCAGCACAGCCTCTCAGGACCCCACTTTAACGGAGGAACCGTTGCTCTGTGGTGGTCCACCTTATCCTACTGCCTCCCTCCTCCGCCTGAAGATAAAGACCCAACTTATCTGTGAGCCTGAAGGAGATGAGAAAACGCAAGCATCTTCCCTGCCAACAAGCACTCCCTGGGTGAGCCTTGGGGACAGAAGAGGATCCACCTCCTGGAATTCTCAGGTGGCAGGCAGCAATGGTTCCTCCTGAGGGTCACTGCCACGTCAGCTGAGGCTCCGAGGGGAACCTCACACCGTGTGCAAAAGAGCAGGGTGGGAGAGGAAACAGAGGGGCCAGCCCACAGGCCACTCAGCAAACCTTCCCAGGCCCAGCTCAGATGTCGCCGGGCAGATTCATGGAACAAAAAAGGACAATGGAAATGGTAGTATCTTCCACGTCACCCAAGAAGCCCTAACATAAGGATTTTGCAAAAATAGAACATTCTAGCAGTCTGACCTTGAGCTGGGAGCAGCGAGAATGGGGAAATGGGCAAATAGTGGTTGGACACTCCAGTACACAGATATCCAGGATCTGCATGCTGGGGGCCCCATAGGCTGCAGGACACAGAGACCCCACTCCAGCCCACCCGAGCGGAAGACAGGAAGTGCTCCAGGCCTGGGTTTCAAGGCCACTGCGAGGAACTGGGCCCCTCTGACTCCTAACTGGACACACAGAAACCTGGAGTCACACTGCTTTGGCCTAAAAAACCCACTTGGAATAATGAGATAACGGAGAAAGGGGAAAGAATAATGAGGAATTTCTGTTACTCATATATGTACATTATAAGAACTCTATCTGCTCCTCACTGCCTCGCTCTAAATAACAGATTCAAAGGAGATCTCTGCAAATTACTACATTCATTAATTTACTTATTTCTGATCGGTTGGCAATTATGAGTATCTGCCGCGCAGGGAACACACATCCAGCTCGTAGTAAAGAGGTAGCAGGTCAGGGAGTGGAAAGAGCTCTGAGTAGAGGACTAGGACTCCCTAGGATCCAGTCCTATCTCTACCACCAAACAGCCATGTGACCTTGGGCAGGATACCTGCCTTTATGGGGTTTCAGTTTTGTCATCAGTGAAATGAGTGTGCATGTGAGTGTTGGAGATGAGATAAGGTTGGACTATTCGATGCTCTTCAAGATTCCTCTCACCCAGCGCTCACCGTCTTTGGCTCTGTGAGTGCTTACTGAGTTCAAAGAGCACACCGACACCCAGCACAAAAGGACAATCTTGGAGAGTGAGGGCGCGTGGGGCTAAGCATCAGCTCTGTTTCCTTGGAATGTCGTATTTGCATCTGCCCCATTGCACCTGAGGTCGCAGGACCACCTGAAGTCCAGGGAGCATGTGGTGAAAGGGTTTCAATCATGAAGGTCACCGTGGTGGGCTGTGGCCTTTACTTGATTAGAGCATTAAGTTACTACGGCCAATGAAGGGCAAGAAGTAAGAAAGTCAGTGGTCCTGAGCTGGGTGCCTTTGTTGCCCCCTACTGGACACCAAAGAGCCTGCAGGGCAGTTTCACTTGCTTCAGCAGGCAGCAAGAAGACAGAAGACTGTCACAGCTCTTTAAAAAGACAAATTTCCTCGTCTGTGGCCCTCTCACTAGAAACGTCTATGTTTTGCTCCTCAGAATTATATAGGCCATTGGGCCACACATTCACAGGGGCACTCATGTACAGCAACAGGAACTCTTAACCAGACATCAAGGTGCCAAGCAATAAACACGAGGGCTCAGAGCCCCAGGTGCCGCCCATGTGGACAGAAGGGTAGAAAGAGTAACAAGCAGATAGTCTGCCCTACACATCCCCAGTGGAAAGGCAGTCTTGGGAAATGCAGCAGAAAAATGTTGACTGCAAGCAGAGGATGGAGCTGGGTTTGGGAGTATGGATTGATAGCCCCCATAAAAGATTTCCAGGCTGAAGCAGCTACCCTAGGAGTTCAAAACACGCACCCATGTTCAGGGATGGGGTACAGGTGAAGGGTTCAGCCCCAACTGAGAAGCCCGCCCTTGACCTTCTCCAGAGACCAGCAGTACCACCTGGAAACCTGAATCGTCTAATCGTGGTCCATTGTGCCAGCATCAAGACCCGAAACTCTCTTCAATGCCTCTTAAATTAACTTTAGGACCTGCTGCCAGAAGGATGTTTTTAATCAAGTCAGAGGGAGAGAAAACGCGTTCTCAAAGGCCATATTGGAACAACCGCCATGTTCTCACTTTTCCATCCTCCTTCGCCCCTTCCTCATGGCTCAGAGTGAGGTACAGGTACAGTATGGCTCCAAATTCTCTCTAATTCAGTCTCGGGTGTCCCCAGCCCCAGGGCATCAGGGTCAAGAAGTCTCTTATCCATAGCGTGCCTCTTCCTGCACCAGTTCTCCCCAGATTCAAGATAGCACTAGAGTTGTCCCCTATTCCTGGAACCCTCTTCCCTTCCTTTCCACCTGGCTTCACTTGGGAAGTCCTGCACCCATCCCAGAAGACATTTCGAGTGTGACCCAAGAATGTGTCCTGTCCCGAGAGCTGAAGCGCTCCTGGGGCACACAGAAGCCACCCCAGGCACACCCCCTACCACCAGCAGCGGCAATATTCATTAGTCATCCCCAGAGGAAGGGGCGTGTGCTCCTCCAACCCCGAGAGCATTTCCCCGCCACTCCGAGGTGGCTGGGATGACTTTGGATTCTTGAGTTGGCTTCTGCAGAACTGGGACTCACCTGGGCTCCCAACTACTGTACTGTGAAGAGGCACGCTGCATTGCTGGGCAAGCCCCCAAGCCTGGCCTGCTGCCCCACCGAAGCCTCTATGTGTTCCCACAGGGTTGGAGGAGGACCTCCGGCTCCCCTGGAATGCCTGAAGCTGGCTTGCCTGAGACAGGCTGGCGCGAGGAAACCACACCTCGGTCCAGCAAAGGCAGCTGTCAGCTACGCTGCGCGGGGCTGGCTACCGGAGCTCTCTGCCACCCAGCGCTGTGCGGGAGAGATCGGCTTCCCCGGGGAAGGAACGCCAGCCCCCCTCGGCTCTTTCCCATCTGAAAGCTTAGGCACCCGGCCTAGGCCAGTAGCTTCCCCGGCCCGGAGCGGAGCCTGCCTGGCTGAGTGGCTCCCCAATGTCCCCAGCACAACCCTCCTCACCTGCTCCGCCCCCTTTCAGCCCCAGTACCCCCTTCCCAAACAGCTGACCTCCAGCGCGCCCCCAGTTGTGAGGGTTGTCGCCCCACACCTCTGCTCCCACCTCTCCGCCACCTCCGACCCCACTCCCGCCTCGCCCCCAGCCCGCGAGGGAAGCTCCGCGCGCCAGTCGAGTCCTCAGCCCACTGGCAAGTTGGAAGCAAGCCGCTGCCACCTTGGCGGTCTCTGTCTTCCCCGGTTCCGGGTGGCATCCCCGCCACCCCCTGAGGGCGGATCGGGAGGGGAACCTAGGGCGGGAGAAACTTTCTTCGTCTGAGGTTGGGGGCACGGAGCGGGTACTCACGCCGAGGTCAGCACTGGGAGCCGCCATCCGGTTCTCTCGGCCCCACCTCCCCGGGGCGTTGGAGCGCGGGCGTCCGCTGAAGCCTCTGCCGCCGCCGCCTTCCAGCGCCCAGCCCCGGTCCCGGGCTGGCCTCGAGCCTCCCGCCCCGACGCCGCTCGCCCGCTTTATACAACTCCACTCGAGCGCGCCGGGGCTTATGTAAAGGCTGGCGGAGCCCCGCAGCCAATGGCACGGCGGCTGGAGCTCGGGGCTCGGGGGCGGGGGGCGCCCGCGCGGCCAATCGCGGCCCGGGGAGCCTGGGGAGCCGGGTGGGGGAGGGCGCGCCTCCCCGGGCTGATTTAGGAGTCGGGATTGCGGTGGCAGCAGCCGGCAGCACGACCAGCCCGGCTGGGCCAGGCGCGGCAGGCGCTGGGGTGGGCGGCGGCGCAGGCGGCGGCGAGGGCGGGCGTCCCCAGCGCCCCGCCGCTGCGGCGCGTAACCTTCAGAAGGCAGCGGGGCCTGGCAAGGGGGGCGAGGGCGCCCGGCGGGACGCTGGGGGCCCGGGGCCGGCGGGAAGCATGGGTCCCTCGGGACGCAGCGCCGGGAAGGAAGGCAAAGGGGAGGGAAGGAAGGGCAGCGAGCCCGGGGCCCCGCGGCCGCCCCAGCGCTCAGGGCCGAGGGTGGCGGCGCTGCCTTCGCGTTTTTCCTCCGGGAGCGACCTGGCGTCGCCGGGCCAGGCCGGAGCGGCCGCGCCAGCCGCGCAGAGGGCGAGATTTCGCGCTGCGGAGCGAGCGCCGAGCCGATCCGTATCTGGCCTGGGAACGTGTCCGAGCGCCTCCGGGGGACTGCTCTGTATGGAGAGCGGAGCTTCGCGACGGCCGCAGAGGGAGGGGAGCGGGCGAGCACCGCTCGGAGATTAGGCGCGGCGGCCGCGGCAGCGTCCCCTCCCCCAGTCCCCTGCCGGCGCTCGGGCTGAGCCCCCACCGCACCCCGCCGGCCTCTGCCCCGGCAGCACCGGGGCTAAGCCCGGCCCACCCACTCTGGTCCCGTGCGTCCTTCCAGGCTTCCTCACCGCTTTGCTCACAGGTACTGCTGCCCCTCCTCCTCCACCCCAAGCCCGCTGCGGTGGGCGCCGTGGCCTCAACCCCTGAGGACCCGGGGTCGTGGTGGCCAAGCTTGGGAAGAGCGCTCCTGGACAGCAGTGCTCCAATACCCGCGTGCCGGGCAGGAAACGAGCCTAGGTCGATGACAGTCTTAATTCCCCTATGTGTGTGCCTAGAATAGAGCCTGGCACATAACAGGCGCCCAGTGAGGGTGTATTGAATGAATTTTGAGGTTTCCTAAGGAAGGGCTTTGGGCTTCTGAAAGTTGGGGCACAGACAGGGCTTTCGAAGAGAAACATCTGGTAATAAATCATCAGAGAGACAGGGAGATAGGACTGTTCTCCCAGTTATTGATGCCTTTGTCACCATCGCCCTGACATCAGGGCGCTTCACTCTTAACATGACTTCAGTGTTTCTTCTATGGAGAGCCCGCTAGCCGACCCCTGGCCGCAGGCCCCGCTACCCCACGTTTTGAGCAGAGCCTCCAGGGCCTACTTTGGGCCCTGTTTTCAGGTCTCTGTGACTGCCCTTTGAAAGAAGTAGCCAAGCATAGGCTATCCTTCTAGATGTTCAGGCCACCGGTCTTGCCGTAGTTCTTAACCCTCAGATGCTTTTGAGAATCTGACAAAAATTATTGCATTCTTTCTTTAGAAGAGCACACACACATACACACCTCGAGTATAATTTCAGGATCATTAGGGACTCCGAGTCTCTCTTGGGGTTCTCTCTGCCTGATGTACACGCGTTTCTCGAGGGGTCTGAGGCAGTAGTTTATAACCACCTTCCTTTTGGGGATCACAGGGCCGCCGTGAGCCTTTCAAGAATCTAATTATTGTTATGGGTCTACTTCTCAGGAAAAAAATGCTCAATCATACACTCACATACATGTTGACATGCAATTTTGGGGGGTTTATGGATCCTTTGAAACTTAATCTAGGACCGCAGATTAAGGCTTCACCTAGCAGCAGGTAGACTCAGCGCCAAGGGCACACCTGACCCCCAGCTCTCCCCACGAGGAGCCCAGTTGCTCTGCACCCTGCTGCATCACGCCTCCACCCCGTCTGAGGGCATCTGAGTCATGTGATGATGGCCCTGGCATCTGAGAAACCGTTCCCACACTTGCCTCTGCATCTTGGTCCCCACCACCCTCTTAGTGTGGAAATAAGTTGCAGGTTGTCATGTTCTGTCTGATCTATGAGTGTTCCTAACCCAGAAACTCTAACTCAGGGAGACAGCAAGTGACTGGTAATTAACCAGCTTCACTCAATCCCATGCATCTGAGCACACCTTTCTTGGTTTTCGTTCTCACCTCTCTTTCTGCGGGTGAAGCTGTGAGCAGCAGCCCCAGCTGTGGAGCCTCACCTCACCCGAACCTGGCATATTTAGTAACCAGCGCAGTAATTGTCGGTATCAGCCACCCAGATGTGAATAGGCTCTCTGCACCAAAGAGCCCTGTAATAATCTCACACTCTCTTGCAGCTAGCCAGGTAAGGGCGCGACAGACCAGAGGTGCTGGGGAAGGACAGAGAAAGGCGAGAAATGACAGAAGGACACATTCTTTCCAGGAAGTTCTCCAGGAAATGCAATCTGGTTTCTGCACTTGAATTTGTCAGGGTTGAGCCCGTGGGCCAGGCTGTCCTGATCCTGAAATTTCTAATTCCTCTGACGTCTTCCATGTCCAAGTGCTCAGCTCATGCCTGTGTCCACTGAACACTCCAGCCCTGTCCCGCCCATCTCATGGTGGACATTTCACCCTCACAATCACGCAGGTGCACCCTGCTTTCTCAGGGCACAGGAACAGCTCATAGACTGAAGTGAGTCCCCCACCCCCAAACTCGTGTGTTGAAGCCTTAACTTCCAATGCGACTGTATTTGGAGACAGGGCCTTTAAGGAGGCAGTTAAGTTAAAATCAGGTCAAAGGGTAGGACCTTGCTCCTTAGGGTTAGTGGCCTCATAAGAAGAGAAAGACAGTGGAGATCTCCCTCTCTGGCAGGAACAGAGGAAAAGACATGTGAGGACACGGACAGGTGGTGCCTCGTCGTGGCAGTCCAAGCAGGAAGACACGAGTTTTCAGCGCGCTCCTTACCCCATCTGGCTTGTTCAGCCTCCTCCCCATACCTCGACTCCAGCCCTTTTCACTCTCGGGAAGTCTCTCTCCACACTGTCCCTGGAACTTACTCATTCAGGACTTTCACCTAAAATGTTGTTTTTCTATCTTTGGGTACCCAAACTAAGTCTCACCCCTCATACCATTTTCCAAAACTGCTCTAGCCAGAGCACTTTGCCTTTTCAGCTTTCCTGCAGGTCTGCAACATCTTGGCACTCTACTATGCATATTGTTCTCTTTTCTCTCTAACTGTTTCTCACGCATAAAGCTTGGCCATCCCATCAGAATGAAAGCCCCTTTAAATCCAGAGTTTGTACCTTATACTCGACTACCTCATAGAACCCAGCATGAAACTGGGCACAGAGGGAACACACAGTGTTTGCTGGTTGATTTATTCCAATGAAACATATTTACTCTTCAAAAAAATTCTTAAAAGTTTATGTAGCACTTTATTTTCTAAAAACTCAAGAAATTTTGATTATGTCATTTCAATCATTCTGAAAGCTTGTTGGAGCAGGGAGGGGCCTCAGGAGCTAATATATATCCCCCCTCTCCCCACCCCATAACACGTGGCTGGAAACTGTCTGGACAGACCTCGTATGTGTGCGTGTGTGTGTGTGTGTGTGAGAGAGAGAGAGAGAGAGAGAGGGAGAGGGAGGGAGAAATAGAGACATTTACTGAAGAAGATACAAGATACAAGAAGCACTGTACACAGGACAATGACACCTCGGTCCCCTTCAAAGTAGGTACCTTAGGGCCTCACACAGTTCTCCCAATCGCCATCAGCTGCCCCATTGTATTTCCCTGAATCTCATCGATGGTCTGAAATCTCTTCCCTTTCAAAGGTGACTTTAGTTTTGGGAAAAACCAGAAGTTGCAGGGCACCAAATTTGGTGTAGAGGGCCTGAGTCACCTGGGTGATTTGATGTTTCACAAAAAAACTGCATGAGATGTGTTGCATGAGCAGGCGCACTGTTGTGACGAAGCTGCCAATCACCAGTGCCCATAGCTGTGGCCTTCTGAATCATCCTGAATAGATTCCATGGAGGAACGTTCAAGCTTAACGCAAAATTTGACGCAGATTCATTGCTCCACTGCTCAGTCATTTTGAATGTTGATGGCCACACAGTACACACACTCACTCAATGGCTTCTACCGCCCCCACTGACTAGTACAATGAAGCTGTCATTGTTTATGCATGTGCATTCCAGTCCACACATCGATGTCACACAAACTGTTCTCATTATATTAACAACGGCTGGACCTTTTCTGCACAAGCGCACGCACGCGCACTCTCTCTGTGTATATATATATATTTATACACACACACATGCATATATACATACATATTCACACACATATTTTTCAGGCTCAGAGGGGCTCCACGACTTGCTCAGAGTCACACAAAGTCAACCCTTCTTTCTCCAAATCGGAAGACATGTTACCCTTGGTTTCCTTGTGACCCTCACCAATGTACTTGGCTGTCTTCTCACTCTCCAGATGGAGAGGAAAGGCCAGGGGACCTCAGCTCTTAGAGATGTTTCTGTTTGAACAGATCAGTTGCAAAAAGAAAAGAGAAGTTGATACAGTTCCTCGAGGCTCGAAGCCAGAGATGTTTTAGGATTCGAAAGGTACCATATATTCTGAAACATCCCTTGCGAGGCTTTGGGCAGTATCTCATAATCAGCCACGTTAACATTTCTACAGTAAAATATATGAATGTTCGTGCTGCATGAGTGTGAGGATGAAGCAGCTTCCCATCAGTGCAGGCCTGGGGTGTCTGTGGCCAGGTGGGTTTCGGCGCTACACTTGCAAACAACAACAACAAACAACTCAAAATCCACCTCTCGTTTTTCAGAGATTTGCAGATTTGAGAATTGCAGGTAATGGATTGTGGAATGACATTTTAGGCTCGGTTGTCCCAAAAGACATGGATGTTCGTGAGGGTGTGCATGAGCAGCAGCACTAACAACACGAGAAGTCATGGGCTAGGAACAGAGTAAGAGTTAAGGGAGGACGAGGAAATCACCTGTTCTCTCCCCGAGCTGGATTGGGTTGTAGTCCTTTCTTCTATGGAGTACATGTTTATCAGGCGGCTGGTGAGGCTCAGGAGCACTTGTGTTTACAGTGTCTTGTAAGTGGCAGATGTGAAGAGTGGACTTTTGAGGGGAGGCGGGTAGGGGTGAGATGACAGAAGCTCTTGCAGAGAATCCACAAACCGTGGTGAACTTCCACGTGGTCGGAGAGAGTTAGTTCAGAAAAGTTTGAATTGGGGGTGCGGGCTGCAGGCTGACTGCTCTGGGCAGACAGAGGGCAGACCTGAGAAAAGGAGATGGAGTGAAGGAGGAGCTTCTGGAGTCCTAGCAGAGTCTGGTTGGAAAAGTCAGCACCTCTCGGGACTGGGAGTCCGGGACAACAATGCAGGTGTCCTTTCATCAGGTTACTCCGCTGCCAGATGGCTTGAGTGCTTTGACTTGTCCCACACTGTATGGGTGGCTTTGCGATATGGAGGAGACGGGCAGTAAAAGGGAAAGCCATGGTGACCCCTGACTGCATGGCTCCTATGCCTGCTGCAGCTCAGCCAGCCACACCCTCCATGGGGTGTAGCTGGCTCCCTGGAGCCTAAATCAACAGCAGGGAAGCTTCATCTTGACTCTAAAGGCTGGCCTTGTTGTTGACCATGGTCCTACTTTGCTTTGTTCTTAAGTCCTAGAGCCTGCTCTTACCTTTCTCTTCTGCCAGGGCTCTCTGTCTGGTACCCCCAGCTCTAATAACGAGGTGTTTGTAGCATTCTCCCACCCTGGTACCGCTGGTGCTTAGGGACTAGGAGTCAGGGGTCTGGACACGCTACTTCCTCCCCATGGCTGTCTTTTTCCACCTGCTGCTTCACATTCCCGACATCACCTTCCTCCTCGAGCCTCTCCCTGCTGCCTCAGGCCAGCCTCCTTTGACACGCCCTCAGCCTGGCCTCTTCCTACCACTACCAGCTGCCAGGACCTCCCCAGATCCTGACCCTGCCTGGGGGTGTGAGCCTTGATCCAGGTTCCAGCCCCTCCTGGTCTGGCACACCCAGCTATCAACCCAGCCAAGTTTCTGACAGACATGAGCTCATGGTCATGGTGTAAAGAAGAAGAAAAAAACCTGGTGGCCTCTGGGGAATGGTAGTAGCCATTTAGTAGCAGCAAATGCCAGGGAGCTCCTGGGCTAGGGGTGCCCCGGCCACTTTCCTCCTCAGGTAAGACAGAGGGATGGGTGAAAGTGAATAGGAAGAAGAAAGGGAGGGAAAGAATCAGGAGGAGGGAGAAAGGGAGGGGAGGGTGTTAGGAAAAGAAGCAAAGGGTGTGGTGGGAATGTTTCTAGCCTGAGTTGAATGTCTGAACTGCACATGAAGATTCTTCTCATCAGCAAAGAGTCAAGCACTGGCGCGAAAGAAGATGGAAAGGATAATTGAGCCAGGGGGTGGGAGGAGGTGGGGGGCAAGACAGACAGACAGATACACACAGGGAAAAGACAGAGGAAGGAGTGGGAAGACAGCCTGCTCCAAGAGGAAGTAGGATAGAAGGGGAGGGCTAACAAGAACAGGTGGGCAGGAATTAATGGCCTCTGGGGAAAAAGCTCCATGTTTGAAATTATCAAAGGACATCATTACTCCATCCTGACCTCGTTAACCAGGGGTCACTGAGCACTCCTCCCCCACACCACCTATCTTTGTACCTCTTGGTTCTTCCCTGATTTGTCCTAAACTCCACCTCATCTTGACACCAAATTCCATTAAAGGTAGAATGGATTTCTCACAACTTCAGCTTTAGAGTTTGGAGGTATTGTTATGAGTTGCTAGATGCAAGGGTAAAATGAGGATAATAAAGCCCATTTTGGGGCTTTACGAAGGAACACGTGAGACAAAGTATGCAAAGCACTCAGCAGAGTGCCTGGGCACAGTGAGTGTTCCATAGCGAGTGAGCTAACCATTGTGATTCTTCTCCTCCAGCCTCTGTTCCCAGCCTGCCACCTCCACCTGCCTGTCCTTCCTTTGAAATGCCACTCACTTGCGTCTCTCTCTTTACTTCCAGACCTTTAGCCCCTGGAAGTTGTGTTACTAAGATGGCGGATCTGTAGGTCCCCCTGCCTTTATATTCTCCTCACGCAGATCTATAGTAATCCTTTCATTTGTGTTGCATCTAACAGAATTAAAAAACAACAGCAAACCGTATAAACAAAGGCTCAGAAAGATGAAGCGACTTGTCCAATGTGGTACAGCTAATATAAGGCAGAGGAGAGACATGAATTTAAGTCTCTTGGGCATTGCCCTCTGCCCACAGAGTTGAGTAATTGCTTCTTTCATATTGATATTCCTGAGGATAGAGACCTGGTCTTATAGTTCCCATAAACGTCTTTATGGTCTGGCCCACAGAGTCAGTTGATTCATTTCTTCCAGGCACCCAAGTGCAAGGTCACTTGGACCCAAGTGCAAGAGAAGTGCAAGGTCACCCTTGGCTCAGCCCCGCCTCCATGGTGGAAGGGTCCCTGGGCTTCAGCCAGCGCCCTTCTGTTCTGCCCGGCACAGGGCCGGCCCTGCCCCAGGGCCGTGCACACAATAGCTGAGGGCTGACTATAGCAAAGCCAAATTCCACACCCTGGGAAGCAGGGAGAAAATCACAAGGAATTATGGTTGTTTAAGTGTAGCTCAAACTAGTTGAGAATAAAAGCAACTCCATGCTCATAGCAACAGAAAGAAAGGAATTGAGATTTCATGAAAAGAAGGCTTTCTTCTCCGTGAGAGTTGTGAGATGTTAGAACGAGATTCCTGCAGAGGTTGTGGAAACTGCTCCCCTGGAGGTCTTTAAGAGCCAGAGCACAATTCTCTTTTCAGCAAGAGGTGGATGTGATGGCTGCGAGTGCAGAGCCGGGGCACGGGCAGCAAGGAGGAGGGTGTAGGATATCTTGGGAGGTGGGCAAGAACACCAAGACAGAGCCAGGGCTTGGAACAGGGAAGGGAGGGCAGGCCCCGGGGTCACAGGAGGTAAGGGTCTGGTGGCAAGAACGGATTTCTGAGTGGAGAGGCCTGCAGGCTGTTTGGTGCCTTATCTGTTCAATGACTGCCTGCTGGCTGGGGCTGGTCAGCGCCGCAGCGTGGAGGCAAGGAGCTTATCCTGGCCCCTCAGGGGCGGATGGGACCCAGACGCCAAAGCCAAGCAGTCTGTCTAAGTAAAGCAGGGTGCAGAGGCTGGCCCGCCAAAGTAGTAAATACAAATAACTGAACCTGAAGAGCTCTCTTTCACCGTGTTCCTTAAACAGGAGTGTTTGGGAAAGGTTCCAGGTCCACAAATTACGCCCGATAAAAGTGCCACATCTTCCTGGAGCAGCCATCTTTACTAGATGTGTCAGGGAGAGGGGGCAAGAGGAGGGGTGGTAGGTAATTTTATGGGTAAAAAACTGAAAATGCACTTTTCATTTCAGCAAATCTGGGTCTGTCATGGAATGAAATGCAAAACTGCGCATGCGTATTTTAGACAAAGCATGAGCCTTGAAAAGATCTTCCCAACATCCTGTTGGATGAGACAGGCCCCTGCCCCAGACCTCTAAGGTGAGGGTGTTTGATGACCCTTTCTCCTGCATTTTGAGTATTGGGGCAGAAAAGCTTTAACAGGGCTGCTTTGGGGTTAACAAAGCGTTGTCTCATGCACTATCTCATCAAGTTACTCAATGAGCATGTAAGCACTTTTTGTGGGTCAGGCACCATGTCCTTTGTGACAACATAGTAGATATTTATATTTTCCCTGTAGTGGAGTTGAGGAAACAGGCCCAGCAAGATGAAATTATCCCTCCCTGGCAACAAAATTCACAAGTGGCAAAACGGGGTTGGGGATGTGGGTGCCCTTTTGCAGCACGCAGGGCCCATCCCATCACACCTGCCACTCTTCCCCGAGACTCTGATTCTTCCCCGCACTCGTTCCCTTCCATTACACAGCACTCATTGCCTTGTGCCCCCACCTCAGAGCCTTCCGGGCGGGAGGGACAGGTCCAGGGCCAATGGGAAGCCCAGGAAATCCAGCCGGTGCCTGTGCTTCTCCTCCTGCCTGTCATTCTGACATGCTCCGCACACATTCACAGATAAGGACATTAACACAGCGTCACCAGCCTCCCCAGGTCACAGGCAGAGTAGGGCTGGCAGAGTTCTGGCTCAGTGCACAACCCGGGGGCGTCTGGGATGTGACCAGTTCTCAGCATGGCCAAGGATAGATGGGTCAGCAGCCAGCATTTATCCAGGACTGTTAGGTGTTAGGCCAGTGGGGGAACAAAGATGGATAAGACCTTTTCTGCCTTCAAGGAGCATACAATAGAGCAGAGAATCGATGCTCAACTCACCAGAAAGACGGGGAGGACAGGAATGGGCCGGGGACACGGGGCCAATAGGTGATGTCCCTCCTGTACCTTGTCATCTCCGCCTGGGAACAAGGGCAAGGCAGGAGAGGCTTCCCTGACTCGGTGGCTGTGGGCCTGTCCTCGCCATCCCCATGCGGAGCTCTCTCCTCTCTCTGCTTATTCGTGATGTCCTGGGAGCTCCTCCCTTGTCAGCCGCTCTTCTCCTCTACAGCTCCCCAGTGGCCACCCCACCGAAGCCACCAAGGCCTGTGTTCCCCCGCTGGTCCGCCTACACCGTGCTTTACACATGGTGACAGCGCACCCTTAGAAATGTATTACATGTGCTGGGTGCTGTTCACATGCGTTAGGTACTTCAGTCATCCCCACAAGCCTGGGATTCTGTCAGTATGTCCATTTTACAGGTGAGAAGGCTGAGAGGTTAAGTGAACAGCCAGTAAGTAGTAACACTGTCGCTCAGGCATGCTCCAGACAACCTCTAGTCACTCCATACACAGCACCTCATCTGGGCCTCACACCGATCCCGTGGTGCATAGGTAGATGGGGAAACTGGGGCCCAGACAGATCAAATACATTGCTGAGCTGGATGGTATGACTAGAATCCAGGTCTGACTCTTGTTCTGGTGTTCTCTCCACTGAATTTTGTTGCTGAAATCAGAAAATACTTCCTGTATATTTCTAGTGACTCTGTACCCAACTAATCTTTGGACTGGGTCTTTGTACTTTCCCACTGGGTGAAAACAAGGGCAAAATAGTCCTGACCATCACCGGGGAAACCAGAAAAGCTCAAAAGACTGCCACCTGGTGGCTTCCTCACTGGTGGTGGCTGCAATGAGCACAGGGCCTGGGAGCACTGGTCTTGGGAGGCATGAGGTGAAGTTCATAACAGAAGGTGGAGCTTACTGACCGTATTCCAGGGCCTCCACTAAGCCCTTCAGATGGCTTCTCTCATTCCTTCCTCACATTAACCGTGTAAGGTTGGTCCTATCATCATCATCATCCCCATTTCAAAGATGAGAAAGCTGAAGCTCACAGGTTAGGTAACCTGCTCAAGGTCACCATGCTGTTAAACCTGGGGGCAGAGATTACAGGTTTGTCTGACTCCAGGACCTGCTTCTGCAACACCTCTCCTCACCCGGCCTCCCCACGCCTTGTACCACTGGGCCACCGCCTCCCTCTCCCATCTCGTCCTGTGGCTTGGCTCAGCTCATAGAGGTCACCTCTGCAGAGATGCTATCGATGCCAACCATCCAGCCAAGGCGCTCCTATGCAAGCCCAGTTCTTCACTGTCCAATTAACTTACTGCATTGCCTTCTAGGGCTTAGCACTCTCTGAGATTATCTTATTTATCTTATGTCAACTCCGTGGGGGCAGGGACTGCTGAATCCCCAGTCCCTAGTGCTTGTGAAGAGTTAGTCCATAAATATTCACTGGAGGACTGTTTGGAGTGGCAGGGGAGAAGAGGCCCTTCGACCGGTATCTTGTGCATTTAACTCAGAGGCCTTCTTGTCCCTCTCGTGGTTTCCTGTCATCCTTGCCTCCTTCCTCTTTGGACCACTCTCCTCTATGTCCCAGACCAGAGGTAAGCTGCGACCAGAGCTAGGACTTGGTTTAATTTGACAGGCAGGCAGTAAAAGATCAGATGCATTGAAAATAAGATGCTTTGCATTTCTTATCCTCAGTATTTGATTTAGTTGAAGTGTCTGGGAGCTTGTTGGTAGTGGTTGTTATTAATTCTTGTAATTAGCTTGAATCTTATAGATATTGCTCTTGGTCATTTAATTGGAGGCTTAATTGGTCACTCAGGCCTAGAACCTATTCTGTTCTCCAACTTTATTACTTCTGCTGCCACATTCAGAACCTGGAAAGGTAGATTAGCATCTTGGGGTTATAAACTATCTGTTCTCACTCACTCACATTTGAATGTGCTGCAGAAAATAGACTCTGGCTTGTGAATTTGCATTGAGAGTCCTGTACTTGTAAGGAAAAGCCCAGACTCAGGCACAATTCTTAAGATCTGGCTGAAAATACAAGCCGAGTACACATGCTTACCGATGAGTTCATAGCCAAAGACATGAGTGACCTCGGAAGGGAAAAACCACAGTGGCTAATGGTCATTAGAGCCTCACTGATGTAATTTCAGAGAATGAGGAGAGCCACAATCCCAATTAAACAGAACCAGGAGAGTGGAGCTCCGTGCCAACAGCCCCACACTAATGATAGGGTGGCAGAGGCGCACCGTGGACGAGCACGGGCTTGGAGCGGGCCATCCAGCCTCTCATCCGGGCCCGCCTCTGTCTCGCTGTATGTCCTTTCTTAATCTGGAAACATAAGACAGAGCTGGCTGGTCTTTCAGATTCCCTGCAGCTCTGATGTTCTAGGCCTTTACCAGGAGGTGGGGGACAGGAGAAGGAGCTGGAGGAAAGGAAGCAAATGATGTAGAATTTCTGTTCTGCATCAGGTCTGAGTGGGCACGGTGGCATCAGGTCCTCACAGTAGTCCCACCAACGTGGTCTCTGCTTTGCAGATAACAAGGGGAAAAAAGGAAGTGAAGTGATATGCCTGGAGTGACATTGCTGGAACCTGATGGAGCTTTGCCATGAGGCACCTGGCACTTACAAACCATTTCTACCCTTGCTCCAGAATACCAAATTCCTAGAAGGAGCCCTCACCTCCTGAGGAGCTACTTCTAGGCTCAAATACACTGGGTCCGCACAGTGAAAAAGAGGAGCACAGCTGGGGTTGTCAGGTTTCTTGGTTTATTTCAACACCTTTCTCTGGCTCCTAATTAGGCAGCTCAGGGGTGAGACGCTAACGTGGATATAAGTAATGAGCAGCAGACCTTGTGTCACGGGCCGACCCTAGCTGCAGGACACAGAGTGATTTTGTAATTATACCAGCCAGGGTTTATCGGGGGCCTCTTATATGCCAGGTACTGACAACAACAGCAACAATGGCAAAAACAACGGCAGGAACAACAACAGCAGCAACAGTAGCAGCAGCAGCAACAGTGTGGACTCACTGCTGCACCAGGCAGAGAAACGCACTCATCAGCGTGGCTCCTATGAGGGGAGTAAGGTGACTCTTTCTATTTGCTGGTTGAGGAGATCAGGTCTCAGTCTTTGAGAGCTGAAACCATTACTTCAGGGTCAAACCACCAAGCCTGCCATGTTTTCAGGATGAACATTTAGGCTGTGTGGTCTGATGCATTGACTGGTGAGGAGCAGGATCTTGAAAGAGGCCAGGGGCAGTGGCTAACAGTATGGTTCTCAGAATAGTTACTTACCTCCTGGTGCCCCCTCGGTTCCATGTCTGCCACACCACTCTGGCTTCCTTAGCCTTCCTGCAAAGGCTCATACTCTGGCCTTCCTCCTCCAGAGTACCCTGTGCTTCAAAATTATGACTTCTAATATACAATCAAACTGACCATTCTCAGGCTTAACAATCCCCTCCCCCACATTAGGGGGATGTGGCACTGGAATATGATGAGTAGTGTAATTCATACTAAGGTGTGAGTGACTAATGAGCCACCTGTTACATGAAGGTGTTTGTTCTTTTAAAGAGAAGCTGGTTTATCCATCAAACAGCCTTCCTTAATAGAATCCTAGTTTCCTAGGTGGGGGCAGGTAGAAAGAGAGACTACCCTCTCCAAGGGGCTGTTTTCTGTAGGGAGCTATTTATATCCTCCTTCTGATCTCTGGCTCAAGTTCAGTGGCACAGGGAAGCTCTTGGAAAACCATAAAGGCACAGCACTTATCCTATTGGCATCATCTCACCTTTCAAGATCCCTTCTTTGGTGAAAAACCGTTTTAATAAGGCTGTAATTTTGTTACAGAATTTTGTAATTAAATATCCTTAAAAATAATGAGGTTGCAGGCCTCTATCTCCCAATTTATCACAGAGGTAATGCCCCAAGTTACACAGTGTTTAATCAAGAATGTATCACCAGTGTAACTCCTTGCAGGCCCTAGAGGAAGGAAGTTCTCTGAGTTTATCATGAAGGTTGCTCTCTGTTCTTGAGATGTTATTCTGTTTACCAAGTTGCAGGATAAATGATGGCTTCTTAGTCACAACGAACGGTCCCTCTCTCATCCCGGCCTTCATCCCAGGCCCATGGGCCTCTCTCATCCTCCGAGGTAAATCCATCCATCAGCTCCCGGCAGGTGCAGAATTGGCTTGCTTGAAGGAGCACATGTGCTCCTCCTGCTGGCTGGGGGCGGCCAATACAGCAGTGTGCCCCAAAATCTCAACACTCTGGATTGCCTTCAAACCACAGCATAAGCACCTACTGTGTGCTAGGTGCAGTACTAAGGGATACAAAGATGAAAAGGACCAGGCCCCTGCTCTCAAAGAGCTTAGTATCTTGTACATAACACATAAAACAGCCTATTAATTTAAGGACCCTAAGGAAGGGAGGAATTACTTCTGTCCACAGAGGTTAGGGAGGCTTCATGACAGCATTTTACGTGCATCCTGAAAAAGCAGTTGGATATCAGGAAGTGAAGAGAGAGCAAATGGTCCGTGTAAGGGGTCCTAGAATGTTAGGGCAAAAAGAGACCCAAAGAATGGTGTAATTTATTTGTTTGTTTGTTTTGGTGCTTCTTGGGAGAATCGTGTACTTTACTCTCCTTTTGTAAGTGAGAAAGGAGCTCGGAGAGGCCAAAGGCCCTAGATGTAAGGAAGCGGAACAGAGAGGGAACCCACCTCGCACTCCATCTCCAGGTTCCCGACAACTCCAGGCTGCAGGGCGGGGCGGGAAGTGCCGGATCCGTCAGGGAAGTGGAGAGAGGAGTCTGAGTCGGCTACCAGGAGAAATTCAACCCCATTTACAGAGGAAGTGAAATGGTCTGGTTAATTTAATTTCCTAATTAGATGGAAGTTCAGCAAAAAAGGCCTGCATTATTAGACATGTTGATTTAAAAAAAAACTTTCTGAAATGTTTTATTTCACTTTTCCGCCTTAATGAGCAAAGTAAGGTAACAGATCATTCATTGGTCACTCTGGATATTGCAGCGTCTTGCAATATTCTAGATGTCGAGCGTACAAACTTACAGATGTAGACCCCGCAAGGTGTTCTTTAAATCCTTAATAGCAACATATTTCTCTGCCATTTGCTTCTTTATTATCGACCATGGTATTTAGACTTATTTACCAGTGTGGGGAAGTTGAATACAGGAAAAATATGATTAAGTGAGGGTCCTGGTTCACCTTGTTCTGGTTAACTGAGGTTTTGCTGGGTTGTGTGGGGTGGTCCCTGCTGAGCCCCCTGCCCAGCTTTGACCTTGACCTTGCCCTTGCAGGGCTGCGCTGGGCAGTAGGGTATCAGTGAGGAGCTTTGCAGAATTCTTGGGCTTGCTTTGGAAAGGTGCAGGTAGGACAGTCTGCGGATGATGCTGGCTGGCTTATGCCCAATCTCCCCACTCAGACTGCCCCCACCAGAGAAGTTCAGAGCAGTGGCCTTGTCTAAATGGGGGCCTCGTGGAATTCAGCTTCAGCCTGAGTGTGGCAACCAGGCTCCCAGGTGGCCCTTGACGCCCCCCACTTCCCAGCAGTCACGCCCCATGTAGTTCACTCAGACAGGACTGAGCTGTACAAGCAATAAAACACAATGTAAGTGATAGGATGTCACAAAGATGTTGCAGCCTTCATCTTGGTGACTCTCTCTCTTCCAGACCACTTGCTCTGGGGGAAGCTGGCTGCCACGGCATGAGCATCACTATGAAGAAACCCATGTGGCCAGGAACGGAGGCCTCCGGTCGTCAGCCACGTGATTGAGCTTGGAAGCAGAGCTCCCAGCCCCCCTCAGGCCTTCGGGTGACCCCCACTCAGGCCTACACCTGACCGCAGCCTTATGAGAGAGCCTGAGCCAGAACTACCCAGGTTCCCAACCCTGGAAACGGTGAGAAGGAGCAAGCACTTACTGCTGTAAGGTGCTAATATTTAGGCTAATTTGTTGCACTGGAATAGAGAACCAATGCACTTCTCGAGAGAGCTGCCTGAGACACGGAACCCTTAGGCACCGCTCTTCCCACAACCCTACCTGAGTGGCCTGGGGCAGTCTCAGCATCCTGGACCCTTCAATCCAGAAGGTGCCTGGGAGCGTGGCTGGTCTAGCGCTCTCACTTTACAGACAGACGAGGACAGTCCAAAGAGGAAGAGGCGCTGCGTGGAGTCACGCTGAGGTAGAAACTCGGGTCCACTGGTTTGGGGTTTCGGCTCCTCTCCCCATGTTCCCATTCCCAGCACCTAGCCAGCTCCCCAGTTCACTGTTTTATTCGCTAAATATACATAGAATGCCTACTATGTGCTGGGTATTGTGTCAAGCCCTGGGGCATTTTTGAGGCTTTGGGCATTTGTGAAATTACTGATCAAATTATTGGAATCTTGTCATAGTTACTATAATAGATATGTGCTGAGTAAATGAGTGATTGAATATACACACAAACAAGAAAGACTGCATCGCAGTCAGGAGCCCAACGTACCCGTCATTGCTTGATGAACGTCCCAGGTCTCCTTTGTCCTTCTCTGTGAGTGAAGGCTCCGGGCTGACGTTAGCACGGAGACTTAGACTGAGATATAGAACCTTAGAGTTTTAGAACTAGAGAGGACCTTGGTGGGCGAGTATGGATATTCTAGAGGAATGGTGGATCCCTTTGAAAACCAGACGAGTCTATGTTCCCCTTTAACCATATTTATAAACACCACATACAAATTTGGTGGGGGGCGGGTGTCCTAGAGCATTTGAAGCCCATCCATGGACTTTCTGGGGAATCCAAAGGCCAAGAAGCTCTGATCTGCTCTGACCTCCTGTTATTCTAGGTGAGAAAACTGAGGCCCAGAGGACAGGAGTGACTCGCCCTACATCACACAGCAGTTCAGTAGTGAAGCCCGTGAGTGAACTGGGTCTCCTGAGATTTGGCCCCATGCCCCCACCCCCACACCGCAGAGCCCTAACTTACAGGAATTGCACCATCACTGGGAAACCAGCCCCAGCTCCTGAAATACAGAACTTCAGGAAATCACACACTGGTATTTTTCTGTTAATATCTCCTGGAGACAGACAGAGTGGCTCAAATGACCAACTCTGTCTCCAGCACTGGGCTAAGTGGCATCTGGATGCTTCCAAAAATTGAGCAATTGAACAGCACTAGAGATGAGGACGGCAGACCCGGCGAGTGCCGAGGGTGGGGGCGAGTGGAGGAAAGGCGGGTGTTGTGGGTGCTCGAAAGCAAAGCCCCTGGGACAGTCAGCTTCACCCCGCCCAACAGCTGGTCCCAGGGGGTCGGGGGCGTCTCTGCGATGGCCTGGACAGTCCACATTGAGACAAACCCGGTTTCTCATGATCACCTAAAAAAGTAGCTCAGCACAGCATCAAAGAGCGGGGACTCTGGTGCCAGCCTGCCTGGGCGCAAAGTCATGTTCTGCTACTTTCCAGCTGCACCGTCCTGGGCCACTAGTGAACCTTTCTTCCTGGTATGTACAACGGGGACTGTGATAGCCCTTTCCCAGCCTTGTTGTCAGGATCAAATGAGTTTTTGTAAAGTGCTTAAGGCAGAGCCTGACATATGAGAGCCATATAAATGTATGATAATTAAGGGCATAAAATCCATGCTTCTTCAGGCATTAGTTTTTGTCTGCTGGGTCGTTCAGAACTGAGGCCACTAAACTTAAAAAAAAAGATACATTCTAAAAGTCAACTTTATTGAAGTATAAATTGTCTACAGTAACATGTACCTATGGTAAGTATACATTTAGAGGGGTGGGTTTTGACACATTTATATCTTTGTGTAACTACCACATCAGGATACAGAATGTTTCCATCATCCCCCCAGAGCTTCCTTGCTCCTCATCCTTCACGCCCAGCCCTAGGCAGTCACGGTCTTGCCACCAAAGGTTATGATGGCCCATCTCTATTAGTAAGCAAGTATTGAGCTGCCAAAATATATGGGTACATTTACTTATATGCTACATATACCCTGCTCTCTATCTATATCACACTAGGAAAGCTTAATTTGTTTTATATTTTTAGATTAAAAAAAGAGAGAGAGAGCTCTGGCCAGTGTGATTCAGTTGGTTGGTGCATCATCTCATAAACTGAAATGTCACAGGTTTGATTCCCAGTCAGGGCACATGCCTGGGTTGTGGGTTCCGTCCCTGGTCAGGGCACCTATGAGAGGCAACCAGTCGATGTTTCCCTCTCCCTCTCCCTCCCTCCCTTCCCCTCCTCTAAAAATCAATAAGCATGTCCTCGGGTAAGAACCAAAAACAATAATAATAAAATAAAAAATAAAATAAAAAAGGAGAAATATTAAGCAAAGGGACAAAACATGGCCAATTGGTGAATGTGACTAAGGGGATTTGAGAGTTTAAAAAAAAGTTCTTGAAACTTCTCTGTAAATTTGGCATTATTTCAAAATAAAAAAAAATCACAACAGATAAAATAGACACACGTAGCAGTGGGTAGAGCTGCTGTCGAACACTCGGAGCCCTGCTCCTCCTCAGAAGCCCCTGGCAAGCTCACGAAGCCTGCCAAAGCCCAGCCTCGCCCAGCTCGAAGAAATCCGAGCTCCAGGGAGAAGGCCTGGGCATCTGCTTGGCGCCGAGTGAGGGGGCCAGGGCTCCTCAGGGCCACGAGGACTTTGGCTGCAGAGGGTCCCTCCAGCTGGCGGGGTCCACACTGGCCTTTGGGGTAACATGGGCCAAGCCTGAGTTTGGCGGGCAAAGAGCTGGCTCCAGCGGACAGGACAGATGTGTTTGTGAAACGCTCGGCATCCGTCAAGTACACAAGGGCTTAAAGCGTCCACATCCTTTGGGAATGGGGCGGATTAACTGTGAATAAATGCGGTATAAATGATAGCTGTTGCTGTTATTCCTACCAGCCAGGGTGGCCAGCCATCCTGGGTGCCTGAGAGTGTCCCCATTTTAGGACTGAAAACCTTGTGTGCTGGGAAACCCCTCAGTTCTGGGCAAATGCGGATGGCTGCTCACCCTAGAGCCTATTACCCGTGGTTTCATTGCTTCAATCACTCTGCTCACCACGGTTAATCTGCTCTGGCTGCTCTAAAAGAACACGATACACTAGGTGGTTGAAACAACAAATTCATTTCCTCACAGTTCTGGAGGCTGGAAAGTTCAAGATCAAAGGGAGAGCTTGCTTCCTGCAGACAGCCACCCCCTCACTGTGTTCTCACGTGGCCTTCCTTCTGGGTAGGTAGTGGCCGGGGTGCTCTCTGGTGTCCCCTTCTCTTATAAGGACACCTACTCCACTGCGTAGGGCCTTACTCTTATGGTCTCATTTAACCTTAATTACTTCTGGGAGGCAGGGTCTCCACTGTATGCATTCTGGGGGCACCATCGCTACCCTGTCTGACTGCCACCATCACAGTTGTAACTGTGTAACCAGACCCCCCTGCTTCCGCTTTGGCTTCAGCCATACCTGCCTCCTCCTGGGACAGCTGCCCGCTTCAACCCAGCCGCTCCCCTGCCTTTACTCCCTTCCATTGCTTCCCTTCCTTCCTTCGGCTCTTGGCATGTTGCCATTCCCTAGGAATATTCTGTCTCTTTGAACATGCCGTCCCTCGGTGGTTTGCAATGGCCAAGAGAAAGCCGGGCACTTGACTTTCACAGGAGCTGGCTCAGGGAGCCCAGAAAAGATATTCCCAAGAAGCCTTTTGTACCAGAAGTCCATCTCCCTGAAATCACTCCCCCAGCCCCTGCCTTCTCCCGGACTCATCACGACAGTGGCCATCTCAGCAGCAGGCGGCCGGATGGCTGCATGAGGGCTGCGTTGGAGGGGCTCAGGAAGGTTAATGAGGCTCGCACTGCCGCTCCTTCTGGAGGTCGCCGTCACCCTGAGTGCCCCAGAGCCCTGGGCTGGCCTCTTCCTGTCGCCAGGACATCATTAGAAATGTTAATTATTAATTATCACTAAAAGCTCTTTTTGCTGCATTGCTGATCTCTATTTCTCTCACTATCTCTTTTTCCCCACTTTTTCTCTGTAACTGGATCCTGGGTCCTGCATCTCCCAGGTTTTTTTTAGTCCTTTTCCCCTGATCAGCTCTCAGCTGCAGGCTGGGCATTGGGGTCTCCCGGGCAAGCGTCAGCCAGGGTGAGGCACCGGACCCATCCTTCTGCTGTGTCACTCTGGCCAGGGTGCCCACTTCCTTCTTTCAAGACATTGAGGACTTAAAGACATAGAAACCAGGCAGACACTGAGCAAGGATTGGGTTCTGACGTTGTGAAGTATTTTTGGTGAATCTAAAAAAACTCCCATTCCCTTCATCTTCCCTGTACCTTTAGCTCGGGTTCCGAGGCCCAGTTTTGTTGGCAAACTCGGGGAGCCACCTAAAGAGATGCAATTTGAAGGAATTCCTGGAAGGATCTGTTCACCAAAAATGTCCCCTTCACGCTGTTACAGTGCCACCCTTCCACTCTCCAAGAGGCAGCGTGGTGGACTGGAAGACCATCGCTGGAAAACCAGGTGGTGGCTCGCCCTCTGAGTTCATACCACCTGCTCTGAGAGCTTGGGTCACCTCTTTTCAGGCCACACAATTCAGTGAAAAGAAGAGGATTTTGAAATCAGGAGAACTGAGGTTTGAATCCCTGCCCTGCCAGGCGCTTACTGTGTGGCCTTGGACCAGTTAGGCAACCTCTCTGAGCCTCTTCTTTAAAACATGACAGTCATCCCTTCCTCTCTGGGCTACTGGGGAATTTAATGAGATCATGACTTCTATCTCTCAGTCTGACATATTGAGAGGCTTAATAAATGTGCGTGTCTAATTTTTTTAAAAAATTAGAAAAGAAGATGAAAACTCCTGCCTTTCCTATGTGATGGAGCTGGCAGGGTTGAATTTCAGAGCACTCACTATGTATCAGCCACACTTCCATATACTTTATGCATATTAACTCATTTAACCCTCCTAGCAACTCTATGAGGGAAACACTATTACTATCATCACTAATTATGAAGGAGGCAAGTCTGATAAAGAAAAGTCAAATTGCTTGCCTGTGGTCATGTGCTAGTAAGTAGAAAAGCTATGAAGTTTCAGGATAGTTTAGGGACTAGAATTGTGTTGTCCAATCAGGTAGCCCCTTGCCAGATACGGTTATTGAGCTCCTGATATGTGGTTAGTCTGAATTGAGATGTAATTTAATTGTAAGTTATAACCTCAATTTCAAAGACAGTATAAAGAGGAAGAGAGAATGTACAATAGTTCATTAATAATTTTTAATATCAATTACATGACAAAGTGGTAGTATTTTGGATATATTTGGAGTTAAATAAGATACGTTATTAAAATTAACTTTACCTCTTTCTTTTTCTATTTTTAATGTAGCCACTAGAAAATGTTCAATGGCATATGCAGCTCGCATTGTATCTCTGGGGACTGTGTAGCCTAGAACCCCTGCTCATGGCTGCCCACTGTGTTGTCTGCAGCGGTGAGGGTTTGCAAATGCTACAGTGGTAGGTGAGGACATGATAGAAAAGTCCCCACCAGATCCTAAAGACGGGTTCATGGGGCTTTGTCAATATTAGAAGTCCCTTTGTTAAGGCGTAGACACCTCTGTGAGGAAGGATGCTCTGAGCCTTTGCCAGGGCAGTTGAGGAGTGGCCTAGCAGAGACTGAGGCTCTGACCTTGAGTCTTTACTCACCTCCCTGCCACCCACATAGGATGTAGCAGTGAAAGAAAAGAGAGCTGCTTCCAAACAAATTTTGCTTCTTAGTTCTGCTGCAGGGTGGGGTGAAGCTCACATTGAATTCAGCCTACATCCCTACCAGCTCCACGGAGACCCCGTGGTGGGAGGAGGAGGCAGGCTCAGCCAGGGCCTGTGTCCTCAGGGCGATCACTGACCTGCTCTGCCCACGGGTCCTCTGAGCCCTTGTGTGAGTCCAAGAACAGGGCACACAGTGCCCCTGACAAAACCTTCTACTTTTTCAGAAAATTCTGCTTTTTACTGAACCTCCCTTTACAGAATGCTTCAATTGCATAAATTTCTGGTTCTGTTTTCTGGATCTGTGCTTCTCATAGTTCCAGAAAACATGGCACACAGCCCAGTGCCCCGCAAAGATCTACGGAAAGAAAACCACCAGGGGTAGGGCCTGGGAATCTGCATATGTCTTTCTTCTCAGTCCCTTTTTCTCCTCTCCCCCTTTCTCTCTCTCTCCTTTTTTCTCTTTCCTTCTCCTTCTACCCCTGCCCTTTTTCTCTCTCTCCCCCTCTCTCCCCCTTCTCCCTGTCTTTCTGTCTAACACGCACACACACGTGCACACACACACACTCAGTGCTATAAGCAAGGCTCTCAGCGTGGTGTCACAGAGCCCAACGGTGTGATCAGTTGTGACATATGCTGTCAGTAATTTTTCCTAAAAATAAAATGGTGAAGTTGGCAAATTATTTACTCCTTAAATTAAACTGTGCAGGTTCAAGAATATTTCTATAATAGTGTCCCTTTTACTTACTCACTTGCATTCTTGGACACTTTCTTTTCTCTTTTTTTTTAAAGATTTTATTTATTTAACTTTAGAGAGAGGGGAAGGGAAAGAGAGGGAGAGAAACATCAATGTGTGGTTGCCTCTCACATGCCCCCCCAATGGAGACCTGGTCCTGCAACCCAGGCATGTGCCCTGACTGGAAATCGATCCGGCAACCCTTTGGTTTGCAGGCCCATACTCAAGCCACTGAGCTACACCAGCCAGGATGCATTCCTGGACACTTTCTTGATTAGAAGAGAAGAGTGTGGTGCTACTGACACGTGATGGGCACCGGGCACACCCATACCCTATCTATCTCTGCCCAGAGTGGTCAGTAAGGGAGCAGAGGGAAGAAGGGTCAACAGTCATGCTGAGCTCGGACACTTACTCTGTGACTGACAGTGTGCTAAAAACTTCACGTGTATTATCTCACCTGACCCTCACACTAATCCTTGAAGGTAGGACCCATATTAGCTTCATTTTACAAATGAAGAAATTAACAAGACAGGTTAGATAACTCGCTCAGAGTCACCACACTGGCAAACAAGCCAGAAAGGCCCTGAAGAGGTAGACGGGCCTGTCTATCTTGGGGGACAGACAAGTCCATGTCTTCAGTTGTCCCATGACAATCAGAGGTGACTGGGGAGACTCGTATAGTCTTTGTCTAGGGCCCTAAGTAAGGGACCCCTGCCACATCTCCATGGGAGGTCCCTGGAATCTTGGAACACAGGGAACAAGGCAAAAGATGGGTTATTACCCTAATTAACTCCAGGCCGAGTCCTCGGTGTGGGGTTCCAGTGAGCCGCGCTGGACCCTTTACAGAATGCTCCACCAAGGAGGACAGTCTAAGACCAAAGCCAGCCAAAAGGCCACTCTGCCAACTTCCATACCGAAAAAGCCTACCCAACTGTTGGCTTTGAATATTTCAAGTTAAGAAAAGGCCACATTTGATGACAGCTGGTGGGGCAGGGGGAGGTTAGGGGGTGGAGGGATTGAGCGAAAAGGAAACATGTTGTCTCATGAACGTGGACAACACTGTGGTGGTTGCTGGGGGTGGGGAGAGGGTATAAGGGGACTAAATGGTAATGGAAAAAATACAACAAATATTTTTTAAAAGGAAAGAAAGAAAAGGCCGCACCTGTCAGCAAGAAGTAGATGAAAGCACAAGAGACCAAGAGCATTTTTGTACACCGTGGGTTTATTAATTCCTGTCCCACTCAGGCTCTGCCCCTAGTCAGCATTCTCAGACCTCACGGTCTGCAGAACACCTTTCCTCCTCGCGGGGGCAGTGGGGGAGGGCAGGGAGAGAAGCTGTGACATTTCCTCAACCACCAGACTCTTGCTGGAGGCCAAGTCACCAGGACTAATGTGACTTTAATTGTGACAACGACAAGTTATTGTAAGTTCTTTACTTTCCTGCAAGTATGGGTGGGCAGTCTGAAAATGAGGGTCTGCCATGGGAGTGTGTCTGTCCCATGGGTCCCAACCAATCAATGGTGGGTCTAGAGGTGTCCACTGAAGAAGTCCACTCCAGCTTCCACGTGACAACCCGTCACATGTTTGAGGCAGCACTCACGTGCTTCTTGATTGGCTCCTTCTCTTGGTCTGCAGTTTTCCAGCTCCCTTAAGACTTCTTTATGGACATGACTTTCAGCTTCTGCACCATCTGGCTGCCATTCTCAGGACATGCTCCAATTTCTCAAGGCCCTTCTTCCCCAGTCACGCCCAAGGTTGAGGGTTGTACTCAGACAGAATTGACTAGTTCTGAGCCCACCGAGGCCATGCTATGATCTAGACCAGAGACACTCTACCTCCCTTAATGTAGCCAAGATCGTGCGTACTTTGTGTATCAGGTATCAACCACATAACACAGTTGGACCAGGCAGAGCTAGCAGACAATTTACAGAATAACAAACAAATAGGTCATTTTTGCATGGACTGCTGCCAAACCAGGTCTACCCCATCCGGTACTGGTGCAATTAATTTTTAACCTAAATGCAGAACTTTGCATTTCTCTCTTCTCTTTCCATCATGTTGGTTTTAGCCCTGTGTTCCTTCCTGTTGAGGTCATTTCTTATTTCCATTCTGTCATCTGTGGTGGGAGCTATGCTTCCCAGCTCTGTGTCTGCTGCAGGCTTGTCAGTTGTCTTCTGAGTCACAGGTAACAATGACAATGAGGTCAGTGCCAAGGACAGAGCTCTGTGGCATGCCACTAGAGCCCTCCTTTGGGTTGACACAGAAAAACTAATCAACGTTCTTTGACTGTGGTTGCTCATTCAGCTATGACTCCACTTCCTTGTCCTCTGACCCAGTTCTCATTTCCCCATCACATCCTCAAGGGCACCAGGTAAAGCATTTGTCAAATGCCATTCGGAAATCAAGATGCATTGGGTCCGTATCATTGCCTTGATTTGCTGCCTGAATGAGTAGAATTGCTGCTGTCATACGATGGGCAAGACATTTATTTATCTGTCTGGGGGGTAGAAAAGAAAAATACATGTGTTAATGACTGAGAAGATAGGGACTCACTGTGGAAAATATAGAGAAGCCCATTTAATGGAAAAGTTAATATAAAGACACCTCCTACTAGCATGTATCATCTTGCTCCCTCAAATGTTCATATTGTTTTGTTCTAACAGTAACTCACATATGGTGATTATTGCATGTATTTTATCTCTTCCATGAACCTCTGAAGTTTCCTCCTTTTTTCTTTGTTTAAGCTAGTTTTACATATCTTGTTACCATTTTTTTCCCAAAGCTATACACCTTAAGTCTGAGATTATCTTGATCTGAATAAGAATATATGAAAAACACCCAGCCCTGAGTCTGGCCCAATGTAGGAGCTCAGAAGATATTAGTTCCCATGATATAGCCACAGCATTATACCTCAGGGTCTTACACTCAGTAGGTGCTCAACAAATGTGTGAATGGATGCATGCATAACTGAATGGCTCTCTCATGTTTTCCCAGCACTCAGACTTACATAGTAAGAGCATGGGAGTGAGGACACCAGGAGACTTAGTACTCAGGTTCAGGGTAGAGCTGAGTTGGATCAGTGCATGGCTGATTCATGCCAACCAAACCTACTTAGCAAGAGTCTGATTGTTAAGCCAGAATGCAGCATATTAATTTGCTCTGGGGGGAGGGGCCCATGCTTGGCTGGAGAATGTTGACCCAATAGGCTTGATCCCAGAGAGGGCAAGAGCAACAACAGAGGCTGAGCTTGAACAGCATCTGAAAGAGAAGCCAGAGCTCCAACAGAAGTAAAGTTCAATTGGTCATCAGGTCTGAGAAGCAGGAATGGAGCTTTGTGTAGGAGATAAGCCAAGAGAGCAGATGCTAAGTAAGTGCTAGAAAAATCAAGGAGCAAAAGTGGGCATGCGCTGAGAGCATCCAGGGCTTTTACAGCTAATGTGCCTGGTACGTCCAGAGCCTGCTGTTGTTGGGGCCAGCTGCATGGTGGTTTGGCCAGGTTGAAAAACCCAAATCTGGGCAGGCTGTTATGACTATTAAGTATATCTAAATACACATTCTTTGCCTGCTCTATATTGGAGAAATGCCAATGTAACTACACTATCCAAATGCTCCTTTTAAGCAAAATCCTTTCCTTTGTTAACCAAACAGCCCTATTATGACAAAAATGCTTATTCTATATTCCAAGGATCCCTTACATGGACAGGATGGGCTTTGCACTCAGGCAGTCTTGGGTTCAAATCCTGTTGGGAAATTAGATTTAACATATCTGAAATGGCTGGCAGGTAGTTGTAGTAAACTGTAGCTATCAGTAGTAACCGTGTGCCCATGGGCGAAAATCACTTAACTCCTCGGAGCCTTATTTTCATCATGAACATAATGGCTGTAAGAACTGTGAGAATATGAAATGAAAAACACTTTGTAAAGTGTGGCGTTTTCAATAAATGTAAAAGTTCTTATGACTTACAGGTTGCTTAGGAAATTCTCACTCCTATATACCCACTAACCACAAAGATGTGTCCCAAGTTGGGGATCCAGGGACAGTCTTCGGAGGGGACTGTGATACCTTCAAAACAGTTAGAAAAGTTTTGTGAGCATCCATATGCAACACATGGCCCTGGGGACAGAGCCTGTCACTTTACTTATATTTCCAAATGGGTCCACAGTCCCCCAAAAGTCAAGAAACACTGCCTGTGGGTCATGAAATTATAGTTTCCCAATATTGCCGTTAAAAGTGAGTGTGTGCAGTTCCTTAGAGTGTGGAGAAAGAGTAGAGTCAGCACTGTGGCCATCTGGGGCAATTCCAGGTGTGAGACATTTCCCTCGGATCTTCCTCCAGCACCCAGGAGTCTACGGTCCTACCTGTCCAACGCTGCTTGTTTCTAGAAGCACTGTTCCTGAGCCTAAACTAGCTATTCATTCAGTCCAAAATGCCCTTCCCATCTGCAAAGGCCTTTTATGCCATTCCCAGAGTAGTTCCAAACACACCTGTGAGCTCATTTAGAATTATGACCCCCATTTTTTCAATGGTGAAAAAGACTCAGAGGTGTTCGGGACAATGGCCAACAGAGCTGATGTGCAGAGTGAAATTAACACTGTAGGCAGGCAAGAGCTAGAGGATCTGAATTACGGACAAGGTCTGCCTCTAAACAGCTTGATGAAACAGGCTCATTCAAGGACTCTTGGGCCACTACAGAGGCTTGGTGAAGAGGCACAGGGCAGTTGGGGGTGAGCCCCTTATCAGATGACGTGTTTGTTCCTGGCCACCTCACTTTTTCCCCCACTCCCAAGGATGGTGACGTTGGGTTATGGTCTAATGCCAGCAACCCTTGTGAGAAGATGCTATTATTTATCCCCCTTTCATTTCTCCCTAAAGAAGTCACACTTGGTGTTACTGCCCAGACCTAAGGAGCCTTGGGGAGGAGGCTTATAACAGCTTCACTCCAGGCATTTGGGACAAGCCCCCTCTCCTGCTCTCTTGCCCTTCCTTTGGCTCGATGTGACCTTGTATCCCATAGGTGTATCATGTTCTCAGACTGAGCTGTATATCTTAGGGAATAAATGGTCTCCTTTTGTGGAAGGAAATAATGTTCCTGCATAGTCCTGCCTTCTGGGATATGAATTCAAAGCTCCACCTAATTGTGACAGTGATAACTAACACTTACGTAGCAGGGTGCCAAGTATTAAATGCATGTAGTTCTCCCAACAACCTAGCAAGTAAGTCCTATTATAATCCCTTTATGAGAGATAAAGAAATTGAGGCATGAGGAGGGGAAGCAATGACCTGCCCAAGGTCACCATTAGTAGGTGGTAGTGCCAGGATTCATATCCAGTAAGTCTGGCCCCATAGTCCATGCGCTTAACCACTGCACCATGTTGTCTCTCTAAGAGGAAAGCACCTTTCTCCGGGCTCTGTCTTGTTTGTGCAGATAACCACGTTAGGGAACTTGTTGCGAGGAGGAGTGCCCAGGCCGAGACAGAATTTATGAATTTGTGGTTTGAATGTCAGATCTGGCCTCAGTTTCCTCCTTTGTAAAGTGGGGACTTCATGCCCTACTTATTTACAGAACTGTTGTGTGGACTGGGTCTCAGTGTGAAGGCTTTGTAAACACTGAGCATTGCTTAATAAAAGGCATTGTCATTATCATTACTGGTTGAGCAACTCTCAGCGTCCCAGCTGCCTGGAGGCAATATGCCACCTGTGATTCTGCCAGAGTTGGTGACAACAGACCTCTCCACCTGATTCTATAAGGCCCAGCTCTGCACCCCCTTTTCCCAGTTTTCCCTTGGAGGAGTTAAGAGGAGGCTTTTTGTTCTCCAGCCCAAAACTCGACCTAAATCTCAGAATAAGAAGACATGCCAAGACACTGCCCTGTTTTGCCAGTGCATTCGCCCAGGTGCCCTGGCCAGCTCCCAACGCTGGCAGCCAATCATCGCCAGCCTCCACCAGCCACTTGCTGCAGTTTTATCACCTTTGTTCTGATTTGTCCTCTACCTCATCCTGCCACAAAGCACCGCTGTCTGTCATAAATAGATAAATGCTGTGTTGCACTTCTGAGAAGACCAAACTCCAGGTCCCGGGACATGGGATACAGGGAAAAGGAGTGAAGAAGCAAAAAGAGTGTGTGGCCTGTGTCATGTTTCTAAGATTGTTTCCCCTGCCCACTTCTCACTATTTACAGCAACAGATTCAATTGAGCATCTGCTTGTTTGGCCAACAACTGTAATGGCAACGTGGAGGAAGGCTCTGATATTTGAGGAGGGCCCGCCCTGTCCCTAGGCATGTCACTCACTCTGAGCTGGTGTGCTTCCATGGAGACAGTGGTTCCTGGTTGGTTGGGGTTTGAAGGTTGGCAAGAGGGAATAGTTTCAGCGGAGGAGGGGATGTGGAAGACAGGAAGCTGATGAATGGCAGTAAATCTAGGAGTCAGGCTGGCTGTGATTGGGGAAGGCGAGTGGTGGCATTGCTGGGCTCTGTTTGCTGGGAACTGTTTGCTGGAGGGAGGTCCAAGCTGCTGAGAGAGGTGGGGTGTCTGGGCAGCAGCACATAGGAGGACTGGTGGGCATCTGCCTTGATGGAAAGACAGATCTGGAAGTGGAACTGTACTAGGTGGGCATCTCATGAGATTCTCATTTTATAGATGGAGAAACTGAGACCCAAATAGGTGAAATGGTTTGGCCATAGTTGCATGGGTAGTGGCAGAGCAAAACTAGAACAGGGTTTCAAGTCAGACCTGGGAAAAATTCAAATTGTGACGCTTATTAACTGTGTGACCTTGGATACCTTCCTCTTCACCCCAATTTTCCCCATCCACAAAGTGGGATGAGAACATGGACCTTGCAGGGCTGTTCTGAGGCCCGAATGAGATAATCCAGCTTGTTTTCCACCCTTGTCCTTTCTGCTGCACACGTGGATCTTCTGGACTGGCCAGCCTTGGCAGTGAAAGAATCAGAGGCTTGAAATATTTGTAATCTGGGTCATGTTGAGGGTGGATTTTGGTGAGTGTTTGAGTAACAGAGCGCATGCCGTGAACAAGGAATACCAGATGGGTCAGAGAAGAAAAAGGGAAATGGGGACCTTCCCCAATCACTGGTTGCACTTTACTCCCCCTCTCTTTTGGTGTCTCCCCTGGCCATCACCTTGATGGCTTCCCTTCCTGTGTCTCCTCCCATTGATACTCTTGCTTAGCTATAAAAGGAAGTATGCTCATCATTATTTTCTGTTGTTAATGAATAATACATTATGGCCCCCCCCAATCTTAATTTTAAAATTAGCCCCCCTCTCTGTCAATTTATTTAACATCCATTCAGTGAGTATGTATTGAGGATCTTCTATGTGCCAGTCACTGAGCTAGGAGTCGGGGATATAGCAGTGAGCAAAGTAGTTTAAATGCCCTACCTCCCTCCACCCACACCCCTCTCACTTAATGTATTTATTTAGTTCCCATTTTTATCACTTCATTGGCTGGCATTTTCTGTGAGTCAGTAGTCTCCCATATAGAACAGTCCCCAACATGGCTAAAATCCATGGCCTGGCACAGTCAGACTTGGTTATAAACCAACATATAAAGGAAAACAGAATAAGTGGCAAAGCAAATAGCATCCCCTCCCCAAGTCACATGCTCCACTGTGCAGTTTTCCAGGATGTGGAGACCATTTCTTTTTGGCTAAATGAGTGGTGGCAATCGGCTGTCCACACAGCCCTCTCTTCTGTTGTTCTGAAGAGTCACTGGGGGTGGCTTTGTGCACACCATGGGTGACATAGAGCCAGACACGCAGTAGTCTTGGCGGCGAAACGACACCAGGTGTTAAACTGGTGGAGCCAGATGAGACCTCGGTTCAGCAACCTCAGTGCTTGAGTTCTGGTTAAGAAAGAATTCAGAGCCAAGACTCGAATATAAGCAAAAGTTTATTTAGAAAGTCACAGAAGTAAGTGACTTTCTAAAGAAGAAAGCTAAGAAAGTAAGCTAAGGAAGTAAGTTATAGGGGCAAAAGAAGGGCTCTTGGAGCTTAGGAGAAAAGGAGAGGCGAGGCAATGTGCCTAATGGAAGGGAATGGGGAAAGGCAGGAGCATCCTCAATAGAGACAGCCACTCTGGGCCCTCCAGCTGGAGAGTATTCATCTGGAGGTCTTAGGGGGGGATCCCAATAGAATATTCATCAGCTTTCCAGGTGTGTCCTTTCAGGGTCACGGTGTCCACCGATTGATCAGTGCCAGGGCAGGGGTCATTAGTCAGTGGGTCTGGTCCTGATGTCAGCCATGGCATGGCTTGTCTGGTTTTGCCACTTTTCTGGGCCTGGAACAGAAACACAACTGAGGCCTAGATGTTATCCCTAGGGATTATCATTTGAGGGAGTGGTTGTGAAACAGGGAGCAAAATAAATAAATAGGGGTGGTCGTGCAAGAGCCCGCATGGGAGTCTCATAAGGACACTCTTCAGCCCGTTGTTCCTCCTCTAGGGGGTGTACCACATGACTAGTGACATGCCAGGGGAGGAAAGGTCAGGGAAGGGTCTGAACTGCATGACCAGTGATATGAAAGGTCGGGGGGCTTCAACTGCATGACCAGAGATGTGTCAGGGGAGGAAAGGTTACCCTGGAGGTGAGGCCTTTTCCCAGTTTATCCCATTGCTAGACACCCAGGTCTTCCACCCTGGTGACCTTCTGTACCTGGACTATCATCTTTGCTCTGCTCATGCCTGTCTAACTGCCTACCACAGTAGGGGCTCAGAAAGATTTGCCAAAGAAATGTGGATAGACAGGTAAATGGATAATCGTAGCTTCTTGGAATTACCTGGGTAAAGGCAGGACCAGTGACCTAGTGATCTGCTTTGATGGGGATGACTGGCCATGGCAGAACATTACTCAAGAGCAAACCCAATCCTTTGGTGGGGGCAGTGGTAGGGGGAAACAAAGCATGAGCTTCTTGTTCCTAGAAGCCTAGTTGTTAGCCTTTCCTGAAGCTGCTGAGGTTTACAGAGTTTTTAGGAGATTCTGGGTAGGAAGGTTCTGCCTGCCCAGAAGTGCAATTCTCAAGAGCAAGCGCAGAACAAGGGAAAAGAAGACTGTTTGTTGCTTGTGCAGAAAGTGCCTATAATCTGTTCAGGGAGGCGAACCAGGGCCTTATCCCTCTGAGCAGGAGATTAAAGGCCTGAACTTGTGATTGCAGCTCGGCTGGGGACCTAGGCTGTACACCGACAGGGAGCCCTGAGAGCACACAGAACACAGCTGCCACTGGAGAAAGCCAGCGTGGGGGACCGCCAGTGGCAGGCTGTTGAAAACAAATGGGGCAAAGAAACGATTCTGATGCTATCGATTGGAGCTGATGTTTGCAGAACAGCCAGCAATGACTTACTTGCCTTCAAACCAATAGGGAAACTGAAGTCAGTGAGCCTAAGATAGACCTTGCTGAACCCTGCAAAGGGTTTTCATATCCTCAGCCCTCCTCTCCTCCCTCCAGGAATACCCACACATCAACCCACCCAGTACCGCATCACTGAACCAAGCCTAGGAGGTGAGATATGTACTCCCAGCTGTCCTTTCTCATTCCTCCCCACTCTTATCCTCAGATGGCCTCTAGCATTAATGTCTTTCTCAGCCTCCAACAGGGCTGGCTGCTGCCACCATCACATCTGGCTCCTGATCTCCCCTTGCCGATATCAAGACTTCTGCTGTGTGTGTATCGGGTTGTGGATGAGCGCCTTCCCTCCTTTGGTTAGCTGAGACAATGCTGGAGCTTTTGTTGTTTACTTGAAAGGAACTCCACTAGGACATTACCAAAACCAATCAGGAAAAAAAGTACAAAAGCCTAGAAATGGATGAGTCTGCAGAACAGGGACACTTCAACCAAGATAATTTAGGATACGCTCAGTGAGCACAGCCTACCACCAGAAGCCCAGGTCCCTCCTTTGTTGATTTTTGTTGTTGTTGTTGTTTTGTTTCCTTTCCTTTCCATTCTTTTCCTTCCCTTCCTTTCCCTTTTCTCTTCTCTAGTTTCCCCCTCCCTCCCTTCCTTCCTTCCTTTCTCCCTTCCTTCCTTCCTTCCTTTCTCCCTTCCTTCCTTCCTTGCCCCCACCCCAACCTATGTCAGTCTGAGTCTTCCAAGAAGCAGATGCTAAGATGGGGTAAAGGTGCACAAATTTTATTTGGGGAAACATCTGTATGGAAAAAAATGGGGAGGGAGCTAAATAAGGCAGGAAGAAGCAATGCAGGTCTGACCTTGAGTGCAGGAAGGAAGATTGAGCAAAAGCATGCTTCACTGCCCTGAGAGCTAAGGAAGGGTCCGTGAGGCTGCAAGGCATCCTTGAGCAGGGTTGGCTGTCGGAGGAGTGAAGTGTCTCCTGGGCCTGCCGAGCATCCCCACCATGCTCTCATGCTTAGAACAGCCTGTGGGAATCAGGGCCTTGGAGGAAACTGGATGATGGGTTTCAGAGCCTGGCACTGAGAGCCTTGGTCCATCCTGTCCCTACAGTTGGCGATCTGTCAGGCACATCCTCATGGCTGCCATGACCCTCTGGTTTGGTAGGCTGAAAGCCAAGTCACAGGTTCATTCTGCCTTCAGTGGACTCTGACTCTTTCTCTAGTCTCCCTCTGAACATCTGCATAGCTTACTTCACTACAGGCTCCTCTGCAATGCCTTCTCTGGCTACTCCATCTAGAATTTCAACTTCCTGACACCCCTTAGCCTCCTTCCCTGATTCATTTTTCTCCCTGTCTCATATCACTATCTAACCTATTGTCTATTTTACTTATTATTGTGTTTATTGTCTCTCACACCTACTAGAATACAAGTTTCATAAGGACAGGGATTTTTGTCTATCTTGTTCAGTGTTGTATGCCCAAAGCCAAACAGTACCTGGACTTAATGAATATTTATTGAATAAATACACAAGTGTCTATTGTTCAGAGTAACTTTGAGCTCAGTATTTGCAGCAGCAATGTGGCCCTCAGGAGAAAGGCTGCTTCCTTTAGAGCCTGAGAGCTTCATGGTCCTTTCCAGGAGCTATGGCACAGGGATTAATAGCATGGGATTTGGCATTGGGCAGACTCAGGTACTGGTCCCAGCTCTATCACCAGCTGTGTGACCTTGAGCAAGGCACTTAACCTCTCAGAGCCAAAGCTCCCTCATAGGTGAAATGAAGACAACAATATATGAGTGTTAACATGATTTTAAGGTTGAGAAAGTTCTGATTATTCCAACTAGGTCTTGAAGACTTTTCCTACTTAAAAGTCAGCACTCACTAATGGTTTATCCACAAACTATTTCTTCTACTGATGGAGAACTTCAAAGTTCAGCCCATTTTCCTAGGTCTTTTGGAGCTGTTTCCCATGCTGCTTCCTTCTGTCACCCCCTCCTCCCTGCAAATAGGCAAGGTTTTAGGATTCTAGGTTTCCCTAATTACTAATAACTATCATTTCCTATGGGCAATTACTTTGCATACACTATTAGGTGACTTAAATAATTAGAGCTCTGTGATGACTGAGACCACATATCTCATTCCCTACGATAACCCTGGAGTCTGGCACTGAGTAGGTGCTCAGTAATATTTGTTAAATTATGAGAGCCAACAGACAGGCATATGGGTGATATGGCATTTTCACCCATATTTTACAAATGTGGAGACTAAGGCTTGCCCACAGTCACAGAGCAGATAAGTGGCAGAGCCAACACTTAAACTTAGATCTGGCTCATCTCCAAACCTAAAAGTTTTCAATTCTGTGGCACAGTTTTACATAATCTCAAGAAGAAGAGCCCAGGACGCGGGTGCAGATTCATGATGGTCTAAAGACTCGGTTGCCCCCTCGTTGTAGAAAGTATCAGGGAACTCCACCTGAGGGTTAGGGGACAGCATGGTCTCATGAACACCTTGTCTTTTGCCCACTGACTTGCATTGCTATCACATGATTTTCTAGGTTGAGTGAAGCACTCTTGGCTGGCAGATAAACCTCTCTCTCTCTAGCTGCTCCTGAATTCTTGATAATGTTGAGTCATTTCTTGGCAGGGCAGTGCCAGTGTTGTGGCAGTTGGAACAATTGATGTAGGCCAAATCGCTTAGTTAGCTAAACTATTGGTTTTCTTTCAACATGGTGCAAAGTTTAACCCTGTCTCAGGCTGTCTAGGGGGAGTGGTGGCAGTCTTAACCCCAGCAGAATTCTTTCAAAGTCTGAAGGGTGGGCAAAGGTAGTTGGAAGATGGAGCGGGTATATTTGTATATTTGGAAATGATCAAGTCTTTTAACGATTCAAGCCGGGCTGTTTGTGCTTGAAATAAGACTCAGTCATGTACACAAATACATAAACACACTGTGCTGAAAAACCTGAGTCTTTATTGTACAAACAGCTGTGTTAGCCTTTAAATGATGAATTTAAAATACCTGTAAGTAAAGTGCGGTGTTGCCTAGGGTCAGCTCTTTGAAGATAAGAGGAAATGCTGCTGATGGCATATGGCATTTGAAAAGCAGCTCAAAGGCTGTTCTCTCTCAAAGTTCCCCCAACCCTGTTTGGCTTTGGGAGTTGTGATTTTTCACCATTGGTCACTGAAAGAAGGTGTGATATTGGGCCTTTCATTAAAGAGCAAGTATAAAAATATGTGGTGAGAAATGGGTAACATTAACACACTGGTGCACAATAACACTTCAGTCATTTTAGGTGTCAAGCAAGCCAGCTGATGCCCTGGATATGCTGGGAGAGTGATGCTAAGAAGTTATGGTTTGTTTGTGCAGTGGGTACTTGTTGTCTTTGCCTGCCCTACATCTTCTTTCTGGACACAGCATCCCGCTCTTCCTTTGGGGAACCATCCCTCTTCTAATCTGTCCCTGGAACTTCAGTGAGCATATGACCTAGGCTTAGCCAATCAAAACATTGTATTCTCCTGGCCACTGTAATTGGATCAAAAATAAGAATGTGACTTGAATTGAGCCAGTAGGAGACCTACCATAGGTTTGCGGTGGAACTGTTAGACCAGAGTTATATTCTTGGGGGTTGCTAAGCTAGTAGAGTACACTATAATGGACCACGTTACATTTCAAATAAGCTCAGGACATCTGGTATCCACACACTGTGGACCCCAGAGCTACTTACTTTTCCATCAACAGACTCCTTGAATCTGTTCTCAAGTCTCTATCTCTGAGTAAGCTGGATGCTAAGTGAAACAGCCTCCAGAGTTTCTGGGGGTGATGGAACAGGGACTAGCAATCAGTGATTGTCCTGTGTAGAATTCCTAGCCACGTTCCAGGGGAAATTTTGCCTAGCCTCTTTCCTTCTCCAGCCTATGGCTCCCCCAAATCCTTATTCTGGCACTAATCAAAAGCTGCATGGCAGAAGGTGGGTCTGTGTAGTCTTTTTCTATCTTCAGCTCTGGGGCTTCCTGGCTCCTTGATTCCCTCTCCATGGTGTCATTGTGGGAAAGGGCTATGTGGCAGATTCAGAAGGTGTCATTGTGAGCCAGGAGGTTTGAATTCTAATTCCAGCTCTTCTAGACCTTCATTCCTTGACCCTGAGAAAGAGCCTTCCCTCTCTGAGCTTCAGTGGCTTGTTGATTCTGTAATTCTGGAAGCTGATAAAGCAAAACTCTCTCTCTTGGCTTGGACGGTTGAGCACTTGGCCTCTGTGTCTGGGCCTTGCCTAGTGAGATGCTTACAGTCTCTTTAGGCTGACTCCCACTATTCACACATACCCTCTCAGCCACACCTTCCAGTACATGCCTGGATTTTTCAGTTGGGAAATCTAAAGTTGGCAATAACTTTAGAGGAGACCAAAATATTGGGTCACCAGAGACCAAAAGGGGTTTCAATAAATAAAGCTTCAGCATTTAAAAGATTCAAGTTCAATTTTCTCAGAAAAGTTCCTGAAAATAAAGATTATCTACTTAAAGACCCAAAGATAGCATTTACGAAAAGGCACTTTGTAGGGAAATCAATCTTAATGTTGCTTTTCACAATTCCAAATCCCTTACGCTCTATTAAGAAGTGGCCCCTTCACCTTGCTTTGGGTCTCTCTTCACCAGCACCCTCCTCAGGTGGACCCACTTCTGCTTGTGGCTTTTCTCCTTATTTGTAGTGATGGTTATGAAAAACCTGGAGGATTAGCTGTGGCATAGCCACCTTGAGCTGAGCATTGATATCAGGAAGGACCCTGGTGATTTGGTTCCCATGTTTGAGCAATTTCAGGTGGAAGGAAAGGTAATGAGAAGAATGCACAACCTCCAGCTCAAATACCCAGTTGGGGATTTTTCTCTCAAGACTCTTATGCAGAGAATGATTTTAGGATCCTTTGTCTGCCACTCATACACATGTTTCTGAGTTTCTCAAGGAAAAGGAAGCAAAATCTTCTGTTTTAGGATTAATTAATTAATTTTTTGTAGCTTGCAAGTTGGGAAAATAGCAAGTGATAAAGTGAACAGTGATATTTCTTTCTAACCTAAGATCAGTTCTTTTTCATTATAGCAGTATTTATATCCATTTGAAAAATAGTAAGATACATGTGTAAGAGGCATATTATTTATTCATTCTATAGATTTTACTTAGTTGTCATTGCAGACTTCGAGTTCCCCTGTAATAATTCTGGGGCCTCATTAGGATCTATTGTCCACAGGTTGGAAACTACTGTTCCAGAACAGCAACAACAAAAAATGTACTGATAGTGTATATTGACTGTTTCCTACATGTCTGTTGCTATCCTAAGTGCCAAGTGCTTCACATACATCCCATTTGATTCTCATGACAACCTTATAAAATACTTATATTATCTCCATTTTCTAGATGAGAAAACATAGGCTTATAGAGGTAAAATAATTCACTCAAGCTCACATAGAAAGTAAGTGGTACAGTCAGGATTTAGATCCACATATTTCTGATTTCAAATCTGTGTTGTTAATCACAAGACTAGAATATGGCATATATTGCTATATTTCCTTGTAGCTGACAACTTTGAATTCAGCCCTTTGTATTGTATCTTGTGTAGATTCTGCCTCACAGAAAAAGCTCAATAAATGCTTTTTAATGAATTGACTAGTGGTGAGATTTTTTAAAAAATTTGATCCTATGATTATACTGCTTATTTCTAAAAGGTGTCATTTTAACCTTCCTGAATATAGGCCAGTAAAGTTCTTGGATGGCCTTGGTTAACAAGTATCATTTTAAGTTTGATTTCCAGATCAGGAATTAATAGATAGTTGTCAGAGAAGGAACTGAACATGAATCTCTGATTATTGATCTAATTAGGGTGCTTGATGAAGATTATTTTGTTTGCAAACCATGAGTCATCTATCCTATTTACCAAAGCATTGAGTCAAACTTCTTCATCACCACCATCATCATCATCATCATCACCATAATCATTGCCATTTGTCTATATTTTCAGATTTCAGAGCTCCTTATTCTTACATGCGACTTGTCTAGATTCTGAAAATAGGTATATAGAGGTACGATACAGGTCCTGTCCTTGAGCTTACACCTCAATGCGGAAAAGACAGAAAGCTTCTGAGTGGAGGTGTGTGTAGCCTGGGCTTTCAGGGGAGAGCTGTTTGGATGAGATGGGAGGCAGAGTGAAGACTTGCACTAATCTAGACCAGTGATTTTCAAACTCTTTTCATCTCATGGCACACATAACTAATTAGCAACATTCTACAGTTCACCAAAAAATGTATTTCTTGCTGATCTGATGGAAAACTAGCTATGATTTTGATTCATTCATACCAGGCATCTGTTGTTGTATTGGCTACTCTCACTATTTCATTTGAAAATCTAAGGGGATGGAGGTCAGTGCCCCTGACTAAATAGTCAGATATTGTATGTTTGAAAAATTCTTACAGCACACCAGTTGAAAATCACTGTTGTAGATGGAGGGATTGTTACAAAGGCAGATAGATATGGAAGTACATATTTAAATAAATGTAAATAATAAAATAGAGAGTATTTAAGGGTTATAACCTATTTGGAATGTATTTCATGTGGTGTGAGGTAAGGATCTGACCTAATTTTTTCCATATGAATGATTTGTTCTAAATCATATAATGAATTGTTAATCTTTCCTCACTAATTAAAAACAGCAACTTTCTTATATCGTATTTCCTTAAATGCTTGTGTTTATTTCTGGATTCTGTTGTTTCATTGTCTTCTTGCTCTGTCCCTGAGCCAGTACCACATTATTTAAATCCATAGAGCTTTGCAATATGACTTAACAGCTGATGGGACAAATTCCTCTCTTTGTTCTTTTTCAAAATAGTCATGGCTATACTTGCATATTGACTTCTCTGTAAGAGTTCTAGAAGTTGCTAATCAAATTCTCTGAAAAGTCATAGGGGGCATAAAGGGAATGCCAGGAGGCATAGGGGGAATATAATGGGCCATGAGGCTGGTAAAGTCATTTGAAGGTCAAATAATGGAGGCTTAGATCATCAAGCCAAGACATGCAGAGCCCATGGCACTTCTGGGCATTTCTAAAGAAGCTAAGATAAATTCTGATCTCCTGGTCCCTTCATTAAAGATCTTGTCTGCAATGCCTTGCACATAGATTGTTACGAGCTGGCCAGGACACCCATGTCCCCAGAACCCTCTATGTCAGGCTGAAGAGACAGCTCAGCCTATATTGGAAGACCAAAGGAAGGCTCAGGAGTGACCTGAATTTGAAACCCCAAAGTACCTCCTTTCCCTCTGCCTTGGTCTTTTCATTGCCTCTGCCTCTTTTCACAAGCAGCCCTCCCTGGCGCCATCTGTCACAGTTACAGATGATTGGACAAGGATAAGGAGAGAGAGTCAGCTGCTCATTGTGTCTTACCCTGAAGACTAATGTCAGCCCTGGATCAGAAGTCATGGAAAGCAACCCTGGCCCTTGAGTGAGGGGAGGGAGAGAGAGAGCCCTTTGGACAAGCCTCTGAAGATAAGCTGCCCTCTCATCCATCCCATTCCATTAGCTGCAAGACAGAGAGATGTGAGCAGGGAGTTGCCTCTCTTCTGCTTGCCTCTCCAGTTTCTCTTTGGTTTTTATTTATTTCTTAATTTAACAAGTATTTATTGAATAATTGCCATGTGTCAGGGGTTGGGTAAACAATGTGAACAAAATCAACTTGGTTTTTGTCCTCATGGAGCTTATAGTCTGGTTGGGGAGTCAGCCAGCAATAAGCTAGCAAATGTACACATGCGTGTATCCTTCTCTGCTCTCCTCTTCTCCAAGCACAGTTGTCCCTCAGAAAGTCTCTTCCAGAGATGGGTAGAGGAAAGTGGAGTTGATGTGTCCATATAAAAGGGTGTTGGAGTGGGAGAATAATGGATGACTTCAGTGTGTAAGGAGCAATCTGAAAGGGTCCTAAAGATCTTACCTAGGCGGTCACTTTTCTGACTTTACCAGGTGATTCTTTTCTCCCTTTCTGAGTCAGATATTTGTACCATGTCTGAATAATACCCACCCCCTGTGGACGTCATAAATAATAGGGGGATGGAAGCGTTTTCCTGCTCTATGCAAGGGAGAGGACATGGTGAATAATTCTATATCCAAAGTGATGGAGAGGAACACAGGATATTCTGGCAGGGGGATCCTGACTTCCCAGAGGCAATCTGCAAAACATTCTCTCTCAGAGGGGTTCCTGGCACTGGTGGCTGTGATAATATTTGTATGACTGGAATTTGTGGCCAGCTCTGCAGCCAGATGAATGTGAGAAAAAAGAATACATGAAAATAGGAAAGATTGGTGCTGTGGCCTTGAACACAAAGCAGAGAGGATCTTCTGGAGAAGACAGAGGAAAAAGGAGCAATGTAGACTCATGGCAAGGAGTGTCACGCGGCCATTGACCACAGGGAGAAGTAGGAAGAATGTTAAATTAAAAGCTTTTAATACCTGAATGTATGGAAGTTGTTTAAAAAACAAATAACAAAGTAGAAGTGTGGCCTTGGAAAAGTCATGGGCCATCAGTTTCTGCATTTATAAATAAAGTGTGGTTGGGAAGGTGAAATGTGGTACCAAGAGTGATATTTAACAATTTCTAAGGTTTTTTCCACTTTAGTATCATGTGATTCTGTTTTTATCCCCATGGAGCAGACATCATGGTGTCTAGAAATGTGTAGAGGATAGTTTTTGGTTTTGCACATTTACTTTGGGGTGTCTCTAGGCCCTTTGAGAGCAATAGATACCTCCCTAACACAGGAACTTGCATAAAGTTTTGTTGGAAGAATGAGAAAAAATACAACACATGAAAAGTTCCCTCTTACCAAGGAGCCTGCCTCTGGGTTGGAGACACCAATTAATGCACTTGAAATAGTTAAAGAAGTCTGCTAGACAATTCATATTTATGTTTTAAATTCTGACTCGACTCTCTGGTTTCAGCAAGTGCTGTGGACAGCTCCATGGTGCTGAAGGTGGAACTATAATGAAGTGAATGCACTTTCCAATTCAGTATTCACCTACTTATTCATCCCACAAACAGTCACTGAGGGCCTAGTGTACACAAGCAATATCCAGGTACAGTAGGGAAGAAATCTTTGAATATTTTAAAGTCTGAAGGAACCTTGCAGGAAATGGTCAAAAACTATAAAAACCCAGATGTCCAAGAGAAAAAGGAAACACAAAAGAAAGACCATTTCAATTTAGAAAGTTGAACTCAAGAATTTTGGAAAACTTTTCATAGTAGGTATGATTTATTGAGTGTAAGTCTACTATAAGTCAGGCTCTGTACATAAATTTTTTCTGAGCAGCTCCATAGGACAGGAGCCCAGAGAAGGTATGGGCCTGAAATCACATGGCTTACAAGTGGAGCAGGACCAAGGCTCATGTTTGTTTCCCTCCAAAGGCTGGGGTCTTTCTAAATCCTCATGACTCCCCCCATAAGTTCACCATGGGAGGAAGAAACACTTTAGTCTGTACTCAGCTTACGTGCACTTACAGGGGAAAAGACCAGCTCTGATCTCCTTCCTCCTTTAAGCGCTTCCTTGGTGTCTTGGACCTAGGACAACAACCGGTGGTTAGAGCAGCAGAGTCTCCAGAATGATTTGAGGTGTATTAGGCAGAGATCTTCAAGGATGATGATAACTTCTCCAACTTAAATAAGCCTAATCAAAAAAGTATGTAATTAGGTTCCAAGACTAAAAAATCTAGATATAGATCGAGCTTCAGGTATGCTGAATCTTGGAGGGGAGGGGAGAAGGAGGGAGGCACGTCACACATGACATCATCACGGCTCTGCCCGTTCCATTGGCTCTCCTTCTCTGCTTCGCTTTATTCTGGAGGTAGGCTCTCACGACATGCTGCCAGGAGTCCCAGCATCACACTGTCTCTGATTTGCAACACCAGGAGAAAAGTACCTTCTCTCTCCCAATTTTCATGCATTAGTCACAGATAACATTCTGATTGTCATGTGCATCTGCTGTGTTTGCTCAGCCTGAGTCTCATGGTTTTGCCTGCTGGGGAGAAAGGACACACATGGCACATGAATGGTGGTTCAAGTGGCATCACCTGAAGTGAGGGAGGACCTTTTCTAAGAAGCAGAAGATGATGGGGAGTCAGCCTGGGCAAATGAAAATATGTGCTCTGGTCTTACCTTCTGAGACAAAGTGGGGAGGTTGTGGGAAACAGGCCCAGGAAAGGTGAGCAGCCCTGCCCAGAAGGCTATTCCAGACCAAAAAAAAAGTTCCCTTTCTTGGTTGTACCTGAAGAGTTCACTTTTTGAGGCAGAAGATCAAGCCTATCCACAAAAACAATGACCCCTCTCTTTATGCAGTTCTCTGCAGTTTACCAAAGACAGTCTTACCATCTCCTCCTCAGAGCCTTATAACCTCTCTGGCCAGTAGTAAGGCAGGTGGTACTTCACTATTTTACAGGTGAGGAAACTGAGGCTGTAAGATGATAAGGGACCTCCTCAAGGTCACTCAGTTAAGTTGCAGAGCTATCACTATCAACCAGCTTTCCAGCATACAGAATTAATTAAAGGACTTTGAAAAAACTCCAACACGATCAAGGTTGGTAAGTGATCAGGAGAAATCTCATTGGCCATACAAAAAGCTGCAGAGAGATAGATCTGCCAGTTGGAAAGGCAAAAACAGGAAGCTTGGCCCAATTGCCCAAGAAAAGAACAAAGAAATAGCCAGAATGTATAGGTGTGAGAAGAGAAAAATAAAAAAAAAAAGAGAAAGAAATGAGATGCACCCTGCAAAACATATAAAAGGAAATAGAAAAACATTCTTTAAAATACACTAGGAACAAGAGGAAGATAAGGGGGAATGTTTCTTCCTAATAGATGATGAGGGAAAGCTGATAATAGATGACACCAGAAGTGCACAGGTTTTTAATGTTTTATTTCTCAGGTAGCTGGAACAAACTGCATACAGACTGGAAGACAAGGAAAACAACTGGAGGGTGGAAAGTAAAGGGAAAGCACTTGCAAGGAACTAAAAATCTGGGGTCACCAGTGACAGGGAGTCCTAGAATATCGAAGCTGGAGAGACTCTACAAGGCACCTGGCCCCACCCCTCATTTAACAGACAATAAAACTGAGTATCAGTAGGGAGTGAGCTGTCCAAGGTCACTCAGTATTAGAAGAGCCAGGCTTCTTGGCTCTTAGTTCAGTATGTTTTTCTGGCACCTTTGGGAAATGGAGAGAAGGGGAGAGACAATGGTGGATAAACCAAGGCATATAAAATCTAGTATGAGAATTAGGCAAATGTACAAATAACCTTGACTAAAGGCAGGGTTAGTCAAGGATTTTGGGAGAATTGGGTGTATAAGGTAAGGAGGAAGTTGCCTTGACATTAGGGTTCAAGTCTAGCTGTAGCTGGCCTCCAGCCTTCTGCCAGACTGTGCTTTTAGGGTCTCCAGTTGTTAGTCTCCCTCAGATCAGTGGTCTCTGGATCACTGACTGTTGTCTGGTGCTGGATGCTGCCTGTCTTGCTTTGTCTCTTGAATTAGGGTTTTGGGGGGTTTTTGGGGTTTTTTGCCATAACAATGCTGTCTAATGAAGTACCCCAATATTCAGAGGCTTAAAACAATATGCATTTATTTACTTGCTGTGGGCCAATGATTGAGGCTGGGCTCAGCTGGAAGACTTTCCTGTAATGGCTGGATCTGTGGGGTGGTTGGTTTGCGGTTGGCTGATCTAGGATGGCTGCCACTGGATGGCTGGATGACTGGGATGCATGAGATAACTCAGCTCTCTGTCAGTGTCTAGCAGGCTCCCCCATACATATTCTCATGGCATGGCTGGAGTGCACGGCCAACAACTCCAACATACAAAGAATGGAAACACATAAGTACCTAGGAAGTTTCTGCCTGCAAACATGTTTGCTAACATTTTGTTGGCTAAATCAAATTACACGGTTGAGTCCAGAATCAGAGTGGGTGGGACTACAAATTACAGAGTAGAGGGTGCAATTCAGCAAGGTTATTAACTGGAGCCATTAGCACAATCAGTCTAACACCAGGCCTCCGTTCCCGGGGTCTTTGGCTCTGCTGCTTTTCTCTACTTCCTACTATCCTGGTCCTGCTGAGTGAGCTGCTTTTCTGGCTCCCAACCCTCATTGTAGGGAGTTCTTTGCTGCCTGGAGTCCCTCAGCCCCTGTCACCAGGGGGACAATAAGCTGAATCCCACACCTTGATTCTGCCCAAGCAGACTTTTGGATGTCCCCCTCTGGTCTGAGTTTGCCTTTCCTAGGACAGTAATGAAGACACTGCATGCTCAGAACTTGTCTACTGCTGCCACAGTCTCAGAAGCAGCACCTGCTAAAAGCTCTGTAACTGGACACCCTACACCTGTGGGCATTCGTCAGCTGTTATTCAAGTCCTCCCTGGCCATGGACACATGTCAAGGAGAAGCCAGGCAGGTCCTCTGCAGCCTTTATCCTGTGTCCACACCACCCCTGGACTCTGTCCTCAGAGAGGGCATTATGGGCTACATTTTGGTCCCCCCCAAATTCATATGTTGAAGGAGACCAGTACCTCATAATGTGACTGTTTTTGGAGACGGGATCTTTGAAGAGGGGACTAAGTTAAAATGGGGACACTAGAGTGGGCCCTGGTCCACTTGACTGGTATCCTCGTAGAGGCGATAAGGACACAGACATGCATGAGTGCAAAGGAAACACTGTGTGAAGACACAGGAAGAAGATGGCTGTCTTCGAGCCAAGAAGAGAGGCCTCACATGAAACCAACCCAGTCTGTATGGCACTTGGTTACGGCAGCCCAAGCAAACTCATGCGGAGGGAGAAACACAGTATTGGGTGCTTGACTAAAGACACTGGGATAGTTGGAGATAGTCCTCCCTTCAGCTGCATAGCTCCAGACCCCTGGACAGGGAAACATTCAGTGGCGATATCAATTCCTATTATGTGAAACCACCTCCTGGTTTTTATTCTGAAGACTGAACTTGTCCTGACCTCTCCCTACTTGATGAGCCTTTGGTCACAGCAGACCTCTGCTTTCTCCAGACGAGTCTACGTTTCCCACAGTTCTGGCTTCCCTACCTTCTCGTGCCTGGCCCTGTGCCCCCCACCTCCACCCTGATGTCCTGGTCCTTACTATCAACATCAGGCCAGTTCAAGCACTACATTTCATGGCCTAGGATCCTACTGCAGGGAGATCGGCTCTGGATTTCCATGAATTTAGGATGTCAAAGCCCATTCTCTTCTAACACCTTCAACAACATACTCTATTAGACTCTTTCTGAAAGAACAAAATTAATGCCCCTATGATTTGAGAAAGGAGGGACAGCATGTTTCATTATGAGGCAATAAAGAAGGACCTGTGTTGCATTCAGAAGCAGAATGGCCAGACAGAGGAAGCATGTGTTGGATGGAAAAAAGCAGTTTAGCTCGTAAGGTGTGCCCTGGTGGCTCAGAATGAGCCAGGTGGCCATTGCACTGGCAGAGTGGAAAAGCCCTGGGCCAGCAGTCAGAAGACCCAGCTCTGAATTTATCCTGTCAGTCAGGGCTTGTACCTATTAAGTTGGACACTATGTACCACTTTGCCAGGTGCTGGGAGTACTGAGTCGAAATGGCAGACACGGACGGACCCTGTCCTCATGGGGCGCTCACTGTCTCTCAGTGTGACTCTGGGCAGTTAGTTCACATTTAAGCCTCAGCGTCCCCATCTCTAAAACGAGAAGCTTCAGCCATGATTTCCAATGTTGTTTTCTGTTCTAGCATTCCATACAGGCTGTTCTCAAGGTATGAGTTGTCGAGGTGTTGATAATGAATGGCAGCTCTAAAAATGGGAAGGGAAGAATGAATCCAGAAACATTCCCAAAAATGAATGGACTCCTTGGCTTTGGGGAAGGATCAAATCTGAAGAGACTCAAGTGCCCGAGATTTTTAACCTGAAGGTGTCATTGACAAGGAAAATGGAAATTGGGAAAGCAACAAAGATGAATTATGGCCCAAATTCAATGATTTTTGGTAATTATACAGGCTAATGGGTCAAAACTATGTATCTTTTATTCTCCAAAGAGGACAAAGGAAACTGTGTAAGTGAAAAAGTGTGTGGAGGTGGGGGAAGTGCTCAGCGGCTGGGTACGCGTGTGGACGAGAGAGACGTGGAGGTCCTGGGAGAAACCAGCACTGTTGCAGGAGACAGTCGCCACCCGGCAGCGCGAGGCAGATGGGAACTGCACACACAGGGGCCGTTCGTTCTCTGTGTGCACTGGAGGCCACGGGGAGCGACAGGGAACATTGCCAGCTCATTGCTCCATCCTTGGGGGATGGTGAACTTGAAGCAATGTCCTTCTTAACAACACCTTTCATCTTTTTAGGGAGCTGAGTACCTGGTAGGCCTGCCAGACCGTAGTGGCCACCATTTAGTCAACATTATTGTAGTACCCAAGCTAGGTGCCAAGGATGCAGAGATGTGTAAGGGAGGACTCTTGTTTATAAAATTAGAGTAGGGATCGGGTGGGGAGGCAGGCACTTGACCGAATCTAATGCAGGCAGCCTGTGAGTTGTGCTTAAAACATTGTTGTGTGCCAAGTGCTAGTGATTGATTCTGATGACTGAGCTCTGGGAAGACCTCACGGAGGAGGTGGCATTTGAGCTGGGTCTTCTATGCAATCAATATTGGGAGAGAGGAGGTAAATGAAGGGACTTATGGAAGCACCACCTGTACACTTTGGCAGGAGGAGAGGGGTGGAGGGTGGCATGCAATGTACTAGACTGTGAAATTTGGAGGTGTCTCTGGGGAGAGGGGTCTCTCCTAATATGACCTGGATAGAACCTGACACATTGATTCAATTCAAAACTAAGTGGGACTACCATCCGAAGGACAGGACAAAAGAAGCTACTTTAGTAAGGGAGTAGGGAAGAATCAGTAACAAGGAAGCGAGGGAATAGGCACTTTCAAGCAGGCAGGAGGATGTGGGAGGTTTCAGACAATGGTGCTCTTTAGGAAGGGTGAATAGGCCAATGCGGCAAAGGCGTGGAAGGCTCTGGAGACTGAGGGACCACGCGCAGATGAGCTGCTTGGTCAGTGAAGCAAGGAGAGAAGCTGGGATGGCAGCTGAAAAGATCCGTGGGGTCAGAGGAGGAGGGAAGCAGAAAGTGGCCTGGGAGTAGCTAGCTCCTACCTGTGCTGCCCTGCCTGAAACTGGGGCTGGAGGTGAGGGAGCTGCAGGCTTGCCAGGACCTGCAGGGAGGGGCTGTGGACCAGCTGGAGGCCTCAGAGCAGCGTGGAGAGGGATCAGACTCTATGACACGCACACACAGCCGAGCTTCTGAGGCAGTGCCGCCGACCAGATGCGGACTGCTTACCTGGCAGCTATGGCAGACGGGGCACAGGTGGGAGCCCAGACCCCCACTCTGCTCCCACTGCATCTTCCCTTGGAGTCTGCCTTCCTTTGCCTCTTCTCCCTTCTTCCCTCTTATCCTCCCTACCACCTCCCTGCCTCTCAACAATAATTTATTGAGAATTTATTACATTTATACTAAACTATTCCCTGCACAGAGGCTTAGAGTTTCTTTCAAAGAGGAAAAGCCCAGACTCAGTTACGATTACATCCGTCTGGCTCCCACCTCAGAACCCGGCTGCACCCCGCATGGGCCAGGCAGGATAAATCTTGTCGGCTGCTCTGTTCTTGTGCCCACCCTCCAACTGATGACCTGCAAAATGGGGTTTTGGGTCAGGCTTTCAAGTACTTGATAAAGTCTGCTCTCTACATGAGCCTATATTCTTCTCAGGCATAATTATTTTCCTGCTGTCAACCTTACCTTCTTTCTCTTAGTGTGCTTTAATTTAATTCCTGGCCTTCTCTCCAGGTTCTGAGAGAAAGCTGGTAGGTTCAGGTGGCAGGAATAATAATAATAATAACAACAACAACAACAATTACCACTTATTGAACAGTTATAATACCATCAGATGTTAAGTTAAACAAGTAACTTTAACCCTTATAACAACTCAGTAAGGTAGATATTATTTCCACCATTTTTCAGAACAGCATACTGAGGCTCAGAGAGGTTAAGTAACTTGCGCAAGATCACACAGCTGCAAAGTGGCAGAATCCATATTCCATTCCATTCTGGGCCTCCCTGATTCTGACCCTCTGCTGGTAAACACTTTAGACTGATTCCCTTTAACCTTTAAACAAAGCCCCATAGGTTGCCTCTTGCCTTAAATGAAAGGCCAGACGGCCTTTCCCTTCAGACCCATCTCCCCTCTCCTGTAAGTCCAGCCACCTTTAGTTTCAGTACCATCCACATCATTACTGTATTCAGCGTAGCTGTATCACCTACATAGTGGGGTCATTTCACCACCAGCTTTTCAGAAGGAGGGGAGCAAAGGTAATTTGGCAGCAAAAAGAACAGCTCAGACACATAGAACACCCGAGGACAAGGGCAAGGGAGGGAGTTCATTCCATTTTTCAATCCCGGTGACTTTATTGGCACAACGAGGTAGCCAAGCATTGCCAAAGCCAGTTCATCACCTTCCTGCATTTCCCTCTCCAGCGGGAGCTGAAGCTCCCGTCCTGATCCAAGCTGGTTGGTGTCCCAGGGGCAGCTGCTGGCTCCGGTCATGAGTCTCTGTCTGCTACCTCCTTCTCCTCCGAAGCTCTGATTTCCTTCCTTGATAATTCAGAGATGATGATAACTATGATATGTATAGCAGTCTAACACTTAAGTTGCGATTTTCACAGGCAGCATCTCATATCAACCTTAGTAATGAGGCTCTATTCCAAGAAGCAGCTTTGTGGGGAAAGGCCTACACTGCATTCTGAAATGCTTCTCCCCTTCTCTCTGCCCCGATTCTAGTCTTCCTCTCTCTTCTTAGCTAGGTTTGAACCCCAAGCTCTATCTGTTGCCCAAATATGTGGACTCTACTGTTACCTTGGAGGAGAATGCTGCTACCTGTATTTTAGATATGAAGGACTCCTACTTGTCCTTCAGTCTTCTGGGTCTTGGCTTAGACCCAGATCTTCATGAGGGACTAGCCTGACTCCCCATACTGGACCTGGGCCACTGGCCTGGACCGCAGAGCTCCGTGTTCATCTTCATCATTGAATCTTCTTGCAGTTTGCACTTGGTAGGTGTGTGCATGTGTATGTGGTTTTGTTTCATGTCCATCTCCTCCACTGAGGGCAGCCACTGAGCCTGGTGTGCTGCTCACTAGTATCCCCTGCACCTGACACATTGTGGGCTCTCGGAAGGTGATGCTCTCTGGGGCCAGAATTCCTGGCCACTGCACCAAATCAGACATAAGACTATGCCATCATATTAGCCCTGGATCTAAGAGTCTGGCTAGGCCAGGAGTTTAGGCATCGGTGGGCTGGCAGGGCCACCACAGCCCCTGATCCAGTGCACAGTTCCCCTGGGGGCATTTGCAGCTATGTCAAGGCATTCTAGTTACGTTCACTCATTAAAAGACTGATTCTCCTTAAGTGTATTTCTGCCACAGTGTCCCTCCAACCAACAAAAACCTTTTTTGTAGATTTTCTCCTATAATATTATCCAGTAAGAATGCTGTAAGGTGTTGTGACTCTTATCAAGATTGTTGAGAGGCTCTGAGTTTTCTGAGCCATTGTAGAGCCTTCCTTTCATGTGATACAAAAACCTATGAGGTAGGCAGGACAAGCATTCCCGTCCTCATTTGACAGGAGGGGAAAATGAGAGAGTAACGTGACTTGCCCTAGTTGCAGGTTCATAAGAGAGCAAGTCTGGAACCTGGGTTTTCTGACTCCCCACGCCTGTGATGTCTTCCCTGGAAGAGGCTGCCCCGGGACCTACTTCTCCCTTACTATCAGGATCCCAGCTCAGTTCCTCTTCGGGTCCCAGGCAGCTAGCTGTTCTTGTTCAACAGTGGAAGGAGAGACAGAAGGATATTCCACTCACAATCTTTTGTCCACACACCCAAATGAAACTAATCTCAGGAAATGAACCTCTTGCAGGCACTCCCTGTGTGACAGGCACTGTGACAGGCGGGGCCACCACCCTTGGTGCTCCTGCCTTCCTTCTTTGTTATTCCTGCAACCGTCCCATGAGGTAGGGCTGCTGCTAGAAACCCACTTTGCAGATGAGGAAACAGGCTCAGTGAGCATGACGTGCCCAAGGTCACACAGTTGGCAGGGCAGCCCGTGTGCTCTCCACATCTTTGCATTGCTTCTCATCACCTTGTTCTCTGTCTCTCAGAGAAAGACAGAATGCAAATGCTGGGCAGTGGTTTGACCAGAGGCAGGATTTAGCTGTTCTGAGAGATATGATTCAGTCCTTCCTCCTCTGGACAGGTTCGCAGATGAACTGAATGAAGAGGATTCTTCCCCTTCATTCTGTTAGCTAACTCTTCCCAGTACAGGACAGGCTGTACCCAGAGACCAGAAAGTTTATTTAGGAGCTTCAAGCATCTCTGCCCCCAAAATAGATGCTAGTAAGCACTTGTCAAAGGTAAAAATAGGAAAGAAGAACAAAGGAAGTCAGTGGGAAGCAGGGAGTGGAAATAAGAGTCCAAGGGATGGTGGACTACGGAGTAAGAGAGAAGGACTCGGGAAGAGGGATGGGTGCCCTGGGGGAGGGCTTGGGGCAAGGACTGGATTGGCGAGCTGCAATTTGTGAAGTTTACAGATAAATCTTGGTCCTTTCAGCAAAGCTTATCTGTAATGGGCTCGGCTGGCTGAGGCCCCGTCTCCTGTAGACATAAATCATTTTCTAATTTATAACATGAATAATTGATTTTGCCTCTGTAGCCTCAACAATAAATCTCCCGATCACACATGCATAAGAAAATAATAATAATGAAAGCGATCAGGATATGCTGCCATCGATTAACTGTGAGAGGGGCCACTTGACTCGCAATTCATGTTTTAAGTATTCCAGGTGGCACTGTGCCCACAAGCTGCTTCTGCCCCTTGCCCCAGGCTCTGCCTGTCATGAGTGGGGAGTGGAGGTGAGAGAAAGGTGGACCTGGCCAGGACTGGCCCAACTAGCCACAGACAGGATCAATTCAAATGTTTCCTCAATGGCTATCATTCATGAAGCAGCTATTCACTGAGTATCTGTTACTTAGAAGGTCCTGGGACAGGTGTTGTCCAGGGAAAAGCAAGACCTGGTATTTGGCTTCCAAGAGCCTATGATTCCACGAAAGGGCAAAGCATGGAACACATGATTCTGTGTTCAGGAGGGGCTGAAAGGGAAAGAGGCATTCACCGTCCTGCTGTGGCCATCTCCAACCCACCCCTGGAGCCCTCCCCGGCTCCTCTCCTTCTCTCCCTCCCCAACAGGTCCTGCAGGTTCCGCCTCCCCAGGGCCCTGGCATCCGTCCACTCCTCTCCACCTGCTGCCGCTACATTTCCACCTCTTTCTCCTGGCATCGCAATGACCTCCTAAATCGCTGCCCCACATCCTTCTTCTCTCCTCCGCTCATGCATTCTCCTGCAGCCAGAGTTTACCTTTAAAATGATAAGTGGGCTTTCCCGCAGGCCCTCGGTTCAAGCCTCCCCCACGACCCCTGCCCTTTGCCTCTCCAGCCTCATCCACCAGGATTCCCTTCCACTCTAAGCTCGAGCCATATTCAACTTTTTAAAGAATTCCAAAGATGTGTTGTTCCTGTTTTCAGACTCAGGGATCTTCATGTGTGTTCCTTCTGCCTACAATGCTTCCTCTGGCACCTCTTGTTCCTATCCTTTGGTCTCAGCTGAAATATCACAACTACCCCAGACTAGATGAGATTTCCCCAATAAGCATCCCCACCACCCCCTGCACTTCTTCCCATCCCACATTACATGGCTCATTTCCTGTCCAATAGTTTTCCTCTCCGTTGACAATATCTTTCAGGAGGCCAAGATCCGTATCTTTGTTTTCCACCATTTCCTCAGGACCCCTCATAGTGAGCACATAATAGGTGCTCAGTAAATGCTTGTTGAATGAGTAAATAAATGATGTTCCTGCCTCCAGCCTACAGAGTGTATGTGTGTGTGTGTGTGTGTGTGTGTGTGTGTGTGTGTATACATATATATATATATATACATATATATATTTTTGTTGTTGTTGTTGTTTTGTTTTGGTAAACACCATGGCCAAATTATTCTTCTGTTTAAAAATCTTCACTATTGCCTGTGCCTATACATGAAGTCTGAATAGTCCAGCCTGGCCTTGACAGTGGCAACCTGTCCTGCTCAGTCATTCCAACTTCACATAAGTCCTCTCCGGGGGCTCTCTGCACATTTCCTGAAAGACTTGGCTCAGGCGCCAACTCTATTATAGCACTTATTTCCTTGTTTAAACCCTCTGATGGTTCCCCTGTGCTACCGGATGAAAGGAGAGGCATTGAAGAGTTTTAGGTGCAAGAGTGATGTGGCCAGATTTGGGCTTGGCGTTGATTTGTCCCTAAAGCTTCATGGAGAATGGATCTGAGGGGGAGGGGACTGGAGGGAGGCAGACCTTTAACTCTGCACGTGACCCTAACCCAGCACCTCAGATCCATGGAGCAAGGGGCTCACCAGGGGCCTCGCAGCGATTCATCATCAGACTTAGATTTATACCCAGTCGGTGCCAAGCTACTGCCGTTTTATCCACTCAGCTATGCTGCCGGTCTGGCCCCTGGGACTGAGGTTTCCCAGCTCCTTGGATCCCTGGCCTGAATCCCAGGGTCTCCCTTACAATGGAGCTTAAAAATAGCAGCTGTTTTTATAGTGTAAGGGAAGAGGCAAAGGACCTAGGCAGGGTATGAAAAGGCAGAAGCGATACCTGGAGGGCTCTCTGGGCAGCCTGGGGACTAGCCCAGGAGGCTTTGAGCACCAAGGAGAGCAGAGGCCAGGCCTTTGACAGGAGACAAACTATCTCTGGTGAGAATAAGAAGCATAACTGGTAGGTACAAAGTAGACAGGGGCAGGTTAAGAATAGTATAGGAAATGGAGAAGCAGAATAACTTATATGTATGAGCCATGGGCATGAGTGAAGGGGGGAATGCTGGTGGGAGGGAGGTGCAGGGAGGAGGGGAATAAAGGGGAGAAAAAAATGGGACAACTATAGTAGCATAATCAATATAATGTACATTAAAAAAAAACGACAACAAAGTATCCCTGGTGGCATTTGGGAAGGCATGGCTTCCCTTCCTTCACCCACTCACAACCTCTGCCCCCGTGCCTTTCCTGGCTCCGAGCCCATGCCTTTCCCCGTGCTCCGTCCTCCTCCCCAGGGAGGGCTTGTGTAGCATTCAAACCAACGCAGAAACATTAGAGAGAGCTAAGGAGCCACTGAACTAAAGCAAAACAGTAGAGAAGAGGACGGGGGTGTGGCAGGGGTGGGGGAGGCCGAGGAAGAGAACGTGGCCATGGGTCTCTGAAGTGACCGACCACCATCTGGAGCAACCACAGCTCTTTCTGGAGGACGATCCCTGACATTACTGCTCCTCCCCAAAGGCCACTGAAAATGCCCAAATGAGCCCACGTGCCGGGAGTTCAGAATCACAGAGTCCTTGGAAGGTCCCAGTCCTGACAGTGTGATGGAGACAAGCTATCTTCCAGAACCATAGTTTCCTTATATTTACAATGATGATTTCTTAAAATTATAGTGTTTTAATTAAATAAAAACTGAGGTATAACTTCCATCTAATAAATCACACAACTCTTAAGTGTACAGCTGATTAATTTTTTCCTTTGTGTACACCCACGTAACCATTATCCTGATCAAGATACAGAGCTTTGCCAGCTCTGCACAGGGCTGCCTCAGACGCCTTCCCAGCCCGCACCCACCATCCATCCATCCCTGCTCCACTGCCGCTTCTGATTTCTGTTATTGTAGGTTAGGGGGATGTATTTTTGAAATTTATACAAAATCATATAGTAGGTGGTCTTTAGCATCTGGATTCTTTTTCGGGGGGAGAGGGTGTTGTAATGATCCAATGAAGTAGGTCATAACCAAGCACCCAGTGTGCCACATGGCATACAGCAGGCACTCTGGAAATATCCAAGGAGGCATGGGGTGGTTTGAATCGGAGAGACCTGGCTTTAAAACCATCTCCATATCTGGACAGCCTCAGTCATCCCATCTGAATAAGGGGGTAATAACTGCTACCTCATGGAGCTGTCATGGGCATTAAATGAGATAAAGAAGGTATAGCATCCAAAATGTCCATTCTGTGCTTTTTCCCCACTGTGGTGTTGAAACCAAATTTGTTCTCAAGAGGCAATTACCTTGCTATATTCCAGTGGTTTTCTAATTGTATTTCCTGGGGCCTCTGGGCCTTGCATTCACGAATCGGAGGCTGGCAGAGAGGGGCAGAAGAACAGGGTTAGGAGAAAGCTTAGCAGATGGGATTTAACTTCTGTACCCCAGGTGACCCAGAGCAGCTCTGCTGTCATCTGTTTGAGAAGTTGGGGAAATGGCAATTGTAAAAAAGAGTTCTGCTTTTAAAAAGGGCTTGAAACCACTCATCTATTCTATAACCACAGAGTGTTGCCCAACATGCCAGCCAGATGTTGTATAAAGGGGAGAACAAATGAGGACATGTCCATGCTAATTGGTTGGACCTTTCTGAAAACCTCTCCAGAAAAATGCCCCATACTTCAGTGCAAGGACACTGTAAGAGGCAACCAGAAATGAATAAAGCAGTTCCTTTTAAAAAATCTTTTCTCAAGTATCAATTGCTTTTGAGAAGCATCTATGGTTCTATTTATTTTATGAACTGTAATATAACAAGGTAAAATTTTAGAAGAAAACCTTGTTTGATTGTGCCACTTTAATATGGCAAGAAGGAAGCCCATTTCAAAAGAAGGCCACAATGTATCCCCATTGTTTTTGTTGGCCAAGCAAGCATTTGCCCCTCCTCTGGTACCAGCACCTCATTTTCCCCTTGTGGAGCCATCCCTTCCCCACTCTGGGTCATGTGGGGTACATTTGGTTTCAAGAATGTACATATGACCCAGGCCTTGTCACGCAGGGAATTTCATCCCCTGGGCCAAGGTGATTGTTTAGGGAAAGGCATCACAGAAGCCAGGTCAGTAAGAGCCCATCCTGGGGCTTTTGTTGAAACTGGTGAGAAAATATAGCATTCTTTTACATTGGGTTTGAATTATGAGCCACTGGGGACCACCCTGTTTGGAAAGCCTGCTTGAGAACAAAAAGAAAGCACAAGAGAAGAGCTGAGAAATCAAGAAAGTCTAGGTCTTGAATATATTTCAGCTCCTGGATCCAGCTATGCCTGAAATAAGACCTAACTGTGGATGTTTCAGTCACTGAAGCAATAAATTATTTTTCCCCTTAGGGATTTTTTTCTTTCGCTCACCACCAAGAAAGTCCTATTTAACATACGAATAGATCAAAGCTTAATCATGTAAATGCATTTGCCTTCAAAGCTGTCACTTTGGGAAGCAACACTTATTCCAAACTATTTTTTAAACTTCCTCATTGAGATGACCCTTCATACTAATTTAACAATAAAGTCTACCCTTTCTTTATATCATTGCAAGGGAGGAGAAGAGTGTTATGTTTGATCACTTAGTTTCTTTATCAGACTTAATTCTGACTGACCACATTAAAAACTCACTGGACCCTCAGAGGATAGAGGCTTACTGACGAGGATGCCAGCTGAGAGTGGGTTGCAGTCACATCTCTAAGTTGGTGTTTTGCTTTTCAGGGTGAACGGGAGAAAATTAATTTGCATAGATATATTGTACTATGAAATATCAACCTCGTTATCTTTGGTCTTCCCTCAAAAATAATGAGCAGTGCTTGTTACTCTGGCCTCTGTTGCTTAGTGAACCACATGGACTTCATCTCCCTCTGGTCCTGAGGTGAGAACTCATATTCCCATTTCACAAATAAGCAAGTCAAGGCTGACTTGAGTTCAGAATAAGGATTTTTATAAAGCCATGTATGTATTAGGGTCCAGAATACTAAATGGAGTCGCCCAACAAAGAGACCACCAGGAGGCAGGGCCAGAGCATGGATCTTGGGATCTAGGCGAGGATGGAAGGGGCCAACAGGAAGGACGATGAGGAACACAGGAGAGGACGATCAAGCAGAGTTACTTACCAGGAGCAGGCTGAGACCAGGTGAGACCAGAGGAGACACCTGCACAATCTGCCCCCGGCAGGTTCCTTGTCGGTGAGCACATGACCTGAGGAGAGAGCCAGGAGGAGCTCCAAGGCTCCTGACTTCTGAGCTCTGCCCAAGAAGAGATGCCTCATCTTGTGGAAAGGTTTACTGCATCCAAGCAATTTAATTCTCCCAAGCAGTTGGGCAGGCTCTGGAGATAATAAAGAAAGAAGGTAACAGAGTGGATCTGCAAAGCCTTTAATACGCAGCATTCAAAGGTAATGGGACCTGACCGGCATGGCTCAGTTGGTTGAGCATTATCCCACAAAGCAAAAGGTCGCTGGTTCAATTCCCAGTCAGGGCACACGCCTGGATTGTGGGGCCAGTCCCCAGCTGGGGCATGTGCAATAGGCAACAGATCGATGCTTCTTTCTCACACACCAATGTTTCTTTCTCTCTCTATAACCCTTCAAAAATAAATAAAATCTTTTTTTTAAAGGCAATGAGAAAATCAATGGGACTATACAACAGGGTCACCCCCACTGCCAGCAGTGTTGCCACTAACGGGGCAGCTGGTGCTCCAGTCATAGCAAGGCTGCTGGGCAGGGCCCCAGAATCGGGGCCCTACCTTGACCTCTCCAGAGCTCAGATGGCTTCATGGGCTCTCAGACTCACTACTAAAATCGGGACATTATGGGTCAGCCTCCTTCTCATTCACGGGCACACCCCACTCTCTTCGCCCTGGCCAAGTGACTTAATAACAGCTACCACTCATTGATCACTTTCTATGGGCCAGGCTCTAGGCTAAGAGCTGTCGGAATTAGTTGTATTTAATCCTTACGACAATTATATAAATTAGCTACTCTTGCTATAGTTTCCATTTCACATGTAAGTAAGGTAAGGTCCAGAGGGACACATGTGCCCTTGATCATTGGTGAGGAGATAGGGTGGGTGGATTAGCATGGACCATAGAATGTGAGGGCTGGGAAGGGGCTCACAGAACATCTGATCTGACTCCTCCCCACAGAGAAATGGAGGGACTTACTTGCCCTGGGTCACACAGCTGCTCAGAAGAAAATGTGTGGTTACAAAGCCTGTGTCCTACCTTTTAGCCCAGGGTTCTTTGTCCCCATTATCTCAGTTGATCATTTCTATCCACAAAGCACACACTCCACTGGCTTTAGACTTTCTAGTCATTCATTGTAATTAAAGGGATGGTCATTTAGGAATTGTTTCAATTCAATACAAAGTTACTAAAGCCACTCACTGTGTTCTGGGGGAGGGGATACCAAAGAGCAAGAAGGTCTGGTTATTGTTCTTAGCCATCAAAAGCGTCTGGCTGGGGAGAGAAAAACACACAGACCGGAAACAACCTTACAGTAATTCTAAGACAACAAATAAGTAAGTTTAAGGGCGTGCAATACCAACCACGCACACTGAGCATTAGGGAATTAAACATAATGGAAAGCATGCTCAGCTGGAGAAGGTTTTGTGGAGGCGAAGAGTTTGGAACTGGGCTGGTGAAGGAAGGAAGGATTGAGATCAGAGAAAACGAGAGGCAGGGGGCTTGTCCAAGGGCAAACACTGCACAAAGACCTAGTGGCTGGAAATAACCTTGTGTAAAGGGTTGGACCTACAGGAAAGGAGAATTACTGCTGCTGAATCAGGGAGCCGTGGGCTGGGTGGCAGGGGAGTTTAGACTCAGTGGGTAGGGCAATGTGGAGCCAAAGTAGATGGTCAAGCAAAGTAATGCAAGATGACAGCCGCGGGTTTAGGAAGATATAACTGACGCTGCCATCCTAGGATATTGGAAAGTTGGAGGATGGAACTCTAGCTAGGAAGGTAATGAAGGAAGTCTTCCAGGCATGAAGTGGTGAAGGTAGCAGAGGTGGGTGGGGGGGCCAGAAAATAATCAGGAGATGAAGCCCAGAGAGGCTGCAGTGGAGGGGTCCCCAGGGCTTGGTGTAAGGGCTGAAGGAGAGAGGGTATCAAGTGGAACTTACGCAGTGCCGGCTGAAGGGCCTGGGAGAATGACGGCAGACTGGGTGGTGCAGAACTGAGTCCAGGGGCGGCGTGGAGCAGGGAGAGACAGTGACCTGGGAGGGGGATGTCAACCAAACGTAAGAAGGCGTGGGGAAAGGGCAACAGTTGGGGAAACAGGCCTTTCTTCTTGAAGAGCAGTTTCCTTTGAACCTCTCATGGGAAAAGAAGTTTCCATAAAAGAAATTTCCCAAATGTTTCCTCTCCTTTGGCCTACCTCCAGTGCACTCATTTTGTGAGTGGCATGGAGCTGGGGTGAGGGGGTGGGTTTGGGAGGACTGACAACTCAGGCCTGGATCTCTGCTCTGCCTTAAGCCCTGGGCAAGTCACTTAATATTTGGACGGGGAATAATAAGACCCACCTGACAGCATGGTGGGGCATTAGATGAGAGCATACAAAGTGCTCACCTGAATGCTTTACATGCCTAAGGTCGATAAACATTGGGCTGCAAAACCAATTTTAATATCCCATACCATGCAAGTGCCCGAACCATCAAAATGGCTCCGGACTTGGGTAGACTGTTGAAAACAGCTGGAGTTGGAGGAAAGGCTCTTGGATGGGACGAGCAGGAGTGTCTGGGGCAGTAACTGTTGGAGCGTGCCCCTGTTTCTCACAGAGTAGCTGCCAGCGTCCTGCCTCGGTCTCCCATGGAAATGACAATGCTCGGGCCCTTTGCAGACCCGGAGAGCCAAGCTCAGGGACTAGGTTTGGAGCTATGTTTTCAGTAAGCTCCATACATGAATTAAAGTAAACTGAAGTCTGAGAATCATATTTTATCTGCTCACACGAATCTCCTCAGCCAGATCTCTGGCCTACGTGATCATCACCGGGGTGCTGGGGATCTCCCACACTGGCCAGCCCACCCATCTCTTCGGAATGAGTTTCCTGTTAATAAGGTCCCTTCCAGCCTCATGACCCTCTCAGAGAAATGGGAAGACATGGGAGGGAAGAAGCGGAAAGTGGAATCTGGAAGCAGGGGCAAGAGAGCGACTAAGGAAGCAGGAGAAGACCAGAGCTGGGGGGCAGAGGGCGGCGTGCCACTGGGGTGAGGAGGAGGGAGCAGCGAGGGTGGGCTCCCCAGCAGTGCTGGGTTATTAAAGGACAGAAGAGTGAGTTCTATCTCTGCAGAGCAGGGCAAGAGTCATCGGCAGACGTTATTAAAATCCTTTCTTCATCAGTGAGAGACACTTATCACTCTTAATCAGTAAAGCTCTCTCTTTTTTTTTTAAAGAAAAATCAACATGACCGGTGGGGACTGTCCTTTCACTCCTCCTGAGGGCCCCCAAACTAGTGTGGGGCTCACAGAGCACCCCTAGAATGGCAGGAGTGTACCTAGAGGTCTCGGTACTGTATTCCCAAGGGGTCTTGTGGGCAGCAGCAACAGCAGTCTCTGGGCACTCTGGGTACCAGTGAGGACTAACTGCTGCAGAGAGGCCCTGGCTCCCTAAGCACAAACTCATTTAGAAGGGGCACTGCAGCGTAGCTGCAGGGGGCAGGGCCTGATCTGAGGCACAGCCTCCTTGCTGGTCTCCCTGCACTGGCTCTCACCCCCTTCCTTCTGTCCTTTCCTGGGCATGTCACTCTGTCGCTGACAAGAGCTCAGAAATTGCCCACTGTGGCAGGAATCCATCTACACACCTTAGCCCAGGCCCTTAGCTCAAGGCTGTTCCCAGAATTTCTGGCCCCCAAAGACCCTCCAGCCCTCTGCCACCTGGTCCTGCCAGGCTGCAGGCAAGCAGCACTCCTCACTACTATTCCCCAAACCCACGCTGCTTTTGCATGCCTCCCTGCTTTTGCTCAATGCGGCTGCTCTGCCTGTGACGCCTTTCTCCCTCTTCTCTGCCAGGTGATCTGCTTAATGGCCCAGCTCCAGTGTCCCTTCCTCTGGGAAGCCCTCCCTGACCTCTCCAGGCAGAACTAATTATTTCCTCTTTCAGACTCCCTTAGTAGGCATGCTACTGTTTTAACAATTACTGCATTATATTCTAGTTGATAATAATCCCTTGTTTTTATCTGTCTCTCCTCATTACAGGGAGTTCCAGCAGGAAGGAGGTGGGGCTCTATCTTGCTTCTCTGTGTCTTTCACAGAACTGGGTAAAGTTCTTAATAAAAATACCAACTAGCATGTACTGATGGCTCAGCCAGCACTCCGAAGATCCTTCCTATGAATTATTTCATGTAATCCTCCAGGTGATTAAGCTATTTCACAAATGAGGAGACTGAGGCTTGGGGAAGAGAAGTGACCTGTCCAAGGACACATAGCTGGTTTATGGCAGAGCAGGAATTAGCAGCCAGGACTGTCTGAGCTTCATAAAGGTTTGTCAACCACACACCCACCCTGCCCCTGGCGCCAGAGCCCCTTAGGGAGACCTGCAGAGGGGCCTGTGCTGCTGTCTAGGTCCCGAGCCAGTCCCACTGATCCATCTCCTTCCCCATCACTGTGAGTTCCGGCTTCCTCTGCCTCCAGGGCATCATACCACTTCCTCTGAAGTCCTCTGTCCACTTTCTCCCCCACAGGGTAAGGCCCTAAAAAAAGGTCACTGCCACCTTTCCAGAACTAGCCTCTGTCACTCCACCATTCTCCCTCTCCCTCGTCCAGCAACCGCTTCAGGTATCCCTACCTCCCCACCCCTCCTACTCCCCTCCTTAATCTCTGCTCTGCATTCGGCATTTCAGCCTCTCCCGTCCCCAGCACCCCAGTCCCCAGTGGTTTTCCAGCCTCCAGCCAGGCCCTGGAAACCCTGCACAGCACAGCGTCCAGCTTCAGGTAGCTCAGTAGGGGAACGGAGCCTGAGCAGTTGTCACAGCGCCCTCCTTCACCGGGGCATTCAGAAGGAGCTCCTCTCCTCTTATGCCCCCGTTTTCAAGACCAACTCCAATTTTACAACTTTGTAAATTTTCTGAGAACAGCAGCTGAGTTTTTTCATCTCTACAGGCCCCACAGTCCTGAGTCCAGAGCTGCGCCCAGGTAATGCCCAGTAAATGGCGAATGAATGACTTCATAGAAAATATGATGAACAGTCCATGAATACATTCTGCAATACATCACTCTCTCTCTTGATATATCCTATCCCTGCAAACCTGACCTGTCCATCATTCTTGTGCCCACCTGCTTGAGCGGCAACTTCCCAGCTGCCCCAGAGCAGGCCAACAGCCCTGATGCCCTCCCTCCGTGTGCTTCTGGGCTCTAGTATCCTGAATGGACCCTGCTTTAAAAGACCAATAGAATTTATCTCATTTCTATATTCATTTAACAAAATGTAACTGAAAATCAACCATATGCAAAGAGAGGAAATGTGGTTTAGGGCCACCCAGTGGGGATTTGTCCCTGGTGGGGCAAATCACATTGTCTTGTTCACTGTTGGTTCCCTAATGCTTAGAGCAATGTATGGTACATAGTAGGCACTCATTGAGTATTTGTTGGGTAAGTAAATGGATGAATGGCTATTGTGTTTGTTGTACTTCCTATTTACTCCAGATATGTTTATGTGCTGTTACTATCCTTCAACCACATTTACTCCTGGGACCTTTCTCTACCTTCCCCTCAACCACCACTCAATTATTTCCCATCTTCCTGTCATCCCATGGACCCAGGCCTGTACCACCCCTCTGAGCACCCACGCTCCCACTCCTTTATTTCCACTAGCACAACTCTTCACCTCCCTCCCCTTCCTTCCTGTCTTCAGTCTCTCTCCTCCTTCCAATTTCCTTAGTCCCCTTAGCTGTTGTCTTCGCTCACCTCCCTCTGAATCCTGCACCATCGTGAGCCACATTAACAAAGAAGTTGGTCATCTCTTGGTGACCCCTGTCTTTTGACCCACCACCTACCTTCCCAGTCTTTGGCTCTGAATGTCCCTACTCTTAATACCTTTCTCTCTGCAGAGGGAGATTGCCCGAGAGCCCTGCAGATCAGCATCATTATTAATACACGCTGCCTTTCTCTAGCTCTTTGGCAACTCTTTAAAAAATGTGTATTTAAACAATTTTCTAAAGGGGAAAAAAATCTCTTCACCTGCTTATGCCAACTGTTTACATAATTCAGGGACCTTTTATGAACCCCATCATTATATAAACATCATTTTTCAGGGTAGAAATCAACTTATCCCTCCTATTTCATACTCTCCCTTGTTCACCTAACAGTTTTTCTGTGTGCACTTTCTCACGTATTGACAGAAAACTCATATTTATCATTTGAAATCGTTATATAATATTCTATCACATTAATGTTCCATAGTGTGCTAAACCATTCCTCAATTGTGGAGCATTTGGGTGGTTTCCAGGGTTTTCCTATTATGAACAGGGCAGCAATAAACATCTTTTTGCAAATAGCTTATATTTCCTTTTCAGTTATTTTCATTGTATTCCCAGAAGGAGGATTATTGGGTCAAAGGCTAGAAACTATTTTATGGTTTTTGTTGCAAGGTGTCAGACTGTTCTACAGAAAAACTGTACTAATTTGTAGTTCTCCAGCCTTTTTATTCATGTTTCATAGTCTCTCCCAATGAATTCCTCCAGCAGTTGTTCCAAATCTTCTGGGTCTGCCTGGGGCACCCAGCCACTCTCACCCTCCAGAGGTGATTTTACTGAGAAAGCCACAGGCACGTGTCCCTGAGTTTCTTCAATTCTTTCCCATGTCAGCATGTCCATTTTCACCCTGGCTCGCCTTCTAGGCCGATCTCTGATGAAGAGGTGTCCGATTTCCTTTTCAAACAAAACTGTCTGCCTACGTATTTGACCTCATTCTTTCCTGGCTCTTCAAAACCATGTTGCATTAATTATTCCACTCTTTTCACATCATCCATCTCTCCCTTTTCTCCTGCTCTTTCCTCACAGCCTGCAAATATCCTCAAGTCTCTCTTTTCCTAAAAGCAATAAACAATTTTTTCCTTCTACCCCTGAACTTCTCTCTTTCCATCACCATCCATTTTCCTGAAAGAATAGTCTAAATATCATCTTCTCATCGTCTAGTTCCTTCTCAATCTTTTGCTTTCATTAACGACCACATTTCAACCAAAGCAACTGTCTCAAGACCACTGATAATTTTCTTAATCACCCAAACAAATGGCCCCACCTCCTTGTTGGCTATTGTATCCTCATTGAAATTGTCTCCTGTCTGGGATTCCATGGCAGTACAATTTCCTTAGAGCCCCTATCCTACCAACGTTGTAGCTCTAGAAGAAGCTGTTCTTGGACTTCATAGTGAACTTTAAATGATCTCTACCTTCCTTCGTATAACAGGCAGGAGAGTTGGGTGGAATTGATCCCAACTTCAGCTCTGATGATAAGTTATAAGTGACCTGAGCCTGTTGGTATAAACCCATTCTTCCTATCACAGAAAAGCATACCAGAGAAATTAACGTGAAATTTACATGTGACCTAGGTGATTCAATTAGGGTGAAGCTCAAGACTTTGCATAGTTGAGGGAAGCCAGTTCTTTCTCTCCTGTCAGGTATAAATGATAAAAAATATAAAACTCAGCCCTGGCTGGTGTGGCTCAGTGGATTGAGTGCTGGCCTGCAAACCAGAAGGTCTCAGGTTCAATTCCCAGTCAGGGCACATGCCTGGGTTGCTTGGAGGAGAGGCAACCACACACTGATGTTTCTCTCCCTCTCTTTCTCCCTCCCGTCCCCTCTTTCTCCCTCCCGTCCCCTCTTTCTAAAAGTAAATAAATAAAATCATTAATACACACACACGCGCACACGCGCACACACACACACACACACATAACTCGTTGTTGGCCACCATCTTACAACCTTGAGGGAATCTAGTATGAAGATAATGTCAAAACACAGAATAGAACAGAGCTTAGAGAACTGAAGCATAATGGATCCAGATCCCTGATTGAACTATGTCTGAATCCCACTCCATTGGATTTTTCAGTTGCATGAGCCAATACATTTTTTGGATTATTTAAATAATAAAATATAGGTCTTTCTGTTTTGTAATTAAAACATATAACCATTATACCCTTGTTCACTGTTTTCCCTTTATATCTCATTGCTTTCACCCATTCCAGGAGCTTCCATGGTCACATTATGTAGATGACTCCTTTATACCCCTAGCTAACACCTGCCTCCTCACCTCCATCTCCAGCAATGCTAGTTCTTTGTTGAGTGGCTGTATGTTGTCTACGAAGTTTTCATCTTAGCATCTAACACCAACATATTCACCACCACCAAGTCAACCTTGCTTCCCTGCTTCTCCATATTGGACTATTCAGTTGCTCAAGTTTGAAACTTTAGAGTCACCACATACTCCTCTCCCTTACATCCTATAGCCGATCAGCCACGATGACTTCATACTTTTGCCTGTGGCTGCACTCTGACCTTCATTACTTCTCTCTCAGATGGATCACCTTCCCGGCTGGTCTTCCTGCCTCCTAGATAGCCCAGCATTTACCCTCCCTGCACAACACTTCTGTCAGAAACATCTTCCTAAAACCCCAAAGCAATCAAACATTTTAAGGATTTCTCAGCATGTTTCAAACTTAACCCCAGCTTTTAATCCTAAATCTCTGTCCTCTATTACAGGGTCTTCTTATTATCTTTCTAGTCTTATAATCCCATTACTCTCTCCTTGGTGTCCAAGCTACAGCCAAACTGGGCTATTTACTACTTCTTCTACACCTTGCTGCCAGTGAGGGAAATTCCCCTTGGACCACCTTCCCTTCATATTTTGTTTATTGAAATCCTATGTGTTATTTAAGACTCATCTAAAAAAAATCTCAATAACATATGACATATAACATACTCTGACTCTGGTTTCCCTGAGTAGGTAAGTATTTGCTTTTTTGAACCTGTATAATGTGTCACTCACCAGAATAGAAAGGCTGACTTTTATTTTTGTAGCCCCTAAGTACAGAACACAGGACCTTGAAAATAGTAGGTACTCATTAAATTAGTCTGAATCAAAGGCAACTTTATGGAGGCAAGATGATACAAGAACTTGCCCAGAAGTCTTATTTTTTTTACCTGAATATTCAGTAAAGCCCCTTTTTTTCTTTTTTATATTCCAGCTAGGGATTTATCAAGTTGACAAATATCTATTTAGTGATAACTATGTGCAAGTTAACATTGGAATTAGAGAGAAGTTAGTTTTGAAATCTTATACCCTGGGATGACTCAGAGTTGTGGTTCTCAAGATGTGGTCCACATGGATGTTCCTGGAAGCCAAGGGCTGATCTTCCTCCCTATAATGTTAATATTTAGGGCAGACTTTGAGCTGCATAGCTATTAAGGATAGTGGGGAAAAGCAATGGACTGAGAGTCCATAGATTCAAGTTCTGCACCTGGATGTCTTTCACTAACTAGCCATGTGACCTTGAAAAAATCTTTTAACCTTTCTGGGACTCTATTGCTTCTTTATGTGTGAAACAATATAGTTAGGCTTCAGCGTTTCTCAAAGTGCAGCCCTCAGAACACATGCATCAGATTCACCCAAGTGATTTTAAAAAATGCAAGTTCCCCGGACTCAAACCAGTGCTATTGAAAAATGAATCTTTGGAGATAGGGCCTGGGGTCTGCATTTCAGCAAGCTCCCCAGGTGACTCTTATTCCCGCTCAAGTTAGAGCCTCTAGAATTTTCAATTATAAGCTTCCTAAAATGTGGGGGTTACTGGATTAAGTAACAATTTGAGTTATTTTGCAGTGATAAGTAGAATGGATGAGTGAGTAATCAGTCCAGAGGTTACTTGCCCTAGCAAAGTGTCTTTGGAGAAAGATCCCTCCTCCACAACCTTCTACCTAGTCCGCAGCCAGGGGCTCCCTGGCAGCATCCCTCTGCCTGCTTGCTCACCTCCTTTCCTCTCCCTCCCTCCCTTTCCTTGGTCCTTTTCCCTTTTTTCATTCCTCTCTTCCCTTTCCCTTCCCTTTTTTCCTTTCCCATCTCTATCTTTCCTCCCTCCCTCCCTTCTTTTATTTCTTCCTTCTTTTCTTCCCCCCCCCCCAAAATCCCATGGGCACCTGGGTAGATACATCATTAGCAGTGCATTCATTTGCACTTACCTAATATGCTTCTTTAAAGACAGGTCTCTCCAGCTCCCTCCATCAGATGTGAGCATTTCCTGTTCAGAACTCTCACAGCACTTTGAGCCTCCCTGATGCCATTAATCATACTTTGCCATGTAATATTTCTAGGTCTACTCTATTGCATGCCCCTGAGGAAAAAAAGAGTATTTTATTTATTTTTATTCCCCCCCTTCTATAGTGCCTAGCATGGTACGTTGTTTATATTAATAGTATTTTACACTTATGTGTATATACTGGTTTATAATAAGTGTTTTCACAGACATTGATTAATAGCAGATGCTAAATAAGTATATGCTGAGTAAATCAGTGAACGAATTCCCCTATTTTCTTCATCCTATTCGTGAGCTTGTCTTATCTCCTGTTCCAGAGGCAGGATTGTACAGTGGCAAGTTCCACTGGCCTTGGAGTCAGAGGCTTAAGTTTGAAATCTTGTTCTACCTATTAATAGCTGGGTAGTCTTGGACAAGTTGTTTAACCTCTCGGAACCATGACTTTATCTATAAAGTACACATACTAGTCCCCTATTTTCAGGGTTGGTGATGATTAACTGCAATTACTTGTGAAAACAGCTGGCACATAGCAGATAACTTTAAAATACTAGCTAAATGAAATTCTTTCCTTCCCCCAGCCCTTCACCTTCATTAGAATGTCCCTTAGGACAAACACTGGCTTTTCAAATTCTTTCTCTCCAGATTTGTATGCTGTGTCTTGGTGCATTGCCTACAAAGACGTGCAGAATACATTTTGTGGCCTCTTAAAAATAGTCAATGTCATAAGGTGAAACACATATGGAGAATGCTCAGACTGAAATGAACAGACTGTATTTGTCAGGATTCTTTGTTGTGAGGCCCACAAACCCAATTCAAACAAGCTTAAGGAAAAAAAATGCATTGACTGCCATAATTGGGAAGTTCTAGAGTGGGCCTGGCTTTAAGCGCAGCTGCATCCAGAGGTTAAAGCGCTGCAGTCAGGATGCTGTCTCCTTTTCTGCAGCTCTGGGCCCTGCCTCTGTGGCTTTGTTCTCAGGTAGGATCTCTCCGTTTGATGGGAAGGTTGAATACTGGCTGGCAAACCAAAAGGGAGAGAGGCTCTTTCTATCTTTGTGTCCACGTGCAAATCTCCCAGCAGGATTCTCATGGACCGTGCTTGGGTCTTGTGCCCACATCTGGACAAGTCAGTGAGTTCGAAGGAAGTGGCCACCCTGGGCCACATGCCTGTCCCTGTGGCCTGCAGAGAAGGACACGGTGGCTGACAGGCCCTCAGACCACAGGAATGAGGGAGAAGAGGCTTCTCCAAAGGAAAGGGTGTTGGCAGACTGAACCAACTTGTTCAGCGCACAACAGAAAACACACCATTTCCCATAAGATGCTTTCTGCTTAAAACTGCTTACTTTGTATCATTTAAAGGGGCCAGCTTCATTTACTCATTAATGTATTCATTCAGTCTGATGAGGAAAACAAAACCATTTGGAGTGTGATATAAGCGTCAGGCCCAGCGCCAAGGGCTAGGGCACAGCAGTGGCTGTGGTGCGGACAGACACGGGCTTCCTGTCCTGGAGCTTCCGGTCCAACGAGGACTCTGAAACCCCTCGCCTCAGGGACTGCTGCAGCTCCTGCTTGTTCCTCACCGAGTGTGCCCCTCGGCTTCCCAGGCCGATTTCCGTACGATTGCGGTGAGAGTGTACTGACTGGGAGGAGTGTCACTTTATCTGATTATCACCCATTTAGCACAGTTTGTCTGTTGGCTGAACTGGCTTCTCCGGCAGAGATCAGAGACTCAGAGGTGGTGAGACGAATGAGCAGGCGAGGCCAGCTGCCTTCAGGAGCTTGCGCTCGGTCCTGGAGGACGGCACAAGGGGAAGGCTGGGGTGAATTTTTGTTTTTTATTTTAGTGCTGATACTTTTAAAATGTTTTAAATTGTGGTGACATACAAAAAGCATTACATTTACCATGTCGGCCACGTTTAAGTATTTAGTTCAGTGGTGTTCAGTGCGTCCACGTTGTATAACCAATTTCCAGAGCTTTTTCATCTTGCAAAACTGAAACTCTGTTCCCATCAGACAACAACTCTCCCTTCTCCCCTTCCCCAGCCCAAGGCAACCACAACTCTGCTTTCTGTCTCTCTGAATTTCTCTACTCCGGGTGCCTCGTGTAAGTGGAACATACAATATTTGTCCTTTTGTGACTGGCTTATTCCGCTTGGCAGAGTGTCCTCACAGTTCATCCATGTTGTAGCATGTGTCAAAATGTCCCTTTTTAAGGCTTATAAATATTCCACAGTATGTATACGCCACACTATATTCATCCATTTATCCATCGATGGACACTTGAGTTGCTTCCACATTTTGGCTGTTGGGAATAACGCTGCTACAGACAGGGTGGGGAAGGTCAGTTTTGATGGCAGGAGCCTGAGTGGTCTGGAGCTGAGCAGAATTCACAGAAAGTAGGACATAGGTAGAACCCTGAACAAACCCCTCATTCCAAAGGAGAAACATAAGGGCCCAGGGTGCTCTCTTCTTGGGTGGGCTGGGGTTGGAGGATGGGAGGGCATCCCAGGCCTGTGGAAGAGGGTCCGTGTTTGCAGGAGAGGATCCAGGAAGAAGGGAAATGCCAAACCGTATCTTCCTCACAACTTGTCCAGCCCTGACTCTGATTTCACACTTTGTTGACCAATCTTCGGAGCTCTTGTCAGGTCATTAGAGGAACTTCCAAACTATAGCATTGTACTAATTACTTTAGGAGAGATCTTTACTCAGTCCTCAAGACGCACCTGCCTCCTCTGCTGACCCGTCCATCAAAGCCCTCCCAGCAGCTGCCGGCCAACACTGTAGAGCTCCATCTCTCTCCTATGCTGTTATCCAGCCTTAAAATTTCACTTTTCTTTGCCAGAATTGCCTGTATCAGAGTTGGTAATTTATCTGTTTATCTGTCGTCCACACCACATTGAGGTTTGGAGTCAGCCTTATGCTGAGTGCCCAGCCCTGTTCCTGGCACCCAAGAGGTGAATGCTCAATGTGTCTTTGTGTGCAGGTGGAAGAGGGGGTTATACTGATTAAACAGGGGGTACGCAGCGGTGCCCAGCATCAGTAGCCTGTTAGCTAGAGGCTGAGCCAAATAGAAGTAGAGTGTCCAGGGGACTTTGAAATGGCTGCCGAAGACAAGGGAATTGCTTGTTGGAACTACCTGACCCAGGAGCAGATTTCATGGTGCAGTAGATCAATACTGTTCCTTCTAAGGAAACAAACAGAATCAATGCCAGCCGCCCCAGGTCTCTGAGCACATCTGAAAGCCACGGGGCCCACGGATGGACGTTCCATGCTGATTTTGCAGACTGCAGCAATGTGTCCCCGCTTGGGAGACTGGGAGACACTTCACTGTGTGTATTCCATACCTGCAGTTGTCCCTGGGCCACCGAAGGCCTCACACGAAAGCATATAACAGCAGAAGAAGGCGCAATTAAAGGGTTGAAAGAGTCCTGAGATATAGGGGCTGGCATTCCCGCTGCCATTCCCTAGTCCTCTACTCGCAGCAGACGTTGCCCATTGACGTCCACGCGCTTGCTTGCCAAGCAGAGACACAGCCTCAGAGTGTTCTCAGCAGTGTTTAAGGCAGCCACTGCCAAACGTTCATGGCTGGGACTTCAAGTAAAAGCTTTTGCCTCTCCTGAGCTAATCCAATATACCTTATTCCAGTAGGACTCCTTTCTACTGCTTTCTGGAGGGCTGCTCTGGAGGCTTTGTGAGTCTATTTCATTGTTGAATAGCTCGAATTGTTAACCCTCCAATTCAATTAAAACACCTTGTGCTTCTACGCAGGAAAGGCCTGGAGCTAAATATTAGAAAGGTACTTCCTTAGGCAGGTCAGAAATCTGTTCCTTGTCATGTCTTCCATTGGTCCTACACCTGCTTTATGGACAGTGCATAGTAAGGTTCTCCCTAGGTCCTGTGAGAGCTCTTTCACTACCTGAAGATGGCTGTTGTGTCTCCCATACCCCTGCCCTCCCACCTTGGTCCTTTTTTCCAGAGGAAATCTAAGTGTTCTCAGCCATTTCTTAATAGTATTTTGTTTGCAGACCACCCCCCCAACTTTCTAGTTAGCCTCCTGTGGTTGTGCCCCAGTTTGTCTACCTTCCTCCTAATTTGCGTTGCCCAATGTGGACACAGTACTTCATTTGGGACCCTAATGACTCACATTACAAGCTAACATAGAAGGGCATTTAGGTGAGTGTCGGGAGGTGAGAAAGAGTTCACCAGGTTGACAAGGTACATCAAGGTGTCTTTAGATAGGGAGAACCTCTGTGGAAGTGTGGCCATGACTTTTTGGGGTGGATCACACAAATGCTTATATGGAGCAAGTTCTGTTATTTTTTATGACTTGACAATTATTCTCAGAATAATAAAAGCTCAGGGTTCCAAAGATCCTTAAAAGGCATAAGCATCCTTGTAATGATTGCACTGCCATGCTACAGCATTCCTTGCAAAAGACTGGAGGTCTTGAATGTCTTCTCTAATGGGAAACTTCGTTTTTGAAGGCAGGCCATTCAATTCTTTTACTCCTCTGTTCAAAAAGTCTCTCCTTTTCAGTTGAAACCTGCCTCATTACAATGTTGGTCATTTTTGAGAGTTATTGAGTATTTAATTTGCTCAGCACTGTTCTAGGCATTGTGTGTGCCAGTAGACATGAGTTCTCCTAGGAGCAATCAAAGTGGAGGGACAAGGACAAATTAACTCAGATTTTTCAGATTTTTGTTTCCAAGGAAACTACATTCTAGTGGGGGGGCATGAAAAACAGTAAAACAAATGTTGTAATAGAGAATGGGCTAAATATTGTGGAATTACAGAGGGAAAGGCAGTTACTTCCAAAGACGAGAACAGTAATGGCTTGTCCTTTGTCCAGACAGCAGTCAACATTATCTCTTTAAAAACCAGATCAAATCACATTACTCTCCTGCTCCAAGGTCTCTAAGGCTTCCCAGCACAATGAGAAATGAACCCCAGGTCCTTACAGCACTGCATGGGATTCTACATGGCCCGGCACCTGGCCACCTCTCATCATCCCCATGAACCCTTGCACTTCCCTCTGTTATCGCACAGACCTCCTTGCTGTCCCTCCAACCTGCGGGGTTCCTATCTTAGGGCTTTTACACTGTGCACATTCCTCAGGCCTCACTTCATTCAGTCTCTGCTCAGATGTCAGAGAGAGCCAACATCTACCCTCGGCCTCAACTTGTCACTCGCTATCTTCTTACCCTGCCTTGCTTAATAACATTTATCACTACCTGAAATTATATGTATATTTATTTATTAATTGACAGCCTCCCATAGAATACAAGCTCTGTGAAGGCATGGGTTTTATGTTTTGTTCCTGCTGTATCCCCAGTGCCAAGAATAGGGCCCCTGGCCTGTAATAGATACAAAGTAAATATTGAATTTACTAAATGAATGAGTTAATCTTCTTGATAGTCTATTGTAGAATTCCAGCAGATAGGAACATTTTGCCTCCTTGACTACAGTTGGTAGAAATAACTATTCAGTAGAAACAAGACGAATTTCTTTGAAAATGAGCCCAAATGTTGTATTTCCTACTTTCATGACTTCTCAAAGATTTTGACTGTAGGTCTGAGACCTGCAAGTCCTTTCGGCTGTCTGGGAGGGTTTCCATCTAGGGCCCAGACGAATCGCACGCACAGAGGATTCACATCCAGCGTAACACTTACATTCTCAGGTCAGCATTGAAAACTAAAAGTGGCATATCACCAAAATTTCCCTTGAATATCCTTAGCACGGCAACAGATTCTTAGCTGTGCACCCAAGGATGCTGTACACCTTAGCTTGTTTGCATTAGGAGCCCCGCAGTATGAAAAATGTGGATTTCTGAACCCAAATCACTCTCAGCTGCTTAGATGCTTCTCCTGTAGCGGGTGTTTGGGAACTCAGTCTTGTGAGTACTAAAGCCAGACTGTCTAATTTTGAATCCTTGCTCCACCACTTACTGAGTGACTTCAGGCAGTTACTCGGCTTCTCTATGCTTCAGTTTCTTCATCTGTAAAACGGGACGATAATAGTACTTGCCTTATCGGGTTATATTGAAGACCAAATTCATGACATCATGAAGGTCCATAGACTAGCTCCTGGTACATAATAAGAATTTCCATTACTAATTACCAATTATTTTATTAGCTCCCATCTCATGTTCACACTGGGGCATAAGCTCAGTGGGTGGCCAGGCAGGCAGAATGTTCTAGACTACTTACATTGTAATTGCTTGCTCCTTCTCTCTCGCTTTCTTTGTGGCTCTCTTTCCCCAAATGCCAATAGTTGAATGTGCAGGAGGTGACCTCCCTGTAAATTGCTTAGGTGCTTTCCTTCTGCTGGAATTCTATTCGTTCTTACATTGATTATCATGCAATTTCGAGTTTGAACACTTTTGTAAAGATTGAAGAAGGTGAGAGAAAACAGACGTGGAACAGCCTGACCTCCTTGTGTATGTCACGCACACATTGCCACACTTTCCACGGTGATGTTCTTCTCCAGACACCCCGTCAAGTCCCTTCGGTTGCTTTTAGCTTTTCCGGGAGCGCTGGCCTCTTCTTTAGCTTCAGCTCTTCCCTTTCTTTCAGCCCTGGGAAAGAAAAAAAAGTCAGGAAGAAAGGCAACACTGCAGAAAATTCATGAACTATAGCCAGCCGGGTTTTTTTTTTTTTTTTTTTAATGTGAAGAATGGAAAAGAGAAAGGAGGCCCGAGGAGCTGGCATGAGGAGAAAGGAGCATTTGCTGTTATACACGGCAGAAGCAGCTGTCCTGCCTGAAGTGATGAATTTCCTGAGGCCAGAATTGCAGGGACATGCAGGGATCTCGGGAGCAGTCCGCCTGAGATGCCAGCTCGCTGCCTGGGTGTGCAAGCAACTTTTGACTACATCTGGAAAGTTCAGTTATTACAGGTATTTGTTTTTCTTCTAACCTCTGGAATAGAATTCCTTGGTTCTGGGCTGTTATTGAGAATAGTGATGCAAATCTTATAGAAGAACTCAGCAAGTGACAGATATTAGTAACATCATCCTTGGGCTCAATATTCTATTCATTCATTCATTCATTTATTCAGCAAATAGTTAATGAACTTTTATGTTCCAGGTGTGATGCAAAACACTGAGGACAGAAAGATGAAGTAGACACAGTCTCTTCCCTTAAGTTGCTTACATGTGGTGAGAGTGAGAGGCAGGAACAGATACCTCTCATGCAGTGGGGTAAGTGCTCTGTCTTAGATTGCGTGCCCGAGGGGTGGTTCCTACGCAGTGATCCCAGGAAGTTCCAGGAGAGGAGTGAGATAAATGAGACAGAGAAGGAAAAGAAACTGAAATAGGATGTGTTAATGAGCAGGTTATTGCTGTGGGCAGCTGGAGCTCAGGCCCCCTGGGGATTGCTCAGGCCTAGTGCAGAAGCTGTCTCAGTGTCATCTCACTGAGGGTGAGAATCTGAGAATCGCCCAGTAACTCCCACCTTCTGGCCTGCCCTGACCTCTGGCTGGGCACACGTGTGGTCATAGGTAGTAGAAAGCCATGGTGTATAGGAAATGATGGTGCCAAAAGGATGTGGGTAGAGCACTGACAGAGTCTACTACATGCACTTATAGGAACAATCACAGAACATTATGGGAGCCCCAAAGTGGAGCTCCCAGCTGAACCTGATTGAGCCCAAGAAGTCTTCCTGGAAGAGGTGACAATTGTGTGCTAAGGGATACCGTACTCCAGAGCTGTTCAGCAATGGCACGGGCTGATGTCTGGCCACACTAAATGTTTTGAACTGAGAGTTGGGCTAAGGTTAAATGAATTTCTACTTATCACCCTGCCCATATGGTTGGGAGGCTGAGAGCAGGATGGGAACTCAGATGGCTGACATCTTCACAGTGCTGTCCTCTGCAGAACTGAGGAATGAGAGGAGAGCGAGCAGTAAACTTGTGTTTGCTTTCTGTCAAAAAAGAAAAAGTTCAAGGGCTTTTCTGGGTTCATCCAAAACTTACCCCAGGTCTCTGTCTTTTGTGGCTTAGGTGCTTCCTCAGAACATCCTTCCTTTCAGAGCTGCCATCCCACAGCCCTGCCCAGCCCCCAGATGCTCACTGCACTCACCCCTCCTTCATCAGCACCACCTCCCAATTAGACCAAGGATGTGGCAACGGGCTGCCCAGAATTGCTCTCCCCACCTTCAGCTTGCCCTGAGCAGAGTTCAGATTGCACATTTCCCGACACTCAGAGAGACCCATTAATATTTAGCATGTTACATTTCCAAAGCACTTTGCTAACACGAATTGATCTTTCCCGCACCCCCTCGTGAGATAGCTCAGTACTGCTGGCCCTACTGGGGACATCAGGCTTTGGGAAAATAAGCTACTTAGGCAAGGGCCACAGCTGGTTGATGGACCCAGTTTAGAACCAAAGGTCGATGACACCAGTTGGCTGAGCCTCCAGTCAGAACTCCAGAATGTCCCCAACACCTGCTCTCTGCCCAGGATGTCCTGGAACAAACCCAGCCTTCTGAAGATTTAAATAGAATGGGTTTGTCATCTTTAAGTTTGGACTCCTTACAATTACTTTTTTGGAACACATCGTGTACCTAGAGCTGGGCACTTTACATAGAATGTATCATTTAGTTCTTATAAGCCTTGCCCACCTTCTGTGTTGTCACCACTCTTGTTACTTAATGTATCAGAAAGCTGAGGCACAGAAAGATAATTTGCTTAAAGTTGCACCCCTAGTAATTAGAAGAGCTAGAAGTTAAACCCAAGCTATTCAGCTTCAGTGATCTTTAACTATTCTAAACCAACATAAGGGTGGGTAGAGGGATCAGGTCAAATAGAATTACTCTTTGTAAAGTCCTGCCTATGCCCAGGTAATTCATCCCATGCTTTGCAAGATTATTTTTGGAGGTCAAGGAATTGAGTCGGGGCGGGGGGAGGGGGGCGGGTGGTGACGCTGCCTGCAAAAGTGTTCTTGAGGAATCAGAGTGTAAACTAAAGTTCCTGGTTGTTTGATTTCCTCTGATTTTGCCTTTGGCTGTCTCATCCCTGCCTAAAAGAACAGAGAGAGGACTAGTTCATCCTGTAAACAACTGGGGGGCTGATACACCACAAATGGTGCTTAGTTATGACGCTTGCCCTGGTGGGGTAGAGACACACAAGTAATTAAGAGCTGGTGGAGGTCTTATAAGGATTGTTGAGAGGAGGAGGCAGAAGTGACTTGTTAGTCCAGGGGAGTTGGTGGGGGATGTTTTACAGAGGTGACATGAGTTGGATCCTGGTGGAGGTGGAGGAAGGAGAGAGGGCATTCCAGGCAGAAGGGAGGAGCATGTACACAGGGAGGGAGGCGAGAAGTAATATGGAGGTTTGGAAGTAAAACAAGAAGATCTGTCTGCCTTGAATTGGGCTTCTTGAATTTCTTTAGTTAAGTGGGCCTACTTGTGGACCCGTTGCCCAAGATGAGGGGTTGGGTTACAAATTCTAGAGGATCCCTAAGAATGTAACTCTATGTGACACGTATAGCTAAATTCTTGATGTTCTGTTGTTGTGTAGAAGAGATGATTGTTTAATGAATATTTAGCAATTTTCTACTGAATATAAGTATCCTGCTAGGTACTTTTTATAGGGGAGCGTGATGTTTTGAGTGCAATGGGGCCGTGGGAAGGAGTCTGGGACTGAGGGATTGTGTGATGGGAAGGGAACTTTGAAGAAGGGTCACTCTGCTTCTACTACCACCTTAAGGTAAAATAATTAGTATTGCAATTAAAAAAATCTGTTTGTTTCCTACTCATCTCTGCCCCTTATGAACAAAACTTTGTGTAATGTGTGTGCTCTTCTTGTTAGGCCTCTGTGGTTTACCGAACCATTTCTCATCCATTAGGTGACTTAATCTTCATGATTACCCAGTGAGATAGGTGCACTTGGTGGGTGTCCATTTTTACAGATGAGGAATCCAAAGTTTAGTGAATCACCCAAAGTTACACACTTTATAATAGTAAAAATTGTTCACGTCCACTTTGCCTTGTAGGTCAGCACTCAGCACAGCTTTGGATGCATTCCAGAGACTCCTGATGGCACCTTGGGGCAAGAGGTGTGGCTGGCTGCACATCCCGAGGCAGGTGTTGAGAATGTCAAATCAGGGCAGAGATGATGCTGTGTGGGAACCCAAAGCCCAGGTCTAGGTATCTGACTTGTAATATCTGAGCGGAGCTGTGAGATTCAAGGTAGCAGAAGTTACAACACTATTTCTCATTATGTCTTTAATGTCACCAAGGCCTTCCCTCCACACCGGCATCGAGGCATTAGATAGTTTTGTCATACACGTCCTGACATCAAGAGGTGGTCAGAGTAGACTTGGGGCAGGAAAGCTAGTGAGGTGGTGGTGAGTGCGAGTGTGCGTGGTGGTGGGGAGGGAGTGCCAGCACAGCCGGCAGCTGGATAAGAGCATCAGATGCTGTGCCCTCATACCCAGAGAGTCAACCAAAACAATAGTTGCATCCATGCCCACTTTAAGGTAGTTTCAACCAGAGCTGGGACAGTTGTCTGGCTCCTAACTTAGGCTTGGGGGTCTGGAGTCACTGCTGCTCATGAGTTCTCTCTCTTGTTTTTCCTGAAGTAAATGGGAATTGCCCATTGATACCCTGACCTCCTATTGTTCTAAAAAGTCTTACATTCCCTCCAGCTGATGCCTGAGACCCATAGAATTCTTGATGGTAGCACTTTATGATGGCAGGGACCAAGGACCTAAAAGCTCGATAACATTTGGATACTTCTGTGCTTATTGGCTGAAAGCCACAAAAGAAAAGAAATCTTGAGTCAGAAGGGACCAATCAGGACCCACATTTCCAAGGGCCAGGCTCATTTAGTCTCTCTCCTGGCTGACATTTTCTCCTCCATCTCCCGTGCCATCCGAGTAATTATGGTATTATATCGGGAGAATATTAAAACTCTGATGAGATTGTGAAATGTCCCCCAGCAGGGTTTTTCTGACATGCTTTGTTCAAATTGTCTACTTTGAAGCTAGGCTGAGATGGCCATGCCCTAATCATCGAGCAGACAGGTGACATGGAATCCCTAAGAGCCTGAGAACCAGATATCCTCTGTTAATTATCCTAGGGCTCAAAAGGGTCACACTGTTAAAACAGGTGAGCTGACATGAGAGGTGGTGTAATTTAGAGGTGAGAGCTCAGACTCTAGAGCCAGACTGTGTCGGTTCAAATCTCAGATTTGTCACTTGTTAGCTGCATAGCCTTGGGCCTCAGCTTTCCCCAGTGTCAAATGATGGTAATAATAGAGTTGTGCAGGGATTGATTTGGATCAGGTATATAAAGGGCTTAGCACAGTTTTTGGCACACATGAAGCACTTATTAAGTGTTAAGTGCTATTGTTTACTAAAGGGAGAATCCTTTCCTCCTGTAGGGCACTTCTTTCTTCTCCTTAAGTCCTTGACCCTCATGGTCAGGTGTGCAGAGAAAAAAGTTTGCACTTGGGCGTTCTTTTTTTTTTCTGTATTGTTTATAGCATCCCCTTAAATCAATATACCACAGTTCATTTTTATCCAAGAGCTAAACTCCCTGTAAACCAGCCATTCCTTATTTATTCTATTTTTTTTAAAAGATCCTTTGGTTTCATGTTCCTTTGCTGCCTTTTGTAAGGGACTGAGCACTACTGGATACTATGTAAATGTGAAATACTCTAACAATAGTAACTGAGACAGATGAGAAACTCAAGGAAGCAAAGTCACCATTTTGAATTTAGCTTTTTATTGATGGGCTGAGTGATTTGGGAGAGACAATGCGGCTCCAAGGCTAAAGAGCCCACAGGGATTCAGAGGGCAGATTTGAATCTCAACCACAGCAGCAGGCCCGTGTCCCCAGGCAGGCAGCGTCCTTCCCCTGGAGCTCAAATGCTCCCCATGCATACAGGGCTTAATGCCACAAAACTATCTCCCAGGGCTGTTAAGTCAGGGCTGCCGTATGTGGTTGTGCAGACTGCACAAGGATGCCAGTTGAAGGAATAGGAGGGGGCAAAATGTAGCCCATGCTTGCTCATTGATCGGTGCACATTGGTGATGGGTCGTGTCTACCTGAAGGAGGGGGCACTTTTTTCTAATTTTTGTGAAGATGCTATAAGGGCTAGAGGAGGCCCTGTATGAAAGAAGCAAGGTGACCGTGACAGGGCACAGAGCTCAGCACATGGAACGGGTACATTCACTCAACACAGCTACTGAACACCTGCAATGTGCCAGGCTTTATTCTAGGGGCTGAAGATATGGAGATGAATATAAACAGTTTTTGCCTTTGGGTCCTCTTTCCTTCACCAGCTAGCCCATTCTCTCCAACATTCAATCATCAGTAAGTCCTTTTGGCTCTCAAAATATTTGTCAAATCTACCCACTTTATTTTAGCACCAGCACTTGGTATAATTACTTCTCACCTAGACTACTGCAATAAATGGGCTCCCACTTCTACTCTGGTCTTCCAAACAAGAGCAAGAGTGACTGTACTAAAATGTGGGTCAGATAACACCACCCTCTTGGTTGCTCTAATTCCATCCAGGGTCCTCACTGTGGCCTCAAGGCTGTGCACACCGGGCTCTAATTACTTCATGTCATCTGCATCACTTAATTCACACTCTTGCCATTTGTATTAGGGTTGTCCAGAGAAACAGAACCAATAGAGTACATATATCCCCTATATGTGTGTAGGTCTTACCAGAAAGTATATAGCCATGTACTATGAAAAATAGAGACATTTATTGAAGAAGATATAATATACAAGAAACATTGTACACAGGACAATGACACTCTAGTCTCCTTCAAAGTAGGCACTTTGGAACCTCACACAGTTCTCCTAATTGCCATCAGCTACTCCATCTTATTTTCTTGAATCTCATTGACAATATGAAATCTCTTCCCTTTCAATTAGTTTTGGGAAAAGTCAGAAGTCACAGTGTGCCAAATCTAGGCTGTAGGGGGTCTAAGTCACCTGGGTGAGATGATGTTTCACCAAACAACTCTGTACAAGACATGATGCATGAGTGGGCATGTTGTCATGATGAAGCTGCCAATCACCAGTTGCCCATAGCTGTGGCCTTCTGAATCCCCCCAAACAGTTTCCGCAGAGGAATGTTCAAGCTTAATGCAAAATTTGATGTGGATTCCTTGCTCTACCTCATTTAGTCACTTTGAATGCGGTGGCCACACAGTACACATGCTCACTCAATGGTGTCTACTGCCCCCACTGACTATACAGTGAAGTTGTCGTTGTTCATGCATGTGCATTCCAGTCCAGTCTTCTTGGCTGCCAGGTTACATTGATGTCATTCAAACCATTCTCGTTATATTAACAATGGCTAGATTTTTTTCAGACAGACCTTATATATTTATCTAAGTAAGCAATATATTATTTAAAGATATATACATATATATGCAATTATGGATATCGAGAAGTTCTGATAGGGGCTTAAGACTTGGGAAAATTTAGCTTAAGGTAAATAGTCATAAATCTAGCAAGTAATGTGTATGTTAAGTTTTTGTTTCAGTAACTACAGATAAGGCCCATCCTGGTGCCTGAGAATAAGCAGTGACCTCCTGGGGCACTGGCTGGAGATTACCTTGCCTGAAGACATCTGTACCAGGAAGAAGCAAGTGACTACCCTTCCCCCCTTGGAGGCAACTGTTGAAATTCAAAGGCTTTCCCTGACACCTTGTTTGCCCTCCCCCAATCCCCTTATAAAAGATCTGGCCAGGAAAGAAAGAGTAAGATGGTTTGTTAGGGTATGAACTCGCCATCTTCTCGGATCACTGGCCATCTGAATAAAGTGCCTATAAAAGACTCAATCATTGTCACTGCTTATTGGATTTGATAGTGACAGGCAGCCCGAATGCCGGTGTCTTTTCCAGTTACAGTTCCTCAATCTACTGTCTGCAAGCTGAAGGCCCAGGAAAGCTGGTGATGTAATTCCAGTCTGAGTTGAAAGGACCAGGAACCACAGGGGCCCATGGGGTAAATCCCAGTGCAACTGCAGGAGAAGACCAACAGACAAATGTCCCAGCTCATGCAGACAAGCAGGAAGGAACTGAATCCTCCATTTTCCTGATTCTTATTCTATGCAGGCCCTCAGTGGATTGAATGATGCCCAGCCACATCAGAGAGGGGGGCAGACTACAGTTGACCCTTGAACAACATGGGCTTGAACTGCATGGGGCCACTGATATGCAGATTACAAAAATAAATAAATACAGAGTTATCCTCCTAAACTTATTCCCAGGTTTTGCATCTGTAGACTCAACTGCCACAGATCAGAAACAGTATTTTTGATCTGTGGTTGGGAACATATGGGATGGGGGCCTGATTGTATGCATTATTCTATGTCATTTTATATAAGGGATTTAAGCATCCATAGATTTTGTTATCTGTGGAAGGTCCTGCAACTAATTCCCTGTGGATTCTGAGGGAGATGACTACAGTTAAATTCTGGGGGAGTCAACAGCTGTACCTGGATTTCCCATTGCACAAGGATTGGTGTCCCTAACCCTTGTGTTGTTCAAGAGTCAACTGTACTTTACCGATTCTACCAATTCAAATGCTATTCCCACTTGGAAACATCCTCAAGGGCACACCCAGAAATAATGTTTAATTTGGGCACCCCATAGCCCAGTTAAGTTGGCACATAAAATTAATGATCACACCATCCCAGCAAAAGTGACCATTCTGTCTTTCAAACAGCCCAGCTATTTCTTTGTATAGCAGGATCCCTTTGGCTGGAACACTTTCCCCCCGGTTCTCCTCTGGACTAATCTCTTTCTAATCCTTTGGTGCTCAGTGGAAAGGTCACCACCTCAGAGAGGCCTTCTCTAGTGTCCGTCACCCCTCATTGCCAGGATGTTCTATCATAAAGCAGCCTGGCTCAATTTGTAAGTATAGAGTTCTTTGTTTATTTTCCATCTTATCTGCTAGATTGTAAGTGCCATAATAGTAGGGACCATGCTTGTTTGTACTCTGCTGTATACCCCTCAGGCATCTTGCTAGTCTCTGGTGCATAATAATAAATATTTGCTAAATGAAATGGTTATAAGGAACTCATCTAATAGGAGATGCATCACCACAATACAGTGAAGGAGTGGGTGTTATGACAAAGGCAGTGGTGCCCTGGTAAACTGACTCTCAAAAAAAAAAAGTCCTAATTTCTCATTTGCTGATTTCCACATGGTGTAAATACTTCCATCACAGCTGATTTCAAGCTACCAATGGTTTAAGAACTGACTTGCAAAATTCCTAAGAGTTTAAACTTGCTTTTTAATGTTGGTGTGAGCTGGCTCTGGTATATCAGTGGAAGAAAGGTCAACATGGGTGCAATGAGTACCCAGGAAAGAGGCAATAGTTCATCCTGGGAGAGCTCAGCGAAGGCTTCCTGGAGAAGGTAATACTTGATCTGCTTTGGATGATGGGTGTTTTGGCTCAGATACCTCTGAACTGGCTAACACAGCCCTTCTCTCAGTAGTGCACATTCAATTGTTCTTGGCTTACCTACTCAGCTCCCCTTTGCTGGACTGGGAGTTATCACCTGACTCAGTCCAATCCTCAGAAAATCCTTCTATGAGGACTGTGTTCTACCAGGTTTACTTTGAAAGAGAGTAACATAGGGTAAAGTTAGTCAAGGGAGAAAGGGAAGGGTTTTCCAAAGAGAGGGAGAGCTTGTGCAAAAGTGAGAGAGCAAATGCAACACAGCAGTTCGGTAATGCAGATGTGTAAGGGAGGGAGTGGAAGGAGATTAGCTGTGTTTGACAGGCTGAGGAACGCAGACCTGTTCCTGGGCTGGGGCAGGTGGCAATGTGAAAGGGAAAGAGAAGGATTACCAGTCTTGTATAATTCTTGTCACAGCTGGTAATTGTAGGTTTTTGTTGTTATTGTTGGTTTTGTGTTCAGTATGGAGTCATTTGATTAAAATCTGTCTATTCCAAGAGACTGTAAACTCCACAAGGGCAGGGACTGCCTTGTTTGAAATTTTCTCGATACCCAGAACATGCCTGGTACCTATATAGCAGGCAGCAAAATACATCCTTGTTGAATAATTGATTCATCTGAGAAATTTTAAAAAAGAATTCCCATGCCTACCAACCTCACAATAAGATGTACTATAAATCTCTTTTCTCTGAACCCTCCAACCACAATATGGGGGGTGGTGTAACAGGATGCAGCCAAGAGGGGGGGCCCCAAATAGGGATTTGGAATGGGGTCCACAACTCTAGGTGTCCAGAAAATATTAGAAAAATATATAGGATGTCCTCACCTCTCCCCCGCTACAGGTTTGAGTTGGGGGAAGGGACACATGGAGCAGGGCCATTGAGAGCTGTTTTGCATAGCAACAGCTTTGCAGCTAACCTCTGGCATGGTCATTTAACATATCTATAACCTTTAACTGGTTTCCCAGATACGTTAAATAGCTGTGGCCAGGCTTTGAGCCAGGGATATGGAAGTGACTTCCACCCAAGATATAACCAGGAGGCAACTGCCCCTGGTTACAGAGCCTGTGTGAGAGCTTGGAGATCATTGGCTCCATGCCATGGGGCCATGCCGGCCCATATTCACTATGGCAGCCAAGGAAAGCTGGAAGGATACCAGAATGCTGGCAGGTGCAACTGATTGTAGGAGGAGTTGGAAATGGGGCTGCAGAAGAAGATTGGCTCGGGGATTTAAATCCAGACTCGGCAGCCATTGGAGAGAGAATCATGCGGCTTTAGTGAGAGTGAGGACCATGTGGCTTTGGGGTGCTCCCTTTTGCCACGCGGCTTAGGAAGCAGGAGAGATTTTGCCTGGAAGAAAAAGGGTGAAAGTAGTCTTGCTGGTGGGCCATGAGAAGGTGCCACATGGCTTTGGATTAGCTGGAGATCCTGGCGGTGACACAGCTGATGGTTCTGGGAGATTCAATCACGGACTTCTGCTTCTTTTCCTGAGATATGGTGCTCCAGATTAGGGTAGAGGGAGAAGGAAGGACTGTGTGTGTGTGTGTGTGTGTGGGGGGGGGGGTATCCTAAAAGACTTTAATATTTTAATGAAGACATTGGGTCACTACTTTAAGTCTGTTAGCTTTAAAGAAACATTTCCTTTCCTTTTCACAAATCTCTGGCATTGAGAGATGTTTTTCCTTTGGCAGTGGGCATAGCAAACCTAGTGGGGGGTCCTTTCAGTAATAGTATATCGCACCACCCCCGCTTGGCTCTGCTCTGTAACAGTAGTAGGGATGGCTTCCATATGTTGCAAAAGCCACTCCAAAGGATTCACCTCTATTCCTCTCCCCAAATTTAATCAAATAAGACTTTACCCAAAGGGCGACATGATTAAACTTTTCCTTTGCATAAAGGGGCATGATGGTAGTAAAGGAGGAGTCCATAGAGGCGCTGAGACCAGTGAGGAAGACCATGTAGTAATCAAGTAAGAAATAATGCAGGTCTGAGTTAAATCACTGGCAGTGGGTATGAAGAAGGAAGAGGTTCAAGAACTACTTTGGAGATGAATTCTACAAGATTTGGTGACTATTTGGGCATGGGTAGTAGAGAAAATGAGAGAGAGGGAGGAATCGAGGTTGAAGGTTGGAGTGAAAACTTGAACTTGCTACATTTTAAATGCCTGTGGCCCATGGATGAGGAAGGGTCAGTCAATGAAGCTGGAAATACAAAGAATTCAAAACAGAAGGGTCAGGAGCCTCCCGTCCTCCACTGCAATACTAATGACTCTGGAGAACACTAATAATATACAGCGTCCAGCAGATGTAACGCCTGCTTGAGTGCTCTTGGTAGGGTAATAATACGGGTGTAATAATTTATAGTTTTAATTTGAACATTTTACCTAAAATGTGATATGGTGTGCTTGATTGTGATATTGTTATGTTACATGATTATGTTATGTTACAGATTACATGATTATGATTTTGTAATAAAAGACTTTGTAAGAAAAAAGGTGTGTTATTTGTGCTGAACCCTGTATAAGAGGTGGGTTAGAAAAAGAATTCTTGGAGATGGAGAGGGAGAAGGAACACTGGACTAGTGACAGAAAAGAAGTGATTAAGAACATCCAACAGTGTCAAACGGTGCCTAATGCTTAAGCTGGAGGACCCAGAACTACCTCTGATGAATTTGGCAACAAGGACACTGATGACACCAAGGGCATTTTCTGTGGCGGCAGAAACTGCAGCGCAGAGAAAGAAGGAAGGAGGAAGAGGAGACAGCGAGTTTAGACTACCTTTTTCAAGAAACTTGGCTGTCAAGAAGAGAGATGGTATGATTGAGTGGGTCGTGAAGGATTTGAGTACTTTTCCAAATGAAGTGAAGGGGGCACGGTAGAGCAGACACAGGAGCGTAAACACCTTTCTCACATCTTCATTTTGCCAGCCCCTCCCCCCACGTGACCAGTATGCAGCCAGCTCGGCCGGGACTACAGCCCCCAGAAGGCTCCTCGGCGCTGGGGGGCGGAGTCGAGGCCTGGCGCGCTCCCCTCCGTGCGAGCGGAAGAGCAAATAGCAGGATCTAGTAGAAGGCGGCGGAAGCAGAGAGCGACGGCGCTCCCGGTAACTACCAGTTTGCGTCTTGTCTCTCCCTCCCTTCCTCCCTCCTTCCTTACCCTCTCCGCATTTCAAGCTGGTGTTTTTGGCGTTCCTTTCTCCCCTCACACCTGAGATGGGAGTTCTGATTTCGTTTGTTACCGGTAGTTTTTTTTTCCCTCACGTGACGCGCGGGGCGGATCCCCGCCTGGGGCGGAGGTTACTGGGAAGCTCCAGCCCTTCCACCCCTGAGGGATTGGCGGTGTCGGGGGTCGCGGGTGGTGCCCTGCTGGGGCGTTTTTGCTCTGGCAGGGACAGCGTGCTCACTGAGTGTCCTCACCCCAAATACTCCCTGTGGAAGGGACGTTCCTTCCTTGGCTTTCAACAGGTACTGAGCGGGCCCTTGGCCACTCAGGGGTACGGTACGGGGCTGTGGGCCGCCGAGGCTGCCCCGAGCCGACCCCGAGCCTGTGGGTGATTTCCGGGCCGCGAGCCTTTTAAGTGAGTCCGCTCCGCTGCCCGGGAGCCCCAGGGCTATGGGCTTGGGGTGAGTAGTCTATGCGGGAGGATAATACACTTCCTGGTATTCTTGGGAGGTCCTCGGGAAACCCCTTGTCCGATTATTAAAGTTTTACTTAGCCGCCTCTCAGACTTGAGTAGGGGAAGAACCGCACGGTTTGGTGCCTGATGGCTTGCGGGGGAAGTGTCTCAGGTCTAACGCTTGCTGGACCTGGGATCTTCTGTAGCTCCTTTACCGCCGCCCCGGCTTCCGTCTTTGAAAAATGAGTGTGGTGGCCTTCGGCCTGTCCGCCTGGCAGTGTCATGGGCTTCACCGTGAGTGATACGTGTGAGAAAGCATGTTTCAATTATAACCGTATTCTTCTGTCTTAAGTCCAGGTCAGTGGAACTTTATAGTCACATTCATGTCTTTGTGAACGTGAACGTGGTCATGATCTTGATGAAGATGAAATGAGTTAATGAACAGGGGGAAGTGACTTTAGAAAAGAATGTGAGTCGTACAGATGTTCTTAGGCCATGATCCTGGTGAAGAGGTGGTATCAGGGCCCTACCTACCACCTGTGGAGTCAGTTTTACGCTTTGTCTGGATTTTGAGGTCTACCAGAATTTGGACACTTTTCTCCCCCAACACAGACACACTACACAGTGGGAGTTAGGTAACCTTCACTTGTATTTACTCTGAAATCATTGGTTGAAAACAAAGAGGTTGGCAGTGCAGTGAATTAGTTGAATGTACGAAATTGAACAAATCTGAGTTCAGATCCCGGTGCTGTGACTTACAGTTTATGACTTTTGGGAAATCAGTTGATTTCTAAGACTTTACTAGTCTCTAAAACGGAGGTAATAGCATTTACCTCACAAGGGGTCTATAGAGGTGAAGTGAGATATGAATATAAAACAGCTAAGTAGTGCTTGGAGTCAAACCGCAGTTCTCGAATGTCTCCCACCTCAAACAGTTCAGTTCTTGACTGAGTTGTTCACGGAAGAATCCCTGGGTTGTCCAACAAAACATCGGTTCTCGACCGGACAACCCTTTCCTGCCCATTGCTGTAGAGTCGGTCCCAGTGTCTCTCAGGCGTCAAGGACATTCGGTTTTCCAACAGATCGTTTCTTGAACAGCCTCTCGGGACAAAATAAGTTCAAGAACTGAGGTTCCTTTGTGTTCTGTTGTTATGTTTGATGACAATGATGGTAAAAAAAGATAAAATTATTTTCTTGGGAGTCCTTTTTATTTGTATGAGGATAGTTAACCCATAAACTTAAAAAACTGTAATCAAGTTCTCAGATAGTGTGGGTCTTTTTTCAGACTATTATTGCATTTTATGTAAAGGTTATGTTTACGCTGCTTTTGATTTTTAGAGGTTTCCAGAATGCTGTTGTGAGATTATTGGGATGTGCTGTTTCATTTATAACTTGTAGTAATAATGTAGTTTTCTGTCTGCACATTGTAGCTTGTAGTAGAACAATTATCTGTGTTTATGACTTAGATATTGACTATTGATTGACTAGGACAGAATTTTATAGAACAATTTTTTGTCCTATCCATACTGCCCATCCCTTTTTTTTAAGCTAGGCTATTTGACTCAAAGTTCAACCTAGTGGGTAGGGTCCAGAAAATTTGGGTGACCTCATTTTTTTTTAATGTAAAGCTGTACAATATTATATTAGTTGGTATATGCATACAATATAGTTATATACCTTACAAAGTGATCACCACAAAAAGTCCAGAAACGATCTGTCATCATACAAAGTTACTGTGATATTATTGACTGTACTCCCTCTGTTGTACTTTACTTCCCTGTGACTTATTTATAGTAAGTTTGTACCTCTTAATCCCCTTTACCTTTTTGCCCATGCTCCCACCTCTCTGGCACTTGATCAGTTTTTCTGTGTCTGTGAGTCCTTTGTTCATTTGTGTAGTTCTATGTATAAGTGAAATGATACAGTAATTGTCTTTGTCTGACTTATTTCACTTAACCTAATACCATCTAGATCTGTTCATGTTGCAAATGGCAAGATCATTCTTTTTCATGTCTGAATTATATTCCTGTGTATGTGTATCCATCCAGTATCCGTTCATCTATTGATGAACACCTAGGTTGCTTCCATATCATGGCTATTGTACATAATGCTACAGTAAAGATAGAGGTGCATATATCTTTCTGAATTAGGAGTTTTATTTTCTTAAGTGTCCACAAGTGGAATTGCTGGATCCTTCTTTGTCTCTTGTTTTAAAGTCTATTTTGTTTGATATTACGTGTTGCTATCCCAGCTTTTTCTTGTTATTGTTTCCATTTTCATGAAATATCTTTTTCCATCCCTTTCAGTTTGTGTGTCTTTTGATCTGAAGTGTGTCTTGCATAGGCAGCATATATAAGGGTCTTGTTTTTTTAATCCATTCAGGGGTTACCTCAGTTTTTCAAAGTGGAAACTTAGTGACTGATGCCGATAGTGGCACTGGTTTGTGTGGATGCAAGGCATGAAAATTGAACAATATCTAGGAGAAAGCCTAATACTGAAAGTTGACTTGTTAGTTAAAGCAGAGTCTTTGGGTTAAGAAGTGAAATGTTTAAGTCCCTTCAGCCTGTTGACCTCGAGAATTTGGCATATTCAGATGTTTAGGAAATGTTTCCTTTACTCACTTTTACTAATGTGGTATCCCCCTGGCTCTCCTTTGTCAGTTTCATTCTTACCATCAGTCATGAATTTTTTTCGATACAGGTTTGTATACAAACTATAACAGTAATCACTTTAGTTAAAATCTACTTTGTGTGCTGTAATTGTTTTTTTATTTTTTGTGTGTTTTAAATAGTTTTGTTCCTTGGCTGTTTTTTACTTAAAAGAAGTTTTTGGAAAGTAGACTCATTTTCATCTCTGGCATCTAAGTGTGCATAGCAAAGGCTCGATTAGTGATGACTGTGCTGAATAGTTCTGGTTAAGAACATTTTGTTGATTGTCCTGTGTCGCTAAGGCAAGCTCTGGAGAGACAGCCTGGTGTTGTGGAAATAACCTAAGCTTTGGAGTCAGACTGACCAAGTTTTGAACCCAGGCTTTACTGCTTACTAATTTTGTAACTTTGGTTTATATAATCATTCTGAGTTCATTTTCTCATGATCTGTAAAACGGGGATAATAATACCAACCTGCATGACAGGAAAGATTAGATTGAACTCAGTACATACTAGCCAGACTTAGTAAAAGATTGATAGTGGTGTTATCATTTTCAATTTTATTATATTTTTCTGATAATCATGGATTTTGGTGATACATCTATATTCATTCCTCCTGGTGCTTCATGTGATCAGTGTGTTTTGTTTTTTTTTTATACAAGGTTAAGGTTGTTGATTGTGACTGTTGAACCCTGAAACACAGCAAAGCTAATTGGCCAACATGTTTGAATCTGTGACCCTGTCCTCATTAGTTCCATAAGCAGACTCTTCACAAAATATCTCACCAGAATGAATAAGACTTCTATATTGTTGATTTGGCAGTCACACAATCATTGTACTTAATAGAAGTAAATGAACTAGTGCTGAATGTAAAAGTACAAATTTTTAATTATAAGATTGTAAACATACAAGACTAACCCTCACATGTATAGAACTGGTTACTTACACAATGACTTTGATGACCACTAATCTGAACTATAATTTAGACATTTCTTTTAGTTGTTGTGTTTGTTGCCGACTTCCTACCCATAGGAGAAGTGAGCAGAAATGGCACTAGGCTACTCATATCTTGAAAGAGAACCCTACTCCTGTGCTGCCCACCGCAAAATGTGCTCTTAGTGAGGAAAACAGAGTTCTTCATAAATGTGCCCAGCAGGATGGATGAAGCCTGGGTAACTCCAAAGAGCTTATTGAATTACAGAGAAATTCCAGTTGTCAGAGCTTTAGATAGAAGAGGTGCTGCTTAGCAACAGTAGGATTGAGTTTGGAGAGGATTTTCTCTTCTTTCAAAGAAACATGGACCAGTTGCTCCCAGTCCATGGTGTGTATTTTTCACTGTCTCTTGTTAGCCCTTCAGTTTTATAAATTTTTGTTGTTCCTCTTGTATCTTTCTTTCTTTCTTTCTTTTTTTTAATGTCAAACATGGCTGGTTTTTGACTAGGGATAAAAATGGAGAAGCAGGAAAGCATTGTTGGAAACAACAGGTTCTGGTGTCTAGTAAGGTTCCCAAATAACACAGGTTAACCTGTGACTATTATGGTATGGTTTTCTGGAATGGTCAAATGACTGATAGTTCATAACCATTTAACTTGGTGCAGAGGCAAAAATATGAGCAAAAGATGTATGGTACTCCTTAATATGTGATTTGCCTCTTAGAAAAGACGACATGAACTGTTACCATTGGCCTGCAGTTGGACTGTTTCAGGTTCTTTGCCATGGAATTCCAGAAGTGTTTCACAGAAAGGAAGCGCTTGAATTTAAATCCTCACCTTTCTAACCTCTGAAATTTGTACAGGTAGTCCTGTTTGTGTTCCCTTATCATCTATAAAATAGGGAAAATAATACATACCCTTCTTGTTTATAAAGTTTAGTGAGAAAAATTAACAAGAATGTCTTAGAAAAGGGTGGGTAACAGTTGATAAGAGTCGAAAGAAAACACATACAGTAGTCAGAGAGGGAGGGTCAGTTAGAGATAGGAGAGAAGTCAAACTGAGAGGGACGTCAGATGGAAGCAGTTAAGAGTTAGAAAGGAGTAATCAGAGGTGTAGAGAGAAGGGCTGACCTAGGATAAATTGGAGAGGGAGACAGAGGGAGGCAGTGTGAGAGGGACAACCAGGAGGCATGACCAAGAGAGTGCAGAGTTTATTGAGTTAGTTTTTATCTATTTGAGGAGAACTTGTAAATATTTGTAATTAGCTAGGAAAGGGAAGGAAAGCAGATATTAATAGTAAATCAAGTATGTGTATGTGGTTTTTATTATACTAAAAATTTTCCTTAGTACTAAATTTATTTTGCAAACACCAAGCCAGGTTATCTGTTACAGACCTGTTAACTGCTTACTTGGCCCCTTTCAAAGTGTAAACACATTTTTAAAAAAGATTTTATTTATTTATTTTTATAGAGAGGGGAAGGGAGGGAAAGAGAAATGTGTGTGGCTGCCTTTTACACGTCCCCTGCTGGGGACCTGGCCTGCAACCCAGGCATGCACCCTGACTGGGAATTGAACTAGCGACCCTTTGGTTCACAGGGCCAAAGTGTAAACACATTTTAAAAAATAAAACTAATTTGGTAATATTGTCTTTAAAAAATTAATATATGCTTACTGTAGACAACTTGGAAATTACAGGAAATTTCTGTGAGAACAGGGAGAAAAACAAAATCATTCATAATCACAATATAAACACATAACTCTAGACCGCCTACATTTTTCATGTTTTTTTCCCAACCTTTTTTCCTAGGCATTTACTAAAACCCTTGTACTTTTCTAAGGAATCAAAAAGCTCTGTTTGTAAGTCCAAATGATTTTATAAATTAACCGTTTGTGGTTTAGTTAATTTTATATTCCTATTTTGGCACTTAGGTACTTCCATAAACTACTTGTATACCTGTTTTTATTTTCTCCCTCTGTAAATTAGATTAATGACTGCAGACTATGTTATTCATCATTGTGTTCTAGACATTTAGCAAAGTGCTTTACACATAGGATGGGACAAAGATAGGTTTATAGTTCATATGGAAAGTAATACAATAAGCAATAAATAATAAGAATAAATTGTGTTTCATGTATTCACAACTATAAACCTACTTTTGCCCCATCCTTTGTTATAGGTACTCAGAATATGTTTGAGATAAATTGTTAAGGTCCCTAAATAGAAACTATCTTAAATAGGTCTGCCCAATTGGCAGATTGACTTTTTCCTTAAAATTGAGAAAAGGTGAATTTTAAGGTGTGTCTGTGTTTAATATGAAGCTACTGAACGAGGAAAGGGTGCTTTTTCTGGTTAGTTTTTATAGTGTAGCAAGCCATTCTGAAACCTAGTGATGTAAAACAACTGTTTTGTTTTGCTAGGCATTCTGTGGGAATTCAGAGTGGGCAGTGTGGATATGACTTGTCTGGAAAGACTTGAAAGCTGGTGCTGACTGGGCTGGGAGTTAGAATCTGGAGGCTTCTTTACTTAGGTGCTTGATGGTTGATGTTGGCTGCCCCCCGGAACACCTACATAGCATTTCTTCACATTGGCTGACTTGAGCTTCTTCACAGCATTGTTGTGTGTCTGTTTTCTAAAAGTAAGAATCCCAAGAGAACCAAGTGAAAGCTGTGTTGCCTTTTGTGACTTAGGCTTAGAAGTCAGGTAATGACATAAGCTTGCCAAATTCAAGGAGAGCAGTGGTTACACTGAACCCACTTCTCACAGGAGTGTCAGTCACACTGTAAGACAAACATTATGGAGGGGATAGGTGTCGTCTTTGGGAAAGACGGGCTATTACAAGCAGGTACTGAACTGAGAAATGGTAAATTAAAAAATAAGTTAATAAAACAGTATCACTTTTTAAAACTGTATTTTATTGCTTATGGTATTAAAGTTATCCCTGCTTCATGCCCCCTGCCCACTTCCACCCAACCTGCTCCTCTAGGCAATCCCCGTACTTGTCCATGTCCATGGGTCACACATGTACCGTATTTTGCCATGTATATTGCACTCCTATGTATAATGTGCAGTCATGTGTTTGGCCCAAACTTTCAGGAAAAAAAATCTTCCATTTTAATTTTTTAATTCAGTTACTCATTTATTTATATTTAGAAACAAAGTCTATTAATGTATTCCAGGGTATTTTGCATATGGTTGTTATTGCTTTTTAGAGTTACACTTTTAATGCATAAGCATAAATAAAAATTAAAAACATTTATTAAATACAGAATTAGTACTACCCATGTAAATGCACATCCTTATTTTTCCCTCAAAAATTTGGGCAGAAACATCTGCATTATACACTCAAAATATGGTGTGTTCTTTGGCTAACAGTATCACTTTTTGAATATCAGTGAATAAATATCCTTTTTAATATTAGTAATCTTAATGGTGTTTTTATTAATTTAGTTTAACAAATTATACTAAATTTGTAAAAATTTTTGAACTCAAGGCTATTTTAAATTTTTTTCTTGTTGTGGGCTCTGAATAAGATCTTATTTCTCCTTTCAACCCAGTTTGCAAGTTGGTCAGTTTCTATACTGGGCTCTTTCCCATTCCCTTTTAAAATTCAGCTTATTTTGTAAATAATCCGATACGTGTAAATAATACAATAGTGTAGACAATTTTGGAAATCAGGAAGGAAATAAAGTCCATCTATAATTTCACCTCTCAAATGTAACCAGTTTGAGGCCTATAATTTCTTAGCCATGCTTCCAAAATTTAAACCGTTGTGAAAAGGGAAAGTTTTGAAGAAGGTTGGGGTAAACTCATTTGGCAGCAAAGCCCAATCTGCACTGATGTAAGCAGATTTGTAATCTATTTATTGTACGTAATACAATGATTCATACTTTTTCCCCCACAAAATATTAACGTGTTTAATTGCAGAGCATTGCCCCAAGCCCCGGTTGGACTATTTTGTAACATGGAATATATGTACATATTAACCTTAAAGTGTCAGGAGAAAATCTAGTTCTGTAGCCTATTTAACCCTAAGAGTTTTTGGACAAGAGATTTTAGACTGGATTTAATAACCTAGAGTTAGGAAAAGATGAATTTATTGGCTTGTTTAAGTGGTTCTAAACTTTTTTCATATGAATCTTCCCAGAACTTTTGTGCTTTCATTTTACTTTTTCATTTTAGGAAAAAAAAAAAGAAGAAGAAATAAAAGAAATAGTCTTTTTTTAAAAAATATTTTTATTTTATTTATTTATTTTTAGAGAGGGAAGGGAGAGAGAAAGAAGAGAGAGAGAGAGAAACATCAATGTGCGGTTGCTGGGGGTCATGGCCTGCAACCCAGGCATATGCCCTGACTGGGAATCGAACCTGCGACACTTTGGTTCGCAGCCTGCGCTCAATCCACTGAGCTACGCCAGCCATGGCAGAAATAGTCTTGATTTGTTTAATGATCAATAACTCTCTTCAGCCATCCCAAATAGGTGTTTCAAACCCAATGTGACCATCTTTCAGTACATTGGAATTTCCAGTGACTTTTTAGACCTCTTAACCCTTCCAGTGTGAGAACCAATGATTAGTTAAGAACTTGAGTTGCTGAGCCCCAGGACCCATATGGCCGTTGGTTTTTTGCCACCAGTGTTGTGTATGTGACATTGCTATTCTTTCCCTTTTTGCAGTAGTGTTTCTTTTTTGTATTGTGCCTCTTGTTTGTTTCCTTGAGTAGCCTGAAACTTTTCTTTGCCTTTGACACTTGAGTTCAAGGATGAGGAATTTATATTTGGCTTTATAATGTCATATAGTTGTAACTTTAAAGTATTTCTTATTATTTTATCATAAATTCAACTCAATCATTCTAGAGGATTTAGTAAATACAGCTGTATTTTAACCTCCTAAACAATTGGACAAATTATAGAATATCTGTGGGCTTCCATTGTGTCAGCTGTCAGATGAACTTTCCAAGGCATTTGCCACCACACTCTGATGGAAGTTAACCCTGATCTTAGAAAATCACTCACACACAAAACAAGTTCTAGACTGATCAGTCTTTGAAATTCTTTCATTTTTACTACTGGATGGTCTCTCAGTTGAGGAGTGCAAAATATAGCAATGTGTACGTGACATTGTTGCATATATTTAAGACTTCGTGGAAGAGGAGGATCTTGAATGAAGTGATAGAATAAGAATTTGACTGGGGAAGGTAGAAGAAAATTCCGCATAGAGTGATGAGAAGTTAAAAGCAAAAAGGGGTGCAACATGTGAACTTAGAGACAAAAAGGGAATAGGTGTTGCACAATAGAAGGGATGATTTTACTGATGATGAATACTAAAGAGATATGATTTACTAGTTTTATGTGTGTGGGGAGAATGAAAAAGAATTAGTGGAAGGCTTTGAAAGCTAGGCTGAAGAAGTTAGATTCAGTTCTGAAGGTGACAGTAATTCTGTTGAAAGTCATGTGATGAAAACAATATTCTAGACATTATCCTGGTAGATTTCTGGGATAACCTCAAGGAAGGAGCAGCTGGGGAGTATTTCGATAGGACAACTATGAAGTAATGTGGAAATAGAAACTGTGATAGTATTTGTGGAGAAAGAACAGTAAGGATGGGATTAAAAGAGCTGGAAGAGTCAGAATATCTCAGTTTTGAGCCTGACATCAAGTACATTGTGGTGTCATTGATGGTGACACTGGGAAAGGATCTTAGATAGGTCTAGGGAGAAAGATAATGAGTTTAGTTGCTAAGATTTAGGTGTTAGATAATTTGAGTGGTAGTTTTAAAGAATCTGTTGCTTTAAAAATAACTAATGCCTTTTAAAGTAATTTTTTTTGAGTCCATGCATTTTTTCTAGCAAATAAATACTCTGAAATTTCTCTTTTGGAACTCAACAGAACCATTAGAGCCATATAAGAAAACTAATCTCATTACTTGATGGTCATATACCTTGTCCCCCGAAGAGTATCGTCTTGCTTGATCGCTCATCTTATTTACCATACTTGTTTCTAAGTGATATTTGACAGTGTTTAAAAATTAATTTTCAGATGCATAAAATTTATTACTATGGTTGTTATCTAAATGACTATCATGGTTGCTGAGGACAATCTTAAAATGTCTTCAGCTGTGATAGCATCTTTAGAATAAAATGCTAGTGCACTCTAGTTAAGAGGATGGGTCCTAAAAAGCCTAGGTTTGGATGACCTCTTTAGTACATTCGTTATGTGTCTTGAGCAAGTTATTTAATTTGTCTGGTTCTCAGTTTCCTTATTTTTAAAGTGGGGATAGTGATAATACTCCTTAGTTCCTAGGATTTTTGTGAGGGTTAGCCCTTAGACTTAGCTCTTAGAACAATGCCTGGGAAATAATTAGCTATTAATTACCATTACAATAACTTCTATTATTGCTGCCATGACCATTTTGTATATTTATCTGTTTCGTTTGTTTTAAAAACTACATGTTCCTGTGTAATTGTGTCTCATATAAGTGAAATGGTAGTCAGCTGGAGATAAAATTAAAGCTCAAATAAAAGATAAGACATGTCAAGTTGTGGTGTTTTAGAATGTTTGGCCTAGAATTTAGTGAGATAAGAGCAGAAAAGGCCAAGGATGAAATACTGAGGGACTACTCATAGTAAGGGAGTGGGAGGCAGAAAAGGAGTCTGCAAAGGAGCCACAGGAGATTGTTTACAGAAAGAAAAATACACGAGTGTATATTAGTATAGAGGTTGTGTTAATTAGTATTAGATTTGGTTGCAAGGAATAACAGAGACTGATGGAAGTTTAAAATCTCAATGTCAGGAATTCCAGAAGCATTCCAGGACCAGTATTGTCTGTCGTGGTGTCATGTTGTTTCTCTATTAGGCATTGATTCTATTTTTTTCTAAAGTCATTTTATTGTCTTAGATGGCTACTGGGGCTCTCTCCATTTCATCCACATTCCAACCAGCAGAAAGGAGGAAGAGAAGAACACATCTCCCTCTCTTTAAGGGTATTTCCTGAAAGTTACATACCATATCACTTTTGCTCATATTCCATTGGTGAAATTTAGTCACATAACTAGCCACACTTTCCTGCTGAAGAGGTTGGGAAACATAGACTCTTTCAATGGTCAATGCTTGGGAATAAAGAACAGAAACAATGAGGATAATCCAAGAGTATCCAGATGAAACAATAGAGAATAGATAACAGAGTTGTGTTTAGGACAGTTTAATTAATTATTGATAATCCTTGATAGAATTTCTGTATTTCTTGAAACAGTATAAAACTACTCTTGTCAAATTGCATCAAGAATACTTTGTTTTTAGGGTATAATGCCTTTGTGAATCCTTGCTTAATTAGGATATCAGTCTCATAAGGAAAAAAATACATATGTGTATACATGTACACAGAAGTACATGTGTTTATATGTGTGTGTATATATCCTCATTTAACACTAGTGTTGGCCAAAATTACTTCATATGGCAATATTGTGCAGTAAATTGATGGTAAATAAGCCTCTGGTATCCCTTTGTTGTTTTAGGCCTAGAATTTTACCTACCTTCTATTCATTCCCCAATTTGGTTGTTTTGGGCCAGGGTTTTTAATTGGTCTCTGTGCTTTTATATTACTACTCTCTTTCACTGTTGTTAATCTTACTTCCCAAAGCAGATAAGTGAGTAAATTTAATTAAATGTGTTACTTGCACTGTCCTGATCATTAATGAATTTGTAAGTAAGGTCAGGCCTACGATCTTACTAGTATTACAATTACTCAATTCTCTCCACTTAATTGGTAATTTTTTGCTTAAATTTTTTAAAATGTTAAAGCGCCTGTATTTTGTATGTTTATGTTCTTTTAGTATTAGAAATATGAAGGTCTTCCAACAAAAAAGGGAGGACATTTTTCCTAGGATTTTTTGTCCCTTTCAATTGAAAATGTTTTTAGGTATTTTTGAATGATGAGCAATGTATTTTAAGATTAGAAGTTCGTATGTTCCCATTATTTATACTTTTCAGTGGACAATATAGCTTAAAATAAATGTAGTTTTAAAGTCAAATAGTTTTAAAAAAAGGATTTACAACAAAATATGCTTCTTGTCCTATTCCTGCCCATTCTCCCTACTCCCTTCCCTAAAAGTAACTACTATAATCAAGTATTTAAGCTATTTCTTCTAGCATTTACATATCTATAGTTTAAAATAATATATGTGTAAATCTGATCTTGATTCACCAATTTATTATAATACTTAGTTAAATAAAACAGTTAATGTTGTGTGTATTATGCCTGTGCTGATAGTATCTTAAATAGTAGCCTCTCAGTGCAGTTTTCCACAGGGTCAGTCAAATAATCTGTCAGTTCCAATTTTCTTCCCTTTTTAAAAAAATTCTTGGAAACAACTTCTCTGGAGACCTTCATTATTCTAATAGGCCTACTGTCTCAGCCTGTCACACAGTAATTTCCCTTTATTGTCATCCTTAGACTTTTCTTTCCTTTTGGGTTTGATTCCCAGTGTTGTTGAAACCCTTATTTTTCTCATTCCTCATTTACCCTCTTGCTTAGGTAGAGCACATCCTCTAGTAGCTGTGTCAAATTTAAAAAGATGGTGCTTTGGCCAAGAGCATGGGGATGACAGCCTCCAACATGCCTGTCTCTGTCACATGGCTTCCATCTGGATCAGTTGCTTTCTACTTCTGGTGCACAGTCAGCATCCTGGAATCACCATTTCACAATATTTCTTCACTTCTTTCGTGTTGAATATCCTGTGTTCCATACCTATGTCTGTCTGTATTTTTATTTATTTCCTTGTTTGGTGTCAAAGGATAGTGAGACCATCACTCACTATCTAGAATATCTGATCAAGCACAATCTCTCTGAACCAAGCAGATTGTTAACCTTACGTAGTGTTTTGGGGGAGTGTGGAGTTCAGGGATTGGAAGATGCTGGGTTAGCCAAAAAGTTTGTTTAGTTTTTTCTGTAAAATAAAAGACACATTTCATTTTTACCATTAACTTTATTGATTTGGATATTTTGAGTATGTTGGTTATCTCCCATGTAGTAGAACATGGATGATTGTTCTCAATGTCTCTCTTTGAAGCACTATCAACTTCAAATGGTCTACCCAACTGTGGAGCATTGTCCAGCAAGAAATCTCCAGCATGAAACTTCACAAACCACTTTTGACACATTCAATCAGTCACAGAACCTCCCCCATGTACTGTACAAGTCTTTTTTTGCATTTCAGTTGCAGTTTTACCTTTCTTGAAATAATAAAGCATAATATGCTGAAATGTTGCTTATTCCATCTTCAATATTAAAATGGCTATACAAAAATTAACCAATTTGGTAAGTTTTTTTTTTAAATGTATGCTGATATGACAGCTGTCACAGTAGAATCTGACAAAATTATTTCAAATGAAGTTAAAGAAAACTAAGTGCTCACTAGAGCCATCTTATGGAAAAATTGAACTTTTTGGTCAATCCAGTATTAAGTAAGAGGCAGAAATGGATTAACATCATCTGTAGATGCATGGCTACTTGATTGGCATTGTTGATTGGCACTCAGGGGTGTAGTTTTCTCTTTCTGACTGGTTGGCTTGTAAAAGAGTGCCTGCTGGAAGATGGTGATGTAGGCAGACGTGGCTTGCCTCTTTGTGCAACCACATCAAAATTACAACTAAAACATACAACAGCCATCACTCAGGAACGTCAGACATTGAGCTGAGTTGGAAGTCTGACAACTACGGAATTAAAGAAACCATATCACCCATACTGGTAGGAGGGGCCCATACGTGGAATGGGCTGGTCCCACACTCACATGGATAAAAATTCAGGAGGGATATCTCTGGAGTGAGGAGTCTGAGACCACACCAGGCTTCCCAGCCCAGTTTTCCGTTGCCAGGAAGATAAGTCCCCACAACTTCTGGCTGCAAAACCCAGCGGGGATTGAGTCAGTGGAAGAAACTTCTGGAGCCCCAAGCAGTTCCTCTTAAAAGAACCTGCACAGGGACTCACCTACTCAGACTCACTCCCTCTCAGCTCCAGCACCAGGGTGGCAGCTTGAAAGGCACCAGTGGTATACAGGGAGAGACTGAAGTTGAGCAGAGGCCATTGTCCCTTTGTTAAACCTCCCTTCCCCTCGCAGAGTTGGTAAGCCTGGTGCCATATCTGAGACTCCAAACTGGCTAACACTGATTTGCCTTGGAGATCCCCAGAACCTCTGCCCCCATCCAATTTATGGGCCCACCCAAGCTGTTTTTCCATAAGAATGGCTGTCTGGCTCCTAAATCCTATCAAACAAGCAACAGTTGGCTTCAGCCCTAGTAGCCCTCAGTTTAGATTCACAGCTTGACTTCTGGGAATCTCCAACCCCAACACAAGTAACAGCCATCTCAGATTGTTTTACAGCTCAGACAGGATGCCCCAGGCAAAATACAGGTGTGGGCTAACCTTAGCTTGCACTACCTAGGAAACCCCAGGGCTAGCATACCCAGTGGACAGCTACAGACCACATTGGAGCACCACCACCCTGCCCCTGCACAGCTGATCCTCCATGGAGGGTGGAGGTTGGTGGTAAGTGGCCACAGCCAATGCTTGCAGCTGACTGTCCTGGGTATATCCCTCCCATTGATCTACCAACAGCAAACAAGGCTCAACTGCAAGAGGAGGGTGTACTCAGCCCACACAAAGGGCATACCTTGAGTACCCAGCTTGGGTGATAGGGGAGGCTGTGCCCTATAGTAAACCTGCTACGTTAGACCACACTACCAAGACATGGAGTCAAAGCAGCTCGACCTAATACATAGAAACACAGGGAGGCTGCCATGGCCCAAGTGAAAGAACAGATCAAAACTCCAGAAAGAGAGCTCAACAAAATGGAGATATGCAATCTATCAGATGCAGAGTTCAAAACACTGGTTATAAGGATGTTCAAGGAATTTAGAGAGGACCTTAGCAGCATAAAAAAGACCCAGTCAGAAACAAAGGATTCACTAATTGAAATAAAGAACAATTTACAGGAAAACCACAATAGAGTGGATGAAGCTGAGAATCAAATCAATGATTTGGAATATAAGGAACCAAAAAAATAACTAATCAGAACAAGAAGAAGAAAAAAATCCAAAAAAAGGAGGATAGTATAAGTAGCCTCTGGGACAACTTCAAGAATTCTAACATTTGCATCATAGGGGTGCCAGAAGAAGAGAAAGAGCAAGAAATTAGAAATCTTTCTGAAAAAACAGTGAAAGGAAACTTCCCTAATTTGGCGAAGAAAATTGCCATGCAAGTCCAGGAAGCACAGAGAGTCCCAATTATGATGGATGCAAAGAGGCCCACTCCAAGACACATCATAATTAAAATGCCAGAGGTTAAAGATAAAGAGAAACATCTTAAAGGCAGCAAGAGAAAAAAAGTTCCTTACCAGAAGGCTGCCAGATGGGAGGGGGTGGAGGAGAATAGGAGAAGAGGTAAGCGGACTAAGAAGTACAAATAGGCAGTTATGGAGTAGCCACAGGGAAGTGAAGTACGGTATAGGAAATGAAGTAGCCAAAGAATTTATACCTGTGACCCATGGACTTGAACAATGGTGGGGATTGCCTGAGGCAGTAGGGGATGCTGAATGGATGCTGAATGGATGCTGAAAGGGGGGAAAATCAGGACAACTGTAATAGCATAATCAATAAAATATAATTTTAAAAAAGAGAGTGCCTCATGAAGTAAGTTGTCCTTATCAGCTGAATGGATTTAAAACTGGTTCTCCTGACAGCTTTTTACTTTGGCTACAATTGTTTTTTTCCCAAAATGTGTAAGAACTTGCAATTCTCAATCCTCTAGTAATTTTCTAAGAGTACCCGGGAGGTAATTTTTTGAGCCTTTCCATGTCAGAATATGTGGGGGTGGTTGTTTTTTTTTGTCTTCACATTTGATTTTGTTTGGGTAAGTGTAACATTCTAGATTCAAAGTATTTTTCTTCAGAATTTGAAGACATAGTGTTTCTTTTTCTTCTTCTGTTGCTGTTTAGAAGTCCTAAGTCAACATGAATACTCTTTTGTTTTTGGACCTTGTTGGATCTCTGCTATGTTCCTCCCCAGTATTTCAAAATTTCACAGTGATGTGCTTTGGTATAGAACTCTATTTTTATGCTGTGCTGGGTATTTGTAGATACTTAGAGGGCCCTTTCAATCTAGAATAGTTTGCATTTTTCTTAGAGTTGGTTTGTGGGAAGAAGGGTAGTAGATCTTAGTGTTTAATATGTTCAAATAATCACCCAGTTTTAAAGACCTCTGTACTCCTAGTCAGTCCCCAAAATAGAGATATTCTGTTTTACATTCTGCAGAGACAACCTCAAGTCCTCTTTCAGGGACAAGGGGTGATCTAAGGATCTGACTACTCTTCAAGCAGTTTTCACCCATGGCCCTTCCCCACTTCACTTTCAATTCCAGGGGTGGTGCTGGCAGGGCAGTTCCTGACTCTTGTGCAGATTTCTGTGTGTAAACTGAGTTGGGTCTCAGCTTTCTCTATTGCTAGATTGAGATTTGGCTCTCCAGGATCTACTATACAGTTAGCATTCATCTGTATATGTTCCAACTTCCAAAGTTTTGTTACTTTTTTCTCTTCAATTCTGACCATCCTTGTTAATTTATGCCTTAAAAACTTTACTGTTATTTTAGATTTTGGAAAGAAGCAAAATTATTTGTGTATGTCCATTCATGTCCATTCCACTCTCCTAACCCACGAGACTGACATGATTTGATAAGAATAATGAATATTTTTATGTGAAAAATAATTTTACTATGTGAAAGGCAAAGTAACACAGAATATGGTACTTACACAGTAACTAAATATAAGTCTGCTGAGGGCACTGTTATGGAAAAGTAAGGATGTCATGCCTTTCTTGATTGTGCACAATGCCTTTAATTTCTAAAAAGAATTTTTGGAAAAAACCAAAAATGATTCATCTTCATTATAAGAAAGTTAGCAAATACCAGTAAGTTTGAGGATGAAAATAGGAATCATTTTAATTCCACTGCCCAGAACTAACCACTATAACTGTCTAGTGTATACTTTCTAGTCTTTTCTATGCAGCTACCTATGTATTCGTACAAGTATTGTTTAAGTGAAACATACCATATGTAGTATTTTGCTCCTCAATTTTTTCCCACCATAAAAGAATATATGTTTTGAGAATATTTTTTGTACAGAATCTAGAGATAATACTCTCATTAACAACATCTAACAGCTACCATTTATGCAGATTATGTGCCAGGTACTGTGCTAACATCTTTTTTTCCCCCTGTTTAATTTATTTTAACATTATTTCAGACTACAAAATGTACAAAAAAAATTCACCCAGGTACTTCAGATGTTAACACTGTCTCTCTTTCTCATGTATCTTGAACTGTTTGAGGCTAAGGTGCACGCCTACTCCCCTGTATACCCTAAGTACATGAGAGTGCATTTTCCCCAAAAAAAAAAAAAAAAAGAAAAGGACATTCTCTTATGTAACCACAGTGCAATTGTCAAAATCAGGAAATTAACACTAATTTAATATTATCATCTAATCTATATACTTGTTCAAATTGCACCCATTGTCCCAATAATATATTTTTATTACAAAAGAAAATTTTGGATCCTAGAGTGCATTCAGTTGTCATCTCTCTTTTGTTTCCTTTAATGTGGAGCATTTCCTGTCTTTGTTCTTTTCATGATATTGACATTTTTGAAGACTGCAGGTCAGTTATTTTGTAGAATGTCTCTAATTTGGCTTTATCTGATATTTTCTTTTAATTGGTTGGATTCAGGTTATTCATTTCTGGCAAGAGTGCCACAGAAGCAATGTTACAACTTCATTAAGGTAGTGTCTGTTAGGTTTTCCAATGTGAAGTTATTATTTTTCCTTTTGTAGTTTTTTTGGTGGCAAACTACATATAACATAAAATTTACCATTTTAATCATTTTTACTGGGATTAAATACATTTACACTTCGTTTGTAGTTTTGAAGTGTCTTTGACAAAATACTTGAGACAATGAATATTCTGTTATTTTTTGAAATTTTACTTACTAATTTTAGTATCCATCAGTGATTTCTGCCTGAATCATTTTTGTGATGGTTCCTAAATGATGATTTTCTAATTCTATCATTTATTCTATGCTTATTTATAATACTCCTTTATTTCATTATTTTTTAAAACATTTTATTTTTTTAAAAGATTTTATGTATTTATTTTTTTAGAGAGGGAAGGGAGGGAGAGAGAGAGAGAGAGAGAGAGAAACATCAATGTGCGGTTGCTGGGGACCATGGCCTGCAACCCAAGCATGTGCCCTGACTGGGAATCCATTTCATTATTTTTATGCTGTCCCTGATTTGGCCATTGGGAACCCCTTCATGTTGATTCCTGTCTCCTTTTGGCTTGCTCTTGTCATTAGAGCACTTCCTCACTTTTTTTCCTCAGCAGGATGTTCTACATCTAATACTTTTCCAGCCCTAGCCTTGGAATGAGTTATTACTTCCTTTTAGTAAAGAATGGCTTTATAAGCCAGGATCTGGACTCTAGATGTCTTCATTGCTGCAGTGTGTCATTGCTTCTAGGCTCTCTCAGCAGGCATCTAGGAAATAGATACATGGGGTAGATGTGTGTGTGTCCACACACATTCATATACATTTTTATCTGTCTATGGAAAGGAATGAATTTATATTGATACCACCAATTCTAATCCAACACTACAGAATTTATTCTATCCTTCATTTTATATATATATATGTAACTCCCTCTCCTAACAGTGAGAAACCTAGCCCCATTATTCATGTTTTTACTTATTGGCTCAGTTCTAGAATATCAGGAAATAAGTTAAGAATTGCTAACTTATACCACTATTTAAAAGACACCTTGTAAGTAGAGTTCAATATTTGTTGATAGTTTTTTTTCCCTTTAGCATATAATCTAACTCTCCATTGTCCAGTAGGGTAGGGTAGCCCCTAAACACATGAATTGAGATGTGTCATAAGTGTAAAATATATACTGGATTTTGAAAACTTAGTATGAAATAAGGAATTAATATTTTAGTATATTATTGTTTATATTTTGAAATATTTTAGCTGTATCAGATAAAATAAAATAATAAAATTATTTTTTATCTATTTTTACTTTATTTAAACACAGCCACTAGAAAATATTAAATTATATATGTGGCTCCTATTATGTTTCTTTTGGACATCGCTAATATAAAAAAAACCGTGTTTAAAAGTTATATGGATTAGTTTTCTCTCCCCAATGTTTTTCCCTCCCCGTTTTTATGTTATTTGAAGTACACTTGGTTCTATTTGAATTTTAAGTTTTCTCTTCATCCTAGTTTATCTTATTTTTGAATATGTGAAACATTAATATTGTTCCAAAGGTCAGAATTACATTAAAAATATATCCTTAGAGCAGTGTCACCCAGTTTTTTAATCCTTTCCTTTCCACCCTGTCTGCCTGCCTTCTATGGGTATCCAGTCTCATTTTCCGAATTATCCTTCCTGTGTGTTTTTCCCCAGAAATGAGGAAATACAGCTATATTTCCTCTTCTTTTTTTTTTAACACACTAAATGTAACATGCTATAGACACTCTTTTGTACTTTACTTTTTTCACCGAACAGCATGTTTTGGAATCCATTCCATATCAATTTTTAGAGTTTACCCTCTTCCCTCCCTCCCTTCATCTTTTCCTTATTCCTAGAGTTGGAAAGTACTCTCCTGTGAGGATGTTAGCCATTTTTTAATGCTTTTTCCAGTGTTTTGCATTTACAAACAATACTGCAGTGACTGATAGTTTTAGTTACTATGTTTGGATCCCTGATTCAGTTGGAGATAATTTTAAATAAATGTTGTGTGAACTTAATAATCTTTGTACAAATACTAATTTGTTGTCTCAGCATACATTCTTTAAAAAGTACAGTTTTGGCCCTGGCTGGTCTGGCTCAGTGGATTGAGTGCCAGACTGCAAAGCAAAGGATTGTTGGTTTGATTCCCAGTCAGGGCACATGCCTGGGTTGCTGTCCAGGTCCCCAGTAGGGGGCTCATGAGAGGCAACCACATATTGATATTTTTCTCCCACTCGTTCTCCTTCCCTTCCCCTCTCTCTAAAAATAAATAAATAAAATCTTTAAAAAAAGTACAATTTGCCCCAGTGTTTTGAGATGTCACCTTTAACATATATTAAGTTTCCATTAAGTTTATTTCTGGACTTTCTGTTTTTCTTTTTATACTAGTCTGTCTATTCCTGCACCATTATCACAGTTTTAATTATATGTATATCAGGAGCTAGCTTCTAAAATTTTTTATTGTTTTATTGGCTGTTCTTACATGTTTGTTTTTTCCGTTGAACTTTAGTAGCTGCTGTCTCTGTAAAAAAGCTTGCTTGTATTGGGATTTTATTTGGATTATGTTAAATTCATAACTTAATTTAGGGAGAACTGACATCTGTATGATGTTGAGTTGTGGTGAGTTTTCTACCCCAAAACAAGGAATATCTTTCCATTTATTCAACTCTACTTTTGTGTCACAGGACTGTCTTAAAGTTTTCTTTTTATTGGTTTTGTACACTTGTTGAATTTGCCTTTTTTATAAAACTTATTACTGTGTTTTATAGATTTTTATTTCAGTGTTTGTAGAGCTACACTATTCTTTTTAATGTCTATATTGTTTTAAATAATACATAGGTGTACCATAATTTATTTATTCTGACCCATATAGATGGACATTAAAATTGTTTATTTTATATAATTTTTCACTCTACAGTCACCAAAACAGGGACTTAGTGCTTTTTAAAAAATATTTGCCAGTTTGATGGGCAATAAAGAATATATTTATTATTATTTCTTTGCTAACTGATGAGGCTAATTTTGAATCCACCCATTCAAACATCCATTCAGCATATTTTTACTAAGCATCTACCATGTACCTATAAGAACTATAGTAATAACTGGAGTTGAATATCTTTTTGTTTGTGTGGATTTTTTTTTTTAAGAGAAAGGGGAAGGAAGGGAGAAAGAGAGAAAGAGAAACATCAGTGTGAGAAAGAAATGTCTACTGGTTGCTTCCCCTAGGTGCCTGACTGTGGGTCAAACCTGCAGCCAAGGCATGTGCCCTGACCGGGAATCAAACTTGCCCCTTTCTCTTTGCTGAACCCTGCCCACCCAGCTGAGCCACACTGATCAGGGCTCATTTTGTGTTTTTGATAATTTGTATTATTTTGTTTCATGTCTATCTCTCTTTTTCTAATGGCAATTAATAGGAGTTTCTGCTTCTCAGAAGACTGAGAATGAGAGTTGACATTTCTTTACTCTGTTTTGTTGATGAGCTTCTAAAATGTACTTTTGTGTGTATGTATTTATTTTCATTGCACAGTCTATGGTAAATCACTGTGTTAAACTCTTAGTATTCACAAAATGAGTATGTTAAGTGCACAGACAGTTATCAAAGAAGTGATAACTACATATTTTTATAAAAATAACTTTCATCATTATTTTTCAGGTGAGACTGCTGTGTCTATCAGAAGGGAACTTTTATGTCATTTTCCTTCAGACAGTCTATTTGTTCTAGAGTTTTATTCGAAAAATAAAAAATAAATGTCACTTATTTGGTAAGTTAAATATACTTACACATGTTTTATAAGTATACTGTTCATTTACTTTTAAATATTTGTTTGCTTATATTCTGTTTCTTCTCCATCATTATATTTTGTAACTTTCATGTAAAACAAGTTTTAAAGTGGCAATTTCCTAAAAGACTTAGGCTCACTGGAAGATTTTTTTTCTTCACTGTTTCTTTCTTAATTTTGATTTTTGATATAAAGAGAAAGGAGGTTGGTTAAAAACTGGGATTAGGTCTCAGATGGATTACCAGTTTTGCTTCCTTCAGTCTCTTTCCACTAGAAAAACTGAGAATTAACATCCTTCCTTTTAAGTTCTAGCTTCCCTATAGTTCATATAGGGATCAGCAAAGATGCATTGTTACTGTAAGGATTAAAGAATAGATAATTAAGTTTTTAGTAAAGCATAATGAATGAATCTATCAAAGAACTGGGAAATGAAAAATAGATATTTAGTGAAATTGATTTCAGTTTTTAACGTTACTCTATAGGTGTTTATTTTCAATTAAAAATGTTTTTAAGAAATCTTATTAAATTGGTAGGAACTGCTGCTTTGTGAGATGTTTTTCTCACCCTCATCCTCTGCTGATCTTTGCAGTCTATTTCAGCTTCTGACTCTCATGTGTAGCCAGTGGCAATTGGGAAGCTGATGTGTAGGGTAAAGGTTTTAGTAGTACAAAAGGGTCAGTCACAGCAACTGTTAGAAGATAATTGTACTTGTGTGCTGCTGAAGCACGTGGCAAAAGATTGGATAGAAACTATAATGGAATGTTATTGGTGATTTGCAGAATTTTCTTTTAAATGATTTTTCATAGCAAGTGAGAAATAAATGTTGGTGTTGACAGCTGAGCTTAAAGAATTCTCAAATGGACTCTAACAATGAGGAGCCATAGGAACAGAAAAAGGGGAGGAAGAAGATTCTCTTTTGATATGTGTTTTGGTAGTCTCTTTGCTTTTGTTAGCCTCAGAAAGCTGACTTCAGATGTTCCTAGATGGTGTGCATGGCTCATATAAGTAGAGGCATGGGATTTCATTGTGCATGACTCTGAAATGGTCCAGATCTCAGTGCAAACCAAAGTGAGTTTTAATCTTGGTTATTTAAAATCTCCTTGTACCTGTCTTATTAGGAGTATTATTTTTTTAAGAGGAAACTAATTTGCAAATGGCTATAAAGAGTGACATTGTATCTGGGAAAATGCTGTACTAACACACTGCACTGTCCCACAAGAGTACTTCCCAAGTCCCCAAACGCAGTGCTGACAATCTGTGACAGCCTGTGAATTGTTGTGGAGCAGTTGGGGGAAGATGGGCAGCAGAACAAGGTGGTTGTGTGGAAATTATAGAGGAGATGGGGAGGGGAAGAAGTGAGAAAAGAGCTAGGCAGTTTGGATTCTGTGGGCAGTTTGAGTGGAATCTATTCTTGTTAGCTCTGATAATAAGATGAAATAAACAGCTAGAGTGTATGTTGGGGTTCAAGGTGTTACTGTTTCATTCTTCATCAAAACTGTAAGGTAGGTGTTCTTTTGATGAGAGTATGGATTGGATGGATTTAAAAATTTTGAACAGACTAGAAATAACACTTCATCCCAGGAAATGAGACTATAAAACTTAGAGTAATAGGGATGGGGTTTATCTTTTCAAGGCATTATTGCCACGGTAATAAGGCCAGTTACCATATCTAGAGCCAAATGTATATCCTGTTATTTGTTTGTTTGTTTAACATGTGTATATATATACATACCACCAGCTGTTATTGGTTCAGAGGCAGGCAACTATAATAGTATTCATCAGACATCAAGGGTAGAATTCCTGGCTATTATTTGGATCGTGGAGTAGAATGTAATGTGGGGCAGATTTTGGTTCAGTCCTTTCTCTGATTATGAGAATGGTTATACAAAGGAAGTGTATTTATTTGATGGTTCTGCTAGGTATTATGCCTAATTCTGAATAAGGGATTAGACTTGGGGCACATCGTTTTGGAGCCCATCTTTCCTCTTGATCCTGTTTCTGAATTTTGGTTAGAATATGGTCATTTGATACCATTGGATTAAGTAAGCGTAAGAGATGTCAGTTTGAAGATTGTGTGCTACCTTAGCACCTCTACACAGGTGGTTCATATTAAAAGAGATGCCAGGGTAAATGAAAGGGCAAATGGAGTAAGGGAAGGTATGGAGGATATCTGTAATAGTATCATTTCTCAGGAATTATCTATAAGGTCTAGACTCAACTCTCCTTTGCCTAGGATATCAAATGCCTAAACCTGGTGTTGAAGTCCCTCCAGCTGAAAACAGTCTTTCTAGCAGAGTCTTACACTGCTTCCCAACACTGAACTTTGTCTAGGCTAGTTTCTATAACTGTCTCCAAAGCAAAAATTTTTGACTTACTGCCTCTTCATATTGTTTCAGGCTATTCCTTCTACTTGGAATGTCTCCTTTCAGTTCTCTGTCTTCTAAAGGTCTAGTTCCTTACTATGTAAGGAACATGTTGGAAGGTATATAAATGTCAAACCAGTATACCTTCAACTAATATAACATTGTATGCCAACTATACTTTAATAAAAAAATAAAAAAAAAAATTAAGGTCTTGTTCTAATTCCACCTACTTTATGACATCTTTAACCATTCTAGGGCCTTAGTGATTTTTCTCTCTGGGTTTTTCTCATTTACTGTGTTTCTCTTTATTTGGCAATTATGCACCACCTTAAAACAACTTTAAAAAATTCTTATCCTCCCAATTAGGTAGAGACAGCTTAAAGGGAAGGCTACATTATTCATGTGGTTCAAACCATGTTATTACTTGTAGTCCTACATTACAATCTCCTTTGCCCCTAACATAGATGTTAGTACAATATATGCACTTAATCCTTGTTTGTAAGAAAAGGTAATTACCTATTCTTAGCTTTTACCAATCTTATCTTTCTTTTATCATTAGAATAATAGATAGATTAGAATGCAGTTTAAGTACCTCAACCATGTTTGTTCAGTAGATTATTCTTTTCTGAAAGCTTTCTGCAGCACTCTGTACTGGCTTCCTGATCCTTAAAGGAGCATTTATCTGAAGATACTGTTGTATTCTAAGGTAACTATGTATTATTATTGAAACTCTAACTAGTAAACTCTTAATTTGCATATAAGAGAAACTCTTATTTATTATTTAATATTTTCTTTGCCTGCTTTAAAGTGCAACTTGCTTTGAAGTCTTGGGGTCTCAGTTTCTTACCAGCCACATTTGGCCTTTACATTTGCTAGCATAGCTGCAAGGAGGGAGAATACAGAGTTGTAAATATATCTCTAACATATGGACTCCACCTCTATTACAATTATTCTTTTGTTTCTATTGTACTTGAGTGTTTTTTTTCAAATTATTCTATGCTTTATCCTGTTTTTTAGAAGGCATGTATTGTAATTAATAGTAGTTAAGTGCAGGGACTTTGAAATCCTAACCAATACTAAAGCTGTAACTTAAGTTTCAGGTATCTAATCTGTAAAATTCAGATAATTGCTACTACCTGCTAGTATATAGTTGGAATATATATAAGATACTTAGCACAGATTAAGCCTGTGCTTTCAAAATTTACTCAGTGGTTTATTAGCTGTAGTCTCTGAATCCAAAATGAGGGAAAAGGTCAAGTTTAATGCATGTCAACTTTGAGGCACAGCCCCCAAAAGCCTTATCCATTTCAACTCTTTTATTGTTACTATAGGATATCTGTGTAACTGAGGATAGATCCAGGAGAGCAACTAATTTCAAATAAGTCTAGAAACATAGACCAACCTTTAAATGTATAGTGAGGGAAAGAAGTTTTTAGAGCAAGTTTCTAACTTCTCTTTCCATCCCGCAATCCCTGCCCAAGGTAGATACACCAAGTAGGAAGCAGACTTTTCTCTCTACCTATTACATATTATATTGCTGTCATTCAGTTATTTTAAAGCTTTGATCTGACTGCCTTTTGAGATGGCCTGTAATAATAGGTGCTAACATTGAACTTGGTGAACCATGGGGTTACCATATCAGTGGAGTGTGAAAGAGACTAAACTGCAGGCTGGTTCCCAGCCTATAAGGCATGAAATCAGTTGTTGCTGATGCGTGACTATAGCCAGTGGAGTGTAAAATAAGTTGGGGGCATGAATTGTGTTATATTTTGAGAAAAACCTTTCATGCCATAGTTTGTTTATGTATTTTGGTGCCCCCAAGATCCTACTGGAATCATATATCCTGTATCTTTCATTTGTTGATACTCAAGATTTTTCATGAAATGTTTCTTCAATTATATAAGCTGTATTCTTTGTCCAACTGCATGAAGAGAGGCAAAGGCTGTAATTTCCAAGGAAGACTAATAATACAATACCACACCTATTATATTCTGCTTAATATTACATTTGAAAAACCATCTGTAGTAGGTATTTGATGTACAAGTTTCTAGTTTGAGGCTTCTTCCAGTCTAAGAACTCTGTTTTCAGTTTCACTGGTCGTTGTTCGACCAGTGAAATTGCTCTGGAGAAAGGGAAGTACGTAAAGAAGGGTAAGATTTGGAATGATTGGGGGTGTTCTACTAAGAAGTAGAGAGATTATTCCAATGGGGAATAGAAGAGAGAGAGTCCTCTCCTGACACCATATGGCTTTGAGGGTGAGGCAAGGTGAATGAGGAAGTTTCAGAGACAATAGCAAATTTTTATTGTCGGCACTTTTAAGTCTGGAAGGTTATTGGGAATAGACAAGCCATGAAAGCATGAAAGTTCTTTCATTGTAGTTACTGTATTTTGCTGTGTATAATGTGCACTTTTTTGCCCAATTTTTGAGGGAAAAATAAAGATGCACATTATACATAGGTAGTATTAATTCCATATCTATATAAATGTTTCTAATTCTTTTACTTATGCTTATTTGTTAGAAGTGTAACTCTAGAAAGCAATAATGATATCCATATGCAAAATAATGCCCTAGAATATGATAATCAGTTTTTGTTTCTAAATATTAATAAATATATTGAATTTAAAAATTAAAACAAAAGATTTTTTCCCCCTGAAAGTTTGGGCCAAAAGTGTGGATGCACAATATACATGGGAGTGCATTATACATGGCAAAATACGGTAGTTTTCTTGTTTCACTGCAGCAGTCTTTGAACTCTCTTTGGTTGCTTTGCATTTATATAGATTGTAATCAAATTGTGAATACTTATGAAATGAATATACTATTTATTGTGAGAGATCATCTTGCTGACCGTCAGGCAGTCTACGATAGTAGTTAAATGCAGGGTCTTTGAAATCTTAACCAACACTTAGAAGCTCTGTGATATTATTTAAGCTTCAGATTTCTCATCTGTAAAATTGGGATAATAATAGCCACCTCATCGTATAATAGTGGAATCAAATGGGGTAATATATGTAAAACATTTAGCACAGTTCCTGTCACATTGTAAGCACTCGTTAAATGGTAGCTGGTTATTTTTTCCTCTTTCTCTTCCTCTTCTAATATTGCTACTACTCCACCACTAACTCACTTTCACTTGTAGGGCCTAAACCTTAATGAAACAGAAAACATAATTAGACATGGTTCACAGCAGCAGATTTTGAAAAATATGTCATTGTTCTCTAGGCATTGTTTAATAGATCTTTCTTAACCAAATAGAAACTCTATAAAAATACTTCTTTTTAATGAAAGGAAAGGATTGTTGTGTTGGCTTTAGATAGTTTTGCAAATGTGTATAAAAATTGATTATTGTAAAATGTATTTGGCTAATACAAGTAAAACAGCCTTTCTATGAACTCAGGAAGTATATAGAAATAAAATAAGAGTCCAGAGAATTGTTATTCACTATTATTCACCTAACACGAGTTAATTTTTTCTAGGGAAGTGCTTTTTTTTTTTTTTTGGAGTTCTGAGGAGAAATGTTTTATCTGGTGCTAAGAATAGTTGTAGTAGAGTTCTTGTCCAGTGAATGAGGCACATTTTTGTGGGAATGGGATGGAAAAATCATCCTGATCTTTTATATTAATGATGATTAGCATTAGTGTGGATAATACATTTGGTTTTGATGTGCATTATGTGATTATTTTTGCAGCACAATTAACTTTCTGAATAAACTTTGCTCAGCTAGTATATCCTGAACACATAGTGGGTGGAAAACTGGTTAAACAGTTATGGTAGTGATAAAACTACTAAGTTAACAATTCAATAGCTGTAAGTCTTAAATAAATCCCTCTATCAAAATGAGGTTGTTTGAGATGAATTACAAGGATTAGTATGGAGGCTTGGCAATCAGGGAATGAGGCAGTGACACACTTTGGCCACCAGAGGGTGAAGTCCAGTCAGTAGAATTGTGTTCTGCATTTGACCAGAATGTGGCATCCTTGGGAATGAAGAGGACACGTTGCTCATCTATCCATTTAGTTTAAGATATGGAGACTCTTGCTTTTTGATTCTTTTTGATTCTATTTGTATCAAATATCTTTCTGCTTTTTTCTTTATAGCCATCTAGATAGGACTGGGACAAATACATAGAGAAGGGAAGATTACAGGTTTCTAGTTGTCAGGGATTCATTTAATTTTTTTTTAAAGATTTGTGTATTTTTATAGAGAGGGGAAGGGAAGGGGGGAGAAATGTCAATGCGTGGTTGCTTCTTGCATGCCCCCCACTGGGGATGTGGCCTGCAACCCAGGCATGTGACTCGACTGGGAATCGAACCGGTGACCCTTTGGTTCCCAGGTCCACACTCAATCCACTTACTGCACCAGCCACATAGCAAGTGGCTCTCAAGGGATCGTATGGGCAACTTTGATGGCAAGCACAATAGTGTATGGATGACCAAATTTAATTACTTGTGGCCGTTTTCTCCCCCAAAACACATGGGCTCACATACAAATGTCACATTTACCCTGTTTCCCTGTGAAATCCCAAAGATGCAAGTGAAATGTCAGAGAAGTATAATAGAATGAACACAGCACTTGTAATTGAAATCTAGGTTCCAGTCTTGCTTTGCTACTTAATATCCATCTAAACATGGACACTACAACCTCAGATCCTCAGTTTCCATTTTCAGAAATTTAGGACATTGCAGTCTGACTTCAGTAATGCAATTCTAAGATTCTATAAAAATTCTTTAATGTTTATATGAAAGGCAGTACTTTTTGATTTATTATAATTAAGTAGTATGTTATATAAATAGAACACAATTTCTTTTTTGCTAGGAACAGGACTGTAAGTATTGTTAAGGAATAAATATTGAAGTATTAAAGTACACTACCATTACAGCAAGAATGACAGTTGCCACTCCACTGAGACATTTTTCTGACCGCACAGAGGAGTACAAACAAATTCTCTGAGTATTAGGCTCCGGGTAGCAACAGGTCAGTCAAGAGCGGGAGGATTAGGAGCCAGCCCAAGCTGATTTGGGTTATAGTTGGCTGTGAAGCATTTACAGAAGTCATTTGGGGATATGTGAGCTAAGAAAAAAGAGGGCATGTGGGTTCTGGAACTCGGTCACAAAGCTGGAGTCAGTCCATTTCTTCCATTCACAGAAGTGGAAATAACTTTGATACAGAGTCCAGTTATATGAGTCTGAATTGCTGTCTGAGAGCACAGGATAATGTGGAAGGAACAAAGAGGGCATGGAGTCCAAATAGTCAAGCTGAGATGCATGTTTAGAAGGTGACAAAGCAAATGGATGCTGAAGTGTGCTTGTGAAAACAGGTAAGGGTTAGTACTTACGATTTGATATATACACAAGAAAGTTAGAAGCCAACCAGGCAGATTAGATAGAAACAGCATTTTAGGATTATGTGCAGAAGACAAAATTTTAATGTACTCCAGTTTTATTCACCTTCCTTGATGTTGGTAGTTCACTTGGTATATCTAAAGCTCTACATGTTTGAGGTTAGTGATTACATTACTGATAACCTTTGTGGTTTGTCTGGTTCTAATAGCTTCACACTCCACTGGATACACATATCCACAGATCTTGCTCACTAGTACTGCAGAGTTCATTTCACAAAAGTGGCTACTAAAAATTTGGCAGGCAAGCTAGCTTTTCATGTGCTCCTAGGAATGAAGCCCAGCTGTTCCCTTTGGGCTTTGAGCTTTGAGATATTGGAATTCATTGACTTAGCAGCTATCTAGAATGAAACTAACATTTTCAGCCTAGTTCTTGACAGCAAAGCAGAGGTGTTAGAATTTCTGTTTTAGAGGTTTACACTGCAAGTAACTTAACCTGATTGTGTGTCTTAATATTACTGGGCTCTGACCACTGAAATATGGCTTGGATCGATGGTGGTTTAGAGAAGGTAGAAAGAGGGCTATCCATCATTCAGAGGCTCCATCTGATAATGCAGCTTTCACCAAGCAGCCATCTGTCCATCTATCCATCAGTAGGATGAAATGAGATTTAGCGGAACAGGCAGCCGTAACTCTGAGACACTTTCTAACCAACAATTGCAGTCCTGCCCTGAGTCTGACCACAAAGCACGGTGCTGGGGTTTGGCGGGATGTGGCAGCAAGTACAGTCTCATTCCCGTTACTGCCAGCCTAGAGGGTGTTCAATATGAGGCTGAAGCACAGCCTTATTTCCCATACAAAATTGACTAAATTTGGCATGCTGATCAAACAGTAATTCTCTTTCAGCTCCATACTGTTTTACAGGTTGAGCAGACCTTTTTGATAGAGAATTTTTTTGTTTCACTTGAAGAAGAAATGGAATTAAGATGTGATTTCATCCTCCTGGAATCCCATCACACAGTTTAGCCTTTAACCTGTATATTATATTGGCAGAATGCTTTGTAAATGGTAATGAGTCAGGAAGACCACCTTTTTCTTAATTGAAGAATTGTGGGAACTTCTGCTGTCAATTCCCAGTTTGTCGTGGTAATGAGAGAATGAGGCTAAATTAAACTCAAGGATAATTCAATGATTTTATTTTATACAAATTCTTTTTCCTCTTGAATAGAAATTTTTTGCGTAGGTTGTTATGTAGCAGAAATTGAATTTTCTTTCTCTTACTCCTCTCTACTCTTTATTAGTGGTGCCAATATGAAAGGAAAGAAAATGTGGACAGAAAAATTGGTAAAAGATTAGAAGCAAGAAGCTAGATTCTACTAAAATGGATAGTCAGGCTCTGTTAACTGTTGTCCTCTTGGTTCTCCTGCTTTTTCAGGGCACTGAGCCTTCTGAGAGCCTCCTGGTGGGTATAGTTCTGTGCTCATGTTGCTACCTGGTGTACCTTCCCTAATCATTGGCAGCTTCCTTGACTGTTTTTTTTTTTTTCCCAGTGGCCACTTCAGACCTCAGCTCTGGCTTTTTGTTCTGAAGCCTTGCTTTTCATTTCAGTTTGGGGGAGGGGTCCGGGTGCCTAATGTACCGGAGATGCCTCGGAAATGAGTGCCTTGGATGAATTCCTGGGCCTATTGATCCACTGGCAGTTTATGCATCCTGACATTCATAATCTCACTAGGCTGCTGATGTTCCTGATTAATGGGCCCAGGGGCTGTCCATCCGTCACTTCACATTAATTACTGAAGAGGTGTTTTTCCAGTGATTTACCTGACAGTGGGCTGTGATAAATACCCCTAAGTAGAGTGGGCAGTGATTAATCACTGGGCCACACCCCTCCCCCCGCTTACCCTTCACCCTAACCACAGGCCAGCATTGGGACCTGACCAGAGAGTGCCCCCTCCCCATAAGCTATCTATCTTCATAATTGTTTGTGGATGCATATTTATCAGGGCATGGGACCTGGCAGATAGCATTCTAGAATTTGTGCCAAAGATGATGAAAAATAAATCTTCCCAGTAGGAAGAGTAACTGATGTGTTTTTACATGGGGCAGAGAAGTGTTATATAAGCTGCCTTTATGTTACTCTAAAGAAATCTGATAGAAATATTGCCTACCTACTATGCATGGACTCAGCACCAGGGTAGTTGCTCTGCAAGCTTTAAAGAGAGGAGAAAGCAGTTTTTGTCTTTGTGATATTTGTAGTCTGTTTAGGGAGATTCTATGAATAAATATGAAACATAAGAGGGCATTTCAAGGCACTAATGTAATCATTGGGGAAATTGGGATAGAACTCCAGGGTTCCATTTCTTACTTTGTGGCCTTAGAAAATAAAATGTAGTTAAACATTTATTTGAGCGTTTTCCATGTGTCATGTCAGGTACTGTATTCAACAATATAAAGATAAATGTGATCCAGTGGCATATCTGAGTGAGCAAAAGTCTGCTGCTCCTGGCTTAAGTTTATCAAGCTATAAAATAAGTTTTTCCAGGAATTTAAGTACATGAATTTTAAATTGATTAATTTAAAATTTAAGGTGATTTAAAATTAATTTAAAATAAAATTCCACATTAATTTTTTCTCTCTGAATATTTATTGAGCACCTGTTGTGTTCCTGGGGATGCAACAAACATGAGAAACAGCATCTGCCCTTAGGAAATTGTATTATGGAGGATGAGATGACATTTATAAGTGAAACATTTAAACAAGAATATAAGGTAGTATATGATGACAAATGAATACCATAGATAATGAATGCATAAGAAACCACAGAAGGGTGAAATCAATGCACCTTCAAATAGTTAAAGGAAAATACTTGATTTGAGATAAGCTTTTTGAATAAGTAGTAACTAGGATTATTTAAACTGAGATAATCCAAAGAGGGCATTTCAGAAGTTGGCATGAACAGACTGTGAGGCCATCGGTTACAGAATGGATGATTTGTGTCTAAGTGCTAGAAATATGATATGAAACAGTAGATTGACACCAAACTGGGGAGAACCTTGAATGCCAGGTAAGCTTAGTTTATATCTTGTAGACTCTGGTGAGTCACTAAAGTTTTTGAGCAAGGAATTATGAAAAAAGGTGTATTTTAGAAAAAAATTACTAGATGTGGACATGCTTAATGTCATTTGGGCTTGCCAGAATAAAACTATCCAGATTGGAAATATAGTTTCATACAACTCCCCGAGTGCAATGCAAAGAATATGTGGTTCGGTTGTATATGAAGTAGATAATAGAGTTGATAGTTAAAGGAGATTAAGTTTTACAATCTTTACTCATGCAAAGTTGAATAAGTCATGAAAGTTTCAAGTAATGATTGCAGAATTAAATTAGGAAAGACTATAGCCTCAAGTTCTAAGAAAGAAATTGATCTTTAGTCTTACTAATGTAACCTCATTAAGGTTGCACTAATTACTCACTCACATTAGATAGGTATATTTTCAAGCCAGGAATCAGAAATGAGTCAGTGTGGTCAGCTGTATTTTAGTAGGAGTTTCTATGAAATGTGGATTTCTTTAAAGAGTGAAGATATAATTTATATACTGTAAAATTCATCTTTTGAAGAATTCTGTGAATTTTGACAAAAACATACAGTCATATAACTCCCATTAATTAAAATATAGAACAGTTCCATCAGTCCAAAAATTTCTCTGTGCCTCTTTGTTATCATCCCGTAAGTTTTTGGCAATTACTGATGTATTTCTTGTCTTTACAGTTTTGCCTTTTCTAGAATTTTATATAAATGTAATTGTATTTCTCTAGTAGTAATGATGTTAGCATTTTTTGGTGTGCTTATTTGCTATCTTTGTAACTTCCTTGATGAAGTATTGTTCAAATTGTTGTGTTTTAGATACTGAGTTTTGAGTGTTTCATGATATATTCTGGATAAAAGTCTTTTATCAGTTACATGATTTGCAAATATTTTCTCCCATCTGTGGTTTCTTTTCACTCTCTTAACAGTGTCTTTGAAGAGCAGAAGTTCTTAATTTTGCTGAAGTCCAGTTTATTGATATAAATATTTTAAAATCTTATGAATAATAAAATTAAGCTAAATTATTATTCACAAAATTTAAATAATAAATTAAGCTTAATTTTATTATTTGTAAAATTAAGTTTTTATTTATACAACTCCAAAATTAGCTTTTGGAGTTGTATCTAAGAAATCTTTGCCTAACCCAAAGTCACTAAGGTTTTCTCCTGTATTTTCTTCTAGTAGTGTTACAGTTTTAGGTTTTACGTATAGGTCTTTGATTCATTTTGAGTTAGTTTTTGTATTTATTGTGAGATATGGATAGAAGTTATCTTTTTTGTTGCTACATATCAATTTTTAATTGTTTCAGCACCATTAATTATAAATACTGTTCTTTTTCTTTGAATTTCCTTTGTATTTTGTTGAAAATCAATTGATCATATATGTGAGTCTATTTCTAGACCTTCCCCTTCTCATAGCCACCCTTTCTGCTATACCACACTGGTTTGATTACTTTACAGTAAGTTTGAAAGCAGATACTGTGAGTTCTCCAACTTTCCTTTTTTTTAAAATTGTTTTGGCTATTGTAGTTCCTTTGCCTCTCTGTATCTATTTTAGAATCAGCTTGATAATATCTTATTGAAATCTAATACCACTTTGGGGTGGTTTGTTGAGAAGATTCTGTGAGGGGGTGAGAATTCTCCTGGTTTCTGTGGTTGTCAAGGGTTCTTTATTCTCATGGTAGCCCACATTTGGCCTTTATCAATTTTTAAAACGTTTCAACTGAGTTCTTACTGGTTTGTATGTTGTCCAGTACTTACTACAGGTAAAGAAGTGAGCCTGTCTTCTTTAGATTTTGAATTAGTTACTTCTTTGATGAGTTCAAAAAAATTATGATTTTGCACATTATCCATCTTTTGTTTTAAGGGTAAAATGGTATTCTTCACCTTTCTATGAAATAAGCAGAATCTAGAAGTCCCAGTTATTTATTTGGGGATGTGATTTTGATACGGGATTTTTGTTGATCAGAATACCATTTAAATCTGGCTCTTTTCAATTTCTACCCCCATGTTGTTTTGTTTGCTTGTTCTTTCATTTATTCATTCTACAGAAAAACAAACAACATTGAGTCTATGCTATATACCCAGTACTGTGATAAAGTGGTGGGGATACGATGATGAGTAAGAAGACATTATAATTCCTTTTCTAATAAGCACATAATGTGCTGGGGGCGACTAGACAAAGAAGTAATTATAATAAAATATAAGAGTTGTAATAGGAGAAGTATATGGCAGAGGCACGTAGTCTCATCTAGAATGATTAGCTAAGGCCCTCAGAGAAAGAGCTGTGGTGGAGACCTAGAGGTTATATAGAAATTAGATAAGAGAAGATGGTTAAGAGATTGCAGGGGATTAGATTAGTTAGAGGGAAAAGACTATGGAGAGGCTAAGATGAGAAAAAACTCCATAAAACAAACATGGAGAGTTCAGGAGTTTGATGTGGTTATACAGGATGTGTCAAAAGTAGGTTTGCAGTTGTGTGTACGCGAAACACCAAGTTTATTCTCATTATTTGTTATTATATTATTTCCCATACAAACAACTATAAACCTTTTGTCCCACTCTGTATAGCATGTAAGTACAGGAATGACAAAAACTAAGAGAAATTGATTGTAGCCACATTAGGAAGAGTTTTGTAAGATGTTTAAAGTGTTGATTTTATCACAAGAATTATGGGAAGTCATTGAAAGGTTTGGGAGCAGGGGAATGTCTGAGCAGCTAGTTGTTTTTAAAAGGATTATTCTGGAAGCAAGGTGAAGATGTAGAAGGAAGCAAAACTGACCAGTTAGGTAGGTTCTACAGTAACCTAGGCAGCTGTGTGTGTTCTTGTAACCTGGAATGTCATTAGAGATGGGGAAAACTGGACAGATTAGAGATGCTGAGTATGAAGATCAGTGGAACTTGTTGAATATGGAGAGTGGAGGGAGAGGGAAAACTTGAAGTGTGTTCAGTAAAATGAAAATCTTGGTATGTTCCTGCAGAACTTCCAAGTTTCCTTTCTTACTTCCTTGAGAGAGAGACAAGAAAATATCCTTGGTTTACTTTAATAAATACAACCATTCATGGTCTATGATCCAAAATTTATTGAGTTTTTGGATGGGAGTAAGTCAGAAGTGGGGAAAATGAAACAATATTTCAATAATAGGTAAGTCATGGCGAATAAAATTCTCTTCCCTGATTGTTTTTGAGTATTGAGAAAAACAGAAGACAGTTTGATTCTTTCAATGTTGATGTTTAGCTTGTTGGAATATAAGCATATAAAATCTGCCAACCAGCTTCTTTGCTCTTTGGGAACAAAAATAACATGTAATTGATCTTAAAGACCTGTTCCATGCAGAGACAAAGTTACTATGTTTAATTACATAATTTTCTTGGTTTTCTCAGATGTTTTTACTCAACATTTAGTGTAGGGGATAGTATAGAAACCTTTTAGAACTTGCATTACAGAGTTCAAGTTTTCTAAGACTCCATAGTCACATAAGGTAATGACCTCCACCGCTAAAAGCTATGGCAAGCTTTATGCAGAGGAAACACAGTGGTGGGTGCTATCAGAGTTTTCATAGTATTGAGAGGACAAAGTCTAATTTTCAGCAAAGGGAAAGTTAGTGATAAAAAGTCTCCATGTGATTCAAGATTTCAAAAGTGGTTAAGATGGGAAGGTGGGTGTGGTGTTCATGAAGGTAAGTAATTTTCTTTTACTTCTCAAAATAACTAATTTAAAAATAAATATGGTATGTTATAATGTTAAAGTTAGGCAGTTGTGATCTAGAAAATTTAGAGTTCTTTGCTGAAGATATACTTTGGCATGCAGAGTTGTGAGCAGTGAAGAGTTTGAGTATCAGTCAAATATGGGTTTCAGTTATGGCTCCCACACTTACGAGCTAGATGTGTGACCTGAGTGTTAACTACCTTATCTGTAAAATCGTAATAATTATACATACCTCAAGGACTTGTTATGATGATTAAATGAGAAAATATATATATGAGCACTTAGTACAGTGCTTCATTCATTAACTTCATTAGGGTAGTATAAATTTAAATTATATTGCCATGTACAGTTTTTTAAATCTAACATACTGCAAGGTTTTTATAATCTCAGATACATTTATAATCTTAGTGCTTTTTAGCATTTCTCATAATCGGAATATGTATATTAAAAGTATATAGAAACAGATAATACTTTAAAAACATAGAGCATCATTTCTTTGGTGGTGGCAGGATATTGCGGTTTTTAAGAATGAACCAGGTATGGGAGATAGGCCTTTAATCTGGCTCTGGTATAATTTTGCCCTCACCATTAATTTGCATATATACAAGCTAAAGAGTCTATGTTAGTAGGAAAATAACTAATGAATTGAATGAAAAAATAACAACTATAAAGAATTCTTAACTTTCATCAAGAATACACATACCTTTTACCTATTCACAGTCTCAAATTAAGAATAAACATCTGGATTACTATTGCTTCATGTTAGGAGCATTTGTTTTTATGTTCTCTTATTTACCAGTCATTTATTGAATACCATCCATGTGTCAAGAATGGTGCTGGGCATTGAGGATATAACAAAGACAAGGTATTTCTTGCTTTCAAGGAGCTCAAGATATAATTGAGAGCCAGGTAAGGTAACAGTTTGTTATAGCAATAGGGAGCAGAAAATACCTACCCCACATTTACTCAAGGAATATTTATTGAAATCTATCACATTCAGTAGGCATTCAGAGATCACTTAAGGCTACATCTCAGAAGGAACAGTCCTGAACAATCCTTGGCAAGTAGATCCTCAAATGGCAGTGGAGAGTCTTGGAGAGTCTTGGGTTTAGCTTCACTGAAGGACACACAGTCTAATCATAGACAAGGCCAGACCTCTGAAAACTTACTGATCAGTCTTGCTGACCCACTGATGTTCCTCTGGCTTTCCATTTTTATGGCTCAGTTACGTCTTTTGGAGCAGCTTTTGAAGAGGTGAAAGGGGGTAATTAGGGTTTTTGATCTCCTAATCGATGCATTTATTAATGTCTTTCCCAGAGGATTGTCAAAGGTATTAAAACAGAGGGCACTAAAACCCACTGGTATGTTCAGGGTGCCATTAGGCAGTTAGAAGCACAAACATTGGAGTCAGATGATCTAGATTAGAATGAGCCACATTCTAGTTTTTTGGCCTTTGGTATTTTATTTTATTTTATTTTATTTTATTTTATTTTATATCCTTATGCCTTGTCTGTATGATTTAATTGAGGATGTTACTATTTTGAATGTCACCAAATAAGCAAATAATATCTGGTAAGGGACCAAAATAGGTATCACAAAGTTCATATATTAAAGCTCATATACTTTGCTCAAAGGAAAAGAATCTCAGATCCTTAATTAGAAGCCCTTTTTTTTCTATTTTGTATATAATTTGCACACGCTGGAATTTAACAATACTCGTTAGATTGAGAGAGAAAAATGCTTAGAGCAGCAAGAAGTGACAGGTGGAGAAGAGAAAGAAACAATAAAAAGCAGATACTCGACTGAAAAAAAAAGTAATTTGGAGGTCATGATATAGTTGTGGTGTGTGTTGGTGAGAGTAGCCTGTCACAATAAGGCTTTGATGTGTCACTTTGTGCATGGCCAGTTTAGCAATTTGAATAGAGCTGATTGTCTCCTCATTCTTTTTCCCATTAATTAATGTTTCCTGCATACCTTTGAGTAAGGTCCGTATAAGATCCTTTAAATAATACCTGATTTAAAACTTTTTTTTCTGTTAATTTAAATTACAACACGTATTTTATAAGTCTGGTTTGAATAGAAGTGAGAATAAACCTCCAAGTAGATGTAGGAACTATTTTGCATTTTCAAGTATGAAATATGTCATTGCATTAACTAGTGCAAGTTCATTTACGGAAGGATGCATTAAGAAAACTACAGGAGAATCAGTTGTTGGTTCATTTGCAGATTTTATAGTTTTTAAAAATGAAGCCATTTCTCTGCTATCCAAGTATAATTTTTCATATTATATTACAAGTGCCTCTGTGTTGTGCTGAATAAAGTAAAGTATATTTTAAAGTGAAGCTCTTTTGCAAAGGAATGACGTTTCTTGGTTACTTGCAGAATGTACTTGACATTGGGAGTGGAGGATCTTGAAAATGTGGAAATTAAATATATTCCTAATTTTATTATTTTGATAAAGACTTTTGATTAGATGGTATAATCTTCCTTTTTTAAAAATATATTTTATTGATTATGCTTTTACAGTTGTCTCATTTCCCCCCCTTCATTCCCTTCCACCCTACACACCCTCTCCCACCCATATTTCCCCCTTTAGTTCATGTCCATGTGTCATAAGTTCTTTAGCTTCTACATTTCCCATACTATTCTTGCCCTCCCCCTGTCTATTTTCTACCTACCATCTATGCTACTTATTCTCTGTACCTTTCCCACTCTCTCCTCCTCCCACTCCCCTGTTGCTAACCCTCCATGTGATCTCCATTTCTGTGGTTCTGTTCCTGTTCTAGTTGTTTGCTTAGTTTGTTTTTGTTTTTGTTTTAGGTGTGGTTGTTAATAATTGTGAGTTTGCTGTCATTTTACTATACATGTTTTTTATCTTCTTAGATAAGTCCTTTTAACATTTCATATAATAAGGGCTTGGTGATGATGAACTCCTTTAACTTGACTTTATCTGAGAAGCACTTTACCTGTGCTTCCATTCTAAATGAAAGCTTTGCTGGATAGAGCAATCTTGGATGTAGGTCCTTGCCTTTCATGACTTGGAGTACTTCCTTCCAGCTCCTTCTTGCCTGTAAGGTCTCTTTTGAGAAATCAGCTGACAGTCTGATGGGAACTCCTTTGTAGGTTACTGTCTCCTTATCTCTTGCTACTTCTAGGATTCTCTCCTTCATTTTAATCTTGGGTAATGTAATTATGATGTGCCTTGGTGTGCTCCTCCTTGGGTCTAACTTCTTTGGGACTCTCTGAGCTTCCTGGATTTCCTGGAAGTTTATTTCCTTTGCCAGATTGGGGAAGTTCCCCTTTATTATTTGTTCAATAAGTTTTCCACTTGTTGCTCTTACTCTTCTCCTTCTGGTACCCCTATAATTCGGATATTGGAACATTTAAAGATGTCCTGGAGGTTCCTAAGCCTCTCCTCATTTTTTTGAATTCTCATTTCTTCCTTCTTTTCTGTTTGATTGTTTTATTTCTTCCTTCTGGTCCACTCCATTGATTTGAGTCCCAGTTTTCTTCCCATCACTATTGGTTTCCCTGTGCATTTTCCTTCATTTCACTTAGCATAGCCTTTATTTTTTCATCTAATTTGCGACCAAATTCAACCAATTCTGTGAGCATCCTGATCACCAGTGCCTTGAACTGTGCATCTGATAGGTTGGCTATCTCTTGGTTGCTTAGTTGAATTTGCTCTGGAGCTTTGATCTGTTCTTCTGTTTGGGCCTTTTTTTGTTTTGTTTTTGGTCTTGTTGTGTCTGTTATGTATGAGGGACGAAGCCTTAGGTGTTCACCAGGGTGGGGTAACCCAGTCGCTGGGTTGTAATGCTGTTTGTGGGGGCAGGGTCTGAGAGGGAACAGTGGTGCTTGCTCAGCTCTCTGTTGGATTTCAGTCCCTTCTGCCGCTTCCCCCAAACAAACTGGGCCTTTCTGGTGCTGATTCCCCATGTGGGTGGGCTTGTGTACTTCTAGGACCCCGTAGGTCTTTCCAATGAACTCTCCTGTGAGGCTGGGGGTCTCTCCCTGCACCTCAACCTCCACGAGTGTTTTCAGTCGGTGTTTTGAGGCTTTATTTCCCAACGCTGGGACCCTGGGTTGAGTGGTCTGTCTCACTCCCTAGTTTCACCTGGTTTATCTGTGTGCAAATGTGGGACCGCCCGGTTAGCCAGCTGCCTTGCGTGTGCATCGTGCCTCGCTTCACAGTTGCCACCTTGCTGGGTCTGCCCTTTGCCACCCCACACCTGGAGTCTTCCAGCTGCCGCCCACACGCCCAGGGTCTGCCCGCTGCTGTCTTGCGTGCCTGGTGCCACTGCTTTTTTTTCGCCTTGACCCCTCTTCACCCGGCTGCCCGACTCTGCCCCTCCTACTGGTCTGGATGAATGTGCCTATTTTAAGTCCTTGGTTGTCCAACTTCCATACAGGTCAAGTTTCTATCAGTTCTGGTTGTTATTTTGTTTCTAAATTGTTGGTGTCCTTATTTTGGTTGTGTGAGGAGGCATAGTGTGTTTACCTACACCTCCATCTTGGCTAGAAGTCCTTATCTTCCATTTTTTACTTAGGTTTTACTTTTCCTTTTATTTTGTTCTACAACCAGAATTCCAGATCATTTAAAATAGAGAATTGTTTTCATCCCTGATATGAAAGTTTCTAATGTTGGCTATGCTGTTTTAGTAAAATGTTTTTAAAACAATCAAGTGAAACAATTTAGTGAATAAATTGATTTTGAATTATAAGAATCTAAAATATTTAAGTTAAAAAATGAAATAGATTTAAAAAATAAAAGTGAAAATAGTATTTTGTGGAACTTTTGCAGTCACATTGTATGTGTGAATCTATATGTACTGTGTCATGATGGGAAATGTTTTTAATTGGAGTGCAAAATAATTTTGAAAAAAACTGGCTTAGAAAGTCTTTCTGTACAGGACTCTGTTTTCAGCAGATAAGTCTCATTCACAAATCTTTTTAAAAAATAGAAAAAGGTCTAGATGCATACACAGCAAAATGTTAATAGTGATTATTTTTGTGAGGTGAGCATACAGGTTTAATAAAAAGGTTTATTGTATAGGCTTTTGTGTTAGGGAAAATATAGAAATTTTACTTTTTTTGGTTAGTGTTATACTTCATTAAATTATTTTATAAACTAGATGTCCTCTATTATAGAGCTTTGAGCCATCTATTATCTTTAAAAAAGGTAACTTGTTTAAAGAAATTCTTTTTTTTCTACTTAGAGACTTCATTCTTCAGTAGCCCATAGTAACCAAGATAAAGAACTTTGTAATCTATTTTGTCATCAGAACACTGAGCCCTCTATAAAAGTTTGTAAGTGAATTTAACTGCAACATTCACAAGATCACCCGGTACTCCAAAGATGTATACTATTGGCATTGCTAAAGAAGCAAAATTTGTGTTCCTTAGACTGATTGAATTCAAATGACTAAAGAACTGATTTTGTGCAGGCTTTAATGAATCCTGAACTTCGCTAAGGCAAAAATAACTTTTAAGAAAGATGTTGAATATGTGAGCTTGATTTATGTAAATTCTGAGGCTCAAGGTGCCTTAACTGTCCTGAGGAGAATAATTGAGCAATTCAGAATATCATATTCTACTTAATACTCCCCTTGCATTTCTAATAAAGATATGACAAAGCAGGAATTGATAGACTTTCTAATCTTATAGTTGCTAATTTTTGTTCTAGTATTTGAAAACTATAGGAAATATACCTTTATTATAGTTAACCTCCCCATACTGCATTTGCATTATCAGTTTCTCCCTTCATAGTGAATCATTCTTCCTTACCTCAGCTTGATCTCTAACTCATTCCAATGAGATATTTGTTTCTCTAATCCTACTGAAATGGTTCTAATATCACCAACAACCTCTGTCCTGTCAAATCCAGTAAAAAAATTCTCAGTTCTTCCTACTTCATCTTTTACATTTAATAGAAATTATTACTCTTGCCTTTCAAAAGTATTTTCTTATCATGGTTTCTAGGATGCTACTTCTGTTTTCTTCTTTAGTCTCCCTTGCAGGCCACATTTCCTCTTTGTGGCCTTTAAGGGTTTAGTTCCTCCGTGGCTCAACCCCCTTGGCCTTTTGTCTTTGTTACCCCCTAGATGGTCTTATTCTATTCCTTGGCTTCAATTTTCATCTCCAATTTTTGTACCACCTCTGAGCTTTAAACCTGTATATCCAATTCCTTCCTTAACAACTGTATAGGATGTCCCTCAGGCATTCAAATATAGAATGTCCAAATTACAATTTTTGGTTCCTCTTTTTCCATTTCCTTCCCTAGTCTTCCCCATCTTAATAAGTATAACTGTAATCACTCAGGTTGATCAGACCAAACTCTCAAGTGACTTGTCTCTCTTTCCTTCTTCACATCCCACATATCAGCACCAAGGTTTTGTTAGCTTTGCTTTCAGAATATGTCATTGATCCAACCACCACTTGTTATGTTGTTTGTTACTACCCTAGACATGCTGCACGTCTGTTTGTTTTTAGACTTCTTTACAGATTTTTCTCCTTCTACTCTTACTCCTTAGTCAGTGCCTCACACTTTTGCTAGAATGATCTTTAACCGTGGTGAGTCAGATCATGTCATTCTCTTGCTGAAACCTTTCAGTGATGTCCCAGCATGTTTGAAATAAAAGCCTTGGCCTGCAAACCCTTACTTGTTCTGACCCTTACTTAGCTATCTTACTGACTTCTGTGCCCCTTCTTACTCTCCTGTTACCACACCTGTTTTCCTGTTATTCTGTGGACATTTCAAGCTTGTCCTGCCTCAGAACTTTTACACTTGCTTGTATTTTTTTCCTGGAATTCTCTTTTCCCTGGATAACTTGTGTGACTCACCGACCCAGTTCAAGTATCAGCTCAGGAATTAACTCCTCAGAGTAGTCTTCGCCACTTTATCATGTTGTGTTCCCTTCTAAAATAGCCACATACACCATCACGTTGATCTCTCTCTCTGCTTTATTTTACTCCATTGCCTTTATCAGTGTCAGACATTATATGTTTAAGTGTATGTTTATTTTAGGTCTCCACCATTACAGAGTATGCTTCTTGAGGCCAGAGTTGTTTTGTTCATTGCTTCATTCATAGTGCCTGGATGGGACTTGGCATATAATAGGTATTCAATAAATGTTTGTGGAATGAATGAATGAATGAATGAATGAGGCCTCATATCTTAATTGGAGGTTGGGGTGCATGACCTCTTGAGAAATCTCAGTTGCCATGATTTAACATTTGGTGCCAATTTCAGTGCTATTGCATTGTAGATAACAATGACAAAAAGTAACCCTACATTGAAGAACTTAACAGTTTAGGAGAGAGCTGGATGTGCAAACCCATAATTGCAAAGCAGTATGATAATTGCTTTAATGAAGGTATATACTGGAAACTTATGGGTAGGACCTTAATGTATCAGGGGGAGTTAGTGACAAAGTTATAGAGGAGATAACATTTATGGTGAGAATTGAAGGACAGGTAGAGACTTTCAGGAGGGTATCCAGCTGAGAAATAGTAGGCCTTAAACCACAGAGGTGTAAGAAGGCAGCTGGGTATGTTTCTAGTATGACCAGAAATTGGAATTGATGAAATTTAACGTCTGAAATTGGAAGCGGCTGGAGATGAGATTAGGCAGATGGGCAGTTCTAGGGGTGGCAGTGGAGCTAGATCATGTAGGGTCAAATATGCTATGCAGGATACTTTAAAGTTTGTACATGATGAAGAGCCACTTGAGAATTTTGAACAAGGAAATGGCCAAATCTGATTTGTATTTTAGAAAATCACTGGAAGCAGTATAGAAGTAGAATGAACAGTGCTTGGTAATTGATTGAAATGTCAGTGATAATGACTCCCAGGTTTCTGGCTTGAACAACTGGGTTGTTAGTGATACCATTCACTAAACTATGACATTAAGGGGAGAAGAACAGTGAATCTTTCTGAGGGGATGTCTGGAATTTAAAAGTATATCATCATCTTAGTGCTCAGAAATCTATTGGTTTACTCGTGTCATGTAATATATATTACATTTAATTATAAATATGCTAAATCTACTTTTCGGATATTTTTAGTCCTTTACAGATGGACATATGTGCTGCTGAATTGCTGAAGGATGTTTGCATCTCTTAGTTTTACCTGTTCGTAAATAAACTAATGACAAGAAATGTTTTTGATAGTATAGTGATACAAGGGAAGTTGTTTTATTAATAATGTACAAAGAAATGATTCTTAATCTAGGACCCTCCACAGCTTTAAACTTATAAAAAAAAAGCCCTCTTTTCAGGGAAAAAAGTCAAGTTAGAAGAAATGGTCCTAAATTTGTTGAGGGTAACTTTTACCACATATGATTGTTGTCTAATCTGTCTTGTTTTCTGATTTATGAAACATAAGTAGACTCTACTTTTTAGTGCTTTTGGGGCAATCATTTTGAACATATGAAATAAAGTGTGTGTGCAGAGATAAGCTTATCTATACATTAATTTTTTAGTTCATTTCTTGGTTTGGCATATTTCCTTGTTGCTAAAAGTGAAAAAATACGAAACAGGCAAAGCACAAGAGGAAAAAGCAGACTGTGTTCATTCTTGTGACATTAAGGATATGTCACAAGACAAGCACTGTCCCATTAGAAATATAACATGGGCCACAAATGTGGGCTACATAGGTGGACCACATAGATATTTAACAAAAAATTTATTGATTTGTTTTTAGAGAAAGGGGAAGGGAAGGAGAAAGAGAGGGAGAGAACATCAGTGTTTGGTTGCGTCTTACACACTCCCTACTGGGGACTGGACCCACAACCCAGGCATGTGCCCTGACTGGAAATTGAACTAGCGACCCTTTGGTTCACAGGCCTGTGTTCAGTCCACTGAGCTACACCAGCCAGGGCCATGTATAATTTTAAATTCTCTAGTAGCCACATTTAATAATACAAAAATAAACAGATGACATTAATGTTTGTGTAACCCATTATATCCAAAATAGTACCATTTCAACATATAATCAATAAAAAATATTAATGAGACATTTTACTTTTGGGGGGAGGTATACCAAGTCTTTGAAATCTGGAGGTATTTTACATGCACAGCACATCTCAGTTTAGACTAGCCACTTTTCAAGTGCTTAGTAGCTATGTGTGGCTAGTGGCTACTGTATGGGACAATGTAGTTCTAGATCCATTCTTGACCAAAAAGTACAGGTTGCTCCAACATTCTGCACCATTTGAAGGTGTCTTTTCAACATCAAGTAGTTTATGTGCTGCTTATTTTATTGTCTTGTCAAGTATGTTAAAGAGGTCATTCTTTTCTTCATCTTTTTCCTAATTATAGTGATTTTGTCTAGTAAAGATCTGTTTATCAATTTTCATTGCCTTTGCTTTCTTCTACAGCAATTTATAGTAATGGTCTTATATACTAAAACAATAGCAAATCTTTGAATTTTAGTGATTTTGTTTTTAATTACAAAAATACTACATTTATGGCCCTGGTTGGTATGGCTCAGTTGGAGTGGTATCCTGTAGACCGAAGAATTGCAGATTTGATTTCCAGTCAGGGCTCATGCCTGGGTTGCAGCTCTGGTCCCTGGTTGGTTGGGGATCGTACAGGAGACAACCTATTGCTGTTTCTCTCCCCCTCCCTCTCCCTTCTTTCCCTCCCTCTGAAGTCAGTAAGTGTGTCCTTGGATGAGGATGAAAATAGTAACAAAATACTACATTTATGGTAACAAATTCCAACAATAGGTATATGTATAAAAAGTTAATAATTCTTAATTCTTTTTCCTTATTTTTTCACTGTCCCAGTTTTAACCACTGTTAGGAGTTTAGATAATAGCCTTTCTCTACTTAGGATATACATTTATGAGAAATTCTTATGAAATGAGAAAATTAGTACTCTGAAAATACCTTCATTAAAATGAAGACTAAAGTTTTATAGTTATTAATGAAAAAAAGATTTGTTATGGACAATTTTCTGAAATGAAAACATTTACTATATATGTAATAAAATTTATGTTGTAATTACAGCTGTGTTAATTCTTAGAATTAACAAAGAATGATGTATTTTCTTGGTATAATTATTCCACTAAAATTGTGGGATATTCCAATAGCATTCTTCACTTTGTTTGATTTTCTTAGGATTTATCATATAGACTAGACTAGTGCATCAGTTTTACCAAAACTATGGGAACTTCAGCAATTTCTCAAGAGATTTTTCTTACTCCCTTGACATTTTCTTCCTTGATTCTTAGTCTGTTGTCATCCTTGCTGGGTTTTCCCTTCTTCAGTCATTCACTGGTTTGATTCTGCCAGGTCATTATTCCCCAGGGGTCTTGCTGTGAGATGAGCACTTTTTTCAATATTATTTTCATAGACTTCATGAAATCCTCGACTCTTTTCAAGTTTTGCATTTTTCATTTTACAGTTGAGTTGCATTGTGTTTACTTTGTATTACTGGATTTTTATCACAGTAGACTATTAGAGACTGATGGGAAAAGCCAGGATACATAGTTGAAGTAGATGTTAGTGTCAAGTAGAACTGGATTCTGTATTACAAGGGCTTTTGATTCCCTATGCAAACTTGTAACTTAAGGAACTCAACAATGGCTAACTTTATTGAGACTTTCACCGTGACTGGCAAGTATCTGTACATGCATTATTTTATTCAATCTATTTAGTGTCCCTGTGACATAAATGTATTATTATCGTCGTTTTATACTTGAGTGACGCTTAGAGTCGTAACTTTTCCCACAATAAAGTTAAGTAATATGTCTGAGGTCAGAGCTAGTCAAGTCTGGAGCTCTGTTTCTGACTCAGAAACTACAGCCTGTACTTGACATCACACTCATGTGAAATACACATACACTTTTGTACAAAAAAAAAAAAAAAGAATTGGATCATAGTTTTTTTTCATTTAGGATTATGTTTTGGATATTGGTCCACTGTATGGATGAGCCATAATTTTAAGATATTACTCCTTTAGATTGTGTATATTTTTTGTTTATTTTTTATTTTACTAAGGTTGCTTTTCCTGGTAACTAAAAGGCTTAGATTTTAATAACCATGTGTGATATAGGAGTGGGGGCATTGAGCCTGGGAGCAATGAGTTGGAAACTGAGTTCACCTCTCAGAGCCTTAAATCTCAAAGCATTGTACCCTCAGTTATAGAAAGAAAATACCGAAGCTTGTCTGTTTTCACCTGGGTTCTGAGTGAAGGAGAAAGTTTCCTGAGATTTTGTAACTATTGTTTTACTCTCCTGTGAGTTTGAGTTTCATATTTACAGTTACTGCATGGGTCCAGGCCAGAAAACCTCAAACTTAAAAATTAACATTAATGCAGAACCATTCCATAGAGGAACACTTGTCTGGCTGTATGGAATTACCATTGCTACTGACAATTCCCCATTGATGTTGAGCTCACTACTCAAAGTTATAAAAAAAAAAAATTGACAGTGCCTAAAGCAAAAGTCAGAGAGACAAGAGACAGCAGAGTTAAATTCTCAAGAACTTTAGAAAGTAGAACTATTAAATGATAAGTACTTAGTACTTATAAAAATCTAATTATAAAATTAAATTTAAAATAAATGCCACAGTTATAATAATAAATATAAATAATAAAACAAATGTTAAAAATATTAAAGATAAAAGAAGATAACAAATATAAGAACAACAACAAAACTTAAAATATATAAGACCAAAGAGATCAGGGCAGGGTAGGGGACAAATAGGACTTTAGTCACTAAAATTTAAAAACTGAATGGCTAGGATAAAATGCAAAGTAGACAAATGTGAAGAGAAAACTGGTGATGTTCTAGATAAATCTGAAGATACTGCCCTGAATGACTAGAACTGGTCAAAGACTCAGAGCTAAAATACTCAAAATAGTGTTGCCCTAGTAGAGAAATAATGCTAAACACACAGTAGACACTTGAAAACACCAAGTTTTTAAGAGACTATCTTGAGAATCATTAAAGAGGAAAAAGAGATACCTGCAAAAAGCAATGACAAGCTGACAACAGATTTTTTAACAGTAACAATAGAATAAAAATTTATTAAAGGATGGGAACATTTATTAAAGGATGAAAACGAAGTACATGTGGCTCAGTGGACTGAGTGCCAGCCTGTGAACCAAAGGGTCAAAGGAAACTACAGGGTCATCTGACAAAATCGGAATACTTAAGTTAGATTTGATAAAAATGTCAATGTTAGATTTGCTAATATTTTTAACTTGTAATTGTATAAAAGGATATGCCTATTTATAAGAAATATACTCTGAAGTATTTAAGGGTAAGGGTCATGATGCCTGTAATTTGTCCTCAGAAGGTTCAGGGGCAAAAATGTGTGTGTGTAGAGAGAGGGGTGAGAGGAAACATGCATGGTTGCAAAAATGATACAGCAAAAGAAGTAGTTGTATAGGTAGTGATAAAACCACTTAGGACATTGTAAAAAAGTTAAAACTTTTAAAAGTGAGAAAGAAAAGATCAAGTGCTTTTAGTAAATACCTGGGTGGGAAAGTTTTAATTGTAAGACACATTTTAAAAATTGCATATGACAAGCATCCCTTCTCCTAATATTAAAGGCCTTTCATGTCTATATTTGCAAAAGAAATTTGTAGGAACACAACAGGTCTTTACATTGAATTGGCATTATCTTGAAAGTCCACAGGATGGGGATGCTCCTTTTTTGTGTGTCTGAGTTATATGAAAGGATTGTCACAGCCAGTTTTGTATTGGAGCATCTCCCACTTGACTGAGAAAGGTGATTGTTAAAATTTAGGAATTTTGCAAACTGATTGTTAAACATAGCTGGTATTAACAGTTAAATTGCATAGCTTACTATTAATAGATGACATTTATAAAAATTGTAAATACTCAAAATTCATCACTTTATAGTTATTTTACTACATAATACCATGATCAATGACCTTGAATTATTTTTGTATATTGTACCTTTATAGTTGAAATACTATATCATGTGCTACTGTGAATCTTTTCCTGTTATTGTGTTCAGTGGTATCACAGTGGTATCTTAAAATTAGCCAAGGTGGGAATATTTACACCACAGAATTTGGCAAATGTTTTAAATCCAAGCTTGATAATTGTTTATTGATTGCCTAGACTTTAAGTGATGGAAAAAATGACAATAATACAAACTTAAATGTGTCCATGCCTTTAGTTATTACATTGTGCATAGCTCAGAAATTGAGGATATATTCTTCGATTCAAAAATGATTATCACTTCACATTGTTAATATTACTGGCATAACAAAAATATCAACCAGTACTCCAAACTAGACTTGGAAAGCCAGTTGCTAAACATTTACATTTATGCTGCTGGTCATGGTATACTTGAATTTAGTGTTTTGGTAGGAAATAGATAATAGTATAAATTTATTATTTTGTTATTCAGCTCTAGGAAATTGTATCATGACAATATGTGGGCATTAACTTAAAAAAAGGAAGATTGGGATTTACAAGTTATTAGCTGTAGCACATAATAATGTTAAATTTGAAGCCTTTGATATATGTCTGTTGCAGATGAGAAATAGAAGTGTAGAATTTAGTTTTAAGAATGCTTAAAATTAATTCAGAACAATCTATCGTACAGACAGAAATTCATTCACAATGTATTTAAATGATTCTAGATACAGAGTTTGTTACCTAAAAATAATGTTGGAGAACTCCAGAAGCAGAGTTCTTTTTATATTGAGCTAAACTTTTTTCTTTTCTTTTCTTTTCTTTTTTTTTAATTTCTACCAGTTGGTTCTGGTACTGCCTTCTAGAGAAATACAGAAGCATAGAAACCTAGAAGAGAATATTTGTTCTGTCTATCAGATATAAAGGTAACTGTAATATTTCTATTTACACCTCTCTGGGCAAGAAGCAGACAGCAGACTGCTTAGTTCCTTTAAACATACATTGTATCGTATATTTTCTAGACTGTAATCGAAGACTGTGTTGCCTTTCTGAACTTCCACATCACTATAGTTTGACTCCTACTGACTTTGTAGATGAAGTAAAAGCCTTTAGATTTTTTTGTGTGTGGGAATTGTACACAAGTCAAGTCTTCTGTGTTAGATTCTTTTTAACCCAAACACCAAGCAGATCTTGGTGTTTATTCATTGTTTTGTCTTCATATTACTTTCAGCACAGCATTTCAAATTATAAAAATGATATTTAATTGTGACTTTACAATTTTTGGTTTCTATTAATCCTGTTATGTGTCAGTTGCATATTTGATAAGCACTCAATGTCTATTGTTTACAGCCATATTATTGTTTAAAATATTGAACTTCAAAGGGCTATGGGGGACATAGTTCTCCTTTAAATAACCTTTTCTAAAATTTTCTCTACCCATTATCATTACTTTTTGTTTGAGTACACCTATCACTTCTGTTAAATAGATCATAGTTTACTGTCTTACGTACAAAAGTTCATCATAATGTATTTTGTCAGATGTTTGCTAACTGAGATCAAGATATACTGTGTCATACTTACCTGGCAGGGGAGTTACCATGATCACAAAGGTGGCTTTCCCAGGGAAAGGTTTATCTATTGCACTTGGGATGTGCTGACTCCTGTGACTTCCCCAAGTGTGGGAAACTCAACTGCATAATTTGTGGTAGTGGGAGGTGGCATTCATGCTGTCCCCTAAAAATAAAAGATACACTGTCTGTGGCATCTCCTCCAATGGAGTACACATTAGTATTTTTGTCTTTGAAAAGTAGGCATTTTTAAAAAATACTGGCATGGCTCAATGTTAAAGTCATATTCTTACACAAATGAAAAAAAATAGAAAATCTATGAACATTGGTGGGCTAGTTAATTAGGACATCAAAAGATAAAAGGGAAATGAAGAAAACTCAGGATAGTTGGTGCTCAGGGTCATGGTATATATCTGGACTGAAAAGAAAATAGCCTGTGTTGCCCTGGATGGGTGGCTTGATTGGTTGGAGCACTGTCCCATACAACAGAAGATTGCAGGTTCGATTCCTGGACAGGGAACATACCTAGGTTATGGGTTGATTGCTGGTTGAGACACTTATGGGAGGCAACTGATTGATGTTTCTTGCTCACATCCATGTATCTCTCTTTCTCTCCCTCTCTCTCTTTCTCTCTCTCAAATCAATAACTATATCCTAGGGTGAGGATTAAAAAAAAGAAAACAGTCTGGGCCTTGAGAGCAGAGTTTTTTTTTTTTACCTAAGGAAGTGTATGTATTCTGAATCAGGTAAAATCTTAGGGATCTGGAAAAGAGTGGACAGGATTTGTTGGCCTTTCTTTTCCTCTTATTATCTCTTTCCTTTGAAATGTACATGGTGAATATTAACAACGGGCAAAGTGAAGAGTATATGGCTAGTGTGTGTGTGTGTGTGTGTGTGTGTGTGTGCGCGCGCGTGCGTGTGTGGGCGCACGCGCGTGCGACCTCTTATTCTTTTTGCTCTGAACAAACTAATACCTATTTCACTTTTTTTTTTTTAAGATTAAAAGAATAGCCCTGGCTGGTGTGGCTCAGTGGATTGAGCACGGGCCTGCAAACCAAAGGGTCACTGGTTCAATTCCCAGTCAGGGCACATGCCTGGGTTGCGGGCCATGTCTCCGTTTGGGGGCACATGAGAGGCAACCATACACTGATGTTTCTCTCCCTCTCTCCCTCTCTTCCCCTCTCTCTCTCTAAAAAAAATCTTAAAAAATAAAAAAATTCATAGTTAAAAATATAACTGGTATGAATTGTGTAGTACATTTCCTTATATTTTGTAGATAGTAGATGAAGGTTTATTTAACCTTTGTTAAGTTTTTCCCCTTTTTAAATTCCATTGAGTAACTTATGGTAGAGCTTGTCAGGGAGTTAATAGTGTGAGTTGTCTCATCACATTCCTTGGCCTCCACCCTCCTTCTTCCTCCCCAGACCTGTTTTATTGCTTCTGGAAGAAAGAAAAATTTATAGTAGGTCACTTGATTAAATAGTATTAATAGAATAATGACTTTCTCTCTCCTACTACCTTTTCTTCCTAAAAATCATAGTTCAGAAGTAGTCCCTGATTCGTTGCCTTATTTTCTAGCCCACATTCAATTTATTCCCATTCAAGTTACTCTTTAAAAATTTTATGTGTATAAAAATAAGTTGAGCAAATGTGTTTTTAGGGTTGTCCTTGAATATACTCTTCAATGAAAATTCTGAGCTCCTAGAATATGGAGATTGTTATGTTTTTTGAGTACTTGATAGGTGAAAATCAGTGCTCTAATAATCTATTTTAATTCAGCCTAAGACAAGGCTACTTGTTTAAAAAATAGAGAGCACTTGAGAGGTTGAGAGGTAAATGATTTGGGGAATATGAAGTAAGAGGACACATGGATGAAATTCATGGGCTCATGAATTATTTTGGAATTTACTTTTTATTAGTTGCTTACCTAATGCATGAGTTATTTTATGGCATATTTTCTTGTTTTCAACTTCAGGGTTTCTATAGGATGGATTAGTAGGACCTCTACTTACTCTTTAAAAATCTCTTGGTTCAATACATTGTAATTAGTTTCTTGTGATTAAATCAGTCTCTCTTTCTTACAGATTGAGGTGGTGCCATGCAGCAAGAAGCAGCGAGATGCAGAGTTCGAACCAGAAGGCCTGACATGGCACTTTATGTTCCTAAAGCTCGAAGGGGTGTAGTACTACTCAAGGCAAGGGATGAGGAAAAAAACTGTGATCTACCTAACTCTTTGGTGAAAGAAGAACAAAAAGAAGATTGTCTCTCTCAAAAGGAGATCTTCAGAGATAAACCTAAGGCTCAAAGACTAAGTATTTATCCCAATAAAAAGGAGTACAGTCATAGAGAAGGAAAGAAATCTTCAACAAAATTAAGAAAAGACACATGCCTTCAAGACAACAATAAAGATAGGGTTTGTACTAAGAGGGGAGCCACAGAATCCAAAGAAATATTACCCCAAGAACATCAGCAAGGAGTGCTAAATTCTGGGACTGTACCTAGTGAACTTTCACAAAGACATTTTAAGCCCAAAAAGGAGGAGTGTTTGGAGGTTGAAACCACAGGTGTGACAAGACATGAGAGGTTGCTTCTATCTCAGTCTTGTTCAGAAATTGGTGAGTCTTCGATTCTAAACAGGCCATTCCAAAATGCGGAATTCTGTGATTTCAGTAGGCCTGAACTAAATGGGGAAACATTTGGAAACAGAGGTTTAGAAAGCAGGATTGAAACTGATGCCAAGGTTGTGGAGATACAGCCTCAATTCCCTGAAGTACATAATTCTGTTTTGAGACCCGAGAGTATGATCGGACCAGCAAAACTAAGCTCTGATCCTGGAATTGTGCAACAAGGCATACAAACATCAGGTGGAATGTTGAAGCTCAGCAGTGGAGGCATCACCACTCTTCCTGTTCCTGGAAGCCCAGAGGGTGTCACTAATCAAACTTGTGTAGACTTTGAAGCTGAGAATGTTGGTGATATAGCCAACAGTACAGATTTCACCTTGGATCAGAAAGGTATAGATTCCATTCCTGAGACAGTGGGTCACATCTGTCATAAAATGACTTTAGTCAACAAGTTAGAGAGCACAAATGGCATTTTTGATCCACCAATGATTAGAGACTGTGAGGAGAATGACAGCACTGCTAATGAATTATGTGTAAAGTATGAACCCTCTGAATCAGCTGCCCTTGCTCATGAAACAGACACAGGTAATGGGTTTAAGAGTGTAGGTGACATTACAAGTAAGACATGTATGATGGACATTACAGATACCATATCTGACCAAATAACTATAGACAATCCTTGTGTTGTTGCAGTTAGAGTAGCTGATGAGGCCTGTAGCAACACAAGTAGTTTCTCAAAATATTTAGAAATGAGTGAAGGTATGGCCCCTCTTCATGTAGCTAGAAGTGGGAATGACACTGAAAATTTCAGCAACCTGACTGCTTGCTCAGATATTTATGCTGAGAGTATTTCATCTAGTTTCACCGAGTCAACAGGAAAGTTGATAGAGAACTCGTCAGATTTTGCTTCGGCCTTGCCCATGAAGAAGATTGCTGGTAGTAATTGTAACACCTTTTTGGACTCTGAACTCAGTGTGTTAAATGGGACAAAAGTACTTTCAGATAGTGCCTTGGGCAATGATCTAGATTGTACTGGTGATATAACAGAGGCATTGCATGAACTGAAAACTGCTGAAGAGTTCAAATCAAAAGAGGGAGATGACTCAGAGAATATAGAACTTGGTGTATCCTTTCCTGATATAGAATCAGTTTCTATAGAGACATCCATGAACCCAAAAGCTACTGAAACTTCTCACGTGGAGGGAAGTGCTGCTACTGAGGAGAGCTGGGAGTCCATGTTTAATGATGATGGTGACTGCCTGGATCCACGCCTTCTACAAGAGGTATGTGTAATGGAAATTGCTTGATGCTTTGATAATTTGTAGATTCATAGAACTTTGGATTTGAGGGGTAATTTTATAGACATTTGTGTACCTTCACAAATTCACTCATTTATAGCCAGTGTAAAGGTTCCTGCAATAAACTTCTAGGATTGTAGATTGAGAAAAGAATATCTGGTAGATCTGTAAAAAATAAAACATACAGAATTGAGCGATATCTGTAATAGCCAAATCCTGAGTGATCTTGGTGAATAGATTAAAGATGAATTTAGTGAGTACTGGCTGTCTGTTTAGGAAGTACAGAGGGAAACTTCTTCAAAGAGGCTTTTCTGTGTTGACAAGATGTATTTTACACAGGCCTATTTGAGGGAAGGAGAATAATTTATTATTTCATTTTTCTAGTCAATGTTCAGATATTTTTAGACACAGCAGAGCAAAAGAAATAGAGAAGAGTGAAATAAAGGAAGATACTTTTTTTTAAAGTAGTTTATGCTGAGTAAAAGAATAAGTGATTATTGAGTCTGTATAGAAAATATAAGTGAATAATGACATGCTGGCTCATTAGAGTTCATAAATACAAACTTAAATTTTTGAAGGCCTCTTATAAATTATTTAGTTCAATCTTTTCATATTCTTTAGACCATCAACATTTAAATTCCTTACTATAAATAAGGACCACTCCCCTTTTATTCCTTATAGTGGGTTTGTATAACCTTTTCCTGAAAAGGAAAAAAAAATGATTTCCCTATAAAACCTCTAATTTTATAAATGAGGAAATTAAAGCTTGGTGGTCATATCTTTAGGAAAGGCAGAAACGGGATTACAGTCCAATTCTGTTTTAATCCAATGTTTATGTTCTTTCTACCAGACTACTTCACCTCTAAAATAGAGTTCTATTTGAGTAATTCCAAAGAGGCTTTTAAATAAGTGATGAGTCTTTTGTTTCTGAGAGTTAAACCATAAGCATGGAAAAATCGCATGCATGTGAAAGAGACACATAAGACTGAAGAGATCAGCCCATTGGACAGAACTGACTTTCTGGTACCAAGCAGTTCCTCCTCACTCTTAGGAGGTATTGGCATGCAAATCTACCAGTACCAGCACTTCTTATAGTCAAATCAGGAAACCCTGTGTCCCAAACATTCCTCAGAAAGATACAGAGAGCAGAAAGTATCTATAGGTGGACATTCATGAACCTCTTGAAGATGCATGAAAATTTTTATATGTATGTACAGTTCTTCATAGCTTTTATCAGATTCTCAAAGGGAATGGTTCCCATAGTATGGTTCCTAGACTAGCAGCATGAGCATCAGTTATATTAGAAATGCAAACTCGTTAGCCCAGCAGTGTGTATATTTACAAGTTTTTCAAGTGATTCTGACTCACATAAGTAATAGTACAGCTCAAAGGTAAAACCCACACTTAAATATATCAAAAAGTGAGTGTGGTAACTAGAAATGGCTGTCAGCTCATAATAAGAAAAAAACAGTGTTCAGCAGAGATTTTAGACTCAAATTAGATTCAGAAATACCAATAATGGGGGAAGTTGGATGAGTATATAGAATTTATTAAGGATTCAAGCATTAAGAAAATATTTTAATCTGAGACAGAAAGGGGTGTTCACAGGAGTTGGAAAAGGGGCTGACTGCCTAAGTAGGGTAGAGAGAGAGAGAGAACAGTTTTCTACAAAAGAAGGGCATGGCATATAGAGCCCGTTACACATGGTAGCTCTTAAATATTCACTGAGTGGATGTAGGTGATAGGGCAGTTAGAACTCTCTTTTCAGGGTGACCTGCATGTGCTTTCAAAACATCATTGCTGCTAGAACTTGGGTTCTGTGTGGTAGCTTAGGAATATGGCTTTTGTATTGAGGGGGGAAGGGTTCTGGCGAGTAACTAGATTTTCAAGTCTTAATACTGTTTAGGTGCAAAAGAATTTAGGCACTCACTCAGTATTTTGAGGAGCATAGTACTATAGCCAAAGAGGACACTAGTGTGACCAAAAGCCAGGAATGGCAGGAAATGGAGTATGTAGTGTTTTAACTGAAGACAGCCAGTGTTTGGGTGTTGTGTTTGGATATCTTTGCAGGTTCTTAGTGTAGAGAGTGAGTCTATGTTGAGGGATGAGGATGGATGAAAGGAAGAAAGAAGGATATGGATTGAGAATGTTGAAGTGGATCCAACTTTAAACTTTGGTCTCATGTACTTTGGGTATTAGAAGATGTAATAATAATAATAATAATAATAATGTTACTTAAAAAATATCACAATTCCAATCATTAATAGTCTTTTGGTGACTGTTAACACTTAGTTTATTATTTATATTACTCCAAACATACTTCATTAAAGGCTAAACCAGAGTGTCTGCCTACCTTGAAAACTTTCCAAGCAAAGATTTTTGGCTCTTTTTCCAGCTTGCCTGTTTCTTTGTTGACAATGGCTAGACATATGGAGGTTTGTCTAATACTTCTAATAGGCAGAAAAGTATGCTGTAGAGCCGGGTGTGGCAGCCATTGGCATGTGAAGCAGTTTCCTGTGACGTTTGAACCTCTAAAACTGACTAACTAGTGTAGAGAGCATAGCTAGGTTGTTATTGAAGGCCTAGTACTGCAACTCTTGATAAGTCTCTGTAGATTGCACTTAATTTTCTAAAGCTATGGTATGGGTTGTCCAGAGACTTAAGTTGGTAATTGATGCAGAAAGGATGTTGGCATGACATCTTTTAACCCTCAGATCTTGGTACAAGAACTAAGGAATTATTATTGTCTGGATAAAACTTCTACAGCTCCTGTGCCTCTGCTGATCAGCAAACTTATTGGTAGGAGGGTTAGTAAGATACCAGAAATGTAACATTGATGTTGATAGGCACTGGCATCTGGTCCCTTCACTGGCCATGTCTGGCCTGGATTTGAGTATGTAGATGGGAATAAATAATGAAAGAGCCTCTTTTTGTTACATAATGTATACCATGTATAAAAATATGTAGGAATGGAAAAGAGAAAAGTAAAGAATATTACCTATTCCTTCTGCTTGTGCTCTCCATTTTTATATAGGCAATCCAAAATTGGAAGGGGAAATTCATAATCCACTAAAAACAAATTATATGAAGTCCAAAGGGAGTAAAGTCCTTCATATCCCACCCTTAGGGACCTCATTACTAGTTGGTAACCCATCACTTTGCAGTTAAATAACAAATGTTGAGCACTTAGAGTTTGATAAACTATAAATTATAAATAGCTAGATATGTGAGGTCTGTCTAGAAAGTATCCAGCCATGCACTGTGAAAAATAAGAGGTTTTTGTTGAAGAAGATACAAGAGAGAGTTCCAGCCAAGATGGAGGTGTAGGTAGAAACCCTTTGCTTCCTCGCACAACCAAGAGGAGGATAACAACTAATCTAAAATCAATAAACAACCAGAAGTGCCAGAAAATTAAACTGCATGGAACTCTGACAAGCACAGAGTTGAAGAAATAGTCAACCAGAGCAACCAGACTGGTAAAGTGTGGATGGAGAGAACTCACGTGAGACAGTGGACTGTGAGGGTGGGGCTGACTTAAGGGGAAACAGATTCAAAGCTGGCCGTGGACCACAGCGGTTGTTGCAGTGGGAGAAACTCCCAGTCTCACACAAGACTTCCTTGAAAAGTGGGTTAGAGAGTAGTGGAGCTGCACTGTTCCCTCTCTGGCCCCTCCCCCACAAGCAGTGCTGCAGCTCAGCAAGGAGGATTGCCCTATCCTGGTGAATACCTAAGGCCCTGCCCCCTTACAACTTAACAGGTACCCCGAACAAAGAAATAGGGCCAAAATGAAAGAACAGAGCGAAACTTCAGAAAGAGAGCTAAGCAATGAGGAGATAGTCAACCTATCTGATGGAGAGTTCAAGGCCCTGGTAATCAAAATTCTGACAGAACTGGTTGAGCTTGGTTGAAAAATAAAAGAACAAATGAAAGATATCCAAAATGAAATAAAGCAAAATATTCAGGGAGCCAACAGTGACAGGAAGGTTACCAGGACTCAAATTAATTTGGAACAAAAGGAAGAAATAAACATCCAACTGGAACAGAATGAGAAACAAGAATTCAAAAAAATGAAGAGAGACTTTTGAACAACCTCTGGGACAACTTGAAAGGTTCCAATATCCGAATTATAGGGGTGCCGGAAGGAGAAGAGTAAGAGCAAGAAATTGAAAACTTATTTGAACAAATAATGAAGGAAAACTTCCCCAGTCTGGCAAAGGAAATAGGCTTCCAGGAAGCCCAGAGAGTCCCAAAGAAGTTGGACCCAAAGAAGAACACACCAAGGCACATCATCATTAAGTTACCCAAGATTAAAGATAAAGAGAGAATCTTAAAAGCAGCAAGAGGAAAGGGAAGAGTTATCTACAAAGGAGTTCCCATAAGGCTATCAGCAGATTTCTAAAAAAAAAAAAACACCTTACAGGCAAGAAGAAGCTGGAAAGAAGTACCGTATTTGAAATCATGAAAGGCAAGGACCTACATCCAAGAATACTCTATCCAGCAAAACTATCATTTAGAATGGAAGGGCAGATAAAGTGCTTCCCAGATAAGGTCAAGTTAAAGGAGTTCATCATCACCGACCCATTATTATATGAAATGTTAAAGGGACTTATCTAAGAAAAAGAAGATAAAAAAAATAAGAACAGTAAAATGACAGCAAACACAACTATCAACAAATGAACCTAAAAAAAACAAGAAAGAAAATAATGAAAACAAAAACTAAGCAAACAACTAGAATGAAAGAAATGGACATGATATGGAGGGTTTTCAGTGGGGAGGAGGAAGAGAGGAATAGTGGGGAAAAGGTACAGAGAAGAAGCATAATTGGTAGGCATTAAATAGATGGAGAGAAGTCAAAAATGGTATAGGAAACAGAACTCAAAGAACTTACGGATATGAACAAAGTGAGGGATCTAGGGGGGAAAATTGGGAAACTGTAGTAGCATAATCAATAAAATATACTTAAAAATAAATACATTATTAAACCATCAAAAAAAAGATACAAGAAACATTGTATAAGACAATAATGCCTGAGTTCCCTTCAAAGTAGGCACCTTGGGACTTCACACAGTTCTTTCAGTTGCCATCAGCTGCCCTGTTGTATTTTCCTTAATGTCATTGACAGTCTGAAATCTCTTCCCTTTCAAAGTTGATTTTAGTTTTGGGAAAAGCCAGAAGTTGCAGGGCACCAATTCTGGGCTGTATGGGAGCCGAGTCACATGGGTGATTTGATGTTTTACCAAAAACATTCATGAAACAGGATGCATGAGTAGGTACGTTGTCATGATGAAGCTGCCAATCACCAGTTCCCATAATTGCAGCAATCATCTGAATAGTTTCTGCAGAGGAATGTTCAAGGTTAATGCAAAATTTGATGAAGATTCATTGCTCTACTTGCTCAGTCATTTTGAATGTGATGGCCACACAGTACACATGCTCACTCAGTGGTGTCTACTGCCCCCACTGACTAGTACAGTGAAGTTGTCATTGTTCATGCATGCACATTCAAGTCCATTCTCCTTGGCTGCCAGGTTACATTGATGTCATGCACACCGTTCTCGTTGGATTAACAATGATTGGACATTTTCTGGACAGACCTCGTATATTGTTATTATCACTACTATGTTAAAGGCAATGTGCTACATGCCAACTTTTTTCTCTGCTCTAAAATTGTTTATATTTTAGAGAGACAGTATGTAATCATGTGACTAGATAGTCACATAAAATCTGAAGAACAAAGCCCTGGCTGGCGTAGCTCAGTGGATTGAGCACGGGCTGGAAACCAAAGCATCGCAGGTTCAGTTCCCAGTCAGGGCACATGCCTGGGTTGCAGGCCACAGCCCCCAGCAACCGCACATTGATATGTGTGTGTGTGTGTCTCTCTCTCCCTCTCTCCCTCCCTTCCCTCTCTAACAGTAAATACAATCTTTTTTAAAAATCTGAAGAACAATTAATATAAAACAACTATATAAGAGATGTCCAAACATCAAATTTGAATATCTATGAGTAATCTAGACAGTGGCTTCAAAAGAGGAATTAATGCTGAGGGCTAAACTGGTTGATGCTGTTTCATCTTGGTGAGGCCATAGAACTAAATAAGACTTCCCCACTTCCATTAGATTATTTTATGTTCCTAATTTCTATTTTATTTCTATTTTTTAGAAATAAAAAGTCTAAATAAGACTTCCCCACTTCCATTAGATTATTTTATGTTCCTAATTTCTATTTTATTTCTATTTTTTATAACAACTATACTTTATTTTCTTGAGCAGTTTTAGGTTTACTGAAAATAATTGAGTGAAAAGTATGGAGACTTTTTATATACTCTCTTATGCTTTTAATGCTATTTTAATTTCTGTTTTTCATTATATTTTTTGTTAATAGTTCCAGCTCATTTTACAGACTTAATATTTGATAATTTTTATTAAAATGTGTGAACTAACATGTTATTGACTGCCTAAGTGGGGATTTGTAGAATCACCTTCCAGAGGCTGTATATTCTAATGTAGTCACTTGGGACATCCAGAGAAGAATTTTATTTAATTTGCTTATTGTTTATTTCATTAGTGGATAATGTTCCCTCTTTCTGAGTCAACGTTAACTAGAAAGAAGGAACTAGATTCCATTGTTCACAGTTTGTGGGTTTTTTTTTAATTTAGTAACTTCTAAAATTAAAAATCTCTTTCTGAGTTTTGTTAGATTTGTTGTATAATATTTTTTCCCTCTGAATTTACATTCAAACCAACATCATTTAAATTTCTGACCCCTTTTCTCAAAACTAAAGAAAGGTATAAACATTTCTGGGCCTACATTGTCATTGAAAGGAGGGATTCTTGTCTGAAACTTCAGATATTCCTGATGTGCTTACTCTGTCCCTCGCAATATTTTAGTGAATCTCATGAGATGTGGTATGTGGGGTATGGTTGGGGCAGATAGCGTTAGGATCAGTGATATAATTTATAATGTTCATTCATTCAATTCATTCACTGTTTAGTGACAATAGTAAGGAGAGGAAATGGTAGGGTTGGCAAAGAGAACCAGACTTTATATCCTACCTTTATCAGGAAAAAAAATAGACAACAACTATATTCAAAAATTAGAAATTTATTTGTGTTAAAATGCCTGGTTAAAGATCAAAACATACCTTTTGGGAGAATTAAATTTCACCCATACTTTGATTTGAATTCATTGAACCATTTGTATCAGAAGTTGCTTGTAGGCATGCTGGATGACTTCTAGTTATGCTGGGCTTTGGGATGGAGTGCTAGGAAGGAAAAGAGTGACTCAGCTATAGGCCTGACTGCTGAAGTAGGTAGCCAACAGTGTAAATATATTTAAATTTAGACTTCTGTTGTGATGAATTTGGGGTTAGATTTTGGGGAGGTGTAAGTTTGCAATAAGGCCTAAATTTGGGACAGGATATTTGTGTTAATCAGCAACCTTGTACAGAAAATCTTTGTGGATTGACCAAGGACTGAGCTTGTTAAAAAGTGAGAGATTGCCCAGGCATAGTAGATACTCAGCTTAAAGCACCAAGACTATATATATTTCTGATCCTTCAGATGATGGGTCATACTATTATATTGCTAGCCTGGAACTAGAATGACTCATTTCTTAAACCAGTAGGTTTGAGTCTGCAGTTTGAAGGTTAGAAGTACATATCTATTGACTGTTGCTGAGAGGATCAGGTAGTCAAGGACTAATAATTTATAAAGTAATAAACAAGAAATAATTTTGATGTGGGAAAACAAGCCTGGGTGTGATGCAGAATTTTAAATAGCTAAGTAAGGGGAGCATAGGAAAAAATGAATCAGGGACTAGAGAAATCAAGCAAGAAGTGGAATGACAATAAATGCTAAATTTGTGATTTTTCTTAGGTCCAATGGATAGCCATTGTCAATGACTATCATAGCAACACCAGAGTTAAGTTTATCAAGGTTAGTTTGGGAAGCTTCAAACTTCTAGCATCCCCCCGTTTGACTTAGTTTTATTATTTCAGGCTAGTCTAGTCTTACGTTTCTACTTCATTAAGAGCATCTCTTGATACAGTCTTTCCAAACATGCTGGGAAGAGGAGTAAATACAGATACGTCTCCTTGCCTTCTCAGTCTTCCCCTTGACTATAAATTTAATCTACTACAGCTTTTTCACTATTCAGTGGATCTATATACATCTTTCAAGAATGCAGCATCAGTCTGCCATGTTAACCTTTCTGTCCTGTCTGAGTAGGAGGTAGATCCGTGTCAAATCAGGATACTCAGTCCCTGCCCAGTTATGTGTTACTACATTGCCATTCATGGGAGAGAACTAGGCCTCTCAAATTTATCCTCTGGTATTGCGGTCCGTAAATGATCATCTGAACCAATTGCTGGGTCACTCTACATGTCTCATTATTGTAGCTTTCTTTCTTCTTATTACCTTTTGCCCATCTCCTTTTCTGTTTGTTCATTTTGCCCCTTTCTTCTCTTTTACTGGACCTTAATCTAAAGCTATGTCCATGGCTTTCTCACACTGATGATAATCAGTATTGAGATGTTGCTGTTGTAGAGAAATCATTACGTGGTACCTTTCATGGCATTCTCTCTGTTCATTTTTATAAATGTTTTGAAGCCAAAGTTTGGTTATCTGAATTTGATTGTATCTAAGGTATTATCCTTCTACTGTTGTTGAAAAGGACTAATGCCCGAAGGAGTATTAGAAGAGGACTGGAAGCTATAACTTATGCTGTATATTAAACATGGCGGTATTACCTTTTTAGGGAACTTTTTTTGGATGTTTTTGAAATTAGGACATGAGAAATTTGAAAAGATTTAAAATACTTTTGAAAAAAATATTTAAATAATTTTGAAAAAATTTAAAATACTTTTAATTTTTTTTAAAGATTTTATTTATTTGTTTTTAGAGAGAGGGGAAGGGAGGGAGAAAGAGAGGGAGAGAAACATCAATGTGTAGTTGCCTCTCGTGCAACCCCACTTGGGGACCTGGCCCACAACCCAGGCATGTGCCTTGACTGAGAATCGAACCAGTGACCCTTTGGTTTGTAGGCTGGTGCTCAATCCACTGAGCCACAGCAGCCAGGGATACTTTTTATTCTTTAAATGAGTAGTTTTACTTCCCTACCTGCCAGAGATGGGGGGTTAGTTGGTAAAGCATTTTAACATTCTAGCTTTTATTTTATTCACATTATCATAGATCAATATGAAAATTATTGGCTGTTATTCTCAATTATCTGTAGTATTGGAGCACCTGAGATGAATAACATTCAGATCATCAAAAGCCTTATTTTTTGTTTATAGCTTATGGCTGTCCTCTAACTAAATCTTTTGATTTACCAAGGCTTATAGTAAATAATAAAGTTTAAAATTGATTTTCTTCAACAGAAAGTGATTTAATGAGCAGCTAAGTAGTGACAAGATAACAGTGGGAGAGAAAAAAAATAGAACCAAAAGGCTTGAATAAATTAACCTTCGTAATTGAGAATCAACTATATGGGTTGATTCTATAAATAATTATGTAAGTCGACATGGTGACATTTGAAGCAACTGCTGTAATGTTATCCCCCCAACTTGTGGTCAAGTCTCTGTTGTCTTTGTCCCTGTAACCCCTTCATGCTGCCTATATTTGAATTTGTTACAGTCATAACTATAGTTTAAAGTAGTTTATTATGTTTAATTGTGTGTAAGTAAAAGTATCCACAGGAATGTTTTTATTCCTACCTTCTATGATCTGAGCTAGGATTCTATAACAGCCCTTGAACTTTAAGGACTAGGAACTATAACTTGTCCAAAAGATAGAACTATACAAGTCTTTTTTAAAAGGTGAGATGTTAGCATTAAAGGGAAACCTATAACATAATGTAGTCTAGCCCTCTTGTTTTATAGGTAAGGTAACTGACACTCCCCAAAAGTTGTTACTTACTTAGCTAAGGTTAATGCCAAAGTTGGCACTAAAATCCTACTCTCTGGGTTTTATTGAACTGAAAATATGATACTGTAGAATAAATGTCATTATTTTATGTATCACTAAGGAAGAAAAAATTTAAACTTGCACACAATGCTTACCCTTTAGAATTTTAAATTTTGCATATTGAAAGGACTCTTTTAGACTTAAATTAGACAGGTTTTTTTTTATCATATATCATTTCTTACATAAGGAAAATGTAGGTGAAATAAATTGGTTAAAGTTTTCCTAAAAGCTTCTATTTACAGTCCAATTCTTTCTAATAATTTCTTCACTCAGTCATTCATCTTTATGCCTTTCCATTCTTAAATTACTCTGTCATCAAAAACTTCGAAGATACAGCAGCACTTTTTACAAGAATACATAAAAGAACCAAAAAATCATTGTTGCTGGATTCTTAAGTCACCTTTTCACTTACATACAGCTAGCTATTCTTGTATCTGGGATTTTTTTCCCACTCTGCTAACCACCCTTTGTGCAGTTTTGGTACTGATACTTTATGCTCTTGCATATGAATCTTAGCAATATGCAGTATGGTAGGATGCATCCTGATGTCAAACATGTGAAAATGTGAAAAAATGTGCCTCTTAGAATTGATGAAGTATGGTATATATCCAACTGCTAAGTGTTATGATGTAGTATAGGGAAGGCTGAAACCACCAAATTTGAGTCAATAGGGAAAACTTCAAGAGAAGAGATAGATTGAAGGATCTTAAAGGAGAGGAGGATCAGGAGCAGACAAACCATTCCAGGCTGTGAGAACAGCTTGTAAAAAATACTGTGTTCCCAGATTTGGGTCCTGAATTTGTCACTATGAGAAGTTTAGATGATCTATTTTGAAATTTTGTTGTTTTTCTTTGATAATTTCCTCTTTTTCTTTTTAGAATTTTCTTTTTATTTTTTAAAGTTATATTTTATTGGTTCTGCTATTACAGTTGTCCTGAATTTTCCCCCTTTGACCCCCTTCACCCAGTGCTCCCCACTCCCTCAGGCAGTCCCCCCACCATTGTTCATATCCATGCGTCTTGAGTGTAAGTTCTTTGTCTAGTCCATTTCCTATACTCTATTTTACATCCCCATGGCTATTCTGTAACCACCTATTTGTATTTCTTAATCCCCTCACCTCTTCACCCATTCCTTCACAGTCCCCTCCCCTCTGGCAACCATCAAAACACTCTTGTATCCATTGATTCTGTCTGTTTTTCTTGTTTGCTTAGTTTGTTTTTTAGATTCAATTGTTGAAAGATATGTATTTTTTGCCATTTTATTATTCATAGTTTTTAACTTTTTCTTAAGTAAATCCTTTCAATATTTCATATAATAATGGTTGGTAATGATGGACTCCTTTAATTTTTTTCTCTTGCCTGGGAAGTTCTTTATCTGCCCTTCAATTCTAAATGAGAGCTTGCTGGTTTTTATCATTTGGCCGTAGGTCCCTGCTTTTCATGACTTTGAATATTTCTTGCCAGTCCCTTCTAGCCTGCAAATTTCTTTTGAGAAATCAGCTGTCAGTCTTATGGGAACTACCCTGTAGGTAACTAACTTCCTTTCTCTTACTGCTTTTAAGATTCTCTCTTTATGTTTAACCTTTGGCATTTTAATTATGATATGCCTTGGAGTGGACTGGTTTGCCTCCATCTTGTTTGGGACTCTGTGCTTCCTAGACTGGCATGTCTATTTCCTTCACCAAATTAGGGAAGTTTTATTTCATATGTTTTCGGGTAGGTTTCCAATTTCCTGCTGTTTCTCTTCTTCTGGCACTCCTGTGATGTGAATGTTGGAATGCTTGAAGTTGTCCCAGAGGCTGCTTATACTATCTTCATTTTTTTGGCTGCTTTTTTCTTCTTGTTGGTCTGATTGGTTGTGGGGTTGTTGTTGGTTTTTGTTTGTTTGGGTTTTTTTTGTTTTTTTTTTTTTTGCTTCTTTATGTTCCAAATCATTGATTTGATTCTTGGTTTCATCTACTCTACTGTTGTTTCCCTGTAAATTATTCTTTATTTCAATTAGTAAATCCTTTGTTTCTGACTGGATCTTTTTTATGTTGTCAAGGTCCTCACTAAGTTCTCTGAGCATTCTTATAACCAGTGTTTTGAACTCTGCATCTGATAGATTGCGTATCTCCATTTCATTTAGGCTGTGTTTCTTTGTCTCCTCATTTTGGCAGCCTCCCTGTGTTTGTTTCCATGTATTAGGTAGAGTTGCCTTGACTCTGAGTCTTGGTAGTGTGGCCTAATGTAGTAGGTGTCCTGTAGGGTCCAGTGGCACAACCTCCCCTTCCACCCAAGTTGGGCACTCAAGTTGTGCCCTTCATGTGGGCTGAGCACATCCTCCTCTTATAGTTGAGTCTTGGTTGCTGTTGGCAGATCAGTGGGAGGGATTTACCCAGGCCAGTCAGCTGCAAGGATTGGTTATGATCAGTTACCACCACCATCCTCCACCATCTGTGGAAGATCAGCTGTGCAGGGGCAGGGTGGTGGTGCTCCAACATGGTCTGTAGTTGTCCACTGGGTGTGCAGGCTCTGGGATTTCCAAGGTGATGTAGGCCAAGGTCAGCCCCAACCTCTGTTCTGCCTGGGGCCACCCTGCCTGAGCTATAAAGCAATCTGAGATGGCTGCTACTTGTGCTGGACTTGTAGATTCCCAGGTGAAGCCAAGCTATGAATCTAGGCTGGCTGCTACTAGTGCTGGATCTGGGGCTCATTGAGGCCAGCTTTTGCTTCTTTGATAGGATTTAGGAAGAGTGAAGCAGGAGCCAAGACCAGCCATTCATATGGAAAAGCAGCTTGGGTGGGCCCATAGGTTGGATGGGGTGGAGTCTGGGCATCTCCAAGGTGGGTCAAATGTTGTTAGCCATTGATGGAGTCTCTGATATGGCACCATCTTGTCAGCTCCGTGGGGTGAGAGTTTAGAAAAGGGCCAGTGACCTCTGGTCATCTTGATGCCAGGTACCTCAGTTTCTCCTTCTATGCCACTGGTGCCTTTCAAGCTGTTACACCATACACCAGTTTTGGAGCTTAGAGGGAGTGATCTGAGTAGGTGAGTCCATGTGTGGGTTCTGTAAGAGGAGCTGCTTGGGGCTCCACAAGCTTCTTCCACTGATTCAATCCCTCCCGCTTTTTGCAGCCAGAAGTTGTGGAGACTTACCTTCTTGGCACTGGAACCCTGGGCTGGGGGCCCGGTGTGGGTCTTGGACTCCTCGCTCCTGAGATATCCCTCCCAAATTTTTATCCAGTACGTGTGAGTGAGAGACCAGCCAATTCCGCACATCTGTGCCCCTCTTACCAGTCTGAATGGATGTGGTAATTAAGTAGTTGGTGGACTTCCAATCAACTCAATTGCTGATGGTTCTGAGTGATGGTTGTTGCATATTTTGTTTGTAATTTTGGTGTAGTTGTTCAAAAAGGCAAGCTATTTCTGTCTGTGCTGCCATCTTGACTATCTTTATAACTTCTTAAGATTTTCTACATGATTTATATGATAAGGGCTATTAAAGTTTATTGATAAAGGGAAAGGAAAGTGTGTCAATTTTTTCAAATTTCAGAATGCCTTCCAGAATTATTTTTAAAAATGTATGTTACAAAAATCAAGTCCCTATTGATGAGAGCTCTAAGTAGAATCAATCTAGTTAAGCATATATTTGGACAAAGTAATTAATGTGAAGCATGTATGTTTTATTTTTTCCACAAATATTTACTGAATACCTAGTTTGTGCAGGATAGTATGTGCAGTGGGGGAAATGTAGGGGGGTAAGTATAACATGTCTCTGATAGCTGAATTATAGAATCAGAATGTTGATTAAGAAACTGAAACCCAACCTTCCTTTCTAGACTTAACTCCCTGGATTAGTTTTCAAAGGCTGCCAGGACAAAGTACTACCCCAGACTGGCTGTGGCAAAGTACCACAGAAATCTGTTTTGTTTTTGGGGTTTTTTTTTTTGCAATTCTGGAAGCTAGAATTCCAAGATCATGGTGTCAGCAGTGTTGGTTTCTTATAGGACTCTCTTCTTGTTTTGTAGATGGCTATGTTTTCTTTGTGTCTGCTCCTGATTTTCCCTTTGTGTTTGGGTCCAAATTTCCTCTTATAAAGATTAAGATTAAGGCTTACCTGATGACCTTATTTTTTAAAAAACTTAAGTACCTCTTTAAAGACCTTATCTCCAAATACAGTCACATTCTAAGGTAGTTGTGGTTAGAACTTGAACATGATTTTGAGAGCAGCAGAATTAGGCCCACAGCACTCCCCTAGGTCCTCACATTATTTGATGTAACCACACTTAACTGTTCAGTGACTACCATACTCCTTGCATGTCTTTGCACACTTTGTTCCTTCTACCTGTGGTACCTTTCTCTGTTGTTTCTATGTATTATTTTTCTACTTGGGCAGTGAAGTAGAGTAAGCAAAATTTATTCTTCTCTATCCACTGGTAGCACTTCCTTTACTTTTAGAACTTTATTATTTCATATTAAAATTCTTTGTCCAGTATTTTTCTGATGTATGTTAAACATACATTAAATGTTGGATATGTGGTCAGGTAGTCACAATGAGGTTAGAGGAAGAGACAGTGATGTTAGAGGAAGAAATAGGTCACAATGAGGTTAGAGGAAGAAAATTCTAGCTATTTGTGTAATGAGTATTATAAAAGTAGTACAGGTGTAATAAATGCTATGGCAGTATGGAGGAAGAGTCAGATTATACATGCTTGAGGGTATTTTGGGGAGAATTAATGGTAGAGGTGATATTTGAGTATATCCTTGCAGAATGATATGATATTTTGAGATGTGCAAACTGACAGGTGTCGGCATTTGCAAAATAATGAGACCAAAGCAATAGACAGGAAGAAACAAAATGTGTTTAGTCTTAGTGAATATTATTCTTTGGTTGGAATGTAGCATATTATAAGGGATAATGTGAGATAAAACAGAAGGTAGTATATTAGTTTACTATAGCTGCTGCACTAAAACTAGAGCCTTAAAACAACACATATTTATTATTTTACAGTTCTGGAGATCAGAAGTCCAAAATGGATCTTACTGGACTAACATTAGTTGTTGGCAGGGCTCTGTTCCTTTCTTGAGGCTCTGGGGAAGACTGCTTTGTTGCCTTTTTCAGCTTCTAGAGGCTGCCCACATTCCTTGACTCATGGCCCACCTTCCATCTTCAAAGCTGGTAGTGGCCAGCTGAGTCTTTCTTATATCATATCATTCTGACACTAACTACTGCCTCTGAGCTTTTCTGCCTTTAAGGACCCTTGTGATTACGCTGGGCATACCCACATAATTCGAGATAATCTTCCTTTAAGTCTGATGATTACTAACCTTAATTCCATCCACTACCTTGATTCTTTGCAATGTAACATTCACAGGCTAAGGGAATTAGGAAATGGACTTCACTGAGAGGCCATTATTCTACCTACCAACATAGGTTGGGGCCAAATCATAGGAGTTTAAAATATAGCCATTGAAGATTTTTGATAAAAGGATGATGTAATCAAAGCATTGTTTTGGGAGTTTAATCTTACAAACTTTTTGCTATTTAGAATATAGAACTGGAAAGAAGTCAGCAAGCTGGTGTGGTCTTTCCAGTTTTGCCATTGATCCTCCCTCACTTAGTTCTTCCTTCCCTGTTTCTCCTTTTCTTCCTTCCTTCCTCCTAGAATAGTTTGCATTCATAAATGTTTAATCAGAGAATTAGTTGTCCTGACCATTGCTACCGACACTATTTCTGATTCTCTTCACTGTAAGGTCACTTCATTGTGTTACAGGAGGAATACTAGACTAACAGTCAGAGGACCTGTATTCAAATTTTCTCAGTAATTTGATTTGTAACCTTAGGGATATTTTTTCATCTCTGTGATGCAATTCTTCATCTTTGTAACTGGGATAATGATAGCTCATTAGAGATGCACATCTGATAGCAATATAAAGATAACTATTTCAGAATTATGTAGCATAAGAAAATAACTGACTTGTGATTTCAGAACTTTTTGTTTTTCCTTTTGTATCTCAAAGAACCAAGGATTAAACAAACAAACAAAAAAAACCAATAAAATAAATAAATAAATAACGCAGTGGTCCATGCTTTGTCAACCTTTTACTCTCCCCACCTCTTTTTCCCCTCTACAGATAGGAATCAGGACAATTATATCACAGCAAGTCAGGTGATATGTTACAGACCTGTTTTTAAGACCAGACTACTAGGCTGTAAGAATCTTAAAACACTCACTTTGGGGAAGATAATTTAGTTGAGTGTTTTTGTTTATTTGTATGAAGGAATACACAGATTTCACCTATGCTTTATAAATGGCAAGATAGACCACTGGTAAAAATCCTAAAATGTTTGCAATTCATAACTTAAAATTGTTTGCTCTGAGTTATCTGCAAACTTTCCTTTGATCTATAATACACAGATAAGAATGAACCAAATTCTAAACTTCTTCCTTCCATCGTTGCTCTATTTCTTAGCCCTAAAAAAGAAAAAATATATATGTAGGTCTTACAATATGAAGGTTTCACATTAATGGCATAGCAAGTGTTGCCTCCATACACCTGTCATAGTAAATGTTCCAGTTATGTATAATAGAAATATGATGCAAGCTACAAATAAATGTGAATCTTGTGTATAATTTAAAAATTGCTAGTTGCCATATTAAAAAAGTAAAAAGAAACAGGTAAAATTAATAATATATTTTGATCTAATTTATCAAAAATAACATTTCAACATGTAATCATAATATAAGAAATGATTGAACTGTTCTTTTTAAAATTTGTATTAAGTCCTGGAATCCAATGCATATTTTATACATAAAAAAAGTCTCAATTCAGACTAGCCACATTTCAAGTACTCATGCTAGACAGTGCAAGTCTTCTGCCAAGTTACTTGCATAGTCAGTGCATCAAGTCTTAGAATCTGTCCTTGAAGATTCTATACTGCCATGTCCCCCTCCCCCTACCACACACACACACACACACACACACACACAGAGTCTTGCTCTGGTTCTCTCTTCCAGCTTCACACCATATTTGTCTCTTAGACTTACCCCTTCTATGCCACATTCCTCTCTCTAATCTGTCAAGGTCCCCTTGCATGTTTTACTGTGATTTTCAGGAGAGAAAACACCATTCATTAATAGTATGGCCTCCTACCTACTACCATACCTCCACAAAAAATGTTTTACCAGTAGAAATGAAAGCTGATCCCGGCAATATCCTAACCTTAGGGAAATGATATTTTGTCATCTTAGGAAAAGATAGGAATCACTGGAAACAGTGGAGTCTTGGTGTTAAATTGGCAGGAGTATGTAATTTATAGGCTTTATATCTATTGTTCCATGAAATACAGAATAAGAATTGTGTGTTTTGCTAATAGTAACACTTTATGTTTAATCAGTCCCAGAAGCCAAAATGCTTATTAGTTAGCTTAGAAATGGATATAACTATACAAATTCAATTTTGCCAACTAGGTTAGAGCAAAAGACCTTAATCAGATGTTTTTGTCATATCATCCTGTCTCTTTTTTTCTTTCTATTTATAATTCTTAGGATTTATATTTTCAAGGTTTTTTTTTATAGTGATGCATTGTTTACCTCTCACAATGCATTATTTAGCCCCAACTTTTAAATGCATGGACACGCAGTGCTTTGTTTTGTTTGTTTGTTTTTTGCAAAGTAGCTCTGAAAGTCATTGACAGAAATCCAAAAATGAGATGAAGGAAACAATTCTATTTACAATAACATAAAAAAATTTAGGATTAAATGTAACAAAAGACATACAAAACTTGTACTCTGAAAACTGCAAAACTTTGGAAGAAATTAAAGAAGACCTAAATAAATGGAAAGACATCCCATGTTCATCTCTTTAATAAAATTAATATAGTTCCCAAATTGATTTACATATTCAACACAATCCCAGCTCCCCTTTTTTTGTACAAATTGACAAGCTAATCTATATGGAAATGCAAGGAACCCAGGATAACCAAAGTGATTTTGAAAAAGAAGTACAGAGTAGGAAGACTCAAAACTTCCTGATTTCAAATCTATTATAATAAAACTCCAGTCATCAAGATAGTGTGGCACTGATAACAGGATAGACTTGCAAGTGATTAAAGACTCCCCTTGTTTCTGGGGCTCTGAGTTATTCTAAACTGATATACCAACACACTCTAGGCTTTTAAGAATTTGTTAAAAAGTTAGCTGATAATCTTGCCTGCTTGTGTGGTGCCCACTTCTTGCCATGATCTGCCAAGGGCTAACAGTTTATATATCCTGCTTCTTTTTGGAGAAACTTGACCTTCTTGTGGATTTTAGTTTTCTTGGTTGTCTTTGAAACTCAGCTGTCTAGTGAATTCAAGAAATGTTATGATTTTAAATATCAGCTGGTACTATTGTTACGGTGAGGTGAATATTCTGTTTCTACTTTCTGCATTCTAAGAGTGGAAATAGCTTGGCCTGTAATAGATTCAGCACTCAGTTAAATTTTGTTTAAAGTAGGTCGAATTCATTGAATACATAGGTGCCAGGTAGTATGCTAAGCACTTACTGCATGATTTCATTTAATCCACACTCTGTCTTTGAGGTATAAGTGTTGTTATTCTCATTTTTTAGATGTAAAACTGAAGCTTGATAGAGAAAAGGAACTAAGGCAGAACAATAAATAAACATTTTTGTTGATTTTACTTAAATCACCTTACCCCTCCCCTCCCTCCTGAATAAAATTCTTGAATCCATTTTTAAGTTCTCCAAGGAAAGGAAATACATCTTCGGCATTGCAAATTCTCATTTTCCCATTTGATGGGAAAGGAGGCACAATATAAAAGAGGGAAAGCTTGAAGGGATCTAGTTGGGCTTTTGATTAACAGTGAGAAGATACTGTTGGATCTGAAGGCTTTGATTGGTCAGTACTAGTGTCTAAGTTTTGTAATGGGTGAAAAACAAAATGGTTCTCATGGCTTTGTTGCCACTTTGCATTTTCCTCCTTCCCTTCTGCTTCCAATGTAAAATAGTTAATAGCCTTCAGTTTTTTTCATAAGATAGTCGAATTTTAAGGGTTTTTTTAAATTTGTTTGTTTGGAAAGAAAATAACCAAATTTCATTGATAAATATGTATGGGAACCCTGCACACATGAGAGAATCAGAGACCCCACATGCATGAGAGGTTCCTAGAATTTTAACTATATTTTATTACTGTTAATTCCTTTACTAATCTTCTACATGAGAACTCCTTTAGGTAGCTCTCATGCTAGGGATCTTAAACATAATTATTTGAACCACTTAAATTTGCCTTAACAAATTCCTTTGTAAGCTACATTTAATAAAAGATGGACTAACAAAGTTTTTCTTTTTAAAAGTTTTTGTTTTTGTTTACTTCCAAAAAAGAAACTGTGAGATGGATCTGATCAATAAGTTCAAATGAAACAAATGTTATTAATTTATCTCTTCAGCTATTTTCTGAAATTTCATTTTCTAAGATGTAACTCACCACATTAATCATTCTGCATTTTGTCAGACACTAGTTGATAGATGCAAGTTAAGTTCCATGCATTGTCTGTCTTTGCTAGAAATTCAGAACCTTTTCAAATGTTCCATGTCTATAGTATGGTCACTGTTATACTTGTGAACAGTTTTAATACAGAGACAGTGTTAAAGGTTAAGGAATAGGAACATGGAGAGAAGAAAGATTGTTTAAATATGGGAGGACATTGTATAATGCTCTGGCTTGATGGGACAGTCACGAATATGCTTTCTCCTCTTTAGTTATCAGGGAATATGAAGAATAGAGAAAGTATCCAGGAACCTAGATTTGATTATTACAACAATGAAGTTCCTGATATTGATCTCAGTGATTGTGAATTCCCACATGTCATTGAAATTTATGACTTCCCCCAAGAATTTCGTACTGAAGACCTCCTACGGGTTTTCTGCAGTTATCAGTAAGTATTTGCAAATGGTTGGGGATGTTAGGGAAGATGGGATGAAGTTTTCTTAAAAATGGCTTCTGAAAAATCATCGCTTTTGTTTTCATATTCCTTGGTAACTTTAGCATCAAGTTTGTTTACTGTCTTTTCCAAGTACATTAGAAGTATTCTGTATCAGACCACTCTTCTAAGTTCCTTAGAAACGCCAAATAGTCTTTCTAGACCCATTTTAGCTTTTAGGAAGAACAGCATTAATGATAACTTCTAAATCTGTCCCCATGGTGCATTTTTGGTTCATTATTATTTATTATAAATTAATGATATACAGTTGACCCTTGAACAAGATAGGGAGGAGTTAGGCATGCCAACCAACCTACAGAGTCAAAAATCCACACACAACTTTTGACTCTTCAAAAACTTAACTATACTACTAGGCTACTGTTGACTGAAAGCCTTACTGATAACATAAACAGTCGATTAACACACATTTTGTATGTTATATGTATTATTTACTGTATTTTTATAATCAAGTAAGCTAGAGAAAAGAAAATACTATTAAGAAAATCATAAGAAAGGGATAGTACGTTTATAATACTGTACTATATTTATTAATAGTGTCATTTTTTAAAAACTCACATATAAGGGAAACTGCAAGTTCAAAGCCACCAGTGTTCAAGGGTCAGGTGTATTTGGATGTATGCCTGCCATCTTTTTTTGTGTGTTTACTTGTCCCATCTTTTTCTCCTTCTTCTTGCCTTCTTTTGGATTGATGAGGTATTTTTTTCTCATTCTATTTTTTGGGGGAAATGATACTGTTTGTATTTCTTTGGTGGTTACTTCAGAAAGTACAAAATGCATGATTAACTTCTCAGCGGCTAAAATTGATATTTTCACACTCTCACCAAACACTGTAAGGGCTTTTAGCTTCATTCCCAATTCCATTCTTTACCTCTTCCCCCCTCAATTTATATGCTGTTATGATTGAGCATTTTGATCTTTTTTCTTTTCATTTTAAACTCCATATTATTTTATATATTCAACATTCAGATTTACCTACTTTCTGTGTTCTTTATTTATATATTCTTGCACCTCAAACCTTCCATCTGAAATCTTTTTCTTTCTATACATCTGGAATGTATTACTTAGCATTTACTTTAATAACAGTCTGATGGTAAGAAGCTTAGTTGGTTTTTATTGTTTTTTAATGGGCTTTTTTCAACTTTGTTCTTTTTTTTTATTATTTTTAAATATTTTTAAACCCTCACCCAAGGATATGTTTATTGATTTTAGAGGGGGCAGAGGGGTGAAGAGAGAGAAACATCGATTGTTTGCCTCTATACATGCCCTGACTAGGAATTGAACCCACAACCTTTTGGCGTATGTGACATTGCTCCAATCAGCTAAGCAACCCAGCCAGGGCTCTACTTAATTCTTAAAAGACATTTTTACTGGATATAGAATTCTAGGTTGTTAGTTATATTTCTCTCAGAAACTTGAAGATATTATTCTACTGTTTCCTGGCTTTTTTGTGGAGTATGAGAAGTCAGTTTAAAGTCTTAACAACTGTTACTTCTGAATGTAATTTTTATTTTTCTCTTTGGATGCTCTTAAGGTTTTCTCTTTGTCCTTGGTGTTTTTCATTTTCCATATGATGTGCGTTTGTGTTTCCTTTTATTTATTCTTTTTGAGATTATTTTCGCATATTAAATCAGTGAATTTTTTTCATTGGCTTTGGAGAGCACTCAGGTATTACCTCTTTAATTATTGCCCCTGTGCCAGTTTCTTTTTTACATTCTCTAAGATGCTGATTAAATGTATACTAGACTTCTCACTTGATTCTCATGTTACCTCTCATATTTTTCATCTCTTTGTTCCATTCTGCATCATTTCTTTAGCTCTAGTTTCCAGTTCACTATTTTTTTCTTCAGTTGTGTTTAATTTGCTGTTAAATCTGTCCATTGAATTTTTAGATTTCATTTGATGGTTTTTATTTTTCAAAGTTTTCTATATCTTTTCCAAATCTCTGTATCTTTTTCAAATCAATTTCTAGTTTCTTGTTTTCTCTAAATATTTTCAAGATTAAAAAAATTTAGGTATATTAAACATAGACCTTCTATAGTTTGTATCTGGTAAATACTTTACCTGAAATCCTTTTAGTTCTATTTCTGAAAATTCTTACTCATAGTGCCTTGCTTTTTTGGAGGTTTAGTTCTTTTTTTTTTTACAAGCTGCCCATTTTCTTTGGAATTTTATTTATGGGAATTGAGGCCTACAATGAAAGAAGAAGTTTTCTCCTGAAAAGATTTTTTTTTTCTGCTAAGCACCAAGAGCACTAACAGTTCAGGAGCACTGTAAATTAAATTATTGATTTGAGGTTATTCTGACCACTCAGAAATAGTCAAGTAAAGATGATAAAAAATGATTGTTACATGTCTCAACTAGTTTATTTTAACAACACTTATTAAGTGTCCATTCACTTGACAGTTTGGATGTAAGATGTAGTACCAAGGCCTTTTTAAAAAAGTTATTGGTCTGTTGGTAGAAGAGTTCTTGTATGCCACTGTCAATATATTTCAGTTTCATTTAAGTGGAGTAAGAACTTCACCTTACCTTCAGAATCATCTAGTGCATATTGCTAATAGTGTAAAATGTTTTCTCTTTCTTTTATAACTGTTTTGCCCAAATATAATTGTTGGTAGTTTCTTAGAACTTTTTAGTGGCTTCACCTTTCTCTGGTCTTCCAAAGCATTTAACTAAGGTTTTATAGACATAGCAAGTCTTCTATTTCACACTCACATTCATTGATTTAATTTTGTGCAGTTAAATTACACAGTGAAATACAAATTAAAATTGATGTATGTGGGTTTGAAAACAATTGCACTGACTCCAGGTATGTGCATCATTCCTAAATGTATAGGAGAAGGTAAAGAATCAGAAACATACCTCTGTATCTGTAACTTATAAGAAAAAAAAATAAGCTCCAGGAATAAAGAAATAGTTTAGGAAGAATGTTATGAAAAAATTTTCAGGACCTGAAAGAAACTTAATACCAAGGGAAGAATTATACTCTAATGTCCCCATCTTCATGGAAAAAGTGAATCAGGTCTGTTGTCTGATATTACAGTTTTAAATTTAAAATTCAATTCTTGTACCTGTTGAATTTGTAAGATTTTGTATCATTTAGAGGATAGCCTCCAACTTTTACTTAAAGGGCCAGATAGTAAATATTTTAGGCAACTCAGCCATTTGCACAAAAGCAGCCATAGACAATATGCAAACAAATGAGCATGGCTGTATTTAATAAAACTTTATTTATAAAAATAAGTGTCCTGTTGAACAGGTGAAACTAGCTAGCAGCTATGTACCTCACCTACATTTGATTGGTGGGGTTGCGTCAGTGCTGTAAAAGAAAGGGGTGACTGGATCCTGGAGGATAGTTAACAATCTCTGCCATAGATCTCACTCTAAATGTGTAGTGTAGGTCAGTCTGTCTAATTCATTAGTTAAGACTCAGTATCCATATATTGTTCCTTATAAAATGTATAATAGATTTTAAAAAGCAGTCAATGAAGTTAAATCACAAATTAGAACTTCCTTAAATTGTCATTAATAATGATGACTTTTAAAACCAAGGGTCAGTTTTGTTGATGTCTAGACTTTCCTGAAGATTAGTTAATTCTAGTGAATTAACTTCCTTTTGATTTGTTTCTTTTTAATCTTACCTGTAATACCTTTTTTCTTATCAAATCCAAATATATTTAAAAGAGAAGCATTTTAAAGGATTATACATTCCAAAGTCTAAAGACCCTCCAGAATCCACGTAGATCTCTTTGTATCCTTTTGTAAACTATCTTACGATACAGATTTTTACAATTGAATTTTTTCACAGTCTCCAATTGGTCATTTTATTCCATGGTTAAACTTTCCCTTACATTTAGGAAATTCTCTAACTAACCATCAAAGCTTCCTTTATTCCTTTTCCCTCAGAGGAATTTTTTTTCAAAGGAATTTTTTCTTCACTGGTTGTTAAAGAGGGAAAATATTTTAGCAGTTATCTACGGTGCAAAAGTCTATAATAATGGCTGTGAGTCAAATACTACAGGCAGCTTTGTGTTTTAATCACTATCATTAATATTAATAATCTTCCTTATGAATATTGCTATTAATAATAAAAAATGAGTGCCATTCATTTACTAAATGCCCAATGAATGCTCAACAATGTGCTTTTTGCCTTGTCATGGGTGATCTCATTTCCACTTTTACAACTCCAAGGAAGTGCTATGTGCACTCCTACAGGTGAGCAGGCCTAACTTCAAGAGAGGTTAAACCAGCCCAGAACTCAGGATGGATGGCAGAACCTGAGTCCATTTATATCTGACTCCCAAACACACCATGCTCTTTTCACGGTACTATATTGAGTCTGTGCGCGGTATTAAGGTCCTACTCAAAAAAAAAATAACTGTCATGTCACCATCCTTGTAGTCCTTGTGTTCACAATATAGCTCTCCTCCAAAATAAAGCTGTTTTCTAAAGACTAGGTCAGGCTCTTTGTTTGCTGTTGTGCTTTCTTTCCACTATTTGATTTGATTTTTTTTTTTTTTTTTTTTGGCTTTGAATGACCTGTCTCTCTCTCCTTCTCTGCCTCTCTCTCCTTCTCTGTCTCTGTCTGTGTCTCTGTCCTGGAGCCTACATGTGCATTAAATGCAGGTGACCTGCTCTGCTACCTCCTCCTCTCATATTCTTCTAATCCTCCTGTGCATCCTCTTTCTACCTCTTTTTGTTCTGTGTATCTCTTGTAGATAGTGTGTTAAATACTTTACCTTCCCAAGGGACTTGGGAGGATTAATTAGTTGATGTCTATAAAATAACTGGGAATGTAAAATACTCCCAGGTAGTTCTTTATGATGATATTATTCCTTTTTAAATTCAATGGCTTCTTCTGTCCTCCAAACTGTTTTTTGTGTCATTATCCCCATTCTGCCTTGTGCTGTTGAGTGTTGCTCTCTTATCCTGAAATGCTTTATGAGACTGTATTTGAAAGATGTTTCATAAAGTAAATTTGATGAAATTAAATGATGGCTTTTTTGTTGCAGGAAGAAAGGATTTGATATTAAATGGGTGGATGATACACATGCCCTCGGAGTATTTTCCAGTCCGATTACAGGTATTACCCAATAGATTTCAGTGTTATTTTAATTGTCTATTTTCCTCTGCTACTTGTCCTTATTTCCCTTTTTCCCAGCCAACTGGTATTTTATTCACCTAGTATAAGTAAATTGGCAGATACAGGTTTTTGAGGCATGGTGTTTTGGTACCCATGTGTTTCCCTTCTCACCTTAATCTAGTTAGTGGTGTTTTGAGAAATAGGTTGTTTCAAGGTTATTTGCTGCATAACGGTCAGTTATAATAGTACATGAACAGATTATAAGTAGAGATTTAAAAAGTCTATGTGACTAAATTTTACAGTATTTAAGATTTTTTTCCTCAGACACATGAATTTGTAGTAGCCCTTTAACCTATCCAGTGAGAGGTTGTACTACCTACTTTCTGAATATATGATTGGGCCTTTTCACATATATTATTGCCCTGATGATAGATGTGATACAGAGGCATTCAGAGAAATTAGAGATTTTATAATCCTGTCTGAACCACGTAGAATAGAGCTCTGCAAACCTACTCTCTAAAGGCCCAGATAATAAATATTTTAGGGCATATGATCTCTTTCACAATTTAACTCTGCTGTTGTATGCAAGAAAGCAGCCATAGACGTATGAAAACAAATGGTCATGGTTCTGTTTCAGTAAAACTCTATTTACAAAATCAGGTGGTTGGTTGGATATGATCACAGAGCCATCATTTGTTGATCCCTGATCTAAAATAATCACTGCCAGGTTGTTCCTTACAGATTTTCTAGATATTATTATCTCCTTTGCTTGTACAAAAGAAAGAAAAGCATAACATCTGGGGAATGCTTTCTAAAAACTAGTGTTAAATTTTTCTTTGCATCTTTCTTCTTCATGTCTTCTACTTCCTTACCTTTATTCCTCTTTGTAGCTCGTGATGCTTTGGGTAGTAAACATACCATGGTGAAGATCCGACCCTTGTCACAGGCCACAAGAGCAGCCAAGGCCAAAGCTAGAGCTTATGCTGGTGAGCCTATAATCCCTGGTGGAGGGTGGAGGGGTCTTGTTGACATTAGTGTTATTGTTTTTTTTAGCACTTTGTACAGCATCCAGAGTAGTAAAGACATAATAATCACTTTTATTTTTAGTGTTAATGAGAGTATGTTTTTAAAGAAAAAATATAGAAAAGGCTGAGTAAGTTATGTAGCATCAGAGTAGCCACTTGGAAAGAATGGGAGATGCTAACTTTAAGCTATGCAGCAGTCATTTTCTGATGACATCCTTATCTACTCTCTACCTCTGTGTTTAGCTGTTTGATAAGAGTCACTGGAAGAAATTGTGTTAAGACAGATAAAGAAGCTGGGGTTGTTTGTGCTTTGCCATGTTAATTTCCTCTGATCATCTATCAGGCCCTATTAATTACTGCTGATGCAGCCTTTGGTAGTCTATTTTGTATGTTAATTACTGAGTTAAATCACTTAGAGCTAGAGTGCTTTCTCTTCCTTACTCCTTCCTACTCCCTCCCTTTCTCCCATTCAGAGTTCCTCCAGCCAGCAAAGGAGCGTCCTGAGACTTCTGCTGCCTTAGCCAGAAGGCTAGTCATCAGTGCCCTTGGGGTTCGAAGTAAGCAGAGCAAAACTGAACGGGAAGCCGAGCTCAAGAAACTACAAGAAGCCCGAGGTGAGTAGAAGTGATGGCTTTCTTCTTCTCAAGTCCCTTTAAGAGCTCACTTTAAGGTATGTGGTTAAAAAAAAAAAAAAAGATGAAGCTCATTTCATTTTTGTCATTTCCATGTCCTAGACGCCTCCAAGTATATTGAAATTGTCTGCCTGTTCCACACACCAAGGCATCTTAATCCACTTACCTACTGTTATTTTCCGAGATAGGTTCAGTGTCCTCAGCTCATCCATGGCTTTTTCTATAGTTCTTGCTCCAAACGCTGAGAAAAATTTTCCTGTGAAAACATGATAGTCTTCTAGGTAGAGAATATTATTTGCTTTGGTTTTTCTGGGCCATGATTACCACAGTATTATCAAACAGTTTAGATCTTAAGTAGAAGACAAATTAAGGAAAAGCCAGCCACTGACATTGATGATGATAACTGTAGCAGGTACTTTTTTTGTAAAGACAGCCCTGAGTGGCTCCATTAGAGTACATCTAGATTAACCTAGCTTCTGATTATTTTTCAGTACCTAAGAGTTTCCAGAAAATATTTCAACTGATCCACAAGTAGGATTTGTCTTTCTCTATAGTTTGGAGCTCAGGTTAAAATCTCTCTGTCCCTATGATAGGCTGTTGACTTGTTTGTAAAGGCTTGGAACTCCAGCTTTGTACTTAAGTACTTTTTATCAGCCTTCAGGCTTTAGACAGTCTCATTGCCTTAGCCTACAATCTATGGAATCTGTGAAGACAATTTATTCTGAAAATTCCACTTACTGAAAAGTAACCTCATTTTTCCATTAAATGAATTGAAGTTTCAAACTCCTTGTTTATTGCCAGTCTAACAAGGCCATTAATACTTTCTGTCCACTCTGTTTTGGTGATAGCAGGCAGCTTGCAGACTCTCAGCTGCACTAGCCAGATAACCAGTGACAGAGTGTGTCATGGCAGGTGCTAGAGTTTCAGAGTAGAACCCAGCTAATTTTTGAAACCTTAATGATTATAATGAGGCAGTTTTGATTTTTCCAATGCATGGTTCACTCAAAGGCATCTTATAGACTATAGAAACAGGATTTATCTGCTTTTTATAGATGGCAATAACGGAATTAGACTAAAGGAGAATATGCCATGTCCTTAACCCTTTATTAATTGGTTGTCTTTGAAGAAAATGCTTTCTCTATGATAGCCACAATTATCTCAAAGGATTAGTAGAGGATAATAATAGTGGTATCTATAGAAGCATGTATGACTCTTACCAGTGTATCATGCTTTCCTACATATCTACAGATTCTGCAGCAGTAGTTTTGCATGGGTATCATCTGAGTATTCCCCTCTATTTCCCTGTAGGCACATCAGCATGCACCTTCACTTGAAATATTTGTTTTAAGTACCCAGCTATATGAAGGACATTTCAGTGATGCAATTAAAAATGAGAAGTGTTGGCTAAGTGGGTACCCTTACCTACTTTTAAATGAAGGCCTTTAGTTGTGACTAGAGACCCACTGTGATAAGTTCCTACTATTCATTGGTGCTGAGGCTATACAGATTATAGGGGATTTTTTATTATGCTTCAGAGCTTTCCCATTCTTCATATCTGAGAAAATATATATGGAAAGTTTCTGATTTGTCTTTTCTGGCTTCTTTATGTACAAAGCCAGATACTCTGGTACCTGCCTGCATGGGCCCCACGGCTTCTCAATGTGGCATTTTTTTTTTTTCCCTGTGAAAATTAGAAGGACTGTTTAGGTGTTAAGCAGAACAGATATTGTTGTTCCAGACCTTCTTCCACTAGAGCGGGCAGAATCAGTACAGCATAGTGGTTCACATTGTAGACTCTGGTATCAGACTTCCTGGGTCCATGTCTTAGCCCTGCTGTTTACTGGCTGTGTCACCTTGGGCAAATTAGTTACTCTCGGGAGACCTCTGTTTCCTCATCCATAAAATGGAAATCAAGTGAGATAATACATGGAAGATACTTAGTCATCTTCAAAAACCATAGGAATGCTCTTCCTTCTGTTTCTAGAGGGGCTATAACTAATATGTGATAAATGTTAGCTACTGCCGTTTTTATTAGTAATAGAGATATTACATGGTGAGTCCAGGGCACATTTTTTGTCATTATTCTTTTTATTTTAAATTTCATATAATATGCTATCAACTACATTTGGCATTCACTGAGCATCTGTCCTGTGTAAAGCATTATGATCCCTGTTTAGGAAAATTAGATACTTTGTTCCTCTTCTTAAGACTTACAAGCTAGCGGAGATATCTTAATAAGGAAGAATATGAACTTGTTATTTTAAGCAATTGTTTCTCTTCTCACTTCAGTTCTGGGGATTTTAAGATTAAAAGCCATGGCAAGGTTTTTGTTGATTAAAAGGATTGGAAGGAAATTCCAGGTAATGTAACATGTTATATAACTCTGTGATGGATGGTATTATCTCGTTTAGAGCTGGCCCAGAGGAGTAACTGGCCGAAGGTCACCCAGCATTTGAACCTAGGCCTCTCTAATTAAAACCCATGCTCCTTCTATTATCCTGTAATCTCTCTTGAAGGATTTTGGGGCAATTAAAATTTTTTTCCCAGGAAAAAATACAGAGAAAATGTTAAGGCCTTCAGAAAATAAAATATGACAGGCTTCCTTGTTATCTTTTTCAATGGTTAGCAGTTTTCACTGTCAGAAAATTCTTCCTTAGGTCTAACTTAAATCTTTATGATGTTGGGTTGACCAAAAAGTTCATTTAGTTTTTTCTGTAAAATAAAAGACACATTTTTACCAATAACATCATTGATTTGGGTATTTTGAGTATGTTGGCTATCTCCTGTGTGGTAGGACATTGATTGTTCTCAATTAATGTCTCAGTTTGATCACTATCAAAACTTCAGCTGTTCTGCCCCAGCTGTGGAGCATCATCCAGCGAGAAACCTCCAGCATGAAACTTCACAAACCACTTTAGACACAGTCAGTCAGTCACAACACCTTCCCCATATACTGCACAAATCTGTGTGTGTGTGTGTGTGTGTGTGTGTGTGTGTTTCAGCTGTGTTTTTGCCTTTCTTCAAATAATAAAACATAATATGCTGAAAATGTTGTGTATATTCTCCCATCTTCAGTATTAACATGGCTACACAAAAATTCACCAGTTTCGATGTTTTTAAAACTTTTTGGATTATAAATGATAAGTTTTTTTAAATGCACGCTGATATGACAGTTGTCACAATACTATCTCACAAAATTGTTTCAAGTGAAGTTAAAGATAACTAAGTGCTACTAGAGCCATGTTACCGAAACAACCCACAAACTAACTTTTTGGCCAACCCAATAGTTGAATCCAGATTTCTCTCAGGGGCAGATCATTTAGGAATGTGGTTTTGACATTAACCAGCTGTGTGGCCATGAGCAAGTCTGTGTGCCCCAGTTTCCAGCAAAATGGCTTAATTAGCCTCGAAGAATTTTTTGAGTACAGTGTAAGTTAACATGTAAAAATGTTTAGAAAAGTACAAATTCAGGAAACTGTTACTTATGTGATTCTTGGGAAATTAGTGTTCATTATAATAACATGAATCAATAATGACAAATATACATTGTACCATATATGTACTGCTGCTCCCCACCCATTCCCCATGACAGACAGTGCAGTCAGTCACGGCATTCTTTCTTGGTGAGTTGTGACTTGACCATTGTTAGTTGATCAGAGTTAGCATGAGAATTGAGATCTCTGTGCCATCTTGATATAGGCACTTCTGTTAATACTGTAGAATAAAAAATAATACTAATACTATAAAATAATCTCCCAGCCTTTCTTTTTCCCCCTTGAAGAGCTCTGATGTCTGGCACAGTGCCTGGTTTATAAAAAGATACTCAACATACATGCATGTTTATTGACTGAATACATGAGTAACATTGGTTACTTTAATTTTTTCTTCATAAATCTTTCTTCATTCATGACTCTACTCTGAACCTGTCCAGTTCTCCATGTGTTTCTTCATAAAATCCAGAGTTGGAACACTTCTTCTGGAACCCTTCTAATTAATGAATTTGGGATTTGTAATTTGGAGGTTAAGCACTTTCCTGCTAAGTTCCTCCACTCTTTTGGTCTTTTTACCTCTTTTAATGAAAAGTCTGTGTCTTAGTTCTTAAAAAGGAAGTTCCGAAAAATAAAACTACTCATGGAAGAATTGAAAAAAATAACATATCCAATTCATTTTAAGCAAATCCTATTGTATATATGTGGAGGATAAGAGCTTTGTTTCATAAACCTTTGAACATGAGGAAAGTATTTTTTAGTCCAGCAGAGTGCATAACAGATCAGAGCTGCACTGAGATGGGAAATGGAAACAGAGATCATCCTTGAGTGCTTTGGGTTTTTTTAATTTTTAGTTTTATTTTTCAGTTAGAGTTGACTTACAATATTATGTTAGTTTCAGATGTACAATATACGGATTAGACATTTATATAACTTACGAAGTGATCACCCAATAAATCTAGTACCCACACATGGTTATTATATTAATATTGATTATATTCCCTATCCTATACTTTTCATCTCTGTGACTGGCAATTTGTACATCTTAATCCCTTCTTTCCCACCCATCCTCCCAAACCCCTTCCCACTTGACACCCATCAAAATGTTTTCACTACATCCTGTGTGCTTTGGATTTGGCTTAATCATGTACTTTAACCCAGTGATTACACTGAATGATAAAACCACTTTTTAAAGACCAAACTCAGGATTTCATGTAAAATTTGCCCACATACCACTTATAAAACACTTGATTCCCACCTGAAATTGGAGATAGATATCATTACTTCTTAGAATAAGCCACCTTCTCATCTTCAAAGCCTGCTATAATTTTATTTCATAACTTAACTCCATTTTACTCTTGGGGATAGGTGATTAAGTGGCTATTCATAAAAGGCCACCTTTTAGGTTACAGGCCTGAAAGACAGAGTAAGTAGACAATAATTTAATCACCCACTTGGATAAATTAAATCACTAAGAACTTAAAAGTAAAATCATCTTTATAGGATAGTCAACTATAACATTAAAAAAAGTAACACAATTGCTACCTTCTGAAATCCTTTTCAGGCATTCCATGATTCTGCCTTTAAAGGCAGTGCTGCATTGCTGACTCATAATCTAGGTCTTGTGCGTTTACTTGGTGTCTTTTCTCCCCTGATATGAAGTTCCCTTCATTTCTAACCATATTGCCTTTCATTTTAATGTGATCTTTTTCTTTGAGATGCATTAATTATCTGTATTTTTTGTATCACCTGTTGTTTAATAAGCTTACGTCTTTGGCCTACATCAGAGTTGACAACGTTAATCTGAGGACTAACTGACCATTTCACCAACTATTGCTTAATAAATAGCACATCGTTCTTTGTGATGATACTTAATACACTGATAATCAGTCCACTCTCCAGAGTTATATGCCCTCCAACACTTAGGTGATCCAGACTTCATTTTCCCACAATATTAGTGATGATATAAACACTTTGTAAGCCTAAAAATCTAAAACCTTGCTAACATTAAGAGGTTACTTATTACTTGTCCTTGATCTACGACATCTGTCAACCTATAAAAAAAGACAATTAGATTAATTTGACCAGACTTGTGCTTCAAGTCTTCATATTGGTTATTACTTTGTAGGTAGATGTGAATAGATTTTGTGATGATTTTCTCCATTATTAGGTGTAGAAGTAAATTTTGAACATTGTAATTTACATTTTTTCTTTATTTTTTTCAAACATGACACCAAACTGGCCCTCTTTTAATCTTCAATACTTTCTGTTCCCTGAGTGAGAAGTGGTGATTTCAGTCAACTCATTTTATATAATCATTTCTGCCTATTTATTATACTGGGAGAAATGAAAGTTTTCAGGGCTGATTATATGAGTGCTTTAGGTTTATCATTTCATACTAATTCTTCTGTTCCTTGGTTCCTTGTCCTTATGGCTGCTGTTGAGCTATTTCATTTACTTTCTTTAATGGTTGGAGGTAAAGTTAGTAAGAGCTTTTTTTCATGCAGTCTGTTAGCTATTTGCCTTCCTTTCCATTTCGTACAGGGACAGCATGTTTGTTCATCTTTCTGTCATTATGTGCTTTTTCTCCTCACCTTTCCCCCCCTTTTCTTTGTAGATGTTTTCAGATGTCAGAATAGTGGATAGTATAGTAGTTTAAGAGTTATGGATCTGGGTTCCAGCTTCAGTTTTTCACTGATTATGTAACCTTAGGCAAGTCACTTAACCTGCCTCCAAGCTTCCATTTTCTTTAAAATGAAGAAAATACTTTGGTTTTACCCTAACTTATTTAATTTTTTATTCTATTCATGTTCTGTATTTCTAAATTTATACCTCACATTTTCACTATTTCTTTGTGCTTCTCAGTTTGTCTCCCTGATCTTACTGGTTATCTCATACGGTTTACAGCCAGAATCTCTTCTTACAGTTGTATTTGGTAATAGAGATCTGTAGTCTTTTAGTAGAAAGCATTTGGGTAGGGAACGTTTCAGAGTTTTCAAATTTTCTAATTTTAGAAAGATTACATGGTTATCTTGATACTTGTTCCGTAACACCAAACTCAAACACATTAACATGGTATTTCTGCAGCAGAGTGTATGACTAGTCACTCTAAATGGTGTGTGTGAAGACTATTCACATCCTTTCATGTTTTGGGTTATATTTTCCTCCAAATGAGTGTTGGCCCAAACCTTAAAAAAGAATTGTTTGCAGAACGCCTTTGATTTCAGATTGTGGATTATGGGCCACTCTTCCCATATTGCCTTTCTGATTTGAGTTTTCTGAGTTTATTGAAAACTTTGAGTGCTAATAATTCACTATTCTCATTTCTTCACTTCTTAGAATCCAGAACCAGTGTTTGATTGCTTTCATCTAAGTGTGCCTTTGTCTTTAGAAACCTTCCTAACTTTCCTGTTTGTGAGAATCAGAATCACAGTGTCTTCCTAAGAGATGAGTTGTTTCCTGGAGAATCCCAACCCAGCTCCAGTCCATCTGAAAGCCAAATCTCAGGACACTGAATTACCTTGCCTTCAGTTTGGAATTTACTGATTCCCATTTTTGCCATTTTGCTGCTGTATTCTGATCATGCCACAAGATGGTGCCCAAATAGCAGTGAATTTCTCTGTCTTACATGTACAAGTGCCAGTCAGCTTCCTAACAAAGTTCTTTGCCCTTAAAGTACAGTTAAATATAGTAAGGAATTTTATAAGGGATTCTGCTGATTTGAAAAAGATATGTCAAAGTAGCAAGTGTTAATTCTAAACTCACCTTAATTTCTATAATCTCCCTGGTTTATGACTTGCACATCTTTACAGACGTTATCTGAAATAATAATACCCCTTGGAAGGAAACTTGGGCTTATCTACATTTTATGGTGTCAGGACAAATGACAAACCATGAAATTAGAACTGGTATGTGGCACCAAATGAAGTGTTTGGGCCACCAAACTCTGTATGGTCTGTATTTTCTCACTTCTTGGTGAAAGTGTTAAATAGAAATCAAACTTCTAAAAATTGAAGATGGATTGCCCAGATTTGTGCATTTTTTATTTTTAGAAATAGTCATTTGTTTCCCTTCATTATATGCAGTCATTTTTCCATGTTGAGATTGTGTATTCCAGAAGATTTCTGGCTCCTGAAAGTGTTCTGAAAATACTGAAATTCAGTTTGCCTCTGAAATGTTTTTTCCATAAGATCGTAGTAACATTTCCACTTAACAAAGCACTTGGAAAGTCAAAGATATTAACTCTTGGAATCCAGTTAGAGAAGACCAGGAAATTCAGCTATCTCATGATTAAACTTGTCTTGTAATTTGGATTAAGGAAAAGTCACTGGTTATATGAAGTATACTACCACTTTTAACATTGCCCTAATTTACAGAGAGAAAACGGTTGGAAGCCAAGCAACGAGAAGACATCTGGGAAGGCAGAGACCACTCTGCAGTTTGAACGTCAATCAGTGAAAGGGATAATTCCATGAATTCAGAAAATATTTCAATAGTCTTCAAGATAAGAAGATCCTTCCAGAATTCTGTGTACATGCAGATGTGCTTGTTAACGAAAGAGATGAAGTGATCAAGACAAGGACTGACTGGTGTAGAAAGAAGACAGAATCCCTTCTGTCTTCATCCCTGAATGCAGTTCTTGGGCAGCACCTTACTGTGTTGGGCAGAGAAGGGAGCCGTCAGCTGGGAAGAAACTTGGGAAATGTTACTTCCAGGAGTTCTCTGGACAGGGCGAGTCATGTTAGCATGAGTCACACTTCCAAGCTGTTTTAAGCAAATACGAGACAGAGGATTCAAACCTATGATGATGGGAGATTTAGGCCCTGCAAGACCAGGGTGTTCTTTAGTACCTCACAAAGCTGAGAAAAACCATATTGAGGAGGGGGTGGTGAGAGCAGCTAGTCCAAAGAGGCAGTATCTGGTATATTTGGGACTCACAGAATCTACACTGCCAGTTCCAGAGCTCCAAACCTGGTGACCTACAGCAGATGTGGGTATTTGGACTACAGAGTTTGTACTGAGCTAGCTGAGTGTCCGGGGCTGCACAGCAGCCAGGGATGTGCCAGCTTCGTTCCTCATAGGAAGCCAGTCTTGGGAGCCATGTGTCAGTTCCAGTTTAAGCAGTGCTATCATGTTGTAAGAGGAGACATTAAAGTCCATTTTGACCTAGATCACTCTGGTGTTTGTCAGTTTTCTTATTCCCACAAAGAAATTGGAGAGCAGCTCTCATTTTCATCCTTCTAATACTGTGCGTGGGTTCAGTGGATCTGTTGATTTTATTGAACCCCACTGAACAGAGAGTTGATCATCTCTCTACCCTAGAGTATACCACAAAAGCGCCTCTCCTAGGATTGGTATGTGGCAGCTTCTTTTCCCTTCTTGCCCTTCTTGTGCGCCACCACCCCAGCCTCTTGCCTTTTCCATTTCTGTTAAATCTGACATCCTGCAGAAGTAATCTGGCATACCACATGTTCTTGGTATGATCTCAGCCTCTGCCAGAGGCACTTGGCAAGCAACACCAGACCATCCTTTACAATGGAAAGCAGCCAAAATAAAACAAACACCTCTGGGCAGTGAGAGATTTCCTCCTAGAGGACATGGACAAGTCAGCTGTCATCTCAGGCTTTACCCATTTCATATCTGCATTCCCAGTGTTATTGGAAAGTAATTCCGCACTGAGGAAATGATAGTGCTTAGGCCTTAAGATGCTGAGGTAGCAAGAAACAGTGTTTCATTGTGCTTTCAAGTGAGGCAATAGCCTCATTTTTGTATGATTTAGTGCCTGTGACAATGATGGATTATTAGCATTGCCTAGAACATGGTGGAGTGGGGCTTTTTTCAAACATTTCTCAAATGACATTGGCCTTGGGTCTTAGTCCTGACACAACTATCCCTGCTGCTATTCTGGTCTTGGAGGCCTCTTACAGGTCCTCAGCATTGTTTCTCTCAGTCTTGATCAGTTCTGAGTCTCCCTTGTTTATGTTCAGTGCCTCCAATCCAAGTTTGGGGGATTAAATAAGTCCTTCCCTTGACCCTCTGTCCCAGTACTTAGACCAGCGCCCCTGTCTTTGGCTTGTAGCTGTACAACCTGTGCTCTCTGTCTTCACTGAACAGACTTCTCTAAGATCGATCTGTTGGAACAATATGGCTGCATTTGAAAGGAAATGCAAGGAAGTGTAGCCAGGCTTCTTACTGAATGGTATGGCTCTGAGGAATATCTTTGCTCTGTGTTGATTCTTCAAGGCTGAGTGACCTTGGTCAGTGAAAAAGAGATGATTGCCCCTATTACTTGCCTTTGAGGGTGCTCCCCCTTTCTGACATTTTAGCTTTTAAGAGCATTATTAACAGTAATATATTGCCCCATGTTCATTGCCAGTGTTCTTATAGTCCTTATAATTTCTAGAAATAACTTTTGTTTTCATTCTAATACTTCTCACTAGGTGGCTAGTAGCTTGTGTGTGTTTCCAGCTAACAATTAGCCACCTATTTCAGATTTATCCTTATAATGAGATCCAGAGAAAGTGGGTATGTGTATGTGTGTGTTTTGCCAGTATTGAAAGCCATGCAGTGCTGCTGCTTCTGCCATTAGTAGAGAATGTACTTTTTAGTTATCTTTTTCTAGTAGTTGGGATTGCTGGATACTGGCTAGAGGTAAGAGGACCTTCCATGGCCCAGCATGGACTACACTGAGCTTGTCCAGATGGAAATCAGATCTTTGACCACATCTAAGCCATGCCTTCACAAGCTGAGCTAACTGGAGAGTACCCTGTAGCTGCCACTGGCTCCTCTGTTAGATGTTTGAGAAGATGAGAAGACATAATACACTTTGCTCTGCATATATATTGCTTCATATATGTTGAATGTCTGAATCCAGGATTACCTGGAATTTATAGTAGAAAGTCTTTGTAAAATAGAAATAAATTAGGCTTCTGAAGAATATGCTGAAGTTCCTAGCACTTTAGTTTTACTGAGACTAAAGTATGCTGAGGTGAAAATCTTGTGACATTTTTGGTTCTGTCTGGAATTTGGTGGTTGGTATTCTGTTAACATTCCTCATCTAGTTACAAGTCATGCCAGCCACCAGTCTTCCCATGCCCTTCCCTTTCAACTCGGAGGTGTAACAGCACAACCCTTGTATAGTTTTTTTCTAAGAATTAGAACTGGCTGCTCCTATCAGACATGTGATGTGGGCAGCAAGACTGAGACCAGAGCTGGTGGCCAGCTGCCTAGCCTGCTTTCGTAGCCCTCTTGGAAACTGGATCCAGCAAGAAGCTGTGGGTAACCTCCCTGCCTCAACCTAGTCATCAGTCACCACATGCTCCCCCACTAGCTGCACATTCTTTCACAGACCATTAGCTGCATGTGCAAGTATAATGTTGTTACTGTTTGGGAGATGCTTGCTGGCTCCAACAGGAAATCAGTCCTTCCCTTGTTTACCTAAACTGCTGTGCCAAGATATAATGCTCCCTCTACCTAATGAAGGAGATGAGGGAGTTGAAAGAGAGAAGGTAGAGAGAAGAAGGAAGAAAGCACTTTTTTATATTCATAGAACATACCCCAGAGCATGCCCGTTTTTTACTAAGGAGGGGCTAGTGCTCGTGGTGTGGGGAGAGAGCGCTATTGTAGATGTGCTTCGTCTGCTCCCATTCATTTTGACTTTGCAACCTTGGTTATAAAAGTTTACAGTCCTTGGACTTTATTTCTGGCCTCCTACCTTTCATCCCTTAACCTTTCCAACCTGTGTTTCAGCACTGAGCCTGGGGAAAGAACTGGGAGGCAGACAGGCAGTAGGCTCCTGTCTGATCAGAGAAGTGTAGTGGGGCTGCATGTGCATCCTGGCATCCTAGTCACCAGCTCAGTGGGAGTGAAAGGGGTGAAGTTGGTGCGCTGGGCACTGCAAAGAATCAAAGCTAGTCTTTTTCAATCCATAATGAGCAACCTTTATTGGCACTGGGGTGTCAGACCTGTAAGGATCATCTCTTAAGTGTGTCTAAGTAGAGAAAAGATTAAGAATCATGTCCAGGAAGACCATAGGATTTTATACTGCCTGAGCAAAAGCATATCACAGTCGCATCAAGAAGGGATGGTGGCCTTTCCTAGGTTTAGTCCCTAACTAAATTAAATACTCCCCTACAGCTTACTGTCCCCCCCTCTCTCTGACCTGTCTTCTTACACCTACAGAGGTGAGCAGCTTGTGTGACCAATGTTCTTTCCATTGTTAAAATTTATTCAATGCAAAGTTCACTTCAGGAACTAGGTCGAGCCCTGAAATTTAGGCCAATCCTGAAATGCACAGTGATCTTGAGGGGATATTTTGGGGGCTATTAGGTATATGGCACATAGTTTTTATTGTTTTGGCAGAGGCCTTGTCAGGGGCTATGGTCCGTATTACCCAACAGTCTTTCTCCTTGACCTCTTGCTGCTCTGCAGGAAGGCCCTATCTGGCCACCTCTGCAAATTTGCCCCCTCTTAAGCACTTAGTAATTGGTGGTGTTGGCCCACCAGGAGATAAAGGGATGCCTAAGGCCTAAGCTTCCAGGGATATTAGAAACACCCTTATATGCAGTAGGATTAAGGTAAGGGCACTACAGAATAGAAAGAGAATATGACAGGTGAATTCTAAATGAGGACAGATCAAGCAAGGGAATGAATTCACAAACTTCTCTGCCAGTTGTGACTTTGACACAAGTTTTGTTGCTTTGATCTTGCACAGAGCTAATTCCACCTCCTCTGTATGGGTCCTGTCTTCTACTCCTCCAGGACCTTTGCAAAGCACCCTTTAGATGGTGGACTGGGCCATCCATCCCTAAGGAACTGATTGCTCCGGAACCAGGAACTCTGGGGCAAAATCCAAGAAAGACTGGGTCTCTTTAGGAAGAAGAGCTTAGCTGAACAAAGCCTGGAGGTCATAATCTGTAAACCAAAGGCCCTTAGGGGACAGGCCTAGAGCCATCCCAAGGGAGCAATACCATCGTGGTACGGTGATCTTGCCATCAAAAGGCTTCCTGAGCAGTTCTTGGTGCCCCTTGGCACTGACCCCTTTCCCTCTGAGTTAGGGTTCTGTAAAGGGCATGGCTCCAATAAGCTGAGGTATCTGATGTGTGGGCAGCAGCTGGGAGTGTGCAGTGATGGCTTCAGATGAGGTTGTTCCTGAGACGCTGCTCCTGCTCCAGGGAGAGCTCTGCATTGGCTCTATATGAATCCCCTGTGGCCAAAGGAAAGCAGGTAAGTAGCCAACCCTACCACAGTCTCATCCCTTCCCTGACAACTTCACAGAAAAAAGAGAGAGACATCCTGCTGAGCTCTTCCCTTACATCGGGTCTGTCATGGGCACAGATCCTGACTGGTGTGTAGTTTCAGGGACATCAGGAAGAATAGGCTATTGGGTAGAAACAGAATAGGACTATTGGGTGCTCTCCTCTGCTCCCTCCAGGTTCATTCTCTATCCTGATTTGTCCTTTTTGTGCCCTGGAGAACTAAACTGTGCCCTAGATTGCCTCACGCTGGCTCCTTCATCTTGGGTTTCTGGTTGATTTGGGTCAATGGGAAGCAACAGCAAGAGATTGCAGGGTGGAAGGAGAGAGAGGTTGGGGTCTTCTGTTCTGGCAGTGATGGTCTACTTTAACCCCAGGCCAGGCTCTCCCTCACAGCTCTAGCTTTCATCTGACCCCAGGACACCCTCTGCCCCCTTAAGCCTAAAGGTAAAAACAGTTTTCCATTCTTGGGTGTCTCAACACCTTTTACTTCCTTAGTCTCACTTGCATCTCTGTAAATAGTCCATTTATTAAATAACTCAGACTCTTATCCAAGTGTGCTGTCTGTTTTCTGCAAAGACCCTGACGGGTTAGAACTGCATTGTTTTTCTTTCCCTCCTCACTGTCCTGGATTCCGTGCAGCATGCTGCCAGCATTGTGGAGGGTCTGCTGTCTCCTTACGTGCAGCCTCAGATTCCAATTCCTGATTCCTCTCATATTCCTGTCTCATTGAATGACAGCGAAATCTACTCAGTCACACAAATTTCTAACCTTAAGACTATTCTGCCTTTTCTCATCATCTGTCTGTTACCACAGTTATCTCTTGAAACATAAATTTCATGTTTTTGCTCCCTTAACTGTAATTTATCAATGGTTCCCAGAAGCCCACAGGATAGAATCTATTCTCTTAGCAAAACCCATCATAACCCTCTCTGCAAACAACCTTAGTGGGTTTGAAGTGCAATAGAGAAAAATGCTGAGGTTGAGATTTCTTCACTGTCTTACAGCTAGGAAGTGGTTGGAGTTGAACCTGGAAGCCAGTGAAGCCTTTTGAAGCCAAATCCTATGGTCTTTCTCTTCCCTTCTCTGACTTTGTCTCTCCTTTGAAATCCAGCTCAGCTGCCACTTCCTTCATGTGGTTACTTTCTGTCTCTGCTTGCTCAGCATTATAGTTCATCCCAGTTTGGGGTACTCAGTAGTACTGGGGTTATCCATTTGCATGTCTGCTTACCCTACTGGACAGTGAGCTGTGCATTGCACTCCTGTTTCATTCCTACTGCCTGGCTCAGTGTTCAACACAGAAGTTGGTCTTAATAAATGTTTGTTGACTGAATAAACAAGTTTGTCTCACCCCACATGCACCAAGTATGGATGTGAACACAGTGCATAGCACATACAAACATTTTTAAACTTAAAGATGGAGGAATTGCTACCTTTCTTTATAGATAAGTAGAGCAACGACCTCCTTACTCTGCCCCCACTGGATCACTGCTTCCTCTTTTGTCTGATGCTGCCACTCCCACAAGTGTCCTGAGCCCTGTTCTCCGTGGTCCCCCTCCTGCAAGCAGCGATCACAGCTGGAGACAGCAACACGGATCTGGGGGACTTGTACTTTTGCCTGTGAGGCAGTCAGCTTAGAATGAAGGCAACTAAGAAAGACCATGGGAAAGGGAAGGAAAAAATTACCAAATGGACAAGGGAAATCCTGACATGGCTTGAAGTAACAGGAAAGACCCTAGGAATGATGGGAAACTGAGTTTACAATCCAAACAGCCCTAAGGACAAAAGGATAAAGAAGTGGCTGCTATTGGGTGAGGCTTGATAGTCTGATCAGTATGTTCTGAAAATCCTACTGGGAAGATGTCACACCTATCCTTTTACACACACCTTCAAGTCATACATGTGTACACTTAGAGTCTTCCAGCTTCCCAAGCCCATACAGGGCCGGTCCCGTAGTGGCTCACATTTACCTGTGTGGCAGTTGTGCAGCCAGACCCGCTGCCCGTCATACTTGCAGCGGCACTGCATCATGTTGTTGGAGAAGTCTGACTCGGCCACCTCATATTTGGGATTCACAACCACCTGGAACAAGAGGAGGGGACAACTGAAAACAGGTGCTCTGACTTCTGAATGAGTTTATAGTGACTGTAATAATCCTTTACATTTTGTGTAGTCCTACAAAGCATGCTTGCTTCATTAATCCTTGTAGTCAACCCAGGAGGTAGGCCTTAATGGCCCTCTTCTACAGATGGGGACTGAGAAGCTATGACCATCTACTGCCCATTCAATCAGGACTCAAACCCAGGTTCTCTGGGTCCTGATTCAGTATTCTTTCCCCTACAGCACACATTGCTCCTTCAAGTGCCAGACCTGTTGGAGACCCTGACCTTATGTACTCTTCCTTCATTTGACCTCAGGGAAGTTTCTGGAACATTGGAAGGAAATAGAGTGTCTCTGTGGAGAGTCCCTATAACCCCCCTTACCTGAAAAATATAGTCCCCAGGGCCCACATCCGTGATATCCACCCACTGGCAATCAATGTCATGCCGGTAGGTGTCCCAGCAGCCAACGGTCACTCCCTGTTCTCCGAAGTTGGCACATGCATAGCGCCGCTGCAGTCCTGTACGGAAGAGTACTGAGTTATTGAGGCACTGGTTTAGGTATTCGGGACCAAGCACTCTGCTAAGTCATTCATGTACTTCATCATTTATTCTTCTGACCAGCCTTACCAATCGGACCCTACATGCAATCAGATTAGGGACCTGAGGTTTTGCTGTGTATAATGTATACTTTTGCCCAAATTTTTTGAGGGAAAAATAAGGATGCACATTATTTATGGCTATGATGGTTACAAAACATAGATGTAATAATTCTGTGTGTAAGCCCTGGCTGGTGTAGCTCAGTGGATTGAGCACGGGCTGTGAACCAAAGCATTGCAGGTTCAATTCCCAGTCAGGGCACATGCCTGGGTTGCAGGCCACGGCCTCTGGCAACTGCACATTGATGTTTCTCTCTCTCTCTCTTTCTCCCTCCCTTCCCTCTCTAAAAATAAATAAGATCTTTTAAAAAATCCTATAAATATAAAAATATTTTTTTAAGATTTCATTTATTTATTTTTAGAGAGGGAAGGGAGGGAGAAAGAGAGAAACATCAATGTGCGGTTGCTGGGGGTTATGGCCTGCAACCCAGGCATGTACCCTGACTGGGAATCGAACCTGCAACACTGGTTCGCAGCCCACGCTCAATCCACTGAGCTATGGCAGCCAGGGCTTAAAAATATTTAAAAAATAATAATAACTCTGTGTGTAATGCACACAAAAATGTGGGTGCACATTATACATGGGAGTGCATTGTACATGGCAAAATACAGTAAATAACCTGCCTCGGCATCAGAGCCAGAATTCCTACTGACCATGAATCCAGCACTGTAACAAAACCCATCTGTGACAGGTTATTTCTTTGCATGCTCTCAGGGATGTCCAACCTCTTGGTGTCCCTGTGCCATACTGGAAGAAGAGTTGTCTTGAGCCACACATTAAATACATTGGGACACATCATCACACAACAATCTCATAATATTTTAAGTAAATCCATGATTTTGTGTTGGGTCGCATTCACAGTCATCCTGGGCTGCATGCGGTCCGCAGGCCACAGGTTGGACACCCCTGCTGTAGTGGAAATCCTTGTAGGCCTAGGAAATGTAGGGAAGATTCCAGCTCTTCTGTGCTGATACATTTGTCTGTCCGTCCATCCATCTAGCCCTCTAAGGAGGCAGTATTTACTGTGCCATCCCTAAGGGCTAGGAATTGTGGGTGTGCAAATTGGAATCAGTTTATGCCTTCAAAGGATATAGCAGAGATCAGATGGGTCTGCAACTATTATCCAAAGTATAGAAGACTTAAACATTTTAAAACCAGTTTAAAGTGTGTCGGGAATGTAGCCCCGGCTGGTGTGACTCAGTTGTTAGAGTGCCAGCCTGCAAACCAAAAAGTCACCAGATTGATTCCCAGTCAGAGCACATGCCCGGGTTGTGGGCCAGGTCCCTCGAGAGGGGCACACGAGAGGCAACCACACATCAATGTTTCTCTCCCTCTCTTTCTCCCTCCCTTCCCCTCTCTAAAAATAAAAAAAAATCTTTTTTTAAGTCTGTTGGGAATGTAGAGGAAGTATTTAGAGACCTTCCACCTAAGATCTCATAAGGTAAAATATTGATCTTTTTGCATTGCCCTGAGTGCTGTTTGTTAGTTGCCAAGCCAGAGTCTCCAGGTGCCAAGGGTTATTGAGAAAGGCAGAGAGGACCCCAAAGGGGTGAGGAATATAACATGGGAAGGATATGCTGACAGGAAATGACATACCTGTGGGGCAGTTTGTGTCCTCTAGGCAGAAGCTGGCCTTGTGCCCTTCAGCCACCTTGGAGCCATTGAGAGTGAGTAGATCATAGTGGGTGAAGACCTCGATGCTGTGGTAGTGCCTGCAGAAGAGGCAGAGCCGTCAGTCTGGCAACAAGAGATCATCCTCTCTGGAGAAGTTCACAGGGAAGATTGAGGCACTAGGCCCCATCATTACCCAGAGGAGAATGTTATAATAGCAGGGCAGTGCCCGTCTGTCAAACCCAAGATTAGTGACCTATGGCCTACTTCCTGGCTCCCCTACCCAGCAGCAAGGCACAGCCTCCCCATCACCTAGGGTCTTAATCCAGGTGAGAAGTGAAGGCTCTGTCCCGGCAGCCTCCAGCAGGCTGGTGCCTGGACTCAGGGCCTAAATGGGAGGTGGAAGGAAGGGGCACTTGTAGGGACCAGCCTAGAAGCTGAGCTGCTGAGGAGGGTGCTTACTCTGTTCCCTGTCAGCCTGGGAAATTGCTACCATTGTTTCCAATCCAGTTCTAATGACAACTCTGTTCATGCTATAGGGAAGGGTGCTTATTATCTCAGCAAGGCCAAGTCCCAGAGTCACTGCCCATTCCTCTCAGCTTTCCCGCCCACGGCTGTGTCCTAAAGAAAACCACCATTTTTCTCTTCTGCCTTTGTCACAGGCATTGTCTCTCCTTCTGTCTGGGCTGGGCACTCCTGGTAGGAGAGAACGCTCAGTGTCTCCTTTTAGTACCAGTGTTCACACTCTCCTTTGAGGACCTTGCTTTTGCAGCTGCAGAAACCAGCAAGCTTTTCCTGCAGAGCCAGCATCCGGATTGGGATATCTAAAGACAAGGCCTAAAGTTCAACATAGAAAAATCCAGTATCATTCTGACAGAGACCAGTTCTGCTGGCGGCAACTGCTGTGTTGGATGTCACTGTGGGAAATGGACCCCATGAGCACCATCAGCATGGGAACATCCAGGGTCAGTGAGAGCAGTGCACAGGGCAAGCTGGTGTCACTGGGACTCCCCATTGCCTCCTGAGTGCACACCCCTCCCGGGAAGGTGTGCCCGAGGCCAGAAAAAATCAGGCTGGCCTGGCCCCTGGACTCTGCGTTTTGTGCCTGTAGAGCCATGGCGTGGGCGGGCACTGACCTGTGGCACTGGTGCCAAATCCAGCTGTGGCGTCCTGTCTTGGGACGGAAGTCCGCCCGGCCCAGGTTGTGAATCTGGGAGGAAAAGCGCAACAGGCGCCGGTGTCCGTAGGGCCAGTCCATGTGGTCAGCGGACTGGGAGAGGCAGTTCTCTTCATGGGCACAGTAGAGCAGGCTGAGCGGGCGGTCCTCCAAGTAGGCCGTCTCCTGCACCAGCTGGGCATTCATCACGAGGTCTGGAGCACCTGGGCCGCAGAGGGCACGGTGGGGGTGCACAGGCTGACAGACTGCTCAGTGTTCCCCCCCTCCCCCGTTCCCTTCCTGTCACAGTGTTCCTGTTACCCTCCCAGGAAGCCACATGCCTCTACCATCGCTATCCCCACTCCTGAGGGTTCAGGAACGTGGAGATCCACAGCCGTTGCCATGTAACATCAAGAGAGAAAATGTGCTTGCTCTCGGTGCTTGTCCATGCAAAAGCGGGGTTCCAGTTCAGATTTTTGGCGGAGGCCTCACACAGGTGAGCCTGTGTGCTAACTACAGTTTATTGGATGGGCACTGAGGGTGGGGGTGGGCATATGGCTGGTTTGCTATATAATGCCTGTACTGTCACGAAACATGCTCTGGAAATTCCTGTGGTATATTTTGCAGAGATCCAGGGTGTGCCCACTGACAAATCCTAGAGTCCCCAAGGGAAAGAAAGAGAGCTTTCAGAGAGAATGAGAAGAAAAGAGAGTAAAGGAAAGAAATGAGAAAAATCACAGAGGACAAAGAGGGACGGCCACAGAAGTGGCAAGTTAGCTGTCCTAAGCTGTTGTGAAGCCTCAAACGCGTTCAGGAGCAGAGCTGCCATTCCAAGCAGAACAGAGAGGGGTACATGTTCTCAGGAAGGGGAGTGAGTGGGGAGCAGGCCCCCAGTGTGCGTGAGCCTTGGTGTAGGCCCTCTCCAGCATCCCATCGCCCCACAGGGCAGGATGTGCTGTGAGGTCCAGGGTTCCTCCAAGGGACGCTGGACTGAGAAAGCCCTACAGCTCACTGACGAAGGTTAAGGATGTCTTGGCATTGAAGCTTGGTTGGGAAAAAGGTCAAGGGGCCACTTGGGTTGGTGCCAGCCTTTGGACCGAGTAGGCGTAGTTATCTTAGCACAGGCCTGGTTGGCAGATGTCAAACAGATAGATGCTGCTGCCCCAGGAATTGGTGCATGGGACAGACTGATGCCTGGAAATGGTCTTGGCCTAAAGCCTTTTGGGTAAATCCACAGCTCAGGAGAACACACAGGGAACTTAGGCCCACACGTTCTCCCATGTTTGTACCCTCTGCAACAGCTTTCAGACTTTTTCCTCACTACAAACTGCACTAAGAAATATATTTCATGTCATGACCTAACACATCTACATAACTCTAAGAAAAAAATACTGCCCTTACTAATATAACTCATTCTGTTGTTTTCTGTTCTGTTTCTTTTTTATTTTTTAACTATAGGTCATGTCAGGAAAATTGAAAAATACCGTTGTATACCCTTACATTTCCACATACCCTGTTTCAGTTCTCACAGTAACTCCATGAGATGGGCAGGGCAGGGTTTGTGCCCCAGTGTGAGCCGTGACTTGGCCACATACAGCTGGTAAATGGCAGAGCTGGTGTTCCAAGCCCAGCCCTCCTACCACTCCCCTACCCTACTGTCCTTGGCTGGGACCAGCCCTCAGAGCCCTCCCTGAGGGACGGAGGTGTAGGCTTGCTTCTGGGGGACCCCTGGCTGGCCTGCCCTGCTGTCCTTGGGCCCTGCCGTTACTCACTGTCTGTGCAGGAGACTCCAGCGGAGAGGCGCCCCGTGCCGTGGGAGCAGTGCACTGGCCCGTGCCTTTGACACTGCTGCAGGGCCAGCTCGGTGCCTGAGCAGCGCACCCCACTCATCACCACTTCTCCAGCCCCTGCTGTCCCCTGCCAGTACCAGGTGTCCTGAGAAAACAGCCAGCACCACCCAGTCAGGGTTGAGAGGCACCTTTGGAATCATCTCCCTGACTCCCGTCTGTGGCTTGGAGCCTACCAGACTACCCCCACCATGCTGTGCCCAGCCTTAGCCTGAAAATCTTTAGTGATGGAAGAGTCCATACCACTTTGGGCCTCTCCGATAGTAGCCATTTCTCCCATGTATTGAGGCAAAAATACACTGCCTGTGGCTCCCACCATCCCATGCGGTCTTGCTCCCATCCCTCTCCCACGTGGCAGCCCTCAGCTATTTGAAGAGGAGGGTCCTGTTCCCTTCCTGCCCACCCAGGCAGCCTGTCCCATTTCCCAGCCCCAGATGGTCGGTTGTGCTCAGGGTTGGCCCGGTTCTCCAGGTTAGGTGTGCCCAGCATTGCCCAGTAGGCCAGCACGGCTGCAGATGAAGAGGCTTGTCCATTACAGCCATGCCCAAAGCCTCTTGATTCTGTTTCTTTGACATCTTTGACTGTATTTGACGCTATCTGCTTATTTCTACCCTGACTGCCACTTGCCTGGTCCCAGCCAGCGTCATTTTCCACCTGGGCTCCTGCAACACTGTATTTCCTGACTCTCTTTCCCTGTATTCACATTAGTCCCCACCCCAACTGTTTGCCAAAGAGCAAGGAAGAAATCTTTTAAAAACCTGCACTGTAGGCTTTCAATGGCCTTGCCTCTGCCTCTGCCTCCTGCACCTTCACACTTCACACCATTCACCCTTGGAAGCCACTCTGCACCTCTGGCCCCTGATTTCCTCTACCGAGCAGAGCTTCCTCTGGCCACAGGTCTTCACATGAGCTGTCTGTTCCTCCTCCGCCTTATCTGCCTGACTTCCGTTAGTCTTTCCTGCAGACACAATCGTGTGCCTGTCGTGTGACCGCTGTACTAATGACTGCCTCGCTCCCTTGGCTGACTGTTCTGGGAGGCAGGAACTATGTCTTCATTCCCCACAGCATCCTCAGCACCCAGCATTAGACGGGCTCAGTTCCACTCAATAATTAATTGCTGAATATATGAATGAATGAGTGAGTGAATGGTTAGCAGCTGTAGCACAGGAAGTTTTAGAGCAAGACAGGGACCTACCGTGATAGCATGGTTGGCGAAACCCAGGCCGAGCTGTCGGCAGGTCACCATGGCTTCGGTGAGCCCCCAATGGTCACTGCACACGGCCCCCCAGCGCCGGACCCCGTTCACCTCCACCTGCACCTCCACCACACCCTCCTCAGGGCTGCGCCCGCCAGCCAAGCGCACCTGCAATGGTCAGACATGGGTGAGGAGCAGGGCGGCCTTACAAGGGAGCAGCTCAGGATGCCCAGGCCAGCTCACTGTGCGGCCCTGACCCGGCACTCCCCTTCTCCGGTCTGCCTCCTTCTGTGTAACGTGAGGACACTTCACCAGAGAGTCCCTAGTGTCCCTACCTGCTCCAGAAATCTGACTCAGAGTGCCTGTTCCTGGGGCTTCTATTCCAGTACTTGCCCTCCTTCTCCCTGAAATCCTACCATTAATGACACCTTGCCAGTTGCCAAGGATTTCTGCCAATAGTCCCATTCACAGTGGCACTATGAGTCCGTTAACCCCATTTTACAGAAGAGAGAACCACGATCAGAGACACCAGAGACTTGCCCACAGTCTACGTTGGCGTAATGCTTGAGCTCTGATCGCCCCTTGCAGCCTCTCCCTGACAGCCCTGTGGCCCTCTGCCCCAGGCCCCTTCTTCCTCAACTTCTATCCTGAGAAGGTGTAATAGGAGAGCCATCCACCTGAAGAGCTCCCATTGCCCTGAGGGGCTGTGGGCCAGGCCAGGGGAGACTTAGGAGAGGGGTGGCTTTTCGAGCTGGCTCCAGCTGGGGCTCAAGGCATGAGCACTAGCTGCCTCTCATGTACCCCTCCCCACTGGCTCTGCGCGGTGTCCTGGGACTATCTCAGGGCCTTCCCAGTCCCCAGCCTGAGCCCATGCCCAGACCTGAGCTCACCTGATTCTGGAAGCCCATGTTTGGGACATTGCACCTGACAGCAGCATCATTCTCATGTTGACAGCCGTTACGGGACCCTTTCAGGGAGGGGCATTCACCGAGGGTCCGCTCATAGCCCTTGCAGCGCACCTCGCTCAGGTGGATGACCCCCAGCCCTAGGGAGCGAGGGAGAGAAATGCCATGTGAGGTTCCATCTCTGTAGCCCCACGGCTGTGGCTTCCCCTCCCCGGAGGGGGGGAACTTATGTCCTGGGCCCTGGCACCCCAGGGCCACCGAGGGATGGACCAGTGGCACATCCAGGCCCTCCCACCGCACCTCGGTGCTCCTCACTCACCTTGGCCCAGCTGGGCCCCAAAGAGGGCCTCCCGAGCAGAGCCGAAGCCAAGCTGACGGCACACGACGCTGGCGGAGACCAGGTTCCACCCGTGATCACAGACCGTCCCCCACTGGCGGTTGATGAGCACTTCCACCCGGCCCTCGCCCACCTGGGCCCCCGCGCGGAGGCGCACCCTGGGCTCCTGCTGGGCAAACACCAGCGTCAGGGAGGACCAAGGAGGAGGCACAGGGGCTGAGCCACCGTGGGGGTCGGGCCAGGCCCCTTCGAGCTGAGACACTGCCTGCCTGCCTGCCTGCCCTTAACTGTCACCTCCAGCAAGCTGTTTTTCTCAACCTCCCTTCCTTCAGCGACAAAGAGCCACCACGATGTGATGGTAAAGCGACGTCCAGGGAGCCTTAGGATTATTTCCCTGCGCTTTACATCCCTGCCAGCTGGTCACCAGGCGAGTCCCTTCCTCTCGCCGAGCCTCTGCTTCCTCTTTGTCCTTTGGGGTTAAACTAGATCAGTGCTTCCCGAAGGGATTTGTGAAGCGATTTTAGAGACATGCAGGGACATGGTATTAATTAAACTGACTCACTGAGTGGGAAAGCTGGTTCTGCTGTGTTCTCTTCCGCTCCTGCCTATTTCTTCCAGGAGACCACCTGGTGGGGGCTGCCCTGTCTGTAACACCTCACCAGCACTTGCTCATTGCTTTTTATAACAAAGGGCCAGGCTCAGGTTCAATAGGGGATATAGCTACAATGTAATTACTGTTTTTATGGTTACTTTCTATTCATAGCAGGTGATCTCAGCTTTCCATTTATGGTAGGGTTATATATGGTTCCTTTTAAATAAATCCAAGGTTCTACCATTCCGTTCGGGGTGCTCTCCTCCCAGTTGCACTGATGCCTTCTTGATGGGGGCCACTGTCCCTCCTCTCCCGCCTGTCCTGGAGCTCCTCCCCACCAGTCCTTCCCCGAAAGGCAGGGTCCTGCTGAGAGGGGGCCTGTGCCTCCCTGCTGGGGTGCAGACACCAGGGAACCCACCTCTGCCCTGGACTCCTTGCTCCCGGGCTTGGCTTTTGGAGGGCGGAAGCGGGGCCCTGCCACACAGCTGACCACAGTGTGCATGCCACCCAGGCAGGCCGGCTGTAGCTTGCCACGTGCTGGCGCCACCTGCACCTGGCATTTGGCTATGTGGGGCTCCGTCCCCAGGCAGTTGACCCGGTGGATCCAGAAGGAATTCTTCTGGGTCAGGCTCTTCAGCCTGGAAGACAGGGGAGACTGCGGGTGGGGGAGGGGTTGAGGGAGGCTCAGGACTCAGGAAGGCCAAGGCACTGGGGAGTTGGGGAGGGGAGGGGAGGGTTGAGGAAGGGAAGGAAGGGGTGGGAAGGGAAAGGCAGGGGAAAGGAGGGGAAGGAAGGGCAGGGGAGGGAGGCCCTTCATGCCACATCCTTTTGCATCCTTCCCCAAGGGTACGCTCCTCACCTAGACTTGGGATCCTGCATCTTCAAGTTCCAGAGTTTCCTGGGTGGGAGAAAACAGGTGTGGTGTGGAGTGGGTGCAGAAATCCTACCCAGTGACCCTGGCTTTCACACTTGCCCTTGAGTTTGCACCGGACTTCACAGTTTGTAAACTCACTCACAGATCTTATTTCAGTGCTGAGCTTCGCAGCAGCCCTGAGAGGGTGACCACCTCACGGTAACAGTGATCTGTATTTTGTAGGGAAGGAAAGCAGGGCCTGGCCAGCTCCCTGGACTGACCCCGAAGTGGGGTCTCAGTAGGGTCACTGATCTGTCCCTGGGGCAGGCAGCCCCCAGCTTACCCTCTCCCCATTCCAGATGAAGGCAGCTTTAGGAAGCACCCTGAAAGAAGGGCCCCGGAGGAGAGGTCCTCTGGGGACAGGTGCAAATTGAAAGCCTTGCTGGTGGCGGCTGCCCACCCAGAGGCTATAATCAGGGCTGCCCTCCTCATGGGTGGTACTCGAGTCAGCCAGGCTCAGATGGGCAGTTCCAGGGGTGGGGGGTCAGGGGCCTCCATGCCAGTCACCCCCAAGGGTGGGACGAAGTGGCTGGTCTTCAGGACCAGGGAGGTAAGTCAGAGACTCAGGACAGAGCTGCAAACACTGACGGGTGGGCAGGGGTGGGTGATGACTCAGATGTACTGCAGGAGGCTTCTCCCTTGATGAGAAACATGCAGCCTTCAGGGGCGCGGAGCTGGTAGAGCTGTGCCCGGCCAGCCTCGACAGGCTGATGCAATCCTGTGGCAGTGCTGTCAGGTTTCTCACAGAACGCTCCACCCCACAGCCCAACGGAGGCCCGGCTGGGATCAGAGCTGAGGAAATTCACTGGGGCAAAGTTGGGATAATGCCTCACAGACTGGACAGGTGAGGCTCAGATGCCCTCCCCAGGCCCCGCAGCTGGTTGCCGGCAGAGCTGAGGACAGACTCAGGACGTCTGACTTGTGGGCAGCATTGTGAGTGTCTTTAGTGAAGTCTTTCTAAATCAGGGACACGATTTTATGCGAAGGTGTCGTTATTTTGGGGGTATTCTGTACTACAGCCAATTCTTTTTATCGACTAGTTTCTGACCATTTCTAGGCATCTCCTGGGGTCTCAACGTTCACCCTCAGCTTCCTCTTACGTTTTCCGCAGGATGCATAGCCCAGGGAGCCCAGGAACAGGGCTCGTTTGGGCCTGTTTCCCTCCCAGTCCCAACCCCCACCGCATGACCTGTCACAGACACCCAGCCTGCCGGTCTCAACTCTGCGAGGTCCCACCTGTCACAGACACCCAGCCTGCCGGTCTCAACTCTGCGAGGTCCCACCTGTCACAGACACCCAGCCTGCCGGTCTCAACTCTGCGAGGTCCCACCTGTCACAGACACCCAGGCTGCCGATCTCAACTCTGCGAGGTCCCACACGTGTCGCACAGATGCACTCACACATGCATGCACACAGCCCCTGTCCTCCCGCCTCCCCCGTGCCGTCGACCCAGCTGCCCTCCTACCTGTAGTAGTGGCTGTCGACAGGTGCCTCGCTGGGGAAGCCCAGCATCCCGCACACCACCCTGCTGTTGTTCTTGGTCCAGCCCTGGTCACACACTTGCCGCCAGTGGCCGTCGTACTTCACCTCCACAGCTCCCTCGGTCACCGGGCTCTGCCGCTTGGCACTGGCAAGGATGGGCTTGAGCCGCACCTCCTCCAGCCGCCGGCCCTGCAGGGTGTGTGGTCACCATGGGCACTGGGACTCCCGCCCCTGCTGAGCCCACTGCAGGCCTCCGTGTGGGAGAGCTGGGGCTCAGAGTGCTTGGGGATTGCCCCGCACAGCCCCCGCATTGGACAGGCCAGGAAACTGAGGCCCAAACAGGGAGGCATTTGTCCAAAGCTGTGTGGTGAGCACAAGGCAGAACTTGGGTTTGTTTAGGGCCCTTTCCTCAACTCTAGAGAGAACCAGGCAGATCTGTGCCCTCCCTGGGGTCAGGATGGGAGCTCTCGGAGTCTGGGAGGCTTCCACCAAGCATAGAAGGGAGGCTGAGAGTGGGCAAAGACCAGCTGCTTGAGATCGCCGACAGGATCCTTTGGCCCATAAGACCCCCCACCCTGGCCCTGGGGTGACTTAGACCATGTTGAGCCCCCGTCCTGGCCTACAGCACTTAGTGGGCCAGGGCCGGCTATCTTCACGGATGATAGCAGCCAGGCCTGGCCCTGCCTGCTCCCGTTGTTTGGCTTGGGCTGTTTTTAGCTCGGGGTTGTTTGTGCCGGGAAGAGGCAGCAATTGTGGCTGGCCTCATGGGTGAGGCAGCCCCTTGCCCCCCTGCTGCCTCCCTCATGGGGAGCAGCTTCAGTGATTCCCAGCAGGCCCAGCCTCTGCTTCCCTGGCCAGCTCCGCCTCAAGCTGGGACCCTCTGTCCATGCACCTGCTCTAGGCCACCAACAGGAGCCAGGGCCCAGGGATGCATCTCAGCCCAGCCTCTGCTCTCTCTTCCCTCCCTCCTCCAGGTTCATCACCCAGGAGGCTCCCTGTCCCCTGACCCAACACTTAACTCAGGCCAGGGCCTTCAAAACCTCCTCACCTGGGGCCCGAGGGCATTGGAGACTCTCTCGGAAAGATAGCCACGCTGGCGCTGGGGATGACACACCACCCCGACGTCCTCTGAGTGGCTGCAGTCACTGACGCCCCAGCCATTGGACTCGCACTGGTCCAGGGAGCTTTCTGGGCCCAAACAGCGCACGTTGTCCAGCCAGATGGGTCCTGAGGGGGAGGGGGGTGATGCTCAGGGAAGAACACAGAGAGGCAGGTTATGGGCTAGGATGATGGGCTGGATGGGACCTCGCAGTTACCGACTTTCCTCTTAAGCCCTAAGTAGAAAGTGGGATGAAGAGGAGAGGAGCTGGTTCTCCTGGGATCTTGATCTCTACAACCCTGCTTACTTACTGCTTCCTCTTGGCATCCGGTCCTGTGGAATCTGTTTATAAAAAATGCCAAGTAGGTCGAGTAATTAGACTGACCTGTTTATCCATTCATCCATCTATTTATTCATTCAACATTGGCTAAGCACCCACTGTGTGCCCGTCACTATGTGCGAGGAAGTTGAGTATATGCTTGTGCTGATGGTAATAATGGTGGCCTCACCGGAAGAACAAATAGGATGGTTGGAGCAGGGGTAACTGGCAGCTGAGGCACTCAGGGAATGCCCCCTGGAGGAGGTCCTTCGAGCTGGGTATGAAAGGACAGGTGGGGGTCTACCGTGTTCTGTCGGAGCCTCAGTGAGCCCAGCCCCTGAGAGAAGCCCACTATCATTCCCTTGTCATTTTGCTTGGTGGCACCGGTTACTCACCCTCCCCTGGCCCATACTTGGCACTGTGGGCCCAGGTTAGGGCAGTCTCAAAGCCCAGCTGACGGCAGGCTACTGTGGCCTCCCGGAGACCGAAGTTGTCATCACACACAGTGCCCCACTGGCCCTGGTGCAGCACCTCCAGGCGGCCCTCCTCCGGCCTGCTTCCCGGGCCCACCAGCCGTATCGTCGCAGTGCCCGGTGACTGTGGCCTACAGGGACGGATCTGGACCAGCAGCAGGAGCAGCAGGAGCTGGGAGAGGGCGTCTAGTGGCGACCACATCATGGTGACTTCAAGGGCAGATGAGGCCAAGGCACCTGGGGAATGAGTGAGCATGACAATGATGGCCACCTCTCTACCCCTGACCTCAGGTCTCCCTCCTGGCAGAGACGAAGCCTGGCAGGGCCCCTCCATGTGTGTGTGTGTTTTGGGGAGGGGTCCTGGTCTTGATTGAGTCTGGACTCTGAGGTTAGTCAATTTGGTTCAGATCTACTATTCATTGTCATGTGACCATGAGGAAGTTTGTGTTTAACCTTTCTGAGTCCCAGTCCCTTCACCTGCAAAGTGGAGATAGTTCCTGTCTCGCAGTGTTGTTGTATTAAATAAAATACTGTATGTGAAGTGCACAGCTCAAGCCTACCACGTGATAAGTGCTCAGTAAACAGCCATTCCTGATACAATGTTACATGTAAATAGAGGAAGGAGATGACCTACCCTTTGAGTCATGGGGGACCCCCCGGGGCGCCCTCAGGGCCAGAAATATCTACCCCAGGGGAGCTGCCCTCACCCTCCCTTTGATGTTCCCAGCACCCTGGCCACCCTCACCAGAGCAGGCACACGGAATGCTGGAGTGGAAGGGGTCATTTGAGGGGAGTATGGGCCTCTGCCACTCACTGGCTGTGTGGCTTGGGCAAGTCTCCTGAAGTCTCCAGGCTCTAATTCTTTATTTTGCAAGTGAGGTGGTTGAACCAAATACAGGGTGGGGCAGAAGCAGGTTTGCAGTATGGAAAAATAATACAATGCAAGAATAAACTCTGTGTTTCGAGTACTCACAGATGTAAGCCTCCCTCTGTCTCACCCTGTATTGTCTAGTATCTCCTTCGGCTGGGATTTGATATCCTCAAGCCCTAGCTCTAGGTCCCTCTAGGTGCATGGTTTCTACACTGATTCAACAAACATTTGTGGAATACTAGCTTTGGGCCCATCATTAGGCCAGGTGCTGGGACACAGAAGTGAAGACGGCAGACACTGCTCCCTGCCCTCCTGAAGCCCAGAGAAGAGGAATTAGGGAAGGCTTTCAGAGAAGGGGCACTCAACCTTGGCCTGGTCGGGCGAATACCCATTCTCCCAGGTGGGGAAACTTGGCATTCCAGGAAGAGGGAACAGAATGGGTAAAGGAGGAAGGAGGCAGAGATGAAAGTTTGTGCAAGAGCAGGAGGGGACAGAGGTGGAGGGACATGTTGGGGCCGGATGATTAAGGGCCTTGTGCACCATGAAGAGTCAGTCCGTCATCCTACAGGAAGTGAGTGGCGGTGGGAGGGTTTTAGGCCGTGACCATTCACAGAGAGAGGGCTTCATTCTTCAGCAGGCTGTAATCAGATGCTCTCTGGGTCCTTAAAAGGGGTGGGGTTGGGGGCTGGTCCTCTCTCCCTCCTACAGTATCGGCCCTGGTCCTGGGCCAGGGTGGGGCAGGAGCATAGAAGAGAAAGTTAGAGTTGGTTAGAGCTGTCAGAGTGTCTGTAGCCATCAAGGCCCAAGTTCCTCCAGTGCCAGGTTCTGCTGCTGATGGGAGCTGAGGCCGCCTGGAGTGGTGGATGGAGAAAGTGGGTGCTGGGCTGCCTGTTTAGTGCTTGCGTCATAAGAGACCATGTTGTCAGCGGGCCCCTGCCACTCCTTTCCCCACAGGCTGGTATTTGGCTGAATCACTCATCCCTTCCTGCACCCAGCCCCACTGCCTCCAGCTGCCAACCCTCCTGCTTTGGCCAGCCCAGGACTGGGTCACCGGGAATGCAGCTCCACTGAAACAGGGACTTTGTGCTGTGCCCCTACTGCTCAGAATAGAACCAGGTGTGTAGGTGGCACCGTGGCTGCACGGGTGGGAGGTGACGCAGCACAGCCCTGAAGGGCACAGACTGGGAGTCAGACTGCCTGGACCCACAATCCACCTCTGCCAGCTGGTTTCTGGGTGGTCTTGGGCAAGTGATTTAATTTCTCAGTGCCAGTTTCCTCTGTCAAGTGGGGATAATACAAGCACCTACCACATAGGATTCTTGAAGGTTAAAGGAATTCATACACGTTAAACCCTCAGAAGAGCAAGCTCTCAAGGACAGTCACTATTGGGAACAGCAGCTGGAACAGCCACTGTAGAGCCATTGGTCTAGGTTGGTCGCAGCTCCTCTTTGGATAAAGAAGGAATGGAAGCCACACTGGAACATAGCAGCGAGTCCTTGGGACCCCTCTTTGTGACCTTCTCCAGCTGTGCCTCTTTTACACCCAAGCCCTGGGTTCTCCTGCACCACCTGAGGCCCCGTGTTGCCTCTTCCCCTTTCTCGCCACTGAAGCCTGGCCCTGCCTTGACCCCTCCTGTACTTTCTTTCCAGACTTGGACACTGTTTTCTTCACCCTCCGTGGGGCCCCAGCTGGCTGTCCCCATGAGCAGAGTGTTCTCCCCTGTGTGGGATGCCCCCATTCCTTCCTCCTGCACCCCTCGGAGGAGGCAGATAGCTAGGGACTGAGCCGAACCAAAGTCACTGTGTGTAGGGGCCTTCCACAGATGACAAGAAAGGATGGGAAGGACTGGGCTCAGGGTTCTCCAGCTGGTAGGACCCAGTGGTCACATCAGGTCTGACCTGAGAGTGTACCCTGCTCCCTGTCCCCAGGAGTCAGGCTGCTCCTCACTATGCCACCAAATTGTTATGTGACTTGAGTCAGGTGCTTTCCTCTCTCTGAGACGGGGTGGCCCCGGGGCCCCCCTATCTGACATGCTCCGATGGACTGTGGAATAGGTTGGGCGGGTCTGCCGTGGGGCTGTGGCTGGTGTCCCACAGCATCATGGAAGTCTTATTAGAGACTGTGGACACTCCTGGGCCAACTGGCTCCTTCCCCTCCAAGGAGCCTCCCTGGAGGCAGGGGTGGGCTTCTGCTGTGGACCCTGGGTGCTCTGTCAGAGCAGCTCCCTTCCATGAAAGCTGCCCAGGAGGTGGACAGGCAGAAGGGGAACCTGGGAGGCAGGTACAGGGGAACCCCTCTCGTGAGCCTTCCTGCCCACTGCAGGTCCCTCTGCAGCTTTGGCTCACACCACACCTGTCTCCTCACATTCCCCGGCATATCCTTCACATTCCCAGCCGCCGAGACTGTGCTGTCACTGCTCCTTCCACTTGGAGCATCCTTTCCCTCCACTCCAGACAGGTAAATTCCTACAGTACCCAGCTCAAATGCTGCCTGTTCCATTACGCCTTCCCAGATCCCTCCTTCCTAGCACTCGGTGTGTTGGTTTCCCGTCTCCATCACCCGTCTCCACAGCGTCTCCTCAGCACAGGTCCCCCAGCGCTGAGCACAGAAAGGAGGACCAGGCCGAGGAGCCTCCCTTGGAGAAGGAAACAGCCTCAAAGTGGCAGCTGTTTTCCCACTTGAAGGAGACAGGGTGAGGGAAAGGATGGGAGTGGAGGTTAATAATAATAACTATTACTACATAATATAAAAATACTTATCGAGTACTTATCTCCACTTTACAGATGAGAAGATGAAGCCCAGAGATGCTAAGTAACTTGCTCAGCCAGGATTCAAACCCAGGCAGACTGACTCCACAAGCCAGGCTCTCAGCCTTGAGCGATGGGGGTGGGAGGAGGGGGAAGAAGGAAGAGAGGCAGGGAAATGAATGAAATTCCACCCTGTTGCTGGTTGATTTATGACCTGCTGTGGTGTGCGGACACGGGTAGGTGCCAGTGTTCCATGCAACCAAATGACAGATCCAGGCCCCTGCCAGCTTGAAGGAGAGAGCTACCTGCTCCAGGTGCTGCTTAGGGACTCTGGCACCTGGCCCTGCTAGGGAGGACTAGAAATGCCCGAAGGTGTCAGGAGGGAGCGCTGGGGACCCTGTCCTGGTGGGCAGTAGCCTCTGGATCACTCCGAGTTCCTTCTCTGCCTCTTTGAGAACGAGGTGGGGCTTCTCCTCTCAGCCCCGTTACTCTCCCTGGGATCAACGATTATGGTGACCCGAGGCAGTGCCAGCCAATGGTCTCTGAGCTCTACCTGTCCAGGCATAGGACCTGTGGGGGCTGAAGCCCTCAGCCCACCTTCCCTCCTCTGCCTGCCCTCCCCTTCTCCTCTCCCCCTCCCTAATCGGCTCTGATCTGCGTTGTTGGAGAGCCTGGCTCTGTCCTGCCTCTTTGTCCCCCAAGTCACAGGAGTGGCACAGATTCTGCCTCACACCTTCCCCTGCCTCCTCCCTGGGGGAGAAGGCAGAGAAATGGTTACAGTCAGCCACTCACAAGTTAGACACGCAGGCACCCTGAGGCCAGGGCAGTCCTGGGCAAAGCTCCTCAACTTGGTGACTTCTGCTGGAAGCAAGCTGGAAAGCAACTGGGAGCTAGGCTAACTGTCCAGGGACCCACATCCCTCCCAGCGCCCAGCCCTCAGGAACCCTCAGAGGCTTGCAAACCCACAGAGAGACGGAAGTAGACAGACTTACAGGACTGCTACAGACAGACCCAGGGCCAGAGCCAGGGCCAGGCAGGGGCTCACCAGCTGGAACAAGGATGGTCCGGGGCTGGGCAGGCGCTGCAGCGAAGCAGCGCTAACAGGCCTCCTGGGGCGCCTGGGCCCTTTTATCCTGCTGGGCCACGGGCGCCCCCCACCCAGCAGGGCGTGGAGGAGGCCCCGCAGGCCCCGCCCCCGGGCTGCCCTGGAGGAGGCCGGTGCCCCGCCCCTTAGCTCCTCCGCCTGGCTCCCCTAGCATGCAGGCCGGCTAGTGTGGCGGGGTTCCAGCCCTCAGAGGCTGTGTCCGTGGCCTCTTGGGCCTGGGAAATCCCGGAGTCATTAAGTTGCGGGGGGTCAGAGGGGACGGAGAACTGTTTCCCGTGGAGGCAACTGGCGCGCTGCGGCAGGAGGGGTGGTGGGAGGGTCTGAGTTCCAGTGAAAGGATAGTGGCTCAGCGCCAGAGGGCTGCATCTGCCGGAGTGTGACTCTGGCCTCCTGAGTCCCTGTGCGAGGCAGGCGGGCGCAGTTTCCTCCTCCACAGAATCAGGTGATAGGCCCACGCCCAGAGTTGACGTGGGGATTACATTCTGTGGGTCCCGGACAGGTGCCAGCGGGCCCTTCCCGTGAAAGTGCCTCCCAGTCGGTCCGAGGGTGCTTGGTTATTTAGGACAAGGCAGGCTCCCTTCTGGGGGTGTGGACAGCAGTTCGGGGGCTCCGTTCCAATGATCCAGATAGTGTGGTGCAGGTGTGCTCTCTCTGGAGTAATAGGTGGTCCTGTGTTGCCCTGGTCCCTCAAAATTTATTCCATGGCCTTGAGGCCTCTGTTCTGCCCATTGTGCAGTTGAGAACATTGAGTCCCAAGAGACACGACTCAATCCCCAAGTCACCAGGAAAATTTAAATCCTTCACTACCATTGCTTACAGAGTGGAGTGAGGCGGTCCTGGCCTTTGACAGGCGTGTGGGGAAGGGTGTGTGTGGAGGGTGGGATAGGGGGAAGCTATGGAATAAGATGAAAGTAGAAAAGGCTAAAAGAACAGAGTCCCACCAAATTAGCTGAGCACCCAGGTGCCAGTCTCTTTCCTTCACATTCTTTTCCACAGTCCTGGTCCCTCCCAGTGCCTCAGTGCCCCCATCTGTGAAATGGGGAGTTCTAACCTCCCATCTTCTTCCCTGGGCTCAGGTCAGTACAGTCCGGTTTCCCCTCCCCCCTGCCTTGCCTGAGTGTCATTCCAAAGGCTCATTCATTCAGCAAACCTTTATTGATTTTCTCCTACGTGCCAGACAGGGTGCTGGAGTGCTAGACACACAGGGGTGGGTGGGTGGGAGGGGCCTTCCCCGCCTGGTCGGAGAGGCAGATGTGTAAACAAACTTCACCACAGACAGAGATTGATTAGAGCTAGGATGGCAAGGTGGGCCTTTCTGATCCCTGGGTGACACACTGACTTGGCTGCCAGGGGACCGCCATCCACCCCTGGCTGCCCATGTCTCAGATGTCCCCCCAGTGCCCCTGCCCTGCCCCAAGTGGGTCCAAAGCATTCCCTGTGATGAATCAACAGGAAAGAATGCTCCCAGCCTTGGGTCAGTAGCAGCAACAGCAGCAGCAGCCCGGCCCCTCCCCCAGGGACAATGAGGCAGCTATGGGCTGTGGTGCCAGGTATGCCTTGTCCCCCTCCCCGTGCCTAGCCACCTCTCATACCCAGCCAGCAATAACACGGAGGGCTCGGAAACGTGGTGGGCCCCGCCTGCTGCCAATCACCAGCCTGGCCTGGCCGCCCAGAGCTAAAAATACCCTGGAAGCCAGGGCTGGCCCAGGTTAGAGCCCAGCAAATGAATGGATGTTGCCCGGAAGTCCTTTAACGGCAAAGCTCTGGGCAGAGGCTGAGGCTGGGGAGCAGTGGAAGGAGGGATCTCCGGGGGGTCCCTGTGAGCACCTTTCCTCGAGAAGTGAGGGGCCCCGGCCCAGGCCCAGGCCCAGGCCCGTAACTTACTCGCGGTCGGATTGTCTAAGCTGAGTGGCCATCTCCTCAGCCTGAAACGCTGTTGCTGCAGGGGTCAAATGGGACAATCCCGTTCGTCTGAACAAGCGTCGACTTGGTGGAGACTGCCCGCCTCCTCCTTCGTGCCTGGCTGTACTCACGGCCGGAGCAGCATCGAGACCCTTGCTGCCCTCCTGATATCCCGGTCTGTGTCCACCTTGACTGTGGGAGCCCCTCACACTCCTCATTCGTCTCTAAACCCATTTCGCTCACAGTGCTCAACAAGTGCTGGTGGATGGAATAAATGGGCCTGCTTTGTGCTGGTCCTTAAGCCAGAGCTGGGGACGTGGACACAAGCCAGATGCGATCCCTGTCCTCAGGGAATTTTCAGAGCAGTGGGGGAGAGAGACCCACAATCAACCGACCGACAAGGCATTGTAGTCACCATAATGGCTAGCAGGGTGGAGCAGTTTTTGGTCTATTATTTCATGTAAGCCGCTTAAAATCACTATGGATGATACTGTCATCACCCTGCTTTTACAGATGATGAAACTGGGTCACAGAGAGGTTACATGATTTTTGCAAAGTCACACAGCTGTTGCTGGCAGCGGGGAGCAAGTAGTAAACTGCAGTGGATACACAGGGCTGTGAGTCCAGAGGAAGCAACTCGGAGAGTGAATACAATTCACTAGGTAGAGAGGTGGGAAAGTGGGGTGGTCACAAATGCTGTTTTGGAAGCCAAAGAACACTGTACAAGTGGCAGGAATTATCCCATCTTCCCTCACCCCTCACCTGGAGTCCTGGGGTGCAAGCGTCACCATCTGCCCACCCATCCCACCAGGGTGAGGAGCTGAAGGGTTGAACAGTAGCTAACATGAATCTCTTCGCCATGGGGTATTCCTCAACCCTACCCAAATCAGAGCCTGTGCTTTCCTGCCAGGCGGGAAGGTCGGAATCTCCTGCAGAAAGCTGTGACCTGGAATGGTGCCAGAGGCACGTGGGGAGAACCCAGGTGGAGTATCCAGTGCCATGTCTGCTGAGAAAAACTTCCCCTTCGGCTGCTTTCAACACTCAGTCAGCCCCGCCTCAGACTCCATGTGGAGGAAATTATAGGGCTTGGTGATCAGGGGACTGGAGTTCTAGTTCTGACTGTCTGAACTGTGTGGCCTCAGGCAGGTCATTTTGCCAAGCCCAAGCTACAGCCTCCTGCATCCATTTGCTTTGCTTTCATACCCCTGCCCCTCTGACATCCAAGGTTCCAACTGTTCTCCTCTCCTCCCTGCGTCTTGGCAGTCCCTGACTTCAGTAAATCCTACACGGATTGATCTTCCTAATGTGTTATCATGTCCTAGCTCAAGAATGGTCTGGTCGATGGCTCACTATTGCCCACCGAGATGGAGACCTCTGCTTCTCCTCCTGTGCCCTCTACTCCTTTCCTCTTCTGACTTCATTTTCCATATTATACTATCCTTCAGGTCTCACGCAGGTTCCAACTCCTCTGTGATCCATCCATGAAACTTTGCATGAATGCTCTCAAAGTATAAGGTGCTGGAATGGGAGCCAAACAGGGCACAGTCTCTGCCTGGAGTTGCTCGCCACCTAGTCGGAGAGACGACTCAAAGATACGGCAGTGACAGAAGGTAGCCTGATCCCAGAAAGCAGCACTAGTGGGGAGAAGAGACCCTTTCGACGTGGGGTGGGCTTTTGCTTTGCTGAGAGCTGTTTAACTAGGCACGGGGCTTTTGTTGAGGGGTGGGGGTGGGAGCTGAGGGGAGTTTGAGAGTCTTCCGGGTGGAGGAGTGAGGAGGTGGAACCTAGCAAGGCTGGAGGTGCTAGCCAGGGAGATGATCCCTGGGGGGAAAGGAGAGATGGGCTGGCTGTAGTGAGGAGAGGAAACTGGGGGAAGGACAGAGCTGGTTAAATAGAAATGCATGGAGTTTTGCAGTGTCACCATCCCTCATTCCTCTGAAAGCTTCGGAAAAATCTCCATTCCCCAGTGATGTTTGCAGCTGGACAGGCCCACCCCGACATTTGCTGGGCCTGGGCCTCATGCCATACGTCCAAGTGTCTAGGAGTTAACATTCACACTAATTTGTTGTCAAATGAAACATGGTCTGTCCTCCTGCCCTGACAGACACACCTTCAGAAAGACCTGGAGGCCACCACGTTCGAATGCAGCACTTTCTACCTCTTGGACTTCTGTGCAGGACATGTCATCACAGTGAGTGCCTGTCTCTGGCCCCGAGCCCCTGTGTGGCCTGGCCCCTGCTCCATCCCTAGCAGCAGGGGCCCCTCTGCTGCGACAGGAAGCGCACATAACAGGTCCCCTCTGCCGGACCTTCACAGTGGCTGCCCTTTGGCCGCCCTGAGCCTGGGGACACAGCCTGGAGGCAGTGTCCACACTCAGGAGGAAGGCTGGGAGCGGGCTCAGGCCTCCTGGGTCAGGATCGCTGGAGCGCAGGTTTGGAAATGAGCCAAGGGCTCCAGTGGGCACATCCCCTTGGCCTGGGAACTCCGTGCTCTGTGGAGAGGGCATGATCAGACACCGGCCACAGTGATGCCCTGTAAAGCCTGAGGGACCCAAGCAAGGACTCCCTCGCTGAGGCCTAAGGACAGTTGTGGGGGTGGGAGGTAGGAGGTGTAACATGAAGGTGGGAATACAGTTTGGAGGGGGTGTCTGGTGGCTGGGTGGGGGCAGGGGGTACGAGTCACTCAAATTATGTTTAGAGAGCAGTGAGCCATTTAGCCCCAGAGCTGGGGGCGGGGGCAGGTGTTGGGGGGATACACTGAAGCTTTCCGAGGAGGGTTGGGGGTAGAGGTTGGGTCTGATCAGAAGTGGGCTGTAGGAACCTCAGTCTTTCTTGGTGCTGTCTTGAGTTGGTATTTAACTCTTCATAGACTCATCTTTCATTGAAGGAGGTGGAGTCTGGGGAGGGAGGTGGACAGGGAGGATCTGTATAAACTGTAAGCTGCTGAAAGTCAGAGAACCCAACTTAGACCTCCCAGTCACACCTTTGCCCCTGTCCCCCGCCCCAAGAAAGGTCCTAAGTTCACACAGAGGTTTGTGTGTTCAACTTGATTTGACGCCAGCAGCCTAAGGCTCATCTCTGCCCCACAGCCGTCTCCCCCATCCCCACCCTGCCCCCACCCCCACCCCATCGGGAGAGATACAGGCTCCTTACTCTGTTTCCCACCTTTAGGTCCTTGCCTGAGGAAGGCCCCTGGAGTCCTCTCCTCCTCCTTCCTCTAGATCCCGCCCCACGCCCTGCTGTGTACTGTTCCTATTCCTCAGCCACGCACCCCTCTCTACAGTTCCCCCCAATTCTTCCCCAGCTCACTTGAGAATACCTCCCCTTTCCATTCTCCCTCTGCCCCGCAATGCCACCCGCAAACCCCACATTTCCCTGCGTCAGCAGCCAAACATAGGCACGGTTCCTGGACGTGCTCCTGTTCAGGTAAATTAAAGTCATCAGTTCTGGGGGGGATGACGTGGATGGAAGACTCCTCACCACAGCGCCGACGCCCCCAAGGTCCCTTCAGAGGCTCGCACGAGTCCGAGCTGACCTTCTCACCCGCCAGTAATTGAACCTCTTTTTCCTCAAGCAACACCAGACAAGTTAAATTAAAAAACATTTCTTATTCCACACTGCTTTCCTGGATCTTTTAAACGACTAACACAGTGAGTGCATTGCTCCTCCCAGCACCTCATGGCAGATGAGGTGGGCAGGCTTGAGTGGGCCAGCCTGGGGCCCCGCAGCCCGAGCTTCCCCCTAGCCCTAGGTCTCGCCTCTTCTTAGCTCCTGTAGGAAGATTGTTGACTCTTTGGGGGGAGAGCCAAACTGGGGGCTAAAGTGTTAGGAGCCACTCCTAGCCCGGGATCTAACTTTTGTGAATTATCTGGAATTAATCGAGGCAGTCAGGGGGTGGAAAGGTACATGTGACCTAAACAGAGTTTTGTATTCTCATGCATCTGAGCCTGTTGATCTACAGCTTTGCAAACATCTTAAAGGTTCTGTAAGTGAGGAACTGATTTTATCTCCCCAGCTAGGATATAAAAGATCGCTCAAGCCTGGGACTGACTAGACTCCAGAGGGTTAATTTTCCTGTTACCAAACAGTGTTCGCTTCCAGGAACCAGGAGGGGGCAGCAAGGAGCTGTTTGGGTGGGGAATTTTCTTGACCTAGCTTGTTGGAGGTAGTGGGGGTGAGGGGGCACCAGGATAGAGTTCCAGGGAAACCTCTGGATAAAGCAGGAGCTGAGCCAAGACCAGGTCCAGAGAGCTGGAGGCAGGATGGGGGATCCATTGGCATAAAGGCCAAACCAGAGGTGAGGGTGAGGGTACAGGGCAGAGACACAAGCCCCACCAGAAGGCAGGGCTGATCTGATGGGCCTGTTCAGACAACATCAGACAGGGCAAGAGGTAGACCTGGCAATCTCACACTCCAGCCCGGCGGTTCTCCGACTGTGGTCTTAGACCAGCTGCTTCAGCATCGCCTGAGAACCTGTTGGAAATGCCAGTGATCAGGCCCCGCCCCAGACCTGCTCATTCAGAGCCTCGGGGATGGGACCCACCATCTGTGTTTCGATAGGTCTCCAGATAATTCCAGCTCCTGCTAACATTGGAGGACCATCTCCCTAGACCACACCTTTGGAAAATGTTTGCATTGACAGGGTCTGGATGCCTTTTCCTTAGTCCCATCCTGTCTCAGGGACGGGACCCTCTCATATTCTCAGGGACCCCTCTCGTATTATGAGGAGTCCCCTCCATGTGTGAAGAACTGAATCTTTGGGGATCACAGTCTTCTGTATTCCAGTTATTCCCAAGTAGATTTTAGTCCCTTCTTGGTAGGGTGGGAGGGACATGTCTTCTGTCCCACGTAGAATTCTACAAGGACCTCTCTGTCCCCAAGGGCTATATCACGGCAGGGAGGGGGTGTGGAGGGAGTCCTTACTGCTGTCCTCAGGGAGCCCTACCTGTGCCGGGCCAGGATTGGGCAGTCAGGCCAACAGCTAGACGCTGACAGGATCTTCCTCCATGGCAGGAGTTCCAGCATCTGCTCAGTGCCACACAAATCCACACCACTGCAAACACCGGACTGAAGTCTGAGATCTGGGCAGCCGGTGTGCCAACAGGGTGCTTGCTCTCCTATCCTTCAGCTGCAGGCAGGCCAAGCGGACCTGGACCATGTGCCAACGGCCCTCTCCTTCCGCAGTCGCTGGTCCTGGCTTTCGCTGCAGGAGTAACCCCTGGACCATTCTGGACACCCCAGCAGTCACAGAGGAGTTAAACAGCTGCAAGGTTGTCGGTCTGTTCACAAAGGAAACTGCCCAGAAAGGACAAGAGAAGCTGCATTTCCTAGCCATTAACTAAAAACCACTTTTCTTAGGACAGCTTGACCTTTAACATGTTGACTGAACTATCCAGAAAAAATGTAGATAAATGACATCTCCTTGTAGCGTTGAGTGCTGGTAAACAAGGTGGAAGAGAAGGAATTCCACCCAGATATCGGCAGCCACTCAGCTTCTTAGGGGAAATAATGTTCTCTCCTCATTACCGATGAATGAGCTTCAGCTTCTGCCCACCAGCGCGATTTGAGTCACCGTCACTGTGGTGCGGTGGTGCGGTGGGAACTCGGTGTGCTGCCTCGTGCCTTCGGCAATGGCTGGTAAGCCAGAGCCAACGGGTGACAGTGTTCCATTTCAGTTGGGATGTTATCCTGGGCTACACGCTGGGCGTGGGTCCACCGTACGTATACAGAGAACACTGTGCTAGGCACGTTGGAAACACAGAGAGGTGGAGACACAGCTCCTGTCCTCAGTGTAAGTCACATAAGTCATAAATTATATTTACATCATTACGTGAATGACATCATCCAGTGAAATCTGTTTGCGTGGATGAGATCAGTTGTTTACTTATTTGTCCAACATATTTATGAGCACCTATATTATTTATGTAGCCACTTTGGGAAATCTAGAAAAGTAAATATGACCCACATTTCCCAGGCTGGGGCATGCTGGGGTCACACTAATGGTAAAGGCTGAGTTTCCCAGGCCCCGGTCTCTCTTATTCAGGTAGCACTTCCTGCACCGCCACCAACCCCACTGGAATTCTCAGTTTGCACCCAGTTTTCAGGGTGTGGTCAACATGTACACGCACAGACCAGGCTGAGCTACGGTTAGACGGCAGCCGCCTTCCATAAGCCCAGCTTTGCACCCTCCCCTGCCCCACCACTGGTGTCCACCACCCAAGGTGCTTCTTGAGAAAGGTTTCAGGTTGTGTGGCTGGTACTCAGTGCTTCCAGGACTCCAATGACACGAATGATGCATATTAGGTCTTTTGTTAGAGCCCCACAGTTCCCTGAGGCTTTGTTCATTCTTTTTTTTTTAAGTCTGTTTTCACTATATGGTTCAGATTAGGTAATATCTATTTTTCTAGTTTTGAATTCACTGGTTCTTCCCTCTGTCCCCTTCCCTTCTGTTCTTAAACTCATCCACAGAGATTTAAAATTTGGTTATTGTATTTTTCTGTTCTAAAATTTCCTTTTGGCTCTTCTTTATATCTCCTTTTTTTTTTCCTGAGATTTTTTGTTTGCTGAGACTTTATTTTTTCATTCATTTCACCCATGTTTGTATTTGCTTGTTGAAGCATTTTTTGATGGCTGCTTTAAAATCTTTGCTAGATAATTCTAACATCTCTGTCATGTTGGCGTTGGTATCTCCCGACGATCATTTCGTTCAGTTTTAGAGCTCCCCAGTTCTTAGGGTGATGAGTAATTTTGGGTTGAAATTTGGACACTGGGTATTATGTTATGATCCTCTGGGTCTCGTTGAAAACTTTGGTTAAACTGGCTTTTTCTGACAGCGCATCAGCAGGGGACCAGCAGGTACCACCTGCTACTGCTCAGTCAGGGTGCAGGTCCAGTGTGCCATCCAGCCTCCCTCGGCTCCTGAGGGACGGGCTCCTCATCACAGCTGGGTGGGGGCGGCTGAGTGGCTCATTGAGAGCCTCGGGGGATTCTTCCCTGGCTGAGAGGAGCAGGACGCCTTGTCACTGCTTCTCCTGTGGTCTGCACTGACATCACAGGTGGGGGTGGCCTTGCTACCTCTGGGTGGTGCTGAGAGTCCTGACCTTCCACTAGGCCTCCTCTGACACCATCCCAGCGGGGAGGGGAAGCGGTGCCTCCTTATCATTGGACAGGAATGGAGATTCAGGCTCCATTGACACTGTGGGAGGGGTGAGGGTGAGGATGGAAAGAGGCTCATGACCACTCAGTGGGGTTCAAGTCCCAGCTCCCTACTCAGCCTTTCATGATACCACCCTGCTTGGGGGTGGGAATCAGTATCTTGTTACAGCTTGGTAAGGGTGGAAGTCCTGGCTCTCCACCAGGGTTTTGCTGGTGTGTGTGTTCTTTTGGATGGGGCGGGGGATGGTGCCACAGGTCCCCTCCCTCCCACAGGTCCCCATGGCATTTGCTGGAGTCAAGCAGTTACTGTCTGAAGTTTCCTGTCTTGATAGGCTTCCTGGTCCTTTGGCTAGAGAAGGAGAGTAGGCTGTTGTTGAGACTTTTGTGATCTGTGCCTATTGCCACTGCCAGATGTCTGGTTTCCTCAGCAGTAAGTCTGGGATACGTGAGGCAAAAAGGAAATTCAGGGAATTTTGTATCATGCTGTTCCTTGGGTCCCAGAGTCCCTGGCTGGTCTGCCTTCTCCTTTCCACTTTTCAGATTCTTCTTATGTTTTTTTTTTTTTTAACACAACATGTAAAGTTTTAGTTGTCCTTAAACTTGCACTGAGTGGGAGGGATAGGAGAAGTTCTGTTTCATCTTCCTGGATGCGGAGGTCCCTCTCCCTTCCTCTTCTTTCCTGAAGAATTCATGTGGAATTGCTATTACATCCTCCTTCAGTGTTTGGGAAGGTTTTCCGGTGAAGCCGTCTGAGCCCGAGGTTTTATTTGTTGGAAGATTTTTAACTGTGAATGTCTTTAAGATACCTAGGGTTATTTGGATTGTCTACTTCTCATTGAATGAGTTGGGCGGTTTGTGATTTTCAAGAAATTTGTCCATTTCATCTAAGTTGTCAAATTTATAGGTATAAATATTTTTAAATTTTTTTCTTACTTAATGTTAACATCTTAGAACCTGTGGTGATATCCGTTTCATTCCTAATCTTGGCAGTTTGTGTCTTCTCTCCTTCTCTCTTGGTCAGTCCAATCTCGAGGAGGACAAGCATACCTCCGAGGCGTCTCCCTCACCTGAGGACTCTGAGTGTTATCCATTCAACAGCCTGGATTTCTCCACGGGGTGGGGGGTCTTTTCTCTAGTAAGCAGTGTGGGGGTGCTTCTGCCAGCCCAGAGGGTTGGGGAAATCTGACCGTTCATAGTACTATGCATATGTCCCGGTATGTCCCACCCTGGGTTTCAGGGCCTATTCCTTTCCTATCGGGGTCCTCCCTTTAGCAGAAGAAGCCTGTTGAAACTGCATATCCGAACCCTTTGCAGTGTGGCCGCCCTCAGGTGCAAGCCTGCGCCCGGTTTCCCGCAGTCAGCCGTCTGGCTGCAGACTCCGCAGGCCTCTTCAGATGCTGCCCCGAGGCCTCTGGCTTCCACCGCATGCTCTGAGTTGCTAGTTGGCTGAGCCTGTTGTTTTCTTTCTTTCAGATTTCGAGGACAATATAAAAACGTCATCCTTTCCCATAATCTTTATTATCATCACTGCCCCCTCACATTCAAGTGCCAGGGTTACTGTGTGAGCCGATGTTTTCCCCTCCGTCTGTGTGTTACCCCAATACACCGCTGGCAGGAGTCTCCATATGTGTGAGCTGCAGCGCGCCGAAGGCTTTCACCACCGTCAGTGCTGTCCTCCTGCTGCGTGAACTGGGAAGGGTCTCATTCTAGAGTCCAGTGTAAGGGTCCACTTTCAGTACCAATGCAACTGGCCTGGGTTCCCCCAGAAAGCAGTTCCTGGGCCAGGGGCCGGGATGCACATTGTTTCCACAGGAGGGGATCCCAGAACACAGAAGTAAAGGACCAAGAAAAATGATGCAGGCAAGGGAAAAAAGCTAGCTGGAGATGGATTATTAAGCTGTTTACCATAGCCAGTCATTGGGGCTCTATCTCCTGGGGACCCTGAAGGGATGCACCTCAGAATTCCACCCCCAAAGGATGAGAGGCTGGGACTTTCATCTCCCAGCTCTTTCTCCAGTTACGTCCTCTATGGTGAGGTTATCTCTGGGGCACTCGCCACCCCAGGGGAAGATGGAGGGGTGCACGAGAAGCATCTGCTCTACTGCCCTGCAGTGAGCATGGACTCCGGGTGTGTTGACAGCCAGACCCATAGTCTTCAACCTGCAGTATATTTTGATCTTGTGGCATGCCCCCGACACTGGGCCCAGGTGGCTCTTCACCTCACTCGAACCCTGCAGGCCTTTTAGCCAAGCAGCCTTCCTCTGGAGCAGACTCTCTCCTGTGAGATACAACCTACTTCCTGGGCTGTTGATGTCCTGCCTAGCTCCAATGGAGAGTGGGGGTGAGCAGGGGAGGCAGAGGCTAGATTCCATCCCCAGATACCAGCTGCAGTGTGTTGAATAGTGGCCCCAAATAAGGGATGTCCAAATTCTAACTCCTGGAGTCTACTGAAGTGACCTCATTTGGAAAAAAGGGTCTCTGCAGATGTAGTTAAGTTAAAAATCTAGAGATGAAATCATCCTGGATTTAGGGTGGGGCTTAAATCCAGTGACTGTGTCTTTATAAGTGAAAAGACAGGGAGATTTTGAGACCTACTCACGCAGGGGAGGAGGCCACTGAAAAACTAAATAGGATATTGGAGTTATGCTGCCACCAGTCGAGGAACTGCTAGGGCCACCAGAAGCTGGGAGAGGCACGGAAGGGTTCTCCCCGGGAGCGTTCAGAGGCAGTGCAGCCCTGCTGATGCCTGGATTGTTGACGCTCTGGCCTCTAGACGCTAAGAGAATACATTTCTGTTGTTTGAAGCCGCCTCATTTGCAGTAGTTTGATGAAGCAACCAGAGGAAGCTAGCACATCAACCACAGACTGAGAGATGGAGCAGCTGCCCCATTTCTGTGTCACCACTGGTTGCTGGGAAGTGGCCCCTCTGCAGTCTGTGGACCTCATGGACCTTATCCCTATACACCTGAACTTGGCCATACCTTCGGTCTTGGAACCCATGCAATATGGCCTTGACCTGCACGGTGCCTGCACTTAGGCTAGCCCTGAAGTGTCTTAGTCACTCGGGCCCTGCCCTAACAGAAAGCAGGGGATGCAGCCTCTTATCTGTCATTTCCTGGAGCTTTCTCAGCAGGGAACTTGGGTGACGCCTGGATCAGTTAGCTTGTGTTGCTTGGGGGAAAAATAGACACAAACTAATTTAAACAAAAATGGAATGTATGGAAGGATACAGGAAAAGCTGATAAACCCAGGCTGATTAAAGGCAGCCTAAGCACTGTTTATTAGCTGGAACTAAAGGGCATTGGTTCAAGTAGCTGCCAGTGGAGTGACCCTCAGGTCATCTCGCTCAAGTTTCGATTCACCCAGAGAAGGTCTGATTGGGGGACGATGATGTTCTGTGCCAGACGTGACTCAGGAGCAAGGCAGTGGGCGTCGGAAGGGGGCACTTCGACAGCCCTGCCAAGGCATCTCAGAGTAAGGGCCGTTAGTTCCTTAAAGGGAAAGTGAAAGGACTCGGAGCCGCCAGGAACCCCAGCTGTCCAGACGGGGAAGAGCCTTGACTGTTCCTCTTCGTGCCCCGCCTCCCCCCAATCTCTACTTCTTCCTGCTCAGTTCCTCAGAAGGAGTTGGGAAAAGCCACAGATTGTTTTTATAACTTTAGAGGATACCTTGAGTTAGCGATGAGTGGTAATTAGACTATGATTGTTCTATTTAAGCACTTCACTTAATCAATTACAATGGCCTGTGCTGCCTCCATGTATTGATTACAGAGTCCCATGTTCTGGAAATCTTAAAGCACCCCCTGGGGATGCTGCCACTGCTACTGTGGTTCTCCTCGGCACGTGAGCACCCTGTGCTGAAGCCGGTCTTTCCGTGTGGCTGCTTGAGACACTTTTTCATCTTAACTGTTTCTGGAGACAGGGCAGAGCAGCAGCAGCTCCTTCTATCGCTAATCTGAATCTAAGTGGGAAGGAGCGGCCTCGCTAATGGGGCATGCGCTGTGCCCAGGTGGGGAGGACGGGGCTGACCGCTCCAGATGCCCGCTCCGAGAAGATGCAGGGTGCGGCTTAGGGACTGGCTGTGAGCCCTTGGGAGGGGGGTAACTGAGGAACGGTGACCCTGGACCGACCCCACACCACCTCCTTCGCTGCTAACCATCGGGGCAGGCTCAGGACTGGCTGGCTGGGGACCCCACGGAGCAGAAGGGCCTGAGGCGCCTGTGGTCCAGGGAGTTCAGAAGGGGGAGGAGGGGCCCGGGCAAAGCAGGGAGGCAGCCTGGCTGCACACTAGAAAACGCCCCACGTCTAGGTCCCCCCGAGTGCTGTGTGGTGGTGGGAGCCTTCTGGGCATCTGTCTCCAGCTGACACGTAATCGTACAGTGAGGGCTGAGCACCACTGAGTTACAGACGGGTCCTTGGCCTGAGGTCCGTGGTGGAATCTGTAGGGATCTGTGGAGTCCCCTGGCCTCGCACACAAAACTGTACATATGCTTTTTTAGGGACACCAATCCTTTGCTTTCATCTGACTCTCAGAGAGGCCTGTGACCCTCCAAAGCGCACAAAACACTGAAATAAAGGTGGTAAAGGGCGTGAGCAAGGGCAGAGGAGGAGGGCTTTGCATTACGGATTTTCTGACACCATGGTCTCTCCTGTTCATGGAGCGCTCCTGTCACAACCCCCCAAACTGCCCCCCTGCCCTTGGCTCAGCAGCCAGGCAGCCGGGCCACCAGCCCTGCCGGGTAACTTGGCCACCAGCTGCGAGAAATCAGCTGCAAAAGATAAGGATCGGACTTGAAGGTGGATATGAAGATAAATGAAGATAACCCTCAGGCTCATCTCACCTCAGATTAAGGCAGCAGCTCTCCAAGGGTGGTCCCCAGGCCTTATCACCTGGGAACTTGCCAGAATTGCCAGTTGTCAGGCCCACCCCAGACCTTCTGAACTAGAACTCTGGGGTGCGGGGCCCAGCATCTGTCTTAACAACCCCCCGCCCCGTGACTGTTCTGCACGGAGAAGCCGAGCTCCACTTCTCTGGGGGAGTGAGCGCCTGCTCACCTGTCGATGGATTGTTCTGGGCGAGCTGAGCACCGGGTGAGGCTGACCCAGCAGGTGAAACCCGGCAGTCAGTGCCGCAGCTGAGAAGGGCTCGGCCCAGGCTCAGAACCGAAATGCTTCCAGGGCCCGCAGCTGGGTGAGAGGAAGGACGGGCAGCCATGCTCCTTTGCTGAGTTTGAGACCGGCCTCTGGTGTGTGTCCACGGCCCCGGGGCAGTCCCGTGGGAAGAGGAGACCTGCACGCAGGGGCAGTTGTCACACTACTTGGAATGAAGAATTCCACAGGCGGGGGGGACATCTGAGTGTTCGGGGAGCACAGAGGAGAGGGGGTAACCCTGGAGGGGTTCTCACAGAGGTGTGAGCCCTGTGTGGGGTTTGAGGGCAGGCAGGTAATCCACAGGGATGCGCGCTGGGAGGGACAGCACCCCCAGCAGTCTCCCACATGGGCTTAGAGAACGGAGACTCCAGCCTGTTGGCGCATCTGATCGGCGGCAGGGCCCGAAGAGGGTCACACTGGAAAGGCAGGCCCAGTGCTGGACTGGAGCGAGCACCAGCAGCAGGCGGCTGCCTGGGGCTTCGGGTTCAGTGGGGGAATGACGCATCCCACGGTGGGTGAGGACGAGCAGTCTGGTGGCACCAGCTGGGGACAGGGAGTGGCAGGGAGTGGGGGCAGGGGGTGGGGGAGCTGGAAACCTATCTCAGGGGTGCAGTGATACGCATCCTCAGTCCAGGTAGAGGCAAATGAGTGAGAGGAGCTAATGTTCCAGTGAATGGCCAGGTAATTATTGAAAGGCTTTCCACTGAAGTGTGGAGGCTCAGCAGAATGCAGCCCCCCCCCGCCCCACACACACCAGGAGCAGCCCCCAGGGCCGTCTGCTTCCTTCCTCCCCTGTGTCTGGGGAAGTGCCCACAAATCGACTGAATGAACCCAAGGACTTGTCCAAAGAAACAGGGTTCGTAATCAGAGGGAAAAATGGGATAGGGGATTTGGGCACTCCTCAGTGGGGCGTGATTAAAGAACCAAGGCAGACAGCTGTCACGAAGTAAGATTCAGGAGAAGGAATGAGAAGAGAGAAGGAATGAGGCAGATCTACATGCACGGGTGTGGAGTCCTTGCCTGGCGTTTTGTACGATGGAAGGAACAAGATCCACCCCAATGTGTTAGAATGATGGCATCTGTATAAGATCTTCACATTTTACATGAGCGCGCAAACGCATTGTTGAAAGGACGTAGAGAGATCATCACAGCCGACGATGGACAGGGATTATCTGTAGGGAAGGAAGGACAGCTGTAGAACCAGTGGGAGGAGCGCCCACGCTGTTTTGTGGTAGTCGGGGGACAGCGGTGGCCTGTAATGCATGGCCAGGATGGAGGTGAGGGGAGAAGAACCCCCATTGCAAGGTTTCTCAAATCGTGTGCGCACCAGAATGACCAAGGAGTCAGGTAAAATGCAGGTTCCTAGGCCCCGTCCCAGCCAGACTGAAGTGGGATGTCAGGGTGAGCTCCAGACTTCTTGCATTGTAACCAGTTTCCCAGTGGTTCCTGGAAGCACTTTTGTGGCAACGCTATAATAAACTGCTTTGGCTCCCTTAGCTCCGCAGACAGGTAATCAGCCACCAGCCTTGCCGGATAACCGAGCACCAGCTGTGACTCCCCCTTTGGCGGTGGGAGGGCTGGGGGGGCACCGTGTGGGGCGGCCCTTCCTTCACAGGTGGCCTCCGGTGGGACACGCACCGTCCTTTACCGCCACCACGTGTCACACAGCTCCGATCTCGTGCTTGAGCTCGATGTTGCTGACTCCTGGTCTTCATTACTTTTATTGTGTCAAGGTTTTATGGGGAAGGGAGAAAGAGAGGGAGAGAAACATCGATGTGTGGCTCCCTTGATCTGGGCCTCTGCCCTCCCAGGTCTGACTTTTCCCACCAGCGATGAGGAGCTCGAGAACTGCTGGTCTTCTGCAGCCGACAGAAGCGGTGCCGAGTCAGACTGGGTGCAGGGGTGGAAACTGCGTCCGACCGGCCCTTCTTCTGGACCAGCCCCCGTTTCCAGTTAAGCAGTTTTGCACAACTTGAAATTTCTACAATGAATCAGGCAGGCATTTACTCTGTTTTACTGAACACAGGAGCTGAGTGCCAGTGAGTTTAGAGATCTGTGGTCCAGCATCCTTCTTTGTAGTTTAAAAAGTAACAACAACAACCAAGTAACAAAGAACTAACCATTCCTGACGATACGCCGGGTGCCGTGCCGTGTGTGGAGCCAGCTCTGAGGATCTCACAGGTGTTGCCTCATTTGATCCTCAGAAGAGCCTCAGGAGGGAGGCGCGCTTATTACCCCCTTTACAGACAAGGAAAGTGAGGTCAGTAAAGTTGAGTGACTTCTTCATGGTCACCCAGCTGGAAAGTAGCTCAGCTTTGAACTAGGTCTCCCTGGTTCAAGTCCAACCTCTCAGACTTTTGCTTTGGGAACTCCTTGCTGAGTCAGGGAGTGGAGACTTTGGCTGTAGACATCCAAGCCTGGGGAGGCGAGGCAGGGCAGAGCAAGGGGCAGCCCAGGGAGCAGGCTCAGACCCAGCCACAGTTCTATTCACTTTCGCCAGATGGGTTTCTAGCCTCTGGACCAAGTCTGTTCTCTGGCTCCTCAGTCTGAGAACAGTTCCCCTTCCACCAGAGACTTCTTGGTTGTGAAGCGCAGGTTTTGCATGGCTACAAAGTAGCTTTTCCTCAGTATCTCAGGAGGGGGTCTTCCCCCAGCGTGGCTTGGAGGTCAGCCACACCTTCGCTGGACCTAAGCCCTTATGTCGTCCTGGTGCTAACCGCAAAGCCTGACCCCATCACAATTGAAACACCCTTGTCAACCCTGCAGGAATCCACCCCAATAACTGAGGTTCAGAGAGGCCAAGAAGCCTGCCCACAGACACACAGTGAAGTCCAGGCTCAGACCCAGTTCGGCTGAGATGCCCCAGAAGCCTCAGCCTGAGGGGTGTTCACCTTAAACACACCTGGTGTTTTGGGGAGAGGCCCAGGTGGCTCACAGCCACTCTTGGGTGTGGTTCTTATTTCTGATCATTGAGTTCACATCTCCTTCCGCATTGACAGGGGAGGTCAGAGAGACCAACGCCCAGCCATTTCACCTGCTGCTGGGAAAGTCCCCTGGAACAGAAGTAACCTGGACTGTTCAGCCGAGCCGGGAGCCCAGGGCGCGCAGGCAGGGATGACCCAAGGGTGCAGGGGAGAGCTCCAGGGTGGTGACATCGATGCTGACAGTGCCCTCCGGCCCTGTCTGGTCTGGGACACATTTCTGAGGCTGGAGTTCTGTGGGTGACCCCCCCCCCCCCGCCCCACAGGGCCGTATCAGGAAGCACGAGGAGAGAAAGGCTGGTGGCTTCAACCAGCTGCGGTTCCGAGAGGGGGTTCTCCGAGTGGCCACTCACAGCATGGGTGGCTGGCCAGGCCTGGGCACCAAGCCGGGCAATCCCAGACGGGACAGGGGCCGCTGGCCTCGGCTGCCAGTACTTTTCCTCGCTTACTCATCAGACTCAAAAACAACCCCACCCACTTGTGGTGAATGCTGCCCTGCATTTTTCACCTTTGGGCTATCATTCTGGGGAAGAAATATCAGCCCGGGAGGAAAGTTTTGGCCAAGTTCAAAGGGAAGGGCTTGGGGAATGGAAAGTCCTTTGAAACCTCACTTGGATGGTGACAGCCTGACCCAGATTTTCCCTTTTCAGAAGTATGCGCAGAGCTCAAAGGCCCAGGTGTCATGTAGATATGGGTGTGACCGAGCGGCAGGGAAAACAAACGCCCGGAGTGCAGCTGCGGCCTCGCTCAGAGAAACCTCAGCCTGTGCCGCAGGCCGGGATCCGGAGGCAGTGGCTGCGGGCGCTTCCTGTGGGGCCCTCGGGAGACTCCTGCAGATGGCGGGGCTCGAGCCCACTGCTTTGTCCCCGGCTGGGCCCACCCCTGGGGCCAGCTTCTGTCCGGACATGAGGTCCCTCTCCCCTCTCCCCTAGGTGTCTTTGACCCCGGAAAGGCTGTGGGAGTGGGTAAGAGGCCTGGACGGGAGAGGGTTACTACGTGAGTTCCTGGAGAGGGTACCTGGAGTTTAATTCTGCTTGGAAATAGCATAGAATGGGCAACTCAGACTCAGCCCACCTGGGAGCAAGGGAATCGGGGTGCTTGTACTCCATCAGGCACTGATGAGGGCTGCTAATTCCCTCATTCTGTGCACTCAGACAGAGCAGTATGTGGGGCTGGCAGTGGGAGGTCTGGTCACCAGCCCCGAGGTGGCAAAGGCTGAGGCACGGTGGCCTGGCACAGGGCGGTTGCTCCGCTGGGCTCCGCCCCTGGTCTATGTGGACGGGCGCTTCCCAGAATGGACACTCCTGCAGCTGTGCATGGTGGGTAGTGGGAACGGCCCCGTTGTTTCCATGTGCCTCACCGCCTCCCCTGCATCCTGCCCCCATGTGTGGCAGATACCTATCTCCAGGACCAGGGAACAGCCGCTGCCCTTTCTCCTTCCAGCCCTGGGAGTGGCTCCGATCAGCAAGGACAATGTCCATGGAGGCGAGGCAGCGCCCGGGGTGGGTTCTGGGGAGCTTTGCCTGGAGTGAGGGGGTTGGTCTTCTCCCTCCACATCTGCATAGCCGATGGAGCTAGTTCCTCACAATGTGTCCCCTCTCCCCCCACAAGAAAGGAAAGAAGGCGAGAAAATGCTGAGACTGAAAGCGATGAGCCTGCAAGCCAACCATTTCTTGGTTTCCTGTCTCCAGAGCAGGGTTGTTTGGCCCTGGACTCCTGGGGCTGCGCTGGGAGCCGAGCGCCACTCTGAGCTCAGGTCTCACCTCAGATCCGGCTACTGGAGCTCTTGCAGTTCCACGGGTCCCAGAGCACCACCTCAAAGCAAACTTCAGCGTAGACTTTACACTGCACCCCTGGGCCTCCGTGATTCTCCCCGACCTGCCCGGCCCTCGTGGCTGCTGCACAGACTGCCAGATGCGGTCTCTCAGTCTGACCCCGTTCTTCCACACGAGGCTCTGTGGTGCCCAGGCTGGGAGTCTGCAGACCATAGGTCCCCTTTGCCGGCAGATCCCTGGTAGGTTCTGCCCTGGGGAGGCCGGAGGGGGAGGGAACTGGGATGTGCTCCATCCGGATTTGGTTCTTGTTCTGTCAAGCTCTCTCCAAGGATGATTCTTCCTCATGGCAGCAGAAGTCAGTTCTGGTTTTTAGCTTTTCTTGAACACTTCTAGAAGGAGCTTCACTGTGTGTTGCGGTCACTCAGAAACACCAACTAGGCAGCACCCCCTGCCCCTCAGAAGCCAAGGTCCCAGCAGCACCCCCTGCAGTCCCTCCTCCAGCTCCGGATTCTAGCAACCCCAACCCTTCCTTTGTCCCTGCCTTGAGAGTGGCAGCCTCTCTTGCATTACTCACTGTTTTTTTTTTTCAGCGTGTCCCCCACCTCCTTTTGTGTGTGTGTGTGTGTGTGTGTGTGTGTGTGTGTGAGTGTGTGTGTTGCCTCTTCAGTCACCCAGTGCCCGTTTAGCCAATTCTCTAGATTAAATTCTCTCTGTTAAAGTAACTGCCATGGTTTCTGTTTTCCGAACGAGACACTGACAGATACAGACCCCATGGCTGCCAAACAGACTTCACAGGGAAGCTGTAATTCACCATGTGGTTTTCATCCATCAAAGGCGTGGGTGGCTGCCAGTATACCCAGTTACCACACTGCACCGCGGCCATTCTTGCCCCAGGCAAAACAAAAACAAAAACAAAAACAAAACCCGATACCGTGATCCGGCGGTGTGACCTGATCATGAACAGAACTATCGTTTCTGCCTGTCTTGAGAAGCAGTGAGACTTCTCTGCAGGGCTCCTGAAGATCCCTGGGGGAGGCGCGGGGAGAGGAGACCACACGGGAGTCTGGCTCCGGCCTCGGGTTTCCTTGCGCTTGCAGACCCCTCTGCTCCCCAGATGGCTCTGACGCCCTTCTGTGGCCCCACCCAGGCTGCCAGTCTCCCTGGGTGCCCAACTGTCTTCTTTATTCATGGGTGGGGGGGCTCTGAGCATCAAGTGCCCAGACAGGAAATGAGGGGATTCCAACACACACGGCAGCTGGGGCTGAGCATTCCCCAGACCGTGGCAACGTTGTCCACAGTCCAAAGTTGGGAGACAACCTAGGGATCAACTGCTCCCACCCTGCCATTTTACTGATGGAAAAACCAAGACCCAGAGAGGTCAGGCAACTTGTCCAAGGTCACACAGCTTGTTAGAGGCAAGTCCTTGGCTAAGGCCAAACTCTCTGTCTCGAGAGCTCTGAGCTATTCCCATGAGCTACACTGAGACTACTCAGGCTACAGGTCTCTGCGGGCCAGCTGAGGTCTCTCTGCCTGGTACCCTTCACATTTTCTGCCTAATTCTCTGCTTCCTGTGACTTAGCCCTGAGTTTTCTCTGAGCTTCTCTGTCCTCCAAAGCTCTCTCTTATTGTCTGTTTTTGGTCCAGCTCCCCTGTTTCTCTGCTGGTCCTAACTGCCCTCTGCCTCCCATCCCCAAAGCCTCTCTGCCCCTCTTACGGGGGCTGAGAGCTCTCACTTTCTCATTACCAATTAACCCTTAGCAATTAGCCCTGGCTGTTGGCTTATGTAAACAGCGGTTTTTGCAGGGTTTAGCCCTATAATCACAGGCACATCCTGCCCCGTTGCCCCACAGGCACTGATTTAGCCGTCTTTCAGTAAAACACTGCTATCCTCCAATTGCAGGCCTGTGGCTACCCTTCTTCTGAGGGCTCTGGGGAGGATGAGGAAACACCCTTAAGAGTCCAGACACAGTCCTCTGTGCATCAGCCTGGAGTGGTCCCAAGACAGTGGGTTCTGGTGAGCTTGCCAGTGCAGAAGAAAGGAAAGCCATCATTTCCCTTTGAGAAGTGAAGCAGAAGCTGTTCTTAGAAATCACACCCAGCGTCTGTACCCCCAGGCACGGCACAACAGAGACTCAGCTTCTGTTTGTGCTGGGAGACTGTTTACCCTGGTCCAGAGCTTTCTAGTGTGATGTAAATTCAAGTCACAGAGGAAGCTGTTTTGAAAAATAAGTTCTTGCCCACACTCCTGCGCTTTTAAAACAGTTCTAGAAAGGTGAGGGGTGGTCTAAGGATTTTTAATATTTTAAACACTGTAAAGGCTTCTGATGTTCGGCCAAGGTGAGAAGCATCACCTAGACAGGTCACAGAGCCGCACCCAGGCTGCCAGAGAGGAGGGTCTGCGGAGCACAGACAATGAGGTGGTGCAGTTAAACCCTTTGAGGCTGAATATTCATCCTGCAATAGTCTGTGGGGTATGGATCCGAGGCTCCTCTCTCTATGCGTGGCCAGTCCTGGGCCAGGAGGGTCTCCTCCAGGGTCATGCTGCCTCTGGGCACAGAACGGGAAACCAAAAGGCCCAGTCACTCTGCCAGCCTCCCCTGCCAAGGACAGAGGACGATGCAGGGACTGTGCACCTCCGAGGGCTTCCGTGCAAACTCGGTGTCTGCGGTGTTTCCCACCGTGGTCCCCACAGTGAAAGGTGTTGAATGGCATTGGTGGGTCCCACTTTGACCAGGACCCCTCGCTTTTTACTCTGCAAGAGTCTAATGACGAGAGAAATACATCTTAAAACTAGGTACTGAAGTACCTTTGTCTTTATCACGTCTAATCTATCTGTTATCTATCTATCTATCTATCTATCTACCATAGAGCAACAATTTAATCTCTGTGCAGCGACCAGCATCTGAGAGTGGTCTGCACTGGAAATCCACGTGGCTCCGCTGGGTGTGTGTTCACCTCGTCTGCCCTGGGAATGGCTCTCCCAGACCTGCCCCCAGTCTGGCTCGTTTGTATCCAGGGTCATTCCAAACAGTGCCCACCATATTTTCTCTCCAATAAACTGGAGCTGGGTCTGAGAAATGGAGCCAGCCTGGCCCACTGTCTATTTTAGACCTACAGGGTGGATACTCGTGGACTACAGAGGGTGTATGCTGCCGCACAGATGGAAGAACGAAGACAGCTGTCCTCCAGATGGGAGGAGGAGACGCCAGACAGGAGAGGGGATGGGAGATGATGGAAGTGCTGGTGACCTCACCGCGCCCAGTTTACAACCCTGCCGAGGTGCCGTGGACTCAGGCTTTTGGCTTCTGTTAGACACCACCATGTCCTCATAACGCACCCCCCCTTTTGTTTTACATAAGCCCATGCCCCTTTTTTGTTACTTGTGGCCACTGAGTTCTAACGGATGAAAGGGAAAGGGGTCACCAGCCCAGGGGCTGACAGGTTGGCAGAGTGTCCCAAGCCCAGCACTGAGTGGCACACGGATGATGATGTAGGTATTTGCTATTGAGCACCTGCTATGTGCCAGGCACAAGGTAAGTGTTTTATAGTCAGTCACCCACTTTAAAAATCTTTACAACAGCTCCAAAAGGCACATGTTATTATCGCATCTTACAAAGACGGAAACTGCAGATCAGGAGAAGTGATAACTCTCCTAACTCATGGAAAAAGTGGTAGAACTGAGATTTGAATCCACATCTGCGTGACTTGAAAGTCTAGCCTCTTCCCACGACACCGTGCCACCTTTTTACGTGGCCTGAGGCTGAGGAGGATGTGGATGCTGGCAGGCTGTTCACGGCAGGTGTTGTTGGTACCCAGAGGGCAAGGTCCGGAAAGGCGGAGGCAGCGGACCCAGCTCTAGGCCTGAGGGCCCACTAGGTCACAGAACATTTGAAGCAGAGCTGTCAGGACCCTGGAGAGCTCCCAAGGAGCCTCAAAAGCTAAACCAAACCCTCCTCCTGCGGGGTAGCCCAGCCCCTATCTTGAACCCCTGGATGCTGAAGGCTGTTCACTGGCATGCACAGAGAAGATTTCTTCCCTGGAACCCCAGGGACCATTCTGCATCGTCTTCTGCACTCCCCTAGCCCACCACCAGTTTTTTTTCAGCACTGGCTTGTGGGAGAGAATGCTAACTTCAGGAGCACTTGTCTCCGTGTCCCAAAAGTTGAAAATAACTTGAACAACCTCTTTGGAGCCAGTCTGCCTTTTCATAGATGAAGTGACTGGCAGATATGACCCGTTAATCATGCAAAACCTCCTTCGTCCGTGTAAAACCAAACTGGCTGCTTCACATAATAACACGTTAAAATTATGAGCTGTACAGGGAACAAATAAAGCTTGATCATTCAGGCTCGAAATTTGTGACTCCACATCGCCTTTCACATTTGCTCCCTCGTCATGCGTCTGCCCTCCACTGCGGCTGTTTATTTTTATTCCATATCTCCCTAAACTAGATAATAATAGTTCTCCTGCAGCTTCTCTGGCAGCACCACAGCAACAGTCTCCCTCCGCCCATAGGCATTGGGGGTTTTCTGACACTGTAAATGGATCTTTTGCTTGGTATTTAAGTTGGCTCTTTGCGGGAAGCATTGGCCAGTTCAAACTTCCTTAATAAGTTCTTCATGACTGCATTTGCGATGACGTTAATGAAATCAGTCTGAATATCAGTGGGCAGATAATGGGCCCAGAGGCAGTGACCAGGGTGAGGGCCCAGATGGAGGGACGTGTGGGGCGAGTGAGGGGAGGTGAGTTAAGCTGCTTCTCTGGCTCCTAAAGGAAGGTGAAAAGGAATCCAAAGTCCCCCGGGTCTGACTTCCTCTTCTCCCATTTTGAGAGGTTCTGTTGGAAACTAACCAGGAGCTCAACAGTTCTGTCCCCAGACTGTGCAGGAGAACGAGCCCCAGGAGTCTGCTCTTCCAGCAGCCCCCTCCCGCGCTCTCCCTCCGAGGCTCCTTAGGGGTCTCCTTTCCCAGCTTAGAGAGAGTCCCGGGGGGAAGGTCTCACTGCTCTCTGCATGCATTTGGCGTTGTGTCCCTATCTCTCGCTCCCCCTAGAGACCCCTGTGCTGGCTCCCACCCCTGTGCCCCTGTCAGTGGCCCCCGTCTACACTGCCAGGAGCAGCTCCCAGCCTCCTGCCCCATCCCTCCCCTTCCAAGCAGAGGTTGGGTCCTATCTCTGTCCGGAGGCCTCTGGCCATTTCTCTCATGGAGGACGGTGGAGGATGCCCTTGGGTCCCTGCATAGGGACCTATCAACCTGCTCTGTGGTCACCGTGGACTGTCTGCGCCAGGCTGAGCCAACTGTTCAGGGAATGGGAGGGGACAACCAAAGGCCTCGATGCACCCACTTTGGAGGATTTGGGGTCAGAGGCAGAGCCGCGCCATCAGCCCAGGCCGCCGCACCCTGTCGTGCAGGCGACAGACACACCAGACCGCCACTGGAGCCCGGTTCCCGTCGTGTGCACTGCAGACCTGTACGTGAACTATGGCAGTTTCCTGGCACTCGGGCATCTTGTGCTAAAAAAATTAATATATTACAACATTTTGTTCAACAGTTGGGAGTAAAATGCATTGTAGATTTCTGTTTTCCACAAACGTGTGTCGGCTAGAGCAGCCCTCTATTTGGAAAACCCATAGATTTTGAAGTTTTTTTTTTTTGCTATGTGTGCATCACACATCTAGTAAATCCTATTCCACCAGGTGGGCCTGGCCCCAGGAGCACGGGACTAAACTGGTTTCTAAACGTTCAGTTCAGTGGAGGAAGAGTTGGAGCCCTAGACGGGGCTGCTCACTTGACTGGTCGAACCTCAGCTGATCAGCTATAGACTGTGGTGGCTGTAAAGGCCGTTGACCTTAACCTCCTGGGGCGGGGGCGGGCGGTTGGGAAGCACAGGCAGGAAAATGACGCACGCGTGCTTTGAAATCTGGGATTTGGTGTAGTTTAAAAACTCTGACCCATAATATACACAGAGCTGAAGCTAGCCAGATCACTCCCCACCTCGCAAACAGCAGTTTCATTTCATCCTTCTCAACATTCCAGAGCTGCTGGAATAACAGTCTGCTACTCAGAAGGGCCATTCAATGCCTGTGGCCCTGCCTGGCCCCTCTGGCTCTTTCCGTAAGAAAACAAACAGAAAGACGATACTGGCAGTAAACAGAGTGGGACCAGGGGCCAACCAGCTGGCTGGAGAGCAGAGCTGGTCCAGCCAGGTGTGGAACTGTTACTCTGGGCAACCGGTGACCCAGCTAAGTGGCCCAGCCAGCAAGTCCCCCAGGGAGGGCACCGTGAGGCCAGGTGCTGTGTCTTTGCCTACTTGAACTCCGAGTGCCTGCCCGCTTCGGGCCTTAGTTCCCAGCTATTCAGTGGAGGGCTTGGAAGAGATGATCTCTGAGGTCCTGGCCAACTCCAATAGGTGTGGCTCTGGGCAGCTCACTTCCTGGCATGTCTTGTAGGTGCCAGGTAAGAGTTCACATGTGGGTTTGTGTCCATCTTGGTCCTGTCCACGGAGCTCTCAGGCCACCCCCAAGCAGTTGGGTTGGAAGGAAATGCATTCCTCTCCCAGCTCCCAGACAGCTGGTCCCCCAGCTGGAGCAGACACAGGCTCCAGAACAGCAAGACCACTCGTGCAGATGATCTCTGAGAGAGGCACAGAGGCTAAGATTTTTAGTTTTTCCCACTGGAGAACCTATTCCCTAAAGCCAAACATCAGCTCAAGGGGGTACAAAGCTGATCAAAGTAGACTTTAGCCAGAGCAGCAGACATGGGAGGAGGGGACAGGGGCTCAGACCTTCCTTTTCCTTCCTGAGAATTCAGCACAGGCCATCCTGGGGGAGAGGACAGTGGGTGTTGGGGCAGCTGCTTCCCCCCACTCGCTCCTCCCGAACCACCCACCCAGGACGGTGCCTGCACCAGTGTTCTCCCTCAGGGAAGGGCAGCAAGGGAGGAGGAGCTCGTGTCAGGAGGAGGGCTGTCATCATGCAAAAGAATGAAAACTTGGTTGTCAAGCAAATCACACCTGGCTAGGAATAATAATCGTAATCATGGTAATAATAGCAACAGCAGCTAACATTTATTGAGTGCCGGCTATATACTGTATACCGTTAAATGTATCATTGCCTTTAATCCTCATAGCAAAAGCATAAGATAGCTATTATTAGCTCTATGTCCCAGACAGGAAGTGGATGCTCGAGAAGAGGAGAAACGTGCCTGAAGCCACACAGCTGGCCTGTGACAATGCCAGGATTCAAATGCAGGTGTGTCCCACTATAAAGCCCACGTACTCAGCCATAGGGCCTTGTGGGGCTAGACCTGCTTATAGGTTGTAAATCCCTGGCTGCAATGAGAGAAGTGACCAACCCGGACTCTGGGAAGGAAAACACAATGATAGATAGGTCTGGGTGGCTCAGATAGAGGTTCAGCACTGGGAGCATATCCTATAAGAAATAACTGGGAGCATGGACCTGGCAGATGTGCCTCAGAGGCCTGGAGTCTAGGGAATTGGGGAACTCTGGGCAGCTAATCCGTGTTTGAGCATCTGGCAGGAGGGCAAAGCAGGTGAACCGGCAAGCAGGGGTCAGGCCTGGGGAGGGAAGCCAGGAGAAAGAGGCATCAGCCTCGCACCTGGGGTTCTGGAACCTCCAGGGGCTTCTACACACTTAGAACCCCAGACCTGCCCAGTCAGCCTGTCTTGGGAGTTGGATTTGCACAGGATAAGTGATGAGAGCTGGACAGGCCCCGGTCTCGGGGAAAATGGGCTGCAGGGCAAGTAGTCAGGACTGGAGCTGGAGTACCAGCCCACTGTGTGGTCTCTGTCTCTCTCGCTTCTCTGTCTCTGTCCTTTCTCAAGCTCTCTGTCTCCCTCCTTTCCTAACTCTTTCATTTCTTCCCTCCTCCCTCCCTATCACTCCCATCTCTTGGCTCTTTTCTCTATATCAGGATCCCATTCCCTTTTGAAGAGTTTTCTTTGTATGTGGTAGGGAATATGAACAGTCACCTCCAGGCTCATCACATCATTGGTCACTATCCATGGAGGATAAAACCTCTCTCCTATTGTCTTTTTTTTTTAGATTTTTTATTTATTTATCTTTTTAGAGAGGTAAGGGAGGGAGAAAGAGAGAGAGAGAAACATCAATGTGCGGTTGCTGAGGGCCATGGCCTGCAACCAGGCATGTGCCCTGACTGGGAATCAAACCTGCGACACTTTGGTTCACAGCCCATGCTTAATCCACTGAGCCACACCAGCCAGGGCTCTCCTATTGTCTTTATAGCAAATCCCATGGAAGTACCCTGATTGGCCTTTCTTGGGTCACATGCCCAACCTTTCAACCAATCACTGTGAATGAGAAGGGAGATTATGAGGCTTTGGTTACATGCTGATTTCTTTAGCCAGGCCACAGGCCATTGTGATTGGCAGCCTCACTAGAGTCAAATGATTAGAGAGGAGGAGGAGGAGCTTGCCAAAAAAAGGGGGACGCACAAAAGGAGTGCTGGGCAGTTAAGCTAAAGGAAGTTTACTAAAATATCTTATGATGGCTCCTATTTCTAAAGTGTCTCTGTGTTAGACTTAGTGCAAGACACTTTCCATGTGTTATTTCTGATCTTTTTAATAGCCAATCAAGATGGGTATTGTGTACCCTATTTTCGAAGTTTAGGAGACTGAAGTCAGAGAGATTAAGTAACTTGCCCAAGCCACATAGCTAGTAAGTGGCTAGTCCAGGACTCAAAAAGACTGCTTGTTCTCAAGCACTGTGTCCACCCACTGCTGTATGTTCCTAGTGATAGATAATCCCACATATTCCCACTTACGAACTGTGTCAGTCAGGACGGGCTTGGTTCAGATACAACAACAAACAAACCCCAAACCTCAGGGGGTTAACACAATTTTCTTTCTTGCTCAGCCAAAATGTTTGTTATGGGTCAATAGAAATGCAGTGTTCCTCACGGTGCTTCCGAGGGCCAGGCTGATGGGACAGCGGCTGTCTCCACGTCGCAAGTCACTGTGCCAGAGAGAAAAGGGATTTCGGAGGGTCCAGACCTTCCCTCTTCCAGCTCATTGGCTGGAAGTGGGCACACAACCTCATCCAGCCACAGGGGGCCTGAGAAAGGCAAACCCGCCAGTGGACCCAGAGAGAGAGAAACCAAAAACATTTAGAGAATGACACTAAAGAATTTTAAAAATAGTTTTATAATTTTTTCTGCGGTATGTAAGAGAGTGATTTTTAAAGGTAATTTTGTAAGTTTAGATCAGCGTATTATTAAAGATAATATTATGAAGTTTATTTTAATCACTATAATTATAATGTTTAAAGATGAATTTGGGCATTTACCCTATTGAATATGTAGTAAGTGTAGCTTAATTTACTTTAAATTAATCAGGCCAAAAGGTAATTTGTTGCCAAATTTTAATTTGATATGTTTCAACTGGGGACAAATATATTTTGAAATGCAGGTTGTAATTATAAGTTGTAGTGTAAAGACGTTTTTCAGGTCCTTTTATTTGGAGTTATTAAAATATTTGTGTTTTGAAAAATCACCTAGTCTTTTTCATGTAAAGGGTCTTCCTTTTCTGGATGTTGAGATTAAAGAGAGAGTTTGAAACCACTGTTTGCCAGCCCTTCTAAAAAACACATTACAGGAGCGGATCATCACTATTGTTAGCAAACAAAAAAGCCACATTGTCCGTGTGTTTTCCCTTTTTAGCACTGGTTTATAGAGTATGAGGAAAATTTCGAGAATTACTCTGTGTGTGTGTGTTTTTTTTTAATGTTCCTCCTTAACCTGATATTGTATTTCCATCTCAGAGTTCCTTAGGCTTCTTGTATTAGGTCGATGGTCCACACTGGGTGTAAACTCAACCACGTGTGACTGAACATGGAAGGAATTTAGTACCGGTGACGCCAGGACGGTTTTCGTTGATGGGCCGACTGAGGAGCCCGCGGGCTGGAGACTGAGTCCGGGCGAACATCCGATCTCAGCTGACTTAGGGCGGGCGCGCTCTTGCGGCATGACTTCAGAGAACTCACACCATCCCTCTTAAAAGGCAAAAATATTTACTTAAAAAGCATTTTATTATTGATTTAGAAAAGGAATGGGAGCGTAGTGGATGCCCTGCGCTGCATGTCTGAGCCCTTGGAAGCACATCCCACCGCTAGGACGCGCTGCGCACCGGGCCCACCCGGCTCACTCGGCTCACCCGGCTGCAGGGCCTGCGGACGCGTCCCAGACGTCCGTCATCTCTGCGTGCTGCAGCGGCGCTGGCCTAGGGTGTTGCCCATGGGCTTAGATGCTTGGTGTTTGTATTGGAGGAAGCAAAGAAGAAAAGAAGGGAAAGAGCAATAACCTCTCTTTGAGTATATTCTTTTAATCCTCACCTGAGGACATGCTCGATTTTTTCAGAGAGAGGGCAAGGTAGAGAGTAAGAGGGAGCGAAACACTGGTACCAGAGGAAACATCCATCGGTTGCTTCTTGGAAGCACCCTGACCAGAGACTGAACCCACAACCTAGGCATGTGCCCTGACTGGGAATCAAACCTGCGACCTTTCAGCTTATGGGACAATGCTCCAACCAACTGAACCACACTGACCACAGCATCCTCCTTGGGTATATTCTGCTTCTCACAGTACAAGGGGTTGACGGCATTGCCCAGGTCTGCAGCACAGCTACCCAACCGGGAAAGAAGTGTAGTCGGGGCAGAAGGATGCTGGCAGGGCCAGAAAGAGGGGCAGACATCCCAGAAACCAACGTGCAAACTCCCGGGCGGTGCCCTCCCCTGCCATGAGGAGCTGAGATAATGAAGATAAAACAAGTTCAGAGAAGGGCAGCAGAAGCCGCCCAGGAGACCTGACTTACAGGAGGAGAGTTTAATTGGTTTAGCCTAAAAAGCCCGCTATGCTCTCCAGTGGATCCATTTGTGCTATAAATATCAGCAAGGTGACAATGGGGAGAGGATGGAATCTGTCTCACTGGGTACAATGTTAAGACTGTAGGCTTGGACAGAGTGCAGAACCTGCTAGGGGTTTCATCCCGCTTGTAGGGCTAGGTGGCTTTCTTATGCTCAGGAAGAATCCTTGGTTCAGACCGAAGCATGCATGGAACTCTGTGGCACGGAACAGGTGCACAGCTGAGCCTCTCTCGTTGCAATGGAGGAAGGGCCCCGGGCTCCTTTCCACCCCCACCCCACACAGGTGCTCCCTCAGGCACCTGCCCAGCCCCCCAGGGCTTCGCTGGAAAACCTGTATTTTGGGTGCTTTGAAGCCCCTCTTGCTGACATGCTAGGGAGTGACCATGTCCCAGCAGGAGCTGGGAGGGGGGCAAAAAGACAGGGGAAGGAGATGCAGCCTGAAACAGGGGCACTGGGTGGAGGGAGAGACGGAGAGCGTGAGGCGTGTGCGCTGGCGGCAGAGAGGCCCTGGGGAGGCTGCAGGTCTTAGTTAGCACACAGTCCCCGCGGACTCCCTCCCACCGAAGGTGAGAGCCCCCCTCCCTGACCACACTCGCACTTCAGTCCGTGCACATAGGTCTGCAGGCACTGGCCATCGCCTGAGGATTAAGGTAGACTGTCCCTCACCTTGTTTTATGTAACTTTGCTAGCGATGTCTCCCAATTTGCCAAAAGAGGACGTGACGCCCCGAGAGGTCAGTTAGCTCATCTAATCTCACACAGCCAGGAAGTGGTTTGGGCCTGACTGACAGAGTCCCATCCTTGTCAAGGCCTTGTACCCAGAAGGTAGTGTTGGCCTTGCTCCTCTTTCCCGGGCCCAACCGCCCCGGGACTCCAGGCTCCAGAGGGCTCCAGAGCCCCTGCTGCAGGCCAGGCCAGCACCTGGCTGAGGCTGCTACGCAGGCCCATAACCAGCCCTCTCCTGCCCTCTTATGGCCGCCCCTGAACCAGCCTCTGCTGCAGCACTCCCTGAGCCCCTGGGGCCTTTGAGGTCTGGGCTTTGCAGTGACCCAGGCAAGGGTGTCCAGGGCCTTGGCTCAGAGAGGGAGAGACAGAGAGAGAGAGAGAGAGAGAGAGAGAGAGATAGAGAGAGAGAGAGAGAGAGAGAGAGAGAGAGGGCGCATGCGCACGTGTGTGTATCCACCCTCAGAGAGGTGAGCTGGGGGAATACCTTCCCCCAGGCACCATCTGGGGACCACAGTCAGCAGCACGTGCCCCCCTCCCCCCCAGAAACACAGCTGTCCACTGCCTGGAAGTCAAAGAAAAACACCCAGAGGTGGGTGAGCTCTTCTCAGCTCCAGTTCTTTCTGTCTCCTTCCTCCCAATTTCCTTCCTCGTCCTCTGTGCTCCACTTAACCCTCCGGACTTGACAGTCCCAGACCTCTGCTCAGTTAGTCCCTTTACCCGCAAATGCTGGCTCCTGCCCCCAGCCCTCTGACCCCAGCTGGGAGATCCTGCTGTCACTGCAGTCCCCAAACAGTGGACACGTGCTCCTCCCCTCCCAGCCTCCCTTACGAGGCAATTAATTGATGTTAAAATCAACCTGAAGCTCCATGACTCACATCTGGTTTTTCATCATCATTCTCTTCTGTTGCTGCCTAATCCCTATAATAAGGATTCACTGGTGGCATGATTCATCATCACATAGATGGGCAGTTCTCCGTCTGAGGAGTACCCAAGGGGTGACATCTGACTGCTCGTCCAGTCACAGGAAATCTGCTTTTATCTTTCCCACGGCCTCCTTTTCGTTCCTGTTGTCATCGTAATACATTGGGGCTCCCAGAAGGATTTTATTTGGGAAAACATTTGTGCTTCAAAACACTTAAAAATCACAGAGACAGATGAGCAAATACATACGTAGCCAAATGGGTGATTTCGGAGGATGAGTTTGTGCCTGTAGACGCTTCTTTTTAAAAAATGTCCTGGGCACGTTTCTGCTCCTGTTGGGCCTCTTAGTCCCCTGCAGAGTGCGTTCGCCTCGACCTTCCACTGGAACAGGGCTCCGGAGAGGCGGCGGCTGAGTGCTGGGTGTGCTGGAGCCTGGCCAGGTGCCTCGCACACGGCAGATGCTCACCTGGCCCTTGTGGAGCTGGGCGTGAAAGGGAAGGTCGCTCCGCGGAGGAGCCGGCACGTGCCTAGGTTGGACTGTGAGAAGTTCAGAGTCGGGACTTCTCAGCAGGTCAGGGAATGACAGAGGCTCTCTGAGCAAGTCTCTGTTGGCAAGGCAGGGCCAAGGCTAGCTCCCCCACCCAGGCTCGGGGGGTCTCAGAGAGTGGTGTCTGGGGAGGGGTTCTGTAGTGAACCCCAGAATAGAGCAGACCACACTGATGCCCCTCTAGGCCTCTGGGTGCAGTTGAGTGTATGTCTTCCTTCTCCTGACCTGTGTTTGCGTTCCCCACAGCTGCCATCTCAGAAGACGCCACTCTGAAAGGCTATTCCCACGAAGCCTATCTGGCTGTGTTCTTGCGGACACAGCTGCCACAGGCCCAGGTGCTGCTGGCACCTGCTCCGTAAAAAGGCAGCCCAGTACAGAGGATGACGGTGCCCTGGGCTCGGAAGCAGGGGACTCTGGTTTGAATTCCAGCTTTGGCAACCGAGCTGTGTGACTTTGGGCAAATCACGCCTCTGGTGTGCTGTTTTCTCCAAGATAAAGGAAGATACCACAGCTCACCCCACTGGGGTCGCTGGCATGGCAGCCAGAGCTTAGCAGAGCCAAGCGTTTGAGAGCTTGCATGGCCCTGTCTCTCTTCTCTCCTCTCTCCCTCCCAGGGCAGTCTCCCCTCTGCTCTTCGTTTCCGCTTCCTCACTGAGTGGTAACGGACACCCACCCCTTCCTGGTGAGAACTGACCACTTCTCTTCCTTTGCCACCTTCCCACTCCCTGGTGCGGTCGCAGAGCCTTAGTCTCCCTGACTGCCAGCTGGAGACACAGTTTGTAACCACTGGGCTGTGTGAGGACGGATGGTGTGTAGCTGCCGTCGTGTGTCACATGTGATCAGTGAAGGTCACGTGTATTCAAGGAAGGAAGGGAGTGTACCCAGGTTGTAGGTGCTGGGCTGGGAGTCAGCAAAATCTCCAAGGACAAGGTCACAGGTGAGCTGCCCCTTGAAGGGTGGCCAGGAGAGGAGAGTACAGGGAACAGAGAGAGGGCCCGTGTTCCACACAGGTGACCTGGGAGTGCCTGTCTGCTCCCTGGCCTCCCCCCGCGGAGTCCTGGAAAGGCCCCCCGAGTCTACCGAGGACATTCGAGCCCCACCAGGAACATTCCTGGGGTCTGTGTCCTTCACTGCACCCGCGTGTCCTGCCAGGGAGGCGCAGCTGGCCGTGAGAGACGCGTCCACCAGCTCTGCTCAGAAGGGGGGACAGTCTTGGCCCGTCTGGTGTGGCGGCCCTCGTGCCATGCCCACGAGAGGGGAGCACTGACCAGCCCCCAACAGGGACATGGTGAGCCAGAACACCGAGGGGGTTTAACGGTCTGGCAAACACCCCCATTTACGGGTGACTAAACGGGGGCGTGGACGAGTGAAAGGCGAGCCCTGGGGCCTCACGCTCCTCCGTTGGCCTCGCGGTGCCCACGGTGAGCAGCCTTTTGTTTGGCAGGCATCTTCTCTGGCTGACATTCCATCACTCTCCTGCGAGGAGTGGGGTTGGGAGCCGTCACCTGACTATGGAGAGTAAAGGGGAGATTTATTTGTAAATGCACGGGGACGACAGGTGCGAGCCAGCAAACCGAGCTGCAGGTAAGTTCTCCTGAGTCCCAGGCTGTGGGTGAAGACTGCACAAGTGGGCGTAGGTGTGGCCACACGCACAGCAGCGCCCACCTCCCCAGCACCCGAGGGTGCGGGCGGCTTGCTCACAGGTACGCGGCAGAGTTACCGATGCCCAAGGCTGCGTGCCTGCTCCTCCCTCCTCCCGCTTCCTGCTCCGCCTTTGTCGCAGGATCCAGAGAGATGACTCTTCCCGCTGGGCAATCCGTGTGACTCATCAGGTGCCTGGGCACATCACTGGGCTCCTTCTAAGAAACAGCGTCCTAACAGCTTCCCCACGAGTGGCAGGATGGTGTAGTTTATGAAGTCCTCCATCTTGCTCTAGCTCACTTGATCCTTTTGGTAACACTTTCAGGAGGTTAGCATCATCGTTCTCACTTTCTAGGTGGGGACACTGAGCCTCACAGACCACACCGCTACCAAGTGGCCGCGTGGGGTCCCTGGGCCAGGCGTGTCCGCCCCTGTTTGCTGGCTGTGAGCTGCAGACTGCACAGCATGAGCTTAAACGCTCTGAACGGGAAACTGAGTTTGGTGATGGGGGTTATGAATTATTTGCTTAAACCTCAGGCTAAGTACCAGGCATTCTGTGGTTTTCACTAAGTGTAAATGCCTTCCCTCAAGTAGAGGGTGTCTGGGTGCTGGGCCAGCCCAGCCGGGAATCCACTCCCGGGGCTGGAGATATGTATAGCTCCACTGTTTGCGGAGTCAACATTCCCAAGCTCTTCCCTGGCATTTGTAATAATTGTCAGTTGAATGTTTGCCTTCTTCCCCTCCACGAGGGTCCTTCCCAACTTTTTGGGCTGAACTTGTCTCTACAACTTGGGTAAGTTTTGGAATGTGACAAGGAAAGGAATGAAGATGGAGGAAGGCCCACTCCATGCTAGACACATTGCTTCCAGTCGTTAAGTCTTCAGCAGAACCTGGGAGGCTACCAGTTCCTGTTTCCGAGAAAGGAGTCTGTGCCTTGCCCAGGGCCACCCACGGGGGAAAGGGAGGAGCTGGCTCTTGAACTTGTGTGGCTGGCTGCTTTTCTCTGGCCTCCGAGGGTGAGGGCTCCCAGGTGCGGGGGAGGTCTCGGGAGCCAGCAACATCCTGGGCAGGGACATAAGCTACATTTAACTGAGAAGAAAGTGGAGACCTTTCCAAGTTCTCAGGGACACTTGGGAGCATTAAAACCCATTTGGAGAATTCCAAGGACAAAGACCTTGGAAAGCTGCTGACAAACAGCTTTAGAATTAAGGGGCCTTAGAATTCAATTAAACTCTACAAACTTTTATTACTGCCTTGTAAGGGCCAGGTGTTGTGCCAGGTGCTTCGGGGGAAGCGAAGATAATGGAGGCAGACCCCTGCTGTTATGGAATCACCCAGACAGGGACACTCTGGTCCCACGACCTTGGGTGACTCCACGCCTTGGGTGTGGAGCGTGGAGAGCCCTCTGGTGATGGTCTTCGAATACAGTTGGGAAGCACTGTGTTCTGGACCCTTCTCCTGTGGCTCATCCTCTCAGCATTTGTAAAGGCTTGAGTAGGAAAGACCCTGGCTTAACTTTCTTTCATCCAGACTTTTCCAAAGTTATTTGACAATGAAGCCCTTTCCCCTCTCCCAATGCCCTCTTGCTCCTGGTGGGCTATTAACATCCTTGGAATATTCCATGGAGCACGTTTTGGGGCCCAGTGGCCTGGGGCAGATTTGTGGTAGGGGTGGGAGGCTAAAGAACACATTTGTTCTTTTAGAATAAACCAGAAGGCTCTCTGCTTGGGGCTATCAGCGTTTCTCACTCCTTGCTGTTTTGGGTAGAAGGTGTGTCTGCCAGTGCTGGGGCTTAGCTTTGGCTGCTTTCTTAAAAGGGTGTCTTTCGAAATTGGGGGATTACTCAGGCCTTTGATCCTTTTAGCTAGAGGGATCCCTTGGGTCAGCAGACAAGTGTTTGGGGAGCATGAGTAAGGTGACAGCTTTCATAACATATGCAAGGACACAGTTTCCAACAGGGGACTGACGCAGCCTGCATTTTAATAGGCAGAACGTACTAGAAAACAACAGAGAGGGGCCATCGCCTGCGGCGTGGGGGCTGTGGCTAACAGGGCTCTGCTTTCATCTGTACTGAGGTCATCCGGCCCCCGGCCAGACTCCGAGCATTTATTTGCAGGATGAAAATGGGTGGGCAACCGCCTCCAGCAGGTTGACATCCGAGCCTTGGCCCTAGACCAGTGGCCTCTTCATGGAGGTGACACGTAGCAGAGCTGTTTACCCAGCAGAGCCAGTGCAAAGAAGTGACTTAGATCCCCAGGGCTGTAACTAAATTAAATGCCTTCATGGGTGTGGTGACATTTTTCCTCGGTTGGGAAATAGCCTGGCACCGCGATTAAAAGGATGCGTTACACAGGCCTGGCCCCGCTTGGGGCCTGTCACGTGGTCTTTCTGAGCCTCCGGTTCTTTTGTCAAACAGGGATCATTCCCACCTTGGGATGTCTAGTGCGTGATGGACTGGAAGGCCCCCTGGGGTCCGCCGTCATGACTGGACTGTCAAGAGGAGATAATGCATATGAACATGGTTTAGAAACCGCACAGCTCCTCGCGAGTGGACAGGGCTGCGGCCACACTGCACAGAGCGCTCACCGTTTGCCTGGGTCTCTTTGAGGTGCGTGCTTCATTTCACTGAAGTCTCACAACAACCCTCGGAGACAGGGTACTATGATTCTCCCCATTTTGCAGATGAGGAAACTGAGGCCCAGAGAGACTAAGTCACTAGCTTAGGGTTACATGTAACCGGCCTGGGATCCCCACCCAGGCCTGTCTCTGCAGGGCCCCAGGCTTTAGTTCCCGAGGCTGTGCCCGGGCGGATGTGCTCTCCCGCGGGGGGACGGGGGACTCGGACATTCTGAGGGGGCGCACAGGGTTCTGAGGGTTCCAAAGTCTGTCTGGGGGTCTTTTATGTCAGGTGACCCCAGAGGGAGGAGTGGGGAAGAAGGAGAGGCCTTCTCACTCTGGCCCCTGCCGGTGACAGCGCTTCCCTGTCTCCTGGTGACGAGGGGGGTCGTAATCAAAGCACTGCTGTGGCTGCTTCCGTGACATTACTAAAAACAGGGACATTTATGGAGCCCTCTGCCTCATTTCACCCTCCTAACAACTGCGGTACAGGGACAACTGAGTACCTCATTTTATAGCTGGGGAAACTGAGGCCCGGAGAAAGGTTGTGTAGGCACACTGCCAGTCATCTTCAGAGCTGAGCCCCCACCTGCCCCTGGGGCCTGTGCATTTAACCACCATTCTGTGGCTAACCACACAGAAGGCACCAGGTCCCCCCTAGGCCAGGCCCAGAGAGAAGCAGGTTTACCCACTCGCGTCTTATTAACCCTCACAGTTAAGGGAGGTCGAGTTGCCCTGCTTTCACAGATGAGGAAACGCAAGCTGGGAGGATTTGGGGGCCTGTCCAAGGCCACTCAGCTGGGAAGGAAGGGCCAGGTCTGCCTGACTCCAAGGCTGACTTTGTCCCTCCACATCCTGGTCACTCGTAGGGGTGGCCCTTTGTCTCTGAGGGTCTGATTCCTTGAAAGATCCAGGCACGCTGTATCCTTCTCAGGGGAGCCCCTGGGGGATCAGGATTCTCTCACATCGACCTTATGTTTGTTTCCTCAGCAGCCAGAACCCAGGGCAGCTAGTACAAAAAAAAAGAAGGGGGTAGGGAGGGTAACCATAAAGGGAGAAGAGTGGTGATGGGGTCCATTAACCCACCTTACACGTGCGATGGCCGCACCCCCAGTCTCCGCAGAGAACTTAGGCTTCCCCGTCCTCTCACCCTGTGGACATGTCCCGGCGCTGGGCCACAGCCACGGCCAGCTCTTCTCCCCCAGAACCACGTGCTCTCACTGGTACTGCATACAACACAGAAGGCACCAGGTCCTCCCAGCAGGAATCAGGGCACAGATCTGAGGCACGGCTGGGAGAGCCAGGCCGTGGGGCCCCTCTGCCGGGAAGAGCTGATGGAGTGGGAAGGGTGCTCACACAGGCTGAGCCCCGCCCAAGAGGGAGAAGCAGGGAGAAGACGTTCATTTACCCACTGGCTCCGTTCACCACACTTGTTAAACACCTGCTGTGTGACAGGCACCATAGCTGGTGCTGGGGTTGTGAACAGGGGCTGTGGAGCTTGTTGGATGGAATTGAAATCCAAGCCCCAGCCCTGGGCTGGTCACTTAGTCTCTCTGTGCCTCACCTCAGCGCCCTGGTCTCCACGACGAGGGCAGTGGGGCCCCCAGCCCACTGAGCTGGAATGAGGATTAGATGAGGTTATGTATATGAAATGCTTGGAACAGTGCGTGGCACACAGTAAGAGCTGAATAAATGGTGGCTATTAGTGCTATTATTATATCTGTCCTTGGGAGTTCACAGTCTGGTGAGACATAGACAATAAGAGAAACATAATTTCCTAACGACTTGAGCCAGAAAGTGAGGCCGAGTTCCGCCCAGCAGTGGTGTGGGAATCTCCTGCCTCCCCGTTCTCCACGGAATGCACGGAGCTCACCTTCTGTGCTTCGCTCCAGAGGTGGGTCCGTCCGTCTGCAAGCACTTCCTCCACGCTGAGCCCGTGGGGTGCGGGGGGTCCGGGACCTGGGACCTCGCCTCTTGACCTTGTTCGCTTTCACCTCCTGAAAGGGGAGAGAAACTGGGTAGGGACTGGAGAGCATCGCAAAGGCTTCTTCACAATTCTGCCCTGCAGACAAAAGACAATGAGATGGAAAATTCAAATGGCCAAAATGAATATATAAGAGCAGGAAGTTTAATGGCCTGGTGCACGCAGCACATGAAACGATAATCTGCTGGCAGAGGAGAAGCGTTTCGGAAGCGATGAAGCAGGAGAGTATTAGTGGGGTGAACCTGGGGACCCTCACTTCCCTGACTAGTGGGGTTCCTCTGGGGGTGGGGTCTGGGCAGCTGTCTAGACTGGTGGGGACTTCATCTGTCCACTACGCTATAGCTGGGAGAATCCCTCAGAGGTCAAACTCTGTTTTCAAGTATCACCTGCTTTAATATATTCAAAATGTTAAGGATAATTTTTCCTGTCAATTCTCAGCTTTAATCAGACCTGTGATAATTGTACTTTCCAATCCTAACTGAGGAAACTAAACAAATCTAAGTTTTTAATGTATGGTCAACTTTGAGCTAGCTTTAAAATTTTTTAATTATTTGAAAAATAATGCATTATTTTGGAATACATCACAACCTATATGGAAAATCGACTTCCTTCTAGGAGGTCAGGGGTGCTGGTCTTGGGCTGCGATGGGGCTGAAGCAAAGTGCGGCTGTTCGGGCTGCCTGCCTGCTGGCAGGGCTCCGTGTGTGCTGGGCGGCTGCCGAGGAGTCCAGGCGCGGTCTGGGCCCTGCAGTCAGGTTAAGCTGAGGCTGCGGGCAAGCGAGGGATGAAGAAGCAGACTGGGGGCAAGGGACTCCACGGGGGAGGGGTGTGTGGGTGAACTAGCATCATGCCTGGCAATGAGATTTCCCAGTGCGGGTGGGTGGAACGATGCCCTCCCTGCCATAAGTTTACATCTTAACCCCAGAGTCGATGAATGTGACTTTATTTGGAAAATGAGTCTTTGTAGACATGACTCAATGAAGGATCTTGAGGTGGAACCATCCTGGATTGTCGGGGGTGGGGGTGGGGTCCTAAACCCTTGAAGGAAATGGGAGAGAAGAAGACCTGTGAACACGGAGGTGGGTGTTGGAGCCGTGCCAACCACAAGCCAGGGACGCTTACAGCCACCAGAAGCTGGAGGAGCCTTCAGAGGGAGCTCAGCCCTGCCGACACCTTGATGTTGACCCTGTGACACTTAGTTTAGACCTCTGGCCTCCAGGACCGTGAGAGAATAAATTTCTGCTGTGCAAAGCCCTCAAGTTGGTGGTCATTTGCTTCAGCAGCCCTAGGAAACCGGTTTGGTGGTAGAGCATGCGGTGGTGAGTACATGGGTTGAAGACAGGAACCCATATGAGGACTGTGGCTCCAAACAGAGAGGAGCTTCAGGGGCCTAGGGCCCTGGGGGCAGGGGTTGCTGCAGGGAAGATGGGAATAGAGACCGAGAGCTTCTGTCCTCTTCCTCAGGCAGCGCGAGCTCAGGCTCAGGTGAGACATCCTGGGGCATCTGGGTGGGACCTCTCCCGGGTGACAGGGATGGTCAGGTGGTGCCTTCCCTCTGATTCCTGCTTCTCCATCCTTCCATCTGACTTGTCACCGTCACAAGGATGAGAATGGCTCTGGTGACTTACGGATGCATGAGAACACGAGGTGGCAGGGACATTGTCCCAGCAGCAGCCAACTGGCGCTGGGATCCTGTGCTTCCGCTGGATGTCCCAGCCACTTGAGGGCTTCCGGAGGGTGCTGGGGCTGCCCGTGTCCAGGGTGCCTCTGGTAGCAGAGCCCCCGGTGTGGGCCACTGGAAGGGGCTTTCTGACCCTTGTGGCCCTGATTCCTGTGCAGAACTTCTCAGTCTTCTCACACCTGATCCTTGATTTATTTTTTCCTTAAAGCTTTGGTACCTGCTGCTCCCTGACCACGGGCAGCCTCAGGCGATAACAGCACAGAAAACAGGCAGCGCACGGACACAAGAGAGAAACTGCACACACAGCCAGCCTCAGCTCGGCAGCTCGTTCCTCCTCCCTCTAGGACATGCGTGTTTGTGGTTGCGGTGTTATACTGCACACATTAATATAGCCATATTTTCTGCTAGTAAAATTGTTGCTGGCACATAGAATGGCATTAAGTACATCAGTATTTCATGGTGTTCCGCAAAAAGCCCCATCACTTCCAGGTGCTCAGCCGCACGGACGAGTTTGAGAACCGCTGATCTATAATAAGGGTAAAATCATTGAACACACAAGTAAGCAGGATGTTTGAAAGGAGCCATTTGTCACTAACCCGGCAGCATTCTGGGAGGTGGGAACCGTATCAGGCACAAGCACACTGATAAATGTAATTTATTTAAATTTCTCACAAGTATTTGATTAGATGTCATGTCTAATAGAATTGATAGGAAACACTCCTGACGACCCCTCTTGGCCTGCAGAAGCAAGCCAGAAAGTCAGCTTCATTACCGCACGAGCCAAACAGCCTCGTGCCTTCCTGGCCACACACAGGCCTGTCTGTCCCAGCCTGTCCGTGCAAATGCGTGCTAACTATTTAAAGGCCACATCACAGATGTTGATCCAGGCCCCAGAGGGGCCGTGTGCCCACCTCTCAGGTGACTTGGAGAGCACCTTCTGGAGAAGGGGATGTCCTGGGGTCAGGGCCTTTGTCCCCTGACCTGACGTGCATCCTACTGAGCTATCAACGAAACCCCCGGGTGTTGCCCGGCCTCCTGCCAGAAAACGCCGTGCTGCCTCTGAGCTCAGCAGCGGACGAGCCACAGGGGGGTGTGGCGTGTGTCGCAGTCACTGGTCACCCCCAAATCAGAGACAGTTCAGAGAAATTTCCAGAAGGCCAAGGGGGTGTTGATTTGGGATGAGAAGGAGAAATAAAAATAATTAGAGCATAAAATAATAATAAAATTCTTCTAATAATATTACAAGCACGCAAAGGATATAGTTTAGACCTGGAAAGGATGTCTTCAAATAAAACAAACAAAATTTCTTTGTAAAATGGAGTATATTACAAGAAAGCGTACACAGAAACGGGGGCGGAGAGCAAAATGCTTCTTTGATGGATTTACAACTGGCTCTCAAAGAAAAATTCGTGAGCCTGGGGCATGTTACTCATGCAGTGATCACGCACTCCGTCCCTACCATGTGTCAGGCCCTGTGCTAGGCCCTGGGGAAAGAGCCGTGCCGAAGGCAGACCCTGCCTGCCCTTTGCTCTTTGAAGAATGAGCCCCTTGGTGGGGAATTCAGAAAGAAGGGTGGTAATCACAACATGCGCAGTAATGATGGGGAGGGTCGTGATGGAAGACCCAGCACCCGGACAAAGAGGGCCATCTCCCCCCGACCGGAGGAGTAGGAGCATCGCCATGGTCACTGGTGGAGGTGGAACCCTGGCTGACCGAGCCCTGGGTAGCATTTGTCACCCTGGGCCAAACCTTGCCCCTTGGAGAGGAGCTACCAGGAGCACAAATGGTTTTGAGAGCATCTTAATGAGAGGGCCCATTCATAATGCAGCTGCTGCAGCCCCAGAAGCTCAGACAACGGTAGCCTAGTGGAGTCTACCCTATTATAAATATTTGATGTTCTAAAACGGTATTACCGTAAATATTATTTGCTGCCTTGAAAAACTTCGAGCTCATAGTTTTAATTTCCCACATTAGGAGTCTAATGAAGAGGATTTCAAAGGGCCTCTCCCGGGACAGGATTTCCTGGCAGGTTCCAGGCTAGGCCCTAGGTGGGTGGGGGCGGTTAAATTCAGGTGGCCCGCCGCCTGCAAAGGAGACAGGAGTCGCTGCGCGTGTGCATGGCCCAGGTGGTCCTGGGGGCCCGAGGAGACAGAGACTCCTTGTGGGGTCCCAGGGAAAGAGGGGGAGGCTGCACTTTAGCCAGGCTGCCAGAGGGGTGATCAAGCACCATGGTGAGGAGCTTGGGCTTGGAGCCAGCTCTGCTTCTGAGTCATGGGGGCCTCTGAAGAGGTACAAGGTCACCTCATCTGCAAGATGCAGATAAGAACTGCCCTACCTTCCTTCTAGGGTGACTGCTTGGGAGAAGGGACAGCAACCCCGTGCCTGCCACATCGGGTTGTCAGCACTGCTGCTCTTGCCGCGAGCACTGGTAGCTCCTACAAGAGCCCATGCTGCTGTTGCTCTTTTAACCATGACCTTCAGGTTAGAAGCCAGCCCCTCAGCGTGGCCCACAAGGCCACTCAGGGCTCACCTTACCCTCTTCCCATCCTGACCTCCTCACAGCTGATTCAGGCCCAGGTCCAGGCCCTGGCCAGTCAGCTTGCAGTTGCCCGTCACTCTTACATCATCGCTTCGCCCTCCTTCCTGCCCTGCTGCTCTTTCTGCAGCAGCACCTGCCTCCAGGCCTCTCGGGTCTGGCCCTGGCTAACCCCTTCTACTCGTCATGACTTCACTGCTCACGCCTCTTCCACGAAGTCTTCCTGACGCTCAGGCACACCCGCTCCTCTCCTCGGGCTGCCAGAGCTTGCAGACTGCCTGCTTCTCCGCACAGCTAGGAGCACCGGCGAGGGTGGAGGCACCCTCACCTTTCTCTCTCCAGGGCCCACGCGTCTCTCCCCAGAGTGCCTGCTTCGTGGCATTCAGAAAATGTTGAACAAATGAATGGACGGCACAGATATTGGCAACTTCTAAAGGCTTTTCATATCTGGTGTACTAGTCCACCAGATTCCCTGGGAGCATTGTGATGCTTCTCAGTGGCTCAGAGAGGTTAGATGACTCATCTGGGGTTACTGGTAAATTAGGGGCTTGCTCGCAACCTCGGCTCATGTATCTCCTGGGCCCCAGGGTAACTCTGAATAGTTGTTGAGTTTACCAGAGTCTGGGCCATCTAAGCTTGGGGCAGGTACCTCTTTCTGACTGGCTGATTAGGAGTTGAGGTCTCCTCAGACACGTTTGCCCTGGGTGTCCTGTAGTTCCAAGTCACTGTGGAGTGAGGTGGGAGCGGAGGGGTTCTTCCTGGAGCTGAAAGCCGTCAAGAGCCCTCCAGTCGTTGGATCCTATAACTCGAACCCTCTGAACTTCCCAAGGCATCTCTTTCAAGTCCTTACAACCCCACTTACAAAAGAGGAAACTGAGGCACAGAGCAGTCATGTCTCCTGCTCAAGGTCACACAGCTGGTAAGTGGCAGAACTTGGCAAGCTACCAAGCTCTTAACCACTGCTCATTTCCCTGGGCCTTTGAAACAGAAATCACACCAGGGCCTAAAACAAATCTAGCCCCCAGGATGGCTGGTGCTGGTGATTTAAAGGGCCCAGCAATGCTTAATCTTCCTGCCGGGCTCCCTCATTTTAGTAAATGCTAAGATTTAAGAGCTCATAAAACTGAGCTATAACACTGTTCTGCCAAGAGCTCTGCACGGGCTCTCTATCCTGGGCTGCACCTGGCCTGGCGGTCCCAGGCTCGTCCCAAGTCACCCTGGGAGAGTTCTGCAGCCAATTAAAGCTGCCAGTCTCCTCCAGGCCTCAAGAGGCCCATCAGGTTGTTTACATCCTTACGAGGGCCAGATTAGCATGCGGTGTGACAATAGTACAGTAATGGACTGAACTCGTAAATTGTTCAGGATTCTGGCAGGAGCAGCAGCGATGCTGGGTGGGCATCAGGGTTCAGTCTGGCCACACAAGCCAATGAGCACGGGTGGATGATCTGCATGGGGACCACCTTGCTCTTGCCGCAGTCTGACAGAAGCTACTCATGCTGTGTGGGAGACTCTGTGCCTACCAGCAGCCCTCTGTCTAATCTGCCCCAATAGTACATTTCTTCTGGTTGGAGCAGCCTTCCAAAGTCTCAGGCTCATGTCACCAACATACACGTCCTCAGCCATGCCTCCAACGCCTGGCACAATCCTGTGCTGTTGTAGGTATCCAGTCAGTGTGTGTTGGATGGAAGGATGGGTGGGTGAACGGAAATAAAGAAGGAAGGAAGGAAGGAAGGAACTGATTATGAAAATGTTCCCAGTTCTTCATACCTCCCTATAGCCCCACCCTTTGCAGTGTGACTTTCTGATCTTCACATGAAGAGGCGGAGGTTTTTTCTTCCCCATCCCTCAAATCTGGGCTGGTCTTGTGGCTTGCCTTGGCCAATGGAATGCAGTGAAAATGACAGTGTGCCAGTTCCAAGCCAAGGTCTCAAGACATCTTGTGCACTTCTGCTGTTTCTCTTGGGTCTCTGTGGAGCTCTCAAGTGGATATGCGTGAACTGGCTCGCTAGATGATGTGTGATGCACAGCCCAGCCACCCCATTGCCCCAGCCCACGGCCAGCCGGCCAGCCTCCCGCTGACCCTCCAGCTGATCACAGATGCAAGATTGAGCCCAGTCAAAGTCAGCCAAGCCTGGTTTAGATCTGCCCGGCTGAACCGTAGTCTCATGAGAGATAAATAAATGCTTGTTGCTTCTGAGTCATTTAGCCATGGAGTGGCTAGTTATGCAGCAATAACTGATCCGGTTGTAGAAACACTGGGAAATGATGCCTTTAGGTTCCACATGGCCCCAACATTTCATCTTCCTTTCCCTTTTTATGCTGTGCCCCCCTCTCCCGTCACACCCCAGTCAGACGGTACCACCTTCGGATGTCCTTCTTCTAAGTCTGTGTCTAAGATGCTGGGCATGCTCCTTCGATTCAATTCAGCCAACAACTTCTGGGGAGCACCTGCTGTGTAAAAGGCATCATTTCTGCTACTACAGAGATACAGAAAAACAACCTTAGGCTTTTGCCTTCCATACAGTTTTGGAGGGTGACACAGCAGGTTGGAAGCAGGGTCAGCTATTAGCGCCTACTGCATATGTAGCACCGTGATAGATGCTGCTGAAAGAGAAATAAATGATGCAGAGTCAGGATAAAGATTCAAGCTTCTCGAGTGCTGGAATGGTTGAGCTCCTTCCCTCCCTTTTCACGTGTCCCTGCTTGTAGAGGAATGAAGATGCTGAGGCAGAGATTGCAAGAAACACACGTCAAGTTCTGCATTTACGTTAAAAAAAAATCAGTTTTGCAAGAGCAGGTTAGGGAACCATGGCTCAGCGTCAGTCCCAGTGAAGAGGATCTGAAGAGGTTTTAGTTGCCAAAGGTACAGCTGAAAAGCGAATTCAAATTTTGTGTTTCAGGAGAAGACGCAGTTCGTTATGGCATCAGGATACAGGACAGGAGAGCCGCTGGGCTGGTCAGACCACATGGAGGAGAAGGCGTTCCTGCCGGACTCTCCAGTCTAAGGGCATATTAATAGACCAGGGTGTGATCGGAGTCAGGAAAGTGGGGCTGGAATGTTTGAGGGAATTTGGGCTGTTTGGCCCAGAGAAGAGAAGGCTCAGGAAAGATGTGATGGCAGATTCAAATGGTGGGAAAGACTGTTGTGTTAAAAAGGCCTGGTCTTTTCCGGCGTCATCCAAGAAGCATCAGGTGAGGAACCACAAAGGGACAAATCTCAGTTCAGCTTAAGAAATAGTTGTCTAACATCCTGAACTGCTCGCCCAGTGATGGGCCAGGCTCTTCCTCTGTGGAGATCTGCAGATGCCTAGACCAGTGGTTGCTAGAAAAGGGATTTCTGGGTGTGGTACAAGTTTGGGTTCAACGACTTCCAAGGTTCTTTCCACCTCTGAATTCCTGTGAAGGGCTCCACAAAGTGGCTTCTAAGCCCCAGGGACCTGCAGTGCTCTTTTTATGAAGACAGCCAAAAGGCAGGCCAGTATGGAACAGAGCTCCATCAGTTGTACTGGACTCGGGTGCCTGCCAGGGACACGTGAGCAACAGTCTTTGCCAGGAGAATGTACATTAGCCTTTCTACAGGGGCCTACATAAATATTGTAACTATATAAAGACTCGTATATGTACATGTTATAAAAATATTGCCTGTAATTTATATAACTGTGTGACATCTATAGAAATGTATAATTTACAATTCTGCTCTGAAGAGATGGGAGAAAATCTGTCTTTTCATTATGATGAGTGGCTCATCTCCTCCAGTGAGAGGGTGCAGGAGAAAGTGGAGCCGCTGTGTTAACCAGAGGGGGCTGCGGAGGAAGGCAGACCAGGATGGGAGCAACGAGAAACACGGAGTCAAAGGGGAGCGCAGAGGAACAGGGCTGCGGCGCACGGACACAGGGGTGCACGTATCTTTCCAAATTAGTGTTTTGAATTTGTTTAGATAAATACCCAGAAGAGGAATTGCTGGGTCATAGTTTTATTTGTAATTTTTTGAGGAACCTCCATATTGTTTTCCATAGAGGCTGCACCAATTTACGATTCCACCCACAGGGCATGAAGGGTCCCTTTTCTCTGCATCCTGACCGGCACTTGTTTGGGATTTACTGGCGACAGCCATTGTCATGGGTGTGAGGTGTTATCTCATTGTAGTTTCAATTTGCATTTCCCTGATGATTAGTGACATCAAGCATCTTTTCACGTTTGTTGGCCACCTGTATATCCTCTTTGGAAAACTGTCCGTTCAGTCCTCTGCCCGTTGTTTAATCAGAATGGTTTTTTCCTTTTCTTAGTGTTAAGTTGTATGAGTTCCTTATATGTTTTGGATACTAAACCCTTATCAGATGTATCATTGGCAAATATCTTCTCCCTTCAGTAGGTTGTCTTTCCGGTTTTCTGGATGGTTTCCTTTGCTGCACAATCACCTTGCAGTTTGTTGTCATCCATTTGTTTAACTTTTTCTTTTGTTTGCCTGAGTAGACACATCCAAAACTATATTGCTAAGAGCAGCATCAAAGAGTTTATTGCCTATGTTTTTTTTCTAGGAGTTTAATGGTTTCAGGTCTTACAATCTTTAATCCATTAATTGCACATTATTTACAAAAGCCAAGATAGGGAAGCAGCCTAAGTGTCTATCAATAAATGAATGAATAAAGAAGATGTGAAACATATATACAATGAAATATCACTAAGCCATAAAAAATAAAATCTTGCCATTAGCAACAAATGGATGGACCTAGAAGGTATTATGCTAAGTGCAATAAGTCTGACAGAGAAAGACAAATACTGGATGATTTCACTTACATGTGGAGTCTAAAAAACAAAATAACCAGCCAAACAAAACAGAAACATGCTCATAGCCACAGAGACCCAATGGATGGTCCCTAGATGAGAGGGGGCTGGGGGCTGACTGTAGTGACAGTTACGAGAGGTAAAGGGCAGCACAGGGGACACATCAGGAACTGTATAATCTGATATTGTGCATGGTGTTGGATGGATGCTGGACTTATTGGAGTGACTGCTTTGTAAGGTGTGTAATTGTCTGACCACTATGTTGTACACCTGAAACTAATGAAGTATTGTATGTCAACTGTGATGGGAAAATTGAGAAAGAAGTTGAAGAATAACAGTGCTGCAGGGTAAAGACAAATCAGCGGGTGAAGGGATGTGAAGGAGCAGTGTTCCCTGGCTTCGGGCGTGCTGCTTTGGGACAATGACATTGTTGTTGATAATAGTAATGATAGTTAACGTTTATTGAGCACTTGCTATAAGCCAGGGACTATGCTTTATACACTTTATCTCATTTCAACCTCATGACAATCCAGTCCACACTGGTGCTCTTGTTATCTTTATTTTATTGAACAGCAATGGAAGCACAGACAGCTTAAGTAACTTTTCGAAGGTCACACAGCCAGGAGGTGACACAGCTTGCATTTCAACCTAGATCATCTGACTAGAGCCTGGACTCTTAGCCTCTTCCCCGTCACGTCTTGTTTGTCTGTCTTCGTAGTGCTTTCGGAGGGCCATCTGTCTGTCTTTCAGTCAGCTGCAGTCCCTAGGGCGTGATGGGGTGGTGTCAAGAAACATTTCAACAGCTCCGAGTGATCCCACCACCTCAATATATTGATTCCTCCTCTGGAAGGAGACAGGCGAGAAAGATGGGTTCTGCCTGGTGGCATAAACTAGCCGTGTGCCCTTGCGGTCTTGTCTCACCTTGCCGCCTCCTTGCCATTCAGGTGGCAGGCCTGCCTGCAGCAGAGCTGTTTCTTCAGAGGGATTCACGACCAACACATGGCAAATGCCAGGACAACAGCTTCCACGCTGAGCCTGGACAAATGGCAGAGCAGAGCAGAGGGCAATGCAATTTACAAGGAATCTTAGCAACCAGGCAACAGGCAATAAACCAGAAAATCATGGAGGAAACTCAGCAGAGCATGAACTAAACGAATTGCAGGATTTGTGAACCAATTTACACCCGTCAGAGGAGGGGCGAGAGAAGCACCAGGAGGCTCTGAAAGCCACAGCCAGAGAACTGCAGGCTGTCACCTCAGGCAGACCTATGGAAGGGCAGTGAGGACACACAGTCCCTGCAGGAGACAGCTGAGCAGTGTGGGACATGGCTGAGTGGATCTCGGGCCTCGTCCTCGGAGAGGGCTCAGGGTACACTGAGAGCCCACTGGGAAGGATGCATGTCAGGTGCGAGGGGTAAAGTGTGAGTGAAGTGAGCCTCTCTTCTCACTCCCAGGACATCAATTAAAGATAGATGAAGTGTTTTCAGCTAGAAACAGAGCCCACCTTTGGTCTCCATTCCAAGGGGTAAGTCTCTGAGGAAGCGAGCATCACCTCTCAGGTGAGACACTGCCTCAGGAGGCCGGAAGCAGACTTGTGAGGGTGTGGAAAACAGGGAAAGCAAGGAAGAGCCCCTTCTTTTGAGGAGGACATTGGCACCTGGTGCTGGGAAACACATCCCCGTCCTGACAGCCCACTGGGAGAATCAAACCCATCTGTCCCGGGGCCTGTGGAGTGGGAAGAGGACAGGTTTTCATGATGTAAATATACCTACCTAGTTCAACTGGAACAACTAGGAAAACACACTACCTCCAATCACGCAGGGCCCAGAAGGGTGTCTGCTTTGCGGTAGTGAAGACTGGTCAAGTCTCAGTTGAATGATTGACAGACTAATAGTACATGTGCAAGATGCAGCATTAGGATTAAGGATATAACCTCAAGTGAAAGACAAAGGCTCATAATGAGTCCTAATAAGGGGACCGATGTGCTGCCTCGACAGCGTGACTCTCGCTGGCGCTGCTGGGGAGCGAGGAGCAAGGTACTGCGTTGTGGAGACATGGGACTCACTTGTCCTATTGGTAACCAACGTTTTCTAGGGCCGTTTCCTGCTCTGCCCGGCTGTGGTGACTTTCAGCGCTGCTGGGGGTTCAGGCATTTCCTTGGAAGAGCAAGCGTGATCCCAATTTCCCACAAGCCCCGCGGAGCTCCTCCCTGCAGCTTCCGGCACACCTCCCTGACTCCCCGTTATTCTCTCCCCTCTTGAGTTCTCCAGCCTTCTCTGGCCACAGAATGGCTCCCCAAGCCTCAGCACTGTTCGGCAGGACACGGCACAGGGCGTCCTACACAGGAGCTCCGCAGGCCTCTGCCGCAGTTCCCAGCTAAGGGACCATCTGCCGTTGGCGGGGAGGGTTGGCGCTGGGGGAGGGGGTAATGACGAGGATGGCAGCTACCCAGATCCAGGACCTGGCCCCTTACTGGGCTTTCTGGCCCTGAGTATGATTGAGATTGTTTGTCTGCCAGCCTAGGTGGGGGCACAGAGTAATTCACACAATTTAGATTAAAAAGAAGATAGGAGCATGGTGTGGGGTCTGCGGTTAGGCACCGGTGGGTTTGAGTTCTCTATCCATGTGGCCATGGGACTTGGGCAGGTTACTTTCCCCGGGTGTATCAGTCTCCTGTGTGCAGAGCAAAGATAATAATCCCTGCCACATAATTCTGAGGAATATCTGAAATAACACCTGTAGGCTCAGTAAGAGTTGGCTATTTTTAGAATCCAAATTCCGGGGACTACAGTGCACACATTCTATATCCACTCATTACTAGGACATCCTAGAGAAGCCTGAGAGACAAGCCCCAGGACTCTGCGCTGAGCTGAGGTGCTCAGGACAGGCTGAGAATAGTCATAGGAGTGAAAACTAATTTCCAGGGGCCTTGAGAATTAACTGAATGGTCTGAAGAATTAAGGCCAAGAAAATAAGATAAAAAACCAGGTCTTCCCAGAAAGATCTATTATAAAGTGTATTTGTCAGCTTTTGCTGCATAACAAACAACCACAATATCTCAGTGGTGTAAATGAGCATTTATTTTGTTCACCTGGGGATGCTCTGCTTTGTATGGGTTCCAGGCTGAAGGAAAGTGTTCTCATGGCTGCAACAGGAGCACATGGAGCAAGTGGACGCTCACCAGGCCTCTTGAAGCTTAGGCTTAAGGCTTAGGTACACATGTCTGCCCACGCTATTGACCAAAGCAAGTTGCAGAGTGAAGCCCGAGGTCAAGGAGTGGGGAAGTGCACTGTGCCCATGCTGAGACCATGGCGAGGGCCTGGGTGCAAGGAAGGGTGAGGAAGTTCACTTAAAGAGCAGGTCTTTATGGGGGGAGGAATGGTTTTAGGAGACAGAGGCGACACACTTCAAAATGGGGAGACACACACAAAAGGAGGTCCACGGTGGGGCTTGGGGGGAAAGGAGTGTTACGTGACAGACCTGGTTCGGACAGAAACAACAGTGTCCTGTCGCATCGTCCCAGGGCACCGGGAAGCCTCTCTCCGTTTTGCTTTATCAGTTGCCCAGGGAGCTGGCATGAGGGTGGAGCGGCTGTCGTCCTTGCAGGGAGATATCCTGCTGTTATACCAGCAAGAGGCTGTGTTTAATCAGAGAGGCTTACCAGGGCTCGGTTTTATGGGAAAATGACTAAGTGACACCAATATATAACACCTCATTTCCAAAAAATCCTATTCTTCTCAGTCAGGCATAATGTATCCAAACTGCTTCGTCTAATGGCTGTATGGGTGCAGTTGCCTGGAAATACCAGGAAGGAATTGGGAATTAATGAAGGGAATTATTAATTACAAAGGCAGATATGATTTTAAAGCAACGGCCTGGGGGTCCAGATGATTGTTTGTTTATTTATGATTTGTGTTCCTACTAACTCCCAAATAAATTCGAGATGACTAACTGTTAAAAATAGAGGCCCCAGGTCAGTGAGATTAAAGATGAAATATCCAAAGTCATATGGATGAAGGGAGGAAATGATTAAACCAGAAACCTAGCGGAAGATAGTTACCGCAATTGCGCATTAAATTGAGCTAAAGCGAAAGGGGAAATGTGATGAGTTATTGGATAAAAGGAAGTACAGCCATTTGTCAGGAGAGGCAAACTTTTCCCTGACACTCATTGTGAGCGCAAATTTATCATGAGGATCTCAAATAAGGACAGCGAGGCACATAATAAACGCTCTCTTCAGAGACTTCTGGGGGAGATGCAGAAACATCCTTCAGAGGGTCGTTTATTATATCGACCCCGGGTAAAAGCTGAGGTCTTAGGGATGAACCTTCTAGATTTAATATTGCCCCAGCTAATGGCTTATAGATTGTCGCGGAGGAAGGTCCAGTTAAGAGTGTTTAGAAGCCCAGGGCTGGGGCCAGAGGTTGAAGGCTCGGGAGAGATGTGTGGCTCTCCTCCCGAAGGCCTTGTGGGACAGCACTCCCCACGGACGGCCCCTTGTGCCCCCGAATGCGTGGGAGGTGAGCAAGGTAGTCTCCTCCCGAGTGTGGGAGGGTCAGAAGAGCTCCTCGATAGAGAACAAAACGTAAAAAATCAGACTACAGAATGGAATGTGTTGTCACGTACACAAACAAAACACAAATAAGGAAAACAGACTTAAAGGAAATCTGCTGAAATGTTCATGGTGCTAAGCTTGGGCTGTGCAAATTAGGAGCATTCTTTTTCTTTAAAATAATTTTCTGTCCTTTTCAAACATTCCAGATGGAGCTTAACTTTTATAAAGACATGAAAGAAAGAAAAAGGTTTCTGTTGTAAATCCTGATTTTTTTCTTCTGAGTTGTTTTTTTTACATTGATTTATTTTTATTTGTCAATTATAGAGGACATTAAATTTTTTTACATTAGTTTCAGGTATACAGCATAGTGGTTAAACATTCAAATAATTTACAACGTGATCCCCCTGTAATTGTAGTACCCGCCTGCACCGTACATGGTTATTACAGTATGATTGACCGTATTCCCTAAGCTGTACTTTACATCCCTGGGACTATTTTGTAACTACTATTTTGAGGTTCTTAATCCCTTCACCTTTTTTCACCTGGCTCCCAAACCCCTCCCCTCTGGCAACGGTCAGTCTGTTCTTTGTATTTAGAAGTCCGTTTCTGTTTTTCTTGTTTATTTTGTTCTTTAGATTCCACTAATAAGTGAAATCATATGGTATTTGTTTTTTCTGTCTGACTTATTTCACTTAGACATAATACCCTCTATGTCCATCCATGCTTTTGCAAATGGTAGGATTTCACTCCTTTTTATAGCCAAGTAATAGTCCATTGCATATATGTACCACAGCTTTTTTTTTTAAAAAGCATTTTGTTTATTTTTAGAGAGAGAGAGGAAGGGAGGGAGAGAACATTGGTGTGTGAGAGAGACAGCAATCGACTGGTTGTCTTTCTCTCACATGTCCCCAGGTAGGGACCTGGCCGGCAACCCAGACATGTGTCCTGACCTGGAATCAAACTGGTGACCTTTCAGTTCACAGGACCATGTTCAACCCACTGAGTTACATCAGTCAGGGCTGTGCCACAGCTTTTTTACCCACTCATCTACTGATAGGCACGTGGGTTGCTTCCATATCTTGGCTACTGTAAATAATGCTGCAGTTAGTATAGGGGTGCACATATCTTTTCAAATCAGGGTTTGGATTTCTTCAGATAAATACCCAGAAATAGAATTTCTGGATCATAAAGTAGTTCTATTTTTAATTGTTTGAGGAACCTCCATACTGTTTTCCACAGTGGCTGTACCCATGTGCATTCCCACCAATAGTGCATGAGGGTTTCCTTTCTTCCACATCCTCACCAACACTGGTTGTTTGATGAATTACTGATGGTATCCTTTTGGCAGGTGTGAGGTGATACCTCGTTGTGGTTTTAGTTCCATTTCTCTGATGATTAGTGATGTTGAGCATCTCTTGATATGACTATTGGCCATCTGTATGTCCTCTTTGGAGAAATGTCTATTTGAGTCCTCTGGTCATTTTTTAAATTGGATTGTTTGTTGTTTTAGTGTTAAATTGTATGAATTCTTTATAAGTATTGGATATTAACCCCTTATCAGATGTATCATTGGCAAAATCCCGCTTTTTGAGGTCTTTATGCTGTGGAAAGAAACCACAGCCACAATCTGTGTTTTCTTGAACAGACACTCTTCCGAGTGGGTGGGAACAAGCGCTCTCAGAGCTATGGCTGCTCCTTCCTGTTCCTGCTTCTCTCACAAGCTGCTAACCTAACTCCACACTTTTAAATCATGTATGTAAATCACGGGCCTTAGTTCTACAATGGGGTAAAGAAGATAATGAAAGAACTTGGCAGCTGTGATCCCCTGAAAGTAAGAATGTATTATTTCATTGGTAAAACTTCCCTGGTAAGAAAAGTGGCAAAACATGGCAAAAGTCTTAAAAATCTGCATAGTATTGCTACACTAATTTTACCTGTAGGAATTTATTCTCGGGAAATAATCATGGCTACAAGTGGTTAGATGTGGGGAACAACTTAAATATTCACCATTAGAGATTGAGTTGAATAATGTGTGATCCTAAAGAGCACGACTCAACCATCACAAAGAATAGCTTGGAAGGATTCTTAATGGCAAGGGCCAATGTTTTGTGATGCACTGTAAAATGAAAAATGCTGGTAGTGAAAGATCACGTACAGGACCACTGTAGTTTTGAAAAAGGAAAAAGTGTATGTATCAATAGGGTTATAGATAATTCCCCCTGCCCCTTATTTTTGGCTTTTCTGTATTTACTAGTATTTCTATTATGACTATTTAAATTTTTTTTTAAATTATATGTTATTGATTATGCTATCACAGTTGTCCTGATTTTTCCCCCTTTGTTCTCCTCCTCTTAGCACCCCCTACACCCTCGGGCAATCCCCCCACCATTGTTCATGTCCATGGATCATACGGATAAGTTCTCAGGCTACTCCACTTTCTGTACTGTACTTTACATCCCCATGGCTATTGTGTTAACTACCTATTTGTACTTCTTAATCCCCTTACCTCTTCACCCATTCTCCCTCTCTCTCCTCTCATCTGGCAACCTTCTGGTAACTAACTTCTTTTCTCGTGCTTTTAAGAGTCTCTCTTTTTCTTTAACTTTTTGCCTTTTAATTATGGTGTGTCTTGAAGTGAGCCTCTTTGCATCCATCATAATTGAGACTCTCTGTGTTTCCTGGACTTGCATGGCTATTTCCTTCACCAAATTAGGGAAGTTTTCTTTCAATATTTTTTTTCAGATAGATTTCCAATTTCTTGCTCTTTCTCTTCTCCTTCTGGCACCCCTATGACATCAATGTTGGACCTCTTAAGTTTGTCCCAGAGGTTGTTTATACTATCCTCATTTTTTTTGGACTCGTTTTTCTTCTTGTTGTTCTGAGTGGTTGTTTTTTGCTTTTTTATGTTCCAAATCATTGATTTGATTCTTGGCTTCATTCCCTCTACTGTTGTTTCTCTGTAAATTGTTCTTTGTTTCAATGAGTATATTCTTCATTTCTGACTGGATCTTTTTCAGGCTGCTGAGGTCCTCACTGAGTTCCCTGAGCATCCTTATAGCCAGTGTTTTGAACCCTGCATCTGACAGATTGCTTATCTCTATTTCATTTAGCTCTGAAGTTTTGATCTGTTTCTTCATTTGGGCCATGTTTCTTTGTCTCCTTGTTTTGGCAGCCTCCCTGTGTTTGTTTCTATGTATTAGGTAGAGCTACTTTGACTTCATGTTTTTGTAGTGTGGCCCAATGTAGTAGGAGTCCTGTAGGGTCTGGTGGTACAGCCTCCCCTATCCCCCAAGCCGGGTACTCAAGGTGTGCCCTTTGTGTGGGCTGAGTACACCCTCCTCTTGTAGTTGAGCCTTGGTTGTTGTTAGCAGATCCATAGGAGGGATTTACACAGGCCAGTCGGCTCTCTTCCCTCCACAGAGGATCACTGTGCAGGGGCAGGGCGGTGGTGCTCCAACGTGGTCTATAGCTGTCCACTAGGTGTGTTGGCCCTGGGGTTTCCTGGGTGGTACAGGCCAAGGTCAGCCCCCACCTGTGTTTTTCCTGGGGCACCCTGCATGAGCTATCAAGCAATCTGGGGTGGCTGCTACTTGTGCTGGGCTTGGAGATTCCCAGGAGAAGCCAAGCTGTGACTCTAATCTGGCTGCAGCTAGCACTCACTGAAGCCAGCTGTTGCTTGTTTGATAGGATTTAGGAGCCAAGACCAGCCATTCTTATGGAAAACAGCTTGGGTGATCTATATGTTGGGTGGTGTGGAGTCTCCGTGGGTCTCCAAGGTGAGTCACACAGTGTTGGCCAGGTTGATGGAGTCTCAGATGTGGCACCAGCCTACTGGCTCTGTGGAGGGGAGAGCTCAGCAAAGGAACAATGGCCTCTGCTCACCCCATGCCAGACACTCCAGTTTCTCCCTGTAGACCACTGGTGCCTTTCAAGATGCCACCTGGTCCTGGAGCTCAGAGGGAATGAATCTGAGTAGGTGAGTCCATGTGTGGGTTCTTTAAGAGGAACTGCTTAGGGCTCCATCAGCCTCCTCCATCGACTCAATCCCCACTGATTTTTGCAGCCAGAAGTTGTGGGGAATTATCTTCCTGGCCCTGGAACCCAGGGCTGTGAGGCCTGCTGTGGGTCTGGGACTGCTTGCTCCTGAGATATTCCTGTGAATTTTTATCTGTGTGTGTGTATGGCCAGTCTGTTCCGCACCTGCGCCCCTCCTACCAGTCTGGACGGATGTGGTTTCTTCAATTCCTTAGTTGTCAGACTTCCTTTCAACTCGATTTCTGATGTTCCTGAGTGATGGTTGTTCTATATTTTAGTTGTAATTTTGATGTGGTTGTGCAAAGAGGTGAGCCACGTCCGCCTACGTTGCCATCCTGACCGGAAGCTATGACTATTTCTTCGGCAAGAAGAAAAAAGGGGAAAAGCATTTTTTCCCAAAGCAGTACTATTTCTGGAAGAAACTAGAGGACCATCCCTGCCATTGGGATGTTTTTTAAAGGGCATATTAGGAACAGGCTTTCCCTGGCTTCAGGGTAGTGAGTGGGAGCTAAATAGGATCAGAGCTTCTCTCAGCCATTTGTACCCCCACCCTCGCCACCCACATTCCTTTTAGTCCCTCCCGGGTTTGAAGCAATTTGTGTGAGAGCCCGAAGCTCCAGCAGGTCCATCCTTCTCTCCTCCCTCTCCCATCCCAGTGGACGTGATGGTAAAGGATTAGGTAGGAGATGATTATGAGGCTTGTCCTAAAACCTCAGCTAATGGGCAATGCACCTTCCTGGATGTGAAAAACAACGGGAGGTGAGAGCAGGCACAGTTGCTGACCCCGACATCAGGCTGGCTTTTAAATGATGACTTCTTCTCAGAATAAACCAGCTTCTAAGAGACAAGGACCAAAAGCAGTGCCCCTGGGTCCTGCGGACACACTCCTTGAGATTTATTTGGCCTTTTGCTATTAAGTTCAACCCTTTGAAATCCATCTCAGTCCAATTTCTTACGTGTTGCTTCTCTTTGCAGACGGGTAAGATAGATGAACATTTTCCCTCTTGGTTCCCCTCGCTCAGAAGCCGTGCCAGTGAAGGGAAATGCCTTCAAGGGGAAAGGATAAATCCGGCCACGTCCAGGCGTTGCCTGGACTTCGTGCTGTGAGATGAAGGGGTGTCTGGTCGAAACAAAGATCAGCCGGGGAAAAAATGTCATCAGGGTGAAGGCAAGAAATCACAGGCTTAAAGGGACATGAATGAAACTGGCCAAGTGCCTCCGTGTCTGTTGAGATTGTTCTTCAAGTACGGCCTGGGGTCCTGGAGGGCCTCGGGGCTTTCTACGTGTGCCACAGAGAGCGAGGGAACAGGTGTTTCCTGAGGGTCTTGCAGAAGCAGGATAGTCTTCCAGCCTCCCCACAACCGTAGCAGGTAGCTGTTGTTGTCCTCCCCCACAGGTGAGGGGCCCCGGGTTCAGAGGGCTGACTCGCTGGCCTGCAGACACGTAGCTGGAAGGCAGAGGAGTGTGAATTCGAACGCAGCCATGCCTGACTCCTAAGCATGAACTCTTAATGCCCTACCATATGGTCTCCTTCACTGTCAACACTTTATTTATAATACGACAAAAGTAGATGGAAATATTAGGACAATGCTTTGCTTTGGCACTGATCAGCTCCAACTGTTCGTCAGAGGCACTTATTTTTAAAAATGTAAATGCTCTCTATTTCTGGCACGAATCAGTTGTTTGCTTTTGAGATTGTAAACAAAGGGTCACTTCAGAGTGTCTTACCAAAGCAGGACTAGTTTTTTATTTACTCTCGTGAGAGTGCTTTAAATTCACTCTGTTTTGCTCCGGTGTTTTGCCCTGGTCAGCAGAAGAGGCGATTGTGCCGGCTTCGCCTCGGTGGGTAAAGGCCAGAACACTTCACGCGGCTCTGCGCACCCCAGTGAGGAATGCTCCTTCCCTTTATCAGGGGTCTGGGGGACACAGATTGCAATTTCAGGACTTGTTTTGTGAGCACACTTTTATGATTTATTTTGAAGTACTTGCAAACTCACAGGAATGTTGCAAGAAGAATACAAAGAGTTTCCAATGCCCCTTCGCTTCAATTCCCTGTTTGTTTACAGGTTACCCGTTTGCTCCATCCCTTCTCTCTCCCTCTCTCTGTCTCCCCATTCTCACTGCTGCTTTTTCTGAACTCTCCGGGAACAAGCTGCAGACCGGCCCCCTCACGCGCCTTCACACTTCAGTGCGTACTTCCCCAAATCAAGGCCACTGTCCTGCGCAACAAGCACACACCCTCTGAGTCAAGAACTGACACTGTGACACGGATCTCACTCAGCACTGGCCAACCGTCATCCCAGCAACGTCTCTCTTTGTTTTCTGGTCCAGGACCAATCCGAGAGCACGAGTTGCTTTTGGTTGTCACCTTTTTAAAAAATTTCCTTCCCATGTGGAACATTGGCTCAGTCCTTGCCCAGTCTCTCCTGAGCTGGATAGTACACAGATAGTACAGTTCTTTCACTGGGTTCTTCCAAACGTCCTCAGGCTGTGCATTTTGGTGGGAAACCCACAGACATGAACCTGGGCTCTTCTCTGTGCACCTCACTGGGTCTGGTGATGCTGACCCTCACACTGTTGTGATGGATCCTCGATCACCTGTCTGGTCAAGGTGGTGTCTGCCAGGCTTTGTGCTGTACACGCACCATTTTCCCCCTTGTGATTGCTAAGCATTTTGTGGGGAGATATTCTAAGGCTACTCCAATATCACCTCTACTCAGCCTTAGCGTCTGTGGACGCCCCCGTCAACAACCACTATGACAGCTGCCGAACAGTGACACCTGATTCCCATTATTCCTTCTATATTTGTTTGTGGACCTCTTGTGGTAACAAAGAACTGCCTCTTCTGATTTACTTGTCTATCTGTTTATCTGTCTATCTATCCATCTATCTATCCATCTATGTATCTAAAGTTTACATCAACACTTCTAACTATGGTCTATCACTTCAGAATTCTTTCTGTCTTCCCTGATCCATATTTGTAAGTCCTGTCTTCAATGTGAAACACTAGATTCCTGTTAACCTCAATATATTTACTTCTTCACTTGTTCCCTCTTACGTACCAAAGCTCCTGACGATGCCCGCAGCCTCTGGGTTTCTTGCCCTGCCGCTACCACCTCAGCCCGTGGCAACTCCCTGGGCCCTGGACCATGCACCACCTCCTCGGCCCTGCTGCCTCCAGTCCCTGGCCGTACGGCCACCTCCAAGGGAAGAAAGGAGAGAGAAAGAGGAAGAAGAGGAGCTGAGGACTTGGTTGTTTCCTTGAGGGTCTTCCCTCTGTAGTTAACATAGTTGGAGGCTACCTTCTTTGCGAATCATTGTCACTTACAGGCTATGCTAAAGAGATGAATGTCTTTTTCTGCCAAAGGATTCCCATCCCCTCCACTCTTCCAAATGATTGCATGGGAAAGAGTCAAGCCATTGGCTGGGCAATAACTGGTGAGATTCTTTCTTTCCAGGACTCAAGCTGAAGGTGGCAGAGTCTCTAGCTGATGAGACTGGGCCTTGTGTTAAATGACATGTAGAGACCAGCTGAGGCCACCACTTCAGCCACTGCCCACCCCAAGGTGTGTGGGTCCGCAGAACGGACTGGGGCATGGAGCACAGAACTGGGTCCAGCGTTTGTAGGGCCCGAAGCTTATACCACTTTAACAATAAATTCTTTAAGAAAAAGAATATGGCTATGAGTATATAAATCTGTGGCCTTTAGATGCCCCTTACTCTTTCCATAACTGTTTTATTTAAATTAGCCCAAGCGGCTTTCTGATTCTTGTACCGAGAAGCCAGAAGGCTGAGTATTAAGGTACCGACAAACACTAGCTGATTTTTCTTCTTTCAATTTTGAAAGGCAAACTTGGAGCAACATTTTTGTCCATGAAAAATGTCCCTCTTAACTAGACCACTGAATTGCCAGATAAGACTTGGGATTTGCAGCAGTAAATAAAGAAGAATCAGAAATTATAGTTTTGGCATTGCTGTCCCAAATTTTTCGTCTGGTTCACAGAGATGCCTTCTAAATCAAGTGTCCGGGTGTCCTTCAGGGTTGCTGTTGATTCAAGATTACCGGGCATGCTTTATATCCAGTTTCAGATAACTTCAGAGTTCAGATCAGAAAAAAGCTTTCAGCCTCACTAGCAGAAGGTACTTTTGGAAGTGGAAAATTAACCCTTTTTGCAGGAAGCAGTGGGCCTCCAGTAAACGGAAGTAAACCACAAATTAGGGAAGCTACTCAGGTTTGGCCCACTCGCCAAGAGGGGGCAGTGTGTTCCAGCGCGGAGAGGTGTTCCTAGGCTGCCCCGCCCCCACTTCCTTGCCGACAGGGGGCAGTGTACTACAGTGGAGGTCGCCCCTGTCTGCTCTCCTCTACCTCCGTTCCTCCATGACAATCCAAGTGTGGTATCGCACAGGGGAAGCCTTGTGAGAAGGGTATTGTAGACTTAACATTGCCGATGCCAAAAAGAAGAAAACCACCTAGTGTTAGAGTGTGAAGGCCTTTTTATCATCTACTCAATTCCTGGCGCAGGTTCTAGCTTGCTCTCACCGGCTAAGCAAGTTACTCAACTTTCTTGAACATTGGGCCCCTCTTTGGTAACGCGGGTGCAAAATTAACCTAGAGCTCTCTGTGAGCGGTGGAGTCAACAGCGACTGCTCCCGCACAGCCCGCAGTGGTGCCCCGTGTGTCGGACCGCTGTGGCTGCTCTGCTTCCGCCAGTTCTTCCAACCCTTATGTCAGTCCTCTGACTACCCATATGCCATAAAACGACTCTTTTTATTCCCATTTTACAGATGAGGAAAATGAGGCACAGAGATGTTAGATGATTTGCCCATTGTCCTTTAACTAGTTAATTTCCACTTTTGATTGCACCTGACGAAACTGGTGTAAGGAAGACTGCAGTGACTTGCTCAAGGTCATGGCGTTATGAAGGGATACCTCTTTAGCTTCACAGGAAATTGGTTCTTTTCCTACTCAGTGGGGAAAGATGAGACTTGGAGAACATGCAGGGACTTATAAGGTGTGGGTGAAACAAGCCTGAGACCCAGGGAGACAGAAAGTAAAGCTTCTTAGCGCTCTTCCCAGCGGGGTGGAGCACGTGGCCGGGGCTCAGGGCCCTGGGATTCTGGGACTTCCCCCTCTGGAAAGGAAAGGAGCAGCCCTCTGTCTGTGGGCTCGGAGGTTGCCATCAACAACACCAATCGTGTGCATAGCCTGTTACCTCTGCAGCCCCAGAGAGGTGTCCACCAGGGACTCTTACCAAGGGGCCAAAGTAACCTGCCATCCTTTAAAAGTAGAGAGCTAAAAGTCAAATGCACATTTATATCTCAAACGTAGTGACTCCTACATTCCCTTGGCCAAGTTATAATTAAATGGCATCAGGCAGCTTTTTGACTCATTTGCGGGATAATTTGGTGATCCCTCAAAAAGAAAGTCTTATTATAGAGAGATATTGCTGAAAGGGTGCTTGGGCCTTCACAGGGGACATTTGTGCACCAAACAGCCATGTGACCCAGCTCGGTCACAGGACTATTCAGTGGCAGAGCCAGGACTAAACACTTCTTTGGACTTAAGTCTGAGGCCGTGGACTCATTCTGACATGGGTCTGACCCCAACAAACTCCTCACTGGGAATCAACAAATTCCTCATTGTCTCTGCACCTCACTCTCCTCCCCGGGCTGTTTTGAGAATCACAGGAGATAATGCAAGTAAAAGCTTAGCAGGGGCTAATGTGAGCTATTATTAGAATCTAGTGTTCTTCTTACGGCTCAAGAATAATGCAGCATGTCTAATTCTTCTGCAATATCCCCTCTTTCCCCCAGCTTTTCAGAAGTATAAGGAACATGCAATAAACTGCACATACTTAAAGTGTCCAAGTCGCTAAACAATCACCACAATCAAGATAATGAACACATCCATCGGCCCAGAAGGTTTCTTCGTGCCCTTGTAGAATTCATCTCTCCTCTTCCTCCCTGTCCCGGAGCAAAGGCTGACCTGCTTTCTTTCACTAGAGTTTGCATTTTCTAGAATTTTCATAAATAAAATCCTACCATACGCACTTGTTTTTTTTTTGTCTGACTCCTTTTACTCAGCATAGTTATTTTGAGATCCATCCCATCTATTATTGGCTTGTTTTTTGGAGGATGTCCTTTTCTCTCCCAAGCGGTAGACAAAGTATTTCCAAGTGAGAGACACAGGCCAGGGGAGTGCTTCCTCGGGGTCTCGGCAGGGGTTTGCAGGCGTGGAGTGCAGCTGCCTGGGGTTTCTGGCACTTGCATCTTAAGCGCTCAGCCACTCCCTGTGTTCCAGGAGCATGCAAGCGCAGATGGTGCAAAAGCAGCAGGACCTGAAGGGTCCACACGAGGCAGCCTTTCCCATTACAGGTGCCCAGACACCACCCCCAGGCCTTCATGGGTCTGCCCAGTGGCGTGGTGGAAAACCACTCTCCTAAAGCGATGCCACTGGTTTCCGAAAGTCACCTGAGCAGTGAACGCTAAAGCAACAGGAAGACGATGCAGACAGCAAGAATCATGTTGGCAAGAATCACGTTTCACAGAAAAGGTGGGCTGCTCTCTGGTGGCCAAAGTCCATCGTTCAGATGTCCGTGGGCCGTCACGGATGATGTGGCACCTGCAGGTTCTGTGACCACATGTGGAAATGAGTCTGCTCCCTGCGTTCAATCCCGCCTTCTCGACCCCCGTGACTGGACGGCTGTCGTGCGTCGTGGGGACCCGGAAGTAAACAAAGGTGGTGCCCCACACACATGATGTCAGAAAACCACGCTCAGAGGGCATGGAAATCAATATCGAAAATGAGACACTCAAGTTACCGCAAAGAGCTATTTTTGCTTGTTCCAAATTGCCCTGTTTCTCTAAGCAGCTATTTTCATGGTAAGGCCAGCCCGTCCCTGGCTATGTATAGGGACAATTCAGCAATTTAAAAACAAGTGGGAAGAGAAAAGAAATTGGCAAATAGGCTCACACCCCAGGAATAAATCTGGGGCAATTCAAAAGGTAGTGTGAGTTATTTTTCCAAATATCCTTCTTCTTCAAATTCCACCCTCAGGGTTGGAAACCGTCAAGAAATAAATAGACATGCGCGTTGGAGGGTCACTTTCTAGTAAGCACTCGGTGTTTAAAAATAGGGATTTGAATGGAAAAGTCTCCTCCGAGTCTCGCAGTGACGGTCCCCTCTCCGGTCGTCTGCTCCTCTATCCAGGGACGGTGTTTAGATGGCAGGTGAGGGGGAGCTGGGGTCTATTTTTAAAGCTCTCTGGTTTTCTGACGGTTGCCAGGGAGAAGGTGGACGGAAGAGCAGCACAGCCAAAGGAAGGTCGCCTCAGACATGGGTTCAGTGAGTCACTCAACAATTATTTACCGGTCTGAACACCCTGAAATCTACGGGACCTGCCCACTTGGCTCCATCTCCTGAGCTGCTGCATTTGTGCGGCAACCATTGTTTGTCCTCTCCCCTGAGAGGACTTCTGTTTTCTCCTGAGGCTGCTCCAGTAGTCTGCGTTCCACCCAGAAGCTTTTAAAATGTAGAACCACACCCTGGGTTGATGGAAATGCATGATAAAAAGCCTGGAAGAATAGCCAGCAAACCGTTCATAGTGGGTATTTCTGGCGAAGTGTGGGCGGGGAGGGGGCAGGTGTGGGGAGACCTGAATGTTTTTACTATGTGGTTTGAATTTTATACAGTGGGCTGCATTTCTTTCATAATTTTAAAAGGATCTCAACATTTAACTCGGTCCCTACGCTCTAGGAGCTCTTAATCTTGCATGAGATTCCCAGACACTGAAAATTCTAGGAATTATGCTCGTTCGTTATGGCCTCAGGGGGCAGAAGCTATTGTGGGGTGTGTGTGATCAAGAAACCCAACTTCAGAGGGAGCGTGCTAATGAGCAGAGCTGCCGAGGAGGCGAGGATCCTGGCGGCCAGCATGGTAGTGAAGGCCAGTGCATGTGTTTGGGCTGAGGCTGGGGACCCTCTGCTGGAAGTGGTGTCCAGGACTTACCTGTCACCTCTCCCTGCACTTCTGCGACTCATGAGATGCCCCAGAAGGCACATTTTCTGAGCCTGACTGCTAAGGGGATATTCTCCAGGGGCCCTCGTCACTGTCTGCTTTTTTCATTGCTTCCTCCAATTTCTGCCAGACAAATACATTCCTGGCAGTGTTAGTTTTCACGTGCCAGGTTTGGAGAGGGCCCTTCTACGCCATAAAAAGAACGCACAGGATGCATGTGAAGCCAGGCTGGGCACTGGAAGTGGGAAGGGGAAGGGACTCCGGGAAAGGAGGGCAGGGAGAAGCAAGCAGCACAGGTGCCCCTACTCCGCTTCCCCTCCGTCCTGGGCTGCAACTCCAGCCCAGTGGTGCCGCCCAGTGGTCGCCTGGCTGCTTCCCTCAGGCACAGTGCCACTGCTCTCGTTGTTTGGCTTCTGCAGCAGAAGTCACACTGCTGTTCAAAGAGGTGACATATCCTTCGAGATGTCATCATTCTTGTTCTGGGATGAATGGAAATACCAGTCTGATTGGACAAGCGCCGTATGGAGCCTTCCTTGCTCCCTGTAGACTCTTAGACCATTACAAATCGGCTGAACCGTGTTTTTATTTTTCCTCCACCTCAAGGCCATACCATTTTTCTTTTTAATATACAGACCATGCCTTGCACAGAGTAAGTGCTCAATAAATATTTGTTGAATTGATTTTCCTGTTCAGAGAAATGGCAGAAAGACCCTCTTGCTTTATGTGCATAATTCTTTCGTGCGGCTGTTGCTGGATCCCTTTCTCAAACCAGGGTGAGTCTCAGGGTCCGAACTCAGACTCGCCTGGGTCAACCAAAGCAGTGTGCGCACGATGAAAGCAGTGTGCGTGCGCGGCAGAGGGAGGACTGTGGTGGGGGAGGGAGCCCCGAGGGGGCTGAAGGGGAACGATGCCAGTTCCTGGGGGACGGGGGGCGGCGGGGGGGTGGATGTGAGCTGCAGGCAGGAGGTCAGGGGAGAGGTTACGAGCACATGCAAGGACGCACAGGTGACAGGAGGGAGAACAAAGCAGGGTGCTGTGACAGGTTTGAGAGCCAGACAGTGACAAATGGGGGCGGCCACGTCAGACGTCCTGGGTTTGCCTCCTGGTTCTGTGACACGTGTCACTCTGGACAGCTCATTTAATTCCACACACAGAGCCACAGCATCACCGGGGAAATGAGGCAACTCTGTCCCTGTGAGGACTTAATGAGGGAGCTAATATATGTGGTGACACCGTAAACTGTGAAATGTGATGCAGGGAAGATAAATTAGCAAGATTTGAAAACATTTCATGTCCTTGAAGAATTCTTTTTTAAAAAATTTATTTATTTAAAATTAAAAAAAATTCAATTACTGTTGGCATTCTATATTAGTTTCACGCATACGGCATAGTGGTAAGACATTTATATAAATTATGAAGTGATTCCCCATAATTCTAGTACCCCCGACACTGTACATAGTTATTGACAATATTCCCTATGCTGTGCTGTACATTCCCTTGGCTATTTTTGTAACCCTCACTCAAGAATATGTTTACTGGTTTTAGAGAGAGAGGAAGGAGGAGAGAGAGAAACATCAATGTCAGAGAGAAGCATCAATTGGTGGCTTCCTGTATGCCCTGTGACGGGGCCTCAAACCCACAACCTAGCTACATGCCCTGACCGGGAGTCAAACCTATAACCTTCCGGTGTACAGGATGATGCACCCACCAACTGAGCCATCCAGCCAGGGCCCCGTGACTATTTCATAACTGCCAATTTGTACTTCTCAATCCCTTCATCCTCTGGAAGAGTCCCTTGCAGGCATTCTTTTGCCTTCTTGTTCCTTCTGCAGTTTTATTCACGGGGACCCGGTATCTCAAAGCTTGAAGGGATCTTGGCATTCACGTGACCCGTTCTTGTCAAGTTCTGGACTCAGAAATGGGCTCAGGGAGATGCAGTCACACGCCATCAAAGCCATCGAAGGTTGTCTGGATGGACTCTCCCAGTTTAAACTTTACTATGTTGTTCACCCCTCTGGCTGACATTTTGCTTTCTCCTCACACGTGCCGTGTTAGGGACAACCCGTGCTGCTCAGTACAGAACAGTGGGTCTGACTCCTGAGGGCAGGGCGGGGCCCACCCCGCAGCTCCCAGGCCCTGCTGTCTTCCCCACAGTCACGCTCACCTTACCCTGGAACCCTGCAGCGATGGCCAGGCTGTTTCGGAGGGATGGCCTTCTGCAGGCTCCGGGTTCCGTTGGTCAGGGTGGGACGGGAAAAGATGAACAGTGTCTGACCCCTTGTGTCCCGAGCACCCTCATACTCTCTCGCGCCCAAGTTAAATCGCTTTTGATTCTGTCTGGTTCTGTGCACAGCCTGCGACGTGCCACCCCTTCATTTCAGCTCGTCCTTGACGCCTCAGTGGCGCACTCAGGTGAGCTTCCCTGTTCGGGGCCTGGCCTAGCTCCCTGACTGCTACCAACTCCAGGGATTTGGTATCTATCCATAGAGAGATCACATGGCAGAATTTTATTAAAGAACCAATCAGAACAAATAAAACCTGTCCTGCATAGGTATTTAAAAAAATTAATAATGAGAAACCCAAAGAAAGATGGGTGCTTTCTGTTCCGGGGCTGCCCCTTCTTGAGGGGGCAGAAGGAGAGGCTGAGAGGCCCCGGCAGGGCAGACCATTGAGCCAGAAGCCTTTTCTGCCACCTCATTCAGCAGACGTCCAAATGCAGCTGCCGCCTCAGTTGTGGGGAGACATTTCACACTGCTGTCCTCTGTGGCCTCTGTGAACTGCTGGCCCAGCTCGACTGTCCCCCTGCAGCTGTGCACCAGTGACCGGCCTGTGTGGGGCTTCCCGCCTGCCCCTGAGTCCTGCCTGTCGAATGAGCGGCCGCCTGGCCTCCCCCAGGTGTCTCACCTTGCACTTCCTGACACGGAAACCAGCCCCCTGCTCCGCGGTGAAGTCTCTTGATCCTGGCGAGCCTCTTCCTGGCTCCCCACACTGATGTCCTCCCTACAAAGACTAATGATGACAGTGAGATGCAAGATATATTTCCCAAACCACCAAAGGCATCGCATAAATATGTGAATGTGCGCATTTGTCAAATACTGGCATACAATGCAGCTAATGACTGAATTAGAGCTGGCTTGGGAAACGAGGATAAGCTATCAGCAAACCCACCAATTTGTGGCAGGCAGACACCGTGAAGAGAGTGTGGTGTGAGTTCTCACATACCCACCAGTGGCTGTGTTGCTGCTAAAATTAGTCTCCCTTTCCTCATTTGCAAAACGGGCTCAGTAATCAAAATAATGCTCATCCTATCTATTTCACAAGGTTCTTGTGAGGATCAAAGAGCACGAAGCTCTGTGAAGCTTATTTTAAAAACCCTGTACTTCCACACAAGATTATTAGTTCCGTAATTAGCAGAGTGCCTTGCTCACACCAAGTGCTCGCTAGACTTTAAACCGTAGTTTGCTGGTGATAGGAAATGTCACTACTTTATGGCATTTTCAACCTGACATTCTTATGTGCCTGCTTTTTACCAGTCTCCCCCGTCAGACTCCGAGCTCAGTGAAGGTAGGAGTTCTGACTGTCTAACACTGAGCTTTGTCCTTGCGCCCCGGGCGGTCTTGCAGGGAGATAATGCTCACCGAGGAGTTGTAGAGTAAACGACTCACACTGTAGGGAGCAGTTAAAGTGGGCTTAATTCCGGTGAATGCGTGCTTATTTAACTAGACGTTGATGCTGGTGTAGAAATAAAATATATCTTAGAAGGTGAGCAGTCCATCTTAGATATGGAAATATGGACAGCAACACTGAGCATGAACAAGGTAGGGACTGTGAATTTTGAGTAGAAAGACAAGATTTGTTGCAAGTGTCTTCTAAAGGGCTAATGCCATTCATGTGGCTCCAGAAGGCAGGAGCAGGACCTGCAGAGAGATGGGGTTAGTTTCAGTGAAAGATATTTGAAATGGGCTGGCTCAGGAGGTGTGAGTTTCCTGTCAGGGGAGGTATTCAAGAAGAGGCCGGATGAATCTGTGGCACGCATGTTGTAGGTGGATGAGTTACTGTGATACCAGACAAGATACAAGATGGCCTTCATCTGGCCCTGCCTGCAGGGCTCCAGAGATAAAGTCCAAACCAAATAATTAATATAAAATAACAGGAAAAAGGTTAGGAAAGGGAAGGGGGAAGGGAGAGGAGAGGAAGAGATGGGGACCCTGCCGTTTTGCCTCTTTGCGGATCCTTCCCCTCTGCCATCCTGGCACCCTTCGGGCAGCCTCAGACCCGACTCACAGCCGTCTCAGGACACCCAGAGGTTGCGTGCTCCTTCTGCAGCCAGACCCCGCCTCTTACTGGGATGCATGGCGTGGGCCTCGCTTTCCACTCCAGCCTCTCCAATCTTAGTCTTCTCTTTTATCACACCTGCCTCTGTGGACCTTGCCACCCATTCTCCTTCCATACAAACAATGGTTCACCTCATGTTGAGCTGGGCAACAGCACTTTTCATGCACGTCCCCAACACTCTCCCTCCAGGTGGGGACTGGTGGGCTCTGCCATGGGTAATGCGTGTGCGCCCCACCCCCAAATCCATGTGTTGAAGCCCTAACCCTGGGTGTGGCTGTATTTGGATACGGGGCCTCTGCAGAAGTAAGGTTAAATGAGGTCATAAGGGTGCGCCAGGACTTGATCAGCTGGGAAGACTGTCCCCACCAGAAACCGAATCCGCCGACACCTTGATCTTGCATTTCCCGCCTTCCAGAACTGTGAGAAATAAATCACCCAGTCTGTGATAAAGTCACCCAGTCTGGGACAGTTTGTCAGAGCAAACCAAGCAGATTAATGCACCTTCTTACAGACTCATACACCTTTTTTGTAAAGTAACTTCAAGAGGCAGGCATGACTTGAGCCTCTGTTCTGCCACTACTAGCTGAGGGGCCTTGGTCACACGATTTTTTTTCTCTCTAAGTCTCAGCGTAGCCATTAATAAGACGAGGATTGCAACAGCTCTCGCAGAGGGCTGCTGTGAGGATTAAGTGAGAAGTCTTATGCTGGGTGTCTGGTACACAGTAACGTCTAACTTAGACAATGTTAGATTTAGTGGAAGATACTATCATCTCGAGATAAGAACGCCTCTTAGTGTAAGCACTTGGAAGGAAAAAAACAACAGCTATAACATAAACCTTAGAAAGGCTGCCTCATCTGGACTTTGAACTTGAAGTTTCCACTTGTTTGACAGTTACCTTTCTGATTTATCATCTACCAGTCCCAGCCTCTCTTGGGTCTCTAACATTTACATCCAGGAGCTCTGCTGGAACATTTAAGGTCTCCTGCCCTGCTGAGACCTGCAGACATGGGCAGCAGCTCCATGTGCGGAATTTCCCAGCAGTGATTATGGTCCGGAGACCCTAATTCATTCCTGAGTCTGCCCCCTGGAGGATGGCTGGAGGCGCCCCGCAGGGAGCCAACCCACCCGCTCTCCCAGGAGCCTCGGCAGCTTGTTAGATCAACTCAGACGCAGGGAGAGATTTATAGCCTCTCTCAAAACACCCTCAACGGCGACATCAATGTCAATTCCAGACAAGCAGCGGGAGAAGGTCCTTGGTGCCAAATTACAGGCCTCGCTTCTGCAAGCAGCTGCCCTGAGTGTTCGCCTCGCACACTTCTCAGCGTGCCGTCTCTTCCCAGTGTGCACATCTGGACTCGAGACTGAGAGTCAGAACCATACATTTTCCTTGCTGCTGAAGTATGGCTCCCCAGGGACCCCGCAGGTCTGGCCGGCACAGGCACTTCCCGCATCCTGACCCCAGACAAGCCCACATTCTCCAGGACAACAGAGAAAAACCCTCCGAGTCTGCAGGCTGCTGTCAGCTAAGAATTCCGGCATCCTTGCCTCGTGCTGAGAGGAGGCTCTTAAACATATCACTGCCTGGGCTGAGTTCAGTGGAGAAGGAAGCAGAAAATGTGATTAACATGTAACTATAAAACCTTGCAGTGATAAAAAAAAAAAGAAGGGAAAGAAGTTAAGCATAAGTAATGGCCACATCAAGCCACTTCCAAAAGCTCCATCTCACTGAACGGCAGTCATCTTGCTTGCCAAGTGGAAACCACCTTCAGGCATTTCAGAATTAGCGACAGTCTGCCAGCAGCCACACAGCTGGCTGCACAGAGATCTGACCACAGCCGGCTCGCCGGACTCTCAGACACCCTTGCGTTTGACTTAAAAACGCAGCGCATGATGCCTCCAGCAGGATAAACAGTGGGGGCTGGTCGGTTCTGGACCACGATGTCATCATCAGGTTTGATGTGCAGCAACTCATCAAAGGTAAGGCGGCCGCGCTGTGAAAAGAGGGAACACGCATCTGAGATTTCTCCGTAATAAACATCATCATCTCACTCGTATTTTGAAGTGATTTCCTGAGCAAGAGAGAAAGAAATTGTCACAGGAAAAGCAAAGGCCGCAACAGGGATGAGCGAAATGAGAGAGGAGGGGCCCTGCCCTCCCGGGAGGGGACTCGCACTGCGTAGGGGACTCCTCGAGTGGCTCTAGGATGGCAAATAGTGTGGGGTTTTTAAAACCCACCCCCACGGACATGTTTCCATGGACTTTGAGAGAGAGAGGAAGGGAGAGAGAGAAACATCGATGTGAGAGAGAAACATTGATTGGTTGCCTCCATATGCACCCCATCTGGGGATCGAACTCTCAACCCAGTCGTGTGCTTTACTGAGAATCCAATCCACAGCCTTTCGGTGCACAGACCGCACTCCAACTGAGTCACGTGGGGATTTAATGTTCTAGAAAAGGAAGTTTCAGTGTGGTTTTGTCAGGTAAGGATTGAAGCGTACAGCCTGGTTAGGACGGGGTAAATCCGTAAGTCCATGTGTGGGAATTCACGTCCACACTAACCACCCATGAGTGCATGTGCCACGAATCTGTAAGCCCACACCGTGAGCCCATGAATCGATACCACGAAATATATGAGGAACCCACCCATAAATTGGTACCTGATGAGCTAAAACAAACCCCACTTTTCACTGTGAGGCCCGGCACACTGGGATCGCTCACAGTTCACGGCCTCCATCGGTCTTGCCTGGTTAGACCAGTAGGGCTGAAACACGGCACCCAGTCCTGATACCTCCAAGGCAAAGGATGCCGCCGGGAAAGTTCTTCTTTCACAGACTGGAGCAGTTGAGGCAGGAGCTGGACAAGCAGCCCACGAGCATGCTCTGAACAGCGTCGCTGCTGCGGCTGTGGGGAAGAGGTTGACATTTGCAGGACTGTGTGTACCTGCAGCCCCTGGCCGAGCCCACATTCCTGGTGCTGCAGCTGTCCCCTCCCTGCCCCAGAGATTTTTGGCTTGTCCTTTTGTTTAAGCCTCTGGATCACACCTCTTCTTAGCTTTGCCCTAACTTGCTATCCTAGAGAAAATGTTCTTCTTGCTCAAGTTTGTTCTACAAATTCATGCTGTTGTTCAAGGTTGATAGTTCAGACTTCTCTTAGAATTATGTGTTCTTCTATTACCTGTTACAACCCACTTCCTACACTAAATGTTTGTTAGCGTGAGCCAAAAGAGCATCGTGTTTTGGCGAGGAAATCAGACAAGGCAGACAGATGCGAGAATGATGGACCTAGGCTCAGTCCCTGGGTCCAAAGTGTCCAGCATAGCCCGACGGTCCACAGACTCAGACTCAAAGGGGCCGCCTGACCCAGGCCCCGAGGATGGACAGCATAGCTTACTATGTGATGGAAACACAAAAACCACGTTAAAGGGAGCCCAGAGAGCTCCCTCGCCCTTCCGTCACGTGAAGACACAGTGAAAAGCTGGCCTTTCGCTAACCAAGAAGTGGGTCCTCCCTGGACACCTAGTCTTGATCCTGCATCTGCCCTTCAGAACCGTGAGAGATAAAAGCTGGCTGTTCAGGCTGCCCCGTCTGTGGTAATTTCGTGGTGGCAGTGAAAATGGACTAAGCAAGTTCTGTGGTTGGTGGCCACAGACTATGGATTATGGGGATGGGCCAAACTCTTAAGCATGGGTCCAGAAAAACATTCTTTCTCTGAAAGATGTGGCAGCTGGAGCCATGGAATCCTGTTACATTGAGGAAGGAAAAATGTCCACGTCTATTCCAGTCAAGAAGGACATGGTTAATCACGAAGAATTGAAAACGTGGACGAGCTCCACGTGTCGGCCACAAGAGCTAGGGCCGGAGCCCAGAGAGTGAGGCGACCTGGAGCCAGGTGTAAGCTCAGGAGGGAGAGAGGCAGTGGACAGGCCACCGCAAGGTTGTTGAGGACGTTCACGTGCGAGTCAGACGTGTGCGGACCCCACGTGAGCCTGGCGCAGAGCGCGGGGGAGTTCAGACAGGAAAGGCGGACTCTCTGTGGCCGCCTGTGCGTTCAGAGGCAGATGCCACCGGCCTAGAAGACGCCTCTGGGCTCTGATCAGCTGGAAGGTGTGGGGCAGCTGCCAGGGGAGGCCCACCCAGAGAGGGGGACTTCGGTGACACAGAGACACAAGGAGGGCTCTGGCCTCCGTCTTTCCTCTTGCTTTTCTCTCAGAAAGCAGAGAAGGCCTGGGGCCCGGGAACGAGGACAGAGAAGGGCAGGTAAGGGGGGCCAAGATGCCACCCCGGCGAGGTTGCTGAGTGTGTGGGGAGACACTCTCATGCACCGTGGTGGGGTGGGCAGGGAGCAATCATTTTGGCAAATCCACACATGTCCTCAAGGAGACCCTCATGGAGTAAGAGTGTGTCTTACATTCCTGGGCTTCTGCTGCTGATAAAATGCAGAGGCAAACACTTTCGAACTGCAGGCATCTGCTTTGCACTCCCCACAACGCCCCTCCCCAGCACGGCAGACTCTCCCTCTGGAGAGCCTGTGAGCGCCAGCTTCGCCTGCTTGGAAATAGTCAAGGGGTTGCTGAGAGGGCGACACAGGAACAGGCTTTGAATGTTGTAACTCACCTCTCAAACACTGGTTAATATTGCTATTATGGCATGGGAAAAAGTGGGGTTTGGGAGTTTGGAGGCCTTTCTCTGCGAGAGGGGAGTGGCACGAGCCCTGCTCTGGGAGCCTGGACTTGCTGTGTGAGAGTTCAAGTCACAGCGGAGGGAGCGACGGCTGTGGAGATTCGCACAGGAGTGAGCTCGGGAAGCAGAGGTTCAGCCGACTCAGGAAGTGCCCACGGAAGTAGGCGAAGAGCAAAGACCAAAAAAATGGCAAGTATGCCTGTCAGGCGACGGAGATCTATGATTAAAGAAGAAAAGGAAGAATGAATAACGAGAATTAAAGTTCTGCAGACAAGAAAGGGAGAAGGAGGAAGCAACTGCAGCTCTTCCTGCAATACATCCCTCGTCACTCACTCCGTGGGACGGCGGCGGGGGCTTTGAAGGACAGAACGGGCAAGTCAGGACCGACGTGCTAATGAGGTGATGAGAGGTTAATAAGAGCAATTTCCAGATCTGTCAGAAAACGTGGCTGTGACTCAGACTCCATCGGAGATTTGGGGGTCCCCTCTAAGATGCTACTGACAGAGAGGGAAATGGGGGATTGCAGGAACGTAAGCCCTGGAGGGGAAGGACCACTTCTGGGACAGATAGGCTTCTTAAACAACGCTTCCCAGCAGTGGTGCCTCATCTTCAGGAGAGGATGAGGGCCGGAGAGGGGGCGCACACTGGCTGAGCCTGCAGGGGTGGGCGTGACCCACACCAGCCACCTGGGTCAGTGTCTCTGCTGCTCCCCTTGCAGCCTGGGAGTCCAGTTCCCCGTCCGCACCACGTTCTATCTGCAAGGACTGTATCACTGCCAGGGCTGCACTGTTCATGCTAAAAGCTGATGGAGTGATTCCAGGCATGAGGACGTTCCCTGAAGGGACTGGCAGGAAACACAAGACGTGGAAAACCACGACAGTCCCTGCCTGGACTTCCAGACCACTCACACCTGGCTTCCAATCCCAGGGCCGTGGCCTGCTAACCATGTCTTCCTGGAAAGGGACTTAGCCACTCAGTTGACTTGCTGAGTCTCGGTTTTCTGAGCTACAAAATGGGGATGACATCACCTGCCTTGGAGGATGACCTGGAAGAACCCCTCAGATAACGGGTGTGGTCCTGAGTTCCCCTCAGCACTGCGCTCAAGAAAGCGTCTCCTTTCTTGTGCTTTCAGGGAAGCTCAGGTGCCCGGATGTGCAGATAGAATCTCAGTGTGCAGCTGCCCAGCCCGCCCTGACGCTGCCATTTAGACATTGATGCAAGCTCACGTTGTGTCTCTTCATCCTTCTCTCTTCTTGTCAGTCCCAGGGGTGTCTTCTGACAAACGGGAAAGCCTAGATCCTTTAAAAGAAATACCAAGTGCCAGGCAAATGTCCTGGCGGGTGGGCGGGTGTCCCAGCCTTTCCTGGGGTCCACTGTGGGGCCTTCTTGTCGGCCTGTCTGCTCCCGACCCAGCCCCCTGTTTGCTCCTCTGGGGCCTGGTGGCTTCTTTCCCAGTTTCACCTGCTCTGTTCGCCCCGGATTTAACATTTGCCCATTCCTTCTGGTTGCAGCTTCCCCTTCTGAACTCTTCTCCAGGGTTGTGCTTTTGCAGTCCCAGAAGATGTCCCAAGTCCTCCACCTCACCCCGGCCCAGTAGTCAGCACTAATTTACACTGAGGGGTGAGTGAGGCTTCCCTCAGGAATGGATTTGCAGCGCAGGAGAACAGAAGGTGCAAGGGACGGAGGGCCCTGGGTAGGGTGTGGCGGTGGATATGCAGCCGCCAGGTCTGCAGGCGAGTGCACACCTTCAGGAGAAGTCTGCTTGCTCCTCACCCAAGTGAAGCCCCTCCTCACCCCACAGACATTCTCCCCAGGGTCTCAGGAGAAAGGATGAAGCACTGAATGTAAGACTCAGCTGGGCCCCTGGTCTTTGATGGCCTTCACCTTTTATCTGAGACCAAGGGTAGAGTCCCTGTGGGTGAAGCTGTGCTGGCCACCGGACCTGGCCAAGCCCCCCACTTGCAGCCCGCCACCCTGGGGCGCAGACCCCTCTCCTGACACATGTGTCTAAGACCTGCCAGCAGTGAGCTCCGAGTTTTGCTCCCTGCTCCGACACCTCTGACACGGTATTTGTGCTGTAAGATCCCATTATCTCTTCTCTGACCCTGGGGCTTTATGTTTTCCACTGAATTTATTTTAACCAACATGTATTGACTGTGTGCAAAGCTCTGGGCTCAGCATAGGAAAAAAAGGGGAACTCAGGGAGCTCACGACAGGAACAAATCTGGGAGCCTGGGCTGCCGGAGCGGGGCGGCACATGTGGGCTGGTGAGTGAGCGGCACGCGGGAGGGCAAGGGGGCCGGAGAACTCATTCCACAGGGGCAGGGGCCAGGGCTGCCAGTGTGCCGCTGGTGCGGGAGGACTTCAGCGAGGAGGGAGGATTGGATGTGGGCCTTCTTAGGAAACAGTCCTCAGACGGGGGCCTCATGAGTAGAGGCACGGAGGCCTGGGCCCCGGGTGGAGCCTGGGGTGGGTGGTGCAGAGAAGCTGGAGAGGGCGTGGGCCAGACCATCACGGGCACTGGTTGACACGAGAATCTGAGGCCAGAGGTGTCAGGGGTCTGTGTCGTCTCCCAGACTGCACGGGATATCTGAGAGGACAGCATTTTTAAAGAGGATTGTTCAGGATCTCACTGAGATCTGGAGCCATCCCTGCCAATAGGGACCATGGGGCACCTCTCAGAATATTTTTTTAATTGGAAACATCATTTATTATAGAGATTTTCCAAACACACCAGAAGTGGGGGGAATAATATAATGGGCCCCATGCCCCACCTTCAACACTGGCCACCTCATGGCTAATCCTGTTTCAGCTGTGTCTGCACCTCACTCTCCTGGGTTAATCTGACACCTACCCCAGACATCATATTGCTTCAACTGTAAATATTCAGTATGTGTTCCTAAAAGATAAAGACTCCTTCAAAAAAAAGTTTTAACATAAGCACAATACCATTAAGTCATCTAAAATGTTTGATAATATTTCCTTAATACCAAGAACTGTCCGGTTAGGTGTTCCCATTTCTCTGTTTTTGTTTTTTTAAACAGTTTGCTTATTAGACTCAGGAGCCATATAAAGCCCTTTTCATCTTTTCTAACTCACAGGCTCCCATTTCATCTCTTTTTTCCCTTGCAATTTTTTTTTTGTTGTTGAAGAAATCTGCCTTGTAGAGTTCACCAGTCTGTATTTTGCAGGCTGCGTGGCCATGGTGTCAGGTGACACGGGGCTCTCTCTGTGTGTTTCTTACCAACCAGGAGAGCTGGAGATGTCATTAGACTGGAGTTTGATTCTTTCCTTTTGTTCTTTATTGTTTGAGGCCATGACAAGAGGCTCACAGCGCCCAGTCGTCCCCCTTCCTGGATCCGTGTGATAGGCTGGGGAGGGAAGTGCTGGGCATTTCAGAAAGGACTCTCCACGGAGTGAGTGGTGCAGAGGCAGGGAGACTGGAGGCAGGAAGGCCGGTTAGGAAGCTCCTGCTGAGGCCACGGGAGATGCTGCCTTGCAGCCTCACGGGGTGTCTCCGGGAGACAAGGGGTGCCTTCGTGTTTGCGTTTGCAGGAGGCCCCCTGGAGGGCAGGCATCTCTCTGAAGCTACAGGCTTGTTGTTGTGACCTGGGGGAACTTGAGAACCACCCGAGGGCCAGGAAGCAACTAAATACAGCAAAATAAATGAGCCAGTTTTATAGATATGTTTGCTTATTCTGTGTCTGCTTGAAGCTTTGCTAGGTGAGTTAGATTTCCAGTGTGTGCCCCTCCCTAGAAACACAAAATCCCCTGAGGTTGGGCGGTGGGATGGAAGTGACTGGGGCACAAGGAGAACCCCGGCCTGTGGTTTGGTGTTTGTTCCAGAGGAGAAAAACAACAGCTGTTTTTCACGGTAAACCCTTAAATGGTGAAAAAGCCCAAATTGCAATATCTACTCTTTCCAAAAAAGTACAAGGAACTTAATGTTTGAAAATGGTTTACAAATTTTGGGGGGGGGGGGTGCAAAATATTCTCGTTGTCTCCATTCCCATGAGTTAAGTCTCTGAGTCTTCTGAGTGTGTGTGGGGTGGGAGAAGACGATCCCACCTCCTTCTGGAATGGATACACGGGAAAGTACCCATTAATATAATTTTTGAATGTATAACTAGGCTTGTTTTCTGATAGTCTTGACTTATAAAATCAGACATTCATTTTAGAAGACGTTTTGATTCCAAGATATAATAAAATCATTTTGAATGCGGTGAAACACATTACAGTATGTTTTTAAAAGAAAATAATACACTTTGGATAACTCTTAAGGAGCTCAGCTATTCCAAATAGACTTTAAAGTGCAAATAAAAATGTACTTGGACTACGTTTTGAATTTTGGCACAGTGCCCCCAAGATCTGCAGCAGCAACAAGAGCAGACACCACGAGGCCTGTCAATCCCCATGACGCCTGCGCCCCACGCCCTGCAGCTGGACCTGGTGCAGAGTAACGCTGATGGCTCCTCAGTGTGCCCACTTCCGAGTGTTGTGAGGGTGCTGATCCAAAGAATGACCAGGTGGACGTGGCACGGAGAGAGCAGAGAAGCAGAGAAGCAGAGAAGCCCCGCCCCGACTTGCAAGCCCAGGAGAGTTCTGGACAGTAGTGGAAGGGGGGAAAGGCAGGACCCTGAGGGCCACTGAGCCGAGGTTTTAGCACGTGAGTACCACTTCCTGGTTGGGTGACCTTGGACACATAATTCAACTTTTCTCCTGGTTTCTTCATCAATACAAGGGTATAAAAATTCCTTGCTTCTAATTCTCAACAAGTGGGAATTAGAAATAATGAGTAGGAAAACTGGCTACGTGCCAGGAACCAAGTAGTGATAGATCTTATTGCCAGGACGCACAGGAATAGATGGGGGGACTACTTTTGTTATTCAGTAGTGGCAATGTCAGGAAATTTCCCTGATTTGTGAATGCTGAAATTCTGTGGTGCGGTAACAGCTTCCAGGACGATGCCATGATTATCCTGGTCTTCACGACCCAAAGGGGATGTGCTGTCTCCTCTCTGCGTTGTAGCAGGATTGGCCTACGTGGTCAGTACAGTACAGAGAAACAAGGGGAAGTCACTCCTGAGACCGGGTCATAATATCCACTGTGTCCACAGGCAGTGAGCAAAGTTGGGTCCTTCTCACACACCTGGTGCAAGAATTTACTCCAAATGGATCAAAGACATGAATATAAGGGCTCGAACCATAAAATTCTTACAGGAAAACGGAGAAAAAATCTTTATGACATCAAGTTAGGCAATATCTTAGGTATGCTACCAAAAGCATGAAGAGCAAATGAAAACATAGATAAACTGGACACCGTCAAAATTAAGATATTTGTATCTCAAGGCCTAAGCTGATCAAGAAAAGGAGAAGAAAAGCCACAGGATGAGAGAAAAATTTTGCCAGTGATATTTGATAAGGGCATTGTGTTAAGAATATATTGGGGGGAAAAAAAACCTCTCACAACTCAATAATAAAAAGACAAATAGTTCAGCTGAGAAATGGACAAAGAATCCGAATAGACGTTTTTCCAAAGAAGATATCCAAATGGTCAATAAACACAAGAAAAGATGCTCAACATCACTGATGATGAGGGGCCTGCAAATCAAAATCGTGAGATAGCAGCTCACACCCACTCGGATGGCTATAATAAAAGAGATGGGTGATAGCCTGTGTGGTTGTGGGTGCAGAGAAACTGGAGCCCTGATACTACATTGCTGGTGGGAGTGTAAAATGGTGCAGCTGCTCTGAGAAATAGTCTGGCTGTTCTCAAATGTTAAACAGAGAGTTGCTGTGTGACCCAGCAATCCCACTCATCGGTAGACACCCAAGAGAAATAAAAACATGTCAACACAAAAACTTGTACATGAATGTTCCTAACAGCATTATTCATAATAACCAAAATGTGGAAACACCCCAAATGTCTTTCAATTAATACTAAAAATATTCACATATCATATACCCAAGTACTCATCAGCCAGTTTAAAAAATAGAATATTACTCTTGTATGCCCTTCCCAGTAGAATTCCCCTCCCTCTGCCAAAAGGAAATCCTGAATTTTATGTTAATCATTCCCTTAGTTTTCTTTCCATCCACTGTCTTCTAAGCTTTCTGTTTGTGGGCTCGTTCACTCATCTTGGCCAACACGTTCGCAATTGGGAGGATCTAGACCAGACTAACCAATTTCTTGTGTTTTTGGATGAGAAATTCTGACAGGAAAAATATTATACTGGTCTCCCTTCTCCTATGACCACCCTAAGTAACACGGACTGTGGGTGCCATGGCTGCATCTTAGCAAAGGGACTTTAAATATCATCTGGGCCAGAGACGACAAACACAGGGCAGGATGCGGCTATTTCTGTGCTCGTGCAGACATCACTAATCAATCACGGCATTCTTTCACACTGACCTGTCTTGACCCCAGGTCAAAAAGTTCTTTGTTGTTAAATTATAGTCAATCCTCATGGTCTAAGTCAAGTTTTTCTTCTCCAGAAGTCCATACAGAAGTTTTCAACTCCCATTTATTTCTCCCCTAATTGCTCTGAATGTACTTTTCTGGATCTGGTTAGCACAGCTCCCAGGAGGTTGCTTGCAAGCCACTCCAGGGCAGAGGTCTTAGCCTGATCTTATAGCCTTCAGAGTGTCTTGCCCAAGCTTGGGTTACAGTGGGCACTTGATTAATGCCCACTGATTGACCTGCTGAGATCATGTTCAGCCAGTCCTTGAGGGGGTCTCTGGTGATTTGAAAGCCAGAGACCAAATACTCCACAGCCGTGCTGTTGGAGAAGAGGCCAGCTCACTCACAGTATCCATAGGTCTAGTCTGGAAGCTGTCTATTGTGATCTGCTTGGCTTTCTTACTTCCCTGGTGTTCCTGACTTGCCCAGACTTTGACCTGATGGCCCGTCTCCCTGCTGCTGGCCTTCTCTTGCCCCATCAGCCCTAGCATGACCACTGTGACTTAAATGTGTACCCTAACCTCCCTCTTCGCCGGGGCTTCCATTTCTGCCCGGGGCAACTGCCTCATTTGGCCCAGTCTCTCTGTCCTGGGCTGGGCCCGTGGCGTTTGCCTGGCAAACTAGACATCAGGGGCCTTTCCTCTCCATGCTTCATTTGGTTGTTCTAGAGCATGTATTTAAACTGATTTCCCAAAAGTTTTCCTTCAAAACTTCACTTTTTGCCATGATGTTGAGGCTTCTGAGAAGCAAATCTACAGGATATGAGACCACTGAGTAAAAGTTTAAATACTAAGTCAGTCACCTTGTTGTTTTGAAGGCTTTTAACACAGACAAAGCTTTGGGGCCAGTAAGAGACTGGCCCTTCGATACTGTGCACTTGGGGGATCACGGACAGTCTGAGGCGTGTTGTCTAATGACTTTTGCCTGTGGCAGCTGAGGCTGGCTGCTGACTGCTGGACCACCTCTGTCGCCTCCCCATGGTCTCTCATCCTCCACCAGGCTAGCACGGGCTTGCCCACACAGTGGCAGGGGTCCAGGAGCAGCCGGAGGGCAAAGCCCAACATGCAAGCACTTCCCAAGTCTCTGTCATGTTTGCTACTGTCCATGGCCAAGTTCAGAACCAGTGTGGAGGGACACTTCCATGGGGAATGAAGACAGGGAACGAACTGAGCCTGTTAGTGCCCTCAGGCGACTATAGAAAGGGAAATAACACTTATGAAGCACCTACCAAATGCCAGGGACCGTGCCAGAGGCTGGTGTCCCCGCCTAAGGATGGGGAGGCATCACTCTGAGACACTGAGTCCCTTTCCCACAAAGCTGGCAATCCAGAGAGAGATTCAAACCCATGTCCCCGGAGCACTGGGTAGGAACTGCCCCTCTGAGAGAAATGTAAGTTAATCACAGTAAGGACGTGCCATAAACCACACAGAAGTCCTCCCGAGTCAAGCCCCCGAATGACGCTCCCAGAGCGGACCCTGCTGCTCACCTTGAAGGGCACAGCCTCTCTCCCAGCAGACATTGGTCACTGGCAGTGGTTCCCACCCGTGCCCACTGCTCGCCACCCCTCCCCAGGGGAGGCGAAGAGAAACAGGTGGGCAGGAGGGAAGCAATGTGTCCTTTGGGACCCTCGGCCCAGAGCCGATGGCCTCTGCAAAGGGGCACCTGAGACCTCTTCGCTCTTGCCTCTGTGGAAAGCCAGGCTTTACTCTCTGAGGGCTCAGTGGTCAGCACAACTCTTTTCCATACTTTCAGATAAGTTTTTTTAAAAAACAGTTTTGGAAGTGCTAGGTTAAAGACATGATTCTGGATGGGCCACACCGAAGGCCTAGTTCAGATGGCCCTCATGTGGTATAGAATCCCAGACAGCCGGTGGGGGGTAGGGCGGGCGGGAGGGCAAACGGTGGCACTCACGTGGCACACGCACCTGGACAGTAACCCAGGTCACTCGATGGAACAGGGATCCGAAGAGGATTCCAGCTCAGAACAAAGGAGGAACAGGTTACAGCCGCTATGGGACTTCTGCCATTCTGCCTTGGGGGACTATTGGAAGCTGCATGGAGTCAAGCCAAAGAACAAAAAGTTTTTGAAAAATACTGTTTTCAAGTGCAGTGGAAATGGACCCAGACGAAAGGAGGCAGAGTGAAGAGCACAGAACAGAAACTGGTTACAACATCCAAAACAGGCAGGGGCGCCTCCAGAGCAGCCCTGGGGCTTGGCCTCCACATTGCAAAAGCCTGAGTCAGGCCCTGATCATTTAGGGCCCTGTTGACTTCTTGAAGCCTAATTACAGCTCAGGGACCAATGGGTCCTTTCTGGCAGCACGCACAGGCCTGTGCACGGCCCCGATGACCCCTCTTTCCACACACGGGGTGAAACAGGAGACAGATGAACAACAGGAAAGGGCTGTGCGGCCCCAAACACACCACCTGACTTGGAGCCAGCCTGACGTAGCCGGAATTTCCGACTTCACCTTAACCCACCCCCAGCAAGTTCGCAAACTCACTGCCCTCTTTATCCCCGATGAAAGGGGACGGTTGTCTCGTTCGGTGCCCAGGATGCCCGTGTGTTTACTCTCCTTTGTGGGGAACATTTCTGGGCCTGTCCTCTGGCCTCACAAAGTGTCTAGGACAAAGGTCCCCTCACAGATCAAGGAGGAACTGGGATCCTGTTCTGGTTCCCCTTTCTTCCCCCAGGATAAACAACTCTACCCTCAGCTTTATGAATTTCTTCCTTATTCTTATCTTAGAAGATTTGTTTTTTTTTAACTGACCTGCATCTCATGACCTTTTGATAAAAGCACCGTTACACATGTCCCGGTTGCAAGTAACTCACTGTGAACTTGCTGTTCCGCTGAGGTCGTGGTGGAGACTGGATTCGAACTCAGGTGTTAAACCTGATTCTGAGGCTCTTTCCTTCGTGTGGTTCTGCATCCCTTCAGAGGGAGACAGAGGAGAAAGAGGGCACAGGGAATGGAAGGGAAGGGGTGTTGATCAACTGTTCTGTGGTTCCAGGCAGCAGAAGCTGATTCTAGCTGGCCTGGATGGCAAAGGGCGGGTGGCCTTCAGAATCCAGTGGGATGTTGGAGAACGGGCCTGGACAGGGTCAAGAACCAGGGGGTTCTAGGGCCTGGCAGGAGAAACTAATTAACAGTTTCCTTTGGGCTGTGCCCCCGGGAAAAATTTGCTCCAACAGTCTCCGTCTCACTCTGCAGCTGCCGGAGCCCCAGAAGAAAGACCGATGGGTGGTACGGGGCCTCATGGGCCCAGCTGAGCCTTGGGAGAGAAGAGACGGCCCACGGTGGGAGGCTTCTAACTCTCCAGACGCTGTTCGCCCAGGAAGGGGAAGTGGAGGCTGAGTGCCCACAGAGCCTATTGCTGCTGTGTCAGAACTGTCTAGGTTTTGGGGACTAAGATTCTGGCCACCCCAACCTGGCTTAGGGCAGAGGCAGGACACCCCAGGTTGAGTCCTACTCAACCATTCTAGAAATAAAATAAGAGCTATGCAAAAAAAAGTATGATGTAACTATAAGTGATTATGATCACATTTGGCCTAACTCCCAAACTAACACTTCCTTTTCTAGCTCCACTTACCACATAAGACTCCAAGAAAATACTCATCTATTCTCTGAGACTCTGTTTGTTGGGCTGTAAAATGGGAGGATTATCACAAGTGTTTATTCTGTTTCTGTCCCCACATTGTCAGAAGTTTGTAAGCTGTGGGTTATACACAGATACAGAGAGGCATCTCTGTAATTTTCATTACTGTCAAGTGAGGCCAGGCTGCTCGGAATGAGTGGATGGAGGCAGGAAAGGCAGCTGCAAACCCCAGTGACAGAGGAGGTCGGAGGAGCAGAGGACGGGAGCCTGGGGGATGCAACCACCTGGGCTTTCAGATCCTTCTCAGCTTCAAGCCTTGTGAGTAGAAGAGGCTCCTTTAGGTTTCATCACACGTCCCTGGGCCAAATGTCCTGAGGGCAGCGTCCTAAATTCCACCAGTAATTTTCAAAGCTCTGATTTAAGCTTTATCTCCTTTACTGAGAACCCAAGGGCTAAACCCTTCCTGGCAAGTAAGCTCCTTGAGGCAGAGCATTAACAAAGCTGGGTTGCCTCCAAGCCTCCCCTCTTTGCCTTTCATGGGTTGGCATGGCACAAGGATGGATCCTGATGAAACACATCCTCTCCCATCCCCGCTTGCATCTCGTTGGCCACCCTCCCTGCAGCTGTGCTCCAAGAGGAGCATTTCAGTCGTCACTCGCTCACCGCTCCACCTCCCGCTGCTCCAGAGGGACGGGGGTGCCTCTCCCTGCTCACGGGCCCCACTTCAAGCCATCTGCACCCACTACAGGGCAATCGCCACCTGACATCTTGATGTCCAAAACCATCCACATCCTCCGGAATCTCATCATTGGAGCTGTTTATGCTTCTGGAACATGAAATACAAAGACCCGCCCTCTCATGTCTTTATTCTCAATGGGTCACACAGGTTCCATGGAGCGGGATGGCCACAGTCACAATGTGGTATTCTATCAGTCTTTTCTCTAATTCCTCATTGTCTTCCTCATCCTTGACCCTTAGTGATTATTCCAGACCTTCTCTTCTTAAAACCTGCTTCCCACTCATGCCTTTATTGCTTATTTACTTTCTGGAGGTTTCTTGAGGTTATGGACTCTGTTTTTGTTTTTTAAGATTTTATTCATTTATTTTTAGAGAAAGAAGAAGGGAAGGAGAAAGGAACAGAAATATCAATGTGTGATTGTCTCTTGCACACCCCCTACTGGGGACCTGACCTGCAACCCAGGCATGTGCCCTGACTGGGAATTGAACCGGTGACCCTTTGGTTCTCAGGCCCATACTGAATCCACTGAGCTACACCAGCCTGGGCTCTGTTTTATTTTCTGCTGTATCCCTAGCACCTAGCACAGTGCCTGCTCACTGTGGGTGCTCAGTAAATACTTGTGACATGAATGGATGGCTGCGTGCCTGAGCCCTCCGAGGCTGCTGTAATAGGTAGCAACCCCGTCAAAACTAAGCATTATTAAGCAGCATGCCGGAAAAGCCTCTGTTCCCCTGGTCTCCTCACTTGGGGAATTGAAATCTTTTTTGCTACAGTCACTTGGGGAATCCTCCAGGACAGATTTATAATACAGGGTCCGGCAGAAGTAACACGGGCTTGAGTGTGGTTGGTTGAGTAATAATGTGGGTGTAATAATTTATAGTTTGACTTTGAACATTTCATGTAAAATGTCATATGGTGTGCTTGAGTGTGATACTGTTATGTTACCCAGTGACATGCTTACGATTCTGCGATAAGAAGGGGTGCTCTCTGTGCCGGGCTCTGCATGATCATTCCCAGTCGAGCTCTTGCTGCGGGCCTTCCGAAGACAACAGGAGTGCCGTCTGAGGCTGCCTGAGCCTGCACTGTGAGTGAGGATTGAAGGCAGCTGACTGGAAAGTGATCTTAGGCATAATTATACACCGCGAACCACAGATCCACAGCAGGATTCTGAGAATAATTTCCAGTCACTCCTCACCAAGGGCTGGTGGAAATCCTCAGCCCAGTGCGGCCCAGGAAGCGGCTCTGTTATCACCTGGTTTGGATTTATTGTCGCTGCGCCTTGAATCTCCCCCTCCAGCCTCCAGGACGTTCTGGGCCTGCACTGGGCATTCCTCCCCAGGACTCCTCTCCCCAGGACTGTGTAGGGCACGGACGTCTTAGGTCCTGTTTGCAGCTCGATGCAATCTAGAGTTTAAATGAAAAAGGTGACAACAGAAGGATGTGAATGAAGGCTCACAGAACATCGGGGTTGGAAGAGACGTGCGGCACCGCTGAGCCGGGGAGGCAGCGTTTCCTGTCTCAGGTGCCCTGCCCGTCCGTGCCGTGTCCGGGCTCCGCTGGGGAAAATGCAGCCGCCACGTGGCGGTTTGGCCTCAGGCAAGGGGTGAGGGGCGGCGTGGCACACGGCACACATCCGCCTCCTTGCAGAGAGGCAGGGACACTGTGTGTACGTGGGGAGGGCAGGGCTTCAGCTGCAAGCAGCATAGGGATTTAGGGCCTGGAGACCTGGGGCAGAAGCCGTGTGCTCTCGCTGGGGATCAATCGGCATTCGATGCCTCCTTCCATCCAGCAAGGCTGGTAGCCGTGGGAAAAATAGTGTCATTCGTGCCTGACTGGGATGAGGCAAAATTTTAAATTTTAATTTGAAACACTGTAATTTAAAGAAAAGCAGGCAACACTCTGATGACACGTGAAGACACACATGTGACTAACAGAGCGATGAGACAGGTTACTGCTCATTAGTAAAATCAGACCTGCAGGATGAAAAGAGAAAACAGAACGTGAAAGTTACCTGGCTCTCTGAATTTCAGCGCTGGAAGTGAAATGCGGAATCCCTAATTTAGAAATCTGAGACCTGAAACTAGGCTGTCCAGCCGTGGCGACCGAGGAAACGAAGGTCTATGCACCCAACGGAGTGCTGCGCCCCTGTCCCGCGCCGTGGTTGTTGGACAGGAAGGGCTCAGAGCCCCATGGGGAGACGCTCGTTACAGCTGCAAGTGAGGCCTTAGTTTTGTGAACTCAGGGTGATCTCAACTAGGAAAAAAATTCTTCACTAAAAAAACCCCGTGTTTATTTCTTTTTGAGGTAAGAAAGGGTTCATGTTATATATTATATATAGTTCTGTCATTATAGCTCTCTTGGTGTTTTAATCTACTTATGAGGCATCAGTATATTAACAGTATTTGTACTCAAGAGCTGTAATCAGGGTGATTATTTTGGTTAGTTTTATTATATCATCCCTTCTTGTTTAATGTAGCAATATTAGAAAAGAATAAGATAAAATAAAAACAATTCCAATTTTACACTGATAGATAACATTTTGGTGATATCCTTCCAGATATTTTAATAGACATGTAAGTCCATTTATTTCACAAAATTAGGATCACACTCTGAGTTCAGGGAATATTTACAACCACTGACTTGCCCGGGCTGGAGCCGTCGGGCCATGGGGACGCTTACTCTCTCCTCCAGGGGGAAGTTCACGGGCAGCCACACCACAGAGGAGTCTGTAACTCGAGCAAGTCTGCATGCGGCATCTATAAGAAGACTTTAAACATAAAAGCAAGATAATGGGCAGTCTTCCCCGCCTCTGCAGAGCAGTCCTTCTCCGGCAGTCTGATGAGCTCCGTGCTTTTGTCCTAGAAAACCACGGTGAAGGGCAGGACAGCTCCGCGAACCTCTTGCCCTTGGCAAATGGGGTGTGGAGAGGGAAATGTCAAGCAGTTCCCCCGGGAGCGCGTGGCTGGGAGCACCGTCCCCAGCGGGAGGGGCGTGCCCGCCAGGGCCGCCCCGCCCACCCTGTGCTCAGACCGTGGGTACTGAGATCACGGTCCCCTCTCCATGCCCACGCCGTGTGCCCACCCAGGGGAGGGAGGCCCCCGAGCTTGCCGCTGCGGCTGTGGAAGAGAGAGGAAAGACACACGTGAAGACACTGAGGAGGAACTGTCCCTTCTCTCTTGTTCCCAACCAGCCGCGGGGGGAATGTGAGAAGGAAGGCCCTCACACACCGGGGGACTGTGAGCACTGAGGCATCCTGTATGAGTTTCCTGGGGCTGTTGTAACCAAGTTTCACAACCTGGGTGGCTTAAAATTACAAAAATTTATTCTCTCACTATTCTAAAAGCTCGAGGTCCAAAATCAAGGGGTCAGCAGGGGCCTGCTCACTCCATGCCTCCAGGGGAGGACCGGTCTGGGTCTCTTCCAGTATCTGGGGGCCCAGCGGTTCCTGGGCTTGTGGTACCATAGCTCAGATCTCCACCTTCACCTTCACACAGTCTTCCCTCTGTGTCTGTGTACTCACGTGGTGTTCATGTGTGTGTGTTTCCCTCTTATAAGGACCCCAGCCATTGGCTTAGGGCCCATCCTAATGATATCACTATAACTTGGTTATATCAGCAAAGACCCTATGCCCCAATAAGGTCACGTTCGAGGATACTGGGGGTAGGAACTTCAACGTAGTTTTTGGGGATCAACTGAATCAATCCTCTTTCACTGTTTCAGAGGTACCTGGAGGGCGTGACTAAAGATGACAGACTAAATGTCTAAAAATCCTACAACTTTTCCTCCTAACATACCCCTATAACACCCCAAAAACCTTTGGGGGGCCTCCCTGGCAACCATAGCTTTGTTAAAGTCCTTTAACTTCTCTGGGCCCCGGTGTTCCCGTTTACTACCTGCACTAGCGTTGCGGCTCTTGTGGGCTGGCCTGGACACCTCGTTGGGAACCGGGTGTGGCCCTGATGACCGGGAACTGACCGAGGAACACGGACCCTTCCCCCTCCCCGCAGGTGACTCACACCCACTCCACGGACTTTCCTCTTCACGCACAATTAAAGGCTCGTTGCCAGCAACCCACAAAAATTTGGTATTCATAAACTAAAATTAGTGTCCCCACAGTTTACTAAGGACTCAGTTTTGTTATTCCACACCTACTTCACATAGGTGGATTTCTCTCCAATTTTTGGAAGGATGTTTTTTAAGTTAGGTCTTCAGGAGTTGTTATGAGCTGTTGTGGTTTCTGATTGCTGTTATTCATACTTTTTATTTATAAATTGCTATTGGTTTTGTGCACTCATTATCCATTTTAGTCTGATGAGAGAGTTTGGTTTATCCGGAGTGGGTATTTTTGGCCTATAAATTGTCCGCTCTCTCCATGTTTTGTGTAAGTGGATTGCAGTTCTATGAGGAGTCGCCCGTATGTTCCTGATGCCCAAGGACCCATCCTCACGGCCTGCACGGATAGAGGAGTGAGCAGCGGTACTGGTCTGCTCAGAACCGAGGGTTTTGCCAGGATGCAGAACTTTCGGTGCTAAAACCAGGAAAATCTGGGCAACCTGGTACCAATGGTCACCACACTATTTAGGGGCATTTTATTGGTGGCTTGCTTGCCTGGGCTATTCTAATAACTTTCATGTTACAAGAAAGATTAGTATAATAAAATTAGTAAGGTTGTTTTCGAGACCATAGGCCATTCATTTATAATGTAAAATCAAGGGTATAATGTGAAGATCTTCTCTCTTAACGTAAGTAGAAAGCCATGTGTTTTGCAAGCTCAAATTCAGTGTCCTCTGCAGTTCGCATCCCCTTCCTTTACGCCCCACCCCTTTCGGGGTCAAACTCGGGAGAGATGTGGAGAAGACCAGACGTGGGTGTCCCCTGGCCCTGCCCAAGTGGGTGTGGTCAGAAAAGTTCAGGAATCCCTGGTTCAAGAATTCCGAAGAATGTTCCCCCTCCCAGCCGCCCCCTGCAGCGTACGGTTACAAGTCCACCTGGACTCAGACAAGATTCTAAACCAATGCAGAGAGTGAGAATCCCAGCCTCATGAAGCAGCCTGGAGCTCCTCACTGGGATTATCTAGGGGGTGGGTAATGCTGCTCATCTTAGGGAGATTTTGATATTGAGACAGCCCCCTCTGAATAGAGTCCAATATGGATTCTGCTGTGTGGCCCCACTGTGTTCCAGAAGGGGCCAGAGAGCTGCCGTCTCCTCACACGGTCATCTCCAGTAGGGCAGGACTCGGACGAGGGGCTTTTGGCGTTTGGTCTAGTTAGATGCAGTCCTCACAACAGCTCTGTGGAGCGTGACTGACCCTGCGTTGTAAGTCAGATTCGAGCTGGCCTTCTTGGGCCAGACTTTGCTCACCCTCATCTCCCCACCACGCCCCGAGGCCTCTGAGGTCCCAAAGGACCCCGTGCTCCCCTCACCTGAACAGAGGTTGCCTTCAGATTGGGAAAGGGGCAGAAGCCCTAAAAAGCTCAAACAAACAAACAAGAAAGAGGCTGACAATTTAAAAATAAAACCAACACATACTCAGCCTGGAATGGAAGCTTCCAATGGGTCCATCCTCAGAGCTCTTTGCCCCCAGTTTACCTGGGCGACCCTCCCCCACCATTCGGGTGCCATTCTGGGCTTCGTTTGCCTGTGTGGTATTGTGGCCACCATCAAAGGTGGCTGAGCCATCAACGGAAGGCAGCGTCCCCCTGCCCCGCCCCATGTCATCTCCTTTTGAGTCCTCAGTGGGTGAAGGCAAACATTTTTCTGCCTTATATTTCCAGAGGAATTGTTTTTAAGAGTGGGTAGGCAACTATGTCGTGACCTGATTCCTGCTTAGTCATTAGGTTTTTCTGTCCCCTTGGCAGGGGACAGACACTCAGCATTCCAGACAGGGTTAGTGGTGGGGCTGCTATTTATTTGACTGCTAATCCCACTTATGTGAAATTAATTTACTCTTCTATTATAACTCTCCTTGCTTCCTGCCCTGACGGGCTCCTATAATTTACACCTGACTGCTCCATTACGCTCCTGCTTCCTGGGCAAAGGGTTGGGAGGTGGGGCTTGGGTGACTTACTTTAGAAGGTCATTTATACAGAAGAGAGGTTTTCTCATTATAGACTGAGCAGGGTTACTATTAAAGCAGTGGTGGTGGTTCCTTTTTTTTTTCTCTTCCTAATAGTCAGTTCCCCTTAGGCCAACCCTTTCCAAGGAAGTTTGTTTACTATTATTAAACTTCTTCCCAACTCCGAATATGGGCCACTGCGGTTTATGCAGCATGCTGATGAGTCTCTGGCTTCTCTCCTGGAAGCGCAGCCCCGGGTCCTTACCTGCTTCCGTCCCCGATGAAATGCAGGTCGGCCGCACGGTCCCAAAGCAGGTCCCAAACCTCACGGACGAGGTTTCTGAGCTGCTCTCGGAATAAAGGGCTCTAGGGGCCATTACTTAAAAAGTTTTACAGATGCCTCTGACAGAAAGCAGAGGCTGCCCACGAGACTTCCTGCATCCAGGTCCCGCGGCCTGGGTCTCTCTCCTTGGCGAGGGTGAATGAGGAGCCACTGGCGCCATGGCTGCCGGTGACAGGGCTCTTCTGCCGAGACCAGACGGAGCCACGCTGGCCTCCTGGGACACCCCCACAGTGCGCTCCTGGCCGGGGCCGATAGTGGGGTGTGACGGTCTAACGATCTGGTTTTAGCCTCCTGGGGACAATGTCCCATTCCTAACCCATGTTCCTGAACCACTCATCTGAGTGCCTTGGGAGAGAGCCAAGGGGGCGTGATGGCCGCCTGAAAGAAAGCTTGCCTTGGGCGACCTCATCCAACACTGTGTGCTGACCACTTGAGCAAGGTGAAGAACTGCGCATCCCCCACCTTGTGTAAAATTCCCAACATCTTCTCACGCTACACGTTAGCTATAGAATGAAGCCCGTTGCTAGCCAGCCATCAGGGTTCTCAGTGGCATGAACCTTTTGTCCCACCTGTTTCCCATCATTGCTTTTCACAAATGCCCTTCCCAGCCAACTGTGTGCTCCCAATCTTTCCACCCATGTCCACGTCCGGGCCTTTGCCACATGGCCCCCTGGAGGAACTAGAATACCCCCCTCATCCTGTTCACTTATCATGTCTTTTCACCCATCGAGTCTAGAGTGATCTCATTTTAGCTCAAGTTCCCTCGCTGGAAGAGCTACTCCCTGACGCTACCCATCCACAGGCCGCTCGTCTCTCCATCACATTCCATGCTGTGCTTTGTCCAGACTCATGTGGCACTAGAGGTGTTAGTAACTCGCATACGCATGCTTTCTGTTCCCCCCACCAGACTGCAGATGCTTTGAGGCTGGGGGCCATGGATCACTGCACACTTGTGTACAGCCCAAACACAAAGAGGTCGACAATTAATGGGACTTGTGGTGATGCAACCACTTGTCTCCTAGTTGGATCCAGAGTGCAGATTCTGCACATGACTTTCGGTGTCAGAAAGACCACAGTGCAGACCTCGACTGTGTCTGCTCCCGGTCTGGGACCTCGGTTTAGACAAAGCTGTGTAGCTTCGATGGGCTTGTCTCCTTGTCTGTGAACCACACTCAGCGTGGATGGTTCCTGGGTTTGTTGTGGATTTAAAGTGAAGTAATGCAGCGCAGTGCTCAGTTGGTGCCGTGCTTGGCACAGAGTCAGGACTCAATAAACAGCAGCTGTTATTATTACTACCTGAGTCTGTTTTGGGCCTGTGCCCAGGCACCTCTCCTGCAGCAAGACTCAACACGCAGCAAATTAATGGAGACGTTGGTTTTAGGAGAGGCATCCTAGAGAGAATGTTGAAGTGAGTTATGGAAACCCAGCAAGGGGAACAATCGAAGCTTAACCCAGTCCTATTTCTCCCAATTTTTCAACGCCCTGCAGACAGACTAGTCTTTAGCAGATTCTCCAGGTATTACGGAGCTTTTCCCCTAGGCAGGTGAAGAGCAAGTGAGTACAACTCTGCAAACCTGTGCTTGTCACCTGACCTTGAATGTAACAAACTGCCAGGGAGGAAGGGAGCTCCAATTACAGTCACGGAGTTGGAGGAACTCTTTCAAGGCAGATTGATTTATTGGGCCAGAAATACAGCTCACCAGCCCACACACAGATTCCGGCTCTGGCAAACCGCCCTGTCTGCTCCTTGCTGTCTTGCCCTGATGCATCGATCTGCTTGTGGGTGAGTTGGTGGAGTTGACTGTGGAAGTGCGTGAGGCTGCCGCCGTCCCAGGATGGACGCTCCTAGCTCGGGGGCCCTGTCTCTGAGAGATCTTCAGGCAGAATCTGGATGGAATCTTCTTCCGTGACTTTGTGTGGTGGCTTGAATTTCATTCCTCTGCTCCATGCGAGCCCAGAATGTTCCCGAGTGCCTCTCATCCTGCCTGAACCCTCTGGATGTCGTAACATGTCAGTTTGTAAGGAAGGGAGGAAACGAGTCTTCTCTGTGTGCCTCAGGCCAGGTGAAACTCACTGTCCCCATTAGTCAAAAGCTACTGAGGCGCAGACAAGTTACAGAACTTTCCCAAGGTCAAATGGCAGCAGAGCCAGCATCCAAACCCCAGTGCTTCTGCCTGACGGCCTCCGTGATGGCTGGCTCCAGGCTTGGCCCCACCGGGGGACAGGTGGCCGGCCACCATGGGAGAGGTGTCCAGGTCACAGGGTTGTTTTAGATGGAAATACTTTGAAATCTAAGAGCGCAGTTTGACCTGAAATCATCAGATACGTTCCTCACATCTCCTCTGGGAGGAGGGCATCCTCAGCCCCGGGTGCGGGGCATCGTAGCCAGACCCAGACTCCCTTCTCAGGCCCTGCAGGAGTGGACGGGAGGGAAGGCCACCTCACCAGCAGGGCAGGTAGGTCTGGCTCCGGTGCTTTTTCACTATCGACAACACTCATCACCACTTTTTCTTAAGAGACCCATTGTTTCAGGAGGTATCTGCATACCCAGCTGTCAAGCAAATGTCCTTTACTCCGTATCAGTTAATTTACCTTTGCAATTTCTTTATTAGTCAAAGACACATCTCACCATAGGGCGGTTCATCTGACAATAAGCACAATAGAGCTGATGTAATTGCAGATAAATCGAAAGAAAGGCCAGGGTTGGGGCCACATCTGTAGCTAGGGGTCAGTGGCGCACAGGGTTTCTGCTGGGCAGTTGGACACCGACACTGCGCCGCCCCTCCCCGGTGTGGTGGTGATGGAGACCGCCCCCTCCATGGAGGAAATTCGTTGACCTGTGATCAAGACATTCAGGCACAAGTAGGAAATAAATTACTTGGGCCAGGCCTAGACCGTCATTTAAACAGAGTTTCAAAGTCCTGTCCATCCACTTTGGGTTTGTTCTTAGGTTAGAACAGGTCACCACAGGAAGGCAGTAAGAGACTTTTTCCAAATTGCCATCAAGTGGCAGAAAGATTCCAAGCCACCGCCAGCATCCGGGTGCACTCACTTCTCTCCCGTCTGTCTCTCTATTCTCCACGTCCACCCTTCCCTCCTGTGAGCAACTCCTCTCTCATGACTGTCTGTCTGTCTGTGTATGGTTGGTATGTATATTACACACATATCTCCAATATAAAAATATGCATATGTATCTGTACTAGAGAGACAGAAAGATATACATTTTTATCTCTATAAACAAAATGGGATACTCACTGTCTTACTTTTCATTAGCCTTTTTCCATGTTATTAAAAAAAGTAATTTCAAAATGTGATTTTTAAAAGAAATTACCATTCAATAGTCCATCCCAAGTAGTACCGGGAATAATTTAACTAATTCTCTATTTTTGAGACATTGCAGCTCTTTTCGAAATACACCGCATACATCTGCTTGTACCTCTGGCCTTGGGGACACTCTGATATTTTCCTCAGGCTAAGTGACAAGCTGTTGAATAATCCGCCCGATGGGGTGGCTTTCGGATGTTGTCTTTGGATTCTCATTATCAGATACAATCTATGCCAATGCCAACAGCATGTGAGAATAGCTTTTCCTGCCCACACTGGTAATTTTCCATTACAAATGATTTTTCTTAATTTTATGGGTAAAACATGAGAGTTTGGTTTTAATTGAATTTGCTTGATTACTGGTGAGGTTAAGTATTTTTTTTTCAGTTTGCTGTCCATTTGTTTTTTCCTTATTTTGCATTTTTTCCTGCATTTGGCTTCGGTGAATTATTTTGCATTTTGCGTTCCTTCTTATTTTATGTGTTCCCTCCCCCCCACAGAAGGCCCCCGTGCTTGGGCAAGTCTTCCCTGCCTTTCCCACAGGGGTGACAGCAACAGCCCACAGAAGGACTCAGTGCTGTCAGACACTCTGCAAACAGAACATGCGTCGGGAAAACGCACACTCACAGGCCAGCAGGTGGCTCGGCCGGCCACATTTGTCATCCCTCCAGCTAGGTGCCTGAAATCCCCCCAGAACCTTAAACGTCGCTCCTCACCCAGACTCTGGACACAGCCCCCCGGGCTGTCGGGGCCAGTGGGGCTGGCCGCATTATCCAACAACTTCACCAGGTGAAGTTCACGTGCATGTCAGGAGGCTCAGAGGAAGAGATTCCCCACTGCTTTGGGGAAACGGACAAGTATAAATCAGGTAACAATACAGTGCTGACTTATTTATCCCTGGAAGAGCTTTATGTTCTGGAGTCAGCAAGGGACCCATGGCCTGATCCCTGGCCAGTCCCCCTTTCTTAGCCGGCTGGCACCAGCTGAGGGCTCACAGGAGCCACGGCGCACCATGGGGCCACAGCCGGGTGGTGAACCAAATGCATCTTGCAGAGCCCTGAGACACAGGCAGGAAGCCACCCAACTGGGAAATTCTTCCTCTTGCTGCTGAAACTGCTCTCTGGCCTCTCCTTGGCTTTCTCCGAGTTCTTGTCCCTTTGAGGGAATGTTTGCCTGGACAGCAGCTGCATCCTGGTGGACATGACAGTGAGTCACTCAAATAGTAGACGTGGTGAAGGAGCAGCTTTCCAGCCTCTGGCCGGTGCTCATCAGCAATCAAGGCCAAGGCTGAACTCAATGCCCCAGCATAAATGATGGTACTCCTCATAAGAATATTAGGCAGTTATTAAAAATAACATTTTCAAAGAATTTTTCTAACACTGAACAATGTTCATGACATGAAGTAAAATGAAAGAAAAGTATAAAACTCACATATAGAATATGGAATGGGATCCAAATTGTGTAAAAGACGAGCTGGAAGTATCGTAAAATGGTAACTACGATTATTGCTCCAGGTAAGATTACATTTGAGTTTTATGTTCTTTCTCATTATACTTTTAAAGTTTCTTAAATTAAGGATTTATGACTTTATTTACCAGAAAACCCCCAACTATTAATATTTTGAAAGACCAAGTCTGAGCTGATCTGCCCCAGGCCTCTGAAGCTGTTACAAGTTTGCATTTGTTATTCAATTCTGTTCTCTTCATGCGAGAGTTAGAAGGGGGTCAGCCGAGACTCCAAGGGCGACGAGAACGAGGCAGCCTCGCGGGAACGAAGACACGCTCACTGCGGATGTCAGCCAGCACTGCCCACCCTTCGCACGCGTCGTTTCCCTCCCCGCCCCCTCCCTGCCTTCTGCAGGGGCAGAAACGACAGAGGCATCTTCACCCACAGCAGTGGCAGCAAGACCACCACCACGTACTGAACGCTTACCACGTGTCAGACACTGGGCTAAAAGCACGGCCTGCCGTCTTATTTGATCTTTAAATCACAGTACCTTTACAGATGGGAAACCTGAGCTCAGGGAGGTTAAGTAATGAGGTGGGTACATCTTAATCTGTATAAACTTCCCCGGGGAAAGGAGTGGGGAGGTGCCCCAGGGAAGCTCCCGCCTCCTCTGCCCACAGGGCCCGCTGGACCCGCGGCCTTGGTCTGGGTTGGACAAGCCGGCTGGGAGGGTGTATCACCACCGACACATTTGTACGAATCTTTCTGACCAAGAGTGACAGCCCACTCTATAATAACGTAAGTCCGTGTGGAGAGACTTCAGTGATGTGACAGGTATGTCTCACTCCCTGGAAGGAAGGGGTGGAATGCTCTAGAGTCAGGAACGTGGGCTCCCAGCCGGCCCACAGCTGCACCTACCTTGCACTCACCCTCGATGGCTGTTTGCCTGACTGGTAATTTTGACGGTTTGAGAGGCCAGGCATCTTTCAGGCCTGTGGCCCCTGTGGATGACTCGGTGGGTCCCTGGGCAGTGGGGTCGTATCTGCCGGGACTGTGACAGCAGTAGATTGGGCCTCGGCGGGAGGCCCTCCTGTCCAGTGCTGGTGGGGGCCCAGTAGTGAGATGGGGACGCTTGCTGGCCAAATGGGCTGTTTGGAGCTGATGTTGCGAGAACACTCAGTGTTCTAGATGAGTATGCCCCGCCTACTGCACACAGACGTGCGATCCCACAACCCCACACTGCCTGCTCTGCTAATGTTCTATGGAGAGAACAACGCAGACTCTCTGTATAAAATACTATTTTTATTTTTTATTTTTAAAGTTTTTTTAAAGATGATTAATTTTTAATGATTAAGAGGAGAAGCAAGGGAGAAAAGAAAGGGAGAGAAACATCAATGTGTGGTTGCCTCCCACACGCCCCCTACTGGGGACCTGGCCTGCAACCCAGGCATGTGCCCTGCCTGGGAATGGAACCAGTGACCCTTTGGTTCACAGGCTGGCATTCAGTCCACTGAGCCACACCAGCCAGGGCTAAAACATTATTTTTAATAAAACAAAAGCAATTCATTCATGAAGACATGGCTACAAGGTTAATCAGTACCAAATGCAACTTGAATGTTTTTCTAAAATAGTCGTTTCAGCCTTGAGGACTAGTTTCCCTCGGGCCGTAGCCTGGGTAGAGGACCCAGTACAGACTTAAAAGCTCAAGGGTGGATTCTTCTTCCTGATTCAGAGTCACATGCTCTTGAGGTCCCTGAAGACGACATGAGCTGCGTTGCGCCCAGCAGCTCCCATGACACCGCCTCCTGGAAGAGAATCTCCTGTGAACCAAAGCTGCACTCACCCCCCAACCCCGGGGAGGGGACAGGGCCAGGGCTTGCGGGGGACCCTCGGCCACGCAGAGTGGAGATGCCTGAGGGAGGTGCTTGGGCCGCGGGCATCAGAACCACCCTGACGACCATGAAGACAGATTCTGGGCCCACCTACAGGTTCCTGCCTCAGAGCTCGGGGCAGGGGCCGGACATGCGATCCAAGGAGGTGTCCCCTGTCAGTGCGAGAGCCGATGTGCTAGATGACAAGACTCTCACTCAGCACGTGCAAGACTGAGGGCTGGAGGGGGAAGATGTGGACGTAACAAGCCTTTCTGGGAGGTCAAAGCCCACACAGTGCAGAGAAGGCAGCAAGACGAAGTGACCTCAGCGAGGTCAGGTAAGCCTGCGATATGTGCAGGGAAGAATTCGTGCATCGAGAAACTTAGCTTTACTGGATCCTCACTAGTATAAACCATGGAGGGGGAATGTAGGGACCTGGGTCTCTCAGTCCCACACCAGAATTTGGAGAGGTTTCTCTGGGACACACCCTCAAACCTCACGAGGCGGCGGCGTGAGCTACCTGACCTGCGGGCTGCGGCCAGCCGGGCAGAGGCCACCGTGTTTCCCCGAGAATTCTGCGAGTTATGAACATGGGGGATGGCTTCTTCTTGTGGGAGTCCCGTGCCCCTGCCCTCTGTCCCTGCCACCCTCACTGTTTTTCTGGTCCACCTCTGCATGCCTCTGATGTCTGGCCAGCCCTCGCACCGCACAGATAGGGTAGGGGGACGGCGGGTCGCTCACCAGGGTGGGCCCCGCTTCCGCAGAGGTACAGGCCCCGGAGGGGGCAGCGGTAGTTGGCGTGCAGGGGCACGGGGCGGGCGAAGTAGAGCTGGTCCAGCGTCATGGCGCCATGGAAGATGTTCTGTGGAGGCAGAGCCGCAGTCGTTAACTGAGGGGTGCTGTGGTCTTCACCCCCTTTGCAGGCCTCTCCCCCTCCCTGGTTCTGTGGGAAAGGGTCTCCTTCATGCGGTTTCCTTGGTGCTTAGGACACAGAAAGGAGAGGGGTGGAGAGGAAATGGGTGTGTGTCCTGGGGCCGGGGCTAAGTTCTCCAGAGGCATCTTGTCAGGAAGAGAGAAGGGTGGGGACCATCTTCAGAGCTCGAGGAATCTGAGTGGGAGATTTTAGAGCGAGATTCTCAACGTTGGGATGTGGACTAGGACCCCCGCTCACTGTTCGGACTTAGAGGAATTTGACATATTTAGCTGCTGGCACGTTCTTCTTCGACTAAGACGCTCATCTGAGCCTGGGCCCCGGGGCCGTGCTCCAGCCAAGCACAGTGAGTGGCAGACAAAGGGCATGGGGGTCTGAGCTCGGTTCTGCTCCGATGGCCTGGGTTGGACCCGCCAAGCGGAGGGTCAGCCTCGTGCGGCTGGTCTGGACGAGCAGGACAACATCTGCAGGACGTCGCCACAGGATGTCTTTCCAGCCAACGCTCTCAACGCGTCCCAGACTGAGCTCATTCTTGCCCCTCAAGTCTGCTCCCTCCCGTCTCCCCTGCCTCAGTGGGTGACACCACCTTCGTCTCTTTGGCCTCCAGGCTGGATCCTCCACGCCACCTTCACCTGACCTCCACACGCAGCGCATATTGTCACCAAGACTTCTAACTCCTGCCCACCCCCCATGCCTTCTTCCACACCCACCATTGCTTCCCTTCCCACCGCCTGGCCTCTTTTGTTCTACAGCTGGACCACTGTGGCCCAGCAGAAACATAACATGAGCCACAGATACGGGTTTTATCTTCTAGTAGCCACATTGAGACTTCAAAAAGGGACCAGTGAAATAGATGTCAATATATATTTCATTTAACCCAGGAGATCCAAAATATTACCATTTCAGTATGGGATCAGCATAACAATTATTAATGAGACACTTTACACGTTTCTCACACTAAGTATTTGTGATTGGGTGTGCTCGTTACACCCGCAGCCCATCCATTTTGGCCGAGACACACTGACGCCATCAACAGCCCCATGAGGCTGGTGGCTGCTGTGCTGGAACTGGGCTCCTAGCTGGTCTCCCGGCCCCCAGCCTCAGCAGGCTTTTGAGGCATCGACCCGAAGTCCAAGGACATGCTGCCTTAAGGGAGGGAGCTCCCTCTGAAGACATTCAAATGGGATAGGCTGACATGGATGTCTAGTCGAAAGGGCCCCCACCCTGGTGGCCTTCTCAGCAGATGTCATCTCTCCTGCTTGCATCTCTCTACTTTTGCCTTGCTCCCTAGATCTGCCCCCTTCTCCGTCACCATGGTCTTTGTCACTGTCCTCCCTTCCAGTGAAGGCCATGTGTGCAGCAGGGTTGCAGAGAGAAGAATGTGACGAGGGACCCCCGCCAGGCATATCCTTACCCCTCCAGGAAGCCCAAAGATTCTCTCCAAATCTGAGGGTGTGAGGACGTCTCTGCCCACCACGGAGCCCTTGAAGCCAGGGGCGTAGGCCTCGACACAGTCGAACACTGGCGGGGAGACAGCAGGGTGTTGGGAGGAAGAAGAGGAGGTGTTATGGTTCACAACTTGGCAAACTGACTATACATCATTAAACTACCCACTTAAAATGGGTTTATTTTAGCATATGCAAATTATATCTCAATAAGCAAAACAAAAACAAAAACAGTCCATAGGCAAATAAATAACAGCACAAAGGCCTATGGGTCTCGGGCTGGTCCAGCCTCCACTCTTTCTCACCTCCTTGACCCAACCCTGGACAGAAAGGTATTTGTCTCCTTTTGACTATGCAAAGCTTTCTTCGCCTCACTGCTTTGCTCAAGTGGTTTCTTTTGCTTGGAATGCACTTTGCTACTGCACTCACTCTATTCATCCTTTCAGGCCCAGCTCCAATGTCCCCCCTTTGGGAAGCTCTTCGTCTCTCTGGCTCACCGCTTCCTCCTTCAGTTCACGTGGTGCCTTGTACCGTAAGATGTCTCTTCATACTCAGCCTGCAAGCAACCCGAGGGCAGCAACTGACTTTCTGACTTTTCTTAGCCCAGTACCTGACCCTGGAAGGCACTCACTTTGTAGATTTAGGTTCCCTTGGGGACTTCTCTCTGCCTTGGGATAGAAACTGAAGATGTTCATCCCGAATGGGGTAGTCAGGCGGAGAGGGGTCCATTCAGACCACAGAACCCGCCGGCACACGAGACAGGACAGGCTGGTCCCCTTTACCTCTGTCTGCATAAGCATTTCTCTCCTGCTCGTCCCAGACTTTGCCTCCAGCCAAGGTGTAGGGCGTGTACTGCGTGAAGAGGGAGACCACGTGGCAGCCGGGGGGAGCCAGGGTGGGGTCCAGCGAGGAGGGTATGCAGAGCTCAATCATCGGCCTGTGATGGGAGGAGGGATGGACGGATCTGAAGGGGCAGTTGCCCCAGAAAAAAGGGGCTGGGGGTTGCTCTGAGGTGACAGGGGACAAAATAAAGACACGGGACAAGATGAAAGCATGGCTGGGCCCACTGTCACTGTAAAGGCCATGGTGGCTGCTCACCAGCATGGGGTCAGTGGCCGCTAGGAGCGTCCAGACTACCCCGGAGGGGCTGGCCCAGCCCCGAAGGCGTGGCCTGTCCCTGCCTTCCTCTACTTCACAGCCTGTAGAACAATCAGGGTCTCAAATGTCCCCAGGGTCCGGACAGACAACTTGAATGAGTGAGGAACCAGGCGAAGACAGCAGGCGCCCAGGCAGCCAGATTTCGACCACACTCACCGGCCTGGTGGGGACCTTTCCCGAGCAGGCCAGGTGAAGCTGAGCTGCTTGGGCAGCCTGACACCCCGAAGCGGGGCCTGCTTCCTGCCCCTCCCTGTCTACAGACCTGCCCACCTAAAGCACATTCCTCCTCCAGTCTCCAAACACGACCATCCTCAAGATGGCCACAAGAAATGCCCCTTCTTCCTGCACCACCCCCACCCCTGCCCCCACTTGCAGTGTGTCCTCTGAACTCACACGTCCACCAGGCATCTCCGGAGTAACTTGTCCAAGCCTGAGTGCCTGGTATCCCCTAAAGCCTGCTCCTCCCTGAACACAGCACCTTCCCGTTTTCATCAAAAAGAAACACCATCTTCCTGTGGCTCCTCTTTCTCACCCACACCCTACTTCCTGTTCAGCAGCAAATCCTGGCAGCTTTACTTTCAAATACCCAGTATGTGGCCATTTCTCACCACTTCCACTGCCCCTATCCGGATCCGGGCCACCATCCTTCTCCCTTGGATTCTGCAATAGTGACAAGTTACAACAGACACCCTTTTTCTCCACACAGTGGCCACCATGGTCCTTCTAAAGTGTAAGTCAGGCTTTGCACAGACTTCCCTGGGATAAAATCCAAGAGCGGTCGACATGGCCCAGCAGATGCGGCCGCTGCGGCTCAGCCCCTGCCTCCCACCCTTCATTCCCAGGTTCTCTTGCTCCAGCCACTCTGGCCTCATCCCTGTGCCTCCAACACGGTACCACCCTCCTTCCCCAGGGCCTGTGCACCTGACTTTCCCTCTGCCTCGCTGTTCTTCCTTGGATACCCATAAGACCTGCATTCTCACTTCATTCCGGTCTCTGCTCAACGTCATGTTATCAGAGAAGCCTCTTCTGACCTCCTGATAAAGACTAACACCCTCTCCTGTCCCCCGACCCATTTTTCTCCATACCATCCATGCATCATCACCTGTCTTGTCTCCCCCACAAAATGTCAGTGACCTGAGGGCAGAGGCCTTGCTGCTTTGCGCCCGGGTCCCTGGACTAAGCCTGGCACAGAGTCGGAGCCCCCAAATATTTATGAATGGGTAAGTGGACTTTGCCCTCTACCCTTCTCTCAGGGCACACATCCTCCTTACTGCGTGCTACACACAGCTGTGTGCCTGCCTTGTAACTCCATGTGTGTGCCATGCCTCCACCTGGTCCCCCGCCCCCAACCAGGGCCTATACAGCGACTGGCACAGGATAAGTTGTCAACAAGTTGTGGTGGACAGTTGACAGCAGGGAAAGATGCTTGCTCCTGCAACGTCCCTGCCTGTTCCCAGAAGGATGGAAACACGGCTGGGGTGCAGGGGGAGGTAGGCAATGCCTTGTTACAAGGTTTGGACCAAGGCAGATGATGAGAGGTAAGAGAAACTATAGAATCGGCTGAGTGTGTGCCTTTGGGTGGGCTGCTGAACTGGATAACTGCCTTTTTCCTCCCAGAAAGCGTTTTCCCCAATTCTTTCCAAACGCCAGCATGGACCCTTCTGCGGTCCTTCATTCTTTCTGCTAACCTGTGACATTTGGCCGAACGTGTCCGACTCACCTTTTACCTGCCTGGGCCCACAGATTTCTGGCCTGGGATGCATTTCCTAGCCTTGGAGTCTACATATAGATTGAGGCAGACCCCACGTCATTGTGAGTATTTAACACCAGGTAGAAGAGCCAGTGCCTACTGGACAGGCCCCCCCCCCCCCACCTCACCAGGACCCTGTGTGGGAGCACCCCAGGGGATGCAAAGCCCAGGGACCACACACCTGCGGGAGGGCCGGCCATCCGCCGCATCCTCAAAGGCCTGATGGAGCAGGTGGGTGTCCTCACAGTTCAGGTGGATAGAGCACTGGTGATGGGGCAGCGGCCGGCCCCCGGGAGCGTTGGGGGCTGCCAGGAAGTCAGGCAGCCTGTTGAGGGCCACTGAGAAACCAAAGCGGGGGAGGGGTCAGGGCCCAAAGGCCTGTGTCCTCAGACCCCCAGGATCCTCCTCTACCCATCACCTAGTGTTAGACTAGGAAGAAAAAGTATGAACAAGTGTTTCACTTTTAAGCTGGGGGGCAGGCTCGAGGTCGGGGGTAGAAATGACGATGCAGGTCAGTTTCCTGCAGACCTGGACGTGGCTCACTCTGATCACGCAACAGAGGCAGCTCCACAGCGGGGTGGGCTTCTTACCATTGATCTTGGTGACAGGCGACTGGGTGTCCAGCTGAGAGATCCTCTCCACGAACTCTTTAGGAAGCCACTCCTGGAAGCAGACGTTTCCATAACAGGCCTTGGGATGGCTGAGGCCCCAAAGTGGCCGCCTCCTTCCTTTGCGCAGACTGGCCTCCTGCCCTCTACCCACTTCCAGAAGTCCTCTCCGCCCCTCAGAGATCGGCCACACCACCTTCTCTGGTAAGGCCCTCTCCTCTAACCACCCCTCCCTCTGGGACCTGCCAGCATCCCGGCTGTGAATGGCCCACACTAACTCCCGCTTTAGACACGCTGGTGGCCTTCAGGTCTCTTTCTCCTCTGGCCTCCTCTAAGCTCCTGGAAAACTTGATGACCTCAGAAGTGCCTTAATAAGATGCTTTCCTGACTAATGTTTGTTGGGTTTTATTAGCAGAATCACTCAGAAGAAGTGGTTCCTGCCCCCAGGAGCAGTCCCAAGAATGAGAGCTCCATGTGCATACACGTTTTGTCATCAATTTTAGGGACGGGGAGGCTTGGTCAATTGCAAAAATCACTCCAAACCCTCTGCCCTCCATGTATGCATGGCCCTTTGTGATGTCCTCCCGTTCTGACCCTGGGGCTGGCCACGAGACTAGACCAGTGTTGGGAAACAGGAAGCAAACAGACTCCTGAGAAGCACTTGCATGGTTGAGTTTGCTTGCTCTTGCCTCCTGCCAGGGGCTGAGAACGTGCTGGAGGATGAACGGCAGGTGGAGCGGAGCCAGGTCACCCCCGTCATTCCAGCAGAAGCTGTGCTGCACCAGCCGCAGCCCGCTGCCCCCTGGCACGCAAGCAGGCCAGGCCGAGGTCAGCAGGGCCCACCGGTTGACTCGGCGCTCATGGCGGGTGTATGAGCAAGCCCAGCTCAGCTGAACTCAACCAAGATCTACTGAATTCTCCAGCTCTTTGTGCTAAATCAGTATTTCTTGTCACATGCCCAGAAGTCATGTGGTGCTTTATTATGTGGCATTCAAATGGAAATGGATAATCGACCCAGACAGTGGAATTAGGGTTGGCTAGGAAGGAGAAATCAGGATAGCAGGAAAGTTGTATAAATAACTGGATTGAACGTCAGACCTGGGGTCCAGCTCTGGCTCTGTCCCTTGCCACCTGCATGGCCTAGGGCACCTCGCCTCTCCGGATCCCTCTCCTCACCTGTGCGGCTTCTTACCTGTTGGCTACCTACCTGCTAGTAAGAGAAGGACTGGCTTCCCCCCAGGGTGGACAGACTTGGCACCTGCATCCCCACCCCGTGCAGTCCTGGCCCCCTTGATTGCTCCATTTTTCAGCCCCTGTTGCATCAGACACCTTAACCTTTAACCCCCGGGCCTCACCTGTGGCGTCAGCTTCAGGAAGGTGATCTGCGGCGAAGCATTGGACAGCACCACCTTGCTCCTCACCTCTGAGCCATCTCGCAGCACAACTCCTTGAACGCTTCCTCCACTGCTCACCTGCACCTTCGCCACCGGCTGCGCCCCACAGGGACAAGGCCCCAGGAGCCCCCAGGAAGGAAAACTAGGTTAGATCCTGAAGGATTTCCATCCTCTGTGCTGCCCCTAGACATTCACAGCTTCGCTGTCCTAAGTCCACCCTGCCGGGCTCTGCAGCTCCTCAGTGAAGCCTTAGCCCAGCCCCTCCAACCGGGAGGCTCAGCTAGGTGTGGGCTGGTGGTGGGCAATTCGAAGGGGTTGCAGAGGAGGCTGGATCTGGTTGACAGTTAGTTGCTCAGCTACTAACAAGCTGTATAACCTGAGCCCCTGGACTCTGAGCCCCGCCTTATCCATTGGTAAAATGAGGGAACTTCCAAATCTGAGGTTTTATTCTGCCTTAGGATCCTAGCCAATCATCAGAGTAGGGAGTATAGGGGCCATTCACCTTTTCGGTGAAGATACTTGCTCCGTGTGCAGTGGCTGAGCTGGCGATGGCATCAGAGAGGGCACCCATGCCACCCTGGACATAGCCCCAGGCCCCCTGCGTCCCCTCCAGGCCCCCCATCATGTGATGCAGCAGCACATACCTGAGGGAAGATCATCAGAATCAGTGGCCGGAGTTGGGATTTAATCTCCCCAGACTTCAGGGTGCAAATATTTCATCCTGTCTTGTACCTTCAACCTCTCCACTCCCCCCAACCCTGTCCCACCAGCCTTTCTATGGGCTCTAGGCTCCTGTCAGAGTCCCTTGCTTCCCCATCTTGCATTCTCTCCCCATGAAAATGTGTCTGCAAGCAGCTTTGTAACAATGAGGTGACGATGCCCAACCCCCAGCCCCAGCTTTCTCCTGAGCTCCAGCCTGTGTGTCCACAGATATCTCCATTTGGATGGTGCCTTGGCAGGCATCTCAAACCCGCTGCTTCTCCACATTCCCCAGCCTATTCCTCCTTCAAGCTTCCCCATCCCAGTGAATGGCATCTTCAGCTTCCAAAAGAAGCCTGGTGTCAGTCTCACCTCCTACTAGTCTTTCACCACCTACATCCAATCACAGGCTGTCAGCTCCGCCTCCTCGAGAGCTTTCCTGCACCCCTGCTCCCTGCTGCTGCTCCTCTTCTCTCCCATCACCTGCTGCAGGAACCTCCTCCTGATTGGACCGCCTTCTCCTGTCCTTTCTTCCCTGCAGACCTCTCTCCTCGCAGAACTTGGAGCCTGATCTCAACACCCAGCTATGCTCCTGTCTCTTCCCTCCTTTCAGGCCCTCGCTGGCTCATTGTTGCTCTTCGGGTCCTGGCCAGATCCTGAACACGGTCCCCTAGGCTCATGCCTGCTCATCAGCCCCGCCCCTCAGCACGCTCCCACCGCACCCCTACCAAACCGCTCCTCTTCCAGTTTCTTGAATAGACCACATGGTTTCTCAACTCCCAACCTTTGCACACCCTGTTCTCGCAGCCTAGAGCCCCCTTCCTCCCTCATCTTTTACTTAACCAATTCCTCCTCTCCTTAGGGTCTCAGATAAAACATCTCTTTCTCATGGTGGGCTTCTCTGACTCCAGAGCGCGAGGTTCCCTGCTTCGTTTCCCCGATCACAGCGCTCTCGGCAATTCGCTATCATTACTGGCTCCGTGTCTGCCTTTCCCACAGGGTTTCAGCTCCATTTACCACTGCAGCCCCAGCACCTAGCACAGCCAAGTGCTCCATCAATATTTATTGAAAGAATTAATGAAGAAACAAATTACTTCAAAGCACATTTTACAACCTGGGTAGTAGCTAATCCTCCTGGAGACCCACAGAAAAAGGACAGGAGGCCCCAGCTGAAAGATCCACATTGTCTGTTTGATCACAGAGCTTGGCCAAGGTGTGGCCGCTGCTGCCAACCCCGCTTTTCCACGGCCCCGGGGAACCTGGGGCTGGCCTAATGCGTGCCGAAAACCTCTTCCAAAGGGCGCTCTCCTCCCTTGAGAGAAAAGCCACGTTGACAGCTTCTAGCTGCATCTTCCGGGACATCGGATATGGCCCAACACGTGGTGGCATCCTCCATCTCGACACACACACACACACACACACCTGCTCTCCCTTCCTGCTCCTTCGGGGGCTCATTGAGTCCTGCACGACTAGCGACCCCACAGTGCTGACTGCCTCCTCTCGGACCAGGCTGCCAGCACAGCCCACTCACAGAGCGAAAGGCAGCGTCCTACCCGCACAAAGGTGCCCGTGTGAGAGTGTGTCCTGGGACCCAGGGAAAGGATCAGTGGGAGATGGAGGGGCCACGGGGCTTCCTGGGAGGGGAGGAGATAGCGAGAGAAGAGGAGAAAAAGTGGGAAGAAGCTATGTTCATGGGAGCTGTCCCAGTGGGAGGTGGTGAGCGGCTTTGCTAACTGAAGGGCAGAGGGCAGTGGCTAAGAAGGAAGAGTTGGGGGAGGAGGGTCAGGTAACTTGGGCTGCGGATCAGCTCTGCCACTTACTAACTGTGTGACTGTGGGCAAGCTATTTTCCTTCTTGAGCCATGGCTCTCAGATGTTGTGAGCATGAGGGCTAGCTGGGTTGTGTATGAAGTGTGTGGCTTCGTGCCTGGTTCACGGGGGGAGCTCAGTGAGCGACAGTTGTTGTCGCTCCTCCGGTGGAATTCACTCCTCGCCTGCGGCCCCGCCTTGCCTCCTGCACTCACCCACTCCCCGGAGTGCGGGGACTTGTCATGGCTCCGATCACAGCGTCCGTTGCTAGAGTGGCTTTCAGAGGCTCGGACTCAAACCACTGATCCAGCACCTGGGGCAGCAAGATGGCGGGAGAAGGGAGGGCTCAGGGGCCTCTGGAGGAGAGAACACCTCCCTGCGAGGCCCAGCCCGGGGCCGGGGAGCCCCTCACCTTGGTCATCGGAGCAGTGAGCACCTCGTAGTACTGGGGCAGCCGGGCTCCCAGGGTGCGGCCTGGAAGAGGAGACCCATGAGACAGAAACTGAGACAGGCAAGAAGGAAACACTCTGATCAGCAATATCACCTGCTCCTTGGCCTGTAAAGCAGGAGTGACATGTCACACACCTGAGACTGATTGTGAGGATTCAACAAAGGTGTAAAAGGTTTGCAAGTTCATAGGCACTTAATACATTTTGGCTGCTGCAATTATTTTGGGAAAATTTTATTTTATTTTATTGATTATGCTATTACAGTTGTCCCATTTTCCTCCCCTTTATTCCCCTCTGTCTTGCTCCCCCTCTCCCACCAGCATTCCCCTACCTTAGTTCATGTCCATGGGCTGTACACACAAGTTCTTCGGCTTCTCCATTTCTTATACTATTCTTGCCCTCCCCCTGTCTATTTTCTACCTACCATTTATGCTACTTATTCTCTGTACCTTTCCCCCCATTCTCCTGCCTCCCTCTGTCCACTGATAACCCTCCATGTGATCTCCATTTCTGTGATTCTGTTCCTGTTCTAGTTGTTTGCTTAGTTTTTGTTTTTGTTTTTTAGGTTCAGTTGTTGATAGTTATGAGTTTGTTGTCATTTTACTGTTCGTAGTTTTGATTATCTTCTTTTTTATATAAGTCCCTTTAACATTTCATATAATAAGGGCTTGGTGATGATGAACTCCTTTAACTCGACCTTATCTGGGAAGCACTTTCTCTGCCCTTCCATTTTAAAAGAGAGCTTTGCTGGATAGAGTAAGTTTGGATGTAGGCCCTTGCCTTCATGACTTCAAATACTTCTTTCCAGCCTGTTCTTGCCTATAAGGTTTATTTTGAGAAATCAGCTCACAGTTTTATGGGAACTCCTTTGTAACTTGTACCTTACTCCCTTATGTTGACCTCTGTAAGGCCTGTGCCCTGGGTGGTAGCCGGCTTGGCTAGTCCACCCCCCGGATGCTGATTCAGAGTATCTCAAAGGATGACTGGGTAGTAAGGTGGTGAGGGTGGGGATCTGAATCTCCAGCTGTTGTAGCCCCTGTGCCTAGCCTAGTCTGGCACGTAGTGGTTGCTCAATTCATGTTCATTACATGAACATTTCAGCCTGAGCCTCTTGGATGGTAATCTGAGGGACAGTGCCTACTTTTGGCACGAGTGATAGATACTACTGGCTCCAATTCTCCTCCCCTCCCGCATCCACACACTTGGCCGTGTAACTCTGCAGTGCCTCCCACCCCCGCTGGGTTGCTCCTGCCCGACTCCTTGATTCTGAACTCATCCACATGGTTTGCTTGGCCAATGAGATGTTTGAAGATGTGATGCAAACAGCGGCTTGAAATTGGCCTGGACATCAGGGCTCCCATCTGCGCTTCTGCCACTGCTGCCGGAGGCCATGCCTGGACCAGCCTGCAGCTTCCAAGAGGAGGCTGAGAGGCACCTGGAGCAGAGCTCGGCCTCGACCACAAACGTATGTGTGAGACCAGACCAGATCAGCTGAGCCCAGCTGGATCAGCTGAACCATGCAGATTTGTGAGAAGCACATTTTTATTTTTAATGCCATTGGAGTTTTATAGTTTTATGCAGCAATTTTGTGATCATAGCTAACCATTTCAGTATTTTTCTAAAACAGAGAAGCCAAACTGGACTTTATAACCTAGAGGAGTGGTAGAAAAAAGTAGCATGCTTAGCCAAACTTCCCTTCACATAGCCATGGCAGACATTACTAACTGATCACAGAATTTTTCTTGCTGAGCCCAAATCTAGCATCCTCTTTGTATGGGGTGCCTCTTCAAACTCTCTTGGCCCCTATCTCTTATTCTAGCTGGCTGTGGCGACAGCTCCATGCCGGCCTCCTCCAGCTTCCCATGGTGCAGCCCACAGCACTCCCCTCACACCTGTAAGATGCGCCTCTTCATTTCTGCCTCGGGGCCCCTCTGGCACCACGACTGGACGCCCACAAACAACCATGGGTGCACAGCCCTGTGTGGGAATTAATAGCTCGTGGGGCAACCTTTGATCAATGGGATACAGAACCCGGTGCAGAAATGTTTCTCCTTTCCTCTCTTGGGAAGGGTCTCATGTGCATTTCACAAGACTTCAGAGGGTCCCCACGGGATCCTGCACCCTGTCGCCCACATGGTGGCCAGCAGGCAGCACACCCTGGTATCACTGCCCCCGTTTCCATGTCCACTCCTCCGTTCTCGGGGCCCCCTTTCCGAATGAACGACTCGCACGTACGCCTTTGTGTCGGGCTCTAGTTCTAGGGTACACCAGGCTGAGCCCCCCTCATAGACGCGCTCCAGGCCGCCCCTCTAAACAGACGGTGGCGGGCAGGCTGCCTTGGAGGCTCAGGCATGTGGAGGATCATGGAGAAAAGGAGCTCCGCTCCCTGAGGGTCGCACATCCTGCCCTCACGCCAGCCCTTTGGACTTACCCGCCTGCAGCAGGGGTGCGAGGGTGGCCAGTGACTTGAGCCTCTGCAGCAGGGAGCCCTGCCCGAAGGCCTCCATATCCACCGGGGCAGCGTCCAGCAGGGGGTCAATGGCTAGTGCCAAGCGATATATGAAGTCCTCATACTGGGGAAAAGCCTAGAACAGAGCCCCAAGTCAAGGCCCCACTGCCTCGAAGGGACACGGTCCCCCGTGCCTGGCCCTCCACGGTGCCCCCGTGTGGCCTGCCGCCCCTCAGCTGAGCCTTGTGGTTCCTCGGGCCCAAAGGGCCCAAAGCGGGGCCTCCTGAGCATGGCCGTGCCGAGTCACTCCCCGCGGCAGGAGCAAGGGGCTCGTGCTGGTTGAGACCAGTCGTCAGCCACAGAAAACTGGCAAGTACCTAGAGTGTGGTCTCCGTGATAAACCAAAACCTCTTAAAAGTTTCTTCTTTCTCTCCTGTCTGTCTACATGTTGCGGATAAAAGTAGGCTGTTTCCCTGAATCCCAGCACGCCGGCCACACTTCCCTGGTCTGCAAATCACCCATGTCCTCCCGCCATCAGCAGGAGCAGCAGTCTCCTCCCTTCGCCCCAGCAGCTCCCACGACGGCGTCCACTCAACATCGCCCCCCTCACTGCGTCAATGGAGGCCTTATCTTCATGTTCAGCCCAGAGCCTCTAATTTTTGTTTCATCTAGACTCACAGATACACCCACAGAATTCTCACAGTTGTTACATGAGGAAAGTCCGGTGCCGAAGGCCATCTGAGAAGTCTCGATGAACGTGAGGTTACACAGCTCTCTCCGCAGCAGTGCTTTGACACGGCAGCGGGCAGAGACAGAGCCGCAGCCCAGGCCCCGTACTTTCCATGCTGGGACGTACCTCTGCCTCCCACCCCCGTGGCCGGCCGCACTCACGGCCACAGCCGCTGTCCCACAGGCCCAGGGACCCGGCCTCGCCCGGATCCTCTCTGGTGCACCCGTGAGGGGCAGGGTTTGGAGAACCCTGTGTAGGTGGGGAGGGGTCCCCAACCCGCTGCATGGAGGATCGCTTTGAAAAAAAGCAACGCTCCCTCTGTGGTTCTGACTGTCGGCCAGGTCACTACTAGATCGACACAGCAAAAAGAAACACACATCGATTGTATTAACCTAGGTTCTTATAACAATGTCTCCACCAAGATACCAGTTAATGCTGTGCCTTCAGCTTATATCTGGGCTTAGTACAAAAAACAGCCATTCAAGGAATTGTTTAATACCTGCAAAACCAATCGCACCGGAACCACTGCATCCAACGACTCCTCAGACAAAGCTGCCCAACAACCCCCCCACCCCATAATGCACTCCTAGGGGAACAGCGTGCTCCTTGCAGACCCCGGCGCTCCCTTCAGCCGGCCTGCCTGCCAGCGCGGACGGCTTCTGGCCTTGGGCTGCCAGGGGCTGATGCCAGACTGAATGAACATTTATTACAACTCTCTTGTCCCAAATTCCTGATCCAGTTCATTCTATCCTTAATTGTGTCTGATCCGTCCTTAATCCTTCTTTTTGGCCTTCGTGTGCTTTAATACCGATAACCGCTGGGAGCAGGAGAGACAGGAAGCCCAGGCAGTGCGAGTGCAGAGCAGTGGATTCTCCACTGAAACGCAGCAGGCAGAGGCCACCGAACACACATGGGTCTGGGGGCCCGGTGTTCCTTGGCTTCTACCACTGGCCTCCATCCCCTTCTCCTCCCAGCGCCCAGGGTCAGAGGCTGGCACAGGCTGACACTCTCCTGGGGCGGGGGTGTGGCCTGTCCAAGCCCCCGAGGCCCCTGGACATGTGCTCTGGGACGACAAGAGCCCTCTGCCTCTCACGAGCTGCCTGCAGGCTGCAGAGGGAGGACGAGGCCAGCTGCTGGTCCCTTTCCCCACCTGGGCATCCTTCTGTGAGAACTGGGCGATCTGCTTCTGGTTTTCCGCCATGTCGGTGCCCAGAAGTAGGGACCTGGGCAGCTTGTTCCCTGTGCCTTCTTCCAGCAGGGGGGTGAAGGAGTGGGGGTTTCGAAGGTGGAGCTTCAGGCCGTGTTTCTGCAGAACACAGACAGAACACGCAGCCTTAGAAGAAATGTGTGGCCTCTGCCCTCGACCCTTCTCTCATCGGGTTTATGACCATGTACGTACCTGCATGCAGGTTCCCAAGGTCCTGGTTCCTATTTTTTAGTATAAGTGTATAAAAGCCCTCCTGCCCAGGTACTCTGTGGCAGATCATACCGTACCACACCATGACAAGCCACACTACACTATACCACGCCACACCACAATACACAACACCACAGCACACCATGCGACACCCTGCTGCCCTGTGCCAGGGACTGCACCGGAGTCTCCGGCGGCTCCCTCACACGCAGCAGCTCCGTGCATCTTCACCGGACAAACGCCATAGCAGAGGCTCAGAGAAAGTAACTGACTGAGCGAGGTCGCGTTGGGAGGTGGAGCGGGGTCTCCAAACCACAGCTCTGCGACTCCCGAGCCCTGGCTCACTCTCAGCACTCATCTGTAGCTTCCCCCACTCCGGAGATGAGTAATTAAAACTTAGAAAGACGCGATAAAGCAACAATCATGTGAAAATCTATATTTACAAGGTAGATAAATTATTCACATCAAGACATTTTATTTACTTTGCAGAGTCATTTACTCCATGGTCACCTTAAGTGGAAGTTCCCTCGATGTATTTAATATATGATTTACTTTACATGTATTTGAGTAGCACGTGGCAGTTTTCAGGAGTATATTTTTTTTAAAAAGTGTATGATCATGAGAAAATTTATATTCTGTGATTCTTAGTTTTCAGAAGCTGGGCTGTCCAAGAGAAGGGTCTACCCACACACCTACCACCACATCTGCCACTGGGCGTAAGCGGCGCATTTGCAAACTGCCTTCGGCTGGAGCGTGTGAGGGACCGAGGACCAGAGACCCTTGTGCAGCCTTGGCTGGATTCCATCCCGTCCTGGTTGGTGACAGACTCACTCTCTCTCCCCTCTTCCTCCTCCTCTCTCTCTCTCTCCCTCTCTGTTTTTGCCTCTCTTTCTCTTAGGGGCTCGGAGAGTAATTTTTAATGGGTTTCTGTAGTTACTCAGTTCAGAGAACTCCTCTTTGTGAAACAGTTCAGGCAGCCAAATTGCTGTGGACAGTGGCTCCACATCTTACTAATTTCGAACTGTAATTTAGAGCCAAGTCGGTGCTAACGTCACGGCAGCTCCCTGCACAGACAGCGAAGGACCTTTTCCTCGTGGGCGACAGCGGCACCAAGCAGGGGGAAGCTAGCACGCTCAGGGATGAGGAGGCCAGAGTTTACAAAAGAGGCAGCGATGGGTGGACGGAATCTGAAAGGGTGGGGGCAGCGTTGGCCAAGCCTGTGGACCAAGGTCAAGCTACCAGAAGGCAACGGGGGTGGACTGAGAGGTCTCACAACAGCCCAGGGGCCAGAACGGGTGAGAGTCCCTCTGACCTCCTGCGCAGACTGCTGCGGATGGTAGCAGGATCTACGGTTCAATCAGCCTCACGTCCTAAGACAGCTTTGCAAGCACAGAGTCTCAAGGGTTTAAATTGGGTCCCCATGAGGGCCAGACCAGACGCCAGAAAGTGATGGGCAGGGAAGGGGGGCGGGGTCCCCATCCAGGAAGGGTGTCAGAGTGCTGTGTGTAGGAACATGGGCTGGATGTTGCCAAATTCGTCCATCAAAAGAAGTTTCATTCTTATGTGAAATTTCCTGATTTTTAAGACACTGGCTGGGCCAGACAAAACCCATCTCCAGGAAGGTACCAAGGAGACTGTGTGGGACGGACAAGCCCTCAGGTGGAAGAGAGACCTCAGGTGCAGGGAATCATCGTGGGCACCTGACCCAGATGGAAGACGGAACTGACCCCTCCCCCACCCTGGTCTGGCTACAGGGCAGGGCTCTACCTTCAGCTCCAGGTCCGTGTAAATCTGTGGTCTCAGCAGGCTGAGAAGGTAGGATGCTCGGGAGAACTTGAACCCTGAAACCAAATCAGATGAAGACCGTTACCAGTGGCCACCGATGAGCCTCCTGCCTCCTGCCCCCACACCGCCTCTGGGGTCTCACCTGGAATGATCTCCTCCGTCACAGCCGCGCCCCCGATCACATGGCGCCTCTCAAAGACGGCCGTGCTCACCCCCAGTTTCTGCAGGTAGGCCGCCTGGGGGGCACACAGGGCCGTCCCTTCATCCCCGGGACGAGCCTGCGGCCTCGGGGTCCTCACCCCGGGGCCAGCCTGCCAGCCCTGCTCGTGCTGTTCTCGCCTCCGGGAGAGCCGTTTCCCTGGTGTGCCCTATACACTTGCACTTTCCCAAATGTCTTCTGTGATCAGACGTGATGGCTCCTGCCCCTCTAGTTCCCAGCTGAAGGTCACCTTCCCTCTGCCAGGCCCAGGTGCCTCTGTGGACTCAGGCCCCTCCCCCAGGCAGGTGTGAGCTCCGCCCTCCTCACAGGCCCCTGAGAGGCAGCACAGGGATGTTCCCCGAGGGCACTGAGCCAGCTTTGACCCTCCGGCTTCTAATCCTCTCTGCTGGGGCGCCTCCTCGGTGGCACCCAATCCCTCAGGCCTCCGTTTCCTCACCTGCAAAGGTGGGGCCAAGGATGGCGGTGCCCACGGCTCCTGTCCTGTAGGCCTCTGGGGGGTCACTGAGCTGGGCCCTGGCACACAGAATGCGCCCGATAAACGAAGCTAGGGCTCCAGTACAGCTTTATTTGGAGGAACAAACGGTGGAGGGGTTTACTCATTTTTCTCTAGCACTTCGTTGGAAATCAATAAATACCTGCTGATTAGAATTTGCCGGGCTTTGGGTCTATGCTGGTCCTTCACCATCACCAAGGTGACAACACGGACGGTGTAGCTCAGAACTCAGACTCTTTAAAAATGGTTTATTTGGCTACTACTAGGTGCCAGACACTGGACTGGATCATCTCGTTCAATCCAGCACCCTCAAGGTAGGAGTATAATTCTCCCCATTTCACAGATGAGGAAACTGAGGCTCAGTGAGGTGAATCACTCTCCTCAGGCTCATGGAGCCGGTGAGTACAGGAGCTGAGAATTGAATGCAGCTGCTCTGGACCCGGGTCTACACCCTGGTACGTCCCAGGAAGCAGAAAGAGCAGCGCCGACCTCGGGAAGCCGGCTTGGCGGTGAGCTGCAAGGCTCTGTTAGAAGGACCACCTGCGACCAGGGGAGTCTGAGGGCACAGAGACAGACAGAGCAAGCCCCCCTGCAGTTCTAAGCACAGACAAACATGGGACGGTGGGCCGCCCAAAAACACCACAGGCGCCTTTCTGGGCTGCGTGCCTGCCGCGGCGTCTCCAGTTCCCGCTCTCCTTCCCGCTCCCTACAGACCAGACTTATCGAGGTGCCGGTCAGAGTGCCCCCACTTTCTGGCAGTGCCCCTCGGGAGCAAACACCTCCTTCCTAGAGTCTCCCTCGAATCGTTCAACCAAAGTGCACATCGGAGAACCAGTAAAATGTTCTAGTAAAGCCGGTACGTCAGGGAAAGCACTGAGATTTAATGCCTGTCCCATCCCTCCCCAGCGTGGCCGAGTCCCCCATGTTGCTGTTCTAGAGCTGCCACTGCTTCTAGATGTTCCCCGTTCGCCTTGTGTCCTGCTACTCGCACGTGGACTCAGGTCTGAGAGGCACAGCCACAGGGTGGCCCCGGCGCAGCTTGGAGTGGCACTTCCTCTGCTGCGCTGGCTTCCTCGCTGTCTCCAGGGTGCACGTGGGGCCCTGTGGCTGCTGCGGCTCCAGCAGGGCCCACACCCGGCGGGGGTGCACGGGGTGCTACACACAGGAGTGCCCGCAACCTGGAGCAGACGGCCCCACCCAGCTCTAGTCACCTGGCCCCCAGGCTCGAACCCGTCTCCCGGGCTGTGCCAGTCCCACACGTCCCCAGCTCCACGTGCACTATGGAGAGGCGAGGAGAGGGAAGGGAGTCCCTGATGTCCTCTTTAACTACTGAGGGTGTCCGTTCCAGCTGGCCGCTGGTGAGCACCAGGCAGAGGGCACCAGCCTGCCTTTCCTTCTCTCTGGAGGCCACTGAGAGCTACACTCCCATGGCCGGTGAAGTGGGGCAGAGGGGGAGGTACTCACTGCCACCAGCCCGTTGTGACCTGCAATGACATGGGGAGAGGGGAGGAAGCAACACCGGTCAGTGTGAAGACAGACACATTCCTTGAGTACTGGGGCCACCCCTCCCTGTCCCTATGCCTGTGAAGATGCTGGAGGGGTGGCAGAAACTCGGGGAACCCCTGAATCTGCACCTGGATGTTGGCACAGCCTCTAGCTTGATGCCTTAAAACACCTGGCCTTTCGGGCTCAGAAAATCCCGGTTCTTCCCCGCCTTGAAAGATGCCCTTTCACCCAGGCTTGGCCAGGGGTGTGCTGCATGAGGGGCGAGGAGGGGTCTGTGGGCGTCAGGTGGAAGCCGAGCTTCCGTCACTTGGGGATGAGTGGATGACTGTCGGGGGCAGCGTCACAGTTTGCTTGGCAGGGGCAAGGGGGAGGAGGGAACGTGGCTGGTTCGCTGAGGCTGCAGGTCTCCATCTCCATGGCACCAGTGGCTGCCCGGCAAAGCGCTGGGCATGTGGACGGCTGCTGTCAAGCCTGGCTTGCGTCACCAAGTGTGGCTCACAGTAGGGCCCCGGCAGGCTTCGGCACATGGGTTTGTCTCTGTCAGTCCCGGTGCCCCCAGAACAAAACAAGCGCAGTCCGAAAGGAAGTCACAAACATGCAGTTGCCACGTGTGCTAGAGTGGCCACTGTGGTTCAAGGGTGCCAGAATATCAGGCAAACTCACCTATCTTACATATAAAGTTTCTTTCTGAAAATCTTAGGGGGTTAGGAGCCCTAGACTTGGCTTGGGATCCCTGTTCCGCACGAAGCCCACTGCCGGCAAGGGCCTCTCCAGCTTTGAGAAGCTTCAGGGTCACCTGGGGACTCTTGCAAATGCTGAGTCTCCCAGAGTCTCCTCAGCAGGCTGTTGGCGGGGCCTGGAACGGGCTTTCTCACAGGCCCCCAGGTTGTCTGATGCAGGCCGCCCTCGGGGCTGAGCGGCCTCCTCTTTCCTTACTTTCAGGAGAAGGTGCAGCTGCCCACAGAGAATCCCCGTGGGGCAGAGAACAGGCCCCTGTCGTTTTCAGGGAAGGGGGCAGGGCTCAGTCTGGGCCACACGGCGTGTGTCCGTCCTTGGAGATAAGAGGTCGCCCTGTGTCTTCAGAGTGGTCAGGAGAGGACTGTGTTCTCTGAGGACCAACCTGAATGCCGTGTTGACTCAAATAAAAATGCTCAGCTGATAACTTCGCAAACATCCACAAACAGGGGAACAGCAATGACCCATGTGATGGATTTCTTCACAGCTGAGCTGATTTTGTTTTAAATTTTCCGCATAGAAACCCCCGCGGTTTTAGAGGTCACTGAGCCTGTCATCTGCGTGAGGGATCTGGAGCACGGAGTTCCCAAACCCCTCCCACACGGGTCCACGGGAAGAAACGCACCCCGCTCTGTGGCTGGCACAGCCCCCACATGCACGTGCATTTCACAGAAACAAAAGTTTCACATAACAAAACTGATATTAACTCTTGTCATGTGATCAGCAGGTGATGGTCTATTTGATAATATTTTATTTTTTAAAATGCTGGTGGATGTACTATTTTTACACACTTTTGAAAATTCTCTTAGGAAAGTTTGAAAATTACTGCTGGGTGGGACTCCTGAATGGGTCGCAGCCTGCAGTTTGAAGGGCCCTGGTCTCGGATACATACAACTGCGAGGCCAGCGTCTGGAGCTCAGCCTGGCTTCTGCTGTTTACCAGGTGCAGCCCTGGGAGAGTCCGTTTAAAGGCCAGGAGCCTCGCGCTTCTTCATGTGTAAAACTGAGGGGACGCTGGGGACCTTGCAGTGTCCGCAGAGAGAGTGACCAATAATATATGCAAAGCCCGATCCTTAGCAGCCCCACAATAAATGGTAGCCATTGGTTTTTTAATTACTGCTGATTATAAATCTTGGAAAACTAATAAAGGCTTCCAGGCAACCGGGTTCCAGTTCAGTCATCACAGATAAGCCCTCAAATGCACAAACACACTTCAAATGACAAAGGTCGAGAATCTCTCCTCCCTCCCCCCTCCACCCCCACCCCCCGGAGTCCTGGCTGAAACCTCCCTGGCTTCTGGTGACCTCCCCTTGGCCCTTGAAGTGGCCTTAAGCTGCAGGCTCAGCTAATCTCCAGGCCCGACTCCTGGAGTCCTTAGGCAGTAGGCACCAGGGCTCCACGGAGAAGCTGCTCTGAACCAGGGTTTGTGAACAAGGGCTCCCGAACGTGTGGGCTGCAGCTGCCTTTACGGGATCCACTCAAAGGGCTGGTTAGACGTGCTGACCTCCGGGGTCACCTTCTGTCCTGAGAATCCTCATCACGGGTTCAGAGCCCAGGAACCTGCACTTTCACAAGCTCCTGGGTCATTCTTAGGCACACTCTTGGGTGACTAAGTCAGGGTCATCATCAAGGTGGCTCCCAGGTGCTGGTGGGACTTCAGGGGTGCAGAGGTAAGACTCGTTGCTGTGTCGTGTCCGCAGCAGAACCCTGGTGGTGAACGGCACAGAGAACGGAGGGATGTTCTTCCAGAATCCAGGAACTCGCGCCCGAGTGAGGAGAGTGCCCCGGCGCTGGAGGAGGTGTGGAGTTCGGGTGTGAGTCTTCGCTGTTCCACTTCTTTCACTTTCTTCTACTCTTTAAGGTGATGAAAGTATCAAACATTTGGGGGAAAACTATCTGCATTTGTCAGTTGCAACCATAGGTTGGCTACTGAGTTTGGCAAAAGTCACAGAGATTCAGCGAGAACGAACCAGCCGCCTGGAACTTACAGCCCCGCCGCTTTACCTGTAAAACGGCCGCGCCGCTTTCCATTCAGCCACCAGGAAATGGCTGCCGGTGTGCGCATGCGCACCTTCCCAGCTGTCTGTAGGGCGCGTCCCCTGCTCAGTCCCATCACTGTCTCTCTGTATAAACCAGCTGGAAATAATGTTGACAGCCGGGACTCAGGCCCTTCGTGAGCGTGAATGGCTGGCCCTGGGGAAGTGCAGCCTGGTCCTGGCCTGGTCCTGGCCTGCAGCCGCAGGGTCACCAGGGAGAACTAGGCTCTGCAGCCTGGGTCAGCGGGCTGCAGCGGGACCACTGTTGCAGATCCCACATCCCACACGTGCAGGGCGGCGGGGGCTCACCCTCTGCGGACACGCACTAGGGTCTCTGGGACTCGTTTCTACTTCTTCCTAACTGCTCCCTAGCAAGCAATTTTGGTTTCCTCTGGGGATGGGTGGCCTTAGCAATGAGGCTGTGGTGATCAGAACTCAGGGCACTTGGGTGGCTGGATTTCACCGGCCTGTTATCCCAGGGCTCTTTCCCTCTAACCGTCACACACCATATGCTTTTCAGGAATACGGCGACCAGCAGATTTCACAGGAGGTGGAATGACCTAGTCCCCCCTCATCATTCTAGATGGCGAGGCACAAGCCCAGAGAGCGCAAGAATCTGCACCAGGCCACTCAGCAAGTCCACGGCCGAGCCAGCCTCAGCCCCAGAGCCTGCTTGCAGACTGGTGGGCTTTCCACTGCAGCCTCTGCTGTCACTTGCCCCAATTCCTGACTGGCTTGTGCCCAGGACACAGGGAAGGTTGGGAAGGGGGCCCTCCCAGCTCTCAGCGCTGGATCAGCCCACTTTACCTGCTCCTATCACCACCGCGTCGTACTCGGGCTTCAGGCGTGCCTTGGCTTCCCGGTGAGCGTGTCTCCGAGCAGGGCAAGGAGAGGCACTCAGGACCCTGCAGAGGCCTCGGCCACTTGCAGCCATTTCTGCCCAGCACTGGACCAGGAATTTGCCTGCAACCAGCGTTTGCCCTCCTCAAGCAGGGGGAGGAGCAGGGCCAGCGCAGGACAGGGGGAGGAGCTGCAGTCCTGGGGCCGTTCTTGGCCTCGGGCCACGGTCGGGCCATGGTTTAACGGAGGCGGCTGAGCTGCACATGCCCCGGAGTCCACACAGGACAGAGCGGCAGGAGGTCGCCTGCAACGCTGGCAGAAGTGGTACCGCCTCCAGGCCTCCAGAGAGTCACCTCTGTGCTGATGGTTCTCCAGGGGCTCGTGTGTGCCAGGCGCTGTGCCAGCCCGGGACTCCCGTTTTACAGATGGGGGCACTGAGGCTCAGAGGAGGGTGTGCAGCCTGAGTGTCCCCTGCGCTGTCCCATTTCTCATTAAGGAATTAAATGTCTGGGATGTGCTGAGCGGGAAATCTGAGACTCGAGTCCAACTTGGCTCCCACTCCCTGTGCTGCTGGCCTGTAGGGTGGTGAGCCCTGCAGGGAGCCCAGGGCCTCAGCAAAACTGGGGGGAGGGGGCGTGCCTGATGCTGGGCCCGAGAGGGCAGCATGCTCTCTCCCCCAAATGCTTAACCTCCATGAGCTCAACAGGCTGCTGCAGGGCCTGAGGGGCCTGGGGTCAGCTCACTCGTCTGACATTCTTGGAGCTCACCTTTTCCTTTTTAAAAAGGTTTTTATTTATTTATTTTCAGAGAGAGGGGAGGGGAGGGGAGGGGGAGAAGGAAAGAAACATTGATCAGTTGCCTCTTGCACGCCCCCAGCTGGGGACCTGGCCCACAACCCAGGTGTGTGCCCCGACTGGGAACCGAACCAAACTGGAGACCTTTAGGTTTGTGGGTGAGACGCCCAACCCACTGAGCCACGCCAGTCAGGGCTACATTTTTCTTTTGATAGCCTGGACATTTCTGTCTCCTGGCACCTTTCCCAAGAATCCTCAGAGATTAAAGATTACCTCTGCAAGTATCTTGAGCTAAAACACCTTCTTACTACCCCCCACCTGTCTTGAATTAGGGGTGCCTTTGTTCTTGGCCTGTTCATTAGTAGGCTGCTCCCCTGTAGGAACAAAGCCCCCCAGGAGGTGGGCGCGTCCACACTGCTCTGACAGGTTCTAGAAACCCAGTTAGAAACTCACCTCCAAATTGGGACAGTATGTGTAAAAAGTGCTTCTGAGTGAGGGGGAGCCCTGAGGACCTTCTCCTCCTGAACCCCCTCTGCACACCGTGGAACGGTCACCTCCGCCTGTGGAGCGAGCGCTGCTGAAATCCCACTCAGGACGCTCCCCTGGTGTTACTAGAATTTTGAAAATTAAACTGAGAGTGTACCTCATGCAGCTGCTAAAATTGAAGGGGACAAAAGTGGGGGCCCTAAACAGCAGGGGTGGGGGGCTTCCAGACTTAGTTTCCTCTCTGTGCTCTTCCGTATTTGCCACAGTCAATGTTTTGTATTTCCATCCATCACGTCACAGTAAGGAGTGTGGCCCCCGTTCCCTCAGGTGAGTCTCCCTCACCGTCGCCTTCTGAGTCTGAGACGAGGTCCTAGTTCCTTTAGCACCTCTGTCCCCCTCAGCGTGTTCCCTTAATGGGAAAGAACAGCCTCACTGGCATGAGTTTTGGCTGCAGACCGTGGACACGGAAGGCCCGGGGGCTGCCTGCAGTCACGACTGGACCCGCTGCGCTGTTCCCCAGGCCCAGTGCTCCGGCGGCCAGTCCTTGTGTCTCCTGGAGTGGGAGCTCCTAGGTTGGAGGCTGCCACCCTCGGGCAGCGGATCTCAATCCCGGGCATACCAGGGTTGCCTGGGACCCACAGCTGGAGGACACGGATCTCTGTGAGGGGCTCAGGCAGGATGGGAGAACCGCATGGGGCACCAAGAGGCCAGGAGTGTCCAGAGCTTTTGGGCACCAAGAAGGGCCCAGGGGCCCAGGCGTGTTTGACTTGGACAATACCGATACTCGCGCCAGCGTTTATTGAGCCCCCGTCCCGTGTCCAGCAGCCCTCACAACACCCGGAAAGGAGGCACGGCCACTCCACACGTGGGGAGACAGGCTGGGTTTGGGACAGCTGCCCAGAGCCGCAGACAGGAACTGGCAGAGTCGGAGTTCAACCCCAGCCAGTGGAGCACCTTCCGTGCGGAGAGGAAACGGCTTCTGGAGCTCTTCCTCCCTCCAACAAGGCACAGGGTAGTGTCTTCAGACACGGCAGGCACTGGGGACCCGCCTCCTGAGGACAGACGGAGAAGCAGCCCTGAACCTCACAGCCACTGCTGTCTTAAGGAGACCCAAGGAGCCTCCTGGCCACCCTCCTCTGCAAGACGGAAGAGTCTGGGGGTTTGGTCACTGCCTGGAGAGCGGCTGTACCAGGTGAAGCTTCTTAAAGAAATCCTACCAGGAGGGAACAGAAGAAAACAAAGAAAAAAAAAGAAAGGAAACCCTGGGGCTGCCCTGGGGACGACACCATCCTTGGGTGGCCTCCTCGGACAGAAGGAGGCTCTTTTCGTGGGGAATGTCTGCATGTGGGGGTGGGGAGCAGGAGCGGGGTGCCTGGGCCCCTGCAGCGGGCAGTCGGCGGCCTACAGCAGGGGCACGCGGGAGGCCTCCCACAGGCGCCGGGCCAGCTCGCCCGCCTGCTGCACCAGCATGTCTATGGGGATGACCGACAGGTGGAGGGCCAGCAGCTCGTGACACTTGACAGTCTCTGCGGGGTGGCCCTTGCTGTAGTAGCGCAGGAGCTTCCTGTGGGGAGAAGGGAGGACAGGGTTCAGGATGCAGGCCACGGCCTCCCCCACAGCCAGCGACCTCTTCTGGAGCCTTGCAAGCACCGTCACCTTGCCAGCTCCCAGCACTGGGGCCAGCGCGCCCACCCAGCCCCCGATGACCTAACCGCATGAGGCCAGCCCCAGGCCACCACGGTCCACCCCGTGGGTTCTCAGTCCTGCGTGGGGCATGCCAACGGTGGTGTTCCAGCCAAGATGCCATGCCACAGAGCCGCAGGGAAGTCCTGGGCCCTGGCACGGACATTTGCAGATGCCGCCCAGAGGGTGCCCACGGCACGGTGGGAGAAGCCCAAACGTGCTGCAGGCGCTGCCCTCTCCTGAGAGGCCGGCCCGCTGTGAGGAGCTTCTACAAGGCTTTCTAGCTTCTTTGGGTGGTGGAGGGGGGATCCTGAGGGAGGAGCTGTCACTTATCACCCAACACCTGTGCAGCCACAGCCCCAACAGCCTTCCGGATGAGTGTTACCTGTAGTAGTCTCCTCCCAGCATGCCCACGGGGACCGAGTCATCGGAGAGAACAGGCACCTCAATTATCTGCAGTTTGTACCCCTATGGAAGGAGGCAGAGGGTCATGACGGGGCAGGTGGTGGGTGTGGTAGGCCAGATGCCCCAGATTTGGGCCGGCGCAGCCCCACCCGGTGTGCGTGGTGCTGGGAACGCCCATGGACCGTTCACCCTGCTTTCCCTCCTACGACGTGAGAGTGACAGCAATGCCCAGTGAACGTCAGAGACAACGTGTGCGAGTCCTGAGCACTGTGCCTGGCACGCGGTAGCCCTCACCGCCGTGGATGGAGGGGCCTGGGTCAGCGTGCTCAGGAGGGCCATGGGGAGGAGGACCCTGGAGGTGTCACAAAGGGCAAAGCATCATGAGGAGGCCCGTCTCTCTTTGAAAACACCGGGCACTCCCAGGGTAGGGTCTGGAGGGGAGGAAATCAAGACCCACTGGCCCCACCGTGAGCCAAGCCCCGTCGTGGGGCTCCTCAGAAAGCTCTCGTGGGTCCGTGGGGCCTGCCCTGCAGGCGGGCAGGTGCACTGGGCAGTGTCCAGTGGCCGCTCACGATGGCACAGGGGCAGCTTCACTTTAGCCTGTTACCCTGTGGGGCCAACCGAGCAGAATGCCGCTTCTCGCTCTAGGAGTTCTGAGGGCACAGAGCAAAGACAACAGCAGCCTGCAGGCCCAACGAGCTGAGCCCATGACTCAGTGACACCGGCCGTGGTGTCTGACCTCCAGATCACCAGTGTCTCCGGGGTGTGGAATGGGGTCAGTGACGCCTGCCCCAGCCATGGGGCGGGGCTGTGTGGATGTGGGGGTCATGAGAACAGTGGCAAGAGGCTCCAGTGCCTGCACGGCAGAAAGGGATGGACCATCGCCTCAGGGTCCCCTCTCGCCAAGAGCAGAGAGAAAGTAGGCAAGGGGTGGGGGGACAAGAGAGCGGGGACCAGGGGCATGTGAGGGGTAGAAGAAACGACCCTTAGAGAGCTGGGATAGTGACTAACGCACTGGTACCGCCTGAGGAGAAAACAGAGAGAAACAGAGAAGGAGAGCAGAGGAAAGAGGAGGGAAGAGAGAGTGAGAGAAACCGGCTCTGGGATGGGGCAGATGGTGCCTCCCCAGGCAGTGGGCAGGGCCCGCAGCACCAGTGACACCCAGAGCCGCACCGGCAGTTTCACCTAGTGCAGGCTGGCTGGCTGCTCTGCGCCTGGTTCACCGGCTCTACCATGGGAACCAGGGTGCCATGCTTCCTAAGTGCGGGGGGCCATGTTGCACCCCCCCCCCCAAGCACATGGTTTGAGCGGCCCTCCTCACACAGGCTGGGGTCCCTGGGTCCACACAGTGCCTGCACGCAGCCTTGAACAGCAGCATGAGGTTTCCAGACCACTGGGTGCAAGGTTGGTAAAGCCGGTGTGCAAGGGGGACCTATGGGTCCTGGGTCCCAACCAGCCTGGCTTATCTGTCAGCTCCACCCGGGACCAGAGGAGATGAAGAGGCGGACTGAGCACTGTCCGCAGGAAGCAGCCAGGAGCTGCAGGAAAGGAAAGCCACACCCACCATCTCGTTCTGGAACCACAGGAAGTAGGAGCAGTAGAAGTCACCCTCCTGGAAGAGCAGCGTGGTGTAGCCCTTCTGCAGGTATCGGCGCGCCAGCCGGATCAGAGACCAGACCTGGGGAAGAGGGGAGAGCACTCAGCACCCTGGACCGGTCAACCCTGCGGCAGGGACGGAGCTCAGGCTCTCTCCCTCCGTGGGCAGAGCAGCACTCCAGGGAGGAGGTCCTTGGGGGCCGGGGCCTGTCCGCGCACGGCCTCCCTGAGCACCCAGGCGCTGCTCTGGCTCAGGCAGGAGCTCCGGAACAGATCCATTCTGGGCGGACGAGGGGACTACCCCTGCAGTCACCACAACGATAAACGTATGTAAAAACACTTCACATAACTTTGCTCTACACACCAGCTACAAATTAGCAAACTCATCCTTTGGGTCAGAAACCAGCCAAGGACAACGGTGATCCAGTAGGAGACGAAGGGTGGCCACCTAGAAACCCCTCCTGCTGTCGGGGCCCAGCCACTCACCAGGCCCCTCCCGGCAGGGACCCTTCGGCACACACAGGTTCTAGGCCGGGAAGGCGCCGGTGAGGTGGGTGAACACGCAGGGCCCCCTGATCCCGGTGCGCCCTCTGCTGCAGGGGCGAGGCCCAGACTAGGCTCACCAAGGGGCCTGATGGCAGCGTGGTGCTTGGGGGCCGAGGGACTGAGATGCCCTCCGCCTTGTTCTCTGGCCTCATTCAAGGGCTTCCTGACGCTGCCAGTGCACTCACTGTCTGGGGGCAGGCAGCGGGGACGGTTGGCTGTCCCCTCCTGGGCTGGGGGAAGGCCTGATGAGCCCTCTCCCCTAGAAACAGAGTGGAAAGCAGACGTGATTCACCCCAAACCTGCCCGCAATGTAACGTCTAATCACATCTGCAAACAAATACGTGGATTTGCTATGTTCTCAGGAAAGCAATTTGACAAGATGTATCAATAACCTTAAAAACATCCCTCCCATTTGACTTAGTAATTCCATTTCTGGGAGCGCACAGTGAGAAAAACAATCGGGGGCAGGACAGAGATGGATGCGCGCAGGTGTGTGCTGCGGCGTTATTTACAATGGCGAGAGCCTGGCAACCATCTCTGTGCTCCGCGTCGGGGAGACGGCTAAGTAAATTACGTTGCAGTCACATGACAGACTGTCCTAGAGCTGCTAAAAATCATGTTAATAAAGAATTAATGGCATGAGGAAGCACACCCGATAGAAAGGCAAGTGACAGTGTGGCAGTCACACCGGCAGAGACAGACAGAGCACACCCACGACCCGCCCAGAAGAACGGCGGAGGAGGGGACTGTGCCCAGAGAGGCCGACCAGCTCCGGCTCCGGAAAGAGGGACTCATTGGAGGAGGCGGCGCATGGTGCCAGTAAGTGCTCAGCAAGTGCCCCCTCTAGGCTGTGCCACGTGCGGCGCAGAGTGCTCCGCGCACGCACCACTCCTCCGCGGGGACTCCAGGCCCATCCCTTTTCCCAGAGGAGGAAACTGAATTTACGCTATGTAACACCCCAGCCGCACGGCTAGTGAGAGCCAGCGCAGGGCTCCGACACAGGCCTCTGCCAGCCGTCTGGCGTTAGCCTCTGGGACACACTTCCTTCGGATGCAGAAATAGCGGCTGTGCGTGTCTGTGTGTGCACACACAGCTCAGAACGTGGCCGAGGGTCCGCCCTTCTTGTCAAAAATACTAGTTTGCCAAGAAGAGGAGTCAGTCAAAGAGAAAAAAAGAATCCCAAGAGAATGCTTCCTTCATAGAAATGACCTAGTTTGAAGTTCTGATAGTCAAATTAAGCTGTTTCTTCTTCCTGTTTTATTTAATTCAACAAACATTTATGGGGCCTTTATTGCCACCAGGCACTATGGTGGGCTCTGGCCTGTCCTCCCTCTGACCTCGCTGCCCAGGCTCTGCTAATCCAGGGCATTACCAAATGCCCGGCACTGACTGAGGCCCACGTGGCCCTGGGTGCCGACCCGGGCCCTAGGGTGACAGAGACAAGCGCTCTCCTCTGGAGCGAATACCATCGGAAGAAGGGGGGGCCGGGGGGCGGGGTGCAGGGTCAGCCCCTCCCAGGCAGGCCCCCTGGTCCTCCAGGGTGCGGGCCGGGCAGCAGTTACCTTGGTTCTGATAAAGGCAGCCAGGGGCCCCTTGCCCAGCTCGGATGAGGTCCTTTCACTGCTGCTGAGAGAAGGGGCCACCATCTGGCCGGTCGTGCGGTCCACGTGGATGAAGTGCACCAGGCCCGGGAAGTCTTCCAGGTAGGTTAGGGTCTGAGTTAAGGTGCTCGTAGGCCAGGAACCAGGGAGGGTGCTTCTCTGTCCCTGACCTAGGCCTCTACAAGGCTCAGCAGCGGGGCCGGAGGCCAGGCCTGCCACACCCACTCCTCCCCGCAGGTTCCTGTCCCAGCCGACCCTTCCTTCGGGTCCCTCTCCCAGATCTCCCCTTACTTCCGAACCCCCACCCTGGGAAGTTCTGACATGCAAGTACAGTGAATCCCTGGCCCTGGCACATGGAACACTCGGAGTTCTGGACGAAACAGGAACACGGGCTCCCTGAGGGGTGTGAGGCTGGTGCACAGGGGACCACGCAAGGGACGAGCGAGCTGGCCGACCGCCCAGCGCACACGCCTGAGCGAGACTCTGTTCACCGCCACACCTCCCTCAGGAGCTGGGAGGTGGGGACAGTCCCCCACGGAGGGCAGTGGCTGGTGGCTCTGTCGCCCCTTCCGCCCGCACGCTGCAGACAGAGCTTTCAGGCGGCTGGACACCAGACCCTTCAGAGACCTTCGCACAGGCAAAGCTGCTTCATTGGGAGTTCCGGGGGAAATCAGTGTCCAATAAAACTCGTGTTCCTTAATAACAGGGTCTTTAAGTCTCAGGCATGGTTTCTTAAACAGAGACGAAGATATTTTGTGCAGGCCTTTTCAGAGCCTTCACCTTCTCCTGTGAACTATGACCTCGGAGCAGGAGGATGTGGCTCTCAGGCGGACCCGCGCCTCGGACCCCCGCTCCTCCTGGAATGCCCATCAGCAACTTGCTGGCTGGACAACACTGACGTGAGTGGATTCTGAGGCTTTTACAGAGTAACTCTGGGACACCAGGGGCTTCTGAATTCGCCCCTGGAGAGTCCCCACAGAGAGGCACCGAGGCCGTTATGTCCCGTCACTGCTGCGCAGAGAAAAGCAGCTGAGGTGGTGGGGCACACATCCTCCCACACCAAAGCCGCAGTCCCTCCGAGGGGGCAGGTGGAGGGGCAGGCGGACTCGAGGGGCTTTTCTGGGCTGGCTCGGGCTCGGACAGTAGGATATGATACCATGGTGACGTTCCTCCTGCTCTTCACCAACAGAAAGTCCTTACAGTCCATCAGCTTTTCTCTGCCGGGAAAGCAGGGGAAGCCGGGGAATGGGGAGGCCTGCCCCACCCCCACCTGGGCCAGCGGGCCGGTCACCCCCACACTCACTGCATGAGCGCCTGGACCTGGTCCTGCAGGTGCTGGGGCAGCTGGGGGCCTCCCCGGCCCGGAGCCATGGTCAGGAAGCTCAGGCGGTAGATGGCGCAAAGCTGCCGCTTCAGCTTCCCCAACACCTGGAGCAGCCTGGGCACCAGGAGAGGCGAGTGTCAGAGCAGGAAGGGCCCTAGGAGAGCGCCTTGTCCCCTGTGGGGGTCACCCCTGCCCTTGCAGTGATGACAGACACAGCTGACACCTCACCCTCGTGACCCAGGAGGCAGTTTTCCCGTTTTCCCCCAATGCGGTATCCACGCACTTGAATGAAGTTCGTGGGATCTTGTCCAACTCCATGGTTTATTTTTACCAATTGATGGGGGAGAGGCATGTTCCAGGCCGCCCTGAATCAGCGCGGAAGCCGGGCGGGACCCGGGTGGTCTGTCCCAGTGTTGGTCCTCAGAGCTCTGCTCCTCAGCCTCTGGCCTCTCTGCTTCCCCACCTCCCTCCCGCATCCCTGGGCTGGACCCCACTCTGCCAGGACCCCTCTCCCCTCAGAAGCGCCTTCCTGAACATTCTCTTCCACTTGGCCTGGAGGCGACTTGCCTGCCCCGCCCCCCTCCTATAGTGAGCCCACTACTCACTCCCAGGATGATCCGGGTTCACTTCTGGAGAAGGCCTTGGTCTTGAACTCCTGCCAGGTGCTCTGCAGAGGACAGGGGACAGGTCAGCTTCTGGACGATGCACCCACAGGGAGGTACGGGGAGGCCCTAGGATGTCAGCCTCCTGAAGGTGTAGTCAGGCCCAGCACACACGTGCACTCGCATAGCCGGAGTGGGGGTCTCAGCAGGTCCCCCCAGCTCTCTGCACCTGCTGTCCACCAGGTTCTACTCTCTTGGCAGGTGTCCCTTTGAAAAGCAGCGTCTGTGTGCCAGGTACTGGGCTTACTGCCTGGCTGGCACAGATCCATGAATGAATGCCGTCGGCAACAGGTAAGTGACTTGAGGGAGGGTGGACATGGGGTGGGTGCTGGGCAGGAGCCCCGGGCCCCCTCCTAGAGGAGCACGAGGCATTCTAACACGCCGCCGCTGCAAGGCCCTGCAGCACGGCCTGCAGCTGCTCTGGGCCGTGACCCTGGGTCTGGCTGGGTCTGGCCCCGCCTGGCTTGCTCTGCCTCCTCCAATCCTTCCACTCATTTTCAGGCCAAGTGCACGGTGGCCACAGCGACTCTCACTTGGCTCCTCAGCAGCCCGGGCACCACCAGCTGCCTACCCCAAGCCCTGTGTCCCTCCTTCCTTCTAGGCTCCCCACGCCGCTGTGCCCTGCTTCTTACTGCTCCCACACGCCCCTGGGCACTGTTCCTCGCCTGTTTGCCTTGTCTCCCATCAGGGCGCGAAGCCCCCGGGGGGTGGGGGTGGGGCGGCCTCTCTGTGAGACCCGAGTGCTGTGAGGGGTGTCAGGGGCAGCTGACGGCCTTTACTGCGTCCTGGGGTCAGGCTCTGGCTCCCTAAGTGGTTCCGGCCAAGGCGCAGTCTGAGTCCCAGTTTCCCCTCTAAAACAATGGAAATTCTAGAATGCATGTCCTGTCAAACTTAAAACATAAAAATGATCTGAAAATGTCAGGCGCCATTGTCAGTTTTTATTACAATTTCCTAATGGGGGAGCAGGGGTCCCCAAGCTGTGGTGGGGTGGTGGAGGGCTCCACAGCCCGTGGCCCTCACTGGTGTGGGCTGAACAGGCCCCGCCTCCTCCCCCAGAGGTGGGTATATTGCGGATTCGGGCCTCACCTGAATCTCTTGCCCCTTGTGATTCTTGACAAACTTGTCCATCCTCTGGCGCAGGTCCCCTGTGAGCGGGTGGGACCGCAGGAAGCTCCGGGCCTCCTGCCCCTCCTTCAGCTTCTTCTCCAGCAGGGAGAACCCGTCCAGCAGCTGGTACAGGACTGAGGCCATGGACGTGCTGGGACTCTAAGAGAAGAAACAGAGGGCAGGGGCCCACGCACCGGTGGGGAAGGTGTGCCGGCCGCGGCATCACCGGGGCAGGTGGGGGGCAGGTGGGGGGCTCGTACCTTGGTCAGGATCACCATGCTGATGCCTGGCCACAGGGGCAGGCAGTACATGGTGTGGGGCACCATGGGGCAGTAGCTGTCTTTCACACTGGCATCCAGGAAAATCCTTCTGGGGCAGGGAGGTGCCGGGGGGTCAGGGATCAGCGTTTCGAGGGTGTCTTCAGCTATCTGCGGAGGAAGGGGTGCTGTCACGGGAGGAGGTGGGGGGCCCGTCCGGCCTCCTCCCCACGCTGGATCCACCCACAGCTGCCCATTCGCCATCCATGCTGTGACCCACGGGAGCAAACATTTTAGATCCAAGAAATCCCAGCGCTTCAATCCCTGCGCTCTGTGGACCCTGCTCTCGCAGCTCTGGTTCTAACTAACGTCTGTCTCCCTCTTAGCTGCTTCTGGGGTTCCCCCCCCCCGCCCCCCCACCCCCCGCGGCAGGGCTGGATGCCATGCAGGGCCTTGGGCGGCAGAGAGGAAACGAAAAGGCAAGAAAAGCAGGCAGGTGGGATGAGCTCGAGAAGCTCCCTCCCCAGGCCGTCAACATAAATGAAAGCATTTAAAGGAACATTCTGTCATTCCAGCCACCCTCAGAGCATCATGGCAGCCATTGTAATGAGGGAAACTGAGGCATAAGATGACTGAATGAGCAAGACCCCAGTCTTACAGAAGGCTCTAAGAAAGCCTTTAGTGGGCAAAAGGAGAGGATTAAAGAGCTCATTGGAGATGCCACCCCGACTTCTCTGTGAGGAAGACACTGCGGTCTTACGACAGAAGCGGAAAGCTGGATGCAATGCACCAGCTGCTCTGGGGTCGGCACGTAAGCACCAGACGATGCACTCGAGGGCCATCCCTAACCTCACCTCTGAGGAGTGAGGAGGGCCCCATCTCGGAGAAAATGCATTAGGATTCAAACTTGACAAAAGAAAAAACACATATGTAGTGTGTGTGTATAGAGAGAGGTTTTTATTCCTTTTCCATACTTTATTTCCCAATTTTTCTACCATGAATATATTTACATCTTCATTTTGAAAAAAAAAAATGAAAAATGAAGCTGGACTTTCATTCCCAAGACTGATGAGGAGTGTAGGGGTTTCTCAGGAGCAGAGGCCACCGCTCACCCCCCACCCTGGCCCCTGCCTCTGGGCTGAGTGAGCTGTCCCTGGCTCTGCCAGCCCCGCGGTGGCAGAAGTGACGCAGAGGGGAGACCTCAGCGTCCCCAGCACCCGCCGCAGCGTCTTGGCTGAGCTGGTGCCTGGCAGATCCGCACACTCTCCCCGCCCCCAAACTCACCTGGATCTGGGAAGCATCGGTGGGTGGGGTGCCTCCATCCAGCCAGACGGTGCTGCCTGCAGGCCACAGGTGATAAAACAACAACATACATGATTGGAAAGTATAAATAGGGGCCCAATAGCATGTTAGGGGGGAGGGTGGAACAGAGGCCCCATCTCCCCGCAGCAGCTGGCAGGGCCCAGCCCTTGGCATGAGCTGGAGCGGCAGCGCCTGTTCCGTCCCATCGTCCTATCCCAGGCTGGCAGGCGCAGGCAGGCGCCATGGTACCAGGGCTAGAGAGGCCCAGGCAGGAAACAGCAGCTCCGCCCAGAGCCCACCGCTGGGAGCATGTGCCTGGGCATGGGCCTGGCAACGTGGGGGGCATGCGCCTCAGCCCCCTCCTTGCCCCATTAGTCCCCTCCTCGTTTCTGCCCTTTCGCCTCCTTCAGGCCCCCACCTGGTGATAACAGTGCCTCTTCCTCAGGAGACAGCACCTGGACTGCTTTTCCCCAGTTGTTGGCCAATCACCAGTAGGTGCCCCTGAGCACCTACTGTGTGCTGGGAACTGAGCTACATTTCCCTTCCTAGCGTAGCTCACAAAAACCTACAGAGCCCATTTCATATTGCAAATGTTATATGATTGTAATAATAGTGTTCTCTCATAGTTTATTGCAAACAACTATCATTTATAACCATGTTTCTCTGGGGAAAGTCTGTTCCTATGTTTCAAACACCTGATTTACAAATGGACGCGTGCAACTCAAGCCATTTATTTATAAGCTGCGAGTCCTCTGCACTGTGGAAGGGCATTATTTATAGCTCTAAGACATAAAGAACTAACCACTGAGAGAAAGGTGCAAGGGGGGTTGTGATGAATGAGGGAGGGGAGCAGTAAGAAGGAAAGGGAACTTCAGCAATCACCCCAAATGGCGCTTCTCTGTGTTCTGGGCTCGAGTAGGAGCTCAGAGAGCAGCCATGGGCCCTGGCCTCGGGGAAATGCATGAGTATAAATGACCTGGCACTCGACCTCATGGGGCCCAGGCTCCGGCAGTCGGTCCAAGGACCTAACATTAAGAACTTCTAACCCCGTGGTTTTTAACTGTGGCTGCACATGAGACCTTTTAAAAGTCCTGGTGTTGAGGCCCTGGACAGGTAGCTCAGGTGGTTAAAGCATGGTCCCAAGGTTGACGGTTAGATCCCTGGTCAGGGCACATACAAGAATCAACCAATGAATGCATAAATAAGTAGAACAACAAATCAATGTTCCTGTTTCCCTCCCTCTCTCTCTCCCCCCCTTCCTTTCTCTCCCCCTCCCCCCTTCCTCTCTCTCTCAAAAAAAAAAAAAAAATCCTGATGCTCAGGCCACACCCCAGGCCAATCACGTCCGAGTCCCTGGCACAGGCCCAGCTCCAGCAGTTTCTGAAGACCCCCAGTGAGCCCACTGAGCAGCCGGGGTGGGAACCGCTGGTCTAACCTAAATCTGTGCACAGCCGTGGCTCTCACCCTGCAGCTCACTGGCCTCACAGGAAACTTCTAGAAGCACTAACGCCAGGACTCCAGCCCTGGGACTCCAGCTCACGCGGTCTGGCTGCAGCTGCTCCACGGCGCAGCCCGGGCCAAGAGCCCGCGGTCTACGGGAGCCGCACAGCGCCTCCCTTCCAGAGCTGAGTCCCCGAGGAGTTGCTCCTCCTCAGACCCTGGCCGGGTCCCTCAGCCAGACGGCGTCGGCATCCCCTTCTCCCCAGGACGTGGGAGGGAAAAGCGATTCCTGGTCATCGTGACGACAGTCCAGATGCCGGCTTACCCATTTCTCTAAGCGATGCTGCCTTTGCTGTTTTGTTATAGCATTTAGAGTATGTTTAGTTTATTTTTGTTGTTTATCTGCATTCTCTGAAAAAAAAATTCAGTCTCCACAGTTATAGAGACTGAATATTTGTATTTTAAATCACTGTGCTTGAAATCAAGTGATCACTACTTAATTTTAACTACCTGATTACTTATTAACAAAAGGAAAGAGAAGGCAGAGAATACACATTTGAGAGATGAATTTTTAAATGGAATCGATTGTCATAAAAGTTTTCAGCAACTGCCCAAGTGGCCCTTGCAGTCCTTGAGCCCAGGCTGGGGCCAGCCGCGCCGGCAGAGGGCGGCTGCAGGCTGTGGGCTGTACCCTAGAAACCGGTGTCTGCTCTGGGCCCTTACAGGGCAGGAGGCCCACTGCACCCTAAGATGGACTGCCACTTGGCATCTGTCTCCTTCCCTCCCCCCACCCCCAGGTCTCACCTGAACCTGAACTCTGCTCCCCTGGGGAAGGGGCCGGGGTGAAGTACTCCTCAGGGAGGGAGAAGCTCTCTGTCTCCTGTGGGGAGAAGGGGACAGCATGCACTGAGGGCTCCCCTCCCTGGTCCCTGCTGTCCGACCCAGCGGGGGCAGACCTCCCCCTCCTCTCCCCCCCACTAACCCCCCCTCCCCCGACCACCCGCCCTCCTCTCCCCTCCTTCTGGGCACACAGCACATACAGTCCCTGCAGAATTCCTGGTGGGGGCGGGGGACCGAGGGCTCCAGGCCTGCTGCAAGGGGATGTTCTGGCTGCTCTGCAGCCTCCGTAGGGAAGGCTGCGGCAGGCACCAGAGAGCAGTCAGAGGTGACTGCCCGGCTCCTCCCCACCTGCCCCCACTTCCCAGCACTTCCCAGCACAGCCCTGGGAGCAGAGGCTAAGCACGAAGCCCTGGTGTGTGCCCTCACGTTCCAGGGCTGTTTCAGTTCTAGGTGGTCCAGTCTTTCTCCAGAGCCACTGAAATTCCATCTCACTGATACCCAAACCACCACCAAAGACAATGAAGGTGGCTACGGTGGTGACCAGCACTCACTGAGGGCTCCTTACCCCCAGGCACTGCTGGGCTCCACGAAACTACCCCCTTTATTCCTCCTAACAACCCTGAGAGGTAGAAGCCATCACTGTCCCATCGCACAGATAAGGCAATCGAGACTCAGAAGGGCAAGTACTTGGGCAGCTCACATGCCTAAGAGGTGATGCAGGGACTGCCAGACTCCAAAGTCTGCACTTTTAACCAGGTGCCCTCCAGAGTCCTCCCTCATCTGAAAGCAGCAGGAAGCGCGTGGCGCCCAGCCACGTGCCCCGTGACTCAGGAGCCACAGCCTCCCCGGCAGCCTGCCCTGCACCCGCACCCTCTGGGCTCTTTCCTGGGCCGTAGCCCTGAGGGCCTCCCGCAGCCCCGAGAGTGGACGGAGACCTGAGTGTCCTCGTCGTCGTCGGCGCCGCTGTCCTCTGCTGCGCTCTCGCTGGGGCAGACGTCCTGCACCAGGAGGATGAGGGCGAGGAGGTCGGCGGGGCGCAGGGGGCTGGCGCTGTGGCTGCAGAGAGAACGGGCAGCTGGCCGGCACCGCCCAGCGTCCCGGCGGCAGTGGGCGGTGGGCGGGCACAGTCAGTTAAGCTAAGTCTGGAGCATGGTCCCTGCCCTCAAGGAGGTTACGAGTGCGCCTGCTGACTTCATTGTTTTTGGAGAAAGGCAAGATATATGTAAAATTAACACATTGATTTTTTTAAACTAACACTTGGTTGTGTTAAAAAAAATACCAATGGGAAACCACCAGGGACCAGTCCAGCATGTTGAGAAGTCCAGAATTCAGACCCAGAGTATTGCTGGGAAAAATAATTCAGAGAAGGGAGCGAGCTGAGAGGGACTGAAGAACTGAAGAATCTGAGAAGGCTTCACGGAAGAAGGGGGTCTTGACAGTTTTCTTGGCCAGGGAAGTGGAGCTCCCCAGACGGGGTGTGACCAAGGGGCCGGGGAGCCCGGGCTCACCTGGAGTAGAAGGCCAGCAGCTTGGAGTGCACGAGCAGGAAGGCGTGCAGAGCCTCCTCGCCGGCCCGGGCAGGGCTGGAGTTGACCGCCTGGACCACGTGCCGCTCCAGCGCCTCTATGCACAGCTCGCAGAGCTGGGGGTGGATCAGCCGCTCCACAGCCTGGCCGCACGTGGGCAGGGAGAGGAGGCCACGTCACCCACCACTTCTCCCGCTCCAGGCCCCGGCTGGTGGGTACGCTCACCCAGTCCGCACCGAGCACAGACTGTGTGCCAGGCACCTGGGAACAGGAGACTCCCGCCAGCGCCACCCCTGCTCCCCTGGGGCGTGCAGTCTGCTCGCTGGAATCCAGGGGGTGAGTCACACATTACGCGAGAGGAAGACCAAGTGCCCGGTGGTAAATACACAGTGCCAGGCGAGAGAGAGTACAGAGACCCACTTGGGTCAGGCGTACAAAGAAAGAAGTCAGTTTAAGGACAAGGAATCCTGTCAGAGAAAGGAGGGTGGGGGAGGGCACTGCAGGCAGATGGAAGAGCACATGCAAAGGCCCTGAGGCGGGGAGAGAGTTTGGAGTGGTGTTGTCCAACTAATATAAAAGGCAAGCCCTACGCACAATTAAAAATCTTCCAGTAACTACATTAAAAAGGTAAAATTAATTGTAGTAACTTATTTTAACCAATATATCTAAAATAGTATATTTCAACATACGATATAAAATCATTAATGGAATGTTTGACATTCCCCTTTTTTGTGCTAAGTCTTCAAAATCCAGGGTATCCTTTACCTGTAAGAATAAGTCCATCTAACTAACACCACTGCAATCTAACTAACGGCACTGTGTGGCTGATGCCTGCTGTGCCGCACAGCGTGCGGCAGACAGTTCTCCCGGGAGAGAAGAAGCCCCAGGCGGCCAGTACGCAGTCAGTGCGGACAGGAGGTGTGAGGCGAGGCTGGGCCAGGACAGGCGGTGGCAGGTCATACGGGGGCCGGTAGGCCTGGGCAGGGGTTGGATTTTATTTGAATTGCATTCCGTCATCTACAGAAAGCCCTTCTGATGTCTCAGAAAGAGCTGACCATCGCATCCTGTGTACCATCATGGACTGTGACGACAGATTCACAATGACAATACCCAGGATACTTTCTCGTGTGTTTTAGCATGTGGCCGATCTCCCCTCCAGGGCAGGGGTCGTGTCTTTCTGTATCTCTGTACCCCCAGGGCCTGGCACACCTCTTGCACGCAGTAGGTGCTGCATGTTTATGGGAGGAGTGAATGAGTGGGCTGTGAAAATGAATTCCTGCAGACCTATTTTCCAATTCACTGATTCTCTTTCTAGCTACGTCTCATCTGCTATTTAACCCCTTCCTTGAGGTTTCCATTGTAACCATTATATTTTCATTTCTATAATAGCTACATGGCTTCCTTTTTAGCTTTTATGTTTTTAAATATTTCAGTTATTTTATTTCCTGGACTAATAATTCCAGCACATCAAGCTCCTTGGGTGCTGACATAATTGGCTATGACCCCCCTGACTCTCTCTCACGGGGCTACTTCCCCATGCACTGACAGTGGATTTTCAGCTCCTGTGGCCTGCTCTTAACCTGCCATCCACAGTGGTGACGGTAACACAGTGGCCTTCAAAGTGTGGTTCCTGGACCAGCATATTCAGCACCACCTAGGAGCTCGTTAGAAATGCAAATTCTAGAGCAGGGGCGCCCAAACTTTTGGTGTCTCTGGGCCACACTGGAAGAAGAAGAGTTATCTTGGGCCACACACGAAATACACAAACACTAATGAAAACAAAAAAACCTTATAACGTTTTAAGTAAATTTATAGTTCTGTGTTGGGCCACATTCACAGCCATCCTGGGCCACACGCGGCCAGTGGGCCGCGGGCTGGACCCCCCTGTTCCAGAGCCTCCCACCCCCGCCGAATGAGGAAGGTGAGGCCCAGCGGCCTGTACGTAACAAGCCTCTGGATGATTCGGATGCACACCGGGGTGTGCGAACCCCTGATCTAGGGAGAGTCTGTCTGTCAGTGCAGGGGTCGGGGACAGCTGCTGACAGCGGCCACCTTTGCTCCTCAGGGCCAGGCTCCGTGCCCTGCTGGCAGAGCTGGTCTCGGTGTCTGCACTCAGGCAGCCTTGCCTTTGATGCTGCTTATTTTTCTCTACTTTCCATTCTAGTTTCAGCTCAGAATAATTTTTGGGGGGTCAGAGTTGAGGGGGCTATCTTTAGAGATTGCCACAATTTACTGTGAGCCTCAAAACTGCATCAAAAAGTCTTTTTTATGCAGGAGGTAGCTGTTTTATCAGAGAAAGGCCCATCTGAGAACCCAGCCCTGTGGTCAGAAAATAATGTGGTCAGAAGAACAACCCTCTAAATGCATGAGTTCGGGGGTCTTTCTGTGCCCTCACTCATCACTCAAAGTGTGGTCTTAAAGCACCCAGACCCTTTTGCGCTGACACCCCCACGGCCCGAGGGCTCTCGCGCCCAGCAGTCACCTCCACAGCGAAACACTGCTCCTGCTCCCGCAGGCGGCTGTAGGTCCGCAGCAGGCTCTGGAAGCGCTCCCACACCTGGACACGCTGCGCCAGGTCTGGGGGCCGCAGCCTGGGGGAAGGGCGGGAGAGAGCCGTGAAAGAGCTGGCTGTGTCTGACTTCAACCAACAGAGCACAGCCCTAGACTCCTGTTAGGGCCGGGAGAGCTCATGAGACCCGACCAAATACCATGGCGGGGGGGGGGGGGGGGTCTCGGACCATAAAGCACAAAGGGGCCCTCGATTGGGCTGAGCCTGGCTGGCGAGTGGAGCGGGATGGGTGGGGAACGGGAGCCAGGCCACTGAGAAAATTGCTGCACCTCTCAGTCTCTGTCACATGCGGACATGTGACAGGAAGCCAGCTAGAGACCCAGGGAGGTGCCAGGAAGAAGCTGGGGCACAAGACGGACAGGCAGCTTCCCAGGGGCTGGGGGGGACACACTGCCCGGCCTCAAGAGGGTGCTTAGCAAAGATCCGGATGGGACCAGCCACGAGGACTCACTCCTTGCGGATGAGCTGGCCGTCCACGGTGACCAGCCCGAAGTGCAACTCGAACAGGTACTTGAGCACACGCAGCTTCTGCCGCAGGTCCCCCTCGCCCTCCGTGTGGTCTCCGTTGATGGCGATGAACAGGCATTCCCCGAACTGTAGGCACAGCGGGCTGATGTCAGCTGGCCCCAGGGGACTTCCCTCACCTGCCCTGGCCCCTGGGGACAGTGAGGGGAGGATCAGGTCCCAGGGGATTGCCATACGCCTCAGCTCCTGCCTCCTACAGGAGTCTAAACTTCCGGATGAGGGAGAGGCAAGTGGAGGGCCCATGGACGCACGGGAGGAGCACGGGCCCCAGAACCACACACTCACCAGGTGAAGGACATAGAGGTAGCGGCCATTTTCTGTGGAGAAGCAGGTGTATGTGTCCGAGAGCTTCTCCAGCATCGTCATGGAGGAGATGATGACCGGGGCCAGGAGGGTGCTGAGCTGGTCCTCCAGGGCAGGAAGCTGCAAGAGGGGAGGGAGAGAAAGACCACTGCTTGAGTGTGCCAGACACTGGGGACAAAGAAACAGATAAGGCCCAGGCCTTGCTGCCAAGGACCTCCATGGCTTTGGACCTGCTGGGGACGACGTCACTGTTCTGACAGAGAGGGGGACAGAAAGACATGGCCACTGAACACCGGCCATGGAAGGGCTGGCCAACTAATTGTGCTGTTCAGGCTCTGAAGGTAGAAGGAAATACAGAATGAGGCCACACGGCCACTGTGGGATGCTTGGGGCATTTAGTGGAGAGCTGGCCAACTCAGAGAACATCCACTGCATGCACCAAGGCCCAGCCCTTAGCAGCAGAAGGTCTACTGTGGGGGGACTGCATGCTAAGGCAGATGATCCGAGAGGGGTGAAGACACGTGTGCAAAGATGTCCCCTACAGCAGGGGTCCCCAACCCCAGGGGCTGCGGACCCACACCCATCTGTGCCCTGTTAGGAACAGGGCCGCACGGCAGGGGGTGAGCCAAGGAGCGAGCGAGGCTTTGCTGGTATCACCGCCCTGGCTCCACCTCCTGCTCTCCCGTTCTGCTTCCTATGCCCCCAAGCCACTCGGCCATGGAAAAATGGTCTTCCACAAAACTGGTCCCTGGTGCCAGAAAGGCTGGGCACCGCTGCACTACAGCATCATTTATAGCAGCAAGCAGCTGGGAAAAATGTAGATGTCCAGCACCAGGGGAACAGTTAAAGAAACAACAGTCCACGGTGCAAGGATGGAACGTTTCAATGACATGGAACATTCCTCTGACACAGTGCTGTTTCTAAAAAACGGTGAGAATGCTCTGTGTATGACACTGCATAAAAAGCACTGGAAAATATTAAGACAGCCAACATGGTTAAATTTATTACTTCTGGACAGACTGAGTGTGAGTGATTTCCCCTCCTACTTTTTATATATTTCTGTACTTGCCCTATTTCCATAACAAGCATACTTTTACTTTTACAAGCTCGTCCCGCATCCACCCTCTCTGCCTTCCAGAATAAGGAACAAAACAAGTAAAACCAAAAAGAGACTGGACAGATTAGTTGAAAATCTGTGAACAAAATGGGATGAAGCCAGCGGAAAGGTCAGAGCCCAAATTCACAGCACTGGAATGAAAAGAATGGAGGAAAACAGCCGACCTTCTCCAAGTTGATTTCGGGAGACTTGCCTGAAACAGGAAGACAACGAGGTCCCTGCGTGGGGCTGCTGAAGTCTGTCTCAGCACAGGAGCTGAGCAAGACCCTCCTCGAAAAGCAAAACCGGCAACAGGCCAGCAGCCACGGGCAGCACTGAAAACACAGCGGGCACAGCAGTGCGTGGCGTCTGTTCCTCCAACTTTCCCCGCGCTCACGGACCAAGGCCTGTGCGTGGCTGCTGCCGATCTGCCAGTGAGGCGGAGGCACTGGCTCCTGCTCATCACTCAGGTCCCAGCTCAGACGGCGGCTCCCCTGTCCACCCTCAGGCCACCCTGCCCGCCACACCCAAGTTATCTTTCCCCGACCTGGTGCTGTTTCCCTGGTTCACTGGATGTCACCCCTCCTTCGCCTCTGACTCCATGAGTAACTCAACTCACTGCTTTACCCCCGGGACTGGCACACAGTGGGTTCTCAATTCCTGTCTGTTGACTGAATATCCCTTCGGACAGGCACGTGTTTGCTGAATTATTCACATACCACTATTTTCTGGAACTGGCATGAATGAATTACATTAATAGAAAAGTCACTTAAAAATCTTGATTGTGTACAGCAACTCATTTTAAAAGTAAAGGCTTTGTCTGCAGGTGTAGCAAGGGTGCTTTCTGGGGAGAGGAGATGAAACGTCTGGTGCAGGCAGCGTGTGAAGAGGGAGCCTTGCGTGCCAGCTGGTGGAACCCCGGGACGCTGTCTTGGAATGGCTTTTGAATGGATGGGTCCATTCTGAGGGGTTTATCCTGAGGAGGCAGTGAGGTGGGGGCAGGATTCAAGCACGAACATCCCCTGCAGCCACGGTCACAGAAAGCCGGTGTGCCGCCCCGCCCAGCGTCAAGGAGACAGGTGGGTGCCGGCACACGCTCATGCACACACCGGCGTGCGCTTCCAGAACACACACGCTTCTGAGAAAACCTAACAAAACAGAACAGCACTTAAGCTATAATGGCAACTGAAAAAAAAAAACAGGCAACAAAACTTCAAATAATATGGCATGATCCCAACTATGTATAAAAATGAAAGGCCTGAAAAATATGCTAAAAAGCTAATAGCTATGGATAGTAAAATTATGGGTCATTTAAAATTGACTTCTTTCTGTTCCCAAATTTCCTACAGTTAATTCAGATTATCTACAGGATCAAAAAAGTATGCTGTACACATTTAAAAAAATTAAAACTTTGAAGACTCTTCTCTTTATACTAGCCATGTAGAAACTGAAAAATCAGGAGTTCCTCGGTTTGTTCCTTTCCCTGGTTTTCATTAAATGGGAAGAGAAACAGTATCGGAGAGCTAGTTGAAATAACAGCTTAAAAACTAAAATACTAAAAAATTCTTAATTTAAAAATCAGATGTGTTGACTGCTGAAAAACAGAAGAGCCTGACAGACAGACCCGCTTGTCGGTTTCGGTACAGCCAGTTCACCGGCCGTGACCTTGGATGCTTTGTCTGCCCCCAGAGGCTGTACCCAGAGTATTGGGAGGGGCCCTGCGGGACGACTGGCCCGTGAGGGGACGCCTGCTTGCCAAAAATAAATAAATAAACGACTTTAACTCACACCTGACACCACATAAAAAACTCAAAATGGATCATTAGACCTAATATAAACCTAAAACTATAAAATTTCAAGAAAATACAGGGAGAACTCTGCAACCTTGGGCCCCAACCCAAAGATTTCTTAGAAATGGCAACACAAGCATAATCTATAAAAGCAAAAAAAAAAAAAGAGGATAAATTGAAGTTATCAAAATTAAAAACTTGTGCTCTTTGAAAGACGCTGTTAGGTGGATGCAAAGACACAGACTTGAAAAAAATACTTTACAAAAACCACGTGTCTCCTTGGACCTCCATCCGAAATACATAAGAAACTCAACACCCGATAAAAATAGGAAACAATAAATTGGCAAAAGACTTGCACAGACACTTCACTAAAGAAGACATAACAACGGCAAATAGGCTCATGAAAAGATGCTCGAAGTCATTAGTTATTAAGGAACTGATAATTGAAATACAATGAGATTCTGTCATGAACAAATTATATTGACAGAAAAGTCACTTTCTGTTAGGTCCCCATCAGAGGGACTCGACTCACAAAGCCTGACCACAGCGAGCGCGGGCCAGGCCGCTGAGGGAACGGAAGGCTCACATCCCACTCGTGGAACATGAACTGATATAGCCTCTTTGGAAAAGTCAGGCGTTTCTCACAAGGTCAACATGCACCGGCATGGCCCAGCCACGCGACCCTGGGGGTTTCCCTGAGAAGTGGAAGCCGACGTCCACACAGAGAAAGACCCGCACGGGAACGTGCACAGCTGCTGCATGTGTAGGTAAAAACCGGAAACCACCGGTGTTGTTGCCCCCAATAACAGGTAAGTGGACGGACAAACCGCGGCGTACTGTTGAAGGGCCCACTGCTCGGCTGTGCGAGGGCATGAAGTGCTGCCCCACAGTGCAGCAGGGGTGGACCCCAGCTGGGCTGCAGCTGGGCTAGACCAAACCCAACCCCAAACCGGCCTGAGCACCTGCTGTATGATTTCGTCGTAGGTACGTCTGAAAAGTACAAACTCGTGTACTGCGACAGAACGCAGAGCTGTGATTGCCCAGGTGGGGGAAGTGAGGAGGGTCACAGATCTGGGGGGTGCGGGTCCGTCCCTCCTACTGACTGTGATGGAGCTGCAGGTGCACGTACACATCACAGCAGGTCGGACCGCACGCTTCGAGTGTGTCAGGGTTGGTCTGCCAGTTACACCTTAATGTGGCTGCCATAGGAAGTAACGTGCTAAGCTCATGCTAAACTCTTTAGGTAAAGAAATGGGTGACATCACATTTCTCTGCTGTGCGATTAAAATTGTATTGGGTTGGCCAAAAAGTTCGTTTTCTTTTTTCTGGACAATGGCTCCAGTAGTGTTTAGTTGTCTTTAACTTCATTTGAAACAATTTCGTGAAACTGTATTGTGACAGCTGTCATATCAGTGTGCATTTAAAATAAAACTTATCTAAATGGGTGAATTTTGTGCCCATTTTAATATTGAAGATGGGAAAAGGTATGCAACATTTTGGTGTATTGTGCTTTATTATTTCAAGAAGGGTAAAAATACAACTGAAACACAAAAAAAGATTTGTACGGTGTGTGGAGAAGGTGCTGTGGCTGATCGAACATGTCAGAAGTAGTTTGCGAAGTTTCTTGGTTCTATTGACATTTTGGTCAAATAATTCTTTGCTGTGGGGCTGTCTCATGCATTGGAAGATGTTTAGCAGCACCCCTGGCCTCTACCCACTAGAAACCGATAGCCAACATACTCAAAATATCCAAATCAATAAAGTTACTGGTAAAAATGAAACACGTGTCTTTTACTTTACACAAAAAACATAATGGACTTTTTGGCCAATCCAATACCTCTTGTAGCCCGGTAAGCCCGTGGGGCAGTGTGGGGCGTGGTCACGGCACTCCACACCGCACTCCAGAGCATCAGGAGGCCAACCTCCGAGGACCAGGGTGTGGGTGAGGGGTACTGGACCACACACGCTGCCCTGTTAATTCCTTGGGCTGGGCAGGAAGGGGTGGACAGGTTCTCTTGCCTCCTGCCCAGCCCTCCAGCCCCACACTCACCTCTTCTCCGTCATTCCCTGACTGTCCAAACTTCAGCCGCAGACTCTCTTCAAACTCCTCGTCTGTCCAGTAAAAGAGGACCTCTGCACCCTCTGTGGCCACCAAGACGCACTTCATCTGCCAGGGAGAAGCACGGTCCAGGTCACCTCCCAGCCCCATAGCCTGAAGCCTGGCCTGAGTGATGAAGAGGAACAGCTCCCGGGTCCTCGCTGAGTGCCAGGCACCAGCACAGGGTCACACCCTCAAACAACTTGGTAAAACAGGAACCTCAGTTCCCCCCATTTTGTAGAGCACGAGGTGGCACGGCTTGGTGAGACCAGGGAGCGGAGGTCCATTTCCTCAAGGGCATTTCAAAGCCTCGGACTCATTCACATTCTTTAGGATCCCCTATAAGACCAGCTTAGTGGTACTTACTGAATTCCCCCCAATCTCCAGTTGGTTTGTTAGCTCTAACTCAGAGCACCCAGCCTCACGGTGTTTCCAGCACAGTGAGAGAATGCAGCCTATTCCTGTGGCCTTGCTAAGCACAAGGCAGAGACTGGGCGAGTAGTGGGGTGTGAAGAGGTTGCTGGATGAGGACAGGGACCTGGAGGAGGCTCTGGGACTCCCAGGTGAGAGCAACTCAGGGGCTTGAGTGGCCAGCCCGATGGGAAAGGAGTGTGGTGTTGGGGTGTGGTGGGCTGTGGAATGGAGGCTGCGGTCAATGGCTGAGAGCCCCTGTAGGCTGGTAAGGGTGTGGCCACAGATGGATGAGATTAGGTTATGGAGGTAGCTCATCCTCACGTGGGACAATGAGGGCCCACACTCCACTCCTTGGTGGAGCCCGGGAGAAAAAGTGTAGCTGAGACACAGCACCTCACCACCACGGCAGGCCTTGATGACTGCCTGGGTGTGAGGGGGGAAGAAGAGAGCAGGCAAGGATAACATCAGGATACAGAACTGTATCCTGATATCCGATATCTCTGCAGAGCCAGGGAGAGCTCAGTTCATGGCCTGCCCCCTCTGTCCACCTCCCACAGCCCCAGAGTGGGTGCTGCCTGCCTCGGTCTGCCCCAGGTAGGGCGGAATCATCTACCTTGGCAAGGAACACAGCACAGCTTCCAGATAGCCAGAGGTTCAGAAAGGGCAGCAGTGGACAGATGTGGGTACCAACTCATGGAGAGCAGCATAGCATCCTGGGTCCTGCAAATGCTTAAAACAGAGAGGTCATGAGGGCAAGCAGTTCTGACTGTTCCTGCCCCCACTCTCAAACCATTAGGATGGGAATCCAGCCAACATAGTCATTTAGATACTGCAGGTGCCCACAAACATTAACCCCCACCCACTGTGTCCTTCAGAGCACTGTCATTTCACTATGGGTCACTCAGAGCCATGGTGTGGTCAGCAAACCAGCCCGGAGTAGCCCCAAGGAAGGGGTTATGACTGGCTGTTCAATAGCATGGCGTATTCAGATGGTCAGGGAAGCAGCCCCAGAGGAGAGTAGGTGTCCTGGGAGAACCCGATGAAAGAAGCTGACACCTGGTTACAGTTTTGGCTTTGCCAAGGCACATAAACTTCTCTGGGCCTCAAACTCCTGCTGGGAAAGGGAGGGACAATCTCCTGCTCCACCTCCCTATAAGGTTATAGTGAGAGTCAGGGAGTAACCAGGCAGGACTGCCTTTAGCAAACTGCTTTCCTACATAAACGTGTGTGTGGCAGGGGGCGGTGTGTGTGTGTGTGGGGGCGGGGGGGGGGGTTGCTGGTGGTCTTGATTCTTATTTCCCAAGTGCCCTTCGGTCAAATCACAGGATGAACTAAACTGGTTCCAGATCATTCACATTTTGATGATAAAAGACAGGAATAATATAAAAGTTCTGCTTAATTAGGAAACCAAACATTGTAAGCAAATTAGAGGCAAGAAAGAGCTTTTAGGAGTTGCGCATTTTTTGCAATGTAACTGAGACTTGCTACATCACCGGCGTGACTGGCCTTAATGCCATATTTTGAGGAAAATGGGAAATGCTTCTTCGTGAATATTAGGTTCTACTTTTCTTATTCCAAAAGGCTGATGAGAGAAGTTCATTGGTGTTATTCTCCATTCTTTCTATCCTGCTCTCAGGCGGGAGCAGTGGACCCATCGGCGCCGGCTAAACTGGGGGGGGGGGGGGCTGGTCCGGCGCCCCTTTTCACCATCCTGCCCAGCAAACCGCCCCTGCGGCCAGCCGCCACTCCTGCCTCCCGGCAGCTCCGTCCGGGGCCGCCTCGCTCCGACCTCGACCGGCCGCCGATGGGCTGCTGCACTCAGAAGGGACAATGGGCGGGGTGCAACGAGCAGCTCGCCGCCGCCGCGGGACTCCCTACCCACGGCACTCCCAGTTTACGCGGCAATTGCACCCCTAAACCCCCTCCAACCTCACAGCTACCAGGGGAAGAAGGCCCGGCTCGCGGAAGCCGCTCCACTTGTAGCTGCAGAAACTTTGGTTTCAAGAAGTGAAGCGCGGGCCCACGGCCACACAGGAGGGTGGGTGAGGCTGGGGCGTGGAGCCCGCGCCCCCACTGTCGGAGGGCCGGGCCGGGCGGGGTAGCGGAGGAAGCTCCGCCACCTGCGCAGGGGGCAGCCGAGGGCCGCCCACGGACAGCCCCGAAGGTCCACGTACCGGATCGCGGCCCAGCTGGTCCCGGCCCCCGGCGAGCTTCCGGGTGGGGGCACGTGACGCCCCACGTGACCGCCCCTGCCCCGGGTCGTCTCCGCAGGCGGTGCAGCAGCTCTGGTTAGGCCGCCTGGCCCAGGGAACTTGTACTCCTGTTGCCCCTTGATCACCTTCCTGTGTCAAGGGCAACGGAGGGCGCCGAGGTCCAAGGGATTGGGGACCTCGCCCGCAGCTGCGTGCTAGGGCTTCCCCATGCCTTGGTTCAAGTGATTCCCCAGGGAGGCACTAGGGCCATCCCCATTTAGCCCCATTTTACGGAAGAGGAAACTGAGGCCCAACGAGAGGAAATAACTTACTGAGGAGGCCCAGTTAGGTTGAGTACCCAGGTTTCCAGGCTCCCGGCTGGGCTCGTTCTCACTGGTTTCACTTGCTGAACTGCAGCTCTGGGGCAAGAGCTGTGGGCTTCACGGGCCTCCTGGGGAGGAGACCGCCTTACAGAGGGCCCAGTTGCCCCCGGAGTGCCCACGCTGACATTTCTTTATTAGTGTTCTCAATCCATTGTGTGTGTGTGTGTGCGTGTGTGTGGTGGGGGCAGTAGAGTTGCACGTTAGAGGCTTTGTTTTGAATCCGTGTTTGCAACATTTTCTTAAACTGTGTGTGTATTTGTAGTGGCTGAAGGTGGGAGAGCTGATGAAGTCATGGAAGGGACTAAATCCCTATCCGAGTCACCCCGCAGTGCCTTGGAGTCCCCTGCGAGCCTTGAGCACAGCCCAGTAGAGGTTGACGTTTGGGGACTGTCTGGGATACACTGGGAAGCACTGCTCCACCCGCCACCCCCATGGAAGGCAGGGGCCCAGAATTAATGCCTCCGTCACCTGCAGACAAAGCAAGCGTCACTACCCTTCTCCTTCCCCCATTCACCGCCCAACCCTCGCAGCCCACCTTAGTGCCCAAACCTTCCAGTTCACCGTCTACAGCACTTAGCCCCCCGCGCAGACATCTCTCTCTCCTACCCACAGCTGAGAACTTCTGGCCATGCACTCTTTGTCCTGCTATTTCCACTCACCACGTTCTCTCTTCTGTCAAACTCATAAGCCTGAATTTCAGCGGTTGCAAAATTCCACCAAATTAGTATGCTGCTACTCCCCCCCCGCCCCCGCCCCACTAGTTCATTTCCCATCAGCAATGTATGATGGTCCCAATTTCTCCATATTTTCACCAACGCTTGTTGTCTAGTTTAACTTGGACATCCTCGTGGGTGCAAAGTGGTATCTCATGATTTTGATTTGCATTTCTCTAATGACTAATGGTGTTCAGCATATTTTCATATGCTTTGCGGCCATTTGCACATCTTCTTTGGAGAAATGTCCATTCAAACCCATTGCCCATTTTTAAATTGTTAATTATCTTTTTAATTATTGGATTATAAGAGTTCTTTATGCATTCTGGATATAAGTCCCTTATTAGATATATGATTTGCAAAAAATTTCCCCCATTGTGTTTTGTCCTTTCACTTAGCATTTGTAGCACAAATATTTTCAATTTTGATGTAATCCAACTTATCTATTTGTGATTATGTCCCGGTTTTTGTGTCAACGTGTTTTTATTTCACTTGGGTAAGCACCTAAGAGTGGGATGGCTGGGCTCTATGCAACGTGTACGCTTAAGTTTGTATCAAGCTGTTGAACTGCTTTCCAAAGTGCCTGACCAAAGTGACCATTTTACATGCCCCTTGCAGTACTGGGCGTTTTAGTTGCTCTGTGGCCTCCTTAGCATTTGATATTATCTTTTTTTCTAACTTCAATCATTCTAGTAGGTATGTAGTTGTTTTTATGTATGTCTCCCATTGTGGTTTTAATTTCCATTTTCCTGGTGACTAACAATGTTAAACTTCTTTTCATGTGCTTATATGTCATTTATATCTCTTCCTTGATAAAGTATTCAAATCATTTGACCATTTTTAAATTGGGTTGTCTTGCTTACTATTTATATGAGTTTTTTATATATTTGGATACAAATCTTTTATCAGATGTCTGTTTTGCACTTTTTCCAGTCAATAGCTTTGTCTTTTAATTTTCTTTACAGTGGTATTTCAAAGAATAGAAAGCATTGTGCTTTTTTGTGTACTGTCTAGAAAATCTTTGCCTATGCCAGGGCCACAAAGAGTTTCTTCTGTGTTTTCTTCCAGAAGTTTTATCACTTTAGGTTTTGCATTTGTCTCTATGACCCATTTCAAGTCGATTTTTGTGGATGGTATGAGAGAAGCGTTCATTATTTTGCATATAGAGGTTTAATTTTTCTAGTTCCATCTGTTGATAAAATATCCTTTCTCCTCTGAATTACTTTAACACATTTATCTCAAATCAGTCAACCATATGTGTGGATCTATTTCTGGACTCTCTATTCTGTTCAATAAATTTGGAAGGCTTCAGGTCACATTAAGGAATTTATTGATTTTTTCTCAAACAGCTTTTGGTGTCATCAATTTCCATTGGTTTTAAGTTCACCAATTTCTTTACTGATATTTACTATTTCCTTTCTTCTGTTTATTTTGGATTTAATTTGCTCTTCTTTTTAAAATAATTTCTTAAGGTAGAAACTGACCTGATTTGAGACCTTTTGTCTTTTTTAATGATGACTTTTACTGCTATAAACTTCCCTCAAGTTACTGCTTTATCAGCACCTACAACATTTGATATTTTGTATTTTAATTTTCAATGAGTTCAAAATGCTTTCTAACATTTCTTTTGATTTTTTGACCCATGGTTATTTATAAATGTGTTATTAATTTCCAAATATTTGGAGGCTTTCCAGGTATCTCAGATTTCTATTTCAATTCAGTTTGCTCAGAGAATACACTTTGTGTGACTCGAATCCTTTTAAATGTACTGGTGGCCTAGAATATAGTCTTAGTGATGCCCATAGAGTCCTAGAGGTCAAGTGCTGAAGATGGCAGAGAACCGGCATCAGTCTGGATCCCAAAGGACTACATGGGACAGAACCACTGCCCACATTAGCCCCATTACCACCCACTGAATTTTACATGGTCTGTGAGCAAGAAATAAATTATGTTATGCCGTTGAGATTCTGGGGCTTACCTGTTATTGCAGATAATAATTACTTTAACTAAGATAGACAATGACACCTAACTTGAATAATGAAATTTAATTTCCATTTAGAGTACTCGAGGCAAAGCTTGCGGGGAGAGGGGAGCAGAGGGCGGTGCCCCATGAAATCAAGGTCCGTGCGTGTGTTAGTTCGTCAAGCAGTCAGTCTTCAAGTCGAGGGACAGCAGGGACAATGGTCACCTCCCTCTCCCCACAGAGCACCCTGAGAACAGAAAGTCAGAGCATTCACATTTTATTACTTACAGAACATCACCTCAACATATAAACTACCTCATGAACCAAACTGTCTGCAATGATCGGGCACATACAAGCCTTGGTATAATCTGTTCTCCAGAAGAAAACATTCACAACTGTCAAACCCCCTGCACAGAGAAGCAGCATTCCCTGGGAGGTGTTTCTGCACTCATTTTGCCAACTTCCAATCAATAAAACTAAGGTTTCTTTTTGCTTCTCCTAAAAATATAATTTATTACATAACATTTACAACTTGAAAAAGACTCAGAGAAAACTTTCATGAATAATAATTAGAGTAATATTAGTGATGTAGGCTGCAAGGAAGGGCCCCCTTTTTTCTGCTGGGTGCACGGGACAGTGGGATTTATTCACGAGCCAGTCATTGGAACTTGGGCGGTCCCTCCCAAATACTCCCAGGGTTCCCAGGGGCTGCTCTGGTGTTTGGAAGAAAGTAGGTGCCAAAGCATTTGATTTGCTGGCTTCTGATATTTCGGCTTTCTCATTTTAGAGTGATGTTTGCAAATACTACTCATGTGGCAATGATTAATGGACTTTTAAAATTAGTCTGTGAAGGTAAAGAGAAACTTCCAAACCTCTGGGTGGTGGCAGGAGGAGAGGCAGTGCTAGCGGAGGCAGTGCTAGCGGAGGCAGTGCATGCGTGGCAGCTAACTGGCTGGGCCACTTAGCGCCAGGATTTAGAATATTAAGACTCATCACCTGCAGTGGGTGCTCATGGCGGGAGTGGCCTCTTAAATTGTTCTTCAGAAAACCACAGAGGGAGAGGGGCAGACTGGAAGGATCACTGGTGGGCCAAGATCATCCCCGATTCCAAACTCTACAGCCAAGGCTGGTCATAGCCAGACTCACCACCCACTGGAGTTGTCAGTGGCTTCCCCAAACCCGAGATCAACTGTCCTGGGTGAAGACACTACTAGGGTTCTCTGTAGACACACACAGGACATTGAGAAAGCTAACTGTGGACATCACAGGGAAGTGAGTAAGTTGGCCATAACCAGTCCAACGGGGGAGAGAGTACAATGCAATGAGAGCAGGCTTTGGAATCCAGCAGACCTGGGTTCAAGTCCCAGGCCTGCCACTCTGTTTATCTGGATGGCCTTGGAAAAATTGCTTCTCTGGTCCTCCCCAAATACACAAACTCACTACCCAGGACTGAGATAGGGGGGCAGTTACAGAAGCTTTTGTATTCTTGTTAGTGAAACTGAGAGGCAGTGATTGAAATGCTTCAGTTCTTTGGGCCTTGTAAGAACTGTTTCTACAATGAAAACTTAGTTCCCTCTTGGTACAGCAGATTTCCCTGGGCTCCAGGTGGAGGACAGAGCAGCTGGCAGGGGTGCTGAGGCTGGGGAGATGGGAAAGCCGAGGCAGCCAAGCTGTGTCAATGTCTATGCCCATCCCTCCCTTGCCTTCTCCACGCCATCTCTCTATTATTTTTGGTTGCTCTATTGATACGTCTTTTATTTCAAATTTTTGAAGTCCTTCCCTGTTCCAACATTTTATCCACCTGGTTCACCTTTGCCTCTACAGAGATTAAATACTTCCCTTTTGTTTTCAGAAATAAAACTGCTCTCAGTGGATTTCCAAGGTGAATCCCGCAGCCGCATCCATCCCAACCACAGGGACCTGGAGTGCACGTGGTGGAGCACGCCCGCAGAGGCTGGGCCTGGCCTGGACCGCTGGCAGCTCGGCGGTTCCCAGTCCTGCTGGGCACCTGCCTCCCCTCGCTGCCTCACCCCAGGAGGCCCCAGGGAGCTGGTGAGGCTTCTCAGCCAGATTCCACCAAACACCAGTGCCCTGTAATAGGTGTGGGACCTGGACCCATCCAACTGGGAGAGGCTGGGGCTGCAGAGGGCAAGTGGGCCTCTGGGAATTGTGGTTCTGGGAGTCCCGGGCCTGCATCTCACTGTAGCTCAGTTCTGGTATTTTCAAGCTTTTCTCCATCTGCAGATAATGCTAATATCTCACAGCTGCAGCTTTTTCAGGGCACTGGAAGAATTGGGACACTCTCTCCAAATAACAATGAGAATTTGTTCTGAGCCTTTGCGATAAGAAAGGAGAAAGAAAATCATTCCTAGAGGCAGAAGGAGCAGAAAATCATCTCAACAAAAGACACAGACTTCTCATTACACATTATCAGGCTTTCAAATAAGCACTTTAGAAGCCCATTCTCTGGTTCAAAATAAAGTGGTTCCTACGTCTTAGATCACCTCAGCCGTGTCATGTTTTAGGAGGAAGTATCTGGTCTGGGAGGCTGGTGGATGAGATCTTTTGTCCCAGGGCCCAGCCCACCAAGCTGCTTCCCTGATGAAGTGGATGGTGATGCTGAATTTTGCCACAGGGTATCTTTTGCGGGAAGTGAGATAGGGGACTCCATCATAAGGAGCCATCCGCACTGATGTAGTCATTACCCCCACCCAAAATGAGAAATCCAGGATAGATGCTCTGTACTAACATCTCTATGGGATGTGATTTTTATACTGAGTTTCTTGGTTTCCTTTGAACAATGCAAATACTTCTTCCACAAGACAGTTGCAAAGTTAGAGTTGCAGGCCTGCATAGATAAATCTCAGCAATCCTCTTTTCCCTTTTTATTAACTAAAAAATAAAACAGACCTCTTAGGAGCAGCATTTAGTACAAAGACAGAAGAAGCAGGAACTGCCCATGTTCTGCATATGTGGGGGCCTGGTGAAGAATCGCACTCACAGAACCTGTGTCTGAGGGGCGCTTTCAGGCCGTGCTGTACTGAGTTAGCAGGACCTGTGAAGAGGTGAAGGGGTGAGTGTGAGTTGGGCAGTCACTGCGCGTGGCGGTTAAATGAATAGGCTCTTGATTATCCTGAGCTCTGCGACCCATCGCCCGGGCGACCCGGGAAAAGCTCTGGACCCTCTGCATGCCTTACAGGAGAAACAGGGGCTACCGAGTATGTGAAGCAGAGTAGCTGAGGGCCAGGCCTGCGGGGACCTCGGGTTGCTCTGGTTATTATCAGGGGCCCTGCAGCAGTGCCTGCATCAGTATGTAGAAGAGATTTTGACATGTGCACAAAATTTTTAAAGTTTGGGGAAACCACCACTTGGTTTCTCATTTGTCTTTTCCACTTGGGCTTGTCCTCTGTCACTTCTTTCCCGTCCTTTCTCTCTCCACCCCTTTCAGGGCTGAGCCTCAGTGGGAGGTGCCTGCTCTGGAGAAGAGGAGGAGCCACTGAGGAGCCCTGAGGCCACTGGTCAGGGGTCAGGGTCCGATACTTCCTCTCTTTCCCAGCATCCAGGCTGAGCATCCCTCTAACGGGGGGCCAGCCAGTCCCCTGTTTCCCCTTTCTTGCTGCATCTCCAGTGTGCTCTTCCTTCTGTACTAATACTAAGCCTGTCAAAACCGTGTCCACTCTCTTCCTTAAACGTAAACTGAGCTGTCAGCTTCCCTCGCCCCAACTCCCAGCTCTCCAAGCTGAGAACCCTCTACCTTCTCTCCTGTTTCCTCTTCCTCCCACCTCTCACCTCGCCTCACTTCGCAGACTTGGCCCCAGTCCTCACTCAACTCCTCAGGCTCCTTCTGCCGTCTCCCTGGAGGCTGGCCTCGGCAACCCTGCCCCTCCCCCCACTCCTGTCCTTCTCTCACTATGGAAGTTGTGTCGCCCCTTCAGGTGGAACCCTGTGACACTGTCAACTGTCTCCTCCTTTAAAAAAGCATCATTCGCGTCATTTGTCCCGAGAAAGAAAGTCACATCCACAGAAAAGGAACTCATTCAAGGGCAGATTGTTTGCAAAGACCCAATAGCCCACCCAGAAGGTCCTCACGATGAACTTCAACTCCCTCCACTTGCCCCCATCCCCCCCCCACCCAGCCCACTGGCAGCTTCCCCACCAGTCCTGTCTCCAGACGCAGCCTTCCCAGAGCGGTTCACTGAAAGCTTTGTTCACCACTCAAATAAGCTGGTCCAGGCCAAGGCGGACCTGGCCATCCAAGATGACCTAGTACCTGCATTGTGAAGAGGCAGAAAGATTACAGCCAGCTGTGTCTGAACAGGGAGGACCTTTGATTTATACCTCTTCTTTTAAAAAATGGTTTTGGTCAACCAAATCATCAAGGACTTGCCCTTAATAAATATTCTTTCAAGTTCAAGGCAGGTCTGATTATTTGCTTTGTTCAGTTGTGGTTGTTGCTGTTGTGTGTGGGTGTGGTTTGGTGTGCCTGCTCTTTGTACGACAACTCCCTCCCTCACAGCCACATGGCGGAGGGCGATTGCCCTTCGTGGTGCCTAATGCACGGCCCTCCACTCAATGCACATTGTCACCTGACTCCCATTCCAGCCCTGGGGGGATCCGGACTCACAGAGGAATAGAACCTTCTTATAAAACCTGGGGTATGATTACAATTTTACTTTTGAAGCACCCGCTTCCCGGAGGAATAGCCAGTGATTGATGCTGCTGTCAGAAGCCCAGATGCACACGCTCATACATCAGCCGGGAAATTACACAAACAGCTCACCCAGCAGGCCAGCACTGACTCACCCACTCGCTCCCCTCTGGGAAGGGAGCTGACAGGAAACCCAGGGCAACAGCAGGGAACAGACAAGGGAAAGGAGCTGGAAGAGGACGGGCCTCTCAAATGTCCACCAGGTTCTTTCCTTGCTCATTGTCACTGAGGGGAGCAGCACGGACTAGTCTGCAGTGCCCTGGCTGTGAGACCAGAGTCACCGGGAGCAGTGTCATTGGTCCAGGGAGCGTGCTTCAGCTTGGTTTCATGGTACACGTACAAGGATACATACAGCTGTACACACAGACCTTCATCCTTCTATAGGTGCAGGCGGTGTCCACAGTTCCCTTAAGGGTGGATGTGACCTCCATTGGCTATGCTCAGGCTACCTGGGCAGAGCAAGTCTATGTTGATTCCAGCAGGACGGGGCAGCAGAGACTGGTTTGTTGCTAAGATGTCTGGAAAAACGAGAGTACTATTGGGGCAGAAGAGTGGAAAGCGGTCCAGCAGACCTGTGGGCACTGTGTGACGTGAGGGTGGTTTATCGGTAGCGGCAGGCCAAAGCGTTGACGTTCTTGACCACATAAAAGCCCATGGTGACTGGAGGGATGACCAATGTCCGGCCGGCCCGCAGGGGGCGGGGCTTCAATTCGGGGAGGGTCCCATCGTCCACCATCACCAAGGGCTGGCCGTTCAGCTGCACTGACCTGTGGTGAGGAAAGACAGCATGGAGCTTGTTAATAGTGCCTTCGAGGGGAGCCATCCGGGCAGTGCCTGGGCAGCCCCGCACTGCTGCTACCTGGCAGATGGGCACAGCCATCACTTACACTTGCTATGCCCAGGCTCTCCCCTGGGGGCTTTATTTTAATGACACATTCAAGCACCTCGGCAACACTCTGAGGGAGAAACTGTCATTATTGCCATGCCACCTGCAGTGGTTGAGTGACTGGCTCAGGATCACACAGTCTGTAGATCTGGGGCCAGGATCTGAATGTCACCTTGTCCCACGGACACCTCACTTAGACAAATGACAAGTCTCTGTGATGCAAAAGCTGAAAAGTGCCTCATGCTTACATTTTTTAAAAATCACAATAACACTTTAGTTAGACCTATGGAACAAAGCAGAGGCTTAAAATGATTGCAGAAATCTCCTATTAAATTCAAAATTCTCATTACTATATTTGACAGCTTAAAGAATTGACATCATTTGCTTGCACAGGATTGTTCTGAAGGACAGAGATATAGCTAACAATTCTCCTTTTTAAATCTAAGAATGAGTGTTCATATCTAATATTTAATGAATGTTTCCATTTTTAGCAACACAATGGAGTATAAGGTGATAAAAGTAGGCATTCATGATCCTAATTCCCCTGTCTGGCCTGCTCTCAGTCTTCCTGCGCAACAGCCATCTTCACCCCTGAGAAGGGGCCACAGACGTGGTGCGCTTAGAGAGTGGAGGGAAACAGACCATCCCTCCCTGGCCTGTGGTCCAGAATCCAGACAGCTCCCAGCTGTTCCTGACAGCCGAGTGGCTTGTATGGCCATGTACCCAGGCTGAAGCTCAGTTTTATGGGTCAGGAGAAAAGGCCAGAACCAGGCCACCAGCTGGAAACACGGCTGTGAGCTACCCTCAGAAAATCAGCATTGCATAGTGATGACTGTTTCTGGGACTGGCCCAAGCTTCCAAGTGATAACATTGCGGTGATATCATCTGAGCTGTAAAGAGAATAAAATGTTAGTAATTGATGTGAAGGTCTTTGTTTAGTGTTCCTTCTGTGCTGTGAATGATAGACAGGTTTAGAGAGAGATAATCAAACCCATGCCCAACGGAGCAGTGAATTCCCAGAGATAAGTGTGTTGTAAATTGCTCCCAATGGAGAAGGAGGCAGAGAAGCAGGTCCAGGCCGGGCCCCACATGAATAAGTTGGGACCCTGTCCAGATCTGACAGGCCAGCGGGGGCAGCCCCCCTTTTCTCATTGGTATGACTAAGGAATGAATGAGAAAGGAACAGACTCCTGTGTAGAGAGCCAGGCCTGCCTCTAGAAGGGGTTGGGGTGGGGTAAATGAGATCTGAAGGTAGGTGTTGACCTCATCAAATATGCAGTGAGCTCTTGCTCCAAATTGGAGTGATTGTCTCTGGTGAAGACAGGCTACTCATTGCAATGGGGGGCAGGCTGAAGAGAGGTGTTTCTGTTGTAGAACCCACACCAAAACAAAAGTCCCCCCAAAACCCAGACAGGTCTTCACAGTGTGTTTTCATTATTTTGTTTCAGGTGGTATGACTATCCAGTGACCAGACCTAGGCACTGTCAGATACAAGTTCAACAATATTGATTAATCTTTCCAAAGCATACTCAAATGTACATCACTCTCTACCTGAAAACCTTCAATGTCCCTGTTACATACAGAATTAGATGCAAGCCCTCACCTAGAGGATTTGGGTATTGCCCTTTTAAATTCAGATGATCCCAGGGTGCTGGCATCTGACTTCTAGGCAACGCAAAACCAAGTGTGTTAGGCAAGGCTTTTAATTTCTATGCTAATAATGGGTAGTTACTTTGAAACAGACCCCATTCTGAGTTCCTTATAGGCTTGTGAAAAAGCTAACTCGGAGTGGGTGAGAACAAGGAGCATGGTCAAGATTCTGGACTGGTCTCTAATCCCAGGAGCTGGACTCCTAACTTGCTAGATGGCTATGGAATATCTCTTCTCACTTCCTGCAGTTTTTGCATCTGTAAGAATGCTACATAGGCTGTAGTGTGAACACAGTGAAATAAAACTGTGAAAGTGCTTGGAAGCATAATGAGCCATATAAGTGAGAAACGGTGTTTTTGTTATTCTTTTCTTTGCCATCATGGGTACCCACCCTGTTTGGTCCTTATGCTTGACTGCTCTGTGGCACTGACATGTTTTCACGGCTCCCTGCCTTCTCTCCCCTTTTCTCCCATGTGCTTGTTCTCTCTCTCTCTCTCTCTTCATCCTTCATTTCCTTTTCAGGGGGACTGTTCTCTTCTACCTGCCTCTCAGATGTTGGGGTTCCTGGTCTTTGTTTTTGGACCTCTTCTTTTCCTGCACTACATACTCCTTGTGCTATTACCCATACCCAGAACTTTGCAATCCACATAGCGATGCTTCCCAAACCTGCATCTCTAGCCTAGGTCCTTCTACCTTACACATCTCCACTTAGCTGTCCCACAGGAACTTCAGAGTCGCCATGTCCAAAGTAAAAATCTACTTGAACCCTCTTCTCTGCTTTGTTATCTCTGTGCTGGCACCGCTACCACCCATCCAATTGCCCAAGCCAGAAAGCTGGGAGTCACCTGGCATTTCTCTCCCAGTTCCTATATCCAGGGTCCCTAAGTCTAATCGATTCTCCCTTTTAATGTCTTTCAATTCTGCCCCTTACTCTCCATCAACTATTATTTCAGTACAGTCCCCGCCCCCACACTTGGCACATCGTTGACCTGGTGATCCATTGCCATCACTGCTTCAAGCTCTCCAGGAACTCCCCGTCCCTTCCACCTGCATTCGGACAATGAAGCCTAGTGTCAGCTACCTCTCCAGGCCCAGACTGTGCCAGCACCCTTGCTCCACTGCTAACCGACTGTGCATCATGGAGCTCTGGGGGTGTGGGGGCGATGCGCTGGCAGTTACTGCAACAATTTCATCAATATATGCATGAACAAAGACTGTTTTGCAATGAAAAACTAGTAAGTCTTGCACAGAGATGAGATAATATTTCTCAAGTGAAAATGTCGGTAGATACTGTTGGGATTAAAATACACAAGTTCATTTAGAAGTATAGTAAATATCTTTCAAATGTGAATGCCAGTAGATGCTGTTGGGATTAATAAGAAACAAGTTGATTTAAAACTGTAATGAAATTCCCAACAGGATTTTCTGGGACGGTGAGGGCACCCTGTGCTTTTTGTTCAAACGCAAGTTTTAAGAGGACAATTACTGTAATGTTGACATCACAGAGGAAGACTCCCGCTTTCCAAAGGTCCTGTGTCCTTCCTCAGCAGGATCGGATGAAATGACTTGCAGTTCAGCTTCTGGGTTGCCGCCTAGGGACTCTCTGTGTCGGATTAACTCCTTGCATAATTGTAGACCTTGCTCAGGTGTTGCTCCCTCTGGGGAACCTTCTCTGACCCCTGCATTGGGAGTCCCACCTCTAGGCTCTCTTGTACCCCAAATTTACCTGTTACCACCTCACTGAGTTGTTGTGATTTACTTGCTCTATCCCTCACTGGATGGTAAACTTGGGGCTAAAAGGGACCGTCTCTTTGTCCTTAAATCTTTGGTGCCTACCAAGATGCTTGACATGGAGTAGGGACAAAATATTTTCTGAACAAGGGAATGCATTTTTGAGGCTCTTTTGCATTATTTCTGGTCTTCCTGGGTTGAGTCTCCCCACTTCTAAGGAGGTTCCCTGGAGGCTCGCTGAGTGTCTTTACAGATTTACACAGCGATTTTCGACCTTTTTCATCTCATGGCACGTAAACTAATTACTAAAATTCAGTGGCACACTAAAAATATTTTTTGCCAATCTGACAAAAAATATAGGTACAATTTTGATTCATTCACACTGGACAGCTACTGCTGTGTTGGCTGTTACCACTTTTTATTTGACGATCTAAGACAGGGGTGTCGAACGCATTTTCACAGGGGGCCACATCAGCCTCGTGGTTGACTTCAAAGGGCTGAATGTAATAAATGTAACTACCCTTAATAGTTAAGGGAGAGCTCGGTGCTGCCTGCCGCCAGGTGGAAACAAGGTGCTGGGCCAGATAAAATGAGGTGGAGGGCCGGATGCAGCCCGCGGGCCTTGTGTTCGCCTCCTGTGCTCGAAGGGAAAGAGGTCAGTGCCCCTGACTAAACGGTCAGGTATCGTGTGTGAAAATCACTTCGCTGACATCCCAGTCACTCTGGCTCTCAGCGGCTCGGAGATGGCAGATAACCTCATTCCAACCTGAAACAAAACCACTGCTAGCATTTCCCATCCTTGAAAAAGATCTATATGACCATTTTGTACTAAGCCAACAACACGAGTCAGTTTTGTGAGATCGTGAGTCTGATACGTCCTAATCTAGAAGGTCTCTCCATTACAAAGGTGGCCTGTGGGCCTAACCACCTCCATTCTCTTTTCCTTACATTTTTCTTTTAGTGCTTATCCTGTTATTCAGTGACATCATATCATGCTGAATATATGTCATTTTTATGCATTGAACAATCTGCACATTTGAAAACACAATCATGCTAATGTTAAGAATCACTCAGTACTGGGCACAGTCCATGCAAAAGGCACCACGCTATGATTTACCTGGACTATTGCATTTGTCCTTACAGCTACCAGCTGAGGCAGGTCTTCGCACCCCTCCGTTTCAGATGAGAAGCCCAAAGCTTAGAGGGGCCAAAACTCACCCGAGTCACACAGCCAGGGAGCGTAGGGCTGAGATTGCACTGCTGCCCTTCCTCATCGTCCTACCTGGCCTTCCTTGTCGTTGCTACGGAGCCCTGTGAAGTACGTCCGGCAAGTATTATTCTTATTATTGTAACTTTACTGTGGAGACGAGGTCAGCGAGGTTAAGCGGTCTGGGCAAGGTCATGCGGCTAATAGGTAGCTAAGCTCGGTCTTGAATTCAGGCCTCCCGACGCCTCTTTCTACTATTTCATGTTTTCCTTCGGTTCCAGACGGCACCCACTGGATCGTGTTTCCTCCCTTGAAGCCCGTTCTTATCACATTCTCATCATATTCTGGGGCCTCCTTACTGCCCATGACTTTTCAAACCAGATGCTAAGTGACCCAGCCCACGTTGAGCTATTTCTCTTAATTCCCTAGCTGTTGAGGGCATTTAAATTATCCAAATATTAGAACAACTGGGTTTTATCACCATCTGTTTTTACTAAGTCTGGGTTACTTGCAATTCCTAAAGTTGTTTTCTTTATTTTCCGTGCTATTTGAAATGGGATTCGATGTCTCAATTTGGAGTTGAGCTCTCTGCTCCCCAGGTCTCTCAGGGAGCCTCTTGGCCGGGCCACCCCCCTGCCCCTCCCCACCACCTGTCTATGCTCTCTGGTCTTCATGCTTTACCACCGTTCTTGCTAGCAACGGACACTGAAAGAAGCTCTGAACTCTTCCGAGGTCTTAAAAGCAGGTCCAGTGAGCATGACTTTGACAATCTTGAAGACAATTTGCTGGACTCTGACCTGGCCCCAGGTGGGCTTTTGCGGGGGCAGAGACAGGGGAAGTCTGTGTATCATGGGGAGCAGCCTTGGGACCTGGTGTCTGGTTCAGCCTGGCATATCTGGGGCCCTGAGGAGGAGGTCAAACGACTTAGGGATAACCAGTTCCACCTCACCCACTTTGAGAAAGTGATTCCCCTTCTCTGAGGCAGGGCCTCTCAATCTGAAAGATAGACCAGCTTAACTCTAACATTCCCTCTGGCTCGAACACTTTTTGGGCAGCTGGCCCACAACCTGACAACTGGCCCGAGGCAGAGCTTACTGTCAAATTCAGACTGATCCCGCACAAGCAGAAATCTAATCATGCTATCCATCTACCTAACCTTCGAACCACTGTCCTAAATGTCCTTACAAGACCTCATAAGCAAGGACTTCTACATGCTCCTCCAGCCCCTTGAGGCTCACTGTAGCTCCTGCCCATTCTTGCCCCCCACGGCCCACCACCTCCTTTCATTCTGTGCTGCAGTTTCTCCAACCAGAACTCCTCTAATCTCACGGGTTTTGTACCTGTTCCCTCTGCGTAAAACCTTCTCCATGCTCTCCCCACCCTTCCGGCTTTCTTTTCCTGGCTAACTCCTACTTGTCCTGCAGGGCAGGTCCCTCCAAGTGCTCCCACATCGCCCAGTACTCCTTGGGTCTCAGCACTTCGGTGTGCACCACCCGGCACTGGGGATGCTGACTGCTTGTCAGTCTCGCCACTAGACGGGAAGATCGTGTTTCTGTCAGACTCACGCTGCCCGCCCCTGTACACCAACTCACAAAGTTGATTCTCGATAAAAGGACTGGGGATAAGTATGCAGGCAGCAGAAAAGGCGCTGGACTGCAAGCCAGAGGCTGGAATTTTAGTCCAGAGTCTGTGCATGACAAGTGCAGGCCTAGATAAGTCCTCTCGAGTCTCAGCTACCTGATTGTTAAATGATGGGAGAGACCTGGAGGGAAAGGGAAAGAAGGAATAGGGGTTGGTGGAGAGGGAGAAAAAAGAGAATGAATACGAGTCTGAGTGTGTGCATGGTGGGGGGGAGCTTATGGGCGTCAGGTTAAGTGGGTGTCAGGTTCCTTTTCTCCCCAATAACCCGCCCACCTCCTAGCTCCGACACTATTCCCGTGTTTCCCACGAGCCACTAGAGGTCACTCTTGTTCCACACAACGGCTCCGGAGAGCTAGACCGGGTGGTGGCTCCTAAGAAGCAGGAGAGCCTGGCCCGCTTCCTGGGAGCCACCGGCGGTGCCGGAGAGGCAGGCCGGGAGGTGAGCCCTGCGCTGGGTCTCCCGGATGATCTAACCACAGACTCAGTCAAGTCCCAACAAAAACTTCGTTGCGGTCCAGTTGGTAGGGGAATCCACCTGGAATGAGGCTGATATTAAGCAAATGTGCAAAGCCGGACTGAGATTCCTGCCCGGGGTGCGGGATTTCGGGCCACTGTGCGGAGAGGGGGGTCAGCACAGGTGCGGGGCTGGCGGGCTGGCGGTGCCTGCGCGACTCGGCGCCGGGCTCTCCAGTCCCAGATCCCAGACGCCCCGGCCCACTCGCCAGCTGCGCACCTGTGTGCATTTTACAGGGCTCGGAGGCCCGAGTGGTCCCCGCCGAGGCCCCTGGCCGAGTTGGAAAGCTGGTATGTGCAGCTTCCCTGCCCTTTTCCAGGTCAGGGGCAGGTTAGAGTCTCAGGGAGCGCGGCCAGGTTTGAGGAGAGACGTTGCTCCCCTCCCCTGCTCTGCGAGGGGCTGTGCATCTGGGGTCGCTTAGAGAGGGAGTTCCTTTGAAATAGCCATGAGTGATGGCGACTCCGCCGAGAGGGCGTCTGTGGAGTGGCCACTGCAGCCTAGTGTCCCGGATCCCCCATGCCCAGCCGAACCAAAGGCTGTATGTTTATGACCCTCTCTGCGGCGCCTGCTCCTCAGGGGTTGTGGGGAGGATTACTTCCTCCCAAGTGTGCCCTGCAGTTTTCCTCCCATGTGCTTTGTGCTCCGTCTGCAATCTGGTACAATCTGTCAAAAAGCACTCTTCCCTCCAGGCCCCCATCGGATGCGGCCTCCTCCACCGGGGCCTTATCTGAGAGCCCCAGCTGGAAGAGAGGCACTTCCCTGCCCCCACCCCTTCCCCACCCCTCCTCTAGCCTGCACCATTCTCGGCTTTGTTTCATCCATGTGCAGGAGCCATTCGGCCTGCTGAACAGAACTGTTTTCATTTCTTCATTTTCAGTCCCACCGGGTTCAGCGCCTTCTTGCCTATGATAGCCATTCAAATTAATGCTTGTGGAGTTCTACTCAACCTCTCTAGGGGTTCTCAAGTGGCAGGTTAGACACTCCAACCCCTTCCTCTGTTGCTAAAGAGAGGAGATGGAAAGAGAGAAAAACGGAGAGGAATGCTTCCTGTTCCCCTTGTCCCTCCACAAGCTCACATCATCTGTGAGGCTCCCGGCCACTGAGACACTGGACACTGGGGGCCGATGGGAGCGTTCGCCCTCTGTCCTACTCTCTGGGGCCTATCCGCACAAGGAGGGGCATGGATGGAGCTTCTGTGCCACAGAGAAGACACTAGGATTCCTTTATGTAAGCAGAGCTGGGGATTTTACAGGCAAGTTGTTGGGAATATAGGCTTTTCCTGCTTGCAGTTAGGTTTGGGGGTCCTGATTTGATCTGTGTTCTATCCAAGTCTGCGAAATAATTGTCCAAGTCACAATGAAATCCTACCATGTGCTTCTAATGGCTTAAAATAGCTTAGCACATTTGGCAGACGAGAGTCCAGCTAAGAACCTGAACTTGTGCTGATATTAACTCCCAAGAGAGGAGGGAGTCATCTGGGGGCAGTCTGGGAAGAATATTTGGTTCTGTGACCGTCTGAAAGGTCCGTGTCACAGGCACATCACACCCATACCACAGGACACGGTGCGAACCAGCTGTAACATGATGGAGGCTTGAGTACGTGCTTTACTAGTTCCCTTCCCACTCTAAAGATCCAGTGCCACGATCGCCGACATTCACAAACAGTGTGTCAGAGGCATCACTCATATTCTCACTGATCTTTGTGCTGTACAGAGTTAATGACAACAAATGCAGTGCTCACCCACCCGGGCAGCAAACACAGAAACGCGCAGACGTGCGGTCAGACACACTGTAATGAGCACATTACACAGGGGGAGACGTCAGGAAAATCAGCTTCTTGGCCAGGATTTCCAGGCCTTCTGGATTCTGGCGCTAATCTATCTTTGTGGCCTTTCCCTTCACCCCACAGAGCATCTTATATCCCAGTCCTGTGAGGTGACGTGCTATACCCCCAAACAAAGTGGCCTTTGAACTTTCGTATTCCCAAACCTTTACTAAACTCGCCTTCCCTCCAGCATTTCCGAGACACAGGTCTCATCTGTCTAGGTCCTCCTGCATGTAAATTAGCATGGCCCTCAGCCCCAAGGGTTTCCCAGGTTCCCAGGTCAGAATTCACCTCTCCCTTCCTCACCCTGCCACTCTCCTACATTTACCTTCATGTGGTTTGTCTTGTCCCACAGGGGAGGGACCAGGTTCCTCAACCCTCATTGTGAGCAGCTGGAAGGGGCGGTCGGGGGCTGGGGCAAGGGCCGGGGCATCCCTCTGCAGGCAGTCTGCAGGCGAGGCGGAGAGTCAGGCGAGAGGGCAGGGGTGTGCACGTGGGTGTGTGTGTACGCAGGCACACACGTGCACAGGTAGGTACGACAGTACGTGACAGTACGAGATAGAGTCAGTCAGCCATGCCCAAAATTAGTTCCATTACTATAAGGTCATGTCTCCCTGGACGCCTATTCAAATATACTACATCAAAGGGATAAATGTCTCAGTTTTATTGGACTTTGACCGTGTTCCCTATAATATCAAGTGCACTGGTGTACCCTCAATGGGAAAAAATAAGATATCCCAAGTGGTATAGGTTCTGTTCCAGACGTCAGAGTGTCAGGTATGGTGACTAGGAATCACTCCTGTGAAGATGAGCAGGAAGGAGGTGGCCTGCTACGTGACTGCTGGCGTTTGGCAGCTGGTGTGCAGTCTGGCCCTCCAGCCACTTGTCTGGAAAGAACCACACCCCGGCCCTGCTACAGGGGTGAGGTGGGCTAGGTCCTTGCAGTTCCCTGGGCCTTGCGTCCGTCCATCACCCAGCCACAGCCTCTAGAGGCAGTGAAGAAAGAAGGTAGGGGTCGCTTCTTTTCAGCGTGGCCCCTGTCTTCTCCTTTCACTTCATTCAATTCACTTGATTCTCAATTCGGAATCAGCTGCTTGGAAACATGGTAGCTTTACCCTAAGGTGTGCATTTACCAGTGTTTCATCCGAGTCACCTGGAACAGAGTGGAAATCTATGCAACAAGGGTCCCCAGGTGAAAGGAGGTGGGGAGGGGAGAGCACAGCCTCGACGGACAGCTATGCAGAGAGATTCCAGCTGCTGGGAGTAAGCTGGAAGAAAATGTATTCTGTACCCGAAAACAAATGAAAAACTCTCAGAAAATAAAAGTGAAAACTCGGGAACCCTAAGCTTCTTGGTTTAAGATGTAAAGTATAAGTTGAGATGTGAAATATAAGAGCATTTTATAATCCTCTGATCTGCACGATGATCTGTCCGTTACTAATCAGGGAGTTAAAACAAACAAGAAAACCTTTGGGGAGTCGTACACTCAGTCGAAAAGAACTCATGGGCGGGGGAGCTCATGGCATGTTCACACCTTTGGCAAAATGGCTTAGTGACTGAATGAAGAACAGAATCTGGGTGAAATTAAAGATGTAAATTAGCATGGATCTTATTCCCCGAGTTTTCTAGAGGGACAATGGTTCTCCACCTTGGCCACATATTTGAATCACCCGGGGGGCTTTAAAAATGACTGGTGCCTGGGTCCGAGCCCAGAGACTCTGGTTTAATTGGTCTGAGTGAGGTGTGGCATTGGGGTTTTTAAAACTCCCCAGTGGTTCCAAGTGCAGCACAACTGAGCACCAGGGGTGAGAGAGGGTGGGAGTGTGTTTGCAGCTACGGGTGGAGGGGAATCAGGCAGCTTGTTAACCATGCCATTCTGAATTTATTTGGAAGAAAACACACATTTTTTTTTAAACTCTTTTAGAGTACTATGTCAGTAGGTCACATTTTTTAACATAAGAGGAAGATGTGACCTTTTAAAGGCATGCTTTTTGTTGAATAGTCTGAAATGAGCATTTCTGCCACTTCAATAGAATTGCTTTCTCAATGTCTGTCCCGTGTCACGTACACTAGTGAGATGAGCTTGCTCCTCAGCACGAACCAGGGCAGCGTGCGTGTAATGCTTTACAGGGTGAAATAAGAGTGGAATCAGATGACGCATTCACACAGATAACGAACTCTGGCGTTTCTTTAGCACTGAAGGGGAAAACTTTGTCCTTTTCTTGAAGTGCAAGTTCTATGCAGTCATGTAGACTTCTCTCAAGCTGTGTGCAGAGTGCTCCCTACAAAGAGTGCTGCAAGCTCTTTAGGCAAGAGGAACCGAGGGGGTTAAGTACATCATCCAGCACCCTTACTACAGTTTCTAGATACATATGTAACTATTTACTCAGACAGTGCTATATACCTTTGTTGTAACTCATTTCTTTCTTAGCCACAAACACCCTCATGTGAGCACAAGGTTCATCTCCTCTAAGGTTCGGCGAGGAAGCTTATATTGACTAAATATTGTAAGACCCATTTCTCTTTCTATGTATTTACTTCTCTTTCTTTTTCCTGTAGACTGACTCAGAGCCTCATGTATAAGTACTCTTATAAACTGATAGTCTCATATATATTTAACTTCTACCTTTACAGTGTCTGTTTCAGACCTTCTGCACCGGAACATGAACCGGGGTGTTGTTGGTTAGAGGAGGTACTGCCCTCCTGTTCGCCCACGGTGCCTCTGAGTCTTCCCTCCTGCCGACACCTCCCCACCACTTGCTGCTCCCAGCCTCTGCAGCTGACCATGCCTCCTCAGGGGCTCAGAGTGGCCTTTGCAGAGGGCCGCAGGTCATGTGGCTGCATCTGCACCAGCAGGGCCTTGTCTTCCAGGGAAGGGGCCCGTACTCGAGCCCTTACTTTTTAAAAATGACATTTTTAACAGCCCCTGAAGCCCTCCATGAGCTGACAGATTGCTTTACACTCTCTCAGTCTGAAGGCACAACTATGATGTTCTCTACGTCTTAGAGGACCTCAGAACAAATTCTGAATGCATTAAAAACACTGATATAAAAACAAAACAAAAAGAAACTAGGAAGAAAATAAAGATACATATTTATCTTCTTTCAGAAATATAAATACATAAAAAATATAAGTGGAATGGAAGTCACTAAACAAAAGATAAATAGATTTAACTATATAAAAAGGGAACACTTCTGTATGTCAAGATAATACCCTAAAAATGAAATAGTTGGAAAATGGCAAATAAAATACTGGAGAAAATATTTCAGCACACACGATAGATAGCAGAGGAGAAATTGCCTTATATTAGAAAAAACTTACAAATCATTAATAAAACAGATAACATCCCAGTAGAAAAATAAGCAAAGGACATAGAAGATTCATGACAACTATATAGTACTAATAAAAATTAAAAATTAAACTTCATTAATACTCGAAGAATACACATTAACTAAGAATACTATTTTTCACTATGAATTTGGCAAAGATTTAAAAATATTCCTATTCCGTGATGATGAGGTAGATTGTAATAACAAAATGTTCACATTTCTTACTTCTTACACTGCTAAAACTAAGCTTGTCTGAGGTAAGAAAATTGAACTGTGCAAGATAATTAATCACATGAGATAAGGTTCTAAAACTCAATGGATTCCAGGCAAAGAGGACAGTGAGCAGTCTCTATACCAGGCTGCTTGAAGAGTGGTTGAAAGAGCTGAGCGTGTTTAGCTTGGAGACTAGAATCCTAAGGGGAGACATACTGAAATGTTGTAAAGAAGGTATAGATTTACTCTGCTTTATTTTTTAGAGCAAGAAAACAGCAAGGAAGAAATGGGAAGAAAACACTCTTTGGCCACATCTAAAGAAGATCCTTCCTACAATCAGAATCATCTAGTCCTAGAGTGGGCCAGCTCAGGAGATGAGCCTCTTCATCAAGCAGAAGCTGACAGGCTTTCTGTCAGGGTTGTTACAGAAGAAACATGTATTTATTTCTAAGAGTACTTCTATTTTTTTCCTGTATAAAGTAATCTTTTAATAAGTGCAGAACTCTCATAGGGTGGTTTATTTAAAAAAGAAACTAATTTAAATTATCCCAGACAAATGAAGATAATGGAACCTGCAAGGAGTACCTCTGGTCGACCAGAGTTCAGAAACTCTAGGCACCAACCAAAATCCGCAGTACAGAAGTAAGACCCTTAGGTGTCTTGAGTCTGCTGAGATCAATGGAATAATGGCCCTTTGGTCCCAGAAAACAGGTCTTCAGATTTTGCTGTTGAGTGAGTAAGAAGTCTTGTTATAGAATTTTTAGGGTTGAGGTTTTCCCCAAAGCTCCTTTTGCCATATCTGTGCATGTTCCAAAATAAATGGTGCTTCCAGTTATCATCAGAGAGAGATTGTGGTGGGTCAGGCAGGGTCAGTTCAGCCCTCAGGACTTTTCACGCGAGCCAAGCTCTGAATCTGGAAATGCACTCTCAGAATGGGGCCTGTTTCAGCATGGACATGAGGTTATTTTTACAGTCTCAGCACCTGGGTGTTACTTCAGTATTTTCAGAACCAATCTGTTTGGCTAACATTAAATGACACCTCTCAAATGGCATGCAGCTAGATGCCATTTTGTTCTTTGATAGAAAATTTAGTGGAGGTAAAATCAAAGCAAAAATTTATCCCAGAGAGATGAGGGCAAGGGAGAGAAAGCAGTATGTAGAATAAGTGGAGGGGGAGATATTCATTTCTTCCCAGAATAGGCAATAAGATTCTTGGTTCATAGCATCCTTGAGTTTTTTTTTTTTTTCATCTAAAACCATGGCAGCTGAAGGAGAGCTTCATGCAGATATGAAATTCAAACATTTAATATGGAACCTGTTACACCCCAAGGCAATACTCTGCACCTGTCTCATGGCACCATCCACGGGCTGCTTCCTGCTAGCTGTTTGTTTCTAATAACAGAGATGAACTCTTTCAGGGCAGAGACCTGAGCGTCACCCTGCCCCCAAACATTAAATAGCTTTTGAAGGCCAGGTGCTGACATGGGCTGTCATTAAGTCGATCAAGAGATGTTCCGGTCTGAAGTATTCACATTCAACTTCACGTTCAGACTTTTTCCCTAAGTTGTCTACTTGGATTCCTGAGTTTTTATATACAAGGATATAGATATGGGACCACAATTCATTTAACATTTTAGCCAGATTAATTGCCACTGCAAATTGGGCTGCTGAAGAGGAAAGAGTTGTGTCTGGTACAAAGTATGACCTCAATAAAAGTGGAAGAATGGTTGAAGATATATACTCTCCAGTTTCCCTGGGAAACCCTCCCAGCCAGCACCTTCCCTCAGAGATGGGTGGAGCCTCTGAGGGAGGCTCCAAGAGGTGGGGGCAGCTGGCAGTGTCTGGGTGTGGGGTCAAAATAGGACACGCTGAGACTGATTTTTAGAGACCTCAGATCAAACCAATTTATAATCACTCCTGATATTTAATAACCCCTTTGAGAAGAGCACAGAAGAAATAGAAAATCATTCAATTTTGCTAAGAAAAAGAATTTGCTCATACTGAAATTCTGTTACTGAGAAGCAGAATCTTAGAAGCAGCTCAGAGGAGAAGTTTTAAGGATTTAAATTAGGACTTGTGAAGAATATTTAATGGAACTGGGATGAGTTTAGCCTAAAGGAGGGAACATTGCTGAGTAAAGTACTATTTTAAAAATATATTCTGTCTCGGCTGATGTGGCTCAGTGAATTGAGCTCTGGACTTTGAACCAAAGGGTCATCAGTTTGATTCCCTGTCAGGGCACATGCCTGGGTTGTGGGCCAGGTCCCCAGTAGAGGGTGTGTGACAGGCAACCACACATTGATGTTTTTCTCCTTCTCTTTCTCCCACCCTTCCCTTCTGTCTAAAAATAAATAAACAAAATCTTTAAAAATATATATTCATTATATAAAGAGCCTAAGATGAAATTAATCCTGACAGTATGGTGACGGAGTTCAGTCATCCATGATGTATATTTATCACTATGTCATTATACCTTTATATTACTGGGCTCTTGGGGTAGTACAGTGTTGAAGACAGTACACTGGATTTGGGGTAAGGAGGGCTGAATGCTAGATATTTCCCAGCTCTGCCACCTAATAGTTATGTGACTCTGGTGTAAGTCACGTACTGCTCAGAGACTCAGTTTCTTCAACTCTAAAAGGGGGGAGAGAAAAATTGTTCTACTTGCTTCCAAGTGCTGTTCAGAAGGTTAAACGAGATAATGTCTATTAAAGCTCTTTATTACCTATAAAGTCCCAGCCACAGGCAGAGCAGGCCCCCGTGTTCTTATATAATTAAGTGGTCTTATGCAATTCAGACAGAATGGAAACTGTGGGCACTCCTTCCCCAGAGGTCTTTAAACACAGAACATCTTCTGGTCCAGATGTTCTAGCCACAGGCTGTCTGCAGGCAGGGGAATGAACTGGGACACCTCGAAATGTCATTCCACTCCAGGATCCCTAGCGTCTGTGGATTCCCTCAGGTCAGTGTGTTGGGATAAAATAGTCAATGTGATAAAAGCTGTTTTCTTCTTTTCTAATTTTTGGATAGTTTTCCCTCCAAATGGAAACGAACCAGATACATAGGGAGGAACACCAGGATCTAAACAAACGCCTGCTCTTGGTTTGACTTCCCCCCAAAAGTGGGCCCTCCTGCTTTCTGATGTAAGTTGACTTGTTTGGCCTGACTTCCCGTTGCTTCTCTGTTAAGACATTGGAGATATTTATGTCTGGAGAAGAATAAACTCCCTACCCGTGCTAGAGGACAGTGTTTATTGATTTGTGATTGTGCGAAGCAGTGGACAGATTCCTCCTTTGTAGGTGGTAGAGCTGCCCCCAAAGGTGCTCTCTGACTTAACCAGAAGGGGAACTATTATTGTCTTGGGTGTGAATGGTCAGTCTTCCTCACAGAAAGGTGAGAAATCAAGAACATGACAGAAAGGGCCCTGAAGCTGGAGATTTTTTAGAGAGAAACTAGCCTTATATGAGCACCACTCCCTCCTGTAGTGCAGTCTCTTCATGTGGCCTTTCAGGGGCTTGAAGAAGCTACTCAGCGGGTGCGCACAGAGACAACAGGCTCCTGAAGCGGGGTGGGGGACGGGCAGTGGACGAGAAGAGCAGAACTTCTGAGTTCGGTGGGAGGCAGTACTCCTTTGCCTCTCCCTTCCACTGAGTGAGGAGGCTTGGAGCACCTCTGAGTTGGTCGTGGCTGCTCAGTCTCTGACTGATAGGCTATCTCCTGAGAAAGCCTGCCCCGCCCTTGGTCGGACCAGGCAAGCCTTGGGAAAATCAGCTCATTTTGTGGTGAAATCTTTCTCTTTCAAATTGCACTGGCTGGTTTTCTGTCATTTTAGAGGATTCCAAGCCAAATCTGTTTTCTTTCAGTTAGCAGTCATTGATTATCTGAAGAAAGTCCTTGTGACTTACCTTATTTTTCTTCTCTGAATTAAATCTGCCCATTTCCCTCAGCCATCCTCGAAGAATATGTATTCCAGAAATAGGATACTCTTCCCTTGTACACACCAAAGTTTTGTAAAAGCTTCATTTTTCCTAACCTGGGGGATACAGAGCACCCACCTTTTGTCTGGTTCCTAGAATGAGAACTGTCTTTTATGAGACTTGAGTGGTGGGTCTTACGACTGGTCTACCCACTGAGATGAGAAACAGGAACTTTCACTGTGGACCAGGATGCTTGGACTCTGCCTGACTATTGGCCTCAAAGGTACTTTCTGTGCAGTAACACCTGACATACCTGGGTCCTGAGTTCACATGGGGAAACCCTTTCAGAGATCTCAAATATTCCCAGCCCTGATGGCAATTTTAAGAGAAGGCAAATTACCACATGTTCTCTACTAATCAAAAAAGTGTGCCAATGTCTTCCTCCTCCTGACACCTCAGGCCAGAATGCCCCACCAGTGGCCTGAGTGGCGTACTCCACTGACTTACTCCATATCCTCTTCCAGGTTCCTCCAGACAGGACCAAGTACAGGTTCTCCTGCTCCAGGAGCTTTCCATCTGATTCTGAGCTAACATGGCTTCAGGCTGCCGCTAGGAATTAGCAGACACAGAACACAGAATCCAGCCCTAGAGGCTTATAAAAGAGAGAAGGAGACACCGAAGGCTGAAATCACTTCCTAGCATTTCCTTTCATCCTTTCCTGTGGAGTCTGCTGCACTGAAACCACGCCCTTCCTGTGAGACCCCCAGAGCCCAGCACCGCTGAGGGCTCTTGATGTTAGCAGTTACTGAGCACAGCGCTGGATGTGGCACTGAACGTGTACATGGCAGTCCCTATCTGGCAGCTTACAGTCCAAAAAGGCACAGTTTAAGGTTAGAGCTACCAAGGCCTAGAATGAGAGAGGTGTTAAAGTAGCAATAGTTTACAGGAGAGAAACAAGTTTAGAGAAGTGGGCAAAGGGCTCAAAATTCCACAGTGGAGTAGATTCAGGGTTCCAGCTGGAATCCCTGTTGACTTCCAATCCAAAACTCTCGTAAGTATAATGTATGTAAAATCATATGTGGTATCTGTCTTTATACTTACATATGTATATGTATGCATGGGTGTGTAAAATTTTCATTTGTAGGAGGCTTCATTTCACTTGTATGTTCTAATTTGACTCTCACAATAACCCCATCAGACAGGCCAGGGAGGTGAGGTTTGGTCACACAGGCAAATGGTAGCAAATGGATTCATAGCTCCTCTGATTCCAGCTCCCTCTTCTTCCAGTTGTATGACATTGTTATTTGATCTTAGTGGGTATTATCAAATCCCTCTTCAGGACCCCTGTGGAATGACTAAATATTTGGCCAGTTCCTACCATGTGGTACACATGGTCTTCCTGACACTGGGCAGGCTCAGCTCCTAATCTCTTTGGTTCCAGAAGATCCAGAACTACCACAGTCACTGCTAAAGAGTCAGCCCCTCTGTCAGACATGACTTTCAGGCCATTATTAAATGGCGGTAGGAGAAGACTTCTGCTCAGTATGGTGGCATAGGTAAATATGGCTCGCCTCCTCACACAACCACATCAAAATTACAACAAAATTATAGAACAACTATCACTCAGAACCATCAGAAATTGAGTTGAATGGAAGTCTGATAACTATGCAATTAAAGAAACCACATACATCCAGACTGGTAGGAGGGGCAGAGATGCAGAATGGGCTGGTCCCACATCCACGTTATGGTGGGATTTGGGAGGGATATCTTGGGAGTGAAGAGTCCTAGCCTCACACCAGGCCCCCCAGTCCAGGGTTCTAGTGCCAGGAAGATAAGTTCCCATATCTTCTGGCTGCAAAAACAAGCAGAGAGAGTTGGTGGAAGAAACTCCTGGAGTCCCAAGCAGTTCCTTTTAAAGAACCTATACACAGACTTATCCAGACTCACTCCCTCTGAGCTTCAGCACCAGGGTAGCAGCTTGACAGGGACCAATGGCATACAGGGAGAAACTGAAGTATCTGGCATCACGGTGAATGCTGGGGGACAACTTTCTCCCAAACAGAAAGGCAGGCAAAGGCCATTGTCCTTTTTATGAACCCTCCCCTCACAAAGCCACAGTGCTGGTAGGTAGGTGCCATCTCCAAGACTCCATCAACATGGCTAACACTGTTGGCCCCAAACTGGAGATCTCTGGAAGCTCCATCCCACCCAACTTACAGTTGTTAACAGTGGCTTTTCTGTATGAATGGCTGGTCTCAGCTCATGCTTCCCAACTTCCTAAATCCTATCAAACAAGCAACAGTTGGCCTCAGTGAGCTCCCAGCCCCCATATGTCTTTCCACATGGCTCCAGGCCTGGCACTAGCAGCAGCTGGCCTAGATTCATAGTTTGGCTTTGCCTGGGAATCTCTAAGCCCAGCACAAGTAGCAGCCATCTCATATTGCTTTATAGCTCATGGAGGATGGCCCCAGGCAAAACACAAGTGGGGGTTGACCTCGGCTTCTACCACCTGGAAAAATCTAGGGCCTACTCACCCCATGGATAGTTGCAGATCATGATGAAGCACCAACACCCTGCCCCTGCACAGAGGAACCTCCACAGGGGTGGAGGTTGGTGGTCAGTGGTCACAGACAATCCTTGCAGCTGACTAGCCTGGGTAAATCCCTCCCATTGACCTGACAACAGCAAGCAAGGCTCAACTAAATGAGGAGGGTGTATTCAACCCAAACAAAGAGCACACCTCAAGTACCCAGCTTGGGTGGTAGGGGAGGCTGTGCCACTGAACCCTATGGGACACATACTATACTAGGTCATGCTACCAAGACAGGGAGTCAAAGCAGCTCTACCTAATACATAGAAACAAACACAGGAAGGCTGCCAAAGTGAGCAAACAAAGAAATATTACCAAAATGAAAGAACAGATCAAAACTCAGAAAAGAACTAAATGAAATGGAGATAAGCAATCTACCAGATGCAGAGTTCAAAACACTGGTTATAAGGATGCTTGAGGAACTTAGGGAGGACCTCAACAGCATAAAAAATCCAGTCATAAACAAAGGATATACTAATTGAAATAAACAACAATTTACAGGGAAACAATGGTAGAGTGGATGAAGCTGAGAATCAAATCAATGATTTGGAATATAAGAGAGCAAAAAACAATCAGAACAAGAAGAGGAAAAAAGAATTTTAAAAAATGAGGATAATGTAAGCAACCTCTGGGACAACTTTAAGAAGTCCAACATTCACCTCACAGGTGTGCCAGAAGAAGAGAAAGAGCAAGAAATTGAAAACTTTTTGAAAAAAATAATGAAAGAAAACTTCCCTAATTTGGTGAAGGAAATAGACATGTAAGTCCAAAAAGCACAGACAGTCCTAAACAAGTTGGACCCAAAGAGGACCACACCAAGACACATCATAATTAAAATGCCAAAGTTTAAGGATAAAGAGAGAATCTTAAAAGCAGCAAGAGAAAAGCAGCTAGTTAATTACATGGGAGTTCCCATAAGACTGTCAGGTGATTTTTCAAAGGAAACTTTGCAGGCTAGAAGGGATTGGCAAAAAATATTCAAAGTCATAAAAAGCAGGGACCTACATCCAAGATTGCTCTACCCAGCAAAGCTATCATTTAGAATTAAAGGGCAGATAAACAGCTTCCTAGACAAGAAAAAACTAGAGTTCATCATCACCAAACTATTATTATATGAAATGTTAAAGAGACTTATTTAAGCAAAAGGAGAAAATCAAAACTAAACAATAAAATGGCAACAAATACATATCTATCAACAATTGAATTGAAAAAACAAACTAAGCAAACAAGAACAGAGACAGAATCATGGATACAGCAAGCCTTTTGAAGGTTGCTACATGGGAGGGGAATGTGGGGAAATGGGTGAAGAGGTGAGGGGATTAAGAAATACAAATATGTAGTTACAGAATAGCCATGGGGATGGAAAGTACAGTGTAGGAAATGGAGTAATCAAAGAACTTATAACTATGACTCATGGACATGGGTGTGGGGATTGCCTGAGGGAATGGGGGGTACTTAGTGGAGGGGGGCAAAGGAGGAAAAATTAGGACATCTGTAATAGCATAATCAATAAAATGTAATTTAAAAAATAAAGAACTAGCAATGTAAAAAAATAAAAAATAAATGGCAGTGGGAGACTTAAATTCATGGCCCTCAGAAAATCAGACCAAATATGAGAATTTTAGAGCTGGAAGGGGTCTTAGCGAAAATATAGTAATCCTTGAATTTTGCAGATAAGGAAATAGAGTCCTAGGGATTAGGATTAAAGGATTTGCCCAGGTTTTATGATTCTTTAGTAAACCAGAACCAAGCTTCCTGCCTAGGATGAAGACCAGGAATTCAGCACACCAGTCATGAACTACTGGGAAGCTAAGAGAGAGGGAATAAAACACTCAAGAGAGTTCTGCTGATATAGGTAGGATTGAGAGGAAAGAAAAGTAGAAGCAATGTACATGTGGCCAGAAAACAGAGCCAGAATGTGAACCAGGACTGAAAGTACAGATCTAGGGTGGGCTAAAAAACTCCATAAGTGACTTCCCAGATTGTGTTTTGTTCCCATCGCACATACAGTTGGAAGCCAAATGCAAGCCACCAAGGTTGCAGTGCAACAGCGAATAATTAAAGCACAAATAGTTGTGGGCAGCTGTGGGAGTGCAAGCCACCTGCTCCAAGTTTACAGCTTTGTTAAACTTGGTAAACATTAAAAATGGAGTGGGAATGCTCCCAGTCTGTACAACCTCCCATACCCTTCCTGGGAGGCCTCTCTTGGGGAACTGAGGTGGCTTTGCCCTTGACCAGGCCCTTGTCACCCTGGCTTAGAACTGCTTTCTGTTGATAGAAGTCAGTGTTGTCAACAGTCTCTAGTAAAAACTGAGGGAGATAGGGAGTATCGCAAAATCATATATTTATCGAGTTTGAAGGGACCCAAAGTCCCCAGAATATAATTTCTCTCCTGTTGTTTGGAGGAGAAAATTGAGACCCAGACAGGTGATGTGCCCAAAGTGACGCGGTTAAGGGCAGAACTGCCTCTGATGTCTTGACTTCTGATCTTTTGTTCCGTGCGCCTTCCTTGAAGCCCCACGAGGTTTATAAATGGTGACAGATGGAGTTATTGCATTACGGAATGTTATAGCTGGAAGGGACATGGTTCTCCACTACCAGTTTTTAGGTTGGCACATGACTAATAGGTGCTACTGGCATTTGATGGGCAGGGGCCAAGGATGCTAAACAGCTTGAAATGGGATCATCCTGCATAATGAATTGTCTTGCCCAGATGCCCAGACTGACCTTGTTGACAAATATTTTGTCCACCGTTTTACATGACAGTTGAGGGATCCGAGCCTAGAGACAGGGAGATGACTGACCAGCATCCCAGGGGGAGTCAGTATTCCCCTGACTCCATCCCACTGAGCCCCTGAGTTAATCAGCTGCACCACTGGTGACTTCAACAAAAGGAGGACTCCAGCTCCCTCCCCACCCAACTTCTGCTGCCCTTGCACCTGAGCCACTTCCAGGTCAGCACTTACTTGGACTTCAGGCCCTCCTGTCCGTAGGGCTGCAGCAGATACTGGTGCACAAGCTTGTCCCTGAGAGTCCCAGCCAGTTTGATTTTCTTTCTTGATCTGTGCAGGTTGATGATGAAAAGTGTGATGGACCCGCGAACGTAGTTGTGGCTGATTCAGAGGGAGAGAGAAGGAAAAGATGGAAACAAGGTGGTCAGTTAGATGCTTCTAAATAATTTACAGATGGTAGGAAGCAGAACTGCTCCAGGAAAGGGCACTTATTTAATGGTTCTTGGCCGCCTTCAAAGACAGGAAGGCCTTGTTTTTGTGGTTTCCTGCAGAGAAGATGCTCACTTCTCACCACACTCCTTTTGTTCCTGTTTAAGTGTATTGGGATGGTTTGAGAAAACAGAATACCTTTTTCTGAGTATGGAAGCAAAACATGCTGACTGCTGAATTAAATGAATAAATAACATAGAAAAAAAACAAAAAGAAAAAAGAAAACTCCCATAACCCAAGTATGTTAAGATATAATAACATTTTCATAAACATCCTTCCAGTTTTCTTAGTTTATTAATTTGACAAATATTTACTGAGTATGTGACATATTTCAGTTTTTACATAATTGGGATCACACTGTTTACACAGTTTTTCAGTTCAAGAACATCTTAAACATGTTCCCATGTTATTATATGATATATGTTACTTATGAAAGAATGCTAAATTCTTCAATCATAAAAATGTAACATAATTTATTTCACTAGTACCTTACTTTTGGGGACTTACATTGTTTTCAATTGCCTGCCATTATAAATTATGTGATGAGGCACTTCATTGTACATAAACTTTTTGCACATCATGATTATTTCAAATGGATGGAGTCTTCATAGTTGAAAACATCAGGTCAGGGGAATGAACATTGTATGATTCCTCACCAGATCTGGTCCTCTCCCAGTGGTGCCCCTCCCTGTGGAACATTTTATGTCCCTGCTCTGTTGAAACCAACGAAATGTGGGTGGACATGCTAAAACCTCTGGCCAGGAGTTCTGAGAGCCAACCCCTGTTTTGCCCCTTTCCTCTCTGCAGGAAGACCAGCAATGCTCTTGACCGTGGGTGCGGGGCCCTGTTGACCCGTATCCTGGGATGGAGATGAGGTACAGCAGAGCTATGGCTGAGGTGTGACATACTAGCAGTGTGAATGAGGAATCCATTTTCTTATCGAAAGCCACGGACGTGTGGAGGCCTTTGTTATCAGAGCATAATTTCACCAATCCTGCTGATACACACATTTTGGTAATACCGTGATTAACTTTCCAGAAAATTTGTGCCAACTTGCTCTGATTGGCTATGTATAAGAATGCCCATTTCCTTATATTCTTAACAACACTGGCTATTAACCTTTCTCAACCTGAGAGGTGATAATAGGATTTCAATGTTGTATTAATTTGTATTTTAAAAAATTCATACTGAGTGCAGCATTTTTTTCATTTGCCAGTTGGCCATTTCTTCTTTTCTAAACTGACCATGTCCTTTGCCCATTTTCTATTGGTTTATAAAAACTATCTATTAGAGATAGTGAGCCTTTGTCTGCATGTATGTTACAAAATTTCCCCATTTTCTTTGACCAATTCATTTGTTTACGTTGTATTTGATGTATAAAAGTTAACATTTTTTTATTGTTGTTCAAGTATAGTTGCCTCAATTTTCACCCTATCTTGGTTCCCCACCCCCAAATGTAAAACTTTTATGTAGACAAATTTATTGATCTCTTTGATTTGTGCTTTAGCTGTTTTACCTACCCCTAAATTATAAAAATGTTTACCGCTTTGGGGTCCTTTTAAACCACTACAGGATGTTCAGAAGCCTGGGAGAACTATATGCCTACATGGCTTTTCAGCGTGTATCAACAAAACTATAATGATTTCCTTCTCTCTTGTAGGAAAAAAGATTTTGTTTCTAAGGGGTCCCTTAAGGCCCCATCTGGATGGGTTAATGAGAGGAAACAGAAAAAATGACCTGATCCAGCCTTCAAAGGAGGAGCTCGGAGAAACTCTACGTCAACTCTGCCCAGAGGAAAATATCATTCCTTGCAGAAACAGCCCCCTCAGCCTCTGGGTCACTCATCTTTGCTTCTAAAGGTGATAATTAAGAGCTGAGTGACCAAGGGCAGGTCAGTGTGATAACTTGGGTTGTTTATTTGTTTTTAATAATATAGTTTCCAGGACTAACCCCTGCATTTTTTGCTTCAATCCATTTTTGATTGGGGCCAGGATATCTGTAATTTAAAAAAAAATCTTCCTGGGATATTTGGCAGATGAATTGGGTTTGGGAGCCATTGGCTAGAGCAATCCACTAAGGTCATGAGAAGAATTACCACAGCATATCCCACCTGGCTGTGTCCTGATTTTTCTTGCATGTGTAGGGGGCACAGTGCTGTGTTCCAAGCTTCCTGTATGCCTACACGATATTCTGATAAATTATTAAATGACTCTTCCATCTGATCTCTCCTCTTTTGGTCCTTCTTCTCATCTCCTGAAACACATGAACTAGCTTTTGGAGCCAAATGAGTTAGGCCAGAAGATAATGCCAACTTATTTGCACAGGCTTATGTCACCAGAGCTCTGAAGAGAGATGCTGCTAACCTGTGTCAGCATTTACCATCATTAAAGGACACCAACCATATTCCATTGGTGGGCTTTAAGCTTAACTTAGCTGTGTGCAGAACTGAGGAAGACACCATTAACTGCTGCTTCTCTGGGCTCCAGAGTGTGAACGAAAGTAGGCATGCATGGGTACTGACTTTGCCGACTATGGTAATCCCTTCTGTTAACAATCATCAGACAACCTTCTCAAAGGCCAGCAGTGGAGGAGGAAAGAGAGCCTTGTGCATGCATTTATGAGTTTCTCTTCTGCAGAGTCGGGCATAATGAGGCCTCAGAGACTGGAGAGCAGAGGGTGGGAGGTGGGAAGTGGTAGGTGGGAGGGAGACCTGAAATCACAGCATGGCTCCAGGGAAAGCTGTCTTTTCAGGCTGCTTGGCAATGGCCTGATTTCCATTTACACGTAGTTCCCCTGAGGGAGACAAACCAGTGCTGAAAACCAGCCGGCCCAGAGATCGAGGTGCAGAGGCTCCCACTGAACTCCTGGAGCCTCCTCAGGTAGGAACTGGCTTGACAACAGCCTCTGCCAGACCTTCCCTGCTTGGCTGATGGGCAAGGGCATTAAGCAGATGTCTTCTGGCTTTGAAGACACATTTTTGGCTAGGGAGTACAGCACCAACCTGAAAGTACTGTGTTGAAAATCCAGATTCCTGAAGAATGTGTATTCTCTGCCCACAGAAAACTAATCTTGGAACAGTATCCGTTCCCTAAGAAAATGGGGTCTGATTGAAGGTGTGGCCTGCAGGCAATTAGTCCAGGTGGTTTTTGGTTTTCTTAATGAATGTCCCTTTTTGTCTGGTAGAACATCTGTCTTGCTCCATGTCTCACTCATGGTGACATTTTTACCACCAGCAGAGAATCCACGTATCTGGACTTCATCTTTCTGCTGCCTGACATCCTCTCTGTGTTGCCATGGGAGGAGGAGGAAGTGAGTCAGAGAAGGGAGGCTGGAATCAGAATATCTTGGACGTAAGAGGTGGGGAATGTCATATGGGGAGGCGCATCTTGACTTCCAGATAAAAAACAGTCACTGTTCTAGAAATGTCTCTACTGAAGCTGGGAGACTAGGAAAGGGAAGGGAGGGAGGATGATGCTTTGGAATCATGGTCGTTCTCAGGGAAAGTCAATATGCTTGAAAACTGGGTTGGTCCATTGTCTCCAAATCTAATTCAAAGTTTTTGGGTTCGGCATAAGTCAGGCCATGTTTTGCCAAACATTTTTTCCCCCTAATTTCAAAGCCCCTGTGTATTTTAAGGGAAATTTAATCCACATGTTTCTGATTCATTTACACTTAACTCATCAAAATATTGTTTTGTAAGAGCCATTTGATGTCCAAGAAGCCTCAGGAACCTTTTTTATGAGTCTTAAAAAAAACCTTCTTCTGAAAAACAGGAAGTCATGTTTTGCCAATAATAAATGAACTTGAACCCCAAAAGGCTCAGTTTGCTTCAATATCCACCAGGTTCCAATTGGTTCTAAACTTGGCTAAAGACCTCAGCGCCTCCCCAGAAACACACATTGTCTCAGCAGAATGGTTTAGAAAATGGTTTTTCCCAGTCAAAATGTATTTGTTCTCTGAACAAGAAGACCTAAGGTGAGAACTCCCAAGATGCCTGTGTCCTAATGTGTTAATTCCAGAACAGAAAGCGGAAGAGCACCTGCTGGTGTTGGTATGAGCATCTGACTTTTGTTCCTAAGTTTATCACAAAAGAGAACGCTCTCCAAGGTCAGAAATGACCCGCGATGCAAGAGACTGCCATGACAGACAGTGAGGTATTAAAGTAGAGGTTGCATAACCGTCAGGGAGAGTGTAAAAGGAATTGTTGTGTTGTATACGACACTGGGCCAAAGGATCTCTAAGGGTTCTTTTGAACTGTAAAACTGTTTGCATTATTAACGCATTGTATATGCATTATTTGCATATAAGGGTGATGCCATAGAACTGTGGAATTCAATATAACATAAGTACAAATTACTGGCAAGATGGTTGGCACATAGCAAGTGTTCAATACATGTTAGAGTGCAGGAGTTGTGTTAACAGACACTTTCTTTGGGTTGTTCTACGGTAAGTTTATACTTTCTCCCCAATCCTTGACCAAGGGTATATAAGATATTTTCAGAGTACTGGTCAAGACTGAACAGTGTGAAGCCAACATGCCCACTCTGGGACATTTCTGTGACCTGGGCCTCGTTGGCCACAAATAAATGAAGTGCATCAATAGTGTTTTCTATGACTGTTGTGGAGGATGAGGGGGTACAGACAGGGCATGTGGCTTCTTAAAGAGGTGGAGCACAGAGAGTTCTTTCCTTGCACCTACCTACCTGGGGTGCCTGACACCCACTGATGTGGAGGAGACCTGTAATCTCAGCTCATGCAGTGCATCCACTGAGGGTTTTCTTTTCTACAGGAACAAAAAGACCTTCACCACTCCAATTATTATCATTAGGATCATGTGTGGAATGGATTAGTAAAGTCCTTCCTTCCTTCCTTCCTTCCTTCCTTCCTTCCTTCCTTCCTTCCTTCCTTCCTTCCTTCCCTGATTCCTTTCTCCTTCCTTCTTTCCCTGATTCCTTTCTCCTTCCCTCCTTCCTCCCTCCCTCCCTCCCTCCCTTCTTTCAATGGGGAGGAGGAACAGCCCTGACCAAAGCACAGTGGCACCATTTCCCCAGAGAAGTTCTGGAGTGACTGACTCCCCACAGAGAGTAGAGGAGAGCTGGTGATGTGGAGAGAATTTTGACTCTAGATGACCTCGGTAACTTGTTGGAGGCCTCATGCTCATGAATGTAGAATTCTTAGCCACTCTACCATACCTTCTCCCTCTGGCTGATGTTGTGATATCAAAGTGGAAGGGAGCTAGAACTCTAAGTCAGAAGGAATGTCTTAATGCCTTATCTCTTCTTTCATTCATTTATTCATCAAATATTTGTTGAGAATGTCTTTAGGCTGGTCACTATACTAAACAACAAGAACAAAAACAAATGAGACACTGGCCCTGAGTTCACGGTATACCCAGAATATTAGTGACGACTTCTGTGGGAACATGAAAGAACGTCAGGATGAATGCTGGGAAGAGGCTAGGTGAGGGGTCCGTTGTGAAGACACTCAAGTCCTGCTAAGCGGAGCTGCTGACATTTTCCCCCGAGTCCTCAGACAGATAGTATAAAGGCCACAAACTGATGTGTTCCCAAAAGAGACAAGAGGTGCCAAGAATAATTTTTCCCTCTTGAAGCTGGGGGTCCACCTTTTGGGTGGTTACTGCAGGGTGGAGACAAGGAGTACAATGTTCCCTTGTGTGGTGATCAGATAACTCCAGGCCAAGGCCGTAGAGCAGTCACTCCCTGTCAGGTATTGGACTGAGCTTCCTGTTGAGCAAAAGGGACGTTGAAAACCCCTGGCCTCTGCCCAAACCAGCCTCCACTCATCCACAATAGGTACTTGTATCTAAAGACAAGACAACTGGCCCCTGGCCGCCTATGCTCAGAGTGATTCTTTGAAAAATCTTATCATGAGAAATTAATTGGCTTGGCTCCTCTCTCATCAAGGAAGGGGAAGGAGCGTCGGCTGTAACCTGACCACCGGGGGCCCTTTGTGCTATCTGCTGCCCATGATCAGCCCGCGATGGGCCTGCTGGAATGAAGGCCTGGCTGGAGACACTGCCCCCCACCCCCGTGCCTGCGTTTCTCTGCAATAAGAGAAAGAATTCTCTTTTCCAGTGCTGCCTACTCTGCTCCTTCAACAGGAAATGATGTAAGAAAGCCATTTATGGTCTGAGGGGCTTTGCTTTAGGATCAGTTTTAACTTTTTACCTTATGATCCTCATGTTTCAAAATATTTTCTCTGCCAAACTTTATTTACTGATAACTATTTTTCATGCTTGTTTTAAAGACAACTCTAATGACAAGTAGTGTTTCCGATCACAAGGAGATAACTGCATACCACCCAGCTGAGCTGTTGTGGGTCCAGCCCCCTAAAATGGATTTTGTTCAACTTCTTAGCCCTTAAAGTAGCTGAAAAGATTTCTGAAATACTGAAAACGGCTCCAAAGCTGCCATGACTCCCTTGGGCACACCTTCCTCCATCCTGGGGGCCCCTAGCTTGGGATGCACTGGGCTGGGGCTGTTTTCAGCTCTAGCTCTCCAGCATGTGTCAGAAACGTCAACTGACTTCCTCGACTTCTGCTGGTGGATCACAGGAACGGATTTTATAGCTCGCCTTGGTTTAGCCAGAGGTGTACAAAAAAGCCTTGGGCATTATATCAACTGGCACAGAGAAAAAGCTCAATAAAAATTTTTTTGGATGAAGAAGTAAATGAACAAATGGCATGTGTTTTTATGAACGTTTATGAATAAATCCTCTAAGTGTGAAGAAGGGTTTACTTGGAGAAAAATTATTTATCAGAGATAATTTGAAATCCACAAAGAGCAAGCAGAACGAGTGATTCCAGAGGCAGTTTTCAGTTAGTCCTCCCACACGGCATGGAATTCCAAGAGGGGCCCAAAGCCTGAAGCCCCTCAGGTGGCTTTCTGTGACATCTCTCTGAAGACTTACTTGTGGTGGTTTGTGCAGTGAGCATAAATCCTCAGTTTGTCCCGGATCACTCGGCCTGGCCGTGGCTTCCGCTGGAGCCCCGCCACGTGCACGGCCAGGACTTTGGGGCCAATCAAACGCTTGTACAGGAGAGAGAGCCAGTAGTCCTGGGGAGAACAGAGATGGAGAGTCAGGGGAAGACACATGTTCAGGGGTTCTGAGTACACGTGACATACACACAGGCTGGAAAGTCCTCCTTAGCAGGAGTAAATCCTGACCAATGCGACCGACCCTGTAAGCATGGTCACCCTGAGGGAGCGCTCACCCGGGTTGATAGTAAAGCCTGCATGACCTAAAGTGGCCTTTCAACTGGCCTAAATGGGGGAAACTAAGTGGAGGTGACTCAGAGCTGCATACAGACAAATGAAGCAAAGTTTCATTTGAAACAACAGTTTCACATGAAATAGCAAGTGGTTGGGGCCTTATATTTTCAATTTTATTTTCCTATGACTGTAGTTTTATTCTGGTTTATGGCTTCTGTTTCACTGTAGAATGGAAGACTTCCAACTTTAGAATTGCCACCAATATGAGAATCTAAACTGTCATTCTCCAAATATTGTCAGTGAAGACGACTAGTAAGGTGTGAGAGACAGAGCTTCTCCAGGTGGGAGACCAGAGTCTTTGATTCCAGGGTCAGAAGCAAAAACAGAAGAATGTTCACAAACCATGGTGCTAATTCTGGGTCATCCTCAAAAATTCTAAAATAAAAAGACTAATTGTAAACTAAAAAGAACATGATATGTTTAGCTGTCCCAGGGTTCATCTGGAACTGATAAATATTCGATTTGTAACCCACGCATGTATTTGGACTTACAAAAGCCTATTCATCAACACCTTAATTTGTATGATATTTGCTATTAGCGTATTTTGTTTTTGTATTTGATACAAACATAAACTTGCATTTGCACTGTGTAAGCACTTACGGCCTGTCGTGGGGCAATGGCTCAGTGTCTGTGACGCAGGGCTTCCTCCCACCACTTCAGTCCTGTCATTCAGGGAACCTGCTCTTCGGTGCCTGCCACTCAGAGTCTCCCAGACATCAGCCACATCTTCTCACCACCACCTTTCCAGGCAGAAGCCTCTTAATGATCTTTTTATCTTTTCTTGTGTAGCCATTTATAACATCCGCTGCTTAAAAATGTCTGCTTAAAAATGTCTGCAAGTTTTCACAGACTTTCAGAACAAAGTCTCACAGCCCCTTTGCACCAAAAATATTTTGGTGTATGAGATTAGCCTTATTTATTATTTATTTTGCCAGCAAAATAAATCCAAATTGGTCCTGAGTAGTGGGCTCTAAACCTTGCCAGACCATCTACCTGCATTAACTTTAAGCGGCCTTAGGATGACTATTAAATATAGTCCTTTTTCATTTAAGATGGCAAATATTTCATCATCGTCAGTCACACAGATACAAAATCTCATTGGTTCAATGTGCTCTCCTCTGATTACCAGTTCTGTGCTGTTGATTATTACTCTGTGATGTGTTTATCACAGTCACCCATGTTTCCAATGAGATGTCCACCCTGTACTCACCAATTGATAACAGACCTTTTAATGTTAGTAGTAAGAATCCTTTTGATTGTATGTGGGCAAATGTTCTGTCCCAGTGTGTAGTTTGCCTTTTATTATTTTTTGTGCTTTTTTGATATAAAGAATTTTAAAAACTTTTACAGGAAAATATGCTGATCTTTTTCTCTCAATTTCTTTTAGTCTTAGAAAGTCCTTCCTCAAACAAGGATCAGATAAATCTTAACTTATGTTTTTCTAGTTCTTATTATAATTTTAAAATTTAACCTTTTAGTTCATTGAAAAATGTTTTGGTGTATGAGAGTAGCCTTATTTATTATTTTCAGAATAATTTACTGATTGTTGTACCATCATATAGTGAATAATCTATTCCTAAGTCCATCCTCATTACATATTAAGTTCTATATACATGTAACTATGTAGAAATATAGATAGCATTGTATTATATAGAATTATTCTATGTTAATAATTATATCATATACACTGTATCATACATGATATATTTAATATATTGACTATACATATGTATTTATATATGCATTATATTATAATAAATATATAATATAAATCAAATATATGTAAATGTAGGAATATGTCATATATGTGATATTTTATGAACTATATATATCATGATACACTGGTAAGAAATGTTATATATAATTCTGCATCTGGATTTTCTATTCTCTTCCACTGAACTCTCCATTTCACTATCAGTTTCACATCATTTTAATGATTAAAAATTTACATGTTAATATCTACAGATTCAAGTGCATTCATTATCATTTTTTTCACTTTATTCAAACTTTCCTTAATTAGTCATATCCATTTACTTTCCCAAATAAACCCCCAAATTACTTTTCATACTGTTTGTTGTTCCAGAGAAGTTTGAGACTAGCAAGGGTTTTATTCTAGGTTTGGTTAGCCTGTTTATCTTCTATCTTTGTGTTCTTCCACGATGCTATGGGAGTCATGTTTTATCCTTGATAGTTGGACTCTTACCAGGAATGTGTCAACCAGGGTTTCTGCATTAATTTGCTGGTATTTGGGAATGCTTTGATAAGACAGACTAAGGCCTCTCTCCAGCCTGTGAGAGTGCTCTTTAAACACAGCCTCAACCGTGTTTCTTTCTGTGTGCTCCAGTCTCTGCTCCAGGAGGCTGCCAATCTCCATCCTCAATTCTGCACAAGTGTCATCTCTTTTCTCATTTTTTTAAATCTTTCTGCTTCCTCTCTGCAAGAAGAGGTCTCAAGTTTGTGCTGCACAATGCATATCTATTTTCTCTAGGATTTTTTCTGTCATTTATCACAGTTTTAGTTTGCTTACAGTCTCTTCTTGTGTCGTTTAGCTTACCTGATTGGCACTCATTTAATGTTTTTTCCATTTCATGTGTACTATGTATATTTTCCATATACAGGAGAACATACGTATCTTACATGGCAGTTCTGAAGCACAGAAAACCCATCATTCACCTTAAAAGCTACAATAGCCACACTCTCGCATCTAGTTACATGATTCTTCCTTTTCCCATTTTTGTGCTTTTCATTCCTGTTTCATATTTTAACTTTATCCTAAGCAATATATTATGCAATTTGTTAGCTTTTTATGCTAACATGCTTATAAAGTGGTATCATGCTGCACGTAATTTTCTCTTACTTTTTTTCACATTATGCTTATAGGATTCATCCAAGATGTTACTCCTACTTAAAGTTCATCCATTTTCAATGTTGTATACTCCATTGTGTGAACATACTACAATTTATTTATCCATTCTTCTGCTGATGGATATTTGGGTTGTGTCCAGATTTTTCCTATTATGAACAATGTGGCTTTCAACATTCTCGTTCCTGTTTCCTAAGACACAGATGAAGAAATCTGGAGAAGTATGACTGTAATTGTGATTGGAAACTAGCAGCAGCCTCAACACTTGTGTGCTTTGTAGAAACACCAATTTACAGGCTTTATCCCAGACCTATTGAGTCACAATCTCCAGAGGTGGGGCCTTCAGATTGCATGGCTGCCCAGGTAACTCTGCTGCTCATTAAAGTTAAAGAAGCACCATAGCAGCATTCTAGAGTGATAGCTAAGGGTGGAAGTGCTGTGTCCTACACAGGTGTGCAAATATTCAGCTTTACAGGATAATGCCAAATTGTTTTTCCAAAGTGACTTCAATTATTCCAACTTATACTTCCTTCAAGCAGTGTCTGTTTGACTTCCCTTTGATTCACATCCTTGCCAACACTTGTGATTTTCAGACTTTTTCATTTTTGCCAACCTAGTGGGCATATAATACTTAGCTTTTTTGTATTTTAGTAAATCCTTCCTCATGCCTAGTTCATAAAGATATTTTGCTTTTTCTTTTAAAACTTTTAATGTTTTTTCATGGTTATGGCTTTAATAGATCTAGAATCAATTTGTGGTATGGTGTGAGGTAAGTATCTAGTTTCATATTTTTCCTTATGAATAGTCAATTGTGCCAGCATCATTTATTCAATGGTCCCTCCTTTCTTTAGTGATCTACAAAAACCCTCTGTGTGGTACATCAGAGTTCCATATATTCACGGGTTTGTTTCTAGGCTCTTTGTTCTGTTCCATTTTTCTGTCCTGCACTAATGCTGCACAGTTTTAATTACTGTGGTTTTATACGTAACCTGAAATCCGGTAGAGCACATCCTCCTGCCTTGTTCTTCAATAATGGCTTTGCTAACCTTGGGCCTTTACTCAGTCAGATATTTCAGAATCAGATTATCAAGTATCTACACAAAATTTCCTGTGACTTTGGAACTTCATCGAATTTATAGACTAAATGAAGAGAATTTATATTTTTATGATATTGAATCTTATCAATAAATATGAAAAGAACAGAAAAAAAACCTCTTTATACTCAGGGATCTTTCTTCTCTCTTTCCTTCCCTCTCTCCTTCCTTCCTTTCTTTCCTTCTTTCCTTTGAAAGTGAAAGTTCATAATCATCTATATTTTTCTATTAAGAAAGTATCCTAGATCTTTTATAATAAAAGAAAAACTGGAGAGAGGAAGAAAATATGGAAAACTTTTCAACTCAGAGACTGAAATCAGAACACATTTTATTTTTAGAAGTTTTCTATTCACCATTTAGCAGCAAGCAAAGCAATAAAAAAAATCCAGTGTTAAGCCCCAAATTTGCTCTACTGGCAGATTCACTAATTTTCCATTTCTAGATAAAGCACTTTCAAAGTGCCTCTACATTCATTTTCTCCCTGCCTATCCTTTTGGTACTGTATGAAAACTATTTGTGATAGATGTCTTTGTTTTCACTTCCAAAAGTGTACATCAATGGACAAAAGCCTTCATTTCCCTGCTTCCATCCCACTGCACCTCCCAAAATTCAATGATAGTAAGCCCAGGTAAAGCGTGTTCTAGGCAATGGCTGTGTGTTGCTTGTATGGTGTGACTTTGGAATTTTTTTTGCTTTTTGTTTCTTAAAAAATATCTGTTCACATTTAGGTCATATATGTTGTTTAAGCACATATATATTTGTAATAAAATTGTGAGTATAGGTGTATAAGCAATAGGTTGATAAACACAACATTTGGGATAACAATTACCTTAAGTAGAGCAAGAAGAAATCGGGAAAATGGGATATGAGACAACTTACATTTTGATGAGAATTATCAGCAGTGTTTTCGTTTTGGGGTTGGGTGGTGGATTCACAGGTGCTGATTGTATTAGTTTGCTTTAAAAGTGACATGCAGGTATGGATACTCTTTTGAACATGTCAAGTAATATATTAAAAAGACAGTAAAGAATAATGACAGCTGCACTTGTTAATCAGAGCTTACTGTCTGAAGACGACATCGTGACCCACCCACAGGCTGACATCTCTGAACTGTTTCACCCAAAGGGATATGGGTCATGGTGACTTGCTCTTAGTTTATCATCTCTTCTCTCTGGGGAGTGGGTTGCAGAGTCAGCTGATGGTAGGTTAAAAACCAAGGTGAATGTGGAATTTTCACCTACACTTAGCTCCATGCATCATTTTCAGTCTCCTCTCTCACCTGTGTTCTTTTCTCAATTCCCTATTTATCTTCTTCTTCCTCCCCTTCTCCTCCTCCTTACAATCTCCACCTCCTCTCTCACTCGCCTTCTCTCTCCCCTTTGTAAACTAACTCTTAGCTGACTCAAGTTGTATTTCCTTCCTTCCTCCCTCTCTGCCTTTGTTCCTCCCTCTTTTTTTCCTTTCTCACTTTCTTTTTACTATGAATACGTGCCATTTATATAATCATAAACAAAATAAATAAATAATACAATCTCTAGATATTTCTTAGGGAATGACATGGAAAAGCAGAAAAAATTATCTTTATGAAAAAGCAGATAGGAAAGAAAAAAGAATGTACACACATCTCTAACAACAACAACAAAAGAACATTGTAAGAAAGATGGAATATAATGAGAAGTTTTCAGACAATAAAAGCCATCAAGAAGGAAGGCAAATATATTGGCTTTTTATGTCAACAATAAAAAAATCCACAGCAAGGAATGCATTGCAATTTTCAAGGGACAAAGAGAGACACAAACAGACATTCTTTAAATGTATCAGACATGAGAGGAGACTGAAGAAAATAGTGTCCATTTATTAGCTGGAGAGGGAAAACTAATAACAGATGACACTGAAAAGACAGAGGTTTTAAATCTTTTCTTTTTCTCAAGTATTTGTCAAAAAGTCAATTGTCTGAAAGCTTGACAATGAAGTATATGGAGTAAGTTGAACCAAAATAAATGGGAAAGGAGAAAGAAACTGACAGAGGGTTGCAGAATTTACTGGATTAATCCCGGAACCACGTGTTCCTCCAGGTCGAAGATTATTTACCCATTCCTACAGTCCACCCCGAGCAGAGCGCCTGGCCTGCAGGAGGTGCTAGAATTCGATGGCGGAATTTGGATCATGTTTAAGGCTTTGTGCTAGGCATTAGGGAAACAGTAGTGAATAAAGCACATATAGTTCTTGCTATCATGAAGTTCATAATCTAGCAAGAAAGAAAGTCCTAAAGCCAATGGGTTAGGCAGTGAATTAATTTTAACAGTACTAAGGTAATGGAGGAATCTATGAGGCTGTATAATAGAAGATGTGACCCAGCGTGGGGGTAGGAGGCAGTCAGGGAAGGAGTCTGTCATGGAGTCACATTTTGACATTTAAGATTTGAGGAAGAGAGGGGAGAAGATAGGAAGTGCCTTGGGCAAAAGAAAGAGCTCTGGCATGGGAAGGAGTTTGGAAAGTTTGAGGATCTGAAAGGAGACCAATTCAGCCTGGAGCTCAGCAAGTGAATACCAGATGAGGACGGTAGGTCCAGGTTGATAATAGGCTTCAGGATTTTAGAATCTGTCTTAAAATAAATGGGAAGCCACTGCAGAATTTAAGAGATAAAGTGACATGATTCAATTTACATTTAGCAAGTTGACTTTCACAGCTGTGCAGAAAATGAATTGAAGGAAACCATTTAGGAAGTTAGTTAGAAGAAAGATGATGATCGTTTAAGGTGAGGAAATTAAATTAGAGAGAAGATGAGGGATATGAGAAATATTTAGGAGATAAAATTGATTGGACATGGTGATTAATTGGATATAGAGAATGAGCATTAAGCAGGGTTCGTAGCTTTTTAAATGCTCAGATCCTTACTTGCAGAGGATGGGAGGGCTCCCGGCAGCCCAGCAACAAGAGCTGTATTTCCATTCTCTGCTCAACACCACCACCTCCCACTGCAACCCCAGCCCACGAAAGCTCAGTGGGATCAAGCTCAGCCAGGGAGAAGTAAAGAACATACCTAAAAGAAAACAGAATCAAACAGCGTAGCAGTAATAACTAACAAATGTGCACCAGTTAAATCTTTCCTAATGTGCCCCTGAACTTTAGTTCTGAAGTTTGTTTTGTCATTTTTAGTATATATGAATCCAGTGCATATTTTTGGAATGTTTTGTCTTTATCCACTTGACTCATTATTTCTCGCATTTGCTATTTCCATTAGTGTAGAACTGGGCAAGAGGGCCCTTGCTCTAGAGAGCTAGGCTCTGGTCCACCTTCAGCTGCACCCCTCCCCATGGGGGTAAGATGTCCACAGAGCCAAGGGCCCATGCCTCTTTGCAGATCAGGTTGTGAGTCCCCATGATCCCAGAATTCTATGCTCAGATAGTGCCTTGCTTGTTGCCACAACCTGCATGGACCTTAACCTGGAGTCTGACTTCCCGAGAATTTGTACCACTATGCCAGAAAGGTGGCGAGGGGAAGCTGTTTCTGCAGGCGTGAGCTGGGCTTGTGCTTGCCGACGATGTTTTCCACGTGACCGTAAGACCCTTGATGATATACCACAGAACTAGGGCTGAGAAGGGGGTGCTGGACTGGGGCCCGAGGCTCTGATCAACCCAGTGAGAGCTGTGAATACATTCTTTCATTCTACAAGTATTTCACGAGCACATCTTGGTGGTACACAAGGTATTCTGTTCAGCCTGGGTGATACAAAGATGACCAAGGCATCTTCCTGTCCTCAAGGAACTTAGGGGCCAAGATACATGTAAACAACTCTGTAAAGTGAGGCTCACTAAAGTAAACACCACACAAGCAGGAACCACTTGTACTCTGGGAATTCAGAAGAGGAAACAATTAATTATGACTGGGGACTTGGGGAATGCTTCATAGAAACAAAAGTGGAGCAATAATTTGCTTACAGTTGAAAGATATATACTCAAACCCTGGAAAGTTATTTATTATACCCAAACCTCAGTTTCTTCACAGAGGTTTAATGAGATAATACACCTGGAAACATCTATCATAATGCCTGATAGATAAACGTATTTAATAAATGTTGCTTATTCTTCTCTTTATTCCTTGAAAGATCTTTTTTGGCCTCAAGAAAACAGTTATGTTATAGTATGTACACAGTTATGGTTCAAGTTGCCCTCAAACATAAACTTAACTGGTCTGTGTGTGTGTGTGAGTGCTTTGGAAAGTTTAACGGTGGCTGGAAGGAATCTCCTTGAGATCGGGGCTTACCTTTGCATCCCTAGTGGCTGTGAACGAGAACGCTGGCATTCAGGAAGTGTTCTTTGATTGAATGAATTATGGAACAAGGATTCACCTCCTGATGCTGATGGAAGGGCCTCCAGGGCTGACTGAGAGTGAAATGGTAACTTTGGAAGGTCATGGTTTTCCTGAGCACTGGTAGGCCTTGCTGTCAGTGCCTAAACTTGCTTATTTCCAGTATTTTCTACTCCTGGGAAGTATACAAGTACTGAAGTATGTCGGCAAAAAGACAAATATTTTTCCTTCATAGAGGCTCTTGTCTGACTTCCAAAGTTACAAAAACCCAGTTGACTCATTTCTTAGATGCTATACAAACACTACACTAGTAGCCATTCTTCATCTATATATCTGGCCTTCGAGAGCCTAGCAGAAATGAAGAGGAACATCACTGTGGATTTCTGCACCTGATGTGCTGGTGCACCTGAGCTCACATGGGAGGGAGAGGACCCCGCTGCTTCGACCTCCTCCACAGAGAGGACACTGCAGGACACACCCAGAAAGTTCCCAGGGGACTACGGCAACTTCAGACAACTAAAAGCTACAATTTTTCCCTGATCTCCTTTCTAGAGGGAATGAAATCCCTCCATCCCATGGTCTGACCACTGTTAAAACTTCAAATGGCTTTCTATTGCCTACAAGTGAGAGAGTGAGACCAGTGGTTTTAATAGAAATTGGGCCTTCAGTGCCTTGCCTTTCATGCTCAAGGACACTGGTTTTCCCCCCTCCCACATGGGCAGGGCCTTCTTGTCTCCGTAATTACCTCCCACTCCCATCCCCATACCCCTCCCCACATACCCACACTTAGTTAACTCTCAGATGCTAGCTTTAGGGTCATGTTCCCACAGAAGGCTTCCTGGACCACCCCTGCCCCCTGCCTGAGCTAAATCACATTTCTGTGTTACATGTTCTCAGAGAACCATTTCTTTCTCCTAGGACACTTGATTCAGTTTGTATTTGCACATTTATTGGTAGAATTTCTGATTCATATGTCTCTTTTCTTCTAGACTGTGAATTTCATGGTGACAGGACTGTGTTTTCTCACTGCTGTATTCCCAGAGCCCAACACAGTGCCTGTTTTCCCCTTGGCTGGGCCCCCTGCCCCTTGTTTCTCTTTCCCGTCTCTAGATGGACTTCAGGTGATCTATTTGAAACAAAATGACAGATTTTTTCTGTACTCAGTCCCATTGATCCCAGACCTAAGTAAGGGCGAGGGGCATTGGTTCAGCTGGGGCTCTGTGGAGCAGCCACTGGGGAACTTCTAGCCCAATACCATGGGATGATGCCCAGAGAACTGAGTGGCATTGCAGCCCAGGAAGCCTCCAACCTAGAAATGCAGGCCAAAGGGTCATCACACTGGAGGTGCCAGAAACACTGGTGTGTGTGGTCAGAATTCCAGGCACATTGCAAGAGAAAGCAACCATAAGCTTGCACAAAGAATTTATAAAGGGTTCATCTGCTCACTGGACAGTGATATTGTCTGGCTTCAAAATGCCAGGGGCAGAACTGATGAATTTGTTGTAAAAAATGCCATACTATGTGATTTTTAATGAGAGTTATTTTTGGAAAAAATGCATTTGAACTATTCTTGGTTTAATAATTTGGATAGCTAGATCATGATGGTCTCACATGCCAATGAAACATTTTCTAGTGTTTAGTATCAAGAATGAATTGCCAGATGGTGTAGTCACTGTGGGAAAGTTTGGCAGTTCCTTACAAAGTTAAGCAGAATCACCACATGATCCAGCAATTCCACTCCTGGTATATACCCCAAAGAATTGAACACAGGAATGCAAACAGCATTACAGCATTCTTCACAATAGCCAAAGGGTGGAAACAATCCAGGTGTCCATCCACAGATGAATGGGTAAACAAAATGTGATCTGTACATACAATGGAATAGTATACAGCAATAAAAAGAATAAAGTTTGATACATGCTACAACATGGATGAACCTTAAAATTGTTATGATCAGTGAAATAAGCCAGATATAAACACACAAATATTGTGTGATTTCACTTACATGATAGAGAGACAGAAAGTAGAACAGAGGTTACCAGAGGCTGGAGGGTAGTTATTGCTTAATGGGCACAGTGTTTCTATCGGAGTGATAACAAATTTGGAAACGGAGAGTGATGACAGCTGCCCAACACTGTGTATGTGCATCATGACACTGAACTGTACACTTAAAAATGGTTGAGTTGGCAAACTGTTATATATATTTTACCACAATAAAAAAGGAAAAGAATGAATCACCAGAAACAAACTTCCTTGAGAATAATTTGGCAATATGTATCAAAAGCCTTAAATTACTGCGTACTTTTTGGAAATGACTGTGGACAGATATGCACAAAGACGTGTCTGTGAGGTGCCCACTGCTGGTTTTGTGCCCTCATCTCACCTCATCCTCCTCTGATTATAGCACCTGGGTTTTCTGTGGGGAATGATTCAGCCGTGACTATTTACTGTTTTCCAAGATCCCCTGAGCTCTCTTGAGATGAGTCAATGATCATGTTAGGCTAACTGAATTTTCTTGGGGAAGCTGGAAACTGAGCAGTGTGCCCAAGCCCGCTTGGAGTGGTTGCAGTGGATTTATTCTATGGACACAGCCCCTTAAAAAGACAAGTCATTGGTGCTGCACCTAGGGCCCACGTTGCCCAAATCCCATCCTGCCCAAACTGATGCTTCGGTTTTTGAGGACCCCACTTCTTCTCTGCCTAAGTCCTTTCGATTCCTTCCCTCCTTTCCTCCCTATGACAAAAGAACTGTAATTGGTTCAATGGCGACCACAGCATTATTTTTAATGGGCAAAACCCCAAAACAACTAATGCTCATTGAATAAATTAATGAATAAACAAATTATGGTAGACCAACTATGAAAATTTTGCAATCACTGGAACTCATATTTGAGAGGAATATTTAATGACATCAAAAGATGTTCATTATAGTGTATAGAAAAAGGGCACCTCTAAAATTGGGTGATCTCATTTTTTAAAGGAAGGTAAGTGTCTCTGTGCTGGGAAATGTGAAGGATATACCCCTAAATGACAGCAGGAGTTATCTCCGAGCAGCACGGCTTTCCTTCCAGGTCCTGGAAAGGCCCCTTCTCGACACCTCTGGGCCCTTAGAAGTGCTGCTCCCTTTGCCTGGAGCACTTCTTCCACCCACGCTCTGCCTGGTTAATGTTGTTCTTTGGGTTTCTGCCCAAGTGCAACTTCCTCTAAGAAGCCTCCTGAAGACCCTAGTCCAGGTTAGGGTTTCTCTTGTATGAGATCTCGTGGACCTACGGTTCCTCTCTCAGAGCAGTTTTCACGCTGTGTGCAATTGCCTACTTACGGCAGGATCTTGATGTATTCACCACAGGACCCTTCAGTGAGATCAGGGTCCGTGTTTGTTCATAACAATGTCGAGGAACAAACTCTTCTCGAGTTTTTACTATGTGCTTCACATGTATCACCTCACTGAATTCATGAAACAATCCTGTGAGGAAGCACTATTGTTTTCCCTTTTTACAGGTGAGAATACTGAAGCTAAGAGGTGTACCTCAGCGATGGAGCTGAAGCTCTAGCACCTAGTGCAGTGCCTAGGTGTATAGTAGGTGCTTAATAAATATTTGTTGAGTTAGTCAATGAATGTACTAAAATTGTGTAGATAAATCTCACTATTGCAGTTCTCTGAGTCTGTAATTTAGAAGTGTTGCTAGAATTAAAAGTGCCAGGCTGATCATATGGGTAACATTTCAGTGTGTAGCTAAAAGGGGGACACATCTTATCTCACTGATGAGTGAATTCATGGTGAAGTTCCCATAAAAATTCAGAGCCACCGCTGCCTGGAGATAAAAATCTGCCCCATTCCCTCTGTTCCACTGAATGCTTCTATGAGAATTAGTGAAACAGAGACCACACTTCACTGGCTGAATTAGACACAGGGAAAGGCAAGAGGTGAACATGCTCCTCTTCGCCTGAACTGCCCTCCAGGATGCCCTGTATCCCTCTTTGCTGCATTTTGAAGGCCTGAGCAGAACCCAAGTTCATTGTCCAGACCTTCACACTGTGAGAAAGGTCCTAGAATATGAAGAACAAACGTGGGACAAATGTAATAATCAACTGAGCACTGCAGTGAAAAGGAACAGGTAGCCAAAATCTCAGTTTTTGGTGGAGAAAAATTCGCTGGTTTCTTCCTGATTCTGAGATATTCTATTTTATATATGTATGTATATATTTATATTTGTGTATATATATTTATATGTATATGTATGTGTATGTATATAGATATATCCGTTTGTCTCTATCCTTGGTTCCTGTTTATATTTGGGTTGACCCCAGTTCCTGACACAGAGCTTCTAAGTCTCTTGGAATTTCCTGGGTGATAGGACCAGCTTTTGTTCCTCAGGCCACTTTTATTGGGTTCCTGGATCAGGAATGGTCCTCATCACAAAGATAAAGCATGATCAGAAGCTAGGAACTTTCAGTACTGCCCTCCCTATTCTCTAAAGAGGGGAAAGGCCCTGGAAGTTAAGTTAACAATTGATTATGGCTACATGAGACAGCCTCCACAAAACTCACACAAGTACAGGATTCAGAAAGCATATGGCATGGTGAACACAGCCATGTGCCAGGAGCGTGGTGCACCCCAGCTCCACAGAGACAGAAGCTCCTGCGCTCAGGACTCCTCTGGACCTCACCCTCTGCATCCCTTCACCTGGCTGTCCAATCTGTATCCTTCTTCATATCCTTCATTATATAATAAACCAATAAACACAAGTAAGTGCTTCCTCGAGTTCTGTGAGCTGCTCCAGTGAATCATCAAACCTAAGGAGGGAGTCACAGGGAGCCCTGATTCACAGCAGGCTGTTGGTGGGAAGTTCCAAAGACAAGTGAGGGCAGTGTTGTGGGACCAAGCCCTTAAGTGGTGGCATCTGACACTAACTCCAGGCGGTTAGTTTCAGAACCAAACTGAATTGTAGGACAATCAGCTGGTGCTGGAGAATCGGTTGGTAAGGAAAAACCCGACACATCGGGAGTTAGAAGCATTGTGAGTGGGGTGGCACTGTGAGAGTAAAGGGAGAAACAGTGAGTTTTTCTTAGGCAGATTCCTGCTTTCAGGCACATTTACTTTTTTATCCAGGATGCAGGAAAATACACTAGAAACAATTTCTTCTCTAGAATCCTAGGAACCTAGAAAAAAGTGCATCATTTCCCTGATTCTTAAACCTTGAGCAAGGCCTTTCAGCTTCAGCAGTATCGGAAGCTGGGGCCTGTGCTAGGCTGTCCTGTGCATCGTAGGGTTTTTAGCAGCTTCTCTAGCCTGCGACTACCAGATGCCAGTAGCTCCTTTCCGCCAGTCATGACGACAAACGATGTCCCCAGACGTTGCCAAATCTCCCCTAGGGGTCAAAATCACCTCTCCTTGTTTGACAAACCACTGACCTAGAGTGTGGCAAGTGGAAAAAAATGGTGCATCACTCTTTCACACTTCATAGAGTATCTTACAAATCTACATGTGGACATGCATGTTTTGTTTCTTTATGGGAGGTGGAAGTAAACAGTATCTCACTAACATAACATTCTATGCTTGATGGTGCTATGCAAGAATGTCTAATATCTTGTTAGTGATAATTTAAAAATTTCCTTCCAGTTACCCCAGTCAATGAATGTTTCTGAGCACGGGAAACTTGCATTATAAGCTTTGTCTTTCAATGGAGCCAGCTCCCTGGATCATTGGGCCAGTGGATTTCTGGACACTTGTGTGTGCTCCTAGCAGAGGCAGAAAAGCATGGGTTTTGGAGTTAGACACCCTGGACTGGAATTCCAGTTAAAACTCATTTATCTGTGTTCAGTGCAAGTCAGACAACTGCCCTAAGCTGCAAGTTCCTCAACCATAAAACCTACCTTGCTTGACTATGGTGAACATGAAATGAGATGAGGTGGGTAAAATGCCTGGTCCAGCCAACCTTGGCAGGTGGAACCAGTTGCTGCTCACAAAAGTTTTTTCCTTTGTTACTTGATTATTAGGTAAGGTAAAGCTTCCCCCCCAGTGTCTAGAGCCCCAGAATGTTCCTTCAGCTCTTCTCAAAACACAGTGAGGGCAGGTGGCAAAGTCAAGCTGCAATTATCAGGGAAGGATCTTGAGTGCAGCTCACAGCCTTCCCCTGGAGTTGGTTGGAAGCAACTTGGCAGGCAGTAAGGAAGGACAGGTGGAGCTCTGTCAGGGAAAGGCCTCACAGGCTGAGGGACTGTGGGTGCAGAGGGCTGTGGGTGCAGGGGTTTCGTTTCACTCAGGACACCTCTTGGACGTCATTTTGCAAGTGTGGATGGCAGTAACGGAAGTTAGACAGGTTCCAGGGACCCTTCGCCACTGCCTGGGCGAGACCACCATCGTGGGCATTACTTTACCCCTAAGCCTCAAGACTGTCATTTATAAAATAGGGTAACACTTGTGCCTACCTCGTGAGGTTGTTGTGACAATTCACAATAAAGGAAAGGGGTCAGGCAGTGCCTGGTAAGCAGCAGATATGGAGAAACAGCAGCTGATGTTAGCATTAATAATCCTCTTCTGTAAATGTCTGAACTTACATGTATTGTAGTGAATACATTCAAAAAGGATGAATGATAAGGAAAATAAGATCTAAGGCAGATAAGACAGACTTCAAACAACTAAGCAATCAAAAGAGAATAAGCAAAGGATAAACTATATGTGGGAGAAATGCAGGAATAAAGTAGAAAGAAAAAGTAGGTAAAAAGGATAAAAGTTAGGAGTGGATAGTGGTACTTTGATGTAAAAGCTGAGGGCAATTACATGGGTGCTACAAAGTCTTAGAGAACTGAGCCAGGGACAAGGACAGAGAAGGGCCCTGCCTTCATTAGAAATGAATGGATTGTAGAAGGACTTCTTGCCTACATATCATCATCATCATCACTGTAAATCAGCATTTGCTGAGCACCTGTGATGCACTGAGCAAACAGAAATAACTGAGACACAGTCTCACACTTTGAAAAGGTCATAGTTAGGTTGGCCAAAAACCAGTATGGTCTCCCAGTAGAGTTTTTGAGCTAACTCTGAGGTCCCACATCTTCTTCCTTAACTGACGCTTCCTTTGGGTGTTGGTAGGCAGAGGGGTGTAAGCCCCTGTAGGTTTGAGTAGACTCTTTTTCTCCCCAAACTTGCCCTCTTTTACCAAAGCTTTCCTGTATGAAATGTATGTATGCAAGTCACGAAAGTTAAGTGCAATGAGTCACTTACGGAACAGGCCTTCTAACAATGCTTTCCTGGGCAGACTATAGAAGCTGGGCCAGTGGAGAGATTTCTGGAAGGGCTTTTGGAGAGAAATTGATTTATTCCTTTGTCCATGGTGGCAAAATGCTAGCAACTCTCTGACTACAAAGAGTAGAATCGAATCTGTGAAGTCAGCCACAGACAACCACAGTTTTAACAGGCCAACGGCAAGGTCAAAGAACCCCAGAGGAGACATTTTCTCGACAGCCTCTCTGATGAGTGCAAGGGATGTGGAACACAAAAGTGAAGGTGGTCCCCACACAGACCGCTCCAGGAAAGCCTGGGGAACATTGCATTGCCCACAAGCTATTTTGCAGCTGCTTCAATTAAAGAATTAAACTGTATCTGAGCAGCAGCAATATCCATGAGAGCCAAATTGGATTTCTCCTTGGAAAACTAGCTGCAGACCACATCTTTATTGTGCAGACACTCATTAGTAAATATGTAAAAGAAAAAAATACCAGTCGGAGAAAGATGTTTTCCTGCTTTGGGGGCTTTCTATTGTATTTTATTTTTTTATTGAATTTATTGGAGTGACATTGGTTAATAAAATTATATAAGTTTCAGGTGTATAATTCTATAATATATCATCTGTATATTGTATTGTGTGTTCACTAACCCACGTCAACTCTCCTTCCATCACCATTTATCCCTCCTTTACCCTCTCCTACATTCCCCCATACCCTTTTCCCTCTGGAAATCATCAAACACTTGTCTGTATCTGTGAATTTTTTGGTTTTGGTTTTGTTTTTTTTGCTTAATCCCTTCACCTTTTGCACCAAGCCCTTCAACCTCCTCCCCTCTGAGAGCTGTCAGTCTCTTCTCCGTATCTATGAGTCTATTTCTGTTTTGTTCATTTATTTTGCTCATTTGATTCCACATATAAGTGAAATCATATGTTGTTTATCTTTCTCTTACTGGCTTATTTCACTTAGCATAATGTTCTCCAGGTCCATCCATGCTGTTGCAAAAGGTAAGACTTCCATCTTTTTTAGGCCAAGTAACATTCCATTGTGTAAATGTACCACACCTTTTTATTTTTTAATCCTCATTGGAGGATATGTTTGCTGATTTTAGAGAAAGAGGAGGGGAGAAAGAGAGAGAAACACTGATGTAAGAGAGAAGAATCAATTGGTTGCTTCTGTATGTGCCTCAACTGGGGATCAAAACTGCAACCTAGGCATGTGCACAGAGTGGGAATTGAATTGAAACCTTTTGGTATATGGGATGACACTCCAACTAACTGAACCATCCGGCCAGGGTAAAAATTAAAATGTTAATATTTAGCATGAATTTTGCCATCCACCCTTATATTATTCATGTGAGATTTAAATGCTAATATAAGACCATTTAACTTTTATGCAAATTACCAAAATCATACAATTTGCATTTCATAGCTTTGATTATGCATATGCATTTGGTCTTACCAGAACAATGGAAACACTGTACAAAACTAACTCAGCTAGTTTTATTTTACTCTTGACATGTGCCCTTTCTACCACCACTCTACCCTTGGGTTACTGACAACCAAGTAAGGACTGAAAGAAAAAGTAACAGTGGGTTCCCTGCCTTGCCCTTTCCTCCTGTTACCATTTGCACCAAAGTGGCTGTCTAATACAGGAAAGTAACGGGAGTAAGAAAAGATACCATAGGGTTCTTTCACATGTTTTGGAATGCTATTGCTTTCTCCCTGCATTCAAAACAAGTGGACAGTGTGGACAGAAAGTGTGGCCCCTTAAGGCTGTCAGCCCCTCCACTGCCCACTTACACGCTCACCCTGCACTCACTTGGAGCCTCACTGAACTCCCCTGCAGCGTGGATCCACCAGAATTCTGTGCCCGTGGGCACCACGAACACTGTGAGCTAATTGGATAGCAGGGAGCTACAGCCCTGAATATTGTACATGTCTCCTCTGGTCAGTGCATGCTCCATTGTCTCTTTAGACTCCAGTTACCAAACACAAGTTCAACAACAAAATTATTAAGAATTTCAAGATGGCAATAGTAGAGCATTCAGCCAAGTGCAGGGCCCTTCTGAGCACCAGATCCAGAGCAGTCACACAGATTGCATGCCCACAAAGCCCACCCTGGCACTGAAAAAGGGTATAGGATCAGGTAGTTGGGAAAAAGCAGGTGGAAGAGAATCGTGACTCTGCCAAAAGAAATCCCTTATTATATTATGAAAGGCCCCAAACCTATTGGACTTTCTGGTCCAGTTTATGTCAAGAACATCTGAAAATCTTTGGCTAAGGAGGTAGAGAAGCTAGAAAGAAGTACTGCCAATTTTTCATTCTAGTTGACAAGGCAGCTGAGAGAACAGGTAGTGAACCTATAGGACAGAAACTTTCGTTCCTAATGGTAGGGGAAATTTTAAATGCATTCTCAATGTCCCACTTATACTTTTAAAGCAACCACCACTGTCACTTAAAACTAAAGAATGGTAAGCAGAGAAAAATTAGGATAAAATTTTCTATCCACCTTCCTTTGTGTGGAGAATTTGACTTTGTGCAAATCAAGACTCATGTCAATGTGCTTTTGTAAATAACAGAATTATCAAATTATGTAATGAGATTTATAATGTCTCCATTTGGGGTACAATAAGCTATTTTCCAGCTGGCAGTTTTCTGATACTGGACTTTACTCTGAATTTTGAAAATTTGTATACATTTCAAAGAGTCCATATTCTATTTCATACTGAATTTCTCTACTAACGTTGCTGTTCTTTCCAGCTTCTCCATCAATTAATATTTTCATATGCAAAGTGTATAAAACCCCATAAATGAAGCTCTTTAGAGTTGTAATGATTGATTCCCAATATGTGGGAATTATATACAAAAGTATCAAAGGCATTTCTGAGTCTGTACTGTGGCTTCCCATTTGCGCTTATTAAGAATAATAACACAATACTGGCGAAGTACCTGCTCCAAAGTGTTCCTGTCACTCACCCTCAATTACTCTCTAAATAGAAAGGATGAGGTAATGACTAAAAATATACAGACCTTTTCCAGTGGTTCTGTGCCGTACCCAACCAAGAGAACTGCGTGTTGCCCTGGCCATAGGGCAGCGTCCACATAGGAAAAATTGAGCCACAAGCCAGAAAAATCCTGCTGTGTGGATGAGGACTTTGGTTAATTTTGTTTCTCATGTAGTTTCTTTTGGAATTATTCAGTTTGGCATTGTGGGTTTGCCAGTTAATTGCCAGTCCTCCTCTTTGCTTGGTGTCAACAGAAATGGTCACTGTAATGAGAGAGCTAGACTCAAGGCGCATGAAAGCTGGCAGGCAGGTCCTCTGCCTTTTCTCTCTCCTGCCTCTGTCTCCTCCTCTAGAGATTCCCTAATGGAGGTGGGCTTTATTCCAACACAAGACCGATTTCCTCACACCCTAGAAATGCCTCACACACCTTATACACTTTTGTGCTTTTTATAAACAGCCAAGTCCAATACCTACCAGCTCCCATTACAGGATATGAAGGGGGACAGGTTACTCCCCAGCTCGATTCAACACAGGCATGCCCTGGCTTCGAAATACATGGGTTGCAAAGTTAACTGTACTTTGAAAATCACATAAAGCCTGATGTCAATGAGCATATCCTAAAAGCCACTATACATACAGCTCCTTCTTAAAGGATGAATCTGACCTTGCATCTTGAACCCACTTTCCTGGGAGGCCTGGATCTGCTTGCATATGGGCCTTGTAGAGCAGGGTTAGGAGTCCAGACAACCTTAAGGGGCCCCCAGAAAGCACTGACAGCGTATTCTATACTCTATACTTAAAACAGTAAAATGTGAGGTTATTTAAGACTGTTTCCTGAAAATCAAATTTTAAATCTTCTCTATAATTGATTCTAGGGTCTATTAGTTGTGTCCTGCCCAGAAATTTAAGTTCGGCTCAGAACCAAGGAGAGAGATAGAGAGACTAACCTATTTATCGGCAGCCAGCATTTTTCTTCAGGCAAGATCCTGAAGTTAAGTACCTGAAGCATAGAAAACCCCTTTCCAGTGTTCAGGAAAAGTGAATGGAGCTCGCCCCTTCTCCTAACCCCAGCTGAGTTCTGGGTATGTTTGTCCTGCAGGGGGGTGGATTAATAGACAAAACTGCTTTGGTCCTGCTTTCCCACCAGTTACATATTGTAGCCATTTCAGGTTCAGCCATGTGATCCAGATTGAATTAAATGCTTTTTTAAAAGCCCCCAGAGCAGGAAAACAGCGCTTGGCTGAGTGTTCTACTATTGCCATCTTGAAATTCTTAATAATTTTGTTGTTGAACTTGTGTTTGGTAACTGGAGTCTAAAGAGACAATGGAGCATGCACTGACCAGAGGAGACATGTACAATATTCAGGGCTGTAGCTCCCTGCTATCCAATTAGCTCACAGTGTTCGTGGTGCCCACGGGCACAGAATTCTGGTGGATCCACGCTGCAGGGGAGTTCAGTGAGGCTCCAAGTGAGTGCAGGGTGAGCGTGTAAGTGGGCAGTGGAGGGGCTGACAGCCTTAAGGGGCCACACTTTCTGTCCACACTGGAACTTGTTTTGAATGCAGGGAGAAAGCAATAGCATTCCAAAACATGTGAAAGAACCCTATGGTATCTTTTCTTACTCCCGTTACTTTCCTGTATTAGACAGCCACTTTGGTGCAAATGGTAACAGGAGGAAAGGGCAAGGCAGGGAACCCACTGTTACTTTTTCTTTCAGTCCTTACTTGGTTGTCAGTAACCCAAGGGTAGAGTGGTGGTAGAAAGGGCACATGTCAAGAGTAAAATAAAACTAGCTGAGTTAGTTTTGTACAGTGTTTCCATTGTTCTGGTAAGACCAAATGCATATGCATAATCAAAGCTATGAAATGCAAATTGTATGATTTTGGTAATTTGCATAAAAGTTAAATGGTCTTATATTAGCATTTAAATCTCACATGAATAATATAAGGGTGGATGGCAAAATTCATGCTAAATATTTAACATTTTAGTTTTTCTTTTTTTGGAACAATGTTAAATAGCAAATAAAAAGTAAGTTGAGAGAGACTGGCAAAAAGGAAAAAGCTTTACATTTTATACCATTCAAAAAAATAATTTCCTAATTTGTTTATTTACCCATTTCTTTAACTTTTACTGAATTTACTGGGGTGGTACTGGTTAACAAAATTATACTGGTTTCAGGTACAGAGTTCTATAACATGCCTACCTTTAATGCCACTTTTCTGAAGGTGAAGACCCCTATTTTCATTTCGTCAGGGTCTTACAAATTGTGTATGTGGCACAATCATTCCTCACCTATCTTAAAAAGTTTACAGAGTTAAAATGTCCCCCTCTTGTTATATGTTTCATAGGCAGGTCTCATCAGGTAGAGTGGGAATCCAAAATCCACAAGAGAGACTTGATGGGAAGCCAGTTCCAAGAGAGACCCTACACGGCTTTCTGACTATGAAAGGAGAAGCTGGAGAAGGAGAGAAGAGATGGCTGCTACTAACTGAGGGAAGTAGAAGGAACTTCTTCCGGTAAAAACTGAGCTTGGTGGGTGAGACCAAGTTTCGGAGAAAGCAAAGCAGGCTGTGAGCTGCTGTTGTGACCAACATCCTACCTCTGTGGCCTCCGGATCTCAGAAGGGCAGGAAGAGAAGCAGGGGTGAGGTGGGTTGGGAGCATGTGAACTCAAAAAGGTGAGATTGGTAGACAGATTCTTCAGTATTTTATCTCCATTAAAGAATTTGGGTATTTGGCAGCATGAGGGAAGCAGTGCTGGCAGCTTTTAACACTGACCATGAATAATGTTTCAACAAAAAACTTTGATGTAACTCTTCAATAAGAGTATCTATATTTCAGGTTCGATGCTCCCATGAGTGTAAAGCAAAATTGTATAAAGATTTGTCTAAGAACGCGTTGTGTAAGATGTAATTTTCCAACCTTATATACCCTTACTCACCCCACAGAACAGGAATATGATATTTGCCATCATACCTCAGGCAAAAAGTCCACAGTCTCAGAAGCTAGAACTTCTGCTATTTCTGGCCTTCTGGTTAGATGTGTACTACTTAAGGACTGGGGGTTGCAGGGGGGCATAGAGGAGAAGAGGAGGGACAACAAGGGAAATGACAACTCTTTGAGTACAATGATCAGAATAAGGTCTAGATAGAATCTTGGCTTTTTATTGTGAGCTGTTTGAATGGATGATGGAGAAAATTATTGACAATTCTTGTAAAGAACACTACAGCTTTGGTGTGGCTGTGAAATAGAAATGTGCATAAGTCATTTACATAAATGTCATTTCGCTCACAGCATAATAACAATCACATGTATCGGATGTATCAGATCAGCTCTGATGTTTTATTTTGATTACAACACTAACTCCAATGTTAAATTGAACTCTATGGTATGAAGTTTAGCACTAGTCATGGGGAACCAGTCTCATTCCAAAATCACATTTCCTTGGTTCAAATTTCAGTGCTTCTGCTCGTGCAGCATGGCCATCTGCTCACAACTTCAAAATAAATACAGAGAACATTGTTTCTAAAGGACCTGGATGCTAACATACAGAACATGGTCATCATTAAGTTTGCAGATGACACTATTGGAAAGAGGGGTGGGTTAGGAATTCCAAACAGGAATCAACACAGGGTAGAGGCCTGGAGAGAAAATCTTCATCATAGGAGTGAATGATGGTGAAGGAACACCCTTCTGTGGTCATGACTAGATTAGGATCAGGGCTCACTGGGGATAAGGAGATGAAGCTAGTAGAAATTTCTGGGGTCTAGCACTCTGGAAGAAGACCTAGCATCAAACTATGCTGATATCAATTCATGTCCCTTGCAAAGATTTTCAGCCAGCCCACCCTTACTCAGAGCACTCAGATCTACCTGGGAGTTTGTACAGTGTTGATGTGATTTAGGATTTAGAATGTAAAAAAAAATGGTTTCTCTCTTATCTGTACTCCTTCCTATCCAGCCCACCAGCATATCCTTTCATTTCTACCTCCTACTATACCTCTCAGCTGTCGCCTTTGCTCTCTTCATTGCCATTACCCTGTTCTGAGCCACCACTGTTTCTCATCTTCTCTGCCACATCTTTCTCTCTAGGCTCCCTGCCTTCAGTCTTTACAATCCATTTTCCACAGAGCAATTACAGTCATTCTCCTAAAACTCACGTCAGATCCTATCAGTTCCTTTTTAAACCCCTTCACTGGCTGCCCATGGCTCTTAGACTACAATCCAAGCTCCTTATAGTGATCTGCACCCTTGGCATGATCTGGCTCCTGCTTAGCTCTCCAGCTCAATTTTCACGTCACTCTCTTCCTAGCTCACTACTCCTAGCTCTCTTCTCTGTTCTGTGAACCCTACAGACCCTCTCCTTTCAAAGGCCCCTGTGCCAAATTTCTTCTCCTGGCTCTGCTGGAGGCCATTTTATTCTCATCTTTCAGGTCTCCTTCACCAGATTTCTCCGAACTTTTAATGAATTTCTCACAATCTGTAATTATCTTATTTATCGAGTTACTTATTGTTTGCCTATCCCCTAGACAGACTCTGAGCTTTCTGAGAGCAAGAGGCCACACCTGTTTCACATGGCCACATTCCCAGAGCCTGACACAATGTTGATGCGAGGCTGGCGCTCAATAAATATGTATTGAGTAACCAAACCTGTCTCCTGTTGCAATGCCCAGGATATTTGAAAACTGCACCTTTGAATCTCTGGTCATTCCTGGGGAAGGTAACTGCAGTCACAGAGCTGAGGAATGTACCTGGACAGCAAAATTAATCGTATTTGCCAGCTTCCAAGTTGCTTATCTGAGGCCCTTCAGGAGTGGGAGAGAGGAGTGCCAGGCATGGTCAGGTGCTCCCTGAACCTCTGAACCTTCTATTATAGCAGTGGTGGCTTTGGAAAAACCATTTTCTTTCTCTTGTGCACTTCCCACCTATATTTTCTAAAGTATACAGAAAATGCCACAGAGAATGCCTCCAATTTAGTATCACCTACATCCTCATTACGGTGGCTTTAACATCTGCCTTCTAGATCAAGAGGGATGATGAGAGAGACAACAATCAAACGGTTCCTCATCCCTGACAGCCTCACGGCAGGCGCTCCTCTGTTCAGCCTGGAGTCACTCATCACTCTCCCGGGTGCGTCTCCCCCAGTCAGCTTTAGTTCATTTGACTGGCTTCGATTCAACGCGCTTAAGTTTTGAAAGCTGAGTTTACGAGATATAATTCCAGATACTTACATTCTCTGAGTCATGTCATTTTATCAAAAAAAGCACATGATGCAAGTTTTAGAGGGCATTTCCAGAGGCACAGCTGGAATTTGGAGGGAAAAAAAGAGTCAGAGAGCGAGAGGATGCACGGCGCTTTGATCAGCGCCGTTCCCCAGGCCACATGGTGATTCCATCAGTGGGCCCGAGTGTGTGCAGATCAAACCGTGAGAGCCAGCGGAGGACAGACACCCAATTAGTTATAATAACCTTTGACTGGTAAGTGAAAGGAGAGACCTATGGAAATGTGGACACCCAGAAGGAGTTTTGGGACCAAACTGCTCTGAGTTTCCCATCTGATGTGTCGGCCGGAAGTACAGTCCCTCTGAGTGATGTGCTGTGCGTTCATTAGGACTCAGGGAGCCAAGTGATTGGGAAGTAACAGCCCCAAATGAGCTTTACAGTGACTGCAAATGAAAAAGGAAGGCCATATATTTTTAAGAGAAAAAGCCATATAAATCTGACAGCTCCACCCCTCTCAGCAAATCCCCATCATCTCTAGCCAAACCACTCTATTTTCCTGACAGACTTGAACAGTGGGAAGACATTGTGAAAAATAAGTGGTAATAGCCACAAACCTCTTAGGGCACATGCTGGGCTCAGTTATAATGTCTTTGGGTCCATGCAGGGCAAGGTAGGTCACCTTCCATTTTTAAACACACACCCCCCCAAACCATTACTCAACCAACATACACATGAGGCAACAGCTTCGTACAACACAAGATGAATTATGCAAGTAAATACTTTGTTTCTCTTCTTAAATTGCATTAAACTTTTCTGTTTTGAAACTTCTGAGTTACTGGTTTTAATAATACTATTATTCAGTTAGTGCTTTTGCTTTTGTTGTGTTAAAAGAGACTGACAGGGATGAAAACAGTATTTTAAAACAAGTTTCCAGCAAAATCAGCAATACAGTAATAGACATTATATCTATCAATACTTTATACCCTTGAACCAGTAATTTTACTTCTAGGTATGTTTAGTGCAGACTTACAATAATACACAAAGACATGCAGAATCACTCATTTTCTCCATTTTTGTACCCAAGCAGCTGAATGTAGCTGGAGAAAAGCACACAACAGACAGGCCACTTTTAATGTGATCCTGTACATCAGATGTGCTCTAGTGTTACCTCTGGTGTAATCCTATGATGCTTCTCTATCTTCTTCATCAAGCTTGCTTTGCTGTTCTCTGAGATAATTATTTTGTACATTTGCTTTCTGCTCCATTCACCTCCCTCCCTCTCAGTTAAAGACACTGTCTTATGCTTTGAGCAATATGAGAAGCCATGGTTTGGAAGTGCCTTTTCTTCCAATCACCCAATCTCTGCATGGCTGCCTCTGTGTCCTATATCTTTTTCCTACATAAGTCAGAAGTGCTAGTTAGAGAAGGTTAGTCTGCATTATCTTTCAACTTGTTTCTCCCCTGCACAGTCCTCATACTTTCACATGGTTTTAAATACACTGACAAATTTATATATTCAGTCATTTATATCTTCAGTTCAAACATCTCCTTTGAGCTCCAGACTTGTGACTAATCTGCATACTCGATACTCCACTTGGATGTCTCCCAAGCATCAAAAAGTGACATTCTCAAAGTATATACTTGACTCATCTTTTCCCTACAAACTTATTTTTCCCCTAGTCTTCCTGATGCAGTGAACGGCTCCACTACTCATTAGTTGTCCAGGTTTTTCTTCTTCAAGCCCCACATCCATCCCTGTTATACATGTGAGTTCTATCTTTTAAACAGATCTTGAATTTCTCTATCTCTGTAGCCACTAGCCTGACCCAAACCATCCATCATCCTCTTGCCCATACTACTGAAATAGTATCTTTTTTTGGTCTCATCCTTATCACATTGCAATCTATTCTCCACAGAGCATCTGGGAAGTCTTTACAGATCTGTATCTATAACTGTATCTGTATCTGTGTATGTAAATATCTGCATCTATACCTATCATCTACATCTATATGTAACCATGATACTTCCCTGAACAAAATTCTCTAGTGGCTTCCCCTGACATTTCAGAATTTCAAATAGATTATGACTGGTCTCTGCTTACCTCTCCAATGTTATTTCGTGCCACTCTTTCTCATCCATCACCTTGCAGCTACATTGGCTTCTTTTCAATTCCTTGAAAATGCCAAGTTCCTTTCTATCCAGGGCTTTGTAATGCTCTTCCCTATGCTTGCAATGTTCTGTCATTTCTGGGTCTCAATTTAAATGTCAACTCCTCAGAAAGTTCTTCCTGGCTCTGTTGTTGAGGTAAGTGTTTCCTTTTAATTTTACATTAGCACACTTTATTTCCCTTATAGCAATGATCACAACCCGTAATTACATTATAACAGCTGCCAGACTGTAAGCTCCACAAAGCAAAGGATAGTATTCAGATATGTATACCTGTCCCTTCCTACAGTATATTATTCAGATATGTACTCCTGGCCCTTCACACATAGAGTGGTCAATAAGTATTGATGAATATTTGAGTATATGAGTGAATACAAGCATGTTAGTTATAGCATTGTTATAATAGCAAATATATAAACAACTTAGATGTCTATTAATAAGTAGAAGGTTATATAAATGACGACATAACCTGAGAATATAAACAGGTGGAACAATTTGCACAGAGACAGAAATTTGCCCGAGATATAATAAGTGAAAAAATTAAACTGCAGAACATGGTATTTAAAAAGGTTTATGCCACACATAAATATATTATAGCATATGCATGCACAATTTCTAAAACTAGCATGAGAAACTGTTATGTGAGGAGCTGATACTTCTGTTTAGAGGGAATCCTTTACGTCCTCCAATACAGCTTGGATTTCTTACCATAATTATGTTACTCTTATAATTAAAACTTTTTAAAAATAGAAATATAAACATACGTTAACAAAAACTTAACCAATGTTGTGCCCCTGCTGCAAGGGCCACTAGGGCTTGCTTGCCAGAAGTGACCAAGGTAGAGGACACATGTGTAAGTAACCATTTTCATTAACTGATGGAGACCTGCTGTGCTTTGTTTCAAGAAATAACTCAAGCTGGCTACAAATAACTGCATTCAATGTAAGAGTTAGAAAACTTGAATTCATAACTAGATCAGGGAGGACCTTGTATGCAGAGCAAGAGGTCTGCATTTAACTGGACAGGGACTAGGCAGTCATAGAAGACTTTGAACTTTAAGAAGTTCAGTATGGGCAGCTAGAAGCTTAATCTACCAGAGTAAATTTAATCTCTTAATAACATTTTATGATTTAAAAACCACAAACCAGGTAATACTCCCATTGCTCCTCTACTAACAGTAATAAGATGGAGGTGCCTTTAGTTATAAAGTGCTAGGTGATTAGACTCAATCCTGATTGCTCTAGGTCAGATCTCCCTGATCCTCACCGATTGCCAGGGCTTTATCTTTGAAAAATGTACAAGACCATATTGGTGTTCACTGGCTCCTTCTGGCTGCTTCATTTGCATTTATGGACAGACAGAACAATGCAGGGATGTGCATACTTGGTGGGGTGAAGTATTTTTTTCCTCCTGCTTAAAGGTGCCAAGTCCAACTAGACTCATTTCGGTTTGCTTGTGTTCCATCCTTCACTTGGAGGTCTTTAAAGTCTCTAGCAGTTGTCAAACATTAGTATGTATAAGGAATCACCTGGAAACCTTGTGAGAATCCAGATTCCTGAGCCCACGCCCCAGAGATTCTGATTCAGTAAGACTGGAATGGGCCTGAGAACACACATTTCTAACAAGTTCCCAGGTGATGCTGATAGTCTGGGACTCTTTGTTGGGAATCACTGCTTTAGTGGAGTACCCCTGAGCCTCCTTTCTCCCTGCGCAGGGATCCCTAGGCACGCAACATGACATCATACAGGAGAGCACCCATCCCTATTGTTAGTGCGCAGTCCAGGGTCTTGATTTCACTGCCTGACAAACTCCCAGCAATCTGATTTTAGAGATTCTTCCTAAGTCTAATCACCTGATTTTAGCGTATCATTTTACCTTTAAGAGGGTGGAACAAGAGCCTTCTCTCTCAGAGATTCAGAGAACAGACTACAGACACTGGGAAAGCTCCCCTTTGTTTGTCTATTTTGATCTCTATTTCTTCTGGCCTTACTGAATTTCAAGGACAAGGACTGACCTGGTTCTTTCTCTTTCAGTGGCCGAGTCCATTTTCATGTCTGCAGATGCTCTGGACTTACTCTAATCCTCTGGTATCTTGATATCCACTCAGGACCTAGGACCAGGTCTGGCCCTTTTGTGGAGCCTCAATAGTCTCAGTTGTAGAGACCAGATGATTTCTAAGGTCCCTTCTAATTCCACTGTTCAATGAGTCTGCAGATTTCTCCTGGTACCCTCTTTTCAGTGGATGTTTGGCTCTGACTGCTACAAAGCCGGATGCATTCAGGGGCAGTGCAGGCAACAAAGACCTCGGCCAATGGGCTAGACTGCAAAAGAAGCAGCTGTGATGTCAAGAAGCATTGCCATAATTTGAGGCTCAAACAGTATAAAGTAGAATTTTATAGAAGAAGGTAGGTTTTGAGAGGTATTTATGGGAGTCACAATGGGACATTTTGAAGATATAATAATGCCTTAATACAAAATTTCCTGGCTTTCTTTTGAGTCACTGGAACACAGTGTTTATGTTTCGTAATGTTAATCACATGCAATTCTCCTAAATCTGGGATCTAATGGATGCAAAAATTGGTCCAAATGTCAATTTTAAACATATGTTTTTTATATTGAATAGACCTGTATGGTTCCAAACACCAGTTAACTCTTTGATGAAATTAGGGTCTGATTTTTCAGAGGTGGTTCCGGTTGGTATTCAAGATGAGGAGAAATCCTTAGATCACTGCTGCAACAGGGTCAGCAGAGGAACTGGAAAGACACTTCCTGGAGCCAAGCCTGAAGGCCTGGGATAGCTCAGGAGATAGGCCTCACTCTGGGAAACGGAAGGAATTAGGAAGCTGTCCGGCAGACTTTGGTAGGATATGGAAATTTCAAAATTGGACAGAACAATGAAAGCCAATGTGAGAAGCCTTTCAGGGGGACTTTAAATGCAGATGGAGAACATACTGATTTTGTTGGTCATTAATAGTTATTCTGAATTTCAAAATGACCATTTCCATTTTTTTCTAATGATGTGAAACAGTTTCACTCAGTCCTCCGAGAGCAATTAACCAGATTTTCTGTTGGTGTCCAAAAACTGTGTGTGTTGTTTTGTCTCTAGAAAAGGAGGTTGGGAGGTGACTTAGCTTTTTGGGACAAGAAGAAATTTATAGTTTAAAAAGTGACAGAAATAAGGGTTAGACATATGGCTAGACATCACAATCAGTATTGGAAAACCATGATACTGACTGATGGGTGGCATCTGCTCTGATGCCCACACTACCTCCTGTTTTGTCTGGCCAAGAGATTGAAAACAATTTGATCCTTAAAGTTGGACACCCACTTGGTCAGGTGGTGCTTCAAATAACACTGCCATGACTCACAACCATTTGGATATTTGAATTGTATTGCCTTTTGAGCCAGTAAAAGTCATGGAAGAAATCCACTCCATAGTCATAACCTGAGATTTTTTTCACCCCAAGTGAAATTTCTCAGTTAAATTATCCACTTTATTCATCAGTCTTGGCTCAAAATAAAAGTTATTTCAGAAAAATCCAACCCACTACCAAGGATAAAGATCAGGCATGGATAAGATATTAAAGAATGTGCCAGAAACTCAGTTGTTTCACATATATTTTGAGCAAGGACAATATCAGTGAAGGAATGCAGAGCCTTGTGAAGTGACTATCTCCGAAGAGTGATCTCTTCATTTGGGCATGTAAGTTCTGGAAGGTTTGAAAAAATTAGCCTGTTGACTCCTAAACTTACTTTATATGTGAGGTGGTTCCTTGCTCCCTTCTCACTACATTAGATGTTAAGAATGAACATATAATGGTTTATTGGAAGGGTTCAACTTGGTGGAGTGCCCATAGAAAGCTTTACACTTTTCTTTTTTACCACTGCCTTTCAAACCTACTTTCCTAAGTGTCATCTCAAAGCTAATTTCTTAGCTTTTGGATATTAATGAAAGCTTTCATTGTCAGGTATTAAAAAGTTCAAAACAATCTTCTATCAAAACTTCAGTTTTTCATCCAGTTCCATTCACATCTATCAGTTTAGGCTTGGTATTTGAATCAGAAAACTAGTGAAAGGTGATAAATATTTTTGTTCACTTGTTTGTTTTTTATTTAATCCTCTTTCCCACCAGTTCCTGAAGATATAGAGGGAAAGAATAAAGGTAACTGGGGGCAAAAATGCTTTAATGACTGGTGTTACTGCAATCTGGCTTTGGTGCGCCCTCTGAGGGAGATGCCCAAATCATGGATCCTTCTCTTGTAGGACACATGTCAAGTCCTTCCAAGGACCCTCCTTATGCTCCTTCTTTAGTGCTTCTGGGGCTTAGGAGTCAGAGGTGTTTATGAAGTCAGCAATTAAAACAGTGGGCTTATAATCCCAAATTAATGGATATCTGGTCCATTCTCTTATTATCTTTGTCCTGCCCTTCTGGGTATATTTTAAAATGACCATGAAGTTAGGCAAGTCCATGTGGGCTCACTATCTGAAGAAAACCAAGAAGAACTGAGCATTGCTAACTGCATGGAGTAGCCTGTCCTGATGTTCCAGCCTTGCGTGTTCACTGAAAGTCACCATCCATCTACGAATTCCTCAGCTGTCATTTTAATGGTTACTAATAAAGCTAAATGTTGTCATATTTGGGAAGAAAGAAGTGGCTTTCAGGAGTTCCTGACATATACTCTAGATGCCACCAGGAGCTATTTTAAAGTTTAACATGAATGCTGATATTCAATGGATAGGGACTTAACACTGGCAAGAACAGCTGAATAGAAAAGAACATAATTGGAGCAAATCACAGAACAATAGAGTCAGGCATAAAGCTCAACTATTGTATCTGGTCAAAAATGCCAGTGATGGTGATTCTTATATTTTCTCTAAAACATGTCTTAAAAACTCATGGCTAGCTACTCTTTTTTCTTTCTAGGGAGTAGAGATTATTTGATTCACTTATGGGATGACACACTGAAATTTGCATAGCTCTCTTTAATGTTTCCTAAAACTATGTTCTAGTTTGTACATTTATATGAAAACTTTCTCAAAGGTTGCTAGCCTTTGATGTAAAAATAATTATGAAATGTGGAGCCATTTTAAACACATAAAACCCACTCAACATGCTTTTCTCTAATGTATATTTATTTTCAGTTTAAATGTATATAAGTACTGAAAGGTGTATAGTATGATTTATAAAGGTAAATGGGCAAAAATGTACAATGAGACGGACAGCCACCTATGGTACCATTAAAACCCTGACCCAGAAAAGTGACCTCTTTGTTTCTGCATTGCACCAACACTGCTCACATATGTGACAGAACAGTAATGAAATCAGAGAAGTGGCATTATACTTTTAAATAAGTACCCTCTAGGTATTGATAAAGTTTTAATAAAAGATGATATAGTCATGGTGGTGATTGAAAATATATTTCTTTGGTGCTTGAAATGAAGGCCATTTTTACTTCGGCTTAATATACATTAAGATTCACTTTTATGATATATGACTTGTTTGGGGAAATAGACAAGAAATAATTAAATATTGTGAAATATGCAGCACAGAAGGTAGGCATTTACCTAGGGCATGGTTCCTAGGCTCTGAGTTTTAAGCACCAGTAAATCTGCAAAAACAATTTGGGGTAGAGAGGAAGAACCTCCTTCTTGTCCTTACTGCTGGGTTGATAAAAATCTCTTCAGACACAAACACCGTCTTCCCTTCATTAACCTCCCATGACCCTCTCATATGTAGACAGGAAATGGGCAAAAGCTCCCATTTGGTTTGGGTCTAGAACTTATTTGGGAACTCCTGAATGGATGGTACAGCTTGAACCTCTTTAGATGTGTGGCACTTTACACCCACTGCTTTGGGACCTCAGTTGAAATGGACAAAGAAATGTCCAATTTGTTATCAAAGCAAAGGCTCAATGAGAATCAAAGTCAATGAAAGGATATCCTCAATTAATCATTAAAAAATAATCCACACATAAGTATTTATTGTATTATTTTGGGTTGGTGAAGAACCCAAACCGAACTGTTAAAGAAGTAGGTCTGGGGGAAATCATTGAGGTGATCCTGGAAAAAGAGAGTGCTTCTGATATGAGCAGTGAATATTGATGTCCTTCCTACTGAACTGTTAAGGCAGAGTTAAGTAGAGATGGATCTGGTTACCAGAGAGGGGGAAGAAAGGGGAAGGTCTCAGTTGGAGTTGGTGGTGAAACAACAGGAAGTAAGGCCAGAAGCATAAGAGCCAAGAGCTAAACACCGCCCCCCTCCACCCCCGCCCACCTAAAGATCAAGGTCAGGTAGGGCAGGAGAAGGATTATCCTGAATCAACAGGTTGGTGCTGGTGAATTAGCTCATTATGAGGGAGGGGAACCTCTAAGGCTTTGAGTGCCTGAAAACATTCAGCCTCTCCTGCAAACGTACTCACAGGGCACAGTGTTGCTTGGGTCCTTACTCTGTGCCAGGTACTGCGGTAGGGACTGGGATTGCAGCAATGAGTGCGATGGAGTTTACCCAGAGATAAGGAAGAAAAAAACCACCTTCGAGGGGATAAAAGAAATTCAATTTGGCTGAAGCTCAGAGTGCAATTAGAAGAGTGGTAGGAAATGGAGCTGGGGTGCAGGTAGAGACTAAATCATATACCCTGTGCACCATTTTAATGAATCTGAATTTTAGTCCAGAGGCAATAAACTAAGGATTTTAAGCAGGTGTTAACAAGTGTTGTGTTTTAGAAAATCACTTTGGCTTTAGTATAGAAAATAGACAGAGGAGAGGCATGGGAGAAGGGCAGGGACAAATTAAGGAGGCAGGATGGAGGTGAAGAGGTAAGTCAAAGTCTGTAGCTTAGGCAACTGGGTGGGTGGTGGTGCCATTCATTTAGATATGGCACAGGGGGACATTCCAATTTATGGCAAGGAAGTGGAAGGGTATGGAAATTGAGATGCTGAGTTTACATTTAGTCATGTCTATGAATCATCCAGTCAGATATATTCAGTAGGAAGCTCAAAGTCAGGAGAGAGAAATGGGATAGATGTGTGCATTTATGAATGACAGATATGTGAGTGGATGAGCTTATATAGGGTATATGTAGAATAAGAAAAGAAGTAAGCCAGGACAGAAGCCTAAAGAATATTAATATTTATAGGATGGGTAGAGGAAGAACTTTTGAAGGGAAATTAAGTGTCTCAAGTGAACAGTGGTGTCTCAAAGTCAACTTCTATCAGCCTCCTCCCTTCATTGGGCTGTCTTCATCTTCCTATGTTCCTGACAGTTATGAAGCTTCCTGAAATTTGGTTTACCTAATCTTACTAGCAAATTTGGTAATACATTTATTACTGATTTACATTAGTTTCTTCGGGCAGCTGGGAGAGAACAGACAGATTATTTATTCTCTAGGACTCTGTGATGTCCCTCAACACATCTCATTAAGAAGGCCTGGGTCAATTGTTCTGAACTTTGGCTATACACTGGAATCATCTGGGGAGCTTTAAAAATACTGATAAATGGGTCCTATCTCCCCCAAACTCTGATTTAATTGGTCTAGAATGTTGCCTAAGAATTGAACTTTTAAAAAGCTCCCTAAGTGATTCTAAATGTGTAGCCAAGATTGAGAACAACTGACCTTAATTAAGATGGCTTCTGATCTTACATCCGTGTTTCCTAAAAAAGGACATCCATTCATCTCTAGAGAACTACTTGCTTTTAACTTAATGGAAGAAGTGAAAAGTTTGAGTATGCTCTTGAGGAATGCAAATGGAGGGAGTGAACATGCCCATCTGTGAGGATAGTGAAGGCATTGGGTGGATCACAGCAGATGGTTTCTTATGTATTACCAGGTACTTGGATAAATCTTGTCTAAATTGTCCATAGTTGGCCAGCAACAGAGACTGCTTTCTATAGTAGCACCAAAGAGAGAACCAGAATATCATTCTCCAGAATTACCGACCCATTGAGTCAGGAAAACAATAGATGATTGCTTAATATTAGGCTCAGAAGTGGTGAAGAGACTGAAATCTGTTTTTGGCCCTCTTTGTCAAACCATTTAATCAACAAATCAACTCCACAATATTTAACAGCCTGGTAACTGCAAAGCATGATGCTTACCCTTCCTTAAAAGGTATGTTAACAAAGCTGTTTGTGATCCTACTATAAACACTTTACTTGTAGTTTTAGAAAAGTGTGGGTGGCATTCTACTTCAGCAGCTTTCCCACCTACATCTTTCTTGACATCTCTGCATTTCTTCTTTCTTTGTTGCTGGCTCTCTCTGTCCCCATGCACACCTCCCTTCTTCACTCTTCCCCTCTATTCCATTCTCTTTTCTTTTCTACCTCCCACACAGCTGCCTCTTTCAGTTTCTTGGCAAACGGCCCTACTCGCTTTGACTCTTTTTTCTCTTTTAATGTCCATATTAATTCCTGGTTTTACCCACTGTTAAGCACAACTTTCTTAGTTTTGTCTCCCACAATTCTTCCTGTATCCTTGAATAGTCTTCCTACATCTTTAAGAAAAGGCATTATGGGAGAAAAGCCCTTGAATGGAGAAGTTTGAAACCTGAACTTCGGCCTCCATACAAATTGTTGTACTACCTGGAATAAGCCACTTAAACACTGAAAGCCTCAAGCTTCCTCATCTGAAAATAAAGTTCATTTGGATCAGTGGTTCTCAACCCTGACTGCACAGGGTAGAATCATCTGAAAGCTTTTTTAAAAATTCCAATGTCAGGATCCAATTCCAGGCCAGTGAAATCAGAATAGGTGCTGAGGGAACAGTTCCCAGGTCTACTTTCTCTGCCAGTGAGGGGCATAAGGAGACTGCTATCTTCTCCAAAATTCTGTCCCATTTTTTTTTTTTTTTTGCTTCTATCAGGTCTGGCTCTGCTTTGGAAAATCCATTGTCATAATTCGAAGGTCATACATTTTTAAGGCTAAGTTAAAACAAATGGGAATTAGCAAATAGCACTAAGGGTCAGTATGAAAGAAATCTGAAAGGATTGGTTGGAGGCCATATTTATTTTAATTACACCAACAATGACTGGTGTGAGGTGTCACACAGTAAGGAGTATAGACGTGTGCATGGAAAATCTCAATGAGAGAAGGTAAAGCACTAATCCAAGTGCCAGCCAGAAATGTTATCATGAATAAAAAAGATTTAAAAAGTAAATATAAAGGACACATGGACAAAAACTAGGGGGGTGGAAATGGGAGGGAGGTGGGGAGGGCTGGGTGGGTGGACAGGGATGGGAGTAAAAGATAGAAAATTGTACTTGAACAATAATTAAAATAAAATTAAAAAAATAAAAAAATAGTAAATAAAAACTAAGAATTTCAGGTTAATAGAATTATTGACACAAAGGCTCTGGAAGAACTATGGATTGTCTAATTAGCAGATTTCAAAATATTTCTCCCTTTTCCAACTACATGCCTGTATAAGTACTGATTTTCTTCACATAGTTCAACAAAAACAAGATATTGCAATAAATTGAATGCAGTAACAGATGAAAATTCAGCTATCTTCTGCTAAAGCAGACATGGAAGAGAAGTGTGAAACTATAAAACAATGCTGCTCTTCTCAATTGCTTTCTCATTTTGGAAAATAGTTATTTTTCATAAGATATTATTTATATTAATGTAAATGGGGCTTATCATTTTTAATGAATTAGTACATAAGTATTTAAATTTTTTGTTTTAATTTCTATAAGGTAAATACCGATAGCTATAACCCACATAAATTTGGTTTCTCCAGTAAATTTAAAGAGTGTACAGGGGATTTGAGACCACAACTTTGAGACCTGCTGGTCTTATACAACAAGCTATTGGAGGACAGGGAATGTGTCTGTTTTCCTTCACACATCACACTCAGTCCTAGGGGCCTAGTACAGTATTGTGTATTAGCTTTATGACAGAGTAGGAAAAAACCCTAAAGAGCCAATCGGACAATTCATTCATTCTTTAATTCAACAAATGTTTACTGTTCTAGGCATGGGAACACAGTGGTGAAGAAAACAGATGAAAATGTGTTTCTTGTGGAGCTTTCCTTCTGGGTTCTAGCCCTAATCTTGTCCCTGAATCACTGTGTAACTTGGGTAAATCATTTGATCTTCGTAGGGCTTAGTTTTCCCACATGTGAAAAGAACTCGGAAAGAATAATGTCTAAGGGCCTCCTTAAGTTCTGTGGTTTTATAACTTTGGGCTTCTCAGTGTGACCTTATTGATTCGCTTGAAATACTGCCTTTCATTGTTACCTAGCCAACTCCTCATCCATTATGCCTCATTTTAAATGCCATTTATTCAAGGAGATTTAAGGACACTGATTGGACTGGCAATTGCCTGTTCAATACCTGTCTTCCCGTTGAACTGTGAGCTCCCTGAAGGCAGGAAGTGTGTCTGCCTTTTCACCAAGTGCATGGAACACAGCAGGTGCCCCAAAAATATTTGAAAGATGCCACTCTATTTAAAACTGTACCTTTCTCTCTGATACTTCCCAACCACCTTACTTACTTTTTAAAAAAGTTCTTGGCATTTATCTCTTACTCAGTTATCATGTTCATTATCAATGGTGGAGATGGAGATCTATAATAATGAAATTTCCAAAAGAGTACATGCAACATAGGAAGAAGTCAATAATTTGTTGTTGAATAAATGAATAAATGTGGCTTGAATATGCCATCAAAGGTAGAGCACACACACTGAACAATTTTTTTAGCAGTGGAGTTGGAGTTGGATTTACCTGTACATGTTTCTCCCTAGTTTCTCTTGTGCCTAAAAATACACATTTATGTGAATTTTGAACAAGGTCATGAGCAAGGTCTGTGATCTGTAAACAATGCAACATAAACTGACCCATGTGGTAAAGGGCTTGTGACTTTGACTGTCATTGTGGCGGGACCACGAAGATGTAGTGGCCAAAAGCAATTGCATCTGGCTCGCCCAGTCTCTAAAACCATTTAAAAGTGTGCCTTAAACACATTTTTGAGGAAATCAAGCACATATGACGGAAGCAAAAGAAACAGTTTTTAAAAATAGAGAACAGAGTCCACAGGATCTTAGAGCAATAAACCAAAGACATAAAACATAAACTCCTTCAAAAGCATAACTTAAATAGATAATGCTCTCTGAAAATACAGTTTGCAAGACTGAGGGAAAGTTAAACAGCAAGAAAATTAAATAAGCAAAAGCAACTAAATCATAGCACATTTAAGGACTCGTAATCCAGTTAGGAAACAGCAAGTTTGAAATACACAGCCAGTTCAAATGCATCCACCATGATATAATTGGATTCTAGATGTAAAAAAAAAATTTAAAAAGTAAGGATAATTAAATTTAAGGTTGTAAAGACTTAAAGACTATAATATAAACTGTGTCAAATTATAAAGGGGAAGCAAGAAAAATGTGAAGAAGAGGAATAGCTATTCTTTTAGGAAGAACCTTTATTTAGAACTCAGATGACTCATTAGACAGAGAAGTTTTTAATCAATTATCTTTACATAATTTAAAAAAACAGGGTTTTAATATAATAATTTAGTGTGGAATAAATGTTTAGAGTCATTGTAGTTGGAAAACAGTTTTCTACATCAGAGTTTAATTTTTGAAATTTAATTCTTTCAAAGTTAAACTTTACTTCCTTGAAATGTTGCTGCATGCATCAAATTCTGAACCACACAGAAGCATTATATTTATTAAAATATTGTAATGGTCTCCACAAATTACCTAAACAAAAAGTAAAGTGAGGATATTGGAACTGGCCTATCCATGTGAAATAATTCATTTAAATTCAGAATTATTTGAACTAGACATAATTTCCAAGTTGGCAAGAGGTCTTTCTCTCTTAACAATAATTCAATTTAAAGAGTTATTATGTACTCAAGAGATTCCAGCTCTGGAAATACAAATATGGATAATACACAGTCCCTGCCTTCCAAGCTGATGGTCTCAGAGGGGACAAAAATACCCACAGATAACTAGAATATAATTAAATTTATATATTTCATAAGAGGACAAAGCAATAGGGTCACAAAGATGTATCACTCACATCTAATAGCTTTATTTTTACATTTTTATTTATTGATTTTAGAGAGAAGAAAGGAAAAAGAGAAACAGAGAGAGATAGCAATCTGTTGTTCTACTTATTTACTCATTCATTGACTGATTCTTGTATGTGCCCTGACTGGAGATCAAACCTGCAACTGTGGAATAATGGGATGCTCTAACCAACTGAGCTACCAGGCCATCGTCCCGTCTAATAGCTCTTATAAAGCTTTGGCCATAATCATGATTTTCTGATGACTTAGTGCATGGTGTTGACAAAAAACATATTGTTTACAAGGGGTGGACAAATTCCCTCTCCCCTTTATCTTCCTGTATGGTTTTAGAGATTTAGGTGAGGGAGTACATAGCTCCTTTGAATGCTGACATAGGCATACCATTGTAGGAATCGAAGCTGAGATATTAGGCCCATTCCCCCACCCCATAATTCTATAATCAAGTAGAGTTCAGCATCTGGATCCATCTTGAAAGGGTCAAGAAAAATAAGCACAAAATTAATCTTATTGTGATACTCATATTTCTCCCATTGTGGTAGGTAAGAAGAATATGGGTCTTTTGATTCACTTCTTACTAAAGCCCTATTGAATTTCTTACAGTAGATTCCCAAATCATCCCTGTTCGTATAGATCCCCCAACCTCACCTTCTTTTGCCCACTTGCAGCAGATGACCTCAAATTTATTTTATTGTAGTGTTAGGTCATCTGACATACATATCCTAAACTCCTGTTCTGGCAACATGGAAATCTTTACAATATTATAGTGTGTATTGGTTTAGAGTGGAGATTTTAGAATCAAGTTACTTGGAATTAAATCTTGCTTACACAACTTACTGGTTTTCAGATCTCAGACAGGCTGTTGAAAATTGTGAGCCTCCTTTTTTTGTTTGTAAAATGAGAAAAATAATAGTACTTACCTTACAGAATTTTGATAAGATTAAATTAAACACATAAACTATTGAGAATAGTTCCTGATACTTAGCAAAAGATCAAAATAACAACACTGCTATTACTATTATCCTTCCTTTGCAGAGAATGAAGTGTCCTATTTGTTAAGGATCGCTCTTTCTTCTGGTTTCCTTCAGAAGCCAAACCCTTTGATTATCTACATCTTATATCTTGACTTATATATACTTAGTCTCTGCCCTCGCTACTTCAAAATTCTATTTAAACAATCTATTTCCTTGTTCCTGTGGCTCTTCCTCAAAGAACAGTCAGTCTTGAGAAAACATATGCAACTCCTGCTTTCTTTTAAAATCACCTACCCACTACTTTCTCCTAATCAATCTGATGCAAGTGTTTTTTCTCATCACCAGTGAGCATCTCATTACTGAATGTGAGGGCTTTACTTAGTCATTTTTCTTCTCTGCTTCTGCACTTAACACTGGCAATTTACACTGACCAAAAACATCCTCCTTGAAGCTCTCTGCTTTCTGTGACCCTCCACAGTCTAAGTCTTCCTACCTCAGACTGAGCCATCTCCTCTCTCTCTGTTAGACGTGGGTTTTTCTTAAGCTGTCCTTAGCTTGCTTCTACTAGATCCCTTCCTCAGTAGTATCAACTGCTCCTACAGTTCAGCTCTGCGTCTAACTCCCAAATCAATATTCCTGGCCCAGTATCTGCCCTGATCTACACACTAGTGTTTCCAACTGAATGCAGGATATTTGCACCTGCACTTAAAAAGTCAACTGGCCCAAGTTTAAATATTTTCCTTCCAAAGGAAATTTCCTTTTCTTTACTTTTTTTAAATTGCTGTTGGTGTTTGTTATAGACTGAATGTTTGTGTGCTCCTCAAATCAATATGTTGAAGCCCCAATCCCTCAATGTGATGGTATTTGAATGTGTAGCCCTTTAGAGGTAATTAGGTTTAGATGAGGTCGTGAGGGTGGGGCCCCATAATGGGATTAGTGTCCTTACAGGAAGAGGAAGAGAGATCAGAGGTCTGTCCCTCTCTCCATTATGTGAGGACACAGTGAGAAGGTGGCTATGTATAAGCCAGGAAGAGGGTTCTCACTAGGAACCAAATCTACTGCAACCTTGATACTGGACTTCTCAGCTTCCAGAATGTGAGAAATAAATTCCTGTTGTTTAAGCCACCCAGTCTGTGGTATTTTGTTATAGCGGCCTGTACAAACGCAATGATTCTTCCTGTCTTTTAAAACCTTCCTTCTCTCAGTTCCATCCCCACTTGGTTGTCAAGTATTGTAGATTCAAGTCCTATAGATTTGTAATGTCTTGTGCCCATGTTTTCTGGTTTTGCTACTTAGAAACTGTATGTCCTGGGCAATTTACTTAACTTCTGTATATAATGGCCAAGAAAAAGAAGATGATGATGTATATTCATAGGGTTTTTATGATACTTAATATAAAATGGAATGCTGCCTGGTACATGATAGTTATATAAGTGTTACATAAATGAATGAAATAAAGTTAAATAAATGAATGAAGTATAAATAAATAAATGAAATAAAGTTGGATAGAAGGGTTTAAATTTAAGGGGGAAAATTCTGGCAGGAGATAAAGATTTATGAATTATGATCCTAGAGGGAATGATTGAAGTCCTGTGAATGATCATAGAAAGCGTGTAGTATATAAAAAACAGAAGGACCCCTGCTTGGTGGGCTTTTCCTCTTATTTCAACCTGTCAAAATTCTTCAATGCCCACATTTCATCAATTCTAGATTTTTTTTCATATTTTAAATGTCTCTAGAACACAGATACCTCTTATAATCAATGACAAGTCATAGTTTAATTATCACAGCTCTTTTTTCCTTAGTGTCACATAAAATAAAAGTTGTATCTTTAAATTGACAGTATCTTAGATTTGATGAGATATGAGAAGTGTAATCTCTTTTCTTTGAATCTCCAAGACATCCTACATAAGCTTTGCCTATAACATTTATTTTAGCCTGCCTATATGAGTGATGTCTGTCAACCATTACATTGCAAAGTTCTCAAGAATCACGAAAGCCCCTGATTCTCCTCTTTGTTTCTCTAAGAACACACTGAACAGTTCTGCCTGCAGAAGGACATTGATAAAAATTTTTTGAATTAAATTGGATTCCAAAGCAGGATATCAATTTTCAGAATTTCCGATATTTTGCAATTAGCCTCATCACTGTTCCCATCCCTTTGTTAATTTGACATGCATAAACACACACTTGTTTTCAGATTACTAACATTACACCTGATTCAAAGCATCTGTCATATGAATTCCATGTGACATGAATTCATGTGATCACTTCCACATGAATTCCTGTGGAATTGATTGCATGAGCTATTTCAAGAAAACACATTCCTGGCACTCCTGGGAATATTTAAAAGTTATATTCAGAACAGAGAACAATATTCACATACATATTAATTAGGAATAAACTATGGAATTGCAGTAGATGCTTATTCTTTCTGAGTTATCTCAGTTTATATTGTCTGTTCTGTACATGTTAATGAAAATTTATTCCTTTTCCTGTTGACACATATGATTTTGGGTGGCCCTTACCTGTGTGGTCAGCCTCCCAGGATCCTCAGGGGTCAACCACATGCTTAGGAATGCATCCTTATTCAAGTAAAGGGCTTACCTCTTCCCGAAGCCTACCCTTTGTACAAAGGATACCACCTTGGCAACACCTAGGTAACTCTCTTGGTTTGCCCCAGCTGATGTTTCTGCCACCCTTCTCTCCACCACTTCCAGCCCTGCCATCCAGTGCTCAAGTCCTAATTTCACCTCCTAATGTCTGGGCCTCAGATCACAAGAAGTCATTAGCTTTCCCTTTTTTCCAAGGCTGCAGGTTGCTGAAACCTCTGCAGTGTCACAACAGGAAAGAGAAACTTAGTTGTCCTCACCAATGATGGCTACTTGGTTTCTCTCTTCTCTATTGCTCTTCCTGTGCTGCCTGAGGAGTTGCTTTTCATTCCCATCTGGACTCCTTTCCTCCAGAAGGCTAGTGACCTCTGTCTTTGTCTTTGATCCTCTAATATAGGGAAACAATATGCCTGGCAATGGCAATTGTAGCTTAGCCCTATTGAAAAGACCAATAGGTACATTGTGGCACACAGGAGCCAAACCCACGAATTGGTTCTCCTGTGGGAAATCAGGCCTGCTTTATACCTAGGCTGCTTTGAGACTTGCTCTTGCTAGAACTCCCTCACCCTGAGTTGAGGCAGGAAATGCTTACTGCATATCTTTAAAGTAACTTCCTGAAGTCTGTGCTAATTCTCCCAAGGACTGAAGTGTAACCAGATCTGTTACTCTTATCATTCCCTTGCATTTGCAACATTTTTTCCTTGTTAATCTGTAAGAAGTAATCAGTAACATCCTTTCCATTGCTATCTGTAAAAAGTAATTACCTAAAGCAAACCTAAGTATAATGAATGAAAACCTCCTTTGACGTATACTATTAGAAAGCCAATAAAGCTTGTCAAGGCAAGGGTTGGGGTGCTCTCCTCTTGAGAGAGTGGCCAGGCCGCTTTGAGGATCTCTCTCCTTGACAGAGTGGCCGTGCTGTCTCTTTTCCTCCACAGGACTTGGTAGTCCATGTGAATTTGTCTCATATCTCATCCACAACACTGCAGACACTGTGGGCCAGTGTCTGCATCACTCCAACCCCTGTTAATTTTTATAGAACCATCTGGCAGCACCATCTTGTTCATTAGTGTTTTCTCCTCCTTGGAGCTCACTGAGGACTCAGAGAACTCTTAGTGTTAAGCAAACAGATATAACTACGTGATAGTCACTCTGGGAACATGTGATTCCTCAGTCCCATTTACCTTTTGCCATCCTCTAGAAAGTAAAATTCAAATTTCTTGACACTACCTCCAATGCCCACCAAGACTCAGACTCTTCCTGTCCTTGAAACCTTACCTCTCAGAACACCTCACTCACTGCCTCCACTTCCTAGGCCTCCAGCCAGGTCAGGCTCTTCGCTGTTATCCAAACTCAATGTACGCTCAGGCATCTATCAGCCTTTCTTCCTGCTGTTTCCCTAGCCCGAAATGTTCTTTCTCCCTTCCTTTTTTCATCCAATTTCTTTTATTATGATAAAATACACATAATATAAAATTGATAATTTTAACCACGTTTAAGCATACAATTCAGTGGTACTAAGTACATTCAAAGTTGTTGTACAACCATTACTACTATCATCTGCAGAATTCTTTATTTTGCAAAATAGAAACTCTATACCTATTAAACAGTAACTCCTTCTTGCTCCCACCCCCAGTCCCTGACAACCACTATCTACTTTCTGACTCTAAGATTTTGACTTCTCAAAGTACCTCATATAAGTGGATTCATACAGTATTTGTCTTTTTATGACTGGCTAACTTCACTTAGCATGTGTGAGAATTTCCTTCCTTCCTAAGGCTGAATAGTAGCCCACAGTATGCAAACACCACACTTCTTTCATTCATTCACTTGGGTTGCCCCAACATTTGCTATTGTGAATAATGCTGCTATGAACATGGGTGTACAAACACCTTTTTGTGACTCTCTCTCTCCTTCTTCGCCCACTAAAATCCTATGCATTCATCCAAGCCTAATTCAAGTAGCACCTTCTTCATGAAGTCTCTCAGTCTCTACCTGAAAATAATTGTCTCTTCCTCTCGAACAAGCCTTTCCTTGTATTGTTATATCTACATATACTTTATTGTGTCTTGAATAATTATTTTTATGTTAACATATAATTTCTCATAAAATGTAAGTTCTCTGTGGTCAAGGATCCCTTCTTCTTATCTTAGTATTCCTTACATCACTCCCCACAATGCTTTGTGATGTTTATTGAATGAATGACTACATCAGGTCAGAGAATTTGTTTGCAGTTATACAACTATCATAAAGTGGGCAGCCAAAAGGATAAGCTGAATGCCTAGAAACTCTTCTGATTTTGAATTCTCTCAAGTTAACCAAGAATTCTTATCAAGGAAAATCTTATCACAAGGAAAGCACACTGGTCTGGGAATTAAGGGCATTTGTCTTGGTTCTGCTGGGGGTGGGTCATCTCACTTCTCTGCCTTAGTTTCTTCTTAGTTGAGATGAGGGGGGTACTCTAGATCAGTATGTCCCAAATCATTTTTTGTGTGTAAAATCTGCACAATATCTGTGATTTATATGCATAATAGTTTCCTTTAAATCAACCGAGGCTTAACACTACTACCAAGTTTAGCCTCATCCTAAAAAAAGGATATCTGTGAAATTATGGTTCCAATGTATTAGCTATAATTCTTTTCTAACACAAAGTAAAATAAATGTAACTATTACAGTAAAACAATCTATGTACTATCTGCCTATGCCCATAGTGACACAGGGACCGTGCTTTGGGAGGTATTGGCATAGACTCTCCTAAGGTCCCTTCTAGCAATAACAGCTCCGTCTTCTCTGGGGAAGTCATGTCCCCTCTTGAGCCATTTAGCAAAATGCATGAAATGAGTCTTTAACTGGGAATGATTTAGCATTAGCCCCAGGGAATGGAGTGTAACTTAATAAGCCTTCCAGCACCTCTAACGCCTGGGATTCTACCCTCTTTATGCCTCCCTTCTGAGTGGTGCTGTTTGCACATTCTGCCTTTTTTGCAGCCGCTGCTTTCCTTCAGGGCCTTGTCTGTGTTTGCCTGCCCAGATCTCCCCTCTGAGGGCTGTTTATGTTTGCACACTCGGCTTGTCTTGTGGGTTTGTCTAACTAAACTCCCCTTTGAGGGCTGTATATTTTGGCACAGTCCGACTCCCTAAGGAATTCTTTTGTCCATTAACACCTCTTGTCTTGCAGTTATACCAAAGTCTTTGCTGCTCTTGCCTCAAGCAAATAAGTCCACACTATTCTATTAACAATTTTTCTGTGTGCTTCTATTTATTTTCTATACTTCTATAATAAGAATGTATAAAATATATAAGAATGTATAAAATTTGTAATAAAATCCCCAAGTTTTAGCTTTTAAAAATGTAAAGGGGACATCTGGCTGCAAATGATGCAATAAAGCCATTTTAACTTCATTCCCCTCCTTCAAAACCCATTGACAAAAACAAAAAGAATGGAAAGCAGCATTAAGAAGGCCCATTATCAGTGAAATCAGGAAACAACTACAATATACCATAATTAGCACCATACATTGTAGTTAGCACCTTGACCAAGCATTATGCTTGCTTGCTTGCTTGAGGTAGAATAAAAAGCCACACTTCTAAAAGCTATTCTTGTTAGCACTGTGAAATCTAAGGGCATAGGTGGAATACCAGAGAAATAGAGAATATTCCCATTAGAGACTTAGCTGTGTACCACAGAAAAAGATTGAACTGAATAAGAAATCATGTTGACTTCCCACTTTTATTGTTTACCACATGCACCTGTACTCAGAAGAGACTGGTGGTAATAATGGGAGGGGTAAGCTCACCAGACAGTAACAGAGAGTCTCTCCCTGGATGCAGAGAACAGAGGAAGGAGCACACTTCCAGAGCCAAGGAAGTATGAACTTAGTGGAAAGAGGTATGAATAATAAATCCCAATAGAAATAAATAGTAGACCACCATGATGGACATACTTCTTCAGCAAATAGATGGCCCCAATCAAAGGTGAGTAATAATCAGAATAGGAAAAATAAAACTGTTATTATTGACTGACAATATTAGGTGTATGTAGAAAATCCAAAAGAATCCTCCAAAATATTAGAATTAAGTGACTTTAGCAAGATCACTGGATATAAGGTCAACATACACAGAAAATAAAGGACTTCCAGCCAAGATAGAGGCATAAGTAGACACACTGTGCATCCTCACATAACCAAAAGAAGGACAACAACAACTGAAAAACAAAAAAAACAGAACTGACAGAAAATTTAACTGTATGGAAGTCTGACAACCAAGGAGTTAAAGAAGATGTATTTGTCCAGACTGGTAGGAGGGGTGGAGATGGGCAGCGGAGCAGAGAGGACTCATGGCAAGGTGGCAGCTTTAAGACTGGGGCGGGCAAGGTGGTGGCTGGCAGACGGGTGACGCAGTAGCTGGTGGAGCAGGTGGTCCTACATTCATGTGCAGATAAACTTGGAAGAACAACTGGGAAGCAAAACAGATTGCGCAACCCAGGGTCCCAGTGTGGGGAAATAAAGCCTCAAACCACCAATTGAAAACACCTGTGCGGGTTGAGGTGGCAGTGGGAGAAACACCCAGCCTCACAGGAGAGTTCGTTGGACAGGCCCACAGGGTCCTAAACTGCACACAAGCCCATCCACCTGGGAATCAGCATCAGGAGGGCCCACTTTGCTTGTGGGTAGTGGGGGAAGTGACTGAAATCCAGCAGAGAATGGAGCAAACACCATTGTTCCCTCTCAGACACCTTTCTCACAGACAGCATCACAACGCACTGATGTGAGTTATCCCACCCTGGTGAACACCTAAGGCTCCACCCTTTACTATATAACAGTCATGCTGAGAAAAAAAATGGCCCAAATGAAAGAACAGATCAAAGGTCCAGAAGAAATACAACTAAGTGATGAAGAGATAGCCAACCTATCAGAAGCACAGTTCAAAACTGGTAATCAGGATGCTCACAATTGAATTTGGTCACAAATTAGATGAAAAAAATGAAGGCTATGCTAAGTGAAATAAAGGAAAATATACAGGGAACCAATAGTGTTGGGAAGGAAACTGGAACTCAAATCAACAGTGTAGATCAGAAGGAAGAAAGGAACATCCAACCAGAACAGAATGAAGAAATAAGAATTCAAAAATATGAGGAGAGGCTTAGGAACCTCCAGGACATCTCTAAACATTCCAACATACAAATTATAGAGGTACCAGAAGAAGAAGAGGAAGAGCAACAAGTAGAAAAGTTATTTGAATAAATAATAAAGGTCACAAATTTGGTCACAAATTAGATGAAATATTATAATATTTCATCAATCTGGCAAAGGAAATAGACTTCCAGGAAATCCAGGAAGCTCAGAGAGTCCCAAAGAAGTTGGACCCAAGGAAACACACACCAAGGCACATCATAATTACATTACCCAAGATTAAAATTAAGGATAGAATCCTAGAAGCAGCAAGAGAAAAGAACAGTTACCTACAAAGGAGTGCCCATAAGACTGTCAGCTGATTTCTCAAAAGAGACCTTACAGGCAAGAAGGGGCTGGAAAGAAGTATTCCAAGTCATGAAAGGCAAGGGCCTACATACAAGTTTGTTCTATCCAGCAAAGTTATCATTGAGAATAGAAGGGCAGATAAAGTGCTTCTCAGATAAGGTCAAGTTAAAGGAGTTCATCATCATCAAGCCCTTATTCTATGAAATGTTATAGGGATTTATCTAAAGAAAAGAAGATGAAAAATATGTTCTGTAAAATGACAGCAAACTCACAATAATTAACAACCACACCTAAAACAAAAACAAAAACAAACTAAACAAACAGCTAGAACAGGAACAGAACCACAGAAATGGAGATCACATGGAGGGTTATCAATAGGGGAGTGGGAGGGGAAGGGGGGGAAAGGTACAGAGAACAAGTAGCTTAGATAGTAGGTAGAAAATAGACAGGGGGAGGTTAAGAATAGGAAATGTAGAAGCCAAAGAACTTATACGTATGACCCATGGACATGAACTAAAGCGGGGGGGAGTGGGTGGGAGGAGGTATGCAGGGCAGAGGGGAATGAAGGGGGGAAATGGGACAACTGTAATACATAATTAATAAAATATATTAATAAAAAAAGAAACTTTTTAAAAGTTACAATTTCAACAAATATCAAATACCTAGGAATATATTTAGAGAAAACTGAGTAAGACCTCTATCCTAGAAACTATAAAACATCATTCAGAGAAACTGAGAAGTCTAAGTACATGAAGAGATTTACCATATTCACAGAATGGGAGACTTGCTGTTGTAGAGATGTTAATTCTCCCTAACTTACAGTACAGATTTAATGTAATCTCTATCAAAATTGCAGCAGATTCTTTTGCAAAATTAGAAAGCTGGCTCTAAAATTCATATGGAAATACAAAATAGCAAAAATATCCAATGTAATCTTGTAGAAAAAACCCCAAAGCTGGAAGAGACTTATACCACCAGATATGAATACTTATTATAAAGCTACAGTAATTAAGATGCTGAGATTTTGCTGCAAGAATAGACAAACTAACAAATAAAATGTAAATCAGAGTCCACAAACAGATCCTCATGTATATGATAACCTGCTTTATGACAAAGGCAACACTGCAGAGCACTGGGGAAAGGATAATCTTTTTCAATAAATGGTGCTGAGACAATTGGATCTCCATATGGAAAAATGTTTACTGACCCTACCTTCTACCACACGATAAAACAGTTCCAGATGGACTGCAGAGCTAAATATGGAAGGTAAAGCAATAAAGCTTTTAGAGGAAACATTCAAGAACATCTTTGTGACAGGAGTATGCAAATATTTTTAAAACATGACACAGAGAATGTTGATCAGAAAGAGAAAATTGATAAATTGGACAATGTTAAAGTTCAGAACTCATATTTATCAAAAGACATCATTAAAGGAGTGAAAAGGCAGGTGACTGAATGGAAGAAGATATTCATAGTACATGTACCTTTTAAAAAATTCACATCCAGAATATATAAAGTAAAGGATAGACAACACAATAGAAAAGTGAGAAAATAACTCACCACCTCATGAAAGAGGCTACCTAAACGGCCAATGAATATAAGCCAATGAACAACATTTATTCATCAGGGCAATATAAATCAAAACTACAATGCAATACCAATACAAATCTATGAGAAGGGCTAAAATGAAAAAAAAAATCAATGTTGACAAGGTTGTGGAGAACCTGGAACTTCCATACACTCCTGGTGGGAATGTAAATCTGTACAAACACATTGGCAGTATCTGTTAAAGCTGCACATATACATATTTCACAATCCTGTTTCTTCATTCCTAGGTATACTTGTATGCTCATTAGAAATGTGCACATATGTTCCTCAAAAGATGTTCCTAGTATCTGTAATAGTTAAAATAATGAAACTAAATGTCCTTCATGAGTAGAATGGACACATAAATATTGGTATATTCACACAGTGGGGTATATACAGTGATGAGAATGAGCAATCCACAACTACATCTAACAATATGAATGTTCTCACAAGCATAATGTTGAGAGAAAAAATCCAGACACACGAAAATTAAACACTATATGGTTCCACTTATATAGACTATACAAGTGGCACAATTGTTTTATGGTATTAGAAGTCAAGACAGTGGCTAGTGGTTATTACTGAAATAGCAAGAACTAGAAGGGAGTACATGGGGGGTTGTTTCTGAATTGACAATATTCTGGTACTTGACCAAGGTACTGGTTGCATGGATGTGTTCAGCTTGTGAAAATTCATTTACAATATGTGTACATTTCTGTATATATTATGTTTTGTTTTTTAAAATTGATTTGAGAGAGAGAGAGAGAGAGAGAGAGAGATTGATTTATTGTTTCACTTATTTATGCATTCATTGCTTGCTTCTTGTATGTGCCCTGACTGGAGATCAAACCTCCGACCTTGGTGTGTCGGGACCATGCTCTAACCAACTGAGCTACCAGGCCAGCACATACATTGTTTCAATAAAGAGTTTTAAAAACCCAGTTAGTTTCTAAAACTTCACAAATGGGAGATTTTACCAAAAAACACATTTTATGGATTTTTCTTGAAAACATTTCAAGATCTATCCATGATGGCTCACATTCAAGAATCCATGGGAGCTGAGAAGAGGCTCTAGCCTTCAGATACACACTAGTCCCTACATCACTCACTGATCCTCCCTATCTAGCCCCACAGGAATCTGTCTTTTGATTCCTTAGCCCACCTCTGAGTCCCCAGGATAGAGCTCACTCTGTATTGTATAACCCTTTACCCTCTGCCCACTCTTGCTCCCCACCACCGATCTCCACTCCCATCTGATTGTACCGTAGCACATCTTTGGTCATCTTACTAGGAAGCCTTCTCTCCTGGTCTGCACTGGCAATCTGATCAGGTTTGTCCTCACATCCCCCAATTTCCCCTCCCATTTTACACATCTCTAGTCCATTAATTCATCCACCCACTGATTCAACAAACATTTATTGAATACCTACTATGTACCAGACTGTATCTCAGGGGCAGGTGAATTAAGGAACGGTCTTGCCCGAGAAGCCTGTACTCTGAGAAAGGTAGAGATAACCTGTAAGAGTCACTATCCAGGTAAATACATGTATTTTGGCAAGTCTGAGAGTTATTCTGTATGGAAAGGAGGGCGTGGGGGTTCTGGAGAGTCCTTGTGGAAGAAGTGGGTTGTAAGCTGGGCTTTGACGAACTGGTAGTGATTTGGATACACAGAATAAAGAAAGTAAATCCAGACATGGGCCGGATTCTGGTTTTATTTGGGAAAAAGTAAATACTTCAGTGTAGCTGGATATAATGGAGGGGAGCAGTGGGAAGTAAGATTGGAAAATTAAGCTAGGATCAGACCATGGAGGGCCATGGATATCTCACTATGGGCTTCATTTTATAGGTAGTACAGCTTTTGGATGGTTTTGAAAAACGGAGTGCAGAGCTGGCATTATAAAGAATCAGTTTCATCCATGCTCACCTCTCCCACCCTCTCTAGATCCCTGGGCCTCCACTTTAGCCCTACCTTTCATGACTGCCAATCACATCCCTGAATTTTCTTGAAACATCTCTTCTCTCAACCACCACAGCAATCCTAGGTACTGGGAAAGATGGTCACAACCTACTTCTTTCTCCCTAATTCCTCTCCTTAAACTGTAACTGCATGTGCTGCCTGCTTCTCCCAACCAGACTTAGTTGAGACGAAGAGCAAGTGGAGGAAGGGGCAAAGCCACACGGGCTCGTCTGTGCCCTGAGAGGCACCTCCCGAATGGCCCTGGGCCTTGCCCTCCCTTTGCAGTTTACTGTTGAACTATGAGCAGCCTGAGACCAAAGCCTAGTCCTGTCCCCTGTCGGCCCCATCTTCCTCTCTACCTCTCTGGCCTTTTCTGTGTCTAGTGTACTCTGGCCTTTAGTGTATTGGTTCACTTCAGGAGGACTTTGCTTCCTTGATCACTCCTACTACAAGTCATTCAAAACTGAACAGCCAGTTGAGTGTATAAAACACTTGATTCCATTGGACACCCTTCAGAGAGCCTGGAAAGGCAGTGATTAGGTCTTCTGACTTCAAATCCCCGGGTCCTATGTTCTACATAAGGCACTCAAAAAATATTTGTGGTATGAACAGACAACGGATTCAATGTACATATCAATCTCTCCTGAGGACCAGTGTCTTATTTTTTTCTATTTGTCTCTTTCTTATTTGGATGACTTGATGTTATAAGAGGCTTGACATGCACCATTTACTTTTAAGATAAACTTTCCTGTTCCAACTATCATGTAAGTGGTTCCTGGGGCCATGGCTTAAAAAACCTTTAAAAAAGTTACACATGTTCCTCAAAAGGTTACACACAGAGTTATCACACGATTCAGCATCTCTACCCCTAGATATATACCTAAGAGAAATGAAAACTTATGTGCACACAAAAACTTGTACATGAATGATCATAACAGCCAAAAAGTAGACACAACTCAAGCGTTCATCAACTGATGGATGGATACATAAAATGTGGTATATCAATGTAATGAAATATCATTTGGCAATAAAAAGAAATTAGGTACAAATACATGTTGACTCATTTTCTAAATTCAGGCTTGTAGCCTGCATATTTGGCTTAATAGTGATCACAGACACTCTCCACAGGTGCTAAGAACAGGGGTCCCAGGGTCAGCCAGGATTCCTGAGTCAGAATCTAGCTTTTGGCCCTGACTCACCATGAGCAAACTCCCTAACTTCTCTAAACCCCCACTTCCCTTAAACAGTGAAATGAACATGATAACACCTACTTTCCATGGGAGTTATAAGGATTTAACACAAAGTCTAGAAATACTAGTTTTCTTCATTTAGTCCTTAGTGAGGATCAGTTTGTTTCCCTCAGCTGCAGGACAGCCTGCTCTCACCAGTAGCCAGCTCAGATAAACAAGAAACCAGCTGGTGCTATTGTCCCCACTTCCATTAAATTCAATGTTCTCTCCTGGGGGTAGGGGGAGGGGGCGGCAAGCATTTGCCAGAGTGGTGGAAGCATAGGTTCTGGATCCAATCAGCCTGGGAGAAATCATGACTGTCACTAACTTGAGCAAATTTCCTAACTTTCTGTCACTCAGTTTTCTCTGGTACTAAATTCATAGGGGTTTTGTGAGGATGAAATGTGTTATTAATACCTATACAGTACCTGACACACTGTTAACTGTTGTTACAATGTTCTTACCCAAGTAGTAGTCTACATTCTTATTTCAAACTTTTAGTTGCCCAATAACTTTCCAAACCTGCAGTATTTCTTTCCAAACCTGCAGTATTTCTTTTCTGCCATCTGAGTCATAGTGTACTGGCTCTAAATTCACAATGGTTGCTCATCCATATCCACTAGCCCACAGCACAAAGCAATTGTTGTTTGGCAAACTGAGTGGTTCAGAATGTTGTTTCCATTAGTTTTACTACCTATGTGCCTCCTGGAGGCAGGGCAAGGCAGCTTAGTTAAGCCAAACAAAACAAAGCATTTTAGAGGTTTATAAATGAGTCCTTATTTCCAGTTGTTCTACATCATCCTGGCCAGATGGGCATGTTTTAAATATTTCCAAAGGAGAGATTTCACAAGCTCTCTTAGAAACCTGTCTTAATGCTTCCAACTCACATTGGAAGTCATCTGAAAATCGAATGTCTGGGACGACTCAACAATTTATTATCCAAACTGGGACATTTTTCAGAGTATTAATAATTACCACAGGAACAAAGTGAGGCAATTTCGGGCAACCGTTGGGACATACGGTCACCCCACTAATGGCAACCCTTCCTGTTGCGAGCCCTGCCCATGCCCTTCTCTTTGGTGTTCACTGGAGAAGATAATGGGCTTTCACCATCTCTGTAACAACTTTATCTTCTTCAGCTTTTACTTTTTTGTTATTCGGTGGAATGGAAAGAAAAGAAGAGGCAAACTTGAAGAACTTTTTTCCTTGCCCTCTTCCCACTCTGAGGGTGATGTTAGTGACAATGATGGTACTTAGAGAACTTAACATATACCAGGCACTCTTGCGAATGCTTTATATGTATAATTTCATTTAATCTCCACAAAAACTTATACCATCATCGTTATCATTATCATCCTTGTTTTACAGATGAAGAACTGAATCAGAGAGAGAGCGAGCACCTTGCCAAAGGGTATACAGCTGAAACCTGCCTCAGCAGGAGACCAGAAGCTGGACTTGTACCCAAAACACACAGCAGCAGGCCTTTTGCATGACCCTGGCAGGTCCAAACCTTTTACCTCAGTGGCCTCCCTGACTAGCCATACCAGTCCAGTGGGCGGATTCAGTTCTTTGCCTCCCAATGTAGGACACACGAGGGTCTGAGCTAGAGGATCTCCAGTGGCAGGGAGACAACTTAGTCCCTGTGGCTCCAGAGGGAGGAAGAAAAATGGGAGGAAAAGTGGACGAGAATTATAGAAGGTCAAATTCAGCCCAATATAAGAGTTCTTTCCTGCCATTACAATGATCTTACATTAGACTTAGCTGCTCAGGAAGTAGTGGGTTCTACATGACAAAAGGTACACAAACTGGGGTAGATGGTTTGCTTCTTGGGGCGGTCACAAGGGAGTCTGCTGTTCAGAAACACCTATTGGAGGTGTGTAAAATGCAGATTCCTAGGTCATGTCCCACAATTCTGATTCCAGGAATCTGTATTTTTAACAAGTTCCCTTGCTGACTCTGACCCAGGTAGCCCAAGCAACACTGCTGTAAAGAAATTCCGGCTTGGGGTGTGAGATGAGAATGCAGAGGAAGCAAGGGCAAAGGGATAGAGAGAAGGCTGACACATCCTTTCTGAGTTGAACCATATGGTTTGCGTGAACTTTACTCTTTTAGTCTCTCTAATATTAATCTTCTTTTTGGATGTTTATTCCTTGGTTTCCTGACAGAGAATGCTTGAGTGACATATGAGGTGAGAGATCTGGGGTGTAATAATACCATGTCATGGAAACACTCATAAAGCCATGACCCTATGGCATATGAATTCTACGTGGGCTTTGCACAGGTATTAAATGTTCTGTGGTTGGCGTTTGGAAGCCTGCTCTATCCTGACACCAGGATTTCTAAGCTGGCCTGGAGGGAAGCAAGCCTGCAGCTTCCTGGTGTTTGGAGCAGATGGGGAAAGAGTCTGAAATATTCCTTGTCATCACCTCCAGCTGACAGACCACAGGCAAAGGAGGCAACAGGGAGAAGTTAGACCAGTTGAGCTGGGAGAAAAGAGAAATCAATGGTGATGTCTTGTGAATGTTTCCTTCTACATGTTCCCTCCAAATAGATGGGGTGTGTGTGTGTGTGTGTGTGTGTGTGTGTGTGTGTGTGTACCAAATTGTGTAGCACTTGTCTCTGACTAGAGACAGCAATAAATCAGGGGCTACGAAACCACCACTAGCCACCTCCTGCAGGCCCCGTCAAAGAAACAGGCCTTCTTGAGCATAGCTGAACCAGCAGGATCCCCGGTACTGTGGCCCCACTGGATAGGATGAGAATCACACATCTGGGATCTAATGTGCCAGATGTGCAAAGGGCTGACACAGAAAAGACCCTGCTGGGAAGACCACAGAGCTTTCAAAAACATTAGCGAAGGACTCACAGATTTTCATGACCTTGCTTACCATAGTGCTTTTATCAGGCTTGGTTAGTAGGCTTTTTCTTAAGCCTTGGTCCTCTGTCCTGGAGTGTCAGGAAGGATACAGAAGGGTGTTGATCCCACTGAGGCAGTGACAGTAAAGACCTGGAAGCTAAATGAGTTCTTGTTGGAGTCTTGGGTTTGAAATCAACTCAGGCACTTACCGGGTGCTTGAACCCGAGCAAGTCACTTTAACTCTATGAGCTTTAGTTTGTTCATCTCTAGGCTGGGGCAGGCCAGCCTCACTCAGTGACGGCACTGGGTCCTCCTGAGGACCCAGTCCAGAGCTGACTTTACAAAGACCTGGTGGGCAGGCCGATCTTTGTGGGGTGCTGAGAACATGCTTAAGAAAGAATGAGAAACAATTTAGACAGAACCTAAAAACCGTGCTTTTATAATTAGCTTTGATTGGACAACAATAAAAAAATTATATAATGAAAAAAAGAATTAGCTGTAGTGATTCTCATGTTTTATGAGTGTCTCTCGTAAGATGTTAAAACATTTTTAGAACTCATATATTAGGCTTGTCATTTTTGTTAAATATTTGGAAGTGTTTTAATAAATTTGCAACCCATGTTTAAAAAAAAGAGTGACAGCCATACCTGCTGTTGTAGAGACGCAAATATCTCTGTGGATAACACAGAGAACATCCCCAGTTCAGGGTGTGGCACTCAGCAGCACCGTGGCAGAGAGGGGGAGATGAGCTCAACTGCTGCAGGGAGAATGGGTAGGAGAAGGGAAATAAGTTCCTGTTCGGTCAGCCCTGAGGGTGTATGGGGTGGAGCAGATGCACGAGTCTCGCATTGCTGAGGTTGCTGGGAGAAGTGTTGCCTGTATATCTGCTCCACAACCCTGACCCTGGTTAGTTTCCCTTTTCCTCGGAGCCCAGCAGCTTCCTTTCTCCCCCTTGAAGTTCTCTTATAAATCATTCCTTTCTGGGAACCACCCCCTGAAGCCTAGCCACACCAGGATGTTTTTCTGTAGAGCAACAGTGACATGGGACTTGAAGATTAATGAGAGTCATTCAAGGTTTCTACCCAGCTAAGACAGGCAAAGAATTCCTGGCAATCAAAGCCTCCATTCTCATTGTATGTGTGAGTTCAAAATTAAAAATAGGTTTATTCTTAGGGTGATGAAAATGTTCTAAAATCAGAGGGTGGTGACAACTCAGTGAATATACTAAAAACCACTGAACTGTATACTTTAAATGGGTGAATTTTATGGTATGTGAGTTATAGCTCATTAAAGCTGTTATAAATAAAATAGGTTAGACTAGTTTGATTTTCATTCTTCTGTCTTCTCTAGTTTTAATTGAAACGTAAATTATCATTTAATTGTAAATTAAAATTATAAACTATAAATTCAATTAAACTATAAAGGCTTATAACATACCATATAGCATTATGAATCAAGATTAAATAAGACTTCTACTGGAATTCTGCATTCCTTCTCATTCTCTCTCTTTACTCTTCAAGGAACTTTGTATCTGTCAAAATTCCATTCATCTTTCCAGATTTATCCTACAAAGCCCTTCCTGGTCCCCACCAGCAAGTCTCCTCTCTCTAACCATCATCAAACCAGTACTTAGTTACTCCTGTGTGTGCTTCATGGAGCCAGACTCCAAGGAGCAGAGATGAGGGGGCGAAGGAGCATACTGACAGGGCCATTCTTGGGGACTCTTCCACCCAGATGTCTCTCCCATTCACCTCTTCTGGGAGAGCTCCCCAATCTCTGACTCGGACCAGGAATGACAGATACCCCAACGACCTCTCTGCCCCCTAAATCTTCTCATTCCACTGACCCCCCAAGTACTGCACAGAAGAAACTTCCTCACATGCCAGCTCCATTTATTTTCCTCTCCTAAGAACCCAACATGATCCCACTTGCATATTGAGTCTGTCCATCTAAGTGCTAAATGGCCTTCTCTGGACCAGCTGTTTTATGTCTCACTGGCATCTCCTGCCCAGCACACCCACATGCTCACTGTCTCTGTAAGGTTCTTCCTGGCAGGTGGAATCCTCTCCCCAAGCCACTTCTTCCTTGTCCCTCACCTCTTTCCAAAGCCAGTCCTACACCTCCACCTCCTTGAAGGCAGGTCTCCCCTGAGGAGCCTATTCTGTAGTTACCTGATTTTCTTCCTCACGGGCCATTCTTTTGCACTTACTGGTATTATCTGCAGGTATGGCTTCTATCACTGTCTGTCCTCGCTGCACAGTACAATACACTTTACCCAGTAGGTACTCAAATTAATTCATCTGCTGACTTGACTGTTCTTCTTTAAGAACCACCTCCTGGCTACTTCATAGTTCTCCCTCTGGACTATGAAGAAGTTTGTTTTGTTTTTAATAATGAACTGTTAGTTAATTAACTAACTATTAATCATCCATGTGGGACTATTTCTTTTTTTTTTTTTGACCTGGTCAGAATAGGCAAACCAGCACGTAGTCGTGACCTGGTAGTTGGACTCTGTTCTGTCTGCTCAGCACGTATTTATTGATTCCCTTAACTTTTTGATGTAAAGCAGAGCCAACAGATGGTTACCCCAGGAGCATCCCCTTGTACAATGTGACCCCGTGGCCACAAATGAGGGATCCAGGGGTGGACAACTAACTGGGATAACTCAACTAGAGTCCCTTCTTTCAAACTGCACCTTGCATTTTCTGACTCTACGCTTGAGGCTTGAAATAATCTATCATGTCCAATGTTACAAATACTGTTCCTTTCCCAGATTCTGTTTTCAACTGCATAGTGTTAATTATTGTATGTTTAAAGTTCTAGTACTGCACAGTGTAAAATCACAGGTGTATAAATCTAATGAAATATGCTTGTTGTGGCCTCACTGAGGGCAGTGGGGCTGCACAACTTTCTTTTTAAAATATAATTCAGGCAAATAAAGGCATTAAGTTATACTAGTGCAATGGAAGATTTATTATCTAAACTTGGAAAAGTCAGGCAATTTCAGAGTCAGATTCCAGGAGAGATATTTCTAGAAGAGAAAGTAGAAAAGACTTAATGCATGTCAGTACTTGGTCCATGTGTTGCCCAGTACAATAATCCTGTGGATTAACCACGGGGATCACATTGCACAGACTCTAGCCTATACCTTACACAAAGGAGACCCATATTTAATGGAATATTGTTGAGTGGGTTTCAAAGGAGTAAAACAATTTTACATTTTAAAAAAGTATTTATCCTGAAGTAACTGACCAATAAAACTACATTACCTGAATTACAAACAGAAAAACTGAAGAACAGAACAATGAATTAACTGACTCAGGTCTCCTAACACATCTGTAGTGGACCTAAGACTGAGTTCAAGATTTACCTGCTCTAGAGACTGGACTCCAACTTTGAAATTGCACTAGTCATGGACTGCTGACTTATTTCATGAAATAAGAAATCTCATGAGATGAAGAAATAGCAAGCGGAATGGAGGGCATTCAAGGATGCCTTGAAAATGAAGTTCCATACAAATCCCACACAAAATAATTGCCAAGGTCTTTAGGCCCAGGCTGATTCATTTCAGGTACTGGCAGTTGAAACAGGCAAATTTTCATAGCTGTCCATCTCACGGGGACTTTTATTTTTTCACACTGGCCTCCAATTCCTGGAGTTCTAATGCAGAGGAAGAGAATTCCTTTATTTCCTTTCTATTTATATCTGGCCTTACCTCTAATTTCAAAACAAAATTGCTTTCTAAATATAGTATCTCCCTTCCACTGAGACAAGATGCTATAGTTGATGACCTAGTGTGTATGTGTGTGTGTGTGTGTGTGTGTGTGTGTGTGTCTAGAGAGAGTGTCTGGGTGTTCCAGAGGCCAGTTTGCTTGTTTCTATGGCCATGTAACCATGTCTTCATGTGCTTATTTCTGCTTTGGCCACTGCTGTAATTTACTCTCCTTCCTGATCTGATCCACACATGCTCATGTGCATTAGGATGACTGGAGTTGGGTTTCTTCCTTCTGAAGGTACTTTGTTAACTCTCACACCTATCATTTGTATCCTGCCAACTGCACCCTCCCCAACTCTCCACATTTCTGCTTTCCTGAGGGTGAATTCACCTTCCATGACTAATGCAATCCGTAAGCAGTCTTCATGCTGATTCCACAGATTTTAATTCTCTAACATTTCCCTTTAGACTCTTCCTTACATCCTCTTTTTAAAAACAATATCCCCATCTTGGAGTTAGTCAGAGGCTCCACATGGCCTCCTGTGTGAACCCACCACAGGCAGCTCAGACACCTCAGGTCTCCACTTTAATCATTTTGATGTGTATTCTTCCAGATTTGCATGTTTTTATATGCATATATTAGAGACCTTTATGAATATATGTACATCTGCCTAATTTTTTAAGTGTTGTAATCCACAGCTTGACTGCACTCAGTTTTATTTAGCCATTTCCCTTTGACAAAAATTGAAGATACCTGTCTTCAAGAAATATAGTAGTGCTAAATGAAAGAAGCCAGTCACAAAGGATCACATATGGTATGATCCCATTTATATGAAATGTCTAAAATAGCCAAATCTATAGAGACAGAAAGTAGATTAGTGGTTTCCTGCGCTGGGGATGGAAGGGGAGAATAGTGTTGGAGGGTGATGACTGAGGGGTACAGGGTTTCCTTTTAGAGTAAGAAAATATTCTACAATTGATTGTGGTGATGGATGCATAATTCTGTGAATGTACTAAAAACCATTGAATTGTATATATAATGGATGAATTGTATGAATTGTATGGCATGTGAACTGTATCTCAATAAAGCTGTATAAAAGAAATAGAAATACAGTAATAATCTTAGTAGGTTGACTTCATTGGAACTAATTAAATTAAAGGTCATCTCTAGGAACACTTAATAGCACTGGTGGTTTTTAACCTCAGCTCCTGATCTATACAGGCAGTGTGTTCTGTGACAAGCCTAGTTTCCCTAGCAGCTGAAGTTTCTTTTAGGTTTGAGCCATGACCTATGTGACCTGTAACCTTTGTGAAAAGCAGCAGACAGTGCAGAGTTCCTGGTGGTTTCCATCATCTGTCCTCAGAACAGGAGTCAAGCAAGAAGTTTGCTGTCACCCCATTTCACTGCGGCTCTAGAATGGAGGGCAGCAAACTCAGTGTCCTCCTTCTCACCTGTGGGCCTGAGTGATGAACATTGTCCAGAGTGGGGTCTCCAAAGAGCACTTCTCCCAGTGCTTCATGGTAAAAAATGGGCCCTTTCTTGGGAGTATAAAGAAGTTCCATATGCTGGCCTCAGAGGTAAGGCTCACCAGTGAGCTGGAACAATTCTTTTCTTCTCTGAACTAAAGGCATCTCTGAAGACTTCTCTACAACAGAGGTGAGTTTCAGATTTTGTATTTCTGGCTCCAAGGCCCTAATAGTAAATGCTGCTATTGTATTAAGAAATAATAACAACAAATAATTAGTCACTGTTTGTTGAATGCCTAGCCACTTGCATTAATAAATCCTCACAAGAACCACCACAGGAAAGGTATTATCTCCTTTTATAATTGAGGAAAATAAGGTTAAGTACAATAACTAGCCCAATGTCATACAGATCTGTTGCCCCCAAACCAATGCCCTTTCTGCTGCATCATGCTGTCTACTATGTATGTTAGCCTTGAATATCATGCTAACGACCTGAGGGCTACTTGAGGTCAGAGGCCTTATTCATTAATTTATGTCTTGTTCGCCACCCCTGCATGGGTGCTCAGCACACAGTTGGTTCCTAGAACATGTTGGTGGAAATGCATTCCTAGGACCCTCTGCTTTAGTTTACCTGTGCAGGGCTTGCCTGAGATTGGCCAGGTATGGGGAGAGAGAAATAACATTGTGGACAGAATACAAAGCAGAGCCTCCTCACTTGGAATATGTTATTTTTTAAAGGATAATTTATTCATGCACTATTTAAAATTAAAAAATTAATTAAAAAGAGAACATGAGACTTCTGGTTTCCAGTTCTGCATGTAAGAAGCTTAGAAGTAGCCACTTCATCCTAACAATAAGCAAAAGCCTGAACAGACTTGAAAAATCAACAGCTCTTCTTGGATCCATAAGAGAAGGAAGTATGCAATGCAAACCACTGGTTCCAGGATTGGAGAGTCAGATAGGTGAATATAGGTCATCACCATTAACAGGAGCAAAAACGGCCATGGGGACCAGTTCCTAGGTAGGGAAACCTGAGCTGTGATTAAATTAAAAACTCCAGGGAGGTCTGTTCATAGGTAATTTACCTATGAATGGTAACTTACCTCTAGGAGCTTGATCAGGTTCCCACAGTAGATATCAGAGAAAAATACCCTTGAGCTGCTGGCAGGGGAGGGAAGAAGGCACCAGAGCACTCTGTTCTTCAGCTAGAACCGTCCTCAGAGGAAACTAGTTAGCCAGAGCCTAACTAGTTTGGCTGGGGTTTTATCAGTGCCTAACTGACTTGGGGAAGAAAAACACCCAACTCCAGCTCATTCTAGCCATCCTGTCCCACATAAGTGGAGGAGAAAAGAACTGAGACACAATTTGAGTATTTGAGTTCACAGTGGAGAGGCACAGGCTCACTGGAAGACAGATGTAATCACAGGACTACAGAACTCTTCTCCTCCCCCTACACCCCTGACACCACCACCGCATTACTAAAGGCCTGTTTGTGGCAGCTTCTCTTACCCAGTACATCGTGTCCATACAGCAAGGAAATATTACAGAGTATACCAAAACTCAAAATCAAACCAAACCAAAACAAAACACAATCTGAAGAGACAGAGCAAGCACCTGAACCAGACACGGCAAGGATGTTGGAATTACCAGACTGGGAATTTAAAAAGCTTATGTATACTGTGCTGTAATGGGTAAAGTACACAATATGCAAGGATAGGCAATGTAAGCAGTAAGATGGAAATCCTAAGAAAGAACTAAAAATAAATGTTAAAAAAAATCACTATAGAAATGAAGAATGCCTTTGAAGGGGTAAATAGTAGACTGGACACGACTGAGGGAAAAAAGTCTCTGAGCTAGTGGATATGGTGATAGAATACTTGGAAACCAAAAAGCAAAGAAAGACTGAAAAAAAGTACATTAGAAATGATAAAGAGAAGCAGGAGTTTTCCTTGCAAAGCCCCTGCTGAAGGAAGCTAGACAGGAAGTATTAGGTGCCTTGACACCTCTTGAAGAACTTGAAGCTTTTCAGACATGAGCTTGTAGGGCATCACAGGCCTACCCACTGACCCAATGTGAGACAAACTCCTTGCGTGAGATTCAGGCCCGAAGCAAAGACCAGGAAGGGATGATCCCCTCTGCGCATGGGAGTTAGAAACAAGTTTTACTTCCACCAGGGGACAATGCCAAGCTGTCCTGAGTTCCCTACTAATATAAAGGGACGTGGGTGACTGGGGCAGCCAACACTGACTGTCAAGATCTGGAAATACAGGGGAGGTAGCAACTACAATACGTTACCAAGGATGGTTACACAAAGAACAGGATCCAACTTCTAGAACCTTGGGAACTATCTCAACCCCAGCAGGCTCCACATAGATTAGTGTCTCCACAGACTAGTTTTTTGGTTTCCATCCCTCCTGCCCTCACCATTTTCTGGGATAGCAGGAAAGAGGGAGGCTAGGCAGGATAATTCTGCAGCCAGGCATTGAAGGGGAAGGGGTTAAAAACAGGCTGAGCAGCCTTGAAAAGGAAAAGACAGCAGAAAGGGTCCTGGGTTTAACCAACTAATTATGGATTGTGAGAATAGTTTAGGTTCATTTTTATTAGACTCTGATGTTTCTTAATATCTAAATATAACTGAATTTGCTTATATAATAACCATAAAAGGGATGTCAGCTATACCTACGGAGGGAAAGAATACAGGTCATCACACAGCTGTGATGGTCCCTGGTGGATCTTAGTTGGAAGAAAGCTGAATTGGAGATAACAGAGATAAGATAGAACTCATTTGTTCTGATGTGCCCAAACAGGTAGTCACTTCCTAATGGAGAATTTGCAGTAGCAATAGTCATAGGAACACTGAAGATAAAACAGTTAATAATTATGTTTAAGTGGTTACTGTGTGACAAGCACTATTCTAAGCATTTAATTTATTATTTCAATTAATCCTCACAATAGCTTTATGATGTAGATTTTATCATTATCCCCATTTTATGGTTAATGAAATAGGATGTCAGAGAGATTAAGAAATTTGCTTAACATCAAGCGGTTACTCAGAGGCTAGAACTCCACCTCATGTCTTCTGATTCCAGTCTAATGTTATTGCCATATCATGCTGCCAATTCTTCACTTTCTTGTCCTAGGCCTCCTACAGTCACCAAAATCTTTAACTCACTATAGCTTCCAAATTTAAGACAGGCTATCATTTTAAATTGTATGTCTAAGCTAAATTCATCTGATAAAGACAAGAGATTATTTTAGTAAATAATTATTCACCAGGAGTTTGCTAATCCTGGGTGAACCTCCAGTTAGTATTTTCATATGCTGATACATAATCTAAGTGTTTATTTTCACTGTTTACTTAAAAATTGAAATTGATTCTTCAGTTTCTAAGTGAAATGAAACCCCTGCTTCACTTTTTAGTGGAAGAAATATATGTGAAGATCAAAAATGAATTCAGAATAATATGAACATTATGAACTAAGCTACAAAGTGACCAACCTATAATATCACAGATAAAACCTAGTGCAGGTTAAAATTATCAAAGGTGTCATAGAAGAGCACAAATCACCAGGGAAACAATAAAAATTCTGGCATATGAGAAGGAGGATTACATTTACCCGAGGGAACAGTGTAGGCTAGGAGGGGGGAGGGGGGAGTGTTTGAAGACTACTCACCCACAGAATGAAGTCAACTGAAGACCACAGAGAAATAAAAAGCAACCCAATTTGGTTTAATATTTTTTTCATGAAAAACAGAAAATGTTTAACTCATCTGCTTTTTCAATTATGAACAGGAAACATAAAACTATAGTCAATAAATACACTGAAAATCGTAATAAAAATTACCGCAGGCCCACGTTACAGCCAGTGAAAGAGGAAAAGGAGCAGTGGAGAAGGAGGGAGTGTAGGGAGGGAAAGGAGGATGCTCCGCAGGGTCCCAGGCACCTCCGCACCTGTCACTGCCAGACCTCCTTCCGTCCCACTGAGAGCCCTCCTCTGCACTGCCCTGTTTCTGTTTTCCTGATGCCTGCCTACACTTCTAGAACACCCCCTTAGCTTCTGATTTCTCCTCCTCCCCTATGGTCTCCCCTTAGAGATAACTTGGAGATGATCAATGACCCCTCCTCTAACAAAGCCCTTACTCTCTCAAGTATTTCTACCAAGCTTTCAATTACTAATTAGCCCTTCCTTCATTCCTTTTTTATATTACCAAAGTAATATATATTCACAAGGTAAAAAATTCACCAAAAGGCTTGTAATGTAATAAAGCATGCTGCCTCTCCCACCAAACATACTATTATATCTTAATGATCAGTTTTAGAATTATCCTTGACTTTCTGATATATAGGATGAGGATTTAGCTCTGTGAAAGCATGGACCCTCTATTCCTTCTCCCAATAGGATTAAATTATACTCTAGCTGCCTCCACTGTTCCCCTCAGTAATTTCAAACATGTTTAAGCCGCTAAGTCTTATGTTGCAACCACACACGATTACTACTTAGTGATACACCAATGAAAAAGGAAAGCAGCTACTGTCTTTATTATTTCACTGTCTTCATCAACATGATTTTTCTGTTTCAGTAAGTTCTTGACCAGAAAGCTACAACTCGAAAATAAATGTACTGTTTGTTTTAGGAACTTCCTGAAAACCCATTTAAACAACATTAGACTGCTCCAGTTTTCTATAGATAGCATCAAATAACTGTTTACTCTCCAAGACTCTTTGAAACTGTCAAAATTAATGACTGAGACTTTCACCAAGACAGAAGAGGAGGGCCTGTAGGTGGGCGGAGCTCTCATACTGTGTATTGCTCAGGAAAGCCCTCCAGGAAACACCCCACACACTTCCTCTTCCTGTCTACAAAAATACTTCCTCTTTTTTGTGTTGCTGGACTTGCACATGGTTCAACATGGCTGCATACACCTTATTGCAATCTTTCTTTTCCCCCAAATAAATCCTTTTTGCTGAAGGAATATCTGGCCAACTTTTTGTTTGCAGTCAACAAACCCTCCCTTCAAAACTCAAAATTATGGCATATTTTACTTACCCAATACTAATTAAGTCCACAAACTGAATGACCTACTTTAAATCAGACTTCAGATAAAGCCTCATAAAAATCCTTATTTTATCTTTGCCAATCGGAGATGTTGCTAAGATGTGGTAAAGATTATTTTCTCTGACTACGGGAAGCAATAAACTCAGTTTTGCTTTATCAACAAGTTATTTGGTGGTATTTTGGGGACAGCATTCAAAAGTTTTGGCAGTCCCACTGAGATCCGGTTGATACCAGATCTTCACCATCAGGACCCAAGGCTCTCAGTTTGAAACCAATGCTTCCCAGAGTTCCTCAGCCTCCTGCTGGGGGCCCCCTGGCACTGACATTGGAGTTCACAAGTGCTGCATTGGGCCTGGCTCTACTTTATTTTCTATTTTGTTTCCTTTAGCTTCTCAAGTAGTAGTAAAAACACTACTATTTGTTTCTGATTGTCCTTCCCATTTCTTATTGGGCATCTTTAGGATAAATATGTGAAGGAGAGAAGACAAAGACTCAGAGTCTATTACTCAAGCTGGCCCCAAGGTCTAAGAATTTCAGGAGGTTTTATCAGGGAAGAAAATATTCCTCGATCTTCTATGGTCCCTGGCTGAAAGTTAAACTAAGACAGATTAACTGGGAAAAAAAGCAAACAAATTTATTAACGTTTTTACACTAATATACAGTGATGCAGGAACCTTTAAAAAGAAATGAAGACCCAAAGCAATGTTGAAACCTTAGTATTTTTATGCAGGTTTGATAAAGATTGGACAGTTGTAGAGAAATACAAGGGGTCAAAGATCATGAGGTAAGTGTACTAAATGGGGGAACTTCGGAAGGCCCGTTTGTTTGGCTTCCTGCTTCAGAATAAAAGGTGGGGGTGGGGAAGCATACTTCTGATGTGGTCTCCAACTCCTTCAGCTTAAAATATTAAATATGCCAAAGTACCATACTTGGGGGCAGCATGTCCTGAATCCTGTCTGTTTCTTCTTGAGCAGCATCCTTTGGAGAGCTGGTTCAGGTAAGTTTTCAGAACCTTATGAAAACTTGTCTCACTCTTGCTGTTTTGTCTGTGAGACTGATTCTTGGGAGAGTTCTCTTTTCCAAACTTTCTGTCCCACGGGAAATCCAAGTTTTCCAATGGCAACAGTCCAGCCATTTGTATGGGGACCTAAGTTATGAGGTACACAGTGATGCCCTCAACCATTTCCAGTCTCTCAGGGGTTTGTCTCCATTTAAATCCAATGATTCAACCTTCTGGGCTATACTCCTCCTTCTTACATGTACTTATACAAGGTCCAAATTCATTAACTTACTTTCTAAATGGCACAATTATACCAGGGATAATTTAAAATTACAGAATTTTTACACGACCAAAAAATGCTCATATGAGAAACACCTTCAAATGAAAAGGAAGTAAATATCAAATGGTTTGCATTTTTTGATTGGTGTGAAGAGCATATTAGAGAAATTCAAATTCCAAAATTGTTTCCTTAAGCAATTTTTTGGCCAAGCCAAAAGAAAAATGTGAAATACTTAAAATTATCTTTTAGGACCTGTTGGGAACCACCCTGTCTGGTTTCAGAAGCTGTAACCCCTCCCCCCACCCCACCCTCCATGGCTAAGGCTGAGTGAGCGACTTTCAGACCATAAACCACTAAGGAGACAAAGCTTATCTCCCTGGCAGGGCCACTGCTTCTGCTCCTTTTACTTCACCCTGCCTGGTCCCTAATGCTTGATTGGTTAGCCAATGATGGGTAAGATTCTCCAAGGGGGGAATGACCTAAGACAGGCATGATCATGTGGAGGCCCCAAGGAAGGACTTGGGGGGCTCTAGCAAAAGGGGGTGATGGACCCTCACCCCTCGGCTTTGACTTAGCCTGAGTCCTCATTCTGTATGCAAGAAGTCTCCTAATCTCTTGGCTGCCTTACTTCCCCTGCCTGACTTAAGCCTGAAACAATGCCTTAAGCCTAAAACAATGCGGTAAGCTGAAAACAATGCTGGTGGTGGGTGCCGCCCTGTGCTGGTAAGGGTGGGTTCCCTAGGGCAATCAGACCTAAGAAAGAGTATATAAAATCCTGTGAAACTTGCTTTGTTTAGAATGCTCTCAATTAAATGATAAGGGTCCAAGTGAGAAGTGAGTTTGTTCCTCAAAGTTTTATGGCTCTTTAGCTATCTGACCCTGACTCAAAATAGGCCCTAAGAGTTCTTTGTATGTTTGATCCTTACTGCCTGATAATGATTGGTGAGCTTTACCTGTATACTTGTGCAAAATGAACCCAATAAAAGCCTGTCAAGGCAAGGGTCAGGGTGCTCTCCTTTTGAGAGAGTGAGTGGCCAGGCCACTCTGAGGCACTCTCTCCTTGAGAGGGTAGCTGTGCTGTCCCTTTTCCTCCACAGGACTCGGTAGTATATGTGAATTTGTCTCACGTCTCATCCATAATGCCTTGGACGCTGCCAGCCGGTGTCTGCGTCAGGTACCCCCACAACTCACAACTTGAAACAAATGGCCCTCACCTTACTATTTCTCTTCTCCAATCCTATGTTATTCATTTCACTCTGCTTCAATCTCTTCCTCACCCACTACCTTCCTGTCCTAGATGCCAGGAACCCTCAAAGTCCAGTTACCTCTTAAAGTTAAACCCCTTTTAGAATAGGGCTTTTAATTCCTGGTTTCAACCTGAGCTGAGGGCCATTGAAAAAGACTTTCCAAAGCCTAGACAAGATGTAATGACATTTGCAGAGAAATTTAGGATAGTTTTGGAATAGTTGTGCATAATCCAGGGTTCACAAATCCACACCCCATAGTTCATAGCTTAGTGGGAACCTCAGGTGCAGATGATCGGGTAAAGAAGGCAGACAGGGAAGACCCCAAGAATCACTTACAGTACCCAGGATCGTATCAGAAGCTCCTATTCAGTCCTATAAGGAAGAAAGAATGAGTCTACAAGATACTCGATGATAAGGTTTTTAACACCTTTAGAGAGCAGATCCTGAACAGATCCTGAAGCAGAGGGGACTCTACTCTCTCCTCCCTTTCTGTGAATGGCCTTAAGCCAGAAACAGGGGATTTAATATGCAAGGAAAATCTACAATGGGCAAGAGTCCTATTGGCAGACCATCAATACCTCACTGTGTATTTTAAGAGTCTGAGAACAGAAATAGATTAAGATTTGCCAAGGCAGTGCTCTCCCTTGCTGCAGTAAGTGATAACACTCACCTCTGGCCTGTTAACAAGGCTATTTGGGTGGTATTTTCAGGACACTCAACTGCACTTTGTAAAAGAAGGTCTTTAGTTCTCCCATCTTTTCATGTACCTCTCCTCTTGCCTTCCCCCTCCCAGCTTCTGTCAGGGTGCCCTTACTTTTATATTTTTCCAAGGCTGACAGTATTTATGGTCTGTTCTATAACCATGGTTATCTTCTAGTATTTGTCTAAAGGTATATTTTACATATTGAAAAACACCTGCTGAAAGTCTTATCAACTTTCATTTGTTCTCATTTGAATCATGATTTTATTATTTGGTTTTCTTCCCCATTCTCCCTCTTCTCCTCCACCTCAGAGTTTGTAAAAGGCCCTTCTTTTATTCTTGAACTCTGCCTTTATGACATTCTCTTTTTCTTAAAATCTCCAATACTTCCTGTTTCATCAAATTGTCATTTTTCTCTCTTGAAATGTCTTCCTGTTCCTGTCTGGGCTGTCTGCTCTATAAATGTGCTGCCAAACTGGTGCTTTTTGGATTTTCACATGTAAAAATTTTTGAATTTTCCCTTACATTTGATTGAAAGTTGGATGAGGTATAGATTTCTGCATTAAAAACTACCTTTTCTTAGAACTTTGAAGATATTGCTCCATTGTATTTTAGCCTCCCTTGTTGTTGATGAGAAATTTGATGGATCTGACCCTTGTTCTCTTTTCTCTCTGGACACTTTTAGTATCTTCTACTGATTTTTTTTTTTTGAAATTTTACAATGCTGTGGATAGGTGTAGATTATTTTTCTTTCATTCTGCTCAGAGTTTTCTAGGCCCTTAAAGATATCAAAACTTTTATTCCCTTTCAGCTCTGGAACATACTTAGTTCTGAAATGTTTCTTTGTATTATTTCCTTGATCAGTTTCTCTCTTCCGTTTGCTTTGTTCTCTTTTCCAGGAACCTTACTAGTGAAATTGTGGGTCCTTCTAATTTTCTCTACTTGATAAATCTTAGCTCATAATTCATCCGTTTTTCTTTCTGTTCTAATTTTGGAGACTCCTCTACTTTATTTTTTCAATAAAATGTTATTTTTTGGAAATAATATTTTTTGTTTCCAAGAGGTCTTTATTTCTTAAATCATTCCCCTTTTAGAATATAATTATATAGCCTGCTGTTCTGGTTTCTAATGTAACACAGTAGACACTATCTGAGCTGACTTCCATCAGCCACTTACTGGACACATTCCCTCCCATCTGAGAAACACAGTACAGGTGCTCAGGACTTCCTGCATGCTCATGGCTACCAGACCACTTGCTGGTTTACTCACAATCCTACTTCCATCAGTCAAGTTAAATACCAATCAAGAAGAGATGTGTTTTTCCCTCAAATCTGTTAGGCTAATGGTGGTTGATTTTCATGTATACATGAAAACTAATGAAATATGAAGAGAAGTATTATTTCTATGAAAACTAAGTTGAATGTTTTGGAAAGACTTGATACAGGAAAGGTCCACTAAAAAGAAAATTGCTGTTCATTTAGATGTAGACAAGAATGGAGGAAAATATAAGGCTGTATAAGAATGCTGGTCTCAGACTTCCGGCAAGATGGAGGCATAGGTGGACGCACTGTACCTCCACCTCCACACACAACCAAGATTAGAACAACAACAATTTAGAGGTAGAATAACACCCAGAACTGATAGAGAATTTATCTGAATGGAAGTCGGACAGCCAAGAAGTTGAAGTAGACCCGTTCATCCAGACCAGTAGGAGGGGCGGAGACGAGCACCGGTGGCAGCGCTGGGAGTGTGGGGAGTGTGCTCTCGCTGGGCACCTAAGGCAACCGGTCAGGGGTGTGCAAGATTGCAGCGGGTGGACCCTGAGTACGCAAGTGGCAACTGGTGGACCCAGTGAAGCTGCGATTGTGGAACAGGGCGGAGCGCGCAGCCCAGGATCCCAGGGAAGGGACTGAGATCCCAGGAGAGCAGGGCTGCTGCCATTGTTCCCTCCCACCCCCGCCTCCACATACAACGTCACAATCTAGCGACTGGGGTGCCCAGCCCCGGTGAACACCTAAGGCTCTGCCCCTCACCATAACAGGAGTGACCAGACCAAGAAAAAAAAAGAGAGAGAGAGAGAGATGGCTCAAATAGAAGAACAAATCAGTGCCCCAGAACTCATCCTTTTGAGCAACCAAGAAATAGCTAACCTATCAGATGCACAGTTCAAAACACTGGTGATCAGGAAGCTCACAGAATTGGTTGATTTTGGGCGCAAATTACATGAAAAAATGAAGGTTACCATAAAAGAGATGAAGGAAGATGCACGGAGAACCAATAGTGATGGGAAGGAAAGTGGGACTCAAAACAATAGAGTGGACCAGAAAGAAGAAAACAAAACAAGCAGGAAAGAATGAAGAAATAAGAATTAAAAAAAATGAGGAGAAGCTTAGGAACCTCCAGGACACCTTTAAACATTCCAACATCCAAATTATAGGGGTACTAGAAGGGGAAGAGGAAAAGCAACAGATTGAGCACGTATTTGAACAAATAATAAAGGAGAACTTCCCCATTCTGGAAAAGGAAATAGACTTCCAGGAAATCCAGGAAGCTCAGAGAGCCCCAAAGAAGTTGGACCCAAGAAGAAACACACCAAGGCACATCATAATTACATTAGCCAAGGTAAAAATGAAGGAGAGAATCCTAGAAGCAGCAAGAGATAAGGGGACAGTAACCAACAAAGGAGTTCCCATCAGACTGTCAGCTGATTTCTCAAAAGAGACCTTACAGGCAAGAAGGGGCTGGAAAGAAGTATTCCAAGTCATGAAAGGCAAGGGCCTACATACAAGTTTGTTCTATCCAGCAAAGTTATCATTGAGAATGGAAGGGCAGATAAAGTGCTTCTCAGATAAGGTCAAGTTAAAGGAGTTCATCATCACCAAGCCCTTATTTTATGAAATGTTAAAGGGACTTATCTAAGAAAAGAAGATAAAGGAAAAACATGTATAGTAAAAGGACAGCAAACTCACAATTATTAACAATCACACCTAAAGCAAAACCAAAAGAAACTAAGCAAACAACTAGAACAGGAACAGAACCACAGAAATGGAGATCACATGGAGGGTTAGCAGCAGGGGGGGTGGGAGGAGGGGAGGGGGAAAAGGTACAGAGAATAAGTAGCATAGATTGTAGGTTGAAAATAGATAGGGGAGGGTAAGAATAGTATGGGAAATGTAGAAGCTAAAGAACTTATGACACATGGACATGACTAAAGGGGGGGATATGGGTGGGAGGGGGTGTACAGGGTGGAGGGGAGTGAAGGGGGGAAAAATGGGACAACTGTAATAGCATAATCAATAAAATATATAGATTAAAAAAAGAATGCTGGTCTCGGATTTTTCTCAAGTATTTTACACTAGGGCTCTACTTTAAAGAAAACAAAACTGGAAAAGGTCACAAGGAGTTATATACACTTTATATTAGCAACTTTTGTATTTTTTTTCAATTGTATAACTACTGAAATTACAAAGATGATAGGCAAATATACTTTGACCAGCCATTTTTCAAAAGAGAATGCCAAAATATTTTGAGACTTTCAAGTTTTTAAGCCCTAAAGCTCTAAATATACCTAGTATAGGCTTTTAAAAAAAACCCTGAGTTCAATCTTAGTGCTTAAATAGATAATTCATGTTATTTTTGTTCTATAACATTTTTATTTACATAAATAATTTTATGAGCTACAAATGGTCATTTCATAAAATGACATACTATCTAGCAAATTCAGGTGATTAACAAGGTCAATTGAATAAACCATGTGAAAATTCACCTGGTGACACATTAGTGAAATAAGAACAGAAGCTTTAAGCTTCTGACCTTTAGAGCTAACTTAGCTATACTAAAGCCTGAATAAAACAGCCCTGGGATTGGAGGACACCCAGTTCCAGAATCATCTTAGCCATGGACCTTTAGTCAAATTGAAACCTTTTCTGAGACTCAGTTTCTTCTTTGTAAAATGGGGATAAATATCAAATGCTTACATGTCTAATAAGATCTTTAAGACAGTGAGAAAAAAAACTCACTCGTTTTGTTTTTTATATTTTGAAATTTTAGAGATTCTTAGGGAGTTGCAAAGATAGTACAGATTAGTCTCATGTACCCTTTCCCAAGTTTCCACTAAGAGTTACACCTTGACTAACTTATAAACCAACATCAAGCCCAGGCATTTGACATAGGTGTAATGTGTGGGCAGCTGTATGCCATTTTCTCCCACGTGCACATGTGTGCAAACACCACCACGATCAAGACACAGAACCACTCACCACAAAGATCTCCCTTAGGTTGACCTTTCATGGTCATGCCACCCGACCAGCCCCCACCAGTTCAAATCTCTGACAATATAAATCTATTCTCCATCTCTATAATTTTGTTATTTCAAGAATGTTATACAAATAGAATCATATGTCATTTGACTTTCTGGCTTTTCTTACTCAGCGTACTGCCCTTGAAATCTACCCAAGTTGTATGTGCCAGTAGTTCATTTCTTTTTATTGCTGAGTAATATTTCACATTGTGGGTGCGCCACAGTTTAACTGTTCACCTATTGAGAGACATTTTGGTTGTTAACACATTGTTAGTTATTACTGATGAAGCTTCAATGATTAATAGTGTACATGTCTTCTTGTAGACAAAAGTTTTCTCTGGAAAAAATGCTTAGGGGTATGATTGCTGGTTTGTAGGGTGTGCATTTAGTTTTCAAGAAACTGCCAGACCTTTTTTCCAGCATGGCTCTGTGGTTTCAGTGTGGAAGTGATCCTTTCTCTGCAGCCTGTCAGCAGTACGCAGCACATGAAACAGTAAAAGGTGCACAAATCTGAAGTGTGTTGTTATATTCACACAATGCAGAACTGTCAGTTTTTCTCTCTTCTAAGCTCCTGAAACTTGTATATATTGGGCTGTTTTCCTAGGAGGACCAACAGGAAAAATAAGTGATAGGAGACTGCTTGGTTATGTTGAAGCCAGGCGGGTAATGGGATGACGCGTCCTGCTGGGTAGAGTAGGAAGCAGGAGGTGGAGAAGAGTGTACAATTCAAACCCTGTGGTGACAGTCTGTCAGGTGGGGTTACCTTAAATCATTCACATTAGATTCCATTTGTAGCTCAAATACTCCCAGCCATGAAGAAAGCATTATAATCTCAGGAGGTGGCAGAACAGCAAGACTAGTCCCCCCCCGCCAGCCCCCTCCCCCTGCCCCATTCAGCTGTGAACAGGGAAGGCATGAAGAAAATAATTTACTTGAAAGCTCTCTGTGTGGTCTTTCTGTACAGGCTAGTTTGTGCTTCCTCACCGTATGGAGGTTGGGGCACAAGAGTAATTATCCTGAGAGAACAAGGTGGAGTGCCCAATATTTTAATGAACTAGTCTTGGGAGTCGCATGGTGTATCTTCTGTACTCTACTAGTGGATGCAGTCCCGGTGCTATGCCCCAGATTCACGGAGAGGGAACACAGCACTTTCTGTTTCACGGGAGGAGTGTCAGGTCACAATGGAAGAAGAGCATATGGAATGGAAGACACAGTTGTGGTAGTTTTAGAAAACAAGGCACAAGCATGCTTCTAGGGTTTCGGTTGAGTGAATTTATTTATTTAAGTCAAGAGGGAGTAGTTCTGCTTCTGAGAAGAAGCAGCTCTTCTTTTCTCAACTGTCTGATTTTGCTGTCTTTGGGAACTTTGGGGCTGGCAAGGCAGCCTTTGGATGAGCCTGACAGTGCTTCTTCCAGTGAGGCTGAGCAGACCTCTTGCTACTCTGAGACAGCTTTCTGAGGAAAGGAAATGCAAGGGGTAGGCCTGCAGGATGGGGGTGCTTTGGGGGTGGGCTTCCCTAACCCTGTTCTCAAGACAAGCAACCAGGGTAAGCATGTTTTATACCCCACGTTATGGGCTATTAGATTTAATAGGACCCCTTAAACCTGAAAGATGGAGATAGGAACAAAATTAAGTACTGCTTGTCCAAAAGGTACTCTTGTATAGAGTTGAACAGAGAGAAAAGGTTTTAGGGTAAGAATTCAAGTTTGTGAAGGTCCTATTTAAGTGAGCTTGGCAACCTGCTCTATAAAATCAATTAATGATGTGTACACTGTCAATAATCCAGGAATCCCTATTAGCTGAATGCTGCATGTATGAGGTGCTCAGTGAAACATTGAGAATAAGTTTTGAAATTACTTCAAATTAAATTGAGGAACACTAGAAGAAAAAAGTAAAACAAATCTTAGACTCTGACTGTAGAATGTCTCCCCTCTGCTCCACCACCATCTCCCAGCCCACTCATGCACGCCACCACTGAGAGAACTCCTTTCCAGCCCATAAAGCTCAGTTTGATGGCCCCTCCTAGACAGAGATTCTCTCTGCCCACACAGAGCTAATTACCTCTTCCTTGATGCTCCTGCAGCTCTCTGTACATTCTTACACTGCAACATCCCACGCTGAATTATAATAAGTTGTTCATGTGTCTGTCTTTGCCACCAGACTGGGAGATTTTTGAGGGCAGAAATGGTAACATTCATCTCTGCAATCCACAAATTACAAATTACACAGTACTTGGGATAGAAGAGGAACTGCATAAATGAAGAATTAAAACAGTGGAAAGTAAAGAGGGCAGTGAGCCGGGCAGGCAGGAAGGAACGAGAATGGGTGGATAGAATGATGGAGTATTTCAGTTCTCCAAACTTAAGATCTCAAGTATGTAAGCAGATTTTATAGGAAGTCTCTAGAATTCTTAGTGACTCGGGTTATAGGCTCAATTGGCCTTTTTTTCCTTATATGTTCAATATATTTCTCTTATATTTCATACCATCTTTCTGTTGAAAATGGGGTAAATCTAGACAATATGACAAGTTGTAGTTTTAAATGTTTTTATTTAGTATTGTTATAATTATTTGCTTATTATTCTCCCTCTTTTCATGTTCTTTTTTTTAATATTAAGAGTTTCAACATTTAAAAACAAAATGTGTGTTGGGTACCCCAAGATCACAGCATGTGGCTATAAGTAATTTGTAAGAACCAGCGTTTTCTTCTTAATGAAAAAAAAACAATTTTTGCCTTGAGAAACTCATTTTAATTCATTACAACAGTGTGGGTTTTAGAGTCTCCATGAACTGGGAGGTTTTGTAATTCCAGTGCTAGGATTATATAACTGACTCACAGCAAATTTACATTTAAATGATACAACTTTTTACTCTTAGGTTAACATATTTTATTCACAGTAACTACAGTTGTTAGAATATATAAGCCACCATTTACCATGGTTATGCAAATTAACATCAGTGTGTTTCACATGTAGGGTGGTGAGGGAGCCCGCCCTAGGTGCAGGCATTGACGGTGGGTGCCTCATGTGTAGAGATTTCAAAAGCAATAATGAAACAGACTTTAAGTCACTCTGCTTTTTATTATCACCATGTACCAGCGATTCTAAATTTTGCCAGTGATAGAATACTCCTCCCTGAAAAAGTCTTTTGTTGGTCTAACTTTGAAATGAACTGTAGTAGTTACAATTGAGTTTTTATCAAATATAAGTAAGCTTAAAATTAGTCCATCTTAATAATTTGTTTGTTTGTAAACATTGTATTCTACATGGAAGTTAATTCAGAGACCTGGGTTATTCAGTGAGTCCCCTACCCACAGGGAGTTGGCAACACGTGCCCTTTTGACACGAGGTCTGCACCAGTGCGAGCTGCGTGGGGCAGTGCAAGCTCTTCCATCTCCGTCCTGCGGCAACACACATTCCTAAGTTTAAACCAAAGCTTCTAAAGAAACAGTGACTGCTCAGTGATCTTAAAGATGAAAAAACAGAATGAGTGTTATTTCAATTCTGTCATTTTATGTGACCACTTGAAGATTTGGTGCTTAAAATTCAAACAGTAAAAGAGAGCTGTGAGGAGTACTGTTCTTATTTGACAAATGCGATTTCAGTTTATACTAAAATCATTTACTAAGTTTGAATGATCTCTTCAAATAGAAATACCTTTCAAATAGAAATGTATTTACTTTTTAAATTTTTCAACTGTTAATACTAAAAGAGGAATCAAGAAAATAATTTTATTGCTGATTATCACTACAAACAGCTGTCACATTGAAGAGCAGGGGTGTTAAAAATGACCCCCGGTGCACTGAGCAGGCCCCTGTGTGACCTGGCCGCCAGGTCGAGCACAGGCAGGTCTGAACCAGGCAAGGCCGGTCGTGCCAGTTCATCTGCTCCGCAAACACTTCCTCCTTCAGGGCCTGCTCCTTCTCAGTCCCAGCCCATTGTTCACCAAGCCAAGATTCCTTTTCTGAAGTTTTGCTCTCAGTAATCAGTTAATGGATCTTTTATAGCTTGACCCACACTAAAGAGTATTTACATTTTATGGGAACATTTAAAAAAAAGGTTTATTTTATGGGGGGGGGAGAGAGAGAAAGAGAAAGAGAGAGAGAGAAGCGCTGGTGCTAGAGAGATACACCAACTGGCTGCCTCCTGCCCAAGCCCCAACGGAGGATCAAGCCTGTAACCTGACCACACGCCTTGTCTCGGAATCAAACTGGCAACCTTCTTGTTACAGGATGACGCTCCAACCAACTGAGCCACACCAGCCAGGGCTTTTGTTTTAATGGTTTTATTGAGATATAATTCACATATCACACAATTCATCCATGCAGGGGTGTCCAACCTGCGGCCTGTGGGCCACACGTGGGCCAGGATGGCTGTGAATGTGGCCCAAACACAAAATTGTAAATTTACTTAAAACATTGTGAGATTTTTTTTGTGATTATGTATCCCAATGTATTCAATGTGTGGCCCAAGACAACTCTTCTTCCAGTGTGGCCCAGAGATGCCCAAAGTTTGGACACCCCTGAAAGTGTACAATCTAATGGTTTTTAGTATATTCACAGAGTTATGCAACCATCATCACAATCAATTTTAGAACATTTCCATCACTCCATGATGATTAGTAGTCACTCCTCATTCTGAGCGTAGATCAGAAAGCAGACTGATCTACTTTCTGTCTCTATGGATTTGCCTATTCTGGGTATTTCATATAAATGCACTCATACAATGTATGTGTGGTCTTTTTGACTGGTTTCTTTCACTTAGCCTGATGTTTTCAATTTCATCCATGTTGTAGCATGTACAATAATTTGTTCCTCTTATTGCCTAATAATATTACATTGCATGAAGATGTCACATTTTATGCATCCATTCATCAGCTGATGGCTAGTTCCACTTTTTAGATATTGTGAGACTAGTGTTGTTATGAATATCCATGTACAAGCTTTTGTGTGGACATGTTTTTACTTCTCTTGGGTAGATACCTAGGAGTTAAAATGCTGGGGCGTACGGTAACTCTATGTTTAACAATTTGCAAAACTGTAAAACTGTTTTCCAAAGCAGTTGCACCATTTAACATTCCTATCAATAAGGTATAAAGGTTCCAATTTCTCAACATCTTAACAAAAGCCTCTGAAAGCAGGAAGAGGAAAAGGAAGGGGAAGGGGAAGAACACTTGCTGAGCACTGTGCTATCCCGAGTACACCCGCTGTAACACCCGGGCAGTTATCACAGTGCTACCCTGAAAGCCAAGAAACCTTCACTGGAATGAATCTTCAGCCACACAAGGGCAGAAATAAGGCATCTGAGTGGTTGGTTGCTGAGAACTGAAACTATCGTTACCTATACAGCTTACTGGCTGCAGTAATCTGATGTTACCATTTCACTATTTTCATCACTATAACTTTACTAATCCAAGAAGTTCTTGCCCAGAAATGACAGGAATTGGAAATAATTTAATTGTGCATTCCATGCCCGGAAGACTCATCAACCTGTCCATAGAAAACAGGAAACAATAGTTTATACCCCAAGACTCCTTTGAACCCTTCACCTCAAAATCCTCTGCCTGGCTTTGGAGATATTCTGGGAAGCTGGCATGCAACAGTGGATATTTGCGAAAGGAAGCCAGAAACCCAAGTATATATGTAGACAGGTGTCTTACCTTTCTCCCTGAAAGGCCAGCCCTGCCTTGGAATGACTGGTAAGGGGTTCTTTCACTACTAAGGAGAGTGTAAAATATGTGACAAAATACTGTGGTAGTAAAATGAGAAAAGCAAAGACAGGAAACAAAATTTAAATGTTCTATAAGAATACAAGTTGTCTTAGAGGTTTCCAATAAGTTAATGGCTCAACAACTCAAAAAACAAACACAAACAAACAAACAAAAAACAACTTGCAGTTTGGTCCAGTGCTACCAGGTGGTGGCAGTGTGACAAAGCCCTGGCTGGAATGCCTTAAGTCACATGGTTTGCCCTGGATTTTGGGTTAGTTGCTACATGGAAAGTTACCATCAAGAAGAAATATGCCACATTATACTGTAAGCACTTCTTTGTTTTTAAAAGTTGTTCTAAAGCAGTATCTTTTAAAAGGAACAATTACCTGATACTTATTTGATGTTGAATGTTTTAAAGAGGTATATTTTTCACAAGTGACAATTTGTTAATGATTAAAGGAGGAAGGCAGAAGCTGTCACCACCCTGGGATAAACACGTATGTCTGCCTTGACCTTTATTTCTTTTCTTTTCTTTTTTTGTCCTCATCCTCATAGCTGGCTCAGTAATAGCATGTAAGAATATCATTATTTATGGATTTTGCTATGTTTCTTTCTTCACCTCACTTAGGGTGTTTGAATTAAATCATAAGAAGGTCTCAATTCTCTTTCCCACCTCCCCACTTTCAAAAATCCTCTTTCTTTTCTGTACAAATCATAGACGAGAGAGAGGGGAAAAGTGAACGAGGGCAGGCAGTCGGCTTCAGGGAGTACACTGGTCGCTCAGGCTTTGCTTTCTACAACAAGAAGGTTTAACTATCATCAAACTTTTTTTTGTCTTTCTCAAAAATTATTTAACTTATTTAGTTAGAATGAGTATAATTTACTTTGTAGGTAAATAATCATATCTTTATTTTACTATTATTTTACTTGAAATAACTGAAGGTAAAGGATTAGAAAAAGTCAGAAATTTCCCTAAAACTACATTTCTTTAAGGAGGTGGGCATACCTTACTTATGGAGGCATATTTTGCAACTTAAGAACAGCCTCCTTATTTGCCCACATTCCATTCTGAAAAATGTACGATAGTATGATAGGCCTTTGCTTAACAGGCATTTGTAGAGGAGGAAAAATTTTACCCTTCTAGATTCGGCATGGCATCTGGGGTTTGTGAATTAGACTGACAAAAGACAGATTAACAGGAGAAAGACATACAAATTTTATTTGATGTTAACATTTTAACTTTTATATGCATAGAGTCCTTCATAGAAAAGAAGACCCCAAGAAGCAGTTAGACTCAGGTTTTATACTATTTTGACAAAGGGTGATGTATTTGTGGAGAAGAGAAGTGGCAAGATTCAGGAAAATGATACTGGGCTTCCAGGAGCAGTAAGCTGTGATAACTTAAATCCGAGGTATATAGGGGAAACTAATGTATCTAATAGAAAATAGGTGATATTTTAGTAAGGGTGGTTTATGCACACCCACCTTTTTAAAAAGATTATATTTACTTATTTAGAGAAAAGGGAAGGGAGGGAGAAAGAGAAGGAGAGAAACATCTTGTGTGGTTGTCTCTCACACACCCCCTACTGGGGACCTGGCCCACAACCCAGGCATGTGCCCTAGACTGGGGATGGAAACGACAACCCTTCGGTTCACAGGCCAGCACTCAATCCACTGAGCCACACCAGCCAGGGCTGTGCATACCTATGTGCATACCCATCTGGATACTGACTTTCTGCTTGCAGTGACAATCATTGTTTTTGCTCCTCCTGGTATGGGAGAAGTGAGGGGGAAGACTTTACAAAGGGAAATTTATGTTCTGCTCTGAGGCTAATACATTAATTCTTCTTACATTTATTTGCTGATTCTTAACTGTCTTCAAACAATCCTTATGCCAAAGTGGCATATTTTGGATTGGCATATTCTGATTCTCTTCATCTTCATCTCTTGCCTACTTATACAGAATGAAGCTTTTCAATTTTTAATTAAGGTTATGGTACTCTCTTATGAAAAAGAAAGAAGAGTTCACAATGGACAACAAAAGAGACAAGGATACTATTTAATATCACGTTCATCTCTATTATAAATTATACAGGATTCATATAAAACAACATTGCCAGTTTGATGCCTCAATATCCACCATGCGTATGTAAGCTCCTCTAACAGCTCACTGTTTCCAAATGTACCATGTTTTGATAAACTTCTCATTTTATGAGTCACTTCTCCTTGGAGTGCTTTTCCCTTCACCACCAGCAGCTATTTCCCACTGTCACTGTTTAGCTGGTGAGATCCTATTCAGTGAAGTTGCAGAGCCCTCATATCCCACAGGTCACTCACATGGGCCACTATCACGTATTCATCAGCTATCTCCACTAATATTTTCCCAATATTAAAAAATATTTTTTAACTTAAATAAGTGTATAAACTGGAAACTTCATATCAAATTATGTATAATTTTATTTTATAAAAATGAATTTATTGATTGATTTCAGAGAGAGGAAGGGGGGGAGGGAGAGAGAGAGAGAGAGAGAAATCAATTTGTTGTCCCACTTACTGATGCATTCATTGGTTGATTCTTGTATGTGCGCTGACCAGGGGTCAAATCCGCAGCCTTGGTGTATAGGGACCATGCTCTAACTAAATGAGCTACCTGGCCAATCCTTAAAATTATGTAACAATGTAAAAAGCACCTTTTCCCCATAATTAGAAAGTTAGCCATTAAAGTAAGTACCATAAAAACTGCATGATTAAATTCTAGCGAGAATGCTGCCAAGTGCTCTGAGCTCGAGGCTCTCCGTAAGATGGGAGAATGGCAAGATTGAAGATGTGTGAGAACATATTCCATCCCGTGGAAACCTCCTCTCATACTTGAACAGAAAACTCAAACGGCAGTAATTCCCCCACTATGGGGTTCAATGTGACGTAATGCCATGTCGTGTGTCTCCTAATCTCACCCACAGCACGCCCAGGGGCCTCTCCCCACGGGAGTGTGGAAGTGGTGCTGGTCCCACACTTTGGAAACACTGGTGCAGGAGAATGATGGTGGGCTTTAGAGCCACATTGTTCCAGGTTCAAATCTGAGCTCTGCCATTTACAAATTTGGCTTTGGACAGGTCACTGAACCTCTGTGAGCTTCACTTGTTACTTCTGAAGTAACTAAGATCTATCCCCGTGGATGCTGTAGACTGAAAGTTTATGTCTCCCCCAAATCTGCATGCTGAAACCTCATCCCCAGTGTGAGGGTATTAGGAAGTAGGGCCTTTTTGAGGTTGATTGAAGCTCTCATGAGTGGAATCAGGGCCTTACAAGAAATCGCAGAGAGATCCCTCAATCCTTTCACCCTGTGAGGACACAGAGAAAAGACAGCCAGCTATCAACAGGCAGAGGGACGTCACCAGAACTGAATCTGCTGGCACCTTGGTCTTAGACCTCCCAGCTTCCAGAACTATGAGAAACAAATTTCTGTTGTTTATAAACTACCTAATCTATAGTATTTTTGTTACAGCAGGCCAAAGGGATTAAGTGGGATATTTTGAGGATTCAAGATAATGTGTATATAAAGTGGCTAGGACATGATAGGTCTTAGTAAATAGTAGCTTATATTAATATTATGTTTATCATAATCATTACCATCCTTCAATGTGTGAATTGAATGTTAAGATTCTGCAAAAATGTCACTTTTTCCCCGAGTTTTACAGTACTTTGAACATGCTTTTGTTTTGACATAATAATCTGTTTACGCCTATCTCACCCGTTCTTTGGTGAGTTTTTCAATGACTCGGCCTCTTTTCAGCCCAGCGAAGCAGACACTGATTGAAAGCCTACTGTATTCAAAGGTTTTTGAGCCACAGTTGCTCAGAAAACAGTCTACTGCATGCTGAAGAGAGACACTGGAGTATTTTTCCACTTTATAAATTACGAGACACTCAAGGCCAGAGAATTTTCCACTATGGCCTTAGCACATCCTTGCTCCCACAGCTGTTCCTCTCTACTCTTAATAAAATTGGAATTGCCCAAACAGTGGCTGGTAATTCACAAGTGCAGTTCCTCCCTCTTCTGAGAACTGTCTTCATCCAACTATTCCCGAAACTAGTTGAACTTGGGCTAACCCCTCCTGCTAAAGTCCTATTAAAAGCTTCTGCCCTCCTTCCCCAAGCTAGAACACTTCTTTGGAACCTTCTTTCTCCTGGCATTTTTGAATAAAGGATTATGCTATACACTCTAGTTGATTTTCTTCACAGAGGGCAGTAAAGTATACTGAGAATGATATTTTGAGATCTAAAATGAATGTATTTAAATTAAAAAAATTATAAAACATTTCACTGAAATGGGAAGGGTCAAGTCAAGGAACATGCATAAAGGACCCATGGACAAAGACAATGGGGGGTGGAAGTTGGGGGGTGGGCAGGGCAAGGGAGAGTGATGGGGAAATGGGGTCAACTGTAATGGAACAACAATAAACAAATTAAAAAATTCACTGAAACAAAAGAATATATAAAATACCCAATTTAACTTTCATTCTCTGTAAATCTTTTTGCCCTTCAACTCTTTATATATTGAATAAAATACATTCAAGCTTCTTCAGAAGATCAGAAAACACAATGGAAGGATTAAGGCTCAGCTTTGAGTTTCAAATTGGCCTCAATAAACTTAGTGAGGCAAAATTCTAGAAAGTAGATTTTATTAAGTGCCCCCTCACAGTTCTTAAAGCTTCTCTTAACATAGCAATGCTAAGAGGTCTGAACATCAAGTTGCACCGGAAGCCCGACTACAGGGAGGACTGAGGATAGGACTGACAGAGGGAAGGTTTGGAGGGGATAAGACCAGGGTTAGGGAGTTACCTGGATCACAGAAAAGAGATGCAGTATTCATCCCCCTTGTCCTCAGGCCAGGAAGAAGGAGCAATGGAAAGAGAGTATACGTGTGTTCACTTTTCATGTGAAACTTGAGGTGGGGGGAGATATCACATACCAACCAAGGGCACCTATAGTGGCACAAAAATGGTGGCTGGCCTGGTGTGATTCCACAAAGAGAGAGTCTGAGTCAGTGCTTCCCAGCTGCCAGGGCCTTTGCTTTCCTGAAGGAGATCCACAAGTTCCCAAGTGCTCTGTGAGGCCACAGACAACTGATGTTTTGGAAGAATCTTGGTGACAGTACAAGAAAGTCCCAGGGAATGGGAGCTTAATGTGGAGCAATAGCAATGCCCATGACCAACATGAAGCCCAAGGACCTGGCCGCACCAGCTCCCCCTAAGTGAACACCAAGGTGGTGCACTAAGTAATTGGGAGCATGACTGAGTGAAGGTCAGTGAGTACCCAGATGATGGAATATGTTGTCCCTCCCCATTACCAGCACATGAGATCAGCATCTCCTTGTACCCAGAGGGCATCTAGAAGGAAGAAAAGGAGAAAGAGATGGAAACTCGGAAAAGTCTGCAAAATTATCAGGAGAAAAGACTCAGTTTCCTTTAATTGTCAAGTTGCTTTTTGTTGTTACGTTTTGTTATTCTCAAGCAGGGTAAGGGGCTCAGAGAAATGAGTTAAAGTTTGTTTTTTAAAGATCTGAATTGTGGAGTATAACTTTAAGCCCTCCTGTAAAGTAAACTAACGGTTAAGATGAACTGCTCTTGGGCCAGACTTGGGCTTTGAATCCTGTCTCATCGCTTTTTGCAGGAATTACAGTCCTCCTTCTTTTAGTTTCCACCCAGGGTGCAGTTCTGGGCCTTACAAGAAATCTATGCCCAATAGAAGGAATCTAAGCTCTTTTATAAATGATAGCCTCTCATATGTCGCACAACCTTCACATCACATGAGTTTGCCCTTCTTTAGCCTAAATTGCCCAGGACTTTCAACCCATACCTATGTCTTCGATTCAGTCCCTTCACCATCCAGATCGCTCTCCCTAGAGCATTTGTAAGTGGTCTATTTTCCCTCCACACTCATTCCACATGCTGCACACCACTGCTTGATAAGTCTTCAATTTTATCCTCAGCCTTGATCAGAATGATTCTTTTCATTCCCTTTGAATCCTGAGTTTTGACTGAAACTCCTTATGGAATTACTATAGCATTTAGTCAGCCTATCAGGAAAAGGCCTCTGGCAGCTGTGACTCAACTATTTAAATGTTCACATTTTTTTCTGCCTTTTCTCCATTAAGTTAGTAGATTTAAACAAAGATGAGCTGAATTAAAATGTCTACTCTTGAGTCCAAGCCCCCTCATCATTGCTTCTCTACAACCCAGTAAAAGTAAGAGAAAACTATTAGGCGGACATGTCAGCTTATACCAACACCAAACCCAAAACCCACTGTCCTTCCTCCTAATCAAAAAAGATAACTTTTCTTTCTTCACATGTCCCATTAATAAGAAGCACCCATCCTGCCCATGGAAATCTCTGGTTATGCTTCTAGGGGTCATATCATTGAAAAATTATACTGTTTAAATATCACTCCTTACTCTTTTACTTTGGAGTTCTCCTATCTATCTAGGATTCAGTAGTGACACAGTGGCCGAGAAAAGAGTTGTGATGCATCTAGGCTGGAGTTGCAGTGTGCCATCTGTTGATAGGCATGCCACCTCAGCTTTTCTCCAGTATAAAAACATGCAGTGCATTAAATTCTGTACCCCACGTTTAGATACACCCAGGATTAGATGCTAACTTTATTCTGAAATAGGTTTCCTCTAACCAGAGGAAGGCATGTTTATGATAAAGCAGTTTCTAAATAGAGTACAATGTAATGGCTGGAAAATGAGTTCTGGAGACAGACTGCCTGGTTTTGAGTTGTAGCCACCTCACCAACTAGCCAGGAGACAAGTCATTAAATCCCTCTGAACCTGTTTCTCTTACCTTAAAGTGAGGGTAATAGTAAGGTGTACATCAGTGCTGTGAACATTAAATGAGTGAACATAGTAAAATGCTTAGGGCATACAATCAACCCAATCAACAAGGGACTTGCATTGTGTAAAGAGACTTTCAATAAGCCGTGGTAACCTTCTTCCCTATAGAGTCATACTAACAAGCTATAAAATCACTTAGATATAGGAGGAATACTGAATTAAGGATCAAAAGAACTCAGCAGTGTCCCTGACACTGCCACTTGCTCCAAATTATTTGCCATCTCTGTACTTCATTTTCTTCATCTGTAAAAATGAAATAGTGACATTGCCTGGGAGTTACTGGGAAGTTATGGAAGAATTTATGTAGAGCACCATGTAAATGGCAAAACACTATACAAATGTAAAAGACTGTTACTGTCATTGACCGTTACTAGTTTTCTCACACTTCACTGGGCATCCAGAAACTTTTATAATATCAGGACATCCTACCTCTTAGGGAGTAATAGGTTATTTTCTTTAATTCTCTTTTTTAGACTCAAAGAAAACCTCTTTCTATTTCCTTGGAATTAGGGCATTTGGTCTTCATACGATTGTATTTGATAATACTGCAAAACATGGCCTAGTTTCCAAGGTCAGAAGTTGTCTGTAATGACTGTGTTTTAGTTTGGCCTATTCAAATGGATGTCTGGCCTCTTCAAAAAGTATTTTCAAATGACAAGGAAGGATAAAATGCTTCTAGGAAGGCCTTCTGTGGATGGCCCATAACGCACTTATGACTGCAAACAAAGATTGTACTCTTCCCTAGTGAAGGTATCCATTTGGGCTTGGGTGTCAGTGTCTCTTGATTCAGAATTCAGACTCTGGACTCTATGCTCAAAGACTACAGTCTTGACTTTGGTCATTTATTTTCTTGAATTATCTGAAAAAGTTAGTTTAATTTTAGCCAAATCCTTCTTCTACCAGGTAAATTTTGATATAACCAAAAGCAAAGGCTCTGCTTGCATTCTGTGGTCAACAAGTAACATTTCATATTCAATAGTCCAGGGCCTTTTCTCTTGCATCCTCAGGAATAAGAATGACCAGCCTTCTATCACATGGGCCAGGTCAACTAGAAATAGCCCTTAATGTTTTGTAGTCTTCCTAACTTTCTGGGGTTCTCTCTAAAACAAAATCTCTCTGTTCCTGATTATTTTGTCCCAGATGTACCTGGAGTATACTTTCAAGCTGAATCTTATTTTCTTATTTCCTGTCCATATTTCTAACCTCCCCAGACCCCCTGGATAATTTATCTATTGCACTAATATTTGCAGTTAAAGAAGTATAGACCTGCTCCTTCTTAGTTTTTGGGCTCAGGAAATATCTCCAATCATTTTTCAATCATTTGTGGTCCACAGAGAGCCAAAACATGCCTTTTCTGGGGAAATTTAATCCACATGTTTATGATTAATTTATATGTAAGTCATTAAATTGGTGTTTCTAAAACATTTCATTTGGCAAGCTACCTCTCTCTCACCCCTGAAATCCCCTCTTAAGTCTTACTTGAGTTGGTATGGAACCACTGCACCAGGTGCTTTTCAGAGCTGGCAAAACACTTAGAAAAGCAGTTCCGAATGTATCTGAGATTCCATTCTATCCAAGCTGCAGCTGATAAACAACTGCCTGAATGGTGGGTGTGTCCAGTAGAGAGAGTGATTAAAGAATTTACAATCAGTGTCCCTTCAGGCAAGAACTATTCCTCAGAGTGGGGTATGGCTTCCTATGCTGAGTCACCCAAAACTCAAGCTCATTTCAATATAATCTCAGCCAACTTCATAAACTTTCCTTATGTACCTATTATGTGCTAGGCATAAGACATAATATGCCCTGCTTTCAATTTTCTCATTTTCTAAAAGGAGAGATTGACCTGTGTATTTATAAATATGATAGACACCATTATATAGTGTGAACCAAGTGTGAACATACAATCAAAGCGCTGTGAGAGAACCAGAGTGAGAGATTTCTATTGGGGACATTAGAGAAGGTGGCACTAGAGATGGGCTTTGGAGCAAAGTCTGAAATTGGGGTAAGAAAGGGTCAGTGATTCTAGTGGAAGTCATGTAATCTGCAAGTGAGTGGCTAGAAATAGGACTTAGAAAGGCAAAAGAAATCCAAACTATGGAAGACCTTGAATGCAGGGTTAGGAGTCAGGGGAATTATGTAGGCAATGGGGTTTTTGAAGAAGGGGAAAGACGTGGCCATGTCTCTGACTGATACTGTGGAGGATTTATTCGAGGTCGTGGTAATGATCAGACAAGAGCTCATAAAACTCCCTGTGATTACAGAGACAAGAGTAATGACCATTGCTGAGATGGAATTTGAAGGGCTGAGAGATGAGCAAGGTATGAAGATTAGGTAGGTTTCAAGTGATCTCTGGGTAAATTACCTAAACTCTCTGGAACTCCTTTTCCTCGACAGATTAAACATAATAGCCCCAGTTGTTTAAGGATTAAAAGATGTGGTATGAAATGATTTAGTTCCTGGCATATAGCAGGCTCTCATTTCATCCTAGCTAAAAGATGAAGGTGATAATGAGGTGTACAAACTAGGATATCTAGAACAATTCAACACCCAAGTACATTTGGGTCTCTGAACATTTTGTTATTCTACTCACAGGTCTTTCACAGGTACGCTCTCTTAAACATCTAGTTATGGGCTCATTTTAAAGGCAACCAATCATTGCAGAGAAGCATGGTAGTTAAAGTGGCCATTAACAAAAAGGCCATGCTTCCTAAAGGGAATCCGAACTGCTAACTAATAATCAGAAACACCTTTAAGAGCAGCTGTGGGTAATTAGCACATTTGCACCAGTGACCCCCTACCCTAGCTTGAGATAGCCCAATTTAGGAGACAATTTTTTAGTGTCTGTTAGGTACTGACTCTGTACTTGATACTGGAGGAGATAATAGGGATCAGTATATCAAGTCCCTACACTCAAGGAACTTACAATCTAGGAAGGGAAATATAACTAGTTTGCAAAAGACTAAAAATATTTATAGATAACATCATACATACTAAATGCATAAAAGAATACAGATTCAATGTTAATGAAGTTTGGAAGCTGGAAAAAAAACATTATCTTAGGAAAATTGAAGAAAAATTGTAAGAAAGAGTCAATATGTGTTAAAGATAGCTAGGTTTTTTTGTTGCTGTTGTTGAATGGAGACATTAAGGAAGGTAACTATGGGGAACTGAAGAAATTCCATCACGCACTCATACACTCAGCTCCTCTCTCATTCAACAAACCTTTACTGAATGCCTACTATGTTTGAGGATGACCGAGTTCATTAAAATAAAGTTTCATCACCCAAGGTTTCATAGTCACTTTCAATTCAAGTGTTTCTCCTGCTCACAGGAGAGGAGGAGAAAAGAGAGATAAACGGATTAATCGCAATACAATATGGTCAGTATTTTATAAAGGTGCTGTAGATAATAGCCTTATTAAATTTTGTATGTATTAGTTAAGGTTCTCTAGAGAAACAGAATCAATAACCAATAAGATATGTGTGTTTATATCTGTACCTGTATCTATCTATCTACCTATCTATCTACCTATCTATCTGATTGATTTGCAGTAACTGGCTCACGTGATTATGGGAGCTAGCAAGTCCAAAATCAGCAGGGCAGACCAGCACGCTAGAGACCCGGGGAAGAGCTAGCTGCAGTTAGAGTCTAAAGGCAATCTGTTGGCAGAATTCCTCCTAGCTCGGGGGTCAGTCTTGTTTTGATTTAAGTCTTCAGCTGGTGGAGGCCCACCAGTATGATGGAGGATCATCTGCTTTACTCAACTACTGATTTAAATGTTAATCTAATCTTTAAAAAATACCTTCATTTAAATATTAAAAATATTGTTTAAGTACTAGGTACCATGGCATGCCAAAATGGACACATAAAATTAATCACTATGCTGTATGAGACAAATGCAACACATCTGGTCCCAGACTCTGTCAGTCAGTCATCAGAGTGGTTGACAGAGTGGCACACTGATACACTCAGATATCAACATGAGTTCAGCAAAGAACACGTAGGGCCAAGGGGTAGATTGTTGGGAAAGGCAGTAGCCCCCCAGTTCTGATTGTTCCTGCATGTTCTTGGTGAGTGTGCCAGACTGCAAGGCTTGTCTATCTTCTGATCAAAAACAGTTTATTCTCTGAGTTTATAGTTACTCACACAGGCAACTAAGTAGGTCAAAGTGACCACAGTGAGACCCATTTCACTGCTCACCCCTGGGGGGAAGAAGACTAGCTAGTTTGCTGCTTGCTACAATGCTTGCTGCTTGCTCAAAAAGTGCTGAACTTCTCAGCTGCAATTCAAACCAGTTGTCTGTGTAGCATTTATCTGGGCCCACTGCATTGTTCCAGTGCAACTTGGCTCCAGAAGAACCCACGGAAATATGCTAAGGTTTATGCTGCTTGCTAGGCATGGATATCTAAAGTTTTGTCTCTGACCCAGGAGTCTTGTATCTTTGGTCTACACCTATGAAGCAGCACAAACTAACATATTAGCTTGCAAGTAGGGTAAAATCTCAGGCCCTCCACAGTTCTTGACAGCTTTGGTGATAAGGGTGTGATGCTGACAGTGACATGACTTTCTGGATAAGGAAGGACAGGTCTTTGCAGGCCAGGCTCAAGGATATACAAAGATTTCTCAGGATCAGGCAGTGAGTACTCTCACCCAAATATTAGTTAAGGTTCGCTAGTAAGGGTTCCCTAATGTACTGCCTGTTAATGAACAAAAGTTGATTTACTATTAGAGGATGTACAGTGAGGAGCAAGATTGAAACAAGCCACAGAAATGTTTCCTCGACTGTTGTTCATGCTCCCCACTTGGGTGAGGAAAAAGACACTATCATTACAATGGGGCGGTAAGCTCTGTGACCCCCAACCTAAAGTCAGCAGGGTTGTTACTGAGCCAATGGACACATGATAAGGAACTTGGAGTAACTGCAAACATTGGAAATTTATTTATTGAGCTATGAGCAGCTGCCACACCATCCCAAACTGAAAGTAGTGCTAACACAACCTTGAAAAATAAATAACATTTTCTTTTTAGGACTCATGCTTTCAAACTTCAAAATTTACAACCAAGCTACGTTAATCAAGACAGTATGATACTGACATAAAGATAAACATATAGGTCAATGGAACAGGATTGAGAAAGCAGAAATAAACCCTTACATTTATGGTCAGTTGATTTTCAACAGAGATGCATAAACAATTTAATGAGGAAACAAAAAGTGTTTTCAACAGATGATGCTGGAACAACTGTAACTGTATCCACATGTAAAAGAACAAAATTGTATCCTTACCTTACATCATATACAGTGTGAACTCAAAATGAATCAGAAATATACATGTAAGAGCTAACTAGAAAACTCTTAGAAGAAAACAGGAATAAATCTTTGTGGCCTTGGATTAGATATAAAAAGCCCAATGACAAAAAAAATAGATAAACTAGATTTTATCAAAGTTAAAAACTTTTGTGCTTAAAAGACATCATTAAGATAATGAAAAGACAAAACATAGAATTGGGGAATATGTTTGCAAATCAAATATCTGATAAAAGATTTGTATTATCAAAATGCCTTACAATTTAACAATAAAAAGGCAAATAGGTCCCCTTTCAACATAGCAATGAATTCAAATAGACATTCCCCCAAAGAAGATTCACAAACAGCAAATAAGCACTAGAAAAGATGCTCAGCATTATTAGGGAAATGCAAATCAAAACCACAATGAGATACCACTTCACACCTACTAGGACAGCTATAACCAAAAGACAGAAAATAACAAGTGTTGGTGAAGATGTGGAGAAATCAGAATCTTCATAGATTGCTGTTAGAAATGTAAAATGATGAAGTCACTATGGAAAATAGCTTGGCAATTCTTCAAAAAGTTAAACACATGGCCCAGCAATTCCTCTCCAAGGTACATATCCATGAGAAATGAAAACATATATCACATACAAACCTTTACATGGATATTTACTAGTGGCATTTTTCATAATAGCCAAAAACTAGAAAGAGCTGTAATACCTATCAATTTATGAATAAAGTGTGGTATATCTAAATGATGGAATATTGAATTTTTCACCAATAGAAAAGAATGAAGTATTAATACAGATTATAATACAGATGAATCTTGAAAATATGCTAAGTGAAAGAAGCCAGTCACAAAAGACCACATATTGTGTGATTCCATATTATGAAATATCCAGAGCAGGCAAATCTATAGAGAAGGAAAAATAGATCAGTGGTTTCCAGGGGCTGGAGGCAATGGAAAACAGGTATATACCTATGCTAATAGGTATAGGGTTTCCTTTTCAGGTGATATGTATATTTTTTCCTACACAACCTGAATTTTATTTTTTTTACTTTTTTTAAAAGATTTTATTTATTTATTTTTTAGAGAGGGAAGGGAGGGAGAGAGAGAGAGAGAGAAAAAGATCAATGTGCAGTTGCTGGGGGTCATGGCCTGCAACCCATGCATGTACCTTGACTGGGAATCAAACCTGCAACACTTTGGTTCGCAGCCTGCGCTCAATCCACTGAGCTACGCGAGCCAGGGCTTATTTTTCTAACTTTTTTAAAACAATTATTTTATTGTTGTTCCATTACAGTTGTCTGCATTTTCCCCCCACCTTTCCCCCACACTCCAGCCAAACCCACCTCCCTCCCTTGGTTCCACCCTCCCCCATGGTTTTGTCCATGTGTCCTTTATAGTAGTTCCTGAAAACCCTTCTCCCCACTGTCCCTTCCCCGCTTCCCTCTGGTTACTGTCAGATTGTTCTTAATTTCAATATCTCTGGTTATATTTTGCTTACTTGTTTGTTTTGTTGCTTAGGTTCCAGTTAAAGGTGAGATCATATGGTATTTGTCCCTCACTGCCTGGCTTATTTGACTTAGCATAATGCTCTCCAGTTCCATCCATGCTGTCATGAAGGGTAGCAGCTCCTTTCTTTCTTTCTGCTGCTTAGTATTCCATTGTGTAAATGTACCATAGTTGTTTGATTCACTCATTTGCTGATGGGCACTTAGGTTGCTTCCAGCATACTTGGCTATTGTAAATTGTGCTGCTATGAACATTGTGGTGCACAGGTTTTTTTGGATTGCTGTTTCAGGGCTCTTAGGGTATAATCCCAGCAGTGGAATTGCTGGGTCAAAAGGCAGTTCCAATTTTAGTTTTCTGAGGAGATTCCATACTGTTTTCCACTTGGCTACACCTGTCTGCATTCCCACCAACACTGTACTAGGGTTCCCTTTTCTCCACATCCTCTCTAACATTTGTTTGTTGATTTGTTTATGATGGCCATTCTGACCAGTGTGAAGTGGTATCTCATTGTGGTTTTAATTTGCATCTCTCTGATGGCTAGTAATTCTGAGCATCTTTTCAAGTCTGTGGGCCCACTGTGTGTCCTCCTTGGAGAAGTGTCTGTTCAAGTCTTTTACTCATTTTTTAATTGGGTTTTTTTTTTTGTCTTCCTGAAGTAGAGTTGTGTAAGTTCTTTATATATTTTGGAGATCAAACCCTTGTCTGAGGTATCATTGGCAAATATGTTTTCCCATATAGTTGGTTCTCTTTTCATTTTAAAGCTGTTTTCTTTAGCCATGCAGAAGCTTTTTAATTTGATGAGGTCCCATTCAGGTGATATTCTAAGATAAATTGTGGTGATGGCTGCACAACTCTATGAATACACTAAAAATAAGCAAACTGTACATTTTAAAAAAATAAATTTTGTGGTAGATGAATTTTACCTTGACAGAGCTGTTATTTAAAAAACCCTAAATTAATATAAATGCAAAAAACCAGAATAACTTTATTTCTTCCATTTCTATTTTAAAATACTTCTGCTTTTATTTAAAAACAACAACAACAAAATTGAGTTAGATAAAACATAATGTATTCTCTTCAGCTCTCATGTTCACTTCTATGAGAGTCCTATTTGTTAGTTCCTAACCATCATAACCAGATATCATTGTGTCCTTAGTACTTACAAATATAATATTTGAAAAGAAAAAAACCCTTAAGTTTGTCCTATTGTGGCACTTATAAAAGATCTTTCCACCTCCCCCCCCCACCCCAGAGCATTCCAGATTATTTTTAGATTATTTTCTAGTGTTTTTAGGTGAGCTGATGAGGTTAGGGGAGATGAAGCTTCTCACTTCCAGAGCTGGCCTTACTCCTTCAGCATCTGTGGGTGGCTTCTGGAACGGGCACACTATGGTCCTGATGTCAAATGCAGTGAGGCTGTAATTGCTTCTTTTCCTTAATTTATTTAGGTTGCTGCACAATTAGCTGTAGCTGTAATCCCTCAGTTGATTTTCTGGGAACAATACAAATGTTTGATGGCAGAGTAACAATTTCAATTGTTGCTTCTCAATGATTCAGGTAATGTACTGTCATTAGCACTCTGATGTGACATATCACGGTTTCCAGGGCTCACCAGGCCATTTGTGAATACCAAATGAAGGCTTCAGAGCTAGTACTACAGTGTGGTTACTGCCTTAATTGCCTTCCCTAAGAAAGGCTGGCAGCATCTTCCCTGGAGGAAAATAAACTGTGATTTTGAGTTTGTCTTTAACCATTTTCTGTCAATTCCTCTCAAGTGCAGGAATCACAACTTTCCTTTCTTTGTTCTTGTTGCGCGTGGGTCACCGGCTAGCAGTGACCATGGAACGCTGTGGATGGCTCGACAATAAACACGCGAGAAAAAACAACATGCACAGAGACAAACTAGTTTCTGTGGGGAAGTAGGGACGGAATGGCCACCCCCCCCTAGTGGGGAGCGCGCCGATCCACCGTCCATACCTGCTTTTATTAGGCTCATCCTGCATAATAATTCAGGTAAAGTACAGCACTCACCAGGGGAAGTAAGGAACTATAGAAAACAAAGAACTCTGCCCGTCTATTGAGTTGGGGGTCAAAGAGCTGTAAGGCTGAGGAACAAACTAGCTTCCTCCTAAGACCCTTCTCATTCAACTGAGAACGTTCTTAAACAAAGAAGGTTTCACAGTAATTTACATATTCTTTCTTAGGCCTGATCACCCCAGGAAATCCGCACTTCCCAGTACTGAGCTGTATTACCCTGTCATTGTTTCAGGCTTAGGTGGAGCGCGGGAACTAAGGCAACCAAGAGATAAGGAGATTTTCTCCCAGACGCTGAGAACTCAGGCTATGTCAGAGCCGAGGAGCGAGGGTCCATCACCCCCTTTTGCTGCAGCCCCCCAAGTCCTTCTTTTGGGGGGCCTCCCAAAGTGATCGTGCCTGGCTTGGGTTGTTCCCCCGTGGGGAATCTTACCCGTCTTTGGCTAACCGACCAAGCTTTTTGGGGTTCAGCAGCAGAAGCAGCATTTCTGCCAGGGAGATAAGCTTTTGTCTCCTTGCCGGCTCACGGTTCCAAGGGCGTTCCCTTAGCCTTAGCTAAGCGGGGGTTTCAGCTTCTGATACCAGTCAGGGCGGTTCCCAACATGTTCTAATTTTCTGGTAATAGAATTCTTACAAAAAATATCTGGTTTACATACATTAGTTGTAACTTGAGTTGATTTCCAGATATCTGTACAGATATTTAAATGGATATTATCTCACCACAGTTAAGTTCACATTACTAATAATAATTATTACTGTGACTACAGAATTTTACATTTTTACAATGTGACTTTTAGCAGCTAACCTTTATTGAGTACTTACCATGTAGTAAAAGCTACACATGCATGGACTCAAGTAATTCTTTCCAGCTACCTTCTGAGATAGACACTATTATTGTCTCCATTTTAAGGAGGGAAATTAAAGTTTATTGAGGTTTAGAAATCTGCCCAGGGACATAGAGCTTACAATTGGTAGAGCTGGACTGGAAACTCAGGTCAGTCTGATTCCAGAGCCAATCCTACTTTTAAGCACGACATTAAAATACTCCCCAGGCCTAACCCCAGCAGAATGAGCCCTATTTTACAGAACTGGAAATTTAGACTCAAGCAACTGAAACCTTGTGGTGCTGCACTTTGAGCCTGCACCTTCTGATTTCAGGCGCAGAGCTCTTTCCACCTGCGTCTGAGGCACCTTCCATCAGGAAGTTACAACTGCTGACATCTGCTGCTGACATCCCACGCATACCTCTCAGGTTGACAAATAAGCAAAGGATGAATACTATAGGAAAAATCAGAGGGGCTTCTATTTAAAGCATTAGAAACCACAGAGCTGCCCGCCTTGTCAGACAATGCAGGCACAGGCTCTGATCCGAGGAGCAGGGTTTGGAGGCACAGAGGAGGAAAGAAGCAAGTCGTGCGCACTGGGCACGCAGCCCAGGCGTTTCAGCCACTAACGTGGAGCCAGCAGAGTCCCAGCGATTGATCCCGCAGTCCAGGATGCCCTTCTCTCAGCAGCTGCAGGTTTCCACAAAGGGAGGCTGTGCATGGGGAAGGTTTTGTCAGAGCCTCTAATGAGAGGATTGGGTTTCACATCACAGCTACCCCTAAACAGGTACACTATGCTTCTTTCATCTTCCTGATGGCTCCCACGGGAAAGAAAAGAAAGAGAAAGGAAGCTACAGCAAGAATAGGTCACAGGCTGGTTTGGCTGAGTTTTGTACCTCCCCTCCTTCACTACCTCCAGCTTTGAAATTCTTTAATTTCACTCAGCCTGTGTGGCCCCTCAGCCTAAGTAATTTTTCATAATTCATCCACCATGAATCTGAAAAATTAACACCTCTGTAACTTTGCAAATGCTACTGCTTCTCTTTGGAAGATCTTCCCCAGGCCCCAAACTATTCTTCTTTGATCAACTTGCTCTTCCCCTTCAAGATCCAGCTCAGATGTTGTCTCCTCCAGAAAAACTTTCTTGATGCCTCATGTCTGCCGAAGCAGGCTGGCTTCTGTTCCTCTTCTGTTCTGACAAAGTGCTTCCTTCTGCCACAGTTCCTGCGGACTCATCTGTCTCCCTTCTACACCATAAGCTCTTGAGGGCAAGACCGTGCCCCCAGTGTCCAGCACAGTATCTATCTAGCATGTAGCACAAATATAGTAAGTATTTATGATGAACAAATCAATGAATGACAAATGAATTAGGCAAGGATAATATTTGCTCAATTATTTAAAGCACTTAATCTTTTCAAAGTTCTCTTTTTACTTTTAAAAATAGCCTTTATTTTTTCAGATTAAAAGTAGTAATGCTGATTGAGTAAAATTCTACATACAAAAAACATCCACAAAGAAAGAAAAAAAAACTATCTGTAATCCCACTACCCAAAGAAAACCACTTTCAACATTTAGATGTAGTCTCTTCCAGTAATTTTCTATGTGTGCATGTATACACAAAATCAGGATCCTACTGTCATATCTAACTTTCTCAAGGAGTGTAACAGTATTTTTTGGAGGCAGATGGAGCAGACATTTTTATCATAATTTACATGATGACAACACTGGAATCTAAAGATACATATCTAACTAATGACAGAGCTAGGACTAGAATCGTGAATCTTTTCATTATACCAGGCTCCTGCTGCTTCCCATGAGGCCCCCTAATGAGGTGGTATATCAGGAAAAGTTGTATATCAATCTAGCATAGTAGGACATGGGTTTGTAACTGGCTGTGCTCCCTCAGGAAAGGGACAGATTTAAGCTGATCCTGTGTCCGTATCACGGTTGTGCAGTGCACAAGGAGCACTGTCTAACCTTTTGAAGGGGAGCAAGAATGAAGTACCTAGGACCTTAGTCCTGTGATAGGCTGACTACTGAAGCTAGGCAGGCACCATTATGATTCAGTTTCTTTCCAATGGTCAAATGACATCTGATCAACAGTGGCTTGGCTCAGATGCTGTTGCTATGGGAATCACAACCATAGGTTTAATCCCACCATAGACTAGTGAGTTGTACTATAATCCATGACCCCTTGACTGTATTCCAGAACAATGTACACAGCAGGTGTTCAATAAGTGTGCGCTGGGTTGAACCGAATGTTTCTTGTTATTCAGCGGGAGCAGTCAGCAACAAAGAATGCTGACAGCAAATATAAATATCCCACCACTAGGCTCAATATAGAAAAGTCAGTCCAATGTGGACTTGTTTTCTATTTCATTCTAAACAGAGGACTGAATTGTAACCCTTCAAATACACACACCAGACTGTTAGTTCTGTGGATGAGGGAACTGTATCTTATTTATCTGCATGTCCCAAAAATACCTAGCACAGAACCAGACACATTTGAAGTGTTAATGTTTCTGTAATTGAATTATATTTGCTAGGCTGGCGTGGGAGTGAATAAGATGTTTACTAGTAATTCACCATTCCTTTCCCTGAGAGTTCTATAAATCGAGCTCTTAAAAAAAAGCAGCAAGCTAAATTCCCAAACCCTCTCTTAGGAGAATGTCCACGCCTGGTGGGGTCTGGACTATGTCCACTGAATGTGCAGATCCCTTATGCACAAACATCACTTACTCCCACGGGAGCCCAGGACTGGCGGGCTGGCTGTGGAGGCTCACACGTTCCCTCTTTCCCAATGGCACGGGGGTCAGGGGAAAAGGGTGGGAGTTGATTGACGAAGCACTGCTGAACTAAATGTTCTCCTCTTCCCAGGAGAAGGAAAATCTCCCAGAAGGAGGAGAGTTGGCACTTTTCTGGGGGAAGAACCATAAAGAACATGGATATCATTGAGAATGATCTTTTCCGAGGACAAGTTTTTTCTCTTACCTTAGACTGGGAAATGGCCTTGCCGGAGCTCGGCTGCAATCCTACAGACTGGGGTTGAAGCTGACTGAGTCAGTGGCAGGGGTGAGGAGCCATTAGGCCATGATCCTAACTTTTACAACATTTATCCTAGAACATTAACAAAAGCAAAAGCAAAATGATATTTTCTAATAAAAACCTTTCCTGAACTGTACTGAGCTAGGTTTGAACGAGCTGGAAGAGAAAATACTGATTTTTCTGGGAGGCAACCAAAACATAACTCAGTAATCCCCTAAGCTCTTAACAAATTCTCCTGAAGATTTAATCACAATATAAAATCTGCAAGTTTTTATTGGCAGTGTTTGGTTATGTACAGCCCTCCGAAGTGGCACCCTGTGCAATTCCCAGGCCTACCTCCACTACACATTCCAGCGACTGCTGGCAAGCACCATCAGGTCAGTGCCCTGGTCTGGCCTAGGACATTTTTTTCCAGGGGACTTAGGACACACTCCCCAGCTGCCAAGTTCTCCACTTATAAGGTGCAGAATTTATTAGTGCAAAGAAAGATAAAAAGAAAGACTGCTACCTTTTTAAGTGCTTTTACACATGGTTTCTTTATTAGAGCTTGGTGTTTCCAGAAACACAGCTGCCCAGCTCATTTGTGCTAAATCCGTGGGATGTGTTTTAGCTTCCTATGAACTTCTGTGAGCTCTGCTACTGCCACCATCAGTGCAGGTCTCTCGTGCCATGCTTTCAAGGGAAGTCACCTGCAGCAACGCTCATTTGAAAAAACAAAGCCAGGAAGACTTGTGTCTTTAACCTATATAGGGTCCTGCTTTGGAACCCAGGTTTGTCCACTTCTGGAAATCAAGCCTGTCTGGTCACCCAAAGGCCATCTTTTTCTAGCCTAGGTTTTCTTCTCTCAAATTCCTTAAAATGCCTGTTTTCCATCTCCAGACCCAATTCTGAGGTGAACGTTGACCTCAAACCATAGTACAGATGCAACAGAGAGTACGGCATGAAGTAGTGCAGCTCGAGGGAAAAATAGGATTGGAAGTGATAAACTCTGAGACTTCCAGCTCTTGCTACCTATCTGACTTTAGATAAATCCCTTAATAATCTTAGTTTCTCTTTAGCAAAATAAGTATAGTCATACTACCAGACTCTCTTCAAGCAACTATGACAGTGTAATTATTTTATTTGCATGTTTAGTTACTTCCCATTTCTCAGTATACCTCACTAGATTATAAACTCCAAGAGTTCCTTGTCTCTGGTTCATCACAGTGGCCCACTGCACATCATCAGGAAGAGTGAATAAGATTTGAATGAGTGAAGGAAGAAATAAAGTAAGAAGGAAAGACAGGAAAAAGGAAAGGGGAGAGAGAGGACAGAGTGTTCAGAACATTACTGATGTACCATATATGAAAGTGCTCTGTAAATTAAATATTATCCACATTATTAAAGAAATTATTACTCACATTTGATGCATTGGTTACACGAGGGTGATCTTTCTAAATGTTACTTCTCTGCGCAAAACTGTCCAATGGCTTTCATACTACTTACCGTAAAAGTCAAACTCTTGATCCATGGACAAAGACTATGGGGGGACGGTGAGGACTGGATGTAGGAGTTGGGGGTGGGTAGGGTAGGGGATAGTAATGGGGGGATATGGGGACAACTTTAAATAAACAACAATAAAAAATAAAAATAAAAATAAATAAAACAATACAAAAAACAAGCAGCCCTATGTGATCTGACTTCGGCGGGCCTCCTGCCCAGCCAGTCTCCACTTCTCTGCCAGGTTCCCATTGCTCCCCTGTTCTTGGGATTCCTCAAACAGGCCCGCAGTGAAGCCTTTGTGCTAGCCTCGTCCCTCCCTGCAAGCTCTCCTGCCAAATCCTCATGGCTGGCTCCTTCTTGTCATTGGAATCTTCACCTTCAATGCCACCTCAGAGAAGCCAGCCTTCCTTGTGTGTGCACTCAAAGGGAGACTCCCCGACCCCCGTCACAGTGCTCTCTCTGTCGCTTACACGTCTGCTTTCCTATTACTGATCTCCTCCTCACTGCCTGGTGATTAAGAAGTGGTTTCATGTAGCATTACATTTGTTTAAGCTATTTTTCTACGTATTATTCTCCACAAGTTTATGAGCTCAAAACAAACACCAAAACCTAAGATTCCAAACAGCAATTTCCCTTCCCACCCCTCCACACCCAGCCCCTGAACACTCTGAGCGAGGTATCCTGGCCCTGTGAAAAACAGCAACTGTGCCAGGCAGTTTTAGTGTTGTGATTTAATTAAAGTGATGTGCTATCATTGATACAGTGATGCAATGATACAATCCTAGAGGGATTGTTGTGAGACATGGAAACGGTACTGTTGGGTGGCAAGCTGTCGTCTGTTCTATGCTCGGAGGCCTCCTGGTTCAGGCCTGGGAATATGTGGGGGGAAGCAAACGGCAGAAACACTCACTGGTTCCAATAGGTTTGTTTCCTGTGGACCCTGGGGGAACAGCACTTCTGTAGAAAGAGCACTGGGCCAGGGCACGGGACAGGCTCTAGAGCTGGCTCTACCTGCCGTATTCCCGCTCCCCCCACCCTCCAGCTATCAGTCCCTCTGTCACAGGAGGCAAAACTAGGTCATCTCGAAGAGAGATCCTAGATCTGACATTCTATGGGTTAATGAGAGGAGTCCGACCTTGCATTGTGACCAAGATGTCTGTGAAAAGGATGGACCACGTAATATTTCTGATAAGCACAGCTTTTCTAGAATAAGTGGGATTTCTCTAACAGGTCCGTCACCAGACAAACCCAGACCTCTGCTCTTGCCATTCTTTCGTTTTCTATTTCCTTTGCTTTGCCAGAGAAACTGGTGCTCTGGGCAGATCTCCTCATTCTCACATAGGGATCAACATCTGACTCTAAGTGTGCTTCACTCAGCCACTCTCCAAGAGATGGGCTCCTACTGTATCTGATCTTGGAAAGCCCTCTCCCATCTGCTTTCAACATGTTGCATCTGACATTAACTAATGTCTCCTATTAGCATTAAAGAACACAATCTGGAAAAATTCACTCTCTAGCAGAGTTCAAACGGGCCACAAGTAGATGTGGAATCTCAATTGCACAAGGCTTCTTAAAATTATAGTAGTAAATAAATACACAAATATATTATATATAAATGTATATATGTATGTGTCACGTGTATGCATACATGCACATATAGAGGTATGTGGGAGTGGTGGGTGGGGAAGCTGAAAGTCTGTGCAATGGGTCAAGAATGCTTCTGTCTAATTTATGAAATTAACTGATAACAGAAGAAAAACTCCCTCAGTGTGGAGCAAGGCACGATCAAAGGAACTGAATGACATGGGAAAAGAGCTGGGAATCTTTATCTCACACTTACTGGTAATGGGTTAAAATTCTGGTCCACGAGGTGATTGTATCCATGGTCAAAAAATGAGTGCCGTATCACAACATCAATGCCCTGATTGGCCAGCATTCCTAAAGTGTTCAACCATCTAAAAAGCAGGGGGAAAAAGCTACATCAATATATTTAAAATGGCATATAACAAGCTCTACAGAGACTGGCTAACACACTAACCCCCCACCACCAAATTTACCTCGAACTTTAAAGGAGAAGATTATTTCAAGCATTGAATAAACAGCTGGAAGCAATTTTAGAGATTATCAAACCTAACCTCCCATTTTATAGGAAAAGAAACAGAAGTCCAGGAGAGTAAAATGAATTGCCCTTGATCATAAAGTAGCTTATCGATAATGACTTGTATCTTATTCCTGTAATATAGAAAAATAAAACGAACACCCTACCCACTTGTAAGCCTTATTATTGTCCCCTGGCCACAGGATGCTCAATCACAGAAATACACACACTGTCCTTCCCATCACTTAAACTCTGCTTATACCCTATCACTGTACACGCACCTTTTGTGTGTCCCTAACTCAAACAGTCCTTTGGCCTGTGCAACAGTGGTCCACTTGTTTGTATTGCTCATGTATTACCATCAGCAATCAATGCAATAATAGTTGTCCTAGGTACTATAACTAACTATACAGGGATTCAAGTATGCTATTATCACATATGAATCATAGTGGAGGACCTGCATTGCCCAGACACTCATCACATACCCCACTATGCCCAATACCTACTTTCCAGGGCATGCTGGACTACAAAAGTACTATTATCTAGGTTCTTTCAACAACCATGCTAACTCTGCATTCATTATTTACAAATTCAGTTCATTCATTCACTCATGAATTAGTTTACTTCTCTTTGTACTTCTACTTCTGAAACTTAGGGAAACTTCTAATTGTAATACTACATACGTAAGAAGAACTTCAGTCATCTCAGTGTAGAAAAGAAGTCATTTCACAGTCTTTCCTGAGCATATGTGTCTAGCTTAATCTTCACCTCTTGTTTCCCCTTCTCTTACCCTAAACTCGATTCCCTAGGCTCTCAGCCACATAAAACTGCTCTTGGCTGCCCCAATGCACCACGCCTTCACATGCTTACCTGAGGCTTTATACATGTTTTAACTTCTGCTCAGTATTCACTTTCTGTCTTCCTCTAACCCACCTCATTTGGCAAATTTCTCTCCATCTGTTAATCTCCAAATTAAGCGTCTCCTCCTTCTAACTTCTGCTGCCCTGGTCAACAGTAATACCTTCCTCCTCTGTACTTCCCAGAACTCTTATTCATACCCTCCGCCAGCCCACTAAATGGTATTCAGTTGCTTACTTCTCTGCCATCTCCCAGCTGGTTATAAACTCATCAGGAACAGACATACGTGTTAGCTTTGTACTCAAAACATCCCACCAGAGTTCCCAGTACACTGTAGATATTCAATTGTCTTTATCACGTTGAAATTGATCTGGATCAAATTAGATTCTAGGAACTTTAAGAATCACCATTCAGCATACTAGGGACAAATTATGCATAGTTATGATTTCCCCAAACTCAAACCATATGAAACTCCAAACAAGTGACCTACAGAATTAAGATGTTTCCTTACTGCAATAAAGAGCATTGCTAATTTTTATATTATGAATGCATATCATTGATATTTTCAAATATTTTTCACATTGACACTTATATGTTATTCTCATAAAAACTAGAAAATCTTTGCTGATAATTAGAGTTCCAAACACAAAGCAAAACAAACCACAGAAACAAAAGTTTTAAATGAAAAAGAAAATGTAATGATAATATGATAGAACCTTTCCTGTTGTTGTTCTATCAGGAAGAAGTCATAGCCCAGGGAATTAAAATTTCTTTTAGAATATCACATGGTTAAGCTACTTGCCTTTATTATTGTTATTAACTTAGCAACCTTGTGCAATCAGGATAACAAGTTTAGCTTTTCCTTGGAGACACAGTATTAAAGGCCTTGGGATAGAACCATAACATGCATTTTGGGTAGAGACCTCCTAAAGCAGTGTTCTTTCAATGAGAAAATAGCACACATACAATATAGTCTATTCTAACAAGTTTTTATCTATAAAAACAATGTGTCTTCCCCTTTCTATCCCTATCTTTGTTGGAAGAATGAAGAAACAGACTGATGAGTAAATATATAATCACATATATATGAGTCCCTTTACCAAGCAGCTTCTGAATGTCAAAACAAGACCTTATTTTGGTATTTTTATATATAAAAAGAAACTGCTTGTTCATTTATTCTTCATTCAAGAGTATTAATTAATCAACTGTAAATGCCAGGCCTTCTCAGCATGGAGGATAGATTAAAAAACATGCTTGTGTGACCATGTAAGTCACTTGTAAAAAGCATTGGGTCTGGAAATGGCCTGTTCATATACATGCATTTACAGGGATGGTATCACATTTCTACTTGTGACCTTTTCAGAGCCTAGCACAGTGACCTGTAGAGATTGCATATGTGTATATACATAAAGTATATATACTAACTAACAAATAAAATGTTAATAAATTTGATTTTTTTGCTAGTACATAGGGAGTTTTTGAAGGAACTGTCATGTGAAAGGCAAGAATATGCACCCTCCTCTCCAAACCCACATCCTATATGGTATACACATCCCTGCAGAATTAAAAAATGACTATGACCAGAACCCCTGCTTTTCAGAGTGGATGGTTAGTAATGCAATTATCTTCATCTTCTTTCTGCAATAATAAGCTTCTGAGAAGGGAAAATAAATGATTTTCCAAGTCTCCCTTTTCTGCTCAAGCAGAGAAGGGTGGTGAGCTGACAGAAATACTGCACCAGGGATGCTACTGCAGGCATTATTTTCCTTTCCCCCAGAGCTTGCTGAATACCTGCAACGTACCAGGCACTGCTAGAAACTAGAGACTCAGAAGCATACCAGGGGTCTATGTAGTGCACCGAAGAGTCTCAAAGTGCTGATGGGAAAATTACCTTTGAATACTTGGCTGTAAAGAATTCTGATTCATGATCGCACAGGTATGTGTTCTAGTAAGCTCACAGTTATGCCATATATTGAAAAAAGGCTGAAAAATGACTTCTTTCCAATTTCTTGCTTTCTGGAACTTCCTATCATGCTTTACTTTTTTTTTCTAGAAAGCAATTTATACCTGAAGAGAAGTGAACTCAAAGGGCACAAAGCTGGGTAGCTGCCAGAGGAATTAAGAGCAAATGGGAGATAATAGTGTAAGAAAGAAGACCAGGAGCAGAACCAAGTACTTTTCATATGATCTGTGCTGACTAAGCAATAGTATCTGAACTACAACCAAAATCTAAACAATTCTGTTTATTTCTGTTCTGCAAACTGACTACGGAGATCTACAGATCCCTGGCATCAGGATGCTCACTAACAGACAGGTGTCTCTCTAGCTCCCTCCGTGAAGGTCTGTGGTATTTCTCTTTTCACATCACCCCTTGAAGGTAACAATGCTCATAAAAATACTCCATGAAACCGGGCTGCTTGCTGGGCTCTGCAGCAGTTCTCTTGCAAAGCTCTGCAAAAGCCATTCCACTGCTGATTCCAAGAGGTCCCCTGTAGTACTGACTGCCAATCTGGCTCCCTCCCGTTGCCCCAGGGCTCACAGTGAAGCCCAGTAGGAGTGTATTGTTGAAAGAGGACTCTGGGCAACACTGTATCACATGCTGATTCACTTCATTTCATTCATCTGAACCATGCTCATTAACAAGTGCTCTGTGCCACTCAGTGTGAGGGGACAAGGACACGTGAATGGAAGACCCAAGGTATCACAGTGTATTAACATTGACTCCTTATCTTCATCTGCATTTGTAGGATTCCACCTGGAAAGGCAATCTACTTGCCTGGTCTGATTTGTCCTCCATAAATGTATCAAAGAAGCTTCTTAGGACATCTTGCTCAAGCCAGGATCTTGGGACTAGACTAGACCAGATTACTGTGGTCCTGAGGGGCTTGTCCCTGCTGCGTGACAATGACAGGCCAGTGAGGGGCCCTTATTCTTCTGGCTTAAATTACTCTTCAGACAACTGCAGTAGCCTTCAGATTCATTTTCCTATCCCTTGCCTCTCCAAAGTCTTGAGTGTACTATCGCCAAAGTCAACATTTTAAAATACAGGTCAGATGGTGTCTCTCTCCTCCCCTAAAATCTTCACTGGCTTGCCAATGAAGAAGAAGGCCTCATTTTCTCTGCCAGGTTTTTAAGGCCTTCCATGATTTGATGGTAAACCCCTTCCCTAGTCTCAGCCCTTCTGTATCCCGGCAGATGCTGAGGCTTTTGTCACACTTATCATCCCTCTCCCCCATTCCTCCAGTTGAGAATGCTCCCCATCCCATCACTGCCACTCTCCACCAACAAAAACAAGTAATCTCTCTAGGTACCACTGAAATGCCACCTTCTCCATGAAGCCCTTCCTGATCCTCCCAGTGAGAGGAATTCTTGATTCCTTTGCATGTCTATCACTTTTCTTTTATAGACAGACCCTGGGAAGCAGAAGGACAGATGGTGTGACGTAGTGGCAGAGAGGCTGGACTCTGGAGCTGGCTGCTGGGGCTCCAGTCCAATCTCAGCAACTAACTAATAATAGCATCTATCTCACTGGGTTGTTATAAAGCAACAGTATCTATTTCACTGGCTGTTAAATTATTAACTATATATAAAGCACTTTAGATGGTGCTTGGCACATTGTAAGCACTGTAGAGTTAAAATTAGTATCATGGCATTTATCTTCTATGACTTTACTTATTTTACTTCTTGTAACCCTTCCTCCAATGTTCAGATTTTGGAGGGCTAAAATCCTGCGATGCTCCTTCCTATCTCCCATGAGTACGGTGAAAATTAGATGTGACAGTGTATGCTGTCAGTGCTATGGTTTGCATTGGAGACATTAAATATACTTCTTATTACTTTTATGACTATTGCTACTACTATTTTGTTCTGATGCTTGTGTCTGACATTTTAATATCTAAAGAAGTCCCTAATCACTGTCTAGTTAATGGTAAAATGCATTCACAAATAAATAAATAATTTATAATGAGAATAAAGAATTTTCAACAAGAACGAACTCTCCCCTCTCACGGGGCAGAATACCGAGCAACTGTCCCAGTTTCACTGTCCTTCCTCAAAGCGCCTGGGGGTGAAAGTGCAAGTGTTACTCACAAGAATCCTGCAGCATAGGAGTCTGATAGGTTGTTTGTGCCTCCAGCTGAGGTGGTTACCACACCTTCAAGCCAAATCTTCTTTCCTGGGGTGTATGTGTTAACCACCTGTCATACAACAAAAGCGGAAGGGGATAGTGAGGTTTTTAAAAGGTATTCCCAAATGAGAAAAAAAACACGTATTCCCTTAAGGAAATTCCTCCAGTCTCTTGTTCCCAGGTGGCAATGACCTGTGCTTTTTTTATGTTGATGCACCCTACACACAAGCATTAATATTGATACATGTCCGTTCAAAGAAATAACCATTTTTTCCTAAGTAAATCCAATACAACAAGAGAACAAGTGCATATTCCAGGACGTAAACTGACTGCAACACCCTTTATAGGAAAATATAAATCTGTGATATTTCCATATTAAAAAGTATTGAGAAGCAAGTTTTCTTAACACTCTGTTTCAGCACATCCATGGATGAGTGCACCGCCCAAGCATTATAAGCCATAAATCATGAGAAGGGGCAGAGATCAGTGTTCGGGGCAAGTATTTTATAATTAACAGGGCATGTATACATGTTATAGCCACATTTTGAAATAACTGCAGTGATGTAAGAAGAAAAAATCACTGACACACAGGTGAAAGATCCTATACAGGGAGCAGCCTTCTAAGCCAAGGCAGAGCCTCATGTCAAAAGGTGGCCCTCTGAAGTTTTGATGTGGTCCAGTTTCTTCTGATCCATGAGCTGGAGACTGGTCTGACTATCCTGGTCAGAGCTCAGAGCCTTCTTGAAGAAAACAATCTGGCAGTGCTTAGGGATGACATTGTACACTGTGTAGCCTCTTAAAGCAGAGCCTGAGACGAAGGCCTGTCTACAGGTAGTGCATTTGGGAAGTAATAACGGCAGGAATGAGGAACCGGGGACTGAAACAGGGAAGAAGGGAAAACCAGCACAGGAAGCACTTTTACGTTGGCAACAAATGCTGGCAACTTGTACTCTCCCACATGGATCTTGGTAAGAACATTATGAACTGTGTCTCAAAACTGTCTCCTAAAAGGGAAGAAGGGAGGTATTTATCCCTTGGCTTGTATTCTCCAAAGGTCAAGAGCAGCCCTGTGACTGTTACCCACCCCTCCCCAGCCCTGTGACTGTTATCCCCTTTCCCGCAGGAGCCCATTTCGTTATCTGGGCAGGAGGGCTGAGCAGGTTCCCAGTGTTCCCTGTCTTTGCCTTAGAGAAGCCCCCAAACAGGAAATGCAAGGTGAGGCCCTATTGCACCACACCAGCACCACGCTGGCTGCGGCCTGTGCAGCTGCCTAGCTCTGGTCTCTGCAGAGAGGGCCAGAGCAGCAGGTGGGAGTGAGAGGATGCTGGTTATGCACAAGAGGCACTGGATAAATACAATAGTGTATTTAGGTAGGTCCTATGGCCTGCTGATACCTCTCCTATACATAGAGACCAAAGCAATTTTTCCCTTAGGTCTCTAAGGAGACAAGTATCAGGATGTCCAGTGTGTCACTATTTGTAGCAGATGTCCATTGCAGAGGAACAGAAAGCGAAATGTGGTGGATACATACTATAAAATCTTATACAGCAGTTAGAGCAATAAATTCAATGTAAAGCCAGTAACATGGACAGGATTTAAAGGTTTAGTGGTAAGTTAAAAAAATAGCAATGGAATAAGATTTATGGCACAATGTTATTTATGTAATTACTCATTCACACCCAATAACACTAAAAAGTATGTAAAGATATATCTTTTAAAGATATAATCAAATACATATGGAAGACATGTATTTTGTATCTGAGAGAGGTGCATGTGAGTGGGGATTAGAGATGAAGGTGAAAATTAAAACAGCAGGCCTTTGTGTGAACTGATGATAACAACTTGCTGCAATTCAGGAATATGATTCTAATTAATTCTTTGCACCTCAGATAAAGAAATGCAAGTGTACATGGTATAACATAGATGTCAGAGCTTTCTTTTCCCAAAACCATGGGCAGACATCAGCAGATTACTTATTTTATTTCTTCCTAGGTACAGCTCCCTGCCCTTTCTGCCATCTACTGGAGAATTTATATTGTTTGAGACCTATTTTAAAATCAGATTTGGCAAATTGCTTGACCCTTTCAGGAATAAAAATGCAAAAATATTTCAAAAATTTCAGATGAAATTAAGATAGCAATCAAGAATGGAAGAAAAACCCTGGGAACTAATAGTGGAGGTCAGATGGTAATGCTGCTGGAGATTAAACAAGAGTTCCCTGTGCACTCAGAAAGAGAAGAGTCACGGAGGACACCACAGGCAGTCCTATCCCCACTCTCAACACTACCCACAATGCTTAGCCCATGTGGGCTTGAAAGCAGTATAACTAAGAAAGCCAGAAAAACACCTTAAATGATCAGAAGACAGAGCCATAGGGTGAAATTGAAGGACTACATCAATGATTTCCATAAAACATATCTGTGCTAGAAGAATACTTGTGCTCTTGATTAACTTTGTATTTCTTTTATGAATAACTAGAGCTGAGGAATATAATGGTGTTTTTCCTTTTGTCTTTGGCTTCCAGGATATTCAGAATTTAATTTTTGCTCAAAGACAGATATTGAAATAAGGCAGCTAGAGAAAAGGGGGTTGGTTAAACAAAACAAAACAAAACAAAAAGGTAAATACTACAGTATGATGAACCTTGAAATCATTAAACTAATTGGAATAAACTAGACACAGAAAGGCCACGTATATGATTCCATTTGTGTGAAATACCCAGAACAGACAAGTCCACAGAGACAGAAAGCAGGTGGGTGGTTTCCTAGGGCTGGAGACGGAGATGGAGTAGAGAGAGGGGGAGGATAGGAATGACCACAAGCAGGTGTGCAGTTTCTTTTGGGGATGATGAACATGTTCTGAAATTAAATAGTGGTGATGGTTTCACAATTCTGTGAATATAGTAAAAGTCACTGAATGGTATACTCTTAAAGGGTGAATCTTCTGGTAGGTGAATTATATCTCAATAAAGCTGTATGTATATGTTTTTGATATTCAAATTACCTAATAATTATAAGGCATTTACAAAAGTGTCTGGTATATGGTGAGCTCTTGAGGTATAAATCAAAACTACCTAGACTAGAGGTCCCCAACCTCCAGGCCAAGGACCGGTACCAGCTCAGGCCTCTTAGGACCCAGGCCGCACAGCAGGAGGTGAGCTTGAATGCAATGTGATTGAATCATCCAGAAACCATTCCCTTCACCTTGATCTCTGGAAAAACTGTCTTCCACAAAACTGGTCCCTGGTGCCAAAAAGGCTGGGGACCACTGACCTAGACTATTCTCCTTGTCCACAGCAAATATGATTATGTTTGGATCAATCTAACATTAGAACTGGTTGCTTTTCTTATGGACACAATGCTTGTAGTGGTAAGTAACAGGCCAGATGGATGCTGAGTAACAGAGGAAGACCCATTTAAAATTTAAAATGCACATGGGCCATTCATATTAACATAATTAGCATTCAGAATAGTTTATTCATCCACTCTCAACACAGGAGCAATTCCTGTCTTTTTAAAGAGAAGTCACATGAACAAAAAACACAGTGAGGTAGAACTTTGATACAAAACCTAAAAGAGTTATATGAAATGTTCTGTGGAAAAGAGATCCCTAGAAAGTACTCATGTTGAAGAATCTGCAAGAAGGTACAGACCAACAAGGACTCTCTGAGCATTTACTCTTTGTAATGTGGCAAGAGGCTTGGTGAGCAGCCTGTCTACCATGAGCAGAGAAGACCGTGATGGTGATGTGGTGGCAAGGCACTGAGGCCGGGTGCTGGTTGGGGCTGAGGAGGAAGTCGGAATGGGCAGAATAGGAGAGAAAAAAAATCAGGAAAACCAGATGGAACCACCTGCAAAATTCCCTTAGAAAGTGAAACTCTAAGAAACTGAGGGCTATAGTTCAACCCTGTGGTTTTCTGCATAAATATGATTCTCCCTGTGCTGGAAGAGGGAAAATTGCAGGACTGGAGAAAACCAGGGTCCGTTCCTGGTGAGAAATGATGTGCCAATGAAGGTTATTTTAAGGAACACTCTGTCTGGGGAGGGAGAAGTACAAATGCTGAGATTACTGATGGAGGGTAGAGGCAGGCCCAGTGGCTAGCTCTCTTTCAGCAGTTTTCTGTTCTAAATAGACTTCAGCCATCGGGCCCATGTAGACAAGGGAGTTTTCAGTCACCCACACTGATCAGAATCCTTGGGCCTGCAGGGGGCAGGGTGGCGTGAAGGGAAACCCAGTTCCCTGACCTCACATATCCCAGTTGAGGGAGTCAGGACTAGTTCATGTGGCTGTGCTGAAAGAGGAGGGGTGAGAGGGAAGACAGAGGTTAAGAAAAACAGCACTGATTTTTTTAAGTTTTATTTTCTCTACCACTTAGAATTTTTTTAAAAGGAAAAACAGTAAAAATAGAAAAATTACCATTTACATGGCACATTTTCAAAACTGGACTTCCTTTTCCTGTTTCTCCAAAACTGTGACCTAAGTCTTTAAAAAAGGCTCCTGAGAGCCTGGTCTCAGCCACTGGCTGTGCAAGAGATGGTAGCCTTGTTGCAGCAGACATGTTGTTTATGGTTATCCAAACCCAACACCTTCCTTAATGAGAAAGGAAGCAATAAAACAGGAACAGTGGACAGGCCAGCTGGGCTAATCAGCCCTGGCAGGAGGCCCACCTCCAAAAGAAGCTGGAGTCCATTAATTCCAGCATCTCATCTACTCGGAAATCAACCTTACCCAGGACCTCAGGAAGTGTAGTAGCTCTTTAAGAAACTAGAATCGGTCCTCTGTATCATTGGTTCAAAGATTCAGGAAGCTTCTTAAATCTTACATAAGCACAGAGTGCCTCTGCCTCTCTGTTCCATATTATGCTTATAAAGGGACCTGGTTAGAGTTCAGCAACGTTCCTATGTTTCTTTCCATCTTTCTTGTTGGTTTTTTTTAATTGTACAAATGCAGTTGTCTCCATTTTTCCACCACCACTTTCTCCTGCCGCAGTGTGTTTTTCACTCTAAGCTACCTTCTACATTAGAGGAACAGGGGATCATTCCATGCTGCCATCTCCTTCCCCACCGCCCCTTGCCGAGTGCTAGATCTTACCATTTCTCCCTTGGTCTTCTTGCCAAGTCCATCCTCCTCTAGCCCACCCTCCACACTGCTGTGTGTGGTCACAGAGAGAGATCTGTGCGATTAGTTAGGAGAGGTGCTACGAGTAACTTGTTTCTAATGAATCTAAAGTCTGGGGAATGATTTACAAAAAAAAAAAAAAAGCAACAACAACAAGCCAAAAAACAGAGAGAGATAGAAAGAGAGAGGATTCAAAGTTGTCACAGTAACATTACCTTCATTTACCAGAATTATGAAATGTTTCTTTAACTGAGAAAAATACTAAGGAGTCAATCACTGCATATAACCCATGGTCTATTTAAACCATTTGTCCATGGGAGTATCTTAGACAACATGGAATGACAGTGAGAACCACTAACCCACTGGAATACAATGCCAACTGCTTTAATTAACTTGGCATCTAAGATCTTTCATAAGCCCCTTAGCTACCTCCTCTGCCATCCCTCCCCACAGCACCTGTGGTTTACAACGCAGAATCGACTCATCATTTTCAGCTGCACAATCTTCTTTTAGGTATCTACCAATCACCTTCTCCCCACCCATTCCTCACCTATGTTGTCTGGTTTTTTTCCCGTGTGGCTTACTTCACGTTACCTCCTCTGTGAAACTTTCCTCAAACTTTCAGAAAATTATTTCCCTACTCTGGGCCCCAAAGTTCTTCGAACCTGTCTCTGACCTTGACCTTATTATGCTGAGTTGTAATTTTCTGTTTGCCTATTTGTTTTCCCTCCTACACTATATGCAGCTTGAGAAAGCCACATTTTTTCCCTTTTTGCATATCTTATAGAATGCTTATTAAATACTTATAAAGTAGTGAGGTCATGAATTAACTTATGTGTTAATAAATGAGATAACATTTTATTGATGAAAAGTCTGAGTTTTAGAGAAGATAGCCTCAAAAACATAATAGCAAACAACAAAACCTTACAGTTGCAGTTCAGGGCTCTGTCCATTTTCCTAATTGAATTTTTCTGTTTGAGGAGACCTAGAAGCTTCTGGTCAACTAAACTGCTTCCATATTTAATGTTCTTCTTAGGTTAAACAAGCTGGGTTATTCTGAGCTCAGCCATTCTGTATCTCATCACATTCTTCTTGACTTATTTCTTCTGTCTAATGTACTTTCTGTCAGTTTCATTAATTTTTTTCTGTATAATTTCTTTTTATCATCTCCCTGTTCCGGAGTGCCAGATTTGCCCATTTTCTTTTGGTATTAGATCAATTTTTAATTTGTGGCTTCTGTGTCATTTTTAGGATTTAAAATTGCATTCTCTGCTCCTGATATCTCAGACCACAGAAAAAGCAATTGAATGTAATTGCAAAAATACATAAAATTAAAATAAGACATATAGAAACGTTACTGGGAAGGCAAGGAAATTATGAGCATACACAGGAAAATAAAGTTTCACTGAGTCCCAAAAGCATGTTCAAGGGTAAATGTTGGTGGAGGAAGAGATTGGACAGCAGCTGCTTGCATGTAAATCAGTCATCCTCCCTTTCCCAGCCTTTTCTGTGACTAACCAACTCCTCACTCTTCCTGGACAGTCTACCTACTGACAAATGATAGTTCCACTAGCCTCAGAGGTAATTTCCTCTCACTTAGGACAAACCCTATAATCTCCCCATGTCCACGGGAAACATTGGTAAATCACCCCAAGTCGCCTCTTCCTTTTGAAGAAGCTTTCTGCCCCAACCAGAACTTTGTTCCCAGGGCCATTCCTCCAATGTCCATGGGCAGAACACAGCTCCATGTTGTCACTGCCTTGCACATAACAGGACCAAAAGCCTATGCACATGAAATATATAAATAGACTCCAGTGAAAGAATGCAAATCACTCCCTGAAAAGCCTTACCTCTTCCAATATCTAATTTTGTGGTAACATTAGATATTATCTAATACTGTGGTTCCAACTTTCATTAAACCCTGATTTTAGGACACCCACCCCAGATTATATCAACTGATTTGGAGGTTAAATTGATGTTCCTTCACCAGGACAACTCAGTATTCTTCCTTAAAAGCCTCCCTAATGTTGGGTGGTTAGGAATATAAATATTACATGTACTATAAAATAAATGGTTAACAAGTAGGGAGATGCAGATAATATATTGAATGAGTATGGGCTCTCGAGTTAGGTGGACCTGGATTCGAATTCTAATTTTACTACTTAGCAAGTGTGACCTTGAGCAAATCACTGGTTTCTTCAATGGGTTAGCAATATATGATGCACTTAATAAATGGCATTTATCATCAAAAATATAATACAATTATATTTTTGAAGGTTAATGATGCATTTTTCACATTTTAATGGTTTTGAAATCAGAATGTTTTTCATAATCATTATCAAAAGAAACTTATCATCTATTTACTCTCTCCCCCAGCTAATGGTGTATTTTATAATTGTTTGTGTTTAAGAATCAAGAAAGTATTATTTATGCAATGACAATAACCTCAACTTTGGAGCTCTTCCATAGTAAACATACCTTTCTACTTAGAGTTCCAATTTGTCATTAGTGTCTCACATATGAAAGAGCAGAGCCACAGTTCCCCTTGGGTCATTTTCTCCGATTTGCAGAGGCACAGCCAAGTGGAGCCACAGAGGCTAATTTACTGGGGAGCTCTTGAAGCTTACCCTTCCAGCTCTGCACTTGCACAGGCCTCTACAAACATCCTAGGCAGGCCCTAGTAATGTGTTCATTTGTTCAGATGTATTTTTAAAATGTGAAAATTTGTTTTGTTTCTTTTTCTTAAAGAGGTCCCCATTGCATAAGCTTCTGGCCACTTAAAATTCAGAATCACCCAGGGATGGTGCCCCAGGTATTAGAGTGGCATACAAACAAAATACGCAGTTTGTATTTAGGATCCTCTGCCTCTCCTGAGTACTGTCTTAGGCTGTGTTTCTCTTCCCCTCAACCAAAATCTGCTCTTGGGAAAAGACCTTCCATTTGATATTAGCACCACAGCATGACTTTAAACCTGTGTAGTTAACTTCTTCTTGGGATATTTATATTTTTACATCCTTATTCTATTGTGGAAAGAAAGATTACTTTTGTAAAATGAAATATCCAGCATTAGCAAACAGAGTGCAATGTTATTCTGAGCCACAAAGAAATCTTTCCTTCACTCCTAAACTCATGCCCAGAAGACAATCTCCTACTATGTCTGCATGTAGCCACAGTCCATTTACCACTGCCTAAATCAGCTTCTATCTATTCAACACTATGCTACAAAGTTAGTAGCAGATTAGATTCTAGATCCAAATGTGAATGAGTCAAAGATATTAGTTTAGTTCTGCTACACTTCCATTATTTGATTCTGCTCATTCACTTCCCCTTCCTGCCTGCCTTCCTCCCTCTAACATTCACTGAGCACCTGCCAAGTGATAAGTACTGTGGTAGGCACTGGACATGCAAATAAGCATCAACATGATTGAATGAATGAATGAGTGAATGAATGAATGACTCAAATACTGATTTTTGTAGTGATACTACTGTTCTTAACCTAGTAATGTGTTTTCATTTGTGCAGTTTGCTTCATTAGAGAAGGTTAACAATATCATTGTCCTCATTTTTCCTTGTGAGTCCAGTTATTTTATGATCCTGATGAACTGTTATCCTTTTATGTTCTTCCATCTTGATATACTAATAGGCTCAAATAAGTAGATAAATCAGAAGGTTGGTCGAGAACAAAAGTTTCCTTTTTGAACTATTAATTACTTTAAAAGAATTAAGTATTCCTCTGCCTTACCTACTTCCATGATCCTGCAACTAGCAAATATTGGAAAAAGCGGTGTAACATTACTATATTTATTGAAATTTTAAGAGTTAATCTTTATTAAATATTATCAGCAATCAAAGTCAATGATAATATTATCAAAAGCATGATCATAGTTACATCATGAACCATATAAACCACACCCTCTATCATACACATCTATAACTGGGAGTCCTCTGCTCACACCTCGAGAAGAACGGTATAAATAATAACTTGTCTGTCCTATAGGTGTTAGCCTGAATGTTACTCTCTCTGGGAGGACTTTCTTATCTTTCTCTTCCTTTAGAAGGTAGATATTTCCCACTATAGGCACCTATAGTACCTTGTCCCTATTATAGGAGACATTGCATCTTATTATCATTGTTTGCTTTGTTAACTATTTTCCCAGTAGACCATGGGTCCATGAAGACAACTACCATATCAGTCTTGCTTACACTTTATCCTCAGGGTCTGAAAAATACTAAGAATGTTATAACGAACTAATAAATGAAGGAAGAAAAGAGAAAAGAGAAGGAAGAACAGAGGAAGAAGGAAATTTTCAACTATTAGGGAAGCCAATTGTCAGTTTATTTAGTATTTAAGATGCAATCATACAGACAGTATTCTTGGAAATATTTCCCTTATGACTGGGATTTCACCAACTCTTTCCTGTGCTTATTGAATTCCTGAAAATAATAACAAAAAGTGTTATTTCCTCCTCTGATTCCTCTAGGAGATGAAGACACAAATCATTGAGTCCAAGTGACTTAAGCCAAAGTGGTTCTTCTTGGTCCTTGCGTCATTGTTTTGGAGTCAGCCCAGCTATCCACACTATACCATCTGTACAGTATCCTAAACATCTCTTCCTTTCCCATCTGACTCTTGCTTGCATTGTTAGATTTTCAACTGTTTTCCCTCGACTGATCTCCCAAAGTACAGATGATTATTCTCATTCTAGTGTCAGGGAGAGAGAGTGTGGTTTAGCCAAAGAAGCGGGTTGTCCAAACACTGTCTCTGTTCAGTTTTCAATAGCATCATGCAGATTTTCATATTATAGGAATTTGCCCACTTCTCAGAAAACTGACAATTCTTATAAGTGGCAGTCCAAATTTGGAAACCACAGCTGTTTTTAGCAATTGAGTTACTGCATTTCAGGTGCCAAAAATATTACCTATCATATTCTCCAGGGTTCAAAGGAAGAGGAAAGAGGAAAAAAGCAAAAAAGCTGAGGATAAAGGTAGCATGAATCTTCTCCACTTACATAAATTATTAAAAATAACTACAATAATTGAAACCACAATAATAATGGCATTAAGAACTAGCATTCAATAGCAATGAACAAAATAGGGCTTTACATGACCTTCCTAATCATCCCAAGCGGGAAGGAAGATAGTGTTCTTAGCATCTTCATTTGACAGATAAAGAAACAGAATCAGAGAAATTAAGTAATGTTCCAAGGTCACACAACCAAGCCTGAACTCCAACCCAAGCCACCAGACTTTAAATCCTGTATCCTATTTCTTATTTAGACAGCCTCACCACTGATTTATCTAAACAATCCCATATAAATCCATTTTGGTGGGAAATCTACCCTTTTTCTATCACTGTGGGCCTGGGGGAAGGTGGGGAGGGATGTTATTAGGACTTCTTTGAACTTCCCAAAGTACAGAAAAAAAGCAAAGATTTCATTTCTAGCTTTGGATGCAGGTTCCTGGTATAAACATATTAAAATCTTACTCGGCTCATCTCTGAATTGATTTTGGAGGCTCGCAATAAAGCAGTTTGGCCACTCTGCCTCGGTTTGCACCTTGGACTCTAATTTCCTATACCCCCTTCCTACCCACAAGGAACTTCAGGAACAGGAAAAGCAACTTTTCAACTGGCAAAGCTTGATGACCCTTCTCTGGCCTTCTCCCAGCCCTCATCTCCCCAGGGCAGGCCAGTACCTAGCACATCTGGGGCTGTGGTGAGAGACTCTCAACCTGAAGGCCCTAACAACTGAGTTTAGGCTGCTGTAGTCAGTGGAGAGCCTGCCCCGTGCATTGAGTCTCAGGGAATCTGCGATCCTGTAACACCTCCAGCAGATACCCATGTAAGGCAGTATCTGGCAGCAGCTTTGTAAAAGAGAACTGGAAAAAGAAAACGAGTGAGGGAAATAACTGATGGGATACTAAATGTAACATGGATGATAGAACTTTGGCAGAGAGCATTTTCCAAAAATAACTGCAAAAATATTTCTGGTCCTATACACTCTTCCCAAATCTTGCCACCCACTCCCCCACCCCCATCAAGTGAAGTTTATTTCCTTTCCCCTTGAATCTCTATCAGTCTTGTTCAGTGCCTAAATAAATTATAGTGGAAGCAATGCCCTGTGACTTCTGAGGGTAAGTTAGAAAAGGTGATACAGTTTCCACCTGGGTCTCTCTTGGGTTCTCGACTTTAGAACTTTGGGAGGAAGCCCAGGCAACAGAAAGAGCTCAGATGTAGGTATTCCAGTTATCAGTCCCACAAGGGTGCTAGTCAACAGCTGGCATCAACTAACTGCCACGCCCATGAGTCAACAAGCCTTCTGATGATTCCAGTGGCCAGCTTTTGAGTCACCACAGCCTTTGAATCTTCCAGTGAAAGTTTCAGACATCTTTCAAGAAAAACAAGTCACCCTACAGTTCCCTGTGGGAATTCCTTACCCACATAATCCATAGGCACAATAAATGGTTGCTTTAAAGCACTAAGTTTTGGGGTAATTTGTTATCAGCGAAACATAATCAGATCAGGAACTGAGGCCTGAGGGGACTTCCAGGCACACGTTCTATTTGCAATCGCCAAATGGTATTCAAGGCTCTAATGCTAATTCCAGCTGTCCCCTGTCAGGTGCCTTCTGCATGTAGGTCATTTCTCTTAGAGGTCCCACTCTCCCTCCCTGCAACTGCACTTTGCCCTCTTCATTCAAGAGACATATTTTTAAGGTTCTGAATCTCATCTGTGCACAGAGTTTAAGCCTTTTTTCTTAAGTTGCTTTGGCCCTGCCTACTACACAAACTAGGAGGTAAGCTTAGCTTATTAATTTTAGTGTTTGAACCTTCCCTGATGGTTAAGGAGTATGCAGTGGTGGAGGGTAATGAGTTGTGGGGAGAAAGGAGAGGAACATAACTCCCAACACCTTTGTCTTCGTTGTGACTTAGAGCTTTTTGTTTTACTTAAAAAATTACATTACCACAGCTAGAACCTTCACTGCCAGGGCTACAATACCACTGAATCATTTTACCTCCGCGCTGATCAGGTCAAAACCAGGAAAGTAAAAAATACAGGGACCTGTCTATCTTGTACAGTGTTGTAATACAAACACTTGGGACAGCGCCTGGAACACAGTAAGCACTCAATAAATATCTATGGAATGGAAGAATGAATGAATAAATAAATGAGAGAAATTTCCCCCCTCCATTTACAAAGCAATACTTAACATTGGGTTAGCATAATGTGCGCAGACAACTATAGTGTTCAATGGTTTGACAGTGTATAGCATCCCAGCACCTGATACTTTGTCTGGTAGTTGCTAAGCAGTCCGTAAATATTAAATATTTAAATATTAAACACTAAATGAATGCCAAACACTGACAAGTCACTTAGTTGTCTCCTAGGCTTTGCCAGCAGATGGCAGTGACAGATGAGGGTGCCGGCCAATACACCTGATCCTCGGAGAGAGATCAGACTGGGACATAATGTCCAGAGGTCCGGAGGCTTACCAGTCTCTGTAACCCTTTGGTGATAAGGGGACTCCAAAAGGTATTTGTAATCTGAGTATGACATTCGTATGAATGCACAAAAGGGTACCAACTTCCACTTTAAGAATCAGAAGTGCTTTTCTATGATTGCTCTAAATAGGATTTTGCTTTGCAGCTAATTTTATACATGAGCCATTCATTCTTTTGTCCATTCACTTATTTATTCATCGCACATTAATGGGTGCCTACCTGTTGCTATTTTTCTGCAAAAATTTGTTTAGTCTGCTCAAGAGATAGTTACATGTTCAAAAGGTCCCCATTTCTTGAAGAAGGTCCTGACTAGGCAACAAAAGATTGAAATCACCATTGTGTAGAGGCAGATGGAAATTGTAGACATAAGATTCTCATGATTCAGAATTAATGGATCCGATATATTTCAAAATGTGATCTGCACTGGGCAGAGTCACTTAACAGGTGACTATTCAATACAGAGATGTCTGGCATCCACTCTGGACACACCAAATCAGAGTATCAGAAGTGAGGTTGGAAACTCTGTGAACCAGCTCTGGTGACTTTGACTGTACTTAAGTGTGAGAACTGTTCACCAAAAGGGTCTGTTACTAGGACCTACATGCAATTGCTTAGTATGGCTTTACTCAAATCTCTACTTGTTACTTGGCTGATTCTAAGACATCTAGAAATAGTGTAAATATGGCTTACAATTGCCAATTCCCCAGGTCAAAATTTCACTGAATAAATGTAATCTCACTGTAATTTGTAATTTCACTGAATGAAATGTAATTTCAATGAATAAATGTTAGTTCCTAAACTAACCCCAAATCAACCCCTGCAAAAAAGAAAACAGAGTAAACCTATCTTTAAGAAACTCACAGTTCAGAAGCAAACTATTACAAAATATTTGTTACAAAGAACATGTATGAATAACCCACCGACATGGACAACAGTGTGGGCAGGGACTGTGGGGGGGGGGGTGGGATGGGCAGAGGAGGGCAAAGGGGGAAAAATTGGGACAACTGTAATAGAGTAACAATAAAAGTGATTAAACTTTGGTGTGTTATATTCAAACCCTTCTCAATTTGAAAAACAATAAACAATCATCGACTATGAAAGGGAGCTCTAGACCATGCAAATCTGGACTATGCTACTTTTCTACCCTGGCTCCCACAGTGTTGATGTCCAGCTGGGCCCTGGTGACCTTTGCCTTGCCTTACCCCAAACTGTCTCTTCTTCCCAGGAGGCTTTTACTCACTTTCTGAATTTTCCTAATCTGGTCAGAGAGTGTATCTAACAGGCGAGTTTTCAGGAAGTCCATCACCTTGACCACCCGGCCATCAATGTAGCAACTGGAATAAAAATAAAATAAAAATCAGACAAAATCTCAAGCAGGAGACTACATATACTTCACTAGTCACAGGTCTCTGTTGCCTGAGAAAGTGGCCCAGGATTCACTTAGGTTCTTATATTCTAAAAAGTTTGACCCTGGATTTTAGACCCTGGGTCAAACTGGGTGAAAAGTTTTCAAATAAATAGTATACTTCATCTCCTTCTTCTTAACAATTTTATTACATTTATTGGGGTGACATTGGTTAACAAAAGTACATAGGTTTCAGGTGTACAATTTTGTAATATATCATCTGCATATTGTATTGTGCATTCACCACCCAAAGTTCAATCTCCTTCCATCTCTATTTGTGGGCTAATGTGATTTTTTTTCAATGTTTGTCCCATGAAACTACATTTCTTGCTCTATAGGAATAAATAGGAATTCATAAACAAATTGGGTAATGGAGAAAAGCTTACATTTTTGCCCCAGGGAAAAAATTTAACACCCATCCAATGCCACCCCTATCTAGATCTTAAAGTACTAAAGGTATGTGAGAAGTTTGAAAGAATACTTAAACATTTTTATAAGTTTCTACACCTTTAAACAAGAAAACAAATACCAACCACAAAAACTTGATTTAGTATGGTGAGTGAGTCTCAAAGATTTCAGCTTGAGTTCACCTCCCTGGGCAAAGTACCTTGTGGTCAACCTTCTTGTACTACCTCCAAAGTAAATGAGTGGTGAATGAATGGATAAACAAACAAATACATCAGTCAGATAGATTGAAGTCCAGGAGCCTTCTCCTAAAATAGTAAGAAGGCACATGTGGGTGGGTTGGTGAATAGGTTTTGTTAGGTAGCTTCAGTGAAGCATCAAGTTGTGCTACTGATACTGTGTTGTGAACATTTAACTCAAAGAGTTCTATCTACTTTATGAGGACCCTCTTTGTGAACTCTTACTCTAAAATCTAAGCTGATACTGGCCCAGGGTTAGGTGACTCAACCCTCCCCACCCCCAACTTTGCTAAATTCCAAATTAAATCAATTTAAATCAATGCTTATGACTTCCAGGTGTCTTTTCCAACCCAGTTCTCATTGGCTGAAGGCTAATGACAGATTTTTCATTTTTAATGACACCAATCTATCAGTACACATTATAGAACCATGTGAAAATTCTTTTTTAATGTCAAATTCCCATACCAATACATGATATAGTAGAATGGTTATTTTTTTTTTAATTATAAAGCAGGTGTTCTGGTTGAAGTGAGGGTGGGAGATGAACTTAACCCATTCAGCCTTCTCTTTGGCTTCTCTCACTACCTCAGACATCTCCATGCAATCCAATATTGGTGTTTTGGAAAGAGTATGGGTTTTGGAGCCAGAGATTTGTGAGTTCAAATTCCAAATCAGGTATTTCCTATCGATGTGATCTTGCACAGGATAGTTGGCCTCTATCAGCCTTAGTTTTCTTATTATTAAAAGAGAGGTAACATATCTACTTCTCAGTATTAACTAAAGTTTAAGCACATAAACCTGAAGTGTTTGGTGCACAGTAGTAACTCATTAGTGTTTTTTCTAATTTCTCTAATTTTCAGCTCACAAAGACAGGGTCATAAACAACATGGGACTGATTAAATTAGTGTGACTACAGAATTCTAGAAGTGGAATTGTATCAAAGGGTATATGCTTTCAAAAATTTTCATGGTTACTTATATTAGGGAATAAAATAAAACAATGACATGACCTTTCACCTCATTCTTGGTGTAAATGCTAGACTCAGATCTAATAAACATTTATTATGTACAACACAGAGGGCTAGGTATGTCCATGTTCATTACCTCCTATTAGTACTTCACTGTTAGCACTCTTATTTTTTTTAAAAAGTTATTAGACAGCATACTACATGAAAGCTAGGCATATTAAAACATAGTGCTAAAATTTAAAATAATTTATGAATGTTCATCTAACACACATTGAAAATACTCGAACACTTGTTGCTATCTTACATGATGACTAGGCATATGATAAAAGTGCACTGTAATTAGTGTTCTGTTATGTTTTAATCAAATATATTACAGTTTCCTCTTTTTTCAGTTAGCCCCCAGTAACTATTTCAAACATGTGAGTTTACAAATTTTGCTGGCAACACATGCAGTTAAATACTTACTGAGATAAAAAACGCCAGCTGTACTTTTTCAGTTTGTAGTGTTCCCTATGAACACCCTCCTTGTCTCACAAATCCATGGTCCAGGGCTGAGGGCCCCTTCACTCTTACCCTCCCCTTCCTTTTGTTTTTTTTTCCTCAAGTATACAGACCTTGGAGTTAGAAAACCTTGGTTCAATCCCAGCTTTGACACTCATTATTTATATGATAATTGGGTTTCCCTTTATTTAAAATCGAATTAAAAAGAAACTATAGTATTTCACAGGGTTACTCTACCAACCAAATCAGAAAAAAAATCTGGGCTCAGAATCTGGCACATAAAAGGGATCAATAACCAAATCTAGCAACCAGGTTACTTAAGAGCCCAGGGTGGCACTAACCTGGATGGAAAAGCCATAGGATGGCACGAGCAGGGGAACATCCGCCTGGGGAAGGAGAGTACGTTCATCCACTGTAGGACTGGGAATGATGGAAGAAGGAGGCAGCAAGAACAGATATTACCAGTAGGGAGGCAGAGCGGGGATGGAGAGGGCTGTGATTACGTTGCAAAAACAGGGAGCTTGAAAACACCTGTATGGTCAAGCAGGTAAGCTTGCTTCATCATCCCTGAGAAGTGATCATCTAGGACAGGTAACCCACTTTCATCTACTGCTAGTACTCTTCCACTGGACGACAGCTTGAAGCCATGAAAGGCTCTTTTAACATGGGTCTAAAATTTGCTCCCTCTTACTGTCCACTCAATAGCTGTTTTCTTAGACCCAAGAAATAGTTCAATTCCTCCTTCACTTAACATGTAGGGGAAGAATTCCCATAAAATCTTTGGCTTTAGCTTTTTAGAGCCTATTCTTGGCCCCACATTTAACCTAACAAGCTGGATTCAATCATTCTCAGTTGGTCTCAGGCTATTTCTGTGGGCTGTGAATTATACTGGAACAGGGGAGAGCTCCAGGCAAGAAACAAGTGTGACAAGGTTATCTTATCTCAACAGTGTAGGTAAGAAGGAATCTGGGTCTAGTAAGGGAGGTCATGGAAAGAAGTAAAAGCGAGAGTCTGTGAAGAACTAAAATAAAATAAAGCTCTGTGGAGTGTTAAGAAAGAGAAGAAGGGGGTGAGTGATGACTGAGTTTATGAGAGAGAATGTTGCAGAGAACCCTGCTGCCAAAGGCATGCAGGCCAGTCAGACTAGGTTGTAGGTTTGTCAAAGGGGATGAATGACTCTGCTTGAAATATCAAGGATTCAGAGAACATCAAAGAGGAAAGACACAACAGGTAGTTGGAGATATTAAGGAGGAGGTACAGAGAAAAGTTGAGACAGGTAATGGTGACCTGGGTGTCTTTTTCAGTTTATAGGTAATCAATCCAGCCATGGCTATAGATGAGCTCTCCAAGAGAATAAGGGAAGTTGACAGAGATATCAGACACCCTCTAAAATGCTTCTCAACCATGGCCCTGGACATTGCCTCTACATTTGGCCCAGTTAAGAATCTATTCCTTCCACAACCTGACCAACACAGTGTCTTTTTAATAACCTCAGTCTGAGTCAAATTCACATTTGGGTGTCAGAGGAAGCCCCTCTGTTATACTGAGAAGTTTCAGCAACTTTCATTTGCAACCTTTCATCGTACTATGGAAATAGGAACTTTGGTCCCCCAGAATTCTGTATTGATTTTAAGAGGACATAATCTAACCACAGGTATGAATCTGATAAATACCTAAGCTCTTTTCTTGGGTACCTTTAAACAGGTAGCTTTCTGTACTTAATCTTCAGAAGCTGCTTAGAAAACATTCAACATCAACAATCTGGTTATTTTAAAAATTCCTGCCTGTGACAGAGCTTTCTTTCTCTGATAGCGGCTGCCTGTAGTAAAGGACCCAGCATATCATTTAGATTATTTGGATATGGAGGAGGTGGAGTAGCCTGTGGTAACCACTTGGTAAGAGTTAACTGTTAAAAATGAGGACGAGGGTGATTTCTCACTAAGACTAGGTAAAAGAGGTAGAATTGGATTCCAATTGACTACCTCTCCAGTGACTAAGGTGCAACTCTGCGTTTCTCTGCCTTTCTCACTGGGAATGATAAAGCTGATTCTTAGCTACCAACCAGTCTCTCCACAAGAGCTAATTCATTTAGTAATGGCTACAAAGGTGTCAGTAATCTAAATAAATCAGAGAGGAAAGGAAGGATGGAATGAAGGAAAGAAAGAAGGGAGAAAGGAAATTCATCATTTAGAGGTACTTCCACATAAACCCTGGCAGAATGGTTGGTTCTAGCAACACTAAGACTGGTACATTTAGGTAAATCATAGTCCTCCTCCAAGCTCTTGAAATTTCAGCATCTGTTAGGATCATACCATAGTGGCTGAGCTACTCAACTAAAACTTGAACCCAGGAGAGACTGTGCTGAAATGTTGAAACCTTTCTGTGGAGACAAATTGTCTGGCTCAATACCAGCAACCTTCGCCCCTTCTTCCACTGGTCTGTAGAGTGGCAGATAATACCAAGCACACATCTGGGGAAGCAGCAAAGATGACAGAATATACAAAGTAAATGGAACCACCTGTCAATTAATTCACCAACTCTCTTGCCTTCCTTAGTTTTAAATTTTATTTCCAGTTTAATATATTTCATCTTCTTTAAAGTTTTGCCCTTTATATGGACAGTGATGTGGGAATTGACTATAGGAAAAGGGGGGTTAGGGGTAAAAGGGGAAAATTGGGACAACTGTAATAGCATAAACAATAAAAATTTAAAAAACAAAAATGCACATAAATGACATTAAAATATAAGAATGAAAAATCACTGATAAGCCCAACACTGAGAGAGAGAGAGAGACTCACGTTAACCTTTTGCTGTACACCCTTTTGGAGTTTTTCATAGTAAATACATATAAAATTCCCCACAATTAGTTATTTTAATAACTTATTCCAGATCCTAGTCCATTCTCCGAGCATATAAACTTAAAACTGTCCCAGACTAGACTCCCAAGCCCACCTCACTGGGAAACTGTCAGAAATACTGGAGACTCTGGGCTTCAAGTCATCGTACTCTGGCTTTAATTCCACTCTGTCCATTTAGGGATCCTCTGCCAGGGGCAGGTTTCATCCCCTGTCTGTCTCTGCCAGCCAGGTTTTAACCCTGGTTCCCCTTCCCCCTTCTCCATGTCCCTAGATTCAGTCCTCAGCATTGTACTACAATTAGCCACTTATGCCCATTAGCCTCTTAAAACATTTAATGAGGAGAGTTTGTTGGCTCCAGTGGCAGCTGGTTTTGTTTACCTGGCTCTTTACTTTAAAAGGAAAAACCTTTGCCCCTTATTATCTGACCCCTTCTTTTATTTCAGGTAATTGCATTAGTGCTGGCTTCCCAATGCTCAGGAATTTCCGGACCTATTTTGCTGCCTGCTGCTTTTAGGGAGGAGGGGCAGTCAGCTCAGAATTCTAACACCCAGCCTGCTGACTGGGCAGGTAATTCCATAAAACTGGGGCCTTCCCCACTGAAGGGGGGAAAGCTTGGATAATCATTAGAACAACCCTGTTGACCTATAAAACCTATTCTGACACCTTGAAGCCAAACACTGGAGAAGCTGACTTGGGTCTCTCTAAAGCTCTGTAAATCGTATTCGTTCCTCCTCCAAAGGACCTCACTCTGGCTTCCTGCTGAGCACATTCTTCACACTTGCCTTTAGATTTTCTTTCTGAGGCTGCATTATTCTCCATCTTTGCAATGGGTCGTCAACCCTCCTATCTTGTGCTCAGAGCTACTTTGGGCAAGTAAAGCTTGGATGAAATGAAAATTACTACAAATTTTTTTTAAAAGATCCTACAGAATATAGATGCTTCTTTGAATTTCTTAAACCGGTTCCTATAAACCCACACAGGAGTCACCCAGCTGATTACAAGGTTGAGGTTCAGGAACTTCCAAGAGTTGGTACTTTAAAAAGATGTTATCATTGAAATATGGTAAAAGTAGAGGTCAGGTTTGTGGGCAATTCCAGAGGCACATAATGTGGACTCAAAAACTACATTTAATGAAACCATGTCTACTTGTATAATCCAACCCACAGTGAGCCAAAAGGGTGGCCCTTAGGCTTAAGAGCTGTTCTAAGAGCCCCATTTTCTTGATCTTTTTTCTGTCCTAATTCCTCGCACACTTTTGGTCCCAAGTCCAAGTCATTCCTCCCATGAACCCAGTGTATGTGGAGAGACTGTCTCCTGGCAGAGGCTCAAACAGCTGGCCCTTGTTGCAGTGCTGAGGAGGGCTCTACAATCAGCCCATAAGGACGGGGTGGAAAAGCCACCTGCAGCTCCAGCAAATGGAGTGGGCTCCAAGGAGGGCACCTCTGGGAATTTTCAGTCCTAGCAAGTGATGGCATCCAAAGTATGGACAAGAGTGGGTCCGTGTGTTTTGGGGCTGAAACTTAAACAAATTGTGGTACATTCTTTAAGAAAAAGGAATCAAAAGTACAAAACACAAGATTAGTTACAAAAGTAAATATTTATTTAGAATGACAAAATAAATCACAACAAACTCCCAGAATCATCTCCAACCCATTTTGTTTTCTCAGAGCTCTTCACGCAATTTACCAGAAATGCTTACAGAACAATGCTTCCTGATAGCATCTGCCCCTACCCCTTTAACTCCCAGCTAGCGTAGCCAGGTTCCAAAATGAGGCAGATGTCTGGGAAAAATATCTGCCCCTCTGAGTAATCTCAAGGGATACTTCCTGATTTCATTATGCTCCTCAGAAAAGGGCAAACATATGAGCAAATATAGTCTTTTTCTCTATAATGACATTTTGGCCAATGGAGCCTATATATGACAGTGGTCCTGTAAGATTATAATAGAGCTGAAAAATTCTCATCACCTAGTGATATTGTAGCCAGCTGTAACATTACAAAACATTATAGTACTCATGTGTTTGTGGTGATGCTCGTATAAACAAACCTACTGCACTATTAGCCTTATAAAAGTATAGCACATACATACAATTATGTACAGTATATAATAATAAATGACTGTTATCAATTTATGAATTTATTATACTATATTATACTTTTATCATCATTTTAGAGCATACTTTTTCTACTTACAAAAAAAGTTTACTGTAAAACAGTGTGTAACAGTATGCCACATTACTCTGGCAGCAGCCTCTCACATTTCATGTTTACCTAGTTCCTTGATTACATCATTTTCTCTTGTGCTTGATTTAATCTACTTTTGTTTTGTACAGTGAGTAACATGCTCCTAGACTTATAGCATAGGAGCGACAGGATATACCATATAGTGTAGGTGTGTAGTAGGCTATACCATCTAGGTTTGTGTAAGTGCATTCTGTGATGTTCACCTAATCATTAAATCGCCTAACGACACAATTCCCTGTTGTTAATGGTGCATGACTGTACTTCATATTCTTGTCCCCGGTAGGTAAAGTGTTGTTTTCCCCTGACTTCTTTCAAGGTTTTCTCTTTTTCTTTGTTTTTTGGCAGTTTGACCATGATATTTCTTGGTGTAGTTTCTTACTATTTACACTATTTGGTATCTATGAACTTCCTAGATCTATGTACAGTATTTTGCTTTTGATGAATTTTGGAAATTTTTCAGTCATTATTAATGAATTACTTTAAGCCATTATTACTTCATTGTTGTTTTTCTGTGTTCTTTTTTATCTTCCATGTATTCATGTTCCAATTATGTATGTTCACACTTTAAAAATGTCCCATGGTTCTTGAATATTCTGTTGTTGTTTTGTTTTTCACTTTTCATTTCAGTCTGAAAAATTTCTGTTGACCTATTCTCAAGCTTGCTGATTCCTAAGATGTGTCGGGTCTCCTGATGAGCCCATCAAAGGCATTCTTCATTTCTGTTACAGTGTTTTTGATTTCTAGTATTTGCTTTTGATCATTTTGTAGCACTTCCATCTCTCTGCTCACATTACCCACCCATTCTTATATATTGTGTACTTCTTCTATTAGAGCCCTTAACATATTAATCATAATTATCATATTTTGCTGTGTATAATGCACACTTTTTTGTTTTTTGAGGGAAAAATAAGGGTGTGCATTGTACGTGGAGAGTAATAATCCTGTATCTATATAAATGTTTTTAATTATTTTATTTATACTTATGCATTAAAAGTGCAACTCTAGAAAGCAATAGTAATAGCCATATGCAAAATAATACCCTGAAATACTATAATTGGTTTTGTTTCCAAATATAAATAAATTGAATTAAAAAATTAAAATGCAAGATTTTTTTCCTGAAAATTTGGGCTAAAAATGTGGGTGTACATTATACACAGGAGTGCATTATACATGGCAAAATACAATATTTTAAATCTCTGTATAATAGTTCCAACATCTGTGTCATATATAACTCTAGTTCTGATGCTTGTGGGGTTTTTTTTGTTTGTTTAGACTGTGTGTTTTTTCTTGCTTTTTGGTATACTTTGTAATTTTTTGTTGAAAGTCAACATGCTGAATTAGGAAATAGAAACTGAGATAAGTAGACCTTTACTGTGAGGATTTGGGCTAGAAGTTGGTCTATGTTATGTGTTTGTTGTAATAGTAGGTACCAGAGGCTTCAGACTCCTCTGATGTCCTTGTTTGTGACTCATCTCTTGACTTTGGCATCCCTAATTACTCTTCCTCAGGGAGAGTATGTGTGTTGCAGCTTTTTAAGCTAGCATTCACTGTTATTATATTAGCACCCTGTTGATATGGTGGTTGAGTAAAAAAGAAGGAAATTGTTCCCTAATTTTATGATTCAGTATCAGTCTTTTATTAGGTCTGTATCTCTGGACTATAAATGTCACTTTTTAAGCTATTCTTTCTTAGGTGAGACAGGAAGGATAGAGGGGTTAGAGTGAGAGGAATGCCTTTCCATAAAAGGGATAAGGCTCTGGTTATAACTTTTCTCTTAGAGAGCTGACATTTGTTATAGAGAATGCTCTGATCATATTCCATAATGATAACTCTTACTCTCCCCTGGCCAGAGCCACTAGGGTATTTTTCTTAGATTCCACAAAAGTGGAGGATGAGAAGCTAAGACTGAAGCCTCCAGGAGTTCCTTATTTTCAAGCCAGTCCACACTAAGTGTCTCTCTATAAAGTCATTAAAAATACCACTTACGTGTTCCTACCAGTTATGGTTTCAGTATTTTCTGTTTCAAGTAAGCAAATTTTGGTGGCAAGCCTGGATTAACCTGTCTTTCCAGATGTCAGGGTGTTGGTTTGCCCTGCAATCATAATTCTCCAAGAAAAGTTGTTCATTTCCAAACTGTTCATCTTGTTTGTGTTGAGTGAATAGGAATAACAATTTGCAAGCTCTTTACATGTTGTGGCTAAAACCAGAAGTCCACCAAAAGAATTCTTATGCATGCTAGCACTGATCTTTTGGCAATACTTGCATTAAGCATTGTGTTGAGAAATAGCCTTATCTCCAAAGTGCATTGTCAGTTAATGTGCTAATGTGATCAGTTAGTAATGTCTGTCCATGGTAAGGAGAGTAAGTAATTAAGGCACATGTGCGACATATTTGCTATTTTTGACCAAGATGATTTTAAGGCCCTTTCCAGATCCAAGGCTCAAGTTCTCCTCTTTGACACAGAGTCAGATGATACCATTGGGTGTCCCCTAAACACATGTGAGAATCCTATATTTCATTTGGTACTAATTACATTGCTTTTGCATATGATGTCATCCAACAGATGCACACAGGAATATATACAAAGAGAAAAGCAAAACAAAATGACTTGCCCAAAAGTCTCTTGTAAGTTTCCTATTTGAGTTTTATTTTCCACACCATCATTTGTTTATGAGATTGAGAAATTACTTTTATTTTGTACTTCCTCACTCTGTATGCCATACCTTTTCCTTAATGTAGGTTTTGCATCCATGTCTTTGAAAGAACAGGATAGGCAAAAACTGTCTATATTACATTATGTATGTATGTGAAATAGCATCCACGTTAGCACATAGTAGACTTTTCAGAGGACTTACCAGAAAAATTTATCTCAAGGCTTATAATCAGAAAAATGATGTTTCTATAAAAATTACTCTTGTTTTTGACTTATGGACACTAGATTTTTGTTTTCCACTTCACTTTGGTTACTTGGAAACAGAATGAAATTTATAGCCTGTCTCTAACAAGAGAATAAAAAAAGTTCATAAACATTTTAGTGTTAACCTTTCTCACTGCTTTATTGTCCTTCTAACGCTATTTTCTATTTACTCTTACTTCCTCACTTTTTTTTTTATCATTTTGCTACTGGACAGAAAAGTGGCCAGAAGGAAGGTTGAGAGAAACTGAAAAAAAAAAGGTACTCAATAATTCACAAACTATATAATTAGCTCTCTCTATATACAAAGCAAAGCAAAGCAAAGCCTCTTAATCTTATTTCCTGCTTTATTTTCTTTTCTCCAAGATCAATCTTTTATTTTATTAAATATTTGGGAAAGTTTCAGTAAGTCATATTCTCTTACAAAGTTTAATAACACTCTTTGTCAGATCAAATGTTTTATTTGATGCAATAGTTTGAGGTTGAATTATGAATCTATTAACCTTTAGTTTGTCATAAATAGATTTCCTCTTCTAAAAATTTGTAGACATTTTTATGTTTTCCTGGGGCTAGAGTTGGTTCTCCTATGTGGCACCAAGAGTTGGTAAGGACTGAATTAATATAATCAGAGCTACCTGGTATTTCCAGAATATATTTCCTCAAAGATCACAGTACTTCACAGATAAACTTAAGGGATCTTTCTGAATGAGAACAGGGCAATTTTGCTTTCTTATTTCATAATGAAGAACAGTAGTCCAGGGCTCCACTACAGGACATTTAATGTGTGTGTGTGTGTGTGTGTGTGTGTGTGTGTGTGTGTTGGGTGTGAGGGGGAAGTAAAGAAGTGGAGGGAGCCTTGGTGCCATGGAGAGATTGAGAGGCCCACACTAAGGAAAAGGTCTATATAGCCTTGCCCAGTGGTCAGCAAACATTTATGACTGGGGGCTATGTGGTCACTGTTGCAACTTCTTAACTCTGCTATTGTAATGCAAAAACAGTCATAGACGATAAAAATTGGTAAGCATGGTTGTATTCTAATAAAACCTTTTTTATGGAATTTCATAAAATTTTCACATCACAAAGTATTATTCTTTTGATTTTTTTTTCAGCCATTTACAGATGCAAATAACATTTTGTAGGTTGGCTGGCCATACAAAAGTCCATGATAGGCTGGGTTTGGCCTGCGGGGCATAGGTTGCTAGTACCTGCCACACTAGACAATTAAAATTCTCTACAGCTAGAAAAGTACAAGCTACCCCATTGAATTAAGCATTATTAGCAAGATTTTCACAATTGATTCCACAATTGACACAACCACCACTGGTAAGGTGAATATACCTATCTCTAGTATCTATCTGTAGTAACTTCCCACTTAAAGTATATGAATTGCCATCATAGAAAGTATGTTAAATGTCAATTTCCTGGCCCTGGGTGAAGCCCTTAAATCTATATTTTTAATCGGTATCTCAGGTAATATGATTTGTGAGTAGATCCAGACTTTGAGGATCAGCGAATTACTGTACATTATTAGATCCTCTGCTTATACAAAACAAAAAAACAAGCCCACCAGGTCCCCAGCGACAAAGAACAAATGCTCAAAAAGAGCTCAACAGAAAAGAAGGTGCTAAAAGTATACTAGGTCTTCCAGCTCTAGTTTCCAACAATTGTATAAATCTCCAGATCCTTCTATTTCACTCTTCCTAGTCTAAATAGCTTCCTTCTCTGTGAACTCTTCTAACCTACTGTGCCCACAATGATTTATGGTAATATAAAGTCATGAATCCAGAAACAATCCAGGGCCATATCACCCACTCTAATCTAAAATGACTTCATAAAAATGGAATTTGGACTTAAGTAAACACACATGACTGAGTAGATGCTAGGAATCCCCCATCTAATCTTAGACATGTAGAAATGGGGCACAAATAAAAGAAAGAATATTAGTTAAACTTGAAATGAAGGTAAATCTCCAGCTAGCAGAAAAAAAATAAAGATTCAAAATCAGAATGGTAACTAGGAGATACAATTTATACCACAAATCTCAAGGGCTGCTCCTATATGAAAAAAGGCATTTTGTGAAGCGCACTGTCATTCTTTTTTTATCCTTGTTAAGATAAAATTTCATCTTTTCTTACTGACCAGCAGGAATGTTTTATATATTCTGGATGCAAACCTTTTGTTGTATATGCTTGCATAAGGGCTATATCCTCTCTCAGTTTGTGATTTTCCAATCTTTATGGATTTTTTAACATTAAATGAACAGGTATTGTTAATTGAAATGAAGTCCAATTCATCAATCTTTTTTTCAGGGTTAGTGATTTTTATGTCCTATTTAAGAAGTATTTGCCTACTTCCAAGTCATGAGAACACACTATGTTTTCTTCTGAAGCTTTTTGGTTTTACCTTTCACATTTAGGCCCGTGATCTGTCTTGAATTAACATTTTCCTTTATGGTGTAAGGTATAGATCAAGTGAGTATCTAAAAGCTGCCAAAGAAAAAAAGACTTTGTCTTCAAACGAGTGACCACATTTCTTATATTTGACTTATCAACAAAAACTATGGAAGCTAGAAGATAATAACATTACATTTTTCAACTGCTGATTTTGTTTTCTATCAGTATGACAATGATTTATCTGGGTGTGGTTTTCTTTGTATGTATCTTTATTGTAATTTGCTGAGCTTCTTTTCTACATGTTTTTCATTTGAGGGAAAACTGCATAACATAAAATAAACCATTTTAAAGTTCACAATTCAGTGGCATTTAGTTTATTCACAACATTGTACAACCAGCATGCTAACTAATTCTAAAACATTTTCACCCAAAAATGGAACCCTATACTCACTAAGCAGTCTCTCCTCATTAGGCTCTCTGCCAGACCCTGGAAGTCACTAATCTTTCATACCTGTAAATTTATCTACCCTGGGCATTCCATATAAATGAAAATATATAATATGTGGTCCTTTGTGATTGGCTTCTTTTAGTTAGCAGAATGTTTTTGAAGTCCATCCATGTTGTGTCATGTATCAACACTTATTTCATCATAGAGATATACATTTTGTTTATACATTCATTCATTCATGCACATTTGAACTGTTTCCCCCTTTCAGCTATTGTCAATAGTGGTGCTATGAACATTCAAGTTCAAGTATTTGTTTTTAAGAATGCCCATTTACAATTTAAAGAAGACCTGTTTCAATTCTTTGGGATATGAGTAGAACTGCTAGGTCACATGGTAATTCTAAGTTTAACTGTATGAGGATGTGAGCTTCATGAATTTGTGACATTTTTGTGGCCATTTTGTCTTGAAAAAATTGTTTTTGTTACATTCTGTCCTCTGTTTTTGGTGTTCCAGTTCTAGGGACAGTAAAAGCCGCCTGTATCTCACACATTCCTTGTACTCGTTCTTCCCCCGCCCCCCCTTTCCTCCCACCGCCCCTGTGCTTCATTCTGGGTATTTCCTATTAACTTGTCCGTGGGTCAGTTAATCTTATTTTTTGCTATATCTTGTCTGCTGTTAAATACATCAAGAGATATTGTTTGTACTTCTAGACTGTCTATTTAATTTTTGTAAAATAGACTCCAATTCTCTGTTAAAATCCTCTATTTTTCACCTTTATTCACATTCTCCTGAAGGTACGTATCAGAGTTATTTAAAATTCCTTGTCTGATAACTTCAATGGCATAATCACCTGAGTGTGCACGTGTGTGTATGTGTTTGTCCTTTCTTAGCTTCGGGCCACTTAGTTCTATTTTTTAGTATGCTTCATAAATTTTAAGTGGATTTGGACATTGTGGATGAAAAATTTTAAAGGCTATGGATGATTTGTCATTCTCCAAAGATGGTCATGTTTTATTTTGGAAAGAATACAGAATACCAAGAGATCACCTTGATTCTCCTAAAGCTTGGTTTAAGACAGAAGGAGGTTTGGTCTATTTCAAATTTATCCCTACTCCTGAGAAACTGTCCTTACTTCTAGGGTATGAGCCTTTCAGAATCTCAGCAGATAACCAGGAGAGTTTATTAAAGCACCTACACATTACCAGGACTTGCGTGCTAGCCCCCCTCTCTCTATTATCATGTGTTTGCTGAAATCCTTGTGTAGCACTTTAGCCTCTCTGCTGCTTTTTTCTGCTTGGTTTCTAGGGGTCTGATCACTTGTATATGAAATTGAGGATATGGCCAATGACTTGTGGGAAATTTGTATTCATATTGCTCCTTTTCTGTTTTTTGCTTTTCTCTAGAATTTTATCCTTTAATACCAGCCACTTTGGCAGGTCTAAATTCTGACTCTGTCGCTGTGGCCCAGTAAGAACAATATTTCTGCTTAAACTCTATTCCCCTAGGCTGTAATCTAGAAAATATCCTCAAGAAAGTAGTCTAGGGATGGTGCTTATATGGGGTTCACTTCACAAAGTTCTCTTCTTTCAAGAATCCTAGCGCCTCAACTCTCCCTGTGTTGGTTATATTCCAATGCCTTATTAAGGTTACTTTATTGTTTGATCAGCTTTTAGAGTTGTTTTTTGTTGGAGGATCAGTCAGATACAAACTACTCCATCATGACCAGACCAGAAGCTCTCTAAAAACAAGTTTAATGAATAATATCTATATTAAATACTTTGTTGCAAATAATAGGTAAGAGGGAAAACTATTCAAGTCATTTTATGATGATAGTAGAACCCCTATTCTTCTGGCAGTAAAGAATAGCACAAGAAAACAAAATTATAGAATCATCTCACCTATATATATGGAAACAAAAATCTTAAAATATTAGTGAATAGAATCCAGCAATGTATTTAAAAAATACTACAGCCCAGACAGGGTTTATCCCATAAATAGAAGGACTGTTCAATATCAAAAACTCTGTCTATGTAATACACTATCTTAACATTAAAGGAGAAAAGCCAAATGATCATTTTGGTAGATACAGAAAAGAAGTTGGATAAAAACAGATACATTCCATTACTTAAAAAAAATAAAACTACTCTTTAACAGGCCAGGAAGATAAGATCTTCTTAACCTGATAAAGGCTATCTACCAATACCCCAGAGAAAACATCAGACCTTATGGTGAAAATTAAGTCATTCCCATTCAGGTCAAGAACAGACAAAAATGCCTTCCATCATCCTTAGCATTAAACACTGTACTGAAGATCCTCACTAGTTAAAAAAAAATTAACAGCACAAAATTATTAGAAAGAACAAACTTAATTTATCATTATTTGCAAGCAATATAATTATCTGTAGAAAAGCTAAAAAAAACTACAGAAAAATTTTGAGACCAGGTTAAAAAAACTTACGGTAGTCACTTAAAAGATGAATGTATAAAATCTATAGTGCTCCCAAATACTAAAAACAACTCGTTAGAAACTATATTAAAAAGATGACATTTAGCAAACCTATGAGATTCTTGGGGATAAATCTATCCAAGTGTGCAGGGACTATATGAAGAAAATTATAAAATCAGATTTCTAATTCACATTCATAAACAAAAATATATTCCAGATGGAACAAGACTTAAGTATTAAAAAAAGTTTAAAACTTTAAGTAAAAAAGAATATTTTTATGCTTTTATTTTACATTGGAAATGTTTTTCATTATACTATATAGCAAAGATAAATAAAATAAATTTATATGTAACTATATATAGATCTTAAAACATGTTGAGTATAAGAAAGCAATTTTGTAGAATATGACAGTGTTATCATTCTACTTTATGTAATTTTATATAATTTTCAATTATGTAATTTATGTAAATGTTTAAAGCATACAAAGCAATACAACAGCTAGTTTATAGATTCCCATGGCTTTAGTAAAAATATAAAAATAAATATAGACAGAAGTATGTAATCTTAAGTTATATAAGTGGTTATCTCTGGAAAATAATGTGACTAGATGGAAAAACAGGTAGATTTCAATTTTATATCAATGATGTTTTGTTTATATAAAATATAATAAGAAAAACTTTAAAAATTAATACTAATTATGAGTTGGATACATGAATGTCTTCATATAATTCTTTCTGCTGCCATTTCTGATCTTTTATAAAACAAGACATTGGGGAGGTCCTATGGATAGTTCTTTTTGTTTTTTGTTTTTGAAACAAAATATCCAAAATGTATTCTCTAACAGCCAGCATCAGCAGGTACAACTACAGGGTTGTCTCCGTACATCATACATTCACAAGGCACAACAGGGAGCAAGGCTCTGGCGTGTCCTCTGGAACAGCATCCACTTCACAATGTGAACAGACACTGTCATTGTGGTCACTGACAATCCTGGGAGGAAAGGCACAACTTGGCAAAACCAAAAAATGTTTCTGGATCCTAAAGTCAGATGCAATCACTCAGAGAACAGCTTTTGATATTTCTGATCTACATTTCCACACTGAGGGGAAAAGACTCCTCCATGAAGAAATTAGGGTCTTTCCTTCTTCCTCGTTACACTGTTAAAAGCAACATTTATCGTTTGCTTAATATTACATAGACAGAAAAGGGGATTAAAAAATCATAAAAACATCTTGAGCGTCCAGCTGCTCCTACTAATACATCAACTCCTAGGTTTAAGATGGGGACTAGGAACACTTTCAGTGGTCATAAAATAGGAAAAGAGAGACTAAGGCTACAAAAATAAAAAATAAATGAGGTAGATAAATTAAAGCTTTCATACTCAGGACTTGCTTGTTCCAACTTCATATCCTTCGTGCAACAACACTCGGAGGGGGGAAGGATATCTTCAGAATTACTTAGCATGAGTCACATCAAGGAAATTTTGTAAAAATTAGTATGTGAACCTCTAATAAGAAACATGTCCTACCATGAGTTTCTTCAAGAACAAAAAGCCCATTTGTTTCATAGAATAGGTAGTAGCAAACTAAATTAAGTCACCCGAGGTCCCCTGCTCAGGTGCCCACCTGGCCTGGTGTTCAGGAAGAAGGTGGCATCTGGAAAGCTCAGAGAACATCAGAACTGTACTCCAATACACAGCAACACACACTGACTCACCCTTTCCCCTCAGGAAAAGAGTAGAGTCCTGTGAGCAAACTGACATGCAAACGACTTTAAAAGATAAAACAAACAAAATCCAGGCCTAAGTGAAGCTTAAATTGTACAGAAAAGTGGGTCCGTTTCTAGAGGTGGAAAAGAGAGCTGACAATGGATGTTAAGAGTGTTAGTATTTCCCCCACTGGGAGCTAGGTGTGGCCAACATCATTGAGTACTTGTGAAGCATTAATGGGCTAACAGAAAAGTTGTGAGTCTTTGTTCAATTAAAATTTGGTTGCACCATCATTAAAACTAAGCTGTTCCACCTGCTACTAATTTCATTGTTGGCTATTAGGCTTGTTATTTATTTGTTTGTCTGAAGGAAGAGAGGAAGTGCTGCTGGTAGGGCAGATCAAACTGAAGTAAGTACACATGAGAGGGAAAAATGGTCCTGTGTTAATGAACAAGAATGCTGATCTGGAGTGGTTCTCACTGCAAATTTATGGTCTAAATTTGATGACAGTTTGAACGCAGAATTGCACAAATGCCTGGGATTTTCATTTTTCATTTTCTAGTATTGCTGGGTAGTTTTCTTACTTTAGAATTGGAAGGGGCTAGGGTCCTAAGAACCTTTTGATTTACAGACTTGGAAACTGAGACCCAGATAGGTGAAATCATTGGTCCAAGGTTATGCAACTCATTACTGGCCTCCTTCCAATGCCTCTGAAAATAATTCCATGTTCTACTTCTAAAATTATTCCACTCTGAATAAAAAAGGCAGCTTTTAAAAGGCACCCTTTACACACCATAACCTCTCTTGGTCACAGGAAAGACCTTGGCTGGTGAGTGAGCCCATTTGGACAGGGAAGGTAATTTCTGGCTATGTCTCTGAACTTCAGCTTCTCCGTAATGTCTCTTATACATTCAGGCTGAGGTTCCAGAGCTTGCAGAAGACATGGCCCCTTTGTTCTTCCTTTACGAGGGATGGTGGTGTGGCGACCAAGAACAATGCTGCTTCATTCTCATTTTAGTGGATGCACCTGGAGCAATTTACTCTCCAACAACAAATCCCTCTCTTCCACATATATGGAACCCATTGCATTTGCCAAGTACGTTTTCATCTATAATCTCATTTGAGCCTCAAAACCTCCCCAATACAAGTAAATTATCCTTATTTTCCAAAGGAGAAAACTGAAATGCAAGGAGGGAGTATGTTAAATTGGCACCAGAGCCCAGGGCTCATCTTAGGACATCCATCTTGGGTCTGGGCTGCTGGCCATTCCTTGGCCCCTCCTTGCCCCAATACAGCCTTCCTCTCAGGTTGTAATAAGCTTTGCAGACACAGAATAACTGTAACTGGTGCTCCCCTGGGAATCATAAGCCTGTATTAGGGCTGAGAAGTTGGAGAGGCAGGAGAAGGGAGAGGGGTGTGATTATCTCTTTCAAAGGATGCATAAGGGAAGTCACTGGAGGTAGCATGGGGCAAAACATGCACTAATAAAGTTTCAGAGGATTCTGGTCTAGGAGGACAGCACACAGTCCAGTGTTTTCCAACTCCCTGATTCATTAGAATTACCTTAGATTGTTTTTTATATCTTTACTTTTTGTTTGTGAAAAGTAATAGATTCACAAGGTTCAGGAATCAAAAGAAACAGTATATGGTGAAAAGTCTCCCTCCCACCTCTAAGTCCTAGTGGCTCTATTCTCCTCCTTGGAGGCAAAACATGCTAACAATGAATTTAAGGACATATAATCGAGGCATATATCCCCTCTCAACACACATTTTTACATAAAAGGTAATATACTACACATTGTTCTTGGCTTTCTTTTTTTCACCTACATAATTTATTTTGGAGATGGCATCATATTAGTACACAAAGAACCTCCTCTTTCTTTTTTAAGCTGCACAGTATTCTTTCATGTGCATACACCATGAATTTTAACTAATTTTATCTTAACAAACCATTAGGAGGTTTTCAATTTTTTGCTATTTTAAAGCTTAATAAATAACTTTGTATAATGGATGTGTAAGAAAACTGAGTTTAAGTCTAAGATCTGATGCAATGAATGCAGCCATGAACTTTGGGCAAGTCAGTTAGAATTTTGACCTTTTAGAAATGGAAATAATCCTAAAGACCTTTTGGTCTAGCATTTTCCCAATACATATGCATGGAACACTAGTCCCAAAGGGTGCACACCCTGGAAATTGATAGTACATATAAGACTTTAAGAAGACCACTGTGAACAAACATTAATCAATCCAGGGTTTCACAAAATTAATAATGGGGTCATTTTTTAAGAGATTGTGATGGTTAATTTTATGTGTCAACTTGAAGAGTATATTTGGATGGGATTAACATTCAAATCTGTAAACTTTGACTAAGCAGACTGTCCTCCATAATGTGGGTGGGCTTCAACAAATCAATTGAAAGCATGAATAGAACAAAAAGACTGGCCTCCCCATAGGGCAAGAGGCAGTCCAGCAGATGCCTTTGGATTTCATCTGCACCATCAGCTCTACTAGGTCTTGAGCCTGCTGGCACACACTATAGATTTGTATTTGCCAGTCTCTATAATCATGAGTCAATTGCTTATAACAAATCTCTTTCTGTATATATACAGATCCTATTGGTTCTGTTTCTCTGGAGAACTTAATACAAGGACCAACTGTTAACATACTATGAAATTAATTTTCCTTAGAACACTTAAAATTTAGAGAGGAAGTGAGATTTGATGTGGATCACAAAGAATGAACAGGTCCAATGACAGAGGTGTGAGGGTTAGACATTACAAGAATCAAGAAAACACAAGTCATGTATCAGGTATAATGGAAGCCAGTTCGATTAGGACTCTAGTCTTTACTAGTAATCCTTTATTTCTCTCATTTAACAATTCATAATTAAGCACCTACTATGTACCAGGTGTCATTTTAGTGAACCAGGTGAACCTACTATGTACCATGTGTCATTCCAGGTGGAAATACAGCAGAGAATAAGACTGTCAATACCTCTGCTCTAATGGAATTTATATTCTAGGAAGGGGAGAAAAAATAAAAATAAACTAATGTGTCAGATTGGGGATAAGTGCTATGAAGAAAAAAAAAAAGCAGGATGAAGTGGTTACAAAGCTGGGAGAAATCACTTTTTTACAAAAGGTGACCAGAAAAGGCCACTTTGGTTAGGTGACATTACAGCAGAGTCCTAAATGAAATGAGAGTCATGCATATTTCTGGAGGAAGAATATTCTAGGAAAAGGGGAAAGCAAATGCAAGGGTCATGTTCAGGGAACAGCAAGCAGGCAGGAGTAGACTTGGACAGGGAGTAAGAGGGCAGTAACAGGAGATGAATTCAGAGAGCCAGTTAATGTAGGGCCTCATTGGCTAACAGCTTAGATTCTTATTTTAAGTCAGATGAAGAGATATTGAAGGATTTTGAGCAGAGGAATAACAGGATCACACTAGTTGTCTGTTGAAAATAGGCTATGAGTGGGAGCAAAAAGATTAGTTAGGAGGATATTACAACAATCTGAGGAAGAAATAAAAACTGTTCTGAATTTTGATGGCAGTAGTGAAAATTGTTAGAAGTGTTTGGAATCTGGATATATGATTTTATTTATTTATTTATTTATTTATTTATTTTTAGAGAGGGGGGCAGGGAGGGAGAAAGAGAGGGAGAGAAATATCTATGTGAGAGAGAAACATCGTTTGGTTGCCTCTCACATGCCCCAACCAGGGACAGAACCCACAACCCATGCATGTGCCCTGACTAAGGATTGAACTGGCAACCTTTCCCTTTGCAGGATGATGCCCAACCCACTGAGCCACACCAGTCAGGGTGAATCTGGATATATTTTGAAGATAGAACTAACAGGATTTGCTGATGGGTTGCCTGATAGTAGTGTAGGGCAGACAGTTCTGCTCAGGAAAAATCCTGGGTTCTGATCTCTCTTGCAACTATTTGGTTATGTGACTTTGAGCAAGCTACATAACCTCTTTGGGCCTTACCTACCTATCCATAAAATGGGGTCATTAAATTCTTGCTTGGAGTTAGAGGGGCCAAGTCTCATTAAGTGCCTTCACTTGATCTATAAATTTGGTTTAGTCTATGCCTCAAAAATAGCACCCCATCATCTACTCTTTTGTATTGATTACTGTAGTTTCATGTAAGGAACTTTATCTTCCCCACTACATTGTAAATTCTTGGATGCTGGGGCTTTGTCTATTAGGCACATTATCCCTACTTATCATCCAGTATTTATAACCAACTGTCAAATAATAACCCTAGCTGAATTTTAGTGCTGTATTCAGTTTGCTAATCAATTTTGCAGTTCTTCATTCCCCGCTACTTGTTTTACTTTTCTTGTACACCTTTAAATTTAGTGCATAAGACCCCTAGTTTTAAAGAGCAAGAAAGGGAAAAGAAAGAGGAAAGAAATTCCTATTCAATAGTTGCTATGCTGAGGTAAGTAGGTTATTTAAGAAAGGCTTAGTGAAGAAGTTGAAAGTCTGACATGGGAGCTCAACTTTAAAGAGGTAAAAATTTTTAAGTCAGAGAAAGGAAAGAAAGGCATTGCAGGCAGAAGAAATAGTGCCAGCTTGAAAGTGAATGCTGTGGAAACAGAACCACTGCATCCGTGGGAGCACAGCATGCCCAGGGGTGAGGGAGGTAGAATGAACAGGGATAAAATTGGAACAGTAAGTGCCATGCCGATTATGAGAAGCCCTCCATGTTGTTCTGAAGTACTGCTGTTACCGAGGAAAAAAATGGGAAGTTACCTTTAGAATGTAATCACCATGACAGCAAGTCCTTATGACCATCATTTTCTTCATTGTATTCCTGGTGTCTATTACATGCTTGGCACATAGTGGGGATACAGTCAATAGCTACTGAATGAATCACTGTTTCTAAACAGGAGAAGGATATAATCAGATGCATGTTTAATAAAAATAACTAGTGATAGTGATGAGATGGAACTGAGAACTGAGATAACAAGAGGCAGGGAGGCCTTAGCTGATTATTGACATAGGTGAGACTAAATAGGTCTACAATGAGACTATGATGGTCTTTATTATAATCAGTAGGAACTTTGTTAAATAAAATTTAAATAATTGAATGCTAATAACAACTATGTTTTCTTAAAAATATTAGCACACAGGGGTATTCAATAAATATTTGTAAAATTAATGTGGAAAAAGCATTAATTAATTCTACATTATCTAATGTGCTTTGTTTTCTGAGAGGCCAATCACTATGTAATGATAATGATATCAAAAGTGCTATAACTGACTGATTTATTTTGGGGAATACTTTCTATCATGCAAACAAAATAGTTACTGTTTTTCTGCAGTGATGGCTGGTTTATATAATTTTTATTTACAAGATGATATCAAACTCATAAAATTGTAAAAGGCAAAGGGGTTATTTGTGAAAAGGTTAAAGATATGGGGGAAATTATTTACAACAAAACAGAATTTTCAACAGGACTACCAGATGGGTGAAAAAGGGAAGTCCAGGTCTAGAAAGAGTAAGAACTGAGGGAAAAAGGAATGAGAATATAGGAGAAGAGAGGAGATGAAGACAGGAAATGAAAGAGGAAGTGTCCTTCAATAGATAATTGGGTAAAGAAGATGTGGTACATATATATAATGCAATACTACTCAGCCATTAGAAGAGATGAAATACTGCCATTTGTGACAACACGGATTGATCTTGAGAGTATCATGCTAAGCAAAATGTCAGACAGAATAAATTAAGCAACATATTATTTCCACTCACATGTGAGATATAAAACTGAAAGCAACAAATGACCAAATAAACAAAAACTCATAGACACAAACAACTGTAGAGTAGTTACCAGAGAGAAGAGGGGTAGGGGGATAATAAAGGATAAAGGGGGTCAAATAGATGGTGACAGAAGATGATCTGACTTTAGGTGGTAGGCACACAATGCAATATGCAGATGATGTATCATGGAATTGTACACTTGAAACCAGTGTAATCTTATTAACCAATGTCACCACAATAAAGTCAATTAATTTTTTTTTAAAAGAAGGATTGAGAGATATTTAGAGAAAAGTCAAATGGAACTAAATACTGTTCTTACATTAAAAAGGGTTCTTTGTGTAAGTGGGGGAATGGATGCTGGTGATGCAAACAAACAGACACAAAATAACAGAGCTCGCTTGAAGTTCTGAGCAAATTAGTAAAGCCCTCTGACCTTGCCTTCCTCACAATAAAAAAGGTATAACAACACCAACTTTCCATGGTTGCTGTGAGGATTAAATGAGGTAGTGCACATAAAGTACAAGGCACATAATAAGTGTGTGACACGTAGAGCTATTAATTCCATCAGGGAGAAGTGAAGGGCTCCTTCTGTAGAGAGAAGGACTTGGGACAGGTTAGCCTGAGGGAACAGTCAGAAAGGGGAATTTTGGGATTTGACATTTGACATTTTGGAAGCACAGCAGAATCACAATGAATCATACTATTCACTTCTAATTCCTTCACGCCCCTTACTGCACCAGGTTAGATAGGTATTTGATAATCTTCCCAACAAAGTCAAGCATTTTCATGAAAATCTTAAAATAGAAAAAAAGCCTAAAAGTGATTATAATGAATCAGTGCTGGCTCCATAATGTGTGGGGTCCAGTGCAAGAGTGCAAAAGCCCTTGTTTAAAAATCATTAAGAATTTCAAGATAGTGACAGCAGAGCATTAAACCAAGTACAAGGTCCTTCTGAGCATGGAGCCCTGTGTTACTACTGCACAGATCACACAACCATCAAACTAGCCCTGCAAAAAATAAACTACATTGGCATTCAAGTGGTGAAGTTCATGTCTAAATGCTCTAAAAGTACAAGCATGTGTCCACCCTTGACAATGAGTATCTAAGGGCATGTCAATTAACCATGAAGGTGCAGGGGGTCTTGAGATACATGACAAAGAGAAGCTAGTTGCAGGGCCATTAGGCCCTGAAATGTTGATGGCCAATTGACATTAGAAGGTTGGCACTAACTAACTGCTTTTGGAGTCCAGTGAAATATAATCATTTCCTGCCTCTTCGATTTTTTACATTTTAGCTAATTAAATTACCACTTGAAGACAGAAAATTACCCACTGACATTATTTAAAAAACTCTTTAGGACATGTAAAACTTTTATTTTGGACCACTTGAGGTGGGTGCATTTCCAGCTAATTTGAGGGAGGTGGCTATTTCTTCCCAAATCTCCTAATATGCATACTAAAGGCAGGCTCACCCTTGGGAAAATGGTCACATTTTAAGTTTGTTTTCACCTCCCTTTAACTATACTCCTGGTAAATGTTAAAAAATAGAAAATCTCTTTTAGAAAAAGCATTATAATTAGTCATATTAACTATATTAATTGACTACTGTACTATCATAAAGATAAATTGATTAAATTATTTCACCTTTCTCAACCTCTCTTTCATCATCTACAAAATAGAATAATGTTTTCATGCAAATCACAGATCCAGGAACAATGCTCTTAATACATGTGCTATAACATAATTTTATTAATTACATTACAAGATAACTTTGGCAAGACTGTTGGAGGGTTAAAAAGTACTATATTTGAGGCTATTCTTTTCTCGAGGGCCTAAAAACCATCTTGTTTTCTAACACTATGATTTTGAAACTTTTTGGACTTTATCCTCAGGGGCAGGTTGAGATGCAGAATAGACCTGAATTATCTCCCCACATCACTGTTAAGAGTGTTCTTCAGGAATAAAACATGCATTTTACGGCCTGATCCAGGAAGGCATCTGAAAAACAACCTTGTAATGATCATTGTTTCACTTCTGCCTCAATTGAAACAGATTCAGATTCAACATTTATTGACTGTCCCCCACATGTGAGCAGAAAGTAATTGTTAATTGAATAGTTTCCAGAAAATGATGTACTTGAATAATCAGCAGCTTTTTGCAATCTGTTCACTAAATATCTAATATATTGGTTGTGCATTATTTTGTGTTGATTATAATTCTTAGTACAATTGTAGTAAAAATGCTTGTCATTACAGATGTTGCAAGAAGTGCTGGGAAGAATATGCCAATTAGCAGTATTCCATGAATCTATGAGGGAGGAATTCATTAAAACTGTGTGGATCATGGTATTATACAAACATTTCACTCCCTTGTTTTTCTCTTACACCAAAACTCTGGCAAATACCAGGTCAGGAAAAACAAGATAAAAATAGTGTCTTCGGATAGTCATATGTATCTTCTCTATGTGTCATCTCCACTTTTCTCCACAGTGATTTAATGAACACTAATCTTATATATAAAACACCGAGGGCAGAAATGAAGGGGAGACTAAGAAAGACTTCTTTCTCTTGTTACCCACAACCCCCTGTCTCTGGTTACACAAGAATAATTTAATTTACATTACGATTTTTGGAACTTTATATATTCTACTTCAAAGGCATTTTAAAAGAGGACTCGGGGGCATGGGAGTTAGTTGTGCGGTTACCAGGGCAGGAGGAAGCAATGCTCAAATCTAGTTCTTAACACAGGGCCTCAGGATTCCTCATGAGGTCTGTGGACGGGGCTCTAGGGGATCCATAAAAACCTTGAACTCTTATGTAAAACTGTGTGTGTGTATATTTCTGCATATACACATGCATTTTTCTAAGAAAAATCATTTTCATCAGAATTGTAAAAGAATTGATTACTTTAAGAAGTGCCTTAAACCCAAAGAAACAGCAGTGAAGATTTGGCTCCTGTGGTAAGTGGATAAGGATCTGCAAAATCTCTTAGGACCTGGAGGTCTTTCCTGGGATTCTGAGTCCCAGCAGCACAGAGTCCGTGTGCTCACTAGGCTGGTCTTCTCAAGCAGTGAACTATCGCTGTGGCTTCCCTTCCATTTTTTCCCTGCCTGGAATGAATGCTTCCTGATCTCCTTAGGGAAAACTTGGCTCTTCACGAAATAAAAGTGCCCCCTGTGTCACGGGGAAATCACCATCCCTTCACTCAAGGCATACCAAGTATCCAAAAAGGAAGGGCATTTTTCAACTCTCTTTGTCCCCCTCCCAGCCTGTTAGGCTAACATCAAATTTAAGAAATACTCCCACAGAACAGGAAATGCAAATGTTAAAGTGCTCGTAAATTTCAACCACATTTTTCATGTGATTCACATTAAAGCATCTTATGTAAAAGTTCAACAAACATTGAAAAACTATACTAATTACACACAATGTAAATGAATTTTTAAAAATAGAGGAAATTTGAATTTCTTGATTTCTATAGGCCAAGTGTACAACTTAAGTGTTCATGGGTGGTGGTTCTTTGTTACCCTTAACTTTGTTTCCTTTTATTTATACAAAATGAAGTGGGAAGAGAGAAAAAAAGGGGGGGGGGAAGGAATGACAGGAAACAGCTATCCACCTCCGCACCAAATGCCAGCAAAAACCACAGTTATGCTACCATCTAACAACAATATATTCTGTTTAGGAAACAGCCATGTAACTCTAGACAATAATGAAATTACATCCTGCACATGCTCAAAATCATCCTCCATAGCTTCTAACACACCTTTTACTTCTCTTTGCTTTCTTGAATTCTCGAGATTTTGTTCCTTATAAAGGAGCCCAACTATGACTCTCAGAGTAGCTGGTAGTGGTGGGGATGATGGGGGTGGGGACAGGTATGACAATGTAAATCTAACAGTGTCTCGAGTTTCAGCTGCCACAAATTTGGGGACTGGGAGAAGAGTGCTTGATCATTTCTTACCAAAGAGAGAAGAGAGCCACCTTTCCAAAGGAGAACAAATACCTGTCAGGATAAATCATCCAGAGTACTCAGCCCTTTATCATGTGACAGTTGTTGGGCTCTCTCTCAATTTGTCATCAAAAGACAAGTCATTTTTTTTATTGAATTTATTGGGGTTACATTGGTTAATAAAATTATATAGGTTTAAGGTGTATTATTCTATAACATATCATCTTTGTATTTTATTGTGTTCACCACCCCAAGTCTTGTCTCTTTCCATCACCATTTATCTCCCCTTTACCCTCTCCTGCCTCCCCATCCCCATTTCCCTCTGGTAGTCTATGAAGGCTTTTTTGTTTGTTTGTGTTTGTTAGTTTATTTTGTTCATTAGATCCACATACAAAAGGAATCTGGGCCCCCAAGAGCCCAGAGTTTATTTATAAAAAATTGTGTATTTATTCTTACATGTTTAAACTTCAATAACCTTCCAAGTACTCTCCACTTGATGCAATACATCTATGAAGATGTTTTTCCACTGCTCAAAACAGTTTTGAACTCGTCGATTATGATGCCTTTTAGTGCTTCTGCCATTTTTTTATTTCACCTCTTCCACATTGGCAACATGTTTCCCTTTGAGGACTTTTTTCATTCAGGGAAACAAAAAAAAAGTCACTCGGGGTGAGACTGGGTAAATAGGGAGGTTGGGGCAGGGTAATCTTGTTTTGGATTCAAAACTGTTGAACACTCAGCATGGTGTGGGTAGTTATGCTCGTAAATCACCCATCATAAAATGGGCAAATGAGTTGAAAGAGTCTTCAAAAAAATCTCACTGAAGCCAAATGCAGCCTTTCACAACAATGCCAGCTGGTACACTCAGGTACCCATACGGATGGGTTCCTAGAATACCCCCCTAGTTGGGGGAGTCTGTACTACAAGAGGCCCACACTCCAGAAGATAATTCCAGTTTTTCTAGGTTTCCCACCTCATGTAAGTGAAATCATATGGTATTTGTCTTTCTTTGACTGGCTTATTTCACTTAGCTTAATACTCTCCAGGACCACCCATGCTGTCCCAAAAAGTAAGATTTCCTTCTTTTTAATGGCTGAGTAGTATTCCATTGTGTAAATATACCACAGCTTTTTTTGTCTTTTGTTAAATCATTTATTCATGAATTGCCTGGGAAAATGATGTATTTAATTTATAACATTCAACGTTATCTTTATATATGAAGAAAATAATAATTGTTTTCCTTTTTTATTGTTGTTCAAGTGTAGTTGTCTACATTTTCCCCCTACTACTCTCCCTCACCCAACCTACCCCCACTTCCCATCCTCAATCCTATCCCCCTTTGCTTTGTCCCTGAGTCCTTTATACATGTTCCTTATTCATTCACCTACTAAGAGGCACTTGGGCTGCTTCCAAGTCTTGGCTATTGTAATAATGCTATAGTAAACATAGGGGTGCAAATATTCTTTTGAATTAGTGTTTTGGGTTTCTTCAGATAAATTCCCAGAGATGGAACTGCTGGGTCATAAGGAAGTTCCATTTTTCATTTTTTGGTGAAACTCCACACTACTTTCCACAGTGGCTGCACCAATCTGAATTTCCACCAACAGTACACAAGGGTTCCCTTTTCTCTATATCCTCATCAAAACTTGTTTGTTGATTTATCAATGATAGCCATTTCTGACAGGTGTGAAGTGCTATCTCATTATGGTTTAATTTTCATTTCTTTGATAATTAAGGACATTGAACATCTTTCATACATCTATTAGACATATGTGTGTCCTCTTTGGAGAATCAGGTCCTTTGCCCATTTTTTTAATTGGATTGTTTGTTTTTTTGGTGTTGAGTTTTATAAGTTTTTATAAATTTTGGAAATTAACCCCTTATCAGAAGTATCATTGGTGAATATGTTCTCCCATGCAGTAGGTTGTATTTCATTTTGTTGATGATTTCCTTTGCTGTGCAAAGACCTTTTAGTTTGATGTAGTCACACTTATTTATTTTTTCCTTTGTTTCCCTTGCCTGAGGAGATACATCAGCAAACATACTGCTACAAGAAATGTCCAAGATTTTACTTCTTATATTTCCTTCTAGGATTTTTATGGTTTCAAGTCTAACATTTAAGTCTTTAATCCATTTTCAATTTATTCTTGTGTATGGTGTAAGAAGGTTGTCCAGTTTAATTTTTTTGTACCTATCTGTCCAATTTTCCCAACACCATTTAAAAAATAGATTCTCTTTAACCCATTGTACATTCTTGCCTCCTTTGTCAAATATTAATTAACCATAAAGGCATGGGTTTTCTTCTGGGCTCTCCATTCTTTTTCTATTGATCCCTATGTCTGTTTTTATGCTATCACTCTGCTGTTTTGATTACTATGGCCTTATAGTATAGTTTGATTTCTATATAGGTAGTGTGATTTCTGCAACTTGATTCTTTTTTCTCAAGATTGCAGTGGCTATTCAAGGTCTTTTATATCCATATAAATTTTTGTTCTAGTCTGTGAAATATGCCATTGGTGTCTTCATAGGAATTACATTGAATATATAGATTGTTTTAGGTATTCTAAACTTCTAAGAGGAACAATTTAGCTGCTTTTGAAATCACACAAGTGTATTCAACTGTACTTTGCAAACCTTCAAATGATGTCTCTTGCTTCATTTTTTCAAGAAAAAAATAATACTGAATAACAAAAACAATACCTTTTGTACTGAGATCAAGTTTGAAAAGTGTTATTCACAAGGACCACCTGAGATGATAATGTGGAATACATTACCAGAAATTGAAAATCGAAGATGACTTTGAACATCTGTACAGTTTTCTCAGATGCTATCAAGGATGGTTTAGCCCTGGAAACCAGAATTCTGATGGTGGTAAATATAATGACGGGTCTATGAGATCCTGGGATCCAGTCATCTGTGAGGTTCCATATTCTGTAATCCTAGAATCCAAACTCCCAAATGAATATAATCAACATTCCACGTAACTTGAGGAACACAATCAAACAGTGCTCACTGCACAAAGAAAGCCTGAAAGTCAAACATCCATAGTGAGATAATACAGCTCTCCAAGGGATCAAATGACACCAGAGACAAATGTATCAAGTTGTTTTGCAACTGATCCAAAGTGTGGTCCAGCTGTTCCCAGTCTGTTTTCCCAACATCAGAGGCTATTTGCTCAAGGCAAACCATAAAAATACCTCCTTACTCATAAAAATAGACATTCCCTGACTTGTACACCAGACTCTTCATCTCCTGCGGCCATCGTCTGCTGTTACCCATTTGCTCTTGTGTTCTGCTCCTCAGAGTAAGATTTGGGGAGAATCCCTCCAACAATTACACTTGGATTCCCTAATTCAACAGAAAGGCAGGTTACCTCAGAAGAACAGGGGAGCATGACATCCACCCACAGCCACACACAAATTCAAGTATCATCTTCTAGACTTGCTCCTTCGGACAAGGAGTTTACACTCAGCCTGTCTGGGCAAATGCTTTCAAAGTACATTCAAGTGGAAGCTGACCTATTTCTCTTTTTTCTATAAAATAGATTATAAAATATGTCTATTAAAAAACTGTGAAGGAAATAGTGTATGGAAAGAGTATGCACTCATTTCTGTGAACAGATCTCAGTTAAATCCAGGATCACCACTTACTAGCTGTGAGTAATTATACAAGTTACCTGCTCTCTCTGAAGCTGACTTTCCTCATCTGAGGTAGATGATGTTAATAATATTTGTTTTTTCAGGGCAGTACTTCTCAGACCTCAATATGCATATGAAACACCTGGGATCTTGTTAGAATGCAGATTCTGACCCAGTGACTGGTCTAGGGCAAGGCCCAAGATCTGCATTTCTAGTAATTCCCAAGTAGTGCTGATGCTGCAGGTCTGGTCCATGCGTGTGCAGCACAATAGTCAGGTCTTTCAAGGATTTAATTTTATGTAAAGTAGCTACAACGGATTTGGTGAGTGTAAAGCTTTCACACAATACATTACATTGAACACTAACTATGTATAAAGTACTTCGAATCCTCCAAGGACTGGCAATTAAGAAAGCCAAAATTGAATTTCAATAATATAAAATTTCCTACTCTTTCCTTCAAAACTGGAAAGAAACATGGAAAAGAAAATTGTTAGATTGGGAATACTGGAAAGTCTTCCCTGGTAGTGGCTATGCTTTTAATAGTCATAGCCATTTAGATGATCACCACCGAGAGACTGATAGAGCAACTGAAGACCTGGGAACAGTGGTCACATCTCCAATTCAGCCTCAAAACTTTTTTAATATAACACAGTTTTCATCTTTTTCATGACTCTTGCCAAGGAAGAAAAGTATTCAGAGATAATAAATGTATTTTTTCATCTCAAGGTAGTATGTATAAAAGTCATGAATATGTATGAAGGAAAATAGCAATTTCAAAAAGGCACCATTCCATTTATGTGCTATGTGGATCACCTTGAATGATTCTACAGCAAACTGAACATGTAGAAACGTGTCATCTGTAAAAATGATAGTAATCATAACCAAAGCTTTCTAAACACTTATAAATATCAAGTACTATGCTTAATGCTTTTTTATATGCATCATCTCCTTTAGCCTCACAATCCTATGTGGTGGGAACTAATATGACACCTAGGACCCACCCCTGTCTTGGAGCCTTTGATCTAGCTGCTCCCTCTGCCTGTAACACACTTGCTCAAGGTGTCTGCTTAGCTAAGTCCCTTGCCTCCTAGTTACATCTTGGCTTGAATCTCACCTTTTCAAAGGTAACTCCATTTAATTCTGCAGTCTGCCCTCCTTTACTCAACATTGCCTTTATTCCAACTTTTGACCCTCTCACATATAAGTGTCTTATTATATTTATTGTTTATTGTCTTTACCCACCCTTCTCATTCGCACCAAACCCCACCACGCTCTCCCAGAATATAAGCTCCATGCAGGCAGGGATTTTTGTCTGTTTTATTCACTAATTTATCCTAAGCACCTGGAACAGTGTTTGTCACAGAGTAGACACTCCATTAACATATTATGAATGAATGAATACCTATTCTACAGATGCAAAAGCTGAGATTCAGTGCAGTGAAATGACTTTTACAAGTTTAGTAAGCATTAGAGCCAGAATTCAAAACCAGATGACTAGTCTGACGCCAGACTACTGCAATACTTGTTTCACAGAAGAGTGAAGAAGGTGAAGCTCAGGAATTTCTAAGTCTAGGCTGGCATCCAGACCCTTTGATATCTCATGAAGTAACAAGATGGATAAATATAATCAACCAACACTTCTCCAGGGTGGGCTCCAGGGTAATTAAAACAAGGATAGTTGGGATCTGGCATGATCTTAGGATTTCAAGTGTAGCAAGTCTCTAAAAGCTGCCCCTTTAATATCCATTCATTTGTCAGATGCCCTTCATATAATGTATATAATGTGCTTGAGCAACTTCAATTAATGGCAGATGTTACTGGCTATGTATAAGGCCCTGGACCAGTGTTTCTCAAGCTTTCCTTCCTTAGGCAGAGGAATCGCCTGTGGAAATCTGGAGGCAATGCCAGATTGAGCCTTCTTTGGGGTTTTATGTGTGTGCATACTCTGTAAAATGGGGAGTTGTTCACTCTCTCTCACCCAAGTCAATGGAAGACAGCCTCCATGGGAATGAATGAAGTAAAAAGAGCTAGTAATGGAGATTATGCAGCCTTCCAGAATAGTCAGGCTGAGAGGAGAGCTATAAGCACCTCTTGGGACAATGGTAAGGAGCCTACCACCTGTGTCACAAAAGAAGGCATCGAAGGTCAATGAGGTGTCAGCAACTTACATAAGGTCATACAGACAATATGTGTTGAAGGCTTGAACTCAGTCTGTTAGATAGAAAGACCCATGGTCTGGATCACTTCTATAAAGAATTTAGCACAGAGTTTGATCCAAGAAAATGCTCAGTTAAAATATATATAATACACATACACACATATACACATATAGGTGTAGATAGTCTTCTCTTTCTTGAAGAGCTCTTTTATTCTTCCATGAACTTTTAGAAAGTTTTCTTTTTCTTTCTTCTTCTTCTTCTTCTTTTTTTTTTTTTTTTTTTTTTCAGCCAAGCTCTATGTGTCACTTATGACTTCCTTCCCCCCTTATCCTTTCTCTTTTAAATCCTCTGCAGCAGATATAGGCATGGCTCACTCAGGGGCCCACAAGGTTTTTTTCTTACTGTGAATCTTACTTCCTCCACCAGTAGCACCCCTCCTTTTCTACCTTCTCTTTGGGAAGGAGGAGATTAAGCATGGTTTGCAAAAATGATCACGAGAGGGATAAATTCCTTGCTAACTAGAAGCCCATTGAGTTTCCCAGAGAGGATCTTGTCTCTTTTTTTCTAACCAGTCTATCTCTAACATCTAGCACAATGCCTGAACATATTTATTGGTGCTCAGTAAATAACCTTTGAGTGAATTAATAAATAAAACACAACAGGGTTATCCCAAAGAACCATCCAGTGTACTCCTTGGCTGAAAGGACCATAAGCAAAAGCCTTAAAGCATCTGCAGATTACTATAAAAATGTTCAGTAATGGAGTATGTGCCAAATATCTGTTTATTCAACAATGAGACCCTTTCATAAACAGAGAGATTTGGAAGGATCACAGAAAGACAGAAGGAGAAAGAAGAAGCAAACAGTTTGTGAGGACCCAATATATTGTATGTAGTACTGTACAAAGTGCTTTTTGTGCATTACCTCATTTAAGTCTTCACAATAGTTCTGTGAGGTAGGCATTAACCCTACAAAGTAGGATATTACTGAAGGATTCACTTTTTCCCCAAGGCCCCACATCTGCTAAGGAGGAATTCTGTCCAGGCATGTTTGACTTCAAAGCCCTCTTTCTTTCTACCAAACCATAATGCACGGCTCTACAGGTTCTCTGCTTCCCAAATAGTATTTTAAATATTTTATCACTCTAGTGAATTACTTCCATTGTTAAATCATTTTTCCAATTTTTCTATAAATAAGGTCCACATTTTGCTTGAACTCTTTTCTCTAAAATTGAGTATCTATATGATGAATTCCTTCAGCTTTTCCTTTTAAGCAGAATCTCTGCTTAACGAGTCATTCCAATGTCCCATTACCCCTGGCAATGTTCATGAATTTCCAACAGATGCTCTTCTCAGAGTCATTTGTTCACATTTACTTATATTACAGGCAAATCCATAGTTGCTCTTGCAATGACTTTTTTAAAATGTTCATTTTTATGCTTTTAAATGTAGCTACATTTCTAAATTATAAAATTGATCTCTTTAAGCCTATGGCTATAGTATAGCACAGTATTTCATTTTTCTGCAACAAGAGAAGTGAGGAATGATGTATATAAGTGCAGACTAAGGCCAAAGAGAGAAAAGTGCTGACTTTTATATGAGAAAAACTTATTGAAAATTAGATGCCTTGAAGCTTTGACTCTGATTACAAAGGGCAAGGAATTTTCTGAAGGCCAATTCCCAGGACAATTTTCTTTAAATCTCTCCCATCCACATGTCAATAAAAAAAAGCTACTGAAGAAAGTTTTATGCCAAAAAATATGGTGATGAGTGTATTCTTAGAAGTCAGATCCAGGAAGTCATTTTCTATGGCTGTGGTTCTCAAGCTGTAGAGTGCATCAGAATTACCGGGAGGGAGCGTTAGAACCAGTTTTTGGTTCCTGACTCAGATTGTCAGGTCCTGACTCAGTGAGTCTGTGATGGGGCTTGAGAATTTGCATTTCTAAAAAGTTCCAGGTGATGCTGTTGCTGCTGGTGGTCTAAAAGCCACAGGCTGAGTGTGGTCTTTGGAGTTTAAGTGCCCAGGGGTTACTGATGGTCAATCAGAAGGCTGTAGGGCAGTAGTTCTCAATCCTCACCAAATGTCATAATCACCTAATGAATTTCTTAAAAATACTGATGCTTGGGCCACGCATAGTTTTTATTCTGTTGGTCTCTGGTGGGGCCCAGACATTGGGAACACCTGGATTTGCCTAACTTGAAAAATGTTAAAAATGAATTTCATATTTTTAGAAAGTAATTTTTAAATTTTGTCTTATTAAAAATAATACTAGAAGGATTTAAGAAGCAGACAGCAGGATTTCAGATTAAACATAGAGGTTTAAAAACAGGTCTTTACCAAGCTCCCTCCCCAAACCCACTAAAACAATGGTAATGAACCAAAATAAAAAGGCATTAACTTATGAGGTCTAAGAGAACAGGACAAGAACACACCATAATACAAGTGTTGATATTAGAAAACAGCAGGAAGAGTGAGTGGTAATTGATTTAGCTGACCAGAGAAGGCTGTATTCTACATCTGTGGATTATTTTAGGGAAGCCTAAAAACAGGCAGCATGCTTCTTGCTGTGGAGCTGGAAGCACCAGATGCCTTTGAGAATGGCGTGAAGAGGTGGACTGACACAGATCCCCAGGACATTTTTATGGGCTCATGAGATTAAAACTATTTTCATTATTACACTAAGACACTTATTTACCATTTTGACTCTCGTTCTCTCACAAGTGTACAGTGGGGTTTTCCAGAGCCCATATGACATGTGACAATGTCATTGCTCAGTCTATTCATGGGATGTATGCCTGTAAATTCTTGTTTTCTAGACTCTTATAAGGTGTGGCTTCGGAGTACAAATATGTGTTATTTCAAAGGTTAACTCGGTTTGTCAAGATTTTTTTCTATTATACCTGCTATAATCTGTGTAATGCCATAACCATCCAATAATGTATTTTGAAAATTCTAATGTTTTTCTTATGCCTATGTGGAAATAAAGACATTTTGTTTTCTTATTTTGCAATAACATTTTAAAATTATTTTGAAGGTTACTGCACCTAAAAGAGTAGGTTATCATGCTGCATTGGTTAGACAGATGCACGAGGTAGCTGAGAGACTGACAGAGCCTTCTACCGATGACACCATTGATGACTGCCAGATGGAAACTCAGCAAAGTTAGTAACCCATCACCCCAGCACCACTTCCCCAAAATACAGGAACTTGTTAAATTAAAGGTTTAGCTACAAACATGAAGACAGAGTTAATATTTCAGGATATTAATATCTGGGTAAATCTACAGATGTAGCTTTTTTTTCTTGCAATCATCTAACCTTAATACCAATTAAGCACTGATAAAGATTGTTTATGTAAATGGCGCTAAAATAACTTGGTGTATTGGCACTAAATACAAATGATGATATTATATATAAAGTGTTAAATAATTGATTTGACTCTCACAGATCGTACTGGAAAATTATGCTGACATTTGGACTGATGGTACAAAAGCAACAGTGGGTAAAACTTCTGGCAGCTTAGTACATGTCAAATCAGGAGCGTTGGACTGTACTTGTGATCACTGTCACACATTTGCAGTAAAACAAAAATGTCAGTTTTACTTAATAATTCTCCTGATCAAGTAATAAAACTTATTAATTTAACTAAATTTCAATCTCCAAGCACACATTTAAAAAATAATCTATATGACTAAATGAAAAATATGCATAAAAGACTTCACCTCCACTGCAAAGTATAATGGTTAACTTGAGGACAAACACTTGTATGACTATTAGAGCTGCAAACTGAAATGGTAATTTTTTTTTATGGAATGACATTTTTACTGAAAATAATGACTGACAGACAAATTGTGATAATTCAGATTTGGATAATTGAAAGACATTTTTCTAAAAAATGAACAAAGTAAGGCTGTCATTTCAAGGAAAACAACTGACAGACTTGTTACTGATTATATATTTTGAACTGTTAAGTAAAAATGAGGATTTTATTTTATAATTTTGTTTATGCTACAATAATTGTCACAATTTTTCCCTCTTCATCTCCCTCCACCCTACACTGCCCACTCCCTCAGGCAATCCCAACACCATTGTCCATATCCATGGGTCACGCACATATGTTCTTTGCCTACTCTATTCCCTGTGCTGTACTTTATATCCTTGTGACTATTCTGTGACTATTTATTTGTTCTTCTTAATCCCTTCACCTCCTAACACATTCTCCCAAACCCTGCTTCCATCTGGTAATCATCAAAATATTCTCTGTTTCTATGATTCTGTTTCTATTCTTCTTATTTTGTTTTTTAGAATCAATTGTTGATTGATAACATTTATTGCCATATTATTGTTCATATTTTTTATCTTCTTCTCAAAGAACACCCTTTAACATTTCATATAATACTGGTTTGGCGGTGATGAACTCCTCTAGTTTTTTTGTCTGGGAAGCTTTTTATCTGTCCTTTGATTCTAAATGATAGCTTTGCTGGGTAAAGTAATCTTAATTATAGGTCTGTGCTTTTTACCACTTTGAATATTTCTTGCCATTCTCCTCTAGCCTGTAAAATTTCTTTTGAGAAATCAGCTGATAGTCTAAATGGGAACTCCCTTGTATGTAACTAACTGCTTTTCTGTTGCTGCCTTTAAGATTCTATTTCTTTAACCTTTGGCATTTTAATTATGATGTGTCTTGGTGTGGGCCTCTTTGGGTTCATCTTATTTGGGACTCTTTCCACTTCCTGGACATGTATGTTTATTTCCTTCACCAAGCTAGAGACATTTTCTGTCATTATTTTTTCAAATAGGTTCCCAATTTTTGTGCACTCTCTTCTCCTTCTGGCACCTCTATGACGCAAATGTTAGTGTGTTTGAAGTTGTCCCAGAGAGGCTCCTTACATTATCCTCATGTTTTTTGGATTCTTTTTTCTTCTTGTTTTTCTGATTGGTTGTTTTTTCTTCCTTATATTCCAAAGTGCTGATTTGACTCTTGGCTTCATTCACTCTTCTCTTGATTCCCTGTAAATTATTCTTTATTTTAATTAGTGTATCCTTCATTTCTGACTGGGTATTTTTTTTATGCTGCTGAGGCCTTCACTAAGTTCCTTGAGCATCCCTATAAACAGTGTTTTGAACTCTGCATCTGATAGGTTGCTTGTCTCCATTTTCTTTAGTTCTTTTTCTGGAATTTTGTTCTTTTATTTGGGCCATGTTTCTTTGTCTCTTCATTTTGGCAGCCTCCCTGTGTTTGTTTATATGCATTCAATAAAGCTGCTATATTTCCCAGGCTTGATAGAGAGGGCTACTGTAGTAGGTTGTCCTGTAGGGTCCAGTGGCACAGCCTCCCCTATTACTGAAGCTGGGTACTCAAGGTCCACCCAACATGTGGGCTGTGTACACCTTCCTGTTGTAGTTGAGCCTTGATTTCTGTTGGCAAGTCCAAGGTCAGCCACTGTCTGGGATCACACAGCATAAGCTACAAAGCAATCTGCAGATACCTGCAGCTTGTGCTTGGCTTGGTGGTACCTAGGTGAGGCCAAATTGTAGAACAAGGCTGGCTGAGGCTGGTGCTGGACTAGGGCAACTTAGTGAGACGTATGGGCCTCACTGAAGCAAGATGCTCCTTATTTGAAAGAATTTAGGAAAATCTGAAGCATGGGCCAAGAGAAGATGTTCATATGGAAAAGCCACTGGAAACAGTTTGGGTGGGCCTGAAAGTTGGGTGGGGCCAGGCCTAGGAAATCACCAGCATGGGGCAAACAGAATGAGCCATGCTGATAGAGTCTCAAATATGGTGCCTGCCTATTGGCTCTGTGGCTCTGTAGTGGGGGGCTCAGAAAAGGAACAATGGCCTCGGCCAGCAATTCTGTCTGGGGGAAAGCTGCCCTCCAGCTCTCACCCTTATGCTGGACAATTCAGTTCCTCCCCATATGTATTTCATGCCATTCGATCTGCTTCCTCCATGATGGAACTCAGAGGGAGGGAGTCTAAGTAAGTCTGTACACAGGCCCTTTAAGAGGAACTGCCTGAGACTCTGGCAGTTTCTGTCTTTCACAGTCTCCATTCTTGATGGTTTTTATGGCCAGAAGTTATGGGGACTTCTTTTTCTAGCAATGAAGCCCTGGGCTTGGGGACCTGGTATGGGGCTGGGACCCCTTGTTCCTGAGATACTCCTTCTGATTTTTATCCACCACACATGGGTGTGGGCCAGCCCATTCCTCACTTTCACCCCTCCTACCAGTCTCTATGTGTTTCTTCTTTAATTCTGTAGTTGTACAACTTCCACTCAGCTTTATTTCTGATGGTTCTGAATGATGGTTGTTCTATAGCTTAGTTATAATTTTTTTTGATGTGGTTGTGTAAGGAGGCAAGCTGTGTTTACCTATACCACCATCTTAACCAGAAGTCCAAAACTGCTCTGTCTTTATCTTGAAAATTAGTATTTTGGTATATTTGCATCTGTTGTCAGCTTCCCAAAACTTAAAGACTTTCTGACTAAGTCAGCAATGATAATAAATGTGCTTTTTAATGATGTGCTATCTTTAATGTGAAAGACATAAACCAAAATAAAGAAATGGGGAAGGAAGGAAGGACATGGAGGGAAAATGTTTAATTCAGAAACTGTAAGAAAACTATTAGAGAGAGAGTGTGTGAAGGAGGGAGGTAATAGAAAAGACTAAACAAAATTAAATAAGTAATTACAATTGATTCTTCAGAGAAACAAGAAAAGAAGCTATAAGAAGCCATAAAAAAAGAAGTTTTGAGGAATAACAAGAGCTTTCAGAAATTAGAAATATGATTAACAGAAATGAAAATTTTAACAGAAAATAGATGATTAATGGAATTTATGAGAAAATAGAAGAAAAAGTAAGGGAAAGAAAATACCTAAAAATTAGAGTACTGTTTGAGGAGTTCTGATATTTGACTAATAGAAGTTCCAGAAAGAGAGAACACAGAAAATAAAACAAAGAAAATTGTCCAAGAAAAAATATTCAGAAAATTTTTTCTAAACTGAAGGGAATGAATTTCAGATTGACAGGGCCTACCACCTACCTATTGAACAGAATAAAAAGAGAATCACATAAAGGATCACTTGGGACAAGATATTAAAAGTACCAAGATAGAAAAAACAGGGCAAATAAAAGGACTGGAAATTTAAAAGGAATTGGATTTCTCAATAGTTAGAAGGAAAGCTAGAACAAAATGGAAGAGAACATCAAAATTTGAGGGAAATCTTTATGTATCCAAAATATAAATAAAACTCTATTACAAGGTCTCAACATATTTACCTCTCATTTATCTTTTCTCAGAATTTCCTGCAAAAAATGTTCCACCAAAATGAGGGAGTAAACCTCAAAAAAAAAAAAAAAAAAGGGCATGGATCCAACAAATAAAAGTCAAAGGAATCCCCAGGATGATGGTGAAGGGAGATCCCAGGACAACAGCTGTACAGGAAGGACAGAGATCAACCAGTCCAGATGGGGCCAGAGAGAGCCTGCTCCAGGAGAATCTCCAAGGACAGGATGAAACTGATGGCTACCTGGGGTGTTTGCATAGAGAGAGTTCTACCCTTCTGGTACAGAGTTAGGGATAGATTAATAGGAACTAGGAAAGTGAAAATGAGAAGACAGTTATTAATTCCAGGGAAAGCAAAAAGTTGTGAAAGGAAGAAAATGTGATCACAGCACACCACATTCTCTGCCAGGAATCATATTTATACAGTAATAAAAATGTGAGCACTGAGTTCTGATCTCACCAATACTTAGGATATAAAATATTGGAGGACAGGTAAAGGTAAGTATGATTCACTGTGTGAGGAGCTAGAGAAACAAGAGAGCTAAATCCTCATCTTCCATAGTAGGAAATTAATAGATAATATTTGAATTGGGAGAAAATCAAGAAAGAGTAGTATTAGACCATTACTTAGAAATATGAAAACAAGCATCAGAAATGGCTAAAATTGTGATGACTGCTTCTAGAGAGGGGGAATTGGAGGTGGGAAGGGTGGATTGGGTACTGATGATTTCTATTATAAAGAAAAATGCATTATATGCCTATTCCAGAAATATTAGAAAGTGCAAAAACTTAACAATGAGAATAAAAGAGTCCCTATATACATCTAAAAGGTTAACACTATGAATCAGTGCCTTTTCTTTGAGTTTATGTCAATCTGTTTTATTGAGGTATGACTTGTATATTTTATATTTTACTTTATTCACTTGACAAAAGTAGTTTTTGCATTTATTATGCTTTTCATAAATATTTTCACAGCAATAAATTACTTCATGATGAATAACATTATTTACTTAGGTATAACAGTTCAGGCCCATTGCTTAATATTTTGTTATGAAAAATGTCAAACACAGACAAGTGGAAAGAATTAGATAGTAAAATCCACTTATCTACCAACATAGTTCTACAATTACTACTTTGCTATATATCCTCTATCACACATTTATCAATCTATCTATTCCTCTATCTATTCATAGATCTGTTTCATGTGTTGAGGCATTTCAAAGCAAATTGCAGACTTGGTACATTTTCATCCTAATAAGTTCATCAGGCATACTATTAACTAGAGTTTAGTGTCTCTTTATGGTTATTTTTCTTAAGTTTTATGTACTATGATGTGCATCAATAGTAAGTGTATCATTTGATGAATTTTGACAAGTGCATACTCTGGTATACCCCACATTATAATCACTCCAGAATATTCCTTCATTCACCTTTCCCTCTCAATCCATATCCCTACCCTCTCCACCCAAAGGGACACAGTCAATGCTCTAATTTTAAAACCTATTCCAGAACTTCATGTAATTGGAATAAGGCAAATGTGCTTTTTTTAATAGAAGGCTTTTTTTTTTTGCAGTGAGCATAATGATTTTGAGATACATTCATTTGTGGAGTGTATTATTAATTTGCTCTTGTGATATTCCTTGTTTTGAAGTCTACTTTGTCTGATTATAAGGTAGCTTCACCAGTTTTTTATGATAACTGCTTGTATAGTATGTCACTCCTATCCTTTTATTTTCAATTTATCTGTGTCTTTATATTTGAGGGTTGTTTGTTATAGGCAGAGTATAGGTGGGTATTCGATGTAACCTAGACTGACAATCTTTATATTTAATTATATTATTTAGAACAATTACACTTAATATAATGATTGATAAGATTGTGGTTAGGTCTACCATTTTGCTATTTGATTTCTTTTTCCAATTTATTTTTTTGTTCCTCTGTTCTTCTTTTCTTGCCTTTTTGAAGTTAATTCAATATTTCTTAGTATTCCATTTTAATTCCAATACATTTTTAGCTATAACTTTTATTATCTTTCGAGTGATTGCTCTAGAACTACATTTTGCAGCCTTACTTACCACAATCTCCTTAAATATTGTACTGCTTCACATGAAAGAATCTTGCAACAGTATAATTCCGTTTACTGCCTCATCCTTTCCTCATCCTTTGTAGTATTGCAGCCATATATTTTTACATCTATATATGTTATAAACTCCACAAATACAATGCTATGTTTTTGCATTAGAGTTAATTACTTTTTAAGAAATTAAGAGGAAAAATATAGTCCTTTATATTTATCCACAAGTTTACCATTCCCTATACTTTTTTTTTGAGATTCAAGTTTCCTTCTGATGTTACAGCCTTTCTGTCTGAAGACTTCCTTTAGTATTTCCTATAGCACAGGTCCACTGGCTTTCATGATCAAAAATGTGTTTATTTCTGCTTTATTTTAAAAAAACCACTTTTGCTAGATATAGAATTCTGGCTTGACTTTTTTTTTAGTACTTTGAAGATGTTCCATTATCTTCAGTTCTCAATTACTTCTGAAGTCAAGTTAGCCATCATCTGTGTCTGTGTTCTGAGTGTCATTTTTGTCTGAATACTTGGAAGAATTCCTCCTTAACTTCTTTCCTCAGCGGTTTGACTATGACACGTCCAGGTATGATTTTTCCTTATATTTATCTTTCTTAGGGTTTGCCTAACCCCTTGGTTCTGTAAGTTAATATTTTTCAACAAATTTGGGAGAAGTTCAGCTTTTATTTCTTCAAAAAAATTCTGCTGCTCCATTTTCTCCCTCTAACTACACACATATCAGACCATTTGATATTAGCAATGAGGTTGCTGAAACCTCATTTTTGCTCAGTATTTTTCCTCTATTCTTATTTGTACAATTTTTATGGATCTGTATGCAAGTTCACCAACCCTTTTCTCTGTAGCTTCTAATCTCCTGTTAAGCCTATCCAGTGAGTCTTTCATTTCACTTATTCTTTTTATTTCTTTAAGAATTTCATTTGTTTTTTTAAACATATGTTGTTTTCATTTCACTGCTGATATTTCCCCATGTAGTCACCCAATATGGACATTTCCCCCTTAACTATTTGAATAATTTGCAATAGCTTCTTTAAAATCCTTAATCCTTGCCAGCCAATTCTATTATCTGGGTCATCACAGGGTTTCTATGTATTGCTCATTCTCTTGGCCAAGGGTCACACTTTCCTGTTTTCTTTGTATGTCTAGTAATCTTTTAACTGTATAATGAAAGTGTAGATGATGTTCTGTAGAGACAGAAAAGTGTTGATTTCAGATCTAGCAGGAGGTTGGGTGAATGGCTGATCATCTTTTTCCTGCAGCAGCTTCAGTCTACACGTTTTTAGGGTAAGCCTGTTTTGGTTATACATCATACTTAGCAAATCCCTAGTCCTGAGACGTAGACTGTACTCCTGAGGCATAACTCTTGGTTTTCACTGGGAAGCACAAGGTGTTTATCAGCCCCTCTTAATTTGTAAGATTCAAAATACAGTCTCAGTCCCTCCTGTGACAACAACTGAAATCTCTGTGTAACTTTTTCAGGCATTCAGCTGTTGCTTTTTACCAGGCTTCTTTGAGTCTCCCTTGAAAATGCACATTTCAGGGATCAGGCAAAGATCTGAGACAAATTCATATGCATATTTGGCATTTTGCCTCATGGCTCCTTCTTCCTGAGATTTCCATCTTTTCACTCCTTCTTCTGAAACCTCAAGCCAACATAACCATGTATTTCATTTGGGTTCTAGTCACCTCACACTGCATGTTTTGTTACATACCCACAGGTCTCATCAGTACCATTTACTTCTTTCAAGGACTGAATAACTTCTAGTTTTTGCTTCCTTTTGGTCATTCTTCAGTGTTTTGTCCAGATTTTTCACTGATGTCTGAGAGAAGCTGCTCCACTATTTCTGGAATTACAACTTTGTCTCACTAGCTCTTACTGGTTTTTCTGCATGGTTTGGTGGGCAGTACCAATCACTAAGTCATGTATCTTGGTCTTCAAAATCTAAGAGCCTGAATTTTCAAATAAAAATAGTCTAACTATATAGATATGTTTATTTATGAGTTTGGACTCAGAGTTCTGGTTGTTCTGTCTCTAAGATCAGCACTCCAATACTGAATTCATTCCTTTGCATACCTGTATATAGGTATTTATGAGGGGGGACCTGAAAACACAGAATTTATTTATAAAAATTGTATATTTATTCTTATATGTTTAAACTTCAGTTACCTTCAAAGTATTCTCCATTTGATACAGTTCATCTATTGAAATACTTTTTTTCCGCTGCTCAAAGTAGTTTTTGAACTCATCAATTTTGATGCCTTTTAGTGCTTCTGCTGTTTTTTGTTTCACTATTTCCATATTGGTAAAACATTTTCCTTTGAGGACTGTTTTCATCCATGGAAACAAAAAAAAAGTTCTGCAGGGAGAGACTGGGTGAAATGAAAGGGTGGGGTACGGGGGTCATGCTGTTTTGGGTCAAAAACTGCTGAATACTCAGTGCAGTGTGAGCAGGTGGGTTTGTAAATTGTTGGGAACAAGGAAATTAAGAACTAAATTTAAGCTTAATAGATAAGAACCACATTGTAGCTAAAAAGAAATGATAAAAGAGACAAAGTACAGTTAAAGCAAACATCCTGTGTCTAGCAGACGCTCTCCCCTGGGTAGGCTAGATAAGCAGTGCTTTGTAGTTTTTAATGAGAAAATAGAAAACTAGCCAGCTAGAGCCAGGAGATTACTAGGTTAATGAACAAACATCCCGCCTTCCCACCTTATGAAAGAATGCTTGGTTTGAAATTCCCGTGCGCGGTCTTTGTAAGCGAATTACTAACTGCCACGTCTGCTTCTGTATAATGCTTGCTTGCTCGCCCATATATAAGAACGTAGTTGTAAGCGCTCGGCGCGTCTCTCGTTTGCAGCTCCTTGCGGGCACTGTGTCACTGGACACTTTGAGAGTTCGCCCCTGTGCAGGTTAAACTTGGCCAATAAAGTAACATCTTTGGTACTCTGAAAGTCTCCGATATTTGTCCTCGCGTTTGCTGGATGCTACATAAATCATCCATCATAAAATGGGCAAATGGGTTGAATCTTCACAAAAAGTTCACTGAAGCTGAACACAGCCTCTTACAACACCAACTGGTACACTGATAAAGATGGGGTCCTAGAACACTCACTTAGTGGAAGAAGCCTGTACTACAAGGGTCTGCCCTCCAAAAGATAATTCTGCTTTTTTTGGGTCCCCCTCAATATTGACAATTCTATCTTAATTCATTTTTTCCTGACAATGATTCTTGATTTTCTTTACATTACTAAGAAATTTTCACCTCAGCATTTTTTAGGATTAGAGAGTCCTCCTGGCCAGGATTTTCTGAAATTGTTTCATGACTATTCCAAGTCTTGACTAGAAACTATAGCTGGAAGGAGTAAATATGGCAGGTTCCAGGGGCTATTTCTTGTCCTCAAAAGAGTACTGATTCTGGAGTCAAAACCAAAAACGTGTTGTCTGCTTCGAGGGTATTTTTAGAGTAGTTGCAAACATATGATCTTATCTTGAGAGAATGGCCAGTATTTCTAAGCAGCTAATAAATAAAACATATTTATAAAACAATGTATTTTTCCATTATAAAAAAATACTGTGTTTACTTCACTCCATTTGCACTATAAAGAATGCTTCACTAGGTAGTAAAAGCTTTCTCTGATCCCTCCCTTTCAGCCATGATAACTGAGCAAGACTTACATTCTTACCCATTAGTATTTGTACACTCATTATTTCTACCCACAACACTATAAATTCATCAAGCTTCACTCTTTATGCTACATTATCCAGACAGCCTTTGGTGAGGACACTGAAGAGGAGTTGAAGTCCCCCACTAGAATGTAACACTTTCGGTAAAGGATCATTTCTAGTTATCAAAGCAATAATAGTTAAGAGAATAGCCCTTAGAGTGAGACAGACCCAAACTTCACTTTCTGTGCAATCTTTGGATTTTCTACAACTTTATCTAAGTTATAGATAAATAGAGATAAAAATAGTCCCTCCCTCATTTGGTCATTGTGAGGATCAGATATGGTAAGGCATATAGAAATTTGTGACAGTTTCTGCTATATTCTTATTATTATTATCATTGTTGTTATTCCCCTCCAAAGTAAATGTGCAATAAACAATTATCTAAATGGGGCACATGAGTGAAACACATAACAGGATTAGGAAATACAAATTTGTAGTTATAAAATAGTCATGGGAGTGTAAAGTACAACATTGGAAATATAATCAATAATAGTGTAATAACTAAGTATGGTGCCACGTAGATACTTAAAATATCAGTGGGATCACTTTGTAAATTATATGATTGTCTAATCACTATGCTCTACATCTAAAATTAATGTAAGGTAGTATTGAATATCAACTGTAATTGAAAAATAAAATTTTAACAAAATCAGAAACTGAGTTTTATAAAGATTTGCAAAGTGTATAGACATAATAATACTCGTAAGAACTGTGATTCAAACCCAGATCTTCTGACAATGATGCCCATGTGTTCAACCACTAAACCATATGGGTGTCTGGTTCTAATATGCCACTTTTAATTTAAGTAATTAATAAAATGGAAGTATTGTCTTAAAACAACAACAGCTAAATAAGCACTTGTTGAATTAAATAAGTGCTATTTTGATGGGAGAGAAAAACACACATATTACAAAAACAAGTTATAAGAAAAAATAGTAATTGTAAGTTACAATAAACACTATAATAAAAGGGCTAAGAAAGAGAATCAGTGAGGAACCTGGTTTATATAGGGAAGGCCTTTTGACATAAAGGACATATAAGCTGAATCTTAAGAGATGAGAAGGAGCCAGTCACACAAAAAAATGAGGAGAACAGTATTCCAGGCAGAAGAATATCATGTATAAAGGTCCTGAGGCAGACATGCATGTGAACTTTCTATGAACCAAAAGACTACCAGTGTGTTGGGATGGAATGAGTAAGGGTAGAGTGGCACCAGATGCCCTGAGAGGTGGCAGAGGCCAAACACAAAGGGCCTCATCAGCCAGGGCAGAAAGTCTGGCTTTTGGTCTAAGTGCAAAGGGAAGACACTGAAGGGTTTTAAGCAAAAGAATGACTAGATTTTCATACTTACTGAATCCATCACTTACAAAAACAATTTGAAGGATAAGGATGTCTGAAAATACCTGGAACATGTTTAGAGAAACTAAGAGTAAACATGTAGAATAAAATATTTCCACTATGATTGGAGTTACTGATTGTCAACAACCCCAAAACCCTTTTGGGACACTTAATAAAATTTCATTCACTTTGCTTTCTTTCACACATGTCATGAATATGTAAGGAATCCTGGGACCCCTTAAAATAGAAGAAGACAAGAGTTATGAGTTAGGGAGGAAAAGTTAGAGTAACTGAGAAAGATGGCCAGAGTGGACAGCTATGAGGGCACAGAACCAGAGCAAATATCTGGGCTATGAGGACCACATTAGACAAGAGGTGATTTGGAATATGCTGTGGTACAGATTTCTTACAACACGGAAAGGCAGGATTCCAGTGTAAAATTGTGAGACGTTGTAAGATGTTGGACATTCCAGCCCAAATGCCATAAGGAAACTTAGAGAAAATGTAAATTTATACATCAGATAATTATCTTTACAAGTCAATCTCCCTTTGGGGCAATATATCTTTGCCATTGTAAGCTTCTTCCTGGAATGTTGGGGTTTATTCTCTGTTGAAGCTGCTTCATTCCCTTCATATTCTTTCTTTTTAAACTTGCTTCATATTAGTAACTCACTTGGCACTAATTAAGACCCTGCCATTAATATAATGAAGTGTTTCTATTTTCACATGATATATTGAGTAATCAACAATATTTCCTCTTAAGGAAATTTATTCCTAAGCAAAAGCTTATGGGGAAATGGTGACATGTTCAGACTTCCATTACCTGCTGACTGATGACAGATTGATTTAATAGAGTACATAATAGCTGAGCTTTCCCAAATGTGTCAGTGTTGTTGTTGTTTTTAAATTGTATTACTATAGGATAGTATGTGTCATAAGAACAACTCTGGACTTAGTTTCAACTTTTTTCCTAGAGGATGAAGAATAGCTTATTAAATGTCAGCTATAAACTTCATGATAACTAATAACTTTCATTTCCCAGCAGCTGACAATAAGTAAGAGCAAAAATGGTGAATACCTACTGTTGCCAGGTAACTGCATCCACTGTGCTCCCTGCCACCTTCATGAATCTGTGAGGAAGATAAAGAACAAAGATATTGCAACTTGAAGTAAACCATATCTTCAGGGTTAAAATGAAATAAGCTGAGGCATAGATCAGGACATTCCCTGGGCAGCTGTGCTTTTGCGGAGGGCCCACAGGCACAATTATGGCCAATCCACACCTATTGGAAATTAAACTGTACAGAATGTGAAGATAATTATGCTTTCAGCTCTCTACACATCCTTCGCCATCTGGAACTCGAGACCCAAAAGCACATTCTACCTACGTCCATCTTCCTCAGCCCATGCCTGGTAGCTCCCAAATTGCTTTCCCTGTATCAAAACTTATCTGTCCCATTTCATGTTCTCTAAGGATGTTGAGGTCCCCTAGAAAACAAACTAAATAACATTTCCCAAGGATGACAACATAACAGATGCCTTTGAAAAAACCTCAGACCTCTCCTTTAAAGAGAGCAAGGGAAAACCTGATTTCTTACACAAGCATACAGCACTATCAAATATATCCCAATGATGGGCTGTTACACCTATCTGAATGTAGAAACCTGGGCACCATACAGAGAAATCTAACCATTTCTGGAGCAGCTAAGTAGAGAAGTGAGTGTCACCTGACAAGCATGCTCAGCTCGAAAGGCAAACCAGACCTGTTTCTCTGCAAAGCACCCAGCAAAGTCTTTTTAGAAATTCCCCACCCTCCTGTGCTACTGGAGGTTCTACCAGGAGGACCAGGAGGAAGGAAGCATCTGAGGCCTCCCAGATGACACAGCGTATCATAAATTTAAGTCTGAGAATAACTCTTTTACCTATCTGTCCCTTTCTTCCTGTCCACATGTTCTGAGAACATATGTTGACATGGCTATGGTTATTATTTGAGAGAATTACCGACCAGGCACAGAAAATCCAAAGGAACATCTCAGTTCATTAAGATGTTTCTTTCAGCTCTGAGACTCTGAAGGAGAACTTCCCTTCAGACAGAAACAATCTTCACTCAGTACTTCATAATTAAAGAACTCTTCCACTAGGAAGGAAGACAGTCTTTTGTCAGGAAGGCCCTGTCCCTGCCCTGCCCCAGCATAAGCTTGCCAGGTGAACACACAGGCAAAGGGGTTGTTGTGCAGTGCATTGCCGAAACAGAGGTTCTGCTTTGCCATGATTGTAAAAGAGGACTGAGTTTCTACAGGACTAGGAGAAAGGTAGAGAGAGGATGCCAGGACTGCCACTTAGCATGAGAGTGAAGTTTATACAAGATGAAGAGGAGGTAGAGGAGACTGGCCAGGACTGGGATGGTGAGAGGGAAGGGAAAGAGAGAAGGGGAAGGAGGAGGAAGAGGAGGAGAGGAGCATGATGAGGAGGAAAGGCTTGTATATTCTCTTTTCCACCTTGCCATGTGCTACTCTGAATCAATAAGCATGCATGCAATCAGCTACATGCTTGAACAGAGAGGAGAAAAATGGAAACATACAGGGAGAATAAATGCAGATTAGCATCCAAAATATTATTCCTGGCACAGATATAGGCTAAACAGCAGAGATCTGATAATAATCTTATCAGTAATATCACCCAAAAGTAAAGAGGGGGAGATGGATTTATTCACTCTCCTTCAGGATAGTTTATTCTTTTACTCCTTACCTGAGGATATGTTTATTGATTTTAGAATGAGAGGAAAGGGGAGAGAGGGAGAGGAAGGGGGAGGGAGAAAGAAGAGAAGGGAAGGGGAAGGTAGAGCAGGGTAGAAGAGAGAAACATCAATCAGTTGCCTCTTGTACTGGGGTTCAAACCCACAACCTGGGTATGTGCCCTGACCAAGAATTAAACATACAGACTTTTGGTGTACAGGATGATGCTCCACCAAACTGATCAACCTGGCCAGGACACTGCCAGGACATTTAAAAAATGATAAAACCTAGACAAACTTAGATACAAGTATCATTTTTTTAAAAAAGAAATAGAATACTTAAAATATATTTAGATGGGTTTTACTCCTCCAAAATAATTTCTAAAAATCTCTGAAACAGAAATTCTATTTTATGTAAAACTATCTCCATTTACATATAAAATAACCATAATGAAAATAACACTGACATTTATAGTGCTTTCTCATTTTAAAAAAATTTTAGCTTCTCATGTGTATAATTTCACATAACCTTGAACTTATCCCTGGTTGGCAGATATTCCTAATTCATAGTGGAGGAGGCTGACTCTCAGGGTTGTATGACTTGCTCAAACTCATAGAGCTAGTATGGACTAAACCCAGGTTCTCTGATTCCGAAGCCTACCCTCCTTCTAGGATCCTATACTCCCTCTAAGCTATTTTCACTGAGGCCAAGAAGTACAGTGCAACTCTTAGATGCAAAAAATAAGTTGAATTTTTGCCTTGAGAAAATACTGCCATATTTATCAGGAAAAGCAAGAAGGCCTGAGCACCTTCTTTGCTTGCTGGCTTCCTTTCGCAGACTAGAGGATTTCTGTGCCATTTGTCAGACAGGGCATTAAAGCACGTATCAAAAGGTGACTGTTTCAGAGTTTCTGCTATAAGACAACCACAATAAAGTTGAGAAGACAGACACTGAGACAGTTAGCCCTCAGAGTCTCTTGTGTGTGCACTGCCAGTACAATCTGCCTGCTGTGGGACAGCAGTCCAGGCAGCAGTCAGCTCCACCTTCTCTGGTGTTAGAAGAGGGACAATCAGTGAGAAAAGCTTCTCATTGCACATGACATTCCACCTGGCATTGAAAGAAAGAATCATAGGATTTTGCCATGAAAAGCAGGCAGGGCATAGAAACAGTATGAGTAAAGCAAGGAAGAATCAAGCTGAGTGTGTTAGGAGTCCAGTGTGGCTGGGTGTCAGAGGACAGGTAAGCGGGTGGCAGGTCAGACCAGCCTGTGATGCTAACATGTCTGGCTTTTATCCTGTACAACAAACAACAAGTCCATGTCCTATTTACCTGTGTATGACTAGTACTCAACATACAAAATATAGCTAGCTCGTCTTTCATGTGTATTTGTTGGATTTCTCCTGTGTTTAAACCAGAGAGTGTCAAGATCAGACTGAGTGTCAGGAAGCTCCCTCTAGCTATGGTGAAGGTGAAAGATACTGGCATGGACAGACTGGCAGCAGATGAGTGTAGAAGGTGGGAGACTTTGAAACCCAGGATGGAAAGCGACACAACTGAGAAACGCTGTTGGAGCACTCTGCAGGACTGGCCAGGTGCGTGTAGGGGGACAGTGTATAAGAAAGGACCTTGCATTTTCAAAAAACATTTTTTTAATTTTTCAGTTACAGTTTAGATTCAATGTGATTTTATATTAGTTTCAGGTGTATAGCATAGTAGTTAAACAATCATATACTTTAGAAAATCTTCTCTCAATATTGCCAGTACCCACCTGGTATGGTACATATTTATTACAATATTATTGACTAAATCCCTTATGCTGTCCTTTACATCCCTGTGACTATGCTGTGACTACCAATTTGTACTTCTTAATCCTTCATCTTTTTCACCCAGTCCCCCAACCCCTCTCCTCTCTGGCAACCAGACCCTGAGGTTTTCATTGCAATAGAGTCATTGCCCATATGGACAACCCAAGAACAGACTTTTGAAGCTGATGTTGGTGAATGTATTCTAATACTCCTGTATATGCCACAAAGAACTTGAAGTAAAAAGTTATTGATGATAAGTTATGCATTCACAGGAAATTAGAAGGAAAACATAATAATCAATGCCTTGTTTGGCTAAAAGGCTCTGGGCAGGCAATTAAGACTACATCTAATTTGGTGTTTTATTTTATTTTTTTAAAAGATTTTATTTATTTATTTTTAGACAGAGGGGGAAGGGAGGGAGAAAGAGAGGGAGAGAAACATCGATGTGATGTGTGAGAGATACAGCAATTGGTTGCCTCTCACGCTCCCCCTACGGAGGACCTGGCCTGAAACCCAGGCATGTGCCCTGACTGGGAATCAAACCAGGGACCTTTTGGTTTGCAGACCAGCACTCAATCCACTGAGCCACACCAGCCAGGGCTAATCTGGCATTTTAGAAGTTGGAAAATGGTTCTTCATGGTACTATAATCTGAAGATCCTCATATGCATTGGATAGTTTGTTCTGCTATAGGTTGATAATTAAGTCCTTAAATAATTTCCATTATCAAATGTAGCATTATAAAATGAATAGGGAAATTTGGAATCTAATGAACAAAATGAACTAACAAACACAACAGAGACAGACTCAGAGAGCAGGCTGACAGCTGTTGAGGGTGGGAGGCAGTTGGGATTGAGAGGGTAGAGGGATTGAGCAAAAAAGAAAAAAAGAGGAAAAAACCCATGGACAGAGACAACAGTGCAGTGATTGCTGGGGTGATGTGGGAGAGGGTATAGGGAGGATAAATGTTGATGGAAGCAAACTTGACTTGAGGTGGTGATGATGTGTTGTGGAACTGTGCACCTGAAACCTGTATAATTTTGTTAACCAGTGTCACCCCAGTAAACTCAATAAAGAGGAAAAAAAAGGAATGGAAAAACTAGAGTTAGAAACATTTAAAGTAATGCTAATGTTTTCTCCCTACATTCCTACCCTACACCACTCAGAAAATCTGTAATATCCGTAATTAAAAATAAAAGTTAGTAGACCCATATATCAGATATTGTATAGTTTAAAGAGAAATATTTTAAAATTAAAATGATCCCAGACAGGAAAAAATAAATTATTCTTCTTTAATTTATGGCTTTAATAAAATTCTAACAAAAAAACTCAGCAGATATTTTTGAAACTTTATAAAATCATTCTAACATTCATCTGAAGAGGCCAAGAAAATTCTGAAAAACTAGAATAATGAAAGAACATTTATTTTATCTACCATCTATTAAAATATACCATAAAAGTTGCAATGATTAAAACATTTCTAGCTCAGAAATCAGTAAGGAGATACATGGAACAAAATTTGTTTTCTAAATTTATGTTTAAGAATTTATTACAAGAAAAATTTAGTATACAAAAATCCAAAGCATTTTTTAATATGGATTTCTGATTATTGGAAAAATGAATTAAAGTCAGATCCTTACCTAATATTTTATTTTGTTTTCTAAATTTATGTTTAAGAATTTATTACAAGAAAAATTTAGTATACAAAAATCCAAAGCATTTTTTAATATGGATTTCTGATTATTGGAAAAATGAATTAAAGTCAGATCCTTACCTAATATTTTATTTTGTATAAAAAATCAAAATAGTAAAATATAGTTCAGTTTCATTACATTTTAAAAATTATGTCAATCACAATTTAACATTTTTAAACAAATGATATTGTCTTCTTAACTTTAGTACTATATTGAAGAAGTAGAAAAGCTATTTTTGCTAACTTTGAGAAAACACCATTTGATATGTTCTCATGAAAATTGCTATAAACTGTATTTTTTTTCCCTCTTAGCAAAATGATAAGACCGACTTCAAACATATGGAAGCATTTCTACACTTATTTTGAGGAAGAAAAAAATCTAATTTGCAAATAATGTTGAACAAAATATGCATTTCCAAATACTGCCAGGATAGCCAAACATATCCTTGTTTTTTGAGATGTGTAAAAAATCATCTAAAATGGAGCAAATGTTTTGTTTTCAGATGTCTTTGAACAATATTTTAAATAGACTAGAAATACAAAAACCACCCACAGAAATAAGACATAAAAGAAACATTAGACAGGAGTCTAGGAATGGATATTACAGCAAAAGAATTTGGGGAGTTGTCCCTATCCCCATTCTCCTTTCTAAAGAATTAGGGCTCTCTCTATTTACCTGCATCTACATTGTTCCTATTCTCTGTTTTTTTTAATTTAATTAAAGTGTGGTTAACATACAATATTATATTAGTTTCAGGTGTTTTTATATTTATATTGGTATTGTGGAGGACAAGTCCAAAAAGATCATAATTTTCTTTGTTCATATCTAACACTGATGGATTCTTTTGCTCTCTAGTTCTGCCTATTTCTCAGAAACTGGCCCAAACCACATAAATGAATAATTTCAACGCAGCTGCATAATGCTCAGCAGCAGTAATATTAGAGGTGGAATAACATGCACACAGACTTGTGCTGTCAGGAGTAAAATACCACTGGGAAAGTGAAATTCCGTTTAGTGTCTGGTATTATCCAAGGATTTTCCACCATCCACCTCCATTCTAATCCCTAGATTTAGGTCTATGAATATATAAATAAAAGATGACCTAGGATATGAATAATGACAGGAGGGAGAGATGTTGGTTTTCCAAGGTTGGATCTCTCCATACCTGAAGTGTGAAGACAGAAGTTCTGGATGATTATCTGAGAGAACAGGAGCCCCCATGCTGACATCCAGTCATGCAAAGAAGGATAAGAGACAGAAAGGAACAGGGACCTGTATTGAAGAAAACTGGCCGGTGCCAGGCCAACCTTTCAGTATTGGGAAATCTTTCCCATTGGAGCCAATCTGCTGCTATGGAAAAAAAAAACACAAAATATCCCCTTTCATTGTGAGAGTTCCTTTCCTTCCTCAAGGGACCCCAAATCTGGGAGAATTTCTTTCCTTTGTTATCCACCTGCACATATGACGTATCTAAAATATTGTTGAGCCTTCTCTCCCAGGGCATATCACAGCTCTCTCTTATAATAAGGCACATCTTTATTCATGGTCTTTGGGGTTTGACTTTTACTTTCTGGACCACAGAGTGCAACCCTAAAAAGTGGATTCTAAATTTTTCTCCCAGGAAAGAGGATAAATCCTTCACAGGGAGCTGGATATCTAAAATGAGTACAAACTTCAGTAAGAGTGGGCAGCCTGGTCTTTCTTCCTTTGTCTACAAAGAGAATCTTTGGTTACGCAACTAACATGAATAACATGTGACAGTCATTCCATACAAAAGCCTAGAAAAAAACTTGAGGAAATTATTCATTTTCAATTTGAGCAAACCAGGCATCTTCCATTTGGTCCAAAGCCAGTTACTTTTCCATGGCTAATTTTATCTTGAGCTATACTAGCTACTGCACTGAACAAATATATGGACACCTTTCTTTCTCTTTCTCTGCCTCTCCCTCCTTTCAAGCCCCGCTTCCTTTCTCCCTGGCTCTCTCCTTCCTTTTCTCTCCCTGCTCCTATTTAAATATGATAGTCCACTGGCAGCAGGTTAATAAGCTTCCCTTATAGCTTAAAATTCCCTTAATTTTATAGATTTTTATAGCTATTAATGTACAGTGACTAGAGATGGGCAAAACTTCAATCTCTCTTGCCAATAAGTTATACCCATCAAGTTTAATTTAAGAAGGTTCTTGAGTAAAGAAAGAAAAAAATAAGTTAAGCTACTTTTACTGATTGACAAACACTTGGTAAACACTTTATGTAATATAAAATTATCTAAAGTTGGTATCACTTTCATTGTATAAAGAAACTGTGCTCAAGATCACCCAGGGAATAAGTTGCAGAGCTGAGATCCAAACCCAATTCTGATTCTAAAGTGCTTGTTTAAAACATGCAGACTTGGCAAATTTGTGATATGTGTGGTGCTGCTCCCTTTTTCTAAACCCACAGTAGATATTGGTAATACTCCGAATTGGTCTAAGATCTTTCTCAAGACAAGGTTCCAGGCACTTTTACCTGGAACTGGCCCCCAAGGTGAAGCCTATTTGCTTCTAATGGGAGGTGGTTAGGAGGAAGGAGGCTATATAGGACAATGTCTGGAACTAAGTGGAGGCAGATGTGAGCCAATAATACGTAGAGGACAAAGAGGTTTGCTTGATTAGAATGAAGACAAATGGCAAGGATATGGGGGATGATGAGAGAAGATGTTGAAACAGATCTGGAAGGCTGTGGCTGAGGCTGGAAGGTGCTGGTTAGGGGAATATTTTGACAGACATCTCCTGACAGCTGCTGAGACAGTCATAAAGACTTGGATGTAAGCATAGAAGGCTATAACTGATCTAATATGATTTGCCCTGGCTGTGGAGCCTGGTAGGAAGGAGGAAAAATGCATCAAGATGTTATGATGAATTTCACATGAAAAAGCAAACTTTCCAAAAGCTCAAGCCCTGGAATGAAGCTGCATCAAAGAGAGTGAACACTGTAGAACTAAGGTGAAGGATTATATTTTTCTAGTATACTAGACTGTGTGGCTTCATTCAGGGATGAAGAGTCAGGAAAAGAGTACCACATGGCCCCAGGAGTCACACAGGTATCTAACTTAAGACCTGGTTCCATAGCTTATTAGCCATGTGACCTTGAGTAAGTTGTTTAACCTCCCTGAACCATTTCAAATAGAGAGAACAGCAGGTATTTCCCAAATGTTTTATGAAGATAACAAGATAACATACATGAAGGGAAAAGGGTGCTTTCTGGTATACTGTTGGTACTCAATAAATGTAAGCTTGGTAAATAATTTAACATCTGTGCACTTCCATTTCTTGACCTGTAAAATAAAGATAATAAAACCTGCTCTCAGGATTGCAAGATGGCAGCGGAGTAGGAGGATATATTGCGTACCTCCTCCCAGAACCACACTGGAAATAAAATGAAAGAGGGGAATAGTTACTTGAAATAAACTGAAGACTAACCCAAAAAGAGACTGTTAACCAGGATGGGCAAAAACCACCATGACACCAGTAGGAAGGGTGCAGTCGTTAAAAGGGTCAGCCAGGTTCACATGGGCAGTGGGCTGAGGTGGCCCAACTGTGGAAACTTCCCCTTGAAAGGAGAGAAGCCAGGACCACAAACCAGGCTCCCAAGCACAGAGCATCAGTGCCAGGATCAGACAAGCACATGACATCCAGAGGTAAAAGGCCACAGGGTTTTTCTCTACTGGGAAGAGATGTGACCACTGGAAACAAAGCTTTTATTTTTTTTTTAATTCTTAAAGGAGCCAAAGCACAGATTTTGTGTTTACAAACACTCACCTTGGGCCCCTGTGAAGGGAGGGCAGTGTGGACTGGAGTTGTGTGAGGAGAGTCTGGAGTGGGAGGCACTAGGCAGTGAGATGGGGGTGTAGCTATGAGGCTTTCTGTGCTGGGATATGTGTGGATTCCACAGCAGCCGTCTTTCTTGAGAAGAGCAGGCCCTCCTAGGGGAAAAACAGCTACCTTTTCCTGTGGGACACTGCTCACCTCACCCTCTGCATTCCTGCTCGCTCCACCTGCATCCTTTTTTAAATTATATTTTATTGATTATGCTATTACAGTTATCCTGATTTTTCCCCCTTTGCCTACCTCCACTCAGTGTCCCCTACTCCCTCAGGCAATCACCCAACCATTGTTCATGTCCATGGGTCATGTGTATAAGTTCTTTGGCTACTTCATTTCCTATACTTTACATCCCCATGGCTATTCTGTAACTACCTATTTGTTCTTCTTTGTCCCCTCATCTCTACTTCCACTCTCCTGCACCCCCCTCCCATCTGGCAACCTTCTGGTAACTAACTTCTGTTACTTTTAGGAATCTCTTTCTCTTTAACCTTTGGCATTTTAATTATGGTGTGTCTTGGAGTGGGCCTTTTCACATCCATCTTAATTGGGACTCTCTGTGCTTCCTGGACTTGCATGTCTATTTCCTTCACCAAATTAGGGAAGTTTTATTTTACTATTTTTTTCAAATAGATTTCTAATTTCTTGCTCTTTCTCTTCTCCTTCTGGCACACCTATAAGGTGAATGTAGCACCTCTTACATTTGTCCCATAAGCTGTTTATAATATCCTCATTTTTTGGGATTCCTTTTTCTTCTTGTTGTTCTATGTGGTTGCTTTTTGCTCCCTTATGTTCCAAATAATTGATGTGATTCTTGTCTTCATCCACTCTACCATTGTTTCCCTGTAAATTGTTCTTCATTTCAATTAGTGTATACTTTGTTTCTGACTGGGTCTTTTTTTTATGCTGCTGAGGCCCTCACTAAGTTCCTTGAGCATCACTATAAACAGTGTTTTGAACTCTACCTCTGATAGATTGCTTATCTTGATTTTGTTTAGCTCTTTTTATGGATTTTTGATCTGTTCTTTCATTTGGACCATGTTTCTTTATCTCCTCATTTTGACAGCTTCCTTGTGTTTGTTTCTATGTATTAAGTAGAGCTGCTTTGACTCCATGTCTTGGTAGTGTGGCCTAATGTAGTAGGTGTCCTGTAGGGTCCAGTGTGGCACAGCCTCCACTATTACCCAAGCTGGGTACTCAAGGTGTGCCCTTTGTGTGGGCTAAGTACACCCTCCTCTTGTAGTTGAGTCTTGGTTGATGTTGGAAGATAAATGGGAGGGATTTACTCAGTAGTCAGCTACAAGGACTGGCTGTGACCACTACTACCAACCTCCACCTTCTGTGGGCAGGGGCAGGGTAGTGGTGCTCCAACATGTCTGTAGCTGTCTACTAGGTATGTTGGCCCTGGGGTTTCCCAGGTGGTACAGGCCAAGGTCAGCCCCCATCTGTGTTTTTCCCAGGGCACCCTGCCTCAGCTGTAAAGGTAGTTACAAGATGGTTGCTACTTGTGCTGGGCTTGGAGATTCCTAGGTGAAGCCAAGCTGTGACTCTAATCTGGCTGCAGCTAGGGCTCACTAAAGCCAGCTGTTGCTTGTTTGATAGGATTTAGGAGCCAAGGCGAGATGTTCTTATGGAAAACAGCTTGGGTGGATCCATATGTTGGGTGGGGTAGAGCCTCTGTAGATCTCCAAGGTGGATCATACAGTGTTAGCCAGGTTGATGGAATCTCAGATATGGCACCAGCCTACTGGCTCTGTGGCAGGGGGAGGGTCTCAGGAAAGGGTCAATGGCTTCTGCTCATCCTGATGCCAGATACTTCAGTTTCTCCCTGTAAACCACTTGTGCCCTTCAAGCTGCCACCCTGGTGCTGGAGCTCTGAGGAAGCAAATCTGAGTAGTTGAGTCTGTGTGTGAGTTTCCCAAGAGGAACTGTTTTGGGCTCCAGCAGCCTCCTCAACCAAATCAATCCACACTGGTTTTCACAGCTAGAAGTTGTGAGGCCTTATCTTTCTGGTACAGGAATCCTGGGCTTGGGGTCTTAATGTGGGGCTGGGACTCCTTGCTCCTAAGATATCCCTGTTGAATTTTCTCCACATGGGTGTGGGGCCAGCCCATTTCATGTCTGCACCCCTCATATCGGTCTCAATTGATGTAGTTTCCTCAATTTCATAGATGTCAGACTTCTATTCAACTTGATTTCATAGTTGTCAGACTTCCAATGAACTCCATTTCTGACATTCCTGAGCGACGGTTGTTCTATATTTTAGCTATAATTTTGATGCAGTTGTGTGAAAAGGCCAGCCATGTCCGCCTATGTTGCCATCTTGACTAGAAGCCTGCATCTTTCTCTTTTTGTTTTGTTCTGCTGTTTTTTGTTTTGTTTTGTCTGGATTTTTTCCTTTTCTTCTTTCTTTTCTCCAATACTGCATCTTTATACCTGCTGCAGGGACAGCAACATATGCAGACACAAGGGTGTCAGAGATGGGCTGTAGGGCACTGCCATTGCATACACTTTCCCGGAAATAGACCAGAGCCTCCTCCGTGGCAGAATCATAGAAACACCCTCTTGGTTTCTGGCATACCCAAAGTCTGGGCTCTGGAGACCTCACCCATTAGTCTACTAGAGGCCCCACCCTGCTGAATACAGGGATATAATCCATGGAAGACTCAGACTAGTGGCCTGGGGTCAGGGATTCACATCCACAATCTTCCCTGGAGTCTGAAACATACCTGCCATGAGAGATGCAGGAGTCCCCTCTTGGCCCCCTGATTCCACCAGAAGCCCTCTCAGAAACAGTTGGGTCTGTGACTAGTCTAAGACTGGGAGTAGGCCAGCAGGCAAAGACAGGCAGAGACAGATCCTGTGGTGACTGAGGTCATTTGAGGACACACCCCTGGGCCCAGTACTGCTAAAACCTAGCTTCGCAGAGCAGCTGGGTCCATCCTGGGCACAGCCAAGCCCAGAGGAATCAGCCACAAACTGTGGATCACCCATAGCTTCAAATAAGCTTCCAAGGGCTAGATGTGGTCAGCACCTGATATTGGCTTACATCAACCTCAGACAACATTAGAGCTGTATCAAAAGGAACAACCTATCAGGCAAGCACTAAATTCTGCTGAGATGAATTCCACTTTGTTCTTTTTCATTATTTTTATTATTTTTTCTTCTTCATAACAGTTTTATTTTTTCTATTATTTTCTTTTTCTTCTACTTTTGTTGCTCTTTTTTTTCTTTCATCTCTTATTCTTATCTTTGATTATCCCATTGTTCTCTTCTTTCCTTTTCTTAAATTTGTTTTTCTTCTGTTTTGATGTCCCTTTTTCCTGTTTTCCTCATTCTGTTCATTATTTGTATTAGTTCTCTTCCCTTTTATCTCCCCGTAATCACTTTTCTGTCCTTTGGTAGTCTCTTATTCTTTTTATTTTCCTCCCCTTTCCTTAACATTCCATTTATCTTTCCACTTTATAGTTTTGTTTTGTTCTGTCAGCACCTGTATAACAGCATATAAGATGTGGTAGGGGTCGAGCCTCTCAGTCAGTCAGATGGAGGGGAGATCCCACAAACAGGCCAACAACATTCAGGGCCAAAATACAATAAGAGAGCCCAAATAACCCACACAAAGGGCACTCCTAGAGCAGCCACCAGGAGATCAAGGAGTCTGCACCACTGGGTACCACAGGACTCCTACCACATAAGCCCACCTCACAAGACAGGGAGTCAAAGATGATCAATCTAATACATACAAACAAACAAAGAAAAGACAGCTAAAATGGGTAGACAAAGAAACAACATCCAAACTAAAAGAAGGAGGGATCCTCAGAAAAAGAGCTAAGTGAAATTGAGGCAAACAAATTATCAAACATAGAGTTCAAAGTAATGGTTATATGGATGCTCAAGGAACTTAATGAGAGCTATATCATCATGAAAAAGGACATAAGAACCAGTTGGAAAAGAAGAATGCAATATCTGAAATGAAGAATACACCAGAAGGAATTAAAAGCAGACTAGATGAAGCAGGGGATCAAATCAGTGATTTCGAAGACAAGGTGAGGAAAAACACCCACTCAAGAGCAATAGGATAAAAAAAGACTTAAAAAGAATGAGGATAGTTTAAGACATCTTTGGGACAACGCAAAATGTAACAATATTCACATCATAGGGATACCAGAAAGTAAAGAAAGGGGGCAAAGGATAGAAAGCTTATATGAAGAAATAATGATAGAAAAACTTCCCTAACTTAGTGAGGGAACGAGTCATGAAGGCTCAGGAAGCGTACAGAATCCCAACCAAGATGAACCCAAAGAGGCCCACACCAAGACACATCACAATTGAAATGGCAAAGCTTAAAGACAAAGAGAGAATCTTAAAAGCATAACAAGAAACAGTTAGTTACCTACAAGGGACCTCCAGTCTGTAAGTCTGTAAGCTGATTTCTCAAAAGAAACACTATAGATCAGAAGGGACTGGCATGAAATATTCCACATAATGAAAAGGAAGGATATATGATCAAGACTACTCCATTCAGCAAGACTCTCATTTAAAATGGAAGATGAATTAAAGAGCTTCACAGACCACTCCTCTCCAAAAAAAAAAGGCTAAAGGAGTACATTTCCACAAAAACTGCAATGCAAGGGATGCTAAAGGGACTATTTTAAGAAGATGAAATAGAGAGAGAGAGTAACACAAGTACAAAGGAAAAAATGGCAATGAGTAAGTATCTATCAGTAATAACCTTAAATGTAAATGGATTAAATGCTCCAATCAAAAGACAGAGGTAGCCTAATGGGTAAGAAAACACAAATGTGACATATATGTTGTCTACAGGAGATCCACAACAGGCTGAAAAGTAAAGGGATAGAAAAAAAATATTCCACACAAATGGAGGTGAAAGAATAGCTGAAGAAGCAGTATCTCTACCTGACAAAATAGACTTCAAAACGAAGACTATAACAAGAGACAAAGAAGCTCACTACATAATACTTAAAGGGTCAGTCCAACAAGAGCATACGACCCCTGTAAAGATATATACACCCAATATAGGAGCACCTAAATTTGTAAAGAAAGTCAACAGCAATATAGTCATTGTAGGTAATTTTAACACCCCACTGTCAACAATGGACAGATCTTCCAGTTAAAAAAATTAACAAGGATATAGTGGTATTTAATGACACGCTAGATCAAATGGTTTAATTGATATTTACAGAATATTTCACCATACACAGATCATTCTCAAAGACAGACCACATAGTAGGACACAAAATAAATCTTCATGAATTCAAGAAATCATATAAAGCATATTCTAGGATTACAATGACTTAGAAGTAGAAATCAACATCAAGAAAAAAAACAGAAAAACATTCAAATACATTTAGGCTAAATAACATGTTACTAAATAATGAATAGGTTAACAAGGAGATTAAGGAAGAAATCAGAAAGTATCTGGAAATAAATGAAAACACACAATAACCCAAAACCTATGGGACATAGCAAAAGCAGCCCTGAGAGAGAAGTTCATATCATTACAGGCATCCCTAAAGAAGATAGAAAAATCTTAAATAAACAACTTAACCCTACACCTAAAAGAACTAGAAAACAACAAAAACAAAGCCCAGAGTGAGTAGAAGGAAGGAAATAATCAAGATTAGAGCAGAAATAAATGACATAGAAACTAAACAAACAATTCAAAAGATCAATGAATCCAGCAGCTGGTTCTTTGAAAAGATAAACAAAATTGACAAACCTTTAATCAAACTCATCAAGAAAAAAAGAGAGAGGACCCAAATAAAATCAGAAATGAAAGAGAAAAACTGATACCACAGAAAAAGAAAGGATTGTAAGAAATTATTATGAATAACTCTATGCCAAAAAATTGGACAACCTAGGTGAAATGGCTAAATTTCTAAAAACATACAATCTTCCAAAACTGAATCAGGAAGAAGTAGAAAATCTGAACATACCAATAACAACTAGAAAAATTGAAGCGGTACTCAAGAAAACTCCCAGCACACAAAAGCACGGGAACAGATGGCTTCCCTGGTGAATTTTACCATCATTAAAAGAAAAACTAACACCCATTCTCAAAATATTCCAAAAAACTCAAAAAGAGGGAAAACTTCCAAGGTTTTTTTTATGAGGCCAGTATTACCCCAATTCTAAAACCAGGTAAAAACACAATAAAGAAAGGAAATTATAGGCCAATATCTCTGATGAGCATAGATGCTAAACTCCTCAACAAAACACAAAACATTTTCAAGCCAGATCTAACAATACATTAAAAATATCACACACTATGATCAAATGGAATTTATTCCATGGATGCAAGGATACTACAATATTCACAAGTCATAAATGTGATATATCACATAGACAAAAATTACATGACCACATCAATAGATGCAGAAAAAGCATTGATGAAATCCTGCACCCATTTATGATAAAAACACTCACCAAAGTGGAAATAGAGGAGAATACCTCAACATAATAAAGACCATTTACAAAAAACCTACTGGCAACACCATACTCAATGGTCAAAAACTAAAAGCATTTCCCTTAAGGTCAGGAACAAGACAGGGGTGTCTGTTTTCCCCACTCTTATTCAGCATAGTACTGGAAGCCCTAGCCACAGCAATCAGACAAGAAGAAATAAAAGGCATCCAAATTGGAAATGAGGAAGTAAAACTGTCATTTTCAGATGACATGATATTGTACATAGAAAACCCTAAAGACTCCACCAAAAAAAACTACTAGACCTAAAAAATTATTTTGGCAAAGTAGCAGGATACAAAGTCAACATTCAGAAATTGATACCATTTTTATACACCAATAATGAACTATCAAAAAGAAAAACTAAGAAAGCAATCCAATTTACTATTGTAACAAAAAAAAATGAGTACCTAAGAATAAATTTAACCAAGGAGGTAAAAGACCTGTACTTAGAAAACTACAGGACACTGAAGAAAGAAATTGAGTAAGATACAAATAAGTGGAAGCATATAATGTGTTCATGGATAGGAAGAATTAATATCATTAAAAGGTCCACAATACCCAAGAAATCTATAGAGTCAATGAAATTCCTATTAGGATGCCAATGGCATATTTCACAGATCTAGAACAAATATTCCAAAAATTTATATGGAACCAGAAAAGACCCCGAATAGCCTCAGCAATGTTGAGAAAAAAGAACAAAGTTGGAAATATTACAATACATAATATCAAACTATACTACAAGGCCACTGTAATCAAAATAGTCTGGTATTGGCATAAGAACAGACATATAGATCAATGAAACAGAATAGAGAGGCCAGAAATAAACCCAGTCTTTATAGTCTGTTAACATTTGATAAAGGAGGCAAGAGCATAAAATGGAGTAAAGACAGTCTCTTCAATAAAGGGTATTGGGAGAACTGAACTGGTACATGCAAAAAAAAAAAAAAAAAGAAAAGAAAAGAAAAGAAACTAGACCACCATCTTACACCATACACCAGAATAAACTATTAAATAAATAAAAGACTTAAATGTAAGTTGTGATACCATAACAATCCTAGAGGAAAACATAACTTGTAAAATTTCAGATATCTTGCATAATAATATTTTTGCTGCTATATCTCCTAGGGCAAAGGAAATAAAGGAAAAAAATAAACAAATAGGAGTACATAAAATTAAAAAGGTTCTGCACAGATAAAGAAACCACCATCAAAATGAAACCAACTGTATGGGAGAATATATTTGCCAATGATAACACTGGTCAAGGGTTTAATCTCCAAAATATATAAAGAACTTACGTGACTCAATACCAGGAAGACAAATATAATTAAAAATAGGCAAAGAACCTGAATTAGACACTTCTCTAAGGAGGACATACAGATAGTCCGTAGACATTTGAAAAGATGCTCAACATCATTAGCCATCAGAGAGAAACAAATTAAAACCACAATGAGATATCACCTCACATCTGCCAAAATGTCCATCATTAATAAATCAACAAACTAGTGCTGGCGAGGGTGTGGAGAAAAGTGAACCCTATTGCACCATTGGTGGGAATGCAGAGTGGTGCAGCCACTGTGGAAAAGAGAATGGAATTTCTTAAAAAAATTAAAAATGGAACTGCCTTTGACTCAGTGGTTCCATTGCTAGCAATAACCCTAAGAATCCTGAAACATCAATTGAAAAGAATTTATGCACCCTCATGTTTATAGCAGCAATATTTATAATAGCCAAGATTTGGAAACAGCCTAGTTGCCCATCAGTAGATGAGTGGTTTAACAAAAAAACCCGTGGTACATTTACACAATGGAATACTATGCAATAGAACAAAAAAGAAGGGGGTGGGTTAGGTGGAGGAGGGGCAACGGAGGAAAAAGTGGGACAACTGTAATAGCATAAACAATAAAATATTAAAATAAAATTTAAAAAACAAAAACAAGCAAAAAAAACAAAACCCTGCTCTGCCTCTATTACAGGGCAGTGATTCTCATACTTTGATGTGCACAGAATCTCTTGGGGTCTCTGTTCAAAATGCCAATATATAGGTCCTATTTCCACCCATTCTGGATTGGTAGATCTGGACTGAAGTCGAAGAATCAAGCTGCATGTTAAGAAGCTCTCCAAGTGTTTTTAATGCAGGGGGACCATGACTATACTTTTGACAGATTCTGATCTTAGCAACACCTATTACAATAGGCCATTCTTGGAGGAGAAAGTTAAGGAGGAGTGGAAAAGGAAAGGAAGGAAAAAATGGAAGAAAGTAAGTGAGGAAGAATATTTCCCAAGACCATCTGTGTTAAATCTTAGTCTGTGTTCTAGGACTCCAGTCTCCTCCAGGGTTTTTTTCTCATCCTCTAACCCCCATGTAACTTCTCTGACATTAGAGGAGGAAAGAAACATCCTTAATCATAATGGCAAGAACAGAGAACCTTGGGTTTGGGCAAGGAATTAGGCTGTTTCTCTAATTAAGAAAGGAGTCCTTTCCATGGGAAAAAATATAAATGAAAGCAAATTTAGAAGTAAGTAGTCATTAACACAATTCTCAGAGAGAAAGCATACCTTTCCAGTAGCCAGTGCTTCTTTTTTAATGAGCACTGAACAGCTGCTGGGAGACCTTGCTTATCTCTAGAGGCAGAGATGAAAACTCTACTCATGAACTAAAAGGGATAAATTGTTCTTTTCTCCTATAGTTTGGTCAAGTCGTATTATTTTCACAGTTGATATAAAACAGAACAATTATTAGGTAAAACATTGTAATAATTACTCTGTGCATCAAAATTTCCCCAGCTGTACATTTTTCTACTACAAACTAGAATGTGGTATAAGCAAGTTTGTAGGCAGGAGGTAGAGATGTGATCACACACATTATACCGGCACATTATTATAGCTAATCTTTCTAGTTCACATCCTCAGTTCTCTGAACTGCTTAGAATTATATCGAGTCATACTCAAAAAAGCAGTCAGAAAAAAATCTGTCTTTTCATCTTTGAAATACATTGGTTACTCTTAACAATTGTGGCTGACATTTTTTATGTGTCAACTGTAGCAGGATTTGTGCTAAGTTCTTTAAATTCATTATCTCATTTACCTTCACAAGTCTAACAAACAGGTAATTTCATTAGTCCCATTTTACAGATGAGGTTTCAGAGAGATTACATAATTCCTCATGATGACCTAGCCAGTGGCAAACCTGGGTTTCATCTAATTCCAAAGTGCATGCTCTTCACCATCCTGCCTTTTTTCCTCCCCCAATCCTTCTATATTGACTCTCTACAGTAGAAAACAGAAGGCTGTTGTTTTTTAATGTCTTTTATGGAGGAAGAGACCTATGAAGTAAAAAAATGCCTATGGCCCACAAAAGTCATAAGGAGAGCCTGTGTGTAGGAACATAATGAAGTTCTGATCCTTATCCACACATCCAACCTTCATTATTATCTATGCTTTCGGTGTAAGTGGAGTCTATAAATCAGCATCAGACATTTAGGAGAAGTATTGGTAATTAGACACAACTAAAGATAGAAATTCTGGATGTAAAAAGACATTTTTTCTGTTTCTGGTTTTTAGATGATTGAACATATAGCATAACACATCATGTGATCTGCTGTGATGGAAAAGACCATTGTTTGCTTTCTAATTCTCTTCTGCTTTTATCCTCTTTGCCAAAATTAGAATGTCTTCCATAGCTTTCTGGGCTATCATGGGAGCTAAAGGCCCTGTCTAGCTTTTTGTTCTAACACAGTTTCAGTTTAGAATATTCTACTAGCAACTCTGTAGAATGTTATGATAACTCCTTTCTTTCACTCAACACATTTGAGCATCTACTATATACGAAGCTTTTTGCCATAACTGCATATACATTACCTAATATAAAAGACATATTTCCGAACAAACAAATAATAAATAGTTACAAATTGTGATAAATGCCATAAAGAGGACTGACAGGATGAGTTGATAGAAAATTACTTAGCTAGGTTATTCGAGAAAGGCCTGACGGATGAAGAGAAACCTGGCATGTGACAAGCGGAGAGAACACTCTAGGTAGAAAGAGCATATGTTAATGCCCCCCCCCCCCCAAATACAGAGAAGCTTAGCACATGTCAGGCCAATGAGGCCCTGAGTGAAGAAAGAAAGAGGGAAAGCTGGAGAAGATAAGAATGAACAGCTGTGTGGCAGCCAGATCATTCATTGTGGAGCCTTGTCAGATGTGAGTAAGGAGATTAAATTTTATTCTAAGAGCAATGAAAAGTTATTTAAAAGTATTTAGCAGTGACTGACATCAAGTAAATTATGTTTATAAAAGATTTCCTGGCAACTGAGTGGCAAATAGATTCATGAGGATAAGAGTGGAAGCAAAAAAACAGAACAAAACAAAACCTTAATGAGCCTATTGAAGTGGCCCAGGTTCTGAGTTCTCTAAACTGTAATTCTTTGTTGTTGTCTTGTCTGCTCTGCTGTCATCCCTCACTTAAAGCAGGGTTCATATTCCAAGTCAATGTGATCCAAACATGTTAGTGAAACAACGGTTCTTCCAGATGGCCTCTTGTCAAATAAACTTAAGAAATTCAGCATCCTGTTCTGGTCAGGTAGCTTAGTTGGTTAGAGTATCATCATGATACCCCAAGGTTGTGGGGTCAATCCCTGGTCAGTGTACACACAAGAATCAACCGATGAATGCATAAATAAATGGAACAAAAGAAAATCAATGTTTCTCTCTCTCTAAAAAAATCAATAAAGCTAAAAAAGTTGCATTCTAAGTACCCTTCTTAGTGATTCAGAATGTAAATTAATGTATTAAAGGTTCTGGGAAGTATTTCAGTAAATTTGCGTATCCCAGTATTTCTCAAACTTACTCGGAAACTTTAATTTTTTCCCCTTTGCATAATTAACAATATTCTTCAGAACTGATGTTCTCCAAAGTGCATTTAGGGAAATGCTACCAAAAGTCATTCTAACCAAGAGCTAACTCCATATACCTGGTTTACTGGGCCTCCTCTTCTTCACCTGCCTATTATTTCAATGATTTAGACAATATTTTCTGAGTTCATGTATATTACATGAGGATATCAGCCTTTGTATATCTTATTTCTTCTCTTCATTTCTACCATCTACTTTCTGTCAACTGTTCCTTTACTTTTACATTATAAAGGTTAATAAAGTTTTTATTCTTTGCTGTAACTATAATTTTCTTCCTTATTTCTGGATCTGGATCTGCTGGGTATCCTGAATTAATCCTCTATATCAGTAATATGTTATCTCAAATTTTCTCTCTCTGCCTAAGCTCTGTGTATGGTTGATTTCCTTGATTTTATCCTCTGATTCTTTGTTAGACTTTTTCTTTTAAAAGCATTTTGGAGATATAATTTAATACCATATAATCTACCCAGTTAAGTGTACAATTCAATAGGTTTTTATTATATTTACAGAGTTGTATAACCATTGATATACTAATTCTAGAATATTTAACTTAAAAAAGAAATCCTGTATCCACTCTCCATTTCCCCACAATCTCTACCAACCCTTAGCAACCACTAATCTATTTTTTGTCCCCATAGATTAGCCTATTTTGAACATTTCATATAAAGGGAATCATAAAATATTTGGACTTCTTTCAGTAAGCATAATATTTTCAAGGTTCATTCATGTTGTACCATGTATTAGTATTTGATTTATTTTTATTGTCAAATAATATTCCATTGTATGGGTACACCACACATTTTATTTATCCATTCATCAATTAAGGAACATTTTAGTTGTTTCTACTTTTTTACTATTATGAATAATGCCCCTATGAATACATGCATACAAGTTTTTATATGGGCATATGTTTTTATTTATCTTGGGTATACACCTAGCAGTGGAATTGCTGATTCACGTAATTCTATGTTTAACATTTTGAGTAATTGCTGGAGTTTTCTAAAGCTGTTGCACCAGCAATGTGTGAGGGCTCCAATTTCTCCACATCCCCTCCAATGTTGTTCTAGTATGTTGTTTTGATTATAGCCATCCTAGTGAATGTGCAGTGGTACCTCATGATTTTGATTTATGTTTCTCCAATAAGTAATGATATTGAGCATCTATTCATGTGTTAACTGGCCATATGTATATCTTCTTTGGAGAAATGTCTGCTCAATTCCCTTTTGCTCCTTTTAAAAATAGATTGTCTTTTTATTGCTGAGTTGTGAGAGTTCTTTATATACATTCTGGATACAAGTCCTTTATCAGTTTTATGACTTGCAAACATTTTTTTCATCCTGTGTGCCTGTCTACATTCTTTTTAAAAAATTTATTTATTGATTAGAGAGAGAGACAGACAGACAGACTGACAGACATCGATTTGTTGGTTGATTCTTGTATGTGTCCTGACCGTGGATTGAATCTGCAACCTTGGTGTATATGGATAGTGCTCTAACCAACCGAGCTACTCAGGCAGGACCTTCACATTCTTGATGATGACATTCAATGTATAAAAGTTCTTAATTCTAATGAGGTCCAGTGAATCAATGTTTTCTTTTATCACTTAAGGTTTCAGTGTTGTAGCTAAGAAATCATTGTCTAACCTTTATTAAACATAATTTCAGCAATTACATGTTTAGTTTAAAAGTATCTTTTTGTTCTAATTGTATCTTTTTCATAGAGATATGTTTTTACTGTAGAAGTATAATATCTCACTATATCCTTATAAGGATTCTAATTCCTGGTTTTTATTTTTAAAGTTCTGATCTTCAGTTATAACCTTCTTTGGTCAATTTTTAAAATTTATCTTGTTTTTTCTCTTCCATGCTGCTGGTTTCCTTCTTATGTCCTGTGATCTTTGACTAGCAATTAATATTTAAAAACTGAGGGCTAAGTAGACTCTTCTAAGTAGCAGGAGCAGATTTTTCTCAGCTACTGAATATGTGGTCTTTTTAGGTAAGTCTCCCTTTTCACTGGAATGTCTATTTTATGGGCAGAGCTTGCTGACCAATACATTTCACTTTAGAGAAGGAAGAGGGGGAGCGCAAACACAGCCTTTGGCATGGGTATCACATGATGCTTTATTCAGTGATTTACTTACCATGCAAAAGCAACTCCCTCTTAGCAACCTAGTTCATCCCCAGCTATTCCTTCAGTTTCTTTGGCAAAGTCTCCTAAGATTTGGTTTGGCATTTACTTGGAGCTAACAGACTGAGCTGTCCTTGCTCTATATGGGTGGGGTAGGGCACTTAAAATGATGGAGAAAAAGTTGAGCTGTGGGTGTAGTCCCTCTGCAGACAGACTTTCATATAACCCCCTTGGCTTGGTCCCCTTTTCTCATCCCACCCCTCGTGATTCTGAACCTATCTGCTAGGCAGATTGACTATCTTTTCCCAGAGCCCATTTCTCTGAGTTGCCATTTCCTTACTTGGCTTAATCTGTTGACAAGCTTCCATCTTTTTAACTGTCTTATAAAAATCTGTTAAAAATCTCTCATCTGCTGAAGATCCCTCTTTTATGTGTTCATTATTACAGATTTGTTCTTTATCAATTTTTAACAGGAGTTGGAATGGTGGTGCCATGAGAAAATGGAGGGGCTTGGGCTCAGATTACTACCCTGGGCTTGAAGCACTGCCAATATATTTTAAAGCCATCTTTCGTTGCTCCAAAGATATATCCTGAGTATAAATGTGTGTTCATTTTGGTGTAACTCCCTTTTGAAAAGTTTTTTTCTGCATGTGATGGCATTTGAAAGAGAGATGCTGACTATTCAAAAGATGGAAGTCATCCTTTATTAATTCTCTCCACTCTCTCACTCTCACTTTGCTGAGATATCCATCAACTAGCCTAACTTTTCACCATCTCCTTTGCCATTTATCTTAACCCAATCCACCATCATCTCATAGTGAAAGACTCCTTATCAAGCTCTTTTGATTTCTTACTTGTGACTTCAAAATATACTTGGCACACAGAATAGGGTAATAGACTGCCCTTATAAGAACCTTGTAATGGCTTCCCATTGTTCATAGAATAAAATACACTGTCCTTTACTGTGGTACGCATGGTCCAGTAACAATCTGGTCCTGGCCTGTCTGTCCATTCTTACTTCCTACCACTCTTCTTTTGTTCACAATACTGCCTGTCTTTCTCTTCCTCAAATGCCTTAAACTTGTTTCTAATTCAGGACATTGACAAACACAGCTTAGAACCTCAACCTAGAAGTTTCTTCCTTGTACTCTTTGAACAGCTGACTTTCATTCTTTTGTTCTAGGCTTAAATACATTGCTCCTTGGAAAAGTCTTCTCTGATCACCTTGTCCAAATAGCTCCCCTAACCCCAGGTATTCTGATCATTTCCTTCACAGAATTACATGCAATTTGTAATCATTTATTTTTGTCCTGTACTGTGACTCTCTCGACCTTATTCATCACATGTACCCAGAATTAAGCAAGGACCAACACAAAATAGGTATTCAATAAATATATATTGTTAAAATTATTTTATTGTTGTTCAATTACAGTTGTCTATATTTTCTCCCCACCCTTCCCCCCAACCCCCTCCAAACCCACTTCCCTTTCTTGCTTCTACCCTCCCCCTTGGTTTTGTCCATGTGTCCTTTATAGTAGTTCCTGAAGACCCTTCTCTCCACTGTCCCCTCCCCACTCCCTTCTGGTTATTGTTAGATTGTTCTTAATTTCAATGACTCTGGTCATATTTTGTTTGCTTTTTTCTTTTGTTGATTATGTTCCAGTTAAAGGTGAGATCATATGGTTTTTGTCCCTCACTGCCTGGCTTATTTCACTTGGCATAATGCTCTCCAGTTCCATCCATGCTGTCGCAAAGGGTATAAGCTCCTTATTTCCCTCTGCTGCATAGAATTCCATTATGTAAATGTACCATAGATTTTTGATCCACTCATTTGCTGATGGGCACTTAGGTTGCTTCCAGCACTTGGCTATTTTATTGAAAGGGAATTTAGTACTCATGTGTTGCGCGTGGGTCACCGGCTAGCAGTGACCACGGCACACTGTGGATGGCTCGACAATACGCGAGAAAAAACACACATGCACAGAGACAAACCAGTTTCTGTGGGGAAGTAGGGACAGAATGGCCACCCCCCCTAGTGGGGAGCACGCTGATCCACCGTCCATACCTGCTTTTATTAGGCTCATTTTGCATAATAACTCAGGTAACGTACAATACTCATTAGGGGAAGTAAGGAATATAGGAAACAAAGAACTCTGCCGGTCTATTGAGTTGGGGGGTCAAAGAGCTGTAAGGCTGAGGAACAAACTAGCTTCCTCCTAAGACCCTCCTCATTCAACTGAGAGCATTCTTGAACAAAGAAGGTTTCACAGTAATTTACATGTTCTTTCTTAGGCCTGATCACCCCCGGGAAATCCGCACTTCCCAGTACCGAGCTGTACTTCCCCGTCATTGTTTCAGGCTTAGGTGGAGCGCGGGAACTAAGGCCACCGAGAGATAAGGAGATTTTCTTCCGGACGCTGAAAACTCAGACTTTGTCAAAGCCGAGGAGTGAGGGTCCATCACCCCCCTTTTGCTGCAGCCCCCCCAAGTCCTTCTTTTGGGGGGGCCTCACAAAGTGATCGTGCCTGGCTTGGGTTGTTCCCCCGTGGGGAATCTTACCCGTCTTTGGCTAACCGACCAAGCTTTTTGGGGGGTTCAGTTATGAACAAAGCAGCAGAAACAGCATTCCTGCCAGGAAGATAAGCTTTTGTCTCCTTGCCGGCTCACGGTTCCAAGGGCGTTCCCTTAGCCTTAGCCTAGGCGGGGGTCTCAGTTTTCTGATACCAGTCAGGGCGGTTCCCAACACTCATGGCCCTGTGATTTAGGCCTCTTTAAAAACCTCAAAGGGAGCCTTAGTAAACATGCTTTCAACAAAGATCTGCTTTTCTTGATACTATTGCATCACAAAAAATAGGCTAGGTCTACTCTAAAGCAGACATAGCAATAAACTTCAAATAAGTTAAAGGAGCTTAACATTAAAATTAAAACAGTAAAAAAGTCTAGATGAAAATAAACTAGTAACTTTATCTTAACTGTAGGACAGAAACAGAAAAGACTATCAATAAAAAGTAGACAAGAATAATTATAATAAAAATAAACTTCAGAAACAATAAAAACAGGTTTCAAAGTAATAAAAAAGCAATAGATTAAGATAAAATTGTCATTACATAGATGATGTATAAAAGTTTACAGAGGAAATTGATATAACCCTAAAGAACAATTCTTTATGCCTTTAGATAAAAATCAATTATGAGGACTAGCCAGTTCCCAAATGAGGAAATGAAAATAATAAAGCAAGCCTTTTATTAAGTACTTCCCATATTCCAGACAACACACTAGTCCCTGAAGATACAAATGTGAAGATTCTGTCTTTATCCCAGTGGAGTTTGTATGCTAACACGAAAGTTAGTCCTGTTTAGTCTTGCAGCTATGTAAGTGTAAGAACTTAAAAATTAGTTTGCCTCTATAAAACATTATGATTTACATAAATTGCCTTAATTTATTTAAATCACTACTTACACAATGCTTTAAAATGCTTCACAATCATGTTTATGCATACCATTTTTGGGTGAGATGAAATTAGAACCAGTTGTTGAGTAAGACACTTATTATATTCCTAAGTTCTGAAGCTACAGATGAATAAAACATAGGCTGAGTCCTGATCCTAGCCCACAATCTATTAGGGGAGGCAAGACATGTAAATAAATGTTATCATCAAATTGCAAAGTGCTGTAACAGAAGAATACACAAAGTGCCATACAAGGACAGAAGAGATGATAAGAAAACCTGCCTAAAGATGTCAGAGAAGATCTACCAGACAGAAAGAAATTAGGGGAGAGGGTGGTATTCCAATGAAAATGCCACAAAATAAAAAGATTCAAAGGTAAAAAGTATTTGGCATCTTCCAATATTTACATAAACTCTGACAGCTAAGGGCAGGGTATACAAGGGGATGTAGCTGTATACTAGCTGCAAAATGAGGCAGGCACCTGACCCTAAAAGCCCTGGCATGCATGTGAAAGGCCTTGGATTTCAAGCAAGAGTGATTTGATCATATGTTACATTTTTTAAAAAACCACTCAGAAATCTGTATGAACCAATTATTAGAGTCTGAAACTAGGTATGGAGAAATAATTTAGGAGGAAAAATGATAAGGCTTAAAATAAAAATGAAAAGGAGACAGAATATGAGTGATACTAAGATGTCAGAGATGACAGAACTTAATAAGTAACTGGTAGAGTATGTGAACAAAGGAGAAGAATGAATCTAAAGTGGCCTCTTCATCTGTGCTTGGGGCAAAATTGCATTGTGTCATTAACCAAACCTGGGATGGGAGAAAGAAGACAACAGAAGGACTTGGGAAATGTTTGGTTCTTTTCGTGGTTAACAGAATTCAAATTTAAACAACCAAAGGGAATCTTGCATCAATTAAAATATAGTAAATTAATAAAAATGACAATACTCATTGCTGTGGGGTATTGGGGGAAAGGACTCACTAAACACATTGCTGCCCTGCAACCTAGTACAATTGTTCTGAAAAGAAATTTGGCAACAAATATATGAGCCATAAAAATCATCATATACATACTTTGTCCCAGAAACCCAACTTTTTGGAACACAGCCCAAGGATGTAATTCAAAAGAAATAAAAAACCTATTTGTATAAAGATGTTTATAGCTGTGCTATATATTACAGGCAACAACTGCAAACAGCCCAAATGCCCAACAGCAAGAGAAGGCTTTGGAACATTAATGCAATAGAATGTTTTATTGCTACTAAGAATGACAAACATGAGAACTATGTAGGGATAAAGAAAGGGCAATATGAAGCAATGGGTAAAACATGCAGATCTCAAAATGATACATACACAATGGTCACAACCATGTAAAATTATATCTGTGTAACCAGGAGAATTGGAAAAGACTACAGAGCTGGTCACTTAGAGTGCTGACATTTTTGTTATTGTTGGTTGAGTTGCTGAGAATGCTTACGTGTTTCAAGTTATATGTCACTGTATATTTAATACATATACATTAAGAAAGATAAATTTCTATTTCCTGGTATATAAAAGAAAAAAAGTGCTCACCAGCACCTTTCCTTGCCCTAAGTGATCTTCTCTAGTTTCTTGAGTCCTGTTAGTTTTTGGATGTACAGGGAAGTAAACCCCAGCGTGTGCTACCATAGCATTCAGTTACATGCTATCATTTCTTTTATCTGTCACTTTCTATTGTATCCAAGTTTCTTGACTTTTTCATTACAAGCCAGCATCTGTGTGCTCACATTTATAGCATGTACCCACACTAGGATGTCCTAACTACACCTGTGTACTGGGTACAAGTGTCTCTTCAAAGAGACTTTTTAATCTCTGACATGGAGAAATATTTGTTTCTTACCTTCTGGAATTACCCCTCTATTTAAAGGCCAATCCCTCTGGATGCCATTTCTTCTAACCTTAAAGAACTCTTCACTTTGGTTATATCTTCAATCTCTTATATCATATAGCTCTTCTCTTCAGATAAGTCTCATCAACATACAAACCTGTTCTAGTGTCTCCCAGAAGAAAAATGCCATCACTCTCCTTGAATGCCACATGTTTTTCTGCTGTCCTTCACAGTAGAAATTCTCTGAAGGATTGTTTTCCATAGTATTGTTTCCAATCTCTCAACCCTCATTCACTCTTCAAACTATTGTGATCTGCCTTCTGTTCCCACCACTCCACTGAACTGTGTTATTCAAAGTCACCAACAAAGTGCATATTGTCAAATCCAATAGCACTTTCTATCTTCCTGTTACTTGACCTCCTGGCATCCTAGCAGCACTCCTCCTTACTTAGAACTCTCTTTTCTTGGCTCCAGTAACACCTCAATCTCTCCTTTTTTCTCTTACTTCTGAGACCATTCCTTTTTTTCCCTCTAAATGTGAGAGTTCTTCTGGCTCTCTCCCAAGCCTCTGTCTCTTCTCCTTCCACATTCTCTCTAAATGATCTCCACTATTCCTGTAGCCTTAAATCCTATTTGTATGCTAATGACCCTCAAAATTAATATCTCTAGTTGAGATCTTGATCCCTTGACTCATTCAATGATATACTTGACATCTTCATTTAGATTCAGACATAATAAATATAATACAAAAACTAAAGTGATGATTTTCTTCCCGGACCAATTACTCCTCTAGCCTTCCCATCTCTGTAAATGGAAATACCACATACCCAGTTGCTTACATATCCCTATGTCACATCACCATAGATTTACCCAACGTGTCAAGACTTCTGGATTCTGTCTCCAACAATACATTCCATTGCTGCCACCTTAGTCCAGGCTCCCATCATTCTTTCTCTCTTTGCTACAGCAGCCTACTCACTGCTTCCTCTCTAATCTATCTTCCATAGGGTAGACATAGCATATTTTTTGTATAATAAATCAAATTATTTTTCTCCTCAGCTTTCACTATATTTCCCACTATACTTAGAAGAAATTCTAAGTCCTTCACTATGCCTGTAAGTCCCTATATAATATGACACCTAATTACTTCTCTAGCTATACCTTTCTTTAGCCAACCTAGACCTTTTTCATCCTCAGTGTCTTTGCACATGTTTTTCTTTCTGCCAAGAACACTGATATTGTTCACCTTTCACTTTGTCTAGTTAACACCTACTTATCATTTAGATTATACTTTAAATATGTCTCTTCCTCTTACAAGTGACTTCATGGAGGAAATCCTTCCATGATCTCCTACTCAGTCAAATCCCTGCCCTTAGGGTCATTCATAGTATCATGCACCTTTATTTGGTATTGTGTTAGTTTTAAGATCAGTTGATTAATGTCTATGTCTCTCCTGCCATATTATATACTTCATGAAGGCCAAGAAAGTACTCGGTACATATCAGTTACTCTAGAAACATTTCCAGAATGAATGACTAATTGATACAGGGTCATGCTACTGAGAGGACACTGTCAGCCCCATCAGAATACCTTAATCAAATCATGAAAGAGAAAATAAAATCCCAAAGCATAACTACATGGATGTAAATGATAGAGTCATTGGCTTTGCTTGATTATCTATTATGAACTGAGGATAAAGTTCTATGCATGTGATTTTTATCCACTAACTAAAACATGTAAAATGAAACCAACTTCTCCACCCCCACACATAGACACAAGCACACACATACACACAGTCATTCCAAATTTCAGTGAAAGTATGCTAAGGGAGGCACAGAGTTGTATTTTTAGTCAGGGGCCATGGTCATGAAACTGTTCTGCAAGAAAAAAGGGAATTTGCTCCTGAAAGAAAACAGAAGGGTGGGAAAGGGATAGGAGTTAAACTAAGGACTTTGAGATTCTTTGCAAAGAGGAAAATGAGTAAAACTAAATTTCAGGTTGTTAATGTAGTTAAAATGTAAATATTTCTGCCTTCCAACACCCTAGTAATATCTGCCATGTTATTTAGCTTAGATCAAGGCTTAGCCACCACAAAATGGAACAGAGAGAGCCACAAGAACATTCAAGCCACAAAGCCCATCTGGGAGGCTGGCCAAAGGTTTCTCTCTCCTCAGATATCTCCATTTGTTTGTAATCACATGGCATTTATGTAACCTAACATGGGTTGTTCACTTCACTGGAAAATGTATTACTTACCTTTGAATTAGCAGGAATAATTATACCTCTCCAAGAGCATAACAAGATACCACATAAAAAGTGTGCCTTGGTGCATACTCTATTTCAGATGAAGTCCTGACTCTCTCAACTTCATTGTTCCCACCCTTCCAGCTCCAGTTACATCTTCACTTTGAGTCTTGAACTCAGCATACACCTTCAGTCTTCCTTGTGCCACACCCTCTGCCATTTCCTCTGACCTTGCATAACTGGAGCAAACTGGCACAGATGGGTTATGCCCACTATTTGATCTAAGCCTGGCCTAACAGCAAGACTGGGGCAGAGAGCATTTAACATAGAGCCTCATCTATAACCAATGCTTTAAAATGATTATTAGATTCAGTCAAAATTAAGTCACATGACAGCAATTTTCCAGGATACCTGCTAATCTGTTGGTTAAGTTTTGCTTTAATCTGCAAGTATTTGTGGTGTTTTTCAACCAGTTCCACTGGCCTATATTTTAAGCTTTACTTTCTGTAAAAGGATGCAAGAATAGATAATATTATATATATGTATATATGTATTATATATATAATAGGTAATATTATATATATATACTTCATTATATACATATAATGGTGCTATAAAATGCTGCAATATTAAATGTGCTTTTTAAAACATTGCATACCTTTCAAACTGTCCTGGAAATTGTGATGTCCATCCCCAAACCCACCACCTTCTGCTGACTATGGAAGGTCTGGAGAGATGAAAGGTTATTCTACTCTTTGATGGAGAATCCCCAATTTAGAGTGGGGGAAATTGACATGGAAAAAGTCTCTCTGTCCTTCTTAATAACAAAATAACCAGGGGGAAAAAACAAATACATTAATTCATTACATTTAATGAACAATGTTATAAGAACTGCTAAATATTCTGACCTACCCATCTAGGAGGGTGATGACATTCTTCCTGGGCCGCCCAATATTGGGGCCATATAAGCTGGCTCTGGAGTAAATCCGGATGGGCTGCAATAGCCTCTTCAGCTGGATATAATCCTTTCCCAACTGGCTGCCATTTACTGCCCGGCCATGCATGGTCCGATAGTTATTTGGCTCTATATTAAAAGAAGACATGTAAATCAAAGTTGAGAAGGGTAAAGCTCTGCCAACCCTTTCCTGTCCAGAGTCTCTACCATTTTTTTTAACAATGTGAATAAAATAACCAAAAGAGGGTGTGAGCTGGATTAACTTGAGAAACAAGCACAAGAAAAAAAGTCAACACCATTCATTCCATTCATTTTTAAACCAATCTCCACAAAAGATCACCTAGCCCAAAACAGAAAGAACATATTGATTTTCAGGTAATATTTTATAATGGGTGAAATACTGGGTTGAACAGTGTCCCCCAAAATTTATGTCTAACTGAAACTTCAGAATGTGACCTTATTTGAAAATAGGGTCTGAGAAGACATAATTAATTAAGATGAAGGGGAATGGGATTAGGGTGTGCCTTAAATCCAAGAACCAATACCTTTATAAGAGAAAGGAGAGGGACATTCAGGTATACAAACACACAGGGAAGAAGGTCATGTGTCGGTGGAAGCAAAGATTAAAGGGATGCTGCTGGGCCAAGGATTGCTAGCAGCTACCAGAGGCTAGGAGAAAGGCATGGAACAGATTCTTCCTCAGAGCTTCTAGAAGCAGGCTCTGAGGAAGATTTTGATTTCAGACTTCTGGTCTCTTGAACTGTGAGAGAATGAATTTCTGTTGTTTTATACCACCAACCTCATAGAAATTTGTTATGACAGGCAAAATAACCTACAACAAGTGGTAAAACAGGAAGGCATTAAAAATATGGTCATTCTACCAAAAAAAAATATAAAAACTTAATGTTTAATAATAACAAAATAGCTGAGTAAAATAATTAACAGTTAACCCCCCTCTCCCAGTTTTTCTTAACTTAGTAGTTCTGAAGGGCAAGGAAAATCCTAAATACCTGCAGTTCCACTGCTGGACAGGGCTAACTTGATATGGAATGAAGCACATGCTACAAAAGATACATAGGTTATCTTGAGGTTTTGATACTTTGGGGGCAAGAAATAGACCAGCATACTTGCAAGAAATTTAACAGGGAGATTTGGGGAATAAGACAGCCACAGTGGGCCTTGATAAGCTCACATATACACCTTGTAGTCTGGAAGGCTGTGTGCATGCTCAGGAGACACTGGAGAAAGCACTAGCTATCTATGCATTCCCAGATGAATGTGAAACCTAGTACACTCATGAAGAAGACATGTCTGACAGTAAAAGTCAGTCAGACTTATAAACTGCCTAAATTTTAATGTGTTCCTCAACTTACCTACAGATCCACTGGCAAAGGGTAGAAGCCTTACTGGCTTAATGTAAGTACCACCTGTGATCAATCACTGTCTCACCATTGAGCTATGTTGACTCAGAGCAACCCCTAGGAAGCTAGCCAAAATAAAAAGTGATTCGGGAAAAAAAATTAAGAGAGAAACTCTACAGAATTAGTACAAACAAACAAACAAACAATAATAACAAAAACTCATAACAAAAATAGCTTCTAGGATGGAGGATTTGGAATTTAGGGTTGCTCCAACATATCTAAAATATATAGTTTTCAACAACAATAAAAAATTATAACATACAAAGAAATAGTAAAGTGTGATCATAAACAAGAAAAAAAGCATAACTAGGAACTCTCTCTTAGGGGGATTCAAATGTTAGACTTTATAGATAAGGACTAAAAACTGACATTAGTTTGTGGAAATTTCTTATTTCATTAAATGGCTCTTTGCAGAGCAACACAACTGGTAGAAACTAGCCTTTCTTTTAGCTGAATAAAAATGAAATATTAACGAAGAAGCTTTCTTCTGAAGATGAAAATAAATTACAAATAAAAATAAAAACCAAAAAACTATTATTATAAGTATGCTCAGAAAACTAAAGGAAACAATGCAAATTAAAGGGAAGTGTACATTTATTAACTGGTCAAATATAGAGATAGCAATTATAAAAAATGATCAAATGGAAATCTTGGTACTGAAATGATTCCTTACATACAGATGAACACAGTGCAATTAACAGCAGAACTTTTACCATAATTAATGAACACCAGAAGACAATGGGATGATACATTTAAAATGTTAAAGGAGACACTTCTAAGTTGGTAGAGGGGTAAGTGGAAGCTACACTAACCTCCTCCTAGGACCAATCTGGAATTACAAATAAATTATAGAAAAATCATCCTGAATAACCAAGTAAACACTAGCTGGAGAGAAGCCTAATAACCAAAGACAGACAGAAGAAACCACTTCACTACAGTGAGACTGGTAGGAAGTGTGGAGGAAGCATGAAAGGGCTGGTTGGGCTCCCACAGGTGGCAGCTGAAGTTCTAGAGGGATATGTCAGCAGCTAGGGAGTTCCCCTTGAGAAGTGTGGGGTCTAAACCCCAAGCTCTACTCCCAAGCCTACAGTATCAGAGCTGGAAAGGAACCAAGAGAACACCCAGCTATGAAAAGCAGAGGGTTTCTGTCTGCCAGGGGGAGATGGCTAGAGATGAAGAGAGCCTCTTAAAGGGTCAATTCACAAAATTTCATTTACAGACACTTACCCTGTGCTCCAGTAGAAGGGCAGAGTAGGCTAGAGATGATTGAGAAGAGTCTAGGGTTGGTAGCTCTGGGGAGAGAACTGAAGGAACAGCTGCCAGGATCCCTGTGCTAAGTCATTCCTCATACTGCAGAAGCCATCTTTCTCAGGCAGAGCACTCCACTAAAATGACAAGAGCCTGAGGGGAAGCAATACCCTGCATGCAGGAATTACTCTGCCCCACCCTGTGGTGTTTAAATCTGGCTGCTGATTACAGTTTGAGGCTATGTCATTGATTAGTTTAACAACTAAAGCATAAAATAAAAAGAGGCAGCCAAAATTGGAAAACAAAGAAACAGACCCTAAATGAAAGAATCAGAGAATTCCCCAGGGGAACTAGATGGAATGGAGGCAAGCAATTTATCAGATGAGAGTTTAGCGCAATGATTATAAGAATATTCAAAAGCATGAAAAAAGATATAGAAACCATAAAAAAGAACCAGTCAGAAATAAAGAATGCAATATCTGAAATAAATAAAACACTGGAAGGAATAAATAGTAGGTAAGATGAAGCAGAGGACTGCATCAGTGTTTGAAAGGCAAGGTAGAAAAAAACACCCAGGCAGAAGAGCAAACAGAAAAAAGAATTAAAAAAAATCAGGAGTGCTTAAGAAACATTTTGGACAACATGAAGCATAACAACATCTGCATCGTGAGAACACCAGAAGGAGAAGAGAGCAAGCAATGGATTGAGAACCTATTTGAAGAAATAAAGACTGAAAGCTTCCCTAATCTGGTGAAGGAAAAAGACATACAAGTCCAGGAAGCTCAGAGAGTCCCAAACAAGTTGGGCCTAAAGGCCTATACTGAGACACATCATAATTAAAATGACAAGGCTTAAAGACAAGGAGAGAATCTTAAAAGCCATAAGAGAAAAGGTAGTTGCCTACAAGGGAGCACCAATTAGACTGTCATCTGGTTTCTCAACAGAAACATTTCAGGCCAAAAGGGAGTGGTGTGAAATATCCAAGGTGATGAAAGGCAAGGACCAACAATGGAAGCTCCTTTACCCAGCAAAGGCTACCATTTAAAATTGAAGGAGAAATAAGGAGTTTCCCAGACAAAAATAAGCTAACGAAGTTTGTTAACACCAGACTAGTACTGCAACAAATGTTAAAGGGCTTACTTTATGATGAAGGAGAAGGAGAAGGGGAAGGGGAAGGGGAGGGGGAAGGAGAAGGAGAAGGAGAAAGAGAGAAAGAGAAAGAGAAAGAGAAAGAGAAAGAGAAAGAGAAAGAGAAAGAGAAAGAGAAAGAGAAAGAGAAAGGAAAAAACAGAGAAAATCTAAGAATAAAATGACACTAAATATGTATCTATCTATAATCACCTTAAATATAAATGACTTAAATGCTCTAACCAAGAGACATAGGGTAGCTGAATGGATAAGAAAACAAGACCCATATAAATATTGCCTCCAAGAGACCCATCTCAGATCAAAAGATATATACAGACTAAAAGTAAAGGGATGGAAAAAGATACTTCATGCAAATGGAAAGGAAAAAATCTGGGGTTGCAGTATTTATATCTGACAAAAGACTGTAAAACCAAGACTACAGTAAGAGACAAAGGACACTACATAATGGTAAAGAGAACAATCCAACAAGAGGGTATAACCCTAGTAAACATTTACGCACACCACATAGGAGCACCTAAATATGTGAAGCCAATCTTGATGGACACAAAGGGAGACTGACAGAAATACAGTCATAGTCAGGGATTTTAACATCTTATTGACTTCAACAGATAGATATTTCTGGCAGAAAATCAACAAGGAGATGATGGTCTTAAAGGACACACTAGATCAAATGGGTTTAATTGGTATCTTCAGAACATTTCATCCCAAAGCAGCAAAATATACATGCCTTTCAAGTGCACGTGGAGCATTTTCTAGGATAGACCACATGTTAGGACACAAAACATGTATCAATAAATTTAAGAAGACTGAAATCATATCAAGCATCTTTTCTGACCACAATGCAATAAAACTAGAAATCAATCACAAGAAGAACACTGAAGAATACTCAAAGACATGGAAGCTAAATAACATTATTTAACAATTAATGGGTCAATAACAAGATCAAGGAAGAAATCAAAAGATACCTTGAAACACATGCAAATGAGGACAAAACAATCCAAAATCTGTGGGACACTGGGAAATTCATAGTATTACACACCTATATCAAAAAACAAGAAAAGGCTCAAACTATCAAAATTTACACTTATAGGAACTTGAAAAAGAATAACAAACAAAGCCCAAAGTGAGCAGAAGGAAGGAAATAATTAAGATCAGAGCAAAAATAAATGAAATAGAATCTTAAAAAATGATACAAAAGATCAATGAATCCAAGGTGGTTCTTTGAAAAGCTAAACAAGATTGACAAACCTTTAACCAGGCTCATCAAGAAAAAAAGAGAAAAGACCCAAATAAATAAAATAAAAAATTAGAGAGGACAAATAACAGCTGACACCAAGAAATACAAAATATTTTAAGAAAATATTATGAACAACTATATGCCAAGAAACTGGAAGACCTGGACAAAATGGACAAATTCCTAGAAATATGCAATCTTTCAAAACTAAATCAGGAAAACTCAGAGAATCTGAACAGACAGGCTACACCTACTGAAATTGAAGCAGTAATTTAAAAATGCCCAATAAACAAAAGCCCTGGAATGGATGGCTTCACAGGTGAATTTTACCAAACATTATGGGAAGAAGTAACAGCTCTTTCTCAAACTATTTCATAAAATTCCAGAGGGTGGAAGGTTCCCAAACTCATTTTATAAGGCCAGCATTATCCTAATTCAAAAACCAAGTAAAGATGCTACAAAGAAAGAAAATTATAGGCCAATATCCCTGATGAACATAGATGCTAAAGTTCTTGACAAGATATTAGCAAACTGAATACACCAATACATCAACAAGATCATACACCATGATTGAGTGGGATTTATTCTTGGAATGCAAGGTTGGTACAACATTTGTATATCAACAAATGTGATTCAGCACATAAACAAATAAAGGATAATAACTACATGATCATATCAATATATAAAGAAAAAGCATTTGCTAAAATCCAGCACCCGTTTATGGTAAAATCTCTCAGCAAAGTAGGATTAGAGAGAACATACCTAGACATAATAATGATACTTATGACAAACCCACTGCCAGCATCATACTCAATGGGCAAAAAATGAAAGCATTCCCCTTAAGACCAGAACAAGACAGGGATGTCCGCTTTCACCTCTCTTATTCAACACAGCACTGGAAGTCCTACCCACAACAATCAGACAAGAAGAAGACATAAAATGCATCCAGGTTGGAAAGGAAGAAATAAAACTGTCGTTATCTGCAAGTGACATGATACTATATAAGAGAACTCCAAAGATTCCACCAAAAAACTACTAGAACTGATAAATGGACAGCAAAATAGCAGGACACAAAATTACTATCCAGAAATTAGTTGCTTTTTATATACCAACAACAAAGTAACAGAAAAAGAAATTTTAAAAAATCCCATTCACAATTGCTACAATAAATCAAATACCTAGGAGTGAACATAACCAAGGATGTAAAAGATCTGTACTCAGAAAATTAGAAGACATTTAGAAAGAAATTGAAAAAAATACAAATAAGTGGAAGCATATACCAGGTTCAGGGATAACATCATTAACATGTCCATACTACACAAAGCAATCTATAGATTCAATGCAATTCCTATGATGTATTTCACAGAACTAGAACAAATATTTTAAAAATTTATATGGAACCACAGAAGGCCCCTCACAGAAACAGTGATCCTGAGAAAGAAGAACAAAGTTGGAGGAACCATACTGCCTAATATCAAACTGTACTATAAGGCCATAGTAATCAAAACAGCATGGTACTGGCATAAAAGCAGATATACAGATCAGTGTAAAAGAATAGAAAGTCCAGAAATGAACCCACATCTTTATAGTCAATTAATATTTGACAGAGAAAGCAAGCATATACCATGGTCTGAAGATAGTTTATTCAATAAATGGTGTTGGGAAAATTGGACAGATACATGCAGAAAAATGAAACTAGACCACCTTCTTATACCACACACAAGAATAAATTCAAAATGGATCAAAGACTTAAATTTTAGACCCTAATCCATAAAAATCCTGAAAGAAAACATAGGCAGCAAAATCCTGGACACTGCTTGTAGCAATATTTTAACAGATATAAATCTCCAGGCAAGGTAAACAAAAGAAAAAATAAACAAATGGGACTACACAAACTAAAAAGTTTTTGCATGGCAAAGGAAGTCATCAACAAAATAACAAGGCAACCCTCAGAATGGGAGAACATATTCACCAATACATCTAATAAGAGGTTAACATCCAAAACAAACAAAGAACTTATAAAACTGAACACCAAAAGAACCGAACAACCCAGTTAGAAAATGGGCAAAGGACCTGAACAGACACCTTTCCAAAGATACATACAGATGGCTGATAGACATATGAAAAAATGATCAACGTCACTAATCATCAGAGAAATGCAAATTAAAACCACAATGAGATATCATCTCACACCCGTCAGAATGTCTATCATCAATAAATCAACAAACAACAAGTGCTGGTGAGGACATGGAAAGGGGGGAACCCTTTTCCACTGTTGAGGGGAAAGCAGACTGGTGCAGCCACCTCAGAAAGCAGTATAGAGGTACCTCAAAAAATTAAAAATGGAACTGCCTTTTGACCCAGCAATCCCACTTCTGGGAATATATCTGAAGGAAACCAAAGCACTAATTAGAAAGAACATAAGCACCTCTATGTTCATTACAGCGTTATTTACAATCACCAAGATATGGAAGCAGTCCAAGTGGCTATCATTAGATGAGTGCAGAAAACAACTGTGGGACATTTACACAATGGAATACTACTCAGCAGTAAAAAAGAAGAAAACGTTACCCTTTGTGACAGCATGGATGGACCTGGAAACCTTTATGCTAAGTGAAATAAGCCAGTCAGAGAAAGACAAATACCATATGATTTCACTCATGTGGAATCTACTGAACAAACTGAACTAACAAGGAAAATGGGGACAGACTCATAGATGGAAAGCAGGATGACAGCTGGTGGGGGAGGTTAGAGGGGGAGGGATTGAGGAAAAAGGAGTAAGGGCTCATGGACATGGACAACAGTGTGGCGATTGCTGGAGGAAGAAGGGTATAAGGGAACTAAATGTTATTGGGAAAATACAATAAAAAGGAAATATAAATAAATAAATAAATAAATAAATAGTTAAAGAAAAAAACCCGTCAACCAAGAATTCTATATATACAGCAATCAAGCCTTCAAAGCTTAAAGCAAAATTTAGACCTCAGAAAAACAAAGGAAAAAATTTGTGTGAGAAAATCTGCCTTACACGAAATTAAAAAAGGAGGTCTTTTAGGTTGCAAGGAAACGACACCAGGTGGTGACTGAAAAACCACACAAAGTAAGAGAGAACCCCAATAAAGGTAATTACACAGATAAATATAAAATCAGTTAGATAGTCATTAGTCTTAACTAATTTAAATGAGTTTTATAAAATAGAAACTAGAAAACTGTAATGTTGGGTTTATATAAAGATATGATATTTAGAATAATAATGCTACAAAGGAGGTGGAAATAGAGCTCTATTAGAGTTAAGATTGTATATTTAATTGGAATGAGCCAATGACCTAACAGGCATTTCACTAAATAGGATATACAGATGGCAAATAAATATATAAAAAGATACTGTACATCACACATCATGAGAAAGATGTAATGCAAATTACAATAACAACGAATTATCAGTAATACTTATTAGAATGGTCAAAACATGTTAACAGTGACAACACTGAATGCTAGCTAGAATGTGGAACATCAGGAACTCACAATCATTTCTGGTGGGAATGCAAAATGATATAGTCACTTTGAAACTGGTGGTTTCTTACAAAACAAAATATATTCTTACATAAGATCCAACAATCATGCTCTTTGTTATTTACCTAAAGTGGTTGAAAACTTACATCCACACTTGAGTCTGCACATGGATTTATAGCAGCTGTATTCATAATTGCCAAAACTTGGAGGCAACAAAGATGTCTTTCAGTAGGTAAATAGTTAAATAAACTGTAGAATAGTATTCAGCACTAACAAGAAATGAGCTATCAAGCCACAAAAAAACAAAAACAAAAACAAAACAAAACACAGAGGAACCTTAAATGCATATCACTAAGTGAAAGAAGCCAATTTGAAAAGGTTACCTACTATGATTCCAACCATATGACATTATGGAAAAGGCAAAACTACAGAGATAGTAAAAAGATCAGTGGTTACCAGGATTGGGAAGAGGAGTGAGGGGTGAATAGATGAAGGACAGGGCAGTGAAAAGTACCCTATATGACACCATAATGATAGCTACATGTTATACATTTGTCCAAACCCATGGTATATGCACATGAAAGGTGAACTATAATGCAAGCTATGGATTTTGAGTGATATGATGTATTAATTCAAGTTCACCAATTGTAACAAATGTACAGCTATGAACCTAAAATTCCTCTAAAAATATTTTTAAAAATAAAGAAATTTGGATGTACATAGAAACACTAGGGTTGTACACACAGAGGAAAGGCCATGAGAGGACATAGCAAGAAAACAGACATCTGCAAACCAAGAATAGAGGCCTCAGGAGAAACCAGATCTGTTGATACCCTGCTCCTGCGATTCTAGCCTCCAGAACAGTGAGAAAATAAAAGTTTGTTGTTTAGGGGAAAAGAGCAACATTTGTACAGAAATTTATGCCTAGATTCCTGTATTAGGAAAGAAAGGTCTCAAATTAGTAATCTAAGCTTCTATCTTAAGAAAGGAGAAAAAGAAGCCCTGGCTGGGAGATTCAGTTGGTTTGAGCAGCATCCTGTGCACCAAGAGGTTGTGGGTTTGATTCCCAGTCAGGGCACATACCTAGATTGCAGGTTTGATCCATGGTCAGGGCATGTATAAGAGGTAACTGAGCAATGTTTCTCTCTCACAATGATGTCTCTCTCTCTCCCTCCCTTCCTCTCCCTCTAAACCAATAAATATATCCTCAGGTGAGGATTTAAAAAAGAAAGGAGAAAAAGAAGAGAAAACTAAATATAAAGCAAGAAAAAGAAATGAAATTTAAAAATTTGATTGGTAATCAGTGATATCAAAAATAGAGGATATCAATGAAAACAGAAGTTGCTTCTTTGAAAAGACCAACAAAATTGAAATACCTTTAGCCTGACTGACCAAGAAAAAAGAGATAAGCCAGAGATTTAAAAATTATGAACGAAAGACTGAACACCACTAAGGACCTCACCCTAATAAAAAAGATATGACGACTATCAACAACTTTATGCCAATGATTTACACAACTTGGGTGAATTGAAAACCTTTCAAGAAAGACACCATTTGCTCAAACTGACTCAAAAAAAAAAAAAAAGAAAATCTAAACACACCTATAACAACAAAAGACATTGAATTAGTCATTAAAAATATTTTCACAGAGAAAGTGCAGACCCAGGTGAAGTCATAGGTGATTTCTATTAAATATTTAAAGAAGAAATAAAACCTGTCATTCACAAACTCTTCTAGAAAATGGAAGAAGAGAGAGCATTTAATGTAAAGAAGAGAGAATGTTAGCTAGTTTTATGATGCTAATGTTCCCCTGATACCAAAGATGGAAAAAAGCACAGCACAAGAAAACTACAGATGAATGTCCCTCATAAATATAGAATAAAAAATTCCCAAATAAATATTACAAACTGAACCCAGCAATATATAAAAACCATGACAAAGTAGAAATTTACTAGGAATGGAAGGTTGATTTAACATCAAAATCCAACTAATATAAAATACCATATTAATAGAATAAAAGACCAAAACCACCTTATCATTTTTAATACATGAAGAAAAAAATCATTTGACAAAAATCCAAAACCCATTCCTGATACTCTCAACAAATTATGAATAGAAAGTAAGTTCCTCAATCTTATATATAAAAAAAAAACTAAGAAAAACCTACATATTTAATGGCAATACACTGAATGATTTATGGTAAAACATCATACTTAATGGTGAAATATTGAATGTTTCCCCCCCCTAAGATTGGGAACAAGGCAAGAATGTGTGTTCTTGCCACTTATATTCAACAGTTGTATTAGAGGTTCTAACCAGTGCAATTATGCAAGAAAAAGAAATAAAAAGCATCTAAACTAGAAAGGAAGAAGTAAAACTATCTTTATTCTAACACAACCTAGCCTGTATACCAAACATCCTAAAGAATTCACAATAAAGGAGAAAAATACAAGATTTAAATAAGTAAGTTAAGCAAAGCCTGACAATAAGAGATCAATATATAAAAGTCAACTGTATTTTTAATACTAGCAATGCACAATACAAATATGAAATTTAAAATAATTCCATTCACAATTACATTAAGAAGAGTAAAATATTTAAGAATAAACTTAACAAAAGACTGCCAAACTTGTACTACAAAGACTGCCAAACCTGAAAACTACAAAACATCTTGAGAAAAATTAAATAAATGGGGAGATAATCTATGCTTATGAGTAGGAAGACTCAGTATTGCTAAGGTGGCAATTCTCCCTAAAGTGATCTGTAGGTTCAATGCTATTTCTATTAAAATTCCAGCAGGCTTTATTGAGGAAATTATAAACTGAGCCTAAAATGTACATAGAAATGTGAACACCAAGAATAGCCAAAACAATTTTGAAAAAAAAAAAAAAAGGGTTGGAGGATTTATACTTTTCAATTTCAAAAATCATTATAAAGGTATTATAATCAAGATAGTGTAGTCCCAGTACAGGAAGAGACATATGGATCAGTGAAACTGAATTAAAAGTCCAGAATAAACCCAGTTATGGTCAATTGATTTTTGACAAAAGTGTCAAGAACATTCAATAGGGAAAGGATAGTCTTAAATAAGCGGTGCTGGAACAAGTTTAGCTCCACATTTCAAAAAGATGAATTTAGACCCCTGCTTCATACCATACTAAAAAAATAACTCATTTTGAATCTTATGCCCAAATGTAAGAACAAGAAGTATAAATACTTTAGAAGAAAATATAGGGAAAAAAAACTTTGTGACTTTAGGCAAAGATATAACACCAAAAGCAAGATCCATATAAAATTGATAAACTGAATGTTAACAAAGTTCAAAACTTCGGTACATCAAAAGATGACACAAAGAAAATGAAAAGCTATAGACTAAAAGAATATTTTTGCAAATAACTTACTTGATAAAGAATTTGTATTCATAACATATTTAAAACTCTTACAACTCAATAATAAGATAATCCAATTAAAAGGGCAAAAGATTTGAGTAGACATTCCCCTAAGAAGATGTAAGAATGGCTGATTAAGCACATGAAAAGATGCTCGACATCATTGTTTTTAGTGAAGTTCTAATTAAAGCCATATTAAGACATTACTTCAAGTACACTAGAATGGCTGCCTAAAAACAAAAAACACTCAAAGAAACAAAGACCATGAGTGGAAAGGGGAAGAGAAATGTAGTCAATACTATTTTGATAAGTTTACATGGTGATAGATGATTATTAGAATTAGTGGGGTAATCACATTGTATGGCATAAAAATGTCAAAATACTATGTTGTACACCTGAAATTAATATAACCAAGATTATCTACTAGCCCTGGCTGGTGTGGCTCAGTGGATTGAGTGCCAGCCTGCGGACCAAAGGGTGGCTGCTTTGATTCCCAGTCAGGGCACATGCCTGGGTTGTAGGCCAGGTCCCCAGTTGGGGGCGTGTGAGAGGCAACAGCACATTGATGTTTCTCTCCTTCCTTTTGTCCCTCCCTAACCTTCTCTCTAAAAATAAATAAATATTTTAAAAACTCAAAATTCCCTTTAAAAAAGATTATATACCAACTACACTTAAATAAAAATAAATTTTAAAAAGATAGTCATTATAAAGTATTTCCAAAGATATAGCAAAACAGAAACTCTCTTCTATCACTGATGAAGATATAAAATGGTATAGCTACTTTGGAAAATAGTTTGGCAGTTTGTTAAAAAGAAACATAAATTTATATACAAATTCACAACTCCATTTACCTTCGAGATATTTCCCTAAGAGAAATGAAACCATTATTTATCATAGACAAAAAGGAGAAACAATACAAATGTCCATCATCTGGTGAATGGAAGAGCAAAATGTGATATGTATTATATTCATACACTGGAACATTATTTATCAATGAAAAAGAAAGAACTATTTTACATTCTACAACATGGATCAACCTGAAAACACTAAATGAAAGAAGTCAGATATAAAAGAGTATGCATTGTATGTTTCCAGTTTTATGAAACATCAGAAAAGAAAAATTTATGAAGACAAAGCAGATTAGTGTTTCTTGGGCCTGGGAATGGCTACAGGAATTGATTGAAAACTGGCATGGGGGATCTTTTTGGAGTGATGAAAATGTATTTAAATTGGAGTGTGAAAATTGTTGTACAAATCGGTAAATTTACTAAGGATCAGTGAACTGCAAAATGAACAAAGAGAAAGGGAAGAATAGAGGAAGGGAGAGAGGGAGGGGCACATTAATTCACTGTCAGAAAAGCATAGGGTCAAGTTGAGTATTTTAGTTTGAATTAAAAGGTAAAAAATGTGACAGAGGATAATGATAAACTGTTTTCAAATCTTATTTATTATCTGTTTCTTCTAGTAGAGTGCATGAAGGGATATTTACTGTTTTTTCTTCTAAAACTAGTACAGTTCCTTTGGCACACACTAGGCAGTCAAATATTTGTTGAATGGAAATTGAATGAAGTGAAGAAAGCCAAGAAGTTTTAATATCATTAAAAAAAGAACCTCCCTTTCAGTTAGAACCCCCAAGTTCCTGATATAGATTTAGCACTTACTGCTGCATTAGGCAGTTTGCTTGAGCTTTCCAATAGGTTTCCTCACTTGCATAACATTTACTTATTTAGCATTTTGGGGTCCAAAGAGGAGTGTTAGGAAGTGCTATTAAACTACATAATATGCAAATATTGGATGACAATATTATTACCAATTACAAATGTAAGGCTCCTAAGGAAGTAACTACTTCATCACCAACCAGTGGCAGGGAATATGCATTGCCTTTAAAATAAAAAGATAAAATACTATATTCTCATTTTTTGTAACAGCAGTATTAAGATACAGTTCACATATTATATAATTCACCAAGTCAATGTCTATAACTCAGTGGTTTTAAGTATATTCACAGAGTTGTGCAACCATCACTGCATCACTGCACCAAATTTTAGAACATTTTCGGCAACCAAAAAAGAAATCTCATGCCTCTCAGCATGCTCATCCCCTGCTCATCCCCAAAATCATCCATAGGGATAACAATTAATCTACCTTCTGCTTATTAGACTTGCCCATTCTGGACATTTCACATAAAGAGAATTATACTGTGTGGTGTTTAGCAACTGGTTTCTTTCACTTAGCATTATCTTGTCAAGGCTCATCCACATTGTAGCATGTATCAATACTCCATTTCTTCCTATGGACAAATAATATCCCATTGTATGGCTAGAATTCATTTTATTTATTCATTCAGCAGTTGATGGACATTGTTTTTTTTTTACTATTATGGATAATGTTGCTGTGAATATTTGTATACAAGTTTTTATGTGGACATATGTTTCCATTTCTCATAGCCATAGACCTAGGAGTGGAGTTGCTAGGTTGTATTTGACTGTAATTCTATATTTAAATTTTTGAAGAAATGCCAAATTGTTTTCCAAAGTGGCTATACCATTTTATGTTCCTGCCAGCAGTGTGTGAGTCCAATTCTTCCACATCTTTGCCAAGAGTTGTTCTTTTCCTTTTTTATTATTATGGCCATCCCAGTGGATACGAAGCACTATTTCATGTGGTTTTGATTTGTGTTTCCTTGATGGCTAATGATATTGAGCATCTTTTCATCTGTTTAATTATATTTCATATTTCTTCTTTGGAAAATCCTTTGCCCAACAGATTCTTTAACCGATCCTTGTGTTGTCCTTAGTATGAAGTGAAATAACACAAGAAAAATCCCTTGTTCCAAGAAGTAGGTCTACACTGTGGTTCATAGTCTTTTTTTGTAATTAATAGACTTTATTTTTATCTTTTAGAGCAATTTTCAGTTTACAGAAAATTGCATAGGTAGTACCAACAGTTCCTGTATACCCTGTCATCCCCCTCCACACACACAATTTCCCCCATTATGAACATCTTGCCTTGGTGTGGTACATGTGTTACAATGAAAAAGCCGACAGTGATGTTGTTATAACTCAAGTCTATGGTTTACATTAAGATTTTCTTTGTGTTCCAAGGCTGCATGGGTTTTGATAAATGCATAATGTCATGTATCCATCATTACAGTATGATACAGAATAAATTCTCCCTCCAAAATCTTATATTCCCATATATTCATCCTTTTCTCCATCCCCTGACCTTCTGGAAACCACTGATCACTCTATATAACTCTACTTTTGTCAGAAAGTCATGTAGTTGGAATTGTGGCTTGCAGTGTTTTAAACAGGCCATGGAGTTGGTCCACATGCTGTGAACAGTCACTGGTGGTGCATGCCCCATACCCATAGCCAAAAAATGACCAGAGCAGGTTTTCTCTCCCCCTTGTCCGCCTAATATGAACAGAGAAGTCACTGGAGTGTCAATGAGTCAGAACAACAGACTCCACTTGAGCTTTCAAAGTTACAGAAGGGATCTGAAGTATTTAAGAACAGCAGGCAAGAAGAGATAGATTGGACCATGTCAGTTAGATTGTTCTTTTGTTGTAGTAACCTAACCTAAACAAAAGTAAATGTTTAAGAAGTGAGTAGAAGGTGATTAATGATTTACTATTTCTTAAGGAGTCAGTTGCACCTCAAAGTGGATCATACCAGTGATAACAAAAAACAAATGATCTTGGTCCTATCAATGATTCATCCCACATCCACACACATAACTGCTATCCCATAAATTCCTTCTCCAATTATCCAACTGTAACAACAAACAGTTAAACATTGTAAACTACAACACTAAACCATATTCATGAAATAATATGATTCTTACCACAACAATGAACAGAATTTAAAAATTGGTATAATTTAAAGATCACTACATTCCTTAATAATTAAACAACATAAGTGCTTACAAATGTAAGCTATGAATTTATCAACACTTTTGTGCATTATTTATATTTTATCCTACATTATTTGTTAATACAACTTCTCTGATTTATTCTATACCCCTTTATAACTCTAAAGACTTCTTTGAATTCTAATATATGAGGGCTTAACCATTCAATAGTTTTAACTTTATCCTGCCCTTACCTGTAGATAATAAGCTCCTACAGAATATGAATTCTTTGTTGTGTGTATTTACTCTCCACCATAGTCTGTTCTACCAAAAGATACTGCAGTGGGCAGAGGACTTCAAGGATGTCCTACAATTCCTACTCCAGCACTTGGCATATTTTGCATAGCAGATACTCAGTAGTACATACATATTAAACACAGGAGTGAATAAACAGCATGAAAGTATATATGTGGATGGGTGTATGCAGAGAAAGAATTGATAAGGTGAAGGTGATAAAGGGGAGATTTGGACAGGGAGAGGAAAAGGAGAAAAGTAAGCAGGTAAAGAAACTATTAATACATATGGCTTTTCATCATCCTCTCTCCTCTTTCCTGCTCCTTTCCTTCTCTAACCATCTAAACTATCCTATGAAGATATAGCTCTCTAAAGCTCTAGGCTATGACTTAGTTTCATTAACAACTGGCAACATGTTTGAAGATAGTGGCTCAACCCTATGTTTGGCTTTCCCAGGGTTGTAACTGTTATATATACACAAATATATACAACTGAAATGTATTAATGGCTATACATAAGTACATCATACATTAATCCACATAATCACAGAATAAAAGCTTAATAATTACTGAGTGAGTAAATGACTAAATAAAGCTGGACTTCCAAAATCATTACCTCTAAGGAGCTAAATTTTGTAAGATCAGAAATTTGATTTTATGAACTCATTCAGTAGACATCAGATTCCAGGAAACTGAATCATATAACTGAAATCATAAAAGAATAATTGGTAAGTGTATAGGTCAGATGAATATATGACACTAAGTAATTATAGTAGCTTTTATTTGCTCACAGAAGTGGGCAGATTTATTTAGAAAATGAACTTAATTTGGGGAGCAATTTATAATGTAGAGCTCAGTTAGAGATGCTGCATCATTTTCAGAGGATTTTTCTTAAGAATAACCTAAACAACAAACACCATGTCCCAGGAGCAATGTTGGACCAAAGTGTATTTCCAGTGTTTAATTACTAGCTTCCAAATTCCCCCAGTTCTTTCTTAATTTAGATTCACCAATGATTAATAGAAGTGTAAATTAATTACAATCCTCACCTAGCATTAAGCAAATACAATGTTTACAATTAATGACTCTTAAGGACACATTTTATATCTTCAGAATGTAGTTAAAAACCTTGTATTAAAAAGTTATTCTTTCACAGATTTTGACATCCTAAACTTTTGTAATTTTTATCTCCTGCTACAGGGATATTGCTCTTGTGGTCTACAGTGTACACTACACACTGACTTTTCAAAAAGGGGAAAAACAGTAAGTTAGCCACTTGAAGTTTTGCTATTTTTCAGAGAAATAGCCAAAGAAATGTCTACTTTAGCTTTTCCAGTGCTAGATTTGCTCTCAAGATAAAATATTTGTTAACAGGATGTGGGTATACAGGAGGATGAGTGAGTGATAAAAGGACTGGCCAGTTCTATTGTCCCTCCCTAAATTTGGGCATGATGGTTAAACTATCACCTCTATCCAAAAGAGATAAGGTTACGAAGAAGGAAACAGACAAAAGTTTGGAGAGACAAGTCTAGGCCAGGAGGATGCCAATGCAGATAATTTTTGAGAGGGAAGTCTGAATGTAAAACACAACAGTTGTGAGCAGAATACACAGGATATCTCAAGAGATATAATTCTAGCACAAGAAAAACTATCAGTAGCTTTGGTGATTGCCGGGGGAGGGAGTATATGTAAAGGGACTAAATAGTAATGGAAAAATATAATAAAGATAAAAAATAAAATGAATTAGAAGAAGCAGTAAAATAAATCTTCCTCAAACCCTAAAAGGTATATTCAGTTTGGCAGACTATTTATTAGTCATATCAAAAATACAGAAATGCAGTTTTTAAAATAAAAGGAAAGGGAGTTGGGAGAGGACCAAGTCTAGTCTTGGTTACAAACTCAAAGTCATCTATATGCATCTGGATAGAAATGCTCATAAAAAGATTACCAGACATTTTCTACTTTATTGAATTCTAAAATTCATAGATTTGCTTATTCTCCTATCCATTCTTATCCATATACTTATTTATTTTCTTATCTATCTTTGTGCTTTTTTTCCTCCTCGTAAATGATTGTTTTTGTTAAATGCTTAAGAGGCATTTGAAAAAGTGATAGTGGGGATCATTAATTGTGTGGCTAAAATGACTAAATAACATTTTAAAATGTAATTAGCTGCATCTCCTAACTAGTATAATTTGGGGAAAGAAGGTGGATGGGAAGGGAGGCCCTCAGTTGTCTGGAATACATGGGTATATGCAGAAAGATGCATATACTCTCTTTACCTACCCACCTCTATCACCAAATCATGCCAGTTATCCCAACTAAGGATTTATTTATTTTAGCAAGCACCCCAAAACTCTAGAGGGATTATGGCCATCAATAACTCATAAGTAAGTTTTAACTACTTTGGGTTTATCTACAACTAGCTGAGATTTTTTAGAAACCCCTTTTATTCAGAACAGTATTATAAAAAAGACAACAAATAAAGCTTTATTTAAGCAGAGCATGTATTCTACAGCTCACCACTCCTTACTGTCCTACTGTCCTAGGAGAGGCCCTACCAATCCTTACTGTCATATACTTGTCCATTTTAAATATTATTTGTAATTGGTCCTTCATGACTGTTGTAATGAGCTGTTTGGGAAATGCACGATTTAAAGAATATTTTGCTCTTGGGAAGAGAGCTAAGCTGTGTGGAGTCTGAAATTGCAGCAGGGTAGGGTTAGGTGAGTAGTCATGAGTAGACATCATAAAACACCAAAGGATCTCAAGGAGTATGAAATAAAATATGGGAAGCGGAGAGATTGGTAAAGGATTTTGCCTACTACATAATATTTTCCTAGTTAAAGCTTATCACATCACTCTTGCTTTTGTCAAAGAATGTATGATAGATACATTCTATCCAGACAGGTTGGGAAGATGAGAAGCCTCCAGCTAACCCAGTACTTCACCCAACCGCAAAAGCACCTTCAGTTCAGTTCACTGGGTCTCCATCTGGCCCTTAGGTCTCCCCAAGTTTCTCCTACTCCAGGGGAGGAAGAGAGAAAAGAAGAGAGGTACATTCCAGTTAATGGCAACAGATAAGAAAACAGGGCACATTCTTATAAGGCCCTCATTCCTTCTTATCTTATTATGAGGACCTCAACTTCTGCTGTATAATAAATTCACATGTGCATATGTATGTGTGCACACTCCAGACAAATACAGGGTTGCTATGGATATACAAGGCCATGGACAAAAGTGCTGATATCAGTTTGTTACATCAATTTTAAGAGAAGTCTTGGTTTGTTCAACTCAATTGCCTTGTTCTAAGGTTTATCAAAATGTCTTTTAATTAGAGAATCAGAATATTTTCAAATTGATATGATCCATAATTTTAGCTAAAACCTGTATTAATTGCCTCAATAATATTAGAGTCATGGAATATACAGAATATCATCTATATCTCACACATACATATATTATCATCTGGGGATGAAAGAATAGTGGAATTTAGGCAGTATTTCTCTAAAGTATGTTCCATGGAATATTACTGCATGGGCTGATAAGAAGTTACACACACACACACACTTCAGTGACTAAATAAGACTGAGCCCTGTGAAAAATGAAAATGTGGGTTCCTTTATTTAAAAATTAAGAATTTCAAGACAGCAAGGGCACAGCATTGAACCAAGCCTGGGTTTCTTCTCAGCACAGGCCTGTGTGGCTGTACAGGCTGTGCAGCCCTGAGAGAAATCCTAGTTAGATGGCTTAAGAAACCCTGGGTTAAGCATGTTACACAGTTTCATTGCAGCAGGACTTCTCAGAGCCTTTTGTAGGCTAATGTGAATTGTGAACCTCCAAGAGGTACATAGGGTAGCAAAGTCCCCAAACATATGTGACCAAGCTCTTTTGAATTATTATAAAGGTCATCTTGTAGGACCAAGATGCCACACACTGTAAAATGCAGCACTGGCTGTGCAGATGGGTTGTATTTGGTTTAGCATCAATTTGTTAGTTAGAAATCACATGTAACATTTTCCCCATATTGGGAATTAGGTAACTAGAGATAACTATAACTATAGATGCAAATGGTGTGGATTCACTAAATCTACTGCCCTTCACTATTTGATCTTTTACTATTTGAAAAATCAACTCAGTGGCAAAACACCCCAAGTGTTTTCTGAGCGAGTATGCTAGAGGTGGTCTGGTTGTGACTATATCCCACACTAACATTTTCCCCTTTATCTTGTCAATTAGAGGAAATAACATCTTACTTACCATTACCCAGTTCCCAAGAAATGTTGTACTTTTTGCTGGCACTGTACTTCAACAGACTCAAGGCACTAGAACTGTTCCAGGAGTTATTGGGATTGCGACGCAGTGCATTTAGAGCAAATATCAGGTGGAGTCCAGAGCAATCAGCAAAGTTGTAAAGTTTGTCTAGAGACCTGGCTGGGAAGAAGCAGAGAAAGGCTTGTAACTTTCAAATCAACATTCCAACAAAAGGAAAATATAGCTACTACAAAAAGCCTTTCTATGAGCTTCCTAATAGGGATTACACAGAGGGGTTTCTCAAAGCAGCAATTACCTTTTGGTTCAGGGTACCATTTCAAGGTGACTGGACAGCAGCACACACAACTACAGACAGAGGCTGCAAATCAGCAGCAATTCTAGTCCACAGTATGTTTTATTTGATAACCAAACACTGAGTTGCTAACATTTAAAATGGAACGATATCATAAAGTAGCTAGATTTCTAGCTTTTTTCAAAAAGATCTGACACCGTTAGGTCTGCATTCCTTTATGAAATGATAGGAACAGTGTCAGAAGACAAGACCAGGAAAGGCCTGGCTGCTGAGTCTTGGAAAATAGCTCAGCCTAGCAGCACTTTAAAAAAATCACCCAATTCCAAAGTTTTAGTATCTCTAAGAACGGAAGTCCCATAACCATTAGGAGAGATATGCTCAGTGTCAGGTTGATCCCAAATACTATCAACTCCACTCACTGTGTGTCCCATATGCATCCCATTTCTTCATTTCTGTACCACCATTCTAGTTCTGGCTCTCACTTCCACTTGCATAAATTGCCACAATATCTGTACTTGCATGTCTACATCTAGCTTCCTCCCATCCTGCTGGAATCAGCTTCCTTCAATCGATTTCATCAGTTTCACTCACCTCTCAAAACCTTAGTGGATATTCAAGACTATTTTCTTCCATAATTTCTCTCCCCCAAATTCAGGCTTCCATGGTGTCAATGAGTTCTTTGTTGGTGTCAGCCAGTTCTACTTAATAGAGAATCTCCTACTCCACTGGCCTTTGCTCTAATTATCCTCTTCATTTGGCATGCCCTTTTTCCTCTTTTAAACATATCCAGATCTAACTTGTCCTTTAGGTAGTATTTCCCAAGGTATGAGTGACATGAATTTAAGTGGTATTCAGATTGAAAAAAATGTAGGTTAATAATTATGCACAGAGCTTCACATTATTCCAGCCTTAGAGCAGTATTTCTCAAATGGGGTTCTGTGGGACACTAGGGGGTAGATCCACAGGATGTCTCTAGGATGCTCTGCAAAAAATGATGCAGAGTGACCGAGGTGTCCCATTAGTAACTGTCATAAGGCTTTTGGTCCTATAAAGTGGGGTCATGATCATTTGGTTGAGTCCATTATCTGTTTTTAAAATGGGATATAGAGGGGCTGCCATTTTCATATTTGTATGAGAAAGTATTTTTTAAAAAGAATCAGGAACATGAACTCTATAAATAAACTTTTTAGTTTCAAAATAATAATTAAAGTTAAAATTCATGTATAAGTCTAGTAAAGGATCATGAAACCAATACTTGTATATTAATTTTATAATTATCTATGTGAGCCTGACCATGCCACTCAGAAAAAATAATTTCTTTCAAACTTTTATATAACATTTTGTCTTGGAAGTCTATACTTTCAGGGATCATTTCTATAGTTTGTTAAAATGTTGTCTTGGGCAATTTTATTCATGTTGCTTTGACATATAGTTTTAGTAACTTTATTATTCAACATCGTTAATTTATTTTCATATTGAAAACAATTAAATTCATAAACTTTCTTTAAATAAACTAACAAACCTACCTTTAGAAAAATTACCTCTCATTTTGGCTTAAATCAGTTACTTAACAAAAACATATTATGTTTGCTTTATAAGTCTACAAATTCATAAAAAGGAAGGAAAAGGATTAATTTTAAGAAACAAAGTTAACTGCTTGTTTTTGTTTTCAAGAAAGATTGTCTAAAAAGTCACTTTTAGTTTTAAATAGGAGGGGCAAACCTATCTTTGAACTTATCACATACTATATTATTATACTTCAATAGCATTTGCATAATAGAAATATGTGATAAGACTTTTAGCCCTACTTGGGTAAGGCATCAAAAAAGTTAAGTAATATTGGATTGAGCGCGAGCTGTGAACCAAAGTGTCACAGGTTCGATTCCCAGCCAGGGTACGTGCCTGGGTTGCAGGCCATGACCCCCAGCAACCGCACATTGATGTTTCTCTCTCTCTGTCTCTCTCTCTCTTTCTCTCTCTCTCTCTCTCCCTCCCTCCCTCCCTTCCCTCTCTAAAAATAAATGGATAAAATCTTTTAAAAATAATAATAATAATAATTTTATACTTTGAGAAGCCAAAAAAAAGTTAATTAATAAATTTGAAAAAGGAAAACCTGAAGTTTCTTTTACCTATACTACTGAACTACATTATAGTTGGTATCCTTTGTGGAAAGGGGGGACCTACGAAAGGATAGGCTAAGCAGTTGGTCAAACTAAACAGGTCCTCAAAAAAAAAATAATCACTCTGTTTAAAAGATTACTGACAATTATTATTGGATTACAATATCTACAACTAAATTATCAAACTGACATACTAGAAGATTTAGATATAATTTTTATCCAGAGATTCCCTGAGACTTGGGAATTATTTCAAGTGTTTCTCCAGTATAAAAATTTGAGAAGGCTGCTCTAGAGTTAAAGAATGCTAGGAAAATAAAAGTCATCCTAACACCAAAATATTCACTGTTGAATTGAGAACTGACTTAAGTAATCCTTCCACTTTATGATATCCTCACTAATCAAATCAATGATGCTTTCAATTTGTCCAATATAATGCAAAATCAGTATAAATCTATCGGAATACCAAGTTACAAATCTGAGCAAAAGAAGCAGAATTTCATGAGATTAAAAAAAATGTCTGACAACTGCTCAGACACCATGAAAATCCAGTAACAAGGACTTAAAACAATTAGTTAACTGAACAAGAGAAAACTCACAAAGATGATAACTAAAAAGTCTGCTCATACAATAATTTGAATATTAAAAGGTCAAGAGAGGTCTATTTTGAAGTCTTTTAGTATTTATAATTGTGCCACTAAAATTAAATTATTTTGTCAAAAAATACTAACTATTCAATTAAATAATATTTTGTTCACTCAAATTGTTCAGTCACAATAGCATATAGTGTAAAGTATACAATGAAATACTTATTTTCATAATTTTTAGTTTCATATGCAAACTAAAATCATAATCAAACTTTTACATCTAAAGTTAATATAAATGACTGGTACTCTTTTTAGATGGACTGATTTCCTTATGTGGTCTTTCTGTCAATCACATTGTTTTATTCAGTGTCATTTTATTACAACATTGATGAGATGCCTTAGCTATTTAACTCTTGTTTATATAAATTAGCCTATGGTAAGACTGGTTTCATTATACATAGTTTCTCTTCAAGTCACAGACCCTATCAAAGATTAAGTGAGGACATACTGTAATTATCTCCATATAATGAGGATTTCCTTTGTTTCATGTATATTAGAAAAACAAGTATATAGCAAACACAAAAGCACATCAATCTGTCATTTGTTGGATTGAGACAGGGATGTCCAACCCACAGCCTGCAGGCTGCCTGTGGCCCAGGATGGATATAAATGCAGCCCAAAACAAAAATCATAAATTTACTTAAAACCTTTTTTTCTCATCAGTTTTCATTAGTGTTTGTGTATTAAATGTGTGGCCCAAGAGAACTCTTCTTCTGCCAGTGTGGCCCAGAGATGCCAAACAGTTGGACATCCCTGATCTAGACAAGACAGTATGTAATGGGGTGCAGCCAGGGGCCCCCAAATGAAGGATTTGAAATGGGGTCTAGAACTTGGGTGTCCAGGAAATATATAGGATACCCCCACTCCCACAAGTCCTCACTAGGGGATGGGACACATGAAGCAGGGCTATTGAAAGTTATTTTGCATATCCACAGTTGGCCAGCTCCATACATGATATGTAAAAAATGGTTATTTTACATATCTGTAACAGCTGACTAGCTTCATGGATATGTTAAGTAGCTGTGGTCATGCTTTGAACCAGGGAGATGGGAGTGATATAACTAGGAGGCAGCTCCCCTGGTTATAACACCTGCATGAGAGCTTGGAGGTGGTTCCATCCCCGCCATGGGTCCATGCCTGCCAGGACTAACTAAGGCAGCCCAGAGATGTTGAAAACTGCAGGAGGGCTAGCAGGTGTAGCCGATTGTGGGAGGAGTCGGAAATGGTGTTACAGAGGAGGTTCTGGACTGGGATTTAAAACTAAAGGCGGGCTCGCATGAGGGAGGGTGAGATGATGCAGGACTAGAGATAAGGGACAATGCAGGACAATGAGAGAGGACAATGCAAAACCTTGCAGGGAAGGAAAATGGTGAAAGAACTCTCGCTAGTGGGACATGAAAAGGTGCCTCATGGTTTTGGATTAAGAACTGGAGATTCTAGCGACTCAGCTAATGGTGTTGGGGACTGTGGAAAACCTGCCTAGCCAAGCATGAATTACTGAGAGGAACCGGGAGGAGTGAGCAGTGGACTTCTGTTCTTTTTCTTCTGGAGGTCGGTACTTCTGATTGGCAGGTTCTGAGGCTGGCCTGCCAGGGCAAAGGGGGAAGGAAGGACTGTGTGTGTTCGTGGGTGTTTTAAGGGACTTAGGGATTTTTAATAGTGGCATTCTGTCATTACCCTAAACCTGTATAACTTTTGAATAAATATTTCCTTTCCTTTTTACCAAACTCTGGCATTGAGAACCTCAATTCCTAAGGGCAACGGACAAAGAATTATAGTATAGAGAAATCCGCCATGGGTCCATTCTGAAACAAAAGTACATTTACAAAAAAAAAAAACCTGTCAACGTAAAGTGTGAAGAAATAATATAAATGGTTTTCTTAACATGGCAAAAATGAGAACTAGAGTTCTAGAAATTTTGGAAATACCTTGGTAAAGATAAATTGAGGTCCTGCCTTCTTCATGGAGTCATTCCTGAACATGTCAACCTCCCCACAGTGACTTAGACCTTCTCTACACTCAGGATCTATACAAATTATTGGAATATGAGTGCCTAGTGACATCTCCTGTGACACTGTCATACCTTGAGATTTACCTTTTAATGTAGTCACTTTCTCAGAGTGCATGGCTTGTTTCCCAGTTTCACTGTTAAGTAAGTTCCTTAAGGCTGATTCTGTATCTCATTATATCCTTTACAACATCTATCAGAGAGCAATTTCCTGCCTTAATATGCTGAAGAGTTCTCACAACCCAAATCCTTGTAGTTGCAAATAAGTGGTCTGGTAAGAAATTGAAAGGTCTCAAAGAGGGATCTAATAGTATTGCTAGCTCAAGAGATGTACTGCAGAGTTTATTAGAAAATTGCATATGTTTGAACAGAGAACATTTAGTAGATGCTCAACAAATGCATCTTTGTTGCAACATCTTCTGTCAGGTCCCATCTTCAAGCAAGCAGATACTTAAAGATGACTTTCTACTCTCTCCACCAGAGGGTGCCAATGCCTCTATGTCCTATAGTCAGGTTCCTGGGCATCTCATTTGGATATGATTTTAAGGAGCCTTGTCTAGTGAGCAGCTGAAGATGAAGAGCGGATGCTTGAGATGTAGGAGAGAATAGGCTTGAGAGTCATGTACAGGGTGGGGCAAAAGTGGGTTCACAGTTGTGAGTACATGAAACACAGAGTTAATTCTTATATTATTATTTATTAATTATTGTATTAGTTTCCATACAAACAACTGTAAACCTAATTTGCCCCACTCTGTACAGTATATTGTGCTGACAGTTGAGGCTGTAAAAATTCTTGTGCTTCTGAAGGACAAGCCTTAAAAAATGTCTACAAATAAATGTCAGGAAAAATGAAAAGAGGTCGCAGAGAAGGAGAACATAGAAATGTAATCTTAAGGAAAAGAGTTTCAAGTAGATGCTGGTCAATGAAAGCAGGTGTTGGTGAGAAATTGAGGTGAAAAAGGTCAAAGAAAAAAGCCATTACAGTTAATCAAAAAGTGAGTTTAGAAACTAGATTCAGGGTGGAGGTGTGAACTTAGACAATGAGTGGTAGAGGAAAAAAAACAGACTCTGGTACATTCAACTTGTTGAAGCTCTTCAATAACAAGAAGTAAAGAAACAAAATAATTACAAGAGTAACACAAAAGATAAATTTTTAAAAAATCAAGATCTGCCCTGGCTGTATAGCTCAGTTGGTTAAGAGTCTCGTCCCAATACCTCAAGGTTGTAGATTTGATCTCTGGTCAGGGCACATGCAAGAATCAACTAAGGAAAGCATAAATGGCTGGAACAACAAATTGGTTGGTCTCTCTCTCTCTCTCTCTCTCTCTCTCTCTCTCTCTGTCTCCCCCTTCCTCTTTCTCTCTAAAATCTGTAACAAATACGAAAAAAAATCAAGATCCAAAACCTTGTTTTGTCAAAAAAAATTTCTTCAATGAGACTAATCTCAGCTTTATATCATAAATAGATAATATCATTGAATTCACACTAAGATGTGAATGACAGTCATTTTCCTTAGTTTCCTAACTACTTGGCATTTTAAAAACAAAACAAACAACAATCTAACAGACCAAAAAAAAAAAGGACTCTCCTTAATTTAAACACCCAATGTCTAGAATTTCTGGAGAATTCATTCATTTACAACAAATAGTTACTAAGTACCTACTACATGCCAGGCAATATTATACACTCCAGGATTATAGCAATGAACAAAATAGAAAGTAGATCCTAGCCCCATGGAGTTTACGTTTAGTGTAACTGGTGTGGGCCAATGGGGAAGGTAAAGCAGGGTAGAGGATAATAGAACCAATGGTTGTGGTTACTCTTTTAAATAAGCTTCACTGATAAGGTAACATTTGAGCAGAGGAAGATAGAGAGAAATCAGTGGATAACCATGGAAAAAATCCAGGTATAGAGTACACAGTAAAGGCACAGGTACAAGACAGACCTGAAACTGATGGATGTGAAGAACAGCAATGGGGCCAGTGTGGCTGCCCCAGAATGAGCAAAAGGGAGAGCAGTTGGAAGATGAGGTCAGAGTGATAGCAGGGCCCCCTAGATTACATAGGGCCTTACTGGCCACTGTGTGGACTTTGGCTTTTACCCTGAATTTCATAGGAAACCACTGGATGGTTTTGAATATGACCGAATTCACTTTTTAAAAGCATCCCTCTTGCTACTGAGCTAAAAAGAGACTGGAGGGAAATAGATGGCAAAGGTGAAAGCAAGGAAAGTAGGTAGAAGTCTATAGTAATAATTCAGTCAAAGGATCGTAAGAATGTGGACCAGGATAGTAGCAGCAGAGTGGTGGAGTGGTTGGGTTTCTAGGTTGTTTCAAAGGTAGAGCTGACAGGATTTAGTGAAGTATTGGATGTATACAGAAAAAAAAGACAAAGTTTTTAGTTTGAGCAACAGAAAGATGAACTTGATGTTGAAGAATGAAGCATGGAAGAATGAGGAAAGGGAGGAAGGGAAGGCAAAGATAATAATTTGATTTGGGGCATGTTTAGCTTGAAATGACATACAAGACACATAAGCAAAGAATCTGAATGGACAGACTACATATATGCAGAGTCAAGGGAGAGCTATCATCTGAAGATATAATTCCAGTAAAACATTTTGAAAGGCTGGGAGAGATACAGAGCTGTAAAGGAGGGAGAGTGGAACTGCCACAGGATTTTCTTCTGCTTTACAGATACCAATGTGCTCAAGGCAGCCTATCCAGCCCTTCCTCCTGCTCCCTTTGCTGCTTAGCACCTACATATTTTTGATTCTCACTTTCTTTGACTCCTTCTCCAGGATTAGCATCTCCCTCTTTCATCCTATTTTTGTATATTTCTCCCAAAGTAATGGTTACCCTACCCCTCATTTTTTAATGGGGACAATTGACATTTTCTTAATCTTATGTAAAGTGCTACACAAAAAAGCTTATAGACATGGCCTAATCCCTCCCTTTCCAAACTGACAGCCCCTCTAACTTCCTCTTCTATAGAAATTATGGCACCAGTAAGTGTCACCTGGGCATTAAATAGTGATTTGTTGAGCAATTTTGGCTTATACTTTTTATACTTATGCTTCAGGGTTCTATCAAGATAAGTCAAGATAAGATAGGAAACCACTGGGTGGTTTTGAATATGACCGAATTCACTTTTTAAAAGCATCCCTCTTGCTACTGAGCTAAAAAGAGACTGGAGGGAAATAGATGGCAAAGGTGAAAGCAAGGAAAGTAGGTAGAAGTCTATAGTAATAATTCAGTCAAAGGATCGTAAGAATGTGGACCAGGATAGTAGCAGCAGAGTGGTGGAGTGGTTGGGTTTCTAGGTTGTTTCAAAGGTAGAGCTGACAGGATTTAGTGATGAAAACATTTTCATAACTGGATACCCAGGAAGTCATCCCATTATTCACTCTCCCCCAAACCAGCCCCTTTCCATTACATTTTGCTCCCTTGGGTTGGGGGCTGGGGAAGCTGTCTCAGAAGACTGACACCACAGGATTAACTGAGCTCTGCTCAAGTATGACTAATCTCTACATTTTGTTGTTCATGTGATTTATAATTTGTTGATATTCTCAGGTGCTCACAGTTAGAATAAACTGAGCACCAATTTCCCTATTTGGAGTCACCAGTAGTGTCCTCCAAGAGCTAAGGGTAAGCATCATGTGTCTAAGTCCTTAGCCACACAGTAAAAAAGTACTTTCTTTAGGGAAAAAAAACGAACAATAGTCACAATGGTCATATGTAGCCCTTTTTTTTCCAGTTTAGAAATCAATAAAATCAGATCAAATCCCTAAAACAAATACACCATGTTTTCTGTGTGATACCTGCTTTATACTTGGTCAAGAGTTTCTAAAATAGTGTCTGATCAACTTTGGGCCACATTAGAGCTCCCCATTATTCCACATTATTCCATGGCTCCATTATTCTGAGCTTTTAATCTTTGCCTAGAATACCTTTCTTCCTCTTTTCTTCAGTCTTCATAGCCTAGATCAACGGCCTTCTCAATGAGGTTTTCAATGACCTCTTAAGGTAAAGACATTGGGGATCTCCCCCCTTTAGTCTCTCCCAGCTATTAATCAACTCCTGTAACAGCAATAGCCAACCAGGCTATCATTGTTCAGCTCTGCCTCCTGCTCTAATGGCAGACTGGAGCAATTGCCAAAGAGAAGGTACCATGTCTGCCTTTTTAGCATCCATTTTGATGCTGGATACACAATAAACTTTGAGAAATGTTTAACTCTGCAGGTGTTATTTAGGCCCATTCACTGCCACTTATAACCTGTGTGAACCCAAAACACTTACCCTCAATTATCATTATTTATTGTAGCAAATTCCCTATAGATTATGTTTATTACTCAGTGCTGTTAAATGCATTCAAATAATATCTTCATTGCTTCAAGTGTTCAGTTTAGAATGAATAATACAGGAGAGATAAGTTACTATCCAATAGAGACTGGAAAAACAGAGGAATATGTAGTGGAAGCCAGAAAAGAAATGTAAGAGTGAAATAGAGTAAAGTGAACTCTGAACCAACTCTGCTTCTTGTAATTCAGAGAGAAATGATCATCAGTTAATGGGGAATCATTTGAATTACTGAGTACAACCAAGGGGAGGGGCATTTTAATTGTAGCTATTAACAAGAACAGTTTAAAAATTGCCTAGAAGGAAAACACAGCCATTTTATAAAGAGTGAAGATATCTCTAAGCTAAGAGCACATTTTAATATAAAGAGAAATATCTCCAGTTTAGTCTGGGCAATGAAACTTTAACTAGGTTATAAAGAAATCTGCATAAATGTCTACAATTTGACTAAAGCTGCTGAAGGATAATGAGACCTGAGAAATGTCTATGAATAAAAATTACAACACTATTGGAAGACTCTGGGCTAAAGACTAATGATTTCATTAATCAATGTAACTAGATTAAAGGGAAAACTAAATGCCAGTGAGTATAGTGGGACCTCTGGATCCCATCAGAAGTCCATCTTAATGGTGACAGGAAAAGAGTAAAAGAGATAATGACACTAGCAAACAGGCCAGGATGGCTTTCAAGAAATGTGCCCTTAAGAAAATAATTTCAAAGATGCAAACAGTATTCTAGAAGATAGTTTGGAAATATCTATAAAAATTTTAAATGTTCATTTCCTTAGACCTAGGAAACCCACTGATAGACATTTTTTCCTATGTATATACTTTAAAAATCTCTCTAAGACATATATATAAAACATTATCACTGCAATACTCTTTTTAACAGCCAATAACTAAAAGCAATCCAAATGTCTATCAAATGAGGATTGGTTAAAGAAATGATAAAGAATCTATGCTACAGAAAGAGATTCCAATAAGAAAAGGGAGAAGCTGGAATAAACCCTGTGGAACTGGATTAGAATTGGAGGTATCAATACAACTCACATTTTAAAATATATGTACAGATGGATGAATATAGAAATATACTTGTATATATGGGTGATATATACATCTATAGATATAAATATAATACTGTCTACTGAGCAGGCCTGAAAGTAATGGGCATTCCAGTATCGATGAGCACCCAGATCTTAGTTTCTAAATACTAATACTTAATAAAAGGAATCAGCGTTCTTTGGAGAAATGGTTGATGCCAGAGGTAGATCAGAAAAAACACAGGATGAGCCCAGAACATCTGGTACCAGAAAGTAAGGAAGTTCTCAAAAAATTATAGAGACATGTAGGGGGACATAGGAGCCAACCTGAAGGAGCTCCCAATAGCTAAAGCTGAGACAATTTGAACAATGAAACAAAGCACTGGATTATAACCCACAGAATAAAATAAATACCCAAAAGTCATCTTGTATAAATAAATAATTGCCTAAATAAATCAAAAGGAGAGAAGGAACAGCCTGTTCCTCACAGAATAACAATTTGTAAATGTGGAAGAACAGACATGAAAATTGCCATTAGGCAACACCTCAGTAGTAATTGTAGTCAAGACCACTGATGGATGCTAAAATTATTATGTGAGAGTATGATAACAGAAAAAGATATCTGGATCACCTCAAATTATCTCCCCAAAGATATTCATTAGTTACAAAGACAAAAACAGGAACTTTACAGAGAAGAAACTTGGCAGGCACCATTTTATCCTTGTTATTAAAATTAACCTTAGTTTTACTTAGCATGACATTCTCAAGATCCATCCATGTGTAGGGGTAATAAAGGACAAAGGGGGTCAAATGGCAATGCAAGAAGATTTGACATTGGATGGTGGGCACACAATGTAATATACACATGAATGAAGTAATATCACAAAACTGTACACTTGAAACCTATATAATATTATTAACTGGTCACTCCAGTAAATTTAATTTAAAAAATTTTTAAATTAACCTTAATAGACATATTAACATAAGGTACCTGATATGAAGCCCTGAAGAAAGTACAGCATCATTTTTGTGGTATTTTGATGGAATATGTAAAACTTTGATTTAATTATTAGAAAATATCAGACAAACTCAATTTAAGGGACAGTCTATAAAATAACTGGTCTGGACCCTTCAAAAGTGTCCAGGTCATGAAAAGGAGTAAAAGATTTAGGAACAATCACAGATTGAAGGAAATATGACAATTAAATGCAATCAATGTAGTATACTAGGTGGAATCTTAAAACAGAAAGAGGACAACAGTGGGAAAATTGGTGAAATTTTAAAAAGCCCTATTGGTTAATAGTACACTATTGATGTTAATTTTCTTTTAAAAATAATTTTATTTTTAATGTTTATTCTATTGCAGTTGTCCCCACTTTTTCTCCCTCCACACAGCCCCACCCCCACCCTTCCCTCAGTCAATCCCCACAGTGTTGTCCAAGTTCATGAGTCATGCACAGATGTTATTTGTCTTCTCCCTTCACCATCTTTCATCCAGTCTCTCCCACCCCTCTGGCAGCTGTCAGTCTGTTTCAGGCATCTATGCTTCTACTTCTGTTTTGTTTGTTAGTTTATTGTGTTCATTAGATTCCACATTTAAGTGATGTTATGTGGTATTTGTCTTCCTCTGACTGGCTCATTTCACTTAGCACAGTATTCTCCAGTATATTCTCCAGTTTCATTCATGCTGTTGCACAAGGTAGGAGTTCCTTCTCTTTTACTGCTGCATAGTACTACATGGTATAAATGCACCACAGCTTTTTTATCCACTCATCTGCTGATGGGCACTTACGCTGTTTCCAATCTTGCCTACTGTAAATAGTGCTGCTAGAAATACAAGGGTGCATATATATTTTTTGTATTGGTGTTTCATGATTCTTAGGATATATTACCAGAAGTGAAATCACTGGGTCAAAAAACAGTCCCATTCTAATTTTTTCAGGATACTCCACACTGTTTTGCATATTGGCCACACAAGCTGGCATTACCACCAGTAATACTCTAGGGTTCCCTTTTCTGCACATCCTCACCAACACTTGCTTGTGTGTTGATTTATTGATGGTAGCCATTCTGACAGATGTGAAGTGATATCTCATTGTGGTTTTAACTTGCATCTCTCTGGGGATTAGTGATGTGGAGCGTTTTTGCATATGTCTATGGGTCATCTGTATGTCCCTCTTGAAGAAGTGTCTATTTAGGTCCTTTGCCCATTTTTTAATTGGATTGTGTGTCTTTCTGGTATTGAGTTATATTAGGTCTTTATATATTTTGGAGATTAAACCCTTATCAGATGTATCATTGGCAAATATGTTCTCCCATACAGTGGGTTCCCTTTTCATCTTGCTGATGGTTTCTTTAGCTGTGCAGAAACTTTTTAATTTGACGCAGTCCCATTTATTTTCTCCTTTGTTTCCCTAATTCTAGGAGATACATTGGTAAAAATATTGCAACACAAGATACCTGAGATTTTACTGCCTATGTTTTCTTCTAGGAATTTTATGGTTTCTTGATTTATATTTAAGTCTTTAATCCATTTTGAGTTTATTCTTTTGTATGGTGTAAGTTAATGGTCTACTTTCATATTTTTGCATGTACCAGTCTAGTTCGCCCAACACCATTTATTGAAGAGATTGTCTTTGTTCCATTAGATGCTCTTGCCTCCTTTGTCAAATTTAATTAACCATAAAGGTGTGGGTTTATTCCTGGGCTCTCTGTTCTGTTCCATTGATCTATATGTCTGTTCTTGTGCCAGTACCCTGGTGTTTTGATTACAGTGGACTTATAGTATAGTTTGATGTCAGATATTGTGATACCTGCAACTTTGTTCTTTCTCGGGATTAGCTGAGGCTATTCAGGGTCTTTTTTGGTTCCATATAAATTTTTAGAATATTTGTTCTAGATCTGTGAAATATGCCATTGGTATTTTATTGTGCTGAGTATACAGATTGCTTTGGATAGTATGGACATTTTAATGATGTTAATTCTTCTAATCCATGAACATACTATGTGCTTCCACTTATTTGTATCTTCCTCAATTTCTTTCTTCAATGTCCTTTCCCTAGCATAGGTCTTTTACCTCCTTCATTAAATTTATTCCTAGGTACCTTATTTTTTTGTTGTTGCAATAGTAAATGAGATATTATTTTTAGTTTCCATTTTTGATAGTTCATTGTTGTTCTATAAAAATACCATCAATCGCTGTCTATTGATTTTGTATACTCTTACCATGCCAGATTCATTTATTATGTCTAGTAGATTTTTGGTAGAGTTTTTAGGGTTTTTCTATGTACAAAATCATGTCATCTGTGAATAATGACAATTTTACTTCCTCCTTTCCAATTAGGTTGCCTTTTATTTCTTTTTCTTGTCTGATGCTGTGGCTAAGACTTCCAGTACTATGTTGAATAATAGTGGTGAAAGCAGACTTCCTGTCTTGTTCCTGATCTTAATGGAAATGCTTTTACTTTTTGCCCACTGAGGAGGATGTTGGTTGTAGGATTTCCATATATGGCCTTTATTATGTTGAGGTATAATCTCTCTATTCCCACTTTGCTAAGAGTTTTTATCATAAATGGGTGCTAGATTTTATCAAGTGCTTTTTCTGAATTTATTAATATAATCATGTGATTTTTATCTCTCCTTTTGTTTATGTGATGTATCATATTTGTTGATATGAATCTGACTTGATCATGGTGTGTTATCTTTTTAATGAATTGCTGTATCTGGTTTGCTAATATTTTTTTGAGGATTTTAGCATCTATGTTTATCAGGTATACTGGCCTATAATTTTCTTTGTTGTATCTTTATCTGGTTTTAAAATTAAGACAATACTGGCCTTGTAAAAAGAGCTTGAAAGTTTTCCCTTTTTTTTTTTTTGAAGTTTTTGGAATAGTTTGAGAAGGATAGGTGTTAGTTCTTTAAATGATTGGCCAAATTTACCTGTGAAGCCATCTGGTCCAGAACTTTTGTTTGCTGGGAGTTTTCTGAATACGGCTTCAACTTCATCAGTTGTTGTCAGTCTATTCAGGCTTTTTTTTTACTCTTTCTGTCAGTTTTGAAAGGTTGTACGTTTCTAGAAATTTATCCATTTTGCCCAGGTTGTCCAGTTTCTTGGTGTGTAATTGTTCATAGTAATTTCTTACAATCCCTTGTATTTCTGTAATATCAGTTGTTACTTCACCTCTTTCATTTCCAAATTTATTTATTTGGGCACCCTTTTCTTTTGTTTTTGTTTTTGATGAGTCTGGCTAAAGGCTAGTCAATCTTGTTTATTCTTTTAAAGAACCAGCTCCTGGTTTCATTGATCATCTGTATTTTTCTAAGTCTCTGTCAATTATTTCTGCTCTGATCTTGATTATTTCCTTCCTTCTTCTTGCTCTGGGCTTTGTTTGTTGATTTTCTAGTTCTTTTAGGTGTAGGGTTAGAGTGGTTATTTGAGATTTTTCTATCTTCTTTAGATAGGCCTGTAATGCTATGAACTCCCCTCTCAGGACTGCTTTCACTGTGTCCCATAGATCTGGGGTCATTGTGTGTTCATTTTCATTTCTTTCCAGGTAATTTTTTATTTCTTCCTTGGTCTTATTGATAACCCACTAATTATTTAATAATATGCTATTTAGCTTCTATGTATTTGAGTGTTTTTGAGTCTTTTTATTGAGGTTGATTTCTAATTTCATGACATTGTGCTCTGAGAGAATGCTTGATATGATTACAATCTTCTTGAATTTGTTAAAACTTGTTTTGTGACCTAACATGTGGTCTATCTTTGAGAATGATCCAGGTGCACTTGAGAAGAATGTATACTCTGCTACTTTGGGATGATGTGTTCTGTAAATATCAATTAAATCCATTTGATCCAGTATGTCATTTAATGTCACTATTTCCTCATTGTTTTTTTTGTCTGGAAGATCTATCCATTGATGACAGTTAGGTGTTAAAACCCTCTACTAAGACAGTATTGCTGTCAATCTCTTCCTTAAAGTCCACCAAGATTTTCTGATATATTTAGGTGCTCCTGTATTGAATGAATACATGTTTATAAGGGTTATATTTGTTTGTTGGATTGATCACTTTAGCATTATGTAGTGTCCTTCTTTGTCTCTTATTATGGCTTTTGTTCTGAAGTCTATTTTGTCTGATATAAGTATTGCTACCCCGGTTTTTTTTTCTTTTCCATTTGCACAGAATATTTTCCTCCATCCCTTTACTCTCAGCCTGTGGAAATCTTTTGTTCTGAGATGGATCTCTTGTATACACCATATATATGCATCATGTTTTCTTATCCATTCAGCTACCCTATGTCTTTTGATTGGAGCATTTACTCCATTTACATTTAAGGTTATTATAGATAGGTACTTATTTATTGCCATATTTTAAATTGTACCTATATTTTCCTCTCTCTGTATTTCTATTTCTTCTTAAAGAATATCTTTTAACATTTCTTGCAATGCTGCTTTGGTGGTCATGAACTGCTTTAGCCCCACCCCACCCCCTTTTATTTTGTCTGTGAAGCTCTTTCTTTTGGCCTTTGATTTCAAATGATAGCCTTGCCAGGTAGATTAATCTCAGTTGCATATTCTTAACTTCCACCACTTGGAATACTTCCTGCCCATTCCTTCTGGTCTGAAGTGTTTTTCTTGAGAAATCAGCTGACAGCCTTATGGTTACTCCCTTGAATATAATGAACTCTCTCTTGCTGCCTTTAACATTTTCTTTGTCTTGGCCTTTTGCCATTTTAATTATGGTGTGTCTTCATGTAGGTATCTTTGGGATCATTTTGATCATTTGGGATCACTTTGGGACTCTCTGTGCTTCCTGAGCTTTTGTGACCTATTCCTTCACTAGGTTAGGGAAGTTTTCTGCCATTTTATCTTCAAACAGGTTCTCTATCCATTGCTCACTCCCTTCTCCTTCTGGGACTCCTATGATGCAGATGTTGTTACGCTTGATGTTGTCCCAAAGGTCCCTAAGACTTTCCTTGTTTCTCTTAAGTTTCTTTTCTTTTTAATTTTTTTCTTTGGGTGAATGCTGTTATCTTGCCCTCTAATCACTGAGTCAATCCTGCTTCACCTAATCTGCTGTTCATTACTTCATGTAAATTCATTTCAGATATTGTAATCTTAATTTCTGACTGGTTTTTATTTATGGTTTCTAGATCCTTTTAATGTTTACTATCTATTTAAGTTCTCACTGAGATCATCCATTCTTCCCCTAAGGTCCTTGAGCATCTTTATTTTAAACTCTGCATGTGGTACTTGGGTTGCTTCCATTTCAACTATTTCTTTTCATTATTTTTGTGGGGTTTTCTGTTGTCCTTTGGTTTGGAACATTTTTCTTTGTCACCCCATCTGAGCTCTATGTAGGTGTGTTACGGATCCCAAATTTGCTTTGATGGTTTTATGATGAAATTGTCTTTTTGGTGTCAGTGACACAATCTTTCCTAACACCTGCACTCCAAAACCTCAAGAGGAGCTTAAGCTCTCTGTTTCTCTCCCAGGAAATAGCCTCTGAGGGGTTCATACTTTGAAAGTGCCTGTACTGAGTTCCTCTTCCTTTACCTCATGGAAGTGCAACCAGTGGGAGAATCCAGTACTTGGCAGGGCTGATCTACACAGTTCCCATTGAGGGAGGTGCCAGCAAACCTATCGGATAGGGGTGGGCACTCCTTCCTTTTCCGGTGTAATGTGGGCTGAGACTGGGTTTGCCTCCCTGCCAAGTATCCAAGCAGTTCAGCCCTTGCCAGTCTAACTTCCAGACAGTAGCCTCCCCAGGAGACACAGTGTGAAATTCTCAGCTCTGTGAATCACTCAGCTCACTGTCATAACGAGCTGAGCAGAATCCAAAGTCTTTTCCTTGTGCCACACCCTGATCTCCCCACACAGCTGGTGTCAGCAGGGGAGGATCTGATGTCCCAGCACAGTGTGGCATGACTGAAAAAGTAGGGAGGGCCCAAAATTCCCAGTTCTGCTTGGCTTCTCTGCACATCTACACTCAGCAGGAATAGTGGCCCAAAGATGGGGTTGGCACAACCACCTGTGTGCTTGAGAATGGGGAAACTGGTCCTCCTTCTCAAGTCGCTTAGTTATTCCTCCCCAGCATAGAGAAGGCCCTTAAAGACACTGTTGGTTGTAGTCTATAGTGATCCAAGTGCAGCAGTATGGTGTCTCCAGCTGTCTAAGCCCATATTGTGAACTCTTCAGGCTGGTGTTACAATAGATGCACTTTGCAATAAAAAGTGTGCACTCTGAGTCTCACAAGCAGGGAGAACCCCACTGATTTCCACCATCAGATGCCTCACAGTTTCCTCTTTCCATTTCTATTGCTGTGGGTTGGGTATTCCTGTATGGTGGGATTAAGGCTCCTTGCTCCTAACAGGTGGGAACTCTGCAGCCATGATTTCTATCTGATCTCTAAGCTGGTGCAGCTGCTGTGCATGAAGTCCTTTCCTGTCCGCATTTCAGCCCCTCTTACCAGTCTCAATGGAGTATCCATGCCACATAGCTAAGTGCCTGTCTGAGTCTCTGCACAAAACCTCCCTGGAAATTAGAAGGCTCCTCAAAGTTATTGCTGGCTACAGTCTGTAGACATGTCCACAGAACCCGAGTGTAGCTATGGGGTTTCTCTAATAGGCTGTGCCCCTATCCTGAGCTCTCCAGGATGGTGTTGCAACAATGGAGGTGCTTCACACCACCAAAAGTGTGCACCCTGAGTCTCACAGGCTCAGTGGATCCCCAGTGATTCCCACCAACAGATGCTACACAGTCTCCTCTCCCCATTTCTATTGCTGTGGGTTGGAGATCCCTGTGTGGGGTAAGGCCCTTCACTCCTAAGGGGAGGGAGCTCTGGAGCCATGTTTCAACCTGGTCTCAGCTGTAACAGCAACCATGGGTCCACATTTTTCACAGTCCACATTTAAACCTTCTTACCAATCTCAATGAAGAACTTTAGTACTCCTTGGCTTCAAAATTCCCTATCAGCAAGGTTTCAGTCGATTGTTTAGGTTGATTGTTAGGAAGTTCAGCTGCAAATCCAGATTGGGGGCATGAGCAAGTGGATACAGCTTCCATCTACTCTGTCGTCATCTTTTTCCTCAATGTTAATATTCTCATTTCTGTAATTGTACTGTAGCTATGCCAAATGTTAACTTAGGGGAAGCTGAATGAAGAGTATATAAAACTCTATGAAATATATATATAAATTATGAGTTCATAAAATTTGATGAACTTTTCCATATGCCTAAAATTCAATATAAAACATTTTAAAAGGAACAAAGTTGATCTGTATATATTTATATGAAAAGAATATCAATATATATAATTTTTTATTTTTAAAAAGTAGGAAAAAAGCAATGACTATAACAGTATAACTCTTTCCAAGTGATACATTCATGTATACATATATGCACACATATATAACCATATATAGTATAATGTACTATATATTGATATATGGTTATACTATATACTACATGTTTGGATATATGAATAACCAAGTTATTGTAAGGAAGCAAAACTGTTAAGACTGGTAATTTTGGAAGAGGGAAAACTGACGCTTACAGACAGGAGTGAGATTTTTATTTTTCAGTTTTCATGGAGTCTGCTTTTCTTCACAAACAAGCCTTACATAGGCAGGGAATTATGGTTCTTTCCTGTACCTTTCTATATTAAAAGAAAGAGAAGACAATATAAAAATATTTAATATATAATATTTATCATATAATTTAAGGGTTTGCTGTGTTAAGCCTTAAGTGCCATTGCTTCAATTTTCTATATAAACTATGTTTTAAAAAAATATAATCCCAAATATTTTTTAGTGTGGTTCCCATGAATTCCAGCATTAAAAGGTTCCCCACTCACTACTAGGAAACAACATAACCTAGCACTTGTTTGTAGTGAAACAAAGAACACGTGAACTATTCTTATCTAGACTTATGAAAGTTTAGATAAGAATCATATCACTTGTAGAGGCTTTACAATATGGCACTGCCTCGATCTCCAATGAATTCCACTAACAGTCATACTCGGTCCTCTAGGCTTTTACTGATCCAGTTTCCTTAGCCTGAAATGTTCTTTTCCTTTGCTGTCCCGTAAGCTATTACCTGGTCCTCTTCTATGACATTTTCCTGTATTCTAGAACAGGGGTTTGCAAACTTTTTCTGTAAAGGGCAAGTAAATATTTTAGGTTTATGGGCCATATACCATCTCTTTCACATAGTTTTCCTCTTCTTCTTTTTTTAAACAACACTTTAAAAATGTAATAATCATTATCATCATATACTGAGTTTCCAAACTTAGGGGCATGGACAACTTACAGACATTATTTGATTTGTAGGATGAACAAATCACATAAGTCATATACATCTTTACTGATACTTTTTGAATAGTATAACATTCAAAACAAGTATGAACAGAAAACAAATTATTTTTAAAAGCATATTGAATTCATAATAACTTCCTGTTATTAATTTGCTCAATCAGTGAATACCAAAATTGCAACTGCTCTTATGTGGAATATCCATTAAATGCCTGGATATTAAAAAGAAGAAATCACCCAGGAACTCAGAAACTGTGACTTCCATGCACCCACCCTCCTAACAGAATTCCTTAAGGTTCCAATTCAGCCAAACAGAAAAGGAAGCCACAGGATCCAGAGAAAGTAGATCAAACTCAGAGAATAAGAATGAAAAGTCCAAGATTGAGATGCATGCAGAAGACCTAGAGGGGAAAGAGCTTACATTAGATGAAAAAGTTTAAAAAATTATATGAAAGTGATGAAGAAATTTAAAAACTTGGAAACAAAGGAGCTGAACAGGAAAGTCAAGTCCAAATATGAAGTAATCTGAACTGTAACATGATTGTAAGCAAATAAAGTAGTATAAAGGAAAAATTGTTTAACCTTAGCAGTGAGAAAATTCTTACTTAGGTGACCCAGGAGTTGTGACATTAAAGTAGAAAATATCACTCTAGCCTAGATCTTGTCATGACAGTAAATGACTTTTATATGTCATAACTATGCAAATCCCCTTTATTGCTTTTCAATATTCAGATACTTTCCATAGTAAAGCATAGAGGATTCAGTTCAGATTGCAGAACAAAATATCAATAACACCAATGACAAGGTAAAAGTAAATGTGTTACTGAAAATGGCAGAGTCTTAAAAGGGGAAGTAGATAAAAGGGTAGCAGTATTAATATCTTCATTTTATAGAGCAGAGCATCAAGAAATACTGTCAAAAGTTAACACAACACAAAGTGGAAGTTAAAATGTATTACTTAATGTTACAATGATAATAAATAAATATTATAAAATATTCATATATTTAACTATATCTATTAATAATTATAAATTTATATAACTTATTAATATGACTATAATGTCTATCAGTTATCAAATATATTTATATCATAAATCAATCAGATATGGAAAGAAATGAGAAGAGAGAAGTCAATTATGTGAGCTAAATCCTCATCTTTCTCAGCAAAAGTTAATAGAGCTAAAGTTGTTAAGTAAATAAAAGAAGAGATAAGCACATTATCTGATCAAAAGAAGATAAATTTTGAAAGATTAAAAAACAGAAAATCACACTGTACCATAAGCTAATTCTTTGAAAAGCTAATGATCAAATTTCTAACAAGATAGATAAAAAGAGAGAAGAAAAAGAAAAATGTAGAAAAAGTATAGAAACTAATTTTAGCAAAGAAAAAAGCAACATAGCTATTAAAGGAAGTATTTTTATATGCTGGCAATACATATAAATAGCAATATTCCACTGAAGTTGAAATGGGCAATTTTACAGGTCAGCAATAACTAATTAGAAAAATGCAAAACAAAAACAAACCAAACAAAAATCTTACCATTTATGAAAAGGGCACATTATGGAAATGTTATAATATATAAAATCTGTGGGATACCAAGGTACATACACAACAAAACTGTTCACTACCCTTATGGAGAAAGTTATAAAATGTTATTGATATACATAAAAGAAGGCTTAAAAATAGATAATTATGCCTTATTTGGGGGTAAGAAAAATTGATTTTAAAAAAATGCCAGTTCTCCCTATATTAATATATTATGTAATTCCAGCAAAACATTCACCAAAGATATCATAGAATTGACAAAGTGATTTTAAAATTAATATGGAAGAGTAAAATAAAGAATTTCATGGAGTAGGGAGCCCACCTGAGGTTAGCTGATGATTGCCACCCATCTTTTTCTGTGATACCATTTGTCAATTCTGGATTAACTTGAGAATCTAAAGGTCTAACATATGTGTAACTGAGTCTCAGAAGAGGAGAAAGAGAATAGGGATCAAACAATATTTGAAGAGATAATAGCCAAGAATTTTCCAAACTTGATGAGAAAAATCAATTCAAATATTTAAGAAGCCCAGAAAAACCCATGTTAAAAACATACAAAGAAAATGTAGAAAGATCATAGCTAAGCTACTAAAAGGCAAAGCCAGGGGAACAACTTAAAAAGGCAATCACAGTGAGGGAAAGGCATATGATCTTCAAAATCAGTAAAATGATTGACAGCTCACTTTCAAATAGAAAGTATGTATTCACTACCCCAAGTTGTACATCTGAAACCTATATGATTTTATTAACCAATAACAGCCCAATAAATACAAAACAACTATGTAAGTTAGCTGTCAATGAACAGCATCTTTAAAGTTCTGAAAGTAAAAACTTTCAAGGTAAAATCATTTACCTAGAAGAAAACACCCTCCAAAAATAAGGATACTTTGAAGACTTCATCTGTCTCAACCAAGATGGAGTAAAAACTACAGCATATCTCTTGCAATGATTACAATTAAAATCTCTGGATAGAATACAAAGACAACAACCTAAGCACTCTGAAAAGTAAATATTAGCAAGTAGACAGTGGACTGAATTTAAAATCTGGATAATAATCTATAATGAAGTTGAATTTTATGATCTTATTTTTCTCCTTTACCTCCAGGCTTTGACTGAGGGAAGACCCAGCTGGCAGAACTATGCCATGGGTGTCAAAAGCAAAAATTCTCAGAAACAAAACATTGCTTCTAGCCCCAGACCCGGAAAAGAGGCTCCTGTAAAACAATAGTGTGTGGACAAATACTCATTTCTTTCAGCATTTTCCTTCTTTTTCTTTTCTCCCCCAGCCAAATTTGTAGGACTAGTCCATTGAGACTTTCAGGGATGTGGCTGTGATGACACAAGGACTTAAAAGCCTGACAAGATTCACCTCTCTTGACAAAGAACTGGGAAATGGGCCCCCATTGCCCCAAAATGTAGAGGAATTCTCTGGTATTTTTTTCACCTTCTTTCTTACCAGTTTGTCCCTGTGGTGGCCCCAGTGTCACAGAACTTCATGAAAATATGGGAGGATAAAACCCTGAGGAATAGAAAACATTATTTGAGATAAAAGGACTGAGGAAAAGAATCTCTTACATTGTGTATGTGCGTGTGTTGGGATTCTCAGAGAGAAGAGGGTTGAAGAAAGAGATACACCTAGTCCCAGGATTACCCTTGAGTTGCACATCTGCCGAAGAGGCCCAAAGAAGCATAGTAAAGTATTTAAGAATAAAATATGATAGAAATCATGGTCCAAGTCCAAAATAATCCTTAACAGCAGATGCTGCAGGCAGACCCAAATAACATAACAACAGTTTTGAAAACTGAACTGACATTAAAACCACTACTCATGGAAAATAAGGTAAAAATTACAGTCTGACTACAACCAGGTTGACTGCATGCCAAACAAAACAAAACAAAATAGAAAAACAGGACCCAGGTCTCACAATATTATATTCAAATGTCCAGAATACACTTTAAATTAATCTAACATGAAAAAAATCCACTAAAAACCAAACAAAAAAAAAAAGAAAATCTGACCAATTCTCAAGAGAAAAGGCAATCAACAGATGGCAATCCTGACATACCCCAGACATTGAAATTATTAGAGAAAGACTTGAATGCAGCTATTACAGCCATCACCCATAAGGTAATGATGAGCATGCGTGAACCATACAAAAAGACAAAAGTTCTAAGTAGAGAAATAGAAATTATAAAAGAGAACCCAATAAAAATTCTAGCTCAGAAAAAATATCCAAAATTAAAAATTCATTCGATGGACTCAATAGCAGAATGGGAATGAGAGAGTAAAGAGTAAATTAATTTGAAGATAAAATAGAGGAAATATACAATATAAAGACAGAGAGCAAAAACCTAACATGTGGACATAGTCTCAGACAATTATGAGACCATGTCAAAGCTTCAACATTCATGTCACTCACATCCTAAAACCAGAAAGAAAAAGTATAGAAAAAAATATTTGAAAAAACAATAGTTTAAAACCTCTGAATTTGATTAAAAGAAATAATAAACTTAACAGATTCAAAGTGCTCTGTGAATCCCAAGCAATGTAAAGTAAAAAAATAAAACAAAACTACCACCTCAATAACATCCACAGTCCACCCTTTTCCAGGACCTGTCAGTAACCATTAAAAAAATTTTATATCCATATATGTGTCTCGAAGTCTCTGGATATGGCTTGTTGTTCTCGTGAGGTGGCAGTGGGGATGGTGGTTATTATATTTAGGTTAGAGACATTATGGAACTGACTTTATTAGTCATAAAGACATCTTCTTAGGAAGAAATTTCTTAAGATGCCATGATGACACACTAACCAGTTTTTTGACAAAGGTCCCATGGAGACAGTGATAAATCTTACTGTACGGCACAGTAAGACATAACATTTCATTCTTGACTTAAAACCATTTTGGCTCTAGGACAGACCCAGCTCTCCCATGAGTGAGGCTGGTGGGTACTAAATAATGCAGAGAGGAGAAATGATTTTACAGAGATATGGGGCATCCCTCTAAGATTGTGATCATAATGGAGGACAATAAAGAGCTGGTCCAGGGAAGGCAGGAGAGGATTAAGAAAGGGAAGTCACCAAATAATCACTGGCACTGCATTAGTCACTTGGTATTGAGTATAATCAAAGATGAGGCATGGTCCTTGCTTTCAAGGCATTTATAGGCTGAGATATAGTAACTTGGATACAGCCAGCAGATTATCAACCGAGGACAGAATAATGAGACAGAAACATGTGCTCTAATCATGATGGTCACATACAAAAACCAAGCTTTCTATGACATTATTTTTCTTTTGGATGCAAAGGTGAAACGTTGTTGCTCAGCTTGAAGAGTGTCTGTCCAGAAAGGTCATGGATAGAGAAGCACCTTTGTCAAAATCACTGAAATAGTGGTCAAACACATACTTGGTGTTTTATATCACAAAGTACTCAGGAGTCCGAGTGGCCTCTCATGTCTACAGAAAGTTCTCAGTTTAAAATTCTGTTGTGTTCCAAAGACTTATCAGTCAGCTGTGGGAAACTTGGTACATATTGTCACATAGAAACAAAGACATGGATGGGGGTCATTTGTTTACACTGGCCAAGAAACTTTGTACAAACCCATTCTAAATAAGAAATTATAATACTAATGGTATGGTAGAGTCTGACTCCTAAGTGTACTATGCATGTGTGTATTTGTATATTTTTGAATTAATTGGAATTGGAGATGCCAGAATCCCATTCTCCTAGATAAAGCCCCTCAGACACTCATCTGCTAGTACTGAACATGAAGATTTACTGATCTTAAGCAATGACTGTGTGCATGCATGTACACATGCGTGCCATGAAATATGCCACACAGAAATCCTGCTACAGGAAGCATAACTGATTATTGGCTCTAGCTGCTGCCCTTCTGCATTTACCACAGTGTTCATGCTGAGGACACACTTCTCATGAGCTGTTCCCAGCCAGTAGCCAAAGGTCCTAAGGCAAGTCCAGTTCAGTAAGTCTCAGGACTCTGACAGACAACTTTGGCTTGAAGACTCCCTATCAACCTGAAAGAAGCTTTTTGGAACTGTGCTGTAGTCTAAGACTCCTCCTAACCTATTATTTATTTCCTCTCTCCACAGACATTAGACTAGTCTGAAGTCTTTCTTCACCTTTGCCAACTCCACCGGCTCCAGTAAATCTCTGGCACATCTATCCTATCTTTGTGTCTGCTTCTTGGCATACTTAAACTACTGCAAATGATAGGGAGAATGGTTCCAGGAAGCAGGCAGTAAAATGGGGACCTGGGACTGGTTCACTCTCCACCAAGTGGGCAAAAAGGATACCATCTTGAGTTGGATAAGTGGGTCCTTAAGATTTCACGGTTGGTGACTTGAGAAAATAGCCAGGTACAGGGATGCAGCTGCAAAAATTTAAAAGACACTGTGGCAAGGGTATTCTACAGAGACAGCATAGTTGCAGATTATTGCAAAAAATGTATTGAGGCTCTAAGAAAAATGAGAAATTGAGGGCTATTAACTATGACTAAGTGTGAGAGCCAGAGGACTTCTCTGGTCATTTGTAAAGATGCCCTTATATCCTATAGTAGAAGAACACACTCAAGTAAGCAGAAGACTGAAGATCTGACAATTACAGGGCTCCAGGGAAATTTGAATGTTCAGTCAATAACGTCAAGCAGTTGCAAGAAGTAACTAGCGTGTGTCTGTAGAAGCCAGGGAGGTACCCCTGGAATCGGATTTTGAAGGTGCCTGATCAAGGGGGCCGAGATGTAAAATTAGATAATAAAGAATTCATTGACTTGGGGTTACTTCTTGGGATATGTGATTTCACATCCTGGCAAGGATCCCAGGGGATGGGGCGAACTCACTGCTAGGATGACATTTAGAATACTAGAAAAAGTAATGGCCATGCTAAACAAAGTAGAAATGCCTGAGTTGCACTGGAAGATGGTAGAGGGAGGAATAAAAGAGACTAAGGGAAGTGGTCATGCTAAAAATGAATATATTAATCAGTCCAGAAAACTCACCAGAGGGTTATGGTCCAGGGAAGAACCCACATGACCCCATTCCACCAAGGCCATTAGGACTGTTCTGGTGACAGGGTCACTGCATTGGTAAAAAGTTCAGTGGTGGCTCTAATCTGCAGCCAGGTTTGGGCTTGTCAATAACCACTAGGATGGGATGATAGGGGCCAAAGCAATAGATTCCAGCAGCAATGCTTAACTCTGATAAGCCAGAATGTTGCAATTACCATAATGGCCAGCAAGATCAGAGGGGTGGCCGAGGGGGCTTGACCAGCAGGGAGTTGTGGAGATGGTTAATGAAGCATGACATCCTTAGGGCAAGCAGATTGGCAGCTACAAGAGTGTCACTTGATATCTACAACCACAGAAAGACAAAAATGGATGAGCAGGAGGCTGAGACTGGTTGTTCCAAAGAAAAGGCATAATCCCTTGCTAGTTCTTGGTCCTGAGCCAATTTTCAAATCCAGAACCTAGTGATAAAAGCCATGGCCAGGTCTTTAGGAAGAACACTGAAGCATTACATATTATAATAGTTCTCATTCCCTAAAGGGTCCTGTAGTTATTTACTCAGGAATTGTACACCCAGGAAAAGGGAACATCCAGATATTTTGAGAAGTATTTAGCACTAGGACTAGGGGGAAAATGATACCTGGAGAGCCAAAGTGTCAGTAAGACCTTCATACCAGAGTGAAAATTAAAAGGTCATGTAATAAATGGGATCCCAGAACTATGGCTAATGCACATTAGATGTCTACTATTTACTGACTGATTTGGTTTACTGCCAGAATGGGTATGGAAAATAAGAAACAATGCTGTATCCCTTAGATATAGCTACAGAAAATAATCTTCCATGTGTAAGTTCTAGAGACAAAAATATCAGTAGCAAAAAGTGTTGACTATGAGAATTACTGCTTAGAGGCTGGAACTCTGAATAGAAATTTATTAAACAAGAGAGATTCTAGGGAAGAACTGCAAAAATAGTTCTGTCATTAGGTTGCAGCAAACTAATGAGATCAACAAAGAATTATGATTGATTAGGAAAGATCTATCTCCTCTTTTTGTGAAGGCCCCTAACTTCTACTTTGCCTGCTCTCCATTGGAAAGCTTACTTATGATGGCCTGATTCCAAGGTCCTAGCCAGAGGTATATGAACGTGTACCCAGCAGTCAAGGATATTCTGCATATCAGAATTATTTAATTCAGTGGACACAGCAAGTATCTATTCTTTTACAGCTTATTTTTCTAATAAAATATTATCTCCTTATATATTTTTGGATTTTTTATGAGACTCTTGCAGAGTCTTCAATGACAACTATCCCAATTATTTTGGATGAGGTACTTTCAGAATATACAGTAATGACCTCCCTCGTAATGTGTAATCCCCTCTCTAAGCCTCAATCTGTTTATGGAAATTTCAGATTATACAATCCTTATAAAACTTTAAAAGCTCCTTTGGAAAGAAACATTTTGGCAAAAGATACTAAAAATTTAAAAGTGCATATTCCCTTGGACTCAAAAACTCTACTTCGAAAAATTTCCTCTGAGGGAATATACAGAACTGGATGCAAAAGTACATAGAATGTTAATCATAGCTTTATTTAATGGCAGGGGTGGGGAGAAAGAGAGAGAGAAAAAAAGAGAAAGAAAATTTCCAACAACAGGGGAGTGAATATATAAATCCATGGTATGGATTCAATAAATACACTACAGAAAAAAAATTTTGACATGGAAAAATATTAATATATTGTTAAGTGAAAAATAGTAGGCTGCAAGACAATAAATAGACCTTCATTGTTTAAAAAATCACTAAGCAGGCCTGGCTGGTGTGGCTCAATGATTGAGCGCTGGCCTGTAAACCAAAGGGTCACAGGTTTGATTCCGTGTCAGGGCACATCCCTGGGTTGCAGTAGAGAGCATGTGAGAGGCAACCACACGTTGATGTTTCTCTCCCTCTCTTTCTCCCTCCCTTTCCCTTGGTCTAAAAATAAAATAAATAAAATAAAAATATTTTTTAAAAAATCACTAAACAAATATTTCTGTGCTTTAAAGTTTCCTGCATTGGCTGTAATTTTGAACTTTTGTCTCATTCCAGCCTTAATGGGAAACTTTCACATTAAAATTAACATCAGGAAATCTAGATCATTTTTTGGAGATAAGTATACACACACACACACACTCACAACTATAAACCTACTTTTGCCCACCCCCATACACATAAGTAGGTTTACAGTTGTGAGTACATGAAATGCAGAGTTTATTCTCATATTATTTATTTATTGTATTATTTTCCATACAAACTGTAAAGCTACTTTTCCCCACCCCTGTACATACATACACACATATAGTCTATTCTGATCCTTAATGTCTTCTCTATCTTCATCATATCTATTTGGGTATACACATATGTACATTTGTATCTATGTACAGAAAATTTCAGCAAAGGCAAAGAAGACATTAAGGGCCGAAATAGAAAACAATGAAATAATTGAACATGAATACCCTGATCAACTTTTAGAGTTCTCCTTGGCAAGGCTAACAAAATATTTAAAAGAAAAATAATTCTCTGCCTCATATACCGAGCAACATTTATGATTAAATAAATCAGAAGCTAGAGAGCTACTATCAAACCATTAAAACAACAATTAAACCAGCAATACCTAAAACATACAAAACAAAATATCACATTAATGTTGAAATTATTGGGTCAGCTCTCTCTCTTGCTTCTCAGTACTTGACTATATTATTAATGTGTGTTAGTGTGCAGGAGAAACCTCCTAAGGCAGCTGCACAATCAGATCAGAATTCTCAAGAGCTTCCCACTCATCCCAACTGCCACTCACCGCTAATTGCATCCTCCTTTCTTTAGCCTTCATGGTTCTGGCTGGTAAGGTGTGGGCCTGGTCAGGGGAAAGAAGTAGGGCAGATGCTGCAGTTTTAAGTGAAATCAGGTGTTGCCTTCCCTGACATGAGTTCTGGAAAATGTCAGTCCTTAAGTAACAGGTATTGACAACTGAATACTCAGCCTTCCCTTTTCTTCTTATATTGTCAAGCTCCTTCATCTCCTCTTTAGAGGCCACTGAATAAGAGTTTCCATTTTTTAGATACTCACCTGACATGAGTCTAAGCATGCTGGGAATGGGAAGGTTTCTGGTAATGTAATAACACAGTTTCAATAAAGCACTATCTAGTGTTGCTAGTGACTCAGGCTTCTACCTGTGGGGGAAGTATAAAAGATTTCTTGGAGGAATAGGAAGGAAAGACTGACTCTCTTTTCTCCATATGCTGAGAGCTACAGGCAGAAAAACAGCACACAAGTTTGATAAAGTCAAAGTATTACACAGGGTTGGGAAAACATTCTTTGGGTTTCCTTTCTTTTTCTTCTGCTAGGTCAGTCTGGAACTATTTCATCACAAAATTGCAATTCAGATTGCAGAAACACACATGTGCACATATACTGCTGATGTATGATAGTCTTTATTGCGTTTGGTTGATCTGCATAATGTGCCTCAGCACATTGTTACTTGGGTTGAACCAAGCAACTATGGGGGAGCCTCCCCTCAATCCTATCTCCATACTATGGCCCCATCTTAATTAGGGTGTGGCTCTTTTGGGAGAGACAGCCCCACACCTACCCAGGGTATCTGGATGAAACATGGATCATTTTGAGTGTGGGGTCAGTACCAGTGATTCTCTAGTCTATTGGGACAAACACAATCTGTGATGAGGGCCAACAATTCTGAATTTAGCTGGTGACTAAAGACCAAATTAGTGGAACAACTTCAAAACTTAAAATGCTGAAAAACTAAATAAGAACTCCAGGGAAAGAGCACTGGACTAAGAGCTATGGCTAAATATTAACTAAGAGTGCTCTATCACTCCATCACTCTTCACCTAATACTCTTTCTAGGCAAGCTGATCTGCCTCTATGGCTTTATCCCTAACTATATGCTAATATTTTAGTCCCCAGTTTAAATCTCCAGTCCAGGGTTTGTCTTCTGAACCACAGTTCATATCAATGCACAAACATTTCAAATGGTACATGTGACAAATAAACTCATCAGCCACCCCAATTAAATTTCTTTTCTTATATTCCCTAAACTGATGAATGACAAAGTCATTTTTCAGTAACCCTGAGAATTATTCTTGGTTCCTCTCTCTGTATCACCTAGCACAACCAAAGCTAGTCAAGTCCATCTTCTAAGCCTTTGCAATTTTCCCATCCTCAGTCCCCACCACCTCTACTCTAACTGAGGTCCCCATATCTTTCACCCAAGTAACTGCCACAGACTCTCCACGAAGCTCCCTCCAATCCTGTCTCCATACTACAGCTCAGAGAGATTTCTAAAGAGGAGATACAACATATCACCCGTGTAGTACTCTTGCCAAACATGTTTAAATAGAATCTAACCATACGGAAACAATCAGACAAATTCCCATTTAGGTGCATTCTACAAGAAATCTGGCCTGCACTTTCCAAAAATGTCAGTGTCACAAGGGACAAAATATAATTGGGGAACTGTTCTAGATTTAAAAAGGTGAAAAAGAAAGAAGACTAAATGTAAACATGATCTTTCTTTGGATCCAGGATTGAGGGGAGGAGATGAAAATAGCTACTGTGGACATTACTGGTATAATTAGGAAAAGTTAGGATATGAACTGTGTATTAGATGATGCTGAATCAATAAACATCTAATTTCTTAGATATTGTAATGGTGCTATGGTTGTGCAGGTGCAAGCTCTTGTATCTAGGAGATGGAGTCTAAGGTATTTGGAACATCATGATGTCTGCAACTTCCTTTCAAATGATTCAGCCAAAAGTTACATAAGGAGATAGGCAGGTGACAAAAAAGTAAGTATTCAAAATGTAAACAACTGATGTGTTAAGACTTTCAATTTTCCTTTGAGATTCACATTTTTCAGAATAAAACATTGTGGAAGAAAATAAAATGAATGAGAGCAGCCAGTCACCACCATGGGGCATCTTCCATGTTATAAAAGCAATTTGAATTTCTTGGATGTTAAAAAAATCATAGGGAGAATATTAAGACTGAATTAGCAAAGTCACTTACTTTCATCCCTAGCACTTGGGCAGGCTTACTTCCCAAAAACAAGTTAACACAAGACTTAAAAGCTATATATAGAAGTGGAGTGGCTAGTAGTTCAACAGACAAATTGAATTTAGCCAACTATTTTCTTTTACACAAAAGGACATAAAAACAATTACAAGCAAATTCTCTTCAAATTCTCTAGTAACTAAATGAGATACTTAGATTCATTTTAAAGATGAAGAAAACAAGGGAAAACCAAACTGAATTATGTCCTAGAGTTTTTATAACTGTCAAACCAATAAAGTGCATATTATGTGATACCAGAAGTTTGCAAAGAGTAAACATGTTAACCTTTTATTTTTTTTTAATCTCCATCTGAGGCCATTTTTTTCATTTATTTAAGAGAGAGTAGAAAGGAGTGAGGATGGGAGAGAGAAACATCAATTAGTTGCCTCCCATATGTGCCTGGACTGAGGATTGAACCCACAATCTTTCAGCTACTATACATGCTCCAACCAAGCCCCACTGGCTAGGGCAACACACTAACCTTTTAAAAACAGAATGATTGCATCTTTGTTTTTCTTTTGATAGCATTACTAATTTTCTGTGTGTCCACTATATTATAGTTTTCTTTTGCTCCAAAACAAAATAAAACAAAAATTTAAAACCCCATGTCAAGCCCTGATAACATCATTGTTGCATTTAGAATGGGAGTCCCTGTCTCCCTGTCCTTCCTCTTTCCTTGTCACAGCCCCTTTTTACTCCCTGTGCTACAGCCACACGGAACTCTTGTGCTTTCTTGAAGCACAGGTTCTCTCATACCATCAGGACTCCTTGGTGGTGGTCTAAGTCAAGGGAAATATGATGTGCTCCTTCATGCCACAGGTATGCCCATCGCAAGCACATCAAACATAGGAACACCAAAGACCAAATCTAAACATAGAGGGAGTCAGGAGACCAGGAGTCTGCTTCTAAGCTGAATTCTGCTTTCTGCTAAGGTTATTCCCTCACCCTCACTGAGCCTCAGTTTGCTCATCTATAAAAGCAGGTGGTTAAATCGGGTACTCTCTGATGTCTACCTGTTTCTGCTGTCACCATTCATGAATCTATGAAGTTGCTCTAGAGAAATCAGAAGGGAACTTGTAGAATAAATTCTGGTATAGAAGTTTTCCTTCTAAGAGAAATCATCTCAAAGAAGTTGCGAAAGTCAAATAAAGGATAAAGTTCCAAGTTTAATGGACTTCACTGATGATGTAACCAAAATTTAAAGCGTGTCATCTATGAGATTTATATCAAATTACATATGAAAATTTAAATAATATGGCAAAACAGATGTTAAGTGAAACATTAATTTTAGGCTGCAAAATAAGATTTCGCTCCATTTTGTTACCAGACAGAAAACTGGATCAGGGGCAGAGAGTCTATACAAATGTGCTTATGTGAATGTATCCCACGAAGAAGAAAAATTAGTTTTTTAGTGTCTCATTTTCCATCATCTGTGAGATGCAGATATAAGTCATTAAAAGCTCTGAGGAAGGTCAGTGTCTGAAATCACTAACAGAGGAATACCTTGAAATTATTCAATCTCTCCCTCTCTCTTTCTTCCAAAAGACTCAGCGCTCCTCCCACACACTGAAACTGAACCTAGGTGGGGGAAAATCAACTGTAATAATGCTAGAGGAGGGTTACCAACAGGGGAGTGGGAGGGGGAGAGAGGGGAAAAAGGTACAGAGAATAAGTAGCATAGATGGTAGGTAGAAAATAGACAGGGGGAGGGTAAGAATAGTATAGGAAATGTAGAAGCCAAAGAACTTATATGTACGACCCATAAACATGAACTAAAGCTGGGAATGTGGGTGGGAGGGGGTGAGCAGGGTGGAGCGGAGTGAAGGGGGGGGAAATTGAATAACTGTAATAGCATAATCAACAAAATATATTTTTTTAAAAAGAAGCACTCCAGTATTATTCACTCACACAATATGGGCAGTGAAAGCACAAATGAGGGAAGGCACTGCTTTTCACAATTTCATTCTTTTATTCAGGGGGAAACTTCATGCAAGAGGTAACACTTTAAAAAGCTGATGTTTACACACACTGCGGGCTTTGCTCTACCCAATGAAGCCCTAATCAGGAATTATCTTGAGAACTGAAAAATTAATACATATTGTTCAAAAAATTTTATTTTAAAATGTGCTTTAGGTTCAGAAGCAAACTATCAAGAATCTTCTAGAAGATTCTAGTATTCATTCATTAATTCATTCAACATTTATTGACTACCTAGTTATGCCATATACTGAGTGAAATTAAGAGAATACAAAATAAATAAGACAGAGTCCCTAATCTCGAAAACCTCACAAACCAGAAAACCAGTCCTAATACTCTCAGTGTCTTTAAGGACACTATCTTCAGGTCCAAACCATTGGAGTTAATTTTAAAGGTTTTTATCGAGAAACTGACATCAAGGGATAAGGACTTGCTTCATTTGGAAGTCTCTTGCTAGAGAGCCAAACGTTGGCTGCAAGAATGGGTGTCTCCATAATATATATTTTTTCTCCTTGAAGCTGGAATTCTCTGAGCAAATTTTTTAAAAATTACATTTAATTAAAATGGTTTCTTCTATAGTATTGATTTTCTCCACTATAAAGCTGGCCTTCCCATCTCTCAATACTCCTTGTGTGTAAGTTATTCATGGGAGATTTGTCTACTCTCTCCCAATTATTTGTTTATTGAATAATTTATATCAATATGGAAAAATGTTTCCCCTGTAAGAACAAAAGTGGGAAAGGGGGCGAGTGAGAGAGAGGGAGACAGTGTGTGCGGGAAGGCAGAATTGGAAAGGAGGCTCTAAGAGCTATTTACAAAGTGATGTCTCTCTGATAAATCATAGGCACAGAGTTTAAGAGCCGAGGGAAACTTGAAAAGTACTGATTTTAAAAATGGAAACATAGTCAAACACAAAACAGAAAATCTCTATTTTGTAGAAAAATTTTTTATCCAATTGGCAATGATGAATAATTAGCTAGATTTTTATTTGTATGGTCATTTATATTTAATTGTCTTTTTAAACTTGTTTTTTGTTATATTTTTTAAGACATGTAAATAATAGTAATTAGTGGGAAAATCACAGATGCATGGTTACAATTGGATTTCTTTTTTCATTAGAATATTTTTAAGGGAAAAAGCATATATCAACAGGATTTTTCTTTAGACCTTTCACTTCAGCTATGTCATGAAAGATGAATGGGGACTGGAGAGTGGGAAAGGGCTATATATAGAAACAGACTATATGAGATTATTGCAATACTATAGACAAGAGTTAGACTTCTGATTAGAGAAGATAAAAGAACACAAGGTAACCACATATTTTTAATAAGAAAGGAATTGTGAGGGGCCATGTATTTGAAACAAATAAATCTTATAATAGAGCAAAAATTCTGAGAAAATTCCTTCAGGTCTTATTCAAGTGTCACTTTTTTTGGTGAAGCCTTTGTGGCAGGAAGCAAAAATGGTATGATCACTGCTGCATTTCCTTTTCCTGTGCAGACAGGGGAGCATTTCTTAGATTTCCTTGTAGTTAAGTGTGGGAGCATGTGACATAGTTTTGGCAAATGGGAATGTGGGCATGAGTGATGTATTACTTCCAGGCCAAGGCACCTATTGGCTACTTATCTATCCCCAGTTCTCTCGTCCCTTAGAAACTACATATCAATGCAGCACTATCAAAACATGGAGGAAGCCTGATATCCTGAATTGCTGGGTGAAGTAATGAATCACCTATATCAGACTTCTTATGAATTAAAGCTAAAATTTTATTGGGCTAAACCATTGATATCTAGATTTATTACTATGGCATAGCATAGCCAATTTTGATTAATACACTTTCTCGGACCACCATATCCAAAATTTCCTCTGCCATGTCTCCTCACAAAAAACCCAAACACACAATTCCCATACTTGTTTCTTGCTCCTTTTTTTTTAGTGATTGTCACTGTATAACTTATTATGCATTTCATTTATTTATCTTGTTTATTATCTGTCTTCCCCAATAGACTGTCCTCCATTTGGTTAGGGATTTGTGTGTGTTTCATTCATTGTTGTAACCACAGTGACACAGTGCTTGAAACAGGGTAGGCACTCAAAAGGTATTTGTGGGGCTCTGGCCAGTGTGGCTCAATTGATGGGAGTATCCTCCCATAACAGAAAGGTTGTGGGTTTAGTTCCTGGTCGGGGTACATACCTAGGTTGTGGGTTTGATCCCTAGTCTAGGCATCTATGATCCCTGGGCTGGGTGCATAACGGAAGCAACCGATTGGTGCTTCACTCTTGCATGGAGGGTTCTCTGTCTCCCTTCCTCTCTCTCCCTCTAAAATAAATGAAAAAAATGTTCTTGGGAAAAGGAAAAAATATTTCTGGGATGAATGAATAAAAAGATAATTTTAGTTCTGTCTGGAAAACATTCAGATCCTCAAGTGGAGAGGTCCTATGAGCAGTGGTGAATTCAAGTATAAGGGACACATGTTTGGGATACATGAGCATAGTTAGAAGAGTAATAGTCACAGGAATGACTTCTTTCAGAGGACGAGTTTTGCAGGTTGGGTTCTTTTAAAACAGAAGCTGAGATAAAATATGGATGTTTATTAAGGACCAATACCTTTGAAAAAAGGAGGAAGTAGACTGGACAGAGGAAGAAATCAAATGGCAATGCAGGCTAAAAAATGCCTTGGCCAATCTGATGGGGAGCTCTGAGGCAAATACTGCCTGACAGAGTTGCCCTGCATCAGATCAAAATGGTTGGGGCTGGTACCCCTACTTCTTTCAGTCATCTGACTGAGAAGGGCTGACTGTGGATAAGAAAACACCTGAAGGAGCTGATAGCTGAAGGCCATCTGCTGACCTCAAACCCCACTCCCGGGCAATCCCTTACTTGAAGAGACATCTGAGCAATACATCTTCATATGTACCACAAATGAGGGAAGAAGAGAAGGCTAATGGCTAGGCTTAATAAATAGGCTTAATAAATGATTCTATTTGTCATTTGAAATTTAAATGTAAATGGGTCTCCTGTATTTTACCTGGTAAGTTTACTAAGGGCTAAGTCTTAGAATAAAGCCACAGTCATCAGAAAAGTAGTGGAATTGTCAAGAAGAGATAAGAGGAAGTCATAGAATGATCCAAAATCCAAGATGAAATAATAGCAATGAGATCCAATGACGGAGGTGATTTTTAAAATAAGATGAAATAAATGAGCCTTGGAAAGTGAAAACGATAAAGACTAAGAATTACTGCAGTGATTCAGAGACTACAGATAAAAAAAGCTTCAAAAGAGTGATGGACCCCAGTGTCAAATGACACAGAGCACAGCTAAAATATTGGGTGGAGGGAGAGCTGGGAATGGAAATGCCTGTGAAGTATGTCAAGTTCAAATGTGGTAGGGAATGCCTTGCCACAAGATGGCACTCATAGTTCCTCTTTTTCTGAGTTTCTATCAATAAACATTCTGCACATTTTTTATTGTCATAGAACAAAGAGAGTATCTTCTGTTCTTATATTACATATAGCATTGTACTTCATGGTCTACCCTTTTCCCACAGCTTATTAGTGGTTTCTTTTTAGAATATGAAGACATAGTGAATGTTGGAACTGATTGTGGCATGGGGCAGGCATCAGAACCTGGAGGAGGGAGCAAATGTAATGCTACTACAGATACTCAGTACAAAGGCTAAACAAGAGGTTATTGAATTTGGCCATTGGATGATGATGGATGAGCTTCGAGAAAACTACTACTGTTGGAAATGAAAGCGAGACAGCCTGGTATTAAGAAATGAAAATGTGCTGAGAAAGTACACAGACTATGTGTTTGGCACACGTGCTGTGCAAGATAGAAGGGTTACCAGGTGAACTTTTTCCTTATAAGAAATCCCTTCCCAAATAAGGATTTATGTGCTTTATTCCTGTTTCAAATATTTGACCAAAATGCCTATTAAATGGAAGTTGACTTCACAAAGAAGTATCTCTACAAAACAAATGCAATTGTCTTTCAGAGGTACTTCTACTTAAATAACCATTAAATAACTCCTTTAGTCCCCCAATAGCATAGCACTTATTTCTTTTCAAAATAATTTCATACCTACTTCTCATATTATACTGCCTATAGAGTGAATGTTTGAATCCAGGTCTAGAATGATCATAAGATTTGCCTAACACTATGTAGATAGACAGAAACAGCCATGGGCCAAAGTTTTCTGGTGCTTAATTCCACACTCTTTCTACTGAATTATTCTTCCTGTCACCTAACTTCTAGTTCAAACTTACCACCTATCTAATTTTATTTTTCTAGCATGCATAAAATGACAATGGTGCTTTGAAATTACACTGTTTTGAATATTTTTCATGGTATCTCAGATATGAAACAGTTAAAAGTTACCTGCTCCAGAATAGTATGGGAAAATATGTTTATTATAGTCTCTGCTTCTTACAAAATCAAGTATAACCTTGAAAAGAACTTAAAAGAAGAACTTATAAATTAATATATCATTGAAGAGGTAAAATCTTGTGCCTATTATTTCAGGTGTATGGGTACTTCTGCTAGAATACAGTCTCACTACACAATCAAAACAGTTTTCTTCTCAACCAATAAATCCAATCATTAGCCATTTATTTTTATTTTTCTTTATCAAGGGGAAAACAGTACTGGTATCTAATTGTGTAAACATATTTTTTATCTCTTTAAACACAAAGAAAGAGTAAAATCAAGACAACTTTAGCTTTGTTTATCCCCCACCCCAAATACAGAAAAAAGGGTAGAGGGACTTGTATAGTTAGTTCATCAACAACTCCATATAAGCCAAACAAAAGAAAACTTCAAACTTGCTTTGTGGCTAGGCCTCCATGGGAACAGCCTTCTTACTGAGAGGGAAAGAATAAAGGGTATTTTTGAACTTACAAGTGTCTGAAAACATCATGTCTGCAAAGTGTGCTTGGCATTTGTAAGCATTTTAAAGAGTCTAATGAAGCCCAGCTCCTTACAAATTCATACAAAAAATGAAGAATGAGAAATGGTTCCTGCCACCCAGGGGTCAGAGTAGCGGTTATTGCTCTAACCAACTGTGCAAAGGAGACCTGTCATTTATAGATTGCATTAGTAAGAACACCATGAAGACTGGCCCTTACCCAAAGAATTTACTCAGAGAGACATTTAATATGGAGTAAACAGAGCCTCAAAGAGAACAGCTTTGAAGAAGGGCTTTGAAAAGGTCGAAAGAAGATGAAATGAGGAATGTTGATACTTAGGGCCATTATTAGACAAATGCCTGCCTTAGCTCTTCTCCAGCACATCTCAAAATGTGGCAAATAGCATGCCCATTCACAGGCAAAAGTATAATTTAGAATGTGAAATTTTTCACTAGGATGGGCCCTCAGCATGACGAGTTGTTCTCAAAATGTATGAATGCCCTATTTCCACCAGCATGGCAACCATTCCTCTCCCAGGGACATACCCACTCTTCCATAAACAGTCCAAGATAGTTTGCATATCAGATGTTCTCCTCTAATTTTCATACCAGTTAAGTTTGGAAACTCTGTTCTCCCTAATCTTTAAACTGTGTCCAATTCCCTCTGGCTCTGGCTCTAGGTAGAAAGTAATCAGTCACTGCCATTACAGCCGACAGCACTGCAGGTGTTAACCCTTTTGGAGTCATGGGCACTTTCTACCATGAAATCAACTGATTCATGCAGTTGAACATAATTTTTTAGTTGTCTATAACATCCTTACAACTGATTTGTTCCTTCTGCTACTTATCTCTAGTCTTTGTATACATAAATGCATTCATCCTTAAACAAATGTATCTGAGTACCTGCTATGTGCCAGGTATTATCCTAGACAACGGGCTTATAAGCAGTCATGAAGATAGGTCCCTGCTTTTATGAATCCATATTCTAACTACGTGAGAAAGGAAGAGTGGAAGTGAGGGAGTGACAAAGAGCAAACCAGATAAATTCAGATATGGTAACTCCAAGAAGACAAGAAAACAGGTTAGTAATTGTGTGGAGAACTATTTTTACTGGAGTAGTCAGAGACTGCTGCCCTGAGGTGAGGTGCTGAAGTGCCACATTTGAGCCAGGGCCCAACAATGACAAGAAGCCAGCTATGCACATAACTGGAAGGAGAACGTTGCAGACTCACAAAACAGAAAGTAGAAAATGTTGAAAGGCAGACCAAGCTTAGAATGCTTGAGGAACTAAAGAAGACCAAGGCTATTGAATTCTAATGAAAAGAAATAGGAAGGACATGAGTTCTGAGAGATCCAAGAGGTAGGCAGGGACTGCTAAATTATGCAGATCCTATATATGGGGATCTCAAGGACTGTGAAGATTTTTTAAACTCATAAATATTTTAATGTATTTTTCCTAGGATCAAGGAAAATTATGAAAGTACAATGATCAAAATCAGGAAATTTTCACTAATATAACCGAAGTATAATGATCAAAATCAGAAAACAACATTAAAACATTGTTTTTTTTTAAATGTTTCCCTTTACTTTAAAAAAAAAAGATTTATTTATTTATTTTTAGAGAGGGGAGGGAAGGAGAAAGAGAGAGAGAGAATCATCAATGTTTGGTTGCTGGGGGCCGTGGCCTGCAACCCATGTATGTGCCCTGGCTGGGAATCAAACCTGTGATGCTTTGGTTCGCAGCTCGCTCTCAATCCACTGAGCTATGCCAGCTAGGGCCAAAACATTATTATAATTACATCTCAGTTTAAAATATTATTTAATTTGTAGTATATCTTAAAATGTTTAAAGATTTTTAAAAATGTCCTTTATAGAAATTTTATTATTCCAACCCAGCATCACACATTGCATTTAATTTTCATACCTCTTTAACCTCCTTTAGTCTGGAACTGTTCTTTATTCTTTATCTTTTACAATGTTAACTTTTCTTTTTTTAAGTACTGACCATTTGTTTTGTAATACATCCTTAAATTGGAGTTTGTCTGATGTTTCCTTGAGATTAGATTCAGGCTATACAAGTTATGAAAAGTTTATCATTTTCAACTTAGAGTATCAGAAGGTATATAATATTAGTTTGTTCCATTACTAATAAGCTAAGAAGGGTGGAAAGAAAAACATATGTATTGGGTTGGCCAAAAAGTTTTAGTTTTTTTCTGTATGATGGCTCTAGTAATATTTAATTGTCTTTAACTTCATTCAAAACAATTTTGTTAGATTCTATTGTGACAGCTGGTATAGCAGCATGAATTTAAAAAAAGCTGATCAAAATTGGTAAATTTTGTGTAGCCATTTTAATATCGAACATAAAAGAAAACAAGCAACATTTTTGGCATAGTATACTTTATTACTTCAAGAAAGGTAAAAACACAATTGAAAAGAAAAAAAATGGTTTGTGTAGTGCATGCAGAAGGTGCTGTGACTGAACAGGTCAAAAATGGTTTGCGAAGTTTCTTGGCACTATTGACAGTTCTTTGCTGTGAGGCTGTCTTAGGCATTGGAAGATGTTTAGCAGCACCCCTGGCCTCTACCCACTAGAAGCAAGAAATAGCCAGCATCTCAAAATATCCAAATCAATAAAGTTATTGGTGAAAATTTAAAATGTATCTTTTATTTTATAGAATAACTAAATGAACTTTTTGGCCAACTCAATATGTTTTGATAGAGATCAATGTACGTTTATGCTTTAGATGGGAGCAAAATGTAATGTTAATTCTCAAGATAGAAGTATAATATGGACAAATTCCTATGAATTAAATGCAAATGTAGGAGGTTTTCTTTAGTTACTCAAACCGTGAGTATTAGAAAAATCTCAAGGGTCACTAAAAAATTAAGGAAGCAAGAGATGGATAACAAAGGTGAGTTATTAATAAAGACAAAGATGTTTATAAACTTCCAATAAATACAAATAACTGAGATTCTGAATATAAATCTATATGGTTTAAATAAAATAGACTAAATATTTAGGTAAATAAATAAGTTGCTTTTACATAGGAAAAGGAAATGTTGAGTATTTATGACATGGAATTAGTTTACACACCTAGTGGGCAATCACATGGGTCTCCACTGCAGTGAAACGTTTCTTCAACTGTAGTGTAGTAGAGCTAATTTTACCACAAATATTAACTAAGTGTGAGAAAAAAAAAACATGAAACATGTAGTTGGAAATTTGGTCACTAGGAATAATAAAGAAGGAATCGACCCAAAAATCCAAAGTCTATATAGAAAATACAAAGAATGAGAGTGGATAGAGATTGAGCAAGAAGTTCTGTAATATGAATTAACCAGACCACTGGATCATAAGGGCCTTGAGGGCATAGACTATGGTTATTTCTGGTTACAGTTTTTTTTAATCAATGCCTATCTTCAAATATGGTATCTAGAAATCAAATTGAAACTCTATATATAACCTAGCACATCCAGCAGAATGGCTGCTTCCCTTTTTATTCCTATGCCTGTATTAATGCCTAACTTACAACTATCAGATCTAATCTGCAGAATTTAAGATAAAGAACAAGACTGATTACTGTCTGCTTGTTCTTTATGTCAATGTCTCTGGTTATATTTTGCTTGCTGACAGTAACCAGAGGGGAGGAGGGAGAAGATAATGGGGAAAAGGGGAAGGGTCATCAAAGAACTTGTATAAAGGACACATGGACAAAGCCAAAGGCAAGTAGGATCAAGGGTGGGAGGTGGGGATGGGCAGGGTTGGGGGGAGTGGTGGCAGGAAGATAGAGACAACTGGACTTGAACAACAATAAAAATATTAACTCAAAAAAAAAAGAAAAAAGAAAGTTTATGACATTAAAAAAATAAAACTCCATTCTTCAATTTCTGGACATATGGGTTGTTTGCACTTTTGTCTATTATGAATAATGCTACTATGAAAGAAAAAAAAGAACCAAGACTGTCATTTAGTTCTTTAGTTCCCTTGGTTTCAAGTGAGAAAAATGAAGTGATTAAAGTTAACTGGCTTGCCCAAAGTTACCCTACAGTGATATTTCTAGTGATCTGACAGTTCAGGTTTGGAGGCCAGAACACTGGTAGAGATGTCACAGAAGTATCACTAGCAAATAATACCACCCAGAGAACACAAGGGACAGAGCACTGGACTTATAGTCAGAAAACTTGTAATTAAAATTGTAGGCCTGCCTCTTACTTTCTATGAGACCATGGGCAATCACTATAACTCTGTAAAAATAAAATGATAAGGCCTACCTCATAAAAATTTATATATATGCAATACAAAAGTGCTTTGTAAAAAGCAATGAATATTAAAACTATTAGGATGTATCATTTTGATGATGATCTTATAGTCACAATTTGGTTAAACAGATGTAATATTTTTCAAATAAATAGACTGTTATGTGGATGCTGTGTAACAGGTAGTTTATACGCCCAATTCTTATGCTTCAGAAAAAAAAGATGGTGCAGACATTTAAATTTGACTTTAAAGAATCTTAATTTTTATTTGATTGTGGAAAATTTCAAACATATATAGACTAAGTAGAATATAACAAATTGCCATTTACTTATTACCCAGCTTCAGTACTTCCAAAATTCTGCCATTCTTATTTTTTATTGTGGCAAAATACACATGACAAAATTTACAATTTTAACCATTCTTAAGTGTATAGTTCAGTGGCATTAAGTACATTCACCTCTTGTGTCTGCCATTCTTAGGTCATCTAAATCTCCACCCACTCCCCACCTATCCACTCCATGATTATGATAATCTCACTTATTAAATCACACAACTAACACTTCAATTTCCATCCAAATTCACATGTAACTTTTTTTGCTCTAAATCCTCAGTTCCCCCTTCACGAGAATCATAACACCTCTCTCTCGAAGCTGCTGTAAATATTAAAAAATGCACTGTAATACCACATAGCAGGTGCTCAATAACTGTTAGCTCACTGCCAGCACCATTCACGTGTTCTGACTGTTCCCAGAGAAGCTGTGCTGATAACACAATGAATGCAATTTCACTGATGTGATGACTCTCAAGTTTTATTTAAAGTATTTTCTTGACATTTCTTCATTGTTCCCTTGTACCTTATCTAGGTGGGCATATAAACCTAATTAAGTTTCCAATATGATAGTGGTCTTTGTAGAAAAGTAATGAAGAAGTTCTCTATATCTTTGTGATAGTATCTAATGATAAAAGAAATAAAATGAACTCTAGTAGCCTAAGTGAGGAGTTTCTCAATTCGTTGCAGCCACTTATTCAAGTGTATTGCTGGGCAAATCAAAACCAGTTTTGACTTTGAGTCCTGTGAAGGACACAGGAAAGCACTGACTACTTTCTCCTTGGTCACTGCTCTTATTAGGCTCTCTCATCTCTCTGAAAAATTTTTCTCAGCCTGATTTTATCCTGCTGCACTAAATGGGAAGATACACTAAGACCTACTCCTCAGCCTTGCCTTTTTTTTTTAACAAGCTCTAATAGACAACTCATTTATATGACCTCAGCCTACATCTCTACACGAGCTACTCCAAAATCAATATCTCCAGCCCATAATTCTCTGACCCTAAGAATCTTCTGCATGCATCATCATTCCCTTGAACTCTTTTCTCCTCCAAGAAATCTGTTTCTGTTGATGGTACCACCACCCTCCCGGTCTTCCTGTCTTAAGCTAGAGCCTCATCCTTACATTTTTAAATCCCTATCTCCTATACTCAATTCAACTCCAAAGAAGAGTGACTCCTCCTTAGAATATCTCTTATTTGCTCTACTCTTTTCCCAATTCCACTAATTGGGGGCATTACAATTTCACAACCTAATTAATGCAATAGCTAATGTGGTCAGTCAAATATAACTTCTAGCATATAATGCTTAATAAAAAAAAACAGAATTTTGGACTGTTTTAGAAATTGTGAGAGTCATGCCTCAGCATTCCTTCAACTAACACTTAGGAGACTTTAAAAAGACATAAATCCTTTTTTTGAGCCAGAAAAAAAACAAAGTTCTCTTTATTGGTAAAGCATGTTATTTTATAAGTAGGCCTGAAAAATGCAAACATCTGATAATCTTCAGAGAAATCACACCAACAAAATCTGAGTACAATCTGGGTCCTCTCAAATACAGCTCACATTTCTCTAATTTTATAGTCTCTATATAAAAACTTATACCCCCATTATTACATTTAGAGAGCCCTTCAAAAGTGCCATAAAGTTTCAGTCTTGATAGCCTCCAATTAGTGCCCTAGCTACATAGCTCTGAAGTTCCAGTTTACTACTTTAACCTGTAAGCTAGAGCTTATCTTAACTGAGAACATTTATCTCTAATGACTAGTTTTCATGCCAAGTCCCCAACTACACAAAACAGCTAACTTCCAGATTTTAGTTTTCTTTTTAGTTTCTCTTTTGCAATTTAGTAGAGTCCGGACATTTACTTTCCTTTGTGACTCTTCCATCAGAATATACTCCAATTGACACTCACTCCAGTGCTCAAAGTTTTGGTAATATGCATGCACAGATACATTTACAAATATATTCACTATAGTTTCATTTGTTTACTAAACTGTTAGCTATAACCTTAGTGTCTACTCATAAGCAGGTAGGAGAGTGGGTAAGTGTATAGATAAAACACAACTGCCATGAGTTGTTAATTCCTGAAATCAAGTGATGGGTTTATTATACACTTCTCACTTCTTTTTTCATATATTTAAACTTTTTTCCATAAATTTTTAAAAATTAAGGTACGTATCCACTATGAATACAGGGTGGGGCAAAAATAGGTTTACAGTTGTTCTTGGAAAATAATACAAAAATAGACTGCTTCATGTACTCACAACTATAAACCTACTTTTGCCAACCCTGTAATAAGTAACCAGAAACAATTAATATTGATCTCTCTATACTCACAGAAATGGACTGTGATATGCTGTTAAGTGAAGAAGAACAACAATAAGGATAGTATGGCTCCATTTGGGAGTTCTGAAAGCTCTGTGTGTTTATGAATGCATATGTTTGTATATCCAGAGATAAAGGGCTGGACAGAGACCCACCAAACTGATAGCTAATTCTGGGAATTAGGAGGGATAAGAGTGGATGAACATGTCTTGCTCTATATAATGCAAAAAGGTTTGAAGTTTTATCAGCATCTGTAAATTTAAAAAATAAAGAAAATAATAATATTAACAACTAAAATCCTTAGTGCTACAGAGACCTGGAGGCTGTATTCTTGGAAGTATTAACTACTAAAAAAAATCCATCTATACCTCAAAGCAAACTGAAAGTAAAATCCATTTATCTGACCTACTACGCTCTCAAGGCACTGATATTTCCTACCAACCTTATCTGGGACTGCCTTCTGTTACATCCAGGCAAGATTTAAGGCAATTCTTTTAGGCAGAACAGATGGAGGAAAATCATAAAAGATTTTCTTGCCCTTTAGTCTGATCCAAATTTATAATTTTCTTCAAAAGCATGATCACAATTTGTGTTTCCATGGCAACCAGTAGCTACTAACTTTCTACTTGGCCCAAAGACACTCCCACTAGTTCCTTATTTGTACTATGGAATCTGCTCCTCTCCTTGACCTACTAATTCTTATGACATTCAGGTACTAGTTTCCCTGCCTTTCACTACCTCTGCACCCATATCTGGGTCTGGTGCCTTCTTCTGGCACAGCACTTGTCATATTATACTGGAATTGCTTATTTATCTGATTCCCCTGTAAGACTGTAAGAGGGCTGCAACCAGAGGTGGATCTAGGTTTTGTGGGACCTGAAACTAATACAACATAGGAAGCCTTCTTTTAAAAAATACAAATTATACATACAAAATTGTGTATAAACATGTATGTTTATTTATAAAGAAAAGAAATCACAACAGATTACTGAAGCTTTAAAGATTAAGATCTTTCTTTTCTGAGACTTCTTTAGAAAGTTTACTAGAAATGCTTACAATAGGAATGTATTACAACCTGGCTTTCCTTTCTCATTACTGGTACTCATAAGGCCTGTGCAAATGATGAGACCTAAAATCTAAACTTCATTAGCTTCATCATAAATCTATGGCTTCTTCATCACTGAATTCTCAGCAACCAACATGTCATGTTACATATATGTAACATATATGTCACAAAATGGTCTTCAAAAATGGCTGTGATGCATGAAACCAGGGATGGATGGATTAATCCTCCTTTTACTAAGTCCCTGTTATAAACCCTCAATGACTTCCCATTACTCTTAAAATGAGAAAGACTACTGCATAATCTAGCCCTTGCCTTCTTCTCCAATGGCCTCTTGAATTTCTCTTCTTTACTGTATACATTGGCCTTCTCTCACCACCTTAGGACCTGCCCATAGGCAGTTCCATCTGTCTAGCCCCCTCTTCCTACCCCTTATGTCAGTTCTAATGATACTTTGTCAAGGAAGACTTTTAGCCTTGGTTAAATCCCCCAGTTATCTCACTTAGTATTCCCTACTTCAAAACAAGTTTGACAACTGTAATTACATAATTTTACCAAAAAAAAGTAATTTAATACCTATTTTGCTACTGGAATGAAAACCTGAAAGTAGGCATCAATGTGTTTATTTATTTATTGTTTCCCCAGTTTACCTCAACACTGTGTACAGAGTAGATGCCCAATAATTGTTTGTAGAGTGAATGAAGAAATGAATGAATGAGGACAAATGCCAAAGAGGATACAACTCTGGGTTTATATCAAAGGAAATGTAGTATCTAAGATCAAAGACATCCACTGGCCAAAGGAAGCAATGCATATAAGTAGCTAATATTTTTTGCTTACTGTATGCTACAGTTTGTAGTAAACTTTTTATATGTAGTTATTTTGTCATCAGAACAACCTTATAAGTAAGTAGACGTTAGAATCAGCTTGTTAAATTCTATAAAAAGTCCTGCTGGATTTTGATTGAGATTGCTTTTACTCTACAGATCTATCTAAAGATCATATTGATGTCTTAACAGTAAGTATTGCAAACCATAAACACTGTATAAGTATCTTCATTTATTCAGGTACTGTTTGACTTGTCAGTGTTTTAGTTTGCAAACATGTAGATCTTACACATATTTTGTTAGAGGTATACCCAATTGTTACATGGTTTGAAATGCTACTGCAAAAAGTACTATTTTTAAAATATAAATTTCCAATTGTTCTTCATTAGGATATAGAAATACAGATTATATGTTAACCTTGTATCTTGCAATCTTGTTAAACATACTTATTGATTACAGTGGTAATTTTCCAGATTCTTTAAAATTTTCTATACAATCATTTTGTCTGTGAATAAAGACATTTTTACTTATTCCTTTTTAATCTGAATGCCTTTTATTTCTCTTTTTTGCTTATTGTCCTGCTGAATACAAGTGGCTAAAGTGGACATCCTTGCTGTGTTCTTCATTCAGGAAAAAATATTTTGTCTTCCAGCATTAAGAATTACAGTGGATTTTGCAGATGCTCTTTATGGGGTTGAAAAAAATTCCCTTATATTTCTAGCTCGCTGAGAGTTTTCATCATTAAAGGATGCTGAATTTTGTCAAATGCCTTTTCTGAATCTATTGAGATGATCATATAGTTTTTCTGATTTAGTCTGAGGAACATTGTTTTCTGAATGTAAAGCCAGTCTTGCATTCTCAGGATAAATATCACTTCATCCTTTTTTCATGTAGTTGGATTCAGTTTAACATTTTGATCAGGATTTCTGATTCTCTGTTCATGAGGGATATTGGTCTATAGTTGGTTTTTTTTTTCCTTGTAATGGCTTTGTCTGATTTTGATATCAGGTTAATATTAGCTTCATAAAATAAGTTGGGAAGTGTTTCCTCTATCTCTATTTTCTTGAAGAATTGATATGTATTGGTATTATTTCTTCCTTACATGTTTGGTAGAGTTTATCAATATAGCAATATGGGATTAAAGGATCTACTTTTTTCTTGAGTGAATTTTGGTAGTTGAGGTCTTTCAAGGAATTTGTCTATTTCATCTAAGTTCTTGAATTTGGGGGCATATAGTTTGTTTCTTATTTGTCTCTCTCTCTCTTTTTTTTTTTGGTCAATCTGGCTAGAGATTTATCAACTGCATTGATCTTTTCAAAGAACCAGCTTTTGTTTTATTGATTTTCTCTACTGTTATTCTGTTTTCAATTTCACTGATATCTATTCTTATTATTTCCTTCCTCCTACTTGTTTTGGATTTAAATTTGTCTCCTTTCTTATAGTTTCAAAATGTTGAAGCTTAGATAATTGATGCTTACATAAGCACTTAATGCTACAAATTTCCCTCAAAGCACTGTTTTATCTGTATCCCACAAATTTTAATATGATGTATTTTCATATTTATTCTATTTTAAATATTTTTAAATATCCTTTGTGACTTCCTTGTTGACCTGTGGATTATTTAGATATGTGTGGTTTAATTTACAAATATTTGAGAAACTTCAAAGTATTTGGAGAATTTTCCAGATATCTTTCTGTTATTGGTTTCTAGTTTAATTCCATTCTAGTCAGAGAACATACTTTATTTGATTTCAGACATTTTAAGTTTATTAAGATTTGGCCTAGATTTGTGTCCAGAATAGGGCCTAACTTGGTGAATATTCTCTATGCACTTGAAGAGTATGATTTTGCTGTTGTTGGCTTGAGTGTTCCATAAATGTCAATCAAGTAAAGCTGGGCGATACTGTTGTCAGGTCTTTCATACCTTCATTGATTTTCTGTCTACTTAGTCATTGTGAAAAAAGTATTGCAGTCACCAAGTAGAAATGTGAATTTGTCTATTTCTCCTTTCAATTCTTTCTGGTTTTGCTTTATATACATTGAATCTTTGTTGTTATATGTATACATATTTAGGGTTATTTTGTCTTTTTGATGAATAACCCCTTTATCATTATGTAGTATTCCTCTTTACCCTTGACAGTATTTGTTTTTCTGAGTCTACTTTGTCTATTTTCAATAAACCCATTCCAGCTTTCATTTAATTACTGTGGTTCTTTCTCATAGACCTGCACTAACTAAGGAAATGCTACATTAATATCAGATAATTTTCTTAAGGGTAACTCTTGTTCCATCCTCAGTCCCCAAGGAATATTATTCAGGAAGGATTTAGTTAGCCATAGGAGATTACCTGGCAATAATCTGAATTGTCCTAACTCCTATGATTTGGAAATGGAAAAAAAAAAAAACAATAAAGGGCTTCTCCAGGAATCACCTGGTATTCTATGAACACCTATTAAAAATACAGATAAATATGGTCCACCCTCTGAGATTGCTGTGCTAGTACCCAAGAATCTGCCATTTTAATCAGCCATAAAATTTGTCATTTTATCCAGATGAGTCTGATACAGGTGGCCCATGAACCATATGTGAGAAATACTCATCTATTCTGTGCTCCATAAAGCATCACTTTCCAGAAAAACAAATGTCATATAAACCACACATGTAATTTACAAGTTTTTGGTAGACCTATTTAAAAAAAGAAAAAAACAGATAAAATTAATTTTAACCTGATATGCCCCAAATATCATCATTTTGACATATAATACTAACAATATTTCAAGTATTCAATAGCCATATGTAGCTGGTTTATGAAACAGCACAGATTTAAAGCACTGTTTCTCAATTTCTTGGATAAGGACAGTCACTTTGAATTTTCTATCTTTTTCTCTTTTAAGAATTATTAAATATATAGATTAGTAAGCTTCTCCCTCAAAAATTTTAATTCAGTAAGTTTGGGTAGGGAACCCCAAGAATGTGTGCCACTTCAGGTGATTCTTATTTTCAGGGAAGTTTGGGACTCACAGCAACAGAGCATGGACCATAGCTCATGTGGACTCTCAAAGCAAATTTTCTCTGTGAGCTAGATGAGGACAAACACATGAAAGAGAGATCCCAGAATATGAAAGAATTGGTGGTCAGTTCTGGCTTTCTCCAGCCTTCCAAGTCTATTTACTTTTCCTTACCTCAAGGATATTTCTATTATGTGCAATGACCTCACTTTCTTCCTTCCAGAAAAGTCGCTTTTTGATCTATCATTTCTATCAAGAGGTAAACAACTAATAACAAGTATCACTCACCATAAGACTTGAGCCAGTTAAATACAAACCTAGATCAAAGACTCTTGAACAGAACTTCAACTATTTTCTTTCTACAAATCATGAAAAGGCCTAGAAATTCTAGCATATTTTGATCTTTAAACAAGATAAAAAATCTAGATAGAAATAGGGTGTCTCTTGCTGGCAGTGTTCCAGTCATTAGCTTAAATAAGGTCACCTTAATAAGAATCTTCAATTCATCAGCTCCAAAGCATTGTGAAGTTGAAGAAGAGAAACCATTGATCTTAGAATCTCTAAAATCACTTCCTTCTCTATCAAGGTATAAAAGTGGCCCTGCCCCAAGAGTCAAATAGAACTAGGTCAATTAAAGGACTGCTATGCAAGAGTAAAATATAATGTTTAAAGGCATAGATTCTGGAATCAATCACATGGGACTGGGTCCCAACTCCACTGTTGACCAGCTGCAGCATAGTCTAATTTGTTTTATTTCTCTAAGTCTCATTTTTATCATTTGAAAAATTCTTCATAGGGATTGTTAAAAGATGATATATAGAAATATACAAAAACTATTATTTATTTTATATATTTATGCATAATAATGTATTATATAATACATGTATTTATATATTGGTAATCATGTAAATATTATATATAAACTATGAATTACGTTTATATATTATTTATAAAATATAAAATATCTTTACATTATATTTATTTGCTTAATTATTTATGGTAAATTTATCACATATAAATGATTATTGATTAAATAATTTATATTAATTTAAATTAATTGTGTATTTATATAAATTACACATATATGCATAAACATATATATGTGTGTGTGTATATATATATAATATGTAACTATAGCTACCAGGTATTGTGGTTCTCACATAATCACTAGACTAGAAGAAATCAGATGATTTACTGATGTAACAACCTACTGCAAGCTCTCTTACATCTGGTCCAATGCTCCCACTGCATTTCATAATCAACTTTCCTGAAAATGACTACCAACTAAACATACATCAGGCACTTTGGGACATAATGTTATAATAATAAGCTTTTGCACTGAGCTTGATGTTCTATGAATCTGACAGAGTTAAAGGATATAAAAAAGTATCATTTCTCTGAAGGAGTAATAGATGCCCTATAATAATTAAATCAATTGTATTAGGTATTATTATTAAAACAGAAAATAAAGACTTTATCTTGTGAGTTCCAAATTATTATCTCTCCATAAATAATAACCTTTGTTGCTATCAGCAAACTTTATAAGGTAGTATTTTCCATAGGACAATTTCCTGGCCTTCATTTTGTGAATTGATTAACAAAAGATTATGCTCATTACATTTTTAATGGTATTTTTTATTTCAGTATTTGTTTACTTTAATCAACCAAGAAGTATCTGAAAAAGTTAAGGTAGTCGATTTGGCCATGTTTGAAATAAAACATTTTAAATTCATAGGTAGAAGAACATGGACCCTGCACTTTGTTATGCAAAGATGAGACTACTAATTTACTAAGCACCTCCTTATATGTTAGCATTTCAACTCCTTAAGGTAATTCTTACCATCCTAATTTCAAAGAAAAGGGAGAAACGGAGTCTAGAGAGGCTAGTTATTGTCTAAGTTTTCTCTGTTAGTAATTGGTAGAACCAGGGCTTGAATTTGTTTAATCCAAAAAGCCTCATACATGTTATTAAAATGTTTTATGTAAATTTTCACAGATCCAATTTATCAAATTTGTTACTAAGTACTTGTTGATGCCACTACAAGTGGTATTTTTAGAAGTTTTATTTTCCAGTTGTTGGTGACTAGTATGTAGAAATAGAATTGATTTTTTGTATATTGACCAAATAGCCTACAAATCTAAAGTCACTTAGTACTACTTGTATTTTCGTAGATTATACAGATCCAATCAATACAATCATAACTATATGTTTACTACTTTGCTCTATATGAAATAAAAATAAACACATATATGTCCATAAATTTAGAGGCCATGACTTGTGATTGGCTAATAGTCCATTCAAGAACGACCAAATGGAGAGGCCTCCCTCATTAAAATACCAGAAACAGAGAAAACAACCAATTAAGGAACATAGTAGTAGTAGAAATATCAAGCTGCAATTTACAACCAGCTTTTCATTTGGGCAACTCTATGTATTATGATGCTCCATAGTGAGAAGCAGCATCTACTTAACTATGATAAACAACTTATTTCTTCAGCAATAAGGAAGTCAACCAGTAAAATAGCTGTTATTGTTTCTTAATGTTGTCTTTGCCCCTTCCTGTTTATCACTTGATATAACTTTTTATTGTTACACATTTGTGGCTGATGAATTTTAAAATAACTCTGAGATTTCCATTCTTGTTTATGAAGAGTCATGCTGCATAAGATTACCTTCCTGTTGATAGAAAAACTGAATTTTAAAAATCAGTTTGAAGGCATCAGAGAGTTACTATGACAGGTAGGACATAAGAGGTAGATCTAAGAAAAAAGGATTCCGCACTGCAGTTAACTGAATATATTTCCATGATCTCCTTTTCAAAGCATTTGCTGGTTCATATGCAGTATGGAGCCCAGAAGCTGCATAGTCAAGGAGGAAACAGCGTCTAAAGGACTGAGTTACTGAGCACAGCTTCCAACAGTCTCACAGTGCTGGGATATAACATTTGTCCCAAGCTTTCTGCTGAGACACTGAAAGGATGTATGCCAAGAGTTAGAACGAACCAGAAATAGAAGTCCACAAAGACTGAAACAAATTTTAAGTCAGCTCAGTCCTAAGTGGATTAAAGTAATTGGCCCCCTATTCTGTCTGACAAAAACAAAAGTAAATATTTTCTGGAGAAAAATGACACCTAGCGTGTGATGGCTTGTGTTGTTAATTTAGTGAAGTTGCGAACACTGCCCCAAAGCTCTTCCCCATATAGTTCTCGATTAGTGCTGGCCAAAAAAGGAACATATGGAAGATTTGAAAGTCAGGAAATAAGCAACAGCCATTATCCTCTAAAGGATTTTTTTTATGGTCAAAAGTTATTATCAACAATGCAAAGGTACCTAGTTGAGTGAGCATGTGCACTGTGGCTGTTGGATTCAAAATGTCTGAGCGAGCAGAGCAATGAATCTGTATCAGATTTTGCATTAAGCTTGAACATTCCTCCATGGAAACGTACTCAGATGATTCAGAAGGCCTCAGCTATGGGCAACTGGTGATTGGCAACTTCACCATGACAATGAGCCCACTTATGCATCACATCTCGTGCAGAGTTTTCCGGTGACACACCAAGTCACGCAGGTGACTCAGGCCCACTACAGCCTAGATTTGGCATTCTGTGACTTCTGGCTTTTCCCAAAATTAAAATTACCTTTGAAAGGGAAGAGATTTCAGACTGTCAATAAGATTCAAGAAAATTTTAAAAAAGAAAAATTCAGGAAAATATGATGGGGCAGCTGATGGTGGTTGGGAGAACTGTGTGAGGTCCCAAGGTGCCTACTTTGAAGGGGACTAAAGCATCGTTGTCCTATGTACGATGTTTTTGTACCTTGTAACTTCTTCAGTAAATGTCTCTACTTTTCATATTACATGCCTGGATATATTCTGGACAGACCTTGTATTCCTAGAAGTGGAACTGCTGGGTCAAAAGGCAGTTCCATTTTTAATTTTTTTAGGAAATTCCATACTGTTTTCCACAGTAGCTGTACCAATCTGCATTCCTACCAACACTGCACTAGGGTTCCCTTTTCTCTACATCCTCACCAGTACTTGTTTGTTGATTTATTAATAACAGCCATTTTGGCAGGTGTGAGATGGTATCTCATTGTGGTTGTGTGTGTGTGTGTGTGTTCCAATAAAACTTAATTTGTGACCACTGAAATTTGAACAGCAAATAATGTTAGCATGTAATACATGAAACATCATTTGTCTTTTTATTTTTTCAACTCTTTAAAAATGTAAAAAGCACTTCTCTCTTGTAGGCCAGGTTTGGCTCATGGACCATAGTCAGTCCACCCTTATCTTAATTTTTTTCCCAAGAAGATAATATAATTTTATTTTATTTTCAATTAAGCAGTTCTTTTTTTATTGTTGTTCAAGTACACTTGTCTCCATTTTCACCCCACCACGCCCTCCCACCCCATCCATCCCCACCTCCCACACTCAAACCTACCCTCTTTGGCTTTGTCCATATGTCCTTTATACATGTTCCTTGATGGCTTCCCACTATTATCTCCTATTATCTTTCTCTCCTCTCCTCTCTGGTTACTGTCAGTTTGTTCTTTATTTCAATGTCTCTGGTTATATTTTGCTTGCTTGTTTGTTTTGTTGATTAGGTTCTACTTACAGGTATTATGCGGTATTTATAGAGATCCACTTATAGAGATCATGTGGTATTTCTCTTTCACCATCTGGCTTATTTCATTTAGCATAATGCTGTCTAGTTCTATCCATACTGTCATGAAGGGTAGGAGCTCCTTTCTTTTTGCTGAGTACTATTCCATTGTGTAAATGCACCACAATTTTTTGACCCACTCATTTACTGATGGCCACTTAGGTTGCTTCCAGCACTTGGCTATTGTAAATTGTGCTGCTATGAACATTGGAATGCAAAAATTTTTTGAATTGGTGTTTCAGGATTCTTGGGGCATAATCCTAGGAGTGGAACTGCTAGGTCCAAAGGCAGTTCCATTTTTAGTTTTCTGAGGAAACTCCATACTGTTTTCCACTCACTGTGGTTTTAATTTGCATCTCTCTGGTGGTTAGTGACCTTGACATTTTTTCATGTCCCAGAGTCATCTGTATATCCTCCTTGAAGAAGTATCTAATCAGGTCCTTTGCCCATGTTTTAATTGGATTGTTTGCCTTCCTGGTGTTGAGTTGTATAAGTTCTCTATATATTTTGGAGATTAAACCCATTTCTGATGTATTGTTGGCAAATACGCATATGTAAAAATCCTAAGTATAATTTAGCCAACAAAATCTAGCAAAATATTAAAAGGCTAACACATCAAAACCAAACTGAATTTTCCCAACGAATGTGAAGTTAGTTTAACATTAAAAAATAAATAAATGTAATTTACTATGTAGGAAAAATTATATGATCATCTGAATTGATTATAGCAAAGCATTAGATAAAAATTAAAACCCATTTACAGTAAAAATTCTGAATAAGAATTAAAAGAAACATCCTTAATATAATAACAGCTATCTACAAATACCTACAACAAACTTCATACTTCATAGTGAGAGAAAAGTGAAAGATTTCTCCCTAATATTAGTAACAAGATAAGGATGTCCATTAGCACCACTTCTTTTTTTCAACTTTGTACTGGAAGTCCTCATTAACTAATAAGCTAATAATTAAAAATGAAGGCATAAAATATGGAAAGGAAGTGATAAAATTGTCATTGTTCATAGATGACATGATTATATACATTAAAAATACCAAAAATCAAGTTCTGGACAAGATGGAAGGCATAGGTAGATACACAGATACACTTCACCTCCTCACATAACCAAAAGGATAACAACCAATTAAAAAAACAAAACAAAACACCAAGGAGTTAAAGAAGAAACATTCATCCAGACTGGTAGGAGGGGTAGAGACCAGAAGCCAAGGCAGAGAGTATGTGTGACAAGGCTGTGGCTGGTGGACCATGCTGGTGAGGCAGTGGATGGCAGACCCAGATGGGAGGAACCAGGGAGTGAGACAAATCAGGTAATCCAGTGGTCCAGCATGGGGAAATAAAGCCTCCAAACCTCTGGCTGTAAAAACCTGTGGGGGTTGTGGCAGCAGAAGAAACTGCCAGTCTCATAGGATAGTCCATTGGAGAGGCCCACAGAATCCTATAACTTACACAAGCCCACCCACCTGGGAATCAGCATGTAAAAGGGCACAATCCACTTGTGGGAAGTGAGGGAAAATGGGGTGAGAGCTGAGCAAACAGCATTATTCCCTCTTTGACCCCTCCCCCATATACAGCACCAAAATGCAGCGAAGTGGGTTGCCTCACCCTGACAAATGCATAAGACTCCGCCCCTTACAACATAACAGGTATACCAAGAAATCTGGCCCAAATGAAAGAACAAATCAAAACCGCAGAAAAACAACTAAGCGACAAGGAGATAGCCAACCTCTATCAGATGCTGAGTTCAAAACACTGGTAATCAGGATGCTCACAGAAATGATTGAGTAAGGGTGCGAGAAAAGAAAGAAACGAAGGCTATACAAAGTGAAATAAAGGAACCAATAGTGAAGGGAAGGAAACAGGACTCAAATCAATGATCTGGAGCAAAAGGAAGGAATAAACATTCAGCCAGAACAGAATGAAGAAACAAGAATTTTAAAAAATGAGGAGAGGCTGAAGAACCTCTCAGGCAAATGTAAGCATTCCAACATCTGAATCATTGGAGTCCCAGACGGAGAAGAGGAACAGCAAGAAATTGAAAAGTTATTTGAACAAATAATGAAGGAAAACTTCTTGGTGAAGGAACTAGACATGCAAGTCCAGGATGCTCAGAGAGTCCTAGAGAAGCTGGATTCAAGAAGAAACACACCAAGACACATTATAATTAAATTACCCAAGATGAAAGCTAAGGAGAGAATCTTAAAAACAGCAAGAGAAAAGGATACAGTTGCCTACAAAGCAGTTCCCACAAGATTACCAGCTGATATCTCAAAAGAAACCTTGCAGTCAAGAAGGGGCTGGAAAGAGGTATTCAAAGTCATGACAGGCAAGGACCTAGATCCAAGATTACTCTATCCAGCAAAGCTATCATTTAGAATGGAAGGGCAGATAAAGTGCTTATCTTTAAAGTGCCAGACAAGATAAAGTTAAAGGAGTTTATAACCGCCAAGCTCATACAACATGATAAAGGGACTTTTCTAAGTAAAAAAAGATAAAAAACTATGAGTAGTAAAATGATAACAAATTTACAACTATCCACAACTGAACCTTAAAAACAAAAACAAAAACTAAGCCAACAATTAGAACAGGAACATAATCACAGAAAGATGGACATCACATGGAGGGTTATCAGTGGGGAGGAGAAGGGAGAGAATGGAGGAAAAATGTACAGAGAATAAGAATTATATTTGGTAGGGATAAAATAGACAGGAGGAGGTTAAGAATAGTATAGGAAATGAAGAAGCCAAAGAACTTATATGTATGACCCATGGACATGAACTAAGGGGGTGGGGAATGCTGGACGGAGGTGGGGTACAGGGCAGAGGAAGATAAAAGTGAGAAAAAAATGGGACAACTATAATAGAATAATCAATGAAATATACTTAAATTTTTTTTTAAATACCAAAATCTGCAGATAAAATTTTAGTGTGAATAAGTAAATTAAGCAGGGTCACTAGATACATGCCAACATATAAAAAATCAATTGTATTTCTGTGTTTCATCAACAAACAATAAAAAATCAAATTAAAGGAACATAAGAGTATCTGCAATAGCATAATACATATGAAGCCAGATTGCTCTGAATAAATTTGAATAAATTTAAAGATGTATAAAGCATCTACCTAGAAATCTATGACATACTGTTTAAAGTAAGAGATGAAGAAATGAATGACTATATTGTCTTCATGACTAGAAAACCCAATATTAGTTTTCCCCAACTTGTTTATAGATTAAATACATTCTCAATCAATCACAAGCAGCTTTTTGTAAAAATTGATTAACTAATGCTAAAATTCATATGGTAATGTGAAGGCCAGCAACTGCCAAGGCAATGAAGAAGAACAAAGTTGGAGAATTTATTCCATCAGATATCAAGATTTATAAATCTACAGTAATTAAGAAAGTGTGATATCAGTATAAGGATAGGTGATAGGCCAATAAAACAGAACAGAGAGTCCAGAAGCCTATCTAACGCCTATCCTTTCTGGATCTTGCTTTATAATAAAAGCTACACTGCAAACAAGCAAGGAAAGGATAATCTTTTCCCCAAAAAATGGTGCTTGATCAATTGGATATGCAAACAGAAATAATTTTAAGCCACCCCTCCATTCCCACCTCATCTATATAATAATCAATTCAATGGATATTGCAAGTCTAAATGTAAAGAATAAAACAATAAAGATTTTCTAAAATAATGCAGAAGAATATCTTCATTACATGGAGCAAGCAGTAATTTCTTGAACAAAAAATCACTACCAGAAAGGAAAAAGATTGATAAATTGAGCTACAACACTACTAAGCCAGTGAACAGAATACAGAGTGGGTGAGGATATTCATAATACATATAATCAACAAAGGGATATATTCAGAATATATAAAGATAGAATACTTATTCAATAAGAAAAAGATAGTTAATAGAAAATGGGTACACTTGAAAAGGCACTGCATAAAACAGGATTACCAATAGTTAATAAACATTTGCAAAGGTGCTTAACTTCACTAGTCATCTGGAAAATGCAATGAGATAACACTATACACCCACAAGAATGACTAAAATGAAAGACTGTCAATACTAGATTTGGTGAGAACACAGGAAAACTGGAATAGCTAATGGGTATGTAACCACTTTGGAAAACTACTGGGCAATACATTAACTGATAACCTACCAATTTCACTCCTAGGCATATACCCAATACTATTTGTAATAGCCCCAAACTGGAAAAACAAAAATGTTAATCAATAATAGACATATTAAATAAGCCTGGTACATACAAATAATAGAATACTATGTAGCAATGATAATGAACAAACCATAGCTACATGGAATATGAAGACACAAAAATAATGCTGAGTGAAATAAGCCAGACATAAAACAGTATATACTCTGTTTCCATATATATAAAGTTGAAAACCAGGCAACACCAACCTATGATGTTTAAAATTAGAACAGCCATTATCTTCAAAAAGATTAAGGTTCAGGAGAGTGGCCATGGTGAGATCAGCTCAGTGCTAGTAAAGATCTACTTCCTGATCTGGGTGGTTGTTATTCAGTGTGCTCACTGTAAAAATGCATCTAGCTATTCATTAATGCTGTGTGCACTTTTCTGCGTATATGTTTTAATTCAACAAAATTTTATTAAAAATACCTCAAAATATAGTCCATCATTTTTAATTTCTGTGATACTTAGAGATTTTGTGTGTGTGCCAATGTCTCTTACCATCACAGACACCAGACTAGGCTAACAAAGTAATGTTTAAAATAAAAGAGTTAGTTATTAGATGACTTCAGATGTCCACCTCATTTTTTATCTTTTATAATTCTATAAACTAGGCAAAAAGATTCAGCCATGTTCTGATTCTCACACTAAAATTATTTTATTCCCTTAAGCTATTCAGTTGGCCATGTGAAGACAGAATTAAATGGTGAGTATTGCCCTAGAATATCAAAACCACTTCACGAGTCAGTTATGTTTTCAAAAAAATCCTTCAGGTTGAGTTAGTTATTATTGTTTTTTCTCTTAAAACCCTCTTAATATCTTACTTCTAGTACAGCTTTTAGCAGGCTGCATTGAAATTGTTGGTTTATTTCTCTATCTTCCTTAGTAGCCTGTACAGTTCTTAAGAAAAGGAATTCTTTCCATACCTCCCTTCCTTTCATTCATTCAACAAACATGGAACGTTATGTGTCAGGCACTGAGCCACAATATTATATTATGAATATAATATTGAGAAAAATGAGTATGATGTCTGTGTTCTGACATCCCTTTCAAAGGTATGGTACATGTCCCACACACTACTCAAGTTATCATGCTCAAAATCTCTGCTGTAATAATTATAACAAAACAAAGATACAAGTATCTTACAAAAAGTGCATGGTTCTCTACACTTTATCAATCCAAGAACATTCAGTTGTTTTTGGATGTATGTGACATGAGGAGAGGCAAAGAAAGTTTTCCTGAAACCTTCAGCAATGCTTGAGCTGAGTTTTCCTAAAGAAAAAAATCATTGTCAGCCCATGTCTTTATGATTAATTAGTATTTGACAAAGGAGACAAGAGTATACAATGGAGTAAAGACAGCCTCTTCAAAAAAATGGTATTGGGAGAACAGGACTAGTACATGCAAAAAAAAAAAAAAATGAAACTAGACCACCATCTTACACCATACACCAGAAAAAAATTCAAAATGCATAAAAGAGTTAAATATGAGTCATGATACCTAGAAGAAAATATAGGCAGAAAAATTCATATATCTCATGTAGCAATATTTTTGCTTATATATCTTCTAGCGCAAGGGAAATAAAGAAAAAATAAACAAATGGGACTACATCAAATTTAAAAGCTTTTGCACAGCTAAAGAAACCATCATCAAAATGAAACTGTATGGGTGAACATATTTGCCAACAATACACTGGACAAGGGTTTAAAATACAAAATATATAAAGAACTTATATGACTCAATACTAGGAAGACAAACAATCCAATTAAAAAATGGGCAAAGGATCAGAGAGATGTAAATTAAAACCACAATGAGATACCACTTCACATCAGTTAGAATGGCCATCTAAACAAATCAACAAGTGTTGAAGAGGTTGTGGAGAAAAGGGAACCTTAATGTACTCTTGGTGGGAATGCAGACTGGTGAAGCCACTATGGAAAACAGTATGGAATTTCCTCAGAAAACTAAAAATGGAACTGCTTTTGGACCCAGCAATAATCCTGTTGGGATTATACCCTAAGGATCCTGAGACACCAGTCCTAAAGAATTTATGCACCCCAGTGTTCATAGCAGCACAATTTACAATAGCCAAGTGCTGGAAGCAACCAAGGTGCCCATCAGTAAATGAATGGATCAAAAAACTGTGGTGCATTTACACAATAGAATACTAAGCAGCAGAAAGAAAGAAAGAAGGAGCTGCTACCCTTCATGACAGCATGGATATAACTGGAGAGCATTATGCTAAGTGAAATAAGCCAGGAGGTAAAAGAGAAATACCACCTGATCTCACCTACAAGTGGAACCTAGTCAACAAAACAAACAAGCAAGCAAAATACAACCAGAGACATTGAAATAAAGAACAAACTGACAGTAAGCAGAGAGGAGGAGGGAAAGAGATAATAGGGGAGGGGAGCATCAAGGAACATGTATGAAGGACACATGGACAAAACCAAAGGGATGGGTTGGAGGGTGGGAGGTGGGGATGGGTGGGGTGGAAGGTGGGGATGGGTGGGGTGGGAGGGCCTGGTGGGGTGAAAATGCAGACAAATGTACTTGAACAATAAAAAAATGATCAAAGGACTTGATTAGTCACTTCTTCTAGAAGGATGTACAGATAGCCCATAGACATATGAAAAGATACTCAATATCACTACCAATCGGAGAGATGCAAATTAAAACCACAGTGAGATGTCACCTCACACTTGCCAAAATGCCTATAATTAACATATCAACAAACAACAAGTGCTGGTGAAGATGTGGAGAAAAGGAAACCCTAGTGCAGTGTTGGTGGGAATGCAGACTGGTACAGCCACTATGGAAAATAGTATGCAATTTCCTCAAAAAATTAAAAATGGAACTGCCTTTTGACCCAGCAATTCCACTGCTGGGAATATGCCCTAAGAATATCAAAATACCAATCCAAAAGAACTTATGCACCACTATGTTCATAGCAGCACTATTTACAATAGCCAAGATCTGGAAACAGCCTAGGCGCCCATCAGTAGATGAGTGGATAAAAAATACTGCAACAGCATAGATGAACTGGAGACTATTATGCTAAGTGAAATAATCCAGTCAGAGAAGGACAAATACCATATGATTTCACTTATAAATGAAATTTAATGAACAAAATAAACTAACAAGAAAAAATAGAAACAGAGTCATAGAAACCTAGAATATACTGAACAGCTCTGAGAGGGATGGGGAAGTGGGGACAGGGGACTGATTGAAAGGTGAAGGGATTAATCAAAGAACACATATAAACGACCCATGGACAATGGTATGGGGACTGACTATGGGAGGTGGGGGTGGACTGGGTAGAAGAGGGCAAAGAGAAAAACTGGGACAACTGTAATAGCATAAACAATAAAATATTTAATAAAAATTTAAAAAATAAAAGAAAAATAGTATTATACTAGAAAGGAGAGCATACAGTCACTGGGAAGGTCATAAGCAAGGGCCAAAATGGATATGTGCATAATTATTTAAGAAAAGGCTGGAGAATTACTAAAAAGCCAATTACATAGTTCCTTAAGAGTTTCCTTTCCCTCAAGCAAGCCTGGCTCCTTCCTGTCATTCAGATTTCAGCTTCAATGTCATCTATTCAAGAAATGACTTTCCTAACCTCCTAAACCAAAATTTAGTTGCTAAAGTTAAAGCTAATTCCCTCTTCTTTGTTAATAAAACTCAAATTTTATTTACCCTTCCCTTGAGCAGACAGTGCTTGTGGGGAGACAGATGCCATCCCCAGGGGATGAACCCTATTATCTAAGTCAGTTAGGGTGGTCTCATTACCATCACTAGGATTGGTTTAAGCATGAGCATGTGACATAACTCTAGCCAACAAGAAATGAAGGAAATCTACCTCTGGGAAAATTTCCCTCACTTAAGAGAAAGAAAAAGAGAGAAGATGTGCATACACATCCCTTCTTTTTATCTCTTTGTCATGGGACATAGTCATGAATGTATGTGATGCCAGAACAGCTGCAGTCATTTTATGACTATGAGAGGGGAAAGATGGAAAGCACCTGGGTTCTTGATGTTGTCTCTGACCCCTAAATTAACTAGCCAGAACCACCCTACTTTTAGATTCATTATTTAAACTGCTCTTAATTAATTGCAGCTGTTACTTGCAGCTGAAAACATTCATTTTTAGTTGCTATCACGTAACTGCAGTTCAATTCTCTGAATATTATCTAAAATCATTAGATTATCATGCATTTGTTTCCCTACTAAAATGTATATGCCAAAGAAGGCAAAGACCTTGTCTCTCTTGTTCACCATTGTGTTCCAAGTGTTCAGAATAGTGCCAAATACATAGTAGATGCTCAGTAAATATCCGTTGAATGAATACATGAGAACACTCTGAAAGATATTAAGTGTTTGTGTAGTACAGGAGCAAAAGAACCAAACTGACCCTATTTCTAATATTTTTAATATTCATTTTATTGTACTTTAAATTTTTAAATTCAAACTAGCAAATCTTACAAGAAGGTGAAGATACAACAATGAGATTTATGGAAATATCTTTGTGGCAGATTTTAAAGTTGGCCACAAGTTCTTTGACACCCCTTCCACTGAAAGGTGGAGTCTAAGTCTCCTGTCCTCAAATCTAGACTCTGTGACTATTTGACCAAAAGAATTCTCCAGAAGTGATAATGTATGAGTTTTTAGGACCAGGTCTCTTAGGAAACTGGCAGCTCTACTTCTTGTCCCTTAGACTGCTTACTCTAGGTACCAGCTATCATGCCATGAGAAAGACAAACAGCCCATGGGAAGATCCATATGGAGAGAACTGAGACCCCTAGCCCTCAGATCCAGCAGGCATTGCGCTAACTCCAACTTACTAGCCATGTGAATCAGCAGTGTTAGAAGTGGATCCACCAGCCCCCAGACCAAGCTGTCCAGCTGGCTGATACCACGTGAAGCAGAAATGAGCATTATCTACCAAGCACCAAACAAATTGAAAACTTAAGATAAATAATAATTGTTGCAAACCACTAGTTTTGGGAGTGGTCTATTACTATAAAGCAATAGATAACTATAATAGCCTTTAACAGTAAAAAAAAAAAAAAAAAAAAGATTCTTACCTCTCTCCAACCCAACCCTTTTCTCTCTAAAAAAAAAAAAGAAAAGGAAAAGAAAAAAGATACTCAGAGAAGAGAAGTTTCAATTTGGTTACAATGGTAAAACAATAATGGAAGTTAAAGGAGAGGAAATGAAAGATTGAATGAATTACATATTTTATTATGTGGTAGAAATTAATAGTTAAAAGCTGCTTTAAGTTGTTAGGGCAGTGGTGTTACCAAGGAATCTATTTCCCCACCATATCACCATGTGTTGATTAATTTTATGTGTCAACTTTGCTAGGCCATGGCACCCAGATATTAGGTCAAATATTGTTCTAGATGTTTTTTTTAAAAATTATTTTTATTTTTAATTTTAGAAAGGAGATGAGAGGGAGAAAGAGACAAAGAGAAACATCAATTGGCTGCCTTCCTTACATGCCCCAACTAGAGACCAAAACTGCAACCCAGGCATATGCCCTGACCAGGAATCCAGCTGGTGACCTTTCAGCTGGTGGAATGAAGCCCAACCAACTGAGCCACACCAGTCAGGATTACTACAGATGTTTCTGTAAAGATATTTTTGAGATGAGATTCGTATTTAAATCAGTAGGCTTTGAGTAAAACAGATTACCTTTTATAATGTGGGTGGGCCTCATCCAATCATTTGAAGGCCTTAAAAGAAAAAAAAGACAGACCTCCCTAGAAGAAAAGAAATTCTGCCTGTAGTCTAACTTTGGACTCTGGAACTCTTCCGTTGGTCTTTAGCCTGCCAGTCTATCCTGCAGATGATGGACTAGCCAATTCCCACAAGAGTAAGAGCCAATTTCTTAAAATTCTCTCCATCTCCTTGTCTCTCCCTCTCTCTGTGTCTCTGTCTCTCTCTCTTTCTCTATACACATACACATACACACACATCCCACTGGTTCTTTTTCTCTAAAGAACCCTAAAAATACACAATGTTTCCTCTTTGCATAAAGCTTTGTAGTGTTTAAAAATATTCATATGCATTTTATTTTGGATGCCCACAAACTTGAAAGGTAAGAAAAGTGAAATTTTCAAGGATGCTGAAGCTTGGAAAGAATAAATAACTTGGAACAAAGTTACAAGGCTGCTAAGTGTTAGAGCCTGGATTAGAACTCATAATCATCTGATTCTTGGTACAGATTATTGGTGCTGTATCATCCTGCCTTCTTTTTGAACTTTGAGACATTCTCATGAAGAAAACTTCATGTACTCCTACAACTCAACAACAACAACAAAATAAACAGTGCAATTCAAGAATGGGCAAAGGACTTGAATAGACATTTTTCCAAAGAGGATATAAAAATGACTAATAAGCATGTGAAAACACGTTCAACATCACTAATCATTAGGGAATGCAAATGAAAAGCTCAGTAAAATATCACTTCCTACCCATTAGATGGCCATTATTAAAAAAAGACAGAAGTGTTGGCAAGAATGTGGACAAATTGGCACCCTGTGAAGTGCTGGTGGGAATGTAAAATGGTATAGCCATTATGGAAAACAGTATGGAGGTTCCTCAAGAGCTTAAAAATAAGAATTATCATATGATCCAGCATTCTACTTCTGGATCTATACCCAAAGGAATTAAAAGCAGGGACACATGTTCGTATACCCATATTTATAGCAGCATTATTCACAATTGCCAAAAAGTGAAAACAACTTAAGTGTCCATCAACAGATTAATGGATAAACAAAATGTGGTACATGCATACATACAAAGGAAGGGCATTCTAATGAATGTAATAACATGAATAAAATTTTAGGATATTATGTTAAAATGAAATAAGCCAGTCACAAGGGACAAATACTATATGAGGTACTTAGTCAAATTCATAAGAACAGAAAGAAGAATGAATGGTGGTTGTTAGGGGCTAGGAGGAAGGTGTTATTGTTTAATGGGTATAAATTTCAGTTTTGCAAGAGGAAAAAAATTCTGGAAATGGATCGTGGTGATGGTTGCACAACAATGTAAATGTATTTAATGCAATTGAACTGTCCACTTAGGTGATTAAAATGGTAAATTTTTGGTTATGTATATCTGCTACAATTAAAAATAAATTCTAAAAAAGTGAATACCTAAAATGCCATTCCAAAAATGCCCAAAAATGCCATTCAGCCTATGATATAAGGGCTTGGCTTGCATTTTCAAAGTGATTTTCAATAACCACCTTGAACTGTGAAATTTTCATGACTCAGTATACTCCAATATCACAGGGAATTTTAAGTTATTTATTTCTGGCTATTCTCATTCATTCACTTAATTAGGCAGTCTTTCAGCTAGTCAATAAATATTATTTCCTACTATATGCCAGGTACAGAGGAAACTTTAGTGAATGAGGCAAAAGCAGTTCCTCTCCTAATGGAAATTACATTCTAGTGGGGAAGACAGAAAACAATAATAGTAAGTGTAATGGAGAAGTGGAAAAGGAAAAGGAGGGGAATTAAGAGGAGGAGAGAAAGGTTAAGAAAAAGAAAAAAAATCAGGGTAAGGAATAGGACTTAATGAAGAGACTATTTTTACCTCTCACTATTCTCAGGATCATGCTTTCCTCTACTTAATGGGCACATGAGCAAAAGGCACCTGTGATTCAGAAACAAAAGGCTTCAGTCTGAAAATAGTAGGTTCGATGGCAACATTGAACCTCAGGGGCTACACCCTACTGGGGAAAGGGAGGAGGATTTACGAAGATTATTTTCAACACTTCCTAAACCTAGCTCTATAGTAAAAGTGCTCATGTAGACACTTATTAACAAAACTTCTTACATTATTGAGAACTTTTTCACTTTAACCAAGAAGTTTAAAAAATAAACAGTCACTTTGTGTGTGGGGAAAAAGACTTGATGGTTTAAAATATTCTTTAACTTAACATCCTTTGGTTTAAAGCAAATACACATTTCAGCCCTAGAGAGTATTATTCTCCCCTAAGAATCAATGGGAAAGCAGGGCCATGCATTTTCAATAGTGGACATAAAATTCAATTTGATTCACAATAGTCCATGAAGATTTTTTCCCAAGTTATTTTTATATTAAGGCATGCTTGAAAAATTTCAACCCAGATTTTAAGTTTCCCAGACTTAGTAAATAATTGCTACAGTAATGAGTTCTTATGTCTTAATTTGGTCTGCTCCAGATGTTAACATCTAGATTGTTTGTTTTTCATTCCCCACCCCTCTGCATTTCCTTATAAAACATTTTGCATTTGTTAATGTTCTGAATTTTGTCTGGGAAGTGTGGGGTGCGCAAGAAAGCAGAGAGAAGTAGGGTGAGCAAGAAATTTAGAATCTCACCTGTTATGCCTGTCTGCTACAGAGAAGCTGGGAAGGACCCGTTTTTACCTTCACAGAAGCTATACTGGCCTTTCTGTATTTGCAGGAATATATGGTGCTAAGGAACATACATTCAGGGCTGATGGTATGCTTCCCCCAAGGCAAGGTACTATATTGGTGGTCCTCTCAGAGTGGAAAATAAAATCCCTGTGAAGAGTTGGCTGAGCTATACCACAACTCAACTTACTTCCCTCTTCCCATATTTATTGAACCAGGGGAATGAGTCCCATCCTATAAACCAGCACAACTGAATAACAGTTAGGAAAAACTTGGCTTATACATCCAAGCTAATAAAGTAATGTACTGATAGAATATATTAATAAGAACCTGCACTTTAGACCCAGCTGGTGAACAGCTGGATGGCAGCTGGGAGATCTGGGATTGTTCTCCAACAGATAAGGGAGACCCTTGCTCTAGGGCAGTGGTTCTCAAATTTAGTGTGCATGGGAATTAGCTAGAGTGTTTTCTGAAAATGCAGATTCCATGGTCACAGGCCTAAGGATTCTGAGCCAGAAGAACTTGGATAAGGCCCAGATATATGCCTTTGCAATAAGCAGCCTCAGGTGATTCTGATGCAGGTGGTGGGAAACAATATTTTCAGAAGTACTGCTCCTTGGAGCTACTAATATCATCATTCAAGATCTTTAGCAGCTGAAAAAGAAAAATAGAGCTTTCAACCAATCTTTCCGCTTGGTTGAATCCAGCCGAGTCCAATCCACAGCTGGTATAGAGGTTGGATAATTACCATAGATAGGTTTGATCCCTCAGGATAGAATGCTTAAAATGGTTTGGGGACCTCTGTTTCTCCCCCATCAATAGGGGGTTGGAAGGCGGCCCCAGACTGGGCTCGAAATCCAGCTGGCACAAAACTTGGAAGACAATCCTCAGTGAGGTCTGGGTTCAATATCTAACTGCTAAAGAGCTTGGCTGTCCGCCTTGTGGTGTGCAGTCTTCAATTGATATAGTGCTTCGATAACATATGAACTTCATGGGTTAAATCCAGAAACTGTAAAGAACTTAGGTAAAAGTCCTAAGACCTAAAGTTTGGTCCCCAAATGGCATGGAGCTTGGACAATATTTGAGAATGAATTTAATCCTCAAATGGTAAGAGTTTTGGATGTCAGGAGTGAGGTCTGCATTCAATCTCTTGTCATTAAAAAGCTTGGAAGACCAGCTTGGGGTCTGGTTTCAATCGTCAGATGGTAAAGAGTTCAAATGACAACAATGGTTTCTAGGTTCAACTGAAAGCTGACAAACAGCTTGAAATAAACTGCAAGATCTGGGTTCAATCTCAAAATGTTAAGCGTTTAGATAATTATCATGAGGAATGAGTTCAGCTTGGAGGATTCTAAAAGTCTAGGTGAGGTAGCAGAGAATCTGCACCAGATGATTAGAGACAACTTGTGGTCATGATCCATGTGGAAGAGGATTTAGATAGTGGCTACTCTTTTCAGATTACAAGAAGAGAGGGTGCCCAGATAACACTGATCTAGGGCTTCATATTTAGTTAATGTAGAAAGAAGCTTGAATTCCAGTCATGGGTTAAGAAAATGTGTAATCAAGTACTAGGTCATGGGTTAATTTTGCAAGAGAATATTATGAGACTTCTCTATACCCATAACTATGGAGATGTAGACACCAGGCCTGGGAATGTGATTCCTGAAATGATGGAGCTCTTTTGCCAGGACTTTTGCTGACAGGATGACTGTTTTATATGGCTAAGAGAGCAGATGTCTGAAAAGCACTAAATCTACAATGTGTGTTCCTAAGTGGGATGACAGCTGGCACCATTGCACAAAACCTTGTTCCTACTTTTACAGTTTCACTAATACTCTTCTTTCTGATTTTTCTGATTTATCAACAAACAGCACTTTCTGGAACCTTTTAAAAGCAAACTCAAATAGTCAAGAGGCAGATATCTCTCCAAACACCTAACAATCCATGATGCTCCTAGAGAGACAAAAATGGAACCAGATCCCTTAGGGAAGAAGCAAAAATCAAGCCATGACTACCAACTAGTTTTCTTCCTGGAGATCTTTATTCTTTGACCTGACAATTCAAGGTGAATTCAAAAAAGATGGCTGCATTAGGAGACTGGTTTAGAGCATGAATATATCTGCCAAAACTTTCTCTGTTTCTTGAATATGAACATGTTCTGAAAAATACCTTTTAAGGAATAACCATGCTTCAGACTTCTGGAACATATTAGGCATTTGTTTTAAGACATTGCTATTGAAAAACATTGCTATTAATAGGTAACATTTATTGAGCATTTATTATATGTCAGGTACTATATGAAATATTTTATATATAATTTATTTAATCCTGAACATAACCCTATAAAGGAGATTGTGTTATTATCCTCACATTGTAGATAAGGAAACTGAGACCCAGATGGTAAGCAAGTTACCTGATATTACAGAAGCACTGCTGTCTTCATATCACTTTTTCCTAAGCACAAAGGAAGACTACATTTCCCAGCATTTAGAATCCCTTGAAATTAAATTGCAACCATGTGATTAAATTCAGCCAATGAGGAGTGTGGGTAAAAGTGTTAGCTACCAATTTGGGGCCTAAACTTTTAAAGCATCTGGTACAATCCTCAGATTTTTATAACCCTGTCACAGTAAGCTTAGAGGCCAGTGTTTCAGATAATATAACAAGATGGACAAGGGTGCTTAACATGCCTCTATCATACCTTAAGCAAGAAATAAACCTTAATTGTGTTAAAGTGCTTCAACAAATCTAAGATGCTACTGGTGATCCTATATATTATATATTATAGTATATGTAATTGGATATATGATTGGGTATATCACTAAGAAAGAAAAATTGTACATCAAATAAACAATGACACCCAACTCATTGTAGGACACATTCTCATTTCAGAGAAGTTGATTATGAAAAAATGACAGGGCTTTGCTTCCTCACAATCAGGACTCAGGAGGCAATTTCAAGAGGCTCCAAATAGTTAGGATGGAGCAATACAAGCTTCAAAAAGGATAATAATAACAATTAATTGGAACACAAAAATATATTCATGTCACCAATCCATAGTGATATTTTAAAAACCAATTGGCCACCTTTGAAAGTTGATAGAGAATTAAATTATCTTGAAAAATTGTAAATAGGGAAAAAATCACTTATCCTACCTTTCCTGTATGAACTGTACCACTGAATAACCAGAAGATATGGGAAGCAGATTTTTACAAAAGTATTCCAACCAATAAGTTAAAAGTAGAAGACAGAATATCACCATTTTTGCAACCTCCAGTGATTTAATTTAATGCATTTGGGCACAAAAGGGGCAACTAGACATCATGTCCCTCTTCATGAAAAACCTCGATCCACCTATAGATTTGCCCCGAGATTCTTACAGTATAGTATAAAAGCCTTGGAACCCTTTCAGGGCATCTGTGAGGTCCTTATATTTCCAACCACAAATGTGTGTGAGGGCAGGTTTTCATCATGCACTTCAAATAAAACATAATGTGACAGATTGAATGCAAAAGCAGATATGGTAATCCAGTTGTCTCCTAGTAAACCAGACATTAAAGGGATTTGCAAAAAATGTAAAATAATGTCATTCTTCTGAGTAGACACTTTTTCATTTTGTAAAATATAGTTATTTATGATTTAAAATGTTATTTATGTTAGCATGTAGTGGGGCAATTTTAAATAAATTTTACATAAATATTTCTAAATTTCTCAGATTTAATTTCTAATTTGGAAAATACTGATAAACATGACTCAAATAAGGAAAAGCTTTTGATGGGGGGCCTTCAAAAATATTTAAGAAATAAAGAAATTCTGAAATTAAAATGTTTGTGAACTATTAGTCTTGCCAGAAAGATCGAACCTGAGTCTGATCAAGCCTCTAACACAGCTGTCAATTCTTAGAAAATACAGAGGACAGAGGAACATGTTGAACTGCAACATAAGTATGTAATCAGCACAACTCAGACTGTGGGAAAATCTATAGGTCAAATGTCCTGGATTCTTCTACAAATTGTAAGGAACAAAAAAGAATGAAGGAAGAATTTAATAAAAGAGTTTGAAAACATGAATTTTTTTAAATGGGCAAGACCAAACTACAGTGTTTGGGATACACACTTGAGTGATAAAAATATACAGAAACATAAGAAACCGACTCCTATAGCAGTTACTTTGGAGACAGGGACAGGGTTAGTTGGAGTGGGACACATTAAAGAATTTGGGATAGCTAAAAAAGTTTTAATTCTTGACCTCAGTGTTGGTTATAAAGGTTTTAGCCTTAAAATAACTCATCAAGCCCTAAAGAGTACATCTTAGAATTAATAAGATATGGTAAGTCTCCACTGCACTCAATCCTTTCCAATGCAGGAATGGGTGGAAAGACTATCTGCTTAATTAATCATTTTGTCATACTGATGGATGTGTTACAAATTGAAAAGATCACTCTTTAACCACATATTTAAAAGAAGATTAGATATTAGCTACATGCTTCTCAAGTTCTTATGTCTGTAACTCTAATCATGGGTTCTCAACACCTTTTCTTCAGAATCTACAACCATCTTTGGAAATGAAGTAGTTATGTGCCACTTAACAACAGGGATACATTCTGAGAAATGCATTGTTAGGCAATTCTGTCGTTGTACAAGCATCACAGAGTACACTTACACAAACCTAGATGGTATATAGCCTACTACACCCCTAGGCTATATGGCACAGTCTACTGTTCTGAGTCTAAAAACCTGCACAGCATGTTATTGCACTAAATACTGTAAGCAACTGTAACACAATGGTAGGTATTGTGTGTCTGAACATAGAAAAATACAGTAAAAATACAGCATAAAATATTTAAAAAGTGGTAGACCTCTATAGGGCACTTACCATGAATGCAGTTTGCAGGACTGGAAGTTGCTCTGGGTTAGTCAGTGAGTTGTGAGTAAATGTGAAGGCCTAGGACATTACTGTACATTGCCATAGACTTTATAAACACTGTATACTTAGGCTACACTAAATTTATAAAATAACACTATAAATCAACCTCAAGAGAAAATGATGCAATCAAGAGATGCAGTAAACAGGAGATGTATGAGGCTGCTGCTGGAGTAACACAACATACTGTTTTGTAGTGAACATTTTTATAAGAAGGAAGAGTACACTCTAAAATAATGATAAAAAGTATAGTAAATACATAAACCAGTAACAGTCACTTATTACAATTATCAAGTATTAGATACTATATATAAGTATATTACTTTTATATGTCTAGCAGTGCATTAAATTTGTTTAGACCAGCATCACCACAAACACGTGTGTAATACATTATGTTACATTACAAAGACTACAGTGTCACCAGGCAATAGGAATTTTTCAGCTCCATTATAATCTGATGAAACCAGCATTGTATGTATGCAGTCTGACATTAACTGAATGTTGTTATGCAGTACATAATGTTTCACATGTTTAGTCAGTAGCCTGAGTTATAAAGTGATCTCCTGCCTCCTTCAGACCCTTGAAGTAACCCATGCAAATCTCTAACACAGAACCTGGAATGCTATGCTGTCTCTATCCATTTACAATCTATCTGCCTCTTTGAAGTAGAAGGGCACAAAGCAGGTTCACAGAAACCAAGTACATAAGATCTGACAAATGTTAAAGTGGCTTCCTATCGAGTTCACAGATTTCTGGGCAAGATGCACAGGGACATGTGCTATTTATTCTGTTCCTCCAACCCACTTAAAGCCTATCTACTCTTACCTCATGCACTTTTCTTAAATCTTTCCTTGTCTGGTTGATAAATTTATAGTACGTTAGAACTGACAATTTAGAAATGGAGAATGATGGCTATAGGCCATCAATTCAGCAAATGTATTGTATACTTATTATGTACAATACACTATTAAATAATGGAAGATAAAAATAGCCTCAAAGTGAGAGAGGAGATAGAGAACTCAAAATAATAATTCTGAATGATTGAACAATAATAACATACTTATCATAAAAAAGGAAGGGAGAGAAGGAGGAAGGAAGAAAGGAAGTGAGGGAGGGAGGGAGGGAGGGAAACCCTACCATAGTATTTTTTTAATATAATATACAGGGTCCAGCAGAAGTAATGCCATTGAGTATGGTTGGTAGGGTACACAAATGTCTCACATGAGATGGACTGCAATTTGAACATTTCACCTAAAATGTCATACAGCTTGACATTTGCTTGAGTGTGATATGGTTATGTTACAGAATTACATGCATATAATTTTGTAATAAAAGATTTTTATGTAATAAAAAAGGGTCTTATTTGTGCTGGACCCTGTATATATCAGTCAGAGTTCAACCACAGAAACAGAACCAGTAGTAGATAGATAGATAGATAGATAGATAGATTGATAGATTTATAGATAATTATTAAAAAGGTTTATGCAATTGTGGGGTCTGGCTGGCAAGTCTGAAATGTATAGGAAAGGCACAGTAAGGACAGGCTGAAACTTACAGGCACCGACTAAAGCTGCTGTCCATGAGCAGAATTTTTTCTTCTTTCACAAAGTCTCAGCCCTACTTTTTAAGGACTTTCATCTAATTGAATCAGGTCCATACTGATTATCTAGGATAATATCCCTTAAATAAAGTCAACTGATTATGAACTTTAATCCAATCTACAAAATACTTTCACAGGAACTCCTAATTTAGTGTTTGATTAAATAGCTGGGGACATAGTTTGGCCCATTCATGAAATGTATACATTAGTTTCGGACAGTGCAGACTCAAGAATTTTTGTGTTAAGAGGCCTAGAGGCTGGTTAGAATAAGAGCTTAAACAGCACTTGCACTGTACTTTACAAAAGGTAGGGAAATTATAATTGTCTATTTCAAAGAATGGGGAGGGTACCAAAAGGTGATGAGAGAGTACTAACGCAAAACAACTCCTTGCCTTTAGTACTGATTCTTATTTTCTATGCATAAGAATAAGAAATATCACTATCAGGATAGCTGTCATCTCATGAGAAAGAAGAAACTGGATCTAGGAAAGTATATATAAGGCTTTGTTTTAAAAAGTCTGAAACAAATTTGATAAAATACTAGTATGTGACAAATCTTGGTAGTAAATACATGGATATTCATTGTATTATTCTCTATATCATCCTGTATGCTTGAACTCTTTCATAATTTTTAAAAACATCAGAAAAGTATATTATATATTCAGACAAATGTCTAAAAGTCAAAAATAATTGAAATGATCCCTAAAATTGCAAGTTGTAAGGTTTTTTTTTCTCTCTAATCTCCCACAGTAGTTTGTACTTCTCACCTATGGTTCAAATCCTATTGTAATTGACTTTCTGGTTAAACAGACTTGGGTTTAAATCACAGCTCCATAACTTACAAATTCATTGACCACACACAAATTTCTTTATTCCTTTGAGCTTCAGTTTTCTCATCTGTAAAGCAGAGATAATAGTGTGTATCTCACCTTTTTATTATAAATATTATATAAATTAAAATAAAATAATGTGCATAGAGCCTGCCACATGCAAGCTGAATATATTGTATTATTGCTGTCTACCTTGTAATATAATTATATTTTTACATTTTCATCCTCTCTTTTAGAGCTGGATCCATGCCTGATGCATTTATGTTTGCCACAGCACCTAGCACAGGCCTGGTTGTTCAAAAAATTATGAAAAATGTGGGAAGGTGTGTATTCTGTCCTGGGCTCCTAAGCCCTAGCTGACCTCCTGTGAGGCAGAGCTCACCTAATAATGACAAAGGGGCACCTCTGTGGATCCTCTCCACAGTCTTCACCCAGCTACAGGAGTTTGGAAATTCCTAATCTAGTCTATATTTAAAATTCATAAACTATCTAATGAAGTTGATATAAAACTGTAATAGATCAGTTCTAGAAATAAGCCAGTAAAATATATGTGATTCACATTTTACTAGAGTATGTCTTTACTAATGTAGGTAATGAGCCATATAAAGAACATTCATTTCATTCATCTAGACATAATTAAAATACAGAAACTTTATAAATTAAAGGCCAAGCCAAAGCCATGCAACATTAAGACTGACAATTTGAATGTAGAAGTTAGGAGAGATAATTTTCTCATGTTATTGACGATGTCTGGAAACTCAACTCAGATAGCACTGCTGTTGCATTTGATATCAGCTATGAGGCTCTAAACTCTTATCAGATTCAAACCATTCCTAAAACCTCACCAGTACTCTAGGCTTGAAAGAGAAGATGAATATTAGAAAAATAAATGGATTATAAAAAGATGAGTGATACTTTTGTAATCATGAATTCAAATCCATCATTCATCCATTAAGTATAATAGAACATCCTCAATGTTCAAACACCATACTAAATTTCAGGAGGTCCATACAAAGATGAAATAAGTGAGCCAGAACCCAGTCCTCCAGATCCTTTCAATTTAGTAGGAAAGATGAAACATACAAATAAATAATTATAATAAAAGGTACACATTAAAAATGACCCAAGTAGGTATGTTGAAAGTGCTACTGGGTTCATAAAAGGGAGGACTTACTTTCAGTTAAAGAAAGAGATGATGATGTTAAATTAAAATTTCCAAAAGTGGCATTTAAGGTCATCTTTGGAAAGTGAAAATGGGAAGAACTAATAACATTTAAAAATATTTCACAAAACATCTTAAAAATATACAGTCACATTTAAAATCATATATTCTTATTTAAACCTTAGGACAATCTTCATTTGTATTTCACTTTTTGCACATAAGGACATTGGGACTTGGAGAAATGCAGTGACTTGTCTAAGATCCTATAGCTGGTGAACATAGACTCAAGTTGTCTTACTTTATGTACGTTGTTAATTCCAGTAAACAAGTTATCCCTTAATCAAGAAAACCTCCTAAATGTCAGGGTAGGGTAGGACACCATTTACAAGGAAAAGTGAATTTATAGTTCAGCTGATAAATTATATAATGGGTAAAGGAGAAAAATAAAAAATATGGTTGAAAATAGGCAGAAGCAAGTGGCAGGTCTAAAAGAGAAAGCTATTGACTTAGAGCTTTATCTTTAGATGTTAAAAAGTTCTGAGCAAAAGAGTGCCATGAAATATGAAAGTATGAAAGGAGAACAAATCTGATAGCGCATTGAAAGGTGATGGGAGAAGTAATAGACTATAAAGAGGCAATAGTTGGTAGTTTTTTCAATACTGTAGGAAAGACATAATAAGGGTGTGGGGCTAGAATGATGTCAGAAATAGAGAACAGAAGGGCAAGGATAGACTCTACAGGGCTTGACACTGATTAGATTGGAGAAGAGACAAAAGAAAAAACAGGCTTCAGAGATTACTCCAACTATGCAAGCCTGAATGGCTCAGAGGAGGATAGTGTCATTAACAGAATCATGAAATCCAGAGGAAAAAATGTTTGGGAAAAAAAAAAGGTCAATGCTGAATCATACTGAGATATGTGAGAATGGTTAAAGAAATTAACATGTTCAGCCTGGTCTAAGAAAATGAAAGGAAGTCACAAGAGCCATGCTTATTTAAAGTCTGTCAGTTTAAGATGGAACATTATTTTAATCTACTATACACAAAATTGAATTAATCATAATTTTTCATTCATGACACACTCCAATTATTGTTTAGTTAACTAATATTAACACATATGAACCTGACACCTAAAACAAGAAGAGTAATACTGATAAAAACATACACTCACCTATGTGTTCCTTCCCTATGCCTTCCCTCCACCTCTCAGGCAATAGTTACTCTGAGGTAACTACTACCTTAATCTTTTTTTATACTTCCCTTAGCTTTAAAAAATATATATAGGTTGAAGATAGATGATAGATAGATAGAGATAAAAAAGTACTTTTAGTTTTAGTTGCATTTAGTTTTTAAAAAATTCCTTGAATTTTTTGTTACATTTTATTGTTTATGCTATGGCAGTTGTCTCAATTTCTCCCCCTTTGCCTCCCTTCACCCAGCCACCACTCCCTCAGGCCATCTGTTTCACATCTCTGTCTCTCCTACCAGTCTCAATGTGGTTTCTTCTTAAATTCCATAGTTGTAGGACTTCCATTCAGCTTGATTTCTCATGGTTCTGAATTACCGTTTTTCTGCAGTTTAGTTGTCATTTTAATATGGTTGTGAGAGGAGACAAATATGTTTATCTACACTGCCATCTTGACTGGAAGTCTGATACCATGAGTCTTTACATTCATGCTATAAGTAATCTTCTGGAACTTACTTTTCATTCAATAGTATTGCAAAGATCCATCCTTATTTCTATGTAGCTATAATGTCATCTGTGGAATCACATTCAGTCTTGCCCCCAGAATTGTAACTGTGAGTGAAATAGGGGCACAAGTACTCTGCCTCAGTATGTTCTCCATAAGGACTCTTTTTTCAATAGTTCCTATGCAATATGCTAACAAGATAGTTGTTAAGGATATGACAAAAAGTACATTGTTTTCCCCCATTAGAATGTAAATTTCATGTTATTTTTGGGCAAGGATTAGTCTTCCTTATTTACTGCTGCATCTCCTTGCAGCAGTAAATAATAGATACTTAAAAATATTTACTTGTATACATTGAAGCAATGGGATCTAATATACAAGGACATTATTGGTCTAAAGACAGAGTAAGTCCTTTGAAATACTATCTGCATATATTCTTACTTAGTTGCAAAAACAAATGGAGACTCCAAGTTCATCATGGCTATGGTACTTGCCTCCATGAGTCTAATAATATAAGGGATAGCATCCCTTTGGATAAACTGGTTCTGACTGATTTTGTCAAACTATTTGCCTCATTATTTTATAGTCATATCAATGATGCTAAGTTGGCTTCACTGGGATTTAACATTTCTTATAGAAAATTTATAGAATTTAAAGTATTTAAAATTCTATGTTGGAATATAAAGAAATGGTTTGTACTAGAAAGGAGAATCCAATAGAGAACACAACACATTCTCATTTATGATAAAACTGAAGTGAAATTATGATATAGTTAATTCAAAAGTTATTTGTATCTAGCTTTAGATTTTGACATCTATGTTTAAATATAAAAAAGTTTTGTAACTATACTATATGAAGTTTCAATAATTAAATTAAACCATAACATAAAGACCAATGGAAAAAGAAATGAGAAATCCTTCAAATTCCCTAACCTACTGTTAAAGTTATTCCCATCCCCATTTTCACTACTGAAAGTTAAGAGAACATCAACTCTCACAAAACACTAACATTTTATGACAAATGTACAAATAATAAATCTTCCTTTCTTACCAAACATTTATTTTTGTGCATTACTCCTTTCCCAGGTTGGGGAAAATGTCTTCAAATAGTTTGGTTCTAAAGCCTCCAAGTGATGCATTTACTGCCTGATGGGCAAATGTAAATAAAATCCTGAGTCTTCTGATGTAATTTTAGATACACATATTTTGCCTATTTTCAGAAAATGTTAATATCTAAATTATAATTCTGTCTAAATACAGACTCTTTTTCATCCCTAAGATGGTAGTTTCATTGGAAGACTAGAATTCCTTCTTGTTTTTAAGGAGTTATTGATAACAGAAGCTCATTTAAATTATATACTAATTGATCTTGTTCTAAGTTATGTGATGCTAGACAAATAATTTTCCCTCTTTGGGCCTAGATTCTCTCATTTGTAAACTGAGAAAGTGGACTAGATGATTTCTGAGGTCTCTTCTAGCTCTGATATTCTCTGGGCTGCTAAATATAAAAGAAGGGGAAAGGAACTTCCTCAGAAGGCTTCTGCAAGGTTAAAGCTTCCAGTAAAAACAGATGAGTGTTCATGAGGTGATCAGTCTCTAGACTGTAAGAATCTTTGTTTAGAACTGCTTACACTTTGGGGCTGTGGGCTATGCTTGAATTTATAATATTAAGCTATTCATAGTCTTATGTGGTTTTGATCATTATTTAAATGATGTCAGTATATTCAAGTCACTTCTGTAGAACTAGACAGTAGATGAAGGGTAGGATTAAGGGTGGGAGAAAGTGGTGGCAAGAAAATGGAGACAACTGTACTTGAACAACAATAAAATAAATAAGTAAATAAATAAATAAATAAATAAATAAGAATTAGACCTTTGTCAAGTTTTGGCCTGTATACAGTAAGGTTTTGGAGACAAAGAGAAATATTAACATTATTAAATGAAAAGTCAGAACCATGGGTTAGCTATAATCACAGACTCAACACACCGAGACATCATTCAAGCATGTGACCTTGGGAAAGTCACTTAGTCTCTGAGAACCTTAGCACTTAGTTTTAGTAATAGCTAGTGTGTGTGTGTGTGTGTGTGTGTGTGTGTGTATCATGTTCTAGGCATATTCAGGTTTACATTACATATATATGTCTAATACTTAATCTTAACAACAAATCCCAAAAATCAGGTATTAATATTCCCATGGTACTTATGAGGAATCTTAAAGACAGAGTAACATAACTTGAGAACATCAAGATTCTCACCCTGGCCTCCCAACTGAAAACCCAACCTCCTTCCAGTACACTCCTCCATTAGCAAATTACATCAAATCAAGACCATTTCCATTGCCCAGGCCAGGTAGCTCAGTTGGTTAGAGAGTCATCTCGATACACCAAGGTTGTGGGTTCAATCCTCAGTTAGGGCAAATACAAGAAATAACCATAAATAGGTGGAACAACAAATCAGTTTCTCTCTCTCATCTCTTTCTCTCTCTCAGTCTCTCTCGTCATTCTCTCTCTCTCAAATCAATAAATAAAAAATTTTAAAAAAGATGTTTCTATTATGTGCAAGGCAAGGTAGTTTTAAAATACCATTAAGATTTTAATTTCCTGGCTGAAGGCACTGCTGGGTGGGACACAAATGAAATAGAAATAACTCCTGAAATTGTAGTTGGGATGGGAAAGGTAGGAAGGAATAGTTAGGAACAAGGGAGCTGTCTCCAAGCCAGGCAGGAATGAAGAAAGCTTGGAGAAAGGGAAAAATTTTTTAAAAATCTGTCAAAGTCAGGAGCATGGGGTCAGGGCAGGGGAGCACTCACTGCACTCAAATCAATGTTGCAGTACTGGAGACTGGGTGAATAGCCTAAAGATGACTTTCAACATCATTTCTTATCTCCTTTTCCTGTTTCTAATGGGTGCTTGGTGGCAATGGTGGTATTTACCTACTGTAGACCTCTCCTCTGAGTACCAGATCTATATAGCAAATCAGTTTTTGGTTAAAAGACCAACCTGTGAGCATAAAGAAATGAACAAATTTCTTGAGAAGATCAGTCTCTATTGGCCTTCTCAAGGAGACATTCTAAAAGTGTTATGAGCAATGGCAGCACTTTATGTTTTCCATGGTGACCACTTTGAGGAACAATCCTCAATTGGATGCATAAATCCTATTCTTGGTCCAGTTGTCATGTTTTGTTTCTGAGTGAGCCTCATTACTTTCCAGTCACACCTGGTGTGTCTCTCTGATGTGGCTGCAAGCAGGCTGGACAAGGGACTTCCCGTGTACTCTCCAGTGTGTCCTGGCCAGTGCACAGGTGTGTCATGGACTAACATAGGTTGGGAACTGGGTCATTTGCAGGCTGAAGGCAGCTGGAGTCTTCAGTGCACAAGCTCCTACTGATTGTCTTGGGACTGCTCAGTAAAGGAATCAGAGATTTTAATTACCAGTAGTATGTATCCCAACCAATAGGAATGCTTTTCCATTCCAAGTATTTCCCACTTGAACAGATGCAAAATAAGGGGCCATGGGTCTGGCATGTGGTGTGGGATTTCTGTTTCCTATCAAGCAAGATAACTTTACAGATTCTCTTTACTGCATGGGGCTTTGTAATGGATGATTCTGCAGAGAAATATATTATTATAAACTTACTAATACAATTTTTTTATTTTGTCTATACAGCTTAACAAGAAAATAAGCTGAGTTAAAAAGCCTGTATCACCTTTTGAGAATTTTAAAAAAGAAGCAAGTTGAAGTTGAAGTTTTCAATGGCTATATAATCCCTGGATGCCTACCTCCTAGAATAACTATACAAATCTATTTAGCTGAAAGTGCTTTGAAAAGTAAAATGTTCTGTTTAGATCCAACATATAATTACTAGACTATGAAGAAAATTAAACTTAATGGCTTTATTGAACATGGTAATATATGAATTATTTTAAGTTTTCTTTAAAAAAGATTTTATTTATTTATTTTTAGAGAGAGGGGAAGGGAAGGAGGAGAGGGAGAGAAACATCAATGTGTGGTTTCCTCTTGTACACCCCCAAAACTGGGGACCTGGCCCTGCAACCCAGGCATGTACCCTGACTAGTAATCAAACTGGAGACCCTTTGGTTTGCAGGCTGGCATTCAATCTACCAAGCCACACCAGCCTGAGCTAAATTTTCTTTTCATAGGTATACTAAGAAATATTGAATTAAGACTTTCCAGCCCTTTCAAAGAAAACATTCTTTGACATTAGAAATTTAAAGGTGTGACTGATATTTTATTTTCAGATTTCATGTTTTAGAATTTTGAATAGAAAACATAAAGCATTATTTTAAGGGATAGTCTTGAAAAACTTTGAAATGGCAATAGATATATTACTTTGAAAGGACGACTTAAAATTAACAAGAAATACTTTTTAAATGCTTTTAAGAGTTCAAAGAGCAGAGACTAGAAAGTAAAGGCAGAAGGATATTACTGTCTATTAACTAGCTCCTAGAGACCAGAAATTGTGTTATATTCACATTTGAACATGCCAATTTTAACAAATTCCAGCATCTCTTACATGGCAAATAAATATAGAAGAGGTATGAGATACCTGAAAAGTTTTGCTGTTAATATCTTTAACATATGTTCTACCAACCATGGAGAGTTTTTTGAGTTTTAGTTTCTATAATTTTATGTATGGAATGATACACTTTTTGTTTTCAAACACAGCATTAAATAACAAATATACTTGTAGGATCCAAGGCTTCTAGATCTGTTTGTTATGCTTTGCTACTTGCTATACTGATTATATTTCTTCTTTATCATGACCTGGGTTTTGAAATGCATGATTAGGTGAAAAGGAACCTGAAAATACAGCACAAGGCTGTATGTGAGTATGCTGAGCCTGGAGACATGCGTTGCTAGATATCTCCTGCACACATTTTTTTCCTTGTTGTCTAGGAAACCAGGAATGGGGCAGCAGCTGTTGGAGATATGTCTGGGATAACTGATGCAATATTCAAACATCTTAATCATTAAGGAAAAAACTTTAAGTAAAATCTGAAAAATGTAAAAGCTACTAAAACTCAAGCCAACAAGGAAAGAAACAGATTAAAACAACAAATAAACAAATGCTGTTTTAAAATGAGCTTCCCTGAGGCTGCTGCCACACTGCTGCATGTAATGACACATTGTTTTTAATGACTGAGTTCACACTGAGGAGTGCAGGATATGAATTCTATAATATTCTATGCAGGTTAGAGAGCGTGCACCTACAATATAAAGAAACCCAGAGAAAATTCAAGCAAGTATAAAACACAGAGGAAAAATAGTGATGGTTGAGGTTAGCTCAAGTGTGTCCTTGCCAGTCTGGCACAGTCATTTCTTCAGTTCACCATCCACCTGCAGGTTAAATAACAACATCTGACAGGAAGCAGAAACTCCAAATCATTAAGAGGTTTCCCAGAGCTTTTTTGAAGCTGTTTTAAGAGTACAATCGATCTCCCCTTGTCTTTCAGTCAGAGATGGGTCATACTATCCACCAAAATGTATTTGGTAACTTTTAATTCTAATCATAATGGCAGCTACTATTTACTGAACACTTATTATGTATCCAGCATTTGTAGTGCTTTGTAGTATCTCATTTAATACTTACAACAAGCCCAGGAGACAATTTTTTATTATCCCCATTGAGCAAATTGAGGCCAAAAGAGGTTACACAGCTAATAAATGTTTGAGTTTAGATTGAACCCAAATTTGCCTAAGTGCTAAAGCCTGTGGCTTTAACCACTAATCCAAGCATGGCTATTGGATTTCACTTTATATGCCAATTTGCTTGGATTGGAAATACATTCCTGGATTCTTAGGCAAACTGTGACCTCAGTGGAAAAAAGAATTGTGATTGTTTATTGATGTGTGCTATGTGTAAGGGATGAAAAGTGGTAGCAGTGACATATACTCAAGTCTTTGCCAACTCTGCCCTAGGTAATAAATACTTCCTCTATGAAGTATTACTCTCCCTACATATAATATGTGATATCTTCTGTAGACCATCTTATGTCATGTTTATGCAACTGTATTTCACCAGACTAATATCAGAACACTTGGTCTGTCAATTTAAAAGAACTTCCTTAATTAGTACTGTATTAGAATATCCAGGTTATATGGTCATTGCATTATTTGTGAGTAACAGGAACCAGCCTTGAGTTTCCCATAAGAAATTGATGGCTCAACTGGGCTGACAGAACAATAGGAATCAGAAAATCAGGGTTTTTTTTACTGTTGTTCAATTACAGTTGTACCACCTTTTTCCCCATTGCTCTCCCCTGCCTCACCCCCCTCACTCCCACAGACAAGCTCCTGCCCCCACCTTGTCTGTGCCTGTGAGTCCTCTGTTTGTGTTCCTTGGTTTGCCCCTTCCCTTTCTCTCCCTGCTATTCCTCCTCCTCCCCCAAGGCCACTGTCAGTTGTTAACAAGCCTTTATATACTAGCTAGATGTTTTCTGTGCATATCATTTATAAAATAATTCAGGTGAAAAACAGTCTTAAAAAGATGAAGACTAAGATGAAGCAGACTTGTCCACAGCCAAGGAAGTTAATTCAGAATTTGAGAGTAAAAAGGAAAACAGATTTAGTAGGAGTGAGCAAACAGATTAAAACCTAAGAAAGACTAAAGAGCAACAAGATTAGACAAAAAGAGAATCAGATCAAAGCTGGAAACCCATAAAAGCCAGGTCCTACTATAAACGATTATTTACTTACTGCCTATGTTTTGGTAATTTTCATCACTGCACTAAAACAGATGGGCGAAAGTGAGTCTTGTGGATGGGTACAAAGAAGGGAACATAGATTTCAGAGGCCATGGAAACAGGAGAGTGTCCTAAAACAATGGCAGGGAAGTAAAACTGTTAGTGTTCCATTAGCTGCAAGGCAATCTCTCCACCAAGACTACAAATCCCCATTCCTCCACCATCCCCATTTCCCGTGATCCCTTCTGTCCTGACCCCTTGCTGCCCTTCCCTTCCCTCTTCACTCTCTCCTTTCACTACACTTCCAAGACATTGTTGAGGGCCTGCTATATTCCAAATACATTGACTTTACACAAATGAATCAGATTCACTCTCTGCCATTTCAAGGCCCCACAATCTATAATCCATTATAGTTTTATAGCATTCTATAAAGAACATTCTCACACAGGGCAGGGAATTATTATCTCCACGTATAAATGAAGAAATTGAAGCCCAAGGAGGTTAGGTGAATTGTCCAATATCAACCTTGTAGTATATAACATAGGTTTCTCTCCATGTTAAGTTTCACTATGAACTGCATAATTAATATACATATACTTTGACAAATGTGTGTATACACAGATATACAAACACAAATCCTTACATGTGTGTACAGATATCTATGAAAAAAAGTACTGTGCACCTTGTAAAGGTTAAGCAAGTATAAGTTAGCACCATTACTATGCAGAATCAGAGTAAATAAGCAAAAGAGTAAGCAAAGATTGGAAATATCTAACAACCATTCTTCTGCTTGCAAAAGACAATACATTTCTAAGTTCAGGATGAACCATTCAAGAAACCTAGTTGGGCTGAAGAGGTATAAGTACATCAATCAATCAATCAATCAATCAATCAATCTACCAAGGTAGAAATGTACTGGATTCATCACCAGAAAATTAAGGAATAGATTCACCAAAGGCTTTGGAAGTGAAAGTCAAAGCTTTAATATAGCCATAAGATCTTCTAAAGGGAAGGGAGCTACAAGAACTAGAAATACAGGAAGACTATTTATTCTTTCTCAATATACGAATAAATATAAAAAAGTGAAAAGTAGCTATATGGGTTAGCTTTAAAAAGTAAAAATAAAAAAACTGAATTCAAAAGTATTTGCTCTTCAAACTGAACTAACAAGGAAAATGGGGACATATCTATAGATGGAGAGCAGATGACAGCTGATGGTAGGGGAGGTGAGAGGGTGGAGGGATTGGGCAAAAAGTAAAAAGGACTCATGGACATGGGCAAAAGTGTGGTGATTGGGGGAGAGGAGTATAAGGGGACAAATAATAATGGAAAAAAGACAATAAAGATTAAATAAAAAAACAAATATATTTGTTCTTATATGATATATGAATTCAAATATGCCAATGAGATCACTTTTGTAAGAAGAGCTAGTTTTACACACCGAATGTTAGAGAAATTGCCTGATAGAAAAGGCCTTTCTGTACCACACAAATTATCCCATATGGAGGGGACTGCACATTCCATGTCTATTTCACATTGTTTGACAGGTGTCCCAAACCCTATATAACAGAGAAATACAGCTTAGAAGTTATGAGGAGAGAATAAAAACAGTTCTAGCAACTTTAGAAGTAGTAACTAAACAAAACAAATCGGTAGACCCAAGTGCTTACTGGGATGTAGGTATCATGCTAAATGAGTTAGGGTTACTACTTTAATCCTCCTGACAAGCCTGCAAAGTGGATATTCTTATTGCCATTTTATAGGTGAGGAAATGTCAGAGAGGTTAAACAACCTTCCTAGACAAAAGCATGTAGATGACACTTTTTCTTATCTTGCCTTCCAAGATCCTGAGAGAAATAGGTGTTTAATTAGCAGATGAACCAGAAATGGACATTAAAAATGACTCTAAAACTTAAGATTTATTGTGAATCCATGTCAACTGAATTGACAATATGACTAAAATTAAACATCTGAAACTAACATAGTCTACATTTTGAGGTTGTCTACACAGTAACAATACAATAAATAGCCAATCATACACTTGAGTAGAAGTAAGTTTGGAAAGGAAGAGGTACCTCAGGAGAGATACTATGTGATGTGGATTTTATAAAGTCTTTGCAAGTGAAAGCTCAAAAAGTTTTGAAGACAGGCAGAAAGTTATCTGAGACTTAGGAAGCCTGGTGTTAAGTGAGGAAGCCTTGAATTTTAGTGATGCTATAGGTGCTGCTATTTCTCTCTGGAAAGCTTCAATGTACCCCTTCTTCCTAGTTGTCCTTAAACTCCTACTGTACAGGTTTTTACAAAGTGAAAGGGTTTTAATTTGGTTTGGCATAAAGCCAGGAAGGTATTCCTGAAGAAAATATGTCCCATAATGAACCCATGCTTCTTCCCAGATCCTTCTGCTCTTCTTTTTTCTGAAAAGAGTAAATTTCTCTGATATGGAACAATCTTTTCTCTGTAGTTTCTCCCAGGTTTTCCACAAGTTGGATTTTCTCTCACAGTTTCCTTCACATTTTGAGGGATTCTTTCTTTAAAAGTTCCCTTATCTTACACTCATCTTCCTTAACACTGAGCTAGAATGCTGGATTCTTGAGGTCACTAAGACAAAGAGTAAACTAGTTTTAATTTAATTGTGCTACAAATAAGCTCACTTCTACCTCCAAGAAAACTTCTGCATGGATTCAGACCAATTATTTCTGGAGTTCTTTTCTCTGCAACCATGTGTCCTAAGAAATTAGAATCACCTAGACAAAGCTAGGTTGGGAACACTTTTCCTTTACCTTGTCTTCTAAGAAAGCTGGGAGAAGTAGGTGCTGTAATTTAGAAGGTAAACTAGAAAGGGAGACTAAAATGACCCAGAATTTAGGGCGTATCATGAACCCACAATGTCAGCAAGACTGTCCAACTATAGTAGCTTCCACTTTCACTTATATTTGAGAACTAATTCTCTTTAGAGAAAGATTTCACAAAATTTATAACCCAGCATCTGATGTAACAACATATAAACTGAATAAAGAAACTGAAGAAAGAAATTGGGAAACATTAAGATGGGTTTTTCTTCCTACCTGCCACCAGAGAGCTGTTGACTTCCTTGAACATGAGCTGAAAAGTTTCCTATATGCATACGACATTCATGGGATCACTTATTTATTTGTTTACACAGTTTCAAGGCCCTCTGCTGGGCTATATATTGTCTGGCTGAGCTCCAAAACAAGTTTTAAAATGTAAATTAAATACAAATGGCAAATGCCACATATCTGAATAGTTACAAACAAAAGTCACAGAGACATTTTCATAAATATCCTTGTCATTAATCTTCTTTAAAAAATTCTTACACAATAGGCAGTTTATGAAAGGCCAAACCATTTTATTCTCACGGTTAAATGAGGAGGAATAGCAAAATTTCCCTTAAAAGTTCTGAGATTTATAGACAGCTTTTAAACACACACACACACACACACACACACACACACTAAAAGGAGAGGCTTTCCCTTTTATGTCTTCCATAAACTCAGTAAGCACCAAGGCAATTTCTTCCATCCCTCTCCAGAGAAGCAAGGTGCTTCAGCAAACAAAACTCCCCAAGATTAGAGTTAATCCAAGTTCTCCCAGTCAATGTTATTCCTTTGATATTGACAGCAGGCAGGAAGAAAAAGAGAGCTTCCTATCTTTATCCTTTTTTCATTCACTTTTTTCCTTTCATTTCTTGCCTCTTCTTCTCATCTATTCTTATTTTTATCTCCTGTCCTTGCATATCATTAGGAAAAATGTTTTAGCATAGTGAGGTGGCATGGTTTAGAGTAAAATGGCCAAAAATAAGTAAAAGTGCTGTCTCCCCCATTTGCTCCACCCACCTACAATAATCTCTTCCTCAGCACCAGCTATTCCATTCGTGAATATATATATATGAATATATGAATTTATACATGAATCTTAACAAAAACAGAGCAGTTAGAAAGAGGCAATGTATGATGTTAAGCTATAAAAGATGATCCAACTCCCTGTTTCTCACTCACTGCATGACTTTGGGCCACTAATGTATCTGCTCTGAACTTCAGTTACTTTCTCTGTGAAATAGAACTAAAGGTCCTAACCGTCTCACACACAAGGTATGTGACGTTGCTTTGATAACTGTAAAGGGCTAGACAAGTGAAAGGGAATATTATTATTTTCTTCTTCTTCTCTCTGGTATTTTCTCTGATTCTAAATAGGCTAATAAAAAAATCAAGACAATAAGCAAGACTTGTGTGTCTCAATGATTTTTTTAAAATATATTAAAATACGGAATAATACAGCAAGAAAAAGTTTCCCCTTTTCTTTACTCTGGGAATTAAGCTTAAAGGCAAAAATGAAGATTTAAAAGTGAAAGTTTCTTGATGTCCTCTGCCCTTTCTGTTCATTTCCTTTAGACTGACTTCCTTATATTGCACGTTTCATGCACAATTGGCATCATAATGGCTACTTTATGAGTTGATGATTCTTTTATAAGAAATGGTTTTCTGTGTAATCAAGCAGAGAGAGAACTGTCTCAAGGTTCACTTACAAGAAATTCAATTATGAATTGCTAAATGTACTGCTCACACAGAAGACTGAAACCTGCTTTCCTTTGTTTTGTTTTGATGTATCATTAGGTATTAATGACAGTATTTCTTTGCTTGTCAAAGCCAACTCATGACATTTCAACTTTCCATTCAAGGAATGAAATGACTCTAAAGACCGAGTAGTCTAATAATCTATAATCAAGCTCACTAAATTAAATAACTTTCTTTAATTTGAATTTAGCAAACATGTCTAAACCTACTGCTATACATAGGCAGTATGCTACGGGAGGTGGGGAAGGACAAATATGAATAATAGATATAACTGCTGCTCTCAGGGAGCTGAAATTCCAATAGGTAAAAAAGGGAAGAATACATAACATGTAAAGAACATACTGAGGAACATATGAAAACCAGGGTTCATAGGCACTAACAAGAGAGGGACACCTACTACTAGCGAGGGGCAAGAAAACCAAACTTTCTGTTCTAAACCACTAGGTTCTTTATAGATAATATTCACTTAGTATAACCAATAAAGCTAACAAATAGAGAGAAATTATTCAATATCTTTACAAACTCTGGTGTCAACTCTCTGGACTTTTGATGTCTTCTTATAATACAAGGAGCTTCACTTCCACCCTAATGGCTAAGAAAAAGCCAGATAATCTACAAAATTATTTCTTGAACTTCTCAGTTCAAAAATCTTGGGACAAAGAACTAGCCTGAATTCTAAGGAAAGACAGGAACTTTCAAGGAGGGATGGGATGCCTGTACTTGCTTACCTGGGGCAGAGCATGAGGGTAAGAACGCAAAAAAATTTTCAACAAACTGCAAAAGGCAGAGTGTGGACTAGCATGAAAGCATAGAACCCCTGGGAGTCAGGTACAAAGATGCAAAGGAAGTTTAGCATCCACTTGCAGGCTGTTCTTTCTGGAACTCATTGGGCATGCATTAAATTGATTGGGTGTGATGTCAAGGAGAGTGGGGCAGGAGACCAGGAGCACTCTGCTTGGTGGTTCAGGCCTGAAAGAGGGGAGGGGTAGGGAAAATAACAGTCATTCTGGAAAAGGCACAAAGCCTATCAAGGTCCTTCTTCCCTACCTTCTCTAAGGTACAAAATCTCTAAACTGCTAAAGGATTGGAAGCACACTCTATCGTTCTCAGTGCACAGTTGAAAACCAACTGCAATTGAGGGATGGGATTAGAAAAAAACCCATTACCCCTTTGGGAGAGGCAGGAAACAGTCCTGAGTTCAGACCATCACAGATTCTCTATCATCCAGGATGAGGCAGAATCACTGATAAGAAAGCCCCACACCTGAGATGTAGGGACACAATATCTATTTAAGACTCCAGCTGAACCAGGACAACAAAGAATGAACTCTGTGCCCCTTGCCTTTCCCAACTAAGCAAGCACATAGTCATCCCACATGTAGCTATTTAGTGTCTCCAGTAAAAATCAGAAACATTGTAATAGGAACTACTTTAGTATCATTCCCACAAGAGAAGCCTTGCTACTTAAGGAAGCCAAGTATGGTGGAGACTCAATGACCCAGCAGGTAGTCTAGCTTTTCCACAGTACATGTAGATAATGTCTCCTTCCTCTCTCTATCACATCTTCACACTCAGCTAACTCTGATCTCCCGGCAATGTCCATCAAGTCTTGATCACAAAATGTTATAATTAGTAGACTCACTCAGACACGTCATCTCTCAGGAGATATCAAACCACATATGTGCAGTCAGCTCCCTTTTTGGGACTCTATACTCATTCATCCTCTTGCTCTTGGACCTTCTATTCACCTAATTATGTTGATCAGTCCTTCCTATGTACTCCAAGATCATCTCTTTTACTTATAGTCTCCTTTCAGTACTTTACTTGCACAGATAGAAAGGACTTCATATCTGTACTTTGTAGCCAGACATATATGTACTAGAAAAATAAAGCGTTTATATCTTTGTATAAGCTAAGAAATAGCTCACTACAATGTGAAGGCAATTCATCCCTTCAATTGTTAGCTGGAAAGGAAACAGTATAATCTTTTTGGAGCAATAGATATTTCTTTATTGGTTGAAAACACTAAACATCATACATTTTAAGTCATTCTCCAAAGTATATTAATACAAGTACAATATTTACAACAGAAAAGGAAGTTCTGAAATACAGATGAGTAAACACATATACGCACATACACACACACACCAAATCAAGATTCAAAGACAAACAAATCCACAGCGTAGATCTCAATGGAGGTATGTCTTACACTAGAAAAAGAATTATATTAATGACCACAGGCAAATACGAGAGTTAAATGTACATGACTTTTAGTAAAGATGTCTTAATAATGAAGTTGTTCAGGGATCCTACCTAGGATGGTTTTATTTAGCATTTTTATGCATTATCTGAAACAGGGAATTCAAAGTGGAAATTTTACATTTGTGGGGTACAGAATCTTTTCTAGATTATTAGATGTCAAAGTAATGATGACAAAATGTAACATAAGATGATTTCACAAAACATTGTGAGTAGAAAAAAATTGTGGAGACTGAACTATTTGAGAAAGAGATAGTTTATAAAAAACACAATACTGGTCTTAAAGAAAAATAATAATAATAGCCAGCAAATAATAATCATAGCTATTAATAGTTATAAGATATCATATACATCATCTTATCTAATCCTTAACAATCCTTCACAATTGCTATTCTTCCTGTTTCATAGACAAGCTAACAGGCTCAGAAGTTTAAGTGGTTTGCCCAATGCTATAACAATAGTTGTTGCATGAAGCTGTAAAAAACAAAACAAAATGTGACACATGATTATTAAGCTTTGAATCCTTGGCAATTTTAAATGTCTAAGATATTTTTAGGGCAACTAATAGGAAACCAAATTTGACAGTAGAAATTCCATTCTTATACTTGGTAGGCTGACTTCCATGCTCTTAAATCCACAGACTTCATTAATAAATTGGCAGGAAGTAAGATAATAATAAGTTTGGAGAAGGAATAGTGGTCTGTACCAGAGACTGAAAGCTAAAGACAGAAAGTTTGCTAAAAAAGCCTCTTTGGAATTGTATGGAAGAAAGCCAAACGCAATGTTACCAGTAAATGTGAGTTGGTATTACAAATTATTTCAAAGAGAATGAATTCCTGAGAAATCTGTTCATAGTGTATTTGTGCATGAAATCAACCAGCAGAGGGGGCTGCTAAAAGAACATACAGTAGAGGCTACCTAGCCCCTACCTTAGTCACAGGTTGTATTACAAAAGTCTGTTTCTAAGCCAATTGTTTAGAATGCAGAATTCATTTCACCAGGGGAACAATGTTCCAAATCTGGGATCAGCACTATGGCCCTCAAGCCAAATCCAGCCCACCACCTGTTTTTGTATGGCCCACAAGCTAAGAATGGTTTTCACATTTTTAAAAGGTTAAAAAAAAAGATGACTAATATTTTATGACACATGAAAATTACATGATTCAATTTTCAGTGTCCATAGATAAAGTTTTACTGGAATATAGCCACACTCATTTGTTTATGTATTGTCTATGGCTGCTTTCACATAGAAGACTTGAGACAGAGACCATATGGCTCACAAAGCCTAAAACACAGGCACACACACTATGTGGCCCTTTACAAAAGAAATTTGCCAATCTTCATTACAAATGATTATTATACTCCCAGACTAGCTGGCAAAAAGTGTATCACTTAAAACAGGGGTGTTGAACTCGTTTTCACAGGGGGCCACATCGGCCTCGAGGTTGCTTTCAAAGGGCTGAATATAATTTCAACTCCTTAGCAGTTAAGGAGTAGTTACATTTATACAGTCCTAAAATTATTTCAGCCCTTTGAAGGCAACCATGAGGCTGATGTGGCCCCCAGTGAAAATGAGTTTGACACCCCTGATTTAAAATGCAGTTGTGCTGTAGTAATAATAGCATCCCCAAGTCTATGCCTAGAGCTCTTTTGAGCTCTTTTGAGCCAGTGGCATTCCAACTGTGGAAGCAGTGAATATCAAAGCAAATCTTTCAGAGTCATACTTTTAAATACCTTTGTTTATGCTAGCCAGTGCCAGTCCATTTGGAATACCCTTCCCCCAACAAAAATGAATAAAATAGCTAACATTTATGAGTTAACAAAATTGAGCATTTTTGATATGTTTTAAGTATTTTTACATGCATTGTTCTATTTAATTCTCACAACAACTAGATGAAACAGTTGCTATTAATATGCCCATTTACAGGTGGAAAAACTGAGACCAAGAGAAATTAAATAACTCGCTGCAAGTAACACTTCTAATAAGTGCCAAGGCCAGGATATAAACCTTGGCAATCTAGAACAATCTTGGGTATTGTGCCATTTATCCACTAACCACAAAGCTGTATTTCTTTTCCAACTTTTGAAAGCCCTTCCAATTTTTAAGACAATTCAAATGCCATCTTCTTCATAAAGCCTTGTTCCCAGATTCCCTGTGCCCACAAGTTCAAAATAATTACATTAGACTGCAGCCGTACCAGAGGGTTACTGGACAATCAAAAGATAATAAGCCTGTAAACTATCAAGAGGGGGTACAGAAAAAAAGGACTCAGAGGGCCACATCTCAACATTGCAGCAGGCTGACCCAGGTATCACTAGTGGTAAGGAATGTGGTGTTGTTACAACTCCAACATGTCTCGTGATTTAAATATTACCTGGAGGGAGTGAAACTTTGAAATACAGTATTTACAAAGATAATGAGTTGTCCAGTATGATAGCAAAGTGAAAATCCATGCTTAAACTGAAAAAAAATTAATTATATGCTCCTAATTAAATATTGGTTAACAGATATATCAAGAAAGTATTTCATTTGATTCTACAACCAGGGTACTGGCAGGGATGAAGTTAAGACTCAGATATATATACCACTGTATGGAGCTAGGTGACATCTTTAGTCCTCTGGTACCACAGTTCCAAGAGTATCAGAGATCAGACCCACAACATGAGAACCCAAGAAAAGAGGCAGCAAGCTAGTTTCCAGAAATAGAAAAATGAAGAGGGAGAGAATTAAAGTGACAGAGAGAGATGGATGTAAACATTTGAAAATAATGAAATATTATTAAAACTTTCCAAATTTGATAAAAACCATACTAAAAAAAAGATCCAAGAAGTTCAAAGAATGCCAACAAGCATAAAAAGAAAAAATAACCTTATGACTAAATAGCTCAAAATAAATAATAAAGAGAAAATTTTACAAACAACCAAAGGAAGAAAAATACATGCTATGTACAGAAGAGTAAAGAAAACTAAAATGTCAGATGTCTCACTGAAACCAATGCAAGTGAGAAGACAGGAGCAATACTTTTGAAGTATTTAAAACATAATTAAAAAAAATGAAGACCATCAACCCTGTCTACTTAGAACTCTATAGTTGCAAAAATGTCTTTTAAAAAATAAAGGTGAATATAGAGAACACTGAAGGTTCCACCAGAAACTACTAGAACTGATAAATTAATTCAGTAAAGTAGTAGGATACAAAATAAATATTCAAAAATTGGTTGTGTTTTTATACACCATTGCAGAACTATTAGAAAAATTATCAGGGAAGCTAAGAAAACAATCCCATTTACAATTCCATAAAAAATACCCAGGAATTAATTTAGCCAAGAAGGTAAAAGACCTTTACTTAAAAAATTATGACACTGAAGAAGGAAATAGAAGAAGATACCAATAAATGAAAGCACATATTGTGCTTATGGATTGGAAGAATTAACATCATTAAAATGCCTATACTACCAAAAACAATCTATAGATTCAATGTGATTCCTATCAAGATTCCAATGGCCATTTTCACAGAACTAGAACAAATAATCCAAAAACTTTTATGAAAACACAAAAGACCCCAAATAGTGACAGCAATTGTGAAAAAGAAGAACAAAGTAGGAGGTATCATACTACCTGATATCAAGGCTAGAGTAATCAAAACAGTATGGTAACAACATAAAAACAGACATATAGATCAAAGGAACAGAATAGAGAGCCCAGAAATAAAAGCATGCCTATATGGTCAATTAATCTATGACAAAGGAAGCAAGAACATACAATGGGGTACAGACAGTTTATTCAATAAATGGTGTCAGGAAAATTGGACAGACACATGAAAAAAATTACACTAGACCATCACATATAAGAATAAACTCAAAATCATTAAAGATTTAAATGTAAGACCTGAAACCATAAAACTCCTGGAAGAAAACATATGCAGTAAAATCTTGGACATTTCTCTTGTCAACATACAAGGTCCAGCACAAATAACACCCCTTTATTATTACATAAAATCTTTTATTAAAAAATCATAAGCATGTATTTCTGTTACATAACAATATCACTCTCAAGCACACCATATAACATTTTAGGTGAAATGTTCAAATTGCTGTCCATCATGTATGAGACATTCACATACCCTACTAATCATACTCAATGGCATTACTTCTGCCAGACTTTGTATTTTCTGACATGTCTTCTGGGATAAGGGAAACAAAAGCAAAATAAACAATTTGGACTACATCAAACTAAAAGGTTTTTGCACAGCAAAAGAAACGGTCAACAAAATGAAAAGACAGCCTACTGAATGGGAGAAGATATTCACCAATGATACATCCAATAAGTGGTTAATACCCAAAATTTATTTAAAAACTCTTACTATTCAACACCAAAAAAGCCGCTCCACAAACAATCCAATTAAAAAGTGGGCAGAGAACATGAATAGACACTTTTCCAAAGAGAACATATATATACGGTCAATAGACATATGAAAAGATGTTCAACATTACTAATCATCAGAGAAATACAAATTAAAACCATAATGAGATATCACCTCACATCTGTCAGAATGGCTATCAATAAATCAAGAAACAATAAGTGTTGGCAAGGATGTGGAGATAGGGGAACCCTTGTGCACTGTTGGTGGGAATGCAAATTGATACAACCACTAAGGAAAACAGTGTGGAGGTTCCTCAAAAAATTAAATATGGAACTGCCTCATGACCCAGCGATTTCACTTCTGGGTACATATCTGAAGAAATCCAAAACACTAATTCGAAAGCATGTATGCACCCTCATGTTCAGTGCAGCATTATTTACAATAGCCAACATATGAAAACTACCCAAGTGTCCATCAATGAACAAGCTGATAAAGAAGATGTGGTATAGATATAAAATGAAATATTACTCAGCTATTAAAAAGAATGAAATCTTGCCCTGGCTGAATGGAGTGTTGTTCCATACACCAAAGTGTTTAGGGTTTGATTCCCAGTCAGGGCACATACCTAAGTTGCAGGCTCAATCCCTGGTCAGGACGCTTACAGGAGGCAATCAATTGATGTTCCTTTCTCACATCAGTGTTTATCTCTCTCTATCTCTCCATCTCTCTTTCTTTCCATCCCTCCCCTTCCTCCCTCTCTAAAATCAATGAACACATCCACATATTGTCGGGTGAGGATTTTAGAACAACAACAAATTATGGCTGAGTGAGACAGAGGGTTCCTACAGTCCTAGGCATTCCTCCTAAAGGACCCACATATGACATTAATCGGATTCACTGGCACTGAGCTCCAGCACTGGGGCAGCAGCTCAAAGGGCACCAGCGACACAAGGGAAAGAACTGAATTGTTTGACTTCTGGGTAAGGGCTGGAGGGGCAGCACTCTCCAGGCAAAAGTGTTGTCAGAGGCCATTTTTCCTTTGCTGAGCCCTCCCCCCACAGAAACAGGAACCACATCTGAGTCTTCATAAACCTGGTATATATGCTGTTCACCTCACCCTGGTGACTCCCTGAGAACCTGCCCCACCCAACTTGCAGGCCCACCCAAACTGTTTCCAATGACTTTTCCATACAAACGGCCTCTCTTAGATCTTGCTTTGGACTTTCCTAAAAACTCTCAAGCAAGCAGCATCTGGCCTCTGCATAATTCATACCTCTTGCTAAGTGGCCTCAGGCCCAGCACCAGTGGCAGCCAGGCTTGGTCCATAGCTTGGTCTCTCCCAGGCAGCTCCAAGCCCAGCACAAGTAGCAGCCATTTGCAGATCACTCTGTTGCTCATGCCAGGTAGCCCTGGGCACAGAACAGGCAGTGGCTGTCCTTGTTCTGTACCTCCCAGTAGGCCCCAGAGCCAGTGCACCCAATAAACAGCTTCAGGCCAGGCTGATTACAACACAACCACTTCCACAAGTGACACACTCAAGGGGTGAACTTGGGGGCACCAAAGCCCTGCTGAAGCAAGTCCTGCTCCATGGGGTTAGCTCTTGCATAGCAGCTACTTTACTGTAGTCACAACTGTTCCTCGAAGCTGATTGGCCTGGGGATCAATCCCTCCCAGTGATGTGTGAACATCAATCAAGGCTCAACTACAAGAGGATAGTACACAAAGACAATACAGAGGTGTGTCTGGAGCACCATACTCCAGTGACTGTGGAGGCTATGCCACTGGGCCCTACAGGACATCTACTACATAAGACCACTCTACCAAGACCAAGAGCTGTAGCTTTGCCTGATACATAGAAATGAACATAGGGAAGCACCCAAAATGAAGCAGCCCAAATGAAAGAACAAGAGGAATCCCCAGAAACAGAACTAAATGAAATGAAGGTGAGCAAATGACTAGATACAGAATGCTAAACAATGGTTAAAAGGATGCTCAAGGAACTTAGTAAGAACTTCAACAGCATAAAAAAGGACATGGAAACCATAAAAATAACCAGCCACCAATGAATAACACACTAGCTGAAATGAAGAATACATTACAGGGAATCAAGAGTAGAGTAGATGAAGCAGAGGATCAAATCAGTGATTTAGAATATAAGGAAGCAGAAAAGGCCCAATGAGAACAGAAAAAAAAAAAACAACAAAAAAGAATCCCCCCAAAATGATAATAGTGTAAGGAGACTCTGGCGCAACATCAGGCATAACATTTGCATCTTGGTGGTGCTGGACAGAGAAGAGAAAGAGCAAGAAATTAAAAACCTATTTCAAAATAGTGACGGAAAACTTCTGCAACCTGATGAAAGAAATAGACATACAAGTCCAACAAGTGCAGAGGGTCCTAAACAAGATGAACCCAAAGAGGACCATATCAACACACATCATAATTAAAATGGCAAAGATTAAAGTACAAAGAGACAATCTTAAAAGCCGCAACAGAAAAGCAGTTAGTTACCTATGGGGAAGCTCCCATAAGACTGTCCACTGATTTCTCAAAAGAAACTTTGTAGGCCAGAAGAGACTCACACAAAATATTCAAGGTGAGAAAAAGCAAGGACCCACAACCAAGATTACTCTACCCACCAAAGCTATCATTTAGAATCAAAGGACAGATAAAGAATTTCCCAGACAGGTAAAAGCTGAAGAAGTTCATCACCACCAAACCAGTATTACAAGAAATATTAAAGGATCTGCTTTACAAAGAAGAAAAAAAATTAAAAAATTTGAATACTAAAATGACAATAAATAATTACTTGAAATGCAAATGGATTAAATGCTCCAAGCAAAAGACATATGGTGACTGAATGAATAACAAAATAAGAACCTTACATATGCTCTAAAAGGGACTCACTTCAGATCAAAAGAAACACACAGAATGAAAGTAAAGGGATGGAAAAAAGATATTTCATAAACATGGACACAAAATAAAGCTGGAGCAGCAATCCTTATACCAGAAAAAAACAGACCTTAAAACAAAGGCCATAACAGGAGACAAAGAAGGTCCCATCAACTCCACTTCTGGGTATTTATTTGAAGAAACCCAAAATAATAAAAAAGACATATGTTTATTGCAGCATTATTTACAATAGCCAAGATATGGTAGCAATCAAGGTGTCCATCATTAATAGATGAATGGATGAAGGAGAACTGGTACATATATGCAATGGAATATGACTCAGCCATAAAAAAGATTGAAATCTTGCCATCTGCAGCAACATGGATGGACCTAGAAGTTATTTGCTAAGTGAAATAGGTTAGACAGAGAAAGACAAATACCAGATGATTTCCTTTATATGTGAAATATTAAAAAAATAAACAAGCAGAAGAAAAACAGACTTATAGATACAGAGAACAATTCGAAGGTTGCCAGACAGGAGGGGGGTTGGGAATGGGCAAAAAAGGTGAAGGGAATTATAAGTACTAATTGGTAATTATAGAAGAGTCACAGGGATATAAAGTACAGCATAAGGAATATAGTCAATAATTTTGTAATAACTATAATATGGTATCAGATGGATACTAGATTTATTAGGGTGATCGCTTTGTAAGTTATATAAATGTCTAATTATGGGGTTGTACACCTGAAAGTAATATAATGTTGTATGTCAACTGTAATTTAAAAATAATACATAAAAAAGAAATAAAGCTGCAATTCACATGCAAAATTTGGGGGGAAAAATTTAAAAAATACAATTTCACACTTGGCAGGCCAAGTGAATTATAAACAGTTTATATTTGTCTATTAGTGGTGCCATTTAAGCGGATAAGCAGATACACCAACCACTGATGTCAGTAAGGTAAGAACTATACTATTCACATATATTAAAATTGGGGTGAGATGTTTCGGTAACTACCGTGCAGTTTGGCCACTACCTGTAACAGTGGCCATCCTTGCAATTTAAAATAATTTTTACTAATGACAATGCAGTCCCATCACTTACTCAGTAGTAGAACTCATGTTTACGAGTATACTCAAGAACATTAGATCTGATAAAATGCCATGAAAAATGCTAGACAGCCACCACAGTTTGTCATGCTGCTAATTTAGGAAAGAACAATTTCTCCTGAGTTATTTCATGTTGTGATAAATAGGACAAAAACATCATTAAAGTCAAAATTTTTCTATATTGATTATAAGGCTTCACATTCATTTCTATGAGAATATACATCATTAATTACATGATTTTAAATATATAAAGTTTTCAGGAAGCTATCCCTCTTATAATCTGTTGTAACAAGTACATTTTTGTGACAGACCATGCCACTTAACCGTAGCAACACACACCAGCTCAAAGACAGTGATATTTCTACTCTAGCCAACACACTCAGCAGAAACAGAAGGTTCAAATATCATTGCACTGGCTGGTCTCTAGACTCTCTTCTGAAAAATATGAAGTGTAGGATGGTGCTTTTGTACCACCTAGAATCATTTTTTGTCTTGTGACATTCTCTGACTTTTAGCTGAAAGCCCGTGTTATGTAAGAGACTGCAATTGTAGAAAGGTCAAGTGGTATCAACACGGGGGGACATTCACATATGACCCTGATAACAAATTTCAATTTATCACATCACAGAACATTTTGCTGGGCAAGAAAGAATTCCATGAGAATCTGGAATATGCTATCAGACACACATTTTAGCATATTTTTATGTTAAAAAGTGTTCTTTAGAATTGAAGTGGGTAATAGAAACTTGGAATGCTATCTTTATTATCAGTTTTTATATTAATTTTCAACTTTAAACTTAAAAGTCTGACACAAAATCCAATGGAGAAGATAATGAGCAGAGGAAAAGAGGAAGATTCCTACATATTACCTAGAAAGACACACAATCACACCTTGTTTTGCACACCTGATGTTCTCCTAGATGCCTAGACATAGAAAGTTTTTTTTTTAAGTATAAATTTTGGATGCATGAAATTACTTTTATTTTTTAAAATAAGCACACAATAAATCTTAAATTCTTCATATTTAACATATAGAACCACAGACTATCAGAGTCAGGCTGAAAGTCTTTAGGGAGTATCTAACCTAAAATCACCCATTTTATATGACAGGAAAACTGAGCTCCAGAGTGGGACGAGGACATAAGTTAGTAACTTTAATGAATTAAAGTTCAATGAATTGTCTTTATATATCCCTGTCATAAATAACCCATGTCTAAGTTATCTATTGCACACATCTGGAATATTACAGGATGAGGCACAGCTGACTCAGAGCATGACACAAGATTCTTAATTATTAGCAAGTGCTAAAATTTCTAGCCATTTTAAACATTGGAAAATCCTGATTTATTACTGCTGGTAAAGTTTTTATTAACTGAGAATGAATATCCACTTTTAGAACCATTTACATTTTCATATAATTACAGGATTTTTGGCTGGAACTATTCTTAAAGTTTCAATTCTTTTTCATGCTAACTTAATTCTCTATATGATATTAGAATCTTTTCTATAACAGCCATACCCATTGGTCACTTGGGTATCTGGATATATTCCATCTTTGAGAACTTTTGACTGTGAAAAGGATTTTCTTTAATTGTGCCAAAATGTATATCCCTTTGATCTCTCTATCCATTACCCCTACCAAGGGTACTACATTTTGACAACACATAAAATGTATCTTATCTCCCTCTTCCATATGATAGTCCTTCAGAGCTATGAGGATGGTGAACATATGGTTTCTCCTCTCCAGGCAAAGCAGTACTGTTTCCTTTAGACATTGTTCATATGATGTGTTTGGGAGAATGGAAATCATACTGGTAAAGAGTACAGTCTTTGGCATCACACTCTGAAGGTTCAAATCCCATAACTGCAACGTGCTCACTATTATATTTGGATACTGAATATCCTCTCCGTGTCTCAGTTTCCCCCATCTACCAAAGAGAAATAGTAATATATTGATTCCATAGATTGTTGTAAAGAATAAAATAAATTATTTGTGGAGCATTGGGGTAGACAGGATGATCCTTGTCCCCATTTTTTCACATCCTCCCTGTATTAGAAGTATACACTCATGCACTTTGCCATGTTTGCAGAGCTACTATGGGTAGACATACTTTTCTGACCCAGTGATGTTGGGTTTAGACAAATGATTGGCTTTAGTCAATGTAATGTTAGCAGGAGTGATATAATCAGAAACTTTAAATGTGCTGGCATGTGCTGTGATGAACTTCGATCAGAATATGCCCTCAGGGAGTGACCACACAAAGCCAACTTAAACCCAGTCTGCATTCTGAAGAAAACTTAGCTTATCTCAAGTCCAGCAGAGCCACAACTGATTCACAGACTTTTGAGAAAAAAGTTTTTTGTTATAAGCCATTGAGACTTCAAGGTGGTTAACTATTGCCAAAATGATGCTGTGTAATAAACTACCCCTCAACTGAGTATACAACAATAAACACTTAGCTCTAGCTCTCTTGCCAGGCTGACTAGAGTTTAGCAGATTTATGCTGGTCTGGGCTATGATTCACTCCAAAAGCTGCAGATGGGGTCTGGGTCTGCTCCTAATATGTCCTATCCTCCTCAGACCAGAAGCTATGCAAGATATATTCATCTTATAGTGAACAGGAAGAGCGTAAGAGGGCAAACCCAACTAAAAATACTCCACAAAGAGCATAAACTGTGCTTTTGTCTGTCACATCAACTAGCTAACCATTAGTCAAAGAAAATTATGTGCCCAAGTCCAAAATTGAGAGGAGGAGAAGTAAACTCCATGGACCTTGAGTCCAAAGCAATCACACAGCCATGCTCAACATTAATGGGGTGGAAAATTTTACTATTCTAATAGATTTGGGGAGGGAGAGGAATGAATATTTAACTAAATGATAATCTAATATACCACAGGTATGCAGCAAAAACTAACACAAGCTCTTAACAGAATGTTTGGTACATAGAAATTGGTAAGCAAATTCTAGCTATCATAATTAAACAACATCACAATAATTAGGGTTCTTCTCTATTTCTGTTACTCTCCTATAAATATCAATTGTTACTATACCTCTCAAAAATAGATGTTGATACAGAAAGCAATGGTTATATATGGTCTGACATGGTAAGATTATCATAGTTCTCACTCTAGGTATTTTTCTTATTTTATAATGACCTAAGCATTAAAAATTTTGGTAGTCCATTACTCTCACCTAAAATCAGCCCTTTATTCCATGCAGACTGATGCTTAAACATTACTTCCCATTAAGTGGAAGATCATTTAGCTGTATGTATAATTAAGCCCATCTTGTTATATTTAATTTAGTTGTAGCCCATTCAGATATTTTGGGGCCCTGATTTTATCACCTTTGTGTCATACATGTACGCTCTATCTTCATCCAAGTCATTGAGAAAAATGTTTCACTGATAACATAGAAAGAAAGGATTTGACTGGACCATATCTACCCAGAGAAGCTGTGGAATCCCTACCCATCAAAACAGGGCTGACAGCTTTCAGCAAAAGTAGACCTCCTGAAAACCCTGACAGTTCTCTGAGTTCATTCTTTCTGTGTTCTTCCTGAGCAGGTGCTTGCAGCCTGTGCTGAGGCCATGAGTCTGTGGAGAAGAGGAGGGTGGAGGGTCAAATCTGTAAGCAAAGAAAGCTCTGCTTCTGGGCAGGAACTAATGGGTCCTGCCAAGACATCCCTGAATAAAGGAGCAATGCTATAGGGTAGAAACAGCAGCACCAGCAGTGGGATACACATCTTTTGCTGGAATGGCGGAGTTTTCACTGATGGTAAAGACTGACTGCTTAGACTAGGAAGGCAATTTTAGGAATATCTGAAAAGACAAAGAATGCCAAGAATGCCAAGAATAGAAAACATTTCTCACAATTGACAAGACAGAGGCTTGCTGGTTTTTAAAAGGTAATATTTTAACATGGAAAAAATTGAATGATACAAAAGGCTATATAGTGAAAAATAGGTCTTCCTCTTGCCTCTGGCCAATCCTTAGAGGCAACAATTGTTACTCAGACTCTATCATAGTTTTGCAGAGTTATTTCCATGTAATTATAAGCATATTTATATATATAGCATTTAATAATCAAAAGGAAGCAGAGCATATAAACTCATTTACTTTTTTAAAACTATTTTGTACCTGTAGAGCAGAACATCTGAGTTACACATATGAAGTTCCTGAGGTTCACAAAGGCTAATTGATTTGTGAAAGTCGTAAGTCTATTAAGAGGAAAAGCCAGTATCTGATCTGAAAAGCCAGGCCTGGAGTAAGACCTAGGCATAACAGGCATGAGTTTACATAAAGGAAAAACAGCCACCATACTATTTAGGGAAGATTTTCCAAATCTGTAAAGAGGCTGTAGCCATTTAAAGGGGCAATAAAGAGTTGTTTGGTTGTGACTGGGACCCAAATCCATGCCCTATAACATTAGCCACACCATGGCAGCTTAAAAGAGTGACTGATGATTTCTCTTTTTGCACTTTGTGAGTAGGGGATCTGGTATTTCTCAAAACCCTAAAATATTCTAACTGAAAACTGTCCTAAGAAAAAGGAAATGTTTCAATTTGAAATCTTTAATTAAAACCACATTCATAATTCTAAGTATTTAAAAAGAAAGTTAAAGAAGAAATTTACTTTTGCACATCACAGAGATTAAAATAAACACAGAACCTTGCCAAAAGACATGTCTCCAGCTGCACTGAAGAAACATCAGAGTAGACCAGCACTGCAGCTTTTGCAAGAGAAAGACTGAAGGCAAAGTCATGTATAGAGAGGCAAACAACCATAATGTAAAACTCATGTTCCCTGTTGGAATAGAATTCTGCAGAAATGCATCTTACACACACACACACACACACACACACACACACACACATACAGAGAGAGAGAGAGAGAGAGAGAGAGAGAGAGAGAGAGAGAGAGGGAGAGAGAGAGAATGAGAACTAAAGTTATTCCCCAGTATTAACTCAATAACTATCAGCTGTAAGTCTATTTCCTTCAGGTCCACCAAGGCCACAGATGTTTGCTCCATAAAACCATTGCCACTTTGGGGACAAGCTCAATCAACTTGTGCCTGAAAATAATTCACATGGGTCTTTACACTGCAGAGCTCATTACTTCAGGGATTTCCCAGAGCCCCACATTCCTGGCTGCCTGATCCAATAAGGGAATGTGTGTTTATTTTGCCAGGATACACATTATGGTAGAAGAAAAATCCTTCAAAATTCCTGTAATTCCTAAGAAATCTATTGCCTCAAATAGGAATGATTTACCTGTTAGAGAAAAAAGTGGGTCCTTACCAATCACCAGAATAATGCTTCTTGATATCTCTATCAACAATGTTTATGGTGCATGCACTTTTTACAGAAGTTTACTCTAGAAGCTTGGAAGAAGCAGAAGTACTCTAAAAGAAATCAAAGGCCAAAAAGCATCTTTTACAGAACACAGATGTGTGAAACACCTTAAAAAATGCCTACTAAACATACAGAGAAGTAACAACAACAAAAAAGACACTTGGGTGACACGGATACTTTTACCAACATCTGTTGCTTCTATTACCATCTACATGGTGAAGCCTCCCAAATCTTGCTGGCACTCTCACCTATAGTCTGGACCTGTGTATTCACTATCTTGACAACTTCACATGGGTATTTCATAGGCATCTCAAATGCAATGTATCCAAAGTTGAACTTAGCTTGTCCTCTCCCAAATATGTTCCTTTCTTGAACTGCCTCCTCAGTAAAGAGCAACATTCTCCCAGTTGCTGAACACAGAAACAGGGAGGTCATCCCTCACTTCTCTCTCCTTCTTTCCCTCCTCCCCACATATTCAATCTACCTACCACTCAATCTATCTCACTCATCTACTTCTTTCTATTGCATTCATACTCCAATCCAGTCTCTACAAACCACCCACTGGGGCATCTGCATTAGCCTAACTGATCTCCCTGCCTCCTGCCATTCCAATTCATTCTTGACTTGGAGTCAGAGTGATCTTTTAATAACACAAATTGATTCAATCTCTTCTTTGCTTAAAAACCATCAGTGGTTTCCCATTACTACTGGGATGAAGCATCATAATCTTAACATGGCCTACCACCCTCTGCCATTTTCTGGTCTCTGCAGCATTCTCCAGCTTCATCATAGCCCCTCACATGCCAAGTCCCTCTATTTCCATTTGAATCAAACTAAATGTTTAATCAATCGGAAATACTAGCATCTCTTACTTCTGGGTCACTGAACCTTCTCTTTCTTCAGTCTGGAACATCCGATCACTCTCAGCTACCTTGTCCTGCTTATCTCGTATTTATCCACCAGGAAAAAAAGTCCATGAGAGCCAGTTTCCTATCTTCTCTGTCTTGTTCAGCTTTGCCACTTTAGTGCCTAAAACAACATATACATATGGTAGATGCTCAACAAATACATGTTGAATTAATAAGTGAATATTTTAGGTCTTAGCATAAATACTACTTCCTCAACAAGGCCTTCTATGGCTCCCAGAGAAAAAATTAGATCCCTTAACTACACACTCGTATAGCATCCTGTGCACAGGCTATGATCTAGGAACTACTTCCAGACAACAAGTTAGAGCTGTTTGTTTCCCTTTTCTCAGTGATCACATTTCTGTGCTGCTTATTGTCCAAGACTTAAAACCTATGTATAGTTTATCCAACTTTTTTAGTTGTTTAAGTCAAGAGCGAAATTCTGGTTCCTGTTATTCCATTTTGGCTGGAAGTGTACATTTCAGGTCAGTTTTCAAGACTAAAATTCACATACTTTACTTTGTAATTTCTATATATTAGCATTCTCTGTGGTTTAGATTCTATTTCCTCTCTGAAGCTAGCTAGCCTTTCCCCCTTGATACCCACTTAAACCCACATGCTAATTTCCATTGAGCCAGGACTTTATTTTGTTTATTTCTGAATATCTCTGAATCCCCAGAGCCCAGAGAAACACAGGAACATGCAGACATTGAATAACTTAGAAGTTCAATGAAAACTGCCCCAAAATGTCCTCATTCATTACATATCTGTTACCCAGCCTAAAGTAGGACACAGGCCTTGGCAAATCAATCCTACAAATTGGTTCATTGGTTTTGGAAGTGAAAATATTCACATTTAACTTTTACCTATTTCAATTCTTTATCAGTTTATTCTTCAAAATAATTAAATCCTACTTATTTATCACATAGTCTACTTTTAAAAAACAATTAGCATTTATTTTGTTATGATTTTCAGCCACTATACTAAGCATTAACTTATTTAATCCTTTCAACAAACTTATGAGATGGTGTCTATTATTATTCCCATTCAATTGATGAGAAAAATGAAGTACAGAAATATTAAGTGAAATGTCAAGATAACATAGCTGGTAAACAATGGAGCCAGGATCTGAACACAGTGTGAGCATGTATATTTTATCACTGCCTAAACTGCTTCTTAGTACTTTCTACTTTCAAATAGGATTATAGATGGCTTGAAATAGAAGACATATACAAAAAATTTCATTAAAATAGAAACTTAAAATAAAAGTCAGAGTGATTGGAAGTACAGACTTCCTTTAAAATTTAGGTTAATATATGTTACTGTAAAAGATCACTAATTTTAGTTCCAAGCTTCCCATCACTTAGAAGTATAAGGGATTCAATGAGTCAAACAAATAAATTTTATTTTATAATAAAAGAAAGGATGTTAATTCATATTCTAACACAGGAATGTAGGTAATAAATTCTTACATAATAGGTATTGGGTTGGCCAAAAAGTCCAATATGGTTTTTTCCATAAAATAAAAGATACATTTTTCATTTTCACCAATAACATTATTGATTTGGCTATTTTGAGTATATCAGCTATCTCCTGCAGGGTGTAACATTGATTATTCTCAATTAATGTCTTGATGTGGTCAAAATCAACTTCAAAGGGTCTACCCAACTGTAGAGCATTGTCCAGCAACAAATCTCCAGTGTGAAACTTCGCAAACTACTTTTGACATGTTCAGTCACAGCACATTCTTCATATACTGCACAAATCTTTTTTTTGTATTTCAGTTGCATTTTTACCTTTCTTGAAATAATAAAGCATAATATGCTGGAAATGTTGCATATTTTCTTCCTTCTTCAATATTAAAATGGCTACACAAAAATTCACTAATTTTGAAGTTTTTTTAAAATGCACACTGATAAGACAGCTGTCACAAAAATATAATCTAACAAAATTGTTTCAAGTAAAGTTTAAGACAATTAAGCTCTAACTAAAGCCATCTTATGGAAAAAACCAAATGAACTTTTTGGCGACCCAATATTTCACAATAAAATAAACAATATTTTTGAGGATGGTTTCATAAAATATTCAATAGCATTCCCTATAATAGAGCCATGTTCAATTAACTCCAGAGGTATAACATTAAAAACTCAATAAAAGCATATATGCAGGATAATAAGTAATGAAGTACAGATAAATATTCATCTGTTGTTTTATCTGGTGTGAGAATTAAACTTGGAATTCACAGAAAGGTAGAGAAAGCACAGTCCTTTGCCCATCTTCTTCAATTCTTAGTGAGCTCAGCTAAGATTGTGGCAACATCCATGTGAGTGACATTGCAGGAAAAGCTCTCCAGTGAGAGTCTGAAATGAAGATATTTTACTGCTGCTGCTTGCAAGAAAATCCATATGCTTTGAATATTAATATACAGATGACAAAGTTGCCATAGTATTATGGAAATAGCTAGAAAAATCCACCTTAAATCTGCTTAGAAATGGGCTACAGGATGGTTGAAAAGATGCTTAACATTTTCCTCCAAAAGTAAAACAGAAAAGGTAAGTTTTAGCCAAGGAAATCTATTAGTCTATGTACAAGTTATCTGTATTAATTCATTACTCAACAAATATTTATAGACTTCTTGCTGTGTGCCAGGCTACATGCTAAATCCACTGGTCACAAATAATCTTTGGAGTAGTTCTATGAAACATTTGATTTGGGGAAAACTGCCTCTTGGTGGTTCTATGAAAACTTGTAATTACTATCCCAGCATAATACTTTCCCAAATTTAGTCATCTACCTTTATGATTTTAGCTAGAGCTTCCTACTATCTATGCTAGTATTTACTTAATATTTTTCTATGTTGACCACTTTTTTAATTCTCAAATTTTATTTTAATATAAATTTAATTTCCTACTATAATGAAAAATTACTATCACTTGTCAAAAATAAATAAAATAGCTAACACTTATTGAGTATTTGCTAGTATGTGGTACTATGTTAAGTGCTTTACATGTATAAGCTCTTTTGATCTTCACATGAACCCCATGAAGTTATCACCATTAGTTCCTTTTACAGTTAAGAGCAAATAAACATAGGGAAAGAACCTACATTTACCCAAAACCTCAAAGCTAGTAAGGTAGCAGGCCTGGTATTTCTAATCCAGGCTGAATGACCCCAAAGCCTCTCTGCCTAACCACTATAATACACTTCTCTGTAAATACAGATACAAACGGAAAACAGAACAATGCTATTAAATTCTAATTACATATCGTTGCCTTTTGAAGTATTTGAGATATTCAGCTAGTGCTAAACTAAGGAAGTGTATTTGAGTAAATCGAACTAAAGGAAGCTTGAAACTAGAATAACTTCCTTATTACGTGATTCAAATTTCATTCAATACCATGTCCATGAACCATGTTAAATCAATTCATATACCAACTAAAATTGTCCTGTATTTTGGTAAACAAAACTCCAGGATTAAGTGAGGTTAGATAGGGACTCCTTTGACTGTGACATCACTAAGATAAGTAAGTGTGGTTAAGTTAACCTTTTTTGGTTAATCTACACGGAACAAGCAGATGCTGCTTGGTATCCCTTCAATGGAAGCCACATTTTGAAATTTTGTGGGTAAAATAATAAGTAAACATATCCTTGAGTCTTCAATTATCCATAAGTTCATTCATGAAAGTTTATTGAAAATCTGTCACGTGACAGAAACTGGGTGACAGTGATGCATAGGACAGCTTCATACTCTAGCATGGTAAGAAATAATACAGACAACTTGTAGTTTTTTTGGTACTTTTCAGACACCATTTCCTTAATTATTCCAGTCAGCAGTGTCAAGGCAGAGTGGTGACTTGAAATCATCACTGCTAAAAATGTATGAATCATGTTGGTGACTCATGAGAAGATTCCGGGTGGTAAATAGGCAAACTTTTAAATTTTATTTAAATTTAAAAATATAACTAGCATATGAAACCTCATATTCTATAAATATATTTACCTTAGGTTAGGTAAATATAAGTATTTAAGTAAAAAGTATAAGCTGCTATAAAGAAAAATGAAGTCAATAATTGAACAGCTTGTGAGTAATTATGGCAAAAATCATGTAAATGGTATAAATGACTGAAGTTTGGGAAACTCTTGCTCAAGCTAATGCTGGTATTGTGTATCTCACGTAGACCTTGTTGACCACCAGAACTGGGCCTAGTAATCCCCCTATAAAAGAAAGGAAAAGCAGACATTCTACCCATAGGGATGGACAAGAGTAAAGCAAGATACCCTTGTCATTTCAGTACTTTTAGAGGGAATCTGATTGTATTTTATTTCTCAGTGGGGGAAAAACCCTCTAGAAAACAGCTCTTCTTTGACATCCAGACTGCATACTTTTTTCCTAGTAGTTTTTAATTCTTGCCCATAGGAAGGAACCTAAACGAAATGCCTAAATAGTTGATACAATAGTAGATAGAAGAGAAAAAGAATTCATCTTAGATTTTTAATTTTTCTATCCTGCATATAGTAGGAGAATAAAGACAGAGCAGGAGATTGGTAGATTTTTAATTTTTTTTTTTGTATTTGCTACTTTGCATCTTCAATAAGTTCCTATTTGATTGTCAGGTTTTCAACTTCCATAGATGAGACTATTTTCAAAATAAAAATAGTCTCTAATTTTCTAATAAGACACAGTGGATTACTGCTCAAAGAGGTATCAACTCTACCCAAGATAGGAGAGAGGAAACATTTTGTCTTCTTGTAGACAGCAGCCAGTTTTCTGGAATCTGTTGCTCGGGTTGTTTTCCTGTTCAGAACAGCCTGGCCTGTCTTACCAAATCTGCACATCTGTGTCCTTCCTTCGAGATGTTGATTTCAGCATGTTTTCAGCATGAATTTAATAAGTGTTTGTTTAATCAATGAATAATTAATCTTAAATAAGAACACAATTATATAACATAATTATCTTAACTTTGAAATATTTGCTATTAGATGTCATTAAATTATAAATGATATTATATACTATTAAATTATTCCAACATATATAAGAATCTAAGTTACTTAAACTAAAAAATGCTCAGGGTTTTCTTTTTCTACTTTGAAGACCAAGACCCAGTGATACCAACACTGATGTGAATGTAGGGTGAATGACAACTATCTGGCTGTGTCTAATCCTATGGCGAGAGGGTAAAGGACCTCATTTGGATATAGCTGCTAACTGCTTTCCTTATCAACAATACTGGGGTTATGCTAACAGGGTTAGGTTTTACCTGTCCTTAACCACTACTGGGGGTACATAGATTAGAACTGGATTTCCATGAGCCCCAAAATATAACCCAGGTATATAATCAAAATCTCATTTATTGAGGGTCTATATTTTGCATACACTTCATCGTGATAACAAGATTACCAAGTAGGTAGAATTGTTTCTATCACACGGAAGTGGAAGCCATGGTTGAAAGAATTGAGATCATTTTCTTAAGGTCACTGAACTGTGAGTGTTAGTGCCAAGATGTAAACCTAGATCAATCATATAAGACTCTAAAACCTGTACTTTCTCCACAACTATTCATTCCTTCTGAGAGGTTCTGAGGGACACTATGGCACTATGGGTTCAGCCTTGACTCCTGCTTAATAGGTATTCTGAAAGACAGCTCCTATCTTCTATGAGAGCATCTCAGCTGCCTTGGTTGCCAATTAGATTAGCAACATTCAACTTTGAGTTCTGATCACTGAAAGGCAATGTAACAAAAAAAGACAATACTGGATTCCCTTGTTTTCTTTAGGTTCATTCAAATTCACAATTAACCATTTCTTCACTGGATAGTTCATTCCTTTCTGACACCCTTTTACATAACACAATACCTATTATTAGCTATACAATTTAGATGCACCTCTCTTAAAAAAATGACAGTTGCAAGAAGTATTTTTTCCAAACTTGAAGTTAAAATTTAAATGTATAGATTAAAAAACAAGCAATAGAATATCATGAATGCATACTTCTCTTCTCTCTTTTCCCTGTCTTGAAGCTCCAACCAAGTTGCCTCAGCTCCTGACTTTCATATACCATTGATTTTCTACTGTGATCATTGACAGTACCCCCTCAATACACTAAAGAAGGAAATTGAGGTCAAGAAGAAAAGAAAAATGACTTGCCTAAGACCACGCAAGTATTTAGAAAATGGTATATTTATTCCAAATTTGCTACCATTGATTCTCCTTGGACTTCTGAGCCTGTGGCACATTATTTTATTTTATTTTTTCTTTATTTTTATTGTTAACACTATTGCACATTATTTTAAATAAATACTCTTAACAGTGATAAATCAAAAGCAATTTGGAGCTGAGTTAGTAAAGAAATTTTGTGACTAAAATACCTAATTACATTTGGAATAAAAAAACAATTACATTAGAGTGGAATAAATTTTCTTCTGATGAGTCTTAACATAACTGCCTGAAAGCTAATTCCTCGTAACAAAAATGTTTAGCATGATAAAAAATGCTGCTATAGTATGTGTCTGACATCTAATAAGAATCACTTTAAAGGAATTAAAACTCATTTGGTCTTTAGAGTTCTAATGTATTTGTTTTTAAAAGTTTATTGCGTATCATTTTAGTGTAGTATCTAATAAAATTTACAAGAATAATAAACAAAAATAAGAATAGCCAGACATTACCCTAATATCTGTTTTCTTATTTAATGCTCCTAACAGGAATTCCTCCACAATACCTAGTACTTTGGACAAAATTCTAGAAGAGTTTTGTGTATCTTTCCTCTTCTAATAAATATGTTCCAAAATATGTTCAATGTAAGCCCATCCTCTTGGAGATGAGATGTGACAACAATATAGAGAATTGTTTATTCTCTTAGAAAATGATAAGACAGCTTGTTTTGGGGACAGCACAGAACTTAATTGAAATAGTATTTTATATGGTTAGAGTTTGAAGTAAGACTCCTCAAGTAATAAAGAAGATCATGCCTCCTAAGCAATATAGATCCTACTACTAAGGATCCTTTGGTGTTTCTGTTTGTTTGTTTTCTTTTTTGTTTGTTCTATTGAGCCCTGTGATGGATTTAGATATATAATATTGCAAGTAGGAGCTAGAACTAACCTCAATAACTTTGTATAGTAAGTTATGAGAAATGGAGAACTTCTCATAGAAAACCTAGTAGATAATGGAGCCAAAAAAGCCAAGTAGTACATGGAGAGAAAATAAGGGAAGAAAACTCTTGACAGTTGCAAGGCTAACCAGAAACTTTAAAGAGTGGGAATATCTTAACAGGGCTTTTGAAGGAGTTGGCTGTAGAGTGAATGATAGAAACTCTCTCCTCTGCTTCTTCTGAAAATGTGCAACAAAGTACATTTCTGCTGGAGCTTTAAAGAAAATGAATTTAGGAGAGGTGATGAGAAGGTGTCAATAGGTGCTAAATCCTACATCCATAATTATTCAGAGATACAAATGATGAACAGCTGGCGGGGCGGGGCGCGGGGGGGGGATACTCCAGAAAAAGAAGGATGGTATTGGGAATTTTTAAAAAGTAAACACGTTGGCAGAGCAGAAGTAGAAATTTTTGCTATGCTGTATCAAAGTACATAAAGGAAACAATAGAAGGTAAATTCAGGACTTAGAAACTGTTTGCTCAATTTGTTAGGGGAAAAGAAGCTAAAATATATAGAGGCTAAAAAAATATGCTTTGGTATGGACAGAGCTAAGACCTAGGAAGGCTGGAAATGTCTAGTCAGTTCCACAGGGTTTATTAATTTAAAGCTATATGCAGTTTTTTAATTTTTGTTTTTGTGTTTCTATTTAAAGTATCAAAATTATTTAAACCTCTGGGATCATGGTGAAACCTGAAGACAGATCATACAACCTGAAAGATGTTGAGAGTTTAGATGAAAGGTCTGCTACAGAAAAATAAACATCCTCTTATATGGAAAAAAACATAATCAAAAAGCATAATCAATTTATGAGTGTCTCATTAAAATTTTATGATAAAAAGAATCAGAAAAGTTTCTTTTGAGGTATCAATATTAAAATATATAAAATAAAAAATTTTATATAGACATTTATAGATGAGTTTATTCCTTCTAAGATTATTTTTGTCACAAATTATTATATTTCTTGATCATAAATCTCCTGCCTCATGTTTTTCAAAAACAAGACTGAGGAAGAAATATTGTAAATATTTGTATATTCTATACATAATTGTATATACAGATACATGCAAAACACATAAGTCAAAAACTTCATTTGCTTGGACTAAATAAAAGGCATTACCATCTAATTTAGGATATATTTAATAAAGATTTACTACTTTCACACATGCCCAACTCCATATAAAATTATAGAGCATCTATTATGTATAATGCTTTAACATGGAGAAATACATAATTTCTAACCAGAGGCAGTGAAAGGTCTAGTAGGGGACAGAAGTAATGTATGCTAATGACACAGATACAAAGCCAACTAAGAGAAGAAAAGCACTGTAGGGAAGCTCCTGCAGAATTCATGTTCAAAAGAGAGAGATAAAAGGAGGGCTTTTAATAGGTACTGCACTGAATCTGTAAATTGCTTCGGGTAGTATGGACATTTCGATGATGTTAATTCTTCCGATCCATGAACACGGTATATGTTTCCATTTGTTTGTGTCTTCCTTGATTTCTTTCTTCAGTGTTACCTAGATGCCCATCAGTAGATGAATGGATCAAAAAACTATGGTACATTTACACAATGGAATTCTATGCAGCAGAAAGAAAGAACTCCTACCCTGGAAGGAACATCCATGCTGTTTGTGACAGCATGGATGCAACTGGAAAGCATTATGCTAAGCGAAATAAGCCAAGCAGTGAAAGACAAATACCATATGATCTCATCTTTAACAGGAACCTAATCAACAAAACAAAGAAACAAGCAAAATATAACCAAAGACACTGAAATAGGGAACAGTCGGACAGTGTTCAGAGGGGAGAGGGGAGGGAATTTCAGGGGAAAAGGGGAAGGGTTTACAGGAACAAGTATAAAGGACACATGGACAAAAACTAGGGGGATGGGAGTAAAAAATAGAAAATTGTACTTGAATAATAATTAAAATAAAATTATTTTTAAAAACTTAAAAAAAAAGTCTGTGCAACAAAGAGTTGAATGAAGGTGATTTCCTGATAATCCCAGTTTAGTGCTAAATACTGGAATGGCCTAATGAGTGGACTTATCAAGAATGGAGATTAGGAAGAAGGAACTGGTTGAAAGGATCATAAAAGCACAAGAGGGACATTTAAGGAAGAACCAGCCAGGTATGGCTGCTAGAATACTTCCTTAATTCAGCAGAGAATGGGAAGCCAATTTTTTTTTAAAGCAGGGGAGTGATAGACTTAATCCTGATTTTTGGAAGATATAATTATATAATTAGCTGCTTAAAAACAGTTTCCAAATCTCAATGGGTCTAATTTGCATTAGTCATATTTATATAAAACCAACAATATGGTCAAATCCTTCTCAATCTTCTATTTTCCAAAGAAGGCAAAGCAGAGACTATGGTTTGGAGTTCTCTGTAAATTTACAGTGATAACATAAAGGAATACTTCAGTACTGGCTGTCAAAAAAGTCACAAATTTCAAATGATTACAATGCTAAACAAGTTTTCCTATGTCACAAAATGTACAAAATGACCTCTGATAATGTCCTATAGAATACAAACATACAGTATAAGTTAATTTTTTTTTTTTAGGTCAAAGCAAGGAAACATAACGACAGCTTTAACACTGCATGAATTCCAGGGTTGGATCTCAATTTACCTCAGTTTCTTCAAGTCATTAGCCCACTCTGTTTCTGTGACGGAAAAAAATGATATTACCCACTAGTTCAGTTGTTGTGTGAAAGAACTAAATAACATGGATAAAGAGGTCTAAGACATGGAAAGTGCTAAACTTAATTATTTATTATTAGCATCTCCTCCCCATGCAGATGTTTCTGGTTTAAAAAATGCGAACCATGTGGACAACACAAGACCAGTGAGTCTAGTAAAGGGGGATCAGGAAGAACAGACAGAGAGGCATTATGAAAGCCACAGGGTCAGGAAAGAAAGCATCTGAGGTGTGGCAGGAGTTCAAAAGTAAATTAGGATTAGTACAGAAATATTCACAGGGATGGGTTTAGAGAAAAACAATTTGGCAAATCAGAAATGAATAACAACAACAAAAAAAGTAAAAAGGGAGGAGGGGCATAAATTATGCAATCTTGAACATCTAAAGGGAAAACCTACCAAAAGGAGAAAGAGTAAGAGAAAGAGCCTTTCTACCAAAGGAAGAAAGAGCCTCATGGGGTAGAAATAAAAGACAAGCACTTGCCAAACTTGATGAAAATATATCCTTTGGAAAACAGGAAATGTAAGCCTTGGTGAAAACAATATGATACCAGGAAAATATAATTAAAGCAATTTAAAAAGGAAAATGTGAACACACAAAAAAGACTAGTTGCAGAAATTAATAGACAGGCCTTTAAACACACATGCATATAAGCACACACAAACACATAAACATTAAGATAAGTTCCAAAGAAAGCCCAGTAGTGCATGGTAATCAGCTCTGAAAGAAATTTAATAAATAGGCTCATCTTTCTATTATCTCTACATGTATTCTCCATTGAAGTCAGTTGGTGGAGTCTGATCACTTATATCCTCATAGTTAAGAAAATTGTTTCACAATAATTCTTAAGAATCACTAATTCAGAAATCACCTTTTCTAGTCAGAAATGAACAAATATTTTTGTCTACTTATTTAAAAATGGTAGTTGACTATCCCCAAGTTTGCACTAGGAATTTGAGGAAAAATACCAGTGATCTTCAATTACAGAAGAAATCATAGTGGAAATCAGACAGATACCATCTCATCTCTTAATTATCTGTTGTGACCTTGAGTAAGTAGTAACAGTCTCTGAGCTCCAGTTTCCTCACCTATAAAAGGAGAATAATAACATCTTCTGTTTGAGGCTTATATAAATGAAAGTATGTTAAACACAAATTGGGCACATATTAAGTGCTCAGTTATCCTCTCCCTTTCTCCTCAAACTGACTGGCATAAACACACTGAAGCAATCAAATGGATTGTTTCTCTACAATCCATAAAGCATAAGTAAACCTCTTATTAACTATAAACATGGCATTTCTTCAACAAAAACAAGGAATTGTGGGATGCCAATTAAATTTGATACTTCTTTTGATCTCGAATTGCTTAAAAAATACGTGAAAACTAATCATTTGAAGCCACATCCTCAGAATTAGTTATCTTGCCAGTGATACCAGTGTCATATCAATCTCTTCTGAAACAGCAAGGCTTTTTGTTTTAGATTTTTTTTTTCTTGCCCCTTCCCCAATAAAATTGAACTGGAAATGAGGCTGCCTCAGTCATATAATTGGATTTGTCTTCATTCTTAAATTTTTATTCTTGGTTTCGCTCTGCAGCATTACTGGCATCTGCAGGCAAGGACCAAGTGAAAACAAGAAAGGGAAACAAGAGGAAGACACAAACAGCTGATGGCAGCAAAGACACTTGCCCAGGGAATCAAGTATCCCAAGTCAGTCTTGGACAAATTGCTTCACTCCTTTGAACCTCACTTTGGTAATCAATAAAACAATATTCCAGGAGTTCCCTCCCAGCTCCAAAATTTTAGATTAACTATGGGGTGCCTTTTGCTTTTATTAAATTAACAAAGCTGAGAAGAGGGTACAGTGAGGAGAGTGGAAGAGGAATGCCTAACCTTTTCTAAGGGTCACAGCTTGGGTGGGTGGATAGGACAGGGTGGAGAACTGCTTACAAATTAATAAATGCATCCAGAACATGAGACTCACATAATGGTTCAAAGTTGCAGCCTCTAGTTTCAGACTGTCAAAATTTCAATGCGCATTTAGTTAGATTCTTTAATGCAGCTATCCATTGTGTAAAATAAAGATAATAATGCAGCTATCTGACAGGGTTTTTGTAAAGATTAAAGTAAATTCAGGTAAAGACCCTTCTCCAATCACAACCTGGCACATGGGAAGAGCTGAAGACATATAGGCTATTATTTTTAATAAAGTTTTGACCCCATAACTTCACACCTGGAGATTTATCCTTAAGAAATAATTATGAAAAAGAAACAAGGTGTTTGATGAGATGATTTAAGGAATTACTAACTGTAGTAGAAGAAAATGCAAAAAAATCCAAATGTTCAATAAGTGAAAAGTGTTAAAAAACCAAACAGAGAATTAAGAAGCCATTGACATTATTATAAGGGGTAGATAATACTATAGGAAAATATGTATGAATAGTGCTAAGTGAAGAAGCATGATCCAAATTGCTTTTTCATTATGATTTCAACTATACAAAGATGTACATACATGTATGTAAGGGTTATATAAGAGAAAATGGAGACAGCTACACTTGAACAACAATAAAAAGATGTAAAAAAAAAACTAAACAAAATAAATAATTCAATCTTTATTTTTTATCCTCACCCAAGACATATTTTCATTGCTTTTAGAGAGAGAGGAAGGAAGAGAAGAAGGGAGAGAGAAAAACATTAATGTGAGAAAGAAACATCAATCAGTTGTCTCCTATATGTGCCCCCAAGAGGGATAGTACATGCCCAGACCAGGGATCAAACCCACAACCTAGGTATGTGCCTTGACAGGGAATCCAACCTGTAACCTTTTGGTTATGGGACAACACTCCTACCAACTACACTAAGCCACACTAGCCAGGTCAATAGTTTTTGCATTCTTAAATCAAGAGTGTGGGAACATTTTTTATACTTCTGGCATTTGGTCACAAATCTTTCAGACATAAAACTAGGGATGGAGAACATAAAATAAAGATGAGCAAAAAGTTGAAAAATATTCTTCTCAAAATTAAGTAAAAAGAAAAGAAAGAAGAAAAACTTAAATAAATGTCATCAGAAAATGAGAGGAGCCCCCCCCACCCCAGCCCAGGATTAGACACACTATATCTCTGTTGCATTATCCACATCCTTGACTGTCAAAGGTCACAACCTAATATTACAATCCAGGCCCCATTATAAGCCCAAAGACCCTAACTGAACTTTGGAATAAATCTGGAATAAAATTGTTCAATATATCCTGATACCACTAAATCCATCTTTTACTTAATTTGGCAAATATTTACTAAGTGTACAAGGCATGGGAGTACAGAAAATCTACCAGAAATAAACAAATATGAACCTTTCTCTTATATTCCCAATTTATGAACTCTCAGATGTTTCTTGAACAACAACAACAAAAAAAAACCCTCTACTATCCTTTGCAGATCAATATAGGAAAAAAACAAGATATTCACTACTGAGTTGAGTTTCAGTCCCAACTTCCAAAAACCACAAACTAATTCATCAACCAGTTAACTGACAATGAAAATAAATTGCTTTATGACAAGTCTCTTATTCCCCCTGAATGATTTTAATTATCCCTGAAGCCAAGAATTGTGGCTAATTTCTGTGACAGAAGTGAGAAGTACATTGTTGAAAATGCCATTAACACTTTTATTTTTGTTGGTAAGCCTTGTACAGCTGTCATCTCTCCTGAAGCAGGGAAGAGGTGAGTGGCTAACCTGAGTACTTAACAAATGCCATGCACTGGTCTAAGTGCTTTATAGACACTGTCTTATTTAATTCTTGGAAACTATACTATGAAGTGGGTATCATTATCACCCCCATTTATAGAATGAAACTTAAAAAGATTAAGTAACTGCTAGAGAGTTACAAGTTATTAAAGATATTCCTTTTTCCTCAAATAAAAGGGTATGTATTCAATGCAAACATCTGCATATGGAGTCATACTACAGGAAAGACATGAACTAGAATACTAAATATTAAAAGAAAACATCTTAACTGCACTTCTAATCAGATGGCAAATTACAATACATACCCTGAGCATTACTTAACTTGCATAAAAAATTAAATTCTGAATAAAATATAAAATATCTTGTAAAATTACTGAGCTGGCAAGAAAGTAAGAGAAATCAAAGAAGGTAGAAATTAGGGAATCTAGAGATTTGGAATCATACAGAAAATAGTGTTTCCAGACTGGCTTCTTTCACTTAACAATATGCATTCAAGATGCATCCATGTCTTTTGTGGCTTAATAACATTTACTTTATAACTGAATGACATTCTACTGTATAGGTGTGCCATATTTGTTTACATATCCACCTACTGGAGGGTATCTTGGTTGCTTTCAGTTTTGAGCAATTATGAATAAAGCTGCTATAAACATTCATGTGCAGCCCTGGTTGGTGTGGCTCAGTGGATTGAGCACAAGCCTGCTAAATGAAGGGTCATCAGTCTGATTCCCACTCGGGGCACATGCCTGGGTTGTAGGCCAGATCCCTAGTAGTGGGTGCACAAGAGGCAACAACACATTGATGTTTCTCTCCCTCTCTTTCTCCTTCCCTTCCCCTCTCTCTAGAAATGAATAAAATCTTTTTTGAAATTCATATGCAGGGGTTTTTTATGGACAGAAAAGGTCATATCAATTGGGTAAATGCCTACAAGTATAATTGCTGAATTGTATGGTAAAACTATGAAGTTGTGTAGTATAGCATTTTATACTTAAATATATGATCCATACTGAGCAGTGAAATAAAGTGATATTGAATTATAACCCAACATATACAGTAAATATCCAAAAGTCCATACTGATATAAATGATTGAGTAAATAATAAATATGGAAAAGAGACAGATCTCTCCTTCAGAAGAATTCCACATGATGTATAGAGATATTCCATCCTCATGGAGGTAGAATGTAACTCCTCACACTTTATATGTGGGCTACAAAGAAGAACTTCTTTCCAAAGAGCACAATATGAGCAAAGGGGGCAGGGAGTAATTTAACAGTGGAGAAACCTGACAAAAGTTAGGTTTCTCAGCCAGGTGATCAAAATCAACAAAGGGATAAGTCATACTGATAGTATATATCCTTGATATTATGTAATGGAAATGGCACTTTACTTCTAAGGCCTTCTTGTCAAAAACACATCTCCAGTCTAATCACGAGAAAAATATCAAACGGATCCCAAATTAAAGACATTCTACAAAATCCTTGACTGCTGTTAAGGTAATCAAAAACAAGGGCAGTCTGAGAAACTTATAGCCAAGAGCCAAAGGAAACATGACGACGAAATGCAGTGTGGTACTGTGGTATCCTGGATGGGATTCTCGTACAGAACAAGAACACTAGGTAAAACCTAAGGAAATCTGAATAAAGCATGGACCTTAGCTAAGAGTATAATAATTTATCAGTATTGATTCATTAATTGTAACAAATATATTATACTAATGTAAAATATTACTAGTAAGAGAAACAGGGTGTGATGTATATGGGAATTCTCAGTACTACCTTTGCAATTTTTCTGTAAATCTAAAACTGTCTAAATCAAAAAGTTTATTTTGAAGAAATGTGTTCACGCTATGGAAAACAAGGAAAAATTCAGACTTGACAAACTAAAGGAAACTAAGAAAAATTAATAAATAAATACAATGTTGAATCCTGGATAGAATTCTGGAAAAGAAAAATAACATTAGTGGAAATACTGGTAAAATTTGAACTGTATAAAAGTTAATTTCTTGCTTTTGATAATTGTACTTTGGTTATGTAAGATGTTAAAATAAGAGGAAGCTGGGTGAGGGGTATTCAAAATTCTCTGTATTATTTTTGCAGCTTTATTTGTAAGCCTAAAATCTGTTCAAAACTCAAAGCAAAAAAATAACATCATTTGGTCATATTCATCTGAGTCTATTTCTGGGTTACCTATTATGTCTCACTAATCTATGTGTTTATCCTTCTGTCGATGTACACATTCTTGATTACTGTAGTGACATAATAAAACCAAGATAGGTAGACTAATTCCCCTCAATTTATTCTTTTCAAAATGGGTAACTATCCTCTGTTCTCTGTCTTACCAAATAAATTTTTAGAAAAAAAAATCTTTTTTTACCTTGCTGAGATTTTGGTAGTAATTGTGTTAAAAGTGCATATCAGCAGTAATATAATACCTGGAAAATTCTCAAATTATATGAAAATTAAACAACATACTTTAAATAATTTGTGGATGAAAGAAAAGGAAAGCACAATTAGAAAATATTTTGTACTGAATGAAAAAGGAAATAGAACATGCAGCTAGGGTGGCCATTAAGAGAAATTTATAGCCTTAAATGCTTTTATGAGAAAGGTATAAAATCAATGACATAAGGTAGCATCTTAAGATTCTAAAAAGGAAAGAGCAAATTAAGCCATCAGGAGGTTAGAAATCAAAGTAACAGCAGAAATGACCAAAATTTTTAAAAAGAGAAAAAAACATAAATATATTAATTAAACCAAAATTTGGTTCATTGAAAATATACATAAATAAAAATTTTTAAATAGACTAACCATAAGAAAGAAAAAAGATACATGTAACCATCAGGAATAAAAGAATCATCATAACACTATAGATATTAAAAAAGGGTAAGAAGGGAATATTATAAATAATTTTATGCCAATCAATTTGATAATTTGGGTGAAATGAAAAATTCTTTGAAAAAATTTACCAAAAGCTACTCAAGAAAAAGTTAGAAATCTGAATAGCTCCCTCTCTATATATATATTAAATTAATTTAAAATTTAAAGCTTGCAAGGAAAATCCCAGCAATATACAAAACTATAATACATCATGACAAAGTGTGGTGTATTTCAGTTGTACAAGGCTATTTCAATACGTGAAAAACAATCAAATGTGTTTAAACATATCAATGGATCAAGAACAAAACCATAAAGCCAGTAAATGCAGAAATATCTTAACAAAATTCAACACTCATTCATGATAAACATTCATAGCAAAATAGGAGTAGAAACTTTCTCAATTTGATAAAAAGTTATCTATAAGTAATCATATAAACATCACGCTTAATGGTAAACTATAAGTGCTTTCCCTCTAGGATTCAAAGCAAGAAAATGTTGTCCATTCTTACCACTACCTCCAACATTGGATTGGAGGGCCCAGCCAGTCAATGGACCAAGAAAAGAAGGCATTCAGATCAGAAAGAAACATTCTTTTTTCTTAGATGACATAATTATTTACATAAAAAATTCAATGAAATCTACAAAAAAAGCTACTAGGTTGCAAGATATAAGTTATATACACAACAATAAATAGTATTTCTATATACTAGCAATGCAAAATCAGAAATTTAAAATTTAAAAATACCATTTACAATGCCATCAAATATTGAAACACTTAAGAATAAATATGGCAAAAAAGTGAAAGAATTCACATTGAAAACAATAAAGCATTATTGAAAATTATGAAAAACTTAAATAACTAGAGAATATACCATGTTTATGGGTTGGAAGACTTAATATTGTTAAGATGTCAATTCCCCAAAATTTGATAATTGAATTCAATGAAATTCCAATAAAATATTCAATAGAATTTTTTTAAAAGTTAGAAATGAGTAAATACAAAGGACCTAGAATAGTTAAACATTTTTCAAAAAGAAGAAAAAAGCGGAGGACTAACAGTGTCCGATTTCAAGACTTATTTTAAAGCTAAAAATAATCAGAATAGTATGGGATTAATGTACAGATTGACAAATGAATAAATGGAACACAATAGAAGGCCAAAAATAAACTAAAATATATATGGAAAACTGATTTTGAAAAAGTGTGTCTAAAGGCAATTCAGTGGAGAAAGAATAGTCTTTGCAACAAATTTTGCTGGAACATATGTCTACACGCAAAACAACAAATTTTGATCCTCATCTCCACTCATAAAAAACAACTCAAAAATGGATCATGCACCTAAATGTAAAACCTAAAATTATAAAACTTGCACAAGAAAGCACAAGTGAAAATCTCTATGCCATATTAGACAACCTTTTTTCTTTGTAGATAAAAGGCAAGATAGTATTTATTTTAGACTTTGTGGGCCATGTGCTCATTGTTAGAAATAAGTCAGCCCTGCTGTTGAAGCTCGAGAGCAGTCATAGGCAGTATGTAAACCACTGGTCATAGCTGTATGCCCAAAGATCTTTATTGCCAAAAACAGGAAACAGGCCAGAGTTGGTGTATGGGCGCTAGATAAAACACCAAAAGCACAATCTATTTTAAGAATTTGATAAATTGGACTTCCTCAAAATGTAAAACTTTCGCTTGTTGAAAGATACCATAAAGATAATGAAATTTCAAGTCACATGTAGGGAGAAAAATATTTACAAATCATTTATCTAATAAAGTACTTGTATCCAGAATATAAAAAAGAACTCTAATATATAAAAGAACTCCAGAAAACAAAGAACCAGATTTTAAAGTGATGATATATCATATCATCAAAGAAGATATGATATATGGATGGCAAATAATGACATGAAAATATGTTAAACATCATTAGTCACTAGGAGAATAAAATGGAAAACATAATGAAGTACCAGAAGACACATATTAGCATGGTTAAAAATAAAAGACTGACTATACCAAGTTTTGTTGAAGAGGTAAAGGAATGGAACCTCTTACACATCATTGGCAGGAATGCAAAACAGTGCATTTAGAATACATTTCAGCAGTTTCTAAAAAAGTTAAACATAAATTCACCATGTGATCTAAACATTCAACTCCTAGGCATTGCCCAAAAGGAATAAAAGCATATGTCCAAATAAAGACATGTACAAAAATATTCATAGCAGTTTTACTTGTAATAGTAAAAAAACAGAAAAAAATCCAATCTCCGTCAACAGACAAAAAGATAAACAGGCTGTGGTAGAGCCATACAATGGAATACCACTGGCAATAAATAAGAATAGTACAACATGAATCCATATCAAAATAATTGTGTTGAGTAACAGAAGCCAAAAAAGAATGTATACTGTAATATTCTATTTATATGCAATTCTAGAAAATGAAAATGAACCTACAATAATTAAAGGATGATCAACATTACCTGGGAACAGTGTGGAAGGCAGGAAGGAAAAAGGTAGAAGTTGCAAAATAACATGAGACAATTTTTCAGGATGATGGATATATCCTGGTTGTGATGATGGTTTTAAAAGTGTACATATGTGTCAAAATATATCAAATTGAATACTTTAAATGGGTGCAGTTCATTGATTGTCAACTGAATTCCAACAAAACTTTTTTTAAAAAACACATACAATAAAGTACTACTACATGTCCATCAAAATACGTCAAATTAACAGACTGGCAATACCAAATGCTGGTGAAGATGTGGAATAATTAGAACTCTCATACATTACTGGTGAGAATATAAAATGGTACAACCACCTTGGAAAACAGTTTGGCAATTTCTTATATTTATATACAACCCATGAATTCCACTTTCAGATATTAAATAAAGAGCAATAAAAATGTATGTCCATATAAAAAATATGGACATAAGTATTCACAGGAGTTTTATTCATAGTAGCCAAAAACTGGAAACAACTCAAACACCAAACAAGTGAATGAATAAATAAATTACGGAATACTCATACAAAAGAATACTACTTAGCAATAAAAATGAATGAGCTACTGATGCATGCAACAACATGAATGAATCTCAGAAATGCTGTGCTAAGCAAAAAAAGCCAAACCAACAACCAGTATGATTCTATTCATATTCAACTCCAGAAAAGATACATCTAATAACCTACAGTAAGAGAAACAGAGTAGTGTTTGCTGAGGCTGGGGATGGAGGGTGTCTTCACTCAGGAGGAGCACAAGGGCACACTGGAGGCTAATTGAAATGTTTTATGTCTTGATTTTGGTGCTGGTTATATGGTTGTACAAATTTGTCAATAGTGTGAAGTTAAAATGGATACACTTTATTGTATGTTAACTTTACCTAAATAAAGTTGATTTTGAAAAAAAATTCCTCCAAGTGATTCCATTATTGGGGAAATCTCTGAACAAATGCAACTTCCACCTGCATACAGGTATCTTCTCTACAGCAGTCACCTAGCCCTATCCAAATGTTTCTCATGTCTGAAGCTTGCTGCTATGCAAGGCTGCCTTGTCTACTTCTTGGGCTGTAGGAGAAACTCCCCATGCTGTGTCTAAATATACTTCCCTCTAATGGCCATATTTGGCCCAAATTCTGACCTCAGCAGCTGCCCTAAAATATAATCTTTCTTGATAGCCTTTGAATATTCAAAGATACCTATTTTGGATACAGTATAGCGGAGTTGTTGTACCATGGACTCTAGATTCTGACAGGTCTGGAATTTAATTCTAGACATATCATTTGTTAGTGATCTTGTTACTTAACCTCTCTAGGCCCCGGTTTCCTCAGTTGTTAAATATTCATAATAATAGCACTTTGAGGATTATGAGGATTAAGGAGATAATGCATGTAAAGCACTTCACATAATGCCTCACATATGGCACATCCTCAGTTATTATTACCAGCTTTCTTCATTTTTCTTAGCCAGGCTAATCAACACTGGATACCTCAGTTTCTAAGACAGTTATTCCAGAGAACTTGGCATCTAGGTTGCCTTAAAATGGTACAATTTATTAATGTAAATCACAACCCACACAGCCATCCATTAGTTCTTTCATCATTAAAGATACCTTAGGATCTCAATTCACAATCACAAAACACTGAATTAAGAGGTAATAATTACATGAGACAAATAATAAGGGGATAATATATAGAAAAGAGAGGTGGAATAATGTTTTTGAATATGATTTTGTTGTAGTTGAATATGATTTTGCAAACTAGGAAGTATACGAATAAAGGTGTGTTTGAAGAAAGAAGTGAGAATCTAACTTGTGATCTTGACTAGACTTTTCAGTGTCTTATTTTTTTTCATGAAGTTCTTTGAAAGGAAACTTTATTACTTGACATGTAAAGTCCTGCTTCATTTAAGCCTATGTACAATAAGCATGAATTAAAGCCTAAGATTATTGCAATGATAGGGGGCTGTCTATGAATCATAAGAACCTCAATACTTAAGGTCTGGATAACAATGTGAGTAAAGCTATGCTAAGCTGATGTTCTATTCTCTTGATTTTGAACAAATTACTTCTCCTCTCTGGGTATCAGTTTTTCCTATCTGTAAAATGGGAGGGAGAAGTCTAATGACTTTTGAGATCTTTTGTAACTTAAAACTCTATAACCTGAGCCACATGTATATATATTTATTTGCTAAAACTCAGTGAATACATTCTATTATTTGTGCATTTTATTGTATTGAAAATTTTATGTGAAATGAGTAAACACTATATGCAAATAATAAACTTTAATTGATGTTCTGCATGCTAAAACATTTAGGGATAAAGTATACTGATTTCTGCAATTTATGTTCCAATGTACCAAAATAAGATGAATAAATGGGTGGGTAGATGGATAGAAAGGTGATAAAGCAACTATGCATAAATGTTAATGGTAGAATCAATTTGGTGAGTATATGTGTTCAATGTAAAATTCTGCCAATGTGACTACATGTTTGAAATTTTCATAATAAAATGTTGAAGAAAACAGCAGTTAAGGAATTTTTTAAATATCAGAAAAAAATACTGTACAGTCTTTCTTTTTTTTCTTACATATTCAAATAACATTGATCCCATACCCCCCATCCCAGCACATACGAAGATTCTTTTCCCTAATATTTTCAGCAAGTTCCTTAGTCCCTCATTTATATAAAAAACAAGACTAATAAAAAGATGACAATAAAATATATTGGCAAGGATACGAAGAAACTCAAACTCCCATTCACTGCTGATAGAAATGTAAAACAGTGCAGCCACTTTGGAATAGTCCCACAGTTCTTCAGATGATTGAATATAGTTCCACTATGTTCAATCTCGTAGTGCAACTACAAGATCTGACAATTCCACTCCTAGATATGTACACAAGAAAAGTAAAAACATATGCCCATATAAAAACTTGAACAAAATGCCCATAATAGGATTATTCACAGTAGCCAAAGGGTGGAAAAACATAAATGTTCATCAAGTGATGAACTAAGTGGATAAACACAGTGGTATATCCTTACAATGGAATATTATTCAGTCATTAAAAGAAATGAAGTATTGATACATGCTACAACATGGATAACTTGAACACATAAGGCTGAGTAAATAAAAGACAGTCATTCAAAAGTATATTGTATAATTCCATTTATATGAAGTATCCAGAATCAGTAAGTCGAGACAGACAAAAAGTAGGTTTGTAGTTCCCTAGGGATAAAAGTGATAGGGTTTGGAAGTGATGACTACTGAGTGCAGGTTTTCTTTTTGGGTAGTAAAAATGTTCTAAAATTAATTGTGGTTACATATGTACATCTTTATAATTACACTAAAAGTCATTTAATTGTACAGTTTAAGTGGGTAAATTGTATATATATGAATTATACCTCAATAAAACTGTTAAAAAATTAAATATCAAGTAAAAAAATGTACTCCATCTGTCTCTAGTCTCTTCTCTACCCCATGCCTCCTCTTTTCTAATATGATTAGTAAGTTGTTTCACTGACTCTTTTCCTTGTCTGTTGCTTTAAAGTCATTTAAAATTTTCTTACATATTCCTGGAAAATTGTTCCTCAAATTTTCTTTTGGAGTTTTATTTCACCTGTGTTCTTGGACACAATAGTTTTTGAGACTATCCTTGACAAATTTATTGAATAATTATATCATGTCAGACATTCTATGAAGCAACTAAGATATAAAGTCAAATGAGACCTGATGCTTGCCCTCAAAAAGTTTACAGTCTATTAAGGGAGACAGGTGTATAAACACATAATTAAGACAGAAATAATCATGTACCATAACTGAAGTATGTAAAAGTACTAATGTTATCAAGGACAGTCAGCTGGAGCACTGGAAAGTCTCTCCTATTGGTCAAGATGGTGGCAGCAGGGGGTGGTTCCTACACTGAGCATGTGAAAAGCTAACAAGATAACTGGATAGAAGAAAAGCCCTTTGCCTATCCCCTCCTAGTACCAGATTGGGGGTAGGACCAAAGGAAGGCAGGCACATGCATGATAAAAGCTAAAATGGTGCAGAGAGAGGTGACAGATCAAAGAGATACGTGTCAGGCTAGCCAGAGGAAAGAAGGGAATGGTTGGGAGTTGGGCCCACCCAAAGTACACAAAAGTTTGGTAAGTGTATTAGTCATTTTGAGAAAGTACCTGGAACAAAGGAGCCATCTCTCTCTCTCTCGCTCATAACCTGTACTCACACAGTACACTCACCTGTTCTCTCCATGGGCTTAGCAGCCACATGGCCCATGGCCTCCAGGACAGGGTCTGAAATGGACAGCAGCCAGGAACAAGCTAAGCTACCTAGATGGGGACTAAGACTACTTAGCAGCCACCTGCAGGCTCCAAAGGACCATACTTTAAAATCAGGCAGGAACTCTGGACATTGGCTTTTGTCTTGGCCTCACCAAAGACATGGTTGGACTTTTTCCAAGGCAGAAAGAGGAGATAGTCTTTGAGACAGGAGCCCACCATTCTCCCAGGTCACACTGCACCTGAATAAAAACCTCTTTCCTTTTGCACCTGCATCTGCCTCACGAGTTTGTCTTTTGTGGCAACAGGCAGCTGAACCCTCATGTTTGTTCAGTCACACTAAGGGAGAAGATACTTTGCCATTAGACTTAGACTCAGAAAACATGGGTAAAATAAAGTAGGTTTAATAGCTTTGTGACCTTGAACATGTAGTTTAATTACCATGAATCTCAGTTTTGAAACTGTAAAATAGAAAAACTTCCACCCACTGGGTTATTAAAATAATTAAATGAAAATATAATATGAAACTATTTTGTAAACTGTGTATTATAGTACACTATGACATATCAACCTTTTAGAAACAATTGTTTGTTTACCTACTTTCTTTGTAAGTTAGTGAGAATAAAGTTAGTAATGTGGTCTAAAATCTGAAAAAATAATAAATAGAATATTTTTTCTTATAACTGAGTAACAGATGGAATTTTAATAGTTTCTGGAAGAAAAGAAAACAGCTTAAAATGTAATGATTTCAAGACTGACTGAGGAGATGGAGAGTAACATGGAAGAAGTGTTAGACTGTGGCTGGAACAGACAAAGGCCAACTGGATAGTAAGCTTGAACAGAACAGGTATGATAGAAAACATGGTAGTGAAGGAAGAGCTTTGAAGGTGAGGAGTTTCAGTGAGAGCTGTAAGCTTGCTGTACTCTTATCAATCATATGCACTTTCTTTTAAAAGGTGAAAGTGCAGTTATCTCATATCCTCTCCCAGAATAATTTAAACAAGAAGTTTTACTGTAGTTTGAATCTCCCGCAAATGAAGACCTATGCAGCTACACACACAGGCATACATAACAGCATGCTTTCTAGTGGTTTGATGTTTGCTTATCTGTACAGTAATACTTTTTTAAAAAATTGTGGATTATCTGCATATTTCCTACTCTTCTGTATCTTTAAAAAAACATCAAGGAAATTATAAGCTAAAAAACAAGTTAATCAATAAACCCATATAAAGTCAAGAAATAAAAAAAATCATTGTAAAAGGTGGCTCTACAGATTGATTGTCTATATTAAAAACAGGCAAACAAATTATACTCTCAAATAATACTCAATATAACATAGAAGAGTTAAGAGTACTATTTGATAGTCAATATTTTAATTTCTAACTCCTGTATGCATAATTATTATTTTATTTTTTATTTTTTATTTATTGATTTTAGGGAGGGAGGGGAGAGGAGAAGAGAGAGAAAGAGAGAGAGAGAGAAAACATTGATTTGTTGTTCCACTTACTTATGCATTCATTGGTTGCTTCTTGTATGTGCCCTGACTGGAGACTGAACCTGCAACCTTGGGCATACCAGGATGATGGTCTAACCAACTGAGCTATTTGGCCAGGGGCATGTATACATATATTTCAATCTTAATGACATGTAATTTTAAGATATTTCCAAAAAATCTTTAATGTCTAATACATCATTGCCAGTTCTCACTATCTGGGCAAAATAAAAGACAGGAGTAAAATAGAGATCACAAATAACATCAATCACATATACGGCTATATGTTTGTATTTATTCTTATATAATACTTGTATGGTTACTAACAAGTACTTCTGATTGGAGCCTAGAAGTGAAAGATGAGAAGGGGAGAAAACTAAAGTAAACTTAGGAAAAGGGAGGCATTTTAGGAGAAATACTTAACTGTTCAGGCCCCAATGACTCATATGCAACCAGTCTATGGATATGGAGGCAGCAATTATTACCCCTTGTATTTTGGTGACCCTCCCTTCCAGATTAGCATTAGAAATAACAGGTTATAAAGATTTTTTTTCATTAGTTGCTATAAATAGCACCAACATGGTACTATTCAATAAAGGCTGGAAAGGAGTACATTAAGAATTACTGGTCCTGGATTGAAAAGCCCTTTGTTGTGTTCAGATGCACTATTTAAATTCTGAGGCAAGACCAGACGGACACAATGGAAACTAAAAAAAGTTACTCAACAGAAAAAATGGAATACAATGCTGTTTGAGATTAGGAGAAACAACTGCACAAAATAAGTGTAGTGAACGCTGTGTTGCACCTACCAGATCCCTCTTCAGGATTAAAAGACCCAACTGCTGGGAGTGCCGCCAGTTGACAACACTCAGCTGACAGCCACCTCCAGGAATTGCCGCTGGCTGAAACGGGCTGCTTCTTCCAAAGTCATGCAGCCTGCATCCAATCATTGGTTGATGTTAGGGTATGAAGGACTGACTCCCTCATCTCCACTCTGAAAGGCCATCCCAGCTGCAGAGCTTTGGCTGAATTGCCTGAGCCCTTGTTTGGAATGTATCACAGATCAACTTCCTTTGCCCAGTTCTAACTCACTCCTTCCCTTTTCACAATGTTGATCCTGAGAGCGCTCCCCACAAAAACTCCCTCTATGCTAATCTCTACCTCAGAATCACTTTCTGGAAAACCAAACCAGAAAGCCAAGGAGATACTGAAACACTGCCATGAAGTTTCATTGTGAAGAAATTATGATGTTAGGAACATCATAGGTCTCTAGGTAACCCAGGACACTAGCAGCTGATCAGGTTCTTGCTCAGTTATGATGTTCAACTCAGTACTTGACAACTAAATAAGCTGCAGAAAACCTGAAGAGTCAGAGTCAGAGAGGTGCCAAAGGAACATCAGAGGAAAAGTCAAAGAATTGGAATTATTTCAGAGACATGTGAAGGGAGAAAACCAATAGTTTAAAATACAGAGTAAAAATTTTGTATAAAGTATATAAACATTTGCTACTAATTAAAAGTGCTAGAATATTACAACTTAATAGTGAAGGTAGTTTATTCATTTAATATTTGTAATAACAATGATTTTAAATTTACTGTGTTAAATAAGCATGTCATATATCTTATTTAAGTATTGGATTCTCACAACAATGCTATGAGGAAGTACTATTATTATGCCTATTTTACAGACCAAGAAATTAAGGCTTTCAAAGATAAAGTAACTTGTATAGAGTTGCACAGCCAGGAAATGATGAAGTAATGACTCAAAGCCAGTTCTTTCTGACTCTAAAACTATGGTCTAAATTACTGCTTCTATGTGTATACATACTTTATGCTGTGTTAGAATTTGAGAAGATGAAAAGACTTGCTTAATTTTCTTTAACCCAGAGAAAAGAATGACCAGAGTACATAGACTTTGACAAATCATAGAATCTTTTGCTGCCTCTGTTACTGTCTGTGTCAAAAAGGGATAATGATACCTTTTTTGCATTCAGAAAAACAATTGCCTGAGGCTCCTCTTAATCAATCAAATTTAGGATTCTGTAATTTTTGTTGAACAGAATAAATTTTTTTCTGAATGTTATATTACCTTTAAGAAACTAAACTATTATTACTTATAGGAAGCTGCTGTGAGGGGTTCTGGAAAACCTGGGGGCAGAATAATATCCTTATATGCAGTCCATTCAAAAGGCAAGTCTTACACTTCTCCAGATCAGAGATGATCAAAAGAGTAGGATTTTGAAAACACAGTAAATTAGGTGTAAGTAATAAGATGTGAAAATTCCCAGAAACAAAGGTACCTTTAGATAAAGATGAATATTGGAGGGCTGATAGAATCAGAATAGGTTTAAGGTAATACTGCAGTTCGTTCAAGCAAAATAGATTAGCACAAACAAGATCAGTAATAACCATGGCATGTTTAAGGAAGATAAGCCTTTGAGAAAGAATAACTTGCATCCATATGGAAAAACTTAACACCATCTTTTATGAAGGCTGGAGAACAGCTCAGATCAGTGTTTCACAAAGTTTGTCATTTCAAGGCACAAGTGTACATTTTCCATTTGCCAAGGCACACACCTGGAGGGTTAAGAGACCATTGTATGGCAATTTTTTAAAAACAAAATATTGTATGCACTGACAAGTTAGGATATCCATGATGTATTGTCGAGTTGGAAAAATTGTAGCTATATAATTATATGTGTATATGTATATGTATATATATTTGTGTGTAAAAGGCTTGTAAACTCTCATCTAGATGCTTTTAAAGATATGCACACACATACACAGAAACACATATATGCATATATTCTGCAGTTAATTATTGAATACATGATTTTGAAATACATGGTTCCACTTATATGTGGATTTTTTTCAATAAATACTGTAAATTAATTTTCTTAATAACATTTTCTTTTCTCTAGCTTATTTCATTGTAAGAATACAGTATACAATATATATATACCATACAAAATACATGTTCATTGACTGTTTATGTTATCAGTAAGACTTTTGGTCAACAGCAGGCTATTAGTAGTTAAGCTTTGGGGGAGTCAAACATTATATGTGAAATTTTTACTTCATGGGTATCAATACCTCAACCCTGGCATTGTTCAAGGGTCAATTGTATATTACTTTAAACATTTCTTATATACATGAATTACTCATAATTTTAAAAACTAAAAAAATAGAATGTGAAAACAAGAACTTAGAAAGCATTATCATTTCACTTCCCTTTCTAAATAAGGACAGAGACAGAGGAGGGTTAGTCTGGGACTAAAAGCCAAGACTCCATAGTCCAGGGCCAGTGTTTGTCCCATTATGTCAGATACCTCATCGTCTCTGTGAGGGGTTTTCCCACAGCCTGATCTGCTAGAAGTAATCCAAATTGAGTGTCAGAAAAATAATTTTCTGTAAAAAGAAGTGAATATTTTTAGCTATCAGGATATGTCATATCTTCTTTTTTACCTCCCAACTCTTTAAAAATGTGAAAAATGTTCTTGGCTCTCAGGACAGTGCAAAAACAGGCCACAGTCCAGATCTGGTCCACAGACTGACCTGAATGAAGTAGGGAAAAAAATGACCACAGGTGAGGAGATCTGTTAGGAAGCTATTACAGCAGTCCATAGTAAAGACACGGAGGCCTCAACTAGCATGTTCTGAGATTAACTGGAGAAGTGACAAGACTGCATGCGGGAAAGAAGCTTAAATAATAACTGTGCTCAAACCTCCCCAAGTTTCTGTATCAACCCAGACTATGTTTTAAATGGTCGGCAAGGTAAGTAATTAATACATAAAGTTTTGAGGGGAAGCTGGATTTCTGTTTTGGTATACATTCATACTTGTGTTCTCAGCGCGATATGGCCAATACACTCGTAAGACAGTACAATGTTCTACTTTGTTTTTAATACTAGTACATTGTTTGAATGTTTGTAAACTAAGTTAAGAGCTCTTTCTGATTCTTAGCTGAAAAATATGAAAGAGGAAAAAGTGGGTAGAGAAGTAAAGAAGTGACTTTCAACCTTAAAAGATCTTCAAATGTGCTTCAGGTTTCTTTTGGGGAGTGATTAACAATAGACACCGTAATTGCTCTGACACTTCTTGGCCTAAAAACTGCATATTATTCCATATTAACATATCACAAGTGCAGAGAAAACAGAATAAATACGAGGCATCATGGAACAGTAGCGAGACTTTGACGGGAGATAGATCTGGGTTTAAATTCGGAACCTGCTATTTATTAGCATTTGTGATCACAGATTAATGACCAGAACCTCATTTTTCTTATCCCACCAATCTGGATAATAATACCTGCTTTACAAAGTCCCAGGGAGATACATTAGATATGGTATAAAAGCACAAAACAGTGTCTGACATACGGTGAGTACTCAACAAACTACAATTTCCTTTCCCTCCCTGCATTCCCAACAATCATTCACTGCTGTAGTTAAGCTTATTTCATAGAGGTACCCTATTGTACAAGTCAAAATTACTTAAGAAGTGCTTAGAACACTCAATATCAAACAAAGGACATACAAAAGCATATTTAAGACACCAAAATAAAGGCAAAAAACTGATGGTTGACTTGGGGATGTCAAGTCTCTTCATACAGTAAGTAATAATAGACAATATTTGCTGAGCACTTTATGATAAATACTACTTTAAGATCTACCTGCACTAAGTTGTTAAATATTCAAAACAACCACACAAGGTAGGTAGATGAGGAAACCAACGTCAAAAGAGGCTAAATAAGACATGAAACAATAAAGAACCTCACAAGCCACCTTAACACAGGGCTGGCGTCACATTTTTTAAAAACAATTTGTCATTATGCATCGAGAACTTTAAAAATACTCAAAACTAGAATAGCTAATAATTTTTAAATGTTCCTAAGATGTTAGGCAATAAATAATGGATATAAGATACATATGCAAAGTAATTGCTACTTTATTTGATATTCAGTATATCTACATAAAAACATTAAAAGGAAACATATCAGCTTAGTCTCTTAGTCCATTCAGGCTGCTCTAAAAAAATACCATAAACTGTGTGGCTTGTAAACAACAGAAATTTATTTCTCTCTGTTCTGGAGGCTGACAGTCCAAGACAAGGTGTCAACCTGGTTGGGTTCTGGTGAATATCCTCTTCTAGGTTACAGACTGCTGACTTCTCTTTGCACCCTCATGGGGAGGAAGGGGCAAGGCATTGCTCTAGAGTCTCTTCTAAGGGCACTAATCGCATTCATGAGGTATCTGCCCTCAGGACCCACAAGTCCCATGTCCAAATGCTTTCACATCAGGCATCAGATTTTCTATGTATGAAATGAGGAGTGAGGGGCAAAGTCAGACCACAGAACACACTTACAAGGGTTACTTCCAGGAGACAGAATTGTGGTTAATATTCTAAAAATAATGCTGTATACTGTCCAAGCCATTTCATTTTCCTCCTGGCATTGAAAGAGAAGTATCCTGTCCTAAACACCCCTTCTCTAACAACCTTGTAGCTCTCTTGGCCAGGTAACTGAATTCAAGCAATGGAAGGTGGGTGGGAGTGAGATATTTCCATTCCAGGCCTGACTGTGTGTGATCTTCTACACTTCACTATTTCCTGTGAGTCAGCTGTGACTTTGAAGCCACAAAGGGAAGTATTCCAAGTCCCTGATGTTTGAAAGAGTCACACAGGAGAGGCCTGGTGCACATTCCTCTGAAAGAGGAGTAAAATACTAATGTGGTAAGCCACTGTCATTTCAGGGTTTATTTGTTACCTCAGTAACTGATACAGGCAACTTTTTAATCTTCTTTATTATTTTCCAAAATGCCAATAGGTAACACATAATAATTCTACAATTAGAAAAAAATGTTAGATTTTGAAAAGCATGCCTTTTAACTCAAAAAAATTAAGTTTGGGGAATTTAGCCAAAGCCAATAAACTGAAACTCGGAGAAAAATGTATATACAAAGGTGTTTACTGAACTATTACTTACAAACATTAAAAAGCAACAAAAAAACACAAATTAAATAACATACACAAAGGAATAGTTTGGTAAACTATAGTCATGTGATAGAATATCAGGCAACCATTAAGATAATTTTAATGAAGAATTTTAATGACATGAGCAAATACCTACAATATCACATTAAATGAAAAAAGTAAGATTAAAAGTATTTCAAATACAGAAAAATAGTCAAGAGAAATATAAGCTAATTCTACATGATTACTTAACACTCTTATCTATACTTTCTTTCAAGTTTTCCAAAAGACCTTAATACTTTTATAAGAAGAAAAATTTACTCGTAAAGATGTATTTAATTATGTTGGGAGAGAAAAAGGAACCAGCAAGATCACTGACACAATGGGCCAACCAGGAGGAGCATTGCAGGGCCATCTGCTCACCTTCCGTCACCTTCCATCAGAGGAAAGAAGCTAGACAGTTTTGAGGGAGAGGTTTAGTAGCCTGGTGCCCATGGAGAAGCTGGGACAATGGGATGGAGCTGCTTTATTAGACAAAGCTTTCCCCTGTCACCATTTCCCCAAGTCCACCATTGTCTTCATTACAGCATCAGGCCCAAGAAGAATTTTGAGTTACTAGGAAAGAAAAGTTTCCACTGAGGGGGATAGAGAGACTACTGCAAAAAAATGTGAAAAATCAACAAAAGGACTCATAGGATGGGGTTGGGGAGGGTCAGGGAGTGCCAGTAGTGTTCTGTAACTTAATAGTTACATGAGGTTTCATGTAAAACTATTTGTTAAACTCTACACATATGTCTTATGCACTTTTTAGTTTAAATGCTATCTTTAGTAACAAAATGTAAAAGAAAAATGCAGCAGCTGTATCTTCATACATGAGACAGAAGAAGGCTTTAGAGGAAGAAGGGGACAATGCTCCACATGGGCCTGAGGACAGGCCCAGAGGAACAGTAGTCCCTCAATGTCAGTGTATTGCTTTGCAGTTTTCAGAGTGCTTCTACAATGTGAACCATATTTAAGACTCAGAATGACCCAGAACAGAGATGCTGAACCCAGGTCAGGTGATCATATCCAGTAATTTTTCCACTAGATCAAATTCAGTGCAAAATACACTTGTGGACTAAAAATCCACAAGGATTTTTACCTGGCCACCCTTCAAGATTAATGCCTGCCCTAACTGGTACTAAAATTATGTGGGTTTAAGAAATTAATAGTGGTTTCTTTTGTTTTACCTTTTATTCTTGTTGAAGAAATCAAACTAGATCTTTCTCATTTTTACCTACTAATATTTCATTTCTCTCAATGATCATATGGGAAAGAGAAACACACACACACACACACACACACACACACATTAGCTGTTTATTACTCTCAATTATTTGTGGATTTGAGGTTCCACCAGTCATTCTGAAAACACTTGTATCTTGACAAGAAAATGCAGAATATGAAGAATCATAAAAGGAAGGCAATCAAACCAAAAGAAAACCAAAAGCTTAGCCAAGAAAGACAGGGAAAGAGGAGAAAGTATCAGACAACAGTAAGAAACAAGTCTAGTGTGTATAGAAGTGGTATGGAGGGCAAAGAAGCCTTTAACAAATGTTGCTCTTGTCTTTGGATTGTATTTCTTTGACCAAGATAAAATGTGGCTGCAGGTGTTCTAGGAGTAGCACATTAAGTGGTACCCATAGACAGACTATTGGCTAGGAGCTATAGAAGACAGCACAAAGACTAAGACTTGGCTCCAGCTCTTAAGGAGCTCACAGGCTTGCTAGGGGGAACAGACACAAACAATTAAGGTGCCTTACATGTGTATTAGAAGTACAGAGGTCATAGTGACTAACTGCCTGACAAAGCTGGGAAAGGTCTCTCAAGGGAAGTAACACTCGGGCTGGTCTCAGAAGATGAACAGGAGTTCACAAACTAAGAGGAGTCAGGCAGTGTGTTCTAGGCAACTGAAATAGGCACAGAAATGTTAGAGTAGGAAACATTCAGATAGTGCCAACAAATCTGAACCATAAACAGCTGAAGCATAAGTAGCCAAGAGGTGGAAACATAGGGAATCAGTTGGAGAGCAGTCAGAGATGAGGGAGGGATCCAGTTAGGATCCATATGAAATAAGCCTAGATGTTTAGACTTCTTTGTTTAGGCAATTGAGGGCACATTGATGTTTGCATATCTTAATATTAACATAGTTTTACTGCAAAAAAAAGAAAAGAAGGGGGCTAGAAATTAGATGGAAGTGGTGGCAGGAAAATTAGAAGGTTGTTGCAAATAGAACAGGAAATGGATGCATTTGTTTTGGAGCCAGACGGACATGTGTTTGAAAAGTTGTACATTGTTCAACCTTGTGAAATTATATCATCTCCCCCAAACTCCGTTCCCTTTTCTGTAAAATACAGACAATAATACCTACTTTTGCAGAATTGCTAATATGATATGCACCTAAATATGATAATGTAGTATTTAGCTACAAAATAAGTAATAAATGTGACAAATACATGGCTAGTGCAGCAGCATTGAGGATAAGGAGACAGATTACTGTGAACAGGATTCGGGCACTGATTGGATATGGAATCTATGGAAGATGTAAAAAGAGGGAAAAGTCCTGTATTTAGCAACTGACTTTGTTCTCTGTAATAAACATCTCTAATATCAACCCAGAGAATTGCTAACATATGTTCAGCTAGACACCATGCCCAGTAGAACATAATTCTCTAGCAATGCCATTTGGTATAAGTTTAAGTTTCTCTTCTTTCTTATATTTCCAGCTACTTAATTAGCTAAAGTTATGATTCTCTATTCAAAGATTTCAGATATTCAACAAAAGAAATGTATTAAAAATTATATTAAACAATGTATATCCAAAGTAGAGTTATAATATAATTGGCACCATCAGTTGCAAAATGTTAAAAGAACCCCATCACTTTATACTGAAACCTTGAGTGGCCTGTAGAGGTCCTGTAACCAAACTGAAATGACTGCAGTCACTGCCCTTAAAGCTTGTGTAATTATACACACTGGAAGTCAATCAACATTTTAATTTATCTGCTTTAATTATAAAACTGTTAAATGAGCTGTAGGACAGAAATCATTTGTAATCTATGGTCATGTAATTAAGTAAATTATGTGTAAATCACCATAGCCTCTTATGGTTTCTTTGGTTAGTACACAGTAGAGACAAAGCAGGGCCCAGAAATACTTGCAAAGAATTGGCCTCAGAGAAGACTGAAATATTGCTGGCTTTCATTTCCTTCTAAAATACAGAACATACCATCATTAAAACAGTCCATTTGTGAGAAAAACTGGTCTAAAATTTTCCCAAATGAACGGCCCAAACGCCACAGAGCCCAGGGATATGAAACACTGAGTGCCCACCATGGCCTCGAAATGTACAAATTGAAGCAACCAAAATGAAATGAAAGCTCTCACATGGGGCATGTAAGATAGATCTTCAAAAAAAAAAAAACACTTTAAACCAATTTCTTGAAAGAAAATAATTTAAGAACTTAAAAAGAAGGGGATGATTCCTTAATAAAAAAGCAAGGAAAATACCAGACTGAATGACTGATGGAGCCTCAAATCCACATGTAACTGATGAAAATAAAGTAAGCAGTTAATTTTTTTCCCATCTCATGAGATCAGTGAGGGAAATGAAATTTTAGTAGGTGAAAATGGAGGACTTAAGCATTATGAAACCTAGTGCTATATGTTCAATAAAAATAAGACACAAAACAAAGCACAACAGAAAACACAGTAATTTCTCAAACCCACACAATTTAGTGTCAGTTGGAGCATTAATCTTCCTGGAAGGAATCATAAAATAAAAATTAAGATTGCTCCAATATGTTGCCTAAAGGCCAAATAGCAAACACTTCTTAATCCAGGGCAGCCACATCTAGTGACCTGCTGTAACATCAGATGTATGTCTGATATAGTATCTTCTTACATGGAGGATAAATGTTTAATAAGAAAAGTTACACAGGTACAATGAAAAAAACACCCTAATGGGAGCTGTGAAATCTGAACTATGGCAGCACTAAGATACCCGCCCTCTACATTCAAGTGCAAAGGGAGAACAGTGTAGAGGATGACATCCAACTACTACCAAACTGAAGCCAATTTTATCACATTCCAGATGCCCTGCTAGGTAAACATGCAAAGCATAATGGAAGGGAGCTACGAGGTAGACTTTACTCCAAGGCTAAGCCCCTATATCAAAGATCAATTAAGGAAAAAAATAAAAATTTCCAAGATTAAAAAAAAAATCCAGTCCTGGCTGGTGTGGCTCAGTGGTTGAATGCCAGCCTGTGACCCAAAGGGTCGCCAGTTCAATTCCCAGTCTAGGGCACATGCCTGGGTTGCAGGCCAGGTCCCCCATGGGAGGGCGCGTGAAAGGCAACCACACATTGATGTTTCTCTCCCTCTCTTTTTCCCTCCCTTCCCTTCTCTAAAAAATAAGTAAATGAAATCTTTTTAAAAAATCCAAAAGTGTATACACAGTATAATCTCAACAATATAGAAAGTACTATGTATTAAAAGTGACTGCAAGGAAATATGGCATCATTCATTGTTTGTTATCTTTAATGGCAAGATTATTTTTTCTTCTACATACTTCTATATACCTAACAAAGTTAAGTACAATTTATTTTGATACAATTTTATAGGAATATTTTTCTTTATACTTTTCTAAATTTTTCATATTTTCTATAATGATAAATCAATAGTTTTAGAGCAAGAAAGTAAATGTTAAAAAGTTTTTTAAGTTACAGGCAGGGAAATGCTTATTTCTAAGGGGCTAATTCTAGACTCTTCTTCAAAATGTCATCATTTACTCTGGAAGTTAGCATCACCAAAAGTCTGTGATCATGATTTAAAAACACAACCGGCAGACTAACACTTTGCATGCCCTAGTCTCTGGTCTTCCTGTGTTTGCTTATCCTCTGTGCAAACTCAATAAAATGTTAGTAATAATCACATTCTATGAAAAGTGTGTCAGTGAGAAGAAAAAGAAAGAGAGCAATTTGCACTTGGGGAGAGGAAGAGTACTCAGAAAGGTCACTAGAAGAAGGAGTGTCTGAAACGTTCAGAGAAATGTTGACACGTAAAAATGCATATAAAACTCCAAATGCGATATAATGGAGGCTGGCCTTACCAACAAGAAAGAAAGTATGAAGAGATTACAGTAGACAGGAGAGAGCAGAGTACAAAAGGAATAGCAGGAAACATACAAACTTTGTATATCTTTTTTTTTCCACATAGGATTCGCAACATTCCTCAGAAAATTCAATTTAGTTGCCCTGTTCTAGCTTGCTAACCAGAACCAATTTAATTTTAAATCTACATGCAGAGCCAAGGGGGACAAAATACTTTGCAATTACTTTTAGCTCCCTCTTGGAAGGCAGAATGAGATTTAACCAGTTCTGCTCTGGCTGTGATAACCATCCACGTTTGTCAGAGATATAAATGGTGTCCTTTGGTTGAAGACTAAAGAATAAAAAACTCTGTAACACAATTACTTGCTTTGCTTAACAACTTAATGGGAGTGAATTTTTGAGAATGTGACAAATTGCTTTTGATTTATCTGCACAGGGCATGAAATACTGATGCAAGAGAGCGATTTGTTATATAGACAATGTCTACCCCTTGCTATAAATCTGCCCACTGTCACACTCTATTTGACACCCAGTTAGGTGATTTTTGAAGAACTAGTTTATTACTACATTTAACAAAGAGCAGAAAACTGATATATAACTCTCTTGTTGCTTCTCAGCTACTAGGAACATGTCTCAGATATCAGTCTATGAAAACGTTTCTTGGTTTTATGATCTATTGTGACAGATAGGTAAACAAGTTGATAAAACCAAGTGCTTTCAAAAAGGAAAAGTTATCATATTCATGTATGCCCTGGCTTGTCACAAAACTTCAAACAGTTTCTGGTTCTGCTTACCATCTGCACAGATTTATTCCAAATAACATAACCAAGTTTGTTTCTTGATTTCTTTCAACATAAATAGAACGATTAAGTTTTGGGAGTGTTTATATTCCAGGAGATAATCAGATCATCTATTCTGATTAGCCTTAACACATTGGCCTGGCCCCTGCCTTTACACAGAGCTCAGCCCCGGCTCCCCTTCTCAGTCAGCCCTGGCCATGTCAGCATTGCTGTATTTCTAGAGTATCCATCCTTACCATGCTTCCTACTGGGAGGAAAGTAGGCTGCTATAGGTCTGACTGTAGTTCCCCTTGGGCCAAACTGTGGTCTGTCTTTATTCAAAGCAAAATATAGGCCTCAAATGGGGACATGGAAACTCTGTCAGATTGTGCTAGGTTTTTTGATTCTTGCTTTCTGGTGGGGGAAGTGGGAAAGGAAGAGGCCTTTTGTTGTTGTTGTTGTTGCTATTACAAAAGTTTATTTAACAAAAAAGTTCAATATGAAAATGTACATGACCCAATTTTTATTTGTAAAACTGGTGTTGTAGAGAGGGGATATGTGGAATTAGTTGATTTCTCCAGTAAAAACAGCCACTCTTTATACTCATCTCAAGGTTTCTAACATGATGATAATATTTTCTCATATTGCCACCATTCCAGCACTGCTCTGTTACCTACTAGTTGCCATCTCCACACATTTATCTATCACAGATTCATAAAGGGATCAAATCCCTATAATATTCCTTGGAATATCTGCTACCATTTAACTTATGGATAACTTCTTGTCTGTAAATGTTTTCAACTCGGGAGAGTAACGTTTGCTAAGGAAGTCTACTAGGCAAACTCAAAGATGCCTCCAAACAGAATGCCTCTTCATGCTTGGAGGAAGCCATTTATAAATGTTATACAAATATAGATCCAGCCAAGACTATTTTATCATTGTCAGTTTAAATGAAGACACCCTCCCCACCACCCCAACTTACTTTTAGCTGGTTGAAAACTGGAGGAATTTGAGGAAGAGCTACTAGCATTTTTAGCTGAAACAATTCTCATAGGCAAACTAAGAACTAAACTAAAAACATCCTAATTATATACATTAGATGTTTAACAAATATGACAGTGATTCAGAATTTAATTCTAAATGACATCTAATATGGAAGTTGTTATCATCAGACTTCTGGATTGAGTGGAAAACAACTCAGCAATATAAATGACATAAGCAATCTTCAGGTGAGTAGATGGGAATAATTCTGAAATCAATCCTGAAACAGAGCTATTTCAAAACATTAACTCCTTCCTATCTTCAAATCTTAGCTCCACCAGTTAACTTCTCTAAACATCTAATTCTTCATGTTTAAAATGAAAATAATATTTTCTACTACCTCATAGAGCTGTTCTGAGGATTAAGTCACCTAGTTTGATGCCTAAATGAGCACTCAATAATTGGCATATACTCTTTATTTTCTTTCCTTGTGGATTTTTACCTACCACTATAAGCTGAAAGATAAATGAATGAGTGGATGAATAAAAGAAATGATAAATGAAGGAATAAAGAAATATGTAGTTATCTAGACATGAAGTTAATTTCTTTTTTGTTAGTTTTCTAATGGCAATACCCATAGGGAATTTTAAGAAGGTACAGTCACATATCACTAGTGACATTTTTCTGAAGATATAACCCAAAATAATTGTTCAGGTATAGGTTGTATGAAAATGAAAATGTGTCAGGGCCATGCTTGCCAGGTAATTCAGACCCTCAATTCTTGCCTATTACATCATCATATTTATGTAAACATGTGATACACATAGGAATGGTGTTGACCCACAGTAAGGCAAGTTAAGGCAACCACTCTTAAGTAATAAAAATTAGGAAAATGTAAACATCATCAAGTCCAGTATTAATGAATACTGAAATTGAGGTTTCTTAAGGTTCCTTAAATATATTTTCATTTTGTTCACTAACATCCCATTTCACAAATATTTGTTCAAGGATACTCTGTGGTAGACACTGTGGGCAGTACAACTCAATTTTGGTTCAGTTCACCAATATTTATCAAGCACCTCTGCTGGGCCAAGGGTGCACTGTGCTAGGGGAAAGGGTTGTAAATAAAAATAAGACACAACTGGGTCCATTATGGAAAGGGTACAAATAACTGTAATACAAAACACAGAGCATGCAATTACAGACTGGTAGGAGATTCAGTAGGAATACAAAAGATGAAGTGGTCAGTTCTGAACAGAAATCCAGAAAAGCTTCAAAGAGAATGTGATACCTGACCAGATTTTTAGTAGCAGTGTGTCAAATGGACACAAAAGAGCACAGTCTGGAAAAAGAAAAGCCTAGATACACAGGCAGACAATGTGTAGAACTGTACTTGGTCCCATGGCACTGGGATAAAGAGCACACGGCAAAGGACTGAAGGAGATAAAGTTAGCAGTGAGCAGGGTAAGTGAGGCAATTCATAAATTTGTCACTTGTCATGCTAGGCAGCTTGGATTTTTTCCCTTCTAAGTGATAATAAGTCATGGAGGTTTTCCAAAAAGATTACATATGTGTTTTGTACCTGTACAGAAGGTGAACCAAATGTTGACAAGACAGAGGGAGGAAGAAGAACAGGTGTAAAGGTACTAAAATAATTCAAGAAAGTGAGGATGAGGGAACTGCTCTATTCTAATAGCAGAGAAAATGGAAAGAAAGAACAAAATTTAAATACATTCAAGAGACAAAATTAGCATTTTAGATTAATCAACATTTATGAAAAAGTAAAATTGAAAATTAAGTTCAGGAGTGTTCTTCCTACTCCCATCAAAACATAAATTTGAAGCATTTAGAAAAATTATTAGATATCAAAATGTCAAAGCTTTAGCAGATTCCAGAAAAAAACAAATAAAAAGCCATATAGTTGGATACGTTGTCTAGAAAGAAAGAGACTAAAGGTTTTTTTTGACAATGCACTTTGATGCCAGGGGATTTATTTTTAGGAGAAAATACTGCTGAAGTGGAAAGTCTACTTCTTGGTTCATTTGACACTAGCAGTAAATTTTCAGAAACTACCCTCCAGGTTAGCAATGCAGTATGTAACTGTGGCAGACATGAATATGACCTACTCAGCTCTCCTCCGTTTAAGAAGACCTGCTGCTAGAAGTATAGCTGTCTGACAGCCTCCAGCTGTCGTACCTTTAGATCTACTGCAGTGTTCACACAGGCCATGCTCCCGACCCCACCCTCTGACTCCTGTGCTGCTCCCAGGCAATGACTAAGCACAGCAGGTGCGGTGGAGCTAGGTCATCCTCCCCAAACACACAAATTTCTCTAATGTGCAGTGTTTGCCTAAAGACTCCTATCAGCCTGGCCAAGAGTTTCTCAGAACTGCATTGTGATTTGAAGGTCTCCTGACCGATTTTCTTTTCTTCTGTACCTTTCACACCTGAAGGCTCTCCCTGCCTACTCCTGCTGCTTTCCCCTTTCTCCTTCATAGGTGTTTATCCAAATAAAACTCATACATGTCTAATTCTTGACTTGGTGTCTGCTTCTCAGAGCACCTAAACTGGCACAGTAGTTTAAGCAACCTTATGAAGAATAAGAAACACAAGGAAACTTGAGGCCCTCTGCAGAGAATCTCAAACCTAAACCACCTCCAGGACACAGAAATGTAGCTGGTCCTCAGAATTTTCCAGAGATTACACAATAACCCAGTGTTTAACAGCCCTCACAGTTAGACATTTTATTCCTAATGACTTACCCACCTCCCTTGGGTTGTATGTTTCTTTCTAACTTCCAGAACATCTTTTACTAACATTTCACATAATTGAATTAAATTAGATTAAACTTCCCATAAAAAACCAGATTGAACTAAAAATAGTGAAAACTCTATCCATAAGAATTTTTTCTCAAACCAAGTTGAGTTCTCAACTTAAATAATCATAGTCTCCTCTTTGAGCCCCAGGGGTGCAAGCAATTCAGGCACACAACAGAGTCTTCTCTGGAGTACAACGTTCATCCACTTCTCAGGAGAATTTGCCTTTCCTGCTGCAAGCAGCTTCATCCAGCTGCCAGAATATTTGGATGATGCTGTTTCAAAGTCAACACATAAGAATTCTAGTGAAGGGAAGCAGTCTGCCTTGACAGTTAGGTGTACAGGCTCTGTACTCCTACATTCTTGGTCTAAATCATAAGTGGTGAACACAAGGCCCGTGGGCCAAATCCAGCCCTCCACCTTGTTTTATCCAACCCAGCACCCTGTTTCTACCCTGCGGCAACACCAAGCTCTTGCTCAACTGTTAAGGAATAGTTACACTTATACAGTCCTAAAATTACATTAGGCCCTTTGAAGGCAACCACGAGGCGGAGGTGGCCTTCGGTAAAAATGAGTTTGTCATGCCTGGTCTAAATCCTGACTCCACTAGGCGCTCAAACTGGGTGACCTTAGGAAAGTTTTTTACCTCTCTCATCCTCAGTTAACTTCATTTATAAACTGATTATAATAGTGCCTATTTGTGTGCTTATTGTGAGACTTAAATGAGCCAAGGCAGATAGAGCATTTAGCACAGTTCCTGGCACATACTGAGAACTAAGTAACTGGAAATTGCTATTATTTATGTCATTTTCATCAGTCGGAACATCTGCTCATCTGCTCTGGGAGTGGACAGAGTTGCTTTCCACATTGGAGAAGCCAGTGACCATATAAAGTGATCTGGCCTCTTTTTTGACTAGAAAGCTGAGAAGCTATGTAAGTGGCCACACATTAAGGCTCAGCCTTCACTCACAGCAGCAAAGGGGAAGCTGGCCTCTCTCTGAGTAACGGGCAGACAGCTGGAGATTGCCAAAAAAAAAAAAAAAAAAAGGATTACCAAAAGATTATGATGGTCAGGGGAAGGCTGAAATAACTATTTTAACAGACAATTTGTGCTCCAATTACCATGTAAATGTTCATGGTAAATAAGGATCCATAAAAACACATCTGTAAAACCCCAACTTTAGTGACTGGGGCTTTGCATGGTTCATTAGCACATACTCTTTTACCCAATTGTAACATCACTTATCAGCACAGCCTTGTCTTTTCAAAGTTTCTTCTTTAGCAGTTGGGGCCAGTGTCTTGTAAAAAAATGCTCTGAAATCACTGCAGTCACAGACCTCCTCCCATGGGTGCAGGAGAGTCTTACTAAGGGAATATTCTCCATGATGTTCTGTTATCTACCCTCATGGTCCTAACTTTTAAGGTAAGGGTTAGTAACTGTAAATTAGTAGGTGACAATTTGGGGAGAGAAACTTGTGTGCTAAATACAAGTGACCAGCTGTAAGGAAAGGGCTAAATCTAGGACCTTTCTGGCATTCCTAGAGATTCTGTGAGTTACCTAATATCCTTTAATTAATTCCCTTTATGCTTAAACTAGCTGGAGTAGTTATGTAGCTTCAACTATGAATCCACACTGATAAAAAAAGAAATCTAGATAATGTCCTATCTAGATTTTGATACATAGACAAGGGTTTGAGTTCCAGCTCTGCTATTTATTGGTCCTGCTACTCTTAACAAGCCATCCAGTCTCTAGATCTCATTTCCTCATCAGTATATGAGGGAACAATAATTACCATCTTCCTTATAGAGTAGTTGAGGAGTAATAGAGATAATGTATGTCATGTTCTTAGCCCAGGGCTTGATACATAGTTTGTGCTCATAAAATGTGATCAACTATATAATAATTATCAGGAATGACAAGACAGGGTACTCTACCTAATTCTTTGTAACCCACCCTAGGTCCCTGGTGAAAAGCAGGGTATCTGAGAGCCTAACAAATTTTAGTTAAGATACCAAACTCCATCACGCTAAGCAAAAGAGGTGTCTTTGCCTTTGCTTTGGAAGCATTCCACACTGAAACACAGGATGAATGAACAAAAAGAAGGGAGAGGATTCTCAAATCACTGAGCACAAACATGTCAACAACATAAAACTGACACTATCAGACGGGGACAGGGAAGAAGAAAAGAGGAAGGAGGGAGAACAAATGACTGATTGCCTATCTGAATCATATTCTATGAAATAAAAGGAAAACTGAAGGGATTGGAAATGGCTTGCCCACTCCTCAGGGCTCTCAGTGTACCCACGACTGACAAAGAGTAAGATTATCTATTTCTGATGATGGAATATGTCTGTACAACAACAAAGGTACACTATACTCCTACTTGTTATATTACAAAATTCTGGGAAGAAGAACAGAGAAGTTGGATCTGTATAATACAAAACAAGCTTGAGTTTATGAACATAACTAGGAATTAACTCTATGTCAATGTGCCCAAATAGGCACTGGAAATAAAGATGCAAATTGCAAATAAAACATTGACTTCCTCTTCAGGAAACTCAGATTCTAGGGGCAGACAATGTATAAGCAATTAATTGCAAGTTCTACAATCAAGCTATTGATTGCATTGGCTGTTCCTCTAGAAAAAAGATTTTTCTCCTAGATAGACACACTGTTAACTCCCCAGCCTCTTCAAATCTTTGCTTAAATGTCACTGTCTCAGTTAAATATTCTATGACCACTCTAAATTCATACATCCTCCCTGCAAATCTAGACATCTCAATTTCCTTTACACTGCTTTACTTTGTTTTTCTACAACACTAATTTTAATTAATTTTTTATTGAGATAATAGTAGATTCATATGCAATTTAGAGAAATAATACAGGGAGAGCCCATGTACGCTTTACCTAGTTTCCTCCAATGGCAACATCTCTCAAAACTATAATATAAAATCATAACTAGGACATGGGCATTGACACAGTCAAGATACAGAACATTTCCATCACCACAAGGATCCTTCATATTCTCTTTTTACAGCTAGGTCTTCTATGCCATCTCCATTTCCAGTGTAACGACTGTGCCAAACACTGATCTGTTCTCTGTTTCTGTAATTTTGTAACTTCAAGAATGTTACATAAATGGAATCATTCAAATGTAAACTTTAAGAATTAGCTTTTTTCATTCAGGATAATTATCTTGAGATTTATCCAAGTTGTTACGTGTATGAATAGTCTGTTCATTTTCATTGCTGAGTTGTATTCCATGGTTTGGAGGCATCACTATTTGTCCAACCATTAACCTATTGAAGAACATCTAGGGTGTTTCACATTTTGGGCTATTATAAATAAGGTACTATCAACAATTATGTACAGATTTTTGTGTGGACATGTTTTCATTTCTCTGAGATAATTTCTAGTAAGGCAATTGCTGGGTCTCATGGTGATAGCATAGTATTTTTAAGAAACTGCCTAAGTGTTTTCCAGAGTAGCTGTGCCATTTTACATATGTTTCCTTACAACCTCACTAGCATTTGTTGTCATTATTTTTTATTTTTGCCTATCTGACAGGTGTGTAGTGGTAACTTGTTTTAGTGTCAGTTTGTTTTTCCCCACTGGCTAATGGTATTGAACATCTTTTCATATACTTATTCGCCATCTGTATACCTTCTTCATGTGAAATATCTGTCATGTCTTTTGTTACTTTTCTAACTGGATTTTGTTGGGAACCACCCTACCTGGTTTCAGAAGCTGTAACCCCCCATGGCTAAGGCTGAGTAAAGAGACCTTGGGACAATAAGCCACTAAGGAGACAAAGTTTATCTACCTGGCAGGTACGCAGCCTCTGTCCCCTTTACTTCACCCTGCTTGTTCCTGGATGGATGACTGGTTAGCCAATGATGGGTAAGATTCCTCAAGGGAGGGATGACCTAAGACGGGCAGAGTTTGGGGCCGTCAGGGAAGGACTTGGGGGGCTACAGAAAAAGGGGGTGATGAACCCTCACCCCTTGGCTTTGACATAGCCTGAGTCCTCATTCTGTCTGTAAGAAGTTTCCTAATCTCTTGGCTGCCTTACTCCTACCACCTGACTTAAGCCTGAAACAATGTGGTACAGCCCTGGGAAGGAACAGGAGGTTCCACAGGGCATCAGGCCTAAGAAAAAATGCATAAAATCCTATGAAACCTGTTTTGCTAAGAATGTCCTCAATTTTCTGATATGGGTCCAAGCATGGAATGAGTTTGTTTCTCAGAGTTTTACGGCCCTTTAGCTAACTTACCCTGACTCAGAATAAGCCCTCATAGTTCTTTGAATGATATCTATTGTTTGATCATTACTGCCTGCCAATGATGAATAAGGATCTTCCTTGATGTAACACTCCCAGAAAGCAATAAAAGCCTGTCCAGGCAACAGTGGAGGGGGAATGGTGCTCTCTCACTCAGAGAGTGGCCTTGCTGTCCCTTTTCTCCATGGGACTTCTGCAGTCCATGTGAATTTGTTTGCTGCATCCACAACACCGTGGACACCACTGGCCGGAGTCCGCATCAGGATTTATACAGTCATGCCTAAGTATCACAAGGGTATTGAGCAAGGATGCTCAACTCCCTTATATAAGACAGTAATTGCATATAAGCTATAGCAGGGTATGCTTACACATCATTTCATTTGTGGGGATTCAGCATTGTGCTCAATGCATGGCAAATTCAAGTTTTGCTTTTCAGAACTTTCTGGGAGTTTTTAAAAATATTTTTGATCTGCAGTTGGTTGAATCCCTAGATGAGCAACCCACAAATACAGGGGACCAACTGTATATTCTATTTTGACAGACATGTAATTTGCAAATATTTTCTCCCAGTCTGTAACTTGTCTTTTTATAATCTTAAGAGGGCCTTTCACAAAGCACAATTTTAATTTTGGCAAACCACAATGTATTGAATTTTCTTCTTATGGGTTATGCTTTTGGTACTAATCTAAGAATTGTTGGCCTAGTAGATCCTGAATATTTTCTGGGGTTTTTTTTCTGTAAAATTTACAGTTTTAAGTTTTATATTGTAAGTCTATAATCTACTTTGAGTTTATATTTGTATAAGGTATAAAATGTAGGATATCCAATAGCTCCAACACTATTTGATGTAAAGGCTATCTTTCCTATCTTGAATTGCTTCTGCACTTTTGTCAAAAATTATCTGGGCATATTTTTGTGGGGCTATTATAGTTCTCTATTCTGTTCCATTGATCTGTGTGTGTATCTATGCCTCTGCCAATACTATACATTCTTGATGACCACCTAGCAAGTATTGAAATTAGTAAGCTGATTCTTCCCACTTTGTTTTTCTTTTTCAAAATTAGCTGTTTCTACTTTCTTTGCCTTTTCATTTAACTTTTAAATTAATCTTTCTGTATCTATAAAATACTATTGTTGACATTTTGATAGGAATTATGTTAATTCAGTATATTAATTTGGAGAAAATTGATATTTTACTATGTTATCTTTCAATCAATAAACATAGTATGTCTCTCCATTTACTTAGTTTTTTTTTCATCTGCATCTTAAAGTTTTCAGCCTACAAATCCTATAGATATCTTGGTAGATTTACACTTTTACACTTAAGCATTTCACTTTTTGAGTATTTACAAATGTTACTATATTTTTCATTTAAATGTTCACTTGTCCATTGCTAATATACAGAAATATAATAGAATTTTTATATGTTGTTCTTGAATCTTGCAACCTTGCTGAACTCATTTTTCAGTTCTAGTTTTTGTTTTTTATTTTTTGTAAACTCCTTAAGATTTTCTAAATAGGAAAGCATATCATCTGCAAATATGGACAGTTCCTTCCTTCCTTCCTTCCTTCCTTCCTTCCTTCCTTCCTGTTCTGTGTGGCTTTTATTTCCTTCCCTTGCCTTGTTGCAGTGGCTAGAACATTCAGCATTATCTTGACTAAGAGTGGTGAAAACAGATATCCTTGCCTTGCTGCCAGTCTTAGGAATCATTCAGTTTTTCACCATTAAGTATAATGCTAGCTATACACTTTATGTACATGCTCCTTACCAGTTAAAGAGGTGCCCCTGTATTCCTGTTTTTCTGAGTTTCTATCAGGAACAAATAGTGAATTTTGTGAAATGTTTTTCTGCTTTTGATATAACGTACCTTAATATATCTTACTTTTCTTTAGTCTATTAATATGGTGGATTAGATTGACTGCTTTTTGAATACTGAACCAATCTTACATTCCTGGAATAAACCCACTTGGTCATGGTGTATAATTCTTTTTATATATTGCTGAATTCTATTAGTTAATATTTTGTTAAAGATTTTGACTGGATTGGGAATAAAAAGGAGAAAACTGTATCTGAACAATGATTAAAATTAAAAAAATTTAAAAAAAAGATTTTTGCATCTATATTAATGAGAAACATTTGTCTGTAGTTTTCTTTACTTATACTGTGTTTTTGAAGTTTTGCTATAGGGACTATATTGGCTTCATAAAATGAATTGAGAAATGTTCCCTTCTTTTTTATTTTCTGGAGGAATTGCATAGAAGTGCTGTTAATTCAGTAGAATTCTCCAGTGAAACTGCTCAAGCCTGAAAATTTTCTTTTTAGGGTGTTTTAAAATTATGAATTCAATTATGTTCATAGTTACAGCTATTCAAATTAGCTATTTCATATCAGATGAATTATGGTAGTTACTTTTTTATAGTTAGTTTTAATTAAATGCATTGAGATAAAATTGATTTATAACATTAATAAATTGAAATTAAAACAAGCTGACAGTAACCAGAGGAGAGGTGGGAGGGAATAATGGCGAGGGAAAGGGAAAGGATTTTCAGGAACATCTTTAAGGGATATATGGACAAAACCAAAGAGAGTAGGATCAAGGGTGGGAAGTGGGGATGGCCAGGCTGGGGGGAGTAAAAGGGGGGAAATGGAGACAACTGTACTTGAGCAACAATAAATAAATAAATAAATAAATAAATCGATAGATAGATAAATAAATAAATACAGGGAGCCAGGAAAAAAAGACAAATCATATTACATGTGAAATATAATATAAAAAAATCTAGATACTTTTCCATTAATATTATCCCATGAACATTACATTCACTATAAATATATAATATATAAATAAGAAAGCTATAAAAATAAATTTCAGGTATACATTTTAATTTCATATTTGTATAACTTATTGAGTGCTAACCACATTATGTCTACTTTCCTTCTGTTACCATATATTTGAACCTCTTTACCCAATTCACCCTTCCCCCACTCACCTTCCCTTCTGGTAACCACCATTCTGTTGTCTGTAACTATGACTTCATGTTTTTTGAGGAATTGGTCCATTTAATTATGTTGTCAAATTTATGCATGTAGAGTTGTGTAGCACTCCCTTACTATACTTTTGTTGTCTGCAGGGGTTGTAGTGATAGCCTATTTCACTCTTGATTGTAATTTGTGTTTCTATTTTTCCTTTTCTGTCTTGCTAGCCCATACATTTTATTGCTTTTTTCCCAAGAATCTTCTTTTTGTTTCACTGATTTTTTTCTACTGTTTTCAGTTTTTAACTTCATTGATGTCTCTTCTTTATCATTTCCTTCCTACATCTCACCTGGAGTTTATTTGGCTCTTCTATGTTCTTAAAATGGGAACTTAGATTATTAATTGAAGATTTCTTTTCTTTTTTTAAAAGATTTCATTTATTTTTAGAGTGAGGGGAAGGGAAGGAGAAAAAGAGAGAAACATCAATTGGTTGCTTCTCATATGTGCCCTGACTGGGTACCAAACCTGCAACCTAGGCATGTGCCTTGACCAGAATTGAACTGGTGACTTTTAGGTTTTGCAGGATGATGCCCAACCAACTTAGCCACACCAATCAGGGTGACTTGTCTTCTTTTCTAATGTAAAAGGAAAATTTAGTGCCCTAAGTTTCCTTCTCAGCTCTGTGTTAGCTATGTCCCACTTTTATTTTGATATGTTGCATTTTCATTTTCATTTAGTTCAGCATTTTTTTTTAATTTCCCTTGAGATTTCCTCTTTGACATATGAATTGTTTAATGTATTATTTACTGTTTAGTTTACAAGTGTTTGGAAATTTTCCTATCTTTCTGTTATTGATTTCTAGCTTGTTTCCACTGTGGTTGGATGACATACTCTGCATGATTTCAATCCTCTTGATATTTTTGTTTGCTATATAGCCCAGGATATGGTCTCCATTGGTATATGTTCCGGAGGCACTTGAAAAGAATGTGTATTCTGCTGTTGTTGGGCGGAATATTCTACAAATTCTTATTAGATCCTCTTAGTTGAAGGTGTTGTTGAATTCTATATCCTACTAACTTTCTGTGTAGTTGTTAAGTATCACCTTTCTCTAGTTGCTTTCAAGATCATCTTTAGTTTTCAGAAGTTTAATAATGATGTGTCTTAATGTGAATTTTGGGAGCTAGTCCTGTTTGGGGTTTATTTAGCTCATTAAATCTGTAGGTTTACACCTCTTACCAAGTTTTCAGCCATTATGTCTTTGAGTGCCTTATCAGCCTCACCCTCTTTATCCTCTCTTGTCAGAACTCCAATGACAACAACATTATCTCACTGTTACTGTCCCACAGACCTGTGGGGTACAGGGTATAGGCTTGTTTTTTTTCTTAGTTTGTTTTTGCCCTTTTTTTTCCAGATTGAGTATTTTCTATTATTTTTTACCTCACTGATTCTTTCCTCTGTTCCCTTCATTCTGCTTAAGCATGTCCATTGAGCTCTTTAATTTGATTATTATATTTCTCAGTTTTTAAATTTCCATTTGATTCTTTATTATACTGCCTATTTCTTTGTAGAGACTTTCTATTTTTTATTTGTTTCAGGTATCTTCCTAATCGCTCATTGAAGCATTTCTACCATAGTTACTTTAAATTCTTTGTCAAATAATTTCTTTTTTCTTAGTGTTAAAATCTTCAATGAATTAAATGGTGTGTCCTCCTAACATTTTTTAACATTTCTTTTTTCTTAGTGTTAAAATCTTCAATGAATTAAATGGTGTGTCCTCCTAAAATTCACATGTGGAAATCCTAACCCCCAATGTGATGGTATTAGGAGGAAAAGCTTTCAGAAGGTAACTAGGTCATTGGGGTAAACCCCTCATTAATGAGACTAGTGTCCATATTAAAAAAAACTAAAATGGCTTAATCTAATCTCATTTCTTTATTTTTTCTTTTGTTTCCCTTGCCCAAGGAGATATATCAGAAAAAATATTGCTATGATAAATATCCAAGATTTTACTGCCTATGTTTTCTTCTATGATTTTTATGATTTTGAATCTTACATTTAAGATTTTAATCCATTTTGAGTTTATTCTTGTATATGGTATAAAGAGGTGGTCTAGTTTCATTTTTTTTGCACATATCATCCAATTTTCCCAGTATCACTTATTAAATAAGCTGTCTTTACCCCCATTGGATGTTCTTGCTCCCTCTGTCAAATATTAATTGACAATACAGACATATATTTCTAGGATCTCTATTCTGTTCAATTGACCTATACATCTATTTTTATGCCAGTACCATGTTGCTGTGGCCTTGCAGCATAGTTTGATATCATGTAGTGTGATAATCCCAACTTTGTTCTCCTTTCTCGATATTGCTAAGGCTATTTGAGGTTCTTTGTGGTTCCATATAAATTTTTGAATTATCTGTTCTAGTTCTGCAAAATACACCATTGATATATGGTGTGCACTGAGAGTACACAACAGAGAGTGCACTGAGTCTATAGACTACTTTGGGTAGTATAGACATTTGATGATGTTAAATCTTCCTATCCATGAATATGGTATGTGTTTCCATTTATTTGTATCTCCTTTGACTTCTCTCTTCAGTTCCTTATAGTTTTCTGAGGACAGGTCTTTACATCAAACTAAAAACATTTTCAAAGCAAAAAATAAAATAAAATAAAAACAAAGAAAAAAACTACCAAATAGAAGAACATATTTGCCAATGATACATCTGATAAGGGTTAATAGCCAAAATTTATAAAGAACCTATACTACTCAGCACCAAAACCCCCCCAAACAATACAATTAAAAAGTGGGCAGAGGATCTGAATAGATACTTCTCCAAAGAGGACATATAGAAGGCAAATAGACATATGAAAAAGATGCTCAACATCGCTAATCATCAGAGATACAAATTAAAACCACAATGAGATATCACTTCACACCTGTCAGAATGGCTGTCACCAGTAAATGCACAAATGACAAGTGTTGGCAAGGATGTGGAAAAAAGGGAGCCCTAGTGCACCGTTGGTAGGAATGCAGATTGGTGCAGCCACTGTGGAAAACAGTATAGGGTTTCCTCAAAAGATTAAAAATGGACCTGCTGCCCTCACTGGGAAGCTCAGTTGGTTGAGCATCATCCCATGCACCAAAAGGTTGCAAGTTCAATCCCAGTCATTCAAGAGGCAACTGATCAATATTTCTCTCTTGCATCGATGTTTCTCTGTCTCTCTCATCGCCCCCCCCCCCAGCCATTCCTCTCTTTCTAAAATCAATGGGCATGTCCTTGGGTGAGGATTAAAATTTAAAAGTAGGAAATACATACATACATACTAGAAATGGACCTGCCTTACAACCCGGTGATTCCATTTCTGGAGACTTATCTAAAGAAACCCTAAACACTAATTCAAAAGAATAAATGCATCTGTATGTTTACTGCAGCATTTTATACTAACCAAAGCTATGAAAGCAACTCAAGTGCCCATCAACAGGCAAGTGGATAAAAAAGCTATGTGACATATATGCAATGGACTATTAGTCGGCCGTAAAAAAGAGTGAAATCCTATCATTTGTGACAGCATGGATGGACCTAGAGGGTATTATACTCAGTGAAATAAATCATCAGAGAAAGGCAAATACCATATGAGCTTACCTGTATGTAGAATCCAAAGAACAGAGTAAACAGACAAAATTGAAACAGACTGGTAGATACAGAGAAAGGACCAATGATTGGCAGAGGGAATATGGGATTGAGGAACTGGGTGAAAGAGACGAAGGGACTAAAAAGTACAAATTGGTAGTTACAAAATATTCACAGGAAGTAAGTAAAGCATAAGAAACATGGTCACTAATATTGTGATAACTATTTATGGTTTGGGGTATTAGATATATTGGGGAAACACTATGTAAAGTATCTATCCACTAACCTGAATACCCTACACCAATACATAATAAAAAAAGAACTATGATTGTATCTATCGATTTTCTTTTTTACTCAAGATTTTGTTATGAGTCTTCTTTAAACCTTCTATTTTAACTCAATTTTTTAACACTGTTCTGGTAGAGATGTGATGGCGTAGCTTCAGGATAGCCAAGTAGAAGTAAAAGTCCAGATTATCTATTCAGCCTCCACTGACACCTAAGAGGAACTCCTTGTCATTGCTTGGTGGGGTGGTGAAAGTCTCAGCTCCCCTTAGTCTCCACTGATACTGCAGTAAAGGAAGAAATGAGCATTTCAATAGCAGTCAGTAGGGATGAAAGTCCAGGTTCCCTACTGCACTTATCACTCTGAGAAGGGCATTGGGGAGCAGCATTAGAGCTTCCTAACAGCAGAGGTGTAAGCTCCGCCTCTGCCTCTGGTAGAATGAGGGAGTGAGGATACAACTTTTTTTGTGGTGTTTTGCTAGAGTAGAGCAGTTGCTACCTACAAGTTTTCTCTCTTGCTACGTTGCTCATTTACTGGTCCTTTGGCTACAGAAAACTGGCTTTTGTTGGGGCTTTTTTGGTCTGCATTCACTGGCTTTTATAGGTTGCTGGCTTTTTCAGCTCTAAGTCTGGGATATGCGAGACAAAAAGAAAACCCAGGGAACTCAGCACTGTATCATTCATTCCTTGAGTCCTGGACTGCCTTCTTCTTGCTACCTCTCCATGGATTTTAGTTGCACTTAGCAAGAAGAATAGAGAAAAGTACATCTACCCTACCTGCCTGGAAGTGGAACTAGGCTACAATGCCTTTTAAAATACTATATTTGTTCAGCAATAATGTTTCTAATTTATTGTCCATCTTCCCCCACTAAAAAAAAAGTTTCAAAAAGGCAGGACTTTTGACTGGCCATAGTATCTTGATGAATGAATTGATGAAGTCATAAAATGACTGCTCTCAAGGAAAAAATAAAATAAAATAAAAAAATAAAAAATTCAGATTTTTAAAAATTGCTTCTGAACCACTGGGAGGTTTGAAAGTGAATAGGAAGAATAAAGAAAAGGTCTAAACAAGAATTAAATGTAGTAAAATAAGAATTAAAGGTAGGAAACAAAATTAAAATAAAGTATGACTAGAGAATAGTAAAACAAGTAGAGTACACAGTGCTGAACTGAGAGAAAGACAAGGTGTATACAGCTAGGATCACCCACTCATGGAGACAGATCCTAACTGAGTGTACCCTTGATGAGTGAGCACTGCACGAAGCATGAGAAAAAAAGGAGGCATGCTTCATATTAGCTGTGTAGGTAGTGGAAAATATATTTGGTCTATTTAAATTGCCACTGACATATTTGCCTAAATACTTTCTTGTTGTCTGCCCTTCTAATCAGCCAATGTTCCCAGCATTGACAACAATGGTTATAACAACAAAATATCAACATGGCTTCAAGGCACCATTAAATCTGAGACATGCTTTTCCCACCAAACCCACAAGGTGAAAAAAGAAAAAACAAGGCAGTTATTAGGACACATTAAATGAAAGTTATAATACATCTTCTCATCTTAATTTTTTCCATGACACTGAAACCCTGGCCCAAAACTAAATTAAAAGGAAAGAAAAGAGAAAAAGAAAAGCCAACCTGACATACAAACAAGCTTATTTATCCAGTTACCAACAAATTCCACACTTCTACCACAAACCCACCCCTCCGTTTAGTCCTCCCTGGCCTCTGATGCTCCCTAGCAGTCATCAACATCCTGCCACATTCCTATTAATACCCATGGCACACTGAACATGCCCTTGTAAACATACATAGCAGGCACAAAGTTCCAGAAACACATACCACTGTCACCAACCCAGGCAAAGGAACAGAGAAATTGGAAGCTTCAATGACAGTGGACAGTGCAGATCCTATCATCTTCCATTTTCTCATTCTTTATGACCTATATCAAAGTAAGACTTTTTATGACTAGGTTTGTAGTACTAGCTCTACCCTTTGAAAAAAATAAAAGTTAAAAGACTCTATACTTCAGAATTACTTGTTTATAAAATGGAAAAAAAGGAGTAAGGAGGTAGACAAGATAATATCTAAGGACCCCATGGCTCTACTGTTCCATGCTACAGTTTCCTTATTCTGAACAAGAGAAGAAGCCCAGCTTTGTGAAGAAGTCTGCATGTTGATAGCTAATGAAAACCTAGGATAGTTGCCAGAAGAATTTCCAGCAACCAAAAATTGAAATACTACAGATGAGAGGCTTGCTCTAGAGGGAATAACCCAGACTTGTTTAATATCCTTAATGGAGAAAAAATAAGGCTATATGTTTGTATTTGCATACATTTGCATAAAGTCTAGAACGAAAGGTAGCAAACTACTGACAGTGGGCAGAATCAGCCGGTTTTAGTACAACCCATAAGCTAAGGATGGTTTTTTCATATTTCTATCAGCTGAAGAAAATCAGCAGAAAACTATTTCATGACAGAAAATGTTTTAAAAAAATTCAAATTTCAGTGTTCATAAATAAACTTTTATTGGCACACATCCATGCCCTCTTGTTCACTATAATCTATGGGTGCTTTCGTGTTACAATAGAGTTAAGCAGTTGCAACAGGGACTCCATGGTCCATAAAGTCTAAAATACTTACTGTCTGACCCTCTGTGTAAAAAGTCTTCCAAACTCTGTTCCAAATCAATATACAAGAAACTTTTAAAAATGGTTACTATGAGAAGGGGAAGGATGAAGGCAGGAGTAAGAGACTTGTATTGAGTATCTGTTATATTCTTGTCATGTGCTCCTTAACAACAGGGATACAATCTAAGTATATGTCAGTAGACAATTTTGTCCTGTGAAAATCATAGACTGAACTTGCACGAAACTCAATGGTTGAGTCTACCACTGCAATTGTATGCACTATACTTTTATATGACTGGCAGCACAGTAGATCTGTTTGCACCAGCATCACCACAAGCACATGAGTAACTGCAGTGTAAACCTTGACAGTAGGCCTTTCTTTTCATAACTTATAACTGCAAGTGCCTGATTTAAGCTTTAGTTGCCCAGGCATTCACTTCAAAGAGGTTTCCCTCCCCAAAAAAAGCTACCTCAAATAAACACATGGCCAGGCACCAGACTAGATAAAGACCCAGGCCACCTCCCCAACCCACCCCCAACCCCACCCTGAGGCCCCTTTTTTTAGAGATCATGGTTGATTCAATAACTGACCATTTGGACCACTTACTTATTTTCTCTTTCTGTACTTTAAATGCCCTCCTCGTACATTTTAAATTCACTGATAAAGAATGAGCCCACAAAACCCTAGACTCCCATCCTGTACCCACCCAAATAAAAGCAGAACCCCAGGCCCATGCTCACATGCCCCTTTACCCATATCTTGTACACTCCAGGGCCTATAGGTAATCAACTCTTTTCTTCGAAGTTCTAATAGTTATTGCTGAAGGGTGGTGTCTTGCAATCTTAAGAACCACAAGGATAGACCCACTCATAACACTGGTTAGAGAGGGGACATGTCTGTGGGAACCCCACCAGGGCCCAGGTGAGGGCCCTCAGGCATTTCTAGTCAATAGCAATAGCATTATTAATGATAGAATAAAGTCAGCAAGGTTTTAGAGCAGCTACAACACTAGGCAATAGGAATTTTTCAGCTCTATTATATCTAATCTTATGGGAGACCACTGTCATACATGCAGTCTGACACTGACCAAACCATAATTTCACAGTGCATGACTGTACTTTGATTTTTAGACTGCATGAATGTAGACCCCATTAAAATAATTTTTAAATAAATTTTCATTGTTTCTGGACCTCCTCACTAAAGAGCACTTCTGTACCTCGTGGTAACCAGCATCTAAGATGGTCCCCAATGATCCTCACCTCTTAGTATTCACACTCTTGTGTAGTCCCCTCTCTTGCTGTACCAAGGTCTGTGTGACAAATAACATGTGGCAAATGGTGTATCACTTCTAAAACTGAGCTATAAAGCTCAGTGGCTTTTCTCTTCTTCTCTTCTCCATTTCTCTCTTTCTCTCCCTGTCTCTTGACTCGCTAGCTCTGAATGAAACCAGCTCCCATGTTGTGAGGACACTCGGGCAACCTATGGGGAGGTCCATGAGAAGAGGAACTAAAGCCTCTGACCTGGAGCCAATGAGGAACAGAAGCCTGTCAACACCATGTGAATGAGTCTATGAATGGAGCCTCCCCATGATGAGCCTTCAGATGAGATTGTAGTAGCCCCAGCCACTTTCTTGACTGAAACCTCATGAGGGAGCCTTTAACCAGAACCACCCAGCTAAGCAGTTCAGATTCCTTCCCCAGAAGAACTGAGATGATAAATGTTTATGGTTTTAGGCACTTAGGTTTGGGTCAGGCTGATACACAGCAACAGATAACTAATAAAATCATTACCTTTGGTTTTCTAAGAGCAAATAAAAGAAAGGGGGTATTGAGGACCAAAATTCAAGACTAGGAGCAGTCGGGGGTGCAAGGAAAATCTCTCAACTGTCCTTTACCTAGAGGCCAAATAGGTACAAGAAGAAGAATGAAAATCAGTTTGAAAAGCAAAGGGTGGAGGTAGGGAATGAGCTCAGGAGTGATTGACCAAAGTCCATTTACATCAAGTACTCAGGTGAAAATGTGTTAAAGGACTTGTTTTGAAGCAGCTGAGGCAGAGAACAGGAGAAATAGGAAGGAGGCAAAAAAAGCTTTGCTGGACTAGGATCCAAGAGACTAGTATTTCATAAATTAATTGTGCTTCTAATTAGCTGTGGGATCCTGGACAAGCCTTTTGATCTCTTTGGGGATTTGGTTTCCTGATCTAAAAAGGAAGTTGGATAAGATGTCTATAAACTCTGTAGTTGGAGTATTCTCTTTGCACAATGCTAGAGGCAGTGGCATTGCCTTGGGCAAATTATAATTTATGCTTTTTCAGTGGTTTTGGGACACAGGTACTGACAAGGCAACTTCTCAGCTTGGAAAGCAACCCTATTCATGCTTTTGCATGTATTATTTACTCAGTAATTGTTTACCAAGTACTTCCTCTGTTCCAAACATAATGTGCTAGGCTTTAGGAGTGAAAATGGATTAAAAGGGTCAATAAGACACAATACATTCCTCAGGAAACCCATAACACTCATTCTGCCTGGTCCTGACACTACGAAAACCTGACTTTTGGCTTAAGTAGAAAAGTTCCTCTTTCCTTCATTCATTTCTGAAACCCTTAGTTAGTCTCAAATTTCTTCATCCTTGAGCCCTTTAAGCTTGAACATCTATTCTTTTATCTTCTCCACAGTACTGGCTTTGGAAGAAAGAGTACCTGGTGAGCCAAGACCCTTCCTGAGCTCTATTTATTTTAATAACTGGGGAGGCCATTATTTCCTTTTTAGTAAACATTACACATCTATTAATGGAGCCTAAGATTGTTTAGATTGCTGTCACACCACAATGGTTGCTCAATCAACTGCAAATTCACTTAGTACAAATTCATCATTTTAGCAACAAGACTATGACATTGAAGCCTTTGTAAATTGATTTGCTGAAATCAATATACCCTTTGTGTATGGAATTCCCCAATACATCAAGCCACTAACCCTACCCCAAAAGAAAGCAAATTTACTTTGGCAGTGTTTCTTAGAGAACATAGTTGGTTCTTATTGACTGTCACTTTTTCTTCTAAATGTTAACAAAACACAAGCTTTATAATTCTCTACATTGTTTTTACATTATTAGAAACATATAAATCACTTTCTTGTTTTCAAAATTCACACCTTTTCCCTTTAAAAAATGACTTTTGTTCACATTTGATCCTCTGATAGCTTTCCCTACTTATCAAACTTACAGGTGACACAGAAAGATTCTCATTGCTTTCTTGCTTTACCCTCTTAGATGCAAAACTCTCAAACAAGGAAAGAATTCATAATACATGCTAGCTTCCAGCAGTCGTCAAGATAGTTAAGTTACTTATAATTACTATAATTTCCTCTGTTCAGCTTTGTAATTCTGAATTAGGAAGAAGGCATTATTCATATATCCTCCCTGCTCAGACTAATGCACACAGTTGACATCACACAATCAAATAAATTTTTTTTATTTGAAAAGAACATTAGAAATCATCTAGAAACCTGGGCTCTGGAGAGTAAAGGGTTTGTTGAAAGTCATAGAGCTGGGCAGATAAAGAAGTCAAAGTTCTTAATACCAAAAGCATCTTACATTGTAACACAAGATCTCTCCCTCATCACAATTTCAAGTGCACGTAACTTTCTCCTTTTATCCTCAGCCAAATGCTCTTCCCATGTTAAAGTTTGTTTACTTCCATGAAGACCATTTTTGGGCACATTTACTCATGCAAAAAGTATTTATTAAACATGTAACCAGTCTTGTGATTTGTCTATTTGTGAACAACTTTTTGATAGTACACCCTATCTTTAATCCAGTACACTATTAAGAATCAACAATACAACATTATCTATAACAGCCAAAAATAAATTATCTTATATTAAACTGTGAAATCCAAACAATAAAGAAGTACAGCATAAATTATAACCCATCAACATAATGGAATAGTATATAGCCATTATTTACTCTGATTATTACCTAGAAAGATGGGAAATATTTGTTACATGATACTAAAAACAGGATACAAAGTACAGATAAATACAATTATAACTCTGTAGATGTTTTGGGCCTAGAAGGGAATATGCAAAAATTCATTAAGTAAATGAAATTGTGGGTAATAATTTTCCATCCTCAAAATTTTTTTTAATCTTATATTGCTTTCAATGTTCAAATCCTTTTTAGATAAAATTTAACGGTACCTTAAGAGAGACAATTAGATAATACTAACCTCTTGTTTTATATTTACCATTCACATTGTAATATTTCATACTCAGAAAAAATAACAATATAAATCAAGCACTTTAGAAGAATTTTATTTCTCTCATAATAATCCTTCAAAACAGGTGTGATGCTCCCCCCTCTGGCCCCCAACACACACATATTCTAACCAGGTAGTTTTGTTGAAGGTTGCCAAGTATAGGCCTCTGCCTTGTTCCACATCCATATCCCAAAGTGAGCCCATCAGTCTTTCCTTGGCATTCATTAAATTAGACCTGGGGAAAGAAATTCAGCCCCTCTCTGGTGATAAAACTGTACCTGAGATGTAAGAAATAGGGGCTTCTGGTGACCCAGTTTACAATCGTGTGAAAGAAACCAGTCTGAGAAAATGAAGGTGACCAGAAAGTAGCAGAGTTTAGAAATGGAAAAGGAGAGTTCTTACGACATTACAGTCCTTAGTGTCAGTAATCCCTGAGTCTCAATTGCACCCCTTTCTGGAGTTACCTCAAGTAAAAAATTTCTACTTTTACTGCTTGCCTAAATTAGTCTGAAATGGGTTTCTGTCACTTGAAATAAAAAGACAATGCCTAATATAGCAGATACTATTCCCATTTTACACATAGGAAACCTAAAATTCAGAAAAAAAATAAGTAAGATTATAAAGCAATAAGCTTTGGCTTTGAACCACGATCTTTTCTATAAAAACAAATCACATTCCATGAAAGAGAAAAAAAGCATAAAGGTAAAGGACAAAAAAAGGGAAAACATAAAACAGAAAGGCAGAAGTATGTCCAATGGAGAAAAATACCAGTTCTAAAAAACTAACTTACTAACTATACACACACACAGAGGATTTATGTCTTGTTGAAACTGAGAAAAGATCAAGTGTTTCTAACATTAAGTTAGGGAAACAGAACTCTTGAGAATTTTTAGTAACAGCTGACTCCATTTTAGTTTTTCCTTTTTTATGTATATTGTATCTAGAAGAAGCTTAACTGGGTTTTCTGCCTAAGGGTCTCTTACATGGGTCTCTCTACAGAGCATATCACAACAATGTGCTTGCTTGTTTATGGGAATAAGCAAGCAAGGAAGCAAAGGAGAGTGCTAGAGAGAGAATCTTAGCAAGAGTAAATTCATGATCTTTTGTAACCTAGACACAAAGTGGCATCCATGTTCTCTCATATCCTGTTCTTCAGAAGCAAGTCAGTAGATCCAGCCCACATTCAAAAATTACCCAAGAGCGTGAATATTAGGAAGTGGGGATCATTGGGAACCACATCAGAAGCTGACTGCCACTCTAGTGGTACCTCAAATGATGGTGTATCTTATAATGGACAAAATCTTAGTTACATCCACTGACATACAGTAGGAGGAACTCAGTAAATATTTGTTGAATCATTAAAATGAATGAAAAAGATAAAATGATACTGTCCTTTTTCACAGAATCTGTTATCATTTTCCTACTACATTATCAATAGTTCCAAATGTTTCTGACCATCTCTGTGACTGTAACAAGTTCCTTTGAATTGATTTTCTAAAACCACACAACCACAGAAACACTGTAATTAACCTGGGGTGTCATATATGATAGCTGAATGTACCATAACCTTTTTTTTTTCAGTGCAATATCAACATGTGCTCACTCAATAAACAAATCAAATCAACATTTCCATGTCAAATAACTCATTCAAGAGGATGAGCAATTCGAATGAGAAGTCATGAGCTGACAATATGTTCCCTTTTCCAAAAACTACAAAGTACCCTTGTGATTTTTAGTCCATTGAGAAGTGCTAAGGCTTTTTTCTCCCCTTTACTTGTTCTACTATGGGCATCAGTGTTTGCACATGCACTGACCTCTGTCTACCTTTCTGTGCCGCCTTGTATCAGAGGTTGTAATAAAGGAAAAGCTCATGTGAAGGCTATCTAAGCCAGGCCTGTATATACAAGAGACAAGAAGTGGTGGTTAGCCCCTTTGGCATAGTGCTAACTTAACTGGAGAAGGAAGAGGGGTGAAAAATGAGGAAGGTGAGAGAGCAATTTTATAAGCACTAGGAGGCAAGCACTAGCTCCTTTTCTTTTTCAAACCAAAGCACACTGCAAATACCCAGTCTGCACAACAACAGTGTGACTACAGAAATACCCTGGCTCTATCAAAGAAGAAAGCAAAGTATTTTTATCCTAACTGGTATCATTAAGACATGCTGTTCATTCCTACAGAACAATTTTATTTGTTTTTCCCCCAAGAAAACATATTGTCTTTGTGAAGATATGACACAGTCGGCATGTGTGATACGTGGAGCCTTTGGACTAGATGTTCTTCCAAGGAAGTCTCCCTCCTTTGCATGTGAGAAAAGGGTCTGCTTTGGAGAAGCACCAGGGAAGTGACAAAAAATAATACATGAGGTATAATACTTGGCCACATTGTGCAAAGGGCTAGGAGGAAAGATGCAAAAAAGCCAAATGTAGCTGACTTCAAAGGGCTTAGGAAGACAGATAAACTGAGTGTGCAGAAAACCTGACAGTAGCTTTACTGGAAAACAGGATTTTAAAGATGTTTTAAAAGACTTGGTGTCTATGAGGGTCCCTTAATCTCATAGGAATTCTGCATGCTGTTTTTCATACTTGTAAGATCCCCAAGGGAAGAAACACAGCATTATTTCTCTGTGTATTTCCAAATATAGTATCGTTTACAGGAGGTGTTTAGTAAATTATATTATTGTTATATTTATTATCTACTTAGATAACCAGATTCTCCACCACAAGCTAACACAGATTACCCAAATAAATCTCTATATCCTTTTGAATAATTATTATCATAAACCCCATCTTACAGATGAGGCAATAAAGGCCTAGAGGTAAAGTGACTTGCCCAAGTTTATATAGTTATAATCTGCAGAACCAAGATTCAAGCCCAGGTGGCTGATTCCAAACCCTTAGCTACTCTTAACCCTACACCAAATGATTGCTGACTTGAATTGCTGTTCTTAGTTACGAGAAGAATGACTGATCTTGATTGTTTTACAGGGTTTTATTTTTCAAAGTCATTGGCAGAAAAGAATAAACTATTGTCAAAAGTGAGCTCCTTTTCACAAGTGAGGTGCTAAGAAGATCACTTCTTTGTCCCATAGTCCACCATTCCCACTTATGTAAAAATAAGGATGTCAAGAAAGTCAAGGGCCATTAAGGAAGGATTCCTTGCTCAAAAGGATGTGTGTGTGTGGCTGCGCAGTTGGGCAAAATAGGCCAGGATTGAGCTAGAGAGTGGGGAAAGAATGAGAGGTGGGCTGCAACAAATATCACTTTTAACTGGAAAATCCCCCCTCCCTCAGGGTATACTTGTTAGTCATTCGCAACTCATTGTGAATTACTTTTATCAGTTTGCTTCCCTTTTAGGGACTGAAAGAATTCCCACCACTGTTGCCAAAGAAAATGACCAGCCACTGAGGTCAAAGGCTCTGATGATAAAGTAATTGTATTCATCAGCTCAAGAAGAGAAAAATACCATAGACTAGGTAGCTTATACACAGCAACTTATTTCCTCACAGTTAAGGAGGCTGGAAGTCCAATATCAGAGTGCCAGGATGATGGGGTTCTTGTGAGAGCCCTCTGTCTGGCTTGTAGATAGCCTCCTTCTCTTCGTGCCTCACACAGCCTTTCCTAGGTATGTGTGCATAGAGAGAGATACATAATATATCTCTTCTTACAAGGCCACCAATTCCATAGGATTAGGATCCCACCCTTATGGATCTCATTTAACCTTAATTAACTCTTAAAAGTTCTATCAAACACATTTACATTGGGAGGTTAGAGCTTCAACATATGACTTTGGGGAAACACAATTCAGTCCATGGCCAAAAAATAATGAACCATGACACCTAACCCATCATTTCTCTTCCCCCCACTTCTGCCAGAGCCCCAAATAAGTCCAAGGCACTGTTATAATTGAAAAAGGTGCCAAAGGCTCCTAGTGGACATGAGTAATATTTCTTAAGAGAGCTGGACTTCCTTCTGGTATAGCAGTGTTAACCTGGCAGCTCTGAGAGGCCCAATACAAGGTTTCAGTTGGAAAATCTCAGTGGGAGCTGGAATTCATTTGTTGCTCTACTTGGGATCAGAGTCTTTCCACATGATTGGAACTTTGCTGACTTGGCCTTATCCCATATGGACATGTCTAATCCAGTGCTGCTGCTGTGACTATGATTTTTGGACTTATCAATGCCAGCTTACCTCTCCATAATTCTGTCCAACACTACAGGGACCTGGGCAGACTCAGTCATCTCACGGGACCAAACTGCTCACACTACCTGGGTCGAGTCTCTTCTACCCCCAACCCATGTCTGTGCATTATAGTATACTGTATGATTCATCTAGTCCTGCTTGATACTGGTGGACCCACATGATTAAGAGCAAAAAAACACAACTCCACATTGAGGGAGTGGAAAGGATAACCTATTTTGGAGCTTGAGGAATTGGGGGAGCTGGGTAAGACAACTTATACTCATCTGGATCATAACTAGGGAGTGAAATAACAGGCAACAAGGAGGCAGTATAACATGCCATATGATAGAACAACTGGTTAAATAAAAACAGACTTTGGAATCCAACAGATCTGGGTCCTCATCTCAGCTTTGCCAACTGGTGACCATGCAACATTAAACACTTTACTTAATTTCTCTAAGCCTCAGCTTCTTCATCTCTAAACTGGGAATAAAATTCCTAAATCCACATGTTTTTTGCTAAGATTAAAAAGATAATGTAAACAAAGTGCTGAGTATAGTAGTAAATCTATACTAAGTATTCAATAAATAGTAGTTATCATTAGTAAGAAGGAACATAGAACTGGAGGAAAAGAACACTGAGAGTTTGGAAAAGAATACAGGCAGTACAGTGGGAATGCCTAAAATTTTTATTCCCTCTTCCATTCTATTGAGAGCCCTAGTGACACCAAGTATGTTACTAAAAATCTCCTTGGTTAAACACTCATGATTGCTAGATACCAAGGTTTCCTAGAAAAGCAACAATACTAGCAGCATTAGGGGGAAAACAATGATCTTTGAGCTTAACAAACACCAATTGGTTGAAATTACTTCCTGACATGATTTTTTTTTTAGTTTCTTTTTTTACTGTTGTTCAAGTACAGTTGTCTCCATGGAAGCAACCTAAGTGCCCATCAGCAAATGAGTGGATCAAAAAACTATGGTACATTTACACAAAATGGAATACTATGCAGCAGAAAGGAGCTACTACCCTCTGCGACAGCATGGATGAAACTGGAGAGCATTATGCTAAATGAAAAAAGCCAGGTGGTGAAAATGAAATACTTTCTGACATTTCTGAAGGTTTATTTCCTAAGTTTTTACTTTTCTGTAATAGAAAGAAAATATTCAGATTGATTTTAGTATAGATATTTTCCTATAGCTCTTGTAACTTTGGTTTAAAAAGCTATTGATTCATATAAAGGAATATAGTATAAGAAACTGCTTCCATTCTGAAACACAGATGAGATGTACTGTGGATGGTGCTCACACAGAAAGTACTTTTTTTACTCAATTCACTATTTACTGAGCATCCTATGTGAGTGCTGAGGAGTCTTTTCAAGGAGAGCTGTGCTTTTCAACTCTGTACTTGGGAGTTACTGGGTTGGTCAAAAAGTTCATTTGTTTTTTTTCCATAAGATAACTCTAATGATGCTTAGTTGTCTTTAACTTCATTTGAAACAATTTTGTTAGATTTTATTGTGACAGCTGTCATATCAGTGTGCATTTTAAAAATGTATCAAATTGGTGAATTTTTGTGTAGTCATTTTAATATTGAAGATGGAAGAAAATATGCAATATTTTTGGCATATTATGCTTGATTATTTCAAAAAAGGTAAAAATGCAACTGAAACACACAAAAAAGATTTGTGCAGTGTATGGAGAAGGTGCTATGACTAATCAAGCATGTCAAAAGTAGTTTGCAAAGTTTTGTGCTCAAGGTTTCATGCTGGGTGATGCTCCATAGTCCAGTAGGCCAGTTGAAGTTGATAGCGATCAGATCAAGACATTAATTGAGAACAGTCAGTGTAATGCCATATAGGAAACAGTCAACATATTCCAAATACCCAAATCAATAAAGTTATTGGTGAAAATAAAAAAATGTGTCTTTTATTTTACAGAAAAAAAACATACAGACTTTTTGGCCAACCCAATGTATCCTCTTGCACTCTCCCTATGTTTTCCTCTGTTCTCATAATCCTACTTGTTACCCCTTTCTCTCTAAAAAAATGGTGAAAGTTCTTTATCTTTCAAAATCTACCCTCACCCTAGTGGGTATAGAGGTCTCATTCTTGCTTCAATGAGCATAGGGCATATTTTATTACCTCTTCTCAGAGATTCCCTGTAGATACTAATACCATTTCATTCTGGGTAGTTTCTCATTTCCCCCCCTTAAAACATTACAAATATTTTAAAGTTAACAAATGTCCCTTGGTTTCCCACTACTTGTAAAGTGTTAAGAACATTTTTTCATATCACCAGTGGTTGTTTTTAGTCACTTTTGGGGGAATTAATTTTTTTGCATGAGGTTAAAAGATATAGCAAGCTCTTTTGCTGACAAGTCAGCAACAGGTAGCTGCTGTGATCCTGAGAGTACAACTCTACAAGTATCAACCTTGTTCCATAAATGAAATAGAAAACCTTTCATTCTATTTGAGGTAACAGTTATCAGGTGACTACAACATAAACCCAACATTTTCTACTTTCTTTAGGATGAACGTACAGTTAGGTTACATTGCAAGGAAACCAATAACTCAAATTTGATCGTTTTAAGAACTTATAGGTGATAACAGATGTCCCCTACCCAAAACAAAATTAGAAATGAAGGTTAAATCACATATTAAATACTCAATGGATCAAAGCTAGAAAGATCTATTTAAAAACATTACTATATCCAAAGAAAGAAGGTGGGATTCACAGGAAGACTGGTCAGCCATAGAAGCAGAATCACAGAGACAAATGTTCATATGAGTAGCAGGAATTTTAGTCTACAGATTTCACTCACTCAACAAATTGTTTATTGAGTATCTATTTAACATTATTTTGGCTCTGAGGACACTGTAGTAAACAAAGAAGAAAAGGTCCCTCCCCCATAAACCTTATATTCTAGATGAGAAAAACAAACAATAAAGAAAGAAAAAACAAGAAGTTCCAATTGTTAAAAAGTTCCATGAAGACAAACCAGAGAATAATGGTATGATAAAGTATGGCATCTGCTGGCACAAGATGGATACTTTATCTCATTTAAGTGGCTTAAATGAGATAAAGTTTATTTGTCTCATTAAAAAAAAAAAAGCCTGGAAGTAGACAACTCAGGGCTACTTTAGAGACTCAGAAATTCATGAGGGACTCAGGCTTTCTAGATCTCTGCTCCACCACACCTAGTGAATGCCCCTTCCTCCATGATTCATTGTAGCTGCTAGAGCCGTTACCACCTGGTATTCTAGGGAACAGGGCAAAAAGGGAGAGAAAGAGGGATATACTTCCTTCTTTATAGGAATTGTTTGAAAGCACCACATTACACTTTGGTTTCTGTTTCATTGGCCAGAACTTAGTTATAAGACAACATTCATCTGCAAGGGAGCCTCAGTAAAATAGTTGTTTGGCTGTGTGCCAAAGTGCCCAACAAGGCAAGAAAGGGAGAAATACTGGGAAGCAAATAGTATTTTTGTCAAAGATAGTTAGGGGAGGCCTCTCTTGGTAGCTAACATTTGACCTGAAGTCTCAGTGATGAGAAGAAGGCAAACGTGAAAAGATCTGGAGGTAGAACATTTCAATCAGAGGAAAAGACAAGTGCAACTTTACTCAGTGGGATTGAATTCTGAATTCTGTGTCTTTGGAATAAAAAGAAAGCTAGGGCACTGGCAAAAACTGAATGAAAAAAAAGAGTGTTACAGCATGAAGTCATGAGATTAGCATGTTAGTTAGACTTTATAAAAGTCTACAGTAATAAATTCAGATTGGAGAATTTTCCAGTCCTCTTGAAAGGGCCATCCTCACTGTGATATGGATGAACAGGTCAACCTTCCTGAGACCATCAAACAGCTGATTTATCTAAGTTCCCTTGTCATGAATATGATTTTCTAATTCTACATGCTCCATCAGTAATATAGATTCTGATTCTTGAGTCTCACTTCTCCTCCCCCTGCTTCATTAGCAGCTTTTCCCAACTGTTGCATTGGAGTACTTGGGCTTTAAGAAGATCATGTGGAAATGTCATGAACAGAGATACAATTCAAAGTAGTAAAATCTTAAATTGCCTCAAAATAAACATATTGGTCAAGTAATATAAGATTTCATTCTTGGCTTCCAAGAAAAACATTTAGAAAAAAGTCTCTTAACCTTTGTTTGCAATGAAATAAACAGCTCAACAGTTTCCCTTCTGCTTCTCCCAGATTTCATACAAAGGTTTGTGGGAAGCGTTCACATCTGCAGAGAGAAGGAAGGGAACAGCTGGAGGGGCTGCCTCTTCTTCCAGCATGCACTCTCGATAAGGTTTGACAATCTGAGTCACAGATCTTCCAGAAGGTTTAGCTGTTTAAAGATTGATTTGGATTCCCAAGGAGATCACTAAGGTTCTTAACAAAACAATGCCCTTTAAAGTTAGTGTGTCAGAGGTCTTTCATTATCTATGTGTCACCTACTCACACACTCAAACACACACACATACATATTCATATACACATATACATATACATATACAATAGCTAAATCAGGCCAAATAATTTTCATATGACATATTTTTAACACATTTGTAGAACCTGGCTGGGCATTGTAAAGAACAAGTTAAAGTCAAGGATTAGTCAAACAGATAATGGAGTTTTAGAAAATACACAAGGAACAAGAGGTCACACAGAGAACTATGGAACAAACGAGAAGCTAATGCAATAAGAAAAGTCAAGCTTCAATTAAAAAATGAATAACGATAATGATTATTAGTTGTGCCATCTATTGGTGAGCATTTATTACATGCTAGGCAATGTGCAAATTGCCGTATCCCATTTAATAATAATAATCTCAAGGGACAGGCACTATTATTACACCTGATTTATAGTTAAAGAAACTGAGCACTAGGGAGATTAAATCTCTTGCCAAATCTGAGAATTACTAAGTGATGGAACTGGACTCAAACCAAATCTGTCTCACTCCAAGCCCTGTGCTCTAACAGCTTCTTAAGCTTATGTGATGCTCACATGCCACAGGGGGTAAGAAGGAAAAGAAAGGAAAATCTAAACTTAAACTCCATTAATATTAAAAGTTTATAATACTTCTACTAAATTATATTCCTACCACACCTTACCTGGCACATCATGTCAAATTTACAATCTGATTTAAAGATAAAGACTTGCAGAATTAAGAGATACCAGTTCCTACCACTTCTAGCTATGTAACCTTGGTCAGTTCCATAAGAATTTCACCTTCTCCATCTGAAAGTGGGAAAACTATCTTCTTTACAGAGTTGATGTCAACATTAGAGATAATGTATGTAAAGTGAAAAACAGTGTCTGACATATAGTAAAGAGAGAAAGCACAAAAAAAGGTATCCAATATATTTATTATTATTCTAAGAGGAGGGTGACTAGGATATTAATCATGCTATTGTGAACATCAGTATGAGATGTGAGTTCATACTTTCTAAAGGAGTGGTTCCATTATTGCTTCGCATTCTGCTAAAAATTATAATTCTTAGCAAGGTTAAAGTTGGGCCTTCTAAGGCAAACAAGCTAGACATTGTAAATCTGGTATTTTCACATTCCCCAGAGAACTGAGAGGGACTTTCTCCAGTTTCTTGTCAAAATTATCTTTGAAAAAAAATGGCCAGTGAGAAAGGAGTCTCAGTGGCTGCTGATGTGCTGCCAAGTCCAACACCCGTATCTCTTCAAAGGTCTAGCCTATAAAGAAATAATCACTTTCTGTCTTGACTGACAGCATTTATCTTGGATTTCAAAGCATCAAAGAACTGTTGGTGCCCAAGATGTTTTGTGAAATGATACTAATGTGTTCAATGATCTACATTTGAGAGACTGTATTTCTGAAGCTGATAAACTCCAGCGAACCCCACTAGTGAAGTCCATTTTCAGTATATAAATGTCGTCTGCATTCAAAAAGGCATCCATTATTCACATCTGCAGAGGCATTTATAGTCTAAAGCAGACTCACAGATGACTGGGGGGTGGAAGCCTTCATTTAGATGGAGACAACCAGAAAGAAGGCATTAGAAAAGAGGAAAGTCGGCATTCAGCTTTCAACTCATCCTTATGTCTAAACCCAAAATGAGTTCTGGGGGCAGAAAAATAAGACTGTAAAATAGGAGTAAGTTTTCCTCCTCCTCTTTTTACCATAGAAACCAGTATGCTTCTATGAATAGTTTTTCCATGGTAGTATCCTTCCCTCATTCTGCCAAGCAAAAGTCTCATACACCACTTCTTCCATGGAATCTGCCTCTTTTCTACTGAGATCATGTCTGTCAAACCTAAAATCCGAACTGCTGATTCACTAAAGTACTTCCAAAGAAAGGAGGCTGGCATCATGAGTGGCAAGAGAAGTCATCACATAGCACTGAATCCATAGTGAGATAGTCATTCCATATTCAATTGTTTCTGATTTTCTGATTTGTTAAGAAGCCAGTTTCAGTGTCATGCTAATGTGTCATTAGCATCTCTCCAACACTTGCTAAACTTTTTATAAGGACTCAGTCTCAGAGCCAAGGAACAGGCAACACTACCTAGATAGAATGTAATAACACCATTTTGTTTATACCATCTTTATTTTTAGTTACTGTCTTTTTATGGTAAGTGAACTGGTTTTCCATTTATAGTACTAAGATAAAGTTTACTTTCTTAATCATGTATTTGGTTTATTACAGTTAAAATGGATCAAATACAAAAATGGAATGCAGATAAAGGGGAAATTATGAAGGTGGGTTGAAAGTGAGTAAATTTGGAAGGTACTATAGTTATTATACAATCTGAAAAGAGAACATTTGAAATGTACCCCTCCACTACCCAAAGGAAGAACTAATCTCTCCCTCATCTGTAGCCCTACAGCTCTGTTTGTTCCTCCAATATAGCATGAATTCATCCTCTTAGAATTGTAATTAGCTATGTATATTTCTCATTTTCCTTAAATGAAGTGTAAGCTACTAGAAATCTTGCTCATCTTTGTAGATCCCCTTCATGTTAAACAAAGTACATTCTTTGTGAATGTTTGTTGAACTGGGAACCTGATTCACCTTCATCACACCTGTAGAAAAATATTGGTAGTCACTTTAAGGATCCTCAGGACCCACACAACATAACTTCTCTATAGTACACAATTTTTATTCCCTTCATTAAAGATCAGTCAATAAAAATCAAGATAGACTTATTAAACACACATCATGTTAAAACTCTTTGGAATATGTATTAAAAACTAACAGACACTTCTATCACTGATTTTTTATGACTGTGAAAGTTAAAATACGATAATTGCAGAAAATTTGAACAACACAAAAAGCAAAAGGAAAAAGGATAGAAATATAAAAATAAACCACAATTCCTACACCTGCAGATAACTATTAACATTTTATAATGTTTTCTTCATCTCCTATCTTTGCTTGTTTGTTTTCAGCATTGAGATTGCATTTGTGTAATTAAATTATGTTCCCAACTTTCATCTCACTCATCCTCACATTCACTCTTGTGCCACCTTTGTTCTATGCTTGGTTTTTATGTACCAATAATGTGAAATGTAGAAACATCAAGAAATACCAAAGTATGGCTAAAAATACCAACTTACAGTTTTTTTCCCAGTAGACCATTCCATGACCTAACAGGAAACATATGGACTTTTGAAAAGGATGTGTCAAAATGTTTCTTTAGGTGGAGAACATCAATAGTGGCATTTTCCAATTAAGGATTAGTCACTGAACCATAGACTTTGTGGGCTGGAAAAAGGCTTCAGAAATGACTTTACAGCCCTGGCCAGGTAGTTAAGTTGGTTAGAGTGTTGTCCCCATATGCAAAGGTTGCAGGTTTGATATCCAGTCAGAGCATACACAAGAAGCAACCAGTGTACGCATAAATAAGTGGAACAACAAATCTCTCTCTCTCTCATCAATACATTTTTCTTAGGAATGACTTCATAGAGTAGGAACCAAAGGTCAGGATGAAGTTAATGACTTAGCAAAGAACACTTATTATGAACAGCAGGGTCTATTATCTAGTCTCAAGGCCATATGGAGATAAAATATTTCACATTATAATGTAAGTCAATGGGAAACACAAGTCAATGTTCACATAACTTGAGAAGAACATGTCTATTACTAAACAAAGAACACCTGCATAACTCAATGAATCAACACAAGTTTTTCTCCAACTCAATGCCTGTCCAGGGACCATTACCTTCCTAAATTTTGATTTTGCTCTTCAACTGCCTACCCTTCCCTAATTTTGTGTATTTTATTTTACTTTCCAGTTATTCACTATTTTCCTTCCCATAAATGTGTAACATAAGGAGTCCCTATTTAAAATTTTTTGTACAGAGACCTAAGCTCTCTAGAGAAAAAGAACTCTTACACATTAAAAGTAAATTAGTTTACTGAAAGTGTGATTAGATTGAGCTATTTGGTATTCCTCAGCATTACTTCCATTTTGTCTATTTGTCTAGCTAATAACTTGATTGTTTTAATAATCCTTAGAAACCATATTATCTGTAAGTATTAAGCACCTGAAACTGCCACAATGTTTACTACACTTAATTTCTTAAAGTACCTTCCTTTCTTTCCACAGTTTTCCTCTTGTCTGGTTGTCCCACCCTCTAACACTCTACTCCTGTATTACAGATACCTATTCCCCTTCTTCCCTCTAAATGCTAGTATTCCCCAAGGATCTGTTCCCAGTCCTCTGCTCTTGTCTCTGTCAAAACCCTTTACTCCTAGAGGTTGCATCTGCATTCCCGACATTTGCTACCCCATTTATTAGTCAACTATTCATTAAATCTCAAGCCCTAACTCTGGTCATATCTCTTTAAGATGCCTACGGAACATCTCCAAGTATATATCTTTCTAGAATCATATCAATAACCCAGGTTTATTATATTTTCCCTGAAATATATAATGGTTTCTCTTTCTCTCTTAATAGAGGTAAACCATTCTCCTAGATGACTCAAAACCTTGAAATCACCCTTGGCTTCTCCTTCTTCACTAACTACTGTTTATTTTTCCTTGATCTTCTTTCTAATACTCATAACTTGTTTCCTATGTTTCCAGCTTCCAGATTGGGCCCCTTGTTACCTCATGCCTAGACTACTGCCAATACCTTTCTTACTAGTCTCTATCAACAGACTCTCCCACTTCTTACCTATCCTGCACATGCCTACCAGAAAAAATCTTCTGAAAATATTTTTTCATCATGTAATTCCCCTGATCAAAATATCTTTCATAGGTACTGGTGCCCAAAAAAGAAAGTTCAATTTTTTTAGATTCCTCTACAATTTGTTTCCAGCCCAAGATTCCTATTTTGGGACTATTTTTAAGAAGGAACATGGAAAAGCAGAAAGAGTACTGGATTCCAAGTAAGGAGATAAGGGGGTTAACACAAGTTTTTGCCACTTACTAATTATAATCTCAGGCAAGTCACTTAATCTCTATGAATCTTTTCCTTATTTAGATGTAAAGAAAAGTAATAATATTTTCAGATATTGTGGTAAATATTAACTTTAAATTAATATTGCTTGACACATGGTAGGCATTCAATTGAAGTCATCTGAATCTTAATATAAGGTCTCTTCCACCTCTAAAGTTCAATGATTCTCTTTCCCAGATTGTCCACTCCTATCCAGTTCCCATATGCATTTGTCCCAAACAAGAACATACTTTCACTTTCTTGTGTCCCTACTCTACATCTACACAAATATTATCATCCATCAAGTTCTCTTCAAAACCTACCCTACTCTGTCAAGTCCATAACAAAAACCTCAGCTAAAAAAAATGCTGCCTCTTTTAAGCACTCAGGTCTCTTAATTGTCTTATCAAGAACTTTTAATGTATTCAGAATGTATCATCCCAGCAGTATTACATGTTCCTTGAGGGGGTTCTTCTTTGCATCCCCCATTCATTCAATCACTTATGGGAAATTCTCTTTGATGGGGACTGAATTACACGGAGTTCTGAAAGATTAGCAGAAGCTGGCCAGGCCAAAAAAAAAAAAAAAAAAAGGAAGAGTTTCCAGGCAGAAGGAATAGCTTATGTGAAGGTCCTGAAGCTACAAATAGCTTGGCAAATTAAAGTAACTGAAAAAAGAGATGAGGTTGAGAAAACAGAAAAGAATCAGACTGAAGCCAAGCAAGGTGGAAAAGAGAAAGTAGTTCCCTTCCCTGAGCATATACTATCCAAGTGCCACATTTTTTTAAATAGGTCCCAGTAATATACTGAATTATATATATGTAATGAAAAGACTTCAGTGGTAGCAATAAGAAAGCTGCCAGGTGACAAAAAGAGAAGACAGTTAAACAGTGAAGTGATTCTTTTTTATTGTAGTTTTTCTACCAGGCTTCCATGGTCCATTCCCTCTCTGACGTTCCCCCTTCAACTAGGCTGACATTGAAATCCTCCTAGGATAGGGTTCAGATCATGCAGGGCTCTTCCAGGCTATGGGGAAAAAAAGTTAGGGTTTTATGCAAGGGAGTGTATGATCTGGTTTGCATTCTAAGATCAACCTCTGTCTTGTGAACTATGCCTTAAAAGAGAACAGTTAGAAGAAAGTGTTAGACTCCAGAATGTTTTCTTCCAAGCTTTTAGCTAGCAGTTTCCATGGAGGCTTAAACTAAAAAAGATGATATGGATAGTGAAGCTGGTCTAAGCTAAGAAGTAATAGAATATCCCAGAAACAGCTTAGCACATACTATTGGGCTGGCCAAAAAGTACGTTACATTTTTTTTCATGCAATAAAGACACATTTTTCATTTCACCAATAACTTTATTGATTGATATATTCTGAGTATGTCACCTCATCTCCCACTATTGGCTTCTAGTGGGTAGAGGCCAGGGTTGCTGCTAAACATCTCCAATGCACAAGACAGTCCCACAGCAAAGATTTATTCGGCCAAAATGTGAATAGTACCAAGAAACTCTGCAAACCACTTTTGACATGTTTGATCAGTCACACCACCTTCTTCATACACTGCATAAATCTTTTTTTCTTGCATTCCAGTTCCATTTACCTTCCTTGAAAAATAAAGCATTATATGCTAAAAATGTTGCATGTGTCCTTCCATCTTCAATATTAAAATGATTACACAAAAATTCATCGAGTTTGCTGTTTTTAAGTATGCTGATATGACAGCTGTCACAATGCAATCTAATAAAATTGTTTTGAATGAAGTTAAAGACAGCTAAACACTACTAGAGCCATAATATAGAAAGCAATGGACTTTTTGGGCAACCCAATACTATAATAGTCCCACCCCAGCCATGTCCCAAATGTGGCTCTGTATTGGAGTTTATGATTCTGTACAGTGCTATAATACAGACACTAAGAAGTCATATTTTCTTCTCTCCACTTAAACTAGTGGAAGTCTTCCTTCCACAGGTTTCTCCTTATCTAACCGTTTGGCTATTGCAATGTGAACTGTTTCCAAACCATCTGAGGTTGCAACTTCCCTGTGCTTTGTCTCAACACAATTACAGACTCTTTCTGGGAAAATATGAGGAAAGCTCATGAACTCTTTGTATGTTTTATTTAGTTTTTCAAGTGGAAAAAACAATAGACATTTCCCTGTTTAAAAAGAAAAACAAATCTGTTGACTCTTACATACAAATAACTCAAACCAGCTGACCTTTAAAATGTCAAACTTCACATGTGGTCAAGCCTCAGACAGACTTTAAGCTAAGTTTAGAAAAAAAAATAATTTAAATAATGAACTGGTAAAAGCAAATAAAGTAAAATATTTGGATGACGATTCAGTTGAGTAACTACTAGTGACCCCAAACTGCCACTTGTTTTGGATAGATGCCTCTTAAGATTTTAACTTGGGAGTTCAGAAACAACCCAATTATACTGGGTGTCTTTCCAAATTGACCAGTGGCTAGAAGCAAGAGGACACGGAGTTTGTGATTTACTCAAGTTTGAAATTCTGAAGCTTTGGAAAATTCTGGAAACAAGTCTATCACACACAACTCATTTACTCCTGGCTTGAATAATGGTTTGTTTGTTTGTTTTTTTCAGATTAAAGACTAAAACTTTTACAGGACTGAAAAATTAGGGACTTCCCCTTCCTTACACATCTCCTATCATGTAATTCAAAATAAAAATACTATCAATAAAAAATTTTTGCTGATTTTCTCCATGGTGGACACCCTCATGCCTTTAAAAAAAAAGTACTACCATATCATTACCATTTTGCCATGTATAATGTGCACTTTCGCCCAAATTTTTGAGGGAAAAATAAGGATGTGCATTATACATGAGTAGTACTAATTCTATACCTATGTAAATGCTTTTAATTCTTTTATTTATGCTTAAGGAATATGTACAAAGGGCCCATGGACAAAGACAATGGGAGGAACTGAATGTGGGAGGTGGGGGGTGAGCAGGGCAGGGGAGAATAATGGGGGGGAAATGGGGACAACTGTAATTGAACAACAATGACAAAATTTAAATTTAAATTAAAAAAATCATTAGCCAAAGAAAAGAAAGTGTGGCTCTAGAAAGCAATAATAATATCTGTATGCAAAATAATACCCTGGAAACAATAATTGCTTTTTTTCTAAATATTAATAAATAAATAATTGAATTAAAAAATTAAAAGGAAAGATTTTTTTCCTAAAAGTTTGGGCCAAAAGCATGGGTGCATATTATACATGGGGGCTCATTATACATGGCAAAATATGGTAATCCTTTTCAAAAAATCTTGTGCACCTAATTTTGCTAGCACTCTAAGCATATGCTCATTTTGCTACTGTCTTTCCTTCTTCTTCTCTTCTTTTACCAAGCTCAAACCACTCCATCAACACCCATCCCCAAAGCTTAAGATTTCCAACAGAAGAAAGACAACCATGCTTGTTCTATTTTCCTGATATCAAGTCCTACTCCTAATCAGCAATGCAGAAAACATTTTAGTTCCCATAAATGTAGTCTCATTTGACACAGTTATCTGTATTTTTAAGATATGTATTTGTGGAGACACCTCCATGTGGGCATGTTTCTTGTTTAGAGGTCAAAAACACTTTTGATACAGGTGATATTTTTAATTTTTTAATTGGTTTTAGAGAGAGACGAAGGGGGAGAGAAAAAGAACGAGAATTTGTTGTTCCACTGATTTATGCATTAATTTGTTGACTTTTCAAAAGGATTTTATTAATTTATCTTTAGAGAGGGGAAGGGAGGGAGAGAAAATATCCAAGCGTGGTTGCTTCTTGTGCAACTGCTACTGGGGCCTGGCCTGCAACCCAGGCATGTGCCCTGATTGGGAATCAAACCAGTGACCCTATGGTTCACAGGCTGGCACTCAATCCACTGAGCCAAACCAGTCAGGGATAACTGGTTGATTTTTGTATGTGCCCTGACTGGGGATCAAACCCTTACCTTGGTGTACCAGGATGACACCCTAACCAACAGAACTACCCAGCCAGGGCCCAAGTGATCCTTTTTAAAGATGATACGTTGTATATATTGATTCCCTTTATATGTCATGCAATAGTAACACCACTATGTTGAACTGTGTGTGTACTGTTCTAGATTTACTACTCAACCAACAAAAAAAAAATCTGTGAGGGTTTTTTTTCTTCTAAGCACTGTAGTGGCTTCCACTGCACAATACAATTTTGCAATGATTTGTATAAATCAAGTGGGAACAATAATAAACTACACTAATGAACTATAATATTAAGGCTTATTATATCTTCTTCCATCAAGCAGAGGCTATAGTAATCCTTGCCAAAAAAAAACCCTCAGCAAAGTAGTAACACAAAATTGACAGTGTTTGCAATTTTCTGTTTGAGCTATATAACCATGATTACAAGTATGTCAAAATCACCTGAATAAATAAGCAATCTCTGTCTAAAAGTCACAACTTTGACACAAAGAAAGAAACTTTTCAGAAAAGAGCTGTTACCCAAGTAAAAACACCAAGCTGATTCACTAATTTCAGAATATGTACCTATATTATATCACAATCTGAAAATGCTCAGAGAATTTCCTGCCTACAAACACATTTGTCTCTGAATATAAATTCTCATGTAAGTGTGGTGCAGATGCTATTTTCAAAGTAAAATACACAGGCCTACACAAATTACAACAGCATTTGCTATATAAAACAGTAATGCTGAGCTAAATGGCCTTTATGATCACACCTCAGTTATAGCAAAAGATAAATTTCAAATTTGTTTTTACCAAATGTGAACTTCTTATAAAAATAGAGCTTTTTTTTCCCACTTGATAAATATGCTCATATTTTCCACTGGAATTTTCTAGAAGTATAGTTGGGTAATGTTCTCAACATTCCTTTCTACTTGTCTATATTGTGCAAATTGTCTATAAATGAGTAAAATGAACAAAAATGAACTAACTTCTTTTTTTAAAAAACTTCTATTAATCCTCATCATACCCCTCATCTCTACTAACAACACCACCACACACATACATAGTGACAAAGAGAGGTTCAAAATAGAGGGGACCCTGAGTGAGCAAAAAGAATGATTTGTAAAGTCAAATAAAATATATTTAATGTGGGGCCTTAAAAGACTGCAGCAACTTTATAGAGACGATAATTACCTGGTGATGATAGAAAGATTGTGCAAATTTGTGTTATATGTTAGGCATGGTAATTCAACTTTAGGCACCAATATACCCGTTATAAAGTAACTACAAATTGCCTTGTTACCTTTTACTGTTAATAAATATCTTTCCACCTATAACCACTAACTGAAGATTGACTGCAGATGTACTATTTTTGGAAGCAGGAAACTGATACTTAATAAAGTTAACTTCAAACCTTTATTAGAGGGGAAATTCCATGCTATTAGTTTTCTTACTCTGGTATTCAATGCAGCAGTTTTGTTATTCTGGAGTTCAATATAGCAGATGGAACGTTAGACTTACCTTCTTTAAATTAGCAACGATTATATGAAGGCTGAACTCTGAAAATAAGAATGTTCTTCTAATTTGGTTTTAATTTTATCTTCTTCAACTTAATCTGCTAAGTGAATGCCTTTTTCACTTTTGTTTGGGTGACTGCTTTTCATGAAACTTTATTAGATTTAACAGGGAAATTCCAACAGTTTCTGAGATTATAATGTTAATATATCTGGCAGAATCAGGGTATACTCTGCTGCATATTAACAAAGCAGAAAAACTACTGTGAGATCACATCACACTAACTGTTCAAGGAAAAAAGAGCCACCTCTCCTTACAAGACTTTTGCTCTTCTTTCTTCTTGGCTATCTCCCTGTATTTTCATCAGAGGAATGAAGTGAAAAAATAAGCATGTGTACTTTATTCAGAAGACTTCCACTCTCATATAGAGGTATTTGAGACCCACCTCACGTGCTTCAAGAGCTCTAAGAGTAGGAATGAGTGAGTGTAAGGGTAGATTATTCAGCAGAGAGTATTCACACAATGGTAGAGGTTGGAACTAGCACTCAGTTCACCTGAACAAACTGTTGGACCAAGGAGATTCACCCAATGATCCTACTTCTGAGAATATATCTGAAGGAACCCAAAACACTAATTTGAAAGAACATAAGCACCCCTCTATGCATCGCAGCATCATTAACAATTGCCAAGATATGGAGGCAGCCCATGCCCATCAGTAGATGAGTGGATAAAACAACCATGGGACATTTACAGAATAGAATATTAGTCAGCTATAGAAAAAAAAAGAAGAAAATTTTACCCTTTGCAACAGTATGGATGGCCTGGAGAACATTATGCTAAGTGAAATAAGCCAGTCAGAGAAAGACAAATACTATTTCACTCACGTGGAATCTAATGAACAAACTGAACTAACAAGGAAAACAGGGACACACTCATAGATGGAGAGCAAGATGGCAGCTAGTAGGGGGCAGGGAGGAAGGTAGGGGTGGAGGGATTAAGCAAAAAGGAAAAAGGACTCACATGGACAGCAACGTGGTGATTGCTTTGGAGAGGGGGAATAAGGGGACTAAAATATAATAGAAAAAATACAATAAAGACTAAGTAAAATACAAAAAAATCAGAAGAGTTAATATTCAGATAACTTGAGCTTTGCAAGGATTCTTATTAATTCAACTTAGAGAAAAAGTCTAATGAATGCTGTTTTTAGAAATAGAATATAACTAAGAAAAAGAATGCCCACCTCAACAAGGTAGAATAAAGTTTCATGTCTTGGTCCACTTTCCTTTAAAACTCTTCACTTATCCAACCCTTCTACTCTACTCTACAGGTCCGCTTCAGGACCCTCTCATGAAATTTGCCATAGCAACCTCTGAAACAGACTTCTTGACTTTGGTTTCTCATCCTACAACCAGAGCTCAGTTATGTTAGTCCTGTATTTGCCACAAGATTTTCACTCAATACAATTTTCACTATTTCCCTTAAGGAAAGGGACCATGTCTTATATTTCTCCTGTATCCTCAACAAAGGCATTACAATAGCTAATAATAGTTCATATGAATTAATTAAGTCCTTACTATGTGCCAGGAACTGTTCTAAATGTTTTACATGTATTAACTCATTTATTCCTTATAACAACCCAATGAGGTAAGTACTATTATAATTTCCATTTTACAAACAAGACTTGCCCAAGACAACATGCCTACTAAATGATTGGGGGTATGGTGAGAATTTATAGCCAAGTAATCTGGTTCCACAGCCTGTTTTCCACTGTCTTCCCAGGGAAGAGGGAACTTCATATTAAATTTCTCAATAAGAACTTAGCTTGGATGTTTGGTAAGAGATTCAGAACTTAATATTCTTTAAAAAGACAATCCTTCAGCCTGGCTGAGCTGAGTTTTATACATACTGCCATCTCCTTGTTTGTAGCTGTCAATATAATCTTTCTCACTCCTGAAGTAAGAAAATGTTTGTATTCTCATAAAAACAGATTGACAGTGGCTGCTATCTGTGATAGACTTAAAAATGACCCCTCAAAATATCTATGTCAAAACTGTGGAGCCTGTGGTTGTTACCTTATTTGAAAAAATGGTCTTTGCGGATGTAATTAAGTTAAAGATTTGAAATGAGATCACCTTGGAGTATTTGGGTGGGCTCTAAATCCAATGACAAGTGTCCTCAGAAAAGACACACAAGGAACAGAACAGGAAAAGACAGTGACCACAGAGGCAGAGATTAGAGTAATGCCTGAAGCCACTAGACACTCAAAGTGGCAAGTAACAGACCTCCCTGAGAGCCTTCAAATGAAGCTGGCCCTCCAACCTAGATTCTGGACTTCTGGCTTCCACAACTGTGAGGGAATATATTTTTTATTGTTTTATGCCACCATGGGTGGAAGTTCGCTACTGGAGCTATAGGAAACTGCTACACTATCCATCTGCCATCTGTAACAGACTGTACATCCTGGAAAAGGAACTGTACTTTGTATATCTTTGTAGTCTTGATTCTTCCAATCTAGAGTAGTATCTAAGAAGCATGGGTATAATGGCAGTAATATTGAGAAATAAAAATGAAAATAGAAAAGAAGAGTGCTGATTCACTACACAGAAATTATGACCTTGGCATTTAAGCTATTCACTCAGTAATCAAACACTGGGGACCTACTATGTGCCAGGCAATGAGCTGGGCAACCAAGAAATCAACCATAAGAGAACAAACATGAATCTTGCCCACATGTCATTTCAAGTGACTTATTACATTATCTTGTAATACTCTAACAGAACAGGATTCATTGTAAATTCACAGGATGGGCCCACCTGAAGATGGTGAAGTCTGGCAAGCAGACCATTTTCATAAGATAATAATAAATAACAGAAGTGAAATAAACATTGCCTGCCTTAGAGAATTGTTGTGTTCTCATTTAAAATAGGTTCTTTATAATGACAATATATACTTATAAATGCTTATATGTACTAGCTAGTGCTATGAATTTTATACAACTTACATGTTTCATTTTTACATTGAATTTTTATTATAAGAATTATATAATAATTATAGTACATATGAATATAGATTTCATAAATTTTCATTTAAGTGAAAATTTCATATATTCACAGTATATATGAAATAAACTACTCTTATTGTTTCACTAGTATTTAGAGAAACAGATTTAGAGACAACAGACACAATGCCCAAATCTAAACAGCTAATAAAAGGTAGAGCCAGCTTTTGAACTAGGCTTATTCCATGGCCTGAAGTTTTAACTACCACATCATATTTGTTATACAAATGTTAAAAATTGCATTAAAATATATTTGTTAAATAAACATGTACCTTTGACGTGTATAAAATAAATGAAAAAAAAACGCTATAGTCTCAAAGAAATCACTTTTCATCAAACTCTCAAAAATAAAAAAAAAATAAGAAAAAGGAGGTGTAGGGTATACCAACAGAAGTGGCAAAAATAACCTGGTAATCTTGTCCTGTTTTGTCACAGCTGCATTTTGACTAACAAGTGGCTTATTTGGTGATTTGAAAATAATCACTGTACTTACTTCAGTTTCTGTTTGTACAATAGTAACCTGATTAACAAATTCAAATTTTTCCTTTATAGGACTAATCTGAGGAATACACAGTAATAAAGTATGTGGTAACTTTTAAGATGCTACTTTGTTTTTCTCAATTCATTCATAGTATCATGAAAGTCTTGAAAACTGCCATGCATTAAAAAATGGTTTGTAATAAATCCAATTATAGTTGATACTTTTTTTCACTGATTCTGTATTTGCAAATCTGTCCCTTGCTAAAATTTACCTGTAACCCCCGAGTCAATACTCATGGTGTTCTCATGGTCATTTATAGATGTGCCCAGAATGGTAAAAAAAATTTTGACGTCTAACTTGAATGCTCCCAACTGAGGTCAAAATAGGTGATTTCTTGTTTTAGCTTTCAAACTGTAAACAAGTGTGCTCGTTTCCTCCTTATTTCATGCTACATTTTTTGTATTTTGGTGCTTTTTGTTGGTGATTTTGCTATTTAAAATGGCCACTAAGCTCAGTGCTGATGTGCTCTGTAGTGATCCTAAGTGCAACAATGATACATGTGCCTTACAGAGGATACACAGTTCTAATGGCTCTTTTCCCTTAAACTGCCCACTTGTTGCCCTTGAGTTCAATGTTAATGAATCAATAATAAAGTTCCTCCAGAAAAAGGAGGCCACTCTAAATAGTGTTAAAATAGCAAGTGGTGAAGTTATGGTAAAGATGAAAAAGCAGCTTTATTTCTGAATTCATGAGATGACCAATTTAAAAAAAAAGCATAGAAGATAGTATTGTTGTGAGTCAGGAAAATGTTAACACACTTCTTAGGTAGTGTTTTATTGTAAAGAAATACTGCATGCAACTAATTGTTTATATGAAGTACATACAGTATTAAATAAAATATCTTTAACAGAAACATACATAAACCAGGTTATGTACTGCCTGGTTGGTGAAAATGTGACCAGAAGCTCACAGGACCCTAATCTTATATTTTCTCCAGAGGCAGTGACTTGGTATTCCCTAATGCAGTGTTTTTAGCAACTTTATAAAACATAACACTACAGTAGTTCATTAAAAAGGAAGCAATGAGTAGAAGAGAAATAAATCATTTCTAATTGAAAGGCTCTTTCAAATATCCTCCCTGTGTCCCAAAAGGATATTCAAGCAACAAAAGCAGAAATGTCCAGAGCAGTTTGCAAGGCAAAGAAAAAAAGGAAAGTCACATTGGATAGGCCTCAGAATAAAGTTATTGTAAACATGAAGCCACATTAGGAAGGTACTGCAGCTAGAGAGGCAAGATATCCATTTTTGCATGGCTTAATTAAAATGTAAATAAAACACTGCATGTGAGATGAATGCCCAGATAGCAGCCATCATTATTACAAGAGTCTTCATTTTCCTAGACCTCCATAAGGAATCAACCTATTATGCTGAAAGGCAGGGCACTTACAGTAAGAGATAGTTCAAATGTGAGCTCTGCTACCTTCCAACCTGTCTGCTGGTAGACAGCACTGAGCATTTTCTTAGCCTCATCTCTAAAAGGAGGAAACAGTATCTGGAGGAAATAGTATCTATCACACAGTTTGCCTTGAAAATTAAATAAGATAATAATGGTAAGCATTTAGCACATCATAAAGATTTAGTAATGTCAATAAATTATTGCTTATTATTTTGTTACTCTTATTGTTAAAAATGGTAGAATACTGACAATTCTGCATGGCTAAACCTAATATTACTGCACAGCCCAACATTTAATGTTAAATATTATTACACAGCCCAACACTTAATGTTAAAATAGTTAAGACAATATTTTTGTCTAGTAGATATATACTCTGGCTGACAAGTCAAAATGTTTTTCCTCTAAGGCTCAATCTCTGCTGTAGTTTGACTGCCAATTTGGAGTATGACAGGATATTATAATTAGAACCTTCCCAAATTCTGACAATTTCAGTAGCTATCCCTCATGGAATCTTTAGCCAAAAATAAGAATATATGTGTATTTGGTGGCAATATTCCAAGGTATTGAGTATATGAAATATTGAGAGAAAAACTTCAAGTACATAGTCACCAGACAATTTAAAAAGGATCCAAATAGAATCACCTCCACATTTATATAACCTGGTTCTGGATAAAATACAATCAGATTTTCATGGTGCCTAAACTCTTCCCTGATGTCTTTCTTACACAGCTATTTCATGCTCTCTATCTGCCCTCTCATTCCTAAATTACTTGCATGCTTCTTAATCCTTACCCCAAGAGTTCCCTTCCTAGGTAGAAGAATCAGTGTGATATAAATGAGAAGAGCATGGACTTTAAAAACAAAATACTAGTTTAACCCTGGCTCTACTATGTGCTAGCAAGTCCCTTAATTTCCTCATCTGGAAAATGAGGCTCATACCCTCACAGGGTTAATGTAAGAGAGGTTGAAATGACATTTATGAAAAATTAGCATAGTGTCTAATTTTTAACAATTTCTTTTTTTTATTTTATTTTAATCATTGTTCAAAAACAGTTTTCTCCTTTTTAATTTTTAACAATTTCAAAAAATGTTCATTCCTCCTGTTCTCTCTCACTCTGGCTCTACTAGGATATCCAAACATTCTTTAGATAAAAGAACACTAAGCTACTGCTCTGGCTGGTGTGACTTAGTGGATTGAGTATCAGACTGCAAACACAAAGGGGGCCAGTTCAATTCCCAGTCTGGGCACATGCCTAGACTAAAGGCCAGGTCCCCAGGTGGGGGTGTGGGAGAGGCAACCAATTGATGTATCTCTTATACATCGATGTTTTTCTCCCTCTCTTTCTCCCTCCCTTCCCCTCTCTCTAAAAATAAATAAATAAAATCTAAAAAAAAAAACCCACTGGACTACTGAAAGTTTAAACCTCTATTTCTAACTTCTATTGATATCTCTTCTAATTTCTTGTTCAATATTGTCACCTGTCTGGTGGCTATTTCTACCTATATGCCCTTCTCTCCTCCTCCAACCCAATATACCTAAAACCATTTTGCCTTCTGTCTACAACTATTTTTATTTCTCACTCACTAATCTTCAAAAAAGAAGTCAGTCTTATCCTTGCATTCATACATCCTTGCCTCTTTCCCTGATACCTTCTTAACACTAACTAATACCCGAGTCCTGGATAAACAACACCCTCCTTACTGGCCTCCTTCCCTCAGACTGTCTACTTGACTGGTCACTAACTTCATACTAATTTTATTTTAATTTTTTCTTTCCTTTTTTTAGTGTTTTTCCCTTTTTATTGACTTTATTGGGGTGGCATTAGTTAATAAAAGTATATGTTTCAGGTGTACAATTATGTAATACATCATCTCAATGTTGTATGTTCACCACCCAAAGTCAACTCTCCTTCTTCCATCACCACTCGTACTAATTTTAAATCACTGCTTCCAAATTATCACTGAGAAAATGCTACCTTAATTTTTTCTCAAAAAGTATGTTTTATTTCATTTTGATCAATGTTTTAATATATTTTTTAAAGGAAAATGCTTAGCCCCCATCAAAAATTCAGGTAAAGAGACCTGGCTGGTGTGACTCAGTGGACTGAGTTCCAGCCTGCTAATCAAAGGGTCACTACTTCAATTCCCAGTCAGGGCACATGCCTGGGTTGCAGGCCAGGTCCCCAGTATGGGGTGCACAAAAGGCAACCACACATTGATGTTTCTGTCCCTCTCTTTTTCCTTTCCTTTCGCTCTCTAAAAATAAACAAATAAACAAACAAACAAATAAATAATTCAGGTAAAGAGATAGGTCATCTCTTTTTTTTAAATGCCCATTGATCTGCATAGTGTCATCTAAAGCTTTCTTAAAATGTTTTCTTGGGAGGAATCTGGAAAAGTGAGGAAAAAGATGGATATAAAGCTGCCAAGTTATAAGACATTTAAGTTAATGACAAAACAACAATAAAAACAAGTAAAACGGCTGGGGGCAAAGGGCACCCTATGGAGAAAGTTTTCTCTATGAATTCAACAGATACCCTAACACTGACAAGACTCTCATATAGACAAATGAATCCCTCACTCAGTTTTTAGGGTATAGTGATAAAATAAATAATATCTAAAAACAAAGGAAATAAATTCAGTTTCTTCTTGATAAGAAAGAATAAAAGAAAATTAAGAACCAGAAGAAAAGAGCTATTAAGCACCTAACAATAAATGTGGCTTTCTAATATCAGAGTTGCCAGAAGCCAACCAAGCAGGGGCGAAGATAAAGTTATGGTAAAGAAAATTCATTATGCATTTTAGATAAGATTATAATCCTAATTAAACAGTCAACTAGGGCTAGTTCTACTTAGTCTATTCAATTATATTTTATTATTTTTTTCTGGGCCACAATTATTTTTTATTATTATTCTCGTTTATTCTGTTACAGTTGTCCCAATTTTTTCCCCTTTGTCCTTCACCACACAGCCCATCTCCCACTCCCAGAGTCAATCCCCACACCGTTGTCCAAGTCCATGGGTCATTCACACATGTTCTTGACTAATCCCTTCCACTTCTTTCCACCATTCACCCCACTCCCTTATAGCAGCTGTCAGTCTGTTCCATGGTTTCCATGTCTATTGTTCTGTTTTGCTCATTCTGTTCATTATTCCTCTTATATGTGAGATTATATGGTATTTAGCTTTCACTGAATGGCTTTTTTCACTTAGCATAATAGTCTCCTATTCCAACCACGCTGTCACAAAAGGTAGGAATTCCTTCTTTCTGCTATGTAGTATTCCATTGTGTAAATGTACCACATATTTTTAATCCATTCACCTACTGATGGGCAGTTAGGCTGTTTTCAGCACTTGGTTATTGTAAATAGCACTGCTATGAACATAGGGGTGCATAAGTTCTTTTGAATTAGTTTTTCAGAGTTCTTAGGGTATATTCCCAGCAATGGAATCACTGGGTCAAAAGGCAGTTTCATTTTTACTTTTCTGAGGAAATTCCATACTGTTTTCCACAGTGGCTGTACCAGTCTGCATTCCCACCAACAATACACTAGAGTTCCCTTTTCTCCACATCGCTGCCAGTGCTTGTTGTTTGTTAACTTATTTTTCCTACTTTACTTTTTATTGTTTATTCTATCACATTTGTCCCAATGTCTTCCCCTTTTACCCCCCTCCACCTAGCCCACCCTTCTCTTCCATAGTCAATCCCCCCGTTGCCCATGTCCATGAGTCAATAAATGTTCTTTCCATTGCATTTTAATCCAAAGTATATTTCATTGAGTTATTTACTTCTAATATAACAAGTAATGTTATATTTTAATAGTTACTCATTGAAGGAGGAAAAAAAACTAAATCTAGAGTTTGGATTATGTAGTTAATCTCTTGAATTACTTGCTATAAAGAAACCATAAAGAACACTTGTCAAAAGTCTAGACTTGGGAGCCATTCTGTGATGACCTTAAGGTAAGTCACTCAAATTCTTTGGGAATTGTTTCCACTCAACAAATAGTGTTCATAAAACCAATATTTACTGGCTCCTAAATGCAGACAATGTGCTAAACAATGGTTCTTGATGTGAAAGTATTTACATCATCATGGTAATAGTTTAAACAATATGTCAAATGTGTCTTCCAGCTAAAAAAGAGAAAATTAATTAAAACCTGTTCATATATTGCAAAATAAAGCAAGCTTCTGGAGCTCCAGCCACAGGAACACTGGAGAGGCTGTAATATTTCATGGGATGTGCCTAACGTATTCTGTCTTGATAATAGGAAAGACACTCCATTCTTCTAAGACCTGCAATCACTTCACATTATCTACATATACAAATAAAACACCTTAGCTTGTTCTTCAGAACTTTTCACAATATACTCCAACATAACTTTACAAATCTTGTCCTACCATTTTCAACTTCAACCCAATCCCTCACTCATACTAGTCAATTCACTATCTTGGTAATCGATCATATTCCAACCTCTCTTTATTTCCTTAAACAGTTCTCCTAACTTTAAATGACATTTCTAGCCTTTGTCTCTGAAATGTCTACCTATTTTTCAAGTGTCTACTTTATTCAAAATTTAGCAAGTGTCTACAACATGTAAGTTCTGAGACTGTAACTCAGAGCAAAACAAAATTCCTTACATTGAAATGGGAAGTGACAAACACTAAACAGATACACAAACATATAATGTAGAGAGCAATAAAACAGAGTAAGGGGGCTAGAGATTGCTGAGGTCAGACTGGGAATTAACATTCTATGTAAGTGGCCAGGAAAAACCTCTCTGTCATTTGAGCAGAGACTTGAAGGAAGTCAATGACAAGCCACACAAGCATATGAAGGAAATTTCCAAGCAGAATAGCTAATGTAAAAGCCCTTACATAAGAGCACACTTTGTATTTTCAAGAACAGCAAGGAAGCCAGTGAAGGTAACAAATGGGAGAGTAGGAGGAGAAAGATCAAAAAGTAGGCAGCCAATTGTGGTGGGGTAGAGGGTGAATGACAGACCACAGGGCCTTGTAGGCCACTATAAGAACTGTGTCTTAGATCTGAGAGGCATGGGACACCAATGAAAGGTTTTGAGCAGAAGAGTCACATGGCCTGACATAGGTTTTAAAGAATTCATGTTTTTATGCCACTGAACGTAAAAGATAAAGGGGGAAAAATAATTGTAAGTTTTGAGGAGAGAAAGTAAAGAAAATAGGAGAGTAAATGGACAAGAAAAAAAAATAAGATTGCTTAACATCACCATTTCAGGTTATTGACATTTTTGCTTCACATTACCATTTCAGGTTACTGAAGCCTATTTCAGGTTATTGAAATTAAGGAAATTAATTAAAGCTAGTTTGTTTTTCTCTAGCCACATAAAACTACTTTGGAGCAGTTTGAAGCAGGCTGCTCCCAGACAACTCCACTGTCTCCCTAACCCTAGTCCTAACCGTTCCAGGTTTCAACCACCTCTTCTGTTTCATCACTTCCACACATATTTTTCTGAAGCCATAAGGCACTGACTCCTTTCCAGTAACACAGAAAATAAACCAAATACATCTCTGTCAATTGCATCTTTCAACGTTATCTTTTCTCAACTAGATTTTTAATTAATTAATTTATTTATGTATTTTGTCCACAACTATTTATCCCTCACATCCTCTTCCACCTTTGCCCACCACCCCCCACACCCACTCCAGCAACACCATTTCCTTAAAGACAGAGGCAACCTGCTACTGCATATCCCTAAATACAAGAAAAACTCATATGTAAGGTAAGGTTACTTTTCAAAAATAAATATTCAACATGACAAAAAAAAATTTCCTACCTTATAAAATACTTTATAGTTCTCTTGTCTTTAGCAAACTAGAAAAGCCCCTTTGCCCTTTAGTTTTCTACCCTCTTTAGAACTGATTCTATAATTTAAATTGTTGTATTTTTCATAGCAAGTGGGCTTTTTTAAAAAATAGAAAGTCTTTAGTAATAACTCTTAAAGGGGCAAAATAAGACATTTTAAAATAAAAAATGTTAATATACTTCAGAACATAGGCATGAGATTATGTTGCTGCCAATATTTACTGAAGCAATGAGGGTTTAATTCCCAAGCCACAGCCCAGCCTCTGTGCTGAATCATTGGAGCACAGTAAGATATAATTCAATTCAATAAATTTGCATTGAGCACCAATTTTGTGCAAGATACTGTGCTTGATCTATGGTGGAATAAAGAATAAGGAAAGCCTTGCAGTCAATAAGTTTATAAGAGGCTGGTGAGAAGGCCCAATGTACTTAAGGAAAGTAGTAACATCCCTCTTCCCTACAGGTATTCTCAAAGGTAGCCAGGTGTGGAGTAAATTAAAATGTGATACAGGAGTCCAAAAGTTTTCATATTATACTGATTTAAATCATGGCCTTTGAAGTTAGAGAGCATTAGATTCTAATCTTGGCTATACTTCTTGGCAGCTCTTTGGCCTTGGACAAATTATTTAACATCTCTGAGCCTTAGCTCACAACAGGGACAATGGACATGGTGAGAATCACTATAGTTTAACCAATATCAAGTTTTCTAGTTCTGGGTATGTAGGAAAATTGTATATTCTTGACCCCTTTGATCTCTTTGACCTCAAGATCTGCCAACCAATCATTAACCAGTGAAAATTTAGCTTGTAAGATTGCTAAACACTGTAATTGATCCTAAAATTGAAGAAATTACAAGGATAATAGAGCAAGGAGTAACTAAATGCCTGGAAATTAGGTAAGGCTGCACAAAAGAGATGCATTTTGAGCTGAGTCTTAAAGGATGAAGAGGGCTAAGGAAAGCTGCATATACATTAACATAAAAATACAATGTCATATTCTGAAGAAGACAAGTTGTTCAGACATACAGAATGTCTTAAAGTTTCACAATGTCATCTGTTAAAATTGGACATAGTTATCCTCTTGGATATCAACTTCAAAACTTAGGAGTGTCCCTGTTCCCTCTCTGTCACAGCCTAGCTCCACTAAATAACTCATGAAACTGCCATTAATTAAACTTTTCAACCCTTCCTCTGACTATGTTTCTATTGTTACACTTCACAACATCTTCAGTTAATAGGTTCTATTAAATTATGTAAAAGTCTTGCTTTTATTTTACTTAAGCTTCCATCAATTAAAGAAACTTCAATGATGGTTCTCTTATGTTACAGTTGTGGGATCCAGCGACTAAAACTATGCTTATTTTGTCCATGCTCATTTTTTCCATACTCTGGATACTTTTAGTATTAGTTATATTCCCTCTCAGCTTCATATATCAGTTCCAATCTCTATAATTTGTTCCTGAACATCTCAATCACTATAACTCCTCCTTTTTTCTCTGTATATTATTTTAGTTGACCTTCTGATTCCACCACTTTGAAGTATAGTGACAAAAAAATTACACATGGTGCTGTAGGTAGAGGGGCACCTGTTTTATCCAAGGGAAAACATAGTTTTCCAGAAAGTTATCAATAACTTTTGCCACAACAATGACATCAGGAAACAGTGTTCCATAGCTCTAGGGTGCCATGTCCATAGCCATGCACACTGGAGTTCACTGATTTTCTTTCTATCAGAATGGTGCAGAAATTAAGCCTACAGGCTCTGTAGTCTGACTGCCTGAATTTAAGCCCTGAATTCACTATTTTCCAGCTGTAACTTGAACAAATTATTTAATTGCTTAAAACTTTGGTTTTCTTACCTTTAAATGTGGATAACAGTAATCTTACCTCATAGGATTGTTGTAAAAATGAAATGAAATAATGCTTATTAAGCAATAAGCAAAGGCTCTGTTACATACTGAACACCCAAGAAGTACTGGCAATTACTATTGTTGTTGTTACTATTATTACCAGGTCTATTCCTGACATATGCCCCTTCAAGTTTATATTTCAGAGTCCATACAAATTTAGTTCAACCAGCCTTTCTGAAGAAGTCATACTATGTTCTTCTCTCCAGATTAATTTCAAAAATATTAAATCTGAGTCCTCCTTATGATCATGAGAACTCTAACTTAATGCTCCTTGCACTCTTAAAAAAACAGGCAAGATACTTGGATACTTTACAAAAGAATATCTATAAATGGCCAATGAACACATGAAAAAATGATTATCATTAGTCACCAGAAGAGTGCAAATGAAAACCATAATGAGATTAAATGCAATGTGTGCGATGTGGTATCCTGGATTTGATCCTGGAATAACAACAACCAAAAGGGACATTAATGGAAAATTTGAGGAAATGCAAATAAAAGCTGTAGATTAGTTAACAGTATTGTAACAATGTTAATATCTTAGTTTTAATCAATGTACCAAAATGATGTAAGATGTTAACATTTAAGGGAAGCTAGGTGAAGCATTCATAGGAATTTATGAATCCAAATTTACAGAAGTTGCAAAACTTCTGTGAAGCCAAATTTGAAAACAAAAACTTAGGAATAATGAAGTACCATTCCATGTCCACTAGAATCGATAAAATGAAAAGAATTTATGTTGGAGAGGATGTGGCATAACCAGATTCTCATACCTCGTTGGCGGGAGTGTAAAATAGTAGAACCACTGGAAAATAGTTTGGCAGTTTCTTAAAACATTCAACATACATCTTTCTACTGTATGATTCAGCAATTCCACTCCTAGGTATTTATATGAGAAAAATAAAAATCTATGTCTAAATAAAGCCCTGCACAAGAACTTATAGAAACTTTATTCATAGTAGCCAAAAACTGGAAACGATCCAGACACCCATCAACAGGATAATGAATAAACAAACAGTGATATATTCATGTAAGAGAATAGTACTCAGTAACAAAGAAAAGGACAAGTTACTGATACAAAGAAAAACATGGGTGAATCTCAAAAATGTTATGTTAAGTGAAAGCAGCCCGATGCAAAACAAGTACATGCTGCATAATTCTATTTCTATGAAGTTCTAGAATAGTTGAACTCAATCTATTATGATAGAAATCAGATGAGTGATTGTTTAAGGATGGGACAGGGTAAGAACTGACTGGAGAAGGGCATAAGGAAACTTTCTGGGGGTGATGAAAATGTACTGCATGCTGATAGGGACTCAAGAGTACGCATTTGTAAAAATGAATCAAACTGTTAATACTTAAGATCTTTTATGTCTCTCTACGTAAATTATATCTTAAGGAAACAATTTTAAAATAATGTAAGTATGCCTTATTTCTTCCTTTATTTTCTATGACTACTTCAGCCAAAATAAGACCCTTCCCCCTACAAAATCAAGGCAATATCTACATTTTTAAAGATCTTTGATTAGAAATCTTGTTATAGATTTCTGAAAGTCTAATTAGATTATATCCACTTGTTTCCTTCAAAATAGCTGGCACTGATCTTCACAACAGGGAGACTGAGGACTACAGTATTTACACATTTGCATTGTATATTTTGGCACATTTTTCACATACAATTTAAGAATATACAAATGGCCCTCTTATCTGAAGAAATCCTAAGTGTTTTACAAACCTTCAAAACAGATTTTTAAACTATCTAATATTTTATAGGAGGAACATTTCATGCACACTAAAGTGCAGCGACATCTGGCCTGCAACATGGCAGCTGTTTAACAGCCATGACACCTCACAAAAGTTTAGGACAGGAAGTGAAAAATTCTACAACCAACCAAGGCGAAGAGGAGGAAGGCTGCAGAAGCAGAAGGCTGCAATGGTTTGGGCTGGAACACAGCCAGCACGATGTGGTTAACACCTCTGTTGTAATGAAAAGCACAAGTGTCATTAGTGGTCAGAGCCTCATCTCACAGAAGGCATGTCGCATAGCACAGGGACCTTTTCCTTCCATCAGGAGCACTGGTTTATTTCTAATACAACAGGAAAAATAATCCCACTAGTCATGCTCAAACCATTCCTTTCTAAGGTCTCCTTTCCAGGTACTATACCACACACAAACTTAACTGTGCTGAAAGTTGACAAGGTCTTTATCCTAGTAGGTTGAGCCAACCCTTAGTTTGATATACTGCATCACAGGCAAATAGAAGAGAGAAACCTGTGATAGGGGTTAAGGAAGTACAGGTGAGCACACTGCCATCCAAAGACTCTACTTTTAGGTATTTTTTATAACTTTTGTTTTATTTGTTTAGTTTTGCCAAATTAAACAAGAAAATTTTGAGTGCTTACCTCCTCCTTGTGATAGCCTTCAAGTATTTCCCTAGTGGGAAGCTCAGCTACTTTTTGTTGAACCTAGAGGAGAATTCTAGATATAGAAGAGATAAAAGAAGACCACAGATTTCTTAACATGCTTTTGCCCAGTACTACCTGCCTATGAAAGCTTCTTGTAAGAAGAGCATAAACACACCTGTAAATAATCATCACACCTTGGCATCAGCTCCCTGGAAACATAGATTCTCCTTCGTTTAGCTCCGAACTGTTTTGGATGTTAGACTTCAAATCATTTTTTCCATACACAACAACTGAAGATCATTCAGCTTTCCAGCAACTCCCCATTACTTCTCAGAATTACATAAGAATTTGTGCCTTGAATTTCAGTGCTTCATCCTTGAGAGTAATGCATGTACAATTTACAAGACCAGATGAGGAAAATTCAGTATCCAGAGTTTCATACTACAGTAAGAAATCCATTCCTGCAAAAGGTATGTTCTACTCTTTCACAATGCATATAAGGTTGTAGTGACACCTCCTGGATACCAGAAAATATTAAAGAGACTCCAATCTTGTACTTTCACCCACCATTATCAAAGGACAAGTTCTTATTCTCCTTCTATTCTTCCCAAAGGGCAAGGCACAGGTCAGAGACAGAATTCTAATTGAGGCTGGAATTAGATTTATCTATTACTGCTTGGATCCAAGTAAATGTGTATGTATGTATGGGGATGAGTGGTGGTATCTGGAGATGACTGAGATTGGGGGAAAAAAAGAGGTAGTTACAGTTAAACTCTGTGCCATCAGGTGAAATAATATATGTCAATATTCACTGGCCCCATGCTACACCCAAAGTACTCTGCTAGGTGTATGTGTGTGAGAGAGTGTGTGTGAGAGAGAGAGAGAATGAGAAAGATGTGTATGAAGGGAAAAGGAAGGTTGTGAAAGGAGAAGAAAAGAGGGAGAGAAAAAGAGGGAGGGAGAAGAGAGGGAGATTACAAAGAGATAACTAATTCATCATCATAGTAAGGCAGTAAACAGAGGAGCAACATGAGTTGTGCAAACAATTCTGCTATAATTTAGCTTTGGAGATTCAGATGCAACAAACATTTGTGGGCAATTCAATTACTAGGTGCCAGATACAATGCTTGAAGAGTTTACATATGTTTATTTACTTAAGCCAACCAACACCCTTGTAAAGGTAATGGTATACTCTAACATTTATAGGCTAGGAAATGAAAGTTGGACAAGCAAAATGATTTGTCTAAAGCCACCCAGATAGCGAAGTCCTCTCAGCTCAAATCTTTTCTTTTTTCCTTCTATCTACCACGCTACCTTTTCATGCAGCCACCTTGCACTCATATAATCTTATTAGAAGTGAGATGTGAACTGGGACTTGAAAGATGTGCAGATTTTTCTGTGGAATGGAATAAGGAAGGCATTTTAGATAAGCAGGCTCTGGCTACCATGATTTTCAAAAGGAAAGACCTAAATAAAAGGTAAATTTAATGGATTATGAAGAAGCTTGCTTTAGAGAAAAGAGGATTATATAGAAAATAAGGGAACAAAATCACCCAAAAAATTGCATAGAGTGACAAAAACCAAGAGCTAAAAACTAAACTTTAAACACACATACATGCACAGACATGCATGCAAATCAAGGAAACTAAGGCTGGGGAAAGACAATTGGATTTGGCTCTTAGGAGGTCATGGTGACCTTCAAGAGTTCTGGTCAAGGCAAGTAATCAGAGGAAAAGGCCAACTTCAAAGAACTAATGAGAGTGTCGGTTCGAAGTGGAAGCTGTAAAACTACTGCATATTTGAAAAGATTGGCAAAGAAAGAAGAAATAGAGCTTGATATTATGTGCTGAGTTTAATGGACCTAGGATAACTTTAATTTTCTCAGTCAATTATTTTAACTTTTATATTTATAGTAAAATTCTAAAGTAGGATACCATTAATTTGAATTAGGCCATACTATGGGTCAAATCCTGTCCGCTGTATGCATGGTGTTATGTAGGATATCAGCCTCAATACACCATAGAAAGCATATGAGTATTATCCTGGTCCATTCTGTATTCCTGTCTATGTTATTACAGGGTTGAAGTTTAATTTGAATTTATAGCACTAATGTTGCTTCTTTGGGACTTTAATATATTTATTATTTGAAATAAATCACCCCATTTCTCTGATTACTCTCTAACAACTTCACTAATTTGATGAGATGATGATATTGGAGTGTGAAAGTAAGTAAGATTTATGTCTAAATCCAGATGTTTAGACATATTAAACCACTATGGAGTCTGACAATTTATTTTCTCTCAGTACTGGTCGGAACACATGGCTCAGAGAACACTTAAAAGAAGTGGGCTAATGCACTCATATTTCACTACTGGAAACTTTGGTTCTAATTTGATTAAATTCACTAATGAAATAAGCTTGATGGACTTGTACAAAAACTCTAGTCAACATTCTTCACTTCGCATCAAATTCTCTATGTATCTGCTTCCATAGAGCAGACCTAGTGCTACAAGAAATTTATCAAGAACATAGCCATTAAACAACTCAGATCTTCATTATATGAATTCTTTTAGTCCAAGTCAGTAAAAGGAATAAAGACACAATAGACCTGATCTTTGAATTGTTCCTTCCATGAAAAAACTGCTAACAGACAAGGTACTTTACAGCTAGTCAAACACCTGGGCAAGGAAGCAGTCATAGCCAAAGTGACATAGCCACCCAAACCTATAAGTGTTTAACAAAGGCTTGTTATAAAATTGGTGACTAAATTTTAAGGTCAAGATCACATTCTGAGAGAAAAAAAATGACAAAGTAAAATCTGAAAATCCTAGAAATTATACTCCATCAAGTTATAGCTACTATAAAACATAGAAAATAGTCTAAATGAAGAGTCAGCAAACTTTTTTCTGTAAAAGATCAGAAAGTAAATATTTTAGGCTTTGCAGGCCATATGTTCTCTGTTTTAATGACTTAACTCTGCCTTTGTAGTGCAAAACCAGTCATAAAGAATATGTAAAAGAAAGAGTGTAGCTGTGTTACAATAAAACTTTATTTAAAAAATCAGATGGCAAAAAAAAAATACTCAAAAACAAAAGCTCAGTGACAGAGTACATCAAGGGACATGGGAGCCAAGGGAAAAAACTCCCAATGTCTAAAGCTGGAACAATTTGAGTAATAAAATACTGGATTATATCCAAAAGAATAAAATACATATGAGTCCATACTGATATTAATAAATGAATAAATAAATAAGTGGGGAAAAAGAGATAAATCCCTCATGCAGAAGAATACAACTAATTTATGTTGATACTCCATCCTCAAGGAGACGTAGTGTACCTTCCCATTCTTTAAGTGCAGGCTGTGCATAAGGACTTCCTTCCCAAAAGCACAGTACAGAAAGGGGAGGAAAATAGTAACTTTATGGTGGAGAAATCTGAGAAACACTACCTCAGCCAGGTGATCAAGGTCGACATCAATAGTTCTAAGTTGTGTTGACAATATGTACCCTTGATATGATGCAATGAGAATGGCAATTAACCTCTGTGGCAAAGTTTTTACAGGTTTTTCTTCCTGCAACCAGTAGGTGCAGTCTAATCATGAGAAAAACATTAGTCAAATCCCAAAAGAGAGACATTCTATAAAACACCTGACCAGCAATCCTCCAAACCATCAAGTTCATCAAAAACAAGGGGAGACTGAGAAACTGTCTCAATCAACTGGAGCCTAAAAAATGCATGACAACCAAGTGTAATATGGTATCCTGGATGACAGACCCTGAACAGAAAAAGAACATGTAAAAACTGAGGAAATCTGAATAAAGTATGGACTTTTTAGTTAATTTAAAAAATAATAATAGATGGCAGGCCAGATTTAGCCTGGACCAGCCTGGGTTAATTGCTATATTCACTATACGTCATGGTGGTCTCCCACAGCACTAAACAAAACACAGATACATATGACAGAATGAGATCTGGGTCTTTAGAGACTATCCACTCTAGCTCCTTATTTTACAGCTGAGAAAACAGGAGCAGAAAGGTTGTCTTACCCAAGGCCAACTGTCTATAACTAGTAAATTTAAATCTGGGATTTTGGGGTCTAATTTCCTGGTTAATGGTCTTTATGCTACATTATGCTGCTGCCCTCTCCCCTTCCCCAAGTACATAATTCCAAGTCAGCAGAAAAAAAAAAAAAAAGAGCACTTTGACAACTTGTCTGACGTATCCTCTTAAAAAACAAAATCCTACTATGCCTTCCTGTTTTCTTTCCAGGTAAGATTGCTTCCCTAAGTCCCTGCAACTGAGTGCTAGAACCCACAAGGCATCAGAGCCCAGAAAGAATGACTTAGTACTGCTTTCCATCTCCTGACCTTGTTTACATGTGTTTGTCTGCAAAAGTTTTAATAGAGTAAGAGAAAATGAGTGCTTTAATTTCCCAATAAAATCTGTGCTGCAGTATGAGTCATTGTTTTCTTTTTTTTACACTAGCCAGGGTAAAGCCTTCTGGTTTTAATAACTAATACTGCTGAGTTCAATAAAGAGCACTTAATTTAATTTAATCCAAAACTTGATCAATGCCAGCTTTCCCTGGAATTTTATCTTTGTTTTAATTTGAGTGTCCATGTTCAGAAAAATGAGAGGCCAAGAGGAAAGGAACAGAAGTCAATTAGCTTATAGGCTTGTCTCTAGGCAAAGGACATGGAAATACAAGATTGACAGGTAAACTCCAAGACTCTAATATTTCTGCCCTGCTGGACAAACTTTTCCTGGCAGAATTAATGTTTTCTTTTGTCCTGAATAAAAAAAAAACTGAGCAATTCACAGTCCCATTTGAAAAATGTTTTCTAAATAAAATATCCCAAAGCGAATTAGTATCAGATTCCTAAACTAGAAGTATATTGCCTTAATGTGTTAATAATCAAGAGATATGCTACTGTAAAATTAGAGACAGAAAGCCTCTTGGGTCAGTCTTCTTGAATGCTAACACAAACTCAGTGCTTGGGGGTGGAATGGATATGGGGACTGAAATGGAAATAGAATGAAGCAATATCAAGAACAGTTTGGTAAGCTTTTCTTGAAAGGTCCCTTTATAACTGAAATAGAATTCAATCCTATATCTGAAACATACATCATTTTAGAAGAACTGACATTTACTATTAACCACTCCCTTAACTTGTACCCAAAAGTTCCTATTGCCCTGTCAAGTGCGAACCAAAAACTTTTTGATGGTTGGAGGTAATTATGAAAGTCTCCATTTTGGTTGAATTATGTAGTTACTTAGTACAAAAGCTTTTAGGGCTGTTCTGAAGGATCTTGAATGAAGACCCAGCACAAGCTCCAGTTTTCAATCTCTCACCAGAGCAGGGTTACTGGCAGCCAAATGGCCTTGCCACCATCCTGAAGTACTGATTCAGTAGTGGATCACAGGAACAAGACAACCAGTCTCAGGCAGAATTCCAAATGCCAGTTCCTTTAGCACCTGGATTCTCCATAGGGGTTTTGTGTGCAAGCCTAATCCAACTATATTTGACAGACTACAGAATGTTAACCCTGGTAGAAGAATTGGAGAGCATGTAAGCCAGTGATTCATATACATATGGATATCATGGAACATCAACAGTTCCAAAAAAAATACTGAGGGCACCAAAATGGGGTTACTCATTTTCTCATAGTGTTTTGCTTTAGCAAAACAGACCTTTAAAAAAGGAACTACTCTTAATTATCAAAACTATTTCATAATGTTATACAAGTTTTAATAACAAAAATATGGAAAGGACATAAACTTGGAACTTAAAAATTAGATGAATTTAGCATCATTAAAAACTCACCACATAGTTTTTATTTTCTCATTCTATCCTAAATTGCTGAAAACTTCATCACAGACTGGCATTCATGTATAGACCATTTTTGGTAAACAATCAGCTAGTCCAACCCTTTTACTTTACTGATGAGAACACTGACTTCCTGAGAGTTGAAGAGACTTGCTCAAAGAAATCAAGTTAACTAATGACAGAAATCACACCAGAACCCAAATCTCTAAATTCTGAGTATACTGCTTTTCCTTTAATAGCAGATTATTTCATTTGCCCAATTAACATTTCCTGATTCCTGACTACTTGCTTATAAAAAAAGTTTAAAGAGATAGACAGAGACCCCCTCCTTAAGAATTTATGGCCAAGGAAAAGAAGATCCAAGATGGCAGAGGAGTAAGTGGAAGCCACACTCACCTCCTCTGAGGACAAAAATGGAATTACAAGTAAATTAAAGAAAAATCATCCTGAATAACCAGCTGAACACTAGCTGGAGAGAATCCTTATAACCAAGGACAGACAGAAGAAACCATTTCCACTTCACCACAAAAAAGACTTGTAGGGAGTAAGTACACAGGAGGCATGAGAGGACTGGTTGGGCTCCTACAGGCAGCAGCTGAAGTTCTGGGGGGATATTCCAGTAGCCAGAGGTTTCCCTTGGAAGTGTGGGGTCTAAAGCCCAAGCTATGCTCCCCAGCCTACAGCACCAGAGCAGAGAAAGGAACTCAGATAATATCCATCTGTGAATGGCAGTGGGATTTCTTTCTGCCAGAGAGAGATAGCTAGAGTCCCAGAGAGATTCTTAAAATGTACGAATTTCATTTGCAGGCACTTACGCTGGACTCTGACAGATGGAGGGCAGAGTGGACTATACAACTTGGGGAGTGTCTGGGAAAAAACTGAAGGAACAGCTACCAGGATCCCTGTGCTGAGTCATTCCCAATACTGCTGAGGCCATCTTTCTTAGGCAGAGCACTCCTGTCTGAGTGGCATCAGCCTAATAGCAATAGCCTCACCCACAGGAATTACTCTGTCCCACCCTTTTTGGAGCTTATGCTGGGCTGATGAGTACAGCTTGAGGCCATATCAGTGTTTAAGTTTAACAACTAAGGTGGATCTCTAGGAGCTCTGAGATATTAGCTGACCACCACCATCCCCCCCAGCCCAGGCCCAGTGATAGTCATGGTTGGTCTTGTGCACAGCCTGGTTCTTCTGAACACAAATAGACCCAGCAGAGGGGGCCACATGCTGTGACTTACTGATAGCTCCAACAGGTTGCCCAGGACCAGTCACATGCAGCATCTGACAAAGGGCTGCACCAGAGTCTTTGCACATCTACCTAATACATAATAACAAATATACAAAGTCAGCCAAATGAGAAGACAATGAAACAGGCCCCCCCAAAAAAGAGACTTCTCCAGAAGAATTCATGAGAAAGAGGCAAGCAATTTATCAGCTATAGAATAGAGTAATGATTATAAGGATACTCAACAAAATGAAAAAAGACATAGAAACAAAGAATTCAATATCTAAAATAAATAATACACTGAAAGGAATAAATAGTAGGTTTGATAAAATAGAGGACTGAATCAGTGATTTGGAAGACAAGATAGGAAAAAACACCCAAGTAGAGAAGCAGAAAGAAAAACAATTAAAAAGAATGAGGAGAGCTTAAGAAACTTTTGGGACAACATGCAGTGTAATAATACCTACATCATGGGAATACCAGAAGAAGAAGAGAATGAGCAAGGGATTGAGAACGTATTTGAAGAAATAATAACTGAGAACTTCCCTAGTGTGGTGAAAGAGAAAGTACACAAGTTGAGGAAGCACAGAGTCCACACAAGATGTACCTAAAGAGGACTGTACCAAGACACATCATAATTAAAATGGCAAAGCTTAAAGACAAGGAGAGAATCCTAAAAGCTGCAAGAGAGATGCATGTAGGTATCTACAAGGGAGCTCCAAATAGACTGCTATCTGATTTCTCAACAGAAACATTTGGGGCAAGATGGGACTGGCATGAAATATTCAAGGTGATGAAAAGCAAGGACCTACAACCAAGGCTATGTTACCCAGCAAGGCTATCATTTAAAATTGAAGGAGAAATAAAGAGCTTCCCTGGCAAGAAAAAAGCTAAAGGAGTTTGTTAATGCAATCCAGTAATGCAACAAATGTTAAAGGGCTTACTTTAAAAAGAAAAAGAAGAAAAAAGAAAACCAGAGGAAAATAGTTAAAAAATAAAATGGCAATGAACATGTATTATCAACAATCACCTTAAATGTAAATGCCTTAAAAGCTACAACCAAAAGACATAGAGTAGCTGAATGGATAGCAAACCAAGACCCATATATAAGGTTTGTCCAGAAGGTATCCAGTCATGTAATATGAAAAAGAGAGACATTTATTGAAGAAGACACAATATACAAGAACACTGTACATAGGATAATGACGCCTCAGTCCTATTCAAAGTAGGCACCTTGGAACTTCCCATAATTCTCCCAACAGCCATCAGCTGCCATGTTGTATTTCCTGAATCTCATCAACGATCTGAAATATATTCTCTTTCAAAGGTGATTTTAGTTTTGGGAAAGGTCAAAAGTCACAGGGCGCCAAATCTGGGCTCAAGGGGTGCTGAGTCACCTGGGTGATTTGATGTTTCACCAAAAAACTCTGCAGAAAATGTGATGCGTGAGCAGATGCATTGGGGTTCTAAAGCTGCCGATCACCAGTTGCCCATAGTTGCAGCCTTTTGAATCATCCAAAAAGTTTCTGCTGAGAAATGTTCAAGCTTAACGCAAAATGTGATACAGATTCATAGCTCTACTCACTCAGTCATTTTTAATGCAATAGCCACGCAGTACACATGCTCACTCAATGGCATCTAATACCTCCACTGACTGGTACAGTGAAGTTGTCATTGTTCACACATGCACAGTCCAGTCCACTATCCATGGCTACCAAGGTTACATCAATGTTGTGCAAACAGTTCTCATTATATTAATAATGGTTGGACTTTTTCCAGACAGACTGGGTATATGCTATCTCCAAGAGACCCACAAAAGATCAAAAGATAAAAATAAAGGGATAAAAAAAAGACAATTCATGCAAGTGGAAAGGGAAAAAAAGCTGAGGCAGCAATACTTGTATCCAAAAAATACACTTTAAAAACAAGGCTATATAGTAATGCCAAAGGAGGATACTACATAATGATAAAGGGAACAATCCAACAAGAGGATATAACCCTAATAAACATTTATGCACCCAACACAGGAACACCTAACTATGTAAAGCAAATCTTGATGGATATAAAAGAAGCGATCAGCAGAAATACAATCATAGTAGGGGATGTTAACACTCCATTTACTGCAATAGACAAATCTTCCAGACAGAAAAAATCAACAAGAAGACAGTGGCCTTAAACGACACACTATATCAAATGGATTTAATTTACTGTCTTGTGGAAGAAGGATTAGACTTCTTCCTATGATTCCAGAGATCAGAACCTACTATGACAAGTAGAAATTTTAAGAGACGCGGGGTATTTATAAAAATAAGAATTTATTTTTAAAGGCAAAACTATCTAAGTATATTCAAAGATGACAGCATTCCAGTTGGTTGGTTGGAGTATCATCCCATAAACCAAAGGTTCATGGGTTCAATTCCCAGTCAGGGCATATACCTAGGTTGTCAGTTCAGTCTCCAGTCAGGGCATGTATGAAAAGCAACCAATCGATGTTTCTCACATCAATGTTTCTCTCCTGCTGTATCTCCCTCCCTAGGAAGGAAGGAACGAAGGAAGGGAGGGAGGGAGGGAGGGAGGGAGGGAGGGAGGGAGGGAGGGAGGAAGGGAGGAAGGGAGGAAGGAAGGAAGGAGGGAGGGAGGGAAGGAAGGAAGGAAGGAAGGAAGGAAGGAAGGAAGGAAGGAAGGAAGGAAGGAAGGAAGGAAGGAAGGAAGGGAGGGAAAAAGATGACTGGACCACCTCATGGTTTAAGGAGCTGCCCTATTCCAGGAGTGCTTTAAGCAAATCTGCTCAACAATTTGGCAGGTTTATTGCAAAGGGAAATGAAGCAAGGCTAAGGTACTGTGCTGCTCTAGATGGCCTCCAAGAAGCCATCAAACTCTAAAATCTCGTATTCCTTTTTCATATCAACCCCTACCAGTCAAGAATCAGCAAAAGATTAGCCAAGTACTTCAGAACAGACGAAAAACCTTCATGACAATAAATGTTAATTGCAGAATTTCAAAATACTAATTTCTAAGCAATCATCAGTCATGTATTCAAATAAAATTGAGATCTTCCATAAAAGCTCTACTATTACTGTTGGGAATCTGAACTCTTAAGTAATATGCTCTTCCTTCAACAGATGTTACTTTTAATTGTATCAGAATCTTTAAATCCATTTTGTTATATGCTTTCGATATACATTTTTAAGCGCCTAGTTCATGCCAGACACAATGCCTAGGTGTTGTCCTGAAAGAAATACATCCAGGTATTACATGGAACAAAGCCTCTTTGATTTTAAAAAGTCTTACTCCCTAGCAGAGTTAGTAGTACCAAGGTGAAAATGCAGAAGAATAGCCACATACTTGAAGACATTCCCTATCCAAGGATAGGTCCCCACCACCTGGTAGTTCATGAAACTCCATCAGTAAGAATCCTTTCCCTTGATTCTTGAAAATTTTGTGTTTGAAGACTTCTCTTAAAAAGCAAACGCCTCCTGGTAAGAGAAATAACTGAAACCTCTAGCAGATAAATCACTTCCAATCTTTGGACTTCGATTTCCCTACCTGCAAAATAAGTAGTTATGACCAAATAATCTCTGTGGATTCCTCCAGCTATGGAAATCTAGGACTTACTGGGCCTGCAGATGAGAATGGGATCAGCTCATGAGTGGGTTTTCAAGGCTGCTTAGAAAGGATCTTGAAATTGTAAGCAGTCCAAAGTACTTAGAATGATCAAAACTTCTCCTAACTCTGAAGTTATAGGGAAAGATTTAAACATGCCTCCAAGCCTCATGGGCAATTCACTCCCTTTGAGCTGTTAGACAACCTTTGGCTAATAAAGATTAAACAAATAAATATTAAAAATGGTTCTATCCAGCATCCTGAGAGGCCAATTTGCTGTTAATGGTGGTGTTTAGGCCCTAAAAGGGTATTAACTTACAGAGTAGTTGAGTCTCCAAACACAGACCAGATTTTAAAAAGATGTACAGGTGCCAAAATTAAGGGCCAAATTACCAATATGTTTTAAATGATGGTCTGGGAATGCTCAGTATGACAAGGAAAATGTATGACAAATAATATTTTCAATACAAAGAAAAAGTTGCTTGAATTTATTAGAGGAAATGTGATGCCTCTTGAGATTTCTTTTTTCCCACTCCCCAAAGAGGTGATTTTTCAAAATCTACTTGAAGACACAGCTAATGCAAAATGACCCTTTAAACACAAAATAAGCTCATTTTAAACTAAAACCGTTTCTATGCCAGCATTTACCAAAACCTTGGAGAACTTAGAAATCCTTTCCTTAATGCACATTCCATTAGTATCAGACTAGGTGCTTCCATGAAATGCTAAATGCCTGATTACTCAACATGAGCAAAAGCTTTAGACCAGAGTAAAGGTGGCTGCCTCTCTACTAATCAAGTTTAAAGAACTGCATTGGCAGCCCTGCTGGATAACAGCAGAATGACTTCCTGTTAAGTAACCTTCATCCTCCAAGGTGACAGGAAATGGGTTTAAACACTAGTAATATCACTAATCAATTTGAGGGAGCACATGTTCCCAGCCTGCAGTTGTGAAGTTTGGTTGCAATGTGTTAGCTGCTTGCTGGGCCATGTGATTCAGCATAATGACAGATGAAAGGAAAGGTCAGATTTACTGAGTGTGGAAGAGGTGTCATCAAGAGTTGCATATTACTTCAAGATGCCCCCTGCATCAGAAGCATCTCACATACAGGAGACAATTTCTCCCACAGAATTATGCAGTGTCATAGTAACTTTTATGGAAGCTCTCAATTTTATCTGAACACATGAAAAATTGGACTTTGCCTTATACCTGTTGAGACCAAATAGTCCAAGGTAATGGTCTTAACTTTATATGATCCTACCGTGGCCTTTAAGGTAAGTGCATGCATGCATATAGTACTTTCAAGCTTTGCCAAATCCAATCTTGTCAAGTTAAAATAGCCATGTTTTCCTCAAAAGTTCTTTCTAGTGTCCCATTATCTTGACACTTCAAAGATCGAGATGGTTTCCCTCCTCAAATACTATGAAATTTCTATTTTCTCAAAGAAGCACTATTTATTCAGTTTTACACTGAGGATATCTTCCCTTTATTTATAGAAAAAGAAAGGATCTCTCCCAGAGCTTATTTATATTTATAGACTCATTTCTTCTGTTGTAATTATTTTTGAGCACTTATTCTAAGTCAGGAATTATGCTAACAGTTACCATAACCAGTAGAGCCAGGCATGGTTACTGATCTTTTGGAGGCACTCAGTTAAGTAATAAAACATTAACTAAATAATTATTCAAATGAATGTATTAATCATAAATTTTCATAATTATTAAAAAGATTAAAAATTATTCCATGAATATATAGTTATTAACTGGGAATGAATAAATAGACATCAAAAGGTAAAGTGACTTCTTAAGGTCCCACAGTAAATCTGTGACAGAATACTGGTCTGAGGACTGGGCTGGGAGACAGGGAGGCATGTTAGTGTGCTTCCCCTGGACTGAAAGATGATCTATTTCCAGGGTAGTCTTACAGCAGCTTCTCTAGAACAGAGCTTTCCAGGGTTTTTGTCTCCTACCACAACTATAAAATGCTTTATGTTTGCTGGGGCATATCTGGGGGAAAGGCAAGATAGGGTATATTTATATTTTGAGGGGAGAGCAGGGCACCTAGAGGTAACGCCATGGGGGAGGTCTCCTAAGCTTTTATGAAGAAAACACAAGACTACCATAGTGAAAGTAGAAGACAGCAGTGCCCTTGTGGCTTCTCCTTAGGGGACAGGGGTAACCTGCCCCTAAAGAAAAAATGATATACCTGGAGGAGGTGAAGAGAGTCATTCTAAGTGATTTTCTAAAATAATCACCATCTTCTGTCTTAAAAACTGGCTGAAAAGGGCAACTCAGCTCAGTTTAAAGGGCCAGGGAACACAGAGGCCATGGACATGATTGAGCCAAGTAGAACAACTAGCTATGGCCCATGATGCTTCTTGGCTAGGAGAGTGGAGTCAGGGCCCTTGGAAGCATTTTCTTAAATTCAGAGTAGCAGAATCAGGTAGTCCTTTTCCCAAAACAATAATTCCTCTCACAACTTAAATTCCTGTCTCCAAAGAGAGAAGTAAGCTAGGCTCAACACTAAATCTACAAACTATGTGCTTAATCAATATTTTCTGAATGCATAAATGGTGTGGACAGTGGTACCATCTAAATTTGCAAACCATTAATAAATAACAAGAATTTATTGAGCACTAGTTTGTGAAAGACACTGTGTTAAGGCTGTGAATTCATTTTCTTACTTAATCCTAATAATCCTGAAAATAGCTAATAGAATTATTCCCATTTTATAGAAGAGAAAACAAAGGAAGCTTAGAAAGGTTAAATAACTTATCAAAGTTTACTAAGCTAACAGCTAGGATTTAAATATAGGTCTGGTATACTTCAAAGCCTCCTGATTGCCATATTTATTGCCTCCTATTGCCTCCTTGCAGAACAAGATGTAGATCATCTCACTACAGGGTCCTCCTTACAATTAATTAGGGCACTTTTAGCGGCAAAGAACAAGAAAAAAAGTAACAATACATAAATGTAATATCTCACATAAAAAGAGGAGTCTTGAAATAAGTTGTGTTTAGGGTTGATTAATTCAGTGGCTCAATGATACCTTTAATGATGTAAATAATTCCTTTCCAATTTCTGTTCTGCTCTTCTTAGAGGGTTGGCTTTTGTCCTCAAATATGTACCTTAATAGTAGCAAGATGGCTGCAGCAGCTACAGGCCTTACCTCCTCACGCAATTGTTTTTTCAGTGCATTTCTTTTAAAACTGAAGAAATCTTTCCTAGTATCCTCCCAGTAAACTTCCATTTTTATTTTATTGGTTATTTCCAAACCAATAACTGGTAACACCATGGTTGACTTAAAGAAATGAAGACCCACCTACCTAAGTCTGGGAAGGAATCATCTTCTCCAGAAGCATATACCTGCCTATTCCTGAAAAAAAGTGAGGCCCTTTTAGAAAGGAAGAAGGGCAGGAATGGCTGTTAGGTAAGAAACTAATATACCTACCACATACCCAAACCAAATCATAAGTGAAATGAGAGCTCTACCAACTGAGGCATTTTTCTAACCATTGCCAAATACTATCTGACAAATACTTTCAAATCTAGTTATGTTTGAAAGTGAAGTAGCAATCAATTCCAATCTTCCAGGCTTTGAGAATGAGAGAAAATTGTAGAAGCAACCAAAAGAATCAGTTTTCCACCTATCTGTTGTCAAAGAAGGAAATCTGTTGTTTCCCTCTGAGTCTAGAGTCCAGAATCTAGAAATAGAGAAGGAAATATGTAGAAGCCATTCTTCCAATCCCCCTGCTCTTGAGTAGAAGACAAGTATTACTTTCTGCATCAAAGACCCACAATGGCTCCTGAGCATTTACCTATGTTGCAGAATTTCTTTTGTATAAAATCAAGGGAAAACCATTCCCATTTATTCAGCCCTAGAGACTGTTAACCTAGGAATGCTATTTCATGTTTCTGACTCTTAATTCAGGGATGATGATTTCTTCTTATAGTATTAATAAACAGATCTGAAATAACATATGTGAAAATTTGTTGTGAATTTTAATTTGCTGCACAAATAGACAGGACTGATCAAAGTTCCAGTGTTAGCCAGGGGCATGACTTACATGGTGGAAATCAAACTATGTAAATTTTTTAAGAGCCTTTGCCAGTGGCTCACTCTCCTACACCTCCACAAGTCAAGTGTACTTTCCTAGCCTTGACCCTAGGTTTGGTTGGCCACATGACTTTCTATGGCTAATAAAAAGAGGCTGAAATGACACTGGCCTATTCCTGAACCAAAGAGGCCTTAACAGGCCTTGCATGTTTCCATCTGCTCTTGTGTATTCTACCATCACCATAAAAACATGCCAAATTAGTAAACTCATTAGCCTGTAGAGCAGAAATGCTTTAGCCAAACCCAATCTAGATAAGTTAATTCCCAGATATGTGACCCTCAGGCTACAAACAATAAATATTTGTTGCTTAAAGCCACTGAATTTTGGGGTCATTTCCTACATAACAATAGCGAGCCAATACAGTGTTCAAAGTATAACCATATTCAGCAGGGAAAAAATATGAACAAACAAAAGTCCTCCAAAACAAGTCCCCAATCATTTTGTCCCAATTGCTTTCTATTACCAATAACACTCAAGAGTGATTTCAGTTATTTTTCTTCTTTAGACCATGCAGCTGGGAGAAGATATTCTTTTCCCATCAATTCTCTCAGCACCCTCATCCAAAACTGAGCATCTGTGTTGCATACTCATTTGCTCATTTAAATAAACTCCTAAAGAACATGTTTTTTTAAAATACTGAACATATCAAGATTAACAGTTACATAAGACATTGACCTACATGTAAGAGGTGCTCAATGTTTGTTCAATTATATTTTGATTCCATTTAATTACAATGTCTGGTGATCTAGACTAAATGATTTTCAAGTGCAGAATGTTACTACCTAAAGTCAGCCTCACAAAGATGAAAACATTGATAAGACTTTTATAGACTGTCACCTCCTTTCCTAATTCTACCCTTGCTTCTACTCCCACCTCTCACCCAAGTTCCAGAGAATACTAAATCTCACTGTTCATGATTTCTTAGGAGTAGGGATCCTTCTTCTCTTATTCTTCCAAGACCTATCCTTCAGTTCAGATCAAGCTGTACTGCTGGTAGTCCTAGTGTCCACCCATGAAAATTTCCCTGGGCGAATCTCTCTTTCCACAAACCATTTCTAAGTGTACCTAAAGATGTTCTCTGACTATTTTTCCCCTACTTCAAAGTGTTTTTTAATAGATTTGCTACCACTAGAGTATATAACCTTTGTCTTCATCCATGACAATATTAACAGCTAATATGTATTGATTACTTAGTTTCTATCAGATATGATATTAACTAATTTATATGCATGACCTTTTTTCATCCTCAAGAGAATCCCTTTGAGGCAGATTATCATCTCTATTTTATAGATGAGAAAACATCCATTTAGAACAACATACCCAAGGCTTATGCAGAAAGTGAAGACTACTAACTAGTCATTCATATTAACAAATTCACATTTCCCAGAATCCATTTTCTTCTCTAAGTCTCTATACCTGACATAGTACACATCATGATGGACACACAATGGCCTGTCCAATAACTCTACACATCCTATTCTAAAGAGCTCACTTGTGGAGCCCCAAGGTGTCTGGTTCATTATTATTTTTCTCCTGCAATATTGGTAGTCTTCAAACCAATATTTACTTTTCTAATTGCTTCTTCATCCCAGAAGCATTTTTGGATAGGAACAACTGTTTGCCTTGAATTGCAAGTGCTCCAGGACACTTAGGAGAAACTGTACCCTTCAAAGAAGAATGAAGAAAACTCAGAAAGAAAAGAATCATCTTTTGTTGATATGGGTAGCATTAAGTGATCTTTAACCCAGCAAAAAATTCATCAGGTTAGCATTAATTGCCCCATACATCACTGAGATGTTACAAGAATCAGTGAGAGTATATTTGGTAAAATGCTTGTCAACTTTCAGAATATTCATACAGATGTGAGTTATTAATATTCTATGAAATAATCTTAGTTATTATATTAACTAGTTACTCTTCCAATTAATTATAACCTTCTTAAGGGAAGACTGTTTCCCTTTCTATGACTCTTCTGGAGACTTAATAGTTGACTGGGCCCTCGGTTTTATATTACCTCCAAATTTACAATGTTTTGAAGACTTATTTACAAAGCCCTTCTACAGTCATTTAATGAACACAAGTACAAGTACACATAATATCAATTCAAACAAACCACAGATCAGAACTGAGAGATATCACATTACACATTCAGACCACAAATATACAATGTACCAGCATTGTATAAAGATTCTAGTTCCTCCATATCCTTGCTAACACTATTTTCCATTTAAAAGTTATTACTATGGCCATCCTAGTGAGTGTGATGTATATTTCATGGGGGGTTTTAATTGTATTCCTTAATGAATAATGATATTGAGCACCTTTTCACATGCTTGTTCTTGGTTTTTCGGTTTGTTTGTTTGTTTCTGCTTCCTTCCAGTAGACCAAGTTTGTAAATAACTTAGTTTTGTGACTTCAAGATCCAAAATATTTAAAGAAACTATTTTTTATAATCTGTCCTTCTCATACCTTCTACCCTTAGATTAGGTTCTCCTTTTCTCAGCTAAAACAGTAAGATCAGACATTTCAAAACTTCCCTTACTCCCTTGATTTTAATTGATGTATGGCCAAAAAGAGGCTATCAAAAAGAAAAAAAAAAGAGCTTAAAGTAGTCAAGAAACCAGGGATCCAAAAAAGGTAAACAGCATATGCAGTGGGGAAGAATAGGAATAGAGAGAAATATGGAGCCTTTGAACTAAAACTATTGTGGGAGATTAGATGTGTTCTAGTCTATCTCTTTTAACATTCTGTATAGTTTTATTGAAGCAGAACCAATGAACAATAAATAACATATTTAAAGTGTACGATTTAATAAACTTAAAAATATGTATATACACAAGAAACCACTACTACAATCAAGATAGTGTACATATCACACCTGAATGTTTCCTTGTGCTCTTGGGAATTCTAACTTCTGTACTCAGGTCACCATTGAGCTGATTTTTGTTGCTGTAGATCAGTAAACATTTTATATAATTTAAAATACAATCATTTTAAATGTAACAACGAAACAATTAATTTATCTTAATAACTCTTTGCTCCATGTATTTTGAAGTTCTGTTGTTAAGTACATACAAATGTATGATTACTACGTTTCCTTGGTAAAATGATCTTTGTATCATTATGCAATATGAACCCATGAACTTCTTTGTTCATGGTTACAATCTTTTCTCCAAAGTCCACTTTCTCTGACATTAATGTAATCTCTCCAACTTTCTCTTTATTAGTGTTTTCATAATATAACTTTTCCCATCATTTAAATTTTTTATTGTGGTAAAATACACATACCACAAAATTTACCATTTCTATTGTTCTTCCTTCATTTCTGATTTTCTAAGTTTCCTGCTGGTACCATTTCCCTTCTGTCTGAAAAAATTTACTTGAGCAATTCTTTTAGAATAGCTTTCCTAGAAATGAATTATTTTCATTAGTCTGAGGAGATCTTTACTAGACCTTCTCTCTGAAGGGTATTTTTATGTATACAGAGTTTGCAGTTGACAGTTCTTTTCTCTCTGCACTTTAAAAAATGTTGTTCCACTTCTTTCTGGTTACCATGAGTTCTCATGAGAAATCTGCAGCTATCTGAATTGTAATTATCCCATAAGTAATAAATTATTTTTCTCTGGCTGCTTTCAAGACTTTTTTTTCTTTGATTTAAGTTTCAGCTGATTATGATGTGTCTGGTATAGATTTCTTTGGATTCATACTATTTGGAATTCTATAAGCTTCATGAATCTGCAGAATTATGTCTTTCATCAAATTTGAGAAGTTTCAGACATTATTTTACTTTCTGAAATGCAGTTCTTCTCCTTTTCTTTTGAGACTCAGATGACATGAATGTTAGACACTTTAATTTTGACCATCATATCCCTGAGGATCTCTTAAATTATTTTTCAGTCTTTTTCCTCTTTTTTGTTCAGATTGGATAGTTTCTCCTATCTATCTTCACATATACTGCCACTTTCATCTGTCATCTTTCTGCTGCTATTAAGGTTCTGCAGTGAGTTTATTTCAGTTACTATATTATTCAGTTCTAAAATTCCATTTGCTTCTGCCTTATATTTTCTATTTATTTACTGAAACACTCTTTATTTCCATTTGTTTTAAGAGTGAGTACCTTTACTGTTGGAGCATTACTATAATAGCTACCTTAGAGTCTTTGCCAGATAATTTCAACATTTCTGTGATATTTTCATTTATGTCTGTTCATTATTTTTCCCAATGTAAGCTGAAATTTTCCTGGTTATTTGTATGCCACACAATTTTGGATCTATCCTGGCCATTTGGAATAGTTAAGACTTTGAGTTTTGTTCAAGCCACAAGTACACCAGTCCTCCTGGGATCATGATTTTAATGACAGTGGCCAGATGAGTTCAGACCAAAAGTCAAACCAGTTCTCACTGAGTTATAATTTCAATGAGTCCTGTTTTGACAGACTTTACAGTGGTATTTTAATATATTCTACATTTGTGTACCCACCGATGACCATTATATAACTAGATTAATCATCTAGCTCTTAGTTCATTCTCAGAGGTTTCTTTCTTTTTCTGTATGTATGTATGTACATATGTATGCATTTTTAAATATATAATCTTTTATTGTTGTTCAAGTACAGTTGTCTCCATCCCCCCCCACCCCACCCATCCCCACCTCCAACTCTTGATCCTACCCCATTTTGGCTTTGCCCATGGGTTCTTCATACATGTTCTTTGATTACCCTTTCCCACTTTTCTCTGTTATCCCCTTCCCTCTTCTGGTTACTGTTAGTTCATTCTTTATTTCAATGTCTCTGGTTATATTTTGCTTCCTTGTTTACTTTGTTGATTAGGTTCCACTTAAAGTGAGATCATATGGTATTTGTCTTTCACTGGCTGGCTTATTTCACTTAGCATAATGCTCTCCAGTTCCATCCATGCTGTCATGAAGGTTAGGAGTTCCCTCTTCCTTTCTGCTGTGTAGTATCCATTGTGCAAATGTATCACAGTTTTTTATCTACTCACTTACTGATGGGCACCTAGGCTGCTTCTAGCACTAGGTAATTGTGCTGCTATGAAAACTGGGGTACATAGGTTCTTTTGAATTAGTGTTTCAGGATTCTTATGGTATAATCCCAGCAGTGGAACTGATGGGTCAAAGGGCAGTTCCATTATTAGTTTTCTGAGGAAATTCCATACCATTTTGCACAGTGGCTGCACCAGTCTACATTCCCAACAACAGTGCACTAGGGTTCCCTTTTCTTCATATCATCACCAAAAATTGTTGTTTGTTGATTTGTTCATGATGGCCACTCTGAGCAGTGTGAAGTGGTATCTTATTTTGGTTTTAATTTTCATCTCTCTGGTGGCTAGGGATGCTGAGCATCCTTTCTTATTTCTCAGGGTCCTCTGTCTGTCCTCCTTGGAGAAGTGTCTATTCAAGTCCTTTGCCCATTTTTTAATTGGGATGTTTGTCTTTTTGGAGTAGAGTTGTGTGAGTTCTTTATATATTTTGCAGATCAAACCCTTGTCCAGGGTATCATTTGCAAATATATTTTCCCATACGGTTGATTTCCATTTTTGTTGTTTTCTTTAGCTGTTTAGAAGCTTTTTATTTTGATGAAGTCCCTTTTGTTTACTCTTTCTTTTATGTCCCTTGCTCTAGGGCAGGGGTGTCAAACTCATTTTCACTGAGGCCCACATCAGCCTTGCAGTTGCCTTCGAAGAGCCAAAATCATTTTAGGACTGTATAAATGTAACTACTCCTTAACTGTTAAGGAGTTGAAATTACATTTGGCTCTTTGAAGATAAGTGAAAGGCTGATGTGGCCCCCCAGTGAAAATGAGTTTGACACTCATGCTCTAGGGCACATATTGGTGAAAATATTGCTACATGGAATATCTGAGATTTTTCTGCCTATGTTCTTCTTTAGGACTTTTATGGTATCCCATTTATATTTAAGTCTTCTATCTATCTTGACTTTATTTTTGTGTATGGTGCAAGTTGGTGGTCAAGTTTCATTTTTTTGCATGTTGCTGTCCAGACTGCCCAGCATCATTTGTTGAAGAGGATACTTTTACTCATTTTATGCTTCTGCCCTCTTTGTCAAATATTAACTGACCATAGAGACATGGGTTTATTTCTGGGCTTTGATCTATGTGTCCATTCTTATGCCAGTACCAGACTGTTTTGATTACAGTGGCCTTGTAATACAGTTTGATATCAGGTATTATGATCCCTCCTATTTTGTCCTTCTTTCTCAAAATTACTGTCCTATTCAGGTTGTTTATGGTTCCATATAGGTTTCTGAAATATTTGTTCTATATCTGTGAAAAATGTCATTGGTATTTTAATGGGATTATGTTGAATCTACAAACTGCTTTGGGTAGTATGAAAATTTTGATGATGTTAATCCTTCTAATCCATGAACACAGTATATATGCTTCCATTTATTTGTGTCTTCCTTAATTTCTTTCTTCAGTGTTGTATAGTTTTCTGAGTACAGATCTTTTACATCCTTGGTTAGATTTATTCCTAGGTACTTTATTTTCCTTGTTGCTATAGCAAATGGGATTTTTTTTCTTGATTTCTGTTTCTAACATTTCATTGTTGCTGTATAAAAATGCCTTTGATTTCTGAATATTGACTTTGTATCCCACTGTTTTGCCAAATTCACTCATTAGGTCAAGTAGTTTTTTGGTGGAGTCTATAGGACTTTCCATGTACACTATCATATCATCTGCATACAATGACAGTTTTGCTTCCTCTTCTCCAGTTTGGATGCCTTTTATTGCTTTTCCTTGTCTGATTGCTATGGCTAGGACTTCAAATACTATGTTGAATAGAAGTGGTGAAAGCAGACATCTTTGTCTTGTTCCTGATCTTAGTGGGAAAGATTTTAGTTTTTGCCCATTGAGTATGATGTTGGCTGTAGGTTTCTTGTATATGGCCTTTATTACGTTGAGGTATGTACATACCTCACGCCCTCTACTCCCACTTTGCTGAGTGTTTTTATCATAAATGAGTGATATACCTTATCAAATGCTTTTTCCTCCTTTATTGATATGATCATGTAATTTTTGTCTTTCCTTTTGTTTATGTGATGTATTATATTTATTAATATGTGAATATTGTACCATCCTTACATCCCTGGGATGAATTCCACTTGATCATGGTATATGATCTTTTTAATGTATTGCTGGATGTGGTTTGCCAATATTTTGTTGAGGATTTTGTGTCTTTGTTCATCAACAATATTGGCTTGTAGTTTTCTTTCTTTGTTGTGTCTTTATCTGGTTTTCGTATGATGCTGGCCTCATAAAAAGAGTTTGGGAGTCTTCCCTCTTCTTGGATTCTTTGGAATAGTCTGAGAAGGATAGGAGTTAGCTCTTCCTTAAATGCTTCCTAAAATTCTCCTGTGAAACCATCCAGTTCTGGGAGTTTTTTGATTACTGCTTCAATTTTATCAGCTGTTATTGGTCTGTTCAGGCTTTCTGCTTCTTCTTCATTCAGTTTTGGAAGATTATATTTTTCTAGAAATTTGTCCATTTCACCCAGCTTTTCAAATTTCTTGGCATATAGTTGTTCCCGGTAATTTCTTGCAATCCTTTGTATTCCTGTGGTATCAGTTGTAATCTCTCCTCTTTCATTTCTGATTGTATTTATTTGGGTCTTCTCTCTTTTTTTCTTGATAAGTCTACTTAAAAGCTCATTGATTTTGTTTATCTTTTCAAAGAACCATCTCCTGGATTTATTGATCCTTAGAATTGGGCTTTTAGTCTCTATGTCATTTCATTCTTCTCTGATCTTATTTCCTTTCTTCTACTTACCCTAGGCTTTCTTTGTTGTTGTTCCTCTAGTTCTTGTAAATGTAGTGTTAGGTTGTTTATTTGAAATGTTTCTTTTTCAGGTAGGCCTGTAGTGCTATGAACTTCCCTCTCAGGACTGTCTTTGCTATGTCCCATAGGGTTTGGGCCATTGTGTGTTCATATTTATTTGTTTCCAGAAACTTTTTGATTTCTTCCTTGATCTCATTCTTAACCTATTCATTGTTTCATAGCATGTTATTCAATTTCCATGAATTTCAGTGTTTTTGAGTTTTTTCCTTGAGGTTGGCTTCCAGTTTCAGGCCCTTGCAGTCCTAGAAATTGCTTGATATGATTTCAACTCTCATGAATTTGTTGAGGCTTGTTTTGTGTCCTATCATGTGTTCTATCTTTGAAACTATCCCATGTGCATTTTAAAAGAATGTGTATTTTGCTTCTTTGGGGTGAAAGATATATATCAGGTAAGTCCATTTGATCTTGGGCATTATTCAATGTCACAATATCCTTGTTGATATTTTGTTTGAAAGATCTATCCACTTTTGACAGTGGGGTGTTAAAATCCCATAGTATAAATGTGTTGCTGTCTATATCCTTCTTGAAGTCCTCCAAAATTTGTCTTACATATTTGGATGCTTGTGTGTTGGGTGCATATATGTTTACAAGGCTTATGTCTTCTGATGGATTCTTCCCTTGAGAATTATGAAGTGTCTTTCTGTGCCTCTTTTTATGGCTTTTGTTTTGAAGTCTATTTTGCCTGATATAAATATTGCTACCCTAGTTTTTTTTCCTGTCATTTGCTTGGAGTATTTTTTCCTAGCCCTTCACTGTCAGTCTGTGTAGGTCTTTTGCTCTGAGCTGGGTCTCTTGTAGGCAGCTACGTGCAGGTCATGTTTTCCTATCCATTTAGCTACCCTATGTCTTTTGAGTGGAGCATTTAATCCATTTACATTTAAGGTTATTATTCATAGGTACTTATACATTGCCATTTTATCCACTTTGTACCTGTGTTCCTCTCTTTCTCACTTTTTTTCTTCCTTTTCCTAAAGCAATCATTTTATCACATCTTACAGGGCTGGCTTGGTGAAGGTGTGTTCTTTCAGCCTTCTTTTGTCTAAGAAACTTTTTATTTTGCCCTCCATTTTAATTGAGAGTCTTGCTGGGTAGAGTGGTATTGGCTGCAGCCCTTTGCTTTCCATTACTCGGAATACTTCTAGCCATTTCCTTCTGCCTTGCAGTGTTTCCCTTGAGAAATAAGCTGTTAGCCTTATCGAGGCTCCCTTGTATGTTACTTCTTCTTTCTCCCTTGATGCTTTTAAGATTCTCTTTGTGTTTTATTTTGTCATTTTAATTATGATGTGTCTCACAGTGGGGTTCTTCGGTTTCCTCTTGATTGGGATCCTCTGTGCTTCCTGGACTTGTGTGACTTTTTCTCTCATCAAATTAGGGAAGCTTTCATCATTACTTTTCAAACAGGTTTTCTAACCCTTGCTCCTCTTCTTCTCCTTCTGGTGTTCCTATTATATGGATGTCATTACATTACATGTCCTACAGTTCCCTTAATCCCTTCTCATTTTCTTTGAGTCTTTTTTCCTTTTTTTTTGCTCTTTCTGGGAGTTTTTTTCTACCTTGTCCTCCAGCTTGCTGATTCAAACCTCAGCTTCATCTAGCTTGCTTTTGATTCCTCTACTATGGTCTTCAATTCAGAAACTGTGTTCTGCATTTCCTCTTGGCTCTTGTTGATAGCTCTTGTTTCTATGCCTTTTTTCATGCTGATGTACTTTTCAATAAGTTCCTCATAGCTTCCCTGTAGTTTTTGGTAGTTCTCACTGACTAAGCTTATGTATAACCATTGTTTTGAACTCATTATCTGATAGCTGACATGCTCTATTTCATTTAGCACTCTTTCTGAGAATTCCTACTGTCCTTTTGACTGGGAGTTGTTTCTTTGTCTTCCAACTGTTTGTGAGACTCTTCTTGTTTCCTTCTGCTTCTTAAATTTTTCTGTTTTGACTACTTGAGTTTGTGGTATGAACTTCTGTGGTAGGAGACCTGTAAGATTCAGTGGTGTAGTCTCCTCGATCTCCTGAACTTGATGCTGTTGAGATGTGCTTTATGCCATTTATGTTGGCTCTCTGGGTGTAAATGGGTTTTGACTGTTATTGGGTCGTTCTTTGATGGGTCCTTTTCTGCAGCTGGTTGACTAAGAGTCACTCTACCATGTCTTTTGTACTGTTGTGCACATGAGGTTTGGAGAGAAGATGGCTTTTAGCCTTCAGAATCTATTTTTGTTCCAGTTCAAGGGTCCAATGAAGAAGATCGTGGGGTTATTCTTTCTATGGTGATCACCTGCAACCAGGTAAATGTATTTCCCTGTCACTGATTTCTGGCTATTTCAAGATCCCACTTGTAAGGGATGCCCGTTACAATCTCCAGGCCCACAGAGGCAGCCCAGCCTCAGGATGTAACAGAGATTGCTTCCAGGGATGCAAAATGCACACAAAATATATAATCTTCATTATTTTTTTCCATTACCATTTAGTCCCTTTATATCTCCCTTCCCCCAGCAATCACCACACTGTTGTCCATATTCATGAATCCTTTTTCCTTTTTGCTCAATCCCTCCACCCCCTCATCTCCCTTCCCCTACTAGCTGTCATGTATTCTCCATCTATGAGTCTGTCTCTGTTTTGCTTATTCAGTTTGTTTGTTAGATTCTACATATGAGTGAAATCATACGGTATTTGTCTTTCTCTGACTAGCTTATTTCACTTAGCCTAATGTTCTGCAGGTCCATCCATACTGGTACAAAGGGTAAAATTTTCTTTTTTATGGCTGAGTAGAATTCCACTGTGTAAATGCCCCATAGTTGTTGGATTTTTTAATTCCTGTTCAAGTACAGTTGTCTCCATTTTCCTGCCAAGACTTTCCCCCACAACACCCACACCCCACCTCCTGCCCTCAATCCTTCCCCTCTTTGGCTTTATCCATGGGTCCTTTATACATGTTCCCTGATGACCCTTCCCTTTTCCTTCCCCCATTATCCCTTCCCCACTACCCTCTGGTTACTGTCCATTTGTTCTTTGTATCAATGTCTCTGGTTATATTTTGCTTGCTTGTTTGTTTTATTAATTAGGTTCCACTTATAAGTGAGATCATATGGTATTTGTCTTTTGTCACCTGGCTTATTTCACTTAGCATAATGCTTTCCAGTTTCATCCATGCTGTTGCGAAGGATAGGAGCTCCTTCTTTCTTTTTGCTGCATAGTATTCCATTGTGTAAGTGTACCATAGTTTTTTGATCCACTTATTTATTGATGAGCACTATAATTGTTTTATCCACCCATCTGCTGATAGACACTTGGGCTGCTTCCATATCTTGGTGATTGGAAGTGTCCACTAGTTTTTAATATGCTGTTCAGGATCCCAGCTCAGGGATGATCCTTGGAGCACATAAATAACTCAGTCATCCTCCTAAATTCCTCCCTCTTACAACCTTCCTCTTTGATTCTTTTGATGCCTGATTTTTAGTTTTCTTAAGTATAACCAGAGCAGCCTCTTATCTAATGCTGATTTTACCTAACCATAAATGAATATCCTTCAAGTAATTTGCCCAATGTCCCATTAATTATAAGGTTTTTCACTATAGCTTCTGAGAATATGTGCTATACCCAAACTTATAAACCACATAGATTGTTCCTTCTGCTACTTTTGAGTAGCCATTCCCTGGCCTCTGACAGTTCAATATATACATGTGCTTGTCAGTTGTCAATGGAAAACTCATTGGTGCCCCCTGAATATCTCTGAAGCTCTCTGTATGTACAGATGTAACTCTAGCCAGCTTGGCCATTCTGGACTCCCAGTTCAATCTCCTTATCCCAGGGAAACCAGTAAGCTCAACCTCAATTTTCTGCTCCTTCCACTGAAATCTGGAAACTGTCTGAAAGCATTAACCTGGTAAAACTGTAAAGCTTATTTCATTTGTTTCCCTTTCTCAGAAATCATTTTCCTGAGCTTCCTGATGTGCTATGTCTTCAAAGCTCTTATATTATGTATTTTGCCTGGTATTGCAGATGTTACAAGTGGGAATGTTAAGTCCAGTCCCTATTACTCCTTCTTGGTCAGAAACAGAAGGACCCAATCTCTTTTGATAATGATCTCCAGATTCTGATCATGAAGTACAGCAATATGTAGATAAAGATCAAGAATGACAGTGAATTGAGATCGGAGTTTTGGGCATCCAGATAACATGGTTTCTAAAGTGCATTATAACAGCAAAAATAAGGTAAAGTCACAAAGGAAGGTAGAAGTAAGTTTAATATGATAGCTGAGGTCAGCAAAGATTTGGAAAGAATAGAAAGATAAGAGAACATGGGCTTTCAATGATAGAATGGTTGATTAATGATCTGAAAAAGGTTTCAATGATTGCTCTAGTTGCTCAATAAACATTTATGTTGAATAAATATTTGTCCAATAAATACAGTTGAGGCTGATCCTTCATTCTCTCCCCCTGACAAACAGAAATGGGGTAACGAGAGTTATGTGTACAAGACCTACGTGGTTTCACCTAAAAGTTAGCTTTTGGTTAATCTGATCAGCTGAATGGAGAAATAATGTGTTCAGCAAGAAGAAATTTGCCTATAATAGGACAAGAACCCTTGGAAGAATCTTCATCCTTTACCCCCTTAGCCTCCCAAAGCTTAAAAGAAATAATACTTTTTGGGGTGTTCTTCAACTATAAGATAACCTAAGAAATATTATAGTCAAAATTTCTCCTTCTTTGTTCTAAAGTAATATTACCAAGGAAACTAATATATTATTTGCTATTAACTAGTCTGGTTTTTTAAAACTTCCATATCAAATACATGAAACCAGTGTACTAGAAATAAAATACATTAATAAAAAATAAAAGGCACACATACAAACACTGAACCCAGTTACCAAAAGCTGGTTTTATGTGAAGATTTTTCTGTGTGGGTGGGCCCATATCAATTGCCCTACTTTTCTACTTTAATAGTTATTTCATATACTCACTATTCAATATCTCCTGAGAACCTAAATTTTATACCAGGTCCTAAAGAAAGGAGGAAAATTCAGAAAGTCCCAGTAAATACTCAAATTTCCATAATATATAACATAGTAAACTAACCTCTCTATGACAAATTCCTTCCAATTTAGAGGAAATAAGAGAATGTTTCATGAAAAAATAGAGAATTGTGGATTTAAAAAATTCTTGAAACTTCCGTAGGCTGGGATAGAAGGACTGGAAATAATTCTAAGTAGAGAAGGGCAGAGAAAGAAAAAGGTCAAAGTAGTTGTGGAGACCAAAAAACAACCAGTTTTAATACAGTACACATTGGAAGGTACAACAGGGAAAATTGAAATAAAAGGATGACTCAAATAGAAGGATAAACAGTCAGTTGGTCCATTGCTAAGGTAAATGTGATGTAGTGACAATGAAAAAGAACTTTCATTGCACTTTTAAGGCTGAGGTACAGAATGCCAGAAGTTCAAGTATGGCCAGCTATTAGTGATTTTTGTTCCTGAAATTCCACGGCCTTATTAACTATGAAAGCAAATACAACATTCACAAAATATGCACAAATCAACCTAGACTTTTAGTCTTAGTTTGAATGTCTGCATCATTCACACCACATAGATCTGGCTCAAGCATAAGCACAGTAATCTTAATCTCCATTTGCACATCATAAATATGAGTAAGACATTTTAAAAGTGTTTTTCATAGACAGATACTGTTGAATGTTTGAAGCACATCATAAGAAAGTGAGAAACAGCTGTTGTATCTAGATTCAGCAGATGCATATTTGCAATAGAACAATGTTTAGAAAATGTCTTCAAACTGTTCCAGTAGTTCATGACATTATGAGTTCCCCCTTCTGTTTACCCACTCATTGAGCAAGTAGGTAGAGAGAAAAAAACATAATATATCAGCAAATAAAAAACTATGGGTCTACAAAAGCAGAAAAACATGCCACTATTTAATCATTAAAAATCAATAATCTTCTAAATGAATACCATCTATGGTATTCATAAATGACTCCCTAAGGAGTCTACTGAAGTACCTCAGGATTTCCACATGCTCCCTCTTCTACCCTTTTCAAAATCATTGTTATCTATTTTAATATTTATTTATCTCTCTACTTTTTAAAAGTTTTTTATAAATCCTATAATAGATGAACTCATTATGTAGAAAAATCTTGATAATTAAATTAGTTTTTCTATTGCTGTTGTAACAAATTGCCATATATTAAGTGGCTTAAATAATACAAATTTATTTTATTACTGGCAGGAAGAAGTATGAAATGGGTCTCACTGAGCTACAATTAATTTGTTGGAAGAGCTGCATTCCTTCCTAGAAGATCCAGTGGATAACCCATTTTCTTACATATTCCAGGTTCTGGAGGCCACACACATTCCTTAGTTCATGACCCTTTTCCCTTCCTGATTCTTCAAAGTAGACAATAAGTCAAGCCCTTCTCAAATCACATCTATACTTCTCTGAGTTACTCTTCTGCTTTGGTCTTCCATTTTTAAATCCCTGTAATTACAGAGGGTCCACCCCCTATAACCTTAATTCCATCTACAACCTAAATTCCCCTTTGCCATATAAGGTGACATAGTCACAGTACCAAGGGAACTCAAAGTAAAATAAACAAACAATCCAATTAAAAATAAACAAAAGATATGAAGTATATGTGGATGACAAGTAAGCACACGAAAAGATGTTCAACATCACTAGCCATCAAAACATGCAAATTGAAATCATGATGCTATTACTACATACCTGTTACAACAGTTAAAATAAAAATACTGGCAATACTATATACTGGCAAGAATGCAAAGAAACATTGTTGGTAAGAGTATAAAATGGTAAAGTCACTCTGAAAAATAGTTTGACAGTTACTTAAAAAATTAAATATATGCTCAACATACCTCCCAGCAATCATACTCCTGGGCATTTATCCCAGAATGAAAATTACCTCTACACAAAAATCTGTACACAATTGTTTATACATTAGTTGCAATAGCCAAAATCTGGAAATGACCAAAATGCCCTATAATAGGTGAATGATTAACCAAATTGTGGTACATCCATTATGGTGTGTGTTGAGGGGGTGGTTATACAGGGGAGATCTTTAGAGTGATGGTGAACTTATGTGCCTTGATTGTGGTGGTAGCTACACAAATCTACCCAAATGATAAACTGACACTAATTATACATACACTTAACATCAACATTGATTTCCTGGTTTTAATACTGTAGTATAAGTCAGTGATATTCAACCTTTATCAATTCATGACCCACATAGTTAATTACTAAAATTCTGTGGTACAAAGGGCCAGGAGACATATGAAAGGATGTTCAGCAATTGCTAGCCATTGGAGAGATGCAAATTAAAACCACAATGAGATACCACTTCACAACAATTAGAGTGGCTACCATCAAAAATAAATGTTGTTTATACAACAAACAACAAGTTTTGGCAAGGCTGTGGAGAAATGGAAACCCTAGTAAACTATTGGTGGGAATGCAGACTAGTATAGCCATTGTGAAAAACACTATGGAATTTCCTCAAAAAAAAAAAATACAAAAAACTAAAAATGGAACTGTCTTTTTACCTGGCAATTCCACTGCTGGAATTATACCTTAAGAATCCCGAAACACTGCCATGGCTGGTGTAGCTCAGTGGACTGAGCACAGGCCTGTGAACCAAAGGGTTGCTGGTTTGATACTCATTCAGGGCACCTGGGCTGCGGACCAGGCCCCCAGGGCAGGGCACTCAAGAGGCAACCACACACTGATGATTCTCTCCTCTCTTTCGTCCTTCCCTTCCCTCTCTCTAAAAATAAATAAATAAAATATTTTTTTAAAAAGAATCCTGAAACACCAATTCAAAAGAACCTATGCACCCCAATGTTCACAGCAGCACAATAGCCAAGTGCTGGAAACAGCTTAAGTGCTTATACTAACGTATTAAAACCAGGAAATCAATGTTGGTGTTAAGTATATGTATAGTTAGTGCCAGTTTATCATTTGGCTAGATTCGTGTAGCTACCACCACAATCAAGGTACATAAGTTCACCATCACTCTAAAGATCTCCCCTGTATAACCACCCCCTCAACACACACCATAAGTAAATAAGTGGACCAAAAAACTGTAGTACATGTACACAATGGAATACTATGCAGCAGACACAAAAAAGGAACTCTTACCCTGCACAACAGCATGAATAGAACTGGAGAGCATTATACTAAGTGAAATAAGCCAGGTGGTGAAAGAAAAATACCATATGATCTCACCTATAAGTGGAACCTAATCAACAAAACAAACAAATGAGCAAAATACAACCACAGACATGGAAATAAAGAACAAACTGACAGTAACCAGAGGGGAGGAATGAGGGGGATAACAAGGCAAAGAAGGGGATGACTCTTCATTCATGAAGGAACCCATGGATGAAGACAATGGGATGGGGAACAACTGAATGTGGGAGGTGGGGGTGGGTAGGGTGGGTAGAGTAAGGCGGGGGAATGGGGACAACTATAATTGCATAACAATAAAATAAATAAAGTAAAAAATTACATAGTTGGAAAATGAATTATATTTAGATTTTTAATTCATCTAGAACTTATTCTTATACATGAAATGAAGAGAATAAAATCTAAATTTATTTTCTTCAAGTTGCCTAGTCAAGTATTAAACACAATTTTTTTAATTTCCTTCCTAATTGATCTGAAATATCAGAAAAGTGAAGTAAGCCAGTGAGAGGATACAAGTGCCATATAATGTCATGTAAATGTGACATCTAATAAACAAAATAGAAACAGACACAGATATAGAGAACAGGCTGACAGCTCTCATAGGGGAGGGGCTTGGGGGCCTGTAATAAAAAGGTGAAGGGATTAAGCAAAGAAAAAAAAAACCTCATAACCACAGACAACACTATGATGATTAACAGAGGGAAAGGGGGTGGGGGAGGTAGAAGGGACTAAAGGGGGAATAAATTGTGATGCAAGGAGTCTTAACTTGGGAGTGGTGAACACAGAATAACATACATATGAGGTATCATAGAATTGCACACCTGCAACCTATGTAATTTTATTAACCAATGTTACCCCCAATAATTCAATAAAAAAAATTTGAAAGAAGAAAAAAAAAGAATGAAAGAAAAAAATGACTTAAAGGCCTGAAAAATATTCCATATAGAGGATTTCTGACCAAGATGGAGTTGTAGGTAGATATACTTTCCCACCTTGCACAACCAAAAAGGACAACAAATTTAAAAACAAAAAATAACTAGAACTGCCAGAAAATTAAACTGTATGGAAGTCTGACAACCAAGGAATTAAAGAAGAAACATTTATTCAAACTGGTACAAAGGGTGGAGATGGACATTCGGAGCAAAGAGGATGTGCGGCAAGGTGGCTGGAGGACCAAACAGTCCCACATTTGCATGCAGGTAACCGGGAAGAACAACTGGGGAGCAAGACAGACAACACAATCCAGAGTTACAGCACGGGAAAAGAAAGCCTCAAAACCACTGTCAGTAAAAACCTATGGAGTTTGCAGCAGCAGGAGAAACTCCCAGCCTCACAGAAGAGATGGTTGGGGAGACCCACAGGATCCTAGAACATACAGAAGCCCACCTACCCAGGAATCAGCATCAGAAGAGCCCAATTTCCTAGTGTGTAGCAGGGGAAGTAACTGAAAGCCCACCGAGAGCCCAGCAAGTGGCAATGTTCCTTCTCGGCCCCCTCCACCACATTCAGTACCACAGTGCAGTGACGTGGGTTGTCCCACCCTGGCAAATACCTAAGGTTCCTCCCCTTACAACATATCATGCATGCAGAGACAAAAAATATATATATGGCCCAAATGAAAGCACAGATCAAAGCTCCAAATATAGAACTCAGAGATGAAGAGATAGCCAACCTATCAGATGCAGAGTTCATAACACCAGTAATCAGGATGCTCACAGAATTGGTTGAGTTTGGACACAAAATAGAGGAAAAAGTGAAGGCTATGCAAACTGAAATAAAGAAAAATATATAGCAAACCAACAGTAAAGGGAAGGAAATTGGGACTCAGATCAATGATTTGGAGCAAAAGGGAGAAATAAACATTCAACCAGAACAGAATGAAGAACCAAGAATTCAAAAAAATGAGGACAGGCTTAGGAACCTCCAGGACATCTTTAAACGCTGCAACATCCAAATCACAGGGGTGCCAGAAGGACAAGAGGAAGAGCAAGAAATGGAAAACTTATGTGAAAACATAATGAAGGAGAACTTCCCCAATCTGGCAAAGGAAAGAGACTTCCAGGAAGTCCAGGAAGCTCAGAGAGTCCCAAAGAAGTTGAACCCAAGGAAACATACACCAAGGCACACCATAATTACATTACCCATGATTAAAGAAAGATAAGGAGAGAATATTAAAAGCAGCAAGAGAATAGGAGACAGTTACCTATAAAAGAGTTCCCATAAGACTCTCAGCTGATTTCTCAAAAGAGACCTTACAGGCAAGAAGGGGCTATAAAGAAGTACTCAAAGTCATGAAAGGCAAAGATCTACATCCAAGATTACTCTCAACAGCAAAGCTCTCATTTAGAATGGAAAGGCAGATGAAGTGCTTCCCAGATAAGGTCAAGTTAAAGAAGTTCATCATCACCAAGCCCGTATTATATGAAATGTTAAAGGGACTTATCTAAGAAAAAGAAGATCACAACTATGAATAGTAAAATGACAACAAACTGACAACTATCAATAACCAAACCTAAAAACAAAAACAAAAACTAACTAAGCAAACAACTAGAACAGGAAGAGAATCACAGAAATGGAGATCACTTGGAGGGTTATCAGTGGGGAGAGGGAAGAGGAAGAATGGGGGAAAAGGTACAGGGAATAAGAAGCATACATGGTAGGTAGAAAATACACAAGGGGTGGTTAAGAATAGTATAGAAAATGGAGAAGCTGAAGAACTTATATGTACAACCCATGGATATGAACTAAGGGGGGGGTAATATGGGTGGTAGGAGGAGTGCAGGGCAGAGAGGATTAAAGGGGGGAAAATGGGAAAATTTTAATAGCATAATCAATAAAATACACTTTTTAAGAATTCCACATATACTTACTTCTTTTTCTAGACTCATTCTTCAAAGCCATTCATCTTTTTACCAACTCAATGTTTTAAAAACATTAGCATTATAATATATTCATTTACAAAGTTTCTTGGATACTCTCATGTATTTATTATTACAAATAAACTTTAAAATCAACTTGTCAAATTTCATCCTTCCATAACCCTTCTAGGATTCAAATTATATTTGTATCACTAATGGTGGGACAAACATGTTATGCATCACCTGATATGATGATAACATAGCATTTGGGAAGAAATAACATTTATTTTTCCTGAACTCCAGGAATATGATATGCTTCTCTATTTATTCAATTATAGTTTTATGAACTTCAGTAAAACTTTATGATTTTTTTAATTTATATTTCATGCCTTTCTGGTTAAATTTATTTCAATTTTAGACCAAATTAATTTTTAAATGTTTATACCTAAATATATTCTAGTTTGAAATTGAAACAACAAAATCCCTAAAATCATTCAAGTAAGAAAATATATATATACACACACATATATATGTATATATATACATATATATACGTGTGTGTGTGTGTGTGTGTGTGTGTGTATAATGGAGCAAAAGTCATATATCTTTTCTATAACACAAATGTAAGATAACCATCTATTACAGAATTTAAAGAAAAATAATTGTGACCACAAACTTGTATACCAAGCCAAGCTGTCATTCATATGTAAAGAAAACAGAAAGCTATTTGCAGATATCTACTTCATACCCATTAGAAGTAGACTCATACAAGATAATCAAATAGCATACTACTTTTAACTCCCACTATCCCTTTAAGTGGCATGTAATCAACAAAACAAACAAGTGAGCAAAATATAACCAGAGACATTGAAATAATGAACAAACTGGCAGTAACTAGAGGTTAGTGGGGAGAGGGCTAACAGGGGAAAGAAGGGGAAGGGTCATCAAAGAACAAGTATAAAGGACCCATGGACAAAGCCAAAGGACGTTAGGATTGAGGATGGGGTGGGGGTGGGGGAAAGTTGTGGCAGGAAAATGGAGACAACTATACTTGAAAAACAATAAAAAATAAAATAAAATGAAATACATTTTATGGGGGGAGCATTTCCTGTGTCTCTGGATGAAAACTTCAGCAGTTCCATGGCTTCTAATTCTCCCTAGCAGGTAGCAAATGTTTTATGATCACCTTAAGATTCAACCATAGGCTCAAACTTCACAAAATGTCTAATCTCAGGTTATAATCAAATCTTTAGATGTTATTAAAAATTACATCTACTTCCTCCTCAAGGATTCGCACAGGATAAGGAAAATTAATTAGTATGTTATAATTCGGTTTCATGCTCTCTGAATCTGGTAGAAGCTTAAAGAAACTCCTTCTCTAGTACTTGCTTTCACATTTTTCAAAGCACCACACACATACACTCAAAAACTGACAGTCTGTCACAATAATTTCTCTTGACATAGAGGAGTGGCCATGGCAGTGGCAGTGGCAGGTCAGACAGTCCTACATTCACGTGTGGTGGATTAAAATTGGAAAGGATCCCTTGGGAGCAAGGAATCACAGCCCAAGCAAAACTGGATAGCCCAGGGTGCCAGCACAAAGATGAGTCTCCATTACCTCTAGCTGTAAAAACTGGGGGAGAGGAGGTTGCAGTTGGGATGGCTGAAGAAACTGCTGATATTCACCATTTAAAGGTCCCAGATGGACTTAGAATTTATGCAAACCCACCCACTCTTGGTTTCACCAACAGGGCAGCAGCTGGAAAGACACCTGTTGCATACAGGAAGTGGATGAAGTGACTGGAAGAAATGAAGGTTACATTAAGTGAAATAAAGAAAAATACAAAGGGAACCAATAGTGAAGGGAAGGAAGCCAGGATTCAAATCAATGGCTTGGAACATAAGAAATAAACCTTCAACCAAAAGAGAAAGAAGAAACAAGATTTCCAAAAAAACAAGGACAGGCTTAGGAACCTCTGGAACAACTTATAATATACCACCATCTGAACCATATGGGTGCCAGAGGAAGGGCAAGAAATTGAAAACTTATTTGAAAAAAATAATGAAAGAAAACTTCCCTAATTTGGTGCAGGATTAGACATACCAGTCCAGGAAGAACAGAGTCCCAAACAAGTTGGACACAAAGAAGACAACATCAGAATTAAGATGACAAAGTTAAAGATAAAGAAAGAATTTTAAAAGTAGCAAGAGAAAATCAGATAGTTACCTATAAAGGAGTTCCCATAAGGCTATCAGCTGATTTCTCAAAGGAAACTTTGCAGGCAAGAAGGGACTGGCAAGAAGTAGTCCAAGTGTTGAAAAGCAAGGACCACAACCTAGATTACTCTATCTACAAAGCTCTCTTTTAGAATGGAAGCACAGATAGAATTCTTCCTAGACAAGGTAAAACTAAAGAGTTAATCATCACCAAACCATTATTACATGAAATGTTAAAGGGACTTATTTAAGAAAAAGAAGATGATCAAAACCATGAACATTAAAAAGGTAATAAATTCACAACTATCAACAGGTGAATCTAAAACAAACTAACTAACTAAGCAAACAACCAGAACAGGAACAGAACCATAGGTACTGAGATTATTTGTTGTGTTATCAGCTAGGAGGGAGAATGGAAGGAAAGAAGGAACTGGTGCAGGGATTAAGAAGCATCATAAAAGCAGTTGGCATAAATTAAACAGGGGGATGTTAAGAATAGTATAGAAATGGAGAAGCTGAAGGACATACACATACGACCCATGGACGTGAACTAAGAGGGAAATTGCTGGATGAAAGGGGGTATGGGGTGGAAGGGAAAAACAGGGAAAAATTGGGACAACTATAATAGCATAATCGATAAACTATACTTTAAAAAATCGGAAGAGGTATCTCAGGTATGAAGAGTCTCAGCCCTACACGAGCCCCCAACACACTGCACACTGCCCAGGGTTCCAGTGCTAGGAAAATAAATCTCCATAACTTCTGGCTGCAAAACCCAGGGGAGATTGAGTTAGTGAAAGAAACTTCTGGAGTCCCAGGCAGTTCCCTTTAAAGAACCCACACATGGACTTACTCAGATTCACTCTCTCTGAGCTTGAAAACTGAGGCAGCAGCTTGAAAGGCACCATGGACATATGCAGAAGAACTGAAGTGTCAGGCATCAAAGTGGGAGCTGAGGGACAGCTTTCTCCCAGACAGAAAGGTGAGCAAAGACCATTGTCCCTTTCTGAGTTCTGCTCACACACAACCAGAGAGCCATCAGGCTGGTGCCATATATGAGACTCCATCAACCTGGCTTACACAGTTTGCCCCATCCTGAAGATCTCCTTAGACTCCATTGCACCCAACTTACTGGCCCACCCAAACTGTTAACCATGACTTTTCCTTATGAAAGACTGGTCTTGGCTCATGCTTGACAACTGCTTAAATCCTCTCAAACAAGCCACAGCTGGCCTCAGTGAGTCCCCAGCCCCCATACTTCTTGCTAAGTAGCACCAGGCCCACCACTAGCAGCAGCCAGTCTAGATTCACAGTTTGGCTTTGCCTGGGAATCTCAAGCACAGCACACATAGCAGCCCTCTCACACTACTTTATAGCTCAGGTGGACTGGCTCTGGGAAAACACAGGTGGGGTCTGACCTTTATATGTATTACCCAGGATATCCCAGAGCCAGATTTCCCAGTAGACAACTACAGGTCACATTACAGCACCACCACCCTGCTCTTGCACAGCTAATCCTCCATGGAGGGTGGAAGCTGGTGTTCAGTGGTCATGGCCAGTCCTTCCAGCTGACTGGCTTGGGTAAATCCCTCCCATTGACCTGCCAACAGCATTCAAGGCTCAACTACAAGAGGAGGGTACAGCCAGCTCACACAGAGGGTGCACCTTGAGTACCCAGCTTGGGTGATAGGGGAGACTGTGCCACTGGACCCTACAAAACACCTATTACATTAGGCCACGCTACAAAGACAGGGAATCAGAGCAGCTCTACCTAATAAATAGAAACAACACAGGAAGGCTGCCAAAATGAGCAGACAAAGAAACATGGCCCAAATGAAAGAACAAATCAAAACTCCAGAAAAAGAACTAAACAAAATGGAGATAAGCAATCTATCAGATGAAGAATTCAAAACACTGTTTCTAAGGATGCCCAAGGAACTTAGTGAGGTCTTCGACAGCATAAAAAAGACCCAGTCAGAAACAAAGGATACACTAATGGAAATAAAGAACAATTTACAGGGAAACAACAGTAGAGTGGATGAAGCTGAGAACCAAATCAATGATTTGGAACATAAGGAAGGAAAAAACAACTAATCAGAATCAAGAAGAAAAAAGAATTTAAAAAAGGATAATGTGTAAGGAGCTTCTGGGACAACTTCAAGCATTCTAAAATTTGCATCATGGGATAAAAGAAGGAGAATAAAAAGAGCAAGAAATCAAAAACCTATTTGAAAAAATAATGAAAGAAAACATCCTTAATTTGGTGAAGGAAATAGACATGCAAGTCCAGGAAGCACCGAGTGTCCCAAATAAGATGGACGCAAATAGAACCACACCAAGACACATCATAATTAAAATGCCAAGGATTCAAGATAGGGAATCTTAATAGCAGCAAGAGAAAAGCTGTTAGTTTTCTGCAAGGGATCTCCCATAAGACTGTCAGCTGATTTTTCAAAAGAAATTTTGTCAGCTGGAAGGTATTGGCAAGAAACATGCAAAGACATGAAAAACAGGGATATACAGCCAAGATTGCTCTTCCCAGAGCAATCAAAGGGCAGATGAAAAGCTTCCCAGACAAGAAAAAACTAAAGGAGTTCATCATCACCAAAGCATTATTATATGAAATGTAAAGGGGCATATTTAAGAGAAAGAAGATCAAAACTATGAACAATAAAATGGCAATAAATACATGTCTACCAACAATTGAATTTAAAAAACAAACTAAGCAAACAAGAAGAACAGAGACATAATCATGGATACAAAGAGCATTTTGATGGTTGCCAGATGGGATGGAGATGACAAGGAATGGATGAAGAGGTGAGATTAAAAAGTACAGAGATGTGGTTACAGAATAGCCATGGGGATATAAAGTACAGTATAGGAAATGGAATAGCCAAAGAACTTATACTCATGACCCATGGACATGAACAATGGTATGAGAATGGACTGAAAGAGTTGGAGTGGTGGGTGGTGGGAGGGAAAAGGGATTAAAACTGGGACAAGTGTAATAGCATAATCAATAAAAAATAAATAAAATTTAAAAACACTAATGGATTAATGATGTCTTTCTCACCCCACCCCCAAATACTATGAGAAGTGCAGGCCATTTCCAATGCAGTAGCAATTCTCCTTTGTTCCACTACAAAGGTAACTAGGCCATCTATCTTTATTCTCCAGACTTCCTGGAGAGAAATCAGTTCACTGCATTCTCCCATACCAGTGGTAGGAAAAGCATGTCAAGTGCTTTACACAGCCCTTCTTTCTTGACCTTAGGTGAAGAGGGAAGCAGTCTCCCTCTATTCCTGGGAGGGATGTATGGGAAAAAGAATGCACAGTACCACTTTCTCCAAATAAAGTTTCCTTTAGAAATCCTCCTGGACTTTCATACCCTCATATGAGTGAGAAGTTTTTAAGATTATGTGACCAGTTTCCAGGTACTGGCACTTTAGTATATGACATCTATTGAATATTGATACCTTAAAAGAAACTTCCATTTTGAGTTTATTTTTGTATATGGTGTAAGTTGGTGGTTGAGTTTCATTTTTTTTTTTTTGCATGTAGCCATCCAGATTTCCCAACACCATTTGTTTTAGAGGTAATTTTTACTCCATTTTATGCTTCTGCCCTCTTTGTCAAATATTAATTGACCATAGAGACATGGTTTTATTTCTGGGCTCTCTATTCCATTCCATTGATCTATGTGTCTGTTCTTATGTCAGTACCAGACAGTTTTGATTACCTTGTAATATAGTCAAGTACTATATCAGGATATCAGGTACTGTGAGCCCTCCTACTTGGTTCTTCTTTGTCAAATTTGCTGTGGCCAATCAGGGTCATTTATGGTTTCATATAAATTTTTTGAAATGTTTATTCTATATCTGTGAAATGGGGGGTAGGATTGAGTGTGGGAATTGGGGTTGACTGGGGAGGGAGAGAGTGGTGGGGGTAAATGGGGACAACTGTAGTTGAACAACAAAAAATAATAAAAAATACTGACATACTTTAAACAAAGTAAAGTCATATCCCCTTCTACCCTTTTTACAGAAATTGCTTTGTCACATAAATAAATTATTTACTGATGTAAAAAAATTTAGTAAATTTAACTTTTAAGTATAACTTCCTTACATTGAAATGTAAATGGTATAGTTTTATCTCTATATAATTCCAGGAGTCCTCTGGCAAGAGGCTCTACTCAACCATCAGAATATTAAGCAACTGTAAGACACTGAAAACTCTAGTTCCTGGGCTATTTGGCTCTTCCTTTAAATATTTTCACTCATCCCCAAAAGGCTAGTTGACCAGAATTCACTAGGTAATTAAGCTAGTCATAAGTGAGGCAGAGTCCTACAGTTGGTATTTGAAGGTACTATGCCCCACACCTCTGTTTGTCATATTCTATGTTCTCCTTACCATTTCTGATAAGAGCTCTCGAAAGTACCAAGCTTTTTCAGAACTTTTGCCCTAGACCCACTTTGTTTTCACAGAAAATATTCTATTGTGCTTAATCCTCAATGATCCAAAACAAAAATTTCAAAACTCTATAACCTTCTATCATTGCTCAACAACCAAGATTTAACAGTAACACATTTTCTTCAAATCCTTGAAACAACTGGTTTGAAAATGCATAGCATTTGTTCATAAAAGTTGGAATTCCATGGAAGTGATTCTTCTTAAAATGCCAACTGTTTTTTTATTTTTAAATGGTAACTTCATATATTTCTTGTTTGATGACACGAACATTTCTGTGAGGAATTAAGCTAATACGTTCCACAGCATGCTAAGTGAAAATTGGGAAGGGCTGCTTCTAAACACGTGCAGCCAATTATCATGATGTAGTCTCTTCATTTAAAAACAAATGAACAGTTCCATCCTTGCTGTCATGACAGATGGGAGCTCCTTCTTTCTTTCTGCTGTGTAGTATTCCATTGTGTAAATATACCATGGTTTTTCATCCATTCATTTACTGATGGGCACTTAGGTTGCTTCCAGCACTAGGCTATTGTAAATTGTGCTCCTATGAACATTGGGGTGCATAGGTTCTTTTGAATTGGTATCTCAGGATTCTTAGGGTATAATCCCAGCAATAGAACTGCCAGGTCAAAAGGCAGTTCCAGTTTTAGTTTTTTGAGGAAATTCCATACTGTTTTCCATAGTGGCTGCACCAGTCTGCATTCCCACCAATAGTGTACTAGGGTTCACTTTTCTCTACAACCTCACCAGCACTTGTTGTTTGTTGATTTGTTTATGATGGCCATTCTGACTGGTATGAAGTGGTATCTCATTGTGGTTTTAATTACAAATACTATATGATCTCACCTATAAAGAAACCTAATCAACAAAACAAACAAGTAAGCAAAATATAACCAGAGACATTGAAATAAAGAACAAACTGACAGTAACCAGAAGGGAGGGGGGAGGAGATATAAAGGGAAAGAGGGGGAAAGGTCATTACAGAATATGTATAAAGGACCCATGGACAAAGCCAAAGGTGGGTAGGACTGAGGGTGGGAGGTGGGTGTAGGTGGGTGTAGGACAGGGGAAAGTGGGGCGGGGGGGAATGGAGACAACTGTTCTGGAACAATTTTAAAAAATGTACAACTGCAAAAAAATTTAAAAAACAAATAAACAAATAAAACTTTGATTTCTAACAAATTTCTAGATTTTGCAAATTTTCCAGAGCTCTCTAGGAAGAGTTTTCTCATGTTCTCTACTTGCTAAGATAGTTACTCCTTTGCAGCTATAGGTAGTTATGGCTCTATTTGTAAATCTTCAAGTAAGGTTTATCATTTTTGAGGAGAGGTAGAGGGCATTCATAGGCTTCTTAAATGTTGAATCTGTAAATGTCTTTACATGTTGAATATTTCAAAAGGTCAGGACACCAGCCAGTGTTAGAATGTAAGGAACTATTGAACTTTCTACCAAACAATATATTTCTACCAAAATAAGCTCTTTCTCAGCTTGATGATTATTTCAGTATTGTCTATTTTGAAAATTAAATATAAAAGTGTATTTTAAAAATTGAATTAACAGACTTTTTTTCAATAATCATGCTTTAAAGATTCTTAAAAGCACTAATAAAGTCTAACGTGAGAAATGGATTTCAAATTTATCCTTAACACAATTTGTGAAGTAGGATTTGGACATCCAACTTGCAGCCCATAGGCTACATACAGCCCAGGATGGCTATGAATGCAGCCCAACACAAAAATCATAAATTTACTTAAAGCTTTTTTTTTTTGCTCATCAGTTTGCATTAGTATTTATGTATTTAATGTGTGGTCCAAAACAACTCTCCTTCTTCCAGTGTGGCCCAGAGACACTTGGGTTGGATAACACTGAATTATTTTAAAGTAAGATGGAAAACAAATTAGAGCTTTTTATTGCACTGAGAGCTGGCAAGCTCTTTCCAAAAGAGAGGGCTCTGAGTCTTATTCAGAGACAAGAACATTAAAGTAGTTTATAATATATCTTCCAAGAATAATTGAAATTTTGAGGGTGAATAGTCAAGTTAAGTTATTTATTACTCTTCTGGTATTTATTTAAAGGCTTTAGGTATCTTTTAAGGGAGTAGCTTTCACATGGTACTCATTTTTTTTATTATTTTTTCTTTATTGTATTTTTTTCCGTTGCCATTTATCCCCCTTATACTCTCTACCATCTCCACTCATTTTTTCTTGAATATAAGATTTCTTTGGGTTAGTTTTTTAGTGTACTTCAAATTAGGTGATCCACAAGAAATAAGGGCAGATGTTTGCTCTGTGACCTTGCTTCTCTGATGGAATCTAAAAAGTGTTGTTTTTATTTAGCTTGTTCATCTTTTATTTCTTGTTAGGATAAAGTGGAGATGTACAAGCTCTCTTTATACACTGGACCAGACATCAGAAGTCTCAATGTTCATTTTCAATTCTAATTGTTTGCCAATTTCTCTCTATAAAACAAGAAAGAATAATACCCCCCATACAGGTTTTCATGATGATTATTCCAGATAATATACATGAAAGCCTCTAGCATAGTAGCTAATTTATATAGATACTTAATCATTTGTTGAGTCTAAATTTGCTGACATTGAACCACTCCAACTTATAAGCAGGTTTTTCAAATGTCCACATATAGGCTGGATGTTTAGAACTTAATAACAATTCCACAATGAATCAATAATATTCACAGTAATTAAATTCTCAGATTTTACAAAAAGCCTATTCTTACTTAACCCATAGTATATAAATGATATTTCTCCAAAAATCCCTACCAAGAGAGCTAAGACTTAAGATCACCAGAACTGAATACCTGAGAACAGCAGGAGGAAGTGCAGAAAAATGGAAACAGCTTAAAAAGTAACAAATACATCTTAACAAAGTGTCATTATTCCCACTGGGTATGTGAGATTTCACAAAGCTACTTATCTGAGCAGCTCATCAGGAAAAGTATCTTGCCCCATTCTACTATAACCCAACAGGAAGGGGAAATGCATATACTCTTTAGGATTACCCTAAACTCAAAACTAAGTATAAATTCTAAGTATACAATTATCTGGGCTCTCCAGTAATAACTGCAAGAAGGATAATGCCATAGGAGTAAAGACTATGTCTCACCCTAAGATTAAAAGAAAAATTAATACAAACCTGATCTATCAAAGTGTAAAATGAAGCCTACACACTAGTTTAAGGTGATCAGCCAATAACTGATCTGTCTGCTTGAATTTTTTTTAAAAAGAACTCTCCAGAGAAAGAGAACACTATCCAGATTCTCTACACTGTAGCAAACATAATATCAAGATATAATTTTAAATATTACTAGACATGGGAATAGAAATATGTGAACCACAAACAAAAGAAAAAGCAGTCAATAGAAAGAAACCCCAAAAGTATGCAAATGTCAGAAGTAACAGACAAGGATTTTAAAGCTCCTATTATAAATATGATCAAGGACTAAAGTAAAAATGAGCATAATGAATGAAAAAGTGGAACATCTAAGTAGGAAAATGGGATCTATAAAAAAAAAGAACCAAAATGAAAACTCTAGAAATGAGATGTACAATATTTAAATTAAAATATTTGGGACTTCTGGTCAACAAATTTACCTGGCATAGGTGAACACGACTCACCTCCTCACGAAACAACATCAAAATTACAGCTGAAATCTAGAACAACCATCACTCAGAACAATGAGAAATCAAGTTGAATGGAAGTCTGACAACTACGGAATTAAAGAAACCACATCCATCCAAACTGATAGGAGGGGTAGAGACATGGAATGGGCTGGTCCCACATCTACATGTGGTGAATAAAAATTCAGGAAGGATATCTCAGGAGCCAGGAGCCCCAGCCCCACAAAGGTCCATAAGCCCAGGGTTCCAATACCAGGAAGATAAGTCCCTATAACTTCTGGCTGCAAAAACCAGCAGAGACTGAGCTGGCGGAAGAAACTTCTGGAATCCCAAGAAGTTCCCCTTAAATAACCTATGCATGGACTTACTCAGACTCACTCCCTCTGAGCTCCAGCACCAAGGTAGCAGCTTGAAAGGCACCAGTGGCATACAGGGATAAATTGAAGTATCTGGCATCAAAGTGAGAGCTGGCGCACAGCTTTCCCCCACATAGAAAATTGGGCAGAGGCCATTGTCCTTTTCTGAACCCTCCCCACACAGAACCAGCAGGCTGGTGCCATATCTGAGACCCCATCAACCTGACTAATATTGTTTGCCCCACCTCCAGAGATCTCCAGAGACTCTGTCCCACCCAACTTACAGGCCCACCCAAGCTGCTTTTCCATATGAGTGACTGGACATGGTTCATGTTTCACATCTTCCTAAACCCTCTCAAGCAAGCAATAGCCACCCTCAGTAAACCCCCAGTTCCTATACTTCTTGCTAAGTGTCCCCAGGCCCATCACTAGCAGCAATGAGCCTAGAGTCATAGCTTGGCTTATGAACAAGAAGAATGGAGACAGAATCATGGTAGGACAGTGTTTTCATTGTTGTCGAATTGGAGTGGGGTGTGGGGGAGTGAGTGAATAGGTGAGGGCATTAAGAAGTACAAATGTGTACTCAAAGAATAGCCATGGGGATATAAAGTACAGTATAGGAAGTGGAGTAGCCAAGGAATTATACACATGACACATGGACTTGAACAATGGTATGGGAATTTCCTGAAGGAGAGGGGGTGTGCATGGAGGGGGGCAAAGAGGGAAAAATTGGAACAAATGTAATAGCATAAGCAATAAAATATAATTTAAAAAATAAAAAAAATTTCATAGATGTGCTTAGGAAAAGATCAGAACTGTCTGAAGAGAAGAGTATGCACTTAAAAACAGATCAATAGAAAGTATGAACTCTAAAGAACAAAAAGGAAAAAGACTGGACAAAATTAACAATGCCTCAGGAATCCATAGAACAATATCACATTTTTGAACATGTATAACAAGAATCTCAGAAGAAGCATAAAATTGTTTGGGTGGAGTGAATTATGAAAATATTATGAATGAAAACTTCCAAAATTTGGTGAGAAACATTGACTTTTAGACCCAAGATGCTTGCCAACTCCAAATCAGAGAAAAAAAAAAAAACATAAAGAGAAGCACATTAGGCTCATGTTAGTAAAAGAGCAGACCACAGAAAATTAAAAAAAAAAAACCCTCTTTAGAGCAGCCAGCGTAAAATGGCACATTACATGTAGAGGAGGAATAATACATATGAAGCAGACTTCTCAACATGAAGAAAGAAGGCCAGAAAAAAGTAAGACAACATTTTCTAAAACCAGAAAACAAACATACACAAAAAAATTTGTAATTAAAAATTAAAATCTATCAACCCACAATTCCATAGTTGAGTGAAATATCCTTCAAAATTGGAGCAAATTAAAGACATTTTTGCCCTGACTGGTGTGGTTCAGTGGGTTGTTGTCCTGCAAACCGAAACGTCGTGGTTCGATTCTGCACCAAAATTGAGCTGCCTATTAAAATAAGAATCAATGCTTCTCAGAAAAATATAACAGAATCCAGACATTCTACAATATTTTTATGTGTAATTTCAGTATTCCATTAAAAAGTCACTAGATACATAAAAAACAAAAATGTTATCCATAGTCAAACAAATAAACAAAAAATTAGAATCGGCCAGTAGAAACCAGATCAGAAAAGGCCCAGATGTTGGACTTAGCAGACAAAAACTCTAAAGCACTTATAATAAACATATAAAGAATTTAAAATATTTATATGGTTTTAATGAGTTAATTGATAAGGAATGTTAGTGGAGAAATAAAAACTAAAATAAACAAAGAAACAAACAAATGCACACACACTAGACAGAAATTCTAGACCTGAAATTTTAATATTACAGAAACACAAAGGAAAAGAATCAATGGAGGCACAGAGCTACCAAAAAACAAGAGATAAAATGGCTTTGGGAAATCCTCACACATCAATTATTACCCTAAATGTAAATGAATGGAATTTACCAATCAAGAGGCACGGGGTAACAGATTGAATCAAAAAACAAAATCCAACCATATGCTACCACCAGAAGACACACCTAAGCTCCAAAGACAAAGGTAGATTCAAAACGAAATGGTAGAAAATGATTCTCCATGCAAGTAACATCCCCAGAAAAGCAGATATATCTATACTTATTTCTGATAAATGGATTTCAAGATAACAAAGGTCATAAGAGACAAAGATGGACATTTTATAACAATAAAAGAAACACGACATCAAGAAGGGAGAAACAGACCAAAACACAATCTAGATGGGGACCTTAATACTCTACTGACTGCTCTAGACAGATAATTCAAACAGAAAATGAACAAAGAAATATTGGCCTTAAATGCTACATTACACCAAACAGAAATAATTGACATCTACAGAGTCTTTCAACCCAGAACATCATATTATGCATTATTCTACAGTGCACATGGAATATTGTCAAGAATAGAATACATGTTGGTTCACAAAACTAGCCTCACAAATTCAAGAAGATTGAAATTATACCAAGCATATTCTCTGATCACAATGCTTTGAAATTAGAAATCAACTGCAAAAAGGAAGTAAAGAAACCCATAAACATGTGTACATTAAACAACATACTACTAAAAATGATTAGGTCATAGAAGAAATAAATCTGGGATGCAAGGAAAGTAGTCATAAGAGGGAAGTTTATATCATTGCAGGACTATCTCAAGAAGTAAGAGGAATCCCAAGTTAACGACCTAAATCTACATCTTAAAGAACTACAAAAAGAATAATAAAAGCAGCCCAAAGTCAGCAGAAGAAAGGAAGTAATAAAAATTAGAGCAGAATTGAATGAAATAGAGAACAAAGACTATATAAAATATTAATACAACAAAGAGCTGGTTCTACGAAAAGATTGATAAAATTGACAAGCCCCTGGCTAGACTCTCTAACAAAAAAAGAGAAAAGACATATCAACAAAATTGGAAATAAATGAGAAGTTACCATAAACATCACAGAAATACAAAGGATCATGTTAGAACACTATAAAAGACTATATGCCACCAAATTACTTCAATAAACTAGAAGAAATGGGTAAGTTCCTAGAAATATATAACCTTCCTAGACTGAATCATGAGGAACTGGAAAATCTAAATAGACCAATCAAAACTTAGGAAATTGAAACAACCATCAAAATAAATAAAACAACCTCCCAAAAATAAAAGTCCAGGGCCAGATGGCTTCACTAGTGAATTCTAAAAAAAACATTCAAAGAAGATTTTATACCCATCCTTCTCAAACTCTTTCAAAAAATTGTAAAAGAGGCAATACTTCCTAAAGTTTTTATGAAGCCACCATAACCCTGATACAAAAATGTGACAAAGATAACACCAGTAAAGAAAACTACAGACCAATATCTCTGATGAATACAGATGCAAAAATTCTAAACAAAATACTAGAAACACATTATACTAGAGAAACACAAAATACTAGAGAACACATTAAAAAAATAATACACGCCTGGCTGGCATAGCTCAGCTTTGTGTCACTTTGTGTCACAGGTTCAATTCCCAGTCAGGGTACATGTCTGGGTTGCAGGCCATGACCCCCAGCAACTGCACATTGATGTTTCTCTCTCTCTCTTTCTCCCTCCCTTCCCTCTCTAAAAATAAATAAATAAAATCTTTTTAAAAATTTTAAAAAAGAGAAAAGATGGAAATTAACCAAAAATCTCCATGGGCAATAAAAACATTAAAAAAATAATAATACAACATGATCAAGTGGGGTTTATTACAGGGGCACAAAAATGGTTCAACATACGCAAATCAATCAATGTTATATACCACATTAACAAAACATAGGATAAAAGTCATTAAGATTGTATCAATAGGTACAGAAAAAAGCATTAAAGATACAACACACATTTATAATCAAAATACTCAATAAAATGGGTATAGAATGAATACTTCATCATAATAAAGGCCATGACAAACCTACAACCAATGTCATACTCAATGATGAAAAACTGAAGCTTTTCCTCTAAAATCAGGAACAAGGCAAGGATACCCACTCTTACCACTCTTACTTAACATTGTTCTAGAAGTCCCAGACAGAGCGATCAGGCAAGAAAAAGGAATAAAAGGCATCCAAATTGGGAAGGAAGAAGGAAAAGTGTCACTTTTTGCAGGTGACATGATTCTGTAATAGAAAACCCTAAAGACGCTACCAAAAAAATTATTAGAAACAATAAATAAACAGTGAAGTTGCAGTATACAAAATCAACGTACAAAAATCCACTGTTTTCTATATAGTAATAATGAAACCTCAGAAAAAAATTTTAAAAAGACAATTTCCTTTGCAATTGAAATAAAGTACCAAGAAATAAAATACCTAGGTATAAACTTAAAGGATTTGAAGGGCCTATATATTGAAAACTACAGTGCATTATTAAAAGAGATTGGAAAAGACACAATGAAATGGGAAGATGTTCCCTGTTCATGGATTGGAAGAACTGACATATTTTAAATGTCCATATTACCCAAAGCAATATACAGATCTAATGCAATCCCCCATCAAAATCCCAATGACATTTTTTAAAGAAATAGGACCAAAAAATCACTAAATTTATATGGAACTACAAAAGACTCCTAAGAGCCAAAGCAATCCTGGGGCGGGGGGAGAAAAAAAGAAAGCAGAAGGAGGAGAAGGAAGAGGAGAGGAAAGAGGAGGAGGGGAAGAAAGAAGAAGAAAGAAGTAGCAACAGCAGGCAGAGGTATCTCACTACCTAACTTCAAGTTATCTAAAGAACAACCATAATCCTAACAGCATGGTATTGGCAGAAAAATAGACACACACAAAAATGGAACAAAATTGAGAACCCAGCAATAAAATCACAGGTATACAAGCAAATAGTTTTTGACAAATGAGCCAAAAACATACAATGGAGAACGGAAAGCCAAACTAGATTACAGTTTGTCCCCTTGTACAAAAATTAATACAAAATGAATCAAAGATTTAAATGTATGATATAAAACAATAAAGCACATAGAAGAAAACATAGGTACTAAACTTATGGGTCTTTGTCATAGAGGACATTTCATGAATTTGACCACAAAGGCAAGGGAAATAAAACAAAAATAAATGAATCAGACTATATCAAAATAAAAAGCTTCAACAAGGGGTTAATAACCAAAATATTTAAAGAACCCATACAACTCAACATCAAACAAACAACCCAATTAATAAATGGGCAGGGCACCTGCACACATACCTCTCCCAAGAAGACATACAATTGGCCATCAGATATGTGAAGATATTCGATTTCACTAGCTATTAGGGAAATGCAAATCAAAACTACAATGACATACTACCTCACACCTGTTAGAATGGACAAGACAGGTAATAACAAGTGTTAGAGAAGTTAAGGAGAAAAAGGAACCTTCACTCACCACTGGTGGAAATGTAAACTGGTACAACCACTTTGGGAAACAGTACAATGGTTCCTCAAAAAACTAAAAATAGAGTTACCATATGATCCTGCAATTCCTCTTCTGGTTATCTACCTGAAAAACTCAAAAACATTTATATGCAAATATATATACAACTCTATGTTCAATGCAGCATTATTCACGGTGAACAGGATGTGGAGACAACCAAGATGTTCTTCAATAGAGGACTGGATAAAGAACATACGGTACATATATACCATAGAATGCTACTGAGCCATATGAAAAGGTGAAACACTGACATTTGCAACAATATGGGTGAACCTTGAGAATCTTATGCTAAGTAAAATAAGTCAGTCAGAACAAGCTTACAACCATATGATTTCACTCATATTTAGGATTTAAAACTGAACTCAGAGACACTAACAGACAACAGTATGATGGTTACCAGATGGAAGGGGGTGGGGGTAGTAAGTGGGGCCAACTATGTGGTGATGGAAACTGATTTGACTACAGGTAGTGGGTACACAATGCAATCTAAAGATCATGTGTCATAGTAATATACACTTGAAACCTATATGACTCTGCTAACCAATGTCACCCCAATGCATTTAATAAATAAAAATTTCACTAGATGGCTTAAGAGTGAACTATTAAAGAAAGAGCAGTGAAGTTGAATATAGATGGATAAAAATAACCCAATTTGAAGAAAAAAGGAAAGAAAGTAATGAAAAATTTAATAGAGCCTCATGGATCTTTGGAATAATATGATATGACCTAACGTACATATAACAAGTCCTGAAGGAGACTGAGACAGAAAAAATACCTGAAGAAATAATGGCCAAAAATGGTGATGAAGTACACCAACTGCAAATCTAAAAACCAAAAGATTAAAAACTTATACAATGTATTCTCCAACAGGAAAATCAAACTGAATTAAAAATCAATAATAATGAGATATCTAGAAAACCTCCTAGTATGAATATCAAATTAGGTAACACATTTCTATACAACCCATTGGTCAAGGAAGAAATCAGAGAGAAATTAGAAAATACCTCAAACTGCACATCAAAATTTGTGGAATGCAGCCAAAACAGTGCTTACAGGGGGAATCTATAGTATTAAATTATTATATCAGAAAAAAGAGATAGATTTAAAATCAATTATGTAAGTTTTCACCTTAAAAAGCTAGAGGAAAAAAAGCAAATTAAATCCAAATTAAGTAGTGGGAAAGGAATGATAAAGACCAGAGTAGAAATCAACATACAATACAGAAAATCAACAATGTCAAAAGTTTTTTCTTTTAAATGATTAATAAATAATAAACAACTACCAAGAGTAATTAAGAAGTAGAGAAACACAAATTAACAATATCAGGAATAAAAGAGAAGCATCACTATAAATCCTACAGACTTCAAAAGGAAAATAAGGGAATATTATGAACAACTTTATACCAATATATTTGGTAACAGATAAAATGGGCAAAATTCTTTTAAAAACACAACTTAAAAATAACTTAAAAAGGAATAGAAAATCTGAATGCCCCTAGATATGTTAAAGAAACTAAATACATATTAAAAATTTCCCACAAAGAAAATTCCAAGCCCACCTGAGTTCACTGGTAAATTCCAAAGAAAACAATATCAACATTGCACACACCTTTTCAGAATAAAAGAAAAGAATGCTTCCACCTTATTTTATGAGCCAGCTTAACACTGATACCAAAATCATACAAGGATATTACCAAAAAAGTTACATATCAATAGCCCAAGTCCTCAACTGTATAATTAACTGGTGAAAGGATAGTGTTTTTAACAAATGCTGCTGGAATAACTAGATAAACATAAGGAAAAATAAATATTAATATCCCTGACACAATCTATGTGAAATGGATCAAAGACCTCAGTGTAAAACCTAAAGCTATAAAATTTCTAGAAGAAAACATGAAAAAAAGTTTTTGCAGCCTTGGTTGGACAAGGATTTCATATGTGGGACAAAAAGAACATTAAACATAAAAAATATTTTTTATTAATTGGACTTACCATAATTAAAACTTTCTGCTCCACAAGTTAGAATTTCATTAACAAGAGAAAGCATAAACAAATTGTGGGATACTCACACAATGAAAAACAACTCAGACATTTTTTAAATGAACTACTGAAACACAACATGGATGAGTACTGGAAACATTATGTTAAGCTTGAAAAGCCAGACAGCCATAAAAAGATATAATGAAATCTTGCCATTTGTAACAACACTGATGGACCTAGAGAGTATAATGTTGAATAAAATAAGACAGAGAAAGACAAATACCATGTGATTTCACTTACATGTGAAATCTAAAAAACAAAACAAATGAACAAACAAAATGAAAAAAACAAACTCATAGATCCAGAAAACAAACTGATAATTGCCAGAGAGAAAGAGGGTGGAAAAATGGGCAGAAAGGACAAGGGGATTAAAAAGTACAAATGTCCAGTTATAAAATAAGTCATGGGGATGTAATGCATAGCATAGGAAATAATAATCAGTAATATCATTATAATGATATAGCGTGACAGATGAGTAGACTTGTTATGGTGATTACTTCATAAGGTATATAAATGTTAAATCACTATGTTGTACACTTGAAACCAATACTGTATGTCAACTATAATTAAAAATAAATTTAGAAAAAGGGCCAGACATAGAAGAATACATATGAAGTTTAAGAATAGGCAAAATAGCTTCTGGTGGTAGAAATCAGAACAGTGGTTGCCTTTGGGAGATGGGGACTGGCTGTCAAGGGACAACAGGAGACTTTCTGAATGACAGAAATTTCTCAATCTTGTCTGAGGTAGTAGTTACACAGGTATATACTTTTATTAAAACTAATCAAATTGTACACTTCAGATGTTTGCATTTTATGATATATCAATTTCTTAATGTGATGACATGGGAAAATTAATTTCAGTTCCTGCCAATTTATGTAATTTTCTATCTAGATTTCAGAGGTACCAAATATCAAGTAAAACTAAACTCAAGTGACCCACACACCTTACCTGAACTCAATTATGAACTACAACATACCTAAAATGGAAGGTTAAAAAATTCATCCATTTAATATTCTACAAATTAGGAAAGGTATAGTCTATACAGAAAGATATAATAAGGGCAGCAAATTAGCCAGCAACATGGGGTTTAATCTGCCATTCTCTTCTTCCCTTCACCTCCTAGAGTTTTCAGCTTTCAAGGAAAACCCACCAGAACCCTCTGGAAACCAAATCATGCCCATAAACTTAAAGGCTTTGCCACCATAAGCTAGGCATAATTACTCCAGACAAAACATATCAAGACAATAGCCAGGACCAGTTCAGAAGCAATCATTTCTTTGGTAGACCCCCTCAAAGTCACTCTAGTCAGTAAGACTGACCTTACCCAACATTAACCCAGGATTCTAAGCACGCTGATGTGGAGATGACCTATTTTGTCCAGCTGGCTACAAAAATATATGTATGAATTCTTTCTTGCTCATGCTAGTCTTTCCCTCTTCCTGTTTCTTTTCTTTCTCATACATGAACAGTCACGTCGTCATATGAGACAAGTGAACACCAAATCTTATGGGTAAAAAAAACAGATGTTTTGCAATTTTCCTTTGCAAAACCATGTTTCATATTGCGTTCTATGGATTTACAGCCAATGAAGAGATGTTAGTACATTAGCTCATGAAGGAGGTTGATAAAAACTGGAAAGGAAGACACAGACAAGGCAAAGAGAAGCTATCCAGAAGGCTGCAATTGGAGAAGCATGACAAATGGGCAGCACAGCTTTACAGGGTCCCGGCAGAAATGCAGATTGCCTGACTGGGAGAGATTCTCCACAGCTGGAGCATCGCATACACCATCTGGAATTTTTTAAATCTGCTTTCCCCAGGTGATCGGATTCTCAGAGTGTCAGTGGAGATGAGAAAGGGAGTAACTGTATAGCTCAGAACAGCTCCAAATGCTCCCCAAATTAGTTAATAAAATCACATTTGAATCATTTTCAGCTTCTCCTCCAAATTGAGCCTCTACTTTTGTGTTGTTTCTCCGCAAAGGATTGAATGGTAGGAGTTTAACCTCTAAAGGTTTTCTGTACAGTGGAACAAAACAGGATTCCCAGCATGGTGGTCAAAAATGATGTTCAGACTGTCAGATCTGGTCCAAATTTCCCAAAACGGGCCAACAAAGCTTCATTTTTAGTCTCACTCCTCTTCACTAATCTTAGCACTACTTTCAGTGGTTGCCAAATGGAGAGCCTACATACTGAGGTCCCCAGTTTTCTTTCCCATATGGTCAAAGCTTCAGATTTAAAATCATAAAAATATATATAATTTTTAATTTTTTAATTTTAATTCTTATTCAAGTACAGTTTTCTGTTTTTTATTCCTATACCAGCCAACTCCCCCAGTCCTCCCCACCTCCCTCCCATTTCCACCCCACCCCTAGTTTTTATCCATGTGTCCTTTATATTTGTTCCTATAAACCCTTCCCCTTTTCCACTAAAATTCCCTCCCTTCTCCTCTCTGGCTACTGTCAGCCTGTTCTCTATTTCAATATCTTTGGTTATATTTTTATTCTTTGTTTGTTTTGTTGTTTAAGTGCAAGGATGGTACAATATTTGTAAGTCAGTAAATGTAATACATCACATAAAAAAAAGCAAAGACAAAAATCACATGACCATATCGAAAGATACAGAAAAAGAATTTGATGAGGTACAGCACCCTTTTATGATAAAAAAAAAAACTCAGCAAAGTGGAGAGGGAGCATTCCTCAACATAATAAAGGTCATATATGAGAGACCTACAGCCAACATCATACTCAATGAGCAAAAATTAAAATCTTTTCCACTAAGATTAGGAACAAGACAAGGCTGTCCACTTTCACCACTTCTATTCAATATAGTACTGAGAGTTTTAGCCACAGTGATCAGACAAGAAAAAGAAATAAAAGGCATCCAAATTAGAAAGGAGGAACAAAATTGTCATTGTTCCCAGATGACATGATAGTGTACATAGAAAATCCTATAGACTCCACCCAGAAACTGCTCAACCTAATAAATGAATTTGACAAAACAGCAGGATACAAAGTCAATATCCAGAAATCAAAGGCATTTCTGTACACCAACAATGAAACAGCAGAAGCAGAAATCAAGAAAAAAAATCCCATTTGATATAGCAAAAGAAAAAATAAAATGCCTAGGAATAAACCTAACCAAAGAGGTAAAAGACCTGTATTCAGAAAACTATGTGACACTGAGGAAAGAAATCACGGAAGACACAAATGGAAACATACACCGTGTTCATGGATTGGAAGAATTAATATCATCAAAATGTCCATATTACCCAAAGCAATTTACACATTAAATGCAATACCTATTAAGATACCAATGGCTTATTTCACAGATATAGAAAAAAACACTTCAAAAAGTTATATGGAACCATAAACAACCCCGAATACCTGCTGCAATTTTGAGAAAGAAGAGTAAAGTAGGAGGGATCACAATACCTGATACCAAACTGGATTACAAAGCCACTGTAATCAAAGCAGCCTGGTACTGGCATAAAACCAGGCACATGAACCAATGGAACAGAACAGAGAGCCCAGAAATAAACCCAAGTCTCTATGGTCAATTAATATTTGACAAAGGGGGAAGAAACATAAAATGGAGTAAAAATAGCCTCTTCAACAAATGGTGTTGGGAGAACTGGACAGCTACGTGCAAAAAAAAATGAAACTAGAGCACTACCTTACACCTTATACAAAAATAAATTCAAGGTGAATAAAAGACTTAAATATAAACCATGACACCATTAAAGTCCTAGAGGAGACCATAGATAGAAAAATCTCAGATATTTCATGAAACTTTTTTACTGACATGTCCCCTAGAGCAAGGGACATAAAAGAAAGAATAAACAAATGGGACCTCATAAAAATAAAAAGCTTCTGCACAGCTAAAGAAAACAGTATCAAAATAAAAAGAGAACCAACTGTATGGGAAAACATATTTGCCATGATACCTCAGACAAGGGTTTAATCTCCAAAATATATAAAGAACTTACATGACTCGACTCTAAGAAGACAAACAACCCAATTAAAAAATGGGAAAAGGACTTGAACAGACACTTCTCTAAGGAGGACATACAGAGGATCCAAAGACACATGAAACGATGTTCAATATCACTAGCAATCAGAGAGATGCAAATTTAAACCACAATGAGAGACCACTTCACACCAGTCAGAATGGCCATCATAAACAAATCAACAAACAACAAGTGCTGAAGAGGTTGTGGAGAAAAGGGGACCCTAGTGCACTGTTGGTGGGACTGCAGACTAGTACAACCACTACAGAAAACAGTATGGAACTTCCTCAGAAAACTTAAAATGAATCTGCCTTTTGACCCAGCAATTCCACTGCTGGGACTATATCCTAAGAACTATAAACACCAATACAAAAGAACCTTTGCACCCCAATGTTCATAGCAGCACAATTTACAATAGCTAAGTTCTGGAAGCAACCTAGATGCCCATCAGTAAATGAATGGATCAAAAAACTATGGTACATTTACACAATGGAATTCTATGCAGCAGAAAGAAAGAAGGAGCTCCTACCCTTTGCAACAGCATGGATGGAGCTGGAAAGCATTATGCTAAGCGAAATAAGTCAGGCAGTGAAAGACAAATTCCATATGATCTCACCTTTAACAGGAACCTAAACAACAAAACAAAGAAACAAGCAAAATATAGTCAAAAACACTGAAATAGAGGACAGGCTGACAGTGACCAGAGGGGAGAGAAGAGGGAATTTCAGGGGAGAATTGGAAGGGTTTACAGGAACAAATTTAAAGGACACATGGACAAAAACTAGGGGGAGGGTGTTAATGCGAGGGAAGTGGGGAGGGATGGGTGGGTGGGCTGGAATGGGAGTAAAAGGGAGAAAACTGTACTTGAACAATGATTAAAATAAAAGAAAGAAAGAAAGAAAGAAAGAAATACTCCATCCTACCCTAAGGAACTGTGGTAAACTTCTCATTGTCAGAGCAACAGATGCTAAAGCTCTAAATAAGTGTGTATCTACTATAAATAGCCTCTTCACTTTTAAACTGCCAAAATTCTTCTACTTTGCCTATTTTTAAATGTATCTTGTTTCACTCTTGTTGGCATCAAGAAAGGGTAGAATCTTGATGATCATAAACTTATCTACTAGTGCTTTACTTTGATGATGATAAAAGTTAATATAGGTACTAGTACATTTCTTTTTCTCTTTTCTTTCCTTCTTTCCTCCATTCTTCCTTTTTTTCTTTCTCTTCTCTTCCCTATCCTTCCTTTCTCTTCTTTTTTTCCATCTGCTAAGAAATATTAGAGAAAATTTGGCTTTTCCCCGTGGTTGGATACAAGATACCAATTGTATATGAGAGGAGAACCCCTCCAAAAAATTGAATTATCTTCTGGAGGGTGGGTCCCTTGTAATACAGGCTTTCTCTGCTAGGTGAGTGTTCTAGGGACCCATCTGTATCAGTGTACCAACTGGCATGGTTGTGAGAGGCTGTGTTCAGCTTTAGTGAATTATTTTAAAGACTCTTTCAATATGTCTGCCCATTTCATGTCAGGGGAAACGGGGAAGGGTATACAGGAACAAGTATAAAAGACACATGGACAAAAACTGGGGGGGCTAGAAATGAGAGGGAGGTGGGGAGGGCTGGGGGAGTGGGCTGGAATGGGTGTAAAAGGCAGAAAACTGTACTTGAACAACAATTAAAATAAATTTTTAAAAAGTAAACTTATGGTGGTAGTAGGAGGTGATGGGAGAATGAGGAGAAACTGCTCCAAGACTTCTATCAGTTTACCACCAAAATCCTTATCAGGAGGTTTTCCACATCAATTAGAGCCAGGAATGAATTTTATGGATTACGATTTGGAATCCTAACCACTATTGTAGGGCAGTGCTTTGTTCTATAATAGGATTACACTATGCACAATGTTCTGTACTTTGCTTTTTTTATTTGATAATACTTTACTTTCTAGATTTCAAACTGGCTAGGAGGTGCATGACAGTTACTACCAGTTTCCTGCTCCTCTCAAACCCCAGGTGAGAGAGTGATTAGGGAGAATTTTTATGACTTCAGTCCATGCTGAGAAAAGTAAATTGAACACAACTAGTTCTTTCCAGTCAGAAAGAAGAGTAAAATGTACCATTCTTCCAACCTACCCTTACTTGCTCACAAATATTTGGTATCCAATAGCTGAATTTTCTCATTAAATGTTTTGAGAGCATTTTTAAATAAATTTTTTTCTGTTGCACTCCCCCCAGCTCTCCATCACTCTGTCATCCACCTATACAAAGGCCTAAAGAGCCCTGTATCAGCATCATGGCTATCAAACAAGGCTAAAATCGTAGATCTTGAACCAGGGGATCCACTGAGATTGCAGCCAGTAATCTGTCTATAGGCACAGTCAATGATTAGAGCCAGGAGTCATGAAGTAAATGTAAAGTTAATATCCAAATCTGAGCCAAGAGCCATAAAACAAAGTTGGCAAGGAGAGGCAAGGAAGGGAAATAGGTGTCAAATCTAAGCCAAAGGAGTTACAAACACCTCATATCACCAAACCCAGCAAGAGCCCATTGCAAAACTATTACTGCTGCTTTAGCTACAGCCTCATTAAAGACTGTTGACCAACAGCTGGGCCCTGAGGAGCAGTCAGTTTGGAAGGGAACATTCTCTGTTCTGTGGCTCTTTAGCCAATCCGCCTATCTTTCTATAGTCTCCCTTGCCATGGTGTGCATTTCTGACAAGGCAAGCTTAGATATGAGTCCCTTCCTCTTTGGGCCAGTCATTTAAGCTCTATGAACCTCAGCTAGCTCTTCAGTACAATGATGGTGACAGTAATTCTTACATTTATGGATTTAAGGATTGCATGTGAAAATTTTGAAGATTTCAGAAAAAAATTTTTGTAAGTCACACTATAAACAAAGTTAAAAGATAAATGTTAAACTTAGAGAAAATATAATAAATATTTAACAAAAATGTTAATATCCCTAATAATTCAAATACTCCTACAAATAAATATAAAAAATACAAATAACGCACACACAAAAAATGGCAAGGCATATACAAGCAATTCACAGAAGAAATACAAGATGTTCAACTTCACTGGAGATCAAGACATTGCAAACTAAACAGGGGAATACTGCTTTTAAGTTTGGCATCAAAGAGATGGATAAATACCATCTTGGCAAGGGTGTGGAAAAAAGGATACTCAAATATACAGTTGGAGGGAGTATAAACCTTTTAGGAAAGCAATTTGTCTGTAACATTTAAAATGTGAATAACCTTTAACTCCATCAATTCTGCTCCTAGTGTACTATCAATCAGAAATACTATTCTAAATTTATAAAAATACATAATAGGATGTAAAATAAAATAACTAAATTATGATAAACATGTACCCATACATAAATATGTTATACTTTCGCTATATATGTTATATATACACACAAATATATGTTTATATGTGAACAGGAAAAGGTCTAGAAGTTTCGCAACTGTTACCAGTATTAATTTTAGTAAGTAGAGCTGGAGAATACAGGATTGGGGAACATACATTAAATAAATATGGATGGATGGATGGATGGATGTATTGACAGACAGATACATAGATACATAGAATGTCCTACAATTTTCTCTAACCAAACATACTTCTTTCATACTTTTTATTTTTTTAATTTATTTTTCCATTACAGTTGATATAAAATATTAAATTAGTTTCAGGTATATAGCACGGTTATTAGACATTTATATACCTTACAGAGTATTCATCCAATGGAATAACTAGTCTTTTATAACTTTTAAAGAAAAAATGTTTTGCAGATTATAAAGCAAAATACAGGTGTTATTATTCTTAAGTTATACCTTATCAACTAAAAGAAATTTAAGGTGATATACAAATATAAAGTATTACTATTCTTAGCAACATTTTTAAAAATTATTTTATTGTTGTTCAAGTACAATTGTCTGCACTTACGCCCCAATCGAACCATTCCCACCTCCTTCCCCTGCTTCCACCCCCACCCCTTGGTTTTGTCCAAGTGTCCTTTATAGCTGTTTCTGAAAACCCTTCCCCCTTGCCCCCCTATTATCCCCTCCCACCTCCCCTCTGGCTACTGTCAGATTGTTCTTAATTTCAATGTCTCTAGTTATATTTTGCTTGCTTGTTTGTTTTATTGATTAAGTTTCACTTAAAGGTGAGATCGTATTTTATTAGCATTTCTTACTAAAATTATTTTTGAGTCAAGAACAAAAAAGTTGTGTCATTCTATATGCATTAAAAATGAAGTAATTCTAGGTTTAAAGTATAGAATGATAGTAGCTCTCTTTAGAAAAAAATATGATCGGAGAAAATTTCCTTGTAAATTTTAGAAAGCCTTACCTTTTTTACTATTATGCTTACAGCTTGATACAGACATTAATATTATTCCTAAAAAATGACTCCATCTCTGACTTACTTGTCTTCTAAAGCAATTAGCCCAAATTGAAATTTTCTTCTTTTATATCTTCCCTTTTTATCACTTCTTCAGATCATTTTGTTTTTTTTAATTATTTTATTGTTGTTCAATTACAGTTGTCTGCATTTTCCCCTCACTACTCCTCCCATCCCAGGCAAACCCACCTCCCTCTCTTGCTTCCACCTGCCCCCTTGGTTTTGTCCATGTGTGCTTTATAGTAGTTCCTGAAAAACCTTCTCCACATTGTCCTCGCCTACCTCCCCTCTGGCTATTATTAGATTGTTCTTAATTTCAATGTTTCTGTGTTTGCTTTTTTCTTTTGTTGATTATGTTCCAGTTAAAAGTGAGATCATATGGTTTTTGTCCCTCACTGCCTGGCTTATTTCACTTAGAATAATGCTCTCTAGTTCTGTCCATGCTGTCACAAAGGGTAGAAGACACTTCTTTCTTTCAGCTGCATAGTATTCCATTGTGTAAATGTACCATAGTTTTTGGGTCCACTCATTTACTGATAGGCACTTACATTGCTTCCAGCACTTGGCTACTGTAAATTGTGCTATGAACATTGGGTGCACAGGTTCTTTTGGATTGGTGTTTCAGGATTCTTAGTATATAATCTCAGCAGTGGAATTGCTGGGTCAAAAGGCAGATGCATTTTTAGTTTTCTGAGGAAATTCCATACTGTTTTCCACAATGGCTGCATTATGTAAATTCTTATTTTTTTAAAGATTTTACTTATACTTTTATTTTTTTGTTTTTTAAATATATTTTGATTATGCCATTACAGTTGTCCCATTTTCTCCCCTTCACTCTCCTCCCCCCTGTACACCCCCTCCTGCCCACATCCCCCCCCCCTTTAATTCATGTCCATGGGTCATACTTATAAGTTCTTTGGCTGCTACATTTCCCATACTATTCTTACTCTCCCCCTGTCTATTTTCTACCTACCATCGATACTACTTATCCTCTGTACCTTTCCCCTCTCTCCTACTCCCACTCCCCTGTTGATAACCCTCCATGTGATCTCCATTTCTGTGATTCTCTTCCTGTTCTAGTTGTTTGCTTAGTTTGCTTTTGTTTTTGTTTTAGGTGTGGTTGTTAATAATTGTAAGTTTGCTGTCATTTTGCTGTTCATATTTTTTATCTTATTTTTCTTAGATAAATTCCTTTAACATTTCATATAATAAGGGCTTGATGATGATGAACTCCTTTAACTTGACCTTATCTGGGAAGCACTCTATCTGCCCTTCCATTCTAAGTGAAAGCTTTGCTGTGTAGAGCAATCTTGGATGTAGGTCCTTGCCTTTCATGACTTGGAATACTTCTTTCCAGCCCCTTCTTGCCTGTAAGGTCTCTTTTGAGAAATCAGCTGACAGTCTTATGGGCACTCCTTTGTAGGTAACTGTCTCCTTTTCTCTTGCTGCTTCTAGGATTCTGTCCTTAATTTTAATCTTGGGTAATGTAATTATGATGTGCCTTGGTGTGTTCCTCCTTGGGTCCAACTTCTTTGGGACTCTCTGAGCTTCCTGGACTTCCTGGAAGTCTATTCCTTTGCCAGAATGGGAAAGTTCTCCATTATTTGTTCAAATAACTTTTCCACTTGTTGCTCTTCCTCTTCTCTTTCTGATACCCCTACAATTCAGATGCTGGAATGTTTAGAGATGTCCTGGAGGTTCCTAAGCCTCTCCCCATTCTTTTAAAGTCTTGTTTCTTCCTTCTTTTCTGATTGGTTGTTTCTTTCTTCCTTCTGGTCTACTCCATTGATTTGAGTCCCAGTTTCCTTCCCATCACTCTTGGTTCCCTGTACATTTTCCTTTATTTCACTTAGAGTAGCCTTCATTTTTTTCACCTAATTTGGGACCAGATTCAACCAATTCTGTGAGCATCCTGATTACCAGTGTTTTGAACTGTGCATCTGATAGGTTGGCTATCTCTTCATCGTTTAGTTGTATTTTTTCTGGAGCTTTGATCTCTTCTTTCATTTGTGCCATTTTTTTTTGTCTTGACATGCCTGTTACATAGTGAGGGAGATCATTTTAAATTTGAACATATTCCTGTCAGGTTCAAGATCACCAGCTCTATTTTGTGAGATTAGCAAAATTAAACATATATTCTTTCCATTCATCATTGAAAGTAATATAAAATAATACAAAATTTATCAAAAAAATAAGAATTTCAATAAAGCATTTTAATTTCAGAGGTAAATGGAGCCTTTAGTGTGCCCTTTGCCCCTTTTGATGCCCAGTTCTCCTTTGGTGCTGCTCCCAAGGTACCCTGAGCTCCCTCCCAACAAAGTCGACTTTCAGGAAAGGATCTAAAAACCAAATTTACACTGATGAATAAATATCATACAAAAGAATGAGCTGTAACTGCTAAATTTCAGAAATTAATTTTTTAAAATTCTACATGGATATCCAATATTGCCAGGTACTATATATCATGTGAACCAAATCAATAGGCCTATCCTCACAGAACATAGAGAACAGATAAATAAACAAGCAGTTGCACTGAAGTGTGGTAATTGCTATGATAAGAGTTAAGACATGGTGTTATTAGAGAAGAGGTCTAACAAAGTGCAAATGATCAGAGAATTCTAGAAGAATGAATGTCTAAGCCAAAGACTAGAGTGAGTGGACATCAACCAGACAAAGGTAGAGGGGAAGAAGCAATGAAGGCATGAAAAATGCCATCCTGACACCTCTAAAATCACATTACCCCATTCATCCGAAATACTGTATATGTTCAACTCTGACAAGCAGTGAAATTGGGAACAAAATACAAGCCTTCTAACTCCCAGTTCCTTTTATCATTTGAAACACTATTTCCCTCACTTTCTCCCTTCTCTTCAGCTTCAAGTGATTATGGAAAACAACTGAGGTAGTAAAATAAGAAGTCGCAGAAATACAAATGCAAGGCAGAAAGTGAATAGGTATAGGCAGACAGCTGTGGAAATGGTTTTGTAAGACTTTCTCTGGAGAACAAATGTTTGGGACAGAAAAGAATTCCCAGCAACAGTGTAGATGCCCCTAAAGATTGTAGCTTTGGCAGGGCAGTAAATATTCAACCCCAATGTCCAAACAGAACAAATATCTGGATAGTCTCTGCCAAACCAAGATTAAAAACTACTATATCTTCTGAAGTAAAAAATAACCAGCAATAAATTTATCCATTTTTCAGCTAAGCAAAACTTAGAGGGGAATTTATAACTTTAAATGACTCTGCTAGAAAAAAGATCTCAAACCAATAACCTAAGCCTTCACCTTAAAAACATAGAAAATGAAGCATAAACTCAATCCAAAGTAGAGAAGACAGAAAATAATAAAGACTAGACTACAAATCAATTAAATAGAAAAAAAAAGCAATAGAAAAAATAAATAAAAACAAATGCTTCTCAAAAAAGGTAAAAAAAAAACAAACCTATCAAATTTTTAGCAAGACTCACTAAGAAAAACAATGAGAAGACAGATCACCAAACTCAAGGATGAAAAAGAACACATCACCATTGAGTCTACAGAAATTTAAAAAAGTATAAAGGTATATTCTAAACAATTTCATGTGAACAAGTTAGACAACTTAGATGAAATGAACAAATTCCTAGAAAAACATAAATGACCAAAATTGACTCAAGAATAAATAGAAAATTTGAATAGACCTATAATGAGTAAAGATACTGAATTAGTAATGTAAAAAAAAAACAAATCTTTATTCAAAGAAAAGACCATATCCAGATGGTTTTACTGGTGAATTCTATGAAACATTTAGGAAGAAATAATACCAACCCTTCATAAACTCTCCCAGAAAATGGAGGAGGAAGGAATACTTCTCAACTCATTCATGAGGCCAGTATTCTTCCCCTGAGAATACTCTCTTAAGCCAGGTCTAAACTAAACAGGATCTTAGTTAATTCTGATGTCTCTTGGTTCTAGATGGATTCCTAAGACCAGCTAGGAAACTGGAAATACTGTTCAAGTACAGGTTAAGAAAGCTCTAGAACTGACCTGGATCTCAAAAGTCGTCAAAGTATTTAAGCCCAACTCACAGGGAAATTGAGAGCAGTTACTTAAAAAGATCATAAGGAAACTTTTTGTTTTCCTATCTCTTCCCAGAAAAGTTAGTAATGGCCCTGGCTGATGTAGCTCAGTGGATTGAGCGTGAGCTGTGAACCAAAGGGTCTCTGGTTTGATTCCCAATCAGGGCACACACCTGGGATTTGGGTCAGGTCCCTAGTAGGGGATGTACAAGAAGCAACCACACACTGATATTTCTCTTCCTTTCTCTCTCCTTCCCTTCTCCTCTCCTTAAAAATAAATAAATAAAATTTGTTTTAAAAAGTTAGTAATGAACTATTTTTGCTTGTGGGGCAATACTGGGATCAAGTCATGAGAGCTAGGCCTCTCTGTTCTCAAATCTATAGGTTTTTGACATCTTTATGGGTTTAAGTGCTATCTCACATGTGACGTACTACATTTGTGGAAAACAAATTGTTTTTATAGTTTGAAAAAGCATATTTAAAGGTATATTCTTGTATAAAGGACACATGGATAAAGCCAAAGGTGGGTAGGATTGAGGGTGGGAGGTGGGATGGCTAGGGTGGGGAGGAGTGAGGGGGGTGGGAAATGGAGATAACTGTACTTGAACAACAGTTTTTAAAAAGAAGAAAAAAGAGTATGTTCTAAAAAGGAATTTCTTCCCCCTCTCCTTCCTTTTTCTGTGCTTCCATGTATAATATGCACACTATAGTTGTATCTATATAATACTAATACTTAACAGTTATGAGTGATGCTGAAAAGTGTTTAGCTAAGGTGGCATAAAATGAAAAAAATAAGGAGAGCCACATTGAGCAGTTGCTTATTACTCATAGCTATAATGGATCATCTATCTCATCTACTGCTCATACTGTCCACATCTATTCTCATCTGAAGAGGGTCATGCAGACACTGCAACTTCTATAACTGTACCAGCTTCTTATTTGGTAAATTGCAAAAAAAAAACTATGCTTATTTGGACAAATAATATTGGGACATTTTGTCCACAATAAAGACAGGAAAAGTGAGATAGAGGCAGAAAAACAAAAGAGTCTACATATCTAGGTACTGAGCAAATTTGGGGAGAGTGTAAAGCAAATTTTTTCAGTGTTATTGTCCAGAGCAATTTAGACAGAAGTGTCTAGAGATTTTTAAAAGAATGGTTTCCAAGCTCCGGCTGGCGTAGCTCAGTGGATTGAGCATGGGCTGCGAACCAAAGTGTTGCAGGTTCGATTCCCAGTCAGGGTACATGCCTGGGTTGCAGGCCATGACTCTCAGCAACCGCACATTGATGTTTCTCTCCCTCTCTCTCTCTCTCGCTCTCTCTCTCTCTCTCCCTCCCTCCCTTGCCTCTCTAAAAATAAATAAATAAAATCTTAAAAAAAAAAGAATCATTTCCATTAATTAAGAATGTCACACCATAATAAAAAAATACAGTAAGGATTAAATAAAAAACAAAGAATGTAATACCAAAAGCATGACCCATAAAAAAATGACAAATGAAATTCATTAAAAGAAAGAATTTCTGCTCTTTAAAAGACAATGTTCATAGAATAAAAAGGCAAGCCACAGACCAGGGGAAAATATTTGCAAATCACATATCTGGTAAAGGACTTTTACTAGAATATATAAAGAACTCCATAAACTCAGAAATAAATAAGCAACCCAATTTTTTAAATGGGTAAAATATTTGAACCTGCAGTTCTCCAAACATGATATACTGATGGCAAATGAGCTCATGAAATGATGTTCAACACCATTTCCCATTAGGGCAATGCAAATTAAAACCACAAAAAAGATACCACTATCTACTAGAACTACTAAAATTACACAGATTGATCATACCTAAGTATTGGCAAGAATGTGGAGCAACTAGAACTTCCATATGATACTAATGGAAAGTAAAATGATTACAACCACTATATACAGAAAACAATTTCTTTAAAAGTTCAGTGCATACTTGCCAGAGATTAGAACCACTATATATAGAAAATAGTTTATTTAAAAGTTTAACATATACTTGCCAGAGAAGTAAAAGCATATATTCATACAAAGACTTGTACAAAAACATTCATAGCAGTTTTACTTGTCAGAAACTAAAAACAAACAAACAAAAACATATCTGCCAACAGGAAAATGAATAACCTAATCATGGTGTACTGATACAACAGATTATTACTCAGCAATAAAAAGAAATGCAATAATAATACACATAACAACATGAACGAATCTCAAAATAATTACACTTAAAGTAGAAAACCAAAACTGTACATACTGTAATGACAGAAACAGATCGGTGGTTGCCTATAGATGGAGGAACCAGGGTAGGGTGGAAAGAAGGTATTACAAAGGGACTTGAGGGACATGGAAGTATTCATTAACTTGACTGTGGTGAAGATTTCAATAATATATATAAATGTTAAAATTTATTAAATTTTATACCTTAAGTATGTGCAGTTTATTATATATCATAAAATAGTTAAATTTTTATTCTATATTTTAAAATGTATCTTAATTCTTTCAGTTACATTTTTCTGATAAATTGCTGTTTCTTGGAATAAGATACTACACAGAGACTAGTTATGTGAAACCCAAGGTATATTTCGGTGTCAGCTGTCATCCTCATTTTACAGAGAAACAAACTGAAGACTAAAGTGGATAAACAACTTGACCAAACCCACTGATATTGTAGATGACAGAGCCAAGATTTTAATCCAGATCTGTCTGGCTCCAAAGCACATGTTCTTCATATTGTTATAATCCATAGGAAAAGTGGAGAAAAACATGGTATGGTCATGACATTGTAATTATCTAGAAAGAGCAAAAATGAGCTCTAGCCTGGTAGCTCAGTTACTTACAGCATCATCCCAATATGCCAAGGATGAGGGGTCAATCCCTGGTCAAAGCACATACAAGAATCAACCAATGGATGCATAAATAAGTGGAATAACAAATCAATGTTTCTCTCTTTTCCCCCCACCTCCCCCACTGCCTCTCTAAAATCAACAAATTTTATAAAGAGTAAAAACAAAAATACTCATCTTAGGATGTTAAGATAAGAGATAATTTCTTATTGTAAAAAGATTTCATTTGGGTTTTAAAAGTTATCAACCTAATGTTCTTTGTGTGACATCTACTTTGATGTACCTAGTTTAAACTATCTTGACCAAAAAACCAATAATACCAATATAAAAATGCTTTTGTTGCTTCTTAATTATCTAGTTAACTGTATAAACCAGGCCTATGAAATGTGAGAAATAATGGCTTTGAGGACAAACACCATAATATCCTATTAGGGTGATGGTATCTTTGGCATTGACTCTGGAAAGCCTGGAACCCCTTTTAGGAATGTGAGAAAATAATGTTTAGAGTTCATCACATTATTTTACTTGGCATTATCCTGACACTGCTCAATCATTTTGTAAATCTGAGTGATGTTAAGTCTACATGTTTCTGGTTTAGTTCCACTTAGCAAATCAAAGTACTATTTTATGAGTGCTACATGTCCTGTTCCCATTGTGATGAGACAAAAGGAACAGACTTCAATTATACAGGAACAACCTAAGATTGAAAATCAGAATATACATTACAAGGAATGTGAAACACTGGAAAAGACTGCCAAAAATATGGATTCTTCTTTACTGACTTTGATGAAACAGTATCCATCTATCTTTCTTTTAAAGTATATTTTATTTATTATGCTATGACAGTTGTCCCATTTTTTTCTCCCCTTTATGCCCCTCTGCCCTGCACTCCTGCTCCCACCAGCATTCCCACACCTTAGTTCATGTCCACGGGTCATACATATAAATTCTTTGGCTTCTCTATTTCCTATACTATTCTTAATCTCCCCCTGTTTATTTTGTACCTACCATTTATGCTTCTTATTCCCTGTACCTTTTCCCGCATTCTCCTAGATCCTCTTCCCCACTGATAACCCTCCATGTGATCTCCATTTCTTTCATTCTGACCCTGTTCTTGTTGTTTGCTTAGTTTGTTTTTCTTTTGGGTAATTTTTTTAGGTTCAGTTGTTGATAGTTTTGAGTTTGTTGTCATTTTATTGTTCACATTTTTGATCACCTTTTAACATTTCATATAATAAGGGTTTGGTGATGATGAATTCCTTAAACTTGATCTTATCTGGGAAACGCTTTATCTGCCCTTCCATTCTAAATGATAGTTTTGCTGGATGGAGTAATCTTGGATGTAGGTCCTTGCTTTTCATGACTTTGAATACTTTCTAGCCCTTGCTTGCCTGCAAGATTTCTTTTCAGAAATCAGCTGAGAGTCTTATGGGAACTCCTTTGTGGGTAAGTCTCCCTTTCTCTTGCTGCTTTTAAGATTTTCTCCCTATCCTTAATTGTGGCCAATGTAATTAGGATGTGCTGTGGTGTGTGCTTCCTTGGGTCCAATATTCTGGGGACTCTGAGCTTCCTGGACTTCATGGAAGTCTATTTCCTTTGCCAGATTGGGGAATTTCTCTGTCATTACATTTTCAAATAAGTTTTCAATTTCTTACACCTCCTCTTCTCCTTCTGGCACCCCTGTAATTTGGATGTTAGAACATTTAAAGTTGTCCTGGAGGTTCCTAAGCCTATCCTCGTTTTATTTTTTTTTTTAATTCTTGTTTCTTCATTTTGTTCTGGTTGAATGTTCATTTCTTCCTGCTGCTCCAAACCATTGATTTGAGCCGCGGTTTCCTTCCCATCACTGTTAGTCCCATGTACCTTTTCCTTTATTTCTCTCTTCATAGCCTTCATTTTTTCCCCTATTTTTTTACCATACTCAACCATTTCTGTGGACAGCCTGACTGTTGGGGACCGCCCTGTCTTGTATCAGAAGCCGTAACCCCCGCCTAGGCTAAGGCTAAGGGAACACCCTTGAAACTGTAAGCCAGCAAGGAGACAAAAGCTTATCTCCCTGGCAGGAGTGCTGCTTCTGCTGCTTCATTCATAACTGAACCCCAAAGCTTGGTCGGTTAGCCAAAGATGGGTAAGATTCCCCAAGGGGGGAATGACCTAAGATAGGCACAATCACGTGGGAGGCCCCCAAAAGAAGGACTTTGGGGGCTACAGCAAAAGGGGGTGATGGACTCTTGCCCCTCGGCTTTGAGGTAGCCTGAGTCCTCATTGTCTGGGAGAAAATCTCCTTATCTCTTGGTTGCCTTAGTTCCCTTGCTCCACCTAAGCCTGAAACAATGACAGGGTGGTGCAGCTCTGTGCTGAAAAGGGCGGGTTCCCCGTGTGATCAGGCCTAAGAAAGAATATGTAAAATCCTGTGAAACCTGCTTTGTTTAGAATGCTCTCAGTTGAATGAGAAGGGCCCAGGAAGACATTAGTTTGTTCCTTAAAAGTCTTACAGCTCTTTGACCCTGACTCAAAATAGACCCACAGAGTTCCTTGTTATCTATTGTTCCTTACTTCCTCGTAATGAGTAATGTGCTTTACCTGAATTATTATGCAAAACAAACCCAATAAAAGCAGGTTTGGATGGTAAATCAGCGCACTTCCCACTAGAGGGGGTGGCCATTCTGTCCCTACTTCTCCACAAAAACTAGTCTGTCTCTGTGCATGTTTTTTCTCACGCTTTTCGATGAGCCATCCGCATGTTCCGTGATCACTGCTGGCTGGTGACCCACGCATCACCTGACGACCAGTGTTTTGAACTCTGCATTGATAGGTTGGCTATCTCTTCATTGCTTAGTTCTATTTTTTAGAGTTTTAATCTGTTCTTTCATTTGGGCCACATTTCTTTGTCTTGGCATACCTGTTATGTTTTAAGGGGCACAGGCTTAGGTATTTGCCAGGGCGGGGAAACCTGTCCCTACATTATGGCACTGTATGTGAAGAAGGTGTCAGAGAGGGAACAATGCTGCTTGCTCAGCTCTCAGCTGGCTTTCAGTCACTTCCTCCAACTACCCACAAGCAAACTGGGCCCTTCTGGTGCTGATTCCCAGGTGGGTGGGCTTGTATATGTTCTAGGACCCTGTGGGTCTCCTAGAAACCCAACCATCTCTCCTGTGAAACCAGGATTTTCTCCTGCAGCTGCAGCCCCCACAGATTTTTACAGCCAGAGGTCTTGTGGCTTTCTTTTCCTGTGCTGGAACCCTGGGTTGCACAGTGTGTATCACCCCCCGCAGTTGTTCCTCCTTGTTTATCTGCACACAAATGTGTGACCACTGAGTCTTCCAGCAGCCGCCTTTCTCACCCAGTCCTCCAGCCACCTTACTGCATGTCCTCCCTGCCCCAGCTGCCCATCTCTGCCCCTCCTACCAGTCTGAATGAATGTTTCTTCTTTAACTCCTTGGTTGTTGGACTTCCTTACAGTTTGACTTTATGGCAGTTCTGAGTTTTTTGTTTATTTGTTTGTTTTTAAATTTGGTGTTATCCTTCTTTTGATTATGAGAGGAGGCAAAGTGTATCTACCTATGCCTCTATCTTGGCCAGAAGTCAGTATCCATCTTTCTAAGATTATTTAAGTGGATTTCTCCGCTCCCCCACCCCCCGCCAAAAGAAATGGTGAACCAAATAACTTTAAGGTCACTATTCTAAAAACAATTTTGATTAAAAGCAACTGTGAATAAATGGGCATTTACAAGTAGCTAAAGTAAGTCACAAAGTAGGTCTAGAAGATTTTTTACACCCTCACTTTCCTTTTTTCTAACATCTTACGTTAAAACAGCATTTCACAATTTACAGTGAGTTTTCACATATTTCACTTCTCTATTTTTTTATTATGACATGGTATACCAGATTTCCTACCTAAGTTTGAAGAATAAAGGAGACAAGAAAACAGATCAGAAGTCTCAGTTTTAAATACGAATAATCTCAGATACTCACAAAGGCCCCATACATGATGAACATGTGGTTTCAGACAGTATGAAAAAAAAAAACAAAGGGAGAAGACAGCATAGATATAGATAGGCTCAGGGCAGAGAGAACCCTAACCAGCAGTAAATGTCTTTTCTTACTCAATCTAGACATCACTATCCCTGGGTACACTGTGGTCAATCCAGAAGACAGTGAGAAGTCCTCCATTCTTCTCAACTAGCTTGCAATTTAATTTTCTTGGAAAGAGGTGTTTGTTGAGAGAAACACCGAGCTTTTTTCCCTCTAACAAATGTGTTTTGGGGGGCCAATAACAGAAAAGAAAATGTCTTGAAAAAAAGAACAAATGTCAAAGAAGACAATGAGAATTTTGCAAAATGTTGAAAAATCCTGAGCTAGAAGACATTGTTCATCTGCAAATCTGACCTAAAGGTCTGAAAAATTGTATAGGAATCTGTGAAAGTTTTGTTTTAAGTAACTGCTCAAAGTCCTCTCCCAAGAAACGGTTACCCCATTTTCAATCTGAAATGAAAGTGACGACTATCGGAAAAAGGTCACAAGCAGGTCAGGAGTCTAAGATTTATTTGTCTTGTGCCCTTTTCAGAGAAAACCATAAAACTCAATTCCTCTCCATCCTGAAATAAATGCTAGGCAGTGTAGTGTTTCCATAATGTCAACAGAATGCCACAGAGAAGCATTTGCTTTTCTTGGTAACTAGCATATTTAAGGGCCCTGAAGTCCATGTTTTCAATTCCAGAGAACTAAGGACAATGACAATAATTTCAAGCTTTTTCTCCTTCTAAGGAAAATGCTGGAGGAAATTAAGATGTAAAGTGGCCTTATTTTTTTTAATCCTCATCTAAGGATATGTATATTATTTTAGAGAGAGAGAGAAATGTCAATGTGAGAGAGAAACATGGATCCGCTGCCTCCCATACATGCCCCAACCAACCAGGAATCAAACACACAACCTTTTGGTGTACATGGCAACGTTCCAACCAACTGAGCCACCTCTCCAGGGCCATGTTTTTTTCTTTGCAAATATGTACTGGCTCCTTTCCCTAACAAACCACTTGATGTATATTAGTTCCCAGGTAGGTCAAAGGTCCTCACAGAAGAAAGATCCAAGTGTTCTCAGGGAATAGGTTTTCCCTTATTCTCAGGGGGTTATTTTTAAAAGTTAGACATTTTTGCAAACAAGCCAACACTGAGCTTCCCTGGGGAACCACTTTTGATAAGCAGGTTGGCTCCACTGGTTAGACACTGATTTGAATGAGGCCAGTGATTTTAATTTTATCCCTCAATGAACAAAGTTCTAAAAAAAGCAGAAACAAAAACAAAAATAAAAACAAAATAACCTGGTAAGGCTAGGGATAGCACTTCTTATAAATGCATGCCTCTGGTTCTCAGCAAACACAGTGATTGAATCTGAAGAAATTTAACAGAGTAGAATCTGCAAAAACAAGCCAATCAATTAACAGGCCAGTCAACACTGCCTAACACACAGAAGGTACATATAAAAGTAACAAATTCAGCAGTGAGAAAGATCAGCTTTGATTATTTTGTAGATATGTCTCTCCTGGCCTATATCCTTCACATTTCCCACTCAAAGTATACTGTGACTGCTAACTTTCCTCTTTGCCTCTAGCACCTCTCCTTTCTATCTCCTCCATTGCCCTTCATTAGGCTGCAGGTTTAAGGCAAAGTGAGGGAGCAGAGCAAGACAGATGTAGGAATCTGTGAGTGCATCCACAGTGAGATGCTAAGTGCCTCAGCACTGGTCAGCCACAAAAAAGAAAATCCAAGAGGACTTCTCTCTTGCTAGTTGCAGCCATGACTGCTCAATATTGAATCATGGAAGAGGAAGGGAATTTGGAGCTTATTTAGACCAACTCCTCATTTTCAAAATAAGTAATGTGAGGTCTGGAGAGGTAATTTGTCGCAGTCTGTGTACTGGGGCTAAAAGAGAGGCCCAAGATTATTTCCCAGCACCACAGTTTACCAGCCTGGGACTAGCTGCATGCCTGTGCTAATAACATACATCAACTACAAATAAGGGAAAACTACAAGAGCTGAAGCCTTCATGTGTCTCTTTCTCGCCCCAAAATATCATATCACCCTTTTTCATCTCAAATCCTTTCTATGATAACCATCATATTGGTTCATAAACATGTTTATTCAATATTGAAACATTCCTGAATTGAGTAGAGAATCATATTTATTAAAAATATTGAAAGTGAAAAAATAAACATTACATGTGAATAAAAGAGGCTTAAGATAATATCTGTGAAACTATTTTTATAAGAGAAATGAATAGAATTTTATCCTCATATGAACTGAAATGTGACAAAAACACTAAGAAATGGCAAAGTGTTTTCAAAGCAAAATCCAAATTCCTCAGCTTGACATTCTAGGGCCAAAAGTTGGTCCTAACTATTTTATCTCCACTATTGCTACTCAATGTACCCTATGTTCTAACCACACCAGACACCGCACAGCTTCCCAATATCCATATCAAGTACTTGTCTCATTCTTTTCCCAGGCTTAACCCTCCACCTGGAATACTGTTCTCATTGTCCTACCTATACTTCTGTCACCAGTCAAACCACACTCATTTACAAAGTACATCACAGATAATCAATCCACTTGGGCCCTTTCCAAAACAGCAGGCAAATGTGAACGTCTTCTCTCCCACTTTATCTCCCAGAGTTTGTTTATATGTACATTATATAACTTTCCACACTTTGTCTTCTGTGCATAGTATAGTATGTCTACTCCCATCATGAGTACCTGGATAGCCAAGACTGAGTATTCAGCTTAGAGTACCAGCCCTGAGACTAGCCTAAAGGAGTCACACAGTAAACATTTCTTTAACTGAATGGAAGTTAGGGGAAAAGGAAATATTATTATTATAATCAGCATTTAACAACCTAAACATGGTAATACACAAGAGTACTTGCATCTGAAGAATTTAAATGATGACCTCTATATGTATTTAAATTGGATTTCTTATAGAAAATAAATTTTTCTAATCTCATCTTTCAATCAAAGGGCAAATGTGCTTTTGTGACTGTGTCACAAAATGATGTCTCCCTTGTATTACTACTATGCATAAAAAGAACCAATTTCTCTCCTTCTGAAGACTGACAAGCACTCAACTTCCATCCAACCCTGAAACCAGAAGATCATGTAGTGGACTGTTTTCCCATTTGTTGAGTTCAAAAGATTCCTAACAATTCTCAAACTCTACACATCATCATTGTGGAAAATGTATCCACCAGTGAATGAAATGTAGCTAGTCTGGAAACTGGTTGGTTTTCTCTGCATTATTTCATGTCTAAAATTATAGAATAAGAGTGATTTTGGAATGTTTGGGTTTAGAATTTAAATTCCACTGCATTTAAAAGTATACAACAGGCAAAGGATTGAAACTTCACTACAGCCACCTCCTACAGGTTTGAAAATTATGTATACTCTTGAAAACACATTTGCAGATCACAAATGTTTGTAAATTTAAAGAGTAATGGGCAGAACCCATATTTTGCATCCCTGGGACATCTTAATCCATCAGTGTTGACATTACTACAGAAAAACTTCCCTTTCATGGTTAGTAGCTTATGATACTTTCTGGCATCCCACACAGGGAATTATTTAATTTAATTTCTAAGGGCCAGATCCTGCCCTTGGATATGTGTAAGCAATAGGTATTGATGTCAATGAAAATTCTGGGTGTATATCTGAGGGCAGGCTATGGTCCTCTGCATATTCCTAATGTGATTGCTGAAACTCTCTTTGTTAATACTGGTTTAATTTGTCTCCCTTTCTCTTAAATGTGCACACAATACCAGAAGTGATATATGAAGGCGTTGATCCAATGAAGAGCTTTACAGCTGGTTGGGATGCTGTGTGGCTTTTTGGCCTAAAGAAAGAACTAGCTTTTAAGTCCTTTATGTTCCCTAATCTACTATTGCCCTGATGACCAGTCCAAAGCAAGATTTTTCATTTCCAGTTCCATCTCCTAAAAAGAAAATAAAACTGAGATTTCAATTAATTTAAAAAACAGTTGTTAAAGAGTATTAAAATGAAAGCTGCACACAATTCCAAATCAACTTGGCTGTCTTTGGCCACTAAATTGTTGTATTTTTTTCTTGCTTTTTATTTGTTGTTTTTCACTGAATTTACCTATAGACTCAACTTCAAACACTTTTCCCTACCCTTGAAAAGTATTTTATCTTGTATGGCAATTCTTAACTAGATTATTAACATCCAACTCAGAATGCTGTGATGCTTTCTGGTTATTTTAGGATCATTATTCCAACTTGAAAACTTTCCAAGACCATAAATCATCTGTCCCCTCCCATACTTTAGTTCCCAGACGTCCCTTCTCATAAATCCTCTTAATGCATCTACATATTACACTCCTCTTGTTCACCCTTCTCCAGCCACACTGTGCTCCTGGTAGTCTCAGGAACAGAAGACATGCTCGTGACTCAGGGTCTTTGCATATGACACTCCATCAGCCTAGAACACTCTTCCCCTATTCCCCTATTACCTGTATGACTTGCTCCCCAACTACTTTAAGTCTTCCTCAAGGGTTCTTTCACAGCGAGTTCTTCCCTAAACACCCTACTTAAAATGACATAGCTATCCCAACACTCCTACCTTCTTCCTTTTCTACTTTTATTTTTGTCCATAACACTCACCACCATCTAGCAAAGTATGAATTTTATTTATATATCTTATTTTTAAATGACCATTGTTATATTGTGCAGCAACTGAAATAGCGCCTGGCACATAATGAATCCCCAATAAATACCTTCTGAATGAATGAGGGAACTTGCTCCAGAAGAACCTGGAGCGTTCAGGAGTTCTACTGCAACAAGACTTCCCCAAAGCAGTAATTCTGTCATTATCAGAATATTTCCTTTCACAAGTATAAATTTAAATATCTATAAGTGCTAAATTAAATCTAAGTATACATGTTTAAATGAGAAATACATAAACCAATAGATGAGTAGAATAAAAAAATTTCAAAGAATTTAACATGGTGATCAAATATGTAAAATAGTAAGTTTTCTAAGTCATTCTTTTATCTGTATGTTATTATACCTAATTTCAATACTATTATGATAGTTCTATATATGTTGCAGCTCAATTTTTTTTCAAATTGTGATCAAAGATTTATCTGCATCAAAAATATCTGATATGCTGACTGGTAAAAATGGAATTTCCAGTCTCCACTCAGGAGCTATGGGGCTCTGGCCTACAAATACGCAATTTTTTCTAACAAGTTCCCGAGAAAATTCTTGCATTTACTTAAGTTTGAGAACTACTGCTTTAATCTGTCAGTTCTCAAAATTCACTGCAGTCATATCTGTATAAGCTTTCCTTACATAGGGATGGTTTTTTCCATCCATAGGACTCTCCCTGAGTCCAGATCATCTTTTAATTCAACCACTTGGATTTTACCCCAAAGAGAGATTTTTTAAAAACTGTATTTTCTGGATGGGGCAATAAGCCAGCTTCTATCCATCAGCCACAAATAAATTGCCAGTGGCCAAGGGCACACGTAAAGCCATCAGCCACATGGTATAGGCTGGATGCGAAAGCGTGGGGGTCATTGTGTCCTGAAAATGATGTGGTTAGTTGACTCCATGACAGAAAATGAGGCCATTACACCAAAGCTGGCATGGCAGCTGTCTGGAGAGTCTTCACTTGTGCTTAGCCCTTTCCTTCCTGAACCCAACACCAAGCACTGAGACTGCGCCAATCCCCCTAAGAGGTGGGCAATGGCAGCCTCAATGGCACCAGCACACAAAGGGAATCCTGAAGAATAAGAGCTCTGTGACTTCCTCCATGGTAGCCTCTGCAGAACACCAACCCAAAAAGAATGTCAAAAAAGAACAGAGACATTGACTTCCAGTCAAGACAGAGGCGTAGATAACCATGGCTCCCATCCTCTCACAACCACATCAAAATTACAACTAAACTATAAAACAGCTAGAAAAGTCAGAAATCAAGCTGAATAGAAGTCCAACGACTACAGAATTAAAGAAACCACATCCATCCAAACTGATAGGAGGGGCAGAGATGTGGAGATATGGAATAGGCTGATTCCACACTCATATGTGGTAGATAAAAATTCAGGAGGGAAATCCTGGGAGCAAGGGTCACAGCCCCACCCCAGGCGCCTCCAGCCCAGGGTTCCACTGCTAGGAAGATAAGTCTCCATAACTTCTGGCTGTAAAAACCAGTGGAGATTGAGTCAGTGAAAGAAACTGCTGGATTATCAAGCAGTTCCTCTTAAAAGATCTTCACACAGACTTACTCAGCCTCACTCCCTCTGAGCTCCAGCACCAAGGTAGCAGCTTGAAAGGTACGAGTGGCATACAAGGAGGAACTGAAGTGTCCAGCATCAGGGCAAGAGATGGGAGACAGCTTTCTCCCAGACAGAACAGGAGGCAGAGGCCATTGTTCTTTTTCTGAAACTTCTCCCCTACAGAGCCACACAGGAAGAGGCAGGAGCCATGTCTGAGACTCCATCAGCCTGGCTAACACTGTTTGCCCTACCCTGGCATTTCCCTGAGGCTCCACCCCATCCAACATATGGGCCCATCCAAGCTGTTAACAGTAGCTTATCCATATGAATGTCTGGTCTTGGCTCACCCTTCGCATCTTCCTAAATCATCTCAAACAAGCAACAAGCCTCTGAGAACCTCCAGCCCCCATATCTTATGCTAAGTGGCCCCAAGCCAGGCACTACCAGCACTAAGCCTAGATTCACAGCTTGGTTTCACATGGGAACCTCCAAGCCCAGCACAAGTAACAACCATCAGCAGATTACTTTGTAGCTTATACTGGGAGGCCCCAGGAAGAATACAGGTGGTGGCTGACTTTGGCCTGCACCACCTGGGAAACCCCAGAGCCTGCACAACCAGGGGACAACCAGAGACCATGAAGGAGCACCACCACCCTGCCCCTGACAGCTAATCCTCCATGGAGGGTGAAGAGTGGTGGTCAGTGGTCATGGCCAATCCTTGCAGCTGACTGGCCTGGGAAAATCCCTCCCATTGCCCTGCCAACAGCATTCAAGACTCAACTACAAGAGGAGAGTGTACTCAGCTCACATAGCAGTGCATCTTGAGTACCCAGTTTGGGCTATAGGGGAGGCTGTGCCACTGGACCCTACAGGACACCTACTATATTAAGCCATGCTACCAAAACAGCTCTACCTAATACATAGAATCAAACACAGGGAGTCTGCCAAAATGAGCAAAGAAATATGGCCCAAATGAAAGAACAGATCAAAACTTCAGAAAAAGAGCTAAACAAAATGAAGATAAGCAAGCTATCAGATGCAGAGTTCAAAACACTGTTTATAAGGATGCTCAATGAACTTAGTGAGGACCTGAACAGCATAAAAAAGACCCCATCAGAAATGAAGAATACATGAATTAAAATAAAGAACAATTTACAGGGAAACAATGGAAGAGTGGATGAAGCTGAGAATCAAATCAATGATCTGGAACATAAAGAAGCAAAAACCAGGGGACTTCTGGCCAAGATGGAGGCATAGGTAGACATACAATGCCTCTTTGTACAACCAAAAGAAGGACAACAACAATTTAAAGACAAAAAAACAACTAGAACTGACAGAAAACCGAACTATATGGAAGTCGGACACCCAAAGAGTTAAAGAAGACAAACTCATCCAGACTGGTGGGAGAGGCAAAGATGGGCATGCAGGGCGGACTTGGTGGTGGAGGACCAGAGCAGGCAAGGCAGCGGCTGGTGGACCCAGCACCAGATTGTGGAGCGGGGCACACAAGGTTGCAGCTAGCCAGCAAGGCTGCAGCTGGCCAGCAAGACTGCAGTGGCAACTGGTATAGCGGACAGTCCCACATTCATGAGCAGAAACCAGGAGGAACAACTGGGGAGTGAGACACACCTCATGACCCAGAGCTCCGGTGCGGGGAAATAAAGCCCCAAACCACTGATTAAAAACACCTGTGGGGTTGAGACGGCAGGGGGAGAAATTCCCAGCCTCACAGGAGAGTTCACTGGAGAGACCCACAGGGTCCTAGAACGTACACAAGGCAACCCACCCAGGAATCAGCACCAGAAGGGCCCAACTTGCTTGTGTGAAGCAGGGGAAGTGACTGAAAGCTGGCAGAGAATGGACCAAGTGCCATTGTTCCCTCTCAGACCCCTTCCTCACAAACAGCATCATAACACAGCCACGTGACTTACCCTGCCCTAGTGAACACCTAAGGCCCCACCCCTCACTACATATAACAGGTGAATCAAGACAAAAAAAAATTGGCACAAATGAAAGAAGAGATCAAAGCTCCAGAAAAAATACAACTAAACGATGAAGAGATAGCCAACCTATCAGATGCACAGTTCAAAACACTGGTAATCAGGATGCTCACAGAATTGGTTGAATCTGGTCCCAAATTAGGTGAAAAAATGAAGGCTACTCTAAGTGAAATAAAGGAAAATGTACAGGGAACCAAGAGTGATGGGAAGGAAACTGGGACTCAAATCAATGGAGTAGACCAGAAGGAAGAAAGAAACAACCAATCAGAAAAGAAGGAAGAAACAAGACTTTAAAAGAATGGGGAGAGGCTTAGGAACCTCCAGGACATCTCTAAACATTCCAGCATCTGAATTGTAGGGGTATCAGAAAGAGAAGAGGAAGAGCAACAAGTGGAAAAGTTATTTGAACAAATAATGGAGAACTTTCCCATTCTGGCAAAGGAATAGACTTCCAGGAAGTCCAGGAAGCTCAGAGAGTCCCAAAGAAGTTGGACCCAAGGAGGAACACACCAAGGCACATCATAATTACATTACCCAAGATTAAAATTAAGGACAGAATCCTAGAAGCAGCAAGAGAAAAGGAGACAGTTACCTACAAAGGAGTGCCCATAAGACTGTCAGCTGATTTCTCAAAAAGAGACCTTACAGGCAAGAAGGGGCTGGAAAGAAGTATTCCAAGTCATGAAAGGCAAGGACCTACATCCAAGATTGCTCTACACAGCAAAGCTTTCACTTAGAATGGAAGGGCAGATAGAGTGCTTCCCAGATAAGGTCAAGTTAAAGGAGTTCATCATCACCAAGCCCTTATTATATGAAATGTTAAAGGAATTTATCTAAGAAAAATAAGATAAAAAATATGAACAGCAAAATGACAGCAAACTTACAATTATTAACAACCACACCTAAAACAAAAACAAAAGCAAACTAAGCAAACAACTAGAACAGGAAAAGAATCACAGAAATGGAGATCACATGGAGGGTTATCAACAGGGGAGTGGGGGCAGGAGAAAGAGGGGAAAGGTACAGAGGATAAGTAGCTTAGATGGTAGGTAGAAAATACACAGGAGAGGTTAAAAATAGTACAGGAAATGAGAAGCCAAAGAACTTGTAAGTATGACCCATGGACATGAACTAAAGGGAGGAAATGTGGGCAGGAGGGGGTGTGCAGGGGGGAGGGGAGTGAAGGGAGGGAAACAGGACAACTGTAATAGCATAATCAATAAAATATATTTTTTTAAAAAAGAAATAAAAATGAAAAAAAGCAAAAATCAACCAATCAGAATCAAAAAGAATTTAAAAAACAAGGATAGTGTGAGCAGTCTCTGGGATAACTTCAAGCATTCTAAAATTTGCATCATGGGACAAAAGAAAGGGAAGAAAAAGAGCAAGAAATTGGAAATCTATCTGAAAAAATAATGAAAGAAAACATCCTTAATTTGGTGAAGGAAATAGACATGCAAGTCCACGAAGCACACAGAGTCCTAAGTAAAATGGACACAAACAGGTCCACACCAAGACACATCATAATTAAAATGCCAAGGACTCAAGATAGGGAATCTTAATAGCAGCAAGAGAAAAGCAGTTAGTTTTCTGCAAGGGAGCTCCCGTAAGATTGTCGGCTGATTTTTCAAAAGAAACTTTGCCAGCTGGACGGGATTGGCAAGAAGTATTCCAAGTCATGAAAAGCAGGGACCTACAGCCAAAATTGCTCTACCCAGCAAAAATAATCATTTAGAATGGAAAGGCAGGTAAAGAGCTCCAGACAAGAAAAAACTAAAGGAGTTCATCATCGCCAAACCATTAATATATGAAATGTTAAAGGGTCTTATTTAAGAAAAAGATGATCAAAACTATGAACAATAAAATGGCAATAAATACATGTCCATCAACAATTGAATCTAAAAAAAAACAAACTAAGCAAACAAGAAGAACAAAGACAGAATTATGGATACAGATGGCATTTTGATAGTTGCCAGGTTGGGGGGAAATGGGTGGTGGGAGAATGGGTGAATAGGTGAGGGGATTTAAAAGTACCAATTGGTACAGAATAGCCATGGAGACATAAAGTACAGTATACAAAATGGAGTAGCCAAAGAACTTACATGCATGTCTCATGGACATGAACAAATGTATGGGGATTGTCAGAGGTATTGGGGGATGCTGGGAGTGGACAGCAAAGGGGAAACAATTGGTACAACTGTACTAGCATAATCAAAAATATATAATTTTAATGTCTTGGGGCTTAGAGGCTTTAATACCCATTTCTAATCTTTTGGTTATAGTATAGATGTACAAAAACACCTTACTTATTTCCCCACCATTTTCAGTAAACAAGAGTAGATGGTAAATATGATTGACTTCTTCCAACTTTTGTGAGTGTGCCCTAATAGATTAAATGGAACTTCTTATTAAAGTAAAATTATTTCTGTCAAATATATATATATAGAATCTTTTAAAAATCTATATTTTCTTCTATTGATGGTAATAAGCCATCAGAGATGATATTTACAGACCAACATTTTTATCAGTGACAAAAGTATTACTTTTAAACTATAAGTCCTTAGCATTTGCTTATAATAGCATACTACAAAATTAGAAAATGAAATAGAAGTTCTAAAATATACCAACCTTTTTTTGTATGTACTCAAAGAGACAGAGCTACAACTAAATTCATTCAACTCCTACTATGTAGTACATTCACTACCTCATTTATTTGTCCAGAGCCACTGAGCTAGTATAACGCAAAAACTGAACCCAGGACTCCTGACTCTAAGTCCACCATTATTTCTAGAATACTCACAGCTTCATCAATCTATAAATAACAGAGTTCTTTAAGGTCATAGCCATGACTTGCTGTGATTTTGGGCCAATGCTCGGTTCCCTTGAAAAGTGGAGTTGCTCTGATTTAAAAAGAAGAAGGAAAAGGAGGAGAGGGGGAAGAGAGGAGGAGCAGGGCACAAAGTCTCCAACACTTTGTTCCATTTGGCATTCAGTGTTTCACTTCCTATTGCAGTATTTCTTGATAGTTCTTCCAGCATATTCTTCTGCCCCAGCTGCCCTCAATTTACCTTTCTATGGGGGCATAAATGTCATTACTATGTCCCTTAATTCAAATATTCTTGATGCTGCAGTTCTGCTATATCTTTTTTTTCTGACCATTTTACCATATTCTCGTTTAATTAAGAACATGTTACTTTGCTCATTAACTTAAAACAAAACTCACTGTGAGTTTTTAATTCTCTATGAGCTTTTCTTTCCAAGGTTCTTTAACTCAAAAATTACTCTTATCTTTGTTACATGCATGAGCTCAAATGCTAAGAATCTTGAGGTTTCAAGAAAATCCTTTTAGATGCTGTTTTCAAAAGTATAATCTTCAGATCATTACAGTCTCAAGACATGCAAAGGAAGTGGTAAGAAAGAGGAAAGAGAAAGGGTTATTGGTCAAATAAGGTAGGGAAAAAACATATTCTATATCCCCTTCACTGAAATTCATAAGTATATCAAAATATTAAAGGCTCTGCTGTTTTTCAGTGGAAAAAATGGTTTTAACTCAATGTTCCCCAAACCTGCTTAACCATGCAACCTTCCCCTCTCCCCACTCAACACCTAGTAACATCCCATTGAATTTAATTCATGGTAAAACAAAAGATCCAATAAATATATAATGACTACTAAATAATAAGTGCTCAATAAATATATCTATTATTATTTTTATCATTATCATCACTCATCTAATTCATTACTCTAAAGATGGCAAGCTTTGGTCCTAATGTGCTCAGTTCCAATGGAGGGTCACCTCCATTGACCCTCGGAAATAATGTCAGTTTACTACTGCCAATGGAAAACTCTTACAGGGAAACTATCTAGTGCATCTCTCAAAGGTTGACTAACTAAACTTTTGCATTTTGGGACAATCCATATTGTAGGACATAAATTATTTTACAGAAATTATGTTTTCCTAAATTATAGAAGGTGAAATAAAACATTTTGCCCTGGCTGGTATAGCTCAGTGGATTGAGCATGGGCCTGCAAACCAAAGAGTCACTGATTTGATTCCCAGTCAGGGCATATGCCTGGGTTGTGGGCCAGGACCCCAGTACAGGGTGGGGAAGAGGCAACCACACATTGATGTTTCTCTCCCTCTCTTTCTCCTTCCCCTCCCCTCTCTCCAGAAATAAATAAATAAAATCTTTTTAAAAATAAGCAAACAAAATCATTTTTCTTTCCCATAAACATAACCATTTCCTTGTCTTGATTAAAACACTTTTACATCTGACTTTCAGCCAAGATGGAGGTGTAGGAAGACACACTCCACCTCTTCACACAACTTTAAAAAGGATAACAACCAATCTAAAAACAAAATGTAACCAGAACTTCCAGAAAATCAAACTATGGAAATCTAACAATCATGGAGTTAAAGAAGAAATATTCATCCAGATGAATAAGAGGGGCAGAGACAACTAGCTGGGGTAGAGAGGCTTTGGTGTGGCATAGCAAGGCAGCAGCAATGGCTGGCAGAACAAGTCGTCCCACATTCACGTGCAGCAGATAAAACCCAGGAGGGACAACTGGGGAGCAAGTGATCTCAGCCCCAGGCCAGGCTGTGAAGCCATGGTTCCAGTCCCAGGAAATAAAGCCTCATAACCCCTGGCTACAAAACCATTGGGGGTTGGGGTGGCAGAAGAAACTGCTGGTCTCTCAAGAGAGTCCATTTAAAGAGCTCACAGAGTCCTAGATCGTACACAAACCGACCCACTCAGAGAATCAGCACCAGACCAGCAGCTAGAAGGGCATCAGTTGCTTATGGGAAGTGGGGGATGTGATCGAAAACAGGGTAAGAGCTGAGCAAGCAGCACTGTTCCCTCTTGACCACTCCCCCACATACAGCACCACAAAGTGGCAAAGCAGGTTGCCATGCCCTGGCAAATACCTAAGGCTCTGCACCTTACCACATAACAGGAGCACAAAGACAAAGTAAAAGCAGGTTTATCTAATACACAGAAACACAGGGAGTATACCAAATTGAGGAGACAAAGAAATATGGCCCAAATGAAAGAATGGATCAAAACTCCAGAAAAAAAACTAAGTGATGAGGAAACAGCCAACCTATCAGATGCAGAGTTCAAAACACTGGTGATCAGGATGTTCACAGAAATGACTGACAATGGCCACAGAATAAAGGAAGAAGTAAAGGCTCTAAGAAGTGAAATAAAGAAAAATATACAGAGAACCAACAGTGAAAGGAACGAAGCCCGGATTCAACTCAATGATTTGGAACAAAAAGAAAGAATAAACATTCACCCAGAACAAAAAGAAGAAACACAAATTCAAAAAAAAACAAGGACAGGCTAATGAACCACTGGGACAACTTTAAACATACCAACATCCAAATCATAGGGGTGCCAGAAAGAAAAGACGAAGAGCAAGAAATTGAAAACTTATTTGAAAAAATAATGAAAGAAAATTTCCTAATTTGGCAAAGGAAATAGACACACAAGTCTAGGAAGCTCAGAGAGTTCTATATAAGTTGGACCCAAAGAGGGCCACACCCACACACATCATACTTAAAATACCAAAGGTTGGTTTTGGAGCCACCCATTCATTCCCGCCACTGAAGTTACTCCAGGGAGCCAAAATGGGACTGAGACAACCAAAAGCTAACACTCCATGGCTGTTGTCCATGCCTTCAGATGTCCAGGCTCCAGCAGATGCCAGGTGGTGGTCACATGTCCACGTGGGACTGACTTCTCCTACTCAGGCCTTGGAGCTCCAGTCATGACACCAACCCAGGTGCTGGGCTTACCCCTCATTCCACTCTTCAGCCCTCCAATTCCACCCCCAGCCAGAGAGCCAAACCCTCAAACCCAGGGAAGATGAACTGAACTTTGGGCACTTTCTGAAAGAGCATTTCTGTCCCCACTGGCTGGCAATGATGGTGAAAACATAGGAAACTGCCCCTTTTCCCAGAGGCTCTTCATGACTTTTTGGCATAAAGGAGTTGTATTTAGTGTCACAGCTATTGACCTAAAAAGTGAAGACTGCTGCAAGATGGTGGAGGAGTGAATGGAAGTCACACTAACCTCCTCCCAGAACCAATCTGCAATTACAACTAAATTTTGGAGAAATCACCTGGAACAAACAACTGAACAACAGTGAAAGAGAAGGCTTATAACCTCAGACAGACAGAGGAATCAGCTTCAGCACAACCTGACTCTTCTGGCAGCACCTGTACAACAACATACAAAATGTGGTGGGCTAAGTGACCCTAAGTCACCCAGCTGGAGGGAAGGACCCAGCAAGGACAACCCAACAACAATCAAAACCCAATACATCCACAGAGCCAACATAAAAGACATAAAGGGCATCCCCAGAGCATCAACTTCAGGAGATCTGGGAAACTACACCACTGAATCTCACAGGTCTCCCACCATAGAAGTTCACAACACAAACTCAAGTAATCTAAACAGATCAATTTAAGAGGCAGAAACAAACAAGAAGAAACTCTTTAAAAATGGGAATACAAAGAAACAACCCCCAATCTAAAGGAAAAGAGGAATCCTCAGAAAGAGTACTGAATGAAATAGAGACATGTTAGCTATCAGATACTGAGTTGAAAACAATGGTTATCCGTGAGCACAGTGAGCTCAGTTAGAACTACCAAAAACTACAAGGAAGCTATGAGAAACTTACCGCAAACTATATCAGCATGAAAAAAGACATAGAAACTATCAACAAAAGCCAACAGGAAATGAAGAATACAATTTCTGAATTGAAGAACACAGTAGAAGGAGTCAAAAGCAGGCTAGATGAATCAGAGGATCAAATCAGGAAGCTGCAGCTCGAGATAGAAAAAAACTCCCAGAAAGAGCAAGAAAAAAAAAATATTCAAAAAGAATGAAGAGTGTTTAAGGGGAATTTCAGGAAAACATGAAATGTAATAATCTCCATATAATAGGGATACTAGAAGGAGAAGAAGAGGAGCAAGGGATAGAAAACCTGTTTGAAAAAGTAATGATGGAAAACTTTCCTAATTTGATGAGAGAAAGAGTCACACAAATCCAGGAAGCACAGAAGATCCCAATCAAGAGGAACTCCAATAGCCCCACTTTAAGACACATTCTACCTAAAAGACAAAGAGAATCTTAAAGGCAACAAGAGAGAAACAGAAAAACATACAAGGAAACCCTGATAAGACTAGCAGCTGACTTCTCAAGGGAAACACTACAAGCCAAAAGGAATAAATGGCAAGATATATTTCAAGTAATGAAGAGCAAAGGCCTGCAACCAAGACTACTCTATCCAGCAAGGCTCATTAAAATAGAAGGCAAAATACAGAGTTTCTTAGACAAAAGAAGACTGAAAGAATACACCTCCACCAAACCAGCCCTGCAAGATATGATAAAATGACTGCTTTATGAAAAGGAAGAAAAAGAGTGAGAGAGAGAGAGAGGAACACAGGTGGGTAAAATGGCAATGAATAAGTACCTATGAATAATAACCTTAAGTGTAAATGGATTAAATGCTCCACTCAAAAGACATAGGGTAGCTAAATGGATAGGAAAACATTACTGGCACATGGCTGCCTACAAGAGACCCAGCTCAGAGCAAAAGACCTACACAGACTGAAAGTGAAGGGCTAGGAAAAAATATTCCACACAAATGGACAGGAAAAAAAAAGCTAGAGTAGCAATACTTAACAGACAAAATAGACTTCAAAACAAAAGCCATAAAAAGAGTCCCAGAAGGACACTTCATAATACTCAAGGGAAGAATCCATCAAGAAGACATAAACATTGTAAATACATATGTACCCAACACAGGAGCACCCAAATATATAAGTAAATTCTTGGAGAACTTCAAGAAAGATATTGACAGCAAAACAATTATAGTACGGGATTTTAATACTCCACTGTCAAAAGTGGATAGATCTTCCAAACAAAATATCAACGAAGATATTGTGGTATTAAACAATGCCCTAGATCAAATTGACTTAACTTGATATACATATAACTTTCCACCCCAAAGAAGCAAAATACACATTCTTTTCAAACGCACATTGGACAGTTTCAAAGGTAGACCACATGATATGACACAAAATAAGCCTCAACAAATTCAATAAAACTGAAATCATGTCAAGCATTTTCTCAGACCACAAGGGCTTGAAACTAGAAATCAACTTCAAGTAGAAATCTCAGAAATATTCAAATTCATGGAGATTGAATAACATACTACTAAACAATGAATGGGTAAATAATGAGATCAAGAAAGAAATCAAAAATTTCCTGAAAGCAAATGAAAAGAAACACACAACAGGTTTGGACTGTGGGACCAGTGGGACATAGCAAAGGCAGTCCTGAGAGGGAAGTTCATAGTGCTACAGGCCTACCTAAAAAAGATAGAAACATTTCAAATAAACAACCTAACACTACATCTACAAGAACTAGAGGAACAACAACAAAGCCCAGAGAGAGTAGAAGGAAGTAAATCATCAAGATCAGAGAAGAATAAAATGACATAGAGACTAAAAGAACAATTCAAAGGAACAATAAATCCAGATGATGATTCTTTGAAAAGTTAAAAAAACTGACAAGCCTTTAAAAAGACTCATCAAGAAAAAGCACCCAAATAAACACAATCAGAAATGAAAGAGGAAGCCCTGGCTGGGGTAGCTCAGTGGATTGAGCGCAGGCTGCGAACCAAAGTGTCACAGGTTCAATTCCCAGTCAGGGTACATGCCTAGGTTGCAGGCCATGACCCCCAGCAACCGCACATTGATGTCTCTCTCTCTCTCTCTTTCTCCCTCCCTTCCCTCTCTAAAAATAAATAAATAAAATCTTAAAAAAAGAAATGAAAGAGGAGCTGACAACTGATACCACAGAAAAACAAAGGATTGTAAGAAATTACTAGGAACTATATGCCAAGAAATTTGAAAAGCTGGGTGAAATGGACAAATTTCTAGAAAAATATAATCTTCCAAAACTGAATGAAGAAGAAACAGAAAGCCTGAACAGACCAATAAAAGCTGACAAATTTGAAGCAGTAATCAAAAAACTCCCAGGACACAAAAGCCCTGGAGCAAACAGTTTCACAGGAGAATTTTACAAAACATTTAAGGAAGAGCTAATTCCTATCCTTCTCAGACTATTCTAAGTAATCCAAGTACAGCAAAGACTCCCAAACTCTTTTTATGAGGCCAGCATCATCCTAATCCCAAAACCATAAAGACACAGAAAGAAGGAAAATTACAGGCCAATATCGCTAATGAACATAGATGTTAAAATCCTCAAAAAAAAACACTGGCAAACCACACCCAGCAATACATTTAGAAAGATGATACACCATGATCAAGTGTGATTCATCCCAGGGATGCAAGGTGGTTCAATATTCACAAATAAATAAATGTAATACACCACACAAACAAAGGGAAAGACAAAAATCACATGGTCATATCAATAGATGCATAAGGTATAGCACCCATTTATGATAAAGACACTCAGCAAAGTGAGAGTAGAGGATACATACCTCAACATAATAAAGGCCATACATGAGAAACCTACAGCCAACATCATACTCAATGGGCAAAAACTTAGACCTTTCCCACTAAGATCAGGAACAAGACAAGGATGTCCACTTTTACCACTTCTGTTCCACATAGTATTGGAAGTCTTAGCTACAGTGATCAGACAAGAAAAAAAATAAAGACATTTAAATTGGAAAGCAGGAAGTAAAACTGTCATTCTTTATACAAGACATGATAGTGTACATCACTCCACCAAAAAACTAATTGACTTAATAAATAAATTTGGCAAAGCAACGGGATACAAAGTCAATATTCAGAAATTAAAGGCATTTTTGTGCACCAACAATGAAATATCTGAAACAGAAATAAGGGATAAAAATCCCATTTGATATAGCAACAAGAAAAATAAAGTATCTAGGAATAAATCTAACCAAGTGATGCAGACACTGGCTTGCAGTGTCTGAGTCATTATGGATGAAATGAGTAATTAACACAGACTACAGAGTCTGGTGGAGGAAAAGGGACAGCATGGCTTTTCTCTCAAGGGGAGCAAAAGCCTCAGCCCTTGCTCCAATGAGCTTTTATTGTCTTACTGGGCACATTACAAGAAGGTCCTCATTAACTATGCACAGGCTCACTTTAGGTGATTACCTTTTACAGAAAACAAAGGAGCCAATGCCACTAATCACATCACAGAAGAGGGATATTTGCAAATGAAAAGGCAAAAGTAGTTGAACTGGTTACAGTCATCCTTGGAAGGTTTAGCACGGTTTTTAGGAAGTTGCTTTGCAGTAAATGTCCTCAATTCAGAGTGAGGGAGTTTTAGCAAAAAGCAAGACTCACAGTGGCCTAGGTACACTGCAGGCCTGACTCCCCACAGGAGAACCTAACCATGGGCATGGGTCCCATGCATCTCCGAGTGGGAGCTGGGCCCAAGCCAGGCAGAACGGCCTTCCACATCTCCCACTTTGTTTTTTGTTAGGACGGCTATAGATCCCACAAAGCTTGCTGCTTGCTGGTCTCCCACATGACCCTGGGAAAATAATTCGAGAATGTGTTAAAGTACACAGAAGATTATTACGATCAGTAAACAACCAGCGGTTCCATTGACCCACATTCTCAGATTAAGCCCATCAATCATTGTCTGGCAGTAACGATCAAATAGATAACATTCAAAGAAGTCTGAGGGCCTATTTTGAGTCAGGGTCAGATAGCTAAAGGACCATGAAACTGGGGAAACAAACTCATTTCAGGCTTGGACCCCTATCATCTAAATTGAGAGTACTAGCAAAGTAAGTTTTATAGGATTTTATACTTTCTTTCTTAGGCCTGATTGCCCCAGGAAATCTGCCTTTTCCAGCACAGGGCTGCACTCACCACCTGCATTGTTTCAGGCTTAGGTAGAGCAGGAAAAGTAAGGCAGCCAAGAGATTAGGAGACTTCTTGCAGACAGAATGAGGACTCAGGCTATGTCAAAGCCCAGGGGCAGGGGTCCATCACTCCTTTTTTCAATTGCCCCCCAAGCCCTTCCCTGAGGGCCTTCCCACATGATTGTGCCTGTCTTAGATCCAACCTCCCTTGAGGAATCTTACTCATCATTGGCTAACCAACCAAGCATGGGGGGCCAGGCAGGATGAAGTAAAATGGGCAGAGGTAGTGCTCCTGCCAGGGAGATAAACTTTGTCTCCTCAGTGGCTTATGGTCCGAAGGTCTCTCACTCACCCTTAGTCACGGGGGATTATAGCTCCTGAAACCAGGCAGGGCGGTTCCAAACAACCAAGGAGGTAAAAGACTTGTATTCACAAAACTACACAACACTGAACAAAGAAATCAAGGAAGACACAAACAAATGGAAATATGTACCATGCTCATGGATTGCAAGAATTAACATCATCAAAATGTCCATACTACCCAAAGCAATTTATAGATTCAATGCAATCCCTATTAAAGTGCCAATTACATATTTCACAGAGATAGAACAAACACTTCAAAATTTATATGGAACCATAAATGACCCCTAATAGCCCAGCAATTTTGAGAAAGAATAACAAAGTAGGAGGGATCATAATACCTGATACCAGACTGTATTACAAGGCCACTGTAATCAAAACAGCCTGGTACTGGCATAAGGACAGACACATAGACCAATGGAACAGAATAGAAAGCCCAGAAATAAACCCAAGTCTCTATGATCAATTACTATTTGACAAAGAGGGCAGAAGCATAAGTGGAGTAAAAATAGCCTCTAAAACAAATGGTGTTGGGAGAGCTGGACAGCTACATGCAGAAAAATGAAAGTTGATCACCAACTTATACCATACACAAAAATAAATTCAAGATGGATGAAAGACTTAAATGTAAGTCATGACACCATAAAAGTTCTAGAGGACAACATAGTCAGGAAAATCTCAGATATTCCACACAGCAACATTTTCACTGATACGTCCCCTAGAGCAAGGGACATAAAGGAAAGAATAAACAAATGGGATCTCATCAAAATAAAAAGCTTCTGCACAGCTAAAGAAAACAGCAGTAAAATGAAAAGAGAACCAACCACATGGGAAAACATATTTGTCAATGATACCTCGGACAAGGGTCTGATCTCCAAAATATATAAAGAACTCACATGAGTCCACTCCAAGAAGACAACCCAATTAAAAAATGGGCAAAGGACTTGAATAGACACTTCTCCAAGGAGGACATACAGAGGGCCCAGAGACATATGAAAAGATGCTCAGCATCACTAGCCATCAAAGAGATGAAAATTAAAACCACAGTGAGATACCACTTTACACCAGTGAGAATGGCCATCATAAACAAATCAACAAACAACAAGTGTTGGAGAGGTTGTGGAGAAAAGGGAACCCTAGTGCACTGTTGGTGGGAATGCAGACTAGTAAAGCCGCTGTGGAAAACAGTATGGAATTTCCTCAGAAAACTAAAAATGGAACTGCCTTTTGACCCAGCAATTCCACTACTGGGATTATATCCTAAGAACCCTGAAACACCAATTCAAAAGAATCTATGCACCCCAATGTTCATAGCAGTACAGTTTACAATAGCTAAGTGCTGGAAGCAACCTAAGTGCCCATCAGTAAATGAATGGATGAAAAACCGTGGTACATTTACACAATACTATACTATGCAGAAAAAGAAAGAAAGAAAAGAAAGAAAGAAAAGAAAGAAAGAAAGAAAGAAAGAAAGAAAGAAAGAAAGAAAGAAAGAAAGAAAGAAAGAAAAAGAAAGAAAGAAGGAAAGAAAGGAAGAAGGAAAGAAAGGAAGAAGGAAAGAAAGAAGGAAGGAAGGAAGGAAGGAAGGAAGGAAGGAAGGAAGGAAGGAAGGAAGGAAAGAAAGAAAGAAAGAAAAAAGAAAGAAAGAAAGAAAGAAAGAAAGAAAGAAAGAAAGAAAGAAAGAAAGAAAGAAAGAAAGAAAGAAAGAAAGAGCTCCTACCCTTTGTGACAGTGTGGATGGAACTGGAGGGCATTATGCTAAGAGAAATAAGCCAGGTGGTAAAAGACTAATACCATATGATCTTACATTTAAGTGGAACCTAATCAACAAAACAAGCAAGAAAGCAAAATATAACCAGAAACATTGAAATTAAGAACAAACTGACAGTAACCAGAAGGGAGGTGGGAGGGAATAATGGGGAAAAGATGAAGGGTTTTCAGGAACATAGATATAAAGGACACATAGACATAACCAAGGGGAGGGTGGCATCAGGGGAGGGAGATAGGGATGGCTGGGGTTGGGGAGAATGATGGGGGAGGAAATGGAGACAACTGTAGCTGAACAACAAGAAAAAACAGTTAAAGAAAATTAGAATCAGCTCCCTTATTATAATCATTTTACTGATGTAGATTTTAAGTGTTTGGGGGCAATTTACATACAGGTTAATAATATTGTACCAATAATATTTCACCAACCATTTTTTAAAACCTGCACCAGCTAAATAAAGTACCAGAGATCTCATGAACTTGTATAAGAAAAGCAGTTCTGATTTTAGTATAAGAGAAAACCAGTGTAAATAATTTTTAAATAATCTCATTATACTTTAAACCCTTACAATGTTTACTAGCTTTGGTTATACAATATTTATAAATTGTTGCCACTTACTTGAAGCTTACCATATAAACTGTGCACTGTACTGAGACCTAAACATACATATTACTTAATCCCCACATCAACCCTATGAAATAGATATATTATTAGCCACATTTCATAGCTCAGGAAGCTGAGGCTTAAGAAGTTATTTTCCAAAGTCCACTGTTGATACTGAAATCAGAATACTAGCCCTGCTAGCCTCTTTTATTCTTAAGTTTTAAGAATTGAATGCTCTTCACTATTTTTCTAGAACATATCTATGTCCTTTTCTCCGGCATTAACCTGATAAGTCTAGGCATCTTTTGAAAGAGAATATTTAAACTTTCACTTAAATAGATCTGTTAGTTCTTCAAGATTATCTACACCCTTGTATACTAGTCAGTTTCTATTTTGACACTGTGATCTTTTAGAAATATTCATCATTGGTCCCAGCCCTTTATTATTTTTCAGCTAATTTAGAAAATGAGTTAATTTCCCAAAATAGCCATGTCTTCCTCCACTTCAACCAACAATATGAATAAATTGTAGCAATTTAATTTCACATTTGCTATTAACTTTGTAAATTTTTTTGAACTCAGAAAAACGGTTTACTTAATATTACAGGACATTATACAGGATAGAACTCAGAAACAGCCAAATAAAACACATGCATAAAGCAAGGTATGAATGTAGGGCTTGGTGCTTCCATGCCCTCTCTGAATGTGCCACCCTCCCAGCACTTAGGTGTGCTCAAGAACTTGAAAGCTCTCCTTTGTAATTTTAAATGATACTTTTATATTGACATTTATTCTTAGATCAATATTTAAGACTTAGATTTAGCCCTGGAAATCAAGTACATATATTCAACTTCTTGTTCTCCATGAATCCTGCCATTGTGCCTTGTATATAACTGATTTTCAGTTAACGAGTGATTGACAGATAAAAGACTACTCAAAATCCCAACAACATATTGGAATTGCCATGGGACTTCCAGAAGAACACTCAACATGTGTCTCTCAGAGACTTGCACACTGAGCAATTTTGTTTTCTTAGAATGAGAAAGAGGAACAAAATGAATACTAAGTATCTATCTCTTAGATTCATCTTTTTAAGAAGGTATCCCACTAGCCTCTGCAAATACTAATTCCATCAAGAAGCAAGCAGGACTAACTGTAAGGAGACCTTATTAGCAGCTTAAATGGTTTTTACTTTTTCAAATAAGACAGAAAAATAGAGCTGTAACTTCTATAAAGTTAAACAGGCCATATTCCTCTCTAGATCAAGGATTATAAATAGCTGAGCCAAACAGTGACATTGCCTATTTTCCCTGTTAAAAGATAGTTCAGAGCTAATGGTGAGTCAAAAGAAGATACCATTATTTTCAGCTACAAGACAGAAACAATCCAGAATAAAGAAATAGAGAGACACAAAACTAGGCAGCTGGAACACAGATTTGTGCTGAAAGGATTTGAGAGTCTGTTAAAAGTTCACTGTCTTCAGAGAAATTAGCAGAAAAGTACTGAAAAGGTATTTCATAACTCCAGACTAACAGGCATAAACTAAAAAAGAAGGCACACTGAAAGTGATCTTGGCAACCCACAAGTAAGAGAAAGAAGAGACACTGTTTAGAGATTTAAAAAATCATAGTTTACTTAAGCAATAGTAATCCCTTCATATTTAGAAATCTGTTTCCTCCAATTTCTATATAGATAATATTTCATGGCAAATTTATATTATCACCTAGGTCGCCAATCATAATTCTTTTAAAAATACAGTTATCAGTATATAACAAAGGGATATCATTTTCCTCCATTACCTATGCCTAAAAGCTTATCATTAGCCTAAAAAGAGACCATATTAGCAACTACAACCTAGCCACCAATAATAAAAATAGGAGACCTACAGAGAATTCAAAAGTCCCTCTTAAATTATCCTGTAGCCTTAATCTTGTTTGACTGAAGTGGTTTCTTAAAATGGATATTCTTCTAAGTGATGCCTTTACTACAAGGACATAGAAGTCTCCATAAGCCATAAAGGGTCAAATGTTATGTTGCATTTTCAAAACAAGTAAACTATATCCCCTCACACATTTTATAATTCATATTCTCCCTTTAAGATTCCGGTAAAATGTCCCCTTCCTTATTCCCAAAGCCAAATTACTCTGGGTTCCCACATCTGCTAGTAGAGCACTTACTCTCCTTGTGGTGGTATGCATCTGTCTGTAAATCACACCAACAGACAGTAGGCTCATCTCATGCTAAAACACTGACATATCACCTCCATATTGTGTCTACCTCTGCATGAGACAAGGCAGCCCCTCAAAAGAATTCTGGGGAGTATATATGAGAATTGTTTAATTGTATAATTCTTTTTCAGTTAGACAGAAGTTATTTCATTTCCAGGAGAGAAAACATTTTACAGTGTAGTGGCAAGAGCAATAAACTCAAGAACCCAAAACCTCTACATACCTGGACTTTAGTCCCACTTACCCAACTGTGTGACCTTGAACAAGTAGCTTATAGTGTGGCAGAGTTGGGCTTGATTCCTAATAACACTCCTAGCTATATGTTTATATTTAACTTGGAAAACACTTTTGTCTAGTTATGAGTTTCCTGGAACTCTTGCCTAGAGCACCAAATACAGAGATGACTTCAGCCAGGCAAACCAAAGTTATTCCCAGGGGATTCCAAGATGGCTGCAGGGCAGGTGGAAGCTACATTCCCCTGCTCCCAGCCCCAAACCAAACTTACAGCTACATTATAGAGCAATCAAACTGAAGACCCAATGGAAGGGCAGCTGAACTAAAATATAACCAAGGATTTACAGAAAAGGCTACATAGAGATTGGTAAGAAGGGTGGAGACACAGAAAGGGCTAGCACCCACACCCAGGTGAGATGACTGAGTAGCCAGATGGATGCCACAGCTGCAAAATTCCCTTCTCCCCAGGAGCACGAAGCCTTACCCCATACAGGGATCTTCAACTCAGAGCAACAGAGATGGGAAGACAGGCCCACATAGCATGTGGTGGTGAAAATCAGTAAGGATTCACTCAGCCTGGGAGACAAAATGACTCTGGTAGAGACCCAGATGTCACCTTCCCAGAGGTGAACACTCTTATTGTGACAGCACTCCCCTGGGTAATGCACTGCCTGGCCCACAACTCCTGATGAGGCCACTCTGCCCTGCTCAGATCCTGTGGAGGGGGTCTGTTGGCAGCAGCCAGCAGTGACCTTTGGAGCCCTCTTTTTCTGGGGAGGCTCTCAGCATAGACTCAGACAATGACTAAATGGTGTGGCTTTAGAAAGGGAGCCAGTCTCCCCCGTGTCAAGTACCCAGACGGTACCCCCCACCCCAACCTTCTGAATCACTTGTCTGGCCCCATTCTGCTTAGTTTTTGCAAGAAGGGGATCAGAGTGCCACACTGAGCTGGGACTTTTGGAGCATATCTCCTAGGGAAGCTTTTGTCCAGGAACCAGATGGATGGTGCTGGGTTGTGTGGGTACATCACTGGGGGCCACTCCTATCTCCCCTATAAGCTTAGCCTGTACTACCCCAGGAGGAGGAACAAGTGCCTGACTCCTCCTATAAGCACTTAAACAGGAAATTGGATCTACCATTCCAAGTCCTAGATACCCTGCCACTCAATTCTGCAGAAGAAAGGGAGAGCTGCTAGGAGTTGGGACATTCAGAGTGTGAATCCCTTGGAGGCTATTGTCTAGGACCAGGACAAAGTGGTTAGCCCCCTCCTGCAGGCTGGCTGGCATCACCCCCAATGGGAGACTCTTGATCTCTCCTCCTGATCCTGGTGGCTCTACCTACATGAACTTTCTCCTGCAGAGGGGATAGGTGGCTGTATCCTATCTGAACCTTCAGTGCACTCCTCCCAGGGGAATTAGAATTGAAGTTCTGGCATAAAATATGTGATCTGGCTCTGCAGTAGGGGCCACCTTCTCATCACTGAGTGCCTGGGCACATGACCCTCAAGTATGGGACCCACTAGCCCCATCCCCCTGACCCCATTTGCCCCACCCTACTGAGCTCCCACCCTGTGAAAGGGTCTGTAGGTTGTGGCCAGCCTGGGCTCACTCTACAGTCTTTCTTCAAATGGCTCTGGAGGAAGATCAGATAACTTCACGGGGAGGCAAAGTATCTGACAGATAAAGGCGGACCTCAGGGAGCCTTGGCCCTTTTACAAATCTGCCCCTAGCTCTAAGCTGGAGGAAGCCGACTCTTATACATGAATTGGCCTGCATACCCAGGCCCAGTAAACACAGCCACAAACAGTGAACAGCAAGGTAGCTCCAGACAGGTAGCCTAAGGCCAGTTACATACAACGTCTGACATTGACCTGTACCTGAACCCTGCCAAAGTGGACCCAGAACCAACGTAAATAGTAGTGGACTTCAGATCACACCACAGCTCAATCCAACTAGCCACATAAGTGCATACCCAAAGGGGGATTCCAGACCCCGCTGGGAACAACTCTGCCTCAGTGGGTCAGCCCCTGCACAGTGCCTCATACACAATGACTGAGGTTTATCCTCATAGTCAGCCAGCCTGAAGGGTTAACCTGACTGACAAAAGGATCAACAGCATTCAAGACTAAACTACAAGAGGAAGATGAACATAACACACAAGAAACATTCCAGGAACACCGAGCTCAGCTGATCTGGAAGACTGTGCCACTGAGCCCAATAAGACACCTTCATCATAACAAATTTGGGAGTCATAGCAGATCTAACTAATACATAGAGGGAAAAATAGGAAGACAAAGAAGTATGCTTCAAATTAAAGAACAAGGAAAAATCCCCAGAAAGAGAATTAAATGAAATGGAAGTAACCAAATACCAGATACAGAGTTTAAAACAGTGGTTATAAGGATGCTCAAGGACCTTAAGGGAAGAATGGATAATCTCAGTGAAAACTGAAAGAGACAGTAAGCATTAAAAAGGACATGGAAACCATTTAAAAAGTCAGTAATGAAGAATACAATAACAGAAATGAAGAATACACTAGAAAGAATCAACAGCAGGCTAGATGAAGGAAATCAGCAATTTAGAGGACAAGATAACAGTAAGCACCCAAGCAGAGTATCAAAAAGAAAAGGCAATTTTATAAAATAAGGAAAGTCTAAGGGAACACTGGAACAATATTAAGCATAACAACATCAGCATCACAGGCGTACCATAAGAAGGGAGTGAGCAAGGGATAGAGAATATATTTGAAAAAATAATGGCTGAAAATATCCCTAACCTGGTGAAGAAAAAAGTCATGCAAGTTCAGGAAGCACAAAGAGTCCCAATCAAGACAAACCCAAAGAACCATCACAAAGAAACAACATAATTAAAATGCCAAAGGTTATTAAAAACAAACAGAAAATCTTAAAAACAGCAAGAGAAAAGCAATTAGCTACCTACAAAGGAGCTCCCATAAGTCTGTCAGCTGATTTATCAATAGAAACACTTCAGGCCAGAAGGGACTGGCATGAAATATTCAAAGGGATGAAAAGCAAGGACCTATAAGCAAGACTACTATATCCAGCAAAGCTATCATTTAAAATTGAAGGTAAAATAAAAAGCTTCCCAGATAAAAAAGCTAAAGGGGTTCATCACCACCAAACCAGTATTGCTAAAAATGTTAAAGGGCCTAATTTAAAAAAAAAGAAAAGAAAAAGAAATTGAGAGAGGAACATAAGTATAAAGAATAAAATGGCAATAAATAAGTACCTATCAATAATAAGCTTAAATGTAAACAGACTAAATTCTCCAATCAAAAGACATAGGGTAGCTGAATAGATAAGAAAACAAGAGCTATACATATGCTGTTTACAAAGACTCACCTCAGGACAAAAGATACACACACACTGAAAGTGAAAGGATAGGAAAAAATATTTCATGCAAATTAAAACAACAAAAAAAGCTGAGGTAGCAATACTGGTATCTGACAAAATAGACTTCAAAATAAAGGCCATAAGAGATAAAGATAAAGGTCACTACTTGATACTAAAATGATTGATCCAAGAAGAGGATATAACCCTTTTAAACATGCATGCACCCAACATCAGAGAACCTAACTATTTAAAGAAAATCTGGGTGCACATTATGAATGCACTTTGAACATTCTCAAAGACAGACTACATGTTACGACACAAAATAAGTCTTAACAAATTCAAAAAGACTGAAATCATATTAAGCATATTCTCTGACGACAATGGTAGGAAACCAGAAATCAACTACAATTTTTAAAGAGCTGAAAAACATTCAAACACATGAAGACTAAATAGCATGTTATTAAACAATGAATGGGTTAAAATGAAAAAAAAAGGAAGAAATAACAAAAATTAGCTGGAAACAAAAGGAAAGGAACACTCAGCAAAAAAAAATTCTATGGAATAGAGTGAAGCATTCCTGAGATGAAAGTTCACAGCATTACAGGCCTACCATAAAAAGAAAGAAAAATCCAAAATAAACAATATAACCCTACACCTAAAAAATCTAGAAAAAGAGCAATAAACAAAGCCCAAAGTAAAGAAAGGAAATAATAAAGATCAGAGTGAAAATAAATGACATGGAGACTAAAAAACAAAATCAATGAAACCAAGAGCTGGTTCTAAACAAGACTGATGAACTTTTAACCAACTCATCAATAAAGAGAGAGAACTCAAATAAGTAAAATCAGAAATGAAAGAGGATAAATAACAACTGACACCACAGAAATACAAAGGACTGTAAGAAACTACTATGAACAACTATATGCCAACAAATTGGACAACCTGGGCAAAATGGAAAAAATTCCTAGAAACATACAGTCTTCCAAACCTGAATCAGGAAGGATCAGAAAACAAAACAGACTCACTAGAACTAAAAGAAATTGACGAAGCAATCAAACAACTCCCAGCAAATAAAAATCCTGGGCCTGATGGCTTCATGGGAAAATTTTACCAAACATTCAAAGAAAAACTAACACCCGTCCTTCTCAAACTATTCCAACAAATTCAAGGGGAAGGAAGACTCCCAAACTCATTTTTATTAAAATATTTTATTTATTCATTTCTAGAGAGAGAGAAGGAGATGGAGAAGGAGAGGGACAGAAACATTGATGTGGGTGAGAAACATCAGTGGGTTGCCTCTCATACGTGCCCTGACCAAGGACCAAACCTGCAAACCAGGCATGTGCCCTGATCAGAAATCGAACTGGTGACCTTTCACTTTGCAGCATGATGCTCGACCAACTGAGCCACACTGGTCAGGGCCCAAGCTCATTTTACAAGGCCAGCATTATCCTAATTCCAAAACCAGATAAAGACACTGCAAAGAAAAGAAAATTATAGCCCAGTTTCCCTGATGAAATATATGCTAAAATCCTCAACAAAATATTAACAAACTGGATCCAGAAATACATTAAAAAAGTCATACATCATGATCAAGTGGGATTTATTCTGGGGATCCAAAGTTGGTACAATATTCACAAATCAATAAACATGATACATCATATAAAGAAAATGAATTAAAATAAAAAAATAATTAAAATCACATGATCATATCAATAGATACAAAAAAAGCATTTGATAAAATCTAGCACCCATTTATGATAAAAACTTTCAGCAAAGTGGGAATAGAGGGACCATACCTAAACATAATAAAGGCCATATATGACAAACCCACAGCCAACTCATATTCAATGGGCAAAAACTAAAAGCATTTCCTTTAAGATCAGGAACAAGACAGGGATGTCTGCTTTCACCATTCTTATTCAACATAGTACAGGAAGTCCTAGCCTCGGAAATCAAACAAGAAGAAATAAAAGGCATCCAAACTGGAAAGGAGGAAGAAAAACTGTCATAATTCACAGATGGCATGGTATTGTACACAAAAAATCCTAAAGACACCACCAAAAACCCCCTCGATCTAAGAAATGAATTTGGCAAAATAGCATGATATAAAATTAATATTCAAAAATAAATGGCATTATTACATACCAATCATGAACTATCATAAAGAGAAATTTTTAAACCCCATTTATTATCACAACAAAAAATAATAAGACAACTAGCAATAAATTTAACCAAGAAGGTAAAAGACCTATACTAAGAAAATTATAGGATATTAAAGAAAGAAACTGAGGAAGATACAAATAAGTGGAAGCATATACCATGTTCATGGATTGGAACAATTAAATCATTAAAAGGTCCATACTACCCAAAGCAATCTACAGATTCAACACAATTCCTATTAAAATACCAATGACTTCAAATAGCTTCAGCAATCTTGACAAAGAACAAGGTTGGAAGTACCTTGCTACCTGATATCCAACTATAGAAGGCCACTGTAATTAAAACAACCTGGTACTGGCATAAGAACAAGCATGTACTAATAGATCAATGGAACTGAACAGAGAGCCCAGAAATAAAGCCACATCTTTATGGTGAATTAATATTTGACAAAGGAGGCAAGAGCATACAATAGAGACAGTCTCTTCAATAAATGGTGTTGGGAAAATTGGATAGATACATGGAGAAAAAAATGAAACTACAGCACCAACTTACACCATACATAAGAATAAATTCAAAATGGATAAAACATTTAAATGTAAGTTGTGAAACAATAAAAATCCTAGAAGAAAACATAGGCAGTAAAATCTCAGACATCTCTTGTAAAAAAAATTTGACAATATATTTCCTTAGGCAAGAGAAACAAAAGAAAAAAGAAATGGAACTACATCAAACTAAAAACCTTTTGCACAGAAAAAGAAACCATCAACAATGGAGTATATTTGCCAATGGTACAATTGATAAGGGGTTAATTTCCAAAATATATAAAGAACTTATAAAACTTAACACCAGGAAGACAAACAACCCAATTTAAAAATGGGCAAAGGACCTGAATAGACACTTCTACAAAGAGGACATACAGATAAGATGGCCAGCTGACATATGAAAGGATGCTCCACAACACTAATATTCAGACAGATGCAAATTAAAGCCAAAATGAGATATTACCTCATGCCTGTTAGAATAGCTATCATCAATAAATCAACAAACAAGTACTGGCGAGGATGTGAAGAAAAGGGAACCCTCATGAACTGTGGGTGTGAATGCAAACTGATGCAGCCACTGTGGAAAATAATATGGAATTTCTTCAAAAAATTAAAAATGGAACTGCCTTTTGACCCAGTGATCCCACTTCTGGGAATATATCCAAAGGCACCTGAAACACTAGTTCAAGAGAATATATGCACCTTATTTTCATTGCAGTTATTTACAATACTCAAGATCTGGTAACATCTCATGCTCCCATCAGTGGATGAGTGGATAAAAAGGCTGTGTACATTTACACAATGGAACACTACTCAGCTGTAGCAAAGGAAGGAAATCTCACCTTTTGCAATAGCACAAACTGACCTGGAAATTATTACACTAAGTAAAATAAGCCAGTCAGTGAAGGACAAATACCATATACTGGCACTTACATGCAGAATCTACAGAACAAAAATACTAACAAAATAGAACAGAGGCATGGACACATGGGACAGACTGACAGCTGTCAGAGAGGAGGTGGGTTGGGGGAATGGATGAAAGAAGGTGAAGAGATTAACTAAAAAACATATATACATAACGCACAGACACAGACAACAGAGTGGTGATAGTCAGAGGGAAACGGGGGTGAGGCAGGTGAATGTGGGCAAAAGTGGGGAAAATGAGGGCACAAAGAGACTCTCTTTGGGGCAGTGGGCACAATGCAGTGTGCTGATGATGTTTTATCGACTTTTACACTTGTGAACCCCAATAAATTCAATAAAATTTTTTTAATTAAGAAAAGCATTGTTCACAACTGGTACAGGGTGAAATGGATTATTTTTCCAGCCCAAAATTGGGTGGTTCCAAGAATGGAATGATAATGCTAAGTAGAAAGCTCCTGTGCTTTATAGAGCTGGCTCTTTAATGTCTCTTCAAGAGAAAAAAAAAAATGGAATGGAAGTGGCAGCATTCAATGCCCAAAAAACTCCAGAATGTTTTCTGGCTGCTTAACAAATACGGGCTCTGTTCTTCTCTTCTATTTGCCTCTTCTACAAAGATATTAAAGATGGCATGAAGACAAATTTTCCATACACTGGCTTGGGTACTGCCAGCACATGGAAAAAAAAAATGGAGTCATCACAGATACAACAATTAAGTTGGAAGAAATAAAAATAGTAAATATCATTGATGACTACAATACTTGTGTGAGATCTCAAAAAAATCAAGTTCTGTGAATCTACAAATATAGGTCTGGAGAGAGTGATGTGACAGGGATGGAAAGAATATAAATAAAAAGTTGTTAAAGAAGGCAGACCAATTTGTTCTCCAGACAACATATGTTAGCAAATAAGTTTGCATCGTAAGTGAACATCTCTTAAACATCATAAACAGAATTATCTAATTCAGAGACAGAAGACCTTAGTTTGGGGGTTCTCCTCCCAAAAAAGTATAATTTTGAAGTGATTTTAAAAGAAAAAGTCATGCTCCTTAGCATTAGTTTCCTGCACTGTTTCCTGTTTAGCACATACTGTTCTTTAGACAAGGCCCACTTGAAAAGGACATTGCATTCTCAGCTTGTGGTCAGCTCTTCAGCCTGAAGTCCTCTCTGAAGAGAAAGGAGTAACGGAGTCCCAGCACAAATGTGGAAACTGCCCCTGGGGTGTGTAGAAGCCCTACCATTGACATGTATAACACATGTCTTCCTTGCCTTAGAAGCATAGACAATTAGCATCCTCTTCCCTCCTAACATAAAATATTACTTTAGTGCATTAGACAGGGGAGGAATTTATGGAGAAAACTCCGTATGAGGAAATATAAAGTCCTATTTTCATAAAATGTAATGAGAAAATAGTAATTGTAGAAAAATATGTTCAGAGTAAATGGAAATTGGCAACTGAAAACAGGGTTTTACTGGATAAAATACACATTTTACTTAAATCCTGGTGACAGAAGAAAAATATTTTTATTCCATTTCTTCTTTATTAATGGATATGGAAACCAAAAAAATTCTATTGAAATTACCAAAAAATTCATAAAAACATCATTCAAACCTTTATTGTTAGTTACTTTTCCTTTCATAAGACAAATTTCTGATAAATGTGCAGAGGATCAGAACTTCTCTTCTGAAACACATACAACAGTACATATTATGTGGAGAGAAAGGGAAGATAATTTTTTGACAAGTCAAACATAAAAGATCATTTCATATTATTCCAAATTAAAAATTAAGAATTCGTGCGGGGAGGGCTGGATGAAAGAAGGTGAGGGATTGATTAGCCAAAGAACATACATGCATAACTCACAGACACAGACAACAGTGTGGGGATGGCCAGAGGGAAGGGAGGGAAGGGGCTGGGGAGGAGGTGGGCAAAGGAGAGGAGAAATAGAGACATATGTAATAGTGTCAACAATAAAAATATAGGAAAAAAAGGAATTCAAAGTATTTCTGGTCCTACTTAGTCATTCTCTTAAGAGTATCTTTCAAAGACAATTTTTTTAAAATAATTTTTTCATTTTTCAATTACAGTTGACATACAACATTATATTGTTGGAGTTTCAGGGATACAACATAGTGATTACACACACACACACACACACACATATATATAATTTACAAAATGATCACCCTAGTAAATCTAGTACCCATCTGATACCACACATAATTATTATGATATTTTTATTATATTTTGACTATATTCCCTATGCTGTGTTTTACATCCCCATTACTATTTTGTAACTACCAACTGGTACTCCTTAATCCCTTCACCTTTTTCACTCATCCTGCAACCCCCTTCTGAAGTCAGTCTGAAGTCAAGTGGTATCAGTCCTCTGGCTTCGTTCTTCCTCAGTATTGTGTTAACTATTCTGGATCTTTTGCCTTTCCATATAAACTTTTGTGTGTAATTTTGAGTTCATCATTTTGTATCATTTATCTTAAAGAGGGAAAATAAAATTCTATAAGCTACATATCCCACCAAAATGAGGACCCACTGGTATGTGACAGTTCAAGCCATTAAGTATGGATTAAAACCTTGAGGGAGAAAACAGAGTGAGACCCTGAAGTATATCCTCACACAAGCAAGTAAGAGCAATGAGGGAAAAGAATAAGAAGAAAGACTGACAGTGACCAGAGGGGAGAGGGGAGGGAATTTCAGGGGGAAAGGGGAAGGGTTCACAGGAACAAGTATAAAGGACACATGGACAAAAACTGGGGGTGGGGGAGTGGAAATGGGAGGGAGGTGGGGAGGGCAGGGGGGGTAGGCTGGGATGGGAGTAAAAGACAGAAAACTATACTTGAACAACAATTAAAATAAAATAAAGTAAAATAAAATAAATTTTAAACTTTAAACTTATTTAGTAATAAATTTTAAAACAACTTAAAAAAAAGAATAAGAAAGAACAATTGAGATCTTCCAAGGTGCTCAACAATTTTAATTCCAAACCACATATCCAAGTACCTACATATATATAGTATCTCTAACCTTAGTGTACAAAAAAGGCTATGTTACTTACCTATAAATTAATTTTATTTGAAGGCATCACAGGCTACCAACCATTTGAACAGAACTGCTCCTGAGCCCTTCTCTTTGCAAAAACAGTCTTTAATCTCTTAAATGAGTGCTAACCAGAATTTTATTGTAAGAGTAGGAAATTTAGAGACCTTTAGCACCACTTCATTCATGAAGATCCCTCTAATTCCCCTAGGCCAATTCAGTCTCCTGTTTCTCTAATACAGCCCTAATCACGGTGAGCTATAATTGTGTGCATGTGTATCTCCTTACTGGACTACAATTTCAGGGAAGGCAGGAATTAGATCATGTCTTATCATCTACATATCTCTAGTGGATAAGTACAGTGCTAACACATGAGAGGTGCTCAGATCTGTTGACAAAAGGCAAATGCTATGATTCCAAATTTCTGAATTGAGGAATCTAAGTCTTGCCTCAGGATGTATGTGGAGTAAATAGCAAAGCTGAAATCTAGGTTTCTCAACTCTGAAAAATTTTCCCTAATACCTTTCCCATCAATCACTGTACCAATAATACATTTTACAACATAAGCCACAGGAGAATAAAATGGCTCTTCCAAATGAACAAAATGTTATTTTTCCTGCTGCACAGCACAATTTATCACTTCCTACTCCCACCATACTTCCTCACTCACTTCGATTATGTGTGAGATTATAGATCTTTATCCGCAGAGCTGTAAATTTTCTTCATACTAAGAAAAGGAACCAGTAACCTATAACAGCTGAAGCCACTATATTCAAAGGAAAAATAGACCAAAGACTAAAGAAATTGTAGAATAGTTTCATTTCCCCTCTTCAGAACCCTAAGAGAGACAAGAGCTGAAGTTGCAAAGAAGTGTAACAAGTATACTCATGGACCTGTGCCCGTATAATCTCTATAATAAACTCTCTACTTACTCCAAAGCCTAGACCCTTAAAAACACACACACTCAAAGCAGATGCAGGGAAAACTTTAGTGCTGACAATCATGAAACTTAAAAACTTGCTTCTTTTGAAATCTACTTAGCTCTTTTCCACTTTAATATTTCCACTGAAATGTGAGCTAATTTATGGAAGATTCTCTAAAGAACAATCAATCTCTTAATTGATAATATAATTATGACAACAATGGCTATCATTCATTGGGTATATGGCTTTGTGTTAAGCACTTCATAAACATTAGTTAATCTAATCCTCACAAACCATGTAAAATATTATTTTCCCTATTGTACAAATGGGAATGAGATTAAATAATTTGCCCAAGGTCCTCACAACTAGTACATGTTAAGTACAGGATCAAAACCTGTGTCTGAACAGTGTGGTGAAAGCCAAAAGGAAGGGGGAGCTCAGGCTGGCAGGAGAAGGGCAATGGGGGGTAAATGAGGACATTTACAATTGTGTCAACAATAAAAATAAAGAAAAAATTCAGTAGCAAAAAGAAGTGTCTGTTTAATTTAAAGTTCCTATTCCTATCTACTGTCCTATATTTCTTTGAGGAACAAAGGTCCTCATAGGTTGTTGGTCTCCAAATTTTTTTTTGTATATCAGTAAAACACTTATCATAAATCATCCATATATATGCATATTTTAATATATAACTACATAGATATAACATGTATTACAAATGTACCTCCTACTGCAATAATAATTTAGTTACATTCTAAAACATAGGTTAAAATTTAAAAATTTTAATTGGTCAGCTAAAAATTAAATAAGCAATATTTTTAAACTGTGTCTTATTTTGATAATGGCTCGAAAACTTTTTTGCTCCTATTTTTAAAATAGTATTAATAATGCCTGGGCTTTATATTAATCTTCCATAAGACATATTATTAAACATAACATATAAGCATTGACCAGTGTGGCTCAGTTGGTTGGAGCATCATCCCACAAACTGAAGGGTCACAGATTTGATTTCCAGTTAGGGACATGTCTGGGTTGTGGGTGTGGTCCCAGTTGGGACGCATGCAAGAGGCAACAGATGGATGTTTCTCTCCCACACTGATGTTTCTCTCCCTTTCTTTCCCCCTCCCTTCTCCTCTCTCTAAAATTGATAAGCATGTCCTCAGGTGAGGATAAAAAATAAAATAAAATAACATGTAAATTTTCAAATAGTTTTGATAGTTCAGACATATTTTGGACAACTTCTTGTCAGATTATTTTTACCACTTTGAGTGGCTAACAAAGATTTCATACCAAAAGACAAACCACCAGTTTTGCAATTTTCATGTAGTTCCTTGCTGGCTTTAGAACTACGTTTAATCCAGTTTCTTTTTAAAAACTCTTTTATTTTTTAATTCATTTTTATTGTTTATGCTGTTATGATTGTTCCTACTTTTTCTCCCTTTCCCCAACTCCTGCCAGCCCTACCCTCTCCCTTCCCCAAGCCAGTCCCCATATTGTTGTCCATGGTCATGGGCTGTGCATAAATGTTCTTTGGTTAATCCCTTCACCATCTTTCATCCCATCCCCCTCACCTCCCACTGCTTCCTTTAAGTCCACTTAATAAGGCATGTGTAAAATGCAATATGTTGAGATACACTGAAAATAAACTAATGAATAATGGCACATTGTCAATTCCTCCCAATTATGAAAATTCTTACTCTATCCTGACAATAAATAAAAAATGTAAAAAAACTAACAGTCTTCTGACAAGATGACTGTATAATTAATTATTAGCAAAACTCCCCCACTCAATGGATTTCTTTGCACAGATCTTCGGGTGTCTATCCAACCCTCTCCCACACCCACATGGATCTTGAATAACCCTGACATAAATGCCCTAAAATCCACCATTGACTTCAACCAGACCTGCAGAGATGACTGTCTGCATTTAATTGACTGTCCAAAATATTGCTTTTATTTAATTATATTCTGATGTGATGCCATCAGCCTAGATGAAGGAACCTATGAGAAACTGCTTCTCATAGTGAAAAAACAGGAAAGAGCTAAAGTTAAAATGAATTCAAAAGACTCCTTACTATATCATCTTACAAAGTATGGATGAAAAACAAGACGTAGTCATTTTTCCAAATCTTCTAACACAAAGACTCCTGAAAACAGAAAAGTTCATTTGGTGGTTCATAAAAACAAAGCATACATCAACTTGGTAATCAACCAATCAATGCTCCCAAGTCTAATTTTGAGTGCAACAGAATATGAGCACTTAAAAAAAAAGCCATCCTTTGGTGATTCTTTACACTAATTGCCAATACAATGTCTTTAATGTACAAATGTATAGTTTTTGTAACTATATCATTTTCTTCTATGTTACCTTTTTTCTGATCACATGTATTGAAATGTAATTTTATGTCTATTGACTCTAAAATTGAGTTTGTAAAAAAAATCATTTATATGATAGTTCATAAGAGGACTTACAAGCAACAGAATACATTTTTCAACTTAAAACCATAAAGCAGTCAGAGAAAAAGGGAACCTCAAATCAGGTGTTATTTAACCTCAAGACTGTATACACTTGTGTATGGCCACTGACTTATAAACAAACACTTCATTCTGTTGATAATGACATTAGGCTCATTTTAAAGATGTAAAATTGCATTTGATTTCATTTCTGCTCAGCTTCAGAGCTTCATTACAGGGTAATCAGGAAGAATTCTAATACTAAGTGGCAGTCCTCTAGTTAGTATCATGTCTTGAAAGAATGCAAAATTCTTGATCAAAAAATTATGAGCAATGCTTTCCACGTGACACGTTTTCAGACCTTTATTTTCTAGGACACTGAGTGACTCTTTCTGCTTTATTTTACTAATCCCTACATCCTAGATATCTGAGAAACCCAAAATTCAAAGTGATAGAAAGATTTATGAAGTTACTACAATAGCAGAGCTCAAAATTGTTACTGATTGGTTTTATCTTACTAAACTATGTCAACTGAAGTTTTAAAAGCAGATTTCAGTACTAGAAAAAAAATTAGCTACCCAAGAGTAATATTTGCATTTGAGAGCATAGTAAGGTTAATCACAATAATAAATCTAAGGCATATTGAATACTTAATATGTGCCAGGCACTGTGCTGAAGCATTATGTACGTAATCTCATTTAATCCTCAGTCAATTTTCTGAGGTAGGTAAGATACAGTCACTATTTTATGCCTAAGGACATGAAAGCTAAAGAGAAAATAAACAAACAAACAAACTTGCCAAAGATGAGACAGCTGGTAAATCGCTATTCTAGAGTCAAACTCAGATTATCCAATTCCAAAATTCACATGCTGAACCAATATACTAGGTGGAATTAAAACCTACCCAACCACTTGTGCATTTATGTACCAAGGGACCACTATGATTCCTTCTTTATAAAGAGATACCATTTATGAAGTTTTTTCACACTCATTATCTTATTATTCAAATACACAAACAGAACAGTATACCTCTAGTTTTGACACACTCTAAGACAATGACTCCCAAAAATAATTCTAAGAGAAAAGCAATGCACATATTATTACTCACCTATTAATGATCTCCCCAACTGGGGCTTAGAACATACTAACAATTGATTAACAGCTGGAAAGTCTCAATTAAGACAGGCCTTACCTAACTGCCCATCTAAAGCAGCCCCTGCTCCAAAACTGCCAACCTCATCACGTCATAGTGGCAGCCAGTAGTTTGACTCCTAGGAGATAATGCAGATAAAAGTGCCCTGGGACAAATGGCAGAAGAGAACCAGATTTACTAAATGGAGGGTGGGAGTGAGGAGGAAGCACTGCTGGCCTGCTGCCAGAGGCAACAATTGGTGGGAAGTGGTGGGTAGTGGCAGGGAGAAGGAATGAGAGGGACTGCAGTATACTTAGAACTGAGGCAGGCCATGTTGCCCAGAGACTGCATGTACAACACCCCAAATATCACTGCAGAGCAGAATCAAACACCACTATAAAACCAAGCTCTGCACTAGGGACATCAACAGCACAACAGAGACAATACCCAAACTGCTAGTCTGGCAGAGGTGAGCACAGAGAGGGAGAGAGTGGAGAAGAAAAACAAATGTAAAGACTACTAAACTATGCATACAACAAAAACAAACTTTAAAAGTCCAAGAATACATTTTTACAATATACATGACAAAAGATTATTACCCTTAATATATAAAAAGATTTTATAATTTAATAAGAAATTCATCAGAAATTCAATTTCAAAAGTGGACTAAAGAAATGAACAATTTACAGAAGAAATGGCAAAGAATGAAAATGATTGTTAACCTCACCAGTAATCATGAAGTATAATTAAAAACAACAATGCCATATCAATTATTACCTATTACACAGACATAGATAAAAGGATGGAAAACAATCAGCATTAGCAAAAGACAAGATAAATGAGTTCTTTCATGCATTGCTGGTGTAAGTATAAACTGGTATGACCTTTCTTGAAGGTCATAGCATTCTTTGACCATTCAAAGGAATGCATCAAAATTTTTAAATATTCATTCCTTTGACATATCACTCATACTTCTAGTAATTGTTATGTATATATATTATATACTATATATAAAATATATATATGCAGTGATGCTCATCACATCATTGTTTACAATCATGAAAAATTAGAGGTAAGTATGATATTTATCAATAGAAGACCAGTTAAGTAATTATAATATATCCATACAAAGCAATTCTAATATATCCACTACAAATAGTATTAACTTATATTCTTTGATATAGGAAGGAAGATGTCCACAAAATACTAAGAAAAAAGAAGTTACAAAATAATAGAAATGTACTGTATTCTTTGATTTGTATAAAACATATTTGTGTCTCCCACCCTTGAACCTACCACCTCCTTTGGCTTTGTCCATGTTTCCTTTATAGATGTTCCTTGATGGACCTTCTCCTGTTTTTCCCCATTAGTCCTCTCCCCCATCCTCTCTGGTTACTGTTAGTTTGTTCTTTATTTCAACGTTTCTGGTTATATTTTGCTTGTTTATTTGTTTCATTGATTAGGTTCCACTTGTAGGTGAGATCATATGATATTTGTCTTTCACCTCCTGCCTTATTTCACTTAGCATAATGCTCTGCAGTTCTATTCATGCTGTCACAGAGGGTAGGAGCTCCTTTCCTTCTGCTGAGTAGTATTCCATTGTGTAAATGTACCACAGTTTTCTGATCCACTCATTTACTGCTGGGCATTTAGGTTGCTTCCAACACTTAGCTATTATAAATTGTGCTACTATGAACATGAGCTGTGGTGGGGTGAAAATGGAGACAATGGTATTTGAGCAAAAATTTTAAAAATGTAATAGAAAGTGTATTTGTGTTTCTTATATGATTATAACTATAGTATATATGTATTTTATGGATAGAGATATCTAAAAGAATAATAAGCAAAATATGTTTATCTCTATCATAAATAATAATCAAGTCATTCTCATTTTGAAGATACATATTTTGACTTTGAAGGTATTGATTTTAGTGAGTGTACAGATGTTTATGCACATGAAATGATAAAGTCATTTTTACTAAAATCATGTAAAAAGAGCCCAGCTGGTGTGGTTCAGTGGTTGGAGTGTCATCTCATAACTGTAACCAAAAGGTTTTGGGTTTGATTCCCGTCTCAGTGCATAAAAGGTGACCGACCAATCAATGCTTCCTTCACATCAATGTATCTCCCTCTCCCTTTCTCTCTTTAAAAAAGTAAATGAAAATGTCCTCAGGTGAGGATAAAAAATCATGTGAAAAGCAGCTGTCACCACTGTTTTTCAATATTGTTTGGGAGGTTATTAGAAATTAAAAAGAAAAATAAATGATAACAACTTAGAAAAGGGGCAAGTCTACCTTTGCCTTTGATCTACAGCTCTTTACACTGGAAATAAGTTACAAAAAGAAAAAAGTTCCCTCTTAATATCACCAAAAGTATACATTATTACAGAATAAACTGAACAAGAAAGAGAAAGGAAAAAAATTATAAAATATTATCAAATGACATAAACCAACAACTGAACAAGTAAAAAGATATTCCATGATCTTAAGTGGAAGACAGTAGCAGAAAAATATCAATCATTCCCAAATATGTATATAAATTGATTGTAATCCCATTCAGAATCCAGTAATAAATTTTCATGAAAATTAAAAATACATCTCAAAAAATAATTATGTGAGAATAGTCATGGGAACTTTGGAAAGAAAAATAAGTGAGTGTTAATAAGCCTTACTAGATTTCAAATAATTATAACATTAGCACAGAAATAAAGAATAGAACTATAATAGAAATAGAGTTCAGAAATAGGTATAAACATATATGGGGGTATAATATATAACATACACAATGTTTCATTTCAGTGGCAAAAGAACGTTTTATTTTTAAAACAGTATATGCAAAGCTGGCCAGTTACTTGGAAGAAAACAATGTTATATACTTATCATGTAAGTATATAACATTGGACTGGAATTTGTATACAAACAAATTCCAGTCATAGTTAAAGATTAAGCCTCTTCATTAACAACAGAGTCAACACTGGCCAGGTGGCTCAACTGGTTGAAGCATTGCCCCATACACCAAAAGGATGTGGGTTCGATTCCTGGTCAGGGTCCAAGTGGGAAGCAACCAATTGATGTCTCTCTCTCTCTCATTATCTCTCTCTTTCTCTCCCACTCTCTCTAAAATCAATAAACATATCCTCAGGTGAAGGTTAAAAAAAAGCCAAAAAATGAATAATACCTACGGAAGAAAATGACTTACAATACATATGGCAAAGGATTAACATTCTTAATTAACGAAAAAGTATTTACAAACTGATGAGAAACAGATCAACACCCAATTGTTTTAAAGCAATGTTTATGAGTACGTGATTCACACACAAAAAATGTAAATCACTGATAAATATGTGAAATACTCACCCTGGCTATAGCCAGAAAATTTTAATAAGATAATAGTTCTACTTGTTATACTGAAAAAGGTTGAAAAAAGCACTAACACCCCGTGTTAACATGAATGCTAGGAAATAATTGCTATTGCACACTGCTAGTGGGAATGGGAATTGATACAATCTTTTTTTAGTATTATTTGACAAGATGCACTAAAATTTTAAGTGAAAACCATATAGAAAGTTCATAGGTTGGACTTCATCAAAATTGTTTCTGCTCTTCAGTAAGGAGTTTCCCAGACAAAAGAAGGCTCAAAGAATACACCTCCACCAAACCAGCACTGCAAGAGATGCTAAAGGGAATGCTTTAAGAAAAGGAGGAAAAAGAATGAGAGAGAGAGAAACACAAGTACAAAGTCCATAAAATGTCAATGAATAAGTACCTGTGAATAATAACCTTAAGTGTAAATGGATTAAATGCTCCACTCAAAAGACATAGGGTAGCTAAATGGATAAAAAAAACACATGAATCACACATATGCTGCCTACAAGAGACCCATCTCAAAACAAAAGACCTACACAGACTGAAAGTAAAGGGTTGGGAAAAAATATTCCACACAAATGGACAGGAGAAAAAAAAGCTGGCGTAGCAATACTCATATCAGACAAAATAGACTTCAAAAAAAGAGCCTTAAAAAGAGACCAAGAAGGTCACTTACTAATACTCATGGGAAGAACCCATCAAGAAGACATAAACATTGTAAACACATATGCACCCAACACAGGAGCACCCAAATATATAAGGAAAATCTTGGAGGACTTCAAAAACAATACTGACAGCAACATAATTACAGTAGGGGATTTTAACACCCCACTGTCAAAAATGGATAGATCTTCCAAACAAAATATCAACAAAAATATTGTGGCACTGAACAATGCCCTAGATCACATGGACTTAATGGATATATATAGAACCTGTCATCCCAAAGAAGAAAAATACACATTATTTTCAAAAGTTCATGTAACATTTTCAAAGATAGACCACATGATAGGACACAAACCAAGCCTCAACAAATTCAAGAAAATTGGAATCATATCAGCTATTTTCTCTGACCACAAGGGACGGATACTAGAAAACAACCTCAAGGAAAAAACTCAAAAACACTCAAAATCATGGAGATTGAATAGCATGCTATCAAACAATGAATGGGTTAAGAATAGGATCAAGGAAGATATTGAAGTTTCTGTAAACAAATGAAAATGAACTCACAACAATCCAAAACTCATGGGACACAGCAAAAGCAGTCCTGAGAGGGAAATTCATATCAATACAGGCCTACCTAAAAAAGATAGAAACATTTCAAACAAACAACCAAATCCTACACCTACAAGAACTCAAGGAACAACTACAAAGACAGCCCAGAGCAAGTAGAAGGAAAGAAATAACCAAGATCAGAGCAGAATTAAACAACATAGAGACTAAAAGCACAATTCTAAGGATCAATAAATCCAGGAACTGGTTCTTTGAAAAGATAAACAAAAATAACAAGGCTTTAAGCAGACTCATCACGAAAAATCGATAGAAGAGTCAAATAAACACAATCAGAAATGAAAGAGGAGAGATTACAACTGATACCACAGAAATACAAAGGACTGTAAGAAATTACTATGAAAAACTATATGGCAAGAAATTTGAAAATCTAGGTGAAATGGACAATTTCTAGAATAATATAATCTTCCAAAACTAAATGAAGAAGCAGAAAGCCTGAACTGACCAATAACAACTGATGAAATTGAAACAGTAATTAAAAAACTCCCAGCACACAAAAGCCCTGGACCAGTCAGTTTAACAGGAGAATTTTACAAAGCATTTGAGGAAGAGCTAACTCCTATCCTTCTAAGACTATTCCAAATAATCCAAGAAGACAGAAGACTCCCAAACTCTTTTTATGAAGCCAGCATCATCTTAATCCCAAAACCAGATAAACAGACAAGAAAGAAAGAAAACTACAGGCCAATATCGCTGATGAACATAGATGCTAAAATCCTCAGCAAAATACTGGCAAACCACATCCAGCAATACATTAGAAAGATCATACACCATGATCAAGTGGGTTTCATCCCAAGGATGCAAGGATGGTACAATATTTGCAAATCAATAAATTTAATACATCACATAAACAAAAGCAAAGACAAAAATCACATGATCATATTGAAAGATGCAGAAAAAGGATTTGATAAGGTACAGCACCCATTTATGATAAAAACAATCAGGAAAATGGGAATAAAGGGAGTATTCCTCAACATAATAAGTCCACATACAAGAAACCTACACCTAACATCATACTCAAAGGGCAAATACTAAAATCTTTCCCACTAAGATCAGGAACAAGACAAGGATGTCTGCTTTCACCACTCCTATTCAACATAATATTAGAAGTCTTAGCCACAGCAATCAGACAAGAAAAAAACAATAAAAGGCATCCAAACTGGAAAGAAAGAAGCAAAATTCTCATTGTTTGCAGATGACATGATAGTATGCATAGAAAATCCTATAGGCTACATCAAAAAACTACTTGACCTAATAAGTGAATTCGGCAAAACAGAAGGATACAAAGTCAATATCAGAAATCAAAGGCATTTTTGTACACCAACAATGAAACGTTAGAAACAGAAATCAGGAAAAGAATCCCATTTGCTATAGCAACAAGAAAAATAAAGTACCTAGGAATAAATCTAACCAGGGAGGCAAAAGACCTGTACTCAGAAAACTACACAACACTGAACAAAGAAATCAAGGAAGACACAAACAAATGGAAATATGTACCATGCTCATGGATTGCAAGAATTAACATCATCAAAATGTCCATACTACCCAAAGCAATTTATAGATTCAATGCAATCCCTATTAAAGTGCCAATTACATATTTCACAGAGATAGAACAAACACTTCAAAATTTATATGGAACCATAAATGACCCCTAATAGCCCAGCAATTTTGAGAAAGAATAACAAAGTAGGAGGGATCATAATACCTGATACCAGACTGTATTACAAGGCCACTGTAATCAAAACAGCCTGGTACTGGCATAAGGACAGACACATAGACCAATGGAACAGAATAGAAAGCCCAGAAATAAACCCAAGTCTCTATAATCAATTACTATTTGACAAAGAGGGCAGAAGCATAAGTGGAGTAAAAATAGCCTCTAAAACAAATGGTGTTGGGAGAGCTGGACAGCTACATGCAGAAAAATGAAAGTTGATCACCAACTTATACCATACACAAAAATAAATTCAAGATGGATGAAAGACTTAAATGTAAGTCATGACACCATAAAAGTTCTAGAGGACAACATAGTCAGGAAAATCTCAGATATTCCACACAGCAACATTTTCACTGATACGTCCCCTAGAGCAAGGGACATAAAGGAAAGAATAAACAAATGGGATCTCATCAAAATAAAAAGCTTCTGCACAGCTAAAGAAAACAGCAGTAAAATGAAAAGAGAACCAACCACATGGGAAAACATATTTGTCAATGATACCTCGGACAAGGGTCTGATCTCCAAAATATATAAAGAACTCACATGAGTCCACTCCAAGAAGACAACCCAATTAAAAAATGGGCAAAGGACTTGAATAGACACTTCTCCAAGGAGGACATACAGAGGGCCCAGAGACATATGAAAAGATGCTCAGCATCACTAGCCATCAAAGAGATGAAAATTAAAACCACAGTGAGATACCACTTTACACCAGTGAGAATGGCCATCATAAACAAATCAACAAACAACAAGTGTTGGAGAGGTTGTGGAGAAAAGGGAACCCTAGTGCACTGTTGGTGGGAATGCAGACTAGTAAAGCCGCTGTGGAAAACAGTATGGAATTTCCTCAGAAAACTAAAAATGGAACTGCCTTTTGACCCAGCAATTCCACTACTGGGATTATATCCTAAGAACCCTGAAACACCAATTCAAAAGAATCTATGCACCCCAATGTTCATAGCAGTACAGTTTACAATAGCTAAGTGCTGGAAGCAACCTAAGTGCCCATCAGTAAATGAATGGATGAAAAACCGTGGTACATTTACACAATACTATACTATGCAGAAAAAGAAAGAAAGAAAAGAAAGAAAAGAAAGAAAGAAAAGAAAGAAAGAAAGAAAGAAAGAAAGAAAGAAAGAAAGAAAGAAAGAAAGAAAAGAAAGAAAGAAAGAAAGAAAGAAAGAAAGAAAGAAAGAAAAGAAAGAAAAGAAAGAAAGAAAGAGCTCCTACCCTTTGTGACAGTGTGGATGGAACTGGAGGGCATTATGCTAAGAGAAATAAGCCAGGTGGTAAAAGACTAATACCATATGATCTTACATTTAAGTGGAACCTAATCAACAAAACAAGCAAGCAAGCAAAATATAACCAGAAACATTGAAATTAAGAACAAACTGACAGTAACCAGAAGGGAGGTGGGAGGGAATAATGGGGAAAAGATGAAGGGTTTTCAGGAACATAGATATAAAGGACACATGGACAAAACCAAGGGGAGGGTGGGATCAGGGGAGGGAGATGGGGCTGGCTACGTGGGGGGCAGTGGTAGGAGGAAAATGGAGACAACTGCACTTGAACAGTAAAAAAAGTTGTTCCTGCTCTTCAACAGAAACTGTTTGGGGGAAAAAATCACAAAGGAAAAAGTATTTGCACATTACATACCTAATGGAGGACTTATAGCCCAAAATATGCAAAACTCTCAAAACCCAATAGTAAGAAAACAAAGCTCATTAATATTTTTTTAAATGGGTAAAAGGTTTGAAGAGACATCTACCAAAGAAGATCTATAGATGACAAATAAGCACATGAGGGGAGATGCTCAATATTATTAGTCTCAAGACAATGAGACTAACTGCCAGTTATCTGGCAGCCAATAACTTGACAAGAGACCTCATACAGGAATTTTGGAAAGCATCTATGTAACATCATCCATTTATAATGGTTATGGTTCAGGCTGCCTGGTTATTTCTTGCCCTCCATGAGTTTAAAGTCCTAAACGACATCCACGAAAATGTATTGTCCCTTAAGGACTGACATACAACTTTTATTTTCTGTTTTTCATTTGATTATAGTATAGGGATCTGCCACACAAGTTCAACTGATACCTCAAAAGGGGGAGGGGGTGAGGTGAGGGAAAACATATAACCGAATCTAAACCTATGAAAGTTATTTAATAGTTGTCAAAATTATTCCTTAAAAAGAGTCTGCAAGTAAATTCATCCATTATGTGCACAACAGGACATTTTCAAAAAATTTATAGAACATAATTATATTAAGAATTATGAGGGCACAAACACACAAAAAAGGGAATCATGAGAGAACAAAGAAATGGAAGACACAATCCCTGTTCTTTCTTAAAGGTTCCTACCCAACTTTCCCTCTCATTTAGCACTTCTTGAGTAGCATGCAGTGATATTAACACTATCAGACTCAAAAAGCTACAGGATAAGCATATAATCAGATGTTGGTAAGTCAGAGTGATATGTGCAGTATATGATTCATCACCATTTAAAATAGTTCTATCACTGATGTTCTACTATAATTACTCTTTCACCTTTCTGTAACCTTAGAGTAAACTCTAAGGTTCAAAACCCTCTCCGATAGGTGAAGTTAACATTATTTCCAATACAATGTAAATCATTCACATAAAAATATTAAGACATGACAGACTCATTCATAGACAGCAGGATGACAGCTATGACATGGGGGATTAGGAGGTAGAGGGATAGAACAAAAAGGAAAAAGGACTCTTAGAGAAAACAGTGTGATGATTGCAGGGGGGCGGGGCATATGAGGGGGTTAAATGGTAATGAAACAATACAATAAAATTGTTTTAAAAGACATGGTAAGTACCATGCAAAAATATAATCTACTTTTAAAAAAATATAATATAATGAAGAATACTTCAATAAGATATATGGATTAAATAATTATTATTAGTTTCCATTAACTGGGCTGTCACTAGTACTGCAGACTTGTTTCCTTTAATAAATGGTCAGAAGACCCTCAAAGGTAGATAATATCATCTACCCTCATCTGAGGGATGTCTGTTTAAGAGAGGTAATGAGCTGAAGTGCAGAATATGAAGCCATGTCTCTCACCTCAACATTAGTAGTCACATCATACAAACATGCAGCCTCTAAGAATGAAGGCTGGTTTGTGATATGGAGGACAATAGCCAGTATTTTTGACATGCTTTTAACCATCTGACATTTCAATCACTTTATTAATTTCTTACTACACTGACATTTACTTTATTAATTTTTTCCTATACTGAGATCTTAGTTGTCCAATTTCAAAATAAAGGGGAAAATAGCAATGAGTAAGTACCTATCAATAATAACCTTAAATGTAAATGGATTAAATGCTGCAATCAAAAGACATAGTATAGCTGAGTGGATAAAAAAACATGACCCATATATATGCTGTGTACAAGAGAACCACCTCAGAACAAAAGATTTACACAGGCTGAAAATGAAGGGATGGAAAAAAAATACTGCATGCAAATGGAGACAAAAAAAAAAAAAACCCTAGGGTAGCAATACTTGTATCTGACAGTACAGACTTGAAAACAAAAAACATAACAAGAGGCAAAGAAGGTCACTACATAATACTAAAGGGATCAATCCAACAAGAGGACATTACCCTTGTGAACATACGTGTGTCCCATATAGGAGCATCCAAATATATAAAGAAAAATATTGGAGGACTTTAAGAAAGAGATCAAAAGCAATACAGTCATTGTAGGGAATTTTAACACCCCCATTTCACCAGTGGATAGATCTTTCAGACAAAAAATCACTAAGGAAACAGCTGACACAATAGACTGAATGGATTTAATTGATATTTACAAAACATTTCATCCCAAAGCAACATAATACATATTCTTCTCCAGTGCACATGGATCATTCTCAAAGACAGGCCACACAGTAGGACACAAAATAAGTCTTAAGAAATTCAAGAAAACTGAAATCATATCAAGCATTTTCTCAGATCACAATGGCTTAAAACTAGAAATCAACCTCAATAAAAAATGCTAAAATAATCAAATACATGGAGGCTAAAGAACATGTTACTAAATAATAAATGGGTTTAACAATGAGATCAAGGAAGAAATCAAAAAGTACCTGGAAACAAATGAAAATGAACATACAACAACTCAAACCTATGGGACACAGCAAAATCAGTCCTGAGAGGGAAATTCATAGCATTACGTGCCTACCTAAAGAAGATAGAAAAATCTCATATAAACAATCCAACTCTACTTCTAAAAGAACTAGAAAACAACAACAAAGCCCAGAATTAGTAAAAGGAAACAATCAAGATCAGAGCAGAAATAAATGACATAGAGACTAAAAAAAACAGTTCTCAAGATCAATAAATCCAGGAGCTGGTTCTTTGAAAAGATAAACAAAACTGATGAACCTTTAACCAGACTCATCAAGAAAAAAAAAGAGGAAGGACCCAAATAAATAAAATCAGAGATGAAAGAGGAGAAGTAATAACTGGTACCACAGAAATAGGAAAGATTGTAAGAAAATACTATGAACAACTATATAACAAGAAATAGGACAACCTGGGCTAAATGGATAAATTTTGAGAAACGTACATTCTTCCAAAACTAAATCAGGAGTAAGCAGAAAACATGAACATAGACTGACAACAACTAAGGAAATTGAAGCAGTAATGAAAAAACTCCTGAGGACATACAGATGCTCCATAGATTTATGAAAAAAAATGCTCAACATCATTAGCCATCAGAGAGATGCAAATTAAAACCACAATGATGGGGATGGGGGGAGGGGTGGGGAGAAAATACAGGCAACTGTAACTGAACAACAATAAAATAATTTAAATTAAAAATAAACAAATACATAACATCTTTTTTAAAAGGCAAACAGTAAATAAAAACTGAAACCACAATGAGATAACACCTCACACCTGACAAAATCATTATCATTAATAAATCAACACACAAGTGCTATCGAGGATGCAGAGAAAAGGGAACCCTAGCTGTGCACTGTTGGTGAAAATGCAGCCACTATGGAAAACAGTATGGAATTTCCACAGAAAATTAAAAATGGAATTGCCTTTTGATCCAGCCATTCCACTGCTGGAAATATACCCTAAGAATCCTGAAGTACTAATTCAAAAGAATACACGTACCCCTATGTTCATAGCAGCCCTATTTACAATAGCCAAGACTTGGAAACAGCCTAAATGCCCATCAGGAGATGAGTGGATAAAAAAAGCTATGGTACATTTACGCAATGGAATACTACACAGCAGTAAAAAAGAACGAATTCTTACCTTGTATAACAGCATGGATGGAACTGGAGACTATTATACTAAGTGAAATAAGCCAGTGGGTGAAAGATAAATACCATATGATCTCACCTATAAGTAGAATTTAATGAACAAAATAAACTAATAAGCAAAACAAAACCAGAGGCATAGAATCATGGAACAGGCTGATAGCTGCAAGAGAGGAGGGGAAAGGGGGCACTGGTTGAAAAAAGGTGAAGGGATTAGTCAAAGAACATATATGCATGATCCATGGACATGGACAATGATATGGGGATTGACTGTGTGAGTGGGAGGGACGGGCTGGATGGAGGTGAACAAAAGGGAAAAAATTCAGACAACTGTAACAGCATAAACAATAAAATACTTAAATTTAAAAAATCAAAAAAGAAAAAATATAAATAAAGAGTATTCCATTAACTGATCAGGAAGCAATTATGATACATTGCTACCAATATACATGAAATTCTAAAAATAATTGGGAGAGGTGTTGAGGGGAGAGCAGAGGTGTGAAAAAGTGGTTTCTTTCTGAGATTTTGGAGGCCCAGCTTCTTCATCCTATTCCCACAAAAATACTTTACTGCAGATACCTCAAATATTATTCCAGAGTTACACAAAATAAGTGGAACATCACCAAGTAGAGCTCCTAGAGTAGGTGTTCTGAACATGTTGGTAAAGAAAGTCACTTCATTTGAGAGATCTCTGCCCCTTCAACCTCACCCTCCTTACCAATATACATTCATCACTGAAAAGGGAAATATTTACAAAAGTTAGTTTAGTTATGTTTAAATATTATGTTTAGCTGTCTGGAGACCATGTTCTCAAAATTTATATAAGAAATCAAGGATTAGACTTCATAACAATTAGAAAACCACACTGTATAAAATCAAAGACTTAGTTAAAGGACATTAAAATAGCTTTGCCATTGGTGCTAAATTGAAATGACTCCATCTCTTCCCAACACCTGGAAACAAAACCTTTTGAACTTTCATGTAAACACACCAGAGTACACCAAATGCTCTGTCTGCTGCAAGGTACCACCTCTGCAAAGGCATTTGGGTGAAAAATGTGGAAAATGCCTGAGGACTCTTTGAAGCAGCTTGGGAGAAGTGAGAGCAGGAAAGAGGCTCTTCACTAGGGTAAGTTTGTTTAGTGGAAAGTAAGCAAGTTGTCAGGGTAAAAGTTGACAATGTTGATTCCAACAGTTTGAACTGTGAATAAACATCCAAAGGGATTATGTTACTGAGAATTAGAAAAGATTCCATTGAACTCAATAGAACACTTGTGTTTTCGAAGATAATATGCCTTTGAGCCACACTCTGGATCCACAGTTTAGGGTTAGAATTACCCTAAGCCCTTTCTATGCCACATTAAAGAAGATAAGGTCTGACCTCTCTAATATGTGCTTAAAATATTAAAATAAGGATGGAATAAAAATATTTCACTTCCAATAACTGATTTGGAAAACATTAAAAATATGTACATTTGTATATTTGAGGTCCAGAAATCCGTTCTACCCAAACATCTAAATTAAACACAGTTTCACTAACCAATTTAGGGAAATACATGCATTGGCTATAAATCACTTTTAAGTTTTCCCTCTTAAATGACCTATCAGAGAGCAAAAAACAGGGCCTATACTTACAAAATCCATAATCCTCTTTTCTGCTCACCAAAGCCACATTAAATTTAGCTTTCATCTCATGGTGTTGGGTTTTCCACCAGGTACAAGATGAGAAATTGAAAAAGACTTGTGCTTTTTAAAAAGCAAAACAATTTGGTTGCCACTCAGCAATTCCTAGTGAAATGCCAAGAAGCTGTAAAAAAACAAGTTAAAATTTTCCTAACTTGGACCTAACAAAAATAAGTGTGAGATGTTTATAGCCTGTCAGACAGTCCATCTTTTTATTTCTTAAATATTCATAAACAAGAGAAAATATACACTTTTGATTTGTTAAAGTTTATTTGGATCGATGTAATGCAGGTGCGCCTTGCATGCCCTCAAGAAAATAGAGGCAACTTGAACTGCTCGCTAGTTCATCTCAAGTCCTTCATGATTCTCATATTAGAGAGTTTGCTATTAGAATTGTTTTCAAAGCTTGACTAAGGCATGCAACTCACATGTTCTTTACCAGCAAAGTTTGCAGGCAACCCTGCAAAAAGTTGTTTCTCCTTTGAGCTCTCACACATATTCACTTCCCTCCTAGAACCAAGGATATAAGGAAGAATGGCTCCATTTCATAGCCTTTTTCGCCCTTAGAAAGAAAATCCAATTCCCCAGATATTTTCAAACTCCACCACGAACAGAACATTCTCAACTCTGCCTGTGGGTCATTATCTCTTTTTCATTTCATCTTTATATTCACTGGGTTCATAGAAAGGACATACACAGAAAGAGGAAAATAGCTGCTTCTTAGACACCAAATTTAGTAATTCTCTCAAAATCTACTGGCACACATCTAAAAAGTCGTATTTTTATAAGGCTTCATTAGGTTTTCATTGGTTCTGTCTTTTAAGAACACACATGCTGAATTGCCCATAACCTCAAGCCAAAATACATCTGCAAACTACAAGAAATGTTTTTTATAGGAAGACAAGAGTCATCACAATTTTTTTTAAAAGGGGGGATATAGTAAGCAAAGACAGACAGATGTGAGCTCATCTGGCTCCCACTTTAGTATCTCCCGAGCATCAAGTTGCTAGCTGATGGAAGCCATCAATCTATGGTACTCTAAGATTCCAGCTGACTCTAATAGCCTTACCTGTTAATATGAGATTACTGTAAGTATTGGAGAATTGTTCCTTTAGAAGAACCAGATGCATCTGAGCTGCCTTCTCCCGTTGGAGCTCCAGCATAACATCAGGGTGCTGGGCAATCTTGCAGCCCTTCTGTTTATCCAAGGCAACATCACTTCGAACAATGTCTACAATAAGAAAGAAAAAAGGCAGGCAGCACAACTGAAAAGCAAAAAGAACATTTAAAAAATAAACAAACAAAACCATACACACATCAAAGTCCTGTTTCATCCCCAAACAACAGTTTATAAACTACACATATTTTAATGAGAATGAAGAAATTCAAAAGTCATAAACCTAAGGGTCTCCAACTTCATGATACAACCTGCAAGTTTCTCTCATCATGTCCATATTCTTTGAAGATGTTTTTGGTTCTTATCTCTCTCTGACCTCATTTAAGATTCTTACTATTCCATTCCCTTCTAAACTCACTTCTAGTACTTATTTACCTTCTCGGGCCTTTTCTTAACATCCTTTTAGCATTCTCCATGGGGAAAAATAATACAACTTGGTCTGAGTACTAGTGACTATGAAAGTCATTTCATCTGCTTCATGCCATAGGGACAGGTGACAGCTCCAGCATGTGTATTCAGGATGTTTGGCCTGTCTTCAAATTTACCTCCCAGCCAGCCAACTCAGCTAAAACTAGGGCTGCTGTTCTATGGGTTAGTTACTCAGAATTTCTCCTGCTATTTTTTCTTATGTCTCTGGTTACATTCTGACTTAGTAACCAATCTTTAAATCTAGAAATATTTTGTGAGTCACTAAAGAAGCAAGATTAGAGCTATAGTTACTTTTCAGATCTTCCTCTTTCCCAGTTATTTTCCCCTTAATGATAGGCTGTTTTTTATACTTTTCATACAGTATGATTTCCACTCAAAGAAGTCTCCAGAAAACAACCTTCCTCAAAAACATTGACCTAGAATGCATCCCAATTACCAGGGAGCTTACATGCCCTAAAGTTGTTTGTTTTATTTTTACAAATTAAAATAGAATTCAGCTGATTATCATAGAAACAAATACTATCAATAGCAATTGGATGACAACTCTAGAAACTTTCAAGTTTTACAAAGCAAACTAAAGGATTTCAGAAGAAAATTGTAAAAAGTAACTGCTCTGCCACTGTTGACACCAGTGGCTTTGGAAGGGGAAAAAAAATGAATATCCATGTTGATGGCACCAGTAGAAAGATTTGGCTCTTTAAGCAATGCTCAATGATAATTAAGAAAAAAATGGGCATGTGGCCATAAAGAGCAGAATATTGTTGTGGACAAATAATCTTCAAATCCATGAATAAAACCCTAAAAGAGAAGCCCAGATAGAAATAACAACCCATGACAATGAGGGTTAGAATGTGTGGTGCACAAATAGCCAGATGTGGGAATGGTCCTCACTCATTCTTATGTAAAAGAAAGGGGGAGCTGGTTGGAAATAATGCAATATTTATGCCTAGACATATTTGTACCAAGTTCTAGAATGTGGGCAATAAAGTGAACTCATTCAACATTCAAGTAACTAATCTTATAGATTTTTTTGAGGCTTGAATACAAAATTAGAATAAATTAATTCAAGGATACACTCTAGTTTTCAAGACCAACAATAGAAGGCAAGAGGAATAATATAATTTACACTTATTTAAATAACACTCTATTAGCCCTGGCTGGAGTGGCTCAGTGGATTGAGTGCTGGCCTGCGGACCAAAGGGTCACTGGTTCAATTCCCAGACAGGGCCCATACCTAGATTATGGGCCAGGTCCCCAGTAGTGGGCATGTAAGATGCAACTACACATTGATGTTTCTCTCTCTCTCTTTCTCCTTCCCTTCCCCTCTCTAAAAATAAATAAAATCTTTTAAAAAATTACACTCTATTGACTTTTTAATTACATTGTATCACTGAATCCTTCAAATAATCCTATGAAATTACGTGGCAGATATTGTTGACTTGCTGACACAAACCTAAATATGCTCCCTTATCTTTTGCCTTCCACTACTGAAGATACTGAAAAGCTAAAATATAAAATTTCCCAGCTTTCCTTGAAGCAAGGGGTGGCCATGTAACATGGTTCTGGTCAATAAGCTGCAGGCAGACATCCATGGTGGGGGGACTTCCTTTGTCAACTTAAAAGATAAAACCTCACTAAGAGAAATCAGGCATGTCTTTTTTACTTTCATCCTTTTAGTCCTTTCTATTCTTTATGTCTGAAACATAGACATGAGGCCTAGAGTTAGAGTAGCCATTTTGTTTCAATGAGTCAAGAAGCAAGAGGGCAAATGACTCCATACTAAGGATCTGGAACAGAAAGATGGGACAAGCCTAAGTCCCCAATGTCTTTATTGAGCTATCATACCTACCATAGTTGTTCTAAACTGTCCAACTCTCAATTTCTCGTTATGTAAATAAAGGAACTATTTGTATAAACCATAAATAGTCAGTTACCTATTTTTAAAATTGTAATCTTTTTTTAATCTTAAGTGATAAAGAATAATATGATTATCCCTATTGTATATATGAGGAAACTGAGGTCCACAAAGCTGAAGTGGACCTCAGGTTCACAAAGCATGGTCAGTCCCCAAATCCAAATCCAATGATCTTTCCAGAAGTTATTCCTATATGGAAACTCATGAACTTAGTGCTAAAGTACAATATGCAATAAAAGTGAGGAACTAAAAAGAAAAATCTAACTATACTATTACAGTAGCATGCTATAGTCTATCCAGAAAAGAAATATGGATACTTCCCCAGAAAACAATACAAAATTTGTTTTTTAAAAAAGTGGAGCTTCCTGGCTGGCATAGCTCAGTGGATTGAGCGCGGGCTGCGAACCAAAGTGTCGCAGGTTCAATTCCCAGTCAGGGTACATGCCTGGGTTGCAGGCCATGACCCCCAGCAACTGCACATTGATGTTTCTCTCTCTCTCTTTCTCCCTCCCTTCCCTCTCTAAAAATAAATAAATAAAATCTTTAAAAAAAAAGTGGAGCTTCAAATTACCCCAATATCTTCTGACAGAAGATATACAAAAAGCAGAACACCTATGAAACTCTTTAATTCCTATCCAATAAATTTATTGCTCAGAAGGGAGAGGAAGCCTGATATTCTCAAGACCTTCAATGAGAACCTTGAAATAAAGTGACCATATTATCTTAATAATACTAAGAAAAGAAAATCACATGCATGGCCAAACATATGTCCTAGACTTTTAAAAAGTACATTTCAAAAATGGGAAAAAATAGATATGCTATTTTTTATTCGTCCTTAATTTGTTTGGGATTGTATCAAAGACTAAACACAAAGCAAGAACACTAATTAAAGATGCACATGTCCCTGGCCAGTGTGGTTCAGTTGGTTGGAGCGTAATCCCATAACCAAAAGGTTGCGGGTTCAATTCCTCATCAGAACACATATCTATGTTGAGGGTTTAATCTCCAGTCCAACATACAACCCCCTTCCTGGTGCATACCAGAGGCAACTGATCAATGCTTCTCTATTGTATCAGTGTTTCTCTTTTCCCTCTCTCCTTCCCTCTCTCTTCCCTTCTCCCTTCCTCTCTTTCTAAAAGCAACGAAAAAAAAGGCCTTCAAAAAAAAAAAGGACTTCAGTGAGGATAAAAGTGCACATGGTCATATATCCGGAGGAGGAGTTAGCATCATACATGATAGGATCAAAATGCAAAATTATTTTGGCAGCCTAGAAACTTAGAATGAAATCCCCAACATGTAGTTAAGATATGAACACAAAGTCCTGCATTTATACTGAAAATTAATTGCATAAGATAATATGGGAAGGCCAGACCAGATGGAAGCTCAAATATTAAAGATCTTATTAAGATTTGTAGGTTTTAGTTCACTGCAAGCTTAATACAAGCCAAATATGATATTGTTACCAAAAAGATTAATGCAGTCTTAGACTAAATTAATAGAACCAGAACATCCAGAATTCACGAGGTAACACAGCCACACTGCTTTCCATGCCAACCAAGGGCAGCAGAGTGAAGAGTTGGAGCTAGGCAGACCTCAGTTCAAATTCTGATTTGCTGTTTATTTATTAGTTGCAGAAGTGACAGACAAAAATACCTCTACAAGCCTCAATTTTTTCATCTATTGTTGTTATGAAGAGACATATGAGACTTAGCACTATGCATGCTACTTAATAAGATTTCTATAAAAGGTAACTATTATGATTTTTGTTTTAGTATCCAACTTGTGGTATTATATTTATTTTCAGTTGTTAATAGTCCTGGTAGGATACTAATCATCTGGATAGCATCCAAAGAAAAGCAACAAGATGAATATTTTATTTTTTTTAATGGTTGAAAAAATTAAGAGTGTCAAACCTGGTAAAGAAAATACAAAAGAAAAGTTGTTTTCATAGAGAAGAGACAACTGACTTGTTCCATGTAAATCTCAAAAATCAAACATTATGGGAATAACCAAAAAACATACCTTCAGCTCCACATGAGAAAACTGTAACAACAGAAGCAGCGATATGAGAAAAAGAGCTACTTGAGAATGGAGTGAGTTTCCTGTTCCTAGAAATAGTCAAGCTGACACTGGATGACACAGGCACAATAAAATGATTTCAATATAGTCATCAAAGCCTGCCAAGTACAAAGTTAAGTACTTTCTCTGACATTATGTGAGGCAATATAATATATAGTTGAAGGCACAGGCCTTGTATTCAAACAGATACACATTAAGAAAATGAAAAGAAACAAGAAAATCCCAAGTAAACAACTTAACATTATATTTTAAAGAACTAGAAAAAGAAGAATGAAAGCAGCCCAAAGTCAGCAGAAGAAAGGGAGTAATAAAAATTGGAGCAGAATTGAATGAAATAGAGAACAAAAAGACTATACAAAACCTTAATACAACCAAGAGCTGGTTCTTTGAAAGATTAATAAAAACAACAAACCCCTGGTTAGACCCACTAAGGAAAAAAGAGAAAAGACTCATATAAACATAACAAGAAATGAAAGAGAAGTTACCACAGACATCCCAGAAATATAAAAGATCATACTAGAACACTAGTATGCCACCAAATTACTTCAATAACCTAGAAGAAATGGTTAAGTTCCTAGAAATACATAACCTTCCTAAACTGAATCATGAAGAACTGGAAAATCTAAATAGACTGACCAACACTTAGGAAATTTAAACAACCATCAAAAACCTCCCAAAAAATGAAAGTCCAGGACCAGATGTCTTCACTAGTAAATTCTACCAAACATTTAAAGATTTGATACCTATCCTTCTCAAACTCTTCCCCAAAAATGAAGATGCCCTGGCCATATAGCTCATTTGGTTAGAGTAGAGTGTTGTCCCCGATACTCCAAGGACACAGATTCAGTCCCTAGTCAGGGCACATACAATAATCAACCCATAAATTCATCAATATGTGGAACAACAAATCTCTCTCTCTCTCTTTTAAATCAACATATAAATAAAAAATTGAAGATGAGGCAATACTTCGTAATACTTTTTTATGAGGCCACCATAACCCTAATACAAAAATCTGGCAAAGATAACACAAATAAAGACAACCACAGACCAATATCTCTGATAACTACAGATACAAAAACACTAGCAGACCAAATACAACAATACATTAAAAAATAATACATCATGATCAACCGGGGTTCATTCCAGGCACACAACATGGTTCAACATACACAAATCAATTGATATAATACACCTACATTAACAAAACAAAGGATAAAAATCATATGACTTTATCAATAGATGCAGAAAAGCATTGACTAAGATACAACATCCACTTTTTATTAAAACACTCAATAAAACAGGTATAGACGTAAAGTACCTCAATATAATAAAGGCCATATATGACAACCCCTCAGCTAATATCATAACCAAAGGTGAAAAACTGAAAGTTTTTCCCTACAATTGGGAATAAGACAAGGCGGTCAATTATCACCACTTGTATTCAACATAGAACTGGAAGACCTAACCAGAGCAATCATGCAAGAGAAAGGAATAAAAGGCATCCAAATTGGGAAGGAAGAAGTTAAAGTGTCACCTTTTGCAGGTGACATGATTCTATATATTAAAAAAAAAACTAAAAACTACCAAAAAACTATTAGAAATAATAAATACAGTGAAGTTGCAGTATACAAAATCAATTTACAAAAATCCACTGTACTCCTATACAGTAACAATGGAATTTCAGAAAAAGAAATGAAAAAAATTCCTTTTGCAATTTCAACAAAAAGAAAAAAATACCTAAGAATAAACTTAACAAAGGATGTGAAGGGCTTATATACTGAAAACTACAATGCATTATTAAAAGATATTGGAAAAGACACAATGGAATGGAAAGATACTCCCTGTTGATGGATTGGAAGAATCAACATAGTTAAAATGTCTGTATTACCCAAAGCAATATACAGATTTAGTGCATTCCCCATCAAAACCCCAATGACATTTTTTAAAGAAATAAAACAAAAAAATCATCAGATTTGTATGAAACCACAAAAGACCCTGAAGAGCCAAAGCAATCCTCAGAAAAAAGAATGAAACCAGAGGTATCACACTACCCGATTTTAAATTATACTACAGAGCAACCATAACTAAAACAGGATGGTATTGGCAGAAAAACAGACACATAGTCCAATGGAACAGAATTGAGAGCCCAGAAATAAAACCACAGGTATACAGGCAAATAATTTTGACAAAGAAGCCAAAAACATACAATGGAGAAAAGAAAGTCTCTTCAACAAATGATGCTGGGAGAATGGGAAAGCTACATGCAAAAGAAAGAAACTATACTACAGTCTGTCCCCATGTATAAAAATTAGTTTAAAATGGATCAGACTTAAATATAGTATAAGACACAAAACAATAAAGTACATAGAAGAAAACATAGATACTAAATTTATTGATCTTGGTCTTAGAGGACATTTTATGAATTTGACCACAAAGGCAAGGGAAGTAAAGGCAAAAATAAATGAATGAGATTATATCAAACTAAAAAGCTTCTACACAACAAAAGAAACTGACAACAAAACAAAAATGCAACCAACCAAGTAGGTTAAGATACTTGCAAACAGCAGCTCTGACAAAGGGTTAATATCCAAAATATATAAAGAACTCATACAACTCAACACCAACCAAACAAACAATCCAATTTAAAAATTGAGCAAAAGACCTGAACAGACATTTCTCCCAAGAAGACATCCAAATGGCCAACTAATATATGAGAAAATGTTCCATTTCACTTGCCATTAGGGAAATGCAACTCAAAACAACGAGAAACCACTTCACACCTCTTAGAATGGCTATTATCAACAAGACAATAAGTTGGAGAGGTTGTGGAGAAAAAGGAACTGTCATTCACTGCTGGTAGGAATGAAAACTGGTATAGCCACTATGGAAAACAGGGCAGAGGTTCCTCAGAAAAATTAAGAATAGAGTTACCATATGACCTACCAATCCCTCTTCTGGGTAACTGCCTGAAAAATATGAAAACATTTATTTGCAAAGATATATGTACCCCTATGTTCACTGCAACATTATTCATTGTTCGCCAAGACATGGAAACAACCAATGTGTTCTTTGATACATAATTAGATAAAGAGGATGTGGTACAGCTCTGGCTGTTGTGGCTCAGTGGATTGAGTTCTGGCCTGTAAACCAAAGGGTCACCTGTTTAATTTCCAGTCAGGGCACATACGTGGATTACGGGCCAGGTCCCCAGTAGGGAGCACATGACAGGTAACCACACATTGATGTTTCTCTCCCTCTCTCCCTCCCTTCCCTTCTCTCTAAAAATAAACAAAATATTTTTTAAAAAAGAAGCAATATATATATACTGCTCAGCCATGAGTAAAGACAAAATAGTGTGACAACATCAACACAATTTGAGATTATGCTAAGTGAAATAAGTCAGTCAGAAAAAGCTAAGAACTTAAAAAGGTACAAAAAAGCTAAGAGCCATATGATTTCACTCATATGTGAAATATAAAACTGAAACTCATAAACACAGACAACAATACATTGGCAACCAGAAGGAGGGGGAGAGGAAATGTAGTAAAAAGTAAAGGGAACCAAATATATAGTGATAGATGATTTGACTTTGGGTGGTGAGCACACAATGCAATGTACAGAACATGTATCACGGAAATGTACACTTGAAATTTATATAATCATATTAACCAATGTCATCTCAATAAATTTAATTCATTTGAAAACAATACTTTTCAAATTCTAAAAAAGTGAAAAGATACAAACAGAAAATATTTGAAAATAATATAGGCAATAAAAATATAAAGAAAATGTTTACAACTTAATAAAAATATAATAATCCTATATAAAACAGATATACTATCTGAATAGACATTTCACCAGAGGAGTTACACAAATATGCTAAATGTGCTAATAAGCACATGAAAATGCACATTAGTCATTAGCAAAACGCAAACTAAAACCACAAAGATATGCTACCCATTAGAATGACTATAATACAAAAGACTAAAATGCCAAGTATTAACAAGGATGTAGAGAATCAGGATATAGAGAAATCAAGGACCAGTCAATCCTTTGAAAGAAATTCAGATTCTAGAAGAACCTCAGTGATGAGAGCCTAGACCTCTAAAACCAAAGTACTCATGATCTACTCTATTCTCCTTCCAGTTGGCTCGCCCTTTAATTTCCCTAATTCAGACAACCACATAATTTCCCTAATCCTCTAGTGTCTGACCCCTACCATCTTTTATTCCTCTCTCTCTTCTTTTCCCTTCAAGTCACCAAACTTACCAACTTTGGCTTCAAAATGTCTCTTAGAGTTGCCCCCTTCTTTTCAACTTCAGTTAATACTATGTACCTCTTATCTGGAAATTAAAATAGTGCAAGGCAGCATCCACAACTCCATATTCATGGATCTCCAAGGCATTCAGCATATCACTTTTAGAAAAAAAAATCCTTCATTTTCACTTTAATTAGATAATGTTCAGAGAAATGTAGAAAGACTACCCACTCACACCCATGTACCCTCACTCAGCTCTATCCTTTTATAACATTTTACCATGTTTGCTTCATATTTGTTTAAAGAAATAAAATTCAGAAACACTTTGAGCCCTCTGCTTGCCTCTCTGCAATGATATTCTCCTTCCTCTCTTCACCCTCAGAAAAATAACTACCATCCTAAATCTTGTAAGTAACTGGATGGATAGGTAGATGAATAGATGGATGGATGGATATGTGTGCATGCATTTAATACATAAAAAAGCATACAATGTTAGCTTACTTTTTTACAACCAAGTTTATAAAAAACTAAGTAAGCAACATTGCTACAAATACATTAACTACAGATTTTCCTAGATTTTACCACTTTCTTTATTGGAATTCTTTTTGTACTCGAGAATCTGATTCAGGATCCCACACTGCATTAGTTTCTACATCTCTAAACTCCTCTGAACTGTCACAGTCCCTCAGTCTCTCCCGGTCTTTCATGACTTTTGCAATTTTTCATAGTACTAGTCAGGCATTGTAGAAAAGTGTTCAGACTGTCCCTCATTTGGGGTTGGTTGAAGTTTTTTTATAGTTTTTTATAAGTTATGGATTTGGGGGAAGGATACCACAGAATTATTCTTAGGTGTCATTAGTGATGTTAACCTCGATCACTTAAGGGGGTTGATAGGTTTTTCACTGTAAAGTTAATATTTTGCCTTTGTAATTAGTATTTTATGGAAGAAACTTTGAGGCTATACAATACCACATTTTTCTGGAAACTTCTACCTACTAATTTCAACACTCATTAGTGGATATTCCCTACAGCAACTATTCCTCTAGTATTCTAAAGGTGATTCTATTTTTCGCATTCCTTCTACATTTATTAATTGGAATAATTCTGCAAAAAATAAAAAAGCTGTCCCTTCTACACTTATTTACTCAACCATTATTTATATTACTAGGGACTTATGGGCATTTATTTTATTCTTTAAATAATCATATTTACCTATTTTGTTGCACAAATTGTTCCACCTTTGGCTATTTGGAGCTTTCTCTGGTCAGCTTCTGTGTTCTTCTGAAGCACCTCCTTACTTTCTAATACCACAAATGTCCTAGAATCATCTTGTATTTTTCCTGCCCCAGTGCTGAAATCATACACTTCTTCAGAGTCCTGTCCCTTTTGTTTAAGCATGGTATTTAAACACCAGAGTGTAGAAGGAGTGGTATAGCAGTGCTTTTCCCATGGCAATTTTTTTGTTTGGTGTTATAAAAGTCCACACCTGGAAATGGGCCGCCAAGCCTAGCCCTCTTTCCTCCAAATCTAACTTCCTGCTCCAAGATGGATAAAGTCTGCAGGTTTTGGAGGCTCCAGGAGCATTGGCAGGGCCGTGGCCCAGAAAGGCTACCAACTGGCCAACATCAGCAGAAATCTGCAAGTGGCTAAAGCTGCTGCTGGTGACATTTAGCTGTGATGTTGCCAAAGAATATTTTGTTCAAAAATACATTTGAATAAATAGAGAAAAATTTAGGTCCCACTAACTCTTGACAAATGCAGCTGAAATTAACAAGGACACCCTAACAAGGAAGATATGATATCTCAGCTTCATACTAACCTTTGGGATCCCATGCTAACCTGTAAAGCTCCCATGAAAACTATGATTCAACAACAAAGAGGATCTATTATTAATGTAGTATTTATTGGTTTAAAAGGCAGTGCTGGCCAATCTGTGTACAGTGCCAGTAAGGCGAATCGGTTGGATTTTAACTTGTTCTCCCTAAAAAGTAGCAAGAAAGAAAATTAGAATGAATGTAGTTACACCAGGCTTTGTTCATACAGATATGATGAAAGACTTGAAAGAAGAGCCTTTAAAGAAAAATAGCCCTCTTTGGAGATTTAGAGAAACTATTGATGTGGCATGTGTAGTTGTGTTTCTTTTTAGAATCACCATGCATTACAGGGGACGGATGGGGGATTATAACTCATGATATAATATACAGGTTATTCAGTTATAATGGTAATTAGGATCAAGGGTATACTTTGTTGATTATACAATATTAATTGATTATTCAGATTATTCACTTATAATGGTAATTAGAATCAAGGGCATACTTTGTTGATCAGACAATATACCTACATGGGTGACATTTGCTAATCAAACCTATTCGTGCTACAAATGTTGATTTCCATCTTTATATGTACATATATGAAAAGAACAATGTGTGACCATCTGCTTTCTAAATGCTGTATGTATCTTGCACACTGTAGCAGCTTTAGTATATAGACATTTTTTCAAGTGATATAAAAAGGTATTATCTTCATTTATATATTTTGCCTAAAAATGGAAAAAATATATAGTTTACTTTCCATGAGTTATTTAATTGTAAATGTTGAATTCTCTAAATGTTAACTTTGTGGGCCATTATCAAAATAAGAGTATTTACAGGGCATTGGTTAGTTGTCACTACTTTATCAACCCTACTAAAGTTAAACACTGTGTTCCTTTTTTATATTATGCCATGGATGATCAGTTTTTATACAGGTTGAAAAACAGTATCAGTTTGATATAGACATGAAAAAAGAATGGTATTTAAAAACTAATATCTGAGCACAACATGTGTTCATTGCTACTGGGCTGTCACTACCTCTAAGCCCTCTTATAGACAGAACTATGAAAAGTATATATATTTACTAACTGATGTATACATACATATGTATATTTCTATATGTATTTACCTGTGTATCTATTAAAAGGAGGAAAGAACACATTGGTTCATATTGATGTCTCCAACTCTAATCCAGTATCAAAGGTTCACTCTAGCATTCCCATTTGTGTGTTTGCAACTTCTTCCTTTGACAATGAGAATTGTGCTTATCAACAACAATACATTTACTTATTTGTTCAACAGTAGTATACATGCAGAAAAAAAAATTATCAATTGTAGTTCAGCATTTCGCTTCAGCTCTTTTTTCATTAGCCTTACAATGTCATCAAAAGAAAGCTACTTAAATCAGCTCCTTTCTTCTCCAAGCCTTCAGTGGAACTGCATCATTCATTGTAATACAGTTAGATTCATTTATAAATCTACATTCCATCTTTGGTTTCCCCAACATCCTGGTTGATTTTTTAAAATTTGAAGAGAGTGAAATTCACTCTTTGTTATGTTAACAATTTCATGGCTTTTGAAAATTGCATAGAATCGAGTTTCTACTAGCTCATTACCACACAAAACACATTGATCAGCCAAGAAACTCCTTCATGATACCCCTTCATTTTCATTATCAATTCCTTCTTCCATTCTCACCAGCAAACACTGATCTGTTTTTTTCTTGTTTGAGGTTTCTGTCCATATAGGTAACTTTGTCATTTTCAGAATGTTTTATCAATGGAATCATACAATATATAGCCTTTGGGATATGGCTTCATTCACTTAACAAAATTTATTTAAGATTCATCCATGTTATTGTGAATCAATAATTAATTCTTGTTTATTGATGAATAGTATTCCATTGATATGACATTCTGAAAAACACAAAATTATCGGTAGGGACCCACTGAAGGAATCCAGGTTTTCCCATTAAGTTTTCAATTGACTTGGGTAAATTTCTACAAGCAAGACAACAGGGCCATATAGGTGTATGTTTAGTTTTATAGGAAACTGTCAAACTCTTTTCTCAAGTAGTTGTACTAATTTTCATTCTCAGCAGCAATGTATAAGAGGTCTAGTTGCTCCACATTCACAGCAGCATTCAGTGTCGTCAGTCTGTTTGTTAGATATTCTAATAGGTCTGTAGTGATATATCTCAGTGTGGTTTTAATTTCCATTTCCTAATAACAATGATATTTAACATATTTTCATATACTTATTTTTATGCAAATATTTCCTTACATGAAGTGCCTGTTCACATTCTTTTGCCTGTGTTTAACTCAGTTCCATTTCTTTTTAATTTTTAGAGTTCTTTGTACGTTTTGGATAAAAATCTTTTATCAAATTTGTGATTCTAAAAATATTTGCTCCCAAAATTAAACAGGTACATGCAAAAAAATGAAACTAGACTACCAACTTATACCATACACAAGAATAAGCTCAAAATAGAAGTCATGAAACATAAAAATCCTAGAAAAAAAATAGGCAGTAAAATCTCAGGCATATCTTGTACAATAACTTTGTTGATATATCTCCTTGGGCAAAAGAAACAAAAGGAAAAATAAACAAATGAAACTATATCAAACTAAAAAGCTTTTGCACAGCAAAGGAAATCATCAACAAAATGAAAAGGGACCCCACTACATGGGATAATATTCACCAATGATACATCAGATAAGGGGTCAATTTCCAAAATATATAAAGAACTTACATGATTTAACACCAAGAAGACAAACCACCCAATTAAAAAATGGGCAAAGGATCTGAATAGACACTTCCAAAGAGAATATACAGATGGCCAATAGACATATGAAAAGATACTCAACATCATTAATATTCAGAAAAATGCAAATTAAGCCACAATGAGATACCACCTCCTGCTTCTCAGAATGGCTATCATCAATAATCAACGAACAACAGGTGTTGCGGGGGATGTGGACAGAAGAGAACCCTTGTGCACTGTTTGTAAGAATGCAGATTGGTGCAGCCACTGTGGAAAATATGAAGATACCTGAAAAAATTAAAAATGGAACTGCCTATGACCCAGCAATTCTACTACTAGAACTATATCCAAAGAAACCTGAAACACTAATTCAAAAGAATAGATGCACCCCTATATTTGTTGCTGCATTATTTACAATAGCCAAGGTCTGGAAATAGCCCAAGTGCCATCAGTACATGAGTAGACAAAAAGAGCTGTTGTACATTTATACAATGGAATACTACTTGGCTATTGTAAATAATGTAAATAAATTATTGTAAATATATAAAAAAGAAAATCTTACCTTTTGCAAAAGCATGGCTGGACATGGAGATTATTATGCTAAGTGAAATAAGCCAGCCAGAGAAAAACAAGTATATGATCTCACTTATATGTGGAATCTAATCAACAAAACAATGTAACAAACAAAACAGAAACAGCAGCATAGATACATAAAACAGACCAATAGCTATTAGAAGGGAATGGAGTTGGGGGATTCGGTGAAAAACGTGAAGTCATTAAGCAAAAAGAATATATATATGACACACATAGATACAGACAACAATATGGTGACAGCCAGAAGAAAGGGATGTGGGGGGAGATGGAAGTGGGCATAGGGAGATAAATGGTGATGGAAAGAGACTTGACTTTGGGTGGTGAGCATACAATTCAGTATGCAAATGATGTTTTATTAAATTGAACACTTGAAACCTGTATGGTTTTATTAACCAGTGTCATCCCAATAAATTAAAATAAAAGACCTCACCTCTAACTCAGTGATTTTCAACCAGTGTGCCACAAGAAGCACATTGGTATGCCACAAGAATTTTGATAACATGCAATACTGACTATTTAGTCAGAGACACTGATTTCTTTTTCCCTCAGTTTGTCAAATTAAAAAATTACAACAGCCAACATGCAAAAGTGTTGTTTCAGTCTGTTGCTTCATTTTTCATTCTCTTTACTGAGACTTTCACAGAGCAAAAGTTTTAATTTTGATAAAATATAATTTATCAATTTTTTCTTTTATTCATCATACTTTTGATATTGTATCTTAAAATTTGCCAATTCCAAGGTCACACAGATTTCTCCTACTTTATTCTAGAAGGTTTTCAAGTTTTGTGTTTTATATTTAGGTATATGATTAATTTTGAGACAATGTTTGTAAAAGTGTGAAGCATACACAAAGGTTTTTGTTTTCACATAGGAACTTCAAATTGTCCCAGTACCATTTGTTAAGACTTCTTTTCTGCATTGAATTCCCTTTGCACCTTTGTCAAAAATCAGTTCACATGTGTGTGCTTCTATTTCTAAGACTCTCTATTCTGTCTCACTGATCTATGCATTTTTCCTTTACCAACCCCACACTCCCTCAATTACTGTGGCATTATAAGAAGTCTTGAAATTAGGTAATGTGAGTTTTCCAACTTCATTCTTCTTTTTCAAAATTATTTTGCCTATTCTAGTTCCTTTGGGTGTATGTGTGTTTTCTATGGTCTTGATTGGAATTGAGCTGAACCTATAAATTACGTAGTAGGAAGAATTTATATCTTAAAAATATTGAGTCTTCTAATCCATCAACATGTTATAGCTCCCTTCATTTGATTTCTTTCATCACAGTTTTATAGTTTTCAGCATAAACATTCTGCATCCATTTTGTTAGACTGTTACCTTTTGATGCTATTATATGTTACTTTTGTAAATTTCAAATTAATTTAATTTTAAGTACATATATAAAAATATAATTCAGTTTTCTTTATTAACATTGTATTCTTCAACATTGACAAACTAGTTAGTTCTAGGAACTTTCTTACAGATTCTTTAGGATTTCTAAGGTAGATCATCATGTTATTGGCAAATAGAGACAATTTTATGTCTACCTTCCCAATCCATATGCATTTTATTTGTCTTGCCTTATTGCATGGGCTAGAACTTCAAGTATAATGTTGAATAGGAGTGGCAAGAGTGAACATCCTAACTTCTCAATCTTAGATAGTATTCAGTTGTTTATAATTAAGAATGTTACTATAACATTGTATAGATACTTCTTATCAGGTTAAAGAAGTTCCTTATTCTTCTTAGTTTGATAAGTTTTTACCATGAATGTATATTAAATTGTATTAAATGATTTCTCTGCTCTATTGAGATAATCAGTCTATTAAATAAGTTAGATACACATACACATGCACACACACAGAGCTTGTCGGAGTTTGTGCTGCACTGAAGTTGCAAATTAATTTGGAGACAATTTCAAGATAGTCTTCCTGTTCATGACATTATGCATTTTTATGTAGGTCTTTTTTAATGTTTTTCAAAAAGGTTTTACAATGTCTTCTATTAAAAATGTCTTCTTTAGTATATTTCTTAGACTTATTCAAACATACTATGTTTTTTTCTGGCATTGTTTTTATACTAAGTTCTAAATTGTCCATAGTTTATAAAAATGCACCTGGTTTTGTTACACAGAGCTTGAATTTAGCAATCTTGGCTTTCTTACTATTTCTAACCATTTGTGACTAGATGTTCATGAATTCATTACGTAACCAATTATATATCTGCTAATAAAAATAAGTTTGTTCCTTCCTTCCTAATTCTTATATTTTATTTACTTTTCTTATTTGTTGGAAGACATGGGACTCTTCCATTTCTGCTTACCTTACAATCAGAGGCATTGGTTGCCTTTGTTCGAAGATGTTTGTATACTGCACAGTTTTTAAAAAGAGAGATAGTACCTCCTTCCAGATCAAAGGGCAGGCATGCTTAGTATCCAATATAATAAGGATAATATTTCCATCTGGGGTAATGGGCAGGACTGTTTACTTCTCAATACGAAAGATTCAGGTTCCCTAATCTCAGGGTTCCCCTCCTGTTATACAACCCATTGCATGTGCAAGTATCACTTAGCATTTTTATTGTCCTATGAGAACTGAGACTCAGCAAAACAGTTCAAAAATGTGTTTATACTCTGGCCACAGAAATTGCTATAAAAAATAAACTGTGTTGTGTTTGACACAGGAGTCTCATAATTTCTGCCAGCATCCATGCAACTCTGGCAGGCTGCCTGGTTAGCTTGAGAGTAGGGTAAAACCTCTGACTCTTCAGTGTTCTTGATATTATTGTGCCAGCTAGAACCGCCAGTACAAAGGTGAACTGAGGGCTTAGTTAGCTTCTTCCTGACTTTCTCACCATTAAGCATAATAATTGATTTAAATTCTTGGTGGATATCATGGTTGATACTCTTTTTCAGGTTATGGGGGATGGTTAAAAAGTTCCTAATTCATTTAACTTGGAAAATTGCTGCCCTAGTAATCTAAAAGAATTGATATAGCTTTTAAAAAATGGCTCCCCTCAGAATCAAAAATAGGGAAGGAATTTCCAGGAGGGAGCTATTGGAATTTAAAGGAAAAGCTATCCATTATGTCCCACAGGACATCTGACATTCTTGGCTCCCAGATACAAGTAGCATCCTTAGTGTCAATGATGGTAAATCCCCAAACCATTAAAAAAAAATGTTCTCCAGAGCATGGGTTAGTAGACATTTTCTGTAAGAGTCAGACAGTAAATATTTTAGGTTTTGTGGCCCATATAGCCTATGATGGTATTACTCAATTCTACTGTTGTAATGCAAAAGCAGCAAGAGACAACACATAAATAAATGGGCATGACTGTGTTTGAATAAAACTTTATAAAAACAGGTGATGGCAAGATTTGCCCTGCAGGCTATATACTTTGATGACTCCTGATCTAGAAAGATGAATAAATGGTAGAATACTCTCAAGTCACAGATAAGGAAACTGGGGTCAGGGATGAAGTGATTGGCCCAGCAATTTTTTAAATCCTCACCCAAGGATATGTTTATTGATTTTAGAGAGAGGGGAAGGGGGACAGAGAAAGAAACATCAACGTGAACAAGAAACACCAATGAGTTGCTGCCTGTATGCACCCTGACTGAGGGTCAAACTCACAATGTTTTTGGTGTAGGGAACAACACTCCAACCAACTGAGCCACCTGGCCAGGGCTTGCCCAGCAGTTTGATTGCACAGCATTTTATACTAAGCAAAGATTAGAACTCAGACCTCCTAACTGCTGGTGCTCTTCCCACTATATCACCCAGCATAATAAATGACACCCTGGCAGAAACCCCCACTGCAAGTTTTTTATCTATTTCTGCTAAATGTATGCAAATACATATGCTTACTCAGCAGATGTCCATGAATATTCAAGTCTCTGCTCTGACTTCCTCTTGTGAGGTCTACAATATTTCTCTAGTCTTACATAATTCCCAGGTAAAGACACCATTGTTCCACCTCAAGAATGCTCATGAAAGCAAGCAATACAATTGGGCGGGAGGCTGAACCTAGAAGCAGAGACTTCCCATAAAAACTCAGAATAAATCATTCACCTGCTAAATATTTCTCTTTTAAAAAGATTTTATTTACTTATTTATAGAGACAGTGGAAGAGACGGAGAAGAACATCAATGTGTGGTCGCCTCTTGTGTGCACCCTACTGGGGACCTGGCCCTCAACCTAGGCATGTGTCCCAACTGGGAATCAAACCAGTGACCCTTTGGTTCACAGGCCAGCTCTCAATCCATTGAGCCACACCAGCCATGGCTATCTGCTAAATATTTCTAAGGCTGTCCTTACAGTATTAAGCACAGCCCTAATTTTTCATCTGTGCACCATGACTCATATTCATTCAACTTGGAGTCTATTTTCAAGTGAGAGTTCCCGCAGAACTGCATCTAATACTACTCTATACAAAGTAGCAGAATGTATCACATCTACTTCTTTTCTTTCATCTGCAACTACTGAAATGCCATCCATAAAGACACTTTTGTACTGATTAATTTTTCATAATAGTGCTAAATAAATTGCCTCAAAAAAGGACTGTGTAATTATAAGTAGTTGTTAGTAGTGATATACACAGCTTGACATAAACCATTAATTCTTAGAAGACTGAGCTCAGACAAGAACAGTTACATAACCAGCCTTGGCCAAAACCAAGGCATTTTCTGGTTTACTCAGTGTATCTGGGGCCATTTTACCCACAGTTGGCAGAATTCACACATTGGGTAGAAAACTGGACTATACCAGCTAAAGTTCTTCCAACTGCAATGTTTAGTCTGAATTCATAAAAAAAGAGAGAATGTTACACCCTGGAGAAATCCTTACAGAAGATGAATTCAGCATGAAGTACAGAGAGAATTCAGATGTGGAAAGAGAAAACATAGATGTATAAAGAAATAAATATAGTTCTGCACCAGTGGGCTCCTCTCTTCCTCCTCACATCCAAATAGTAAAAACCACTCAGAAGTTCTAGTTAATTCCATTAACAGGAGGTTGCTAAAGAGACAATCTTACAAGAAATGGTTTAGAATTTACTTCACCAAAGCAGCAATCATGAATGCCAATTAGAGCTAATGGCCTGGCACATTTGGTCATTGAGCAGCAATAATCTTGGATGGCAATTTCCATTGGAATCAGATATCTTCAAATCTTTTGGAAATAAATAAATAACAGGCAAGAAAAGGAGTCAACAATTACACTTAATACATGCTTTCTGATGAATAAGAGAAAAATACCTAAGCACTGGACTAGAGTCAGTAGCACTTGACTTCATTCTGTGCCTGAAAAAACTAACAGCTTCTTTGAGAGTTGACTTTCCCTCATTGTACATGCAGACTTGCTAAGAATAGAATGTACATACGAAGTCTGTCCAGTAAGTATCCAGCCATGTAATGAAAAATAGAGACATTTATTGAAAAAGACACAAGATACAAGAAATATTGTACACAGGACAATGACATCTCAGTTTCCTTCAAAGTAACGACCTTGGAACCTCACACAGTTCTCCCAATTGCCATCAGCTGCCCTGTCATATTTTCCTGAATCTCATCAATGGTCTGAAATCTTTTCCTTTTAAAAGGTGATTTTAATTTTGGGAAAAGCCAGAAGTCAGGGCACCAAATCTGGGATGTAAGGAGGATGAGTCATCTGGGTAGTTTGGTCTTTAGCCAAAAAACTTAGCCAGATGTGATGCATGAGTGGGCATGTTGTTGTGATGAAGCTGTCAGTCACCAGTTGCCCATAGCTGCAGCCTTCTGAATCATCTGAATAGTTTCCACAGAGGAATGCTCAAGCTTAACACAAAATCTGATGCAGGTTTGTTGCTCTACTCACTCAATCATTATGAATGCGACAGCCACACAGTACACATGCTCACTCAACGGTGTTTACTGTCCCCACTGAATACTACAGTAAAGTCATCATTGTTCACACATGCGTACTCTAGTCCACTCGCCTTGGCTACCAGGTTACATTAATGTTGTGCAAACCATTCTCATTATATTAACAACAGTTGGACTTTTTCCAGACAGACCTTGGATCTTTGACTTAGCATCACTTAAGTATATTGTAAGTTCTCCAAAGGACAATGTGTAATCCAAAGCTGCTAAATATAAAAAACAACCAGAAAACAAAATAGAATTCTAAAGAAAATAAGACAAAAATTTAGACATGTGAACTCTTAATAAGGATTTGCCAAGCATCTTCATTTCCTTGCCTAACTTGGAAACAAACCAAATTTCCTCATGTAGATGGCTTTGGAGCCTCCTAGTGGCTGCCTCAGGGGACCCACAGCACTAGGAATCCTGAAAAGGATCAGACTTTCAAGAGAGTGTTAGTTATGTATGCCGGTGATAAATTCATACAAACACATCAGCTCCTACAATGTATTCAACACACTATATTGGACACTGGGAATGCAAATATGAATAAATGTTGATCCCTAACATCTTAGAGCTCACAGTCTACTATAATAACAAGAAAGAACAGAAATAACTGTAAAACAATTAAATAAGCACTTAAAATCTGCATTCGCAGGGAAAGGGGATGAAGAGGGAAGTGTATAATAAAGAGGGCTGACTTCTTAGCCAAATCTTTATTAAAGGATAAGTAGAAGTCTATCTGGTAGAGAATCCAAGTACATGTATATTTTCATACCTTTGCTAGTTCTGCTTCCTGTTTGAAATATTCCTTTTTCCATATACCATACTTAGAATACTAAGACTAGAGTACAGTAAGGTAGGGGAAAAAACTGGAGAAACAAGCTGGGAGCAAACATTTGAGTGCCTTTATAGTTTGAGTTTTATCTTCCAGGTTCTAAAGAGATGTCAGAGGCTCTGAATAAAAGAAGTGACCCACTGAAGACTATGTGCGAGAATAGTCTAACAGCAATATGAGGAATGTATTAGGAGAACTGGGAAGCAGAGGGACCCATTGATCTGTCATTAATAGTCCAGGGGAGAGGTAAGACAGGTTGGCAATAGAGAACTAGCAAGAAAGAGGAATCCAAAGCTAAAGACAACTATACATGATAACCAAATGAATGTGGGAGATTAGACTCAAAAGAATCAAAATAGTACAACGTTTTCCTTATAAGACAAGGTAGACAGTGATGTCATTAACCATGGTGGGGGACACAGGCAAAGTCTAGGGAATGAGTAATAATGAAAAACTTTAGTAAATTTTATTTGGAGTATATGTTAGATCTAGGCTTTTTAAAAAAAACTAGAAAGTATTTGCAAATTTCAAAAATCTGAAAAAAATTATAACCATATCAAAATAACCAGAAGAGTTATAACCCCTAAAATACTATTCCTTATTGATATAGGTAAAAAATAATTACTTCTAATTTGGTAGATAACACCCTGAAATTGATCCAGTATCAGGGGACTAAACTCTCATTAGACAATAAAAATTTTCTAACAAAGATGGACATCTTATTCCCCTGACTTTTGTTCTCTTTGGCTTATCAAAAAATACCAGTCCTTTAAGGAACACCTTGATTTCCATCTTTGCACAACGCTTTATCTTATCCCTTCAAGGCTGTAGGAGACTGTTCTGCGTGGCATGGGCCCAGCTCTCACTCGGAGATGCACAGGACCCACACCCATGGATAGGTTCTCCCATGGGGAATCAGACCTGCAATGTGCCTAGGCCACTTTGAGTCTTGCTCTTGCTAAAAAACTCCCTCACCCTGAATTGAGGACATTTACTGCAAAGCAACTTCCTAAAATCCATGCTAAACCTTCCAAGGATGAGTGTAACCAGTTCAACCACTTTTGCCTTTTCATTTGCTAATATCCCTCTTCTGTGATGTGATTAGCAGTATTGGTTCCTTTGTTTTCTGTAAAAGGTAACCACCTAAAGTGAACCTGTGCATAGTAAATGAGGACCATCATGTAATGTGCCGAGAACCCCAATAAAGGCTGGTCACGGCAAGGGCCAAGGCTTTTGGCTCCCCTTGAGAGAAGCCATGTTGTCCCTTTTCCTCCACCAGACAAGGTAGTCCATGTGAATGTCTCATTTCATTCATAGTGACTTGGACACTGTGGGCCAGTGTCTGCATCAAAGGCCTTATAGTTAATTTATTAGGTTAACGTATCTGAACTCTCAGAGCACTTAGCATCAATAATATTCTACTACACTGTTCTTTATGATTTCCTAAACTTAGGAGTTTTAAGGAAATTTGGTTGTGTTTCTCCAACTATATTTAAGTTCCATAAGGAGTAAGACATGGACCTAATGCCCTCAGCCAGAGGACATATGCCTCTGTCCTCACATTTTACAAATGATAAAGTTGGGTCCACAAAGTCAAATAACTTGACCAGGGTTCACACAAACTTGTTGTACACCTCAGACTGAAACCAGGTACTCAGAGTTCTAGTTCTATATCTTTATGTTTTCAGATGTCCCATAAGTATTTAGTGAGCAACTTGTGCTGTTATGCTTCCTTTCATATGAGGCACTTTTGCATCTTAATAGGATATTCAAATACCTATGACCCAAATTACTAATTATTCAATGGTGGAATTATAAGCACCTTGGAAGGCAGTAAGGAAGATATTTGGGAACAGGAAAATATTCCGAAAAACTTAAAATCATATTATAAATTTTTGCATTCAATCATGATGAAATAACATAAATCAGATTAACTCTCTTACCTTAAATAACTTAAAAGCAAACCAAGATATATGAAACAATGGTTTCAGACATTGGAAAACAGAAAGTGCAGGACAGTGATCCCTGAGGAAGGAAAAACAAACAAGGTGACCCCTGGGATGCCCTATCTCACTACCTGGAAAGAGCTTTCAGGCTGTAGTGCAGGGAGGGGAAACCCAAACAGAACTCAGCAGTCTTGCTAAGTTGGGGAGGAAGCATTCAAGGTAACTAGAATTTACAGAAGATAGTACAGGAGAAGTAGGAGATACACAAAGAGCAAGAGACCCAGAGATCTAAAGTGGAGCCACCTGGCATCTCTGGGTAACAACCTGCCATATGTGACAAAACTACCAAGGCAAGAGAAAGAACCTCCAGAAAGAAGTGAAACAGTCACCATAGTCTATACAGGACCAGAACAGTTCGTGTTCTGGGCAGCCAGACTGAAAAGACCTTATAACACACAAGGCAGGGTATGGATGTCAAAAGGTACTGCTTCAGAAAGGTATTATCTCAATAGAGAAGCCAAATTAGCCATAGACCAAAGACTGTTTTTGATCACCATAACAAAGCTTAGAAAATCAAACAGACTCTAAGGACTTTAATTAACTTCATCCTCCAAAAGACAAAAAAGATATTTTTAAAAAATATCAAAATATGCCGCATCCAACAGTGTAAAATTCAAAATGCCTAACATCCCATTAAAAATTACCAGGCATACAAAGAGGCAAGATAAACAGGAAAGAAATCGATAAATATAAACAGACACAGAAATTACATAGATGAAAAACAAAAAGCCCTGGCTGGTGTAGCTCAGTGGATTGAGTGCTGGCCTGCAAACCAAAGGGTTGCCAGTTCAATTCCCAGTCAGGGCACATGTCTGGGTTGCAGTTCAGGTCCACAATAGGAGGTACACTAGAAGCAACCACACATTGATATTTCTCTCCTTCTTTCTCCTTCCCTTCCCCTCTCTCTAAAAATAAATAAAATCTTTAAAAAAAAGAAATTACATAGATAATGGAAGTAGTAACCAAAGATTTGAAAAAACAATTACAGATATATTCTATATGTTCAAGAAGATTTTTAAAAAGCACAAGAATGAAAATTAGAAATATAAAAAAGAAACTGAGTTTCTAGAAATAAAAAATATAGAAATGGCCAACTGGCTCAGTTGATTGGAGCACCATCCCATACACCCAAAGGTTGTGGGTTTGATTCCTGGCCAGGGCACATACCTAGTTTGCAGGTTTGATCCCCAGTCAGGGCTCATATAGGAGACAACCAATTGATGTTTCTCTCTCACATAGATGTTTTTCTTTCTCTCGCTCCCTTCCTCTCTCTCTAAAATCAATAAACATATCCTCAGGTGAGGACTAAAATTCATATATAACTGAAATGAAAGTATACTAGATTAGATTAACAGTAATTTACACACTGCACAAAAAAATTTAATGAAATTAAAGACACAGCAACAGAAACTATCCAAAATGACAAATGTGGAGAGGAAAAAAACTAAAAAAATTTCAACAGAGCATCACTGAGCTATCAGACAATATTAAGCAGCATAACATATGAGTAATTGGTCCCAAAATGGATGGGAGAAGGAAAAAATATTTGAAAAAATAATTGTCAAAACTTCTAAATTACAGTCATGTGACAAATAACTGTTTCAGTCAGCAACAGACTGCACATAGAGCAGTAGTTCCGTAAGATTATAACGGAGGAGCATGGGTGAAACACAGGTACTGTAATAAACCGGACAACTTCCCAGACTGCAAGTAACCTGACAGAGTGATCTGATCATAAATTCCTGACTGGGAATGTCCAGGTAGGTAGTCATGCCCCAGGTATATAACCTCTTTAGTAAAAGGTTTATCTTTGCCTTAAGCAAGCCCTGCACATTGCTCTTGTGCATCTAAGTTAATACACCTTTGAAATGTCAGAGTAATCCCCTTTTTCAGACCCCCCAGAAGCATAACCACCCCCTAAGAAAACACAATCTTGTTAATTATCCTGTCTCCTATCTTCTGTACATTCCCTCCTTAATTCCAAATGCATAAGAGAAACTGCAAACTGTCATTCTCTGGAACATCTGAAATCTTGCTTCTCAGCAATTGTCATCAGTTTGGCTCAAATAAACTCATAAAAATCCCCTACAGGTTTGGATATTTCTTGTATCCACAGGAGGTATACATGTTGCTAAACTTTTGTTTTCCTTCTGCTAATCCGTCTTTCATTACAGAATGTCTCAGCCAAGAACCCAGAAAGGTAGAGGGAAAGTTATTTTTCCTCCCTTACAAAGCAATAGGCTATACCATTGTGGATGACATAAAGGGATTCTACAGAAAGTAACCTCATAGGGTGATCTATGATGAATTCCTAACTGGGAAGGTCATGATGGGTAGTCATGTGCCATCTATATAACTTTTTAGAGAAGGTTTATCTATGCCTTAAGCAAACCCTGCCTATTGTTTCTATGCATCTAGGTTAACACATCTTTGAAATAACCACCCTTGAGAGAGCACGTACTTTGGGTAATGAACACACAATACAGTGTATAGATGATGTGATGCAGAATTGTGCACATGATACCTGTATAATTTTGCTAACTCCAATTAGTGTCACCCCAAGAAACTCAATAAAAAGACAACACATAATATCATTAACTATACTGCAATTCAATCTCTGCCTTACTTTCTCCCAGCGCCATGTAATCTTCCTTAATTCTCCTCCTTAATTACAAATGAATAAAAGAAGCTGCAAAACTGTTATTCTCCAGAGAATCTGAGATCTTTCTCCCTGGCATATGTTATCAGTTTAGCTCAAATAAACTCATAAAAACTCATTACAGGTTTGGACATTTCCTAAGTGGCATCATATAACCTAGGTGTATACCATCTAGGTTTTTGTAAGTGTACTCTATGATGTTTGCACAAAGACAAAATCACCTAATGATGCCTTTCTCAGGTGTTCTGCTCTCTCAGGTGTTCCGTAGCATCCCCACTGCTACATGGCATATGACTATAGATTAAAACTATAAACCCAGAGAACCCCAAGAAGAAGAAGCAGAAAGAGCCTCACACCACAATACCAAAGCACATCATAATCAAATTGCTGAAAACCACAGCTAAAGCAGCTGAAGAGAAAACTCTTAAAAGTAGACAGCAAAAAGACACATTAGGTATATGGAGTGTGTGTGTGTGTGTGTGTGTGTGTGCGCACAAGACTTTTGGTCAGAAATAATGAGAGCAAGGAAGAGAGGACAGGTCAAATGGAGATTACCTACATAAAATGCAAAAAGAAAAAAGATTAAAAAACAAACAGAAGAGAGAAACAATATCAAAAGGTATATTATGAGCATAATTAGAATCCTAGAAGTCAAAAAAAAAAAAAAACAAAATGGCTAAAGAAATACTATTGGCTAAGAATTTTCCAAAATTAGTGACAGACAACAAACCATAGTCAGAGCAAATAAAGTTGGATTAACACTAAACAAAATAAAAAACAATAACCAAACACACACATACCCACTTAAGCATATGAAAGTCAAAATGTTAAAAACTAGAGACAAAGAGAAAATCTTGACAGCAGTCAGTGGGAAAAAAAGATACACTGCCAACAGAGGAACAAGAATAAGAATTATAGCAAATGTCTTATCAGAAGCCACAGAAGAAAGTGGAATGACATCTTTAAAATGTTTAAAAAAAAGTTCTGGTTAATCCAGAATTCTATACTATGCCAAAATATTCTTAAAATAAACAGAAAAAATAGTTTTTCAAACAGACAAATTCATTGTCACCATACCTACTCTATAAAGGACACATGAACAAAGCCAAAAAAAGTAGGTTCAAGAACGGGAGGTGGGGGATGGTGGGGTGGGAACATGGTGGGGGGGGGGGGAATGGAGACAACTGTAGTTGAACAACAATAAAAAAATTATAAAAAATAATGTTAAAGAAAGTCTTCAGGCAGAAGGAAAATGAAATAATCAGAAACACAGATGTAAAAAAAACCACTAGAATGTCACAGAAAGAATAAATGTAGAAAAAGCAAAATCTTTTTCTTATTTTAATTGCTGCAAAAGGTAGCTGAATGATTTAATAAGCAAAAATAGGAACAATGTATTTTGTGTATACCATATATTAAAACTAAGCTATAATATCAATGGCATGAGGGATGGGAGGGAGAAATACAGTAATTACACTATGCATAAAACTATGTAGTATTAATTGAAAGATTTTGATCATTTTAAAATGTGTTCTATAAACTCTAGAACACAAAAAGCACAATTTTTTTAAATGATGAATCTGGCATCATCAAAATTAAAAACTTTTTTTCATGCTTAGCACACTGCCTATCAAGTAATAACCATGCAATAACTGTTACTATTATTACCAGGTGCAGTACATGCATGTTGAAAAAATAAACACAATCCAGCCCCTGCCCTCACAAGGCACATAAATCATACCAGAAGGTTAAGAAAAAGAAAGCTTACTATGATTTAGCAGTGGATACAACACTGAGCTTCCTTTCACCCCCAAGGCAAAAGTGGAACCCTGAGTTATGATGCATAGCTGAACCTGTCTAAATAAAGGACACACAGCTTTTTCTCTTCTTTTTTTTAACTGTTTTTATTTTCTTTTTACCTTTTCACCCATTCACCTTTTGACTCTTAAAAAGACATTTTAAGAACATAAAAAGGCAAACCAGATACAAGGGGAAAATAGTTACAAAACAACATCTGAAAAAGGATTTGTATCCAGAATATATACAAAGTCTTACAACTTAACAATAAAACAACCCAATTCAAAGGTGAAGAATTTAAACAGAAATTTCACCAAAGAAAATATACATGGCAAACAAGCTCATGCAACAATGCTCAAAATCATTAGGGGAATGCAAATGAAAACAAAGAGATACCACTATACATTCACTAGAAGAGCTCAAATTAAAGAGACTGAACATAAGCTTCAATGAGGATGTAGAGCAACTGGAACTCTCATAAACCAGTGGTAGAAATGCAAAATGATCCAATCACTAAGGGGGAAGTTTGACAATTTCTTTAAAAAGTTAAATGTACACTTACCACACAATTCAGTAATTCAACTCTCAGGTATTTATCTCAAAGAAATGTAAACATGTCCTTGAAGATTAAGAATTTTCATAGCAATTTTATTCATAACAGACCAAAACTAGAAAGATCCCAAATTTCCATCAGGTGGTAAAATGGGTAAGCAAATTGTAGTATATATATCCATTAAATGAAAATCATTATTTAACAATAAAAGGGAACAAAATACTGATACATGCAACAACACTGATGAATCTTCAGTGTTAAGTAAAAGAAGTCTTTCATTAAAAGGTTATCTACTGCGTAATTTTATTTAAATAAAAGTCTAGAAAGTGTAAACTTTAGTGACAGAAAGCAGATTGGTAGTACCTGGGAGGTTGGAGGGGGTGGTTGACTATAAAGGGATAAGAAGAAACTTTTAAAAAATGTTCTGTATCATGATTACAGTAATCATTTGACAAATGTATTTGTCAAAACTCATCAAACTGTACACTTAAAATGGCAAATTTTACCTGAAAAAATGCCAGTAAGTTAAAAAAAAAAAGGATGGGGAGGAGGTGGAAGGAGGTGAAGAATGAGGAAATTTTTTACAAATTCATTTGCAAAGGCTGTCACTTGTTCTATCCACTCACAAGGTAATCCCTCACCTAAATGTAATCAAGACCTACTAAATACACTTGAAACACCAGCAAAATAGTATACATTGGAAGAAAGCACAGTTTTTATCTCCTGGTCCTTTAAAACTTTAGACCATAATAAAGCCATTTCAGTAAAAGAAAGGTTGGAAGTAAGGTAGGACTCAAGCAGGACTTGGAAGACAGGGTAAATCTGGGATTTAAAAAAAAAATCCTTTGGACATGTAAAATAATTTGTTTAAATATTTTTAGAATATCGAAATGGAAATTCATGTACAGAGCTGAGAAGCTATCCTTGGAAAAGGCCTCTGATTTCCATATGGATCCATATGAAATAGTCTCTGTGCTCATGGCTTCCTAATTCTGAGAACTGGAAATTCCATACTCCCTTCTCTCTGCAAGAGTCCTGTTCCCCCACGTGATTTTCCCCCTTTTAATACAAGAAACATCTAATTAACTTTTCTGCCACATGCAGCTGGCACCAAAGCAAACCAAGCTGTGGGGTGGCTGACCCAGAATTACTGATGAATGTTCAGAGTAAACATGTTTTCAGCCAATCTGGAATGGTATATTTCTAAGAGGACAAAGAGCTCTTAAAATTAATTAACTCATCTGGACAAACTGTCCATCCAATGGAAGTTTTTCAGTAATGAATATCAGACCACAGATCTTCCTGCAGCTGAACTTGTTTATCATTCAAGGAGGCTGCTTCTGCATGTTTCATGGATAACTTCATGATTTTTATTTTCACTGGCTTCTGGTTTCTTATATTTATATAAACAGGCCAAGAAACCAAAACATACAAGTTTAAATGGAAGATCCCACAGTTCCCCAGAAGGCAGAGACACCTCCATTTCTCTGTTTCTGCATGAACACGTCAGAGTAGACAATTAAGGAGAAAAAGATCCCATGTTTGAGAGGGAGAAAAGGAGAAGGCCTCATTAAAAAGTATGATCTTAACTGATTTTGTCATGTGTGGAAAGTCTAACAAAGTGCTGCTTTCTGATGCAAAGATTGATTGGAGGTCATACACAAAATGACATCAGGCCCACACATAGACTGCAGCTTAACCCTACATTAAGACATGCCAAAGTCAGTATCCTGAAAGAGCTAACTTAATTGCACGGTCCATGTCAAGCCTGGTTTTTTGTTGTTTTGTTTATTTGTTTATTTTTGTTTACAAAGAACATAATCTTCTGAATAAGCTCTGATGGCACCTCTGAATGGAGCAGCAGTGAGTCCTATTTGAGGTAGAGGGAAACCCTTGAAATATCCCAGAATGCCTTGCCTTCCTCAGAATTAATCAACCACACTGCCTGATGTGGTGGAGTTCTTACTGTTCTCTTAGTTACAGGGGTCCCGAGAGATGCTCTGGCCGGCTTAGGAAGCAGTCAGAGTGCCTCCAACCCTCTGTGAACTAGTCTAGGTAGATCCTTTGTTACCCTATATGAATCTCGGCCACTGCCTGCCTCCCTATGGAGTTTTTCTAACTTCATTCAAAGTCCTTCCTGCCACAGAACACTTTATGGGGCAATTCATGTGATGACTCAACTAAAACAAGAGAGTAATGACCATATGTCAAGTAACTACTATGCACTGGCACTACGCTATCTTATGTATCATGTCATTTACTGTCATGACATATAATATCATATCATTGTACAATAACAAATGTGATAGTACAGAGTAATAAATAAGAGCACAGGTTCTAGAGTCAGACCACCTGAGACCAACTTTTTTACTTCACCACTTACAAGCTGAGTAACCTTGGAGAAGATAAATAACCTCTTTGTTCCTTAGTTTCCACATCTAAAGTAGAGATGAGAGAAATCTACTTCACAGAATTTCTGTGAAGATTAAATGTGCTCAGTAAGTGTTATCCATTTATTATTTTTTTTACAGATATAAAAACTAACACCTAAGAAAAATTCTCAGCCCTCACTGATGTGGCTCTGTTGGTTGGGCATTGTCCCACAAAGCAAAAGGCCAACAGTTCCATTCCCAGTCAGGGCACATAATTAGGTTGCAAGCTTGGTCCCTAAGCAAGCACTTATGAAAGGCAATGAGCTCAAAATCAATCAAAAGAAGAATACTGAAAAACATGCAAGACATGGATGCCAAATAACATGTTATTAAGCTATGAATGGGTCAACAATGAGGTCAAGGAAGGAATCAAAAGATACCTTGAAACAAATGAAAATTAGCACGCAACAATCCAAAATCTGTGGGACACAAGGAAAGCAATCCTAAGAGGGAAAATTCATAGCTTTACAGGCCTATCTAAAACAAACAAACAAACAAACAAAAAACACTCAAATAATCTAAATTGACATTTAAAGGAACTTGAAAAAGAATAACAAAGTCCAAGTGAATACAAAGAAGGAAATAATAAAGATCAGAGCAGAAATAAATGAAATAGAGTTTTAAGAAAATGATAAAAAAGATCCAATGACTCCAAAGCTGGTACTTTAAAAAAATGAACAAGATTGGCAAACCTTTAACAAGACTCATCAAGAAAAAAGGAGAAAGGACCCAAATAAATTGAATCAGAAATAAAGGAAGAGAAATAACAACTGATACCAAAGAAATACAAAGGATTATAAGAATATATTATAAACAAATATATGCCAACAAACTGGACAACCTGGACAAAATGGATAAATCCCTAGAAACATACAATCTTCCAAACTCAATCAGGAAGAATCAGAGAATCTGAACAGACAAATCACACCTAGTGAAACTGAAGTAGTAATCAAAGAACCCCCAACAAACAAAAACCCTGTACTAGATGGATTCACAGGTGAATTTTACCAAACATTCCAAGAAGAACTAACACCTCTCTTCAAGGAATTTCATGTAATTCAAGAGAATGAAAGGCCCCCAAGCTCATTTATGAGGCCAGCATTATCCTAATTCCGAGCCAGAAAAAGACAATACAAAAAAAGAATTTCACAGGCCTGTATCACTGATAATCACAGATGCTAAAATCCTCAACAACAAATTAGCAAGCCAAATACAGCAATGCATCAAAATGATCATACACCATGATCAAATGGGATTTATTCTAGGAATGCAAAGTTGGTACAACATTTGCAAATCAATAAATGTGATTCACCACATGAACAAAAAACAATAAAACTACACAGTCATATCAATAGATGCAAAAAAAGCATTTGTTAAAATTCAGCACTCATTTATGATAAAAACTCTCAGCAAAATGAGACCAGAAGGAACATACCTAAATATAATAAAGGCCGTATATGACAAACCTACTGCCAGTATCATACTCAATAGGCAAAAACTACAAGTAGTCCCCCTAAGATTGGAAACAAGACAGAGGTGTCCACTTTCACCTCTCTTATTCAACCTAGTACTGGAAGTTGTAGCTATAGCAATCAGACAAGAAAAAGAAATAAAAGGCTCCCAAATTGGAAAGAAAAATTAAAATTATTTATTTGCAGGTGGCATGATATTGTACATGGAGAACACCAAAGATTCCAAGAAACTGCTAGAACTGATAAATGAGTTCAGCTAAGTAGCAGAATACAAAATTAATATCCAGAAATCAGTTGCATTTTTATATGCCAATAATGAACAGAAAGGGAAGTTAAGAAAACAATCCCATTCACAGATGCTTCAAAAAGAATTAAAAACCTAGGAGGAGACCTAACCAAGGATGTAAAATACCTGTATTTGGAAAATTATAAAACATTGAAGAAAGAAATTGAAGAAGATACAAATAAGTGGAAGCACATACCATGTTCATGGATAGAAAGAACTGACATCATTTAAATGTCCATACTAACCAAAGCAATCTATAGATTCAATGCAATTTCTATCAAGATTCCAAGAACTAGAACAAATACTTCAAAAATTTATATGTAACTACAAAGGGTTCCACACAGCAACAGTGATCCTGAGAATGAAGGACAAAGTTGAAGGAATCATGTTACCCAATATCAAATTATACTATAAGGCCATAGTAATCAAAACAGCATAGTACTGACTTAAAAACAGACATATGGATTAATGGAATAGAATAAACAGTCCAGAAATAAACCCACACCTTTTTTGTCAATTAATATTTGACAGAGGAAGCAAGCGCATACAATGGGCTAAGGACAGTTTATTCAATAAATGAATTGAATGATGTTGAGAATGGTGTTGAGAAAATTGGACAGAAACATACAGAAAATTAAACTAGACCACCTTCTTATACCACATGCAAGAATAAATTTAAAATGGATTAAGGACCTGAAACCATAAAAATCCTAGAAGAATACATAAGCAGGAAAATGTCAGACATTGAAATGTCAGGCATTGCTTGTAGCAATTTTTGTTGGCTGTATCTCCCCAGGGAAGGGAAACAAAAGAAAAACAAATGGGACTATATCAAACTAAAAAGGTTTTGCAAAGCAAAGGAAAACATCAACAAGATAAAAAGCCAACCCAGGGAATGGAAGAATATATTCGCCAATACATCTGATAAGGGGTCAATATCCAAGAACTTACAAAACTCAACTCCAAGAAAAACAAAAAATCCAACTGAAAAATTGGCAAAGGACCTGAATAAACACTTCTCCAAAGAGGACATACAGATGGCCAATAGACATATGAAAAGATGCTCAATGTCACTAATCATCTAAAATGCAAATTAAAACCACAATGAGATATCATCTCACACCTGTCAGAAAGGCTATCATCAAAAAAATCAACAGACAACTACTTGAGAGGAGGTAGAGAAGGGGGAACCCTTTTGCACTATTGGTGGGATGCAGATTGTTGCAACCACTGTGGAAAGCAGTATGGAGATACCTCAAAAAATTAAAAATGGATCTGCCTTTTGACCCTGTAATCCCACTTCTGGGAATATACCTGAAGGAACCCAAAACAATAATTCAAAAGAACATAAGCACCCCTATGTTCACTCCAGCATTATTTATAATTGCCAAGAAATGGAAGCAGCCCATGTGTCCATCAGAAGATGAGTGGATAAAACAACTGTGGGACATTTATACAAAGGAATACTACTCAGCCATAGAAAAGATGAAAATTGTACCCTTTGTAATGGAAAAAATACAATAAAAATTTTTAAGTAATATTAAAATAAATTAAAAATCTAAGGAGTTAACCCATCACAAATAAAACGTGGGTAATGCCAAGAATTTTGTTCAAATGACCTGATGCCTATAATTAGTATGTATGATAATCATTACCTACAATCCCAGATTAAATGTACTATTAAAAAAACAAAAGTATAACTTGTGTACAGAAAAAAAAAAGCCAAGATATTCAAGTTTTAGATATAAACAAAAGCCCAGAAATAAATTACTTAATCAAGTTAAAGGAGCCAGGAATAGAACCCAATTTTCTCAGTCTTTTTAAAAAAGATTTTACTTCTTTATTTTTAGACAGAGGGGAAGGGAGGAAGAGAAACACCACTCTGTGGTTGCCTCTCATGCGCCCCCTACTGGGGACCTGGCCTACAACCCAGACATGTGCCCTAGACTGGGAATTGAACCAGTGACCCTTTTATTTTCAGGCCGTCGTTCATTCCACTGAGCCACACCAGCCAGAGCCAGTTTTCCTAATCTTATTCTAACACCATCTTCTATACCAGTGATCTCCAAAATGAGTGGTATGTGCTCCAGGGGATGTGAGAAGAAAATGTGACATCTATTTATATATTTTAACCTATTATAATTTCCATTTTTGTAGATATATACTATACTAGTATATGCTATATTAGTACAGCATAAAATACAATAAAACAAGTATATAATTTATATGTAAATGAATATACAAACAAAATTTGTAAGTGTACTTAAAAGATTTTACTAACTGAAATACACTGCCAAAAAATTTGGACATCTACTATTTCAATCAATAGATCCAAAGAGTGGCATGCTGCTATAATAGAGGACAGAGTAGAATATTATGATGTTCCCTGGCAATGTCTTTCAAATGTAGCTCTCTTTTTAAAGACAAAGAGAGAAAAGTAAATTCTCATGGACCACCCCCAAAACTAAAATAAATTATTTTCATCATATTATTTTAATAATTAGAAGCAAAAACCAGCCTTTACCTATAGTTCTTAAGGAACTACAAAAAATTAAAAAAAATTATAAGTAGAAAAAAACAAAAAACCCATAAAATTTAAATTACCATCATCGATTTAATGTGATGGATAGCATCATTTTACTGAAATACTAAATTACCACTCATGACCTGACTGTAGCTAAGACTTATGGCACAGTAATGGCTCAGTTTCCTCATATAGAAAATAAGGAAATAAAAGTGCTTAGCTCAAAGGGTTATTTTGATAAGTCAATACCTGTAAAGCAGCAATCCCCAAACATTTTGACACCAGGGACCAGTTTGGCATGGAGGTCAGGGGAGGGGTTAGGAGGTGGAGCTCAAGTGAGTTTCCCTTGCAGCCCTGTTCCTAATAGCCATGGCCCAGGGGTTAAGGACACCTCCTGTAAAGTACATAGTATTTAGTACGTATTAAGCACCATAAAATGTTAATTGTCAACATAATCAACTATCATCATCCTTATCACTGTCATCATTATCATCATCATCATTATTATCTTTTCTCTATTTGAACTACGAAAGTTTTTTTCCTAGAGCCCTCTCTGACAGGATTTTGTCTTCATTTGGGCTAATCACATCATTAATGTATTAAGTTTGTCCCTGTTCTTTCCCCACAAATCTGAGACAATTAAAGTAGTATGTCCTGGCACCAGTACAATCCTAAAGACCAAGAAATACAGATAATAAAATCCTGTCATAGATATGTTCATCCAGATTAATTAGAATGCACCAGATCCACATATATATTTGATTATCATTAGGATGAAAAATAAAACTTTAAAATTCTAATGAAGAATTAGTGGACAACTGAAGACATTGATGAACACATACAATGCCCGGCCCCCAGGAGTCCTCAGATTCTAGTTAAAGAAATACTGTACTACAGATATATAAGGAGAGATGCAAATTTGTGCTCCAGTGGGGCATGATTTAGTTCTTCATGTCTGCTTGCTAACACCTGACACTGTACACATCTCCAGATTAACATGAACATTCTATTTCATGTGCATTATGCACATATCTGCCTTTCTTACATGAGGCATTCCTTAAAAGAAAGCATGGTGTATTCATCTCTGGATGACTAGCAGTAGCAAATTGTCTTTCTTCCAACTCCCTACTAACTTAATAGGTTACAGTGGAAGAAATACCAAACATGGAGTTAGAAGTACGAAGTTCCACCTCCCACTTGGGCAAGCCACCTAATTTCTAAGTCTGTTTCTTCTTCACTGAACTAAGAATAAGAATATCCACCTGAAGGGATTGTTTAAAGATTAAATGACACCTATATGCCAAATGCATAGTAAACAATAATATACCATGTGAATGTAATATAGAATTACTAATATAAAACATAAATCTGACAAAGGTGAAGAAGATAGAGAGGAGATATCCTTTACATAGACTCAAAACTACCTGGGCATACTACTACTAAAATGTACACTTAAAAATGGTTAAGACAGGAAATATTTTCCAAAGTCAAAATAATTTATTAGCTAAAGAGATGTTTCTGGACTAAAAAAAATACTCAAAAACACCAAAGATCTGGTTTCAAATCTTACTAACCATATGCTCTCACACACAATTCACTTATGTTTCTGAATCTCAGATACCTTATCTCTAAAAGTAGTAATAATTTTTTCACTGAGTTTTATAAATATTTAAATATGACAAAATATTCTAAACATTTCAGTGTTTATTCAACAAAGTAAATGTTCAAAAATAGTCTTTCCATTGGTTTAAAGGTCCTTACTTCCCTCATAACAATAATTGAAAGTTTTAACTGTCTGCTACTGTGTGGTTCTCCACCATTTTAAAAGCATGGGGTATGAAAGAGATAAAATGAACTCCACTCTCATAGATCTTACAGTTGAGTTGACACCAAAAATAGTCACAGTGAACATTTTAAAACCCTATTTTACTCATATAATAAGCTTTAGAGTTTTATAATATTGTTATGATAGAAATCTTTATTGTAGTAAAAACACTTAACACAAGATCAAGCCTCTTAAAATTTTAAGTACAATACAGTGTTGTTACAGCAGATGTTACACAATGCTGCACACCATGTATCTCTACAACTTAGCATAATGTCTTCAAGATTCATCCATGTTGTTGCATAGAGCAGGATTTCTTTTTTAAAGCTGAAAAATATTCCATTGTATGTATATACTCCATTTTCTTTATCCTCTCAATTGTTGATGGACATTTAAGTTGTTTCCATATCTTGGGTACTGTAAATAATGTGTCAGTGAACAAGAGATCTTCAAGATCCTAATCTCAATTCTTTGTTGTTGTTGTTTTTTAATTCTCACCCAAGACCACCTTTTTTTTTTTCATTGCTTTTAGGGAGACAATACGGGAGGAGAAACATCGATGCAAGAGCATGGATCCCTTGCCTCCAGTACACACCCTGATTGGGGTTCAAACCCACAATCTAGGTATGTGCTCTGACCGGAAATCAAACCTGCAACCTTTTGGTTTCAGGGCACGCTCCAAGCAACTGAGCCACGTTCACCAAGGCTGATCTCAATTCTTTTGGATAAATATCCAGACGTGGTATTGCTGGACTACAAGGTATTTCAATTATTAATTTGGGAGGGGGGAGCTCTATATTGTTTTCCACAGCGTTTGTAGCATTTTACATTCCCATCAACACTGTACAAGGTTCCAATTCCTCACCAACGCTTATCTTGTTTCTTTGATAATAGTGTCCTTACAGGTATGAGGTGACACCTCATTGCAGTTTTGATTTGCATTTCCCTGATGAATAGTAACATTGGACATCTTTTCACATACCTATTGGCCATGTATATATCCTCTGTGAAGATCTGTCTATTCAAATCCTTTGCCAAGTTCTTAACTGAGTTATTTGGGGATTTTTCTACAATTGAGTTGAAGGATTTCCTTATATATTTTGGCTATTAACCCCTTATCAGATATATGATTTGCAAATATTTTCTCCCATTCTGTAGGCTACCTCTTTACTATTTCCTTTGTCATGTGAGAATTTTTAGTTTGATATAGTCCCACTTATCTCTTTTGCTTTTGTTTCTATGCTTTTGCTGTCATATCCAATAAATAATTTCCAAGACCAATGTCATGAAGCTTTTCCCCTATGTTTTCTTCTAGAAGTTTTATACTTTCAAGTATTTTGTTTAACGCTAATTTATTTAACTCTAATTTATTTTTATTTAATATTTTGTATGATATAAGGGTCCAATCTAATTTTTTGCTTATGGATAATGAGTATATAGTTTTCTCAACACAATCTGTTGAAGAGGCTATCCTTTTTCCATTGTGTATTTTTAGCACCCTTGGTGAAAATCAGTTGACTATATATGCATGAATTTATTTCTGGGCTGTTCTGTGCCACTGATCTATATGTCTGTTTTATTCTAGTGCCATACTGTTTTATTACTATAGTTTTGTGATATATTTTGAAATCTGAAAGTGTTATGTTTCCAGCTTTGTTATTCTTTCTCAGAATGCTTTTGACTATTCCAGGTCCTTTGCAATTCCAAATTAATTTTAGGACTGTTTTTCTGTTTCTTTATAGAAATAGATGCCAAATGCCACTGGGATTTATTTCAATAGGGACTCCATTTAATCTGTAGATTGTTTTGAGTATTAGGAATATTTTGATAACATTGTCTTCTAATTCATAAACACAGGATGTCTTTTCATTTATTTGTGTCTAATTTCTTTCATCAATGTTTTATAATTTTCAGTGCACTCATCTTGTACCTCTTTAGTTAAGTATATTCCTGAGTACTTTATTCTTTTGGATTTTATAATAAATGGGATTGTTTTCTTAATTTCCTTTTCAGATAGTTCGTTGTTAGTGTGTTGACTTTGTGACCTGCAACTTTACTGAATACTAGTTCTAAGATGGTAAATTGTTTTGTTATATGTTTTTTGCAACATTTAAAAAAAATAACTATCCAGTCAGATAGTGACTCATTGCTATTCATCACTGACTTATTGAGATATTTTCAATATATAGCAAAATGACAGGCACCTAAAAACATGGTATTAAACATTTTGTAAATAATCCCTATCCCCTATAACCAGATTTTTCTTTAAGAGGTACAATATTATGCTGCTGATTTTTAGCTCTAAAACTGATGCTTCCTGCATGTCTGCTGGAGATGTACTTGAAAGTGTTTTAGCAGATATAATAGAGCTTTTGGGTCAACGTGATCTGAGTTCTGTCCTAGCTCTACCAATTACTACCTGTAGGATCTTGAATAAGTTATTTAACATCTCTAAGCCTGAGTTTCCTCCTCTGTGCAATAACAAAAATGGTACCTATCTCACAAGATGGTTATGAGAACATAAAATAGGCATAACATAGGTACAATGTCTGGTTCCTATTGTTAGATAAAAGTCATTAATAATAAAAATAGCTATATGATGATGACAATGATGATGATTAACTGGGCTATCCATTCATTCACCTAGTCCCTATTCATAAGCCAGAACATACAACTGTAGGACAACAGGGCAGGTTTAAGGGTGCAGTATTAGCTATAGGAAAGATTTTTTTCCTTTATGTGTTAACTAGTTTCACGCATATCTGTCACACTGATATATATTTGGTGAAGTATCAAATACAAATGTGTTTTCTGCCCATGCACTAATAAACATTTTAAAACATTTTTAACCCCATCTTCAACTACTGAATTGTCTGGCTTTATTCTGCCTTTTGAGAGAGGAGTCAGTCAAAAAAAAAAAGTAGAAGAGGGGATTGTTTCTAACTGAATTGAAAGAGCCAAAAAAATGCTTTGCACAGACTAAATTTTTTAATTAAGTTTGACTCATGCCAATGCTATTAATCCCTCAGTTTATAAGCATTTTTGGCCCCAGTGAATTCTCTTTTAAAAAAAATTCTCCCTTTCATGTTACAACTGGAACACAAATAAATTGCAAATGATGCTATCGATATCAAATCAATTACTATATCCTGTCAATTTTTCCTTTGTAATGACTCTCTGTCTTTTCCTTCCCACTACTGATTCAAAAATGTTAATCTGCCTTCATCTCACTCCTGGATATCTTCACTAGCCTCTCTTTGGTCCCTCTGCAGCAAGCAATCTACCATTTTTCTGTCCTATGAACCATAAGAAAAGTCTTTCTTAGTTACAATCCTTTCTTGACTCTCTGTTATCTAAAGAATAAAATCAAATCCCTTAATTTAACTCTCAAGTTAACTCTCAGATTGTCTTCAACAAACCAAACCCAATCCATTTGGTTTGTCTGATCCCAAACCCAATCCATTTTCTTCTTTCAAGGAAAGCGTTTCACAATTGTTTCCCAAACGGCCTTGGTATATTGGAAATGGGATTGACCCAATGGCACATAATCATTATTTTTAGTTCATCAATTTCCAAACATTAAGCAGTGTGTGAAAAAGAAAAGATAAAAGAAGAGTCCTCTTTCATTTCCAAATATTCCTGGCCATGACCAAAATCCCCAGAAAAAAGAGCAAAGATTAATATGTGCAAAACAAAACCCACCCTATATTCCTTCATTCCCAAGAAAAGTTTACTTCTCAGCCTAAGCTCCCAATTATTTCTAGAGGCCTCCCAACTTTTAAGAAACCAAGCCTGCCAGAAGATGAGCATAATACTTGTCTCCATGGCAGTAACTCATCAGCCTAACAATGTCATCAAGTTTTCACAATGCTCACTTCCATATCATCACCACAGCCTTCTCCTATACTAGTAGTAAAGCAAATGAGGCTACTGGGGAGCAAAGCAGGAGCTGGAAGTGGTGGACTAAATCAGCTGCCTGGATGGAAACAAAATTCAGGGATTCTACTCCCTCCTCATACCCAATTACTAAGAGTTGTCCATTTAGTTTTTATTTGTTTTTAGTTTTTCCCTATGTTTCTTTCCTTTTGAATAAACAAACTAGCTCAAAGACAGCAACACTCTGAAGATGTAAGAACTTCTTCATTACATGCAAACCACTGCTTCTCAAGACCTCTATTCTCCATAAAAGAATAATTCACATTCGACTCATAGGTTCTCTATAGACACTGGGGCTCTTTTGGTTAATGGTGACTGCAAACAAAGATCCTGAAACAACCACTGGAAAGACAACTACCCCCAAGCTAAGGAAATTAAAGACCTTTGTTTTCAGTTTGGATAGATTCCAGACCACCACAACTTAACCTATCATTTATTATTTCAATAAATATTTATAGAGCACCTACTATGTGCCAGGACTTGTGCATGGCACAGAATATATAGTGATTTAAAAAAAAAAGTACCAAGCCCTGGCTGGCATAGCTCAGTGGATTGAGCGCGGGCTGCGAACCAAAGTGTCGCAGGTTAGATTCCCAGTCAGGGTACATGCCTGGGTTGCAGGCCATGACCCCCAGCAACCACACATTGATGTTTCTCTCTCTCTCTCTCTCTCTCTCCCCCTCCCTCCCTCCCTTCCCTCTCTAAAATTAAATAAATAAAATCTTTAAAAAAAAAAGTACCACAGTCCCTGGCCAGTGGCTCAGTTGGTTGGAGCAACATCCCATACACCAAAAAGTTATGAGTTCGACTCCTGGTCAGGGCACATACCTAGGTTGTAGATTTAACCTGGTTGGGTGCATTTGGATGGCAACTGATCAGTGTTTCTCTCTCACACTGATGTCTCTCTCTCTCCCTCTCTCTTTCTTCCTCGCTCTCAAGTCAATAAACATATCCTTGGGTGAGAATTTAAAAAACAAAAATACCACCATACATTCAAGTTGTGATACCAACAGGTATCAAAAGATACCAGGGACAGAGGTCTACTCTAAGAGGAAGTGTGCAATGAGTCCTTGACCATACTTATTTTATAGTAAGAGGATCAATAGTTCTCCCTGACTTTCAAATATTATAACTTTGTGCTAAAACAGGAGTGAGGTATAAGTAAACAAGCATTTTTGACCACCACTATGTGTTCTAGAAATGATGAGATTCTAAAATGGACTGGGAGCAACATATATCGTTGATAAAACAGATTTTAGAATCATCAGCTCTGACTCTGCTAAGTCCTAGTTGTAAAGCTGGGACAAATTACTTAACCTCCTTGAACATCAGTTTCCTCATCTTTAAATGGTGATATTTGGAAAACCTGCCTGGTGGGGTTGTTGTGAGGATAAAATGAGATATTCTATAAACTGCCTTTCAGTTTATAGAATAAACTGATAAGTGCACTTGGTAAGTGCTGAAGAACCATTTATTTCCTTCTTTGAAGAAATTAGGGCTACTGACACCAATTAGGAAGTTACTCATTTAGTATAAGGCTTGAAAAGGACAGTAACAGTAAGACCAAAGAGAAAAAGAAAAATTCCAAAGGGAGTTAAGCACGCAAAAAAGAGAGTTGGCGTTGCATCAAAAAAGATTTCATTATACTTATAAACTAAAAGAAATGTTCTTTTAAAGAAAAGGTTAGGTCTCAAAATAAGGTTGAACATTTTCTATCTTAAGAAAAATTCAACTTCTAGGCAAAATCCAATGCAGAGAAGAAGAAAATATACCTTTGTGATAAAATTTCAGGTCATTACATTTCAGTAAGAAGAAAAAATTATCTAAAAGAAAAAGGGGTCAGGGGGAGGTAGCAGAGAGTAAAAGGGGTCAAATATATGGTGACAGAACATTTGACTTTGGGTGGTAAAAAATCCAGGCAATGTAGAGAAGATATATTATAGTAGAATTGCACACTTGAAACCTATGATTTTACTAACCAATGTCACCCCAATAAACTTAACAAAAAATGTAAATGGAAAAAAAATTTAAATAAAAAGGTCAACAATAATGAATTCCGTTATAAACAATCTGATAAAAAATCATACAATGATTTAGCCATTGGCTCCATCCCTTTATGACCTAAGATCATGACATCCATGATCAAAGGAAAGCATCCTATTTCACTGAGGGGTTTTTTAAATATATTTTATCGATTATGCTATTACAGTTGTCCTACTTTCTCCTTTTATTCCCCTCTGCCCTGCACCCCCCCACCCACATTCCCCCCCCCCCTTTAGTTCATGTCCATGCGTCATACATAAAAGTTATTTGGCTTCTACATTTCCTATACTATTCTTAACCTTTCCCCTTTTTTAAAATTAAGTAATTTTATTGATTATGCTATCACAGTTGTCCCAATTTTTCTTTCCCCTTTGCCCCCCTCCTCTTGGTATTCCTGTTCACTCCAGCAATCCCCTTTTTTGGTTCATGTCCATGGGTTGTGAATTTAAGTTCTTTGTCTTCTCCATTTCTTATACTATTTTTTTTAAATATATTTTATTGATTATGCTATCACAGTTGTCTCAATTTTTCTTTCCCCTTTGCCCACCCCCTTCTCTTGGTACCCCTGTTCACCCCAGCAATCCCCCTTTTTAGTTCATGTCCATGGGTTGTGAATATAAGTTCTTTGTCTTCTCCATTTCTTATACTATTCTGTTTTTTATTTTATTGATTATGCTATTACTGTTGTTCCATTTTCCCCCCTTCACTCCCCTCTGCCCTGCACACCCCCTCCCACCCACATTCCTCCCCCTTTAGTTCATGTCCATGGGTCATACTTACAAGTTCTTCGGCTTCTACATTTCTTATACTATTCTTAACCTCCCCCTGTCTATTTTCTACCTACCATTTATGCTACTTACTCTCTGTACCTTTTCTGCCTGTCTCCCCCTCCCACTCCCCTGCTGATAACACTTCTGTGATTCTGTTCCTGTTCTAGTTGTTTGCTTAGTTTGTTTTTGTTTTTGTTTTAGGTTCTCTTGTTAATAACTGAGTTTGTTGTCATTTTACTGTTCATATTTTTTATCTTCTTTTTCTTAGATAAGTCCCTTTAACATTTTGTATAATAAGGTCTTGGTGATGATGAACTCCTTTAACTTGACCTTACCTGGGAAGCACGTTATCTGCCCTTCCATTCTAAATTAAAGCTTTGCTGGATAGAGTAGTCTTGGATGTAGATCCTTGACTTTCATGACTTGGAATACTTCTTGCCTGTAAGGTCTCTTTTGAGAAATCAGCTGACAGTCTTATGGGCACTCCTTTGTAGGTAACTGTCTCCTTTTCTCTTGCTGCTTTTAAGATTCTCTCCTTATCTTTAACCTTGGCTAATGTAATTATGATGTACCTTAGTGTATGCTTCCTTGGGTCCAACTTCTTTAGGACTCTCTGAGCTTCCTGGACTTCCTGGAAGTCTATTTCCTTTGCCAGATTGGGGAAGTTCTCCTTCATTATGTTTTCAAATAAGTTTTCAATTTGTTGCTCTTCCTCCTCTCTTTCTGGTACCCCTATTGATTCCGATGCTGGAACGTTTAAAGATGTCCTGGAGGTTCCTAAGCCTCTCCTCATTTTCTTGAATTCTTGTTTCTTCATTCTGTTTTGGTTGAATGTTTGTTTCTTCCTTCTGGTCCACACTGTTGATTTGAGTCCCGGTTTCCTTCCCTTCACTGTTGGTTTCCCGTACATTTTTCCCTACTTCACTTAGCATAGCCTTCATTTTTTCATCTAATTTGGGACTGTATTCAACCAATCCTGGGACCATTTCAACCAATTCTGTGAGCATCCTGATTACCAGTGTTTTGAACTATGTATCTGATAGGCAGGCTATCTCTTTGTCGTTTAGTTGTATTTTTTCTGGAGCTTTGATCTGTTCTTTCATTTGGGCCATTTTTTTTTTTGTCTCAGTGTGCCTGTTAGGTAGTAAGGAGCAGAGCCTTAGGTGTTCACCAGGGCGGGGGACCCCTGTTGCTTCATTGTAATGCCGTATGTGGGGGAAGGGTCTGAGAAGGAACAATGGCACTTGATCTGCTCTCTGCTGGTTTTCAGTCACTTCCCCCGCTATCCACAATCAAACTGGGCCCTTCTGGTGCTGATTCCCAGGTGGGTGGGTTTGTGTACATTCTATGACCCTGTGGGTCTCTCCAACAAACTCTCATGTGAGGCTGGAAGTTTCACCCATTGCCGCCTCAACGCCTAGGTGTTTTCAATCAGAGGTTTGAGACTCTATTTCCCCACCCTGGAACTCTGGGTTGCATGGTCTGTCTCACTCCCCAGTTGGGCCAAAAATGTCCATTTCATAGCTTTGTGGACTTTTCTAAGAGTATTAACCTCCCTGTGCCTTAATTTCCTCTTTCCATCCATATTAAATATCCAGAATATACAAACGCAGAAAAACAGATGGTATATTATTGGTTGCTGAGGTCAGGGATGGGGGATAGTTTGGGGTAGATAAGTAAGGGGTGCAAGGTTTCCTTTTGGTGGGATGAAAATGTTCTAAAATAGATAGTGGTGATGGTTGTACAACTCTGCAAATATACTAAAATCCACTGAAGTGTATACTTTAAATAGTATGTAAATTGTGTTGAATGTAAATTATAGCTCGATAAAGCTGTTTATAACAATTATTAAATGCCCTGGCTGGTGTGGCTCAGTGGATTGAACACTGGCCTGTGAACCAAAGGGTTGCTGGTTCAGTTCCCAGTCAAGGCACATGTCTGGGTTGTGGGCCAGGTCCCCAGTAGGGGGCGCACAAGAGGTAGCCACACACTCATGTTTCTCTCCCTCTCTTTCTCCCTCCCTTCCCCTCTGTCTAAAGATAAATAAATAAAATCTTTTTTAAAATAATTAATTGAAATTTCATGTCAAAATGGAGATGTAAATAGACACACTTCACCTCCTCATGCAACCACAAGAGGAGTTACAAATAACCTCAAAACAAATAACATCCATAAATGCCAGAAAATTGAACTGTATGAAAGTCTGACAACCAAGGATTTAAAGAAGCTGCATTCATCCAGACAGGTAGGAGGGGCACAGATCCAGAGTTGGGTGGAAAGGCAGGGAGACACAGTGTAAAGGCAGCAGGAGAACAGGTAGTCCCATATTCACAAGTGGTGGATAAAATCAGAAGGGATATCTTGGGAGCAAGCAATTCCAGTTGCAAGCCAGACCTCATAGCCCATGGTTCCAGTGCCGGGAAGGTAAAGCCCCATAACTTATGGCTATAAAAACCAGTGGGGGTTGGGGTGGCAGAAGAAACTGCCAGTTTCTCAAGATAGTCCTTTTAAAGGGACCACATGGACTCAGAATGTATTCAAACCCACTCACTCTGGCATTCACCACCAGGGCAACAGCTGAAAGGGTACCAGTTGCATAAAGGAAGTGGGTGAAGTGACTGGAAAGCGGGTGAGTACTGGGCAAACCTCCAGAAGCCAGGCAGTGGCATTATCCCCTCTCTGAGCCCTCCCCCGCCACCGAAAGCCACAAAGTGGCAAAGTGGGTTGCCCCACCCTGGTGAACACATAAGTCTCTGCCCCATACAATGTAACAGGTGCACTAAGACAGAGAGTCAAAACAGCTCTATCTAATACACAGAAACAAACACAAGGAGGCTGCCAAATTGAGGAGACAAAGAAACATGGCCCAGATGAAAGAACAAAACAAAACCCCCAAAAAGAACTAAATGAAATGGAGATAGCTAACCTATCAGAGGCAGAGTTCAAAACACTGGTGATCAAGATGCTCAGAGAACTCATTGAGTATGACAACAACATAAAGGAAGAAATGAAGTTTACACCAAGTGAAATGGAGAAAAATCCACAGGGAAAAAAATAGTGAAGGGCTGGGATTCAAATCAATGATTTGAAACATAAAAAAGAAAACATTCAATCAGAACAGAAAGAAAAAACAAGAATTTAAAATAACAAGGAAAGAATAAGAAGGCTCTGGGACATCTCCAAAAGTGCCTAACAACCAAATCATAGGGATGCCAGAAGGAGAAGAGGAAGAGCAAGAAGTTAAAAACTTATCTGAAAAAATAATGAAAGAAAAGTTCCCTTATTTGGAGAAGGAAATAGACATACAAGTCCAGGAAGCATACAGTTCCAAACAAGTTGGACCCAAAGAGAACCACACCAAGCCTCATCATAATTAAAATCCCAAAGGTTAAAGATAGAGAATCTTAAAAGCAGCAAGAGAAAAAAAGTTAACTACAAAGGAGTTCCCATAAAACTATTAGCTGATTTCTCAAAGGAAAACTTTGCAGGCAAGAAGGGACTGGTAAGAAGTATCCATAGTGATAAAAAGCAAGGAGCTACAACCTAGATTATTCTAGCCAGCAAAGCTGTCATTTAGAATGGAAGAACAGATAGAGTGCTTCCTAGACAAGGTAAAGCTGAAGGAGTTCATCATCACCAAGTCATTATTACATGAAATGTTAAAGGGACTTATTTAAGAAAATTAAAACAATGAATATTAAAATGGTAACAAATTCACAACTACAACAACTTAATCTAAAAAAAAAAAAAAAAAACCTAAGCAAACAACCAGAACAGGAACAAAATCATAGATATGAAGATCATCTGGAGGGTAATAAACTGGGAGGGAGAAGAGGGAGAACAGGGGAAAAGGTGCAGGGATTAAGAAGCAAAATTGCTAAATACAACAAAATAGATAGGGGGATGTTAAAAATAGCACAGGGAATGGAAAAGCCAAAGAACTCATATGTACAACCCATGGGCATAAACTAAGGGTGGGGATGGTATTGCTGGAGGGAAGGGGTGTACTGGGCAGAAGGGGGCAAACAGGGAAAGACTGGGACAACTGTAATATCATAATCAATAAAATATACTTTAAAAATGACTAACTGAGACAATGCTTGTAACACCTTGGAAATGTTCAATAAGTGCAGGCTGATTATGTTACTGATATTGTTGTTTCCAGAAGAAAATACACTTCATCTCAATATTTTTCATGCATATAATTGATGAGAATCATCTGAAGCCTTCATCTCAAATTATAAAACCATTCTGTGATACAGAGGAAATTTTAAGAATCTCAACAATCAGAAATAATGAGTAAATTTGGTGACACCTATAAAGTCTTCAGATAAAGCTTACTGCTTCTTTCTCTGTAATCTGTCTATTCATGTTTCTACCATATCATTATCCATTTGACATTTCTTCCCCACTAAAGTGTGAGTTTTATCACAGCAAGGAATACATACCATTCATTTTGGTATCCTATAGAGAGAGGATACTGCAATGTTAACAAAATACTATGTTATATAGCAGGTGCTTAATAAATGTTTATTAAAATATTTCACTGAAAATCCATGGATTTCTCAATTTCTCATCTATATGAATTCCTGTTTCAGCCTCCTTGAAAAATAAGCAAAGTTTTTTTTTATTTAATCTTTATTATATTTTTTTCCATTAAGGAAAGTGTTTTGAAAGCTGATCAATTTAGCAATTACAACCCACAAGTCTACCTAACAGATGAAAACACCTAAACAAGTGAAATTTTACTAATTTTGCCCATCTTAAAGTTCCAAGGGTTCTCAGGAACAAGGAAATATTCTGAAACAGGTTATTTAGCCCTAGGAAAACACTGAGAGTTTATATAACCAACCCATGATCCCTGCCATCATCACTAAACTAAAATGGATGAGAAGCCCCTCCCCACTCCCCATCTGGCTGCTTGCTGCCTTTCAGTGAACATTTTCCTCTTTTGGCTATCATAGGTACTAATATTAATATCAAGTAGCAAAGCCTGCTACTCCAAGTATGGTGCCCAGACCAGCAGTATGGGCAAGACCTACGAGTTTGTCAGAAACGTGGAATCTCATTTTTAACTAGATTCCCTAGGTGATTCACATACACATTAAGGTTTAGGTGGCACTACAGTAGGGTTGGCTATGCCTGGTATCTAGATTTAACTCCACAACAGACCAGCAGGGGTACCTTACACAAATCACTTTTCCCAGAGGTTCTTACCCTGGTGTGTACTTTAGAAACACCTATCTCAATGCTTCAACTATACCTCAGAGATTTATTTAATTGGAATAGCTCCCAATATTTTTTAAGCTCCCCTACTGACTAACCCCTTCTATCAAATGGGACAATTAATAGTATTGGCCTCATGGGGTTGTGAGGAGAATGAATATCTGATCACCTCTAAAAAGTTTATGGCTCAGTACTTGGGATGTATAATAAGTGCTCAGTGTTTGGGAGTTATTATCATACTTGGAAACTCAGAAATAAATTATCCTACAGTAGGGATAAAATATAACAGGTTCACACGTACTGGTCTGGCCCATCTTACAGGTTGGTACCTGCCAAACTCATGAGACACAAAAGAAAGACCACAATCAAAGAAGACATTATCCACAGGATGAGTTTTTCCTAGCAGCAAAATGTTCACTGAAGCTTCAAGGAAACTACAGTGTGTCAGGCAAGGGCATCCCATCTCTGCAAGGTGTCAGCAAAGGCCAGCACCTTCATTTGGAATGTGTTGATGGGTTGGGGTGGGGGAAGCACTATTTCAGCAGTTCTGGAACACAGGAAATCCCCCTTACCACACCTTCCTGATTTACACTGATTCTTGATATACACCACATGTATCCTCAACTTTCTTTTCCCCTCCCCCAAAGTTTTCAATCGTTCTGTTCCACATTTAGGTGATGAAAACTTAAAACTTGTGGTTATAACTTCTATGAAAAATTTCATTTTGAAAGCTTGCTAAATTTCAACTTTATTGCCATAAGGAAACAGAAAAAACAAAAGACCTCAGTCATCCACTAACACAAAAACCCCTAGTGAAGACATTTAATAAGTGTAAGTTTTCTGCTACAAGTTGTTGAAAATCCTGACCTTTGGACTGCAGTGTCATTCATTTGCTTCTACAAATGTTCTATGAAACAATAGCACTTATTTTTCTAATAGTTTTAGGTTACATGTTTAGTTTCACCTATGGATTTTAACTTGGCTAAGCCTGGCCTGTAAGCAGTTCCTTTTGAATCTATACCTCACTGGGTTTAACCTGACTCTACTCTTCCAAGGGATTCTTAATGGCCAAGCAAGTAAGTCCACAACCTGGTTTTTCAACAATTGCAAGGAATAAACACCCAGATGGAAACAGTATACCTATTAGGGCACTGACTGATATGCAGAAATTTATCTCGGTAGTTACATTTTTTTTAAGTCTGTGTAGTTCAGTGACTATGTCACCAAAAAGCTCACATTCCATTTCCAGCTCTTCTGCTTACACACTATGGGCCTCTTCCCTGGTAGATGAAACAGACTCCTCCTCCTTCTTACTGGGTGCACTGATAGCTAATGAATGTCTGCATTTAAAAGGATTTGAAATTCTTTGTTGGAAGTCTCTTCAGTGTTAGCGGCCTCCCAACCAGTGCTCTCAAGATCTCCATCCCATTCTCTGGGCTGGTTCTAACTTCACCCTGCAAATGGAGCCCAATCTCAAGAGAGTCTGGAATTCATGTGCTACATCTCCAAGGATGACATTCTATTAAAGAGCTTGTCAGTGAAGTTCAAAAAAAGATACAAGAATCTGGGACTAAACTGGACCCCAGCACATTTACAAACAAAATGGCCTCTCAGAAAAAACCCATTCTAGCTTCCCAAAGAACCTGTTTCAGATTGGCCCAACTACCAAAGAGCAACAGTGCCCACCGGGTTCATTGCAGCAGAGTGAGAGGATTATTAGCTGTGATACCTCATTTAAAAGTGTTAGCTTGAAGGAAGAGGTATTGAGTTCTAATTCCAGCTATGCCACTTAAAAGCCATGTTACTCTGAACAACTTCTTTGAATTTGTCTTCTCATTTATAAAATGGAAACACCAAAATTTAAAGTAAGACTAACTCTACACAGTTTCTGTGGGGATCAAAACATTTTTAAAGAACATTACAAATATAAAGTGTAATTATTTCTCTCCTGCAAACAACTGATTAAGGAGCTATTTAAAAATGACTACCTTGTGCCTTCTTTAGTCTGTTTCTAACAAAACTTAGGCCAGATCTTTTTATAAATCTCTTCTTCAGCTGACTAGCATTCAAATTCACAAAGCAGTTTTAACAAGATGAGTGAAATTCAGAGAGAATCAAGAAATCCTCAGCTAGGATGTCTTTCAAATCATACAGTGATATGCTATTTGAACAAAAAGGCAAAATACATTTAGTGTCACTTTCTCTCTGTATCCAAATTTTTAAAAACCACTTGTTTTATTTTTTCACATTTTTAATTGCTGTTCAAGTACAATTAAACCACTTGTTTCACTAAAGGAAACCATACTATGTATGATACACAGCATTAGTTTTGCTGTGGCTCTTTTCTTGACATTTGCTCAAAGAAAATATTACAGCCAAAAGTATTAAAATGGATGAGGATATTTAAAAAGACGTTGGGGAAAATAAATAATTTAGATCAAGTACCAATTTGGAAAATGAAATATGACATTACAGCACTGCTTTGTTAGAAACTACAGACAAATAGCAAACAGAGAGGTGCTTGCTAAAAAGTACTGATGAAAGGAGTTAGAGAGAATGATTAAATTATAGCTCATTCACACATGGATTATTCTATAGCAACTGAGAAACAGACTGTAATTACTGAGGGGAAAAAAGGTTATCTAGATATGCAAGTTGTACAACAATATAATCCCACTTATACATTTAAAAACTTATATACATCTGTATGCATAGGAAAAGGTCTGAGAAGAAACATGCCTGTTATAAGTGGTATAGAATGGGATTGGGAGTTACTAATATATGTATTACTAAATTTATATTCATGAAAATGCATTATCCAGAAATGTCCCATGAATTGTTAAAAAGCAGAAACAATAAATGGAAAAGAGGTTATCCCTTTTAGTATATTAAGCTACCAAGTAAATGGCAAATAATCAGTCAACAAGTTTTTACTGAACAGCTACTATGCAAAAGGCTCAATACCAGATGTTGTGGAAAAAAAGAGAAATTCAGTTACCTAGGAGTAGAGCTAAGTCTACATGAACATACACAAAAAGATACCTGAAAACATTGGGCAGAATACAAAAACAGCTATAGTGATTTTTAAATAAATACCTTAGAAATTCAGGCTCAATAAATGTTGAATGAATGAATGAATGAAATTACTTTGAGCTGAGATGTGAAAAATTCAGAGAGGAGGACAATTTTGAACAGGACTTTGAAAGAGAAAGAATTCAGAAATGGTTAGGCAGTAGGCAGAAGGATGTGAGGGATTCAAAAGTATTAGAAATTAAGAGAATGGCAGAGTAGAAGCTTTGTGACAAGAATCTATACCATTTGTGAATAGACCCAGGTTCCTGTTGGTAGGAGGAGAGAAGAAGCTGGCCAAGGATGCTGGGCTGACTCTAGAGAGCCTTGGAAAGCTGGAGAAGGGTGAAAAGGACTTGAGTTAGCAGACAAGGATGTCATTGAAGATTTCTAGTTGGACAGTCACAGGAGGACAGAGTGCTTCAGAAAGATTAATCAGGCAGCAGGATGGAGAAAGGCTAGTGACAAGGAACCCAGTTCCCTGAGAGAGAGATGACAGAATAGGTGTGAAGTGATGAGAGCCTAAACCAGTTGGAAACAACCACAGCGAACAAATAGTAATAATTTTCAATTAGCCCCACTCTCAAACTTTCAAGTCAGACTCAACCTAATATAAACCCCTAAAGGAAAGAGCTCTGAAACTGCCTTGGTAGACAAATGAGGAAAACTGCTGTGATGTTATTATGGGGTGTGGTGACAATCAACTTTGGAGTGAGACTGTCCTGGATCTAACCACAGCTCTGCCACTTACTAGTACAGTTACTTAAATAACCCAAGACTTTGCATAAAACATACAACCTCTTTGCCTCTTGGTTTCTTCAGTTTAAGTGGCTATAAAAGTGTTCTCTACTTGAATTTAACAAACTCTCAGAGCAAAGATAAAGATGAGGGAGGGAGAAATGAAGGACAGGTTTTCTTGAAACCTCATTCTTATCCGTTCCCTTTACCCTTCACAAGATTTCACTGGGCTTAGAACTTGAAGGGAGAAGAAGGTGGAATATGGTTCCAGTTTATAAATTTTTTAAAAAAGTAATTATAAAAATACCCAACAATTTGATGGTAACTTTCAAACAGTTTTTTCAAATATTCTTATTTTTGTTCTTTCCTGACATTTCCCTTACCTCCATAACACTGTGGATTCATTTCTATTATTCTCTTCAATGCATCTGTTACCAAAATATACCTCTTTCCCAGAGAAACTAGTAAGTTCTATCTCATACTAGATCAGTTAATGTTCTATTCCTTCACTGTCATGAAGTGTGACAACCATCTCTTTCAAGTGTTCATATATCTCTGTGATTATTATTTCATTGCTTTTACATAACAACTATTTTGTGTCCTGACCCACAAGACCTTTAAATATCCTCATAGGAAGACGTGTGGCACATATTTTTTCAATGCTCCATAATGCATAGTATAGGACTTTGAGTACCTAATAAATGGATGAATTAATGAAATAATGAATGAATCAAAGACTGGATCCCTCTCTTATTGAAGCACGGTGAAGAGAGGATAAGACAGGGTTCTAATCCTGGTTCTACCAACTATTCATCTGTATGAACTTGAGCAAGTCACATGTCTTTTCCAAGTCTCAGTTTCTCCATACACACACATACACACAAGTTTCCCATCAGACTGATTTAAGAAGAGGTAAAAAAAAAGAATTAAAGGAGGTAACATATGTCAAACACAGTAATTGCCCAACAAACAGGAGCTATTGGTGGTAGTAGTAGTAGTAGTAGTAGTAGTAGTAGTACTCACCCTTAAGACCAGGTCAAGAATCCTCCTTCTAGCCACTTGTCCTAACTACTCCAGCTCTCACTTAACCCCCTCCTCTGAACTCCTATGGCTCTTACAACTTGTACATCCTTTAACTTTTGAAAATACCTTATCTTGTGCTCACTGCTATTATTTCCTACATGTCTTGTGTGTCTAAGGAAATCTTTAACTCATAGGATTTTACAATTAGACACTACATGTAGGCAATATAGTCAATTCTCTTTATTTCACAGGTAAGGAAGGCTTCAGGAGCCTGAACAATTTCCCCAAAGGCATATAGTTAATAAAAGAACTGAAACTAATACCAAAGTCTCCTTGTGAAGCTCACAGCAGAGGCTCCACTTAAGCCTGCAGGTTTAATGAAAGACATCACTGAGTCCCTGTTTCACACCACATTAGCAGAGTGGTCTTGGGCAAGCTACTTAACCACTCTCTCAATTTCCCCATTTGTCAAATGGGGAAAACAACTTTCTTCACAGGGTTGCTAAAAGGATTAAATGTGTTAATTCATGTAAATTGCTTAAAATAGTACTTGGCACACAATAAGCACTCAATAATGTTAGATATATTGTATTATTACTATTATTTTCAGGAAAAAACATCCGTTCTTTTATAGCATTTTCAAATAATGCCCCAAATCTGGACAATTTTCCTTTTCCCAACCTTCCAATATCACCTTCCATCCTTCAAGGTGTTCTTGCCTTCCCAGAGTAAGTGAAAATAAAGTACTGATTTAATCTGCAACTCCTTCAATGAAAGCAAATAACCCCATCTTTTCTAAATATGCAGCTTGTATTTTTCATTCTTCATTCTTTGCTACATGAAAAGCAAAACATGTGCATTAAGGATTGTAAATAACATACGTTGTTTGCCTTAATGTGTCTGTTCTATGCAGTGTGATGATGATTATCTCTACATGGATTTTATGTGCATGTCAATGCCAGTGTGTTTTGATTGTAAATTCCTAGAGACAAAAATTGTCTGCTTACGTCAATCAAACATAAATTCTGAGGCACTTGGGCCAAATTGATTCAAGTATTCAGAAAAGAATTTCAGAAAAATTCAGAAAATGAGGGGGGATTAATGGAGATAGGCTTAGCAAAAGGCTTACTGAAAGAGGGAACTTGGGTAGAGGTTGAAGGACAAGCAAAATTTTTAATTCAAAAGGGAAAAATTGTTCAAGGTGGAAGGTATCATACTAACAAAGCTGAGGGACTAGGAAAAGATTAGTCTAACTAAAGTGGAGCAGTGGTACTAGAGACCAGTGTGAAATTCTATTGAATATGTAAGATCAGAGCACTTTGATAGCTCAGTTCATGTTTTATTCCTCTTGGTAGCCCCAATCTAAGTTTGAGTACAGTTGATAATCAGAAAATGTTTTTAAAATTAAGCAAAATTATACTGTCTTTCACTCTCCTAAAGTAAACTAAACAGAGTTGACTCCAGCTCAATCAGATCATGAAATCAAAGGATAAAGGAGTTAAACAAGTATCTTTACCTTCTACAGCACTAGCCACTAGTCTAGAAATGTTTTTATTTTGCCTGTATCACCATCCATGGATGAGAGCAAGAAATAAAACACACCAAATTCTCTCATGCTCATATATTCATGTTCTCTCTCTACCTCTACCTCCCTCCTTCCTTTCTCCCCCTCTACCCTCCTGTCCCTCACCACAACCCCCCCCCCACACACACACACGCACACAAACACTGTCTCATGGACTGAGACAGCTGAAAACTTGATTAAAGCATAAGAAGCACTGAAGTTAACATTCTTAACATCTAATCCATTTTGATGAAGGATTCTCAAAAGAGGCTCGTGACTCCAAGAGCCCAGACCATGTAACTGGCAGACTGAACAGACAGGCCAGAGGAATTGTGAAAGAAACATCTTCTCTTTATGAGGTACCCATCCCAAAAGGAGTGCTTAGGAGAACAGGAGAGAGAATTTAAACAAATTTGGCAAGATAAATAATGTTATTTGGTATTAGCAACAGTAGCACAATTTGTGTTGTTACAGAAACACACAACTGTTTGTGAATTACCAATGATCAGGTGATAAGTATACAAATGAAGCTGAGACTGAAAGGTTTACTGGATTTTTTGATTCACTGAAATTAATTAAGCTACCTTAACAAGCAATAGATCAGAGTATCCTAATCTCTACTATACAGATGGCCACAGTGACTAAATTTTGACTAAATGACATGATGATTATATCTTTGTGAGATACCACATTCAAATTCACAAAGGTAAAGTGAGCTGCAGCTAGCACTCAGGACCTGGTTACCATATTTCAAACATTACAGAAAATGCATCCTTTAATACAATATTAAATTGTATCAAATCTTAAAGTTGCTCACAGACAAATCATAAATACCAAATGATAAAGTTGAAATGGAGGCTAATCTTGGGCCTAAAAATCTCCAGAAACTGCTTTTGGTTGATACTGCATAAGTGACAAGAGGTTAGTCATGTGTGATGTGAGAGTAGTATCTGGGCCTCATTCATTTTCCCAGCCTCAGTGACAAACAGGAGCCTGGAACTAGATGCCTGTTCAATAAGCAAATTCATGAGTGAATAAATATAATAAAATATTAGGCTATTTTTATACTATAAAAGAATAACAACACAAAAATTACCAAACAAATTCTAAAAATTTTTATTTATTTCTTTAAAGATGTTATTTATTCATTTTTAGAAAGAAGGGAAGGAAGGAAGAGAGGAAGAGAAACATCAATGTGTGGTTGCCTCTCATGCCCCCACTACTGGGGGTCTGACCTACAACCCAGGCATGTGCCCTGACTTGGAATCCAACCAGCGACCCTTTGGTTCGCAGGTCAGCAAACTTATTTTAAATACCCTGCAATATAAAAATCAGATTAATAATTTTATTTTATTTTTAATTATATTTTATTGACTATGTTTTTACAGTGGTCTCAATTTTTCCCCTGTTGCCCTCCTCCACACAGCACTGCCCACTCCCTCAGGCAATCTCTGCACCATTGTTCCTGTCCAAGGGGTCATGCTAAAGTTCTTTGGCTACTCCATTCCCTATACTGTACTTTACACCCCCATGGCTATTCTGCAACTACTTATTTGTACTTCTTAATCCCTTCACCTACCTCTTCACCCATTATCCCACACTCCCCTCCCATCTGACATACATCAAAACACTCTCTATAGCCATGATTCTGTTCTTCATGTTTTCCTTGTTTTTTAGATTCAATTGTTGATAGATATGTATTTATTGCCACTTTATTGTTCATAGTTTTGATCATCTTTTTCTTAAATTGGCCCTTTAACATTTCATATAGTAATTGTTTGGTGGTGATTAACTCTTTTAGTTTTTTCTCGTCTGGGAAGCTCTTTATCTGCCCTTCAATTCTAAATATCATCTCTGCTGGGTAGACCAATCTTGGCTACAGGTCCCTACTTTTCATGACTTTGAATATTTCTTGCCCATCCCTTCTAGCCTGCAAAGATTTTTTTGAGAAATCGGCTGACAGTCTTATGGGAACTTCCCTGTAGGTAACTTCTTTTCTCTTGCTGCTTTTAAGATTCTCTCTTTCACTTTAACCTTTGGCATTTTAATTAGGGTGGGCTGCTTTGCATCCATCTTGCTTGGGACTCTCTGTGCTTCTTGGTCTTGCATATCTATTTCCTTTACCAAGTTAGGTAAGTTTTCTTTATTTTTTCAAACAGATTTCCAATTTCTTGCTCTTTCTCTTCTCCTTCTGACACCCCTATGACGTGAATGTTAGAACACTTGAAGTTGTCACACAGGCTGCTTACACTATCCTCATTTTGGGGGGATTCTTTTTTCTTCTTCTTGTTCTGATTGGTAGCATCCTTATGTTCCAAAGCATTGATTTGATTCTCAGCTTCATCTACTCTACTGTTGTTTCCCTGTAAATTTTCTTTATTTCAATTAGTGTATCCTTCATCTCTAACTAGGTCTTTTTCACTAAGTTCATTGAGCATCCTTATAAACAGTGTTTTGAACTCTGCATCTGATAGATTGCTTATCTCCAGTTTGTTTAACTTTTTCTGGAATTTTGATCTGTTCTTTCATTTGGGCCATGTTTGATTGCTCATTTTGGCAGCCTCTCTGTATTTGTTTCTATGTATTAGGTATATCTATGACTCCCTGTCTTGGTAGTGTGGCCTAATGTATGTAGTAAGTATCCTGTAGGGTCCCATGGCATAGTCTCCCCTATCACCCAAGCTGGGTACTCAAGGTGTGTCCTTTGTGTGGGCTGAGTACACCCTTCTCTCGTAGTTGAGCCTTGGTTGCTGTTGGCAGGTCAATGGGAGGGATTTACCCAGGCCAGTCAGCTATAAGGACTGGCTGTGACCACCGATTACCAACCTCCACCTTCTGTGGAGATTCAGCTGTGCATGAGCAGGGTGGTGGGTCCGCCTGCTCTCACCCTGATGCCAGACACTTCAGTTCCTCCCTATATGTCACTGGTGCCTTTCAAGCTGCTACACCAATGCCAGAGCTCAAAGGGAGTGAGTCTGGATAAGTCCATGTGTGGGTTAAGAGGAACTCTTGGGACTCCAGAAGTTTCTTCCACCAACTCAATCTCTGCTATTTTTGCAACCAGAAGTTATGGGAACTTATCTTCCTGGCAGTGGAACCCTGGCCTGGGGGGCCTGGTGTGAGTCTGGGACTCCTCATTTTCAAGATATCCCTCCTGAATTTTTATCCATCGCATACAGATGTCCAGCCCATTCTGCATCTCTACCCCTCCTACCAGTCTGGATGGATGTGGCATCTTTAATTCTGTAGTTGTCAGACTTCCATTCAACTCAATTTCTGACAGTTCTGAGTGATAGTTGTTCTATATTTTAGTTGTAATTTTGCTGTAGTTGTGCAAGGAGACGAGTCATGTTTACCCATGCTGCCATCTTGATCAGAAGTCCTCATAATTCAATTTTAAATTATCTTTCAAACATACTTCATAACTCAAACCTCACCAAGTGCAATTATAACACAGCAGTTCAAGTACATAAATGTGTGTAGTGATTTGAAAAGGACAATGGGAGGGGCAAGGGTCACTAATCAAGCTGAGAATGTTCTCCCCTTCTCCAATGGAGTAAAAGAACTTATAATGGACTCTGTTTTCCTAGAGGGCCAATTCCATTTTATTATGCCTAAAATGCAAGATTCTCATAATCTGTTTTGGATTTACCCAACTAACATTTATTTTCATGCATGTACCTTCTTCTTTTTTAATTACATATTTTGAAGCTAATAGTAATATATTAGAATTTTTAAAACCCAATTTAGGCATAATTCTAGCAATATGAGCTTTTTTGTATAATTTCTAACATGCACTTTATTTTTATGTATTTTTAAGATGATAAACATTTCTGAATTAACAAAAATGTGCAAATGGGCTTCTATAAAAAAATGACATGGTTCTAGCAACATGAACTAAGATAATTTCTAACATATACCTGCTATGAAGCCAAGGTGCTCTCTTTAATGCCCAAATACATACTTAAGCTTTGGTTCATGCTCTTTCCTTTGAATTTAAATGTCTTCTTTTCTCATCTCTTCCTCCAATATCCATCCATCTTTAAAAAGGCTTCCCTAACTCCTGTCCAAGTCTGGCCAGTACTCATCTCTACTTTACTGTTATACCTTGGCAAACTATTATGTTCTACTTAGCACTCTATTACATGTTGTCTTTGGATTACTCCTCAGTTTTATCTGTAATAGTATCTCACTAAGCTATTTATTCATTGAAAACTAGAATAGTATATTTTGATGGGTCAAGTCAGGTATTTTGTAGTGCCCTTCAATTTGGGTTTTACTAGCATTTTCTCAGATTTACAAAGAGTTATGGATTCGAGGAAAGAATATCACAAAAGGTGAAGTGCCTTTCTCATCACATTATATCAGGAAATACATAATGTCAACATGACTTATCTGCTGGTATGAACCTTGATCATTTTGCTAAAATAATGTCTGGCAGTTTCTCCACCATGAAGTTAACATTTCCTGCTGTATAGACTCTTTTCTTTAAGAAGCAAGTCATTAAAGTCAGTCCATACTCAAGAGGAGAGAAGTCAATCACCTTATCCTAGAGGAAGAAGTATCAAAGAATTTGAGGACATATAAAACCAACACAATAATTGATTAATAAATATTCTGGAAGCTATGCAAATATTCTGTTTTACCTTAAAGTTTCCTGTACTTATTTTAACGCTGAATTGAAGATCCTGCCTTTAGCAGTTTTCACTATAGTTTTTCATATTGTGTTCTAATGGTGATTTAGGACAGTATCTTTTACTTACTTGATATTTTGCTGTTCTTTGTCCAACATGAAACTAAACACCAAGTAGATAATCAATAAATACTTGTTAAGTATAATTTAATTTCAAGAAACATTTATGTAAAATGAGATAATGAAAGGTGGATAAGTTCAAGGCAAATATGCATTTTGGTAGATATGCCATTTGTATGTCATATTCTTGATTAATGCAATGGGAATAGAAATAAAAAGAATTACCTCACCTGTACTTAAAACTGGGAAAAGTTCCTGGAGAAAGGAGAAAAAGAGTAATAGTTGTATAGGACCTTAGAGTTTACAAAGTGTACTCACGTTCATCATTTAGGATTTCAGAAGCTCTCTGAAGAGAAAATCTTCAAGAGATGGAGATACAAAAAAAAAATTTAACTTATGAAAAGGTACTAATAAATCAGGAATTGGAAAGTTAGGCATAGAAATTACATAAGGCTAACGAGGAAAAAGCAAAGAAAAAACAAATACAATTTTTTAAAAAATAGTGTGGGTCTAGTGCAAGGCTTTAAACCAGATGGAAAAGCTGATTTAATCCAGAGCATGAAACCAAGATAACTTAGACAGCCAAAGATAAAGAGTACATGGTTAAAATGATGAAGAATATCATTAAACTAAGCATTAAGAACAGACTTCATAGGAACATGCATTGAAAGTGAAAAAATAATAGAACATTCATTCATTTTTCCATTGGTCACCTACATTTTCTCAGTGCCTTTAACAGTGCTCTTAATCTATTATGTTTCCAAAAATATTTGCTTAAGTTCTATGTATCTTACATAATGCTAGATATTTTGAAATACACAATAATCAGTTATGATCCCTTTCTATAAAGAATGTGCATTCTAGTTGGAAAGGTAAAAGAAACAAATACACATGTGTAAAGTTAAAGAGCAAAACAAGGCTCATGGGGCCAGAAGAACAGCATAAAGAGTTAAAAGCTTCAACAGTTCAGAGAAAGAAGAGATCACTGTGGAATGCCCTGTTCAGGAAAGGCTTTGTGAAAATAAGGGGCATTTGCAATAGACCTTCAGGAATTGGGCAGAGTAGGAGTGAGATTTGAACAAAGCCAAAAGAAAGGCATTCAAAGCAGAGATATACCAGCTGAACAGAGGTATGGAGTTGAGACTGTGCTTTAAGAAGACATTGAAATCAAGTAGGGTTATAAAGGTATATGAAAACATAAGGTACAGAAGGTAAGCTGAGATTGAAATGTAAAAGGCTTTGAATGCCAAGTTGAGGAGTTTGAACATTTTCTGTAAACAATCCAAAAATAATCAAAGTTTTTTAGCAAAAGAGTGACATGATATACCTCAAACTAATATGATACTCTTATGTCAACTGTAATTGAAAAACAAAAAAATGTTTTTAAAGAATGACATAATGAATGTGACATTTTAGAAATACTTAAGCTAGCTTTTGATGTGCATAATAAATGATATACATCTTAATTAAAGACATGGTTATGGCAGTAAAGAGACAGGTATATAAAGAAAGCACACTGAATATGTAACAAAGAAGGGCAGAGTGGAGCAAAATAAACTTACGAACAAAAAATTAATCCAAGATTTCTTTGTTGGGAGCAAGTAAAGCATAACATCACAGAACAGAGAGGAAGTTAGGCAAAGGGTAAGATTCCAACGTATGAGAACAATCCGATTTTTATTTCCTCCATCATCACTATGTTTGTATGAAATTTAAGTTGCCTAAGCATAGAATGTATTAAAGGAGTAACAAAGAAGTTCCCAAAGTGAGAAACAGTGGCTTTAGAAAGAGAAAACACAGTAGCATTAAAGTGCTTAAATAAAGTACTTGGAAAATAGAAGCCACATGACTTTCTGTTATTATACAATATTATGTTTAAGTCAGTAGATCTTTTTTTAAAATAAGGTACTTATGCCTAAATACCATTTACTAAGAACACTTAATTATTTTAAGATGCTCATGATGATGACAATGATCAGTAAGTGAAAGATAACAACTGAAGTATAATTTTTCAAAATTGCTGAGACTATAGCAAAGACAATTTTGCCTTGAATTCTGCAATGCAACATGCAACAACAAAGACAGCATGGGTGATTTAAGGATATGTGAGCATCAAAGGGCAGAAATAGGGCATTCCCACTCTCTTTAACTCTGCTAAGGCCTCAAATACTGATATAGTTCAGAGCATCTTATTACCACAGAGACATAAATCAAAAGGAGTTCAGCTAGGAGCAATAAAACAGATTAGTGTCTGGAAGGACTGACTTTAAAGAAAGTTTTAAAAGAATTAAATCCAGGTAGTCTAGATAAAAATTAGCTATGAGGACACTTTTTTCTGAAGCTGACACACCAAGGTTAGAAATTATTTTGAAGGTAGAAGTCTAAAAAATACAAAAATAATCATAAATATTTAGGGAATATTTATAAAGGGAAATCTCAGGATAAGCTTGCTGGCAAAAACCTATGGGACAGAACAACTCACTCTCACAAAAGTGGTGAAAACTAAATTCCTAGAGATATTTAATGCCAGGTTGGACAAAACAAGAAAAGGATTCCATATGCAATAATCCTGTACTGGCCCCTGAAGTGGTGGAAGGATTGAAGGTGATCTCTTAGATCTTTTCCAATTCTGATTTTTTTTAATTCTGTGAAGTTTTATGGGGCATAGTCTTTTGCCAATTTCCTTTCTCCCCATGATATGCCCACTTTCTCCTTTTATAAAGGGAAACAAATTGTATCCTTCATTTGAAGATGACCTCATGTTCTCAATGAATTATAAATATAATCCTAGGTACAAGTTTGGGAGAAAAAGGCCAATACCTATAACTTATAATGGTCATTTTTCCCTCCAGTGGTTCCTGGGGCTCTTACAAGTTCTCCTACAAACTAAAGAGGAAGTATTCCAAACGGATTCAAAGAAGAGCTGTTTCATCAGGAAAACATTAATATTTTCCGTTCCTGTGTCTGATCTCAGAGTTGACAGTGACCCTGGGAGCTATAAGGCCCTGGGTCAAATTACCAACAGAGATGCTGTTCAGGATTATCTTTTACTTTTCAGCATTTTATGCTGAGTGACAGCAAAATCTACTTGCAATCTACTCTTTATGGTAATGACATTTATTTACCTTTGAAAAGATGTAACCTTAAATACCTACACATTTTGGCAAATATTTTAAAAGAGGAAGTCCTATTCACACTTCAAACTCAAGAAGCCTCAGCCTTGCTCTCTTTCTCCATTCTGGCACTTAAAAAAAAGGTTTCTCAGCCACCCTTGAAATAAATCCCAATACCTCTCTAGAATTCCCATTCAGTGAAAGCCTCAGAAAATACAACAGCATTTCCTCATTTTGCTGATTTATAAGGACAAGATGTAACAAAATCCAGGTAGTGCTGAGAAACTGTCCCTGAACCCTTTGAAAATAAAACTGTAGCTCACTTATAGGAAAGAACAGCAGGACAGAGATAACCCTCCAAGAATGGACACTAATGCCTCATCTATCCAATCTAAACAGCCTCAGTGGCTGAGGAGCCACCAATTTCTATCTTGTCTGTATGAAGAAAGTGTGTACCTTTGCCTACACAGAAAATTCATAGATATTAACACCAAACCCTCTAAATTTTTTTAAATACCATTTTCATTTTTTCCTTAGTAAAAATACCTAAAAAGATTGGCCTCTCACACTGGAATAGGATTTGGAGTTTTCAAAACCTGATGCTTAACTCATCTGATCCTAGCAGGAAAAAAAGCTGGCATTTATAATCCCATTTTTTAATGAAAAAATTGACTCTTGAGATTAGGGGGTCTGAAGAAGAACCCACTGTGGAGATTTTCAAACCCTCTCTAACAACGAACCAATCTAAAAGGGATTATTCCAGAAAACTTTAGAGTGGGTTTAAAAAAGGCTGGATCTTGTCACAGGAAAACAAGGAATAAGAAAAATAGCTATTTTTTCTAGAATTTTAGTAATGAAACATAAGCCTGGCCCTTTAGTAACCTATGAACCTGCCTGTATTAATTCAAGAAACCCACTACCTCTTCTCCCCACAGGACTAGCCTAACAGAAGTTTCGGCCATCAGTTAATGGCCTCGGGACTCAACAGCCCAGTGGAAGGCCAGCAGCGGCGACCCCGGCTACTTTACCTGGGAGCCCCCCTCTGCGTAATCAAGTCACAAGCCCCACACACTGGTGAGCTCTTGCCTGCGGCTACCAGCTTTTCAGGGGAGCTTCTAGAAGGCTCTCCTCCAAATCTACCCCCTACACACACACACACACACACACACACACACACACACACACACACACACACACACACACACACACACACACTCTTCGAGTCCTCAAACTTCCCCCACCCCGCAAGAATGGGAAGCAAGTTTCTCACCATCCTCGTAGTTTTTTAGATAGTAATCCGGGCCGGGCCCCCCGCGGCTTTTCGCCGGGTTCCTCAGGTTCTGGAACTGCAGGAAGTCAGTCCGTTTACCCCCAAAGCGCAGAAAGGCTGGCGAAAGTCCCCGGGCCAGAGTCACCAGACGCTTGGAGCTGCAGGGACAGAGAAAAAGAAAGGATCCCGAGGGAAGGCGGGAGGCCACGGGGCATCCTGCAAGCCCTCTTCCCACTCTCTGCGGGCGACTTGGCCGAGGCTCAGCGTACGCCCCAGGCCGCGGACCGCGCGGGCTCCTTGTCGCTCTGGCCCCTCACGTGCGCCCGGCACCCCTGCCTCCCTCACCTGGCCGCCCGGCTCCTGGGGGCTATTCCTCCTGTGCCCAGCCGGCCTTGGCCCCCTCCCACAGACACCCCGCAGCTGCTCGCCAAATGTACTTATTTCCAAAGGGTTAGACTGTGTTAACGGGGGGGGGGGGGGGCGAGCACTTCTAAGAACAAGGGGCTAAGGCGCAATTGACCTGTTCTGCCACTGCCGGGAAAGCGCTCCTGAAGGAAACGCGCAGAGCGGACCACGGCAAGACTCCGACTTGAAACCGGAGATCTGCTTCCTCGGCCCCAGGGGCACCACCACCTCAGTAAAGAAGGTGAAATCTTTTTTCTTCTCTCAGACCAGGCACTTGAGGACAAGTTAATGCCAAAGTTGGTTCTCCTTTTCCACTAGTTTATAGCAACCGCATGGATCTCCCAAACTCCTGGATGGGAGGGATTCCCGGGGTAAATCCTTGCCTTACTGTGAATACTCTCCATCGCTGCCTTGCACAACATAGGCAATGTCTCTTTGACCCATGCAGTTCAGACTGATCTCAGAAAGGTATTCTTCTCTCCACCCCCTGAGCTGGGCTCCATCTTTTCTCCACCATACTTGGGGTCATTCGGAAATGATGGGGAAAGTGAAGTTTGCCGAAATGTGGAACCTATGCTTTGGAGGAAACTTGAGGAACACCAGGACAAAGCATTTACCTCTATTTAGGTTCAGGATTCCCATAAGTAGTTGTTTTTTTTTCTTTTTAAGCCAATTGCTATTTCGGAAAGCAGTGAAAAAAGAGCAATGCAGATGCTCAGTGCTAAGGATATCAGCTGTTGAGTTCCACATCTGTAATTTATTTTTAACGCTTTGTTGGTTCAGGTTCTTAAAATCCACACCCAGACGGAGAAACTAAAGAGCATCATAAAGGCAGTGGATAAGAAAAAGGAAAACCACCAGAGATGCCGCTTAGGGACTTTCTAAGAAACCTGGTCACCCCGGGCAGTCCGGTGGCGGAGGACCCCGGGACTGCATTCCGGGGCACCGGGCGCGTGGGCCCTCGGCGGGCACAGAAGACATCTGCGCGAGTCCAGCCCCGCGGAAACGGCGTTTCCAGCAACCGCCCGTCCGGAAGCCTCCACACCCAATGCAAATGCTCTCCGCCACGGCTTCTTCCCCCAATGCCGCCTTCTAGGAATCTTTTCTGTGGCAAGCATCTGGTATGAACAGGATGGTTTTCAAAAAAGAATCCTTAACGCGCAGCTGGAAGAGTGCAATGCAAGTGGGGCTTGTATTTGGGCAAACCCGCCGCCTCCCACCTGGGGACGGGCTGGAGACGGGCTCTGCTTCCCCGAGGAGCTTCCAAAGAGGACACCGGGCGGCGCAGAGCTGTTCCCGCCCTCCCACCGAGGGCTCGGGCAGCAGCCGAAAAGGTCTCGGCGGAGGCAGCAGCAACAACTCAGTCCTCACACAACGCTTGCTTCACGTGGAAGGAGCGCCCCACATTGCGCTGCCCGCTACCTGCCGCGTCCGCTGAACCAGCGGAGGCCCGAGAAGACTCAAGAGCGCTGAGGGGCGGGCGCATGCGAGAGGCAAAATTCTTTTAATTTCTCAAAGAGTGAAAGGTACTCACGAAAGACGCGCGGTGGACGGGGCCTCGGGGCGGAGAAATGGGACTGAGAGCTCTCTGGACTCTTCGGGAGAACCCACAGCCGAGGCTCCAATTTGGAGGGAATTTTTAAAAACTCAGCACTTGGATTCGACATTGCAGACAATTTACTTCTTTTATTTTTTTCATACTGCAACTCTGCCCCTGATGGGAAGGGATAGTGGTTGCCTAACTGCTACCACTTAACGACGCGGGGGAAGAGAGTGAACCCAGTTAGATTCCAAGCCCTAGAGTAAGGGAGTCCTTAAGCGCAAACCTCCGGGTTTGCTAATCCACCAGTGCCGGGGTCAGACTTCCAAAACATCCCGGGAGTATTTCTAAAACCCTTTCCGCTCTCCTTATATACGACATGACCCGAGTGAGGATTTTTTTTCTTTAAAGAAAAACTATGCAGTTACCGCAGGAGATTTGAGGAGGAGGGACTGGGGGGCCATTCAGTCTATTTAAAAAGCGTCTTACAAAGTCCTTAAGTCTGGAGACAACAGTTGAGGATATATATAAAATAAAAGTTTAAAAATCCGACCCAACTTGCCCACTGCTCAAGCCTCTGCTTAAAGTCGTTTTCTGTCTGGGAGTAGGAGAGAACTGACGATACTATCTTTCCGCGGAAAATTCCACTTTCATGCGATTCCCCACTTGAACACTCACGGACACACGCAGACATGCACTCTCTCACACACATACACACATTCTTCTCAGGTCTTTGTTGCTCCAGCCTTTTCTTCATTTTTATAACTACTCTGAACCTCTTGTTTCTTTTTCAGAAGATGAGGAGGCTAATTGTGGGTATATGTAAGCACAACATTTTTTCAGTCATAACTGATAAGTTTCTGAAATGCCTTCTGCATTGCAAACATGTGCATCTTAATAGAAAACATTGCTTTTCTCAATCACCAGTTACAGCCTTGCAGCAAATATTCCAGGAGGAGGAAAACCTCCTTTCTTCTCTTTGAGAGATCCGCTTGGCTTATTTTCTTCTTCTTCTTCCCCCTTTGGAATGGGAGATAGGAAGGGGTGGGGGTTGTTACTTTTTTAAAAAATCTATCGAAGCCCCTGCCTTACCTTAAGAAATCGAGCCAGCCATCATGAATGATGGACGGATCCAGCTGCAGAGAGAGGAAGTTCTCATTGACTGTCCTGATTGGGTTCTTGGTGCTCACATCAAGTAGAATCAGAGTCTTTTCCTTCAAACCTGGAGCTCTGTCTACAGGCAAGGGTCTCCTGTCTCCAGCTTGGGAGGAAAGGAAGAGATGGAGCAATAGAGCCAAGAAGAGAGCCACTGGGGCTAGGCACGAGGGGGGGTGGGAGTTGCTGGAGGGCATGGCTTCAGGGAAGGCACAGAGCACCCTCATTAAATCCCTCTGATTTAAACCTGTCTTCCCACAGGGTCTCGCTGGTGACTAATTGTCCTTATCTAAAGTGTGTGTCTGTCTGCTATTCCCCCCCTTTTTTCCCTTCCTTTCCCCCCCTCTCTTGCTCTTTCTTTTTTTTTTTCTTTTTTTTTCTTCTTCTCTGTTTTGGTGCTTGGTGGAGCAAACTCACGCCCCTAGCCAGCCTTCTCTGCGACTCGTGCCAAGAGTACTCGTTCACCAGCACCGCCCCTTTAAGAGATTTCGACTGCAGACATTTTTTAACTTTTTAAAGGTAAGGGGGTGGGTGGGGGGAGAGGCGGGAAGTAGGAGGAAGGGGTGGTGTTGTACCCTCCTGATTTAACCCTCTAGGGTCAGGAAGCAGAGGGAGGGATCGAAGCAGTACTATTTTAATTTTTAAGGCTGGGGGTGGAATGTCTTGTTTTTACTTCCTTCCCCTTGAGGCTCTGGGGAAGGCCATTCTAGCTCCAACCCCGACAGGAAAGCCCAGCGCCAGTCCTGGGCACACTGGAGTAAAGTGTCCGCACCCTGCACTGGCCTGTTTGCCCTGAGAGCGTCAGGCATTTCGCCTGCTCCGGGCCTTTCCCTTTGGGTTGAAGCAGCCGAGCAGGGTAGTTAAGTTGCGGATGGGGTCCTGTTTCCTGTGGTGACTGATTCCTGCCAAAGCACAGTGCAGAGGGAGACTCCATGGACATAAATTGGAACCTCTGTGATGCACAGGACAGCCACCCAGAAGCATCCTCTCACCCAGACAAGGCAAAGAGTAGCCAGAAGGAATGCACAGAGTGACCAGGTCAAAGGGGCTTATTCCTCCAAAGGGGCATAAGGGTCCAAGCTGTGAGTGGCCCCGTTATGCCTGCAGCCGAAGTTAAAGTGTCTCAGGGGCTTCAATCTACACTGACTTCAGCCAAGTCAAAGCAACCTGGACTGTGTTAAGTCTGGGTGGCGCTGCACCCATCTGAGCCACTGCTTGGCTACTCTAGTGCATAAGCACAGCCCAGCCTTGAGGAGAGAGTCTTTGTGGTGCTGGAGTGGAACAGAATGACAGGTTTTCAAATTCAACCCACAGTCAGCCAGAGACCGCCCACAGGTAGGCCTCCTGGATGTGCAAGAACAGCTCAGAACCAGCTTTGCCTTGCACTACCTGCCCTGGCTCATGGAGCAGGGACCCACAGCACTTCTCAGTCCAACCCTGGGTCTCAAACCAAAGCACCAGGCAAGAACCAAACCTAATTTGTGCAGTCAGACCACTGGACCCCACTTTTGGCTTCTTAGAAGGAGAAAAAACAAAATGGGCCTTCTACTTGGCAGACAAAGAGAGCTACTTTATGCTGTGTGGGAATGCATAGCATCACAGGGCCTCCAGATATCAAACCTGCAAAACTCTAAAATACAGATCAAAGGTTTTCCCCAGGGGTAGTCTCAGAGCCCACAACACTGAAATGGCAACCTGTCTCCCTTTCCGTACCCCACAGGATTAAAGAATGTGCAGGGGACTGGAGCAGATGACTTTCAACTGAAGTTCCCTGAGGAGCTTCTACCAAGCTAAGCAACCAGAGAATCCAGAGGTTAGGTTGGATTGGAATGGAAAGTTTCATGAAGACCTCTTTCTAGAAGTAGGACTGCATAAATGAGGCCAAAGGAGAAAGAAAACACAAAACATATTATTCAAAGATGATTTTAAAAACCAAGAAGTTAAATACTGAACTATTAGATGTGAGTCTAATAGGTGTGGGTCCCAAAGGCCTGCTTCCTTTAGTTTCTGAAAATCTCTTCCACATCTCGATTCTTTAAATATGTGTGTGTTTCTGTGTGCAGATGTGTGGTATGGTGTAAGCTCCAGTGGAAATTAATGTATTTTTAAAGTGTGCACTGAACACCTCCTAAAGATAGTGACAGCCTGATGAGCAAAGATTTTAATTTGTATCTTTGAATCTTCAGACCCAGGCTCCTACTTAGTAGGCACTCATTAAATGTCTCTGAAATAAATAAATCATAAATCAAATCATACTCAACACACTAAAATCATGCACTGCTCTCAAGAAGAATGTGAATAATAAATACATTTGTCACAGTAAATTTTGTTTTACGTTTCTGTTAAGGAATTTGTTTTTCTCATTATAAGTTACAAGGATTTTCCTGATCATCTCATGCAAATTCAGAAGTAATTAGCACATTTTCTATATTCACAATTAAAACCAAGGAGACAGATTTTTCCAAGGGGTAAAACAACCCCTGGTTTACAAGTGAATGTGCTTTTAGAAGCCACATTAACTGAGACCAGAAGAAGACCACTTGAATGAAATAAAGAAATCACTTCACCCACTAGATACTATATCTATCAGTAATGTACCTTACTCTTGTGACTAAGGGTGAACCTGAATATGATGAAAAATCTACTTAATCATGAATTTTAACCACAGTGTTTACTTATTGACCCAACTACTCTATAATTGTTTGGTGGTCTATTACTTTAATGAGTATTTAATGTTTTCATCAAAATCTGTAAGTAGTACAAAACTAAAAACCAAAAAAGGTGTTTTTTCTTAATTTTTTATTAAAACTATCTCTCTAGTGCCTCTGAGGTTCTATAGTCATGCCCAGCCTCAGGACATCGAGGCAAAGAAAGCAATTAAATAACATTTAAGGAGTTCCAGATAGTCCTGGTTGACTCAGAGATGATGACCTGATTGTTTGGTTCTTTGGTTTAGTTTGGGTATAGATCTGCACAGGGCTACTCCTTCCAAATAGCACCCTTTCCCCATATCACGGTTTTTGTCTTGCCTATCTCATCCTAAATTATATGCTGTAAATAACTCATTGTTAGTCTGTATACTAAGATTGATATTTCTATCCTACCTTCTTTGTGCTACTGGGGGACAACAATCTGCATCTCTGTTCTGTCTTAGTTTGTAATTCCCTAAGGGACAACAATTGGACCTATGTATAAAATATTAATTAATGGGCATGAGATACATTAAAGTCTCCTTGAAAATGCTCTGCCTGGTATTACTGAATGGTCCTTATGGATAAATTCCTTTGATATCTAGGAGTCTAGGTTCCCAGACCTGTAAGAAATCTTGAAGGTTAACTGGTTCAGTGATTTCTAGACTATGAGATTTCAAAATAAATATTAGTGGGGAGAGCTGACATATATTTGCCAACTTTTTATTTTGTCTAGGAAAGACCTTAAAAAAAAGTAACTACTTATCACTATTACTTCCCAAAAGAACATTTTAAAAGCCAAAAAAAGCTGAAATTATATGTGAAAATAAAGAGAAAGTGTTTATACTGAACACATTTAGCTCATGAAAAATCACTATAATATTTTATCATTTCATTTCAGATCAGTGAAAAAATGCATGCCAGTGACCAACATGAGTACTAGGACTGGTGACTGGATTAATGATATATCCTGTGTGTATGGCGAAATTCTACTTTGCATCCCACAGTGTTGCTGCAATATGTGCAGACTTTTTACTGATGGTCATCTTGACTACAGTAATTTCTTTCCACTTTACCTATGCTATTTTTCTCACTTTTAGCCTGTCACAAATTCATTGACTCTATATATACCACCTTTGCTTCTATTAAACATGCAAAGCCGTAGTTACTTCTATGCCTGTTTACCTCTTCTGAGAAAACTATACCTACGTATCCAACAGGAAGAAAAAAGTTCTTTCCACCAAAACTGGGACTAGGAAGCATGAAGATTTAGCAGCCAGTCCACTGTCTGATCACTGCCTGTGTACTTGTCCATGATGACTACTATTTATTGAAGTTTTATGGTCCATGCATGATGCTCTGGGCTATACCTATGTTATCTTACTAGTTTTCTTGAATAACTCTGAGAGATAGATATAATTTATTATTATAATACCTAGTTTACATTTAAGAAAATTGAGACTGAGAGATGTTAAGCAACTTTTTCATGGTACACAGCTAATGAGTGGCAACAATGGATGGAAACCCAGGGATGCCTGACTCTCAAGCTTATGTCTGTGTTATTAACCGCCACACTCCACTGTAAGTAACTAAAATAATGTATACCCTCAAACAACTTGTCAATGTATAATAGGAAAAAAATAACTTTGATGAGGAGTTGAAAGACCTGAGTTTGTCAGATCCCAGCTTTGTGACCTTGGGTAAATTTTTTAAATGGTCTAAGCCTCAGCTGCCTACTCTGTAAAATTAATATAATATCCCAGTGTAGAACAGAATAAAGTTGTGTATAGAGAAAGTACTTTATAAATTCTAAAATACTATGCTGATAGTACTATTTGTCTAATATTATTTTTTATTCCCTATCTCCCATAATTGCCACAAATACATCCTGTCAATTGGTAATTGGGACAAGAATTAAATTATATACAAATAACTTTGTGATAACCTTGAAACAAAAAGTCAACTCTATCTAATATAATGTCAATAAATGCAATAATAAAATATAATAGAAATATATACCATATATTTTAACCATGCAGGTTCTTCTGCCTATAATTAGCATCTGAAAAAAAGAAAAGTAGGTTTTTTATATGCTTCCTTCAGTCTTCCACTAAGAGAGGGGAGACGGGAGTTGGTAAAGGACAGTGCTGAGGAGTAAGACAGACTGTGTTTCTGTCCTGCTAAAAGGAGGAAGGAATGACAACACTTTCTCTATGTGAGAAGTTGAAGGGGAAAGAAATTTATAACCCTATGATTATTCTACCTCAGTAAGAAAATTCTAGCTAGATGGTTTTTGTTCCCATTGTTGCTCTCAAGCAGTGAACGAAAATCATAACCATAATAAATGCAGTTGACTGTCTTCAATTCAGTTTGAAATCCCTTAGCATGTTTGGGGATAGGTATGACAGTTGTTTGAGGAACTGCTGTAGGTGGAAAACCAAGTAACAGTAAAATAAAAGTATTCATATGACCTTAGTCACCTTCATTGATGAGTCACTTTACCATCCTAGCTCCTTTTGCCTTTTTGTACATTCAGGTAAGCCCTGAAAAACATCATCCTACTGCAAATTGCATGGGCTTTGGAATTCAACAGACTTTTATTAAAACCCATTTCATAATCCAGTATCTGCTCATGTAATCTTTATCGAACAAGTCATTTATTCTTGCTGAGCCCCAATGTTCCCATCTATAAACTAGGCATAAATATTCTTCCCTCCACATGTGTTCTGAGGATTAAATGAGGTAATGTCTTAAGTTCTTGGCATATAGTTACTACTGAACTATCAGTTTCACTGTTGGATGTCATGGTGGAAATAAATGTAATCTGCATAGATAAGGTAGGAAGAAATTTATATACCTGAAACCTAAGGTTTTGAAATAGTATAATAATAACTCCTACATGTATGTATATGATTCCATTTTATGCTCATAGCACAGGTAAGACAAACTTATCCTCTAATTCAGATAAGGAAATCAAGAGCCAGAAAGTTCAAAATACTATTTCTTGAAGAACCTGAGACTAAAGCCAGCTCTGCTATCTGATACAGATTGCTTTCGGTATGTTTGTTATTGAAAATACCTGAGAACTTTTACAGATAAAAGTTATATGTATGTATGTTATATGTCCTAGGAAAAAATTTCAAATTGGCTTTCACATGTTCTACAGCTTAACTATAAATTATTTTTATATAATGTCAAACTACTATAAGTTCTTTATACTTGCCACTATACTACTTTCCTAGCCAGTCGATTTTAAGCCTTAATTAATTATAAAGATAATTTCTAAGAAAGTAAAATATATAAATCATATATATTTATCTCAGTATACCTATTTTAGTCTCAACATTGAGAAATTGGACCTATAATAAAACATTTGCCTAGAACACAAGTGTTTGTCTACCCCCCAAATAATGACTACCAGGCTAATGGCACACTTTGACCTTTTTAAATACCCTAATGTTCTCTTATTCATAATAATGGGAGTTGAACAAATAATGACAACAGAAGACTTACCACAGGTTTAGGACACTCTTCAACAATCAAAATCAGCTTATAGACTCTACTTGTACATACTTACTCAAGTGAATCTTTTACCTTTGCCTGAGTTAACACCTAGATCACTAATTCTTTAGTGTTAGCCCCACATGAGCAGATCTGAGTCCTTCCTTAGTTCAGTAACCATTATGCTAAATTTTATCAGCCCTAACTTTTATCAGATTTTTCCATTTTCTTTTGGTAGCCTAGAAATATTGATGTGCTGTGACTTTTAGAAAGTATGTTTCATTTTCATGAGACACTTAAATTTCAAATTTCTCTTTTGACTTTCTGAAGCTTAGCTAATGCAATACTGTGTTTAAATACTTAAAAATGGTTTTCCCTTTCAGGAAGGAATAAAAATCGTTTGAGAGTTTAGGTCAGTGGTTCTCAGCCCTGGGAAGACATTAAAATCACCTGAGGCACTTTTTAAAAATAGTCATGCCCAGGGCCACCCCCCTCCCCAGATATTCTGATAATTGATTTGGAGTGGGGACTCAGCATACCCTGGATCCCACACCATATACTCTATTGGGTTACTAGTTTCAGAAAGCAAATTTAGATGACAAAAGATATATATTATTTGAATCTGTTTGATTCCTAGGTTTCAGATAATGAGGAGCTGGAGTTCAAACACTAAGGGATATCTCAAAAAAAATATTAGAATCTATTCTGTTCCTAAATTTAGACAATGAAAGTTCAGACAGTGAGGGACCATCCTAAAAGAGGAAAAATTATGCAACTAAATACCATATAACCTATTAGCTTTAGTGGATTTTCAAATGATTATTCCTTCATTCAAAAAATCTTTCATGACTTCTGGCCAAGATGGAGGCATAGGTAGATACGCTTTGCCTCCTTGCACAACCAAAAGGATGACAACAAATTTAAAATAAAAAATAACCAGAACTGCCAGAAAATTGAACTGTATCGAAGTCCAAAAACCAAAGAGTTAAAGAAGAAACATTCATTCAGACTGGTAAGAAAGATAAAGGCGAGCAGCCAGGGGAGAGGACGTGTGGCAAGGCAGCGCCTAGAGGACCCAGCAGCCTCACATTCCCATGTGGATAAGCCAGGAGGAACAACTATGGAGTTAGACAGACCACGTAACCCAGGGTTCTGGCACAGGGAAATAAAGCCTCAAACCTCTGACTGAAAACACCTGTGGGGGTTGCAGCAGTGGGAGAAACTCCCAACCTCACAGGAGAGTTTGTTGGAGAGACCCACAGGGTCCTAGAATGTACACAAGCCCACACACCCAGGAATCAACATCAGAAGAACCCAATTTGCTTGTGGGTAGCAGGGGAAATGAATGAAGGAGTGAGAGCAGAGCAAGTGGCATTGTTCCCTCTCAGACCCCTCCCCGACAATGCAGGGTAGTGGTTGCACCTCCCTGGCAAATACCTAAAGTTCTGCCCCTTACTACGAAACAGGCAGGCGGAGACAAAAAAAAAAAAAAACAGAAACGGTCCAAATAAAAGCACAGATCAAATCTCCAGAAATAAAACTAAGAGATGAAGAGATAGCCAACCTATCAGATGCAGAGTTCAAAACACTGGTAATCAGGAAGCTCATAGAAATAGTTGACTATGGTCACAAAATAGAATAGTGAAGGCTATGAAAAGTGAAATAAAGAAAAATGTATAGGGAACCAACAGTGAAGGGAAGGAAACCGGGACTCGAATCAGTGGTTTGGAGCAGAAGGAAGAAAGAAACATTCAACCAGAACAGAATGAAGAAATAACTCAAAAAAATGAGGAGAGGCTCAGGAACCTCCAGAACAACTTTAAACATTCCAGCATTGGAATCAATAGGGGTACCAGAAAGAGAAGAGGAAGAGCAACAAATTGAAAACCTATTTGAAAACATGATGAAGGAGAACTTCCCCAATCTGGCAAAGGAAATAGACTTCTAGGAAGTCCAGGAAGCTCAGAGAACCCCAAAGAAGTTGGACCCAAGGAAGCATACACCCAGGCACATCATAATTACATTAGCCAAGATTAAAGGTAAGGAGAGAATCTTAAAAGCAGCAAGGGGAAATGAGACAGTTACCTACAAAAGAGTTCCCATAAGACTGTCAGCTGATTTCTCAAAAGAAACCTTGCAGGCAAGAGGAGCTGGAAAGAAGTATTCGAAGTCATGAAAGGCAAGGATCTATATCCAAGATTACTCTCACCAGCAAAGCTCTCATTTAGAATGGAAGGGCAGATAAAGTGCTTCTCAGATAAGGTCAAGTTTAAGGAATTCATCATCACCAACCCCTTATTATATGAAATGTTAAAGGGACTTATCTGAGAAAAAGAAGATGATAAAAAATATGAACAGTAAAATGACAACAAACTCACAACTATCAACAACTGAACCTAAAAAGAGAAAATCAAACTAAGTAAACAACTAGAAAAGGAACAGAATCATAGAAATGGAGATCACATGGAAGGTTATCAGTGCAGAGGGGGAGGCAGGAGAATGGAGGGGGAGGAACAGGGAATAAGAAGCATAAATGGTAGGTACAAAATAGACAGAGGGAGGTCAAGAATAGCATAAGAAAGGTAGAAGCCAAAGAACTTATATGTACAGCCCATGGACATGAACTAAGGTAGGGGAATGCTGGTGGGAGAGGGGGTGCCAAGATAGAAGGGAATAATGGGGAGGAAAAAAACTGGACAACTGTCATAGCATAATCAATAAAATATATTTAAAAAGGAAGTGTTTTGACTTTACACGGTCTGATTGGCAAAATTTGAATAAAAAATAACAATAATTGTGGATGTGGAGAGATGGTAACCTTCCTACACGCTGATAGAGTATAAACTTATAAACTGGTTGGGCCATTCTGAGAAGTGATCTGGCAATATTCAATGAAATTATGTCTGTGTATTCCCTAAGACTCAGAAATCCCCCAATGGGCATAAACTCCCATGCAACTCACAAAAAAGGCTCATAAAAGAACTTGAATGAGGATAGTCAGAAAGCATTGATTTTAAGACTGAGGAATTGGAGGCACCTAGCTGCCCATCACAAGGGAGATGGACTGGTAAAATGAGGAGGGGAGCAGTTGGAAGCAATGAATTAAATGTTCATACAACGATATGGATGGGCTTTTACATATTTGAGAAATATGAAAAACAGAAGGAGAGCTATAGCATAACAACAACAGTAAAAACAAAGCACACAACAAAACAATATATTTTATAAGAATATAAAAATATCAAAGGACGTATATCAAACATATTAATGCCTATAAAGTAATTGTTGAAAGGGAAGAAAACAAAACAAGAGACCTTGCAAAGACGAATATTCATAAACTTTCTTCTGAATTCAAAGAATACTTAACCAATTTGGGAAGAGGACTATGAAAGGGAGAAATACTGAGTGCCAACATGGTCTATATAGTATATCTGCCTACCCACCCACTCACATTGGGATCCAAAGAATAATCTTGCCCTTGGACTCACAGTCTAGCTGGAAAAACAAACAGGTTAATAAATACAAATCCATTTGGTAAGTGCTACGATAGGTGAAAAGTGCTGCAGAGCACTGTAAAGGATGATGACTTAGTATTAATTTGTATATGCAGGGGTCTATTACTTGATTCACATGGAACTTCCATCAAAATTAAGCTGAAATATTTCATACTTTAATGAGTTAGGGTTTTCTTTTGTTTGTCTTGCTTTTTGACTCCAGTTTTGCCTAGACTTTACTTGGATATAGCTAAGGGTTGCCTGCTAAGAAATGTTGGAGTGCCATCTGCTGGTGGAAATGTTTTAAGTCCTCATTTATCCTAATCCATTTTCAAAAATAAAAATATCACATATATTATAGGATATGTGAGCTTAAAGAAATCTATTTCAGGCCTCTGATTTTAGAGGGAGGAAATATCTTCCTACAAGATAGCATCTCATTTAAAGAAAATGTACACACACACACACCCTCCTTCCATCACCACTATAAACATCACAGAATTCTATAAAGACTCACAAAGTTAAACTATCTAAAATTTCCCAGGTCGCTAAATATATAAATTCCTTTAAAAGGTTCCATGGACATTTTTAAACACTTATATAAAGCCAGTTTCCCAGAAAAAAATCTTAGAAAGGCAGCTCACTACAGTGCCAAATAAGCAAGCTCTGAAGTGAGACCTAAGGTCATCCCAACTTTACTATTTACGAAGAAACCTTTAGGAAGTTAACTTTCCTAGATCTCAATTTCTTTACATGTAAAATAAGAGCACTAGTCTAATTTACAAGGATGTTGTAATAATTCATGGGGGTACATGAAAAAAAGACAGCAACGTCAGAATAAATGTACTGGCTAAACTAAACCACTAATATTAATTTAAATATGCTTCCTAATCCACTCTCAATTAAGCTAAAAAAATTATAAATAGATCTTTCTCTTATTTATCTTTGATATTAATATTTAATATAAATAATTTTCCAGCTTCTAAGATATTTCATACAATTAATTCCCATAAAAGTGTAAACAGAAGGTAAACGTGTGTTTATAGTTCATATATCTGGTGACATCATACTTCTGCTCTAAGCCCTTGCTTTTCAAAGCGTGGTCCACAGATCTAGCAGCATCAGCATAACATAGGAGCTGGTTAGAAAAGGCAGAATTTCAAGCTCCAATCCAAACCTACCAAATTACAATCTACATTTTAACAAATTTCCCCAAGTGATTAAAATTTAGATTTAAAATCTGAGAAGCATTACTTTAGGGGACAGCAAATCAAGCCTTATCTCAATTTTTTAGAAGAGGTTTCCAGCACTAGCTCTGTTCAGTTCCTCTTGACTAAACTTATCCCAAGTTTTAGCATTAAGTACTGAAACTTCATCAGTTCTTTAAACTTTTAGTGAAACTCATCTTTGCATTCCACATAACACTTAACATACAGCCCATGGAAAGAAGAGAGAAAGGAAAACACTACTTTCATTGATAAAATAATGTTCCAATGCAAAAGAAGACAGAAATTGAGCAAACACTACAAGGAATACACAGTTACAGGGTTTCTGTTACTGATGGTGAATAAGCAATTGTAAAATATGGAATAGATCAGTCAGAAACATCATGAAAATTAATGCCCACAGATGTGTCTATGTATCTTTGTGAGTTAATGATAGATGAAGCAGCAATCACAAACCTAACAATAGCTAGAGGAACAACCCCCAGTTGCTGGGAAGTCTGCAAGTCCAGGAGGTAAAAAAGCATGAATTTCACGAAGACAAAATTGGGCATGGCCCACCTAAACTTTATACATTATCTAAAAATAAGTAATGTGCTACTTGTATTCAGTGAAAACAAAAAGTTATCAATTATTTACTTAATACCCAGTGGGTACAGGGCATCATGGGATCAAAACAAAGTCACTGTAACCAGAAAGTATACACACACAATACCAAACAGGCAGAAAAACAAAATCTGTTCTTGCCACGGAGGGACACAATATGAAAATAAAGCTAATGTCACTATAAACCCTTCTTTTATGATCTCAGGTATGAAATCCATCTATCCACCCAGGTTAACAGAGAATACTACTTAACTAATTTCTTGAGAACTTATTAAGTACCAGGCACTGTGTAAAAATGTTAATTGCATTATTTTTAAAATTATATTTTATTGATTATGCTATTACAGTTGACCTGATTTTCCCCACTTTGCCCCACTCCACTCAGCACCCCCACTCCCTCAAGCAATCCCTACACTATTGTTCATGTCCATGGGTCATGTGTATAAGTTCTGTGGGTACTCTATTTCCTATAATGTGCTCTACCCAAGGGGACTTGGGTATTCTGTAACTACCTATTTGTACTTCTTAATCCCTCACCTCTTCACTCATTCTCCCCCATCCCACTCCCATCTGGCAAGCTTCCAGTAACTATTTTTCTCATGCTTTTAAGAGTCTCTCTTATCTTTAACCTTTGACCTTTTAACAGTGACAAGTCTTGGAGTGGGCCTCTTTGCATCCATCATAATTGGGACTCTCTGTGCTTCCTGGACTTGTATGTCTATTTCCTTCACCCAATTAGGAAAGTTTTCTTTCACTATTTTTTCAGATAGAGTTCCAATTTCTTGCTCTTTCTCTTCTCCTTCTGGCACTCGTATGATGCGAATGTTGAAACACTTGGAAGTTGACCCACAGGCTGCTTACACTACTCTCATTTTTTTGGATTCCTTTTTCTTCTTGTTGTTCTGATTGGTTGTTTTTTGATTCCTTACGTTCCAAAGCATTGATTTGATTCTTGGCTTCATCCATTCTACTATTGTCTCCCCATAAATTGTTCTTTATTTCAATTAGTGTATACTTTACTTCTGACTGTATCCTTTTTAAGCTGTTGAGGTTCTCAATAAATTCCTTGAGCATCCTTATAAACAGTGTTTTCTAGGGGGTGGGGGATATACCAGAATAAAGAATTTATTTTATTATCTATATTTTAAATCCTTTAGTAAGATTTCAAGAAAAGTTTTTTTTACAAGGCTCTTACATATTAGCTTTATTTTTTTATTGTTGTTCAAGACAATTGTCTCCATTTTCCTCCTACCACTCCCCCCAACCCCAGCCATCCCTACCTCCCACCCTTGATCCTACCCATTTTGGGTTTGTCCATGTGTCATTCATACGTGCTCCTTGATAACCCTTCCATCTTTTTCTCCTGTTATCCCTTCCCACCTCCCCTCTCATTACTATGTTTGTTCTTTATTTCAATGTCTCTGGTTACAGTGTTTTGAACTCTGCATCTGATAGATTGCTTATCTCCATTTTGTTTACTTTTTCTGAAGTTTTGATCTGTTCTTTCATTTGGGCCATATTTCTTTGCTCATTTTGACAGCTTCCCTGCATTTGTTTCTATGTACTAGGTAGAACTAATCTGACTCCATGTCTTGGCAGTGTGGCTTAACATAAGTGTGCTATAGGGTCCCATGGTACAGCCTCCCCTATCACCCAACCTGGGTCCTGGAAGTGCACCCTTTTTGTGGGCTGAGTACACCCTTCTCTTGTAATTGAGCCTTGGTTGCTATTGGCAGATCAATGAGAGGGATTTACCCAGGCTAGTCAGCTGCAATGATTGGCTATGACCACTGAGCACAAACCTCCAACCTCTGTGGAGGATCTGCTGTGCAGGGGCAGCGTGGTGGTAGTCCAATGTGGTCTGTAGCTGTCCACTGGGTAGAATGGCCCTGGAGTTTTCTGGGTGGTACAGGCCAAGGTCAGCCCCCACCTGTGTTCTACACTGGGCCACCCTGCCTAAGCTATAAAGCAACCTGAGATGGCTGCTACTTGTGCTGGGCTTGGAGATTCCCAGGGGAAGCCAGTTGTGAATCTAAGCTGGCTGCAGCTAGTGCTGGGCCTGGACCTCATTGAAGCCAGCTGTTGCTTATTTGACAGGAGTTGAAAAGTTGTCAAGCATGAGCCAAGACCAGCCATTCACATGCAAATGTAGCTTGAGTGGGCCAGTAAGCTCAGTGGGCCAGTAAGCTAGGTGGGCAGAGTCTCTGGGGATCTCCAAAGTAGGTCAAACAGTGTTATCCAGATTGATGGAGTATCAAATATGGCACCAGCTCGCTGGCTCTGTGGGGAGAGGATTTAGAAAAGGGACAATGGCCTATGCTCCCCTTGATGCCAGACACTTCAGCTTCTCTGTATATACCACTGGTGCCTTTCAAGCTGTTTGTTACTCCAGTGCTGGAGCTCAGAGTGAGTAAGTCTGAGTAGGTGAGTCCATGTGTGGGTTCTTTAAGAGGAACTGCCTGAGACACTAGAAGTTTATTCCAGCAACTCAATCCCCACAGTTTTTTGTAGGCAGAATTTGTGGGGACTTACTTTTAACTTTTTTTAAGATTTTATTTATTTTTGGAGAGAGAGGAAGGAAGAGAGAGAAACATCAATGTGTGGTTGCCTCTTGCACACTCATTACTGGGGAGCTGGCCCTCAACCCAGGCATATGCTCTGACTGGGAATCAAACTGATGACCCTTTGGTTTGCAGGCCAGCACTCAATCCACTGAGCCATACCAGCCAGGTGTGGGGACTTATCTTTCTGCCACTGGAACCCCGGGCTGGGGGACCTGGGGTAGGGCTGGGACTCCTCACTCCCAAGATATCCCTTTCTAATTTTTATCCACCACACATGGGTGTGGGACCAGCCTGTTCTGTGTCTACACCCCTCCTACCAGTCTGGATGGATGTGGTTTCTTTAATTGCATAGTTGTCGGACTTCCAATCAACTCAATTTCTGACGGTTCTGAGTGATGGTTGTTCTAAATTTTAGTTGTAATTCTGATATGGTTGTGCTAAGAGGCGAGCCATGTCTGTCTATGCCACCATCTTGACAGGAAGTCTAAAATAATGTATATAGGCTTAATGTGTTATCTCATTGAATCATTACAATAACTCTAATAGACAGGTTCTCATAACTTAAAGAAAAAAAACTCAAGGGGTGTGGGGGAGGAGGAGGAGAAGAACCTGAATCTCTTCACTATCAATTTACAGGAAAATCTAGACTTAGGAAAATTCTACAGGACAAATGATCTAGTTTCTCTAGTTTCTTTCACAAAAAACTGCAGGGGATGGGGGAGGTGCTTCAGTTTAAAAGAGGCTTTAAAACAGTATCAACCAATTACAACATGATTAAAACAAAACTAAAATAAATTCAAAGTATGAGGAATTGGAAATTTGGTTATTTGATGATATTAATGATTTACTGTTAATTCTTGTATGTGATGTGGTTCTATAGGTGATATAACTATCTGGGTATAATTATGTTTTTTAAAAAGCCCTTTCTTTTAGAGGTAAAATACATAATGGAATATTTATGAAAATGTTCTCAAGCTCTGAACCTGTGTTGGGAAGCCCTAGAAAAGCATCTGCTTGTAAGTGAGATTTAATAATAACTATAACATGGCAATATCAGAGGTAACCAGATAGGGTCTGAATCATCTGTTCACCTGTGCCTGATTTAAAAAGAGTGATTATAATTCCCCTTAACAACTCTGATCTTCACTAGGTTCCCCTGCCCCCATGTACACACCCTAACTTCCCCTTCATTCCTCTCTTATACTCCCATCAAAGTTCCCTTTAAGCAAAGACTACATCAAAGATGGAAAAAAAGTCAGGCTGGTAATGTTTTTTAAATATGTCTTCAGACTTAAGTATTTATAAGTGAATTTACATGTTAGAATTTGCTTTAAAATGCTCTAGGAAAAAAGAAAGAGGAAAGACAGCTAAATTTTTTTTCAAAATGTTGTAATTATTGACTCTAGGTGATATGGGTTCATTATATTCTATTTGGGGGGTCTTTTGGAAAGTCTCCATAATAAAAGGGTTTTTTTAATTTAAAAAAGCAAACAAAATTATGGCCTGAAAATGTTCCTTCTCCCTTTGCCTTTGGCCCAAGAGTAATGACTCTAAAGTAGGTTAAAGATAAATCTTAACAAATTACAGGCAAGGAAAACAGAATCTAAGAAAATAGGATTCTAAATCTAGGCACTAGGCACTAAAATCTGGGCAAATCAGGTCTGAGACACAAAGTCCCATTACAAGGATGGGACTAGTTTCCAAAAGAAACAAAGGATACAAGTCTTCTCTTCTGGAGTTACGTGATACAGGCTGGGCAAATATAAAATGGGCCGATAGAGGAGTGGGCAGATGGATGGATAGATGACTGGAGGAATGGATGGATGGAGTGATAGATAAATGACCCAGTAACTGACAGACATTCTAAAAGAAATGAATGCTTCCAAGACAGAGTGGCCATTAACAATGGCAGGGACAAAAAAGAAGCCATGATGCTCTGCCCAGTGAGGATATATGCACTATCTCTGATGCCAGGGACATGACTTCTAAGATCCAATCTAAAGCAAGTCCCTATAGAAAATAGTGGCAAACAGATCAGTAACCCATCTGGGGTCATGTAACTTCTCTGATGCCATTTGTATAAATAAAGAATAACTAAATGCCTGTCAACAGTGTGAGGCAAGAAGACCAAGAAGAAAGGAACAGAAACTAAGAACTAAGCTTGCAGCTCCTAAACTGTAATCTATCAATCAATGGATACAGAAATACAAAGAGGGCTTTCAGCTCCTGCTTCAGAACTGCCTTGGAAAGAGATGACATCTCTGAGGGTAGCTGAATGTTTTCAGAGCTTCCCATTCTGTCTGAGGTCACTTCTTAGGAGGCTAAATGTAGGAAATGAAATTCTCAAACAAGGACAACACTACACCTGTCTGAAAAATATTTTTTTCTCAATTTCCAGAGAAGCTGGAGCAAGTCTTCACGTAGTATGAAATAACCACGTAACAGTCAGCTGGAAAATATACTTCACCAACACACTTGGGGATTTCACTTACATAGATGTGACTTTTTAAACTGGAACGAAATTCTGCATGGGGACTCTTCCAGTCCACTTCTCATGAAAACAATAATTACTTAAATATCAGAACTGCAGGGGACCTAAGAAATAATTTAACTCAGTCCTCCATTTTACAGGTGTGGGAATTCAGGCTCTTATAGGGCCAAAGAGTAAAAGTCATATAGCAAGTTATTTGACTGAGTTAGAGCTAAAAATCCAGTTCCTCACAAACCCAGTACTTCGGAGAATTGGCGTACTTTTGCATTTGACTTCTAGTTTTTTCTACTGAGATGAAAACAACCTGAAGTGAAATCTTTCAAGTTTATTTGCTGTTTGTAGTTAACTCTTTGTTATCATTTTCCCTTCAATGTATCTATCCCTGTTCTTTCTGGAGATAATCATGTAGATGGCATAAGCCAGGGAAACTTTTTTATTGAATTTATTAAGGTGACATTGGTTAATAAAACCATACAGGTTTCAAGTGTACAACTCTATGACACATCATCTGCATACTACATTGTGTACCCACCACCCAAAGTCAAGTCTCTTTCTGCCACCATTTATTCCCCCTTTGTGCTCTTCCTCCTTCCCTCAACCCCACCTTCCCTCTGGCAATCATGATACAGTTGTCGATGTGTTTGTTTTTGCTTAATCCCTTCACATTTTTCACCCAATGTCCCTCTTCCCTCCCCTCTGACAGCTGTCAGTCTGTTCTCTGTATCTACAAGTCTGCTTCCATTTTCTTTGTTACTTTATTTTCTTCATTAGATTCCACATATAAGTGAAATCATGTGGTATTTGTCTTTCTCTGACTGGCTTGTTTAACTTAGCATAATACTCTCCACATCAATCCATGCTGTCACCAAAAGTAAGATCTCCTACATTTTTACAGCTGAGCATTATTTCAATGTACCACAGCTTTTTTATGTATTCATCTACCAATGGGCACTTGGGATGCTTCCAAATCTTGGCTATTGTAAATAATGCTGCAATGAATGTACAAGTGCATATATTCTTTCAAGTCAGTGTTTTGGGATTCTTCAGATATATTCCTAGAACTGGGATTGCTGGGTCAAGAGGCAATTCCATTTTTAATTTTTTTCACAAAACTCCATACTGTTTTCCACAATGGCTGCACCAATCTGCATTCCCACCAACAGTGTGTGAGAGTTCCCTTTTCTCCACATCCTCACCAGCACTTGTTGATTTATTGATGATGGCCATCGTAATGGATGTGAGGTGATATTTCATTGTGGTTTTAATTTCCATTTCTCTGCTGGTTAGTGATGTTAAGCATCTCTTCATATGTCTATCAGCCATCTGTATGTCCTCTTTGGAGAACACACAAATGGCCAATACAAATGGCCTCTGGACATACAAATGGCCTCTGTATGTCTATTTAGGTCCTTTGCCCACTTTTTAATTGGATTGTTTTCTTGGTGTTGAGTTGTGTAAGTTCTTTATATGTTTTAAAAATCAGCCCCTTATCAGATGTATCATTGGTGAATACGTTCTCCCATTCAGCAGTTTGTTTTTTCATTTTGTTGATGGTGGCCTTTGCTGTTCAAAAGCTTTTTGTTTGATGGAGTCCCATTTGTTCTTGTTTCCCTTGCCCAAGGAGAAATATCAGGAAAAAAGTATTCCCGTGAGAAATGTCTGAGATTTTACTACCTGTGTTTTCTTCTAGGAGTGTTACGCTTTTGAGGCTAACATTTAAGTCTTTAATCCATTTTGAGTTTATTCTTGTATATGGTGTAAGAAAGGTAATCTAGTTTCATTTTTGTGCATGTTTCTTTCAACTTTCCCAACACCACTTATCAAATAGACTGTCTTTAACCCCATTGTATATTTATGCCTCCTTTGTCAGATATTGATCGACTATATAAGCATGGATTTATTTCGGGGCTCTCTATTCTGTTCCATTGATCTATATGTCTGTTTTTATGCCAGTACCATGCTGTTTTGATTACTAGAGCCATGTTGCATAGTTTGATATCAGGTAACATGATACCTCCAACTTTGTTCTTCTCAAGATTGCTGAGGCTATTCAGGGTCTTCTGTAGTTCCATATAAATTTTTTGATTATTTCTTCTAGTTCTGTGAAATACCTCATTGGTATTTTGATAGGAATCTGTCATTGCATAAAGTCTATAGATTGCTTTAAGTAGTATGGACATTTTAAATATGTTAATTCTTCCTATCCATGAGCACTATATATGTTTCCACTTACTTGTATCTTCCTCAATTTCCTTCTTCAATATCTTATAATTTTCCAAGTACAGGTCTTGGACCTCTTTGGTCAAATTTATTCCTAGTTACCTTATTTTTTGTTGCAAATGTAAATGGCATTGTTTTCTTACTTTCTCTTTCTGATACTTCATTATTGGTATATAAAAATGCTAATGACTTCTGAATATTAATTTTGTATACTGCTACTTTACTGAATTCATTTATCAGTTCTAGCAGTGTCCTGGTGGACTATTTGGGGTTTTCTATATACAATATGTCATCTGCAAATGATAGTTTTATTTCTTCCTTTCCAATTTGGATGCCTTTTATTTCTTCTTCTTGTCTGACTGCTATGGCTAGAATTTCCAGTACTATGTTGAATAAGAGGGGTGAAAGTGGACATCTATCTCTTGTTCCTGATCTTAAGGGAAACACTTTTAGTTTTCACCCATTATGATGATGGCTGTGGGTCTGTCATATATGCCCTTTATTATGTTGAGGTGTATTTCCTCTACTTATACTTTGCTGAGAGTTTTTATCATAAATGGGTACTAGATTTTATAAAATGTTTTTTCTGCATCAATTGATATGACATGATTTTTAACCATTTTGTTAATGTGATGTATCATATCTGTTGATTTGCAAATGTTGTAACTAACTCTGCATCCCCAGAATAAAACCCACTGGATCATGGTGTACAGTCTTTTTTAATGTATTGCTGGACCCAGTTTGCTAATATTTTGTTGAGGATTTTATTATCTATGTTCATCAGGGATATTGGCCTATTAATTTTCTTTCTTTGTAGTATCTTTATCTGGTTTTGAAATTAAGTTAATGCTGGCCTCATAAAATGAGCTTGGGAGTCTTCCTTCCTCTTGAATTTTTTGGAATAATTTGAGAAGGACAGGTGTTGGTTCTTCTTTGAATGTTTGGCAAAATTCGCCGGTGAAGCCATCTGGTCCAGGACTTTTGTTTGCTGAGACTTTTTGGTTACTGCTTCTATTTCGTTAGTTTTAACTTATCTATTCAAGTTTTCTCTCTTTCTTTTTTAATCCTCACCTGAGGATGTGTTTGTTGATTTTACAAAGAGAAAGAGGGAGAGGGGGACTGAGAAAAATAGAACATCAATGTGAGGGAGAAACACTGATTGACTGCTTCCTGTATGCACCCTAACTGGGGATTGAACCCACAACTTAGGTATGTGTTCTGACTGGGGATTGAACCTGAAAACTTTTGGTGTATGGGACAATGCTCCAACCAACAGAGCCACCTGGCCAGGGCTATTCATATTTTTCTGATTCTTCCTGATTCCATTTTCAAGGACTGTATATTTCTAGGATTTATCCATTTTGCCCAGGTTGTCCATTTGTTGGCACAGAATTATTTGTAATATTTTCTTACAATTCTTTGTAGTTCTGTGGTGTCAGTTGTTACTTCCTTTTCATTTCTGATTTTATTTATTTGGGTCCTCACTTTTTCTTTTCTTAATGAGTCTGGTTGAAGGTCTGTCAATCTTCTTTACCTTTTCAAAGAAACAACTCTTGGTTTCATTGATATTTTGTAATTTTTTTAGTCTTTATATCATTTATTTCAGCTTTAATCTTTATTATTTCCTTTCAGGGGAACTTTCTTGACTCCTATACCTTGGTATCCTAAAGGTAAGGTGACCATACAATTTATCATCCCACATAAGACACTTCTGAGAGCTATCAATAAATATATAAGAACCAAGGTATGAACTGGACTCTTCTGGACAAACTAACATTATGGTCACACTACTTAAGTATTACCTGCTTCAACTGTCTGGACCAGAAAGTATCCCAGGGACATTTCCTTCTTCCTTCCTTTTTAACTTAATCATGACTCACCCTCCTCCCTACTCTCACCCCCACCCCACCCCCTACTCCTAGGATTCACCACAGGGATATGTAAATCCCATTCACTTTGAATCCTCCCTTTTTCCAGATATAGCATTCTTTTTTAATATTAAAGACTTTTTATTTTTAGAGAGAGAAGGGAGAGAGAAAGAGAAGCAGAGAAATGTCAATGTGTGAGAGATACATCAATATGTTGCCTCTCTCACACCCCCAATTGAGGACCAGGCCCTCAACCCAGGCATGTGCTCTGACTGGGAATTGAACCAGCAACCTTTGGTTCTCAGGCCAGCACTCAATCTACTGAGCCACACCAGCCAGGGCAGATATAGCATCCTTTCAGGGTCTTCTCCATTCCCTCTTCTCCAACAAGATGATTGTAGTGTTGCCCTTACAACAGCCAACATCATCCCAGCTACCAACTCAGACCAGGCTCCTTCAGGCCAGAATGTCTCTCAGGACATGAGACTGTAACAGAACCTTTCTACTGGGAGTGAAAAGAAGAGACTGCAACAGGAAAGTAGGGGTGTGTGTGTGTGTGTGTGTGTGTGTGTGTGTGTGTTAGGGGGAGGTGGGAATCCCGGTAATGTGAATGACTGAATAATAGTACATGGCATCATAAATATGGGTTATGTAAAAAGGAAGCAATATTAAAAATCGTATTTATTAGTACTCTTAGGAGTGATAATTTAAATGTTCAAAACAATAGATTATTCATCTTATCATACATAATACTTTGCCTACAGTAAATTCCTAGTTATTTGTTGAAAAATGAATAAAACTAATTTTCAGACTATTTTATCACATATACATAACAATACTGTTACTTAGAACAATAATAATAGTTCAATTTACTAACACCTACAATGAGCCAGGCTCAATGTTAAGTGCTTCACAGACATTTTCTTTACTAATTCCTATTTACTTAAAGCCCAAGTCACTGTATGTCTTATTTCACTAGCATATAAAACCCTACAGAAACATTTTTAAAATTTCATAGCTGGGTACTTTTGCTGTATGGTTATCTAGTGATAATTTTTAAAAGGAATTTTGCTTCCAGCCCAGGGTTTCTCACTACAACACTAATTCCTTTAATATATGTATGTCTTATATAACCTATTAGCCTCTGCTCTTACCTGAGCATTCAATGACCTCATCCAAATTATATTTTTAATGCTGTTTTATGAAATCTAGAGTTTTTTTTAACCTGTGTTATTTTTGTCATCTCTACTTAAGATTTTTGAAAATCCCGTAACTGCTGTAAATAGAATAACTGCTATTAGTAACAGCAGACAAGAAACTATTGAGTTCTAATCTCTGCAGGCGTTGTTAAATCAGTGACAGTGACACATGTACTGATACTTGCAAAAACTGATGACTACAACCATTTACAATGACTATTGTAAGATTATGTGCTGAGAATAGAGATATTAAATCATGGTACTATGCTACCCAAGAGTCATAATCTTTACGTTACCAGGTTAATTCTGAAAGAGTAAGACAAAGAGCAGAAAATGGATAGTGACTGTCATCTGGTAGGTTTTAATCCAATTATAGAGACATGATGGAAAACTGCTAGGAGTTCGTTTATCCCTCATTCAAACCAAGATATCTCCCAATGGGTGGGAGGAGAAATAGCATAAAAACAATCATCTCTATCATTTTATGGCATTTTAAAGACCAAACACAAACACATATACACTTGCATGCACTCAAGGCTTACAGACAACATGAGTAATTTTTTAAAAGAATGTATTGTGACAAAGGGAAAAAAATTTTTTAGGATTCTAGAAGAACATAAACCTTAACTTTACACCTGTAAAATGTTTCTGTACTTCTCTTCAAATAATCTGCTGGTCTGCATTTTGAAATTTTGAGTACATCAATCTAGCCCTGGCCGCATTGCTCAGTTAGTTATAGCATCGTTCTTCCCAATACACCGAGGTTGCAGGTTTGATCCCTGGTTAGGGCACATATAAGAACCAACCAATGAATACAATAAATAAAGTGGAACAACAAAACAAAATTTTTTCTCTTTCTCCCCTCCTCTCTCTAAAATTAATAAAATGTGTAAAATTAAATTAATTTAAAATAGTATTAATAAGCTAGAGAGCTTCTGGTGAGAGAAACCAGGTGACAGAATGCAAAAATATAAAGATCAGCTAGAGAAAGACCCCAGGAGACTTTTCAGCTGAAAAGGGGACTATAAAAAAGAAGCTTCAGCGCTGGCTGGCATAGCTCAGTGGATTGAGTGCAGACTGGGAACCAAAGTGTCCCAGGTTTGATTCCCAGCCAGGGTACATGCCTGGGTTGCAGGCCATAACCCCCAGCAACTGCACATTGATGTTTCTCTCTCTCTCTCTGTCTATCTCCCTCCCTTCCCCTCTAAAAATAAACAAATAAAATCTTTAAAAAAAAAAAAAAAAGAAGCTTCAGATACTGGAAGGATAAAAGAGAGGTCTCCAAACTTTTTTATCATATTTTAACAGATCAAATATACATCATTAACTTAGTACATTAACACATTAGTACATTAACAATTCACAAAAATATAAATTGAGAAGGTAAAACATCATATTCATTCTGCTGGGAAGCTGGCAGCCCCCTTTGAGAAAAATCAGAAAGAAGCTGAAGTACTTTGTTCTGTTTTGCTGTGGAGAGCAGAGCAAACACCAATAGGTAGAAACCAAGGGAAAATAAAGTTCAGGCTCAGTTTAAGGCAAATCTATCAGGAAAAACTGATCAAGGAAAATGAAATGGATGCCTCTGTGTTAATGAGTTCAGCCTGCCTGGCTCAATGAAGCCATGAAAAGACAGGGGCACTGGATGGTGTTGGTTCTTTACCAGGTGAGATCTCTAGGAACTATTTCACCTCTGATAGTACTTTAGATACCACCCCACCCTCTGTGTTAGAAAACATTTAGTTAATAGAAATACTAAGCATTTATGCATCCTGGTGGTTTGGGGAATAATTAGCTTATGCTCTTGATAGGATAAATGCCATATGCACAATACAATAAAATTAAAACTCTCAAATTTCTAAGAGGATGGAAACTTCAAGATGTCTATCATATAATACAGTTTAACATGTGTGTACCTCACGTTAAGAAGAGGTATGTAAAAGTCAAAAATTAATAAATTGGGGGCAGCAGGACTCTTCATAATACTTTAACAATGAATATGTATAAAGTGATATGTACGTCAGAAAAAAGTTTGAAAGTAGATATAGCTATTTCTGTGTTTAAAAATGATTTTATGTTATTCTTTAAACTTTTCTGTTTCCAAAGCATTTTACAATAAATATATATTACTTATGTAATCAGAAAAATAATAACAGTTCTAAGAAATAAATTTAAACTATGAGGTTGAAGATGGGTAATTAGGAACTTCAAAAATGCAAATTTTATTCTGTATATTATTTTTATTACTTTATGAAAGTTCAATTAAAGAATTCTGGAAGGAATAATGCTACTTATGCCAATAATAATAACTGATATGTAATAGATAATTTAACATTATTATATTCTTATATTTATTACATAATTTATTTCAGTATATAAAACTTGTAAGAAAAAAGATCAGAGGGCACTTCATTTAAAAAGAGAGAGATCTTACCAAAGACTACACCATGAGATTACCGTAAATGTTTAAGCATGCAAATTCCGGAATCTTAGAGATACTTCAAGTCCCAGTTTTGCCATATACTGTTTGAGAGTGTGTGAGTTACTTAAATACTCTGACCTATGGTTTCCTCACTTGAAAATGTCAATGATAATTATAATTATTATACCTATACCATTAGATTGTTTCAAGAATATTGAAATAATACAGGTAAAATGCTTAACCCAATGAGTAGCACAAAGATGTGATTAAAAAAAAATAGGTTGCCCCTCTGTCCCGGTGTATTTAATACAATTTAATTTTCAAAACTTTGACTGGTCTACTGTATGTCATAAATACACCTGCTGCATAAATTAAGTCATACCTACAAATATACTTCTTGGAACTCATTTTCAGATAAGAACTTCTTGTGACCATGAGGCAACCAGTGTTTCTCAAATTTTAATAGGCATACGAATCACCTGGGGATCTTGTTCAACCATAGAATCTGATTCAATAGGTCTATGGCAGTATCTGAATGCTACGGTTCTTACAACTCCCAGGTGACGTTGATGCTGCTGGTCCACCAACTATGCTTTGAATAGTATGAGACTGAGTTATAGTGAACTTAAAAAGATAGTGACTCAGCTATTCAAAATATGACAGGCATGCCATGGCCAGGTAGCTCAGATGGTTGGAGTACTATCCCATACACCAAACGGTTGCAGGTTCAGTTCCAGGCCAGAGCACATATGGGAGTCAACTAATTGATGTTTCTCTCTCTCTCCCTTCCTCTCCAAAATTAATAAAAAACATATTCTTGGGTAAGGATTTTTTCAAATGCCTGTTCAGATTCAAGACTTCAAAATACCAAACATAACTGATTAAGTCATCAAAATCACAATTTATAAAAACCATTAGTCCTCTCCTACTTATTGAGCTTATATATATTCCCTGGATCTTCATTTATCATCAGAAAAGAAAGAAATCTCCTTTCAGAATAAGGGTTGCAATTGTTCTTTTTGATAGTGACAGAACCAATTAGGAAGAATGAAGAAATGGTTTCTTTCATGAAAAGAGTGCCTTGTTCTTTACTGATACCATAGAAAAGTGATAGCACATAAATGAGCTATCTTGAGAAATGCTACAAGCAAATTATACATAGAAAGGGAGGATGATGCTGGATTTTGGGGCCAAGAACATCTATCTGGTAAAGAATATGTTACCACAGAGGTGGGAGAATTTATAGTTCTCAGTAAGAATCAATGCTTTTTATTCTTTACCAAAGGGAATATACTTAGTGAAGAGAGAGATTCTTAAACTGTAAATAAAATTCAGGTTCCAATTTTTTATACTATAAGACTAGCTTTCCTTTGTCAAATACTGTAGTTCATCAGAATACCTAAAAAAACAATTTCTGAGTGGTAGATTTTGGCAAGTTCTAAATTCAATGCATGGAGGATCTTCATAAGTAAATTATGAATACCCAATGTACATAAGTCAGACATTTAATAATCTCCAGCTTTGTCCCATATGAAGCTACCCAGGGCTGTTTTCATTATGGGAAATCAAGCTATGACAAACAAAACCCATGGGAAACAAAATGTTTTTCTCCCCCCTCGGAGACTGGCAAGTCACCAGGGAAGGCAGACTAAATAAATTCTATATTTGCATATTGCTGTCAGGGACTTCACTGAGTAAATAAAACAGACGTGACTTTCTTGAAAAATCCCATACTCTATATATGAAAATTCACACTGGCACATATTTTAAAGTTGATGTCAGAGGAGACCCAGAGGGCCTCTCAGCATATCCTTTAGATACTACTCTTAGCAATCCAAAAGTGAGGCAGAGTGAGGCTGTGCATAGAGCCTGTGACTACAAGTGTAAGAGAGCTGGGTTCTTGACTAGCTTTGCCATTAATTGTTATGTTACCTCAAACAAGTCTTAAGCTTTCTGGATCAGAAGTTCTTTTAAAGTCCAGCTCCAAAATACTAAGTTTGTGAGTATCCCAGATTTATCACAAGAGAGGTTATAAGCATCATGAGGCAAAACTTCAGGGAAGAAAAAGAGAAAGATCTATCAGATGGGCACTAAGTGAACCAGATCATCTAAGGAAGGATTCAGTCTAGGTAGTAATAAAAGAAAAAGTCAAAGGCAAGTTTGGCCACATTGCAAAGGGCTTTGAATGCCATTACATCTTTTAAAACACCTGTATTTATTTAACTTCAGAAGTATATTAAAGCCTAAAATGTCCCCAGTTATAGAGAAAAACAAAATGAACATTTGAATTTCATAAGCATTCCCCAAATCTCAACTGTTTAACAATTACTTCAACCTCTTCTTTCATACCTTTCATCAGAGCAGTTAAACAATGACAAAATCTCTTCTTCCCTTCCCCAGACTTTGGGAAAGAGTGAAGTAGCCACAATTTGAAGCATAAAAGCAAAGAACTTCTGGCCAATTTTAGGAACAATTCCCTATCATCATTACCTAACCTGCATATGTAGCACAGACACTTTCTGCCACTCTGTTACTGTTAACTGTGGGCATGCCCATCTCATATTGCAAGCTAGGCAGTTGTTAAAATTCCAGTTCTAGATTCAGATCCAAACTCCTATAGTTAATAGCTCTGTGCCCTTGAACAAGACACTTAAATTCCCTGAGCCTATTTATCTATTAAACAAGATTTTTTCATTCACTCAACAAGTACTAATTAAATCCCTACATATGTGAGGTACGGTTCCAGATGCCAAGGGCATCTACAAGGGTAGAACAGTGAAAAATACAGGGTCCTTATGTTCATGGAGTTTATATTAAGATGGAGAAAGAGGCAATAAAAAGTAAACATATAATTCAGGGATATAAAGAAAACAAATCAGGGCAAAATGATATAAACTAAGGGAAAGAGGGCAACATTAGATGGGATGGTGACAGAGAGGTATCTCTTGAAGAAGTGACATTTGAATGAAGACCTAAATGTAAACAAGTCAGCAATTCAAAGACTAGGGAGAACTACAACCCAAGCAGAAATCAGAAAAAGGACAGTTACAAGCTTGGAGTGCTGGGAAGAATCGAAAGAAAGTCACTCTTAATATTTTCAGTTTTCCTCTCTGTTCCAATGGAATTCCTATGCTCAAATTAGAAGCTATGGGCCCTCAAAATTACTTGAGAAGAAAATCTCAGAAAGATGGTATTAAAATATTCTCTCTTACCATATAGCTACAATAAAGGAAGGCTCTATTCCAGTGATTTTCAACCAGTGTGCTGCAAGAAATTTTAAAACATGCAATACCTGACTAGAAATGAACACACCCAACACAATAGTCATCCAATGTGAACAAATCTAAATTATACCAATTTTTTTTTGTCAAATTGGCAAAGAAAAATATTTTTTTGGTGTGTCACAGAATTTTAGTAATTGGCTTATGTGTGCCATTCAGATGAAAAAAAGTTGAAAACCACTGCTCTACTCTATAACAAAAAGCTATACAGTATACTGTTTGAGTTTCAATACAGTATACTCTTAAAAGTGTGGACTCTGGAGCCAGACTGCCTCAGTTCAAATCCTAACCCTACCACTTACTAGAGGTGACTGAGGCAGATTACTTAACCCTTCTGCACCTCAATTCAACATCTTTAAAATGATGAGACCAATAGTACCTACCTCATGAGTTATTGGAAGGATTAAAAGTCAATAAACATAAATGAAAATACTGCCTGGCACATAGTGTAAGTAATATATGTAACTTAGTGTTGTTATTTGTATATTTACAACAAATATTTGTGTAATACAAACATTTGTATACTTACTATATTTAATAAGATGTCATGTTGAGAACTTACACAAAATACCCTATTTACTCTGCTATCTACTTTGAGGACACTTGAGAAAACACAAAATACTGTTCTGTTTTCTGTTATAAAAGGGTCATTCATAAAAACGTAAGAAATCAGTTTATTGTTGTTTTGTTCTGTGAAAGTAACCTATAAGTTCTAAAAGTCTCTATTTCTGATCATTTCATTTAATAATTTATTGCTATTGTAAGAATATCTGAATTGTAAAGAATAATACTTGGGAAGTTCTTTGTTGAATAGGAAGAACCACCTTGGAATTTCCTTTTTCTTCCCTTTTCATTTAAGGTTGTAGTAAATCTTGTGGCTCTGTTGGATCCCCTATTCAAAGGGCTTATCTCATCTAATTTAAGACTAATAATCAAGGAAGAGATTGTGTGAGACCTTGTAAATCATAGTGAAGTGTTTGGACTTTTTTTTCATATACCAGAAAGTCCTTGAAGGGTTTTAAGAATAAAAAGGATATAATCTTACAGACATTTATTGTTACTTCATGATGGCTACTGTATAGAGAGAGATGGTGTAAGTTGGGAGACCAGCAGGTCCCATAAGAAATTACTGGACTTAGATTAGAGTAGTAGCAGTAAAGACACAAAAAAGTGGACTGATATGAGAAATATTTTGGAAGTAAAGCCAAGAAGACTGGTTGATGGAGTAGGGGAACAAGAGAAAAAATAACACTACTTAACCTCAAGGTTGTTGTAAGAATTAAATAAACTTCCATTTTAAATGATTTAACAGTGTGTTTGCCTATGCTGAACAAATGGTGGCTACCATTATTTTATTTTTTATCTCTATAGAGCTAAGCACTGTATTTTATAAATATTAAGTACCTAATAAATGGTTGTTTAAAAATAAAACCTTAAATAATTTCTTTTTAAGAAAGTTCTATTTCCCTTGAACAATTTAATATTTGATAACTTATCTTTGTCATCTTGGTACTGAGTCATATAACATATATACAATCAAAAAGTACTTAAGCCCTGGCTAGTGTGGCTCAGTGGACTGGGTGTTGCCTTGTGAACCAAAGGGTCACCGGATCGATTCCCAGTCAGGGCACATGCCTGGGTTGGAGGCCAGGACCCCAGTAGCAACCACAAATTGATGTTTCTCTCGTTCTCTTTCTCCCTCCCTTCCCCTCTCTCTAAAAATAAATAAGTAAAATCTTTTTTAAAAAGTACTTTACAACCATGATTCTTTCATTCCCTTCACAATTTGAGGCCTATCAAGAAACTGAGGAATAAAAAGCATATATGACACTCAAAAAACAGCTAAATGGCAGAAGTAGGCCCTTCCTTATCAATAATTACTTTAAATATAAAGAAATTAAGCTCTTCAATTAGAAGACAGAGATTGGCAGAATGGATTTAAAAAACACAACCCATCTATTAATACATATTGTCTATTACAGATTCACTTTAAATATAGACACAAAAGGTTGAAAGTAAAAGGATAAAAAACTAGATTCCACACAAACAGTAACCAAAAGAGAGCAGGAGTGGCTGGCTATACTAATAAACAAAATAGACTTTAAATTTAAAAAACAGATTACAAGAAGGATATTATATATTAACGAAAGGTTTGATACAAGAAATCACAATTTTAATGACAGACCATCAAAATATATAAAGCAAAAAATGACAGTACTGAAGGGAAAAATAGACAGTTCCATAATAATACAGTTTACCCTTGAATACCACAGGTTTCAACTACACAGGTCCTCTTATACTTAGATTTTTTTTTCAATAAATGCCTATACTGTTTTCGATCAGCAGCTGGAAGTCTGCAGATGTAGAGGGCCAACTCTATGCATTGATCTATGCTATTTTGTGTAGGAGACTTGCACATCCATGGTTTTGCTATCTGTGGGGCATCCTGGAACCATCCCCCATGGATTCCAGGAGTTAAGTTTTGGGGGAGTCAGATTTTCAACTTCAGAGAATCAGAACCCCTAACCCCTATCTTGTTCGAGGATCGACTACAGTTGAACACTTCAATATCCCACTCACAATAATGTATAGATAAACAAATAGAAGATAAAGAAATAGAGGACTGAAATAACACAATAATCCAATTACATCTAATAGAGATATACAAGATAACTATCATCATATACATTCTTCTCAAGCACCACACATGGGACATTCTCCAGGACAGACCATATGTTATGCTTCAAATTAAGTCTCAATGGATTTAAAAATATAAATGTTATTCAAAGTGTCTTCTCTGACCACAACACGGTCAAGTTAGACATCAAAACATAAAGAAAACTGGAAAATTCAGAAAATTTTGGAAATTAAACATCACATTTTTAAACAATCAATAGATCAAAAATCACAACAGAAGATAGATAATACTTAGATACAAATAAAAATGCAAACAACATACAAAACTTATGGGGCACAGAAAAATCTGTGCTAAGAGGGAAATTTATAGTTATAAATGCTTATATTTTAAAAAGAAAGATCTCAAATCAACAACCTAACTTCACAACTTAAGGAACTAGAAAAAAGAACTAACCCACAGTTGATCAAAGGAAGGAAATTATAATAATTAGGGCAAAAATAACTGAAATAGAGAATAGAAAACAGAGAAAAATCAATGAAACAAAAATTGATTCTTTGAAAAGATCATCAAAATTGACTAATCTTTAGCTAGATGGACTAAGGAAAAAAAGAGACCAATTACTAAAATCAGAAATGAAAGTGGGGACATAACTACTGACTCTACAGAAATAAAAACGATTATAAAAGAGTATTATGAACAACTGTATGCCAAAAAGCTAGATAACCTAGATAAAATGGGCAAATTCCTAGAAACACAAAACCTACCAGTCATACAGAGAAATAGGCAATCTGTATACACCTATAACTAATAAGGAAATTAAATCAGTAATCAAAAATTTCCCCAAAAGTATAAGCCCTGAACCTGATGGCTTCACTGGTGAATTCTACAAAACATTTAAAGAAGAACTAATACCAATCATTCCTAAACTAATTTTTCCAAAAAATAAAGAGGACAGAATACTTCCTAACTCATTCTATGAGAACAAAGCCAGAAGAATGCACCACAAGAAAACTACAGACCAATAACCCTTATAAACATCAATGTAAAACACATCTTCAACAAAATACTATTAAACAGAATTCAGCAACATATTAAAAGGATTATACACCATTACCACGTGGGATTCATTCCTGGAATGAACAGCACTATCCTTCCCTGGCTGGTGTGTCTGAGTGGATTGAGCATCAGCCTGCAAACCAAAGGGTTGCAGGTTCAATTCCCAGTCAGGGCACATGCCTGGGTGGCAGACCAGGTCTCCAGTAGGGGCGCATGAGAGGCAAACACACATTGATGTTTCTCCCTCTTTCTCCCTCCCTTCCCCGTCTCTAAAAATAAATAAAATCTTTTTTCAAAAAAGAAAGAAAATCCCATTCTAAAATTCATATGGAATTTCAAGAGACCTGAATAGCCAAAACAACCTTGATAAAAAAAAAACTCGGAGAACTCACATTTCCTGATTTCAAATCCCACTACAAAACTACAGAATCAAAACAGTGTTGTATTGGCATACAGACAGACATATAGACCAGTGGAAAAGAATACAGAGCCCAGGAAAAAAGCCTCAAATATATGATCAAATGATTTTTGACAAGGGTTTCTCAATCATTCAATGGTGAGAGGACAGTCTTTTCAACAAACGGTCTTTAGAAAACTGAATATCCACACGCACAAGAATGAAGTTGAACCCTAATCTAACACCATCTATGAAAATTAACTAAAGATGAATCAAGGACCCTGGCTGGGTGGCTCAGTTGGTTGGAGCCTCCTCCCATACACCAAAAAGGTTGTGGGTTCAATCCCCAATGGGGGCACACAGGAGGCAACCAATTAATGTTTCTTGATGTCTGTCTGTCTACCTCTCTCTCTTCAACAAACATATCCTTGGACTTTAAAAAAATTCTTCTAAATTAATTTGTCACTACAATTAGTATTAGTACCCAATTGAGCAAAACAGTAAAAACATAATAAAATTTATATAGATATATAAGAAAATTTTTATTGGAACCATATCTCTTAGTGAGATGAATGTGACTTTTATGAATCTAAGCATTTACTGAAAGTTATTAGTCAATGTACACAACCAATTCCTTTATTTTTAAATATAAACTCTGAGAAAGTTTGTTTTACATAAATATGTAAATAGGAATAGTAAACATTTTGTTATGGCAAAATCATATTTTTTTTTACCTCCTCCGGTGTTATATGCCAAAAATCCCACAGTGATTTATTATTAAAAATTACTTTTAATTATCAATTAACAACTACATTAGGTCCTCCTTCAATTTTGTTGGAAGGAAGAACTGGAAACCACCTACATTGGAATATTATTTGGAGCCCAGTGATTTGGGTCATTCACTTTCCAAGCAGCAGGACCAAGTTTCCTTCCATGTACCATAGTAAAATTAGGAATGGATAAGAAATACGCAAAGGAAACAATTCTACTGAACTATAATTATCAAAATATTTTTTAAATTACTGATATAGTATTAACTGTTTCAATGTTAGTGCATTGAATAAAAGATCAGGTAGTGAGTTAAGCAGTGCATATTTTCACAGTACTAAGCAAAAATATTTCTAAATACCACAATGTAAATGTCAACATCATGATTTCTATGTTCACAAAGGTGATTTCCACTGATGACATAGTCACACGAACTGCTAATATTTCTCTGGTTTACAATTCCTTTCATAATTGACGAAGACGCAAACACTTGACTTAGATGTTAGACAAAACATAGACGTGATATCCTTTCCATTCTAGTTCTCGGGCCACAGGAATGCTAGAGTGAAGAACTCCTGGTTTAATGGCAGGAAAGGGGGCATAGATGAGGAGACAACTAAGGGGAAGAATGAAAAAGTGAGGAGTGAAGAAAGCAAGGAAGTTGATAGGAGGAATGGAATGAAGGCAAGGAAGAAATAAATTTACCTAAATCTCTGGACTAAGGCTAAGCAATAAGCTCGGAGGTCCACTGCCAGCTATCTCTAAGGTGATTTACATTAATATTTTATAACTAGGTTTTTCAATGGGGCCCTACGCACTCATCTCTTCCTCCGTTCCTAAAGGGTCGCCCAGTTGCAGCAACTTAAAAGTCCAAATACCACCAGTATTTTCCGAGGTCTTCCAGAACAGTACAAACCTGATCCCTGCAGGGCCATACTCCAAATCTTGTGTTCTCAGCTCCCACCCCCTTAACTAGCTGGGAGTTACCCGCCCCCCCATTAGTCACGACACTGTCGTCAAAAGGGGGCGGCGCTCACCTCACCTGTCCCTGGCCCGCGATTTCTTCTTCAGCCCGCAGGGCTGGTGGGCCTCCTCTGTCCGCTGACCCTGGGGCTCTTCACCACTGCAGGCTGGAGAAAAACAATCCCCTCCTGGGTCCTATTTTTTTTTTTTTTTCTTCAGAAGTCGAGCTTTCCTGTGCTTCGGGAGGCCGGTTTTCCCTTTAACTCCCTGTTCCCCGCCTGGCCCCGGGTCACCACTCCCAACAATGACCACCCGGCTCAGACCAGCTCTTTTCGGCTAGCGGAGATGTTTCCTCTCGGAACCCCTCAGGAGAAGAACGTTCTTCCACACGGCGCATCGGTTCCAGTCTGGCGTGCTGGGACCTATGTAAAACACGAGTGCACAGGTGTCGGAACACGTGCTGAAAAGTCACTGAACCTTCGACGACCAAAGCAAAGTTCCTGGACCAAAGCAAAGTTCCTGAACTTTCGAGGACCTCCTGGAAGTTCTCCCAGAGGAACGTTCTGGGGCGCGCGGAGGCCCCGCGATACTTCGGGTGGCTTTGAAGCATCGCGATGTTACCAGCTGTGCGAAGACTTCTGGCTGAGAGGCCTTCCCCGGGCCTCCAGACGCCCTTCGAGGGAAGGTGTGGCCCAAACCAGCCAAAAAAAAAAAAAAACCAGAACGAAAAAAAACAAAAACACAGATATACCCACAAAGATGTGTGATTCAGGGGACTATCCCTGAGAGCAAAGCAGCTCCAGCTTCCACCTGTCCCAGACCGCCTTTTCCCTGTCTCTGTCACTCCTGAGCGTAAGGGCTGCCTTTGAGTTCTCTCTAGATTGTGTGTTTTGAGTGGCCCCCACAACAGATCCAAACGACAAAACTACAATAGTATTCTCCTCCCAGACCCCACTGTAAAGTTTCTAAAAACTTACAGAATAGAAGAAAACCCTATTAAGGAGTTTTAAATCTTCCATTCGTTTATGCAGCAAATATGTTCCTGGTGCTTACTTTTGTAGAAGGCACTGGGGATTAATGGTGCAAAAGATAATCGCAGCCGCTAAAATCAGAGTCCAATTTTTTTCAAGGAGGTAAACTGGCAGTTATAATGAATAAGTTACATGTCCGAGGAAGGAAAAGAATTTATAGGAATGTGCTTCAGGGGCTTCTGACCTAGACTTGGGAAATTTCTAAAACTTAGAGGAACTTCCCAGTTGAGCTCTGCAGGGGGTGGTTTTCCAAGCCAAGAGAGTGGTCAGAGAAAATTCCAGGCAGAGGCAATAGCTTGTAGCAAAACCTAAAGACAAGGCAAAGCATGGTTTATGGGAGATAATGAAAGAAATTCAGCATAGCTGACTGCTGAACAATGCAGGAAAGCAATTAAGAATATTGACTCTGAAAGTTGATTATCTGGGTTGAAATCCCAGCTCTACCACTTATCACCATTGAGAAACAAAGTGGTGGAATACAGAGAGAAGGCAGCTCATGAAGGACTTTGATAAGCCATGTTAAGGGTTCGATACGTTATCCTAAAAGCAACAGAGGCCCATTGGAAGCAAGTGATTGATGTAATCAGATTTGTTTTATAAATATTGACCTCTTCCCAAACAAAAGCTGAGGGAATTCACCACTAGACCTTTCTTACAAGAATGGCTAAAGAGAGTTCTTCAAGCTGAAACAAAAGGACACTAACTGGTAACCAGAAAACATAAAAATTTAAAATTCATTGGTAAAGGTATATATACACTCAACTTTGCAAAACTGTAATCCTGTAAACATGATATATGAATCACTTTGAGGTCTAGCATAAAGGCCAAAAGACAAAAGAGTTAAAAATAGCTATAGCTAAATATTCTTTTAATGGGTTCAGTGTAAAACGGTGTAAATTTTGACATCAGCAACATAAAACATTGGGGGGTGACAAGTAAAAATGTAGAGGTTTTTTATGCAATTGAAGTTCCAGCTTTAAATAGACTGTTTAAGATGTTTTGTGAAAGCCTCATAGTAACCACCTATAATAGATACACTATAGATAAAGAGAAAAGAAAGCATACTACTACAAAAAATCATTAATTCACAAGGCAAGACAACAAGGAACAAAAGAACTACAAAACAAATAGAAAACAGTTGGCAAAATAGCAGTAGTATGTCCTTATCCGGTAATAATAATTCTAAATGTAAATAGGTTAAATTCTTCAATCAAAAAGCAGAGAGGCTGTCCTGGCTGGTGTAGCTCAGTGGATTGAGCGCCACTCTGTGAACCAAAGGGGTGCCTGTTGGATTCCGAGTCAGGACACATGCCTGGGTTGCAGGCCAGGTCCGGCCCCCAATAGGGGGCACTAGGGAGGCAACCACCCATAGATGTTTCCCTCTCTTTCTCCTTCCCTTCCCCTCTTTCTAAAAATAAATAAAATAGTTTTTTTTAAAGACAGAGAGGCTGAATGGATTAAAAATTTAAATTAAAAAAAAAAAACAAGACCCAACTATATGCTACCTATAGGAGACTCACTTTGGTGTAAGGACAATCATAGGCTGAAAGTGAAAAAAAGAAAAACATATATCACGCAAGCAGAAACCAAAGAGAGGAGGGGTAGCTATACTTGTATCAGGCAAAAACTGAAACAAGAGACAAAGAAAGTCATTATATAATGATAAAAGGGTCAATTCACCATGAGATATAACAATTGTAAATATATATGTACCCACCATCATACTAACTAAATATATTATGTAATTAATTATTAACAGATTTAAAGGCAGAAACAGACAGCAATACAATAATAGCCAAAACCTATAGAATATACAATACCAAGAATGAACCCAAATATAACTATGGACTTCGTGTGATTATGATGTGTCAATATAGGTTCATGCACTGTAACAAATGTAATAGTCTGGTGGGGACATAGATGATGGAGAAGTCTATGCATATGTGACTCAGGGGTAAGATGAAAACTCTCTGTACCTTCATCTCAATTTTGCTGTGAACCTAAAACTACTCTAAAAAAATAAAGTCGATTTTAAAAAATGAAATTTTAACCAAAATCAATCTCTGCTGTAAAGCAAGAGAAACAAAATAAGGCTGGAGTCAGGGAAAATACAGTTGAAGAAGCCAATGCCATCACAAATGAATCAATGAAATCCCTTATGGATATGTTTTCATCCCTACTAATAAAATAGTTAATTTCAACATATCATTCCATGCTTGCTCAAAACATTTTAGTTTTGACAAGATGCTCAGAAATTTGTCTTGCTTGGTTCCAGACAATCTGCAAACTAAGAAAATGTCCCTGTTTGTTCCTCCATCCAAATACATCTTTCTGATTTTATAACACTGGGTTGTCACTGACTCCAACATCCTTGGTATCACAGGTTCACAGAGACTGAGTCACTTGGCTGCCCAATACAAAAAGGCCTTAGACACACTTTGGTTAGCCTGTTTGGCCTAGCTGAACAGGTATTTCTCAATTTTCTCTGGAAATTATAGGGTTATATAGATCTTGTTTCCACCCATGATAAATAAGTTCATGCCAAGGCATATGTCCCCAATTCCTCTTATACCAACCCAATACCCTGCTTCCTTAGTGGTCCAAGAAACAAGTCCTTGTTTTACTTCCTCTTAGCTTCCTTTGCCTCTCCCAAGACTATATTACAAAAAGCTCAAATCTTGTTCCACCATGTTTTACCTCCTGTTTTTGTTCCTGTCCCAAATTGTCTATTTTCATCATTATCACTGAAAGAATGACTCAAGATCACACATTTTCAAATATGGAGGCAAGTCTCCAACTAGACTTTCTCATAACAGCACATAACTATCCAAGTAATTAATTAATCCACTGCCAATTCTCCAGGCAGATGAACACCAGGCAGCTAGGAAGCCCTGAGTGCTAACTTTAACTCTTCTGTTAACTTCTCAGATCCTGGACAAGTCACACTGGTAAGATTTAAATCCTGGCACCACCACCTACCTACTTGCTGTTTAATGTTGGGCAAGTTAACTTAGCCTCTTTGTATTTTGGTTTCCCCATTTGTAAGGTGTAGATAATCAGAGTCCTATCTAATAAGGTTGTTGTGAGGATTAAATGAATCGATACATGTAAAACACTGAACAGAATCAATAATATGGTAAGAACCCGATATGTGTTAGCTATTACTTCATGAAAGGCACTGCAACAATAGAAGTGAATGAGATAGAAAACATCTCACTGGATTCCCCCCTTGTTCTCCTGGATTTTACATTCTAAAAGGGGAGAAAGATAATGCACAAATAACCAAGTTAATTACAGATTGTGATAATACTATAAACAAGATGATGGGGTGGGAATGGAGACTCTAGATAACACGTTTACGTGAGGAAGAAAGATAAGAAGGAATCAATAATGCAAGGAGCTAGAGAAATAAACAGCAAATGCTAAGACTATGAGGCTGGAAGAGTTTGGAGAGTCTAGAAATAGGGAGAAGGCTGGTGTGGCTGAAGATTGGTAAACTCAAGGGAGAGTGGTAGAAGCCAAGATTTAGGCAAAGGCTTAACAATGTGGGCCCTGTTAAAAGGCTAAATTTATTCTAAATACCAAGGGGATTCATTGAGGGATTTTAATCAGGAGAATAATAACAGATCTATGTTTTAAGAGGACCCATGCTAGACATCTGTGAAATGCACAGCCCAAGGGCAACCTGCCCAGCTAACAAAATTTTAACACTACCCAGAAACTTAAAGGTCATCAAAATTCATCTACACAGTCCCTTCCAGCTCCAACAATCAGTGGTTCTATGCTGAAATTGAAAGAAGAGAACTTTGACTTCTTTGATTTCTCAATAACATAATCAAAGCACGTAGGTTCATTATTCCTCTTTCCTTCTGTGCCTTTGGTTTTAAATGGTTGAGCTGTGTCAAATAAATGCTTTTAATTGTTCTTGTTTCTTGCCTCCAAATTCCCAACTGCTAATCAATAATTTTCCACTAATGAAGTGTCCAAAACTAAAAACAGCATCCCAGGTGCTATCTTACTAGCACCAAACAGAAAAAGCCATTACCTTCTTGCTTTGTGACAAGAGGCCAGTGTCATACTTTTCTAATCTATATTATGTAACAGACATATATCTAATTTGCCATTTAGCATCACCTTGGGCCTCTTATAGCCATTACTATTTTCCAGGTGTTTTCCACCCCATGAAAAATTTTCTTTTCAATTATTTTTCCCCAGATGCCTCTACTTGAATTTTTTCCAAGTTGAGTGTCATTCTCTTTGCCATATTGCTTATGTTTTATATAATTTCTTTGCCTCTCCTGGTGTTTGCTGAGTATCTTCTTTTGGGGTCATCTGCAACTTTCATTAACATGTTTGTGGACAAGATGTAACTGGAAGGGAATTGTTGAGCGATGCATCTTCTGTTCCTTTATTAGATAGGAGCTGGTTCTAGAAGTGGAGAAGGAACCCCTTTATTAAAAGTAGAAATCAGCCCTGGCTGCTGTGGCTCAGTGGACTGAACGCTGACCTATGAACTGAAAGATTACCAGTTTGATTCTTAGTCAGGGCACATACCTGGGTTGCAGGCCAGGTCCCCAGTTGAGGGCATGTAACAGGCAACTGATCAATGTATCTTTCACACATTGATATCTTTCTCCCTCTCTTTTTCCCTCCCTTCCCCTCTCTCTAAAAATAAATAAATACAATATTTTAAAAAATTAGAAGTCACCTCTGCTCTTATACACACACATACACATGTGCACATATGCACATATACATACTTTTAAATGTTCTCAAATCTCTAAACTTCTCTTTAAAAAAAACTCCTTGCTGCAACATAGAAAAAATCTATATCAGAGGTCCCTAACATTAAGATCACAAATGTGATGTCACTGGGGTTCCCATGAACCCCTTTAATTGTATTCACAACATATTCCCATTATCATGTCCTTGAGTACATGTGCAGTTTTCTAGGGGAAAAGCCCATAGCTTTTATTAGAAATTCCCAGGAATGGGTAAATCCAAAAGGACTCACTGGACATGGACAAGTGTGTTGATTGAGGTGCAAGAGGAGGATATAGGGGGCTAAATGGTAATGGGAAAAAAATACAATAAGAAGAAGAAGAAGAAGAAGAAGAAGAAGAAGAAGAAGAAGAAGAAGAAGAAGAAGAAGAAGAAGAAGAAAGAACCACTCTTTGATATCATTGTTTCTTAAAAAGTGAATCAATAGCCAATTGTATTGGAATCACAGGGGATGCTTTTTTAAATGCAGATTCTTGGGTCCTGTTCCAGACACATTGAATCAAAATAGAGCTAGGATCATGTATTTTTAATTAAATGTAAATTATTTTTGAATAGGAAATGTATGTTAGTTGTATACAATTTAAGATTGTATACAACTTTTTTTAAGATTTTATTTATTTTTTAAGATTTTTTAAATATTTTATTTATTTATTTTTAGAGAAGGAAGGGAGGGAGAAAGAGAGAGAGAGAGAAACATCAATGTGCGGTTGCTGGGGGCTGTGGCCTGCAACACAGGCATGTGCCCTGACTGGGAATCGAAGCTGCGACACTTTGGTTCGCAGCCCGCACTCAATCCACTGAGCTACGCCAGCCAGGGCTACAATTTAAATTTTTTATGGATTGATTTCAGAGAGAGAAAGGGAGAGAGGGGAAAAAAAAACATTGATTTGCTATTCTACTTATTTACACAATCATTGGTTGATTCTTGTATGTGCCCTGATCAGGGATTGACCCCACAACCTTAGGGTAACAGGACTATGCTCTAACCAACTGAGCTACCCAGGTAGGCTGCTTGTATAAAATTTAAAAGATCAAAAGGGGAAAGTTTCTCTCCTATCCCTGTTTCCCAGCTACCAGTTTCTCTTCAGAGAGGTGACCACCATTACCAGTTTTCTGTGCATTGTTTTGGGATATGTTAAAGAAAACTCAAACCTCCCAGGTGATTTTTATGCATAATAAAATTTGAAAGTCATTGCTTTATAAAGAAAAAAATGAATATTTGCCTGCATTAATGACTATCTTAACCAGATTGACTTTCCCTTGCCCTTCTGAGAACCGATTATCCTGACAAACAACACTCAAGGCAATCATATATGAATAAATTTGAAATTTTCCCATCTCCTCTTGGTAAAGAAAACATCTCCAGTAGTTTTAATCATTTGGCTGGAAGTTACCACCTCTGTTTCCAGCACTTTGTGACCCAGTCTGGTACTTCACACTGGATTCAGGTATTTAATAAACCAATTAGCTGGTGATCACAGTGGGATTGACCTTCTGACTGCCTAGATGCTGGGGATTAATGATTACCAAAGAAAATTCTTGACCTTTTTTTTTTTGGTAGTGGGGAGGAGAACCACCCTGCCATAGGCAGGAGCTTCACTTATTAGCTGATAGAAATGCCTAGATCTCAGAAATGTTGTGCACACAACCAATGGTTTCTTGCAGACATTAACAAGTTCAGACTACCTCACTCCTGCATTACTGGGAAGTTCCACTTCCATGCTTCTGTCTGAGTATGGCCCAAGGCCTCAAGCAGAGTAAAGTGTGGGTTAGTGTTTTCAGATATGAAGCATGGTTGAATATATGTCACATAAAAGAAATGTATTTTAGATGCCAACCCAAAACTTTAGCCCCATTCCACTCAATTTCATACCTGAAAGGCTAACAAATAATGAATGAAGAGATGCTCAAAGTTGTTAGGAATCAGAGACATTAAAATGTTTAAAATGAGACAGCACATCATGCTCATCAGCTTAGCCAAATTTGGAAAGAGAAAAATACTAATAGCAGGCTAGAATATGGGAAAACAGGAAACTCCAGGCACTACTGGTGGAGAGTATTCTGGCTGTACCAAATGAAATTAAGTATATGTATACACTGTGACCCAAGAGTCCCACAGTGGGCACATCCCAGAGGAATCCTCCATAGGTCCAGTGGGGAATGGTAAAGAATTTCACTGTGGTTTTGGGATAGCGAGAAGTTGATGGCAATCTAAGTGTCCAGCTCTAAGGGAATAAGTGAAAATAACTTTTCACTGTGGAAAACCATCCAGCCTTTATAATAGAAACATCAACCTAAGCATACATTCAGTAACATAGACAGATTTTTATAAACATAATGTTGAGTGAAAATGTACAAGTTCATTAGAGCAAGTTCTAATGTGAAACAGAACAAGTTCTATAGCACATTTTATGAAAGTTAAAAGCACATACATAGACAGGAAGTATATCAGTGGTTGCTAAAGGCTGGGGCAGGGAATGAAACAAGCTTTCTTTTGGGGTTGATAAACATATTGTGGAAGTAGATAGTAATGATGGCTACACAAATTTTTAATGCAATAAAAACCACTGATTACATAGTTCAAAGGGTGAAATTTAAGGGTGTGAATCATATCTCAACAAAAGAAAAGCACACACATACCAATCCTGTTTATTTTACAAGGATACTTAGATATAAAAGAACATATAAAAATATTGGAGTGGCTGCCTGAACGGAGAGAGGATGGGATTAGGGATTAGGATAGGGATGAAGGCTTTTCATAGCCCAGAATTGAGGAAGATAATTAGCTCAATCCTCTGTGCCTGTGGTAAAACCAACAAAAAAACAGTAACAATACAAGGGAAGGAGAGGGAAAAATGTTTATAGTTTTAATAAAGGAAAATAATTACACTACTGTATGAGGAGTGAAAGGAAACAAAATGCTACAACTTTAAAAATGTTAGAAGCGCAACTATGTAGAACCATGCACATAAATGGGAAAAAGCATGACAGACAGCTGTAGTGCAGTGTAGTGCAGTGTTTCTGCCACTGGTTGTATTATCTTGGCCACCACGGTACTTAATCTCCCTGTATCTTAGTTTCCTCAATTCAAATGGAAATGATAATAATAACACCTACTTCCAAAGGTGCTTATGAGAATTATAATGAGTTAATTTATGCCTGATGATAGCAAATCTTATATAAGGGTTACCTGATATCCATATTTTTCTAACTTTTTGAATTGTAGGCTCTGGATTCAGACCGTCTATCCAATCAGGGTCCATTGTCCATTAATGGTGTGACTTTCACAAAACTACCCAGTTAGAGACTCAGTTTTCTCATCTGTTGTGAGGATTAAAGGAGATAATGTATTTGGCACATAATAAGCAGTCAAATGTTTACGTATTATGTTATTAGGAATATTATTAATACATTGTCATTGTTTTAAAACTAGTGTAAAAAGAGTAGAAAGTACAAAGTGTGACATTTATCATGTTCTTCCTAATGTATATAATTCTTCTATATTCATTAAACTTCATTTTGTGCTATAATCCTCCCAAACCTTCCTCTTTAGATGCATTGCACTTTGAACATCTCCTTCACAAGAGTAATTAATTAATTAGGTAGGTAGCAATTTCTAGTTCATCTCCGTCATCCTCAGTAGAATCTAGGCTCCATGAAGTCAAGGAATGTATCTGTTTATGCCCAATATCTAGCACAGAGCCTGGTATTTTGTTGACTAACAAATATTTGTTTAATCAATGAACAAGTAATGAGAAAAACATTTTAACATATACATTCTGAAAGAGCATAGTCATGAGATTAGAGGCAAGTATCTCATGTCCTCATCTGTCTGGGAAATGAGAAGTTGCTCATTTTGTAAGCTAGGAAGACAGTCAACATTTGGATTCTGGGAGCTCTTTTGGCAGCCCTTCCTTGCTGCCTGAACCTGTCTCAGGAATCCTTTCAGCTGTAGCAGAGTACTGGAAACCGAGTACTTTTCCAGAACTTCCTGTTCAGTAAAGGAAAAAGTACTCAGTCTCTCTAAATCATCTTCACCCAGTGTACCTTAGCCCATACCCACTGACTCATGAAAGGGCAGAGACCTTAAAACTGTCTTTCATGTCATAGACAAGCAGATGAGCCCAGGGTCATAAGTAGATTGACTTTCCAAAACCTAACACGTGCTGATAAAAGAACTGGCACAACTAGAAATAGAATCATTCTCACAGTTCTCTCTCTCTCAATATTGTACATATATATATATAATGGTATCATTCATTAAAAACTATCTTTATGAAAGCATCTTCATTACATTAAGGAAAATGCTCTTGATACATTAAGTGACAAAAGCAGAATAGAACTGTACATGTAACATGTATGAAAAATAAATATAAAATATCCAAATATAGGTGTATTGATATTTCTGTTATCTATGTAGAAAATTAAAAAGTGTGCCATAATATTAACAGTGTTTATTTCAGGTTGGTGGGGTTATAGTCTCATTTTCCCTATGCTATTCTACATTAAAAGTTTATCTTCAATGAGCATATAATTCTTTATACTTAGAAATTTGGGCTTTAAATTCCTGATCTAATATTTTTTAATGGTTTTATTTTGATAGTGGTTAGCATTGTGTGGTGAGGTAGCACCAACCTCGTATCCAACAACATTTTACCAATCATTTAATCTAATCTGTAAAATGGGCATAATTATATCTACTTCACAGGGCTATTGTGTGAATGAAATAATAAATATGAAATTCCTTTGTAACACTCAAGCTTGATAAAGCTGTCAGGTGTTATTATAATGATGATAAAGTCCTGTGGCCTAAAAGAGGTGGGAGAACCCTTAGGATAATGTGTCCTTATGCTGAGAAGCTTTAGGTTGAGAGAGGAGAGAGATCTAAGTATCAAGAGAAAAGTGAGAGCTTTTTTCCCCCAACACTTATGGGAAAGAATCACATGCCTGACCCCACCTCTCCCTCTCCCCTATACAACCAATAAATGCCTCAATGTTCCCACTTCAAATTAAATAATCCATCTATCTCTTTAACAGCCCATGCCAGAGGCAGCTTGTTGTGGACAGGATCTAGTGTATTTTAAGGCAATGGCAAGTTTGTTTCACATTCCCTGTAGAGTGAAAAGGAAGCCTGTGTAGGAATGTACCCAGCAGCCTAGTAAGGACTGTCTAGTACCAAACCAGAAAGGGGCTATTTCCACTCTGGGTGATTAGATTTCATTATGGGGGAAAAAAAAAAAGATAACTTTTAACTGGGACCATTTGTATTCAGCTTTATCCTCTGCGAGGCTTTTTAAATCAACAGCTTTGGGGTCTCAAACATTCAATGGAAAATGAGATTTCACACAAAACAAGAATTTTTTTATTTAGTAAAAGGGACCAAAGGTAATATGCCAAACTAATGTTACTTTTATATTTGAAAAAAAGTAATACAGACCTATGGTGAATTTGCCCAAGAGAAATGAAAAATGTATGCTTACACAAAAACCTGCACATGAACATTTATAGCTGCTTTACTCATAATTGCCCCAAACTGGAAATAACTCAAGTATTCTTTAACTGGTAAATAGATAAACTGTGATACATCCATATAATGGGATACTACCCAGCCATAAAAAGGCATGAACTCTCAATAAACACAACGACACGGATAACTCTCAAATGCATTATGCTAAGGGAAACCAGATCCAAAAAGCTACATATTGTATTATCCCAACCCACGACATTCTGGAAAAGGAAAACTACAGGGGAGAGCCACTCGGTAGGTGCCAGAGGATGGGATGAAGAGAGGGCTGACTGCAAGGAGACAATGAAAGGGAACATTGGGGGATGGCGGCACTGTTTTTTTTTTTTTTATGATGGTTACATGAATATGCACCTGTGAAAACTTACAGAATAGTAAGCAGAAAAGTGAATTTTACTACATAAAATTTAAAAATAAATGCATAAGTTAAAAATAAAGTAACAGGCCTATGATAAATTCAAATACAGGAATTCAGTAAAAAGTCTCCCTTTCAGATCTTTGTGGTGATAGAATAAATATTGATAGTTCTGTATTTTGATTGCAGTGATGGTTATATAAATCTACACGTGTGATAAAATGACATGGAACTATACACACAATATGTCAATATCAATTTCCTGCTTTTGTTATTGTGCTGTAGTTAAGATATAACCATTGGGAGAAATTGGGTAAAGGGTAACGGATCTTTGTACTATCTTTGCAACTTCATCCTGTGCACTTGCGCATGTGTATTTTAAATATCTCTCAAACAAGCTTCCAGACTCTAGTCCTGCTCCCCACTCCCCAAAGGTGAACACTATTGCAAATTTCTTTCATATCCTCTGCCTATTAATCCTATTATCTTATATATGTATATATGTACCTATAAATTTATACATAAATACTTTTAACACAAACAGTAGCATATCAAACGCATTATTCTGCACCTTGCCATTTCTCGACTAATTTACTTTAGAGATTTTTTCCATGCCACAAACACAAGGATCAATGACTTTCTTTTTCCCTGCTGCATAGTATTCCATCACACAGAGGTACCATGAGTTATTTCAACAGTTTCTTATTGATGGTCATTCAAGTCTTAACAAGGAATTGAATTTAAGTAATTTAGAAAATTTTAAACATGAAAGATCAGTTGGTGTTGACACCAAACACAAAGTTTTCAGATTCAAGACTTGCCTCCAGAATACCTTTTGACCAGAAGGGGGAACGCTAGCAGCCGGAGAAGCAAAACGATGGGAAATTTCTCCAGCCAATAGGGAAGAAGAGGGACTGTTGGAGAATTACTGCCGGGTAGGAGTTCGATGAGGAGCGCCCTACGGCTTAAGCAGGGGGCTGTGCTCCAAGCCAAGCTTTCTCCAGGCTGTAACTCAGATAAACCGAAGTGCGGAAGAGTCATGCACAGTGTATTGTTGGGTGGCCATCTCCAGTCCCCTGCGGGGAACCCCGTTCCCAGGCATGCTATAAACCCCCACCGCCTCTGGCCCACGCGCGCAGGGGGTGTACACGTGGTGACCTGCCTGGGGCCAGTTCCCGGCTCTGGCTCCTCCTCCCTCCAGTTCTCGCTCTGCTTTCTGCAGTATCACGTGCAGCCGCGCCGGGTGCAGGATGGCGGCAGCGGCAGCTGCGGTGGGTGTCAGACTCCGGGACTGCTGCAGCCGGGGCGCTGTGCTCCTGCTCTTCTTCTCCCTATCCCCTCGTCCCCCCGCTGCCGCTGCCTGGCTGCTGGGCCTTAGGCCCGAGGACACCGCTGGAGGCCGCGTGTCCCTGGAGGGGGGCACCCTACGCGCGGCAGAAGGCACCAGTTTCCTCCTGCGCGTCTATTTCCAACCCGGGCCCTCGGCGCCCGTGGCGCGGGTGCCCGCACCCACCCTTTCCCCGGGGGAGAATGACACCGGAGACTGGGCTCCGCGGCTTGTGTTTATCGAGGAGCCCCCGGGCGGGAGCGGCTTGGCGCCCAGCGCTGTGCCCACGCGTCCGCCGGGGCCTCAGCGTTGCCGCGAGCAGAGCGACTGGGCGTCGGACGTGGAGGTCCTGGGGCCCCTGCGCCCCGGAGGCGTGGCCGGCTCGGCTCTGGTCCAGGTGCGGGTGCGGGAGCTGCGCAAGGGCGAGGCAGAGCGGGGCGGTGCGGGTGGTGGCGGGAAGCTCTTCTCGCTGTGCGCCTGGGACGGACGCTCCTGGCACCACCACGGCGCCGCGGGCGGCTTCCTGCTGCGCGTCCGCCCGCGGATGTACGGCCTGGGCGCCGGCCTGCTGCCCCCCGCGTGGCTGCGGGCGCTCGGGGCACTCCTGCTGCTCGCCTTGTCTGCCCTGTTCAGCGGCTTGCGCCTGAGCCTGCTCTCGCTGGACCCCGTGGAGTTACGGGTGCTGCGGAACAGCGGTTCGGCCGCCGAGCAGGAGCAGGCACGCCGCGTGCAGGCGGTGCGCGGCAGGGGAACCCATCTGCTCTGCACGCTGCTCCTGGGCCAAGCCGGAGCCAACGCGGCCCTGGCCGGCTGGTTGTATACCTCGCTGCCGCCGGGCGTCGGGGATCAAGGGGAAGACTACGGCGAGGCGGGGATTCATTTCCCGTGGCTGCCGGCGCTCGTGTGTACCGGTGCCGTGTTCCTGGGCGCGGAGATCTGCCCCTATTCGGTATGTTCGCGGCACGGGCTGGCCATCGCCTCACACAGCGTGTGCCTGACCCGACTCCTGATGGCGGCCGCTTTCCCCGTATGTTACCCGTTGGGCCGCTTGCTAGACTGGGCCCTGCGCCAGGAGATCAGTACTTTCTACACAAGGGAAAAGCTGCTGGAAACTCTGCGGGCCGCGGACCCCTACAACGACCTGGTGAAGGAGGAGCTCAATATCATCCAGGGCGCCCTGGAGCTTCGCACCAAAGTGGTGGAGGAGGTGCTAACCCCCCTCGGAGATTGCTTCATGCTACGCTCGGATGCCGTGCTGGACTTCGCCACTGTCTCTGAGATCCTGCGCAGTGGCTACACTCGTATCCCCGTGTACGAAGGCGACCAGCGGCACAACATTGTGGACATTCTGTTTGTCAAGGACTTGGCCTTCGTGGACCCTGACGACTGCACTCCACTCCTCACCGTCACCCGCTTCTACAACCGGCCCCTGCACTGCGTCTTCAACGACACTCGGCTGGACACCGTGCTGGAGGAGTTTAAGAAGGGTGAGCAGTGGTCTACCTCCTTCCTCCACTCCTACCCCCTGCAAAAGTATTACCCTTTCGTAAACTTGTGGGGCTTCAGGTACCCAAAGCAATTCTCCTTTGGTACCAAAAACTCAAGATAGACCCTATCTCATGATTCCCTGGCTCTTTTTATTTCACTTTTCCCTACGTTCATTTCAGTTGACTGAGCTTCAAGCTTCGTCCCCTTGACTTAGCTCACAAGGTGCCCTATACTTCTTACTCATTTCATTCCAGTTTTGTTTTTTTTCCCCAGCCTACCAATTGCCAGTATTGTGCAGGATGGACTTTGGAGAGAGTCCTTGACTTTGGAGAGGGTCCTTGGAGGTCATGGCATATAGCTCCTCAACCATTATAGGAAGAACCTCTACAGGTTTCCATAACAAGCAGCCTTTGTTTTATTAAACTCCCAGGGCTGGAAGCTCACTATTTCCAGTGCAGGCTCACTCCACTGCTGGACAGCTCCAGCTGCTGACAATGGCTTTCTCACATGGAGTAGGAATTTATTTCTCCCAGGCTTCTCTCCGGGTCCTAGTTATGCGTTTTGAATGACACAGAGTAAGCCCCAAACACCTTAGACATTCTTCCTCTGCCTATTTAATTTTTCATCAGCTCTTCACTCCATACATCAAATACCTAATTTGGAGAGTAAGAGTTGACTAAGGCAGTGAGGTCCTGATATTTCTGGGAACTGTAGTCCTATGAGGTAGGCTAGATCTGTGCCTAAGGAAACGGTCTGGTAAAGAGAACCACTAGACAACTTACATATTCACCGGAAAAGAAAACTTGTGTGATTCTTTCCAGAGCAGTCGCTATGCCCCCTTGATGTCATGCTTACAACATTACATGTTATAATGCTCATTACGTGTCTGGGGTTTGTCTTTGGAAACTAACTTCTAGGGTTGAGTACAATTCACTCCAGAAACATCAGCCTGGGCACTCTGGTCAGTCCTCTTGGCATTCCACAGTTTGGTCCCCCTGCTTAACCGGAGTTGACCCAGAAGGACTCTTGGTTGTCTTTGAACATTAAATCCACCTTCCAGGGTCACCGTTGAGAGTGTTCAGAGGACTATCTCACAGACTCTGAAAGCAATTCCAGAAATGATTTGTGAATGGTGACATGGTTAGAAAAAGGGAAGGACCTTCCAGAATGATTGTTTTGAAGGAGGCACCCATCTATACATATGAGTTGGCTTGTTTATTACAAACGAAGCTAAACAAAAAATAATAATTCCTTGACTTTAGAATCGGGTGTCTAATGTAGCTTCTCTGGAATCTCATTTGACTGTGTGCTTTTTTCTTTTATTTATCAAAAATTAAATCCCATTGCCTTATCATCATAGGTAACCTTTAGTTCTTTGCATGCAGAGAAATATCTGGGGTTTTCCTTCTGCTACCAAGGGGGGAAAAAGTCAAAATGCTTCTTTCAGTCTCAGATTTGGAGAGAGAATAGCCCTAGACTGTGTTGGTATTATGAGAAGGGGAGGAAATGTATATAGATTGCAGCTATTTTAGCTCACTTTGACAGCTGTCTCACCTTCTGTCTGTCTCCCCGCTATAACTCATTCCCACCACATTCTGAGGTTCATCTATCCACTCTTCAATTATTCTTCCATTTTGTGTACCTCACAGAAGAGATTCTTGAATCTGGGCATGAAAGCTGTGAAAATCTGTATAGTTTGTTAAGAGTGCTGTAACAAAATAACACACACTGGGTGGCTTAAACAACAGAAATTTATTTTCTCACTGTTCTGGGAGCTGGCAGTCTTATGATCAAGGTGTCAGCAGGATTGGGGGGTTCCCTCTGAGGCCTCTCTGCTTGGCTTGCAGATGGTCGCCTTCTCGCTGTGTTCTTATCCCCGGAGTCTCTCTCCATATGTTCCAGTCTCATCTTTTCATAAGGACGTGAGGCACATTGGATTAGGACCCATCTTATCAGCCTCATTTTAATTTAACCACCTCTTATATGTGATATTTAAGACATTTAAGATAGTCCTGTGAGAAGACATTTTTGATGAAACTTCTATGAAGTCATTGACTCATTCATTTAGTATTTATTGAGCATCTACATAGTGTGAGGCAACAGGGGAGACAGTAAGACTGTCCTCAGCAACTTAACAGTCTACAAGGTCCTACAGTGTTAGAAAGAGTCAGTCTTCGGAAGCAGGAATTCTGTCTTACAAACCTGTGTATCCCCAGTGCCTTGTATAGTGCCTTGCACAGAGCAAGCTACTCAAAAATGTTGATAGTGATCTGAAATGAGTCCCGCTGCAGAATTTCTAAATCTGGTCTGAAAAAAGGCTTGTTAGGGCTCTAGTAATTAGTTTGCAGTTAAGTAGATCGTGAAAGAGAAGCAGGCCATTACGGTGAACACCACACCAAGGAAGATACTTCCACGTCCCTTCGGAGCCTTGCTTCTCCCTCAGAGTGTGGTTCATCAACCAGCAGCATGGGCCTCACCTGGGAGCTTTAAGAAGGGCAGAATTTCATGCCCCACTCTAAATCCACGGAATAAAAGTCTGCATGTTACCAAGCCCCCAAGTGACTCACGTGTGCATTACCGTCTGAGAAGCATTGCCTTTGGAGAACCCTTACTCACAGTGGTTGGTAGATTTACTTAGGATAGAATAAATACAAGGAATAATTATCACAGTTGGTGTCCTGTGACTCTAAGCTGTATAATACCATGGTCATTTCTGGCCGTTATGTTTGCACCATAGTTAGGAGAGAAAAGCTGAGTTGGACTACTTTTTTTTTTCACCTTTAAAATAACCTTTTAAGTAAGTCATAAAAGCCCTTCCATTTCCCTCACTTCTTGGCATCTCTAGTTAGTTCACTACCTACACAAACCCCTTAGGAGGTAGGAGAGGCAAATGATAATATTTTAATAGGAGCAACAGTTACCATTAATTGAGGGACCACTCCGCCAAGCCCTTTACATACTCAGAACAACCCTCCAGGGTAGATATTATTAACTCCGTTTCACGGATGAAGAAACTAAAGCGCAGATCAATTTCATGACTTCCTCATTTTTGCATAGCTAATAACTGACCTAATTGTAATTTGAAGTAGGTCCATAAAACCCCAAAGTCTATTCTGTGTCACACTACCCTAGTCTTACTCCCCCTCCCATCTCAGAACCCCTGCCACCTACAGGGTGGTCTTTTCACCTCTGACTTGCTGCTGCCCATGGCTGATTCACCTCTAGGTTCTGCAGGTCAGAAATGTCGGTTTTATAATGATAATAATTGCTAACATGCATATTGCACTTTACAAAACATTTCTACCTACCTTTGTTCTCTGATCTTAGCTCTGTGGTTCCAAGTGAGAACCCTAAAACTGCCTATGATCATCACTCAGCTAGTATATTCCAAGGCCCATATTCAAATACAGTTTGTGTGACTCCAAAGCTCTTGTCCATATGGGATTTTACTTCTGTACTTGTGATAATCCCCAGGCCTTTAGGAGAAAAGGAAACCTGTCAAAGGAAACCTGTCTTTCTAGCTGGCATGTAGCTTTACAAAAGGAAACAATATTTCTCCCCAATGGACTATGAACTTCTTGACAGCAGAGAATGAATCTTATGTACTTCGTATTCTCAGGATAAGCACAGTGACCACCTTGGCTAGGGGATGAATAGACCTTTATTGAATAACTGATTTTAAATAGTTAACTTCCATATTTCTCTGTTGAGTGAGGTAAACCCTGAGTTCAGAAAAATAAATGTTGTTTATTCCATTTACCATATCCAATCTCTCCTCTTCTTGCTGGGTGCTTTACCCCAATTACTGGCCCCGCTGCCCCTCTAGTCTTCCAGGCTAAAAACCCTTCCTTCACCACCACCTTCATCTTAGTCTGCTCTAGCTGCCATAACAAATCGCCATACACTGGGGGCTTAACAACAGAAATTTATTTTTTCACAATTCTGTAGGCTAGAAGTCCAAGATCAAGGTTCCAGCTGATTTGCTTTCTGGTATAAGCCTTCTCCTGGCTTGCAGAAGGCCACCTTCTCACTAGTCCTCACATGACTTTTCCTGGGTGTGTGCATGGAGAGAGGAAGAGGTGGGGAGAGAGATAGGTGGGGAGAGAGGGGGAGGGAGGGAAAAGGAAAGAGACAGACAGACAGACACTCTGGTTTCTCCTCCTCCTCTTATAAGGACATCTAACTGTTTGATTAGGGCCCCACACTTAGGGTCTCATTTAACCTTAGAGGTTGCAGTGGGGCTTAGGACTTGAACATACAAATTTGAGGAAGGGCAACATGTGACTTACAGACATTTAGTCCATAACAATCACCAAAGTGTGCAAATAACATGGCTAATACTGCATCCAAAATATTTGTTGTATCTATACTCAATTCAGTCCATTATTTCTTTCACTTAGGTTAGGCAGAGTGGAAAACACTACCAGTATGGTCCCCATCTGCATGGAACTTTTATTCTTATGCAAGAGACAGAAATTAAACAAGTGGGATAGTGATTTAAGGGCATAAGCTTTTGTACCAGACTGTCCACATTGCATCCTAGCCTTGGACATTTATTTAAATGTTTGTCTGTTGTGTTAATGAGGATAACAATAGTATTTACTTACAGGGTAGTTTGAAATAGTAAGATAATATTGCATTATAATGCTTACTTAGTAACTTTTATTTAATTAATGCTAAATAAATGTTAGCTGTGATTAAATATAAACAAATCTACTACTCATTTGTGCAGATGCCTCCTAAGAAATTTTGCTTCTTCCAAATTTTGCCTCCCTCAAATTTGCCCTCTCCACCACCGCTAAAATAATCTCTGGTGATGTCATCCCCTGCTTTAAACGCTTCTGCACGCTCCACCGCCTTCAATGAAGTCTAAGCTGTGTCCCCCCTCACCCCTTCTGCTCCCTGCCCACCCTCTGGCCTAATCACTCACCACTTCCTGCCTCAGCTCAGAAGGTGCTCCAGCAACATTCAAGCTATGGTCCCTCTGTGCTGTTTCTTGCCTTCGTCCCTTTACTCATGCTCTACTCTGTGTCAGGAATATGCATTGCTCGACTGACCCCTGCTCCAGTTCCTCCTTTAACACTCGGGGTACAAGCTACCTCCTCTGTGAAGCTTCTCGTGTTAACCCCAGTTTGGGCCACCTTAATTGTTCTCTATCTCCATTGTTAAACTAATAGGCTCTATCATCTGTATTTGTTTATTTGTGTTGCCAACATATATATATAATAACAGCTGGATGGCAAAGACTGTCTTATCTGTCTGTATCTGTAGCATACTAACAGTGAATATGACACATAGTGAGTTTTTGATAAATTTTTGTTGAATAAATGATGAAAGACTTAAACTTTAATATAATAGAGCTCCAGAGCTCTAGTAAATGAGTCATTAATTATCTCCAGCCCCGTCATTTGGGACCATGCAGCAGGACAAAATCAAATTTTAAATGTTAGAAGACAAGTGCCACATGCATTGTTTCTTTGCCTCTTTAGCCACATCTATTTATTATAACAATTATCTAGCCCTTTTCATGTTCAAAGCAGTGTACTAAGAGTTGGGTGTATGAGATACAGTCCCTGCTCCCAAAGAGTCTACAGCCTAATGGGAGAAGAGTAGTCCACTTTGTAAAGCAAGAAGGCAGGCTGGACTCACCTTCCACCCCACACCTTGAACCTCAGTGCAATTCACAAGCCACATTTTAGCATATAAGTATATGGATAAGACAAGCCTGTATGTAAATTACTAAAACAAAAGTGCTATAATAGAAATATTAAGATGCACTGAGAACATGAAGAGAATAACTATGGTTAGGTTGTTTGCTTTTCTAAAAATCTGTATTGAAGTTTATGTTTCTACACTGCATATTTATTATAAAAAATGAAAAATATAGGATAGTAGAAAAAGTAGAAACAACCTGAAGATAATTATCCTATTGTCCTGGAATAATAACTCAATATTTTTGTCATGCTAAAAATATATTGCGTCCTGACTAGTGTGGCTCAGTTGGTTGGCGTTATCATGCAAGGTGAAAGGCTGCTGGTTCAATTCCTGGTTAGTGCACATACCTAGGTTCAGGGTTTGTCCCCCATTGGGGAGTGCGTTAGAGGCAACCAGTCGATGTTTCTCTCTCATATCAATATTTCTTTCCCTTTCTCCCTTCCTTACCTTCTCTTTAAAAAATAAAAAATTAAACCTTTTAAAAAATATATTGTACATAATAGCAGCCTTAATCAAGTTCTTTAAAAGAAGATAAAAGGAAAATGGTCTTACCTTTTTCTACAAATCAAATATCTCATTCTAATTTCAAGAATGGTTTTTATATGATGTTATTATTTTTATGATAGTCTTGGGGTTGAGTTCTATAATTTAAAAAGACTAATTTACAAAATGGAGCCCTAGAGATTTATTGAACTTAATTTCTAAAGTTTACTACTCTTTTGTTGGATTGTTTTTAGAAGAAACCATTGTGGTATAGACAACAGGGAGAAGGCATAAAGCTTTGTTTTGAAGTCTTAAGACCTCCAGGCACACCAGCTCTGGTATGTAACTCAGTGAAACAATTCAGCTCTGCTGGGTTAGTAGCACCATCTTCCCAAACAAAAAGCAGCATAACCCACTTACAGTTGGGTCACTCTATCTGTAGAGTAGCATAGCCACGTACAATTATGTAAGGTGGCCTATTGCCGTTTTCACATTCAGTCTTTGCTCATTCATTTGGGCCAGGCACTGGGGTAGGCTCTGAGGATGCATCCATGAACGAGAGAAACATTGAGCAGCCATCGTGGAGCTGAAAGGCAGCACCTCAGTCTTTGGTCCTACTGCACGTGCTCTGTTGCCAAACGTCCGTCGGAACAACCAGTAAGCGCTCAGTAACATTTTCACTGAGGAATAATCTGGTGGAAAGTTGGTGCTTGGCTTTATCACTCCAGGTTCTTGCATGAGCTGTTTTATCGGGAAGAGTAATTGTCTCTTGCTTAATTCTTTTAAAAGCTGCCAAAAGTTGAGTGCTGCATTTGTTGTCTTCCGTAAAAGAAAGTAAAAAATTATTTTCACACAAAGTTATAGTTCACTGGTATAACTAGATGTAATGTGCTTTAAAATGTGTTAAATGTTGCTAAGTAATAATTAATAATATTTAGAATGAAATGCTTACCTTCTAAACAGTAATTAGAGCAAACAGTAAACAAAGCCTAGTCCATCATGTACAGGGAGGAAGAAAAAAGGAAACAAGAAAAAGTAAAAATAATTAATTACCCAAGGTGCTAAAATTGTTAGTTTATATTTCTTTAAATTTTTCATTTTTTTAAAGATTTTGTTTATTTATTTTTAGAGAGATGGGAAGGGAGGAAGAGAGGAAGAGAAACATCAATGTGTGATTGCCTCTTGCATGCCCCTACTGGAGATCTGGCTGCAACCCAGACATGTGCCCTAACTGGGAATCGAACCAGCGACCCTTTGGTTCACAGGCCACCAGCCAGGGCTCATTATAATTGTTGTAATATTGATCCGCAATCATTTTTTTCTCATCCTGGCAAAAGAAATAGCTGGTAACAATAGAATCTAAGCAGGAAGGAACATTGAAAAACCTGAGAGAAAATCTAATTCACACTTTTTTTTTAGATTTATTTATCTTTTCCAGGGTATAACAGCCTTTATTGTCAGACTATCTTTTTATTTAATCTAAATCCCACAGGCTGTAGTTAAATTCCATTTTCTCTTTTTATCATCTTTTGTGAGTCCTCTTTTATTTGAAGAATATAGTACCTCACCTCAATTCCATTTTTTAACAACCACACACATTTGATTATATTTCTGACTCATTTAAAGCATTGGGTGTCTCAGAGGAGGGAGTCTCTGGATTTGCCTAGTGTTCTCTTAAACTGGTTAAGAGAACATTTGGGCCCACATTTGGGACCCCTAGACCTCCAATAACAGCTCAGTTCTCTTTTTATTTCCTGCTGTCTGTTCCTTTCCAAATTAAGATTTTTCTCTATTCATTTTTTCCCTCCCTCCCTGCTTCTTTCCCCCTTCCCTCCCTTCCTCCCTCCTTCCTTCCTTCCTTCCTTCCTTCCTTCCTTCCTTCCTTCCTTCCTTCCTTCCTTCCTTCCCTATATGACATTATTCTGTGTCAAGCCTGCTGCCCTCCTGGTGCTTGCAGTCAAGTAGGGAGATACCCACTGGGCAATAGATAATTGCACAGGGTGACAAGTGATTTGAAGGAAAAGTGTAGGGATCTGTGAGAGCACATAACTGGGGCCCTGACCTGGTCTTGTAGGTAAGGACAGACTCCCCCTCCTCAAGTGATATCTAAGCTGAGTCCTACAGGGTGGTGAGGACCAGAAGAAGAGCTCTCCAGGGGAAGGGAGCAGACCTGCAAAGGCTTCAGGAAAGAGGGCCAGTGTGGGTGTCATGCAGGGTTCCTGGCCTTTTAACATGCGTGAGAGAAAATGCCACCTCCACCAACCAACCCTCCCTCAACCTCTCTTGACTGCCAAGGTCATCTGGGCAACTGAATGCAGTAACATTCATGAGGTACCAGGCTACCAGGGCTCTGGGAGATGGATGTGGATGTAAATATGGGAAGGACCCTGCCCTCCAAGAGCATGAAAAGAGGAAAGGCCATGATGGAAATGCTGCAAAGGCATCCAGATAACATCTGTGGAGGAAAGGGCAAAGGGAGGAATAATTCCCTGGAAGGATCTGGGAAAACTCTGAGGGAGTGAAAGAGAAGGACTCTGATAAGCAATTAGGATGGGAAAGAGCATGCCAGCTGATGCAGGAGCTTGCAGTAGAAAAAGGCGGAGAGGGAGCCAATGCTACATTCAAGTACTGGCAAAGCCATGATCATAATGCTGCTTTTCTTCCAGCAAAATGGAGAGCTAGGCAGAGTGAGGTATTTGTTGAATGTAATCTGTTTCCTCCCAATGCCAAAAGTGTATCTTTTAACCTTTTTGGGTGGTGATATTTTTAAAATGTTTTATACCCATCTCTGCCTTCCTGAACAAAGGATCCCAAATATAACTTGATCTTTTCTTGAGGACACAGGAGCATGGCCATGAGAATGGAGATTATTTTATGCAGTATTTGCTTTTTATTTTTCTCTATCCATGGGCTGTTGGCTGCTGGTTCTATTTGAGCTGGCTGCAAGCAAATCTCTGCCCCACTCATCACAAAACCACTCTTTCTGAACCTCTTTGAGAGATTTTATTTCACTGAGAAACCAAATAAGTACACATGTTGGAATTGTGTGCCTGATAGACAATAAGCTTCAATAAATATTTGTTGAACAAGTGATTAATTAGGCTTTAACTGGGAGTTCGGGGTGTGGGGTTGGTATACAAACCTGGGAGAGTTCCTTCTGGGACCAGAGTCAAAGCCGTGCAAAGTCAGACCTCCAGATAATGGGTCGCCACGCTGCTATTTTTATAGTGTTGCTTAGCAAGCCAAACTGCCAATCGGCTTAGATTCTAGTGACTAAACAGCTACTTTTTCATGCCCTGGTGATGCTGGTTGCCATGGCGCTCTGGGTGACACAGTTGGCTTTTTTATAATTGCCTTTCAGTGGCTCAGGAAATTTTGTGATAAATGTGTTGATTACTCTATTTCTGATGAATTGGAGCAGGATAATTACTACAAAGGACAGTCTCTCTCTAGTAACTAGAGAAAGGGACTTTTGTTACTGCCAGGATAACATTTTTGTCTTTTTCTTTCTGATTTGATAGAAAGTGATTTGATTTGATTGTATAGATTTTAAAAAGACAGCATGTGGTAAGGCAGCTTTTTCTCATCTTATTCCAGTGGAATTCTTCAGTATTAAAATATAAGCATTAGGAGTTCACAGCCCTTTGTAAATACAAGAGGCTATAACTTTGGGCACTGGTAAAACTCGGGCATATCATATCCCATCACAAAGAAGCCTTCTGCAGAGATGAACTGTTTTTGCAGTCCAGGACTCCTTCGACTTAAGAAAGTATAGAATTTTAGAGCCAGAAAGGGCACCTTGGAGATCACTTGGTCCTATCCATTCATTTTAAGGTGGAGAAAACTGAGGCCCAGAAAGGATAAATAACAAAAATAGCAATGATAAGCCCTTATAGTTGTAAAGACTTTACACTAGCAAAACTCTTTCTACAACAGTAACTCGTGTGCTCACCGTGCATGTGAGGTCGATAGAATTTATCCCCATTTTGTAGATGAGGCACCTGGGATCTGGAGACATGAGTGGCATGCTCAATGTTAGTGACTGAGGCAGAACCAGAAGCCACACCTGTCACTTGCTGCCTCAGATCATGGAGCCACAGGCACAGAGAGCTTGTAGACACCTGGGCCAGATCCCAGCTCCTCCATTTACCGGTTGTATGACTGGGTGGGGCAAGTCCCTCTACCACTTAGAATGAGGCTTATTTTCCTTCTTTAAATGGGAATAATGATACTGCATTGTAAGTGTATTGCCTATATAGCGCTCAGGACACTCTACTATTTGCTTCTTACCTCACTGACCTAGTTAAAGGAATAGTATCTAGTTAGACATTCTGTATGACAAGTGCTGATCCAGCCCATTTAAAAGTCACTGTATGTAGCGAACAAAACTGAGAGCTGCTTGTTTTGAGTAGGGCCCAGGAAACCAATACTGAGTTCTGGCTACTTCCTTACGTTAGGTTTCTTGACTCATCACTCTGCCCTTCCTCAGGCATCCCAAGCAAATAAAAAAATAAACATCAGGTCTAAAGTTCATTTTTTCTCTTGCCTCACATTTAGTCCCTCACGTAGCCTCTGCTTTCAGTGTATCTAGAGAATCTGACTACACCTCACCACCTCACTACCACCATCCCGATCCAAGCCACCACCTGTCTCTCGCTTGGGTGTGTGCCAGAGCTTCCTGTGAGATCTCTCTGCTTCCACCTTTGCCCATCTTTGTGTCCATTCTTAACATACTAGCTAGAGGGATCCCTTTAAACCATACGTCAGATCATGTCACCTTTTTTGCCAAAGAGCAAATACACATAGAAAACCCACAAAACTCTATAAAGGCTTTATCTCACTCAGAGTAAGAGCCAAAGTCCTTACGAAGCCCAGACAGGCTTGATCATAGCTGCACCCACCCCACCCTCTACCTCCCTGACCTTGGCTCCTACTACCGTCCTCTCCCATACTCTGCAATCACCCCACTGGCCTCCTTGCCATTCCTTAAGCACACGAGTTACAATTCCAACTCGGGGCCTTTTCATCTTGTCCTACTGCAAAGATATCCCCCAGATATCCATGGGGCTTCCTCCCTCACTGCCTTCAGATCTTTATTCAACTATCCCATTCTCGGGGAATTCATCCCTGGCCTCCTCTACCTAAGACTGTAACACCTACTGGCTCACTCCTACACACTCCCTCATTGCCCTTCCCTGCTTTGCTTTTCCCCTTAGCACTGTACTATAGACTCTACATATTTGTCTGGCTTGTTATCTCTCACCCCCATTTACTAGAATGTGATCTTCAGGAGGACAATTACCTTGTCCATTGTGTTCACTGCTGAATTTCTGGTGCCTGAAATAGTGCCTGACATATAGTGGGCATTCAATAAATACTGTCGAAAGAATGAAGAAAAGACCAATGATAAGAATGTGGGGATTTCTTCTAAATAGGAGCAAAGGAAGAGGAGGTTAAAAATAACTCCTGGGTTATGACCCCAGATAACTAGAAAGTTTATGGTGCCGTTTGCTGTAGCAAAGAGGGAGGAAGAGTGGGGATGGTGGGTCTGGAAGATCATGTGTCCCTATTTGGATAAGTGATTTAAACAAGACAAGGGAGACAGCTCAGGCAAAATGTCTGAAACAGGATGAGAGTTAAAATAGACACTGATGTTAAGATATAAATTTAGTTCTCGGGAAAGAAGTAATGATGATATTTAAAGTGATGGGCTCTGCTGGGATCTTTAACTGAGGAGAGAGAAGAGCAGAGGATCAAAGATTGGAGCCACTGCCCATTAGAGTCTCCTGAAGAAGTGTTAAACATCCCTGTACCTGGGCCGCACCCCAGACCAGTTAGATCAGAGCTGCTGTGGGTGGGACACAGAGAGCAATAGGTTTTAAAGCTCCCCAGTGATTCCCACATGCAGCCAGAGTTGAGAATCACTGAGAATTTTTGAGGTATATTTATCTTTAGGTGAGGATAAGGTCAAGGCAGCCACAATAGAAACAGAAAAGTAGGAAGGAAACTAAGGCACTCTTGGCCAGTTCTCGTACTCAAATGTGCATGAGAGTTACTTGGCTATCTTGAGGAAATGCAGTCTGATTTGGACTGCTGGGATGGAGGCCAAACTTCTGCATCTGTCACAAACTCCCAGAAGATACCAGTTCTTCTGGTAGCAAGTATCAAGAGCAGTGCTTCTCAAATTTTAGCATGCATAAGAATCACCTGGGATGTCATTAAGCAGCTGTCTGGGCCCAACCTTACCACCCAAGATCCTGATTCTGTAGGGCAGGGGTGGACCCAAGCATCTGCATTTTGAACAAGTGCCCAGGTGATGTTCAGTGCACTCCTCCAAAGGAACACACTGAGTGGTAGAGGGTCACCAAGACCAAGGTAAAAAGGAAGAGGCACTCAATACTATCAAGCAAATGAATAAAAGATGCTGCAGGGACACCAAGGGGAATAAAAAACCACTGTATTTTACAAGGTGAAGGTCATAAGTGAAGCAGAAACCATAAAACCATTAAATGATTTCTGCTTTCCTGAATTCTCTATTTCTAAGCAATATGCTTTCCTCCAAGCTTCTGTATTTTATCTTGGGAACACCTTACCTTACCGAAGTGATGTAGCTATTTTTGAAAGAGAAAGGGAGCAAATCAATTACTTGCTTTTTTCCCCAAGGCACAGGAGGTATGCTAACAGGGTCTTTGGGAGCTCTTCTCTGCGGACATGCCTAAACCATTTAGAGGCTATATTTATTAAAGACTCCTCAGAAGATATTTCAGTTTCTTTAAATGCCAAAATGCAGTTGTGATTCTCTGTCTCCTTGAAGCAAGGTTTCCAACCACAGCACGTTTGACATTTCTTGCTGTGAGGCCGCCCCGGGCACTGAAGGATGTTTAGCTGCATTCCTGGCCTCTGCTCACTAGATATCAGTAGTATCCCCCACCCCACATTTTGACAACCCAGATTATCTCCAGACATAGCCAGATATCCCTGGGGGGCAAAGTCAGCCCCAGGTAAGAACCACTGCTTTAAAAGCAGCATCTGAAAACCTAGTTGCCCTTCTAAGATATCTGACTCATAGTCTGGGTATGTATGTTGATGCCAGGTGGTGGTGGGATCAAACACCCTGTGGGTTCATGGGGCAACAGAAAAGACTAGTAGTTTGGCTTTCAGTAGTAGGGAATTTTATCAGCCTCAGACATACCAAGTGCCTAATAGACAGTGTAGAACCTTAAACTTATCTCAGAGGTACAAAAACTACAAGAAAAACCCCTTTCCAAGCTCAGTGTTAAACATCAACACCCACTCTCCTCCCCATGTCAACAAAATACCTTCACCACCACATCATATGAGAGAGAGCATTCATCAGCTTGACACTGCAACTTTTTGTTCCAGGATGTTCTTCTCTTTTCATGAGTACTTAGCATCTTGTGACTTAAACCAAGTTTACCAAAGGGACCAGGATTTAACTAGACATCTCAGTGCTTGTTTCTCTTCCTTGTTAATAGGTCACAGATCAGACAAATAACCAGAGTGCTACAGAGTCTACCAGTAAACCAGTGATTTTCAAACGTTAGCCTGCATCGCAGCCAGCTATAAAGCTTATTAAACTGCAGCTCACTGGGCAGAACTCCCTGAGATTCTCATTTACTAGGTGTAGGTGGAGCCTGAAAATTTGCATTTCTAACTCAGTCCTGGGGATGCTTGACAAATTGTGAAGTTCAGTATAAATGGTAACAGTCCTCACCATTAATTAGCCTAAATTAACTCATAGACATCCTGCTTTTCTAGTAAGTTGGAAGGAAACTGAAATTAATGGACCGGTAGGTGTGAGAAGGCACTTGAAAAATCCTGCTAGTCTGTAGCGGGACGGTTCAGTGAGAAAGACCACAGTCCCCATTTCCAGGACCTCCCAGAAGGCAAAAGAGGGGAATAGCGAGAATTTAAGCCACATCCTCATCAACATTTATTGCTTATCAGCCGGTGGTATATCTTGGATAAGTGTCCGTTTATTCCTTTACCCACTTGTTGATTGAGTTGTGTTTTTATGAGTTGTAAGTTTTCTTTATTCTGGATACAAGCTTCCTATCAGATATATGATTGCAAATATTTAGCTGTCTTTCGCTCTCTTTTGATGGTGTCCCTTTTCAATTTTGATGCTCTTGTTACGTGTGTGTGTGTGTGTGTGTGTGTGTGTGTGTGTTTCCTTTTGGTTGCTTGTGCTTTTGATGTCTTATCTAAAAAATCATTTGCTACTCTAAGATCACAAAGACTTACTCCTGTATTTTTCTCTAAGAGTTTTATAGTTTTCACTCTCACATTTAGGCATGTGGTCCATTCAAAATTAATGTTTGTATATGGTGTGAGGTAGATACCCTACCTTACCCTTTTTCATGTAGATAACCAGTTTTCACCCATTGTTTATGGGGTTCTTACTCTATGCCAGGTGCTATTCCAGATTCTGGGGAAACAGAGGTAAGTAGAACATAGCTGCTGCCTCTCAGAGAGCTTACCATCATCTTGGGGGATCACATACAAACAGAGAACAACAACATGGTGAAATAATGTGTGTGTGATGCTTAACACTGTGCCTGGTCCCTAGAGTGTGTATAGCAAGTGGTGGCTGCTGCAATAATCATGATGCCTATCAGTGCACGTATTAGAAATGCCAGTGGAGAGGTATGTTCAAAGTGCTGTGGCAAGAGCTGGTGACTAACTTTTTCATGTCTCAAGATGGTATTCACTTGGGGCCATCCCAACCCTTTCTGGGGCCCAGGAAGAGGAGGAATACAGGGAGATAAGTCTCCCAAAGGCCAGCCTTTCTGAGAGAGGAAGAACCTCAGATATGCGTGTAATGGGAAAATCCGGTTTTCTTGTCCCTGTGAGTGTCGGCTCCCAACAGGGCTATGTGGTTGCTAATTCCTGTTCCAGCCTTACCCCAGAGAGAGTGACTTCTTCATTGGTTTGTAGATCTCTGCAGGCACTCGAGGGAGTCATAAAGGCTGACCGTGGATTTTAGAATGTTTGTAACTAGATTACATAAGTACACTGCCTTAATGTTATATAATTAGGACTTAAAATCTCTATTCCTTGGTGATCGCATAGTTGTGTCCTCAAATTGACCTTATAAAGATAGCCCAATGGTAGACTTCCACATGAACATTATGGTACTTTGTGTGAAACATCATAAAATGTTAATTCATATGAACTAATTTCTTAATGGCAGGAAGTATGCTGTATTACATATATCCTGGGCTCCACATTATAAAAATTATCCAATTATAGGAAATGATTTTAAGAAATCACTTTTTCAAGTTTTTTTCATTATAGTAGCGTTTGTTTTGCCATCTGCTGGCACGTGTTAGAAGAATGTGCACAGGAGCCATAAATGTTAGAATGCTGTGCTGGGGGGGAAACTTTAAATTGAGCACATTCTAATAATCAACATAATCTATACTAAGCCACAAAATTCTCCAGTTCAGTTGGATAGGATGCAGTTGTTTCAGAGAAGGAATGTTAGAATCACTGAGACAGAGCTTAAACTTTAATTAACTTAAACACATTGTGCTTTATTAAAAAGTAAAGGTTTTAGTGTCTGGTTTTAATGTCAAATATTACATTCAGTATGGATTTTATTCTGCTTTAGTTCAGTTCATTGGGCACTTGCTGGCTGCCTGGTACATGGAAGGTGCCCTGTGCAAGTCTGTGTCCTGAAGGAGCTTATGATCTGAAGGAAAAGCATGGTCCAGTAGAGGATACACGTGTTGCCAGTTATAAGAAACAGCAAACTGTATGACAACTACCTTAATGGAGTTATCAAGGGCTTAGAAACCCCGGCCAGGAGAGGTTGGTTCAGATTCAGAATGGGGAAGATCCGGGAGAGCCCTCTTGAGGAACTGGCACGTGAGCTGGAACTTGAAGGGCCAGTGCAGATGCAATCAATGAGAGAACAAAACTGCGTGAGTGAAGACTTAGAAAGTGGACATGCAGGAAGTCGAGGAAGAGGAGGTAACCTGGAAGGTGGAATGATTAGGGAATGATGAGGGCATGCAGTTAGAAGGATAGGGAAGATCCACATTTTGCAATCTTGATAATACCAAACTCATGAGTTTGGCTTTGATTCCGTGCACACTAGGAAGCCATCGAGGGTCTTTGAGTAGGGCAGTGGCATGATCAGATCAGTTTGGGAGTAAGTTGAAGGATAGGTTGAAGGTGAAGAAGAAATTACAGACCATTATTGAGTGATTAAAAATACCATCTTTTCAATAAAAACCCCAACAGGTAGCTTTCTTGTGATTAGAAGTTTTTGAAGTTAATGTATTTAAATTGCAATGACCAAGCAAAACTTATAAAAAAATAACACTGATAAAGCATGAATTTCTTTTTTTTTTTCAAGAATAACATCCTAGACGTTCTCCTTAAGTGTTTCTCAGACAAGGGAAAAAACCACCCAGATTTTCATTTTAGAAACAGGACCAGGAAATGTGTTTATCAGAAGATGAAAACAAACCAAGAGGAAGCAGGACTGTTACATGAAACTGGGGGCCTTGGTTAGGACAGAACCCAGTTACCTGGGTTTACAATCCAGCTCTGCCATTTCTGAGTGGCTGTGTAACTTCAGGCATTTTACTGATCCATTCTGTGCCTCAGCTCTTTCATCTGTAAAATGGGGGTTATCATTGTACTCAACTTGGGGGTGTTAATGAGGATTAAATGAATCAGTACATGTGAAGTGCTCTGAATAGTGCCTGGCTCATAGTTGGAGCTCAAGAAGTGTTAATTATTATTATTCAGTTGTGGGGCAATAATAATGAACTGCCTGTGACACATTACAAAGTGCTTTCACACATCCCCTAGGCCATTGGAGCTCCAGAGTCACCTTCTAAGTACCATTTTATTATGCTCACAGATTCTGTGAATCAGGAATTTGGACAGGTACAGTAGGAATTGCTTATCCTGCCTTGCAACGTCTGTGCCAGCAGCTGGAGACAACTCGAATGGGTTTGGAGAACTTTAGAGGATAGAGCTGTATCAACTGAGATTGCAGATTCACTGCCAAGGTGGCTTCTTTGCTAACCTGGCTGGCACTTCGATGGGATGGCTGGAAGGCTGGGCTTAGCTGGGACTGTTATGTAGCACCTGCATGTGGCTTCTCCATCATGGTGGCCTAGCCTTCGAAGTCTCATAGCAGACACTTCCTGTTCTCTATTGTTAAAGTAGTCCCAACTTGCCCCGACTCAAGGGAAGGAAACAGAGACCACACCTGTCTGTGGGAAGCCTATCGAAGAATTTGGGGGAATGTTTTAAAGTCACCATACTGGTATTTTCCCCTGACTCTAGATGAGAAGATTGAGACTAACAGAGGTCAAATGATTCGACAAGGGTTGGTTGCACGGGTAATTGAGATGGTTAAGGCGGTGGGGGTGGTGAAAGTTTGGAGGAGGAAAAGGCTTCTAACCTAATTCTTCTGACTCAAGGTTTTTGGTCTTTAATTAGGCTATTCATTCTCATTCAGCTTAGATATACAGTTGACCACTGAACAGCACTGGCTTGAACTTCATGAGTCCACTTAAATGCGGATTTTTTTCAATAAATGCAGTTGGCTCTTCATACCCATGGTTTTCGTATCTGCGGATTCAACCACCTGCCACTCAAAAACAGTATTTTTGCATTCCCAATACTATTTCAATTCGCTGTTGGTTGAATCCATGGTTGCAAAGGGCTGACTGTAGAGTCAGAAGTTATACTGCGCAGATTTTCAACTGCGCAGGGGTCAGTGCCCCTGACCCCTACATTGTCCAAGGTTCAACTGTACTTGCTAATATGTGAAAGTTAAAAAAAATTTAACTGACTTTGTATACAGGGTAGGCAAAAGTAGGTTTATAGTTGTGAGTGCATGAAACACAGAATTAATAAAGCAATTGTAGTAATCATAACTTCCATGCCCTTTTCCATACAGATAACTGTAAAACTACTTTTGTCAACCTTGTATATTAGGTAACTTTCCAGAAAACAAAGAGAGATGTGAAAATATAAGGTTTGCATTTATATAAGCTGGCACACAGACGTCATATTTTAAGGAGGTCCAAGGATAGGTTCAGTCCTGAGATTAGTCAGAAAGCAACTTTGTATAATTTTCTCCTAGGAAGGGTCTTTGAAAACATCCCAGATGCTTAACTGTGACTTCATTTGTTCTCTAGGAAAATCTCACTTGGCCATTGTCCAGCGGGTGAATAATGAGGGAGAAGGGGACCCCTTCTACGAGGTGATGGGCATTGTTACACTGGAGGACATCATAGAGGAGATCATCAAGTCAGAGATCCTGGATGAAACTGACCTCTATAGTAAGTGCATGGCCTTGGCTATTGTCCAAGGTCATCTAGTTTTCCTCTGTGGTGCTCAGAGCTGGCTTAGCTTGAAACATAGTGAGAAAGAGGGTCATGCCAAGCCCATGCATTGCCATGTGTCAACTCCCTAATGCCAGGTGCTGGCCTGACGTGGTGCCATGGCTTGAATTACCCGAGTCCCTGAAAAAATGCTAGGTCAGTGATTTTCAACCTTCTTCATCTCATGGCACACTCATTACTAAAGTAATTACTAAAATTCTGCGGCACACCAAAAAATATATTTTGTTGCTGATTTGACAAAAAAAATAGCTATAATTTCAGTTCATTTACATCGGATGGCTATTGTTGCATTGGCTCTTGTCATTTTTTAATTTAACAATCTAAAGGGAAAGAAGTCAGTGCCTCTGACTAAATAGTCAAGTATTGCATGTTTTAAAAATTCTTGTGGCACACCGCTTGAAAATCTCTGTGCTAGCTACTATATTTTGCCATGTGTAATGCTCACTCTTTTGCCTGAATTTTTGAGGGAAAAATAAGGATGCGCATTATATGTGGGTATAATGATTACATACCATGGATATAATAATGGATGTTATCCCATGTATAATGCGCACAAAACCACAGGTGCACATTATACACGGGAGTGCACTATACCAGGCAAAATATGGTAAATGTTTATCAGCAGGGAACCTTTAGGAACCAAGACTATGAAAAGAAGACCTCCTGGCCTTTGGATGAAAAAAGAACTAAAGGAAGCAAAATACACCTTGGACGGCTGCTCTGTCCTTGTTTCTGTCCCCTGTGTTGTTCCTGTTTTGTCTCTGTCCACCTATGCAGACCCCAGCATGCCCTGGGGTTCCACTCAACGGCCTCCTCACACCAAAACATCACGTGCAGTGCAGACTGTCCTGAGACTACACCGCAACCTAAGCCACACCTTGAATGTCCCTTCTTACACACTGCTCTTCTCCCTTATGCTTTTTCAGCCCTAACACTTGGTTTCCCCTTCTTCTCCCTTCCCACCCCTCGCTCCTGTCCCTGCTTCTGTCCCTTTTCCCTTCTTTCTTGTCTCCTCACCCTCCTACCCACTACTCCTCAGGAACCGAATGGACTCCTCTACGCAGATAATGACTGCTTTTAGTTACTGAGCCTTATCAAAGCTTTGGTTGCAAATGTTACAGAGGGCAGACAGCGCTTTGTCTGTAGGATGGGAGTGTTATCTAAATCCATGGGAGTCCTGCCCTGGCTGGTGTAGCTCCTTGGATTGAGCGTGGGCTGTGAACCACAGGGTAACTGATTCGATTCCCAGTCAGGGCACATGCCTGGATTGCAGGCCAGGTCCCCGGTGGAGGCCACGTGAGAGTCAACCACACATTGATGTTCTCTCCCTCTCTTTCTCCCTCTCTTCCCTCTCTCTAAAAATAAATAAAATCTTAAAAATAAATAAATAAATCCATGGGAATTCTTAGGACCAGGAAGTATTTCCTCTGAATTTCACCTCATGGTCCAGCGATCCCTTCTCCCCACCGGTAACCCAGTGGTAACCCATTCCAGACCCCTGTCCTTATGTAGAAGCAGCCATTCAAAAACTAGCTCCCAGTAGAAAAAGCTTTGATACTGTAAGGCAGTGAGCAGAAAGAATGCTTTCCCTTTGCCCTAAGAAGAGCTCTAACCTAAAAGGTGGCCCAGTCCTGACAGAACATGCCAGGTGTGTCACGGTACCTGGTATTGCTGTGGTGCCAGGCCTATCCTCCTCAAAAAGAGATTGACCTCTTCCTCCCCCATTCCCTTCTCCCTTCTCCCCCTCTGCCCCTCACTCTTGATTTAGAATTGCAAGTGTCTCCCTAAGTATATTAGTGAAGATATTCACAATACAATGTTAGTGGCTGATAGTAGGGATAGTAGTGTAAATGAGTAACCTCTTAAGGCATTTGTTTTAGCAACCTTAATGTTCTAAATAATCACTATTAAAATAAAAGGAATGAAGAAGGAGGTCAGAGAAGTGATTCTCTGTGATGAAATGTTTAGTGGCATCCTGATGGAGGAGGGAGAGGAATGATTAGGCAAACATATCGTGCAAATCAGAAGGTTGCTCACTAATGAGAGCAAAAGAACCAGCCTAGCCCTTGGCCGGGTGGCTCAGTTGTTTAGGGCGTCATCTCGTACAACACAAGGTTGCGGGTTCAGTCCCCAGTCAGGGCACATATGGGAGGCAGCCAGTCAATGTTTCTGTCTCACATCAATGTTTCTTGCTCTCTCTCTCTCTCTGTCTTTTCCTATCTCTCTCTTTCTCCCCCTTCCTCTCTTTAAAATCAATAAACATATCCTCAGGAGATTTTTTAAAAAGACTACCCTACACAAATACTTGCTACTTCCTTGCTGAGCAATTGATTCTCTTTCTAAAAGAGAGGGTTAGGGTTTTCCTGCCCTTGTAAATAAGCTTCTGGCACGCTTCCTAAGAGCTCTGAGAAGTCTGAGGAGCCAGGAGTACTGTGTTGCTTCTCACTTGACCCTGACCCACAGGAAAGCTGGGTCTGGATCTCGCCACTGTTGCAACCCGAGAAAAAGGAGTGTTAAAGAAGGACTCAGAGTCCAAGGCAGGTCCACAGAGAGCAGTACAGTGGGAGGGCATGTCTCCTTCTAGAAGGAGACCCAGCCGATAAGGCTGAGATGAGCACCAAAAGGAGGCTGAGAGCCCAAGAGAGCCAGATTCTGAGCCCTGGTTCCCTGTTTCTGGGCTTTCTTTCCTTTAATTTCCACGGGATCCGCTCAGCTGCACTGAAGGTTCCCCGCAGTCCTGTTTTTGTCTAGGCCAAGCTGGGAGAAAACCCAAACCTCCTTTCCTACGCCCCTTACTTAGCACAGGTGAGACTAATGGAAGTTTCCAATTTTTACTCAAAACTAAGAGGAAGCAAAACACAAATGACTCAATAAAACATTCTGTTTCTCCCCTGGAAAATATTTTTAAAATAAAACTTAAAAAAACAGAAAGGAGAAAAAAATTGGATAAAGCACATTTCTTGAACAATGACCACAGGCTCTCTGAAGTTCCTCCAGGTTCTGCCCAGAGAACATGCCTCTGTAGGTTATAGGCTGTTCCCATGTCCTCTCCTCTCTCCTTTCCTTTATTTCCCTCAGTTCTCTCCCCCTGGAGGTGAGGGGCCAAGGTTAACCCAAGAGAACTGTGAATGGGGGAAGAGGAGGTGACCACCCACCTCCCTTGAGTGGCATGCTTGAGTTCTGCTCAGAGCGTGGTCAAAATCAGCAGGAAGAGACCAGGTGAGTCCTGCTCTAGGGACAGAAACAAGGCGGAGGCAGAAACCCCCTGGCCTGCCAGCCCCCTTGATGCTGAGAATGCGAGTCCCTGAGGTTTGAATGCCCTTTTGTAAGTACTTCACAGATCGTTTCTGGCTGGAGGCTCACAGCATCAATAACTGCACGAGATGGACAGGAGAATTACACATTATTAACCTTTTTGTATAATTAAAAGAAACAAACATTCTGATTCTTAGAGAGTCACACAGCTCGTAGTAGGGGAGCCCACTCTAGAACCCTGACCTTGGGAGTCAGAGGTCAGCCTCTCCCCTTTCCACCTCGCACCACCTAAGTGTAAACAACACTGAGCTGATTATAGCACCTTCCACCTTCTGGCCCTTGTCAACATCCTTGCACTCCCTGGGAGAGGTACTGTAATGTCAGCTACAGTTGACACTTTGCATAAATTCAGGTGGTCTCAGAGGATCTGTCTGTCTTACATAACTCTGGGAAAGCCTCCAAAAACCAACAGTGATTCTGAGATAGCTGCAATCTGTCCCTTGTGATCCGTAGCCGACAATCGGAAAAAGCAGAGGGTGCCACACCGGGAGAGGAAACGGCATGACTTCTCCTTGTTTAAGCTTTCCGACTCAGAGATGAGGGTGAAGATCTCCCCACAGCTTCTGCTGGCCACGCACCGCTTCATGGCCACAGGTATGACTCTGCCCACCTGTGTCTCCACCCCAGGCAGTAAAGCCGAATCTGCAGGCACCAGTCATTTGTAATACCTTGTGATCTAATTCCAATGTGAGACTGAGAACCACTGTTCCAGGAGAGGCTATCGCCTTAGGCAGAGTGACAGAGTGCCACATACTGTCAGCTCCAGCCTGGCCTGGTCTTCTAGGGAGGGAGTGAGTACAACTCAACTCTGCTTGCCTCTCGAGGAAGAAGTTAAAGAAACCACTGCTGCATTTTTTCCTTTTTCCACTCACTTGCTGGTGGGAGACAGAGGCCGGCCTCCATCCTCTTGGAGTTGGGGTGCCCAGAGGATTTGTGGGGAAGGGAAAGGCACTGGCCTACACATCAACAAGGCTCCGGAGCCCAGTACCCTCCAGAGGCTGTATAGGCCCGAGAGGTACGAGTTCTAAAATACAGAAGTGGATTGTGAATCTTGGGCTCTGTAGAAAAAACAAAGTGAGAGAATCGAAAGCTAAACTTGCGAACAAGGTAAAGTTTGTCCTTAAGCCCTCTGACCTCCTCACCCATGCCTATTTAATATGCTGACCTAGAGTGATCACACCTATTACGAAGTTCAGTATTTAATTAATTCAGTGTATGATTATTGGGTATATAATGAGTACTGGTACTATTCCAAGTGTGAAAAAGTAGAAAAGTTTATGTTGCAGTTCTTTGGAGTTTTCAACCTGTCTGGTTCTGAATACGGATTTCTTTTAACTACTGACTGATTTTCTAGAGCAAAGCAGCTATATCTTTTAATACAATAATATTAGAATGTGATATAATGTAATATAATATCTGTTAATATATCAATTTGATGCAAAGATGCTCCACACTATTGAGCACACATCACTTAAATAATCACCATTTCTGTTAGCTTGAAATTTCATTTCATTCAAGTATATACCTGTGAAACCATCACCACAACCTATGCCATAAATATATCCATTGCCTCCAAAAGTTTCCTCACGCCCTCTTTATTTATTATTATTTTTGTGTATTAACAGAGGATCTACCCTCTGAGCAAAATTTTAAGTATACAGTACAGTGTCATTCACCACAGACACCCTGCTGTGCAGTAGATCCCTAGGATTCATGCATCTGGCAACACTGAAATGTTGTATCCTTTGACTCGCTGCTCCGCAGGTCCCACTTCCAGCAACCACCCTTCTACCCTCTGCTTCTATGAGTGTGATTATTTTAGATTCACCATACAAGCGATATCATGCAATGTCTGTCCTTCTGTGTCTGGCCTATTTCACTTAGCACAGTGTCCTCCAGGTTCATCCATGTTGTCACACTTGGCAAGATTGCCTTCTTTTTTTTAAATCCATATGCAACTTTTAATAAAATCAATTAGAAGATTAATTACAAAGGTGTCGTTTCCAAAATGGTGACCTGTTTTTCCTGAGGTGCCAGTGCAGGGACACACATCCCCAGGGGGAGTGGGGGATGTACACTTGGGTTTAAGACCGCCCCCACCCCGGGAGAGTCACAGGAGGAGCCCTTCCAGCTGAGTGCCTGGAGCACAGATGGAGGTCGGCTCTAGACATGTGCCCTGGTTGTGCCCACTGTGACTTTCCCCAGCTGCCAATTCCTCCTGACTCCTACTCTCCTCTAGAAGTGGAGCCCTTTAAGTCTCTGTACCTTTCGGAGAAAATCCTGCTCCGGCTCCTGAAACACCCCAACGTGATCCAGGAGCTGAAGTTTGATGAGAAGAACAAGAAAGCTCCAGAACACTACCTCTACCAGCGCAACCGCCCCGTGGACTATTTCGTGCTGCTTCTCCAGGTGAGTAGGAAAGGTAGAGGCCCTCTGAGGGCAAGACGAGGGCATCCCTAGGCTGGAGAGGAATGGTCTTGTCTCCCCAGTTCCAGATTCCAGGGTTTAGCTGGCTGCCTTTGGGAGCAAGGCCAGGTCGGGTGAGTGTTTGTCAGTGACCCACAGAAGGATCCCAGTACGACTGGTTGGTGTCCTGGGAGGGGTGGGATCCTGATGACATGTAGTCTGACCTCTAAGGGAGGTTTGTGGTGGGGTGCAGCGGGTACCTCTCCAGCAGAGGGGTTTTGTGACTGAACTGCCAAAGCTGCCGTCCTACAGAATCCCTAACACCTTCTTGTCTCTGCTTGGACGTGCCCAGAAGTGGAACTGTCCTGTGCCTTTTCCCAGACTTCAGACACTTCTTATTTCAAGCTTTTCCCTCTGTCTCTCTGAAATCTCATCATCTCTGACTTCCACCCACTGGTCCTCGCTCTCCTCCCTGGAGGTGCGCAGAACACATCCATTCTCTCTGAAACATCTCAGCCTTTGCAGTTCCTTGACCCTTCTCCTTAAGAGAACCAGGAAGGAAATTAATAACTGAGAGAAAGAGGTGCAGCAACTGCCCAGCACTCATACATAAGTGTAGTCACTTTCTGCCCTGCATGCCCGGATAGGCCTGAAAATGAGTTGCAGGCCTAGTTCCAGCACTGGATGCTGCTGGCTCCACCATCACCTCTATCACTGTCCCATCTCTGCCCAGTAGAACCTTATGAACCCTAAATACAGTGTCTTAAAATCTGAAATGCACAGTAACTTACAAGTGGCCTCTATTTTGTCACTGTCCACCTGCAGTCTGTCTGCTCTGCCACAGTAGTGTACCTCGCAGCCATCTTTCCAAATAGCCTCAAAGTGACCTCCCTTCTCCAAAAATGGAGTCACATTCTTCCCTGTTGGAAATCTAGAAGTGTTCCGTCTCATTTTTTGAATAACATAATGAACCTCTACATGCTACTGTCTTATGCTTAATATAAACTTAACTGTTTTCAAATCAAAGTTGGAGGAAGCAAAGTATAGTGGCAAGAATGTAAATCCAGAAATTAGAAAGATCAGGCTTTAAAATTCCAATGTTGCCACTTCCTAACTGACCTTGACCAAGCCATGTAACCTCTCTGAGACTCCAAGTTGGTTCATCTGTAAACTGAGAGGGAAGGCAGCATGGGCCTCATAGGTTTTTGTGTGCCGTGCACGAAGTGCAGTGTCAGGCCCACAGACACACTATATGCTACACATAAGCCGTCATTAGTGGTGATGAATTTAAACAAGCTTTGCACAAAGTCAGATTTTATCTCATCCAGATTTAGGGATGGTCTAATTCTCAGCCAAACCAGTGAGAGTTCACAGGGCCCTGGGCCAGCTGGTGCCTGGACCTGCATCATGGAAGGGCCATTACATTATGCAAGGAGAGCTTGCTTAGGGTTATTCATGACTGGATGCTTTATGAACTAAGTAATTAATTTACTGCAAAGGGCTACTAAAGTTAGAGGTGTTATTTCTGAAACGTAAATCTGGATAGAACTCACATTTTCTTCTCATAAGATCTTAAGTCACTTGTTATCCAGACGGAAGCTTAGGGTTGTTGTGAATAATAGAACCAGAAGTGTGTGTACACACCTTTAATACGCTTCCTTCTTTCTCCAGGGAAAAGTAGAGGTGGAGGTTGGTAAGGAAGGTCTGCGCTTCGAGAATGGAGCCTTCACCTACTATGGTGTCCCAGCCATCATGACCACTTCTTGTTCAGGTATTCCAGTTCCCAAGCCATAGCTTGTTGGGGAAGCAATGGGCTATCATAGAAAAAAGCAGTTCGGTTCAATCAAGTCTTGACTCCTGTTGGGGACCATGGACAAGCCCTTTAACTTCCTGGGCTTTAGTGTCCTCCGGCATAAAATGGAAATTAGACTCATTTTTTATTCAGAGAGTTTGTGGAAGTACATGGTAGCTGGTAATGTTATCAAGTGTTAGGGATGAATAGTGGTATTTTTAGTATGAAAAAACAATTTTATTTTTCTTCTTACACTTCCATTACATTGTCAGGGTTTTGGTTTGGGGTGTTTTTTTTTTTTATTATTATTGATTTTAGAGATAGAGAGGAAGGGAGAGAGAGGAAAACATCAATTTGTTGTTCTACTTATTTATGCATTCATTGGTTGATTTTTGTATGTGCCCTGACTGGGGATCAAACCTGGGATGTGGGCATATTAGGACGACACTCCAACCAACTGAGCTACCCTGCTGGGGCCTAAATTGTCTGCTTTGTTTTGTTTTGTTTTGTTTTGTTTTGTTTTTTTCAGGGTTCATTGGTGCTGGGGGTGGGATGGAAAAGGGAGAATTCCTATAATCAGGTGTACTTTCTGAATTGCCTCTGAAACACACTGCATCCTTCTGTCCTTAGATAATGATGTGCGGAAGGTGGGGAGTCTGGCTGGATCGTCTGTCTTTCGTATGTATTTCTCAAACCCCTCCCTCGTCCTCCCCATCGTAGCCCTGCCTCAGCCCACTCTGGGCACCTGGACCGAGCACTCTGAGCCTGGGCTGGGGCTAACACTAATGCTGGCAGCCTCTCTGTAATGCTCTGCCAAGAACACTGCTTCCTGCCAGGTACCCACAGGCCACAGGGGCTTAGTTTCTGTGTCTGGAATGTTTTCTGCTGCTTCTCTGCTCATGTACAAGTGAGAATGGCGGGGCGGGAGGTTGTGAGGGGAGGCACCATTTATTGTCACCTGCCAGGGAATGCAGGTGATTTGTGTGCTCTGGTGAAGGTTGAGCCTTTCTTTCTCTGCTATGATAATTCACCCACTGGCCTTTACTTGAAAACCTAACACGCTGTTATTATTTCAATGGGGTTAGTAGGAAATGACTGCAAGATCTTGGGATATACAAGCGTAAGTCTCAGGCTGGTGCAATATGTTGCTTATCTGCTCCTCTCTCCTTGTTTGCCACATCTCAGCTGCCAGAGAGGTATCTGCCAGCTGGCCGTGCATGCTGATGGTGGGGCTGGTGCAGGGCTGCTGGCTGGTTTGCTCTGCCCCTTCTGCACTTTACCTACTTGCTGTTTCCTGCATCAAATTATTGTACTTGTGTTTAGAAGGCATGGCATTCATTGTGATGTAAGTGTGATCCAGGAAGAATTATTTCTCTAGAATTTTTTTGACTCACTGGTCTGACATTTGCATTGCTTTCAGCTGTTATTGTTTGCAGTGGCTATTTTAATGCCAGATGGGGTGTTTTCTCTTATCATAAAAAGATTTTACATAGCATTTTATACTGGATTTCTCAGAGGGTCCCAAAACTTGATCAGTCCCTGGCACACGAAAGATAGGTACTGTTTTAACATAGATAAACTAAAGAAGTGACTTGCTCCAAATCACCCAGCAAGTTGGGTGCATTTCCATGGATGCATTCCGCTGTCCTGACCAGCACACACAGCACAATGAAATACAGACTTGAGATCCCTCATGCTCCAGAATGCTATCTCCATGTGGGACTATTGGAACAATTTATAGTGTAATTTTACATACCATCCCAGCGTAGGGCTGAAATGAAATTGGAGTAGCTGCCCACACCCAAGGGGTGGCCCAACATGAGTTGAAGGAGATAGGAAAAATAAAAATCCCTGGTACTGATACATTAGCATATGTACATAAACCAGCAGATCTCCAGAAAGGTTGATGGAGGAAGCATCAGTACTCAGAACAAGAGCTTTGGATGGGTGCAGAATGTGCTGCAGGACCAGGCAAACTCTGGTTCTCCAGAGGAGGTTTCCATCCATCGCAGTGGTCAAAGTAGAGTAACTTCTGGGATTCTGAATCTTACCTTGGCATGTTGGTCCTGTTCTGGCTTTTCCAGAAGACCAAAACAGGTGGGAACTCTGGGGGGAAATGGTTTCATGAGGCTCCCCAGCCCACCTAATTTAGATGGCCTTCCTTTAAAAGAAAATATTTTAAAAGTAGTAGGAAGATGTGATCTGGTTTCCTCCTTTCCTTTCTGTCTCTAGTGTTTTCTATCAGAATCCTTCCATTGTATCAGTGAAACAGGAGTAAACTTGTAACGCTGATCTCTCCTTCAAAACTGGTTAACCAAAAGGAAGCATTACACTCTTTCCCTCCCCCGCCCCCCCCTCCCCCACTTCTGGGCATATTCAGAAATCTTCAGGAGGGAAGGAAAATCGAATTAGTCTGTAGGGATATAGAGACATTTACCATTCCCCCGAAGCCCTCCCCACTTAGTGGAGTGAAGTGTGAAACAACTACAAAGAATCCCACGCCCTCCTATTGTCCCTGGTGAACCTTCAGCCCAGGGTCCAGCCAGCCAGCATCTTTCACTGGCCAAGAACCTTGGCCTTAGCCACAAGGCAGTAAACTCTTTTAGAGTCTCACTCCAGCAAACTGCCCCTGTCCTCAAAGCCAGCCTGTAGTTCTATCAGCCTTTGAGGGTGATAAACGGTATGACAAGTTTGCCGGAACACTAACCCTGTAACCAGTGCTTCAGAGTTGAACTTGAGGTTATAGGTAAGTCACTCTGGCTTTCCTGTGTGGAGCAAAGGGAACACAGCCAGTACTGTCTCCTTTATCTTGGTTCTGATTGCCAGGGAACCGGGAGGACCATGGTGAGCTTGGCACTGGAGGAATTGGGCCTGAGCTCGGGGTGACCAGAAAAGCAGCCCACAGGGCTGTACAGGTGGAGAGAACAAGTCTCCTATTGCTTGGCAGGCTATACATTTAATTTGTAGCCCAGAAGTGCCAAGATTCTTCTTAAGACCATGGAGTTTCTTATTTCAGTGTATCTCACAACATGAAGGATCTGTTCAAGTCGTCTTTGATATTTTCTGTCAGAGTAAATGATTGTCAGGTGTAAAGCTCCCGACACACATGCTCCCCTGCATGTCGTGGGTCCTTTCAGTTAAGTCATCTGATACGGCAGATAAGACCGCAGCAGCTGCCTGCTTCAGTGTGCCGTCACCTGCAGACAGGCTTCGTTTAGCTGCTTGGAAGAGACCCGAAATGATCATATAAGAGAGAGGAAGACAGATTCCCATGCAGAAACACTGCTCGATCAGGGTCAAGATTAGGGAAGGACTGGAGGATTACTGTGTACTCTACCCAGGGCCCAAGAGATGGCCAGTGCCAATTTGGACCCTCTGGAGAAAGAGAGAGAAGGAAAAGGGGACAGGAGAAGAGGTGTCCTGGAGCACTCGTTCTTACTGAGAAGTGACTGCTAGTTAATTCACCAAGTTGATTCACATTAAGATTGCTGAAAATGCTGCCTGCCTTTCCCGTTTCCCAAGCCTCTAGCAACACATAATGCCTCCGCAGCACTGTGACCACAGAGGGACCTCCTAGGAGTCCCAGGCAGGATACAGCTTCCTCAAGGATGCCCCTAGCTGGGGCATGCACTTTGCTTTCAGCCCTCCGGTTGGGAAGCAGATACATGTGGCAGCTGGGAGAGCCTGGTGGGAATGCAATGCTGGGCCCCCAGCAGATTTGCGGCTCAAAAAGAAGGCTGCTGCGAATGCCTGTTCTTGTCTTTGGCAGGTCTGATCGCCTCTAAAATTACTATGCATCTTTTTGGAAGACCTTCAGAAAAGTCTATTTTCTGTTCCTCTTCCTGGAGAGTGACTTTGTAAGAGGGAGCGTTTTCCAAGTTTTCAGAGGCACGATTCCCTTTGCAGATACATGTGATGCTATGAAGATCCCGGAACAGACTGTCTCACCACACTCTTTGTCTCTCTCCTTTTGTGTTTATCTTCCCCTTCGCAACTCACAAATCCTTGGCCCTTGACTCTTTAGTGCCCGTCTCTGTGTCTCATACCTTCGCCTTCAGCAGAGGGGACTCTCTGGCAGGCTCCCCAGGTAAACATGCATGGGTGTCTTGGGTCCCCATAGATCCCGTGGGGTTTGCCAGAGTCCTTTAGTCTCTCACTCTCCTGCATAAGAACAGTCTCTCCCAGGAGGCACTCCTGGGCCTAAGGGCCGAAGGCATAACACAAAGCACAGACAACACTTATTTGCACTTAGGGTCCAGGCATTGCTGGTTCAGTGTTGTCACTTGTGAATTTAGCTCCCAGGGCTGGGTCAGTGCATGTAAATGGAGAAATAAAGGGCTGTGAGATGGTGTGAGCTTTTTGTCATCATTTGTCTGTCTCCAGAATGGAGGGAAGGAGTATGCAGCAGAAGAAAAATAGGAAGAAACAATGGAGTATTAGTGCTTTATTCCTGTTTTTCTCCACCTTTCTTTCTGTGTGGTCTTCGCCTTTAGCTAACCACTAACCCATCCTCATTATCTTCCCAGTAATATTACCATGTGGTGACCATATTCCCTCTGGCTCTGTTCACACAAAGGATGCTGCATGTAGAATTTCAGAACAACTTTTCATTAGGTTTAACCTCTCGTTAATTAAATAGGAGTTACCAGTTTCTTTTTAATTGGGTAAAGCAGCTCCCCGTAGAGTTACACAGTAACTCAAGGATTGAGTAGGATACAATAAATCTTAACAATCAATTAGGTGTTTGTCTTGTTTTTATGTCTAGAGGTTGATCTCTTAGGCTCAGGGAGTAAGTAGTGACCAAACCAAGAATTTATTTGTTAAATGGCTTTGGAGTTGGAACACAGTCCCCGCCCCCCCCCCCCCCCTTATATTTGTCTCCCTTATCCCAGGGCTGCGGTAGTGATTCTGAGGCCCCACCGTATTCTCAGTCATCAGAAACCCAGTTACATTGTGTTATCTGTAGACAAACCCTCAACATTCAAAATGGCCATGTGAGAGCTCAGACCCCCAAGTCTGCAACTTCAGAAGTATTTTTGTTGACTCCTACTTCTCCCAAGTCACAGTTTCCCAGCAGAAAGCATCTGGTTCCCATGTTTATCTGTACAAGTCAACCACATTCTCAAATTTCACCAAATTTTCTCTCTCACTGGATAGTGATTTTCCACCGAGAAACAACATCTTTCTCACTTTGCTTTCATGATGACCACAGGACAGTAAGGTCAGTGTGAGGTGCCGAGCTGGTGCCCTCACCGGCTACTGCTGCATGCGGGCAAAACTAGAAATGACCACATCATGATCCTGCAAAATCCTTTACGTGTGGGGAATCCTGATGAAGGAAGAACGTGCTTTGAGTTTCAGCAAAAGGGATGATCCCCATTTTTTAAAGATTTTCAACCAAAAAGATCAAAGCATTAAAAAAAAAAAAAAAGCAGTGACAGCAGGGGGTTATTTTCCTTTCTGATTAACCCTCAGTTTTCCAGACAACCTAGTTAACCGTAACTTTCCAGTTAAACTAAAGATTAATTCTAGTTCATTGGTGTTGATTACGAACACCTTCCCGGTAACCCAGTGTCAGAGATGAAGGTGACTCAGTCCTGCCAGGCAGGCTTCCCGTCCAGCTGGCTGGTGCCATGTGCTCCAGGAAGCTCTTAGCCATCTCGCCATTTTTCCTCTCTGTGGGTGTTCAACCCAACAGGAAACAGGTGAGTGACAAAGAGGTGAGAGCAAGGCCACCGTACTCCAACCCTTGGTTTAAGTCTGCAGAGTAGAGCCCTGACCGACACAAGGGGAGAAAAGGAGAGGCAGGGATGCCTTGCTTCTCCTTCGGCTCTTTCCTCCCTACCTTCTTTTGTCTGGTCCCTGTCTACAGCTGACAGCCAAGCCTTCCTAGTGGTTGGGCGACATCTCCAGGACCTATATTATGCTATTTCCACTGTCACTCTTGCTTCTGTTCCATATCAGCAGCAGAAGAAGCCTCACTCATAAGAGTATTGTGGCAAGCAGTCCTGGGCACCTTCTGGCCCATACCTGATTTGTAATCCAGGTGCATAGTATATAAATTATGTCTTAACCCCATCTTACACTGGGAAGAATATAAATCCTGGAAATTAATAGGGCCTTAAAGTGTAAAAGGAACCCTGTCATTTTATTTGATCTCCACAACCACTTTAGGAGATGGGCAGGAATTACTGTTGGGAGACAGTAGGTAAGGAAACAGGCTCTGAGAAACTGAGCCCTTGGGTCTGTGTCACCAGTATAATAGGAAGGTAGAGAGACCTCGCTGCGCCTCTGAAACTAGGCGTTTTGTGCCCTCTAGAGGGTTGAGACTTGTTTGCATTTTGAAAGCAGTTCTGCTGATGAACATGGTGCTCACATTGGATTGAGGCCCATGGTTCCTGTGCCAAATATTGCCACTATTATCCATAGGGAGTTTCCTGCTCTCTGAGCTTAAGTGTGAAGTAAGGAGAGCAGAGTGGTCTGTGGATGACCTCCAGAGTGCAGTGTGAGCAGCCAGCTTTGCAGGTGCCTTCAGTTAAAAGTGAAACTTCCAATCAACCCACTGAGAGTATGCGGCCTGCTGCAGTTGTTACTCCTCCTCAGATTCATTCCTTCTTTCTTCTCCCAACAGCAGAGATGATTTCACAATCCCTCTGACTGCACAAAAGCAGAGGCAGGAGAGAGTTCGGGAGCAAGGTTTCTTTGTCAGTGCTCAATTGTCCATCTGTGATGTGCTTTGAGATCAAGGAGGATAGAGTTTTCTCCCAGAATATATGAGGAACCCCTAAAAATAATCTTATTACTTTGTGAAATGTGGTCAGTGGAAATATTCCTTTGGGTTGGCTCTTGCATTGTAAACATTTGGGAACCATTAAAACCCCGTGTAACATGAGCAAGTTCATCTGGGCTTCTAACTTGGGGCTGATTTGCAGAGTTCACATTGTAGCTTTGATGGAGAGCTTTTGACATTTGGCTGTCTGATGTTGACTATTAACCCAGAATGATGCGTTTTTATAACCCTAGTTTGTACTCTTCTAAGCCTGTGTAATTATACTCCCCCCATGAAGTTCAGAGAACACCGATGGCCTGTGGCACAGTGACCATGACCAAAGTGAGCCTCTCCCCCTGTCCCTCACTGAATGCTCCAAAAGATGTATTCAGTGGCACAGGCAGCCATTGAACCCCACTTTCCCCTCAAATCCCCAGACTGAACAGGGGAGAGGGGATTCTTCTCTATTGTGGGTCCTCCTCCTGGGATACAATTGCGACCACTCCCCTGGTACAGGTGTCAAGAGTGAAGCAAGAGTACCAGAGCTGTACGTAGGTTTTTGGGGCCCCTGCCTGTCAATGCAAAGGAGACTCCATGCAGCCCCATCTGCAGTGGAAAATCTTCTTCCACACTACCCCCAGTTACACCCCTGTGTCTTCTCCCCGCAACCTCAGTCACTCTGATTTGTCATCTAGGACACACCTTGCAGACCAACCAGGCAATGAGGTCTACCAACTTCTCCATAGCACTTGGAGGTCTTGAGTAGAAATCCCTGCCCCCCCACCACCACCCTGTCTCTCCAGGGCAGCTTGAGGGCGTGATGAGCAAGAGTTGACAAGGGCTGTGTTGGCTGCTTGGCCTCCCTCCAGTAGAGGTGTCCTGTGGTCAGTGTCATGCATCACTGTTTGGTCTGTCCGCCCTTAGACCTCTTCGCACTGCAGCCAGGATTTCCCTCTTCGCTTCACTCCCCAAGCTGTGCCTCTGTGTGCTTAGGAAATGCCGAAGGGAATTGTACAACTTGAACTACTTTGCCATGCTGCTGGGACACTCGTCTGTTACTGATTTCTTCTCCTTTTGTATTAAAAGCATTTCCATGTCCCTCAGAAACCTCTGCGTGCATGGGCACAATTACCAAAAAGCCAAGTCATCAGCATCCCACCTATTGAGGAATGTCAGGCTCTGGGACATGAAAATACTGATCTTACACAACACTTGGATGAGCTGGGGACTTTCTTAGTCATGAAACGAGGATTTCTTTTCCTTTTAAAAATTACTTTTGTAGACCTGACCTTTGTAAGACAGCTCTATCTGCTGGTGTGGGTAATCCTTTGGGATTTTACAAATAAACCTTCAATAGCACTGTTTTTACTTAAAAAAAAAAAAAAGCCCTGTGTCTCTTCCCAGCACAACAGCAGTGTTGTTTGTGTTTGACATGCAGGTCCCTGTGAGCAACATGTCTATGCTGGGTGACATGGTGACATGTCTGTGCTGGGTGTCAGTGAGGAGGAGCACTCTGGGAGAACCAGGACACTATGTGTTGCCTCTGTGTCTAATAAGGGGTAGAAGTGATTCAGGCAGAACCTCCTATGGATGGAAATTTTTTAGTGGATAAGACAGGGCTGTGCTTCCCTGTCATTTTCCTTGAATGCACCTTGGATTGTGACAGAAGGGATGAGGATGTGGGACAGCAGATGTGGGGCACGTGAAGCACATGCCCCACCAGACAGACAGAGTTATCAAGGAGTGATGGTTATTTCTCAGGGTAACTGAAGCCACAGGGCCTGCTTACACTCTCTCTTCTTGTCTCAAACTGAACTGGGGACCAGACCCAGCAGGTCAAGGTATGGTTTTCCAGATTCCACTCACAGGCCACAGAAGCCGCTCTCCTGCAGAGCTCCCTGCCTTTGCCCTAAGAACTCGCCCCAGTGAGGCACCGTCAATGGACTTAGCCAGCCACCACCTTAGAACGGCACAAATGAATCTAGCCAAGCCAAAACTCGTCATTGTTTTCAAGGGACCAGGACCAGAAATTAAATACATACTTTTCTGCCCACTACTACCGCCATTTACAGTCACCTTGGTGCTTCACTCTGTTGTCTGCCCAATCCCTGTCCCTTTCAGTCCTTGGTCACTCTGGAGGAGGGTCCAGCCCTCTAAAGCCCAGTGGATAAGTAGACCTGACTCCATGACCTCCAGTTGCAAAAGCTCCTACTAGACAGTCAAACAGATAGAAAATCTTAATGCTCCCTGTGGTCTAAGGCTACCGGGCCAGCGCCCACGGCTTCCTGGTACCCTTTGATTCTCACTGCACGTGACCGCACTCCCCAGCTGTGTTTCTGGGGTGTCCTACCCACTGCGAGCTTCTTGGAAATGCCCACTTTCTCAGAATGACTTTAGGATGCAGGGGAAAGGTTTTCTGATTCCGGGATGAGTTGAGAGCTCTGAAACTTCTTTAAAAAACAACATTTAGATTTTCAATTTTAAGAAAGTCCTTGGGAGACTGTTATGTGCTGATAATTCATTCATTCTGCACATTTTTATTGGGCACCTACTCTAGGCCAGGCCCCATGCTAGGTACTGGGTGTACAATGATGACCAGAGAAGACAAGGTCAATGCCCTCGGGGCATTGGGGGTGGGGGTGGGGGTGGGGGCACGGGTAGGGGTGGGATAAAAGGAGAAGAGAGAGCAGGGGAAATGGTATCTACAGAGGTGGAAGATGCTTGCATGATTGAGGATCCCCCGGGCCGCCAGTAGAACAGAGCAAGCAGGGGCAGGGAAGGGAGTCCCAAGATGCAATCAGGCAGGACGGCAGAGGTCAGGTCATGGCAGGGCGTTAGGGTCACAGCAAAGTGTGGATTTTATTCAGATTCAATAAGAAACTGATTTGTGTTTTTTAAATGTGCTTCTGGTAGCTGAGGTCAGAACTGATTATAAATATGAGTGTAAGTGGGGAGACCAGACTGTGGGCCAGGTGAGAGGGATGACAGCTCTGACTTGAGACAGAGATAGAGGCAGATGGGCTTATTCTGTGAGCGGTGGAGAGATGAGAGGACTTGAGGCGGGGCTGGCGGAGTGGCAGGGGTCAGGGTGGCTCCTGGTTTCCAGTGTAAATAACAGTTTACATAAATGACATTTACTGAGAAGGGGAAGACAAAGTGGAATCCTTAATTCGGTGATCTTATCAAAGCAGTGATCCTTACGGTTCTAAAGAAAAAAATGATTCACACTGTTGTTATTTTAATCTTTCTGAAACACAGTTTGCCAGATGACAATAATAGCTTGGCAGCTGAACAGATCATCAGCCCCGAAGGACTCACTCCAAATAGATGCTAATCAGATATTTTGATTGATGACAACATTATCTCAAGAGAGGGAATTAAATTCCTGAGGTTCTACCCTGAAAGAACAAAAAGCAGAATCTCTGAATTATTGGACTCTTCATTTGAAACCCTGGGCTAAATCTGTGTTATGAGAAGCAGACAGCCTGCTGTTTCTCCTTTTTAAGGAGAAATGCAGAGTGGTGTCAGTTGGGAAGCAGAGGACTGGGAGGGACTTATTCCCAAACTGAGATCAAGTTAGGGTCATCTTCAAAACTTTGCTTCTGTTAATCCTGGGGAGGGTAATTCACACAGTTTACTTTGAAACCAAGTAACACAGTCCTAACTGAGCTTTCCCAAGAGGTGCTTCTTGAAAAATGGAAGACAAAGTGACTCTGAACATTTAGGAGGCCTTGTTCTCTCCTCCCCGTTAGGCACAGAAGGTGCCCTGCCCTAGCCCTGCACTTCAGAGGGCCCCACTTTAGCCCTCCTAAATCCTGGCCCTCTCTGTGGGGTGAGGAGTTTTTCAGGCCAAAAGGATATGCCCACACAACCTTTGTTTTTCCTTCCAGACTATATTTCAAGATACAAAAATCCCAGAATTCCCCATTCAAAAAGGGGGCTGGGGCTCGGTTCTCCTCATACAGCCCTATTTTCTGACACAAAACTCTAAGGAGTCGGACCTGGCCTTCCAGGCTGTCAAGGACAAGGATAGAACCTATGTTAACAGTTCACGGGTGTGACTTGAACGTGTACCCACAGAGTCTGTGGGCCTCCACATGCCCCGGGCCCAGCCGGTGTGGAGCAGACCCGAGTTACCACACCCGCAGCATGGCAGTGCAGGAAGGATTGGTTACCTGGGCTGTGGCGGACGGGTTTGAGGGCAGATCTTGGCCTTTCTAAAGTAAGGTTTGTGAATGGAGTCCATACAAAATAACGTACCCTGCTAGAAGGTCCCATGGTCAGGGTAGCCAACCACACCTATAGCCTGGGCGTCATCCACACTGTCAGTGTGAGAACACCCAACCTGTAGAGAATTTTTGTGAGTTTATTTGAACCAAACTGACCACATGCCAGGGAGCAAGATCTTGCAACGCCCCAGAGAATGACAATTTTGCACTTTGTTATATACGATGGAAATTAAGGAAGGATGTAAGGACGATTGCAGGAAGATGGGAGAAAGCAAGGCACAGGATAGTTAAGATCCTGAGCCTCCTAGAGAGCGGTCACACTTCAGAGGGGTCTGGAAAAGAGGACCACACTGACATTTCAAAGGTGTGTTAACCTAGATGCATGAGAGCCATGGACAGGGCTTGCCTAAACCTTGTTGTAGGCCTGGGGTGTGACTGCCTGGTGAGAAATTTAGGATCAGATCACCCTGAGGGGTTACTTTCTGTCAGATGTATTACAGAGCCCCCTTTTCCTCCACAGCACTCAACCCCAAACCAGAACCAGATAAGGCAGCAATACCCTCGGCCCAGCTTCTCGCTGGCTGTCTTGGGAACAGGAAGAATCTGAGCAGAGAGGAGCCATGAGTTCCTGTCCTAGGTGTTTGCCCCTCGAAGGAATAAACATCAGTGGGGCAGCTGGACGTTTCCCTGGGCTCAGACAGGAGGGTGAGGGCCTGGTTCTACCACCCAGGGTAACCATTGCCTTAAAGTCCTGCAGAACCACAGTAAACAACACCCCCCTCTCTCTCCCCCCGCCTCTGTTTCTGGTCCCCTCTCGTTTCTCTGCACCCACCCCTCCTTGCCTTTTCTCCCTCCCCTCTCCCTCATCACCTGCAGTGAACCGCTCCCCTTCTCGCTGCAGCGGGTTGAACCGCTCTGAGTCTCCCAACCGAGAGCGCAGCGACTTCGGAGGGAGCAACACTCAGCTGTGCAGTAGCAACAACAACCTCTACACTCCTGACTACTCAGTTCACATCCTTAGCGACGTGCAGTTTGTGAAGGTAACTCCCGCAGGTGGACCGTCCCTCGATCCTGCTGGCAGAGTTGGCTGGGGAAGCGGGACAGGATGTACATCCCATTCCTCCATGATCTCAGACAATGTGACGATGCAGTTAAACCTCAGAAAGCCAGAGCCCATGATTCTTCTCCTGGCTTCACTTCCAGCCCTGCAGCCCTCTCATTGTAAACCTTCCCAAGAAGCAGAGGTAGGACGAAATGGGAGAAGGGAAATTCTACTGTGCTAACTCTTACTGGTTTGTAGGACTGGCCACATGATTTGTAGGAAGAGAAATAGAAAGTCACAGTAGGAGTTAGTGGTTCGAATATTTACCGAATGCCTGCTGTGTGCTCGGCCTTGTCCAGGCAGTGGTGGTTACCAGGGCGAGCAAGACGGCAAGCTCCTGCCTTTCTGTACCTTTCATGCCAACAGGGGAGAAAGATGGTAAACAAGTCATCACGTAGATAAAACCTAGGTAATTTCAGGTAGTGATAACAGCTATGATGAAATAAACAGGGTGGTGGGGTGAACAGTGAGCCTGCTTTAGAAATGGTCACCAGAGCAGGCGAGAAAAGGATGTTTTTGCTGAGACCCGAAATGGGAAGTTGGGAGAATGTTCAAGACAGAAACAACAGGCAGGAAGAGCTTGGTGGCTCGGGGATCTGGGCACGAGGGCAGCGGCTGCTGTGAGATGAGACCGGAGCATCAGCAGCAGAGCCCGCTGGCACCTTTTTGGCCAGAGTAAGGCATTTGGATTCTGTTTGAACTGGGAGTTTTCATTAGGTTTGCACCTCAGGTCTTTCTATTTGTCTTAGTCTGTTTGGGCTGCTACAACAAATTACCGTAGGCTGGGTGGCTTGAACAACAAACTTGTTTCTCACAGTTCTGGGGGCTAGAAGTCCAAGTTCTAGGTGCCAGCAGAGCTGGTGTCTGCTGAGAGCCTCTTCCTGTCTTGCAAATGGAGAACTCTGGAGTGAGTGGTTCGATAGAAGGGAATTTGACCATTCAAGCCCTCGTTTTAACACAGGGCTTGGTGTTGTTTTTCTCATGTTTCATTATTTTAATGTAAGTTAAGGTGATGCCACCAGGGGTGTCCAACCTTTTGGCGTCTCTGGGCCACACTGGAAGAAGAAGAGTTGTCTTGGGCCACACATTAAATATATTGAGACACATAATCACCCAAAAATCTCATAATATTTTAAGTAAATACTCACTTAATTTTGTGTTGGGCCGAATTCACAGCCATCTTGGGACTCATGCGGCCCATGGGCCACAGGCTGGACACCCCTGCCTTAGACTAAAGTTAAAAGTCCCCTCCTCCTCATTTAATGGACATGTGAGGACCGTTATGTAGGCTGCTCTCTTATTGACCTCTCCCGCCCACCCACCCCCTTTTTTTTAACACAAAGAGAGTTTTTGAGGAAGCTTTAGAGAAGTCTATACAAAAGGGGAGTTTTCACTGGCTGAAGCCCTTGTGACCGGCTGAATGAAGTTCCAGAATCCAGAACTGTTTATTAAGTCCAGGAGTAAATTGACCTCACAGTAAGTTACAACATTAGGTAGAAAAGTGGACCTTGTGATTATCTGGGGAAGATATGAGAGCTGTGATTAGTAGTAGTTAGTAAGTTGTGAAGATACCAAAGAGTCCTTATGCCTTTTTTTTAAAATATGTTCTGTAAATATCATTATTACACTAAGAATATTTGGCATAGTCTGGCTGTGTCACTGCGACCAAGATGCCTCATCACCATCTGGTGGCAGAATCCCTAAATTGCAGGATTGTGTTTTCAGGGATGAAAGTCATGAAATGATAGGAGATATCGCACTGGTTAAAGGTGAACTTCTGGATATGTTGGCTACTAAGTCAACATATCCAGAAGTTCATATCCCTAAGTAATACCAGGTGCTTTGTTGGGCTTATCAAGCATCGCTTAGGAGATTTTCCTGTCCTTTAAGCCAGGAGAACCCACAAGACTCCAAAGAAAGCTTCACATTCAGAAAACCTGTAGGCACATTAAAAAAACTGTGTTTTGATGATGACCTTGGTTCAGCTCTGTGCCAGCTTTTTGTCAGTCCTCCTGATTCTTATGTAGCCCAAAACTACAAAGTAGCTATTGGGGCATTTTTCCCTGAAGGACTGTGAAAGGCCATCTCGGTGGACATGAGAAAGACAGCCTAATGCAGGAAGGTACGTTTGCGGCGTACAGAGCAAGAGTGAAGACCCTTTAAACGAAAATATCCAAATTACAGGGAGCTATTATTAGACTCTGGAGCTTCCCCTTTGAGAGCTTGGAGTTGCACATTCTCAGTTCACCCTGGCTCCAAAGAGTGAATAGCGGTCCCCCCAGGCCAAACCCAGACTGCAGGAGCTAGTGCGCTGGCCACGATCTGAAGACCTGCCTCCCCAAACCTTAGGCAAGTTCCTCAAACTCCTGGACCCCATTTCCTTTACTCGTAATAAGGGGAGTCCCAGACCTTGCCTGCCCACCCCATACAGTCATGACCAGCAAAGGCGATTCTCTGTGCTCTGTAAGCTGTAACGCACTATGTGGATGGAAGGTCCCATCCTCCTCTACCAACCTCTGCCTGCAAAACAAGCCCTTCTGGGTAACGCTAGCACTAGAGCTTTCACCGGCGTCTGAAAACCTAATTTATAGTTCCATCTCTTTAGGATAGGTATAGTACTTCCAGTAAGACAGTACATGAATTCCAAAAGTAAATAAATAGTCCAATTATGTTTTAATTTAAAAATTGAGAAGAGATTGTAAACCAAGTTGGTGAAAAAGCTATCAGGAAGGAGTTTGCTACTGAAAGTAAATAGTAAATTTATCCGTGAGCTTCCTGGTCCAAAAAAAAGTGGAGAGGGTGGAAACAGTGGATCTTTGGGTTCTCATCCAATATAAGGAAGTATATAATCGCCTAGAGAAAGGAGCTTCTTTCTGGCAGTCATTTCTTTAGGGATTTAGCAGATGTACTCCTATATTAACTATGGAAGGCATCGAAACATACACATTGGCTTCGTCTGTGGTTTTGTCAGAGTTTGTGTTCTGTGTATGGCAGTTTCTTATTTCAGCCTTTTCCACAAGCTGAGGGTCTCATTCTTGCCGAGTTAGTCATTCTTGACTGACCCTAAGGAAGAGGGCCCTTTGGCAACGAAGCCTGTATTTTAAACATCTCCCTGGGCAACCACGCTGCTAACCGAAGATGCCCTCTGTCCTCTCCAGGGTCTCAGGGGAAGACTTAGCTCCTCTAGGTGCAGATGAAGAGTCCAGAGCCAATGAAAATGACACCGGTGGCAAACAAGCAAAGGGTCCCCTCATTGCCTTCACTCCCTGGTCTGGTAGAGCTTGGGTGAGGCCCCCTAGTTCATGGGCCCAGGCCAGAGTCCTGGGTCCCAAAGCACCCTGGTGGGGCTGCATCTGAGCTTGGTCAGGCAGGCCACACCTGGGGAGGGCTCGGCCCAGCTCCTCCTGAGCTTCTGCCCCCTCTGCCTCTTCCTTCCAGATCACACGGCAGCAGTACCAGAATGCACTCACCGCCTGCCACATGGACAGCTCACCCCAGTCCCCCGACATGGAGGCCTTCGCTGATGGAGACTCCACCAAGGCCCCCACGATCCGGGGCACACCCCAAACCCCCAAGGATGACCCTGCTGTCACCCTCCTGAACAACAGGAACAGCCTGCCGTGTAAGTCAGTCAGGCGGATGGGCTGGGCCACCTTTGGGTGGGGGCAGCCCTGCCTTCCTCCTCATAGCTGTCCAGAGCTGCTCTCTTGTCCTCATGGAGCCCCAGGCCTTCTCCAAAGCAGAGGGGTGACACTCGTGTGCTCCTCAGGCAGCCACTCAGATGGGCTGAGAAGCCCCGGCGAGGTCGTGTACCTGAGGATGGAGGAGATGACCTTCACCCAGGAGGATGTGACAGACTTCGAGGACCACAGCACGCAGCAGCTCTCTCTGTCTCCTGCAGCAGTTCCCGCAAGAGCAGGTCAGGGAGGGAAACAGGGCTCGGAGGAGCACGGAGGTCATTGCCGTCAGGCACTGGGTGAGGGGAGCCTGGGGCCCCGGCCCCTGTGTAGTAGGTCCCAGCTCTTAACACCAGGGAAGGAAATTGTTGTCTACTAAGCAACCACTATGCATCAGACCCAACCTAATTCATTCTCCTGGGAAGGCAGTGTGTAGGGTAGTGTTAAGAGCCAGGCTTCCACCTGGGTTCAGAGCCTGGCTCCTTCACTTAGGAGCTATGCAATTTTAGGCAAGTTACTGTGACTGAAGGTTCAGTTTCCTTGTCTAAAGAGGTAAGTTTCTTTATGTTAAAAAAAAAATACAAATCATGGTAACTAGCTCATAAAGTAGCTTTGAGCACAGACGAGATAAAATACAGAGGGGGCACATCCCAGTGCTTGGTACCACGCTCTCTAAATATTACGCAGTGATTGTCAGACCTGCTTTACAGATCAAGACATGGAAGTCTGCCACCACTCATTGCCAGGGCCCTTCCCTTCCTCTGAGGCCCAGAGACCAGAAGTAACCTTAGGACTTGTCCTGAAGTCTGAAATCATGTCACCTCCCTCCGGGACACTGGATGCCCCTGACTTGACATGGTGCTGCTCCAAGCTCCCAGTGTCCCAGCAGTCCTGAGATCTCTCTGTTCTTGCCCAAGATACACTCCCCCAAGCTTTCAGCAGCCCTTGGTACCCACTCCCCAGGTTAGCAGTTACCCCACCTGACCTTTGTTTGAGATCTGCCCTGGGCCATAGTCTGAGACCCCTCAAGTTCAGAGCAATGACCTGACAAGTGCTCATAGATTTTCAAAGTCAGGGAGACAACATGTATCAAATTGTAGCTAATGCGGCAAATCTGGGACATATGTAATCACTGGCCCAGGACCCAAATTTAGAGCTGATGTTCTGTTTCTCCCACACACACCGAGTTTAGTAGCTAAAATATGTAGCAAGAAATTGTATCAAAGGAATGAGAATGGAGGAGATGGGATAGTCTTTGGAAATTAATCCATCCTCCTCAGTGACACAGAAGGACCCTGAGACCTGGAGAAGGGAAATGGCCCGTCCATATACTGCATTAGAGGAGGCTCAGCCTCCTGGCTCAGAGTGCAGTGCAGTTCCCACCACACCGCTTTGCCTCCTGTTTAGGCTCTTCCTGAGTTGGCAGTAGGAGCCTGGGCCCCTTCCTGGCTGAGATTTCTGACTTCTCACTGGGTTCAGGGGGAGAAAGCCTGACATGCACTTAATTGTTATTGAGCCCTGTGATTTCCCAGGGTCTGTTCAAACAGAGGAAGGAAACATCCCCACCTGTCCTCAGATGTGCTTTTTGTCTGGCAAAGATGCCGAGTAGAGAACATTTTGTTCTCTCTTTCCTTTGCCAGACTTTGAATACTTGATTCTGATTCCTGTTCTGTCTCTTTGTTCCTTTTGTGGCACTAAAGTGCCCCTTGCTAAATAAAGGCTTCCTGGGCATCCCTCCCTTGTTAGGGCCCCTGCTGACTTAGCTCTGGTTTTGAACTTTCACCTGCTAAGAAACATCAATCAGAATCATTCCACTTAGATCCCTGGATGTGTAGGTTGGAAAAACCTGTGTCCTTTTTTCTGTCCTCTCAGCATCAGATAGTGAATGTTGCAATATCATCCTGGATACAGAGACCAGCCCCTGCAGTAGCGATTTTGAGGAAACCGTGGGCAAGAAGCTACTGAGAACCTTAAGTGAGTAGTTCTTCATCAAGACAAAAGCCACCCACCAGCTGGTTAGTAGAGAAAGCATGTTAGGATGTTACTCATGGAAGAGAAACCATTGGCTCCTTTTGGGAACCCTCACAAGGTTCAGTCATGGAAATCCATCATAGCGCTTCAGCTGGTACCTCACCCTTGGTAATTTGGGGATTTGTCCTATTCAAGTGACGGTTATCTAAGACAGAGATCTGCAAACCATGGCCCTGGGCCCACCCTGACCACCCCCCTACCTGTTCTTCTAAATAAAGACTTAATTGGATCATAGACAGACCCATTTGTTATTTATGGCCACAATGGCAGAGTTCAATAATTGCAAAATGGACCATAAGGCCTGCAAAACCTGTCTGGTTTTTGCAGATAGTAAAAAACCAGTATTTACTACCTGGTGCTTTAAAGACATTTATGTCCAGGAGACTGATTAGAAAGGAGAGTAGTATCTACCAAGGAAGGAAGTCAGTGGCAGAAGGAAGGTAAAAAATGCTCTTTCTAAAAACAGCAGAGCTGGGAATAGATTGCCCTTCCACCCCACCCACCCAGTGCCAGCAGAGCATTGGAGCTAGAGAATGTAGGTCCCTGGGGATGGTGCCCAGCTGCACCCACCACCATGGCTCATGCATGGGACAGCAAAGGTGTGAGGCCAATCCTACGTCAGAGGCTAGGCGGTCGATTGGGGTAAGGATGGGAAAGGCATGATCCCAAGCATTACATGGGCCTTCCTCAGTTCTCTCCAGGAAAGCTCCGTGCCATTAGCACTAGCCTGGGGTTGGGGCTTTTTAGAGCTGTCATCTCAGGTGGAAGGGGCATCCTCATCCTTCAGGATGTAAACATGCTGATATCAGCACCAGGCAGGACACAAGGCAGATTCCTTCCTGCCAGACTATCTCCATTTCCACTTCTGTTGTGAAGAAGAGAGTATGAATGTCTTCCCAGTCTTACAGAGTGATCCTCACAAACTGTGTTTTTCAGGTGGTCGAAAAGGGAAGAGGTCACCCGATGGAGAGAGAGACTCTGAGGAGAACTCCAATTTAACACCTCTGATCACATGACAGGGGCAGACATGGTTTGCTGAGTGCGTGAGATTCCAGAGCTTTGGGGGAGAACCCACCCTCCCATCATCTGCTTCTCCCAAGGCCTCCCACAGGTGACAGAGCGCACTGCTTCCCTTACCACCTCTTCACCCCTTCCCGTCAGTTTGGCAGATTTTCCCTCGTTGCCTCCAGTTTGACTCAGAGCCTTGCTGTGGCCACAGTGGAAGGAGGTGACTCCAGTGCAACATGCTAGAAATGGTCTTGTCCACAGCACAGTCTGGGACTGGAAAAGACATGACCCCAAGCTGACATTGCCACTCGGGGACCCTTGATGCCCCTTTTGTTCTTTGAGATCCCCTGATGTCATATTTCATGCTTAGCTTAGCTCAGAAGTGCCACTGACAAGATAGGCACGGAGGAGGCCGGAGTAGCAGGTATGCAAGTTAGTTCAGGAGAACTAATGCACCAAGAATTCCTCCAGAACTTGGAGGCAGTGGGATCAGCCATGTTGGCATGTAAGGCCACAGTACAGAAAACTGTTGGTGGCCGGTTCCCTGTCAGATAGGGTTCCAGCAGCCCTGAGAAGTATGTCTTGGCTGGAATGGAAAGAACGTGAAGTGGAACCTCAAGTCACTAATTTTCCCAGGGACACATCTGCTTTGGCTTCCCCTCGCCAGTTACCAATCCATCAGTAAATCGGCTCTGGGAGAGGAACAGGGAGCAGAGACACCCATTTGGGAGCCAGAGATGGAACTTTGGGTTTTAAGTTCAAATAGAAGTAGAATATATATGGAAAAATTCTAAGCTATTGAAGCAAGTTCAGCCATGACAAACCAAAGAGTGCCCAGGTCAGCCAAGAAGGACGCAAGCTCTCATGGGACTTCAGTGTGCATTACACAGGAACAGCGAAGAGTCTCTCCTCTTTCTCATCCGTTCCCCCCACCCCTACCCCTTACTACACCCCAGTAGGTCAGCCATGTGTACTTTAATCCAAGAACATGTTAGGTCTCTGGTTTTCCTCCTGGATGTGGGGACAGATGCAGTTCCAAACATAACCATCAGATGGCAGGATGACCGCACATACCTACTTGAGTAGAAAATGTTCCACTCTGGACTCAAAGCCAGCCTTAGGGAAAAGGTGGACGTGAAGGTTGTCTTTGGGACATCTGTGTCCCTTTCTGATCTAGCTCCCTGATCCAGTGCTGCCTGTTGAATCTCCAGAACATTCCCTAATGTTCTTTTCTTTGGGGTAGACCACCAGGCTTACCTCCCCTTCCTCCACAATCAGGACATTCCCATGTCCTCACCCATTCCATCAATAATCACATGGGCTGAGTAATCATATAATAATTCCTCTGGGTTACTTGCAGCTCAAAAGAAAATGCTTACCCACAGGAACCTTTAACTCAGGAGTTCTTAACTTGGGGTCCATCACCCCAAGGGGTCCATTGTTGGACTTCAGAGGGTCCATGAAACTTGTAACACTAGGAATTTAGTGTATGTGTTCTTATGCGTGTTTTCAGGAGGGCTAAAGCTTTCATAAGTTTCTCCAAGGCCTCAGGCCCACAAAGGGTTAAAAACCACTATTTTAACTGAAAGTGGAACTTTCAGCCCAAGGTTTCTGCAATGCAGAGTGAAGTGAACAGTGGCAGTTTGAGACAGATTTTTAGTCGTAAGTGGTCTTCGCAAGTGTCCTTGAAATCAATGGGGAAAGCTGGCACCCACCAAGGAGTGGTCCTCAGAAATTCTTGGCACACCCTAGGCTGTGCACACCCTAGGCTGTGCACAACCTACACCCCACATAACTTCATCCCCCTCTTCCCCGCCAAACCGGAGCAGCTCTTGAAGCCAGGAGCTTGTGGAAGTAGACTCTCCAGCTGGGGATGCCTTCTCCAGCAGTGTATTATTGACTTCACATCCCTTGCCTGGCCCTACCTGAGGCTCAGCAGTGCATGACTTCTCGTGGACAGTTCCACAGCTACCACCCACCTCCAACACCTAGTCTCACCTGGTAGGAATAGGCAGTGTCAAGCCCCCTTCCCCCACCCACGTGCTGACTGCCTTGGGCCCAAACCAGCAAACTGTAAATTTCAAGCAAGAAATGTCATCATGCATTCTTCTTGCCCAGCTGGCCACGGGCCCAAGGGGGCCTGTCTGGCTAGTCTTCCCTACATTACCACTCAGGCCACCACTATCGCATTACATCCAGCCCTTTGCAAAATCCCTACGGAGCCTGTCACCACTCCCTTCCCTATTCCCCAACTGCACCACCCCAAATTTTCTTCAGGTTAAAAAAGTTTAAAAAAAAGAGGATTGTAATTTTAAAATAAAGCATCTATGAAGGCTTCATGAATTGTAAATAATTTTTAAATAAAATGAAAATGCTTTTCCTGAAATGCGACTGTTTTCCTTGCCCCTGAATTTCAGAGTTCTGGAGTGGTTTTATTTGAGATACAGGTTGTATGGAGCGCACATGTGATGACCTCACCTGGGGTCCACCTGCCTGAAGAGGCTTGTTCTGAAGACCAGGTGTGAGACTGCAGTTAAGGTTACAGCAAAGTGCTGGTGCTCTGCTTTGGAAAGCCAGATGGGTAAGATTTTGCAAGAGCAAATGCCAGAAATGGGAAGTAAAACCCAAATGAGAAGAAGCCAGAATGTGAATGAGGGCAAGAAAGAAGCACTAAGACAGTATTTTGTTAAACCCATGTGATGCATGACACACTGGTAGGCACTTTTCAAGTTCAAGGTCTTGGGGGCCAGACCCAGCCTAGCCCTTGAGACCACATGCTAGTCACAATGGCTTGCTTTTTACAGACTATTTGGAGAGAGGCTGCAGTGGTGAGACTCCAAAAGTTTTCCACCAAAAGCTGGGGAAAGGAACAGGGGGGTGAGCCAGGCTAATTGGTCAGTTTTAAACCAATGCAGCAGGGAGGGAACAGCCAGGCCTGTGGGAAGGTGTGTTGGGTAACATTTAACATCTTTGTTGTGGAAGGAGCCTGGGATTTGACACCTGTGGCCAATCTCAAACCAGAACCCAGGACAATTAGCGGCCTATGCCAGGACAACTTAAGATTTTTCCCAAGAGCCTCCATAAAAGCTCTTAACTTCATTAACAGTAAAAAATCATCGGCAGTAACTGAGGGCTTTATGTGCCAAGTCTTGGGCTGAGTATCCATTTGCTCATCTCTTTCTCAAAAACTACCCTGTGAAGATCTTAGTCTGTTTTGTTTTAATCGCAAAGTGGGCTCTGAGCATTCAGGTGACTTGCTCAAGGTCACACAGCCAGGAAGTGGTAGGGCCTGGAGGAGTGCCGTCCTCGAGAGCAGGCAACATTTGTGAAACCATTGTATCTCCGAAGCTCACAGTGCACGGCTGCATGTGGAAGGCCCTGAAAAGTCCTGCGGCAAAGAGCCCTACCCTAACTTACCAAGCGCCGTGGTTCCCAAACTTACCAAGAGCGCTTTGTTCATGGGGACACATGGGGAAACACTGAACAAAACCTGCGTAGGAGAATGAAGAAGGCCGAACTCCCATCGAGACTAAGGCTTTTTCTTAAGCACTAAAAACATTTTAGCATGTTGGTAGAGGCACTTTGGTTTAAAGAAATATTTTTTAACCATTTCTTATTTAGCTACTCCCCCTCCACAAAGAGAAAAATTAAATTTTCCAAGAGAAACTAAATACCAAGGAAATAAGATTTTGTCCAATGGGACTGCATTGGAGGGCCACAAACCATTTTGATATCTTAGACTTTTTTTGCCCCCTGGCAGGTAATATCCTCGTTGAGAGATTTCAACCCTGGTTTAAAACTATGCTTTGGGAATGGAAGATTGACAGGTGAAATCATTTTACTCCTTTTCTGCCTGTCTTCCCTTATTCACGACAAGCATCTTTCAGTAGGAAGAACAAACCCTGATAGGAAGGAAATGGAATGGAAGGTAACAAGGAGTGAAGTGTGAGGTCAAGTCATCACTTTTTAAAAAAACTTTTAAAAATGTATTGGGATGACATTGGTTAATAAAACTATATAGTTTTCAGATGTACAATTCCGTATTATCTGTATATTGTATTGTACGTTCACCAAAGTCAAGTCTCCTTCCATCACCATTTACATTTCATCACTTTAAATCCATTCTCATCACCAGCCCAATCGCACACTAGCAGAGTTCTCTGAAGGACCCAGCGGGATGGTGAGGGACTTGGAAACCATTTCCTGTGCAGGAACACTGAAAAATGGGGGGAGGGGGGTGCTTCACATAGAAGGGCAACAACTAGGAATAACAACTGCTACTTCAAATATTTAGAAGGTCATCAACTAGAAGTGCCAGTGGACTTAATGTCTGTGGTCTAAAGGAAAGGAGGAAGGAGACCAGGGAAGTAGAACAAACAGATCAAATTCTGGACCAAGGTAAACAACCTCTTTAATTACGGTGCTCCATCCACAGAATGGGGATGCTTCACCAAGTGTTAAAAGAATCCACCACCACCACCCCCGTCCCCGGGGGTCAGCATGGAAGAGACTATAACACTTGGGGAGAGAAGCTGTCGTTGACTTTGAAGACCCCAATTATCCCTAAAGACTGTATGATTTTCTAACAACTCAAAGGTATCCTAGAAAGGGGCAGATCCTGTTAAAACAAGGATTATCATTCACTATTTTCACACTCAGGACTCCAATTCTACAGAACCATCAGGGGTAAGGTCCCTCGGACTCTGGATAATGTGATCTGTGCTGAAGTGGCTCTAACAGATCAGGAGGTGCTCGACTGCACTGGGCGGGACTGTGATCCAGAATCACCCTGAGGGTTGTCAACCCTTCTATGAATCCGTGACGTCCAGGGTCTTGAGTGATACAAGAAGACAACTGGTCTCTGTAGGACAAACCCAGGTAACCGGCAAGAGCTGTGGAGCGGCGCGTTCACTGAAGAGAAGCCTGCTGCCAGCAGCTAACACATACATCCTTCTCCAGCACCCATTTTAATCCATGGGTTACAACCCATTAGTGGGTCACAAAACCAATTCCACGGGTTCTCAATCAGCACTTTTATTTCTTTAGTGAAATGGAACACAACAGAAGGGAATGGACTAGAAAATAACCAGAATGCATTGCACGTAGAAGGGCAAATACTGGTTTGTGACATTTCAGTTAAATGTGTGCACGTGTGCATGATGTAAATATATTTATTTCTTACTTTGGCTGCCCTGAAGAACTAAAGCTTGGGGCCAGGGACACAACCATGCGGAAAGAGCAGGGAGACACACACTCCAGGTAGAGATGATGAGTTTTAATGACAAACAACACCCACAATCACATGTGGCTCTTCAGACAACTTGAACTTTGGGACTAGACTTTATAGAGTCAGGCAACACACAGAAGCACACAAGCAACACAGCAAGACTCCTGTTTCTAGTGAGGGGGCAAGATAGCTACGCCTCATGATCAAAAGTACCGTTTTATTCTTAAATAGAAAGCTTCGTTTGCTCTGGCCTCCAAAAGGGCTCTCATCCCAGGCCCACGTTTCTTTTCAACGGATGTTCCCTTCACGTGGAACCAGTTTAGGCAGAGGCCACCCCTCCAGAGCAGACTTTCAGTCCCGCAAAAGTCTAATTAATCCATGATGTATACAACTAGGTTTGTGCAGGCAGGGGACACACGTGACAGGACCGCTTTGGTGGTGCTGGTGTCGTCGTTGCTTTTTCACTGGATTTTGGTGACTGCTTCATGGATGGAGGTGGCCACGTAATCTATATTTTTGCTGGTTACGCCACACATGTTGATCCGACCACTTGGCAGCAGATAGATGTGCTTTTCACTGACCAGATATTCAACCTGCTTGGCTGTTGAAAATCGAAAGAGAGATGTAATCATGGTAGAAATCCTTTAAGCCAAGGAGGTCCACTGATTCCATGACAAATCGTTTTCCTTCTTTCCCCCATAGCATTGAGAAGCAAAACAAGGAATTATTTTGCCCAGTTGGTACACAGGGAAATATGCTCAATCGGCTCTGGAAACTAGGCTTATTAGCTAACTTTCTAATCCCCAGAAAGTTCAATATTGCTCCTCCTCGGGAATTTTAATCTGGGACTATCTCCCAACCCAATCTTGCACACCCCATTCACCAGGACACCCTATCAACTGAAACAACCCTCAGACTTAAGAGCATACCATTGATAGGAAAAACGGGTTATGTTGTGCTTCCTTCATCTTTCCCTTATCCTGTATTTGCTTATCCCTAACCACCGAGCAGCAACCTCCCTTTGACATTCCCTTTTCTTTCTTTTTTTTTAAGATTTTATTTATATATTTATTTTTAGAGAGGGAAGGGAGGGAGAAAGAGAGAGAGAGAAACATCAATGTGCGGTTGCTGGGGGCCATGGCCTGCAACCCAGGCATGTGCTCTGACTGGAAATCGAACCTGTGACATTTTGGTTCGCAGCCCGCACTCAATCCACTGAGCTACATGAGCCAGGGCTGACATTTCCTTTTCACAGTCCATTGTACAGGCCTATGCTTGAGAGGAGCTGGATAAACACTGCAGGCGTGAACCCACGGGCTGAAACACTGCAGATGCCTCTCAGACCTGGTACTTCTCAGCTCTCTCATTCAAACATAAGCAGGAGTGCTCTCCCAAGTGTTTGCAGAAATTCTCGTGGATAAAATAGGAAGGGACCGGCAGCACTTCCTTTGTGCCACAACCTCTAGAGCTTTTTTGCTTTATTGCAAAGCCATGAGAGAATTTCAGCTGATTTTTGTCTTATTTGTACCCTTAAGACACCATCAATTTAAGGGAATGGGATAATAATAATTGTCATGGACTGAATGTTTGTATCCCTCCAAAATTCACGTTGAAAGCTGAACCCCCAGTGTGACAGTATTGGGAGGTGGGGCCAATTACCTTTGGCAGGTAATTAGTTTTGAATGAGGTCATGAGGGTGGGGCCCCATGATGGGAGTAGTGCCCTTATAAGAGACTGAAGGCAGCACACTCTCTCTCGCCATCGTGTGAGAATAAAGCAAGAACACAGCCACCTCTGGGTAAGGAGGAGAACCCCCACCAGGACCTGACTGAGCGGGCACCCTCATCTCAGACTTCCCAACTTCCAAAACTATGAGAAATAAATTTCTGTGGTTTAAGTGACCCAGTCTATATTTTGTTATAGCAGCCCAAGCTAAGATGGTAATAAAATCATCATAATCAGAGGAGCAAACACTAATGTGCCAGGCAGTGTTCTAAGCACTTTCTTTATATGTAACTCAGTTCATCTTGATTATAACCTTCTCATCCCCATTTTACAGATGTCGCAGAGGGGAGTTGAGTGACCTTCTCAAGGTCACACAGCTAGCCAGTGGTGCATCTGGGATTTTAAGGCAGGCAGTGTCACCCTTGATTCTGAGTTCTTAGCCACGACAATTTGCTACCTCCATATGGAAGTAGAAAAAATCTGGACCCTCTACTCTGGGCTACCCATGGGCCCCTCCAAACAAAGGGACCTTCATAAGTGGCTGTCAGAGCTTTGGCTGTGTAAATTAGAGTCATCCAAGAAAATAAAGCCTAACCTCACACAGCAATGCAGCCACAGGCAAACCACTATTTGTAAATCCTATGCCCCAAAAGCAGATGTGGTTACAGGTGTCTCATCCTGATTTTTTAAATAAAAATGAAACTGCAATACTTTTGTGGGGGAGGGGAACACTACAGTTGAGAATCTAGTAAGAGTTATGGACTCCTACCCTAGGAAAATGGCCAATATACACATACACAATTTTTGAAATATCATTTCAGAGGCTCCACAGGTCTCCTAAAGCACACCCATGGACTACAGGTGGAAAGCCCCTGTTCTGATGAATAAAATGTAATAGAGGACATGTCATAACATGAGAATTGTAGATACCAGGTGGTGGGTATGTGGGGTTCACTGCACAAATTCCTCCAGCTTTTCAGTATGTTTAAAATTTTCCCTAATAAAGTGTTGGGAGAGGGAAAAACATGCTATTTTTATACAAGGTAAATGGTACCAGATGCTAAAAATATAACTTTTGTGTTACAAGCACAGGTCTATTCTCACCATTCTTCAATCCGTAATAAAACTGATTTCCTACTCTGGAGAGTGGGATGACACAGGAGGTATGTGAAGCTGATGTTTTATGGGGAGATATCCCCATCTTGTGAGCTTTTAGAATATTACTATTAAAACCATTTCTATCACACGTAGTATTTTTAAAATTGAAGAAGGATTATTTTATGCATTCATGTGCACTAATCCCCCATTCCAGAACCATGAGGACAACTGTGGCTAACTAAGCTGTCCCTTTACTTTCCTGGGTAGCCTCTCACTTTGCCCCAAAGTATTTCAAGGGGTCTTCAGCATACTATCTTTACTACCTTTCTTGTTTTTATATTTATTTCCTTTGGCTTTTTCTGAGCTCATTTCAAACAAGCATTCTGATGGCCCTGGTTTATAATACTTCCGAGCACCTCTGACATCCCACTTACTACCCAAGGTAAGCACACCGCACCATGACACTAGAGCTTGGGAAGCCAGTAGGTGCTTGGGAATAACTTATTAAGTGAATGAGCCCTCTATCGTTGGGAAGGACAAGCAGTTGCAATAGGCCTTACTGACAGCTGACCAAGATCATACATGGCTGCCCACTGGACATTCAATCGTCATTTAATTCCAACTACCAATTTCTTATTTATGAAATGGAAAGAACTTTGAAAATTTTTTTTGAGGGCAATGCCTAGAGACCAGCAAAGACCTGTTAAGAAATTAGGTACCTGAATAATCATATATAATATTCATACTTAGAATTAAGGAAGGGTTAAAAAGTACCCGAGAATTTATGAGAGAACTTTCATAAATCGAGGCTCCAACGTATAAACCCTGTTACTGACCAGCTGGCTCTAAGCCACTTCCCTGCCTACAAAAATGAAAATATCTGAGTTACGGGAGGCAGGACAGACCACAGCAATACTCTTCTGCGACCCAAGAAGTTCAGGAGGTGGATGGGGCACACTGAGAAACCTAACTTGTACTGGGCCAAGCCAATTCGGCAGCAACCAATGGATCCGAGCCCCAGGACACTGACTGAGAGGAAGGAGCACTGTGTCTAATAGCTAATAGTGAGCATTCATAGGGGTGGGGGCCACTTACGGTTCAACCCGGTGAAGCTGAACATTCCAATTTGATCAGTGATGTGGTTCCAGGTTCCAGGGGTCTTAAGAGCTTCTAATCGTGCCTTGAGTTCAGATCTCATGGTCAGAATCCGGTCAGCCATTGTCTTTACATTGCCGGTCCTGAGTGGACAGTAACATAAATACCAATACAGATAGGAGAGACTGTACATGAAAACGTGGAGGTTTAAAAACAACAATTTAATCTATAAGCTGCAAGTGGGATCAGGCCTGCCTGCTATGGTACATGGATGCCTGGATGCCTGGATAAGCAGGCCAGAGAGAGAGCATCACCAGGCCGAAGGAAAGGACTATATTCACTGTTGGAATTCAATGCTGGTCTCAGGCATACTAGCTGTAACACCTCCTATGTTTTAACTTAGACTTCACCTAGGTGCTGATCTAGACAGAATGATATATTTTATCAGGCCTAATTAAGTAAAGATTTCAGACACAGCTACTATGTAAAAATTACTCTATTTCAAAATAAGATAAAATATATGTAAAGTTGTTAAGAAGCAGGAGCCCCAAGCCCTGGCTGGTGTGGCTCAGTGGATTGAGCACTGGCCTATGAACCAAAGGGCCGAAGGTTCAATTCCCAGTTAGGGCATATGCCTGGGTTGTGGGCTGGGTCCCCAGTTGGGGACACACAAGACGCAACCACACATTGATGTTTCTCTCCCTCTTTCTCCCTCCCTTCTCCTCTCTCTAAAAATAAATAAATAAAATATTTTTTAAAAATCTAAAAAAAAAAGGAAGAAGGAGAATGAGGAGCCCCAAATTCAAGTTACTGAGGAGCCACAGTAAGTTGAAGCTGGAATTCCTACCTGTTTCCCAACTTTAAGGGGATGAGCCTTAGTGGGAGAATGGGGGAAACTGGCATTCATCTAGTGTTTCTTCCTAGATCCCCGGTGCTTGTTAGGCACATGTGTTGTATTACACATGTGAGAGTAGGTGGCATCCCTATTTTATAGAAATATCTGAGACTCAAAAAGGCTAAAGTAATTGTGTCCTGCCTCTGCCAAGATAAAAGGGACAGACAGCTGAATGTAATGGGACAACTACTGTTCTGCACTCCCACCCCTTGCCCATCAGGCTGTGAGCCCCTTACCATTCCTTAAAGAGCGCAGGGTCAGAGAGGGTAGTGGCCACAATCCTCGCTCCCTGAGCAGGTGGATTAGACCAAGTAATTCGCACAATCTTCTCCATCTGGGAAAGGACCCGCTGGACGCTATCAGGTTCTTTTGCAACCACAGTCAGATTCCCCACACGCTCATCTAGAAACAGGGATAAGAATCAGCCTGGGGGGCCCCGATGAGGGCAGGGTGGGCTGGACAGGTCTGTAACTCAGGAGAAGACTCACTGTAGAGCCCAAAGTTCTTGGAGAAGGACTGGGCACAGAAGAGCTCGAATCCTTCAGACACAAAATAGCGAATGGCCCAGGCGTCTTTCTCTAGGTCTCCAGACGCGAAGCCCTGATAGGCCGAGTCAAAGAAGGGAAACAGAAACCGGCGCTGCAAGGAAGGAAAGTGAGTCAGGGAGGGAAATCCTTCTGGAACCAACCTCAGACGCAGGCTTTCCTTCCCCAACTGGTGCCTAGAAAGAATTTCTAACACTCTCTACTTCACCTATTTCTCTTTTTTCTGCATCCAACCACCACTTTAAATCTGTTTCTCTGTTCAACTAAATACCAATCCCCAAATCTAACAATTTCAGTAAAGCTTGTATTTTTGAAGTATTCATATATTGTCCCAGGGCCTATTTTTTGAGGCATGGAGGTAGTGTCTGTCCTATGTTGGTGGATTCTTTCCCGTGAATTCCTGGTGTGATAAGCTTAGTCAAATGTCAGCTTGGTATCCCCAGGGCCTCTTGACAACCTCAGGCTATTCTACTGCATACTGAAAGACCAAGAAGACTGCATGCTTTCTATTCTAATTACTCCAGTCTCCTCATATGGCTCCCCACGCTGAACTTGATCCTGCTACTGGGCTCACTCTCTATGTGGACACCACCCCTTTGCCCCAAACCATTGAAGCCAGAGGCCAGGGTGCATCCTCCACTCCTGCCTCTGCAGCTCATCCCTCACATCCACTCGTCCTCCAAGTCCTAGCACTCCTGTCTCCTGAGAGCTCTAGAATCCTTTCATGGCTGTCACTGCCACCTACTTAGCTCAGGTCCCTATCACCTCCTACCTGGGTTAGAGCAACTGCCTCCTACCTGCTCTCCCAGCCTGTCTAATCTTGACTCCCTCTGATCCACTCCCTGCCATGCAGCCAAGGTGACTTGAAGACAATGTACATCCGATCATGTCACTCCATGACATCAAAGATTTTCAGTGGCTCCCCAATGCCCTCAGAATGAAGTCCAGTGCCTCAGCCCAGGCTCTGGTCTCCATTCACCTCTCCAGCTTCATGACTCACACTCCCCCAACTCTCTAGGAATCTAAGCCAGGAATCATTTTCGCTTCCTTAAATGGGACATGATCTCTGCATCTTGGGCTTTGGCCATGCTCTTCCCCTTGTAGGGAACACTCCTGCCCCCTCCAGTCCCAGCCTGTCCTCGTCCTTGAAGTCTCAACATGGCAACCACTTCTTCCAGGAAGACTTCTGCCACTACCATCCCTCCCGACACACTCTGCCCCCCACCCCCGACCACACACACTCTTCCTAAAGTCAGGGCTATGTGTCTCCCTGCACCCAGCGAACACAGCTGTCTCACAGTACTCAGCTGTCTCCCCAAACAGGATGAGTATGTTCTCTGAGGGCAGGGACCATCCCTGCTTTGTTCCCTAATGTATCGCCATGCTGCTGATCACATAACTGTTTCTCAGTAAGTACTCTTTAAGCACATTAAGAAGAACATACATATACTTTAAGGTAGAAATTCCAGTCTAGAAAGTTATCCTGAAGAAATAATACAATGGAGTTTACATAACTGTTCATAAGAGCAAGAAACCTGAGCTCTCAATGTCCATCAGCTGATTTAGTCAGTCCCTGATGTGATACCACCTTGCACAGAAAACAACGCTACAAAACAGTTAGTGACGTGCGCAGGAGCTCAAATGAAGGACAGGGTATGTTATAAAACAGTACAGACAAAATGATCCCATCTTTGTAAAATAGATACACTTATATGTATAACTACACTTAAAAAAACAACAACAACAACTTACACCTGCACCAAAATATTAACAGTAGCTTTCTTTGGGTAATAGGATTTACAGTTAATATGTATTTTCTTTTTCAGACTTTCCTCCATTTACAAAGTCTACAGTAAATAGGTATGGCTTTTGAATACATTAAATGTTAATACACTGCACTTTTTAAGAGATGCCCTAAAAAGGCAGTTACCTTCATGACGGAGGCGATCTGCTTCCACTGCTCTGGGGTTGGGTCAGTGCCAGTCGGGTTGTGTGCACAGGCATGGAGGACAAAGATGGAAAACTCAGGAGCATTCTGAGGAGAAGGAAGCCATGTCAGCTCTGACACTAGCCAGAGTGTGGAGAAACAGAGTCAGCGGCACACTGGTCAAGGGCGACATATTCCATCCTTATGTGCCACTTCAGAAATCATGGTCTGGTTTGGATAGGATCTCTCAGACTCTCTCACTTATTAACTGACCCAAAACGTTTTCCCTGCTCCCCCGACACGATTGGATTCTGTTTACTTTTTCATCTCATGACCCACCTCCAGATCATTGAGGAAACCCTGGAGGTCAAGTCCTCTCTTCGTTGCATCCCAATAGTGATAGGACCGAATATCTTTAAATCCAGCAGCAGTAAACACAGCATTATGATTCTCTGCAAGCAAAAGGGTAAAACATGAAACGCTTTTACAAACGCAAGGAGGTGTAACTGGAAAGGACGTAAGTCAACGTGCAGGGCCCTGTAATATCCACTGCGCAACAGTGAGGTGAGGGGTTAAGATCTGAAAAAATGATTGTAACCAAAAACAAGTTTAACCAGTCTTATTCATATAAACGTATATCCCAATGTAGATACAGGAACTGCCTGTACCTACATTTTATGCCTCCTCTGGGAAGTTTCAACATACTCGAAAACACAAGTCTACCAAGACTCTCAGGGGGAAGTACTCCTAATATGAATCTGAGCAACCTCTTACTCACATCCTGCCATAATCCACTGCTCAAGCCATTCCCAAATGTCAGCTGATCCCGGGCTGGGTTACATTTCTAGATCAGCAGTGAGAGGCATGAGGATACTTGCCTCTGGCCTTTCTGTTTCTCCTCCCGATACACCTAAAGTATGATACTCCTAAAGAACTCACCCCAGGTTGGTGAGGATACATAGACAGGTGTGTCCTTGTTGTTTGTTCCGTTGTACCATCGTGATAAGAAATCGGCTCCAATTCGAATTGCACCTGTTCCCCCCAAACACTGCACACCTCCCACCTGAAATAAAAGAAGCAGGGTCACTGGTTGCTGATAGTGAGGTCAGAAAATATTGTAAAAAATATGGCAATGATGAGCACTCACTGTGTGTCTTCTCTGTGCTAAGCTCTTTAAAGGTGCTATCCCATCCAACCTCACAGCTACATGGAGAAGATACTGTTATTTGCCCATGTTTACAAATGAGGAAACTGAGGCCGAGGAGTGCGGCTCCTTGCTCAAAGTTACCAGCTAAGCGAGCAGCAGGGCTCTTCACCCCAGGAAGTCTGAAGTCTGACTCTTAGGGGAGCTTCCCTTCTGAGTACAGAGGTAGAGGACACACCTAGGCACATTTGAGTGTGCCCTAGAAGACACCTAACCCAAGATCAAAACTGCCTTCCCCGCAGAAGCCTGGAAAATAATGTGTGCCGCTTGCTACTGACACCACTTGGAATACTCCTTTGTCCTTCTAGAATGCAGGTTTATTAATCCTTAGAAATATGTTCTAACAAAACAAAGGTGACATTGTGAAAACTACTTTCTTCTCCCTGAGCTTCATCTCATCTTAATATGACCTCACATGAAGAATAATAAAAATCCTAAATGTTACCATTTACAAAATACCTTCACATACATTCCCATTTGGTCCTCATACAGTCCCATTAAGTAAGTCCTATAGCCACAATTTACGTGAGGAAACTGATTCAGAGAAGTGGGTTACACAGCAGGGGAGTGGCAGAGCTGGACATCCGTCCAGGCCTTCTCCCTGCAGTCCCTATGCTGTGCTCATGCTGCTCTGCCTCCGTGTCTTTGATTCTGCTCTTTCACAATGATAACAAGGTTTCAGCATAACTTAGTTAGTACAGAAATAGCATAAATTACATGCTGCTTACTATGTTTACAGGGTTAAGGAGAAAGGAAAAAAACACACGAGAAAGCCTGTCTAAATAAAGGGAAGGGCACGCACCAATCTAGTAACAGTGGCAACCTCTGGGAGGGGCCTAGGCTATGGCAATAGTGGTCCAAGGGACTGTGGCCCAACCTGTGAATTGTCTTTTAAAAATAAGGAGAATGTATTCATATATTATTTGTAAAATTTTAAAATAATCTTCAAAATATATTATGATGTCTGGGATCTGCTGTAAAATAATTCAGCTTCGGCAGGGGGGTGGGAGGTATATAAGACTGACCAAACACAGATCATTGCTGAAGGTAGACAGTGGGTGCGTGGAGGTTTGCTCATCACACTGTTTTGTCCATTTTGTATGTATTTGAAATTTTCCACAATAAAAAGGTAAAAATGAAATCCTAGGTAAAGAAGAAAAGCCTCCAAAATCTTTTTTAAAAAACTAACATAACACTGATGCTTAAAGATGACAAAAACAGAAATAGAAAAAAGGGAGAGGCTTAGCTCTTTCATGAATACTAACTTTCCAAATAAACATTAATGAACAGTAAGAATTCAGAAGTACATTTAAAACTAGCCCTCTGATCAAGTGAGAATCATCCCATGAATACATGATTATTAAGAAATACATTATAAAATTTTGCATGCTGCTAAACAGAAAAAAATCTGAATGATCATCATAAACAGATGAGAAAGACAACATAGCCATTTCTGATATAAATGCTCAGGAAGACAGAAAACAATGCATACCTCCTGAAAATAACTGGAAAAATCATCCATTCAGTCATAATGAATAAGTAAGCCTCACGATGAACAATGAATCATTAGCAGAAAGCTCCTTTAAGCCATAAGCAAGGCAATGATACCTATCACCACTATCATTCCTCACTGTCCTATTTATATTCAGAGATGTTCACATCTGTGAAAGGATACTGAAAGAAGAAACAGAAGCAGAGTTGAGATTCAAGGAAATGCGAAACTGAGCACAGCTGTACACTGCAGAGAGCAGGAGCAGTGGACTCAGCGAAACTGTCGGTGCCGGTCAGCTCCAGCAGACTAACTTCCCTGTTCTTCAGTGATCCTGACCGAGCATGGGTCCCTTCCCATTATGTAAAAGGTTTTGCTTCCACAATTGTGATCTATCTGGATTCTTTAATGCAAATCTCTATCAAGGTAATGTAACCTACATGTGTGTTTATTTTTCATGGATTTGTACCTAGCTAAGCTGAATGTCAACTTTATTCATTATTTCACATTTCAAACATGTAAGTAATTCTGGAATGTTGACAGTTCCTATACAAATGAGCAAGGTCTCCCTAAAACAAGGTTTTAAGTTATCATTGATAGGCAACAGGTGTGTGTGGCTGTCAGAAAAAATGTTTCCAGGAATGATTTTTCTTTCCTATGCTCAGCTTTTAATTCCACCCTTCCTCTCCCAGTCCAGAAAGCAAATTCATTAACTAAAAGAAGTCAGAAAGTCAACAGATGATTGAAAATGTGTTTGGAGGAAATACACCCACTTCACTAACATGAACTGATCCTTGATATTCATGATGTATATAACACTTAATAAATCAAATTCTCAAGAACCTAGCACTCCCTAAAAAATATATATATTTATATATATATTTTATATATTTTTTATATTTATATATTTATATATTATATATATAAAAACAATGGATGCCTTCAGTGATATACAAATTGCTCTAAACTACATCTGCATTAACAGAAACAAATTTACAGTGGATCAATAATGTACCAATTTGGTCACTCTGTCAACTGATTTTTGGCAAATTGCTCTAGGACCCAAGAAAGTTCTGTATTTGGGATGAAGGAAAATCATAATATCAAAGGAAATAAGCACATACTTCTCAAGAAGCCAGGCAACTAGCTGAGTGGCTAAACAGGGAGATCCAGAACGAAGAGAAATCCAGTAAGCCTTATTGCAAGGCAATGTCAGTAGATCATCCGTACTTTGGACTTAGTCACACTACTCAAGAAATCCCTGCTGGACTCTAGAACATCTGTCTGGATCACAAACTACTGATGTGGTAACTTCACTGTGAGGGGCAGGACGGCCAAGTAGAAGACTGCTTGCAGTCAAGGTCATATTGCACTGATCTGGGTGACCACAGCAATTCACACAGTATCTGGCTCATGGGACTAAATAAACATGGGCACAACCAGATGGAGAGAGAGACAGTGATGAGAGGATGAGCGCCACAGCCAAAGCCCCACGGCTCCCAGTCGCCTGGAGTGTCACCATGGACCCACATGCCCTCCTACCTATAGGGGCTCAGTAACTCCAGACGCTGAAACAGTATCACCCAGGAGATGAAAAATGGACATTTTTGTCTGGATCCTCTGGTCTGAAGATGGAAAAGCAGTAAAAGGCAGTGAGGAGTCTAAAAAACAGGTCTTCTCAAGTGGTTGTCAGACCTGGTCATATTAAACCCTGAGAAGAAAAATCTACGGGAAGACAACTACTGCTTTCGGGTTCCTTCCTTCTTTCATTTATGCCTCCTCTCCTCAAGTCTTTGCCCAAATGTCATTTCTATTCCACCATGACCACCCTAGTTAAAACTGTATCCACCCTCACTCCTACCCTCAGACTCTAACTATGCTTCCCCCGCTCTATTTTTATAGCATTTATCATCTTTTAATGCATGACATCATGTTCTTATTTATTATGTTTATAGTCGGTTTCTCTCCACAAAACTGTAAGCCAGGACAGGGGGTGTGGGGTGTTTGCATCACTGCTGTACTCCAGCACCTGGACCAGTGCCTACCCCTGGCGGCGAGCACTCATCTGCTGACTGCATAAATGAGTAAATTCAAACATCTGAAAATTTCTGAGGGGCCAGCCTAGGAGATAAAGATTGGTGAAGATTTGCAAGATAAATAAGCAAGCCAGCCTCCCTGCCCCAGGGAAGCTATGGCCTACTGCGAGAAACAGGCTTATAAAATTAAAATTATACAACTAATTATACTCATAAAATTAGTAAGCACAGTAAGTACTGTCATTCCCAAGCTGTGAACAAAGTCCTACGATAACTCAGACTCCAACAACCAGCTCTGCCTGGAAGAGCGAAGGATTCAGCATGGAGGTAAGACTTACGCAGGCCTTGAATAGCCTGGAGGTGGCAACTGGGGCTTTCAAGAGGTGAGGGAGGCATTCACAGCAGAGAACACCTGAGACAAAGGCTCTTGAATGACAGGACTCCATGGGGGAAAGGGGAGAAAGGTGTGAATAACTGGAAAAACAGGATGAATGAACAGCTATAAATACGCTGCTCGCACAGTTCAAAGTCTGGATTTTACCTTGTAAATAATGGAGAAGTATTGTGCATGAGGGGCAGCTGACATGATTAGCTTTTGGGGGTTGTTTTGCTACGGAAGATAATTCTAGCTGCACTATGCAGAATATACTAGAATAGAGAAGAGACTAAAGGCAGGAGGCCAGTAAAAGAATCCAAATGAGGTGGTGGTGGGCCGACCTGACACAGGAGCCTGGGGGTGGTGAAGACATCTTCGGACAGAGCAAAGGCTGAGCTCAGCATAACTGATTCCTAGGGCCATACAGTGCCATTCCTCCCTGCAAAAATCTTCAAATATTTACAGACTGCCATTTAAATTTGTTCTATGACCAAAAACAACAAAGGATGAACAAGACTAAGAGGAAAGACTACATTCCACAAGCAACAGCCCCAAGTCTTACAGCATTAAGTGGTCAAAAATGGGGGGCATTGGGCAAAGGAACAAGAATCAGCCAACACAGTTAATAAATGTATAAGAATGCACAGTCTTACAGGAAGAAGTTCCCCAACACAGAAACGCCATTTTCATTTGTCAACAGAATGCCAACTATAGAAAATAACTCCCAGTTGCCCAAGTTCCCCACTTTCAAGTTCATCAGGACACTCCTCTCCCGCTGTGGAAACAGTGGATTGTCAGAGCGATTTCCCAGTGTGGCCCACGATCTCTAAACTCTGCCATTTCTACCGTATTCCCCTTCAGTTCCTTGAAGCAAGTATCAGTCTCCCATGTCAATCCAGACAAAAGCCTAATTAAGTCAATTACTTGCCTAATTACTGACCTGAGTTCCAAGACCTTCACTGAGCCTCCCTGCCTCCTGATACACATAAGGATGTGCTCCTGTGTAACCTTCACTTGACCCCGCTGTCCTGTCTATCAGGACATATGGGTAATAGCATGTGGGGGCAAATCAGGCGACTCCAAGATGTGATCTCTTCCACACATGAGGGCCGCACTACACAACGGCCCAGAGAAGCAATAAAGGCCGCTGGCTTAAATTGCATAATACCTAACCAGACTATTCCAAAAACCTGAGTTCTTCCCCTTCCTAATCATCCAGCCAAGTTTATCTTCTTCAAACACCTGTATTGGGTAACTCCTCTACTCAAACCTTCAGGTGGCTTCCCTGCCCTGGCTGCCAAAACCAGCCTGCCTGATCTATCCATCGTGCTCCCAGCTCCAATCAGATAGGTCTCTTTATACCTAGGCCTGCTTACCTCTTATTCTGGCCCTGGACTCCCACCAATTCAGACAAATATTGGGTACTTTTCCTCTGTACCCTGTGGTTCCCAACCCTACTATATATACTTTGGAACCACCTGGAAGGCTATTAAAAATTGCCCGTGCCCATGACCTTGCCAGTGTGGCTGTTGGTTAGAGCATCGTCCCATAAACCAAAAGGTCATAGGCTCAATTCCTGGTCAGGACACATGCATAGGTTGCAGGTTCATTTCCAGTCTGGGTGCCTACTAGAAGTAACCAATGTTTTTTCTCTCTTGCATCGATGTTCCTCTCCCCATCTCTCTCCTTCCCTTCCCCTTTCTCTAAAATCAATAAGCACGTCCTTAGATAAGGATAAAAAAAATGCCCATGAAGGGAAGGGGATTGACAGGGAAAGGTCATGAAAGGGGAGGATGGTGGTACCCTCCAAGATTGTGATTTAGCTGGTCTGGTATGGGGTCTGGCCATCAGTATGTTTTGTTTTGTTTTGTTTTAATATTTCATTTATTTATTTATTTTTAGAGAGGGAAGGGAGGGAGATAGAGAGAGAGAAAGAAACATCAATGTGCGGTTGCTGGGGGTTATGGCCTGCAACCCAGGCATGTACCCTGGCTGGGAATTGAATCTGCGACACTTTGGTTCGCAGCCCACACTCAATCCACTCACTGAGCTACGCCAGCCAGGGCCAGTATGTTTTTTTTTTTAATTCCCCAGGTGATACGAATGTGCAGTCAGCATTGAAAACCTGTGTGCTGGCCTCTTTCCCCACGGTTTAGCTGAAGTCTCATCTTTGGCCATTACCAGCCTCCCTCTACTCTGAATCCTTACGACACTAAAAATCTCCACAATACCACTTTCTGCCACATAGAGCCTCTCTCACTGGCTGCTTCCAAGTGTGTCTTCCATGTGTCACCAGTTATAGAGAGACTATACGCCAGAAAGCACCTGAATGAGACACTGAGATCAAGGCTGGAAGAATGAAAGATTATTAGAACTGACAGGAACTTCAGAGAACATATAGACTAGTGGCTCTTGAATTTTGGGGGTCACAGACTCCTTTAGAAAATCTGATAAAAGTTATGAATCTTCTCCTCAGAAATACGCGAACACACAGAATTCTGCATAAAATCTCAGGGGAATTTGGAGGCCCCTTGAGTGATCCCTTATGCAAATGCTCCTTATGAAACCATGAACCACAAACTAGTCCTTCAGGAGCATGTAGATGAGACACAGGGGCTGGAAAGATAACTGATTTCCCACGGTCAAAAAGAGTGGCAGAGCTGAATCCAGACCCTGGTCTCTCCATCATTCCCTTAAGTTCCCTTGTCTTGGCATTTCCTCTGGCTGCTTCAAATTCAGCAGCTGAAATCTGATCATCAGTTGCGCAAAAGTGAACAAATGAAGAGGCTGTGCTTTACACATAAGCACGTTATTTGCACTGTCAGATTCCTGAGGTCACACTACTTAAACTCTTATTCACTGACAGTTCAATAGACATAACACCTAACATTTTACAACTTGAATTTTCACCCTTTTATTATCTTCACTGTTGCTGAAGAGAAAATATACAACCTCATCCAAAACTCACCCGCTTCTCCTGGAGAGCTGGGCTGCTCTCCCCAAGGACAAGGCGGGAAGCGAGAGCCCGGAACTCCGGTAGGCCCAGGATCGGCAAATACTCGTGGTTTAGGCTACTGTCGTTAGCTATCTTCTGTTCCACCTTCCTCACGACAGGCAAAACCCAGGGCTGGGAGTCATCTGTGCGATAAGCTGCAAAGGAGGAAAGAGTTGTATAAGCGAATTGTCTGAGACTTCGTCCAAATAAGAGTTTGGAACTGTGAACAGGAAAAGTTCTACCACCATCTGATGAAAACAGACCTGTGAGGAAAACTTAAGTTCAGTCACTTGCTGCCTACCCGCTTTGGACCAGGCACTAGAACTTGGTGCTGGGCAAGCAGGACAGACATGGTTCCCATCCTTATGAAACTTACAGTTCTAAAATACATGACCACCAAAAACTAGAATGCTAAAACAAAACTGGGACATCAGAGCCTGATCGAGTGAGAGAACGCATGTGACAGCACTCAGCAAACTAAAACAGTACATCTAACAAATGCTGTGTCAGTACTGCTAGTGCACTGAGGTCTCTCTCTATGGCCATTGGCTCAGTAACCTGCTTCCTTCTGCATCTTCCCAAGAGATTTCCAGAAAAGGGCTATGATACTTCAGATGAATGCAGCACCTTCAAACATAAACATGGAGAAGGGGGTGGGGGTTTGGGAGGAGGCCCACACCTTCTTCTTGTCCTATGAGAACACAAATGGGACAAGTGACAAACACCCTGTGACTAGATTCCAACAGGTTACACAATCACCAACAACCCACTGAAACGCACCTGTGTCCTCTCTGTGTTCTGACATCATTCCGTGTTTACCATCTTAACAGTTCCTCCCACTTCCTGTGCTTCACACTTTTATTGATCGAAATGCATCTATTTCATAACATTTAACCTTGCTTACAGGCAAATTTCTAAGCACTTCTACACTAAAAGTATTTTTTGTCCACTTTGGGTTATCCCATCACCGTTCTTTCTTCCCTATACTACCCTATGATTATTTTGGGATTATAGCTTTAGAGGGCAGCTGCTCTGGCTCGCGCCCAAGCCAGTGATTTCTCCAAATAGAATTCCTGACTGAGGCCATTTGCCCTCTGCTGAAATGTTTAGGTATCCAAATGCCTATACTTTTGCAAGTGACTTTGACGCTGAAAATTTTAGAGTAGTTCTGATTAAGGTTTTTTGGGGTTCTTTTTTTTTTTTTTGGTTCCTACGTTTTATTCAAGAGCTTGTACAAAATGTATCAGATAAATGAGTTTTAGTCCTCATCTTCCGCCTCTCCTTCATCCTGTTTTATCTGGAAGTAGTGGCAATTCTTAACTCTCTTTGCTGTTAGCAACTACACGCAACGAATCGTGGATACTATTCTTCTTCAAATATTTTTTGGTGAGATATTTCAAATACCTTTTGGAAAAAGGCACCTCAGAAGTTACAGTGATCTTACTCTTGCTTCTTTCAGTGGTCACAATCCCTCCACCCCAAGGTTCCCAGCTTTTCCGTTCACTTTTTCTCTCATAAAGGAACAGTTCAAAATTGGCAGCATCCATGATTCCACCTTCTACTGAGTGGGTGTAATTGAGGGTGAACTTCAGAACCTGCTTCTTTTTTTTTTGCCCCTCTTTGCCACAAGCTTTTTCATGGGAGCTGTGGCAGCCACAGAGCTGATTAAGTTTTATCTGGTTGATTTCTGCCCAATATTAATCCCCTTTTTTAAAAAGTCACTTTGTAGGGTGGTTGATATTGTTTACTGAAAAACACATGTTGATTGTAGAAAGTTTAGAAGAGCCCAGAAAGGTAAACATGATTAACATGTAATCCCAGCACTTAGAGATAAGGAGTATGAAAATTTTGGTGTACAACCTTCTAAGTTTTATTTTACATGAGTAAATTCTTTTATAAAATATGGATCAGATTGTATAAAGAATTTTCAAAATGCTTTTTCTCACTTATTAAATATATGAGTATCTTTAATCACCATTAACTGTTCTTCTAATAGGTGACATATTCACATGTCCTCATCCCATCTTTATCATCCATCTACCTGGTTCCAGGTACTCTCCCTCCATAAATAACAACTGTTCCTAATTTCTTTTTGTAGCCTTCCAGAAGTTCCCTATGCACACACAAGCAAATACAGCTATGACCCCCTGCCTTGTACACAAAAGGTAACATAGAGCACATTACACACTGGTTCCTTGCTTTTTCCACTTGAAGATCTTTTTCTATCTGTGCATACAATGTCTTTGTTCTTTCTTACAGCTGCAAAACTGTTGAATGTAGCAGAATTTATTTTGCCAGTCTCTTGTTGATGAACATTTGTTTCCAATTTTTGGCTATTATAAAACTTCAGTGAACAACCTTGTACACACATCATCTTACATGCATGCAAATATATCTGTTAGATGCACGGTTGAAAATGGAAGAGTGAGCTGAGAAGTATGTGTATTTGTGGGTTTTGACAGAAATCTAAACTGGCCTCCATCAGGATTTTATCAGTTTACGTTCCTATCATCAACGTATAAGACTGCTTCCCCACAGCCTCACCGAGTGATTTTTTGCCAATACGAAGCTGCAAACAGAATCTCAGAGTAGTTTTAATTTGCATTTCTCCTATTATAGATGCAATTGGGCATTTTTTCAGATATATATATATATATATATATATATGAGCTATTTACAACATAATTTTAGTGGCTAGACAATACTACTTTATATGTATAATTTATTAACTATTTGTGTTGCTTTAGGTTATTTGTTGTTATAAACATTGTGGTGAATGTTCTTATATCTTTACACATATTCATGAATGTTTCTTTAGAAAAAAATTTCTAGATGCAAAATTACCAAATCACATTATACAACTAATGAGACTTTTTATAAGATCATTTTGGTTTTGCATCTGTTTTCTATCAACTAACTCTACCCTACAGGAATGTGTCATCTGCAAATATGACAAGCATATCAAGCTAGTAATAAAAATGTGGACAGTGCTGTGGACTGACACAGCCATTAAACAACCAACAGTCTCTGTGTAGATGGCCCTAACTCCACTGCTGTCATACATTATATTATACCCTCCGGCTCACCAAACTAACTCCCTCTCAACAAGTTCAAAAAGTTTATCCTACCTTATCAGGTGGGATCTGGTCTGGTTTTTTAAAGAGATATAAAAATAACTACATACTTCTAAGTAAGAGTTGTCCCTTTTGCAACTGTTTTTAGAGGTGACATCTCATTATTTTGAATATCCTCAATGGTGCCAAATCTTCACTTCACTGGAGGTAAATTTAATTTTTGGCAATTGTACTTCTATCATGTCTAGCAAAGCAGGTGGATGAATAAACTGGATAATATTAATGCAGAATTATAAAGACATGATCTCCCGTGTGAATCTAGGCCATGGAGTTTTCAGACATCTTTGAGCAATAGCAGTATATATGGACTGCACTACCCAGAAAGAATACTATTTAGATATACAAGAGCTTGGGAATTAATAGAAAAACCAGTTCTGTTATGCCTTACATCTGTGTTTGGAGGTTATATATGTAATTGTGCTATATATATTATATTTATGATAATGTCATTTGTAAATCATGTATTCTAACGGAATAAAATATGAAAGACAAAGAAAAAGCCACAGTATTACTGTTCTTACCAGTACTGTACACTCTGTGCAACTCTAAGAAATGCTTGTGTCAAGGAGGTAGTGTGTCTCCACTGTGACAAAAGATAAATTGGCCGATTTATACCTCCCCCTTCCTGCTGCACTTCCCAGTTTCAGTTCCAGATGTATTCCCAATGCCTCGCCTCACTGGCCTAATGAGGTAGAGGCAGATTCCTCTTGGGTGATTGGAGCAACGAGGTCCAGCATTACCAACACTATCCCTGCTCTCCAGAGGGATTTTATTTGTTTCTAGACCCATGAGCTTCTCATTCATTTTTTTCATTCACTCATTCATTTCACAAAGACTTACTAAATCTACCATGCACCGGGCACTGGCTAGAAGTAGCAATAGAGAGATGGGCAAGATAAGATAAGACAATGCCTGCCAGGAAACATAGAGCAGAGAGTCCTTAATTCTCCTGTGAGGGATCAGGGAAGATTTTACAGACAATGAAGTAAGTGTGGAAGGATTTAAAAGAAAAAAGGGCCCTGGCTGGTGTGGCTCAGTGGACTGGGCACTGGCCTCCAAACCAAAGGGTTGCTGGTTCGGTTCCCAGTTGGGGCACATGCCTGGGTTTTGGGCTCATTCCCCAGCTGGGGGTGTGCAAGAGGCAGCCACACATTGATGTTTCTCTCCTTCTCTTTCTCCCTCCCTTCCCCTCTCCCTAAAAATAATACAATCTTTTTAAAAAGAGAAAGGAAAAAAGAAACAAGGAAAGAAGAGCATTCCAGGCAGAGGGAACACCTGTGCAAGGTCCTGAAGGCTTGAAGAGATGAGGTTTTGGAGGCTCTGCATGTTCACGGCTGACACGTAAGATCCACGGAGAAATAGAAAGGAGTGGCTCCAAGAGTCTTGGAGTCTCTCCTAGAAGGAACTTCACTGCACAAGTCAGTGAAAGCATTTAAGCAAAGGAGTGACATGGACAGCTGTACATTTTAATAGGATCACTTGAGTGACATGATAGAAAATAAACTAGAGAGGAAGACAGAGGCAGATAGTTAAGTCAGGACATTACTGCAATAAACCCAAAGAAAAATAATGAAGTCTTTCATTAAGGCAGCAGCAGCAGAGATAAAGAAAAGGCAAGATAATTAAAACAAAAAGATTTACGAGGCAGAAAAGACATGTTAGTGACCAAGTAAACAGACATGGGACCCAGGAAAGGGCACCTGATGATTCCAAAGTCTCTCTCTCATCTGGGTAATGACTGGTGCTGGGGGGGGTGGGGGCAACCAAAACATAGAACATAAGGGGAAGAAAAAAGAAAAGATTGAGGGGAAGGTGAAAATAATTAGTTGTTTTAAACATGTTGAATTTCAGGTGGTTTTAGGATAGGTCCAGCAAACTGGGCCTGGTGTTCAAAGAAGAAATCCAGGATGGAAAGAAAGTCTTCATAACTACAGACATCGACAGTAGCCAAAGCCATTGTATAACCAGGATTTACTGAATACTTAGTACAATACATACAAGGCACTGTGCTAAATGCTTTCCTTTTTTTTTTTACTCTCAATTCTCATACCAACTCACAAAATAGATATTGTGATCCCTATTTCGGGGATCTAGAAACTGAGACCAGAAAAGTTAAATAATGTGCCCAAGATCATAAGGACTGTAAGAGTCCTACTATTAAGTCAAACTATTAAGTTCATGGATCCGTGTGATTTTTTTTTAAGAGAAAGAGATGTCTAGAAAAAGCCCAAAGCACACAGATCCCAGAGGACTGTGTGAGCGACCTTTTCAGCAGCATGCTCCCACCTTCAGGCGCCAGTGCCCTTGGGTACAGGCCTTTTCAAAAAAGTCACCCAGGTTTCAGGTGAGTCCAGCAGTCTTGCTTTCCAGAAGAAAAGGAACAAGGTAGAGATTTAAATGATGAAACCACCATCCTCTCCTCCTCCTAAGATTTCCCCTTTCCCTCACCCTTCCCCATCCAAAAGCCCACGCAGGTAAGCCTCTAATGCCCTTCTCCAACTAGGGTCCTGGGGGGAGGGCCAGGGGTACTCAAAAACCTGATATAGTACATCTCCCAAACAATTTTATCTGAAGATGCCAGAACCCAGATTAAAAGCAACAAATATTAAAGTAAGCACAGTTTGGAACGAGAGAAAGCTGTTTATGTGATAAATGAATGGGGTTTATGAAGAAATGTATTGCTTCAGGCTGCACAAAGCTAGACCCCATGGCTCCCTGGCCTTTAAAGCCATTTGTCTGAACCTCTGAGAAGTACTAGAACTGTCAAATCAGCGAGCACCATACACAACAGTGGGAAATATGATGCTCTGCTCTAACTACAAGGAAGTTATGCAAATAGTTACAGCAATGAGAAACTCTCTGAGGAAAGATCTGCAAGTTGCAATTTATTTTAAACATGCCCAACATCACTAGACCTTGAGTTGGATAACCTCCATTGGGCTTTATCTTAACTTGGAGGGAAAAAGAGTATCTTCCCCAAAGTCAGTGATTAATTACATTTCCTTCACAAAAAATTGACTGTGAGATGTGTATAGAGCTAGGATATAAAAAAGTTGGAAAGAGACCTCTTATTCTACTCTATTTAGACCCTTACCAAGCACCTGCCATCCACAAAAAAGATAGGTCACAATGATCATCAAAAATAATATTTATATAACTTTTCATTTACATATCATATTTCACAATAATTATCCATTTAATCCTCAGTCAACGGAAAAGGCCAGTCAGTAACATTATTATCCTATTCTACATTCCGGTAACGTGCTAGTGAATCTTAGAGTAGAATTTTAGAGAAAGGGCATACACATCCTGGCTCCTCATTTAAACAACCGAATCTGTTACATAACCCACCCTCAGTCACATCACTGGACCTGTATCCAGGTCTCCTGGCTCTTCCCACTATAGTGTATTGGCTACCTCTGGAGCACCTGAAGGTACCCAAAACAGAGGAGGGGGCAGAGACCCAGGAGCGTGAGAGACCTAGCCTGGAATCCCAGCTCTACACCACCCATGGCCGTATAACCCGAGGCAAACTGCTTCATCAGTCTGGGCTTTAGTTTCCTTACCTCTAAAACAGTAACAACCCTACAGTCACTGTAACCATTAATGAGATTAAATGCACAAATCGTTTGCTCATAATAAGGAGGTGGAGTTCCTGGAAAACATGACAAAGGAACTGTCACAGTTGAAGTGAACTTCTGAGATACAGAGTATGTGCCTGAGCTAATCACTTCTGGCATGAGCACTGGATTCCTGAACCAATGTCAGAAACTTTTTCACTTTGCAGCTCTGGAGCTGAAAATTTTTAGTTAACTTTTTTTTATGTGACCCACCCCCCAAAATGTCAAAACAATAATAGTAATAGCTAATTCTTACATAACTCCTACATATGTGCCAGAAATTGTTCTGAGCACTTCAAATGTAACTAATTCTCACAAAAACTCTGTAAGATGGTCCAAAGGTAACTGAGCCAATGAAATCTGAGGTTTTAGAAAGATACATTTAGATCAACATCAATATTAGTTCTTCACTATATATCTGGCCCTAAGGAAATACTTGGAAGTTTTGGACTGGATTTAAATAGGAGCTTGAATGGTACTCACTCCAATTCAATTTAAGGAAATCTTTCAATATTCTTCCACTCTGCTGCCTGCTAAAAATATCACTTTCCCTCTGTGGGTGAAACCATGTAGTATTGATTTAAAAATGCTTTATTTTGGGAAATTTCAAACATATACAAGATTGCAAAAATAAGATAATAAGGTACCCATTATATGTACCCATTTCCCACCTTCAACAAATTATCAGCTTTAAAAAACCATCATTTTCTAATGGCTTTTTTTTTTCATTCCTCCCCCATAACCCTTGGTGGAGTTTTTAACAGGTCCTATGTACAGACACAGACAGCCACAGTGGGAAGCCTGATTTTGAACCTCCTCCCTTCTTGCCACACTCTGCTACGAAAGAGTTCAATTTTCTCTTTTCAAAATTTTTAGTCCCTTTACTCTAAGTCAGTTCTCTAGCATAACATATCACCCTACTCATGTTCTTCCAGGTTGCTCTCTGTACGTGGTCAAGAAAGTGTCTGTGGAGTTTAAACATCCAAACGACGGTGATAACAATAACAAATTCATCAGAGAAAATTAGAATTAAAGGAATTTCAGAAGCACTTCAGTCCAAATCTTTTTCTAGGCAGAAGAGGAAAACAGGCCCAAGCTCTGAGCTGTCCAAGGTCCAAGAAATACAAGCAAGCAAGAAAGACAAGGTTGCGTGGAAAATGACCTTCTGATGTCCAGTCTTTCCACTCTTTCCCCACATCTCTACGAATTCCTTCCACATTTCAGAGCCAGAACATTTTTTCCCAGGTTCCCCCAGGAAGGATTAACCTGTCACAGAAGCATTTTTGATCTCTATTATCTCACTTCACATCTACTGATTTTAAACTGCTTGAGAACAAAACCAAGCCTCGGCCTTCCCCCACAAGCCTTGGTAAAGTACCTGATTGATATTTAGTAGTCATTCAAATATATACCGACTCAGAACAGAGCTCCCTAGGGCTTAATTCTTTTATCCACTTCCCATCAACCAGGACTGCAAACCCATTAGTCTTCCTATCTTCCTCCCTCACCTTAAAATTTCAGGTCGTCCCATTTCTTACAAAGATAAAGGATGTAGTGTAAAGAACATAGAATGGGGGATTGGAAAAACAGTTTGTGTCCTGGCGGCCACACCTGTTCTGTGTGACCTTGGATACACCTCCCTTTTCCAGGGACTCTTATACCCTGTAAAAAGGGCAGGTTGAACTAAGCCTCGAGGATCTCGCCCCCTCTCCGGACCACCCCAGCGCCAAGCTGGGCCTCGGCGTCTCCCACAGCCCCCACGGCCCGACTAGGGTTCGCTTCGCTCCCCAGGCGGCACACTTCTGGGCACTGCATCTTTACCTCCAACTCCCAGGTTGACCTTGCGGGGGTCCGGATCCTCTCGGAAGTCGGCAGTGAGCTTAAACACAAGGACAGGCTGAGCCTGAGGAACCTCTGCAAACACTGACGGAGGCGCCATGGCGAGAGAGCTGGAGTTAGCCAGGAGTCCCCTCCGTGATTCTTAAGCCACTCGGTTCAGTCTACAGGCGCTGGCTGGAGGAGACTCTCACCTTCACCTAGCCGGCGGGGTGGCCCAAGACCTCCAATCGTCGAGCTGCGTCCGGAGCTTGGCAACGCAGCTAACCAATTGCGAGCTTCTGACGCACAACGAACAAGAGGAGGAGATGTTACTAGCCAATCCAAGGAGGACTGATACGACCAATGCAATATACTCCTGCGAAGATGAAGGCGGGGGCTGTGGTTGATTGGCGGAGCGTGCTCCCACCGCTGAGGCAATTGTTCCTCGGCGTCCCAGTACTGAGGGGCGGAGCGGAGCGGTGAGTGTGTCCCGGAGGCTGCCTCATTGACTTTTTAGGGCCACCAGGCTAAGGAGAGAGAGGTGGCTGGCGGGAACTGCTGAGGACCGGCCTTCCGGTACTTGTGGAGCTGGTGCTGTCTCTGCCAGGCCCGGCAGTGCACACGTTCCTGGCTCGTAGTGGGCCGGCAGCCAAGTTCCCAGGTCTGCGCTCAGTAAGCTAATCGTCGGGCCAGGACGTGCAGCTCCAGAAACCATGCGGGCGACCTTGACCATGGTCCTCAGCCCCTGAGGGAAATGTGGGTGGACTGGCCTCAGAGGTCATCTTACTAGAAGTGAGGGAGAGATCAGGAATTCCTTTCTGCCGCTTTTACAGTTTGAGATTGTTGCTCTCCTTTCCTTACGGAGAATGTCTGGTCCTCAAGGATCTTCTGGCCTAACCTCTCCAGCTTTCCTCCCTCCCACGCACGCACTCAACCAGATCTTGCCGCCCTCAGCTGGCTGGTACCCAGACTGCGTGTTTTTATTGTTTTTTGTTTTTCAGTCTTTCTGTTACTTCCTCCTGAATATTCTTTCCCTCCCAGTCTCCCCCCACCCCCTACCCTCGTGACCTTCAAGACCCAGAGTAGAATGTTCCCTTAGCCCTCACTCTGGTCAAAATCTGTCTCTCTTTCCTTCGTTTCTATACCTTATTAGTAAGATTACCATTTTAGAAAATGACCTAATTAAGAACCTATTCTCTAGTTTACACTCTGGCTCTGCCATTTACTAATCTGGGTAGGGTTAGGCGAATTACTTGATCTCTTTGTTCCTGTTTTGTAAAGTACATAATGTATTTTCCTCAGGGTTGTGGGGATTATGTGAGTTAATACATATAAAGTGTTTTGTTGCATCTAGTAAGCACTCCTGAAATGTTAGTTGTTATCATTGCTCATCTGCCACACCTCTTGTAGATGGTAAGCTTCTGTTGGCTGGAGATCTCACCCTGCGTAAGTCTTCCTCTTGCACTTAGTGAGCATCCAGTAAATGGTGGAAGGAGGAGCCAATTCTGGTGTGTCAGAAGAAAACAATACCTCAGCCTCTATTCCTTGGGTAAAACAAGTTTTCAGTTCAAAGTAATGAACACGAGCCAAAAGAACTTTGTGCAACACCTACCAACCTTTGACTGCCTGTATTTTTTTGGAAATGTTGCCTCTGGCTTTAAAGGTAACTAACCACAGTGTTTCATTAACAACACTTCCTTCTAAGATTGCAAGTTTAAAGGTGAAATGACAATGAACTTGTGGTGCTTTCAAAAGCACAGGCAGAGGGCAACTGCTGAGAGGGGTGTTCTATAGCCCAGCCTCCCCAGAGTTTGATTCAGAGGTAGCATCATCACAACGTTGGCCAGCAATATCATGGTCACTCCCTACGTCATTCCCTGGGGTAAAAACAACCCTAGGTTAGCCAAACATGATCAACCTAGCTAAATCCAAATAAGTACTTACTGACAACCTAAGCAGCTCCATAACCAAGTGAGGGCTGATAGGGACAAAGAAGGTGCCATCTGCATGCAGTTTTCCTTATATGTCCATGATATCTGTTCTGAATTTTAGGCAGAGGGAGACAACGTATGTGGGATCCAAGTCTCAAACTTTATTCCTTGGGAATATGAGGTTCTTAGAGATTACTTTTTTCCCTTTCTCAATACACCTTTATTTTTCCCTTTTCTTTTTTCTTTTTAATTTATTGGGGTAGAGGTTTCGAGTGTACAACTCGACAAAGCATCATCATACTATATCATGTGCCCACCACCCCAAGCAAAGTCTTCTGTCCCCATTTCCACCCCCCACTTGCCCACCTCCACTTACCCCTCACCCTCCTTTCCCTGTGCTATCACCACACTGCTATCTGCACACACACACAAGGTTTTTGCTTAATCCTTTCACCTTCTTTCATCCAGTCCCCCAATCCCTCTCCTCTGTGACAGCTGTCAATCTGTCCATGTGTCCATGACTGTGTTTCCGTTTTCATCAGTTTATTTTGTTCATTATCTTCCACTTATAAGTGAGATCCTATGGTATTTGCCTTTCTCTGACTGGCTTATTTCACTTAGCATAATAATCTCCAGGTCCATCCATGCTGTTGCCAAAGATAAGATTTCCTTTTTTTTCTTTTAAACAGCTGAATAGTTTGCCATTGTGTAAATGTACCACAGATGTTTTATCCACTCATTTACTGATGGGCACTTAGGCAGTTTCCTTGGAGATTACTTTAAGTTCAGTACTATTCCACTTTGAGCCCTGTAGATTGTCTCTCCAAGCAAAATGCCAGTCTTGAAATAAACAAAATGCTTCCCAGGCCATTGCTAATTTTAACACTTTGACTTAGAATTGATGCAATACTGGCTCTCCGCTGAATGGATAATTCAAGCAAAAGGCTCCTGGGAGACCAATACTGCCCAGACAAGTGGGCAGCCGAGTGAAATGAGTGTCCATGGAAAGGGCAATAAGGGTCAAAAGCAAGATAGGCTGATATTCTCCTTGCCTCCTGACTTTGCTGTTACTATCTGTTCAAGCATTTAAGAGTCCTCCCTACTGTCACCTCTTTGCCTTTTTACCCCCTCATTCTTTCAAAAGATTTGAAAGAGAGGAACTGGGTGGGAACACCTTCATCTGGAATTCTTCAGAATATAACTCTCTTGGAAATCTGAAGGCTTCAGGACTGAGCAGCTCCGCTCCATGGCATGAGAGGTAGGCCAGGCCAGGGCAGCAGTGGGCACTGCACTCTAAGCAAACCCACACCTGCTTATTTTATTCAGTCTTGCCCTTGATACCCAGACAGTCTAAATTTAAGAACAAGTCAGGGGAGGGAGGCGTTTTTTCACACTTTGCATTCAATTGCAAAGTGGTTTGAAATTATTAGATTTGGGTGTATGCTGTCACTAAAGAGAGTATTAGTTAGCAGCTGAGCTGTGTGCTGTACAAATGTTTCTTTAAATACCAAAGCTGTAGCTTCTGGTCCCAGGTGCCTCAAGTGCCGCAGGCTTTGGTGCAAATACGGCCATGTCCAGGAACCACACCGCGCATAGCTAGTCCCCAAAATGGCACAGAAACAGCATCAAGAAACCCGATAACATACAAATCTCTTAAGGGGGTAGATCCCAAGTTCCTGAAGAACATGTGCTTCAACAAGAAGTACAACAAGAAGGGCCTGAAGAAGATGCAAGCCGACACCATGAAGGCCATGAATGCATGTGCTAAGGCTGTCAAGGCCCTTGTCAAGCCCAAGGAGGTCAAGCCCAGGATCCCAAAGGGTGACAGCCACAAGCCCAATCTACTTGCCTACATCGCTCACCCCAAGCTTAGAAAAGGTGCTTATGCCTGGATTGCCAAAGGTCTCAGGCTGTGCAGACCAAAATCGAAGACCAAGGCTCAAACCAAGACTCAGGCTGTGGCTGCAGCTTGGGCTCAGGCTCTAGCAGAGGTTCCTAAAGGTGTCCAGGCCCACGAAGGCTTCAGAATAGAGGCCTCTGTCTGCTGGTGTGAGGATGGAAAAACTGGTGTGACCCCTGGGCTGCTCTCTGTGTGGGGCTGACATCGTCCTGTGCTATCTGTACAAAAAAACCTGAGGCAGGATCTGGAAAAAAACAACCAACCTGTAAGAAGAGATCTGTTCCAGAGTCACTGTGTGGCTAAACAGAGTGATAAGATAAGCATAGAGCCCCTAAGTTGGTGTGGTTCTCTCAGTGAATTGAGTGACTCTTGCTAAGGAAAGAGATTGCTTATCAATCCAATTAACTGGCTTGTTTCCTGGGTGTTTTTTGTATTTCCTGGGTGTGTTTTAGTGGAACTATACCCTCTTCTCTTCCACTGCTTGCCCAACCTATACACATGGATTGGACCAAGTGAGGGTCTCTTGCTGCTTCCTATCTCATACAAGGGCATGTCCCTTAAAGCCTGGGGTGATAGGGTCTAATGTTAATTCCTGAACTGGGCACCCACATCAGAACATTTTTAAAAGCTCCTGAGACTTTTGTATAACAGAGATATCAACAGGATGACAACTATTGATATTTTTACCTACTTGTTGAATGTTTTTAAGTTCCAGGGTACCATTTAGAAATTGTTGTTCTATATAGTTACTTAAAAAGCAGTAGCATAATGGTTAAAAGCATGGCCTCTGAAACTAGATTTCCTCTGTATGCCTCAGTTTCTTCATCTGTAACATGGGGATAATAATAGTTCTACCTCATGGTGTTGCTGTGAGGATTAAATGCAAAGTGTGAGGATTAAGTAATTTAATGCAGAATGCTTTGAATTGTATTGAATACTTAATAAACACTCAGTATATTAGCTGTCACCACCACCACCATCATCATCATCATCACAGATGTTGTTTGCCAGCACTTGCCTTTGAGATGTATTGTCTTTGTTTATTAAATGATGAGCTGCATAGCAGAACAATACATGTACCTTGTACCTCCAATCATACTCTAGTTTTGCCTCTTACTAGTTTTTGAAACTGTGAGTACATATGTGTCTGAGTTTTGGTATTCTTACCTGTAAATTGAGACAAATGACGTTTCTTTTTTTTAATGATTTTATTTATTTATTTATTTGTTTGTTTATTTTTTAGAGAGAGGGTAAGGGAGGGAAAAAGAGAGGGAGAGAAACATCAGTGTGTGGTTACCTCTTGCATGCCCCCTTCTGGGAGCCTGGCCTGCAACCCAGGCGTGTGCCCTGACTGGGAATCGAACTGGTAACCCTCTGGATTGCAGGCCAGTGCTCAATCCCCTGAGCTACACCAGCCAGGGCAGGACAAAAGATTTTTGCTTAGTGTTGAATACACATGGGCTTTTAACACAGTTGTAGAAATTGTTATTGCCATAGAGATATACTTTAGTCCCTGGGTAGTTGGAGGATAATGATAAGGCTAATTCTCTTTGCAATCTTTCTGCTCTGACCTCTTGCAGGGATATACACTGAATTTTTTTTTAAATGGAAAAGAAATCAGAAAACAATTTTTAAAAAAATATTTAGAGTTTTCCAAGAAATTGTTGTACTGATCTGTAAAAATTTCAAAGCAATTTAAAGGTAACAAGACAATATATTTCATAATTAAGTTAAATAAAGCAGTGCCAACAATAGCTCTTTGTACTTCTATATTATCTTTTTTTAAAGAGTGGAAAGTGTTTTAGAAACACTATTCCTCTACTTTCTCCACAACCCCAGGTGACTTTCATTATGTGCAATGGAAATACAAAGGAACTGGAGTCATTTAACAAAAAGCAAATGAAGACATTCAAATGACAGGACAACTGCAAGACTACAGACCTTAAAGTCAGAGGAAAATTAACTCTCCTTGCTCTGTTTCTCCCTAAATGAGTCTCAAATACAGCCTCTTACTTCTAAAACAATGTGTTAAGCCTTTTCCCCCAAGTTGTGATGTCCTTTTTTAAATTGAGTCATGTTCTAAAATCCTACACTTCGGCAGAAGATTAGAGTAGATGAGGAGATGATGAAGTAAATAAATTCAATGTGTTTGCCAAGAACACATTTACTGGAGACTAAAACAGTGTAATAGATTATCTTAATCTATTCCACATAGCAGGGAAATAGAAGTATTGTTAACATTTCAACATCTAACAGTAGAGGGCAGCACTGCCCTTCTTTTGCAAAACAGGGTAGGGCAAAAGGAGGTTTACAGTGTTCATTTGGAAAATAATACAATAATTAATAAATAGTACAAGAATAAACTGTTTTATGTACTCACAACTGTAAACCTACTTTTTCCCCACCCTATATTGAGTGCTCATGAGAAGTAAAATAAAAGCAAAATTCTTGACCACTCTGTACATATGTTTACCTTTACCCAATACCTTAAAAAAAAAACATGTATATCTTACTGTTTCAATGTATACATAGAAAAACTTAAGAGACCCTTGAAGTAACTGGTGGAAAATGCAGAAGGTTTTAGGTCCTCTGCTCAGGATATGGGTTCTGTCTGGCAAAGATAAACAGTAGCTTGACCCTGGACGATCAGATAGGGTTATTGTATGAACAGACCTAATGCTCCTGTGCTTTCTGGGTAAAAGTCAATCTATTGAACTAGCAGGATGTGGTTTTAAAATGTGTGTAACTCATATGGTCTGAGCCCTGCTAACTACTTGTAAATATAATTCACTGACTTGATTGTGCTGTTAGTTTTCCTCTCTGTCACACCTGAGTTGGATCAGATCTGTCTTTGCAATACCACATGCATTGTGACCTTAAAGAATGGTGTCCCACGTGAGGGTAGGGATGTCTCATGAGATTGCAGTTGGCTGAATGGCTGTGTGTATGTAGAGGGGAGAGTAAAGCCTAATGTGCTAGCTAGTCCTCATTTTCTTGCAGTATGATTTCTCTATCCAGTAAGTAGCAAGGACAGATCTGTTACTTTGTCCTAAAAGTTACATGATGCTCTTGGGCAGGATGACAGAGAGGACAGAATAATCCTAATTCTAGAGAATACATAACCACAGTATCCCTGGTACATTTGGATTCTGCTCTAACCCTCAAAATGTTTTTTGGCAACAAACCTTCAGTGCCAACTTAAATAAACCCCACCAAGAATAAGAGCTGCAAGATGCTGAGTCTAGTTCCCAGCTTTGCCTTGTGAACTTGGAAAAATTACAACCTCTGAGCCTTTGTTTTCTCATCTGTTAAACCTAGATAATGACTCCTAGATCTAGTAAGGGGGTCAATTTGGAAAATATATATTAAAATGCTTTAAAAGCTATTTAAGTACCTAACACATATTTCTATCACTATAGTTCAAAGAGATGCCTGCCTTCTCTAAACTATAAAACTTTGTGTTTCTCCTCTTCATTCAGTATCATTATATTGCCTGAGATTGTTCATTTCTATGTGTATTTTTCCCTCCAACTTGATTGTTCCTTGAAAACTGAAACCATCAATTATACTTCCTGATATCCTCCACTGCAACAAGATTTTTCATACAGAACAGGTACCCAAATATTTGTTGATTGATTAAATCATAAACTCCCATGCAAAATTAACTTTTTAAATTTAATTATAATAAAAACCATAAAATTTGCCATTATAACCATTGTAAAGTATATAGTACAGTGGTGTTAACTTTATGAACATTGTTGTTCACCAGATCTCTAGAACATTTTCATCCAGAATTAATTCTTTTTTAATAGTTTATTTTTACTGTATTTTATTTCCATTACCATTTTTCCCATTATACCCTCCTCTATCTCCCCCAACAACTCCCCCCCAACAATTACCACATTGTTGTCCATGTCCATGAGTTCTTTTTCTTTTTTGCTCAATCCCTCTATCCCCTCAATATACCCCCCAGAGCCATCACCCTGCTCCCCATCTGTGAGTCTGTCTCTATTTTGCTTGTTAGTTCAGTGTGTTCATTTGATTCCACATATGAGTGAAATCATGATATTTATCTTTCTCTGACTAGTTTATTTCACTAAACATAAGGTTCTCAGGTGACAAAGGGTAAAATTTTCTTCTTTCTTACAGCCATGTAGTAGTATTCCGTTGTGTAAATGTACCATAGCTGTTCTATCCACTCATCTACTGATGGGACATGGGCTGCTTCCAAAGCCTGGCAATTGTAAAGAACACTGCAATGAACATAGGAGTACATATGTTCTTTCAAATTATTGTTTCCAGTTTCTTTGGATAAATTACCAGAAGTGGAATCACTGGGTACTTCTAAGGCACTTCTATTTTTAATTTTTTGAGGTAACTCCATATTGCTTTCCACAGTGGCTGCACCAGTCCACATTTCCACCAGCAGTGCAGAAGGGTTCCCCTGTCTCCACGTTCTCACCAGCTCTTCAGTGAGATACCACCTCACACCTGTCAGAGTAGCTATCATCAGAATTAATTCTTAATAACTATCTTCCACATCATTGTTTCCAAAGCACTTCTTTAGTGATTGGGCACAAACGGGAAAAAAGATACAGGACTTTCACTCTGTAGCTAGGGATGTGTGGAACAAGGTAATCAAAGATTTCTACTCTATTTTAAATTCTCCTCTCATAGAGGTTCTGCCCTAGTCTCTCTAACCTGTGAATCAGCCATTTTCTATAAACCTGGGAATATATGCCAGAAAATAAGGTCCTTCTATAAAGAGCTTTCAATGAATCATTTATGTCTATCATATAATGAAACATTTATATGAAGGAAACTATCACATTAAAATATAAACTCACTTGCCAATTATTTGATTTTCAAAATATCTGACTTTTGTTAATTACTGAAGATAAGGACTATTTTTAATCATTACTGTGGTAACAGTAGTATTTTTATTCAGCTGGTATGTGTGAGCACTGAAGTTGGTATATGGAAGGAAACTGTCCCAGAGGACCATATTCAACTCCCAATGTGTGTACCTTTACAAGCACAGATCTTTATCTAATGTTGTGATTGTCAGTTATGTCAAATTTGTGATAAAAAAAAATTTGTTTTTCCCTTTTGCATCAAGCACAAAAATAAACTCTAGATGAATTTAAGATTTAAATATTCTAAACTACAAACAAAATAGATAAAATAAAGGGGATTTTTGAAACAGTATTAGGGTAGAATAGACTTTCCCAATCATGACACAATCTCAACAGCCATAAAGAAAAAATTGACTTTGTATGGTCATAGACACCATAAATAAAAATATGATGACTTAGAAAAATATTTATAGCATGCTTATCAGATACTTCTATTACATATTCAGAGCTTCATTGTATTAATAGAGAAATGATCTAAGGCTATGAAGAAATCAATCTGGAAAGAAATACAAATGGTGAATAAACATACTAAAAGTCACCCTCATTATTAAATTGAAACCATACCAATTTATCCATTTTTGCACATCAGACTGACAAAAACTTAAAATATTGATAAAATAGTGTTCAGAGTACAGAGGAAAAGGTACTTCCATACACTGTTGGTGAGAGTGTCAATAGATAAAACCTTTTCAGAGTACATTTTGGTGATATCAGTCAAAATTAAAATGCAGATACCATTTTACCCATCTGTTTCTCCTCTAGTGACTTATTTTAAAGAAATTTATACAAGTTTTCAGGAATAGGTATAGAGGTATACAGTGATGTATTGTAGTATTGCTTTAATAGAAAAATATTAATGACATACTTTTCAATAAATGTGTTATTTATAACCTAAAAAATCAAGTTTTTATTGAAAAATAACAGATTTGAAAGAGACTTCATAAGAATACAAAATTAAGGTAGTCTATAACAATAAGTAGAACAGAGGGGGAAACTAGTTCTTCAAGGCACTATAAAAAACTTCAGAAGTTATGAAAAACTATTATTTTGATAAATAAAATGGTGTGCTACAGTTTAGAGCAGATCTGGAAACTGGGAGCTTTTGAAAATTGTTTGATAATAAAATAGTGATTTTGCAAAATATAAACTGCAAGATGCTATAACCCAGGACCTAAAACAGCTCCTGACATCTACTAGATAATAAATATTGGCTGGAGGAATGAATGAGGATGATATTTCCACCAGTGTTGTCATAAAAATAGATGTATAAGTGTCTAAATATTAGCACTTGATGCACAGTAAGTGTTAAGTAGTTCACTACTTTCCTGGGAGCCTATTGATATTTAATACCTGCCACCACATTTATTAGAGTTTGTTTAAAACCATGTATATAGTACTTATTATATGCCAGGAACCATTCCAAGTGCTTTACAAACACTAAATCATTCAAATTATAATAACAACTGAAGTAAGTGGCTTTATTATCCCACTAAACAGAGGAGGCAATTGAGGCAAAAGCAACTGAGCAACTTGCCCAGGACGGCACATCTAGACAATGGCAGTCTCTGCTCCACTGTGTCATGTTGCCTCTGGTGTGACAAAAAAATTGCTGAATGAAAGAATGAATGCGATTTTACTGTTTTTATATTTTGCTTTTATTCCAGACAGCTCAGAATATTTCCTATTAAATCACACCTGGAAATCAACACCACAACTTCCCTTTTGAGGTACAGCATATTTTTAAAACATTATTACCAGCTCATTAATTGTGTTCAAAAAGACCACTGGAGGTCCTTGTTCCTGTGATAAAGTCAATGGTATTTGCTTTCTGACATCACATTAATTTCCATACAACAGATCCAAGTTTTGAACAGAGAAACATTCTGCTCTAGAAGTGGAAGAAACATAAGGCCTTACAGGGAATTACAAAACAATGTCAAAAATATTGAAAGGGGTAAAATATTGTGTATTAGTTTTAATCTTCCACATGACTAAAGCAATGGATCTCCAACTTTTCCAATCAGGAATATTTCTTCTGTAAGCTAAGCTTTGTAGATTTCTTGAGAGTTGTTTTTTAGTTTTAGGGTTTTTTAAATTAAATTCATTTATTTTTAAGATTTTATTTATATTTTAGAGAGAGGAAGGGAGGGAGAAAGGCAGGGAAAGGGAAGGAGAGAGGGAGAGAAACATCACTATGTGGTTGCCTCTCACGTGCCCCCTACTGGGGACCTGGCCTGCAACCCAGGCATGTGCCCTATCCTGGAAGTTAAAACGGGCGACCCTTTGATTCACAGACCAGCACTCAATCACTGAGCCACACCAGCCAGGGCATAGTTTTAGTTTTAATTTTAGTATTAGCCTTAGTTTAAGCATATCTCATAACATAATACCAGTGTTTCTTTTTCTTCATGCTTTATTTATTAATTTGATTAATATTTATTGACAATCTACGTGCCAGGCATTGCACTGGATGTTCAGGATAACATGGTGAACAAAAAGACAAAGTCCTTATCCTCGTGATTTCTCTAACTTAATGGGGAAGATGATAAGAGCATTGAATAAACAAAATTACTAAAATTATAGCCATGGTAAGTGCTATATACCTGTATGGAAAAGACACATGAAAGCACATAATGGGGGGAATGAATATAGTTGAGGCCAGCGCTTTCCCCCTCAGAATGTTCCCTCCAGCATGGATGGCATCCCACCTCTAATTCCTGTCCCAGCGGTACCTCTTGGTTCCTATAGCTTGCACATATTGATCTTCAATTTCTGGAATCCATTTGGCAGCCAATGTTTTCAAGAGGAAATGGCCCATTAAAAATAATTCCTTTATTATTTTATTATTGCTTCTAGCTCTTTTGTTCCAAAAGATAAAAACATTATTTTTTAAAGTCTGATTTCCATTAGTAAGATACAAATATTTTATCTTTGTGATTCAGTTGAGAAACATGAAGCAAGTAAGAAATTAAGAGTAACAGAGTTTTATTAAGTAAAGAAACAAGTATCAAGAGAAGGTAAAATCAGAGACATTTATGTTTATTATTCTTATCCTACATAACACAAGAATTTCTAAAGGCTGAGAGGAAAACTGAGGATAGGCACTGTCCAAAGAGGACAGTCCTGTCATAGAGGTTGAGTAGAAATCACCAAGAGACTTGCAGTGTCTCCTTCATGTCGAATGGACATGAAAGCCAGTGCTGGGCTGCAAAGTCCCCTCTGGAAGATCACTGACCAACAGAGTAAATAATGGGCAGAGACAAGTCAAGTGCAAAGTTGGGTCGTTCCCCATGGGAGGATTGGTCTATAACTTAGGCATTGTCTGTAGTATAGGCATGAAAGGCAGTGGAATGAGCACTAAAGGACCCATGAACCTCATCAGGTTTCCTCAAAAGGCAAGGTTATAGTCTGAGACAAGAAACAGTATCAGGCAAACTCCAGAATTATAGATGGTATGACAGCCAGTAGGCTTAGAATCCTTTTAGTGCCATATTCAGAATGCACTCCTATGACACCCAGTTTCTTCCACTGGATTGGGCTCTTGTGTTTACCTCACTGCCTTTCATACAGGTGCTTACTAATCAAAGCATGGTCCTCAGACCGGTCACAACAGCCATCACCTACATGCTTGTTAGAAGTACAGAATCTCAGGCCCCACTCTAGGCCTACTAAGTTGGCTTTTGCATTTTAAGAAGATCCCAGATATTTCCTAAGCACATTAAAATTAAGAAGCATCATTTTTACCCCCATCAGCTTCTGAGACAGTAAAAGAGATAAGGTCCAACTTGCTCACAGCTTTGAAGTGAAGACAACCTGAGATTAAAAGTAAAGAAATCATTTTCAAAAGATAAAAATGCTATACAACTATTAAACACCACATTTTTTTCACCTGCACAACTTGATATACTCAAGCTGTTTTCAGAGTAGACAACCAGTGACTGACTGACCCAGCCTCTATAATTGTTGTACTATCCTAAAATGCTCTACAGTTCTGGTCTGTTTTGTTTAATGTATAGATCAATGATTCTGGATCTTTGCTGCACATTAGAATTTTCAGATTTCTTTCTGGCAATCCAAAGCCTGAGCCCTTTCTCAAAAAGTCTGGTTTAGGGGGTATGGGGTGCAGCTTGAGCATATATAATTTTTTTTAAGTTCCTCAGGTGAATCTAATGTACTGCTGGGGTTGAGAACCATTGAAAGAGATGAATTGAAAGATGAAAAGAGTTAGACATATGGTACAATAAACAAATGTAGAAATGGTAATGAATTTAAAAAACAGCTTGAACTTTGCCCTTGGTCTTGCAGTCCGGTGTCCAGGAATCTGTCCTACAAGAATATGTGTACACAGATGTATGTGCACCAAGGCTCATTGCAGCATTATTTGTAATAGCAAACATTGGAAGCAATTTTCACATCTACCAATTAGTGAGTAATTCCATTAGTAGGACACATCCATGTAATTCAATACTGTGCTAATGTTGATTTCCAGCCAAGATAGAGGCATAGGTAGACACACTGTGCCTCCTCACACAACCAAAAGAAGGACAACAACAAATTTAAAAACAAAAAAACAGCCAGAACTGCCAGAAAATTGAACTGTATAGAAGTCCAACAACCAAGGAATTAAAGAAGAAACATTCATCCAGACCAGTAGGAGGGGCAAAGATGGGCAGGTGGGTTGAGAGGACTCGCAGCAAGTCAGTGGCTGAAGGACTGGGCAGTCCCACATTTGCTTGTAGATGAACAGGGAGGAACAACTGGGGAGTGAGACAGACTGCACAATGCAGGGTTCCAGCACAGGGAAATAAAGCCTCAAAGCCTCTGACTGGAAACACCTGTGGTGGTTGAAGTGGCAGCAGGAGAAACTCCCAGCCTCACAGGAGAGTTCATTGGACAGACCCACAGGGTCCTAGAATGTACACGAGCCCACCCACTGGGAATCAGCACCAGAAGGGTCCAATTTGATTGTGGGTAGCAGGGAAGTGACTGAAAACTGGCAGAGAGTATAGCAAGCAGCACTGTTCCCTCTTGGACCCCTCTCCCACATACAGCATCACACAACACAGCAATGGGTTGCCCCGCCCTGGTGAACACCTAAGGCTCCACCCCTTATTCATAACAGGCATGCCAAGACAACAACAACAAAAAATGGCCCCAATGAAAGAACAGATCAAAGCTCCAGAAAAAAAATACAACTAAGCGACAAAGAGATAGCCAATCTATCAGATGCACAGTTCAAAACACTGGTTATCAGGTTGTTCCAGGAACTCTCTGGGTAGGTACTTCAATAGCATAAAAAAAACCCAGGCAGCAATGAAGTTTACATTATATGAATAAAGAAAAATGTACAGGGGAGCAACAGTGATGGGAAGGAAACCAGGACTCAAATCAAGGGTTTGGAGCAGAAGGAAGAAAGAAACATCCAACCAGAAAGAACACAATGAAGAAACAAGAATTTAAGAAAATGAGAGAGGCTTAGGAACCTCCAGGACATCTTTAAATGTTCCAACATCCAAAACATAGGGGTTCCAGAAGGAGAAGAGGAAGACCAAGAAATTGAAAACTTATTTGAAAAAATAATAAAGGAGAACTTCCCAATCTGGCAAAGGAAATAGACTTTCAGGGAGTCCAGGGAAGCTCAGAGAGTCCCAAAGAAGCTGGACCCAAGGAGGAACACACCAAGGCACGTCATAATTACATTTCCCAAGATTAAAGATAAGGAGAGAATCTTAAAAGCAAGGGAAAAGAAGACAGTTACCTACAAAGGAGTTCCCATAAGACTATCAGCTGACTTCTCAAAAGAAACCTTGCAGGCAAGAAGGGGCTCGAAAGAAGTATTCCAAGTCATGAAAGACAAGGACCTACATCCAAGGTTACTCTAGCTAGTAAAGCTATCATTTATAATAGAAGGGCAAATACAGGGTTTTTCAGATAAGGTCAAGTTAAAGGAGTTCATCATCACCAAGCCCTTATTATATGAAATGTTAAAGGGACTTATCTAAGAAAAAGGAGATCAAAACCATGAACAGTAAAATGACAACAAACACAGCTATTGACAACCAAACCTAAAACAAACAAACAAACAAAACTAAGCAAAGAACTAGAACAGGAACAGAATCACAGAAATGGAGATCACATGGAGGGTTATCAGTGGGAGAGTGGAAGTGGGACAGAGGGGGAAAAGGTACAGAGAATAAGTAGCATAAATTGTAACTAGAAAATAGACTGGGGAGGTTTAGAATAGTAGAGGAAATGTAAGCCCTGGCTGGCGTAGCTCAGTGGATTGAGCGCGGGCTGCAAACCAAAGTGTCGCAGGTTCGATTCCTAGTCAGGGTACATGCCTGGGTTGCAGGCCATGACCCCCAGCAACCGCACATTGATGTTTCTCTCTCTCTCTCTCTCTCTCTCCCCACCCTTCCCTCTCTAAAAATAAATAAATAAAATCTAAAAAAAAAGTTAACTTAAAAAAAAAAGAATAGTATAGGAAATGTAGAAGCCAAAGAACTTATATGTATGACCCATGGACATGAACTAAAGAGGGAAATGCAGGTGGGAGGGGGGTGTGCGGGCTGGAGGGGAATAAAGGGGGGGATGGGACAACTGCAATAGCATAATCAAAATAATAAAAAAAGAAAAAACTGTGCTAATGTTGAAATGAATGAGGAAGACATATCTACTGCCATGAAACTATCTCCAAGGTATACGGATACTACTGAGTTTTTTAAAAGTTACATAACAATATGTGATATATAATCTCATTTACATACAAAGATAAGTATATATGTATATGTTTACTTTTATTTTTTATCCTTAGCTGAGGACATTGTGTTTTTTTTTTCATTGCTTTTAGAGAGAGAAGAAGGGAGACAAGAAGGAAGAGAGAAAAGCATCGATAGGTTGCCTCCCGTAAATGTCAAGACCAGGGATCAAACCTGCAACCTAGGTATGTGTTCTGATCAGGAACTGAACCACAATCTTTTGGTTATGAGACGATGCTCCAACCAACTGAGCCACACAGGCCAAGGCAATTTATAGATTAGATGACTAAAAGGTACTCACCAAATTGTTGACAATGGTTACCCCTGGGAAAAGAAATGAGAGGGAAAGGGACTTATTTGCTATGTAAACTTCTAAATATTTTACAGCAAGAATGTATCCACACTCTACCTGGGTAACTATCCAAAACACATTCCAGGGTTGTTGACTGTCATACCATCTGTAATCCTGGATTATGGACTATTTAAACTAATTATTATTTTAATATTATAATCTTAAATGCATAATTAAAATAGTATAGTGTCTGGCAAAAATAAAACATATCTATAATACCTACACAAAACAAAAACTGCTAGGGCACCCAGGGTTTTCATTAGTAAGCCTATCACTTCTCCGTTCCAGGGTTGCTGGAACTGTGCTGCTCTGACGTCTCCAGACCCCCTTCCATCTAGTGTTATATTTGGCATCAACTCTACCAGCTTCCCTGGTTCCTCTGATAACTCACCCATGCAAGCAGATCCCACCTCCAGAAGGATCTCTACATTAGCACTTTGTAAATTCTCTCTCGTTCCACCCCTAAAAGTCACCTGGGACAGAGGGCCACCTACAACTCAGCCTTGCTGAGAGCGAGGCCTTCCCCACTTTAAGCAATTAAGAAAAGCACACTGACTAAGCTGTAGTATGAGGGATGTGAGTCCTTTCCAGGGCAAAATTCTCAAAGTCTGCTGTGATGGCTCTTCCTCTTTGAAATGGCGATTAAGCACTGAAGTGTATAATGAGAGAAATTACTTATGAATCTGTGCCTCTCAGCCCCAGGCCACTTCTCTGTCTCTGAGAGAAACTCAAGGATTTTACCCTAATAGCTCGGGAACAAAGTCGGGGCTGAGGCAGGCCGACAGAGAGGGCGGCTTCCAGCTGGTGGTGGGGCCCTGCTGACAGCTCGTTAGAAACTGTCCCTCTCCTGCTCCACCCTTCATTTCTTCAAGTTACAAAGCCTGACAGTTTGATGGGAGAACCAAGGTGGTAACATCCCCCACGGCAACCAAGTCCCTACTCATCTATCTTTGTTTGACAGATAAGAAGAGAAGATGTCACCGACAAAACGCTTCACTCACCTGAGCCAAGTGGGCCAGGACAGCCTTGTCGCCTGCAGGACCCTATAGGAGGGATCCAGGCAGGGCCCACCTACCACAATTAAGATTTCTCTCAGAAGAAAATGATTTCAGCCAGACAACCTGAAAACCAAATGCCCACTCCAGTTGTCCTCAGAAAAGTGCATCACACCTAATACCTCAAGGAAAGTTATACTGTGATTTGCAGAAGTCCTTTTCAGGTTACGCCCTCCACCTGGTCTTTGACAGCTGATGACCATCTAAGGTCTGAGAAATCAGTGTGAGGTTCCATGCAGAATGTCTGGGCCTCCAGTTTGGCCAGATTGCCAGAAAAGGGGGTGTGACAAACCAAAACAAAAACACCTCTCCACCCCCGATGGCAAAGGGGACACACCAGTGCCTCAACCTTATGTCAGTGTTAGCCTACACAGAAAAATCTGTGAAGCTTATTTAAAATGTAGATCCTTTTTAAAATCATATTTTATTGATTATGCTATTATGGTTATCCCATTTTTTTCTCCTATTTCCCTCCGCCCTGCACCCCTCTCCCTCCAGCATTTTGCCCACTTACTTCATGTCCATAGGTCATACATGTAAGTTTGTTGGCTTCTCCATTTCCTATACTATTATTAACCTCTCATTGTCTATTTTGTACTTATACCATTTATGTTTCTTATTCCCTGTACCTCTTCCCCCATTCTCCCCTCTCCCCCTCCCTGCTGATAACTTTCCATGTGATCTCCGTGTAAAATGCAGATCCTGATTCAATAGGTCTGGAGTAGGAGCACTGCTCCTTGGGTCAATGCCTCCAGCAATAACTCTTAATGGCATTTACAGCATATCCCTTAGAAAGAGTTCCCTCAAGAGCTCAGGACCAGTTCTCTGGCAGCTGTTCCTGTTAGAGGTGGAGTCAGCTATCTCTAGGATTCTCCTGGAGGTAATAATAGTCCCAGAAGCCACTTCCAGCAGCAGGGTCATCTCCAAAGACCAATCTCTCAGAATACTTTCCAGAAGGCAACTCCCAGCATTGAGTCCTGCTGAGCTCAATGCTGCCACATGGTCATAGTCGCTGTTGATTTTAGCCAATTTCTTTTTATTAGATCACAGGTTTTTAAAGTTTTGTATGCATCAGAATCACCAGGAGAACTTGATAGAGTCCATGGACTCAGGCCCCATCCCAGAACCACCTAGGAATAGAGGTGGTTGATCAGGGGTTTAACAAGCTGCCAGATGACGCGAATGCATGCCCAAGTTTGAGAACTACCATCTAGAACAAAAGCAATGAACATAGAAACACTTTTTAAAGTCCAACTACTGTATTGTAAAAACTTAAATAAAAAACAATTTTAACACATACGATTGGTTCTCCTTGCTCTCATACTGCCCCTAATAAGTCTCCACCCAAGTGATCAAATACTTTCCTAGAGGGAAGAGCTACTAGACAAGCTGACTTACTAAGTACAGATATTCTGTAGTTTAGGAAAATCTATACTCTGAAATCTAAACTCTTTAAATTAATTAGAGATTTTTTTATTGGTACAACAAATTTAAGTGATAACTATTTACTATGTTCTTTCTATGTGCCAGGTACTGCTCTAAGCATTTTCATGTTAAAATATTGATATTTATTGAGCCCTTGCTTTGTAATGAAAAAGATTATTTCAGTTAGTCTTTCATTTCCTCTAAGCATTTAGGATGGGATAACAGAAGAAACTGAGCATAAATAAGTTAATTTACTTGCCAAAAGTTATGCGACTGTTAGGCAGTAGAGTCCAATTCTTAACCATATGTTTCCTCGTTCATATTAATAACAAACAATAGTGCTTTATTCAACAAATATCTAAGATTATTAAATGCCAACATTGAGGACTATGTTCTAAGTATTGGGGGTTGTGTTCTAAGTATACAGTGACAAACAGAACAAATATGCCCCGCACTTTCATGGGGCTCATGATCTGATAAGAGATCCAAATCATTCAGTGCAGTGAGGAGTGCAGTACCAGACCAGGTGGAGAAAGAACAGTTTCTCAGAAAAACTGAGGTGTAAGATGAGATCTAAAGGAACAGTGTGAATTAACCAAGAGAAAAGAAGGAGAAAGGAGGCTCAAGTCTGAGGAGACAGTAGTTGTAAAGGCCCAGAGTTCAGAGAAAACATAAAACCATTAGTCAAAGAAATGAAAAATGGTGTGGGGTAGCCTGGAGCAGAAAGGGAAGAGGAAATGTGTGAGTGACGAGATTGGAAAGATAAACTGCTGCCAGTTTTTGAAGGACCACGGAAAGCATGTTAAAGGGTTTTAGCACGTGGGAAACGGGGATCCCTTAAAAGGCAGTAGGCAGAGCATGTGGCCGAGGAGAGATACTGGCCTGATCCACTGACCTGCATGTCGTGGGCATGTGGTGGTAACTGAAGCCATGAGAAGATAATATTACCCAAGGAAGGGAGAAGAGGATCCCCAGACAGCAGTTTTGGGAACATCAGCATCTTAGGGTTGGAAAGGGAAAGAGGAGCCCTCAGTAGAGACTCAGAAGAGGTAGGAAGAAAATAATGAGAGGTGACATACAGTAAGTCCTTACTTAAGGTCGTCAATAGGTTCCAAACCTCTAAGTGAAAATAACAAGTAATAAAACCAGTTTTACCATAGGCTAATCGACATAAACAAGAGTTACGTTCCTAGGCATCTCATCAACATTATAACCAAACGATGTTGGAAAAGGCCACATTATTGCAGGACCTGCTGTAATTTGCTCAAGATGGCAAAGCTAGTTAAGTGGCAAATTTCAAATTCAAATGTCTCTATCATTCCAAAACCACATCCTTAACTTTAACATCTCTTAAATATTATTTTCTCTTACTGCCTAAAATTGTGGTTGACATAAAATTGTATTTATACATATTTTTCCAGGAGTTCATTTATACAACCGAAAAATCTGTCAAGAAATTTGTTCAGTGCATCCTTGAGTTGTGTTAAGGAAGCAAACTCACAAAACGTGCTTCTAGCTGCCTCCTCATCTCTCTCCTTGTACATCTCTCTCCTGCCTTATCTTTGGTTTAGATACACTTTTGTTCTACAAGAGTGTCCCCTAAGGCAGAGCTGTCCCCATACACAGTCCAGTGGGAAATTCTTAGAATTTCTCTTCGGAAGGCCTCCCACATGGACTTCTCCAAGAAGCAAACCAAACATTAGTAATGATCTTTCTTCCCTACACCATATGTTTCTTCTCTAAAAGACAGATTAATGAAAACGATGGCTGCTTTAGTTAACTATTTAATGTCTTATTAAATCAATAAATGTTCATTCTAAATATAAATATATACATGTGTATATAATTAAGTGCAGGATATACAATAGTTCCGAAGTTACAAAGCAAAAATAAATTATTAAATTCCTCTGTCTGTCTCCCCCACCCCATTGCCTATTACCCCAAATAGTATTTCCCAGAAATATTAACAATTTGGTATATATCCTACATGCATTTTTCTATACATATATAAATACAGGTTTTGAATGAGAAGGATCATATTATCTTCGGTACTATGTATAGATTTTTTAATCAGAAGGATCCTAATGAGAAGGATCGTATGAGACTCACTTCTTAAACTAGATAGAGGTCATCTCTTTACATCAGTGTATAAGTTTTACCTATGTTATTCTTCCCACATACCAGTCCACCACATGAAGTTACCATTATTTCTTTAACCAGTCCATTGGTTTTTTTTTTTGGAGGGTGGAGGGGAGGGCACTCTTATTCTACAGAGTGTGAAGGGTCCAAAAGAATGCTTGGGCTCAGTTTTGGTCTGAGCATTTTTCTGAATTTGCCATTTTCTGTCCTTACCTTGCCTCCCTTTTTGAGCTTGTTGGATATTTCTTCATGCTGTTCTCTCTAATCTTTCCACTACTAAATTTGAGGTATGTCTGTTGCTTTAAAGATCTCCTTACAGAGTCTAGGACTCTTTGGAGGAGGTAAATTCAGCAAGTAAATAAACTATTGTTCTAACCTTACATTCTTATTCTAGAGGATTTCAGAGGCACTAGGAGAAGTTTCTCTTGTTATCTGGAAATCAGCTTAAAAACCTTAGCATGTTAGCACTGTTTTTCATCTCCTTTTAAAGAGCATCCTGGATAGAGATTGACTGAATATATTAAATAGAAGACATATCCTATAACTTCAAAGAATTTGCTGTCTCCTACAGTCTGTTGAGAGGCAAAATTAGCCTTAGGGAAACAATCAGAGAGCAGCTGAGTGTTAAATTATGTGTTACAAGCCCCTGGGCACCAGGAGTTCAGGGAAGAGAGATCTTGGAGGCGGCCTGTGCCTCCAAGGGGAAGGTGGAACTTGAACTGGGTTAGGAAGCAGGAGGTAACATTTGAAAAGTCTAGGCAGAAGGTAGAAGGCTTTTCAAGTACCTGGTAACTTTTCATGCGTTTTTATTATCTGATATTTTTAGTTTTTGTGTAGGATCTCCCTTCCCCCACGAGAACATCAGCTTGATGAGGGTAGGGACCATGTCTTGTTCACTACTGACTCCCCAGGAGCTGATACATGGTGGATGGTCAATGATATATGAATGAATGAATGAATCAATCAATCAATGAAGGAAGGACCATGGGGTATGTGAGGAACAGCGAGAATACTGGCCTGTTGGAAAAGAAGTGTCTCTCCTAGAGGATGGGGGTTCTCCAACAGACTGCCAGAGGGGCAGCTAAGGGGGCTTGTGTGAGATTCAAAACGCAGAGGCAGGTGGAACTAGCTGAGCAGGGAATGGGAGCCCCTGAGAGTTACCAAGACAGACCCTGTAGAAATGCAGTAGGGCACTTGAATCTGAAACTAAAGCACAAACAAGACAAATTTGTTATGTACAGCCTTCTGGACTCCATGCTTGGCCAGCCAATAGTTATATTAAAGTAAAATAAAACAGATTTGTTTGGTCGTACCTTCCATTTGTTAAGCACATGGTGTTAATGTTATTGTAACAGTTTTATTAATACCTACCATGATTGTAGTCACTATTTAAGCAGATAAGGTTTATTGTTGTCTCACATCAAACCACTTGTTGACTAAAAAATATTTTGTCTGGTTTGTTTTGTTTTTCACATAAACTTTTGTTTTGTAGATCTTTCCATCTTATACTTGCACAATTGATTATTAGACCTAAACGCAGGGCTTCACATTCCTGGCTCATGCTATCTTATCGATTTCAGGCGGTCTTTCACCTCCCGGAATTCATGTAAAGCTTGATTCTATCATCAACCAGTAGTTACTCCTCTTAGCTTGGTGTCATCCATGTATATGATCTTCAATCCTCCAGGGGTTGGATGCCTAGAGACAATGTGGAGAGTTCAAAGGGGCAAGGCAATTTACCAGCCGATACACCCCCATCCATACATAAAAAAATAAGTGATGTTTGGCACCAGGACTTGGGTGGGTAGTGCAAAAACCTAAGGATAGAACCGAGAAAGGAAAAACTGTTGGGATTCCAGGATGGAGCAAGCCAAGGTCAGAATCTCCAGTTTAAGCAATCCAGAAAGATTTCTTCTAGGAAGCAGCATTTTAGAACTGGAAGCGAACACAGCTTGACAGGTTTTCGGGCAGACGGAAGGGAAAGGAGCATGTTGTTCAGTTCAGAAGCAAAACTGGGGCAGGGGCGGCAGGGCTGGCAGGGCCGGGAAGCGGTTGGAGAAAAGGATGACCAGCCAACCTAGACTGTGAACCTCACTCCCTGGCAGGCAGATACCAAATTTACTCAGAACCGGACTTCTTTCAATATCCTTCCGCTGTAGCGCTCAGTAGTAAATCCCCCTTTGGTGTTCCAAGATGTTCCTCCTCATTTAGCCACTCTCCAGGCTTTTCGCGGGAATTCCGCATCACTGAGTCTCCTTTGCACCTCTCCCCTCACTCTGCGTCTGTTGTAAAATCAGTTACCATTGGCTCACATCTCCAGCTATGGGTACGTTTTCCATCGCTTCAAAGACGCACACCCTTCGACTGCACCATTCCCCGCTCCTCCCACCTCCCCCACCCCGTCCCTTCTTCCCATTAACTTTATCTTCTTAAGCAGCCCAGGAACACAGATGTTTTCACCCTGTCGCTCCAGCACTAGGGTATTTTCCCAGTGTCTCTGTGTGTATGCTCCAGGCACCGACTCTCCGACTCTCCGGGGAGGGAGAGAGTAAATGTTTTCATTCCAAACCCTCAGGGTCAGGTCTTGTTTGTCTAAACTGTGTTTGTTGCCATAATTATCAGATTAGCTGATCTCTGGCAGCAAGTTGGGGGACAGGAGTGGGGGGAAGTATTAACCCTTTGAAGGATGGTTGCTGTGCTTTGTCATGGGAATACTAGGGGAGGAGCTGTCCTTTCTCCCCTAACCTGGAAGATTTGGCTAGAATTCTTTTCGCCAACCCTAACAGGCCTCAGTTAACAGTTTGCTCTGAGTCAGTCCAACCATCCAATGGGCTCCACTGCTGGGACCCAGAAGGCATTTAGCAGAGATGAAGGGTTGAAAGGGCATCTCTCCAGGGATCTACTGGAAAAAAGGAAGAAAAGGAGTTTAAGAAGGATTGGGATAAGTAACTCAACAAAGGGTATGGGTGTCTCCCAGGCCAAATAAGGAAACCAGGAGTATGCGCTGGAGGTCTTCAGTGTGTCCATCAGCCCCTTCCCCCACCCCTCCCCCCCTTAGCATGACTGCTGTGAGACTAGCAGGCCCCATTTAGGCTTGTTTTGAGGATTTTTCTGTTGCTCCAAAGAATATTAAGAACACTCTTAGCGACTGCTGTTTAAACAAACAAATAAACAAACAGCAATTTCTCCCCTTGTTAAGCCATTCCCAATTCTTTGTCAACAGACTTAAATGGAAGATCATTTCAAGATTTTTCTTGTCTGTCCTTGCCTGCGACCCACAGCACCATTGGACTTCGGTCTTGGTCTCCAAAGAACCATAAATGCAGAGAAATATCTCTCCTTACAACTCTAAGAGCAACAACTCCTCAACTCTTTTGCTTTTTAATTATCTCTTTTACAAGTGAATCAATCTTGTCTCCTCAAAATCATTGTAGGCTGTCTGAGGATAAGCACTGTGCTTGAGTCCCAGACATTGGTTACCTGGTGGAGGACATAAACATTTAAACAGGAGGTGCTTAGTAAATACTTGTTGATAGCATTTTTCTAAGCTTCTTGTTTTCCATTTCTCATCTCTGTTCCTTTCTGTTTTGTGTTTTTTGTTAGTTTACAGATCCTTCATCTCTGGAATGGTCCTCCAGTTCACACTCATGATGCAGTCCCTTCTCTTCACTCCAAACGCACAAACAGAGAGAGACAGGCAGACAGACAGACAGACACTAACATCACTGAGGGGCCATGTACCTAGCATGATGCAAACATATTCCATGTGCTTTTCAAACATCTTGTTTGAAACCCACATTGGCTTGTGAGATAAGTGCGATCACATGGATGGAAGCAGAGACCCAGGGAGTTACGTCATGCACACAAGTTCCCACAATTCTAACAGGTAGAATGCAGATCTCCAGGTAGATAGAGTTCTCCAGGTGTGTGTGGTGTGACCCTAAAATCCATACACATTCCATATTTCCAGTTAATGAAGAGGGAAAAAGTTCTATTAGGGAAAATGCCCTTTTGCCTGAGACCTAACTAAATATCAACCCGTTTCTCTTCAGTATTTTTTTCCCAACCAATCCAACTATAATATCTGTTCTTTTATTTTAAAAAGCAGCTCAAACCCAATAAGCAAATTTTGAACAATATTTTATACAATAAAATAGTTTGGGAATTGCCTTAGCATTAGTTATAAATTGAATTGGACAACTTCATGTCCATGTCCATTCTATTCACAAGCTGTCATTACTTGAAGGCAAATATGACTTTAAAATATCCTGTGTAGCCCACACGCTGATGCATCAAAATTATATTTTTTTAAAAAAGCAGTCCCTGACCTAGAATATTCCCATGTTCTGAGAGGACAATAGTCTTTTTCCCTAATGATGTTCCAAATGTGGATAGGGCACAGACAGAGGTCCTTGGGAAGAATTGAGCAGGAGTTTCCATGTTGAGTTCCTAGGCTGCCCAGGAGCAAAATTCAGGTCAATTTCCATGGAAGCAAACAGCCAGACAGCCAGCTCCCTTCTCTTGTGCCAGAGAGGTGTTCTGTTCAACAGGCAGCCGGCCCCTCGTTCTGCCCAGAGTTCGCCTCGCCCTGATACCTGCTCTCCCACTGCCTCTTACATCCTTCCCCATCAGCCATGCAAGAGAAGGATCCGACAGATCTTGACTAGGTCAACTGCACTGTGTTTGTCAGTTGTTCTGGTAAGAGAGTCAATGGCAGAGAAGTTAAATGATTGTTTTGTTCCCAATCCAGAAATCTCACTCTCCCTTGGAGACAAATGCATTTGGCTGCATTAGAAACATTTTAAAATGGACTGGGAAATGGAAGTGCCTGCTAAGAAATTCAAAGAAAGGCTCATTTTAAAAGATAAAAAAGATAGGAAAGTTGGTGATTTTGGCACCTCGAAGCAGAGTATTAGCCACATGTAGAGCAAAACAAGGCAGATTCTTACAAAAAAAGGTTTCAAGTTCCTGAAATACTTTACTTCATCCTGGCTATGACTGATGAGCCTGTTGTTATTAAGACATTTGAGATCCCACTCTACCACTAATAACTGTGTGACCTAAGGGGAGGCATATACCCTCTCTGGGACTTATCTGGAAAGTTGGGGGTTGGACTAGATGACTAGGTTCATCTTTTGCTGATGTGCCATCATATTCTGGACCCCTGTACAGAAGCAAACAGTAAAATTTGTTTAGAGAAATTATGTTTTCTTGATTTAATATATGCAAAATGCTTGGAACAATGCCTGGCACATAGTAATTCCATAGCAGTGTTAGCTATTAGCTATTATGATGACACATGATAATGAGGGTGATGAGGAAGGATCCATGCACTACAAACACATATTTACCTCCACATCTGTCAATTTCAAAAATGACAAATAACCCAACATTCTGACAACTTGAAAGCCCTTTCTCTCGCAAAGGCCTTGATAGAAGGGGAATAATCTCTGGCTACTGAAAATTAAGAACAGCTATCATTCATTGAAAGGTAGTTTGCTGAGCAAACAACCACCATGACCAAACATAGAAATGTTTTCTTTGAAAATTCTGCTTTTTTATTTGACTATGGAATGAACTGGGCTCTTTGGGAAGTGGTGAGTTTCCTTTCCCTGGATTCACAGGTGTCCAGTGGCTGGATAGCCTGCATTGACTTTGATGGATCTTTCTGCCAAAGTCTGTATAATTCCAAAGCAAAGGCTACACAGGATTACTAAGTGCTCCAATGCCTGTGGGCAGTAGAGTGGCAGAGGCTGGGCTGCAGTCAGAGTATCTAGTCCTCTAAAAGCATAATATCAGCTTGGAATATCTTGCACCTTAAATGGTAAAGTTGGGTCTTCTAACCCGTTAATTGAAAGGTGATTCATGGAGCATATTACCGAGCAGCATCCTAGTTCATTCTCTCTTTTCAATGCTGACACTAAGAATAAAAGTACTAAGGGAAAAACAGAGCTATATAACAAGAGAAGGGCCAGAACCCAGAGTTTTAGGGGTTTTTTCCTAGCTTTTTCTCCTTACAAAGAGATAGAGTTATCTTGGGCTGAAGATGTAGACCTGAATATGAGTATAAACTCATGCAACCTTAGAGCAATAAGAATAACAAGTAAGACAGAAAAGGAAATGACTAATAAAAACGAACAAAGGTCCAAAGGGCAGGAGATAGACAATTGGAAAGTCAGAGGAAGAGAACATATGGAAATGAAGGGACTTTTTTTAAAAAAAGTTTATACACTAAATGAAAGATATAAAGAGACATTTAAAAAGGATAGGGATTGCAAAGGAAGATAGTAGCCTGCATGAAGTACTAAGAAAGCTAAGTGTAAGAGAGTAATTAGCATTCAAAAAAGGAGAAGGAGGAGGAGGAGAAAGAGGGCGCAGGAGAAGAAGTAGTAGTCTAGCCCTGACCAGTGTAGCTCAGTGGGTTGGGCATCCACCCACAAAGCAAAAGGTCGTGGTTCCACTCCCATCAGGGCACATACTTGTGTTGTGGGTTCAGTCCCCAGTCAGGGCACAAGCGAGAGGCCATGGATCGATGTTTCTTTCTCGCATTGATGTTTCTCTCCCTCTCTTTCTCTTTCTCTTTCTCTTTCTCTTCCCCTCTCTCTAAGAAAAGATAAATAAAATCTTTTTTAAAAGAAGTCTATTGTAATTTAACCTAGATGAACTATAAGAGATGATAGCTGCCTCTGCTAAAGAGATTCTCAGCCAGAGATCTCCAATCTGGAGGAGAGACCTCCTGTCTCCTTCCCAGGATCCCAGCCTATCCAATATAACATTGATCAGTTTTTAACATTGTCACTAGAAGCAAAACTTCTTTTGAACCACCCTAGTCACTGCCTGGTCTTGAGCACCTAGGTGCTGGATATAATGCTCAGCATGTGACATTCAACCATTTACTAAATCCTCATAACATTGCAGCGAGGCAGGTACTGTTACTGCCATCCCCACTTTACAGATGAAGTGGAAGCCAAAAGAATAAATGATTTACCAAGAGTGCTCAACCTGTGACAGATTGGGATTGAGATATGTTTGGAAGCACCTTACTAGACTGCTTTCGAGAGTCCACTTTCTGCATGAGCCAGAATCCACTTAATGGCTCAAGTCTGACTGCAAGAGGAGTGAGGTCCCCACACTCATCTCACTCTTATTTCAACACTCATTTTGAGGATTCATGCCTGGGAGCCACTCCCATAGGCCCTTTCTCACCGTGTCACCTGTGATCCAACCTGCTTTAACCTGTCTGTTCTCTTACCTGTCTGAACCTGCAGATGGCCACACCGAGGGATCCTTGGCCCTGGGTTTCTCCCTCTCTCCCCTCCTCTCCACCAATCCATCCACAACCCTAACTGCACCAAGCCTTCTCTGCAATGGCGGTGTTACCCCCAACTACCTGTGCATGCCTCTGATGTGTGGGGTTCCTACCTGTGTTGCTCATCTCCTTCGTAAGCCAGATGAATGCCTGAGTCAAGCAACATAAACCTCATTCTAGACACGAAATCCTGATCTCTGGAATCTTGTCCTCCAACCCAAGGCATGGTGTCTTCTTTTCAAGTGTTTTCTACCCATAGCAACAGTCCAATAAAAACTTTCACTTGGACTCTATGCTATTTTGGAATTTAAAGTCACTAGTTTGGGAGATTATGCTAAGTATTCATGTAACCAGCATTCAGGGTAGAAGAGGACAGACTTTTCACATAACAACTACTAATATGGTTATTACAAATCATATTATATTATCAGTTTTTACTTTCTCTAGCAATACTTTTTAGCCTAGTTTGAAGCTTATAATTCTCTGAAAATAATAAAATAGTATTAAAAATTATAATTCTGAATTTTTATTTTATCAAATCAACCTTTTTATTCCTCTAAGTCCCCCACCCTGCCTTCTCCACTCCCTCCAGGCATCCAAAATAGTACAATGTATATGAATGGGGCCAGGTATCTAATGAATACTCAGTAAATATTAACTGACTGCCTAAATGAATTAATCTATTATCCTCTGGTATAGGTGCTTTCTCATTTCTCAAGTTCAGATCACTTCCTCTCTTTTTACTAACATAGGCATTCATGCATCCAATTCAAACAGTGGTTTACTTAGGGCTGTTCTGGCCTCCACAAATGCATAGTCTGGTAACGGCTCAAGGTAGAATGAGAACAAGTGCCCACATGAGGGTTGCAGCCATGGGCAGATGAAAGGAACCTGGCCATAGCAGACCTGGGTTCAAAGGCTGCCTCATCTGTAAAATTGGAGTATTGATACCTGGTTCATAGGGTCACTGATAACAGTGGACATTTGGGGAGGATGTTGAGTGCTGCATTCATTTACCTCTTCAGTTGGAATTTAAAGTCACCAGTTTGGGGGATTATGCTAAGTATTCATGTAACCAGGATTTGTGGTAGAAGAGGACAGAATGTTTTCATATAACAACCGCTAATATGGTTATTACAAATCATCTCCTTGATGCCCTACATAAGAAGGAAATAGCACTTGGAGGGCACGACTTTTGCCCAGCCTGAGGCCTCAGAGCTAGTGGGGGCACTGCTGGAATTTGAACACTCTCTTAGCTCTTCCTTATAATACCTGGTTTGTGGGAGTGGCCTTGAGAATTAAACTCCTGTCAGTTCCTTTCATGCTAAGTGTTCAATGTGTCAGTTTCCTCTACCCCTTGTCAGGAGAGAAGGACACTGGGTTCCAGGTATGGAAATCAGTCTTGTTACTTTAATGCTGCAGAGATGTGAAGGTTCTTTCTCTCAGGGCAATGGTCCCCTTGGTCCCCAGGCCCATAGTTGGCCCTGAAAGGATGAAGGCATCAGGATTCTGATTCCTTCTCCACAAGGGGCTTGGGGATGAGGATGGGGAGTGGAACGGCAGCCAGGTGAACCAGCAGCCACTCTGGAAAGACAGCAGTTAAATTATGAAGAGGATTCTCCCTGTCAGTACATCTGCTCTGATGCTTTTGTCTTTCCTGGTTACAGTTTGCTTTGATTTTATCTTACATTCACAGTAAATGTTTCTTTACTTTTGTAAAGTACTCTTCTTGTTTCTGTTCAAAAAGGGGAAGGGGAGGATTTGTCCACACACAGGTTGGCTCAAGGAGAGGATTGAAGTGTCCTTTGGGTTAGATGAGGTGAAAGTAGCAGGAGAAGTGAGGGAACTGAGAGGAACTGGGCAGATGGAAAGGGAAGAAGGTGGAAAGTGAGTCATCTCTTATTGCGTGGGACTCCACCACCTGCTCTTCCCAGCAGGTTTTTTCAGTCCCCCACAAAAGGCAGTCAGTGCTCCAGGAGGTCAGCAATGGAGATGTCCTAATGTCCTGGAGTAAAAGGAAAAGACTGGGTGGAGGCAGCAAAGCACGGAAAGTCATTACAAAGCTTTGGAGCCAGGAACACCAAGTTTAGGATTTGAACAAGTTATTTAACCTTCCTGAATGTCCCCAGGTGTACTGATGGTGAAATACAGACCTTTGAGACAACCCAGTGAAATCATGATCATAAAGGGCCTGGCAGAGGAGGTGATTGCTGAGTGCCTGGGGAAAGATGCAACACTCAGACCACAGCCCTACTAAGTGGTAGAGTTCAGCTCTTGCTGCATCCTACCCAAAATGTGGTTGGTTTATTCTGACCCTCCCAAGAAAATGTGTAATCGTGGTAACTGTAACAGCCACTGAAGTTAACAAAAGTTAGGCCATTGGAAAAGAAAAGGAAACTGCAAAAACAAAACAAAAATTCCATTATCAAGGAGGGTAAAAATGGAAAGGAACACTTTGGGAGAAAAAATATATATTGTAAATCTAGAAAAGAAATCTAGAGTACCTCAATAGAAGACCTAAATTTAACCTTAAAAATGAAGTCCAAGTGCCTGAGATGGGAAATAAATTTTTGCCAACTGTTCAAGACTGATACTTATGATAGAAACAGAAAAGAGCATTTTGAAAAATATGATGGTAAAAGTAAACTTTAAAAAGGAAATCCCACCTTTTTTTTGGCTGTAGTAAAATACACATAGCATAAAATTTGCCATCTTAACCATTTTTAAGTGTACAGTTCAGTGGTATTAAATACATTCACATTGTTGTGCAACCATCAGACTATTTATCTCCATAACTCTTTTCATCTTGTAAAACTGAAACTCTACCCATTGAAAGTAACTCCCCATTTGCTCCTCCCTCCAGCTCCACTGCCATTCTACTTTCTGTCTCTATGAAGTTGACTACTCCAGTCACCTCTAGTAAGTGGAATCATACAGTACCTGTCCTTTAATGACTGGCTTGTTTCAGTTAGCATAACGGACTCCCAACTTTTAAGCTAGGTATATTCCAAAGCTGTTTACAAAATGATTATGGATGTAAATCACAGTAAATGTTTTAAATAAAACTAAAAATCCAGATCCTACCAGGTTGGCATAATACAATGCCAGTACCTATATGGAAGATAAGTGAAGATGGCTCTTCCCAGACCTGGGGGAGGGAGGGATGCAGATGAAATGTGGTCTTAAGAAACCCTGAATACAGCTTTTGGGGCCAGGGACTTCTTTTTCTTTCTTGAATTCTTTTGTGTTGCCACACATAAGAGTTCAGAGGGGTGATGGCCTTAGGATTCACAGCATTTCCCTTTATGTTACCCCGTCCCCAGATATTCATATTGTTCATAATAAACAGGCACATGGTCAGTTAGACAATTCATAGTTATTCAGAACTTGCCACATGCCAGACAGAACAATGTGAAGTGAATTGCTTTAAAAGAGGAAGTTACAGTGGACAACAAAATCACCTCCCATCATCTCCACTCTTTTCTTTCCCAGATCATGAAGCAGTTGTGGAATTTGGATGGCTTGAACCTTCCTTCAGCTCTCCCAATTAACTTGGAGTGGTTTAAGTGAATCAATAAAGCCCATCACGCCGCCACAGTAATTGTTTTGGGAATGGGTCCATAACACAATTCCAACTAATGAGACATGTTCACTGTAGGTAAACTGGGAAGCACCAAGTCTCAGACACCCTACAGTGAGAGAATAAGCAATCTCAGTGTGAAGACAACGCTGTGGCCATCAGAGTTCTTGATGATATGGTGCAGGCTGGCCCACCCTAATTTGCCTCTAGTTATCTGGACCAACAAATTCCCTTTATCATTTTAGTCTCAAAGGGTCTTCTGTTACTTAAAACTGAAATCATCCTAAATGATACTGAATTGTGTCCCCCTCCAAATTCACTTGTTGAAGGCTTAACCCTCAATGTGATGATATTTGAAGATGGGGCCTTTGGAAGGTTTAGATGAGGTATGGGCATTCCCTTAGTACCTTTATAAGAAGGAACACCAAAGAACGAATCAATCTCTTTCTCTCTCTCTCTCTCCCTCCCTCCCTCCCTCCCTCCCTCCCTCGGACATGGTGAGAAGTAGGCTGTGTCTGCCAGCCAGAAAGAGTCCTCACCAGAACCTGACCATGACATCCCCATGCCTCTGAAATGACCTCACAAGCAAGCTGCCTTTGCGGGGCTCTGGGAGTGGCAGCATCAACTAAACAAATGAAGATGAGGAAGAAATCCAAGGAGGAGGAAAAAAGAAGAGGCAAGAGGCAGTGTAATAGAGAGCAGAACTCACTCATTTCCACCAGAACAGCAGAGAACAATGAAGCACACCATCAGAAAGTTTGGGGGCATAGCCAGAAGGGCTCCACATTAGTGGCAAAGGATATCTTTGAAATCTTGTATTTTATCATAAAAAGTCATGCAAATTCTGCATCTTACATTATAATGTGCCTTTATACTTTTTATATCAAAATATTTCCTAAAAAATCTTTGAGAAGTGCCATTTTATCCCAAATCTTGAAATGATCTCTTGGCCCAGTAGAACGAGTGCATCAGAAAGAGCACTGGACTCAGAGTTCTAAAATCCAGATTGTTTTTGGATTACATTCTTCCAAGCCACATGACCTCAACAAGATCACTTGCCTTCTTTAAGCTTCTCTTTCCTCATGAGTGAGAGGGAAGATGACATCTTTTCTACTGACCGATCTTAGAGGAGTGTCAGTTGCCAAGGAGTGAATATGAGAGAAAGGATTTAGAGACCAGGAAACTCTGACTCCTTGGCCCTGTAAGGTGGTACCAGTATTATTCCAAGACCATTTTGGAAGTTTCCCTAGCCCAGATTAATCGGTTCTAGGACTAACCTTTTCCATTCATTCTGATACCTTTTCATTCAATCCTTGTACCTGTGCTAAAAAGAGGAGTACAGGAAGCCGAAAGAACAAGGAGGAGCTGTTTATAATCAGTTGTCAATGGGATGGAGAGAAGTCAGATCTTATTCTCATGTGACTCTACATCTCTTAGTTCCCCTCATTTCTACATCTTCCATCTTTATTATAAAATCTCAAGCTTCCCTACTCAGAGGAATTTCAAGCCCATACCTTTCGTACTTGACTTATGATCACCTAAGATACAGGGTAGAGCAGGAAAGACAAGTTGGTTTCATCTTCAGCACCAGCTGTGGTTTGTTCTTGCTCAGAACACTGTATTAGGAAGTAAAAATTTCTCAATGGGAAAGACTGTAAGGATTGATTTGAGATGTCTACCACAAGCACAGGGAGGGAGAACTGGCTACTTCTTGTTCAGAGGCTCAAGATGAGTCAACTCTAAAAAATGCAGCAAATATTGAAAGCTGGAAAGTTTTCAGGAAAATTCAAATGTGGGAGTTTTCATCCTGGGATCTTAGATCCCTGGGACGTTTATGAAGCTGGAATTAATGGTTATATCTAATTGCAATAATATGAAGGGCCAACTCCTTATCTGTGATAGGGTTGACAAGGTTAACTAAATGTCAAGTTTCTTTCCCTTTGGATAGAATAGTATCAACTTTCTTCAGTAACCTTGGGTGTATCATGTCAGTCACTATGACTTACATTTATTGAAATCACAGAATTTTGGGGGATGTTATTTGGTCAACCTGACAGTCTAGCACTGAACCCATGAGCAACTGCGGACATGAATGGAGTGAAGACCCAAGATAAGGGACTGATCACAGGGAACAATTGGTGATTAAGAGGTTGGAAATCACTGTTCTATTGAAATCTGCTGTCAACCTTAATGTAAGTGCTTCAAGTCCTATGCCACATTTCTGAGAACTCTAGGGTTTTCAGGTTTGGATGAATGCTCTGCAAGTTTATTTTACAATGCCTATTTCTATTTTAGCGTGTGTTCCTTGAGACTTTTAAAAAATAACAAATTGCTTTCATTAAATAATTAAATGTCTTTTTGTTGTGGAATTCTAAAGAGTTTAGCACTGTGTACATGCACTAAATTTAAGCTTTTAGGAATTCATTTTACCGCTTTAGTGCTTTCAGTTTGCTTGAAAGCAATCCCGCTTGGGTGAAAGGTCCGGTTGGTGTTTAAAAGCTGTCAATTTGCCTTCATGTGCTCTTTAGGCCACGAGACTTCCTGGCTGTGTTGAGTGTGTTTGTTTAGTTTCAGTCACGTCCTATTGTGCTACAAGAAGCCACATAACAACAACAAAAGGGGTACTAATGAAATAATTTTGGAATTTCTTGTTTCATGTTTTATTTGTATTTTGGGGGCCTACTTTTATTTCTATGTTCCGAGCTTCCCTTGCAAATGAATTCTTACATTTAGGTAATAGCCACTGAGGGCAGGGCTAGAGAAGGGTAACATTTTATAGAAAACCCCCTTGCAGAGTGACATGGGGGGTTGGGGAGGTCTGTAGTGGGAGATGAGCATGAAGGAGATTACAGGCAGCTGGGTCTCTCCTACAGGCAAGGGGGAGGTGGTCCTACAAATAAGGAAACTCTATTGGTACTTTCTGCTCCCACTTTCTTAAATCTTTCCTCCCTCTCTTTGCATCCCTTTCCCATTTTCCTTTTGTGTTTCTCTCCTTTCCCTTCTTTTTTTAAAGAGTTTATTTTTAAACAAAGGAGCAGGGAGGGAGAAAGAGATGGAGAGAAACACGAATGTGTGGTTGCCTCCAGCACCCCCACACTGGGGACCTGGCCTGCAACCCAGGGCTGTGCCCTGACTGGGAATCCACTGGACACCCTTTTGTTCAAAGGCTGGCACTCAATCCACTTAGCCACACCAGCCAGCGTCCTTTTCCTTACTTCTAATCTCCCTTGCATTCTCCTGCTTTTCCTTGACCCCTTCTTTCTCTCTCCCTCAGTCTGTCTTTTCTGTCCCATCCCCCATTCTCTTCCCTTTCTGTGAAAACCATTTTCCACTTACGGCACCAGGCTGTTTCCTAAGGCGTGTTCCACCAAGTGCTAGATCCCTGAGATGCATTGTGGAAAGTTTTTATAAAATGGGGTGAGGGGGCTGAGCTGGATCTGTGGTTAAATGAGCTGAGAAAACATTGCATAACCATATTCCCCGCTTTGGAGTGCCCTACGTTAACATGACAGGGTCTGAGAAATCCCGCCATGAAGAGACTGATCTCACCTGTCTTATCCCACTCTTTCCCAAACCTCCTTGACCTCGGGGTCTTTTTCCTCCAAATACATGAATCTCATTGAGAATGCAAAACCCACCATGGTAGAGCCTCTTGTCTTGGCTCACCTTGGGGCTACAGAGCACAGACTGCATGGTGTCAAGGTGACTTCTCACTTGCCTGAGGTTTTCTCAAGGCCATCACAGCCAGTGTCGCTGCCCAGTGTTGCAGCCACTTACCTACCTCTCCCCCTCCGACTCACAAAAGTTCTACATGGCTCAACTCTTGTGTTAAATGTTCGTGGTTAGTTACTCTTTTTTCTTTTCCTAACAAATTGTCAAAGAACATTTTTGAAGAATAGACATCATGACAGAGATAGAAGCAGGGGACTGTTTTGATTCCCTGCTGGTGGCAATGTAAGTTGGTATAATCATTCAGGGGGCAATTAGGCAATATGTAGCCAAAGTCTTGAAATTGGGACTTTATCCTAAGAAAATAATTAGGAACATAAGCAAAGATTTAGCTACAATTTTTTTTACTGGAGTGTTGTTTATAATAGCAAAAATTTGGAAACAACCTGAATATCCAACAGTGGGAGACTGTTTGGAACATACTGTAGCATATTCATGTGATGGGGTATTATGCAGCCCTTATAAGCAGAGTTTTAGGAGACTATAAAATAGATGCCCAAAATTAATTCTGTGTCAAAAACTATACATATGAGCCCTGGCTGGCATAGCTCAGTGGATTGAGTGCGGGCTGGGAACCAAAGTGTCCCAGGTTCGATTCCCAGCTAGGGTACATTCCTGGGTCGCAGGCCATAACCCCCAGCAACCGCACATTGATGTTTCTCTTCCTCTCTCTCCCTCTCTCTCTCTCTCTCTCTCTCTCTCTCTCTCTCTCCCCCTTCCCTCCCTAAAAAATAAATAAATAAAATCTTTAAAAAAAACAAACAAAAAACCTATACATATGTACAGTGTGAGCCATTTTTGCAAAATCAACCTTCAGTTAGTATGATATATACATGTAAATATGAAAAGCTGAAAAGAATATTTACCAAAAATTTGCAGTAATTATCTCTTACTGGGTAATAGAATTTCAGTGGATTGACCTGTGCTTTCTGATTTTTACATAAAGAGCATGTACTTTTTGTATACTGAAAGGAAATAATAAGTTAGAAAAATTAACAAATATGGTTGGAGATTCTATACAAGCTTTGTTTCCAGTTGAACTTCCAGATTACTCCAAATAGGGTCCTGTCAACACCAACTGGGATTTTTCTATCTCCTGGGGGGTAAGTACTTCATAAAGGAGGTCAAAGAGAATGTCAACCTTCCTTCTGCTATCTGAGGAAATCTGGATACAAAAACTGGTTTCTATGTTGTGATGCAGCAATTTACTGGGGGGGAAAAAAAGATCAACACACCCACCATCTATTTATTTAATATTAAAAATAATATTTCACTGAGTTTGGCTGGCGTCAGCTCGAGCAGTTACTCATACAGGAATTCAAACAAAAGCAACATTGGCGTCAGGCCAGTGGGCTGGTGCTGGGTGGTCCATGTCTGTCCTTAGCCCAGAGAAGCTCCTAGGCTGCTTTCAGACCTGCTTCGGGTCGGAAAGATGATGTATTCATTTATTTATTAGAAATGTTTTAACAGGAAATGCTAATAGTTTGCATTTAGGGAGAATTGCTCTGGAGACAGCTGGAGGAACCCAGCAGACGTTGCTGGAGAGGAGATTGTTGCTCTTGGCCTTGGAGCCAGATCAGGGCCTGTTGAAGGACTCTACAATGCAGCCCAGCTCACCAAGTTTGCCCAAAAGAACCTGGTTGCTTTATGCCAGGAGCAGAGCCATTCTTTCAGCGGCCTTCTTTCCCTTCTCTGTTGCCATTTGTTTCTTAATAGACCTAAAGGTATGTTTCAGATGTGGCTGTGGATACAGATGTCAGCTCTGCTAAGAATGAACAGGCCTTGTGTACACAAACCTCCAGGTGGGAGCGCAGGAGCCGAGGTGTAAGCAAGCACATGTGTAACTCGAACCCACTTTTAGTGTGACTATGGGCTGGTGGAATCATGTATGAGTTCAGGGGTTATATGTGCATATCCTTTCTGTGTATGAGGATGAATGAAAGACAAGTGTTTGCAGGGGATTTCAGGTGTGTCCTCAAGCTCCAGGCTACATTCCAATGGTTGATCATGAGTGATTTTGTGGAGCCCAAAGAGAAAATGAAATCCAGAGGGAAGTAGGAGTCAAGCTCAAATGTATGTGTATATGAGAGGGACACAAGCAGGTTTGTGTACTTTTAAACTCTCCTCCAGCTGTTTGGAAGATGGTAGAACTTCACTCAGGGGGGAAGGGCACGGCTACAAGGCTGTGGGGACTGGGGCACAATGTCTAACCCAGTCCGGCAGGGCAAAAGGGCTGTTCCTGTGTTTCCAGATAACAATGGAGGTGAAGCCTGACCCTGGAAACCAGTCAAGATTTCCAGAGATAAACCTTCGGGCAGCAAGAACACTGTCAATGAAAAGAAACTGACCTTTTGCCTTCTGGAGTCACAGAATTCCCACAAATGCTGCGTCCCCATCAGTTCTGGTAGGCCTCACCACCACAGCCCCAGACTGTGACACCAATTCATAAACAGCACGCAGGGTGCTGCTGGAGTCTCTGAGGAGAGGGCTGTGCTTGAAGTCAGGGCATCTCTACGTCCAGCACCTCACATGCAGGATTATTTCCTCCTCCCCATTTTCCTCCTGGCTCACAGAGTTATGAGAAGCCCTTTAAAGGGTTTTAGTCTGACAGTGTGGTCTGGTCTGCTCTGCTGTTGCTGCTGAACATACCTTGGATGAGCCTGTCCCCTTACAGAAATGTGTTCAAAATCTGAAGTAGGAGCCCTTGAAAGAATCGCACAGCCTGGAACAAGAGGCAGGCAGTCTCAGGACACAGAAGTCTTGGGGTGGGGTGAGGAAGAGCGGGGTGAGAGAAGTCGAAGTCAGGGCAGAGAAGTTTGGGTCTGTGACAGTGAGACGTAAGTAGGAAGTTGAAAACTCATTAAATTTCTTGTTTAAGGTCACAAAATTAATCTCTGAGTCCCAGTGCCTCAGCAAAATGAGAATGTTAGAGTTTCTGGTTTTAAAACCCAATAAACTAGGAGGACTTTATGTTTTAACAACTGCTTTCCTGCCCAATCCTAAAAGCCATCAAGTATCACATAAGCTGCTAGAACAATGGTTTTCAACCTTGGTTGCACATAGAGCCACTTGGGAAGCAGTCGACCATGTCAGTGCTCGAATCTCACCTCCAGAGATTCTGGTGGAATTGGTCTGGGTGAGGCCTGGACACCAAGATTTCTCTCTCCTTCCCTGCATCCTCTTGTCAACTCCTATCCTGAAATGTAGGTGTTTTCTGAATTATCTGTAACTCTTATCTTTCCCTGTATAGCTATCCTCATTCATTCCCATGTCTTTAGCTATCACTTCTTTGGGGATAATGGCCAATCCATCTAAGTCTCTTGTCTATTTATCCAGTTTTCTTTTGTCTATACCTGGAATGATGCTTTGGCTCCAACGCATGCTCAGTTCCAGACTCAACATCTTGGCCTCAGTGTTCAAGCATTCCTTGGCTTTCCTATGTCTGTATTAATATACCCTCCATTCTCTTATCTCTAAGGCTCAAACCTTAGTGTTATTTCTGATGATGTAAAAAATGAATGAACATGAAAGTGTTAATACATAACCTCTCTGCCATAACAAAAAACTGTCTGCCACCTGCCTGTGAAGAGAAGATTGTTTTTGATAGCTTCGAGAAACCTCCTCTCTAAGGAAAGTTCTGCCTTTTTCAGGGTGGTTCCTAGGTTTCCTGACCCAAAACCAGGAGAAAACATGAACAGAGACAAGGCTGAAGAGGGAGAGGAAAGGAAGAAGGGGAACTAAAGACCAGGGCCTCATGGGCTGAGTGTGTTGAGAGTTTCAGGAGAGAAGAAATGGAAAGTGACAGGTGAAGAGCATGAAAACTCCAGAGCTGATGGGATATGAGAATTACTGAGGAGAGAAAGGGGGTGTTAAGAATTGTTCTTAATGCTTATGAATTGCATGCTTTTTAATGTTCTTGGAGAATGGCTAAACAAAATTTTGAATTAGTTTTAAAATAATTTGGATTGTTAGACTTTTTTTTTTAGTTCATCATTTCTTTGAGCCTAAGCCATGTGGAGCTTGTATTTGGGTTATACATGACACCTCCTTTTCCCTCATTTGCCACATCCAAACAGTTGCCAAACCCTTTAATTTCTTTTCCTTCCAGCTTTATCACCTAGCAACACCATACACACCAGCTAGATTTCCTCATATCTTAAACTTTTTTTCCTTAGGATTTTGGCTTATTCTGATTCCTACACCCAGAATCACCACCCATTTCCATTGTTCTAAGTTCTAAGTTTCAAAGCCCAGCTCAGACTGCACCGTCTTAAGGAGACCTTCCCTGTTGCTGCTCTCCACACATTCCACATTCCTTCCTGTCCTTCCACGTGCAATTCTCCATAGCAGCAATAATAATGCTGGCGACCATAACTATAACTAACATTACATTGAGCTCATTATGTTCAGGCACTTTCTAGATGCTTTGCACATATTATTTTATTCAAGTCTTACAACAACCCTATGAATTAGTATTGTGGGAACTCACACAATGAAGACTAAGTGATTTCTCCAAGGTTACACAGTTGTGATTGTCACAGATAAGATCTAAATCCAGGCTCTGGGATCTGCACTATTTCTGTAGTGCACTTACACTTTAATACTTTGATGCATGCCTGAACTATCCTTGCCATTCCTCTCTGTCCACTGGCAGTGTTCATTTGTTATGACTTCACACTTTGCACTTCCCCCATTCAGCACTATCCAATAAGTGCTTGTTCCTCACTGTCGTCAGATTTACATAGTCACTTAACAATTCCCACTGATATCCAAATAGAAGACATCAGCATGTGCATAATCAGGATTTTGACTTACAGAGATCCACTTTAGGTTGAAGTCTTTGGGGACACTTACTCTAAGAGCAGGGAGCATATGTTTATAAATCTTACCTTTGAGTTTCGTCTTCTTGCTCATAATGTCTTTGACATGTCAGCTGTAAAGCAAACCACAGAATGGCTGTACTTGAGTGAGGTGAAGATTTAATGACGCTGCTCTAGTTCAAGTGGCTATACCCAGAACTACAGTTGTGTTTTGCCAGTCACTGTGAAGTACACACAGAGTGATTTAATACAGCTTGGTTTATATTCAAATGCAGGCTCTAACATCTTGGAGTAAGCAGTGGCATTGCTAGTTAAGCTAAGGGCAATTTCACTTGGTCAGGAATAGTTTTCAGGTGAAGAAAACTAGAGTTTTAATTGAGAAATGTATAAATCAATTTTTTTAATTCTATAAAACATATAAAGAATTTTTAGGATAAAAGCAGGCTTTAAGTTTTAAATGTAGAGTTCCACTTCTGACCAGAATGGAGGATTGGTCTACTCCCCAACCTGAAACAACCAAAAGAATTTACAAAACATCTGAAACAATTGTTTGAAAGGTTCTGGGTACTAGGTAAAGAAGGAGGGTGATCTCTCAGAGATGTGAAACACATGAAGTAAGCACTACAATTGTCCCAGATTCCTATCTGGAGAGAGTTTCCAGGCCATAGTACAGAGAGGGGACACCCAGAGAGACCTGGGCAAACTCAATCAGTTGAGAAGACAAAGCTGATACAAGATCAATATGCAAAAATTACTGTAATGGTATTTCTATATACTGGCAATGGGCACTCAGAAATCAAAATTAAATAAACCATACCTTTTTACAAGAGCATCAAAAGATATAAAATGCATAGGTATAAACCTAACAAAAATATGAAAGAACTGTACACTGCAAACTATAAAGCAATGTTGAGAGACATTAAAGATGTAAATAAGTGGAGAGATATACCATGTTAATGACTAGGAAGATACAATATTGCTAAGATGGCAATTCTCCCAAAATTGATCTATAGATTAAAGGCAATCTCGATAAAAATCCCAGCAGGCTTTTTACTAGAACTTGAAGGGCTGCTCCTAAAATTTATATGGTAATGCAAAGGACCTGACACTGTCAAAACAACTTTGAAAAAGAAAACCAGAACTTCTGGCCCAGATGGAGGTGTAGGTAGATACACTTTGCCTCCTTGCACAACCTAAAGAAGGACAACTCAAATTTTAAAACAAAAAACAACGAGAACTGCCAGAAAATCGAAGTGTATGCAAGTCCAACAAACAAAGAGTTAAAGAAAAAACACTGGCCCAGACTGGTAGGAGGGGCAGAGACAGGCAGTCAGGGAAGAGAGGATGCAAAACAAGGTGGCAGCTGGAGGACCAGGTAGGCGAGGCAGCAGCTGGCAGTCCCACATTTGTGTGTGGATAAATAAGGAGAAACAACTTGGGAGCAAGAAAGACCATGCAACCCAGGATTCCAGTGAGGGAAAAGAAAGCCTCCAAACTTTTTGCTATAAAAACCTGCGAAGGTTGGAGCAGCAGGAGAAACTTCTACCCACAGGAGAGTTTGTTGGAAAGACCCACAGGGTCCTAGAATATACACAAACCCACCCACCTGAAAATCAGTACCAGAAGAGCCCACTTTGCTTGTGGGCAGCAGGGGAAGTGACTGAAAGCAGGATGAGAACAGAGCAATTGGCATTGCTCCCTCTTGGACCCCCTCTCAGACCCCTCCCCCACATACAGCACAACAATGCAGCAACATGGGTTGACCCGCCCTGGCTAATACCTAAGGCTCTTCCCCTTACAACGTAACATGCATGCAGAGACAAAAAAAAATATGGCCCAAATGAAAGCACAGATCAAAGCTCCAAAAATAGAACTAAGCAATGAAGAGTTATCCAACCTATCATATACAGAATTCATAACACTGGTAATCAGGATGCTCACAGAAATGGTTGAGTATGGTCATAAAATAGAGGAAAAAGTGAAGACTATGAAAAGTGAAATAAAGGAAAATGTACAGGGAACCAACAGTGAAGAGAAGGAAACTAGGACTCAAATCAACTATTTGGAGCAGAATAAAGAAAGAAACATTCACCAGAGCAGAATAAAGAAACAAGAATTCAAAAACATGAGGAGAGGCTTAGGAACCTCTGGGACAACTTTAAATGTTCCAACATCTGAATCATAGGGGTTCCAGAAGGAGAAGAGGAAAACCAAGAAATGGAAAACTATTTGAAAACATAATGAAGGAGAACTTCCCTAATCTGGCAGAGGAAATAGACTTCCAGGAAGTCCAGGAAGCTCAGAGAGTTCCAAAGAAGTTGGACCCAAGGAAGCACACACCAAGGCACATCGTAATTACATTAGCCAAGATTAAAGATAGGGAGAGAATCTCAAAAGCAGCAAGAGAAAAGAAGACAATTACCTATAAAAGAGTTCCCATAAGACTGTCAGCTGATTTTTCAAAAGAAATCTTGGAGGCAAGAAGGAGCTGGAAGGAAGTATTTGAAGTCATGAAAGGCAAGGACCTACATCTAAGATTACTTTATCCAGCAAAACTATCATTTAGAATGGAAGGGCAGATAAAATGCTTCCCAGATAAAGTCAAGTTAAAGGAGTTCATCAACATCAAACCCTTATTATATGAAATGTTAAAGGGACTTATCTAAGAAAAAGAAGATCACAGCTATGAACAGTAAAAAGACAACAAACTCACAACTATGGACAACTGAACCTAAAAACAAAAACAAACTAAGCAAACAACTAGAACAGGAACAGAGTAATAGAAATGGAGATCACATGGAGGGTTATCAGCAAGGAGGGGAAGTGTGGAGAATGAGGGGAAGGGCACAGAGAATAAGAAGCATAACTGGTAGGTACAAAATGGACTGGAGGAGGTTAAGAATAGTATAGGAAATGGAGAAGCCAAGGAACTTATATGTACAACCCATGGACATGAAACTAAGGGCAGGGGATGCTGGTAAGAGGCAGGGTGCAGCGGGAGAGGAATACAGGGGAGAAAAAATGGGATGACTGTAATGGCATAATCAATAAAATATACTTAAAAAAAAACTGTGCTTAGTGGATTGAGCACCGACCTGAGAAACAAAGGGTCGCTGGTTCAGATCCCAGTCAGGGTACATGCCTGGACTGCTGGCCGGGTCCCCAGTGGGGGGTGCACGAGAGGCAACCACACATTGATGGTTCTCTCCCTCTCTTTCTCCTTCCCTTCCCCTCTAAAAAATAAATAAATAAAATCTTTAAAAAAGAGAAAACCAAAGTGTGAGGACTATTTAATTATAAAGCTACAGTAATTAAAACAATGTATCTGAATGAAGACAGACCATTAGATCAATGGAACAGAATAGAATTCAGAAATAAATACACACATTATGGACAACAGATTTTCAACAAAGGTGGAAGATAACCAGCAGATTGTATTTTCAACAAATGATGATGAAAACAATTGGATTTCTATATAAAAAAAAGTTATAGATTTAAATGTAAGGCCTAAAACTAGAAAATTTCTAGACAAAAACATAGGAGAAAAATCTTTGTGATCCTAGATTAGGTAAAGATTTCTTAGACACAACCTTAAAAGCACATTCCATGCAAAACCAAATTGATACTTGAACAGTTAAAATAAAATAAAAAAAAAGAATTTTTAAACCTCAAAAAAAACCCCAAATTACTAACTTAAACTTCATCAAAATTAAAACTTCTGGTCTTTGAAAGACTCTGCTAAGATACTGAGAAGACAAGTCACAGATGACTGATGGCTTGAGCAAGAGCAATATTTCTTGCTCTTCCAAATATTTCCTATTATTTGAAAGGAAATATTTTCAAATCATATATGTGATAAAAGTCTTATATCCAAAATAAAGAACTCTCAAAACTTAATAAGCAAAAACTCGATAATAAATAGTTAACCCATGCAATATAAAAATGGCAAGAGATTTAAATAGATACTTCATCAAAGAGGACATAGAGGTAGCAAATAAGCCCATGAAAAGATGCTCGACTTCATTAGACATTGAAGAAATGCAAATTAAAACTACAATGAAATAACACCACATATCTATTAGATTGCCTAAAACTAAAATACAGACCACACCAAGGGTTGATGAAGATGTAGAAGAACTAGAACTCTCATCCACTGTTGGTGAGATGTAAAATGGTCCTACCAATTTGGAAAATAGTTTGACAGCTGCTTTCAAAATGAAATATAAACTCTCACATGATCCAACAATTCCACTCTTAGATATTCACCCCAAAGAAATAAAGGTATATGTCCATACAAAGACTTGTACATGAATGTTCATGACAGCTTTATTTGTATAATAGCCAAGAAAAGTGTGGTCTCTGAACCAACACTATCAATATCACTTGGGAACTTGTTAGAAGTGTAAATTCTCATACCCAACCCCAGACCTACTGGATAAGGTGGTTTATGGGTTTACCAGTTTCCCTTTGGCCTGGGAATTGTCTGAACAATCTGAAATTAACAAACCCTTCAGGTAATTCAGATGCAAACTAAAGCGTGTGAACTGCAACCCCCCAACTCTACCCCATCACTTATGTCAGATGATCCTGGTACCAAACCACACTTTGAGAATAACTACTTCAGAACAATGCTTCTCAAACTTCAATGCATACATGAATCACCTGGGATCTTGTGCAAATACATATTCTGATTCATAGGTATGGGAGGGTGGGGGCTTGAGATTTTGTATTTCTAATAAGCTCCCAGATGAAACTGATTCTGCTGGTCCTGGAAATTACATTGAAGACCTTCTTTGGAAAAACTCTAATTTCTTGTAAGCAGAGCACATTTGGCTACCTCAGTTCTTCCCCCAGAGAGAATTCATCAAGTGATAGGATAGAATCTAGCCTTCCTTATTTTCTTCTTCTCTAGTACTTACCTACACAGTTTTGGAAGAGAACTAAAGCCCTTCCCTCTCCAGCAAAAAGGGACTCTTGTGGATTGTTCTCTTGGCTGTCTTACACTCTGACACCTTTAGAGCTTAGCCGAGAAGTTCCCAACACTAGATGCACCTGTAAAGCTTTTTAAAAGTACTAATGTCTGCGTCCCACCCCCGAGACTCTGTTTTGGTTGGTCTGGCATGGGGCCTAGACATCAGTATTTTTAAATCTCCCCTGGAGACCTTACTATAAGCCAGAGCTTAGAATCACTGACTAACCTTACATGTATCCCCAGACTGCCCCCTCTCTTTGTAATATTCATTCAATAAATATTGGCAACTACCCTGTATTTCTCAGGCTCTAAGTTAATGTTCTGGGGATACCAAGATGAATAAGCTATGGTCCCTGTCCTCAGAAAGTTCATAGTCTGGTGGGAGAGAAAGACAAGTCAACATACAATTTTCATACCTATGATAACCACTACAATAGAGGTATTTCATTCAGTAAATATTGGGTTGGCCAAAGAGTTCATTTGTTTTTTTCTGTAAGATGGCTCTAGAAGCACTTAGTTGCCTTTAACTTCATTCAAAACAATTGTGTTAGATTGTATTGTGACAGCTGTCACATCAGCATGCGTTTTTTAAAAGTCAAAATTGATGAATTTTTGTGTAGCCATTTTAATATTGAAGATAGAAGAAAATATGCAACATTTTTGGCATATTATGCTTCATCATTTCGAGAAAGGTAAAAACACAACTGAAACACACACAAAAAAAGTTTTTGCAGTGTATGGAGAAGGTGCTGTGACCAACTGAATGTGTCGAAAGTGGCTTGCAGCCCTGGCTGGTGTGGCTCAATGGATTGAGTGCCAGCCTGTGATTCAAAAGGTTGCCAGTTCCATTCCCAGTCAGGGCACATGCCTGGGTTGTGGGCCAGATCCCTAGTAGGGGGCGCATGAGAGGCAACCACATATTGGTGTTTCTCACCCTGTCTTTCTCCTTCCTTTCCCCTCTCTCTAAAAATAAACAAAAATTATTTTTTTAAAAAAGCAGTTTGCGAAGTTTCATGCTGGAGACTTCTCTCTGGACGATGCTCTCTGGGTTGGGAGGACCCGCTGAAGTTGATATCGATCAAATCGAGACATCAGTTAAGAATGATCATACTCAAAATATCCAAATCTATAAAAGCTATTGGTGAAAATGAAAAATGTGTCTTTTATTTTACAGAGAAAACTAAGTGGACTTTTGGGCCAACCTAATATTTATTAAGAATCTACAAGTTTTGGGCACTAGGAAAATGACAATGGACAAGAGAGTCACAATCCCTACCTTCATGGAACTCATGCCAATGGGAACCCCAAGTTTTGCCTGGTTTTGAGACTAATCCAGAAAAGTTCCTCTAAGGTCCTGAAGCTTCTGTCGAATCTTACAACCTCATATCATTCAGGCCTGAGAAAAGGGAGTGCATTCCAAAGGAGAAAGAACAGCAAGGCAAAAGCACAGAGGCATGAAAGAGCACCTTCAAAAAGCTGGCAATGCCATTGTTGAGCCGGCTTCCCATAGGTCCAACACTGGGAATGCAACAGCTTCTCCCTCCCTCCAACCCCACGCTTAGGGCAGCCTCCCCTCCTTCCACTGAAGAACACTCTTCAGGGTTCAGCTAGATATGCACGGTTTTCTACCAGCCCAGAACTCCACAATGCTGACACCTCAGGAGGGGGTCTCAGGCCAGAACCCTCCCCACTTCAGACCACATCACCCCGATGGGCACACCCCAGCCTCTTTCCTGCCACCACTGCCAGAAAAGGCCTCCAGGTGGAGCCCTGTCCCTCGAATATTCTGTTGTCGGACACACCCACCCATTTGCGGTTCCCACCAAATTTCCTCTCCTCTAAATTTCCTCCCCACAAACCCCAGGACTGGAATAGTAACCATCTTTACTCTGAGGAAGAGGATCACAGGAAGCATGTTCAATACACAAACCAGATGAGTTGCTCACTTTCCGCCTTTCCCTTCATTCAAACAGCGCCGGGAACCCTCAGCTCTCTCCGCGCTTCACCAGCTTCAGTGGAAGCCCACGGTGCTCCTACCAAAGCTTCCCCGACTCCACCCACCGTGACCACCGTGACATGGATGCTCCCCACCCCTCGGTGGAGAGTTCTTTTCACCCAGGCAATGCATGAGCAGAGAATTGTTCCCCTGAAGAGGGCAATTCTTTCAGAAAAAAATTCAAGATCCACCATGCCAACCCTCTTTCCCTGCTCTCTGCCTACAAGAGAACCAGAAGGATGTTTCCCTCCTATAAAGGCTGCTGCTGAGAGGCAAGCTGCACATTCCCTCATGGAATAACCACTTGAACCTGTTTCCGTCATCACAACTATGGCGCCCGTTGCTTCCCCTGACCATTTTCCTCGCCACCTAGGGCCTCTCCACTTTTCCAGTCTTGCTTAATACCCAGGATGGCAAATCAGACCCCAGCAGAAAGGGAGGGAGGAATTGCTACCAGCATTCCTGTGAGCAGGAGCCGTGTGAAGCCATCTTGGTATCCCACAGAGCACCCAGCACAGTGCCTTGTCCAGCCCAGACAGATTAGTGTAACAGATACAAATTTAGCAAAAAAAAAAATATGTGATGAGTTCCAAACTATTTGAAGAATGGAAGCTGCAGCAGTACAAGGGCAATTCCAAGCTTTCGCCTAAACTCCACAGAAATACCACTTCTTACTGATTTCTGCTTACTCTGTATGGGTTGAGAAGGTGATTCAATTGCTCTGTCAGACAACATTTATTGAGCATATGCTGCCTAATGGTGCTATGGCACTGGGACTAGACGAGAATTCCCATAGGGCCAATCATATAAGGACTTGCCCTGCTAATGACATAAACAGCACTTCTAATGAGCTCTCCATTAACATGCCTGTCCACTCAGCTGGGAATCACCAAGCAAACTATAGGGCAGTTGTGGTGGATTAAAGATAACTGTCAGTTTTTTGCTTCTCCTGTTTTGATGTGGAATCTAATTCCCCTTTTTTTGTATCTGGCTGGATTGAATGACTTGCTTGGCCAATATAATGTGATGGAAGCAATGTTCTGGGACTTTCAAGACTAGATCAGAAGAAACCTTACAGTTTCCACCAGGCCCCTTGGAACAATTGCTCTGGAGTAAGCCAGCCACCACATAAAAAATCTGATTACCCTGAGACCCCCGTGCTGTCAGGAAGCTGGAGCTGGGAAAGGCCATGTGGAGAGAGATGTCTCACTGGCCCAGCTTCACACGAGTGAAGAAACCATCAAAGTGAGGAAGCCTCAGTTGTCATCTGATGGCAACTGAATGAAAGACACAAGAGAACCAGCTGAGCTCATCAATCTCTAGAACCACCACAGATAATAATAAAGCATTTGCTCTTAGATGCTACATTAAAACAAACAACTATGGTTAGATAAGAAATCATCGTTGGGAGGAGCTGGGTGAAGGGTACACAGGAACTATATGTGCCATGTTACAACTAATTGTGAATTCTAAATTGTTTTTGTTGTTGTTGTTATTAAAAAATAAAACACTAGCCCCCCCAATCTGGAGAAGATCCATTTTGAGAGAATTAAAGAAAGAATTAAAGAACTAAAGACAGCTGGAGATTTTCCCTGAGCCGTGTCCCAGATGCTGACAATACCAGCACTGACTGCCACCAACAGGTGTGTGTAACCAGGGCCCTAAGCACATTTGCAGGGTTTGAAAGCTCAGGGGAAGGCTGTGATTCCCCACCCTCCCGATGCCGGTGACTCAGCTTGTATCCTAATGCCTCACTCATCACTTGTGGGTCTCCTACCAGGGAAACACCCAACTCTTCTTTTTGTCTAGTGAGGAAAGAGACTGCTTTAGTTCTTCATTTTTCAAAGACTGACATAATAATATGAACAGGCATGAAATGTCACTCAGCCAAAGGAGAGAGATTTTCTCTGCTAGTGTTTTTTTTAATACCCCTTTTCTTTGGTTCAAAAAAAAAAAATCTCATAACAAACAAGTGAAATCATGTCCTCATTCTGCTGTATTATAGAGCTATTTCCCCCCTCTAGCTGTTCAGGGAGACCATGCCCCTCACAGATGGCACCCCCAGACAACAGACCTCAGCCCCACTCCTAGACACAGCAGATTTTCTCACTCTGGTGCTTTGCAGACTCAGGATTCAAGACAAGTGAGCAGCCACTTTGAGTTGGGAGGAGGTGGGATATAGGAAGAAAAATAAAGATCTGACAAGGTCAGTAGAGCAATCTACAAATGGTTATTGGAGTGTCTAATTTTCCTCAACTCTGAACTAGGTACTGTTGTCATATAGAAGTGTGAGGTAGAGACAAAAGACTGTAGTAGGAAAGCTATTGACTTCCAGGTCCTGGGCTGACATCTCAGTGTTGCCACTTGCCATATGGCCTTGGGATAGTTTTTATTTTTGTTTTTCTTTTTTAAATTTTTATTTATTTATTTTTAGAGAGAGGGGAAGGGAGAGAGAAAGAGAGAGAGAAACATCAAGAAAAGTGTGTTTTGCTTCTTGTGCGCCCCCTAATGGGGACCTAGCCTGCAACCCAGGCATATGCCCTGCCTGATTGGGAATCGAACCAGCCACCCTTTGATTCACAGCCTGCGTTCAATCCACTGAGCTACACCAGCCAGGACTATTTTTGTTTTTCTGAGGGGACAAGAAAATTATCCTTACCCACCTCAGGGCTTACAAAAATCACAAGTGAAGGCTATTATTATCATGTACCATTGTGTAGTAGGAGGTCAGAGAAGGAAGAGGGAACTGGGCAGGAGCTGTCAGGGAGGACTTGATGGAGGACACTGCTCTAAAGTGGACTTTGGAGGAAGGAAAGCATTGGAAATGGCAGAAAAGTCATTCCTCCCCAGGGATCTGAGGGAAGGCTTTGCATCCTGTCGGGGAGGGGATGAAAGTAAGGAAATTGAACCTAAACTGTGAGAGGGTTTTTGATTGAGGAACACGTGGGAAATAAGTGAGGGAGCCTCTAATTTTGAAGGATCTAGAAAAAAAGAAAGATGTAGGAAAAGGTGAAAATATCAGGGGAAAGATGCTCACCAACTTCTTACCTGTACTATACCACAAAATATAGCCAATCTCATCCTTTGGAAATATTTATTGTTCAGGTCTATACTGCAAAACCACCATAGTGAACCACATTGGACAATGGAAATTATGACAATAGTAATATAATCAGTTACATTGACGGATGCTATACATAAGGAAAGGGGCACTTTGAAATTCATTCTTTATGCTCTCAGAAACAAAATGATACATATCCAGTTGGATGTCTTCTAAAAGATGCAACAAAGCATCTTCCTAATTAGAAGGTCCTAGGAAGGGAAGCCTGTGCCTCTCTTTTTTGCCAACACTAATCTACCCCGGAACCAAGCCATCACACTGAGAGAAAAGTCATATGGTGAATTAGAAAGGACAGTATGTGTCCCTACACAGTCCTTCACCAAGATTCAATCTGGCTAGAATCCTACAGGTCCAGTCCGTCGTTTTCCATGATCCTGGAAATATTCTTGGGTGGGGGTATTCCAAGGTAATAAATAAATTCCCTTACAGGTTAAAGACCATAACTCATGAAAGGGTCTCTTTTTGGTTTTTCTTGTACAATTGTTCCTAATGTTTCTTTGGCATCTTACTACTTGGTTGGGGGGTCTCCTTTTATTTAACCTTCCTTCTTATGAAAAGAGAATCTCCATAAAAGTCTGGTTGAATGCTAGAGAAATGCAGGGCATAACAAATGTATAATAAAAGTAAATTCAACTGTATTGTGGCTAAACACCACTAGAAAAGAATCACATGAGACCTCCAGAGCTGCTGTTTCTTCTGGTCCTTGCAAGAATAATCTGATAATTTTGCACAAAATTGTGGCTATTCTTCCTAGTCAAATTACTGTTTGCAAAACAACTACCAAACCAAAATAAATGCTTTCAAAGTGACAGAAACATAGTTGATGCCTCAAAATCTAAAGTCTGAGATCATGTCTTGTCCTTTTTATATTCCTGTTAGATTCCTGTTAGCTAGTACAATAACCATTTGTTAAATGAGCAAGTGAATATAGTCAGTGGAATTTAATGATAATAGTAAATAATGTATCATAAAAATTAGAAAAGGTGATGAACTTCTGGATCCAACACAAAAAGCAAATGAAAATGATGAGGGAAGAAGCCCTGTGCACCCACTGTGAGCGTAATCACATCCTCACTGGGAACGAACATCAGTTAACTTCCCACAGTACAGAAATAACTATGCTAGCTTCTTAGTTTAAAGAGCACAGTAGCCATAACTCCTACCCTGAAGGAGCTTACAAGTTATTGGAGGAAATAATACATGAACTTACTTAACAGAAATATTTGAAAACGATCATCTACAGACTTGTGTGAGAAAGACGGTACGTCAGAAATTGTACCAGCAGGTTGGAGACCAGGTCAGCTGGGGACTCAGGAAACATGAAATTCCTTATCATCAACTACTGTTTATTGAAACTGATTCTCCTTGATCATGGGGAGAAGATGAAGTTACAACTAAGGTTTAGATTGAGAATAAAATTGAAGATGAAGTGAAAAAGAAGATGGGTAATGAGGGTGGAGGCAGAAGAGATGGGAACAGAGACTGAAGCTGAGGTTAAGGAAAGACTAGGCCTTACATATACATTCTAGGATATTCTTATAAAAGGAATAATGAAGGGACTTCCTTCCAGTAGTTTGGGCAAATTACTCGTCCTTTTGGATTCCTGATTTCTTTTTTCTGTAAAATGAGAGAAAAAGTCATTCCCCCATATAATCACAATCACATTTATTTTCTATGACTTTGGATGTGATAATAGACATAAAGCAACTTGCAGAGTGTCTGGAACCTAGTAGGTACTCAATAAACTGTGGCTATCTTCTTCATTTATTTTTCTGATGAATTCTTTTAAGATAACTCTACAGGTTTCCTAATCTGTCCCTTGTCTCATTAGTTGTCAGTGGCTGTGAGTCCTTGTTCCAGTTCTGCTGTTAATTCACCATATGACCTTGGGCAAATCTCATGTGCTCTCAGAGTCTGGGCTTTTTGATGATGAAATGGGAGTGATAATATGTGTTTGATATACTTCCCAGGCACATGAGAATAATGTATGTGAAAGTATCCTGAAATGTATCAAGTACCCAGCAAATCTAAGGTATTATTAAAACTATATGTATCACTCCCCCAAATAGTATGTCATCACCCAGGGGTAGGGTGAAGCTGGAGAAAGGCTAGGTAACTTTGGTGAACTAATTATTGCACAGGCCCCCTGAGGTTGTATCACCAGCTCTGTGGTGCTTCCGTGGAGAGATTTGCACGCAAAGGATGTTAACTGAGCCCTTTAAATATTAAATTACAACTACAAATTGAGTTTAGAAAAGAAAAGGGAATCAAATGGTCCACATGTATTTATCAGATAACCACAGAGACTATTGTAAAAGTTCATATTATTATGAAAATGACCATAACCTCTCACTTCCAGGAGTCTGGAGGTGATTTCAAATAAGTAGAAAAAACAAGGCCACCAACAGTAAGCATACATATATACAGACATTCATATTCAGAAACACAGAAAGGGCCAGGCTTATATACAGACTGATAAACTGATTCAATTCCTCAGAAAAATATTTTGTCAAATTTCCCCAGGGGAAAATGAACCTAGAATTCAGTTTTGTTCTCTTCTCCCAAACATGCTGAGAGCAAATAATAGAGTTGGTGTTTTCGTGGGATAAAGGGTTTTTTCCCCTTGTTTTTGTTTTTTATACTACAGAGGTCTTTTATTTGTGGGGGGGTTTTACACCTTTTATGCAATGAATTTATAGAGAATAGGTTCCAGCAGCTCAGGCTCCTTTCCTTTGATTCCCATAAAGATGTGCTTCTCTGGGTGGAGCAGGCTGGTGCTTCAGCTAAATCTAGGTATCCCCCTCTTTTTGGCATCCTTGTTTTTCTGATTATTTTCCTCCCCATGTTTCAGGGAGCTATCTCAGCTCTTAGAGTACTTAATATTTTCAGTAAGTGCATTAAGTCTCCTGGCCAAAAATCTTGCCCTTAACTTGATGTAGAAAGAAAGAGAGAAAAGGAGGGAGAGAGGGAGAAGGAGAGGGAGAGGAAGAGTGAGAGGGAGAGGAAGAGGGAGAGGGAGAGGGAAAGGAAGAGGGAGAGGGAGGGGGGGAGAGAGAGAGAGAGAGAGAGAGAGAGAGAGAATTGGCTTTAATTTGATATAAAAAGGAGAAGAAGGAGAAGAAGAAAGAATCTGGCCCTTAACTTTTTGTTTACAACAACACCAACAGCATGCTGGGTAACACTGTAGACTCCTCCAGTTCTGCCATGGAAACATTTGTGGGGCATTCCTTTCTCGAGTGTCCATTCTCTTGAAGTCAACAATATCACCTTTCTTGTAGATTGCCTGTACGTGGCCAAAGGAACAAGCCCATGTTTTCTAAAAGTCTCTGAGAACATGTAATGGGTGCTTCTTCTCTTGCCTTTGTGTTGGTCATTGGGTGAATTACTGGAAGATGGTAGCTCTGGCTGGGGGGAAAAAAAGCAGATAGCTAAGATTTAAACTGAGCTTACATGGTGGCAATCATGTGTGCTTGGAGAGTCCTTAAATCAGCCATGAAGTAGAACAGCTGTGCCTATACTCTCACATGTCTCTCTAAAGACATCTCCATAAGTCAGCCTAGTCACTCTCTTTAAACAGCAGGATCATACTCACTGCAGCAAAATGCTTACATTATGACAGGCACACTGCAAATGAGACCACGTGAGTGGAGAGCAGATTCACATCTCTAGTGTCGCTTCCTCTCTGGGTAGAATCACCCATGCTAGTTAAGTGTTGCATTTTAAGACCCAGCTCTGTACTCTGGCAGACTTTATCTGCCTCTTTGCAAAAAGGCAAGCCTGTTTCAAAAAGTCCCTTTTTCAAAAATGAAAAAGTCTTTGTTGATATAGCATCTACAAACAATAAAACACATTTGTCTTAAGTATACAGTTTGACAAGTCTGATAAATGTATACATCCATGTTATCAGCACCACTTTAAAGAGCTAGAACATAACTGTCATCGCAAAGAGTTCTATTGTGCCCCTTTGCAGCAAATTCCTACCCCTAACACTAAATAATTCAACTGATATACTTCTCTTTTTTACAACTTTATAAAATTTCATATAAAAAATTTTCCTTTCCTAGAATTTCATATAAATGGAATCATATAGTATGTACTCTTCTGTGGAAATAACTCATTTAAACAATATTTTAACCCATTTTTAAAAAATGTAATAATTGCAGTAGGTGGTGAAGCCTTTGGATGTAATTTATAGGAAAGAAACAACATAGTGTGGCAATAAATAAGGAAGTTGCTCTATAAATCTGGGACAATTTGCTCAATCCTGTAAGATAGGAGAATCAATTGATAAGCAAGCTCAGAAGACCTCCACATGGTCAGCCTCAGTAGAAGAATGCTTTGGGATGAATCACTGTGGAAGATGAAGGCAGATAAAGACTTTTAAGGAGAATGTGGAAGAAGTGGGAAGTAGGAAAACCCTGGAAATGAATGTCAAACCTTATTTTCAGTCATGGTTTTTTCACTAATAAGCCATATGACCGAGACAATTCATATGCCTGCTCTGATCCTGATTTCATTGTCGATATGGTGACTGGAGTACAGACATGATTTCTGAGTAGCTGCACTATTAGACGTAAGTTTCACAAGGGCAGGAACTTCGTGTGTACTGCTGGGACCCCAGCATCTAGCAAAATGCTAGCACTCAGTAAATATTTGTTGAATGAATGAATAATCTAAGGTATCTTGTAGTTCCGACATCCTATCATTTTTGTTAGAATCACCTGATACAATGTCAGTTCCTCAGCACCTGCCAGTCCCCAGTGGTCTTGGCCTTTTTGCCATACAACTTATGTGCACGTGGAGGCTAAAGGTTAATATTGCCCACCTGTAAAAGCCATTGAGACAAACACTTCCAGTTACCAAGGAGAAACAGCCTCCAGCCTCCCAGAAGACCCAAAGATAGAGGACAGAATGGAAAAGGGTCTGACCCTATAATTTGTGGCAGTAAAATTTATGACATATGGGTCTTCTAGTGCGGCACACTTCGTGGACCAATGAGGCTGAAAGATCAGGTGTGTGGCCTTGTGGAGTTACTGAGATGGTTGTAAGCATAGTTTTCCTTGGCTTGACAGCTTTCATTCTCATAGTTTGGCAGCCTATATCACATGACAAAAGACCTATCCCAAAGACTGCAAACTTCAAGACTTTTACGGGCTGGATAAACAATGAATAAAGGACACTGAGAATATGCCAATATAGAATGTAAGAAGTGTGGTGAGCTGAACAGGGCCTGCTTAAAGTTAAAAACAATTGAATTGAATTTTTAAAATGGCTCGCTAGAAAAAAATACTGCTTCCAGAATTAGGTCCCTGGGTTTGCAGTGGGCTTGCAATCCGGTTTACAGACAGGCACTGCCTCATAACTGTATTCACGAGGGCCGGCGCCGCTCCAGCGGCAGCTCTTCGAAAAGTGTTGAGCACGCAGTAACAGCTTAATGAATACTTTCTGAATTAACAGGTTATGGTGCTGGTCTTGGGTTTTATTGGGCTGAAAAATCTGACGGAATGAGTCCTTTTTATTATCTCTTCTTTCTGCCTTGCTTCCCAGTAAAGTGCCAGTTCCGACCCAGGGCCGTTCATTCGTTTCCACACTTGCAGCTCGGCAGCCTTGGAGCAAACTTCACTTCGGTGGGCTCAGAACACTCGAGTTCTCATTTGTCATCTCCGTCTCTCTGCCTCCCTTCCTCCCTCTCTCCCTCCTCACCATGACCTTGTACTCTCAGAACAGAAGCTGGGTTATTTTCTTCCTCATTCCCCCCACCCCCTTCATAATTTTTGACCCTTGTATCTCAGCTTTCTCTTTCTTAACCCTTCAGGTTCATGCATTTCTTTCTGTTGTAAAAACTACCCGGTAAACCTATTCACACAAAGGCGTTAATGACTTAACATGTTACTCCTCTTAAGATTGTTTAGTTTCAAATAGGATGTAAGTGCAAGACTGAGTGCAAAGGAATACATCCCACACGATGACAACATGAAAAATGAACCTTCTAGGTGACTCTCAGATCACAATACCACTGTCACCTTGTCAGTGGAATAAAGACAATAAAGAGCCAGGCAAACCTATGATGAACTAGGAAGAACAAAGCTGAATTGGCAGAAAGTTTAGTAGCTATTTGCTTAAATTCACATTCCAGTTTTGCTTCTTACTAGAAAATCTTGGGCAAATTACTTAACCTGTCTATGCCTCAGTTTCCCCATCTCTAAAATGAAGATAATAATAGTATGTACCTCATAGGGTGCTGTAAGAGTTCAAAGTGTTATATACCAAAAGTTGAAGAAGAGAGTTTGGTATATACTAGGAATTCAGTGGGTGTTAGCTATTATTGTCTGCAAATCGGGGACAGTACCTACTTCCTAGACTAGGAAAATTAGAAACACACTTGCATTAAGGCACCTAGCACAGTACCTAGTGCATAATAAATGCTCAATAAATTCCTATGGTTATTAAAGAGTATATAATAGGCTGAATTATAACCCTCAAACATATCTAAGTCCTAATCTCTAAAACCTGTGAATGTTGCCTTATTCGGGAGAAGGAATTTGGGGAGATTGTTCTGGATTATTCAAGTGGGCCCTAAATGCAATCACAAGTGTCCTAGAAGAGGAAGGTGGAAACTCAACAACAATGACAACAACAAGAACAGCAACAAAGACCATTTCAAAAATGAGCAAAGGACTTGAAAAGACATTTCTCTGAAGAAGATAAATGGCCAATAAGCACATGAAAAGGTACTCAAGGGCATTGGTCATTAGGGAAATGCAAATCAAAACTATAAGATACCGCCTCCCTAACACCCAATAGGATGGCTACTGTTAAAACAACAGACAGTAGCAAGTGTTGAAAAGGATGTAAAGAAATGTAAAACGTTGTGCACTATTAGTGGGCATGTAAAATGGTTCATACAGCTGCTGTGGGAAACAGTGTGGCAGGCAGTTCCTCAAAAATTCAAAATAGAATTATTGTGTGATCCAGCAACTCCATTTCTGCATATATACCCAAAAGAATTGAAAGCAGGGTTTCAAAAAGATATTTGTTAATTCATGTTCACAGCAGCGTTATTCACAATAGCTAAAATGTGGAAGGAATACAATCTGTCCATTGGTAGATAAATGGATAAGCAGGATGTGGTATGTACGTAAGATGAAATATTACTTAGCCTTAAGTAGGAAATTCTGACACATCCTGAAGCATGGATGTGATATAAATGAAATGAGCTGCTTGCAAAAAGACTGTCCATTTATATGAGATACTTAGAGTAGCCAAAATCATAGAGACAGAAAGCAGAATGGTGGTTGCCATGGGCCGAGGGTGGGAGGGAATGAGGAGTTATTGTTTAATGGGTATAGAGTTTCAATTTAATAAGATGAAAGGAGTTATGGAGATAGATAGGGGTGATGGTTGCATAACATCTGAATGTATTTAAACCTACTGAACTGTATACTTAAAATGGTTAAGACGATAAACTATGTTATATGTATTTTACTACAATAAAAAAGTTGAGGGTGGGGGAGGAGGCAGAGGGACAGAGGAAGGGGCCTCAAGCGAAGAAATGACCTGAACCATCAGAACGGAGGAGGCAAGGGACAGATTCTCCTCTGGACCCTCCAGAAGGAGCCAGCCCTACTGGAATCTTGATTGTTAACACTGTAAGACTCAATTCAGACTTCTGGTTTCCAGGAATGTTAAGAGAATAAATTTCTGTTGTTGAAAGCCATTAAAGTTTGTCATTTGTTACAGTAGTCATAGGAAACTAATACAGAAAGCTCATTTTAGCCTGAGTCTCCTTTGCAGCCCAGCAGGATCTTCATGAAAGTCAGAGGAACAAGAATCATCGGGGATAAATAGAGATACCAACACTCTGGGAAAAACACATTTTTGGACCTCACTTTACCATAGGGGGAATCCAGTTAAATGGTCTTTTGCCCTGGGTTTGGAAAGAGGCAAAGAGCTGACACTCCCAATCTATGTGCAGCCATGCAAGAGCCAACAGCTAAAATTGTTGTTTTGCAGGGTTTTGTTTTCTTTTTTTTTTCACACAATAGAGTTTTCTATTTCTTTCTGAATGCATCAGCAGGACCAGTGAAGAAGGTCTGGAAAATGACAGCTAAGATTAGCTCCCAACCTCCCCACTGAGACCTTGAGTGGCTGTCAGCTCTGCAGGCAACAGCAGCAAACCCTCACGCAAATGGCCTATAAAAAAGGTCTTGTCAGAGGCACCTTGACCTGCCAGGGTTTCTCTGGAACTCGGATTCCCAGCGGCCCTCCCAGGGTTACGCTCCCTTGCATGATGTATTTCCTCTGCCTTTTTTAGAGCTGCATTATGCTTGCTCCAGGAAACAGCCTCTTCCTTCTTATAAACACAGCCTTGGGTTCCTGACCAAGCGCCCTGCCACTCTGCAGCTCCTTGTCCATCCATCACACCTTGCTGTCACCCTGGCTGCAATTGTGGAGGACTGGTCCGATTCCAGAGGTGAACCCAGGGTGGGGAGAAGGAAGGGGAAAGCCCTGGGAGCAGCTGAGGGTCACACACACCCCAGTTCCAGAATGCTGATAAGGTCCCTGGAAGCTGGCTGGCCTGCACAGTGAGCAAGCCTTTCCGATGACCCAGAGGGTGTGATGGAAAGTCTCGATAAGGTTACCACCAGAGCTAGGCTTGGTGTCTCCATTCCTTCAGCTGACTGTGCAGTGCCCAGGGATAGGATAGAACAGAGGCCCCATGAAGAGCCAGGAAGATGTAGTGGAAAAACATGTCTCTTGCAAGCTAGGTAGAAATGCCTAAGGGTGGGCTTTGAAGGGTCATCAGGTCCCACCCCCAAATTTATGCTCCATTGCCTCTGGCAGTGCACCTGGAATTCCCACCAATGGCTTAAAAAGAGATAGCATTTATTCAGTGCTTACTGTGTGCCAGGCACTGTTCTCAGTGTCAGATTTAATGTTCTCCATCATCCTATCAAGTAACTACCATTTTGCCTCATTTTACAGATAAGAAAACTGTGGTAAAGAAATGGTAAATAAGTGGTCAGAGGTTGCCGAGCTGGTAAGTGGTGGAACTGAAATTTAAAGGCAGGTAGTAGCCCAGTGTCCACACTTCTCACCATTGTATCCTGCTTCTCAGGGGCAGCTAAACGTTGATGTCCCACCAGGGGTTCATATCTGGAGTTGGACCAGTTGTCCAAAATCACAGCCAAGGGTACTGAGAGAAACTTTTAGAGTGCTGAAATGTTCTATATCAGGATGTGAATAGTGGCTACACAGGCATATACAGTGTAAAAATTCATTAAGCTGTACACTTAGGATTTTTGCACTTTTCTATATGTATGCTATCTTTAGTTAAACAGACACTTGATCTATCTATCTATCTATCTATCTACCTATCTATCATCTATCTATCATCTATCTATCTATCTATCATCTATTATTACCAGGACCTTCCCTATGAATATTTGAAAGGGCATGAGCTAGTTTCCCTTATGTTTAAGGTGATGATGGAGGGATATATGCTTATTTTATCTCTACTTCACCCCACTCATAACCCTTCAACCTGACTTTCCCTTACTCGGTTCAGTAACACACTCTTAGCTCTCATCATATCCAATGGCCTTTTCTCAGTTCTCATCCTCCTCGACCATCCTGCAAACTTCCCTCTATTGACCAGCTCTCTACCTTCTTTGCTGGGACTCTTTATCAGACTGTGGTAACACTACACCATCCTCCTTTCATTCCCTCTCTCCACTGTTTCTCTGTCTCCTTTTTTTTGTTCCCGGTTTTCTTCTTCCTTCTCCTGATGACTCTACATATGACCTCATCTTCGGTTCTCTCCACTCTCTCTCTTTATCCATCTCCTGCCATGGCCTCTACCTACAACTGCCTCTTCTTCAACAATTCCTAACTCTACAGCCATACAGTTTCCTTTTCTGAGTTGCAATCCTGAACCTCCAAATGACCACTTGACACCTCTCTCTAGATGTTTTCCAAAGGCAATATGCCACAATCCATGGGTACTGTCATCCTTTCCCCCAGATCAGCTGAGCCTGAATTCTTCTTTTCAACCAAGCTCAAGTCTTGGCATCTTCCCCAGTGCCTCTTCCTCTTTCCCAGTGTCCAGCAAATTCCCAAATCCTTTTAGTTCTCCCTTTGCAAAATATCCCCAAATGCTTCCTCACCCAAAGCAGGCCCTCACGTGCTTACCTCTACCTCCCGGTGGAGTAGGCAGAGACTGGTCTTTGGAAAAGTAGTTCTTTCCCAAAATATCTTTCTCCAAAGCCTAGAATCCCACACTACCAATTTATCACTGTGTATAAGGTATTATCCTCTTTTGCAGCCCTCTTTTAAGATGCAAAACTCCTGGGAGGAATAATATTTTGTTGTCAAGTAAGAACATGAGTTAGAGTCCCACCTCTGTTCATTAGAGTGTGGTCTATAGCAACTTCTTAACTTTGTGAAGCCTTATTTTTCTGGTCTGTAAAATAGGTTATTAATGTCTTCCCTAGCTACCTCATAGCTAATGTTGCTTTAAAGAGAGATTTTTAAAAGACTTACATACTCTTCAATGTTTATTTTTTAAAATCCTCACCTGAAGATATGTTTATTAATTCTTGGGAGAGAGAGAACATGGACTAGTTTCCTCCCATATCCCATACATGTCCTGACCAGCGGTCCCACCTACAGCCCAGGTACGTGTCCTGACTGGGATTCAAACCTGCAAACTTTTGATGTAAGAGATGATGCTCCAACAAATTGAGCTACCCAGTCAGGGCAATATTTATTGTTTTTTTTTAAGGTCCTGACAACTTCATGTAAATGGTTTTGTTGGGCCCCTAGAAAGAGAACAAGGTTCTGGGTACTCAGGGTAAGGAGCTAGCCCGGTTCTACTATTTTGCCTCAGGGATTCTATCATGTAGTTTTGTACACAATTATACATGATTTTATATATAATTACTTGTAATAATACCAGATTGAGAAGAAAACTGAGAAAGAGTGGTTTTACTAAAATCTGAAAATAGGATAAAATGTCATGATGTTCAAATACTCAACAAAGAAAAAGAAATAGAAGAAGTAAAATGAGAAAATGCTGATTTTTAAATCTAAGCTGTATATATGAATGTTCTTATAATATTCTCTCTACTTTTACACGTTTCAAATTTTTATAGTTTTAATGTTAAAGACAGAAGTAATTAATAATATAGAAAATGTTCATCATATATTATTAACTTTGAAAAATTAGTTAAAGAAATATACATGTAATATGTTACCATATTTATATCCCTCCAAAAGAAGAAATATAATATAAATTATAACATGAGCAGTAAATACCCCTCAAATTGTAACTTGGTTGTTGCTGGGTGAAATTATGGAGTTTTTAATTGTCTTATTTTTCTTTTCTGTATTTTTAAAATTTTATTTAGCAATCATTTACCCTTTGTATAATAAGATTGTGGAAATGTTATTTAAAATTAAACAAATAAAACTTATTAGATAGATGAACATTTTCAGAGATTGAAAATAACCTATATGGGTTAAGTTTTGGAGAAAAAGAAAGGAAATTTCTTTTTAAAATAAAAAAAAAGAATGGCTTTATTGAGGTATTATTAATATACAAAAAACAGCACATACTTAATGTACACAATTTGATAAGTTTGGGCGTAGGCATACACTTATAAAAAACCATCACCACAAGCAAACAAACACACCTATCGCATCCCAAAGTTTCCTTGTGTTTGTGTGTGTTTGTATGAAGAATACTTAATGTAAATGAGATCTATCCTCTTAGCAAATTTTAAGTGCACAATACAATATTGTTAACTATTGGTGCTACGTTGGTCAACAGATCTCTAGGATTTACTCCTCTCGCATAACAAACTTTATACAAACTGAACAACAGCTCCTCATTTTCCCCTCCCGCAGCCCTGGTAACCACCATTCAGTTCTCTGCTTCTGTGAGTTTAACTACTTTAAGTATCTCATGTAAGTGGAGTCATGCAGTATTTGTCTTTCTATGACTGGCTTAGTTCATTAACATAATGTCCTCCAGTTTAATCCATGTTGTCGTAAGTGATAGTATTTTCTTTTTTTTTTAAGTTGATTAACATTCCATTGTCTGTATACATCACAATGTCTTTATCTATTCATCTGCCAATGAACATTGGGGTTGTTTCCATAGTTTGGCTGTTGTGAATAATGAAAAACAGGCACTTTCATACATTTGGTGAAAGTATAAATTGCTATCACCTTTTTTAGTGTGTAACTTGGCAATACCTATTAAAATTCTATATGCTTATACTCTATAATTTAAATTAAAATTTAAAAGAAGAGAGGGGGAAAAGACTAGAAAACATAGCCTTCAAAAAGAAATAGAGATGAAATAACATAAGGGATTACTAACAGTGGATTGATTGATTGCACTGTGGTCTATCCACACAGCAAAGTACTACATAGAAGTATATTAAACCACCATAACAAAACGTGCTGTTGGATGGGGTTATGGGTGCAGAATTGCATGCATGGTGGTATTCCGTGCACAGAAAACTGCACAGAATACTATCACCTGTGCAAAAAGCAAAATGGAAGAAAAAGAATACGAGCTTATTTGCTTGTACATGCACAAAGTGTTGCTGAAAGATATGTGGGAAAACTATAGCATTGGTTACCTCTAGAGAAGGAACCAGGGGCTAGGGCACACAGGAAAACAGGAGACTCGTACCCTTTAAAATTTGAAAAACATGAATTTAATATCTATTCAGACAAATACATAAAATTACAGTTAAATAAATGCAAAATATAATGAAACAAAAAAAGGGAAGATGTGGAGCCAAGTCGGCACATTACCAGGTGAGGGAATTTACAAGAGAAAGAACAATCAGAATGTCTTCTAAAATCGTTTCAAAACCTCTGGTTCCTATTCCCACCATAATTCTACCAACTGAAACTATTGGGAATAACATCCTTTGTACTGACTTACCCTGGCATGGGTTTTAATGATGGTTTTAGAAACAGGTGTTCTAGCTTTGGATCGTCCTCGTAGGGCAGTAGGAGGTGAAGTGTCCCTGCATCGATCGGTCTTCCTTATAATCACTCTGCGACCCACTTTTCCAGGACCAAGACCTTCCCAAATGTTTAGAACTTTATCAAAAGGGGTCAGATCTAATGAAGCTACTTGGATGTAGCTTGCTTTGGTGCATCTGTGAGTACACGATCCACTGATCAGATTGTCTCTGCAAGTTTCTTTTCCCTCAAGACCCAGACTTCTGGGCTCCCTCTCTTCCCTTGGGAGATGGGTGCTCAGGGATCTTGAGCTAGCTGTGTATTAGGCCAGGCAAACACAGAGCTCAGAGAATGCCTTCTGGGGCAAATATGGAGTGACTGGCTCGGGAGCTCTTTTTCTGCACAGGACAGGCTTGAATGAGTTCCGAAGTGCCTTCCAGTTCTGACAATCTGTTGTTCTGGGAATGCAGGATTCCCTCCATTACCCCAGGTGATTAAGGAGTTAGTTGAATATCTAAGACATATGTAATTTAATTGATTTTTCATACTTTTATACAGGTCTGAGTCTTTTCTGAAATAAAAATTGAATGTTAGGATCCAGAATTTAACCTCACACCGTAGTCTTACCTTTGTTTTTTGTTCTTTAGTTTGTTCACTTCCCAATTATAAGAGTATCTGTCCCTAGAGATAGCAGAATCAAGAAAGTCGAAACCCAACTAGCAGTGGGTAAAGCTGAGAACCAATCCAATTTATACATAGAATCCTCAAAATCTCAGAATGGGCAGTACCTGGCAGAAGGCTGGCAGCTTCTGCCCTGAGAATCTGACCAGCCCAAGCGGAAATGCATTAAAGATTCTGACATCGGGTTTCCGCCAACATACAGCTCACTCAAATCACTATATATTGAAGCTTGGAGTCCAAAGACCCACTTCTGCTCTCAGAAGTTTCCATCGGTATTTTAGGTACCCATTCTTAATCATTCAAATATCACTAGACATCTGAGGAGAGACATTATCATGAAACGCAAATACAAAAACAACTGTAGCTTGGAAGAAACAGCAATTATGCAGAGATAAGAAAACAAGATAAACCAAAATTACCAATATTACCTTCAGATAAATAAGAAGATATTTGCAGTCACAAAATAAGAACAGGGTGTGTGTTACAACACGGTAATATTCAGAGGACGAAATAAAGGAGCTCTTGAGAATTAAAAACATGAAAGCAATGATATAAAACTCAGATATTAAGTGGGAGGATCCCATGGAGGAAGTCTCCTAGAAAGCTGAGCAAAAAAGTTAGAGGTGAAAAGGTGGAATGAAAAGAAAAGAAAAACGAGGATCAGTTTAAATGATCAAATATTTGAATAATAGAAGAGTGAAAGAAGGAAACAGAGAGGACAAAACCCAATGAAATAATCTAAGAAAACTTCCCAAAGTGGAGGACATGAATTGATAGACTGAAAAGGTGCACAGTGGATGAGAGTAGATCCAAAATAAGGCACGTTTTACAGAATTTCATAACACTGGGCAAAGGAAAAGCTCCTAGAAGTTCCCAGAGAGAAAACACAGGTGATTTAGAGAGGATTAGGATTTCTCAGTGCTAACGAAGAAGCTAGAAGACAATGGAGCGATGTTTTCCCAATTATGAAGAAAAATTAGTTTCCAAACAAGAATTCTAGATCCACATATAATCAATCAAATATTAATGTAAAATACAATTCATTTTAAGATATTCAAAGTCTCTAAAGGGACTAGATGGTAATGGAAAAATACAGTAAAGATTAAATTTAAAAATAAGAGATATTCAAGGGCACAAATGTTGACTTCCCCTGTACCCTTCCTTTTTCAAAATAAAACTCTTGGAAATGGTGCTCCTACAAAATAAAGCATAAGCAGAGGGCTGAAGGGAATTCCTCAGAGAGTGTTGGAGAGCCCAAGGGAACGGTTGGCCCCATTGAAGAGGGCAGCCAGCTCAGACTGCTACAGTAAGATTCACGGACCAGACATCCCTAGCATTGTCATGGCAGGCATTTCCTCGGCCATTGCACCATCTTTTAAACCTGAGGGCAAAACTTCCAGATAAGCCTGGCCCAGATTCTTATCTATACTTGTTTGCCTTGACAAATTCTAGCTCTCTCTCTCTCTCTGATGCTAACTACATGGACCAACTGAGGGCATTCATTTTACCCTAGAGAAGTCTTCTTGGATCTACTCTTGAGCATTACAGGGAATCTATGGGGGCTTAGAAACAATACATACAGAGTAGCCCATTCCCTCTGCCCATGTCTACTGATCATCCTACCTCAGTCCCACACTACTGCCCTCCTGGTTCCCCTGGTTCGAGAGCCCTAGGCTTCAGGACTTATTTATGGTCTTGCCCATTGACGTCTCCCAGATGGCTCAGGTAAACTCTTGGGAAAGCTACAGCAGGACTATGAACCAGAAACTCTTCCTACCTTCCCTCCTCCTGGGCATCTCCATCTAATAGCAGCTATCTTGTGCTCTCCTCACACAGCTGAATTTGTGTTTGACACTCAGTTTCCGCCCCCCAAATTAAGTAATATAGTATTTAGGGGTACATGCATAGGTTAAAAACTTCAAAGGAAATACTTAATCAAGTATTAAGTATTAACACTTAATCATACACTAGATGGGTGGGGGTGGGAGAGAGAAGGCATACAACTAGGTAGGGGTATACAGGTAACTTCTAAGTACCAACAATGTTTTATTTCTTTACCTGGGTGATAAGAACTTTACTGGGTGATAAGTGTTTATGTTATTGTTGTTGTAATTGAAACTGAACATATGTGTTTTGCACATTTATTGCTGGGTATCTAGTACACACGCATACACACACAATAATTATACAAAAGAAAAATCCATGATCCCAACAACTAGATGCAATCATAACAATTTAAATTATTTTCTGTCATCTTTTTTCTGTGCATTTTACATCACTGATATCATACTGTGTGTACATTTTTCACATACACCTTTTTTGAGGGCTTGGTTAACAAAAGCACCTTATGTCCTTAAGTACTTTGCATATTTATCCTTTTAAGAATGATTGTAACATTGCACTGAAACTCCTCCCTGTTTCAAAGAGTGTAACTCCTGGTAATGCCACATTGAATCTTTGTGCTGGTGGAAGCTTGTATCTGAAAATGCTTTCAGGGTAATCCCGAATTTCCTCCCACCACCCATTCACCCTGTCAAAATTCCACCTCCTTCAAGGCCTAGCTCAAATCCCACTGTGTCCAGGAAGCCTGACCACCACCCAGGAAAAACTCCCCCTTTAACCTGCCAGGGCACTTGCTATCTAGTATCTAGCCTGCCTCTTTTTATAGCGATTTGTGCTCATTTCTTTTCTCCTCTGGTACTCTATAAATTCTTGGGGACAGAGACCTGTGTATAGAGGCCCCGGAAAATACTAAGTGCTCTGTAAGTATTAAGTAAATAAATTTGAAAGACTGCTTTTTTATTCTTTGCTTCCATATCCTGCATTACCAGTAGTGTTTGTCTATATAATTAAGTCACTTATGGGCTTTCACCCAAATTGAAGGTTCTCAAATGAAAACACATTCTGTTTGTCCATAATTGCCACATCCAGAAATTGGGAACACACCACCCCTGCTGTCCCTGCTAATAGATTAGATATGCACTTTGAGGACTGGATTAAGGAATGTTTGTGCTCTAAAAACAACAATTTGTGTTTACTGGGGGCCTGTTATGTGCCAGATACCAGCCTGAGAAGTTTGCATGCATCTGTGATTTAATTTTCACAGAAACACTGCGAGAGGAAAGCTGTTTAGTTTCTTCATCTTACACCTGCAGAAATGGAGTCACTCTCCCACCGTCACCCAGGTTGGATATGGAGGAATGAGGACTCCAGCCCAGGTCTACCCGAGTCTCATATTCTTCACTCCCAGGCAAGGCTGCCTTCTCAGAAGTAAAAGTACAAAATCTAAATCTTGATCTCCAGCTCTCAGCTTCACATTGCAAAACTAGTTGTCCATCAAATGGCTAACACTTATGAATATATATTTATTGATAAATACAAAGGAACAGTAATAATGTCCAAAAGACAGATAAGAAAGAAACTCATAATTTTACCACCAAAAAAAATACTATCATTTGGAGTACTCTCTTCCAATCTTCTTCCATAGGTGTATACCTTTAAAAAAAATCCTCAGGCCGTTTGGATGTGCTTGTAGGCAGAGCAGTCTGTTTAGTGGTAAAGACAACAGTGGCACCAATGACAGATGTCAGCTCTCCCGCAGCTTTGCCTGGGGCTCATCTTGCATTAGATGGGAAGCTGAAAATATGACGAAGATGAAGTGTAATGAGCAAGGAGTCAATCTCCTACTTTCAAACATAGCTTGTGTGCAGAAGCAGACTCCTGGATGAGAAGAGGGGGTGGCCGTTAAAAGCAGTGGTTTGTGCTTTGAGTAATGTATGCTATGTCAGCTGTTGCTGAATGCGTAGCAAAAAGTAAAACATAATTTGCTAGAAAATGTCGAATTTTAAAGCTGCATTCTTAAGTCTTAATTGTTCAGTTATCGGAAGTCCTTTTTTTCTGAGAAAGACATCAGGGAAATGTTTCTTTCGTAGGCAGAATAATGGTCTCCAAAGTTGCCTATATCCTAATCCCTGGAACCTATGAATATATTGCCTTACATGGCGAATTTGCACAGTAATGAAGGGTACAGACCTTGATATGGGAAGATCATCCTGGATTATCCAGGTTACCCCTAATCACAAGAATCCTTAATTTCCAAGCTGTGGTCAGAGAGAGAACCGGAGACTGCAGCTGAGAAGGACTTAGCCTGTTATTGCTGGCTGTGGAGATGGAGGTCGGGGCCTACGACCCAAGGGATATGGGCCACCTGTAGAAGCTGGAAAAGGCAAGGAAATAGATTTTCCTCTAAGTTTCCAAAGAGGCTAACACTGATTTTAGCACAGTGAGGCCCACATCAGATTTCTGACCTTTAGAGCTGTAAGACATTTATCTCGTTGTAAATCACTAAGTCTATGGGCTGTGTTACAGCAGCAATAGAAAACGAATTTTCTCTTTTTCTCCCTCACCCTCTCTTTTGCTCTTTCTCCCTCTGTCAATAGTGCCCTTATCGTTGAGTGTGTGTGGCTAGGCTGTGCTCGGTGCAGACTCGGTCACTGCAGCAAGTTCCTGATCTCCACTCTCAGATCCACTCATCTCAAAAAGAAAACCAAGAAAAGAAACAGAAACTCTAGGTGTCACTCTTTGCACTGGCTAAAGAGACTGATGACAGAAATCCTGTCTATCTTGTTTATTGCTGAGTCCTCAACACCTAGAACAGTGCTTGGTACACGGTACCAGCATAATAAACATCTGTTGATTGATGGATGGGTGGATGATAACTTAGAAATTTGTATCTTTTCCTCAAGCCATGTGCTGTTGTTGTTTGCTGCTACTAACTTTCTGAGTCTCATCATGACTCCTGTTTTCTTCAGGGAGAAGGGTGAATGCTATGGGCCCACCAGTGTAGGACTAAGGTTGAAGTTAACATAGGAGTAGCTGTGCTTGGCCAATGAGGACTTTGTGTAAATATAGCTTATGTAGGTAGGGCTTGCTGACATACATACCAAGCTTCCTTAATCATTCATTCAACCAAAATAAAGAGTTAGCTTTGTGCAGGACTCTCTGCCACATTCTGAAGACATGAAGAAAACTAGGACACAGTCCCTGCATTCCAACATCAACAACCTAGGAATGGCTCTTGGCTGCCTTACACTGCAATGTGGTGGGCACTCTTTTACCGCCCACCCCCACCAAATTCTTTAAATCTTAGAACAAGGATCCAGAAAAATAAGTATTCTTAGTCTCATTTTATAGATGAGAAAATTGAGCTTGGGAAGTTAAATAGCATACAGATGGTGTCAGTGGTTCACGCCAGGCTTGGAATCCAGGCCCATCTGGTTCCAAAAGCATATACTACTCACACTGAAGCCAGATCTACTCACATTGCATAGTGACTTCAAGTTTATGAAGCACTTTCATCATACATGATTTTACTTAGCCCTTCTAACAAGTGTATGAAGTAGGCATTGCTATACTCATTTTACTCAAGAGAAAATTTAAACTCAGCTATTTGCCTGAGGCACAAGTTTTTAGGAGGACACACATTAGAATACAAAGGGAGACAAATGGTAACAGGTAGAGCTGAAGCTCATGCCAGGTGAAAATTTGTTCGTTAGAGCTGTGCTGACTCTGTGCAGCCAGTTATAATCACTTGCTTGATCTCGGGCCAGCAATTTCATAATCATCCTAAGTGTCAGGTTGGGTGCATTGTGCACATTTCTTACATTTGGAAAGGCCCCACTTTGTTCAACACTTTAACATTACAGTGGTGCTCATCAAAGCTCATGATCTAACTACTTACCAACCAATCAATGTGCTGCAGGTCAGGTTCCCAACCAATCAATGTGCTGCAGGTTCTTCCTCCCTTCCAACACAACATATTTGGCCTTCAGTGATTGTATAAACATCAAATCAGGCCTGCATCAAAAAGAGGCTTGATGCTTATCAGGGTTACTTAAAACAGATAGTGATGAGAGAGGGTATCTGTGAAAGTTCCTTAACGGTACTAATCACCTCTTTACTCATTTCTTTACCTTTCTGAGCATCCAGGACAAGGCCTGGTCCATGACAATCATTGAGTGAATGAATGAGTGAGTGAGTGAGTGAAAGTTCCAGGTGGTGGGAAAATGAAGACAACTGTACTTAAACAAAAACTACAAAAGGAAGGAAGGAAGGAAGGAAGGAAGGAAGGAAGGAAGGAAGGAAGGAAGGAAGAAAGAAAGAAAGAAAGAAAGAAAGAAAGAAAGAAAGAAAGAAAGAAAGAAAGAAAGAAAGAAAGAAGGAAGGAAAGAAGGAAAGAAAGAAAGAAAAGCCCTGGCTGGTGTAGCTCAGTGGACTGAGCTCAGGCTGCGAACCAAAGTGTCACTGCTTCCATTCTCAGGCAGGGCACATGCCTGGGTTGCGGGCCAGGTCCCCAGTAGGGGACCTGTGAGAGAGGCAACCACACATTCATGTTTCTCTCCCTTTCTTTCTCCCTTCCTCCCCCTCTCTCTAAAAGTAAAATCTAAAAAGAATATTTAAAAAAAGTTTCAAAGGTGTGGAAACATGGGAAATTCTATGAAGGAGCTCAGAACTCAGGAGCACCTGAAAGCAAAAAGGAAGCCAGTGCAGAACCCTGATGGAGAAGTTTACATAAGACCATAGTGACAGGCTTGTCACTGACCATATGTCATGCACTGAACTAACCACCAGCAAATGTGAGGATTAAACTTGGCATTTTAATATAGTGGATTGTACACCTACCTCTGCCACTAGCAATGCGGCCTTCAGCAAGTTTCTCTTTTTGTATATAAAATACAGGATCAAGGTGGGGATGGGGACCAGTTAATTTCTAAAGTTTTGTCGGAGCCTCTGCCAGCTTGTTAGGATGTTTCACCAAAATGTCCCATTCCGGCTTCCTTCCATGGTGTTCTCTCATCCCCCAGCCTCCTGTGTCCACCAAGTTCACCTGCACCACCTCAAAGTAGTCTCCATGGAACAGCTTCTGAATTCCATCTCCCTCCCTACCCCCCACATCTCCAAGGGGGTCTTTCTTTCATCATCCAAGCAGCCAACCAAAATGATAATGCTAATCAGTGAAGTCCAGATGCAGGGAGTCCCACACGTTGTGTGAAAACAGTCCTTGGAGAATTTATTTTAAAATACAGTTTTCTGGTTCCACCTACAGAGTAGACTTTAGAAGGGGCCTTAGAATTTTCTAACACCCCTAGATGATTCTGATACAGGTGATCCAAAGACCATTCTTTGAGATGAGATGAGATCATCCAGATTCTGACCCAAGACCAGTGGTTCTTAACCTGCAGTTTATGGATTTCCAAGGGACCTGAGGGTAGAATGCAGGAGTCCATGAACTCGAAAGGGAGAAATACATCTTTATTTTTATTAGTCCTAACTGTAATTTAGCAATTTCATTCACTTTGAATGTAGGCAGCAAACCCAGTAGTATTACTAGTACCTGTGATTTTTGTCACCAATTTGAATCACAGACATGTCATAGCCTGCTCCTTCCAATACTCTGACATCACATTCACATTCGTCACTGCTTTAAAATGATGGTTGTTTTTTAGGGGGGAGGGAGTGAAGGGGGGAAGGAGGGAGAAGGGTTTAGTCAAAGAACAGGTATAAATGACCCATGGACATGGACGACAGGGTGGGGACTGACTGTGGGAGGGTGCAGGGGAGAGCAATGGGGGAAAATTGGGACAACTGAAATAGAACAACAATGAAATAAAGAGAAAAAATAAATAAATAAACTGATGGTTGTTTTTAGACTTACCATTAGGTTTTCTTATTTAAACAATGCACATATATTACTATATTATTATTTTTAAAAGATTTTAACTGTATTTTGATATTGCTGTATGTATATTATTTAATGCATTTAAAAATATTATTCTGAGAGGGGGTCTTTAGGCTTCACCAGATTGTCAAAGTTGCCAAAGAGGTCCTTGGCAGAGGGAAAAAAAGAAGTTAAAAGCCCTTGCTCTATATAGTGACAGTTATGCCAAAGAACCAAAAACTATGTCTGGCACCTTTCTGCTCCCTATTTTTAGTCTATTGCCCCTCCCCACAAAGCCAACCTGTCAGCCAGGTGGAGGACTTCACAAAAGTTACCAAATTCTCAGGGCTAAAGAAGAAGCGGACTCCTAGCATGGACTACTTTCTGAAAGTGACCTTGGCAAAGGTTGGGAGAGGCTGACTCCTCCTGAAGCTTCCCTTGGCCTGGAGAATGTGTCCCTTTGTTTTCTCAATCAAACTGGGCCACTTTTCCTACTTCAAAATCCACTGTTTTATCATAATAAATATTGACTTGAGAGGATAAGAAAACCACACTCTAGATTAGCAGAAACTTCCTGGAACAAGTCATACTCATCAGAAATAGAAACCCAGACAGGTGGAGAGTGAGGACCATCTAATCTGCTGTGTGCCAACACCATTTTCCCTACTTGATTCCATGTATAAGCTGGCCCCAGAGTAAATTAGGTGGGCATTTCCTTTTGGAAAGAGAAGCAAAAGCAAGGCCACACAAGCTGGCCAAATGACTGCCCTAGGTCACAGGGTGTTTGGGCAGTGCCCACAAATTCCAGGTCTCCTGTGCTTTACAAACTCCCAAGTAGCTGCTGAAAGCACTATCCAGTTTACAAATGAGGAAGGAGTCTGAAACACAAGCATCCTGGCCCCTGGCACCATCTACACTGGTTGTTCTCTGCTAAGCGTTTATCTGTGCGTCCACAGCCGGAAAGAAATCAGCATTCCTGGCCCCTGACTTAAAGAAAATTAATGGCTAGGCTAGATGCGTCCTGGGGACTCCCTACCCTCGCGGTCTTAACACCCAGAGCAGGATGTCTAGGCTGGGGGAATGCCCTACCTTCTAGCTTTGGTTTAGACAGGGATTTCTTAGAAGGCTGGGGGCCCAATCGGCGGCCATAAATCTTGGAGAACCTTCACCGTTTTACAAGGGAGTTCTCGGGGCTCCTCTTCTCTCTCTCTCGAGGTATATTTACAACGCCAAAATCTCCGTGTTAATGGACCTGGGATAATGGTGTTTACTTTACCGCCGATAAAGCGCTCGGCTTCCTGGGGAGCGGCTGTGAAATGTCCTGGAGGTAGGGGTGTAGGAGGGCTCCGTTAAAGTGGGCGCTGGAAGAACCGGGGCACTAGGTTCTTTTCCAGGCAGGCCCCCGCCCTCCACCCCAGAGCAGGCCAGGCCTCACGGGTGAGGACGGTTCCCACATAAATCACCAGCGCCAGAGCCTCGGGAAAAAGCGCATTTTTCATTGCTGGCTGCGGGGCAACTCCCGACAGCGAACGAGAAACAGAAGTTGTCTTTAGATAAACCGTTTACCGGAGCGCGCCTCCTGGCAGCGAGGCCCACAGAGCACAGGGCAACGGGGTCCTGGCGCTGCGTCCCCCACCCTGCCCCCCGCCAGCCGGCCCGCCGAGCACCTCGAGGAGGCCCCAGAGAAAAACCGAGATACTCGGGAGGGCTGGCTCCGAGCTCTCCCACAAGCGGACGGAAAGTGAGAACCAAGAGGTAAGGAAAAGGAGAACTTCAAGGTCTGGGGAGACTGGAGAAGTGGTGTGCACGAAGACTCTAGGGTCCTAGTACCTGAGAACCCACCCCCACATTTATCAGCTGTGTGCTTTCGAGCAAGTCTTTCACATTTCTGAGCTTCAGGAATCTTCAGTTAGAAGATTTTAACAGTTAGAAGGGTGTAAAGAGTACTGTCTTTCTAGTCTATGTTCAAAATTAACAAACTAAATCAAGTGTGATTTGTATAACCTCGAAAGCCAATTAGCCAGAGGTCTGTGGATGGGGGTTGCATGTGCCCATGGGCGTTCTTCCGGGGAGAGGGTTCATACCTTACACCAGGGTCCCAAACAGTTGCTCTACCCCCAAAATGTTAGGAACCGCCGCTGGTTCCCCGGCGGGACTTCGCAGTTCAGAGTTCTGGCTCCACACCAGTTGTGAGAACTAGCCCTGACTTAAGCCTCCTGTTTCCTCTTCGCCGAATGAGATAATAGTTCCTAGGATTGTTGTGGAGAGTAAAAATGCTTAGCATGGTGTCTGGCACTAGGAAAAGCTAACTAAATGTTATTTTTACGCATCAGCCCCAGCCCTGTAGTAGAGACGCGTGGCTCCAAAGCCAGAAATTCCAGGCCTAGTCTTTTCCAGCTGAAGGCTGCCAAGGTCCCAGAAATCCTCGTTAGCCCTCAGCGCCAGCGGGTGGGCTACCTGCCCGCTCGCAGGTGGCAGCGGCCTTTCCACTGCGCGTGGTGGGTGCACAGGCCGCGTTTTGCTCCAGAGAGCTCGGTGGGTATGCAGGTGCGCATCTAGGGCCAGGTGCTGTGGTGTCTTCCCAATTTGGGGAGCATCGTGACCGCCGGGTGGCCGCCCTTTGAAGGCTGAAGGCGACTCTAACCCGGCCGACCGCCAGGCGCCCGGGGCTCAGCTATAATCCGGATTTGAAGGCCGCAGCACTAAACTGGCCGCCACCTACAGGGAAAATCAAAGCGGCCGCCATCCTGGGAGCTCCGGGTCTTGTTGACTTGTTGACGCGTGCGCGCCCGAGCGGGGTGACCTCGGTTTGGGAAGCAGCCCTGAGAGAAGAGGGGTAAGGGCCTCCCGGGAGCAGGCACCTCCAGCCTCCACCCCACCGGAGGCCAAAGCTTCCTATCGCGGGCAGACACGTTTCCTTCCCTCCTAAGGTCAGAGGTCGAGCCCAGGAGAGGCCTGCTCCCGCTTCCCTCCAGGCCCGCCCCGCTAGGCGGCCCGGCAGCCCGGCGGCCTGGAGCCCCGTTGCCAGCGGAGCCTCCTTCCCCCACTCTCGGCTCACCATCCATTAGTGTAATCCCCTGTCCAAACACTGCGGCTGGGACAGCCAGACGTTGGTGTAAACAGACCCAGGGGGACAATTCTAACGATATAAATAAAATAACCATTAATAGCGTAAATTGTTCGATGAGCCGGAGGCCGAGCACTCGGGACCCCAGTCTTGCTCCAGAGTTTGTGTACACAGCGTGGACAACACGCATCCGTCAGGTAAACCGAAGGTTCTCGCGGGGCGGAAATCTGAATCCGACGCAGGTGAGGTCCCCGCAGGCGCGTCAGCTGGGACCCTGACACACACAGGCCTGGGCACGCACGTGGCTTGGAACAGACGCACACACGCCTAGAATGCCGCACCACCGCTGTCGGAGTTTACGTTACCGCCTGAGCCCGGCCCCAAACACCGCGGAACCGGAGCTAATCGGCTCTTCTTCCCAAATACCCGCACCTGTGCATCCAGCCACCGCCCACCGGTGCCACCTGGCCTCATCCTCAGCCTCGGTGCGAACAGGGACACAGAGCTCACACAGAGAAACGGATACTGTCAGCCTCCACTAGTCCCAGGTTTAATACTAATAAACTAACATTCATTGAGGGTTTGCTGTACCAGTCACCACACTAAGTGCTTCATAGACTTTAATCCTCAAAGTGACCAATGTGCTAGGTACTTTTAGTATTTCCAGTTCTACAAATCAGAAAAGCAGGGCTCAGAATTGAGGAATTCACCCGGAGACAAAGTGGAGACAGGATTTGAACCCACCACTCTGCACCAAGGAGTGCACTGCGCGCACCAGAGGTGCAGGCAACGGCCCAGACTCCTAGGGACCTGGTTTCCAAGGCCTGGAGCCAGCCCCTCAGGCTTCAGTGTTGGTTTCCGGTGAGAAGTTCCATCTCCTTCGCAGGGACTGACTGTGCATAGTGGATGCGAGGTCCCAGCAGAGAGAGGGGAACTATCTCCAAAAGCCCTGTGGACTGTTCTGAGGGACTGGGACTGTGGGCTTGAGGCTCTCCCAGAGCTAGACTTCTGGACTCCTGGGTCAGCTCAGGGGCCCCAGTGCTAGACACTCAGCCTACGGATAGCTAGGGGATGGTCTCCCTGCGGGCAGGTGGCCTTGGAGTTCTGGTTCCTGGAATCCGGCTGGCGCAGGACGTCCTCTCCAGCCTACCTAGGAGGTGGAGTGGCAGCGTCTAGGTCCAGGGCCTGGAAGTGTTGCATCCACCCCTTTACGTGCTTTATGACCTTGGCCAAGTCATTTCTTTCTGTGGGCTTCAATTTCCGTGGCTCTAATTGAGAAGGGAAGAGCAATATCTGTCTCAGACATGTAATGATTGTGCATGTGGAACATTTTGTTCACCAGTGGGAGGTCTGTTATGATTAATATTAACTCCATGGCAGGCACTTCAGAAAACAGCCTAGAGTGTGGCAGTATCCTCTTCTTTTTGGAGAGAAAGCTAAGACAGGGATGGGGAGAAGGGAACCAGTTCTGAGCCAATGTCCAGGGAGGGTTGGGGACTCCACGGGGCTCCACCCCACTTCCCAGCAGTGTTTGTCTTCAAGGCAGCTTCCAGTCAATCTCATCACCTGCGCACATTCTAACACATTCTTCTCTGGGGCTGGGCTGCCACCTGGGTCCTACTGGAAGGTTTGGGGAAGGGGAGGGCTGTCGAGCTGGAATTTGCGAAAGCAGAGAGCACAGAGCCTGGGCAGACAGTCCATGCGTGGAGCTCGGGCTGGTAATGCTGGGGCTGTCCAGGAAAGCGCCAGGAGCAGAGAGAGGGAGCCGAATGTGGGAGGAAATGCAAGGAACTAAAACTGGGGCAAGTTACCTCACCTCTCTGAGCCTCAGTTTCCTCCCCTGAAAAACGCTGAATGAATAGGGCCATAGATAAGAGCTGTCACAAGAAGCAGAAATAATAACCATGGTGGACACTGAGGAAGGGTTTACAATGCTCTTGGCGCTGTTCTCCGATCTTCATAGCCAGCAGTCTCCCAGCCCCCAGTCCTAGAGAGGGCTCTTGCCAGAGGTCTGACAGTTTGCTCAGGAGCAGGAAGTGAGGAGGTTGTTACACTGAAAGCTGTGAAAGGTAGCTAATGTTATCTATATGACCATCGCTGGTGAGAGTATTGTTGTTGTTTTTGTCGTTATATCTGTGTTATCTGTTTTAATTGCTGGTCACTCCTACCTGAGACGTAGTCATCAATAACTTCTCTTTGAGGAAAAAGAAACAGGCTCAGAGAGGGTAAGTGACTTGCCTGAAGTCACACAGTGGATGTGGGACAGGGTGAAGAGATTCGATACCATATGAAATGGAACGTCAGAGGCTCTCACCACACCAGAAGGAAAAGGAGAAAATCGAGAGTATGGGGCCATACCAAGGCAGGGTGGGAAGAAGGACACCCACCACCCACTGCCCCGCAGGGGTAGGTCCTGGGCTGCTGATTTATTTACATTCCAGCATGAACACTAATTGGCCAGATCTTTATCTAAACATGATAACAATGACGTGAGACTTTGGGGATTTGTTTACTGCCGCTAAAAAATGATGCATTTGTGGGAGCGGAGAGCTGGGTCAGGGTGCAGGGTTTATTTGATGTGCCTGTGTGTGCATGGGCGGGCGGGTGGGGACTCCAAGGGTACTTGTATATCCTAAAGCTCCAACGATTAAAAGAACCAGTCTCCTTGTTTGGGGGCCAAATTAAAAAGTGCAAAATCTGACTGATAATTAAATAATGTTTGTTTTTTTTCCCCAAGTGAGAAAAGGGGGCACCTGGGAATGCTGCTCCCTGACCTCCGGGCAGGGGAAGAGAGGTTCACAGCCTTCCTCCATGTGCGTAACATCCACCCACAAGCCCACCACAAGAGCACTTACTCCGCACCTCTCTGTCCTGCGGGATCCGTGAGCCATCATTTCTCTAATCCTTACTGCAGGCCCATAAAGTCTGCACCATTATTATCTCCTTTTATAGGTGAGAAAACTGCTGCTTATCAAGGCTGAAGTTTACAAGACCACAAAAGTGGCCCTAAGTCAATGCTTTGGCCCAAGACAGAGGCATGAGGTATGAATATAATTTAGAGAAAGCCCTGTCTTCCCAGGCCCCCACCCCAAACCCAGCCTCCTCATTCTGTGGGCTGACCCCCATAGGGATGTTTCCTTTTAGGGTGATGAAAAATTTCTGCAACGAGATAGTGGTAATGGTTGTACAACATTGTGAGTGTCATTATTGCCACTGGATTGTATGCTTTAAAGTGGTTTAAATGGTAAGTTTTGTTATGTGTGTTACCAAGGGGAGGGTGCCACAGGTGCCGGCTCCTACACATGGGAGCTCCTGAGGTTTGTGCACATCCATTCATAGACGCGATTACTGGTTTCCTAGTTGCGGGAGATGTGAAACATTCATTTGTGCCCTCGTCTGTGCGCACGCAGTGTGGGGGGCACGATGTGTGCACACGCGCAAACGCAGACCACCCTCCCTACTGTGCTGACAGGAAGGGGGCCTGTGAAGATTTTAAAAGGCTAAATTACAGAATAATTTCAGTGTGGTTTTATTACTTTCAAGAACACACACAGTCATTACAACTCTGGTAATAAAAATCTATCCCCTCTTCTCCGACTGTAGCTTAGACAGGTCCTTATGAGACCACTTTGGACAAGACTAATTGTAATGATCCCATAAATTGCCTGAATGGAAATAGTGCATCTGATACTCATGAAAGCTAGTTTTCATCTTGGATCATATAAATATTTCTCTTCAAATCTCATGTCACTACCAGTAATTCATGTGTTTTTTTGTGGGGAAAGGGGAGGGAGCGGGTTTCAGCATGGATGTTGGCCCAGCCCTCCTGTTTTGACCACACCCTCTGAAAGAGCAGAGCCCTAATGTGAGGCTGCATTTAGGGGGAGTCCAAGTGCCTTCTTCCCCTCGCCGATCTGCACGTGCACGCTAACGTGTTCACACAGAAAAGCACACGCCATTTCATTCAAGGAGAAAGATAAGTCCACAGAAACATACATGCCAGGTCTGCGTGCATTTGCTGGAAAACCCTGTTTATCAGATTGTAGCAACTGCTCTCAACCTCAGAAACAGGGTTGCAGATGGGAGGGAAAGGGATCGGGATTGGCTGCTGCCTACCATGCAGCTGGGGAGCCCGATTTCCGGGGGAGAGGGCTCCAGACCCTGTCTCCTCACCAGAGGCCAGTGACTCGGTGTCCCCACTGGTCCCCTACCCAGCAGCTGGGAAGAGCATAAGAGATCTAGGTGTGCAGGGGAACAGCTACAGAGTGGTGTGAGGGTGCAGAACCCCACTCTGTTCTCCCAGCTTTGGCCCCTGCATTTTAAGTCAGTCTGAGAAACACTTCAACACTTCCCAGCTGGGGTGATCTCAAGGCTAAACTGCCCCCTAATCTAAAGTGGGGCTGGCAGGAAAGAAAGAGAAGGGAAGGTTGGTTCAGTCTGCTCTTGCCTGTGTGTGTAGTGTTGGGGGAGGGGCAGGGGCGGCCCTGGCCTGAGAGCCCCCATCTGTGTTCTCAAGGGATGCTGGGGGCCCAGGCCCCACGGCCCCCTTCAGCTCCTCTGTGACCCCCTTTGGACTGCCACAATAGAAGGAAATGGAGGCTCTGCAGGATCCGCCTGCGGTGGGGATTTCCATGCAGAAGGTGGCCAAGTTTGCCACCTGGAGCCCCACAGATTGGTCAGGGTCCGCAGCTGAGGCTGCTGGGGGTTGGGGGGCAGCGGGGAGAGAGAGGCCCTCCAGGCTGGAGCAGGGTGCAGAAAAGGGTCCCGATCACACTCCCACGGTGCTTGGGCATTTTTATGAGCAGTTCCTGAGGCAGAGTAAGCACGAGTATGAAATGGGGGGTCGGGGGTCTGGGGTTCAGGAGTGGGGCTAGGCTCTACCAGTGTGGTCCCACCTGTACAAGCCCTCTGGAGCAAAAGAGGGGGGATTCTCTCCATACCAAACACCTATAGGGTCCAGGGACAAAAATATGAGAGCTTCAGGGTGGAGGAGTGAAAAAGGAGGGGTGAGAGGAATCAAATTAAAATAGAAAGGGGGGAGTGGAAATAAGAGAGAGAAACAGGTGGGGAGGAATGGAGACCCAGTGAGAAAGGAAGTCAGAGAGAGGAGGGGATGGGAGAGAAAGGAGCTGGGGGGAGGGGAGTGAGGCAGGAATGAGATGGGGAGCAAGAGATGGTCCCGGTGAGAGCGGAAGGGGCCAAAGGGAAAAGAGACTTGGAGGCAGTAGAGGAGGATTGCCGCGGAAGTTTTGGGGTCCGCAGCTCTGAGGTTCTCCCGGGTCTCTGAATACCGCGAGTCGCCAGAGGTGAGGTCTTTCTCCCCGGTAGGCAAGGGGGAGCCCGGAGAGGTCGAGAGGAGTTCGAGAACCTACAGGCAAGGACAGAGTCCAGCCCTTGTGATCCCTGGGCTCCTTGTTAGGGCCCCGGGCTCTTGGCCGGCAGCTGGAGGAAGACGCGCGCGCGGCAGAAAGCCCCGCACTCCAGTGCTCAGTGCGGGCTAAGTGCACGGGCTTGGAGACGCGCGCCGGTGGCTGGGAGGGTGGAGAGAGGCCTGGGGACCTTACAGTTCCCACAGCCTCATGGCCCCTGCCTCTTGATCTCCCACCTGACACAGCGGCGTCTCTGCTGGCTGTGGAGGCTGCGAAGGCGAGGCCACGAGTGTGGGCCTGAACCTGGTTCCCACAGCGCAGCGCTCCTTCGGTAGCTTTGTAGCTTTGCGCCGTGGTGCCCCGCGGCTGCCTGGGGCCTCCGTCTTTTGCAGGTCGAGTCCCTGGCCTGTGCAGATCAAGGCCAGCAATACACAGCCGCTCTCTCACCCCTGAAACATCCCTGCAGGGTCTGGCAAGCTGCGGCTGTCCCCAGGGCAGTGGTAATTGTTGGGTTCCCCAGCGCTTCAGAGAATCAAGAGCAAGTTGGCGGCTAGACCGGCAGACCCGGTAGCCCACTGATGGAGCGAAGGTCCCACTGAACCTTGGGGACCGCTCTCAGGTTGGGGACCACAGCCCGGACCTCCAGCCTGGACGCTGCGGAGACGAGACAAGGAATTGCGTTAGCGACAAGGCTGCGGCAAAGGTTTCTTTCCAAATGAGAAAGGTGTTTTTTGTTCTCAAACGGTTTGACGTTCTTGACTTCAAACTGACCGCCACGGAGATATGAGAAAAGATTTCTACGTCCGTGACCAAAGTCCCACAGCTTGCGGTTGAGAGCAGACAGGGTTGAAAAGATCGCGATAAGAAGAGTTACAGAGAACCTCTGCTTCTTGGAACGTGATGACCACATTCCCGCCCCCCCGCCCTTCTGGCTCAGAGATCTGCACAGGGCAGGCAGACGCTCTGGTTTAAGTGAATTTATTGGCCAAAGACTGCAGCTGCAGTTTTGAAGTCAGGCTATATTTTTTAAAGCCTATAGACAATGAAATTTCGCTACAGGAAGTTTAGCTCACACTAAAAAAAAAAAAAGTTAAGGAATGCATTCAGAATTCCAATTTAATCCCCAAGTTAAAAACTTCACTGCAATACCAAAAAGCAGACACAAATAGTACAAATAAATGTCTGTGTTTAGGCATCCTTTATTTAAGCGTTTTTGTTTGAAAAATATCGCATTAATTTTCATTAGAAAAAAGTTTTTTGAGGCTTATGATGTATTGGCAGAATAGAACTCGTTTTGGTGATGAAAGTTGTATCTACATTGTTATCTTAAAATATTTTGGAGTGGGGCAGATACGTGTGGATATGGAAGGCACTCTCCCTGAGAAATCGAAACTCGTCCTCAGCAATGGCCTGTAATTCACAAAGAATTACAGGATTACTGAACCTAGACTGGTTTTCTCCCAGGAAAGGGAAGTGGTGGCTTATTAAGAAAACTCCAAACACAAAATGGAAAAAATTTGGCATTTACACAAACACATGCAAAACAAGCTAAAATGCTCGACACCATTTTAAAATCGATCACAAAATTACCACAACGAGGGAAAATCTCCTCTGAAGGAATTAGATCAGTTCAATGCTTTCTGGGAATGACCTACCAGGCTGACTGTCATTTCTTGAAAAGTAGAAAATGTTTTCAACCTCCTCACAAAACACTGTTGCCTTTGGATTGCTCAAAAATGTCGAATAGCTTTCTAACATCCCTCAACTAAAAACCAGACCAAAACACCTGCACACGTACACACCACTTCCACCACCAACAAAATAACCAAACCTACTTAAGTGCTGCCCCTAAAGAGGAAAAAATTCATTTTATTTTTTGTATAAGAGCCATTAAAAGTAAAATTTCTCGGAGAGCAGTAAAAATGAAAAAATTCTGCTGAAATGTTATCATGTAGTTTTGTCTAGTTATAAGCTCATCACAGATGGTTTTTCATGTTGTAATAGAAAAATCACTTCTGACTTTGGTGCTACATTTAGATTAGAGAGTCACAATAACTTTGAACTTTCTTGTGGCATTGGTTACATAATTAACTGGTTATTTGAATAGTTGGCAAGTAACAACATAAGAAGTGGCATATATAACTAAAATGACTGATTATCTGCCTATTTTATATGTAGTTAGTGAAGCAATTTTTGTGTAGAAGATAATAACGTGAACACATTACAGTTTTCAAAGAAGCATCACATTTTTATTTGGTAATATATTTACTGTAATGATTAGTATGTGACTTTCCTCCAAAAAAGGCATCATTTTATTTATTGCTTACACACCTATATAGCACTTTCCTGTCAGAATTTGCTGTCATTTTACTATGGTCTTTAATCACATACAGGAGGAGGGGGACTTGCATAAATGTTTAATGTGGCAAGCATACGTAGGCAGATACACTCGATTAAAATAAAATCAAATGCTTCCATGGATGCAACGATATTTACTTTATATGACAGTAATTAGCTAAGCTATCTGGAACGAAAACCTATTATTAGTTGAACACAAGCTCCAGGATTTTAAAGATCCTCTTTTCAGACAAGAGAATGCAAATGCCCCAGAACGCCATCGTAACTAGATACTCCTTGGAACCAGATCCCACGTCCTGATAAGTGCCTCTGGAGAACCAAGGGCGGTGGTAAAGTAACTACTGCTCTGGTGCTTCCCTCCCCAACAGGGGTGCACAACTGGTGGTGTGCACTCTCCAGGTCCTTGGGGCAGGGGGCTGCAGCAGCTCTGCTCCTGGAAAGGCAGGCCACTTAGATGGGGTTGGCCTGGTGAGGATCCCTGCTGGGAAGCTCCGCTTGGAGGGAACCAGACCCATGAAAAGCAACCTGAAGAACAAGGGGAGGGCAGCCCAAGATGACCTGAACCCCTGCGCGGGCATGAGGCCAAGATCATCTCTAGGTATCAGGTACAAGTCTTCTGCTGGCCAGATAGCCCTGTTCATGGCCGGGTATGAGAAGAGAAAAGGGGGACAGGGCACATAAACTGCCTGCCAGGCCCCTGCACCTCGGCTCTCCCCCGCCTCCAGATCCTCACTTGCCTTCAGCCCAGTAGTTCTGAACTGAGTCCCAGGCAGCCTGCTGAGGAGCAACACGACCAGGGGATGCAGGAGATAAGCCACTCAGGCCTCGTCCAGGGGGGCCTGGCTGGGGAGTGGCGGCAGCAGGTTTGGAAGAAAATGAACTGAGTGGGCCCGCGGGTGGGGAGGAGACAGCCTTCTGTGTGCTCAGGGTGGAGGAAACCGGGTAGATACCAGCGGCAGCTGGTGTGTGGGCATACCTTGTCGTGCCCAGTGCCCCAGGGCAACCACCTCTATGATGGGGGTCCTTAGGGACTTAAGGAAGGCCTACAAGTGAAGCCCTGCGGAGAAGCAAGAGAACAGTAGCAAGGAGAAATGCAGGCTTCAGTTGGAAATGAGAGAGTTTCGGTAGCTTTTGTCTTTCTCTTTCTTTTTTTACTGAATCTTGAAATCATGCAAAAAAAAAGCATCCAGAGAGGCATTTTAAAAAGGACGGGGGCGGGGGGGACCAGAGGGGAGAAGAAACATTCCCAGAGCAACGTCTAGCCCTGAAGTTAGAGGCGGAAAGTGAAGCTGGAACGCTGAACACAGCTTCCTTCTTTTATGCTTGCCTGCCACCACAACACACACACATTCAAGGATCCCCACCCGGCAGTGCCGTGCACTCACCCCCACCTCTTTCTTGATCTTTGCGCCCAAGCGTTCTTGGTCTGCCACAAAACCAGACTCATCCTTCTCTCTGCAACACCGTGGCCTGGTTTGGAGACGTCAGCCCGCCTGGGCCGAGAATTCAAAGCAGAAAGGCATGGGGTGCCCCTGTGGCTGTGGTATGGTCTTCCCAGCACAAAGCCCTGCCCAAAGAGGGCCTCCCCACAGTCCACCAGCAACCACCACCTAAGTACTCCCCAGCGCACGTGGCTGTGCTACCGCATCCCAGCTCCCCAGCGCCCCAGGGGCTGACTCCCCAAGCATTTCCGTTCCCTCCTGAGCAGCCCCGCCTCTATTCCCTCCCGACCGGCTGTTCTTTCTCTCCCCAGCCTTGGACACCCACTCCTACTGCCTTGCCGGGGAGAGGGGGGCCAAGGGGGCACCTGGCAGCTCTCCACTGTGCCCCCACTCCCATTCCATGTCTGCAACCAGCCAGGGATGTTGTCCACAGTCCCTGCATGGTCCACCCTGCTCCTTCTAGCTGACACACAGGTCTCCCCCAGCTCCACCACCACAGCCGCCAAAAAATGCTTGGGGCAGCTAGGGCCAGATCAAAGGCACCAAGGTTGGGCAGGAAAAGATCTCTATTTTTTTTCAAGGCCAGTGCTGTTCATGGGTCTTTCTGTGGGCCTCATAGCAGTGCCTGCTGCTCCTCACTGGGTTAGGCATGATGGCAAATGAACACCTATTGTACAGGAAGATGATCCCTACCGGATGGGAGTTTCCACAATCTCAGGGAACACCACAGATTCACCCAGAAAACAACTAGGGCCGCATGAGGGCGCCAGAAGGTATGTGGGTTGGAAAAATTAGACACCCAAAGGTCAAGGCCTAGAAACAGGCGCCCAATTTCAATAGGCGGAAAAGACAGCCTCTATGTCTGGGTCACCTCCCTTCTGGGGACAGATCCTGCACTCAAGACCACCCCTTGTGCATGGCACTCCAGCTGTGTCATCACCAGTGCAGTCAACAAACACTGATTGACCTCTGATGTTGAATGGCATCAATTAATATGTATTTGAGCACTTCCCATGCATGGAGACTTCCCTTAGCTCCTGACACGTTTTGCCTCATTTATTCCTGGCAACAACCCTGTAGAAGGTATTATTGTGTCCTTTTTGTTAGACAAAGAAACTGAGGGTTAGAAACGCCCAAGGCCACACACTGACTAGGCTAGAATTCAAACCAAGAATTGTAGGACAACAAAGTTCAGTAATAACTCACTTGGCTGTGCTGTCTTTCACATACCTGCTTAGTGCAGCTGCTGCAAGGGCAAATGCAACCAGGATCTTGCCCTCAGAGGCTCATAGTCTACTTGAGTTGAGCAGGCAAGCAATACAGCTACAGTACTAGGTGGGAAGTAATAAGCGACATGGATGTCCTTTAGTAATACGTGCTGCAAGTTCAGATTCGAGAGAGATGGCTTCCGGCTACGCAATCAGGGAGCATGCTTCCTTGGAGGTGGTATTTGAACAGAACCTTGCTTGGAGAACAGCTTTTGACTCATGGAGTCAAGGGTGGGGAAGCGTTCCACTAGGAGGGAACAGCTTGAGCAAAGTCAATGAGGCAGGAACAGACACGTCGCTCAACTATAGACATATAAAACATACTGTCTTCTTGGAGATCCAGTGCCCAGTATTCACAGGGCAGGAAGCCTTCCTGCCCCGCAACAACTGGAAAAACCACGCTCCTGGGGCATCTGTCCTTCCTGGAGTTGATTTGCAGACAGGAAGCCTCCAAGAACTGGAGCTGACTGGGAAGGTGCAGCCCGGAGGCGTGGGAGTCAGTGTTCGGCACCCTAAGTGGTGCAGCCTCACCAGCTAGGACTTGAACTTCCCTCGAGACTCTACACTAGTCCTTGTCAATTCTGGTAGTGCCACTACATCCCACTCCGTGGATGTGGGGGCGTGGTCCACATGAGCTGGGACCAATGGGAAGGGAAGCAAAGACTAGAGCCCCGCCCCCGACGTGACGCAACTACCCCAGACACAAGCTTCACAGCAGAGGCCCCAGTCTTTGCAGTGGCTGTAACAAAACCCAGACTCCCAGGTCTGGGCCAATGGAGGCGATTTAGACTAGAGCTGGACCGGGTCTGTCAAAAGCCCTACTCGGCAGCAGCGGTGGAGTCCAGAAGGAGTGCTGGTGCCGCAGAGCTGCCTCCCCGCCCCCGCCGGGATTTATTGAGTATTTGGACTGGACAATTAAGTGGCCCTGATGATGTTACCAAGCCCGGTCACCTCCACCCCTTTCTCAGTCAAAGACATTTTGAACCTGGAGCAGCAGCAGCAGCAACAGCACTTCCACGGCGCTCACTTGCAAGCGGACTTGGAGCACCACTTCCACTCGGCACCCTGCATGCTGGCCGCTGCCGATGGGACGCAATTTTCTGACGGAGGGGAAGAAGACGAGGAGGAAGAGGGCGAGAAACTGTCCTATTTGAACTCACTGGCCACAGCCGACGGCCACGGGGATTCGGGGCTCTGTCCCCAGAGCTATGTCCACACAGTCCTGCGAGACTCGTGCAGCGGGCCTAAGGAACATGAAGAGGAGTCTGAGGTCTTGAGGGACCGGAGCCAAAGTGAGTAGGGCGGGGGGAGGAAATGCACCCACACATCTGGAGCAATGGCGGAATGCCCGCAAACAGCCCACGAACCTTACAAGCATATGTGCCTGCCCCTTTACCCTTTGGCTGGGGTCATCCCTCGCCCTGGTCAATGACAACTCTGCAAAAAGCAGGTGCCTGAGAGGGAGCTGGGGTGCAGGGAAAAGGACCAGATGACCCTGACAACTGCTTCTCCCAGAGAGGGGTCTAGGCAGCACCCAAGGGAAGGCAAAGTAGTTATTGCTGCCCTGATGCTGGTAAGCAACAGGGGCTCAGCTGCTGGGTCCAGGCAACTCCCTGTATTTTTGCTCTTTCCAAGAGCTAGAGGGGCAACAACCTGAATCTTTTCTACTTTCTCTCTAGCCTGAGATGAGTTCTCTGATGCCAGAGCTAGGGTCCCTCTTCTCAGAAAAGAGGGTCCAAGCTGGTTGTGTCTGCAGGGCCCACAGGGCGCAGGAACTTTGGTAGAGACCAGCAGAGTGGTTTCCTCACCTCTCTCCTTGGAGCTCAGCGTTCTCACACCCACAGCATCGGCAGAGAGGGAGGAGATAGGGGATAGTTGGAGAGTGCACAGAAACACAGTCCATTAGGCAGAGCAATCACGCCCCTGAGGCGCCAGCCTTAAAAAAAAAAAAAAATTGCAACATTTTGCTTTGTGTCCCAGACTAAGCGGCTGTGGGTCGAGGGAAAACCGCGCTGAACTTAGTCGGAGATCCTAGCCACTCTCATTGATGGGAGGTGATTTGGGTAGGGAAATCGGATAACTGAATAAAACCTCCAAGGGAATGTTTGTTTCTGAGGGTACACAGTCTAATCTCTTTCCCCGAGAGATTTGATGTGGCCAAAACCAAGGCCTATGCTCTGACAGCTCCATGGGCCTAAAACCAACACGAAACTGTCTAAATCAGTGAATCAAACTTCTTTTTCTCTCTAAAGTAGCGCAGACATCATCGCACAGATGTTTAGCTGTGAGCATGTAGTCTTTTAAAGAGCAAAAACCAGTCCCTGGGCAACGCACGAGCATTACACTCAGCCACTTCTATCGGAAAGATTTCCGAGTAACTCTCGCACACCGGTCCCCAGATATCAACATGCCTCTCACCTTCAGCTGTCCGTGACGGAATGGAAGGCAAGCAAGTTTGCAAATACTGTAGTTATTATGTAGTTGCAAACCTGCATCCTGAAAATAGTCATTAGCACGCTGAGCCACACATTTAATACAGGGTAATCTCTTTTCTCAGATGCTCAAGTTCTAAATAAACGCGTACTAACTATCCCTCGGCATGGAACGTGCCTCAAGGGCGTTCTGACTGTACTTGGGCGGTCACAGGGTCCCAAAGTGCCAAGAGCCATAAACTTTTCCTACCGCGCTCTCCGTACTGCTATCAAATGGGGCCACAGTGTTTTAGGATCGGAGCTGCCGCGAGGCCCGGAACATCTTAAGAGACGCTGTTGTTTTGCTTCTTCTGCAGAAAGCTGCCCGCTGAAGAAGCCTCTGGAAGCGGCCGGAGACTGTAAGGTGGCAGAGGACAGCGAGAGGCCGAAGCCACGAAGCCGCCGGAAGCCCCGAGTTCTCTTCTCGCAAGCCCAGGTCTTCGAGCTGGAACGCAGGTTCAAGCAGCAGCGGTACCTGTCCGCGCCTGAGCGCGAGCACCTCGCCAGTAGCCTGAAGCTCACGTCCACGCAGGTGAAGATCTGGTTCCAGAATCGCAGGTACAAGTGCAAGAGACAGCGGCAGGACAAGTCTCTGGAGCTCAGTGCGCACGCTCCCCCACCGCCGCCGCGTCGCGTGGCCGTGCCGGTGCTCGTGCGGGACGGCAAGCCGTGCGTCACGCCCGGCGCGCAAGCCTACGGTGCGCCCTACAGCGTGAGCGCGGGCGCCTACTCCTACAACAGCTTCCCCGCCTACGGCTATGGGAACTCGGCCGCGGCCGCCGCCGCCGCCGCCGCTGCTGCCGCCGCCGCTGCGGCCTACAGCGGTAGCTACGGTTGTGCGTACCCGGCTGGAGGCGGCGGAGGGGGCGGGGGCGGTGGGGCCTCTGCGACGGCCGGGGCCATGCAGCCCGCCTGCAGCGCGGCCGGGGGCGGCCCCTTTGTGAACATGAGCAACCTGGGCGGCTTCGGCGGCGGTGGCGGCGCCCAGCCGTTGCACCAGGGTGCGGCGGCCGGGGCAGCTTGCACGCAGGGCACCTTGCAGGGAATCCGGGCTTGGTAGGGCCACAGCGGTGGGCGCCCCACCGCAGCCTGGCGCAGCGGGACTGAAGCGCGAGAAAGGCTGGGTCCAAGGGCCAGGTCCACTCGTTAAAAAAATAAAATAAACGTCTCGCTCATCAGAGCCCGGGAGCGTAGCTCACACAAGGCCTGAGAAAGTGGACCCAAGGGCGAGGAGGATGCCCTGGATGGGTCGCGGAGACTGTCTCCGAAGCAGAAAGGCCAGATAGGTGCCTGGGAGGACGAAGGTCCCAACGTGGCCCTTAAGGGAGTGCGAGAGGCTGGGAATCTGGCTGCCGTTTGTTTCTGCCAAAGCGAGAAGGCTTCTCTCCCTCGGCCTTCCCGTGGCCTCCTCGAAACGCGGGCGGAAACCCCAAGGCCAAAAAAGAAAAATTGCATGAAGGAGAGAAAAACGGGCGTCGTGGCTTGAGAAATCCCCAGGCCCTACGGACCCTCTGACCCCTTGCGGGCCCGGAGCGCCACATTACAGTCGATTTTCCTCCCCCCCCTCCCCCCCCCCCAACCGCCTGCCCTCAGCAGCAGAATCTTCGGCCGGAATCTCTGCATTGTCAGGGGTCGTAGAACTCTTCCAGAAAAACAGCGGAGCGAAATCAAAAGTTGGGGGGCGCTGAACAAATCCAGGACCTGGTGGCCTGTGGGAGGTGTTACCGGGTTCCTTTCTGTTTCGTATTCTGTATTCAGCACATATAATATATATAACTGCATCCACATGCCGTGTACACACCCGCTGCCATACACTACAGGACTCAATAAATAAGGTGCAATATTTCCGAACCGTCGGCCGGCTACAGACTTTGTTTGGCGCCCCCAGAGTGGGGAGGAACCCTTTGAATATGAGCGCGGAAGGTGTAGGTGGGTCAGGGAAAGTAGTACTCGTCGGGTGACCGCAGGCCTGTTCTGCCCTGCGCCAGTCCCCAAGCTGCAAATCTGGGCTCCTCATGGCTTTGTTCAATTTCTTTTTACTCTTGTGGGGAGGATAGGTCCGAGACTTGGGGCCTTTTACCCCACCCCCCATTTTTACCCAGATGCTTGGGCTAGTGCCCGAGCCCTGGTTAGATCAAGGCTTAGCGTCTGTCCCACCTCGTGAGTCGCCGGGAAAAGAAAACCTCGTCCCAAGCCCAGCCCAGCCGTAGGCGGCAGGAAGGTGGCTGCTTCTTCGGCCGCCGCCGGGGCTTCCAGCGCGCCCGGGAGCCCTACGCCCCGCCGTGGCCGAGTTCTCCCCCTCGGCCGCCCTCCCTTCTCCCCCGGCGGCCGCGGCTTTATGCCGTTCCTTGTCACTTGTGGAGAATGCCGTGCGAGGTCTGTGCTGCCACACGGCCGATTGTGAGCGTGCCAAGGCGGGTGAATGGGGAGGCCTCAGAGCGCCGCGCCATTGTGGGGCCGGGCCTTGCTGAAAGGCGGCTCCGGGCCGGGTAGGTGCGGAAAGAATGGCTTTTTATTGGAGTCCTGAACAAAAGGTGTGGTAGGAAGGCGAAGTCCCCTGCGCGAACAAAAACCCCAGCGCGTCGGGATTGACGTCCCCCCCGAGCTCCCTATTGCTTCTCAGAGCGGGGGCTTTGTGCAGCAGTCTGCTCGACAGAGGGACGGAGAAATGCGCGGGGGTTTTGTTCCCCACTTTTTGTGCGCTGGGGGAGGGGGCGGTAGGGAGGGAAGGGGTCTGGGCGGGCAGCAGGGAGGGGCGCGCTGATTAGGCCCGGCGGGCCCGGGAGCTGAGACGTTCAGCGGGAGTCGGCGGCCTGAATGCAGGGTCATTATTGCTACAAGTTTAGCAATTTCGTCCTTACTGGAGGGGGCGGGGGCTGCTAGTCTGCAGCGGGGCCGCCCGGCTGGGGAGCACAGAGACCAAGGAGAGAAGGAAGAAAAAGAGGAGGGGAGGAGAAGAGGGGAGGCCGGCAAGGGAATCCTCTAAAACCCACTGACCGCCCAGGATGAGGCTTGGACGCTACCAAAAGGGCCTAGCTGGAGGCTGGAGAGGCGGCGCCTGGGGAGAGAAGACCCTCCCTCTCCTCGCCTCTCCGGAGGCAGAAAGACGCTGGAGCCGAGCTCGAGTTACTGCACTGGGCTGCGGGTCCCTGAGCTACTTGCCGCCAGTTCCCTCGTTTCTGAAAAGCCGCCTTGGAACGAAGACACCACCTTCCACCACCGTGACGCCCCAAGCCCCCTTCCTAGCAGCCCTCTCTTCTGGAGCTATTATCTTTCCCTAAGTCGCTTAGGTTAACTTAGGGAATTCTCGCTTCCTAACACATTTCTCACTGCCTGAAGATGCAAAGGACTCATTCATTCACCCACCCATTCCGCAGCATTTACTGAGAAGCTACTAAAATGTGTTCTGGGTGCTGAGGACGGTGAAAAAGCATCCTCGGGTATATGGAATTTATTTTCGGGGGTGCGTTGGCAAGGAGGTAGACAACAAATACGTGTAAAAATAGTAGATAGATTCTAAAAAGGAAAGAGAACCAAGTGCTGGAGGGAGGGTTCTTTTGGAGCAAATGGTCAAGAAAGCCACATCTAGAAGATTGCATGTAAGCTGATGCTTGAACGACAGAAAAGCAGCAGCAGCCAGTCCAAACAGTGCTTTGCTGTTGCAGCCTCCTGCTTCTGTATATGCCCTCCCCTACGTCTAAAATTCCCTTCGTTCTCGTCTATCTGGTGGACTCGTGCTCCGCCTTCCAAGCTTTTTTCCTGAACCGCTCCAAGTGGAGGTAATCACTCCCTCATATGTGCCCCCAGAGTCTTAGGTACTTTCCAATATCACAACATAGTGTCATGCAAAGATTTATTTGTCTCTTTCCCTCCATGTGGGGTCCCAGTAAGGGGGGGGAGCAGGTTGGCATTTTTTCCTCTGAGATAGATAACACAGGAGAAGACCATGGGGCCAGGCTCCTTCAGGGCCACCTTCCCCAGTGCTCCAGGACCCTGTCAGTAGCCCCAGTGGTATCGAACTGCCTGACACTGGGTGCTGACTGCAAGAGGGATGCGGGCCGGACTCCTGGCTCGCCTGGGCAGAGCCAGGACAGCTGAAATCGCTAGTGGAAGATGTGCAACCCAACTTATCCCAGGGGAAGTTCCCGCCTTTGGCACCCCTTGATGCTGCCCTGGGGACACAGCTTCCCCCAGGGAGTTGTCCCTTGCTCTAAGCTCAAAACCTAGGAAAGGAGGCTGAAAACTTGGTAATGACTTTGGCACCTAGACAGCAAGTTGAGGCATTGGGGAGGATGTGGGGACTCGGGCAGGGTGGGAGATGAAAATCTGGGATGTATAGGATAAATCCTGGACCTACATCTGGGACCCACCTCAAATTCCCCTTCGTTCACTAGTTGAGGAGTATGGCAGCTGGTCAAGATGCTGCCTGCGTCCTGGGAACACTCGCTTCTAAGATGGGATTTCAGTGCCTTCGCACCAGGAATCCCAGGGCTCTGGGAGTGGACACCCTTGCTCCCCTGAGGGTTTTCTAAGTAAGCAACGTTTTCTCCAACCTTGTGTTCTTCTCCGCCGTGGCCTCTCTGTGCTCCCAGTGCCAGACCCCCAGCTTCCTTCTGGCCTGCACTTCTCGTCTTTCACTCCGCATCCCCTGCTGTCCTGGGGTGAGGGTGGGAAAAGGTGCATAACCCTCATAGAGGAAACACAGCTGGTTCTATGGATTGGCTTCCCAGAAGTTTGCGTGTCTTGAGATACTTAAAGCCAGTCTGGACCAACCCCTTCCCGCGCCCTACCCTTCCCCAGAGCCTGCAGTCTCCACGTATAAATAGCTCCCCATCTCTCCCACTGGAGGATTTCCGCACTGCTCCTTGCTGGGATTCCAGGGCCTTGGCCACTGGAGGGTCAAAACCCTTGACCAATACAGCTACCTTTCCCTGAAGCTCCCTCTGCAAGGGGAAAGACCTCTCCCAGGCCCAAACTGCTGCTTCACTGGGTTGTTCTGTGAGCCAGGAGGAATCTCGTAAAACTCAGCCAGGTCTTCTGATGACCCATGAGATTTTGAACAGGTGAAATAAGTTGCCCCTGTGGGCTGTGGTTTCTGAGCTCTCAGGCAGAGAGAAAGATGGACTATATGATATCAGAGATTACTTCTGGCTCAGGTCTCTCTTGCTTCCCTGAATGGGTGGCTGATGCCTCCCCTCCCAGCGACTGGTGCCACACTGAGCTTAAGAACCGAATTGGCTCCACTGATGGAGGAAGTGGAATAGGATCCAGAAGGTCAGCACTTTTTTTTTCTGCAGAGCCCAATCTTGAGGGGTCAAGAGGCTGGACTCTGGAGTGAGGCTGCCTCCTTTCTAGCCTCAGCACCACCACCACCAGTGGTAGGGACCTCAAGTAAGTTAGGAGCCCTCTGAACCTGTTTCCTCCTCTATAAAATGGGTATACTTACAGAGCCTCTGTCATGTTTTTTTTTTTAAGGTACTGCAAAACGCACAAATTTTAAGCGTACAACTCAACGAATGTTTATATATGTAAAAGCTCAAGTACAGATCATCTTGGCTTTGGAAAACAAATGAGATGATCCATGTAAAAGGAGCTTAGCGCAGTGACTGCCTCGCATCAGGCATTGCATCAGTGTTTATAAGCCAGGCGGGTGCTAGGCGCTGTGCGAGCCGGGAAGCCCACGACTCTCTTCCGCTCGTGAGGCACGCCCAGGTCCGTGGAGGGGCGCCGGCGACGGTTCAGAACCCCAACCTTGCAGGCGGTCATCGCCACTGAGGCGGGTCGGCGTCCCTGCTGGCAAGCCAGGGGCAGGCGGCTTCGCACAGGCATGGACCTTGGCTGGTTTTGTTGAATTCGACGGAAGGGGAAGGTGAGAGGGGGTTCCAGGTGGAGCCTCGGGCCCTCTCTAGTTCAGCACGGCTGGGAGGAAAGGCTCGGAGTAGCAGCCCAGCCCCTCCGCGCGGGGCGTCTCCTGGGTCCCACGCCCAGCTGTGCCTCTGCTCCGCTGGAGTAACCTGCGGCCGTGCCTCCTCTCTAGGTGTGGCCCGGAGGCCGGGCGCTGGCCGGAGGCGGTTGGATTCGAGGCCTCCATCGCAGCCTCCTTCCCCTTCACTTCAGAGTTCAGGGCGCCATGAGGGGACTTCCCGAGCGCCTTCTCCCAACTCGAACCGAGCCCTGGAAGGAGGACAGATTCCCAGTGACCAAAAAGACTTCAGTGCTGGGCCGGAGCCAGGCTCTGCGCGAAGGGGAAGGATCTAGGGAACCGCCCGGGGCAGCGCGAGTGACACGCGGCGGGCGCGGCCTCCCAGACAGGCCTGGGGCGGTCAGAACCCGCGGGGCAGGGAGCGCACGGGCGAGCCCCGGTAGAGCCTGGCTCGCAGTCGGGACGACAGCCCAAACTTGACGAGCCGGCCGTCCTGACGATCGCAAGCTGGGCGCGGAGCCAGGCTCAGCGCGCAGCGAGGAGGCAGCGCGTTCTGGGGAGTTTTGGTGAGTCCGTCAGGCCTCTGTAGGAAGTCCAGGGGAGGTGACCGGGGAAGGCGGCACTGATCCCAGAACCACCTTTGCTCTACTGAAAGGACGCACTTCTCAAAACCTAGGCTGTAGGTGACACTAATAGCAGCAGTTTCTAAGGCAGCTTTTCGAACATTTATTGAAGTAGCAAATACATGCAGAAAAGACGTGAGAATACAGCTCATTGAATCTTTGTGAACCAAACACTCTCATGAGACGAGCTCCCAGATGGAGAAACAGTGCCTTACCAGCCCCCAAGAGTCCCCTCGGGCTTCCTCCTGTCACTGCGCCCACCCACCGCCATCCTGGGTAACCACTGCCCTGGGTTCTCACCGCGGCCAGGATAAATTAGTTTTGCCCGATTGGTAACATTATAGTAATGGAATCGTGTAGTATGTACTCTTACGTGCTTACCCTTTGACACCGTGAGATTTATCTATATTGCTGCGCGAAGTGGTAGATAGTTTTCTTTGGTTACTTAATGGTATTCCTATTGTGTGAACACACCACAGTTAATTTATCCATTCTGCTGCTGATGGGCAGCTGGGCAGTTTCTAGTTTGGGGCCGTGGTGAGTGTTGCTGCTGCAAACATTCAGGAATAGTGTGCGGTACAACTTGCCACAGCGATGAGAACGTGCTGTGTCAGGGCTGCCCAGCTGGTTCCCCCTAGTCACATGTGGCTGGTGTGACCGAGGAATTTGATTTGTAATTTTCTAAAGTCATAATTAATTTAAATATAAAGAGCCACATGTATCGGACAGCACAGTTTTGGCATGTCTTTTGGTGACTGTAGTAAATATTTCTGTTTCCTGGGAGTGCAACCTCTATGTCACAGGGTATGAATCCCAGCTTTAGTAGATTCGGCCAAGCGGTTTTCTCAAGTTGGCTGTATCACTTACACTTCCGCCAGCCGTAGTGCCACAGGCTTCCCCATACTTAGTATTTGTATTTCATTTCTTTTTCATTTTTAACCATTCTGCTCAGCATGTAATTAAGAGGTTTTTGTTCAATTTCAAGAATGATTATGAAAATTGCCACTTAACCCTAATAAAGACAATGCTGATGGTGGTTGGAGAGATTCTTGGGGACTGAGAGACGTGATAGCCACGTAAAGTTCACCCTTTATACGGCCCCTACAGTCGTTCCTCCTTCCCAGTCCGTCTTCTCCCCTAGGAACTGGATGGGGGTCAGCAGGGCATAAGGAAGGGACCTTGTATTTGGATCTTCTCCCACAGCTCCTGTTACTTTATGTCTTCTTAACATCATCCATGCTCTTCCTTTACTCTTATCAGAATCTCCCGCCAGAGGAGATGGCGAGCCTGCCTGGCAGGCTGCAGCCGTGTCAGAGAAGGCAGATTCTGTGCTGGCTGAGCTTTAGTTTGTAGCTTAGCTCTGCCATGTGTGTGTCGAATGGCACTAACAGCCTTTAGGTGTGCTACCTCACTGGGTTGTGGAGAAATAAAGTCAGCCCTGGGAGGCGGCAGAGGGCCTGCCTACCATGTGTCAGGCTGTCTGTGTGCGTTGCTCTGTAGACATTCTCTCTAATCTGCAGAATTATCCATGTGTGTTGGGTACTCCTTGTTTACACAGGTAGAGACTGAGGCTGAGAGATTGAGACATTGCCCTCAGGGCCGCAGGCCAGTAACAGTTGCAGTAACCCCAAAAGGGCTTTCCACCCAAAGCCACTGAGAACATTTCTGACGTCTTCTACCTCTCATCTCTGGGTAAACAGAGCTCTGGCTAGTGCAGATCCTGAAATTCTGGATCAAAGGAGATGTGTTCTGATGGAACCAAACTGATCATTGACCGCTTGTGCATGACCAAGGAAGCAGAGGAAGTGTTTGTTATGTTGTAATGCCAGTGAAATTCACTTTGTGTGACATACAAGTTCTTGGAAAGTTGTGTTCAAAGAGCTTTTTGCTTGTGGAGAGGGAGAAAGCGGAGTGCATTTTAAGTTTGTCCCTGGAATTTGTTGCTTAGAGTATCCCAAAGTGAATTACTTTGTAAGGTGGAGGACCCTTTTCAAATATGAACAATAACTCTGCATTTGCTTTGTAAGTTTGGGCTTTCAAGTATAATAAACAAGGGTGAAAAGCAACTCAAAATTATATACAAGATTTATCAACATTTCCTCTTTCATTGAGAAGGGTTCTCAGGAAAGTTTCACCTGGACCACCTTCACAGTGAGTTCTCTGGAAGGTCCACAGATTAGTTCTCTGTCCAGAAGATAAATAACTAGACACCCAGTGCGTTTGGTGGCTACGTGTGGACTCAGGCTTGGCTTGGTTTGGTTTTACAGTCCCGATCCCTTGGTGAGCCTGCCATGGAGAGGGCTCAATAGCCAAGTGGGTTGTTAGATTGGATGACCTTCCAGGTTTCTTCCAACCTTGAGATTTTTAAATTAAAATTTTTGCATGCCTATAGATTTCATCTGTGCTAGTGGGAAGGGTCTTGGAAATCACCAAAGTCTAACTCTTCGGATAGTAAATCCTGTCTGCAGCATCCTAGGAAAAAACTGGCCCGTGCCTTCTGGACACCACCCATAGGAGAACCGTTCACCCCTCCACTCCACAAGGATGAGAAGGTTCTGCCTTGTGTTCACATGGAATCTGCCTCTTGTAACTTCCATCCCTGCTCCTCCTGTTCCCACAGATGTTGGCTCCTTCCGCACAGTTCTCTGAGTATTTGAAGCCACTGATGCCCAGGTAGATCTGTCCTTCTCCAGGTGAAATAGCCTCAGTCCTTTGACTTTCCTCAGGCTCCTGGTCACTCTTTAGTGGGTGTTCTCTACTGCACCCATTTCCTCTGTGCCTGGGCTGTCCTGGTGTATTCTCCATAGGAGGTCCTCTCTTGCTAACCACTTCCATCTTTAAGTATTCTTCTAAGAAGGCTGAGGCCCATTGGGAGGCTTTCCTTCATGGGTCCCATCTCCTCAATTTATGTGTTTTTTTTCCTTAGTTTTCAGAAGACTAAATACCCATTGTCTCTTAAAGTAACACTTTCCCTTAAAGTCTAGATAAAATTTCTTTCCTACTTCTAAAAACAGTGCTTCTTATTTTAAGTTCTGAGATCCCCCTGCCCTAAATTTAATATTCTCTACCTTTCTTCCTTTCACCCTCAAAGGCATAGCAATCACTCCATATTGTCTTCTGGGTTAGATTTTTGAATATTTATTCTCACCAGCTACTTTCCTTTCCCTCATCCTGAATGATGCTTCCTCCCATGTGGCGAATATTGATGCAGTTGAGGTTACTTTGTGGTCAGCTGGTTGGGCCCCTTCCCTGATGCGTGAGTCCCTTCCCCAGCACTCCCGAGGAGCCGAAGTCCTGCCGCTTCCTCCCATTATCTGTGATGCTGACCTTGAGATCAGCTGGCTTCTCTTCAGGTTTGTGTTCTCTTCTGTGTTGGACATAATGTCTTTTCTGGAAAGTCTTATTGTGGTTTTGACACCCTGTACTATCCCAGTCATTTTCTTTCTTAAGGAGTAGTCACTCCTTTGCCCTGGCTGGTGTGGCTCAGTTGTCTGGAGTATCACCTGTGGACTGAAAAGTTACAGGTTCAATTCTTGGTCAGGACACATACCGGGTTTGTGGATTTGATCCCTGGTAGCATACAAGAAGGCAACCAATCAATGTTTTTCTCCTTCACATCTCTTTCTCTCTCTCTCTCTCAGCAGTGAAAAATGTCCTCAGGTGAGGATATAAAAAAAAGAGCAGTCACTCCTCTTCCTTCTCCAGCCCCACTTAATACAGTCCTCCAAGTCTCAGTGACGATTCTCCACTCTTGCTGTCCTGAAGTTTGTCATTGCACGTACAACGTCAACTCCCCCTTTTATACCAAGAGGACTGCATCTACAGGTTTGGCTTGGTCTCCCTCTGTGTCATATTTTTAAATGCCTAGGGGATAATTCTAATTGAACCTATACAATCGTCATCTCGAGTTCATCACTGTTCCCCCAAACTACTCCCATTGCAACTTCTGCCAATGGCATCGCCTTTCCTTGCTCTCCTCCCTTTGGATGGAACCAGTCGGTGGGCAAGGGATTTCCCTGAGAGCCCCTCAGCACTTAGACTAGAGGGAATGAGAGAACTAACATGACTGAACACGTAACACGTTGCAGGCGCTGGACTCTGCATATCCTGTCCAGTTTAAGACTGGAACCATCCTGAGAAGTAAGTGCCATGGTCTCCATGTTGTGGGTTAAAAGATCAAAATCCGAGTGTATCAACCCCTTGCTTGAGGACATTCAGTTCTTAAGTGACAGGCTCCAAGATTAAATCAAGGTCTGTCTGATCCTAAAGCTTAAGTGCTTTACCAAAATGGCATCCTAACTTGTCACCTTGGGTTGGGCCGATCTCTGATAAACTTCATCCTCATTCCAGGACCAGATTAATTTTTTCCAAATGCCTCTTTTATTTTTTAAAAAGATTTTTTAAATTTTTTGTAAAGATTTTATTTATTTATTTTTAGAGAGGGGAAGGGAGGGAGAAAGAGAGGGAGAGAAGTATCAATGTGTGGTTGCCTCTCATGTGGTCCCCCTGGGGACCTGGGCAACCCAGGCATGTGCCCTGACCGGGAATCGAACTGGCGACCCTTTGGTTCACAGTCCGCACTCAATCCACTGAGCTACCCCTGCCTGGGCTCTCCAAATGCCTCTTAATCAAAGGTACCTACATTTTCTCAGTCATACTGTGGCTCCTCACTGTGCAAGTATCAAATGTACTCTCAAAGGCCACTGGTGAATCTCATTACTGTACCCAATCAACGAAATCTCTCATTATTTTTAATGATCTATACAATCTCCTTTCTGTCCCAATTGTGAAGTCCTTTCCAGCTACCATGCTCACAGAGCTCACAGCGCGGGCATGTCACCTTCTGTTAATGTAGATGAAATGGCCTCATCTGCAAAATTCAGCTCTTGAACCAAGTAGTTTTATTGATTGTCTCATTATGTCCATCCTCAATTAGAAAACCAGCTCTTTGAGGGTAAGGATCAGGTTTTGTGCCTCTTTTCTACTGCCTTCAGAGACAGATAATAAATGACATCATTTATGAAAAATGCTTAGAAAAGTATAAAGTACAATATAAATGAAGTGTATTGTTCTTAAGATTACTATGTTATAAACATTGCCAAAGTGTGTTGCCTGTTTGCTGTTGGGCACAAGCTGAACAAACAGCAGAAGCTTGAGGGATTTGATAAATAAGTCAGACCCAGAGCTGTTGTTCCTCCTCCTCCTCCTATTAAATCCTTAGCAACATCTTCCTGCCCCAGCACCTTAGTACAGTGCCCAGAACATGCTGGATATTTGATACATGTGTAACAACAACAACACAAATGAACTGGAAATATGACTTGGAGCAGGTGTTGGTGTTGTCCTAGATCTCTATGTCTTTGGGATTCTCTTCCTGCTTTGCCACGTTTGGGAATGAGAGAATGTCAGGGCTGGAAGGGATCGCCCACACTCCCCATCTTAAAGACGAGAAGACGATCGCAGCAAGGAGAATGTCTGTCCTCAGAACACCTCTCCTGTCAGTGGCTTTCTGACATCCCGTCTGATCCAGTGTCCCCCACCCTGGGGTTCACTAGCCCCCTCTCTTCAGTGTTCCATTCCTGCGCCTGTCCCCAGCCCTTCTTCCTCTTTGGCAAGTTCCCTTCACATCCCCTCTCCCCACTCTGTACTCTGCATGCCCCCGACTGGTGCTCAGTGTTGTACACAGGCCTCTTGGGAATGTAAACCAAAAATACCGCCAAGGTTGTAAGCACACACACTTTACTGATGGTGACCATTTGGGAGGGACACAACCCCCACCAGGAAGTTACAATTCAGGGTCCTTTCATGGGTTCTCTCCAGGGCTCAAGTACCCTTTCAGAATTTCCCTGAGACCAGAAACATGGCAGGATCTTTATAACAATAAACTATAGTCCATATGCTTAAAGTACCAGGCAGTGTATTAGACATTCTAGAAGGTTCATGGCAACTCTGCAACCCCAAGTCATAGTAACTCCATTTTACAGGTGAGTAAACCGAGGGCTCAGAGAAGTAAAACAACTTGCTGAAGTTCACTCAGAGCAGGGGATTGAACTGATCTATGCACCTTCTCCAGAAAACTTTTTGAGACACACTGGCTGTGGCCACTTCATTTGGATGCCCACTTTGTTCTCAGTGGCTGCTCTTGGTGAGGTCTATCTTGTAAGAATTGCCTCCATACCTTGCCTCTCTCAATGACCCCATCTGTTTAGCATCTCTGGAGCCAGAGAAGCAGTGCCCTGCGTGCGCCCTCTAGTGGCCACAAGGAGATGCACAGCTCTTTCTGTCACTGTCTCTGAGGACCTCTGTCAGCACCCTCAGCCATTGACCAGAGACCCAAGGCCATGTAGACTTGGGCTTCACACATCTCCAGGCTTCCCTGGGCAGAGGAAATACCTGGATTCTCTGGTCCCCCACCCCTACAACTCCTTTAAGGAAGACCCACCCGTGTCTGACAGTAACCAAGTTAAGATAAGAGAGGGACTTGGCAACATCCCCAAATTCCTCTTCAGCGAGTCAGCAAGAGCATCTGACTCAGAGTCTCTAGAACCGATGTCTATTCTTAGCTTCCACAGCTCTTTGTTCATTGACACACCTCTGCCTGGTATTGTGCTAAATTCCTGAATTTACTTATCTTATGTGCCCATGAGCAGGTCTCAGTGTCTCTGAGCAACCCCTCTGCAGACCGAGCCTCCGGAACTGCCCGCAACCTCGCAGTCTCCAGTAAATAACAAACCTGCTCCGAATGGAGTCTGGGTCACATAGGACCACTGCCCTTTTGGGCAAATTAGAAAAAGGCATTGCTTTCTCCAACTGGACATGGCTTGGCCAGGTGCTTGGCTCGGTTATGAGTGTGTCTCTTGGGCCAACCCCCCTTGTTCAGTCAAGAACTCCCACAGCTGAATGTGGTAGCTTTCATAGATGCAAGGTGTCACATGCATCTATGAATCCCTCTCTCCTGTGATATTAAATGGGTAAGCTGACCACCTTTACAGGACACCAAAACAATAACTGTTTTGGGAAAAATTCGGTGGGAAGGAAAGTCCAGCCCCTGCCTGGGGTTGCTTGATCTTCTGGGGCACTGGGACAAGAGTTGCTCTTGTCACTGCCTCTGCACCCCAAGAAGAATTCCTCCATTATTGACTACAGTTCCTACAGTGGGTTTAATCCTTAAGTCACTAAAAGTACAGATGAAGACAAGCTGTGGACAGTGATGAATTAGAGACTTACACTTTGAGGGCAGGTGCGAACAAGTAACCCTGATGAAAGACGACCACCCTGGTGAGTAGCAGGGCTGACGGAGGGCATTCTGACCGTGTTTTCTTCTGTTTCCCCTGACGCTCTTTCCTTTCTCCTCACCGCACCGCACCTCTGCTCCCCTCTCCTCTCTCCATCTTTCCTCCTCCCCTAGTCTTTTGACATGCTCTCTCTCTGCCTCTTCCTCTTGAAACTTCTGTTTGTCATTCCATCTTCCCCTCTCTCCTTTTCTCTTCCTTTTTTCTTTCCTCATTTCTCCTTTATCCACTAACTGACTTATAATACGAAATTAAAGAATATTTGATAGCCCTTGCTGGTGTGGCTCAGCTGGTTGGAGCGTGGTCCTATATACCGGAAGGTTTAAGGTTCAATTCCTGGTCAGGCACATACCTAGGTTGCAGGTGTGATCCCAGTCAGGGCATCTATGGGAGGCAACCAATAGATGTTTCTCTCTTTCTCTACCCCCCACCACCCCTCTCTCCTCTTCCCTCCCTTCCTCTCTCTCTAAAGTCAATAAACACATTAAAAATTTTTTTAAATATAACATTTGATAGCTTCATGTATTCCAGTATATTTAAAAATAAGACAACTTGAGCTAGTCATAATTTTCTCACGAGAATAGCAACTATATTAAATTGTATTTTGTGTGTTTATAAGCCATTTATTTTTTCTGTGCATCAGCGATCTTCAATTAAAGAAAAGTCACCTCCCCACCCCTGACACACACTCACACACACATACACACAGAGTTTATACAAGAATAGAAGCATAGGGCGGGGAGGGAAGCCATCAAGGAGGCATTCATCTGATTAGCATCAAGGGGAAATCCTCAGGATATCAGCAGCAAGGAAGGTGTAAGACTGGAATGTTGAAGGTGGACCCTCTACCCCAAGGTCCTTGCTTTATTTCCAGGCTGCCCCCTCCAGAGTTTTCTGGAGAAGGCAAACAGAGCATCTCAGTGCCGCAGACAGAAAATGGAGTGCCAGGGACATCACATGGTTTTTCCAAGGCCACACAGTCCGTTATTTCAAGGCAAGACCTTGCATGTAGAACCTATTTGTATTTGTTGAACACAAATACGTAACGTGGAATACATCAGTTGAGGACATTGTAGGAACTACAGTTTGAACAGCTTAATAAGACCCAGTTACCACTTAAATGGAATAACGACCTCCAGGGAGAAGATGGATCATTTAACCAACACTCACTGACCAGGTGGACAAAATTGGATTCCACTCTAGTATATAGATTACCTGTCAAGTTCACATTCACACACAATAGGTCACTCTAATGGAGGGCTCAGGGATGTGGCACACGGAAGATGATCTGTTTTCCTTTCAGCACTCAGCACACACCCAGCGATGACAAGTTAGACAACAGCTCGCCGCAAGCAGCTGCTCCCCTTACTGTCTGCCCTTCTGCATCCTCTGAGTACCTTCCCTAATAAGCCGTGTGATTCCTCCGCCCGGGAGGTTGTGGACTGCAATTGGCAGGCAGGCAGTCTTGCTGGCTGGCTTTGAGCCTATTAAGTCCTGAATCTAAGAGGATTTTTTCTTTTCCTTTTCCTTTTTTTTTTTATTCAGTGCTGAGTTGGGGAGGTCCGGCTGGCACCCCCACCCCAGGCTGGCCTCTGCCCAGGTGTGGTGAGCCCCTCCCCTCATTCTGGGACCCACCATCCAGCAGGGGCGGCCTGGAGGTCTGGGGGTGCCCCTGCCAGCTCAGTGCACCCTGGGCGGCACCCTGGGCAGATGCAGCCCCGCCCCACCAGCCTCTCGGCACAGAGTCCCTGCTGCACTCAGGGAAGGTCCCCACTGTGCCGAGGTGTCCCCGCCGAGGTCCACGCTGTGCTTTTGGTCGCTGGGCTGCTGACAGTCTTTTCCTTTTTCTTAATGGTTCCAATCACTTTCTGTTTAGTCCCCCCAAATATAAATACACACACACACACACACACACACACACGAAGTATATACTACCAGCGAGCACTGTGCTGGGCACTAAGATCAGATACAGTAAGGCAAGGTCATGGGGGGTGGCCTAACCTGGAGGGCTTAGGATGGCTTCTGGGAGGAGGTGACATGAGAGCCAAGTTTTGAAGCATGAATAGGCATTCGCCAGGTGAAGGGAAGAAAAGTAAACCTAAGGGAAAAGGGAAGGAGGGGAGTTGGCGAGAGAGGGGGGCGAAGAGAGAGCTTGGGGCAGGTGGCGCTCGCTGTTGGGTCACTATGAAGGTCTCCCACCTTAAAGCCATCTCTCTGTGTTGGACATGCAAAGGTTTTGTTTTGACCCTGGGAACAGATTCCTTTGACTTTAAAGTTTATGTTGTATTAATAGGGGTAACTGTGTGCAGAGGAGAGAAGTATATGGGAACTACTGCACTATCTACTTAATTTTTCTGTAAGCTTAAAAATGTTCTAAAACTGAAGTATATTAATTTTTAAAACCCTTATGTTGGGTTATTTAATTTTATTTATTTATCGAGGGAGCAGCCAATGTTATCATCATTGTCCTTGAGAACATGGCCCCCCAGGGAGGTCGTGACAAGGAGCCTTGCTTCTCTCCTCACCCCCACTTCTCCCCAGTCCTTCCCCTTCTCGGTAAAAGCGCCACCCCCCAGTGCTCAGGCCAGCCTGCCTCGGTCATCCTCGAGCCCTCCGCCCCCCGCCCCCCACAGCTAGACCGTCAGCTAGTTCCACAGACGGCACCTTAAGCCCTCTCTGGAACGCACCCGTTCGCTGCGTTGCCTTTGCTCCTCTCCGGAATGAGCCAGCTTCGCCCCTCTCCCAGCCGGACTTCTTCAGTGGCCTCTCGCGTGGACATCCAGTTGTAGTAGTCTGCTCGAGCTGCTAACAAAGTACCACAGACCAGGTGGCTTCAACGATAGAAAAATTAATAAATAAACAATAGAAACTTATTTTCTCACCATCTTGGAGAGTGGCAGTCTAAAATTATGAGGCCTCTCTCCTTGGCTTAAGGATTCTCCTTGGCGTATCCGTGGTTGTCTTCTCCCCGTATCTTCACACGGTGTGTGTGTGTCTGTGTCCTAATCTCCTCTCATTATAAAAGGGCACTTACCAGGCTTCCCTTAAAGACGGTGACTGTTTTGCAGTTCTCGTTTAAGAAAAAAATGACTTGCACATAGTAGGCCCTCAGTAATCCTGGCTGGGAACAGTGTATGCAGGCCTTAGTTCCATGCATGATGTCGGTGGTGGAGACCCTCACACCTGCCCTAACGCCCTGGGGATGTTGGTTCTCCAAATTCCCATGTCACTCATATCTTCCAGCCCTGCTCAGCCTGTTCCATTCCTGATGGCCCCTCACCCTTGGCTTGTTTTCAGCCCTGGCAGAAACAAAGCAAGCCCAAAATACACCAGCCAACTGGCAAGTGATGAGTGATTAGCTGCCTGGCTCTAAAAGGCTGGAATGAGGCAGCCTTTCAGTGCTAAGTGCGGTAACCCTAGCCCCCGCCTGCTGTAATTCTAGATGGAGGTGGCCGGGGAGTGGGCACGGGCAGAGCCGTGTGCATGGACCCTAGAGGTCTACAGCCGGGCAGCGGGAAGAGAGTGCATCTCTCTGTGGTCAGTTGAAAATGTGAAGTTAACACTCGGACGGAGGCAAAGGAGATGCAGTGGATTACGTGAGAAGATGAGTGATTCCTTTTGCTAAAGGAAGCCTCTCTGCGAGAGATGGGGTGGCAGGATCGGTGGCCCCACCTCATCTCGTTCTTGCTCTACCCCTAAAGTGACCCATTTACTGGAAGGTTCTCATTTCTTTTTTCTTCTCGTTATTTCTGTCAGATATCCTACAGCTCTGTGGCTTTGAACTGCAGTTTTCTCACTGGCGAAGTGAGAGTCATAGCCCACCCATGAAAGGGTGGTGAGAGCCTAAATGACCTTAAGGATTTAAAGGAACTCCCTGACCCAGGTGGTTAGCTCCTACTAAAAGGAAGTCTCTGTCTCAGGATTAGCAGGGCACTGGAGAAATGCAGTCAGCTCTGAGACATCTGTGGTTTACAGTGTGGTCGTGAATATGTGCTCATTTAAACTGTGCTCTGGGGGCAGGGCAGTGCCTTAATCAAGAATATACCAGAGTGATCAGCAAGTGTTTAATTAAACATTCATTGTTGTTCTGAGGGCTTGGGCTGTTATTATCCACCATTAGCACCAGAGCATTTTAATTAGCACAGTAAGTGTGTTAGATTAGTTTTTATTGGGGGGGAAATGTGGCTTGTTAATGAACTCAGAATTAAGTTTTTACCATTGAAATCAGCAATAGGGAAGATATGCATATTGACTAATCAGTTTACAGGTATTCCTCACCCTTGTGAGACAGAAAAAAAGAACTTTCTGTGCCCTGTATACTTTATGTGAGGCTGGATTCTGACATGGTCCTATGTCTAGCCATAATGCCAAAGAATTTGATTTGCTCTGAGCCTTAAGGTTAATGTAATCCTGTTTCTACACTATGGAATTTCCTTAAACAAAACTTTCACACAAGCCCTGCTTAGAACATCTGAAAGGATGGAGCTGTGATCAGTTTTCAGAACAGATTTTGTGTCTACTTGCTGATAAAAGTGTATCTAATAAACGTCCAAAATGTGGCAGAATTTGATTTGAAACTTGTGTGAAGTTGTGGGGGCAGCAGCTAGCCCTCAACAGCCCCTAATATCTGGGGGCTCCCTATGCCTACCCAAACCAACCTCATGGTTTGTGCATAACTAAACTCATTTAGGTCCGTTTGCTACAGCTAGTGTTACCATACATTAGAGCTAAGGACTTTATCTACCTTGTTTCATATAATCCTTAGAACAGATCTGCGAGGCAGGTCCTGTTGTTGTTCCAATATTTTTAATCAGGGAAAAGGTGGCCCAGAGATCTTCATGTGTTGCCCAGGATCACACAGCTACTAAGTTGCAGGTCAGAATTTGAATCCGGGACCTCTAAACTCAGAGCCTTTACATTTAATCACTGCATGAGACTTTCCGGTAGCACTTGAGGGTCTGAGTTCGAGCCACTGTCCCCTCAAACAGGCACAGTCTGTAGTCTGGCTCTGCTAACTGTGAGGCCTTCCCCACCTGCAAAAATTCAGGCCCCTTCAGACCCAGAGGGGGCTGCCCCGCACTGATGGTGGCGCTGTCATGGATTCTGCCGTCACCCCCCCCCCCCAACCCTCCCTCCTCACAGGTTTATTTTTTCCTGTTTTCCTCCCTGACACTGAGGACTTCAGAGTTGGAGCATACGGTCTCTTGCTAGGAGAACACACAAATATACAAGGCCCCAGGGGGTCTCCGGCCTTGCCTAAATGCAGCACAGACAGGGCAGGCCCCTGCACGGTGTTCACAGCTCTCATTCCTCAGGAGTCTTTCTTCTTGTTGACCAGACCGAGCCTTCTTGTGCCTTCAGCCACTGGTCCTGACTCTGCCTGCTGGAGTCATGCCCTGGGTCATGATAGGATGGATTCATGGGTCTCTGAGGGTCCTCCCTGACGGAGGAGCCAGGGGTGTCAGCTGCCTCGAGATGATGGGGGCTCTCTCCAGAGCCCACATGTCCCCCCTCTGGAAGCTCTGGGATCCTGGAGACACCCTGGCTCACAGGCACAGAGCGCTTCCTGGTCAGCGTTCCAGAGGCAGAGAGGGAGCTGCGAGAGCCCTCTTCCCTTTTTTATTATCCACACAGAGGAATAAGTTATACAGTTATTTACACAGGTCTTATTGTTTTGAAAAAAAATTTATTCAGATATTATAGATATACCACAAAATTAATCATTTTAAAGTGCATGCTTCGGTGATTTTTAGTGTATTACAGAGTTATGCGACCATTGCTACTTCCTAATTTCTGAACATTTTCATGACCCCATAACGCAACCCCATGCTCGGTGACAGTCACTCCCATTCTCCCAGCCCCTGCGACCACTGATTTACTTTTTGTCTCTATGGATTTGCCTACCGTGGATATTGCGCATCAATGGAATCACACAATATGTGTTTTTTTGTGACTACTTTCACTTCCCTTAGACCTTCGTTTTCCAGGTTCACCCATGTTGCAGCATGTACCAGAATGTCCTTCTTTTCTGTGGCCAAATGGTATCCCGTTGTGTGTACAGACCACCTCTTGTCTAGCCATTGCTCAGCTGATGGACATTTGGGCTGTTTCTACTTTTCGGCTGTTGTGAACAATGCTGCTGTGAGCATTCGAGAACAAGCTGTGGTGTGAACGTGTTTTCAGCCCTCTTGAGTGTTCATTCGCCTAGGACTGAGGTTGCTGTTGCTTAGCTCTTATGTGTACGTTTTGGTGCATTTCATGTCAAGCCCTTTCCTACGTAACGTTTCAGCCTGGGCTTGGGATGTGGGTGAGCAGTCAGGGACTTATCCCGCCAGCCACAGGGTGGTGGATCCAAGTCAGCTGGTAACCCGGGACAGGATCCCATCCCGCCACCCATTTCTTCCCCGCTCCCCCTGCCCTGAGGGGCTCAGGAGTTTCTTCAGTTCACAGATGCCGTGGATTTAATAACAAGTCGGAGGATGGGGCAGAGGATGTGGTGGCAGGAAAGACTCTTTTAACATGGATTGTATAATACCTCCTGATTTTAAAATATTAAATTGTTGGGCGAGCAGGATTATCACATTTTGGAGTTGGGGAGATTATAGCCTTAAATTTAAAGGTTACCCTCAGAGTCCAACCCAGCATATTTATAGAGAGGGAAAAGGAGGGCTGGCTCCATAGTTTAAGCAGCAGCCGCAGGCCAAGCCTTCCGGCCTTCTGTTGAGGCCAGAAGAGAGAAATACAGACACAGGAGTAGCAGACAGGGCTGGGCTGTGGTCCATCCATGGAGCATCACTGAACTGGCCTCTAGGGACACCCAGTGGAGGCACAGGTTACTCAGTGAGACATCAGACACTAAAGATTAAGGGTCTGTTCCTTAATGCTCTGTACCATGGAGAGGCGTAGGGGTTCCAGGTGGCAAAGCCCAGTGAAGTCTGGCCTCCAAGCTGAACATTGTTCCTTCTGTATCACTACTTGCCTCCCCCGCCCTTGGTTTCCCGATCTATGCGGTCAGGAGAGTGATCCCTTCCCTGCTGGACTCACTGGATTATGGTCAGGACCAAACTGAGTGAGGTCACTGGGAGGGAAGTGCTCTTTAAAATGAAGAATCCATGGTGGCCGTTGCTTTGTTATGGGCCTGGATTCACATAAACTCGTTCCTCTATTCATGCCATAGATATTGAGTACCTAGTTACTGTTTAAGCTTAACTGCCTCTACAGTAACTACCAGTACATTGTTGTGACCTACTGTATACTTTTGTTTATCCTAAATCACTCCAACTTCAAAAGCTCTTCCTTAGGTCTCCCTCCTAGTACTCGTGCCTGCTTCTTGCTGCCTAATGATCACACCTTTCTGAAGCTTTGGTCTTTCTAGTAGTCTCCTTCTCAGGACTGTTTCAATTCATTGATGTTTCGGCTGAGGTCTCAAGGTCAAAACCATATGCAAAGTGTACCAAAATACTCTCTGGTTTACTTTGAGTGCTTTTTCCAACAGTGCCTAGCAGACACCTTCTAAGATGGGTGAATTCTTTCAGCCTTTGGTAAATATTTCAGAAGTTGAGGTAACTTCTTCAAAGCATTCACTTCATGTTGAGTCTTTCCACTCCCATATGCCGAGCTCATGAATGAAACACATACCACCCCTTAATGTTCTAATGGCTTTGTAATTATACAAGTAAGTGGTAAGAAAAGGAAGTTGAAAAGTTAAAGGCACAACCCAAATGTCCATTGATAGATGAATAGATAAACAAAATGTGGCATATCCATCAATGAATGTTATACAGCATAAAAAAGGAATGAAATTCTGATACATGCTACAATATGGATGAAGCCTGAAGACACTGTTCTAATTGAAATAAGCCAATCACAAACGGGCAAATATAGCATGATTCTACTTTTTTATTTTTTTAAAGATTTTATTTATTTATTTTTAGAGAGGGGGAAGGGAGTGAGAAAGAGAAGGAGAGAAACCTTGATGTGCGAGAGGTACATTGATTGGCTGCCTCTCCAATATCCCCATCTGGGGACGTGGCCAGGCACTTGCCCTGACTGGGAATCAAACCGGTGGCCTTTTGGTTTGCAGGCTAGCACTCACTCCACTGAGCCACACCAGCCAGGGCCAATTCTACTTTTCTTAATTTATATTTTATTGATTGTGTTGTTATAGTTGGTCTGATTTTTCCCCCTTTACCCACCCTCCACCAAACACTCCTCACTTCCTCAGGCAATGCCCCCATCATTGTTCATGTCCATGGGTCATACATATAAGTTCTTCGGCTACTCCACACACTGTACTGTACTTTACATCCCCATGGCTATTCTGTAACCACCTATTTGTATTTCTTAATCCCCTCACCTCTTCACCCATTCCCCCACAGTCCCCTCCCACCTGGCAACCTACAGAATGCTCCCTGTATCCATGATTCTGTGTTTGTTTTTCTTGTTTGCTTAGTTTGATTTTTAGATTCAATTGTTGATAGATTTGTGTGGGGGTTTTTTTTTGCCATTTTTTGTTCATAGTTTTGATATTCTTTTTCTTGAATAAGTCCCTTTAACATTTCATATAATAATGTTTTGGTGATGATGAGCCCCTTTAGTTTTTTTCTTGTCTGGGAAGCTCTTCATCTGCCCTTGGATTCTAAATGATATCTTTGCTGGGTAGAGCAATCTTGGCTGTAGGTCCCTGCTTTTCATGACTTTAAATATTTCTTGCCAATCCCTTCTTGCCTGCAAAGTTTCTTTTGAGAAATCAGCTGACAGTCTTATGGGAACTCACCTGTAGGTAACTACTTTTCTCTTCCTGCTTTTAAGATCCTCTCTTTAACCTTTGGCATTTTAGTTATGATGCGTCTTGGAGTGGGCTTCTTTGTGTTCATCTTGTTTGGGACTCCCTGTGCTTCCTGGACTTGCATGTCTATTTCCTTTGCCAGATTAGGGAAGTTTTCTTTCATTATTTTTTCAAATAGATTTCCAATTTCTTGCCCTTTCTCTTCTCTTTCTGGCACCTCTATGATGAGAATATTGGACCTCTTGAAGTTGTCCCACAGGCTACTTATACTGTCCTCATTTTTTTGGATTCTTTTTTCTTCTTGGTTGTTTTTTGCTTCCTTATATCCTATATTATTAATTTGAATCTTGGCTTCATCCATTACTGTTGTTTTCTTGTAAATTATTCTTTATTTCAATTAGTGTACCTTTCATGTCTGACTGGATCTTTTTTATGCTGCCGAGGTCCTCACTAGGTTCCTTGAGCATCCTCATAACCAGTGTTTTGAACTCTGCATCTGATAGATTGCTTATCTTCATTTTTGTTTAGCTCTTTTTCTGAAGTTTTGATCTTTTCTTTTATGTGGGCCATGTTTCTTTGTCTCCTCATTTTGGCAGCCTCCCTGTGTTTGTTTCTATGTATTAGGTAGAATTGCCTACATTCTGTGTCTTGGTAATGTGGCCTAAAGTAGTAGGTGTTCTGTAAGGTCCAGTGTCACAGCCTGCCCTATGACCCAAGCCGAGTACTCAAGGTGCACTCTTTGTTTGGGTTGAGTATACTCTCCTCTTGTGGTTGAGCCTTGGTTGCTGTTGGCAGGTCAATGAGAGGGATTTACATAGGCCAGTCAGCTGCAAAGATTGGTTGTGACCACTTACCACCAACCTCTGCCCTCTGTGGAGGATCAGCTGTGCAGAGGCAGGGTGGCAGTGCACCAAAGTAGTCTGTAGTTGTCCACTGGGTGCACTGGCCCTGTGGGTTTTCTGGTAATTCAGGCCAAGGTCAGCCCCGACCTGTGTTTTGCCCAGGGTGGGGGGCCTTTCTGAGCTATAAAGCAGTCTGAGATGGCTGCCACTTGTGTTGGGTTTGGAGATTCCCAGGTACAGCTAAGCTGTGAATCCAGGCTGGATGCTGCTAATGCTGGGCCTAGGGCTCACTGAGGCCAGCTGCTGCTTGTTTGAGAGGATTTAGAAAGTTGTGAAGCATGAGCCAAGACCAGCCACTCATGTGGAAAAGCAGCTTGGGTGGGCCCATAAATTGGGTGAGGCAGAGTCTCTGGGAATCTCCAAGGCAGGTCAAACGGTGTTGAGCCAAGTTGATGGAGTCTCAGATATGGCATCAGCCTGCTGGTTCTGTCGGGGGAGGGTTAAAAAAGGGACAATGACCTCTGCTCGCCTTGATGTCAGTCACTTCAGATCCTCTCTTTAGGCCACTGGTGCCTTTCAAGCTGCTACCCCAGTGCTGGAGCTCAGAGGGACTGACTCTGAATAGGTGAGTCTGTGTGTGGGTTCTTTAAGAGGAACTGCTTGGGACTCCAGAAGTTTCTTCCACTGACTCGATCCTGGCTAGTTTTTGCAGCCAGAAATTGTGAGGACTTATCTTTCTGCCGCTGTAACCCTGGCCTAGGTGCCTGGCGTGGGTCTGGGACTCCTCACTCCTGAGATATCCCTCCAGAATTTTTATTCACCACACATGGGTGAGGGACCAGCCCATTCCACATCTGTGGCCCTCCTACCAGTCTGGATGGATGTGTTTCTTTAATTCTGTAGTTGTCAGACTTCATTCAACTTGATTTCTGACCGTTTTGAGTGATGGTTGTTCTATATTTTAGTTGTAATTTTGGTGTGGTTGTGCGAAGAGGTGAGCCATGTCTGCCTGTGCCGCTCCCTTGACTGGAAGCCTGCATGATTCTACTTATGTAAGGTACCTAGCATGGTCAAAAGCATAGAGAAAGAAAATAGAATAGATGTTGCCAAGGGCTAGGGGGAGGGGAGCATGGGGAGATACTGTTTAATGGGTACAGAGTTACAATTTGCAATGATGAAAAGTTTCTATAGGAGTAAGTGGGAGAAAACTGTACTTGAACAATGATTAAAATAAAATTTAAAAAAAAAGTTTCTAAAGGTGGTTAGTGGTAATTGAACAATGATTTGAATGTACTTATTGCCACTGAATTGTACAGTTAAAATGGTTAAAGTGGTAAATTTTGTGATATATATAAATCACAAGTTGTTTATTCAACTGGTTGATGGGTATTTGACTATATACCTTCTTTCTAGTATTTGACTCTTATGAATAGAGCCCCTAAAAAAATTGAAGGCAGTCTTTAGAATGCTGTGACACAGGAAGGGGGAAGTAGGTTATGAGAGACTATCATACTCTCCCCAGCACCTTTCTGTGGCACCCTAACGGTGCACAGAACATTCTGGCCTATGCTCTCAGGTGCATCAACACCAGGTTGAGGTGATTCTAACTAGGCCTGCTCCAAAGTCATCGTCTGGTTTCTACCTGATGACGGCTATTAATGATCACAGAGCTACGGAAATTGTTATGAACCTTACGAGCAGGTTAAACAAGTGTGGAGCGATCGGCCCCAGACTTGGTGTGTACAATTCACTAATCTAAAAAAATGGTGGAACAATCTGCTCCCATCCATCTGTTTGGTTTCATTGACTGATGACCTTGGCTGGCACCATGGACCAGGAGGAAGGAAGATGAAAACACACAGGAAAGAAAACCCTGGGATTCTTCTTATAGGAATGTAGTACATACCCACAAACACAGCATCTCAATGAACAATAAAAAAGACCATAATTTCTTTCTTTAGAAAACAACAACATATACTATTATATATACAGAGTAGAAGCCTTGGGTAATATTCAGCAAAATGCAAATAATGAATAGCTCTTCATGGTGGGATTATGAGTAATTTTGTTTTCCTTCTTGCCTATTTTTACAGGTAATGTTATTTTTCTACAGGTAATGTTATTATTTGTGTGGTACAAAATTTACATGAATTTATTTCCGAGTGTATATCTCTGCTTCCCCCTTGCCATAGCAGAGAACCTAAGCAAGAAGGCATGGGTTTTCCCTTCAGTCATCCTACTGATTCTTCTCCACTGTGTTCTGTGTGTTTACATTGTAAAAGGATCTGGGGTTCAGGACTGGAGACTGTGGCCTTGGAAGAGTCGCTGAATCTCTCTGAGCCTCTTTTTTCTTCACTGATTACCTAAGAATAGTAATAACAACAACAATAATAGAACTTTCTGTGTGGTGCAGAGGAGCGTGGAAGCACTCAAGAAATACAATGGATATCACTCCTCACTACAGGCAAAACTGTATACAGCTTACCACAGGAAGTAGGGATGAGGGGAATATTTTCAAAATTCTCCCCGTCCCAGCCAGCTCTTATGCACTAAGGTTGTCATTGACTTTCACCATCAGGCCTTTCCTTACCTTCGCCTCCCACTCTTTGAACTTGAATGTCTTAGCGGGTGACCACTAGGGGGCACAATTTCACCACTTGAAAGCCTAGGTTCCGTTTCCCTCAATTCTTACCAGTGCATTTTCCTATCCAAAAACTATGTAATTAAGAACCTAAATATTAAGAAAGCTTTCAGGTGGAGGGAAACTCAAGGTCACAAGCTCACATTTCCACCCTTCTGTGAGTTTCCTCTTCCTGGCCTCTTTCCCTCCTCTCGGTCACAACTGGCACCAGCCGCGCCCTGCCCCCCCGCCCGTTTGCCTGTACTCAGCCGGATGTTGCCAGAAAGGAACTTTTCTCCCCTGTGGACACTGCAGTTAAATGTTATTTGTTATTTTAAAGCACCATTCAAGGCTTCTGTGGGGTGTTCTTTGGTTTGAAGGACTTTTTTCTTTGCTTTGACCCAGCTCAGGGCAACTACCAAGTTGAGAAACAGCCTCCCTGTTTCTTTTCAACCTGCCAAATTCTCATTAGGTGGTTTAAGTCCATTCCTTTAAAAATATTTCCTTGGGGTGGGGTTTGCCAAACTCTCCTTGTCTCTCTACTGTTGATGATGATACTGTAGCCAAATCTCTGCTTTGCCTCTCAGAAAGCTCATTACCCCTTCTCTCTCTCTCTCTCTCTTTAAAGATTTTATTTATGTTTAGAGAGAGGGCAAGGGAGGGAGAAAGAGGGAAAGAAACATTGATGTGAGAGAAACATCGATCAGTTGCCTCTCACACATCCCCAACCAGGGACCTGGCCTACAGCTCGGGCCTGTGCCCTGACTGGAAATTGAACCAGCGACCCTTTGGTTCACAGGCCAGCACTCAATCCACTGAGCCACACCAGCCAGGGTTGATGCTAAGATTTCTAAAGAGTAGCAATTTCTCAGACGTTAGTGTGAAGAAGAATCATGTGGAGGATCATGTTAAAAGTGCAGATTCTGCCCTGACCAATGTGGTTCATTTGGTTGGGCATCATCCAGCAAAGCAAAGGGTCGCAGTGTGATTCTGGTCAGGGCACATGCCTCAGTTGCAGGTTCGGTCCTGGTCAGGACGTGGGCAAGAGGTCCTGATCATTGCTTCTGTTGCACCAATGTTTCTCTCCCTCCCTTCCCTTCTCTCTGAAATATAAATAAATAAATATTTTAAAAGTTAAAAAAGTGCCAAGTTCTATATATTTTAAAAATATTTTATTTATTTATTTTTAGAAAGGGAAAGGGAGGGAGAAAGAAAGGGAGAGAAACATCAATGTGTGGTTGCCTCTTGTGCAACCCCTAGTGGGGACCTGGCCCGAAACCCAGGCATGTGCCCTGATTGGGAATTGAACCAGCGACCCTTTGGCTCACAGGCCAGCCCTCAATCCACTGAGCCACACCAGCCAGGGTGCAAGTTCTACATTTTTTAAAAAGACAGATTTTACCACGTCACATCCATTAGAACGATTATTATAAAAATGAGAATTAAAAAAAGAAACTAGAAACTAAGTCTTGGAGAGGATGTGGACAAATTGGAACCCTTCTGCATTCTGTGGGGAATGTAAAATGATGCAACTGCTGAGGAAAACAGTATGGTGATTCCTCAAAAAATTAAATGCAGGATTACCATTTGATCCAGTAATGCCACTTCCAGGTATATACCCCAAAGAATTGAAAGCAGGGACTTGAACAGCTTTTTCCACATCTGTGTTGATAGCAGCATTTATTCGCCATAGCCAACAGGTGGAAACAACCCAAATGTCCATTGATGGATGAACTGATGAGCAAAATGAGATATCTGCATGCAGTGGAATATTATTCAGCCTTAAAAGGGAAGGGAATTCTGACACATGCTACAATGTAGATGAACACAGAGGACATCATGCTCAGTGAAATAAGCCCACTACAAAAGGACTGTTATTCCACCTACATGAGGTGCCTAGAATAGTCAGATACACGGAAGCAGAAAAGTAGAACGGGGAGCTGCTGTTTGACGGGTGTGGGATTGTGGTCTGAGGTGATGGAAGAGTTCTGGAGATGGATGGTGGTGAGGTCAAATACAGCAATGGGAATGTACTTTTTGCCACTGAATGTACACTTGGAAATGATCATAGTGGTAAATTGTTATAATAGATATTGTAGTACAATAAGAAAAGTTCAAGATAATTTTTAGGTGCAGATTCCAGAGCTGCACACTACTGATTCCATAGGTCTAGACTGAAGCCAAGGTATCTGCCTTTTTTTTAAGCCCCTGCGAGGAGGCTCATGCACATGGCCTTGGAGAAGCATTGGCATTCTGTGATGGTGGCTGTGTTCATAGTTTCCAAACGCCCTGCGTGAGGGCGGTGCACCACTGGGGCTTTAAACAGACTGCCACTTACCAGTGTGTGACAAGCATTAGACCACCCTGCGCCTCAGAGTCTTCATCTCTGCAAAGGGACTGCTAATCCTGTCTACCTAATAGGGTCTTTGTAAAAATGGAACAGGTGATACCTGCAAAATGCTTTGAAACAGTATTCTAACACCCAATGGGAGGGTCTACTCTTTAAATACCTGCTCGTGCATATTCTCAACAGTTGGGAGGCAGTTGCTTTGGGCAGTTCGTTCAATAAATCAGGGTTAGGGGTCAGAGGCATCTCTGCTTCTGCTAAGGGTTTCATGGGGAGGATCTTACCCCCTGAGGAGCAGTGATGTTCTCTAAGGTGGGAGAAGAGAATGTGAGACATCCCAGGGAATTCTGGTGGTTTTATTTTAAAGTTTTCAGAGGCATTAAAAAAAATGAGATGACTAGGATTTGTGGCAGAAGGCAAAGGGGAACTTTCACTTTCACCCTGTTTGCTCCCTCTGGGTTGTCTGTGTGCTTTACATTGTGAGACCCTGTGTTACTTGCGTACTTAGGGGAAAAGGTTTTCTTAGTTAGTGTTGCAGATATTAAATGTGGCTGCCCTCTCCTATTCAAAACAGCTTTGGCAGTAAAAACCCAAAATACTCAAAATTATACCCTTACATAATACTATATGGATGATGATACCTTCGTCATCAGCAGTGTACAAAGCATGTTCACATCCATTATCTCGTTTAATCCACAGCACGGTTTTGTGAAGTAAGTAATGTTTTACCCATTTAGCAGCTGAGACACTATATGTGTATCATAGCTGTCTGAGTGGCGTCTTTCTCCCTTCCTGTATTTTGAGTGCTGTCTTCGGTTCACTAGGCTGTAGTGTTTCGGGCACTTCTCCTCGTCTCAGATAAATACGTGTATAGCCCGTTCACTTGCAAGTGAGCATCCTTTGCTGAAACTGCCTTATCTGATCCTTGATTTTCTCATTTTGAAAACAGAAATAAATATAGTACTTCTCTCATTGTGTCGGTTTAGAAGTAAGTCAATGTAAACTGCTTAGAACAGTGTGCCCATGACATAGTAAATTATTATCATCATTTACCACAAGTGTGACCAGCGCATGCCTGTGTGTGAGTTTCCTGATTTCATCACTGAAAGTCCCCAGTCCTGGGAAATTCCTCAGTCCTGAGAAAACTGGGACCTTTAATCGCCCTTAACCCTATTGTCACATGCAGTGTGCTCCCCTACCCTTAAAGTCATTCTGTTCAGAACCTACATTGCTCAACTTTACAGAAATATTACAAAATGCAATATTTTCATAAACATAAAATCCATGCTCTTCTCTTATTCCAATTGCCTGCCCCTCCCCGGGGCTGGTAGACATTCTTCGGCCATCAGAACTTAATCTAGGATTTCCTCTGGTTTCCACGGAGCCCAGATCAAAGAGCCTCCCCAGCCCCACCAAGGAGGGAAGATGTGGGGAGAGGAGAAGTGGGGGTGAGGTCAAAACAGGGCTAGATGACAAGGACATTGGAGACTTAGAATACTTTGCTTCTACAATAAACAAACAAACAAACAAAAACAAAACAGCACTCTTCCTGGGACTGACTTGCCAGATGTCAAAGTCACAGAGCAGTTGTCCCCTTCACCCACTAGTCACTCTGACTTCAGCCCCGTAATGGACTCAGGGGATACATATCACAGGGGAGGGACTACAGTGTGTACTTCTCAAATCCTGCCACCAAAGATGTGCCAGCTCAGCAGAGGTGTGTGCAAGGCTTTGAATCCAAAAGGACAAAAGTGCCAGGTCCTGGCTGGTTAACGGAGAGAAGGGAGAGAAGAGAGGATTATTTGTGTTGGAGAAATCAAGCCTTGGGATTAATTAGACTAAGTTTAATAGTATACCAGAGAGAGGCTTGGACTGAAAGTCGAAAACACAATTCTAAACCTATCCCTTTTGTGAATTAACAATCCCAAGCCACCCACTTCTCCCAGAGCCCTGCACAGCCCCAGGGGGTACATGTCATTCACAGAGACATGTGAATATGCCCCCTTGGAGCTTGCAATATGGGAGCCCCCACATCCCCTTTGGTCCTCTATTTCTCCCTCTGTAATATAGAAGTACTAAATTTGGTAGTACTTCTACCAAAGACTTTGGTAGTCTTTTTTATTTAAATATTTTATTTATTTAATTTTTTTGACAGAGAGGGAAAAAGAGAGAGAAACATGAATGTGTGGTTGCCTCTTGTGTACCCCCTACTGGGGACCTGGCCCACAACCCAGGCATGTGCCCTGAATGAGAATTGAACCAGCAACCCTCTGGTTTGCAGGCTGGTGCTCAATCCACTGAGCTACACCAGCCAGGGCTTTTTTTTTTTTTAATCCTTGCCCAAGAACATCCTTTTCATTGCTAGAGAGAGAGAGAGAGAAGGAGAAGGAGGGAGGGAGAGAGAGAGAAACATATACTTGGCTACTTGGTTACATTCTCTTATATGCACCCTGACCCGGGGGATCGAACCTGCAACCTGGGTATGTGCCCTGACTGGGAATTGAACTCACGATATTTGGGTCTACGGGAGGATTCTCCAACCAACTGAGTCACACTGGCCAGGGTTAATGATGGTCTTTATCATTCAGTTGACATTCTTTATGGTTCAATTCTAATCACAAAACTCAGAGAAATGGGCTTTTGTCACAGAATGCTTGCTTATAAGTGTTGGTTGAAAAAAACACTGTGATGCTAGTACCACCTGTTTTTTTTTTTTAACTCCTTCCCTAGAAAGTATAGTGCTAGAAACTAACAAGGTAAGGAAGAAAGTCAGAGGATGACATGTCCAGCAAACATCTATTTGTTCTTTCAGTCTCACCTGCATCCATTCCTTTTTCTTTTAGTGACTGTTCCTAACTTTGCTTTTAGAATCCCCCCTTATAATTGGATAAAGTCTAGCCAGTCCAGGCACCCCACTCCCCCCTGAACAAAGAATGAGCATGTGGCACAAGTTGTGCCAATCAGATGCTTTCTCCTTTGAATTTTTTAGTAGAATTTGTTGAGGTGACATTGGTTAATAACATCATATGGGTTCCAGGTGTACAATTCTAAATTGCACCAGCTGTATATTGTGTTGTGTGTTCACCACCCCAGTCTCTCCTTTGAATTTGAATCTCGAGCCAAGTGATGTGAAGATTGAAAACAGAGCAGATCCATGCAAGGATCAGCAAAATCTGGTCATGTACCAAATCTGTCCCTCCAATAACTTTTATAAATAAAGTTTTATTGGGACATAGACACAGCCATTTGTTTAGGTATTGTCCATGGCGGCTTTCATGCCCCAAGAACAAAATTGAGTGGTTAAGAGAGAGACTACCCAGCAAAGCCTAAAGTACTTACTGTCTAGACCTTTATAGAAAAGGTTTGCTAATCTCTGCCCTAAAGAGATCGCCCATGACTTCCTGCCGCATAGATTCCAGGAACTGTTCTGGTCCCTTTCCCCTCCAAAGCCTGACTCTCCAAGGTTCCCTTGGATTCTGTGAGCTACTCTGCATTTTTTTGAGAAATTCATTGTTTGCTTAAGTTAGAGTGACTTGGTTCCTGTTGTTGCAACCCATGAAGCCTAAACTTTTAGGGCTTTAAATGTGTTTAATTTGTAAAATCACCCAGAGAAATTAGTATTTGATTTTATTTTTCTGTCTGGCTAAGCATAACCACTCAGTGTAGCACTGATGGGGGACGGGCCACACCACGTCTCTGCGGAGCAGGCTGTGTTTTGATGTCAGTGACCCCTGTGTGATCTTTGATCCTATGCAGGGTTTTTTTTTAAGTAGCCAATAATCCACATCAAAGCTCACAGTGACATCTAGTATGACCACTATTGCTTTACCCAGGACTGAGGGTTTGCCCAAGACAGGGGGGTTCCTGGGGCTAAGGTGTTTGTGGACTGCAAGACTTTCAGTTTTAAAACTGGGACAGTTCCAGGCAAACCGGGACAGTTTAATCACCCCAGGATACTGTGCAATTGATGTTACACATATGCTGTTTTTAAAAATCAAAATAAGAGTGATATTTAAAAAATAGAGTATTTAAAAAATTCCCATTGCTTTCCATTGTTTTTAGCCACAATATTTTAAGTATTTTAAATTTTTGAGTAATGTTAAAGGAGAGCATAAGATTTTTAGGGGTAGTTAAAGGGAACAGGAGTTTACCGTGTTTGAGGACCTTTGTGTTGTAATAGAAATAGTAATGATTGAATCGTGGTATCATGGAATGCACGGGGTTGGGACTCCGGCATTCGGGGTCCACATCCTGGCTCTGGGACAATAGCATTTCGTGTGTGTGCATCTTACTTCTGGGAAGCACACGGTGCCACACAAATGCAGCATGTTATAATTATCGTGGAAGGAAAAGAGAGCACAATCGCAGATAATTTCTGAAACCGCGGCCAAGAAGCAGAGCCCGGTTGGTGCCGGTGATTTCAGAAATGAATCCAGTGCCGATGCTTGTGTGAAGGAAGGAGACTGATCCTCTGGATTTGCAGAGCCCTGGAAAATACCTTTGGTGATGAAAAACATCTATTTGGATAACGCAGCCTCCAGTAAGTAGGCGGATTATCGAGCTTCCTTCGTTCAGAACTGACTAGACTTGTTAGACAACTTCCTAACTATCAGGAAGGAAGGAGGAGGGGTGTGCATGTTAAATCTAGTGCAAATATGAAGTGTGCTGAGTTGGAAGAGGGCAAGACGGGCTTCTTTCTATGTACGTGCAGAGGACGGCCGGGGAGCGGAAGGGGTTGGGGGCCAGGCAGATGCCTAGAGATGGGAGAAACCCCAAAACTAATTCCGAATCCCCTCAGAATCCTACAGTTGTGAGGGCTGTAGATGCTGGTGGTTTGGGTAGAAGGGATAGAAAATGTGAAAGAGAATGGAAAAAGAAAGAAAGAGAAAATGGAAAGAGATTTGGAGTCTTCTTCCTTCATCCTTCCTAGGCTAGTAAGTGTAGAAATTCTGTGGAGCAGATTAAGGTGTCTGTTGACCTAGAACCAACTAATCTCGTAGCATTCAGGAGGTCTGTGAGCTCTGGTGGGGAGAAAAGAGATCTTTGTTTTTGCTAACATAACATGAAATGTAGCATCGCCTCCCATTACAAATGTGTGCACCTGACTGCTGCTGTTGTCAGTGAGCCTGAGGCTTGTCACCAATGGAGATCAGATATTTTTCAATCACATGATTGTGTAGATATCATGAAATATTTATGTTCATCACTACTTTGAAATTATTGTAGAAATTAATCTCACTGCTAGACTTCTTAATGTGCAAAGAAGCGTATATATTATTACTAGATTACATGTTTTATTTTGATCATTGTGTTTCAATGTTATCAGTTTCTTTTGTAGTCCTCTATGTTTTACTTTATACACTCAGAAATGTTATTTTGAGAAGGGGTTCAGGGGTTTCAGCAGGTTGCTTAGGGCCCTGCGTCCAGAGCGGGGCAGCCCAGCACCTTCGCGTCCCCGTGTCCTCCAGCCCTTCAGAGAAGCTGTTAAAGGAGAAGCTGCTGCAGAAATGTGGGCAGGTGTTTCAGATAATGGGATAAAGGAGCACATTTCAGCGTGGTCATAACTTGGTAAAAACACAGGGTCCAGCAGATGTAACGCCTGCAGGAGTGTGGTCGGTAAGGTAATAATATGGGTGTAATAATTTATCATTTTAATTTGAGCATTTCAGCTAAAATACCATACGGTGTGCTTCAGTGTGATGTTGTTACATTACAAAATTACATCTTATGAGTTTGTAATTAAAATGGGGGCGTTATTTGTGCCGGACCCTGTATTTGTTCTAGCTCTTGTATGTGGACAAGAACTGGAAAATAATTCAGAAAAGTGAAACTAGCCATGTTTTCTTTGAAAGTATTGTTACAGTGCTTCAATACTATTTTTTAAAAGCCTGTGTGATCTTTTTTTACATAAGTCATGTATCTTTATTGTTGAAAAATTACAAAATGCAGTGTTATAAAAAGAAAAAATTGGTTTTCTTCAACAAGTTAAAAAAAGCATACTGCATTTTTTAACAATGCATATGTAGCATTTTAAACAACGATATAGAGCCATATATTCTTACTTGGTGAGATTTCTGTCATAGATGAAGTGGAAAAACCAAGAACAGTACACAAGATGGTATCTCACTTTTGTTTTTTTAAAAAGAGGATTTGCGTATGAAAATGTCTAGGAGGCCACACATCAAACAAGCATCCACATTAACAGTTTATGATGATGTGTTAATATTAGCCAGGACCAGTGTTGCTAAAGGAAAGGAAATCCTCGAGGAAAAGCACTGTGTTGATGCTAGGATTAGCAGCTTCAGGGTGTCCCGGGTGTATCCTGTGGCTGCCTACAGAGGTGGCTCACTGCGTCAGATGGCTGGTGCCTGGAAAGGGTCCACGGTCACCCTCACAGAGCCCTTTAGAGCCTGAGCCTCAGCTTTGCAGGCTGGAAGGTACTATTTGGTTTCTACACCCAGAAAACGGCTTGTCTCTGGGGACATGACTAAATTTAGAAGTCAATGGGTAAGCCAGAATTCAAATGTTTTAAATTACAGTGATAACATTTGCCTAGCAGGGCATATAAAAACTGAACAAGAGGTGTACTCAAAGCTCTTAGCAGAGTGTGTGGCATGTGGGAAGCCCTCGATAAAAAAGAGCAATTATTATTATGAGGTTTCCCGATAGTTGTCTGTAAGGAGGTTAAGCTGGTCAGTCAGTAACCCTGGAGGTTTACGTCCCTTGTGCCATGTGCATGGATGGCTAAGGGCTCTGAGTATATCCTCTTGTTTCATCCTCACACACCCTCAGGTGCTATCCCCATTTTACAGATGGGGGACTGGGGCATAAAACAGTTAAGAAGCTGAGCTGTGACAGAACCAAGATTTGAACCTCATTCTGCTGACTCTGCTGGCATTACCTTTGAGGGTGTGGGCATCGTCACCTGGGTGGTCTTAATGGCAGTATCATGCAGCTGTGAGTGCCAGATGCCTCCATGTCCACTACCCAGATGCGGTCACTTAACTCCTCTGTGCCTCAGTTTCCTCATATGTAGAGCCTACCTCCTACGGTTGTTGTAAGGATTAAGTCCTTTTAAAATGGTGACTGGCACATAGTAAGTATATTTAGTTAATGTTAGCTGTTGGTGTGATGGCAGTTGTGGTTTTATCTGCATCCAGAACTGATCTCCCAGTTGTAGGTCTGGGCACTTTGTCCCCTACTTTGTACTGAAGATATAATAATATGCAACTGCCTCTCTGAGCACACTTCTGTGGGCGTCTTACGCAGACTGTGCCGGTTCTGGGCGTATTCTTTCTTTAGCTAGAATTTATGCTTTATTTAACCATAAAAAACAAACAGCTTAAACTTTCTCAAGTACACCCACAGTGAAGTTGGGTCTCCCTGAAGTTGCCCATCCCCCTCCAAGTTATTTTGATTGGATTTTGAGTGTTCACACATTCAAGACTTCTTTTTTAAAAAAAGACTTTACTTTTTTAGAGCACTTTTAAGTTTGTGGCAGAAGAAAGAAGGAACAGAGATAACCCGCACCCCCCCGCCCCTGTACATCCGTGGCCCCCTTCGTTTTCAGCATCCCCATCAGAGTGGCGCCTTTGTTTCTACCGATGCGCCCAGATGGACACGTCATGATCACCGGCCATCCGCGGTTTACGTTAGCGTTCACTCTTGTGGCTGTGCATTCTATACGTTTGGACAAATGTATAATGAATGACATGTATCCCTAAAAATCCTCCATACTTGCCTATTTTTTAAGGGTTTTGTTATTTATTTTTAGGTAGAGGGAAAGGAAGGGAGAGAAAGAGCGAGGGAAACATCAACGTGAGATAGGTAGATCCGCTGCCTCTCAGATGCGCCCCCCCTGGGGACCTTCCCTGCAGCCCAGGCGTGTGCCCCGACTGGGAATCAAATCGGCAACCAGCGACCTTTCAGTTCACCAAATGATGCCCAACCAACGGAGCCACACTGGTCAGGGCTGCTTCACCTATTTATACCTCCCCGCTTCCTGGGACACTTTAAAGATGGCCACTCTCATTCCTAAAAGCTGGATCCAATCCCTTTTTATTCTCAAGTGTGACTGTCAGCCCATTAAACTGAAGACATACCATTTTCCCACCCCAGTGTCCTGGGCCATCTAATCACCCCCTCACACACACATGGATGTGTCATCTTAGGCAGTAACCACTCTGAGTTTAGTCCACCCAGGCTCCTGAGACTGAGGAAATCCTGTCCTTGCACAGCTGGGACCAGGTCTTTGGCTTCCCCTGGGACCTGTCCTCGGACACCAGGATCAGACAAGCACAGTTCTCTCCGTGTGTCTCATCAGAGCCCGGGTGCTGGGCTGAGTGTGGTCTCACTCGGGCTTGTTGGGGCTTGAAAGGGCTGTTGAAGCTTCAGCCCTTCCCCTCAGCTGCCCCTCATGGCAGACCCAGGGAAGCTTGCTGTTTTCATTCCGGCCACTATTCCAAGACAATGGATTTCTTGTCAGCAACAGTAATTCTTTGTCGTCGAAACACAGTTGCTGATAAGAATGTTTCTTTCCATGAACCCCTTCCCTTCCATCTCCAACTTTTGAACAAAGGACACCATCCACCGCCTCCCACTGCACCTTCAGGGTGCACCCAGGCCACCGTCACCATGTTGGCCATATCCAAGTTCCACATGTACTGTTACTTCCTTAACATTTGCTTTATATCTGATCCTTTTTTCCTCAAATAAATTAACTTGCCAGGCCCTGGTCAGTGAGGCCCAGTTGGTTGGAGCGCCATCCCCGTATACTGTAGGGTTGCAGGTTCAATTTCCGCTGAGGGCGCACACCTGGGTTGCAGATGCAGCACCCAGGCAGGGTGCGCAAGGAAGGCAGCCCGTGAATGCCTCCCTCTCACATCAGTGTTCACTCTTTCCCTCCAGTCTGCTCTCTCTAAAATCAATAACGTGTTTTTTAAAAATTAATTTGCCAGGAACTTTATATCAGAGATATCTGTAAGTTACAGATTTAATGTGCTACATTTTTCTTAATACACATTAAAATAAATACATAAGCATTAAGCATTTTTAAAGTTTTCCCATGGATCACCTAAAACCACCCTTGCTGTGTGGTCCCCATTGGTGGTATCCCAACCCTGCCATAGGAAACGCCATTTGGGAGACCCTCCCAAGTCCCCCGTGTTGTCACCGTTGACTTCTCTCCCAAAGGCCCCTCAGTCTGTGCCCCGTGGGCAGCGTCGGCAAGGAGGAGTGGGCCTGGTCCACTTGGGGGCCCCGCCCTGCAGGTGGTGCCCTCTTGCGCTCAAATTTGGACTTCCTTCCTGCGAGTAGAGAGAGAGAGAGACCCATTCTTTCCTGGATCAGTGGTGAGAACAGGGTGAGAGCTGATTGGCTCACCTCCCTGGGGAATGATGTGGCCAGACAAGGCCCTGAGAAAGGGTACATTAAAGGCAGATGGTGGTTGGTGGCAGCTATGGAGAGAGGATGGACAGGCCTGATTGTCTGACTGAAGGACAGATATGTGCCTCTTTTCATGAAGTGATTGATGGGTAAACGTTTGCCCCTTTTTCACAAAGAATCTGAGGCAGAGGATGGATGTGGGCTCTGTGGGTCCTGGCTCCATTGTAACCCTGGGCAGATCCCTTCACCTTCCTGAACCTCAGTTACTTCCAGTAAAATGGAACTGATGGCATTTAGTCACACGTGTCTTATCTGTGGTCCAGGTCGTAAGGACCGAATGAGCAAAGGAAAGCAGACTGCTCTACAAACTCTAAGGCAGGGTCTTCATCTGTGGATGCGCTTTGGAATAACCTAGGGAAATTAATAAAAAAAACCAAAACAATGTTGTAAGACTGAAATCAAGATATTCTGACTTAACTGGTCTGGAGGGGGTCCTGGGCATCTGTATTTTTTAACGTGCTTCTCGTGATTCTAATGTGCAGTCAGCATTGAGAACCAGTCAGCATTGAGAACCACTTCCCTAGAGCTGTGCCATCCAGTATAGCTGCCACTAGCTACCTGTGGCTATTTAAACATACATTAATGAAAATTAAACAAAATTTAAAATTTGGTTCCTTGGTCACACTAACCACATTTCAAGAAGTCGGTAGCCACAGGTGGCTAGTGGCTGCCATGATGGGCAGCGCAGATACAGAAGATCTCCATCGTCACAGGGAACTTCGTTGCTTCTGAAAGTGTGGTCCAGGGCCCGGCAGTGTCGGCATCACGTTGAGCTGTTAGAAACGCGCAACCTTAGGCCCACGCCCAGCCTGCCAAGTCAGAATCTGGGTTTTGATGAAACTAAACAAAATCTCTGGGTTTTTTCTTAAAGTTTGTGAAACACAGTTTTAAAGACTACATTCCACTCATTTATCTTTCAACCAATTTTTATTAAATGCCTGGTATGTGCCAGGTATGTGTAGGTGATGAGTAATGACCAGAGGAAGACACAGTAATGCCGACCATCCTAGCTGTAGGACACAGGCATCAGGCAAGAAAACCGATAAGCAAACTCATTTCAGAGTTAAAAAAAAAAAGTAACCCAGGTGAATGTGCTAGACAGTCATGATGGAGTCAGGGCAGCTACTTTAAATTGGGGCGAAGGAGGGTCAGAGAGCATCTCTGCAAGGAAGGGACATTTAAGTAGAACCTGGATGATAGGAAACTGGCTGAGAGAAGATGTGGGGATGGTGTATTCTAAACACAGTTAAGAGCAAGTAAAAATATTTTGAGAGTACGTTGCCCGATTTAGCAAATAAAAATACAGAACGCTCATTTAAATTTAAGCTTCAACGAAACCAATGCATTTTAGTATATACCAAATATCACATGGACCATACTTATGCTAAACAAGGTATTTGTGGTTTACCTGAAATTTAATTTTAACTGGATATCCTGTATTTTATGAAGAGCTTATCTGAAAGGGGACCGAGAAGGGGGGCCAAGCTGGAGGGGCGCAGGCGGAGCGGGTGACCAAGGCAGTCAGGGAGCTGGGCACCATGAGGAGGGGTCGGAGAGCAGGGTCCAACTGGGGGCTATACAAGAAGCAAGTTTTAAATGACAAAATGGTCACTAAGGACTGGGCTGACCGCTGCTGTCTCTTCCCCTTAATGAAGTCACGAGTTTTACCTTCCTGCAACCCTATGGTTTCTGGGAAGGACTTCTTGGAAGATGAACAATTGTCTGGGCTGTTACGCCTGGGTGGTGCTTGGGGAGACCTCGGGCCGCTGGTTGACCTGCCTGAGCATAGCGTGCAGTATATATTGTTTGGTCTGAGCTTTCAAGTGCTCTTTCCCTGTTTGTTTGTTTAATTCCTGTGCTTTTGTATGTGACCCCCTATAAATCTCCCTCTCCTTAAGGACTATGTTTGACAACTTCATTTCCCCCCAACTGGAGACATTTCCCCTGCTCAGGGTCAAAAAGACTAATTACCCTAAACTGAGCTTTGGAGACACCCTCAGACCCCCGCGTGGCCCAGGAGTGCATGATCCCTGCCATATTAATAGAAGAATGCAGTCAGAGGAGACCCGTGCCCAGAAGCTGTGACATCCTCAAAGCCCAAATTTATTCTGGTGGAAAATAAACTCTTGACCCCCTCAATGGCAAATACGTAAAACCTCACAGAAGAGGCCGTGAAAAAGATTCTATTCAGACACTCCTATTTACATGTGAGGAAACTGAGGCCCTGGGAGGACTGTGACTAGCCAAAGGACCCTAAATTGATGGTGGGGCTGGGACCCAAGTTCAGAGCTCCTAACTCCCAGTCCAGTGCATCTTCCACCCAAGCTGGGCTGTGTGTGTAGAGGGGAGGGGATTGTGGGGGGAGGTGGGAAGAGCAGCCAAACCGCAGCTGACTCTCACAAAGTGCTTCATCATTCACAAAGCACTTCCCTACATTATTTCAGGCACAATTTCCATTTTACAAGTGGGGAAGCTGGAGCTCAGAGAGGTTCAGTGTCTTGTCCGAGACTGCACAGCTGGTAAGTGACAGAACCCCAAGTCAAACCCTGATTCAGGCTCCTTGGTCTGTTTCCAGCACAACCTAGAGACAATGGACAAGGAAGGAGCAGTGCTGGTCACCAGTGTTATCAGGTCAAGGGCAGGCAGGTGTGAGAAGACTGCTTGCCTGCAGCCATGTCGGCACTTCGCATGCGCAATCTCCTTTAATCATCGCATTAAGTTTATGAAAGGGAGAGCAGCAGCTCCTATACCTTACAGTCGAGGAACTGAGGCTTGGAGGTGTTAAGTGGGGACCCAGTTGGTTAGTAATAGAGTTGGGACTTACATCCAGATCTGCCCAACTTGAGAGCCTTGGCAAGTTCTCACTGAGGTTTTTGGTTTTTGGCTTTTTGTGAGGGTGGTGCCCAGAGAGAGTCTGCAGGATGAAACTGGGCAAGAGGAAGGCACAGAGAACATGCAAGGAGAAAGGGCCAGGATGGCTTATGGATATAATCAATGAACCTTGCTGCGGAGGGTGGGGGAGCCTCTTCCTCCATCTCCAAGGCTCTCTCCTCTCCTTTGTATGCAAATAGTGTCCCTGGAGCATCAGCCAAATTCCCTCTTCACTGCAGTCTGTAGATTTGCCTGGATTCTGAACTAGGCCTCTACCTGCATTGTGGGCAGGTTCCACTCTTAGAACCTCAGTGTTCTGGCCCCTGCTCCTCTGGCCACACCTAACAGGGCTCCCTTCCCCCTTAGCTGCCTGCCTCCCAAAGACCACCAGCATGAGGCAGGAAACAGCGCTGGATTGCCTTGTTTGCAGGTGAGAACTTGTCCCATCTTGTCCTGCCTCCTTCCATCCACCTCCCAGCCTCCTCATTTTGTTTCCAAAATAATTGTGAGTTTTTCCCCAACTGAAGTTCCTGATCTGGCTACTCGTGGGGAAATTCCTACCAAGCCGCCCTTATCTTTTCTAGTTAACTATCTTGGTTTTTCTGTTGTGATACAGGCAGCATCGTTGACAGTCTTACCATTTGCCCCAGTACTCAACTCAGCCCCTTTGCTCAGTAAGTTCACAGGAAGTCTTTCTGCTCTGAACAGACAGCTCAAGGGAGCAAGAGGTAGAATCATTCTGAGGGGCTGTCATTGCTAATGTTTCCCTTGTTTAGACATCTTTTGTAGTTAATGAATTTCTCAAGTCCAGTGACATCTGGGACATTCATTCCTCAGAAGCCTCCCCATTAGGAGAGTCACTGGATGACCCTCTTGTCCTCTGGGGGAATGCTGGGAGGCAGCACATCTGTTCCAGGGGCTCAGGGCTCCCACGTGGTCACTGGTTAGCAGCCACGTCACTTTTTTTCTTGCCCTCAGTAAGAGTCTGTGGTCCCCAAAATCCAAATGAAAATTTAAGTCCACAGGAATATAAAAATGTATTCGGAAAATCCAACTAATATTTACTCCCAGCAGTAAAAGGCCAGCATGTGGAGCATGTAGATGAAGGATAAATATATGGGGATAATTTGTACAGTTTTGGTGAAATTTTTGTTTATCTGAAAATATCTCAAAATAAAACATTATCGAGATAAACAGAATATGTTTTGTGACCAGGCTGAGTAAGTGAACAAGAACATGAAGGATAGTGTGGAGCAGACGGCGACGGGGGGTGGAGCGGTGAAGATGAGAACTCTGGGGTTGGGGGAAGTTGGGTTGGCATTTTGCTTCCCTGCTTAAGAGCCGTCATACCTTGAACAGGTTGCTTAACCTCTTCAAGTTCCAGTTTCTTCATCTGGAAAATAGAGATGTTCATGTCTCCCTCCCTGGAACATCAGGTTAAATGAACTAATGCATGGACAGCATTTAAGAACATTCCTGAGACTTAGTAAGGGGTCAAAAAATGGTGTGAAAGAGAGAAAAAAAAGAGAGAAAGGACAATCTCAATGATTGTCCAGTCTCCACCATTTAGGGCCCTGAACCCCACACCGTTGTCTGTGGTAACCAGCCCCTGGCTTCAACCTGTAGTTGCCTATGTCATGAAATGGGCCAGGGCTGCTTCCCACAGGATCTTTCCGGACATTTCCAACTGATCATCTTTTGTGTGTGTGTGTGTGTGTGTGTGAGACTATACATTCTTTGATCATTTTATTAATGGTGTCAGAAATTAAGCATATTTTGGAATGTAATATTACAATTACACAGAATTTTTCTTTATTTTTAATTTATTGGGGTGACACTGGTCAACAAAATTATACACGTTTCAGGTGCACAATTCTACACACATCATCTGTATACTGTATTGTGTGTTCACCACCCCAGTTCAATTCTCTGTCCATCACCATTTATCCTCCCATACTCTCCTCCACCTCCCTCCACCCACCCCTCGCAGCAATCATTATACTATTATTTGCATCCATAAGCTTTTTCTCTTTTTTTCTTTTTTGGCCCATCCTTCCATTTCCACCAACCCAGACACTCCCACCAACATTTAACCTTTGACATTTTAATTATGATGTGTCTTGAGGTGGGCCTCTTTGGATCTTTCTTGTTTGGGACTCTCTGTGTTTCCTGGACTTGTGTGTCTTTTTCCTTCACCAGTTTAGGGAAGTTTTCTGTCATTATTTCTTTAAATAGGTTCTTTATCCCTTGCCCTTGCTCTTCTTCTGGTACCCCTATGATGCAGATGGTGTTATACTTCATGTTAATCCACAGGTCCGCTACACTATCCTCATTTTTAAAAAATTTAAAAAATTTTTTCTGCTTTTATTGGGTGTTTTTTTTTTTCACCTTGTGTTCCAGATTGCCTATTCAGTCCTCTGCTTCATCCAATCTACCATTTATTTCTTTCAGTACTCTTCATTGTAGGTATTGTACCCTTAATTTCTGATTGGTTATTTTCTATGGTTTCTATGTCCTTTCTCATGCTGTTGAGCATCCTTATAACCATTACTTTGAACTCTGTATCTGATAAATTGCTTGCCTACATTTCATTTAACTCTTTATCTGGAGATTTCGCCTCTTCTTTCATTTAAGGCCTGTTTCTTTATCTCCCCATTTTGGCTTCCTCTTTGTGTTTGTCTCTATGTATTAGGTAAATCTGCTATGACTGCCAGTCTTTGTGGGGTGGCTTTCTGCATAAAAAGTAGGTGTTCTGTAGGGCCCAGTGGTGCAGTCTTTTTGATCACCTGAGGTGGGTGCCCCAGGAATGTGCCTTGTGTGGGTTTTATGGGCCCTCCTATTATAATTGAGTCTTCTTGATTGCTATTGGCCCATTTGCACATGGGGTTGACAGGCTGGCTGTCTGTGTGGCTCAACCCTGACCATGGCATACAGGCTGCTGTGCAGGTGCTGACCACACAAAGAGGAATTCACCTCGGCAGGGTTTGGTGCCTGCCAAGGTCTCTCTTTGGATAAGCTGCTTGTGAAGCTTATTGGATCCTGCTCTGATGTTGTCTGAAGCTAGCCACTGGGTGTTTTGATTCTGGGCCTCTTGGGAGGGACTCTGGCACAGGTCTGTGTCAGACACTGCCTGTGACTGGCCCTGGGCAACTGTTTGGAGCAATCTTAATGTGGCTTCTTCTGGAAGTCCTTGGTTATAAGATTTCTCTTCAGCTAGTCTTCAATTGGTTATTTAGGATGATTATTCTATCATTTAGTTGTAATTCCAGCTTGGTCCTGGGAGGAGGTGAGTGTAGCTTTTACCTATTCTGCTGCCATCTTGGATCTCCTCCAGTTGGTCATCTTAAAGGCCAGCAAGCAGCTGCTTATGGATTCTCCTTTGCCTGTGACCTCAGGGCCACATTTGTTCATTCAGTCATTCATTCATTCATTCAAACTGCCCTGGCCAGTGTGGCTCAGTGGATTGAGCACTGGCCTGTGAACCAAAAGGTTGCAGGTTCAGTTCCCTGTCACGGCACATGCATGGTGGGCCAGGTCCCAGGTTGGGAGCATGCAAGAGGAAACTAATCAACGTATCTGTCACACACTGATGTTGCTCTCCCTTTCTTTCTCCCTCTATTTCCCTCTCTCCAAGAAGTAAAAACAAAACCAAAACAAAACAAAACAAAACGTCACTGGGTAAGAGTAGAAGCAGGCAGTGTACTTGGCATGGGAATTTCATATGGAATAAAATTTGGTCCTTGCCCTCACGCTGCTTACATTCAAGGAACTAGTCTTCCTCTATGGTTTTCTCTGCCTCTGTTCCTCAACAACAACCAGCCTTGATCATTCCCCCAGAATGCAAAACTCCTTCACTGCAGCATGCAGACAAGTCAGGCTCACACAGCCACAGACGGCAAAGCATGTGACAAGATGTTGGCAGTTACTGGTCCTGATCATTGTTTAGCTGTGGTCCCTGGGGACAATTCAGCCTTGGGAGTTTGGGAGGAGCTAAAGGTCGTCCATAGGGGAAAGCTGCCTGACCTACAAATACTTTAACTCCAGTTGGCCTCCCCACTACCCTCATTCCATGCCCACGGTATTTTTTTTAACCTAGTGTCTTCCTTCTCTGTGTACAATTCCTATCCATCTGAAATCCTTTTTCCAAAAAGCTTTCCTTTTGTCATCGAATATGCTCTTCACTTACCCACCCCCCATCCTGCCTCACCCTCACCCTGCCTCTCCAACTAATTCCACCAAGAGTTCATGCTTTGTAGCATCCAATCAGTCACATAATTAGCATTAGCAAACCTGCCCCGCCACTTTATGAGGCAATTTTTCCATTCATTTGTTTTACAGGAAAACTGGAATTGTAATCCAAAACACAATACTAATTGAAGGAGGAAGCATGTCATCTTTCTTACCCTCTTTCACATTCAAAATTATTTCAGTAAAACTCTCATTCGTGAAAACTGTTTACATTGAATGTTCTCGAGAATAAATTATTTTTTACCTTTAGAACATCATTTTAATATTATTTATTGAGAACTGCCTGTGTTTTACAACCTGTGTGATCTTATACATTCTTCACAAATAAGACCTACAATATGCAAAAAGATAACTAAATACATTCCAAAGGAGAGACTCTAGCGTGTTCTGTATGGTGAGATACAATTTCAGAAACTGTAAGATTGTGTGTGTGTGTGTGTGTGTGTGTGTGTGTGTGTGTTTGGTCAAGGAAAAATAAGGATATTTACCAATTATTTTGTCATTTTTATATCATGACAATTAAGTCTCCATGAAGCCTAAAAGTGATTTTAAGAAAAGAGCTCAGGCTCTGGATGCAGACACAGTTCAGGATTTATTCTCCTTTCCACTGTGTACTTGTGTATTTGTTGAATTGTAATAAAAATTAAAAGAGGTAATAGACATAAACTAATGATCATAGTACCAATAGATTGTAGCAGACTGCTAGCTCTGTGCCACAGAATCTATACCCCTCTTTCTTTTAGTGACATAGCCCTGATTTTACCTAATCCTGCAGACTTCCCTGCAGGTAGGTGCATCCATGGGACTAGCCAATGAGTTCTGAGCAGAAGCATTGCCTGACACTTCCGAGAAGAGTTGCTAAATGGAGGAGACACTCTTCATCATCCTTCTGCCTGGTGGCCTGGACTCTGAATGTGATGTCTGGTGTCCCAATTGCTATTTTGGAGCATGTGGAGGACCACACCCTGGCGATGGCATTGCAGAGAGCTCACCTAAACATTTAGGTCTTTGATGAGCAGGGAGCTGCCATTCCAGCTCTGGATTTCCTGAAGATTTCTTTTCATAAAATGTTAATTACTTTTTTTTTTTCACATTTAAGTCCTTATTTTTCAGGTCTTGAGTTCTCAAAGTGAAGCTAATCCTAACTAATATACTATAATTATTATTGTTATCGTTATTTTATTAGCTGTAGCCCACAATCTTGCTGTCTCATAGATCCCCTCTTTAGGCCATTAGAAACAGCCTAAATGTCATCAGTAGCACAAAGTACTGTCTTGGTTCTAATCTCTGTTGTCAAACCCTTCATGCATTTAACATGGGGGTGCCTCGTCCTCCTGGCCCTGATGGCATGCACAGTGAGTGTCCCCACTGCTCTTCCTCCTCTGTTGCCCCCTTTCTGTACTTCTGATTCCACTTTCCATGGCTCTTTTTTCAGAATTCTCAACTGACGGGGTGGGACTGGAGCACCCTAAAAGTGGAGGATTTGGATTAGCTAAGAAGGAGGGGGGAGTATTCCAGGTGGGAGAAAACATTAGCAAAAGGGGAAAGCAGATGGTGCATAATTTGGGGACAAGGAAGAGAAGTGACTGGGGGTTCCTGCTGAGGGTGTAGGAAGTGGGAAGGGGTGGGGGTGGAACCCGCTTGTGGAGGGTCTCCAAGGCCCAGGAGCGGAGTTTGGATTTGATCCCAGAGGAAATAGAAAGTCATCACAAGTTACTTGAACAGGGCAGTGGCACAAGGCAAGTGATGTTTGCAAAAGAATTAGTCTGGCTGAAGTGTGCAAAACAGATGGAGGGCAGGAAGAGTCTGGAGACAGGGAGACCAGTGTAAATCATTCAGCCAGTAATCAAATGGTCAAACATTGTCAACAGACTTCCACAAGGGCCATATGAAACAGCAAAATGAAAGTGCACTGTAATGATTTCAGTTAAACAGAAGAAGCAGCCTTAAACAAAGTCTTTCCTCAGAACTTCTCACACAGGGAAAGTAGCAAGCTTCCAAAAGGAGAAGAAAATCGGTTTGGCCCTTTTGGAAAACAACTTGGCACTGTGGATCAAGAGCCTTAAGAATGTTCACACCCTTTGACCCAGTAATTCAACTTCTGGGAATGCTAGGGAAATAATCCAAACCAGAGAAAGGAAAAAAGAATGCATGGAGATCTTAATCGCAGCTCACTTGATAATAGCAAATGATTAGGAAGAGTCTAAATGCTCAGCAATTGCGGGGGATGGATAGTTGAGCAAACTATGGCTGTCACTCAAATGTTACCCTGCCAGAAACTCCCAGGAGTAAGAAGACCAGGCAGGAGACGTGAAAAATGGCCCTGACAGAAGTAGAGGAAGGCAGGCTACAAAATACATCAGTGTGTATCACCAACGAACAAACACTCCAAGTATAGACAAAACCAGACTGGAAAGCAATACTCTAAGTTACTCCCAGTTGTTTCAACAAGGCGGAGGGATAATAGTTTTTTTTTTGTCTTAAATTTTTTTTCTTGAATATGTGACATCATATTTTTTAATATAGGGAATGTCAAGGAGAAGTTTTACTTTTCATTCTATTCACTCTGAATTGTGTGGCTTTTATAAGACTGTATTAAAGATGTGTGGCTTGTATGTTTTTTTAATAAATGATTTTTCAAAGACAAAACTATCTTAATAAACACGGGAAAGTCATGAGACACGCTCATGTCTCTGGAGGCCCAGATACTTGTATTCATCCTCTCTCTGTGTTTTTTTTTTTAAGATATAGGCTTTGGGCAGTAGAGGGCCCGAGTTTGTTTATTTATTCATTTTTTAAATTTGCAATTGCAGTTTTTTAAAAGATTTTACTTATTTATTTATTTATTTTTATAGAGAGAAAAAGGGAGGGAGAAAGAGAGGGAGAGAAACATTGATTGGCTGCCTCTTGCATGCCTCCAGCTGGGGACCTGGTACAACCCAGCCATGTGCCCTGACTGGGAATCGAACCAGTGAACTTGCATGTCACAGACTGATTCTCAATCCACTGAGCCACACTGGCCAGGGCTCCATTACAGTTGATATTTGATACTATATTGGGTTCAGGTATATCAATATAATAGCATAGTGGTTAGACATTTATGTAAAACTTATAAGGTACTCCCACCAATCAATCTAGTACTCACCTGACACCATACGTGGTTATTACAATATTATTGACTACATTCCCTGTGCTGGGGGGGCAGGGGAGGTGAGTTTAAATCCCACCTTAGGTAGATGACCATGGCCAGTTCATCTGTGAAGTAGGAAATAATGCCTTCCTTGTATAATTATTGGGGACAGGAAGTGAGAGGATGCAAGGAAATCTCTCAGCACCATGCTCTGCAGTTAGGAGACATACAGTAACTATCGACAGCTATGGTTTTCTCCTTTCTATTTTCTGCCTCTTGAAGTTGGGGAGCTGTGACTTTCTGGGGTGACTGTCAGAGGAGGGAGACAGAAACCCTGAGCAGTGTCCTCGGCCTCAGACACCTGATGTTCCTGTAGCCACCCAGACTTTTCCCCACTCTGAACCCACTGAGTAGTTTCTGCCCCTCTATCTGCCTTTGCCATGCTTTGCCCTCTGCCTGGACCACATTTGAGCTGTAAAATGAACTCGAGAGTTTATTTTCACAAGGCAGTTTTATTTTTCATATACTCAAGCACGTACTTAAGAATAGTTTTATGTTTTGACATTCAGGTTGGAACATCAAGTCAGTTTTGTTTGCATAAATCACTCTATTATGTCTCCCTCAACCCCAGTTTTTTAATGCAAGTCCCAGTTACACCCCCGCATAACGGTGCACAGGTCCCCCTGAAGGATGTGATGTGATTTCACAGGGTCACCGAGACAGATGGGGAAGAAGACAAGGAGAGCTAGGAGACCACCTAGGGCAAAACATATTCATGCCAAAAATGATTCTGGGGGAGGAGCTTCATGGTACCACCAATTCCCCCAACACCCTGCTTAATAAAACTTTCATACTTGGCCATATTTTCCAAGTTTCTCAAGGACTGTGTAAGTGGGGACCTATTCAAAACCTTATTAAAGCACAGGGAAATGATATTAATTGGTTCTGGAAGGTCAGCTAAGTCTGCAGTCTGTCAGAGAATGCCACTCACTCACTCTCGGTGTCTATCCCCAGCACACAGGGCTCTGATGCTCTGGGAGGGAGGAAGAGCTTCCTTCCTCCCCCTGTTCTTGGATTCTGGTCCAAGGGTGTGTCCAATCTGGGAATAAAAACACTGTATGTGACCCTTGGACCACAGATTCTGCCCTTGCAAGAACTGGGCTGGTCACTCGAGAGGACAAAGCCAGGTCTGGTGCCCTTGTTGCTACCACTGACCCCTTCTGCCCAGCACTTGCTCACTTGCTCATTCGGTTTCATTTTTTTAGCCAAAGTGATGCTGTGATGCGAGCTGACTTAGAACAGAGGCGGGGCCCTGTCTGGGTGCTGTGGGATTCCCAGCGCCAGCCACGTGCTGGGTGTTTACTGATGGCTGATGAATAGATGAGTGGCACTACTTCCCACTCCCTCCCTCTCCTCCTTTGCCCTCTTCCCACGTCTTCGCTTCCACTGGCAGATGAACGTTACGGCTACTCACTGCTGTTTCCAACCATCTCTTCTCACTACTGATTTTTAGAAGAATTATGACTTTAAGAGGGAAAAAACTTGGATATTATTTAAATGCAAACAAGAAATCTGAATTCTGTAACCACGTGGAGCAAAACTGCTCAGCGAACTGGACCCCCGTGCTGAACTGTTATGTCGTGGGAGGAAAACATCTATGTTCTAGAAGGGAGGAAGAGAAGGAGAGAGGAAAGAAAGAAAGAAGGAGAAAGAAGCAGAGAGAGATTGAGAAGAAAATTTGAATTCTGGTCCTGTGGCCCTTACTGGCCACTCGTGGCCTTGCAACTTGAGCCTTGGTTTTCTCATCTGTAAAGTGGTAGATGGGACTAGATCAGTTCTCAGGCTATGAGTGCATCAGAATCACGTGCAGGGGGCTGCTCATCATCAGATCCCTGAGCTCCACGCCTAAAGACTTTGGCTCTGGGCAGGGGCCCCGAGAACATGCACATTCAACAAGCTCAGCTGCAGTTGTCACAGAGCTCACGTTGGGAGAACAGGACCTGATGGCCTCACAGAGGCTGTGGCATGGACTCCTCGAGGACCAGACTCTGGAACTGGGAGGTGCACCAGTTCCATCTCTTGGGGTAACAGTCAACCACTGTGGGGCACGCTTTAGCTCTGGTGTAGCTGAGAGTGACTCATTGGTAAGTGCTGGAGGCAGAGGGAATGGTACCTTAGCATCTTAGAAACTAGCAGACTCTCAGGGCAGCCTCTGCCCTCCATTGTTAGGACTTGTTCAATGGGACTGGGGTGAACAGAGACAGACTGTCTCCTTGGCTGCAGTTACCCATGTGGACAGGGCGCAAACAGTAACCCCCAACGCGGCAATGTGTGCATTTTGTAAGTACTCTCCCCTACGAGATCTTATCTGCCTGTCAAGGCATAGACTGTCACCCTCATTCCACAGATGGGGGAACTGAGATACAGAGGCTCTTGCCAGATTACACACTGTCTTCATTGGCAGACACAGGGAGACAGCGGAGCTCTCCTGAACCCGAGTGCAATGGGTTTCCCGGGGTGCCATGTGGCAGGTAACTGTATTGACCAAAATACTGTTAGCAGTTAAGTTTCTAAAACTTTTTGCCTCGACAGAACAATGATAAAGTTCCAGTGTGGACTGAGATGACTACTCTGATGAAATTAATGATGAAATTTCTAAGAAGCCCTGGGGGTACAGTTCCTGCACCCGGGTCTCGTGGTGACCGGGCACACGTGTGTGTGTGCACCTGTGCTGTGGATAAAAGACTGAAAGGGATGTACCAGACGGTAACAGTGATGAACCATGAGTAGCAGGATTACAGCTGGTTTTCACCTTCTTCTTTATGCTTTTTCTATATTGATGATATTCATGATGTTTTTCACAAGTCATTTTCCTTTTTTAATCAGAAAAATGTAAATGAAACATGGAAATCCGTGTTTACAGATATTTTAGAGTTTCTAAGGTGCTTTCACGTGTGTTATGGAATTTTACTATCACTTTGTAAGAAGTGCTCTCAGCAGGTGTTGTCTTATCACCCCCAGTGACCCAGGAAGTGACTTCCCTCGTGCCACACCACGCAGCTTCTAAGAGGCGGACTGGGACACAAACCCAGATCCGCCAGCGGCTTCGAACATCACTTCCCATCTGACCCCTGTGTGTGTTTGAGTGAGAGAGCTCGGAAGCACTCTGCCCCTCACACACATGCGCGCGCGCGCGCACACACACACACACACACACACACACACACACACACACACTTTCGGTCCTGCCCTCACTTCCTGTCCCTCTGGGTGGCCTCTGCCTAGTACAAGGAACCCAGAGGTGGGTCTTCCCTGGGTATCCATCCTCACAGTGCTGGGCAGCCCGAGGCCCTTCGAGGTTCAGATGTCCTCACGCTGCTGGGTTGGATCTTCTCCCTCAACATGGGGCCTATTGAGACAGAAGCACGGGAGCCCTGCCGCAGGGTGAGGGCTCTGGGTGAGAGGCCAGGAGGGAGAGAGGCAGGTGTCCCCAGCGACAGGGGAGAGGTTGAGCCACTCTTGCAGTTGGAGGGTGATTCACGCAGGGCCCACTGCATGGGCTGAATGCTGGGTGGCAGCTGGAGGAGCAGTAGTGACACTGATGCTGTGCTGTGCATCCGCCCCCCCAGGGACTGTAAATGCTGTCTGTGTACAGTTGGCTTCTTCCTGTTCTATGATCAGCCTGCAGTCCCTGGACCACAAAACTGTGAGTTGGGTCAGAGGAGGAGAGGAGGGCAATGCTGGGCTAAGAGGGTAGCAGGGGGACGAGGGGGCCTGGCATACACCCAGACTGACCAGTTGGGCCTGGCACACGTGACTTCAACTTGCCATGTACCTTCTCTCTGCATGGTCTCTTACTTTTAAAGTAGTGATGAGGCTCACAATGTTAATGATACCTTCCTTGCAGGATTACTGTAAGGTTTAAATGGATTGGCTTGCTCAGTGAGGTATTTATTATCTGTTGTGATCCAGATCCTGTTCTAGGTACTGGGGGCAGGAAAAGACCCAGTCTTCATTCGGGGAGACAGACAATAAGCAGGTAAGTATATAATAAAACTCGGACAATGACGAGTGCCATAGGAGAAATAAAGCAGAGCGAAAGGCATGAAGAGGTGCAGGAGGCTATTTTCGATAAAGAATTGGAGGAAGACCTCTCTGGGGCGGGGGTGGGAGGAGACTGCAGCAGAGACCAGACGGAGGGGGGTGGGGCCTGGAGAGCGCATTTCACATCGAGGGAACCACAGGTGCAGCTGGATGGGGTTAAGCAAGACAGTGGATGTGAGGGTCTTGGCCCTGTCAAATCTGGGCGCCAAATGTGAACAGAGAGACCCTCCAAGGGGGCCTCTCCTCACCGGCCTCCTGACCCTCTGACATCTAGCAGAGAAGTGAGCAGCCACAGAAAGACAAATATTAAACTCAGCATTTCGAAGGTCCTGGCCCTCCCTGGAGCACCGCCACAGCAACAAGCAGAAAGAGAGAGAAGGCACTTTCTTCCCGCCTCTGCCAGAGCCGGAAGCACCTTACCTTCCGTGATCTGTTCACGTGTCAGTCCTTCCCCGGGACGTGGCTTCTGTAGGCAGGACTGCCTCTCGCTTCTCAGGGTTGGAATCCTTGTTCTGTCTTGTACGTGTTGTGTGAGTTCAGGCAGGTTTCTTTCCTTTCTGGGCCTCCGTTTTCTCATCTGTGAAATGGGGGTATTTTCATAGCTAACCCACAGGCTCTTGTGAGAATGAACAGGGCCCAGCATAGACGAAGTACAAAATTAGAAATTCCTTATTGTCATTGCATACATTCCAGATGCCTGGCGTATAGTAAATGCTCAATACATTATGGAGCGAAAGCTCTAAGAAAACGCTGCATGAAGAACTTCACATTTAGAGCAGCTGCTATTGGGAAGGGATGCATGCCCGGGAAGGACACACCCACCCGTCTTAGAACATCTGTGAGATGGGCAGGTGAACTAAATCTGAACTGAACTCCTTGCTCTCGAGCCTGTTTTAATGTCTGGTTCTCAGATGAAAAACCTATCAAGCCATCACCTTGGTAAGAACAGATGCAGTACCTGATCTCCATCTGAAGCTAAGAAGCAGCCCATTTGCTTCCCACCAAAGCCTTGGCTGTCTTCCAGCTCCTGCCTGTAGGGCCTCCCCCTAGCCCTCCCTACGTAGGCTGCCTGTGGGGCTTATACTTACAACCCCTGCCCCCAACACCAGCGCTTTGTTGTAGCCATTGCTGCGATTTGTGGATTTGTGGAAAGCAGTCTTAGAATCAGGTGAGTCGGGTAGAAGGTATAGCAGAGATCTCAGGATTTAGTTAGATGCAAAACCTTAAGTTCACATGTTCCAGAGGTGAGACCAGCAAGAGCCATCTCGGTTCACAATTACCCATCTAATTGTGAGGGTTAGAAAAATTGCAACAAGCAGCTCATGGTCCTAGAAGAGAGTGGATCTGAGGGGAAAAGGGGAGAATGCCTCAAACAGAAGAACTTGGTGCTGGCGTGGCTGGAGGTGGCTGGGGAGTGAATCCCCAGTGGCTGGCAGGAGTTTCTGTTGGACAAGGCCTCGGAAATTGCCACCCCAGGGATCTCCTCCCCGCTTACTCTAATTCCAAGCAACACCGGCATTTTGTCTGCTCTCCCGGGACCCACTCCAGGCATGAAGAAATCATGCAACCTTGAGACCTGCCTGCCCTCCCTCTGTCTGCCCGCATCTTGTGCAACCTGATGTAATGCCGACCGAGTGAGTCGTCCACATCCTGAGGCCTCATCTGAGTCAGGAGTGGGAGAAATGGAGCATTTCGCGTCTTACAAAAAAGGTGGGGAGGAGCCTGGGAAGGCCGGTTCCCCTACCCTCACCCCTACTTCTGTTCCTTGGGTGCTGTGTCCAGGTGGACCAGGCTCAGCTGAGTGACCCTGAACCAGCTTCATTTCTAACCTTTGGTCAATCAATGCCAAGGACTTGGCGCGCTCAGCTGAAGTGGGCAGCAGACTTGGATCAAAGTGGTGTTTGCACTGGAGGACTCTGTTAACACCGTGTACATGAAATCAGAGTGAAAGTAAAGAGGAAGGGTCCCCAGACTTAGGGTCCAGAGAGCTGGCCGGGATCCTAGACTCTGGCTTTAAGTGGTGCCTTAACGTCTCTCAGCATCAATTTTCTCACCTATAAAACACGGATACTACTTCCTGCCGCACCTAACAGAGGATTCCCGTGAGACGCCCGGATGAGCAGCTCTACAACACATGCTGTGAAGTGGTGGGAAGTCTGTGACTTCGCGCGCTTCCCTGGGACAGGGGTTGTGACATTCACACAAGCAGTTAGCTCAATGACCAGCACTTAACAGACACTCAGTAAATTGTTATAAATAATTCTCATCATTGCTCAGATATGCAAATATGATCTTAGACCACAGAGGCATGTAAGGTGTAAATTCTTATTTTCATCTTTTATTGAACTGCTTGCAGGAAAGGTTAACACAGGATCGCACTGCCGTCGGTCCCCACCCCAGCAGACCTCTCCCTCCCTCCAGGTGACTTCAGTAACCCTCTGCCACCCTCCTTGCATTGCAGCTCCCCACTCCAGCCGACACACAGCCCCGCCTCCAACATCATTCTCACCGCACTGTCCCTTTTGAAGCACCGGATCTTTTATGCACGTGCGACCTCAGTTCCCTTCAGCTTGGTCTTCCAAGCCTCTTCCCTTCTTTTCTCTCAGGATCAGCCCTCTCTCCTCTGTCCCTTTGCTTATTCCTTGAGTCCTCACTGCAGCGGACCACTCCTGTCTCTTCTCCCTCCTTTAGACCCCACCCTTCTTCAAAATCCTGTCAACTGCTCCCTTTGGGAAACTTCCTCTGACTTACCCCGCCCACAGGTCACTCAGCTTGTGTCAGCTCAGTTTGTGTTCTGTGATTTTGCTTCTGCCTGCACATGACTTTCTAAATATTCTTTGAGCCACGTGGCAGGGACCAGGTCTTCTGTTTCTTTGGATTCCTGACCAGCACGTAGTGGGGTGTGCTGTACTTGGAGGCATTTTGCAGAGACTGCCCTTGACCATGAAGCCCTCACCTCATGCTCTGCATTCCCAGGCCCCTCTTTAGCCGCAGAAGCTCCTTGAGGAACAGTGCCACCCTTCAATGAAACATCCTGTGTCAGAAGCCAGGGTGGGTCCCTACCTCCCGCCACTCTCAGGGAAAGCTTCCAGCTGGTGCCTGCAGGGGGCAAACCTGCATGACTCACAGCTTCCCTACTCAGGTATAATGGCTCCTGTTCAACTTGGCAGGGATCTCGCAGCCAAAAGAAATGCATGCGAGGAGTACGTTAGAGCCTTGGGTTAGTGCTTCTGCAGCAAGCTGAGATTTTTCTCCTGGGTTAGTTTTCTGTGTGTATCTGTAGGCACATGCCCAGGTTGTGTCTCCCTGGCCACCCATGGTTTGGTTCCAGGCCTCCCTGGGAGGCCCAGAATCTAAGATTTCTTACCTGGCGCCATGTTGTCACTGGTTAGGGGAAGTGGGGGGATTGCTTCACGTACAGATTTGCTCCCAAGTTTCTCTTCTCTCTTTTGGTTTTTCTTCACTTGGCATCTGTGTGTGTGCTCAGCAGTGGGGCTCGAAGGTAAATAGGATCCTGTCTACCCTGGAGAGTCTCACAGTCCGATGGGACTTCCCAGCCCACTGGTGGGAGGCCTCTGAGAGGCCCCCGCACTCCTGCCCTTGTCTTTCCCTCCTTCAAACTTTTAACGTTCAAGATGACGTTGAGAATATTTTGAAAGTTATTCAAAAAATGCACACATATCTGACAGTCTGCATAAAACTCTAGGAAGTTGCAGACCCCATGAAGCCCATTCACAAACCCCGTAAGCCCTAGGTGAGGAATACTCCTCCTGCTCTTAAAAAACTATCAACAAGGATGAGGAGTGGAGGGGAAAAAAGAACACCTAAAAATGGAACGCAAAGAGAAACAAATGAAACTGACACTATTTCAAATAAATAACACATCACACTGAAGGGCGAGTCAACAACCCAACAAACAAAAATTAATGAATTCTGAATTCTAGTTAGAAAGAGTTTTTGCTATAGTTTTGTGGCTTAGTGGTTCTGAAATACTTTTTGTGTGCTGCAGAATTGAGAAAATGAGTAAATGCACTGGGGATAATGGGAGCGGGTTCTTGCTGCTGGAGAAGAGAGTTACAAATACAAAGAGAGGGAAGACTTAAGATGAATCTTATGTGGAATTGGAGCTGGAGTTATCTATATGAGTTCATGGTCATGGTTGTGTCTGTGTGCATGCATGCATGTAGACACAGATAGAGACATAAATTAAGATATAAATGTTTATTTGTATTTCTTAGTTCTGTCTGTTAACTGGCTTAGAAGTAGACACCCAGTCAGCCTGGGCACACCTGGCATCCAGATCTTGGTTTCTGTATACTGTGCCATTCTCCGCTCATGGGAACCCGGACTCCTTGGAGAAATGGCCGGTTCCAGGGCTGAGACAGGAAAAGTACAAGATGAGCCTAGGATTTCCTGTTGTACCAGGAAGCAAGGAAGCGCTTAAGAGATAATGGTGATATGTCAAACAAACAGGGGAATCAGAAGGAGCTCTCAGTGGTCAAATCTGGGACAAACTGAATGTCAAAATAAGTAACAATGGTGATATTACTATAGAATAGTTGTAGAATAAAGAATCTATGACCTCATACAAATGTAAATAATAGAGAAATAAGGAAGAAGGAAGAGCTTTATACAATGTCCACCAGTAAATATAGAAGCAACAATGGAGTTAGGATATCATCATGGAGCAACCGCTACAGTAACAACTGGTGTGGACAAGAACTATCCATGGATGCTGGAGTGGGTTTGATGAAGAATAGGATATTTTCATAAATGGAAAGTTCCCGCTTGCAAATCACTTACTAACTACAGATGGAAAATTAGTCGTTCTGAAGTGCACGCTAACCCGGTGAACACAACCATAAACATTTCACCGAAGTTAGCAGTGCCAATAGAGAGACAGCCTGGCCCCCCGTGGTTCCCCATGCGATGCCCTGAGAAGAACTCCGTGGCACTCCTACAGTACAGCTGCCCAGACCGCAGAACCTGAGGCTAATTGTGAGGAGCCACCAAGCAAACTGAACTGAAGGGCATCCTACCAAAGTACTGGCCCATCATCTAAAATAAACAATCAAATAAATAATGTTCATGAAGGATAAAGGAAGGCTGACGACCTGATCCAGATTAGAAAGACGTGAATAGTCAGTGCAATGTGTGACCTAGATTGGATGCTGGATCCAGGGGGAAATGGCTATAAAATGGGACAGTGTTGGGACAGTTGGTGACATTTGAATATGGGTTGTAAGATAATAATTTTGTGTCAGTTACATTTCCTGATTTTGATAAATGTGGTTATGTAGGAGAAAGTTCTTAGAAAATACACACTGAAGTATTTAGGGCTAAAGAGTGCATAAACAGTTTGGAAAATATCTATGTGTGTGCAGATAAATAGATTGAATAGATACAGATAAAAATGGTGAACTCCTGGGGCAAAATGTTAGCAATTAGAAAAGCTGGGCAAAGAATATATGGGTGTTCTTTGTACTTTTTTTGGGGGGTCAACATTTTTATAACTGTGAGATTATATACAAATTAAAAGTAGAAAAAATATTTGCACTAAACTGGAACTATCATACACTGTTGGCAGGAGCGTAAATTGATAAAACCACTTGTGGAACTCTCTGGTAATATCCTCTCAGGCTAAACATATGTATCCCCGTGACCCAGCAAGCCCATCTCACATTCTACCCAGCATAAGAAGTGCCGGCGTGCACTAAAGGGCAGGCTCAGGGATGTGTATAGTAGTGAAAACTGGAAATAGCCCCAAAGTAGAAGCGACACAAACTATTCACAAGAGAATGGATAAATATGTTGTGGCATAGTCCAACTGTGCATCATGGGAGGACAGGCAACTGCATGCAATGCCATGGATGAAGCTTAAAGCTACCTATCTGTTAAACCAAAGAAACCAGACGTGAAAGGGTATACACTATCGTGAACCTTTTTATGCAGCTGAGGCACAGGCAGAACTCTCTAACAACGGAAGTCAGAGTAGCTGTTCCCTTTGGGGGGCGGTACGAACTGAGAGAGGACACGGAGGGGCCTCCTTCAGTTTTGAAGACATTGTCTGTGCAGCAGTTCCACACATGGTGCACACACATGTAAAAAAGCATCAAGCTGTGCACTTTATGTATGTTATTTCAGCATTTTTGGTGTGCTATTTTAAAAGCCTTTAAATAAGAGTACTTACTCTAATGCATACCTTTTCTATCCACTCTATGGCTTTAGTTACAACCTCTGCCCATTAACTCCTACATTGGTAATTGCAGATCCCAAAACCTACTCCGGCCTTAAACATATGTCTATAACTATGATTATTATGGCTCCCCAGAAAACTCGCTTTCCTTTCCAGAGATGTGCAAGCTATTTCTAACTTGCGTATAACCTTTCTATACCCTGAGAACAACTGGTCACCAGGTACAGCTGACTCAACCCCTTATTTACCCTCCAGAGTGTCTTCCTCCCTTCCGGCCATCACTGCCTGTGTTCAGGCTCCCGTAATTTCTCCTTGGGCCCCATCATCAGCCTCCATTCTCTACACTCTTTGTATTCATTCCCCAAGGCTGCTGTAACAAAGTGCCACACATTGGGTGGCTTAAAACAATAGAAATTTATTCTCTCATGGTTCTGGAGGCTAGAAGCCTGAACTCAAGTCTGCAAGACCGTGCTGCCTCTGAAAGCTCTAGGGAAGAACCCTTCCCTGCCCCTTCCAGCTTCTCCTGGCTCACAGCAGCCCTCGGCACTCCCTGGCTCGCCGCTGCGCGCTCTGCCCTTCTCCACTGCCTTCTTCTCGCGGTGTCTCTGCCTCCTTCCCTCTTCTCATAAGAATACCAGTCGTTGAATTTAGGCCCTCCCTTATCTAGCATGATCTCATCCTGATCCTAACGAATGACATCCGCAACGACTCTGTTTCCAAATAACCTCACATTCTGCGGTTCTGGGTGGACATAAATTTCAAATTTTAGGACATAAGTTTCAACCCTCTACACTCTCCCTTCGCAAAGCCATCTGCTTGGTGCCAGAATAACCTTCTTAAAAATCCAAACCTGACCACAGTCTTCCCTGAATTTAAATCCCTTGGTGATTTACCACGGGGCCTGTGAGAACTAATGAAGAAAACCTTAACTAAATTTGGAATCAGGAAGGCCTGTAGAGGAAGCTCTCACACCCTACCACTTGTCGTTAAATATCGCAAACAAGGAAGAGACGTATCATCTGCAACAGGAAGGTGTTTCTACCCTGGCAGGAGGAAGATTTTCTTCTACCTCATCAATGAGCCCAGCCAATAGAAAATGCCACAGCTCAACCAATGAGAATCCATCATCAACCTGAACTCTTACTTTCTTCCAATGAGCTTTCATTTTTCTTTTTTTAGAAGATTTTACTTATTTATTTTTAGAGAGAGAAAGGAAGGGGTAAAAAGAGGGAGAGAAACATAGATCAGTTGCCTCTTGCACACCCTGACCTGGGGACCTGGCCTGCAATCCAGGCATGTGCCCTGATTGGGAATCGAACTGGCAACCTTTTGGTTCTCAGGCCAGCACTCAATCCACTGAGCCACACCAGCCAGGGCTCATTTTTCTTTTGCTAATGATTTCCTTGCTCCACCACCCTTTCTAATAAAGGCTTTCCATTTTGAATAACTCCTTGGAGTATTTTTTTTTTTTTGCTAGATGAGATGCTGCCTGATTCATAAATCATTTAATAAAGACAATTAGATCTTCAAATTTACTTGGCTGATTTTTTTTAACAGAGCAGATAAAAATAAAATAAAACCCAGATTCCTTAGTGTTAGGGAATGAGCTCAAAAAGAGTTCACCTTCCGTTCTCAAGGAAGTTATCACTGCATTGGGATACACCCAATGACAATGCAATGGAGCAAAGAGTGAGTCAGTCTCATACCTAGCTGTGTGGTGCACCAATAATAGCAAATGCTTAAAACAGTGTCTGCTACATGTCAGGCCTGGTTTTAACCACTTGCTACACAGTAGCTTAGTTAATACTCACAGATGAGGAAACTGAGTTAAGAAAGGCCAGGAACTTGTCCAAGGTCAACTCTTAATGGGTAAAGGGTAGTGCTGGGACTGGAACCAGCACTACCAGTTCCAATGGTTCTGGTACTGGTAACACCAGTACCAGAGAGTGTGCTCTTAACCACAGTGCCGCACAGCCTGGAGAACTACACACCTGATTCAAAGTGGACATTCTGACTTTTTGTGAGCATCAGGCCTTGAATCAGACCTAAATTTACCACTGGACAGTTACCATGCTGGCTACTTACTTATCTCTGTTGTCCATTTGACTTTGAGTGCTTTGGCAGCAGGAGTTGGGTCCAGTTCATTCATTCATTCATTCAACAGTTTTTATTTTTAAGATTTTATTCATTTATTTTTAGAGAGAGGGGGAGGGACAAGGAGAGGGAGAGAAACATCAGTGTGTGAGAGAAACATCGATCTGTTGCCTCTCACACATGCCCCAACCGGGGACTGGACCTGCAACCCAGGCATGTGCCCAGACTGGGACTCAAACTGGCGACCTTTCATTTTGTGGGACAATGCCCAACCCACTGAGCCACACTCGTTAGGGCCATTTCACAGTTTTTGAGTGCCAGCCTTTTGTACATTGGTAAGTTGGAATGCTGTGTGGTTATTCACATTGAGCTGATGGAAGAAAATTATGCAGGTGCTTAAGAGATCCTGACTGGAGACATGATTGATGTTCAGATCTAATGTATGATATATTGTTACTTTCTGCCACCTTAGACTGGTGAGTAGAGATCAAGTTCTGATAGTTTAGACAGAATGTTGTTTGTCAATCCTCCTAAATTAATAAAGGAAGAAAGCAGAAGGAATATTTATATTTTTAAGAAGATGTGTCATTTTGAATGCCTCCTGTTCCCATGGTGGGTTTGGGTTGGAGAGAGAGGCAGGGGCCGAGTTATATAAATCCCTCTTGGCCACCGTGAGGAGTCTGGCAGCGAAGCAGGGCAATGTGGCCCCAGAATGGAAGCAGGAGACCATGAAGAGTGAATTTTCTGACTCTGTGTGGTCTCAAGCAGCAGGGAGTGCCCAGACACGGAGTGAGGGTCTGGAACCTCTCCATCCAGCATGCTTTAGAGTGAGGTCAGGCTCCAGGAGGAATGTGAAGCCAGATGACTTCTAAGGAATCATCCTGCCTCTGACATTCCCTCTGCCCGGCGTCCACCCTTCTGTCCCTCATCCTGCACCCTCGTCCCAGAGGATCCCAGTCGGGATCCCGTCAGCACCTGCCAGGAGGTGGCGCCAGACCGTTTCCTTATTCTGAACCTTTCCACTTCCTCCCTACTCTCCTCTAAGTCATTCAGCAATGCTTTTCAAAATAAATTATTATAAAGGTGCAGCAAAGACTGAATAAACTTTTGTATATTTGTACAATGGAATGTTGTGTGGTTATGCACATTGAGGTGATGGAACAAAATTTAATAACGTGGAAAGATGGACACCATATATCATGTGGAAGAAGCTGGTTACAATGTGATCTGATTTTGGAAAATTAACAAAAATATGCATGAAAACACTAGATGATGTGTACCTCAGAATGTTGTTATATTCTCTGAGTAATGGAACTAGAGGTATTTTCTTGTTATGTGTGATTTCTAAATATTTTATTTATGTCCTTTAGAGAGAGGGGAAAGGAGGGAGAGGGAGTGAGAAATACTGGACGTGTGAGAGAAACATCAGTGGGCTGCCTTTAGCTCTCGCCCCAGCCAGGACTGGGCCGCTCCTAGGTATGTGCCCTGACCGGGAATAGAACGGTGACCTTTCCCTTTGCGGAAAGACGCCTGACCAACTGAGCCACAGCAGTCAGGGCCATTACCTGTGAGTTCTAAATTTTATACAGTTAGCATTACATAACTTTTATTGGCTTTTATGAAAGACTTTTTTTTAATTCCACTCTTCAGCAAAACCACCTCTTTTCTGTTAACTTGGACCTACACTTATCTCTTTTCTGTTTTTAAACCTCATTGTTGGTTCTATATAGTCAAGTACATGGCTATACTGTCTTCTGTTATAAGATTCTTTCATTCCCATTTGTCTTGTGCCTCCAATTAAGAAAATTTTTCTCTGGTCAAATTGTGACTCCCCCCCACCCTTTCCCTATTGAATAGCACTATGGAGAAACTGGCCACTTGATAGTGGCTTGGTCCTGGGTCCTCAAGGGCCCATATAACCTACCTCAATTTCCAGAGAGGCCTTGGACCTGGGAACACCCCAGACACTCACAGCTCTCATGGGGATGGAGTGTCCTGTGGAAATAAGGCTTACTTTCTTCTTTTTTTTTGTCTTTGTTTTTTCTTTTAAGATTTTATTTATTTTCAGAGAAGGGGAAGGAGGGAGAAAGAGAGGGAGAGAAACATCAATTGGTTGCCTCTCACACACTCCCAGCTGGGGACCTGGCCCACAACCCAGGCATGTGCCCTGAACCAGTGACCCTTCGGTTCACAGGCCAGCAGTCCACTGAGCCACACCAGCCAGGGCTGAAGGGAGGCTTACTTTCTGACCCAGATATCCAGTCACTGGCATTCCAGACGGCTTGGCCTTACCTTCTGTTCCACCTCTGTCTTCTCCAGTGATTGGGCCAGGCGACCTGCAAAACCTCATGCCCTGTCCAAGTTCCGAACTAACTGTCCTTCAGCAGCTAGAGAGCAAGTGGTATTGGAAGGTCACCTTTGCATTTTTTTCCTCATTATTTGTGAACAGCAGTAGAGCTCAGAGAGTCTTTAGTGACTACCATTCTTCCAGAAACTACCCCATATTGCTTCTTGAAAAATGAGTTACTATGATGCCTGCTGTGGTCTGGATTTTGTCTGCAGAGGCAAGGTCCAGCGAGGCATCCCTGTCTCGTGCTTAGTGTGTGCTGGGAGGCAGCTGTTCTCTCCTGTTTTCACTAACAGGCCCTCTGAGTGGAACTTCAAGATGATTTTCTCATGCTCTTTTTATGCCATTGGCGAGTCAAGCTCCAGTGACCACCGATTAGCACTGTTAACACCTCTCCTTTCCACTGCTAAATCAGAGGAGCGACATGGCTGACTTAAACAAAGATTAGAACAGTAGACCCTGCTGTTTTCCCAACAGTTTTATTTCAAGTGCATTCAGACATGATTCTCCATAGATACTTGAAGGGCTATCAGGTAGAAGGTAGACAAGATTGTTCTGTAACCGAATCCGATCGATTCTACAACCCCATCATTGCTCCAGCTTCGCACTTTCCTCCATCTCCTTGCTGTGGTCCTGGCCCAGACCTCGCCTGGAGGACTGTGATGGCCCCCGAAGCGGTCTGCCTGCCTGTCCAGTCTTGCTCCTCTAATCCTTTCTCAGAGAGCCGCAGTAATCTGTTTAAATTGTAAATCTGATCACACCACACCTCTGCTTAAAATCCTGTAATGCTTCTGCATTGCCTTCAGGATAAGCTCTAACTCCTAAGCATTGCTTTTAAGACCCAGCCCCTGCTTAGCTCTCTAGCTGCCCGCCTCGCCCAGATTGTCAGCCCTACCAAACCACCTGCACACCCAACCCCAAACACTTCTTGTTCCCTCCTACCTCTAGGTCTTTGTCTGGAACATCTTCCCTCCCCTCTTCATCTAGTTAGCTTGTCTTCCAGGTGTCACCCAGATGTCACTTCCTCCAAAAGCCTACCCCCAGTCATCCAAGGCAAGACTGGGTATTCGTTATGCCCTCCAAACAAGTATTCAAGGTTTACCCTGTCATATATCTTGGCATTTTATCTTGTCTTCTCCAGACAATAAGCTCCCTGAGGGCTGAGAAGTTTTCATGTACCATCACACCCCCACAGAGACACTAAATGGGCACTGAATGAATGACTTACGGATAATAGATGCAAGTTTCATAAATTCAGATTTCTAATCTGTGCACTGAAGAAGTTGCTAATAACTACTGGTATCTCCAAAAAGGAACAGACTGCCCCACAAAGCACAGCTAAAGCCACTTCCCTGAAAATCTCTGAGCACAGCCTAAGTGCTTACCAGGCAGGGAGCTTCCTTAGGAAATGCAGGTTGGAGTACATGCCCTCTGCCCCTTTCCTATCTGCAGGGTGGCACACTTAGCTTCATTCCTGGGGACAGAAGACCTGGGCTGGGGTCCCAGTTTTGCACTTACTGTGACACCCTGAGCAAATCAGCTTCTATAAGCTTTGCTTACCTATAGAATAGGTACCCTCACTACTGAGAACAGGCGAGATCATGGATGCTAAAGTACTTGTAAGAGCCTTCCAACCAAATGACAGCTATTCTTTACTGCATAATCTTCGGGACTTGCAGCTTTGCTAAATAATTGTAGCTTTGCAATGACATCAGAAAAAAAGTGCTACTTGGGAAATTTCACAGCTGCAGGCAGAGCTGAGAATTAGAAGAGAGATCGACCTTTCCTGTGCTGCCTCAGGGAAAAGGCGGCAGTGGGACAGGAGCACCTCTTTGGCCAGGATCTGTCAGAGGCCCACTGTTGCTGCCATCAGGGAGTCCTTAGAAGCCTAATTACTAAAACAAGGGGAGTAGGGCCCCAATGTCTTAAATCACCATGAGAACGGCAGAAACAAAAACCACAGACATATGCAGTAGACCTCCCCCTTGGGCCCCTTGATTTATGCTTAAAGTCAAGAATAGTCAACAGCATTTCACTTCCCCTTTGGCAAGACAAACCCAATGAAACCATTTAATTTAAAGGCTTTTTATTAGGAACCAGGGGAATGAGCTGCTTATCCCTCTATAACAGTCTAGAGCAGGTCATCAGGCCCAGGATGGACAGAGGTTGTCAAAGGTGCTGTGGTGTGCTTTGCTGCATTTGCTTAGGGCCTGGAAGGAAAGGTGGCAGCAACGGAGGTTGGCAGGAACTGGTGTGAGCCAAAACACCAATAGCCTGGGGAGAGCCCTCTACCTTCCTTCCAACTCCACTCCAGGCTGGTGCATGCCAGGAGAGAGAATGTGGTTGGAGTGGGTGGGGCACAGCAGTATCATCTGAGCCCCTGGTTTCATTCAGTGCTACTTCACTTGCCTGCCCTCCACTCCTCTTGCCGTTTAGTGATTACGTATTTGAAGAACTCATACACAGACCATGCAATGGCTGTGGAGGGGATCTGGTAAATTACTCTAGCTTGCACCCCTCGGAAGTAGGCGGTCACCCCGCCTACTTGATATACCGTCCTGAAGGCACTAGCCATGCCTGTAATATGTCCTGTGAAGTTTGAGTTCAAAGCCAGGGATTCCTGGGTGTTGAGCAGTGTTTTGCAAACGTCCAGTGGGGTTGTGACAGCGGCAGCTACAGCTCCTGCACAGGCTCCGGAGAAGACGTGGGAGCTGGGGTTGTACCGTCTCTGGGGGTTAAAGTGCTCCTGCAGGAATTCGTAGGTCATGAAGTGAATGGCTTGGAAGGGAACGTTCATGGTCAGCTGGGTGGTGTAGCTGCGGTAGAAGGCCCCGGCCCCTTCATTTTGCCACACTGCCCGCACACAGTCTGTCACCCGGTGGTAAGGTGAGTTGTACATCTGCATCCTTTGCTTGACCACTGCCAATGCCATCAACGAGAAGGGAGACGTGGGGATAGCAATGGACCGATGAACAAGTGTCCAGTTCAGAGTCCCAAGTCAGCCGATCAGCCATGGAATGGAGACAGAAAAAAATATGAGTGAGCTGTCAGCCTGATGAGTCAAGGTTTCTCTTTTTTGACACAAGGGGATCACAGAGGGTTGGTAAAAAGCCAAGAAATAATGGACCGCTTTAGTTCATTTTAAAGAGACCCTACTGGATTTCTTTAAAATAAACTAAATATCACATAAGATAGAGGATTTCCTTGAAGTACCTATGATTAAATAATTATTATGTTAACTTTCTGTAACTCCCAAAACAAAAAAAGAACTCAGTGGCAGTGAACCCAACAGTGGACACAGAGCCCTAACATACCAATCCCCAGGCACTAAGAGCACACGACTCTTACGACACAAGGATGGTTACGGGGCTGCTACCAAAAAGAAAACAAAGTTCTTAACCAAGGAGAGTGTGGCTTTTGCTTCTAAATATCTCCTACTCCCTCAAGTGGATGACCAGGTGTGGGCTCTGCGGATCCTCACTGTAGCGCTGGCCCTTTCTACTCCATGGCTTTGCCCAGACACGCAAAGAACTAGAAGTTAAGGATCGCTGCCATTACACTATCCCTTCATATTTGTTTGAGTACTTCATTATCCAACTAAACTACCAACATCCAAGCCGCAATGCAGGGACTGAGCTCCACAATTTACCCTTTCATTCCTATCTCAACTACCTTCATTCCAGCAAGGCAGTCTTTTCAAATGTTAAAATCCATCTTCATCTATTTGAAGTGAAATAATCTGCTAATATTTCAGGTGAGATCAATTCCACTGCAAAGGGGACTTCCAAGAAGGTCCAGGAACAAGCCAAGTAGAGCATATCTTTTCCAGGGAAGCCACAAAGATGAATGAAATCTCAGTGAATATGCTATCTGTCCAAGGGGCTCCTCCTATATTCGAACATGGGCGGAGCGCCATCTAGTGGTAAGACAAAGTAACGTGGCAGCGATTTCCCACTGAAACTCGGCTTTCTTCTGCAAACCAGAAATAAAGGAAAAGCCGGACAGGGAGGTGCAGCTGCCTGCAGAGGGAAAGGTTGAGGAATCATTACCTTCAGCTGGATTCATGGCTGCATCATGAAGTAATGTTGCTACACACCCGGCTGCACCTGCAAAGGAGAAAACAACTGCCACATGTAAGGCCTGGAGAGGGTGACATTCACTGAGGCCCCACACTGAAGGGAAGTGGCCGTGCTAAACCACAGCGAATGAGGGGTGCTAAGAGCCAGCTCAAAACTTGGGAACCCACTACTTCTAAACTCCTGTTCTGAGAAATGAAGATATTTGTTCCCAACAACATAATAGGGTCACCAAAGTGCATTCCACATCTGCAGTACTATGAGCAGGAAGAATCAGACAGTCCAGGCTTTGTCAATACATTCAGTTCATGAAGATACACTGAGGCCAAGGGATGCCTGCACGTCCACTGCCTTCAACGGAGGGAGGACAGCAGGGGCCGGTGGCCACATCTGCGCAGAACCTCACCTTCTATCCTGATGCCCCTCGCCTGCCCAATCCACCTCCAAACCCTAACATCTGTCCACCTAGACTTTTCCTCAGTCCGAACTACCATATTTCTCACCCTCTGCTCTCTACTCTCACTTTGGTTTTCAGGCAATCCTCAATCTCCAGGCTGCTAGTCACTCCCTTATGTCCACACAACTTCCAACCCTGTTTTTCCACTCGGAAGTCCCTTGGCTCCACCCCCATTCACTCGGAGGCCTTGTCAAGTCCTCAGTGACAAACACTAGTCAGCTGGGGTCCTGAAAAAGTGAGGCAAAGAGCTGGGGTTCCATTAGCATCTATCTTGGGCGGCCGGGTCACCTCCAATCCTGCCCTGAGGAGCAGGACAGCAGCCGACTCTCAAGAAATACACCACAGGGCTAGTGCAAAGTGTCTCCACATTACCAGGGTGCTAGGGTGCTAGAAGTTGAGACCAGTGAGAAAATGAAAGAGTTAAACAGGTAAGTTAAGGGAGGATATTATAACCCTTTGCTGAGGTGCCCCAAAGCAAGGGTGGGGTTGAAATGGCCTGTTTTCTGAGAACATCAGGTTTGGAAGTCCCTACCCTGAAATCTGGCCTACCCCAGCCCAAAGCTTCAGCTCTGAACCATGCTAAAACCGCAAAGCATTGACAACAGCAAAGCCCAAAGAGTTGGGAAAATGGGGGAACCAGCACAGGAAGGCTCAATACCATTGGCAATATGGCTATTGCCCCCAGGATGGATTATATCACTCAATGTCTTTTTTAACTTTTCGTAGCAGGCAAAATAGAGGGCATGGGCAGGCCCTGCGCCTGTTGCTGTGACATTCAGCCCCCGCATGGGCCTCCACAGGCCCTCCGTTCTTATAATCCTCCAGAGGGCCTCCAACACATTGCGATAGCGGGCTGCTGGGTCGGGCTGTAGGCTCTGCATTCGGGTCTGAAATTACAGAAAGGAGAAGTGCAATGTCAGTGATGCCAATTTCTCACTCACCCTCAACACTTGGGATTTGGGCACTGGGCAGACCTTCTTCGTGGAATCAAGCCAGTGTGCAGGAGTGATGGCTGGTATCCAGTTTTACCTCCTCCCAAATCTATATCCAATCTTTCTAAGACTTGAGCCTTTCTTTTTCTAGTCACTTATGTCTCTAAGAACAGAATACCATTATTTTCTTGAGAATATCACCCCTTGGTAAGTGTCCTTGAACTCCAAAATGATTCATAGCTTCAGCAATAAATATGAAGCCTATGTTTCAGAAGTCTTTGTTTTGCCTTAACTCGGGCTAAGAATTCTGTACATATGGATTCTAAAGTCAAGTATTTAATGTCTACACATACTTGATGCATCTCTGAAGACTGACCCTGGGTCTGCTTCCTAACCAAATACTACACTGACTAATGAGATGATAATGGCTCATCCTTTGATAAAACTGAGATGCAATCTGACTTTTTCACAGAATTTGGCATTGGCAGCTGGGTCTGTAAGATAGTCTTGGCTGAAGTAGCATTCCTAATAGATGCTGCTCTAACTTCCTGGGAAGAAAGTTTACCCTGAAACTATGAAGGTGGATCTAGTCTCTCAAACTGAAGGGGCTTCCAGATTTCTAGACTGCACTGACAGAATCCCAAAACTGTATCAGTGAATAAAATCAGTCTTGGTGAAATGTAATCCCTAGAATCTCTAGAGGGTTCACAGATTGAAATGAAAGTTTATGGTGGATACTTCTGTTACATGTAATACCATAAGTGAATCTCACAGGCATAATGTTAAATGAAGTAAGACACAAGAGTATACACTGTATGATTCCATTTATATGAGTTTGTCAATGTAAGAAGTGTCCAAGCCTGTAGAGAATTTTTATGATTTTATTTGAGCCAAAGTGACAGCATATGCCAGGCACAAGATCTCAAATGCTTTCAGTACACATTTTGTATGATATTCCTTGACAAAGTTTTATTAAAATTTGGGAAGTGAATCTTATTGGGACACTACCACAAGGGGGTAGTATCTCTGAAGGTGTGTCTCCCAATGAAGATCTCTTGTCTATCGATCCACTTCAAGGCTATGGTGGCACGGGACTAACAGAATATAAAATCAATATCCAGTGCCTGGAACACAGTAGGCATTCAAGATGTGTTTGTTGAATGAATAAATGAAAGAATGAATGAAACTTAGCTGTGTCTGTACCAGTTCAAAAGGCAGCAAATCAGCCATTAGTGACCAATAGGGGGTGACCGATGTCCAAGTACAGTTTAAATTTGTGCTTCATTCTAATCACTGATTGAATCTGCACTTAAAAGCTTGAACCTTCTTGTTGGCCATCTGGAACCCAAGAGTAACACCTTTTCTCAAGGGCATGGGAGAAAAGAAAACTAACTGGACTAATAGAAACTAACCAGATTAACAGGTCCTAGTTAGACATAAGCAATCCACATTCCTCTATATTTTTTCCTGCCTGCTACCAACAAAGAATTGGAAGCTTGAAAGATTACTGGAAGTTCAATCAGAAATAAACAGTATCACTTAACACAGTGTAACACATTTGTCTACACTTCTCAAAAAAAAAAAAACCCCTCATAAATATCCAATAAAGGATGTGCTTGCTGATCTTCCACATCACCCAGGAGGTATAAAATCCATCAGATGAGTTATTCAAAGAGACTGCCTTTGTTGGCTATGGCTACTGATAGATAAATTGGGCCTAGTGGCTTAATAATTATGTGTTTCTGTAAGTTAGTTCGAAACTGATGTTGTATAGGGGCAATGTTCAAATATTACATTGCTTTGGCAGATCGGGGTGATGCTCTAACACACTGAGCTACCAGGCCAGGGCCACTGCTTCACTGGAGTCAATGGTATATTTAGCTAACCAGTCTTGAAAGGTCTGGCCTCAGAAGCCTGAAACCCTGCACCCCCAAGAGAAACCTGGACTAGGTAAGTTACTCTGACCATTGTACACACATCTAAATCCAACTCACTGAAAATAAACCCTGAGAGGACCTAGGCATAAGCCATGCCAAATATAAAAATATGGCTCCCCATATGTGTGGGTCAGTAAATCTATATTTTGGAAAAGGTGAAATCTAAGAATTAATAGCCTTCAATATAAAAATCCTGGCTTTGAAGAAAAGCCAAATGAACAAGTAGGGAGATAAGTGGTTTGGTAAAAGACAAGCCACCTTTGAGTCAGAAAGCCTGAGTTTAAGCCCCAGCTTAGCCAGGTGTGTGGTCCTGGGATGTCGGCCTCTCTGAGCTTCAGCGTTACCATCAATAGCATAAGGTTTAGAATGGCTGGCTCACAGGGCAGTTGTGAGGGTTCAAGGAGTTAAGGCATGTAAAAGCCATTGGTAATTTATAAGGTGCTAGAAACAGAAGGCTTTTTATTGTATTCAAATATGATCCCCAGAAATACTAGTTCGTATCTTAGAATTTACAGATCACGGCAGTGTTGTCTCTCGTATGAGTCATTTCACAAATGTGCGTGGGCAACTAACTAGTCTTTAACTACTAATAGATCAGGTTCAATTTAGTATTTGTTTTAATTTTAAAATTTCTTTGTGGTTTAATTATTTATATGTCCAACTATTAATCTGAAGGTCATGTTTAGTAATAAACACTATTGTGAGATTCTGTGCCTTGCTTGGTTCTGGGAATGTTTTGGGGGAGGCTGAGTGGAAGGCTTGGGAGTCAGACTGGGTTCAAATCATGACTCTAACACTTAAATTATGTGACTTAGTAACTTAGTAACTTGGACGAGTTACTTAATTTGCCTCCTTTTCTTCATCTGTAAAATACTAAAAATGATGTCTATTTTGTGAAGTTGTTCCTAGGATTAAATGAATAAATAAATATAAGGCACGTGAGATAGTACTGGGAAAGTAAGAACAACTGCAATTTATTCAGTATTTATTATTAGCTGCAAGAAAATAAAATAAACCAACGTTTCCATTTCATAACCTTTCATCAAATGTGTATAGATAGCCATTTACCTCTAGAATTTGGAAAAAATTCCCCTCTTTGACTTATTCTGGGAGCAGATTATTTGCTTCACCACTACAGAGCCAAAAAGCAGCACCTTGGTGACAGGTGAGTACTTCACCAGATGATTCTGGAAAGAGTTGCAGAGCATGTATATCTCTATAGATAAAGTCTGGTGCTTGCCTCCAAGGCCCAGAAAAGGAAAACTGGGATTTATTTGGGTTCTCAACTCGCCCTATGACCATGGACATAGCAAGGCTATGTTGACTTCCCATGGTCCCTCCCAAGGATATTTTAAGTCGACCTGACCCGGGTAAGTGGCTGGGGGTACACAGGCTTGCCAGCCGAGAAGCAATGTCAGCTTTCACTTGCTAACACTGTGACTGCCCTAGAGGCTCCAACGCAGACACCTGCCTCTAGTCTTAGGGGACAGTTGGGCTGCTCTTCCTCTCTACCACTCATTTATGGAAAGAGGAAGAAGAGCTGCCCAGGGACAAGTTAACTGTGAAGACTTTTCTGAAGGAAGAGATCTGAATTTTACTCTCATGTCTGTACAACATACTTACTAACATTAAATCCTACTGGTCTCACCTAGTTTTTCCCTTGTCATTTAAACCCCAGCATTAATGGGACATGAAAATGATTCTTCTAAAATAGCTTTTTTTTAAAGACACCTGAGCACTTTTTCCTCCAAATCAAAAAATTGTTTCTTTAAGGTAGGGTGTGGAGGCATAAATAAGTTTTAAAAAATTCCAAAGCTTATGTAAATGAGTAAGAACTGTTCTTCAAAAATAATGTAGTTAACTTGGAAGACTAGAAGTGACTCGCAGCAATGCTGTGGTCATGCAAAACATTTCTGGAACTCTTGCTCAGAAATGGTTCCCTTAGTGGATTTATCAGTCTCTTTGCTTTTTGGCCCCACCTTATCTTTGACCCTAATTCTGAATGGTGTCAGGTATTAAAAAATCAATTTTATCTTGTCACATGACAAAGATATGTCCCAGTAAGGATATGTACCCAAATATTCTAGAGGCATCCCTAACAGAGGAATTTGTAAAATGTTTACAGCAACAATAGCACTATGTAAATACATGGAGTAAGGAAACAGTCTCCCAAGGTAATGAGACACACTTAGAGGGATAAGTTGTAGGGATATTTCTAAGTCAGTTGCATTATATTTCTCAAGTTATTAAATAATTGTCATTGTGTTCCTGATCTAGTTTTCATTTGATACCTATCCTGAAATATAGCACCCTCCACCCTGCTCTTCACTCACAGTCTAAGTATAGTGTCTTTATTTTGCAGTTAGATCATATTAACTTTTGGATATTTAGCATTAACAATTCAGTCATTTAACCTAGACCCTATTACATAAATGTCTGAAACTTTTTCACTTGTAGTTATCCACTTTACATTTCAGTATTGTTAGAGCATTAACCATCTTCTTACCCCTCTCTGATGGATTTTACTGTTTATTCCTCCCAGTTGATGAGGGCATTTAAAATTCTAATGTCCACTTTAGCCAAGGGCATTTACCACCCTTTCAAAGCATATGGTCCTTGTTAGGAGTTACCTTGCAATGTACTCCTGCCAACTCAAATGTCATCCACAAAGCTTAATGAGCCCTTTCCCCATTTCCTCATCCACATTACCAATGAAAACATGAGATGGTACTGGAACCAGGGAAAAGCAGAAGAGGCAGGCTTTGCATTTCCCAAGTTGATACACTCCTCCTTTCGAATATAGTATCTCCCTACTTTGAGGAGAAAAAACACTCATCAAGAAGCTGACAGGATATTATTTAACTATACCCTTAACATGTAAAGGCGCCATGAGTCTCTGTCATTATATTTATTTCAAGAGACCCCTCGAGGTTACTTCAGTTTAGTTCTTTTTTTTTTTTTTTTAGTGGTTGGTACCTTAGCTCATGCACAAGAACTGTCAGGAATAATCTGTTCCCCTCTTCACCCAGCTTTCTTCAGAAGCACCTGACTTCTGTACCCACTAATCAGCCTGCCTGGCTGCGGATGCAATTACTTACTAGAGGTACCTTCACCAGAATCATGCCCTCACATTGAGCCCATTTCATCTTCTTCACACTTGCATCTACTTTCTCACCATACTGCTTCCCTTCCAGGCAACTTTTTCCTTTCTGTCAACTTCAGATGGCTGAAGAAAAAAATACGCTATCAGTTCCATCTCTTGCTTGGGAACTGATGTGCTCCCTACATATACACAATCCTAATCCCAGCTCAAATTTCATGATCAGGAAATAGGTGGGGTGTCACGCTTACTGAAGAGAAACCGAAAGCTTTTCCTTAACAAATCTTTCCCACATTATTCTCAGTCTGGTACTCTGAATTATAACTGCACAATGATTTCCAATCACCCATGGGTTTATTTATTAAGTAAATCTTTTATCTGAGAGAGCATAGATTCTGGTTCCTGCCCCGCCACTTTTAAGGGAAGACACAGCAAGGAACTTGTAAAAGCACTCGCCCAGGGGACATCTCAAGCCCCTGAGGGTCTGATTCATGCCAGTTGGCTTCATCTTAATCAAGTTAGTAGCACTTACCTGTTCTCATCCCATCCCACCCTATTCCTGTTTAGTCCCAGCTGAGATCCAGGGCTTGGGCTGACAGATTTTCGTTCCAGAGTCCCGATTCAGATCTCACTGACGGTTACAAATGGGTCCTGGTTCCTGACTGGGATCAACTCCCTGCCGGGACCTTGCTTGCATGGAGTATCGGACGAATTGTGTAGTGATGGCAGGAGCCAGGAAGGAACTCATGTCGGCTCCGGCTCTCGGCCGGGATCCTGGCTCCGGACTGGACCCAGGGGTCGGGTCAGCCCCAGCTCGGGTTCGGAGCCGGTCCAAGTCTCACCTTGACGCAGTCGATGGGGTACATCACGCAGTGCTCCAGAATCCCTGCCACGGCGCCTGCCACCATGTGCGTGGTGACAGTGGCTCCAGCCGGCAGCGCCTCGTAGTCCGGGCCGGAGTCCGGATCCTGTCGTACCGGGGGCCTGCAGGCCCCGGCCTCCCCGCCGCCGGCCCCCCGGCCCACGCCCCGCTGCAGCCACCCGTCCAGCAGCGCCGACTCCCCGGGGCTCCGCCCCGGCCCAGCCGCCGGTCCCCCCGCCACACCGCCAGCACCCCGACCCTCTAACTCCATCCACCCGGGCCAGCTGCGGCGCCCACCCTCGCCGCCGCTGCCGCCGCTGCCGCCGCCGCCCCCCGGCCCCGTTGCGTCTGCCTCAGGCACGGCCCAGAGAGCCCCGGGCCTCCTGCTCCCGCTGGGCCCCCGCGTACACGCCCCCCAGCCAGCCATTGGTGCCGCAGCCAAATTAGCCCAGCCCCCTTGGTTACGTAAAAAAATGTGTCTACGGTATTAGTGAAGCTGTCTGTCATTCTTCCGCCCCGCGGCGCTGCTACCACTGAGATCCCACCCCTTCCCCTTTGATCTTGGAAGCTTCTTGTTTATTGGCCACTGATTGGCCCGACCCGTAAAACTTAAGGCTGAACTTTGATAGGCTCAACCACCCTTGATACTCGGCCGCGGCCAAGTTGTGATCCTATTGGCTACTGAAAAAAGAGCGAAGCGCCGCGGCAAGATAGAGGCTGGATTTGGGCCTCGGAGTGGCGCCTGTGGAGTCTCGGCTCTGCGCGTCGGCTCGCCTTGGGGAGCGGTGCCAGGCCTCAAGGTCGAACTGCTGACTGCTACCGTTAGGACCCACACTCGAGCGCCCGCCCCAAACCCGAGACGCGCGGGTCTCTAGACGGAGAGCTCTGTTCCCGCGGGATCTCGGGCTGGCGTGAGGTGGAGCCAGCCTGAGCCCGGCTTCCACTGGCATGGCCTGCAGATCTGTCCCGGAACCTGTTGCGACATGCGGCTGGCGGCCCATTAGACTCCGGTCGGTTCTGGAGTGTTGCCCCTCATCCCCCTCCCCCAACACGCCCCAGTCGCGCGCGAGCTGACTCCAGAGAGCCCGGTACCCCTCAGATCCCAGCGCCCCGCACTGAGCTTGCGCCTGAAGCCCCGCAGTTGAATGAATGAGTTCCCCGGGTGCCCGCTATCAATAGGCCCTGCGCCCGGCGGAGAGCTGGAGGCGGGGAGGGGAGATGTTGAAATCGGGCAGTATGATTCTGAGATGTCAGCAGGTGGAAAGGCCGGACTGGAGGCAGCTGCTCAAACAGCGGGGGAAGTACCGCAACGATGAGGAAGCTCGGAAGTACAGCTAGTCCCTGACCTGACGCTCTGATGCTAACTCCATTGCCTGGTGGTGATGGTCTTTAAAAGACCGCTCCCTCCCTGGCGGTTCGGCTGGAGTCAGAGTGGCGCTCAATGGTTAAAGAACAATGCCCCCAATTCCCAGTTTTGAGCAACATCTCCTAAGCCGAGACGGTGCACAGGACCTCTGCAGGTTCGGTTGAGTAACACAGACACTTTCCCCACTCGGATCTTCCCGGCATCCATTCACTGGAGCGTGTTTGCGCAAGCCTCCACACTGCTTCCGGCTGTCTTTACTACCTAATTTTACTAAGACGATGATGCAATTGTGAACTTTTCATTTTGGTTATAACTTTTCCTTAGATAAATAAGAGGTTTTCCTTTTTCTCTAAACTTTAACCCTTCTCTGGGCTTCTAGATTTTTGTATTGTTTCTAATTTATTTTTAACTCATCCATTATCTTCCTCTTCAGCAGTGGTTATTATTAACCTTTGAGTCTCGACCTTTTGGAAAATAATGAAGCTACAAATCCTTGTCTCCCCTCCACTTCCCTCCTGCTATGCACACACAAAATTTCACATGTAATTTCTGAGTTTGTAGTCTCTGAAAGTGACTTGTGGAGCCTTAAGGGTCTCTTAATCTCAGGTTAAGAAATCCTCCTCCAGATCATGTCCAGTCTTCCCTCTTTAGCTCATTTCCCTTGGACATGAATAAGTCTCGAAATGAAACCCACTCAGCCTGCTAGAGAATACTAATTCTCTTTATTCAACTATAAATGATTTATACCTGCTATGTCCTTTCTCTTCTAAAGCCCTACATTGTTACACCTTTCCTCAGTGATCACAAATGACCTTTCCAAATCTGATGGTCTTTTTCTTTAATTCCCATCTTTCTTGACAAAGAGATAACACTTGACCCCTATTGACCCACCCCCAGTGAAACTTTTTCCTAGTGTCAGGAACCACTCTGTCCCACCTGTCAGACATCTCAGTCTCCTACACTACCCACTGAGGGGGAGCATTCCCAAAGGTTTAATGTTCCTTGTTCATCTTTAATATCTTAGAGAATTTTACCATTCCAAATCTGTTTTCTTCATTACAGCCCTATATGTACTTCTTTTATTACATACGTTTTAACTGAAATTTCCACATGAACATTCAGTTAGTATTTACTGAGTACTAACTTTGTGCCTGACACTACTTGAAGTTGGTATTACGGGATAGACTCCATGCTCTCATGGAGGGTTTTTTTTTTCTTGGCTGGTTGCTTGTCATTTGTTTTCCACTTGGTGCAAGGCACAAGGTTATGGGTTGTCGGGAAGACTGTGTGTGGCTTGGATAGTAAAGAGTAGGGCTCTCTCAACTTCCTTTTTTGTGTTTGGTCATTTTTGATATAAAAGAACCCAACTGTTTTGGCTTGTGGTGGCCTGCCTAGTCTATGGAATGTGGTGGGGCTGGGAGAAGGGGTTAGGGGGGTTGGAAGAGGGAGGGGCTGAAAAGAGCCTTGGGCCTCTGGAAGTCTGGTGGCTGGTGGAGGCGGCTCAGGATGGGGTCCCAGCATTGGCTTTGCTGTGCTCCCTGCCAGGCTGCTTCCTTGTGGCTTTCTGAGGGAGGTCACAGGTGATCCCACTGCTGCTAAGTGCTCTGGGCACTCCAGCACTGGCCATGAACAGGAAAGTAGACTTCCCCAAAAAGAAGCTTGCCCACCAGTGACCTGGGGTGGCATTGGGGTGGTGGGGAATGGCTTCCCAGGGCACTAGTGCCTACAAAGGAACCGTCACTGGAAGTGGAACAAACAGTGCTGGTAGTAGCCGTGGGTGGTACGAGTGAGCCGCTGGAGGGATGGCTGCCCTGCTCTTGTGGCCTGGTGGAAACCTGGGCAGCAACCCCTTGAGGGCCTCGGCACATTTTCAAGAATGGCAGGGACCAGCCGCGAGCCCATTCTCAGAGGAGATACACCAAAGGCCACTCCATGACTGATACAGGTGGGATCGTGGAGCTTATTTTTTAATGGGGGGGAAGGAGATAGGCAAATAAGAAAAATATCAGGTACTAAGCCCATAACTGAAATAGGGAGATGTGATAAAATGTGACTGGTTGGCTACATTCGTATGACCAGGAAAGGTCTTTCTGAGGCGATGACACTTAGTGTCAAGTTCTGAGTGACAGGTAGGAGCTCATGATGAACCCAGAAGAGAACATTCCAGAAGAATCAGTGGATATAACAACCCTAAGGTGAGAACAGGCTTGTGTGTGAAAGGACAGAAAGAAGGCCAACGTGACTGGAGCTCGGTGAGTGGGGGGAGGTGATACAAGACGAGGCTAGAAAGCTAGGCAGAGGTGAATATCCACCTTAATTCCTGACTCAGCATGTCCAGTCCAACCTCAGTCCTTCCACTCCCACCCCAACCAATTCCTCCAAAAATTTTCCTTTTCTACAAAAGTCTTCCCGATTTGTCTACTAAATCAGACTCTAAAGCTGAGAACCTTTTTTGACTACTTCAGAATAATTGGTCTGAAATGTCCCTTTTTTCATGCCCTCCTTTTCCTTCCTATTGATATACTTTCTAAGTATCTGATCACTTTACAGCTACATTGTAATAACTCTGTGAAAGGCCTCCCTACCTCGAGAGTCTTTTAGCTTTGCCAGAATTATGATTCCCTTCCTTCCAGGTACATGGTAAGATTATTCTTCCCACCTCCCTGAAGATAGGCATGGTCACGGGATTTGCTTTGGCCAGTGAAACGTAAGACAAACATGAGAGCCACACAGTAACTTCCCCTGCCACCTGAGTGTTGATGTTTAAATGGTGGAGGCTCCATCAGCCCACTGAGGATGATGAGCAGAGCCCCTACTTGCCACCTACTTGCCAGTCCATTCCAGATGGACTTTTAGTATGCACAAGAAATAAATCTTTGTTGTTTTTAAGACAGGAAGATTTTAGGATCAGTCCACCCATAGCATAATCTAGTCTTCTGCTGTTCAAACTTTAATGTGATATTAGTTACCTGAAGAATTTGTTAAAATGCAGATTATAATTCTGTAGGTCTGGCTGGAGACTGAGATTCTACATTTCTGACAAGCCCCCAAATGATGCCGATGCTGCGAGACCCTGGACCACACTTTGAATAGCAAGGACCTAATCAATTCTGACTATCTGGTATACCCCTCTCAGTACATCTACACACACTCTATCCTGCATCTCAAAAGCAGTAAACCTTCCTAAAAAAACAAATTAGCAAGCAAAGAAACAACTTTCTTGGTAATATTCTTTCTTTCTTTTGCTAATATTCTTTCTAAACCCTCAATAGCTTCCCTCACTTTGCAACTCCTCAGTCAGGCACTGTCAAATCTTTTTTCCAGTATTCCTAGGACAGTTGTTTTCTACATTCTCCCTCCTAGATCCTGTCATTTTCTTTTTTTCATCTATCCGTGAGATTACTAGTGGTCTTAATCTCAAGTCTCATTTATTTTCTTTAGTAATCAAAACCCCAAGTTTTAGCTTGGGCCCACGGCTTCCTAGCTGAAGTCTACATTATCCCCAGCTTCCCTTGCAGCTAGCATTGACTGTGTGATTAAGCTTTGGCTAGTGAGTGTAAGTGACATGAAACCTCTGGGTTCTGCCTTTAAAAGGAAAGAGTATGTCTTCTGAATATTTTTCTCATTTTCTCCCTTGTCATCTAGAATGCATACCCACAAGATGCCAACCATTTAGCAAAAGGTAGAAGAAACCTGTTACCTTTGGATAACAATAGTACCATTGAACTGCTCATGTTCTAGTACATGAGAGGACTTATTCAAGTAATTGCTGTTAGTCTGAATCTTTGTTATAGCTGCTAGCTGCTGATTTAGTATATCCTAACTGACACATGTTCTTCCCCAGAATGCATTTCTCTCTTTGTTCTTAACAAAATTTCATTGTTGAAGATTCAGAAAAGTTCCTACTGCTCTTTCCAGCTTATTACCCTCTTTCCATCAACTGCCATTGTTCATGACCAGGCATGAGGTCTGATTATAGTGTAGGCTGATATGATTCCAGCAACCACACATAAAAATAAGACTGGTTTCTTTATAGTTGCTTAAAGAAAAATTGCTTCTGAAATTATGAAGAATAGATCATAAAAGCTGTAGGAATTCAGAGATGGGGCAATTGGTGAGGACTGAGGGATGGAGAAGATACTGTATACTGAAGCAGTGTCAAACTGAAGAACGGATACAGGATGGCTTCCCAAGGGGTCTGTGGGAAAAAATTTCAAGGGAACCAATTTGCTATTACTCATCTTCTTCATCTTTCCTAAAACTCCTCTTCCTGAAAAAGCAGTTGAAGCAGTTCTCCTTTCCTTCCTCCCATTTCTCAGTCTGTTCTTCCACTTACAAAAGAAAAGTATGCCTTTACCCATACTTCACCTAGTCCATTGCTCTCTCTAATCCAAGTACAACTGTAGACTTCATGTCTTCTCTGACTTACATGTATTTCTCTTAGGGCAAAACATGGCTTTAGGAATGGGTATTTTAGTCTTTGTGGAATATTCAGTGCATGTATATATATATAGTAGGGTGGAGCAGTGGGTTTTTAATTTACATTACCTATTCTAACCCCTGACTTTTATCAAAGAATACATTGTTTCTTAGGAAGATTCCCCTTAGAACAAAGCAAAAAGAATAATTAGCTATTAAAAGTGGTACAGCCTTATTTCATTCAGGTGACACATTCATGGCAAAGTCTATATCATCTATCTTGGGACCAGGATACTCAAGATTTTTAGAAATGCATCTGGGGAAGTAATAATGTGCTACAAAGTACAATGCTCCTTCCCTGGTCAGGAATAAGAAAGAGCTGAGGGGTATACTCTTCATTTATTTATGTCTCAACTTGGATGTCAATTTTATATCGTGAATTATTGCTAGAAGTATAGGGTAAGTATGTGTTAGTGTTCACAGATTAACATCTTTAAAATGGTTAATTTTATGCTCTGTGACTTTCACCTCAATTTAAAAAACAAAAGATTAGCATCTAGCAGATGAACTAAATAATCTGATTATCCTCTCAAAAGTCTATGTCCAGGCTGCCCATGTAAACTTGAAGAAGATCTGCTTTGGGCCAAAGCAAAAGATCTGGGAAGTGACTGCTACTGCATACCAAGTTTGCTTCTGGGTGATGCAAGTGTTTCAAAATGATATTGTGACGATGGTGGCACAAAACTGTGAGTATACTAAAAACCATTTAATTTGGTGAATTTTACTGTACAAGAGTTATATCTCAGTGAAGCTATTTAAAACAATAAAACATCTAACTGAGGTACATCGAAGACTATCTTCTTTTGGAACTTCAGTTTCATCAACCTTGAAGCAATAAACGGTTTCCCTTTGTACAACTTTTTTGGAGATGTGGTTACTGTAATCACACCATGCTTTTTTAAATTAAATTTTCTCCTAAAGGGTCTTATTTCTAAAAGGAAAAACAAAGTAAAGTACTAATTTTCATTTACCTAAGAAACAAACATAATGTCATCTTTGGATCATGGGCAAAAATCCAGAAAAATTACTTTAGCTTCACTGGTTCTTGTCTAGTAGGAAGTTTCAGTTCATTTCACATTCAAATTAAGTTGAAACAGATATAGTTAGAAAAAAAATATTCAATATGCTAAGTACAAATTCATTCTTATTTGGGCACAAATCTCACTGCTACCCATTCTCTACCCCCATCATTAATTTCTATCATATCTTCATTATCTGGGCAAAAATGTGTAAATTCTGTAAATAATGCCCCCAAGTAATTATTTTTACACTGCACTTAATAGTCATATAAAACCTTCTCTTCTTTTTTCCTATTTATTTCCACTCTTAAAAGCTTCTACTTATGTACCTGGTAAAACAAAGTTTCCCCAAAATGTAATCTAGGATACAATGTCCTAAACTTTTAGAAAACTGTTTCATTTAATTAAAATTAATTTCTCCAGATGATGACATGTTCTTTTAATGATGCCAAGTGCATAATGTTAAACTTGTATAAATCTTGAAATGAAATTACAAACCTGTATGTAATATTTTTACAATACCAATTTCTGCCCATCTTTAATGTCTTAAGGGATTTGAACATAGCCTAAATAATTGAAATAGGTCTTTGTTTACAGTCAACAAACTTTGTCTTACTGGGTGATAAGCCACCAAAAAGACTTAACTAAAATTATAAAAAGGAAGAAACAGACAGCCTTATGTCTGACTCATCCTGCCTTTCTTCATCTCTGTCAGAAAAGCATCAGAACAAAGAGGGAAACAGAGGGTCTCTGAAGTTCCATGACTTGATCTAAGTTCCTGTTACCCAATCTGTGAAATGTAATAGTCACGACATACATTTCATTGGATTGTTTGAGGATTAAATCAGAAAAAGAGTAAGTTCTCAAGACATTAGCAGGCATATAGCTAGAACTCAGTAAATGTTAATTATTGTTACTATTGTTATAATTATTATTAACTATTTTTCCTTGATGACTGTCTGTCCACCCATTACAGAAACGGATCCCATCGTGTTACCTAACCGCCAAGCTGGAAACCAAGATGACCAAGCCTGCTCCCCGTCCCTCGTTTGCGCAAGCAACGTGTTGGTCAGCTAGAGCACCAAATTCGGGCTGTCTCACGAATAAGCCTTCTCTCCTCTTAACGATGACATCCTTACTCCAGGTATGTCAGAGTGACTCAGTTATTGGATGAGCATTGTATGATAAAGAGTAGATTTAAATATTTTTAATACCTTAAGTAGAATGAGTAGAATTGCAAAACTTTCCTTGAATCTTAAATAATGTAATGTCTGTTGTCCTTGACATACAAATAAGATAAGCTCTCAGCAGGGGATGGCTTATTTATCTAAGTACTTGTCATGGATTTTTAATGCTCTGTGGTATGGAATTCTTTATAAATGTAGGATGCATTCTCAAAGCAACTAGCCAGGGTTATGGAGGCAGCAAACATTATCAACAACAGCATTGACAAAAAACTAATTATGGCAACAAATGTGGACCTGAAACCCATGAACCTTGAAACCCTGAGTTAGCTGTGTGATCTTCCTGGCTTTTCTTCAGGCCCTACTCCCATTTTTCACTCTGTTTACTACAGGTGTATTGGTGACCCTTTTACCAGGTCTTCTGCCTTATCCAGTGCTCATTTCTTCATTACCTCCTTTTCTTTCTTGCCTTTGCAGCTTACTCATTACAAACTAGCATGTCAGAGCCAAGGCAATTACATGGGCTCCAACAAAGGAGATAATCAGACACTTTACAAAATGGAAAGTTATCTTCACAGAGACAAAGATAAATTGTTTCACCTTTGGATTTAAATCCCTCCCTTTGAGAGTTACTTACAGGACTCCTGTTACACGTGTGCCTGGCAGTGCGCTAAAGGGCAGAGCAGGATGAGGAGAGGCAGAGAGGGCCAAAAAAGGGAATGAGCTGTACTTCTCCTTTTTAAGAAAGTTGCAATCGTTGGTAAAAAAGGACATGCATGCACTATACAACAACGATTACAGCTAACTTTTATGAAGGGCTTATATTACATGCCCGCTGATGTATATATTATTTCTTTTACTCCTATATGGCTCTGTATTAGTTATCCACTGCTCCAGGACACATGACTAGAAAACATTGTGGGTTAAACAGCAATAAACATTCATTCATCATCAGTTTCTATGGGTGAGGAATTTGATGGCAGCTTAGATGAGTGGTTACGGCTTTGGGTACCTCATAAAGTTTTAGTCAAGATGTTGGCTGGGGCTACAGTTATCTGAAGGCATGATGGGGGCTGGAGAATCCACTTCCACAGCAACTCACTCATACGGCTGTCAAGTTGATGCTGGCTGTTGGCAGGAGGCCTCAGGTCCTCCAGAGAGCTGCTTAAGGGTCCTCATGACCTGTAGCACATGGCACCACATTCTTGGCAAATTATTGCCTGTCTTCTTTATTATAGCCATTCTAGTGGGTATTAGTGGTAAGTCATTGTTGTTTTAGTTTGCGTTTCCCTGGTGACTAATGATGTTGAACATCTCCTGTGCTTATTTGCCATCCGTGTATCTTTTTTGGTGAGGTATCTAAATCTTTTGTCCAATTTATAATTGTGTTGATTTTCTCTTTTACTCAGTTTTGATGAGTCTATGTATAGTCTAGACACAAGTTCTTTGATTTGTGATTTGCAAATATTTTTCTCTCCTGATGTGTGGCTCATCTTTTCATTCTCTTAGCAGAGTCTCTTGAAGAACAGATCTTTGTTTGTTTTATTTTTAAGATTTTATTTATTTAAGAAAAGGATTTTATTTGAGTGAGGGGAAGGGAGGAAGGAAAAGAGGGAGAAAAACATCAGTGTGTGAGGGATGCATTGATTGGTTGCCTCTCGTGTGCCCCCAACTGGGGACCTGGCCCACAACCCAAGTAATGCGCCCTGATTGGGAATTGAAGGAGCAACCATTCAGTTTGCAGGCCGGTACTCAATCCACTGAGCCACACTAGCCAGGGCCCCTGGATTAGTTTTAATAGAAATCAAGTTACTACATTTTTCTTTTGTGAATCTTGCTTTTGCTTTTGAGCCTAAGAAATCTTTGTTAAACCCAAGGTCACTAAGATCTTCTCCTATTTTTCTCTTTTACAACTTATATAGTTTTAGCCCTTACATTTAGGGCTATGATTTATTTTGTGTTCATTTTTATATGTGATATGAAGTTTTTCATTAGCTATCAGTTTTTATTTAACAATATTTCTTTGAGATATTCTCATATATAAAGAACTTCCTTATTCATTTTTAGAGCCAAATTCCTGCTCTGATGGAGAGTAAATTCTAGTTGCAGGGAGACAGACAATAAACCAATAAGTAAAACATTGTATGTAAAATGGTGTTTGGGCAAGGAAAATGGTGATACAGGAAGTGTGAGTGGGAAGGACAGTTATAATTTTAAATAGGGTGGTCAGGGTGGGTAAAGAGGGGTTCCTGGATGCAATTCCAATGTGTGTGTCTGTGTATGTATGTGTGTGTGTAGGCTTCCCCACACCAACAAGCAATGCTCAGGACACCAGCAGGGTGTGTGAGAATCCAACTCCATTCTGGCACAATTTACCCAGAGGTAGCATCGGATTCCACAGGGAAAGGGCTCAGTTCCACAAGACTGCCCTCCACTTTAGACAGCAGTCGCAAACTCGGGTTGTTGTCTGTGCTTCTGACCAACTGGCTACAAATCAGAGCTTCCAATGCCCCCCTCCAACTCAGGATGCCAACCACAAGTTCAGGTTGTTACCTGTACTACAACTATAAGTCAGAGTTTCCCAAGACCCCCTCCCTGGGTTTGATTAATTCCCTAAAATAGCTCACAGAACTCAAGAGAACCCATTTGATTACTAGATTACTGATTTATTACAAAGATTATCGAAGGGTATGAATCAACAGCCAGATGAAGAGATATATAGGGAGGGGTCCTGAATGAAGGAGCTTCTGTCCTCATGGCACTTGGGGCCTTGCATGGTGGCACACAGAGCATTTTGTTTCCCCGATGTGAAAACTCTCAGAAGAAGGACCAATGAGTGGTCCTTTTGCCTTTTCATGTGTTGAGATTGACTAAGTCATTGGCCATTGGTGATGATTCAGCCTCCAGCCCCACCCGCATCCTGTGATGTCAGGGGTAGGACAGGCTGTTCCAATCCTCTTACCGAATGGTTGACTCCTACTGGCAACCAGCTCCCAGCCTGGGGTGGGGTCCAAAGGTCACCTCGTTAACGTAAGAGACACTCCAGTTGCTCTCATCAGGAAATTCCAAGGGGTCTGGGAGCTGTGAGCCAAGAACTGTGTGTGAAAATGAAATATATCTGAGAAATATATTTAGGTCATCTGAATGACTGTATTTCTTATAAATCACAATATTACAGTGGGTCTCACTGAGAAGCTGATATTTTACTAAAGACTGAAGGAGGTAGCAGAGCAAGGCTTTAGGGAGGGAGAGCGGGTGTATAAAGTCTCTGGAGAAGAGAGCACTAATCACAAAGATGTAAAGCGAGAGCGGACCAGTCATGTTCCATAAACAGTAAGGAGGCCGTGTGGCTGGAGTAAAGTGAGCAAAGGGAAGAATAATGAGAAATGAGGTTGGAGAGTTAAGAGGTGTGTATGTTGTAAGCTGTTATGAGGACTAGGGCTTTGACTCTGAGGTGAGAAGCGACTAGACGAGAGTTTGGAGGAACACCATCTGGCTTACCCTTGAAAGGATCCTGCAGATTGTAGTGTTCAGAATGGACTGTAAGGCGTGAAGGTAGCCGCAGAAAGACCAGGTAGGAGGCTGCTGCTATACTTGCATAAGAAATGGTAGTAGTTTGGCCCAGGGTGGTAGCAGTGAGGTTAGTGAGAAATGACTGGATTCTGGATGCATTTTTAAGGTGGTGCCAACAGAATTTGCTCATGGAATGGAGGTGGGGTTGGGAGCAAGAGAGGGATTAAGGAGAACTCCCACAATCTTGGGCCTGAGCATCTGGAAGAACAGAGTGCTTTTTATCTCTTTGCTAACATAGTACATTATCAAACAGTTTAATTTTTCCAGCCTGGTAGTTGAAAGATAGTATTAAATGTTAGTTTTCCCCTCCTACATTTTGATTGTGAAAATTGTCAAACATATAAACAGTCGAAAGACTAGTACTCATTTCATATGTACTTAATAAAAGATATTAGCTCAAATAATTGGATGCCCAGACATAAAATGAAATTCAGGTTTGGTCTGACTCAGTAGCTTGCTTAATCATGTTGTTAAGAATCTAGGGAGTGGAGGGGGGAAGAGAGAGGAAGTTGCTTCCTAATACACTCTCTAACAAAAGCGAATGAACTTCTCATTTGCCCTAGCAAATGCCTCTTTATTTGGAATTGAGCTATACATGTGCTGCTAGAAAACCAGATGTGGCCACTGGACAGAGGTTTGTCTGTGTGGGGCCTGGCTTCTGTTTCTCACTCCTGGAGGCGGGGCAGAGTCGGTATCCTCAAATGCACAGGAGCACTCATGGGGACAGTGTCCACATAAACCCAAATAAAATAGGAGAAGAGGTCAGCATCTTTCTCCCATGCCTGCGTCCCTGTACTATGAGCATTTTAGAGTTCCCCATACTGCACCTTGCCTCCCCTGCTGGCACCCCCAAAGCATGGCCTTTCACTTCTCTGAATGACTACTGATTTCCTGTGATTGTCAAATTTTCCATCATGCTACTTGTTAATTCACTTCCCACAGCTGTTGTCATCTTTTTGTGCTGCTACCCTTCATTCCTCAATGTTCTCTAGCACATGGCTGTAGTGTTATCAAACTTTTTAAAAAATTCTGGGGTCACGGAAAGGATTATGACATAGCACAAAACTCAGAATTAAACCCTAGATGTCAACACTATTATTTGAAATTTCTTTGACCATTTTGTCTTGGCGACTGTGGTGACTGTAAAATGTCTACAAACTGTTTTGTTACTCCTCCCTTCAAAAGGTAGAGCCTAATTGCCCTCCCCTTAAATATGGGCTGAGAGTTAGTGACTAGCTTTTAACAAATAATATGTGGCAGAAGTAAAGATATGTGACTTTTTTCCCACTGAGGCATTTTATTTGCATGTATGTATTACATCCCTAGAAAAAGAATCCCGGGATTTTCCCTCCTGTGTGTTTTTGTCTTGCTTCCTTGTAGTCCATTGTGCCCACTTAGGTTGTCAGTATAACGAGACCAAACAGACAGGATGGCCTAATGAGATTCTGGCATTTTCTTCTCTTTTTGGTATTGTTGATGCCCTGGAGAGCATCAGCCAGGACTTAAATGTGCACCATTATGACAACAGAAAGAGCAATATGTGACTTCTGAGGCTAGGTCATAAAAAGGATAGAACTTTCCACCAGGTTCTCGTCCCCCCCCCCCCATATTGCTCTGGGAGAACCATGTGCCACGTCATGAAGACACTCAGACATCCCTGGAAGTGTCCCATGCAAAAAGGAACTGAGGCCTCCCCTGACAGCCAGCATCAACTTGCAAGCCATGCAGTATGCCACCTTGGAAGTACGAGTATGTCTTTGAGTCCCAGTTAAGACTTCAGACAATTATAGTGCTAGCTGACATTTTGACTGCAGCCTATAAGAGACTGTGAGCCAGCTGCTCTCAAATTCCTGACCCACGAAAACTGTGAGAGATAACAGTGCTTGTTTGTGCAGGCCACCATGTGTTGGTGTAATTTGTGACACAGCTATAGACAGATAATACAGGGAATCTGTCATAGGCCCTGCTCTTCAGTTCTGCCTGCCACTGCTTTGCACAGGTCCCTTTTCTTTTCCTTTATCTTTTTTTTTCTCTTTTGCTTACCAGAGCTCCCCAAATCCAGCCTCTAGAGGGAATGCTCAGAATTATTGTATTTTACTATGCAGAGTAATTTAAGTACCTTAGTCTAAACCTCTCTCATTTTGGCTAAGTCCAAGGGATGCTGCTTTCTCTGACCAGACATACTGACTGAGGTCTAAAATCTAAATGTTCTGTCCTCCTACCAGGCCAACTGGTAGCAGGCCCACTCACACAGCTGACAGCTTATGAAACAATTATTCTTGCCCTGATGGAAGTATACGTGAGCAAAGTGCTTGAAGAGCAAAGGCAGCAAAGTGCCTAAGCTGCCTGGGGGAGCTCACCGAAGAGTTGTCTCTGAGCTGAGTTGTGAAGCATAAGCAGGAGTTCATTCGGTAGATAAATGAAAGAAAGTCTTCTACGCAGAAATAACAGCAATCACAAGGGCTCAGAGGTGAGAAGAGGCATAATTCTGAGAACTGTAAACATGTCAGGGATGTGGGTAAGAATACCTGTTGGGGTGCTTGGAAGATATTGGGTACTAGGTTATATCAGGCATTATAAGCCACATGTATCAGTTAGAAGACCACAGGCAACAATTCCCTGAATCCAGTGACTTAAAAATAAGAACAATAATGAATTTAGTATCTCAGATAGTAAGTGCATAGATAGGACTGCTCCCATGTTGGTTAACTTAGCAGCTTAATGACGTTCTCAAGGACCCAGGTTTCTCCTGTATTTCTCTTGTTATTCCCAGGCTGGTGCCCCCACTGTAGTTGTCAGAGGCTGTAGCAGCTCCAGGCATCATATCTTTAAAAATTGCTTGTGGAGGAAGAAAAGGGGTCTTCTGTTCTCTCTTGTATGTAAACTTTTTAAGACTTATACTCTTTTCAGGATGGAGAAATCCCTTCCCAGAAATGTCTTCTCTCCTCCTCTCATTCATCCCAACAGCTGACTTCCCTTTAATATCATTGCCTAGAATTGCATGCTATGTCCAGGCTTAATATTAGGTGAGGGAATGGGCCACCATGGTTGACTCAGACCAATCGTAGTTTGGGGCTGGGGTTGGAGCCCAGCACTCTTTAAGCACATGGCCAAGTGTAGGAGTGTAGTTACTCAAGTGAAACTGGGATTATGTTAACAAGGTGGAAGAGAGATTGTTGGCTTTTTGGGTTGGTAGTCAGCAAAATCTGCCATGCCACGCCAAGGAATTTGGACTATATCCCATTGGGATGGAGAACCACAGAAAGATTTTAAAACAGGAAGCTGTATAATTACATTTCACCAGTGTTATCAGAATGGAGGGGTACTTAGGCGGGGCATGGGTCTGGAGGCAGGACTGCAAGTTAACAGGCTTCATCAGAAGATATTAACAAGGATTTTAGAAACTTGAATTAAGAACACCTAGTGACTAATCGGATAGAATGGTGAAAGGAAATAGAAGGAGGAGATTCTAGAATGACTTGCAGATTCCCGCGTGAGTGAATCACAGGGTATTAATCAAAGTTGGTAATGTGTATAGAAGAGGTTTGGGTAGATAAGGTGAAAGTAAAGAGAAAATGAGGTTGGTCTTGGACAATGAGGTGCCTTTAAGACACACGAATAGAGACGAGTAAACTTGCAAGGGAGAGTGAAGACCACATGACTTAAACTCCTTCAGAGGTAAGGGCTTGATGGAGTGTGGAAAGAAGGAAAATTAATGACAGAAATAAAGCAATGCAGACGAGTGACGTCTAGTGTAGGACTGGTTTGGCAGATTTTGTTCAGGGCTAGGTAGAATCAAGGACTTGCAGAGAAAATTGCAAATATGATTGTAGACAAGCCTTTAAAAAGCAGTTAAAAACCTGTTTTGAAATACGGATTTCTGTAATTTGTTTCAACATGTTGAGTTACAGCAAATGAGATGGAGAAATGATCTCAGCCCATTTATATATATATTTTTAGCCATCTGACTAGAAATGTCAGAACTTAGCCCTGTGAGCCGTTAATCAGATAAACACTGCAGGCTTTTGTAAAGAATTATGTTTTACAAATACCTGCGGGCATGTGGACTTTTCGAAGGAAGCATTGTCCAAACCAGGCTGACAAAAATAGCATAAGGACAAAGTGCCGAACTCTGGGCACTTTGGGCACCCTCTTGCGAACCAGAGGGTCACCAGTTTGATTCCCAGTTGGGGCACATGCCTGGGTTGAGGGTTCGGTCCCTTGGGGGCACATATGGAAGGTAGCTAATTGATGTTTTTCACATTTTTCTCTCACATCAATGTTTCTTGTCCTCTTTTCTCCCTCCTGTACCCTCTCTCTAAAATCCAAAGTGAAATATTTAAAGAACACAATATTAAAAAAGAAAGTGTTGATATTAAAATGTAGGCTCCTGTGTAAATTAGAAGATGTTTCAATGTACCTTCAAGTTCTAAGTTAATATAGTTCATAAACTATCTGAATTAAGTACTGTTTAAAACATAAATAGGAATTCTATTTCCATTAAAAAATCTCCCATGTGGTGGAACACTGAAGTTTGAAATACACATAGGTTAGACTTAGAACTACATAGTTGGCAGACGACTACAAGAATTTTTTTTAAAAGCTAAAATATTTGTTGAGTGTTTTTCATGTCTATGTGTTCCAGGCACTAAGTTGGGCTCTGGAATAATAAAAATACTTGATATTTGTATCATTTTGTGGTTCATCCTAACTTTATGCAACTGTTTTACTCAATGTGGCTTTTGGGGGTCCAGATAAAATGTACCCCTTGAAGAACAGGAGGGACTGAGGGACAAAGAAGAACACTGACACTGAGAATTGAGGGAGAAAGGCAAGTTGGAGAGCCAGTTAGGTTGGGAGGATCATGGAAGGAAAAGACAATACAGGTGATCCTTGAGTAACACGGGCTTTAGGGACATTGACCCTGCTGCATCAGAAATTTGCATATAATTTTTGACTCCCTCAAAACTTAACAACTAATAGCCTACTGTTGACCAGAAGTCTTACAGATAACATAAATAGTCCATTAATAATTTTTTTGTATGCTATATGAATAAATACTGTTTTCTTACAATAAAGTAACTAGAGGAAAGGAAACTACTTAACAAATTGTAAGAGAAAATACATTTACAATATGGCACATATCTGTTGAAAAGAATCCATGTATGAGTGGACTCATGCAGTTCAACCCATGTTCAAGGGTCAGCTGTGGTCATGAGAGAGTGAATGTAGAAACCAGACAATGGCCAGACCGTATGTGATGATTAGAACTCCGACCCACAAACTCTGCAGCTATCAGCCCAGAATTCTCGACTGGTTAATAACTGTCTGCTTCCCTATTTTTTGCCCCTCCCCTTCCGACTCAGGACCAATTAGAGAGAGCCAAATATGCTCCCCCAACACAATTACACAAGATGCTCTGCTCCTGGTTAGTCTGCCTCTAGTTTCCTCAAGCTCATTCTCTCAAATCAGAGCACACATTAAAACCCCCTTCCTCTCCCATTTTTTTTTTCATTTTTAGTTTTTCCACTCCCCTAACACCCTTTGAGTCTGCCGGGCACAAGTGATAGCAGCTGACTGCCTTGTTATAGCAGGCATGGAATAAATAGCCTCTTTTTGTTATCATTCAGCTTGTCTTCATTTAATTCCGCAGTTATTAGTTCACATATATTAGTGGTTTTATGTGCCAGGTGGTGCCCAGCATTGATATGGAAGCAGACAGTCCCTGCCCTCAAGGATATTCTGTCATTTGGACAGAAAGGCACATAAATATACTTGTAATTTAATGTGGTGAACAAAACAATAGGCATGTATAAAGGGGGTGTAGATCAAGTAAGGCTTTTTAGAAGAGGTGACGCTGAAGCGGAGTGCTCAGGGATGAATTGTGAGTTGGCCTGGCTAAAAGTTAGGGAAGAATATCCAAGGCAATTGGAGGGGTTGGGGGGTCGGCGGACACAACGAGCAAAACCTAGGAGGGTGGAAACCAGAGGTGCGGTGCTGGAGCAGAATAACGTAGGTAAGGAGCAGGCAAAATATGCTGCACTGACGGCTCGGCTCGTACATGGCCACGTATGTGCCACGTTTGTAGGGACTCGGACTTGACCCTTTCCAACTGGCTTCCCCCTGGAAATGAAACAGTTTGTGTAAGCAAGAAAATAGCATTAAGGAAGTATTACGGTTGTATGTATTACTGTAAGGTCCGGGTGGGGAAGAACAGCTGCTCACAATGTCTGGCACACAGTAGACATTCAATTAATGTTGAATAAATGGATCTAAACGCTTTGGTGTAGACGTCATTGTGCCGAATTTTTATGTTTTTCTCACGGGACAAGACAATGAGGCCGAGGTATCAGTTTGGGAAGCAATAAGAAAGGTTTGAGGTGGTAGAACTGCCATTCTGCCGGGCAGGGTTGGTGGACACAAAACCTCCGATAGGTTGTGGACAAGGTTGCACTATTGACGCAGACACCCCAAGACCCACCAACCAGGGGAGCCACGGAGAAAACAGCCAGTGGAGAATTCGCACAGCAGAGAGGGGCAGTGCACTCCGAGGCCCGCCCCTCTCCCGTGGACCCCAGAGTGTCACCGCACCACTCACCTGTACGCTCTCTGCCAGCCCCTCCAGGCGGGGCCAATGCACGACGCCCTTCCGGATTGGGTGCACTCAAGATCTTGGGGCGGGCAAACCCCTCTTGGGTATTGGTCACTCTGGTTGACAGACGTGCGACCAACGAAACTGGTTTGATGGTCGATGGAGGGCGGGTTCCTATCCGCGGGTCCCCTGTCAGTCATTGGCTACTAGTGGTTTCCTTGGGGACGTGGCGCCGCCGAGGGCGCAGGCCTTTTTCCGGCAGAGCTAGAGACTGCGGGGTTTTGCGGTGGACCGAGCCCAGAGGTGGCGGAGGGGCCAGAGGGCCGCTCAACCGGTGAGTGTAAGTGCTAGAGGGCTGTGGAGCCAGGAGGGACGGGAAGGGAAGGGGGTACCTCAACCCCGCCACCTGAGTACTGCCTTTCCCTCGGGACATCGCTGGCCCTTGAGAACCCCTCTCTCCAGGGAAGCCGGGTTAGGGTCCTCTGGGCGCCAGAAACGATAGCCAGGAGGGACGGGAAGGGGGTACCTCAACCCCGCCCCCTGGGTACTGTCTTTCCCTCGGGACATTGCTGGCCTTCGAGAACCCCTCTCTCCAGGGAAGCCGGGTTAGGGTCCTCTGGGTGCCAGGAACGACAGCGGGCGTACCTGGAATGGGAGTTTGGGGAGTGTGTAGCCACCGTGGCCTTCTCGAGGTCTGTTCTCATAGGTATTGAAGGTGAGCCTGAAACCCAACCAACTCTTTTCAGGCTCAGGAAATGCCTGGGACAAGGAGACCACCTTCTCAGGGCAAAAGGAAAAGGAGGTGACAGGCGGGACCGCTGAAGGGACCCCATGGCTAGGTAAGGCTATATACTTTCTTTTCAGCTGGCGCTCATTGGGGGTGGCAGGCAGGTTGAGGGGCCTTGAGACGTGAGTGAAGATAGGACTGCATCTGGACTTTGCATCTGAACATATGGTTGCAAAGATCAAAGTTGCATTCTTTCGAGGGCAGAGACAAAAGTTTCCAGCCCATAACCGCGGGCTCAGGTCGCAAAGGGCTAGATTGTAATGTTCTTGACGTATTTCCACCTGAGTGGAGGCTGTTTGATCTCCTTGAGATTAAACAAAGATTTTTTTCTTTTTTGCAATGAACTTTGAAAACAGACTGCGGTCCTTATGAATCAATATAGAAAGTGACCTTCACAGTTGAATACACTTATCCATACATTGTGATAATACTCTGAAGCTTTCAGAAAATATTAATGTGGTTCTGTGGATATGGGACAGTTGTCAAATAGAGTAAGTAGGGAAAGGCACAGAGCAATGTGTGTGGTGTAAAACCAAAGGAATGGAGAGACACACACACACATGGATCTGTTACCACATGTGACATATCTCTGTGATTGTGTATATATAAAATATCCCTGGAAAAACACACAAACTTGGTAGTAATGGTTGCCTCTAAGAGGGAAATGGTTGCATTAAGGCAAAAGACACACTTCCCACTATATATCCTTTTAAACTGATTTTTTTAAAACAATGTGCATATATTACCATTTAAGTATTTTAAAAATCAGTTGAATAAACTTTCTAACTATCCAGTTTTTGACAGCATTCTTGATGGCACTGTTGTAGTACTCTGATTCCTCAGTGTTAGGAGGTTGCTCAGGGAGACTGATGATCCTTTCATTAAAATAAGATTAATTTTTTGAATTGCACCTCAAAGTACAGACTTGAAAAAAGATTTCCCAAGCTTTTCTGATTTATATAGTAGAAGTGCCATGAACTATATAGGTCTTTTTTTTTCAAATTTGAGACTAAAAGAACATTTAAAATTCTGGTGGCATGAATTTTTGCCTTTATTAGGAAGGCTGTACTCGAGTTTAAAAGCTGTTTTTTATACTCAGTTGTAGAGACTTTCCTTACTAATGTTTGTATCATTTCAGGATCAGTTTTTCCTACCTCTGCCCAGCCTCCTGGTACTTTACTGTGCCCACAGTGAGCCCATTTCCCCGTCAGCGGGCGGCATTCCTAGGACTCTTCTGCATATCCTGTCTCCTTTTACTTATGTTAATCATGGACTTTCGACATTGGGGTGCTTCATTACCACGAGATAGGCAATATGAAAGGTGAGTCAGCTTTAGATAATTTTGATTAGCTTTTCATTGAAGTCATAAGTATTTTGACAAGCTGTTTATTAACACCTTACCACCTTTGACCCTTTTGGGGAATACTGCACTTCTATTAGTAAAATTGCATGCTACTTATTACATAAACATCTTGACAATTTTCAGTTTTGAATCAGGAATGATGCTGCTGTGTTTTGCATCTTTCTTTTTTCTTGTTTTGGTGGGCTAACTTATTGGGTACATAAATTTTAGGGTTGTTATGTACTCTTGATGAATTGGCCCTTTTTATCATTATTAAATTACTATCTTTATCCTTGATTATATTCTTTACTCTGACATCTAACTGGTCTGTTATTCAAACAGGAACTTGAGCTTTCTTCGGGTGAGTGTTAGCATGACAGATCGTTTTCCATCCTTTTAGTTTAAGCCTATTTGTGTCTTTACATTCAAAGTGGGCTTGTTGTAGGCATCATTTAGTTGAGTCTTGCTTTTTATCCCATCTGACAATGTCTGCCTTTTATCTGGGGTGCTTAAGCCATTTGTATTTAATGTGATTATCAGTTATGTTTATATTTAAATCTCTTGCTATTTCTTTTCTGCTTGTCATATCTGTTCTTTTTTTTCCTCTTTTTTTTTTTGAATTGAGTATGTGTTTTATGATTCCATCTTGTCTCTTTTGTGGCTTATTAGATATAACTTTGTTTTTACTTTTTTAGTGATTGTTTTAGGATTTATACTACACATCTTTATACTTTATACTACACATCTGTAACCAATCGTAGTCTACATTCAAGTGATATCACACCTCTTCACACGCAGTGTGAGAACCTGTGCCCTTGGCCTTTGTGCTGTTGCTGTCATATACTTTACTTCTCTGTATGTTATAATGCCACTATACATTGTTTTTTTATTTTTCCTTTAAATGTTCAATTATCTTTTAAAGAAATTTTAAAAATAAGAAAAAAAGGGTTATATATTTACTATATCTGGGACTCTTCATCCCTTTGTGTAGATTCATATTTCCACCTGGTACCATTTTTCTTTTACCTAAAGGATTTCCTTTAATGTGTCTAGTAGTGTGAGTCTGTGATTGGTGAATTCTTTCAATTTTGTATTATTGAAAAAAGTATTTATTTTGCTTTCCTTTTAAAATAAATGCTCATTGGGTTGATTAGTTTTCTTTTATTACTTTAAAGATGCTGCTGCCCTATCTTTTGGCTCGAATTCTTTCTGAGGAGAAGTCTGCTGTCATTTTTATCTTTGTTCTCTCCGTACATGTGTCCTTTTCCCCTGGCTCTTAAGATTTTCTCTTTGTCACAGGCTTTAAGCAATTTGCTTTTGCTGTTCATTTGTAGAGTTTTCTTCATGATTCGTGGGCTTGTGATTTGTTGAATCTTAAATACACGGATTTATAGTTTTTAATCAAATTTGGACAAATTTTGACCATTTTTTTTTTAGAAACTTTTTCTGTGCTCTCCCATTTCATCTTTGACATCTCCAAACACATATATATTGAGCCATGTTGAAGGTTTTTTGTTTTTTTTTTAATTTTACTTATTTAGAGAGAGGGGAAGGTGATGTAGACCCTGGCCGGCAGGATCCGTGTGTTGTGGCCATGAGAGACAAATTCACACAGACTACAGAAGTCCTGTGGAGAAAAAGGGACGGCATGGCCACTCTCTAAGAGAGAGAGAGAAAGAGAGAGAGAGAGAGAGGGCCCCGACCCCGGCCTGGACAGGCTTTTATTGCTTTTCTTGATACATTACATCGAGGATGGCCCTCATTTACTGTACACAGGTTCACTGTAGGTGAACCTTTTACAGATAACAAAGGAAAATGTTGCTTATTACTTCAAAGAGAAGGATGTTATAGATCAAGGGGAAAAGTGGTTGAACTGGTTACACTCCATACTTGGGAGGTTTAGCACAGACTTTAGGAAGTTAAAGACATACAGTAAACATTTGCAGCCTCAGTCCAGGGTGAGGGAATTTTAGCAAAAGTAAGTCTCATAGGAGCCTAAGTACAATGCAGGCCTGATTCCCTCAGGGAGAACCTATCTGTGGGTGTGGCTCCTGTGTGCTGAACCTTGCTCCTCACTGGCCTTTCCGAGTGGGAGCTGGGCTACATTCCCACGCCACGCAAAAACGGTTCCCTATAGGAAGGGATGGAGAAAGAGGGAGAGAAGTGCTAATGTGTGAGAGATACATGGATCAGTTGCCTCTTGCAAGCCTCCAACTGTCCTGGCCCACAACCCAGGCATCTGCCCTGACTACGAATTGGACCAGTGACCTTTTGGTTCTCAGGCTGGCACTCTGTCCACTAAGCCACACCAGCCAGGATGAGCCATGTTGAAGTTTTTTCACAGCATACCAATGCTGTATTCATTTTTTTTTCAGTCTCCTTTTCTGTGTTTCTTTCTTGATATTTTATGTTGCTGTGTCTTCTAGTTAATTATTTTCTTCTGTAAAGTCTAATCTGTTAGTTCCATCCACTGAGATCTGAATAATACCTTTTTTCACAGAAAATACATCTGAATTATTTGATATAGTTTTAATGTCTTGCCAGTTGCTTAGAACATCTATATTCCTTTATAACGGTGATTCATTTTGCTATTTTTTAAGCTTAGTTTCTGATTAGACTATAAAATGAAACAATGACATGTCGTGTTCATCATCTGCAACATGATTTTTTCTCTGTTGCTTCTCAGATATATATCGGTTAGGAGGCCTTGGGCTGCAAGTAACAGTCAAACTGACTTAAATAACAAGAAAGTTTATTGGCTTACATAACTAGAAGTCTAGAGGTAACAGAACCATAAGTTCAACACTTGGTGGCAGGATGGGAGTTTCTGTCTCGATTGTCCATATGTCAGCTTACTTAATTATTGCAAAATAGCAGCCAGTAGCGACAGGGGCTGCGTGCATCCTCATTCATGTCCTGTAGGAGCGACACAGGTATTCTGTGCTCACTTATAAGAATGAAGACGACCCTTCCAGAAACCTTTAGTCACTTTTTCCTTGAGTCTTTTTCTGTTAGAATTGGGACACATGGTTACTCCCCTTAATATTTCTGGGTTGTTTTGTCTCCATAATTTTCTATTTCCTATTTACTTGGTTGTTCATCCATTCATTGGACAAATATTTATTGAGTAGCCACTATGTGCCAGGTGATAATAGCATGAGGACATGGTGACTTTGGTACCTTTTCTCAAGAAGTTTGTTTTTAACGTTTACTTCTCTAGCAGTGCTGTCGTATTTTTGACTCTGCCTTTCCATAAGAGGTAATACTTGTTTAGATAACCACAGTTGTCAATAATTGGCCTTAAGCTTGTTGGCTTTGGAGAACTAAATCCATAATTTGAGTTTTCTTAATGCTTATTGGGATTTTTTTTTGACAGACCTGAGCATAGTTTCCCACTGGAAGACAGCGTGGTCTACTTATTGTATGCTATGTAGGTTGATACGGCTAGAGTGAAGACTATTAGGGAGTTAGCAGTGAGCTGTGTAACTGGAAAGGCAGATCAGGCTGAGATTGCTAAGCCATTTTAGGGAGTTTAGACATTAAGGCTTTGAAGAAGACATGGTCTGAAATGCTTTTTAAGGAAAGCTTATTTTGGTGGCATTGTAGAGAATAGAACGGATGGGGAATAAAAATGAAAGGGAGATGAATTGGAATACTCCAATAGAGAGATGATGGTGGCCTGAACTTGGGAGGCAGCAATGACAATGTAGAGCAGTAAATGGATTTCAGGGATACGTGGCAGTGATCTAGCAGCTCTTGTCTGTCACTGTACCCCAAGTGGGCAGATCTAATAAATACTTGTTAAGTTGAATTAATTGACACAAGTTAGCTATAGTGCTAAGGAACACACAGACTGTGCTGCTGTCGTGACCTTACCAAAGTCTTGACACTGTATAATACTTTCACTGAGCAGCCAGCAGCCATGTAACCTAAAGTTTCCTATTCTTTTTTTTAAAGATTTTATTTATTTATTTTTAAAAGAGGGGGAAGGGAAGGAGAAAGAGAGGGAGAGAAGCATCAATGTATGGTTGCCTCTCCCATGCCTCCCACTGGGGACCTGACCCACCGCCCAGGTATGTGCCCTGACTGGGAATCAAACTGGCAACCCTTTGGTTCGCAGACTGGCCCTCAATCCACTGAGCCACACCAGCCAGGGCTCTTCTCTTTTTCTCGTTTATTCTACTACAGTTGTCCCAATTCCACGCCCCCCCCCCCTTTGCCTTCCTCATCCCAGCCCACCCCCACTCCCACAGTCAATTCCCACACAGTTGTCCATGTCTATGGATCATTCATACATGTTCATTGTCTAATCCCTTCCCCTTATTTCCAGCATTCCCCTCTCCCCACTTTCCTCTGGTAGCTGTCAGTCTGTTCCATGTTTCCATGCTTGTGGTTCTGTTTTGCTCATTAGTTTATTTTGATCATTAGTTCCTCTTATAAGTGAGGTCATATGGTATTTGTTTTTCACTGACTGGCTTATTTCACTTAGCATAATGTTCTCTAGATCCTTCCATGCTATCCCCAAAGGTAGGAATTCCTTCTTTCTTTCTGCTGTGTAGTATTCCATTGTGTAAATATACCAAAGTTTTTTAATCCATTTACTCTATTGATGGGCACTTAGGCTGTTTCTAGCACTTGGCTATTGTAAATTGTGCTGCTATGAATACAGGGGTGCATAAGTTCTTTTGAATTAGTGTTTGGGGATTCTTAAGGTATTCCCATCAATGGAATTGCTGGGTCAAAAGGCACATCCATTTTTAATTTTTTGAGGAGATTCCATGCTGTTTTCCACTTGGCTGCACCAGTCTGCATTCCCACCAACTTTGCATTAGGGTTCCCTTCTCTCCACACCCTCACCAGCACTTGTTGTTTGTTGATTTATTAAAGATAGACATTCTGAGAAGTATGAGGTGATATCTCATTGTGGTTTTAATTTGCATTTCTCTGATGGCTAGTGATGTAGTGCATTCTTTCATATGCCTATGGGCCCCCTGTATGGCCTCCTTAGAGAAATATCTGTTCAGGTCCTTTGCCCATTTTTTAAATTGGGCTGTTTGTCTTCCTGGTGTTGAGTTGTATGAGTTCTGTATATATGTTGGAGATTAAACCCTTGTCTGATGTATCATTGGCAAATATATTCTCGCATATGGTTGGTTCCCTTTTCTTTTTGATGATGGTTTCTTTAGCTGTACAGAAGCTTTTTAATTTGATGTAGTCCCATTTGTTTATTTTTTTTCCTTTATTTTCCTTGCCCTAGGTGATATATTGGCAACAAAATTGCTACGTGGGATATCTGAAAATTTTCTGCCTATGTTTTCCCCTAGGACTTTTATGGCATCATGACTTATATTTAAGTCTTTTATCCATTTTGAATTTATTCTGGTGTATGGTATAAGTTGGTGGTCTAGTTTCATTTTTTCACATGTACCAGTATACTTCTCTTAACACCATTTATTGAAGAAGCTGTTTTTACTCCATTGTATGCTCATGCCCCCTTGTCAAATATTAACTGACCGTAGAGACATGGGTTTATTTCTGGGCTCTCTATTCGGTTCCATTGATCTATGTGTCTTTTTTATGCCAGTACCAGACTGTTTTGATTTCAGTGGCCTTATAGTGTAGTTTGATATCAGGTATTGTGCCCCCCCCAACTTTGTTCTTTTTTTCTCGATTTTCGTGTCTATTTGGGGTCTTTTTTGGTTCCATATAAATTTTTGAAATATTTGTTCTAGGCCTGTGAAATATGCCATTGATATTTTAATAGGAATTGCATTGAATCTATAAATTAAATTAGGTAGTAGGGCCATTTTAATGGTGCTAATAAATCTTATTCTTTAATAAAAATGTTTGTGTATATTGCTACAAATTACCATATATTGTTAAACTACTCATGGTAGCCTCCATGAGCCACTTAGGAAGCAAATGTTTGTTGAGAGCTTGCTGTGTGTGTGACTTTGCTAGACACTGGGGTATAAAGGTGAATAAAATGTGGCCCCTGAACTCATGGAGTTCATAATTTCCCAATGAGAAAACAGTTTATGTATAGCTGTGTAGAATCAGGAATAGAGAGAACCAGGATTTCTACTGTCAAGAATCAGGAACAAAGTTAAGAATCAGAAATAATCAGACGAAGCCCATGAGCAACCAAATTTGATATCGCGAATTTCATGTACCTGAAGTTCATGTACTTTACAGATAAGATAGCCTCTCGTCTAGAGCCTGTTCACTTTTATTTACATACAGTTCTAATTAGCTGGGTTCTGTTATCTCAGTGCACAGCAGGTAACAGCAGATTAGAATGGTGGTGGTAGAGAGTGTGTGTTGGTCGTGAGCTGTATGCACACTGATAACAATGATTAATAATATCTGGCATCTTGCCCTGGCCAGGTGGCTCAGTTGGTTGGAATGTTGTCTGTTCACCAAAACATTACAGGTTTGATCCTCGGTCAGATCACATACCCAGTTGGGACACATACAGGAGGCAACCGATTGATGTTTCTCCCTCTCATTCTCTCACCCTCACCCTCTCATCCCCTTCTGCCACCCCCCACCACTTGCTCCCCTTCCCCTCTCTCTCAAATCAATACATATATCCTCTGGTAAGGATTAAAAAATATGTATATTTGGCATCTTGATGGCAAGGCAAAAGAGGAAATTTATTAAATGTGGACTTACTCAAAATTTCTATAGATCATTTTTTTAGTGGTAAACAAGTCTACGTATTTCTGTTAAAACTTTCATTACACAGCCTAACAGTTATGTAACAATGACCTGAAATCAGTGGTTTTCAGCTTCTGTGCATCTGAATCACTTGGGGACCTTTAAAAATGCAAATCATAGGGCCTTTTCGTGCAGCCTGAGTCGAGAGCCATTGCTCTAAGGAAGTGATTTTCACTGGTGCCCCGCAAGAGTTTTAAAAATGTGTGATACCTAACTATTCAGGGGCATTTCCCTGAGATTGTCATATAAAGAAATGACAACAGCCAATACACCATAGCTGTCATATGGGCAAAAAATACATTTTTTGGTGTGCCCCAGAATTTTGGTAGTCAATTGATGTGTGCCATGAGATGAAAAAAGCTGAAAATCACTGCTCTAGGGTTTACCTCTTTGAGGAGATGTTATGGTGCAGGGAAAAAGGGATTGATTTTAGAATTAATCAGCCCATCACTTGCTGGTTAGGTGCCTTAGGCAGGTGTCGGATTGTGGAATGCCATTTTTTTTAAGATTTTATTTATTTATCTTTAGAGAGGGAAGGGAGGGAGATAGAGAGAGAGAAAGAAAAATCAATGTGCGGTTGCTGGGGGTTATGGCCTGCAACCCAGACATGTACCCTGGCTGGGAATCAAACCTGGGACACTCTGGTTCGCAGCCCGTGCTCAATCCACTGAGCTATGCCAGCCAGGGGTGCCATTTTCTTTATGTATAAAGTGAGGTAGTCTTGTCCTTTGGATTAAAAGAGAAAAAGCCTGTTGCATCATGGATGTTAGTCTTATAATATTATTTGACACTTTGGGGTTTTTTTTTTTTGTTCTCTAATTCTCTTTCCTGCCCTGCAAATATACACTGAAGACAATAGGCAGCGTTTTCTCCATTTAAAATTTTCCTTCCAGAATTTCTTTTTTTGTGGCAGCAGCTACTGCTTAAACACAGGTGACTACTAGCTGATGATAAAATCATTAAGCAAATAACTAGGAATTGATGGCAACACCTATCATTTTAGTTCAACAGCTTATAAAAAATGTTTAAGATAATGCTTGCAGTTGTGGTTTTTTTATTACAGACATGTAATATAGTCATATTTATTCTTATTTAAATTGTTCCTAATTTACACGATGAATTGTCAGTACTTTGTGGTGTTCCACAGGCGTGTACAGTGTACAGCAGGTCCTCGAATAACGTTATTTTATTCCAACATTTATTTACCCAACGCTTGTGGGGGTGGGTGCGTGTCACAGCTTTCTGAGACCAGGCAGGGCGGACCCCAACACCTCCCCCTTTTTGTTATTAAAAACTGAATTGTTGTTGTTAAGCCTGTGAAACCTACTATTTGCTGTTTCTGAATGCAAATCACAAGAAGAGCAACATCTATATACATCATAAGGCACAAGTAAAGATTAAAGCAGAAGAGGGGGCCTAGGGGTTGTCAAAACCCAGGCTCCTAAATTCAGTCTAAGAAAACATATTACAGATACAAGGGAATAACAAGAGTAACAGGTCTGATTACATTTCAGTCTTTGGGAGAAATTACATAGATTTTAGGAAGGGCAAATCACAAGGCAGCCTGAGTATAATGCAGGCCTGACTTCCTACGGGAGGACCTTTTATACCCGTGCGGTTCTGCGCACGGACTCATCCATCCCCCACTGGTTTCTTACGTGGGTGTTGAGTTACATTTCCACGTCTGGCAGAGTGGTTTTTCATATCTCCTCCCTTGTTCTTTGTTAGGACTGCTAAAGGTCCCATAAAGGTTGCTACTTGCTGGTCTCTTATACGACCCTGGGAAAACAATTTGCAGATACACCGAAGTACACAAAGCAATATAATCAGTAAACAACCAGCTGCTCCAAAAACCCAAATTCTCAAATCAGGCCCATCAAACCATGTTCTGGGATTCAGCCAACTAATATTTTCATTAAGGGCCCAAAAAACATCCTGTTTGGTTAAATGTTGAATGTCCTGCAGCTGTTGATGCAACTCTAGCTGCAATTTATCAATTTGTTCCTTTAAGTTGGTAGAAAAAGTCTCTCTTAGGTGATAAATATTGCTCCAGAAGTGCTGGCTGGAATTCTGTCTCAGGGGGATGACACATAGCTTGGAGAAGTCTGGATGGGGAGACTCCAATGGGTGGAGGTGGGTCACAGCCGGGGAAGCCTTTTCTGTGATATGGTCTCACTGTCTTCTCTGGCAGTTCCAAAGGTCGTCCTGGAGAGTAAACATAAGCATACCCTCTTCCCCAAGTTAAGAGGTGAGCCCATTCTACAATTGGCTGACCTATTGGATTGTAAGGTATTCCTGTTAAAGCAGATGCATGTAGGGCACCAGAGTAAGTATTAATAGAAATATGGATATATTTGAATCTTCCAAAAGGAGCATAAAGGGTGACATGTGTTTGCTAAATTATATGAGAATTTAGTCCTTAAGGATTAACTCCTGTAAATGGGGGGTCCCTTGCTAAGGGCTTAGCAATTAGGACATACTTTAATAATTTGCTTAGTTTGGAAAGACAGGCCCCCTGCTGTTTCTGAAAGCTGCAATGAGTTTTAAGAAGCAAGTTGTTCTCAAGACTTGGTGGTTCCTAGGTTTAGAGTTTTCAAGGAAGATGAGGGAGGGAGGTGCTGGCTTAAATATGTTTTAGACCAAAAAGGTTATGTGCCAAGGGCCTTTTGTGACATGATTAACTATTTTCTTTGGGAGGGTAGCAGCTCTCCCCAAGAAAACGATCAGCGTTCACAAGTACTGAGTTAAAAAGTGGTATTTTTTTCTTCCGTGGAGGACTAATTCTCTCCTGGAGACAGTGTACCTACATTTCATTTTTATAATAAAAGGTCACAGCTCTAGCATAAACAAAGATGATTCTTAATATATTTTTAACACATCACACCCTTCATCTCACTTATAGCATGCTTTAGATTGATAAATTTATGAACACATACACAACTTTCAGAAAGTTTTTTTCTCTACTGGCAAATGCATTTTAAATAGTAGTTTTGACCTGCTCCGTTTCCGATCTGGGTTGGTTCGCCTCTTTTTAGGCAACTTGGCGACGCAGCCACCCAGGCCTAGGCCTCTTTATCCATGCTTCGCTCAGCCTCCGGCAGCAGCGGGCGATGCAGAGAGAACATCGAGGGCCGCTGGGCCTCTGGCACTCCCGTTTCGGGTTGGGGAGTGCAGGTGCCCTATTGATATAACGTACTGCAGCCCAGAACTCCCAGGAGTGCTACCTTCCTGCCTTAGCCTCCCGAGTAGCTGGGGCTACAAGCGGGTGCTATCGCGACTGGCAGGTGGCATGTCTGGGACTGCACCCAGTGCGCGCCGGGGAGTGGCGAGGGAAACTAATCTCCCCTCTGCACCACCACCCATTCCAGGCAGAGAGGCGCAGCCCCCACTCGACTCCTCGAGGGAGGGTGCTCGCGTGGGCTGCTACAGCTGTGCTATGAACACGCGCCCATACCCGCACCCATGCTGAGTATACCAGGGAGGGCTGTGAGACTGATGGCAGTAGGTGCTAACCACAAAAAAGATCCGAGTTGGTGTGTAGTCTGCGCCTGCCCGCACCCTCCATGCCTCCATTGCCTCCATTTTTTCCGCCCGGGAGGCGACAGCGTGTGGGGTCCCCAGCGGCCGCTGGGGGCAGGGAGCTGCCTTTGCTGACGCCGGGCACGGGGACACTCCCAAGATGCCCAGTCCCAAAAACGGTAAAGGCGGCTGCAAAAACAGGTGTGGCAACAGCAGTGGGGACGAGCCGGAAAATGGAGCTGTTGCTTTAGCAGCAGTGCGCCACAGCTCTGCTGTGGCGGTGAAAGCGCCAAATCCCAGCCACTAGACCGAGTACCTGCGGGAGCTGACCCGGATTGTCGAGGTGCCAGAAAAACTCGCGCATTGGTCCATTCTCTTTCATACTTCCATTCAACAATCCCATAGCTGTTGAACTAATTTAAAACATTTCCCCATGGTTGAGGATACTTAGAAATCTTTAAAGAAATTCCTTAACAAATAAAAGCACCTTTTTCTGAAATTCCTCCCACTGCAAGCATGGCCATTCTTGTAAATAGCCCTGTATCGAGTTGCCATTCCTAAGGCTAATTAAAGGGAAAGTCTTTGCTCTTTCTCCCAAGCCTGGGCTGCTCGGCGCATGCTTGGGGTAGGGAGCAAGGTTCCTGCTTGCAGTTTCAAAGTGGTTGCGAGAGAGTGCAACCAGGAAGAGAGTACCTATTCCCCTGAATCCAGCACTCCCTACGACATACCCAAAAAGTGTTCGGGGTGTACCTTATACTTAGGTAGCCAGAAGCTTGCGAAATCCACTGTCTGGGTTGGTGTGTTGTCTACAGCCATGGCTCAGAGCCACTGGGTTGAAATGCCCCACGTTGGGCGCCAGCTGTGCCGGATACCGGCCAGCAGTATCCATCCTGGCTCCAGATGCTTGGGATACGAGGAAAATACACACAGACTACCGAGTCCTGTGGAGGAATAGTATGGCATGGCCACACTCTCTATTGGAGAGTGCCTGCCCAGTCGCCGCCTGAACAGGCTTTTTATTAGGCAATACTGGGTAGGGGTATGGATACAGTCTGTGGATTATAGTCTGGCAGGGAAGATCGAATGAGTAGGTACCTATCAAAGAGTTGACAGAGCTCATGCTGAGTTTGGGGTTTTATCACCTAAGAGCTACAAGGCTAGTTTCATTTCTTGCCCATGCCTTCATATTCAAGGGCATCCTCAGCGAGCAGGTCTCACAGGATCTTGCATATCCTATGCCTCAGGTCTAATTATCCTGGGGGTCTGCCGACTCTGGTCTGGACTGCACTGCCCCTGTTATTTCCACAGGGCTGAGTCGGGCAGAGGAGACAAAAGCAGCCAGGAGACTTGGATTTCTCACAGGCAGAACAGGGACTCAGGCTTTGTCAAAGCCAAGGGGGCAGGGGTCGATGTCAATTACCCCCTCGTTTCCACAGCACCCTGAGTCTCTTCCCTGGGGCATCTACATGATCATGCCTGTCTTAAGTGATTCCCCCCTTGGGGAATCTTATCCGTCATTGGCTAACTGATCAAGCATTGAGGGCCAGGCAAGGAGCAGAAGCAGTGCTCATGCCAGGGAGATAAACTTATCTCCTTAGTGACTCCTGGTCTGAGGTCTCTCACTCAGCCTTAGCCAGAGGGCACGGTTGGGGGAGGGGGTTACAGCTTCCTGACACCAGGCAGGGCAGACCCCAACAAACGCTGATGAGAAAAATGACTGAATCCCGGCTGGAGCCACTGTCTGCATGCGGTTCGTGGGTCCTCCCATGTCTGTGTGGGTTTTCTCCTAGTATTGTGGTTTCCCCCACATCCCAAAGACACGCACACGAGGTGAACTGGCGTCTCTCAGTGGTCCCAGTTTGAGTGAGTGTGGGCGTGTGCCGGCATGGGACGTGTCCTGAGCAGGTGGGTTCCTGCCTTGTGCCCTGAGCTGCCAGGTGGATTCCAGCCACCTGGGACCCTGAACCAGAATCAGCAGGTTGGAAAGTGATCATCTGTCACTTGTTTTTATTAATTTTTCTTAAATGTGTGTATAGTTCACATTTATTTCAGTGTTTAATATTAGAACTGTTTTGGGACTTATTTAGAAGTTGATGATGGTTTGGTGACCAGGAATATGCATCAGGAACTTAACTCTTGCTTATATCATGAGCCTATGGTAAAATTGGTTTTGTTCTATGTCGCCTTGCTTAAAGTCTGTTTCCGAGAACCTGCTGATGACGTTAAGTGAGGACTTCCTGGGCTGTGTTGCCGGGAGCACACTGACTTACAGGTGCCTTCTAGGGAGCAAGTCTGGAAGCCCTCGATCAGGAAACTGTGCCCACCAGAACACTGAACTCATCCTGTGGTCTTGGTAAATGAGGAATTGCTGTAGTTAGAAGTCATAATGTGGCTTACGTTACGTCTTTGTGTTTTAATACATGTATGTATGAAAGTGTCTGATGTTTAAAAACTATTTTCATTTGTTTTTATGTTGAAAAACATTGTAAGTCTAGTTTTTTCAGCCATTCATGGGACTTAGATTATCGCTTCAGAAGTGATAATGTCCCAGAACTTCAGAAGCCTGTGGGGGGGCTTTTCCCTCAGTAGTTTGAAAACTAAAGAGTCACATTTTTTGTTTTCTTATTATGGACACGCACCCACACTGCTTCTGAAGGGAGAGAAAAAGGTTTGCATTACAACTAGAATTTAGGGAAAGGTAAATTTAGAGAGTGATGGAATGTCAGTAAGGATTGAATCCAGAGCTATTTTGTTTTGTTTTAATAGATGTTATTTTTTTAGCAGTTTTAGATTCATAGCTAATGGAGCAGAAAGTACAGAGATCCCCCATGTATCCCCTATATACCACCTTCCTCATGCACAGCAAAACTGTTTTTAAGAATAATTTTGGTTAGATGTGTGTTTTCATTAACTTATCTGGCGTGTGCCATATGTTATAAGAGGTGCACCAGCAACTTCTCCAGACTTAATAAGTATTTTATATTCATTGATTCATTCACCTACCTACTCACTCACTCAACAAATAATATTGAGTGACCACAATGTGGTATCGAAATAAGGTAGCCACTACACACAGGTGGCTATTTTAAACTTAAACATTAATGAAATAAATTTCATTCCTCACTTGAACCAGTCACATTTCAAGTGCTCGCTGGCCACATGTAGGCCAGAGCTGGCCTTCCTTAGGAGTTTGAATTCTGTTTAAAGCAAGTCATAAAGATGCATTATTTGGGGTTAGAAAAAAATTATTAACTTTAGGATATATGTATACGTTAAGTGTTATGACATACAATAGAATAATTCAGAGATTTTTGTTGGTGAAATTGAAGACATTTGTTCTTATTTATTCATTTATTTCCTTACTTGTCCTTACTAGTACTTATAAGCAGAACTTTAGCTCATAAATGTTCCTCACTGCTCTGATTAATCTTGTTAGGAGATGCAGAGTAACCTTATGAGATGCTTTTCTGGGCATGTGTTACTAAGATCAGTCATCCACAGCTGCTTTGGCTATAATGTGATTATATTTGGTTCTGAGTCTTGAAAGGAGTAGAAGAGTATGTGACATTCAGCACAGAGCTGGCAGCCCCGTGCTGATGAGGGCCACTTTAATTGACCTCTGGCGCATTATTGAGTTCTAGTTGAACTCTAGAAGTGGTATAATTAGTTTTGATTCTGTAAGCTAGGTAATGGTTTGGTCAGTTACCACTCTAATGCTGTTACTGTTTTCAGGATAATGGCAGTGACAAGTGGCTTTCACTTCTACCTTGGGTGATGTTGTGGGTAACTTTCTTTTCATTGACCCAGCAGTGACCAGAGGGAAATCATGTGTCTCAGATAGAGACAATGTTTGTGTGAGGCGGGGGGAGGTAAGTGTGTGGTGGTGAATCAGATCTCTCCTAGGAAGGTGAATGTGAGGGATTCCAAGGCTTTCAGAATTTTTTTCTTGGGCTTTAAGTTCCTCTCTAGGGACTAATTTAGTGCAGCATCAGCAAAGCAGGAGGGTCCATCCATGTAAGTAATTGACCACGATGGTGAAGTCCAGGACTGCAAATTACAAACGAAGACATCCAAGAAGGACCAGTGATCCATGCGTGTTAGGAGCCTTGCCAGAGGAAGACCTTCAGGTCGTAGATAAATGTAAGGAGCCTGATTAGGTCACAGGGTGTCAGAGTTCCAGAAAGAGGTGGCATTATTACTTCCCAGGGTAGAAAATCGTTCTTCAGTTACTCATTTGTATGCCAGAGGAGAAAAATGGAGACTGTCTGCGCCTGCAGCACTGACCAAAGGCTCAAATGGGAAGTGTAACCAACACCTCTGGTCCTGTCTTTCTCCCCTGTGTTCTGGTGCCAGCTGACATTTTCTGCCAATGCGTACAGGAAGACTTCTGAGGGAAGAGAAAGAGAAGTTGCGTTGCACCCAAATTAGAGCTGTAAAGTTGTTTATCTTGACAGGAACCAAAGAGGATGACAGAATGCTTTGGGAAGCCATTGGAACTTTGTAAGGAGACCATTCGATTCTGAATATAGCAATACGAAGACACTGAGGAGTTAGTAACAAACCAACAGTTCCACATGGTGAGCTCTAGGACCAGACTAATCAGGATCGATTGATACATATCACATAAATGTGAGGAACACTGTGACAATATCGAGGTACTGCAGATAAGACACCTACTCTTGAGTCCCTGATGGCCTAAACGGAGAAGTGGAGGAACACGCGCGAAAGACGGCTGAGGGTTCACAACGAGATCTCAGTGCTCACAGGGAGTAACGCCACGCCAGGGGTTACAGCGGAAGGAGGAGGAGGCCTTTTCAGATCACTGTGGCTGCTAGGACTCAGCACCGTGGGCGGAGGCTCCTTAAGGAGCACAAAGCCATATCCAAGAAGGGAAAGGGGAGTGAACAGGAAGAGAAGCAAATGGATGTTAAGAAAAGAGGTCTCGTTGGAGCCTTGGTTCTCAAAGTGTTCACTGACCCTTTAGAGTGTCTGAGGCCCTTTCAGTGGGTCTGGGAGGCCAAAACTGTTCTCATAATAATACTAAGATATTTGCCCCTTTAAAAATTGTGTTAAAAACATGTAAAATTTACCATCTTAACCATTTTTAAATGTCCAGTGAAGTATATTCACATTCACACAAATAATCTCCAGAAGTTTTTCATTTTGCAAATCTGAAACTTTGTATCCACTAAATAACTCCCCCTGTTTTCCTCCCTACCCCACCCCTGGTAACCATTATTCACTTTTCTGTTTCTACATACCTCAAAGAAGTGGAATTATACAGTATTTATCTTAGTGACTGGCTTATTTCACTTAGCATAGTTTTCAAGGTTCATCCACGTTGTAGCATGTGGCAGGATTTGAATAATTTCCCATTGTGTGTACATACCACATTTTGTTTATCTCTTCATCTGTCAACTGACCTTTGAATTGCTTCTACCTCTTGGCTGTTGTGATGTTACTTGGCCTTTCCACTGAGTTGATGTTTACACGGACAATGTATAAGCAATGTTCAGGAAGACTGGGACACCTTAAGGCAAATCATGATTACAAGTCCCAGATTGTACTAGTCAGTGTAGTTGTCATTGTCACACCATTGCAATGGGGGAGAAAGTACAGTTTCACTTAAGAATATCAATATTCTGTGTGACAAAATGGGAAATGTACATTCAGCATTTCCGTTGAATACTTAAGTTGTCTTGAGGAAAAGGTCTTAGGTGATTGTTCGAGTGATGAGCTAAACCTAGCTACTTCATCATGCAATGTTATTTTTATTTAAAAGAATGACTGCCAAAAAAACTGTGGTTTTCACTATTCGGTATTTCATAGACACTTTCTTGAAAATGAATGAAGTAAAAGCCTGTCATTTTAAAGAAAGCAACTGTTAGTATTTATTGCCAATGATAAGATTTGAGTTTTCAAGTGAAAATCAGAAGCTTGAAAAATGTGTATCTGCCACTGTGAATTTGATAGCTTCCCAATATATAAAACACTTTTTTTTGATAAGATTGGTGGTGATGTTAATGTGTTTTTTAAATACTGTATAATGAAATGTGTGGACATTAGGAAGATTTGCACAGCTCATTGAACCAGTATTTTCCAATACATGATTTTACAAAATTATGCATGGGTAAAAGCCATTCAAAACTCAAGATAACCAATGGATTTTTATGTTACAGAGCATGAAAAGCCCCTAGATAGGGTTTTAGATTCCACATTGCAGCTAACCTTTAAGAAAGTCCACTTGTTGAGTTTTAGTGTGGTATCAAAGAAGATCCACAATGATCTAAAAAAGCTGTTGAAACACTCTTCTCTTTTCCAGCAACATGTCTATGGGAGGCTTTATTTTCTTCATAAACTTCAACCAGAACATATCATAACAGATTGAGTAGTGAAGCAAATAGGAGAACCTAGCTGTCTTCTACTAATCCAGACACTAGAGAGATTTGCAGAACTATAAAATATCACCACTCTTTTATTGTTTATGATAGTTATCTTTCATAAAATATGTTAATATAGACAGACTTACTATTGTTATATCTAAATTAATAAATATTTAAAATTTTCTGTTTTATTTTCTAATAAGGTAAATACAGATAGATGTAACCCAAGTACACACATGCTCTTTGGGGTTCATTACTTTTTAAGAAAATAAAGGGGTCCTTGGCCCCAAAAGTTTGAAAACTAGTGTACTAGAGAAAAGTTACTCATTCAGCGGGAGGTGATGGGATCTGGAATGTTGTGTGAGAGAAGCAGAAAGGGTGGCTTTCAGAGAAGCAGAGAAAGATCTGGGAAGCACTGAAGTACAAAGGTTACTCAGATGGGAAATGAAAAGTCACTTTGGGTTGGAGATGGATTGTCTTGCCTATTTCTTTTCTATCTACGGTACCTTTCAAGGTCAGTATTTGCACGAGTTCTGTAGTGAACCCAGGCCCCCGCCCAGGTTTCATGTGATAGAAGTGAGCTGTCTTGAGTTGATTGGTGGATTGTGAGCCCAGTTCAGCAGTAATTTGACTGGCATGGGAAAGGACGTAGTGCAACGGAATCTTTAGGACTGTCGACTTTCTGTTGTGTGGTAGACTCTTACCACCTGTTTCATTTCCCATAACTTGCTCTCATATCAAATCCAGAAAAAAGTTGTTCTACCTGACTGTATGCTATGCAATAATTTACAGCATTATAGTGAAGCTCAAATATATGTTCTTTTTTTTTTTTTCAAACTATATGAGATAGTTTATTTAGGAAGTTACAGAGGTGGAAGAAATGAGTCATAGGAGAAATGGGCTCGGGAAACAAGTTACAGAGGCAAAGGAAAGGCCTTTGGAGCTTAGGGGAGAGAGAGACACAAGGAAAACGCACCCGGGGGAGGGGTGGGGAAGGGCGCAGTTACACTCCCTAGAGACATTGCTATCTCCTCTTTTTATGAAATGCACATTGCGTTGGAGAATAGGAAAGGTACTTACCTTTTGATTTTAGAACAGTTTCTACATGTTCTTTGAACAGGTTTGCTTTTCTGTCCAAAGTAAGGACAGAAAACCTCTGTGGTCTGTATAGCAATGTGAAGTCACCAGTAAACACAGTCCTGAGGGGCACAGCACGAGGCTTAGTGCCCTGAACAAAGGTGGACTCACTACAAAGCTACTGATGCCTCCATTTTAAGGCCCCTCACTTGCATAGGCCCCTTTTGTATTTGTAATGTTGAGTCTTTTTTTAAAAGACTTCCCCCCGCCCCACCCATTGTATTAGCTCCAGGCTTCACAAAACTTAGTCCTGAGGAGTTCTGTGTAAGGGTCTTGGAGGTGAGTAGGACACATATCTATAAGGAAGGGAGCTTACTTATCCATAATACCTGAAATAATCCACAGCACTGCTTTCAGGGCATTTATTCAATTATTAGCTCATTTACTTAGAAGACAACATTTTAATTTGTTTGACATGCAGTATACAAGGTCCGTCTGGAAAAAAGTGCAGCCATTGTTAATATAATGAGAACGGTTTGTGCGACCGTTATGTAACCTGGCAGCCAAGAAGAGTGGACTGGAATGCACATGTGTGAACAATGACAACTTCATTTTACTAGTCAATGGGGGCAATAGACACCGTTGAGTGAGCTTATGTACTGTGTGGTCATCACATTCAAAATGATTGAGCAAGTAGAGCAAGGAATCTGCATCAAATTTTGCATTAAGCTTGAACATTCCTCCAAGGAAACTATTGGGATGATTCAGAAGGCCACAGCTATGGGCACTGGTGATTGGCAGGTTCATCATATCAGTGCATCCACTCCTGCATCTCATCTCGTGCAGTTTTCTTGGTGAAACATCAAATCACCCAGGTGACTCAGCCCTGCTACAGCCCAGATTTGGTATCCTGTGGCTTCTGGCTTTTCCCAAAACTAAAATCACCTTTGAAAGGGAAGAGATTTCAGGCCATTGATGAGATTCAGGAAGATATGGAGGGAGAACTGCTTGAGGTCCCACAATGCCTACTTTGAAGGGGACTGAGGTGTTGTCCTATGTACAGTGTCACTTATATCTTGTGTCTTCTTCAGTAAATCTCTATTTTCCATATTACATGGCTGGATACCTTCTGGACAGACCTCATATATCCTTTTATATGTATATAATAGATATAAAAATACATAATATAATACATATTTATATATAAATATATATAATATAATATAATATATATTTTATTGATTCTGCTATTACAGTTGTCCCATTTCCCCTCCTTCACTCCCCTCTGCCCTGCATACCCCTCCCACCCACATTCCCCCTCTTTAGTTCATGTCCATGGGTCATACATATAAGTTCTTTGGCTTCTACATTTCCTAGTCTGTTCTTACCCTACCCCTGTCTCTTTTCTACCTACCATTTATGCTACTTATTCTCTATACCTTTTCCCCCTCTCTCCCCCTCCCACTCCCCTGTTGCTAACCTTCCATGTGATCTCTATTTCTGTGGTTCTATTCCTGTTCTAGTTGTTTGCTTAGTTTGCTTTTGTTTTTGTTTTTGTTTTAGGCGTGGTTGTTAATAACTGAGTTTGTTGTCATTTTACTATACATGTTTTTTATCTTCTTTTTCGTAGATAAATCCCTTTAACATTTCATATAATAAGGGCTTGGTGAGATGAACTCCTTTAACTTGATCTTATCTAAGAAGCACTTATCTGCCCTTCCATTCTAAATGAAAGCTTTGCTGGATGGAGCAATCTTGGATGTAGATTCTTGCCTTTTGTGACTTCAAATACTTTTTTCCAGCCCCTTCTTGCCTGTAAGGTTTCTTTTGAGGAATCAGCTGACAGTCTTATGGGAACCCCTTTGTAGGTAACTGCCTCCTTTTCTCTTGTTGCTTCCAAGATTCTCTCCTTCATTTTAATCTTGGGTAATGTAATTATGATGTGCCTTGGGATGTTCCTCCATGGGTCCAACTTCTTTGGGACTATCTGAGCTTCCTGGACTTCCTGGAAGTCTGTTTCCTTTACCAGATTAGGGAAGTTCTCCTTTATTATTTTTTCAAATAAGTTTTCAATTTGTTGCTCTTCTTCTTCTCCTTCTGATATTTCTATAATTTAGATGTTGGAATGTTTAAAGTTATCCTGGAGGTTCCTAAGCCTCTCCCATTTTCTTGAATTCTTGTTTCTTTATTCTTTTTTGGTTGGATGTTTCTTCCTTCCTTCTGGTCTACACTGTTGATTTGAGTCCTAGTTTCCTTCCCATCACTATTGGTTCCCTGTACATTTTCCTTCATTTCACTTAGGGTAGCCTTCATTTTTTCATCTAATTTGCAACCAAGTTCAACCAATTTTGTGAGCATCCTGATAACCACTGTTTTAAGCTGTGCATCTGATCGGTTGGCTAACTGTTTGTCGCTTAGTTGTATTTTTTCTGGACCTTTGATCTGTTCCTTCATTTGGGCCATTTTTTTTTTGTCTTGGTGCACCTGTTACATACATAGTAAGGGGCAGAGCCTTAGGTGTTTACCAGGGCAGGGCAATCTACATGGCTGCGTTGTGATGCTGTCTGTGGGGGAGGGGTCTGAGAGGGAACAGTGGTGCTTGCTCTGCTCTCTGATGGTTTTCAGTCACCTCTCCCACTGCCCACAAGCAAATTGGACCCTTCTGGTGCTGATTCCCTGGGTGGGTGGGTTTGTGTGTGTTCTAGGACCCTGTGGGTCTCTCCAGTGAACTCTCCTGTGAGGCTGGGAGTTTCTCACGCTGCCACCTCAACCCCCACAGGTATTTTCAATCAGAGGTTTGAGGCTTTATTTCCCCACTGGAACCCTGGGTTGCGAGGTTTGTTTCGCCCCCCAGTTGTTCCTCCCGGTTTATCTGCCCGCAAACGTGGGACCGGCCACTCCATCAGTTGCCATCTTGCCAGGTCCACCAGCCGCTGCCAGTCCTCTCCGCCCGGCTGCCCTTCTCAACCCCTCCTTCTGGTCTGGATAAATACGTTGTCTTTAACTCCTTGGTTGTTGGACTTCCATACAGTTCGGTTTTCTGTCAGTCCTGGTTGTTTTTTGTTTTTAAATTTGTTGTTGTCCTTCTTTTGGTTGGGTGAGGAGGCACAGTGTGTCCATCTATGCCTCCATCTTGGTCGGAAGGCCTCAGACCTCATATATTCTCAGCACCAAGGAAAAGCTCTTCTTTTCTGAATAACAAGCTAAAAGCCATTCTCACAGGGCTCCTTTTCAAGTGAAACTTTGAGGAGGAGGCAGTGTTTGTACTTTTCAGACCCTCAGGCTCTGAGGGAATTTTAATATTATCTAAAGCCTCAGGGCTCAGAAGTATTTACCAACTCTTAACCTTTTCTTTCTGGATTTTTCAGCCCCTTTCTCCAGAGAGTCTTCTGTTATTTTCTCCCCAGTACTGTCATGTGGTAAGAGCAGGGCCACAGCAGCACAGCACTGTGCTGACTGCGGGGCAGGCACAGTCTCCCTGAGGGCGGAGACTCTGCTCTCCTAGCGCTGCCGATGAGGACACAGTCCGAGAGAAGTTGAGTAAATTGTTGAGGTCCACAGCACGGAGAATACTGGAGCTGACACAGACCTCGGTGTTGCTGGCAACATTTTCTACTTGATTCATCTTCCTGCTGTCAGTCAGATGTCTTGGGATGAGAATCTAAGAAAATCTCAACACAAAGTACTGCCTTACGGCCTAGAAGCTCTTATTGTGTTACAGTGCAATGTTTTGTTTTTAATCTGGGTGTTAGGCATGCAGGCATTGTTTCATTAGTTTTCTTTATACTCTATACTACATATTTTATGAACATTCTTTTTACAATTACAAAACTTCTAAAAGACTGTAGAAAAGAATAATTATTCTTTTCATGAAATACATGTGTATCGATGTAATTATAGCAATTTAAAATGCAAACCAAAAAGCCTCATAAAAATGTCACCACACAGAAATACATATTAAGTGTGGTATATCATTCCATAGTATTCTTATGTTTATCTAGAAACAGGATAAATAGATAGAAAAGAAATTACTAGGATTGTTTTAGTTATTTAGAGTATATAACAAACCACCCCAGAAGTTAGTGGCTTATAACAACAAAAACCAGTTATTTCCCTGGGCCTAGAAGATCTTTAATGCTTGGTAAAAGATTTGTTACCACAGCCAGTTCCAGAACTTCCCCCAAATTTGGAGGAGTCTTAGTTACCTAACTTCATTGTCCTCTAGGCAAACAGACCTGCAGTTGCCTCGTATACATCAGTGCACGTGGTCACAGTTGTTTCACTCCTTTGTCGGGGCCCATGGCCCCAGGTGCCTGGCACATTAGACGCTGAATGAAGATTCATAAACAATGGATTCGATGGCAGTGCCTTTTGTGGACCTGGCTTTTTCTTCACGCTGAATTTTTTCCTTTCTGGCTTAGGTATCTGGCTCGAGTAGGGGATCTTGAAGCTACCAACACCGAAGACCCAAATCTGAATTACGGACTTGTTGTGGACTGTGGCAGCAGTGGCTCCCGGATTTTTGTTTATTTTTGGCCGAGACATAATGGGAACCCCCACGACTTGCTAGACATCAAACAGATGAGAGACCGAAATAGCCAACCAGTGGTTAAAAAAATCAAGCCAGGTACGAACTGGAATTTGTTCCTTTTTGATCTCTTTTATCAGCTATAGGCATGAGAGAGGAGAGGAGAGGAGAGAAGAGGGAAGGGGAAGGCAAGCTGCCCTTTTCTCTGGAGATTCTGGATAATGGGGGGGGTCTCTCATTCATTGCCTCCCTCTCTCAAATAAATAAATGTTTAGGACCTTAAGCAGAGCCTCGTGGGTATCAGTTTTCTGAGTGTATGTGATCTATTTTTTAAAAAAGGTACTTTATCTTTCTTAAGGAATCTCTGCAATGGCAGATACTCCTGAACATGCCAGCGATTACCTTCGCCCTCTGCTGAGCTTTGCTGCTGCTCATGTGCCTGTGAAGAAGCACAAGGAGACCCCCCTTTACATTCTTTGCACAGCGGGCATGAGGCTCCTTCCTGAGAGGTGAGATGCAGGGTCTGAGAAACACAGGGGAATGGCTGGCCTAAGAGTTGGGAGACCAATTCCATGCAGGTCCTCTGTGGTCCCCTGGTCTGAAGACGGGATGTGGGTTCACCACAGAGCAGACAGGTGGCACTGAAAGACTCTTTGCTCAAAAATAGAGCAGATCCTACCCCTACACCCAGTGATTTCACAATCAGTTGTTTTCACAGTCAGGGGGTGGAGAGAAAGAGGGGGAGAAGATCAGTGTGTGGTTGCCTTTCACGTGCCCCGGCCTGGGGATCTGGCCTACAACCCAGGCATGTGCCCTAAACTGAGAATTGAACCGGTGACCCCTTGGTTTGCAGGCTAGCAATCAATTCGCTGAGCCACACCAGCCAGGGCTTTAAAGGAAATCTTATAAGTGAAAAACAAAACAAAACAAAGCAAAAAAAACTCAAATAAAAAATTTATAATCCTACTATTCTACCAAAACTACTTCATTTTGCCATATCCCCTTTCTCTCTGTAACATCTGTGTGTAATTTCTACAACGTTGCAATCATACCGCACATTTGGTTTAGAATTTTTGCTTTTGACATAAGTAATATTTACATTGTTCAAAATTTTAGAAAGCCAGGGAAGAGTATAGATGACACAGGTAGTGCCACATCACAAGTCTGTGAGTATCCTGATGACTCGCAGCGAAGGAGGGGCAGGGTAGGAGGGACTGTGGACAAGATGTCGGAGGTCAAAAATCAGTCCAGCAGGGCAATGGTTTGGCCAGCCTTTGCGTGTCGGGAGCAAAGGAGAGGCTTGCCTCATCTGGCACTGCTTGCTCAGCACCGCCTCTGTCTGTCAGAGAAATCCTCTTCACACCAATCCCACTGGTGTAGCTCCACCCCATTTGTCTGAATGTTCATTGTTAGCCTGGAAGCTCTGAATATTACTATTTATTTTGTCTTAAGGATTTGTAAAGAACTCTCCTTTTCTTTTACCTTGTTTTCTGATCACCTGTCTAATGCCCAGCTCTATCTATCCTAGGCTTATGAAACCATTGCTACCTCTATGGCAACTGTGGTTGTTGATTTAGTGTAACTATCACTGCAAAAACCTGTCTTGTAGAAATAATATTTTGCTAATGTATTATTATCATTTGTGAGCAATATTCAAAATGGATTTAAATCAGCTGGACTGTATTTTGAATTTATTGGCACTAGGTTTTATTTATTGGACAATAATTTGGATTAACAAAATTTGTTCTACCTCTTTTTTATTTTGTAATGGAAGAACTCTTAATGAAATACCAAAAAATACCAAATACATTGTGATATTTAAGGGGAAAAAACCCTTTTTATTATGGAAATTTCAAATGCATATAAAAGTAGAGAGAACAGTGTACTGAATCCCCATTCACCCACCACCCAGCCTCAGTAGTTAATGTTTTGCCATTAAATCTTTTAAAAAAAACAACAGTATTTTACAAAATGAAAGTTAGTGTTTTTTAACATAAATTGGGATCATAATATATGTTGTTTTGTAACCTATTAGAACTCAAAATATATTGGATAAATTTGCACGTCAATACATACAGATATAAATTGTCCTCATTTTTTATAACATATTTATAGTATTACATTGTGAGGATGTACCACCATAAATTATTTAACCAGTGCCTATTTATGTGTTTTAGGCTATTTCTAGTTTTTCATTGTTATAAATAATGCTGCAGTATCCTTCCTCTTTGTATTTTTATTAGATGATTTCCTTGCAGTAAATTTCCAAAAGCATAATAGCTGGGTCAAAGGTTAACCACATTAAAATTTTTGATGCATAGTTCTGGATTGCGCGTTAGAAAGATTGCACGAGTAATTTACATTCCAAACAGCAGTGTATGACGATGCCCATTCTTCCATATTGTAACTAAAACCAGCAAAGCCCTCTTGTTTGGGAAGTTAAGCAGATCCACTAGGGAGGGAAAAATAGCTGCTCCTGTTCCCCACATGAAACTCATACTGCATGAATTCTACATGTATAACAATGAACTTTTTTACAGACTGTACGTGACATTAAATTGGAAGTTATTTCATTAAATGTAATTCTTCACTTTGAAGTGCCAGCTGCCTTCCTCACTGAGTCACGCTGACAACTGTCTGAACTGGTCAAGTATTTTTGTGATCAGTAATGTTAAAAATCCAAGCTCATTGGTCTTGTTTTTAACCAACATTTTCTCTAGATTCATCGTATTACTTCTAGCTTTGTTTCTTTGCTTTTCTTTGCCTGATAATACTGACAACATAAAACTTTAGAGGAAGAAACAACCCTGTAGACACTAAGCTTCCGACGTTATTCCCAAATTGTTCTGACCTTTAGATTTTGATCCGGATCTGGGATTTTCAAATGATAAGATTTTTATGAGAAAATTTAACTGTGGAATATGGAAAAGGAGATGTAAAAGTTTACTGTAAGCTTACGTAAAGGATTATGAAACACCTGTGAACCTGACAGCGCTTCTTGTGTGGTGGAGTGAGGCGTTGTTTCTGAGGATTGTGCTCCTCAATTTAGCAGCTTACTTTCACAGCAGTTAGGAAAAATGTAATAAACCTATTTTAATAGGTTGCGAAACTGTGCTTCAACTTCCTGTGGCTTATGCAGCCTGTGAGAGGCACAGAACCATAGTCTTGTCTTTTAACACCATTTGAATGGTAACATCATAGAAAGGAAAAGTATTACTATTACCATATTGCCTTTTAAGTAGGAGGCTATATTTTGAAGGCAGTTTAAACCTTTGAAATGAAAGGAGGAAGAAAAGCAGGGCTTGACAAGGGATGAGGTAGGTGAACAGTGAGGTCATATAACAAGGCTAAGTAGAAGGTCAAGTTGAGGAGAGAATTTAACAATTAACTTTTGGTTCTTTCTTGCAGGAAGCAGTTGGCTATCTTGTCTGATCTAGTGAAAGATTTACCACTGGAGTTTGACTTCCTCTTTTCACAGTCTCAGGCCGAAGTGATCTCTGGGAAGCAGGAAGGTACTGGGCCTTGCGGGGGCGCACTGGTTCCCCTCCCAGCCAGTCCTGGCACAGTCTCTCCAACGGGTGTCTAGATTACTTTGTAGATCTGATTTTTGGTTTTCTCACAATAATTTTCTTGATTCTGCTGTCTAGTTTATTTGATTATTTGCATATTATGCATTGGTATCTGCTTTAGAATGCTGCTTCTAGAAGACATAAATTTATGTTTTTAACTTTATGCTAAGGACTGTGTTTCTAAGAATATATTAGTATTTAATGGTGATTCCAAATGGATCTTTGGTTAGCTAATGATAGTTTTGAAAACATACATACATTCAGGAATTGTACTGAGTTTGTCAAATTCAAGTGTAAAGCAAATAATTACAGCAAGGAGAAACTTTAATGCCAGGGACTGATCAGGCAGGATGAGTTCCTTCTGTTGGGCTCTCCCATTATCACACTTTCTAGTATTGGTGCCTCCCTGAAACCCCACACTGTTGGGTTTGTAGTTTTGGGGTGGAGGAGAGTGAGTGTCCTCAGGTAGCCCAAACGTGGCCTGCGTGATGAATTATGTTTTCATTTCTTGGAAAAGAGGATCTTTTATGTCTTCTAGTTGCCATCTACACAGAGGAAAAGATTTGCCTTTTTTCAATTTTAACATTGCATTTTTCAGTCCCCAAATTTTCATTTAATTCTTTTTATTTTCAATTTTTTTATTGAGACTTTCTGTCTTTCCATTCACTATAAGACTGCTTTTATTTCTTGGTTATTGTAGCTGCTTTAATATCTTTGCCTAAAAATTCTGACATCATTGTCACACCAGGGTCAACATCTTTTGACCATCTTTTCCCTTATGGGTTGAGATTTTCCTAGTTCTTTGTACACCAAGTAATTTTATATGGCAATCTGGACATTTTGAATATTACATTATGAGGCTTTGTGTCTTGTTTCAATCATAAGAAGAATATTGATGTTTGTCTGTCTGTTTGTTTGTTTGTTTGAGCAGACAGTTGACCTGGCTAGGTTCAGGCCTCAAGTTCTGTCCTGCCTTCTACGGGCTGTGATTCTATTCATTCATTTTTTCTTTTTTTTTCTTTTTTTTAATATATTTTATTGATTATGCTATTATAGTTGTCTGATTTCCCCCCTTTACTCCCCTCCACCCTGCACACCCTCTCCCACCCACATTCCCCTCCTTTAGTTCATGTCCATGTGTCATAATTTCTTTGGCTTCTACATTTCCCATACTATTCTTGCCCTCCCCCTATCTATTTTCTACCTGCCATCTATGATACTTATTCTCCATACCTTTTCCCCCTCTCTCCTTCTCCCACTCCCTTGTTGCTAACCCTCCATGTGATCTCCATTTCTGTGGTTCTGTTCCTGTTCTAGTTGTTTGCTTAGTTTTTTTTTTGGTTTTGTTTTAGGTGTGGTTGTTAATAATTGTGAGTTTGCTGTCCTTTTACTATACATGTTTTTTTTAATCTTCTTTTTCTTAGATAAGTCCCTTTAACATTTCATATAATAAGGGCTTGGTGATGATAAACTCCTTTAACTTGACCTTATCTGAGAAGTACTTTATCTGCCCTTCCATTCTAAATGAAAGCTTTGCTGGATAGAGCAATCTTGGATTTAGGTCTTTCCTTGCCTTTCAGGACTTGGAATACTTCTTTCTAGCCCCTTCTGGCTTATAAGGTCTCTTTTGAGAAATCAGCTGACAGTCTGATGGGAACTCCTTTGTAGGTAACTGCTTCCTTATCTCTTGCTGCTTCTAGGATTCTCTCCTTCATTTTTATCTTGGTTTATGTAATTATTATGTGCCTTGGTGTATTCCTCCTTGGGTCCAACTTCTTTGGGACTCTCTGAGCTTTCTGGACTTCCTGAAAGTCCATTTCCTTTACCAGATTGGGGAAGTTCTCCTTTATTATTTGTTCAAATAACTTTTCCATATGTTGCTCTTCCTCTTCTCCTTCTGGTACCTCTATAATTCAGATGTTGGAATGTTTAAAGATGTCCTGGGGGTTCCTAAGCCTCTCCTCATTTTTTTGAATTCTTATTTGTTCATTCTTTTCTGTGTGGTTGTATCTTTCTTCCTTTTGGTCCACTCCATTGATGTGAGACCCAGCTTTCTCTCCATCACTATTGGTTCCCTTTGTATTTTTATTCATTTCACTTATTGTAGCCTGTATTTGTTCATCTAATTTGTGACCAAAATCAACCAATTCTGTGAGATTCCTGATCACCAGTGTTTTGAACCATGCATCTGATAGGTTGGCTATCTCTCGGTCGCTTAAAAGGATGGGTTTTGGGGCTTTTATTTGGTCTTCTGTTTGAGCCATCTCTCTCTCTCTCTCTTTTTTTTTTTTTTTTGGTCTGGTTGCACCTGTTATGGTGAGGGGCGGAGCCTTAGGTGTTAACCAGGGCTGGGCACCCCAGTCGCTGGGTTGTGATGTTGTATGTGGGGGCGGGGTCGAGAGGGAACAATGGCGCTTGCTCTGTTCTCCGTGGGACCTCAGTCCCTTCTGCTGCTTCCCCCAAGCAAACTGGTCCCCTCTGGTGCCAATTCCCATGTGGGTGGGCTTGTGCACACTGTGAGACCCTCTAGGAACCTCTCTTGTGAGGCTGGGTGTCTCTCCGTGTGCCTCAACTCCCACAGGTGTCCTCAATCAGTGTCCCGAGGCTCTATTTCCCAGCATTGGGATCCTGGGTTGTGCACAGTGCTTTGCTTCGAAATCGCGGCCTCACTGGGACTGCCAGTTGCCACCCCTGGCCGGGGTCTGCCAGCTGTTGGTTGCGCACTCAGGATCCACCCACTGCAGTCTTGCGTGCCTTGGATGCCTTATGTGCCAGTCCCCGCACTTTGTGCTCTCCGTGCTGTGCCCCACTCCAGCTGCCCAACTCCGCCCCTCCTACCGGTCTGGATGAACGGGTCAATTTCAACTTCTTGGTTGTCCAACTTCCATTCAGATCAATTTTCTGCCAGTTCTGGTTGTTATTCTGTTTCTAAATTGTTGTTGTCCCTATCTTGGGTGTGTGAGGAGGCACAATGCATCCACCTATGCCTCCATCTTGGGTGGAAATCCCTATTCATTCATTTTTTCAAAGCCATGGCACTGCTATTTGTATTTGTCCCCTGCGTGCCCCAGCCATTGGCCAATAGCCCATACAAATTGGTTGTCTGGCCCCTACCTCAGCTCTCAAAATCTTCGATATATTGCTTACAGTCAGATCCATGCATCTGTCGCTTGGAGATGAGCCCAGGAGTTCATACACCACTTTATTCCCTTCTCTCCACAATCTCCCGACACTCTCTGGTTCCCCAGGGCTTACTTTTATGGTCTTCCATAAAAGTCAGAGAGCTAGAGTTTTAATTTGTGCCCTCTGTCATGCATTGGTGTGATTGTGTCTGCATCCAGGGCCAAGTGGGAGAGGACAGAGGGGAGAAAAATTAAGCATTAGGGGTTCGCTGCAACCCTTGAGGCACAGCTCCACTGGTCAGAGAGGAGGATTCGCATCCCTCCGAGTTTTAGGTACTTGCCCAGTGTTCACTTCTGCTGCTGCAGGACTACCAGGTAGGAGAGAACAAAACAAAGAAAAAAGAGTAGGGGATTTTCCCCACTCTCACTAAACCTTTGGAGTCCTCTTTCCGGCTGCTTGGAACAGAAGGCAAGCAAGTTCCTTCTATCTACACCCCGTGTGTACTTTTGTTCCAATCAAGCTGCTTTAGAGTCCAGGCCAGGCAATATAAGTGGGGAAAAAATGGAAAGCTCATTACCGGTTTTGTGGTCCTTTAAATTCTGATGTCTGTCTCAGCGTGTCTACTATCACTCACTCTCCGAGTCCTCAGAAAGCTGTGCCTTTACACTTACACTTACATTCAGTGGAGAGGCTGGGTAGGATGTGTTTACTCTGTCTCATCCAGGACGAGAACTCCAAGATTTACCTCATTTAACATTTGTTTCTACATAGTAATTCCTACTCATTGTAGGAAATTTAGAAAGGCAGATGGTTTTAAAAGGAAAAACATCACAAGATAAAAAATTTAAATTCATATGCTGAGTGTGTGGAGTAAAAAACTGTTAGCACCTTTTCCAAGCAAAAGGAGGATAAGAGCAGTCCTGTGGAGAGAGGTGTGCATGTGGTGTGGCAGCAGAGAACTAAGTGAGGGCTTTTACTCATGTATTTCTCTCTTAGGGGTTTATGCGTGGATTGGAATCAACTTTGTTTTGGGAAGATTTGACCATGAGGATGGTGAGTGATGTGGTCTTCTTATGAAGTTCTTTAATTAAGGGCTGAAAGGTTAAGTCATACCCTATTAGTAGCATTTTATTTTGTTCTTTTTTAAAACTTAACTTGCTTCGTTTTCTAGCCTGACGTCTTTCATTTATTTTTCACTTTTTAGTATGGAAAGTTTCAAACTATCACAAAAGTAGAGCAAATAATAAAATGAACCTCTAGGAATCTGTTACCCAGACTCAACACTTACTAACATTTTGCCATTTTTCAGTCCCTACACTCCCTCCACACAAGGATTTTTTTCCTATTGGCTTTTTTTTTAGGACAACAAACACCTTTATTACATGAGCTAAGATGGGAGGGAGGAGCATATGTTTGCCTTTCTGGGCCTTGATCTCCCTCAGAACCCCAGCTCCCTCCCCTCCAGCGCACAGCCACCTGCTCGGCCACACCGGCCACACCAGCCTGGCCATGGAGGATGCATGCGGGAAGCTTGCCCCTCGGGGATTACCCCTTTAGAAGACTCCTGATTTTGGTATTCTTTTTCCTTTCATTGCACTTCTTCTGAATTTTCTTTATTCGTTTTTGTTTAAAATGTCTTCCTCCTCAGGAGTCAGCTTGGGCCACTTCTTGTGGCCCAGAGGCAGTGCCCAGCAGGGCTCAGATCACTTCAGTGGGTGTCGTGTGCTGTCAGTGGACACGGTGCAGTTCTTTTTTTTTTTTAATTTATTTTTATTGTATTTTTCCAACAATGCTGTTCTTTACCGGGCTCTTAGGGAGGATCATTGTTGGATGCACTGCAGACAGCATCAATCTCCTTGTTCTGTGTGTACAACGCTCTGAGCCCCAGGAGCAGTTAGTTGCCCACGTCCGGCATAGGGCCTGGCACACAGGCAGACTGTGTGTATGCATTGGGGGGGGCGTCCCAGCTTTTGTGTTCGCTTATGGCTGGGCTTTCTCTTGCCTGTCTTGTGGAGCTTACGCCATTTGTTCTGAGAGATGACCATAGCTCAGCACCAGCTGAGAAGAGCTCTCCTATAGGATTTTAAAAAGCGAACTCCAGACATATTTTACCTTCACATACTTTTGTATATATCTCTAACAGATAAGGAGTTTCAAAACAAACACGTACCCACTGTGCCATTTTTATATTTAACAAAACTAACAATTCCTAATAGGTAATACCCATCTGGTACCCAAGTAGAGACTTCCCTGATTGTCTCAAGAATATTTATTTGTATCTGTCTTCTTAAATCAGAACCTGAACAAAGATCACAAATTTCATTTGATTGATATGTCTCTTCTAATTCATAACAGTTGACTTTCTCCCTATCTCTTTTTTCCAAATCATTCATTTAAAAAAAAAAACCCAAAAACTAGTTGCTTGATAGAATGAATGAATGTGCCATGTTCTAAATTTGGCCAACCGCATCTTTTTGGGGCCTTCAACGTCCTACAAACTGGAGATGAGATACAGAGGCTTTATTAGACTCCAATTCAATTCTTTTCCCAAGAATAAAGCATAGGTGGTGCTAAGTGTTTCTTCCTCCATCACATCAAGAGTCTGGCTGTGACGTATGGTTGTCTCACTTGTAGCCATGTTAAGACTGATCAGGTATTCATGGTTCAGGTATTGTCAGCCTGATCTAATCTATTCTAAAAATTCCCCATTCACTTTTCACCTAATGGTTTAGTAGCCAATTATGATCTGTTGCTTGGATCTGTTTTTTTACTGGAAGTTGCAAAATGATGATTTTGCTAATTCTGTCATTCCTTCTGCATTTAACAGCTGGAATTTTTAAGAAAGATTTTATTTATTTATGTTTTGAGAGAGGGGTAGAGAGGGAGAAGAGAGGGAAAGAAACATTATGTGTGAGAGATACATCTATTGGTTGCCTCTCTCATGCCTCCAACTGGGGAACCTAGCCCGCAACCCAGGCCTATGCTCCTACTGGGAATTGAACCCATGACCCTGTTTCACAGGATGGCACCCAATCCACTGAGCCACACCAGCCAGGGCTGGAGTTTTTATAAAATGAAATCTTCTTCATCAACTATTTGGTTATCTTGAAATACCAAATTCTGAGAAATTCTTTCTTTATGGGAAAGACAGAATAAATCTTTGATTCTTTCCCTTTATTTATCAAAATAATGAGTCAATATCCCAGCAGCTTCCAAAGGTAACCAGTGAAGTTTATTTTCAGTATTATTATGAACTTACAGATTTTTAAAGTAGTTGATGTATTACTGTCCACCATGTCACTATTTTTTTGGTGCTTTGGTACCCAAAATACACCATCATTGATGAGTAGGAGCACATTTAAGTTCGCTCTTTTTAACAAGATCTCAGTAGTTTTGTATTTCCTGTGCTGTCGGCACACCAGGGGATTCCATGCTTACCTCGTTTACCCTAGACCTGGTTATCAGGCTTTTTTTTTTAAAGGAGCCCTGGTTTGTTTTAGTGGAAAATGGTATCTAGAGGCTGTGGTCTAAATACCAGGGATGCTCATTTCTCCTGGATTATCATTTCTAGTCCGAGGAAATATGTATTTTTTAGAAAGTAAAAAAATAAACCATGAGTTCAGAGTGACATCTCCAACTCATATTTAAGGTTATAAAGTTATTATTTAATTTCTTTGATTTTATACTTTTATCCTTTTTCTCTTATGCTGAATATTTGTTCCTAAAGATGTTAACATAAATATTTGCTTTATTCCATAATATATGTTTAATGGTTTTAAAATTATATCAATAATATGAATAATATTACCAGTAAGACTACTAGACTGGTTTAAGATATTTACTTGTTTCTTTTGTCATTAAATATATTCTACAAGGAATATTATTAAAATACCATGTTTTAAGTCACTTGAAATAATTCTCAATGTAATACACAGTTAATACAGTTCATTTCTTTCAGTTTGCTTTCAATTTTTTTAAGGTGTTGCTGTTTTTTGTTTTTTTTTTTTCCTTTTTGACCTAATCTTGGTTTTAGATGACTGGACCCCTTCTGTCCCCTTGTTTATTTCAGAATCAGATGCTGGAGCTCCCCAGGAACTGGCAACAGGGCGCAGAAGAACAGTGGGGATACTGGACATGGGAGGAGCCTCTCTTCAGATTGCTTATGAAGTTCCTACCTCAACCTCTGCCCTTCCTCCAAAAGAGGTATTTCCCCCTTTGGGGAAAGTCGCTAGGGATGCCAGTATTTGAAAAAGAAGGGCACTGTCTTTAGATACAGACCAACTTGCCTGGGGACAAATACTTGTTCAGACCTTGCTAGCTTATTCTATCTCTCTGAGCATCAGTTTCCTTGTATGTAGAAAGAGAGTAATAACAGTATTTATGTCCCAAAGTTGTGAGGATGAAATACCACCAAGTGTGTAAAGTGCTAAGCAAACTACCAAGCATATAATAAATGTTTAATACATTTTAGCAATTATAAATATACTACCTATATCCCTGGGTTGCCTGAGATTTAAACATGGTAATACATGTAAATCCTAGAGCATAGCATACTTGATGCATACTTGTTCATTAAGTTTATTCCCTTTTCCTTACCAAGTATTCCATTCTTACAATATCCCTTACCTGACTAGAATGTAAAGAATGCACTTTGAGGAAGATATTTTATCATAGAGAGGGAAAAAATACACTTGTGAGCACCTATTCTGTGTCGGGAATGAGACATATTACACTGGCCCCCAAAGCTTGTAATCCGTTAGTGGAGACACCTGCAATAGCGGGCCAGCCATGACAGTGCTGTGATATGATGTAAGCCAGGGTTTCTCGGCTTACAGGGTTCCTCGTATGATATTTAGCAGCATCCCTGGCCTCTGCTACATGCTAGTAACACTGCCTACCCCCAACTCTCAGTTTTAACAATCAAAAGTATCTCCACATGTTGCCAAATGTCCCTTGGGGTTACAAAATCACCCTGGCTGAGAACCTCTGGTCTAAATAAAGCTGTGGTAGTGTGTGCACTGGCAGGGTGGACTGCATTTGCAAGGCTTGAATAGGAGTCATGCCAGCTTCCACCACTTCCCGTTTACCTGGGCCTTGGGTGATGATAGGGTTTTGCATAGTGGAGGTTGGAGGAAGGCCATCTGTATGGAGTGAACAAAGTGCACAAAGGCACAGACAAAGCAAAGCACCCAGAATATCCAGGGACTGGTGAATAGCCTGTTGAAGCACAGGATTTGCAATTGTGGTAAAAGGTGAGGCCAGGGAGAGAAGATGAAGTTAAATCGTGAGGAGTCTTGGGTGCCATGCTGGGATTTGGCTTTCATATCTACAGGTAGTGGGGAACCAGCAAAGGTTTTGAGCAGGGCATTCGTATGGGCCTCAGTTTCATCATCTATGAAATAATTAGGCCCTGAAGGCCCTTCCCAGCTCTGAACTTTGTGGCTATGTTAATTGTATGGCTGTGATCCAATCAATGTATTTTTTAGGAAAATAATTTTGGTGTTAGAGCAATATAGGTCAGGGAACCTTGGTTGAGAAGTAATAAGGGGCTGAACTAGACAATGTAAGTGGAAATGGAAGGAAAGGGACAAATTCAGGACATTTTGGAGTGAAAAACCAGTGTAATGTGGTGGTATGGGTAGGGCAGGGGGGTTGGCCAGTAATTCTGAGGGTCCAGCTCAGAGAGTAACTGGCAGTGGGAGGAGCCCAGTCACTGAGACAGACCACGGGGGAAAGGGCAGGCTTGATGCTGAGCAAACCAGGATGTCCAGGTGGTTTGGGTGAGGGCGTCTGTTTGGTTTCTAGCTGAACTCCTACAACCACTGAGTTCAGTTTTGGGTGTGTGGAGTTTGAAATATCTGATGAGCACATGTGTCTGCATGTCCCACAGGGCATTTTGTGTGTGAGGTTTAGAAAGCAGCACTGATACAGAAATGGACTCTAACAACAAATGGTTGTACATATAACAGTATAATGGATTGTAAAGATGAATCTTAGTGTGTGATAAAAAAAAGGTAAAAACAATGAGGCATCACACAGTAGCACTTCTAAAACTTAAATAATCCTAAATGTCTGATGTACTTTTGTACAATTCATAAAATTGTGCACATTCATAAAATTACGCAACCACCATTGTTGAATTCCAGAATGTTTTCATCACTCCAAAAAGAAACCTCTTACTCATTACCAGTTAAAAATAAAAAAGAAAGAGAGAAAGAGAGAGAGAAGGAAGGAAGGAAGGAAGGAGGGAGGGAGGGAGGGAGGGAGGGAGAGAGAGAGAGAAAGAAAGAAAGAGAAAGAAGAAAGAAAACATTTTCATTGGAGGTACAATAAAATCGAACTTTTCCAATTCCAGATCTGCCACAGGGAACATTAGGACTTCTTGAATAGTTTTAGAAAAGGTCATAGAATAGATCTCATGATGATCTCCCAAATTCTTTTAGTTCATTTTTATCAAAGATGTTTTATTCTAATTATAAAAACAGTACATTCCCATTTTGGCGAACTGGGCAATGAGAAAAGTACCACACGTGTGAGAAAATGCAACACCTGTAATGATCCTACCTTATTCTGTAAAACTACAAACAGTGTTTTAATCTTCACCTTGGTGTTCAGCTTCTGATTTGTGCTTTCTTGTATAGTCTTGTCATTTTAGGTGTTTGTTTAAAATAATGCTATGAGGATGAAAGATATTTTAAAGAGTAGTCATAATGAATGAAGCCTGGTATATTAGCAATGTCATAGCTTTCTAGAAATCAACCTAAACTGAAATTCCCTTTTTTCTCTTTGCATGGTGTGACAGGAAGAAGCTGCAAAGATCCTGCTGGCTGAGTTCAACCTGGGTTGTGATGTGCAGCACACCGAACACGTGTATAGGGTTTACGTCACCACCTTCCTGGGTTTTGGGGGCAACTTTGCCCGACAGCGCTATGAAGACCTTGTGCTGAATGAAACTCTTAACAAAAACAGGTACGTTTGACATGGGATCTGTGCTTCTGAAATAGAATGTTGTCAGGTTGCAGATACTGGAAATATTCGTGTTCTACTGAGGCACATCCTTGCTTTCTTCTTCCTGAGCAGCCCTGCCAATGGGGGAGCATCTCTCAGAGACCCTCCATTAGCTGACTGAGATGAGAGTGTGTTCTAATCTTTGTTATGAGGATTCATAAAAAAGTATAGCGGCTCACTGTGGTGACTGCTTGCTGGGTCCCACTTCAGACATCACAGCATAAGGTGAGATTAGTTAATTAGATTATTAGTTGTCATTTTTAAATGTGCAGTATAACGTAGACTCGAGCAGTTCCTTCTACATGGAAGTGCTCGTGACAGGCTTGTTGAGTTATTAGTAGAGCAGAATTGCATTTTATGCAGGAGTTATGTTCCAAAGTGCATTTAAAGGGTAAAAAGCATGTAGTCAAAATTACCCTTTTTTTTTTAATCCTGACCCAAGGACATGCTTATTGATTTAGAGGAAGGGGATAGGAGGGGAAGAGAATGGGAGAGGAACATTGATGTGAGAGAGAAACATCAGGCGGTTGCTCCTTGTACGTATCCTGACTGGGGACTGAACCTACAACCTAGGCAAGTACCCTGACCTAGAATCAAACCTGTGACCTTTCAGTTTATGGGATGATGCTCCAACCAACTGAGCCACAATTGGCCAGGGCAAAATTAATTTTTAAATTGTTCTATCGTTACTTTCAGAATCACCAGTTTTTCCTCCAGCATGGACCAGATCACTGATTTTTTTTTTTTTTAGATTTTATTTATTTATTTATTTTAGGGAGATGGGGAAGAGAGGGAGTGAAACATCAATGTGTGCTTGCCTCTAGCACACCCCATACTGGGGATATGGCCTGCAACCCAGGCATGTGTCCTGACTGGGAATCAAACTGGCGATGCTTTGGTTCACAGGCCTGCACTCAATCCACTGAGCTACACCAGCCAGGACCAGATCACTGGTTTTTTTTTATTTGAGTGTCAGATAAAGCAGACCATAAAGTACAAACAGTCGTGGGGTTTTTTTAGTATTTAAAATTATTTTATCATCATGTATATTGAAGGAAAGCATAATAGATGGTAGAGTTCTTTCCACCCTATAATTATTTACCCCTATTTGTTTAGCTAGAAATACTAGTTTGAAAAGGTATTGCTATATCCCCCTGGTAGGGGTGCTGGTATATCTCAGTTCTCTACAGAACTCAATTATCATATGTTGGGACCATGTTAAAAAATACTGTCTCATAAGTCTTTTTTGTTTTTGTAAGTAAGAGTTTAAGAAATTTTGGGAGAATACTGTTATCCTGGATAATTGATAAATGCATTAAAATTGGGCCGTGTGTTTGTATTTGAAAATGCTCTCAAATCCATACAAGTGTTGCTTGGGCAGTGGGGCTTCAGTCCCTCCTGCTAACACTGTGACATCCAAACAGTTTTTGTGACAGTTTCACACCAACTTTGTTCCTTCTTCATTGGCCACTCTGTTCCCTTTTCCATTTTCTTCCTTTGTCGTTCTGCTGCTCTTTTTTCTCCGGCTGCTGTTTTCTGCAGCCCCGGTCAGACCTTGCCAGGCTGTGCCATCTTCCTCCCGGGCATCGGCATTTTCTTGCCATGAATGTAAGTCACGTAATTCAGAGGAGTGACTGCTCATCTTGTGTAGTTGCTGATCTACTAGAGAAACCTGTGCTTCCTGAGATGTCAAAACTGGTTCTCTCTTAATGATGACTTTATAAGTTTTCCTTGTAGCCACTGTCACCTCCTTCAAATAGGTCCTGGTGTGCCCCAGCATTTTGTCGTGTTGCCACACTCCCATCCCCTCTTCTGTCTCTGTCCTCGTGTGTGCAGTCTCATCCCAGGAGTCCACTCTTCGATGTCTATCTCTTTAAGAACTGAGGCATGGTTAACTGCAGTGGGCAAAGCTATTTGACCTCCAGTTAGCTTTCGTTCTTGGCAAGGTCTGCACATCAGTCTCTTTAGGAATGAGAGTCCTGCTGCTAGGCTAGTGCAGACTTGCACTCCCAGAGCTGTGTCATGGCTGTGGTGGGACTCACTCAGATCTGTCCCTTCCCTCGCACCTCAGAGCCAGGCACATGAACCTCCCTGTGCCTGTGACACAGCCACGGTGCCCTCCTCAGGAAATGCCCCCAGCCCCTCCCACTTCACCTCCTCCCAGAGGTTATTTTAAACATTAGAACCACACTCAGCAGGGTGAGATCTTTGCACTTTTAAGAGGCAAGTGTGAATGAACCCCTGATACAGAATAGCTGATTCACATCTCCAATTGTACCTTACACTGAGAAATATACACGTTGACTAAAAGGTTGAACAAAATTGATCACTGCCATATTTCTCTCTTTTTCTTTTTTGCTAAATTGAATTTGCTTAATGAGATGGTCATACTCCACCCTTGTTTCTAGGGGTGTCATGTAAAACAGTAACAAGGTGTCTGTGAAGCACATTCTTAGACGGGGTTGCTTCCATCAGGTGTTTCTTAGAGTAGATGGAGCACAGTAGTTGATGTATTTTGTTCTCAACACCGTGATAGGTTGCTGGGCGAGAAGACAGGTCTGAGTACTGACAATCCGTTTCTGGATCCTTGCCTGCCTGTGGGACTCACCGATGTGGTGGAGAGGAACAACCAGGTCCTGCATGTCCGCGGAAAGGGAGACTGGGAGACTTGTGGGGCAAGGCTGAGCCCCCTGCTTGCCCGCCCCAACACCAGCCAGGCCTCGCTGAATGGCATCTACCAATCTCCAATCGACTTCAACAACAGCGAGTTCTATGGTTTCTCCGAGTTTTTTTACTGTACAGAGGATGTGTTGCGCATCGGTGGCCGCTACCATGGGCCAACATTTGCCAAGGCTGCGCAGGTAAATTATTAATAAAAAGGACGACTCATACCATCAGTGGCTATTTATGAGATGCCTAACAAGGCACAGTGCACAGAGCTCTGCATGCATGGTTTCACTTGACTCTTTGCAAGAGCTGTATCAGCTCATGTTTTACAGACGAGGAAGTATAGCATTTAGAGAACTTAAGGACCTGCTATGCTATACTGCCTTCAGTAGATTAAGCTTAGCTTTCCAGGGTGTCTTGTCACCCACAGTGTCACCCAGGTCTAACATTGTTGTGGCAGCTAGTAGTTTTTCCTCCAGCTTACCAACAGTCCTGTTTCATGTTTGTGGCCAAGTAGTGTCACCTGCAGGGGCTTTTCCCCTTGCTGGTGTCCCCAGTTGTACTGTGCTTTTGGAGATGATGTCACACACGTGGGCGAATCCATTTTCATTTTCTTGGTTTGAGCTGTTTAAAAAGTTGGAGTAGTAGAGGATCACTCAGAATATTAGAAAGATGCAAAAATGTGCAATGATGGTGGAAGAATTTTTTAAATTTAAAATGCAGAAGAGGTAAAAATTCATTTTGAACATCTGTAAGACTTAAGCATCCTATAGTCTTAAATCATTAGTTACCTGGACAGGTGAAAGTTCAATTAGCTTTCTATAGATCCTCCTTCAATTTGGATTCATCACTTTGAACTTTTGTATGTATCTCTCTGATCTCGTTCTTTTATCAGAGAAACTTCCAGGAAGAATCTGTTCTCTTACATTTTTTATTCTTTGCTTTGTTATAATTCTCTAGGGTTCTCTTGGTGGAAGACTTCCAGTAGAATAATATCTGCAGTATGTGTACTACTCTGTTCCCTGAAGGCAGTCCCTAAGGAATATTGAGGAAAACCGGGTTTGTGTTTGCTTTTTCCTCTCCAGCCTCCAGGAATACCCTCATATTCCCTTTCGTTTTCCTGTGTCCCAGGCTCCCTGACTGTTCATGGCTTGAATCTTTCTCTCATTTTAAAACTGTTTCAAATTCTACTCCCTTGAATACCAAAGAGCTCAAATTATTCCTTGCCCAAGTTGGTAGTGGCTTAATATGTTCTCTTTCCCAGGTAAATGATTTCCTTCCCTTACTTTTTTTTTTGTCACTTTGACTCTTATTTTATCTTTCCAGGGGCTCCTTCCCTGGCCATGCTACCCAAAATTGCAGCCCTCCCCATTCTTACCTCTTTCCCTTTCCTGCTTTATTTTTCTGTGAGCAGTTAGGTCATTTAACACATACTACATGTGTGTGTATGTGTGTGTATTTGGTTATCCTCTGCCCCCACCACTAGAACATAAGCTTCCGAGAAATGGAGAAAACTCAACAGAAATCTTTATTGTATTTACTGCTGGTATCCCCGGCATGTGGAACAGCACCTGGCACATAGTGAACATTCACGAAATGCTAGTTTACCGAACACACTGAGAGGAATGCTTCCTTTGGTGAGAATGACCACTTGGAGGCAGGCCAGTGCCAGGTTTTGGGCCATTCTGTTCCATCTGCCTCACCTGCTCGTGTCGGGCCTTTGTAGAGTGGAGTGAAGCTGTCTTTGGATTTTGATGTTGATATTCCTGGTCCTAAACTTACCCATCTCTGTAGCCTGAGAGGCTCAGGCTGGCTTTGTGCTGGACCTGGAGGTGCTAGGAGTAAAAAGCAGTATTTCCAGTCCGCTCAATGCTCGCAGAAGCCTGATGTCTGGGACTTGCCTTGCACAGCACATGACACAGTACTGAGTGAATGAATATGCCATTTCTGTTTTCCTTTGTCAACTAGTAGCCCTCAGCTCACTGTAGAAATGGAACAGTTGTGACTGCGGAGGGAGTTATAGAGTTTGCGTCTAATCTCATGTTGCACCTTTTCTCTGTGGTTTTCCCAGGATTACTGTGGCATGACTTGGTCAGTACTGACGCAGAGATTCAAGAATGGCCTTTATTCACCACATGCAGATGAGCATCGACTCAAGTAAGTTACTTCCTTATCCCCCTCAGACGTGACCTTAAAATGTGGGTGGAGTATAAGCAGAGGGAACAAGCAGCAGCACTGACTGGATTTCACGTGGAATGAGAATTTGATTATATCAGACTTTGATTTTTCTAAGTGATAGGGGCCAAATAATGTGCCAGTTTTAGTGAAGCCAAAGAAAACCACTGGTTACAGAGTTCTCCCCAAGTGGCTTGAAACCAAAAGTGGTGGCATTTTAACAAGAAAACAAAAAACTTTTTATTAAAATATCAAACATACAGAAAAGTAGAAATAACATAAACACTCATGTAGCTATCACTCAGCTTCAACAGGTATCAGTATTTTGTCAGTTTGGTTCATTGGTCCTATTTTATAAACATTTTAGTTTTAAAATTTGAAAACATAAAAATAATGAACTTCTGTGTACCTATCAGCCAGCTTCTCTGGTAACAGTTGTCAACTCCTGGCCAGTCATGTCTTGTCTATTTTCCCACCTACAACTCCCCTCTGATCATGGCTGGGTTATTTTAAAACAAATCCTAGACTTCACCTAAAGGAGAACATAGGCAGGGAAATCTCAGATATTCCACGCAGCAGTATTTTCACTGATATGTCCCTTAGAACAAGGGACATAAAGAAAAGAATAAACAAATGGGACTTCCTCAAAATAAAAAGCTTCTGCACAGCTAAAGAAAACATCAGCAAAATGAAAAGGGAACCAACTGAATGGGAAAATATATTTGCAAATGATACCTCAGACAAGGATTTGATCTCCAAATTATATAAAGAACTCATGCAACTCCATTGCAGGGAGACAAAAAAAAACAATTAAAAAATGGGCAAAGAACCTGAACAGACACTTCTCCAAGGAGGACATACAGAGGGCATGCTCAGCATCACTGGCTATCAGAGAGATGAAAATTAAAACCACAATGAGATACCATTTCACACGGGTCAGAATGGCCATCATAACCAAATCAACAAACAAGTGCTAAAGAGGTTGTGGAGAAAAGGGAACCCTAGTGTACTGTTGGTGGGAATGCAGACTGGTGCAGCCACTGTAGAAAACAGTATGAAATTTCCTCAGAAAACTAAAAATGGAACTGCCTTTTGACCTGGCAAGTCCACTGCTGGGATTATATCCTAAGAATCCTGAAAAACCAATTCAAGAGAACCTGTGCACCCCAATATTCATAGCAGCACAGTTTACAATAGTCAAGTGCTGGAAGCAGCCTAAGTGCCCATCAGTAAATGAATGGATGAAAAACTATGGTACATTTACACAATGGAATTCTATGCAGCAGAACGAAGGAAGGAGCTCCTACCCTTTGCAAGAGCATAGATGGAACTGGAGAGCATTATGCTAAGTGAAATAAGTCAGTAGGTGAAAGACACATACCATATGATCTCACCTATAAGTGGAACCTAATCAACAAAACAAATAAGCAAGCAAATATAACCAGGAACATTGAAATAAAGAACAAAATGACAGTAACCAGAGGGGAGGGGGAGGGGGCGAGTGAGGGGATAACAGGGGAAAAGGGGAATGGTCATCAAGGAACATGTATAAAGGACACGTGGACAAAGCCAAAGGTGGTAGGACTGAGGGTGGGAGGTGGGGGTGGCTGGGGCGGAGGGGAGTGGGGGGCAGGTGGAAATGGAAACAACTGTACTTAATTTAAAAGACAACAATTAAAAAAAAACCCTGAAAAAAAGTCCCAGACTTCATAATTACATATATAGATATTCTAGCATATTCTCTCAAAATAAGATCTCTTTTAAAAAAAGAAAAGAAAACATAGCCATAATATTATCACTGCATAAAGGTGCTCTTCCCATATGTAGTAAATGTTAAGATAAAGTAGACTCAAAAGTAGACACCTCCACCTAGAGGTGAGGAAGGGAAAGCCGGTAGAGAATTTTTTGACATCCAGTGGGAGTATGCAAAGGAAAGCATTAAAATTTTTTTTCTAAATCTTTAAAATTTTTTAAATTATTTATTTTTTGTCACATAGATACCAGTGTTTTAAATCGGCTTGGATGTACCAAGTTCTTCATGAAGGATTCCACTTCCCTTATGACTACCCACACCTACAGACAGCCCAGCTGGTGTATGACCGAGAGGTTCAGTGGACACTGGGAGCCATTCTGTATAAGACACGATTCCTACCACTCAGGTGAGGTGGACTGACCAAGCTGGCATCTTGAGCTTAGAAGATGATAGTGTGTCAGAATAGGTTTCTTAAGCGATAACCCGAAAACAAACAAGCAAAAAAAATTCCCTTTATTACTACCAGGTGAACTGTTGTTCCTAACTAGGCATGTTGCAACAGAAAGAAGGTTAAGCATTATGGGTCTGGAGTCTGTTCCTTAGCTTTGAAATTTCATAAATTCAGTTTTATTTGTTGATCCACAACGAATAAACCTTTAGGATTGAGCTCTCACTAACTACTTCCAAGATACTGACTGATAAACTAAAATGTCATTCATTCTTAATTTACCCTGGAAAACCTATCTGACTAGAGAAATGCGGTAGGCTGTCTGTGTGGAGCCATCTCTCCTGATGGGAAGCCCCCCTCCAGAGGTGGTGTCATTGCCTTGGAGGGCTTCTTGTGGGCCCAAATGGGCAAAGGATGTGAGGTGCTCCTAGTGGGGTATTTTCATCAAGTGATGGTAGCCTGATGTCTTGCTGTGAGAATCATGAGATGTTTAGGATAATCTTTAGGTATTCTCTCCCCTGGATTATTTCCAGTAAAGTAAAATGAATTCTTATTTGGGGGGGCGGGGCGCGGGTACTACACTCAGTACTGTCAGAAGCCCCCACGGGCTGACAGCTGCCACGCAGAAGTGCTGTCCCAGCATTTGCCCATTCTCATTTGCCAAGAAAAGCCAGAGTCCATATTTCACCTGCAGTCTTTGTTTGGAGAGTCACATTAAAAACACAACAAAACATCTGCAGGTCAAACCAAACAGACACTGGTCTGGTATCTAGACCACCAGAGAGTGGCTTCTGTTCTAGACAGGCAGACCATTGCACTTAGCTTTACGTGCCTCTTCATTTTTGTGTGGGTTACAATAGAATTGATCAGGTGTCAGCTTTCTTTAGCTATAACCTAAATCCTCAAAAAGCACAGCAACATTTTTTTAAAGATTTAGACATACTCTGATGTTTTTTTATTGGATTCAGGGGCCACCTATTCTCACTAGTACTATATTTATAAACTGTATATAGGCCAGAGTGTTATGGGGCCACTCTTGAGACTAATGTGACAGATGACCAGCCTTGCCTAACTGTTCAGTTTTTTGGCATCTGATTTGTCCCCAGATTCTGGAGGGTGTAAGTCTGTGAGGCTTCCTCTTCAGGCTTGGAAAGAAGGGTTCAAGAAGAATCACACAGCAGCCCTGGGGCTGGGGACATGCTTCAGCTTTGCTTGCTCTATGGAGCTGGTGTCATAGAATGTTTGCATGAATGGAATAAATGGACTAACATCACTGGGCCTTTTAAATCAGCTTAAAGTGTTTTCTCTGAAACTAACATTTCTTTTCATCTTCAAACTGTTCCTTAGGGATCTACGGCAGGAAGGCGTCCGGCAGGCCCATAGTAGCTGGTTCCGTCTCTCTTTTGTCTACAACCACTATCTCTTCTTTGCCTGTATCCTGGTGGTGCTATTGGCCATCATCCTGTACCTTCTGCGGCTGCGCCGAATTCACCATCGACAAACTCGAGCCTCAGCTCCATTGAACTTTCTGTGGATTGAAGAGGTGGTGCCCATGATGGGGGTACAGGTGGAGCCATGAGTTGGGCAAGGGCTACGGAAGCTTGACTACCCCAAAGCTGCTGCTCATCGGATTCCACCACTTTCTTGTACTGGCTTCAGATGCTGCTTTGCCTGACCTTGTGGATTTTTGGCCTTGGAATTTCTATTTTAATATCTTCTTTAATTCCTTCTCAATCTCCAGGTCCTCTTATCTACGAAAAGCTGTAACTTAGTCTGTGAAGAACTAATGAGAGATTGGTGCTAACAAAGATGACCAACCTTAGTCCAATCGATCTGCTCCTTTATCTGGAAGATCTGGTGTGTTCCTGGGATTTAGACTTTCCTCCCGTTGCTCAAGCATGAAGTTTGGCATTGGGCACACTAGAAGCCAGGCTGAAACCAAACTTGGAGCATCTGATACAAAGTCGAAGACATTCTAGCAAGTGCAGCATCCCCTTCTTTCTCTGTAACAGAGATATCGTTTATGTGGAGATCCACAACCTTTACAAGAGATCCAAGATAATTTGCAATTCAGTGGAACAGATATGAATTTCCAAGCAACCAAAATAACACAACTTTCTTGCTTCCTTGACAAAGCCATTTTGAACATGGTCCAAGGTTTTTGACTTACTGTTGCTCATGTTAGTATGTGATTTTAAAGGGTTAGAACCCCTTCTAAATGGATGGTCCATTGAAGATTTGACTCACTCTTATCTGATGTCTTGTATGATCAGGATAGAAAATTTTTCCGTGTCTATGTGCCTCAGAGCCTGGGCATTAATTTTTCTTTTTGAGCCTTGTAGGGCGGAGAGACTGATGGGGACCGGAGCCCTGGGTCTGGCTCCAGGTCATTGTCCTCTAGGCCTGTTTTTATTTTTTATTGAATTTATTGGGGTGATATTGGTTAATAAAATTATATAGGTTTCAGGTGCACATCATCTGTATATTGTATTGTGTGTTCACCAGCCCTAGTCTCTAGGCCTGTTTCTATGAGTCCATATACAGGAAGATTCAGGAGTTTCTTTATTTCACTGCTAAGATCAATATATACTTTGGGAAGGGATATATTTGGGATGTCTTTCAAGGAAGGAACAATTCTAGGATAGTAGGCAAAATGAAATCCAAACTCTTATTTATTAAGTCTTTCTGAGAAATAGAAAAATTTTCAATTTGACTCTTAGAATGTCTTAAAAGAAGCAAATTCTAAACTTTGCAATAAATAGATAAATTTGTTAATAAGCCAGTTGGAAACTTTCAGAACCTTTGTTAAGAGATTGCTTAGTCCCAAACAGCATTTCCATTAACAAGGAGAGGAAAAGCCATAATAATTACATTTCCATCCACGACACTCCAGGAGCTTTGCTCCTCCTTCTCACTTAGCCTTTAAACTGCATGAGCATTTCTGATTCATCGACTTCCACCTTCCCTCACGGAATCTTCTTTATACTCTACCCCTTCCTGTGTGTAGCTTGGAGCGTCCTGCCCAGGAACATGCTCCCAGAGTTGGAAGAGGTTGCTTTTCTTTTTTTGTCTTCTGTGATTTCTAAAATTAGATAAATAGGGTTATGGGCCCTGACTTTAAAGGGGAAAAAAAAGTAAAATTCTTAAAATGTAAATTTCATATTGGGAGCAAAAGGAGTAAAAGAAATCAAGATCCTCTTAGAAATAAACACAGGAAATTGAGTATGCGGACTCTCGGTTGGTAGGTGAAAATGAACAAATCTTGAATTGTTTCCAAATTAGTTAATGATGGGTCTAACAAAATGTCTTATAGTGCCCTTTTGAAATTTTTTTAAAACTCATCACAGCAATTTCCACAAAATTTTAAGACTTCTAAATTGCCTTGATTTTGACTTCTTATCTTTGTCACTGTGAGTGAGCCTCACCTTATGAATGCTGCTGCTTATGAAGGATATCAAAATGGTTTTTTTTGCCAGCCATTGCCTACTTGGGTGACTCTTTCCCCCTCACCTTGATTTCCAAGTACTGTTTGTGTTTTTACTGTAGATCTAGTCAGTGGTCTAGTCAAAAGCTTCGAGGTTGGCTAACCGTTACACCTTTCATGTCTCAAAGTGAAGTTGGAGCAGACAGCAGGTGGTGATCAGTCCAACTTGACAGCTCCTATGAAGTCATTCTTCGTCCTGGTCGTAACAGCACAGCCACCGTTCGTTAAACACTTGTTGTGTGCCAGACACTCTGCTAAGAACCTTATGTGTCAATCATTATGATCACCTTTCAGATTGATATTACTGTGTTCTCTTCATACTTGAGAGACTCAGGATACCTCTAATCATCACTTTTTCACTGCAAATGTTTTTCATATTCTTAATTTGATTAGTCTGATTTTTTGTTTAGTGTGCTATATCCTGAATAGTATTTTACTATTATAGGATGTAGGCTTGTCTTTATTACCACGAGTAAAATTTCTCAGAGTTCCATGGTTTAAAAATATGGAAAATTTTTATCACACCCCTCAGACAAACTGAATAGATGCTCTTAGTATTGGTTCCAGTGCTTCTCCATTACTCCCAATTAATGATCTTAAATGAAATCTCATTAGCTAGAAACAGAAGCAATTTATTCCTTGCTGAGGGTGAGGGACAACTACTTATATACAGTTGTCAGCTTCAGGACTCATCAAATCCCATACTTGTTGCTTTTTGACCAAAAAAAAAAAAGTTTCCTCATTCCTCGCTTACTCGGCACTCGTCAGTTTCAGCACTCATCAGGAGTTCTGGAATGAATTCACGATGAGTACTGAGGCGCCACTGTATACGGTTTTCTGTTAATGAAATATTCTTGCTTATAGAGTCAATTTTTCTTGCTTTTAACTCTTTTAGCCCTCATTTTCTAAAGATTTTTAAATATTTCTATTTGCATTTCTGCATTTTGAGTGGTTCTCCTATGAATATAATCCTCGTTTTTGTAAAATTCACATTCCACCAGTTCCTTTGAATCCTACGAACCAGACTTTTTGATGATAGTGACAATGAACCTGAACTGGTTTAGTACTTTCATTATTACTGAAACAGGTCACAGATGTCAGAACCAGAGTCAGTGGCTTTAAGGGTAGTGTTTCATGAGTCTCACGATGGCACAGCCCCTCACTTTTCTCTAAATTCCTGTCACTAGGACGTAAGGAAAATATGTGTAATATTTATATGGCATTACATTCACTTAAGTTGCAACTAATTCTAAGCAAAATTATACCATTTCCGTTACTTAGCTCCTTGAATTGATTTTCTTTGGTCAAGGAAATTTTAATCACTTTCCACTAGCCTTGTATTTATTCTTCTACTGTCATCTGAAGTATTTTGACTTTCCCCTCCACAACCTAAGAGCTTCCTTTAACTCCAAAGGCAGTGCTTATTAAAAGGTGGTTGGAATCTGCCACCCATTGCTAAGCTAGTTTTTTAGGCATTAACATTTTCACATCCATATTTACGTTTTTGAAATAAAATAACTTACACTTCTGACTGGTATTACCTAAATAGATGCCCCTCCATCCCTGTTCTCACAGTTGTGTGTTTTGTTTTTTGTCAGGAGTGAGACGGGTGGGTGGTACGATTTAGGGGAAGGAACATCAGACTTCATGCACAGCAGACTTGGGTTCTAGTCCTGGTTTTGCCATTAACTAGCTCTGGTTCTCCAGGCAAGTCACTTGCCCACTCTGGTTCATTTTTCATCTATAAAACAGGGTGGCTAGACAAGACGATCTGAAGTTCTTTTTTTCCCCAACATTTTGAAAATTGTTATTCTATTACAGTTATCCCAATTTTCCCCCTTTGCCCTCCTCTGCCCATCTTAGCCCCCACTGTCAGTCAATTCCTACACTGTTGTCCATGTCCATGGGTCATTCATACATGGTATTTGACTAGTCCTTTTCCCTTCTTTACACATTATCCCCTCCCACCTCCCCTCTGGTCGTTGTCAGTCTATTCCATGTTTCCATGCATGTGGTTCTATATTGTTCGTTTATTTTGTTCATTAGATTCCTCTAATAGGTGAGATCATATGGTATTTGTCTTTCACTGACTGGCTTATTTCACTTAGCATGATACTCTCCAGTTCCATCCATGCTGTAACAAGGGGTAGGAATTCCTTCTTTCTGCTGCATAGTATTCCATTGCATAAATGTACCAGTTTCTTGATTCACTCATTTACTGATGGGCACTTAGGCTGTTTCTAGCTGAGGTTAATTCTAAAGGGAGACCCATTGACCTAAGGCACTAAAAGCAGGAGAGAAGCTAGAAAAGGGATATGGTTTCAGGAAGAAGATTTTGGTCTTCGGTTTAGAAGACCAGGCTGTCCAAGAGCCACGGTCATCTTCTACTTTACCCATGAGCCCTGACATTCCCTGATGGGAAGGGCATCTCCAATAGCGATTGTTATACATGCATTTCAGACATGAGATTTTAAAAGGAACTTTAGAGGTCCCTTGAAAGTGAGTCCCAGAGCAGTAGCAACATGTGCTGTTGCTACACCAGCAGTAGTGACAGCTGCCATGAAATGCTCATGGACAGATCTTCCCACAAACTGTATTTTGATAGAATCAACTCTGTATAATTAGCTGGCTGCAACTAATCATACCCAGTCTTTGTAACTGCTTCTGATATTCATTTGTGATTGATTTGCTCGTATTTAGGAATAAATATGACTTTGCCAGAAGCAGTACCAAGTCTTTACTACATCTATTCTAGCTTCTGTATTTAATACTTCAAAACTTTAAATGTCTTTTACACAATTTGCTTAATTTTATACAATTTCCATAAGCACAGCATCCAAGCAGTTCACGTGATGGTTACAATCCAGATTATTTAAGGTAAATTGCCTATTAGATCTACCTCATTAAGGACCTTGGTTGTAATTCTTGGGCAGTGTCCAGACTCCCTTCTAGAAACAGTGCTGTTTCTCTTTGCTGTCTTTAAACTAAACTTCTTCTCAAGTTAATTCAGAACTGGTATCTAATTTCTCTTTTTGCTGTGTGTTTGTTGGTGTGTGATGTCACTTCAGTTGGGATCAGGAATTGAGGTAAAAGTAGCAGTGGATGTTTCAAATTCTCCCCAGTCTTTTCAGCTAGGCCGGCTTCAGAGTCCTGCTACAGGGCCATATGCTCTCTCAGACTGGTGAGGATTTCGTTGGTGTTACAAATCATATTTGTTAAAAAATGAGGACTTTAAAAAATATTGTAATAGACTTCCTTTGTAGTGTTACCCAAGTGCTTCCTTTGCTCTAATATTATTTCTCAGGACTTTTATTGGAAGGACAGGAGAAACACATCTGTTGACTATTTTGTTTCTCTGGAAGTCTGAGCAATAAGGAGATCCTTTTATTTGTAAAATCAAATTATTACTCATACTATAAGGGCTTTCTACTTTTAAAATTCAATCATTGCTTGCCATTTTTTAAAAAAACCAAAGTTGAAACACAGTTATGAATCACAGGATGTTTATAGCCATGCATGTATGACTCAGGCAAGCCTGAAGACAGGTCTGCATCTGAGCCTCTTTGTAAGCCGTGCAGCCACTCGCACCTCTGGCGGCCTGCCCCACTCCTCCACGCTGCCCCACTGCACTTCGGGCTCGCCCTGATGCGTTCCTAAGCAGCCCTTCCTGCAGAGCACTTGCCAGAGTATGGCCTGTTATGACTACCGGTGCTGAAGGCTCTGCCTTTTATTAGCTCCATGTAAGTCTTTCTCCGCAAGGATCCCAAATACTTTGCTCTCTGGTATTTCTATTATTATGTTGTGTTTGACATTTTTACCGTACGATTCCTCTTTAGTTGATGCCATGTAGTGTATGCCTTGTGTCCTTCATTGTTTCTGCCATGAGCGATGGACTGCAGTGTTGAAGGGCATCTTTTCTGTATGATCCACAATAGACACTCCCTTCTTGCTTTATAAAACCAAAGGCTGCCTGTATTGCATCACTTTTAGGGTTACTTCAAGACTGTTAAGTTGTTCTAAAGCTACAGATTAATAATTTTGATGAACAGGTCTTGTAATTCTCACTGATAAATACTGTTAAATCGTTGAGCAAAATACGTAAGGCATGTCAGAGAGGGAAGCACTCGCCCTTACGCCAGGCCGTGGGTATATGCATTACACATGCTAATATATAACCCACCAGAAGGACCAGAAGGACTGCTGCAGGTACACAGGTTATCCTAGTATCGTGATCATCACTGATGTCTTTGCAACGGTAGCAAATTGTTCCCCTTGCCACGTGTGCATCATTTGTCACTGTACGTTAAAGACAAAACTATTCCAGGTCGATTAAGAAAGGCAGGTGTTTTAATTGCCTTTGATGTTTTAAAAACAATTGACAGAATTGTTGAGAGACCTTTGAAAATATTATGAGAAATTCATTTAATCTTCTAGGTATGTAATGACATTTTGAAAGCGCTGTCTGTGGTATCTGTAATCATCTTACACTCATTCTGCATGTTTCTGATGTGTCTGATGCTGGGAATAATGCAAACAAAAAAACATTTCAGATAATCTCCACGCACTAGGAGCTGGTGGATAGGCATTGAATGCAGTTACATTGCTAAATGTAACCTGATCTGTTTTTCTAAGCTTATCATCTTTAATAAAATAAAAATGAAGTAAAACATCTGAAACTTGACCTTACTCATTTGTTGCTACTTTGTTGGAGGGAACTGTAGAAGCATTAGCACATGGTTCTTTGGCTTGGATTGTACTGCCCTCTGCTGACTTCTCAACTAAGGACACCCTTAGTTTGGGGATGAGGAGGTAACAGTATGGGAACCTACCCTGGTGACCAAAGTTCCCCTTACAAAAGAATGTCTAGAAGAGGTAATATCCCATTAACAGGATCAACAAAGCAGATTTAATGAGATATAGTGGGGATGGAGATTCAGAGGGAATGGGAATAAGTGGTCAGAACTTTCTAAGGTAATTAGGTTATTAGAGCCCAGGCCTGTGGTTCCCAAACTTGTCTGTAATTGGAATCATTTGTGGACCTTAAAAATATGCCTATTACTGCATCCAGAGATTATAATTTGATTTGGTCTTGGGTGGCCTGGGCTGTAGAATTTTTAAAGATTCTAATGTGAGAGAAGTTGGGCTGGCCATTAAGTCCCAGGGTCTGAGATCTTCTAAAAATCGAAGACAAACTGTCCATTTATGTCTTACTAAGAACCACTTAAGAATGGTATACTGAGGTCACTGAAACTCTCAGAATATTGAAGTTGAAAGGAAACCGAGACCATCTAGTGCAGAGACTGTATATGGGCAAAACTTAGGTTATATATGGCTCCCAAATGTGTTCCACCTGCATAATGTTCTAAAGAATTTGAAATTAGTTGCCAGCACTTAATTGAGAGTTTTCACACAAAAATCTAGATGTTTGGCTTCTTTAAAAAATCAGATCTGACGACCCTGGACATACATAGCAGCAACAGGGCAGAGCTCAGCAGTGGTTTAACCTGTTAGCTGGGGTACTTGCTCAACAGTCCGCCACTGTTTCAGCCAGACTGGCCTTAGTGGGCATTGGATTTGGTCCAACTTTCTTTTGCCTTCTACAAAACTAAAAACTAGCTTTTTGCAATTTCCCCCCACGGCTCCAGTTTTGCAGCACAAAGGGAGCTCGTTGCTTCTGCATGAGAAGGCTTCAACTTGTCAAGGACAGAACTTTGGTTCTCTCCAGATATTCTTTATCCTCCAGTCAAATACCCAGAGTTCCTTCAAGTGTTTCCAGTGGTATGGGTTCTGGACTCCTCACCAACCTGGCCCCGTCCTCTTGATACATACTTCGTGGTCAATGTCCTTAAATTTGGTACCCCTAGTGAAGTGCGGCCCTTGCATTGAGGTATTCTGACCTCAGTCAGAATATAGAAGATCTTATCAATATAAATGTCTACAGCTATGACATTTATATTGACAAAATCTAAACCAGCACTAATTTTTATTGGAGTCATCACATTGTTGGTTCGTGCTGAGTATGTGGCCAAATAAAATCCCCGTCTTTTCAATGTGAAATCATAATGAAGCTAGGTTTCTCCACCCCATACCTACACAACCTATTTAATTGCAATGAGGGTATTATATTTATAATTAATTTCAACTTTATCATGTCACTCTTGGAAGCTTTGAGCTGTGACTGTCATCTATTACATTAGCAATGTTAGGTTGCTCCACACTCAAATCTAAGGCCTTCATCCAGACACTGATTTAAAAAATAAGGTTGAACAGGACAGAGAGCCCTGTGAAATATTAATAGAGACCAAAATCACAGCAATTCATTAGTCAGCATTTGTTTAAATTGTGCATGTCCCCCATTAAGGCCACATTTTTTTTCGTCCATGAGGAAACCCTTTCAGGAACTGATTTACACAATCTAATCCATTCACCTGAGCTAGCAACACAACGGCACTATGCACGTTTGAGCTTGATGAAGCCGAGGGGGTTACTAGTGACTATCTCCTGTTCCCTAAGTACCTCCACACCATTCTGCTGCACATAGATATGAAGCTTGTCAAAGGGTATCTGGCTACTTCCAGGGGTGCAGATCTCTCCCTTTGAATTTTCACTGGGTAGAAGTGAAGATCGTAAAGCACTTCTATGTAGGCAGAATGCAGGACTCAGGAGGCTGAGGGAGATGACGCATGTAGAACCCAGGGCTTGCCAACATTCCAAACCTGAGACAGAAATCTACCAGGAAGCAGCAAATATTTCTTCTACACTAAACCCAATTTTCAACGTTAAAAGTAACAGATTTAAAAAGGAACCTTTAGTGTAACCATACCTAATGACATTCTCCATCCAGTGACTATTTCAAAAACGGGCAAAAACTTTTTTTTTCCTTTTTCCAGATGTTTCTTTCTAATGAATTGACCATTACATTTCCTAAGTTCTGAAATGGCCAACAGACCACAGAAGGACAATGCTTTAAGCTCCTGCTTGAAACCAGCAGCTTCAGCAAACTGCTGGCCTTGATTCAGGGCCAACAAAAACATTTTTAATACTTAACAAATTTGGAAACCACTTGATAAGCCAAGGTCATCCCTCTTAGCAAAACCCAGGTTCCCGTGCTCTCTCATGAGCTTTCAAGAGCACAGTTTCAGTCCTGTGCAGCTGCTCCTCTTAGAATTATTTTGGGACTCTTCGGAGTTCGTTCATGAGCCAAAGGGCAACACTGAGCAGAGCCAAGGAGCCTGACTGGTGAGTGGCGGCCAGAGGAGTCGGCACGTACATCAGCAGCGTGCTGATGCCCAAGCCCACCTGTTACGGAGGAAAGACAGCAGTGAGCAAAGGAGGAACCACAAATTCAGAGCTGCAATGAGCGGGCACCAACAACCAGACACACGAGCCTCTATATTCTTCCATCAGAACATTAAAAATATATTTTTAATTTCACAAGTATACTTACAACAAAGTAAATTCTAACAAAACAAAAAAAATTAAATTTCCCTTAATTATCCTTTACCCCATCCCAGTTCCCCTCACCAAAAGTAGTCACTATTACCAGCTACTGCACACTTGTACTTTTGTGTAAATGTTTTTAGAAAAACAGTTTTGTGCTTTAAAAAATACATTGTTCTGTCTCTTGCTTTTTTTCACTTAATACAGATCATGAGATCTTATTATTTTAAACTCTTGTAAGTATTCCACAGTATAAATTTACCATAGTTGTTTATTTAACTACTTAAATTGTTTCCAATTTTTCACAGCAATTCTTTTAATTTTTTAGAGATTTTATGTATTTATTTTAAAGAGATGGAAAAGGAGGGAGAGAGGGAGAGAAACATTAATGTGTGATTGCCTCTTGCACACCTCCTACTGAGGACCTGGCTGTAACACAGGCATGTGCCCTGCCTGGGAATCAAATCAGCGACTCTTCTGTTCACAGGCTGGCCACTCAATCCACTGAGCCACACCAGTCAGGGCATCACAGCAATTCTATAATGAATTTCTTTATAGACATAGCTCTTTGTACATTAGAATATCTCTAGGGCAGGCATTGATAAGTAAGTCAATTTGCTGGGCCAAGGACATACACATTTAACATTTTAAACGCCCTCTGAAAAATGCCAAACTCACGCTTTCACCAAAAATATAGGAAGCATCCATTTTCCTATGCCTGTGCCAATACCTGGTCATCTTTTTACTTCTTTATTATTTTCCAATCTGACAAGCACAAAATGACATGCATTGTTTTAATTCACTCCTCTGTGATCATAAGTGAGACTAAACAGCTTTTCATATTTATTGGCCATTTATCATTCCTCTTGTGAGAACTGTGATTGATAACTCTTATTTTATTTTCTGGTTATTAATTTTCTGGTCTATTTTAAGTATTGAAAATATTTTCTCCTAGCCTGTTACCTTTCCTTTTTAACCTTGTTTTGGGGACACCCTCAGGCCAAAAAGAAGTGGTTTGTACCTGTGTATACGCCAAAGCCAGCAGAGTCGCTGCTGCCATCTTGGTCCTTCGAGGCAGGGGAATTCTCCGGGACAGGAAGTAGAGCGCTGTGACGGCAGTAACTGAAGTGATTCCCTGCGAGGGGGAAAGAGTCTCATCAAGCGCCAGGAAGAAGCATTCCACCCTCTTGATTTCCACTCACTTCACACGTACCCGCTCCAGAACCGGTGAGTTACCACTAGGCATTTCCCTGTCCCAGGCAGAGACCACCTGCAGTTCCACCTCTGATGACTGCCCCTCGGCCCCTTTCCTGCTCCTCTTCTGCTTGCCACTTAAATGTCGGTGTTCCCTGGGGCGCCTCCCGAAGTTTCTGTGCCTATCACCACACTCCCACTGATCTCATCCACCTTCCACTGCAGGTGTCCCCCAGGCATGGCTCTAACATTTCAAATCATTCTTTGCACCCTTTCCCCTCTATTCTAATCCTCTATTGTTACAGCAGGGATAACCCCAGCCCTCAGGGGTTATATTATTTTCCTGGGCTGTGAGCAGAGGAGGTGATAGTGTTGCCAGCTAGTGCTAAAAAAATTCAAAGTCTCGTTTTCATTCTCGTCCCTCATGAACGAGGGTCTGGGACTGACAATAAGGTCTCCATGCCCCTTCTCTGATATCAAGGAGAATGTTTTTCTGTCATATTTGCACATCTATTTCACTTCTTTTCCTCTTCAGAGCTGTCCGTGACAATTTCAACCAGACTTTGCTAATTCTAAAGTGTGCGGCGGTGGGGACTGAGCCCACCGCCCGGTAACGGGTGCAGCCCCAGCATCACCTGCGGACGTCTGAGTCCTCCGGGCCCCTCTGTTTGGTGTCCTCTGTCCTCTCACATTCAATACACCCACCCCGACGACATCCTCCCACGTCTAGTTCAGCACGCACTCCAGCAGTCCCATTCTTGTTGGTCATGTCTGAAGCACGCCCGAGAAGGAACTTCGGGATCTCCCTGTATCTTTCCTCACCTTCCTTTCTACAGCCAATCCCCTATTCCTTACCACTCTCTCAGATTCATCATTCTTCTTAAACCCACTCCCACCTTGAACCCCCTCACTCTCACTTGCGTTACTGCGATGGCAATATTGCTTCTCACTGGTCTCCTTGCTGCTGATCTCTCCTTGCTCCAATTTATCATGCCCAGGCTACCAGGCCAGTCTTAACACGACCCATGGCAGGCCCTTAATAAACATTAACTTAAATCAAATAAAAAATAAGTTTGGTGCTCCTGGCCCCTTGGAGTTGTGGTTTAGCTCCAGCAGCCATGTGCTCGGCTACCACTGTCTTTGCACTGTCTTCTCTCCTCAGCCTTCTACCTGCTAAAATGTGTGCAGCATTGAGAGAGGTTGTCCTTTGCTACCTGGTAAAAGCAGATTCAAACTTTTGAGAAGCTGGCAGTATCCTGAAAGCTAGAATCTGAATGGAGGGTGTATGGGCAAGTGGGAAAAAAACATCACGACAGAGAGCTGGTACTCAATTTCTTCTAAAAAGAGAAAGAAACCTAGTGCCCATTCTACCCTCACTGTTGCCATCAGTGCTTCCAACACCCCAAAACCTGTGAGAGGCTCCCTGTTGCTTAGTAGCCAGTAACCACCAGCTGGGCTTACCAGAACCCGGTGATCAAACTGCACCATAGTGGGATTCTCAAAAACGTTCCTCAGGACGGGGGAGAAGGTGAAGAGGTCTTCTGGGATCCAGGATTCTCCCATCTTGGGGAAGGAGTTGTAAACAAGCCCGGCATCCAGTCCTGCTACAAAAGCCCCTGTAGGCCGAGGTAAATGGTATGCATTAAGATGAGAAAAAGAAGAGGCCACATACTGTCCTGCCACAGAAAAAGTTTATTGTCCAGAGTTACGTAAAAGGAAGTGCCAGAGAATAACAAACAGAAATGTTTACAGTCGGGGTTCTCAAACAGGGAATATACATCACAATCACCACAAGAACTTAAATGAAAAACAACTGTATCCTCACTTGCTCCCACCCCAAGATTCCGGCACGCCTCCCCTGGAGAAGTGAGCTGGGAGTTCCGAGAGAAGCACACTAGTCTGGGAAACCTCCCTTAGTGATTCCTCCACTGAGAACCACCGATTTGTTCTGGAAGTGTTCTTCCCCCAGACTCGGCGTAATTTATTCCCTCTTCCTCAGGCCAAAAAATGTTCATTGAACGCACAAAAAAATGAAAAACCTTATAAACTAAATCCTGGATAAACACTTAAACAGGGTATTTACAAATAATTATTATTATGATCAAATTGTTGTTCTGATTCCATTATTTATGGATGTTTCAGGGAATTCAGGGATGTTTAGGTCACATTCCTTATTTTGTAAATGCCATTTATCAAGTCAAAATCCATTTTCTTTCACCATAAAAGGGGAAGAGTGAGGGTTGCGTAGGTCACTGGTTTGATGGTTTTATTTAAAAGCAACTTTAATTGATTCTAGAGAGAGGGGAAGGGAGGAGGAGAGGGAGAGAAACTCGATGTGAGACAGAAACATCAATCAGTTGCCTCTAGCACAGGCCCCAGCTGGGGACGGAAGCTGCAACTGGGGCAATGTGCGCCGACTGGCAATCAAACCTGCAACCTTCGGTTTGTGGGATGGTGCCCAGCCTCACGAGCCAGGGCTGATGGTTATAGATTAAAGCAGTGCTGTCCAGCCCTGACCAGTGTTGACTAGGTGTCATTCTGCATAGTGAAGGTCACCAGTTCAATTCCTAGTCAGGGCACATGCCTGGGTTGCATGTTTAGTTCCAGGTTGGGGCATGTACGAGAGGTAACTGCTCAAGTAAATAATTAAAGCAGTTCTGCTTAAGAAGTTTCTGGGATGATAAAAATGTTCTGTATCTGCCACTCAATACAACAGGTGCTAGCCACATGTGGCTACTGAGCCCTTTAAATGTGGCTAGCATGACTGAGAAACTAAGTTTTAATTTTTATTTCATTTTAAATAATTTAAGTTTAAGTAAGTCACATGTGACTAGTGACTATTGTACTGGGTAGCAGAGTTTAGATTCAGAGAGGTAGAGGTATGATTTAAAGAATGAGAAATATCTGTGTGGGTCTCTGCCCCAAAGAACTCCCTACGTTGGATGGTTTTTGAAGGAAGGCCTTCTGTCTGACCCATCATGGTATATGTAATAATAACAATAATGAAAATAATAATAATAACAATAATGCCTACATAATAACAGCTAACACACAGTTTTTGCTACACACTAAGCACTACTGTAAGCACTTCATATATTCTACTCATACTATGATCATCATCCCTGTTTCACAGAAGAGGCCACTGAGGCCTAAAGAGGGTCTCTAGCAAGTCCAAGGTCATAGCATGTCCAAGGTCATAGAGCTCACAGGTGGTAAATCTGGGATTTGAGCCTAGACAGTTTGGATCCAGGCAGATGCTCAATATTTTTGTTCAACTGACTAGAAAGCAGGATTGGTGGAAGGGAGGAAGGAACGGTAAAGATGATGGGTATGAGAGAGGCAGGTGTGAAAGGGAAATACGAAGATACAGGAAGAAAGGGAAAAGCATTAGGCAAGAGGTCCTACCTGAGAGCGAGATAAAAATAGGCCATCTTGAGGAGTCCTACCTGAGAGAGCTGTAAGGAACACTAGGCCTGTTGTTCCATGAGCAAATCGTCTCAACCACAGGAGCTGACGGGTTTCAGGCAACTAAATAAGAAAATGGCTCAGGTTAACTGTACTTCAGAAACTATAAGAGGCAGCAAAGATCTCCAAGGCTAAATCTAAGGCACAATTTGAGGTCAGATCTTGTCTGACCCCAAAACTAGGTTAGGTACTCCCAGTGATATTCTGTTCTGACGAATGCATCACATCTTATTAAATGAATACATTTACTGTCTGTCTCCGCTGCTATCCTGTAAGCACTGTGAAGGCAGGAACTGCCATCTGTCCAGCAGTAGTACCAGCCCAGGGCTTGGCGTTTGCTGTGTTCAGGGGAAACCGCGTCACCATGGCTGAAATGGTGTGGCCTAAGATACAGGACTGGATTTTCAGTTCGTGTGAGATGTTTAGTGCTTAACAAATATAGTCAGGATCAAAACTGCATAAAATGCCTAACGTGGAGATTCTTATATTTAGTGTTTTTGGTAAAGTCAAAATTTGTTTTTATTTTCACTATAGCCCACTTCTGCTACTAACCAATGAATCAACAAATATTTATTAAGAACTTTATGAACAGATAACCATAAAGATACAAAAATGCTTTACAGTCTAGTACGTGCAGAATCGGGTGCCGTCACTGAGATTCTGCAGCGCACCACGTCAGAGCTGTCAAACAGAACTTCCTGTGCTGCCCAGCGTGTGGGTAATGAGGACTTAACGCAACGCTGGGGCAACTGAAAACTAAACAAAAAGTTAATTTTATTTACAGTTGAAGTAAATCACAAGTTTTTACATTAATTTTATTTAATATTAATTAATTAAAATTTAAATAGCCACACGTAGTCAGTGAGCCGCTGTGTTGGACAGCACAGTCCACTATGTGTGATGATCACCTCAAAGGCCTTTCTGTAGTTAGCGGAACATAAATACATTTTAAAAAGACAGAAACAATCAACTGATAAGTAAAAGCTCACTGCTAACCTTTAAGAGTACCACTCCAGTGGAGTGGCAATGTGTGTGTGCACATGTGTGGGGTGGGTGGGGAAGTCGATGACAAGAACTGAAGAGGAGCAATGATTTGTCAGGATGAACATCTACAGACACAGGCAATTCATCTCAGAATTTCGGCTCTGAAAGTCGGGAGAACTATTCAGATGCGGACTTGTCTACCACACCAACATTTCACCTCCGTCTGGCTTCCCTGTGGGGTGACCGTCAAGTCAACATCTCCTGTCCTTACTGGGACCCAGGCCACTGGCTCCAAGTACCTATTGGATAATTCTACTTAAAAGTCCTATTATCAGCCCCGGCTGGTGTGGCTCAGTGGATTGAGTGCTGACCTACAAACCAAAGGGTTGCCAGTTCAATTCCCAGTCAGGGCACATGCTTTGGTTGTGAGCTGGGTCCCCAGTTGGGGGCGTGTGAGAGGCAACTCATTGATAATGTTCCTCTCTTTCTCCCTCCCTTCCCCTCTCTAAAATAAATAAATAAAATCTTTAAAAAAAAGTCTTATCATATCAAAAACCACTCCATGAACAGGTTATTCAGGCCTACCATGACTTCCATATCTAAAGTATTATTAAGAAAAAAACTAGAAAAACCTTTAATCAGCCTACTGAGAAAATACTCTCAGGCAAGATCACTCAGGTCTACTGTATTGTTCGACCTGATGAATGGGAGGTCGCCCTCCGCAGGACAAACTAACCAGCACGCTCCTGCGCCGCCACAGGGCCTGAAATCACTCTCGTTCGGCCTTCCTCACCCCGCCACCCACCATTCCTCTGGGAGCCAGAAGTAGGGTGGTTGGGGTATCTCTTGTTGTTTGTACACTTTCCTACTTTTTCTAAAATTCATGTTTTCACCTTTCCCAACAGGAAACGCTGACAAATTACTTGGCTCCTATACTATTTCTCCTTTGAATGAATTGCTCCAGCTCCAAAGAGTAATTGCACATTTTACTCTGCAGTCCCAAAGTTCAATGTTCCTCTAAACTTTGGTTATATCTAGTTTCTGGCAAATTGGCAGATGTCACCAAGGGAATGTGTGCATTCTGACCTAACTTCCTATCAGAACCAGAATCACTGTGTCTCTGGCCTTGTCAGCCTCCGTGCAGGTGTGGTAAGAACACAGACTGGCTTTTACCTTGTGCCGAGGAAGCAGCAGGGAGAGCGAGGTCCACAGGCTGGCGCAATAAAGAACGAGGGCGGACCCCAGGTGGGCGGCCAGGCGGTACTGACTGACCCGAGGGATGTCATGAGAATCTGGTTTTTCTTCCAATCCACTTTTCACCATGTACCATCCCAACAGACCCTAGAACCCAAAAGATGAGAGGCAAATAAAACAAGGCTGAAACTGTCTGTTGACTTCAACAAGAGAGTTATCAATCATCAGACACACTTTCTGCCTGACTCCTCCTGCCCTTACCCCTCTGTATCCTCCGTGTCCCAGAACCCGGGCCTCTCCGCATTTCCACACACAGCGCCATGAACGTTTAACCACTGATTAGATTAACATTTATTGAAATGAGTCAAATAAAGTATACAAAAGTTTATCTGTGGGCAAAACTCTACCTATTCTTGATCTGACTTAACATTATGTAAACCAGTGAAATAAGAGAAAAGAGAGCTGTTTCTATAAAAACCAGACTGGATGTTTTGGAAAGCTTGAGAAAGCTTAGAGACAACCACTGTCAAGTTAGATGGAAACAGAAAATAAGGAAAGTTTTGTGGGGGAAAGTCATTAAAATCTGTAAGGCTCTGCAGTTAGATTGCTTTACAAGTATCTAAGTTCTCACTCCGCTTTGAGGAGAATGTGAAACAAAATGATAGTTTATGGGGGTGCAGGAGATCTGAGGTTGAGCTACAATCAGAGGACTAAAGAACAGGCCTTGACTCTTCATTTAAAAAAAAGATAGTAAAAGTACATGTTTAAAAGTTTAAGGTATGTATTATTATTCTATGAATCCCTGCTTTTACCAACTTTTTCAAGTAACCCAAACAAACCTCAGTTCCGATCATATCAGATGAGATATGGACCTTTCATCCCCCACCCTGCCAATCCAATACGATCCTGTCAAAAGGAGGGATTTTTCCCACCTGCTCCTCTTCTTTTCATTTTTTAATCCTCACCTGAGGACATGTGTTTCATTGCTTTCAGAGAGAGAGGAAAACATCAATGTAAGAGAGAAGCATGGATTTGCTGCCTCCCAGATCAAACCCCGCCACCTAGGTTTGTGGCCCAACTGGGAATCAAACCCACGACCTTTCTAGTAAGAGATGACTCTCCAAGCAACTGAGCCACACTGGCCATGGCTTAAAAAAATTTGTTTTAAATTCATTTATTGATTTTGGAGAGACAGAGGAAGGGAGAGGTAGGGAGGGGGAAGAGAGAGAAAGAGAGTCTTCAATTTGTTATTCCACTTATTTATGCATTCACTGGTTGCTTTTTGTTTGTGCCCTGACTGGGGACTGAACCCACAACCTTGGCATATGGGGCAACTCTCCAACCAGCTGAGCTACCTTGGCCAGGGCTCCACCTCTTTTAAATACATGCTCCTCAGGAAAACTTTTCTGGGCATTCCCCCCCTTCATGACTGGAAGTTCTAATCATCTTGACTTCATCTGCTAGATGAAGCTACACTGGAAGATGAAGGAGTAGACAGTGCCATCTACCAGCCCCGACTGCCTTCCTTCCATAGCCTATCTGCCATCGTTCATCTTCTGCCTCCCCGGTGGTCTGTCTTCAGTGGGATTTTACTTCCCACTCTAAAACAAACTTTCATTTTGTTTTGCCCCCTGCCCCCAATTTCTAACAGACTTTTATTAATGTCTAATTCCTTATTATCTGCTTCTATTGCCTCTGTTACATCTCTTCCATCTCTCTTCTTAATTCCTTCTATTTGGTTCGTCTCCCCACTTATAGGTTAAATTAACCACCTCACTTCCTCCTGATTGATTTTTGATATTTCTCTGATGCTCTGATTCTCTTCCCTTAGGGTTTGTACATTTGGACCCAAACACTCATGTGTCTTCTCTAATATTCCTTTTCTTGGCTCTCAGCCTTACCTAACTCCTTAATTGCGAGAGTCATTCCATGTTCTTTTCCTTAATAGGAGTTCAACTTACGTGATTTGAGCCACCATTTATACAGTACTTGACTATCTCCCATCTATATTTTAAGATACCTCACCCCAAAAACTGTTTCTCTCCTTTGGAATTTTCCCATTTGCTTCCGTAACCATTCTACCACAGCAATCCCAGTTTCACACTGAACAGTCAAGTTAGAAAAAGGGAGGACATGAGAATGCAGGAGAAGAGCCATGGTGGGGAAAGAACTCTAATTCTTGTGACACAAAAATATATTTACTGAGCGCTTACTGATTCTAGGCACTAACCTAAGTACTTTACATGCATGATCTCATGTAATACTCATGCAAGGTAAATAGCAGGCACTCTTATCATCTCTGTTTACAGGTAAGGAAAACAGAGTCTACTTAGGTTAGAACTTGCCCTCCTAAGTGGTAGAGCTGGGCCTTGAAGCCAGGCATGTGACACCAAAATCCACATTCTCCCCTACTCTGTTATAAAATCAGTTCCTTAAAAACAATACCAACTAGGAAACGTGGAAGCATCTCTGGTTTCCCATACTTGAATAAATCTCACCTGGAAGCACACTAACCCACAGAGGGCAAGAACACGTCCTTTCATGCCGCGGCTGAGCCAGCCCTTTCTCCAAAAGTAGGCAGCAGGCAGGATGTATGCGAGGCCTACCAGGCGACCCCACATTCGGTGTGAGTACTCCATGTACCAGATGAACTTGAATTCTGCCAATGTCATATCATGATTCAATCTGGGTGAAAAGGGAAGTCAAAAAATAAGAAAGCAGAAACGTCCACCTGGCTTTTATTTCTCAGTGGAATGCAGGGACATTCTGAGTCTTGAAGCTTGACAGGTCTGCCCTCTTCCTCATCAGTGACCTTAGGATCGCTTGGGATTGGACGTTTAAAGTAGGAAGCTCACTGAACATAATTGAGCCACGTATCAAGAAATGATGGAATCTAATCATTCTGACATGTTTAAATAAGCAAAAGACTGAGTGGACCTTGTGGGGTGTTGGCCTGATTTTCTCTAATACTTACATTTTAAATTCTGGAAATTGCTGGTATTTTTGGAATTCTGCTTCCCACTCCTCTTGGCTGGTCGGTGGCTTCATCTCCTTTATTAAATGCCAGTCTACCATCGAGAGGCCAGACTCTGTCAACCTGAGGGAAGGAAAGAAATTTGAGTGAGAGTGAGTGAGTGAGTGTGTGCGTGCGTGCACGCAGTGCTGGGTTACTCATAAATGGTTTACAGCAATGAGTGGATCTAAACATCACACCTCCAAAGGCAAACACGCCATTTCACTGTTTCCTCTCTGACCCGTTCCTCTTCTCCTACTGCTTAGAATTTTGACAGAAACAGCAAAATCAACCCTTAGACCAAAGAAGTTTACCCTAAATGCATAAACAACATTATACAAGGAAAAGATATTTGATATGGGTATAAAACATTTTAGGTTCTTGAATGAATTTAAAGACACTAAAACTCAAATTTGTCAGTTTCCCATAACAGCCTATGTACGCACAGTATTTTGAAATAAGGGCACAGGAAATGTGGAGAGAATCTGAGAATACGTACTTCATTAAAACTAAAAGTGTTTTCATGAAAATGAATTAGGATTCCTACAGTAAAAGGTTTATTTTTGGCTTGAGGCAAGAAATGTACAAGAGCCTGGAATATCTTACCATCCAGAAAGCAAGGATTAAAGGTTACTAGGGTCCTGTCCAGAACAACTCTGGAGCCAATTTGAGAAGGTTTTCACTGACTGAAGATGGGACAATTTGAGCAAAACACCAAGTATGATGGACTGAAACGCACCAAGTACGTTTAAACCCATGAGCTCAGAATGATACTTAAAAACTCAAGCACTTTACTGGTTACTTTTGGAGGATGCTTGGGAACCAATTTATTATTTTTAAAATTGGTAAATAAAGGGAAAGAATCAAGTATTTACCCTACCTTTCCTGTATACACTGTATCTTAGGATAGCCTAAGTATTGATGAGGAAGCCTTTCTCTTTAGAACTGAGCTAACAGAATGTTACAAATTTGCAACTCTAATGAAATAATGAATGTAGGCAATGATCATGAATGGTGGCTGACATCTGTACTAGACATCAGATACCTATAAACCTATAAACGTTATAGTTACCTACGAAGTATTTTGCCCCCTCCCCCCACCACCCCAACCAGAATCTGATTAAGCAATAACCAGTTTCCAGGAAATACAGGGGACAGTGGCACTTGTTGAGCACCACCACAGAATGCAATCAGGACAATCCAGACTGGGAAACTCCGCAGGACAAATGATTTGGGTTTCTTCAACAAAACCCCCTGCAAATATGGGGGTGGGAGGAGGTTTAAGAGACCTAAGAGGCATATGAACTGTGATATATGGAACTTATCTGGGTTTTCTTCTAAGTAACTATATAACAAATGTTGAGACAAATTTGAACTCTGGCTGTAGGGGAATATACACAAAGCATGTACAGCTAAGATAAGAGTTAAGATCTAAACCAGTGTTTGTGAAGAGCTCCTACTAAAAAAGCCTGGAACTGTTCTATGTCAGGCAAACCATCAGACATGTTCCCTCTCTGGGCCTCAGTTTCTGCGTTTGTAAAATCAAGGAGCCAGACTACATGATTCCTGGGGTCCCTTCCCCCCTTGGTCATCCTGTGCCTCTACTGATGACCCAAACACTATGAGCAAATTACTCACCTAGTTACTCCACCGAGAATAACTGCTCCAGCCACTGTTCCACTGCAGACCAGGAGCCATCGGCCCACCACCCGCTCAGCAGCCTTTGAGGGAAGGGACACTGTACCCTTTCCAGACTGTAAAGCTACTTCAGAGATGGTGCTGTACTGCCCTGGCCTCAAGGGGCGCCTGATCCCACAGCTGCAACCACACTAAGGATCAAGACAGATAAATTACAGCTAAAGAAAGAGGATAAGACGTCACTCTGCTGCTACTCACACTGTCCCTCTGGAGTCTGAGTGCCCTTCCCTATATGGCATGTTCCCTATATGGCAACATCTCCACTGCTCCAGCAAATCTTCTCTTCATTGGATCACTGCATCTACCTTCCAACTAGTTTTCCTGCCGCTAGTCTTGGCCTCATCCCAATCCATTTCCACACGACAAGAACTTTCTGGTCTCTGCCTACTTCTCCAGGCTTAACTCCACACCTACATATGGGTCATTTTCTTCTTCTGTAGGTCTTCCAACCAAGATTTCTCTCTGGTTGGGACACTACCTGTCCTCTGATGTAAAACACAGGCATACCTCATTTTATTGTGCTTCAATTATTATGCTTTGCAGATATTGCATTGTTTTGTTTTGTTTGTTTGTTTGTTTTTTAATTGAAGGTTTGTGGCAACCCTGCATTGAGCACATAGAAAACCTCCTGGAAAGGATTCACTTTTCTAGATGCTATCAACATTCCTGATTCCTGGGAAGAAGTGGAAGATATCAACATTAAACAGGAATTTGGAAGAAGTTGACTCCAACCCTCATGGATGACATTGAGGAACTCAAGCCTCTAGTGAAAGAAATAACTACAGACGTGGCAGCAAATGGAGCCTGAAAATATGACTAAGTTGCTGTAACCTCATGATAAAACTTTAACAGATGAGGAATTGCTTCTCATGGATGAGTGAAGAAAGTGGTTTCTTGAGGTGGAATCTACTGCTGAAGATACTGTGAAGATTGTAACAAAGCCTGGCTGGTGTAGCTCAGTGGATTGAGCACAGGCCTATGAACCCAAGAGTTACTGGTTCAATTCCCAGTCAGGGCACATGCCTGGGTTGTGGGCCAGGTCCTCAGTAGGAGGCACGCAAGAGGCAACCACACATTGATGTTTCTCTCCCTCTTTCTCCTTCCCTTCCCCTCTCTCTAAAAATGAATAAATAAGTGAAATCTTTTTTAAAAAGATTGTAACAAAGGATTTAGAATATTATGTAAACTTAGTTGGAAAAGTAGTGACAGGGTTTTGGTGGACTGATTCCAATTTTGAAAGAAGTTCCGCTGTGGGCAAAATGCTACCAAACAACATGCCACAGAGAATCATTCTCATGAAAGAAAGTCAATCAATGGAGTGAATTTCATTGTTATCTTATTTTAAATAATTGCTGTAGCCACCGCAGCCTCCAGTAACCACCACCCTGATCAGTCAGCAGCCTTCAATAAATACCAAGGCAAGACTCTCCAACAGCAAAAAGATTATGACTCACTAAAGGCTCAGATGATGGTCACCGTATTTTTAGCAATAAAGTATTTTTAAATTAAGGTATGTACATTGTTTTTTTAGACATAATGCTATTGCACACTTAATTCACGCAACTTGCTTTTTTGCAATATTCGCTTTATTGAAGCACTCTGGAACCCGACCTACGATATCTTTGAGGTATGCCTGTAGTACCTACTTGCAGACCTCGGCTTAGATGTCACCTCCTCTGGGAAGTATTCCCAGACTATTCTAGGTGTGCAACAGGTCACTTTCAGTACACTTTACCTCCCCTGTCGATCCTTAATATACTTCTGGTTCCTCTCCATCTCCCACTGAACTATGAGCTATGGGACAAGGGGTGTGTCTGGTCAGCCGAGTTCTTTCCCTCCTGCTTCCTTTGTTTCAAACACAGTTCCCGTACATAACAGCTTAATAAAGATTTAATAAGTGAATTATAAATAAATAAACTGTGGCTTCCTCCAGGGCAGTAACCTTTTGGTGCTTAACTTTCACTTCCCAGTTCCTAACACAATCATTCAATACAGTTATTCGTTGAGTGGATACACACCCTCTTCTCACTCTATCCCTAAAATTCAGAAGACCCATTTTGGTTTCCTGCTTCTAATTAAGTAATTTTAGACAACTTAAGCCTCATTTTCCTTCTTTGTAGAAGGGAATTATAACTAATCTGACTACCTGGGGACTTCTGGCAAAAAATAAATATTTGGGTAAAATTTACTGAGCATCACTTTGTGCTAAGTGCTTGATGTATATTACATTTAATCCTTCCAGCAATCTTATGAACTAAGTGTTGCTGTTATCCCCATTTTTACAGATGGGAAAATTGAGGCACAGAAAGGTTAGCTAACTTGGCTAACACCAAACAGCTAGTAACTGACAGGTCCAGTTCAGGAGTCAGAGGCTCTGGAAACAAGGAAATACGTTTTGAACTCTATCTATTAGCTTCCTCCAAGCTCTTTCCCCTACGCCCGCTTCCGCGACACAGAGTCCGCTGCGGTGCGGTACCTGCGTTCTAGGCGCTGCCCTCGGAACCAGGAGTCGGAGGCATGGGCTCCCCATCAAGGCCTTCAAGGGCGGAAACAGTAATCGCTGCATTCTGAGCACAGCGAACAGCCGCCAACTCCAAACCCCAGCAATCTCTGCAATCTCCTTTTCTTGCAGCGGAAAGAAGCACTTCCGAGTCACAGAGCAAGCCCCTCCTCCTCAAACGGCCGGGGTAAGCCGCGACTGCGCCTGCGCTGGCGACTAGGTTTTTCTCCCGGGCTGCTGGGGCGTGCAGGTCCGGGTGTGCAGGGGCGCGCAGCAGCTGTGAGAACGCGCTTTTCTGGTCGCGCGCGCCGAACCGGGACTCTTAGTGGAAACCGAAGACGCGCGTGGGAGGAGCGCCTGGAAGATGAAGAGGCAGGGGTCCTTCTCGGAGCGGAAACTGGCGCGGACTGCGTCTGGGAAGGCCGGTGCGGAAGAGGGAGGGGAGGGGAGGGGATCGCGGACCCAACCGCTCCCGGGGCGGGCCGGCTTGGGTTCTGACCCGAGGGTTAATCGCGATTTGCCTAAGAGCTCCCTGCGCGACACGTTCTGTCATTCGGCTTTAAACGCGTGGGAACCGGTAGCCTGAGCAGGGGCATGTAGCGAAAGTGGCCCAGCACTGGAGCCAGATGTGTGGGTTTGAATCCCGGCGCCCGCGTGTGTCGTCGTGCCGCCGTGTTCCAGTTGGTTAACCTCTCTTAGCCTCACGTTTCCAGTCGCCACACGGGGGATCTCTGTCCTCTCTTCGCGGCTTCGCTGTGATAGTTAAACGTCGAGTGCGGAGCACAGTGACTAACCTGTGGTGACCGCTCAGTAGCGAGGGGGGTTGTTCCCAAAGACACACAACTACCAAGTGGCAAAGCTTGTGGCTGCCACCAAGTCCCGAGTTCTTCCGTCACGCCGGGGTAGGATATCATGGCAGGTGCTAGGGATTTGGCAGATCCCTCCCCCATGAACCAGTGGTCCTCAATTTTGAGGAGCCCTTTACACTCCTAAAAATTGAGAACCTCAAAGACCTCTTGTTTATATAGGTTAAATCTATTGATAACTGTATTCGAAATTAAAACATTTTAAAAATATTAACTAGAAGGTGACCGTAATAAACCTAATACATGTTAACGCAAGTAACATTTTTTATGAAAAATATTTTCCTAAACAAAATAGTATAGTGCCAATGTTTTGTATTTTTGTAGATCTCTTTACTATCTGGCTTAATGGAATTCTCATACCTGTTTTCTTATACCTGCTTCTGCATTCAACCTGACACATCTGGTGGCCTACCCAAAACTCCACTTGTTTTGAAATAATGACAGTAAAAAAAGCAAATAAAGTTTTAATGTCATTATGAAAATTTTCATTGCACTGATTGAAAAGGATCTTAGACAATCCTAAGATTCCTAAGGTCCCCAGAGCTAACTGACCTACCACACTTCGAGAACTGCTGCTCCAAAGAAGTATCTTTGTCTTGGTTTTCTACAAGTAACTTCTTTTTTAGGACAATTGCCTTATTCTGCCTTCTCTCCAATCTTTCGTGTGCATCCCCACTCTCTGCTGTCCAAGGCTCTTTCTTGCACGAGAGGCAAATGGTCCCCCTGCAGCGCTGTCCAATTGGATTAGGCTGACGGCTGGTGCGGTTGGCTCTGTCAGGGAGCTCACGGAGTTAATGCAGCACTGTTGGGTGAGAGCAAAGGGCGGCACTCAACTCCCTCACAGTTTGAGGCTGATAGTTTTCTCTTAAATAAATGAGGCAGTTGCAACTTGACATTAGTAAGTGATAGATTTTTGCTTTTCAAATTAAAAATTGCTTTTTAAAAAATAATAAAAGCAGTATTGGGTAGAAAAAATCAAGCAATGTAGGAAAGTAAAAAAGAAGAGAATAAAGGCGTTCCAAATCCCAGCACCTAGTTGTAAATCTATCAGTATGTGCTAACCATTCTTGTGGGTATTATTACATTAAGTGTGCATTCAAAAATCTTTTTTAAGCTCTGGCTGCTGTGGCTCAGTGGATTGAGTGCCAGCCTGCAAACTGAGAGGTTGCTGTTTGGATTCCCTGTGAGAGCACATGTCTGGGTTGATGGCCAGGTTCCCCTTGGGGGCCATACGAGAGGCAACCAACTGATGTTTCTCTCCCTGTCTTCCTCTCTCCTTCCCCCCTCTCTGAAAATAAATGAAAAAAATCCTTTAAAAAATTTATGAATTTGTAATTATTCAGTCTTTAATAAATCTTTGCCTGACTGTTGTGTACCATGGTAGACAGTGTGCTTTGCTGTGAGTGATAAAGATCTCACATACAGGCCTTGAGAACTTTAAAATGAGTAAGAGTGATCAGACACTTATCTGCAGAAATAAAAATAATAGCTAGAAAATAATTAGTATTTTGAATAGATACAAGTAGTGTTTTAAAGAAGAACATATAACATATAAAGAGTTAATGAGTTCAAAAAAGGGAGATACAATGTCCTACTTTGGGAATGGAAGTATGGAAATACTGTATGACTTAACATGAATCTTGGAAGAGTTTAGAAGTCAAAGATGAAGCTGGAAGGACTTTGTGGATTGAGGAGGTGGCATTGGCAAGAACAGGGATGGGGATTAGGGAGAACGAGGCATACAGAGAAAATACTGTGTGGTCAATGAAACTAACACTTCTTATACATTTAGTCGATAGTATCCACTTCCCATGAATGATCTCTATGCTTACTGCTCTGAGGTAGGTAGTAAAACTCCCTCTGTTTCATAGGAAATTTAGGCTAAGTAATTTGTCTAGAATCAAACAAGTATGTGGTTCAGGGCTAGGATTTGAAGTCCATCCCAGCTCTCATACATTCCTTGTAAAGAAGTTTAAACGCAGTCTGCAGGCAATCATTGAGGAGTATTGAAAGAGTCGTGACCTGAAATGGATGATGAGGTCTGTGTTTTAGGAAGATTGGCTTGGCATTCAGTGTATATTTTTCTCAGTATAATTTCTTATACATATGTGTGTGTTCTTATTTTGTAGTCCACAGACATCAATTTTATAATTAATATTTTATTGCACTCACTCATGGGCCCTAGTGTACTTATCTACTTTCCTATTATTGGACATTTGGGTTTTGGCAGCCAAGTATAAAATGTTAGTGATAGATTGTTCTGGATGAATAGTCCTATTATGGTATTGCATTGTTTTTCATGTATTTTAGGAACAACAAATGGATGTCTCATGGAAGTGTGTGTTGATTCAGTGGAGTCAGCTGTAAATGCCGAAAGAGGAGGTAAGAGAAATTAGAGAACGAATGACAGTTTATAGTCCTTTTGAGAGTCTGAAAATGAATCCTGTGAACTGATCTTGCAAGCCTTCGTGATTTGGAAGGATCCTAGTAATCCTGCTGAAAACAACCGACCAACTAGAAAACCTACTTGAAAATTATGATCTTCTAGTCGTACTCCCCTATTAGGTCACATTTTGAGTCAGTGTCCACAATAGTGCTTACTCACCAACTTCATATTTTTATTGAATTTAGCAAAGATTTAATGTTTTTCCAACCATTGACTTAAAAAGATGATTTTAGAGATTTTTATTATTAGGACTTCTATCTTATCTTTTTTACATTATTTTTATGTCAAGGTTACTTTTGCACTGTGAACCTGCTGTAATAAAAATTCCCATCATCTCAGGATAAGAAAAATTGTTTAACTTTTTATTATGGAAAAATTCAAACATGTACAAAAATAGAATAGTATAATGAATCCCCACGTACCCATTACTCATTTTCACTCATTTTCAGTACATGGCCAATCTTTCCTCCATGTTGGGGATATCAGCAAACTTCTTTGTAAAGAGCAACATAATATACAATATATTTTCAGCTTTCCTGGACATGTTTGGTCTTTGTTGCATCTTCATTTTTTTTTAAATCCTTTGAAAATGTAAATGCCATTCTTAGTTTGGCAATAAAAAACAATGAAGTACTGATACATGCTCCATCATAGATGAATCTTGAAAGATTATTCTAAGTGGGACAAAACAGTAAAAAGTATATATTGTATGATTCCACTTGTATGAAGTATCCAGAATAGGCAAATTTATGGAGACAGAAAATAGATTAGTAGTTGCCTAGGGCTTAGGAACCTGGGGACGGGGAAGTGGCTGCTGGAAGGACGCCAGGTTTTCTAGGGGGTTGATGAAAATGTTCTAAAAATGGTCATGGAAATGGTTGCAGAACCCTGTGAATATACTGAAAATCATTGAATTAAACACTTTAAATGGCTGCATTTTATGGTATGTGAATTATACATGTTAACTTTTTTTTTTCATTTAAAAAAATTTTTTTGCTGAGCAATGCTTTTTGTTTTTTTAATTACAGGTGCTGGTCGGATTGAATTATGTTCAGGTTTATTGGAAGGAGGAACCACACCCAGCATGGGTAAACAACCATTTTTTGGATTGCCAAGAGACAGTTGACCATCTGTTTCATTGGAATACTTTACTGATGCTACTACCACGTTAACTATGCTATGGATATTGTATCAGAAGTGCTTATGGTTGTAAATAAGCTTGTGTATCAAAGATGTGATCAAGTTGATTTTTTTTCCTTATGCATCAAAAAGTTGAGAGATAGGTAATTGCTCTTAATATTGGTTTAGTTGCTGTGCAGTAATTTATCTTTCCATTTTGGCATCCTCGGTTTATTGATTTTTGTCTTCATTTCTCCCCTTCTGGTCTTTGTGTTGTTGTCTTGTGTTTTACTTCTACATATGTTAAAAACTCCACACTGTGTTGTTGTTATTTCCACTGAGGCATTTTATTTGCACATTTATGTATCACATCCCTAGACAAGGAGTCCCAGGATTTTCCCTCCCATGTGTTTTGGTCTTGCTTCTTCACGGCCTGTAATGCCCGCCAACGTCAGTGCAGTGAAACCAGACTGACAGGCCGGGAGCAGGTTGGTCTGCCACTTTGTACGTCTTTGAGTTGCACATCAGACCTGAGGCTGACCACTCCACGCTTGTTTAACTTGCCCATGCAGTTCACAACAGTTTTACAGCTGTGGTTTTTGTTTCAAGAGTCTGAAATAATAAGAGAACAATCACATTTATGCATACATAGTTACCATTTCTGGTGTTCTTAATTCCTTTGTGTGATCTATATCTCTGTCTGGTTTTATTTTCCTTCTGCCTGAAGTAATTCTTCTATCACTTTTTTATAATGCAAGTGTGCTAGTGATGAATTCAGTTTTTGAATGTCTGAAAACATCTTTTCTTATTTTTTAAAAGATATTTTTGCTTAGAGTAGAATGCTAGGTTGACAGTTTTTTTCTCTCAGTACTTTGAAGATGTTTCTTCACTCTCTTCTTGCTTGTATTGTCTCTGATAAGAAATCCACTGTCATCCATACCTTTGTACTTTTCTGTGTAATGTGTCACTTTTCTCTGGTTTCTTTTAAGGTTTTTTTGGTGGTTGTTCTTTATTTTTGGCTTGTTCTTTATTCTTAGTATGATGTACCTGAGTGTAATTTTCTTCATGTTTTTTAGATCTGTGCATTTATATTTTTTATCACATTTGGAAAATTTTCAGCATTCAATGTCCTCTACTCCCTCCTTCAGAGACTTCAACTCAAGTTACTCAGTTATGATAATTCAATTATTCTTATAATTGATTATTTTCAATTAAATATTTGATTATATTTGTTCTACAATTCACTGATGAACTACTCAATTTTTTTACGTCTCCTTTTTCTTTGTGTTTCATTTTGCACATTCTATTGCTTTGATTTCAAGTTTACTAATATTTTCTCTGCAATGTCTAATCGCTGTTAATCCCACCTCATGTGTTTTTCATCTCACACATAGATTTTCATCTCTAGAAGTTTGAGTCTGTTGTTATATCTCCCAAGTACCTTGTTAACTTTTTTGAACAAATGGAATAAATAATAGCTTGTTTAGTGACTCGGCTGCTAATTCTAACATCTATCAGTTCTAGGTTGGTTTTGTTTGATTCATTTATCACCTCATGATGCATCTTATTTTCCTGCCTGATGATTTTTTATTGAATACAATATGTTACTTTGAGGTTGATGATAGCATTTTTTAGTGTAAATATATATGCAATAGCCCTTTGAAATCTCACTGAAGGAGGGTATTCCATAGCCATCTTATGAAATTTCTAGAACGTATCTGTAACTTTGACTGCAGTCTGTTTTTTGCAACAGCTACCATAAATCAGTGCTTGGTGTTGGGCATGTTGACATCCTGTGCAAAGTTGGGATTCTTTTAGCAAAGAGAAAGAAATCAATTCATGTTGGGTAAACACTAATGGTGCTAGCCAGAAATCATAACTGTTGAAGAGTTCTGAATTGTGTCACACTTAGGTACTTTTATTCATAGATCTCTGTGTAAAATCACACATAAGTAGAATTTTGTTCCCTTTTATGTATCTCTCTCTCAAAAAGGGTTTTGCTAAAATGTCTTTGTCCATTAGAGGGTCATAAACTTTAACACTGTGTGACCATGACTGGAGGAGGTTTTAAATAAGGCTGTCATCGGTTAGGAAGGAGAAACCGATCTTAGGGAGCACACCGGCAGAGCACTGAGCCGGCTGGTTATTACATTTTCAGACGTTCCGTACCAGTGAAAGGGTTTTTGTGGAGTCAACTGACAAGTACTTTTAAAAGGCAGTAACTTCTTTCTGTTTTCCAAGTTGCTCTTTTTTTTACCTTTGATTTTTTACTTAGCTTATTCTGTGTCTACTTTTTTCTTCTCAGTATCCTCCTTCTTTTTAGGTCCACTTTTCTCTGGTTTCCTCATTCAACTCTTCCTTTCCTTACAGAAGTGATACTATCATAAGAGCATACTTAAAAGACCAATAATATTTTACTGACTTCCTTGAGCTTTTAGCTCGCATTTGCGTTTTAATTAGTCTGGTTCCTGTTCCTGTAGGTGTTCTTCAAGTAGTGAAGCAATGTGTCCAGATCCCAGTTTTTGTGATGATCCGGCCACGCGGAGGTGATTTTTTGTATTCAGATCGCGAAGTTGAGGTGATGAAAGCTGACATTCGTCTTGCCAAGCTTTATGGTGCTGATGGTTTGGTGTTTGGGGCACTGACTGAAGATGGACACGTTGACAAAGAACTGTGTACATCCCTTGTGGGTAAGAATTTGTGTCTGGGACCAAACAGCTTTGAATGATGATTGCATTTAATATTCCTGATGCAGAAAACCACAGTCACAAAACTGACTTTTCAGTCACGTCTGCAGGCACTTATAGTCACCTATACACAATACACAATAGTTATTGAGATGTTTGGGCAGAGGGCGTGTGTGGCATAGCCTTCCTGATTCTTTTCAGTTGCTATAGATCTGGTTTTGCTACTGCTATTCCTGATCTGTTAAAGGAGAGTTTACCTTGATTCCTTTAATTATTGCACCAAAAACCACAAAAGCTGTTGCATTTGGTGAGGATGGGGAGATGTGGGGAGGACAGAAGTAAACTATCTGTTACTAGGTCAAAGTATTGAAGATTCTCAGAAGAGTGAGTAATAAATATAATGAATGCTGCCCTTATAGTTGCCAGATTTTATAACTTTAGTTTGGTGCTTCTAAGGAGAGGGTGATCCTTTGTTAAAATATAATAATTAGATTAATGGAAACATAGGACTTCTGAATTTAGAGGGCTGCCGTTTTATTATTATTTCGGTTCACTCGGGACAGGAAGCTGTATGAGTCCCATGTAACATGCAGAATGCTGTATGTAGCGGTCAGTGATGATCTCTTCATTCATGTTGTTCTGTGACTCTTTCATAGCTATGTGCCGTCCTCTGCCAGTCACTTTCCACCGAGGTGAGTCATTTCCATTTTAGAAGTTCTCTTGAATAGTGTCACTTATCTGATTTCACCAAATGCTACAACCTTTTTTTGGAACAAAATTCTATAGTGTTACAGTGTTACCAATTGCTTTCTTTATACTGATCTTGGGACTAACAGTTGTAAATTTAGAAATGCACAACTTCTAGATGTATGAAGTCTTAGTTGTAAAATGTTGTTCAAAATACACGGTGGTGAAAAAAATAGATGGCTGTGGTGTGGGGTATAAACAATAGAGGGAGAGAGAAAGCATGGCCTACAAGTATATGTACTTGTCACAGCATTCCAAGCAAGAATCCTGGACTCATTTTTATTAGATTGCCTTAGGTCATACGTAACCCCCAAAGGAATAAATTTACTGTGGCCAGTGAAGTGAAATTTACTGCCTGGCTTAAGCTAGACGACACCATTCCTGAAGCTAGAAGTGAGGTCAGCTTTCCCAGGAGAATATATGGTTCACGGGCAGAGAGGGCATGGATATCTGAAGAATGAGATTCTGTCAGGAAGGAAGAAAGAGGATACAGATGCTGGACAGTCAGTGAACAGGTGAATGTTCACTATAGTGCACAGAATTGCTTCACAATAATGTAAAGCAATTTCAGGCTCACATTATAAGCTTCTGATGGAGCTTATCTTCATGAGAGTAATTTCGGAAATGAATCTAATTTCATATGAAAATACTTCCTGTCTATAAATCAGATAGTTATAATTTCCATACACTTGCCAAATTTTGGTAAAATGAAGGAACAAGCATCAGTTTTGCCTTCAGAGGGCACTGCTATTGCACAAGAAAAGAAGGAAGGTCTTCAGTCAATTTTTTTTTGATTTGATAGTATGCTTGAGAAATTGTTGAATGTTTTTCTGACCTTTGAGTAAGGATTCAGAGATTAGGATATGAGTAGACACCAACACTTGCATCCATTTATATAATCTAGAGACAAAGCATTTATTACCCTGTTTTTCTTTAAATGAGTAATACCACCCAGAAAACTGTTTTCTTGACTTGCTATTTAGCTGTGCTTCTCATTGACTAACAATAACTAAAAGATGTTCGATTGCTTAAAAGTCAGAACCTTGAGGCTAGTCAAAAAAATTTTGAAATATGATGAGTAATTTTAATGAATAAATATCTGAAAAACACAGTTTAAAATTTGACATGCTAAATAATTCAAAGTAAACCCATCATATTGAATGTATTTTTTGTTCTAAAACTAAGAAAATCATCCCAAATTTCTGTTCTGTTCTTTTGCAATCACAAAACTAACTTTTCAGTCGCACCTGCAGACACTAACTTATTTTATATAAGTTTATTAAATTTTTCAGTAAGTTCAGCAAAAATATTTTCACGTTCTCAAAATTTTATGTTGGCCTGGGTTCACTCATGTATTTAAATGAAATAGTGTATGAATCAATGCCTTGTTTAGAACTGGTGAGTAATGTTTAATTCTACTTGTTTTGTTTGTCTGAGCCTTAAGGTACACTTTACCAATTCTGTGTCACTTGCTTATTATATTTACAATTTTATCATACCTGATTGCTACCTGTGCAAATTTATTTAATAATTTTCTTAAAGTAAATCCTAAATAAATTTATTTTAAAGAGAAACATTTATAATTAATGAAAACTGGAAACTTCTCACTCATCTGCACTTCATTTAATAAATGCATCTATTCAAATGTGTACCACCTAAATGATCGTGCACACCACCAGTGGTGTGCACATTGTGGTGTGCCGGTAAACTGGCTCTTGGGGGGAAAAAAGCCTCAATCAGTGGCATGTGTTGATTGTTGTGGTTTAAATGCTCTCACCTTCAGTGATTTCAAGCTGCCAATGAATTAATGATCATATTTGCAAAATTTCTGAATATTTAAAAATTGGCTCTTGCAAGCCAGCACAAGCCAAGTCCAGCTCACCACTGTGTATACACTACATTTTAGAAAGCACTGTGTCAGTGATGTCTGTTCAGAATGCAAATCAGTTTTATTTATTTCAGCCTTTGACATGGTTCATGATCCAATGGCAGCTCTAGAGACTCTTTTAACCCTGGGATTTGAACGAGTATTGACCAGTGGATGTGACAGTTCGGCTCTAGAAGGGCTACCTCTAATAAAGCGGCTCGTAGATCAGGTACACACAATTTCTTTCTTTTTTCCTAAGACTACTGTGGTTACTCCTGATATTCTGTTGTTCAGCTAGGTTGTGAAACTAGATATTACTGACTTCACGTGTACTATCTGCAAAAAGCAAGCATGTAGTAATATATTTATGTAATTCTTATTTCTTTCATGTGAGCGTTTTTAGTAACTAAGGCTCTTAGGATCAGATTATAGACAGTGCCTAAGGATCTTACCTAATTTGGGTAAGCAGAGCAAATTTTACTTTTTCTCTGCCATCAGCATTGCATAGTTTTAATCCACATCTTCTCACTGGCAATCTATGTATACTCAGGGGATCCCATATAAAATTTGAAATAATTCTTGTTTTTAGGTGAATTCTGAAACTAAAACTATGTTCTTCTCCTGTCTCTTTCTATGTATCAAGATAGGAGGAAATATAATATTTTTCTCCTGTACGCCTTGGTGTGTTAGCATCATTGTAGAGCAGTTGGAAGGTGGTTTTGTAATTGGGGTGTGTTTGTGTTTTTCTGACATCAGTCCAGAGGCATTCTAAGTTAGCGAGTATGGACTTTGAGAAGAGAGAGTTTTGGATTTGAGACTCAGGTGTGAAATTTATTTGCTGTGTAATATTGAATAGATTACTAACCTTTAAACCTCTGCCTTTATTATATGAACCATTAAAAGGACTTATCTAAGAAATAGAAGATCAAAAACTATGAACAGTAAAATGACAACAAACTCACAACTATCAATACCTGAACCTAAAAAACAAAAACTAAGCAAACAACTAGAACAGGAACAGAATCACAGAAATGAAGATCACATGGAGGGTTGTCAGTGGGGAGGGAGAGGGGGACAATGGGAGGAAAAGGTACAGGGAATAAGAAGCAGAATAGGTAGGCACAAAATAGTCAGTGGGAAGTTAAGAATAGTACAGGAAATGGAGAAGCCAAAGAATTTATACGTACCACCCATGGACGTGAACTGTGTGGGGTGGGGGATGCTGGAGGGTAGTGGGGGAGGAGGGGGACAAGGGGAGGAAAAAATGGGACAACTGTAATAGCATAATCAATACAATATACTTAAAAAAGAATAAATAACCAAAATAAAAAAAACATAGAAAAATTTATTTTAAAAAAATAAACCTCTGTTTCCTCAAGTGTGAAACTGAGATAAGTTTAATTCTTCCTGTGTAGGGTTGCTCTAAGGATTGGTAGAGACAAGCTATCTAAAAGCCTTAGCACGGGGTTTGACATATAATACATTTTAATACATGTTAGTTTCTATTTTTATTACTACTGGTATTATTAGTAATATTATTTAGTGTTCCCGGGTAGACATTTGTTTATGTTTGCTTTTCTATAGCCATGAAAACAAGTTTTGGAAATTTGACATAACAATCTGATATGACCTTGCTAATCTGGAACTTGTTGATTTTACAAATATTTATTAAGTATATAGTGGGAGCAGGGCATTTGATTATGGTGATGACAAAGGGGGTGTGTGTGTGTGTAACCACTGTTGTTACAGTCTAGTGCACAACAGGCACTTTTAATAGAGCAAACAATATTCATGGAATTCTATAAATAAAGGTACTGTGGGAACACATGAGACAGGAATTAACTCCAGATTTGAGGGATGGGAGCTGGAAGTAGTTAGCTTCTCAGAAGAAAAGATGTCTGCACTGTGAGGTTTTGCTCATTTGAAAGACGATTAGGAGTTATCCATGTGAAAGGGGGTGGAGGAGAGGGAGAGTGGGGGAATGCTCCGCGTGGAATAAATGGTTTATGCAAGGAAGTGGAAACAAAAGTGAACATAACTTAAGACATTGAAGAATTACTATAATATTGAATATGAGGAGAAGAAACTGTCCAGAGTCTTGAAAACTATTTAAGAGTTTGTATTTTATCCCTTGTGTACTGGGGAAGCCTGCAGGGTTTTAAAATAGAAGAGTTGATGTATCAGGTTTTCATTTTTAAATTGTTGCTTAGCATGGAGTAGAGAATAATTGCCATAGTCACATACTGCATTTTAAATCTCTCTGGGTATATAAGAGATTTGTAGTTTAATCATGGCTTGACAGGAAGAGTTGGGTTAACTTTTCTTATACACTAACTTTAAAAAAAATAAAAATTGTGTGATTTAAGGTATGTAACATACTTTGATATACATTATATAATAAAAGGATTACAGTCAAGCTCATATCTGTTTATATAGTTACTGTGTGTGTGTGTGTGTGTAGCACACCTGTAATCTTGTCAGTAAATTTTCAGTGCTATTAATTATGGCATTATTATTATTATTATTATTATTACTGAAACCGGAAAAGTCAGCATTTGGGCTGCCTGTCACTACCAGAATCAGTAAGTGGAGACAAGGATTGAATCTTTCTGGGTGCTTTATTCATATGCTGGTGATCTGAGAAGAGGCAGGTTATGTGCCCCCACTTACTGTCTTAACATCTCATCTCAAGCTGACCATTTTATAAGGAGAAGAAAGGGTAGGTAAGGGGTTTAGGGAAAAGGTTACCATATTTTGCTGTGTATAATGCCCACTGACGTCTTTGGCCCAAGCTTTCAGGAAAAAAAAAACTCTCGCTTTAATTTTTTAATTCAGTTATTTATTTATATTTAAGTACTCATTTTTTATATTATAAAGGAATTTTAACATTTATTTGTGAACATATGGTACAAGAAATTTATGTAACAAATAATTACAAAACACAAGAACAGACTCAAGGTATTCCAGGCACCACCCATTTATAATGTGCGTCCTTATTTTTCCTTCAAAAATTTGGACAAAAAAGTACACGTTATAAATGGCAAAATACAGTAATTGGATGAGTTGCAGGCCAGCAGTGATTTTTCCTAGTACTTCTTTGTTCGTCAACAATTCTTTATCTGCATCACAGCAGTTCTCTCCCTAGAACACAATGGGTACCATCTCCATCAATTGCAGATGCCTGGGGCATGAAGGCTGAATTGCTTGTCAGCCTCCTAGAGTCGTGCAGGTCATGCGTTCCAGTTCCTGGAATAACAGCTTTGCACATGCATTAATCATTTAAGGCTATCAACTATATTTGAAACTAAAATCTTTAACTCTTGGGTTCCCCTATCAGTCTCTGTTACTTAAATACTGGTCTTGGGGTTCTGTTTTTGCATGGTGTAGAAGATAATTTGTTGTTGGCTCATACTCTACAAAAGAATGGGGATTTTTATACTTTAATATTGTAATATGCAACTAAAACAGTTTTGCAGCAATTCATCATTTTTTTCTATGACCACTCTTTCCAAGTCATTTACTGGTTTCTGTTTCTCCTTTTGCACCCACATATCATTTCTTACCCTCACTTTTTTGGGGAGTCAGATTTATTTATTCTTTAGCAATTGAAGTATTAAATGATGACAGTTTTTGTTCTGTCTTTAATAATGTTATATGCATTATACTTGAAATTGCTTAGCTTTCTCATAGAAAAAAGAAACCCAAACATAAACATTTATACTATCCACCTACTAGTTCTGCAGCACAATTTTAATCGAAGTTTTTACTGATAATTGGACAATTTATATGACATGGGCAGAGAAATATTAAGAATGATTCTAAAGTGGCCAGTCTTGTAAGTCAAGCGCTCTGATCCGTTGCTCAGTCCACATCAGTATCTGAGTGCTGTTACGCTCTAGATCTTCTGGCTTATTGCCGGGCAGCTGATGCACTATTTCTTTCTTATAGGCTGCTAATACTTCATAAAGAACTTGAAAAGTTTCACACTCAACATTATCTTTTAGTTTCTTTCTATTATAACCTCTTGTTTCAAGTCTTGTGTACAAACACTGTTTTCTGTTTTCCGCACAAAAACGATATGAAACCAGCATTCAGGGAAGAAATCACAACCGTGGTAATGAACAGTAACACCGCCTTCACTCACTTGGTTTTCTAACGCATCAACTGTTCTATCTTCATCCAAAATGAGACAATCATACTCTTCCTCATAGCCATCATATAACTGCCCTTCTCGAGCTAAATCACCCACATTAATGTATATCCGTCCTGATCTCGACGCAAGTTCTTTGCCTCGCGTGGTTTTTCCTACCCCTGGTGTACCAGTGAGCAGGGTGTTCGGAAGCCACGTGGTCCTCACCGTGATGGCTCCTTACCCTCACTTTCTTTAAACTAAAAAAACTTGGAATCCTTTTCATAGGCTTCTACAGTATATCCAGCTCTTTAGAATTTGTTGCCTCACTGCATAAAATCCCTCAAGGAACAGTCATATTGAATGTGCACCTTAACTGTACACTGCTAGTTACTTAAAGCTCATTCAAGTATCTATTGTCTTGAAAGTAAGGAGAAAGTTGTTCTCCCTCTCCTCACCACCATCGCTGGACTCTTCCTGCAGGTCTCCCCTTCCCTTTTCAGCACTTCCATGCTGTCACTGCTTTTGAGACGACTTTCTGCCGCTCCTCCTTGTTTTGGCAGTTGTGATTGCTGGTGTTGGTCAGTTTTTACTTTATTCCCTTCTTTTGGTTTCTCTTCTCTTCTGTTCCCGTGTATCCTCTTTCTTCTTTTCCCTTCTGCCCCCTTCTCATACCAGACATGAGACCTCTTCTCTTCTCCCCATTCGTCTCCCCCACACTAACCCCATCTTTCAGTTTTCTCATTTGTCCTGACTGGACGTGACATAGAATTAAGTATTTTTTCAACATTAATCATATTTATTGAACACAGTAGTTGAATGTTTCATTGTTTTATGGAAAAAGAAATTCAGTTATGGGTGGTTCCTGATTGAATTTTTTCCACTGTTCCGCAGCCCTCGGTGGAAGATTGCCTGCCGGACCCTGAGTTGGGCAGGGTGTAGGATGAGTGCATGCGTGGGCTGAACAGTGGGGCAGATGACTTGGGGTTGTGTCGGCTTGGCTGATTGGCTGTCCAGTGTTAAAAACCCATCTCAGGGAATCCACATGTGAAAAATTTCAATTTATGTATAATGTAAAGATTTTATTCTGCAAATTATTATAAGCCTGACATAGTACATACGTTTTTTTCTCTTCTTTTTCTGAACAGGTATCTACCTGTTCCTAATAGTTAACTAGTTAGTGGTTAACTACTAGTTGTAGTTAACTAGTTGGAATTAACTACTAGTAGTTCCACTACTGGTAGTTCCACTAAGCATGCATTTGTAATGGGGTGATTTCCTTTTGACTTTCAGTGATATATCACCAAAATTTATTTAGGAAATGTGATGGAGATTGGAATAAAAGTAAGGAAATTTCAATACTTCTAGAATTATCATTAATGAAATCAATCCATATAGTCCAGTATTATTACTTAAAACCTAGCTAAGTGGACCTATGGTTTTATTTAATTGGTATAATAAGCTAGGGAATTTAGTTGAGGATTCAAAGTGTGAGTAGATTTTTTCTAGTAATTTACCGTAAGGCTATGCTCTTTCTCTCCTGCTGAAATCTTGTTTAAGTTCAGCTGCTTCTGTCCCATCATATACTAAGAACTCAGATTAGTGTTATTTTTCAGTAATGGCTTTTCTTAAGGTGGTGAGATTATTCAGTATTTATATTGTATTCTCCTATTCTTTGTGTTTATAATAGTACACATTGTTAATGTAATGCAATAAAATAACTGGATAGAAAGAGTTACTATGTTGAACATCTTAGTTATCCAAGATCCCAAAGAAACAGAAAAGATCTATTGAAAATTAAACACTTAATAGTAATTTTTAAAAGTTAACTTACGTTTCTGTTCTCACTGCCTTATTATCTCATTTAGAGAAAGATATTAAAATTTACTTGTTTATTTTTTTTTTCAGGCAAAAGACAGGATTGTGGTAATGCCAGGTATTTATTTATCTATCCGTTCCCCAGTGTACCACTGAACTGTAGCAGAGAGAGAGCAAGGAGGCAGGGTGGTATGGGAGAGAGTATTGTTAGTGTGTGGTGTTCAGAAAGAACATATCATTCGATTAACATGCTTAAGATAGGAAGATCTCTGCTGGAATTTAAAGCTTTAGATAAAGAGAACACTCTAGAAGGGATAAACTCAGAGAAAAACAAGAGAAGAACTAGATTAGGATTGGGCTTTCTCCATGTTTGCTCTCCCACGGTGTAGAATTTTGTGAATGTGGGTATTCATCCCTGGTAAGGCACACTCATTTGCTGCTACACTATGCTAGGGCCAAATGTCCAAGCTGTTAACAAGGTGTGTGCAGATAATACCCTGGATAAATATAATACTCAGGTCCTAAAAATCTCTGATTGCCAAATTCTTCTTGTAGTCGGAACACTCAGATCACACACTCCTGATGATAACTGTGAGGTCGATAAAGTAAACACTGGCTCATAAGAAATGAAGTTTCTAAAGAATTAAATAGGCAACCTAGAATCAGAGGGAAACAAATATAAAGAGCGTCTTAATTTTTTATTATTAATTTCTCAAACATATAAGACAGTATAAAATAACATATATTTATTTCATAGATTTAACATTTTGTAACATTGGTCTCATCATCCTGAGGTGTTTTAAAGTTCAGTTAAAGGCACCATGACACTCTATCTTTGTGCGTCTTTAAAAATCAGAGCATTTTACTGTGACCACAATACCGTCATGTTTATCAGAATAAATGCTGATTCTTTAATACCATTTAATACTCAGCAGTACTCTCCTTTCTCTAGTTGCCCCCAGAGTGTTCTTTATAACTGATATGTTCAAATCAGGAGCCCATTGGGGAATCAGTATTGCACTTGGTTGTTATCCCACTGTTTTTTAATATAGAAGTTTTCCTTTTCTTTTTCCTGTTTTTTTAAAAACGACATTTAAAAAGTTTGGGCATTTACCCTGTAAAATGTCCTACTTTCTGGATTTATCAGATTGTTTCCTTTTGATATCGTTTAGCTTGTATGTCCTAGCCTCTGCATTTCCTATAGACTGGTAGCTAGATCATAAGGCTTGGTTGGATTCTGGTTAAATACTTCGGCAAGGCTGCTTGATGGGCGATTCTGTGTATATCATGTTACATCACATCAGAAGAGGTGATTCAGTGTCTGGTTGTCTCACCACCAGTGATGCCAAGACTGCCCCCGGGTCAGAATGGTGATAGCCAAACAAAGGCCAACTTTAAAAAGAGGCCATGTAAAGGGATAGTGTCAAATTTAGGAAAATTTTTCCTTGTAGCAAGTCCCTGAAACATGAGCACATAGAAAGTGTATGTTATCTGTCAAATTTGAGACCTTTTGTTAATTAATCCAGGAATGTTAAAGAGACTTAACTGAGTGTAATGTGTTTCCATTTAAGACTAAATATGTACTCTTGATAACTAATAGCCAGACTTAGATCATTGTTAATATTAAGATTGCCTTTGCTTATTATATAATTAATTTAAGTTACCTGCTATGTGCAAGGCATTACTTGGGATGCAGAGTTACACAAGAAGCTACTTCCTCAAGAGGCCTAACAGTCCTAGGTGAGAAGACGCTGTATATGAAAATATTTGTGGCCATTTAACAAACTTTACCAAGCAAATGATAATTATATGCCAAGTTCTTTGGAGATATGAAAAAACAGGAATGAATAAAAAGTAATCCTTCTACTTGAGGAGCTCACAGAATAGATCTATAAATTATTACTGTCTCATAAAATAAGTACCAAAAAGTAAAAATTCCTAGGTAAGTGAAACTAAATGCCTGATGAGTATTCATTATTGAGAAATATAAAGATAAGTAAAACACAGTAGTTTTCCTGCAGGGGTGTCCAACCTGCAGCCTGTGGTCTGCATGAGCCCAGGATGGCTGTGAATGTGGCCTGACACAAAATCCTAAACTTACTTAAAACATTATGAGATTATTTTTGTGATTACGTGTCTCAAAGTATTTAATGTGTGGCCCAAGACAACTCTTCTTCCAGTGTGGTGTAGAGACGCTGAAAGGCTGGACACCCCTGTGTCTAGGGACTTTCATAATGAGGCTTCCAACAAAGTTAGGCACCAGTTTTCCCATCTGTGAAGGGAGGATGTTCAACTAATTGTCCTCTAAGGTTCTGACTGTTAAGATGTGTCACTCTGTGTTTGGAAAATGCTTTATCTATGTCCTAAAATTGCTGGTAACTGGAGCAACATGGTTTCAATGGCCAGATATCTTGTTGTTTGTTAGAAGGAAATAACATGTTTGTATTTTAACCCTTATAACGAGCTCTGAGGTAGGCAATTATCCCTCTTATTGGTGAAAAAAATTGAGGCTCAGTGGTTTAAAGTTATTTATCTGAGATCATATAACTGTGAAGAGTTAAAGTGGTGAAGCCGGAATTCAAATCTAAATCTGACTTCTCAGTCTGTATTCTTTTTACTTCTTAGAGTTCAGTGATGTTACTATACCACTAAGAAAATAAAGTCTATGAGTCCGAAAGTGTGTGAAGTCAAGTTACTTCAGCAACCTGAGCAGCTTGAGATACCAAGTACATATTTTATCAGTCATTAAAAATATTTATTGAATATTCCTATACATTAGGAGATAAGGATAAAAAGATGAATAAACTAATTTTATATTTATAATCTGGTATCAGTTGAGAATATGATTCTTTATATATAAATATTTAGGAGATTGTTCATCAAAACAAATGAATGATCTTAAAGTATTTGAATGTATAGTTTTAATAAAGAAGAGGTAGATTCGTGAAATGAAACAAAAAATCAATATTATGATAATCAACTATATAACACTTGGCATTGTTCCCGTGTCCAATGACAGTGTGGTCTTTGAATTCTGGTCACAGACAGAGTCTTGTGGGTTCTCTTTCAGACACGTTTCTGAGGCTGTGCTTTTGTAGCTCTGCCCTCAAGTCTATCCTTCCTTTGTTTTAATTTGATTTTTTCTTTAACTGAGGGGGAGCAGGGATAGAATTCTTGATGATTTTCCTTGCCCTCGAGTAACCTTCTTAGATTTAAAATCTGTAGCATTTAACATTGTTATGTAAACCAGTGGACATAGAAGATTCCATCATATGTTCAATGACCTTACCAGTTGTTCTTTAGAATTTGTAGTTTGTCTTTCATCGTTCTTTTCTAACTTTATTCTAGCTGAGTAGGTAGAGCAAGCAGTCATTATTATTCATTAAATTGTATGCAAAATTCTATTCTACTTAATGTATTACTTATTTTTCCAACAGGGGGTGGTATAACAGACAGAAATCTACAAAGAATCCTTGAGGGTTCGGGTGCTACAGAATTCCACTGTTCTGCTCGGTGTGCTCGAGATTCAGGAATGACGTTTCGGTAAAAGTGTATTCTTCGATGCGCACAAGAAGGGATGAGATTAATCTTTACTTCCCGCGTAGGAAACCGTAGTTAATAGCATAATGAATGAATGGAATGTGGTGATTAGTACATAAGTCTTGCAGTCATTCTTACCCTGCTCTGAATAAGCGGGCTCTTCTGAACATAGGTGAACCATTTAATCCTTAAGTGATTGTCCATCTTAGACCAGTTAATAGTCAACTAATTTCACAGCTAAGCTTCACATGAGTTAGATAAATGAGTGTGCTCCTCCTCCGGGGCTTTCCTTTAGCAAACGTAATAGCTGTGGGGTGAGGATGGAGAGTCATAGTTATTTTCATCCCGCCTGCCTTTAATATTTAGTCTTCCCTTACCCTTGCTCCATTTTCAGTAATTTTGAAATTTTATTACCATTAAGGAATTGAAACTGTTATGTGACTTGAGAGGACTCTTATAATTTAATGGTTAGCGGTTGATTATAAGTTGGGGGAAAATGTGATGTAAAAGAAGCAAGAGTCTTAGAACTTACATTTCTAGATACAAAATCAATTGCACTGTTTGGTAGATTTGGCTACTAGATGTTTCAAGTAATTAATTAATAAAAATTATGAATTATAGCAGCCCAGGGTCCTTGATTTACCCTTCTTCTAGGCCATGAAGTAGCCAATAAAATGAAGTGCCAGTAGGAGGGCCTATTTAATAACTTCTATAATTATCTGTGCCTTTATTGTTTCTGTTGCAGAAATTCCTCTGTTGCCATGGGAGCCTCTCTTTCTAGCTCAGAGTATTCTCTGAAGGTAACAGATGTGACTCTAGTAAGGACTTTGAATGCTATAGCAAAGAATATTGTGGTTTAGCTGGACCTCCTGAGAGACGTGGCTATCACAGGATGAAGACAGAAGAGTCCTTTACAGTTCTCTGCGACACAACTGTAGCCTGCTTCTCTGGCCAGGACAGTCACAGTCTTTAAGTTTCACATGGCTATGGGGAACGTTTCCAAGAAGAAAAAGAACTTGAAGCAGAGCTACAATCATTGCCTTTGCTTAGTCTGGCCACCCAGACTCATTGCCATGACTAATCTGGTCTGTGCTTCTTCTGTAGACAGAGGCTTAGTCTGTTTCCATTGGATTAATTGATGAACTGAGAAAATTCAACTGCAAGGTATGAATTTAGAGTGTGACTTCAGGGTCAATTTCATAGGAGTATTTTTGCTTTGTAAAATAAAAATGTCCATGCTATTAATGACAGAGTCTCTTATTTTTTACCCTGAATACAGTCTAGCCAAGTATGAAAGGGAAGATTTTTGTTTTGTTTTTTTCCTCCATTTTCTCTTTATTATGTATTCATTGGATATGGTACCCTAAGCAGGATGCTAAGGATACAGAGCAAAATGGTACATCATAAAAATCCCCAGACTTGGGAAGCAGGGTGTAAAAGTTCCCTAACTTGAAAAGGCAGAAGTGATATGTTGACCAGGTTACCTCTACCTCTGTTTCCAGGTAGAGAAGTGGCTTAACCATAACGTTCATTTGACAGCTGACAAAGACCTGTAGTCTTTCAATTGAGGCTACAGATCGGGAGAATGTAGTCTAATGATGAGCAGGTCCTGAATGCTGAAGTTCATTACTAGCTTTATCTGTCACTTTGATACTTGTAGTATCATTTTATACTAACACACTAATAATAGAACTGTTGTTTCTATATTAGGGGAGTAACTGAAGCTTAATATAAAGAGCCTGCCTTTCATTAGGAAGCTAGTTAATGGAGCCTCTATGATAGCATGCAAAGATCTGGGTACTTACGAATGTATACACTAAGAGCCTTGCCTTCATTTAAATGTGTCCCTTCCCTCACCTTCAAATCTTAGTGCCTTTCTTCACTTTTTCAGGTACAATTTCAATGTAGAATTGAATATTTGTTAAGTAATTTATGAAAAATGAGAGGCAAACTATTTAAAAATCAACAGTAACTTCACTGGGTTTTTTTTCTTGCTTATTCAGACTACTACTAAAGATAATAAATATTTCAAAAACAGTCGTCATGATTGGCTTTGGAATATAGAGGCAGAGGTGTAAGTATCATACACACCTGCACATACACTCATGTTTAGTATTTTGGCCTAACCCTCCCCTCTGCTTGCTTCACTGCACCCTAAAGAAAAGAGCAGACCATCTCTAGTCTACTACCATCTCTACTTTATTATAACAGATTAGCTAGAGATTTGAGAAGTGGTGGAAATTGGTCAAAGTTTAACAGCAAATTAACATTGTTTGAATACTAGGCTACTAACCGCTAGTCATCTGCATTAAGGTGCTTCTGGAACGTTGATGTACAGAGAGCGACACTCCTGGGCAAATCAGACACACCTGTGCTAACCTGGCTCCAAGGTTTAAGCATGAGAAGGTTAACTGAATTCCTTGAACTTGGATTTTCTCATTAGTAAATCAGGAATAATAACTAAACCATGGCTTCTGGTTAAATGATATATTAAAGCACCAAGTACATAGTAAGCACCAATTAAATGTTAGTTCTTTTCTTCTAGGTTAACTTTCTAGTATCAGTCTTTGATAGTTTAAAAGCCCTTCCCAGGAAGCCAGGAATTGAGTATTGAAACCAATACTTTGTGCCTTCTACTGTATAAATTAAAAGCAACATAAGGGCATCCCTACCTTGATTTTATTTTTCTACACCTTAGTCCTGTTTTAAAATATTTACTGATTATTTCATGTATATAAGTTTCTTCTCAAGAGTATTGTAAGTATTTTGAGGCTAGAGGACAATGTCTTCATATTTTTATATATGCCTCATTATACCCATCAAATTTTATACTCACACTGATTATGATGCCAGTGGGAAAGGAGCATTGTCTTTGGTAATTATGCTAAATATCTTCTGTTTGCCCCTCCAGATCCATTCTTCACTTTGCTCTGTAAACTGAGTCCAGCAACATTAAAGAAATTATACACTGTGACCAAGTAGGATTTATACTGTACCAGTAATGCAAAGCTGGTTTAACATCAAATAATCAGTGTAACACTATATTGATAAAGTACAAAAATCCCGTGATCATATCAACACAGAAAAAGCATTTGACAGAATCCAGTACCCTTTCTTAATAAAAACAAACTCAACAAAGTTGGAATAGAAAGGAACTTCCTCAACCTAATAAAGAGCATCTATCAAAAACAAAAATAAACCCTACACAGCTAACATCATACTTAATACTTTCTCTCTAATATTAGACACAAAACAAGATATCTACTCTCACCGCTTGTACTCAACATTGTACTGGAGGTTCTAGCCAAGGGTATTAGGAAAGAAAAAGACATAAAAAGCACACAGATTGGGATGGCTGGGGTGGGGCGAGTGGTGGTGGGGAAATGGAGACAACTGTACTTGAACAACAATAAAAAAAAGTGAGAAAGCACACAGATTGGAAAGAGAGGTAAAGTGCTCCATTTACAGGTGACATGACCTTATACATAGAATATCCTAAGGAATAGACACACACACACAAATAAATGAATAAAGGAGTTCAGCAAGTTTGCAGATTATAAAATGAATATACAGTATTGATTATATTGTTATATACTAGCAATTAGCAACCCTAAAATGCAATTAAGAAAACAATTCCATTTATAGTAGCATCAAAAGGATAAACTACTTAAAGAGTAAATTTAACCAAAGAAGTATAAGACAGTACACTGAAGACTATAAAGCATCGCTGAAAGAAATTTTAAAAAATATAACAATTAGTAGTCATCCCATGTTTGTAGATTGAAAGAGTATTGTTCAGATAGCAATACTCTGCAATTGATCTACAGAATCAATACGACTCCTATCAAAATCCCAACTACCTTTTTAAACAAATGGACAAGCTTATCTAAAATAATCTGGAAATACAAGGGACCCAGAATAGCCAAACAATCTGGAAAAGAAGAACAAAGTTGAAGGACTCACACTTCGTGATTTCAAAACTGACCACAAAGTGCAGTAATTAAGACAATGTCATAGTGGCATAAAGATGAATGTATAGCTCAATGCAGTAGAATTGAGAATCCAGAAATACTTACATTATGTCAATCAATATGTCAGTTGATTCCTGACAAGAATGCCAAGACAACTCTTGGGGCAAGAATGGTATTTTTAACAAATGACTCTGGGAAAACTTGACATCCACATGCAAGAGAATGAAGTTGAAGCTTAATGTCATGTACAAAAATTAACTCAAATGGAAGATAGACCTAAAAAAAGTGCTAAAACATAGAACTCAGAAGAAAACAGGAATAAAATATGTGACCTTGGGTTAGATAAAGCCTCAGATATGACACTGAAGCACAAGTGAAAAAAAAAATTGGACTTTATCAAAATTAAAAAGTTGTGCTCTAGAGGATAACATCAAGAAAGGGAAACTACAACCCAGAAAATTGGATAAAATTTGCAAATCACACATTTGAGAGAGGGCTTGTATTCAGAATACGTGGAGATTACTTGCAATTCAACAATAAAAAGACAATCCAATGGCAAAGGATTTAAATAGATGTTTCTCCAAAGAAGGTACACATTTGGCCACGAAAAGACTCTCAACATTAGTTATTAGGAAATGCAAGTCAATGAGATACCACTTTATACCCACAAGGATGAGACTATAACCTGAAAGACTGACCATACCAAGTGTGGGGCAAGTAAAATCTTCTTATACCACTGGTGAGAATGTAAATGGTGGAGCTGCTCTGTAAAATGGTCTGGGAGCTTCTGAAAAAGTTAAACAGTTGTCACATGACCCAGCAATTCCACTTGTATGTCTATACCCAAGAGAATCGAAACATGCCCATATAAAAACTTGTACATGAACATACATAGTAACATTATTCATCTCTTCAAGTTAGAGAATAACCATTTTGCACTCTAATACTAAAACTATTAGGTAAAAAGTAGGAGCTGAGTATCCACATGGTGCCAAAACATTGGCCTCTAGTTTATTTGCTAGTCATAAAAGTAGGAACTTAACCTCATAAGGGAACTATCTTGTTAACACCTCAACGCCGTAACATATTGCTAGTGGTGGAAGACCACGCTGCTGAAGGACAGGATTTGAGAGAGGAAGAGGTCATCCGGAGTATATAACCTGTGTTAGGAAATTGCAGTTTGGAGGTCTCCAATGTTAGGAAAGCTAAGGGTTGGGAAGGAGTTGTAACGGAGTGTGAGGATTAGCCATTGATTAAGCAAGAGTGAAATACAAACGGTGCCAGCTCAGAGGGACCAGCCATCCAGTTTGCTTGGGACTCTTCTGATGTTAGCCTTGAAATTCCCACATGCTGGGAAACTGCTCAGTGCCAGGTAAACTGGGGAAATTTGGCCACCCTACCAGCTCAATGATATTATCTTTGCCTCTTGGTCCTCACCTCCTTGCCCTAATGATGGAATTAAGAATTGGGAGGAGAAGCTGGAATAACAAGGAAAATCATAAAAATGACTTTTCTCCCTAAGCCAAGAAAGGGGAGGGACTTTAAATTAGATGTGAGTTTGTTTTGTGGGTGATAAAAATATTCCAAAATTATACAACTATGAATATGCTATAAACCATTGAATTATACTTTAAATTGGTGGATCGTATGGAATTCATATCAATAAAGCTTTTTTAAAAAAATGAATGTTTTAGGTTAAATTAGCCTGGACCTTTTAATACCTGAAAGAGACGAAAAAGAGTGTAGGATCTGCCTGAGATGTGGGCAAGGGCAACGAAAGAGGTTTGATATAGCATGATTGAAGACAATGATGGAAGCAAAGTATTTCTTGCTTTATGTTTAGTTTACATGCTTCAATAAATTGTCTACACTAATTTGAATGGATTTCTGTTCCCTGCAACCAAGAATTATGACCAGGACACCTGAAGAATAACAGGATGGAGCAAAAGTAGGTTTATAGTTGTACGTGAAAGTTTGTTCTTGTATTACTATTTATTTATTGTGTTATTTCCCATACAAACAACTATAAACCTACTTTTGCCCCATGCTGTATAGATACTAAATATCCTTGGATAAAATAATAAATAGTTGTATGTTTGTATTGCATTGCTTTGGTCCCTCAAAGCATTGGGGATTTTTGTTTGTTTGTTTGTTTTTAAATCAAATTACCTTGGTATTATGCCACTGGTTTATATTGGAGATGTAATAGAAAAGAGTTATATAAAATATTTACAGAGGTGTGTTATTGAGGACCTAGGGGAGACATTTTAAAAAATATTTTAATTCTCACCCAAGGATATGTTTATTGATTTTTTAAAGAGAGAGGATGGGGGGAGAGAAAAAAACATCAGTTGCCTTCTGTATGCATCCCAACCAGGGATTGAACCTGCAACAGTGGTATGTGCCCCCACTAAGGATCAGACCTGCCATCTTTCAGTGTATGAGGTGATGCTCCAACCCACTGAGCCACTCTGCCAGGATAACATGTTTTCTTAAGTGTCAGCCTGAGGAGTAACTGGGCTTCTAAACAATTGATTTGTCTATTTTATGTATATAGAATTACGTCAGTATCAAGACTTTATTAAATTTCTTGGGGGTGACATAAGACTTTTTTTTAAGTCTGCCTCTTTTTTTGTACAGTTTCCTGGAAGATGATACCTTCCTGATGGGATTGTCAGTCACTGAGCTTCACTTCCCTGCCCACGGGAGAGAGCTCATAACCCAGGCTAGGCGGTCAGAATGCCTCATTCTTTTGTCCACATTTGATTGGTCCAGAGATGGGAACGCAACACAGACAGGGGCATTCAGAATCCTACCAAGGATTTTTTTCTGGAGCTCTCAGAAAATAGACTCTCTGCTTACATTAGAATTGTTGGCCAAGAGAACCCTGTAAGCCTAGAGCTTCTGTGGCTCTCCGCCAGCAGGTGAAAAGAGCATACTTGAGAATGAAATCAACACAAAGGTAACTGTTCTGAGGACATTATTTGAGTCTCTGGACCATCTGTGCCTAAAGCTAATTCCACTCAGAGTCTTTTCTATTAAATGAGTCAATTAATTTCCCCTTTTTATTTAGGTCATTTTGATTTGGATCTCAGTCACTTGCAACCAAAAGAGGGCTGGCTAATACAGTCACTGATGGGAAGCCCAATTAACATTAATTATTATTAATGAGACTTATTAATGAGACTCATTAACATTCACGTCACTGGACCTGTAGATTTGGACAAGTCTACCACTGCTGGAGATCTGATCTACAAATGCAGTGGGACTGACAGAGGAACAATAAAAAAAGTCATGAAGGAATCTGGTGAGATGGGAAAGGGCTCCTTCCAGTAAGCCTGGGTCTTGTATAAACTGAAAGCTAAATGTGAGTGTGGTATCACCATTGACCAGCAAGTATTATGGGACCATCACTGATGCCCCAGGACGCAGAGATTTTAGCAACAACGCGATTACAAGCACATCTCAGGCTGACTGTGCTGTCCTGACTGTTGCTGCCGGTGTTGGTGAGTTTGCAGCAGACATCCCCAAGAATGGGCAGACCGGTAAGCACGCTCTTCTGACGTTCACACTGGGCGTAAACAGCTAGGTGTTGGATTCCACTGGGCCACCCTACAGCCAGAGGAGATACGAGGAAATGGTTAAGGAAGTCAGCACCCACGTTGAGAAAATTGGCTGCAACCCCAACACAGTAGCCTTTGTGCCAGGTTCTGGTTGGAATGGCAACAACATGCTGGAGCCAAGTGCTAACATGGCTTGGTTCAAGGGATGGAAATTCAGCCTAAAGATGGCAATGCTGGTGGAACCCTGCTGCTCGAAGCTCAGGATTGCATCCTGTCACCAACTCGTGCAACTGACAAGCCCCTGCGTCTGTCCCTCCAGGATGTCTGCAAAGTATTGGTATTGTCCCTGTGGGCTGAATGGAGACAGGTGTTCTCACACCTGGCATGGTTAGTAAAATCTGCTGAAATGCACCATGAAGCTTAGAGCAAAGCACTTCCTGGGGACAGTGTGGGCTTCACTGTCAAAAACATGTCTGTCAAAGATGTTCATCTTGGCAATGTAGCTGGTGATCGCAAAAATGACCCACCAATGGAAGAAGCTGGCTTCACAGCTCAGGTAATTATACTGAACCCTCCAGGCCAAAACGGTGCTTGATACGCACCTGTGCTGACTTGTCTCGCAGCTCACACTGCTTGCAAGTTTGCTGAACGGAAGGAGACTGATCATTGTCTGCAAAGAAGCTGGAGCATAGCCCAAAGTTTTTTGAAATAGAATCACTGCTGTGGTTTCTGGAGAGCCTCTGTGTGTGGAGAGCTTTGCTGACTGTCCTCCCCTGGGCCATTTTGCTGTTCTTGATACGTGGCAAACAGTTGTTGGTGTCGTCAGAGCCGTGGAGAAGGAGGCAGCTGGAGCTGGCAAAGTCACCAAGCCTGCCCAGAAATCTCAAAGACTAAATCAATATTATCCCCAATACCTGCCACCCCAGCATTAATCAGGGGTGAAAGAACGGTCTCAGAAATATTTGTCTCAATTGGCCATTTAGGTTAAAGAGCAAAAGGCTGATTAATTATAACGATATACTGTGACATCTTCAGAAGGGAAGGAGAGTGTTTGTGGACCACGGGGGACCTTCTGTGTGGCAGTTTCTAAGTTAGTAGTTTTTAGAATCATTACTTTTTAAGAGAAATGACTTGACCAAAAATCTTTCACAGAATTTTGATACCCATTAAAGCAAAGTTGAATGAGAAAAAATGTAAAGGAAAAAAAAACAATCTTTTTATTGTTAGAGCATAAATTTGGACATCTGCTTTAAGATATTGCACAAGAGAGGAAACATTTTAAGTCTACTTGTAATCATTAACTAAAAGTGTACAACTCTGGTTTTTGTGAACATTGAACTTTTGTAGATTTTTCAAAGCTGTGCTTACTAAGTACTAGTGATACAGTAGACTTTCTCCCTGAGTCATTGTGATCAAGCATTCCTTCCCACTGACTCATCTCTCTGCAATCAATTACTTATAGCATGCACACGTGGAACCATTAAGAAGAGATTTGTGGAGACCACTGAGAAGAGAAGAAAACATTTTACACAAGACCAGCAGAGCTAAGGCCAGAATCCAGGTTTTCTGGCTCCTGTACATCTTGCAGTCTTTCTTAGTGCTGTCTGTAAATATCGATAATATTTCGAAGCAAGGAAATCACAGAACACTTCCTCCAACAGAACAGGACCATCCCTGAAAACTTGCATGTATTTGACACACTCAGATCACATTTTCAGGGCACTAGGAGAGCTTGTGATTGAAAGAAATCTGTGGTACATCCTTTTTTTTTTTTCTTTTTTAAAATCCTCACCCAAGGACATGCATATTGATTTCAGAGAGAGGTAGAGTGAGAGAGGGAGGAAGAGAAACATCAGTGTGGGAGGGAAACATCTGACCAGGGACCAAACCCCCAACCTGGGCATGTGCCCTGACTGGGACTCGAACCCGTAACATTTCGGTTTATGGGATGACTCTCCAACCAAACAAGCCACACCGGCCAGGGTCCTATGGTGTATTCTTGGTAAAGGGAATCATCATAGTATTTTGTCTTTTGTTTAAATATTATATACATTAAATCATAAAATCTTCAAGTTTTTCTAACCAGATCTTCCCTGCAGAGCATATGTACTCTTTCTTCAGTGTTCGATTTTCTTAACCTTCCTGAACCTCAGTTTCCAACTGGGAAAATTGCAATAAAAATACCTACCTCATAAAGTTATTGTAAGGATTAAATGAGATGAAAATTTTAGAGTGCTTGATGTATAAATATATTCATTATTTAAGAAACCTATGTGAGGTTTCAATTGATATGTAATAGATGTTCATTAAATGTGAGTTCCCTTAAGGCCCATCAGTCACTGACACAAATGTTGAAGGCACTGGAGCTCCTGCTGACCCTTGTGGAATGTGGGTAGAGGTCTTTCTCGGGTTAAATCATTCTTTTAATTTCTTTAGATACATACAGGGTCTGGCACAAATAATGCCCCTTTTATTACAAACTCTTTTATTACAAATCATAAGTATGTAATTTTCTAACATAACAATAGCATACTCAAGCACATCTATGACATTTTAGGTGAAATGTTCAAATTAAAACCATAAATTATCACACCCATGTTATTACCCTACCAACCACACTCAAGCAGGCCTTACTTCTGCCAGACCCTGTATAATTATTCAAACAACTAAAGACCTTGCTGAGTTCAGGATACACTATACCAGCTGCCGATGTAATAATCACATCAAAAGAGGAAATTAAATTAGGTTGCCTAGTTTTTTCTTGAAGTATTCATTCTGGTTCTTTTTTTTAAATGTCTTTTAAAAGATTTTATTTATTTAATTTTAGAGAGGGAAGGAGGGAAGAAAAAGAGAGAGAGAGAAACATTAATGTGCAGTTGCTGGGGGCTGTGACCTGCAACCTAGGCATGTGCCCTGACTGGGAATTAAACCTGCGACACTGGTTCGCAGCCTGCACTCAATCCACTGAGCTACGCCAGTCAGGGCTCATTCTGGTTCTTAATGATCATTTTCCTTCCAAAATTCCAAAAATGTTTGTTCTTTAGCAAAACTGTCTAGAACTTTCCAGTGGTTAATGTCAGGCTTTGTCTGATTTTTAGCACCTTCCTACTAGAAAAATCAAGGCATTTGCCCCATCCAGTATTTTCTTAAGATTTTATATTTATTTATTTTTCGAAAGAGGGGAAGGGAGGGAGGAAGAGGGGGAGAGAAATAGCGATGTGTGGTTGCTTCTCATGTGGCCTCCACTGGGGACCTGTCCCGCAACCCAGGCATGTGCCCTGGCTGGGAATTGAACCAGTGACCCCTTGGTTCATAGCCTGCACTCAATCCATTGAGTTACACCAGCCAGGGCAACCATCTAGTCTTTTGATACTTTTCTTATTCTCAGTGATTTAAAGAGATTTCAGATAATGGTCCTGCAGTTCTCTCCGTAAGTTTTCCCAGGGCCTATGCTGGCCTGCAGAAACTTCTTTGACATTGACTCTACCCTTGCCAATGTATGATGTAAACAGTGAGGTCTGCAAAGCCCCTGCCGTCCCTTGCTCCAGGAATAATCAATATTGATAGTTCATTTGAATTAATACATATTATTTAAATGTATACATACAAGTATACAAATTTTATGTCAAAATGGAATCACACATACTATGCTGCCAGTTGCTTTTTAATTTTTTGCTTTTTAAAAAATAGACTATATTTTAGAGCAGTTGTAGGTTCACAGGAAAATTAAACATAGAACTTTCTCATATATTCCCGAACCCACGCATGCAGAGCCTCTCCTATTATCAACTTAGTTAACACTCCCCGATAGAGTGGTGCATTTGTTACAGTTGTACCTACGTGGACACAACATTATGACCTGTGGCCACACTTTATATTTGGACTCACTCTTGGCATTGTACATTCATTGGTTTTGGGCAAATTTATAATGACAGGAACCCATCAGTGTCATGTGGAATTGTTTAACTGCCCTAAAAAATCCTCCCTCCTCTCTAACCCTGAGGAACCACTGACCCTTTTATTGTCTCCATAGTTTTCTTCCAGAATGTCATAAAGTGTGAATCATACAGTATATAGCCTTTTCTGATTGGCTGCTTTCACTTAGCAATATGCATTTCAGTTATCTGAGGGAGGACGGGACCTGTTATGTCTTCATGAATAATTGACCCTTCACCATTATGTAATGTCCTTTTTATCCCTGGTCATTTTCCTTGGTCTTACATCTGTTTTGCCTGAAATTACATAGCTGTTTTCCCTTTCTTTTCACAAGTGTTAGTCCTTTATAATGTTCCTTCTCTTTAAAAAAACTTTTTAAAAACAATTATTGCATGGCAGGTATACTGGCAACAAATTTTCTCAATATTTTTTGTCTGAGAAAGTATTTATCCTTCGCTTTTGAAGGATAGTTTTGCAGTATACAGAATTCTAGGGGTTTTTTTTCTCTCAACATTTTAAATACTCCACTCTCTTTTGCTTGTATGGTCTTTAAGGACAAATCAGATGTAATTCTTACCTTTGCTTCTCTATAGATAAGATATTATTTCCTCTGGCATCTTTCAGGATTTTTTCTTTATCTTTGATTTTCTGAAATTTAAACATAATATGACTAGGTGTGATGTTTGTTTGTTTGTTTGTTTGTTTTCCATTTATCCTGCTTGGTGTGCTTGGAGGTTCCTGAATTTGTACTTTGGTGTCTGACATTAATTTAGGGCACGTTTTTAGTCACTATCCATGTCAGTAGATATTCTGTAACCAAAACATCTGTTTTAATGACTATTCAGATCCTTCACCTTCTCCTTTTTTTGGCTACTCAAAATGTTTTAAGCACAAACAAGTACAAATCCTGCTTGTTTTAAAATGTGATTATAATTCCTATCAGTCACCTTTTGCTCCTCTTATTTCCCGTAGACATCACAGGGGACTTACACTTCAGTTTTAGAAATTGACCCCAGCTCACACCATACCACTCACAGGTCCTCCGTTCAGGCCCAATGAACGTTTCCAAGCACAGCCAGTTTGCTCTAACAACTACTTGCTATACAAGCCCAGTCAATACATCCTCTTTCATCTGGCAATTGGCAAGGCAGAGGACCCACATCTTGTCAAAGAACAGCTCAGATACTTAGTTAGATATCTGTATGCAGGTTCTTTTATACACGAGGGAGATTGTTATTACACTGTTGTCAACACACAAAGGCAAAACCAGGATTTATAAAAGAGATGGGAGGGAGGAAAACATAGAGTTTGGGACAAATAAGGGTTTTTCTTGATTAAGTGGATTAGCTGGAGGGCATTAAAGAGGCAAAGTATGGAAGGCCAGCGTGGAGTATGCTGACTGAGTCATCATGGAAGACAATTTTAGATATTTGTGAATTTTCTGAAAAGCCTTCGGAGTTTGGCTTTGAAGCATGTCTGACAAGCTGTCTGGTGCTTTCCGTGAGCCACTCGCACGCCCACTTCAGGTAAGCCAGGTTAGTCCCATTCATTTCTCTCAGCAGAATTTCTCATTCTCCCTTTTGGTCAAAATTAGCTCCTAAAGGAATGGATTCAGGCATGAGGATTTCATTCTTCTTTTGAGCAAATATCATCAGTTGGATAGGACATGATACTAATGTCTCAAACTTACTATTATAAATATGAGGAAATACCAGAATCTTTGAGACAGACAGAAATAAACAAACAAGATTAGCAAGCTCATTTTTCCTGTTGTCTGCCATCTGCCACAGAACAGGTCCCACTGGTAGAAATCACTGCCAATGGTCAGACGACCAAAATCCCACATCACTGACACCAGAGGGCAAAAATACTCACTAAATGCACATCTGAAAAAGGACTTGGCTTGTAAGAGCTAAAAAACTCAATCACTATCTGCAGCGCTCACCACAGGAGCCAGGGAAAGTGAGCTGCGGACCAGAGGGATCCAGGCTGGGACCAGGTGCACCTTCAGGCTACGTGTTTCTCTTGGGGTAGGACTCGGGTGAGAAAAGTCTTGATAAAATTGTCTGGGTAGTTGTGGAGCTCTCTTTGTCCTGAGTCCTGCCTCCTGCTTTCTATTTTCTTGGGGGATTTCATTCAGCCCTTTGCCACTGCTTCCCAAGGTAATTCCAAGAATGACGGGCTGCCTTACTCTCTGTGAAGGCCGGAATTGCATTGGAAGGCTTCCTGTCAGCTCTTTTTAAGTCTTCCATAGGTGAAAGCTCAGGGTGCATAGGGGTTTTCTCTCAGCTCTCCTGACTGCTCCCTCCCATTCTGCAGTATTGCAACACTAACTTCAGCAGCAGTTGGTGAAAACCAGTGTGGCAAAGAGCCGGGGACAGTGCAGTTTGACTACTTCTGAGGCTCTTCTAGATTCTGTTAGGCCAGCCCCACACGTGGCCCGGAAAGTCATTAGAAGCTGCACCAGTGAAGGCTAGATGACTGGTTTTAATTAAATTAATTGATTCATTGATTGATTAATTTTAAAAGAACATTTGCTTTACTAAGGGAAGTGGGTAATGAAGAATTGTTGTCTAATGGTTATTGAGTTTCAGTTTTGCAAGATGAGAAAGTTCTGGAGAGGGGTCATACAACAGGGAGAGTATATTTAGCACTACTGAACTGTACACTTAGAAATGGTGTAAATTTCACATCGTGTTTTTTTACCACAATACAAAAATTTGCTTTAAAATATTATTACATTAATAATACCTGATAATTATGGAAAAGCCAGAAAACACAGACAAGCAAAACAGAAATTAAAAATTACCTATAATTCTACAGCTAAGGTTAATGTTTTGTGCATAAATATATAAATTATACATGTGTAGGTTCACACTGAATATGCTATTTCATAACCTCACTTTTGCAAAGTTTACACTACTTTAAACCATATTTTAAGTTCTGTGTTCTAGGATGTTTCACTTAAACAGAAGTGAAACTGCACGTTTAGGGGTACACACCCCTCCACGGAGGCTTCTCCCTTTAGATCCTGTGTCCTCAGCAGAAGGAAAGGTTTCTCCATGCCTGACCTGTCAGTCAGCTCTGCTGACACCTTTCGGTTGTTCCTTTTAGATATGACCACAGCTAGGCGGGCTTCTGGTCCTTGGGGACCTGGTGCATGGACTTGTCCCAAGTATCCTCAGTCACATGCCTCACCACTGGGATCATGTAAACACACCTTTCAGCGAGGTTAACAATTAAATTGTTGAGATGAAAGGTCAGGAGACCTGCCTTGAATTGAACATCAGAATGGGAGATGACACATCGCTACTCACCTTCCACCTTCTCTGAGGAAAAGAGTCAATAAGAAACAACAGTCATACGGGAGTCCGCATTTCAGAAGACCTCCAGGAATCATGCTGGAGAAGTTCTGCAACTCTACTTTTTGGGTGAGAAATTATACTTATCCTCTTCTCAGACTCAGAATAAGTAGTGGATTAGCCTAGAGCAGCCACTAATAAGAACTAGAGAAGTTATATATGCCTTTGCTCTAAAGTAACTCTCTCTCTCTCCCTTCAGGGTAAAGCTCAGGGTATTTTTTAAATAAAAGAATGTCATAATATCTCCAGAAGCCATTCTATATGGGAGAAGTAATGTATTTCTTTTATAGCATATATTTATGGTATCCCTGACTCTTTTCTTGGACAAGCTATCTACAAAATTGCCTCTCTAAATAGAAATAGGGAGATGGCTTCCAGTTTCATCCATGTTAGGAATGGGAACTGAGTAATTTGTGGGGTAGGAGGGAGAAGAGAAGGTCTGTGATTGAGCCCTGCTGAGATATGTTCATGCTGAAGCGGTAATGCTTTGTTCTAGAGGAGCTGGCGGTCAGTGATATGGACTGGAAGGTGAGTCCAGGGATGCACATGTGGGCATCATGAGCACTGAGACAAAATCAAATGGTTTAGTGGGAGAGAATGAGAAGGGACCTTGCATTTAGTGATCTTGTGAAAGTGTGCTCTGCAAACTCTTAGCATCAGCATCAGAGTTACCCAGATTGTTAAATAGTTTAAATATCTTAGGTAAGAAGTCTTAATTCTAAAGTTGGATAACCTCAAGGAGAGTTAAGAACAGGAATGAGAGAGCAGAGCACATGGGCAGCACTGCCCAATCTTAGAAAGACCCTGGGCCCCCATGCCCTCAAGGCCAGGAAACGTGCACCCCAGGAAGGTAGGGCTTAATAGTCCAACCTCTGAGAATTCTCTGGCAGATCATCTCAGTCAGAGTACCTCAACCTTTTCCTTAAAGAGCCTGGGCAAACAGTCATACAAAACAATTCAAAAATATTTATTAGGAGGAAAAATCTACCCCACATGACTCAGATATAAAAACTAGTGCCCCCACCTCCACTCACAAGACCCTTCTCTTTATTGTGGAATGCAGACCAGTACAGGACTTGCTGGAAATGAACCTTCTGGCCATTAGCATCATTGCTGCTTCTGTGCTGAAGCCCCCCTGGGGTTCTGACATAAGCCTTTGGAAGTCTAAATGTCATAGTATGACCAAGCATGCCTCCTGCCCTCTTTTTTACCCTCACTGGAGGATGTATTTATTGATTTGAGAGAGAGAGACAGGAAGGAAAGGAAAGGAGGGAGAGAGAGAGAGTTTGAAAGAGAAACATGGATGTGAGAGAGAAACATGTGCCCTGACCAGAGATCAAACCCGCAAAATTTTGGTGTGCGGGACGATGCTCCAATCAACTGAGCCACCTGGCCAGGGCTTCCTGTATGTTTGAATGTCTTCCAGCAAGTTCATTCAGTGCTAAAAACTATAATAAGAAATTTTTACATCCCAAGGAACTATTTTCCTCTTTGGATTAAGGAACCATCCCTCTTCTTCCCACAACTTGGCAAACACAATGGTGAAGTTTAGTCAGAACAACTGGTGGGGAAATTTGCTTAGAGTCTCAGGAAAGAAAGGTCTTTAGAGGTTGAATTGGTCAAAAAGTCATTAAATGTCATTAAATGGTCAATTTATATCAATGGAAATGAATAGAAAAATATGGCTAACTAAAGGGTCAGGCTGGATATAGACATAGAACTGAGTTAAAATTGTTTTGAAATGGGTTGGGTATGGAGGGTATGGGCTATGGCTGGTCTTTTGTCTTCAAAACCTTGTAACCACCAATCACCACATTTTGGTCTCCCAGAATGCCTCACTGCTGGATAGCCCGGAGGCGGACCTGCCGATTTGTTTTGAGCAAACTGTTCTGGTCTGGATTCCCTTGGGCTTCCTCTGGCTCCTGGCCCCTTGGCAGCTTCTCCATGTGTACAGATCCAGGACCAAGAAATCTTCTGTAACCAAGCTCTACCTTGCTAAGCAGGTATGGAAATCCCACTGTTTTCTGACTGATTCCGTGGTGCACCGTAGAGACATCTTCCTGGTGGTTAAAGTGTCTTCTCTGTCCTTAACCAGCTTTTCCAGGAGCTGTTGTCTCAGGTAGAGCCATGTTCTGAGTGTCCCTCCTCCACCTGCCCTATGCTTCTCTGGTCCCTTGCTGTATTTCCTACTTAGAGTGACTTTTTGATTTTTGCAAAAGAATAATGACTCAGAAATCTTATGGATAGTGGACACCCTAAACACCAGTAATGGGTACTCAATCAGTAAAATATGTAAGTATTACCTTTTCAGTGTCTGAGAAGCTAACACTGGTTTTCCTATCTCTAAGCTATTTCAATGTATCAGGAGACTGTAAATCAGTTGGCACCGACCACGAGGTGAAAATGAACTATGTAGTGTGCCCTCTGCACCGTTCAGGCGATCCAGCCATCACCGTCTGCCTGTCCCAACTTGGGTCTGAAATGCGGCTTTCATTCTCCCACGGTCTTCCATAAGTCTAGGTGATCACTCACAGTAGAGGGAGGATCTAGGGCATGCTCACAGTGACATGCCTGAGTAAGGAGACAATGGGAAGAGCAGGGCCCACAGAAGAGAGCCCAGCAGCAATGAGGGGAGGAGCCCCTCAGCCAGCTGCACTGATTAATGTAGAGAGTCTTGTAGGAAATGAAAGACCCTCATTTGAGGTTGCTACCTCAGAAGATTAACCATCTTCTTCTTTTCACTAGGTTCCCCCCCCACCACACCCCCTCCATCTGATCTTTACACAGGATTAGAAAGGCAAGTTAGACTCAGAGTTCTGTGAGCACACACATCTGTGACCTCAGGCTACCTGCACTGAGAAAGGAAGGAAGAAAGGAACTTGGCCAAAGGAAGTGGGATTTGTGTTGACACACTGAGATGGGGCTGGTGGGGCTCTGCATGGGGGGAGAACCGTGTCTGAGAGCTGGGGGCAGGGTCACCTAACTGCACAGCACAGGGCCTAGCACTTAGTAGGCATCGTTGAACGTTGGTATTAAATGCACTCTAGAAATAAGGGTTGAGACAAGAATGTTTTAGACTCTGAACATTGAACATGCTTCAATACCCTTGGGAATGAGTCAGAGCTTTTGGTCAGAGTCAGTGTGTGAGCCAGGGAGCAACCCAAAAGGAGTCACTCAGACATATTTGTGTCTTCCCACGATGCCGGGTTTATTAGATGAGTCCTCCCTAATAAACCAATAAAGTCACATGCAGATTGCACACAGAGAGGGGGAGCTTATGTGTTAGAAGTGAGCAGAGTGACCGCCTAGCATAAAGGCCCTGTCACTAGTGGTGTCTGCAGGTGGAGAGGTAGGTGTCTGTCTCAAGCCAAGTGGCTGCAGTGGCAACACATGTCTAGTGGAGTTGAAGTCTGGCCGGGCTCTGGGCATGACCCATGGCACAGCCAAGTTTGATCGTTGGTGGGGTGGTGGGAGCTCTGAGTTCTTATAACCCATGACAGGTGGAGGTCCCACTGATATTGGTGTGCAGATGGGGTCCTTACCCAAGTGTCCAAACTTGTGGTTTGGGCATTCTGGGCCCCTGCTAAGGATGTTGCTGTTATAGCCTGTTACTTCAGTCTTGAATAGCACTTGACATACCTGTCATGGCTGACCATAATTCCACACTGGACTGTTGAAAGTGTCTGAAAGGTACACCCTGTTCTTGTTGTATACAATCAGTCAAGTCTGCGGTGCCCAAAAAAAGCCCGGGTAATGAGTAGATCAGTATTCCATCATAATCACAGCTATTAGTTAACTTTTAAAAAACACCTTTCTTGAGATGTAATTCAATACAATTCTCCCGTTCAAAAACAATTCTATTTTTCCAAGTATATTTACAGATAGGAGCAACCATCACCCCAGTCAGTTTTAGAACACCTTCATTCCCCCATAAAGAAATCCCTTATCTCCTCGCCCCCCTTAGCTCCACGTAACCATCAATCTACTTTCCGTCTCTACAGTTTCCCTACTCTAGACTTTTCATATGAGTAGAATCATATGTGGTCTTTTATGACTGGCTTCTTTCACTTAGCATAAGGCTTTCAAGGTTCGTCTATATTGTAATATTTATCAGGACTTCATTCATTTCTTTTAAAAATATTTTATTTATTTTTAGAGAGAGGGGAAGGGAGGGAGAAGGAGAGGGAGAGAAACATTGATGTAAGAGACAAACATTGATTGGTTCTCTCTCCTATGTGCACTGCCTGACCAGGGATGAACCTGTGACCCAGGCATGTGCCCCTGACCGGGAATAGAACCAGCAACCTTTCACTTTGCAGGATGACGCCCAACCAACTGAGCCACACTGGTCAGGGCTCCTTTGTTCTTTTTTTTCAAATCCTCACCTGAGGACACATTTGTTGATTTTAGAAAGAGAGGAAGGGAGAGAGAGAAACATCGCTGTGAGAGAGAAACATTGATTGGTTGCCTCCCACATGCACCCCAAGCAGAAATGGAACCTAGGTGTGGGCCCTGACCTAGGAGTGAACACATAATCTTTTGCTGTACGGGGTGACACTGTCCGGCTGAGCCCCCTGGCCAGGGCCGCACTTCATTCCTTTTTATGGCTGAACAATAGTCCACTACATAAACATATCACATTTTGTTTAACTTTCATAAACACAAATCTCTAGAGAGAAAAAGAAAAGCAATGTATTAGGTTTTTTTTTCCCACAGAGAATAATCCACTCACCATTGCTCAAAGTCTCAGGAGCTCCACTTATAATTCATACTTTACTTTTTGCCCTCTACCATGAGAGTGACAAACACAGATTAGCTTTCTCTTAAAAATAAAAATAACAAGTCTCTTTTCTGAAAAAGTCAGAAGTCTAATTCCCCACAAAGCAAAACTATGCCTTGCTGCAAGAACCTTCTTAACACCTCAACGTGATTGTGTTTTTTATTCCTCTGCTTCCTCTTCTACCTGCCTGTGGGCTGTTTGCTCCTCTCACTCTCCTGAACAGCTGTTACTGCCGTTCTTGTTTAGTCACTAATGCAGCATTCCCCTCATCTGAACTTGGTCCATTTGCTTGACCAAGCCGGTGAGAGGCTCTGCAAATTTATTTGTTTAAAGGTACATCTTGCCCTGGCCGCTGTGGTCCAGTTTGTTGGAGCGTCATCCGGTAACTGAAAAGCTGTGGGTTCTATTCCCAACCTGGGCACATGTAGGAGGCAACCAATCAATGCTTCTCTCTCACATGGATGTTCTCTCTCTCCCTTTCCCTCTCTCTGAATTAAAAAAAAAAAAAAGTGCATCCTTACTGAAAGGACCTGATGCACAGTAGGTAACTGAATGTATTGAATTACAAAATGAGTGAATGAATGAATAGATGAATGAATGAGTGGATGAGCTCATAGTCTAGTGGAACAGAAGAGGAATCTGGTTCTGGAGGATGTGGAAGTGCTGAGGTGTGAGAAAAATGTGTGGCACAAATGAACGTGATGTATAGCCAGTGAGACGTGAGAATCACCTTCAGATATTTGCAGAAGTATAGAAGATTGCCTAGCTAGTTCTGAAGTCTCAGAGAGCAAGATCAAGGTAAATGGGTGGAGGTTGTTCTAGGGGAGTGGACTTTGACTAATATACAAAAGAACTTGCTAATAATAATAGCCGATAATAGAATGGACTACTGGGGATATGGTCCCTGAAACATCTGTCTGCCAGGGAAGGGGTGGAAGCTGACGCTCTGCAGTGGGTGGAAGATTCCGCCAGAGCACCGTGTCATTCAGAAAGTGCAGGTGAGAGGAGGATTGGGGAGAGAGGGAGCGGTGTTAAATTCAGCCAAACCACTCCTTTCTTTTTTAGTACCAATGTGCTTGTATCTCCTTAGGAAGTGGAGTTTAGTAAACAACATGGGCGCTTGAAATTCTTCCAATAAATCAGAGATCAAGGGCAAAGTCCGTTAAGGACTTGATAATCATTAACCACAAGATACCCCTGATGCTATGTAAGCAAAGTGTGTCTATGTTTCTGATTATAAAAATAATGCATGGTTATTGTAGACAGTTTGGGAAATAGGAAGAAAATTAAATCTGTTGATAATTGTGTCACTCTGATATACTCTTGTTAACATTTTGGTATGTCCCCTTCTGTTCTCTTAAAAAAGAAAAGAAAAAGTCTCTCACCCTAGCACCTCCCAAGTCCGACTGTCCAGACTGCAATTTAAAATTATTTTGATGGCTACCTCCATATTTGCAAATAATGTATTTATACCTGTATTTCTTGATCTATCGATTTAAAAAATCTATTGCTGCTCTCATTAACACACCTCTGAGCTTCCTTTTTCTCTCCTCCTCTTTCTCTTGGTCTTTTAATTCTGTACGATTATGTTCAGTTCTTCTGGTGGTTGCTTTTACACCTAAAAATAATCTGCCATCAATTTTAGACTCTACATCCTGATGCTTCTTTGTGTAAGATGACAGAATCAGTGCCCGCACATTTCTTGGATTCCTCCACTAAAAATTTCAGGAAGTGCAGTGATAAAGAAAGTCTCCAAGGATTCACTTTCTGAAAATGTTTGTCTGCATATGGAATGCTTACCTCTGAAGATGTCACTATATTGTTCCCCAGAATCCTGAGCTACCAAACTAGGGTTTTTCTCATTCCTTGTTATCCTCTCTAGAATCTTTTATTCTACTTATTCTTGATGTCCTGAAATTTTACCGTCTGTTTACATGGGTCCCTTTTTATTCAGTGTGTTCTACGCTCTCTTCCTAAGCACCCATGTCTCTCTTACCTCTGGGAAATTTGCATACGTTACTCCTTTCATTTTCTTCCCTCCAATTTTGAAATTCTGTTTCTCCATCTAAACTTCTTTTAAGTGGGTATCGGACTCTGAATTGATCCTCCTTCTCAAATCTTTTCCCCTATGTTCTGAGAGATTTCTCCACTTTTCTCTTCCTGTCATTCTAAAGAGCTTTTATTTAGTTAATTAATCACAGGTTTGACTTTTAAGAATTCTTCTTAACTTTTGAATAAACCTTTAAAAACCCAGCAACCTATTTATGGACACAGTGTCTTCTCAAATCTCCCATTGGACATTAATTTTAAAATAGTTAAAAATTCTTTTCTGTTCAGTTAATAATTTGTTTCTTCCCAGAATCAGTTGTTCAGGTTAATTATGTTGGTTATCTTCTTTGATAGTATTGGTTTTTCTCAACTTTCTGGTGGTTATTCGTGTTCTGTTTTCTAAACATGCTTACATATTAATGAGTACATGTGGCTGGAGTGGGTCCCTTTGCCATTGTTTAAGTCTGCTTCCCCATCTGGCCTCTTGTCAGTGGGAGGGCTGCCTGTGAGCTCCGAGTCCCGGATGGCTGTCTGGACTTCTGGGCTTCCCCGAAGAGCAGGGTCCTGGGCTGTGCCTCTCTACGCCTACTTGTGCCAAATGGATTTACTCTGGATGAAGTTACTCTGGGACACCATTATCCACACCACACACTGGGCCTTTTCCAGGGAAAGAATTCAATTTCTTTAGAGAGTGCTTCTGTTTTAGACTTTTTGAGGGTGGTGATGGTAAATATAATTGTTGTCAGTTTGCACTTCTTGTTCTTACTCACCACCAGGGCTGACTACAGCTAATAGATTTCTGTCTGCTGAGACTCTCTCACCTGCAAGGCATACCTGTTGGTTTAAACAATAAAGAATTTATTATCTTATATAACAAACAGTCCAGAGGTAGTGCAAGTACAGGATTTGCACTACCTTAGTAGCAGCTCAACAACATCAACAGGTAGCTGACTATTTTCATCTTTTTTCTGACAACCTCAGCATATCAAGCCAATTGTCAAACTAGCACATGGTTGCAAGATGGTTGCAGCAGCTCCAGGCATCACACCCTTATGTCAGTGTCCAGAGGTGGATAAAGAGGCCGCTAGGTGCCTTTACGTATCACTTTAAAAAGTAGCTTTACTGAGATGTAATGCACATACCATGAAAGTCAGCTGTTTAAAGTGTATAATTCAGTGGCTTTTAGTACAGTCACTATGACCACTAGTTCCAGAATATTTCCCTCACTCCAAAATGAAACTCTGTGCCTATAGTGTGTTAAGCAGTAACACACTATTCCCCGCCCCCACACTCCAGTCCCTGGCAACTATAAATCTATTTTCTGCCTCTGTGAATTTGCCTATCCAGGGCATGTCATAGACTTGGAATTATGCAATATGTAACCATTAGTGTCTCACTTATTTCACTTAGCATATGGTTTTTCAAGGTTTATACATGTTGTAGCATGAATCGGTTCAATTTTTGAAAGTTATTTTTATTGTAGTAGAATACACATAAGATAAAATTAGCCATTTTAAAGTACACAGTTCAGCGGCATTAAATGCATTCATAATGTCGTCACCACTATCCACTCCCAGGACTTTCTCGTGCCCTGCGTGGGAATCCCGTGCCCGTTAAACAGTCACTTCTCCTTCCCTCCTTCCCCGTCCCCTGGGACCGCAACTCTGCTTCTGGGCTCTATGCCTAATATGCTTGTTTCACACATGAACTAAATTGGCCTTTTGTGTCTGGCTGTTTTTCATTTACCATTATGTTTTTAAGGTTCATCCAGGTTGTAGCTTGTATCAATATTTCATTTCTTTTTATGACTGAATAATTCACCATTGTATGGGTACACCATATTTTGTGTATCTATTCATTGGTTGGTGGACATCTGGGTTGTTTCTGTTTTTTGTCTGTTTTGAATAATGATGTTGGGAACATTTGTGTACAAGTTTTTGGATGGACACCGGTTTTCAGTTTTCTTGGGTATACATAACACTTAGGAGTAGAATTGCTGATTCATTTGGTGATTCTATGGAAAGTCTACATTTTGAGGAACTGCCACACTTTTTTCCGAGTGGCTGCACCCTTTTATATTCCTGCCAGCAGTGTATGAGTTTCCAACACAGGAGTCCCTCCAGTCCAGCTATGGAAAGTTCCAGAAGTAAACAATTCATAAGTTTTAAATTGTGTACTGTTCTGAGTAGTGCGATGAAATCCCACCATCCAGCTCCACTCCACCTGGATGGGAATCATCATTTGTCTCCATGTGTATACACTACGTATAACATGTATGCGTTAGTCACTTGGCAGCTGTCTGGATTATCAGATGTCTCAGTGTTGGAGCCCTGTGTAGAGTAATGCTTAGTTTGCTTAATAATGGCCCCAAAGTGCAAGAGTAGTGGTGCTGGCAGTTCAGATCGACCAAAGAGAAACCATAAGGTTATGCATGTGCACAAAAAAACATGGCATATACAGCGTTCAGTACTATCTGCCATCTTAGACATCCACTGGGGGTCTTGGAACGCATTCCCCTGAGGAAAAGGGGGACTACTGTGTCATCCACACCAATACTTGCTATGGTCCATCCTTGTGATTGTCACTATCCTAGGTGTGAAGTGGTATTTCATTGTGGGTTTGATTTGCATTTCCCAAATGACTAATAATGTTGAGCATCTTCTCATATGCTTCTGGCCATTTGTACACCCTCTTTGGAAAAATGTATTCTTAAATCCTTTGCCCATTTTTTCACTGAGTTATTTGTGTCTTTTTATTTTTGAGTTGTAAAGAGTTCTTTATCCTCTAGATCTATGTATTACTTTGAATGGTGAAGAAAACAACTCCCAGAAGCCCCCACAGGCTAGTTCCCACAAGCTGTCCCCCACTTCTCTTTGGCCAGAATTGTGTCACATGTCCATGGCAAAAGCAGCCACAGGCCAGGGGAATGGGGCCAGCATGACTGGTTTTATTTCACTTCATGGGGTTGGAAATGGGCCCAGCTTGCATCCAAATACATGACCAAGCTGAGCAGGGTAGATATTTTACAAAAGGGGGAGTTCTGTTAGGAAGAGAACAGCTTTGAGGAGGCAACGCTACCAGTCGGGGTCCCAACAGGAAACAGGCGGCTGAAGCAAAACAGGATCATGGGAAGTGGCTGTATTTGCAGACAGACCTGGGGCCTTTAAGCTGCAAACTTACCCATCTGGGCTCGAAGGAACAAGAGTGGAGAGTGAGTCTGGTGGGGCAGACAGAGGATGTAAGCATAGCAGCCAGCAGTGTCGATCTCAGCTGCCCTTTGGTGTTGCCTATTCTTGTGTGTGCTTTGGGCCGTGGTTTTCTCTGCTTTCACCTGTAAGTACTGGCAGGTTTGCTTTTTGTCTTCTAAAACTCAGCTGGTCTGCCGAGCTCAGCCTTCTTCATGCATATTCTCAGTGCTACCATGGATTATTTCTTGGGTAGTCCGCTGTCATTTCAATGGATTGGGGAAGGGTGGGAGATATATGTCCTAAACCTGGCATCTTGGACAGGAAACTCTTGTCTTTTTCTGTACATGTTTTTAAAATATAATTGAACCCATTGTATATGCAATTTTGATGTCCACTTTTTTCACTTCACATGATGTAAAAAGCATTTCCCTCTGTTGACACTATTCTTAAATATAATTTTGATGACTAAAATCATTAATCACATGAGTATACCGTAACATATTTTAACAACTCTTGCAGCATTAAGTCCTCCCAACAAACCTCTCCACCACTGTTTTCAGGTGATTATAGGTTTTGTAAGTTCTTCACCATTAAAAATGAGACTCTAGTTAACATTCTTGTGCATAAATATTTGTGTTCAATTCAGGTTAACTTTCTCAGAATAGATTTCTAGAAGTAGAATTACTATGTCAAAATAAATGAGCAGTTTAAGGCCTTTGAAACACAAGGGAAACTTTTTATACCCTAGGAAGATTTTTGTCAAGTTACAGTCTCACCAAAATTGCATTAAAGCGCATTTCTCTGCATTCTTGTTAGCACTCTGTAAATATATTTTTCTTTACTTTTTTATGTAAAGTGGCATCCTATTGTTTTACTTTGCATTTCTATATGTATTAATGCAATTGATTTTTCAAAATGTGTTAAGAATATATTTGCATTTGTGAATTGTCTACTCATATCACTTGCTCATTGAATAAAATGGGAGGTTAATATACTTAACTTTTTATCTTTTTCTGAAAGAGTTTTTTAAAGAGATTTTATTTATTTATTTTTAGAGAGAGAGGAAGGGAGGAAGGCAGGGAGAGAAGCATCAGTGTGTGGTTGCCTCTTGTGTGCCCCCAACTGGGGACCTGTCCCTCAGGCACGTGCCCTAGACTGGGCATATAACTGGTGACCCTTTGGTTCTCGGGCCAGCACTCAATGCACTGAGCCACACCAGCCAGGGCTAACTTTTTGTATCTTTAAGAGATAATTTACAGAGGTTTACAAAATTTAACAGGTACAAAATAGTACATGACACTCTAGCCACTCATTCTTGTTTGAGTTGGCAACCATCAATACCAGTTCCAGAGATAATGCATCCTTGTGCAAATAACTACCTGCATATACTTTTAACACAAATGTTAATGCCACATCTGTGTCTTGAAGATTTTTCCATTTGACACATAAAATCTGCTTTTTATTTATTATTATTATTCCTCACCTGAGAAAATGCTTATTGATTTTTTTAGAGAGAGGGGAAGGGAGGGTATCAGTGAGGGAGAGAAACATCAGTGTGAGAAAGACACATCAATTGGTTGCCTCCATTTTTTGCTTTTTAAAATGTATTTTATTAATTATTCTATTACAGTTGCCCCATATTTCCCCCCCCCTTTATTCCTGCAACCCCCTACTTCCACCAGCATTCCCACACCTTAGTTCATGTCCATGGGTTGTATATATGAGTTCTTTGGCTTCTCCATTTCCTATACTATTCTTAACCTCCTCCTACTTATTTTGTACCTACCATTTATGCTTCTTATTCCCTGTACCTTTTCTCCATTCTCCCCACTCCCCTTCCTGGCTGATAACCCTCCATGTGATCTCCATTTCAGTGATTCTGTTCTAGTTCTTCTGTTTTTGTTATTTTTTTAGGTTCAGTTGTTGATATTTATGAGTTTGTTATCATTTTACTGTTTGTATTTTTGATCTTCTTCTTTTTCTTAGATAAGTCCTTTTAACATTTCATCTAATAAGGGCTTGGTGTTGACGAACTCCTTTAACTTGACCTTATCTGTGAAGCACTTTATCTGCCCTTCCATTCTAAATGAGAGCTTTGCTGGATAGGGTAATCTTGAATGTAGGTCCTTGCCTTTTGTGACTTCAAATACTTTTTTCCAGCCCTTTCTTACCTGCAAGGTTTTTTCTGAGAAATCAGCTGACAGTCTTATGGGAACTCCTTTGTAGGTAACTGTCTCCTTTTCTCTTGCTGCTTTTAAGATGCTCTCCTTATCTTTAATCTTGGGTAATGAAATTATGATGTGCCTTGGTGTGTGCTTCCTTGAGTCCAACTTCTTTGGGACTCTCTGAGCTTCCTGAGCTTCCTGAACTTCCTGGAAGTCCATTTCCTTTGCCAGAATGGGGAAGTTCTCCTTCATTACTTTTTCAAATAAGTTTTCAATTTCTTGATCTTCCTTTTCTCCTTCTGGCATCACTATGATTCAGATGTTGGAACATTTAAAGTTGTCCCAGAGGTTCCTAAGCCTCTCCTCATTTTTTTGAAATCTTGTTTCTTCATTCTGTTCTGGTTGAATATTTATTTCTTCCTTCTTGTCCAAACTGTTGATTTGAGTCCCGGTTTCATTGCCTTCACTGTTGGTTCCCTGCATATTTTTCTTTATTTCACTTTGCATAGCCTTCACTTTTTCCTCTATCTTGTGACCATACTCAACCATTTCTGTGAGCATCTTGATTACCAGTGTTTTGAACTGTGCATCTGATAGGTTGGCTATCTCTTCATCACTTAGTTCTATTTTTGGAGCTTTGATCTGTTCTTTCATTTGGCCATATTTTTTTGTGTGTGTCAGCTCACCCGTTATGTTGTAAGGGGAAGAGCCTTAGGTATTTGCCAGGGCAGGGCAACCCACATTGCAGCCTTGTGGTGCTGTATGTGGGAGAGGAGTCCTAGAGGGAACAGTGCCGCTTGCTCGGCTCTCTGCTAGCTTTTAGTCATTTCCCCCACTACCCACAAGCAAATTGGGCCCTTCTGATGCTGATTGCCAGGTGGGTGTGTTTGTGTACCTTCTAGGACCCCATGGGTCTCTCCAACAAACTCTCCTGTGAGGCTGGGAATTTCTCCCACTCCTGCAACCCCCCACAGGTTTTTACAGCCAGAGATTTTGAAGCTTTATTTCACACACTGGAATCCTAGGCTACACAGTCTGTCTCACTCCCCAGTTGTTCCTCCTGGTTTATCTCCATGCAAATGCAGGACCACTGGGTCCACCAACTGCTGCCTTGCCACACTTCCTCTCTACCCTGGCTGCCTGTCTCCACTCCTCCTACCAGTCTGAATGAATATTTCTTCTTTAACTCCTTGGTTATTGGACTTCATACAGTTCGATTTTCTGGCCGTTCTGATTATTTTTTTGTTTTTAAATTTGTTGTTATCCTTCTTTTGGTTGTGTGAAGAGGCAAAGAGTATCTACCTATGCCTATATCTTGGCCGTAAGTCCTTAGTTGGTTGCCTCTTGCTCATGCCCTGAACCTGCAACCTAGGTATATGCCCTGACCAGAAATTGATCCCACAACATTTGGTTTATGAAATGATGTTCCAACCAACTGAACCACACTTCAGGGCTGCTTCTTTCTTTTTATTGGCTACCTGAGATGCTTCTTTTTGGATGTACTATAATTTATGTGCCATAATAGTAGAAACTTCCACCATCATAGGCAATACTGCAATGAATAGCTTTGTACATATGAGTATGTCTATAGAATAAACTCTTAGAAATTAAATTACTGAGTTAAGGGTATGTGAAATGAAAATTTTTATAGATAGTGTAAATTTCTCTCAATTGAGATTTTTTCTTAGTCTAACCAACTTTTTATTACCAAACTTTTTGATATTTGCTAATCAGTTAAGTGAAAAATGGTATGTCACAATTTGAAATTATACTCATTATTGGTGAGATTAAACATTTTTTCATATGCTTAAAAGCCCTTTGTGGCCCTGGCTGGTGTAGCTCAGTGGATTGAGCACAGGCCTGTGAACCAAAGGGTTGCTGGTTTGATTCTCAGTCAGGGCACATGCCTAGGTTGCAGGACGGGTCCCCAGTAGGGGATACATGAGAGGCAACCACAGATTAATGTTTCTCTCCCTCTCTTTCTCCCTCCTTTCCCTTCTCTCTAAAAATAAATAAATAAATAAATAAAATCTTAAGGAAAACAACAACAACTGTTCTAAAACAAAAGATCTTTTTTTAAAAAGCCCTTTGTGTTTCTTCTTCTTTATTTTTTTTAAATTTTATTTATTTTTAGTTTTATAGAGGGGGAAGGGAAGGAGAGAGGGAGAGAAACATCAGTGTGTGGCTGTGTCTCACACATCCCCTACTGGGGATCTGGCCCACAACCTAGGCATGTGCCCTGACTGGGAATCGAACAAGCAACCTTTTGGTTCTCAGGCCTGTGCTTAATCCACTGAGCTACACCAGCCAGGGTCTTCTTCTTTATTATTTAAAAATATATTTTATTCATTATACTATTAGAGTTATCCCAATTTTTCCCCTTATGCTCCCCTCTGCCTGGTACCCCCATTCTTTCCAGCAATCCTCCCCTTAGTTCATGTCCATGGGCCATGCATATAAATTCTTTGGCTTCTCCATTTCCTATACTATTCTTAACCTCCCCATGTCTATTTTGTACCTACCAATTATGCTTCTTAATCCCTGCACCTTTTCCCCCATTCTCCCCCTTCCCCCTCTCGGGTGATAACCCTCCAAATGATCTCCATATCTATGGTTCTGTTCCTGTTCTGCTAGTTTGCTTAGTTTGTGTTTTTTTAGATGTAGTTATTGATAGTTGTGAATTTGTTGCCTTTTTAATGTTCATGGTTTTTATCTTCTTTTTCTTAAAAGAAATCCACTTAACATTTCATATAATAATGTCTTAGTGATGATGAACTTTTTTAGCTTTACTTTGTCTGGGAAGCACCAACTGTCCTTCCATTCTAAATGATAGCTTTGCTGGATAGAGTAATCTAGCAAAGCTATCATTTAAAATGCTTTTCGAATCATGCTTTTCACCACTTTGAATACTTCTTGTCAGTCCCTTCTTGCCCATAAAGTTTCTTTTGAGAAATCAGCTGACAGTCTTATGGGAACTCCTTTGTAGGTAATTCTCTGCTTTTCCCTTGTTGCTTTTAAGATTCTTTCTTTATCGTTAACCTTTGGAATTTTAATTATGATGTGTCTTGGTGTGGACCTGTTTATGTCCATCATGTTTGGTACTCTCTGTGCTTCCTGGACATGTATGTCTATTTCCTTTACCAAATTAGGGAAATTTTCTTTCATTATTTTTTCAAATAAGTTTTCAGGGTTTTTTTTTCTCTTCTTCTCTTCCTGGCATCCCTATGATTCAGATGTTGTTACATTTGGAGATGTCCCAGAAGCACCTTATACTATCCTCATTTTTTAAAATTCTTTTTTCTTCTTGCTGTTCCAGTCGAATGCTTATTTCTTCCTTATGTTCCAAATTGTTGATTTGAACCCTGGCTTCATCCCATCCACTGTTGGTTCCTTGTAGATTTTCTTTATTTCACTTGGTGTAACCTTTATTTTTTCCTGGATCTTTTTTATGTTGTTGCCATACTCAATGAGTTCTTTGAGCATCCTGATAACCAGTGTTTTGAACTCTACATCTGATAGGTTGGCTATCTCCATTTTGTTTAGTTCTTTTTCTGGGTTTTTGTTCTGTTCTTTCATTTAGGCCATATTTCTTTGTCTCCTCAATTCAACAGGTTCTCTGTGTTTGTTTCTGTGTATTAGGTAGAGCTGCTTTGACTCCCTGTCTTAGTAGCCTATTATAGAAAAGTCACCTGTAAATTGTGTGGGGCAGAGACTTAGGTAATTGCCAGGGTGGGGGCAGCCTGCTTCACTGTTTTGTGGCTCTGTGTGGGGGAAGGGCTCAGAGAGGGGACAATGTCACTGCCTGGCTTCTGGAGGTTTGCCAGGTGCTTGCCCCGTGTGATTGGTGCCTTTCCAGCTATTGCTCTAGTGCTGAATCCCAGAGTGGGTGGATCTACATATGTTTTCCTGAAAATCTGGCAGTTTCTTCTGTGGTCCCAACCCCCATTGGTTTTTACAGCCAGAAGTTATGGGTATTTATCTTTCTGGTACTAGAAACCTGGGATGTGTGGTCTGGCCTGGGGCTGGGATTACTTGCTCCCAAGGTATCCCTCACAATTTTTATCTACCACATGTGAATGTGGGATTGCCTGTTTTGCTGCTGCCTCTCTGTGCCACACCATGTCTCTCCACCTCTCCACCTGCCTCTGCATCTCCACCCCTCCTACCCACCTGGGTGAATGTGGCTTCTTTAAATCCTCTGTTGTTGGACTTCCCATACAGCTCAATTTTCTGACAGTTCTGGGTGTTGTTTTGAGGTCTAGTTGTAATTCCTTCTGTGGTTGCATGAGGAGGTGAAGCATGTTTACCTATGCCTCCAACGGGACCAGAAGTCCCCTTCTTTAAATGATCCATTTATCTTCTACTTTTTTGTGTTGGTTGTTAGTTTGTTGGTTTTTAAAAATTGCTTTTAGGAGTTCTTTATAATGTAAATTGGTCCTTTTTGATTGGTCTGCTTCATGTGTTTCTAATCAATTTGTATGAGTTTAACATACATAAGCTCGTGGCAAGGCCTCCTCCTTTTTCTTAGTCTAGGGCGTATTGTGCTGGTTGGTATTCTCTTTACCTAGTCATCCTCAAGGGTGTGTGCTTTAGCTCCAGCTTGCTCTATTTTATCTCCTAATTTACCTAAAGTCAAACATTACTGACCACTTCAAAAGCAAGTATTTTTTCTTCCCCCAAATTCAATCTCATGTGAGGAAAGCACAATATTGTGTAGCATCTTATGTACTTGAGAAACAGACATTCCCTCATTAATGTGTCTTTTACGCTAGCCTTCTGAAATAGTAGCACTAGTCCTAAAGCTAAAAGTGATTCATCTCTCTCTCTGGCTGGTTTTCATTACAAAGGGCCCAGTTTTTTTGCCTGAGTCATTCTGAATGAATGAGACATGGGAATGAGGAGGGATAGATGGATGGGGAGTAGAAAGGGTAGGTGAGATAGTATTAAAGATTTCCATTTTGAGAGCTAAGATGCTGGTAGACCTCCTCAGCAGAGGTAGCAATTTTTTATCCTGATGGGTGGGGATTGTCTTTTATAACAGTACAATGTGTATCATGTCTCATGAGCTCATAGGACAAACATTGATTGGCTTGGAGTCATCTTAGGATGACAGAGTAGCAGCTGTTTGAAATATTAACTTTGAAGATTATATGGGGAAAATGTTGGGACTAGTAACTAAAGAAAGGTAATAGTGCTACTCCAACTGGGGTGAAGGATCCTCCCTTTAAATCTATTGTCTTAGTTATCTATTGCTGTATAACTAATTACACCAAAACTTAGCAGCTTAAAAATAAACAGTTTTGATCACACAGTTTCCTTGCACCAAGAATTTGCTAGCAGCTTATCTGGGTCCTGCTTCAGTGTCTCCCACAAAGTTATCATTAATATGCTGGGACTAAGGTCAGCTGAAGTGTTGGTTGTGGCTAGAGGATCTGATTCTCAGATAACTCACTCACATGGCTGTTGGCAGGAGGTCTCAGTTCCTTGTTAAGTGAATCTCTCCATGGAGCTACTTACATGTCCTCACGATGGGGCCAGCAGCTTTCCCTGCAGTGATCTAAGAGAGAGCACAAGGGGGAAGCCAAACTGTGTTCTGGGACCCAGTTTTGGAAGTCACACAGTCACTTCTACCATATTCTTCTATTCCTTAGAAGCAAGTCACTAGGTTCAGCTCACACTCAAAGAAAAGAAAGCTTCTTTGAAGGGAGGAACATCAAAGAATTTGCGGACTTATTTTAAAACCATCACACTCAGAATTCTTCAAAAAAGCTTACGAAAGCATACTTTGAACTTTATTCCATTGCTTGAACTACATGTCTCTATTCATGCCAGAAATATTTATTGTGTTATATGAATCACTGCATACTGTTTTCACCACCTATTACTGGAACCACTTTATTCTAAAGAATGATATCCTCCTAACAGCGGTCTTTTTTTTCTTCTCAGGTGCTTGTTGGGTTTCTTTTTATTCTGGCAGCCATAGAGCTGGTCTTTGTATTCACAGAAGATTCTGGACAAGCCACTGTCCCTGCCATCAGATATACCAATCCAAGCCTCTACCTGGGCACATGGGTAAGGGCCATCACTACTTCTGCCCTGTTTATCAAATCTCTGTTCATAGTCATATAGTTGAAATTTACTCTTTGGAATGAAACAGAGTCCAATTTCATCTACCTTTTTCAAGGGACTTGTGATGAGGCAAAGCTTAATTATAATGGGGTGGAACAGATTTTAGCTCTTCCTCTTTTAGCTCTTTTGAACACTAGTTTATAGACCCCGCTCCTTAGGATGAGTACTAGCTTTAATGACTAAGATATGTATCTTATGCTCTCATATCTTGCCATCTAAGAATCATATGTAAAGTCAGATTTATTGATAAAAAATTCTCTTAAATGCTATAAATATTACTTTTAAATTGATTGTAGAGTATAATCAATGGATCACTGTGTCTAGAGTTATTTTATAAACTTGATAACAGAAATTATTGTTTCTTCTGCAAGCATGTTTGAGGGGGGCTGCCTATCTGGTGTTTTAAAGGCAATTGAACTAGATGTCTTTATTTTTTTTATTTTTTATTTTTTAAAGATTTTATTTATTTATTTTTAGAGAGGGAAGGGAGGGAGATAGAGAGAGAGAGAAACATCAATGTGTGGTTGCTGGGGGTTATGGCCTGCAACCCAGGCATGTACCCTGGCTGGAAATCGAACCTGGGACACTTTGGTTCCCAGCCCGCGCTCAATCCACTGAGCTACGCCAGCCAGGGCGATGTCTTTATTTTTAAAGAGGAAGATGCCTCATACTTATTTGGATTTCCAGTCTTTCTTGAAAAATCAGAATGTCTGGCAACTATGGGCCTACATTCCCATAGGGCAATGGTCAACTAGGACTGAGTGATAGTTGCCCCCATTAGACCAGGCACATGCTCAGTGCAGTCTCCCAAACTTCACTCAGAAACATGCTATGTGTGGCCCCTGCAGGCATATTGCTTGATAATGCTGTTTAAAATAACAAAGAAGGGTCTAGGCAGTGCTATGCTGCATCTAGCAACATCATGCTGGAACTTGAAACCCACTACAGTGGGAGTATTTACACCATGGAAGTTGGCAATTGCTACAAATCATGGTTTTCCACCCCTATTCTCAGAATATTGATTTGCTGAGTTTAGGAAACCAACATTTAATTAATTATATCTAAGTGAGATGTTACAAGGGAAGTTTTTATTAATTGCTTAGTCTAGGATATTATTAGAAAATCATGATACAGACACCTTGCACCTATCCCGCAGAATCTTCCTGCACCACCTGACTACTGTAGTGCCTGAAGTTGATTTCCTCATCTCTTGAAAAGATTTTTCTGGCTCCCAAAGTAAAGCAATTCAAGTGCAGTTGGTGACCCTCTGCCTTCTTTGCTAACTCCCCACCCAACTGTGGTGACTAGAGATAGGGTGGGAAGGAGGGTCCCAGGGAGAGCGTGGAGGACCTGAAAAGAGGAAGTTGGGTAGTATCAGGGAGGAAATCTACAATTTGGCTTGTGTGTGCTTTCTGCCTGGTGAGATTAAGGGCAACAATCTCCTCCTGTAGCCTTCCTTTCTTCCTCTCTTTTCTGACATTCTTTTTGCCTCTTATTCTTGGCTAGTGCCAGTATTTTTCAGAACTTGACGTGAATTTCTCTCTAGCTCCTGGTTCTGCTGATCCAATATAGCAGGCGATGGTGTGTGCAGAAGGACTCTTGGTTCCTGTCCCTGTTCTGGATTCTCTCAATACTTTGTGGCACTTTCCAGTTTCAGACTCTGATCCGGATGCTCTTAAAGGTAAGGAGGAATGAGAGGGTGTGATGAGGGGAACCTGCTGGGCAGCTTCTCGGTCGGAGCCAGTGGCATGAAGTAAGTTGAGCTCCAGGATAGAATTGTATTTAGGGGATTTGATATAGGCTTTCATCACAAATATTGACATATGTGGGCTGCTTAGACTTAATTTGGATAAAAGGCTCATTTTCTATTTCTTTTTATTTGTTGTTGTTGTTTTGCCATAGGGCAGCACTTCCAGTCTAGCCTACTCCTGCTTGTTCTTCATCAGCTATGCATTCCAGATCCTTATCCTGATCCTTTCAGCATTTTCAGAAAGAGATGGCTCATCAGAGGTGAGACTCAAAATAGGCCCACCTCATAGATTATTTCATTGGATGACACCTTGACAAATGTAAGGTGTCAAAATCTAGGTGTCTAGGTGTCATATGGGTCCCCTGAGATGTCTAGGTCCCCGAGACTGCAATACAATAATATAGACCATTTAATGACATAAGGAAACAGAAGGTGACGAGAGTATAGAGATAATGACTTTGACATTGACCCACCAATCTTTAACATAGACAATTAATTCATATATCTATGCCAGAAGGTCTAATTATAATTCAATTGGTGACCTTAGCATCTCCAAATAAATACATATTGACCATCCTGCTTTAGTAGCATATGTAGTTTCTAGCACCTTACATCAGTTTCTGATTTTAGAGTCTTGTGAAGTTCCGGTTTCCAACTGATTTATTTTCTGATTTGTGTGCGTGTGTGTTTTGCAGAATCCATCAGTCACAGCTTCATTTCTGAGTAGAATCACCTTTAGTTGGTATGACAGGTAAGAAATGCCTGGAAATTGGGTTGTCTCTATTCTCACCCCCTCAGTCTTCTGAAAGTAATGGAAATCTTAATTTTTCAAAATTTCTCCTGTGGCCTCCATTTCTCCTCTCTTTAAAGTCAGAGGATGTTAGTTCAGTCTCTTTATTGAGCAGACTGGGACACTAAGGAGACGATGGAGGGAGATTTTCTCTTGGTAGCCTGGGGGTTCCTTGGAGAAAAGGAAGGGCTGTAAGAAAAGGAGGTAGCAGAACAGGAACAGGAGCCGTGGGGACCGGTCGCGCCACACAAACTTGGAGGATAAGGGCTGAATTTGTTGGACGTGGAACAGGCATTCTTGTCCTTTGTGGTTCCACAAAACCTTTTGTCTGGTAACGCCCACAAATCCCTTCTTAGATACTGTTTTCAATGCATAAAATAAAAGATATAGGATTGTAAAGGAAAACAAATAATTGAAGTATAGTTACCTAAATATTTTTTACTTTTAGTTATTTATTTTTAAAGCCAACATAAGGTTCTTTTTTAAAAAAAAAGATTTTATTTTTTTTATTTTTAGAGAGAGGAGTAGGGAGGGAGAAAGAGAGGGAGAGAAACATCAATGTGTAGTTGCCTCTCGCATGCCCCCTACTGGGGACCTGGTCTGCAATCCAGGCACGTGCCCTGACTGGGAATTGAACCAGCAACCCTTTGGTTCACAGGCCAGGACTCAATCCACTGAGCTACACCAGCCAGGGATACATATAAAAAAACAAAACAAAACACAAATGTGTGGTGTAGTAATACAAGTGGTTCTTTATGAATGCATTAAATAAAAAGATCTAGTGATGGACCTAATAATGACCATAATTTCAAAGTAGTGATGAGTGTAAACGGGCCTTGGAAACATCTGTGATTTCTCCTAGAGACAAAGGCACAGGTAGTCCCTTAGACAACTCTGGTTGGTTGCCTTTGCCTCTATTAGAAGGAAAAGCTAAATATCAGTAAGAAGCTGTTAAAAATAAAGACTTGATTTTTTTTCCATCCGTTTTTTCAAATCCTAGGTTGAGAAGCTCTAATCTAGAAAGACAATATGGAGGTGGCCTCCAGGTCTGCTCAGTTCCTTAAGGGCATTGTGAAGGCCCCCAGGGAGTAGCCAGAACAGCGGAGGCAGCTAGTGTTTGAAAAGGAAGGAGCAGGGGGAGGGGGAGATGATACTTTTTTGGCTCTTAATTCTGTAGTGCCCCTCCCCTTCTTTTTTCTTGTCTTCTACCACCTTCTGTTCCCCCTACCAGTCCCTTCCTGCTCCTCCCACTCTTCTGTCAAGAGCAAAGGGTCAGAAGGTAGGGTAATGGGGAAGGGGGGAAGGGGGAAGTCTCATTTTCCTGTCCCTCCATCCCAGAAGTGGGCAGTGGGGTTTGACAGAGGCATCCAGGAGACAGCCTCCTACCCAGCCCGCAGGGCCTCAACCTCTGGGTCCCTCTTATTCCAGCATTGTTCTGAAAGGCTACAAGCAACCTCTGACACTTGAAGATATCTGGGATGTCAATGAACAGGGCAAAACCGAGACACTAGCCAACAAATTTGAAACGCACATGACAAGAGAGCTGCTGAAGGCCCGGCGGGCACTGCAGAAACGGCAGCAGAAGAACACCCGGAGGGACTCTGGAGCCAGGCTGCCTGGCCTAAGCAAGAACCAGAGTCAAAGCCAAGATGTCCTCGTCCTGGTAACTCTCCCATGAGGGTCTGTGCAAGTGTACTGTGTGACTCAGGCAAGAGGACATCAGGGTCATGGTGACTCCGTCCTCATATTTTTATAACACTTTATACTTTGCAGTGTAGTTTATATTATTATTAGTATTCACAATACTAATAACACCTTAGTAGTGGATACATGGGGGTGGAATGTACTATTTGTTCTCCTTTTGGGGTATATTTGAAATCTTCTATAACAAAGTGGCTTTAAAATAGAAGGGTAAAATAAAATAATGCCTTAGCATGACTAGAACGTGTACCTTGGCAGATTTAAGCATTAGCAGCTAAGTCATTTACTTTTTCACTTAAAAATATCTATTGAGTGCCACCGCATGTCACCAAAGCCTGCACAAAGGAGGCAGCAGGGCTCAGGGGCTCAACAGGACAGGACAAAGTCGTACCCTCCACAGCTCTGTGGACACTGCTGTTGTTGGTTTTGCACTTAGGAAGAAGCTAAAAAGAAGAAAAAGAAGTCTGGGACCACGGAAGACTTCCCTAAGTCCTGGCTGATCAAGGCCCTCTTCAAAACTTTCTACACCATCATCCTGAAGTCGTTCCTGCTGAAAGTGGTGCACGACCTGCTCATGTTTCTGAATCCTCAGCTGCTGAAGTGAGTCTGCGCCTGGGCCCTCTCGGGGCCTCCCCTGCCACTCTCCTTTCTGCCCTGTGTCTGCAGGAAGGAGCTTATCATTCAATTTTCATTTTTTAAATGCTCACAATTGTTATCCACCGTACAGTGAATGTGTGTGAAGGGTGCAAGGCAGCTCTCAAAAGCTAAGATGATGTGTTCTTCAGCCGTCCTCTGTTCCACGTTTCTCCCCACCCCCCACCGCATAGAACGCCAGATACACGTTAGGAACTCTTCCCTGTTAAACAAACCTGCTGTGGGCTGAGCCACGCCCAAGAGGTGGGCAGCAGATCCCAGGAGAGCCTCGTGCCTCGCGTCTGTACCCTCCTTGCTCCACAGTCACAGCCTTCGACCACAGGTTCAGGTTGGCCATGACAAGACGCCCGCCTGGACCTCTGGCATGAACTGTCCTCCAGGGGGAGCCCTTCTAAGTCATTCTGGACACCTGTCCTAACTCCTTTCTGGGCCTGCGTTGTCCAGGAATTAGGCAGCTTGTCCCACAGAGCCTCTCTACCAGGGACCAAGCGTTGCAGTGGCAGCTCCACAGATTGTTCGCGATCCCATCTCACAAACAGGTCATCAGCCTCCAGCGCTTCCCACTCATCTTCTCACCAGAGCAAGACAGCTGGCACAACCGTGGCTCTCAGTCTTCCAAGAGCACTGACAACCCTGGTCACTGTGTTACCTACAGGGTAGGGTAGGGTAGCGTAGCTGGCTGCGCACGAGGAGCGTGGAGCCCTGGGAGGCTTGGTGGCTGCCACTTACTCGGTTTTGCTCTGGCAGGTGGCTGATCGCCTTCGCAAATGATCCGGACAGTTATGCGTGGACGGGATACCTCTGTTCGATCCTCTTCTTCGCTGTGGCCCTCATCCAGTCTTTGTGCCTTCAGTATTACTTTGAACTTTGCTTCACGCTGGGCGTAAAAGTGCGGACAACCGTCATGGCCTCTGTGTACAAAAAGGTAAGTGAACTGTGTCAGGCTTCACCAGAGAAATCCCCCTTTGCAAGCGTGAGCGCTTAGTCCGAGGCTGAGGAAAGTTTGATGAAAATGATAACTGACCTTAACACTTGATTTTGACTAACCATACAACCTTCTTTAGATGTTTCTTTGGAAAGTAAAATGTGAAAAATGTGAACATAGACATAGGTGTGTGTGTATTGGGGGGAGAGGGATACATTCCAGGGAAAAACAGGCTGGCTGTTCTCTGCCAAGCATCTGCCTTTCAGCCTCAAAGGCTTTCTTATCCGTCCTTCTCTCCACCTCTCCTGACAAGGTGGGAAGTCAGAAAAGCAGCTGGCCAAGCGCAGACCCTTAAAACCACCAACATTTAAGTCCAATGTTACGTGAAGCAGCATTCAGGAGGCCTGGCGCGTCCCTATGAAATCACAATTTTGCCGTAGACTAGAACGCTCTGTGGACCCCGGGTTCCACCTCCCAGACCGCTTCTCCTTAGTGACTTCTTTTTGTAGTAAGTCTTTAGTGGCCGACCAACCTCTCCACTGCCTGAGTCCTCTTTTTTTTCTTTTTTTCTTTGTAAATACATCCAGTCTGCCTTCTGGGCTCTGCAGACTTGGGAGCTTTTTCATCTCTTTAAGATGATTTAGCCATCTTCCCTCTGAGATGTTGCTTTTAACATTTAACTTTCTCAGAGCAACTGTGTTTTTCTTATATCCTAGCCACCAAGGTGAAGTCTTATGTTGTCCTTTAAGAAATGAAAATGGAGTTCTTGTATCTCAATAAAGAAGAAATAAATTTTAAAAAGAAATGAAAATAGAATAGTTATGATCGGTGACTGGAAACCTGTGGGGAAATTGTTTACATGAGGAGATAGGACTTTTTATAGGTCAGAATACAAAACAGGTGCCCTTTCTTCCTGGTTTTCCTCCGCCACTGGAGAGCTCCATCGCCGTGACTTCTCTCGGACAGTTCCTGGGTTTCTCCTTCGCTCTCCTCTCCTGCAACATTCCCGGGCCTCTGTCTCCCCTGAGTAGATGTTGCCTCTTCAAGAGACCCAGGCAGGTACCCCAGACATCTTTAGGTCGGAAGTCTGAAACCTCCCACAAACCTTCACACTGGTGCCTGGCTCCTCCTAAATTAATGTTTTAATACCCTTATTCCTTCTAAAGATATTGAATTTCTGCTGGTTTTCAAGTTATGAGGTTGCCAACTACGCTGTCTCTGTGATTTCTACGCATGTACACTTTTTACTATTGTAGTGATTCATTCCCTCTGTTTTTTAACACATTCTTAATCATTTTATTAGTTAGAACTTCTCACATTGATAGCACAAGGGTAAACTTCCTCTAATTTGTGAATCGTAGGAAGATTTTTTTATTGTTGTTCTATTATAGTTGTCCCAATTTTCTCCCATTGCTCTCCCCTACCCCACCCATCCTCATTCTCTCTATTTTGATTATTAATATATCCCAGGTTTTACAACTGTTACAATTCATGAGGAATTTATAAAATAGAGCTTTTAATAAGAGAAATAAGTGTTGCTACTAAAACAGAATTTTCAGTTGGCTAATTTCTTATGTTTAGACAATGCTTCTTTATGAAATGTTATGAAGCATTTTTCACATCCATTATCAATCCATAGCCCTATGCAATAATTGCATTATCCCTATTTTGCAGAGAAATAAGGCTTAGGGCAAGTCAATGCCTACAGTCACATAGTCAAGACCTGTCCCCGCACAAAGGCTATTCAGACTAAATCAATGACTTTTCCACTTCATTAAAATTTATTGAGAAAAGGGGAGTGTAGCGATAACCATGAAGGGTAATCAGATGTTACTTTTTTTCCTTTTCCATACCAAAAGGGAGGCATAGAAATGGACTGGTTTCTCTAGAACCTTGGTAGCCTAACATCTTAGGAAATTTCCCTCTTTCTACTATATGACAAAGAATCCTGGTATGTTCCAAAGAAGAATGTATTGGTGGATTAAGATGACAATAGAACTTCTAGGAGAAGCATTGAAGTGACTATCTAGGGCCACTTGTAGCCCATACACTATCTTTGTGGGAATTGGAAGAAGGCTCTCCTTCCTCCAGGAAGATGGTGAGCATAGTGCAAGCTGGTTTTAGTAGCCCCACCCCTCACCCTAGCTCCTTAGCTGGTGCATTGGTGCCAGGCATTGTTTGTTGTAAGTGATAGACCTGTGGGTATCCCTTTAACATGAGGACTGGAGGGCCATATTACAAGATTTAGAGATCTACACATTGCCTGCAAATTTCTGGCACTAAGGCATTTTGTTTCACCTCTGTGAGCTCTGCAGCTTTTCTGTCCATTTTAAGGTCTCTGTCCTTCTTGGGAATGGTTGCAACTTCCTCATAAGAGTACGGCTCCAAATAACATTGCCATGTCAGAAGTCTGCAAGGCCAGACTCAACACATGCTCCCCCTCTTCACCCCTCCTGTTTGCTCCCTCTTTCAGTGTTTGACTCCGTGCTGTGTGCCATGTGATAGAGTAGTGAAATGCACAGATGTAGCCTTGGTCCTCACAGAGTTTACATCTGGTGGGGAAGTAGAAAAGTGACGAAATTTCAGCTCAGTGTGATGAATGCAATGACAGAGGTAAGCACAGGATGTTGTGGGAGTACACAGTACGGGTACCCAGCCCAGGCTTGAAAGTCAGGGAAGTCTTTTCAGAATATGTTCTATGTAAGCTGACACTAAAGGATAAAAAAGAATTTTCTGAGCAAAGAAGTGTGTGTCGGGGGAGGAGGAGTGGGGTTGGAGAAGGTAAGAATAGCAGGAAAGAATGAGAGAACACTGGGTAAAATTTGGAGGCAAGAATGCACAGCCCCTTGAAAAAGTGTGTCCAATGGAGCCCATGCTTCTGCTGTGTTCTCACTCCCCAAGTTTCCCCTTTTACTTCCCAGGCTCGTTGGCCTGGTCCCTGGGTCCCAATCCCAATATTTGTCTTTAGGCGCTAAGACTGTCCAACCGAGCGAAGAAGCAGTACACCGTTGGAGAAACAGTGAACCTGATGTCCGTGGATGCCCAGAAGCTCATGGATGTGACCAGCTTCATCCACCTGCTGTGGTCAAATGTTCTACAGATTACCTTGTCCATCTACTTCCTATGGGTCGAGCTGGGACCCTCAGTCTTAGCAGGTGTTGGGGTGATGTTGCTTCTAATCCCAGTTAATGGGATAATCGCCTTCAAGAATAAGACTATTCAGGTAAATAGAGGTACCCTAGGGATGCACACACCTTCTTCAAAGTCTAAGGATGTTTGTTTGTTTTACTCTAACTCTTGGTGGCAGTGTGGGCAAGGTGAGACTGGTGGAAGACTTTCCACCATCCCGAATGACTTAGCTTTCTCTGCCTTCCCTTTTTATGTTCTGACTACTTTCAGGGTTTATATACTCTATCTTCATTCATGTTAGAGGGAAGAGCTTGACTGGGGAGAAAAGAGCTACATGGGGGCCATGAATATAACTCTTCCACCCTGCTCCACCCGGCCCTTCTTAGAATAGTGATTATTGGCCCTGTTTCTTCATCATAGCAATACAAACCCACCACACAGAGCAGCCACATGAGTGACTCAAAACTTTAAGCCTAAACCCTAGCAATCAACCTTGCTACCACTAGGCGGCAGGGTTCCATGTGGATGGTCCTTAGCTCTGCCAGAAATCATAGGTTGGATGGGTGAACTCAACGGTGTACATGATTCATTCATTCATTCTGCATTTATTTAGTTACAAATTATTTTGAAAATATGTATTGTGCATCCTACTTTTCTGGAAACACAGCAGCAAGTTAGACAAGGCTCTTGTTCTAGGGGAGCTTACATTCTACTTGGGCCATAAACAAACAAAAACAAAGAACAAAATATCAGGGCATGGTAAGTTCTATGCAGAGAATTTAACAGGGTGATGAGATAGCAAGTGAGTGGTGGTTGTTTCAGATTGCAGGGCCAGGAAAGGCTCCTGTGAGGAGGGGCTACGTGAGCTGGGCTCTGAACAACACAGGCCTGACCACCAAGGAGCGAGTGAGCCTGGAGAAAAACAACCTGGGAGGGGGGCATAGTCAGGCCAATGCTGCGGGGGCAGAAAGGAACCTGGCACACTCAGGGGTCAGAAAGAAGGTGGGTGTGGCAGGGGCAGAGCGGGCAAAGAGGAGAGTGGGAGAGACACATCCCACCACTGGGCACCTCAAGGTCTTACCAAGTGACGGCCCCAAGTGCCACCGCGACCTATGGTCTGCAGCACATCCGGACCCTCTCACATGGATATGTTTTGTTTTTGTTTTACTTTTTTCTGGCAGGTAAAAAATATGAAGAAGAAAGACCAGCGTTTGAAGATAATGAACGAGATTCTCAATGGAATCAAGGTGAGAAGCCGGCTGTAGGTGGCCCTCCTCCGCGCTCAAAGATAGCAGCTGGGGGCGGGGGGTTGGTGCCTTAGCAACCCTGGTAGAGATTGTGGACTCCTGCTTTTAGGCCTGTGGGGTGTCACGTGACTCCTGATTCATCTACCCACAAGTCTCCTGTTTCTCCTCCTCCTCCCCCTCTCAGGCCCTCTTTTCAACCCTGATTTCTATTTATTTACCCTAAAAGGTTTGTTTTGCTTTTTTACGTTACCTTATCAATTGGCGCGCGCGCACTGAAGTAGACAGAGTGATGCCATCGACCCCGTGGACATGGCCCCGCTCCAGCAGGGATCAGCCGGACCCGACTGGTTTCACCCACACGCTCTGCTCCCGCTTCACTCCCTGCTCAGTCACTTTAAAGCAAACCTCAGATGGTCTCGTCATTTCATTAGCGAATACTTTGCATATATTTCTAAAGGGAAGACTTGGTTTTTAAATATAACCACAATATTATCACACCTAAACACCTAAATATTATCACACCTAAAAAATATAAATAATTTCTTGGTACCATTAAACTTCCCCAACTGCCTCATGCATCTCTTTTAAAAAAACTGCTGGTTAGTTTGAATGAGGATCCAAAGAATATCCACACGCGGCGTTTAGTTGATGGTGCTTTTAATCTACAATTGTACCTCCCCTTTTGGGGGCTGTATTGGAGAAACCAAGTTGCCTTGTTTCCTGTATTTCTTGTAAATTGGTAGTTAGATCTAAACCTTGATTAGGTTCAGGTGTGATTTAGGGGTGGGGGTGGGAAGGATGCTTTCGGGTTGTACTGTGTCCTTCCAAAATCAGAGGTGACGATCGTACCGGGGTCCAGGCGCTGCCAGCCTAAGTCCCTCCCTCATTAAATGTCCTGCCATCCTGGCACCTAGAGGGCTGATCTGGGGCCCTGGCAGCGAGTTTTTGGTCCCTTGGTACGTGTGTAAAGCCCACTGAGGCTTGGGCCTGACTTCAAGCCATTTAAACTGGACTCTCTAGGGGTAAGCTGCAGGCATATATTATATTTTACAATCTCCCTAAGAAATTCTAATATGCAGCTAAGGTTGAAAAGCCACTGTCATTGCCTTGATCTATTATTTCCTTAGGAGTTACAAAGGGTAATATTTTAATTCTATTATTCCTTTGACATTGATTAGCTGGAATTCTATAAAAAAGAATTATCTTATTCAACCAGTTGACTACCTTAAAATAAGATTTGTACAGGATAGGAAGGATAAATGCTTTCTTCTTTTCTCTGCTTACCAGTTTTCAAAATAATGTGTTCCATCCTCCAAAGGAAACCAATGAGACCTCTGGAAACGCATATGTTGTTTGAATTCATGGATTTCACATCACCACAGAGTTCCTGAGGGTGAAACAGAAGCCCCTGTCAATGCCCTCGCATTTCTCCACACGGAGCTCTGCGGGGCCTCCCTGCTCATGTGGCACAGTGAACAGGCCTGGTTTTGAGTCTCAGCTCTATTCCTAGCTAGCTTGTGCCTGGGGACAAGTTACTTAGCCTCTCTCAGCCTGTTTCCTTGTCATTAAAATGAATACAATAATTCTACAAGAGAAGGAGACTAATTCGCCTGGCTTTGCCCAGAATTTCACAGGTTTCTCACTGAAAGCCCTGTGTCCTGGGCAGCCCTTAGTCTCAGGCAGGCTGGAAGAGTTGGGCAGGCTGGAAGAGTTGGTCACCCTCAGATTGTTATAAGGATTAAGTAAAGTAATGTGTATAAAATGTTCGTATAGCCCTGGGTGGCATGGCTCAGTGGATTGAGCACCAGCCTGCAAACCAAAGGGTCACTAGTTTGATCCCAGTCAGGACAGGTGCCTGGGTTGCAGTCCCCAGTGGGGGGCGCACGAGGGGCAACCACACATTGATGTTTCTCTCCCTTTTTTCCCTCCCTTCCTCTCTGTCTAAAATAAATGAATAAAATCTTTAGATCTTATAAGATCTTATAAGATCTTATTTAGATCTTATAAATCTTTAGATCTTATAAAAGATTTTTAGATCTTTAGATCTTATAAGATCTTATTTAGATCTTATAAATCTTTAGATCTTATAAAAGATTTTATTCATTTATTTTAGACAGAGAGGAAATAAATAAATAAAATCTTAAAAAAAGATTTTATTCATTTATTTTTAGAGAGGGGATGGAGGGAGAAAGAGAGAGAGAGAGAAACATCAATGTGTGGTTGCTGGGGGTCATGGCCTGCAACCCAGGCATGTACCCTCACTGGGAATCGAACCTGCAACACTGGTTCGCAGCCCGCGCTCGATCCACTGAGCTATGCCAGCCAGGGCCTGAATAAAATCTTTTCTAAAAAGTTTGTACATAGTAACTTGTCAACAAATACAAGCTACCTTTCTGTAATCATACTTGATTACACCTCCTCACCTCCTCACCTCCCCAAATTTTGGGGACCATATCCTAAAACCTGGGCAGATGAGACACACCTGGTGTCCTCTGAGGGCAATGGTGTGAGCTGTGCTCTTTTCTATCTTATTAGATCCTGAAATATTTTGCCTGGGAACCTTCATTCAGAAACCAAGTCTACGACATTCGGAAGAAAGAGCTCAAGAACCTGCTCCAATTCGGGCAGATGCAGTCAATGATGATGTTTATCTTGTACTTGACTCCGGTCCTGGTGAGTGACACGTCTGCGGGCTGGGTCAGCTTCCCAAAGGAGAAGGTCCGTCCTGGACAGACTGCCCAGAACCTGTAGTCCTGGCCCAGAAACCCAGGGAACGCTGCCCTCCTCCGCTCCCCATGCTGCCCTCGCTGCCTCGTGCCCCCAAGCCTAGTTTCCCCCGTGTGTGCAATTCGGCGGGCAGGGAGCCCCAAGCAAGTTACCAGAGTGTTCAGCAGGAATGTGGTATCCAGGGATGGTTTGCAAAGGGGGGTCTCTTGTCTTCTTGGGGAGGCTGTGGGGGTTGATAGTGGAAGAAACACCGATACGGGAGCCAGGAGACCCGAACTCTGGTCCCAGCAACGCCGTTCAGTGACGTTATGACTCAGGCCAGATGCTTCCTCCACTTCTGGGCTCAGCGTTCTCATCTGTAGCGTGGGAAGGTTGAGATATTCCTTGTGATTCCGGCAACGATTGTGTTCCTGAGACTTAGCACAAAGCTGCTTGAGCCTTTTAGGACTACATGGTTCGTGACCTTGCTTTTCCAGGTGTCTGTGACCACATTTTCAGTCTATGTCCTGGTGGATAGCAACAACATTTTGGATGCTCAAAAGGCCTTCACCTCCATCACCCTCTTCAATATCCTGCGCTTTCCCATGAGCATGCTTCCCATGGTCATCTCCTCTGTGCTCCAGGTAGGCGGGGACTCCCACTGCGAGCTGACTGTCTCCGACTAAAGCCTGAGACTCTAGAATGGCCTGTCCCACCTCATGTCTAGCTTCTGCTGGTGAACTTTCAGCTAGAGGGACTTGTTTGGTCTCTGAAGAATGGTTTGATCTTAATGAGATCACAAGCTCTCTCAGCTTACTTATCTAACTGTAAATCAAGGATTCTCATCTACCTCACAGGGAAGACATGCTTGTGAAAGCATTTGTGATTAACCCTGGTGCCTGGAACATGTCTGAGCCCTTTCCCCAGCCTCGTCTTCCCTACATTTTCCCAAGGCTCTTGGGGTATTTAGTCAGCATTAGGGAACTGCGGAATGCAGGGAGAGAGAAGAGCCTCTCTCTGCCTGAAGCCATGAGGTGGTGACACCAAAGGCAACTCAGGAGACTTTGAGCTGTCAGAAAGTGAGTTTGGGGTTCAGGAGGCCTTGGGTGGGCCTGAGGGGGCATCTAGGTCCTGCAAACTGAGCCCAGTCGGGGAGAGGGACCAGACCTCGGGGGAAGACCATAGGGCAGGTGGCAGACTGGTGAGGCAGCCAGGGTGACCTACAGCCATCTCGGAGGTGGCTGGCTGCAGACAGCTCAGGCCATAGGAAGGGCCGGGGTTTGGGAGAAGGCCTCCCTGTCCTGGGGGTGAGGAGGCATGTTAAGGAAAGCTGACAGGTGAGGCCGATAAAGGAACAGCATGCTCTTTTTAAGGGATTCAGTTTGTTACATGGACAGTAGGAGCAAGATCAGTAGAAGTGTCAGCTCCCTGAGGATCCCTGTCCCATAAGATGGCACTGAAACAAAACGGCCCGAGGGCGATGTAGTGGGGCAGTGGGCCGCTCTGTTTCTGAGGAGCCGGTGCCGGCAGCAGCTGAGCAGGTTTACAGCCTGTGGCTGTGCCCTCAGGAGAGGGCAAGGCAGAAGGCCCCGGGCCTCACCAGAGCCCAGATGGTGATGGGAAACCAGCTCACAGCTGCCTCCCTGAGGGACAGGGAGGCAGGAGAGAAACGTCCAGGAGAAGCCCGTGGAAATCCTCCCAAGTTCCCGTGTTCCAGGGGGACCACAGGGTGTTCTGCCGACACGTGGACCAGCTGCGATTTAAGCTGGACCTATGTGGCCCGTGTCCAAGTGTTCCAAGGCCAGTTCCTCTGCAGAATCCAGTAGGGGCTCGCTTAGGACGCTGCACGGGTCATCAAGAAAAAGAGCACACCAAGGGCGTAGTTGCCAGACCAGATAGGAGTTAGTGTTTTTTTCTCAGAGAAGGGCAACAGACAGTTTCTGGAACTAGGTACAAAGATGAGGGAGAGAGCAGGAGTTACCCTCCCTCTCCCCCTCCTGCAGTTTCTAAAGGGTTGACACAGAGCATCTTCCTTTGCCCCTGTGCACAGGAGTGGGCCGGCCCCCGGGGCTGAGGTGAGGCTGAGTCTGTAGTGGGGCTTAGGAGATTCCAGCAGCAGGTGGCAAATCATAGGCGAGGAGTATGGCAGATTGATGACCTCCTTCCACACCGGAAGCTGAAGATGAAGTCAAAATCCTCTCCCTTCTTGTGTTTGTCATTGGATTTTTATTCTTGAGATCCTCTGTGTCCTCCTCTAGGCCACTGTTTCCATGGAGCGTCTGGAGAAGTACTTGGGAGGGGATGACTTGGACACATCTGCCATTCGACAAGACTGCGATGTTGGTAAGTGAATTTGGAAGTTGTTTCCCCAACTTGCTCACAGTGCTGGCACCAGAGCTTTGAATTACGGGGGCTTGGCAGCAGCAAATCCATCAAAAGGGAGAGTGAGGGGCCCTATCTTGAACCTGCATTTGCATAGAAGCATACTATTTTTACTTAAATTATGTTTTCACTTGGAACAGAGTGCTTGGCCACATTGCTAAACAAAGCTAAGTCAGTTGTTCTGAGGATAAGCAGGGAATCCTGCGAAGGATCTAGAGAGTGGAATCAGGGTAGAGCTGAGCCTGTGGAGTTGGGAAAGCAGGCTGGAGCAATGGAAAATGCAGGTTGTGGAGGTTCAAGGGTTGGGGGGCCTCCACAGCCAGGGTGAGCCGTGGGTCTGGAATCCAGGGTAGGGAGTCACTGGGTGTATACATGCAGGTGGAACTTGACCTGGAGACTAAGCTACAGGGCCTGGGAATGTACCCAGAGGGTCTATAGGACTGAAATCTAGGCTCATCACAGGCCTTGGACTCCCGAGCCAAAAAGGACTTCATACACAGGCAACGTCTGGTCTCCCCCAAGAGCTTTCACTAGCATGGGAGCCACCACCTGACAGAGGTGATCTCAGGGATTGCTGGAGTAAGCGGAGAGGGACACGTGAGGGCTGAGAAAGAGCAGGCAGGCAGGTGGGGACCTACGTCTGACTAAAAAGAGGAGTTTTCTTCTCAACAGACAAAGTCGTGCAGTTTTCTGAGGCCTCCTTCACCTGGGACCAGGATTCGGAAGCCACAATTCGAGAGTGAGTTGCCTCCTTTCCATCCTGCTGTTCTTTAGGATTCTCCTCACCTGTCCCGTGATTGAAAAATTCCATGTGGTAGAACACACGGGGAGATGAGCTGTGTGCGCACCTTCAGTTAGACACCAGGGCAGGCTCAGCCGCCACAGGGGTGAGCTGACAGTGAAGATCTTGAGCCTCTTTGCTCCTAAATGCATCTGCCACCTGCTTTCCTACCGCGGGGCCACACGTGTCTGGCTAAGACCCCGTAAAGACATCTGTTCTCCAGATTGTGCCTGGTGGCAGTGCACAGTGGGCAGTGGTCTGGGTGTTCAGGTATGGTAGAGGATACACACAAGAACCTAAACTCTATTTAATTAATTCATTCATTCATTCATTTAAGAATGTGATTAAGAACATTGGAGCTTCTTCCCCAAAGTGGGCAATGGGAGCTGCCTCCGTAAGACTCAATTTCAGGTCTGGAGTTTTACATCTAAATAACCCATCCCTACCTTCCACCCTGGAGGCCGCCCTAAGCCAACCCTTTCTTGCCATGGCATTGCACATAACATAACAGAAATCCAGCTCATCCACTGAGCACAGCATGTGCACACCACACCAAATCTTTCTTCTTCACAACCGAGCACAGCTTATCACCTCCCTGCTACAGCCAGGCCTTTCCGCCCTCTCTGCTGTTTCTGTGGCCTTGAACATGGACTCTGGAGCTTGCCCCAGGAGGTGTCAGGCCAGAACCTCCTCCTCTGAACTTGCCCAACCTAAAAGCCTGTCATTGCAGAGAGAAGACTGGATGTACCTCCCCCTTTGCTAATATAAGTTGAGCTCAATGGGCAGGTTCAGAAAGACTACGAACAAGTTCCTGGGGTTCCTAATATCCCAGGAATGCCAACAATAGAGCTGACACATGGAGGTTCCAGGAGTCGAGCCCAGTGCGGACCCTCCCCAGACAGACACAGCCAAATAAATCTCCAGGGGAGGAGGCAGGACCCTGTGCTTGTAGTAACTGTTCCATTGAGTGGCTAGTCTCATTGAACAGCCAAGCTTGGGAAACATTAATCTAGTCCAAGACCATTAGTTTAGAATGAGAGTCCAGAGGACGAGACATTTCAAGACCACACAGCTCAGCACTGACAAAGTTGGGACTTGAACTCAGGTCTCCAAGCTCTTGTTCATTGGAACCATGTTGGTTCTAAGAGAATTTGTCCAGTGAACCCAAGTTTGGCACAAACAGCTTATAGATGCCTTGAATACGTTGGGGTCACCTTGTATTCAAGTTCCAACTTTGTATTTGTATTAGGGTCACTAGGCTCTGAGAGCTTAAAAATAAATCATTAAAGAAGCACTTTGGAGTCTTGTATATCCAAGCCAAATTTTCTAGTCCTGAGAAACAATCTCCAAACACCAGACTTCCCAGAGAGTCTGGAAAGTGGCTCAAATGCCTCTTGAATAAGTCCCCTCCTCTCCTTCAAATACACTTCTCTCTTTCAGCGTGAACCTGGACATTATGCCGGGCCAGCTGGTGGCTGTGGTGGGCACGGTGGGCTCTGGGAAGTCCTCCTTGATGTCAGCCATGCTGGGGGAAATGGAACACGTTCATGGGCACATCTCCATCAAGGTGAGAGGGAATGCCAAGGAGAAGGCCCTGACACTTGCAAGCAGGCCACTCCGTGCTGCCTCTTCATGTGGCAGGACACACTGGGGACTGGAATCTGACCGTCACTGCCACCGTGTTGTTGTATGGGTGGAAGGTCTTGCAGACATCTGGTAGACCTGTGACCTACAGATTCTTTGCCCCATCTCGCATGTAGAATCACACTCAAGGGGGAGATTCTAAGCATCCGCATGTTTAATGAGCTACCTGGGGGATTCCCACATGCACACCAAAGTTTGAAAACCATTGAAAAGAGAGATGTTTTCCTTCAGAGCATAGGAAAACCCTGCTGCAACGATGTATGTGTTTCTGAAAACTTCATGTTCCACAAAATTATGCAATAAAAATAACCAGACCTGGGAGAAGAGTTGGAACAGATCATAAACTTATATCACTTTGTAACTAGGGCACCAAAAAAACCCCTAATAACCAATAACAATAAAAACAGTGGTGTTGTAAGATCCCCATTGGCAATTGTACCCAGCATCCCAATTAGTCCTGAGCCTCCCACCCCCTCTTTTGGGGGCACTTGCTTCCAATACAAAACTTTGGTGTAAGGTGGAGACATCTCTCTCAATTATGTTGTTAACAGAGAGAAAATGTCTTCGCGGCAGCTTCATCAGCATTCACAGCTTCCCCAGAGAGCTACATTTAGGGGAAACTATAGGTACTTTGAGTCATTTAACCAGCCATTAATTACACCAAAAAGGGGCATGCGTATAGATTTTTAGCTGTTTTCCTTAAGATCTTTGCATATTGCTAAGCCTTCTTTTAATTATGAGAAAGCTCACCCCTGATTGCTTTTCATGGATGTGCTTGGATCATTTGTAAGAACTTCTGCTTCGTACTGACATTATTCCCTGGTTTACCAATCACTAATGAGGTAATTTGCATTAAATCAACACGTAGTGTGGCAGAGCAGCCTCTACAGACTTTTTTCAATTAGAGTTTACATTCAATATTATTTTATGTTAGTTTCAGGTGTACAGGATAGTGGCTAGACCATCATATACTTTTATAAAGTGTTCCCCCCATATTTCTAGCACCCACCTGGTACCATACACAGTTGTTACAGTATTATGACTATATCCCCTGTGCTGTGCTTTCCATCCCTGTGACTATTCTGTGACCACCAATGTGTACTTCTGAATCCCTTCACCCTTCTCATCATGCCCCCGACACCCCTCCACTCCGACAACCGCCATAAACAGTCTGATCTCTGCATCTGTGCAGAGTCTACACTCTGTCCCCCCACCGCGCCCTCAACCTGTCTCTTAACTCCTTTGAGGAAGCTTCTTCTCCCACCCCATAACTGAGTTTTTCCTCAAACACAGGCATCTGTCAGGCTCATCTTCGGACATGATCTGCTTCATGCATCAGCCAGCCCCTGTTTCCAATCTCTTGGTTCCTGCTTCCCCATGTCCTCTGTACCATTCCCCCGTCAGTGCCAGCTTCTGCTGGCCCTAGGAAACGCAATGGGGTCCAGCTAGGATCCTGTTCTAGCAGCAGCACGTGCATTCATTCTCCAGTTTTCAGGATCAGGGCTGGAAGGTGAGAGTCAAACAAATGAGACTTTACATGGCGAGCAGGACTTTGAATTCTTTCTCATTGGCTGGTGTGAAAAATACAAGCACGTTTATAAATATCAGATGTTCAGTCAACCTGACATACATTTCTTCAAATCTAAGTTTCACTCGATCCTCCCGGCTCCCACCCCCTTCCTTCAACCCTGCATTTCTGGAGGTACAGCTGTCGTGTGGTCTGATCCTTTCCCACGCAGGGCTCTATAGCCTACGTCCCCCAGCAGTCCTGGATCCAGAATGGCACCATAAAGGACAACATCCTTTTTGGATCCGAGTTCGATGAAAAGAGATACCAGCAAGTCCTAGAGGCCTGCGCCCTCCTCCAAGACTTGGAAGTGCTGCCCGGAGGAGACCTGGCTGAGATTGGAGAGAAGGTACTTAGAACCTCAAAGGGTGAGAAATAGCGAAGAAAAATGTGAGGATGGTGAAGAAATACATGGGAATACAATAACTGACCGATTTTGGTGGTCATGTTTGGATCCAATACCAAAAAACATGAGTTTGCCCAATATCATATACAAATAACTCAGAAATTTAAAATTTTGTACCTGGAAGCAAATAGGGGGGTTATGTCATCTCAAGGAAACATGATGAGGCGGGGACCCGGGAGGTTAAGTGTCCAGGACTGCCCCAAGGTTGAGGGTGCGGCGGGGGGACAGCACGGGGCCCGAGCCTGGCTGTTCTCTGCTCTGTGTGTTCGTGCGAGTCAGAGAAGGGTCCTCGTGCTCTGCTGTGAACAGTTAGATGTCGAGTGCGACTTATTTCCTCATGTTATTAAATGCCTTCCTTAAAAATGGATTTTTGATGACTATTGTAGATCATTTCCATTATGTGAATTTGGCATCATTTGCTTAGGAACCCCTGACTATCACATATTTAGGTTGTTTTCAGCCTCCCTCCTGTTAAAAAAAAATTAACCAAGTGAATTTGTAGATCTGATTGGCTTTATTGAGTGATTTGTGAATGGGGCAGCGTCCCATCTGACAACGCCAAGGGCGCCCCAAAGGTTGGACAGAAATAGAAAAGAAGAGTGGGGAAGGGAAGCTATTAGGAAAAAAAAGAAATTATTTTGGAGGGCACCTGGACATCTGTTTTTTGTTGTTGTTGTTTCTGTTTTGAGGGAAAGAGAGCAGGGAAGGGCTTTGCCCTGCAGACTGCCTCTTCCTTCTGGGGTGGGGCGGGGGGAGGACGGGGAAGGCCCGCCCACCGGACAGCCTCACTGGCCTCACCCGGAAAATTTCACGCCGGTCGGTTAAGACTGTGTGACTGGGAGAGTTTGAAACAGAAATTAGCGCAGGCATCAAATCTAGGTTTGGTGTCCTGGGCTTTAGCACAAGTGACACCATGTTGGGCCTGTGCTTTTCTCTTTCATTGTCCCCATTACAAAAACTACCTCCAGCAGTCTTTGGGGACAATGATCTTGAAGTGTTAGAAGGCTTGTGAAGAAGATACGGCTCTAGGGTGATTTTGTTCATTAATTCCACACACGTTTATGGAGGACCTCTGTGCCGGGCACGATTTTAGGTGCTGGAGTTCCATCCATGAATGACACAGAGAAAAATCTGCCTGGCACAGTCACATTCTCACGGGACAGGAAGCCACAAAAACAAATCAATTGCACAGTAGAAAATGGTGCAGTGGGCCCACCTTGAGTAATAGGGCCTGAAGTAATTTAGTTGAATCTAAGTTACTTATTTGTAAAAAGGAACTTGTAAGATGTTTAAGCCCTTGATACCTTATTGAGGCAAATTTCTTTCTCACCCTTCCTCAATCTTCTCTGTGAAGGCAGGACTATGGTGAAGTGCTGGGTAAAAAACGATTTTCCTCCCCAGGGTATAAATCTCAGTGGGGGTCAGAAGCAGCGGATCAGCCTGGCAAGAGCTACCTACCAGAATTCAGACATCTACATTCTGGATGACCCCCTGTCGGCCGTGGATGCTCACGTGGGAAAACACATTTTTGATAAGGTCTTGGGCCCCAATGGCCTATTGAAAGGCAAGGTAAGAAACCATTTAAAGTGACAGAGACATGAGGTGTGTGTGTGGGAGAGGGGCAGAGGGGGTCACACACACCTGCTAGGACACCTGCTGTCCCGAAGCAGAGTCCCTTGTGTGCCTGCCTCCCCGGGCTGCTCTGGAGAGAGGGTCAGGCCGGTCTTCCAGAAGCGGACCCCGTGAGGGCTTCCATCGTGAGGTCATGGCTAAATTCAGCCTTCCTCTGTGGCTTGGACATTGAGCCTGTTAGGATGATTGATTATAAAAAATAATACTTTGAGACCTGTGGTATAATAAGAAATATATGTGGTCTTTGTCTCCATTTCCTGGAACTGAACTGCTAACCCTTGGAATTTCCTGAGCCATACCAGGAGTGTCTTTTATTATTCATAACGAGCCCTTTACACACCACAGGAGCCTGTGTTATTAAGTGAGTTAGGGTGGAACCCTCAGATAGGACAAGGCCGTGCACCAGAAAAGCCACGTGGTGGGGGGTTGGAACTTTAGTCCCCCAAATGGCCTCTGGGGATGGCGGGGGGGGTGCGGGGGGGGGGGGAGCCTGCTGGGGAGGGGGGGACTGGAGATTGGGCTACAAAAATTCTTTAACAAGGAGATTTGGAGACCTCTGGGCTGGTGAACCCTTTAAGGTGCTGGGAGGGCAGTGCACCCGGTGAGAGCATGGAAGTCCCAACACACACCCCTCACTCCTTGCCCTGTGCATCTCCTCCATTTCACTGCTCTTGAGTAGTGTCCTTTATAATAAGTTGATAAACATAAGTAAAGTGGTTTTCTAACATCTCTGGGCCATTCTAGCATATTATCACCTGAGGGGGGTCTGGGGGACCCCTGATTTATAGCTAGTGGGCCAGAAGTATGGGGGGCTCAAGCCTTGCTAGTAGCATCTGAAGTCAGGGCACCCTGTGGGGCTGAGCTCTGAAACTGTGGCGTTTGTGCTCAGTCCGGGTCATCAGTGTCAGAACTGAATCGGATTGTCGAACACCCAGCATAGTCAGAGAACTGGTGTCAGGAAACCCCCATCAGCAAACCTCCCCAGAGGACACGACAGCTCACCTTGCAGTGGGACACGGGTCACCCTGCAGGTGTTAGAGCTGTGCTCAAAAAAGACACTTTCCCGGAACCTTTGCAGGATGTAGGAACACTGTGCCTGAAAAGGTTGACTCAACCTGAACATGGAAATAAAGCTGATATTTTTTTGTAACTATTTTTTAACATTTTTTAAAAAGTATTTATTTACTTATTTATTTTTAGATGGAGAGGAAGGGAGGGAGAAAAAGAGGGAGGAACAACAATGTGTGGTTACCTCTCGTATGCCCCCTACTGGGGGCCTGGCCCTTGCCCTGACTGGGAATCGAACTGGCAACCCTGTGGTACACATGCCACCTCTCAATCCTGAGCCACACTAGCCAGGGCTTTCTTTTTTCATAACTATTATATCCCAGGCCTGTGCTAATCACTTTGATTGCATAGTCTCATTTGATTCTCACAATGCCACTGTGACATAGCACAGATAAAGTGGCCAGGACAAGTCATTAGTGCTGGCGGTAGATGGAGACCAGCCTTTTCTCACCATGGACAAGTTAGCACATTCGTCCTCATACAGTGGACCAAGTGGGGGAGGGGCCAACAGAGCCCCTGGAGGGTCTGAATATGCTCCTCACCAGCAGCAAGTACAGAGTGGGGGCTGTCACTGGCAACATCTCCTTCAGCACCAAATAAGCTTCGATCTGTATTTGGCCTGTTCCCGTCAAGATTTCCTGAACATGGCCAGTCAGGATGGCAGGGTTGACTGGGCTGCTGTTCTACTGAGATCTTTTGCTTCTCTGCTGGATCAGTGAGTAGTCAACAGGAACTCACTCTCCCTCCTGCTCCTGCTCCTGACTTTGGTCCTTAAGGTCTCTTGGCTGCATTTATTAATGAACTGAATACCCACCCTGTTCCTGGTTTGTTTCAAAGACTGGCTATGTTTACGCATAGGTAAACATCTGGTCCCTGAACTCAAGGAACTTACAATCTAATGGGAAGATATACAGAGAAACAAACACAATATAATAACACAAGAATTATATTTTTTAAAGTTAAATCTTTTTTTAAAGATTTTATTTATTTATTTTTAGAGAGGGAAGGGAGGGAGACAGAGAGAGAGAGACATCAATGTGCGGTTGCTGGGGGTCACGGCCTGCAACCCAGGCATGTACCCTGACTGGGAATCGAACCTGCGACACTTTGGTTTGCAGCCCGTGCTCAATCCCCTGAGCTATGCCAGCCAGGGCTTAGAATTATTTTAATGGCATTCTACATATACTATAACAGAAACATTAGAGGAAGACCCACATTTTGCCTGGGGACTAGAAAGTCTCCCAGAAGAGTTGGCTTTGAGCTGACACTTGGAGAATGAGCATCTCCTGGGTCTTCCTGATAAGAGGGACCTAGTGCCTGCGGGTCTGTGGAGTAGACAGAGGCAGTGGCTTGGGTTGTCTCTTCAGAAGCCCTTCTTAGCCCTGTGGCTTCTATCTGAGCCTCAGTACTGACCCACGAGTGCTTGTCTTTCTGAGTGGAGTCCCTGTTTCAGTGGTCAGTACGGTTCATCAATAGACAGGAATACAAGGAAGGTGTATCCCACACCAGGAAAGGCCTGGGCCAAAGACAAAGTTTCTTGCCCTACAATGTCACTAATATGCTGAAAGAACCTGGGTAGTTCTTGTTGGCTCAGATGGTTAGCTGGTTAGTGAAAGGGGCAGTTGGTGAGCTGGTTATTTCGTTCCTTATGTCAAGTGACATTCCTAAGCCTGACTCCTGGCTACCCAAGAAGCTGGAGAAGAGTGTGCACAGGGCGCACCTCATTGTCACTATAAAAAATGACTTTGAGTACATCCACAATGACAATAATCTCATCTTGCCCGTGGGTCAGGTTTCAGGATGAGGTGCTAGGGAGGAAAGAGGAAGTGAAAGAGGCCGGGTGTCAGGGCCACATTTTGAAGCAAAACCCCACAGTGAATTGAGGCATCGGCTCTTCCTTCTTCAGAGTAGGGCAAGGAAGGTGGTGGACACAGGGTTCCCAGCACAACTTACTGTTATCTTCACAGACTCGACTCTTGGTTACACATATCATTCACTTTCTCCCCCAAGTGGATGAGATTGTGGTTCTGGAGAATGGCACCATCTCGGAGAAGGGGTCCTACAGAGCTCTGCTGGCCAAGAAGGGATCGTTCGCTAAAAATCTGAAGACATTTAATAAAGACACGGGGCCTGAAGGAGAAGCCACAGGTACGTAAGGATGATTGGAACGGGATAGAATGTGGATGGGGCAAGGCATGGGCGTGGTAAACCGGCATTTACCTCCTGGGCTGCTCAGTATCCAGTGAACTAGACTTGAGTGTGAATTACCCAGAGATCCGAAATCTGTTCCTCCTGTGTTTTGTCTCTGTAAAGAAACCCAGACATAGAAACTCTGAATGAATGCCTGAAGCTGGAGGTTCACCCTGCTTGTCTGGCCTTTGCCACATAATCACAGGGCACTCTTTAGAAGGGTCCGACTGGAGGTTTGGTGTGATTAGCCCTCCCCTCCAGCCTTGGGTCCCGATCTCCGGAGCTGAGAAGCAGCCAACCCCTGAATTGCCTTCAGAGACAGTTTCCCCTTTTCTTGAAGGATGACACATGTTCGTGGCTGGATGGCTCTATTGACCTATTTTCTTCCCGCAGAATCCCAGAATTCCGGGAGTGCCCCTTCAGTTTTTCTCCTCTCTGTCCCCTACAGCCCCAGCTGGCAGCGCTTTGTTAAGATGGTTGATTGGATCAAGTCACATGCCTAAAGTCTTTAGCAAATCTGCTGTTGAGCTTTTCTAGTAAACTTTTTATCCAGTTATTATAATTTTCAACTCTAGAATTTGTATTTTCTTCTCTTTAAATAATTTCTATTTCTTATTGATATTCTCTGCTTGGTGAGAACTTATTCTCATATTTCCCAGGAGCTCTTTAGACATGATTTTCTTTTGTTCTTTGAACATATTTATAATAGCTGATTTAGAGTGTTTGATAAGTTCAATGTCCATGCTCCCTCAGGTACAGTTTCTGCAGAGTGATTTCCCCCTGTATATGGTCCCATAATTTCCTGCTTCTTTGTATGTCTCATAATTTTTTGTTGAAAACTGATCATTTGAAATAACATAACACAACACTCTGGAAATAAGATTTCTCCCTCTTCTGCCAGGGTTTGTTGTATTGTCCCACCTGTTTAGTTTCTTGAACTATTCTGATAAATCTGTATTCTTTGTCACCGGTGGCAACTGAAGTCTATGCTTGGTTGACTGAGGGGTCAGGTAATAACTGAACATTATTTCCTGGAGTGCTGGGAACCCATAAGTCATTCTGCCTTTTCTAAGAGGTGAGGGCATGTCTTTAACACTCCACTGGGCAATTTACAATTCTGCCTCAGCTGGGGGGGTTTATTTTTGCGTTTGTTTTTTTCTGCTTATACAGAGCCTGATGGTTAGCCAGAGGTGAGAAAATAGGGCCTTGTCAAGTTTTCTTGGGCATGTGCATAGCCCTACACATCTATGTGACATTTTAGATGATCAGGAATATGTATCAAGGCTCCTTATGAATACCTCATTCCTAGCTTTTCCTTTGAAGTTTTTGGTCAGCTTGTTATATACCCAACTGTCATGACAACCTCAGGCAGCAGGGATGTTGAACAATTGCTGCTGACTGTCTGAGCTAGCTAGTTCCAAGTCAGGCCCAATAAAGACCAGCCCTGTGAATGAGGTTTTCCTGGGAATGGCCAAATGAGGAAAATTCTCCAGGGGTGAGGCGTGGAGAGTGGGGGATCCAAACCAGTCTGTTGCCTCCAGTAGCCGCTAGGCTGCTGGTTTTTATCATTAATATGATTGTGAGGCTGTTGGTTCTCTAGGCTGCAGCAGGTATGAGGAGAGGGGAGTGGGAGTAGAGTAAATTAAATGGTCATAAAGCTTACTATTCTTACTAATATTTAGTCATTTTTCTTAAATTAATGTTCCTTGGATTGTTGCAAGCTTTTGACTAACTTCAGAGTTATGAAAAAGTTGTTTTTTACAATTTTCTGCTATTCTCATCAGCTCTATGGAGGTACCAATTTCTGGATGTCCTTACTTTACCATTCTGATGCCGAGGTTATGTTTGCATTTTATTTTATTTTCAGGGCATGTTTTTAAATGCTTTAAATTTATGAAAAGTTTGTCAAATTATTGGAGTTTCAAGAAGGGGATTTTAAATTTATGCTTACCTCTTTAGTCAGTTCTAAGGCATGACTCTTGTGTTTGTCTACTATAACCCTTAAAATTCTTTCCTGCTCCAAAGCAACTTAGAAGATTCTGGGAATATTTTTCTCCTTTTGACCATTTTATCTTCCAGTGGAATATTAACTTATTTCTCCTTTATCATGGTATTTCTCAACGAGAAAATGTACCGATAGGTAGTACTTCTGGAGTGAAAGATTCCAGCCTGTGTGGACGTCCGGGATCTCTAGCGAGCCCGGCAGTGCCAGAAAAGACATCCCACTCCTTGTCCGCAGGGCTGTGAGAGCTCTGTGCAGCTGTCTCTCTAACCTTTGATGTGTCTCCTAGTCCATGAGGACAGTGAAGAAGAAGATGACTATGGGCTGGTGCCCAGTGTGGAGGAAATCCCTGAGGATGTGGCCTCCTTGACCATGAATAGAGAAAACAGCCTTCGTCGGACACTTAGCCGCAGGTTGGTCATCTCTTCAGCTGGCAGCCCCCATTCCTCCCATATTTCCTCTTGGTCATTCTCTTTTTCTACGTGCATAGTGGACCCCATGAACACTCGCTGCTCTTCCTTTGTTTCCTTGTATGGGGATGAGGGTTGGGGTAGTTTGTTTCCCCAAGGCTACCTGCTTTGAAATGAACTTGGATACGGTCAGAGAGACTGTGCCATCTGCTTGTGAAAAGCCCCTCGGGATGCATCTGCATGCTCAGGAAAGCCCCCCCCACCCTTTTCAATTTCTCAGATCTAGGTCAAATAGCAGGCCTCTGAAGCCCCTGAAAAACTCCTTGAAAACTCGGAATGTGAATGCCCAGAAGGAGGGGGAAGAACTGGTGAAAGGACAAAAATTAACTAAGAAGGAATTCGTACAAACCGGAAAGGTGAACACAGCAGTACAATGTGCCATTAGAGGTTATATAAGGCTCAGAATCCCAACATTTCAAAGTTTCACGACTTGAAAACACATCTCTGGCAGCGCTGTGTCTTATGCTTGCTTTGTAAATCTTTAAATTCATTATTGAAATGTTGGTAGAGACTCTGGCCTTTCTATCAAATCATATTTCCACGAAGAATGATGTTTCCTGCGAATGTCTGCATGGCACACTTCCTGGGTGTTGGATTCTGTGCTGATCTGTGGGGCAAACACCAAAGCTGCTTTGAGATGCAATTCTGGAAGCCAGAGGCCACTAGTCCATCTCAGAGTACGCAATTCAGATGAACAAAACTTAACTTAAAACCAAGGTCTTAAATTTAAGGTCTTAAATCCAAATCAATGAAATAGATTCCAGGGTATACAGTTTAACCCCATTTGTCACACTCCATTTGTCTATCTGCCCCCTTTTAATTGCTTCTAGAAGTTCATTAATAATCTGATGGTCATTTACCTTGCATTGTATTTAAGCACTGATTATTATCCTGGCCCAATGCAGAAATGATAACCACAGACTACCAAAGTCTTCTACTTGTGATCCATTTTTTTTCTGGGGACCACTCTCCTCCTTGTGATTGGTATTTTAGGTAATTCTCCACCAAAAGCCATTATGAATTCTACTAACATTGAGATGCGGACTTTGCAGGTCAAGTTCTCCATCTATCTGAAATACCTGGGAGCAGTAGGATGGTATTCAATCTTCTTCATCACCCTTGCTTATGTAATTAATTTTGTGGCTCTGATTGGATCCAATCTCTGGCTCAGCGCTTGGACCAATGACTCTAAAACCTACAATGCCACCAACTATCCAGCTTCTCAGAGGGACATGAGAGTTGGCGTCTATGGAGCTCTGGGATTAGCACAAGGTATGTCTGATGGGCTCATAAATCAACCTTTCCTTGACATAATACTGTCCTGGTCAACGTGTTTGCCTAGACTCGCAAACAAAGAACTGCACGATTGTGTCTTGGCGCAGGACTTCGTTAGGGATCCCTATGTGGACGCGCTGACTGCACTGTTTCCATTTCTAGGGATATTTGTGGTCACAGCAAATCTCTGGAGCGTCCATGGCTTGCCGACATCAAGACCTGCGTCACATGCAAACTGCTGATCCAGTATCGAGCACGTGAGTTTGCTCTGTGACATGACACCCATAGGCCGGATTGTGAACAGGTTTGCTGGTGTAAGTATCTCGAGGGCTTTGAGATTATGTGTTTTCATGCTGAGGATCTTTCTATTTCTGACAGGGAAAGAATGCTCACATCCCTGTGGGCAACACTGTGTAGTTCTTTTGTCCATCAGCATGCAAACGATTTCTTGAGTACTTTGGGTGAGGTTGCAAGGAATACTTGGGCGCATCATCCAGCCAACCGAACAGTCCTCCACTTGACGGCTTGTGGTGTAGCTCTCGCATCGCGTGCGCCAGTACAGCCAAGGAAATAAACTGATCGCTAATGCCGTATGGTAAAGTCCTAGGTAACGCATGTGTACACTGGTGTCCTGAGTACAAAATGAGTGACAGAGAAAAGAGGAGCGAGCTCAGCCTGTAAATTACAGGGTGGGAACATGATGAAAGGGTGAGACCTAACTGTACATGATGTCTAGCTAGGGAGATGGGTGTGTGTGCCGGTCGGCAGTAGAACTGCAGGGTGAGTGAGACTGCGTGCAGAGGGAAAACACAAGTAACAGCATTATCACTGACTGTGACAATGAATCAAAGGAATAGCAGGGTAACCCTCTGCTTGGTCTCCACCTCCATTCCTGAAACGCCGCCTGCGCTTTCAGACACGCACATTAGATCTGGATTGTGGGAGAGAGGCACCTGTGGTTTTACGGAGGTTCTAAAACATTGTCTCTATCTACTGTAAATCATTCATTCATTTATTCATTTGACGACATTTACTGAGCACCTTCTACAAGCCAAGGACTGTCCTAGTCATTGGAATGCCCAATAAATGTTAAGATTATATAGATGGCTCTCTTCCATGGGCCAGACCAGACTTATTGATTCTTTTTTTTTTTTATATCCTCGCCCAAAGATACACTTATTGATTTTAGAAAGAGTGGAAGGGAGGGAGGGAGGAGGGAGAAAAACATCAGTGTGAGAGGGAAACATTGATAGGTTGTCTCTCATAGGTGCTCCAACCTGAGACCAAACCTGCAACCTAGGTGTGTGCCCTGACTGGGAATCAAACCTGCAGCTTTTCAGTGTATGGGACAACATTCCAACTATCTGAGCTACCTTGCTAGGGCCAAACTCATTGAATCTTAATGCATATGAGATGGAACTTTTAGGAACAGAGGCAAAAACTAGGCAATTCTGAATAGTATTGAATGGTCACCAGCACAGTTTTCAGTCCTTTGCAGAAGAGTGAGTACATATTTTAAAACGTCTGAACAGCTCTGGACCCTTTTTTTGTGTGATCTTGGAGCAGACACAGAAAGGCTAGCTCATAGCCCACTGCCAGGTTTGGGGACACAGTGACTGCTTCAAGAGTGGGCATTTACCACCTTCCTCTGGGACAAAAATGGTGGGCCTGATGTCACTGGAGACAACTTTAATGGGCTCTCTGCTCTTTAAAAGAACCTTAAACGGCACACCATTTTCAACAGGGAGATTTCACACAGGTGCAAAAAATTGCAACCTGTTCCTGACATTGTAATACATAATTAATCTTCTGAAAGAGAGAACACAGAGATCTTACTGTGAGTTACTTAGGCAACAGTTGTATTTGGCTGCTTTTGCAGGAAAAAAAAAGCTGTGATTAATTATATAGTGAGTTTTATGGGGGAAGTGGCTCAGGCCCATAAAGGACAGTTTGATCTAGGGTCCTCTAGAACTAAAGGTTGGGCCCTTAAGAGGAGATGGATGAGGAGGTGGAGGAAAGAAGGAGAATCTGTGCCAGGTTAGAGTCAAAAGGAATGTGCAGTGAACTGAGAGCTGGTGAGATTTCTTTTTTCTGCCAACCCTGGACATATTATTATTCACATCCTGATGTATACTCAGGAGTCATCCACTCTTCAGGACTCTGTTAGGAAACTGCTCTCCCTTGCCCAGTTTGGGACACTTCAGAGATAATATGGACTCAGTTTGATACTTACATATTACTAATCTTTGAATCAACAGATTCTAAGAAATATGGGCAAGGGAAATCCAAAAATATAATCTATGCTTTCTGTATATACTCAACCATCCATCCTTCCATCCACTCATTTGCTCATTTATTCAACATGACGGTGATACCACAAAGGTGATATGGTAGCAAGACCCCTTCATTATCTCTGGTTAGAGCACCAGCCAGAATAGACCCCACCTCCCTATCCCCTTGCAGTTCTATGCTTGACAGAGGAAACAACTTTCCAGGTTCCTCAGTCAAGGTCGGGGGGTGGTGTGTGGCAGGGCTGCTTGCCTGTAGCCACCAAACACATGTTTATTGAATGCCTGTGATACACCAGGCTCTATTCAAGGTACTCAGCGGGACTGGGGCCTGTGTAAAGTTAGAATAATTGAAATGACTTGGCTGGAGGAGGGTTTACCTTGTAAGGCTTTATTAGCTTAGGATGGTTATGAATGGTTTAATAAATTTCACAAATGGGAATTTCACCAAAAAGAGTAAATCTGTTGAAGGGTGACTGCCATATCTGTTTGGAGTGATTTAGAAAAATAAAGACATTACAGAAATGACATTGCTTTTCAGGGTGAGCAGAACAGTCTATGGCAAATGAATATCATGAAGTGATTAAATGAAGGAGTCGCAGAGAACTCAGAATTGAACACATTCCCCGCTGGAATCAGGAAAATCTAGAATGCCATAGGAAGTCATCAGTATACCATCTTTCCTAACTGTGTTCCTAGGATATTTCCACGGTGGACGACACCCTCCCCACGTCCTTGCGCAGCTGGATTTTGTGCTTCCTGGGGATCATCAGCACCCTTGTCATGATCTGCACGGCCACTCCAGTCTTCATCATCATCATCATTCCTCTTGGTGTCATTTACGTGTCTGTCCAGGTAGGCTCGGAAATGGCTGCGTCTCCTTTCCTCTCTGTTTATAAGGCCCAGCTTCCTTCCTGGGAATCTTCTCCTTTGTTTATTGCTCGTCACTCACTCCTCTTCAGCATCTTTGTTATTCACTCATATCAGAAGCTGAGGAGCCCACAGGCCACTATCTGGAGCTGAAGTGGCAGCACCAATTGGTGCGTGGCCCACAGCAAATCTCACCTTAACTGCTGTCCCCCAAGAAGCTTAAGTGGGGCAATCTCATGTTCACATCCAAGACTGCCCTGAGGGGGTCCCTGGACCAAGTTGTGAAGCTCTATAAGACCCCCCACAAGGGTTAGGTCATTGGTTGCTATGGCTGCTTCCTTGGCTGATCCGCTTGCAGTTCCACTTGGAGTTCTCTCCACAGGAACTCCGTCTCTTTTCTCTTCAGGGCAGGTCCAGTTTCACTGGGTCCTTTGGGTGGCTCAGGCTCAGTTCCAGTGTGTTCTTGAGGGAACAGGTAGCTTGAGAACCAAGCTCCACAGAAAAACTGGAGCAAGTGGAAGGGACTCCATGCTCATAATGAAAACCGATGCAGGGAGGGAGCTGTGGAGAGAACTCGTGTCCCGCCAGTTACCTTCAGGACAAACAGGAAAACTATTCTGACCTTGCAAGTCAAGGGCAGGTTGTGAGGGGTCTTCCCCTGGTGTTCGTACTGAGTTCTTCCTCGGGTACATTGTCATCTTGGTAACAGCCTTCTGACTGTTCATAACAAACCAATAAATAAGATGCAGGATATTAGAGAAAACCTTCAGGCATCATGCTTTGAGTTCTGGCTCTCAGATGCTGAGCTCTTTCCTGGTTTCAACAAACCCTCACAGAATCCAGCTGCACCACTAACCCTCTCCACCAGACCTCACCCTTCAGCCCCCGGGGGCTCAGAGAGTCGGCCTACACTCTCTGTCACGCCCAGCTCTGGCTCTCGGACCCTCAGCGGTCCACACACCTCTGGGCCCTCTCTCACCACAGCACCGAGGCACAGTTTGGGCCACCACCTGTCTCCACTCAACTGTTATCCACGCCTCCCTCCAAATGCCCTTCTCTGGCCACTTCCTGACCACCCCACTTTCCACAGCCCTTGGGTCCCATCTGCGTTTACACAGTCATTTTGGAGACCATTTTTTTTCTGTTACAAAAAAACCTGTCATTTGGACAATATGAGCAGATCCTTGGGGAGAGCATGGACTAGGCTGACAAAACTGCTCACGTGGATTGGAAGTTCAGACCACGGAGGCTGCGAGAGAGCCTCCTCACTGCCCTCTTCTTCTGTTCCCCACCAACCTCAGCTCTTCCCACCACCCTCTTCCTCTGAGCCCCTCTCATCACTCTTCCGGCCGGGGGCGAGACTGGAGGCTTCCGTCCTGTTCAGTGTGGGCCATGACCAGCGAGGTGAAGAAGGAAGAGGTACAGCCAACGTGACACAACTGTGTGACTAACCGACTCCCTACTTTTGGGGTCTAGATGTTCTATGTGGCCACTTCCCGCCAGCTGAGACGTCTGGACTCCGTCACCAGGTCCCCACTCTACTCTTTCTTCAGTGAGACTGTGTCGGGCTTGCCTGTCATCCGCGCGTTTCAGCACCAGCAGCGATTCCTGAAACACAATGAGATGTTGATTGACACCAACCAGAAATGTGTCTTTTCCTGGATCATCTCCAACAGGTGAGGCTTCCCTGGGCGTTCACCCAAAAGTGTGCTTTGGGGTGCTGCGCACGTGACATTAGCTATGGGACAACAGACATGGCCAGTGGTAAGAAAGTCACTCTAGCCAAATGCGCCTGCAGTGGAAGGAGAGAGGAGACAGCAGGAGCTGCGGCATCAGAGACCCAGGCCCAGTGTCCGCTCCGCCACTCCCCACGCGAGGGGAGCTGCCTCCGCCCCTCTAGGGAAACCTCGCTCTGTTTGTTCCGACAACGGACAGGGCCCAGGCTTATGGCGCAAGTCAGACAATGTCTGTGAGCACAGTGCGACCCGGGTCCTGCACAGGTGTTGGGGGACCTGGGTATCCTCTGTCTGCTTCCCCAGGAGTACATGTGAGATTCTGCACAGGGAGGACAACCCTCTGTGGGTGGCAAGAGAAGCAGAGGCTGGAGGGAGGGGATGTGGGAGTTGTTAGGGAAAGACAGCGATGACATTGGAAAGCTCACATCCTGGGGAGGGGGAGTTGCTAAGGGGGGTGAGCATTCTTCACTTCTCCAGCATCACTAGACCCTGGCAAGAAGCGGTGGGTGCTTGAAGGAGAAAGGCCTTGTAGAGGAAGTGAAACTCTTGAGCGCCTTCCACATGGTCTGGAGGCGCTAAGGGCAGGCCAGTGGTCTCAGTGTTATCTGGAACATGGAGAGGCCAGGAATGTGACGGTGAAGATATTTGATTTCTTAGGTACTTTTCACAAGGGAAACAGGTATATAAATCAGCCCCATTGGATGCCCATTGTAAACATGGATCATATTTATTTGTACAATGCTCAAATTATTGGTGCAAATTTATTTAAACACACCTTACTTGGGAAGTCAATGTTTGTAAACTATGTCTGTCTATATCCTACTTGCTTCTCTACAGTTGACCTCCCTGTGGTCACGTCACGCCTAACTTCTCCCCACCCCCAGACTCCTCTCTGCCTCTTCAAAACCGTGAGCTCAGACAGGACGCGCTGCACTCCGCCCTGCCGCTCCCACGCAGGTTCTCCCGGGGCGTCCGGCCTGCGGCCCACAGGCCGCGAGTGACTCAGGATGGCCATGCACACGGCCCAATACAACATCGGAAATTTACTTAAAACATTATGATACTTTTTTGTTATTACATGTTGCAATGTATTTAATGCATGGCCCATAACAAGTCCTCTTCTTCCAGGGTGGCCCAGAGACACTGGAAGCTTGGACGCCACAGAGAGTGTGGCACGATTTCCCCATCTAATCAGAAGGAATCACCTGGAACATTTGTTTAAACGCAGGTTCCTGAACCTCACCCTAGGCCCCCTGAGTCAGAATCTCCTGGAGAAGAGTCCAAACTTTTTTTTTTTGCATGATTTTGTATATTTTTAACAATTGCTCCTAACCGGATTGCTCCTAACTGGATAACCAGCAACATTTAGGTTTGCAGGACAACGCCCAACCTACTGAGCCACACCAGCCAGGGCAAGAAAGAAATTTCAAATGAGTCGGTCTAATAATTCCCTGTCCTTTTGCCTTTTTGCTTGATTCTAGTCAAAGGAGGGAAAATATTAGTTTCTTTTCCATAATAGCAGTAACCAGAAGGTCTTTTAAACAAATAACTTCTACTTCGAATCCTTATGATTCGATAACTTTGGGAGACACTGAACCAGCAGGACCCCCTTAGTTCAGACAACTCCACTGGTGTCCTTAAGGTGCAGGGTTTTTCTAAAATCCAACGTGGAAGACTTTAGGAGCACATGGTAGGGTCAGACTGAAGCTCCTGCTGGGAACACATTCTCCCAGCTCAAGCCCCTGGAATGTTCTACGAACACGTCTTCTCTCCGCTGCTGGGTCAGGTGAGGAGGCGGGTCCCTCCCTGTGACACCTCGCTCTGGTTCTGTCGTCCTGCAGGTGGCTTGCCGTGCGTCTGGAGCTGGTTGGGAATTTGATTGTCTTCTTTTCGTCCTTGATGATGGTGATTTATAGAGACACGCTGAGTGGGGACATTGTGGGCTTCGTACTGTCCAATGCGCTCAATGTGAGTCTGAAGGGTGGGACTGCGGTTAAATTACTGTGCTCATTCTTGAACTGCGCCCAGAGTGTGCCCTGAGCCCAGCTCTTGAGTCTTTTCGAGATCCAGAGGCACTGGGGAGCCTGAGGTTCAAACCCCAGCTCCATCTCTTACCAGTTGTGTAACTCGCAGACACGCTCCGTCCTCTTTCTGAATAGGTACCAGCGTCATCTGGACATAAATGTTGTTGCTCTTGGGAGTTAAGGAAGCAATTTTTTAAAATATTTTATTTATTTATTTTCAGAGAAGTGGGAGGGAAGGGAGAAATACTGATCAATGTCTTCTCGCATACCCCCAATGGGGACCCGGCCCACAACTCAGCCATGTGCCCTGACCGGGCACTGAACCAGCAACATTTAGGTTTGCAGGACAACGCCCAACCTACTGAGCCACACCAGCCAGGGCAAGAAAGCAATTTCAAATGAGTCAGTCTAATAATTCCCTGTCCTTTTGCCTTTTTGCTTGATTCTAGTCAAAGGAGGGAAAATATTAGTTTCTTTTCCATAATAGCAGTAACCAGAAGGTCTTTTAAACAAATAACTTCTACATTTATTTTTCTTAGATTACAGAATAATGGAAGATAATTCTGATAAAGAACACAGAGTTCAATAAGACTATACTGCATCCTCAGAGTGACAAGGGGCTAAAGGTTAGACATTATTCCCCAGCACCGAAGACAGTGGCTGGCACTATAGTAAATGTTCAATAAATGATACCCATTTAATGGGTCCTTCAGTCATCTTTCCCGGTGTCTTTCTGCACTAATACTGGGATTTGCATAGCTACAGCACCCTCTAGCTGGTGCTGTCTTCAGTAGACATTAGTGAGGCCCAAGGCGATTGTGGCAACACCCGGAAGGATGCTGTTGTTCGCCAGAGTGCCACACTGTTCCCTGTGCCACTGGTTCTTTGTCCACCCTTTTCCAGCCTTATTAACCTAAGAGAGAGGGGACAAAGAATTAGAGAACTATTAGAGTGAACCAAAACAAAAACATTCAATATCAACAATTTTATGTGTTTTCCACCTACACAAAATGCTCAACTCTTAGTCCCCTTGATCCTGTGCTCTCCCTCTTTCTAACCACCATTCACTCAACAAAAACTGGTCTGAGTCTCTACCTGGAAGAAGCTTCCCGAGGCTCCAGATCATGACCACCCCCTGTTGGTGGTGAGAGGCATCTCTGTAACGGCAGCAAGGCACCGGGAGTTACTGGGTAAAGGAGGACAAGGATCCACCCTGAGGGCTGGGTTCTCAAAAGAGCTGTTGCTAATTGAGAGCAGAGAGAAGAGGCAGCCTTTTGGAAGGTGTTTTCCCACCTGGTGCCTTTCCTTATGTTTTCCCCATTTGTAGAAGGCCACCCTCCACCCCTTCCACAAAGAACTCGAGGCTCACAGGCAGGAGAGCCACGTTCTGGTTCCTCTCCACCACCTGCCAGCCCCTGCAGCCCCAGCTCTAGCCCCAAGACACTCCAGGCCCATATCGTCGTTCATGCGAGCACCACGCAGTCGAGCATTTGGTTGTCCTCCAGCTATTCAATGCCCCCACCTCACGCACTTCCTCCTTCAAGGGGGCAAACATTACACTTACGCTTTCCTTGCTCCCCGGTAGAGGAGAGCTCAGCACGATGCTGAGTGCTGAGCAGGCACCGGATCGATTTTGTGGTTTGACAAGTTGCATTGGTTCCTGAGCCCGAGACGATCTTTAGTCTTCTGGTTTTTCTGTAGATCACACAAACGCTGAACTGGCTGGTGAGGATGACGTCAGAAGTTGAGACCAACATTGTGGCCGTTGAGCGGATAACTGAGTACATAAACCTGGAAAGTGAGGTAAGACGTACCAGAGAGACTAAGGGACCAGGCAAAGACAACGATGGGACTCCTCTGACAGAGCATTCTCACCTTGTCCAGAGGTCACACATGGGGGCTTATAAAGGTTCTCCTAAGAGTTCCCCTTGCTGTAACTCAAATGACCCGATTTCTTTAAACTTAGAATAGGAAATGGTTTGGGGAAAGTCACATCTTCGAATGTACTAAGTTAAATCGTGGCTCCGTCTGGAGGCCTTGTGAGATAGGGTTTTTTCGACTGAATAAGGCAGGAACCTCTGGAAGCTCTAGTCTAGTTCCGTCTATTAAACGTAGATGCCCACAGGCGTCTGATACACTGCTACCCCTCTATTGCTCTGCGACTCGAGTCCCACAGAGACTGTTCAGCGAGTTGACTCCATGTAAAAACATTTCCCGTCTCCTTGCCAGGCACCCTGGGTGACTGATAAGAGGCCTCCGGCAGGCTGGCCCAGCAAAGGGGAGATTCAGTTTAACAACTACCAAGTGCGGTACCGGCCTGAACTGGATCTGGTACTGAAAGGGATCACTTGTGACATCAAGAGCCAGGAGAAGGTAGGTGGGACTGAAGAAAGGCTGGGATGTGGGTCCTTGTGATGGAAGGGCAGCTGGACACAGAGGTGGTGAGCAACCAAGCCCAAGTCTTTGATCTTTCCTGCGTAGTGACAGGATCTGGGCACTTCCCCGGCTGGGAAATGTAATAACACAGCGCCACCACCAGAGGGCAGGATATCCACATGGGGTCCATCGGACTTACTGGGACTGTGAGGCCTTTCTGCTCAGCCCTGCCCTGCCTCCTTGCGCTCATTTCCCTGTAGCTGACCAGGGCTTATTTCCCGAGAGGGCCAGAGAATGTAAAGAGGAAGTCAGGAAGCACCTCGTTTGGGGAAAGAACTGGTGAGAATAGTTCTCCTTCAGGTTTTGCAAAGTCCTGCACCCTCTTTTGGTGTCCTTGCTCTCTGAGGACTTGGGGTCTGATGCAGGACCAGAAACTGTGTCTGAGGAAGGATGCTGAGGTCCAAGTCAGGGTCTGGTTCTCAGCTGATGGTGTTACAGAAAAGACGACTCAAACGGCTTCCGGGTTTGCAAAGTGGAGTTTTATTCACGCATGCAGACCCAGAGGAAACAGATTCCAAATTCTGGGCTCCGAGTTCAGGCTGGGGCTGGCTTATATTCTTGTAACAAAGGCAGAAGGAGGAGGGGGAAGGAGTGCAGCTGCTGAAAGCGGGCATACAGAAGCAGAAAGCGGGAGTTAGTGTATGACCTTGAGATAACTGCTTATGGGAATGGCTGCTGTCTGAGAATGGCTGCTGTTCAGCTATGTCCTGTCACAGTGGTAGGCCTGATCATTCCTTTCTCCTCACTTCTAATCAAGGATTTTAAAAAATCTATAGTTTCCAATAATAATTATAACAACAGTTGCTGATGTGTCCATTTCCAACAGTCACTGGGGTTCTCGGCAAGCCACAGTTTAGGGGCGGGATGGGACAGCCATCTTGTTCCAACATCTGAGCCATTTTTCCCCACCGAACCCCAAAGCAGTTTAACATCTTAGAGATCAAGAGGCTAATCACTGCCTCTTTCCTCCTGTGATTCTGACTGCCCCAGGCTGCATTTTTCTCCACCAACAATTGCATGGTGACCTAACCTGGGGACCTCTTTACAGATTGGTGTGGTGGGCAGGACCGGAGCTGGGAAGTCATCCCTGACAAACTGCCTCTTCAGAATCCTGGAGGCTGCAGGCGGCCAGATCGTCATTGATGGGGTAGATATTGCTTCCATTGGGCTCCATGACCTCCGAGAGAAACTGACCATCATCCCCCAGGTGAGCTCTCGCACTTGCTCTGTCGCACACGGCAGGGGACAGATGCAGGAAACTTGTGCATCTTCTTGATGCAGATTCCATGAGCAGTGTTATTTCTGCAGTCTACCAGGGCGCCTGGGCTACTTCCCTCCCTAAGACACACTGTTTCCGAACTTCCAAAAATAAGGTCTGTCTTGTCTTTTCTTTTCTTTTCTTTTCTTTTCTTTTCTTTTCTTTTCCTCTTCTCTCTCTCTTTTTTTTTTTTGGCAATGTGCTCATGTGACTGCCTGTATCTAGCCAATAGGTGGCAGCAACACAACAGAAGTCAAATAAAGCAGATGATTATTTAGCATTTCTATAGCCCAGCATGGTTTGCGAAACCTTTTGCAATCAGCATTAGCAGTTTCGCCGCTGAAGCTTGAAACCATTAAGCTTTATATTCCTCATTTGATAAGGTTAAAAGGCAGAGTAGGGAATTTGCTGCAGGTTTCTGCCAGCAAGCCAACACTCAGTGCGTGGGCAAGAAAGGCTTCCCTTTCGCTTCCTCTCTGGACCCCACCGAGTAAGGACTGCCCTGGAGGCTTCTGGGTGGCTTGTGGGTCCTCATTAGAACCGCCCCTCCTCTGCTCCCTGCAGCCAAGTCTCTGGGGGCGGGTTTGGTTTGTTGAGGGTTTGTTCAGTTTGATGCGCTCTTTTCTCCAGCCTCTTCAAAGGCGTAATAAATTCTCCTGTGACTGTAGCACCCATGACCCTTCCAACTCCACACCATGCGTTTTCCTGTGGGAGTGCGGGGCTTTCCACCCAGCTTTCCCTCTTGGGCCAGTCCGACTCGCTGTCTCCCAGCCACCCAGCACCGCGAGCCCCTTTTCTGCCATTAGCCCCAACAGCCCCTTCGTCCCTTGACACGCAGGACCCCATCCTGTTCTCTGGAAGCCTGAGGATGAATCTGGACCCTTTCAACAACTACTCAGATGAGGAGATCTGGAAGGCCCTGGAGCTGGCTCACCTCAAACCCTTTGTGGACAGCTTGCCACTCGGTTTGTCCCACGAGCTGACAGAGGCTGGAGACAACCTCAGGTAATGTTTCCGAACCCACCGACCCACTGGCAGTGAGAGGCAGTGAGGGGGACCACTGCGTGGCTCCGTGTGCTGGCGGGAGCCTGGCATGGTCCAGGTGTGACCCCTCATGTGTCAAGGGGACCTGCTGTGGAGATGACATGAGAGGACGGATGAAAATGTGCATGGGAACTGCTGACTGTTGGTGCGTGAGCCCTCATGAGACTTTAAATGGAGTTCCCAGGTCCGCCTTTGTGCAGTTTTTCTCTTAGCTGCTCCCTGCAGTCAGGACAAAACAATCCCGAAGCCTAGTCGGAGCCCAGAAAGTCTGATCTCACCGGTGTGAGGGGCGCACTGGACCTGGGAGTGCCACAGGATCCCAGGGGTCGCTGTGGGCATCCCAGGCGGACAGCACAGGTATACAGGGCATTCGGTGACGGGGATGTGGCATCCACCCAGTCCGCAGGCACCCGAGACACCTGAAACTGGCAGACTCTCTGCTTCCCAGTGCTTTCTGCCTTTCCAAAGGCTTTCTGTGAATGCTGACAATTCACATTTACTTACAGCCTTCATTCACTATGTGCTTAGCTGTCAGTCAGTAAGTTGACCTGGCAATTTCCCTTTGACAACTGGGTGTTTCCCTCCACACGCTGACGTTCAGCCCTCAGCCAGAGCCCACTGCTCTGACGCAGACCTTCCCGCAGCCCCAGGGGCCCTGGGCGTGGCCAGCAGGGCCAGGGCCACTAGCAGGTGAGGCTCATCAACGAAGGGCGGCCCAGTAACTCGACTAGTGGAGCAGCAGCTCTGGCTTCCCCCTCGGACTTGTAGATGGAGATACTTAGGCTCTTGACCAGAATCTGCAGTTTAGTAAGATTCCTCGGTGATTTTCAGGTATATTACAGTTTGAGAAGCACAGCCCAGAACACTGGTTCTTAACTAGGCTGCACACTAGAATCACTTAGGAATCTTTTTTAAAAAAAATCTCAATGCCCAGGCTGCACCCCAGACCAGCTGACTCAGGGGCCCAGGTGACTTCAGTGTGCGGCTTCGGGATAGAAGGCTGCCACGTTTGTTTTCCCCCAGAAATGGGTGTGGGAACCAGCAGGACTTAAGTGGGCCTGTAGCCTACGAAATAGACCATTCAAACATTCAGTCGACAGATACACCTTGAGCATCCACCATATGCAGGCACTGGAGATAGAGCGGGAGAGGACACAGACCCAACCGCTGGCCACCCAGCACCAGCGGCGCAATGGGGAAGACAGGCTTTGTGTGAGGAAATGCCAGGCAGCAAATGCTGCAGACGCAAGGGACCGTGTGTGACCCTCCATCAGGATGTGATGGGGGGCCTTGATACTTCCGGTTTGTAAGAACAAAAAATGGCACCATCCTCCTCTGTGCTGGGAGACACCTCGACGGCATCCCCAGTGCCTTGATCTCAGACCTGGTTTGGTGGTGTTGAAACGTAAATTTCCCAGAGATCCATCAGCTGGGGGAGAGAGAGAGGCAGCAGCTGAGAGCCAAACTGGCGGCTTGGCAGCAGCCTGTGGTGTGAGGCCCAACAGAACCAGCAGCAGTTGGGCATAAGTTCAGGAACTAGTTTTGCAGTCGCCTCTGTTTTTACAGTACAGAGAGAAACTGGCAGCTCATCTTGGGTGACTTCTCATCTGCAGAAATTTTCTCCCAGAGAATTACAGAACTTTTAGTCTAGCCACACTCTGTTTAATATGTTCCCTAATGGCCACAGCAGGCAAGAGCAATCAGCTAATTACGGAATATTTCCTCCACATCATTTCCCAAAGCTTTTCTGTGTAAGTAAGAGGTCCAGCCTTCATTACCAGCTCTTTGCAAATTAAAGTGATTTGCATTTCACAAGCATATTCAAGTTCCACATATATTGCATCTCACACCAAGACATCATGTTCATTAAGATAGCTACATCTCTAATAGAGGCAGAAGGCCTCAAACAAATAATTAGCCTTGAGACTAGAATTACACATTAAAATAACAGATGGATTTGCTAAGGCCACTAAGAAATGCCACTGAGGCACTCTGAGGCAGTGTCGCCCTATCTTAATGGTGTCAGGTCAGACACTGCAGAAATGAACTTGGGGCATCCATCTTGCTTTGGAATTGCTGCTGTGCCAGGATGGCGCCGTAGCCAAGTGCAAAGCGTTATTGCTGCTCCAATGCTTCCCAAACTTGCTACACAGGAAAATCCCCAGGGGTGCTTGTTACAAATACACATTCCTTGGCTCCTTCCTATTCCAACTGAGTACTGGGGGGCCCACAAGTGTGACTTTTTTAAATTAAGTACTTGGGTCTTCTGATTTGCTGGGGAAGTTTGGCAAACATTGCCCGTGGCAACAAGGAACAGCTGGTGGAAGAGGCCGAAGCCTTCTGGAGGGGGGTGGTTGCCGACCTCCCAGCCCAGGTCCTTCCTTGGGCCCTGGGGCTAAGGCGTGGTTTCTTCCTGGGTCTGCAGCATCGGGCAGAGGCAGCTACTGTGCCTGGCCAGGGCTCTGCTGCGGAAATCCAAGATTCTGATCATGGATGAGGCCACGGCTGCGGTGGACCTGGAGACCGATCGCCTCATCCAGATAACCATCCAAAAGGAGTTCTCCCACTGCACGACCATCACCATCGCCCACAGGCTGCACACCATCATGGACAGCGACCAGTGAGTGGGCGGGGCGGGGCAGGGCCGGGTGGGGAGGCTTAACCCTGTGTCCACGGCAGCAGTGTCTGCGGTGAGGTAGGTCACTGGGGATGGGTTAACCGCCGTCATTTTACTAACGAAGAAACGGACAGTGAGCAATTTCAACTCATTTGCCCACAATGATATACATCAAGCTAACGAAAGGCAACAGGGTTAAGGAAACCACCTCGGGGCGGGCGGGGGGCGGGGATGGAAAACTGGGTGTCCCTGTAACCGTAACGGAGCCCGGGGAGGTGGAGGCTCGGGCCGTGAGTGGCAGATGCTGACTGCGGTCCTGCCACCCACGGTCTCAGCTGCTGCCCTGTAACCTGCTTTCTGTTCCTCGGACGGATCACACTGAACACGGGGGTAAGGTCAGCAACCCTACAAACAGGCTGCCCTAAACAACGTGTATCTTTAAAAAAAAAAAAAAAAGCTTACGTAAATGGACTCAGCTGGCAAATATTCTACCACCTGATTCTCTTGCTCAACATTTCATACGGTTTCATCGTGTCGATGCAAACAGCTGTGGTTTATTCACTGTGCTGCGTTGTAGCCTTGTGTGAATGCCTGCACCACGACATAGCACTGGCTGTTACAAATGCTGTGGTCCGAGGTGCTGCTTTCTAAGGCTGGCGTCTCCCTCTCCTGCGTTTCAGGGTGATGGTGCTAGACAACGGGAAGATTGTGGAGTATGGCAGCCCTGAAGAACTGCTGGAAAAATCTGGCCCCTTTTATTTTATGGCCAAAGAAGCTGGCATTGAACGTGGGAACAGCACAGCCTTGTGACAGCAGGCCCCGAGGCTCAGAAAGGTCTAGAAGGATCATTCCTTATTTTTTGAGAACTATATCATACATACAGAAATGTGTGTAAAATGTGAATTATAAAGAAGGATCAGCCTTGTCCCCACTGCCCAGGTGAAGGAAATGGAAGCAGCCGCTCCATCAGGATCCCCGGCCAGCCCACTCTGACCCTCCCTCCTTGCTCCCCCCGGAGACAGCCACTGTGCCGAAAGATAATTATCCCTTTGCTTTCCGTTTTAGTTTTACCACTTTGTATGTATCTTTAAATGATGTGTATCTTTTTTTAAAAAAAACTTATGCAAACAGCCTGGCTCATACTCATGCATTCTTCTACAACTTTCGACTCTGGCTCAATATTACCTTTGAGGTGTATCCGGTCCACGCCCATAGAGGGGTGAGTCCATGTTCACTGCTCTGCAGTACAGCAGCGGGGGAACGCACGCAGTGTGCCCGTTTTAATGTTGGTCAGCAGCAGGGTTATTTTTTTTCTATGATGAACTGTACTGCTATGAGCATTCTGATATGTAATTCCTGAGATGTATGTGCAAGACTTTCTTAGGGTGTAATGCGGGAGTAGGGGTGTGCACATGTTTCCATGAATATATTCGGTAATGCCAAAGCCAAACTGGCAATGCCGACATAAAGCACTTTGTCAGCCTGATGGGTATGAATTGGTACCTCAGTGAGGGTTTCATTTATATTTACCCGGTTCCTGTTGAGGTTTCACAGAGTAGAGTACAAACCACTACATGATCACGGCCTGAGGTTTCAATAGGAGGTTCCTGCTGGTTCTCACTCATGGTGCTTTATGTCCTTGTGTGCCTTGTGAATTCTTGCAAGAAGCTGTTCACTCTCCTTAGCACTCTCTCTGTGGACATTCTCGGAGGCCGAGTGAACCTGAGCTGTCCAAGAAGAATCCCTGCTTCCTGTATGGGTTTCCTCAGATCCCCCCACCTACGGCCACCAGGGATCGAATATGCAAAACTCTCCTCTTTTAAAAATAATTTTTATTGTTGTTCTATTACAGTTGTCTCAATTTTCCCCCTCTGCCCGCCTCCCCTCTCCCACAGTCAGTCCCCACCCTGTTGTCCATGTCCGTGGGTCATTCATACATGTTCTTTGTCTTCTGCTTCCACCCTTCATCCAACGGCCATCCAGAGGAAAGTTAAAACTCCTTAGTACGATATAATGAAGCTCCCAACATCTGATCCAATCTCGTTGCTCCTAACTCCCATAAGCTCCAGCGACAGTAAAGTGCTTTTAGGTTCACACTCACCTTTTGCTTCTAGCCTTTTGCTTCTCTATCCCTTCTGCTTGGAACACCCTGGCTACCTCTAACTCATTCTGACTCAACCAAGAGGTTCCCTTCTCAGACAAGCCTTCCCTGGTCCCCTCTCCTCTTACACCCCAAGCTAGTTTTCAGTGCCATCGTGGATTTCAGTCTTTTGCAGCATCTGAGCCACAGTTCTGTGTCTGGCGACTTCCCAAACTCAGGATTCTTGGTGGGAGGCGAGGGAGCAGCCATGTGACCAGGTCCCATTAATCAGCCGTGCCAGCACCAGACTTTAATTCAGATACCAGTGACACAGAGGGGCAGGGGAATCTGTCCTGGGAGAGGTGATGGCAGTTGTGACAGGCATGGCTCTTGTCCACGGGTAGCTGTGTGGTGGTTCCAGCTGCGAGGCCCAGCGATAGTGCAGTGACTTCATTGGATGTTTCTGTGTGGGTCTCCCTCAGTAAGCTGCAAACCTCTTGAAAATAGGAATAATTTCTTACTCATTTTTTTCTATCTTTCAGTGGCTAGAATATAGCAACTATACACATACTTTTCAAAAAAATCTTTAAAAAACTGAACAGGAAAAGTGAATGCCAAGAATGCAGCAATAGAGTTGAATAAAACAAAGTAACTCCACACTGACACACTGGCACAAACAGGAAAAATAAACGTACCAGTCGGACCTCAGTTTTTTGCAGGCCGGTTCTGTATGCGTGCCTTTCGCATACCCTCTGAGGAAATTCATTTCATTCAGGTAACAGGATGAGAATACATTGAGTCACAAGTGCTAACCGGTCATATCTTTATTTAAAATTAGCAAACAATATTGTGCGAAACATTTAAATCTCTAAACTTTTATAATTTAGATTGTTAGCAAAGACCACATTCAATTATAAGCATGAACTTAGTCTTCTACATAGATTAGACACTAAACAGTTTTTTTAAAGGTTTCACACTGTTTGAAGACACAAGCAAAAGATTATGAAATTGCATAAAAAATTAGAAGCACTCCATTTTCATAGTGTTCCTTTTTTGCTTTATATGCAAGTGATTGGTTATGCTGTAGAATTTGACTGTTTTAACTAGTGTAAAAAGCAATTAGGGGAAAAGTAGAAAAAAGAAAAAAGATCATATATAAGGCACTATTTTCTTTTAGGTAAAATAAGCATAAAAATAAGAATCACGGGAAGAAAAGAAAAACAACTTAAAACTAGTTTGGTCCTTACAGAATTTAAAAGTGGACTAACACACAGCTCCTCTTCAACTCGAACCACGAAGGCCTGGGTCGCCACATCCATACTCTCTCGGAGGGACGCCTTGGCACTTTCGCCACACGGCCCATCGGCTGTTCTGCTCCAGAGCGTCGTCCACTGGGAACCACAGGCTCTGCGGCGCAGCCCTCGGGACGCTCACCTGCCGCTATGCTCATACCTGCGTGTTCTCTCTCTCTGCGGACAGCCACTCCGCTGGTATCCATCCGCGGAGACTGTCCAGTGGTCCACCGGTTGTACCTCTGGACACACGTCTCTCCCCACAGGTGGGGCTAACACCCTTGCCTGCTGGCTTCTTCGTTAATTAGCACCCGTGCCCTGCTACGTCGTGGTCTGGTTTGTTAGTTGCACCATAAAGACAGAAACTAGTCCCATTAATATTTGCCTGATACATTTTCTAGCGAACCAATTACACAGTTTTATTTACAATTATCTGTAAACCAATTACACTTTGGCAAGCTCTTCATTTTCCTTCATCAAAAGGTTTAGTTTTCTGCATAATTGACGTCAGTGTTGATGGCTGACCAGGATACTTTTGTGTTAGCTGGACCTAGGGCAGCAGTAAGGCTCAAGGGCCAAACCTGTCCCACTATTTTTGTAAATAAAGGTTTTTTTGGAACACGGCCATGCTCACTTGTTTCTGCGTTATCTTTGCTGGCTTTTGTGCTACACAGTGGAGCTGCGGGGTGGTGGCGGACTGAGCGGCCCGCAGAGCCTGGACTGTGCACTGTCCAGCCTTGTACAGAGAAGGTTTGCCGACCCCTGCCCCAGCAACGCTGGTATGGCGTGGGTGCCTCGTTTCCACTCCCAGACAGACAGCTGGCCTGAGGAGTGTCGTGACCATCCCTGTGGCAGACAGATAAAATGGTTCCCGAAGATGTCCAGGCCCTAATCCCCAGAATCCACGAGGCTCACCTTCCATGGTGAAAGGGACTTGGGGGCGTGAGTAAGGATATTGTGGTGGGGAGACCATGCAGCCGGGCCCAGTGCAGTCACAAGGACCCTATGAGAGTCAGGAGGGTCAGAATCGGAATGAAGGCGGTGTGATGAGAAGCAGAGAGATTTGAAGATGCTGTTGCTGGCTTTGAAGGTGGAGGAAGAGGCCACGAACCAAGGGGTACAGGCAGCTTCTAGAAGCTGGAAAAGGAAGCGGTCTCACCTGGAGCCTCCAGAAGGAACCAGCCATACTGACGCCTTGACTTTTGCCCAGCGAAACAGATTTTGAACTTCTGACTTCCAGAACTGTGAGACTGTAAATTTGTGTTCTTGTAGGCCACACATTTGTGGTAATTTGTTACAGCAGCAAGAGGAAACACAATACCATAAGTCTGAATCGCTGATAAAATTGCTGATATTCTACTGGTCAGTATGACAATGACTGACCTTCACTAAATCCCCCTGCAGTTTGAATTTGTAGAGGCCCACACCGTCTTTTAAGCCCAGCTAAAAGTGGCTTTCAACTCTCCTGTCACTATTCTCTCAAGTTGCAAAGGCCTTAGTCAGCTTGGTCCTGTTTCAGTCTTTTTGGTGATCTCATCTGAGAGGCTGTAGGAAGGTCCCTGGTTCAAGTGCATCATGGTGACTCCTAGGACTGGAGGAGGCTGTGACAGACAGGGGTCTGTCACTGTTAGCTTCCCTGAGCCTGGACCTGAGGAGTGGCTGCCGGGAGAAAGGCTTGGAGCCAGACTCCCCTGGCGTCCCGGGCTGGCCGGGCGTGCTGGTGCACAGGCAGCTCCGCCACACGGTCCTGCAGAGTCAGCTGCTGGGCCCACACGTGCCTCTGCCCACAGCCAGTGACTTTTTCTCGCATGACTGTTACCGAACCCAACCAGCAGGTGGGGCCTACCGCTTGCCGCCTACCAGGCAAATCTCCAAAGATGGAGTTCGGTGGAAAAGAACCTTTTGTTTAATGGCAAGTTTCTGCCTAAAATATCTGGGTAACAAAAGTAAGGGGAAAGGAAAAGTCAGAGTATGACATCAAAACCAGCTGTTTAAATATGTCATCACAATTGCTACGTAGGTTCAGGAACTGGAAATAACACAAGAAAAACCTGTTCACAGTGCTGTTACCACCAAGGTCTTTGGAAATAACAGTTTTATTTTTTTGCCTCAAAGCCCGTTCCCTCTAAGACACACAAAGAAAAATCACACCGTCACCCTCTGCCAGCTCAGTTCAAGGTTGAGCCAGGAACCTCTTCTCCCACCCAAAGGCATCATAGACGTCGGTGGCTCAGCTGGTCTCCAGTCGCTGTCCAGCGTCAGACATCATTCGGAGCCTGTGCCCCCAGGCTTCTGCTCCCAGGCCCACACTGGCCACCGCTGGCAGGCTTGCTGGGGACCATTGATATGCCCTCCACTAGGGGAGGGGAAAGAACCAACAGACGTTTTGCTTTCTGGGGTGCTCCATTTCAAAGTCCTTTCCCAGAATCCCGTGTGTGCCGAAAGTCAGTGGGAGCACCCAGCCTTCCAACCAGTCAAGGCGTGTCGGCCACGTTCATCTTTGCCCTTCTTCTGGCCACCGTGTTGAGCAAGGGGCGGTCTCCAGCCACACCTGCACAGCCCAACCCCCTCCCCCACTTCCTGGGGGGTGCCCCCCCATTCCACAAACACACCGCTGCTGCCCTTCGGCATCCTCGCTCCCTCCCACCACCTCCCCACCACAGCCCTTCATGCCTCTGGGGAAGCACGAAGTCCTCTCCTTCCTCCCAGAGGGTCACCTCCAAGTAGTGGTAAGAAATGGAGAGCCCTCAGTAGCTTGCTAAGTCTGCCATTTGTTGTGGAAAACTCCCTTCTCGATGTATGCAAAACACTAATACCGATCTTCACACACAATCGCAAGAAACTCCCATGGGCCCCGATCAGAGATGACTCCCCTGCGTTGCGGCTCTGAGTGGCTGCCACCCTGGCCACGGTAGAAACAGGAAAAACACCGACACAACATGCTAGCAGATGGGAGAATTTAAAACTGTGAGCAGTGTTCGGTGACTAGAGGATTTGGAATGCTGTATATAAACCCCAAGGTTTCTTGGCCTAAGGTTCTGCAAATGGAACAGAATTCCGAGCACGATGGTGTTCTTCCGGGGCCTGTTTATGTTCCCGACCCTGAAGTGAAACCCACTAAACAGACTCAGCTTTGCAACTAATTGAAACAGGGTGACACAGCATTCAGCTCTTATTAAAACCGTGTACTTCTAGAGCTCACAGTGCACGAAAACTCGCAGACCTCATCTTATTTTGATTGTCACAATAATCTCAAGGGGCCAGAAGTCAACATTTGCAGATGACAATAGATTTCTCCCACCCCCCGACCCCATCCTCCTGGACTGGGATGAAAACACAACTGAAGAGCTACTGCCAGTCAGAAAGGGCGGAATGCATGAGAGGAAGCAAGCAAGCCAGCCAGATTAGGACATTTGCTTCAGTCACATTTCCTTCCGTTGTGTCTGAAACATCTGGCACCCTTTCCCTCCTTGGTTTTCGTAATTCTCACCTTTTGATAGTAGAAGTGGTGGTGGCCAGAGGGAGTGGGGAGCAGGGTCTGGGAGGAGGGGGGCAAAGCAGGGGAAAATGGGGACATCTGCAATAGTGTCAACAATACAAATAAAGAAAAAAAATTACAGCATATTTTAAGAGTTCTGGGAAGTCCCACAGAAATCTATTTAGCTTTCCCTCAATTCTGCAACAAGAAATGCTCTTATTGAGCAAATACATCTGTGAACTCAAAACAAAATTACGTAGATGGATGCTTCTCAAACTTTAATGACACAGAGACCACCCAGGGACCTGGCTCCACAGGTGGGGCCTGCATCCCAGCAAGCCCCCAGGGCACGTACCCAGCTGAAGACCACACTTGAAAGACTTCCGGTGTTTTGAAACAAAACTCACCTTTTCGTACACTTGCTCTCATCTCAATGACGCCGTCTTGCCAGTTAGTCCATCACGTCTTCAGTTTCGTATTCTTTACAGGATGCTGCTTTTTTCCATTCTTAAGCCATCTTCTGCCCACATCTGTCACCCTTCCCCCAACAGTTCATTTTCTTGCCTTTGCTCTTCTTCCCTCCAAATCACCCTGTTGCCATTTAGCTTTCCTACAACGGGCAAGCCGCTGAAGAACCACAGGAGTCTATTACGAGACTCATTAAATCTGTCCCCTTGACCTGGACCTCACAGCTGCCTGATTTATTGCCGAGTGTATGTCGGGCGATATGCCGGCGGTCTCCGCACACCGACCAGTTCCCTCTTCCCATGCCACGAGCTGGGCAGGACTGCCATCTCCACTTGGGCTGAGGAAACTGAAGCATGGGTCAGGCAGGTTGCCAAGGTCACAAAGCTCTTAAGTGAAGTAAGTCAGATAGTCTGGCTCCAGAATAAGTCATAAAGACTCAGATTGAGAGCCAGAGGCCCAAGTTTAAATTCAGGGTCCATCAGAAACCTGATGTGAACAAGTCGCTGGACCCCAGTTTCCTCATCCACAAAACAAGAGTTGACCTGTAAGTTTCTTTCCCACGGAGTCTACATGGTCAACCATGATTTCTGTCCCTTAGCAATACATGCTATTGCTTGAGTCACCCACCCGTGGTCCTCAGTGCTACCTTTGCTGTCCTCCTGCTACATCTCACCCCCAAACCCCCCATCTTGCCCCAGCTACGGCCAAATGGCCTTGCTAACCTCTAGGGCATTCATTTCCAGAACTGCAATATCAGGAAAATACTAACTCTTAGGAATGCCAGCTTAGAGAATTCAGCCCTTCTGTTCTGCCTGGAATTTATAACATTAAATGCCTTAAAATGAAGAGGCAATCACCTGCAGTGGACATCTCTTGAGTATACAGTAATGCCACTGATATTATATTTGACAAATGGTGTTTGATTCGAATTTCTTCAGCTATCCTCTCCCATCTCCTGGAATTTGGGCATCACTTAATTGTCAGGAAAGTACCCTCAGAAATCCAAGAGGAAGGTTCAGGCAAAATGTGGAGGCAAATCAAGAAAACACACTCATGGCCCTTAGAAATGCTTTTATTTATAAAATAACTACTTCAGTAGAAACATCTCTAACTATAAACACTATTCACAAGAGGCTCACATCGCTGCCTTCTGACCGACCCGTGGATGCGTGGGGGCTCATGGTCCACAGGTGTCTCCTGGTCATCAGGATGTTCCAGCCAAAGGCGCACTTGGAGGAACAGGGGCTGTAAGGCTCTTCTTAACTCCCTTTAAGAAATTACGAATTGTTTCATAGTGTCCCGTTCCAGCGTAGGCTTCATATGCGGGGCAGCCCTTAAGTGAGAGCACTGCTCAAAGAAAACTTGCAGGGGCGAGTCTCTGTCTGAAAATTAGCCAGCGTGTTCCTGAGGCCGGAGAGAGGTGCTATCAGGCACTTTAGAATCTTTTTGGCTTAGACTCTGTGCTCTCTGAAGTATGGAGGTTAGAGGTAAGACAGAAAATGCTTATTTCTCTAGGATAAGCTACTTTCCGGGCTGCTTATCTGAATTTAAATAAGACACATGTGTTCATTTTCTGCACCTGTGCATAGTAGTGTGCTTGGACGAAGGACACAGGTTTCCAGTCTCCCACCAGGCTGGACTGCTTTCGGCTCACTGTAGAGCGAGCACTGCAGTGGCCTGGCTGGAGCCAGATCCCGTCCTAAGAAAATCCGTCAGTTGCTGGGCTGCAGAAGAGAGCGCAGGAGAGACTGTCACACACAGACTGTGTGAAGTACAGGCGACTGTCAGAAAGGCGCAGATGTCTGCACCTAAAAGCACCACCTAAAAGAAGTGAGAGCCTTTCAGATAAAAGTTGAAGGAAAATAAAGACGCTCGATGCTTTTCCAAAGGGCAAGGCAAGCAGTTGAATGCTGCATACCCAATCTGGAAATGCACTGAAATAAGAAAGTTTTCACATGGTAGTGTTTGAAGGACTTTCAGAAATCGGGCAGGCACATATGTGTGCATGTGTGCAAGGCACTGAAGTTCTGAAACACCAGAACCGGTACAATCTCAGCAAACCCCTTGCCATAGGCAGAGGCGCAGCCTAAAAAGGGCTTCCAGAGAGTTCTTTTCATCCACGTTGGTTTCAGTCAGGTGGTCGTGGAGCACGAGGCCACCCCAAACTCAGTATGGTACAACCAACACCAACGCCTCCTAATGTCGCTGCATAGCTCCCAGCATACGTAGGACACCGGTCTTCTGATTGGAAATTTCTCATTTCCATGGGCCGACCCCAGGACTTGCCGCTCTTCTTGTGGTCACAGAATTATTTTCAAGCCCCAGGGTTCATTGCAAATTCTAGCAATTCTAGTAAGCATCAAGGTTGAGAACCCAATCGAGGAGAACGAGATGCATCTTGCGCCCCCCTGTGGCATGGGTAAGCAATGCAGACAGGGCCAGTGTCTCCGGAGCAGATGCCCTCTCAGTGGACCATGAGAGCCTCTCAGCAGAAGGAAGCGAGGGCAGTGACGATGAGTGGGAAGCAGAACAGGCTCAGGTGTACTCCGTCTTGCGAATATAATTGGATGGAACATAGCCCTTCTTCCCATTAACTTCGGCTAACCACCATTCTGTATTTCCTGTAACATCTTTAAAGTCCAGGATCTTGAGTCTCTGATTGGCCAACACACTCAGCTCATTTGGGTTCCGTGCTTTGAAGGTATAGACAGCAAAATAGACCTGCGTGAGGGAGAAAAAACGAGTCAGGCAATGGGAGGCTGCTGGGAGTGACGCTGTCCCACAGCGCGTGCTGCAGTGAGGCGGACAGCCTATGGCCGCACCATCCAGTACGGCGGCCCCTGGACACACGTGGCTACTGAGCACTTGGAACATAGCCAGTAAGCCAGAGGAACTTAACTTTTAAGTTTTATTTAATTTTAACTAACGTAAATTTAAATTATATTGTTGTTAGCTACATATAGCTCATGGTTACCACAATGGCCAGGACAAAGTCAGAGAAAACCAAAATGCACATCGGAGTTGCCTCAAACAGAGCAAGAAGAAACCTTCAATCAATACATAAGATGGATGGGATATAAGGATACACTTCTGTACCCAAACATATGAATTCTGAATTTCAAAAAAAACCCCACCAAAACCACACAACTAACTTCAAAGCTGAAAAGGATGACCTGCAGGTGACAATGACAAAGGTATAAGGCAAAGAGAGGGCAGCACTCGTGAGAAGGAGAAGCCGTGAGGCCACCAGGGCACGAGGGTGAGCTCACGGCCGAGGGCTGGCGTTCAGGACTTGGTCAGGGGAGGGAGTTGAGGAGGCCAGGACTGAGCTCCCCACACAAATTCAGAGTCTAAGAAAGGGCCATTTTCTCCCCCAGCGTGTCTAGAAAAACTGTCCACTGATGGGTCCAGAACTGGGATGTCTGTCCTGGGCCGTGGGGAGTCACAGACCCGTCAGAGAGAAACAGGCAGGCACTGTGGCCATCTGCAGACTGAGGAATGCGGTGTGGAGCGTCTGAGCTGAGAAACTCGTGTGAAAACTGGTGTTTCGGCATCCAGAGCTCGACAAAGGCAAATGCTCCCACAACCCAGGACATGACCGAGTCTCTCAACAAAGGCAACCCCCCACGGGAGATAAGCTCCCAGACGAACGTTGTAGAACAGACGTGCAACTCACTGCTGCAGGGCTGAGCAGAGAAAACAAGCGGGTGAGCCAGGGAGGTCTCAGCCGTGAATCTGAACGTGGCTTTAAAATATGCAGGTTTAAATGTTCAAAATACAAAGGCTGTATTCAAATCCCCAAGACAGTAGCAAGCCATGACAAAAGGAATAGGAAAAACTGAAACAGAGCCAGAATTTTATTTCTAAATTCTAGGATGAAAACCAGTATTTGAATAAAAAACTAAGTAATGGGTTAAACAGCAGACTTGGTACAACTAAGGAATTAGTGGCCTGGAAGAGTGGGAACAGTTTTCATCATAACACCTTGTAAATGCCCAACGACTAACAGAAGGGGCTCAGAAATCGCCTATGGGGAGTCGGCCAGAGAAAGGGCCCAGGGGTGGTGCCAAGGTCACTCTCAGGGCACCGTGTTTCTGTGTGTGCTTCACAGCGTGTGTCTGTGAGCCCATCTCCAGACCACACCCCGGGCCCTGCAAGCCTCTGACTCTGCCCCATCCTGGAAAAGCATCGTCGGTACCCACAACACACCTGCCACCTGTTCCAAACGGTGAGCAGAGAGCACTCACCTGGTTGCCTTCTGCCTCACTGCTTTCTGGCTCTTCGTTTCTGTCTTCCAGAGACTGGGCTGTTCTCGCACACCCTTTCGCCAGGTCTTTACCCTGCCCATTTCGCCCTGGCACAGAGTAACCAGCCATTTCTGGATGCCTAGAGTTTCGGTAGCTCCTCAGGGCAAGGGTGGGGGTGGGCTGGTCGGCGTCTCGGGCCGCATCTGCGGAGTCCCAGGGCCTGGGCTGGGAGGTGGAGTGTGGGTCCGAAGGGCAGCTGGAGGGACTGGTCTCTGAACTGCCCACGTTTAAGGAAGCATTGAGAGTTCCTTGGTCAAGTTCCTTTGATGAAGATGTATCCTGAGGCTGTTTCTGGCAAGGCCCCGAGGTAAAGGACACGGCCATGTTGCTGGGGTTGAGGGTCAAGGCGCTGCTGCTGTTCTGCCGAGGGAACCTGGGGGAAGAACCACTGTGCTCGGACTCGGTGGAGGAGTGGCTGCCCACGGAGACGTCCGAGTGGCTGCGCCGGGCGTTGTAGGGCTTCAGGAAGGAGCTGTACACAAAGCCTTTGGTGACTGTGAGAAAGAAAAACACACGTGAGAGGCCCTAGTAGAAGGAAGGAGGGACAGGGGAGTCAACAGAGAAGAAACCGTGGTTTAAAAGCTGGGTTAAGAGTGAGAGACACAAACTACGATGCCCAGTGACAAAGCAGACTAGACGTCAGTCCCAGGACACAGTGTGGGTAGGGACGTGGGTAGGGGACGAGACGCCGTGCCTGCCTGCCAGCTCATTCCTGTCACGGCCTCAGGACAGATGAAGCATTGGAGGCCTTGTGCTGAGTCGAGGGGGAGCGACACAAAGGACAAGCTGGACAGTGAGCACGTGGAGACAACTTAACATGATTTTTAGATCTTAGAAAAAAAGACTAAGGGACAGCTTAACAAAGGATGGGCTCGTACGGTAAAGAGAAATCTGAAAAACCGCTGTCATCGGGGCAGAGCCCTCAGAAATGCCTCCTCCCGGCCCTCTTTCCGCCCCCAACACTCGGATCCCCATCTCCAGTTTAGAAATGCGGTGGGAGCCCCGTGAGAGCAGCCTGAAGTGGCGAGCTGTTTGTACTCCTTAGAATACACGCACACCATGTGTGCGGCACATGTTCACGTTGATAAGTTGCCTAAGATGCTGCAGCTAAAACTGTGAAGCATAAATTAGGAATTGAGATCCCTAATCAACAGGAAAATGTTTTGTAATATTAAGAAAGAAGTATCTGCCCAGGCAGGGACCCAGAGTACGTAACCCCTACGTGAGGCAACAGCCACTTCTGTCTAGATCTTCAGTGTGTTCCCCATTGCTAAAAAATGCCAGCACCCATGGGTCTCGTCTGCTGGCAATGGGGAGGGGTCCCCTGGGCAGGCCGCGAGGGGCAGAGGGTCCCACAGCTGACCCCGATACTGCAGCCTTCTTGTTGCCACTTTACAAACCCCGAGGACGATGGAGCCCTTTCAACAGCCTGGATCTTTACAAGGGGTTTATCTGTCCACGAAGCCATCAGGGCCTCTCCCTGCTCACCACCCTGGAAGGCCCTGGCCTTTGTCCCTTCCGTTCCCATTTCAATCTCTCTTTTTGGGTAAGCAGGAGTAGGGGGGTAAAAAATCCACAAGTACTTTTAACAAAATGAGAAATGTTAAAATTTTCAGTTTGGGGCAATGTGAACGTAGATGTTTATTAAGATTAACCTCTTATTAAGGGCAGCCTCTGGGTCAGCGCCCGGGTTCAAGCCCAGAGGCGTGAGGGACAGTTATGAAGAGCCCCACGTCACTTTGGTCACTTTTTCCACCAAATGAGTCCAGGTCAGGCCGGTTTTGGCAAATGATCTCTGAGAAACAAAAACCTTTGATTTTTCAGAGTTTCAGATTTTGAGATTGTGGGGAAAGAATTACAGATTAGTATTATTCTTTAATTCTGTACTCTTTCCCCATCCCACCCCAGGCAGGAAAAAAAGCTGTGAGCCATTTTTAAAGTCATTCCACAAATAGTCATGAGGTGGGACTGTTCCCAGGAAAAACTCAAAAAGCAAACAAAACCTCTTTCTCACAGGCTTTGAACTCGCGCACTCATACAACACATTCACGGAACCGGGAGGGAGGCAGCCCAGGCTGCGGTCTGCTGGGAACAGGCTGCCAGGCTCGGGCCCGTCGGCTGTGAAACAGAGCAAGGCCCTGCAGGGGGGACCAGAATCTCTTCTGGAATTTGTAAAATAACAAAACCAAAACTGAGGACAGGTTTTGTTTCAGTGATAACTTGGGCATTATACTCTCTAGAGATGGACAGAACTTTTAAGGTTATTTTTCCCTCTCATCAAAGACTCTCCCATTTTGTCCTGGCCTGGCCAGGGTTCAGGTACAGCCCGAATCACTCCATCCTCATTTAGAGTTACAGTAATCTGCCGTCCAACCTTCTCACCTCCGTTGTCGATCAGCCAGCGGTTCTGACTGCCCATGGGGTCCTTTTTCTTGATCACACCCACCAGGTCACCTTCCAGAAGTGAGACGTCCAGGTCCTGGGCAGCGTTGAAGTTCCTGTCTGCTTGATAGAGCTTTTCGGGGGGGTATCTCACCAGGAGGGAGGCCCGGAGCTCCTCCGACTGCATTATGTAACTTGGCTGGAAGGCAACACAAGAAATACCATCAGCAAAGCTCTCCCTGGTTGTTGTTCAATGCCGAGTCTCGGACACAGGGGTGGATGAGAGCCGGCCGCTCACCACCCCGTCAGCTGTGCTTGAGCCTGAGTCGGTCCCGTGACCAGGTAAAAACCGTGCTCTCTTGTCATGCTCCCGTGCCTCTGCAGCTATCACAGAAATTTAACACAGTTTTATACTCCGTTATCTTGCGACAAAAACAATGTGATTAGAATGCCACCTAAGGACTCAAGGTACCTAATATTCCTAGGTCTTCTTACAGTTTGCTCTATGAAGCTAAACAACTGAGACTTTCCTCATGCTGACTTCCCCGTCTATAAAAACAAATAATATCCATAAAAACAAGATAAAGTAAAAGTAGTAATGCATTGGATTCCCCTTTTAAGTTAACAAATTAATGTTTATGAGATGATATGGGGCAAAAACATAAACAAAGACAAATGTCCAGTCTTCAGATTATGACCTGACGTAATCTGGGATATCGTAACCAAAGCTTTCAAAATATGGAGCAATTAAGTTTAAAAAAGAAAATAATTCCAGGTAAAAAAGCAGTCTACCACAAACTGTTTGGCAGTAAATTAAATAATTATTTTTTCTAATACATGATCAAAATTAGGGAGGCCTGGCAGAATTAGCATACTCTTAAATCAGTCCCCTTCATTAACTGATCAAAGAAATAATACTTTACTAGCTCTTTCTCTGCACAGACTGAAATCCAAGGGTGCTTTCCGGAGGGCATTTGGCAGTACACATCAAGGGTGAGAAGACTACAGGTATCACTATCAAGTACCAGCAGGCACACCTGTGACGTTCGGCGATGGTGAGTAAATGAATGAATGAGCCTGATAAATGAGAACTCAGTAACCTTTATTCTCCATTTGTTATAAAGTATTTAAACTCCTATTAAATTGCTAACCTGTAGAGAGAGAGCTAGGTCCATCAATATTAAATATAATAACAATGGCCTAGCTGGTGTGGCTCAGTGGATTGAGTGCTGGCCTGCAAACTGGAAGGTCGTCAGTTTGATTCCAAGTCAGGGCACACGCCTGGGTTGCTGGCCAGGTCCCCAGATGGGGGCGTGTGAAAAGCAACTGACTGATGTCTCTCTCACATATCAATGTTTCTGTCCTTCTTTTTCTCTCTCCCTCCCCCTCTCTATAGAGAAATAAATAAAATCTAAAAAAATAATAATAACAATCACATACTGCTTATTAATTGCCAGGCAATTTCTAAATGCTTTACCTATACTAACTCATTTAAACCTCATAATGACTCTATGATGCAGCTGCAGTTATTACCTGTGTTTTACAGATGAAGAAACCGAGGCACAGAAGTTAAGGTACTTGCTCGTGGACATACAGTGAGCTGAGTGTCTGTACCGGGATCTGAACCCAGGGGGTCTAGTTCCAGAGTTCACATTCTTTTAACTGAGCTGCACATCCCTGTTCTAGTTCTCCACTCACCAGGCCCTGGAGCGGCTTTCGAGCAGACTGGCGGTCCACAGTCTTCCTCTCAAACGGCCTCTTGGCAGATGGAAGAGTCTCTGGGAAGAAGGTGAAAACCTGGAGTTGCTGCAGAACTCTGCTGTGCTCTTCGTGGAAGATGGCGATGAGGTTTCCCTCTCTGCCGGCAACTTTGAGTAACTGGAGTCCGTGGGCAGAGCAGACAGAGACAGAGGAAAGAAGAGAACACGGATGAACGATCCCAGGAATGGCAGTCTCATGAACCCAACTGGAAGCTAAAGTTCAACTGCATTCACTCCGTGTAAGCTACCAGCACTGCGGCCCGACGCCAGGGACGAGGCAGGTAGCTGGCTGCCCTTGGGACTGTGCAAGGTGGAAAGAGAGCCATTTAAAAGCCATGGCTTTTATAGGCACCATCAAACAATCAAGAACTCCAATTCCTAACGGGCTTGACTTAACAGCGCGCAAAACACGAGAAAGCTCGTGAGCAGTCCTTAACAGATGGCATGGGAAACACAAGAAAACTCGTGAGCGGCACGCTACATGTTAATAACATATTTAATCTACGTAGTTTGAGTAAGGTCTCAAACAACCCCATTGTGCATGTCCAGAAAAACACCAGAACTTCAGAGGTGACTTCTGTATGGCAGGGAGTACGGGACTCACCGAAAGCAGCGGCTTCAACTGCTCCAGCGCCTGGCGCACGAAGTCGCAGTGGGCCTCGGCGTAGCCGTGGATGCAGTTGGTGAAGAGGCCCTGGGCATACTGGTGGAACTTGGGCAGCTCGTCCAGCAGCTGCGCATTCAGGGCCTCATAGTTGTTCCGGGCCGACTGCAACTCCTCCAGGGTCTTCTTGTCCTTGAGCTTCTCCGCCCGCTCTGTGCAGTTATAGAAGTCCAGCAGCTTGTCAAAGCGCTTCTGTACCAGCTTGTGGGGCCCTGCAAACATGCTCAGCAACTGGTTTAGGGGCGAGATGACGAGCCGCTCTGTCCTCTCCTTCTGTAGGGACAAGAAAGGCATGTGGCTCAATATTCCACACTTGCTACTTTCCAAAATACTCTTCAGGCTGATTTTGTTATGTCCTGTAACACCTGCTTCACTCCTAGTGCACAAGCTACACCCATGCAGATCCAAGTGTCCTACTTACCCGACACCCTATGTACATACATACACACCCCACAAAAATCTATGTGAGTACATATAGGTGCTACCTGTCCATTTAACTTATTGAAAATCATTAAAAAAAAAGATTTTATTTCTTTATTATTAGAGAAGAGGGGAAGGGAGAGAGAGAGAAAAACATCAATGTGCGGTTGCCTCTCACGCACGCCTCACTGGGGACCTGGCCTGCAACCCAGGCATGTGCCCTGACTCGGAATTGAACCAGCGACCCTTTACTTCGCAATCCGACTCTCAATCCACTGAGCCACACCGGCCAGGGCTGAAAATCATGTTTTGAATATAAAATCCTGATACAATTACCCTGGAGGACGGCCGGAACTCCTAATGCACAGGGCACACCTTTGTGGAATTAACGTTTCCATGAGTGAGAAGTTGGAAAAGAACCCAGGAAGGGGCCCAACCCATGAAAAGTGTGTTGAAGACAGTCACTCACAAAATTTGTGAAGAGCTGGTCACTGATGTAGCGATGCACCTTCTCGAACTGCTCCAAGTCCTTGTGTCCCTTCTCCATGCACACGTCCCACATGCTCGCGGCAGCCACCACTTTCACACAGGCCGATTCCTGGGGCCGGTTTGAAACAGACACAAATAAGATCAAACAGCTTTCTAGCCTTCATCCTTCACCCCCGATAAGCAGCCTGGGGCAAAGGGTTCCAGAATTAAACTGTTTCTCTACAGTGTAACATTTTAGTTTTAAAACAAGCATACTCTCATAAACTGTGGTCTATGGGCACAGAGAAAAAAGTCTGAGACTTCGAATCATGGAAACATTGGTGAGGGCTTTTATCTTGTCTTTAGCATTTCCCTGTGTCCCTAATTTGAGGGTTTCTTAATGCATCGAGAAGTAAATTATTAAACGAGAGTCAGCCCCTGAAGGGTTCTTTATGATCACCAACGGTCATCTCTCCTCCCCGAGTCTTGGCTCCTGCTGCCACCTCCCAACTGACCACGCAATGCCCTGGTGGTAAGCGTGGCCTTGCTCCTCGCACTCAGACTCTGGCGCTCCTGATCGCGCTTGCTCTGCTCTTCCCTTGCAAAAATACTTCCTTACACCTAATATCACTTATGTGAAGGCAGGACTCAATTATAGCGATGCTGGGGGGAAAAAAATGAAAGAAATAAGTGATTGTATATGAGCACTTACTAACTGATCCCAACAGCTTTTAAAGCCCAGGCCTGGTTTTCTTTGGCTGCATGAAACTATGCTGGGCTTCTGCCTTCTTTATTTAAGTTAGAGAAAGCTTGTTATTTTGATGCTAACCTGAATGAAATCTAAAACTCCATTAATGTATTTCAAGGGTAAATGAAATCCCTAAGGCAAAAACATCAGTGCCTCGTACATTTTATTTTACCACATTTTTAGACCTCTTGTCTTTAAGTCCTCTATCTGTACAAATAAATAAAGCCAGTGTTTTGTAGGGAAGATAAGGTAGGGAATCTTTCTAATTCCACCTGAGTGGGAGAAGAAATGGAAAACATGATTTCCTCTTACATTCTTTTAAAGGAACATCGTGAAGTTGCAAAGTATCAGTCCACATGCTGATGTGGAGACCCAATCATTCAGTCACGGCCCCTCAGCTTATGTGCTTGCTGGCTCTATAGGCCAGCCTATTATCTGACGTTATTGTCACCAGGGCTTTTTCATTTGGTGTCAGTGACAAAACCACCGTTGAACATTTCCTCCCTTAACTCCTGCTGTTAGCAATCAGAACCAAATCGACCTGCCCATCAAGTGGCTGTCAGTGTTCCATGTATCCCGCCTCAGAATGCTTCCAGCTGTTGCTATGGAAATGAGTCTTTCAAGAGTTGGGGGCTCAGGTGTCCTCTTGCTACACATTTAGAAAACATGGAGAAAAACAGCCAGATAGAGGAACTGTAAGGTAAAGCCCTCAGACGAAGTGGTTGGCCCAATATTTTTTTGCTCAAATCTTTCACTGCAAGCCAATGTGCTCCTTAAAAGTTTCATAAACCCTAATTTTTACCTAATTACATTTCCAAACACGAACAGGGAGAGTTTGATATTGAAAGGAGCTCTAGGGGGCATTTCACACCCATGGGGATTACTCAGTGAATGATGACAATCAGGTAACCAGGTATGAAAAATAAAAGTTGAATCCCTACCTCAAATCTTTTGTATACGAAACTAAATTCCAGCTAAATCAATAACTTTAATATTAAAAAATGAAATGATAATTGTACCAAAACATGGGAGATACTTGTCTTTTTTATCTCAGAACAGGAAAGGTCTTTTTTAAGTGTGTCACAGAACTAAGAAGCCATAAAAGTCTAATTAGATTCAACAAAAATGAAATTTTTCTACACACAGAAAACACTTCAGGCAAACTTAAAAGTAACAAAGTGGGGTGGAAATTTGTAAATTTCCGACACAGGGCTGTTTTCTCCGATATATACAGAGGCTCCACAAATCAACAAGAAAAAGACAAATAATAAATAAGTGCCCCCAAATATAAATAAACCACAGAAAAAATTTATCCTCAACTTCTTTCAAAGAAATGAAAATTTAAATTGTATTAAAATAGCATGTTTTTACCTACCTTTTAGATAAAGATAAGGCAGTTTAATTTTGGTAACACTGTGTTAGCAAGGGATGGGGAAATCATTTCATACATTAACATGCATTTTATATGCACATTAACAGAATCTAGCAAAATTTACACCGTCAGGATTTGGCTCGGAGAATCTAGTACACTGGGCTTTCAGATACACTCACACAAATCAGAAAAGTATGTATCTTCAAGGGTATCCCTGTGCCAATGTTTCCAATCTTTTGTAACTACAAAGAATTTAAATGACTATCAGCAGGGGACTAGTTAAATATATCCTGGCATCCCATACAATTAAATATTATGCATTTAAAAATATGAGCAAGGAGCTCTGTGTGTACAGGTACGGACTGACTTTCAAAATGATGCTATTAAGTGCAAAACCTAAGATGTTCAACAACGTGTAACTCTCTCTCTCTCTCTCTCACAAACACACACACATATACACACGAGGAGAGAAGAATGTCATAAAGGTGCCTGCCTCTGTAGAAGAAGACTAGGAGACAGGGAGAGGCAGGGAGAATCATTATTTTTACTGTTTACTTATCCCTTTGGTGCCTTTTGAAAGTTATGCATTTTACTTAGTTAAAAGAAAGTTGTTATTTTTTAAAGCAAAGGACATCATTTTAAGAAAACTGTTTTGTAAGACAGGATTTTCACGTGTGAAGGAAAGGGGTGTGTCATGTGTGTAGGTAAACGCCATTCTACGAAACCAACAGAGAAACTAGAAATACGAAGAGGAGGGGCCTAGTCCTGGTCCCGACTGCGTGGAGGACACGCTGCCCGGGGACAGGGCGGGCTGCCCCAGGCCCCAGCTCCTCTGCTCCGCCAGCTCTCCAGACCCAGCCGAGGCTCTGCCAACCTCAAACGCCTTCTACATAGCAACTGAATGAGCTGAAAGTGAATATTATTCTTAGAAAGACCTCTCTAAGGACTACTCTCTTACTATTCTATCTTTAAAATGATGTGACAAAATGGACTGGTAAGTGGTCCTTACATAACCAGATACTGGGGACAGTGAAAACAGGGGTAGGGGAGACTGAGAGGGAGGGAGAGCTGGACCACTTAAAATTAACACAAGTGCTGATCTTCTAAAAGTTATTTAACTCTTCTTTTAAAGATTTCATTTATTTATTTTTAGACAGAGGGGAAGGGAGGGGATAAGAGAGGGAGAGAAACACCACTGTGTGGTTGCCTCTCGCGTGCCCCACACGGGGGAACCTGGCCCACAACCCAAGCATGTGCCCTGACTGGGAATCGAAATGGCAACCCTTTGATTCGCAGGCCAGCACCCAATCCACTGAGCCACACCGGTCAGGGCTAAAGGTTATTTAACTTTTAAATAACCTATGGGGTTGGCCAAAAAGTCTGTTTAGTTTTTTCTGTACAATGGTTCTAGTAGTGCTTAGTTGTCTTTAACTTCATTCAAAACAATTTTGTTAGATTGTATTGTGACAGCTATCAGATCAGTGTGCATTTAAAAAAATGCTTATGAAATTGGTGAATTTTTGTGCAGCCATTTTAATATTGAAGAGGGAAGAAAATACACAACATTTTGGCATATTATGCTTTATTATTTCAAGAAATGTAATAATGCAATTGACACGCAAAGAAAAAATATTTGTGCAGTGTTTGGAGAAGGTGCTGTGACTGATCGAACATGTCAAAAGTGGTTTGCGAAGTTTCTTGGTACCATGGACATTAGCCAAATAATTCTTTGCTGTGGGGCTGTCTCATACATCGGAAAATGTTCAGCAGCAGCCCTGGACTCCACCCACTAGAAGCCAATAGTGGGAGATAGCTAACGGTCAAAATATCCAAATCAGTAAAGTTATTAGTGAAAATGAAAAACGTGTCTTTAATTTAATGGAAAAACTAAATGGAATTTTTGGCCAACCCAATATAATTAAAAATATGTCATGACATAACGTTCATTTGAATCCAGATTAGTCAACATTCAACAATACGCTGGATGAACAGGAAAGCGGACCAAGTGACACTGTGTGTGACCCAAACTACAGCGGTGTCTTCACTCACCCGGATGTGCTGGAGGTAGAGAGACAGATCTCGGATGAAAGATTTGATCAGTCTTTCTTGCATTCGGAAGCTCTTTTCTGTTTCTTCAAATGCTTCATCTTTTATCTGTTCAAAATGAACAAGCACTGTTAGCAGATCGGAACTCTCCCTCGATCTGATTGACACAAGTATCTTTCTCAAGAACATCTTTTGTTTAAATTTTAAACCTCTGATATATCCCTGAATCATACTAAGTTGAATTTAAACACCTCTATGTAGCTTTGAAAGATCTCCCAACTATATAAGCCACCCCCACCCCACCCCTTCAGACCTCACCTCCTCCGCCCCCAACGGGAACCCTTGCTCTGGTCAGTCAGGCCGCTCCCTCCACCAGTCTCGCTGGCACCTGCCACATGTGTTGATTCTGGGCCTTCGCCCCGTGCTGCTCCCTTGCCTGGTGTGCCCTCTGCTTTCCCTATGCCCAACCGGCCCCCTTCCTTAAAAGGCTCAGATTAAGTCTCTCGGCAACATGAAGCTTATGCTCATTGAGCTTGTTTTCTTCAGTACTCTACAGCATGTAGAGAACAAACTGCAAAACTTAGCAACCGACTTTTTTCTAGCTTGTATTTCTCCTTACTGGTACCATGTATATACAGTACAGTGCATGAAAACCGGAGACCTTGGACCTACCCTCAGGACTGCCCACAAATTGGTTTTCAAATCACTCCATCCCTCAGACTTTGTATTTCCTTATGTGTGACATATGGTGTTGAACTTGGGTGAGCTCTTAAATCCCTTCTAGGTTAATACGTCTGCAATTTTAATTTTGTCCCCTAAATAAATTGTAAGCATCTCATGGGTGTCTAAAGCCACAATTATTATAAGGTGATTGATTTTGGCCTTCTGATTTGCCTTTGTGCACACTGGCAGCTCACCAAGGCCCCGAGAGAGGGCTAGGTGGGTGGACTGACGTCACCAGTAGCTGCAGCGTCCTGTATCCACCAGCCAGCAAATACCAGGGGAGGGACTAAGTGGGGAGTCATCTCAGTTGATGCCATGCAGGCTGCCCCATGGAGCCCTGAAAAGCTGCCACAGACAAGCTGAACCTTCAAGCACAGGACCCTCACCTGTGGGGCAAAGCCAGTGAGGTGCTTCAGGTGACTGCTCACTCGGTTGGACTTCTTGATGATGGAGTGGATGTTCAGTTTCGAAATCTTCTCCATGAGGCTATCTTCATCGCCCTTCCGGTACTTGAGGACTAGGGAGTGAGTCACGTTGAGTTAGGGAAGCTCTTTCCTGAGCACAGACTACAAAACCAGCCCAAAGCAAGACCAACGACCCAAACTAGAGCTACTGCCTGATTTCAATGAGCTTATAATGAGTAAAGATAAATTATTAATCCAAATCACCATTTATGGACAGATAGTTATCCAGTTGTCTCGCATGGTGAAAATGCCGTACGGGAGTTATATGGCTGACCACTGGGTCACACATTAGGCACAATCTGCAGAAAAGACAGGAGATCACAGCAGGTGGGCTGCCAGGGGAAGGCTGGAGGGCAGCAAAAAGACAATTCATCTTTGAGGAAGACGAACTTACATCAGGAGAGAGGAGCCCAGACAGAGGGCTCGATGGCCAGAAAGCTTCTGCAGCCACGAGCAACATGGCTTATGGATGTGGGTGACACGGTAGGCAGAGAAAAGTTTTAGGTAAAGCAGGGAGAAGAGTGGAGTGACGGGAAAAGAGGTCATACGGCGTCACAGATTCTCCGAGGATGCATCAGCTTAGCATGTTCACTGTACTACTCGAGTGTTCTAATTAGAACCTCGACAAAACACTGATGAAAAAGAAAAGAAATGGTTCAGTTCAGTCTCCATTATAAAGGAAGAGCGGGTGGGCTGGCAACTGACTGCACAGCGTTGGGAGGGGACGGAAGGAGCTCAGACAGGAGAGGCAGGTCACTGGGCGGAGGCGGGACTGATGGGGTCGAGAGACGTGGTCACATCGGACTTTTCTAAAAGTAGAGCAGAAGTCCTAACTGAGGTGGGGATGGTAAAACAGCCAACCAGATGTGCCAAGCAAACGAATGTAAGCGCGGATTGAGAAGGACTGCCTTCCACAGGCTGAGAAGGCAATCATCTGTGCCCGAAGGAATCCCTGATGAGCCACTTTCCAATGTCTTCGTGTGTCTTGGGAAAGACTCTTGCTGCCATAAGCTTTAGCAGAGACGTCTGTTTCCAATATTCCATGGTTGTACTTTTATTATTACTGTCTCTTTCTTCCTATCACATTTCCCCCCAATTCTACTACTGTTTCTTCATCACAGTCCTATAAACTAAAATCTGCCTTGCCCATCTCCGGTAAAATAATTTCTGTTGAGAAGAACATTCTCAAGGGCATGCCTCCTTTGAAGCAAATACGCTTGTCTTACCCAGATCCTTCCGACGTTTGTACTCGTTAATGTTGACGTTGATCTCCTTGACGGCCAGGACTGCGCTGGTCAAAGGCACTTTATCCGGGTGGGACTCGGGGGTGGAATTCAGCAACTCCATTAGCAGCAGTGGGTAACGCATTACTCTCTGCACTGGTTTGATGAGGAAGGAGCCCAGGTTAATATAATTTGTGCATCCCCTATAAGAGAAGGAAAAACAGAAACTTTAGTCCACTGTCAATAAATAACACAGGGCCTACAGATAGTATTTGTTATTCCTGGATATAGCCCTGTCTTTCACCCTACTTCCGCTTTCATTCATTCACATTTACTGGACACCTGGTAAATACCAGGGACTGTGCCCGGTCTGGGGATTTAGTAGACCATAAAAAAGTCCCCACCCTGATGGAAGGAGACTGGTGATAAACAAACAAATAGCATTTAAATCGTCACTTGGTGTTCAGTGCTATGGAGAAAAATATAGCAAGGTAAATCCACAATACTTCTAGGTTTGTCTATAAAAGAAGAAAATAGAGAAATGAGTTTGTGCAAGTGGAGAGGAAACTTACCATTCGTTGTACAGGCTCCTACAGGGTGGCGAGCATGAAAAGAAAAGAGAGCTGATTAGAGACAATGCTGATTTTCACAGTCTTCTCAGAGCATGTCAGTTGAACATTAATGCCTAGTAGTTGGGTGGACAAAAGATCACATGGGATAAAAAAGAAATTATGAATGTCCATGGTAGCACATGTAGTCTATTTTAAAAAATTAGTAAGCCCCTAACTTCACTTTGATCTACTTAGATATATACATTAACCTGCCTCCCTAAGACTAGGAGAATCTCACCTGATGGTCAAGAATAAATGAATTTGCTCTTCTTACCTATATTCTTGTTTATTTGGACCAAACTACCTTCGTGGCTACTTCTTACCTGAAAATGCTCACTTAATACTTTGTATGTATAGATAATAATGACTAAAATGGACAAAACTACAAGCAGGAAGCCACTTAAGGTTTCCATGATATATGATGGGAAAAGGCAAGTTACCACATTTTGCTACATATAATGCACTCCTGTGTATAAAGCATACCCATGTTTCATGTGCATTTTACATGGGATTATTATGCCCATTATTATACCCATGGTATGTAATCATTATACCCATGTATAATGTGCATCCTTATTTACCCCTCAAAAATTTGGGCAAAAAAGTGTTCATTATACATGGCAAAGTACGGTACCTAATAGGACCTATAATAATATATCATTTATGTTTAAAATAATATGGATGGGCATCATAAGAAGTCTAGACATGCACATGGGAGTGATGTTCAGAAGGCAGAACTAGAGAGCTATGACAGGAACGAAGTGGTAAAACTCCTACTTAAGATCTGCCAAGGAGTCCTGAAGATGCCTCTGGATCCGCTCGTCCTTCTCGTAGATTTCCAGCAGAGAGATGGCCTCATCGTGGTTCTGGCAGTAAACCTTGTATGTCCCCTCGAGCTCATCCCGGTGGTCAAGAAATGCAGCACCTTTGAAACACACACAGATATACAGTATTTTCAGACTGTCTTCTCAGCAGCCTAAATGTAAGGTATGTAAGCCAACTTGAAGATCAGTTAAATCCTATCACAAGAAATGACAGTAAGACTATACATCAAATTAGTAAGAAATTTCCAATGTAATGGCTTAAAATTCTACTTATTTAAAGCAAAATTGAAGAGAACCATGTCTTCCATCTATGTATTTTTCAGGGCACACACTCACGCAGCTGGTCCTGAAACAGTCTCCAGCCCCTTTCCAACCAGGCACAGTAAGGGGTCTGCAAATATTCTCCATGTAGTATGTGACCAGGACCCCCACTCTCTGAGCGCCCCCAAGATCTCCACATCAATGAAGAGGTCCTACTCTGGCAGCAGTTTCCAACCTCTTCTTCAAGCATAAATTAAATATGCCGAACTTTAAATGAAATTTATTATATTAAAATATCTATCATATATGCTCCTAAACATATGATATAATAACATGTACTTGTTATAAAGTATTAAACAGCAAAATGTAGCAGTGACTCTAACAATAGTCACTGTAATTTCAAAGTACGATGAGTGACACACGAAACTGGTCATCGCGGCTGCTTCTGGTTGACATTCGCAGCAACCTAATTGACGTGAGCATGTGACCAGCTGGCGATAAAGTCACAGGTACTGCTAACAGTGTGTGGTTTGTTCCATATAGGCATACCTTACAACATGCTAAATTCCACTTAGAAATTACTGAAAATGAAGACGTAATTATTTTTTTGACCCAAGTTCATGGGCTCCTTGAGAGGCATCCACAGACCCCTGGCCCACAGCCTAGTAGGCACAGGTGCAGCTCCTGTTTCATCTGGAGCTGTGGCCTGACTGTGCCGATTCCCTGACTCGTTTGTTAAACAACTGCTCTTCCTCTCGCCCTTCTTTCCTCCTCGCAGCACACTTGGTCCTTCCTCCTTCAGCCTGTACTGCTCTCCCCCAAACAGTGCTCCTCTCTCAAAATACAATCCTGCTCAGTGCTCCCCCGTGACTATTTCTACCAGCTGCTCTGGGCATAAGCCCCTCCCGCAGGGAACCCCAGCCCTTGCTCTACAATGTCACCTCTGTTCCCTCTGTGTTGTGTCCCATGGAATTCCTTAGTCTTGTGAAGATCAATTTCTGTTTAAATTAAATGTCTTCCCTTAATCATAGCTCCTGCCTGTACAGAAACTTGATTGTGTTCATAAACATAACACCCATGCTGCCCTGCCTCAGTGGCAGCCTCACGTCTGTCTAACCCTGTGACTCCAAGGGCCCAGCAGCAGGAGTGGAGCTGATTCCTTCCAACCTTCAAGGCCACCCTGGAATCCCAGGGCCACGGATTCGTCATCTGGTTTCACATCTGATCGTTGCCTGCTTCCTCCTCCTCACTGCTCCTTTGTATCCATTCCCTACCAGCATCCCTAGAAGCTCAGCTCTCACACAGCTGATTGATTATTCACACTCCCCCCCCCACCCCCCGTTCGCTGTTCTCCAGCCTTCCCGATAGTGACTGTTCTACAGCGACTACAGACTAGCAAAGCTACGCCTTCATTTCCAGAGCCTTTCAAACTGTGGGTCACAACCCATACATGGGTCATGAAATCTACTTCACAGGTTGTGATCAGCACTCTTTTGGGAAAATAAAACAGAGTAGTAAAGAACATATCAGAAAACGTTGCTCACAGTAAATGTAAGCACAAACATATACATACAAACACGTATCCTTATGTAAAATGTATTTTTCTGTGGGGTATGTTTAAAACAAGTTAAAAGCCAGTCCCTTAATGTATTACTCCACACACAGTCTCCCGGTACTTCTTTCCCCCTCCACCTCCTCATCCTCCGACTCATCTGAGCCCTGGACACCTGCCGTCCTTCCTTCCCTGCGGGACCCTGTCCTGGCTGCACTGAATCCTTCCCCACTCAGGGTGAGTGAGTTAACTCAGTGCTGCTCTCTGCAGCACCCTGGATTCCCTCAACTTTTTGCTGAGTTATCCCTCTTCCCTGGGTTATAAAAACTGCTTGGAAGGTACAGTGTTGAGAGGGGGAAAAAGGCTTAGTGCAGGACAGTCTGAAGTACGCCGCCACTGGTATGATTTTTAAAAATGGGGTGGTGGACTGAAGTGAAAAATACATATGTAAGCGTTGATACATGATAAACTATCTCTGGAAGGAGATATAAGAAAAGTGGTGACACTGGTTGCTTCTGGTTAAGAAGAGCTGGGTAGCTGGGGGACGTGTAACATACTTTTCATTAGTTCTTTGTACTTTCCTAACTTCAAGACATGTGAATGTATTAAAATAAGTTAAACTTAAAACACAGGGTCTGGCAGAAATAACACCTGCTGGAGGGTGGATGGTGGAGTAATAATATGGGTGTAATAATTTAGTTTTAATTTGAACATTTCACCTAAAATGTCATATGGTGTGCTTGAGTGTGATATTGTTATGTTACAGAATTATGTGCTTATGATTTTATAATAAAAGATTTTGTAATAAAAAAGAGGCATTTTTGTGGTGGACCCTGTATATTAAAGTAATGAACTTAAACAAAATTAAAAAATTGCTTATGCAATTCGTGCCAATCTGCTGTTTGCTAATGGCTCAATAAAGCTTTAATTTCCCATTCTCTGACCTCTCAGCACCTTCCCTTATCAAACGTTCCAAATCTAGTCATTTATTAATTCCCCACTGAATCCCCCCCACCCCCACCCCCACCCGGCCTAGTGCTCGCACAGTCTCGGCTCCACCTCGGGCACATGGGGCCACTGAGTGTTGCCCCTCAGTTGTAAAGCTAACACTCCTGCCAGGGTCCTGAACCCTCCAGCTCCCAGGACCATCCTCAGTGTACCTTCCACACCTCAGTCTGCTACCCAACTCCTGTTTGTCTTGGGAAAAGAAGTGCAAGGGAAGAAGTAAAAAATAAACACAGTTGACATCTTTTGGGGGTGAGATTATGGATATTGTTTTAATTCCGATTTTATTGTTGTAATATATGGGTAATAAAATAAGTTAGAAGAAAAAAGAATTAACAATCTTTTAGATATCAATCAATTTCTCTCATTTCTTTTATAATTTAAATAAAGGATCTACAGATACTTATTTCAAATGCCTTATAAAATCTTATAATTTGGCTGTTTTGCTTTAGCACTCTTAACAACACGAGATCACTGTGGCTTGCTTCTAGTCAGTCAGTATATGCTTTCCATCCTGAATTCTCAACCTCTGACCTCTCCAGTTAAAGCAAGACCCTGGGCTTCAGTTTCTCTTACTTTCTGCAAAGTATCACACATTCAGCTACTCTGCATAGAAGTGAAGGGCATGCACAGGACAACAAAAAGACATGAGCTTGAATGGCAGTCCCATCAGTCACCAGCCAGGCGACCTTGGGCAAACTCCTTTCCCCTCTAAGTCTCAGGGTTCCTGATCTGGAAAGCAGGACTAATAGTAGCGCCTACACCTCAGAGGGCTGTTGTGAGGAACACCTGAGATCAAGCCTGACCAATCTCTGAAGGGTGTGTGGTGTACGGCAAACACTCAGGACACGTTAGCAATGTTGCACTGTCCCCTAACATCCCAGAGCCCTTACTCCTTCCTTCCGGGGGCCAGAGCCCTGACTCCGCTCCCCAATTTCTCTCCAGGGTGAGTCACTTAAATACTGCCCAATTTAAGCCAAATCATGATCCCATTCCCATTTCTAGTGATCAGTTCACGTGTACGCATGTGACCCAGTTCTGGCCCATGAGAAATAAAGAGAAATCTGCCTGGGAAACTCTGGAAAAGGCGTGCTCACTCAAATAACACAGGGTCACTTTTATTCCTGATGGATGCTTAGTGGGACAGCAAGAACTGTAGTAGCATAGTGTGACTATGATTCCAATAAAACAGCAAAATGGTAGGATGCTCCCTCCCACATTGTACCAGGGCTGCTCTGTGACCAATGGAATGTGGCAGAAGTGATGGTATGTCATATCCAAGGTCAGACTTAGAAAGACACTGTGGCTCCCATCTTGAGCTTTCTGTCTTTCTCAGATCACTCACTTTGGGGAAAGCCAGCTGACATGTTGGGAGGACAGCCATGGAGAGGAGCGGAGGCCTGGGGAGCGCAGTGAGCTTCCTTGAAAGGGGATGCTCAAGCCCCAGACGATGATGGCAGTAGCCCAGGCCAGCAGCCTGACTCTTGACCCCAAGCTCATGAAAGACCCTGAGCCAGCACCACCCGCTAAGCTACTCCTGGATTCCCAACACAGAGAAACTCCGACATAGTGCATGTTTCCTGTTCGAAGTTGCTAAGTTTAGATATAACTTGTTACCTAGAAATAGATAACTAATATAGTTCCCTTGTTTAAAAGAAACAGATAATTGTTTTTCAAAACATTTTTGACAATGACCCACATGAATAAACACATTTTACATCATGACTCACTACACATGTATGTAGGAACTGAAATGAGTTTCAAGAAACTGTAGTTATTTTTATTATTTACAGTACATTCTGATATTTTCTATCTTATTAAAATACACATATCCTGGGTGCGACCCCTGATCGGGCTGCACCGTCAGTCTGGAAAACACCACACTGATAGCTAAAATTTCTTCTACTGTGAACACCCAATATCACCTCAAAGGCAGCTGTAAAGAGAAGCTGATGCACAAATAACCTCTAAACTAAGTAACTAAAACTTCATTTCTTAGTAGAACTACTCAGTACCAGCAAGGCCCTGCTCCTGCATCCTATCTATGAAGTTAAAAAGCTGCGTCTGAAACAACAGCAGGAGCGCATACCTACAGCATCGCTGATTTCCAGATCTGCCAGTAATTGCTTTGAGACCTTTATCACCATCTGCATGTTTCCAAAAAGTCCCTCAAAATCAATGTTTGGTATCTGAGAGAGAGAAACAAAATGTAAAGATGCATGAAAGTGAAATCAATAGCGTTATCATTCATATTAGAAACACCTCTTAGGGGATGATCAAGCCATTCAAGGTCATCTTCACTCGCTCTCACGAAGTTTCCAGAATAGAAACATCCACCATCAGCTTTAGTGTCACCTTTGTCCTTGATCTAACTATTGTCCCCATGACCTTAGTAAAATGACGGTGAAAACGATTTGGTCTGTAATTATACTGGGATACATATTCTCACCCAGCACCCAGAGTCTGATGGCACCACCCACTTCCTATAGAAGTTTTCAGAAGTGACTGTCCAGATAAGAACCCACCCCCATCCAGGTGGTCAAGTAACAGGCAGTGAGGACTGCAGATCCCCAAGAACTGTTAACCTCTTTTTCCAACTCCAGCATCTAGAAAATACCTAACATATGCACATAAGAGTTTTCTAACTAAACCTTATACAATCAGGTGCTAGAGCCAGCAACCCGTCACCCCCAGCCTTTGTTATGTTATCACACAGCCTTTCCAGTGAAGTGACAATCCAGACTCCCTAGCACTGTTTTCAGGAGCCAAAACGTGCTGAGTGTTACGGCAGTAAGTCCGAAGTCCGGTAAATTAACAGTGGACTTGAGAAGTGACAGGATGCCAATGGCTTAAGTTAACACACATATGTTGAGACCCTTGAATTAAGAGCAGCAACCACAGCCTTTACTTCAAACACAATAAATCCGTGTGGTGAAAGCTCCCGTGTCCTGATACTTGAGGCTTGGAGATCCGTGCTCAAAGTAGAGCTAACTTGCTCCCACAGTTCCCACCTGTGCCTGCTGCAGGGGTACCATGATCCGCTCAATACACATCTCCAGGTCCCGAATGTAGTCTCGTTCCGTCTGATGAAGTTCTTCTACCACCTTGGCTCTCTTCTCCAGCATCCTCTGCTCTGGGTTTTCCGTGGACACAGACCCAGAAGAGGCCACTGGTGAGGAAGACTGAGAGGAGAGGAGCGTCATTTCTAGAAGGGAAAAGAAAACTGGTCAGTATCTCTCTGTGTGCTACAGCAGGACTCTTCACCAGTTTGATGTGAAAGGAACACAGTCCTTGAGGACCAAAGGCCTCACAGTTGTCAACTATCAGGAAATCTGATCCCACAGGCCAGTTCTACGCATGAACTGATGAAGAGCTTAGAAGGCCATCACTGCAGAAAGAACCTCTCCCATCTGTGTGATACCATTTTTAGAATTTGTCCTAAAAAAAAAGAGTAGCTGGCCCATTTTATGAGGACAAATCAGTGTCCCCAACTTCCTTAGCAAAGAGGTCGAAAAAGCTGCTGTTCCCATCAAGAATTGCTTTCATTTAATTAGGTATAAAATCCATTCCATGATCTCAACAGTAAAAATACAAAGCTGTCAATTAAAAACAGATATATGCGTGCCTGAGAACCAAAGGGTCACCGGTTCAATTCCCAGTCAGGGCACATGCCTGGATTGTGGGCCAGGTCCCCAGTAGGTGGCACATGAGAGGCAACCACACACCGATGTTTCTCTCTGTCTCTTTCTCCTTCCCCTCCCCTCTCTCTAAAAAAATACATAAATAAAATCTTTTTAAAAACACATTGATACAGCACAGCAATTTTCACCCTTTTTCATCTCATGGCATTTCATTATTAGTTTCTATTAGTAATAGAAACTAATTAGCAAAATTCTGTTGTACACCAAAAAAATATATTTTTTACAATCTAACAAAAAAAAGTTTATGCTAAGCGAAACAAGCCAGGCAGTGAAAGAGAAATACCACATGATATCACTTTTAACAGGAACCTAAACAACAAAACAAAGAAACAAGTAAAATATAACCAAAGACACTGAAATAGGGGACAGACTGACAGTGACCAGAGGGGAGAGAAGAGGGAATTTCAGGGGGGAATGGGTAGGGTTTACAGGAACAAATTTGGAGGACACATGGACAAAAACTAGGGGTGGGGGGTGATGGGGGGAAAGAGGGGAGGGTTGGGTGGGTGGGCTGGAATGGGAGTAAGTGGGAGAAAACTGTACTTGAACAATGATTAAAATAAAATAAAAAAAAAAAAGTAAGTATAATTTTCATTCATTCACACCAGATGGCTATTGTTGCATTGGCTGTTATCACTTTTTTTTAAGGATTTTTTTTAAAGATTTTATTTATTTATTTTTAGAGAGGGAAGGGAGGGAGATAGAGAGAGAAACATCAATGTGCGGTTGCTGGGGGCCGTGGCCTGCAACCCAGGTATGTGCCCTGACGGAATCGAACCTGCAACACTTTGGTTCACAGCCTGCGCTCAATCCACTGAGCTACACCAGCCAGGATGGCTGTTATCACTTTTTTATCTGGCATGCTAAGGAAAAAGAAGTCAGCACCCTGACCACTTTAAAAATTTTTGCGGCACACCAGTTGAAAATTGCTGATATAGCACATTAAAAAGAATACTATGGGGAACATAATAATACCAAATAAGTGCAAGACAAGCATTAGGTATAAATTATCCATCTGAGATCTGGGGTGACTGCAGAACCCACTGTTTTCCAGTCATGTGATGGTGAATTAACACCAATACAAAATAAAATATACAAAAATTATTTAGATTCTCCCTATCAAAACATTAGTAAAGCCTCACGAGCAGGTTTTGTTACTTCAAATGTCCTAGAAGATACAAATGGACTATAAACATTAAGTTCCTTAATGGTATTTCCAATGAAAAAATCCTCTGCAGAACCACACTGCATGACCTAAAAATGAAAACAAGTAAGTCATCTTGGTATTAGCTTTTTACTTACCCGTTACTTAGATACATATGATAAGAGTTATTTATATAGATGGGATGGCATTTGTTCATTAAAATGAACATTAAATACTCAAATAAACAACTGAAAAAATTTCAACAGTGAAGCAATCTCTGTTTATTTCAAATTCCTTAAGAACCACCTCACTCCAGATTTGGTAAGTAAAAATATTAGTAAGTCTCAGTATAGTTACAAGAATTTTTTCTCCAGCCCGAAGATGCAAAAATACAAGTATTCAAACTACTTTCAAAAACTAGGCTTTCCCAGCAGATTTTAGTTGCCAAAAATCTGCTTCCCCACTGCCCCTTCTCTAAGAATTTAAGAACACCTATGTTTAAAAAGTGCAATCCAGATTCTGATTCCTAAAAACCATTCTCCACTAAAAAGCACCAGAGTTCTACGGAGAAATGACTAGTTCCAGGGCTGGGTGGGGAAGGTGTAAATGAGCCTGAGATGTCTCCTGGCAGAAAGTAAGAAAGTGCTCAGCAAAACGAGGGGATCCCACTGGCCAAATCTGGTACAATTTAGGTATCGAAATAAAGAAAGAAATAAGCACTGGATTGTTCCAGTGAATAAAATAAGAATCCATGAGCTCATATTGGTAATAGGTAAGTACATAAATAAATGAGAGAGGAGAGAACGCTCTTGTGGTAAAATAAACATAGAAAAATAATGGAGTTAAAAAAACCCATCATTTTGTAACCACCAGAATAAACTCTGGTTCAGGCACAAGTCGTCAGAGTGATTCCAGTGCTGCCAGTCGGGTTTGATGGTGATCAGAGTATTTGTATAGTTTCAGTTAATTATCACAAATTACTTATTAATCACAAAAGTGAAAGTAGTAGCTATGTGGTAGAGAAATGGATACTACCATAGCTGAGTAATCAAAATTCAAATCACCAATAAGGGACCAAGAGCCATCATGTGTTTCCACGTGACATGTGGAAACAAACACAATGTCCCCGATGAAGTAGCCCAGGCAAAAATGCATAATCTGAATGGACCCTTGAGGAAACACCAGACAGACCCAAATAGAGGATCTGCATTCTTCAAAATATCACATCACGGAAGAGAGAAAGCCTGAGGGGTAGTTCCCAACAGAGACAACGGAAGGGACGACAAACCGATGCAAGGTGTGATTCTGAGTGTGATTCTGAGCTGGATCCTGATCAGGGCGGAAAACTGTTACAAAGGATGCTACTAGGGCAACCGATGAAACTATGACATAAACTCTTAGATCATATTAATGATTAAATCAATAAAAATGTCCCCAAACAGCAAATCTATGTGGTCATGTATGAGAATATCCATTTTCGTACAAAATATACACTGTACCTTAGTAAGAGGCATGATATATGTAACCTACTCTCAAACAGTTCAGAGATGAAAACAACTGCGTGTACACATGAGGAGAGAGAATGAAAACAAAAACACGGCAAGTGGTAAACACTGGTAGATTTGAATAAAGGAGGTTCTTTGTACTACTGCAATTTTCTGTAAATCTGCCATTACTCAAAATGAGGCTTAAAGAGATATAAAGAAAAATACCTTTCTTGAACTTATTTTTGGTAGAAAGAATGACAAAATTTCAAACATAACTCTTATTTCATCAGAGCGCTAAATTATAATTCTAAATTAATTGTTAGTGTATGAAAATTTATTTTCAATAAGCTTGCTTTAAATTTGCTTTGCAATTTCAAAGCAATAGATTCTCAGTCCCAAATATGATTTCCTAAGTGGCAAGTTGAGAAGAAATCATTTTTTAAAATTTATTTTATTTTTCTGAGGTATAAGTGACATAAAAATTGTGTTAGTTTCAGGTGTATGACATAGTGGTTCAGCATCTGTAAAAGAAACTCATTTTTAACACAGGACTGAAAAGCTCTGCAAAGGGAGACCAGGTGCCATGCACTTTACATATCTCCTCCCTGAACTCACTCCATAGTCACACCGGAACTCTGAAGTAGAATTACCATTCCCATTGAACAGATAAGCAAATCTAGGCTTTGAGAGACTGACCACCTCACCCCAGGTATGCAGTCAGTAAAATGGCAGTCTGGAATTTGAAGCTAACAATATTTAAATCCAAATCCTATGTAGTTAAGCATGTACCATTTTCCCTCCCTATCCTGGTATCTCAACTAGAAAAAAGTCAAGGGCTTATTTGCTTTGAATTTTAAAAATTCCCTAGAAACTACATACCTGCTCCTCCAAGGTCTTTCCCTTTCCCTAGAGCTGGAATTGCCTGCAACCCAGCTTCAACCATGCCGATGAGGAAACACCACAGGGGATGGCAGAAAAACAGGGCAGAAGGAGCCTGGGTGCCTAAGTGGCCTGGAGCACTCTCCTTGGACTATTACATGAGAGAGAAACAAACTTTTGTCTTTTTAAGCCATTGAAAAAAAAATTCCCTGGAAACTATTATCTCCCAGAAATCAAAGTTCTATTAAGTATACTGGTTGAAAGCATAAAACACCAGCAAGTACTTACCAGTCAGAAGCCAGCAACTTACATTAAGAGACCAAATCAGATTTTTATTTGTATTAAAAGAAAAAATATGTTAACAATTCTTTTAAACTACCAGCATGCCCTTTTTATTTTGCAGATGAATTTATAAACTCTTGTATAGACTTTAAAAAACAAAACCAAACACACGTTAGCATGGTAAAACCCGCAGTGGGATGCTTTTGTGAAACCGCAGTTTCCCGGGCACCAGCCCTGAGAGTCTGAGTCAGCAGATCTGAGTGGGGCCCGGATATCTGCAGTTTTAACAAAATCCTAGGTGTTTCTGGAAATGCAGGTGACCTGCAGGCCCCACGCATGTGTTAATTAATACTTCGAGATTAAGTCAAACTAGAAATATCTGACTTGAAAAGACTCCAAATATAAGACTGTTTTTTCCATTATTCCAAATACATTCTAAGAAAAAAGCTTGATCTAAAATTTTAGTATCTGGGACGACCAAGTGCGAGGAGGCAGCCTCTACCCTCAGCCAGCTGCAGGGGAGATAAGCAGCTTTGAATCTTACACTTCCCCACTCTTTAGCTGGGAAGCTCCCAAGAAAGACCATTTTTACCTCTGGGCCAGTTTTCTCATCTGTAAAATGAAGTAATAATATCAGTCTTGTAGAATTGTTGAGGGAACCGAATAAGGTAATAACTCAGTGCCAACTTAGTCCATTTCCCTTGATGGGGCAGAAAATGCCATCTGCACCAGGTTAGGGTAAAATGCGCCACGTAGAAATGCTCTGTTCAGATGCCATAAAATTGCACTTCTCTTTAAGAACAATAAAACCTGGGGAGGAGGAAGCACAGGAGGAAGCTGTGGCCCAGCACCAGCCTATCAATAAAACGTGTAGAGCAGTCAGAACCGCTTTCTTCTCAGGGGGGCCCTGCAGGTGTTGGGGGGCTGGGGCTGATGGCACAAATTTACTTGTGGTGATAAAACAATTCTTGGTGGGGTTTTTTTCCTTTTTGTTCCCCGTTCCAGCTCCTTCTCCACCCACCCCCAGTCCAACTCCACTCCTTCTCAAGACGCTCCCGCCTTCCCAGGTTAGTCCTTTCTCACCAGGCTCATGCCTCGGTGTGCTAAGGAAGGAATCCGGTCACCCCTCAGCTTCCCACAGCCCTCACAACCACACTTTAAAGTAGAGTTAAACAGAAAAGCCACTCACTTCTCCCCTTGCTCTGAAAGTTGGCTCTGTCTTTGATAAGGAAAATCTTGGAATTCCCAGCGTGGTCCCACACTGCACTTGAGCAAAAAGGAGTCCTACCTGCTTTTGGGTAGACTCCAGCAGCCCCGGGAGGCACCTACAGTGCCAAACTCTAGCGCAGTGTTCAGTGGTACAGTGCATTGAAAAGTTAGCAAGCAGAGTAGAATCTTCCCAGAGCTCAGGAATGCCCTCCCAGACCCTAAAATTCCCCTAGGCTTTCCCATATTTACATATGAATCGCCCTGAGTCCCCCAGGCTATCAGGGCAGGGCAGACTCTAAAGGATGGAGCTGGACTCCTCTGCTAACTGGACTGAGATGCAGAAGAGGGGCCCTGCTTTTTGCTCGGGCTCAACACCTTTGCCCTATTAGCTCTCCTTTCCTCGTCCTCAGCAGTCACAATTCCCCTTCAGGAGTTTTTAATCCACAAGTCTTATCTCTTACTTTTCCAAACCCTGCTAAATGTTGCTTTTTGGGGTGCTTTTTAGGGGAAATTCTAAAGGTTCATTCATCTCTTATGATACCAGAGAGGCAGAGCTGGACAGCGGGCAGCACACGTCTACTTTGTCTGCACTAGTACCTCTCTGCCTCCCGCCCCAGGCCAGGCCTGGCCCTGGCTCTGCCAAGGGAACTGTACCCACTGCTTTAGGTGCCTCACCCTACAGCCATCGGAATGCAGATTCGGCTGGCTGGTCCCAGGGCAGCAGGGACAGCACAGAGGATTCACAGGGGCTGGGAGCCATGCTCACAGCTCACAGATTTTATTAAGAAACGGAAGAAAAGAAAGTTGCAGGATAATATGCCATTTTTGGAGAGAGAAAAAGAGAACAAAAGAGAGAAAAAAAAATCTGCAACCCCCACCTCTCCCCCATATTTCCATATACTGAATATATAGGGGTGAGCAAAGGTAGGTTCACAGTTGTAGTACAAATGAGTAATACCATCATTAACAAATAATAACACAAGACTAAACTCTGTGTCTCAGGTACTCATAACTGCAAACCCACTTCTGCCCCCCGCCCCCTCCCACACCTACACTATGTAAGTGCACAGAAAAAGGACCGGGAGGAGAACACACCCAGCTCATCAGAGAGGGCCTCAGGGAGGGAACTGGGATTTGGGGCTGAAGGGCCACAGGGGACTTGAGCTGAATTATTATCTTTAACCTCACAAAAACCTGTTAATGTATTGCCAGTCATGTAAAACAAACTGCCAGGCTAAGATACACCTCTGTTGGTGAAATTCTAAGCAGTCTGACAGAGGGCCACTTGCGGTGAAGCGCCCCTTCCCACTGCTTCTGAAATCGCAGCATTAACTTGTGAAGCTTTCTTGCCTGGATGGTAAACCCCCGTGCCGTGGCTTCCCTCCCTCCTTTTAGCTTTAAATCTTACACGGCACTGGCGGTGTGTCAGGACTGTTCTAAGCACTTTACAGATATTAGCCACTTAATCCTACTAACATCTCCATTTTACTGACGAGAGATGAAGAGAAGTTCAGTGACTGGACCGGTAAGTGGAAGACCGGGACTTGAGTCCTGTGCTGCTGACCAATAACAAGTCTGTCTCCAGGCAAATCCCAGCAGTTGTAACCTGGAATTCCACTAGTTTTAAGGGGGCCGGGGGGGTATTGTGGCCAGCTGGTAGCTAATGGTAACACAGTATGAGTCCAAAGCACACCTTAACCTCTGTAGAGTTACAGTTCACCCACCATTAAGACTAGGAACAAGTATGTATTTAAACATATATGCATATGTTCATAGTATCATAGCTATAAAACCCCACTCGGTATAATGTAAATAATCCCTCAGCAGAATTGAATCTGTGTAAGTACCATGCACAGTAGTTAATAGTCTTCTAGATAACTGATGGCAGAAATGATGTGAAATAAAGGGAAAGGCCTTCTTTTAGAATCATGTCCTTTGATAGAGCTTTTTTACTCAGGGACAAGGAGAGCCCCCTTCACAAAACCTTTCTCCTTCTTGGTAACCTTGAGAAACTTGGTGCCCAAAGCGATAGGGCAGTAAGAAAAATCCTTTAGTACTTTTTCTACTTTTTAGAAAATAAAGGTAAGCCTTTTAAACAAGGAGTCTACTTCTAGGAATTCAGTCTATGTAAATAATTGGAAAGGTGCACAAAGACATACATATAGGAATGTCCTTCAATGTATAAAACATTTATAAACAACTCAACCAGAAACAAGCAAAATTTCTTGTTTAAATTTTAAACAAAAGGGGCCTGGTTAAATAAATTATGGCATATCTGTGTAATAGAATATTATTACAGCCATTGAGATAGAGATTTACATTTATTAATAGGGAACATTATCCATTATTAAGTGAAAAGCAGATTACAAAATAGTTTATGAAATAAAATCAATTTTGTTAAAAAGGGAAAATATTTTCAATGCAAATGTCTGAAAATGAAAAAGTCTTGAAGATGATAGAAATTTGGATATTTTTCCTTTCTTCTCATTTACTGTATCCTAGTTTTTTTATGGTGAACATGTAAGGCTGAAATAACAAAGAATACTCAAGTAAAAAAAGAACACTTGCTGTAAGTGAGAATGTTCTGATACTTACAGCTTCCAATTACCTAGGTAATCCATTTCAAATTCTTTCTTCACTTTTTAATAATCTGAGGTTTCTTTCCTGACCTAATCCCTTCACAGTGCTGGAGAAAATGAGTAATAAAATGCTGTTGAAATGACAATTTGCTAGTCTTATGAGAAAAGCCAAATGCAACTGCCTGCTGAACAATCTGTCTAGAACCCTGAGAGAAGGCGATCTGAAAATGTGCTCTCTCCCCAGGCCCAACTGGAGGAATTGTAAATCCCGGTTTTCCATTTCACCACATCACTCCGGCCAGCCCACCCAGCCCCCACCACCCCTTTTCCCTTAGCACCTACACAGCTTCTCTTCGGAGAAAGTTTGCTCAAGGTAAGACTTTCAGCACTGTGGTCCCTGGCTCGCCTGTGCCTGCCTTTGAGGCTCACAGACGGCTCACAGCGACTGTTCTAGGATCACCAAACCAGGTCCTGAATCTCAGCAGCAACTGAAAAAACTTTCCCTGTGGCTTTTGCTCAGGAACTGCCCTGCCTCTTGGCACGTAGCCTGGAGTCTGATCCCTGTGGGGAGGGTGTCCACCTCAGGGAAGCCTAGCTCAAAGCCTCTCACGTCCCTCTTCCTTTTCCAAGCGCTAGTCAGCAGAGCAAACGAGAGTCAAGTGCCCGGAGCACACAAGAGTCTGCAATTTCTTATGCTGCTGCGACAAGTTTAAAACTAGCACCAACTGCAACACCATTTTTGAACACTTACCACATACACATAAATCCTGGAGAGGTGTGCTGTTGGTGTGCTTAGAACTGTGAAGTTATTATTATTTCATCTTTAGACAGCAAAAGGGATGTTATCAAGAAGGCAGGCAGTCTTTGTAAAATAATTAATTAGAAAAAAATCATCACTGCTTGATAAGCAAAATTTGATTATAATCAACCAATAACACTTTACATAAAAAGCTTTATTTTCTAAACACATACATATATCCCTGATGCTATATATAACAAATCTCTTGAGGGAAACTATTATTACTATTCTCATTTTACAAATGAGGAAACAGGCACAAAACAATGAAATGACTTGCCTGAGACCACATAGCTAATAATGCTGCATATTAAAAATGAGCATCCCTAGCCAGCGCTTTCCATGAAATGCCAAGTCCTGTTCTGGGTTATATGCTTCCTCCATACCAGCATGACCATTTCCCGGGTTATATTTTCCTATTTAATAACAACACCACAGTGGCCTTGGCTGGTGTGGCTCAGTGTATTGAGCGCTGGTCTGTGAACCAAAAGGCTGCTGGTTGGATTCCCAGTCAGGGCACATGCCTGGGTTGTGGGCCAGGTCCCCAGTAGGGGGCATGTGAGAGGCAACCACACATTGATGTTTCCCTCTCTTTCTCCTTCCCTTCCCCTTTGTCTAAAAATAAATAAATAAAATATACTTTTGAAAAAATAACAACACCACAGTGATGTTTTAAATTTGTTCATCTTCATGGCCCTCTGGCTATTTGTCTATCCTAATCTATAAAACCAGATTTCCTTCAGCTTCTATTAGGTGGTTTACTTTTATTACTTTCATTTGCTCTGAAATAATTTTATATATGTTCTATAACTGTGCACCAAAAAAATCAGCTTGATCTGAATTACAATCCTCTTTGAAGTTTTAATTACAAATATGTATAAATGTTAAAGAGAGAGCTACCAACAGATGCAGAATTCAAAACACTGGTTATAAGTATGCTCAATGAAGTTAGGGGGGAAACTGATTATCTCAGTGAGAACTACAACAGAGAGACAGGAAACATTAAAAAGGAGACAGAAAACATAAAAAAGTACCTGTCAGAAATGAAGACTACAATAACTGAAATAAAGAATACATTAGATGAAATCAACATCAGACTACAGGAAGCAGAGGATAACATTAGTGATTTCGAAGAAAAGCTAGTGGAAAATACCCAATTAGAACAGAAAAAAGAAAAAAAAAGAATTTTAAAAAAGGAGGTTAGTTTAAGGGACCCCTGGGACAACATTAAGCATAACAACAGTCGCATCATAGGGGTACCTCAAGTAGAAGAGCAAGGAACTAAAAATTTATTTGAAGAAATAATGACTGAAAACTTCCCTAATCTGGCAAAGGAAATAGACATACAAGCCCAGGAAATGCAGAGAGTCCTGAACAAGAGGAACCCAAAGAGGCCCATACCAAGACACATCATAATTAAAATGTCAAATGTTACAGACAAAGAGAGAATCTTAAAAGCAGCAAGAGAAGAGCAGTCAGTTATCTACAAGGGAGCTCCCATTAGACTATTGTCTGACTGATTTCTCAACAGAACTTTGCAGGCCAGAAACTTCAAAGTGATTAAAAACAAGGACTCACAACCAAGATTACTCCACCCAGCAAATCTATCATTTAGAATTGAAGGACAGATATAAAAAGGTTCCCAGACAAAAGAAAGCTGAAGGAGTCCAAGGGAGTCCTTGAAGAAGAAGAAAAAGAGGTAGGAGAGAAGGCGGAAATAAAAATACGAATAAGAAAATATCACAAAGAAAAAAATTCTCATTGACAAGGGCAAACATAATAAAAACAGTAGATCAACCAACATTAAACCTAATACAAAGGTTAAAAGGCAAAAGGATAATTATGTGTAATTACAACAGGAAATTAAGGGATGCACACAAATGCACATATACAAGAAAAAAAATAATAACAAAAACATAAAGATGGAGAGGGAGAGTAAAAATGGTAGTGATTATACAACGTGTTCAAATGTGAGTGACCATCAACTTAAAACAGACTGCTAGAAACATAGCTTGGTATATATTGAGCCCATGATAACCGCAAACCAAAAATATACAAGAGATACACAAGAAATAAAGTGAAAGGAATTCAAAAGCAACACAACAGAGTGTCAACATGTAAGAGAAGAGAGCAACATAATAATGAACAGAGAATCACAAAAACAATCAGAAAACAATTCATAAAATGGCAGTAACTACATACCTATCAATGATCACTTTAAATGTAAATAGATCAAATGCTCCAATCAAAAGACAAATGGATAAAGAAGTGGCGCGCGCGCGCGCGCGCACACACACACACACACACACACACAGAGCGGAACATTGCTTGGCCATAAAAGTGAGTCTTACCATTTGTGACAGCATGGAAGGAACTAGAGGGTATTATGCTAGTGAAATAAGTCAGAGAGAGACAAATGCCATATGATTTCACTTACACGTGGAATCTAAAGAACAATATAAATGAACAAACAAACCAGAAACAGACTCATAGATATGGAGAACATTTTGATGGTTGCCATATGGTGGGAAGGGTGGAGGGCTGGATGAAAAGATGAAGGAATTAAGAAGTTGTTCTCCTGCTTCTCTCTGCCTACATCAACCCCCCATTACTCCTTTAAGTTTTAGCTTAAGTTCAAACACCTTCCTAAACTCTTCCAATAACTCAGGTAAAAACTAGGCTTTCCCCCATATGATTGCCCATAGCATTTACTGTCTATGTTATAGACTTGTGTACTTTCTTTAATTGTTCATATTTTTATATTTTGTCTCTTCGATTGATCTGTACACTACTGTGAGGGGGGGCAGGTATCCTTTTCAGGAAACCCCATGCTTCGCACAGTACGAGTTAATAAATACCTAGTGAACTCAATTCAGAGGGGACATGGCATCTGAGTGCCAGTCTGCTGATGATGACGATCATCACGGCAGCTCACGTTTACTTAGCATTCACTGTATGTGAGACTACCGCACTATTCCAAGTACTTGTTTTCCTATAAACTCACTTAAGTCTCATAATAATACTATCATGTAGGCACATTATCTGGTTTATTGATGTGGAAACTACAGAACAGAGAGGTTAAATAATTTAAACAGGGTTACACAGGTGGTAGGGCCAAGTTGGGGAAAGTTATCTAACTGTTCCCCTTGTAGCATTTATAAAATTGTATTTTAATTATTGGTTTACATGTCATTTCTGTTGAAAACTGTGGGTTCCTGAAGTCAGGCACAAGTCTTACTCATCTTCTGCAGTGTCCCCATGAGGACACAACTGGCATTTGGGGCAAGACAATTCTTCAGTGTGCGGGATGGTCCGAAACACCTACGACACTTAGTGTTCCTGGTTCTTGCCTTCTAGACACAAGTAGTCCCCTGTACCCTGCCATTGTGACAACCAGAGACACCTTCTTCACCCACTTAAAATGCTGGGGCCGATGTGGGCTGGCCAAGTGTCGGAACACCTGCCCCTTCCCCCCCACACATACCCTGGAGTCCACCACGTACCGAGTGGGCACCATCAGTTAGTAGTCCCTAAAGCTATGATTTGAATTAGAGGACCCCTATCCCAGACTTCACGACTTCCATTGACCATGGATGTGTACCTTATCAATGAATGGTTAATTCTTTATTTTTAATTAATTAACTTATTTTTAGAGAGAGGGGAAGTGAAGGAGAAAGAGACAGAGAGAAACATCAATGTGTGGTTGCCTCTCGCTCACCCCCAACTGGGGACCTGGCCCACAACCCAGACATGTATGGTTAATTCTTATGGTGAAGCCTAAGTAAGAAATTCTTGCTTCCCTGGGAATTTGAATTAAAAACTATCAGGCATATCAGATAGGAAGAGAGGCAGAAGCAGCAAGAATCACCCAACATATTAATGGGACAACTAGGGTTATGTGTAATCTAAAGTGAAATGGGAGTAGAAACTATGAGTAAACAGAAAGTGGTGGTCTGTAGTAAGAGGAAACGAAAGCAGAAGCTCAGGGAAAAGCAAAAATGTCAAGGGAAAGCCCACGAAAGAGAAAATGAACAGCTAGTCTGTAGGATACCTGGTTTCAGTCCACTTGCACTGGAACAATGGCCTCATCCCTCCTCAGGCTAGTAAGGTAATCTTTGTCTAGAATGTAACCTAGTGTGTGGCACTCAATAACTTTGTTAGATAAAAACACATGAATGGCTCATATTTATTAGAACAGAATTAGGTAAGAGCTGCAAAAAGTGCTCTGAAAACAGTAAAGCATATAAATTAAGTCAGTACTACTACCACCACCACCACTAATGATGACAATGATGATGATGATAATGATGATGATGATGATGAAATTCCACAGTTGTTTTGCTGGCCATTTGTCACTGCCCAGTTAAAGCCTATGAATATGCCCCCTTGTCTCTACAGGGCAGAGACCTCGTGGCATCTGCTATACCCATGGCTAGTAATCAGCATATGAAATTACGCAGGATAAAAAGCTAATGTCTTGGATTGACTAGAAGGTATTTTATTGCAGTAGTTTGAATATACACAGCAGATACAGAGCTACCACGTTCACATGCCCGCAAAGAGAAGAAACCTTGACTATCGGTCTAAAAACTCTGAACTATTTGTGTAACCCTGGCAGAAGTGCCTTCCCATCTATTTGGGGTTTTCTTATCTTGGGAGAACAGCAAAGCAGAAGATTTCCTTGGATTCTGCTGCCCCACTGTGATTACCGTCTAAGCTTTGAAGAAATTGCTGTTACCGCGTCATCACCACTTCCCTTCCGAACTCCCTGTAATATACTTTGTGTGTCTGTTACTCGTTCCTCATCCCACCTACCAAATGCAAAGCTCTTTCCTCAGTCCACACCCTCTCTGTAGCTCTGCTGCCCATGACACAGTTGCATCCCCTCCACTTGAACCCCTTCCTCTGGTTCCCCTATACAATACTGAGCTGCTCTTCCAAGCTCTGTGCAGAATGAACTCACAGCTGCACTTCTGGCTTCAGCTCTGGGATGTACTAAATCAAGAGACACAGATTCTATTTCTGATCTAAGGACTGACTGGTTACCTTGGACACACATTTCAATTTCTCTTGAGCTCTGTTTCTTCATTTATAAAGTAAATGGGTTGGATTTAAGTGCTTTTTTCAAACATTTTTTTTACCATGACCCACAAATTACACTGTGACTCTGTGTATGCATTTACATAACACATGTATGTATGTGTACATACACACACACACACAAGTATTACATGCTTACTTTTACTACTTGAGATGTGCTTCAAATTTTCCATTCAGCTCTATTTTATTTTTCAAAAATGCTAGTCATAACCCCGTAAATAGACTTTGAGACCCAATCATGGGTGGTTATCCATTGTTCATAACACACTGGTCTTGGTGATATATAAAGTCCTTCTAGCAATAATACAAAAGGATTCTGTGAGGAGGCCGCCCAACCCTGAATCACTGGCCTTAACTCTCATCTGAATTCCAGTTTCACATTTCTGTCTGTAAGAGTTCTTCATTTTGATATCCTAACATCACTTTCAACCCAGTTAACATGGAATTTGAAGCAGCAGGTTCCCTTCCCATCATACCTGTTTATGTTATTAGCAAGTGCGAAACCTTAGTGCCGACTTTTGGTCTGGCCATGGAGAATAGTAGCTTACATTGTACTAACCTCTATTGGCAACTCTGAACAAGGTGTTTTTAGAAATAACTATTTAAAGAAAACAACCAAAAGCAGGCAGAAACTGGAGGAGGCTGGAAACGAGGGAAGCAGACTAGGTGAGACCCATATTCTTCTGATTTCCTCCCCCACCACTGGCAATCCCTCGTCTTTTAGCGTGATCAGGAATAAAGAGAAAACCACCAGCAGTCTTCTTGGGCTGAGAAGTCAAAGGCTCAAGTCTGGAGCTCCAAAGTGGCTAGATATTGAGAGAAATCCTGGAAAAGAGGAAGCCAAAGGAAGAACAGCCTCAAAATGTGTGTAGAAGCTCACCTTAAATCCTTGAATCATGCAGGGCGATGAGGCTTAGGGAACTGGGCAGAAAGCAGTAACAGCTGGAGGCCAGAGGGGCCTGGCAGCCATCCACAACTGTTAGGGCTGGGAGACAGTGTGAAATCTGAGTCCCTCCAAGTTAGGAGATTCAACAAACCCTGCCAACTTTCCACTGAGACCCCAGGAGAGCAGCCCCTAGGAGTAAGGATCTCTGCCCGGGGCTAGGGGTCACATCCCAGGACGAAGGGCAAAACCCCAACAGATCTGTTCTAACAGTGTCTAAGAAGGATTCCCAGGGGGAATGAACTGATGAGACACGGGAGGAAAAAGGCAAATTCTGGTAGAACAGACCTGGTTGCTAGTCTGGAGTCAGGCTGGGGGCAGCCACAAAACAGCCCTTTGTTTCTCAGATGGAGTGAGAGGGAGAATGAGAGAGAAGAAAGGGACAGGCCACACCACCTGGATAATTACACCTGCAAACACAGAGTCAGAGGGCAGATGGCCAGTTGGGGCTCCGTGAAGATCTGAGGAGGGGACCATGCAGGGACAGACTGGTGGGGCAACTTGTAAGTGGAAAGGAAAGTGGGTCATAAAAGATGAAGAAATATAATTTATGAGCTCCTACTATGTTCCAGACGTGATTTGTTGTTTCAGATGATTTTACCATGAGATAGTATTTTTTTTTTACTTTACAAATAAGGAATACAAAGCTCGGAGAGGTTCGGTAGTTCGTCAAACGTTACACTGTCAGTACACGGTGGAGCTGAGATCTGAACACCAGGCAGACAACCAACTCCAACACTTACTTCCGCTCTGTAATGACGGGTTGTGACTGCGTAAGGTTCAGGACCAGCAGTGGTGCATGTGCTGTGCTACAGCTAGCAGAGAACGTGAGAGAGCACAGAGATTCTGGTAAAAGTCAGGATTTCCTTACAGGTTAAGGAAGGTATCAGAGATATAAAAAGGGGTGTCAATTGAGCTAAATATGAACATACTATCAAAAGTTAAGTCCTCAAGTAGAGAGCAAGTTGTAAAATAGAAGTGATATAGGTGGAACTGGGCTGGTTTCAGCAAGATCATAGGGCACCTTGCGACACTCTGGAGAGAAGGGCTTGACTCCTGTTAAGTCAGATAGAATAAACACACTGTGGTTACAGTTTGGAGGCTTAATACAATAAGGAAATAAAGATGGGACACAAAGTTCATCTAAGAAACAGCTGTGGGGGAAGGGAATCAGAACAATACAAAAACCAACACCAGGAATCACAGAATCAGACTTTTTCTGAGCTGGAAGCAATTTGGAAATCATCCAATACCTATCATTTCAGAGCAAAAATGTACCTTGAAAAAAAAAGTGGCCAGCTGCTAAATACCTGGCCTCGCAACTAAAGCCGGTTTGGGTTTCATTTTTATCTGTATAAATGAAGATAGAGAGCCTGCTTTGTCCACAATGGTGCCCTGGAAATGCAAGTGCAGTCCAGCCTGTGTTGGAAGACCATAGGGTAAACCATGGGCAGTTCCAAGGTCACACCAGGACTTAGCTTTTTCGTCTTCCATGACCCCCATCACCAGCCTAACCAGTGAGCCCATTCTGTAGGAAACCCAGACGAGAAACCTTCTGTGTAGGAGGAGGGTGTGAGATGGGTTTTTCAGATGGTTCACTCTTTCTGACCCTAACCCTTATCCCCTGGTCGTAAACTGGACAACCCCAAATTGGCCAGAACCAGAAAGTCTGTCTGCTTGGCATGAGGGTAACATTTATTTTAAAAAGCAAAGGTTTAACAATGAGTCCAGTAATTACAAAACCAATGACAGCAAAAACAAACAAACAAATAAATGAAATAAACATAATTTATTTCAGAGAACTGGAAGAAAGAAGACAAACTGATAAGAGAGAAATAACCTCTACATAATGAAAGACTCTCAATGTCCCCATTTTACAGATAACACAGTTAAGGCTCAGTGAGAGAAAATAATTTGAATACCTAACTTGTACAAAGCACCAAGAAGAATATAATTTTCTGGATTCCACAAAAGTTTCCAGTGCTCATCATTCACTTAATATTCCTGAATGTCAAGGAATGAGCAATCCATAAAACAAGGTGAAGGGGGAGAAGGGTGGGGGTTGGGGGGAAGGGGAGAGATTTGTAATAGTGTCAACAATTAAAACAACAGCAGCAACAACAAAAGCAAGTCTTCTTTTCCACCAATGTCTAAAGAAGCATAGGGATTCAGAGAAAGAACATGCCAGAAAAGTAAATTTTGCTTGGTGCCTGTTAATGGATTTGCCATCCCCCATAAAACAGAAATCGTACAGTAAGAATGGGAAGATACTTGGGATGAGAGGTGCCTGATGGAATCAAGACAGGAGAAGGAACGCTCCTGTGAGAACACTGTCTGGTTCTGAGAGCCATGTTACGTGTGTATAGCACCACATATGTTTTTGCCCTGCGAAGTGCCTCCCAAAGGAAGTAAATCTCTAAGGTTGTTGCCACTCAAGATTCACTTAATAAGAACTCTGGGAGCCCAGGGTCCTTAAGTATACAGGTGTTCCTGGTACCTGGTATAAACACGCTTTTAATCTGTTTTCATGATTTATACTTCTAAGAAAAGTAACTGCATTGTTTTGGGGGTTTAGTTGTTTTGATTTGCTTTGTTTTGGCTAATGGCATTCTTACCTTGAGTTCTCTTTCTGTTTTGCACAAATTCTGAGCGTCTCAGGGTGCTGGGTGCTGTGCGACGTAAGCAACTATTCCTTTTCCAAGTCTCTGGGCCATTTACTGTTCTCTGTCCCTCTGAACGCCGGGCATTACTCTCTAATGAGGAGCCCTGAGGAATGCCGCAGTGATCTTCTCCTTGGTCTCCCATGGTCCGCTGATTCCACGGCACATCAGGGGTGACCCCTCTTCTCCCAGGTGCCGTCACTCCGGGTTTGTCAATGCCATTATACTCCAAATTCTTCATCTGATGGAGAGAATCTGTCCTCCTATAATTCTGAGCTTCAAGCTCACAGTTTGCAGATAAAGTATCACAGACTTTATTTTCTGCCTCAAAATTATTCTGTTCCACGGCATGAGTCTTTGCTTTGGGATAGATTTTATCATTTTGATAAATATTTCTGTCCCCTTCATAGTATACAACTAATTCCTTACCTTCATTGACCCCATTCAAATCCACAGGCTGGCCGTTAGTATAATTCCCAGGGATAAGATATAAATTGCTGAGGTCATTGTAATACATATTAGTTTCTTTATAATCCCCAAGATTATAATTAAAATTCCTGTGGTCTTTATGCCACGTTTGAGGTTGACCAAAAGTCCCTGGAGAGTCATCCAAGCCCCTGTAGCCAGTCCATTGTTCAGTTTCTGTACGGTCCTCAGGAATGTCATTCAGATTGTCACAGTCTGCGGGGCCGTTCGTCTCCCCAATCCCTCCAGCTTTCCAGGTTACACCCGGGCTTCCTGTAAGCCAATTATCCTTGGTTCTAGGGCTCGAGGTCCCCAAATCCACGTTTTCTGAATTCCAATAACCGTCATGGCCTCGAGTCCCACTTGGGTGGTGCATCCAGTCCCTTCCATTTTCCTTCGCGTCCTCATAGCCCATACCGCTTAGCTCACTCTGCTCAAAATCCCAGTAGCCACAATGCCTTTTTCTGTAGGGCCGATTCCGCCTTGCAACTTGGCACCTGGAATCCAAGTCATCTTCTCCGTAAAGTCCATCCGGCACTGCAAGGTCCCTTTTCTGCAGACTCCCGCAGTCTTCGTACTCCCAGCTGGGGCCCCAGTGCCCCTTTTTCTCAGCTCCTCTTTCTTTTCTAATCTCATGGGTTTCACACATATTCAGTGTGTTTAAAGATGCAAGTTTTACTTCTCTCTTCCATGGGCCTGGGTTGGGCTGAAGTGTGGCCAGGGAGTTTAGCCTAAGGCTGTATCTGTCCTCCTTAAAATGTCTCCCAGAGCGTTGGAGTCGCCCTTCTTGCTGCTCTGGTTGGAGGACGGATATGTGTGGAGTTATTTCAACCTCAGGATCCAATCACTGAACACCTATATCTTTCCCCACAGAGACCGGGAGATAATTAGTAACTAGTGTTCATGTGATCAGAGTAGGCAGCCTTGTCTGGTGTTTCCCTCAGGCTGGTCAAACTGGCTTGGCTGCTTTATGAACTGAAGGTAGAAACATCCTGCTGCTCTAAAGGTTTTGCAGAAAAAGCAGTGGGAAAGAGAAACAGCCCCCTGTAACAGCCCGAGGTGAGATCATTTATCAGTCTCATCTGCCTCTTTAATCCTTTAGTAATCAACCAGAGGTAGAAATAAATGCTTTCATGGGCAGCTCAAAATGGACTATCAATCTTTGTCCTCCCAGTTCAGCTTTCTAATCCTCGGACACCTGAAACTCTGGGGCTCCCTTCCCTTTCGCTAGAGGCAGAGCCCTTCCTCCTTTGAGAGCTCTGTTGTACAGGGTTCAAGTTGCCAGTTAGTGTACACTCAAGTCACAGGTTGTTCCAGCTCCTGCCTGCAGACATGCTGGACACCCCACTGAAGGATCCAGTGAAACTCTATAGCGTGGAATTCTCTGCCCGAAGAATAGTTATGTATGCTCACACTTCCCTTGATACTTGTCACGCCAGAGAGAAGCATCAAGACCATTCATTGCCTAAATCTCTTTTCCAACTACTTCATACAGCATATTTAGGACCTGGATGGTCCTAGAGGCCAGGAATCGGAAAGTGGGGTATAAAAATACCTATTTGAACTTTACTAACATTAGCAAGATAATTAGTATGTGTGAGACACTGCAGAAGAGAAAACGATGACCGGGTTGGTCCTTGCCTCTTACACTGCAGGAGCGACACACTATAAAGTAAGATTGAGTGTGATAAGTACTATAATAAACACCAACTGGCAAAGGCAACAAAGCAAAGTCCCTGGGGCAACTGGAGGGTTCTCGGAAGTGGTGGCCTTTGCACAGTGCCTTCCACAGACTTCCTACACATGGAGAACAGTTTCAAGGATATAACATGTGGGAAAAGAAATGAGGTAAGGATGGAAAGGTAAGTTAGAGTGGATCCCAAGGGACCTGAAGTAAATGAATTACATTTACTTCATTCAATGGGTAATGAATGGAGAGCCATTGAAGGTTTCTGAGTAGGAGAGTAACATGCCAAGCAAGGCACAGCCTTTAGTAAGACCACCCTTTTAGCTATCCGGTCATCATGTCCAGGAATGATTCCTTGAACTTTTACCTAATCCCCATTTGTCAATATAAAGAAGCCTGAGGAGACCAGGGTTATGTGCTTTGTCGGTAATTAGATGTTCACTCGTGGATAAACCACTCATTCTCTCTGGGACTCAATTGCCCGCCTATAAAATGAGGCAGTGGTTTCAACGATGTCCCTCATTCCTTCAGTTTTAAAAATCTTGTGGTTCATGTTCCTCAAATACCTAATGTGCTATTATGCACACCTATTGGATTCTCTACTAACAGTTAATGAATGACCTGTAGGTGGTCAGATCTGATTTTCATTCAGTTTTTGTTCTTTTGTCCTGTTCCCTTACACCTTCCAAACCAACAGCAGTAGCAGCAACAGCTTCCATGCTGTAAGTGCCTGTTACATGCTAAGACCAGGGTGAGGGCTAGGAAGTTAACATACATTTCCTTTGCTCTTCACTATCCTGCAAGAAGGGTCTTGCATTATCCTTATTTTATCACAGATGAAGAATCTTGGAGAGTTTGAATAACCTGCCCAAGATCACAAAAGCTAGTACAAGGTAGGGCCACAATGTGAATCCAGATCTGTTTGATTTTGTAGCAATAAACTATCTCAAAACCATAATTTCCCTCAAGCAAGTAAACAAATACACTCTCAAATGCACTCTATCATGGTCTAACTCAGAAGTGGGCCACCTGCTGAGGCAAGCTCGCCACACCCCTGCCCCTCTCCGTTGCTCACCACCTGGACCTGCACTGTAACAGAAAGACTGTCCAGGGCCGACTGACTCAAACATCTGTAACCTATTGCCTATTGCCTGTAACCTAAACCCAATAAGGATTTTTATTTCGTTCACCAAACCAACTGGATGGCAACATCATTTGGAGGACAGCTTTCACCATTTGTTATACAGAGTGACACTGTAAGCTTAATTTCTGCCAATAAACAATTTGTAGCCACAGTTAACTTCTCTGGCTATCAGTTTCCTTATGTGTAAAACGAGGCAGCTAATGGTTTCTCTGCCATTTTAAATCTAAAATTCTGTGGTCTTACTTATTTCTGAGTAAAGATTAAAAGTAGAGAATAATCCTTCCCTAACTGTTAGAGAAAACAAAGTTTCCTTAGCAACTTAGAAACACACTTAGTAAATCAATAATCAGAAGAAACTAAAGAAAAAGAGGATAAATTACAGGCAAGAAGGATGCTCCTTATAGAATGATCCAGTAGAAGAAGTTACATGCAGCTAGAAGAAATGATCTTTGGCCCTGGCTGTCATGACTCAGTGGATTGATCACCGGACTGTGAAGCAAAAGGTCGCTGGTTCGATTCCCAGTCAGCACACATGTCTGGATTGTGGGCCAGGTCCCCAGTAGGGGTTGTGTGAGATACGACCACACATTGATATTTCTCTCCTTCTCTTTCTTCCTCCCTTCCCCTCTCTCCAAAAATAAATAAAATAAAATCTTTAAAAAAAAAAAGAAATGACCTTTGAATAAGTGAAGAATGAACACCTGGTTATAATATGAGATTCACCCTGCCATCCTGTTCTTTTTTTTTTTTTTCAAATCCTCACCCAAGGATATATTTATTGATTTGTGAGAGAGAGATTATGGGGGGGAAGGGGGCAGGAGGGAGAGAGAGAGAAAAAGAGAAACAGCGATGTTAGAAACATCAATCGGTTGCCTCCAGCATGTGCTCCAACCCCCAGCTAGGGATCAAACCCGCAACCCAGGTATATGCCCTGATTGGGGATTGAACCCGCAACCTTTTGGTGTATAAGACACCATTCCAACCAAATGAGCCACTGAGCCACAGTGCCGTGCCCCCCTTCTCCTTTTCTAAGTCCTACTGCCTTTAGAGCATTAAAGGTAGAGTTTGCGTAAAGATGTAAACTCCCTCAGCTTTACCTCCACATTACTACAACCCAGAACTAATCAAAAGCTACGACTGGGTTGCTCTTTTCAAGTGATAAATCTGTGAGAAAAGAAATGAGGCCCAAGAGAAGAGAATAACTTTTCTACTTTTCTCAATACCAGAATTACTGGTGAAATTCAGCCTTATAGACCTTCAGCTCTCCCGTTCACCTGACACACAGTAACCTCCTCCCCTCTTTCAAAAGCCCCAAAGCAGCACTCCGCCCTTGATGTTTGTGATTTGTCACTAGAGGGTGGGTGCCCAGTGATAAAGAGTATCTATGAGACTCCCAGAGTAGATAGAAACCCTGCTGTAGATAATACCAGAAGTGAAGACGGGGCGGCAGGATTTGGAGGGAGAGAGAAAAGAAGGTAAAGGAAAAGTTAAGGAAGAAAAGGCAGGAGACAATAAAACCAGCAGGACAAGTAATTCCCTAAATTCTTGTTAATGTCTCTGTAATTGCCTGGGGAGGGGGCGGTTCAGAGCTAGACACCCCAAGCTGTGCTCCTGTGGATTGTTCTGAGCTAAAGGCAACTTTAGCTGCGGGTTCAGGAGAAACACTTCTGCCCCTCCCTTGGCTACCTGGAAGAACCTGAATGAGGGGCCTTGCCCATGACAGGAGAATCAGAGATACCCTCTTTTAACAAGTCTACAGAGAGGAACAAACTTCCATTCACTAAACACCTGCCCTTCCTAATGTCCTTTAATGACCTTTTGAAGCCCCCAAGGCACCTTACCTCATTCCTAGCTCGGAATGTCTTCTGTGCCCACGTTTCCTTTCTGTCTCTGGACCTCCCATGCAAACGGGGTCTCTGACTCTCTTACGTACATGGGGTTCCCATACACACTATATATGCATTAAATTTGGTTATTTTCTCTTGCTAATCTGTCTCGTGTCTACTTGATTATTACACCAGACAAAAGAACTTTGAAAGTAAGGAAAGTTTCTCCTCCCCCACACGTCCACGTCCTTCCTCCAGTCTGATGATCCATCCTCCTCACTTTCTAAGACTGACCAATGACACTCTGTGATTCCTAGACTTTTTGCCATTTTCCAGCGAACTGCAAATCTCTCTCTTACCTTATCTGTGCTACTTTACAGCCATGGGCTTCTTAAGTATGGGGATACGTTCTGAGAAATATATCACAGGGCTATTTCGTCCCGGGGCAAACATCCTAGATTGCACTTTCACACACCTAGATGGCACTACTGTAATTGTATGTGCTATGCTTTTTATTCAAGACTGGCAGCCCAGAAGGTCGCTTTACACCAGCATCACCACAAACATGTGAGGAAATGTAGTGGAAACCCTGACAGTGGGTTATTCTTTTTATGATGTGCTGTAAGTGCCTGACTTAAGCTTTGATTGCTGGGGCATCCACTTCAAAGACAGCTATCTGGAATAAACCCATGGCCAGCCACGGGGACCAGATAAAGCCCAGGCTACCTCCCCCACTGAGACCCCTTTGTTTTAGAGATATTTGTTGATATACTTTGGGCCACTTTTTTTCCCTCCCTTCACTTTACATTCCTACTCTTGTTTTAAATTCACCAATAGTGAGCCTAAGGCTCCCACCTCTGACACCAATAAAGGCAGAACCCTAGGCCAGCTCTCTGTCTCTCTGCCCTCCACCTCTCTGTGTGCCCACTGGCATGCCTCGTACCCTGCAGGGCCTGTAATAAACCCTTCTTTTTCCTTCAAAGTTTCCATTCGTTATTGCTGAACAGCATCATGCAATCATAATGAAAGAACCACAGAGTTGGTCATGACATTGGTTTAGAAAGGGGAGGTGTCTGTGGGAAGTTCATCAGGTCCCAGGTGTGTGCCCCTGACATTTCTGAGCCAGCAACATTACTATGGATAGGCTGAGACAGTAATGCTTGGCACTGTGACGTTACCATGGCTACCACCTCACTAGGCAACAGGAATTTTCCAGCTCCATTATAATCTTATGAGACCACCAACATATATGTGGTCTGTCACTGACTGAAACATCACTTATGTGGCACAGAACCTCATTACTCTTGTTTATATCCTTTTATTATAGTGAAAACTCTTTGAGGGCAAGGGCCATTTCTAACTTATCTTCCAACCTCCAACATAGCTCTGTACATGAGGTACACAGGAGGTTCTTTCATGTTCAGTGAGTTGATGCTTGCAGCACTTACTGAGCACGTGCTAGATGTGAGGCAGAGCTTTGCTAGCCTTGGTTTTGAATCCTGACTTTGACACAAAAGTGTATAATCTCGAGGAAGTCACAAACTCTCTAAGCCTGTTTCTTCATCTTGTCATTATCAAATCTCCCATCTGATCCGAATCTGTAACCGTATGCGCTGCCTTTCCTCCTGTTAAAATGGAGGGAGTCCTATAAGGCGTTTTAGTCTCTTCGTTACTTTACTGAAACTGCTTTTCACAAGGTCACTGAGTCCCATGGTCATTTAGATGACCACGGAGGTCACTGAGGACAGAGAGAGATGCGGGCCTGGGGTTCTGCTGTTATTGGGGGTGAGAGTGGAGCCCTTAAGGTCCTGCAGGCTCACTCTTTATTGGTGAATTTAAAACATAACAGTGGGAATTGAAAGTGCAGGAAGAGCACTGTGCAAATATCTCTCTTCAAGTAAGACTTTGTCTTACTCGGCCTCTCAGCAGCTTTTGACACCAACATTTTCTTGAAACCCTTCCTTCCCTTGACTGGCTGCTCCTTCTCCTTTCTTAGTTCATCTCCCTTGCCAGTCACACTCCTAAACACTGGCGGCCCCAGGGCTTCTCCTATATACCAATCAGCGAGCGCACAGTAGGGATCCAAGAAATATTCATATAACTGCCACTCAGCTGAAGGGTTAATGAGATGTTATAAAGAAGACCAGTCTTTATGGCTAAAGTTACTCATAGGTGTAGACACTATTATAGCCTCTGGTTGTGTAGAAAGAGGGTCTGGAAATAAGGAAGAAGAAAGGCACCTAAGATGTAAAGGTGGGTGCCCCAAATGAGGAAGAGACCAAGCAGTGATGAGTGAGTAGGAGAAGGGAAGGAAGAAACACAGAGAAAAGAATATGGGAGTATTGCTAAATAAATAAATAAATAGAGAGTGGAATACAGAAAAATAAGAGATATTTGGGGGAAATCTGATACACTCTCAACGGTATGAATGTTCTAACTGAAATAGCACTATATGAAGCATTTAGGACGTTTTAGAGTTTAAATCTTAAGATGAATTTAAATGGTTAGAAATATGAGTTAAGTGAGGGTTCAAACAAAGAAATTGAAACCGTGAGCAGCTTGGAGAGGTTACTAGCTTGAGTGGCTAAACATTTTGGAAAAATTGAGTAACTTCATGAGCAGCTAGCAGTCAAAAGTATATCTGTGAAGAAGAATTGAATAGTTTAAAAATATAACAATGCATACATATATGCTCTTGAATTCATGGATATTTGTAATCTAGCAAATAGTTTCAACAGATGAGAGTACTAAAAACAAAATAAATACTATGATTGGCATAAGGTTTTAGAAGTTGGCCAAGAGTCAGTTGGGGTTCCTCCTCCTTGAGCACTAATAGATCTGTTTTTTTTCAAGTGCTGTTTCCTACGGCCCAGGCTCAGACAGCAAGCAGTCCCTCTTTAAATCAACACTAACATTACAGTGTGGCACACTGAAAAAGTACACAAGGCCATGTGACAAAACAGACCTGCATCTGAATCACTTACTGAGACTTTGGGCAAATCTCAGTTTTCTCATCTGTCAAATGTGGACATTTTGGGGGATAAGAAAGAGTATATAAAAGCACCTGGCACACTGTTTGACAATAATAATCGCTCAATTAGTCATAATTACCATCACTACCCTACCCTTTCAGACCCTATCTTCCAGACTCACAGGTGCGGCTCAGTCCTCACTCTCTTTGTATACTTTTTTTCTTTAAAGTAATCTCACTAAGTGTTGGGGCTTTAAATAATGCCTGTCTATATACTGTCAAAATCTATTTGTCCCAAATTTATGTCACCAGCCCTAACCTCTTCCCTCCTGAACTCTAGGCCTGCATATCAAACTGCTAGAACAGTCTAGCTGCTAAATAGCTAACTGCTATCTGCCTGGAACAGTTACCCACCATCCCCAAACAGCCTGGCTGGCTGCCTACAATCATTCAGATCTTCACTCCAATGTCACTTTTTGTCAGGTCTTCCCTGAGTCTGTAGATTGTTTTGCCTTCTGATACATATACCCACTTTTACTTCTTGTTTCCCTCTCCCCGTGAGGGCAGAGATCACTGCAGTTAACTTCAGAACACCATCCGGAACATAGTAGGAGCTTAATAATATCTGCTGAATAAATAATGGCTGCCCAGAGTTTTTAGTCTTTTGGGTCGCTGCATCTAGGAACACGAACGGTGGAAGGAGGCAGCGCACTCAGATACAGGCCTGGTGGCAGGAATGCTTGTGACTGAGGAGTCAGTGCTAGCAAGACACCAGTCCCACTGCAGAGCCTCAGTGAAATCTGAAACCGATACTTGAAGTCCTGGACCTGGTCCAGTCTCTCCACCCCATGGCCTGGGGCTGGGAGTAAGAAAATGTTCTGAAGCCATACTACAAACTGCAAAGAATAGTGCTTCACAGGTTAATTATAACTAAGCTAACTACTCCAAGTTACATTTCTTGACATACATTAAACCATCTGTCCTAAAATAAAAACTAGTTTCTGTCCTGAATTAACAGTCCTCTAATGGTTTCTGACTTTGGTTGCAGTTTTATACCAAGATAAAGCCCATCAGCCATAACTGAGCTAATTTTGTATGAGGCAACACCCCAAACCAGCTGTTACACAGTCGAGGATACTTGTTTTGTTCTTTTATTCTTATGTACTGACAAACTAGGAAGAAAGGTTATTTCTTTTACATAAACTTTTATCTTGAAAGACCATAAAATTACCTAGCCATTTAAATCTATTATTATCTTTTACTAGTTTAAGAAAGAATTCTTATGCCCAAAGCATTTTAGTCTTTAGAATAACAACTTGCTTCTATATGTAGAAAAACCATACTTCCATACTTTCACATTTTAAAAATGTTTAGAATATTATATATCACTTTAGTATAAAAATGTCATTGTTCCATATCATTAATTCTCCAATTTGTTAATCTAATGGCTCTTTAATGGGCCTAAGGTCCAACCCAGTATCTTGCTGAAAAAGTTAATTTCCTGAAAAACATATTCTGATGTGATTTGCAATAGTCACTCAAAATTAAAATTAAAAATTGTCCCTGGAGTCTCTGGTCATGCTTCCTCTTGGCATTACTTTAAAAGAAAGAGAGAAGTTTAGGGGCAAGTTTCCTGATGCAGAAGAGGTTGACTCAGTCCACTGTTTACTGTGCACTGATTCATAACCGTGTGTCGTTGCCCACACCAAAAGTAACTACGGCCATGATTCAAAGGCAGCAAGACAGACAGTGATTGAATAGAGGTCAGTATCAGTGTAACCACTAGAGTTCCAAAGACACACAAATATGAATGATACTATGACTGTGCCTAGTTTATTAATCAATGTACAGCTAGTGGCTGGCTCACAGTATATACTCAAACATTTGCTGAGTGGAGAAATGAACGCACAACCTTATTTGTCAGATTCAGGCATGTGAACCTCTCCTACAGACAGAAAAGGACTATGATATGCTAAAATGAGATTCCCCCAGTACAGTATGTAGTCCTAGTCAGGGCTTCCAAAAAGCAACATGTGCTGAGAAATCTGAGTGTGTGGCCTAACCCTGATAAGTTTCCAGTGCTTCAGAAGTCAATCTGTTTATCAGATTTGAAGGTATTGTATTTTAGATATGGGCATAATTTATTAAGTAGCAATTCATTTGACCAGAAGCTCCTTGAAAGCAGAGAGCACATCCATGTTCATTACTGTGAGAGAGACCCCAGACAGTGCCCGGCACATGGTAAAGACTCAACGAGCACTTGCTGGATGAATGAGTGGTGGAACCGAGTACCACCCTGAAGCCAACAAAGGGACGTTTCATTACCCAACACACTATCATCATACATGCCTCCTGATAATCTACACTGACTCTACATTATGACTCTACATAATGATTAGAAATTTAAAATTCCTAATTCTCAGAGCCAAACACTGGTTTATCTAAAACTAATACTGGGCTTTCTATTTCCAGTAAGTGAAGTTGGTTATTTGAACCAACCATCTCACCAAAGAATAGCTTAAAAAATCAGAGGAAATAGAAAAAAATCTTAAAACTATCAACACACTGATAAGATGATAAGATGATAATGTACAGGCCAAAACCAAAAGAAAAACTAGAATCCAGAGAGGCGAATAACCACAGAAACTGCATTGCCCCCGGGTGCTTGCCAACCCTGAAAAGGGAACTTTTGGTTCAGTGGCTCTCAGGGGAGAACCCAAAGCTAGAGCTGCAAGGTAAGGAGTCCTTTAATGTAATAAGCTAATATTCCAAAGGACTAGCTCTCTTGCAAAATTACAGCTGGGGTCCCTAGTCCTCCAAGGTACTTTAAGGCTTGAAGTCAATTTAAGGTGGAGCTGGACTGAGAATGCCTGGTGTTTCCATGTCGGAATTCCTTCTCAGCATTTCTTGGGAAATTTACATCTTTTTGAATCCTAAGAAGAATCAGCTGAGAAACCTGGAAACCCAGAGAAAAGGCTATAATATTCCCGTGAGAATAAAGCTTAACAAGTATAGAAGCATTACTAGTTTGAAGGAATCCACAGTTGTCAAGTTGAAAGCAAGGGCAGAAAATACTGAGACAAACTAAAAGGTCAAGGTTCACTGGGATAAGGGTACATAGGGGAGAAGTAATCAAAATCTAATCAGTTAGTTTTGCTTGTAGCTGTTGCTATGTTATGTGTGTGTGCACTAGCTCTGAGTCATTCTTGCAAATAAAGTAAATATTAATAAGCTCATTTCCACAGTATATTTTACACAAATCTTATAAGCGATGGTCTAAGAACATCAAGTTTGAGAAGCAAAATAAGTCCTTAAATGGGCAGTTCTGACACATGATTCTATGTAACGTTGCTAAATCTTGCTCAGAGAGGCATATGTTCCATTATTTGAATACTACCTGCAAATGTTTGCCCAGTGTTTTCTGGTGTTTATTTGCTGTAGGTTATAGTTCTCTGTAAATATTTTAACAGAAGAGATGCAAAGAGTAGATATGAATATTGTCACAAGTTTATTGTCTAAAATTTGAATCCGCAAAAACAATATCCATTTCAATGGCGAAGCCAAAATCAGAGCAAGTAGACAAAATATTTTCTTTGTTTAAAAAGAAAATGAGCTTATATGAAGCAGCATGCACCCTAATGGTCCCGCCTGAAAATGCTTTTGTATACACTCAGCAATCCAACCAACATCCACGCAAAATGGAAACTTTTTTCTATTATCTGGAATATTAGTCACAAATCAAAGAGCAACACCATCAGATGTGACAACTCGTGCCCTGTGTATTTACCATTTTATTTTAAGGATAACTTTTTAAGCAACCACAAAAACAAAAAAACAAACCCTCAAAAACATTCAATTACAGGGAGGCTGAATAACATGTTATTAAATAATGAATGGGTTAACAATGAGATCAAGGAAGAAATCAAAAAGTATCTGGAAACAAATGAAAATGAGCGCACAACAACCCGAAACCCAAGCGTGACACACAGCGAAGGCAGTCCTGAGAGGGAAGTTCATAGCAGTACAGGCCTACCTAAAGAAGACAGAAAAATCTGAAATAAACAACCTAACCCTACATCTAAAAGAACTAGAGCAACAACAACAAATAAAGCCCAAGGCAAGCAGAAGGAAGGAAATAATCAAGATCAGAGCAGAATTAAATGACATAGAGACTAAAAAAAACAATTCAAAGGATCAATGAATCCAGGAGCTGATTCTTTGAAGAGATAAACAAAACTGACAAACCATTAACCAGACTGATTAAGGAAAAAAGAGAGAGGACCCAAATAAATAAAATCAGAAATGAAAGGAGAAGTAACAACACCCTGGGCAAAATGGATAAATTCCAAAACTGAATGAGGAAGAGGCAGAAAACCTGAACAGACTAATAACAACTAACGAAATTGAAGCAGTAATAAAAAAAACTACCTACACACAAAAGCCTGGACCAGATGGCTTCACAGGCAAATTTTACCAAACATTCAAAGAAGAAGTAACACCTATCGTTCTCAAACTATTTCAAAAAATTCAAGAAATGGGAAGACTCCCAAACTCTTTTTATAAGGCCAGTATTATCCTAATCCCAAAACCAGGTAAACACAACAAAGAAAGAAAATTACAGGCCACTATCTCTGATGACCACAGATGCAAAAATCCTCAACAAAATACTAGCAGTCCGGATCTAGCAATACATTAAAAAAATCATACACCATGATCAAGTGGGATTTATCCCAGGGATGGTACAATATTCACAAATCAGTAAATGTGATACATCATATAAATGAAGTGAAAGACAAAAATCACATGATTGTATCACCAAATGTGTTGGGAACCGCCCTGCCTGGTATCAGAAGCTGTAACCCCCACCAAAGCTAAGGCTGAGGAAGTGACCTTGGACCATAAGCCAAGGAGACAAAAGCTTACCTCCATGGCAGGAGCACTGCCTCTGCTGCTTCATTCATAACTGACCCCCAATGCTTGGTCGGTTAGCCAAAGATGGGTAAGATTCCCCAAGGGGGGAACAACCTAAGACAGGCACAATCACGTGGGAGGCCCCCAAGAAAGGACTTTGGGGGCTACAGCAAAAGAGGGTGATGGACCCTTCCTTGCCCCTCAGCTTTGACATAGCCTGAGTCCTCATTGTCTGGGAGAAAAATCTCCTTATCTCTCGGCTGCCTTAGTTCCCTTGCTCCACCTAAGCCTGAAACAATGACAGAGGGTGGTGCAGCCCTGTGCTGGAAAGGGCAGGTTCCCCAGGTGATCAGGCCTAAGAAAGAGTATGTAAAATCCTGTGAAACCTGCTTTGTTTAGAATGCTCTTAGTTGAATGATAAGGGTCCAAGGAAGAAGTAAGTTTGTTCCTTAAAGTTTTTTACAGCTCTTTGACCCTGACCCAAAATAGGCACTCAGACTTCCTTGTTACCTATTGTTTGAACCTTACTTTCTAGCAATGAGTAATGAGCTTTACCTGAATTTTTATGCAAATGAAACCAATAAAAAGCCTCTCCAGAGTGGGGGATGGGGCGCACTCCCCACCAGAGAGAGTGGCCATTCTGTTCCTACTTCCCCACAGGACCTGGTTGTCTCTGTGTATGTTTTTCTCGCGTATTGATGAGCCATCTGCAGCGTTCTGCGGTCACTGCCGGTCGGTGATCGCTTCAGCGATGCAGAAAAACCACTTGATAAAATCCAGCACCCATTATTGATAAAAACACTCAGCAAAATGGGAATAGAACCAAAACACCAATTCAAAAGAAATTATGCACCCCTGTATTCACAGCAGCACTGTATATAATAGCCACGTGTTGGAAACAGCCTAAATATCCACCAATACATGAATGGATTATAAAACTATGGTACATTTACGTCCTGGCTGGCATAGCTCAATGGATTGAGCACGGGTTGCAAACCAAAGGGTTGCCAGTTCAACTGCCAGTCAGGGCACATGCCTGGGTTGCAGGCCAGGTTCCCAGTGGGGGCCACGTGAGAGGCAACCACACACTGATGTTTCTCTCTTTCTCCTTCCATTCCCCTCTCTAAAAATAAACAAAATCTTTAAAAATAAAGTAAAACAAAACTATGGTACATTTACACAACTGAATACTACTCAGCAGAAAGAGAAGGAATTCCTACCCTTTGCAAACTGCATGGACGGAACTGGAGACTATTATGCTAAGTGAAATAAGGCAGTCAGTGAAAAACAAATACCATATGATTTCACTTACAAGAGGAATCTAATGAACAAAATAAACTAATGAGCAAAACAAAACCACAGGCATTGAAACATGAAACAGACTGACAGCTGCCAGGTGAAAGGGGGGAGAGAATAGTGGAAATAAGGGGGAGGGACTAGTCAAAGAACACATATGGATGACCTGTGGACACGGACAACTGTGTGGGAATTAAATGTGGGAGTGGGGGTGGGCTGGGATGAGGAGGGTAAAAGGGGAAAAACTGGGACAACTGTAATAGAATAAACAATAATTTTTTAAAAAGTATAACTTTCAAATACCAAATATTTCTGGTATTATTTTATAATTTAAAAATAATGTTATTAACAATTATTGTATGTTAATTTTCCCTTCTTTTAAATGTTTTATATTAACAAGTGTCTATCATGTTAATTTTTTATTTTGATAAATATTTTATAGTTATGCAAGATGTCAGGGGAAGCTCAGTGAAGGGTATATGGAAACTACTGTTTTTGTAACTTTTCTGTAAATTAAAAAACTTTTTTTAATACGTGTTTTTTTTAAAAGATTTTATTTATTTATTTTTAGAGAGGAAAGGGAGGGAGATAGAGAGAGAGAAACATCAATGCGTGGTTGCTTGGGGTCATGGCCTGCAAGCTAGGCATCTACCCTGACTGGGAATCGAACCTGCGACACTTTGGTTCACAGCCTGCACTCAATCCACTGAGCTACGCCAGCTAGGGCAATTTAAAATTATTTTAAAATCAAAAGTAAAAAATATTTTAAAAGCCTATTATAAGAAAGAGAACACTTCTACATATAATAAAATATATAATCTTGTCATAATATTTTGGTTCATAATAATAATAACTGCATTTATTTCACATATATTTCTCATACATACATGTATAAAAATCTCTGAAACTTTTAGTATGTTCCTAACACAGGAAAATTATTCACCATTAATTATTATGGTCACTACTATTATCATTTAAGAACATGTAAATAAAAACTTTTTAAAAATACAGACTAATTTATAATTTTAGGAATTACCAGGAATTCCAATTTCTTGTTCCTGAACTCCAAAGATTACTATCCTTCAGGAATTTGGAAACAGCTGACCACAAACAACTGAAAGAAGCAAACAAATGCAAATCCCCTCTGGAGTCAGGTGCCTTCCTCTCAGGTCTTAAAATTTTCCAAATACTATGATTAACACACAGTACAAGACAGCAGACACACAGGGAGTGCAGACCACACTAACAGTCCCACTAAGACTTAGTATGTTGGAACTATCATACACATACTATAAAACAACTATTCTCACATTATATAAAGAAAATTTAAAAAAGAAAAAGCTGAAAGGTATCTGTAGCCAACAGGAAACTATAGAAGGTAACACATCAGATTCGGGAAGAAAAAAAGAGCTTCTAGGAAATGAATCCTCATGACTTCCTGATTCCATAGTCTGAAGAAGGAGCACTATGTAGAATGGTACGAATGCTATGTAGATTTAGGCATGAAATATTATGACAACCTGCATATCACGCCATACTTAAATTTAATTCATTCAGTGTATTTACTCCCTGATGATGTAGCTAGTTTCATACTTAAGTCTTGAAATTAGAAGTGCTTCTTAATACTATGTTATTCTAATTTCTCAAACTCCTATTAAATGCCTATCATGTGCTGAGCATAGTTAAGCATTTGCCCACACATTTTCTTATTTGAAGAAGGAGAAGGAGGAGGAAGAGATGAAAGAGGAGGAGGAAGAATAGCTACCATAAAGAACTTCATTTTGGGTCTGGCACAGAACTAGACTATATTGCTACCCATTAACTATATCTTACTGACATCTCTGCACTGACAGTCTGCAGCCCCCTGGTAGTCCAAGTTCACAATCACAACAAAGGTAGGAAATCTTTGACAGCTCTGGGATGTAGAGCAGGCAACGTCAATTTCATTCCATTCAGTTAAACTAAATTCAATTCATCAAGTATTTAATGGGTGTACTACCTGTACAACACTATGCCGGTGTGTGGGAAATGACACACTGACTAATTAATACACAGTATCCATCTTCTCAGTATGCTTAAAATTTTCATTGGGAGGCATAGAAACAACTAAATATAATACCAATCAGAATTAGATAAATGCTATACCTAAAGTTCTTTAAATCTTAGGCCTTGAATTTCAAGATTAGAAATTGTACAAGATTGCATTCAAGAGATAAAGCCTGGTATTTAAACTGATTAATTTCTTCTTCTTGCAAGGGACTAATTTTATGGTTGAATAGACTTTTTATTCAGAAAAAGATGACCGTAAGTGGCACTGTCAGTGATTGATTGCAAGGAGTAATTTCATCATATTAGCAATTGATATAAAAATATACCTATTGACAATCAACAATAATTAAAGTCAGCATTAATACACTGAGTGTGGTACTTGGTATATTCAAACAAAGAAAAGTCTTTCTGATTAAGACCCTACCCAACTACTGTTGGTCTTTAACAGTATTAATCTTTTATAATAAAAAAAAAACACATAGTAAGAACACTAATGGAGTTATTAAATTAGTCCTGAAAAAGAAGGCCAGTTGAAATTACACCAATTTCATCACTTAGTACCAGTCTGTTAATCCACAATTCCATCAAAAAACATTACACGGTGTTCTTAAGGAATGCAGACATAATATTTCTGTGGAACACTATTAATTCTCAAAAGTATCACTATTGAAAAATTCCTGCTACCTGGAATGTGAGAGACTTTTGTTCTGCCACCTGTATATCTGAATCAAGAATAATTTACAAGTATATCTCAAAACGTGTAAGTATGGAAGGCACTAGAGAATCCCAGGGCTTGCTTTGGGTTGTAGTGCTGAGTCAAAGTTCGGAAATCATAGAGGTATCTGGCACTCCTCCAGCAGTTCAGGCATTCATATTAAATAAGCACCTTTCTGAGGACTCATCCTCGTGCTTTACCTTGAGGGCAAATGCCGCTGCCCGTTTAGTGCACGTGACCCAGGGGCCGGGTAGCCTAGCCATTCGCCAGTTCATCACACTGAACTTGCTACAGGACGCCCTCCCACTTCCTGCCTCTATGAGTTTGGAGTTCCCTCAGAAGGGTGCCCACACGCATAGTAGTCCTCTCCTGAGCCTATTTTAGCTAGAAGTTTCCTCTCTCTCTGTAACACCATCTGCTTTTCATCTTTCAGAAAATTACTGAATTTCCAGCCTTCCAATAATACTTTCTTCTTGCAATTTTTAATTATGTTTTTAGAGATCTAAAGGACAGGGGGAGTAAGTACCTGTGCCATCTTGATCCAGTCTCTGGGCCACCAGTCTCATGCTTTTATCTCTTATTAGTACCCTGCAATTTCTAGACCCACGGATTACTTTTTATGAATCATGCTGCTGATGGCACGCCGGTGCAGAGCTCTCAGGCACACGTGCCAAAGGGGCGTGAGTTCATGTTCTCCCTGGGGCTTCCACCAACTGCTGTTGTCTCACTCTCTTACTCTTCCTACTTTTCAAATTCTTTCTCCTGGTAGCCTGGCGAATACAAAGTCTCCAGAGGCTGGTCGCCCCTAATTAAGGGGCAGCATTTGAACTTCCGAATGTGCAAGATGGGAAGCAGTAAACTGCAGTGGTTAAAAACATGAGCTCAAATCCTCGCTCTCTCAGCAAGTGACTTAATCTCTATAACTTTTATTTCCCCCATCTATATAATAGCCATATGAATTATCCCAGTACCTTCAGGGTGGCTGTGAAGTTTCTTTGTATAAGTAAATGGTAACAAATGCTTATTAATAAGTTAATAAATATTAGCCGTTTATTATTGTTATTATTATTATTGGAATCTAGTCCCTAGACTACAAAGACACAGATGTAGTTTTCTCAAGTGTCTTAGCCTGAACACCTTCAGTCCTTGGCAGAGCCTGGTTAAAGAAAGTTACATTTGGGGGCTTCCCATCTGCATGGCTGCTATGGACGTCGTAGCAATATAGGAGGTATAAATGCCACTGAGGTCTGAGTTTCTTTACCTGACCCTCCAACAAAGTCAGGAGGCCACAGTGCTCACAGGATGCATAGAGACTGAGAAGTCTGATTGTGGTGAGAGAAGAAACTAGGTAATAAAAAAGGAAATCATTCTTTAATTGCCAATCAAAGATGGTAACATATCCCTAAAAAACATGGGTAGGCTGCTACTTAGATTTATGGGTTCCAAGAAACAAGTATATATTATTTCCCCATCACTTACCTCTAAGTTGCTGGAGTTCCATATTCAAACTTTCGATGTTGCTCTCATACAGCTCAAGATTCTCAAGGGTCTCTGCCCTTAAGGATTCCTCTCGCTTTTCTTCCAGCATTGACTTTAGCTCTTCTCGAGCCCTGCTATCCATATCCAAGTCCTGCTGCATTTCCTGAATCCTCACCAATACCAGGGGACACTGGGAAGTTTGGTCCAAAGTCTTTTCCATAGTCTCAGGGGCCTCTTTTTCCGGGGTCTCACAGCTAGGACGGTTACAGGTTAGGAGCTTGGGGGGCACCGCAGTCATTCTCTGCTGTGCCGAGGGAGGCAGAGGAGCTGGGCGAGAGGGCCGCACTGCCAAGGGTGGGTCAGGTTTCAGGTTCTGGTCCACCAGCAAATGGGGAGACGTGGACACTGGAGTACAGGGACGGGGTGGAGGTGGCCTTAGGGCCTTTCTCCTCTCAGGTCGCTCCTGCTGGGTGATTAGCTTTGAGGAACCTCGAACAACATCCTTCTCAGAGTTAAAGTCCATGATTGAAAAGTGGCGCAAACTCTTATCTGGTTCTGTGCCGGACCCTGACAAGCTCTTCTCAAACTCTAGCAGCTGTTGTGTCAACTTAGAATCCAGGTCAATGTTGCCATCTCCCTGTGGGGGGGCCAATGCTTCCACAGCGGGCACCCTGTCTTGCAGACCAGGCTTCATCTCAGAACAAAAGCAGGAAGCGTTGTTTTCTTTGGGTGTGTGGTGCTTTTTGGCGTACTTTGCCATGCCCTGGAGTTGAGGGCTCAGCTGGCTAGGTCTGACCACCCTAGAGGCTGAAAGAGAAGAGCCGCTGTGAAGAGGGGACACTGGCCTCGTAAGGGTTTTCTGTTGGGAGTATGTTTTTCTGGAAGGCAGGCTGGAATAGTCTCTAGTCCTTGCCTCTAGAGGAAAAGGGTCAGAGAACTGCTCTGAGCTTGGGTGGCTCCCTTCTACTCTCGAATAATACTGGTTTTTCTGCAGCTGGGGATGAAAAGGTATGTGCGGTTGGCAGGAAACACCGTTGACTCCTTCCGAAGGACCCCTCGTGGAGGAGTCTTTGACAAAAGGTTGTTCATGCCCTGCACCTGGGCTTCTGGGGGGCCCCCTGGAGGTGCCCTCGTCCCAGGGAGAGATTTTGTTTACTTCATACTCGGAGGTCAGATGATCTGGGGGAGATGTTTCAGAAATACAGTTGGACTTCTCTGCTTCATACTCATGAGATTCATGCTGTCCTTTTTCCTCCACTACTAAGGAATTCTCCAAGCAACCCAGAGACGTTTCGGGGGCCCCGGTAAGGCTGCTTTCCTGCAACAGGTCCACGGTTTCCTCCACCCTTGTTTCAGGACATAACTTTACAAACCGGTAGGGAAAGATGCCTGTCCTGCCCTTCAGGGATCCTTCTAGCCAGCCATCTTCCAGAGTCCCCAGAATTCGGATCCTATCGCCAACATCGAAATCCAACTCATTTGGCTCCAAGGCTTGGAATCTGTAGAGGGCGATCCCATAGGTCCCCGGCTGCTCCTCCTCCTCTTCTGGCCCCCTCTCTTCCCCTTTTGTAGGGGTCTCTACTTCACCATTTACAATGCAGTCACCGTGATTTCCAGAACTTACTGACTCATCCACAGTCCTCAGGGGCCCCAAAAGCTCTACGAAACCTTCTGGAAAAATGCCTCTTCGACCCTCTAGTTCCCCTTCAAACCAGCCTGGTTCAGGAACTCCGATAATAGTGATCACATCCCCTTCTCTGAAGTCCAGCTCCTCGTCCAGTTGGGCAGAGAGCCCCATCAGCGCCCGGGCCTGGCCCATGGAGTAGTCCGGAATCTGGAGCAGAGCACTCTGTGAGTGCCACTGCCGGCTCTGCGAGGAGAGGCAGAGCTCCCGTACACAGGAGGACGGGAAGAAGCCGCGGGTACCCCAGCAGCTTTGGCCCTGCAGCCAGCTGCCAGTGGGAGTGCCATCGAGAATCACTAGGTCACCTAAAGAAAAAGAAGCAAAGAGAGTGACCCCAGTCATCACCCCAGAAGAATATTACTATAACTGATAGTGCAAATCATCCTTTTAAACATCTACCAAATTCAAGGATATATACACCTCGAGTTTTAAGGGATAAACAAACATTTTTGACAACTTACTGAATTTTGACAATTTACTGACAATATACTGACAATTCCTGTAAACCAGTGGTTCTTGAGGTGTGGTCTATGTGACCCAGGAGGGGGCGGGGGTACCTTTCAGAGGGTCTGTAAGGTCAAAACTATCACATCTGCTTCATACACTTCAGTCAAAACAACAATCTGCAGCAGACTGAAAGCAGAGACAAATATGAGAATCCAGCTTTCTTTCATTAAACCAGATATTAAAGAGATTTACAAAAGTATAAAGCAATATTGTGAGAACCAAATGTTCATTGTTTATAAAACTAGTTATTTTCCATAAAATATGCTATTTATGTTAGCATGTCATGGGTTTTAAAAAATGAACTGATAAATATTTTAAATTTCTCCATTTTTATAGCTAATATGGTAAAATATCAATAGACCCACATAAGCAAGAGCTTTTTAGGTTCTCAATAACTTTTAAGAGTAAAGGGATCCCGGTATCAAAAAGTTTGAGAAATGTTAACATAAACACTGTTCTCAGTCTGTAACACTAGATTAATTTATAAATGATAAAGAATATATTCATGTTCACTACAGTCCTTTGAACAGAGGGATCTAATTTCTTAGACTAAATTATATTCAACACCAAATATGGAACAAAGAAAGAAATCTCCAGAAAAGGGTTCTTTGTTGGAGGCACACGGTATAGGCAATAAACTCTTCATTTATTTTCTCCAGGGGCCTTCCTGAACTATATGTATCTTGATAATACATCATAATGAAATATTACAAGAATGTTCTAATAAACAGAATTTTTGTTTTGGAAAATAACCTATAGTACCAATATTGGTGTTTCAGATTACCTTCATAAAATCTAAGCTAAAACATTAGCATCTGTCTTACAGTTGAAAAAATTAAAGTCAAGAAAGAATAGGGGCAGTTTTTGTTTCTGGAGAAAAAATGAAAGTCAAGCCCTGGCTGGTATGGCTCAGTGGGTTGAGCTCTGGCCTACAAACCAAAGAGTCACAGGTTCAATTCCCAGTCAGGGCACATGCCTCAGTTGCGGACCAGTCAGGTCCCCAGTAGTGGGTGCGTGAGAGGCAACCACACATTGATGTTTCTCTCCCTCTCTTTCTCCCTACCTTCCCCTCTGTCTAAAATAAATAAATAAAATCTTTAAAAGAAAAAGATAAGAAGTTTGTAATGATTTAAGAAAAATTAAAGTTCAGTTTTAAAAGATTTACCCCAGTTAAAAAATTAGTTTGTTATAACTGTTTTATAGCAAACTTGTAGTGATCTGATTATGAACTATTCATTTTATAGATTATCAGTTTTAATCTTGTTTTAACATTCCTCTTACTCAACACCTAAATCAACTTTACTTTCATGACTAGAGGTCATCAAGGAGTGCAATGCAACTGGCTCAAATAAAATAAGACCAAAAGCACAAAGCACCTAGTAAAACCATACAAGTCATTTTAGAGTCAAGCAATCACTTCCATCGTTCATTTTGACACCTGTATTTTTATATACTACACAACACCTAATGTAAAATTTGTGTACTTAGTGGTGGACACCCAATACATTTTCACTGATTTGATACTGTTTTCATAGATATTCCTGAAAAATAGGGTCTTGGTCTTATATTTCTATATTCCTTTAATTTATGATTCAGAGTCCATTGGTCAGAGCTTGCGGTCCTGAGAATTATAAGTGATTCCCCCCCCACCCCCACTAGCTCTGAGGCCATTCCACCAAGACCACAAAGGGAACTCAGTGGAGATGTGACTACTGTTCATACACAATAGGCCTTTTGGCGAATAAGGATAAAAGCGTGCCATACCTCCTACTCTACTGGCTTTGAAATGAACCAGATTTCTTAAAGCTGTAGAGTTACAATATTGAATTTTTTGCATGAGTCTCTCATTTCATCTGAAAGAGTCACACAGCTATTCCTCTGGTGTCCCAGGTGATTCCTTAGGAATGGAGGCTTCCTGGTGGTCATTTCTAGACTTCGGAAACAACAACATGAGAAACTCCCGGAAACAGTGACCAGATTTCGAGAACAGAGAAATAGGAAATGTGGTGACTCTTAAGTCAGCCTGCGCCTTTCACTTATGCATAATGAATCCCAGCCGCCGCCACACTGCGTGTTTCTTCTGGTTGGAATGTTTCATTTGAACAAGAAATGCATTAGGAATAAGATGATAAGAACGAATGCATATCTTCTCAGAACCCGAATATAAGTACTCGGAGTATTAGGTCCCTCAATGAATCCTAATGCCAGGGACTATGTGCTTTATGGGGATTAAGCATATTTTACTCAGGTTTATAAATGAGCCACAATGGAACCTTAATCCTGATAGCTCACATCGTAGATTTGGCTGATAAATATCATCTATCAATTTATTTGTTGTAAATAAACTGATGAGTTTATAAATAAATTGATCAGTCCATTTTTTTACTGGTCCTTTTTTTGGGGGGTGAGGAGGTGGCCTAGAAACATGAGGTTATCGGTAAGGGACAAGCATTCTGTGTCATGTAGTGCAATGATAAGTAATATTTCATCACTCCCATTAGTTATTTTTCTCTTCTTTCTCTTTCTTTTCCTTGTCATACTCTTGTTTTATTGGTGGGGGGTGGTGTCTCCTCCCCCCTCTATTTTTCAGAACCATCAGTGGCCCTGGCTGCACTGATCCTTCTAAGAGAGAGCTTGTTGCTCTCTCTGGAGTTAAATGTAACTTAAAACACAGGGAACAGTCCAGATCAGTGGGATCCCTTCCGGAAAGGGAGAAAGGGTGACACCTGCTGGAAGAACCACTGGGGTTCTGATTCCAGTTAGACTCTCCCAGGGAAACGTACGTGCACATAGAACTTCACCTAATTACTGGGACACAAGATCCCCTCAGGCACATCTATGAACTGCAGGAATCCCTGGTTAAAAATAATAGAAACAGCTAATCTTTATTACGTGCTTACCTTGTGCCAGATGCTTTACATGTATAAACTCATTTAATCCTCACAACTACCCCAGGGTAGGGTATCATTATCCTCATTTTATAGATAAGGAAACAGGTCCAGAGAACTCCAGTATGTAGCCCGAAGTCACAGCTATTTAGTTGTGGAGCTGGATTTAAATTTAGGGATATCAGAATTTTCATCCCCCGAGCTATAATGTCTGCTTTAAATACATATTTATAATTCTATGTAGATATAACTTTTATATAGTTTTAGAATTAAAAATATGTATGTAAAAATACATAATTTTTTTCTCTTATGAATTCCAATGATATTTCTAAAATATAAGTAAATAACAATTAACTCAAGGCAGTATGATAAAACGAAACAGATCTCAAACATTATCACACATGCTCTTAAAGATTCCAGATCTCCTCCTGACATGTATTAAATCACCAAAGGTTTACTTTCCTAGAACAGGAGGAGCTTCACTGATGGAACTAAGGAAACAAGAAACAACAGGATTAACAATACTATAGCACAGAGATAAAGGAATGTTTACTACTCATGAGCTGAGACTCTGATCTAACCGGAAATTTTCAGTCTAAGAAGTAAAAGGGCCATTCCAAGCACTAAATTTGAAGGTCAGGAAGTCTAGACTTGAATCTTATAAACCAAATGTGGTATAAAACAACACTTTCACTTTTAGTAATTTCATTTCCAACTAGTAAAATTAATACCTGTTTTTTTAAAAGATTTTGTTTATTTATTTTTAGACAGAGGGGATGGGAGGGAGAAAGGGAGGGAGAGAAACATCAATATGTGGTTGCTCTTGCATGCCCCCTACTGGGGACCTGGCCCACAACCCAGGCATTGTGCACTGACTAGGTAGGAATGGAACCACTGACCCTTTGGTTCACAGGTTGGCACTCAATACACTGAGCCACACCAGCCAGGACTCAAATTAATACCTGCTAATGTGGACCATCATGTATAGAAAACAAGAATTAAAAGCATTCCTGTGCCTCATGCTAAACTTCCCAGAGGAAGATAAATTACACAGGCACATGTAACTTCCCCATCCTCAAAGGCTTCTGCATTCCGGTTGGGAGACAAGTAGAGCCAAAAGAGACATGAAAATCTCAGAAGAGGGCTGAATAGTCAGTGCATTTAGCTGGCAACAGAGTATCAGAGAAGACAAGATAAAGCCACTGATAACTAGTATACATCTTTCAACTCTTTTCCTATGTATCCTCCTCCCAACCTGCCCCCCCACTCCAATCTTCTTCCCTTGGGCTCCACTTACATCTTTAAACTGACCAGGCTTAATTGGTTAAAAGCTAGTCAAGATAAGATCTACAGATTCCAGGACCCAACACAACCTTAGTACAGATGACTCACACCAGGGTCTTCCTGAGAATCTGGGAATCCCCTAAGGTGCAAAACACATTCAGAACACATGAGACTAGTCTTCCAATAGAAGGCATTCAGCAGAAAATTTCTTTCTAATACCCAAGGCTTGATTGCATAAGATACTATGAAGCAAAAAGCTACTTCTACAAGCCACATCCTCAAATTCCTCAAATGTTGTAGACATACTGTATATACTTTTTAATTCTTGTATTATTTACTTAATTGAATGTATTAGGGTGACATTGATTAATAAAATTATATAGGCTCCTGGTGTACAATTCTGTGATACATCATCTATATATTGTATTGTGTGTTCACCACCCCAAGTCCATACAGCATACTTTTTTTTTAAAGATTTTATTTATTTTTAGAGAAAGGGGAAGAAGGGAAGGAGAAAGAGAGGAAGAGAAACATCAATGTGTGGTTGCCTCTCCCATGCCCCCCAACCAGGGACCTGGCCTAAACCCAGGCATGTGCCCTGACTAGGAATCGAACTAGTGACCCTTTGGTTCGTAGGCTGGTGCTCAATCCACTGAGCCACACTAGCCAGGGCAACACATAGCATATTCTTAGATACATGATTTGTTCCAGGAGCCAGGTGTGGGAAAGGACAAGTCCATGCCATCTACATCCTCTGCACAGCTCTGGGGGAAGCCCTTTCTTCACATCCTGTGACCGGCCTGATGTGGCCACAGCCCTCCAATGCAAGGTGAGTAGGCACAGATAAGGTTCCCTGCTATAACATCTTGATCTATTTCTGTCTGCCTTCCCAACACTGAATAGCAAGGAAGTATACAGACCACAGGCAAAGTCTCAGTGTAGAAGGAAGTGCAAGAAACTCTCAAAATAGATTTTGAAATTAAGGTCAAAATCCAATATTCCTTTCTTCTCACTGACCAAAGGTTAAGGAGGTTTGTGAAGTTTCTCCCTCTTATCTCTCCCTCCCTCCCTCTCTCTCTCTCCCTCTCTCAGATGTCTCTCATATGAGCATAGGGTTTAAGAAACTAAGCCTACCCCTTTCGTGCATTACTCAGAAGAGCAAGTAACAATATCAATAACATACCCAATAAATTCTACCATTTTGATGACTGTTCTCAATCATCACAAAATTACATTGATTGTTAAGCATCACTGTGAAACACTCCTGGTGTCTGTGCTTATGCAGAAATGCACGCACTTCATCAAGTACACTTGTTGGAATAGCTCACAGGCCATCTTTAGAAGTTCACATGTCTATCAGAGCATAAGAAGTGGGAAATACTTGGAATATCATTAAGATCTGGTTATGACTATTTGTTTTAAACTGTTTCCAATTAAACTGGCTCTGATGAGAACTTTAATAACATTATTTACTGCAGAGTAGTAAGATGGGGCTATTTTTGCCTCTATCTCTCTATTTCCATACCACAGTTCCCACCCTACTATTATGCATTAGTAAATAATGGATAAATTAGTAAATAAATGCATTAGTAATTATTATGCATTAGTAAATAAATAATAAATTAGTAAATGTGGTTAGCAAAGCCATACCAGTTTTTATGAGAAAAAAGATAAATATAGTCTGAAGTGTGGCCACAGCATGGGGCAGTGGAAAAAGAATACTGGATTTGTAATTAGGTGATAGGATCCACATTCTGAGGTCAAAACTCATTTGTGGGTAACACTGTTTGAATCTTATTTTCATCATTTATTAAATGCAGCTAATAATGCCTACTCTGCTACCTCCCAGGTCTGTGTTGTGGACCAAAAGAGAATGTACCTGTGAGAAAATACTGTGGAAATTATAAAATGCTATTAAAATATAAGGCAATGTCATTGTCAGCACTATCTTGTTGTTGCTGAAGACCTTCCAGAGATTAGACACTTTAAAAAAAAAATTCCAAAAAAGATCTAGTTGTCAGAATACACCAACCTCATCAATCTTATTTTAAAGTCTACTCCTGAGGATCAGCTTACCTCGATGAAGGGAAAGACTGTTGAATTCTTGAGATGTAAATTCACAGATGCAGACAAACAGCCTCTCTCCCTCTTTTAGGCTGGGAATGGTCACAATTTCCACAAAACTACTGGGGAACTGTCCTGAAAATAAAAGCAAACATTACCAACACTGAAGTTTCTTTTTATGTCTGTGTACCAGAACAAAAAACATGTTTTCTGGGCCCATTTATAAGGCTCAATTAAAAAGTCAGTGAGAACACAGAGAATGCAATTCAGTCCAATAAGCATTTATTGAGCATAACTCTATGCAGAGGGAAAATGAGTAAGTCTTGGTTCTCAAAGATCTGAAAATCTAGTTCAGACATAAACAAAAATCCAACTCTGACACCCAGTGTCCCAACATAGGTATATAAATTGCTATGGGATTTCAGAGAAAGGAGAGAATGGGTCAGGAAGAATATGAAAAAATTTATGAAAAAAATTATGAAAAAGATATAGCATTTGAGCCCTGGCTGATGTGACACAGTGGGTTGGGCGCCGGCCTAATAAACTGAAAGGTCGCTGGTTCGATTCCAGGTCAGGGCACATGACTGGTTGCTGGTCAGGACCTGCAACCCGCAAGGGTGCAAGGCAGCTGATCAATGTTTCTCTCACACATCAATGTTTCTCTCTCTCCTACTCCCTCCCTTCCTCTCTAAAAAAATAAATAAAATCTTTAAAAAAATTTTTTAAAGAATGCCAAAAAATTAGCATTTAAGTCTAAAGATAGATAGGGTTTTAATAGGTAGTAGTAAAGAGACAGTGCGTACCATTTGGAAAGCATCAGAAGGTTTAATTGATTCCACCTTCTAAACACCTCTGCTGCCTGTGCTCCACTTACCTCCAGACCCACCACCCTGGTCCAAACCATCACCATCCCTCACCTACATCACTGCGGCAACCTCCCACCCCGCCTCCCAGCCCTTGGTTTTGCTCCTTCCTACCATCCTTCAATCTGCAGCTGTGAGCTTTCTAAAAATCGGATAAAAATATTTTTAATCACTAATAACTTTTTATTTACATATTCCAAGGATCCCAAACAAACACCATTTAAAAACTAAATGGCAAAGCACTCCACTGAATAAAACTCTCATAGGGTATCACAATTCACAATGCAGCTTTTACTCTGACAGTTTATTTTACCCTTTATTACAAAGGCACAGAAGTCATCTGAGACCTCAGATATTTATCCCACCACTGCATATTAATGTCGCACTGCTACTGTACAACTTGTTACAATTATCAAAGCTCATAGGACAGTTTTCCAACAACTCATCAGGAAATATAGACTCTTTCTATAAATAATTAAAAGAAATACTGGATTTTAAAAGCAATATAAGGCATAACAATAGGGACCTGAAAATTTCTGCAAGGGCAGTTATATTTCTTGATGGAAGTTTAGGCTTTAACTGTGAACGTGTACTTCCTGCAACAGGCAGAATGGACACAGCTTTGCCAAAGAACACAATAAATGAGCAACTTCTTTTTTGGGGAGAGGGTTCAGATAATTTTATTTTATGTTTTATTAAATGTATTGGGGTGACATTGGTTAATACAATTATATATAGGTTCAGGTGTACAACTGTATGATACATCACCTGTATATTGTTTCTCTATTTGTATATCGTATTGTGTGTTCACTACCACAAGTCAAGTCTCCTTTCATCACCATTCACCCCCACTACATTCTCTTCTACCTCCAAGGTACTTCTAACAAGCTAAAAAAACACTTTTGTAAGCTCCATGTGAATGCAGTACTGAGATCATTCATAGATACTTCTATCATTCTGTCAGTTTCCAGTCTTTCAGGATATGTACTTTACAGGTCAGGAGTTCTGAATTTGGTGGTAGACATCAAGGTGGAGGCCTCAAGTGCCACCTGCCCCAAGGTCTCCCTGGGTCTCCTCACTGGGGCAGGGAAGCCCCTAAAAATCTGATAAAAATCTTAAAGCACTTTAATGGTTTCCTTTTCCCATAACTCCTTACATGGCATACTCCCTCCTCCACGATCTAGCTTCTGCGCATCTCCCGAGAACCATCCCCTCCTCAACCACTCACACTCCATGCGGTACTGAACATTTCTCAGTCCCTCTGTGTTCTCTCTTGCTCCAGGGACTCTGAGCAAGCAATTCTCTCTGCTTATCTTCTTTGCCTTGCTACTTCCCACTCATTATTTCTGTGTCAGCTTAGATACCATTTGTACTGGGAAATAATATAATAATATCTATGTGGGTTAAGTGACAACAAAGTCTGTTCTAAGGACTGTATAACATACATACTCCAACCCAGACTTACATAAACATATTTAAGTTAAGGATTGGATTTAACATAGGGGCATAGTGTGGGGAAAGACTTCCACCCTTCCTTAAGCTAATTAATGAAAGAAATTCATGCTAACGTGTGTTTTAAAAAACAAAAGAAAGGAAACCAGGTGCATGGAAAACAGGAGGCAGGTGCACAAGGGAAAAGACAGCTTTAATAAATTTAGGTCAACCATGGATCTAGGGAGAAGTGAACAGGATGCATCATGTTCCTTTAACAGAATGAAAGAAAGGGTGGAAAATGTTAAAAGAAGACAGCCCGATAAAACAGGTGGAGAATACCTTATGCTCCATAAATCACAGATAAAAACTAGCAGGGAAAAGCAACAGCAAATGACAGAGGGGTTCTGAAAATGTACTGCATGTTTTCAGAAAAGAAGTAACAATGCTGAATACGAAGGATAAAAACCTGGGAAGGGATGGGAAAGAAATGAATAGAAAACTAGGCTGGGGGCAGCTGGTATCTAACCATTTGAACCTTTTGAGGGAACCAATCAGGAGGGATGGACTGATAATAGACATTCTCTCCTTGCCGGCAGAAGTCACAGTAAATATATATGGAAATCAGGAAAGGATTCCCAAGTTTTTATTGACTCGGGTTTCCCATTTAAGCTTTATTTTTAACAGGGAAGGAAGGGGGGGTTTGTGGTCCATTTTGTACATGAAGAGTTATGAGCTTCTTACCTGAAACATCTTCCTTTTTTCCTAGAAGCCAAAATTCATCCACCACTGCCAACACCTCAATAATATCTCCCACAAAGAGCGGCAATTCTTCTGATACGCTAGGGCAGAAGTCAAAGATGGCTCGGACCACTGAACCGGCCTCCATGTCTTACACCTGAAGAAAAAGGTCACAAGAAATGGAAAGCATAAAACACGGTAATATAGATCTATATTCTGAAATTTATAAAGCTTAAGATATAAAGATACTTATAATAAAGTCAAAGCTAGCAAATAAAAAATTTATGCTTAAAAATATCAAAGTAGGCTGTTGCTGGTATGGCTTAGTGGGTTGGAGCATCATCCCATAAACCAAAAGGTTGCTGATTTGGTCCCTGGTCAGGGCACATACCCAGGTTGTGAGCTCAGTCCCCAGCTGGGGAGTGTACAAGAGGCAGCCAATATATGTTTTTCTCATATATTGATGTTCTCTCTCTCTCTCCCAGTTTCTCTCTAAAAGCAATGGAAAAAAAAAAAAGTCCTCAGGTGAGGATAAAAAATATCAAAGTAGTCTCATTTACTCTTTTTTTTAAAGATTTTATTTATTTTTTAGAGAGAGGGGAAGAGTGGGAGACAGAGAGGGAGAGAAACATCAATGTGTGGTTGCCTCTCGCTCACCTCCTACTGGGGACCTTGCCTGCAACCCAGGTTATGTGCTCTGACTGGGAATCGAACCAGCGACCCTTTGGTTCACAGGCCAGCACTCAATCCACTGAGCCACACCAGCCAGGGCTCATTTACTTCTTTTAAAATAATAATTTCCTCATACATTTTTCATGTGATTCTTAAAGTCATTCTGGAACTGGAGAAAAAAAGTGATATACCTGTGAGTAATAGAAAAGATGTAAGTTATGAAATACTGACTTTTCAAATATGCTTCAAGTGGACAAGATGGAAATTAACATTTTTCAAGTACCAGGCAACAGGGTATTTTAAAAATACAGTATTTGAAAAGTAGAAATTTTAAATATGGCACTTCATTTATTCCCCATAACCATTTTAAAAATTAGTATACAGAGGCTCAGTAAGTTAGAATACTTAATTTGTCCAAGCTCACAGAGTTAGTTCATAGCAGCAGGGCCAAGAGTCAGACTGAGGGGTATTCTGGCTCCTACTACTGAGACTGTGTCTGTAAGAAAAGTTTAACGAGACGTGAAGAATGGCAGCAGGACCACACCTCAATGGCTTAGATTTCAAATGTACTGAAAAAGTAAAAATTCATAAAAAGGACAAAGATGGGCTATGTAGATGGTATCGCCAAGCAAGATTTTGTACACTACACCAGCTCAAGAATATGTGTTTTTTTTAAGATTTTATTTATTTACTTTCAGAGAAAGGGGAAGGGAGGGAGAAAGAGATGAAGAGAAACATCGGCGGGCCTCTTGCATGCCCCCAACTGGGGACCTGGCCTGCAGTCCAGGTATGTGCAACCCAGGTTATGTGCCCTGACTGGGAATTGAATCAGTGACCACTTTGTTAGCAGGTCAGTGCTCAATCCACTGAGTCACACCAACCAGGCCCTTAAGTACATGTTTAAGCAATAGAAATTGAAGAAATAAACAGCGGGCATATATGCCCACCTGTAAACAATCAGCCATGATTAGCTACATTTCTCCCTAGGTCTTTTATAAGGAGTAGCCAAGGGTCCAGGACCCACGTCTATTTTTCTTTGTTTCTTTCTTTTCTTTATTTATCAAGTATTTATTTGGTTTTGGTAGAGATGAGGATTCTAACTTCCATCTCATGTATAACTATAATCACATCAAAAAGCACTAAGTGCCTAATTACAAAAAAGTAAGAGATGGTTATAGCTCTACTAAGTTTATAATCTAAGAAAACAATGATATGGACAAACATGTCAGGCATATGATAAATGGTTCAGTATACTAATGCAGAATACCAATGAGATTTTAATGAATCTTATATAGTACATATTTGGCAAAGACAATTAAACATTACATGTTTAATTTGTACTGCTGAGTAAAAACTTAACATCTTTATGTCACTAGAACTTTTTTCTATGAGATGATTTGAGTCTACAGTGGAAAAGTGGCTAGTAACATCTCCCACATCCTCTGCCCTCCCCTACCACACATTTTCTTTAAATATTAAAAAAAAAAATCTAACTACAATCATACACAGAGGAGGCAGCATAATGTGAATGCAAAGTATGAGGCTTCTGGAGTCAGAGAGACCAACGTTCAAATGCCAGGTCCACGGCTTATTAGCTATTTCACCTTGGACATATTCCTTAAACCCTCTGGGCTTTAGTTTCCTTGTTCAGAAAAATGGAGGTAATCATACTGTCATAACAATCATTAAGAGGGTGACGATAATGTAAAATAATTATAACCATGCTTAATATTCAATGAGCACTACTACATGCCATGCATTGTACTACATACTTCCTTCGCTGAGTCTTCACAACAACCCCATCATATATTATTGGTTCTCATTTTACACGTGAGGACGCAGGCTCAAAGAGGTGATGTAATCTGTCCAAGGTCACACAGTAAGTAAGAGATGAAACTGGGAACCCAGATCTACCTGTCTCCAAAGCCTAGGACAGGGCTGGTACAGTAGGTGCTCCATAAATGTTAGCAATTGTTACTAAACATCATTTCCATAATCAGCTACAAGCTCAAATCTGTCTCACTGATACAGCATCATTAAAGAATGTGCTACTTCAAGTGTAAACACTACAGAATTCACCATTTCAGCATGTCAAAACTTCGTTAACTTTGGACCATGTTTAAAAATAGACACACTATGTATCTCTCTACCTTCTTCAAAAGAAGACACTGCACATGACCTATTCTGTGGCTGATGGATGCAAGTTCATTATGAAAAGCACACATTACTGTGCTGTGTTGTAACATATAATATCAGTGCTGTTTAGCTTCTAAGTCTTTCTCTTTTGACATCAGCCTCCCCTCTGCTATCGATTTATCTCCTCTGTCAGCTTTTCCAACCTTTTCCTACATTGTTGCTTATAATCTACTAGGGGCAGGGGGACCACACAGGCACTGCCGAAATTATTAAACATTCCCAGATAAATAAAAAGTAAACAAACTCCAAATGAGAGGTTAACAAACTCTTCTGCGGTGGTAAAATATGTGTTAGTGCTGGAGTTTTTTAGCAGTTATTTTTTATGTTCTCGGAGGCCCTGTTCTTAGTTTCTGGCTGTCTTCCAAAGGGCTGAAGTTGCCAGATGTCAGATTTCCACACAAGGGTGGTGTCATAAATATTTTTTTCTAAAACAAACATAGTATTTCGCAAGCCTCTTAGCCATCTATACGTTATTAAAACCACTCCTCAGGATTGGAACAAGGTGGATATTATTTTCCTTCTACTACATTTTCTCAAATTCTGTCTATCTGACTAAATATATACCCCATTATCTAAAATAGTCAATACCAAGTGAAGAATTAGTATAAGCCCTTCAGGATGACTTAAAGAGCTGCCCTGTCACACAGAGGAGTAACCTCTGCCATCCGAAAGAGTTAAGGCTTCTCCCTGAGAACTTCTTTGCTCTACCAGAAAATGACTCAGAGGCAGAGGAGGGTCTGGCTCCACAAATACGTTCACTGACTGACCTCCTACCCTATTGGAATGAGTGCATAATTGCTGATGCATACACACCCTGAAAGGGCGCTGAAGTCAGAGCCTGGCTAAGTCACAGGATTCGGGCATCTGATCAGGAGGGAGATCTTACTGTCCTCTGTTTCAAGTGAAATGTCAGGAATTTCACCTCAGTCTTCTCTATACATAGAATACACTATGAAAAGCAACTATAATTGTTTCTATCTGGCCCATTTTAGAAGCCTGAACATATAATTTGAAACAACCAGAAATAGCTTATATAAGCTATTCTGCCAACTCCAGATGGAGGTCAAAGGAACTGCAGAGGAAATCAGAACACAGATGTGCTTGAGAGACAGCAGAGGAAATAACCGCTAGCACGGCACGGGTCAGGGATGTCAGAAACCTGCCCTGAAAACTCCCCTCCTCGTGCTGGTGGACGCCTGCACGTCCATGTTTGCAGAGTCATTCTGCACTAGACACATAAACATCCTTAATTCTCCGAACCCTTGTCTAATGTAAAACTCCAACGGGAGAGAGATTGCTGTCTGTTTTGTTCACTGGTCTGAGGCAGTGCTTGGCACATATGACACCCAAATATTTGGTGAGCAAACGATTTATTCAACTTTAGGAAAATACATGAAACCATTCATATCAAAATCTCGACTTCCACTTACTAAACCTAAACCATCTCTTCTCCACAAATGGTTTTACCTTCCCACTTGCAGAAGTGTCATATAAATCTTCCAGATCAGCCATTAAAATCTGAGACTTCTTCACTTCCTCCTTTGCAACCCACAGACGGCACACTAATGGCAACTGCTACCATCTCAGAACCTATTGTTCCTGACACTGAGCTAGGCATTTGTATCATCGCGGCACTAAGGCAGTGAGGCCAGTGTGCATGGGCTCAAATCCCAGGGCCACCTCTGAGCAATTCGCTGAACTCTCTAGCGAACAGCTAAGCCAGACCAGAACTCTGGTCTGTTTGACTCCAATGCCCATGTTCTTTTCACTGTAAACATTGCTTCTCTTAAATCTCACTGATTCCTCCTTCAAAAGCTTCTCAGCTTTCCTTCTCCCCTCACTGGTTCTCCAACATTTTATTATGAAAAGTTTCGGTGATGTTAAAAAAATGTTACATCCACCTCCTAGATTCTACCATTAACATCTTACTGCAGTCACTTTCTCACTTACCATCTCTTTATCCATTTATCACTCTGTGTTATTTCTGATGCATTGCAAACATTTTTAATTTTATTTTTGACGCAATGAAAAATAAACCACAGACATTTCCATATTTATCTTAACTAGAGTTTATTATTTGTTTATAGGGTTGATTTTTTTTTTGAAGTACCGCTTTCCTCTCTTCTTGGCCAAAGATATAATTCCTTTCCCCTGACTAATCTGTCAGTGAAGCTGGTTAATCTTTTAAACTGCCCATTTTTACTCAGTTGCTTAAGAATTTACAAGGTCTTCCTATTTTCACATATTCAACAAATATTCATCAAGCCAAATGCAGTCAAACTCCCAAGCGGGCTAAAAATTTGGCACTACTGGGTAGGCTAATCATCTGATGACCCTTTAACTCAGCATTCTTTAAATATTTATTGCCTAGTTCTGTTGGTGGCTGACGAGAGCATTTACACTCTCTCCTCCATTGTCCTAAGCAACTGGACTCTTATCCCAAAGTATCGTATCTATTCCACATAGGAAAAAGTAAAACCCTGCAGATAACCTGACCGCTGACCACTAATCTTGGAGACTTAAAGAGGGAGCCTGACTTGAGGAAGGTCACATTCTGTCTTGGAGGGGCATAAAATATACTAGTATATCAAAGACTGAGACAAGCTAGCCTAGAACCCTTCTTAATACAGCGTGTCTAAACTTGTCTGGCACAGTACACTTTTTTTAGGCCAAACTTCAACTTTTTTTAAACTGTATCCCACCGTATTTATCCATAAATAGTCCTTAGTGCAGTCCTATCCCCAAAAAGACAAATACTGTATAATATCACTGACAGGAGGTATCAAGGGTGGTTGCCAGAGGGTGTGGGAGGGGGAAATGGGTACGACAGTTTCAGTTTGAGAAGATGAAACAAGTTCTGCAGACGGGTGCTGGTAATGGCTGCACTTAATGTGAGTGTACTTAATGCCACAGAAATGTGCCCTTAAAATGGGAAATTCTATGTTATGTATGAATATATATTTATCACAATAAAAAGATTTTTTAAAAAAATGTATGTCATAAAAGGTGTGAGAGTGTGAAAGAAGGCCTGGGAAACTTCAGTAATTTTTAGTAAACAGCGTATCTACAAGTCTGGACGTACTTTACCAAAAAACCTCCTGAGATCACAAACTATAAACGTTTCCCATTATCAAACAACAGATACTGATATCAAACAACACGAGGAATAATTTCCCAGGGAGACTTCTGAGGAAAGATCTGAGCCCGGGACACACTGAGGACGCTAAACAATAAGCATGTGCTGTGTCTCCCACTTCCCTTCCCAGGTCTGTCCTGCACCCTCCACCCTGCCTGCTCTGTGCTCCCTGAGACTGACCGTTGGTAAGAACTGCACCCAGGGGCTCCCTTGCCTCTGGCTTCCAGTTGGGTTCAGCCAATGGTTAATACCAGCAGGAGATCTAAAGGTAGAGGGTGGTGAGATTGGGGTATTTAGTCCCCTGGCTCCCTCCCTGCTGGGCTGTGAATTGGCAACATTCACAGAAGGCCCCCACAAAATAGCTCCTCCTCTCGAGTCAGGCAAGTCCCCTGCCCCTCAGGCCTGGGTGGCTCTCCTGCTAGCCAGTGCAATTCTTTGTTACTTTCCCTGAACCTGACCATTCCATATTAAGTAGGACCACCTCAAAGTAACCAATTTTGGTATGCCTTCTACATTCTGCTGGGTCCCTGATGGATACATGTCCAAAAGGATTCTTAGGATTTATGAGAACTATACATTAAAAAAATGAGGAGAATATAGGAAACTACAAAATTAGTTCCCTAAATCTACCAATCTAAATCCAGGTGAGCGATAAGAGCTACAGATAAAAATTTTAAAGGCTCTAAAAAGTATGTAGAGCCCTGGCTGGTGTGGCTCAGTGGATTGAGTGCTAGCTAGCCTGCCGGCCAAAGGGTTGCTGGTTCGATTCCCAGTCAGGGAACATGCCTGGGTTGCCAGCCAGATCCCCACTGAGGGGCGCATGGGAGGCAACCACACATTGATTTTTCTCTCCCTCTTCTTCTCCCTCCCTTACCCTCTCTGTAAAAATAAATAAATAAAATCTTTCAAAAAAAATAAATAAAATAAAATGAAATTAAATAAAATAAAGTAAAATAAAATAAAAGTATAGAAAGATATTTAAGCCTGGGTTTCCCCAGCCCCCACCCCAACCCCCCAAAAGTTAGCCCACTTTTGATGAATTTGGTGCACAGGACCCAGACTCTAGATTCTTAGTTTGAAATGCTGAGCAATCCATTTTACTACTAGGAAAGTAGGACACAATGTGTGAGAATTCTGCAAATTTATTACACTCTCAGAAAGCAGTAACAACACCTTCTGCATTCTTCCTAATGTCACCCAGTTCGCAGCACAAGTGTAAATTCTGGACTCCCAGAAGAACACATCTGAAGGGGTTTCCGTAACTAGAAGACGACAGACTGCAGCCTCTGCTTTCTCGTTTGCTTCTACAGACCGGGGCGGAAGCACACAGGAACATCTCTACCTACTGGAGGAGGGCAGGGGAGGAGGGTGCTCTTTGTGGGGACTCTGCAGTACAGGTTCCTTCAGAGGAATGTGCTTTCTCCAGCATCTGGAAATTTCCATGTCTTGGAATTGAAATCTCCAGAAAACATTATCTTTTGGGAATGGGAATCCATTTTTAAAATGTCAAGACCTAGCAATGAGTATATTTAACCTCAAAAGCAACAGCGTAGTTTTCTTATTCTTGACAATACAGGACTAAAAAGAACAGTGTTTTTCCTTTGTGTGAAAGGATAAGAGGTGTCAGAAAACGAAGTCTAAATCTGTTTCAGGAAGGAAATGAGAAAAGCGAGGAAAACAGCATTTCCTCCTCTAGTTTATGTCACTGGAACTCATTTTGCACAGAAGGTCAGCAGTCACCAGCAACGGGGAAGGAGGAAAAGTAGAACCCATCTAGGTCCTGCCCCCCCACCCACCCCAGAGGCTGAGGGGTGCAGCCTGGGCCCAGGGGTCCTCCAGCAGCCTCTTCTGCCCACTCGTGCTCTGCTGATGCCAGCAGCACTGACTCACACACGCACTTAGGTGACAGGCTATGGAATGTAGGACTGTCAGGAAAAATGAAAAGCCTGTTCTGACTTAGGTGGGGCAATCAGAGAAATGAGGGAAGAAAAGGAAAGGAATCTGCTGTCATAAACTGTGTTAGAACTTACATTAGATTTTGCTTCTTCCAAACATGCCAAGTTGGAAGGCAGTAATTTCAGCAGAAGAAACAAGATCTACATCAGAGTTTCTGCCATTCATGGAAAGGCCCTTCAGTCCTTTCCAGGATGTAGTCTAAACAACTCTTATCTAAAACATTCAAATACATATGCATTTAAATGAAGGAAGTTTCAGGACTGGCTTTTATGGTATAATTGTTTTAACTTACCTAAGGATTCCACCCTCACCTCCCATCCCTACATTAAGCTGATGTTTTTAAGCTACTTTTTGTTTATAAATCTCTACATCGCTTTTGACTTTTCTGACAAAACTGCACTTTGGAGGAAAGTTCCAAGACTAAGTTCCCAAGACCTCCCAAATTTGAAGAAATTTACATTAAAGAAACATTTTCAAATAGGTCAACCTAACAGTTCCTCAACACCCCTCTCAGATTCACATTTCTTATACACGAATCTCAATTATGGGAAGAAATTTAGAATCGCTGACTCATAAGTAAATACATTGGGCATGTCTAAGCTAAGTAGCTTAGTGACACATTAAAATTAACAGCTCCCTTGTGCTGTGCATGAAATAAATGCCCAGATGACACATACAATAGCAGCTGCAGAAGTGCAGATTAAGGTGAAACTCTAAAATGAAACATTAGGGTGAGGCTGCATACAGCAAGAGGCACAACGAACATGTGAAAACAGGCAGTGTTTAGGGCAGTTTCCAGGAAAGGCCAAGGACATTCATTAACCCAGTGTCCAAGCTATAAAGATAAATGTTACAGAGAGCAGGGAGATAGACATCTTGTTTCTTCTCCTTATCTGTTTGAAGTACAACCTAGTCTTTCTGCTCAAGAAGGTTGTAAAGGACACAAGGAGTTTCTCTACACTTTGGCCTATCTTCCAGTGTTTTAGAAGGATCAGGAAAGGAATTCAGAAAACTAAAGATTCAGAGGAAGAAAAATAGGGAGGAGGAAAAAACAACTGCAGTTGGAGTTTAAAATAACTTCATCCTCAGGGTGGGTGATTTAGGTCATTTTAAGGAGCACCAACATCCAAGTGCCATGGAACACAGGCACCGCAGCTTATACAAACAACTGACATAGACTGAAACTCGCGATGTATAGAAACTAGGAAAGAACTTGGAAAGAAAATGTATATTCAGAATCTTCCAGTTTCTATTAGAATGAACAAGAGAGTTATGCTAAGACAAGGCAAATATAATGAATTGTGGATTCCTTAGTGTCATGAGAAGGATTTAATGTCCTAAATCAGGATGTTCATCCCTAACATTCAACAATAAAAACGTTCACCCGATATAAAAGATATGTCTGGCAGAGAGGAGTGCTGACAGTATGATGCGAAGCCAATAATATATGTATGTGGATGTCAGATGTAGGCCTATTCAAATTTCCCATTTCTTCTTGTCTTAGTTTTGATAAGTTGTATTTTTTTTTTTGAGAAATTTGTACACTTAATCCAAGCTTAAATTTGCTGGCATAACATCGCTCACAATATTATTTATTCACCCTTTCGAATCTATAATATCAGAAATGTGTATTTTCTCTTCTTTTGTCTTAGTCTTGCTAGGGGGTTATCAATTTTGTAATCTTTTCCAAGAACCAACTTGCAGTTTTCTGAAATGCCTATTGTCTATTTCTATTTCACTGATTTCTTCTTCTATTATTTTTTATTATTTCTTCTTTCAACATTAGGTTTGATTTTTCTTTTTCTCAGTCCTGTAAATATTTATTAACAGATTTTTAAACTCTTCTTTTCTGATAGAAGCATCTGAAGTTATGAATTTCCTTCTAAACACTGCTTTAGCTGTATCCCACAGATTTTTATGTAGTACCTTCTATCTCATTCAACTAAAAATATTTTCTAATTTCTCACATGATTTCTTCTTTTTAATTCTGGGTTATTTAGAAATGTGTTACTCTGCAAATATTCCAAATATCCAGAGCTCTGTTATTAATTTCCAGTTTAATTCTGCTGTGGTCAGAAAACATACCTTACATTATTTTAATTTCGTATTGCACTGTTTGTGCTCTTAGTGAGTGCTTTATGTGCATTTGAAAAGAATGTATATTGTGCAGTTGTTGAAAACAGTGTTTTATAATTATCAGTTAGGTTAAGGTGATTGATGCATCATTCAGATCATATATATCCTTGCTGATTTTTAAATCTATGTAAGTACTAAGAAAGAGGTGTTGAGCCCTGGCTGGTGTGGCTCAGTGGGTTGACCACCAGCCTGTGAGCTGAAAGGTCACTGGTTCGATTCACAGCCAAGGCATATACTTGAGTTGCAGGCCAGGTCCCCGGTTGGGGGTGTGTGAGAGGCAACCAATCTATGTATGTTTCTCTCACATATCAATGTTTCTCTCCCTCTCTTTCTCTCCTCCTTCCCCTCTCTCTAAAAATAAATACATAAAATCTTAAAAGAAAGGAAAGCAGAGTTGAAATAGGGATTTGTGTGTTTTTGTCTTTAATTCTGTCAATTTTTGCTTCATGTATTTTGAAGTTGTTATTAGGTTAAACACATATTTAGAATTTTTTTAAATTAGATAATTTTTTAAATTTACTTTTCAGAGAGAGGGGAAGGGAGTGAGAAAGGGAGAAAAACATCCATGTGTGAAAGAAACATCATTGACTGGCTGCCTCTTGCATGTGGCCAGCAACCCAGCATGTGCCTTGATCAAGAATTGAACCTGCGACCTTTTGGTTTGCAGGGTGGCATTCAACCCACTGAGCCATACAAGCCAGGGCTAGAATTTTTATATAATCCTGATGAATTAACCCTTTTATCATAAGAAAATTCCCTCTTTATTTCTGCTAATGCTCCTTACCTTGAAGTCTACTTTTTCTGACATTGATATAGGCATGCCAGCTTTTTTTGCTTACTGTTTACATGGTATATCTTTTTCTATTTTTTTAACTTTCAACATATCTATGCCTTTTAAGTTGCATCTTTTTTTTTTTCTATATTGGGCATATGACACTGTGTCATTTTAAGGTGTACAATGTGATGACTCAATACACTTCTACACTGTGAAATGATGACCACATTAAGGTTTGTTACCATATCCATTACCTCATATAATTACAACTTTTTTGGTGGCAAGAACATTTAAGATTTATTCTCTTAGCACCTTTCAAGAATATAATATCATATTGTTAACTATAGTCACCATGCCTATGTTAGAACCCCAGAACTCACTCATCCTGTAACTGAAGGTTGGACTCTTTGACTGACATCTCCCCACTTCTCTTAGATTTCCAGCAGGTGTCTACAAGGTGCTCTGGAGTGGTTGTCTTCATATTTTTACCCTTTTGGAGGTTCACTAACTTTTCTGGGTCTGTGGGCTGACGTTTTTCACCAAATTTGGGGAAACTTTGGTCATCATTTCTTTCAACATTATTTCTTCCTCTCTCTATGCTACTCCAACGAGACGTAGGTTACACTACTGGATACTGTCTCGAGGTCACTACAGGGTGGCTCTGCTCAGCCCTCAATCTGTTTTCTCTCTGCTTTTCATGTTGAGCAACTTCTCGTTACCTGTCTTCTAGTTCGCTGGCCCCTTTCTTCTGCAGTGTCCCTCCTGCTCTGTTAAGGTCCTCCAGTTATTTTTATTTTCAGCTATTGTACTTTTGAGTCCTAGAATTTCCATTCAGCTCTTTTGATTACAGTGGTTCCATTTCTCTACTGACGTTCCCATCTACTTATTCCTTATGTTCATCTCTTCTTTTAAATATCTAAATATATTTACATCAGTTGTTTTAAATTCCTTGTGTGCTAAATCCATCGCCTGGGCCATCACATCATGTGTTGTAGCTTTTCTACTATAGTATGGGCCACATGTTAGCTTATTTGCCATATCTTCAGTTCTCTGTATTCTAGTAATTTTTATTGTATGTTAAACAAGTGGATACTATGTTGTAGAAGGTCTGGATTATGCTGGTTCTTTTAACGAGTGTTGAATTTTTGGTTTGACAAGCCATTAAATTACTGGAAGATCCTCTTGATCCTATGAGGCTCGATTCTACGCCATGTAGGGTGAGTCTATTTCAGTTTTATCTTAGGGTGTGGCCTTTATTCCAGGATGTTATTACTATTCCTAAAGTTGTCCTATCTGGAGTCTCAGATAAGGGCCTTAAGAGCCCATTAAGGTCTCTCACTCTGGCTGGCCTGGAACTCCATTTTTGAGCACCGTGTACCCTCAGGCATCTCTGCTCAGCTCTCAGCTCCACAGCAGCCACTCTGTGTCAGCCTCACAGTCTGCCCTATGCAGGCCTGGCCCAGCCATAGGTCAAGGACCTGAGGCAAATCCCCAAGCAAATCCCTGCCCTGTCCATTTGCTGCTCCTTGACGCTGTCCTACAAATCTCAGGCGTCTCAGTAGCCCAGACTCTGACATCTGCCTCCTCAGTTCAGTGAGATGGTTGCTTTGACTTGCTCCACATCCCTGGGCTCTGGTTGGGAAAGTGCCTCCAGGCAGAGACAGGATGACAGGAGGGCTCTTCGGGATTCCCTCTCTCTCTGGGTTACATCCCTGTGATGCCTGATGCCTGAGGAAAGCTGCCTCGTATTTTTCCCAGTTTCTTAGCTGTCTAATTTACCCTGAGCGTGTAGTAAATCTGATACCAGTTATTCCATCAGAGACAGAGCATCTCATAGCATTTTTTATTTGCAAATGTTTCATATGAAAGTTCTTGGGTACATAGATTAAAACTTTTGTGTAAGTGAATAATAGGTTTTTCCATAATATTAGGATGCAGCCACTGTGGCCTAAAGACACAGCTCTTTCGCCAGTTTTCTAGAACCCTGCAAATCTAGGAATCTCTCTGATTCCACTGTATGCATGTTACAGAACAGACAAGGGGGGCCTGGGACAATATACTATTATTGAAAGAAGGCCCCGGGTCCGTTATGTCCACCGCCCTAGGAAAGACATCTCTCAATGCCAGAGATTCGTGAAAAGGAAAGGAAATGTTTATTTAATGCTATACAGACTTCAAGTAGTGACCTAATGTCTTCATCAAAAATCCTAAAGTCCCTTAAAACACCCACAAACAGACAGTCCTTCCTTCCTTCCCCCTTTGCCCAGTCCAGAGTACCATATCTCAGGAAAGGAAATAGAAGTCCACGGCTCAGGCAGTCCTCTGGTTCTTCCCAGTTAGTCCTCCATCTCCACTGGGAGACCTCCCTGGGTTTCCGACACCCTCCACTGAGTCGCCGGGATCTCTGCTAAAACCAGGTGGTGGTTCCCCCTTCTAAAGCTGTGCATGGCTCTCCTTCTCAGGGCTGCGCATGGCTCTCCTTCTCAAAGCAGCATGGTTCTCTCTCTCTCAGGGCTGCACATGGCTCTCTCTCTCAAGGCAGCATGGTTCTCCTTCCTAAAGCACCACGGTTCTCTCTTCTCAGGGCTGCGCATGGCTCACCCTCCTAAAGCAGCATGGTTCTCTCCTAATGGCCGCCAAGTCTGGGTTTTAAATCCCCGAGGCCAATCTTCCTCTGCAGCCTCATTTCCGACTCCTCCCACACTCGGCTTCACATGCCAGAACTTGTATCCTTCCAGCTTTACTGGGCTGCCATCATGAGTCTGGGCAGGTGTGGCCCCATGTCCTGGAGCCAATCTTCTCCGAGCTCCCATGCAGGCGCTGTAGCTTGGGGGATCTTCCCAGGCTTGGTGGGGAAGTTACTTCCATTCCCCTGGCTCAGAGATGATCACAGCTATTTAACATATCTAAGCGAACAGCCAAAGGCTATAGATATGTTAAATGACCACGCCAGAGGGTAGCTGCAAGGCTATTGCTATGCAAAACAGATCTCAATGGCCCTGCTCCATTTGTCCCTTCCCCTAACCCACACCCTGGGGGGGGGGGGGGCAGTGGAGACATCTTAAAATCTCCTGGACACCCTAAGTTCTGAACCCCATTTCAAATGCCCACTTGGGGTCCCCCCTCTTGGCTGCACCCTGTAACATGCAGGGAAGGAAGAAGGGTTCCTACGATGTCTAAAATTAAACTTTCCAACAGCCAGGTGGAGGAGAGCTTTAAATAGGTAAAATATGATTTATACAAATCAACACATATTTATGGCTTTATACAGTGAATTCAAATTCATACCGGCAACACTGAATTAAAATATGACAAGAATCAGTGAATCACCATAATTCACAATTTTCCCCCAATCCTCTAATATCCTTGACATACCCTGACAATTTTTAGTCATTCCTATACCTGTGTTCATTCACATCTGTGTTCATGCCAGGTTTAGCTATTTCTTGTGCTTATAATATATACTCTGTATGTCAAATTGCTACTCAAAATCTTCACCTTCTTGTAATGGAATTATGTATCCGTACCCTTCACTGTATAGTTAGGTAGTGCCTCCCACTGTGGGCAGAGTGAACTTCCCTGAGACTTTTTTGTTGGACTTGGCCATGTGATGTGAGAAAGTGTCAGTGGAAATGACATGAGCAGGAACTTCAAACCACATTTTATGGTTTAGCCTGTCCCCTTGTGCTCGTATAACACACTATAAGAGGGGCATGCCATGGGAAGTCACTGGCCCCGCAGCCTGAAGAATGAAGACAAGGGGAAACAGATTTGAACTTGAATGGAAGCCTATAAAGTTCTGCCTGGCCCAGACTAGATCAACCAAACTGTAGCTAGCAAGTTTTCAGACCTATAAAAATGAAAGTAAGTGGTTGTAGTAATAAGCTATTGAGATTTTATAGTTATTTGTTGTATAGCCAAAAAATTAAAAAATAAAAAGAACAATATAGGTATTGGATGTTTTGACTGGAGCAGCTGAGCACCTGACTCGTCCATCAAACACACGTAATTCATCTGGATAAACTTCTATTACCTTTTAACATCCAATTTGAAAGACACGTCTTCTATGAAACCTACAGGAGTCGTCCTTATCCCCTGTATGCCCTACAGGGCAGGGATTCTTTTGCCTATTTTATTCACGGATGTATATCAAGCACCTAAAGAACTGCCTGGTACATAGGAGGCCGTCCATAAATATTTGCAGAATGAATGATTTAACACACTGAACTACTTTAGGTTATATATCAAAATACATATTCACATTCCCAATGATCATGCTACTTTTTCCAATAGGGCTGTACAGGGTCTCACAGGCCTAACTTCCAGGTTAGAAATGTTGGGCTTTGATTTTTAGGTACTTTGGAAGCCCCCGAAATGTTTAAGTACGAAAGTATAATGGTTAGAATTAGAACTGGTTGCAGCGACTAAGCACCCTAAATAAAAAGGGAAAAAGGGAAGTGTGTTTATATGTATGTATACACATACAACTTTTTTCAAATGAAGATAAAGATAGTCTTAAAAAATCATTCTGATTGTTACTCTTCATATTATATTTTAAAAACAGGTTTCTTGAGTTATAATGCACATACTATACAATTCATTTAAAATGTACAATTCGCAGGGTTTTAGTATATTCACAACCTTCAGCATTATCAACTTTAGAATATTTTCATCATCTTGAAAGGTGGGAGGGGATAATGGGGGAAAGGGGGGAAGGGTTTTCAGGAACAACTATAAAGGACTCATGGACAAAACCAAGGGGGGACAGAATCAGGGGAGGGAGGTGGGGATGGCTGGGGTTTGGAGGGAGTAGAGGGAGGTAAACACAGACAACTGTACTTGAACAACAATAAAACAACTTAAAAAAAAAAAAAGAAACTCCATCTCCATTAGCAGTCACTTCCTATTTCCTCTAATAGTCCCCCACCCGCCTCCAGGTCTAGGCAACCACTAATCTACTTTCTGTCTTAATAGATTCGCCTTTTCTGGACATTTCATATAAATGAAATCACACACTATGTTGTCTTTTGTGACTGGCTACTCTCACTTGGCATACTGTTTTCAAGGTCTTCACACCACTCTGAAATATGAATATGGTCAGCTTAACACATATGTAATGACTGAGAGCACACACTGCCAAGCCAGACTGCTCAGATGTACGCATACGTGCTAGCTCCATCTTTTTTTGAAGTTAAGTGATTTGAGGAAACTTACTTATCTGTGCCGTAATTTCCCCATCTGCAAAATAGGCTCAATAACAGAACCTGCCTGATAAGATCATAGTGAAATTTAAATGAGTAAATATGTGCAAAGTACTTAGAACAGTACCTGCACATAGTAATATATACACAGATGCTGTTATTGTTGTTATTATCTACACTAAAGAGAGGGGGGCTGTGGACAGATATTCTGAAAATATTTTTCATAGCCCAGGGTTGTGTCTTGGTACACAAGAGGTTTGAAAATGAGTGTCTCAGCAGGGAGAAATGGGGAGTGACTGTTAATGAACATGGGTTTCCTTTGAGGGTGATGCAAATGTTCTAGATTCAGCTAGAGGTGGTGATGGCTGCACAACTTTGTGAGTAAGCTAAAAAAAAAAAACCTCACTCAATCATACTCTTTAAAAGGGTGAATTTTATGCTATGTGAATTATATCAATTTTTAAAAAGGAGTTTCTCTATTTCAGACATTGCTATACTCCAAGCAAAACAGTAAAGGCATACATGAATATTTTGCCTTGAAAAAAAGCTAGAAATCTAAATAGCTTCCCTATTCTACCCTTCCCCATGTGACATTTTCCTGCACTTCATGTTTTAAAAATGTCCCACACTTGTGTTTTATACTGCTGGGAATAGGGGTAGGTAACACAGTATGGGGTTACATGGACTTTCACTGGACAGGTCTACGTAAAAAGGCAAACTTAAAAAAAGAAATCATATTTGCTATTAAAATGTACTAAGTAATAACTATATAACAGTTCAGAGCTCAGACTCTAAAGAATTAGGTGCAGTTGCTGGCTCTGCCTTTTCTCAAGCTTTGTAACCTTGGGCAGGTTACTTAAACCCTTCTGAACCTTAGTTTCCTCACCTATAAACTGAAGAAAATAATAGTAATTTACTTCATAGACAGTTATGAGGATTCATTGTGATAATGTCGGTGAAGCATTTAATACAGTTCCTGGCAAAGAGTAAGCACTCAGTAAATGTTGGTTATGAGAAAGGTCTGAGGATGATGGAGGAGGAGGAGGGGGAGGCCTGTCTTCATCACCCAGACTCATTGAAACACAAATAATGCAGATGAGGCAGCAACTTCTGGGTCCAGGCTAACTGCTCAAAACTGCTATTGTCTTCTTGAGAGGAAGGGGGAGGAATGATTCTGTGGTTACTGGACACAAGGACAAAGCAATTGACATCCCCCTTGGCTCCAAGCTCTAAATGAGCTGTGTATTCACAACAGACTCTTTGGCAGCAGTTTACAAACGAGAACCCTGCACATGGGTCCAAGGAAACCTTTGCCAAATGCCTTTCAGGGGTGGAAGAGGGATATGAAATTGATTTACTCTTCTTAAAAAGTTACCCTATATTTTTAGGAAAACCATCAGCACTGCTATTAAATCCTTCAAATGTGCTGACCTTTTAAAAATTGTTTTGGGGGGCTTGAAATTTACAAATTTGAGACTGCCGGTGTTCTGCCAGGGATTCCCGCTATCTTTTCTTCGGGACTACTGTGATAACTTCCTAAGTGGTTACCTACTGGTCTCATCTCCTTCTGTTCCACACAGCAAATAGGATTCTCTTTTTAAGCACAAAATCTCATAGTTCTCTACTGCTTGAAGTTCCACGGGCTTCCCATCCATTACTTGTAGGAAAGTACACCTAAACCTCCTTCGCAGATCATACACAGCTCATCATGGCCTGGCCCCTACCTCATTCCTTAACACTCTCTACCTACCATCTACCCTAAGCTCTAGCCTCACCAAAAATACTGGCAGTGCTCTGCAAGGCACAGCTTATGACACAGCACGACTGCATCTACAGACACCTTACATCTCGTGTGTGTGTGTGTTGCTGCTACATGTGATTGGGTGTGAATATGAAGTGCCTGTTTTTACTGTTAACTGATCACTGCAAGGAGAGTAATCAATAAGCCAGCAAATCACCTCTGGTTAATACTCTTATTGTGAACAATAATTATATTTTAACTTGTAAGCATTCGGAGTCACCAGAAGAGAAGATTGACCAATCCTGACTCCCACTGATAGAATACCAGAATGGACATACTGGTAAAATTTAACACGATTTTCATTAATTTCCTGTTATCAGTGCCTTTATTTAAAGCAAATGTCTTAGTTAAAATAACCAATTAGCCTCATAACAAAAGTAGAAGTAGGATTGTAATGAGGTTACTAAATGTCTTTCTTATTCTGCATTAGATCTTTAGCCTTGGCTTATTAACCACCTGGCTTTAAAACTAGATGAAAATACTGACATTGAGATACTTTATTCTTACAACCTTCCTATAAGTAAACATAAACACAGGTTTACACTTCAACAATTTTTATTCTTTTTACTTTAATATTGACTCACTACCCTGCAGAACTATCACAGCTGACTAGCAGAAGGCAGCAAGACTAAAAAACTTTTTAGAAAATTGTTTTTTTTGCAAAACTAAAACATTAAAAAATAAAAAAAATTGTTTTTCCCCCATGTCTACAGTGGTCCAGATATTACGATGACTGAACAACATCTAGACAGTGGCAGCAAAAAGAACAGATAATCAAAACTATGAGTTTGAAAAATACATGTATTAGTATTATGCTCCACAGTCTGCTAGCTGCTCAAGAATACAGGACCCCACCAGCCACTAAAAAAGTCTAGTTTTAATGTAAACTCATTCTCCTCTTACCTGACCCTCCAGGGATTCTGTTTCCTGATAAGCAGATCTAAACTGTAAGACAATAATATCCCAAGGAGGTTCTGGCCCTGCGCCCAGCAATCCTTAAAGCAACAAAGCAACAAGCGCTGTCTAAGAGAAGAAAAACAGACTACTCACTCACTTCTCAACTCTTTCCCCTAACGCAAGGGAACATGAAAATGCCCTGCCAAATAGAAGTTATAAAATTCCTTCAGAGGCAAACTGCTTTGAAATAGAGAAGGTTTGCTGTTGATAATGTCATTCCCTGACCCCTGGAAGATTTTGGAAAACTCCTCAGAAAAGACCTCTGAGCCAGGCCCAGCTCCGCTGGGTCAGTCCATCCTTTCTATTTATAGCAGCTGAATGACCTGGAACCTCCCGTAGTGACTGACAGACGTAAGGGTGAGTTAACTCACCAAAGGTCAATAAAGTTTTGCTCAAAGCCATTTTAAAAATTCCAGAATGTGGGAAACAAAAGGCCAGTTTCCTCAACAAGTAAACCGTAATCAAAATATTAAAATTAAAAAGGAAGAAAAGGGAACTTATCAATTAAAAGCCACTTAAGAAACAAACACATTAGCTAAATGCAATGTGTGTCCATTTCTTGGATCCCAGTTCAAACAAACTGCTTTTAAAAACTGCAACAAATAGGAAAACTCTGAACATCAACTAGATTCCTGATTCTATTAAGGAATTACTGCTCCTTTTTTTAGGTGACAATCATGGTATTGTTGTCACATGTAAATAACAGGGAATCTTTTTTTAAGTCATTAGAACCAGAGGATCTATAGAAGAGCAAAAGGGGGTGGAATATAAAAACCAACTCAGCTTTACAGATCTTAAATTCTGTGCTGGATAGATGGATATTTATATTATTCTTTATTCATTTTTTAATGAAACCCAGTAAAATGGAAAGAAATACTCATAATTTTAATTCATAAATACTTATTGCTATCGTTATTGTTGAAGGAAAGAAAACAAGACCCGTTTGATTAGACTAAAAAGTGGGGACAGGGAAGTAAATTAGTCCACAGGGTGGACTGGGATCAGACTTGAGGCCCAGGCAACAGAGTTTAAGATTTGCTGGGGGAAGTGGAAGGTAGGGAACAAGCGTCCAGCCACAGAGTAAGAAATGAAAGCAGTCTGATAATTGTCTACACAGGATAACATTATGGTGTATCGGTAGCAACCGTATTTTCTAGAACTTTATACAGTACTATTAATATGATCTGAGGTCTTGCTTTCTAATAAAGTGACTGGGTACACATGGCGTGACTGTCCATCATGAAATCCTGAACCCAATCCAGAAACGACAGAAAAGCCAAAATGTTTCTGCATTGCTGGGACTGGGGGGAAAGAATAAACTAGAAAGGGGGAGGACATGGGGCGTGAGGCTGGGGAGTTCAGCACAACTCGGCACATCCATTGCAACTTTTTCTGCTGATGGGGCACATCGTTTATCCTGAGAGAATCACCTCATATAAACAATGCAGTGTGTGCTGGGCCCAGAACCCACGGCTAGAACGTCAGCACTGACCATTCCCCGGCCCTGCTCCCACCACGTGCTTGTCAGCAACAGATGCTCGCTGTACACCACTTTCAGAAACCATAGACTCCACAGGAGCGGCTGAAACAGACGCAGAGAGGTGAGCCCTGTGGCTGGGCTGACAGTTACGTTTACAACGCCAATGTGGAAATGAGGCTTCTAACTTATTGAACTCATGTATTTCAAGGAGGCTAGGCGAGCTCTTTCCTCACCCCTCCCTTAGGTTTCCCTTCTCTGTACCACAGGGCTGCCTCTTTAAGGATTGATTTGTTTGTTTGATGGATCCTTTGTTGAGGGCACACTATGTGCCAGGCACAGCTGATGATGCTTAGGGTCTATCAGGGAACAAAACAAAGACTCCTGCCCTTGAAGAACTTCCTCCTTGAGGGAAGGGTAAGGCAGACAACTGTGTTTTAGAAAGTAACAGGTGTTCCTGCAAAATGAACAAAACAGAACACGGTGAAGAGGTGGGGAGTGAAGAGGTGAGGGCAGTTGGATACTGAATCTACCAACTGATGGAAATGTTAACTTTTGCGTTCTGCCATTGCTCTCTATCACTATTCTCTCTCACCACTCACCACGCTAGCAAAAGGTGATCAGGCAAACAAGACAATTGTATTGGGTTTATTTCGGAGTCAAAAAGAAAATAAATTAACTATTTTCTCCATACTCTTTATTTTCTGAAAGATGAGAGCAAACGTGGCCTAAAAAGGAAGGTAGTAACCAAACTGACACCAAATGGATCTCCCCTCCCGTTCTCCTCCCTTAAGCCAGTGTGTGGTTTGTTGGCATTTGTGCTATGACTGCTCCATATTGTGACAATGAGGCCAGGCTGTCATGCCCAGTGGCTCCCTCAGGCATAGCCTGTTGGGAACTGCCAAGTAATTAGCAAGCTATTATCCAACTCCTATAAATTAATCATATCTTTCTTATTGTTTTCTTTTCCCAGAGGATCACTCAAAGCAAGACAAATAAGAGCGAATGGCTTGCCCCTGAAAAAGGAGGGGTGATACAAATTATGCAGCTCAATTTTAAGTGCATTCTCCTCCTCCACAAACACGCCGCCCCCCACCATAAAAAAAGACCAGAGGGAGGGGGACGGGGAAAGAGGGGGAAAAAACATTTTAACAGGGGTTGGTGTTAAAAGGCAAGATGAAAAATTTGCTTCTCTGTATTTTGCAAATTTTCTACAATGTAAAAGGTATAACTTTTACAATTAGGAAAAAGCAACTCAACCACATAGAGATGCTTGAGAGATGGTCAAAAGAGACAGACGGCCATGAGAGTGAACTGCCCAACACCCTAACGGTTATGATGGCTGAAGAACTACCTGCTGAACTAGTCAATATTTCCTGAGATATACTTAGGTTAGATTTATGCCCAGATTAGAGACGGATCCACAGAGTAAGAAAACTATAATCTTGCATTTCTTATATTATAATCATGCCGACAACTACAGTTACGATGCTGAATATGGCCGTCTCTCATTCTTCAGACCAGCTATTTAAATTCTGACTCTTAATAGCAGGAGGAACAAGTTAATCTAATGGTGAAATAAACTTACATTGGAATCATGAGATGTTACCATAAATTTATATATGTAGGGTTCAGAAATACTGAAAACATTAATCTTCTTTTACTTGAAACTTAACCTTGGCATAGGCTTAGGATTTTGGTATGCAGCCTCAGAGACATGATTCAAAATAGCAACAAAACCATGAAGTATTTAGAAATTAATTTAACCAAGAATACCCTCCTAGACTATTATGGAGAAAAATTTTAAAGTTCCAATAAAAAACTTTAAAATGAGCTGATGAAGTATGTAGGGATAAAGAAGCATGATGTCTGCAATTCAAAAGGGTCAAGGAAAAAACATGCATAGAAATGTGGAGAAGGAGTAATAAAGCAAATATGGCAAAATGCTAACATTGGCCAAAATAAGTGAGGAATATACAGAAGCTCTTTATACTAATCTTAGAACTCTTCTGTTAGTTTTAAATCTTTTCCAAATAAAAGTTATTTTAAAAATCTGAACTGAAATAAATGGAGAGACACATTACATGCTTTTGGAAGAAATGAGTTAATATCAAAAAGGTGTCACGCCTCTCCCAGATAATTTATAAATTCAATATAATCCCAATAAAAATTCTTCAAAAATGTAATTTTGGGGGAACTTGACAAACTTATTCCAAATTTTATATGGAAAAATCATTATATGAAAAAATTCATGTATTTCAGGAGAGCTAATTAAACTTAAAAATGAAGACCAGAGATGGGGCACTTGCTATGCTCGTCATGAGGACATATTACAAAATCACTGTAATAAACAGAGCAATTTAAAAAAAGCCATAACTGACAAATTAATGAAACCAAACAGAGCCCTAGAGACAGACCAGCGAATAACATGGGAACCATGTATGAGAAAGAGGGTACCACAGCTCACTGGAGGAAAGCATGGATGTCTTTGGAGATGTTACTAGAAAAAGTGGCTCATTAAATGCAGAATAAGAGGACTGCACCACTATCTAACGCCATGCAATGTGGGCTCAAGATGGATTAAAGATATAGCTGTAACCTATGGGTGGGGAGGGACTCTCGAACAAAGGTCAACAAGCATAAAACAGTCCAAGAATTTACTTATTTGATTACATTAAAATTAAGAATTTTTCTTAATTAAAGGACAACAAAAACAAAAGTAATAGGTGATCAATGAGAAGACAGCTGCAAAGTCCAAATGTGACAAGACGTGACTACCTGCATTACAAAACTACTTCTACAAGTCCACGGCAATAGCACAGATAGCAACTCCAACGGAAAATGGGCAAAGATGTAAATACGAAGCTATATGTATAAGAGATGTTTAAAATCATTAGTAATCAAAGAAATACAAATGAAAAGAACAAGATATCACCTTGCATCTATGAGATTAGAAAAGATGAAGAACTGGATAAAGCTGAGCGGTGGTGAGACAGAAGGAAGGACAAGGAACCTCGAGCACTTTTGGCGGGAGAGAGGCTAGTGCAACCACTGTGGAGAGCAATTTGGCACTATTGACTCAAATTCTGTATATGCAGGCCTATAATCCAGCAATTCCCTTCTATGTATATATCCCACAGATAAAGTATACAGCTTTATAAGGATGCTCACTGCAGAACATTTACAGCGTTAGGGAGAAGGGACAACCTGAGTGTCTATCACAAGGAGAGCATATAAGAAATTATTGTGCACACACAGCATTCAGAAACAAAGAATTAGATGTACATGTAGAAACAGGGACGGATCTTAAAAACAGTACTTAGGGAAAAAAGCAAAATGAAATGCAACATTATAAAGTAAAGTAAGTACACACACAGAAAACAAACATCCCCACTTTGCAAGATCCTACAGACAGAGAAATACAGCAAATGCACTAGAAGTTGTACCTATGAGGCATAAGGTGAGTGGGAAGGGGATACGGGAATTAAACACAAAAGAAATCTCTTGGACTCCTTGCATGTTAAGAATGGATAATTCAAAATGATAAATACAAAATGATAAATACAATACTATGATAAATACAAAATTAGGTTTCCTTCCCCAAAGTTTCCAACTGTCCTAACAACAAAACTACTTTGGTTGCCAGCTCAGCTGATGAGTAACAGCTTTTCATCCTTTCCAGGCAGGAAGGGAAAACTCAGGGATAAATAAGCAGAGTACTGAAGGGGTCAGCAGAGGATATTCCCGAAACCGTGTTTTTGTTCTCCTGACCTGACAAACTGACTGAAAAGACCTGGTTACCTCTCGGTTTGGAGTGACTCAGCTAGAGGCGCGTCAGCATCACGTTTTCAGGCCATCTGAAGCTCTTTGCTTTTAGAACACCTTCACATGCCATCCTCAGCCTCTCCATGGAAATATTCCAGACAACTTAGAATCATAAAATTCTGGACTATGGGTTAGGGTCACACAGCTAGTATAAAAGGGGAGTCCCTTGACCTGCTTCTGTCTATTTTTGCCCAGCAGCTGCAGCGATCCTGTTCAAACCTAAGTCATCACAAGTTCCTCTGTTCAAAACCCTGGAATGGCTTGCTTCCCCCTCACTCAGAGTAAAGGCCAGAGTCCTCACAATGGCCTACAATGACATGCCCCTTCCCACTCCCTCGCCTCTCATCTGCTGCCACTTACCCCTCGCCCACATTGGCACTGCTTGGCCACCACTACCTCACCACCCCTCACACATGCCAACCATGCTCCTGCAGCCAGGCTTGGAACTTGCTCATCCTTCTGCCCCCTGCTTGCTCCCTTCATGTTATAGGTCAAGAGTGATCTTAACAGAGGTCTACTTGGACCTCTTTGTATAGAAAGGAACCCTGCTCCATACATACATCCACACCCATATACCCTTTCCCACTTACACCTCTTTAAAGTTCTCCACTGCACTTAGCATTAAGTGACTGTGCATCTGTTCACATAGTTATTGACAGTCTGCCTCCACTCTGCTAGAATGTCTACTGCAAGAGGGCAGGGCTTTGTCTGTTTCACTCACAGCTGTATCCCTAGAATAGTGCCTGGCACATAGAGGTGCCCTGTGAATATTTGGTGAATGAATGAACAAGTCAGGAGCAAAACCCAAGCCTTCAAACTTCGGACTCCTAGCACAATGCCCTGTTTGCTGCACTGTGCTGCCTTGGTTCTTGGTGGTCACATCCTTCATGTTAGAAAACCCTACAAACCTCAAAATGAAATAATACATTTTCACCACTCTATGTCTATTTTACCTCCTATGGCTAACCTGTAGCATCGAGGATAAAGCACCCAACCAAAAGTTAGCATCTTGGTTTGTTCAATGTCTCTGTCATTACAGAGCTGTTCTATGACCTGATTTTATGGCTGCCACATTAGACTTTTTCACCTTTCCAGGTGAGACACTGATACCTCATAATTAACTCTTGACCAACAAGACTGAAGTTATTCAATTTTCAAAATCAGTCTACTCAGAGGTTTTCCTGAGCTAGGTATAATAAAGAAACTATTTAATATTAATTGATATCAAACTTTTTGTAAGTATTTAGCTTCAGCTGAAGACCAAGCACACTTGAAAAGTTCACAGCAGATAATCTTGTAATAATCCTATGTTGTAGGTTATACATTAATTGACTTCAAGAAACAAAATAATAAACCTAAAAAATTATTTAAGCCTTATACTTGGCAATAGGCATGCAACCCTCCACTTGCATTCAATTTTAACTGTATTTTTTATCATTTAAAAAATGTCTCCATACAAATTTAACACTAAAGCATCTGTAAACTTGAAAAATCATGTTTAGCTTATTTTAGCCCAATACTGATAAAGTGACTGGGAGGGCTGAGAGTAATAATGAATTTGAAGAATTCAGTATGTATCTTGCAGAAAAGATTTCCCTCTAAGGCAGAGATAAATGACTTTTATTGGCCCTGGAGGCTTTTTAGATTGTAGCCTCTAAGCACAGGGAAGATAAAAACCTGAACACTGTCTACTTGACCTTCAGAACCAGAGCCTCATGGAGTCTTGCACTATGTTCAAAAAATAAGTAACCATCCTTAGTTTTCAGGAGATCTTAAATGGTGACTCAAGAATTATGACTTCCATTCTTTTAGTGGATATAAAGTAACGTAAATTCAATCAGTGCTTGAAGAAGGCTATGCATATTGCCATGTGGGTGAAAGGAATGTGACAGGGGTCTCTGTACGTAAGGGGGACACTCTGCAGAAAGGAGGCAGAAAAGAAGAAACATGAGGTGGGGAAGGTTCTGCTTTGGGGCTGCAAGACAAAATAAATAACATGCATATTTGGACAGTTTGTCTCTAAAGATTATTATTGTATCTCGGCTGAAAATACACACAATATGAACACTGTTTAAAAGACATCTTATCACATTTTCCAAGGCAGAATGTTCTGGTCTTTCTGCTAAAGATACCTGTGCACTGCACAGGCCCTATTCCCAAGCCACCTTTTAGCTCTTCTCTACCCTGCACAAAGCACTCCATTCCAGTCTCTGAATTTAAGTGAATTTAATACTGAACATCTGTAAATTGAAAAATCATGTTTCACTTATGTTAGCCCCACACTGATAAAGTAACTGGGAGGGTTGAGAATAATAATGAATTTCAAGATTCTCTATCCACTGGGCAGATTTTTTTAAACCCATTTTCTTAAAACTTTGCGTTGTCACAATGAGTGACATATGTTTCCAATTAACACGTAAAACCAGGGAACATTAGAGGTAGAAGGAGGCCTTGGAGATCCTTTAACTCAATAATTTAGAGAAAAATGGGTACTAGGGGATAAACTAACTTGCTCACCATCTGGAGTCTATTCACGTTGAGAGTAATAAATACAGCACTAACTCCGAGAAACCACACCTGTGTGCAAACAGGTACATCAGTCTTGCAAAATACAGCTATGGGTTAACCAGTCCTACTCTCCCCCTGTAACTCAGCTACGCAGACAGTTGGAGCTAAACTACACTCACACCCTAAATATTAGTGCTACCAATGGCTTGACACATAACACAGCATCACTAATTATGAAAAGTGTCAATACATAATGTTCTTATTACTGTACAACAGACCTAAAGGCAAATTACCAATATTACAGATTAATTTTGTGTCTTTCATTAATGTGCAAATGAGACAGACAATTCAGACTCATGAGACTGCGTTTAAAGTGAGGTAGGTTTCGCTTGCATTTAAATTTTAACTCTATACCCCAAGCACCTCCACAGCGCGTAGTTTACAGCAGACCGGGCCTGTTTGCAACCCCCATATTTCTTTCTTCAACTGACAGCACCGTCACCCTTTTCAGAGTTATGCGCTTTGAGAAACTGATGCCTCGTGGACATCAGTACCTGTGGCAGGAACGCAGGTAGGTGTCTGCGGGTAACTGCAAAGCTCCACCATAATCAAACTAGCATCTCTAGCCAAACAGGTCTTACTCTGGCTTTGGAAACCATCCCTCCCAGCCTCCCTGACACAGATTATACCGACTGGATGCGACTCTGAGCACGCCAGAAGAACGTCTCCATCTGTAAAGTAAGGAGGCTGGGCTAAGGCAGAATTCTTGCCCAGGTCTCAAATTCCGCCTTCTTGCCGGAGTGGCAGGGCGGTGCAGTGAAAAGAGCCCTGGGCTGGCCTGACACCTTTTAGAAAGCCCACGTACGCATCCCTCCGACTGCGAGCCACCCAGCCCCTCCAGCTCCCCGAGACTTCGCAGGACCCGACCTGGCCGTGGACACCGAGGCGGGCCCGGCGCCCCACCGCCCTCTGGGCGCTCTCGGCCGGCGCAGCAGCCGCGGCGGGGAAGGGGCGGCGCAGGCCCCGCCGCGCGGCGCGTCCCTCAGGGTGCGGGTCCCCTACGCCTGCAGCCCCCCGACAACAATCCGGGTTCCCCGCCCAGCCCTGCCGGGCCCCAGACCTGCTCTTCGCCGCCTGGCGGTCCCTCGGCGCGGCGGACAGATGCGGCCGCCCGTCCCGGGCCGCTGTCACCACCCCCGTGGAAGCGGCGGGCGGGTCAATTCAATGTGACTCAGCGCGGCCGCCCCGCCTCCCGCCCCCATCCCAGGCTTCCGCCCCGCGCGGCCTGAGGCGCCACACTTCGTCCCGAAGCCCACCCCCCGGCCCCGCCCACCCCTCGACGTCAGAGGGGGCGGTGCTCCGAGGACCTTTACTCTGGGAAACTGAGGCACCCGGGGCTGCTCCGCCCAGACGCCGCTGGGGCGGTGCGCGCGCCCTCCTCCCGCGGGGCGTCGGTCCTGCGGGAAGCTGCTGTGAATAGCTAGTCCCTCCCCTCCCCTGTAGCGCCCTGGCCCCACACCGCCCTCCGACCTAGAAACGGTCGGAATTCTGTGCAGGGGAGGCCCGTTCGGCTCCCGCATGTGGGGCGTCCTCCACGCTACCCCGGCAGCTTCTTTTGTCACCGCACGCAACACTTGGCGTTTGCGTCTGTCTGTCCTGTTCTTTCCTTGGGGAAAGTCAGGACATCGTTGAGAGTTTACAGGCAAAGAGTAAACAGAATGCAAGAACTGGGCAGGGCTGAGAGAACGCTGTGAACTCGTTGGTGAATTCCCCCGTGTATTAGTGGCCACAAAGTCACGCTTGCTTGAGTTTCTGTGCCTTAGGTTTCTGAGATCTACGTAGGAGAACCTTCCGAATTCAAGAAGTCTATCCCTGTGTGTGCATAACAGGGATAAACCTCTATTTCAAAAATTTCACGGGGCTATCGTTTCTCCTTTCCTTAAAAAAAAAAAAAGTGATTAAACTTACGTACCATAAAATTTATCATTTTAACCATTGTTAGTGTATGGTTCTGTGGCATTAAGTACTTTTGCACTATTGTACAACCGTCACCACTATTCATCTCGGGAACGTTTTTATCTCCCCAAGCCAAAACAGTATTAGTTAAACACTAACTCTTCATTTCTCTCTCTTGCGCCTCCTGGCAACGCCATTCTACTTACTGTCAGGTACTTCATATGTAAGTGGAATCATATGGTGGTATTTGTCTTATTGAGATTGGCTTATTACACTTGGCATAATGGCCTCCAGGTTCATCCACATTGTAGCATGTGTCAGAATGTCCTTTCTTTTTAAGTTGGAAAAATATTCCATTATATGTCTATACCGCATTTTATTTATCCATCCATGGGTGAATGGATGTTGCCCACACAACATCTGCTTCCACCTCTGGGCTATTATGAAGAGTGCTGGTGTGAACATGGGTGTACAGATAGGTTTGGATGTCTGCTTTCAGTCGTGTGTACAGCCAGAAATGGCATGGCCAGATCCCATGCTAAGTCTGTATTTTATTTTTTGAGGAACCGTGATACTGTTTTCCTCCTTTGCTTTAAAAAAAAAAAGAGTAAAATCAATTTTTTACTACATGCACATGGGAATTCACATAAGCATGAAAATTCCAAAGACACTGAGGCAACTTTGGGTATACGACAATTTTGGACAAAGGAAAAAGGAGGTGGATGAGAGATTAGGTTTCAGAAGTGAGAATAGGCGATCTACAGTTGGTGGATGAAGAGCTGAATGTATATGGTAAGAGTATTCTTTTTCTTTAAATCCTCCCCCGAGGATGTTTATTGATTTCTGATAGAGAGGAAGGGCGGGGGGGAGAGAGAGAGAAATGTTAATGTGAGAGAGAAACATCAATGGGCTGCCTGTCGTATGTGCCCCAACCAGGGATGGAACCTGCAGTCTTTTGGTTTATGGGCCGACACTCTAACCACCTGAGGCACCCTGCCAGGACTGGCAGAAATATTCTTGCCAAACTGCTCAAAAACAGTGGGGTACAAAGGGTATCTAGCTAGCTGGCCTGGAGTCTCCTGACTAATGCTAGGGTAAAGATTCTTAAGATGATTAAGCGAAGGCTCCCTTCCTAAAGCAGGTTTTTCTGTCTGAATCTCTTGAGCAGGAAAGTGGGGAGGCTCAAAGGTTCTTCCTGAGTCTTTTGTTTCTTAATAAGCAGGTTAAAATCAATATCCCAAAAGGCAGCTTCAGGGTGGCAAAATTTTGGTCTCTTTCAGTCTTGCCTTTGAAAATTTAAACAAAAGTTTAGTCTGGCTGGTGTGCTCAGTGGATTGAGTGCCAGACTGTGAATCAAAAGGTCTCTGGTCCAATTCCAGTCAGGGGACATTCCTGGGTTGCAGGCCAGGCCCCCAGTTGGGGGCGTGTGAGAGGCAACCAATTGGTGTTTGTCACACATGGATGTGTCCCTCCCTCTCTTTCTCCCTCCCTTCCCCTCTTTCTGAAAATAAATAAACTAAATCTTTTTTTTTTTTTAAGTTTCACTTCCAGAAACTAAATTGGTAGATTGCCCCATATTTACTGATCCAATCATTCGGTGCTGAGAATAAGTCAGTTCAGTTAAATGATTCTGTCTCATTTCAGGGAGCAATGATGTAGATGAGTTCCCAAAGTGAAGCTTGTATTGTGTAAAGAAGCTATCAGGCATTTAATAAGAAGTGCATCTAGGAAAACAAAAGAAAAACAAAGCTTAATGACCAGAGCAAATTAGAAACCAGTTTCTGAGTCTGGAAGACAAGATTTCTATAGGTGTGAGGCTCAAAGCTTCTGCTGCTGGAATGAAGTCAGGCAGTGGCAATTTGATAGATTCCCCTGGTGTCAGTTTGAACGTCTCTGATGATGTCATCAGGCATTCCAGGCAATTCTCTGTGTTGCTTTACACTGCATTAGTCACTGAGATTGGCCGTGAGCTGTTGTGCTGATTTTTTCTGAAGTGTATATTGGGTCATTTAGCATCAGTTTATAATTGCAAGGCTTGGGGGGAAAAAAACAGTTTTAGTTTCCAGTAATTCTAAGACAAAGCATGGGAGAAAAATGAAACATTGGTTCAGAGGATTATAGCCAAATATGTAATAAAACTAGAAAACTCCAGGATCCAGTCCAGTTTACAGGTGAAAAATAAAACTTTAAAGACAATTAGCTGATCTAGAATCTAATATCCACAGCTATGTATTGCAGTTTCTATTGAAACACAATTTCTTTCTCTTAAATCACCCTCATTTTTATCAAAGATAGCCAAATTAAGACTAATTTATTATGTAAATCTTGTTTCAATGAAATTGGTCTAATTACTTGCATAAATACAACAAGAATAGCAATTGATCGTAAAGGCTTTTTTAAAAATCTGCTTTGCTGAAATATTTCATAAGGAATCTCCAGACCGAACTTTAGCCTTTCAGGGCTAAGATGCCCAGCCACAGAGTTGCCATTCCTTTGCCTGCGGTACCTACAGGTTTGGGTGAATTCCTCAGGTTCTAAGGTCCCCCAAAATCTTAAAGTTCTTTCTTTGCCAGCTCCTAGGACAACAAACTTTGCTTCTTGCCTGAAAGGACTGCTGTGAAACATGTAAGCAAGGTACTAGGTTCTTTTTCTAAGGCACTTTTATTTGCTCCAAAAGTCGATCTTACTTCCTTAATTAAAACTTTCTGGTCATCTCCAATTTTATGTATGTCTCTCAAACATCACATTACAAACTCTTGGTTAATAAAACCAGTTACCAGTCGTGTCCTGTTATAAAAGTAAAGATTCTGACTGAATTTACGCAAACAACCATGTGCTATGAAAATAATAATACTCATTAATTAAAAGTTTCCAAATTCTGGAGGGATCAGGTAGGGAGAGTAATATAAATGTTTCAGTACTGCTTATGAAGGTATAATTTACCAAATTGCTCTAAATCACAGATATTTTAAGAGAAACAAGTTTTCTTATATCTCAATATTTTGAAAAAGCAAGCTCTGGTCTTCTACCAGACTGCCGATAAACTTAAACTACAGGAATGACTAAGGAATGGGGTGCGGTGCAGGTGCAGAGTTTGTGGGTCTGTGCAGGAGAGTTCTGGAGGCGCTGAAGTCCAAGATCAAGGCCCAGCAGATTCGGTGTCTGCTGAGGCCCCACTTCCTGGTGCACAGACAGCCGTCTCCTCACTGTGTCCTCACATGATGAAGGGCCTCATGTGAGGCCCTTTATTAAAGGCCCCTCCTTTATTTTTTGCTGCATGTGCACATTGTGGGCAGAAACATTTCTAGTAAAATATCAGCATTCTGGGTTTTCACAAAATTGTTAGAAAATGCTTCATCTGCCTGTAAAACAGTGACCGACTTCTCTCAATAGTAAGTAATTAACACTGTAAGCCTATTGCCTTTATTTTTGAGGTCAGCTAATGACAATTTTGTTTGTGTTCTGGGGATGTAGTTTTCTAATGTGTTTTGGGCAAAGAGTAAAGTATGCCATATGAAATCAAGATGAAATAATAATCAAGCATTTTGTTTTAAAAAACAAAACGACTTTGGATGTTGTAACATACACCCAACCCAAACTGAACTTTTTTCCTTTTACCTTACAGAATCCACTTCAGAATGATCTGGTTCTCGAGTCTGAATCCTTAGGGGTAGATTCTTCAGTGAGTAGTTTTAAGAATCACTGCCCTAAGGCAAATCATCAAAGGCAAAACTACGTTTTTCGCTCATCAACAAAGCTCTGCTGTACATTTGTGATGCAGCCAGTGTTTTGCAGGGGTCTGGGTATCAGGCTGACAAAGACACACCATGCTCCCTGCTCTCATGCAGCTCACATTCTAGTGGAGGACAGACAATAAATAAACAAATCATACAGTGCTTGGTAAGTACTGTGAAGAAAATAAACCAGATGATATGATAGATTACACAGTAGAGGATTAAACCCTAATGCCCTGAGTACCCACTGTTTGGAATGAATTAACTTCTCTCCTATACAAGGAGAATGGCAGAGGTTATATACAGTCCTTGAGAGAACTGAGAAAGTGGAAGTGTTACAGAACAGACAAGGGGGGCCTGAGACAATATACTATTATTGAAAGAAGGCCCCGGGTCCGTTATGTCCGCCGCCCTAGGAAAGACGTCTCTCAATGCCAGAGATTCGTGAAAAGGAAAGGAAATGTTTATTTAATGCTATACAGACTTCAAGTAGTGACCTAATGTCTTCATCAAAAATCCCAAAGTCCCTTAAAACACCCACAAACACAGTCACAGTCCTTCCTTCCTTCCCCCCTTTGCCCAGTCCAGAGTACCGTATCTCAGGAAAGGAAAATGAAGTCCATGGCTCAGGCAGTCCTCTGGTTCTTAGTTAGTCCTCCATCTCGACTGGGAGACCTCCCCGGGTTCCCGGCACCCTCCACTGAGTCGCCGGGATCTCTGCTAAAACCAGGTGGTGGTTCTCCCTTCTAAAGCTGTGGGGGTCCCCACTCTGTCCAGGCCTCGTGGTTCTCCCTCTCAGGGCTGCGGGAAGGGGTGAGTCCCCACTCTGCCAAAGCCGTGTGTTTCTCTCTCCTAAAGCAGCACGGTTCTCTCTCGGATGCAGGAGTCTCCACTCCGTCAAAGCCGTGTGGTTCTCTCCCTCTGGGATGCGCATGGCTCACCTACTCAGGGCTGTGCATGGCTCTCCTTCTCAGGGCTGTGCATGGTTCACCTTCCTAAAGCAGCATGGTTCTCTCTCTCAATGGCTGAGGTCCTCCCTATTCTGCTAAAGCCACATGGTTCTCTCCTCCTCAGGGCTGCGCATGGCTCTCCTTCTCAAGGCAGCATGGTTCTCCACTCTGTTAAAGACGCATAGTTCTCTCCTTCTCAGGGCTGCGCATGGCTCTCCTTCTCAAAGCAGCATGGTTCTCTCTCTCTCAGGACTGCACATGGCTCTCTCTCTCAAGACAGCATGGTTCTCCTTCCTAAAGCACCACGGTTCTCTCTTCTCAGGGCTGTGCATGGCTCACCCTCCTAAAGCAGCATGGTTCTCTCTCTCAATGGCTGAGGTCCTCCCTATTCTGCTAAAGCCACATGGTTCTCTCCTCCTCAGGGCTGCGCATGGCTCTCCTTCTCAAGGCAGCATGGTTCTCCACTCTGTTAAAGACGCATAGTTCTCTCCTTCTCAGGGCTGCACATGGCTCTCCTTCTCAAAGCAGCATGGTTCTCTCTCTCTCAGGGCTGCACATGGCTCTCTCTCTCAAGGCAGCATGGTTCTCCTTCCTAAAGCACCACGGTTCTCTCTTCTCAGGGCTGCGCATGGCTCACCCTCCTAAAGCAGCATGGTTCTCTCTCTTAATGGCTGCCAAGTCTGGCTTTTAAATCCCCGCGGCCAATCTTCCTCTGCAGCCTCATTTCCGACTCCTCCCACACTCGGCTTCACATGCCAGAACTTGTATCCTTCCAGCTTTACTGGGCTGCCATCATGAGTCTGGGCAGGTGTGGCCCCATGTCTTGGAGCCAATATTCTCCGAGCTCCCACACAGGCACTGTAGCTTAGGGGATCTGCCCCCAGTCACGTGTTGGTGGGGAAGTTACTTTCATTCTCCTGGCTCAGAGATGATCACAGCTATTTAACATATCTAAGCGACCAGCCAAAGGCTATAGATATGTTAAATGACCACGCCAGAGCTTAGCTGCAAGGCTGTTGCTATGCAAAACAGCTCTCAATGGCCCTGCTCCATTTGTTCCTTCTCCCAACCCACACCCTGGGTGGGGGGGATGAAGACATCTTAAAATCTCCTGGACACCTTAAGTTCTGGACCTCATTTCAAATGCCCATTTGGGGTCCCCCCTCTTGGCTGCACCCTGTAACAGAAGTTATCATTCAAAACATTTTCTGTGTTCTGTGGTTTAGATGAGGATCTGACCTGCTAAGGGCGAAAGTAAGGGGTGAGAGCCTTCTTTGAATATAGTGGTGGTCAGGGAATTCTGTGGGGATATAACATTTACTTGAGATCTCAGTGATGAGGAAGAATCAGCTGAGGAAGTATCTTTCAGGTAGGAGAAACTGAAGAGGCAAAACCATGAAATGGAAAGCAACTCGGTAAGTTTCAGAAACAGAAAGGAAGCCAGTGTTAGCAAGAGAGCAACTTCATCTTTTATAAGATGATATTGGAAAACAAACAGGTGAAGACCATCCTGGGCCTGGTGGACCATGATAAGGAGTTTGATTTCATTCTAAGTCAATGCATGGATGCTTTAGAAAGTATCTTCATTTGAAGGGATTGAAATGAAAAATATCAAGAAAGATAAGTGTGTTTAAACTGCTTTGTTAGCAATAGTGATAATACCCACATGTGTAATATTAAAATGAAAAAGGTAAAGGAGGGAGGTGGATTCCCCCCTCCATATAATCCTCAATGAACTAAAACACAGTTGGTTTGATTTCTGTGCATATTGTTTAATCTCATTGATCAAAACTATTTAGATGGGTCATCATCCTTTGATCTCATACCTGAACCTAAATTCAATCTGTCAGTACATACTGCATCTAAAGTGTCCAAAAATGTTATCCAGGACTGTATCACTGACTAACAGTTTGGCATGGTGTGGCCCCAAATCAAAGCCAACTCCCCCAGCTTCCTTCTGGAATGTACCACATCATTGCCATAAGCTGCTGTTAGCAATGGCAAGATGTTGAGAGTAACAAACTGCTGAAATAAATCGAAGCTGACCTTGCTGGTGGTACAAGCTAGCTAGCTGTTAATCCTGGAGTAACCAGGGATCCACCTCTAAAAGACAAAGGAATGCAGATAAAGTAATATATTCTCATTTTCATTATTAAAGAGATATTTCAACAACTTAGTGGAGAATATAGAAGGCATAACATCCGGCATTCTAAGATGTCAGGGAAGAGCCATCACTTGGAAATACTATTAACTATTCATCAAATGGTGCCAGAATGTACTGGGACAGAAAGGAGAGGAGTCAGGTTGGATGGAGAAAAAAAGGGAAGGAAAAATCTCATGTTCTCTTGGAAGGAGGGCATCTGTCTAGTGAACTTGTGCTAGGGCAAGGCCAACTCCTTGATGAAGACAACAAAGGCCATTTGAGTCCATTTAGGAATAGACCCCAGTCAACAAGAGGAAAGCCAATTCTTGTTTTGTTCTTTTCCTAGAAGTGGAAGAACCCTATAAGGAAGCTTCTGAGTTCTAAAAGACTATATGGTGTTTATCCTCATGGCTTTTCTTACAGATTGTGACCTTCAATGTCCTTCCTGAAAACGTGTCGAGAGCTCTATAGTGCACTCCAGAGGAAAGCCGCCTCCTTGTGGCGCCTGGCAGGACTGCTATTTGGATGAGATGCTATGGGTCTCTAGCACAGTCTGGGAATGTGTTACCTCCTGAAGCAGCTGGGCCACACTGCTGTCTCTTGTTGAACTGCCGTCAAGTTCATGGTCCACCCACCCCCATCCCCATATGATAATTATCTGTTTGGAATTAGTGTATAGTATTTCACAGAAGGAGTTGTTAATTCCCTGCTATACTAAGTCAGATCTACATTAGCCAAGCAAAGTAGGGAACTGAATGATGACGTGGATTATGATTCTATGGCCTGTGGCAGGGCTGATCTCAGCTGCTCCACACACTATGGCAAAAATTGTCTATCTCTCAGGGACAAGTGAATTTATCTTCGTAGCCCTACTGCCTAGTTAAGTGCCTGGAACATAGGTGGGCCTAATAAATGTTGAATGGTTGAGTTTGTTTGAGTTAAGAGTCACAGTAGGATTTTAATAAAATTGTAATGTTATTTTGTTGGTTTCGTCTATGACCATCCATTCTCCTTTATTTAGTAGGAGGGTTTTCTTTTTTTGGAAAAATGGGAATCAACTCTCCTTTACTATCAGTCTTTCTGCCTTCCAGGAGGGGGTGTATAACCCCAGGCCAACCAATCACAGTCAATGTGATTGTTTTAGGGACGGGCACACGACCCAATTTGTGCTATGGATTCAGGCCTAAGAATCAATAGTTTGTTGCTAGACTGGTGGAATATAAGGTAGAAATGCCATTGGTCATCTAGTCCCCTCATGGGGAGAGCCTGTGTGAGACTGATGTCACCACCAGAGACAATAAAATCCAGGAATGGAAAAAGATTCCAGACCACTAACTGGAGCACCTAGATCCAACTTGTGTCTGAAACGTCTCTTATACATTTTCATTTATTTGAGTCACTAAGGGTCCCATTTTTAAAGTACTGGTTCACAAATGCCAGTCTGAGATGAAATATTTACTGTTCCCAGCAAAATGAGAAAAATAACTCAATCTATGAGACTTGTTTTGAGATTACATGTTACCTAATTTTTAGCATTAGAGTTGATTAGCATTTAGCATTAGCATTGATGCCTATAGCAGATAGAAATTGTATTTTTCCAACTGTCCTTAATAGAAAATTGGAAAGTTCAAAATAGAAAGTCAGTGAACCCTATACCTAACCCTCTGCCTCAGTCTGCTCCAGCTGCTATCGCAAATCACCATAAGGCAGCTTAAACAACAAGCACTTATTTTTCACACCTCTGGAGACTGGGAAGCCTGAGGTCAGGATGCCAGCACCGTCAGGCTCTGGTGAGGCTTGTAGATGGCCTTCTCTTTGTGGCAGCCTAACCTGACAGAGGGAAGCGGCAGCTGTCTTCTTCTTACAAGGACATTAATGTCATCCTGGGGGCTCCCCCACTGCCATGACCTCATTACCTCCCGAAGCCTCCACCTCCAAACATCATCACATTAGGGCCTCCACGTATAAATTTGGGGGCACACAAACATTCAGTCTACAGCACCCTCCATTAAAATGTTTTATCGGTCTAAAATAAGTCTGCTATAAATGACAGTGTGTATACAATGCTTTATCTGGATATACAAACAAAAGTAATAAAATTGTGATCCTTTTATTTTTTAGTCTATTTAGATTTCATCTGATTCCAGAAAGGATTTCAGGAAGCTCACTGGACTCCTTTGATGCCATGCCCAGGATGAACTCTTCCTTCCAAAGGCCCCTCGTGCGATGATGTAAAAGGAGGTCGAGGAGGCCTCTCCTCCCTCCTCCCAGGGAGCAGACATGGATCCAAGCAATGATGTTACTTGCCTCCTTCCTGGGACCGTGCAATAGGAAGCGCTGTGTCCACAGAAATAAGCACCATGCCTGAGGGGTTCTCCACTGCTGGACATCTCTTCAACCATGAGTCAAGGTCCCCCACTTCTAGGTGATGCTTCATCCCACAGGTAGCAGGGCCTTGATGGGGCGAGCACAAGAGGTGCAGGGAACAGGTGGAAATTGAAGGAAATGAAGGTAAGAGAAGGAAAGATCCTGAGGGGAAGGGGCACGGGGAGGAACAGTAAGTGGCGACGGGGAGGAATTAGGGAAAGTGAGAGGGGGGAAAAAGCCTATAAATAGTGGATCCTAACTTTTGGAAGGAGGAGGAGAATTGATGTTTGTTTAGGCATTTGCCCAGGGGGAATGTTTACTCATGGTTTATAAGCCAGAATGGGGTCAGTGTTGAAGCAGAAATGAAGTCATCTTCCAGGCAGGAGGTGAGCGTGATGGACTGTCAGTGCAGGGTGTGTGTATTGGACAAATCACAGCACCACAGGTGTGAAGATGATGCTCCAGACACCTGAACTTTGACTCCTCCTATTCTGATGGTAGCTTTATCCCAAGCCATGCTGTCCCACTTTCTCAATCCTTGGTTTTGAAATGGCTGGTCGGGTTAGGGGCGTTTTCCGTGTGGCCATGGAAAAAGTGAATCTCATTGGCTCACTTAAGACTAGACTCCATGTGGTTTGGATGTTATCCTGATTCTTGGACCTATGCTGGGTTAGGCTTCTGGCATGTTAGATCATAAATCATGAAGCTTAGTGCGTGCACACACACACACACACACACACACACCCTTAGACCCAAGAGATGCAGCTGCTAGAACCAGCCAGTCTCTTTCCCTCCACAGATTACTTGAGCTTGCTATTCCTTCTGCCTGGAACTTTGTTTAAAATTTTAATTGTTGTTGCAGTACAATTTTCTATCTTTTACTCCCATCCCAACCCACCCACCCAGCCCTTGCCTGGAAGTTTTATTCCTACTCTTTGCAAGCCTTCCTTGTTCTCATCCTTTACATCTCAGCCCAAATGTCATTTCTTCAAAGAAATCTTCCTCAACCATCCTCTCTCAAGTAGATCCCCTGGCTTTTCCTCTCTCTGTACTGCTTCTCAGATACTAGTTCTTTTTATGTATTTGTTGATCACTTCATTTTATTATTTACCTCTCTCTATATCCCTCCCCCTCCAAAGACATAGAGACTTCATTTCTTTGGTTTACCACTGTCTCCCAGCTCTTAACACAGCACTTGATTCAGAAATAGGACCCGGCTATTTGTTAGACAAATGAACCAATACACAAGCTGCTGTGAATTCATACCCTGGATCTTAACAGGTAAAAATGTGAGACTGTTGCATTGGGACCTTATTATTGTTACAATACCATTTCAAACTGTGGGGAACTGTGTTTGGCTCTTCAAGCGGGCTCCTGTACTGCTTTTCCTTACAAGTGTCCTGAAGGTGGATAGAAGAGGCTGGGATGTTACACACTGTTTACTGATTTTGATCCTTTGGGAGAGGGAGAAGAGCCTTAGGCTCTGCATTTTCTCATTTTAGTACTTGTGCTGATGGTGCCCGTCCACAGCCCCAGGTACACGTGATTTGGTGCAAATAATGGGAATTATTTGAGGCAAGATACTGCAGTTATCCGAAGGCTGAACCCCTTGCTGTCAGAGACACACGTTCCTTAGAGAAAGAAAATGTTGTCACTGTTACCTGCTGGGTAAAGTTGACTACACCAGCCGTCTTATTTAAAAAGAGTTCTATGTTTCATTTTTTTCTGTGCCCTTTTTAAACATATACTCGCTCGAGGCAGGAACGTGGCAGCTCTGTGACGCACTACAATGGTCACAGCTGGTTACTTGGGTTTTATTTATTTATCTCCCACCCAATTGACAAGAATATTTGGGATAGTTTATATGTCTATTTTCTATTGCTGCATAACAAATTAACCCAAATATAGAGGCTTAAAGCAGCACAAAAGTATTACCTCGAAGTTTCTCTGTTGGTCAAGAGTCAGGGCGCCGTTTAGCTGGGCCCCTGCTCTCATGGGCTGCACTCAGGTGCAGGCTGAGTTGATTCTGACTGTTGGCACAATTCATTGCCTTGTGGCATATGACAGTGGTCCCCATTTTTCTTGCTGGCCATTGGTAGGGACCATTCTCAGGTCCTAGGGGCTGCTCCTCTTCATAGGTAGTTCACAACCTAGCCATCTGCTTTCTTCCTTCAAGGCCACCAGAGAAACTCTCTGTTTATGAAGAATTCGTCTGATTAGGTCAGGCCCACCCACCATAACCTCCCTTTTGATTAACTCAGAATCCACTGACGTGACGCCTTGATTGCATCCGCAGCATAGTCACAGGAGGGATATCGCATCTTGTCCCAGGCTCGGCCCCTTCGAGGGAAGGGACTAACTGGGCAAGGGCCATTGGGAGGCACTTTGTAATTCTGCCTACCATAGTTTGCAATAATTTTTAAAAAGATGCTCAAAGCTATTTGTATTAGATAAAAGAAAAATAGTGCAAGAGGAAACAAGAAGAGGGAAAATGTGAAAATAATCCTGGAGATCATTCACTCAGCTAATATGTGTGATGAGTTTATATATGCCAGGTGTTGTTCTGAGTGCTGAGTATCTTTTTGCTAAAATGGAAAGATAGTGTAGTTACAGTTTATCGGAGCAGAAACCTCTTTGGGAACCAGAACCAGGTCCAGAAGTTATTATGTATTATCCTATCTGAAAACTAGAAATTCTTTCCTCTCTATTCATATGAGGAGAAGAATTACTATGTTATGGAATCTTTAGTTTAGAAGGAAAAATGCCAGAAAGAATAAGGAACTAATAAGAACCATCCAGGACATGAGATTTTTTTAAAAAGGGAGGGTGGGCTTGGTTCAGCCCCTCAGGTCCCTTACTTCCAAACTCCCCTTTGCACCTCAAAGTCCTTGGTGTCCCTGTCAGCCTTGCCATCAGCCACCTGGACAAGTGATAGTCCTCTGAGAGGGTCTGAGGCAGAGCTGTGCTCCCCTCATTACTGACTTAGAAGAGTATTATCTTCAGTCCCCACAAACTCCAAGGGAGGTAGATATTACCTTTAATTTTTTTTTTCCCAGATGTGAGTAACTGTGACTAGGAGAAGGTAAGTTACTTCTTCAAGGTCATTCAGCAAACAAAGAGCTAGGATTAAAAACCAGGTCTGTCAGAGTCTAAAACCCATGCCCTTAAGTATAGTGTTCTGATCCCTTAGGAAACACCATTTATTTAGGCTGGCAACTGTGCAAAAATTTCCTCTTTAAAATAAAACCCTAGGTATAAACTAGAAAGGGCAATGGCCAGGAAAACGCTGAACTAAAGCTGGAGGACCTTCCTTTGTGCCCTTCGGATCCTGCCCTCCCCCCACCCCCAACTGTGAGTTCACATTCTTCCTCAGTGTGCTATGAGAAATTCTTATATGGTCACGGCCAGAGCCTGTATTTTCCACATAATATTCTGCCTATACAATCACGTCCAACGTGAGTGAATTTTACTCAGGATAGCTTTAGGGTTTGGTTGAAAACCCGCCTCTCCTTTAGTCCTTAACACCCTCGGGGGCCGGCAGGGGGCGCCTGAGTGAGAGACTGGAAGACTTGCACAGGGCAGGGAAGCCCTAGGGGGCTGCCAGGAAGGGGCTGCCTAGCGTTTTCCCGTCTGTGCTGTCCTGCCTGGTTTCAGGCCACCTTCTCACCTGGCTTTCAGCAGTCTCTTCACGGACTCTGTCTGGTCCCGCTCCAGTCTGCTCTTCGGGCCGCAGCCACGGTGCTCATTCTAAATCTGAGTCTGCCACTCCCCTCGGGAGAACCCTTTAACGGCCCCTTGTTCTTCTCGGGATAAAGTCCAGACTCTGTAATACGGTTCAAACGTCCTTCCCTAGCGAACCGGCCTCAGCGTTCTGAGCCTCACTCAGCTCCCCCCAGTCACTCCCTTCTGCCGTGCTCAGTTCCCCCTCAGTGCCCTGAGTGCTCAGTTCCCCCTCAGTGCCCTGAGTGCCCCACGTGCCCTTGGAGGCGCAGACCTCTTGCTCCTGCAGTCTCCTCGGCCAAACCCTTGCTCCCCTGTTTCCTTCCACCTGGCCACAGCCTCTTTATCTGACCTCCTGTATCCCATCTTCGACTTCACTAGCTCTGAGAGGCCTTTCCTGGTCTTCCCAAGCTGATAGCAGGGCCCTTCCAAGAGCTCCCTGTCCCCCCTCCGCGCCCAGAGTTTACTGAATCATAGCAATTACGACAGTGAGTGTAACCACCTATTTGTCCTCCCAAATAGACCCTAGCTGCCCTGAGATCACTGGCTGTATCTACTTTTCTTTGTATTCTCTGCATTTATTGAGAGCAAGGACTCAGTAAGTGTCCCATGGAAGAATGTAGGAATGAATGGATGAATGAATGAGGCTGTGCCAGGGAAAGCACTCAGACCATACTTTGCAAGCACTAGCTCTGCTAAGTGACTATGTACCAGGGGATCTGAAAACAGATAAGTGATAGTCAGACAATCTGGAAAAATCGAATGTATCTGGCAGCCTTAGGCAGATAGTTTCACTGAACTATAAACAGCCCACTCAAGTAGCTGCTTCTTTGTAACAAGAAGAAAGGAATCAAGGAATATGGGATTCAAATTAGGAAGGAAGAAAAAAAAATGTAGAGAAAGGGTTAATTATCTCAGGAGAAAATACCCTTTCCAAATGGGGGAAATACATGTTTCTATCTGCTTTCCTTTCGACCACAGTTGGACAGATTGTTCAGGTAACAGAAAAATCAATCATGTGTTAATCCTAATCTTGGGCGGCTGCCCGCAGAGGGCAGGCTGTCTTGGTGGAGCACCTGCTTTCCGATGGGTAGGGCTATTTGTTGAGAGAGGCTAAATTGCTCAATGTTAGGAAAGGACTGGGTTAGTTAGAGGTTGGGGCGCTGGGGGAGGTGAGAGCGAGAGGGGGAACTGGATCCCACCCTATCTGAGGCTAAGCCCTGAAACAGGGTGTGTGGTAAAAACCCCTACCAAGCCCTGGGAACAGGGGGCTTGGGAACCCCAACATCCCCAGTAGGGGGTTATGAATTTTTGTGGTGTGTGATGTAAAACACCCCTTCACAACCGTTAGTAACATGTGCTGTGCTCATTAACACTTTTAGAACAAATGAGTTCATTCTGGGGAACTGAGCAAGGGCGCTGTGTATCGCTGACATGGAGTGGGGCAGAGGCATTCCACGGGAGCATTTGCATTACACTTACGTACCTAGAAAATGGGTTAAAAGGCACATGCTGTTTAAAATGCCCATGTACAAAAATGGGTAACAGTGGGACTACGTGTTTGTGTGTGAAAGCCTTTTCTTATCAAGAAACTACTGGCTATTGTTGAAAGGGTCCTCTGGGACTTCAAATGTGGTCACCTGGTCTTGCTATGGGGACAACGTCAGTAATGAGTCACCTCTGCACTTCAGCTGTTCATTCAGAAATCTTCCTTGAGTACCTATGGCATTTCAGACTCTGTGCTGGACTATTGGCATCAGAGTGGCCAGCTGGTCGGAGGCAGTCTCTGGATGCAGCTCGGACTGGCATGGAGCCTTCAGCACCTACACCGTTTCCCCACAATCAGAAAATTGTAGCACTGCTGAAGCTATGTACCACTTTATCAGAGAGGGCTGACCCCTGGAATAGATGGAGACCATTCTGAATTGTTCTGAATGTGTCTATATTTAAATATGTCCCAGATAGTAAAATAGAAAGAAAGCTTCATCTGACCAGAGAGCAGGACCAAAGCCTTTCCGAAGTGTTCCCTGGGCTGCCGTGAATTGCTGTCGACTCTGCTGCTGCCATTTCCTTGTCTTTTCACCTGGCTACCCAGGGCTGTACTTGCTTTGGTCAGACTCTGCCTCCAGGTGCTGTTTTGGGGACTCAGTTACTTGAGGGGTGCTTCTCTTGAGTTGGAAATCAACCTGGAAGAAAAGAAGAAGAAGCTAGGAGAGTGGAGGAGTCAGTTTCCGACTTCCTGCAGTTGAAATCGGGGAAGACCTGTTTGGACCCGGTTTCACCAGAGTTGCAGGTTCTGAGGGCTGGGGACTGAGGAGAATGATCACAGCAATGACCCGGAGCAGCCCTGCTGGTGGCACATGGGCTTGGCCAATATTCCCCTAAAAGTACTGCACAGTCACTGGTGATACATAGGGTGTGTCTGGAGGAACTTAATATCCATTTATTTTACATGCATTAGAAAAAAACATTATCTACACCTCAAACCATGATTTCACCAATAACGTTGCCTCGGACAAGAACTGTGGTGCCATAACAATCTGTCAGATGCTGACTGTGTGAATCACAGGTGTCATGCTCAGGCATGCTTCGGCCTCAGGCCCTTGGAACTAAACATTCTTTCATAATCATTCAGACATATAGATGGGAGAGATGACATTGATCATTCGTGTGGATTCTTAGGTTCCAAATGTCCGTGTGCATTAATGCATCATTTCCAGGAATACACTGCCACTTTCCCTCCAGCGGGGCACACAGATGCAAAGCTGGTACTGAACGACAGACAAGCTGGGGTGGGCTGGGGTGCGGGAGCCGTGGACCATCCCAGGAAGCACAGACAGAGGGAGCGGCTCCGTGTTCCAACCACACTCCCCTGAGGCATCCTCGCCTTTCAAGTCCTTGGAACAGTACCAGCCGCTGAAGCCAGCTGGGAGTTAAAAAAACTGCCACTAAGAGGGCTCTCCATGGGGTTATTCTTGCCCCTTCCAGAAAAATCCACAGCCAGCTTTTCTGCTAGTTCCCTAAAGCAGGGGAAGTCAGAGCCCATGGCGCTGGCATTACTATCTCCTATAGTAACACAGGGAACTAGGAGAGAGAGACAGAGGGGATGGGGGTGGAGAGAGAGGGAGAACGAACAAAATGGGGGAAGGACAGAGGCAAATGAAAGGACCGTGACATCTGGAAGGCTGTGGGGAAACCAAAGGGGAGAGCCCTGGACTCTGGGAGGCATCTGAGAGAGTCTTAATTGTAACATGAAAACCTCTAGTCAATGATCTTTTTCTTTTCTCTTCACCCAGCCAGGTGGATCTCTGCTTTAAAATTAGAAGAGAGACTCTACTGTGATGAGCAGATGAAATCTTAGTTGTTATAGTATCTGTGAATAGTATCCAAAAGACAGATTTTCCTCTCCCTTGAACTATATTTGATACACTAATGGGTTATGTTAATTTGTGTAAAGGCTATATGACAAAGGACTTGAAATACTTTGAAGCAGAGTATGTTAAGCTAGAAGATTTGGAGTTGGTTGCATTTGGCACTGAACAGACTTCCTTTAATGCAAGACTCCTGCATGCAGCTGCTTAACCGTCATTGGGTTTTAGGGAAGATGAGGAACAGGGGGCATCGCAAGAAGAAAGGGAAAGAGAATATGTTGTTGGGAAACAGGGACCAGGGCATGGGCTGCAAATGGAAGAGTTACCCTTTGCTTCCTGCCTCTTCCTGGAAGTCATTTATAATGTGCAGGAAATGGGAGTGGAGGGAGTGGGAGAGGAGAATCGGAAACTCTCTAGAAAAAAAGGATTTAAAAAATTCTTTACTCTGATCCTTGTGTTAAAAGGGGCAGGTTATGAACACAGGTTATAAGCTCAGCACGAGACCCTATGACACGCTGGCTAATGAGACAGCCTTGAAATCCTGACAGATTCGAATAGTGGCTCCCACCGCTTACTCTCTGTAATAGTGGACAAGTTTCTAGCCTTCTCAAAATTTCAGTTTCCTTAGCCACAGATGGGATACTTATGTCTACCTTACAGGGTTGTGGTAAAGGTTACATGAGGCAGTTCTGGAAAGCTCTCATATAGTGTCTGATACATAGTAACTGTTCAATAAGTAGTTTTAAAAAAATCCTACCTAGCCCTGCCTGGTGTGGCTCAGTGGATTGAGCACCAGCCTGTGAATCGAAAGGTCACTGGTTCGATTCCCAGTCAGGGCACGTGACTGGGTTGTGGGCCAGGTCCACGGTTGCGGGTGTGTGAGAGGCAACCAATCAATGTATCTCTCCCAGGTTTCTCTCCTTTTCTTTCGCACTCTCTTCCCTCTCTCTAAAAGTAAATAAATAAAATCTTTAAAAGTAATAATAAAAAATTTAAAAATCCTGCCTATAGCTGTATTTGTAAAGACAAGCTACTTGACCTTATTGAGTTAACAGGGAAAGAGGGAGGGTCTGCTAAGCTCTCGGGTTGTACAGAGAAGAAGCCGGACAGAGTGAGGTGGCCCTAGGGCAGAGCTGACTTGTAAGGAGGCAGGTCTGTAGATGCTCATTACACAGGACTATCTTGTTATCCTTTCCTTGTTTGAGAAATCTGAGGATTACAGCCTATAATCACTGAGCCTCTTCAGCTCTGAGATGCTAATCTAATATGACCAAAGCCCCAAAGGTGCAGGCTGGTTCCGCCGCGGCAGCCATGGAGGAGCAGCAGCCCCGCTCTGTGCGGCCCCACAGCCTTGGGCCTCACCAAGAGCCCCGAGGTGACCGAGAACATGAGCAAGCCTCACCAAGCACGCCAAGATCATGAGGGAGGTGATCTGAGAGGTGTGTAGTTTTCTCCCCTATGAGCCACAGGCCATGGAGCCAGTCCAGGTCTCTAAGGACAAGAGGGCCCTGAAATTCATTCAGAAAAGAGTGGGGACACACACCCATGCCCAGAAGAGAGCAATGTCCTTGCAGCCATCAGGACGGCAGCAGCCAAGAAGGATGGCACCCCACCCCTCTGCAAGTAATAAAACCTCATCAGAAAAAAAAGGTCCAGGTGGTAGATGAAAAAAGTTCTTTGCTTCTCCTGTAAAGATAGCCGTGGAGAGCTGATTATGGGACAGCAGCTGGTTCTTGGCTGAGCTGAGTGGGAAGTAAGCGGTCTGGGTACATGGGGCACCAGAGGGGGCAGAGTGCCATCTGGTGGTAGCCCTTGCTGATGGCACAGAAGAATGCAACACATGGGAGGGAGCCTGCGTGTCTGGACAAGGTCCCTGGGATGTCACAAATGTTTGTTGGGCGCTTTCTATGCACCAGTCGCTGTACTGCATGCTCTCTGTGCACTCTCTCATCTCAGCCTCTTGTGCAGGAGGTACTGTCATCACCAGTTTACAGAGGAAGAAGCTGAGGATGAGAGCAGTTGGGTAATTTATCTATGGTCCATGGACACAGGAGCTGGATTTAGAAGCAGACGGTGCTATGCAATCACTATGCTATGTTCAACAGAAGAAAACGAAAAGTCAAAGGGAAGTGGTGAAGGATATAATAGGAAAGTGACAAAGAAAGATTAGCATATGAGAGCAATGAATTTTTTTATGATGAAAGAAGGAAAACTGGCAAAGATGAGAACTATGCAACTGGTTGTGACTTTGTGTAAGTGACCTTCATTGCAAAGGTCAGCCTAACTCACCAGTTTGGGTTCCCCAGGATCCACGGTCACAATCACGGTCTCTGGGTCGAACCCAGGTGCTGAGGCAGTGACAGTGTAGGTGCCCGGAAGCAGCAGCCGGAAGTAATCGCCCTGGTTACCTAAAAGTTACAGGAATATGATTAGAAACTGCCCCAAATAGTACCTTTATATGAAAAATAACCCGGGGGGTTTAGCTGACCACACGCTTAATTTTTCTTAATAGTGTGACGAAACTGGCTAAGATCTAAAACCATCACAGGCTATTTTACATGACAGAAAAGTGGGCCTCAGCTCCGGAGGAGTAGGAGTTTCACAGTGCTCTGCACGGAGGATATTGCTTTAGTTCTAGACCCTGTACCTTTAAAACTCATGTCCAGTGAAGGGTCACCAGGAAAAAGGTTGACTGTCTATAAATGTTTTTGCCTGGTAAAGGGAATCCATGAGACGGCTGTTTCAATGTTTGAAAAGTTACTGTGAGGAAAAGTGTACTTAAGGAAATAAGCATCAGAACTTCTGGGTTAAGTTGCCAGGAGGAAGATTTTGCTCGACAGAAACAGAAACTACTGTGGCACAGAGAGCTTCTGAAGAAGAAATGGGCAGCTGCTTTACAGCCCTGGGAGGCCTCGCGTGGAGAGTGAACGAGGGGCCCTGGGGAAGCGGCCCCGCCTGCACTAGTGGGCGTGGCAACCCTGGGGTGGACAACCTGCTGTCCCAGGGGCGTCGCATAGGTGTGACCTTACACTGAGTGGGAGGGCTGGGCTAAATGACCGATAAAGGTCTGAGTTTGAGAATCCCATGTTTAATACTCCTTCCATCACCTTCAAAAAGGGAAAATAAAATTCAAAAGGAGGCCCATTTCTCTGTGGCAGGCATGGAGTGTTTTGGCTAATGACATCACATCTCTTTTGAATCAACTGTGATCGTATCTTTAAATTTCTTTCAAGTATACAGCAATGAATAATTGAAATAAAATGCAATTAAGAGCAAGACAGACAATACATCATGAGAAAGTCTCTTTTCTGCCCCCTATGAAATGCCTGTAATTCACTTTAAATACTTTAGCAAAAGCAGTATCTTATTATGCATATGTTGGACAGCCCAGGGCTGTCGTTATCTTAACTGGGCTCACATGCAGGAGTAGTACATAGTGGTGTGTCGGAAAGGCCCGATTCTGGATACGGCTATTATGAGGGCTTCAGCTATCCTTATTTCTAATCAACACTAGATGCTTTGCTAGGTGGTATAATGAATGCTAGCAATGAGTTTTTTCAATGTGGAAATGAACAATTTATTAATTTGGCACATGGGTATTAGAAATGGGCCCTTATTGGTGAAATTAGTGGTATTCAATATATGTTGATTGGCTAGATGTTTCAGAGTCATTCCCTATCCTTGTGTGAATAAGGGGTAAGAATCTAGCAGCCCTGAAGCTCTTAGGGATGCCTGAGTTTTGGTCCCTCAACAGTCCTGGGTCCAGCCAGTAGTCTGATAGTTAACTGTGAGGCTACAGAATTTTGCCTTTAGAATACACTGCCTTTGCCTTCAATGAATCTTTCATGCAAGATGTGTTGGGGTCATCTTGAACATAAGTTATCTCCTTCACGCTGAGATTTCCTCTAGTTTAAACAGACTGAACTGTAAGATGCTTGCTTGGTGTGGTCGAACGGGGCTGAGCCATGCTGGTCTCAAGGTTGTGGGAGGGAGGCAGGCAGATCTCACTGCCCCTAACCATTGGTAGCTACTGCTTTACTTTAACAAAACAATCAGAAACCCCTACGATCATGTATGATCAAACTGGGCAGGGGCAGTTTGCAGCACCGTTGTGCCATGAGATATTCTGCACCATTCTAAGAGGTTCTGTCAGTCTTGCTCTGCAACAAGTTCACACAATGCATCTTGCTAACCTGGCCCTGAATGCAGGTATAGTGAGGCGCTGGGGCAGGGACAAGTCTAAACATCCGTTTTACAGTCCCTTTCTTTCTACCCAACTTCATAGTAACTTTAAACCCAGAAAACACCCCTAACAAAGGGATATGAGGAAGTGGCTCCTGAATGCTGAGAGGGATGTTGCATTTGCATCTTCCTGGTCCTTGCCTCTTCATTTGATGCTCCCATTTCTATTACCCTTCCTCCCTCCAGTCCCCGACCCCGCAGTGGCCTTGGTGTCCCTGCTAATCTCATTGGCTATGATTTGGCCTCCTGATTAGGCTGAACAAGAAGAGGGAGTGGAAGCTTCCTTCTTACCCCACTGGGTAATGGCCACCTACTTGAAGTGACATCATGGTTAATCCCACTGACAGAAATGACAGCCTCAGGGACATTATTATTATTCTCATCAAGCACCATCCCCTTGATGCCATGGTGTACCTGTAGGAAAAAAGTTACAGTGGAACTATGACCATAGAACAGTACACAGTGTATTAGGGTCCCCACAGCCCTGTCTCATGTGCTTTTACATTTGATTTTCGCACAGATTGTCCTAATAACCCCTGAATTGGCCAGAATGATCCTATTAAAATCTAAGTCAAATCATGTCATCGGTCTACTCAAAACACAACTCAGAGCAAAAGCTACAGTTTATTTGTTTTTGTTTTTTTACCATGGTCTATAAAGCCACAGCCTTGCTCAGCTGACTGAGCTCGCCCCAGCCTGCTACCCTGTCCCATCCTCCTGTGGGTATTCCTGCCACACTGGTGTCCTGTGATAAAATACACACAATGTGCAATGTACTATTTTAACCATTTTAAGTATACAGTTCAGTAGTGTTCAGTATATTCATATTGTTGTATAACCAATCTCCAGAACTTTCTCATCCTGCAAAACTGAAACTCTAAAAATACAATAAAGATTAAATTAAAAAAAAACACCTAAAACTCTCTACCCGTTATATAAGTCTCATTTCCTTCTCTCCTCAGACCCAGGCAACTACCATTCTACTTTCTGTCTATGAATCTGAGTACTCTTGGTACGTTGTATAAGTAAAATTATAGGGTATTTCTCCTTTTGTGATTGGCTTATTTCACTTGGTGTAATGTCCACGGGGTTTATTTATATTGTAGCATGTGGCAGAACTTCCTTCTTTTTAAAGAAAAAATAATATTCCATAATATATATATATTATATTTTGTTTATCCATTTATCTCTTGTTGAATACTTGGATTGTTTCCATCTGTTGGCTTTTGTGAATGCTGCCACTATGAAAAAAATATCTCTTTGGAGTTCTGCTTTCGGTTTGGGGGGTATACACCTAGAAGTAGGTTGTTGGCTCATGCAAGAATTCTATTTTTAATTTTCTGAGGAACTGTAGTACTGTTTTTCATAGCATCTGTACCATTTTACATCTCCACCAATAATGTACAAGGGTTCCAATTCTCCACATCCTTGCCAATATTTGTTATTTTCTATCATTTTAAAATATTTCATTTATTTATTTTTAGGGAGAGGGGAAGGGAGGGAGAAAGAGAGGGAGAGAAACATTGAAGTGAGAGAGATACATCAATTGGTTGCCTTTTGCATGTGCCCTAACTGGGGACTAAACCCATAACCCAGGCATGCACCATAACCAGGAATTGTACCAGCTACCTTTCACTTTGTGGGACGGTGCCCAACCAACTGAGCCACAGCAGTCAGGGCTTGTTTTTTAATAGCAGCCATCCTAACCGGTGTGAGGTGGTATCTCACTGTGGTTTTGATTTGTGGTTCCCTAATGACTGGCGATGTTGAGCATCTTTCATGTGTGTGTTGTTGGCCTTGCAGTTGCTTTTGTGTCCTCAATGAGGAACACCTTTTCTCTAGATATGTGCATGGCTCTCTTCCTTACCTCCTCTAAGTCTGTTTAAATATCAGTTCCTCTGTTTGGCCTTCTTCATAGTATTTAACAGTTCATACAATTTATTACTTTGTTTATTGTCTGTCTATCTTTTCGGACTAGAATATAAACTCCATATGGACAGATATTTGTTTATATTCATAATCCCCAGGATGTTGTCCAGTTTCTGACAGATAGTTATGCTCGATAATGTTGAATGCACACATGCCATTGGTAGAAGCAGCCCAGATTGATTGATGGGTCAGAGCACAAGTCAGACCTGAGCCACACAGAAAACCTTACCTACCACTGGGCAAGTCTTCTCCTTCTATAACCATGAAGGTTAAAGAATTCAACTTTACCTGTTCCAAGAATTGGATTAGGGCCTCCCGATTACCCAGCCACTCATGCTGTAACCTGTCTTCGTTGGGAAATTTGTCACAACTCAATTCCAAGGTGATCTCAAAGCAGTTGGTATGGAGATAATTAAAGTCTTGCATTCCTAGGGGAAAGAGAGCAGTGGCTGATTTTTACAGCCAGGTTCCCATGCAATCGATGCCCCATCTCAACTCTCTTTAATCACAATTTCTCCATACACACTTCATTACCTTCTATTCTACTCTTGATCTCCACTTATTTCCCCTCCATGACATCTTTCCCCAATATCCCAGATCACATGTCTTTCTATTGTTCCAGTTTTCTCTCTTCATAAATGCCCATTTTTGTCATCTCTACACTCAACTTTTTTTTTCATTTAATGACTTAAATTCACATCTTGTCTCCATTAGCATGTCCAAAGTCTGCTCATTGGTGATGCTTTAGCATTAGACTATGCACACGCACTGCTTTCTGGGGGGCAGATTTCCTTTTTGGACCGTGATGTCCTTCAGGCCTGGGAGGTTAGAGATGAGACAAATATCTTGCTTTCACATCCCTCCTACTCAAGAACACAACACTAACCTGAAAAATAGTCATCCAAGGACACAGGAACCTGATAAAGCAGAAGGCAGCTATATTTTGCCTCCATTAAATGCTGGCTTGCTTCTATCTCCTATATTATGCAATTGGGTTAATTATTTTAAAGCGTGTTTCTGATTATTAGAATGGTGTTTATATCACAAATTTATTTGGGTAAAAAAATTATCCATTTATACCCTGTAGGAAAACAGGTCCCCTACTGTGAGGGGTCACAGGAAAACCCCTATATCTAATTTATCAAGTTAAGATGGAAATCCACACTTCTATGTTAAATCTTTTAGTTTTAAAATTCTGGCAACTGAACAAAAAAAATGGCCCAAATAAAAGAACAGATCAAAGCTCCAGGAAAAATACAACTAAGCGATGAAGAAATAGCCAACCTATCAGATGCACAGTTCAAAACACTGGCAATCAGGATGCTTACAGAACTGGTTGAGTATGGTTGTAAAATAGAGGAAAAAAATGAAGGCTATGCTAAGGGAAATAAAAAAAAAATGTACAGGGAACCAACAGTGATGAGAAGGAAACTGGGACTCGAACCAACGGTTTGGACCAGAAGGAAGATATAACATTCAACCGGAACACAATGAAGAAACAAGAAGTCAAAAAAAATGAGGAGAGGCTTAGGAACCTCTGGGACATCTTTAAATGTTCCAACATCTGATTCATAGGGGTACCAGAAGGAGAAGAGGAAGAGCAACAAATTGAAAACTTATTTGAAAAAATAATGGAGAACTTCCCCAATCTGGCAAAGGAAATAAACTTCCAGGAAGTCCAGGAAGCTCAGAGAGTCCCAAAGAACTTGGACCCAAGGAGGAACACACCAAGGCACATCATAATTACATTACCCAAGATAAAAATGAAGGAGAGAATTCTAGAACCAGCAAGAGATAAGGAGACAGTTACCTACAAAGGAGTTCCCATCAGACTGTCAGCTGATTTCTCAAAAGAAACCTTGCAGGCAAGAAGGGGTTGGAAAGAAGTATTCAAAACCATGAAAAACATGGACCTATATCCAAGATTACTCTATCCAGCAAAGCTATCATTTAGAATGGAAGGACAGATAAAGTGCTTCCCAGATAAGGCCAAATTAAAGGAATTCATCATCATCAAACCCTTATTCTATGAAATATTCAAGGGACTTATCGAAGAAAAAGAAGATAAAAAATATGAACAGTAAAATGACAACAAACTCATAGTTATTAACAACTGAACCTAAAACAAAAACAAAAACAAACTAAGCAAATAACTAGAACAGGAATAGAATCACAGAAACAGAGAGCACAAGGAGGGTTATCATCAGGGGAGTGGGAGGGGGAGAGAGGCAGAAAAGGTATAGAGAATAAGTAGCATAAATAGTAGGTAGAAAATAGACAGAGGGAAGTAAAAATAGTATAGGAAAGGTAGAAGCCAAATAGCTTATATGTATGACCCATGGACATGAACTAAAGGCGGGCAGTGCAGGTGGGAGGCAGTGTGCAGGGTGGAGAGGAATAAAGGGGGCGGGGGGAATCAGACAATTGTAATAACATAATCAAGAAAATATATTTAAAAATAAATAAAATTCTGGCAACTGATGGAAACTTAGAAAACTCTGATTATTTAGTGATCCACCACATAGTCATAGTATGTGACACTATTTTGTACATTATTTGTTGTTCTGTAATTGTTTTCCATGTATATTTATTCTCTCCACAATAAAATGGCAGTAACTTGAAAAAATACCTATTTACTCAACTTTCACCTGCTCTCTGAGCTAATGTGTGCAAGCACCTGTTACAAAAAGTTGGAAAACAACTGCACACTGTTATGTCTCTTCTCTCTCAGCATCAGAATCATCTAGAAGGCTGCATCTTCCAGCCAAATACAGGTCACTAGGCTTTAGCCCCAGAGTTTCTGATTCAGTAGGTATGGGGTGGGGCCCCCAAATTTGCTTTTCTAATGAGTACTAGGCAATGCTGATGATGCTGGCCAGGGACCACACTGTTGGAACAATTGTTTTAGTGAACTTAATGACCTTGAAATTGTATGAGTTTAATTTGGGGCAATGATTCCCAGTGGAGGCATGGGCCATGCTTTCCCAGAGGATGATAGAAAGGAAGGAACAAGTATAATTTGAAAAAGTATATTTGATATTTTATATTTTGGGGAAAGAACTATTGCTTTCTTAAGGCAAACTAAAGGAAGTTCAACAACATCCTCTTGCTTTGTGTTGAAGTGAATTTTCAGCCACTTTCCCTGTCCATGGTGACTCCCCCAGCTTCCTCCCCCTCAGTCTCTACAGGGCCAGCTATCAGCTCAGTCCTCACTAGGATATAAGCTTTCTGCTGCCTGGGCTCTGGCCAGGTCGGATCTGAGAGGAGAGGAAAAGACAACTGGTAAAATGGATTCCTAAGAGATCCCAGCTTCCTGCTTCAGCCTCTTCTGTATCTTAGGTTTCCTCTACTGATAGTATCCTCATAAACAGAGATTCTATATCAACTCCCCGTGATGGGGAGAGCCCAGGGAGTAGAGAGAGAAGCCTCTTACTGGAGGTTTGTGCTAATGTGTGCAAGCACCTGTTACAAAAAGTTGGCCAATATCAGTGGCCAATATCCAGGCAAACTCCTGCTTATGGGAGATGGGCAGGCAGGGTACAGAGCATACACCAGAAGAGCTGCTCTTGTCCTGGCCAGCTCCTCTGTTCACCTGTTTTTATGTGAGGCACAACCCTATGCTGGTTAAAAACAACCTAACATTTATATCGGGCATCTTCAAATGCTTTTTTATTTTATCCAATACTTACACCAAATTGATGGGGCAAGTATTGTTATTCTTAATGTACAGATAAGGAAACCAAAGCTCAGAGAAGTTATGTAATTAGCCTGAAGCCACATAGCTGGTAAATGGGCAAGCCGGGGTTTCAACCCAAAGTACCCCTGAAGCCCACACTTAACCACTTGACTACATTATTTCCCTCCCATGTCCCAACATTCCTTGTAAACCACCAGTTCTAAAAGGCCACAAGGTGTCCCTGTCATTTTCTTAAACTACAAAATGCCATTAATACTAGCTTAAGACTGTCATTTTCAGATCTCTACTTGAATGCAAAATGCTATAGTATTCTTGTCATTTCTCTGAGGAAAAAAAGATAATTCAGAAGGAGAAATGAGCCCCACCCTACTTCAGGCAGCAGTGCTGTGTGCCCAGACCTCCCCTTACCCTTGCTGAGAGAATACCAGGAGGCCCCATTGGTGATGCCGTCCTGGAAGTAGTCCCCGCAGTTCCCACCATGGTACATCCATCCATGTGCATAGGAGTAGACCTTGGCCAGCTGTAGGGAAAGTGGGCAGAAATGACCTTGTGTGTTCCCAACTCATGGCAATGTTCATACTCAGAAGGAGGGTAAAGCCAAGAAACCCCACTAGGTGTAAACAACTGATTATTTGCTTTAGTGAAAGAAGATACCAGCAAAGACAGAGATGGGTGTGTGTGTATGTACTAGAGTAGAGTTGAGAAACCTGTATTCTGATTTTTCCACTGTCTTGGGACTAAATTTCTTTAAGTACAAATAGAGAGGTGGCACTAGATGATATATAAACTCCTTGTTAGGTGTACCATCTTCTTTTTAAAAAAATTTACTTATTTGTATTATTCAAATTTATTTTTAAATTATAGTTGACATGCAATATTATATTTCAAATAATATATAACACAGTACATATTACATATAATATATGTACTATATCACATATAATTACATGTCATATTATAATATACTATTAATATCACTAATATATCATTATGTAATGGTTATTAACATATTGATAATAATTATTGGTAACAATATATTATATTATATGTAATATAATCTATTATATTATATGTAATAATATATTACAAAATATGTAACATAATGATGAGACATTTATATACCTTATGAAGTGAACACCCTGGTAAGTCTAGTACTCATCTGACCCCACACATGGTTATTAAAATATTATTGACCATATTCCCTATGCTGTACATCCCTGTGACTATTTTTATAACTGGCAATTTGTACTTCTCAATCTTCTTCTAAGTGGGATATTTTGTAGCAAAGTTTTGTAAAAGAAAGGAGCAAGGGCAATAGGCCTTCACTAGAGAAAGAACTGTGTTTTGGGGGTGTGAGTTGTGTGTGGGGCAGAGAGGAACATATTTAGAATGTCTATTAATTCCCTGTCATTACTGTTTTTAACAGTGAACAAAATGAAATGTGCATGCTTTGCAAAGCAACAACTGGTATTATTCTCTCTGCAATTCATTTAGTGGTTAATTTATAATTAATGTTATTGTAGTAATTATTTATATAAATTACATGTTGCTAATAATATATTAACTATAAAATAATCTGTTCATTTTATTCTATTGCTGTTTGACCTATCATGTAAATATTTGTATGTGCATGTGTATGTATGTACATTTTCCACTAACATAGCCTTACCACCATAAAATTGCAAATCAGAGCCCCCCAAATCACATATAATGCCGCTTGCTTACCACCAGCACAATCCGTCTCTTGGCATATTTCTTGCTAGTCATTAGCTTAAGAACGTTTTTACACTGTGGTGATTGTAAAAGTTTTTCTATACATTTACTTTTTCATGAATTTTTGGCTTATCACTCAAAACAAAATGTCATTTACTAGACTGTAAGCTCCTGATGAGCAAGCGGTGTTTCCATTACTTTCTGTGGACTGGTGCATAACAGGGTCCTGCATCACTGACTTGGCCCGTGTTCCTCTCCTGAGCCCCGAGTTGCCAGCTGGAAGAGCCCCCATTCTGCATACCTTCTGGAAAAGCTTGTCGTCAGGAGTGGGGGTGCTGGCAGCACGGCGGGAACCTCGGACCCGCTGCTCCAGAGACTTGTCATATGGGTAATTGGCCACCACTGCCCCTCCGTGGAGGTTGGCTGACAGGACAAAGTTGAAGGAGCGTATCCACTGGATCACGGCTCGGGTCTCGGGTTCCACCTGAGGAGAGATGAGAGCCACTAGAAAAAGTTTGTTGGGAAGTGGCCTGAGGAGATAGCACATCTGAATAAGACAGGTCTTACCAGACATGAGAAGTGTGGATGGGGAAATTTTTATCTTTTGCATGATGGTTTTAAAAATTAAGGGGATGGAACCCTTTTTCAAAATGAAATCTTATGTGTAATCCTAATGCATAAAACAGATGAAAAGAGAGCATTGAGGACAGTGAAACCATTGTGCATGATACATGTCATGATACATTTGTCCAAGCCCATAGAATGACCGCTAATGTAAATGACAGGCTTTGTGTAATAAGGATGAGTCAACGCAGGTTCATCTCTTGTAACACACCACTATGGTGCTGGATGTTGATGATGGGAAGCAGGCAGTATAGGGGAAGTCTCTGTACTTTCCACTCAATTGTGTTGTGAACCCAAAACTGACCTAAGGAATAAGATCTATGGGGGGGAGTGAAGAGAGGGGGGGAGAGAGAGAGAGAGAGAGAGAGAGAGAGAGAGAGAGAGAGAGAGAGAGAGAGAGAGAAGCCCAAGCTTGGCATCTCTGGCCCCTGGGAAAGCATTCTCCAACTTACCCACTGCACTGCTTCCGTGGCTTCTGAGGCACCTTTGCTGAAATTTAGAGCTCTGATAAATAACTGTGGAAAATGCTGTTTTGCAGTAACAGTTTTCAACCTATTCCTTTCCCCAGCGCATCTACTGCAATGTCAATATGTGTCCATACTCACATTTTGTGGATTAGAAATACTATAATATGGGTCAATTTTGGCTAAGTAGTGAAATTCCGCCATTTTGATTCACATTACAGTGCTAGTGAGTGATGGTGCTTCAGGAAAGCTATGAGTCCACTTGGACTTGCATTAGAAGTAAACGATTTACAGTCTTCAGTGTTTTTCCTCCTCTTAGGGTGTTTGGAGGTTGCGTGGTGTTACTGTGTTAATGGCTCCTCCCAGACCAAGGGTCAGCTGTGATGGCCCCATCTTTTCCATCCCAAGAGGAAGTCGATGAATATGGTTGAGTTGTACCCAGTCAGAATGGGTGTAACACCAAAGACACCAGTCCTACTCTGTGACCAGGACTCACCCCTTTGAAGCAATCCTTTCTCCATGTCCTAAGCCTCTCTCCATCCGAACAAAGCCAGCTTCTCACTATTCCTCTCCCTCAAGCCTGTCCCACCGGGTGCAATGAAGACTTACTCCTCATTCTCTTTTTGATCTTCTAAGATTCAGACAGAGGAGCAGTAGGAGTCTAATTATTTTTGGCTCTTTGAGCTTATTTTACTTCAATAAATTAATAAATCAGAGCATCGTTCTGACCGGCTATGCTGACTAGTACAAAGTTCTTTTGATTTAGTATGTACTTGAGCCAAGAGCATAGCTGCTCTCTGAAACCTAAACACATCAGCGTGACTTTTGCTTCATTTCCAACGGAGACAATTCTGTCTAGAAAACTCCCAATAGAAAGCCTTACACCTGTGTTATCTTTCTCTCCCCCGTCTGTAAGTCCAGATATTCACAAAGAGAATGTTTAAAACTGTCCCACACAGTGTGAAAAACAGGGTGGTGGGGATGCTCTCAGGATGACAGTGGTTATTCTCGGGAGCAGGCCCACTGGTAGGACAAAACCAGTCACCTTACCGGGGTGACATTAGAGGTCTCCCGAGGAGAAAGGCAGGGGAACAGCGAACAGGATCGTCTGACTGGGAGAGTAAGGGACATGAGAGTACGGTAGAGTAGTTCAGCTCATGTAGAAACGGAAGAGGAAAAACTGTACATAAGGGGGAGACTCTGAACTTTCTATAGTTAATTGATGAGCATGTAGTTTGCATGTAAGAGAGATTTCTCTATAGAATCCCGGAGGTCTTTGTCAACAGTTCAGTGCAGCAGAAAGAACATTGATTAGGATTCAGAAGACCGGGGTTTTAACCCTGATTCCATCAATTATAGCTGTGTGAATTTAAGTTATTTTTATAAGCATAGCATCTATAAAACAAGGATAGATAGCACTGATAATCAACTGAAATGCTGGCTAAAAAAGAATTTTACAAAATACTGCGCAACTGTATGATACTGCTTTCACCTCCCTCACTACCACGGCCACGAACACCAAACATCTTGTGAGCAGGCGCCCCATGGGGGGTCCTACACTGGGGGAGGGAATAAATACAGGGAGGCATAAGACACAGTTATTATTGCTCTGGACACATTGATATGGAGTAGGGTTGATGCCTAATTCTTGCTTAGGTAGTTGATCTGAAAATTGCCAGAAGAAAGTCCAGATGCTAATTTTCCTATTTCTTTATGCAAATTTCTCTTCATACCTGATTTTTCCAGTTGTCTGGAAGGGGCAGGTGGTGGTTGGGGCCTCCGTACTTCTCATTGTAGTAGATGTAGGTATTGAGGTCGGGGAAGTTGCGGTTCAGGTCCACTCCATTTGCGTTGTTCCTGCCAACCAAGTTTTTAGAAATGTTTGAGTCCTAGGGGAAGAAAGGAGAGATGAAAAGTGAAAGTTCCAGACTGAATCCTAAATTTGAAGAACACTGTATAGTTCTTTTTAGGTATTAGCTTAATCTATCATCCAATGATACAGCATTTTTCTCTTTAACTTATCCAAAGACTCAGTGGTATGGTTCAAGTTTCCTGTAGACCAAGTGCTGGAGGCACAGATTCTGGAGAAGCTCTAACAAGAATAGGGTGTTTCAGGATAAGGAGGACCTCTATTTTTTTAAAATGACTTTATTGAGATATAACTTATATGCCATAAAATTCACTCATTTGAAGTCTACGATTCAATGAATTCTGGGATGCCGACAGAGTTGTACAACCTTCACCACAATCTAATTGGAGAACATTTCTATCACTCTAAAAAGAAACCTCAGGCCCACTTACAGCCACTCCTCATTTTTACTCCAGCCCTAGGAAATCACTGGTCTCTGTAGGTTTGCCTTTTCTGGACATGTCACATATGTGGGACCATATAGTATGTGTTTGGCTTTTTTGACAATGTTTTCAGGGTTCTTCCACATTGTAGCAAATATCAGCACTTCCTTCCTTTTTATTGATGAAGAGTTTCATTGTATGAATTTATCCCATGTTGTTTATCCATTTTCCAGGTAATAGACTATTAGTTTCTAGGGCTGCCGTAACAAGTTACCACAAACTAGATGGCTTGTAACAACAGAAATTTGTTCTCCCACAATTCTGGAAGCTAGAAGCTCGAAATCAATGTATTGGCAGGTCCGTGCTCATTAAACATTCTAGGGAAGATCCTTCTTTATCTCTCCTAGCCTCTGGTGGCTGCCAGAAATCCGTGGTGCTCCCTAGCTTGCAGATAAATCACTCTAGTTTCGCTTCCATCTTTGTGTGGCCTTCTCCTCCATCTGTTTGTATCTCTGTATAAGTTTCTTTCTTCTTATAAGGACAACAAGCATATTTGATTTAGGGTCCACCCTAATCCAGTATGACTTTATCTTAACTTGATTACATATGCAAAACCCTATATCCAAATACGGTCACAATCACAGATTCCAGGTAGACATGAATTTGGGAGGATACTATTTCAACCCAGTACATGGACATCTGAGTTGCTTCCACTTTTTTGGCTATTGTGGATAATGCTGCTGTGAACATTCACGTACAAGTCTTTGTGTGGGCGTATGTTTTCATTTCTCTTGGGTAGACACCTGGTAGTGGAACTGCTGGGTTATAAGGTAAGCCTATGTTTAACTTTTTCAGAAATAGCTAAACTTTTTTCCAAAGTGGCTACACCAGGAAAACCCCACCGCCACTTTTTAAAACTTAGTATCCTTGCTTATCTTTCTTCTGAGTAATATCAACCTCATGCTTACACTTCAAATTTCTCTGCTCACACTTCAACTGTTACCATTTATTTGGCCATGTATTCATTCATTCATTCATTCATTCACTCACTCGCCCATTTAGTTAACCAGCATTTTTATTTACTCAAGTCCATCTCCGATAGAGCCTCTGACAGACACTGAGGAAAGATAATGAGACATGATTCCAGCATTCTAAGAATTCCTAGTATATACAGGGAGACAGATGCTTATATAAATAAGTAAAATATATAAAGCAGTGGAATAGAGACATGTTCACAGTCCCTTGCAAAACGGAAGCTCCACTGGAGCAGGGGAGCAGCGCCCTCCGTAGCCCTGTGCCCCGGGAGAGTGGAGCCCCGTCTGCGGCCGTGCCCAGAAGTAGGGCAGCTGGTTTGATGCTGAGAGGCTAAAAACTCACACATCCTACCAGTCTCATATTTTCCTAAGAAGCCTTTTTTTTTTTCAATTTGTCTTTTCCTTAATTTAGAACATTACTTTTTTTTTAAGATTTTATTTATTTATTTTTAGAGAGGGAAGGGAGGGAGATAGAGAGAGAGAGAGAGAAACATCAATGTGCGGTTGCTGGGGGTTCTGGCCTGCAACCCAGGAATGTACCCTGGCTGGGAATCGAACCTGGGACACTGAGCTACGCCAGCCAGGGCCCTAAGAAGTCTTTATTTTTCTCAGATTTCCTCATTTGTCAAGGGGTCCTGCTCATATTGTATTCTTAGATATCATTGACGACATAATATTTTTGAAGTTACCTTATATTTTCTACATCAATTCTGTCCAGTGAAAAACACTTATCTGATTTTTTAGCTTGGAGTTTGATTTTTCACTTCTATGAGATAATGACTTTTTCTTACGCTTCTAGGGGTTTTTCACTACTTGCCTATTTGTATCAACTAGCTCTTACCTGTTCATATTAACAGATATTTAATTTACCTATCAGTATGACCACCTACACTGGGTCAGTAGTTAGGCAGACAGGTAAGGAATTCCCCAACAGAAGGTTCCCATAAACAGGGTTGGTGGTGTGTTAGTTTTCCATTACTGCTGTAACAAATTACCACAAACTGGGTGGCTTACAACAGCACAAGTTCATTATCTTTTGGAGTTTGGGAGAGCAGGAGACTGAAATGGGTCTCACAGGACTGAAATCAAGGTGTTACGACGGCTGTGTTTCTCCCACAGGTTTTAGAGGAATCTGTTCCAGCATCTGGAGGCCGCTCACACTCCTTCGCTCATGATCCTTTTAATCTTCAAAGGCAGCAGCTCGACACCTTCAAATCTCTCCAACTCCGACCTTCTGCCTCCTTCTTACACATCGAAAGGACTTTCGATCAATTACAACGGCCCCACCCAAATAGCCCAGGATATGTTAAAGTCAGTTGATTAGCAGCTTACTTCCACCTGCAACCGTAGTTCCCCCTTGCCATCATGTAACATGATGACATATTCACAGGTTCCAGGGGTCAGGACTTGGACATCTTTGATGGAGCAGGAGGGGGCATTATTCTGCTTTACCCCCAGTTGGCTTTAAAGTTGGATGGCTAGGCGGGCTCTTCCCCGTGTAACCATGCAGACAGCTTTCCTCTGGGTGTGGCGGGTAGTTCTGGGAGTGTGAGAACCTGATGGGTCCTCTTTGATTCAGGTTCAAAACCTGCTCCCTCTGAGCAAGCACAGAGCAGGTGAGCAGAAAGGACTGGCTCCCCAGAGCTACATATAGGATGTAGTGGGCTGGCAGGGGTTTCCCCACCTGCCCCCACCCCTGCCTCCTCCCACAAGAGATATGAACACGTCTGCGTGCTCCTGCAGTTTCCCCACTGCAACACAGGGACAGGCCAGAGAAGGAGAGCCGGCAGGCTGGGGTGCCCTCCCCTGACCTATTTCACATTTTCCAGCTCTTTTGGAAACTCAAGCCTTCAGGCACCTCTCTGATTTCCAGCAGAGGGACGAAGTTCTGTTTCTTCATTTTTTTAAGTCATGTCAGCAGAAGTTGTGAGCTAGCAAGGGTCAAATATGTGTTGAGTTCAGTATCTTGGCTCCATTCCACCCCTGCCTCTACTCAGCCCCCAACCCTACCCTCAAGTCTGTTTAAAATACTCCTGGGTCATGGAAGCACAGAGACAGTGTGGTCAGACCCATGGAATCAGAGAGTGGAGGGTGGCTGCCAGGGGCTATGGGGAGGAGGCAGGGGGAACGGCTGAATGACAGGCGTTTGGCTGAGCGGGAGGTGTAAGTGCTGGGGACCTGCTGTACCACATTGCACCTGGAGTTGACTATGCTGTATTGAGCACCTAAAATTTTGTCAAGACGGTAGATCTCATCTCGAGTGTTTTTACCACAGTAAAATTAAAAATATTTTAACTACAGCAGTGAAGTCTAGTTGTAAAAATTTAAAAAAATGACTACCCCAAATAAACATTTTTAAATGGAAAAATACTTTAATTTATACCCCTCCCCCCCAAAACAAATCAGGTTTAAACATACCTTTTAAAGGAACCTATTCATTGTGTAAAGCTTCACCCTTGAATATTCTAATTCAGTTGCAAGAAGGGAAGAAAATGAATCTGGGAATGTGTATTTCAAAATATTCACTTACAATTCCAACACACAGCCACAAAAGAATCACTGCTTTAGAGCTAGGCACACTGACATTTTAAATTCATGTTAATAAATAAAGTAAAAGCCCATAGACATTTGTTTCTTTCTGTCTCCCCTGCACATGCAACTCTAAAATAAAGAATTGAAAGTCCGGGTAGCAGAGAACTATAGCAGCAAAGGAAAAAGACCTACAGAAAAATAGTACGAAGAATCTAGAGTTCCTCACTCTGCAGTTCTGGAAGAAGCTTCATCTCTCCGCTATCTCCTTCCTGCTTCAAAATGCAAATGTAAGTGTGTTGTGGGAGGAAGCGGAGCATTTAGGGATTGAGGCTGAAAGTTCAGGGAAGGAGCTCTATTTTGCAATATCTCTTCCTACACGAATAGGTTTCCCAGTTTACAAAGTGTTGTCAAAATACTGCCTCACTGGCCTTCTCAATGAAACCAGGAGTTCAGCTAGAAAGATGCTGAGGGAAGTGAAGTTCAGAGAGAGCCCACATTCATTGTACAGGGTTGGGTCTTCTTACCTCATTATATTTCTATTGGATTTATTTTTCTAATTCATACTTACAGTGGAACAGTGAGGACACTGTCTACTGGGCTTTATTTTATTCCTTAAGATGGCTTTATTCTCTGTATGGTTCAGTACCTGGGCGGCAGCCACCTCGTAGCCATCCGGGTTCATGGACGGCAGGATGTGAAGGCGCATGCCCTGGACCAGCTGGACGATGCGCTGGTTCCCGTTCCGGAACTCCTCGCACAGGAACTCCGACAGCTGCAGCAGCAGCTCGCGGCCCAGCACCTCGTTGCCGTGCATGTTCCCCACGTACTTGACTTCAGGTTCCACTGCAAGCGTGAGAAAGACATGCAGAATGATAAAAAGTGGGGAAAGCTTGCGAGTGCCATTGACTCCTAACCTTGCAAAGGGGCCTTTTCCCTCTTTTTCAATAGGGAATCGAAGAAAATCTCATGCTTCATTTGGGTCTTTTGCAAAAATCCCTGAGCCCCTTTAGAAAATTGCAATTACGAATGCTATGAAAATCCATGCCAGGGATAGTAATGACTACCACTCATTGAACCTCTACCATGTCCTAGGTATTTATACTCATTACTAATCTTCACCGAAAATCAGTAGTTATTATTAGCCTCAGGGTGAGGGAACTGGGGAGGGATGAGGTTAACTTGTCAGAAGTCACCTAGCCAATTAATCCGATAGAAGCCAAAGCTCAGGGAGCGTTTACAGTCGTTCGCTGCTTCTCAGAGGCAATCTTTTTAGAAGGGTGGTATGTTCCCAACACCTGCTCGCGTAAAATTCTCTAGGTTATAGCACAACAGTTTCTAATCATCTTGATTGAAAACTTAATTTTCCGGCTACTTAGAAAACTAAAATCTCTCCTTAATATCTGAGAATATTGTGTTTTGAGGCACACAGTAGGAAGGAATCTAACTATGTCTCATTCCTTCATCTTCGGCAATCAGTGTTAACCGCTCAGTTCAAGTAAGAACTGAGGTCATGAAAAGAGCCTCCGGAACCACTTCAAGAAAATCATATTTGCCCCCTTTTAAAAGAAAGGAGAAAAGCTCTGGCCAAGTGATTTATCTTCCACCCTCCGCGATTTCCCTTCTACCCACCGTCCTGCCTCCATGATTTTTCTGATTCTGGACGTCTTCATCTCCCTATTCCAAATTCTCCTCTGCGTCCTTGTAGGCTCTGGGAAGCCATCCTGGGCTCCCCCTGCTGGGAGTGAACTTGCTATTGCACTTCCCTTTTATGGTACTTAACACTTTCTACTCTGAATTTTACCCAATTTGGCATGTTTTATTTTTTTACTATATATAATTTTAAATTTTCCTTAGGACATGATTCATTGTTATTTATCTTAGTATACCTACAGCAGTCTTTCCCAATAAAATGCCTATAACCCACAAGAATCGTGTAGTGAATTTTCTGTAGTGTAGAGTCTTTAGTGTTAGATTGTGTCTTTCTTACTTTTCTTGGTGTTAAAATATCCCTTCTTGTAGGAAAAGGTGTTGATAGCAGATGGCAGGTAGTATTTTCAACATCCTTGTTCAGTAAAATAAAATTTGGTAAATATATTTTAGTCCCCTCCAAGCTCTCTTATTTACTAAAAATATATTTTTTAACTTCTGTGGAATCCAAAAGTTGGCAACTACTGCCCTATAGAAACTAGCATAATGCTTTGCACTTAGTAGGTGCTCAATGTCAAATTCTTTTGTCTCTACTTTCAATATTTGCAGACTATGACTGCTTCTCATAACAACCACAGCTGTCATTTTGGTTTAAGACCCGCCCTCTCACACTAGGATTATTTCATTTCCTACTTGTACTCCTTGCATCAGTGCAGCCCCATTAAAGTATATTCTCCCGAGTCAGGGGTCTGCAAACTTTTTCTGTAAAGGGCCAGACAGTAAATACTTGGGATTTGTGGGTTGTATTGTCTCCGTCACAGCTACCCAGCTCTTGAAGCAAAAGCAGCCATAGACAGTACAAAAACAAAGAGGCGGGACTGTGTTTCAAAGCAACTTCACTTACCAAAACAGATAACTGGCCCTAGGGCTGTAGCCTGCTCACCCCACTCTGAGAGGTCTTTACGCTGTTGGTGTCAGATCATGTCACTGTTCTGCTTAAAACCCTCCAGTGGTTTCTCACTTCACTCAGAGGAAAAGCCAAAATTTTTACAAAAGCCTGTAAGGCCCTACTCCATCTTCTCCTTCCTGGTTTCCCTGACCGTACTGCCCTGAGCTGTCTCTTGCTCTCTCTCCCTCCATCCATTCTGCTGGAGCTGCAGGGGCCCTCTCGCTACTCCTCACATAGGCTGAGCTCCTGCACTTTTCTCTGCCTGTAGCGTTTTCCTTCCTATTATCAACTTCTTGACCATGATGTGCTCAAATATCACCTGGACAAAGAAGCTTTTCCTAAGTAGCAGTGACCTCTCCCCTATTCAATCCACAGTACTCCATGACGTTCTCTTCCTTTCCTGGTTTATTTTTTTTCCCTATAGCACTTATTTTCATCAATACAATATATTTATTTACTTATTTACCCATTTATTGCCAGTCTTATCCAGCTGGAATTAAGGCCCTGAAGGCGAGGTCTTTGATTTATTCTCTGTTGTATATTGAGAGTCTACAAAAGTGCTTGCATATAGTAGATAATCAATAATATTTGTGGAATGAATAACAAATAAATGAAAGGAATAAATGGATGAATGGCTAAGTGATAGGTATCAGAGGAAAGACGACCCTAAACGAAAAAGTCTCAAGAAAGGTTCGAATGCTAGAAAGTAGAGGGGGCTCCCAGAATGGGGCATGGAGTAAGGAGGCGCTAACCCCACAATGTCCATTAGCACCTTCCACAATGAACACACAACATGAGTAAAAGCAGGCACTTGCAATACTGGTAAGGCTTCAAAGCAGGGCCCTTATCCTCACTTAACCACTGACTCCGCCTTTCCTGAGCCACTTCCCACCACCCTCCCTCTCTCCCCACTGGCCATGTGATATTCTGAAGCTGTCTTGGACAGAATCCACCTCGTGTAGAACTGTCATTGAAGGTTTTTAAGTGGGGGGATGGGGGAGGTAAGAAGATTATATCAGTATTTAGAGAAATTACCCTGGCATCTCTGTGCTAAGTGGAAGGCTTAGAGTGGTGGCAGGTAGGAGTTAGGAAGTCAGTTAGGAGCCTAGTGCAATTGTTTCCAGAGGTGTCTAACCTTTTGGCTTCTCTGCACCACACTGGAAGGAGAGTTGTCTTGGGCCACACATTAAATACATTGCAACATGTAGTCACACAAAAAATCTCATAATATTTTAAGTAAATTTACAATTTTGTGTTGGGCCACATTCACAGCCTCCCTGGGCTGCATGAGGCCGGCAGACTGCAGGTTGGACTCCCAGGTTAGGCAGGTCGTGATGAAGTTTGGGCTAGGGTGGAAGGTATAGGAGTGGAGCAGGGAAGAGATTTGAGGTGGACAGTTTGAAGGAGGAACTGACATAACTTCAATGTCACAATTGCTGTAAGTAAAGCAGTAAGAAATTAGAAACAAATGTCCAGCAAAAATGCACAGTTAAATGCAACCATGCAATGGAGTGCTATACAGCCAACAATGGTGATATAGATCTACATTTACAAACATGGACATCATTTGTACAAGACTATGAAATGAGGACCCTAACTGAGTAGCTCAGTTGGTTAGAGCATCATCCTGATATGCCAAGGTTGCAGGTTTGATCTCTGGTCCGGGCACATCCAAAAAGCAACCAATGAATGCATAAACAAGTGGAACAACAAATCTCTCTCTCCCCAACCCCTTCCTCTCTCTATCTAAAAAAAAAAAATCAATAAATAAAAAAGACTGTGAAATGAGAAATGCAGTCATAGTATGACTCCAATTTTATACAATAAATTATTTGTGTATAAGGCGGGGTTTAACTATAGGAAAAAAGTATGGAAGAATATATAGCAACATGTTAACAATAGTCATCTGTCAGTGGTGAGATTATGAGTGAGTTTTTTTGTTTTTTTCCCATCTCTAACTTCTAGCTTTAATCCAAACATCCAATGCTTTTTATAATAGAAACAAACTAACAAAAAATAACCCAATGAACAAAACTAATACCCTCTCCCAGATGCCGTACTCTTTCTCACTGTCATTCCCCAAAGAGATATTCCTAAACCCTTCTAAGTTTCCTGACAGAATTAGAGGGGCTAAGGGTTTCTGTTCATGTCTCCTGAGGCCTTGGGCAGAGAAAGAGAGAAGACTAGCAAGGCTAGTAAAGGACAGGGTAATGGGAGGAAAGGAAAGGGACAGCTGGGAGCAGGGAAGGAAGTTCATCCTACCATTAAGGTCTTGGGCAACCAGAACCCCAAAGAGGGGAAGGAACTGGAGACTGAATTGGGACTGAAGCTCCCCAGAGGCAGGGCTGTTGGAGAGCTAAGCGGGGAAAATTAGTTGGCACCGGCTGAGGAAGGGGTGATACTTTACAGGTGGAGGGGTCCGCAGACCTCCCCACAAACCACCCCAATTCCTGCATTTGTAGGCAAGGGTCCTGCCCCAGACACTCCAAGAACTGCTCGGGGCTTACAGAGCTCGTGGAATCCAGGCTGGTCGCTGAATTCCAGCACGTAGAGGTGCCTCCCCTCCACGCTGCGCCCGATGCTGTAGAGCCGCGTGATGTAGGGGCACGCGTTGTGCACCTTGTACAGCGTCCGCACGAGGTCCTCATAGCGGTGGTGGCGAAAGGTCACGGCGGCAACCAACTTGAAGAGAAGGAGGAGGTGGAGGAAGACTGAGAGCAGGCCTGACATCTCACAGGGCTTTTACAGAGAGAACCACTGAAAGGAGTCCTGCCTCTCCCCTAAACCTGTCTTCTTCACCAGTCAAGATCCAAGGGCTGGGAACCAGCTCTTCCCAGTTTCACGCCAGTGAACACCGGTGTGATGGCACCTGGGAAGGATGCTCGGAACTGTCCCATCCAAAGCTGGAGATTATTTATGCAGCTCTGGAATAGTCGCCCACCTTGCCTGCCTCATTTCTCTGTCTTGCCGAATGCAGGAAAACCTTTTGAAGGGTTTTTGCACTTCCCCAGATTGGGTAATTTCACTGATTCGGGTTTACTGATTAACTGCACTGTAAACAGGCTTCAATAAATAGCTGCTTATAACCCTTTGATTCCCAAAGAATTTTGAGAAACTTGGCCTATGCCTGTTCCCTATGTTACAAGTTAAAGAAACGTATTAAAATAGAGCTCTCTGTCCCTTCCCATCCATCACACATACTGCTGCAGACTCTGTTTGTTTGTTTGTTTTTCTAGATTTTATTTATTTATTTTTAGAGAGGGAAGGGAGGGAGACAGAGAGAGAGAGAGAAACATCAATGCGCGGTTGCTGGGGGCCATGGCCTGCAACCCAGGCATGTGTCCTGACTGGGAATTGAACCTGTGACACTTTGGTTTGCAGCCCGCACTCAATCCACTGAGCTACACCAGCCAGGGCTTCTTTGTTTGTTTTTAATTGTATTTATTTATCTTTAGAGCAGAAAAGAGGGAAAAAGAGAGGGGGAGATAAACACCAATGTGAGGGAGAAACATCAATTGGTTGCCTCTCATTCACGCCTCATCCTAGACTGACCTGCAACCCAGGCACGTGCCCTGACCGGAATCCAACTCATGACCTTGTCTTTCTGAAGCACAGCTCTGCCTTGTCCTGTTTCTCCTCAAAAATCTTTCAACAGATACCACTGTGAAAACGAAAAGAGAAGCCACAGGGTGGGGGTAAACAATTTTAAATCACGTGTCTGATAACATACCCGGAATGCATCAAGAACCGTTACAACACAACAATAAAACAGACAACCCAATTTAAAAATGAGCAAAATATTTGAATAGACAATTTATTAGAGTAGATATATGAATAGTTAATAAGCACATTTAAAGATGTTCAGCATCACTGGTCATTAAGGAAATGCAACTTAAAACCACAATGAGACATTACTTCACGTCCACTAGAACAGCTATCAGCAAAATGATACAATAAGAAGTGCTGGTGAGAATAGAGAGAAACTGGAACCCACATACAGGGGCAGGCAAAGGGCGGTTCACAGCTGTGAGTGCACAAAACAGAGCTTATTCTTGTATTTTTTATTTATTAATTATTGGCATTTATTTGTATTACAGCTGTAAATCTACTTCTGCCCACCCTATACATTGCCAGTGAGAATGTAAATGGTACAGCCACTTTGGAAAACAGTTTTGCGATTTCTTAAAAGGTTAAATATAAACTTACTTTATAACCCAGCAATTTCACTTCCTGGTAGCTACCTAAAAGTAGTGAAAACACAAAATTTGTGTTTTCCACACAAAAATTTGTGAATGTCCATAGCATATTATTCCAACTAGACAAAAGTGGAACCAGTCCAAATATCTATTAACTGGTGAATGAGTAAGAAGCTGTGGCCTATCTATACAACGGGATTTCATTGACAGGAAAGGGAGTGAAGTACTGATATATTGTGCAATATGAATGAACCTTCAAAATATTATGCTCAGTGAAAGAAGTCATATACAAAAGACCACATATTATATGATCCTATTTCTATGAAATGTTTAGAAAAGACAAATCTGTAGAGACAGAAAGTAAATTAGAGGTTGCCAAGGGCTGGGAGTGGAAAGGTAGAGCCATTATGAATGAGCACAAGGTTTCTTCTCAGGATGAGAGACATGTTCTGAAGTTAGACTGTGGTGACTGTACACCTCTGTCAATGTACCAGAATTCACTGACTTGTACACATAGAGCAGGTAAGTTCTATGGCATACTAATTATATTGTAATAAAGCCACTTTATAAAAAGAAATAAAAATAATTAAATACAGCCCCTAAAAGTTAACTAGAAATTGATTGTACAACACAACAATTTCTCTCCTGAGTACCTACCCAAGAGCACAAACACTTCTACACAAGAATATTCACAGCAGCATTATTCATAATAGCCCAAAAGTGGGAGCTACCCAAATGCCCATCAACCGGTATATAAATAAAAGGTGGCATATTAGTACAATTGGACACTGTTCAGCAATAGAAAGGAATAAAATACAAATCCAAGAAGCTACAACATGGATGGACTTCAGAAACACTGTGCTCAGTGAAAGATGCCAAAACATATTGTATGAAATTTCCTGCAAAAGTAAAGCCACGGAGACAAACTGCACTAGTGATTGCCCGGGGGTAGAGATGGACATACACCATAAGTGGGCATGAGGAACCTTGGTGCAGTGATGAGGATGTTCTACAACTGGCTGGTGGTGATGGTTGCACAACTCGGTAAATTCACTAGAAATCATTGAACTGTGCACTTAAAATGGGTGAATTTTATGGTATGTAAACTCAGCCTGCTCTCCAAGTCCTTCTACCAGGGCCAGTTGTGACTTGTCATTCTGCGCCTCACTCCAGTGCAGCCCTGCCTCACCGCCTACTGTCTCCTGAACATGCCCTCATCACCTGCCTTCCTGCTATTGCTTCTGCTGTTTGCCCAGGCAGCTTACCCCAGCTCCAGTCCTGGGTCTTCCCCATACCCTTTTGCATTTGCTGCTGTAAGCAGTCTTTGCATCTCCTATTCTCATTTCTTTGCCTGTAATGCACTTGGCCATCGTGCCAGGTGCACAGTGATAGTGCAGCCTGCTGACAGCACTGCTCCTGCCCTCCAGGGCGATCTGCAGTCTCTAGCACAGAGCCTGGCAAAGGTGCACATTTTTTGAATGAGGGAATGAAGAAACCCATTAGTGGCGCTTCTTCTTGCATCCTGCTGCCCTACCTTCAGCAAACTTTCCCAAGGAAATCCTATGCTTTTATAACCTGTCAGTAAACCCAGCTATTCCCTCTTGGATATATTAGGTGAACTCTCTGTAGCCAAGCCAATCTGGTCCACAGATGGTCCAGAGGATCAGTCGAGGCTAACTACCAAGTTGGCAGTACCACAGGCTACTGGCTTACACCGACTGCTAAATTCCCGTAATTTGCTGATGAGATCCTGACACCCTCAGTGGGGAAGGCAGGATCAAGAGAGAAGGCTGATAAAGCAGCACTAACGCTGTCACACAATGAGACCTTGATCTAGGACAACAGCTACTACCATCACTCCTGAAGGTTTGGCCTAGTGGCCCCCAGACAACCCAGGTAACCCCCAAATCATTCCTTAGCAGAATTCCCACTTCTCTGGCAAATGTGCCTATAGTCCTTATGAGGACCTCGCTTATGCCAACAGATGACTCCCATTCCCTAGGAAAATACACCCTCCCTGCCTGTTTGAACTTCAAGTTGTTGGAAACAGGGAGTGCCTTCTGTATACAGGGCTGAGGTTGGCACTCCCTCCCCAGATTCCACCTGGAGGACCAGGGCATGTCCCTGAAGCCCAAGGGCACACAATGCCTCTCAATGCAACCAGAACTAGGAGGAGCTTGAATGTTGCAGGAATACAATATTTTTAAAAAAATTATAGCTTCATTGAGACAAAATTGATATATAAGATTGTGTACATACATTTAAGGTGTACGATTAAATCGTACGATGTACGATTTGGCACATGTATGTGTTACAAAATGATTACAACAATAATGCTAGTCAACACCTGTGTCACTTCACATAGGGGTGCGTGTGTGTGTGTGTGTGTGTGTGGTGAGAACATCTAAGATCTACTCTCTAAGCAACTTTCAAGTGTATGATACAGTATTGCTAACTACAGTCACCACGTTGTACATGAGATACCCAGAACTTACTCATCTTATAGCTGGGAGTCTGTAGACGTCTCATTTCCCCATCACACCCATCCCAGCCCTTGGCAGCCACCATTCTACCTCTGTTTCAATGAGTTTGATTTTTTGGATTCCATTCATAAAAGTAAGATCATGCAGTATTTGTGTTTCTCTGTCTGACTGACTGCACTTGACATAATGCAGAGAGTTATGATGTTAGATACAAGTTCAACTTCCTTTTAGGTCGTCTGATTTTGGACAAATTAATTAACTTCTTTAAACATCAGTTTCCTTTTGCATAAGATGAAGAAAAAAACAGCTCCTTCTTCATGAGTTATGTGGATTAAATAAGATTATGCATGTAAGGCCTTTTGCACAGATCCTGGTACATAGTAAGGGCTCAGTAAATATTATTGGCAGTATTAATAGTAGCAGCAGTATCAAGCATCTATTCTGTGTTAGAGACCATGCTAGGTGATGGAAATACAATTCACTGTATATACATATATACAATTCATTGTGTATATATACACACTAAATATATATACTATATATTTAAAAATATATACACACTAAAGGTTAAAGCCTTTACTTTTATTATTTTCTATCTATAATAAAACTAATAAAGACCCCTGCCCATGTGCTGCTTACTTTCTAGTGAAGAGACAGACAATCAAGAGTGGAAAAGGCAGTTCCTATCCTCAAAGATACAGATGAGTGAACAAGCACAACTCAGGGGGAAGAGGATGTAACCATTTGGGACCACCAAGCAGGGTCCCCAGACTAAGCTTTGGAGTGTCAAAGAGGGCTTGCTATAGGATATGTGGGAGCAGAGCTATACCAGAGAGTCTGACTTCTCCCTGTGGTAAGTGTAATAATGGCCCCCTAAAGATGCCCACATCCTAATCCCTGGAACCTGTGAATATGGCATGTGGCATGGCAAGGGGGAATGAAGTTGGTAGGTGGAGTTTAGTTTGTTAATCAGCTGATCTGGAGATGGAGGGATTATTCAGGTGGGCCCAATGGAATCACAATTGTCCTTATAAGTAAGAGAGGAAGGCAGGAGGGTCAGAGTGATGAGAGAGAGACTTGACCAGCCTTTGCTGGCTTCGAAGATGGAGGAACGGAGCCAAGGGCAGGCAGCCTCTAGAAGCTGCAAAAAGCAAGGAAACACATTCTCCCCTGGAGCACCCAGAAAGGAATGCAACCCTGCCGACACCTAGAGCTGGGTCCAGAGAGACCCATGGCCAACTTGTGATCTCCAGCACTATCAGACAATGAACTTGGGTTGTTTGTGGTAGTTCTTTACTACAGCAATGGGAGACCAATACACCCCCAATACCTTAAGTCTTGGACAGAGCTGGGGGTCTTGAGGAAAGGTGAGAGCAGAACGCTTACTGGTCTGATATCCTCCCCCGATCTTGACTCAAATCCTGGGAAGCCAGCCCTTCACCAGGCCATCAGTTCAGGCCAAGTGGCATCTTCAGGGCTTTCTCTGTTTCTCCTCACCCTAATTTTAGGCATTTCCTTCTTTCTGGTTTCTCAGTGTCCTCAAAGTTGCCTCTGCCTGGGACACCAAGTCTCCAACTGCCTCAGGCAAACATGAATAATACCTCACAATTCCACAGTGCCTCACAGGGTACCAGCTGGCTCTAGTTATTTACTCCCACAACAGCCCAGAGTCACATAACTAGTAAGTAGTGGAGGAGGGCCTGGAATCTGAGCCTCCTGGTGCAGTGAGCCCAAAATCTTACTCAACAAATTCTAGTGAGTACAGGCATGGAGCAGGAGAAAGAACCCTCGGGACAAATGTGAGCAAAAAGGGAGTACTTTAAAACTTGGAAAGGGTTGGAGGAGGTAGAGGGAGGTGGAAAATAATCATCTTCTTTCTTCCTTTCCAAGACAAAGGAGGGAGAAGGAAGGAGGGGGGTGGGGAGGGAGAGAGAGAGAGAGAGAGAGAGAGAGAGAGAGCGCGCGCGCCTCCCTTGGGCAAATGAACCAACCCACACCTCCAGTTACCTTAGTTTTAAAATTTCTCTCTATCCTCCAGCAATGACTGAGTTTCTGCAGGACACTCTTGTTGTAATTTAAGTCTGATTAATAAATATTAGTTAACTGGAGCTGTAAATGAATCAAGAGTCCAGCTCAATTCAAGTCACCAATTACTCTCTGAGAGACATTTGGGTTTTAAGTGTCATGAAAGTGTGCAGGGTAAAGGGAACCTGGCCCAGCAGGAAGAGCAAAGAAAGTCAGTCCTCAGGACAAACCAGACCCCTTCCAACTCTGCCTGGAATGCGGTCCTCCCAGCGCATTTTACACTTCCGCTGTCAGCACGATGGCCAAGTACACATGGAGGTCTTTCCGGACCATCTCATCGAAAGAGGCCTCCCCTGGTTATGCTCGATTTTAGCTCCTGTTTATTTCAGTCAGAGTATGTATTTGACTTATCAGACTGTAATTATCTTGTTTATTTCTTTTCATGTTTATGCGTTCATTGGCTGTCCCTCCCAGTAGAAGATAAACTCAATGAAGTCCAAGGTAATTTATCTTACTGTTCACCACTTAACCCCAGTACAGTGTGCTAGATAAATTTAAAAATTTAATGAAGTAGTATATGAACTGACTCTAATGGAGTCTGCCAGAATTTTGGCCTTTGATTTCTTCTTTCTCTGCACTTATACCCATAACATGACCCTCAGATTTTTCTATTTTGCTTCTACTTCTCTGAACTCCAAAACTGTATTTCCAGCTGCCTACGTCACATGTCCACCAGGAAGTCCGACAGGCATCCATGCCTAAACCCACCCATCCCCCTGCAGTCCCTCCGCGGAGCCAGAAAAGAACCGTGCAGAGACAAACTGTGTCCACAAATGGCACCAAATGACAAGGAGCCAACTGGATGAGGAGAAACCAGTCCTGTCCCCAGCCCTCCCTGTTCACCTTGCCCTGCTTAATCTTTCTCTAAAACACTTACTACCGTCTGACATCTCGTATATTGAATTACCTGTTTATTACCTCCTCTCCCCCTGAGCATACAAGCACCTCGTGGGTAGGGAATTGATCTCTTCTATTTTCTGATGTGTCTCCAGCAACTGGAGCAGGGCCTGGCACAAAGTTACCAATAAATACTTGGTGAGTGGTGGATGACTGAATGATTAAGTGCTCTTGCTCACATAATCCCATTTTATCTTTACCTCAATCTTTCTTGATTTACATCTATGAGAACCCCTAAAATGTAAATGGATTTTACAGATCATACAATTTATATTTGGTAAATCTGGAGATCAGATTAGCTTTCTGACTCCAGTGCTTGCGTGCTTTCCACTACCCCAGCATGCCTCTGTCTCTCGGCCCACGCACTGGACTTCGTGGAAACTGCCTCCAGGCTGGCTTTCCATTCTTAAGGCTACCTGAAAAATGATTCTTTTAAAAAACGACTTCCTGTGCCACTTAAAAATGGAGGTGCTTGTTGTAAAAATGCAGACAACAGAGGGAAGTGCAAGGACAAAAGTAGCATTACCCCCACACCTCATCAGCTAGGAGTAACCGCTCTTACCAGTCCTACTGGGAGGGCTCTGAAAACCTGGCAGACTACCAGAGATTATTACCAAACTGGCAGAGATCATTACCACGGCTGATCCAATCTGAGGCAAAATTAAAAACATTAAATCAAATTACTTTCACATTCGAAACATTTCAGTGACTTCCCACCACACTTGGAATAAAGTAAACAGTTCTGGCAATGACATACAGGCCCGGGAAGCAGTAGTCACAATGTCCTTTCTATTCTTTGATCCTACCAAGCTTAGAGCTGCTCCAAAGCCATGACGTTTGCTATTTTCCCTGCCTGAAGTGCTCTTCTAAATCTTTGCGTGACTTTTCTCTTGACGTCATTTAAGTCCCCAATCTAATACTACCATTTTAGCGTGGTTGGCACAGACTCCCCCACCGAAACTAGTCCCTGGCTGCTACCCCTTATCATTTTCTAACCCTTTACCCATTCTTCATAACACTTATCATTACCTCCAGGCATACTATATAATTTCTATTCACTATACTATATAGTTCCTATATAGTATAGGAACTTCTTGTTGTAGTATAGTATAGTTCCTTCTTGTTGGTTTGTATTCACCACTAAAATGTATGTTGCATGAAGCCAATGGTTTTTTTTCCACTACTTTGTCCTTGATGCTTAGGATAACGCTTACTTAGCACAGCCCTAGCTGGTGTGGCTCAGTGGATTAGGGGCTGGCCTGTGAACCAAAGGGTCACTGGTTTGATTCCCAGTCAGGGCACACACCTTGGTTCCAGGCCAGGTCCCCAGTGGGGCACATGAGAGGCAACCACACATTGATGTTTCTCTCCCTCTCTTTCTCCCTCACTTCCCCTCTCTAAAATAAATAAAATATTTTAAAAAATAATGCTTAGCACATACTAGATGTTCTATAAATGTTTGTTAAATGAATCAATTTGAAGATAGAAGGCTAGGTTAAAAATTTTACAGAAAAGCATCTTCATGCTTTTAAAATAAAAATTAAACTATTACTTTTATATTTAACAGAAGAAAAAGAAGTTGAAAGAAAGCTAAAGTAATTACCTTTAGAAAAATGTCTCTTCAAAAGATGTAATAATAATTGCCAACTAATGGCCCTAAAAAAGGCATATATTTCATTAAGAGATGGTGATTATTATGCTCCTATATTTTTCAACCACATAGTTTATCTTTAGAGGATAATTTTTCCATTCCTGCTCAGCAGCATGACAACCACCTCTGGTTAAATTGACCTCTGTCCCAGGGTCAGTGCAGGGCTGTCTCAGCTCTGTGCTCCCACAGGTTTTAGGGCGAAATTATCTTCATTTGGCAGTCATTCTTCAGAGTTTTGTTTTTATAACTTTTTCCTTATTTGTTGATGGTGGAAGTTTTTCTTTTTTGATCTTTTATTTTGCTTTTACTTGGTTTCTAAATTAGAAGTCAATTCAAAATGCCTCATCCCCACTATCTTCAACCAGAACAAATATTTTCAAACATGTTTTTCTCTGAGTGCGGCCCTTCAGGGGTTTCCAAGAAGGTAAATCCTTCAGAGGTTTTCTCTGTTTCTTGAATCCAGATCAACCTCTAGGACTGGATTTTCAATGCTCTCTGTAAGAAGACTTCTCCTCCTGTCCAGATAAACTCATTTTAATCAGGGAAGACAAAATAACAAGCCAACAATTATGGCACAATGCTGTGTTTGTAGAGAAGTATGCGCAGAGTTCTTTGGAAACATGAGGGCACCATCCCCCTCATTGTCTTCACTGATAATGCCTCACTTTTCTTTTTCTTTTCTGTTTTTAAATGGAACAACTTCTCTCTGTTCCCCCCCACCCCTTAGAGAGAGGGGAGGTGAAGGAGAGAAAGAAGGAATGAAACATGGATTGGTTGTCTCTTCTACGCGCCCCAACCAGGACCAAACCACCGCCTAGGCATGTGCCCTGACTGGAATTGAACCAGTGACATTTGCTTTGCTGGGATGATGAACCAACTGAGCCACCCTAGCTAGGGAAATGCCTCACTTTTCAATAACAGTTTCAGACACTCTGTAGAGTTCTATGTATATATTAGTCATATTTATTATTTCTTACCTTGACTAGGATGTTCCTCCTTCGGCCTGTTCCTCAGGGACCTTACCTGCAACCTGTCTGAATGTAAACGCAGCATCTCTTCCCCTCCACCAGCTCTTCTTGGGAAATGGCACCACCTGTTGCCCAAGTCAAGAACGTGGGAGCCGTTCTAAATTCTGGTCACTCATTACCCAGATGCCCTCGGCCTCTAAGCCAGCTCAGTTTCCTTTCTTGCCAATCGTCATAACTGCCCCTTCCTTCTCAACTCCACCGCCACTGCCTCAGCTCTGCTCTCATTGATCCTTGTCTGGATCTGTGTTCCTGCTTGGCTTGGTTCAGTCCTCTCCCACCGCACACCACACAGCAGCCAGTGTGCTCTTCCTTCAGCGCCAGCCACAGCCAGCCACAGCCAGCCACAGCCAGCCACATTGTGTCTCCAGCTTGCCCTTCGCTTCCACTGTTCAGATTCTTTATTGGTTCTCCTTTCTTCTTACTTAAGACCAGATTTTTCTCCCTGGCAACAGACCCTCATGACCTGATGTTTATGGTCTCTCCAGCACCAGACCGCCTCTCTTTCCTAACCTCTTTTCCTCCTGCTCCCCACACCAAACAATTTGCCATCTTTTGACAGTCTCTGTACATGTTTTCTCCAACTTTCCATTTGGAAGCTAACTTCTATTTGTGTTTCCAAACTAAGTTCAGGCATCATTTTGTCTAAACCTTTCCTATCACTTACCCCTGGTCTGATTTCAGTGTTCCTCTGTTGTGTTTCACAAAAAAACTGTGTACATACTTCTCTCCAAACACAGCATTGTGTTATAATTGTTGGCTTGTTTGTTTGTTTGTCTGTCTTCCCTGATTAAAATGAGTTTATCTGGACAGGAGGAACAGCCTGTTTATATAGAGCATTGGAAATCTGATTAAAATATAAGGCCCTTCAGGCCAGAGAAATATCTCATTTGTTTGTGGACTCCCTGTCTCTCCTGTACTTGGTATATAACATTTATTAAATACATGTTGAAAGCTATAAAAAATAATGAACTATCTCCCCTGCATTAACATTTTGTTGACTTTAGAACAGGACAGGAAATGATTAAATGGAATTCCAGTAACCCTGGCCCTTCCACATGTCCCCACTAACCCTACTTCCAACAGGGCAATCATTGGTTTGGTGGCATGTTGACTCAGATTGCCCTCTAGCCCATGGAAAGAATGAACGGTGTGGACTCTGAATCCATTCTGTGTACCTGTGTTGCCTAATTTGTAAATAGCCTGTACCTGTGTAATCCTCCTTGTTGGGAGTAAAGAGGTTCCTTCTGACTTTGAAAAACTTATGTAACGAGTGTTTACTGATATGACATCAGAAGGTATCAAGTTTACTGATGTGATGTCAGTAGGTATCAGGGTATCAGGCAGAAGGTTAATGGAAAAGAAGAGTCTGACTCAAAGGGATCTGGTCTTCTGAAATGAAGGGATGAACATGGTTCAGACTTTGAGCAGCCCTGTGAAGTGGTCCACTAGTGGATTATAGGCCCTAATGTAGTAAGGGCAACCATGTTTCATTGATTCTAATGTGCTGTTTATTTCACATTTTAATGTCTCTGAAACTGGAATGTATCTTAAAACAAATGGCATCTTAGATTCAGAGAAATACAATGTTACAATAAGAAGTATAAAAGAAATCCAATGGTGTCACTATTGTGTCAGAGAAATATAACAACAAATATTAATTGACTGAATAGTGACTAAGCCTGGGATTTTACACATTAAACCATGAAGCAGACTAAAAAAAAGCAATAAATAGATTAAAAATTGAATTTGCATTGACTGTGGTAGAATTTTCAATGACTTGATAACAAAAAAGCATCATTTATGAGCCCCTCCTAAATGCTGGGGAAACTACATGCATCCTCAACTCCCTACCCCTAGATGGTAAATATCATTAATTTCATTTTTTAGATGAAGATCAGAGAAAGCCTGGACCTGCCCAAGGTCACAAAGCTAGAAAATGTCAGATATAATCAGCCTTCAAAACCTAGTAGCTTTATTCTCTTCTATGTTTGCCCCTGAAGCAAACACTGACCCTGAAGATAGAAATAATTGTTGTCCAAGACCAAAATTTTTTCTTCATTTGGGGCAACTGGATCATCATAGAAGATCAAACACATTCTTATGTGTTAGAAACTACCTGAGAAGAGTAATAGGAAAGAGACGCCTGAGCAAACTTCTTGGGCTTGCTCTGTAAGAGCCCTGACAAGTGGAAACTTATGGGGGTTATTTCATCCCAAATGATTATAAATCTGAAGTTGAATGCAACTTCACCAAAAATTTAGAGCTAAAACTGACCACTCTGAATACTTTATAACTTTTTGTACTGGACTATGTTAAATAAGGTCTTTGAGATGATATTTGACACCACTGAAGTCAAAGATATTTTGTCCTAACATGGAACAAACTGACAAATCTCAGAGGGAAGGGAGGGGGGACTGGAAGAGATTAGCTAAAAAACATATATGTATAGTCCATGGACACAGACAACCATGTAGTGAAGGCGGTGGGGAAGAGGGGGAGGCGAGGGCTGTGTGGAGGAAAGCAAAGGGGGAGAGATGGGGGCCAATTATAATAGTGTCAACAATAATTTTTTTAATTTAAAGATATTTTCTTCCAAACCTGTCTTTCTGTGATTGCAAATTTGTGGAAATACCTATTATTTACCAGGTAGGACCTACGCATGAAACTCAATCCATCTCTCCTCTCTTTCTCTCCTATCTCAACATTGGCCTCAATGTAGCCTGAGTTTGCCCAGCCCCTTTGGAAACTCTAGATTGGGTTGTTTGCTCCACATAAGTGGCCCAGTTCCCTCTGGTTCTGGTCATGCCTGGTGCTATGATCTTCTCCTTCTCCTTACTGACCTGTTCTACTTCCATACTGATGTCCCAGATTTCCTTGAGCTGGGATGCTGTCTAAAATCTGAGTTTTGACTGTTGCATGCCCTGAGACAGGGTTTAAAAGATACCTATTAATCATAAAGTACTCACTAGTCATTATGTTTCTACTTGTCAGGACAATTTGTGCTAATTATTAATGACTTTGTGTTTGTGTATATACTTTTTAAAAAATGAAAGGACAGCTTTAGGTAGTTCCAGTCAAGATAGAGACATAGGTAAACATGGCTTACCTCCTCACACAACCACATCAAAATTACAACTAAACTATAGAACAACCATCACTCAGAACAATCAGAAACAGAGTTGCATGAAAGTTCAACAACTATTAGAAATTTAGTGTGGAACTAAATTTCCTTCCACATCCATCCAGACTGTAGGAGGGGCGGAAATGTAGAGACATGGAATGAGCTGGTCCCAAAGCCATGTATGGTAGATAAAAATTCAGGAGGAATAAATCAGGAAGGGGTAAGGGGGAGAGGGGGAGGAGGGAAGCAGGGGCTGTGTATCAGGCTCAGCTCTATATCAGATCCCCCCAAGCCCAGGGTTCCAGTGCCAGGAAAATAAGACCCCATAACTTCTGGCTGCAGAAACCAGTGGAGATTGAGCTTGTGGAAGAAACTACTATATTCCCAAGCAGTCTCTTAAATGGGCCACACATGGATTTACTCAGACTAACTACTTCTGAGCTCCAGCACTGGAGTAGCACCTTGAAAGACACCAGTGGCATACAGGGAGGAACAGTAGTGTCCAGAATCAGAGTGAGAACTGGGGGGTCAATGTTCTCCCAGACATAAAGATGGACAGAGACCATTATTTCTTTTCTGAGCCTTCCTCCCACAGAGCCACAGAGCCCACAGGCAGGTGCCACATCTGATTCCATCAACCTGGCTAACACTGTTTGACCCTCACGGAGATTCCCTGAGGCTTTGCACCGCTGAACTTATGGGCCCAACCAAGCTGGTAACAGTAGCTTTTCCATATGAATGGCTTATCTCAGCTCATGCTTCAGATCTTCCTAAATCCTCTTAAACAAGCCATAGCAAGCCTCAGTGAGCCCCCACATCCCATACCTTTTGCCAATTGGCCCCAGGCCCAACACTAGAAGCAGCCAGCCTTGGATAACAGTTTGGCTTCACCTGTGATCCCCCAAGCCCAGCACAAGTAGCAGCCATCTGCAGATTGTTTTGTAGCTCATGCTGGATGGCCCAGGGAAGAACACAGGTGAGAGCTGACCTTGGCCTGCACCACCCAGGAAACCCCGGAGTCTATGCACCCAGTGGACTGCTACAGACCATGTCAGAGCAACCCCCCACCCTGTCCCTGCACTGCTGACCCTCCACAGAGGGCAGAGGTTGGTGGTATTCACAGCCAGTCCTTGCAGCTGACTGGCCTGGGTAAATCCCTCCCATTGATCTGCCAACAGCAACAAAGTCTCAACTATAAAAGGAGGGTGTACTCAGCCCACACAGAGGGTGTACCTCAAGTAATCAGCTTAGGTGATAGAGGAAGCTGTGCCACTGAATCCTACAGGACACCTACTACATTAGGCCACCCGACTAAGACAGAGAGTAAAAGTAACTCTAACTAATACATAGAAACAAACACAGGGAGGCTACCAAAATGAGGAGACAAAGAAACATGGCCCAAATGAGAGAACAGATCAAAACTCCAAAAAAGAGCTAAACAAAATGGCGATAAGTAATCTACCAGATGCAGAGTTCAAAACACTGGTTACAAGGATGCTCAAGGAACTTAGTGATGACTGCAACAGCATAAAAAAGATACATGCATAAAGGAAGAATACATTAATTGAAATAAAAAGCAATTTATAGGGAATCAACAGTAGAGTGGATGAAGCTGAAAATCAAAACAAGGATTTGGAACATAAGGAAGCAAAAACCAACCAACAAGAAGAAATAAGAATCCAAAACAACAGGGATAGTGCAAGGAGCCTCTAGAACAATTTACAGTGTATCAACATTCACATCTTAGGGGTACCAGCAGGAGAAGAGAAAGAGCAAGAAATCAGAAATCTATTTGAAAAAATAATGAAAGAAAACTTCCCTAATTTGGTGAAAGAAATAGATATACAAGTCCAGGAAGTACAGAGAGTCCCAAACAATATGGATGCAAAGAAGCCCACTCCAAGACACATAATTAAAATGCCAAAAGTTAAAAATAAGAGAGAATCTTAAAAACAGCAAGAGAAAAGCAGATAGTTATCTACAAAGGAGTTCCCATAAGACTGTCAGCTGATTTCTCTAAAGAAACTTCGTAAGCTAGAAAAGACTGGCAAGAAATATTCAAAGTCATGAAAAGCAGGGACCTACAGCCAAGATTCCTCTACCCAGCAAAGCTATCATTTAGAATCAAAGGGCAGATGCAGAGCTTCCCAGACAAGAACAACCTAAAGGAGTTCATCATCACCAAACTATTAACAAATGTTAAAGGGACTTATTTAAGAAAAAGAAAAAGATCAAAACTATGAACAATAAAATGGCAATAAACACATATCTATCAAATATTGAGTCTAAAAAACAAACTAAGCAAAGAAGAAGAACAGAGAATCATAGATACTGAGAGTGTTTTGATGGTTGCCAGATGGAAGGGGGATGTAGAGGAATGAGTGAAAAGGTGGGGGGATTAAGAAGCACAAATAGGTAGTTACAGAATAGCCATGGGGATGTAAAGTACAATAGAGGAAATGGAGTAGCCAAAGAACTAACATGCATGACAAATGGACATGGACAACAGTGTATGGATTGCCTGAGGGAACAGAGGATGCTGGGTGGAGGGGGGCAAAGGGGAAAAAATGGGACAACTGTAATAGCATAATCAATAAAATATAATTAAAAATAAAAATGAAAGGACAGCTTTATTAAGATAATTTACATACTATAAAATTCACTTACTGGTAAAGTTCAGTATTTTTTTTAGAATATACAGTGGTGTGCAGTCATCACTGTGATCTAATTTTCAAATACTTTTAGCACGCCGCCCCTGACTGGAGAAAAACGTGTGCTCATTTGTATTCACTTTCTAGCCCTAAGAAACCACTAACCCACGTTCTGTCTCAATGGATTTGCCTGTTCTGAATATTTCAAATAAAGGAATCATGCAATATGTAGTCTTTTGTGTCTGGGTTCTTTCACCTAGTATACAGTGTTTTCAAGTTTCATTCATATTGTAGCATGTGTCAGAATATATATATATATCCTTTCTTTTTGAGGCTGAGTAATATTGCGTTATATACTTTAGGGTCTGGAAGAAGTAAGGCCTGCTTGAGTGTGGTTGCTAAGATGATAATATGGGTGTAATAATTTATAGTTTTAAATTGAACATTTGACCTAAAATGTCATATGTTGTGCTTCAGTGTGATATCATTATGTTACAGATTTACATTTTTATGATTTTGTAATAAAAAAAAAAGAGGCATTATTCATGCTGGCCCCTGAATATAGTCACAGTTTGTTTATCTGTTCATCCATCAATAGACTTTGGGGCTGTTTCTATGTTTTGGCTCTTATGAATAATGCTGTAGGTATATGGGTGTAGAAATATCTCTTTGAGTCCCTGCATTCAGTTATTTGGAATATTTACCCAGAAGCTCAACTCTACTTTTAAAGCTCCTTTCCCTCCCACTGTCCCTGGAGGCTGGGCTGGCTCTTGGTATCTGAGCCATCCTTCTGTGACAGCTGCTGCTAACAGCTGGGCCACTGCCGGGGTAGTTGCAGCTATTTTCTGGGTCACTATTTTCTTGGGAACACTCATTCTTCCCTTGCAACTCCTCTTGCTCTTCAATCCCCATCCCCACCTCTCCTCTCTTTCTGAATAAGATGCAACTATGCGTGTCTGAATCCTAACTGTGGACATGGTTTGATTTCTTACTCCAGAATGCTCTCTGAGATCCATGCAAATCAATTGTTGCAAATCCAGGGTGTAGGACAGAAAGAGATTTGTGATAGGAGATTATCATTTAATTTCACTTATTTATCATATCCTAACTGTAGAAAACCCATAACTCAAGGAAAGGCATTTTTGTGATGTAAAGTTAAACATACAAAGACAATCTATTGTGGGCGTAAAAATTTACTTTTATGAATGTGGCACAAATCACTTAGGTGCTTTCAATTGGAAATAGAAATCATACATATAGGTTATTATGTTTCTCTCTTTTGAAAAACTACAGAAAATCAGCATATCTCCAAAGCCACATAAAGAATATAAATTCATCTACACTGCTGGTTGTCCCTGACAAAGGCCCTCTGTGGGCTGGTCTTGTTCTGCTGAAGCACTATGGGGGAGCTTTGTCCGCAGAGCCCCGCGTCCACCACAGATGAGAATAAGTCTACCAAGACATGATCTGCTTGCAGAGGAAGGGTGGCCGATCTTGCACAGAAGAAGGACCAAGAGCCTTTTCCTCAATGGCTTTTATTGGGTTCATTTACACAGGAATTCAGGTAAAGCTCATTACTCATTGCTGGGAAGTAAGGATCAAATAGCAAGGAACTCTGAGGGCCTATTTTGAGTCAGGGTCAGATGGCTAAAGAGCTGTAAAAAACTTTAAGGAACAAACTTACTTCTTCCTTGGACCCTTATCAGTTAATTGAGAGCATTCTAAACAAAGCAGGTTTCACAGGATTTTACATATTCTTTCTTAGGCATGATCACCCGGGGAACCCTCCCTTTCCAGCACAGGGCTGCACTCCCTCTGTCATTGTTTCAGGCTTAGGTGGAGCAAGGGAAGTAAGGCAGCCAAGAGATTAGGAGATTTTCTCACAGACAATGAGGACTCAGGCTATGTCAAAGCTGAGGAGCGAGGGTCCATCACCCCCTTTTGCTGTAGCCCCCAAAGTCCTTTCTTGGGGGCCTCCCACATGATCGTGCCTGTCTTAGGTCATTCCCTCCTTGGGGAATCTTACCCATCATTGGCAAACCGACTAAACATTGGGAGCCAGGCAGGGTGAAGTAAAAGGAGCGGAAGTGGTGCTCCTGCCAGGGAGATAAGCCTTTGTCTCCTTGGTGGCTTATGGTCTAAGGTCATTCCCTCAGGCTTAGCCTTGGAGGCGGGCAGTTACAGCTCCTGATACCAGGCAGGGCAGTTCCCAACAAAGCATGACTTAGGAAGAACTGTATGGGGGGCAAATACATTGTTTGTTTCCTTGGAGTTTTCAGGACCCGGCTCCTTTTTGTCAAGGGAGTTGTAGATTTACAAAATGTCCATCAAGTTATAGTGAGTAGTGTTTCTGTCCTACAAAATACTTAAAATGAAGAGAAAGACTATTGGGGTGGGAGTGGAGTGCAAGGAGTAAGAGGAAAAAGAAATTACTTTGAACTTCTTCATTCAAATTTATTGATTGATTTTTAGAGAAAGGAAGAGAAAGAGAAGAAGAGGAATATCAGTTTCTTCCACCTATTTATGCATTCATTGGTTGATTCTCATATGTGCCCAACCCAGGGATTGAACCCTCAACCCTGTCTACGGAGACAAGTCTCTAACAAAGTGAGCTACTCAGCCAGTTGGTTTAAGATGTTAAAAGAGAAAAGTTCTTTTATCTGGGAATAAAGCACAGTTTGAAAGGTGGAGGAGTGTTGAGAAACCCAGTAACAACAGGTTGGGTCTGTAGTTCCTTGGGCTCCACCAGGGGCTTCAGGGAAAAGTTTTGCAGAATGGTGGTGAGGAAGAGGAACAGCTCCATGCGGGCCAGGCCCTCCCCAATACAGATCCGTTTTCCTGGAAGGAGAAAACATTTCCATTAGCTCACTCCAAATTCAAATACAGTAGCTCCTATTCAAATACAATGTGCCAAAACAAATAAACAACAGCAAAAAAAACTGAAACAACATGCCCCTAAGAGACACTGAAAATGCTGTTCAGAGAGGGAATGCTTATCAGCTGTGGGAGGACACTCAGTCCGCACAGGGATATCTGTCAGTATACATCTAAACTCTCTAGTTTTCACTCCTTAATTGGGTGATTCTCCTTCTGGGGATTTATCTGTAGGAATGAGAGATTCACCTATTAGGATGTCACTTGCATCGTTATTTATGATATTGATGAGTTACATACAAACTGTATATCTATCTATAATTAATTAATGAAATAAATTCTTCTGCATCTACCATACAATGCAACCTAAATATGTTTATGTGAAAGATTATTTAATACCACAGTCTGTCTTTTACCACAACAAAATAAAATTTGAAGACAAATGTTCAAAGATGATACAGGCTGTTGGGGCTCAGTGGATTAAGTGCTGGCCTATGGACCAAAAGGTTGCCAGTTTGATTCCCCATCAGGGCACATGCCTGGGTTGCAGGCCAGGTCCCCACCTGGGGGTGTGCAAGAGGCAGCTGATCAATGTTTCTCTCACACACTAATGTTTCTTTCCCTCTCTTTCTCCCTCCTTTCCCCTCTTTCTAAAAATAAATAAATAAATAAATAAAATTTTTAAAAATAGGATTGTCCACCTGGCTGGCGTAGCTCAGTGGATTAAGTGCAGGCTGCAAGCCAGGCATTGCAGGTTCGATTCCCAGTCAGGGCACATGCCTAGGTTGCAGGCCATGGCCCCCAGCTACCACACATTGATGTTTCTCTCTCTCTCTTTCTCTCTCCCTTCCCTCTCTAAAAATAAATAAATAGAATCATTTTTAAAAAAAGGATTGTCCAGAATGAACCAAATTTCATTTAAAAATATACATCTATTATGTATACTTAGACAATTGTTTGAAGTTATACAATAAAATATTAACAGTGATTATCTCTGTAGGATGAAATTGCAGATGATTTTTATTTCTCTTTTTATTTTGCTTTTCTACATTTTCCATCTTTTATGATGAACACTTATCATTGAAATTAGAAACAAACCCTCTTAACTATTGTTCTTGAAAGTGCTTATTAAATGATTGAGTAAGATAAGGAAAAAGAATGTGTGCTAACCAGGCCTAAGCTGTCTTTATGACCTTATGGAAAATAGTAACTGGGAGCTAATCAGCTCTTGTTAACAGGCAAGGGTTTGTGGGGCTCATATTTCAGAGGGTAAGAAAAAATATGAAGTAGCCAAGGTCTCTTTGATGGCTTCTGGCTCTAAGAATCAGAAAGTTTATAATTGTTGATAATTTTAAAAGAAGGAAAAAATGTTGTACATTTGTTTTGGAAAAGTCAATTTTACAAAGGAAAGATAAACAGAAAAAGAGTTTGCAAACTTTGTTATCTGGTAACATGGGACATTTGGATTGGATTGACTGACTTTAGTATCTTTAAAAACTAGCATTACCAAGACACATCATAATTAAAATGCTGAAAGATAAAGATAAAGAGAAAATCTTAAAAGCAGCGAGAGAAAAGCAGATAGTTACCTATAAAGGAGTTCCCACAAGACTATCAACTGATTTCTCAAAAGAAACTTTGCAGGCTAGAAGGGATTGTCAAGAAGTATTCAGAGTGACAGAAAGCAAGGACCTACAACCTAGATTGCTCTGTCCAAAAAAGCTATCATTTAGAATGGAAGGACAGATAAAGTGCCTCCCAGATAAAGTGAAACTCAAGCAGTTCATCATAACCAAGCCAGTTATTATATGAAATGTTAAAGGGAATTATATAAGAAAAAGAAGATCAAAACAATGAACATTAAAATGGCAATAAATTCGCAACTATCAACAAGTGAATGTAAAAAGAAATTAAGGAAACAAGCAGAACAGAAACAGAATCATACATATGGAGATCATTTGGAGGGTTATTGGTGGTGGGGAAAGGGAAGATGAAGGACAGGGGAAAAGGTGCAGGGATTGAGAAGCACAAATTGGTAGGTACAAAATAGGCAGGGGGAGGTTAGGAACAGTACAGGAAATGGAGCAGCCAAAGAATTTACATGCATGACCCATGGACATGAACTAAGGGGGCAGGGATTGCTAAAGTGAATGGGAATACCAAGCAGAGAGGGGCAAAGGCGGGGGGGCGCGGAGCGGGGACTGGAACAACTGTAATAGCATAGAAATGAAATATATTTAAATATTTAAATGAATAAAGATAAAAACTGGCATTATACTCAGTCACCCAACAACAAAGCAGTCCCTGGGCTACTTACCTAACCCTACTGGTATATGGATGTAAATGGCTCCAAAGAGTTACAATACATCCGGAACTGTAACAGTTTCACTTGATTGCCTGGGCTATCATCAGTGAATCACTTAGTTATGCCATGAATTCAGGGAAGCTAAAAGTTGTTCAAAATGAGCATGTGTATGGTTTGAATGGATTTATTTGTATTACCAAGGGAGAAAGGTACGAAGTGATCTGTTTTCCTGAGCCCGCCATTTTCGTCTAAAAAGTGGCCTGGGTCAAACTTCTCTGGATTGGGGAACTCCTTGCAATCATACAAGACCGAAGACAACAACGGGAACACAGTAGTGCCCTGGAACCAAGAAAGAAGGAGTGGTACGTCACCATGCCTGTCCTTGCTTCATAAACGACGCCAAGACGCTTCATTGTAGTGAATTGAATAGGACTGCACATTTGTAAGCTTGGCTGGTGAGTGACTGTCTCGAGTTACAGCTATTTCACACATGCTATCACACAATATATTTTATCAAAGCCATAAACTGATTCTCTTTGGGAAAAGGGATGTTACGATCCGTGTGCAATGATCGGTCACTGATGGTAAATGGGGCCTGTGGCCCACATGGTCCAGGCATGCGGTTGATGGAGCTGCCGCCTCAAGCGGAAGAGCCTCCTCGTTCATGAAACCTGTTCTTTCCTAAATTCAGGTGTGACTGGAAGAAAGTGAGGTGTGAACACTTGAATCTATTGAACGAGACTTCACTTCCCTCACTTGTAAAATAGGGTGGGACTAATAAAAACACAGGCTTGCTTTCTTCCTAATTTATAAAAGATTTTTGTGAGGCTTAAATGTCAAAGTAATATTGATAACTACCATTTACATTAGATGCTTTATGTTTACCTAACACTGTGCTTAGTTAGCTGCTCATGAATTGTATTTAATTCTTACTTAAGCTGTATCCAGTCGGCTCTCTTTCTGTCCTCTGTATCAGTGAGGAAATTGCTATTCAGAGAGGAAAAACAACTGACTTGAGGTTGTACTTGTAGCAAGTGGCATGTTTACAAATTTGAACCAAGTTCTATGTGATCATAAAACACCCTTATTTAAGTAAAAGCTTCCTTTCTCCATTTTTACTTTATTTTGTATGTTCTTAAACTACTTTTAGAATTATTGGAGTAAGCAATACATGCACATGGATTAAAATATCAAAAAATGTACAAAGGGGTATGAGTGAAAATAAGTTTCTTCTTATACTCAAGTCCCCAGTTTTGTTTTTTTTTTTAATGTAATTACTGTTACCATTTTAAGATATATCCTTTGGAAGATATCTTACAGATTAAAAAAGAGGACATGCATACACATCCTCCACTATGTTCACACAAGTAGTGTGCTGTAGCTTGCTTAGTATGCCACTTTATGGAAATAAAGGAACTTTTAAAGTCCTTTGTAAATGAACATTTGGGAATTTTCTACTCTTCAAATGTCACAAATATTGCTTCAATAAATATTCTTATTTTGAAGAAAATACACACAAAGGATAAATTCCTAGTAATGGAACTGCTCTTTAAATTGCATATGTGCTTCGAATTTTGATAGAAATCATCACATTGCCTTTCATAGAAGTTACATCAATTTAGCAAAACTATGTTTTTTATATCCTGCCAACATATTGTGGTGAAAGAACTTTATAATATTTACTTTTATCATATTCCATTGTGTGAGTATATTTTTACACATTTAAAAAACATTTGCAATTATTTTTACTCAAATTTTTATTTTGCTTTTTTTTTAACTGCATCTGTTCATTTTGGGGTTTGTTCACACTGACTGTAGGAGTTTGTTTTATTTTTCAGTAATTAGCCCTTTGCTCTTATGAACTGTGCAAAATTTCCTCTCAGTTTGTCATTTATCTTTGATTTGGTTTCATTTTCCAGGCAGATTTTTCCTATTTACATATAGCTAAATTTATCAATTTTAAAATATATGGCCCTCTTATTCCTTTTTGGGGGGAGTCGATGTTAGAAGTGTTTTGAAACTCTGAAATTCTCAAAAAGTTACTGCTTTTATTCCTAGTATTTCTACAGTTTAATATTCTATGTGTATCTATTTGAGGCACTGAGAATAAATTTTCATGGAAAGTGTGAAGTAGGGACCCGTTATTATTTTTCAACTCCCTAGAAATTTTCTAATCTCTATTGAATAATCCATATTTTTCCTCTAGAGGGAAGGCATCGTTACCACATACTAAGTTTTCATGTAAAATTAAGTTTATTTCTCAACTTTATTCATTTGATCTGTCTTTTTAAGAAGTTGTATTACACTGCTTTAATAACTGTGACTTTATATTATATTTTAACATTTGTTGAAACTATCCCTGACTATTTTTTTTTTAATTTTTCCATATCAAATTCAGGATCTGCTAGTTTATTTAGTTCCCCCAAAATTCTGGTTGATATTTTTATTGAGATCTCATAAATGTATAGATTGATTTTGGAATAACTGCTATTTTTCTACCCAAACATACAATAAGTCTTGTAATTTATTCAAACACTTTTTATGTCTCATTAATATTTAAAAACTTTCTTTCCATAGATCTTGAATTTTTTGTTCAGTTTATTCCTAAGTATTTTATCTTTGTTTTTTAATCAATCAATGAAAACTTATCATCATTATATTTTTAAAATGGTTTTTATTTTATATAAGTGGCAATTGATTTTTTAAATAATAAATTTGTACCTAACCACTGAATAATTATATCTTTGCAACCGTATATCAGCTAATTTTCTTGTATTTTTCCAGATACAATTATATCATTTAAAAAGTTGATTCTTTCTCTTAAATGTTTTGCTCATTACTTTTTTCTAAGTCTACTTGAATAATATTAGCAGTGATAGATAGCCTTGCTTTATTCCTGATATTAGCAAAGCTTTTAGTCATTCATCAATAAGCATCATTTGGGAAGTTTGTTTTTTTCTGGCTAAAGAGTTATTTATCTATTTCTATTTTATTAAAGTTAAAAAGATTAAAAACTAAATATAGAGAGTGCAGTCACAAAATAGACACAGTGATGTACAAGGTGCAGCATGGGGAAGATAGTCAATAATGCAGTAATAACTATGTGTGGTGCCAGGTGGGCATTAGATTTATTGGGGAAATCGCTGTGTAAGTTACAGAAATGTTTAACCACCATATTGTACACCTGAAACTAATATAATATTGAATGTCAACTGTAATTAGAAAATAAATTTTTAATTAAAAATGGACATTAAATATGATCAAATGCATCTTCTGTACAAATGAGACTATTGTGTGATTTTCTCCTAAATTCTAATTACATGGTGCATGTTACTAAACTAGATTCCTTGGTGTTAGTTTTCCTGTGTTCTTAATTAACTTCCCGTTGTTGGTAGCATCGTGTTTTTCATGTGATACTAGACCTCATGTGCTAATAGACTTGTGTTGTTATTTTTAAGTAAGACTGGTGTTGTTTTGTAGTATTTTGATTCTGTTTTGAAAGATTTTGATGAGGTTTGACACCTTTTCTTCCTCTTCTATCCTCTGGAACTACTTAAATGTAAAACCCAAGCCCCTAATCACAACAGAAGACTGACTGACTCCCCAGTGTGCATGGAAAGGTTTTGGTAAATGCTATGTGTTCTACAAATGTTAACTGTTAGGGGCACCAATGTCTCAAATGTCCTAGTAGGTAAAGTCCTGGAAGGAGAGAATTTGAGTTAAACCAGGCTGACATTTGGCTTGATTACCTAAGAGGAACAGACACATTTTCCATTTCCCCCTTTTATAATCGATCATGAAAAACAAGACTCCAGTTTCCATAAGGTCCTCATTATTGGAAATCACTGCTCTCTGAATACATTCCATGTGAGAGCAGCAGGGGGCCTTGGAAGCCCCGGGTCAGCCTCCCCAACTCTAGGAAGGCAGAGACAAGGCTACAGAGGTGCCAGCACGACCCTCCCAGACCGCCTGACTCTGGCCTTTCCATCCCTGAAGTTCGACTGCATCTCTTCCTGCAGCAGAACTGGGAGGCCCACAGAGACCCGCGGAGGGATTGCGCTGCCCCTTCCATCCCAGTCGGTTTTCCCAAACACGTCTGACCTTGGGGATGACGTATTGTCTGAATTTCGTGTCCCGGATCACAGCATGGGGAATACTACAAGGAAGAAGTTTGCTGTATCTTTGTATCTCATGCAACACAGCCTCTGTGTAAGGCATCTTCGTCTTGTCCGTCATGGAGGGGCTCTGGTTGCGTCCAATCACACGGTCGATCTCTTCATGAACTTTGGCTGCAGAGGCAAGAATCATGAATGTTACTCCAGAGACGTGTTCCCTGGACACCTGGAAATTACTTGAAATGCTTACAATGTGCAACAGAAAGCGGCCTATAAAAGGCTGCCAAGGTCAAAGAGATGCTGCTAAACAGCCCACTCCTCTGCACTTAATGGATTTTTTTTTTTAATTTTGTTGTAAATATCAGAGACTTTGCTGAAGGAAACAGAAAGGCTGGGTTAACCATGTTCTCAGCCTCCTGGCTTCATTGGTTTGTTCTCAAGCACAGGTGAGGCTGGACCTTTGCGGTGGGGATTATGGTTCATCCCATGATTCCTGGTGAGGCAGCTGTAGAGGGAAAATGTTTAATACCCTCTCTAGTGGGAGCACTTCCTTTGTCACCCTCACCCAGGTTCCTAGACGTTTTGTGGGAATGGTAAAGCCATTATGTTCAGCAGAATAAACATTGGCTTTGTAAGACCTGTACTCTGAGAATGTGCTTGAGAAAATTGAGCTACTACAATTTCATTTTTGAATGTTGAATTATATCACGCCCAAAAATCCCCTTTGGAGAATGTGGCCCATTTTTAGGATGGAAAAACAGAGGCCTGAAAGATGAAATAATCTGTCTGAGGTCACACAGCCAGGAACGGACAGGCCTGGGACAAGAAGGCAGCGTGGTGACCCTTGGGCCCCTTGTCTAAACAGGGCTCACTCTTTGGCATTACACCTCATGTAGAAGAGTTGGGATTCAGAAGCTCCTCTGTTTTCAACTTAAACAACAGCCTTCGTGTTCCTAAAGGTGTTTCTTCCTTATCAGCATGAATCGATAGAATTCTGATCTGCAAAAGCAAAACCACACAGATGGCTCTTTGCATGATGCTGGAAAAGGCAGTGCAGAGAAAGGAAGCAGCCAATGAATGCAGTGTCTTTCCACCCTCGCCTGGTGCCCGATCTCATTTTGCTTGGTCACTAGAACATCGTGGTACCTTGCACCTCTGGGTGTTTCATTAGGAGCAGGATACTGTATCTCAGGGTGGACGAAATTGTCTCTGTTCCTCCCACAAACAAGTTTGATCCGCAGAAAGCCAGATTCTCCAAGTGAAAGTCAGACATTGGGTTGTGCTTCTCCTGTAGATGGTAGAGTTAAAAGCTACATGAGTTAAAAACAAGGCAACAGCTTATCAATGCTCCACAGTCACACCCCTTGACTAGTAACAGGCTTCATCTGGGGCACTGTAGTGTAGTGGATTGAAAAAGAAAAGTCAGTCATGAAATTGATACTCCTAGGTTCAATCCCAGGTTAGTTACTTTAGTCTCAACTCAGTTTCATCTTCTGTGAAATGGGGGTAAGAAATAGAACACACCCCATAGGCTTATTACAAGGATGAAACGGTTAACAGGTGGAAGCTCATGGAACAATGTATATATACACATACTCAGTGAATAGTATCTCCTTATACTACATTTAAGGAAAAAGGCCAGATGATGAACTCTCTGCAAGCATGGAGAGAGACCACTGGTTCATAACTGGCCTGTTTCCTTCACATAAGCTGCTTACACGCTCTCGCCCCACCCTCTCACACATGACATTCACCATTATAATGGTGTTTCTAATATGAAGTCTGTACTTGTAGGACATTTTTACTTGTAAGTTTTTACATGAGGTCTACAAAGTGTTTAGAAAATAAATTGATCCAGAACTTGAAAATAGTGAGGGAGCTTTTTATTTTAAAATTCTTCCACCAAGAATAATGGGGATTGTCTTCTTTTTAAAAAAATGTTTTTTAAATTTATTTTTAGAGAGAAGGGAAGGAAGGGAGAAAGAGAGGGAGACAAACATCATCGATTGGTTGCCTTTTGCACGCCCCCAGCCAGGGGCCTGGCCTGCAACCCAGGTATATGCCCTGACTGGGAATCGAACCGATGACCCTTCGGTTCACAAGCTGGCACTCAGTCCACTGAGCCTCACCAGCCAGGGATGTCTTCTTTGCTGAGGTATCCCCGAACCTGATATAAAAATGGGCACTAAGCACTTGTTTAAATAATTAATATTTAATGTGATTATACTAATTAATAAAAAATTATATTTTATAGATTAAATGATTTTATTATATTTAAATTATGTACATTGCCAATTATTTTATGGGCTTTTAATACTATTGGGTTTATTTTTATTTTATATTTTTAAATTTTTTATTTTATTTTGTTATTATTTTATTGTTCTACTACACTAGTCCCAATTTTCCCCTGGTTACTCTCTCCTGCCTGGCCCACCTCTACCCCTACCCCCTACCCTGCTCCTGCACTCAGTCCTCACCCTTTTGTCCATGTTCATGGGTCCTTTACACATGTCCCTTGCCTAGTGGTTTTTAAATTTGGGGAAAGTATTGGGATATTCATTTTTAAAAATTGCTTCATTTTTAAAGCTCCAAATCAAGTTTTTCTTTACTCAATTTCTTTATATTATGTCTCTCCTATTTATTTTAAAATAAAATTATTTCTGCAAGTGGAAATCCAAATTTTTAGGCATATTATCACTTCCTACCTATAGTCCTTACTGTCTTTATTGGGAATTAAGAATGTTAAGCATTTAAAATAACTCCCTCAAACCATAAAAGGCTGCCAAATAGCAACAGTGATCTTGAGAAAGAAGAACAAAGTTGGAGAAATCACGCCACCTAATATTAAATTATACTACAAGGCCGTAGTAATCAAAACAGCATGTTACTGGCATAAAAACAGACACATAGATCAATGGAACAGAATAGAGAGCCCATAAATAAATCCACACCTTTATAGTCAATTAATATTTGACAGAGGAAGCAAGCACATACAATGGGCTAAAGACAGGTTATTCAACAAATGGTGTTGGGAAAATTGGACAGATATGTGCAGAAAAATGGAACTAGACCACCTTCTAATGCCACACACAACAATAAATTCAAAATGGATTAATGACGTAAGTGTTAGACAAAAAACCATAAAATTCCTAGAAGAAAACATAGCCAGTAAAATCTCAGACATTGCTTATAGCACTATTTTTTCTGATATATCACCTCAGGCAAGGAAAACAAGAAAAACTAAACCATAGGATTACATCCAGCTAAAAAGATTTGCACAGCAGACAGTGGCCAAGATGCAGGCCTAAGCAGATACACTGTGCCTCCTCACACAACCAGAAGAGGGACAACAGCACATTTAAAAATCAAAATACAACCAGAACTGACAGAAAATTGAACTGTATGTAAGTCCAACAACCAAGGAGTTAAAGAAGAAACATTCACCCAGACCGGTAGGAGGAGCAAAGATGGGCAGCCGGGTGAAAAGGACTCGTGGCAAGGCTGTGGCTGGCAGACCAGGTGGTCCCACACTGGTGTTCAGATAAACCAGGAGGAACAACTGGGGAGGGAAACAGACCACACAACCCAGGGTTCCAGCACAGGGAAATAAAGTCTCAAAAACTCTGACTGAAAACACCTGTTGGGGGTTGAGGTGGCAGAAGAATAAACTCCCAGCCTCACAGGAAAGTTCATTGGAGAGACTCACAGGGTCCTAGAATATACACAAAACAACCCACCTGGGAATCAGCACCAGAAGGGCTCAATTTCTTGTGGGTAGCGGGGGGAGTGACTGAAAACCAGCCAAGAGCTGAACAAGCAACATTGTTCCCTCTCAGACCCCTCCCCCACATACAGCTCCAAAACATAGTGATGTGGGTTGTTCCACCCTGGCAAACACCTAAGGCTCTGCCCCTCACTACATAACAGGGGTACCAAGACAAAAAAAAATGGCCCAAATGAAAGAACAGATCAAAGCTCCAAAAATACAACTAAACGATGAAGACATACCCAACCTGTCAGATGCACAGTTCAAAGCACTGGTAGTCAGGATGCTCACAGAAATGGTTGAGTATGGTCGCAAAACAGAGGAAAAAGGGAAGGCTATGAAAAGTGAAATAAAGGAAAATGTACAGGGAACCAACAGTGAAGGGAAGGAAACCAGGACTCAAATCAACAGTCTGGACTAGACAGAAGAAATAAACATTCAACCAAAACAGAATGAAGAAACAAGAATTCAAAAACATGAGGAGAGACTTAGGAACCTCTGGGACAACTTTAAATGTTCCAACATCTGAATCATAGGGATGCCAGAAGAAGAAGAGGAAGAGCAAGAAATCAAAAACTTACTTGAAAAAATAATGAAAGAGAACGTCCCCAATCTGGCAAAGGAAATAGACTTCCAGGAAGTCCAGGAAGCTCAGAGAGTCCCAAAGAAGGTGTACCCAAGGAAGTACACACCAAGGCACATCATAATTACATCACCCAATATTAAAGCTAAGGAGAGAATCTTAAAAGCATCAAGAGAAAAGGAGACAGTTGCCTACAAAGGAGTTCCCATCAGACTGCTAGCTGATTTCTCAAAAGAGAACTTACAGGCAAGAAGAGGCTGGAAAGAAGTATTCCAAGTCATGAAAGGTAAGGACCTCCATCCAAGATTCCTCTATTCAGCAAAACTATCATTTAGAATGGAAGGGCAGATAAAGTGCTTCCGAGATAAGGTCAAGTTAAAGGAATTCATCATCACATCACCAAGCCCTTATTCTATGAAATATTAAAGAGGCTTATCTTTAAAAAATATGAACAGTAGAATGACAACAAACACACAACTATCAACAACCGAGCCTAAACACACACACACACACACACACACACACACACACACACAAACCCAAAATGAACAAAGCAAACAACTAGAACAGGAACAGAATCACAGAAATGGAGATCACATGGAGGGTTATCAGTGGGGAAGGGGAAGGGGGAATAGGGGAAAAGTACAGGGAATAAGAAGCATAAATGGTGGGTTAAAATAGACAGGGGATGTTAAGAGTAGTCCAGGAAATGTAGAAGCCAAAGAACTTATATGTATGACCCACAGACATGAACTAAGGGAGAGGGGGAATGTGGTTGGGAGGGGGTGTGCAGGATGGAGGGGAATAAAGTGAGGAAAATGGGATACCTGTAATAGCATAATCAATAAAATATTTTTTTTAAATAAAAAGAAATAAAAAGTTTTTGCACAGCAAAGGAAACCATCAACAAAATAAAAAAGACAACCCACTGAATGGCAGAATGTATTTGCTGATGTTTCTGATCTGGGGTTAATATCCAAAATGTATAAAGAACTTATAAAATTCAGCAGCAAAAAAACATACAATCCATTTTAAAAAATGGGCAAAGGACCTGAATAGACACTTCTCGACAGAGGACGTACAGATGGCCAATAGACATACGAAAAAATGTCCAACATCACTAATCATCAAAGAAATGCACATTAAAACCACAATGAGATACCACTTCACACCTGTCAGAATGGCTACCATCAATAAATCAACAAATAAGTGTCAGCTAGGATGTGGAGAAAATGCATCCCTCCTGCTCTGTTGGTTGGAATGCAAATTGCCAAGTTAATCAGCCCAAACACGTCTTTGGGGCTTTGCCACGCCAGTGACTAATGGTGCAAGGGTACAAAAGCCCAGCTCTCTCCCCTCAGGGTCTGACAAACTCTGCACTGTGACTTATACTCTACCGCCCCCTGTAGGATCTGGCAGAGATTAGACTTAACATGAAACTGCGTCAATGTTTAACTTTTTTCTATTCCCTTCCTGTTTCTCTCATTCACATACAAGTCTCTCTAAATGGAATTCCTTTAATAAATCACTTTCACATAAATCCCTATTTCAAGCTGTGCTACTAGGAAACTGACCCTTGGACGACTCCTGGTTTCTCTACATCTACTATTGACCCCTCCAGTATGTCCTTCACATCACAAATATGATCATTCCTTACACGATTTTCGTTGTGTACCACAATGAAACACTTTTTATTGTGTCATTAGGATAAAAAGTAAACTAAATGACAACATACCAGCCTTGTGTGAATGGTCTGCCTGCTGACCTCCCGCCGCTTCAGCCCCTCCCCCAACGCTCTGTCCCGCTCTCTCCCTCCCAGCCCCACTGGCTTTCTTTCTACCCCTCACATTCCCACGCTGCTTCTGAGTCAGCGGCCTCAGCGCACCTTTCTCGGGCATGTTTTCTAAGGAAACCAGGCTATTAGTTTTATAGGACTCAAAGGATAATTTTAACATTTTCAGTCATTATATGTGTTTATACATGAAATGTCTTTTTTTTTTTTTTTCCCAACAATACAGTGCTGGTCGCCACCTTGGCTGTTTCTCTCCTGACGTGCTCATGGACAGCCACGCCGGTATTTTACGGGACAGTCCGAGGATTGCTGGCTGTATGTGTAGTTGCTATTCAATGTTTTTAATACCATTCGTGGTTAATGTATAGCATCTTTGCTTTAGAATCTTTAGCCACCACCCATTTCAAATAATGAAATTGTTTCTATGAGAAAACACAATCCATTTTCTGTAATGTAGAAGTCTACAACAGACTATGTGGAAAGCACTGTAGCAAAAAAGGGCTGACTATGTGTGTCTAAAGGATGTGCAGAGAAAACACAAGTGTGTTTTATCCATCCCAAGGTAGATATATGCTCAGAAACATGCATTTATATGTATGTGTGTCTATCATGGAGTTCAGCCTAAATATGTGTCGAGAACTTTCAAAGGCTAATGTCCAAGTGTAGGAACTAAATAGAAATACAAAGGAAAAAGTGAGCTTTGGACCACTTTGAAATTCTATTAGTAATGATAATAGTGTACCTACCTCATTGCCCTAAAAATCGAAATATCAAGAAGTACCTCCACGGTGTGACTGTAGGCTCATGTACTCCTGTGCGAGGGTGAGGTAGGGTACCGGGGAGAGACGGTGCATACCGTACCTGCTCCATCTTCGTGAGGAAACAATCGATGTAGTCTTGAGGGTTACTGTGATCCAGGGATTCTTGATGCTCCTTCACTTTTTGCAGAATGAAATGTTTAACGGCTACAACCTTTTTGAAAAATGATCTGTGCTTTCCAGGGAGATGCTTTATGAATTTTGGCCACAGATTGTAAATCTAAAAATGGGAGAGGGGGTGCAGAATACACTGGAAATTCAGTTTGTAAAGAGGAACCACAGTTTCTGAATAGAGTGCCTGACCTCTGTGTGTGGCCTGGCCTGGTAGAATCCCTTCCTCCAACTTCCAAGCAAAAGAGAAGGGAGGATGACCGTCACATAGAGGTGAGCGGCCCCTGCCCATCTCCTTGCTCCTCCCAGCTTTGGCCAACCCCGCAGTCATATGGTGGAACATGGGCACGGGGGCCTTAAAAGAAACACAGGCAACCAGGAATGTTTTGTCTTCTTTTGTGTGAGTAGACCCCGAGAGACAAGCAGAGGGCAACCTTCCAATGATGCTGGGGTAACTGTCATTGCACTCACTCACTCGACACGCGTGGAAGGGAAGGTGACAATGAATGTCCATGTCACACTCTGTTCCTGAGGGAGCCCTCCACCCAGCCTGCAAGCGGCCAGTGGGTCTAGTCCATCCACAGCAAGTGCAGATGCCTGAGCCTTACCTGGATCCATAGAGTGTTTATTTCCCTAAAATTTGTATTTAGCAAGTCCATCAGGAAAAGGAACTTCTCATCATGGTACTGAAAACGCTCCTTGAAGAGGATGGAGCAGATCACGTTGCAGGCAGCACTTGAGAGGATGGAAGAGGGATCAAAGGGCTGAGCTGAGGTGAGAAACGAATAACTCTTAACATTTAGAACTTCCAACCCTAACGGCACCTTCTTCCTGCTCTGATTTATACACAGAATGTACTTCCTTTAACCTTCCCCAAATTAAGATGGAAGCACCTTCTAATAATACTGGTCCTAGACAGCTTGCACTATGCAACTAGTAATATCGATTATATCAATATGAATACTTAGTTGTCATAAGAGCAACGGGTGATATTATGGAGCATTTACTACACACTGGATACTGTGTGACAGTCTTGCAAACTATATTATTTAACTCTCTCTCTCTGAGGTTTGATTTTTAGCCCCATTTTTCAGCTGTGGAAATTGCATCTTAGAGAAGTTTAAAAAACGTGGCCAAATTTACATTTGGCAAATTTACTTTAGCAAGTGCTAAAGTTGAGAAGTGAGCCCAAACTAAAGGATTTGAGAGTTCTAAATAAAGCATCATTTCCTTCCCACCCTTTTTTCCTAGTCAGCTCCCTGGTTAACAGAGCAGGTCATGGACCAGAGTGATTCCCAAAGGAGGAGCTCTGACTGGGGGTGGTGTGTGTAGGAAGTTCCCTTGCCCCCAAAGGGATGAACACTGGCCATCACCCTCTGTTCTTCTGAGCTCCTCCACCAGGCACTGAGCTTCCTCCTGGACCCTCTCCTCAATGCTCCTCTTCCCCATCCCCAAGTTCCTCAGGGTCATGAGGGAGAAGCGCCGCATTTCCTTCCATGTCTCTCCATTACTGAAGAGGATTCCTAGGAAAAGAAACGAGGAGCAGGAAAGTATTTTGTATCATGGAGTCAGATTTTCCTACAGCTGCTCTCTCGTGTCCACCCCGAGAGGTTTCCAGTGCCCCTTAGCAGGGACTCAGCACATCGCAATTTAAGAGCACAACCTATTTTGGAGTGTGGGTGAAATACTTGTCACAAAGAGAAGAAAACCCATGCTCTGGTCAACTGGGGGCAGAGGTGATGGCATGCGGCAGGGAGGGCAATCACTGGCGGGTGGAAAATATTCCCAAGCGTGGGAAGCCCTCTGTCTGGTTTTGTTAAAAATGGTCAAAAGTGGCCTGTGTTCCCACAAACCCCTTTCCTGAGAGCCTGTTTTTACACTTCAGATTCCTCTAACTTGTGGCTGAGTTCTAGCTGTGATTTTTTTCTGTGAGAAGATAAGCAAAGTGAATCAATATGGGGTTTATGATTCTGTTCTCCTGTGAATTTAGTACAGTGAATGTTAGCCTCCTCTGAATAAGAAGAAAAAAGAAGCAAAGGAGCTCAATGTTCCATATCAATGCCTTTTAATTTCTTCATCTGTACAAAGCCAATTACTTATTCTGAAGTTCCTATTGCTCTTAATGCACCATCAGTTCCATCAGCATGTTGTAGACTCTCAAAAGTCAATGACATGTTTGCTGCTGTTAATCATCAAGCAAATGATCTCCCTAAGACTGGAACATTAAAAAGAAAACAAATATTTGCCTTTGCTGGTGCAGCTTGGTGGATTGAGTGCCGGCCTGTGAAGCGAAAGTTTGCCATTTTGGTTGCCAGTTTGGTTGCAGGTTTGACTCCTGGTCAGGGCACACGCCTGGGTTGCAGCCCAGGTCCCCAGTTGGGGGCGTGCGAGAGGGATCAGACATGTTTCTCTCCCTCTCTTCCCTTCCCTTGTCCCTCCCTTCTCTTCTCTCTACAAAATTTTTTTTAAAAAATCATCTGTCTAAAGATTATGAACCCAAAGCTATGACCTGTGAATATCACACAGGATCATCAAAATCTTCAGGAACCACAGAGCCGCAGCAGCAGCAGAGAGTGGTGCTAATGCTTTAAAATTTGATCTTATCTCTGAGTTAGACAGAGTTTGATCAAAAGGGGGGAACTGTTAATAAAAGAAATACGGGGCAAAATGGAGTCACTTTTGCTAAGCCACATCACCAAACCTACACTTAATAACTAACCTGTTGGCCTCTTCTAAGAGTGGGATTTTAAGCCAATTAATCTGGATTTACACCAGCAATGTAATCTGCATGGTAAAACTCCTGCTATTCCCTTTCCCCTAAAGGTGGAGGATCTAGCCTAAAAATAATTATTTCCTTTTGCTAACAGCTCCCCCACCATACCCTTCTGCCTGTGAAACCTTCCATTCTGCACAACCCCTCAGAGGTTCTTCTAGTTGCTACAGGGGATGCTGTCTGATTCATAAGTCGCTTCACAAAGCCAATTATTTATTCAAATTTACTCAGTTGAATTTTGTTCTTTAACAGAATTAAGTTTCTATTTCCCTGGGACTTGCAATTTTACAATTTTAAGTGGCTTGGAGGAGCTTCTCAGTCTCTCTGAAGTAGTTGTGTGTGTGTGTGTGTACAATCCTTTGTACCTATAAAGCAATATATGTAACCCATACCTAAGTTCTGAAACATAATAATAAAATAAATTGACTTCCAGCCAAGATGGAGGAGTAGGTAGATACACTTTGCCTCCTTGCGCAACCAAAAGAAGGACAACAACAAATTAAAAAACAAAAACCCAGAACTGCCAAAAAGTCAAACTGTATGGAAGTCTGACAATTAAGGAGTTAAAGAAGAATCATTCATCCAGACCAGAAGGAGGGGTGGAAATGGGCAGCCAGGTGGAGAGGACACATGGAAGGTGGCAGCTGGAGGACCGGGTGGGCAAGGTGGTGGCTGGCAGACTGGAAAGTCCTACATTTGTGTGCAGATAAACTGGGAGGAACAACTGGGGAGGGAAACAGACCATGCAACCCAGGGTTCCAGCTTGGGGAAATAAAGTCTCAAAACCTCTGACTGAAAACACCTGTGAGGGTTGAGGCGGCAGCAGGAGAAACTCACAGCCTCACAGGAGAGTTTGTTGGAGAGACTCACAGGGTCCTAGAACGTACACAAATCAACCCATGTGGGAATCAGCACCAGAAGGGCCCAATTTGTTTGTGGGTAACAGGGTAAGTGACTGAAAGCCAACCAAGAGCAGAGCAAACAACATTGTTCCCTCTCAGACCCCTCCCCCACATACAGCTCCAAAACATAGTGATGTGGGTTGTTCCACCCTGGCAAACGCCTAAGGCTCTGCCCCTCATTACATAACAGGCGTGCCAAGACAAAAAAAAATGGCCCAAATGAAAGAACAGATCAAAGCTCCAAAAATACAACTAAACGATGAAGACATACCCAACCTGTCAGATGCACAGTTCAAAGCACTGGTAGTCAGGATGCTCACAGAAATGGTTGAGTATGGTCGCAAAATAGAGGAAAAAGGGAAGGCTATGAAAAGTGAAATAAAGGAAAATGTACAGGGAACCAACAGTGAAGGGAAGGAAACCAGGACTCAAATCAACAGTCTGGACTAGACAGAAGAAATAAACATTCAACCAAAACAGAATGAAGAAACAAGAATTCAAAAACATGAGGAGAGACTTAGGAACCTCTGGGACAACTTTAAATGTTCCAACATCTGAATCATAGGGATGCCAGAAGAAGAAGAGGAAGAGCAAGAAATCGAAAACTTATTTGAAAAAATAATGAAAGAGAACGTCCCCAATCTGGCAAAGGAAATAGACTTCCAGGAAGTCCAGGAAGCTCAGAGAGTCCCAAAGAAGGTGTACCCAAGGAAGTACACACCAAGGCACGTCATAATGACATCACCCAAGATTAAAGCTAAGGAGAGAATCTTAAAAGCAGCAAGAGAAGCCCTGGCTGGCGTAGCTCAGTGGATTGAGCACGGACTGGGAACCAAAGTGTCCCAGGTTCGATTCCCAGTCAGGGCACATGCCTGGGCTGCAGGCCATAACCCCCAGCAACCGCACATTGATGTTTCTGTCTCTCTCTGTCTATCTCCCTCCTTTGCCCTCTAAAAATAAACAAATAAAATTAAAAAAATGAAAAAAATCTTAAAAAAAAAAAGCAGCAAGAGAAAAGGAGACAGTTGCCTACAAAGGAGTTCCCATAAGACTGTCAGCTGATTTCTCAAAAGAAACCTTGCAGGCAAGAAGGGGCTGGAAAGAAGTGTTCGAAGTCATGAAAGGCAAGGACCTCCATCCAAGATTCCTCTATTCAGCAAAGCTTTCATTTAGAATGGAAGGGCAGATAAAGTGCTTCCCAGATAAGGTCAAATTAAAGGAGTTCATTATCACCAAGCCCTTATTCTATGAAATGTTAAAGGGATTTATGTAAGAAAAAGAAGATGATCAAAACTACAGTAAAATGACAACACACAACTATCAACAACCGAACCTAAAAAATAAAAACTAAGCAAACAACTAGAACAGGAACAGAATCACAGAAATGGAGAACACAAAAGGGTTATCAGTAATGAGAGGGAAGGGAGAGAATGGGGGAAGAGGTATAGGGAATAAGAAGCATAAATGGTAGATGCAAAATAGACAGGGGGAGGGTAAGAATAGTATAGGAAATGGAGAAGCCAAATAACTCATATTATGACCCATGAACATGAACTAAGGGGGGGGGGAATGCTGGTGGGGGGTGGGGTGCAGGGCATAGGGGAATAAAGGGAAGAGAAAATGGGACAATTATAATAGCATAATCAATAAGATGTATTTAAAAAATAAATAAATTATGTTAGAAATATCTGTGAGCCTATAATCCAAGTGAAGACCTAGAGCCTGACTAGGACCATTACGGCTCCCTGAGTGCTACCTCCCTGGCACCCCTCCCCCCACCAACCAGGCTGTGATGGAAAACACGGTAATGTCTGCACCTAGTCATTTGTTCATTGTTGCTGCAGTCTTTGTCATGTGTGAAACGACACCCCAGGAATAGCTTCTCCAGTTCCCTAAATCCTAAGACTTCCAGGGGAAAACTTATTTCAATAGTTTCCCAGGTTGCTTTTATCGCAATCATATTTGCATATTTAGCTTATAAAGAACTTAGACTCTGTTGTTTATTTTTTCAATCCTCACACGAGGACATTTTTTTCATTGTTTTTAGAGGGAGGAGGGGGAGAGAGAGACCTATTGATGCGAGAGAAGGATCAACTGGTTGCCTCCCATAGGCACCCGGACCAGGGACTACAGATCAAACCTGCAACCTAGGCAAGTGCCTTGACTGGGAATCAAACCTGCGACCTTTCAGTTATGGATGATGCTCCAACCAACTGAGTCACACCGACCAGAGCTGGACTGTTTTTGGTGTTCATCTCAATAGAGCTATCAGAGCATCTGTTATATAATAAAAGAATGTATCTGGTTCTTGGTTCCTGGGAGGGTACTTATAAATCCTTGGAGTTTCCCAAGTATTACAAGAGTCTTTGTTATTTGGGGTGAGCCTCTGGGACCTCACCTGAGTTTATGACAATGAGGTGACTTGTGGTGGGACCCTAGACAGTCTAAAGAGAGGTCTGGCTATGCCAGAAAGACCAAATATGGATTTAGAAGGTTGGGGCTTTGAGCCAAAGGATATCAACTGATCTCTCAACTTTCAGGGAGAAGAGGGAGCTAGAGATGGAGCTCACTCGTATGGTCAATGACTCAATCCATCATGTCCATAGAGTAACTCGAAGCTCAGATGAGCTTCCTGGTTGATAAACGTATCAACGTGCTGAGAGGGTAACACATTCTGATTCCCAGGGAGAGGATGCAGAAGCTCTGCATCCGGGACCCCTCAAACCTTGCCCTCTGTGTCTCTTCATTTGCATCTTTTATATAATAAAACTGTAATTATAAGTTAGCACTTTTCTTCCTGAGTTTTGTGAATAATTCTACCAATTATTAAAGCTGAGGTGGTCACAGGAACCCCCTGAATTTTTCTCCAGTTGGTTAGAAGTATGGATGACCCGTGGACATATGGCTGGCGAGTGAAGTAAGGGCAGTGCTGTTGGGGGTGATGCATTTAACCTATGGGGTCTGCACTAACTCTGGGTAATAGCATCAAAATTACATTGCAGTATTGTAGCATCTGGTCGGTTGCTGGGTGCACAATAGACATTTATTAAGCCAGTCCTATATTTGTTAAGTTAACCCATATTTTGATTTGGAACATACCATGTCTGTTTTGGATATCTGAAATAATTGGAAATGGTCCTCTGCCAAGGAATGTATCACCCTGATCAATCAGAGCTTCCTTCACCGCCTCATATCCATGTAAGACCACGGTGGGCCTGGGTCCAATGTACACCGTGTAAACAGGGCCATACTCTTGGGCTAACTGGAAAAAAGATTCAAGCAGCTGTGTCAGAGCAATTGCAAAATCTCTCCACTGGAGGCTTGGGTAGGACTTGAGTAATAATTTACATGTAGCTTAGCCTTTACCCCATCCTTGCCATTTTAGAAATTTAACCTGGGGTACAGCCATGGATTTATTCTATCCTTCATTTGTAATAGGCAACCATTAAGTGAACGTTTACTAAGCACCTGTACTGTGTCAGACCTGCACAGCCCAGAAGCGCCCCCCAAACTTAGAGCCTAGTGAAGGTGACGGGCAGCAAACAGCCAAACAAACTGCATTTGAAGTACAAGTTAGCACAGCTCCACGAAAGGGATAAAGAGCATGCTGTGTTGGATGCCGACGGGAAAACAATAAAGCAGAGAGGTCAGGAATGTATGAGGAGATAAGATTTAAGTTTCAACTAAAGATGAGAAGGGGGCAGCCAGGACGAGGGCTTGGAGGGAAGCTTGCTAAGCAAGTATAAAAAAGGAAGAAAACTGTATGTTTATAATAGCGGTGTTCCAAGAGGAAAAACAGAATACTAAAACAGCCAACACTTGGGGCATGGCTTTTGAACACCATTCTACTTTCTACTTCTGTAAGTTTGACTATTTTAGATTCCACATGTACATGAGATCATGCGGTATTTGTCTTTCTGTGTCTGACTTTTATTACTTAGGATAATGTCTTCCAGATTCATCCATGTTATAAATAGCAGGATTTACTTCTTTTTTTTTTTTTAAGGCTAAATAACATTCCAGTGTGTGAGGGAGAATGGGCAGATAAATAGATAGACAGGGGATAGATATCCCACATTTTCTGTATTTATCTATTGATGGACATTTAGGTTGTTCTGGAGAATATGTCATTGGACAATGAACTCCTGGTGGTAATTTCTCATATTTGCAAAGAAATGAATGTCCATCAGGACAGCAGAGCTGGGTTATATTGGAGCAAGATGTTGGGGAGGGGAGTGAGGGTCACAACGCATCCCATAGATCATCTCATATAAAGTAGTAGTAATAATAATAAACCATACAGAAGGACATTGGACACATTTTTACACTTGCTGGGCTTGCCTTTTGGTAAGTGTTCTATGCTGAAAGGATTGGAAGCCTTTCAGCTAAAGTGTATTCTGATTCCAGAATTTTCTCGTACTCTAAAATGCAACCTATAGCTCAGGTCTGGTCAACATACCTCACCCTACCTGCTCTAGAAAGAAATCAGAAAGTGATCCAGTCCAGAAAGAAAGAGGACATCTGTCTTGCGATACAGAGATGGACACCCTCACGCGCCTCAGTGGTGAGTCAGAGTAAGAAAGATGGAGGCGAGACAGCCAGCCCGCAGTGGTCTCAGATGCAGAGCTGGAAAGTGCCCCCTCCTGTGGAGATGGCCAGCCCCAGAATGAAACCCCCTCACCTTGGAGAGAGACGCAGGGATGTTCTTCAAGTTTAGGTGTCTCAGATTTCCAATGATGGGAAGGGGAGTTGGGCCCAGGGGGAGGCTTTCTCCTTTGTGACTTTCTTTCCTCCCCAAAAGGAAAACCAGGCAAATGACACAAATAGCAAGAACTGGCGTAATAATTTCCAGCAGCTCCATCTCAGCCTCCCGGTGTCAGGAATGTCCGAGTGCTTGTTAGGAAGCAAAGTCTTGTGCAGGAGTGTGACCTGCCAGTTCTTGGGTTTGAAAAAAAAAAAAGCAAAAAAAAAAAAAAACAAACAAACCCTCAGAAATAAACAAAACCCTGGGACTGGTTTGGGCTTTAGTGTGCTGAAGCTTGAGGGTAAGAAAGACTCATGTTTTCTAGCTTCTCATTCACAAAAGCGGCAACTTTTGATATTCTAAGCATCTCCATTGCATTGTACTTTTCCCCTTTCAGCACTAATGATTTATTAACTATAAAGTTGCATTTTAGTTTTCATAACTTTCTGAAACTGTTCAAATCATTAAATTCACACATTTGAGAAAAAGAGATCATATATCCTGAGATCTTATTTGGAAAAACAGCTGTCAGAGTCATCCTCCCCAAACCTAAGTTTTTATCACGTTTCTCATCAGTGAAGTCTGTGGTGTCCCTCAGCAGATGAGTGGGTAAAAAGGGAGTATATGTATATACACAATAAAATATCAGTTACCTTTAAAAAGGAATGAAATTCTAATATTTGCTACAACATCAATGAACTTTGAAGACATGATACGAAGTGAACCGAGCCAGACACAAAAGTACAAGCATCGTGTGACTCCACTTGAATGAGGTACCTACAGAAGTTAAGTTCATGGACGCAGACATTACACCAAAGGTTGCCAGGGCCCTGGGGGAGGAAGAAATGGGATGTTAATGTTTAACAGGGACAGAGTTTATGTTTGAGATGATGAAAAAGTTCTGGAAAAGGATAATGATGATGGCTGCACAAAAGTGTGAATGCCCTTGGTACCACTGACCTGTCTCCCAAAACTGTTAACGTGGTAAATTTTATGTATATTTTACTACAGTAAAGAAAAAGAAACATTCACTAAGGTGGCATTTGAAAAATGTTCTCTCATTTGTATTTGCATTTAAGATAATTAATGTTCTTGTTGATTTATTCTTTTTTAAAAGAATTTTTAAAAGCTTTTATTTATTTATTTTTAGAGAGAGAGGAAAGGAGGGAGAAAGAGAGGAAAGGAGGGAGAAAGAGAGGGAGAAAAACACCAATGGGTGGTTGCCTCTCGCACACCCCCCACCAGGGACCTGGCCCACAACCCAGGCATGTGCCCTGACTGGGAATTGAACCAACAACACTTTGGTTCACAGGTCGGCTCTCAGTCCACTGAGCCACACCAGCCAGGGTTGTTGACTTATTCTTTGAGGTAAGTCTTACTATTAACAGTAATGTCTATACATTATTTTATGGGAAATTTTTACTATAATATTTTTCTAAAATTTAAAAAAGAAATCTATTGCGGTTTTCTATTACTTACTTTTTTAAAAAAGAATTTATTTGTTTTTAGAGAGGGGAAGGGAGGGAGAAGGAGAGGGAGAGAAACATCAATGTGTGGTCTCCTCTCACATGCCCCCAAGTGGGGACCCAGCCCACAACCCAGGCATGTGCCCTGACTGGGAATCAAACCAGCAACCCTTTGGCCTGCAGGCCAGCACTCAATCCACTGAGCCACACTAGCCATGGCTCTATTACTTTTTATAGTAAATATTATTTCACTGATTTCAGAGCCCTCTCTCCGCATTTCTCACAGCAGACTATTTCCATTAAACAAAATTGCTTCTTAGCCTTCATTCAAGTATCCATTAGCCTTAGAGCAGAGGTGTCAAACTTATTTTCACCAGGGGCCACATCAGCCTTGGGGTTGCCTTCAAAAGGGCCGAATGTAATTTTAGGACTGTATAAATGTAACTACTCCTTAACAGCTACTCAAGAGCTTGGTGCTGCCACCTGGTAGAAACAAGGGGCCGGGCCAGATAAAACAAGGCGGAGGGCCGGATTTGGCCCTCGGGACTTGTGTTTGCCGCCTGTGCCTTAGAACTTGTAAGCTGGCATGGAGCCACAGCCAAGGATGGGTTTGCACTTGGAGAACCCGGGAAGCGGTAATTAGTTCAAAGACCTCATGTGGATTTCTGTATTCCTTCCAGCACCTTCTGTGGAACCAGTGTCCACTGATGTTTTTGCTGTTTCCAAAGATTCTTTTGCAGACATTTCTCAGTAAGGTAAATTATTGACTTGGAAATGCTTAAACAGTTAGGGCTCTAATGTAGTTTTGGATTTGGAAGCAGGTGAGTAACTACAGTGAGATATTAAAATCATGTTGGGAGAGAACAGATTTAAAGTGACATAAACATATTCCCTTGCTTAAAAATTTGAAAGGATTTTTTTTAAGACTTTTTCTTTCATTATCAACACTTTACATTTTTTAGAGTACTTTTGGGTTTATAGAAAAATTGAGTGGAAGATGGAGTTCCCATGCACCCCCAACCCCCACCATCAAAACCCTGCATCAGAGTTGCTGTTCCAGTCAGTGAACCAGCACAGACACATGTGAACCTAAGTCCACAGCCAGCATCACTGTTCACTCCTGGTGCTGTACAGTCAATGGGTTTTGATAAATGTATAATGGCATGTATGCACCACTATAGTTGCAGGGGTGTCCAAGTGGCAGCTCATGGGCCACGTGCGGCCCAGGATGGCTATGAACGTGGCCCAACACAAAATCATGAATCTTTTTTTTTTCTTTATCAGTTTTCGTTAGTGTTTGTGTATTTACTGTGTGGCCCAAGACAATTCTTCCAGTGTGGCCCAGAGACGTCAAAAGGTTGGACACCCATTATGGAGTATTTTCACTGCCTTAAAAATCCCCTGTACTCTACCTATTTATTCTCTCCCAATCCCAACCCCAAACTCAACCCTTGACAACCACTGATCTTTTTGTTGTTTTCATAGTTTTGCCTTTTCCACAATGTCAGAGTTGGAATCATACAGCATTTGGCCTTTTCAGATTGACTTCTTTCACTTAGTAATATGCATTTAAAGTTTCTCCGTGTCATTTCATGGCTTGATAGCTCCTTTCTTTTTAGCACCGAATAATATTCCATTGTCTGGAAGCTACTCCAGTTTAGTTATGCATTCACTCACTGCAGGACATCTTAGTTGTTTTCAAGTTTGGGCAAATATGAATAAAGCTACTATAAGCATCTGTGTGCAGGTCTGTGTAGATGTAAGTTTTCAACTCATTAGAGCAAATGGCAAGTACACTTGCTGGATCATATGGTAAGCGTATGTGTAGTTCTGTAAGACAAAATTGTGTTGTAAAGTGGCTGTGCCCTTCTGCATTCCCACCAGCAATGAATGAGCGTTCCTGTTGCTCTGCACCCTCACCTGTATTTGGTGTTGTCAGCGTCCTGGGTTTGGGCCACTATAATAGGTGTGTGGTGTCATCTCGTTGTTTTTTCACTCTAGAAATTTTTTTAAAGTGTATTTTATTGATTATGCTATTACAGTTGTCCCAATTTTTTCTCTCCATTATCCTCCTCTGCCCTGCACAACCCCCCCCTCCCAGCAGCACCCCCACGTAGTTCATGCCCATGGGTCATACATAGAAGTTCTTTGGCTTCTCCATTTCCTGTACTATTCTTAACCTCCCCAAGTCTATTTTATGTCTACCTATTATGCTTCTAAGCAGACAACTAGAACAGGAACAGTATCACAGAAATGGAGATCATATGGAGGGTTATCAGTGGGGAGGGAGAGGGGGAAAATGGGCAGAATAGATACAGGGAATAAGAATCGTTGTTGTTTTAATTTGCACTGCTCTGGTACAATGATGCAGAGCATCTTTTCATGTGCTTACTTGCCGTCTGTGTTACCTTCTTTGGTGAGGTGTCTCCTAAGGTCTTTGGCTTGTTTTTCTATTGGATTATTTTCTTATTGTTAAGTCCTTTGTATATTTTGGGTAACAGTCCTTTCTCAGATGTGTCTTCTGCAAATGTTTTCTCACAGTCTATCCTTGTCTTCTCATTCTCTTAGCATTGTCTTTTGCAGAACAAAAAAAGTATCTAAAAAGTCATAGCCACACCCAAGGTCATCAAGATTTTCTCCCCCCTCACCTTCTAGGAGTTAATTTTGGGTTTTACATGTAGGTCTAAGATCCATTTTGAGTTAATATTTGTGAAGGGTGTAAGGTCTGTGTTTAGATTCATTTTTTGCAAGTGGATGTCAAGTTCTCCCACCACTGTTGTTGAAAAGACTATCTTTTTCCCATTGTATTGCCTTTGCTCCTTTGTCAAAGTTCAGTTGACTATATTTATGTGGCTCTTTCTCTGGACAATCTATTCTGAGTAGCCAGGGTAGCCACTGACCTACTTGCATATTCTTTTGCCCAAACAACACTGTCTCTCTTTTTTTTTTAATTTAATTTTAACCATTGTTCAAGTACAGTTTTCTGTCCCTTACTCCCATTCCAGCCCACGCACCCATCCCTCCCTGTCTCCCTCCCATTCCCACGCCCCCCACCCCCCAGTTTAACACTGTCTTGATTACTGCTATTGTATATTGTCTTGAAGTGAGGTGGTGTCAGTTTTCCAACTTTATTTCCTTCATTGTTGTGTTGGCTATTCTGGGTCTTTCGCCTCTCCATATAAACTTTCAAATCAGTTCGTTGGTATCTACAAAGTAACTTATTGGGATTTGATCATTGCATAGAATCTATAAATCAAGTTGGGAAGAAGTAGCATCTTGAAAATACTGAGTCTTCCTATCCATGAACTTGGAATACCTCTCCCTTTTTCCAGTTCTTTGATTTGTTTTCATCAGTTTTTTAGTTTTTCTCAAATAAATCTTGTACGTATTTTGTTAGACTTACACCTAAGTAGTTCATATTTTTGGATGCTAATGTAAATGGCATTGCATTTTAAATTTTAAATTCTGAGAGTTGTTGCTTGAAAGGTCTGTTTCTAACATTTTTTTAAAGATTTTATTTATTTATTTTTAGAAAAGGAGGGGAGGGAGGGAGGGAGAGACACACACGCACACATCAATGTGTGGTTGCTGGGGGTCATGGCCTGCAACCCAGGCATGTGCCCTGACTGGGAATCAAACCTGCGACACTTTGATTCGCAGCCTGCGCTCAATCCACTGAGCTACGCCAGCCAGGGCTGTTTCTAACTTTTAAAAGAAGTCACTGATACGTAACAAGACTCAGAAAGCCTACCTTTCTTGACACCTACTTTGCCCATTTCATCTTTCAATGCTCCCATTCGTATGAGTAATGTTGTGCCTGTACTAAACTTTATTCCATTTTTGGAAGGTTCTTGAACTGAGGTCTTCACACTATTACCTGAGCTTTTATTTTTAACAGCTTTATTGATATATAATTCACATACCATACAATACAGCCTTTTAAAGAATGCAGTTCAGTTTCTGTGGACATGTTTTAATTCTTTTACATATATGCCTAGAAGTGGAATTCCTGGGTCATGTGGCAACTCTGTTTCACATTTTGAGGAACCATCAAAAATGTATTTCCAAGTGATTGCACCATTTTATATTCCTATAGTTAAGGTAGGGGAATTCCAGTTTTTCATTCTTGCCAACACTTGTTACAGTCTGAATTTTTCTGTTATAAACATCCTACTGGGTATGAAGTGTCTTGTAGTTTTCATTGATGTTTCACTAATAACTAATAATATTGAATATTTTTCTTGTTATTGCTAGCCATTTATATATCTTTTCTGAATAAGTAGCGTCATCTTTTGATCATTTAAAAATTGGGTTGTCTTGTTATTATATTATTGTTATCCCCTTATCTTTAACTGGCTAATATACTTTCTCATTCTTATACTTTCTCCCCCTGCCCTTTTTTTCACACACACCTAGCACTACATTCCTCTCATTTATACAGGCTTACATAGTTGGAATTGTTTGATTAAGGTCTACCTTCCCATGAGACTGTTGATTCTGAAAGAGCAGGGCTGGTGTCTGTCTTATTCACTGTTGGTCCAATGCTTTACACCAGGGGTTCCCAACCCCAGGCCACAGACCAGTACAGGAACTGCGGTCACACAGCAGGAGGTGAGCGGGTTAACATCAAGGAGGGGTGGGGGAGTGCTGGGCCCAGCAAGGCAAGGGAACCTGTGTCTTCTGCTGCTGCCGCTGCTGCTATAGTCCGTTCTGCCTGGACCACGTGGACCTCACCCTGGCCTTGATGATTCACGGCTTCCAGAGTAGCCACCAGGATTTCTCCTTCAGGCCCTGGAAGCTGATGGCTACCAAGACCCACATCATGAAGTCTGCAGAGAAGTTAGCTGACGAGTTGCATATGCCATCCCTCCCTGAAGTGATGCTTGGAGACAACGTTTTAAGAAGCCAACACTGTTCTGGCTTTGGGATCGAGTTCAATGATCCAGATGCTTTGACATGTAAACAACTACCTTGGGAGGCTCAAAGTAGCCTGTGCGCAAGAGAGGCAGGAAAGCAGGAAGGAGGGTGAGCACTCCCAGGAGGTTATCAGCAGTATGGCTGGACCTATGTAACAGATTATAAAAGAACATGACTTAGAAAATCACTCAACTTAAAGGTTGCACCTACAACAAATCATATAGATACAGAGAAACTAAAAGCCAGAGAAGAGATTAGTTTTTTGAAGATCTGTTGGAGGATGAACAACTTCATGATCATGGAGTTTCAAGTCTAAGTGTGAAAATTCGAGTAACGCCTTCCAGCTTTTTCTGGCTGTTGCAGGTTTTTTCTGAGAATTGATGGAGTGCTTATCAGAATGAATGACACGAAACTTTACCAGAGGCTGACAAGACCTACATGTTACGAGAATATACATCACACTAGAGTGAAATTGCTCATTTAATGCATCTTTCGCCTTCCTTCCTCATGGAGCCCAGTGAAGTAGCACAGTATTTACTGATCAAGGAGGCAGTTTGTGAGAAGCTAATGTTTCCAGGAAGAACTGATCATACCCCACAGACTCACAGAAAAATGCACCTGTGGGACAGAGCGTGATGTACCACATGCTCACTGTGGAATCTGATGGAGGGGACCGTGGCTATGTGGATGGGGTATTTGTTATGAGAATTAATTGCCTTGTCTAAGTGCAGATTTTCAGTAACCATAAAGGAAAAAAGTAAAAGATTGCTGTAGTCAAGAAAAAGGAAAAAAGTCAAGGTGGAATATCCTGAGATTGCCACGAAAGCACTGAAAGGCCTGCTTCCACGTCCAGCATCCTGTCTTTGTGAGGCAGGGTTTTTTTTTTTCTGTAGTGACAGGAACCAAAAGAAGAGTAGACTGGACATAAGCAACACACTTCAGGGGTCACTATCTCCCATCACCCCCAGATGGGACTGTCTAGTTGCAGAAAACGAGCTCAGGGCTCTCACTGATTCTGCATTATGGTGAGTTGTATAATTATTTTGTTATATATTACAATGTAATAACAACAGAAATAGTGCACACAATAAATGTAATGCATTTGAATCACCCCAAAACCATCTTCCTTCACCGCCCACCCCTCTCCATGCTTGGAAAACTTGCCTTCCACAAAACCAGTCCCTGATGCCAAAGTTGAGGACTGCTGCTTTCCATGGGTTTAAGCTTCCTGGGACACTCCACACACTCAAACACTTGCTGAATTGTATTCAATTTGATATTCACACTGTTTGTCCTGTTGTGTCAGGAGAGTCGCTGTCTCCACTGAAAAGGTTTGAGGGCCCACCTCCTCTCTGACCATTGCACTCCTGTCTCCCACCAGTTGAGGGCTGTTCCGCGACAGTTTTGTGCACATCTGAGTTATGTGCAGAAGGACTGCAGCTGCCACAGGGTGAGTGATCCCTGCAGCGCAACATAAAATGCTTAGTGCACGCGTGGCACTATTGAGGCGAGGGGACCCGTGAACTGCATTCCGATACAGCATCTGGTGCTCCCACTGCCTGGGACACATTGCCCCATCACTCTTCAGCTGGCTGGCTACTCCTGCCCATCCTTTAAAATCTGGCTCAAAGCTCCATTGCCTCTTAGGAACCACTAGGCTGGGCTGACCCTCGTTCGTGCCCCTTGCATCCAGGATACACTGCCGAGTCACTTACCACACTGTAAATGCCTTTTATGCGCTCACCACCCTTGCCCTCATCCCCAACACACAAGGCTATCCGCCTTTTCGTTGCCTCAGAAACTAGCACATACCAGATGCCCAATAAATACCTATGGGAAGAAGGGAAAGAAAAAGAATTGAAGATAAAAAAATAGAATTAGATGGTGCCTTAGTCTGCTCAGGATGTTTTAACAAAAGACCATAAAAGGGGTGGCCTAAAACAACTTATTTCCCATAGTTCTGGAGACCGAGAAGGCAAGACAAAAACGCTAGCACGTTGATGTGGTTGTCTGGTGAGAGCCCTCTTCCTCGTTTGCTGACGGCCACCTCCTTGCTGTGTCCTCACATGGCCAAGAGACAGGCATCTTTCTTGTGGCCCATCTTGTAGGGAACCAATCCCATTTATGAGGGCTCCACCCTCACAACCTGTTTACCTCCGCAAAGCCCCACCCCAAACACCATCACACTGGGGAGCAGGGCTGCAGCGAGGGAGCTTTGGGAAGACGCATTCAGTCTTTTGCTGATGGGAAGTAGAATGGAGAGAAAATAGGAATAAACGATGGAAAGGTAGGTGAGGAAAACAAGTAAAATGTCACTTTGAGTTTTAATCCATATAATAACGGGCAATTGGAGTAAGCAGTAAATTAACAGTAAATCACAGCTGACCTCTGAACAGCATGGGTTTGAGTTGTGTAGGTCCCCTTGTACAATGTGGATTTTTTAAAAAAATAAATACTGTCAATATATTTTCTTTATGATTTTAACATTTTTTTCTCCAGCTTTTTGAAATACAGTAATACATATAATACACAAAACATGTGTTAACTGTTATCTCTAAGACTTTTGGGGAGACAAAAACTATATGCAGACTTTTGACCACGCAGGGTTGGTGCCCCAACCCCCATGTTGCTCGAGGGCCAACTGCACGTCTAAATGCCCGTTCAAGGACGAGAGGCCAGGAGGAAGCTGAGAAGCCGGGCCAGCTTGCTGAGGTTTTCCTGGATGGCTGCAGTCGAGGTTTAAAATCCAGGTAGCTTAGCTCACAGCTGCTAAAGATATAATTACAATTCAGTGCCCTTTGAGGCACGTATATGTCAGGCCCTGTGCTCTCTCCACTACAGGAACTTAAAGTCTACCCAGCATCAGAAACATGTATCGACTCATATAGGATGGGTGCACTACCACTCCCCCAAATCCCCACTATGCTAGATGCTGAGTCCACTGCAGAGCCCTGCAAGGATGCAAACACAGGTCCGAGATGATAGGTGACAGCCCAAGTCACAGTAAATCCTGACATGGACACTCTGGCCTAAATTCTGCATCCTTCTTTTTTCCCACTAGTCACTAACCTACATTTCACATTCATCCTTTTGTTCTTTCATGCAGCAAAAATGATGAAGGCATATGGGCCAGGCACCACGTTAGGCGTGAGTGATAGATACTGCCTTGGGGAAGACGATGGTCAGTCTCTGCCCCCAGAGAGCTGGGTTATTTGTGAGGAAAAACATTATACAGGTAGCGCAAGGCATGTGAAAAGTCACAGGGAATCGTGCAGCGCTCACCTGGGCAAGCAGTGCAGCGCGGCCTCTCTGAAGAAGTGAAGACTCAGGAGGAGTTAGCAAAGGAAGGATGGAGCTACAGGGGAGAAAATGTGCGCCAGGCAGATGGAAAAACACATGCAAATACACAGATCAAAGGATCTGGGCTGGAGAAGTCAGGTGGGGACAGCAAATCACAAAAAGCCTCCTATGCACACATGGGGGACTTAATCCTAAAGCAATTGTAGGTCACAACTTCTAATCACAAAATTCCTTCCCCACAGCAAGAGAAAATCCCTTAGCTCTAAATCACTTTATTTTAATACCTACCAAAAGCCTATAGGACAGGGGTCCCCAAACTCCAGGCCAAATAACCAGTAGGTCTGTGGGGCCAGGGAAGCTCACCTGAGCTCCTCCTATCTCCTCCTACCCAGCCTCATCCACTGCAGGAGGTGAGCTAAAGCACGCTTTCCCCAGACTCCCAATACCAAGCCCTGCTGCCCGCACATCACTGTGACATCGTCCCCAGGAGGGAATGTTGAGAGCCTGGGAAGGGTACATCCAACCCTGGCTCTGGGGCTAACACTGAATTAGTGAGGTAGTTATACCATACCATCACCAGCTATAATTTACACAACCGATCCTTCTGCTGCTGCAAGATAATGCCTGCCCCCTCCCTCCCGCTCACAGGCAGCCTCCGGGGCACACTGCTCCATCCTCCCCCTTCCCTCCCCGGCAAGCTGGCTGTACCCACAAACAATCAGAAAATCCCTTGTTAAATTCGGAGTCAGAAAAGAATAGAAACCGTGCTTTCCAAATTCTTATGCCAGGTACTAGTGATCACTTCAGAAGTTATAAATGTCTAATCACTGTTGTACACCTGAAACCAACATATGTCAACTGTAATTGAAAAAAAATTATTAAAAAATTCTCATACTAGGGAAGCGGTGTTCTAGGAAGAGTATGAGAAAAGCCTTTACAGTTAAGTAAAACTAGTAAATAAAGTGGCTATTTAGTGAAACGGGCAAGGAAGCCTTGGGAGAATATTAAGATAAAAGATTGGAGACATAAGGAAAACACAAGTCACTGATAATAAAATAATTTTATTTAGTATTTTTTAAAAAAGGTAGCATATCACATATAAATTTAGACTCAAGATTACAGTGTATATTTGCCAAAAGGGACACCCCCAAAGGAGGGACAGGCTTACAGCTCAAGTGGGCACAGGGAAGCACACTCCATGGGGGGAGTTCAAGTACGAGTCTTTTCTTTAACACCTCACGAGGTCACCCTGTTCCCCACCTCTGCCACCGGGGCTTGTGGCTTGTAAAATAACCCACATCTCGCACTCGGGGCAGCAGCTTTCTGTAGCTCACGGGAACAGGAAACACCTCCAGGAAAGAGCGCAAAGACCGATGACCCAGATTTCCCACAACAATCATTATTTATCTGCAGCAACAGTACTCTGACAGGTGAGGAGTTACAGTTTCAAAGTCCTTTCAAGGAGGGCTAGAGAACACAAAATTCACTCATATAGGATGTATACAATTAATTGAGCAAAAATGAAAAAATGATTCTCTCCAGATTACAAACGCCTCTATAGGGTAAGGCCCTGGGAGAAGACCCACTCACGCCTGAGACTCCTTTCCCATGTGACATGTTTGGCACAACCCACTCGCTGCCATGAGACTGACAGTCAGCGGAAAGCTCGCCGGACGTGGTCCCCTGACTGTTCTGTCTGGCTGGAACGAAGTCCACACAAAAGGTCTTACCAAGCAGCATGTACTCAGGTCTAACTAGGAGGCACACTATTTCAGGAAAGTTAACCCCTAAAGGAAGAAAAGTCCAGGTGAAATAGGTCTCCCACAGCCACAAGCTACTACCGTATTTTGCCATGTATAATGCACACCTTTTGCCCAAATCTTTGAGAGAAGATAAGGGTGCACATTATACATGGGTATAATGATTACACACCGTGGGCATAAAGGGCATAGTAATCCCGTGTGTGATGTGCACGAAACTGTGGGTGCACGTTATACATGGCAAAATACAGTGACTCTGATGTCCTCACTGAAGGTTAAATCCACAGGCTGCCCAGGAAGTCAGTGGGACCCTGATCTCCTAGGGAAGGTGACGCTGGAGAGCAACTCCGATTTCAGCATCTCAGGGCCAAGAAGGAAGAAGACAAAAACAACCCAGGTTGCTTTCTAAGTTACTCTTCATTCAACATTATGTAGGCTCCTGATGAACAATACTGAGAGGGAGAATCAGCGTGCCAGGAACCACGGCAGCCTAGAATAGAGCCTTTAGGCAGAGGTACTGGGGCAAATGAATGTACCCCAAATCCAGTTTTAAAAGTAAAAACTTCCTGCAGTTATGATATAATACTATGCAGTGAACAGCTAGGAACTGTACGCTGCTTTTGTTTCTGGTTAAAGCCCTGCCTTGCTCCTGGCCAGCCAGAGCTGGAAGGTGCAGTGAAGGAGCTGACTAAAAACCAGGTCCCTTCGCCACAGGTAGCCGGGACAGTGACACAGACCATCACCACCGGATGGAGGAGAACGCAGGTCCCAGAGCTCTCGTTTAAAGTATAGGTTTCAGCTCACCCAGAACTTCAAACCAAGCTCTATCTCTGAGCCTACTAATGCAATTAACTACTGATTAGAAATCGCTAAAAGAATCTGGTAGAGTAGCAAGGGGCATGTCTCAGCAGGCCACCAACTTGGCTGTAGGAAAACAAAACGGTATAAATCGTATCAAGTAAATGGTTGCTCAATGGAAGCTCATTTCCTGGGGAACTTCAGCAGACTAGAAGCCAATCACATGGATGAAAGCTGGGAATGGACTCTAGAGAGTCTGGGTCCCAGGTGTACTGAGTCTTCTTTCCACTTACCACATCCTGGTGGTCTTCTTTCTGGCCTTCTATCTCTTGAATGGCTGAGCACACATTTTCCCGGGGACCAATGTAAACATTATTCAATAGATCTCAGCTTAAAAAAGCACAGCTTGTTATGTATTTAGTATTTACCATTCCAGTGCAGGCAGTATCTTAGCATCAGGCTTTCCCTCTTTCATGAGTACCAGTTTAGAAAGGAATTCACACACTGAATACTTGATAACACCGCAGCCGAAAAGACCACTGGGGTGCCAAGACAGCTGGCTCTACCCTGCAGTCGGCTGATAAGCCAGGACTACACAGGAGAGGCAGAACACAGGAGCACAAAGAGTCGTATCACCATTGTTCCCACTGAACCCCTTGGACCGCATCTTGATATGGGTGAACATTTCCACTTCTTGCATCAACCTATGTTCCCCTTCTTTTGGACGGGGCTCTCTCCAGAGACAGCCTCCTCAGGGAGGAGAGGAGAGTTTTCCCTCCCAGTCCTAACATCTGAATACTTCAGAGCGCAAGAGTCCACAAACATGCTAGGAATGTTGCTGCCAAAGTAGATCTTACTGTTGGAAGCAATGGCCTGGTACCTTCTGAGCTCCAGGTACTCTGGGGTCAGCTTGTGCTGTGTGGGTGCAAACAAGAACAAAGGTGTCAGGACACTCAGGTGCAATATTCATCTCTCTCTTTCCTTACACACGTTTTCCCTGTTGCTCTGGTGAGTATCATTACTGGTATCTGAATTGTTGCCAACGACCCTCTCTTGCTTTGAAGTGTGGCTATCACATTAACAGCTATATTACAGACCTGAAGTTCCCTCAACAAGCTCTGCCCTGAGGTAGGAAGCTGTTCATTTTTTATGGGGGGGTGGGGGTTGTTTTAGAGAACAATGAATGATATAACTCACTAGGTAACGATAATAATGTTTGTATAGTATCTTGTGGCTGTTACTTTCATATACACTTTCTCATTTAATCCAGCTGACTGAACCTGGAATCAGTTTAGAATTTGTGCTGGCTCTCTTAAGAGGTGAACAGGTTAATGGATGAGAGTGGCAGAGCTTCAAAGGAAGGGCTCATAACCTTATAATTAACGACCTGTGACTCTGCTTTTCTTGACCACATTCCAAAACTGGAAAAGATCTCAAGAAATCACCTGGTCTGGCCTCTTGCCTCTACCCAGAAGGTGGGTATTTAAACTATTTATGATGGACAGATGTTTGTCAATCATCAGATCTTTCTCATGATGAAACAAATAAACAATGTTTTATTTACATCATGATGCTATGATATATCCAACCACAATCTCTCTGGGTTCGATTAAAACTCATTCATTTCCAATGTCCATTAAAATATACTCCAAAGGCCCCTCAGACCCTTTCCTAGTGATTCTCTCCTCATCTCAAGCCTCCAGGCCAAAGCCCATGTTGTCCTTAGCAGTTCTCTAACATCTTCCACCCCCTGGACCTGCACCACTTCCAGCTGACTCATACCCCTGCTGCAGCACTGGCATCAACTCTGGTCACAGTGCACAACCAAACACTTCCCAAAGCTTTATTAATATAGGTCCGTTTCTGAGCAGCATTTTTCAAAGTGGCCTAAAGCTCCTCACTGCCCGTTCAGCATCAGACTGACCTCAGTGACCAGGTCTGGACATTTGTGCCTGGCCAGCCTCTCCCACGACAGATTTGGAATGTTAGTTTTGTAAGCTCAAGTTTCTCCTCTTGTCTTCATCTTGACCAAAGATGTTCTGTTTCTATAGAGCTGTCTCCTCCAATTCGTTAGTTAAGTGTATTTCTAAATTCATACTGGAATTCACAGAACCAACAACCCTCTTTCTGTCACCTATCAGGTCCTATAGTTTCTTCTGCATACAGATTATGTTCCTTTCTAAGTCAAAAAAGTTTAAGCCCTGTTTACATCTTCAGTCTTGATTCCAATCCTTCAACTGTATCACATACCTGAGCATCTATCTTCTTTCTCCATCCCAACAGACTCTACAACTAATAACCTTACAAACCTTGGTCATATCCTTCCCTTCTCAGAGTAACATAAGGGTTCTAGTTGCCTCTTAATTCCTGCTAACTAGATATGTATTCTCTAGACCTACACTTACCCAAGTCTGTACACAAAAATTGGTCACCCATGTAACACCCAACCTCCTTTCTCAAGTTATTACACATGAAATTCCTCATGACTAGAACATTTTCCAAATCCAGTAAAGAAGCAGTACTCAATTGGGTGCATTTGGAAACGTGTCGGAGGAGGGGTGTTGACTGTTACAGTAGCTGGCGGGCACTATTGACTTTAGTAGGCAAGGGCCTGGGATCCAAATTATCCCATAATGCATAAGATTATCTTCAACAATGAAAAAGTATCTCACTCCAAAATGCCCAGAATGTCTCTGATTGATGAGAAATACACTTTAAACAAGCTTAGCAACTACTCAAATCCCCCCACCGCCCAAAAAAAACTACCTTCTGCGGGAAGCAATTCTAAGTGAACTTCACTCCTCTCCTGTCCCACTTGTCATTTCAGAAGTCCCTCAACTTTAATTGTTGAGCTCATAGCAGTATAAATTAATGGCTACATGGCACTTTTTATAAATCTGCTTGCCTTTGTTACAGCTCCCCATTTTTATAAGCAAATGTGTAAAATTCCCTATCCAATGAAGTGTGACATGTATCTTGCTAACTGACTGACTGTAGAGGGTGTGATGGTAACTACACCTCCCTGACACTGGGTAAGATCACCTCTGTCACATTCAGAGCTGCCCCACACGGGCAAACAGAACCCCAAGCTGTACTACTGGGAGAGTGGCACGGAGAGCCGGTCACCTTGTTTGAGGCGGCATATTTCTGCGCGGCATAATACTCAGCATCTGCTTTCGCCTTCTCTCGGGCCAGGAACGCAGCATCTAGCAAACACAACAGTCAGGATATTTAAAACAAAGGAAACCTGTAACACATTTCCTCAGCTTGGTACAAGTTCAGCCTCTACCTTAAGTAGGAGTAGTCCCTTTCTCCACTGCCTGGTATTTTGACAGCTTACTTTACTGTAAAGGCATCTTACAATACTAGCAGTTTTTAAATCCTAGTCCTCAGTCTGTTCTCAAAGGGGAATATTCTTGTCAATGTCAAACGACTCTCAGCTCATCTGCCCCATATCATTTTCCACCTAATGCCGCCCTTTCTTTCTTCCACCCCTCATCGCCCAAAGTATTACAATCACACCCCACCCAGGCTGTCGGCTCCGAGTGACGTAACTACATCCAAACATGAAAGCTCTGTTCTATTTATTGCACAGGTTCCACCTGTTGGGAACTGCCCTGCCTGGTTTCAGAAGCTGTAACCCCCCATGGCTAAGGCTGAGTGAGAGACCTTGGGACCCTAAGCCACTAAGGAGACAAAGCTTATCTCCCTGGCAGGGGCACCACCTCTGCCCCCTTTACTTCACCCTGCTTGGCCCAGAGTGGGTGACCGGTTAGCCAATGACGGGTAAGATTCCTCAAAGGAGGGATGACCTAAGACAGGCATGGTCACAAGGGGGCCTTCAGGGATGGACTTGGGGGGCTATAGAAAAAGGGGATGATGGACCCCCACCCCTCGGCTCTGACATAGCCTAAGTCCTCATTTTGTCTGGAAGAAGTCTCCTAATCTCTTGGCTGCCTTATTTCCCCTGCCTGACTTAAGCCTGAAACAATGCTGGAGGAAGGTGCAGCCCTGTGCTGGAAAGGGCAGGTTCCCTGGGATGATCAAGCCTAACAAAGAATGCATAAAATCCTTTGAAACCTACTTTGTTAATATTCTCCATTTAAATGATAAGGGCCCAAGCATGAAATGAGTTTGTTCCCCAAAGTTTTATGGCCCTTTAGCTATCTGACCCTGACTCAGAATAAGCCCTCAGTTCTTTGAATGTTACCTATTGTTTGATCCTTACTGCCTAACAATGATTGATGAGCTTTACATATATATACGCCCTGTATTTCTATGCAAATGAACCCAATAAAAGCCCACTGAGGAAGTGTTTCCTGGCCCCTCTTCTTTTGAGAGATCAGCCACCTTTCCTCCTCAAGCAGATCATGTCTTGGTAGACTTATTTTCATCTGTGGTAGCTGGGGGGGTGGCCTGCGGGTGGAGCCCCCCCCCATCCCCTCCAAATTTGACCCAAAATCAGTTAATGTAGAGTGATAGGAAGCAGCAGTATGTAAGCCTAAGGGGTTCAATGTTTGGTCTTCAAGACTATGAGCTAAGAACAGCAATATCTCACTATGTGAAATCAAGGAATTTGAGAACCTCTGTTCTGGGGCTTCTTTTTCCCCAGCTTTTTTTTTTGTTGTTGTTGTTGTTGACAGGTAGGAAAACTGGTTGTGGTGGAGTTTCTCAGCTTATACATTCTTTACAATTGATTATGGGTAATTGTCACACTGCCTGAGAACAAAACGGGAGCGAATGCACCATTCTAAGTTGGAAAAGGAAAGGCTGAGTTAGAAACAATCACAATCCAAACCAAGAGCTAGATATGTACTGGCAGTTTTTTAAAAACTTGTATGGAATATCAGGTCAGCCACTTCCTCCAGACTATTGTCTATGGCCTCCCCACCCACAAGAGCCCCATCCCTGGGGGAGAGGCAGATAGGGTAGTCAGAGCCTCTTTTTTCCTGATGTACCTTCAATTTCAGAAATGCGCTTTTCAGTTTCTTTCTCCATTACTTTCTGCTGAAACCGAATTTTTGCCACTTGTGCCATCTTCTCTGCTTCTGTAATCATATACAAAAAAGATACACTCAAAAACACTTCTCTAGTTCCATAGGAATCAGCAGCACATAGTCTAACATTGAACCACACGAGGTGTTGTGTCCTGTTTGCTTTATCTACCCAGACTGTAAACAACTCAACAGAAAAAAGGGGGGGAATATTTTCCTACTTTACTGCTCTATTTTGACAGCGCTAATTTTGTGGGAAGGAGGAGTACAAAAGGTAATAGTAATAGTTCCAATCCTTCAAGGGATTAAATAGCAATGGTTCTTAAGCTAATGGGGGAAAAAAAGATACTTCATGAAAATACTCAGAACAAAAACAGAGCAACATAAATGCATGGCAAGGTACAATTATATAACATGGCAGGAGAAAGAAAGAATAAGAAAGGTAAGTTACACTGAGGAGGGCCTTCTAGAAGAAACCTTAAAGAAAATAATGGACACGACCTAGGAGGACACGGGAGCAGGTAGACAAGAAGGTACGAATGAACAAGTCACAATGAAGAGGTAATACAGAGCTGGCTGACTAGAGAATCCAACAAAAAGTAAGAATAGAAAGTGGGCTAGAAGAGCCTTGTCTTGAGTGACAGCCTAAGGAATTTAGCTTTAATATAATTAGGGATCATCAACTGTCAAACTACCATCAAGGAAATGACACAACAAAAATAATATCAGAAAAGGAACATTCTGACTGCTGTGGAAGACAAAAGAGGAAGCAGGGTAATTAATATCTGAGAATATAAAAACAATGTTGAGAGTGAACAAGTTAGCTGCAGCGGGCTGTGACAGGCAAGGAAAATAAAAGAAGAAACACTCTTAGTAAACCTCTGGCCTAACCAAAGTACCCAGAACCAGGGAAGAAAGATCACTTTCAATCACTTTCAATCACTGCAGTTCTTGAAGAACATTCTCAATTCTCCTTTTCAGTTTAAGAGGGTGAGTGTTTTAACACATTTTATGCACTTCCGTAGGGAAAGTACATAACGAAAAAAAAAAATTTCCAAGTGGTTTCTTCTTTTTAGAAGACAGTAGCCTTTATCAACTATACTCCAGGGCATACGTCCCTATTTCCTCATCAGCATAAAATCAATCTATACCACACCATCCTAAAAATAAGACTACTACACTCAACTGGGCTAGAAACTTAGCTACTCAAGATAAAACTGGGATAAAAGAGAAGTGCCCTGGTGCTTGCGGCTAGAACCCAGAGAACGGTACCTCACACAGAGGCACTGGGGCTGTGACCCCACTTCACGCCACTCTTTGCTGTGTGGGGATGAACCAGTAAAGAACATGACAAAACCGCTAGTTCAGAAAAATGGTGGAGCAGGCTCATGAGAAAATTCTTCAACTACAAAACATTCAAGCAGCATTTTCTACCTTTTCCATCTCATGGCACACAAAAACTAATTACTAAAATTCTGCAGCACACCAAAACATATCTTGTATTTTTTTGCTGATCTGACAAAAAATAGGTAAAAATTTGATTCATTCATACTGGACAGCTGTTTGTGTTTGTTGTCATTCTTTTATTTGCCGATCTAAGGGAAAGAGGTCAGTGCCCCTGACTAAACAGTCAGGTAATGCATGTTTTAAAAATTTTTGCAGCACATCAGTTGAAAATAGTTACCTTTAAAGTGACAGATAAAATATAATGAATTTGTTTTTAATGCATGGCTGAGATTCTAAGAAGGAATGGGAGCTCCTCAAGAAACCTAAGCAAAGCAAAAGCTGAGAACCTGTATGGTGGCAGCCTCGGGGTGGTCAATGGACAAGTCGGGAGAAGGACTTGGGGCACTGCGCAGGCAGGGCCAGCAGACAAGGCCCTGAGATGTGGGAACTGAGACTCCAGCACACAACAGAGCCAGCCAACGGGCTGCAGCTCCCGTGAGACTAAGAAACTACCTACCAGCCTAGTGAGAAGTTAAGCTTTTCTCTACCTAGACACATCACAGTGAAACGGGAGAACACCTGAAGACAAGAAGAAAAATCTTAAAAGTAAAAACAAGAGGCAAAACAAAACAGAAAATAGCCAAAGTAACAAAGAATAATGAACTTAGTTAGGCTTAGAACTATAGGCTAAATTACCATTCAAGAATGAAACAAAAGTATTTCAGATCAAGAAGACTGGGTAAGTCTCCACACCTTATTTAGCCTCTGCTGAAAAAACTAGCAGGAAAAAACTGATTTCCAAAAACAATGAAGAAAAAATGAGATAGCACATGTAAATTAAAATAAGTGTTTACTGTAAGAATTAATGATGATAATAATGGGAAAATAAAAACATGAAATTAAAATATGAGACACTAGTAGTATGAAAAATGGGGAACAGTGATAAGAATTACAGCATTCTAAGGTATTACTCAAGAAGAGGAGAGAAAGAATGATTAACTTTACACTTTGTCAAGTAAGGTACGCTTGTTAACATTTTACAGGTCATGACTAGTTACATATTCTCAAAATTGAATGTAAAACTTCCAATCAGGTAAAAAGAAGAATAAAGACAATTCAATCAATTCCATACCAATCACAAAAGAGGTAAAAAATAAGCAGAGAAAAAGATGCATGGTAATTAGCACAAAATTAATGATATAAACAAATCCAAACATAGCAGTAACCACAATAAATATAAAAAGACTAAACTCACCAGTTAAAAGACAGATTCTCACATTGGATAAGATAACAAAATCCAGCTATATGCTGTTTACAAGAGACACACCTAAAACATAATGACATAGAAAAGGTGAAAGTAAAAGGATGTGAAAAGATACATCAAGAAAATAACTAATCAAGAGAAATCTGGTATAGCTATATTATCATCAAATAAGCCTTAAGTGAAAAAGCATGTTTGAAATAAAGAGGGTTAGTACATAACACGTACAATTTTCCAGGGAGATGTAACACTCCTACATCTGAATGCTTGTAATGATACAGCCCCAAAATATATCAAGAAAAAAATTATAAATGAACAAATCCATGGTCATAAGTGGGAGATTTTAACACACCTCTCTTAGTAACTGACAGACCAAGAAGGCAAAAATTAGAAGACTACAGAAGATGTGAACACCGCCAACCTGACCTAATGGGTTATATAGAGAAACCTGCATTCAACACAGAGAGACTATACAATCTTTTTAATCACACAGAACATTTACCAAAAAAGACCAGGTACTGATACGCCACAAAGCAAATTTCAACAGATACCTAAAGATCTATATAATAGATTATATTTTCTGTTATAATGCAATAACAATGGAAATCAACACTAAAATGGAGCCCCTTCAAAATTCATTCAATCAGAAATTAAAAACATACTTTCAATAATTCATGAGTCAAAGAAGAAATCATAATGGAAATGTTTTTTAAAAAATTAAAACTGAACACCAGTAATAAACTACATTTCAAAACTTGAGATATACCTAAAGCAGAACTTAGAAGAAAATACATAATCTGTCATGTTTACAGTAGGAGAGACTGAAAACTAAAGAATTAAGTAACTCAAGAAGCTATAAAAGAACCAATAAGTAACCTCAAAAAAAGTAGAAGGAAAGAAATAATAAAACAGTGTAAATAACATAACTGAAAAGAAAGTGACAACAGAATCAGCCAAATTAAAATCCGGTTCTCTGAAAAGATGAGTAAGACAGGCCTCTGACAAAAATGATTAAGGAAAAAAGACGGCACAAATAAACAGCATTAAAAATAAAAAGGAAGCATACAGACTTGGTAGCGGATTCTAAAAATCAAGAGAGAGCTCTACAAATTTATGTCCTCACATTTAAAACAGCAGATGAAAAAGACAATTTTCTAGAAAAACGTAACTATCAAAACTGACTTAAAAACAAATCTGGACATAAATGCAATGAAGAAATCAATCAGTAGGTTAACTATTACCATAAAAAAAAAAACAAGCATACAAAAAAAGCACAAACCCCAAGAGACTACAATGGTTTTTACAAGTGAGTTCCACCAAATATACACAAAGGAAATAATATGTATTTTATACATAATGTTCTAGAAAAAAAATGTTCTTCAAGTCATTTTAAAGCTAGTGTAACCATGATACAAAAAACAAAACAAACGAAAACAAAAATACCTCTGACATTAAGAGTAGAAGAAAAAATTTATAAGCTAATCTCATTTATGAAAATAAAAATTATGTTACAGAAATCATCAGCAAACTACATACAGAAATGTACTGGGTAGAACCTCCTACATTATGATCAAGTGTGTTTATCCCAGGAAGACAAAATAATCCAGTAACAGAAAATCTATTAATATAATTCACCACATTAGCAGCTTTAATAAGAAAAAGCATATGGTCATTTCAACAAATATAAAAAAACACTGCAAAAGTTTTAACAGCCCTTGGCAAGCAAAAGGCAGAAGGAAACTTCATTAACTCAACAAAAGTTAAGTGCAGCCAACATCATTGGGACTATGTAAAGTTAGAAAAGAAACCAAGAATACCAATCACTATCTTTCTTTTCAACAAGCAGAACCTAAAGCAGTAAGACAGAACTAAAAAGCATAGGACTATGAAGAAAAAAACAAAACTGATCTGAAGGCAACATGCTTGCTCACATGGGAAATCCAACAGACTATTAGAAATAGCATTTTGAGTAAGACTGCTAAGTAAAAACAAAAAACAAAAAAACAACAAAAAACAAAAAACAACAGCATTCCTTATACAAAAGCAAAAGGTTAGGAAAAAGTCTCTTCAAAAAAGGAGCATATTTAAGCCCTGGCTGGTGTAGCTCAGTGGATTGAGTGCGGGCTGCAAACCAAAATGCCGCAGATTCGATTCCCAGTCAGGGTACATGCGTGGGTTGCAGGCCATGACTCCCAGCAACTGCACATTGATGTGTCTCTTTCTCTCTCTTTCTCTCTCTCTCTCCCTCTGTCTCTCTCTCTCCCCCTCCCTCCCTAAAAATAAGTAAATAAAATCTTTAAAAAAAAGGAGCATATTTATAACAGCAAAAAGTTAATATGTATGTAGAAAATGCAATTCCAATAAAAACTTTAATACATCCATATTTTACAGAACTTTAGGAGCTGGTTCTAAAATGTACATGGAGGAATAATGGGCCTGGGATAGTTCAAGCCAATTTTAGGAATAGTTAGGAACGATGAAGATAAATAGTTAAGGAGGAACTTGCTCTCCCAGATAGTAAGACCTAAGATAAAAGCTACAATAATTAAAACAAGGTAATACTGGAGACAGACCAAGAAATCGAAACAAAACAGAGACCCGAGCAACGGCACAAATCATTCACAGCATCTTGTCATATAACTAAGGTGGCACTAGATGTAAACAGAGGAAATGCCCTGGGGTAGTTCAGCTGGTCACCCCGAGACACCAAGGTTTCAGGTTCAAACTCCAGTCAGGGCACATATTAGAAGCAACCAAAGAATGCATAAATAAGTGGAGCAACAAATCTCTCTCTCCTCCCCTTCTGCTCTGTAATCAATAAATAAAAATTTTAAAAAAGAAGTAGAGGAAATAATGAACTATTTAATAAACAGTATGAAGCCAGCTGGCTTGCCACTGGAAAAAAATAAAACTGAATTCCTATGTCACACTGAACACTAAAATCAAGTCCAGATTGATTCAAGACTTAAATATGAAAAGCAAAATGATAAGACTTTTAGAATAAAATTATTACTTTGGGGCTAAGAAAGAATTCTTAAACAAGACAAGAGAAGCACAGATGAGAAAGGAAAAAATTGATGAATCTGATTACCTGAAAATTAAATATACATGTATGTCAGAAACATAAAGTTCAAAGTCAAGCCACAAATTGAGAGAAGATATTTGCAGTGCCTAAACCTGGGAAAGGATTAATATCCAGAAAGCATAAAAAACTTCTACAAATCAATTCAAAAGAAGTAATCAAATAATAGACTAATGACATTAACAGGCAACTCACACACTACAAGAGGGAAACCTGAAAGACCAATAAACAATATTCAACTTCAGAGTAATGGGGGAAATTCAACTGAAATAATGTGATACAATGTCCACCATCAAATTGGCATAAATTCAAAAAAGTCTGATAACAAAAGCACAAGCTCCAGTTTTTTATTATTAGGTTCAACAGACACAAAAACAACCACCACCAAAACTGCTCCCTAAGAACTTCTGAACACCCATTCTCCATTTCTGTGCTCCTCTCGCTGTGAACCAGAAACAAAAAGCTGGTGACAGGGCGCTGACCCGTCCACGTGCTGAGGAACCCAACTCCAGGAACACGAAAACCCTGCGTGTGTGCAGAGAGCTGGGAAGGGCATTGCTGCAGCACTCTCTGTATAAGGAAAAACCAGAAACTACCTCACTCTTCATTAGTAATCAATCCATCAGAATAAACTTGAGGTTCGCTCATAGTAGAAAATACTCAGTAGTTAAAAATGAACTAGATCTTCATGTATCAATATGAATAAAACTTAAGCAGCATGAGTTTAAAAAGGCAAGTTGTGAAATAAAAGGTAGAGTTCAATGCCATTTTGCAGTTTAAAATAATCTGTGAATTGTTTATTACATACTTACAGTGGAACTGTAAAAACATGGGCAGAAAAAGAAACATCAACCTTAGAATGGAAGCTACTCTGAGCGGACAGGTCAAGAAATAAGGCCAGGGAAGGGTACAGAGGAGGCTTCCAACAGATAAATTTTTTCCTAAAGCAAGTATGATCTGAAGGAAATTTGGCAAAAAGTTAAGCCTTCATTATACTGTTCTCTGTACATTCTGTATATCCGAAATATTTGATGAAAAACTCCTTAAACTTTCAGCATCCAAGGAACAAAAAACTGGGAGCCTAAGATGGCAGTCTAGTAACACAGCATTGCTGAGTGTCAGGGAAGTCACTGATTCAAAACGATCCTGCTGCTTTCAAGATCACTGTATTTATTTATCCAGATAAAACCAGGTGCATGACAACAGCAAGGATGCAAATTGTAATCATGGGCTTCAGCGCAAAACTTCCCCATTCTTCATTTGTATACACAAAAGCCCTAATCCACAGAGGCTGGAGCTGCCCCCAAGCCCCACCCACTTCCCCTGTCCTGGACAAAGACACAACTCGGTGCAGAGCTTCAACACTCAGGTACTGGCCTCCTCTGCTTTTAAAGGCTTTAGGACACCTGACTGTATAAAGAAGTTTCCAGAATTCTAAACTATGTATGATGCTATCTTATTTGAGTCCTAGTAATATCTAACATGAAGCTGACAAAGCACAGGACAAACTCACAATACCTGTACTTAGAGACAACCTTTCAGAAAGAAATCCAAATACCTATAATAGCCTTTTTCCTCTCTGTCTCAGCTTCTTTCTCCACCACCTTCTGTTTCTGGGTAGCTATAAGAAGTTTTGTCTTCTCAGCCTCCCTGTGGACAAAATATTATAAAAATTAGAAATGACATGCAGTCATTGGCTGTTAGTTAATGCTGACTCTATGTGGGGGGGGGGGGGGGTCAGAGAATCATCTCCAAAAAGAACTTTTTGACCCATTAAGTGGGTAACCAGGGTGTTATTCTATTTTACATATAATGAATCTGAGCTTGAAAGGTTATATGATTTGCCCAAAGCCACCCGGAGATAGGAATCAAATTTAGTGCATGTGATCTTAATCTGAACTTTTCCTCTAACTGTATCATGGAAAGGCCTGTGATTTGGAAGTATCTGGAGTATACAATGCTTCCTTTGCTGTTGGGCCTCCAGCTAGCTAATACAGCACACCTGGGCCACTTAGTAAAAGGTATCAACCTCCGGGAAGATGCATCCCCCTTAGGCGCACAGTTTGACAGGCAGAAAGAAGCTGGATTTCAGCCCCTCCTCAGACAGAAACCCCTGTGCAGTGGCCTTATTTGCTGTACAAAAGATGTAACTGGATGGCCGTTTATGGTACTAGGTGGTGAACTGGGGCTCAGTGTAAGAAAAAATTTTCTAAGAATCTGAGCTTTCTAATAATGGAAATGGCTGGCCTAGCACTATGCATGTACAGGTGGCAACTGAATGACCACATGGCAGGTTAGACACCATGATCCCAAGGTGCCTTTAATTCTGGAAATCCAATAGTGTATAGAACTAGGCAAGATCCAGAATTATCTGAAAAGTAACTCCAATGGTTTCCCCAAAACATTTACCCGAAGTTCTCCCCTTTCCTCCTTCCAACATCCATAAAGATCTAAAGTGACATTCTGGATATGATGAGGAATTTGAGGGCAGAGAACACATAGCATTCATCTTGCCATCACCAGAAGCCATCATATTGAAAGCCTAAGACCACACATGGCCTTCAATAAGTATTTTTTCTACAAATAGAGGAGACCCTGATCTGATCAAACTGACACTGTGCCTAAAAGTTTCGAAAGAGTTCCTTTTCTACAAGGAAAAAAAAATGGAAATAAAACGGAATGGAATAGAAGGTACAGACTTGGGAACAACAGGACTCAGAAGTATATCACTCCATAAAGTATCATCACACCTTGGGCCCCTTGTATTCAGACATCTTGCAAAGTTACTTTTCAGCATTTCACATTTTTCCTCTTAACATGCCAATCAAATTTCCTAAAGGCTTTTGTTTCTTCTCAGTCTATCATATGAGAATAATACTGTCATTTGAACTATAGTAGGTATTCTCCCAGCAGGGATCTTCCAAAGCACTTAGAAACATGTCACCCAAGTAATTTCCCGTATACAGTCAGCCCTGGACACATAAAAGAGAATACCACCAGGAGTAAACTCAGGAAAAGCTTCTCCAGATCTATATTTAGATACACAATCACATACAAACCAAATGTCATATCAATAAAGAGTCTCTTCTTATCACTGTAACACAGTTAATAGAATACAGGCGCTCTCTTCAACCTCAATAGCTAGGACTGTTTCTCTCGCCTACTAGCATTTAATTCAAGGTATTATTCACAACAAAATTATGGCTCCTTAGGCTTCCAACAATAGTTCTACAGCAAGCTGCATCCTTAGCCACTGAAGCTGCTCCTGAAATGTCCATGATATAAAGAGAAAGCAAAGAGTCTGGTGGGAAATACAACACTAGAATAGGCAGTATTACTAGAACTAAAGTATGGGAGAAGATATACAACACACCCCAGAGTGTAATATCTCACATGCGTTTCCTCTGGACTGGTGCATTACTATGTAGACAGCCCTAAATAAAATATTGGGATCCCATGCATATTACTCACATTAACTCAAAATTTCTTCTTATGGCTTCTGGGATTTTTGGTTTTGTAACACGCACAGCCTAAAAAATAAAAGTGAAAAAGCCAAAGTATATTTGAAAAATAAATCTTCAAACTAAATCTTCTACAGAAGAGCTCCTCAAATTAAACTAACAAAACAACTACGACATAGCTGCCTATGGGGATCCCATGAGAAAAGCTACTTTTCAGCCATTACACCAATAATCAAGGATAAGCTGCTTCTTGTTTCCTAAAAAACAAAAGCAAGCCTGGCTGCAGGAAAAGCCACTCCACCACTGGAGGAAATCAACCCCCTCTAAGACCTTTGCAGAGCTCTTTAGTTGGATACTTTTGTTTCCTTTTACAATTTTCAAACCAAAGAAATAAAAGACAAAATTCTAAGATTTAAATTGTCAAGTAGAAAGCAGTAAAAACAAAAATCATATATGCAACTTAAACGTAGTGATCAGTAAATGCAACTTACTGATCAGCTGCACAGTGTCAGACTGATCACTATGCAACTTACAGTGGTCTTTTATGCAACTTAACATAGTGAGCAGTAAATGAATTTACCACTTTTTAAACCAACAATCACTCAGGACTCGCTATAAACAAACAGCCAAAGGCAGAAGGAAAATAAGTATCAACCAAGAACTTATATTCTTTCTAGAATCTCACTTAAGAGCAAAGTCAACTTCCCTTTGGAGACACTGTTTACTAGAAACTTTGTTTTCCTAACCAGTGAACTTTGAAATAATTACATTGTCTCCTTTGAAAGTACATTTTTTTTTTGAAGGCTGACTTTTGTACATTAGGATTTGATCTCTCAAAACCTTTTGATTTTACTAGTTAAACATCCCTTACTCCCCTCCTGTACTGCAAACATACACAAAACACTTTACTGGTCTGAAGAAAGTTAATTTTCCTCTGAAAACTGGCTAAACTTTTAAGAAACAAAGACTTTAAATATACCCTTGTTTTAAGACACTTGAAAAAAGACTTTTTAAAATGTTTAAGAAACACAGCCTTCCCTACATGAAAGAGAACAAATCTATGTAATTTCAAGGACTGTCATAACTACAACAAATACAAGAAATTAGAATGAAATGGAGTAAGCAACTGGGGGCCACAAGGTGGGGACTCATTACACCCTGAAGGCCAACCATGTGAGACTATAAGAACCACTTGTGGAGATACCCAGAAGACAAAAATTCAGAGCCAGAATTTGTGAGAAATGCCAGATTTCACCATGTGACTAAGAAATACAGATGACTTCCATTACCTTTTAATATGATTCAAAGGGAAGCACTGTCACATTGCATTTAAGACACTAGCCATCTAACTTTTTAGTCGGATAAAAAGAAGCATAAAATAGAACTGCTTTCTGTAGACTTCTATCCTGCTGTACTAGGTTGAAGAACATACTGCATGCTTGCCAATCTTGGGAAGTCTCATAATTTTCAAATATGTGAAATTATAAACACCTGGAAACAGATACCATGAGTAAGTTGCATCACAAGAAATGTAAGAAATTTAAAAAACCCCAAACAATGGCCCAAATGAACACACACACAAAGTGACTAGAGAAAGAATAAAAAAAAAGCTGATGAAATAAATTTATCTGTTGAAACTGATCCCTGAGTAATAAGCATATAGTTTAAACCAAAAGCTAGCATATAATCTAGTCTCTCCCCTAAATAACATGGGAAAAAAATATCAAGATTGCCTGTTTTTACCACTCTAATTTGCCAAAGCAGTTGTTCAAGAAAACGTGGGTACAGCTATAGAGAAGGGAAAAATGAAAATAATGGTTGTTACAGAGAATATTCATTTAACAAGAAATATGAATTGGTGCCTAGTCTGTGCCAGGTGCTGTTTGTTCTGTGGATATGTCAATGAACAAGGCGAGACTGCTGTCATGGAATTTAAAACTGAAGAGGGAGAAAACACATCAGACAACAACAAAGAGCAACTAAATAAGAGAATTTCAGATACTTATAAATATTATGTGAAGAATTAAAATAGGATGATTTGGGACTGGGAAATACTAGGCTATGGAAGGGGAAATCAAGATTTTTATTCTGGTGTAATTGTATAACTAAAAAAAAATCAGAGACAATTCACAAAGTTTCAGTTAAGCAAGAAAAATAGCTCTTGAGGTCTGCTGTACATTTCACCTATAGTCAATGACAATGTATTATACGCTTAGTTAAGAAGGCAGAGTAAGTGTTTTTAACACACACGAACAGCCCCCCCAACACATGCTAAGGAAATTAACCAAAAAATTATTAGAGACAATGAATTCAGCAAACTTGTACATATACAATAAATTCCCCAAGAATCATTTGCATACCTTAATGCTTAGAAAAACTACTACATATTTAACAGCATTAAAACTCATTAAATCCTTGCATATTAATTTAATGTGGGAGAGGAGTTTCTCACATGGGTTAAATATTTTTAAAGAAACAAAAATGATGATGTGATTAAGTAATGCCATTATCTATGTTTCCAATTTTAAAATTTATACACCAGTTGAGATAACTGATAGAACTTAAAAATATCAATAATGAAAACTCTTCCGGCAGAAATATTAACAACCATTAGTTTTAAAAAGATACTCTAACTTACTGGATTTTAAAGGTGAATAAAACATTGCATTATCATAACCATAGAGTAATGTGTTAAAAATAGAAAGGCTGAAAAATAGGCTTAAAAGTTCTAGAAATGCATTCCCAGTATCATAAGAAACTATAGCAAGACTAAAGCAACCAAAACTATGAAGGCTTTGATTTACCAGTTTAAAAATGTATTATATAAAGTGATATTTTTCTCACTCAATAACTTTTTACATAAACAACAAATACATGTAACTTTAAGAGATCCTTCTTGCTGCTGTGAAGAAAATGATATGGGTAAGAGTAGAAATGAAAGTGTGGACAAGAGAGACTAGTGCAGAAGTCCAGGAGACGGACTCAGCCTAAGGAGGTGGCAGTGAAGATGGTGGCATTGAAGATGGAGCCGTGAACAGTGTTAGATGGATTCCTGTGATAGGATATGGGGACCGGTCAGGTGTTAGGATAAGGGGGTCAAAAATGCCTCCCAGGCATCTAGATTGGTCTTAGGGGAAGAAGGTGCCATTTACTAACAAGAAGGGAAAAAATGGGAGAGAATAAGTAGATTTGACGGGAAAAGAGCAAGGCCTCAATAACTAACCAAAGGATAGAAAACAGAAAGATCAATGGAACAGAATAAAGTCCAAACCCCCCCCAACTATATAATGGAATTCGGCGTACAACACAAAGGCACGTCAAACACAGGGGAGACAGAAGCACAAATTACTCAGAATTACTGTTGTTACCAAATTGATGGTGTTGGAGGAGGGGTGATTAAAGCCCTGCCTCCCCATTGACCTCAAATGGGTTCTGGATGAAGTCAAGATTTAAAGGTAAAAATACAACTATAAAAGTAAAGAAATATATAATTTCTGATTTTATTCAAGTTCTGTATTTTAAAAGTGGTGAAAAGCTCTTAAAGCATGCCAGCAGTGCAAAACCCCATAAAGAAAAAAATACTAAAATAATTTCATAAAGCGCTTCCTATGCATTTAAGAGTCGTGATAATTAACTTATTAAAAATAGCTTGTTTAGCCCTGGCTGGCGTAGCTCAGTGGATTGAGCACAGGCTGCGAACCAAAGTATCTCAGGTTCGACTCCCAGTCAGGGTACATGCCTGGGTTGCAGGCCATGACCCCCAGCAACCACACATTGACGTTTCTCTCTCTCTCTCGCTGTCTCCCTCCCCTCCCTCTCCAAAAATAATTAAATAAAATATTTTTTTTTAAAGTAGAAAATATCATTTAAAAAAAAAAACAGCTTGTTTAAATCAAGGGAAAAAACAGGTCAATGACTAAAAAATGAGCAAACACAATAAACAAGTCACAAATGAAACACAAACAGCCAGTAAATAGCCTAGGCATTCAACCTCAGTAATTAATACAAAAGACCAGATTAATTTTCTCCAAAATGGTTAAGAGAGCAGGTATGCAACAGCTGATTATTTGGGTCCAATCACACACTCAAACGTGTAGGACGCTACAGTTCACCAACACTGCTGATGGGCGAGTATAAGCTGTTCAAATTCTTCTGAAAGGCAATTTGGCAATATGCATCAAAAAGTCCCCAAATGGGGATACATTTTGACACATCAATCCCACATTTAAGAATTTATCCTAAGGGAAGGATTTTAAAAGATGTTTGTAATAAGCTTGGTCATTGCAACATGAACATAACAGTAAAAACTGGAAGCCGTAGAGATGAAATAAAACCATTAAAAGTGACAACACCCCAAATCTGTATTTTTGACTTGAAAAGATGCTTACATGCTCATACACTGTTAGTGAAAAAAGAGACTATGGCATGATTCCACTTTAGTTTAACACTGTAACATTAATTGTACTTATAAACAAACATATAAAGATTACAGGTTAATTTCACTTTGTTATTCATCTTTTTCCAAATATCTAACTTTTTAATAAGTTTATTTTATTTTATTTTATTTTAATCGTTGTTCAAGTACGGTTTTCTCCCTTTTACTCCCATTCCAGCCCGCCCACCCATCCCTCCCTTATAATTTTTTTTACAACATGCTATATAACATGTATATGAAAATATGCAGAATATACAAAGTATTACTACAAGTCAGTAAGAAAAAAAAACCAGCAGATAAAAGGGCAAAGGATATGAGCAAACAATTGAAAGAGAGTACAAATGGTGAAGAAAAAAAAAGAGAAAAGGTGCTTAACATAATAACTAAGGAAATGCAAATTAAAAAGAAAACTTCACACCTATCTATTTAGCAAAAATTAACATGTCTGATTGCTTCAAATGTAGATTTGTACAGCCACTCTGAAAGATAATTTGTACATAAAAGGAGATGTGTCAGGAATGTTAACTACATTATTGTTTACTAACAGCAAATAAAAAAAGGAAACTGATAGGGAAATCGTTACAAAATAAAAGGCAAGGGATTTTCAAGGGATTCTAGGCAGCTGTTAAAAAGAATGAGCTACAGTTCTAAGTAACAACATGGCAGAATCCAAGAATCGATGACATTCACATTTATTATATTTAAACGTGAAAAGCTACTCCAGCCACAGCTGAATATACAACCAAGAGAATTTTACAAAGTTAGCTCTGAACATATTTCAAATGACCCCTTAACTTTGGAGGCTCCCCCTCAGGCACCTTTCAGAGACAATGGCACAATATGAATGAGGACAGGAAAAACCCTACTCGCCTTTCCAGTCTTGTTTATGAGATAATGCACAATCACTCAGAGTGAATGCACACTTTCAGTAGCAATGCGACAACTGAGACATGTGACACGAAAGAGCTTTATCTTTAGCTGCAGTAATGTTCACCACCACCATCAACTAATCTAGAAACTCTGAGAAACATACTGGAGAAGCCATGGCTTTCAAATGTTACTGACTATGACCACAGTAAGAAACACATTTTACAGTGACACCCAGTATAAACACCTACTCTCGTATTTACATAAAACAAAAGTTTCACAGAATGATACTTAAAACTTACTACATTGCATGCACTAACTTCTTTTCCTATTCAATTCCATTTTACAAAAGCACTGGTTATGACACTAAAACTGATTTTAGAATCCACTAATGGATTTCAAGCCAATCTCAAAAACTACTGACCCCAAAAAGCAGATATATATAACCTCTCACCGTTCTATCTCCCAGTGCTACGGCCGCCACTGCCACTGCTATCTGCTACCTTGCTTTTCCTCAGACCATCCCATCCACTTGAAATACATCCTGTACTCCTTTCCCCCATGTACATTCTATTAATTCCAGACCTACCTAAAATCCCAACTCAATCATAGTTGTTCTAGACAGATCCTCTTGAAATGTTCTCTAATTTCAAACTCCTATAGCACTAATCATCTGATTTGTCAATTAATACTTCAAGACATTTCCTTTGTCTAGAATTACTATTGTTTAAATCTTATACTTGAAATCCTTTTTCATAATCTTACTGAGGGCAAGGAATACTCTTACACTGATTTATAACCATCACTGTATTTCAGTAATGCCTCAACACATCACAGTATGTAGATTTTATTTCCGTTTAAGAGCCTTAGCTTATCTGTTCCCTCTAAGAGTTTGAGATAAGGTATAAGAGTATTTTATTTTGGCAGAGACCTAAAGTTAAACTGAGTAAGGTATTCTATAAACCACACAGCACTTTAATTAAAAAACCGCTGAGTAAACAGTCTGATGAAATGGCAATTAAACTCAAAACTCTCAAATACCCAGAGAATTTCTCTAGGAAAAAGGCTTACCTGTATGGTGAGGCCGGGTGCCATGACATTTAAATCTGTCTGCAGAGCTTGCTTCAAGTTTTCATCTATTTGATCTGTTTTTGAAGCCAAAAACAACAGCTTTCATGACACTTAAAAATTATTTTTACACTGTATTGATACTGAAACAAAACCAGTCATTGTTAGATCTAAAATTTCCACGGTTCTTTTATAGAGCTTAAAGTGCTCCACATATATATGAAAACAAATATATGTTATATATCATTTTTCCTGTTGTGTGGGAGAAAGTATGAGGAATCATCAAAAAAATTAAGTTGATCCAATAAATGGAGAATCTAGGTCTTCACTGACTTCGATTCTCCTAGAATCTCCTAGATCTCCATTGGAGAATACCAACTCAGTATTGTTACTTAACATGTATCCTGATTCTCATTAAAAAAAAAAAAAAAAAAAGGCCCTGGCTGGTATGGCTCAATGGATTGAGCACCCGTCTTTGAACCAAAGGGTTGCTGGTTCTATTCCCAGTGAGGGCACATGGCTGGGTTGCGGGTCAGGTCCCCAGTAGGGGGCTCGAGAGAGGCAACCACACATTGATATTTTTCTTCCTCTCTTTCTTCCTCCCTTCCCCTCTCTAAAAAATAAAATCTTCACAAATATGTTCAAATAGCATAATGTTTACTAATTATAGCATCCATAAATGAGTTGAAGAAGATTTCTAATTAGTTTTTACATATTTAAAACAAATAAGACACTGACCGAACAATTCAATATAAACTTCTTGAAGTGTGTGGATGCTGCAAAACTGGTTCAGTTCATGATGGATCTTATTGAAGATTAAGGTCTTGTCATAGTCTGCAGTGTAGTTCCTCACGATATCCAACACTGAAGGAGAGGTACAATCCATGTTTAGCTATGTATCTTCTAATGTAGCCAAGGTAAAAGTTATGCTGATATAACACACATGCAGGAAAGTGCCAACAAAACAGTGAAGACATGAAACCCAACTCAAAAACCTTGGTATGTTCCTTGTGCTCAATTTTCTATATATCACTGTATTTGCAATCCTAATAGGCAAGCTTCAACTTCCACACTAAGAAGAGTCTACATATGTTGGAGGTAATAAGGAACTGATCGTTTTCAAGCAAGGGCACGGCACAATCAGATCTGTACTTTGGGGGCGAAGTGAAGGTGGACTGTGAGGCACAGAGACCAGAGACAGGAATGCATGAGGCAATTAGTCCAACCTTGGTTCTCACGCATCTCACACCTCAAACACTTCAGTCTCCACCAAGATGTTCACGGAAAAAATGTCCCTGTTGTCGAACAAAACTTCGGTTCTCGACTAAACAACCCTTTCATGCTGATGTCTGCATGATCAAGCATGTGTCTCCCAGGTGACAAACAAAGGAGATTCGGGTTTTGAACAAATGGCTTCTGAACAGCCTTCTGGAATGAAGCAAGTTCCACTGCACTAAAAAGCAAAAGATTAGCTAAGAGGTCCTGAACTAACTGAGGAACAGTGGGAATGAAAGAAGGAAGTGGCTGCAAAAGACCATTTTCAAAAAGGCAGTTTTTAAAGCCTATTAAAAAGACATCAGGCTAAAATGGAAATAAGCTAACATATTTTGGTCCACACTTTGTGTCAGGCAATTTACATTTATTAGCATTTAATTCTCACCAAAAAAATCTAATTGAGGAAACTGAGAAACAGAGAATTTCAGAAATGTGCCTAAGGGCACATACTGGACCATAGCAGAACCTGTGCTTTACCTATTAAAATATGGGGGTTAGGAGGTTGGTTGGAAAAGGTGAAGGGATTAAGTACAACTTGGCAGTTATGCAACAGTCATCAGGATTTAAAGTACAGCATGGAGAATAGTCAATAATACTGAAATGACTGTAATATGTGTGGTGTCAATGGGCCCTAGGTTTATCGAGGTGATCCCTTTGTAACTTATGTAACTAACTGTCTAATCACTGGGTTGTAAACCTAGAACTAATTATTGCACGTTAGCTATAATTGAAAAGTAAAAAATTAAAAACAACATGCTATTTTCTCCCTTTAGACCCAAGGATTTTCTCCACTGGCCATCCCCTGAGAGACTAGACATCAATAAATAGTTGCTAATTCATTTGCTCGGTCATTTCCAAATGAACTGGTGATCTAATAGTTTCTTCTTTATCTCTGGCTAGAGAACAGCAATCTCTCCGTCTTCTATTTTTCCATCATAATCCATTCCCCTGATTTGTTACCAGGGAAAGTAGATAAAAAAAGACAAGGGAAATAATCACTGAAAAATAATCCAGATCCACTAGGCCATGCTACAGTTTGCTCTCTGCTCGGAAATCCTTTTGCTCTTCATGCCTGTCCTGTGACATGAAATTCAGCATGACCTTACATTCCAGTATATGTTTGGTATCACATCTTAAGTAAAATAAAAATCCCGTAGGGCCACAGGGGTGTCCAACCCGCAGCCTGCATGTGGCCCAACACAAAGTCATAAATTTACTTAAAATATTATGAGATTTTTTGTGTGTGATTATGTGTCCCAATGTGTTTAATGTGTGGCCGATAAACAGGGGAAACAGGGTCCTGAAGAGACCCACATATACCCATGTTCAGAGCAGCATTATTCACAATAGCTACAATGTGGAGGCAACCCAAGTGCCCACTGATGAATAGATAAATAAAACGTGGTATACACACACAATGCAATACTTTTCAGCCTTAAAAAGGACTTTCTTATACATGCTACAACATGGATGAACCTTGAAAACATTATGCTAAGTGAAATAAGCCAGCCACAAAAAGGCATATACCGTATGATTCCACTTATATGAGGTACTCAGGGCAGTTAAGACTCAGACACAGAAAGTACCATGGTGGTTGCCAGGGGCTGGAGAAAAGGGGAGATGGGGAGTTACCGTTCAATGGGTACAGAGTTTCAGTTTTGCCAAGATGAAAAGAGTTATGAAGATGGAGTTGGTGACAGTTGCATAACAATGTAAATGCATTTATTAATACCACTGAACTGTACATTTAAAAAATGGCTAAGACAGTTATGTGTATTTTGCCACAAAAAAATTGGGGGGAAAAATCTAACAAACAACCAAAAGGCAGATTTTCTTCACCACTAATTAAGTTTTTTAACAGTACTCACTCCGTCTCTGTGGGTTTTCATCTTCTACCCTGAAAATGTTTTCCCCACACCGAGAACTTTCAGATTGCTTTACAAATTATACTAAATCTAAACCAGAAAAGATTTTTCTATGGTTACAAATAAATGTGACCAGGAATTAATCAATTATAGATTTTTAGCATGCATGGAAATTATCTCATCCTGAATGCATAAAATGCTACTTTTGACAAATTCTTGACTGTCTTGCCCTTTAAAAACAAAGAGTAACCCATACAGTTACACAAAGTCATCTCTGGCCAAGACTTGTGACCTATTTCTGCCACCATTCCCTAGAAATGGAAAATATTCCAGTGATTATTTTTTTAGACATATCAGAAGTAAATGAGATTATAAAACTTTCAAAGTACCTTTCTATTCACCAGGGAATCTTTATGAGGTTTTAAGTTACAAACACTCTGATTATAACTTAAAAAAAAAACAAAAGATTGGTACTCTACCTGCATAAGGAGCCAATATATTAACCACTTCTATTCGGTCAATATAGATCATGACCCCACCACTAAAAAAGAAAAAAAAAAAAAGGAAACAGTGTAAGCCAAATACAAATCTATTATAATCTCAGAACATTAAATATATAACACAAGATAAAATTTAGAAGGAAAATCTTAAGGCACATACTGATTAAAATGACTCCACTAACCACTACTCCAATAACTACGCATACTCACCTAGTTCCTCTTGTAACAAAGGTTCACTTCTGTCCTGTTCACTGGAAGACTAAACTTATAATCTAAAGCTACTTAGCATTTTGCCCTTATTAACTGAAGCCAATAGGTAAAGCAGTGCTCTTCTCAAAGTCTCCCTTCAAGAAACCAAGAACATGGTTCCTCAAGAGGTACAGCCAAGCCACTGTCTAAAATTCTTTTGGTTTCCTGTCTTATCTTAATAATTCATCCATAGCTTTTAGCTGTGTTTTGTCCATATTTATTCTAGTATGAAAATTTTTCTGGACTTCTGGTCAAGATGGAGGCATAGGCAAATATGGCTTGCCTCTTCGTATAACCACATCAAAACTACAACTAGAACACAGAACAACCATCACTTAGCACCATCAGACATTGAGTTGAATGGAAAGTCTGACAACTACAGAATTAAAGAAACCACATCCATCCAGACTGGTAGGAGGGGCGCAGACGTGGGACAGGCCAGTCCTTCACCCACATATGATGGATAAAAATTCAAGAGGGCTATCTCAGGATTGAGGAGTCCCAGCCCAAGGTTCCAGAGCCAGGAAGATTAAGTTCTCTCAACTTCTGGCTGCAAAAACCAGCAGGGATTGAGCTGGTGGAAGAAACTGCTGGAGCCCCAAGCAGTTCCTCTGAAAGAACCCACACACAGGACTCATCTACTCAGACTTACTCCCTCTGAGCTCCAGCACTGGGGTAGCAGCTTGGAAGGCACCAGTGGTATACTGGGAGAGGCTGAAGTATCTGATATCAAGGCAAGCAGAAGCCATTTTCCCTTTTCTGAACCCTCCCCCACGAGAGCCACAGAGCTGACAAGCTGGTGCCATATCTGAGACTCCATCAAACTTGGCTAACACTGTTTGACCCGCCTTGGAGATCCCCACAGACTCCATTCCACCCAACTTATGGGTACAACCAAACTGCTCTTCCATATGAATGGCTGGTCTCAGCTCATACTGCACAACTTTCTTAAATCCTCTCAAACAAGTAACAGCTGGCCTCAGTGAGCCCCAAACCCAGGACTAGCAGCATCCAGCCTAGATTCACAGTTTGGCTTCCCCTGGGAATCTCCAAGCCCAACAGGGGAAGCAGCCATCTCAGACTACTTTATGACTCAGGCAGGGTGGCCCTGGAAAAAACACAGGTAGGGGCTGACCTTGGCCTGCACCATCCAGTAAACCCCAGGGCCTGCACACCCTGTGGGCAGCTACAGACATGGAGCACCACCACCCTGCTCCTGCATAGATGAACCTCTATGGAGGCTGGAGGCTGGTGGTAGGTGGTCAGAGCCAATCCCTATAGCTGACTGGCCTGGGAAAGTCTCTAAGTGATCTGCCAACAACAATCAACTACAAGAGGAGGGTGTACTCAACTCACACAAAGGGTGCAGCTTAGGTAATAGGCAAGGCTGTGCCACTGGACCCTACAGGACACCTAACTACATTGGGCCACACTACCAGGAAATGGAGTCAAAGTAGCTCCACCTATACATAGAAACACAGGGAGGCTGCCAAAACAAGGAGACAAAAAAACCTGGCACACATGAAAGAACAGATCAAAACTCCAGGAAAAAAGCTAAACGATATGGAGATAAGTAATCTATCATATGTAGAGTTCAAAACACCGTTATAAGGATGATCAAGGAACTTAGCAAGGACCTCAGCAACATGAAAAAGATCCAGTCAGAAACAAAGGATACACTAATTGAAATAAAAAACAATTTACAGGGAAACAAGAGTAGAGTGGATAAAGCCAAGAATCAAATCAATGATTCGAAACATAAGGAAACAAAAACAACCAAACAGAATAAGAAAAAAGAACCCCCTAAAACGAGCATAGTGCAAGCAGCCTCTGGGACAAATTCAAGCATTCCAACATTCACGTAATAGGGGTGCCAGAAGAAAAGAGCAAAAAATTGGAAATCTATTTGAAAAAATAATGAAAGAAAACTTCCCTAATTTGGTGAAGGAAATAAAGATGCAAGTCCAGGAAGCACAGAGAATCCCAAACAAGATGGATGCACAGAGGCCCACTTCAAGACACACCATAATTAATATGCCAAAAGTTGCCCTGGCTGGTGTGGCTCGGTGGTTGAGTGCTGGCCTGTGAATCAAAGGGTCGCCAGTTTGATTCCCAGTCAGGGCACATGCCTGGGTCGTGGGCCAGGTCCCCAGCAGGAAGTATACAAGAGATGACCACAACTGATGTTTCTCTCCCTCTCTTTCCCCCTCCCTTCCCCGTCTAAAAATAAATAAAATCTTTAAAAGAATAAAAATAAAATGCCAAAGGTTAAAAATAAAGGGAGAATCTTATAAAGCAGCAAGAGAAAAGCAGTTAGTTACCTACAGGGGAGCTCCCATAGGACTGTCAGCTGATTTCTCAACAGAAATTTTGCAGGCTAGAAAGGATTGGCAAGAAATATTCAAAGTCATGAAAAGTGAGGACCTACAGCCAAGATGGCTCTAACCCGCAAGGCCACAGAATCAAAGGGCAGATAAAGCTTCCCAGACAAGAAAAAACTAGAGTTCATCATCACCAAATCATTATTATATGAAATGTTAAAGGGACTTATTTAAGAAAAAGGTGATCAAAACTATGAACAGTAAAATGGCAAAAAATAGAATTCTATCAAAAATTGAATCTAAAAAACAAACTAAGCAAACAAGAACAGAGACAGAATCATAGAAACAAGAGGCGTTTTGATGGCTGCCAGATGGGAAGGGGGTGTGAGGGAATGGGTGACAATGTGAGGGGATTAGGAAGTGTAAATAGGTGGTTACAGCATAGCCACGCGAAGTACAGTATAGGAAATGGAGAAGCCAAAGAACTGATATGTGTGATCCATGGACATGAACAATAGTGTGTGGATGGCCTGAGGGGATGGAAGAGGACAAAGGGAAAAAATTGGGACAACAGCAATAGCATAATCAGTAAAAAGTAATTTTAAAAAAATTTCCCCCTGAAATCAAACTGACATTCTAGAAAGACAGGTCTTGTTCATTAGCGGCTTCCTATACCTCCTAGCCTACCCTGAGGGGCATGTGAACTTTGACTTCAGATACATGAAGTTAGAGGTTTTGAAACTGAACAACTAAGCCTTCCTACCAACTTACAATGACATTTTTCCCTGATAAAAAAGAGTAATACATGCTCACTAAATTTAAAAAAAAAATCTGAAAAAAATTGGAAAGCAGGAAGATGAATGTAAAATTTACCTAAAATCTTGCCAGCTGCCAATTTTGAGTCACCTCTAAAGGGAATCCATCTAAGAGAGTTATAGATAGATTCAGGGAGAACTTATTAAACATGTTAACTTAAAACATAGGAAATTTGCTCCCTTTTAAAAAACATTTCCATCCTTCCATTGATGTCAAAGCCTCTTTTATACAGACACATAACAGATACTTTAGTCATTTAAAATACAGCATTTAAAAATACCTTCAATTTTACATTCTGTTTTGATACAATTCAACATACTGATTATATTCTAGAAATAATTTGGTCCTTGCTTGCCTTTCTTCCTTAAAATTCTTTAGGGCAATGCTTTTCAAAGTTAGGTCCTAAGACTAGTAGCATTATCATCACCTGGGAATTTCCACTAGAAATGCAAATTCACAGGTCTCATTCCAGACCTACTGAATCAGAAACTGTAAATTAGATGGTTTTTAATGCTACAGATGACAGGTGAGATCATTTCATTTCAAACTATCAGTTACTGAGCACTTACTCTGGATCAAGTGCTGGGTGGGTTAGGCACTTTATATAGAATAATTCTATTCCTTAGAATAACTCTGCAAGACAGGTTTTATTATCTAATATTTACAAAGGAGGAAACTAAGCTTAACAAAGTCAATAAAGGCATGTATGGCAGCAAAGAATATATGGGAATTCTACAATTTCTGTTCAATTTAGCTATAAACCTAAAAAGTGCTAAAAAAAATAGTCTCAGTTAAAAAAACTCAATAAAGCAGATGTGGCAGTACTGATATAAAAAGTTAGGCCTGCTGGTTCTTTTCAGTAACACCTTAATGGCTCCTAAAGTGGAAAGCTCCTATTTGGATATAGGGCTTCCCTCAAATAACGCTCAGGAGAGAAATCTCCTGGAGTTATTGGGTTGGCCAAAAAGTTTGTTACATTTTTTCCATACAAATGCTCTAACAGTGCTTAGCTGTCTTTAACTTCATTCAAAAACATTTTATTAGATGGTACTGGGACAGCTGTCACATCAGCACTTAAAAAAGCCCCCATCAAAATTGGTGAATTTTTGTGCAGCCATTTTAATATCAAAGATGGCGTAAGATAACACAACATTTTAAGCATATTATGCTTTATTATTTTATGAACGGTAAAAATGCAATGGAAACATTAAAAAAAGATTTGTGCAGTGTACAGAGAAGATGTTATGACTGATGAAATGTGTCAAAAGTAGTTTGTGAAGTTTCTTGGTACTACTGACATTCTAGCCAAATAATTCTGTGGGGCTGTCTTATGCATTGGAAGATGTTTAGCAGCACCCTTGGCCTCTACCCACTAGAAGCCAATGGCAGGAGATAGCCAACATACTCAAAATATCCATATCAATAAAGTTATTGGTGAAAAATGAAAAATGTGTCTTTTATTTTACAGAGAAACCTAAATGGACTTTTTGGTCAACCCAATACTTTCATGTCTCTTTGAAAGTGACCACAGCTTATGAAGAAAAACTCCATCTGCACTAAAGGGAGGATGGTTAGTGAGGGGAAAGCTTACCTTGTTCCACAAGGCACATTTTTAACTTCATCGGTTTGCAGTGTTGTCTGGGGAGGAAAAAACATCTCATCAATATTTCGGACACACAGTGTGGAAGAACTACTGGTCCCAGAGGAAAACCTCTGGAGAACTACTCAGAGGTAAGTACAGGAGAGCTCCATTACAATTTTAGTCACCAAAGATCTGCTATCAAAGTTAATTTCTTTTTATCCTGGCAGACATGAAAGCTTTGAGACAAAATAGTTTATAGCTAATGCTTGACTCAGGCTGGAAAGTTTCAGTGTTCAACCTCTCAGAGTCCCTTATTTGCCTGGAGATGGCCTAGGGTTACAAACTACAAGGCTTACCCACAAGGATACTACTATAAAGACCCGTGCTCTGAACTCTGATTCCACTGCTAATATTATTGCTTACGATAAGGTAAAAGATAAGTATTAAATGCATACAAGTAGCCTACAACTCAAAGATAACCTTGGACTGAATAGCAATCTTTTTCTCAAAAAGTTATAGTCAATATTTCAGTATAGGCCCCAGTGATGTCCCAAATGGTCTGCTCGATTTCCTTTTTAACAGAAGTGCCACCACAGCACTGCTTCCTTATAGTGAACCCGCAATCTGGCACTGAATTACTCTGCCACTTTGTTTGGATCCAGAGTGATTCTGTACTGCATTCTAAGGCCTCCAACAGGTAAATACCTAATGAGTATATCTAGACACACCACCTTATTAAGCAACACAGCAGCATATTACCTTATGGAATCCAAAGGAGAAAGGAAGCATGGTCCCTGTTTCCAAAGAGTTCACTATCCAACACAGGAGATGAAACCTTTACAAACCAAACTCTAACAGGTATAAAATAACAAAGTATAAAGTGATTTGTTAGGTATGTAAAATGATAGGTTGAAAAGCACTCAGAAGTGAAGTACTTATAAGCCAGGTCTAGAGAAGGAGAAATAAAAACAGATGAGGCAGAGGAATATCCTATCCAAATACACAAAGTTGAGGATAAACTGTATTGGTACAAGTGACAGGAAGGAGGCTGGCTTGCCTACGGCAGAAAGGACAATACAGATAAAGTTGCAATCCTGAGCACACAACACGGTATTATGTACAGGGCCCTGCATGTTGGTGGGTGGAAGGGGGAGTGGGGCAGGGAACTTGGGCTCTCCCTAGTCCATCCTGTATACAGCCACAAAATAAACCTTTCAAAAATATGTTTTTTTCCTTAATGCCTTTGCTCATATGTGGTGTTCTTCTCGGTACCCATCATATCAAGAGGCAAGAAAACATGCTGGGAAGCTAAAGCATTAATTTATTTAGGTTGATTTAGTAAAGTGCATGGAAATTAAAAGCTGTCAATCCAGGAGACATAACAGAGAAATGATTTAATAACTGGCTGCATATAAAATTCCAGGAAGGAAAACAGACTCTGACTCTAGGGTTGAGAGATTAGGGTGGGGGCATACAGAGTGACAGGTTCTAGGTAGAGTGAGAAGCTGACAAAGAGATGAGTTCGTTTTATCACAGTTCCTCGAAACATCAACAAAATTCAATTTCCGCACTCTACAACAACATAGAAGGCTATGTCTTCTAATGTGCTCCAAAAATTCACATAAAATTTTTTGTTTCATTCATATTAGAACAATTTCTTAAAATTGTCTTATTAATGTAATTCTTTCCTAGAATGTTACTGTTCCACATATTAAAAAAGAATACTCCTATTTAGTCAGACTGGCTCCATTCAAATTTTTTGTAAATGCAAAGTATATCTGTTTACACTGAAACTCTTTACTAATTTCATTTCCATTTCTTGTATTATAGTTTATCACAATATATGTATGTACATATATATTATATTTGTTATATGTGCAACTGAACTCTAAAACCTATTTAATGTTTATCATCTACAGCTCTTCTATGTATCTCTGCATCAGCATGACTTAACATACTAAGCTCCGAGAAGGCAGAGAAGATATGCCTGGCACTGAACACATCTAAAAAAGCCCCTAATCTCTAAGGGTCTGATGGTGCCATTGGTAACATCATTATAAATTGTTTGGGCTGTTGGTGAGATCATGTAATTAAAACTCCTTCTTTCACAGAGGAATAACTGAAGTCTACAGCAGTGAAGTGATTTTTGCAAAGTCATGCAATTAATTGGTGTCAGAACCAGGACCTAAGTCTCCAGGTTTCCAGCCCCAAGTTCACTCCACCATACTGCTTCCTGAGAAATCAGCTCAATTTAACAACTCTCGCAACTAGAAAGGTCAGAACTATAAATGGGTTACAATCCCTGCCTTCAAGAAGCTTGGAGATTTTCTGGAAAGAAAATACATGAAAAAAACTTAGTGAACAATACAAGATAACATCATTAAAAGAAGAAAGAATAAGACCAAGGGCCAAAATTTACAATATAGACTTTGGAGCTACAGATTAGAAGAGGGATTTGCAATGAGCCTTAAGAAGGCTGGAAAGATTGAGACGGGACAGAGGAAATGAAGGGAAAGGTGGGGAGAGAAGAGGTGGCAGCATGAACCAAGGCAAGAGTGGATAAAATAAATACGGGAAAACAATATGGAAATTAGTCTGACTAAAGGGAGAACACATTTCACTTCAAAAGATACAAATTCTTGCCCTAAACCATCTAAAAACAAATTGAAACGAAAATTCTCACTTAGAAGCCTAGACTTACATTTTAAGATTAAATATATTAAATTTTCCTCAGTCCTGAAAAATTAGCAGATAGAAAACAAACCTCCAAATCCAGATATTTATGACCACACTGAGTTTACAAAAGTAGTCACAATTTAACCTAACCTTATTTCATCATCTTATGTCAACAGGTAATTATTATGTGTCTCCCATGGCCAAAATACTGTTCTCAGTAAGATGGTACTTTAAAAATTCTGGAATGCTATGGGACCCATTCTCTAAGGGTCCATATCAAATCGTGCTTAATGTCCCAGGCAAAAACGTGAGGCAGGAAAGCTGTGTATAAAAATTCAGATCCTCCACATTCACAGTAGTCCAGGAGCTTGCCTCTATGGAAACCAAACACCATTCTAAACCAAGTAATCACTGGTTTGTATTTCTTGTTGTGTTCTGAAGTCCTGCTTTCATTTTGACAGCAGAAGCCTTGCTGCATAGCACTATATAGACGTGAGAAATCAGTTTTCCCAAGCTGTGTAGCTCTTATTTCTAATATATTTCAAGGGGGTGAGGTGGTTCAAAATTGTAACCTGTACCCTGTACTTTAACTCTTGCATTTAAGTAAATACCACCTTTGCCTTAAGCAATAAGGAAATCTATCTCCACCCACAAATGGGGCAACTGTTCCTGTCACACCTGTCTTTCCAGTGTAGGGGCTTCCCTAGAAATCACTCACCTGCACAGATCTGAACGTGGTAATGAAAGGCAACATGATATGATAGCCCGGTCCACTGGGGATAGTTAGTAAAGCTCCGCCCCTGCAAAAAGATGTTTCAATTTGACAAGATTATATGGAGAAAAATTCTCTTTTCAAATCTAAAATACTATAATAAGTATTCATTCTTACTCATGCTACTGACCCATAAAAGCCTAACACGAATTACTAATGATGAACAATTGCTGATCCCCAAAATATCTGCTGTAGCTAAGGAGGTTAAAAAAAAAAAATCACATTAAACTGATGTTACACCTTGTTTCATAAGCTGGACCAACCTCACCTCTGGGTCTCCAAACACAAAGGACTTTCGTTGGTCTTTAACTGTCTGAGAAATACCTGTAAAAAAAGTTCTAATGGCTCTTAGTCGCTGTGTTTTAATTGTGCATAATTGAGCCAGTTCAAAACCTAATACATTTAATCACCAGACTGAAAAAAGAAGATAACACCAGGGCAGGGTAGAGCCAATGGGAAAAAGGCGGGACAACTGTAACTGAACGATAAAAAAATATATATAAAAAATAAAACTAAAAGAGGATAACGCAAACTTTCAAGGAAGGAGAAAATTCCTGAGGTTCAAGATTCTTTTAAGCTACCTATAAAGCAATTAAAATACTGAGGGCATATTTAAAAATTTTTTAAATTAGCATGGAAAGATAAAGGGAGAGGGGAGGGAGTAGAGTAAGACTGTAAGTAGAGTATCATGGATTCTTCACCAAATTCTGGAACATAAGAACTATGACAGCACATCTTGGAAGTGATAAAAAAAAAAAAAAGAGGCACTATGGGAGCAAATATTAAAAAGAAGTCCTATTCTACTTATTGAAGAGTAATTTCATAGAACTTAAGTTTTGTATTTGAAAATATAAAAGGGTCTGCAAAGTATTCACAACAAATAACTAACAAAAAACAAACTGTTCGAGGTCCATCCTTACCTTGAAAAGTTCTTTCCTTGGTTTTACTACCTGTTAGGCAATGCTGAACTAGATGGAAATATGAACTAATATGTCATTTTTTTTTGCTAGACCTCCATCTCCTAACACATGTCACTGAAATCGCATCTGAAACTGACGTTTCACGGAGAAGACTGTTTCTAAGATTCAGGGTGGATTTAAAAGTAGAAATATCACTTTTGGGGGATGGTGGAAACAAGCTAAAAACTGAGGCCCTTCCATCATTATAGCAATTTCTCCAGACTGTCCTCTCTCTGTCAAAAGGAACTGGTGGCACCATAATGAGGAAAAAGGTATCTGAGCTCAACTAGAGGGCAACACATTCCATACCCTTCCTTTCCTCAACCTGAAAAATTGGTGTAGGGTAAAATAAGGGTGGCCCATCAATGCTGTTTCTGTGTTTTTCCAGGTCCAGAGATATAAGAACTGTCACGGCCATCATGTCCTGGTCTTATAATCCAAACCCAAACACTAAGTACTTTCAAAGGGGGGAAAAAAATCTAGAGAACCATCACAAATATGACCCAAGTTTCTAAATAGCATATGAATCTCAAACTGAAACCCTGTACATTGTATGGAACACAACGACTTATCTATCTCTTCAGTTACAGGTGGAGGAACCACCGCCTGCCTGCCTTCCTTCATTTTTTTTCTCTACAAATAATCGAGTTTACAAGAAATAACTGCAGAGACTCAACCTCTGCACAAAATATACATAGCGCTAGAATTGTCCAATACCTGCAGGGTGCCCTGCAAAAGCGTGTCTGAACCCCCCGCACTCTTCCTAGAGCTGGGACGGGAAAAAAAAAACTCCCTAGGAGAGGGCTCCCCAAGGCTACAGAGGCAACAACTTCCCAGACGCCATTCCACCGGTCTTCCTTCTACCTGTTCTAGAACCTGAACTGACTGCACAAGCTGCTCACCTGTAGTACACGGCCAGGTGTCCTTCCTCTATCTTGTGGATGGAGGCGTAAAGAAGAATGACCACCAGACCCACCACTGCAACCACCAGAACCCGGACTTGAGTCATATTCATCCTTGTTTCTCCTGAATAAGGGAGGAAAGGACCCCCAACCTCGTGAGAGACAGGCCTACCCTCCCTGGTTTCCACCCTCTAAGTCCGCACAACTGGCTCCCTTCCGCACGCCAGCCGGGGAGTCTATACGCTTTTTCCCTCCTTCATTCCACCTCGCCGAACCCTTCTCCCCCTCGAAAACCCCTCCACCGGAGGAGGCCCGCAAGTCACCCCTGCTCGATAAGCGTCGTGACCTGCGCCCCCCACCAAGGCCATTCCCGCAGGTAGAAGATACTAACTAAGAACGGGGCCAGCTACAGGTCCGAAAGGAGGCCGACCCCTCCGCCGCGCCGCACACATCAGTGACGCATCGCCCCCACCGGCACGTGCGGCCACCTCCCAGCCGCACTAACCACGGACACCCGCCGGCCCTGCCCACTCTCGTCTGGCTCTGCGGCTGCGCGGTCACGCACGCCGACGCAGAGCTCGCTCCGCGACTAAAGAGACGGGGAGCAGACGGGACAAAATTCTCCCAGCTGCCTGACGCGCAACTTCCCGCGAAAGTAAGTGGGCTCCGAGTTGTGCACTGGTGGTTTCCCGTTCCGGAAGAGAAGTCGTTAATCTGGAGTGAGCAGGCATGCAGAGGGAGGAGAGGGCCTCCGGGGAAAAGGGACTGGTCAATTTGTTCTTGCTCAAAGACTCACTCCCTCACTTTGTGGTAACTGTTCCATTTTTTTTGTGTGTGTGCTTTAGTGGTTTATACTGAAGCCTACGTGGCAAGCATGTGCTTCAGGAGCAGCTAGAATTGTTCCAAGTAAAGTGGAAGTTCAAAGAATAAGGTATCCAATCAAGTTCCGAGCACCTACTAATGTGTCGAAATGCTTATCTACTGAGGGCCATCCAAGCAACAGGAACGGGTCCTCTAGAAAAACGAAAAAGAACAATGAGCGTTTTTGAGCTTCCCTGAAGCCGGTACGCTGGAAAAGAATGGAATGGTAAAGTAGGCCCAGGTTCTGCAAGGTTCAATGCATCTTTTCTGCAGGTAGAGTACTAGATGGCTAGAGAAGAGACAGACTTTTTTATTGCGTATTCTTATGTTTTTTAAAAATATGCATCATGTGCATTTAATAATACCAAAGCCAAAAAGGACAAAGTTAAAGAGTAGAGGTTGGAGATGAACGAATACAAGGGAAATAAGGGCAGCATATTAGAGTAGGTTGGGCAGTAATGGTTACTGGAAGCCTTCTAAGGCTAGCAGTGGAACCATGACTGGACAAGTGGACTAGGGTTGGAGGGCTCTGACCTCCTGGGCAGGGAAGTATGGGAAAGCAGTGCTTTAGGGCCAGTGGTTTTGCAAACTGATTTAGAGTGGAGACAGATTAGAGGCAGAGAAGCCAAATGGTTAGAAACTGCAGGCCCAAGGTTACAATGGGAACTGGTTAATGGGCATCAAAACTGTGGAAATGGGAAGTGGTAAATTGGCTTTGTCTTCATTAAAGCAAACCCTCCCAGACCACCCTACCCTCTGCCTTCAATAAATGCATTTACCTGTATTGACCTTTGCCTTTTATTACTTAGGAGTGTCTGGGACCTTGTCCGCTCCACATAAATGATAATTTGCAGAGCTTACCAATTTTAACTTCCAAAAAGCAAAAAGAATGAAAAATAACTTGTTCTAGCCCATTCTCTGGATGGATTCTTAGTTTTTCATACTGCTTCACTTAAACAATGACATGTATACAACTCACAAATGCCATTCAACTCTAAAAAGCTGTAACCCAACAAAAATAGTGGTCAACTACTGCATCAAAAGCAAGTCTGAGGTGATCTGAGTGTACTAATCTGTTCTGACTCACACCACCAGCCCATGCCACCTTGATCAGACTACTTTGCTGTCTGTCACCCCACCCTACAGCCAACCTTTTTATCAGGTGTTACAATGTTTAGAAAATACATAATTTTTAAAATCCTTTAACAATAATTTAAATGCTTTGATAGTTTTGTGTTCAGACTCCCAGGTAAATATTCTTTCTTACTGTACTGTCTGTGTTAACTACTTCTGATTTTGCCATGTAGTTCAGTATCTTCCAAACAACAGGTACCCAATAAATGTTTCTTGTCTAAGATGATCTAGAAGTAGAGAAGCAAGAAAGAGACTGCCTTTTGTAACAATTGACAGTCAAATTTCTATATTTAAACAGTAGTATCAGATGACTAAAGTTTGAAGACAAGCCCAAGGTTTCAAACTTCGATGAACAGGAAAATGACACTACAAGCAAAAAGGAGATGGTGTGACCAAGACATTAGTTTATTAGGGCAAGGTATGAGCGTGGCTTTTAGACATGGACATTGGTGACAGGACATCTCAGGTGAAAAAGGCCCAATACTGTCTTAACTGTAAGTCCTGTATAACTCCTAAGGAAAGTACAGTGGGAGGTCATTGTGTTGTTCTGTGCTCCAATTCCACTTCATGGAACCTTCGCATTTTCCCAAACCACATTCAACTACAGGTGGCTCTTGAATAACACAGGTTTGAACTGTGTAGGTCCACTTACTTATACATAGTTTTTAAAGAAAAATTGTCAGCCCTTCTTATTTGCAGTTTCATGTCTGCAGATTCAACCAACCACAAAAAGTATTTTTGCATTCCCAACTTCCATTGGCTGAACTTACAGACGTGAAGGACCAACTATAGAGGCTAAAGTGATAGAAAGAGTTTTGACTGTGTGGGGAGTTGATGCCCCTAACCCCTGTGTAGTTTAAGGGTCAACTACATTCATCTGATTTTAATGATTGGAGAGGCAAAAGTAATTTAAAAATCATTTAATACACAAAGTGAAAAACTATAATACAAAAGCATTTCACATTTTTAAAAAACAAGTATCTTCTAAATTACTTAATAGGTGACAGATCCACAGTCCTTTATGTGAAATCGTTAGAGCCAGATGTTTCAGAATTATGAAATTTTCAGATTTCCCAAAGGTAATTCAGTGCATATACCAAATTATATAAACACCCATCAGGGTCTATGGCAGCAGCCTTTCCTGCCCCCAAATAATCAAACATGTTAATATTTCTACAGCAAAATAAATGGATATTCACACTAAATGGGATAAAGAGATTGAATTGTCAGTTCAGATTAGATTTGCAGGCAGATGACTTTTGTCACCAAGCTTATGAAAAACTTTGTTTTCAGAGCTTTTTGGATTTTGGAACTACAGGTAAGAGTGCAGACCTTTATTATTTGCATGAGACATGAAAGATTCCTGAAACAAATGAGCCATTTTTACAAATGAAAAGACATATATATGCTCTCAAATACACTATAAATTAACAGACATCTTCTCTTTGATATTACTAAATGTACATCTTAAATACATATACACATAACACACTTAAGATATACACATAGTGCACTTCTGACAGTCCACCGGTATTAAAAGCAAAGATGCACAGTCCCTTCTGTAGGAAAGGAACACTGTTAGATGTGCAATGAAATTGAAAATGGGATTGACCCAACTCCTTACGATGCTAGAAAGAGCACTGCTGAGTGCAATACAAGGAGGTAGGGTTTATTCTTCAAGAGGTACAATTTTACTCGCAAGCAGTCTCCGTCACAGAAACACAGGCAGACAACATTTACTTGGAACACGTTAGTGGATGTTTTCTTCTCTATATATATTACTTTTGGCCTTATGCCATAGTTAAATGTTAAAAGGTATTTTTAGTCAGTTAAATAGGTAATGTTTAACCAAGTTTAAAGTTAAATAAATTGCAATGATTTGCCTAAGTAGCTGCAGTATTTAAACAAGTTCACAAACATAAAATTCTATCTATTCAGGGGTTAAAATTACCCAAAGCCAAAATATTGCCATTGTAAAACCATGAGTAGTTTTTGATCACAGCCATTTCTTCCAATGAATGGTGTCTGAAGAATGGTTTCATGGGAGAAAACAAATTTCGAACATGTACAGCAACAACTTCCATTGGTTTGGGGACAGTGAATAAGTGGCAAGTCATTCTGTTAACCAACTCCAATCAAGATTCTAAAACCAGGCATGAAAAGATTACAATTAGATGTTGACTGTAAGTGGTAGGTTTGTAAGTCTTAATTTTTGTAAGTTTTCTGTATGTTTGGACATTTTATAGTCAAAAGTTAAACCATTAAGAGCGTAAGTTGCAATTAGAGTTGAGTTTACCTTATTTTCTGCTAATTAAAAAATATTTCAAAGAGTTTTCATAAATATTTGAAGTAATAATGGAAAAGGAGATACAAAGAGTTGACATTGAGACTAAATGTAGAGAAGTTAATCCAGCTTTTTAATTTTGTTGTTTCTCCAAGTTTTAACAAATTGGTAATTCACAGTAATTAATTAAAACTATATTAACAATATTCATTTTATACACAGCAGTTAATGAATTGGAATTATGATATAAATCCTGCCTGATCTTACTGGAGAAAATTGATTGTCGAAGCAAAAAGGTATAAACCATTCAATTTCAGTGGTCACAAAGAAAGCTCACCAATCATTTAATTTGACCACAAGTGCTACTGTTGAAGATTACTGATGACATAATCCTACTACATCCATGAGTAAGAGAGGATGGGGATTTGAGGTCAAGGATATTCCTCAAAAGCCTTCTCTTTCCTCTGAGTTCTTCTATTCCCCACACACACCCCAAATGCCGGGTAAGGCTAGCATGGAAAGTTAAACCCTTTGCCCCTGTATACCTAAAACACACATCCATATCCATATAAAACTTACCATCATCCTACCACTCTGTTCCTCATTTACTTCATGAATAATAGTGCTTAAATGGCCAAGACAGTTCAAATTTTCTTCTATCATTTGTGCCAAAGTCTCCCTGTGAGAAGGAAAAAAAAATATCCTTTCCAAATTCAGCAAAGGGGCATATGAATTTCCTCTAGTTTTTGGTTTTAAGGGTCAGATGATCACTGCCCTTTCTGCAACCCTGTATCCCAATCAGCTGGTTCCTGTGGTCTTCAGTGTCCTCATCCTTCCCACCCAGAGGCACAGTGCTGCTTGTCATTCCATCTGTTGCCTCTGCCCAGCTTAATAAGTCCATAATAACTCCAATCTTATTTTTCTTGGAAATAAAACTGGCACTTATATATAACTTCTTCCCCCTGAAAATGCTAACTGGATGGGCGGGAGGGAGGGAGATCCTTGTGACACAGACAGACAAAAGATCTCTTTTTGTTTCTGAAATATTCCCCTTTCCTTACAAGTAGTAAGACCACTAGCATGGTTACTTTTCAGAGACACAAATATAGGGGAGGACATACAAAAGTAAAATTTGTTCTGCGAAGATCAGAAAGGTGAAAAAGTCTGGTTGGAAACCACAGATGGCAGCAATGAAAAACGAAACAAGCAAGCTGATTACTAAAGACAGCAGAAGAAAACAGTGTGATCGGCGAGCTGCCCAGAACCAGGAAGAGTCCTGGAAATTTGTGTTTGAAGGAAATCCTGATCTGGTTTCTGCCTTCCACGCTTTCCTCTTCGGTGCGGCCTCTGTCCTCACCTTTTACCACCCCTCTGAGTCCCTACCCTATTAGAATCAGTTCTGGGCATGGTTTATAGCCACTTTAGCTTAGAACTAATTCTAATTCAGCTCTTAGTCAACAGATAGAAAAATTGAAGCCAACAGTTCCCAATCCTTGCTAGTTAGGTATCACAGGTACGTAATAATTGAAATCAGTTTTCCTTTATAATGTATTCCTACTGGAAAACATTTAAACACTTTCACAAACAACCACAACTTTAAATCGGAAATTAACTGTATAGAGGTGACGTGTGCAAGCATTTGCATCCCCTGAGAAACCCAAATGCCTTTCAATGAAAGCAAAAAGGTTAGTAATGTATTAAATTTTATTTGATTTAATTCTGATTAATGGAATTATTTCCTAAAGCCTATATAATTAATTATTGCCTGTGCTGTAGCCGTGGATGTATTACACTGGGCCAAATTTATAATGACCCCAAGATATAACCTGGAACTTGCTTTCTTTAAAACAATAAAATACCTGTTATCAGCTTGCCTTCCTGCCATGTGCTTTTCTCTCATAAAAGCAGAGTACAGGGTGTGCAAACTGCACGACCTCCTGAGCAGTGATGTAACATGGCTGCACTTCTGCAAAACTAATTATGGGCAGAGCTTCCAGGAAAGGTTGGTTCTGTAGAGGTCTCCACGAGTTGTGAGAAAAGAGACAAGACACAAGCTAGCAAAGAGCCACTGGCTCTGGATACGGCACATCTTATGCTGAGAAAAATAACAGAAATGGATAGTCATTCAGCTTTTAGCAGAAGAGTAGGAATTAATAAAAAATATATAGGGCTTCAAACTTCAGTTCTTATTTGCAAAAATGATTTAAGGCATTACAGTCTGATATTAGAAATACTAAGTGATAGATTAAACTCAACAATTCATTACAGGGGTGATCAAGACCCCAAAATGATAAACACAAAAAGCATAATTTCTCAGAGATAAATGGTTAAGGAAAGAATAAAGTTTGGGTAAAAGAACTGATAAGCCAATAATAGAAAGAAAACTTACAACTTGGATTGAGCTAATAATAAGTGACATTTGCTGAATATTTACTTCCCAGTACTTTACATGTTGACTAACTGAATATTCACAGCAGTTCCCATTTTACAGATGAGGAAATGTGAACAGGAAAGAGTCAAGTTAATTGTGCAAGGTTATTACAAAGGGACAGTTAGGACTCAACCCTATTCTATAGGGCACTGAAGACTATGCCTTAACCACCATGTACTACTGCCTCATTCCTATCACTGCTCACAGAAAACAACTATCTGTTGTTACAAAGTGGACCCACCCATCTTGAGGAGTTACCACGCATGACAGAGGATGTTCACGTTCTACTGAAGTTGGGGGCATCCAAGCTGATGCCTGAGGGGTAGTTACTGCACCTTCTAGACTGGATCCTACAGGGGACCGAGCCGAACTCTGTGTCTGAAGGAATATAAAAGTAAAATTACAGGCAAGTATCTCCACTGATTCATACAATTTCCTACCATATTCCTAAGACTTATATTTTTATCACAACTTGTTTGCACAACAAGAATATCTCTGCACAAAACTCCTCAGTAGTGTGTATTACATACCACTACTAATTACCTATCCCCAGGCCCTTCCTTCATTGACTAAAACCAAATGTCTACCCATCTATTTCCACTTTAGTTGGAGGGAAAAAACCCGTTTGAACAAAGGGTTTTATTAACTAGTCAGGCACACCTATCCCCAAATCAGGGTGGGATACCACAGTGGTCCAGAGCTGGGAAAAGTATAAAAACAGGAGACTGGAAAGGAAAGATAATGAAGGGTGATCACGAAGTCCTGCATCTGAACTGCTAGTCAGACACCCAGCAAAGAATGCAAGCATCAACCCAACGCAAAAATACTTCTCTTCAAGAGGACCCAGATCATGCTGACAAAAATCCCTTTTACAGGTAACAATAACAAATCAGTGTCGCATGAAATAATTCATGCTCTGGCCAGTGTAGCCCTTTTGGTTGGACTGTTGTCCTGTAGACTGAAAAGTCATGGGTTTGATTCCTGGTGAGGGCATATGCCTAGATTGCAAGTTCTATCCCTGGCCAGGTGGCGTATGAGTGGCAACTGATCAATGTTTCTCTCCCTCCCTCCCCCTCTTTGTAAAATCAATAAGCAAGTCCCTGGGTGAGGATAAAAATAAAAATAATTCATTAAAAGTTACTTACACAAGCAATTTTAAGAAGATGCCATATTTCTTTCTGCCTCTTTCCCTGCATAAACATGACAGCACTGTCAGCTTCTTTGATGTTACTGAGTGCTATTTCCACCTTGGGCAGTAGGTCAATAATCTTCTGCTTACAGCCCAACAACTTGCTGGAGAGATGAAATCAGTGTCAGGCACTTAGACAACCCACAAGAACATACACCATACGCTCAAACCCAGCTGGGGAAATAACCCACACTCAGAGCCAGATTTAATGACTGCTCTCCAAAGCAGTGCACACGAACAGGACACCTACAGGCATACAGCTGTGGTCAAGCTACTCAAGGTTCTGCCAGAACTCTTCCTAGTTCTGTTATGTTTACCAAAAAGGGGTAGTACATTTTGAAAGGAAGATGATAAAAATACTCTGGCTTTTCAATAGGAAATAAAGTAACTTTTTTTTTTTTTTTTTTTACCTCAGATGACCAAAAAGCTCCTTCAGAACCCGGTCCTGACTCTGCACAGTATGCACAATGGTCTTCACCATCTCCGTGCTGTCACCGTAGGAGTGATCTACAAAAGAACCTCAGTCAGTGGGCATAACCTCTTCTCCACAAACATGTCAGCCTCCAAACAAAAAAGCACTGAAAATCTGAAACTAGTTCTTTTAAAAATTGTATTTTATTGATTATCCCAATTTTGCCCCTTTACCCCTCTCCTGTACAGGCCACTCCCTCAGGCCATCCCCACACCATTGTTTATGTCCATGGGTCATGTGTATAAGTTCTTTGGCTACTCCATTTCCTATACTGGACTTTACATCCCCATGGCTACTCTGTAACCACCTATTCTTCTTAATCCCCTCACCTCTTCACCCATTCCTCCACAACCCCCTCCCATCTGGCAACCATCGAAACACTCTCCGAATCCATGATTCAGCTGCTTCTGTTCTAGTTTGCTTGTTTTTTTAGATTCAATTGTTGCTAGATTTGTATTTTTTGCCATTTTATTGTTCATAGTTTTGAACATCTTCTTTTTCTTAAATAAGTCCTTTTAACATTTCATATAATAATGATTTGGTGATGATGAACTCCTCTAGTTTTTTCTTATCTGGGAAGCTTTATCTGCCCTTTGATTCTAAATGATGGCCTTGCTGGGTAGAGCCATCTTAGCTGTAGGTCCTTGCTTTTCATCACTTTGAATATTTCTTGCCAATCCCTTCTAGCTTGCAAAGTTTCTTTTGGGAAATCAGCTGACAGTCTTATGGGAGCTCCCCTTCTCTTGCTGCTTTTAAGATTCTTTCACCTGTAAACGTTGGCATTTTAATTATCATGTGTCTTGGAGTGGGCCTCTTTGCATCCATCTTGTTTGGGGCTCTCTGTGCTTCCTGGACTATTTCCTTCACCAAATTAGAGAATTTTTCCTTCATTATTTTTTCAAATAGATTTCCAATTTCTTGCTGTTTCTCTTCTCCTGTTGCTTACCCCTAAGATGTGAATGTTAATACACTTGAAGATGTCCCAGAGGCTGCTTACACTATGTTCATTTTGGGGTTTTTTTCTTTCCTTTTAAAATTTTATTTATTTATTTACTTTTAGAGAGGGGAAAGGAGGGAGAGAAACATCACTGTGCAAGAGATACATCAATCGTTTGCCTCTTGCATACCCTCAGCGGGGGACCTGGCATGCAACCCAGGCTCATGCCCTGACTGGGAATCAAACCAGCAACCTTTTTTTGGTTCACAGGCAGGTGTTCAATCCACTGAGCCACACCAGCCAGGGCTGTTTTTTCTTCTTGTTGTTCTGATTGCTTGTTTTTTGAAACTAGTTTTAATTAATGACATCTTCACTTAAAACTTTAAGATTCTATATCTCTAATTATATACTGAAAGTATGTGTTTGCATATATTATATATACTGATATTTATCATTGTAACTTCAGAAACCTTAGTTGCCTGTTTTGAGAACAGCTTTAGCTATCTTTAACCCATACTAACCTAATCCCCAGACATATATGCACCCTCTTAGCTAAGAAATCAATTGTCCTCAGATGAGTAACATTATTTATTTAGAAACAATAGGACAATTCATCAACCTTTCACTGCCTTAAAGGAGGCCCTTGCTCCAACTACGTTGTTTGGAATTTCACGTTTGTCTATCTGTTCACACCCCATAAAACCTTCGAAAAAGCCGATAGACTTAAGCCAAATCTTATACACTAATAAAAGAACCTGTAGACACTCTGAAAGTGCAGTTTGAGGATAGTATGACATCTTAAAGCAAACTGGTAGCTAACAAATGTCCTCAAATGGATGGTTATGTGGTCACAGTGAGTTCTTCAGTTTTTAGGAAATGTTACCTCAATTAAAAAATAACTAGTATTAATTGTTGTATTTCAGAAAATGGCAAAATTCTATTTTTATTTTTTAATTAAATGAATTGGGGGTGACACTGGTCAAGATGGCCATATAGGTTTCAAGTGTGCATTTCCATGACAAATAATCTAATACTGCATTGTGTGTCCACCACCCAAAGTCAAAAATCATCTTCCATCACCATATATTTGGCCCCCTTTACTCTTTACTACCCCCTAACCTCCTTCTCTGTGGTAACCGCCATACTGCTATCAGTGCATATGAGTTTCAGCTTTATATCCCACATATAAGTGAAACTATATGGTTCTTTGTTTTCTCTGACTTTGTTCAGGATAATATTCTCAAGGTCCATCCACGTTGTCACAAATGGCAGTATTTCATCTTTTCGTATGGCTAAGTAGTATTCCATGGTATGTATGTGCCATATCTTCTTTATTCGATTCTCTGTTGAAAACACCTTGGTTGTTTCCATGTCTTGGCCACCATGAACAGTGCCGCAATGAACATAGGGGTGCATATATCTTTGTGCATAAATGTCTTTGAGTTTTGGGGATAGATAGCGAGAAGAAGGATTGCTGGGTCATATGGTAACTCTATTCATTTTTTGAGGAACCATCATACTGTTTTCCATAGTGGCTGTACCAGTTTACATTCCCACCAGCAATGAATGAGGGTTCCTTTTTTTCCACAACCCCTCCAACATTTGTTACCTGTCTTGTTGATAATAGCCATTCTAACAGGTATGAAATGGTATCTCACTGTAGCTTTGATTTGCAATTTCCTAATAGTGAAGTTAAACACCTTTTCATCTATCTGTTGGCCTTTTGTATCTCTTAGGAGAGGTGTCTGTTCAGGTCCTCTGCCTATTTCTTCATTGGACTGTTTGTGTGAGTTGTAGGAGTTATTTATATATTTTAGATATTAACCCCCTATCAGAGCTGCTGTTTGCAGTTAACATCTTCCATTCAGTTGGCTGCCTTTTTATTTTGCTGTCAGTTTCTTTTGCTGTGCAGAAGCTTTTGGTTTGATATAGTCCCATTCATTTATTTTTCCTTTACTTCCCTTGCCTTTGGGGTCAAATTCATAAAATGTTCTCTATGGCCAAGGTCCCTAAGTTTAGTACCTGTATTTTCTTCTATGTAATATTATTGTTTCAGATCTTATATTTAGCTCTTTGAATCATTTTCAATTACTTTTTGTATATGGAGACAACCTGTAATCTAGTTTCACACTTTTGCATGTGGCTTTCCCATTTTCCCAGCACCTCATTTATTGAAGAGGCTTTCTTTTTTCCATTGTGTTTCTGGTGGCTCCTTTGTCAAAAAATATTTGCCCATATACCTGTGGTTTTATTTCTGAGGTCTCAATTCTGTTCCACCAGCTTGTGTATCTGTTCTTCTTCCAATATTATGCTGTTTAATTATTGTAGCTCTGACGTATACTTTGAAATCAGGTACTGTGATGCATTTGGCTTTGCCCTTTTGTCTCACAACTGCTTTGGCTATTTGGGGTCTTTTGCAGTTCTATACAAATCTGATGTTTTTTGTTCTATTTCTTTAAAAACTGACACTGGACTTTTGATGGAGATTGCATTAAATCAGTATATTGCTTTGGGTAATGGTAATATGGTCATTTTAACTATGTTCATTCTTCCAATTCATGAACAAAGAATATCTTTCCATTTCATTGTGTCTTTTTCTATCTCTTTTAATAATGCTTTGTAGCCCTGGCTAGTGTGTCTCAGTGGATTGAGTGCCGGCCTGTGAACCAAAGGGTCGCCAGTTCGATTCTCAATCAAGGCACATACCTGGGTTGCAGGCCAGATCCCCAGTAGGGGGTGTGAGGGGCAACCACACACTGATGTTTCTCTACCTCTTCCTCTCTCCCTTCCCCTCTCTCTAAAAATAAAATCTTTCCAAAAAATAATGCTTTGTCATTTTCAGTTCACAGGTCCTTCACATCCTTTGTTAAGCTTATTCCTAGGTATTTTATTCATTTGGTTGCAATTACAAACTGAATAGGTTTTTTTCCCATTCTTTTTCTGAACTTTCATCATTAGTATACAGGAAAACAGTGTATTTTTATACATTTTGTATCTTGCAACTTTAGTATATATATCTGTTTATTGTTTCTAAAGTTTTTTTTTGTGAAGTCTTTAGGGTTTTCTATGTATTTCTAGGGTTTTTTAGGGTAATCATGTCATCTGCAGAAAGTGACACTTTTACTTCTCTCTTCCCTATTTGGATGCCTTTTATTTCTTTCTCTTGCCTGACTGCTCTAGCTAGGACTTCCAGAACTATGCTGAGTAAAAGTGGTGGAGTGGGCATCCTTGTTGTGTTCCTGATTTTAGAAGAAAAGCTTTCAGTTTTTCACCATTGAGTATATTGGCTGAAGGTTTGTTATATATGGCCTTTATCATGTTTAGGTCCCTTACTTCTGTACCCATTTTAGTTAAATGTTTTAATCATAAATGGATGTTGTATCTTTTTAAATGCTTTTTCTGTCTATTGATATGACTTTTAGTTTTTTAATGTGGTGTATTACATTGATTGATTTGCATATGTTGAACCATCCTTGTGCCCCTGGAATGAATTCCACTTGATTATGATGTGTTATTTTTTTAATGTGTTGTTGTATTTGATTTGCTAGTATTTTGTTTAGTATGTGTACATCTATATTCATCAGAGATATTAATCTGTAGTTCTGTGTGTGTGTGTGTGTGTGTGTGTTATCCTTGACAGGTTTTGGTATAGGGTTATGTTGGCCTCATAAAATATGTTAGGAAATACTGTCTCTTGTTCATTTTTTCAGAAGAGTTTGAGAAGGATAGGTATCAAGTCTTCTTTAAATGCTTGGTATAATCCACCGATGAAGTCATCTGGTCCTGGACTTTATTTTTTGAATGGGTTTTTGATGGTTTTTTCAATTTCCTCACTGTTTATCAGTCCGTTTAGATCTTCTAGTTCTTCATGATTCAGTCTAGAAAGGTTATATATTTCTAGGAACTTACTCTTTTCTTCTCAGTCATTGAATTTGGTGGCATACAGTCTTTCATAGTATTCTGGTATAATACTCTGTATATCTGTGATGTCTGTGGTAACCTTCATTTCTAATTTTGTTCATTAGAGTCTTTTGTCTTTTTTCCCTAGTGAGTCTAGCCAGGGGCGTGTCTATTTCATTAATCGTTTTAAAAAACCAGCTCTTTGTTGTATTCATTTAGTGTATAGTCTTTTTGTTTTCTATCTCATTCAATTCTCTAATTTTTATTACTTCCTTTCTTCTGCTGACTTTGGATTGCTTTTGTTTTTTTTTCTCTAGTTCTTTAAGATGTAATGTTAGATTATTTACTTGGAATTTCTTGTTTCTTTTCCTTCTTTCCTTCCTTTTTGCTGCAAAAAACTTTATTGTTTCCATTTGCTCCAAGGAATGGAAGAGGGCTCCCGGGTGGTTAAAAGGATGCCTAGTGGTTTTAGGGAGAGGTTCAAGCAAAAGCCAGACAGCAAGGAAATGCAGAGGGGACCCTCAAAGGCCTCTGAGTTCCAAGGGTTCCTAAACGTGATTGAAGGTGAGCCTTTCAATGAAATACTCACCCAGCTCAGCCTTGGGGCTGGCCAGACTGCAGATGTTAGTCAAGTGGTTACCCATGTCTTAATGAGTTTTACCCCCTCACTGAGGAAGTGGTTCTCCGAGGAAGTCACAGGGATGAGCGTCTGTGCGGGTTGAACCCAGGGCATGCAGATTCAAAAGGGCCTGGTTCAGGTTCTTCTCCAAGGCCAAGGTGGCTTCCATGGTGTCCTGAGTTTTACCCCACTCATCTTGAGAAGTATTTAGCACATCCTGGAAGAGAATGTGGCCACCATGCTGGTTTTGCAGATTTAAGAGATGCTTAGTGCCCTTGCACTTCTTCTCAGCCAGTTCTCAGAAGTGGCCAATGCCCTGCAGAGCCACATCATCAATGTCAAAATAGAAGCCCAGAGAGAGGTAGGTGTAGGAGGCCCACAGATGCAGGTTGGCCAGATGGCTGACAGCAGCCTCCACCTCAGTGGAATCATTCTGACAAATCTGGGAGCTCATGATTGTTCAGCAATGAGGAGTCAAGGTCAAAAAATGGTGTTGGCTGGTCTCAGGCTGATGATGTCTGAGGTGGTGACTAGAAAAGAGGTTGGAGGGTGGTCGAAGGCTGAACAAAGGGACATCCCTGAATCTGTTCTGTCCAAACCCTGTTGAAGCAAGAGACAGATCCTGGGGACCACCAAGGGCACTCTCTTGTTTCCTGAGATAGGCCTGTAATGATATAAACTTTCCTCTTATTATTGCTTTTGCCGCTTCCCAGAAGTTTTGATATGTTGTATTGTTACTCTCATTTGTCTATATGTGTTTTTAAAAATTTTTTTAAAGATTTTACTTATTTTAGAGAGATGGGGAAGGGAGGGAGAAAGAGAGGGAGTGGAACACCAATGTATGGTTGCCTCTAGCACACCCCATACTGGGGACCTGGCCTGCAACCCAGGCATGTGCCCTGACTGGGAATCAAACCGGCAATGCTTTGGTTCACAGGCCTGCGCTCAATCCACTGAGCTACACCAGCCAGGGCCTATATATATCTTTTGATCTCACTTTTTATTTCTTCTTTGACAGTCATTCTTTTTTAGTAATATGTTGTTTAATCTCCACATGTTTATAGGTTTCTTTACTTTTTGCAGTTGATTCATAATTTCAAAGCACAGTGGTCAGAGAATATGCTTGATATGATTTCAGTCTTCCTGAATTTGTTGAGGCTGGTCTTGTGATTCAACATCTGGTTGAACCTTGAGAATATTCCATGTGCACTGGATAGGAGTGTATAATCTGATATTCTGGGATAAAAGGCTCTGTAGATGCTAATGTCCATTTGGTCTAATGTGCCATTTAAGGCCAATATTTCTTTACTGATTTTGTTTGGATGATATATCTAGAGCAATCAATGTAGTATTAAGGTTCCCCAACTATGATTGTGTTTTTGTCTGTTTCTCCCTTTAGTTCTTTAGTTGCTTTACAGATTTCAGTGCTCCCTAGTTGGGTGCATATATATTAAGAAGTGTTCTGTTTCCTGGATGTATTTTATTGCCTTTTTTACTATAAAATGTCCATCTTTGTCTCATTACCTTTGTTATTTTGAGATCTATTTTGTCACATGTAAGTATGGCTATACCTGCTTTTCTGTGGGTGTTATTTTCTTGGAGAATCATTTTCCACCCTTTCACTTTCTTTGTTTTTGCAGCTTAGATGTGTCTCCTAAAGGCAGCATATGATTAGGTTTGGTTTTTTATCTAATTTGCTACTCTGTGTTTCCTTATTGGTGAATTTAGTCCATTTACACGTAGGGTAATTTTTGATGTGTGAAGATTTCTTATAACCCTTTTATCTTTTGTTTTCTAGTAGCTCTGTGACTCTGTTGGTTCTATTCCTTTATGTTCCGTCTGTTGTTTTTGTTTGGTGGTATTCCAATCTTCTTTCTTCTATTTCCTCTTTTTTTAAAAAACTATGTGTCTGGGGATTTGTTTGTTTGTTTGTTTTGCTGTGGTTACCATTAGGTTTATGAAAAAGAAAGTTTCATATATACAGTAGTGTTTTTTCATTTGAATGCATCTGATCTCCATCCTTCTTTGCAAATTCAGGCCTTTACTCCCACCCCTTTTATGTTTTCATTGTCACAAAATTATCCCTTTTTATGCTGTTTTTTGGTGATCTTACTCATAGTTTCGTGACTTTTGCTTTTTGTGTCAGAAAGTATAAGCCCCTTGAGTATTTCTTGCAATAGAGGTCTTCTGGTGATAAATTCCCTCAGCTTCTGTATGTCTGGAAAAGTCTTTACTTCTCTTTCACATCTAAAGGATAACTTTGCTGGGTACAGTTTTCTTGGCTGGTGATTTCTCTCTTTCAGTGGTCTGAATATTTGGTTCCACTCTCTTCTGGCTTGCAGTGTTTCTGCTGAGAAGCCCAATGACAACCTAATGGGCTTTCCTTTATAGGTTACTTTCTTCTTTTCCCTGGCTGCCTTGAGAATTCTTTCGTTTTTTAAAAGAATTATTTATTTTTAGAAAGAGAGGGGAAAGGAGGGAGAGATGGAGAGAAACACTGATGTGAGAAACATCCATCAGTTGCCTCTCTGTGAGCCCCAATCAGGAACCAAACACACAACCCAGCCATGTGCCCTGACAGGGAATTGAACCAATGACCTCTCGCTCTATGGGATGATGCCCAACAACTGAGCCACACCAGTCAGGATGAGAATTCTTTCTCTGTCATTAAATTTTGACAGTTTTAATACAATGTGCCTTGGAAAAGACACCTTTGGATTGAGGAAAATAGGTGTTCTGTTTGCTTCTTGGATTCAAGGATCTATTTCTTTCCATAGGTTTGTGAAGTTCTTATTAACTATTTGTTTGAATAGGCTCTCCATTCCCTTATCCCTCTCTTCTTCTTCTTCTGTTATGCCTATTATCCTTATATTGCTCTTTCTGATGAAATCAGATAGTTCTTGTAAAGTACTTTCATTTTTTTAATGCTCAAGCCTCTCTCTCCTTCCCTCTGCATCATTTCTAGATGTCTGTCTTCGACATCACTATCTTTGTTCCTCCACTTGGTCAGCTCTATTTGCTATGCTCACTGGTTCATTCTTGATCTCTTGTACTGAGTTCTTTATCTCCAGAGTTTCTGTTTGGTTCTTTTTTAAAGTTCCAATCTCTTTGGTAAAGTAGTCATTTTGTTCGTTGATTTGTTTTCTGAGCTCATTAAATTACCCATCTGTATTTCTGTACCTCGTTGAGCATTTTCAGAACTGCAATCTTGACTTTTCTGTCATTTATAGCATATATTTCCATGCCTTTAAGTATGTTTGCTGGAGATGCATTTTCTTCCTGAAATGCCTCACTACCTTGTTATTCATGGTATTTGAAGGTTCCTTCTCTGCCTAAGGATCTATGTATGAGTGGCACTTCTCTAGCAGATTAATACAAAAAGGTCTTTCTATTCTTTTCCCATATGTGGCACTGAATCATGAATTTTTTAGTTCTGTGAAATCCCAGGGGTTCCCAGCAGTGCTGCCCAGTGTACCTGCAATGCTTAGGGGTGGGGCAGCCTGGGGGAACCCGCTGGCTTCTTTGTTGTTTTGCCCTCAAGGAAATGGTGATCTCAGATATCCACAGGGTCCACTGTGTGTCCTGACCCCAGGACCAGTCACAGAGTTTACCCTTTGCTCAGGGAAAAGTGTGATTCTGTAATACCAGTTCTCAGGTTTGCAGATAATGTGCTCCACATCCAACACCCAAGGCAAAGGAAGGCTATGGGGTGGCAGGGTTCTGTGGCTTTGTTTCTCTGTCTGGAATGCTGACCACCCAACAACTGTGGGGGCATCACCATGCTGTGTCCTTGTCCAGATCTCTGTGCTCAGCTGCAGCGCTCGATGCTCACGCTTGTGGGAATGCCCAGGTGAAGGGAGTGCAGGCTACAACCAGATTCCACCCGTTTCCCAGCTGAGCCTGCTGTGAGCTCCTGACTGCAGGGCTGAATCTATGAATCATTTTAGCTCTTTTCCCTTCTCGTCTCCCCTGTTTCTTCTCACTTAACCATCTTTAGATGTTACTATTCGCCAATCTCTCAGAAATGTTTGTGGGCTGAACAGACCGAGGGAATCTTTCATGCTGCCATTCCTCTGACATCATTCTCTACTTCTTTTTTTAAAATTGGTTATTTTTAAACTCACTGGACTATTGGTTTGGGACACAGATTATCACCAATTGTTTATTCCCTGTGAAGACTGTCATGTCTATCATGATCATACACATCTTCTTAGCCAGAACAATTACATCACTGCTTGTATCATCCTATGTGTCAATCTCAGCATCTAGCTTACTCTTTACTTTCTTGAAACCAGCGACTTGTTCAGCAGTCTTTTCCTGCTCTGCCTCAAGCAAATGAGTCATCTTAGCCTGGTCAGTTTTTCCTTCAGTTGTGATGCTGGTGTGACTTTGGGTCTCACAATACTTTTCCAGGTCAGAAACATCTTCCAGTTCCTCTGGCATCAGGAGCAGAAGTGCCTCAAAATGGCTAAGTTTTAAAAAATTGGAAGGCTGCTCATGGATCATGCTGGTATTTCCTTAAACAATAATTAATCTCAAATACAAAAATATTATTATTTGCTCTCAGCTACGTACAATCTTCTCATTTAACTCTCACAGGACTCCTGTGAGATGGCTACTACTGCTACCCACATTTTACTATGTGGGTATTAAAAGAGGTTTAAAAAAGTTCAGTGTCCTTTGTCATCACTGCAAAGACCTCCCCCATAGTTCAGCTTTATTCCCCACACATCCCTGTCTCTCCCTCACCAACAGCTCGATATGGAGGCTCCATAAAGGCTCCTCTCCAGACAGCACTCCTTTCTCAACCCCACAGATGAAGCCCAACAGCTTTCTCATAGAACGAATTCTTTCAGATGGTCAAAGACCTCAGAGCTTTAACCTTCTCCAATGTAGACAAGGAAGAAAGTTGGTTTTGACTATTCTCCGCTGAACATGAGTCTCAAGTCAATTCTAAGCTAGAAAGTACACCAGAATATATATCAAGTATGATTATATAATCCACAACAGTAGACAAAACTTGTTGCAGCTACCTAGTTTGTCACTCAAGGGGACCATTAGTTCAAAGAAACTACTTGGATTGTACTTTTATTTCTCAGCCCTATGCTGATATGCTTATATGGGTTCTGTTAAGTTTTTTTTTTAAAGAAAAATAAATGCTATCACTGACAGGAAAGTTAATTTGCCTGAGTCAATTAATGGAATTTTATATCTCTTTATTTATAATATCTAATTCATTGGCCAGAAGACTGGGAGCAATGAGTAATGATTAAAGAAAGGAGATTCAGAGTTCTCTATTTGATATCTTAAATTTCAATATTTTACTCTAACCGCAATTTCTATCACTTACATCACTTTTTGTCAATATCTTCAACTTCTTTGTCCTCTTATTCTATCAGTACAATTCTAGCCCTGGATTGATCTGACCATTTGCTCTATCAGTTGCTGTATCCAAGCCACTAAACACTACCAACAAGAAAATTATACTACCATTCCCTCTGTTGTCAACTACTAATTCACAGGTTTTCATTTCTGCTATAGATTCTTCATAAGTATTCTGGGTCGGCAACGTCTTCCATTGCACATACCAGTTTTTAAAAATCTTTAGCATACTCTTCAAATCTATGAGGTCATCACCTCTTATGTTACAGTTAACCCCACTTCTCATTCAGGATAGGCGGCCATCAGACCCTCACCTCCCAACCCCTATACGCACACAAGTGTCTGTATTCACACCCATCCTCCCTCTAATACCAGTGGCAGTAAGCCGAATCCCTCCACTATTCTCTGGAGTCAGACCCTCAAGCTTGTTCAGGGAACTCCATGTTCACAGGCTTTTGGCCCAAAGCACATAAATATGCTCAAGTATTCCTTATGAAAAGTGACCTTTCTTGATTCTATGTCTCCCCATACATAGCTCCTCATCACCTCTGTTCTTTAACAGCCAGGCTTCTACAGAATAGCCTAGATAAACAGTTCTTACACTTTTGATCTCAGGACCCCTTTACACTAAAAAATTCTTAGTAACACCAAAGTGCTTTTCAGGAATTAAGCTGAGAAACCTTTTTCAAACATTTATTCATTTAAAAATAAGAACAAACTATTAACATTTTCATTAAAAATAACTAGTTTCCTAAAAAAAAATAACTAGTGAGAATACTGGCATTGTTTTACATTTTTTCAAATTATTTTAGTGTCACTACTGATCTCACCAGAAAAGTCTTAAGCATTCAGAAGCTGACAAATTTTAGTTATGGATATGAGTTTTCTTAAATTCTGATTCTTTGCTTGAAACATGGAATTTTATCATTGATAGCTAACACTGCCACTTTCTTTCCTTAAAGTGACAGTTATGTTTCATTAATTTTTGAGAAAATATCTGCCTCATACCTAAATCTGAATAACCAGTTTGTCTGACAGTCATTTGTTTAAGTAAAAATGGTGTTCTATTAAAGTCAGTCCATCAGCAATGTAAACAATTGCTGAAGTGCTTTTCCTTAAGACAACCATCATACCTCAGTATGTAGCAGAAGCACTTACGAAACCTTCCATTTCATCACACAGAAGATTAAAAAGACATGTACTCAAGGGCTGAGAGTTAAATAAAATTTTTAATGCTTTATCAAGGACACTTAAATGAAACTGGCATTTTTTAAAAACTGTAACTGCTTGGTTGTGAAAAGTATAATAACTTCTAGCATAGTTTGGTGCTAGCGCCTTGATTCATGACAATTAAGGTGCAAGCCATTTACCCATCAAATGCTTTGCAGCATCAGTGAAAATGTCAACATAGTGAAAAAGGCAAAAAACACTGTAGTATTATGAAAACAGTTTTGACATCACTGACTCCAAGAAAAGGTTTCAGAGATCATGAGCCATACTTTGTGAACTGTTGGTCTAGAATGACTTCTCCATTTCCTCCTGAGCTCACTACAATCTGGTTTCTGTTACCAATAGGCCAAGATCACATATATTTCACCAAAATCACAATGATGTCCAAACTGCTTAGACCAATAAATATTTTAATTATCATTTTTATTACCTACACTTCTGTAGCATTTCATCCTACTGATTACCTTCTTTTTGAAACCGTCTTATTCCTATAATATCATCCATTCCCTCTACATAGTCTGACATTTCTCAATCTTCTTTGAAGGCTCTCTGCTTCTATCCATTTCTTGAATGTTGGTATTCCCTAGGATTCCATTCATTCTTGTCTTTCTTATTCAACCTACTTTTTCAGGATGATGACTTTATTTCTATGGCTAATTACTCTCATAATAGCTAAATATCTAGCTCGGACTACTCTACTAAATCCACATGCATACATATATATGTGTGTATATATGTGTGTGTGTGTGCAGGTCCTTAAATAATGTAGTTTCATTCAACATCATTTCATTATAAAGTTGATTAAGATGCCATAGAAAATTAACTTTTGTTTCAGTCAAGCAGCCTATGGTAAAATAGGTTTCATTATATGTCATTTTGCTTAAAGTCACAGAACCTACTGATGACATTGAGGCTTTCCTGTACATATATACATCTATGTATCTGATACTGTTTATTAGACATCACACTTAAATGTTCCACTGACACCTTAATATCAACATGTATGAAAATGAACTCATCTTTCCCCATCAAGTCTGCCACCCTTCCTTTACTTCCTATTATGGTAAGTGGCCCTACCACGCACCCAGCTACCCTATCCAGAACCTTAGGGGGCATCCATGACTCCTTAACTCCATCTGCAGCACCTATGTTCAAACCATCAACCCACACTATCAGTTCTACCTCCTAAATATCTCTTGCCCTTACCATCCTCTTTGCCCCACTGTCACAGTGTAGCCTTTCTGCCTTAGCTCATGGCCGATTCTATACTGAGCTATGATTATTTCATCACCTTGTAACCAATGCTCCCGTCTCTAGCCTAATTTAACCACAGTTTAATCCATTATCAACACGCTACCAGAGAAGTATTTCTAAAATGCTGATCTGATCATGCCATTCCCTTGCTTTAAAATTTTTTAAGGGTTCTCTTTACCATCATGATGAAATCCAAACTCACTACCATGACACACCGGATCCTTTATGATCCAGCCATATCTTTCTCCTCATGAAACTACAATCCAGTCACAAGGCGCTTCCTCAAACACACTAAGTGCTACACGTGCGTGTCCTCATCTGTTATACTTGTATATCAAGAGCTGACCTCCTTTCACCTAGCCACTACGACTGATCCTTTAAGGCCTTCAAGGCTCATCTCATACTTCATCTCCTACAGGACATCTCCTCTAACCATCCCTCACCCTAGTCGGGGGAGAGGTGCCTAGTTTGCATGTACTTCATAAATGTTTGTAGAAATAAATTGAACAAACTCCCCTACAATAAAAACTATGTAGAAAAGATCATGTTACTTGTTAAATATAACTTCATATATATATTTGTATGTTTGTAAATTTTAAAGCATAAATTATTGTGGGTTTTGTTTTGTTTTTACAATTTAAATATATAACAAATTAGGGCACAGACTTCCCCTTTTATTATTTTTTTTCCTATAACCCTTCAAATCAAATCAGGTTTTTTTTGAGATATGGTAATTTTTTCTTTTTTTTAATTTTATTCTAATCATTGTTCAAGTACAGTTTTCTCCCTTTTACTCCCAATCCAGTCCACCCACCAACCCTCCCCACTTCCCTCCCATTACCACCCCCCCCCTAGTTTTTGTCCATGTGTCCTTTAAATTTGTTCCTCTAAACCCTTCCCATTCTCCCCTGAAATTCCCTCTTCTCTCCCCTCTGGTCACTATCAGCCTGTCCTCTATTTCAGTGTCTTTGGTTATATTTCGCTTGTTTCTTTGTTTTGTTGTTTAGGTTCCTGTTAAAGGTGAGATCATGTGGTATTTGTCTTTCACTGCCTGGCTTATTTTGCTTAGCATAATGCTCTCCAGATCCATCCATGCTGTTACAAAGGGTAGGAGCTCCTTCTTTCTTTCTGCTGCATAGAATTCCATTGTGTAAATGTACCATAGTTTTTTGATCCATTCATTTACTGATGGGCATCTAGGTTGCTTCCAGCACCTAGCTATTGTAAATTGTGCTGCTATGAACATTTTGGGGTGCATAGGTTCTTTTGGATTGGTGTTTTAGTGTTCTTAGGATATAGTCCCAGCAGTGGAATTGCTGGGTTAGAAGGCAGATCCATTTTTAGTTTTCTGAGGAAGTTCCATACTGCTTTCCATAGTGGTTGTACCAGTCTGCAGTCCCACCAACAGTGCACTAGGGTCCCCTTTTCTCCACAAGCTCTCCAACACTTGTTGTTTGTTGCTTTGTTTATGATGGCCATTCTGACTGGTGTGAAGTGATATCTCATTGTGGTTTTAATTTGCATCTCTCTGATAGCTAGCGATATTGAACATCGTTTCATGTGTCTTTGGATTTTCTGTATGTCCTCCTTGGAGAAGTATCTGTTCAAGTCCTTTGCCCATTTTTTAATTGGGTTCCTTGTCTTCTTAGAGTGCAGTCGTGTAAGTTCTTTATATATTTTGGAGATTAAACCCTTGTCTGAGGTATCATTGGCAAATATGTTTTCCCATACAGTTGGTTCTCTTTTTATTTTGATACTGTTTTCTTTAGCTGTGCAGAAGCTTTTTATTTTGATGAGGTCCCGTTTGTTTATTCTTTCCTTTATGTCCCTTGCTCTATGGGACAGGTCAGTAAAAAAGTTTCTGCGTGAAATATCTGAGATTTTCCTACCTACGTTCTCCTCTAAGACTTTAATGGTGTCACGTTTCATATTTAAGTCTTTTATCTATCTTGAATTTATTTTTGCATAAGGTGTAAGTTGGTGCTCCAAAACAAATCAGTTTTTAACTGAAGGATAATCTTGCAGGTACATAATACTTTATAGTTTATAAAGCATTTTCATAAACATCCTCTCAAATACAATTCCACATGCGTTCACTGAGTTAAGAAAGCTAGATTTCAACCCCACTTTGCAGAAAATAGAAAGGAGATGGAAAGAGATTAGGTAATTTGCCAAAGTCACTTGGACAGTAAAATGCCCAGTCTGGAAGTCAAGCCTTTCAATTCTCAATCCAGTGCTCTTTTCGGCTGACCATGCTCTATATTTAGCAGATGTTCAAAAGGAATTGTTTTGCCAAAGACATAAGCAATCAGTGACCAGGTGTAGATGAAAGCAACATTTTCAAGGTAAGCTGCTTCAGCCTAGCACATGGGCCTTCTCTTTGACCATTCCACACCTGAACCTGTAGCATCACCTTCCTTCCTACCAACCTCTCTAATCTTAAGCAGCAGTTATTTTTTTCCACCTTTCCACACATTTTCTTGCTTCCCCTTCCCCTTCTTTGAGTTCTTTTTTTTTCTGTTTCATTCCTTCCTTTCATTTCTCTTCAAAATATTTTCCATCTCAATTTTCTTGCAACTTTGCCTTCCTAATCTCTTAAATTCTCACAAACTAAAAGCTGTCAGACCATAAACATCTCAATGGAAATACCAAAACTGGAATTTCTTCTGCAGCTTGTTTAAAATCTAATCCCTAGGGGCAGACGGGAGTATAAAAGAACTAAATGGTAATTGGAAAAAAATACAATAAAGATTAAATAAATAAAAAAATCCAGTCCCCAGGATCTGTGAGGCTAATGATGGTTTCCTAAAATGCCTTTGAGTACTGCGATGGAAGTGTCTTACCTGAAGGTCTGTGCTTTAACTGCTTATATAGATCAATGGCGCTCTGTTCCCTGGACAAAAGAGAAAACATGTTTCTATGTGAAGATAATTTAATGACTCCAATAATCCACAACTTGAACAATATTATTTGAAGAGAGTAATGATCCAATTTTAAAGCAAGTACACATTGCCAATGAATATTTAACACAGAATTTCATTGAATAATAAGCAAGATCTTAAAATGCAAAATTTAGTATACTTCTTATCTGCTGTGGTCTACCACCACAAATCCTATCTGATGCTTGCACCAGAAACTAAGACAAAAATTATGGCCTGCGATTGGATAAAAAAATCTGAAATTTCTAATCCAAACATTTAGGAAGTTAACCTCACTTACTCATTTAGAGCATTTACCAGACAATACCTTAGGCCAGAAGTAGGGAAACAGTTTATAAGTTAGAATACTTAAAACATTCTTAACACACACATGAAAATTCTTTGATTAAAACAGCAAAGGTTAACTCAAAGAGTTATTTCTAAGATTGCTGGTGACTAAGAAAATACTTCCTTTTTATTTAGTTTTTATTTTTTTATTATTATTATTTTTTAAGATTTTATTTATTTTTAGAGAGAAGGGAAGGGACAGAAAGAGGGAGAGAAAATTCAATGTGTGGCTGCCTCTCCTGCGCCCCCTACTGGGGACCTGGCCTGCAACCCAGGCATGTGCCCTGACTGGGAATCAAACTGGCGACCCTTCGGTTCATAGTCCAGCGCTCAAACCACTGAGCCACACCAGCCAGGGCCTTCCTTTTTAAGTATTTGAGAAAAGGAGAACTACAGACTATAACTACATATAGGCTTGATGTGCCAGATGTACACAGAAAGAACACTCTGCTGCAAAAAATTATAAAGACCAATACCAACGACATGAATATGCCCTTACAAAGTTTCCATCAAGTCTCCCTGACGTCTTCCGTAAGGGCTTTTCTGTAGCTCCATGATTTCAGTGTGCAGGCACATGATCTGATCCTCCAGATATCCAATGACACCTATCTACAAAATGATGAAACATAACAGAAATGACAGGCTCGCCATCATACGACACAGAGAAGAACTCAGACAAAGAACGACTTGCTGCTGCAGGAGGAGAACTAAATAATTTAATACAAAACAGTGACTTTGTTCAAGCCTTTTTTATCTTTCAGATTCTATAATCTTTCACATGAGAACATACTTATTCCTATGCTTCTCACTTTTCTCTCATGATAAGACTACTAGCATTTGCTTTTTCCTCCTGAGAAGCAAAAAGATATGTGTCACTAACAAGACTAAGGAAAAAATGGCCATAAAACCACGGCATCTCAGTTCTGTGATTTTCGTTGCCTCCTGTTCCTGACTGCCTTGAAATACAGATGCAGAAAGATAAAGATACTGGATTTCCCACCCCAGGATACCAATTGCCCCACCTGTGTCCTCAGAGTAAGTTCTGACACCAAGGACAGGAACAATTTAGTGGGACAGATGTAAGGAAGGAATTTGTTAGAGAGAATAACCTCTACCTAGCACGACTATATGTTTATTGTCAAACCTGCATAATTTTGAGAGTGAAGGATAGTACTGTTGATAATTATGAAGACAGGTATAAACACACTTTCCTAGGTAAACCAGGATGTGGGGCCATACTATCTAAACCAGACATAAAAATATCAATGATAATTGCCGTTTATTATTTATCCCCATTTAATCTGCACCCCTTACTATAAAAAGGTAGAGTCCTCATAATATAATAAGAAAATGAAGCTCACTGAGGTTTCAGTTCACTCTCATTTGTCCAACACCCTTATTTTTACCCACTATGGTACTTCCCTCCAGATACACAAAACATCTACTAGATATTTGTCTGATACTGAAATGACATGAAAAATACTCTACATACCAAAGCCAAAGGAAGTTTCTAAGGGAGACTTCAGAAATAAACAAACACGTAGAATGAACTTAGTAACTTTACCTCAGCATAGTGGATAGCCTTTTCTTCCATTTCCTTCCATGCTTTTAACATTTTTTCTGAAGCTGAAAAAAAAAGTCCTAATTAGTTACCTCAGAAACAGTCATAATTTTAATTACGACCTACCCACCTCCTTGCCATACCGACATCAAAAAATAGTGTTATGGGTTGAATTGTTCTCCCCAAAAGTTATGTTGAAGTCCTAAAGCAGTAAGTGCATCAGAATGTGCCCTTATTTGGAAATAGGGTCAGTGCAGATAGTTGGCTGTATTAAGATGAGGTCATTCTGGAGTAGGTGGACCCTTAGTCCAGTAGGACTAGTGTCCCCAGAAGAGACACAGGGACACAGACATATGAAGGCAGAGCTCCATTCGACAACAGAGGCAGGGGGTAAGGTGCTACAGCTGCAAGCCAGGAAATGGCAAGGACTGCTAATAAACCACCAAGAGGCCAGGAAGAAGCAAGGGAGGATTCCTCTCCACAGGTTCAGAGGAATCATGGCCTTGCACACACCTTGATATTAGACTTTTAGCCTATGGAACTGTGAAATGATAAATTTCTGTTATATTAAACCACCCAGTTTACAGTAAATTGTTATGGCAGCCCTAGGACACTAACACAGATGGTTTTCCCTTTTTAAAAAAGAAAATTATTCAAGTGACACATGAAAATGATATTTTTAAAAAATCAAACAGTATGAAAGGATATAAAAAGAAAACCCTCTCTTCCTCCTCTCCACCCTATGGGATCTTGTTTAATCATCTGTTATAAAGACACATACCCTTTCCTTCAGAAATGAGACCATCTATACTTACCTTTCTTTCTTTCCCAACTTAAAACATCACTGCCACTGAAAATCCAGATGATCTAACTTCAGTCTTTTTAAACAGCCATATAATATATACAATTAACAAGTGAAAGATAATTTGCTGAAATAATTATGTTTTGCCATTCACCAGAATGCCCATAATATACACAACTAGACATAAAACACTAATCACAACCAGGTTTAATAGGTAACTTTACTCACACAACTGGACACTGCTGATCATTTGTTCTAAGATAAATGTACCCTGTTCAAGACAAGTATACAAACAGGATTTGTTTCCCCCCCAAAAGGATTTATTTCAATGAAAAAAATCAGAAATGTTTGTGGTGACCTCTTCAGTTTATTTGATTTTAGGTCTGCTTTTTACATTTGTTTAGTATATCTGAAAGGAGATAGCTTGAAGTGAAATATGAAAAACTGGAGGCTGTGTACAATAAGTAGTGGGACTACACAGTAGGTGGTTTGGGAAAAAAAAACACAGAATTATTTGTGTTATTATTTACAAAAAGGTAAGTAGTTTGGTATTTCCCTGGCTATGAAGTCATCCCAATATGGATTTTGTATCTGTTTTTCTAGTAGCTTGAAAATCACATGTTCTGTCCTAGCTGGTGCAGTTCAGTGGATTGAATGCCGGCCTGCAAACCAGAAGGTCACCAGTTTGAGTCCCAGTTAGGGCGCATGCCTGGGTTACGGACCAGATCCCCACTTGGGGGCACGCGAGAGGCAACCAAGCAACATTTGTCTTTGCACATCGATGTTTCTCTACCTTTCTCCCTCCCTCCTGTCCTCTTTCTCTAAAAATATGTTTAAAAAAAAAAAGGAAGAAAATCACAAATTCTTAAATCATTTTTGTAATTTTCTGGAGCTAACCAGCTTTAGTCCAATTGCGGGGGGGTGGGGTGTGCAGGGGTGAAGACCCTGTAAAGTTGCTCAGGTAAAGGTTAAAAAAAAAGCTGACATTCAAAACAAACATGGTTTATGAAGATTTGAGGTGCCCTGTCTCTTGTTCTCATGTTGAACATAGAGAAACGACAGGCTGTGAGGCAGAAGGTAAAGTAGCAGGTGGCTTCAAAAGACTAGATACTTCTTTCAAACACATTACCCAGAAACTTACATATCCCGTAAGTCATCTGCTCACTGTATCTTTCCAAGTCAAGCTGAATGCTTTTGTGAAAAAACTCCAGTTTAGCCTTCAGTTGCTGAGATGCTGAGATCAAAGCATTCTTCATTTTTGTCAAGTTAGTATTATATCTCAGAAGACTTAACCTAAACCACAAACAAACAAACAAAAATCAACATTTCATAAACACTGGACAAAAATTTAAAAACTTAAGTTGACATTGGCCCAAAGCCTAAGTTTCTATTATCAATCTATGAGAAAGGGCTGATCTCTAGAACCTGGTCCCTAAAGGCTTTCTGCCTGTGGTAACAATTTCCTTTATAATAGGATGTTCTGCTCAGGAACTACTTTCAAGCCATTGGAATTGGGTAGTTTCAGACCATTAATAAGAATTCTACAAGTCGGACCAGAATATTATATTTCAAATTGTTCTGATATTTTAGTATTGCATGGAACACTGATTAGTGTAAACTGGCAAAACAAATTCCTGAACATTAACGTGCATGACACTGCCCCTGTAAACAACAGAATCAGCTTACATTGCTGCTCTCTGCCCCTGAAAGAGTCTGCTGTAGTCTTCTTTCAGCCCAGACACATAGTGCACTGCTTCAGCCCATACTTTACGCAGCTGTATAACTGGAAGCTGTATTTTGCTGTCTCGTACTATATGTAGGAAGATGGAAAAAAGACAGGAGTTATTTTTAAGATTTTAGAGTTCAATAATCACTCTTGTGATTTCCAGTCCTTGCAAATACCATTCCCACAGATGCTAGAAAAACCACTTGTTACAGTTTTATTCAGTTCAATACACATTTACTGAGCTCCTGCAATACATTAACTCTGTTCCAGATACAAGGGGAAATAAAAATGAGTAAGACATAATCACCACATAATCACAAAGCTGGGATTATTCCTGTATCTGTCTTTTTTTGTCCTGCTTTCCTCCAACGTGGAACACTGTTTTTTATCTCTCTAATATAAATTATTTATGTATTTCCATTTTTAAATCAAGTCCCATCTCTTCCACAATCTACTACAGCCTCTGCTGATTCTGAATAATAAATTTTATCTCCTGCACTACCAGCCAAACTTCAGGAAAGCATAAGAGGTAAACAGCATTTTAATAAGATATGCTTCTTTCAATGCCAAACTTATAAAATTATCTATTTATGATTTTCTTGCTCTTTCTTTGGTAAAGAGAATGCTACTGTCTAAAATCATGACACGTATATATGTTAAGTGCAATGAAATCCCATTTTAATATGATTAAAATTTCAGTAATTATGAAATTATGTGGATTTTCTCCAAGAATGAAAGAGAGTCATCCTGTACTTTAAGGAGGCAATTATATTGTTATTCTTTTCCAATGCAAACCTTCAGAGAAAGGTTGGTAAAGTAGGGGTCATAATGAGAAAACAAATTATTTGAAGCAGACTTCAAAAATATAAAGTTACATACATATCTAGAAAAATCTTTGCCTCCTCTAATAATTATTAATAGCGTCAATTAATTTTCTTTTTATATATCCACACTTGCTCCTGAAGCTTCCTACAATAGCCAAAACAAAAACATAAAACACTTTTTAAAAAGAGTCTGGGAGGGAAGCCTGACCAAAATACACAAACACACTCTGAAAAAATGAAGTCTGAAAGGGCCTAAGAAATTATATCACAGTAGCAAGAAGCACACCTACTGTCCAGATCTTGGTTTCTAATACTGTTCTCCGATAAAGGAACCAGAGCCTTAGAAAAAGGGCTGATTTTAGGACTGGGCAGGAAATATACAAGATGGGCCTGGAGTACATTGTAGTGCTATGAAGTAAGGAAGTGCTAAAAAAAGAAAACCCACATTGATGAGGCGAGTAAGAGGCACAGGAAGCCAAATAAAAGATCTCCTAATGGCCAAAGCTGCAACAGTTTGAACAAAATAAATAAACTAGTATTGGATTATAATCCAAAATATAAAATAAAATCCATGAATCTATACTGATATAATAATTGAATAAGTTAATACGTGAAAGACAAGAGACAAATCTCATGTGCACAAGAATTCCAAATAAATTATGTAGATGTTCAAAGGAACATCTTAACAGAAGGGAAGCATCACTTCCCACTCCTTCATTGTGGCTTTGACATAGTGACCTCCTTGCAAGGAGTACGGCATGGACGGGGAAGGGCAGGGAGACTAACCTGCATGGCGGAGAAACCTGACAAGCAGTCGAGGACCACACCAGCAGTCATGCGCCATGCCGACAGTGCGCACCCTTCATAAAATGTAACGAAAATGGCGCTTCCGTGATCTTTCTCTCAAAAACCCATAATCCTCATCTCATCATGAGGGGAAAAAAATCAGATAAACTGCAACAGTGGGGTGTTGCTACAAAATACTTGACCGGTACTCCTCAAAACAGTCAAAGTAATCAAAAACAAGCAAAGTCTGAGAAACTGTCACAGTGGAGAGAAGCCTACGGAGACACGACAACTAAATGCAATGTGGTACCTAGGATGAGATCCTGGAACAAAAAACACACCACCAGGGGAAAACTAAGGAGATCTGAATAAAGGACAGACTGCAGTTAATAGTAAGTAGCGGTTTATGTATGGTAACAAAATGTACTATACTAGTATGTTAGAAATGGGGAAAACTATGTGTGTGGGCGAGAGGATAACATGAGAACTCTGCATTACCCTTGCTCATTTTTTCTGTAAATCTGTCCTAAAAAAAAACTAACAAAAAGGTAACAGAGAAAAGATTAAATAATTTTAGCCCTTATACACAATTTTGTTCTTGATTTTACAATTTTATGCCTGATTTTAGTTTGAGGTAGACAGAGACTGACCACTACCTTCTTCAAAAGAAAAGAATAATTCTCACAGGATAAATGAAAACACTTGAACATGAAGCAGTATTCATAGGATAAAATGAAATACTTGAACATGCTTAAATAATGGAGGAGAAACTAAAAAGTAGGCTTAATGAATAATGGAGACTCATTCTTTTATCTGTGAGAGGCCTATCCTCAAGAAAGCTGTCTTTTCCCACATGTGGGATCTGGTGGTAATTTAAAACCTACCTTTTCACCTTTCAAACTATAGAAATCCATTTTTCACCACAAATAGCTGAAGTATGAGATATAGAAAAAAAAAACCACCAAGGACCATTTCCACTAATCATGTTAAATCAAATTATATTACTTCAGGTTAAATCTCGGTCAGTAATGGAGTAGACTTACCAATATAATTTACACAATCAGATAAACTTCTGGAAGCAAATGGTCCTTCATACACAGTCTTACTTTTATCAAACAAATAAACCATATAGCTATCACAGCCTCTCTAAAAAAGAAAGAAACAACTTTTAAAAACATCCTTGAAAATTCCCCAAGTAGTTAAGTACCAAATTTCCTTCTCTGAAATGCAAATGAACAAAGTCAATGTTCATCAGCCTACCTCTTACAGATTTAAGGTCTAAGCTTTTGTTTAGAAAAAATAAATAACTTTGATATGGGCTAAAATGAAAAACAATCACCAGATGCAAGAGGACAAAACCAAAAAAAGTCGTAACAATGTATATGCACACAATGGGAACACACTCAGTAATCCGAAGGAATGAAGTATAGATACACGCTACGACAAGGATGAACCTCAGAAACATAACCCTGCGTGCAGACAGTCTGACACAAGGGACTACAGGCTATAAGGGTCATTTATAGGAAATGTTCAGAAAAGGAAAATCTACAGATATGGAAAGTAAATCAGTGACTGCCTGATTTAAGGCAGGGTGGGTGGAGTGGAGATTAATAGTTAAAGGACATGAACAACCTTACTGAGATGGAAATGTTTTAAAACTGATTTATGGTGATGGACACACAAGTAGGTAAATTTACTAAAACAAAACACCGAATTGTACACTTGAAATGGGTAAATTATATAACATACAAAATACGACTCAATAAAGTCAAATAAAAAAATGAGTCGACCACAGTCATATTTTACCATCCATCTATCCTCTGGCAAAGCCTATGAGACCGCTGATCTAATTTCAAGATTTTAGGCTTCAACTACAAAAAGGGAAAAAAAGAGGAAGGAGAGAACTAGCACCAAAGAGAAAGTCATACCAAGTTTAAAATAACAAATGTTTCACTTCTATTTTGTTCACCTGGTAAAGCAGTTAAGAGAAATGAGTAGAATAAAACTAAAAGAATTATAAGATGTGTATCACCCCCCAAAGAATTCCAAATGTACATCCAAACATGCAGAGTATGCAACCCCTCCATGCAAACAGATTTCTTATATTCTTCTAAGTATACTAGAATTTTCTTACTACTCCATCTAGTACACATTGAGAGGCTGGTTTCCGAGGATCAAGAGAAATTCCCGTCTCTGAAAGAAGCTCTTGGGAAGCAGTGTTTATTCCAGTTTCACGCTCAATACGAGACTGCAGTGAATGAAGACTTTCATCAGGTGGTAAAAGAAAAGAAATTATCTTTGCAGAAGTCATATTTAGGATGTGTACTATCTGTATAAACAAGAAAAAAAGAGACATGATATTAACCATCTGCTACATAAAAAGATTCAATGTTAGATACCAAATGGATTATGAGCAAAAGGCATTATCTCTGTACTATACAGGTTCAATCATTTTCCAAATTGAAATCTCCTTTTATAATTATAAAATGACATCTGGAAATGGAAAAGTTTACTTTCCTACTACAAGAGATGTTAATTCCAAGAAGTAAAATTTTGAAGTTCTAGGGATGCACAAAAACCCCAATTAAAAAACAAAACGAGAAGTGGGTGGGTAGAGGTGGAAGATGGTATAAGGGGGATAAATGAAAAATATATTAAAAAATCAAAACAAAAACAAATAAACAAACAAACCCAACACATTTATTCTGAGAAGCATATCTCAGACCTGGAAGGAAACATTCCCATTCATGAAGTGCCTAGTAGATGCCAACTACAGAGTTAAGTGCTTTAAGTATAATGTAACATCCCCTTAAATAGTTTAGTTATATTTAACATAACACCCTGTAATCAGATCTTCTAATCTCCATTTTAGCAAAAAAAATTCAGAGCTCTGAGGGATCACATAGCTGATAACTGGTAAAGCTTAGATCTGAACTCCAGTCTGTCTAACTACCTTACATTGTTCCAAAAAATAATCATGATAGAAGAGCTAGGCCTCTCTTTAAACAGGAAGTAGCATTGTTATCCTCATTTTTCAGATAACAAAACCAAATCCCAGAGCAGTGATCTGCCTAAGGGCCCAAAGTTAGTTAAGAAAATAAATAGTTGTATTAGTTTTACCTAAAGACCCACAGAAAGTAGGCAGTCTAATACAGGCCAACTTAAGTGTGAAACTGAGTTAGGTGGGGCTCTACACAGATAACTACAGATGGCCACTCAGTTAATGGTCAGTCTTTTGAATAACATGATTTTAAATTCTCCTCCCCTCCACTACAGCTTGGATAAGCTATACAAAATGAATAAGCTATGTTTCTCCAGTGTCTCACGTTGACAGAGGACAGGAATGGGCAGAGTAGGTTAATAATAATAATAGTAAATAATACAATAATTGGACATTCAGCCAAGACGGAGGTGTAGGTAGATACACTCTGCCTCCTCACACAACCAAAAGAAGTACAACAGCAAATTTAAAAACAAGAAGTTACCAGAAATGCCAGAAAATCAAATTGTATGGTTGTATGGAATTCCAACAACCAAGGAGTTAAAGAAGAAACATTCATCCAGACGGGCAGGAGGGGCAGAGAGGGGCAGGCGAGGCAGAGAGGATGCACTGCAAGGCAGCGGCTGGAGGACCGGGCAGTCCCACACTGGCAGGCGGATAAACAGGGAGGTACAACTGGGGAGTGAGACAGACCACACTACTCAGGGTTCCAGCCAGGGGAAATAAAGCCTCAAAACCTCTGGCTGTATGGATGCAAAATAAAGGAAGAAGTGAAGGTTATACAAAGCGAAATAAAGGAAAATATACAAGAAGCCAACACTGAAGGTAAGGAAATGGTGACTCAAACCAATGGTTTGGAACAGAAGAAAGAAATAAATGTTTAACTGGAACAAAAGGAAGAAACAAGATTTCAAAAATATGAGGAGAGGCTTGGGAACCTCTGGGACAACTTTAAACCTTCTGACATCCGAATCACAGGGGTGCCAGAAGGCGAAGAGGAAGAGCAACAAATTGAAAACTTATTTGAAAAAATAATGAAGGAGAATTCCCCCAATCTGGCAAAGGAAATAAACTTCGAGGAAGTCTAGGAAGCCCAGAGAGTCCCCAAGAATTTGGACCTAAGGAAGGACACACCATAGCACATCATAACTGCATTACCCAAGAATAAAGATAAGGAGAGAATCTTAAAAGCAGCAACAGAAAAGGAGACAGTTGCCGACAAAGGAGTTCCCATAAGACTATCAGCTGATTTCTCAAAAGAAACTTTGAGGGTAAGAAGGGGCTGGAAAGAAGTATTCAAAGTAATGAAAAGCAAGGACCTCCATCCAAGATTACTCTATCCCTCAAAGCTATCATTTAGAATGGAAGGGCAGATAAAGTGCTTCTCAGATAAGGTCAAGTTAAAGGAGTTCATCATCACATCACCAAGCCCTTATTCTATGAAATGTTAAAGGGACTTATGTAAGAAAAAGAAGATGATCAAAACTATGTACAGTAAAATGATAACAAATTCACAACTATCAACAGCTGAACCTAAAATAAAAAACTACAACAAAATCAAAATCAATCTAAGCAAACAACTAGAACAGGAACAGAATCACAGTAATGGACATCACATGGAGGGTTATCAGCAGGGAGGGGGAGAGGGGAAATGGGGGAAGGTACATGAAATAAGAAGCACAAATAGTAGGTACAAAATAGAAAGGAGGAGGTTAAGAATAGTATAGGAAACAGAGAAGCCAAAGAACTTGTATGTATGACCCATGGACATGAACTAAAGGGTGGGGAATGCTGGTGGGGGTGCAGAGCAGAGGGTAATAGAAGGGAGAAAACAAATGGGACAACTGTAATAGCATAATCAATAAAAAAATATTTTTAAAAAATAATAATACAGTAACTAATAAATAATAAAAGAATAAACTTTGCATACTCCCAACTGTAAACCTAATTTTGTCCACCTGTGTATACAAATGATTAAAATTATCTCTACTGAAAATGCTTAGTACAGAGGTAAAGCATTAACTTTGCTTTAACACATAATAAATTTTATGTTTAAAAAAGGTGGGGAGAAGAGAAGGAAATCTTCCAAGTTGACATGGATGTACATACAATACAATTATAAAAATCCTAAGGTGAACATTTACTTTTATACAGGGTATGTGTTAAACTAGGGTAAGTGATCACAGAATCCCACTACCAAAGCTGAGGCAGAAGACAGCAAAAGAAAGGGAACAGAAATATAACTTAAATTTACCCTTCTGCTCACTCAAATACTTTAATGAGTGCCTACTACAGTATACAGTATTAAGTGTGTTGTGGTGACAGTGGATATGCAAATAGAGTAACATATGAACTTTGCCCTCAATAGGGTAACAGTAAAACAGAATATATTAAGAAATGTTAACAGAACTAAAATACAAGGCAAAATGCGATAAGTACTATAATAAAGTATTATGCAGATTCCAAAGGAGATTACTTGGTAAGGATGAAAGGGATGCTTTATAAAAGAGGCACTATTTGAGCTAAACTTTCAAAAGGAAGAAAGATTAAAATGAGAAATAACTGAAAAAAGAAAGGTTCCTTTAGGCAGAAAATAAGGTAGGCAGAGAATAGGAAATGATAAGCGTAATCACAGAATATAAATAATCCAGTTTAATGGCACCTGAAACAATGCCCCCTTAGGGCCTAATATGAACTATGACTGGAAGTACAGGATGAAGTGAGACCAAGATAGATTCTGAATACCAATGTAAGGGTTTGGACTTCATTCAATAAGTGAAAAAGAACTGTAGAAAACTTTCTTTTTTTTATCCTCATCAGAGGACAATTTTTCATTGCTTTTCTTAGAGAGAGAAGATGGGAGAAAGAGAAACATCAATTGGAGAGACAGAGAGAGAGGCATCAACCAGCTGCCTCCTGTACCCACCAGCACTGGGAGTGTGTGTGCCCAGACCCGGGATCATACACACCTGCACCCACACCGGGGAAGGCACCTACAACCTAGGTGCGTGCCCTGACCGAGAAGAGAACCCGCAACTGCAAGGGACAAGACTCCAACCAACGGTGCCACACCAGCCAGGGTAAACTACAGAAAAACTTTCTAAATTCACCTGACAAGTTCAGAATTGTTAAGATATTCAAAAGATAAATCTGATAAAATAACTGAATATGCAGATTGAAAAAGAAGGAATATTCAGACAGACAAAGTTTCCAAACAAGGTAACTCAAAAGGAGATAGTGAAAACAAGAGGCACAGGAAAAGATGTAGAAATAGATTTAATGAAGCCAAATTGTGTTCCATTTAAAAAAAAATTAAGTCTTGGGTGCCAGTGGTACCACTAGGTATAGAGATATAGCAGTTATAAGTACTCTGCAGAAAAATCCTAACTGAGGAGAAAATTTGGGAGTTATGCATATTCGGTTTATAGTTAAAGTTACATAACTGGAGAAATTTCCAAAGGAAAGGAAGAAAAAGTAATGTGGAAAAAGATAAAACCAAGAAGAGACTCTTAGGATATAGTTAGAGGCATAATAAGAGGAGGTAAAGAAGGAATAATTAAATACTTCTGTTTCACCTTATCTTCAGTGGCAAGTTCAGTATACTTTTAAAAACTTTTCTACAAATATCAACTTTTGCAGAATAGTTGGAAAATATGCAATCGGCCTCTATAAACTATTTTTTATTTTTTAAAGATTTATTTATTCTTAGAAAGAGGGGAAAGGAGGGAGAAATAGAGGGAGAGAAACATTGATTGGTTGCCTCTTGCATGCCCCTAACTGGGGACCTGGCCTGCAACCCAGGCATGCTCCCTGACTGGGAATCAAATTGGTGACCCTTTGATTCACAGGCCAGCACTCAATCCACTGAGCCACACCAGCCATGGCTCTAAACTATTTTTTAAAGAAAAAGAAATATCTGAGTAACTGTTTTGTTGGTTTATTTTTGAGCAAAAATCAAAGAGACATCATTCCCTCGTTAAACAATATAATAAACACCTTAGAAGAATGCCCTACAATAACATCAAGCTATTTTGCAGTCCATGATAGTCCCCTGCCCATTCCCCTGCTTATCTCTTCCTTGTCCTTCAAAATTCAGTCCTATTATCATGTCTAGAAGCATGCCTGAACTACTATGAATAGTACCCTATGCATACCTTAGTACCCTGCACAACCTCACAATAACACTGATCCTTTAAAGAAGGTATTACTGAATGCAAGCTTAAATAAATAAACAAGTAAGTAAATAAATTCACAAATAGATAAATAATGGTGCTACAAATTTTTCTCTTTTTGCAATCTTCACCTGAGGCTATTTTTTTTAATTGCTTTTTAGAGAGAAAGGAAGGGAGAGAGAAACATGGATCGGCCTCCTGGATGTGCCCCAACCAGGGATCGAACCTGTAACTTAGGAATGTGTCCAGATGGGGGATCAAACCCACAACCTTTTTTAGTATACCGGATGATGCTCCAACCAACCAAGCCACCCAGCCAGGGCAGTGGTGCTAAAAACTGCACTAAAGTTTACAGACCACAAAACACATAGGGAGGACCCTTTCCCACACTCTGTGACAAGCAAATGAGCACAGACCCCCTCCAAAGTACAATAGAAATGATGTTACAATTACCATGACAAGGCTGAAAAAAGTCTGAGATAAAAACCAAAATTTACTGGAGGCCACAGAGAACTAAAAGGTATCACCAAGTCCTGCTTGGCTAACATATGGAAGGACGAATTATTCCTTGGCACAGTAGAAGAAAACCAAATCAAGCAGCCAAATATCTTTTCAATGTTAGTCATAAGTGACATCAACATGGCCTGAAGTCCCTATTTTAAAAAAGCATTCCAAGCCCTGACCTGCATGGCTCACTTGGTTGAGCATCGTCCCGCAAAGTGCAAGGCCACCAGTTTGATTCCCTATCAGGGCACATGCCTGGGTTGCAGGCCTGGTCACCAGTTCAGGTGCGGGCAAGAGGTAACCGATTGATGTTTCTCTCTCTCTCTCTCTCTCTCTCTTACACTCCCTCCAAAAATAAATAATACATTATTTTTTTTAGAAAAAGTATTCCAAGACTAGCATAAAAACCTTATGATTATATTTTCTCATTTTATTTTAGAAACCCTATCTACTACAGGCAACCAGCAAATACGGAAAAACTGCACCTTGCAGATGGGAGTCGTTTCTGGGGATACAGCATAAAAGAACCTCTCAATGATGTCACTGGAGATTTACTGAGAGCCTGACACATCCCCTGCTTTATGCAGAATGCCGGGGTAGGGATGGCATGGTGGTAGAGTGGGCATTGTTAATAAAATTAGTAGCACAATCCCAGTATTAAAGAAGAAAACAATCTATAAGGAGAGGAGTCAGTGGAAGACAAGAAACAATGAGAGAATATGGTAAGTATGATTAAATGACAAACTGTGGCAGAGACCGTTAAGAGAAAGGAGAGTTGAATATGTGCCAGTGTAGGTGAGGAGGTACACAGAGATAGAGATCATTCTGAGCAGAACGATAGCAGCTGTAAAGCACAGAATGGAAAACGAACTTGATGGTCTAAGAAGCAGTCACAAGCTGGTCCTGAATGAAGTAAAGGGTAAGAAAAGCCCTTTACTGGTTGGGATGGACCTACATTAAGAAAGACCCCCAAAAGCAAGGGAGATCAGTTTAGACTTGACTTGGTAGGCAAGAAGAACTATGTTGGTTTCTTGGAGAGGGAAATAAAAAAGTATTTTCAGAAGATGAGATGAGTTGAACTACAGGGACATGAAAGGCAGTAGAAACCTTTCTCACCAAACAAAATCCACACCTAAATGAATGAGGTGATAATGGCACCAATCTGAGGAAGGAGAAAATGCAAAAGATGCTTCAGAGGAATAATCAACAGAGATTAGTTAAAAGTAAAACTGAGAAGGGTTACTAAAAAAATAAAAACATCCCTGGCTAGTTTGGCTCAGTGGACTGAGTGCCGGCCTGAGAACCAAAAGGTCACCAGTTCAATTCCCAGTCAGGGCACATGCCTGGGTTGCAGGCCAGGTCCCCAGTGTGGGGTGTGAAAGAGGCAACCAATCAATGTTTCTCTCCCTCTCCTTCTCCCTCCCCACCTTGAATAAATAAATAAAATCTTTTTTTCACATGCTATTAAAAAATAAAAAATAAAAACATATCTACTCTAAAAATATAATTTTCTTTTTCAAATAAGCATCAGGAAAAGATTATTAAAATATATTTATGCTAATTTTCCAAATAAATTGTTAACCCCAATGCAAGTCTTATGAAATAAACCTCATTCATAAGAAACCAACCTTCAAATTCAGAATGTGATCCATTAAGACAAAACATCTTGGCTGCTTCAAAGTAAGATCAACAGGTCCTCCTCTCTGCTGAGGATCCCAATTCAGCATTAATTGTAGCCAGTTTTCCATGGGTTCTACTATTAAACTAAAAAACACATAAAAATAGGGTGAAAACACTTATTCCAATTTTTCTTTAGTACTGTAAAAAAGGTAATTTTATAGGCTGTCCATTTCCTTTCTCATTACTTATCTGTACCATTTTGTATCTTACTTTCAAATAATTCATAAAATGATAGGGGACAAACTTCCATTAAAAACAACCCAAAACCCACACATGTAAGTTAGTTACTGGCAACTCCAAGAGCCAAGTCCAATTCCATTCTCCAAGGAACCTAAGAGCCTTCTCAGCACCGAAGTCAATCAGCTGAATGGCAGCAGCTACTGTTTCCACTAGACTTGTGCTGTCCAACATGGGAGCCACTAGTCACAAGTGGCTATTTGAATTTACACTTAATTTAATTAAAATTAAATTTAAAATTTAGCTTCCGTCACACTACTCACCTTTCAGTGCTCAACAGCCACATGTGCTCAGCAGATAAAAGACATTTCCATCACCACAGAAAGTTCTACTGGATGATGCTACTTAAAACAGGCAACAACCCTATCGTCCTTTTAGAGCCCTGAAGAAACGGAGGTGAACTTCCTGCACTGAAATACTCTTACCTACAAAGGTTATTTGGTTGAGGTAAATGACTACTGAACCGAACTTCTCCTGTCATCTCTTCACAGGCAAATATACACTTGGGATCCTTCTTCTTAATCTTCTCATGCCTATAAAAAACAAAAGCTACCTCAGTAGGCAACCTGACTCACAAATAATTCTAAAGATTTTTGCCATTTAATTTCATTCAGTTATGGACTTCAGGTCAAGATGAAGGCATAGGTAGATATACTTTACCTCACTACACAACCATAAGAAGGATCACAACTGATTTCAAAATGAAAACTACACAAAACTGCCCCCAAACTGAACTGTACGGAAGTCCAACAAACCAAGAATTTAAAGAAGCTACATTCATCCAGATGGGTAGGAGGGACAGAGTCAGGGCAGAGAGGACACGGTGTGGCGGTGGCTGGTGGAACATGGGGTCCCACATGCAAATGTAGTGGATAAAAATCAGGGGATACCTTGTGAGCAAGTAATCCCAGCCCCTGGCCAGACTGTGAAGCCCCAGGTTCTAGTGCCAGGAAAATTAAGCCTCAACTTCTGGCGGTAAAATCCAGCGGGGTTGAGGTGGCAGAAGAAACTGCCAGTTTCTCAGGAGAGCCCGGAACGTATGCAAACCCACTCACTCTGGGAACCACAACCAGAGCAGCAGCATAATTACAAAATAGATAGGGGGATGTTAAGAACCGTTTAGGGAAAGGAAAGAAGCCAAAGAACCTATACGCATGACCCACGGACATGAACTGGATCACTGGAGTGAAGGCAGTTACCGGGTGAAGGGGGACAAAGGGGGAAAAATTGGGACAACTATAATAGCATAATCAATAAAATATACTAAAAAAAGTCATATAACTGGAAAAAATTAATTCTATTATGTGTTTAAAAGGCAATTACACCCCTTAAAAAGAGAGGGAAAAAAGGGGAGACAAAGCAGGCAACTGAAATTTTTCATTCCCATTGGGCATACCAAAGTTCTCTTCCATTTCTTACCAGGTAAATGGCTGGAGATGATGTAAAAAAGGCCTATATCCAGCAATACATTCAAACACCATGGTCCCAAAGCTCCAATAATCAACAGTGGCTGTGTAAGGCTTATTCTCAAAGAGCTCTGGGGCCTTAAAAAGAAAAAATGCTTTAAATGTCATACAATAAAGAGAAAAGCTACTTTATTTTTGAGCTATTACGGGGGTGATCGAAAGCAGGTTTTACAGTTATTCGTATGGAAATAATACAAAAATACAATTAATAAATAATAATACAATACAATAATAAACTATTTTGCATACTCACAACTATAAACCTACTTTTGCCCACCCCTGTATATCATGACCTTCAGAAATAAAGAGAGTCTTGTACACTTAAATTCAAAGAAACAATACATGTCTTACCAGATACTGCAATGTTCCCACAAAAGATGTACACAGACTTCCTTGGTCAACATCTTTGGCATATCCCAGATCAATTATTTTATGTATAATCTACAAAATAATAAGCATTAGATGGTTGAGAAATTTGAAATGGAAAGGCAACAGTGTTCCAGCAAGGATCTGAAGAGGGTGGTGGCAAAGACCTGGGCTCTGTCATAACACAAATGTGATTCAGTCCTGACCTCCACCACTTAACTAGCCTTGTGCTCTTGATCAAGTTACTTAACTTCGCTTGGTTTCCCATATAATGAAATTATTAACAATACCTACTTCACAGAACTGCTACTGGCAAACAGCCAAAGAAAAGGATTTAACACAATGCCTGGTATATGCTAAAAACTAAATATAATTTGGTTATTAATTTTATTTTGGTATATTCAGAATAAACTCGATCCATTATACTGAAAGGCAAAGGTAAAGGTGACTCCCAAATTTGAAGCAGCAGCATATCTTGTTACAGGGTATCGATGTGAGTAAATACCTATCTGACTTCAGAAATATCCTGAAGTTGCCCTGGCCAGTGTGGCTCAGTGAATTGAGCGCTGGCCTGTGAACCAAAGGGTCACTGGTTCAATTCCTGGTCAGGGCACATGCCTGGGTAGCAAGCCAGATCCCCAGTGTGGGGGGGCACGTGAGAGGCAACCACACACTCATGTTTCTCTCCCTCTCTTTTTCTTTCTGTACCCCTCTGTCTAAAAATAAATTAATAAAATCTTTAAAATAAATAAATAAAAAGAAATATGCTGAAGTCTTTGGATATAAAAAGGGGGAGAGAAGTTGAAGTTAAGCACACATGAAAGCCTCCTAAGAAGCATCATCAAGGTTTCATCGCTTCCAACTGACCAGCATCTTAACTAACCACAAGACCACATAATCCAACACAAAGTTCAGAGTCTGGGCTGTATGTCTTTGTTGGGATGGAACTTCAGTGCTAAAAGCAAGAAAAGCACTCAAATTATTCTGATAAAAACAAATACTTTAGGAGTCAATTCATGATTTCTGGTTCTTCTCAAGATGACTCATTTAAGAATCTAAGAAATCAAGGTTTTGAATCTTAATTAAATATAGAACTTAAGACCTTTGTGGAGGAGAATGAGGTTTGTTTTTAATATAAAATATATGGGGTTGGCCAAAAAGTCTATATGGTTTTTTCTGTAAAATAGACACATTTTTCATTTCCACCAATAAGTTTACTGATTTGGATATTCTGAGTATGTTGGCTATCTCTTGTGTGGTATAATGTTGACTGATCTCAACTAAAGTCTCAATTTCATTGCTATCAACTTCAATGGGTCTACCCGACCGTGGAGCATCGTCCAGTAAGAAATCTCCAGCACGAATCTTTGCAAACCACTTTTGACACATTCAATCACTCATAGCACTTTCTCCATACATTGCACAAATCATTTTTTGCATTTCACTTGAGTTTTGACCTTTCTTGAAATAATAAAGTATAGTACACTGAAAATATTGCAAATTTTCTTCCAACTTCAATATTAAAATGGCTACACAAAAGTTCACCAATTTTGGTAATTTTTTTTAAATGCATGCTGATGTGACAGCCGTCACCATACAATCTAACAAAATTGTTTCAAATGAAGTTAAATATAACTAAGCACCACTAAAACCATCTTAAGCAAAACATCAAATGAACTTTTTGGCTAACCCAATACTTTTTGGCCAACCCAATACTTAAGTAAATGTACTTTTTTTCCTTGAAGTATAGCACACCCAGGATGCATGTGTGGTTTTTTTTTAATGTGCTTCATAAGGACAGATTATTTACTCACTGCCTACTATTTCTGCTAGATATTATGCTGGGAAAACAGAAGTGAACAAGACAGAAGCAACTCCTTCTACAACAGAGCTACCGTGTTGGCAGAGGAGACAGAAAACCAAACACAAAACCAGCTCAGGGTAGGGAGGGCTGTGCAGAAAAAGGAAGAGCGCTACGAGGGGCACCAAACCGCACAGACTGACCAGCTCAGGGATACTGTGTTCAGCCAGCACGGAGCATTTCTTCAGTTTTCACCTACCTTTCCACCAACATCCTGAAGAACTATGTTTTCTGGCTTTAGGTCACGATGTATAATTTTGTTTTCATGCAAATATCGGATCCCAGACCCTAAATAAAATTTAAAAGGCGTTTTGAGGTAAGAGAAAGCAGTGAATTTTTTTTTAAATTTCACTTCACATTTTATACTTCTCTAATGTTCAGATTTACATGGACTATCATAACTACTCAACTTATATTACAGCAGTTCAAGTTTTCTCCACAGAAAATCCAATAACATTTAACAAATACTGCAGAATAATAATATATGCCTATTTAATGAAAGAGAATTAACATTAAAAAGAAATGGAACAACATTTTAGAAAAAACCCATATTTATGCTTGTAGCCTTTCTCTCCCCCTTCAACTAGGCTTTGGCCTCCACGACCCCGGAAAAGCAGCAAAGCCACATGCATAGGGAAACACACTCTTGGATTTCAGCTCGCTCCAGGCATCCACATAAGGATTATTTCAAGGAGTTTTCAGGAGTTATTCTGAGTAAAAAGAGATTTCACTCTTACAGTTGACTTGAGAACCTATTCAGCAGATGCAATGCCACTGTTAAATAAAACTACTGTACTAATCAAGGAGGAAAGAAGAATAAAATTAAATCAGGTCATTTAACACCACCACCCCTTTTTTTTGGTCAGCAACTGGAGCATCTATTAGCCAAAAACTGACTTCTAGCCAAAACCAAAAAATAACAGAATATCCTAGTTTAACTTAGCACCAACAATAACAGTTAAATTTTTCTGACGATTTCTTATAGGGGCTAAAAATCTATGCTTTATAGTAGTATACAGAATCTTCTACAGACCAAGGGGGCATTAAATTATGATGGGTTTTTTCATATTGATTACATACCTATATCACTCAGTAAAGAAAGTATCTGGCTTTCTTTAAGTCCACAGCAATTTTCTGGTTTGTTGAGTAGCTAAAAGAAAAAAAAGTATACTCTTAATGTTGCTGGGCAGTAACAGCCACACATTAATCACTAAACCTTATGACAATAGTCAAACTTAAAATTACCAAGTCCACTCAGAGAATGTGTAAATTTCACGACAAGGCTTACACAAGGTGAATGGAGAAAGTATTTGTCATTGAAAAAGGTTGAAAAGGCATGCATGCATGTGTGTGTGTATGTGTGCGTGTGTGTGTAAAATCCATATAGCAGATTCAAAATAAGATGGGACAGATTTGCAAGACAGAAAAATACTTTTTGGGGAGGGGGTTGGAGGATTTGGAAAAAGAGGTGAAAGGATTAAGAAGTAAAAATTGGCAGTTACAAAACAGTCACAGGGATGTAAAGTATAGGGAATACAGACAATAATATTGTAATGACTATGTACTGTGCCAGTTGGGTGCTGGAAATATCTAGGGAATCACTACGAAAAGTATACAACTGTCTAACCACTATGCTGTACACCTAAAACCAAACAAAATAATATTGAAAGTAAACTATAATCGAAAAAGCTGTTTAATAAACACATTACACATTGGTATTTTTATCTAACGCTACCAATACAGTCCCCTCCTGCAAACACCACCACCAACAAAAGAACGCACGGTCTAAATCAGGGGTCAGTGAATGTTCCCTGTGAAGAGACAGAAAATAAATACTTTAGGCTTTCCAGGCCATTATCGTGTCTGTCACAACTAACTACTCAATGCTGCCGCTGTGGTAAAAAAGCAGCCATAAAAACAGTTAATAGGCTACAGTTTAATGACCGTGATTCTAGATTATCGTATTGAACGTGACCCAAACTCTGTTAAAGTTCATGATTTACTATCTCATCATCTCAAACATCCACACTACCTTCCGGAGATCTCCACCAGAACAATATTCCATTGCTAGAAGAGGCACATCGTTAATCAAACAATTCAGTTCCTCAGGAACATCGCAGGCCTTTACAACATTGGAGTGGTTCAACCTAACAAAAAAGAGAAAACATTATAATGAAAAAAATTTTTCCCGGAAGGCTGGGGTGGTGGGGAGGAGTAGGGGAGGGGGAGGCAGAAAACTGTACTTGAACAACAATACAAATTTAAAAAAAAAAGTTCCCAATGAAAAGGGACTAGGTTGGGAATAGTAGTTAATTGAGGGGCAGTTAGAGAAGAAAGGCTGGCATTATTTGTAATATTCTAATTTCTTGTTTGTATAATTAAAAAGTAATAATTTTTAAAAAGAAAATACAAACAAAAATACTATCATCATTACTACAATTATATTTCTGTATGCCACACAATAACCACCTTCTATACATTAACTCACTTACTTGTTAAAATAACCCTACTATATGTAGCTTAAAAGTCTCATCACACAGGAGGAAATTGAAACACAAATTGGTTAAGTAACATAAGATCACACAGCAAGCAGGTGGTCAATTAAGGATTAAAATCTGGCAGTCTTGCTCCAAAGCCTGTATCATACTGCCCCACCCATAATCACAGAATTACCCAGAGGTAAATACTTTTAAAATTTTGGCGTATTTCCTTCCACCTTTTAATCTGTGCACAAATATACTTCTCAATAAATACTACATCATGCTATATATTGTTTTCTAACATCTTTTTAAACTTAAAATGTACCATCCCAAACATCATCATCATCATCACTATGCAGTAGATCTCAAAACTGGTGTAGATTCCCAGGACTTAGGGACCTACAGAAACATAATCTCTCATGTAGGACCTGAAAATTTACATTGTTGTCAAGCTTTCCTGGTGATTCTGCCATAAAGCCAAGTTTGAGAAACTTTAAAGTGAACTGAAAACAGATACTGAAGTCAAAAAGTGTTTATTTCAAAGCCAGGCTCCTTCACCTACCAATTTTATGACTCGGTCAGCTTCAACTTCCTATAAATTCATCTATAAAATAGGAATGATACCTAAACACAGGGTTGCTGTGTAAACCAGAAGAATTACCTGTAACACACTTAGCACACTACCCGTGGAGGTTTTAAAATATGTTCACTTCTCCCATCAAGAACTGAATTCTCCCACTGTGGGTTAACATAGCCCTGCCTGGTGTTCCTCTGTTGATTGAGCACTGGCCTGTGAAAGAAGGATTGCCGGTTCGATTCCCAGTCAGGGCACCTGCATGGGATGCAGACCAGGTCCCCAGCTGGAGGTAGGTGCATGCGAGACAACTACACACTGATGATTCTCTCCTTATCTTTTCCCTTCTCCTGCATCCTCTCTAAAAATAAATGAATAACATCTTTAAAAAACTGAATTCTCCTCCCCTTGAGTATGGCTGTACTAACTGTCTCATTTCTAACAAGTAGAATGCGGCAGAAAGGATGGAGTACAACTTCCAAGAAAGATCATAAAAGATACATCAGTTTTCATCTTGATTTCTCTCTCAGCTCACTCACTCTGAAGAAAGCTAGCTGCCATGACATGAAGACATTCAAGCTCCCTATAAAAAGGTCCAGATGACAAACTGACACCTCTAGCCAACGGCCATTTAAATGAGTGTCCCACTAAAGCCTCTGAAAGACTACAGCTCCAGTCAATGTTCTGAGATGTTTCAGGAGAGATCGGCATTAAAAGCACCCAGGTAAGTCATCCCCAAATTCTCAAACCACAGAAACTGTGAGATTCTAAATGTTTGTTGTTTTAAGCCAATTGAGTGTTGGAGTAATATTTTACAAAGCACTAGATATACTATTTAACAAAAGTAGGTGAAAGTTAGAAATGAGAATACATAGTTACTGCTATTTAACTAGAAAATAAGTAGATGAGCATGGGCCAAGATTCAGAAGAAACAGATCTGGCCCTCATAGAGCTGAATTTGGTAACACCTAGCTGACATTTTAAACTAAACCTAATTAATCATAATGTGATGTTGGTATCTGAAATGGAACACATCTACTTAGTGACAAAGAGAAAAATAAAATCCCAGAAAGATGCTAAAAAGAATGGATTCCTAGCCTCCACCTTCATGATGACATCAGGATGGGCTGCAGACTTGGGCAACAAGTCAAGGACTTACTTTTTCATGATCTGGATTTCATGGCACCATCGTTCTCTGTTTTTGGTACTCAGCTCTAGGCGACAAGACTTAATTGCTATTTTGAGATCAAGTTCCTACCAAAACAGAAAATCAACAGAAAAAAATATAAATTAGGTTCTTGCGCAGATTTACTTGCTATCAAAGAAATGTCAACCTGCAAAAACAAAACTCGTTAGCTCTACCAATGAACATTTATCACAGCTCTCCTGAACCAATGCTTTGGCTAGGTAAACCACGAGAACCAATGCTTTTAAACTGACTGAACACCTCAAAGCACACAAACAAAAAGTGACTGAGGCTAATCCTATAACAACAGGTCTCTTCAGAACACTGTCTCATAATACACTGCTGGAAAATACAAAGACCCTATCTCCCCAATAACCCCCCTCATTTTTTATAGTATAAAATTTTCATGTTTAGAATTAGCCAGCTGGATTCGGTTTAAATGATCTCAATTTTGTTCACAACATTCAAAGCATCATAGCCTGGAGCCAGCTGAACACAGGCCTTCTCTCCATCAGGCCTGATCAGGGCGTTGACCTTGGCCACATCAAAGCCACAGAGCTTCTTCACACCCTGTTTGATCTGGTGCTTGTTGGCCCTGACATCCACAATGAACACAAGTGTATTGCTGTCTTCCATCTTCTTCATGGCTGACTCGGTACTCAGGGGAAACCTGATGTTAGCATAGTGGTCAAGTTTGTTTTTCCTGGGGGCGCTCTTCTGAGGATATTTAGGCTGCCTTAGGAGCCGCACAGTCTTAGGCCTCCGGAAGGTGGCTGACCTGCGGATCTTCTTTGTGTGTGTCACTGTGGACACGTTTTAGCACTGCTTTCTTTGCCTTCAAAGCCTTTGCCTTGGCTTCAACTTTGGGAGGAGCAGGTCCTTCCTTCTTTGCTTTGGCAGTCGTCTTTATGAAAAGCCCCAAGAAACCCCTTTTTGAGCAAGAAAGCTAACAAAGGTACCAGCCTCTAGTAGAACTAGAATGAAGAGGATAACTCAGGGCTCCCTGGCCTCAATAGCAAGAAATAGTTATAATGTGACCAAACCTAATACAAAAAACTCCAAATTAGTCCTGATTTCTTTACATTTCAAATGACATAAAATCCTACAATAATTGTACTTGTTTCCATATCTATAAAAATGAACCTAACGCATTTCACCTATGACTAGTAATTTACCCAATTCTGACTGAAATGAGGAAGCAAAACATAATTTGTATGGGATAGTCTAAATGGAGTGGGGATGGAAGGTGGGAGGAAGAAGATAAGAGATAAGAGAGTAGATATAGAGACAGAAAAGAAAGGAACTATGACTACAAACTAGTCTAACCAGAGTCCTCACACCTTTCGACCTTTCTTTTGTTTTACAGCAGGTACCTCATTTAGTTAGGTCCCAAGTAAGCTTTTACCACCACGGAAATAATCTGGTATATCCATGAACATTAAACCCAAAATCTCATGTGATAAGGCAGGAAGCTATATCAAAAAGACCCCATTCTGTGTGATCCTTCAGCTCCTCAGTTTCTATTTTACCTACTCCTAAAGGCCTTCCTCACTCTACCTTTTCACAAAGAATGCTCTGTGGAAAGCCTGTAGATGTTCAGCAAAAAAAAATTTTTTTTAAGTTCTATGTTGAAAAAACGGCAATAGCCCTGGAAGCTGGGTTGGTTGGAGTGTCGTCCCATACACCAAAAGGTTGCAGGTTCAATTCCCAGTGAGGGCACATACCTAGGTTGCTGGTTCAATCCCTGGTCAGAGCATGTACTGGAGGCAACAGATCAATGTTTCTCTCTCTCTCTCTCTCAAAATCAATAACAATACCCTCAAGTGAGGATTTAAAAGAAGGAACATTCTAGAGATGGAGAGTGATGGTTATACAACAATGTAAATGTACTTAATGCCACAGAACTGTACACTTAAAAATAGTTAAAATGGCCCTGACCAGTGTGGCTCAGTTGGTTGAGTGTCATCCAGCAAAGCAAAAGGTTGCCGGTTCAATTCCCTGTCAGGGCACATGCCTAGGTTGTGGATTTGGTCCCTGGTAGGGGCACATATGAGAGGCAACTGACCAATGTTTCTCTCCTTTTTCTCTCTCTCTTTCCCTCTATCTAAAAATAAATAAATAAATAAATAAATATATAAAATCTTGAAAAATAATTAAAATGATAAATGTTATGTATATTTTACCACAATAAAAAATATTAAGTTCAATTAGTTTCTTTACTATAGGAGTTCTCAGAGCTTTTATTATGCTAATGTGGGTTATGACTCTTCAAATGAAAGAAGGTTATGTATGCAGCATTTACCCAATGTATTTGACCATAGTATCCTTTTTTAAAAATGTTTCACTGGATTAGAGAACACACTTAGAGAAGTGTTACCCTGTCCTCTAGGAAGAGTTTTTTGGTTATTTTGCCATGCTTCCACCTTACTTTAGAAATACAATCATTAATAGGTTACCAGATTATACTTAAAAATGTTTCTGTGCCCTGCTGGTGTGGCTCAGTGGATTGAGTGCTGGCCTGCAAACCAAAAGGTTGCCGGTTTGATTCCCAATCAGGGCACATGCCTGGGTTGCAGGCCAGGTCCCATAGAGGGTGTGCAAGAGGCAACCACACAGTGATGTTTCTCTCCCTTTCTTTCTCCCTCCCTCCCCCTCTCTCTAAAAATAAATAAATCAAATCTTAAAAAAAAAAAGAAAGTGTTTCTGTGTGTACCTCTCCCACTAGACTTGAAATCTCCTTGACCACAGAAAATACTGTTTTCGTTGACTTGGGACCATCAACCCCCAGCATAGTAACCAGCTAAATAAACCACCTCATGTCCTTTTCTCTTCCTCATTATGACTAAAGAGGTGTAAATGAAATATTGGGACATGCCTTCCACTAAAACACAAGGATCTTGAAGGCTGTAAATGCAAACACCAAGTCAGGCTTGGAAGAGTAAGGATGCTCTCTCCAAGTCTTATGACAAGGGTATTTCTTCTCTTCTCAGTATGGGTCCAGCTGTCAAACGTCCCAGTCTTGGGGAAGTCCACTCTGGATACCTGGAAAGCTCCTGAAAGAGTTCTGAGATTTTAGAGAACCCAAACCTCTTCCATTTAAAAAGTGATAAATTTGATAGAAACAGAAAGTAGAACAGTGGTTGACAGAGGCTCCTGGGAAGAGGAAATGAGGAGTTACTGTTTAATGGGTATAGAGTTTCAGTTTCAGAAGATGAAAACGTTCTGGAAATGAATGGTGATGGTTGCATGACAATGTGAATAGACTAAATGCCACTGAGCTGTACACTCAAAATGGTTAAAATGGTAAATTTTATATACATATATATACACATACATATACATATACATATATATCTTACCACAGTTTTTTAAAAGTGATATACTCATGCATCCCCAGCCAAGGACCAAGAAAAGTCACAAAAGCATGCCAGCATGCATACTTTTTGTTCTTATGACCAGGCTGATGGTCAGGCTTAGATAAAAAGGCACAGGCAACATCTGCTGGAAGTATTCGGCTCCCCCTCTTTCTCTTTAGAGAGATTTTCTGTCCTCTCTGATGGTGAGAATTACTAAATTTACTATTTGTCTGGCAGTCAAAGTACTTAATGCCTTAGTCCTCACCTTCCATTCTCCTTCTGTCCAAGATTTCCTCCTATGCTCTATCTGAAAATCTACCTCACAAATTTCCTCAGTTCTATCAGTGATGTTAGTCATTGTTAATTGCCACACAAACATGCCTATTCCAGGTACAATCCCATCTCCCCTACCTCCCACCCTATATTATGGGCTCTCTACCCACACCTGTATATCTTGAGACAGCAAATCATGATTTGTCCTCTTGAATTCACTTCTCAATTCACAGGCCAATTGCAAGCATTTTAGTATTATCTTAACTGTTCACCTTGTCCCCTATGTTTACCACTCAGATTTATCTTTCACAAAAAATTCTTACAAGAACATCACTTTTATCTTGGCATTTCCTTTTTTAAAATCAATTAATGATGATGATAATACCAACAACACAGCAACAGCAGGAGCTAACATCTGAGGGCTTACTATGGGCCAGGATCAGGTCCTGGTTGGATCTTACCAGGTTGGACCAGGGGTGTCCAACCTTTTGGCATCTCTGGGCCACAGTGGAAGAAGAGTTGTCTTGGGTGACGCATTAGATACACTGCGACATGTAATCACAAAAAAAATCTCATCATGTTTTAAGTAAACGTACGATTTTCTGTTGGGCTGCATTCATAGCCATCCTGAGTCACATGTGGCCTGCAGGCCACAGGTTGGACACCCCTGGGACCAGGTATTGTACTTAGCTACACACATGATCTTATTTAATTGTCAAACAGACTCATATACATTATTACAGCCATTTTACAGATGCCAAAACAAAGGCTATACTGCAGGGGTTATTGGTCCAGAGTCCATACATCTAAAAAAGGTCGGTGAGCATCCTTCAAGAAAGCAAGAACTTCCTCAAATGGCAATGCATGAGGTTGCAAGGATGTGCCTCCGTGAATTTTCCTGGGGAAAGGGTTCATAGCATTTATATAAAGGAGTGCATAGCTCAAACATTTAAGTTAATAAGTTAACATTATTAACTTCCACTACACTATTTAAACATTTTTAATTAAACCTACACAAAATTCCTGAGTAGGATGTTAGCTGTCTTCCAAGACTAGAGGACCTCACCCCCGCCCGACACCCACACCCCATCTATCTCCTTCCCTTGTGAAGCCATGATCATTTTCAACAGCGGATCTTCATACTGTTTCCTACCTGGAACCAATTCCCAAATCCAAAGCCTCTCCAACGTTTCCAAAAGCTTAGCAGCAGACCCACCACTAAACCGTCGCTGCCTACCCCAGCCCCATTGACATCACATGGTTTCGAAGCACACACAAGTACACACAGATTCCAACAGGAAGCCCCCTCTTCAGCCCATTTTCTCACCCACTCGTACTCACAATACACACTCTGATGTGCACCTGCTTCACACCCCCTGACACTCTACATTCACTGGGTCACACAGGCACTGTCACACTCGGTGAACACTTTGTCACATCTTGACATAATACTAGTTCTCCTTAATAACTCTATCTCACACACACTGACCTAGGACCTCGATTGCCAGGATCTCTCTCGCTCTCTCAGACACACACATACACACACGCACATACACAGAGGCTCACTGGTCCACAATACTGCCCACGATCTCACCAACAGTGTTTCACAGACTGACAGTCGCTGTACTCCACAGGCGCTCCGACAAACACCCAGCACCGCTCCCCCTCGCGCCCCGCCTCACCCGATGCTGGTACAGGCAGACGTTCCCGAAGCCGCCGGTGCCCAGGCGCTCACGCATTTCCCAGGGCCCGCCCTCGCCCGGCCGCAGCCCCGGGGGCCGCTCCATTGGGCGGGAGGGCAAGCGTTCTCAAGTTCCACCACCGACCCAAGGCCGGTTCCGGGCCGTCGAGGATCGCGCGTCTTTCTTCTCGCGATACGGATGCGTCACTTCCGATGACTGTCCCAGGAAAAGCCCCGCCCCAAGTTTTCCCTGGGGGCCGCAGTGGCCCAGTGGCCGCGAAGGTGGGGGAAAAGAAGGAGGGCGCTTTCAATCTGCAAAGTACCGTGGGCATTTTCCTAGCTGAGAACTCACATGTTTTTTCCAGCCTTCAAAAATGAAAGATCTCCCCAGGCCGCACATTCTCTCCAGATCACTTTCAAAACCGGTCTGTCCCGTATTGGTCTTCTCTAAGCTTCAAACGTCTCCACCCCTATCTCCACCTCACCTCCAGACCTCTACCATCTACGCGCCAACCTCACCACCCACTGAGCTGGCACTGCCAAAGGCCATCAATGATTTAAATATTGCAGAATGTAAAGAACTAGAAAGAATCCTGCGCTAACAGGCCCACTGATGCATTAATTGGCCTTCATAGTTCACTTTTTTTCCCCTTAAGTGATTAATCATCTTCCATGGACGAGTCAGGCTCAGCTCTTCTTTTGTTTGACTTCCTATACACCTGTTTCAGGACATCCCCTATTTTCCCAAACGACTCAAGGATGTGATGCTGTTCAAGAGTAAGTAATGTTCCCCCAGACTTCAGGAGCTTTTCCCCAAAAGTTTCAGAGCTTGCTGACAAGTGGTCGAGTTATGGGTTTGCCAGCGTGGTAGGAAAGCTAGTTTCCTATCTCATCGCACTGGCGATGGGGAAACCTAGTTACGGGTTTCCTCATTATGGGAATCGTCTCATGGGTGATGCAGGGCTACGGAGGCAAGCTTGGGGAATACTGTTGATACATCAAGTGCTTCCAGCCTTGGCTGGTGTGGCTCAGTGGATTGAGCGTCAGCCGGCTGGTCGGTGCTGATTCCCTCAGGGCACAGTCCTGGTTTTCAGGAGGCAGGGGTGGGGCTCAGGTTTGGAGTTTGCCAGAGGCAATCAACTGATGTTTCTCTCGCACATCGATGTTTCTCTTTCTCTCTTACTTCCCTCCCTTCTCCTCTCTGAAAATATTTTTTTTTTAAAGTAATTCCAGTGGCAGATTGCCTAGCACAGGGGAACCAGCTCACCTGGTTTCCCTTTGAGTCAGTCATACATTTTCATCAGAATTGGGGGATCTCCTCAATCACCACGGAATCAAATTCTCTGAAGAAGTGTGTCAGTCTCGTTAAGCAGATTCATTGGCGTCTCCTTTGAGATTGTGAGAACTTGGACCAGCTCAGGTTGTGAAGTCAGTACTCGGAATTCCTACTAACACTGTGCCACCTCAGATGTAACATGTAAGCCGTTTAAAAATCGATAGTGTCTGCACCACAGCAATGTCTCTGGCTGCTTTGAAAGCACTGTACCTGCTCTTGGCAGAGCAAATACATCTATTGTCACCTCCTTGAATACTGCAATCAGATTGTTAACCATGCATGATAAAAAGCGAGTCATGCTATAGGTCACTGGTAATGTGTGCAGTATTGGAAATTCTGGTTTCCCATACCATGGAACTGGAGTGTCAGACTTGGAGGTGATTGTAAACAGTACCTCCAAGAACACATCCCTTAGAGCTGGGCAGACTGCAGTGATGATTGGCACGCGGATTATACTAATAGTATGAAGAAGCCCTCACTTGCTAGGGTGTACAGCATAGCTAGTGCTCGAGTGTCTGACCTCCACAGATGGGACTGAAATCTAATTCTCTCTTGGAGACATGCTGAAGACCTCAGGATTCTGATGACTGGCTGACTCTGTATGGCCACCTTTGCAGGAAACTGGTTGTTTCTCATTGCTCCCCATTCACATGAACATTGCATAGTTTGTTTTTTTTTTAAATCTGGGCTGGTCGACCCCAGGCTCCATAATCTTTAAGTTTGCCAGTCTGTTTTTTCATGTGTAAAATGGAGGTAGCAATGCCTACCTCATAGATATTTTGTGAGGATTAAATGAAATAAGTGTCTGGGCCACAAGTGCCCAATATGTAGGAGCAATTATTTTTCTTTTGGCTTCCAAGATATGGCATTCTCCCGTGATGTCTCTTTCTGCTCCTCCATATACATGCATGATCACTCTATTTCCAAAAGAGTCATCTTTGGCTTATGACTGTATTCACTCTATCTTATTTTCATTCATTCTCATAATTTCACCTATGGCCAATACCCTGACAATCCCCCAAACCCTATCACCAATCCAGATCTCCAAGAGTTTAACAATCCAACAGCACACTAAAACTCAACATATCTAAAGCAGAAATCTCTTAAATCCATCCCTTTTCTTCCCAATTCTGTAAACTGGGACAATAGAAACCATGTTGGGACATAGCTATACTCCTGGAGTCTGAAAAAAGCCCTGGCAAGTAGGAGTTAAATATTTGCTGAAAGACTGAATGAGCTTTTTTATGTATCAATAAGTTGAATGCTATAAAAATGGCAAAGGTCCTGGGTCCCTTCTCCATCTTAAGTTGCCTAGGGGGAAGGCACCTGTGAGATGCTTGGATAACGGCTGGGCCTAAAGCCCTGGTTCCTCCTACCACACACACACACTACTTCATTTTGATGGTTATAGGCAACATAAAGATAAGGCACCTCCCAACCATGGAAAAGCATGTAGATTTTATTTGATAATTTAAATGTTTTTGAAAATGTGGATAAACAAAAGCGATACTAGGAGCTAGATGACAAACATGCTTTTAACGTAGGATTTCCATCCTAGAATGTGACTTTTTCTGAAAAACATTCAGCTTTAGGCCTCTTGGTGCAGACAGGTTCCATGGGAATGTACCAAAAAGAGGCAGGAAAACAGTCCCCACAGGAGACTGTAATTTCTTTAAAAAACTTCACTCATCCACAGTGAAGTCAAAGGGCTCAAAGTCTTTCCGGAAGCGGCGAGCCAGGGCCTCCTCCTCTTCCTTACTGGTCTGGCACTGCCGCCAGTCAGACTTGTCAGGAATATTGAGGATGGCTTCACTTGCCAGGACCTCCCTGCGGAAAAAACACGAGGAAGTCAACATGGACAGCATTAGTCTGAAACCACCCTCTCGTGCCGTCCTCTTCAGAGAGCTCTCCTCAATGTCACCCGAAGAAGGCATGCGACTTCCTCCACCTCTACTCATACCATCTTCTCTTCCCTGAGTGCCATCTCTGCCATTCTATCAAGATCATACCCATTTTAAGTGACCAGCTCAGATCCTACCTCTGTTTCTTTTTTTTTTTTTAAAGATTGTATTTATTTGTTTTTAGAGAGAGGGGAAGGGAAGGAAAAAGAGAGAGAAACATCAACATGCAAGATAAACATAGAATGGTTGCTGCTTCATGCCCCCAACCAAGGACCTAGCCTACAAACCCTTTTGGTTTGTGGGACAACACACTCACAACCCACTGAGCCACACCTGACAGTCAGGGCCTACTTCTTCTTAACCCCCTACATCCCAGTTACTTCTCTGAACAACCTGAAACTACATTTATTGGTACTTAGAGAGGCAACGTGGCTCGGGAGAATGAGGACAGGCCCCGGGACAGAATGATCAGAGATGATTCCATTCCTAGCTCTGCCACTAGCTGTCTATGACTAGCATAGGTGATTACATCTGAGTCTTGCTTATGAAATACAAAAGAACAGTTTTGTGAGATATGGAGATAACACAAAGCACCAATCAGCTGTGATTACATCCTGCCTTAACTCTAGTTTCATCATCCCAATTAGAGCATGAGTTAGCTAAGGGCGTAGTGCAGTCAGGCATCTAGTACCATAATCCACCGACTTTCTGCCTCTACTTTTAGGGAATTTAGGGCTACACAGGCACAACAGCACAGGCTCAGTATAAAAAAAAGAGAGAGAAACAAAAACAAGAAGTTACATACAGACACATATACAAGCTAGCTTTTAATTGCCACTGCTTTATATTTATTAATTTTTACTTATTCTGCTATATTAGATGTAACTGTTTGCACATCTATATGGATCATTTCCCACTTTACAGCTACAATAAATAGAAGAGCTGAAAACAAATCACATGAGTTTTCTAAAGTCATAGGACCTGAGTGTAATTTCTAGCTGCCTGGGCAAGGCTTGAACCTACTTCTTTGCCTGTAAAATGAAGACAGAACTACCTTTCTTGTACAGCAGCAGGGGGAGTCTTTTCATGTATTTTGTTAACTACAAAATACTAACTGTAAGTTAGCACATTTACAAAAACACTCAGCCATCCTGAGCATAGTATCAAAGAATCTCTCTTTTGCAGGCTTATGTGCCTGTGTGTATCTGTTATCACCTGCCTATCATCAGTGTTCACGTCTGCATCTGTTGCTGAGGCAACAGCAAAGATAATGTCAAATGTTTGAAGCTTTCAATACAGTTGTTCGTTTGTCAATTATCTTTCTGAAAATGTAGATAACTACATCTATTGGACTTATCCAACGGTGGGAATCTCTTGGAGGCTTTCCAAATTAGACCAAGAAAAGGGCGCAAGGTTGACTCAAAGCTCAGTTCCAACTAGGGTGAAAAAATAGCTGCAGACCACAGACACCAGCATCAGATAATCTGCTCTACAGTATTTTGATTCCCTTCAATACTCAATCTCTTCTAGTCACCAAATTCCTGTCTTCAGTCTTTGCCTAGTTCATACCACTCCCTGTATGGTGTTGCTGTTACGTTCTGCCTGATAGGAGAAGAAATGAATACGCATCCAAAACAATGATGGTAAGGCCTCACATTTTGTGGTCCAACAGTCCTGGATTTGCACCCACCACTGTGTGACCATGGACAAACTACCTAACCACTCTCAAGCCATGCTCTAGGAGCCAGTACTCATATACAGACATTTACATTTTAATCCAAATTAATATAAATTAAAAATTCAGTTCCTCACTCACATTAGCCACATTTCAAGTGCTTAGTGGCCACTTGTGGCTAGTGATTACTGCACAGGACAGTGCAGATTCATGGGGCATTTCCATCACTGGGGAAAGTTCTGTTGGGTACTGTTCTAAAGCCTCATCTTCCATACTGGTAAACTGAGATGACAGTACCTACCTTACAGAGCGGGGAGATTGGATGAGGCAATGCATAGGAAGTTCTTGGCACAGTGTCAGACACAGAACATCTGTTTAAGGGTAGCTCTCCATTCCCCAGGATACTACTCCGACAGTCCAATGTCTGCCCTCTAAATCTCTCTCTCAGGCCAACCTGAAGCCTTTCATCTATCCGACATAAGATCTTCCTTCTCTGAATTTCCAAAATACACTGCTCCTCAAAACTGTTAGGGTACTTTTCACATTACTGTCATATATGTAAATATCTGACTTGCCCTAAGACTATTGCTTCCTTGGGGCAAAAACTGTTTCTTATTTGGCTTTTTATTTAACTGTCCACTCAGCCCACTATTTTGTTCAGAGAAGGTCTAGTACAAATATATTTAAAATAAGAAAACTACACCCTGGCCAGTGTGACTCAGTTGACTGGAGCATCATCCTGAAAATCAAAAGGTCAAAGGCTCGATTCCAGGTCAGGGCACATGCCTAGGTTGTGGGTTTGGTCCCCCATCCGGACATGTACGAGAGGCAACCGATCAATGTTTCTCTCCCACATCTATGTTTCCTTCCCTCTCTTTCTCCCTCCCTTCCCTTCTCTCTAAAATCGATAATCATGTCCTCAGGTGAGGATAAATAATAATAATAAATAAAAACAAAATAAGAAAACTATACAAACCTTCCAAACTGCAAAGGAAAATTCTTTTTAATTCTGTGGAAAAGCTTCTCTCCTGTGTCAAGTTCAACATAAAAGTATGCTGCTCCTGGCTGTGCAATCTAAAGTAAACAGAGCTGCATGAGGACACACGATAGTGCTTTAAAAATCTAAAATCCTGCCCATCTCTTAAAAGCCTCAATTTGGTAAAGAATTCAGAGTAGAAACACAGAGGACACCGGTAGCTATAGGCCCCAAGCCACTCAGGGGAACTAGAGTTTAAGAAGCCGACTGGCAGATACTACAAAGGCCCTCCCAGTGGCACCCGTCCTTCTAAGTTCCTGCCTTAGGAAGTGTCTAATTTCTTGCTCTTCCCCAGACAACACTGAGGCATTGCTATAACGCCATCTTTGTCTCCAATATAATCAATACTCCAAGCTCTTGTTCCAAATTGTCACCTGTCTATTCAACATTTTTGGAATGCCTTGACAGTACCTCAGGCTCACGGGTCAGAAAGCAGGTTTTCACTTCTCCCTGAACATCCCTGCCCTCCTGTTTTACCTGCTTGATGTCAGAGTGCTCTGGGATCTCCAGCAATTCTATCTGTTGCTCCTGTGCCTGGGTAATGAAGGCGTCCTTAATGTCATCAGTGGCGCAGCGGCTGAGTGGCACAGGAATGACCTGGGGGGCGGGGTGGGGGGGGAGATGAGAGAAATTCTTCATGCAGGTCCCAGGGAGGTCGTGCCTCCTGTAGTTCCTGAGAAGGAGCAAATCCATCACAGGGGTGGAGAAATACCCCTCAGCAGAGACTCTCCTCAGGCCAGACAGGCCCCGTCAGCCTGTCTGTAAGGACTTAAACTTATGAGACAGCCTGCCACATGTGGGAGCCAACTTCCACACGCCGGGAAGGCTAGAGAGCGGTCGCTTGGTCATCAAGCCTCTGCCGGCTCCTGTACAATATCTGTGGCAGAGTCAGGCCCATTTGAAAACTTAACAAATGTGCCAAAAGAAAACCACCACAATCACAACAAATTAACCATAACAACCTCCAAATGGCTGAGCTGCTAGCCCCATTCACTGACGCTGGGCTTCACACAGAACACCCAATCTCTTCCAAACTCTACCTATCAAGGCCTAAATCTTTCTTGAAACCCTCCTCAACTACCCATTCCTTTTCTAAAACAAAGCACTTACTGTATGCGCAGTTCACTTATACTGACAACACACGTTCCTGTGAAATCTCCGGAGTTACCACTAGATGCTCTAACCTTTTAAACAAACATTGTTTAAATACTAACATGAAAATTCATGTTAAAATTTTAAAATATAAAATATTTAGTTTTGGGGGGAGTGGTGGGCATAAATGCAGACAACTATAATTGAACAATAAAATACTTTTTTAAAAAGTAAGTAAAATATTTAGTTTTTTATTGGAATCAAACACTCAAATATTAATCAAATTACTGAAATTAACATTATGTAGGCCCCCCCTAGGGCCCTTTCCAAGTTCTTCAGCAGAGACCACCTACCTGGAGCTGGAGGTGATGGCTCTTATAATTTCTCTCAAATAGAATACACCGTTTCCCTCGGCTCTTAAAGAACCTCCTCAGTGTAGCTTTGTATTTCTCCACCTCTTCCACCACCTCTGCTGAAAGGTCCACCACTGACTGGTAGTGTCCAATGGGCAGGATAAGGACATGGTCATCAGACAGGCCTCCTTTGGCCAGGGCAAGGTAGCACTGAAGATGGAGCACACAGCAGCGAAACATCAATACTGCACATGTGATCCTTCAAGGCGAGAAGCTTATACAAAGAACAAGTTAGGGGGAGGGGGAGTGGAGAAGAGCTGAAGAGGCCATTAATAGAAATTCTCCAACTTTTAAAAGTCTGATTTAAAGATTACCACAACAGTGTTCTCAAGTACCTGCTGAAGAATGAGATTAGATGCAACAAATTTCTTTATGAGCATCAAATGATTTGGGAGCAAATGAAAAATAGCCTTTTGGCTTCAAACACCAGAGCTGAAAGGGACCAAGACAACAAACAGACTCTGAACTTGAAAACAGTTTTTCAGTTACTATTACCGTCAGCCACAGAAAGATATCAATTCTGATTTCAAAATGACCACTCTCCCTACAGTAACATCCAGTCTAACCCCAAATACATCCCCAACTCACAAAAAGGACTAAGGTGACATGACTGGCATACAACGTCCCTACACCTTAACCTGCTGACTAACCTCTACAAAGTGGAAGCAACATACCAAACTTCAAGAAAGAGAAACCTCAAACTCAAGTATATCCAATAAGGTAGATAATTATGGTTCCAACAGTGGAACCATGGTGGCAGCTAAATAGCAACTAAAATCATTTCTGTTAAAACCCAAACATGTAAGACTGCTCTACCCTCAGACATTCGTTGAAGGAAAAAACACGGTAAGTAGAGAAAAGCCAATGTACACCAATTCGGGCCCGTGAAGGTACCAGAGCTTCCGAAAGAACAATCTGAAATATACTATTAGTGTGGTGGGTGCCAAGTTAAGGCTGAAGGAAAGAGCCATTTATTTTTTATCTGCACTGAAAAAGTTCAACAGAACGACAGCACAGGCATGGGAACGAATGAAGGCAGGACCACCTGTGCCCTGCTTGGCAGAAAGGATTGAGCACATCCACAAAGCTAATTTTCCAGATGACTAAAGTTCATCTAAACTTCGTAAGCACTAAAGCATTTTCTTAATTTTTACAACAACCATTTTTTATTGTTTCTTTTAAAAGCTTACTCTAGGAAGCCTGTGTCTTCTAGACTTTTCTTTATGTCAGAGGGTCACCGCCATAAACAGCAGTTTTTATGATATACATTGAGGTAACTGAAGCTTTCTGGTCTAGACTAACTAGCAATCTCCTTCCTCCCTTTCAAACTCTCACCTAATCTGTTCTGTACTTGAATTATCTCTGTCATCTCAAATGTATGAATAGGCCCTGAATGAATGCTTCCACTATACTAAAATGTGTGGACTCGGAAAAAGTTACTTTGGACTCTTAGCAGCCTTCCCCTCCTTTTACCCATTTGTGGCCACAGGCCATTGGCATAGTTCTAATGTGTGTCCCTTGAGGAACGCCAGAGGGGGAAAGTAATGAAAGGAGATGAAGAGGAATGGATGTAGAGAGAGGACTCCAAGTCCTCTGCCAGACACCAAAGATCACCAGAGGTTCCCAACAGGTTTCCCCCAGACAAAGGACAGTGTAGGGAAGTGTAGACTGGATTACTAGGTAGGTGGTAAAATACTCATGTGGCCTCCTACTTGGGGGGGCTGGGCTGGGCCACAATTAAGACCTAGGATGCTTTCTGCTCCTCTAGCTTCAGGGCTAGGTGAGAAACAAACAGGTTTCCTCCATTATCCCCTAGGCTCATGTCCTGGGTGGCAGAAAGGTGACGGGAAGAGAAAGGTCATTTCTCCCCAAGGCCTAAAGCAAGCACCTCTTTTACCCTGCATGGCATTTTGAACCTACTGAAGCTTCCAAAAGAGAAGGCGGTCTTGAGCCTGACTTACCATTCAATGTGTGAGGAAGAGAAGAATGGCATAAACTAATCCACAGAGGAAAACAAGGGCCAAAAGAGAGAACCCAAAAAGGGCATTCTTATAAAAGCAAGAGCTTTCAAGTCTGCTCTTCTCACTGAAGAGTTCATCCACAGTTTCCACTGTCCAACTGTGTCAGCCCATCAGCGCTCCCCCAGGAGACAGAAGTGTGCCAGTAACAACATAAAAATTAAAAGTAAAAGACTGGGGCTATTCAATCTCAAACAACAAAGGCAGGAAAGGGATGTGACCTAAAGTGTAAGATGAAACTGAGATTCTAGTTGGTCAGTATATATAGAAGGCCACACACAATAAAGGACCCTCAGACTGTCAGGGTAAGTTGAGGAAAAGGTCACACTCAGAGACCAAAATTAAAATAAATCAACCAAAAACGGACTAAAGTTTCTGTCTGTCGAAGCACCACGCACTGAGAACTGGTTGTAAATATCCACCTCAGGAGCCTCAGCAAACAGTTAATTCTGGCCATGAGTGACGGGTGTAACTGTAACCCTGAAAATCAAGCCTTTTTCATTCTAAGCGAATGAAAGGGGACCTAAGTCTGTATGGATCCCAGTGGAATGTGGATCAAAGACTAGCATTAAATTCAGTACCAAACTGAGGTCTGCTCAAGGAAAAGTACCTAGAGAAATCTGAAATAGAATAACTTTACTGTGAGACATGCACGCTTCATCCAAGTCCACAGCCTAAGTAAGATTATCCTCAAGATCACCCAGTTCTCATAGTCTGACTCAATGCTTACCGAGCAACCTTGTAATTATTACTTGGTTCCCAGACACTCACACCAGGAACGTGGATACGGGGATTCCTGTCACTAGGAAGCTGTATCTGCTACTACTAGGCAACAGTGAGAATTTCTTGCTTTTTAGTAGTATGTAATAAAAATATAGAGTTCAAAAGTATCTAAAAGCATCACCTTCGGAGATCCACACCTATTTATCAGACAGGGAGGAAGGCGGGGAGCAGCCTTGTGAAACTGGCACTATAAACCACAGAACTGCCATAATGAAAAAGACGGATAACAACAACTGGTGAGAAGACGGAAAAACAGGACCCCATATATACCTGCTGGTGTGAATATAAGGTGGAACAATCACTTTGGAAAATAGCATGGCAGTATCGTAAAAGATTAAAACTTAATTCCATTCCTAGGTTTCCCTTCAAGAGAAATGAATATGAACGTCCACACAAAGACATGCATGCAAATGTTCGTGGCAGCGTTATTCCTACCGGCCATAAGGTGGAAATAAGCCAAATGTCCACTTACTGAGAAATATACAGACAAAAAGTAGCATATGTCTACATGATGGAATATTACTTAACAGTAAAAAGGAATGGAATACTGATAGATGCTACAACATGGATGAGCCGCAAGAATATTACGTAAAGAAGCCAGACACAAAGATCACGTATTATACAATTCCACTTGTATGAACTGTCTGAACAAGGTACACCCATGGAAACAGAGCGCAGACTAGTGGTCACCTGGGGCTGAAATGGGGAGTAACTGGAAAAGGACACGTGGGAACTTACGGGAGTGAGAGGCCTGTTCTGAAACTGTGATGGGTGCACACCTTGGTGAGCTCACTGACAACTACTGAATCGTACACTTACAGTGGGTAAATTTCACAATATGTATACTGACTTGATAAAGTCACAGAAAACAAACGGTGTCTCCTCCTCTGTAAAAGATCCATGAAAGTAACTTACGTGTGTGCCAATGTTGACCACCAAATGCTTTTCCACTTCAGGGCTGGCAAGGCAAAACCAGCAGGGTCCTGGAGGCTGAGCTTCAGATGGAAGAAAGCCAGATGTTATTACAGTCCAAACACTCCAGCATATAACCACCCTGGTCTGATCTTCTTGCCCTGCAAAGACTGTATACCAGTACAGCACAGTCGCAGGGGGCTGGGCCTGCTGTGCTCCCACTACACCTCCTACCCCATTAACACTATCGATGAAACTAAACCTTCGTTAGAAAAATCTTGAATTTGTAACCATTCCACATGTAGGTGATCCACAAGTGACAACCACACATTGACTGAAGTAGCACGTAACTGGCAACAGGCTGCAATGAAAGAACACTGAACTGGGTGTCAGGAACCCCAATCTTAGTCTCAGCTTTGCCACTAGCTAGCCGCATGACTGGGTAGTAAGTTTCCCCAAGGTCAGCTCCTTCATCTTTGAAATGAGGGGGTGGATAAAAAAAATCTCAATGAAATAGTCTTAAAGTCTTTTCCACCATTTTGATTATGCTATTACTTTATGAACCTACATTAGTTTTCATAGGCTCTTTAGCTCACGTTTTACAGACATGAAAGGAGCTGGGCCCGTAATTCTCATAGAACAGTCTCAGACAGCCTCAAAATCAAGTTGTCTTTGTATTATTTCATTGTTGTTACTGTCCTAATGACTCGCTGCACAATTCCCACTGCCAGAAGAGGCTCTCTTAGTGATGCTGCTTCCCAAACAAGACCCAAAATGAGAGTGGTCGCTGACACAGGAGAACCCTGGAGCCGGGGTACTTACGAGGTTTGCGAGGCTGCTTTGGGTGAGGGGAAGACTTGCTCTCTCTGCCTGTGGATGAACGCTTCCTCCCCTGCCTTTCATTTAAGTCAAAGAAAAATTGACAGGCTGACTCTTCCTGGAATGGCCAAAGGTAGAAGAGTAGATGTTACTAAACTAACCTCTAGACAAGTACAAAACATTCACATCCAAAGGAACATTCCGGCCAATGTAATGTCTATCTTTTCTCCCAGCCGTTTCTGCCTATTTTGGCAAAGATGTCTGGATTCTCAGTCATACTTCTCAACACTTATCCGAACTGCCACCAAAATCATCTCTTTGGAAAAGCAAGTTAAAGTCCAAGTTATAGAGCAATTCTTGCCTAAAACAACAGTATCAATTCATCCAAATTCCTTTCCCTTTCTCTCTCAATGCAGTCCTATGCTTCACAGCTCAAAGAACTCTAACTGAGATTTAATTAAAAGATAAGAAGATTGCTCATAAAGAGAAAAAGTCTCAGAAAGCACACTAATTTCCCCCTCATTTGACATCCCTTGTAGTAGTGAGGGGGAAATTAATTTCAGGAAAGTGTGCTATTCAGAAATTTCTTCAGAGTGAACCCTCTTCACCTACTAGCACTCCCTGTAAAATCGCAGATTACACTGCTGCCAAGCAGTTGAATCTGTGATCCCTGGATCCCTGAATCTGTGAATCTGGATCCCTGACTGAAAAGCTAGAAATAGAGAATCAACTTTGGATTTAAAAAATAAAAAAAGACAAACTATAAAACTGTTAAGCCCAAACTACAATTAAAAACAGTAACAACAAAATACTGAGCTTACTTAAAATTTAAGGCTTTCTAAACACCACCATGATTTCCCGGGGGGTAGGGCGGGGAGTATTTAGATTCTAGGAATTAAACTTGTCTCACAAATTAAACTATAACACATGTAAGGAGCAGTCCTGCCCAGAACTGCCACCTCTCAATCACAACATACCTCGGGGGCAGGAGTTTGTCTTCCCACAAATGCTTCCTTCCCAGATTTTCTGTAAGGGTTTTCAGTGACATCTGGAGGCTGTTTTACCAGTTCTGCGGCATCCATTAGTTTCATGGGGACAATACTAAATGCATAAAGGTACTTTGGAAAAAAAAACAATACAATAACATTAATGGAAATACTGTTTATCCAAATGTAGATCTATTTTATTGTAAAGATTTCACAGAAGCTTCTGAAACTAAGCAAAATTTAAAAAGCAGCAACTGGCCATCTGTGGCTCAGAGAATTCCTAGTAAATCAAATGCCAATTCAGTGATCTCTGCAGGAGCTAACCAAGGGCTGGCAAGTAATAAGCAACAAACCAAAGTTCCCACCCTTCCACAAAACAACCATCACCACAAAGCCCAGAAGGAACTGCTCCATAAGCTTTGAAGACAAACTGCTCCGACTCTGAGTCCGGTACCTTCCTGTACTTCGTCAGCAGAATCACGGCACTGCCATTCCTTTTTCTAATGAAACCTACACCGGACAACTTAGCATTTCCCTCTGGCATGATACAATTTCTGCTGTCTATGCTGGTAAATTTTCTTAGGGACTGGTAGCAAAGAGGTAAGTGGTTATATGAATACCTATAATCTCAGACTAATTATATAGTAATTGAGAACTTTAGATGAAATGTAAAGATGCTTAACCTCACTATTGATCAAGGAAATGCAACTAACTGAGAATGATACACCATCTTCATCTATCACTCTAACAAAAATTTTACACCACCTAGTGAGAATGTGGATAGAAAACAAACTCATACATACACTGCTGGTGGGGATGTACACTGGAACAAAATTTCGAGATGAATTTAATAATGCTTCCCATAGTTCAAAATGTGCATATTCTCTGACTGAAGTATATAAATTGCTTAGGGCTGAGGCCAACACATCCCTGAAAGTAAGGCAAGACTGCAAATACTATAAGTGATATTCAGTCTTTAAAAGGCAGTAAAAAAAAAAAAAATAGAAACCTAAACTTGCTAAGAATGCTTTGGGGTTAAAAGCTTAAGATACTATGGAAAAGACAAAATATGTATTTGCTTATCTTTTGCATGTACATTGCTTATGGCATGTTACAGTGAAAAAAATCTCCAGATTATTTATCCATTTTCCTGCTTGACCAATTGTTCTGATCTTATTAGCTGTCTTAATCCACAATATCCTGCTTTGGGCCCTACAGAAATCAGAGGCACTCTCAGTGAAGTAAGAAAAACAGTGCACTTTTTTGGTAATAGTCTCTTTCATTCACCTGTACTGTTTTCCAGGACAAAGACAAGATTCCAGGTATCACTAAGATATCTCAAAGCCAAGGAGGGCTTAAGTGAATCCTTGGGAGGATTTTATTATTTCTGCTAAATAAAGTTGCTAAAATAAGCAATGTAAGATTACCTTCTGAGGGCAAACTCATGAACACCTGCAGAGACAACCACATGGACATGGGAAAAAATATCATTCATTTGAAATTTTGCCTTTGTTCCACTGGGCCTATTTTTCCAAACACTTGTCTAAAATCTCCTACAAAGAACCCAAGAAAACCTGACCTTTTACTACCACATCTTTACAGAGGAGCCGCGGCACTGCGGCTGAGAAGAGATCTGAATGCTAAACTGGGAAAGAGAAACATCTACCAAGCAGGCAATGATTATCAATCTACCCCTAAATATTCAAATCTTTTACCTTTTTCTTTTCTGGATTTCCAACATTTGCCAAAGCTATGAACCTGGTTGCATGCTGTGCATTTTCTTGCAGAACGATGTGGTTTCTGCAATACAGTTGAGAGGTAACAGGTTACCAACAAACTTTACTTCTCACAATGATAAACTGTGTGGACTCCATGGGGCTGTGAAAGGGTCCTGGGTCCATCACCACCAGTAACATAATCTCAGATGTTACTTGTCCATCCAACAGGGTAATCATCCCTACCTCCCAGAGCTGTTGTTAGGGGAAAATGACATCAAAAATCTGAAAAGAGTAAGAACTCCAACTTTTGATTTTAAAAGAGTTGTAAAACTGGCATCATGTTGATAATTGCTAAGGCTAGGTGATAGGTACAGGAAGGTTCATTATACTGTTCTCTCTTCTTTTGTGCAATAAAAAGTTATAAAAAACACATTTCAAATAGTCACATGTAGGATTTTATTTTTCTAGGAGAAATATGAAAGTATGAGTGTTTATTTTTCATTGAAAAAATATCAGTACTGCATATGCCAAAATATATCTTTTTAAAGATTTTATTTATTTACTTTTAGAGAGAGCAGGAGGGAAGGAGAAAGACAATGTGTGGTTTCCTCTTGAGCACCCCCTACTGTGGACCTGGCCCGCAACCCAGGCATGTGAGTGGAAGGGGAATTGAACTCGTGACCCCAGGTTTGCAGGTCGGCACACAATCCACTGAGCTACACCAGCTAGGGCATACCAAAATTTTTTTGATCTTTTGTATGTTTATAAGTATTCTACATTAATCAATTTATTATTTTTAATTTTTTAAAAATTATGACATACATATTTTTTCTTTTTCATGAGGTGACCATTAATATAAATGCCAATGCTTAAGAGTTCTTTCTTCATATTGTAGATATTTCCTGAATCTATCACATAATATAACTTTATTTTAAAATCACGTACACCACTTTATATAAATACACAGATACATGTTTTATGCTCACATTATTGAAAGAAATAAACCAAAATACAGTCTGTCTGTGACAACTTGTTTTAAAGAGAATAAGCACATTCATATTTGGTAAATGGGAATGTCAATATACAGTGAGCATCATGCTGTCTCATGTGTAACTTTCTCCCACTTTCAAAATGGTTCAAACACGTTTATTCATAATGAAATGGAATCTTTAACAATACATAAAAGACAGTAAGGAATATCCTGCAAATGTCTTTCTTAGTGCAAGCAGTGACTAGTGCAGTGACCTCAAGAACTGCTAACACTTTCCACTATTAAGCTACATACAGATGTAGTAGGCAAAATAATGACACCCCCCCCCACCCCTGCCAAAAAGTCCATGTCCTAATCCCACAGCCTATGAATGTTAGCTTATACAGCAAAGGGAAATTAAGATGACAGATTTAGTCACTTGCTAATGAACTGAGCTTAAGATAGGGAGGTGACCCTGGATTACCTGGGTAGACCCAGCATAACCACACAGGTCGTTAACAGTGGAAGAGGGGAACAGAAGACAGTCAGAGGGAAATGGCTATAGAAGAAGGTAAGAAGGATTCAACCAGAGTTGCTGGCTTTAAGATGGAGCAGGGGGGGCCATGAGCCAAGGTAGGTGGTTTCTAGATGCTGAAAAAGGCAAGGAAACTGACTATCCCCTAGAACCTCCAGAAACAAACACGAACCGGCCAATGATTTCTGTGCCAAACTTCTGACCTGCAGGATAGTGAATCTGTATTGTTTTAAGCTACGAAGTTTGTGGTAGTTTGTTAGAGCAGCAATAGAAAACTAATACCACAGGGAAACTACAAGTACAGATAAAAAAGTTGGGAAGATGTTTCCCTCATTATTTTCAAATAAAAATGGTTGATGCAGGATGCTACCTCTGATGTTTTTAATCATGGTAAGTAGCTCCTCAAAGAAGCATAAGACTCACAATACAGGTCTGGCTGGTGTGGCTCAGTGGACTGAGTGCTGGCCTGCAAACCAAAGGGTCACCAGTTCACTTCCCAGTCAGGGTACAGACCTGGGTTGTGGGCCAGGGCATGTGAGAGGCGACTGATAGATGTATCTCTCACACATCTATGTTACTCCCTCTCTTCCCGTCTCTCAAGATAAATAAAATCTAAAAAAAAAAAAAATACAGGAATATAAATCATGGACTGACATAATTCTAGGTGCAAATGTTAGTGGAGGTTTAACTATATTTTTATTATTATAAATATATGGGGTTTTGGTATAGCTCTGGTTAAAAATTATACAGGGTTTTTTGTTTTTGTTTTTTTTTAAACAGCTTTATTAAGAGTTAATTCAAGTACAATTCACACATTTAAAGTATGCAATTCAATAGTTTTTAGCATATTCACAAAGCTATCAACATCACCAATCTAGTTTTAGGACATTTTCATTACTAAAGAAGGAACCCTGTACCTATTAGCAGTCACTCACCATTTCCCTCCAACTATCCCCTCGTGACCACTTACCTACTCTCTCTACGGATCTGCCTATCCTGGACATTACATTTCAATGGAATCATATGTGATCTTCTGTGTCTGGCTTCTTTCACTCAGAGTAATGTTTTCAAGGTTCACTCATGCTATAGCATATATCAATATTCCATTCCTTTTTCTTCCTGAGCAACTCCCCATTAGTATGGAGTCCCTCTTTGTATTTACCCATTCATTAGTGATGGACATTTGGGTTGTTGCCACTTTTTGGCTGCTATGAATAATTATGGGCCCTGGCTGGCATAGCTCAGTGGATTGAGCATGGGCTGCAAACCAAATTATCACAGGTTCGATTCCCAGCCAGGACACATGCCAGGGTTGCAGGCCACGGCCCCCAGCAACCGCACATTCATGTTTCTCTCTCTCTCTCTTTCTCCCTCCCTTCCCTCTCTAAAATAAATAAATAAATCTTTAAAAAAATAATTATGAGTAATGCTGTTATAGTCACTGGTGTGTAACTTTTGTGTTTTCATTTTGCTAGGAATAGGAGTGGAATTTCTGGATCTATGGTAACGCTATGCTTAACCTTTTAAGAAAGTGCCGAAGAGTTCTGCAAAGCAGCTGCACCATTTTACATTCCCACCAGCAATGTATGAGGAGGGTTCAATTCCGCCACTGTGCCTTGCCATCACTTGTTATTATTTGCCTCTTTGATTACAGTCATCCTAGTGGACGTGAAGTGGTTCTGATTTGGATTACCCTAAGAGCCAATGACATGAGCATCTTTTTACGTGTCCACTGGCCACTGGTACATGTCCTGCAGAGAAATGTGTATTCAGATCCTTAAAAGCTGAATAGGTTTTTAGTGGTTTGTTCCCATAACCTCTGTTTTTTGTGCATGGTTTTCAGAGGACAAGAAGATTTTTCTGGAACACACATATGGAGATAACAGAAAAATCCGTATTACCTATAGTTATATCTTACACTGTGGTACTATGGGAAAAGGGCATATTATTTTCTTTTTGCTCAGCTATATTTTTTGAACTTTCAACAACACATACATTACTTTTGTGTCAAAAAAATGTTTTTAAGATTTTATTTATTCATTTTTAGGAAGAGGAGTAGGGAGGGAGAAAGAGAGGGAGAGAAACATCAATATGTGGTTGCCTCTCATGTGGCCCCTACTGGAGACGTGGCCTGCAACCCAGGCATGTGCCCTGACTGGGAATTAACTAGCGTCCCTTTAGTTCACAGCCCGTGCTCAATCCACTGAGCTGTATCAAAATTTTTTTTATAAATTATTTAACTTAACTCTATCACTTATAAGTCACTGGTTTTATTTTTCTGCAATACATCCTTTAAAACTCCACCTTCAAACTCAAACTAAAAAAAGTATCAATCAATACAAGTTCTTGATTCTCAAATTGAAATACTTCTAAAATGATTATACTGAGATTAAGACTATACAGAGTACTTTTTGACCTGAACAAAGCAAGAGTTACTGTGTTACATCAAGCTATGATGATTAAACAGCATTGCTACTTCAGACCCTCAAACCTTTAAGGGGCTCTACATAGTGCGATCCCTTATATTTCAAATTAGGAAAAATAATCTAAGAGAAGTTGAATGATTTGAGAGTCACTCATTTCAGGCCTGAATAACTAAAAAGAACCAAGATGGTATATGGCCAAAATGAACATGAGAAGTTACCACAGAAGATTCAATGCAAATTCTTCAAAAAGTCAAAAAGAACACAGTGCTACTCACCGATATGGAAGCCTTTCATAGTATGTCTTTTCCAAAGCAGCAAAATGGTATCTTGGTTTCAAGCCTGTGGCAAGACTGGAGACCAAAGCAGAGCCACATTTTTTGGTATCTACTTCTCCCTAGTAAAGAGAAACTCTTAACAAACAAAAGTCATCCTAACAAACCTAAGAGTAACCAAGAAATGGGGAAAAAAAAAAGACACTTTGAAATGTCTTCAAAATCTGTATGTGGATACAAACATGGGCAGAATTTGCACAGCAGGTTCCACACTATGGCAGTCGGAGAATCTCAAACATACAGGAAAACTGGGCTATTGTGAATGCAAAAATAGGAACAACGGCCAGAAGCCAGAGGTTAAAAGGCCAGTCCTCCATACTAATACCCAAAATGGGGTTTATTAAACCCATTACAATGCTTTTTGGAAAATAAGCTCTCTTTCTGAAGCCCAGAGACTGTGCTTCTATAATATGCTTTGTTGTGCACCTCCAGTTTGTACAATGCAGATTGTCAATGCACAAAACAGAACTTAAAGCTAGCTTTCAGAGCCCCTAGGACCTACAGAATACTTGGTGTGGAATAGTCAAGGCCTTTATCACATAAGCATGCAATCCTTTATTTTGCTTCAGTTCAAGAAGCTGAGGTTTGTGGAAGGGCACACCATGCCCTTGTTATAAAGTCTGCCAAAAGTTAGGCTTGTTTCCAGACCATCTCCAGCTTCCATGAACAATCAATTATGTGATCTCTCATCCATAATGTTAATCATGGACTCTAAGAGAAGGTACTAGCTGGAAATCAATTACCAAGGTTAACTTTCCACTAAGCAAAGCAAGAACTCCCTTGTGCCTTAACTTGCCTCCTTCTGGATTCTGAAGGCCAAGAAATTGGGCCTTGAGATTAGTTGTGTTATCTTATGTAGTGGTGAACTATACTGTTTTCTTTTCCCTATTAAGTGTCTTGTAAGGTTACTTATAAACTTTGAACAAAATCTTTTTTAGCACCCCCAAAATAAAGGAGGCTCTTTCTTCTCCTCCTTCCTTACAGAGCATCACATGTCTTTCTCCCTTCCATCATCAGCTAAGCAGTCTTCTGGATCTTCCCTAGCTTCGCTGTCTGTTCTTTGTGCTGCAATCAGCACTGTCCCTCGTGTTCTAGGTGAAGAATAACCCTGGGTTTGTGGAAGGGGGAGAGAACTTTGTCCTTTTTCCTTACAACATCCTTCCTGACAATGCCTGGAATCTTCCCGGCCTGTTTGGTCATAGACACACTGTGCTGAAGTGGCAGGGAGTGCTCTACAAGACCCTTTTCTGGATCATCACTGAGAACTCTGCATCCATTGACTGGTATTCGCCTCTAAATGCGTTCTGACATTTCCCTTCACTGAAGGTCAGCTGATGATTTCCGCCCCACACACAAACCATTCCAGGTCTTCCTTAGGCTTCTTTCCACCGATACAGTATTTTCTAACTCATGATAGCTATTACTCACCAACCTGGGGTACACCCTCTTCTACACTGCTTATAAAAATGTTAAGATCAAGCCCTGGTTGGTGTAGCTCAGTGGATTGAGCATGGGCTGCGAACCAAAGGATCGCCAGTTCAATTCCCAGTCAGGGCACATGCCTGGGTTGCAGGTCAGGTCCCCAGTGGAGGCCACGTGAGAGGCAACCACACATTGATGTTTCTCTCCCTCTCTTTCTCCCTCCCTTCCTCTCTCTCTACAAATAAATAAAAAGATATAAAATTTTTTTTTAAATATTAAGATCAAATGCTACAGTGAGCCCCAATGCTCACTGGGTTTCACATTAAAGGTTTCACATTAGAGAAGTACCAAGTTTTCAACATCTCATTTCCTATCTTTAGGTTTTTAGATCACATTCTTTGATCCCATAATGATTCCATGTAAAAAAATACTTTAATAGCCAAAAAGTTATAATCTGGAATGGAAGGAAAGAAAATACAACTGCAGAGCTGCCACATGATATAAATCTTTTTGTTGAAAATTAGTGAACCTCAAAACATATTGACAGGAGGCATGAGCAAGGGAACCTGAAGCAGAAAATATAATTTAAAGAACCATTAATTTATAATTAAGATTTCAGCAATCTCAGCTGTGAATCAAGCTTTTATAAGATCGACTTTTGCTTTGATCAGTTAATATAGCTTTAAATATCTTGAAAAAATTCACAAAAATATTTCTACTGAAAAGTTTTAAGAGCTGAAATACTTAATACAAAGAACAAAAAAGCTCAAATTAAGCCAGTGCAATTTGCTTGTAAAAGTGCCAGCTGAACAAGTACTACTCACAGAAGAATTCCCAAAGTTCCCCACATACTTGGGCCAAGGGGAGGTGAGCAAGATATCAACACCCTTAAACTGGGGTATGGCACACAGCATTGTTCTCAGAGAAGACACATCCTTGGGACTGAAACTGTAACCTGGAACGGGCTCATTTGAGGACTCTGTTCCGCTCAGGTACACAATCTGCAGCCCCGAGCTTCCAGTAAAGACACCTTTCCGACCTGGGTTCAAAGAAAAATGGACAAGTTTTAGTCAAAACTGCAAAAGGAAATGTCAATATGGTGGTGAACATCTCTCTGCAGGCCAGGACTCTCCCACCTCCATGCCTCCCTATGTGTCTGAATGCGTGGAAACTCCCAGATCCCCCTTCTGGCTGCTAGGCCCTGTGTTGGAGGCTACAGCAGTATTCCTGCTCAGTACAGCAGCCCTCACTCGGAGACAGCTGGAGCCCCGAGCTGGCCTATTTACCCCGGTGCTAATGGAAACAGCTGGAAAGCACTGATTAAGAGAAAGGCTTTCTGCCTTCTAGAGGAGATTCTACACGGATTAAAAGAAACCCAGACACCTGGATATAGGGAGAGGCAATTAAAAGAAAATAATGACTGCAGTTCGGAGGAAGGTAGAGTCTAGAATAGGTATGCTCTTCATGCAGGCAGCAGCTACCAACTGAAGGAGAACATTTCAAAGGGAAAAATCAGAGACTCTACCCTTTTCTAAATTCATTCCCGGCTTGTGCCTTCAAGACCTTGCTCCATCAATTTTCGCCTTCCTGTCATCTACAGAGTCTCTGCAACTGCTTCTTTCCATTCAGGAAATAGAATATTAAACATACTAATTAATATACATACTAATAAAGGCACATGCTGATTAATAAACATACATACTAATAAAGGAACACACATACTAACTATAATGAAACGTCCTCCTCTTCAGTTTCAAATCTTCAGTTTCAAGAGTAGTCTGTCCTAAGTGTTTACCTCTTAGCTCCTTAACCCCCTGCAATCTAAGAGTTTCCCTCTCCCATCATTCTCTTAAAGGCCACTAATCACCAGTGGTCTCTCTATTCAGGGAACTGTTCTCTCCTAACTTAGTCTATGAACTAGATAGAATCTTTACCTCTCCCAAGCCTCCTCGAATTACTGTCACCTCCCTGCCTGCTCCTAGGTGAAGATATATGCCCCCACCACAAGATGCTATCATCTGCCTGCTTCCCTTCTCATGTTTCTTACTCAACAACCCAATCCTCTTCTCAGCTTCTTTTCTCCTCCTTATGAGACCGGTTCCCAAAAATCTACACTCTTCAGCACCAACTTGTTTATACACTCTGGGGAGACCACGTCCCACTATATGCTGGATGTTCTGCCAGCACTTCAAGCTCAGTATTACACATTCACTATTAAGTTCATTGTTCACTCCTCCTACTGGATCCCAAAAAATCTTTCCCAGAAATAACCCAAATACCTCAGCCGCCCTTTCCACTCCTGGCACTAAATCTGCATGGGAAAACGGCTGTCGCAAATATCTACAGCAGTGGTCTCAATCCAAATCTAGTAATTACAGCGAGAGCTGCAGTCAGTCACGCCCATGTTAAGCTACAGCAAAGGGATTTCCAAATGTGTATCTCACTACTGTGGTTAAAAACAAAAATCTGTCCTCAATTTTTTGCCTAGAAGAGCCCAAGACAACTGAAATACGATGAAAATGCTTATAGGATGGCCACAGTCAGACGAAGAGAATCCAATAAAGGCAAAGACAGACTAGGGCAGGGAGGGAGAAGGAGAACACTTACAACAGAGAAAATGTAAGAGCTTTCCAGAGAACTGAGAGGCCAGAAAGGGGGAAATATGAGAGCGGTGGAGCCATTTTAGGGAAAAGTGAGCTGAGTGATCCAAGAGGCCGCAGGCTGACAACGGGTAAAGGGAAAACGAAATGGCAAAATGATGAGAAAAACCACTGAGAGAGATGCAGGGCAGGTGGGAGGGAACAACTTTAATCTGGAATTAGAAGAGCAGACCTGGAATAGGAAAAGGACAAGGGAGTGAAAAACTCAAGGATCAGCACAAAAAATGTCGGTTTGCAAAAGCTCAGTGAGACCTACAGCTACAGCTAGTTAGGAACCTAGTAAGTAAGCTGCATGTTATATGGTGAGACCACAGACATAGATCTTTTTAAACATAATTTATACCTTAAATTATATATACCCTGTAGTCAAGTCAATTTATTCCTCTGTTTGGCTGAAAGAGTATACATCTGGTTGTGGGAACACAAGGAGGCTGGAAGGAGGAAGGCCAGACCACAAAGGGAAAAAATGCTGTGGTCTTAAGGGTATAGGCACAGACTTTGGGAAAGAACCCTCCTGACCCCCATTCTCTCAGGTAGTAATGGCAGGAGAATCCAGCCACAAGTTTCCTAAGAGCTTTGATTATATTCATTAAAAACACCAAAAATATCAACTTACCTAGGTAAGTAATGTTTTCAGCTAATTCACACCCATCAGCATCTTGGAAATACTTTACTGTCTCCTGGTTATTGGCACCCAGCACATATGTCTGAATAGGAGCTAATGAGAGAAGCAGACATGACACCAGAGTTACCAGATTTGCTTAGGAACTTGAGAAATGCTTCCCCATAGGAAAAATAATCATAGGAAAAACTGGAATATGATCACCTGTTAGGATATCCTACACCCAACCTTATGGTCTGATTATTAAATGATATCACCAAGATGATGAAGTGACACCTTAAAAAGGATAGTCAATGTATAATTACGAAAACATAGACCCTAAAAAGTTTAATTAAAAAAAAACACTAATACTGGAAAAATGAAAGAACATACAAGGTCTGTCTAGAAGGTAACCAGCCATGTAATTTGAAAAATACAGACATTTAGTGAAGATACAAGATACAAGAAACACTATATACAGGACAATGACGCCTCAGTCCCCTTCAAAGTAGGACACTGGGATCTCACCCAGTTCTCTCAGTCACCTCAGCTGCCCTGTTATATTTTCCTGAATCTCAATGGTCTGAAATCTCTTCCCTTTCAATGGTGATTTTAGTTTTTGGAAAAGCCAGAAGTCTCACGGTTACAAATCTGGCCTGTATGGGGGCTGAGTCACCTGGGTGATTTGATGTTTTGTATCAAAAACTCTACACGAGATGTGATGCACGAGTGAGTGCACTGTCATGAAGAAGCTGTCAATCACCTGTTGCCCATAGCTGCAGTCTTCTGAATCATCTGAATTGTTTCCACAGAGGAATGTTTAAGCTTAACACAAAATCGAATGCAGATTTGTTGCCCTACTTGATCATTTTGAATGGGATGGCCACACAGTACACATGCTTACTCAGTGGTGTCTACCGCCCCCACTAACTAGTACAGTGGGGTCGCCATTGTTTCTGCATGCACATTCCAGTCCACTCTCCTTGGCTGCCAGGTTACATAGATGTTGCGCAAAACTGCTCTCATTATATTGACAATGGCTGGAATTTTTCTGGACAGACCTTGTATATGGTTTCATTTTTTTCAATTCCTGCCTACTTACAAAATAATGAGTTTTCTGGAACTAATTCCAACCAAATTCAAAAGGTGAACATTTAGATGCGTATGCATCCTTCTGAGACCAATGCAGAGCTCAAAGGGAAATTGTTAAATGACTAACACATGTGAAAACAACCCAGAAAAAACTGTGTAGTCTTGAAACTGTATTAGAAATCATTTGTTAAACAAAAATAATTTCTATACCTTTTTTGATGCCAGTTTTATATTCCTCCCATTCAGCATCTGGAGCAGAGCCAAAGAAATTTCCTACACACAACAGCAGCTAAAATGAGTTTTTTAAACAGATATATGAGATTCATTTATATCAAATAGTGCATAATTCATAGTAACATTATTCAACTAATTATCCTAAGTAATGGTCTCAAACCAAGTTTTTTCCTTAATCAGTTTGCATAATTCTTTAGTAACAATTGTAGAAATTACTAAATTTTGTCTCAGTGACTGTCAAATTCAAGTTGGGGTGGGGACAAGGGGGGTCCAGGGAAAGATGGAGAAATCAACCTTGAAGAAGCCCTCTGTGAAATATAAAACTTTAAATATTAGATACCTTGAGAAATACAGGGCATAAAAAAACATTTCCTGCCTATTGTCTGTATTCAACCTTTAACCCAGGGAACACATGATCCCCATACTTAGAATATTCTTCTGTACTCTAGGAGTTTACAGTCTAGGTGGCAACCACACACAACATTTAAGGTGCTTTGGTTTGTGAAGCATTTGTTCATGTCATCAGACTTAATCTAATCTACACCAGACACTCATGAAATACACCTGTGCTTCTCAAACCCAGTGGTGAGAATCACTTAGGGATGTTCTGCTAGTCTGCTTTCACATTTGTCTACAGTATTAATGTAACAAGATTGAAATTTTAAAAGTATAAAAAGGTAAACAGGTCTCCCTTACCCCACTACTCTGCAGCTGCTAAGTTCCTATGCTCACAAAAGGTACCCAATCTAACAACAACAAAAAAAGAGTTATGTGTTCAATCAAGAAATGAAAAAAGGAGCCCAATTTTATTTTAATATGCTGACAATAAAATTAAATTCAGAAAAAGGAAACATCTTACGTCAAAGTTTCCACTTTTCTTCTGAATTGCTCGAACTCTATTGAATAAAACATCAAACTTTCCTTCAACATCTCCACAAGCCAAGCTGCAAACAAGAGATAAACATTAAGGCAATTCAGGAAACGTGAACGAGCCTGCCAGGCCTTCCTGGGTCACGCAGATACGTGATCCAGTCTCTCTTATGTTACCTGAGAGGTACAGTGCGTGTGAACCGCTCCTGACCACTGGGCACTTCACCTAAAGATCTCACCAAGACCTTCAACCTATCATATCTAAAATGTACCTTATCATTTCCCCCAAAGTTGAACCAGCATCCTCCTCTCACTTCCCCAGTTTTGTGGATTGGTCTATCACCAACATGGTCACAGACAGTCAAAACTCTCCCCTCCAGTTACCAAATCCCATGGATCCCTTTGTCCAAACATCATACACATCCCCTCTGTTCTCTTTATTTCCACTGTCATTACCTTAGTACAGGGCTTCAATCATCCACTGAACAAACACATCCTGAACTCTGACATATGCTATGTGCAGTAAGCCAAGCACTGTGCTAAGAATGTGTCAGGAGTACAAAGAGGAGGAAAACAGTTCAAGCCTCAGAGTTTACAATCAAGGAAGGGGAGGTATTCTGATCATCATAAATTTATACAGGGTGGGGCAAAAGTAGGTTTATAGTTGTTGGTATGGAAAATAATGCAATAATTAATAAATAATATTACAAGAATGTTACTCTGTGCTTTGCAAACTCACAACTGTAAACCTAGTTTTACCTCATCTTGCTTAAAAATGGCTATAAATAGGAGGTATGTGTAAAGTGTTATCGGGCAGGGAGGGAGGAAGTGGCAAGAGCTAAGGTTCATGAGGCAGACTGGCACTAAGTTGTGAAGTAACTTGTCCTATTATTTCATTTCTGAGTTTTACTAATTCTGATTTATATTGTTTTTCCACCTATACTGTTTTCTTAATGTCTTTTAACTCATCTTGAAACATATTTCTTATTGTTTTGTCATTATGTCTTTCTGGTGTGCTTTTATTGTCCACATCACCAAACATTTTCAAGCTGGGTAGTGGCGTGAGCACATCTGTTCTAGAAAGATCGTTTTAGTAACAGAGTGAAAGGTGGTCTGGAGGAACGACTGCCTATAAGCAAAGTTATCAGTGAAAAGGGCAATGTCAAATGCCATTGGGGAAGAAAAGGACACATGGGAAATTTAGAATTCTGAAGGCCTGAATACAAATGGCAGAGGAGGATGGGAAATGGAGGAGGAGGAATGGAGGAGAGCTGCAAGGCTGAGTGACAGACAGCCCTGTGATAAGGCAGGGGCAGAAATATAATGAGAAAAGGGCGAGAAATAAGGCAGGGGCGAGAAATATAATGAATCTGGTACTGGATACAAAGTACAGAATCCACTCACATCTCCTCGAATGCCTTCTCTTCTTCCTGTCCATCTTACATAAAGCCAACAATGTTCCTTCCTCAAAAACATTAAGAGAACTCACTCTACTGTGTGCAGAGGCACAGCCTTCCACAAATCCCCTAATCTCTTCCCAGAGTTTCTCCAAGTTTCCCTCCGAGATGCCTTCCTGTCGATCTGATCACTTCTGTCTCTGCCATTCCCTGGGGTAGTTACTTCTTCTATCAGTCCCACCCTACCCATCCTGAGTCTAAATTTTTCCCATGTTTCAAATCCCGGCACATCTCTCAAGTCTTCCTGGCTGGGGCAGAAGTCACTCTCAAAACTTCAGAAACCTATACAGCATTTCAGAGCAAGCTCTGTAATAACCTAGTAAGCATTTTTTATCTGTTGAGCACTACCTCTTTTAGGAAGCCCTCCAGTCCCTATCAGTCACCAATTTCTGGTGCTCCCACAGAATCCTGCTCTTCCTCTATCATAGTAGTTCTCACATGGAATTACAATTATTTCTGGGTGAGCCAATGGTTCAGTTTGTGACATCACAAGACACCTCAAAATTCATCATCTCATCTGGGCCCTTTTTCCGGTGTTTCCTATTCCACTGAAGAAAGAAGAAATCTTGGACCCCAGCAGTGCTGACCTCTTCTTATGAACCAAAATATTTCAAGCCTTGTTGAGTTCATCTCCTTAATAAACCATGAATCTCTCTGGCAGGTGTGGCTCAGTGGATTGAGTGCCTGCCTGTGAACCAAAGGATCCAGGGTTTGATTCCCAGTCAGGGCACATGCCTGGGTTAGGAGGCAGGTCCCCAGTAGGGGGCACGCGACGGGCAACCACACATTGATGTTTCGCTTTTTCCTCTCCCCTCTAAAATAAATATTTTTTAAGAAAGGAAAAAAAAAAACATGAATCCCTGCACTTTTCTTCTGTCATCACTCTATCTAATCCTAGCTGTCCGCTACTTTGGCTCTAATGTGTTCTCCACATTGCAGTCAGAATCACTTTCCAAAACAAAAAGTTGATCATGCCAAGCTGATATTAAACATTTCAATGACTTTTTTTTAGGATAAAGACAAAAATATTATGTAAGGCTCAATCCTCACTTCTCGCATTAGGCCAAATACTCCTACCGTACACCCACTCAGCACTGTTAACTTTTTCTTCCTGATATTCATCATTACTGTAATTTTACACATATCTGGGTTATCTGATTACTGTGTTTTTCTTCACTATAAGCTCCACTGAGGCAGGAACTCCACCGATGCAAGGTCTCGCACGCCGCAATTGTTCAATACTTGTCGGATGAATGGAAGTCATCTCCGCGATCCTAACGCCTCCCCTCCCTCCTCCCTCCACAAGTGTGCGTCAAGGCGGAGGCCCTATTCATCCACCCCGTCTCCCTCTGCCCGGGGCCTACCAATCGGCCCCGCGCCTAGAAACTCTGGTTAGGTAAATGGGGTGCAGGAAGAAAAGAAGGGTAAAGGATGGGTCAGGGCAGAACCCAGCATGGCTTGACAGGGAAGAGGCCTAACACCGGGAACTTCCGCTTCCCTCAGCGAGTATCTCCGCGAGTCCCCGCTCGGGAGCGAAAAAACGGCAGGGGACAGAGGCCGGCCCGGCCAGGTGAAGATGTGATCGGACACCGCAGCCCGCAAAGATGCGAACCGAGCTCTCAAGCCTCCGCCGCGCTCCCACCCCCGCCCTTCCCCGCTCCCTTCCCGTCTGGAGAAAACGCCCGATGGGTAGACGCAGGCGCACACACAGAGGCTTCCGATTCGGAGTCACTCACAGGCGCAGCGGTTTCTCAGCCATCGGTAACCCCGAAACACGTTTGCGACCACCACCGAAAACTAGGACGCCGAAGCCGCACTCCTCCGAAAGATGCGCCCGCAGCACAATGAAGACGTCAGCACACCTCGACCAACGAAGGCTTAGTTATCTACGGAGAGCGCCGAGGGCCCGCAGCCTCTCGCAATCAGTTTCTTCTCAAGGCGGAATTAAGTGGAAAGGAGAAATGACAAAAAAGAATCCCATTTTGATTTTTTATCTCGGGACAACTGAAGTGACTGAGTTGCTAGAAAGTTCCCAGCACAATGTTGGGCCTATCCTAAAGCCTAACAACATTATGCTAGTAAGCAAGACACTTCCTCCACACGTCATTTTTATAGGTGTTGAACCTGTCAAAAGTTTTTTAAAAATGGCTGTTGCCTTCAAGGTGCACAATCACTTTTATTCTGAATCATTTCAAAGTAATGTGGAGACATCGAGAATACCTCTGAGTGCATTCCCTAAAAATAAAGACCACCCTCCTTATTCTTAGAAATAAGGACATAACCATAACACCATTCACACACCTAAGAAAACTGACATTACTTCAGAAATACCACCTAACAACATACATCTCCTTGGTCCCTCCTCCCTCAATTTTATATCTTCATTGGCTTTCATTCGGAATCCAAACAAGTTTCACACTTGCATTCGATTCTCTCTAGTTGCTTTTAATCTACAAGAGCCCACCTGCGTTTTTGGTTTTATTTTTCATGACATTGACTTTTTGGAGAGTTCAGGCCAGTTGGTAGGAGACAACAGTGTTTACAGAAATTGAAACAAAGATGAGTGCCGGAGTTCCTGGCAACTGAGGGGCATGGAAAACACCCCAAGCAACTCAAAATTAACTAAAAATAAGTGTAAGGGAGAACAAAAAAGTTGTTTTCCTTACAACTTCTGCAGTACTTTTTTGGTAAGTATCGTGTTCCCTGCCTCATGAATATTGATGCCCTCCTTTGCTGGCAAACTAAGCATGTGTTTTTCCACTTTGAGGTAATACAACACAGCACAGGAGTGGAAACAGATCAAGACTGAACCTTGAAGAACAGTGGAAAAGATGGGTAATAATTTCAGGAAGAGGGAAAAACAGTAAGAAATGAAATTCATCCATGGAATTCTGTACTATCTTTAAGACTTTTATGCAAACCTGTAACTATTCTAAAGTAGAAAGTTTATGAAAACTCATCCATGAGAATTAAGGTAGATCAAGATAGCTGAACACCACGTGTCAGAGTAACAAAAAAGGAAACTGAAAAAAAGGAAAACACAGAAAACTTACACGCATGCCAGTCTGGCTTTAGAATACATTCTTCTCAAGTGCACATGGAACGTTCTCTGGGATGGTCATATGTTAGGCCACAAAACAAGCCTCAACAAATTCAAGAAAATAGAAATTGTATCAAGTATCTTTTCCAACTGCAATGGTGTGAAACTAGAATTCAAAACCAGGAGGAAAACTGTAAAATTGATGGATATGTGGAAATTAAACAACACACTCCTGAACAACCAATGTACCAAAAAAGAAATGTAAAAAAGAAAGTAAAAAAATATCTTGAGACAAATGGAAATGGAAACACAACATACCAAAACTTGTGGATGTAGCAAAAGCAGTTCTAAAAAGGAAGTTTATAGCTATACATGTCTGTATTAAAAAAAAGTATCTCTCACCCTGGCTGGTATGGTTCAGTGGATTAAGTGCCAGCCTGTAAACCCAAAGGTCACAGGTTTGATTCCCAGTCAGGGAACAAGCCTGGGTTGCAGGTTGGTTCCCCAGTTAGGGGTATGGGAGAGGCAACCTATCAATGTATCTCTTACACATTGATGTTTCTATCCCTCTCTTGCTCCCTCCCTTCTCTCTCTAAAAGTAAATGCATAAAATCTTAAAAAAATATATCTTGGGTCTTAAGAACTTCAAAACCGCTCTGGCTGGCGTAGCTCAGTGGATTGAGCGCAGGCTGCAAACCAAAATACCGCAGGTTCAATTCCCAGTAAGGGCACATGCCTGGGTTTGCAGGCCACAGGCCCCGGCAACCGCGCATTGATGTTTCTCTCTCCCTCTCTTTTTCCCTCCCTTCTCTCTCTAAAAATAAATAAATAAAATCTTTAAAAAAACTATAAAAAAAAGAACTCCAAAACCAAGGGAATATCTTTGCAAGAGAAATTATATACTCTCAAAGCAGACTTATTTCTGACCTGAAGAAACTATTATTAACAGAGGACTGTTATTCAATGGTAGACAAACTATAAAAACTTCTAAAAGAATTATCAAGAACAAAGTAATAATTTCATTATAACAGAAAATTATATCAAGGAACAGCACACCTCCGTGAACCAGAAAAAGAGCAAACTAATCCCAAAGTCAGAAGGCAGGGAATAATGAAAATTAAAGCAGAAATAAATGAAATAATCAAGAGGAAGACAGGGTAAACAGTTGGGGTCTGGAGCAGAGACAGTGGGAAATGACAGAAACAAAGTTAATTTAGAGATGGAACTGGGGACTTCAGGTACCTTTCTAGCTGCTAACACCCAACTCTGGGTAAGGCTGTGTGCCTTCTAAACTAAACTGGTCAGTCAGTATCTTCCATCCACTGATGTCTTTGGTCTGCAAGGAAAACAAATAGAGCCCAGAACGCCCCTGACCCTGCAGACACAAGTAGAAAGATATTTTATAAAATGCTTTATTGTATGAGCGGCGGCCCACCTCCCCACCTCACACATACACATCCTGTCTTTATCACATTTCCAAAAGGGAGTACACGGTGAGATGCCATCCATCCTCTGACATGACTCTCATGAAGAAGGGACAGGAGGGCCCATCACGTATACCCAGCTATCGCAATACTCCTCTCAGTGTTTCTGTTCAATCGAGAAGACTCGGCCTGAAATTACTGTCAGATTTTTTATTATTTGCAATGTTATGGAAAAGTAAATTACTGACTTACAAGATGACAGACTGTAGAGAACTTTGTTTTGTTTTCCTTTTTTATTTGAGAATCTTGTTAGCAATACATTAGCATCAATAGAAAAAACCATTTACACAGTAACTCAAAATCCAGCCACTTAAGAAAATAATGTAGAGAAAATAAGCCCTCTCATTTTCGACTGAAAAGCCCAGGTTTATCCTGAACTTGGAGAGACTCTGTGTCCTAAATGGATAATTAAGCATTCAAGTAAAAGGTAAGAGGTTATAAGTGTGAGTTTCTGAGGGATACTGCCCCAAGAGAAATTCAGGAGTAGCCACAATTCCCCAGTTTAACTCCAACGGTAGGATGTTTCTGGGATGGCCAACATGGTTTCCTTTTAAGAAGTTTTGACAACTCATCAGCCTCAGACTCAGGTCTTATAAAACATTCTTCCACATTAAACAAGACTTTATCCCACAGGAATCAAGTTTTCATCGCTTCTCCAGCTTCTTGTACTTGGCTTCTGTAGGGGGCGGGGAGAGGGAGAAGGAGTAGTATTTAAAACTGGCTCTTACAAAGATATTCTTAGTTAGCATTTCCAAACAAATTCAAAAATATCTATTGCATTTCTTTAAAATACATCAGTTTCAATTTCATCAACTGTCCAAACTGTGCAAACTGTAGGCACACCATGAAGGTTAACCACCACATTGGCTAAGGACATATTTGGATATCTGTCCGAATCTCACTGATAGGCACAGCCTAAGGTAAGAAGTGAAACACACACACAGAATAGAGAACCTAACACAAGTTCACTATGTTCTAACCCTGCCAACAGCGCCTGCTCAGATAGCTCCACCAGGAGGAGTAAGCAGATCTACTGGCCCCTGAGCCACCGGGAGCACAGGAAATTGCCTCTCCAGGCACTGTGCCAGCCCCCTCTGGGAGCGAGGCTGGAGCTCTCAGGGAGTATAAAGGTATATTTCACCTTTTATTTCCTTATCCCTGGAAAGCAATTTTGAAAGGCACAAAGATTTAAAAAGACCATCAAATGGGCCTCTTAATGGAATGGATTCCCTTTTTCTTTAATACCTTGTAAACACCTTGGTACAATGCCTTCTACATAGTAAGGCTCACAGTGACTATTCAGTAAATTAAATTGTGGTCAGTGAGCCCTGGCCGGTGTGGCTCAGTGGATTGAGTGCCAGCCTGTGAACCAAAATGTCACAGGTTTGATTTCTAGTCCAGGGCACCTGCCTGGGTTGCTGGCCAGGTTCCCAGTATGGGAGGCAACCACACATTGATGTTTCTTTCCTTCTCTTTCTCCCTCCCTTCCCCTCTCTCTAAAAATAAATAAATAAAATCTTTAAAAAACAAAGAAGAATTAAAAAAAATTGTGGTCAATGAAACTGTTAATCACCACCCACATCAAAATTCCATCTGCTACAAACTACTCTCTTGAAGTAGTCAACTGTCAACAACAAAAATAAAATAACCTGTAAATTATATTTAGGATAAAAACAGTTTTGTTATTTTTAGTTGTGGATATATGAGCCAGAACTAGTTAGCAAGCTATCAAAACTAAAAGTACAGTTTCTCCCTTAAAGAAAAAGTAATCCTTCATGAAGCCCTTTAACTGACTATTCTGTTTTTTAAGACATTTGTAGCTATATTATTAAAGATGCTTTCGCCTGCAGAACCACAATTAAGAGCTTAAGCTTTGTAATCAGTCAGACCTGGTTTGGAATACTTCCTCTATAGAAAGGAGATTAAAACCATGTACTTACCTCATAGGTTATTGGGAGGATAAAAAACATAATGTAGGTAAAGCACTAAGAACAGCTCCTGATAGATCAAGTACATGGGAAATGTTCTTTTTATTACTACTACTAATAAAAAAATTATTCTCACTACATTTTTGTGAAGATTAAAATAGATCATTGTGGGCAAATCATAAATGTTAATTATATTAACTACAGTCATACTGGCAGGTACTCTGATTAAATCAAGACAGAAATAAAAATGGTTACCCAGTTTTTTTGAATATGCATCCAACTTGTAGGCTGCCTGCTCAAGAGCTGCTACTTGCTCCTCAATAACATTGATTTGATCCAGATAAGGCTGTAGTTCAGCATCTTTAAAAACAGAAACAGACCACATGATTATATGGCCTCAACAAGTTGAATAGAAAAGAGTGAAAAATTAAGCCTGCCGGTTTCTCTCCAGCTCTGCCTAAGACACATGGGGAGGGGTGCATGATTCTGGTCATGAACAGGACAAGCAGATCTTTAGCTGATCAGGCATGACTGTGACCTAGACAAAGCAGGTCTTCTCTCATCCATTAACTCTGTCTCTTTTAAATTCCTTGCTCTTCAAGCAATCTTTCCATTAGTGATTCCATTTCTTGGTCTCCCAGACCAAGGAGACAGGGAACACAAATATGTTACTAGAAAAATATATTCTACCAGTCTAAATTAGCATTTTCCATTTATAAATGTTCTGGATTTTCTGTTTATCGAGTAGTCCTTTTTCTTCTTTTTTTAATTTATTGATTTTAGAGGGGAGTGGAGAGAGAGAGGGAAATGTGTTGATCCACTTATTGATGGATTCATTGGTTGATCCTTGTATGTGCCCTGACCAGGGGACCAATCTGCAACCTTGACATATGCGGACAACCCTCTAATCAACTGGACTACCCAGCCAGGGTCTACAGTAGTCCCTTATGGATTTCACTGTTAAATCAACTCATTGATTTCATTGTTAAATCAGAATCTGGCCACCCTGTCAGTCTCCCACCCCTTTCCAGGAATAAACTGATCAAATCAAGATTCAGAAGCCAAAATAACTGTATCACCAGAACATGCTACACCTCAGAATGAAAGAAGTCCACCTTGACTTAATTCGCTTTCAGAAAATGAGCTCCCTGAGTACAGGGGCCTTTTCCCTCCCCTTCTCCATGGCCCCAAGCACAAAAGAACATTTATTATAAACATGTTTGATTATAAGGGTTATTACTTACACTTCTGGTTTAAGTCCTTTAAGTTTCTACTAATGTTTATAGCAATATCTTTCATTTCAAGATACTTCAGGCTGGTTAACTTATTCATATTTTCCAGGAGCTTATAATCCTCACTGGTGGCTTTAAAACAAACAGAAGAAAACAATGCCTTTAATGTTTGTCTTATATCACAGAAATGTGTTCAAGGCAGGATCTAGGGAATGTCAACAGAGCAAGACATTTATACTCAGGTTGTGTGTTCTGAATGTCTAAGTAGAAACTCAGGCAACAATCAGCAAAGTATTTAAACCAATTAAGATCCAGAAACTTCAGGACCTGGGTTAGAAAGGGATATAATAAACTTATGCCCTAAGACACAGGTGGCAAACACAAGGCCCTCGGGCTGTCTCCAGCCTCCACCTTGTTTTACCCGGCCCAGCACCTTGTTTCTACCGAGCCCAGCACCTTGTTTCTACCCAGCAGCAGTGTCAGCTCCTTGCCCCTAGTTAAGGAATAGTTACTTTTATACAGTCCTAAAGTTACATTCAGCACTTTGAAGGCAACCTTGAGGCTGATGTGACCCCCGGGTGAAATGGAGTTTGACACCCCTGCCCAAAGAAAAGGGAAGTGAAATAGTCTTGGTATTCTTACAGTGTGAAAACATGTAAATTAGGGATTGCATCATAAGTATATATAAAATCAACTAGGATCTCCCTGCTCCTTAGTAACTCATTTATTACTGTATGATTGATTCTATATTGCATTTTATGCACTGACTTTTCAAAACCATTTGCCTCCTTCTCATATCCTCAATTCCCTTCCCCACCCCTACTCAAAGCACATGGCTCCTACTCCACTTTTCCCGAAAGCCAAGCCCACTGACATAAGCTGCTCTTACTCCTGCCAAGGCAACTCCTCCTTTTGTGCTCTGGATCCCCAAACCTTCTACCTTTTCAAAGCCTCTCTTCAATCATCTCCTTTTGCATTTCCAAACACTCTATCTAGAAACAGATTCAGGTTTCCTCCAGCCCAAAAGCACACCCTCCACTCACCCTCATTTGCTCAGAAAAGCAAAGGACTTTCACTGATAACCCTCTTGAAGGAGTAGGTTACACTCACTGCTTTCTTGTCCTCACTGTTCACTCATGTGAACACTTGCAGTCTGCCCTCTGTCCCCACCATCCAGAGAAATTATATGCTCCAAGGTTACCAGTGCTCTCCTAACCATATGAAATCCATAGTTATTCTCCTGAACCTCTCTATAGTATCCGACACTGTGATCTCCCTCTTTTTATGCAATTCTCCCTTGGCTGCTATAGCACTGTATACTGCATTACACTGATTTTTTAATCTCCTTCTAACTGTTCTTTTTAGGTTTCTATGACAGATCTTTTTTCATCCAACCTCCTTACCTATCACTTCTCAACTTTTCTCAACAGCGGCATTCCCTTTCAAACTCACAAGAGCATTTGTGCAAGTAAGAATAACAATTAGGGGGAATTACAACCTGCCTGAAATTAATTTTATTAACTAATCATTTGGAAGCCTAGGTGCTTCAAATACTGTTATTAAAAAGAAATTAATTGCCCCATACCAGCATTCCCTGAGATTTTAGCCAAGGCCCTCTTATCTACCTCTAAGCTCTTCCTTCCCAATCTCATCTTGCATAGCCCCAGTTCACAGCACCATACAGGTTAAACTCCCAAGTCTGTTTCTCCTGCTCTCACCACTCTTTGAGCTCTGGACTCGCATGCAACTCACCTGAGTGTCTTAATAACTGTCAACTGAGTGTCCTCTTAAAATCTAAAATCAACCAAGCCAAAACTGAAAATACTGTTTTCACACTAAACATGGTTCCTCTTTCCAACTTCCCTATGTTGGCTGCTGGTACAACCCAGGCTTAATGGCCCAAACACATCCATCTCAGGCTGCTCCCATCCCTCAATACTCACTTTAAGTCCCATAAATTCCACTTCTGTAATGTTCTTGTGCCATGCCCTCCTTTCCATTCCTTTTTCTGATACCATCACAGACCACCATTACTTTTCATCTGGAATGCTGTTCATTGATCTTTCTTTCCTCCATACCTATATTCTCTACTACCAAATGAGTGTCTTTAAAACAGACACTCAAATACTTGGAAGCGGGCCAGAATGTGTCAATGAGTGAAGCAAGTCAGGTGTTTGCATATTAAACACATACGATAACTCAACTTTCACAAAGAAATATGCTCTCTCCCACTTCTCGGAATATGTGGTCCTCTTAGTTTATCATTTAGTTTAGCAATTTTTATAGAGATATTAGTGCAGAAACCCATTACTAAAAATACAACAGTGTAAGAACAGTGGTAAATGGCAACCGAGCCTAGGTCTCAGTAAAAGGGAGAAAACAGAGTGACAGGGACAAACTGCAGAGGACTAGTCCATTTAAAGGATACAGCTGTTCAGCTCCAAAGAATCACAGGCTAATAAGAATGCGGGACTGGTATTGCCAAATCTTTGGAATTTTTAAAGAAAAGCCAAAAAATTTAGATTCCGTTACTTGGTCTCTCTTGCTCAGAGATAGACAACAAATCAGACTGAGAGAGACTCACAAGCTCTTCTATTGTACATCAAGCCTGTTCTCATAGATACTGTCTCCCAAATCTAGCTCACAGCAATCTCCTGTGGAAGTAAAACAATACAATAACTGCTTATGAGAGGCCACACTGGACCAGACTTCACCTTCTGGACCCTCCTCCACACACACACACACACACACACACACACACACACACATCATGCGTTCACCTGGAAATACAGCATGAACCAAACACTTAATCATCTCCCAAGGAGTGAGTCACCAAATCCTGAGACCAACCTAACAGGTCGCTAAATCTGCAGGTCTCTCTCCCTCCCCCAATCCCTTTTCTCTTTGCACCAGTAAATACTGCTGTTTCAGCCAAACAAACTACTCGCTTATACATACCACTTCACTTACTAGTCGTTTCTCTCCCTTGTGGCCCATCATTCTCTTCACAACCCTACTCAAAGTACACCTCTCCCAAGGAAAAACTTTTTGATAAATTATGTTTTGTTTTCTCAACATTAGTCTGCAATACGGAGGCCTGTAGAGTTGTATTAAGTATTCTTATGTATTAAGGTAGTTCGTGATCCTCTCCAGGGAAGAAATGGACCTTTTTCCTTCCCATTCAGGATGGTTCCAAACTTCCAACAGGCAAGTTTCTGGGCAGGCGGGGTTAGGGAGCACCTCCCGGGTCTTCCCAAGCCGAACCACAGCTCCAGCGAGGGGTGCACCCAATTACCCGAATCAACCCAGACCCCGCCTCACCCGTCAGTTCCCCAGTCAGGTAAGTTGCCATTTTAGAGAACATGTCCCGGCAGAGCTCAGTGATGTCAGCCTCAGCGGGCTCCTTTGCTTCCTCAGCTGTTTCCACCGCGGCATCGTCTGGATCAGAGGAGAATGAGTTAAGTGTCCTGCCCCACACCCGGTCCTAATCCAGCCACAGCATCTGCTCCCCACAACCCTCCACCTGTCTTCATTCGATCAAGTCGGCTGAATTCTCCACGTATCATAATTTCAAGTCCCTCACGTCGTCCTTGCCCCACCTGACACAGCACCTCTGCTCGCCTCTACTGGCTTCAGCTCACGCCAGAGTCCGCGGCCAAGCCATCTCACTCGCCGGGACAGAATGAACACTTGCACAAACACAGGTACGCCCCTCCCACAGGCCCGCTCCTGTCAGGCAAGCCCCGGCATCCTGGGTCCCAGCCGGAGCCCCGGGCTTCCCTCTGGACACTTCTACTCCATCCACTCCGCGTACCTCTAACTGGCTCCTCTCGTTGGCTCGCCAGCACACTTTCAGCCGCCGCCGCCGCCGCCATGCTCGGCCCCGCACTGCTTCCGGTTCTGCGATGGGTGCGCATGCGCACCAGGAGTGCGCCCCCTACTCTTCCCGACCACAGTTTAGGTTCCTGACGCTGTAGTTCCTCTGTCTTGCCGCTCAATACAGAGTGATAAAGTGTAAGTAAGGAGCCGAAGTTGAAGCTAAGAAAGGTTGTAGAGAGACGATCCACTGCCAAGAGTCGCGGCGTCTGGTACTGAGGATGCACTCATCCCTGTAGCCATCCCCTAAAGCAAGGGTCCCCAAACTCTGGGCCGAGAACCAGTTCTGGTCAGGGCTTGTTAGGAACAGGGACTCACAGCAGGAGGTGAGCTTGAATGAAATGTGCCTAAATCATCCCAAAACCATCCCTCCCACCCCCATAGAAAAATTGTCTCCCACGAAACCAGTCCCTGGTGCCAAAAAAGTTGAGGATCGCTGCCCTAGAGGGGGTCACTAGTCTAGTAGGACTCAGGACCTATCTGGGGTTGGTCTGCTGACCAAAGGCACAGGAGACAGTTTTTACCCCCTCCCCAGGGACTCTGCACCCAAGCTAAGTCGCCAGAATCTACTCAGGGAATCCACGCTTTTGAAAGTAGTCTTATTCAAACATAGGGGAATCTTCAGGCATTGATTCCGTAGGCTGAAAACTCTCCCTTCCTGTCCTGGACTAACCCCCACACTTCCGCCCCTGTTTCTTAGCTGTAGGCTGGCACCTACTTTTCTTCTGTTGATACAGCCTTTCTATAAGAAAGCTTGGATCATAACTTTTTCAGGGCTGAGGATACACTGGTTATCTTAACTGCATTTAGCTATTTCACAAGTCCTCTGGGTGTATAGAGTGTACTTGATGGGATGGAAGAACAGGGGTGGGTGAAGGGAATAGGCGAGAAAAAGCAACTGGGAAACAATGGAAGGTGCATAATGAGGAAGGGATAAAGATCACAGAGGAAGGAAAGGGAATATAGCTAGCAGGTCTTGTAATGTAGACCTGTACACCCAAAATCAGGTGAGGTTTTTTATCTTATCGCTTCCTGGTTATCCTCCACCTGTACCCTCTCCTGCTCCCATACACACCAGCTGTCCTCTACCTCAGAGTAAGGGCATGACCTTACTCACTTCATCCTGAGAACCAGATTTCCTTAGGGCAGCGTCTCTAGTTCCTAATGGTATAATCAGAGTGTCCAGTGGTTCTAACCATTCCTGTGGGCCAGAAGTTCTTATTTCAGGACTCCTAGGGCAGGTCAGCTCTTCACATTGTCACTGCCTTCATTCCTGACCTCCCAGCAGGGATGAGCTCTCCCTAGCCCAAGTACAAGGATGGCTCAGTTCCACCTCTCTTCTTCCCCTTACAATCCCAGAAGAAAGTGCAACATCCTGATTTTCCTAAGGATTTTTATTCGTAGTCACCAGAAGAATAGAGTCAGAGCCCAACACACATTAGTTCAAAGATCTATGAATTCTGAGATCATTTCTCTGCCATATCCTCCTCAGGCTCCATCTTCATCTTGGTTTACAGCCTCGTCAGTCCCCAGTGTTCTGCAGAATGTTGGGGGGAGGCTTCTCCACTGAGCCTTCAGGTTGGAAAGGTCATCACTCCAATTCCTCTGCAACATTACAATCTCCCTACATGAGAAGCTCTCCTCTCCTATATGGTTTCCCCTTCTCTTCTACAGAAAAACTCTATGGGGAAGACAAAAACCCAATAGGTTCTAGCAGCTGATCTCTAGATGTACAAAGGATAACATTCACTGGCAAATAGGAAAACATCTAGATTTTGCTACTCTTGGCTTCTACTTTTCTTTCACAAATCATGGCTGTCCAGATGCTTGAGGAAGTCATTACCCTTCCTTCCTTTATTCTGTTTGTTATTGTCCTTTTTGTTTGTTTAATCACTACAGTAGAGATTGGAAGCACAAGGAGTGAGAGGCCTGGGGGGGATATTATTTCACAGAGCTATGCAGAGTTACATAGCTACACACAGAAACACTGAATCACAAGCCTAAGCATGATGCCCAGTTATACACAAAAACATTGGCTTGATAGGCCAAACACAGGGAAGTACTCAGCAACGGCAGTGGTGGGAACTGTTGCCCTAGAAGTGGAGGGTACATGCAGAGGGGGCCTCTGGGGAGGCAGTGAGAGAGAGGCCTGCTGTCTTGTGCTTTAGGACCCCTCCGCAACCACTGTTCTGCCCACCCTGGAATCCCCAGGGGGCTGGAGTCATGGCTGAGGCTGGCTGCAGGTGGTCCCCAATGCCTGTTCCCCCTGTTGGAAGAAAAAGGGACAGACAGGTTATTAGAAAGAGGACTTTGTGTCCCAATTCCCGCCTATCTGGATCTGACTGTCCAAGCCCAGACCATCTCTTACAGGCCAAGGCAGCCTTCAGGCCAGAGCAACCACCTTTAGGCATTCCCACCTACCCCACCTTCCCTTATACACTGACTATTGTGAAGAATGTGTGGCCCCAATAGCCTGAAAACAGATCTCTCAAAAAGGTTTTGCCTCCATGCACTGAGTGGAGCATATGGTAGAGTTCAGCTTTTGAGAGCCACGAGGACTCAGGTGAAGAGCCACTTACCCTGCCTGGGGAGGGAGCCAGCTGTCCCTTCCTCTCCAGCATTTTTAGCTTTGAGCCCACAGCATCAACCTGGGCCATGACTCCTTCCAGGACAGTCTCCAGCTGCAGAACTCTCCTTGTGAGTCTGCACAGGTTTTGAGAGAGACCGAGGAAGCAGAAAGATGTGTTTGGGGTACCAAGTGTCTACAGGGGGGAGGGGGACAGGATGGTGTGTGCCTGGATGGAAGTGAGGAAGGTAAGATCCAGCCTTTAGGCAGAATTAAAGGGGAACAGAAGTTCTTCCTGGGCTAGGACAAGGGATTAGAAAATTATGGAAAGAAGCTCAAGGAAGGAGATTTAAACATAGCCCTGGCCCCCTGGCTGCACTTACATGTAGAATTCTTCTCCGGAAACCCAGCCACCTGCTCCAGTAGCCTCTGGACCCGACTTGCCTGGTGGATTCTTCACAATGGATCGGCCCAGGTTCTCAATCTCAGCATTGAGGGCCACCTGATCAGGAAGTCAGAACTCCGAGAGGAGAAGACAACTCTGGGAAGCCATCAGCTCTGGTTCTAATGGGTTCTCGGGAACAGGCCTTGGACACTAGTTCTTGCTCTTGGACACTAGTTCTTGCTCTTGGACACTAGTCCTTGCACTGTCTCTCCTGCCCTTGACTTTTTGGTCTACACTAGATAGGGATAAAGCAGGCATATCAGGGGCAGCTGAGGATCAGAGTTGGAAAATCCCAAGGAGAAGGAATTGTCAGGGGTTCTTGAGCAATTGGTCCTTTCTCTTCTAAAAAAATTCTCTTAAGGAAATTGCCCTAAAAACTGTTTTAGAGCAGTTGGGATCTTGGCTGTACATTGGAATCACCTGGGGAGTTTTAAAAAGTACTGATTTCTAGCACCCCATGTCCCGCCCTTCCACAGAGAGATTCTGGTCTAGGGGCTATGGCCCGAGTATGAGGATTTGTGAAAGCTCCCAGGTATTCTAATGTGCAGCAATTTGAGAACCACCATTCTAGAGAGCTCTTTCCTGCCCATCTGTTGAAGGGTTTGCAGTTTGGGTTTGTGTTCTGGGCATGTTAACATGGGGGCAGCATAAGCAATTTCCTTATACTACCTCTCCACCAACCAGCTGGGCTCACCCTCTGCTCTTCCAGGTCCTGTCGCATTTGTTCCTGCTCCTTCTCATCTAGGACACGATTCCCATCTTGGTCAAACCTGGTGAAGGTGGCTGTGAGCTCAGTGATCTCATGCTCTGCGTGCCCCAGTCTGAGGAGAACAGGATGATGAAACACCTTCTGACATGCTGTGACTGTGATGTCTTGATTATGGACTCCCTACTCTTTTAGCCAGACTCTGGCAAGACTCTCATTCTCTGGGGAAGAAGGAGACCACATAGGAGAGCCAGGATCTCTAGGGTCTAGCAATTTTACCCCCAAGAAACCACGTGAATCTATTTCTTTCATCCCTGTCTCTTGCTGACTAGGTTTGGCCCATGTGATCTCCTACAGGGGTTAGTGCAAAATCTCTTTGCCTCTAAATAACCTGCCCCCTAGCCCCTCAGCGTCCCTTTTACTCCTTACCTGAAATCCATTTTCTACAATGCAACTAGAGTAATTAATCTTTCTAAAGTGCAGGTCTAAATATACAATACCCCTTCTCTGCTTAAAGTGCTTCCTGGGTACCTTGTTCTTTGGATAGAGTAATGGTGTTTGAGGCTATTCCCACCATGGTCCTTGCTTATTTGTGTGGCCATATCTCCTGCTATGTCCCACCTTTCACTGGATACCTTAGCAATGATAAACTATTTATTACTCAGTGTTTGGCCCGCAGCCGGTGTTTACAATATATTTCTTCAGCGTTTATTTAATTGGGAAGCTGGAAGAGAATAGCTAAGGAAATAGACCAGTGTTTGGGGGGAGCAAAGAACCAAGATCAGAATTTTGTGGGTGTGAGGGATGTATACAAAGATCAGGGAATTATATTATTAGTCCTAAAAGTTGGTTAAACAAGGTCCAGAACATTATAGAACATGGTCTGTTGGGTACCACCCTGCCTGGTGTCAGCAGCTGTAACCCCCCATGGCTAAGGCTGAGTAAAAAGACCTTGGGACCATAAGCCACTAAGGAGACAAAGCTTATCCTCCTGGCAGGGGTGCAGCCTCTGCCCCCTTTGCTTCACCTTGTTTGGCCCTGGACAGATGACTGGTTAGCCAATGATGGGTAAGATTCCTCAAGGGAGGGATGACCTAAGACGGGCACAGTCATAAAGGGGCCCTCAGGGAAGGACTTAGGGGACTATAGAAAAGGAGTGATGGATCCTCACCCCTTGGCTTTTCAAGGGCCTGAGTTCTCATTCTATCTGCAAAACGTCTCCTAATATTTTGGCGGCCTTACTTAAGCCTGAAACAATGCTGGAGGTGGGTGTGGCCCTGTGCTGGAATGGGCATTCCCTGGGACAATCAGGCATAAAGTTTTGTGAAACGTGCTTTGCTAAGAATGCCCTCAATTTAAATGATAAGGGTCCAAGCATAAAATGAGTTTGTTTCCCAAAGTTTTATAGCCCTTTAGCTATCTGACCCTGACTCAGAATAAGCCCTCATAGTTATTGGAATGTTATCTATTGTTTGATCGTTACTACCTGACAATGATTAATGAGATTTATGTATACACTCTGTATTCCTATGCAGATTAAACCCAATAAAAACCCATTGAGGAACAGGTTCAAGGCCCTTCTCCTTTGAGAGGTTGTCCACCTTTCATCCCCAAGCAGATCATGTCTTGGTAGATTTATTCTCATCCATGGTAGGCTGGGGGCTGTGCGGGTGGAGTGCCCCCCCACAATGGTCAGAGACCTTTAAACTACAGGCATGATTCTGAAAGACAGGATCAGAGACCTATAGGTGAAGGCTAAAGGCCTATTAGCCAAAGTCAGAGGTTCATAGGTCAAAATCAGAGGCTTATAGATAAAGGATGTCTGCGTGGTTGAAGATCAAGGACTTATAGACTAAAATCAGAGAAATTTAGATCTCTGATTGCTCACTCCCTTAAGGTGTTGGTGAAATCCTCAAACTGGACCTCCTGCTCCCCACCCTGCAGGACCTTCTGCACATCCGAAACCTGTTCCTTCCTGAGACGCAGCCTCATTAGGGTCTTGTTGTAGCCCTGGAAGGGGAAAGGAAACAAGCACAAGTCCCACAGCCTCCTCATCATCCCTTACCCCCACCTCCACCCCCAGGATGCCAGGCTTCCAGGGGTAAATTGAAGGTACACAAGGACACAGTCCCCTGTGCTAGTCAGGAACAGACCAGGACACAGAGCCTTGGAACTGGGCCCTGATGTAAATATGCAGCTCAAGGAGATTGAGTAGTTACCTGCTTCAGGAGGTCAGAAATCTGTAACTCATCCTTCTGTCCAGCCAACTCCTCTTTGACCTCTGAATATGTGTCATTGATGATGGCAAGGAACATATTCTAGAAGATAATGTGGGGATTTGGGTCCTCACCCCCAGATCCACAGCACCGAGCCCACTGATGCTATTAATATTCTAGACACATGTTCTAAAGGGGTCAAAGCTTTCAAGCCCAGACCTGCAGCCCACTAACTCCTATATCTCAGGGTCCCCAGAGCCCTGCCTTTCAGCACAGTTCTGTTAGTGATGGACCATGCTTACTCATCAACCTGGTGTCCTCACTCATTTGCTATAGTAACCTGATCAGAAAAATACCTCGGCATATGTCGCAGATCCCTTTCATATAAGGGCCCACCAAGCACTGAAGCCAGAAACTTTTTCAAGGTGTTAATATAATTGTGCTCTCTTAATCATCTATCTCTAATCTATATTTATGCCCCCATTCATTAATCAAATAAAGAAACCTGCTACTTTGTTAATAGAAATGAAACCCTGATCTCTCATGGTTGACAGGAAGAGAGAATAAATACAAAGCAGTGGTTGTATAAATAGCCATCATTCCCCAGAGGAAGGGGAGGTTTGAAGGACAGACATAGAAGCTTCCAGGGGCAGCCACTTCTCATGAGGCATTTTTCTCTCCCTTTCCACCCTTGGAGGAGAGGGGTTTGATGTTAGTGAGGGAGCCTGCAGAGTCCCTTATACTGTGCAAAATACTTGACTGTGCTGACCACACTGACCAACCATATTAGCTGGCTCTCAGAAGATCCACACCCCCGCCACACACACACTCCCCATCCTTGATTTAAGAAACCCATTGTAATCCTGAATGAAGAACAGGGTTGGGGTGTAAAGAACCCACCCTGAAGGCCCTCTACATCTCTCCCCTCAGATTCCAAATTCCCACTTCTCAGAAAGACCCTTACCAAGAGCACAAAGAAGACAAAAAAGACGTAGGTGACAAAGTAGGCAGGGCCCAGGATGCGGTTGGCATTGTCGATAGCATTGTAGTCGAAGTCCCCAAGGATGATCCGGAACTGAGTGAAACTGAGAGACCGGGGACTGGGCTTCACCCAGAGCCTAACCGTAACCCCAACCCCAGCCCACACCCTGATCCCACTTTCTTAACTGCTTTTTCATGGACTCAGAAAGACCCCTCACTGCACCTCCAGCCCATCTGATAGAGACAGAGCAGGATGCACAGATGCTTGAGCACACACATCAGGGCCTCCAAAGACTCTCACACAGATGCTCTAAGCACAGATGCGCCCATATGAATGTACCCCAAGGATACCTACACCCATGGAGCTGGAGGGTAAGGGGCCAGGGAGGAGTGAAAGGGACAGGACACACACATGCACTTGATGAAAGTGCTAAAGTTTTCCACTTGGGTCCCAAAAAGCAGGTAGCCAAGCTGGGCGTAGGCGAAAAAAACAATGAAGAACATGACAGCGAAGCCCAGGATGTCCTTGGCACAGCGGGCCAGCGTGGAGGAGAGCTGAGTCATGGTTTTGTTGAAGCTGATGTACTTGAAGATCTGGCAGGACCATGTTGAACCGGGCAATTAAGGAAGAAAACAGGAAAACTTTAAACAGTCTGCTCCAGACTATGGAAGCCCCAGGGTTGCCAAACCAGACAAGGAAAATGAGGCAAGTTTTGAGGAAGGGAGAATGAGTGCCCGAGGAGAAGCTGGGAGCGAGGAGTCCCAGAGTACCTTGATCCAGGCAAAGAACAGGTTGACAGCGTTCATGTTATTGTACTGCGTCTGCCAGAAGGCGAGGAACTCGAAGTCAGCATACGTGTTTGGCTGCTGCAGGAGCTTCCCCATCAGCCGATTCACCTCCAGGGTCCGGAATATGTGGAAGCCCACAGCCAAAATGGAGAGCTGTCATCACAGGAGTTGAGGGGTCAGAGGAGTCAAGGGGATCCCAAGGGAAGTTCAACAGTGAAGTCACAGGGGTAGGTAAGACAGGTGGGGGAAAAAAACCTCCTTAGCTGCTGAGTTGTTGACTATCCAGGTTCAGATGGAACTCGGTGGGATTATTGGGCAATGTCTTAAAGCCCAAGAGAAGGCTCTGGGGCCAGTTGTAAATAGCTGGGTTGTAAAGGGCCATAGAGAACTGGAGCCAAGTAATTTTATTTCCCCCACCACTTCCCAGCCTTGGTCAGGAAATTAGTGTGTCCTTTTAATGGGAAGGAGACAAAGATTAAAAGGCAGGTTATTTTAATACAAGAGAAAAGACAGGAACTTCAAAGAGATAGAGAGATCATAAGGGCAAGAGACAGAGGAGGAACAAAGCGTCAAGTACATAAAGAAAGGAGCAGAGCCTGGGTCACAGACTAGAGGGAGAAGGGACATGGGAGATAAGGCTTTCCCAGTGCTGAGCCAGGGAAATATCAGCCTCTTGCTTAGAGAGGCTGATACAGGGATTTGACTAGATGTCAAAAGGTGGACTTGGGACTCTGAAAGGAATAGCTCGGAGCGCCTATGAGGGTAGATTCCCCCATCTCCTCCAAATACGTGCCAAGTCCAAGATAATCTGTTCCTCACCAAGATGACCACCAGGTCCAGAATGTTCCAGATGCTGCTGAGGTAGCGAAGTCGGTGGATATGGAGCTCCAGGATCTCCTCCACCACATAGTAGAAGATGAAGATGCAGAAGATGATCTCACAGCCAACAATAAAGAAGTCCCAGTTGCTGACATAGCGAATCAGCTTAACTGTGCGAATTTGCCAGGATGGGATGGCACCTCCTGTAGCTGGAAACTCCACCACCAGTCTGTGGGAGGAGGGGCGGATGTTTGGTAGGGCCTGGGCTGGGACACTTCCTCCCATCCCCATCTCTCCCCATCCCCACCACAGGGTACATGTTTAGGAAAGGGTCTCAAGCAGAGGAGAAGGAAACCAAGAACCATGGATGGAGGGATGCAGTAGGAAAAGGGGACCCACCTCAGAACACAGAAAAGATTGATGTTGGCATTGTAGACTGAGAAGTCGATGAAAACCACCCGAGTGCCCCTGTCTAGCCACAGGGCCTCCTGAAGTTCCCGGAGTGCCTCTGCACTGCCCTGTCGGGATCCCGGAAGGTCCAGGTAGTAGCCACCTCCACTGTAGCTTGTGAGCTGGCCCCAGTGAGAGGAGCCCCCCAGTTCATTCTGTGAGTGGTATGTCCACCTGCCAAGGAAGAAGCCTTCTGAGCAGAGGTCTGAGCCAACCTAAAGCTGATGGCCCAAGGCAATAGCAATACTTGATGATTATCTGGGCTTTACAGTTTCACATGCATTATATATACATATCACATATATGTATATTTCATATATATTATCTTATTTAATGTTAACAATTGTTTGGGAACTACAAGTGACCATTATCCACATTTTGCAAGTGAGGAAACCAAGACTCAGAGATACGTGAGATTCTCCAGCTTGTTAGTGGCCAAACTGAAACTCAAATGTAAATCTCATTTTTCATGATGTCAGACAAGACTATGGATGACAAGCCCAAGCCCCACTTTTGACCCCAGCCTGAGTAGTCCCCATAAGGGAAGCACCTGGCCCATACAACCCAGCAAAGACCCTTTCTGCTCTTGAGGCCGTGCACCAGGCTACGCAGCCCCATCACTGTTCTGACCACAAACTTTCTGCCCTGGGCCCTTTTTTCCCCTTCTCTCCCATCCTAGTGCATCCTAGCCATCCTTTTCCCCTTTCCTCCCTAACGTCATTCACACTGGACCCCTTGCTGCTCTCCTATCCGTCCCAAGGGTTAGACTTCCAACCATGACTCCCAGCAGTGTTGATGCATCATCAATGCTCCCAGCCCCAAGGGACTGCTGGGCAAGAGAAAAATGCTTTCTCTGGCAGGACTGCCTCCAGAGTAGAACAGAGGGCTTGTGGCCTGTGTGTGAAAACCAGTCCTGAGGCCATGGCTCTGTCTGTTAATGGACCTTCTCTGCTCCTGAATGACCCAGACCATCACCCCACTGCCCCTGAGCCCCTCAGGCTCTCCTCTACTTCTCCCTAAGGCTCTGTAGAAGCAGTTTCCAAACCTTGGGATGGTGTCAGGCTGGAGGGGCAAGCTCCGTGATTGTACTGGGGGTTCACTCACGCTGTGCCATTGAGGGGCCCGAAGGGGAGCTGCTCTTCCTTGTCCGGAGAGTAGACGTCATAGCAGCTCAAAATGTCCTCGCGGAAGTCCTTGTGTACCACACAGGAGTCATTGCGGACCCTCAGCTGCCGCAGCCTTGGAACCCCCAGCAGCATGTTCTCATAGTAGATGAAGGAGTGGGAGCCGTGGCCCAGGCTCTGATTGTTGTACCATTTGGTCCAATACAAACTGTCCAGTAGTGGGCCCTGGGCAAACTAGACCACAAGCAGAATTGGGCTTGACCCTGCCTCATCCTGACCCCTACCCTCAGAATGACCTTTGCTCTTACTCCCTGGCCACCCCTCCCAGCTTGTCTCCGGGTTGCTTCTGTTGGATTCTTCAGGTGACCCATGAACCTTGACAGATCTTGACCTACTCTTTATTTAAAATGTATTTAGTTCAATCCTACCCCTGACTTCCAATACTGGTCTAACTGCTGGCTTGACACTCTGATCATCATCCTGGTCTCTTGCCTAACTCCACCCTAACTCTAGTGTGACCCATTAATTCTTTCCTGACCCTTTAACTCAGCCTAATCCTAGAATGACCTGGTCTCTGGATATGACCTGATCCACTGTCTGACATCCCTGAACCCTGGCCTGTGGCCCCATCCTTCAGGCCATTGAGAAGGACAGGGGAAGGGCAGAGGTGGCCTCATACTCACGTTCCAGAAGTCTGCCATGCTGCTGATGGCCTGGAAGGAGACTCTGGTATCTGATGAGGTATGTAAGAAGAGCTCAGACATCACTTTGGTGTAGTAATAGGCGCTGGAGCTTGTCATTCCGTAGGTCACTAGAAACCAACCCAAGAGGCTGTGTCTTGCTCATTGTTCCCATCTCCATTCTCCAGGAAACCCCCCCCCCAGAAATCCCATTGCCCTGGGGCTAGAGATGCTATCTAGATGGGAGCCCATCGGACCCACCCCCTGGAGTTTATGGGGAGGATGATGGTGGCATTAGGGAAACCAGGGACTGCATTAAGGAAGAGTTGTGGCTATCAGGTCTCCTTTCCTTCCAACTCACCTCAGAAAGATTGAACTCCACTCAGTAATTGTCTCTTGACATTGTCATTCTGAAAATTCACTTTTCTCTTCCTGAGCCAGCTTAACTTCCTAGTTCTTACCCCCCAGAGCCAAGAAAATTTCACCTTCTATGTCAGGTAGTGCTTCCTTTTATTTGCCTTATATTTATGCCCTTGGGAAGTGCCTCCAAATTCTAGGGCACTCCGAGGCCCTGGCCACACACCTCATAGCAGAAATGTGGTTTCCCAGACCCTGGAGTCAGTGACGCTGCAGTCACGGGAGTAGGAGGAAAGCATGGTACCTCTGGCCCCGGTGCATCCTGACGGGCACAGGTGTCTCCTGAGAGAGGAACTCAAAGCATCCCCAGATCAAAGAAGACCTGGCCTTTGCCCTGAAGAACTGGATCTCCCTCAACCTTCCTAAAACAGACACCCAGAGTCTAAAGTAGGGCTGGCAAGGGAAGGTATAAGTTCTCTAGCTCAAAGGCAGAATTTGAAGATTATAAGCCATTTATTTTATAGACTGTCCCTCAATTTAGATTCGTCTGATGTTTCCTTGTGTTTCAATCCAGATTATGCATTTTTGTGAGGAATATCAAAGGCACTAATATTTAACATTAATTTTGACTCCTGTTAGGGCAGGGTCTTCCAGCTGTCTTCAGTGTAAAATCATTGTTTGTTCTCTTTGTAATTAATACACATGTTGTGGGAAGACACTTTGAAACTATGCAAATGTCCTGTTACTCACCAGCCTTCATCCTACTAGTGTTAGCACCCACTGATGGCTTTTGCCTTATGGGCGTCACGTTGGGATTTGCTCATTTCATCATCCTTCCTGCACTGATTGGTTGGCACTCCCAACAGGGTTTTCCCTTATTCCTCATTTATTTATTCACTTACGCATGTCAGTATAAACTTGTGGATTCTTTTCTTCTGTAGTTTATAATTTGCTAATATTGTGATTTATTACTAAATATTTTTGCTAGGTCATGAAAGACAATGAAAGACTAGAGAATTGTTGTAGATTAAAAGAGATTTAAAAACATGAAACATAAATGCAGTATGTACACTTAGGATTATATCCCAGACCATAATTTTTTCCTTTTGCTATAAAAACTATTAGTGGAATAATTGGTGAAATTGTAATAATATCTTCCCATTATATGATAGTACTGAATCAGTGATAATTTTTTGACTTTGATAAAAGGATGTTCTTATTTTCAGAAAATACACATTAAAGTATAAGAATAAGGGGGTATTTTGTCTGCAATTTACTGACAAACAGTTGTATGTGTGTGTAGATACAGAGAAGGAAAAAAGAAAAGCAAGCATGGTAAAAATGTTCTTATTTGGGAAATCTGGGTGAAGGTGTATAAGAATTCTTTGTATTGCTCTTGCAACTTTTCTGTAAGTCTGTAATTCCATCAGGAAAACTTTAAGCAGGGTTTGTTTGGCCTCTTACAAGCAATTCCCTTTAAGAATTTTTCTTTTCAAATCTTAGGCTGTACTTTTTCCCAGCACCCCATCTGGAAAGGGCATGACTTGTAGGAAAAGAGGGCCACGGGGACCTCACGTCAGACACAAGCCACATCACTCTCTCCAGGGGGAAATCAGCCAAGGAGAAAGCTTGTTCCTTCAATTTCCCCATTTCCGGTCAAGGAAGTGCAACCAACGGCTTTACTTCTCTTTAACCCAAATTGGTGGTTACCTATCCTAAGTATTGGGAAGACTCAGATTCAACTTTTCTGGTTCTGGAAAATGGCCAGGAAAACAAATTTCTGTATGCTAAGAGCCATTTTGTTACAGTTAGAGGTGAAGGTCAGTGATCTGAACTTTCCCTGATGACCTAATCTAGTTACATTGTTGCACTTCTGGGTGTCCACTAGGTGGTACCCATCGCCATAGCTTTTTCTCTCCTCTAATTCTCCAAACCTGTTACTGCTCAGAATTAACATGGGTCTAAACTGCCTGTCAACCCTTTATGGAGGCATAACATCTCTGATTATTACCCAAGACAGTAAAGGCTATGAATCACCTGGTCAAATGCCCACTGGCATGCAGAAGACCTATTGCATGCTTGACATGCCTATTTTGTTTAATCCTGTGTGTTAGATGCTACTATTATCATTCCATTTTCCAGTCTCAGATAACTGAACTTCCTGAGCACTCGTGCTTTTGATTATGAAACAGACCCCTCACAGACATCCACCTCACTTCTGAGAGTCTCATCAAAGGACTGAGGAGCGCATGGAGGGGGTTCCTGCAATGGGCAGTGGCTGGCCTTCCTGGTTCCTTCCTTTCAGATCCAGTGAAGGAGTGGAATTGCTCTTCGTATTTCAAAATGTGACACTAGACCGGAGAATGGGTGGGAGCTGGAAAGAGTTAGAATTTGAGTCACCATGTGAGATGTCTGTCTGTCTGTATATTTCTACCTCGTGTATGTACTTAGGGCCTCACTCCAGGACATGCCCAGACACTGGGCAATGACTGCATGGGGGTGCTCTGAGGGGGACTCAGAGATCAGGTGATGGTGTCACCATCCAACACAGAGCATCTGCTTTTTTCTCTCCTCTTGGACAGAAGTTGAGTTCTCCTAGACACACCAAAGCATGCCTTTTAACCTTGGCCTCACATCACATTGACAGTTACTGAATAATAACAATTATTTACTATTTATTGATACTTACTATTCACCAGGTTTTGCATACATTGTCTCTCACAATCCTGAGGGGAAAAAAAACTCTCATAAAGTAGGAACTGCTATTTGCATTTTGTGCAGATAACTGACATCCAGAATGTTGCTAAATAACTTGTCCAAAGATCATATAGCAGCAAGTAAAGTTGATTTCAAACTCAGGTCCGCCTTCCTCTAAGGGCTGAATTTAGCCACCACTCTCCATTATACCCATGTATCACTTTGAGTAGGGACTTTGGCTCTCCTTCAGAAAAATCAATCTGAATGGTCAGGATCATGCAAGTTTATAAGATGTTCTTATAAGAAAACTCTACTTGGACCTTGGCTGGTGTGGCTCAGTGGATTGAGCACTGGCCTGTGAACCAAATGGTGGTCAGTTCAATTCCTAGTCAGGGCACATGCCTGGGTTGTGAGCCAGGTCCCCAGTTGGGGGCATGCAAGAGGCAAACACACACTGACATTTCTCTCCCTCTCTTTCTCCCTCCCTTCTTCTCTGTCTAAAAATAATTAAATAAAATCTTAAAAAAAAAAGAAAACTCTGCTTGAAGTGTTTAATATCTGAATTGCAACAGCACTTGGTGAATTTAGAAGATCACCATCTTAAAGAAGTTTCAATTTGTTTATTCTGGGTGTAAATGGATAATTGTATAGAAATCTGTATCAAGAATCATATTCAGACACAGATGAGTCCCAAAGGAGGAAAAAATGTCACATGCACAAAAGTGGTATGTAGGTCATTTATAACATCAAAAAATTGCAAATAGCCTAAATATCCTACAGAGAGGCAATGGTTAAATAAACTATGATATCATTGAGCCACTTAATGGACTATGATACAGCCATTGAAATGGCTATAAAAACAGAATGCAAAATTGTTCCAACACTATTGTTACAATTAAGTATTTTTTCAAATACTAAGAATGTAAAAACTTGAAGGAAAAAAATAAACTTGTCAACTAGTATTATAATAAGTAGATTTTATTTCTCTTCATTGCCATGGAGTTCAATTAATTCTATAATAATAATAATATAAAAGTAATAAAATCATTTAAAAAATCTTTCTACCTATTTGTTTCCAAGTTACAGGCTGAAATTTCCAGGTGCTGAATGCTGCACTGAACTTTGTCACTGCTTGTCTAAGATCCTCTCTGGACTAATCCCGAGGTTTTATTTGAGGTGTTGCTCCTCTGTGGATCATCTCAGGTATGTTGCTAGAAGCTGACTCCAACCTGGCTTCACTAATCCACAAAAGCCCCTCCCTTGACACCATTACAGGAGTGTGTATATAAGCCATTTCAGAACAAGGAGTCACGAAGAGATTTCTGGGACCTTTTAGGATCTTTTCTCTCAGATATGAAACCAGAGGAGAGGGGGCACAGGGATGATGGGGACTGAAGGGGAAGGGTTGTGGAGGAACACATATAAAGGACCCATGGACAAAGCCTAAGGGGGGTAGGATTGAGAGTGGGAGGTGGGGGTGGGCGGAGCAGGGGAAGAGTCAAGGGGCGGAAATGGAGACAACTGTACTTGAGCAACACAGAAAAAAGAAAGCCCCAGAGGATCAGCCTTAGGATGAAGGTGATAGTGCAGCTGGCAGAACATGGTAACAAACAGCCCAGTCTTTTGTGATGTGGCTAAGCCCCTGGGTTGATCAGCCCTGAGCACTGGGCTCCTTGGACTTCCATCACCCAGGCTGCGAGTTTCGACCCTTCTCATCTCCTGGCTCATAAAGTTACTAAAATTCTATGGCTTTGCCAAAAATACATTTTTTGCCAGTCTGACAAAAATTTAGCTATAATTTTTATTCCTTCACACTGGATGTCTATTATAGTGTTGGCTGTTGTCATTTCTTTTTTAATTTGACAGTCTAAGGGAAAAGAGGTCAGTGCTCTTGATTAGATAGTCAGGTATTGCATGTTTTAAGAATTCTTGTGATCCACCAGTGTGCCACGGCACATCAGTTGAAAATCGCTGACCTAGACAATAAATCTATTATTGTTTAAGCCAGTTTTCACTGAATTTTACTTCATTGTAACATGGCTCTCAGTTATATGGAAGCCATGACATTTTCAAAAAGATTGCATTATTTCTAAGGAAAATGGAGCTAAAAAAGCTTCTGCTACTGCCTGTACATCTCCAGAGGGCAGTGGATAACTTTAGTATGTGTGCCAAAGTCTACATTAATTAAAGTTATCACCATATATTAAATTATCACTCTATAATTAACATTATTACCCTATATTAAAGGGAGCTTGGTGACCAAGCCAAATGATGATGATATAATATTATAGGAACATATCTACCATTAATTCTTCAAGGCTCTCCAAGCTTTATTTCTGGATAAAGCAGATCTCTAGGATATAATGAAATGTATATTCTAGAATATATACATATATACATTCACATATTGCAGCTAGGTATGTATCTATGTATTAATAAACTTTTGTGTCTCTACTCCTAAAATTTTCCCTTATAGAATGAGGATTAATGTGGATTTTAAGGGAGGCAGATATAAGAAACAGTCCAAAGAAAAAGAGCTTCAATTTTTTGGCTTTGCTTTTACCCATATGATACTTCATGTCTTTTACACAAAACCCAAGAAGGCCAATTCTTCCCAGAGTTAGCATCTCCTTATTAACTAGTCTGCTTTTTCTCTCTCTCGAGGAGACACGTGTGATCTGTGTTCTCCTCTTTGCTTTGGCTGCCAGAAACCTCGGGCTTTTGTTCTCATTGGCAATGCTTTTGTTTATCTTAAGTTTTCTGTTGTAATTTATCTTCCTGCACTATCTTTTCCACCTTCTTTTGCTGTGTCTTTTTATTATAGTTTAATGGGCTATATTTTACTGTACCTGGGCTTTTTAAAGTAAATTGGCTCAGGTCTCTTTACATAGGTGGTGCTCAAATATATTGTTATTAAAGAAGTATGACTATAATAGTTTTTTTAATCATCATCATCACAGGCTTGGATAATTACTTGATTTTATCCTTTCCAATGTTAAGTAATGATTGAATATTGTCATCCTGTCTTTTGAACTGCTGGAGAGCCTTCCCAGATCAGAGCTATAACAAGAAGTCAGCAGTTGTTTTGTGTGTCTCCTTCCCCAGGTGATGTAGGCCATCATGTGCTACTGAGCCCCTTCCCTCTTCTTAACTACTATTTAATGGAACATAGGAGTTCATTTCTAACAGTCCTTAGACAGGAATGAGGTTTCTTCTCCCCACTAACTGACAAAGAACCTTGGAAAGGTGGAGTGCTTCTGCCAGCAAGCGTGTAATTCCTTCACGTGTCTATACCATTCCTCTGAGGGAAACTCTGCCGTCCAGTTTTTTTTTCATTCAGAAGCCAATTGCTCCTTCCTAAGATTGACAGATCTAAGAAAAGGGAATGAGGATGTTTCATTAGAAAGTATGGTCTCTTTAACCCCCAGGCGCAGCCCTGGCAGCCATTCTGTGAACAGAACTTCCCCTGTCCCACCAATCCTCCACCTATCGAAGAGGGGGAGGTTCCCTGCCTTTACCAAGTCTGGAAATGTAACAGCCTCTTCCTGAGCTCCTTTTATTGCCTGGCTTGCTGAGAAGCTTTCTGAAACATCTCTACCTATTTCTCGACACGTGAGCCAGTTTGGCTTTGGTCATATAAAGAATTTGAGGAGGAAGGGAAGTTCTAGAGGTATCTCTGCAAGACAATTCTACTTTCTAGTTAAACAGAATACAATGCCCTGAAACTGTCCCTTCTTATGTCTCTTTGACAGCCTCCGATGATGGTTTCACAATAGCCTAGCTACACACTTTAATACTCCTGGTGGAAAAGAATCAGGTCTCATCAGCTTCCCTGATGATTTTGTGTCAGGGAAGTTATAAGCGACTTGATTTCTCTGAGTTCTATTAATTTTTGCTGCACCTGATCCCAACTATGAACAAGATTTTTTATCCTTCTCTCTGATACAGACTGCTGGTTATTCTTCAATATCTCTCCTTCTGTCTTTACAAAACAATGTAATTTTATTGGAGATGACGTTTCTGCTCAACTAAAAATCACATTACCCAGCATCCCCTGCAACTAGGTACAGTGACCCCTTGAGTAAATTTTGGCCAATGAAATATGAGTGGAGTGATACGCTTCCACTTACAACTTCTGGCTCCTGTCCTTAAAAGGAAGGAACATGCTTTCCCTTCTACTTTCCTACTTCCGTGAGCTGGTGTACGGATGTAAGAGCAGGACCTGAAACCTGAAATAGAAGCCAACCGTTGAAGATAGCAAAACAATAGGGTAGAAGGACCCTGACTGTGGAGCCCCTTGTTAGTTCAGGACTTCTTATACCCAGACCTCAGATTGTTACGTGAAAGAGAAATAAAGTTTTATCACTGTTATTCTAAATATCACTGTGATAGCAGGTAAATCATTATCCCAACTGAAGCATTTCATGTGACTGTATCTGTTATCAGATGGGTAAGTTGCAAAAGGCACTTTTCTAAGAAAATTAAAATAGGCATAGAGGGAAATAAAAGTCAAAGCCAACAAACCCATAACACGAAATTCCTATCTTAAGCACGGTCGAATCTAATCACAGATCTCTTGGCTAAAACCACGTAGTGGTTACACAGGACCCCTTTGTTTTTCTTCATAGAAGTCCCCAGTTAAGAAATTGTTTGTCGTTGTTCTTGACAGAAAGGCTATGAGACAGTGGACCATAGGGGAAAGAAGAGTCCAAACCTGTGGGCAGGTGCAGGTGAAAAGACAGCGAAGTACCGGAGGTGGAGGAGGAGAGAAAGGAAGTGCCAGCAGGGGTAGGGCAGAAGGCCTAGGTGGAAGCATCTGGAAGACGCATTGTCTCAGAGCCCAGCCTGCCTTTGCCACAGCCCGTAGGCAGTTCCTTGCAACTGTTTTGATGGATGAGTTATTTCCCACACAGGGATCCAAGACGTCCTCCCACTGACTTTGTTCCATCGGCCATCCTACACTGGTTGTGTTCCCATCAGGGGACTCTTCGTGTCTTAGACAGTATTCGTGTGACTTCACACAACTTTCTTGTGAAAACTGTCCAACAGCTCCTCTCTAAAATTCATATATATTTATATGTGCCTAAAAATGGCTAAATGATATACACCAAAGTATGAACAGTGCTTAGCAGTGACCTTTAACATTCTCTAAATTATTTAGATTTTTTTAAAAAACAAGGACTATGTATTAGTTAAAATTGTAATTAAAGATAACCCCAGGGTTTTGCGGGGAAGAGGTAGAATTGTTTTCTAGTGGAATAAGGGGATATTCTCTTTTGTATTTTTCCCTCATACTTGACCTTCAAGACTCTGATTCTGGCAAAGCCCTGATGCCTGCTAACTCCAATCCCTGCCTCCTTCAGGCTGACAGCCAATGATGTTAAAGCAAGCAAGCAAATGACAATGACTTTTGGCCTCCTTACACTTGAATGGTTGTCTCCCTGACCATTTTGTTCCCCACATATTGCCATGGTCCCAGAGCACCCCTCCACCATAAGCAAATGTCAATGCTGCATGTCACCGGTTTTACATGGCGGCCTCCTTTGCTCCTTGAAGGCATTGTGTCTTATGTATTTCATAGCCTCTAATAGTTGGCTTAGGGTCTGACACACAGTGGGACTTCATACATGTTTGAGTGAATAAACCTGGGAATACTCAGAATCCTGCACTTAGTTTGAACCTTTTGCTAATAAACTCTTATCATCTTATCTGTCCTTTTCTTCCATGCTGTGAAATAATCTGATTGGATCAGATCAGACTCATTATCAAAGCCAGTGGTTCTTAAAACATTTTGTCCTCAGAACCCCTTTGTACCTCTTACAAATAATTACCATAACAAACCCAATACATGTAAACATAAATAGCATTTTTAAAAATTATTTTTATTTATTTAGAGAGAGAGGAAGGGAAGGAGAAAGAAAGAAAGAGAAATATCAATGTGTGGTTGCCTCTCACATTCCCCCAGCTGGGGACCTGGCCCACAACCCTGGCATGTGCCCTGGCAGGGAATCAAACTGGTGACCCTTTGGTTTGCAGGCCCGAGTTCAATCCACTGGGCCACACCAGCCAGGGCAATATAAATAGTGTTTTTATGAAATACAGCTATATTTTCTAAAACAAAGCAAAACAAGTTAGTGAGAAAAGTGGCATTGTTTATATTTTTACAAGTCTCTTTAATGTCTGGCTTTAATAGAAGACAGCTAGATTTTCATATCTGTTTTAGCAATCTGTTGCGATATATTGTTTTGGTTGAAGTATATTAAGAAATAATGAACCCTGGCTGGTGTGGCTCCATGGATTGAGTGCCGGCCTGTGAACCAAATAGTCACAGGTTTGATTCCCAGTCAGGGCACATGCCTGGGTTGTAGGCCAGGTCCCCGGTTGGGGACACATGAGGGACAACCACACATTGATGTTTCTCTCACTCTCTTTCTCCCTCCCTTCTCCCTCCCTTCTGTTCTCTGAAAATAAATAAATAAAATCTTACAAAAAAAAATAATGACCTGTCAAAATATGTAGTTGGGTAAGGGAGAGTCTCAGAAACACCCTAAATCAGTATCAGGAGCTCCAGGAGCCCTTGGACCTTACCTTTGAGAACCATTGCCCTATGCCTTATTTCTGGGACTGGAAACTCTGCCCATTTCTGAGGATCTACCCGAACTGAAAGCCCTCACTTTCTACTCCCACCACCCAATCTCATAAGAGATTGTTGCCAGTATTATCATAATCCCTTCCTTACCTTTTATCACAGTTCATGGTATTCAAAGAGCTTTTGCATACAATGTTTTCCAGTAGCCTGTCCAGTATGGCTTAATTGTTCCACCTTACCCATGAGTAGTTTCCTATAATCACAAAGTTCAGAGTGTACTTGATTGGCTCAGAGTCATTCAGCTGGCCAGAGGCAGAGTCAGCACTCAGACTCACACCTTATGAATAGGAGGAGCTACGTGTCCTTTCCTTGGCCACTTACACTGGCAGTGCCCCAGCCTGATCTCATCTACAAGAATCTAGACTATCTAAATTTTGTCACCTAATGCAGCCTGTTCTTCTGTACTTGAACAAAGCATAGTTCTTGGTAAAAACTTTTTCCCTGATACCAACACCTAGCACTTAAATGTACCACTGTAATTCTAGAGACCAGTGACAGCCCTGCATGGGAGAAAACTAAACATCAGACTATCACTTAGCATTGGACAATCCAAGGCCCTGGGAATTCTGGGACACCAGGAAATTGTGCTACAGAAAATATATGACAAGTGGGCTCATGTGGCCTAAATCCTTATTATTTTTTCAAATTCATTCACCTTTATTCATGAAAATAATATTAAGTTCACACATGGTCTAAATAAAGCATGACAAATCCTATGTGACCATTTGTCAAAATATACATTACAAATATTCAATAAGTGTTCCTGTTTGTGATATAGTGATCTAATAGCTATGTTTTCTTTGTTCCACAATGGAGGCTAGTGATTTTACAAACACAGATGTACAAGAATTTTATGTTCTTAGAAATGAGTTGCCTGTACTTCCTCAGATATTTCTCATCACTCTTTTATTTCAACCACATCAAGTAATGTTCATCACTTTTAGCTATGTCTACTATGAAGATACATCAGGAATTTAATAAACTGCCACCATATGTTTCTTAAAAAGTAAATGGTAAAAGTAGCCAAAATTCATAGTAGTTCACCATATTACACTAATGCAAAAAACAGAAGCCCTTCATGGTGACATACAACATTGTAAGTCAACCACAAACAACATCTCCATTTAGATTTTCTTTATAGATTGTGCATTGCAACCTCCTCCATTTTCCATGGAAAAGTAGATATGAGAGTCACTCACTTAATATACAAGAGCTCACAGGTATTTAAGGAAGCAAAAATCAACCCTATTATTTCAGACACATACTGGGAGTAAAAACATAGTAGCATCAACTGATGATCAAGTGGAATCACATTACTATTTCCTTCTGAAAATATATAAAATATGTCAGTATTAAATAGAATATAGTCTAAGTAATTGTGTCTATGGTACCATCCATTAAATCCCTATTATTGAGGTGGAGCTGGCTCAGATCACTTCATACTGGTACCAAAAAGACTTTGTAACTCTCTGTGTTTGGATGGGCCACAGGTAACTGAGGATGCCAGGAAAGGCATGAAATCATCATCTTATGGCCATTCTTAATCTCTGGCAACCCCTTCTAGAGGCCTAGTTTTTCTGACCCTTGATAAATGTTATCCAGATGCTTTCAAATAGATCTGTCTTCCAGTGGGTTAAACTTTATATTTTAATATTTTTAAAATTTCTACCTTGATGTGGAATGACAACTGATACTTATTGAAAGCCCACTGTATGCCAGGCACTGTACTAAGTGCCGTATTTGTTTTCCACATATCTCACAAAGGCAGAGATTTTCCTCATTTGATAGATAAAGAAATAAAGGCTTCCAGAGATTTAAGTATCTTGACCCATCATGCTGAAGGCACATGGCTAACAACTAGTTTTACTGTCAAATAAACCAAGCCATCTTATTCCAGGTTCCATGCTCTCTCCATCACCATTGTGCCTTCATTAATGTCATAGTTCTATGTGACCAATTATTTTCTAGCATCATTATGTAGCCATACCTCATAAGAAACAGGAGCTCTCCTGCTGTTTCCTGAACTTCCAATATACTTCTGTTCTACTCCCTTGTCAAGTTCTCAATTGAGAAAGACAACTTCTATGAAGGTTCCTCAAAAATTAAAAAGAGAACTAATATGATCCATCAATTCTACTGCTGGGTAGTTATTCAAAGAAAATAAAATCACTATCTTGATATCTGTATGCCTATGTTCACTGCAGCATTTTTTTACAATAACTAAGACAAGGAAACCACCTATGTATCCATCCACACATGAATGGATAAAGAAAATATGCTGTATATAAATGCAATGGAATATTATTCAGCCATCAGAAAAGGAAATCTTGCCATTTTCAACAACATGGATGGATCCTGAGGGTGTTGTGTTAAGTAAAGTAAGTCAGAGAAAGACAGATACTGTATGATTTCACTTACATGTGGAATCTAAACACACACAAAACCCCTAGATGCAGAGATCAGATTGATGGTTGTCAAAGGCTGAGGGTGAGGTGGGTGGGTGAAGCAGTGAAGATGGCCCAAAGGTACAAACTTCCAGCTATAAGATGAATAAGTCCTGGGGATGTAACATACATCATGGTGACTACTGTTAACAATACTGCATTGTATATTTGAAAGTTGCTAAGAGAGTAAATTTTTCAAAAAGATTTTGTTTATTACTTTTTCAGAGAGATGGGAAAGGAGGGAGAAAGAGGAGGAAAGAAACATGGATGTGCGAGAGAAACATTGATCAACCTCTTGCAGGCCCCCAACTGGGGACCAGCCTGCAGCCCAGGCATGTGCCCTGACCAGGAATTGAACTGGCAACCTTTCAGTCTGTAGGCCAGCTCTCAGTCCTCTGAGACACAGCAGCCAGGGCCAAGAGAATAAATCTTAAAAGTTCTCATGACAAAAATTTGTAATTATGCATGCTGATAGACATTAACTTATTATGGTAATAATTTTGCAATACCCACTTATGTTAAGTTATATTGTACACCTAAAACTAATACAGTATTATATGTCAATTATAGCTCAATAAAAAAAGAAAGATATTTTTTCCCAATCTCTTAGCTTACTTCAACCTCTCCTGTTAATGCAAGATTCCACCAATCTATAGACAAAACCTTAAAATCCACTAAAAGAAAGCAGAGTGATCAGAACCAGGCATTTCCTCATAACCAGTGATGGATAAAGAGCATCCAATTAATATAAATTGGCATGTAGACACAAGTCACCAAAGGCCAAGGGTCTCTGCCTTCCTCCCCCAACTCCAAGATGACCAGACCCAGCCTTGTCCTGGCTCACGGCCTCTCCTATACAGGGCCGGTCCCAGGTGCACCTTTGAGATAACAATACTGTCTCCTAAAACAAACAACTATTGTTTCCACACAAAGACCTTCAATGTTTCCTCCATCAACAAAAGGCTACAGCCATCCTGCCAAGAAGACAAAAGGCTGGAAGCTGTTTTATAAATATCATGATGGTGAGAGGGGAGGGATGGAGGCAGAAAGATCATCTCCAGCACTTTCTCTGCCTAGGAATAGGAGCAGCTCCACCCTTCAGGGGCCATTCTGAATTACTGATCATTTCTCAGGTATTCATAGTAACCATAATAACAGCTTCCTAATCTGTGGAACAAAAATAATAATAATATCTATCCCTTACAGGACTACTGTCAGGATCAAATCAGATAAAAGGTGTGAAAGCTCTTCGTAAGGTTTAAAGGGTTGCACGACTGATATGGTTATTATGAGAAGATTGATGATTCACCCACCCTGCCTGTGTTAAAAAAGATAGTGCTGTTTGGGCTAGATGAGACTCCAAATAGCCCTGGTGTCTAAGTCCACCCAGTTCCTGAATAAAGCATATGGGAAAGGAAATGTGGGCAGTATAGCTGACCACTATAGTTTTCAAGGGCCCATCCCTTGCACAGGTGTTCTTTTCAGCCCCAGGAATCCAGAACCTGAAAATGACCCTAGCAGTTGATCCTTCACCTAGGGTCTAAAGCTCCAATCTTCATCCCCCAACTGCCCCCTTGCCCATCTTAAAACATTTTTTGCAGCAGAAAGAAAGAAGGAACTCCTACCCTTCACAAGAGCATGGTTAGAATTGGAAACTATTATGCTAAGTGAAATAAGCCAGGTGGTGAAAGACAAATACCATATGATCTCACCTATAAGTGGAATCTAATCAACAAAACAAATGAGAAAAAACCCCCCAGAGACTTGGAAATAAGGAATAAACTGACAGTGACCAGAGGGGAGAGGGGAGGGGGATAACTGGGTAAAGAAGGGGAAGGGTCAAATCAAAGAATATGTACAAAGGACCCATGGTCAAGGACAATGGGATGGGGATTGTCTTTGGGAGTGAGGGTTGGACGGGGCAGGGGATAGCAACGGGGGTAGAAGAAGTCAAGAAAACTGTAACTGAACAACAGCAATAAAAAAATCTTTTTTATGCAATTAAAAAAAGAATAAATACACATAATAAATTAAAACATGAGGGAAGTTTCTATCCTTGGTAGTGATCAGCACAAGTAAATTAAAGCAAATTGTACCATTTTATGCCTATTTAACAATTAAAATTATAAATGAGAATATCCAATGTTGGTGAGGTTGTGACTAAATTGGTTTGGTCTTACAGTGCTAGCAGCATAATGAATTTGTGTGATCCCTTACGGAGGTAAAATGACAACACATGGAAAGCACTGAGAAGATATTTCTATCTTTTGGCCTAATAATCTCTCTTCCTAGAAATTTTCAAGGAAATAATTCAACAAAAGTGGGGGGAGAGTATCAAGGATAAAGATATTAACCAATAATAGGCAAATATTGAAATAACAAGAGAAATGTTTTAGTTAATTGTGGTGTGACTGTAATCATTAAAATGAAAATATAAAAACTACTTCCAAACATGAAAAATGTTTGTGATATAATTGTAAGTGAAAGTGTAAAATATACAGCTAGATGAAATATGTAAATATATGAATAAAGAGTGGTAATGGAAAAAATACACATAAAATATCTTTGGTGTTGTGGTGAATTATAGGTGGATTATATTTCAAGATGTTCTTTAATGTTTATATCAGCTTTTAAATACAGCAATACAAAGACAGGAAAGTAATCAGCTAGTAGAATTCTATCAAGATTCTGCTTCTGGTAGGGTAGGGCAGGGAGTTGTTCTTGTTAAGATTTTGATGGTTGTTGAAAATTAATGTGTAACAAACATATCTTGATGCAGAGAGGCTGTAGGAGACTTCAGCAGATCAAAGCCTCAGATTTTGAGTTAAGCCAACAATCACTGAGTTGGATTCGTGCTTCTGCCATGTATTTGCTGTGTGGCCTTTGGCAAGCTATTTGACATATCTAAACTTTTCCTGATTTGGAAAATGCGAGTGACAATAGAACCAATTTCATAGAATCATCAGGAGTAATTGATGAGATAATGTAGGTAGTATAGTGCTAGGCACATTGAAAACTCATTCACTAAAGCTTTGTTGTTTGTGCTGTTAATAATAGTGGTGGTTGTGGTGATGAACTGAGGTTTTCTGGAAGAAATGCCTTAACATAAAGGTCTAATGTCAGAAGTGGATACTGCTCAAATGGCATGACCCCTATATGTGGAGCTAACTACAAACTTTGGGAGGTATTTTTAAAATAGACTTTACCTTTTCAACAGTTTTGGTTCAAGGCAAAATTTAGTGGGAGTTGTAGAGATTTCCTATATACCCTTTGCCCCTACATAACACAACCTCCTCCAATGTTCAAACTCCACACCAGAGGGACACATTTGTTACAGTCCATGAACCTACATCATTATCACCTGGAGTCCATAATTTTTAAATCGGGGTTCACTCTTAATGTTGAACATCTTATGGGTTTTGACAAAAGTTCAACCTGTATCCATCATCATAGTGTCACACAAGTAATTTCACTACCCTAAAAATCTTCTATGATCCGTTTATCCATCTCTCCCTCCTTTGACCCATGGCAATGGCTGTCTTCATAGTTTTGCCTTTTCCAGAATGTCATATAGTTAGAATCATTCAGTATGTAGCCTTTTCACGTTGGCTTCTTTCTTGAAAGGTATTTTTTACAGCCAGTCTAGAAGCATTGTAAAAAACTTTGGCCAAAAACTATTATAAAACCTAAGGGGTTTTGTTTGTTTGTTTGTTTGTCTGTTTGTTTGTTTCTCTTGAGGAACCTATTTTCATCCTCTTTAGAGGCTATATCATCCTCTAGAATGCATAGTTAACTTGCAGATGGCCCAAGTTCAGAGAGGCTGACAAGGTGATAGGATGCCAGCGATGTGTGGTCAGGACCTTGGAGAGCGCCAAAGTAGCCCTACTGTGACCATGTCCAAGACTGGATGTTGTCTGATTTTCCTCAAAGAAGGAAAAGGCTTGCAGAGGCTGGGGCTAGGAAACTACTATTCGTTCTCTTGTACTAATGGAACCATCAGGATGTGAAAGCCTCCAATTTCTTTTGTATAAGAAATTTCTTGAGAGGGCTGACACTTTGTGGGCATTCAATGTCAAAAGCAGTGAATGGCACATTTTCAGGTAATTTAATGGTTTCAAGGTCTTTACTAAGAGCCCAACTCCATAGGAACTGGAGGTTTTCAGAGGTTTAGAGGTATCAGGTTAATTCTCCATCACCCTCCATTACTTGTTGGGTTCATGACACTGCATTTATAGTGTTATAAACACGATAGCTTTATAGTGTTTGTTGTGAGTTGAAAATAATAATAGGTATTATTTATCATGTGCTGGGTACTGCACTAAGCATATAAGTGAGCCATTTTATTTAACCTTTACAACAATACTGTTAGGTGGGTATGATTATTATCCAAGCCTAAGCAAGGTTAGCAAACTTGCCCCAGATCACATAGCTGACAATTGGAAGCACCAGACCTTGAACCCACTAGGGCTTCAGAGAGTAACATGGAAGTAAATGGCTTGAGAAAGAAAGTTCTAAAAGGAGAAGGTAGGCAGGCCCCTGAATAGTCTAAAGAATCAGTATCTCCATATCCCTCAGTCCAAAATCTGGCACAGAGGATGGGGCTCTATGGGAAAAGTTTTCAATTAGCAATAATCACGCCTCAGATAAACCTCATTGGCTACGATACTGCCACTGTGCAAAACTTGGATGGGGCTCTATGGATGAATGGAAATAGAGCTTCCCAGCAGTGAAATGGATTCCCCATGAATCAGTGAGATCCCCATGGATACTCTCCAGAACAGAGCTGGTTTGACACTTGGTAGAGCACTATAGGCAGGATCATAGAGATGGGAATTTTGCATCCTTAAACTTGGTGACCTCTAAATCTCAAGGATTCTGTAATTATGAGACTGAGTCTCTGACTCAGGCTTTGGGAAATCACAGATAATCTCACATTCAGCAGTGCATTAAGATCTTCAAAAGTGGAGAACATGGGTATATGGGACCTCCAGGCTTTCAGAACCCACACGTCTACCCCTTCCAGCCCCTTACAGAGGAGTCAAAAGTGGTTCACTGGAACTCTGGGGGGCTAGAAACCTCCCAATTGTGCTCCAAAGGCTAATTTGGAGATATAGACCTTCGAATCATTTATAGAGAAGGCTCAGCCTGTGGGTTTCAGCTGCTGTCATGAGATCTGAAAAAGAAGAGGAGCACTCCTAGCAGATGGTGAAAACAAAAAATGAATATGTCAACAAATACATTTCTGACAGTCGTTTGCTGAAAGGAATCAAATGGGCCCCATAAAATGCACACTGGGTTGACTGTTGTTCCCCACATGCGCTGTCTCTTGTCAGTCCACACTGATGGCCCATGGTAAACACTCAGAATTGTCCCCTCTGTCCCCATGCAGTGCGTTTCAACAGAGTTCAGTCAGATGCAAGTGCTTTCTGCTCAACTTTCCTACAGGGAAAACACAAATGTGGGTGGCTCACAAAGATAAAATTTTCCATCAAGACCAGTTACCAGACCTTCAGATTCCACTTTCGAAAGAATCATGCATCCTAAAAACAGAGCCTTCTGTGGGGCATAAGTCCACCTAGTAAGGGAGCTACCTTAGTCATATGATCCAAACTGCAGCTTTGAATCAACCTGCACACGTACACACAATTCTATGAAACTAGCCAAACTGCACCTGTTGTGCAAGTTTTTGAAGAACTACCTGAGTACAAAGCACCCTTATCTATCTATAGGCCCTATAGAATCTGTTAGGTCCAACTTTATTATTATCTACAGTTCCTTGTTTGTATCTTCTCATGGTTTACCATTCTATCTTTTTGCGGGCTTCTCTCAGCTTGGAGACCAAGTCTTCCAAGTCTGTTGTCTGTAGCTAAAGCTTCACATTTTCCCTCAATGCCTGTGGCACGGCTGTCCCTCACAGGGGAGAACTTTACCTGCATTGACCATCACCATGTCATTTACATCTCCAACCCCTTTTTTTTTTCAGGGGTATGAGCCCTAAGACCTGCTGAATCTTTTTCTTTCTGCCTCTGAAGAAATACATGGAACAGACATAGTATAATTACTATGTGAAACCCACCAAAGTATATTTTTCCAAACAGAAAGGAGTGGTCATCCACTCTTTACAGAAGGGTAAAAACTTCCACCTGCCAATAGAAAACAGTGGCTGGTGAATAGGTGTCAGGAGCTTGAATTTAAAAACTGGGCTCCCCTTGTAACTCTGGACAAAGCGACTTCTACTAACACCTTTCTAATAGGTAATAAATAGAATTTTATTACTGATATCAAGGTCCCAGGACACAGTCTGCTCATACAGATGTTGCCTGCAGAAGTATGTGCACAGATGTTGCACATGTAGATGCTTCTGACGGACAGATGTTACTGTACACAGAGACAGTTGTTACTCACAGAGGCAGATGTCCACCAGGAACACTATGTACACCAAAAGCTCCCGCAGGGTGGTCTTGACATAAAGTTCTCGGTTCTCAGCTGTGTTCTCCGTCAGGGTTGTTCCCCAAAGTCCTAAGAAGCATTGGAGAGTTGCCCAAGATCTCCAATAGCAGGGTCCCTCCCAGTTCTCCCCACCCATCAGTCCCTAGATTTTACTCTCTTCCACTCCAGCCCCGTTCCTTACCCATCACCTTATCTCTTGGCTGAATCTAGCTACTCTAACCATGCCTCCCCTCCTCCATCAAAGGCATGGATGGAGGCATGGAAAGGAGGTTCTTGTTCCAGATGGGGCCGTCTAAAGCATCATCACATCCATATCTTTCCTCAAACTAGCTCCTGCATACCCCTCTGGGCTCCCAAGCGATGACCTTGCCAGGCTTCCCCTCTGGGCAACACAGACTGGCTTCTGTGTACCAGGGCCTGCAGCTCTACACAGGTGGTTCACACACCCCAAAGAGACACTGAGATGCCACCTCTTCTTCAGATCACATTCCCCCATCCCCACCAAAAAAAGCCAGCTTTTGGTGATTCCTTCTCCTGACTCCAGTATCCTAGGAGAGCCCTCCTCCTACTCCCCCACCCCCACAAGCTACCTCTGATGCCTCGAAAAATCTGGAGGCAGCAGCTGGACACCAGGATCCTGTGTGCCTTCTCCTGGGGTCCGTCTTCAGGCTTCTTGGGCTGGGGCTGGGGGCGCACCGCACTGGAGATGGTGCAGATCCTCAGCGTCCCATGTGGAGAGGGAGGGCCACTGTAAGCAGGGTTGTCCCAGGCTTCTCTCCCCAGATTTTGCAGTTCCTGCCCCTCGGGACTTTCCACAGTGCTCATGGGGAATAAGGTGGGGGACCTGACACCTCAGGTACCCACTCTCACCTGGAGAAAGAGGAAGCAAAGGCCCAGTCCAGCCAAACCAGCAGAGGGCAAAGGGAGTCTGAGAGCAGCTGGTCTTGCAGGGCCTCTGCTCCTGCCTTTTGTAGGGGACTCTGGCCGCTTGGGGGAGGGAACAGATGAGGAGGAGGAGGTGGGGATGACCATCAATCCTGCCAAGGGCCTCTCTTTCTCTCCCTTCTGCTGTGGAGACAAGAAGAAAGGGGTGGGATGGCACTGTGAGGCAGGGGTTTGAGCAGGGAGAAAGGGGAAAAGGGGGAAATGAGGACACTGTGGAGAGGTGGGGGCGGGGGAGGAAGGAGGGGTGAAAGAGGTGAGTGCGGCAGGGAGGAGAGAGCTGCTTGCAGACACAGCCTGATGGAGGGATGGTCCTGAGTCAAGTGAGACTGAAGAGGTGATAAAAGAGCAATGGGAGGAGCTGGGGGGAGAGGAGGCTGGCAGACTCCATCGCTGGTCTGAGCTCATTTCCACTAAAAGCCCCTGAAAGGGCCGACATAGATTGGGGTGGGGAGGGAGGCCAGGGAGCCTGAAAAGTGCTGCCTCCCTACCAGGCTCAGCGGGTGGCGTGGTGTCTGGGGCAGCTTTACTGTCTCACCTTGAGCTGACCCTTGGGGGATGCAGAAGGAGACCTCCCCTCCCTCACTTCACTCCATTGCTGGGGGAAAGAATAGTGGCAGGAGGACCCCCTGTTTCAGATACCTAAGGGGCAGGCTCTCCAACTGCTGATGAGGGGGGAGAAGGTCTACAGTTTCAGACCTGTATCCTTTCTTCTGAGGTCACGATATAAAGTTCCCATTTCCCAGCTATGTTCATGGCTTGGATTGAGCTATACCAGTAGAAAGGTCCTCCTCGCGGGTGTGGGGCTCAACCTGGGGAAGAGGCTGAGCCTGATGGGAGGGACAGATCAGAGAGCAAAGGGCAAGGACAGGGTGACTTGGGACTCCTTAAGGGGAGGGGATTTCTGGACCCAGCTCAGCTGACAACCTTGTCTTGGGGCTCTGCTTAGTACTGGACCTGGAACCACAAGCATGAGAACAAAACAGAAATACGAGAGATATTAGGACTGATATGCACTCTTTCTAGTCTCAGGTCTATGAATTTAAACCCTGGCATAAGCCCTCAGGCACATGTCTGACTATGCCCAGCTCTGGCCTCTGATAACCTGCCCTGCTTCACGAACTGAACTGGTGTGGGCTGTGGCCCAGAATGGGGCTGGCCCCACAAGGGCAGGTGGTTACCTCTGTCTTGATGGCTGGAGCAGGGGCTGCCCTTTCTCCAGTTCCTGGCTCCCCATCTGTGCACTGGCCTGGAGCCCTCCAGTTTCACACTCAGTATAATGTCAGTCTGGTGCAAGTCACCAGTCTTGAATGTCCTCATAAAGAGATCCCGATGCCAGACAACCCAGGGCTGGGCTCAGCTCCTTGGTGAATAAGTGCCCCCCAACATCTGAGACAGGGCTGAAAAAGCAGCGCTGTCCTCCCACTGGGTCTGCTGTCTGGGTCTCCTGCCACAGCCCAGACACTGTGAAGAGAACTAACGCTGTGCCTGAGGGGCAGCGAAGTCCTCTCTGTGGGCCTTCCAAGATGGAGGAGTTCCCATCTCTCCACTTTACTGGCTAGTAAGACACATTCCATGGTGCTTGTTTTCTTTGAAAAGACGGGGGGGAAAAAAGGAACTGTGCCAGTATTGACCACTTTGTGTAATATCAGCTAATTTTTGTGCCTCTTACCCACAAGCTGTTCAACAATTGCAAAAGGACCCCTGGCCTGCAAAACTGAACATTGGGACAGGGGTAATGGACAGGGGAGGGAGCTAGCAGTGTAGTCCACAGAAGTGGGGAGAGGAACAGGAGATGGTTTCTGGTATCTTTGGGGTATTTTGTATTCTGAGGGAGGTCTGTGATCAGGGGGGCTTTCGGTGAACTCGTCCTGTGACAGGTTCAACACGTGACAGGTCCCGTACTCCTGAGAGCTGATGGCCAGAGCTGGACTGCTTTAATTTACGGTCACCCACCTGGACAATGTTGCTTTTCTCTGCTCAGTCTTGAGCACTCTCCATGTGGGTAGATCAACCCACAATGCCCCTGGGAGCACAGGTCATATAACAAGGCTTGAGAAATATTCTCAAAAGGCACTCTTTATGTCTAGCGTGTTTAGTCTTACTCAAGAAGTTGTTAATGTTGTAACCAAGTGGGGGTCTCCTGATGATTTTGTATCCGGCAGTTCTCCAGGTCAAGCTTCTCCTGGCGCTTGACTTTTTTTGTGTGACCAGACCCTGTTAGAGACGACAACTGATTTCAGAGGAATCCAATGATTCAGGCTGCCTTTCACCAGTTCAGCGAACCCCAAGAGGCTTGAACTTGAAACCAAAACTTCGGGGTGTAACTCTTGGCTTAGCACTTTACTGACTGTATGTTTCTGGCCAAGTCCCTTTTGAGGCTTAGTTTACCCCTCTGCAAAGTGTTGATGATAAGGCCTTCCCTGCTGACCTTAAGGACTGTTTTAGGATTAAAACAGTAGAACATGGAAGTCTTTATAAACAGTGTACTAAAAAGCACAAAACAAATTTCTCTTACCATAGCATCCATCCTTGTGCATTCCTCTCACGCACAGCAGTTCAGGTTTAAGGTATATACCTTCATCCAGCACTCCGTTGTTTTTTTCCCAGAGGCACAAGAGTCCCAGGACCCTCTGCACCCACTCCTGTCCCACTTCAGCTGACATCAGAGAAATGGAAGGAGGGCATTTCAGCCAGAGAGTATTATGTAAGTCCTGGCAGGATAGCACCTCCAAGAAGAGTTTTATAACCACATAACCAGCCTTGTTGCCCATCAAAACAAAAAGACCTCTTAATCATGATGACTGTTATCCCACTTGGTGTCTTGATCACTTTGTTTCTTCGGGACACATTTTTTGGTCCTAGTGCTATCCTAGTTCATACACCGAGAAGAGAATTACCCCATTTCGGCCACCAGTGCACTCCCTTGTCACACAATGCTCGTCCCAGCCAGATTCTGCAGTGCTATTCAGATCTACCAAGCCCTGGCAAAGAGTACAGAGATATCAGAGTCTGTAGGATGAAAATCTGTGGTTTGTCTCCCTGTAAATTCACCATATAAGTTTCCCTGGGATAAGTCACCTCCCATATTCTAGCAGAGGTGTCCATCCCGCAGCCTGCAGGCCGCATACGGCCCAGGATGGCTATGAATGTGGCCCAACACAAAATCGTAATTACTTAAAACCTTTTTTTCTCATTGGTTCTTGTTAGTGTTTGTGTATATAATGTGTGGCCCAAGACGACTCTTCTTCTTCCAGTGTGGCCTAGAGATGCCAAAAAGTTGGACATCCCTAATAGAGGAAGAAATCTTGGAGTAATTTACAGTCCAGATTCTATGAGGAGAAGCAAGCTGCAAACCACTCTCTGTATTCCACCTGGGGACTCTCGACCTTTTTCACAGCAATAAACATAAAGAACAGGACACACTCTATAAGTAATAAAGGCTCACTTTGGCCACGATTCTCAAGGAAAGGCAATGGAAATCATTTATCCAGAAGAAAGAACCCTACATATAAGAGCTTAACCTTCACTAACATACTACCAGAGTCACCTGCATAGCAAACATTCTGAAATTTGAGCAGCTCAAGTTTTCAGCAACAAGCATGGTGGACCAAGCAAGCAGACCCAAGTTGGCTAAGCCCAAGAGAGTCCTCCGCTACTTGTCTTGTAACAGAAACCCCAGCACTGCACCAGGGGCCTGCACAAGCCCTTGCTTCTCAATGCACAGGAATGGACAAAAAAGATCCACCAGAAAACTTGAGTAAATGAAGTCCTACTATAGCTGTTCCGACCCAGGAAGCCAAGAAAATGGCCTCTTGTTCTATTTCACTGGGCACCTCAAAGAGAGACTGTAGGTAACCCACTCACCCCCAATCAAGATGACTCACTTGAGCCTTTTACTTCCTTCACCAATTTCACAAGTCCTGCTAGGATACTATTTGCATCTTCCATCTCTCCAAAGAGAACCTCTCTGAATGAGACCCTCAGCTTTCCTCCCATTTCTGGAAGACCCTCCTGGACATCTATGTCCATCTATCTATGCCTCCTACAGAAGATTGGACAGATAAAGGAAACCAATCAAACCCTGGTGGTGGGAGACCAACAATGCATCAACAAAAAATGAAGACGTTCGTCTTCAGTGGCCCGGAAATGTGGGTCAGAGGCCATGACCGTGTTCCCTTGCTGAGTGTAGTCCAGACTGGAGTAAGCATGTGGTCCTGAAGTAATCCCTCAGCAAAGCTGCAGCTGTGGCAGTCAGAGTCTGTAGCCCCTGTTGAGTGTTAAGTCAGGCCACCTGCTGGAGGAGGTGGTGTGGGGAAGGAAGAGCTCCAGTGAGTTTGAGACATGGGGCTAGAAAGAAAGAGGGAGGAAAGGAGATGACAGGCAGGCTTGGGGAAGAGGACCTGAGAAAATGAGATTCTTTCCCTCAGAGCCACTCGCCAAATTTCGCATGAGGCATGGTTGACTGAATGACCCTGTGAAGGGGGGAGATTGGAGCACCAGGGCAGACCCTCTGGCATTCACCCTTCCAGCACCCCGTCAGGGTCTCAGGACAAGGGCCTGAGACACCTCCTTCGCCCAGCCTCTGAGGGCCTCATTATGGGAGACACATATTTTTCTACCCTGAGTCTTCATTCCATTGATATTTATTGTATGCCAACTATATGGTTGGGACTATGCTTACCTCCAGGGGTGAAACGGCAAATAAAACCATCATAAATTTGCATTCTGCTAAAGAAGATTGGCACTAAACACATACAGACATAATTTATAATCATAAGAAGTTCCTCAAGGGAGAAGAACAGGGCGTACAAGGATGTGCAGCAGGAAAACCTGAATTTGGGGGGCTAATGAGGAACGAAATAATCACTTCTGCCTCTCTTCCCCCTTCTTGTCCTTGCAGTGAACAAGTTTTTCTGAGATTCAAAAATGTCTGACTGCTGATATGCAGAAGGAAACAGATCGAGTTAAAAGACCAAACAAGGAGAAAGTTACAACACTGAAAAACATGTTAAGACTTAAGTAATGGTCCCTGAAATGTGAATTGAACTAAGCTTGAACTCTTTCTTGCATTAGATTCTTTTTTTTCCAAAAATTATTCATTTATTTTTTAAAAAGAGGAAAAGGGAGGAAGAAACAGAGGGAGAGAAACATCAGTGGGCTGCCTCCCTGACCCAAGGGGACCAAACAAACCCACAACCCAGACATGTGTCCCAGCCAGGAATCGAACTGGCAATCTTTCACTTTGCAAGACAAAGCCCAACCAACCGAGCCACACTGACCAGGGCAGCATTAGATTCTTTTTTAAGAAATGGAATTCAACCACATTTTTACTCCTGAAATTAGTTACCTCTTCAATGCCTGGAAAAGAGAGAGAAATTAGTAAGAGAGCTGGCGTAGCAAGTGAGAAGCCACATTGATTAAAAATTTCCTGGGGTGATGGTTTTGCACATGAACTTATCTCCAAACTCAAGTTTCACACATTAAATATATACAACCTTTTGTATGTCAATCATACTGCCATAAAGGTCAACCATACTTCAGAAAAAAAATTTAATTTCACGAACAGAAATTCAGATCAAAGAGCTTTCTTTTTAAAATTCCATCAGCCCTTTAATCCTAAATCTAGAAATTTATCTGGATATGTCTATCAGCATAATTGATAACAGTGTATTAAAAAGCTAAACGAGAAGGAGCTTGAGTATACAACAATGAAAAATAAGTAAATTAGGATACATTCACATGATGGGTTAGTGTGCAGAAATTAACATTTTAAAATAATATTTAATGTCATGAGAAAATGCTCCCCACATGTGATGTGAAAAATTCTGGCATATACATCTACAGAATCCAAATTTTATGTGTATATTACATGTAGAAGCACAGAAGAAGAGACTGGTATTAAAGATTATAAAATTCAGTAGTAGTATCTCTGGGTGGTGTGATTACAGATGCTTTTTATGTTGTTCGTATTTTTCTATGGTTATGAGTACTTTTATGTTCAGAAAAATAATTATTTTTTAAAAGCCAGTGGTCAGAGTCAAGTCTTCATAAGGACTTGAGGTTCAGTTTCATCTCAGACTCAGAGAACCCTCGTGGCTAGTTACTCCCACCACACTGGATCCCCATGTCAGCAAGAGATCAGCATGGTTCATTTCTTGACCTGGAAGCCATTTATGCAAAGGATTTACCTATCATCTGCTTGCTCCAAGACGTTGCATTAGTTGCCACTTCCTTGACGATTACATGTGGGGAAGAATAAGGATGAAATGTGAAAACAACATGAAAACAGCTGCCAGGAGAAGTACAGCATCTAACAGAGGTTCAGAGGAAGGAAGATGAGTGGGTTTGGAAGAGGGACAGTCACAAAAGGAATTTTGAAGGGAACGGCATTGATTGAGATGAACTTTGAAGGATGGATAATATTGTAGAGATGGAAATAAAGGATAGCTGCCATTTATTAACCACTCCCACGCCAAACACTGTATTATCTCAGCTAATTCTCACACCATCCTATGGGGTAGATTTTTATTATTTCCATCTACAAGTGAAGAAACTGAGGATCACGGAGTTAACTTAGGGTGAAGTCAGACTTCCAAAATAGATCTGTCTGACTACAGGGACAACAACTTCCTCTGTGTCACCTACAAAGACAGTAGCATGCGGGTAGGCAGGCAGGTGGGAACACTGCGTGCTCTTTTGGGTGGATACTCCCACTGTAGCTAGAGAATAGGTAAGCCTGGAAACAGGGTCAGAAGCAAATATGAAAGGCTTCAGTGCCAGACATTTAATTCATTAAGCAACAGAAAGACAAAGAAGTCTCCTGAAGAAAACAAAATCAAAGCAATGTTTTATGAAAAATTGTCTGACAATAGAATGGGCTGGCTTGGGAGGAAATCGGAAGCAAGGAAATCAGCTGGTTGTTGTGCTGGTTTAGGGACAGAAAATGACCATCTGAATTATGGTGGGGAAATAAGAATAGGAATGAATGGGAAGTCATATGAAACACCTCATAGGCAAAACCTGCTGGGATGAGCACCTGATTGGACGTGTGGTGCAAGGGAGAGAAAGCCAAGGTAGATCTAAGGCCTCAGACCTGGACAACTGGAAGGACAGTGATACTAGGAAAAGGAGGTAAGGGAAAAGGATCAGGTTTCAGAAGGAAGCTGGTAAGTTCAGCTTTAGGCATCTTTGAGTCTCAAGTGTTAATGGGACTAACTCAGATGATGAGCTAGAGCTTGAGAGAGTAATAAAGACTGGGGAGAGTGAGGTGGGGATTGTGTAGCCAGAAGTATTTATTGGGGCCACAGGAACAGCTGAGATGGCCAAAGGATTGAATAAAGACAGAAAAGAAGGAGTTGGGGGAAGGAAGAGGAGCTAGAAAGGGAGAGAAAGCGTCATAGTAAGAAGAGGAGCAAAGATTTTCAAGACACAAAATCGGAGAAGTGGTTTAAGAAAGGGATGGTAACTGTCAGTATCAATTGGCGGTAAAAGGTCAAGGGTTCTGATAAAAGCCTTTGGATGTTTAGACTAGACTCTCTCAGGTGACCTTGGAAAATAAGAAGGCCTGATTTGGACAAGTGGGGGTGTAGAAGTTAAAGGGTGGGGGTGAGGCAATGAAAGAAGCGCCTCCATTTAACTGCATAAGTAATTATTTAATGAATACCTACTAGGTGACCTTCTTGACTATCTGTTTGGGGGTGTCCCAAGAAACTGAAACCACCAGCCTTTCTCATCTTCATGTTCTAAAAGCTTCCATTCATTCCATCTCCTCTTTTGGTGCTGATTTTTAAGAACAGTTTTATTACCATATAATTCACATACCATACAATTCACCCATTTACAATTGGTACAATTCAATGGTTTTTAGTATATTCACAGATGTGTGCAATCGTGGTGCTGAATTTAAAGGAGGAACACTTTGGATGTAAATTCTGGAATAAATTCCTATAATTTAGGCTGTAAATGAGGGAGATCGAGTACCTTAAAGACCAGAACAAATCCTCCACTCTCGCCCTCCTGAGCAGAATTACAAAACGGAATGGGAGCCGCAAAGGTGCTTTGCCGACAATACCCACCAGGTGGCAGCAGGACTCTTATCCTGTTTGTCAGTAAAAAAGCAGATGAACCTGTTTGGGGGTCTGTGTACTCATAGGGCCTTCAATTTAGGGACCATTTCTATTCCCAGCTCCTTCCTCTTACTTATTCTTTTCTTCTGTATAACTCTATAGGTTCATGTCTGGCCCTGCTAACAGGTCTTAAGCCGTGGGTATTTATCATTCTGGAGACCTACCTAAGTTGCCTTTCTATGTTAATTAATATGGACTTCCTCTGAGAAGCAGACACCAAGACCGAATAATGGTGCAAGGGTTTTAGTGGGAGACACACCTGTACCAGAAAACAGGAAGGGAGCCAGTTAGGACAGAGAGAACAGTCAGACCGTGATGCCAGTCTGGTGAAAGGAGAGAAGGTAGGAAGGTCAGGTGGATTTATGCAATGTAGTTAGCCTAAGAAAGTTTTGCCATGACCTTCAGTGAACCGAAACAAACCATCGGGGGAATTTTGTGTCTCCCAGAAAGGGCCTACCTTAGTATCCCTGCTAAGCTCCATTATTGCTTGGGCTGCTCCTAGGGTGTGAAATTTCCCAGGCTGCTCGCCTGGAAGTGTGGCGTGGGTAAATGCTGTTGGCTGACTATTCCACTGGTGAGTGGAGATCTATGAGACCCAGTCCTGTGGCCTCCATACCTTCTAGTGGAGAAGGGATAGCCTCAGCCCTCAGGAATCTCTACCAAGTGCCATCTGCACTCCCCACCACCGAGGGGGACAATTTAAATGCCACCTCTCACCTCCTGTGCTGATTTCACTCTCCTTTCCCCACTCCTCCCCGAGTGACCAAAGAACAGGCTTCCTCTCATCCCGTGTATCTGACTCTGTTCCTGTTCCCCTGGATGAGCCAAGGTACACACACCTTCCCAAACAAGCCCTACTTTTCCATAACTTTGCCTTGGGTTCCTTCTTGCTTATAGGCCCTGAAATGTGAAGGACATAATGGGACTAGCGGGGTGTTGGCTTTAGCCCTGACCCACAGGTCCAGGTGCCAACTTGCCTTGACAGGAAGCTGGCCAGCACCAGGCCCCATCCCTTTCCCGGAGTCCCACTATCTCAGATGACCCTCCTTTGGTGCCAAGTGATGGCCTCAGCCAAAGCCAAGTACATGATAGGGCAGCCATAGCTTTGCCAGGTGATCCAAAGGAGTAGATCTTGAGAGCCAGGAAGAAGCTGGCATTTGGGGAAAACAGAGGTTTGGTAAGGAGGGTGTTAGGGGAGAAGACTGCTGGGTGCCCCGCATGTCAGGGACTGACTGGGTCAATCAGTAGCCCCCATGGGCCTCCCCGGTGTTCCAGGGGCTGAGGGCTCTGCTGCCTCTCCTCTTTCCACATGGCCAGTTCTCAGCTGAGAGAGAGGCTTGGGAGGGATAGCATGAAGAGTTGGCTCTCTGGGCTGTGGCTTGAAGGGCCAACATGGGGAAACCAAGGATTTTGCAAGAGCACGTCTGGGACAAATTAACATTGCAAACCCGGAGCCCCCTGGGGAAATACAAATAAATTTCCTTTAAAAGGGAACCTAGCCAACCTCTGGCTTGGGAACAGAGGATGAATTGGCTGGAAATCCACCATGATGACATTACTTTATAGTTTACATATATTTTACATCTTGTTTGAAGCTAAGAACATATAAGGGATTTTCCGTTTCTCCTCTTGGGCACGGAGAAATGAAGAAAGGTGGGTGTAGGTGGGGAGTGGAGTAGAAGGAAGATACCCTGAGGTGACCCAAAGGGCCTTCCAGACTGGAATTGCCCGTGGGCCAGGACCCTAGGTTCCAGGGTTTATTATGGAAGCTGGATGGGGCCGTGGGGGCAGTGGTGGACGGCAAGAGGACGAGGAGGATCAGGACCCAGCAACTCTCCTTCTCACTGTCTGGCTAGCGTGTTTGTTTCTGTGCTTGGACAGAACAACTCGCTAGACAAAATCTCTGAAGTGCTTGCCACACACTGGACAGATGTGGACGATAGAGCCCCAACATAGAGTCTCCCTCCCCACCAGCCCCAGGCTGGCACAACTTTTCTGAGCCTCGTAAAAAGGGGTGAATATGTGGGTAAATATTAATATTGTCAAAGCACGTAAGTAGACATTTAAAAAATGCCAGCCCTGGCTGGTGGCTCAGTTGGTCAGAATGTTGTCCTGTACACTAAAAGGTTGTGAGTTTTATCCCCAGTTAGAGCACATACATAAGTTTTGGGTTCAATCTCCAGTCGGGGTGTGGGATGCATATGGGTGGCAACGGATCAATGTTTCTCTCTCACATAGATGTTTCTCTCTCTCTCTCTTTCTCTCTCTCTTCCTCTCTCTCTCTGTAAAATCAATAAGAACATATCTTCAGTGAGAATTAAAAAAAAAAAAGCCAAGTGAAAACCAGCCAGTGAGTTTGCTTACATGAATGTGTTTCTGCAGGAATTTGGAGAAAGCTGGCAATAGTGAAGCCATGTTTCCAGCCTTAAAGACACTGAAGTGATTTAGCTCTCTGAAGATTGCTAAAAGAAAAACAATGCTAAACAAGCATATTTCAAGCCCATTTTCTCTTCCCCTAACTCTAGGGGCCTCTCAATAAGCAAGGGCCCCTCACTCTTCCGCACCCCCGCACCCCACTTAATATGGTATGTTTACCCTCTGCAGTTATCAGATACTATCCTGCTGGCTTGGCCATTGTGCTTTGTCCTGTTTCTTTCAGAGATCTGTGCGCTCCCCAGGGGTGGGCCCAGAACTCTGGCTCCGCTCTCCCTCCCACAGGGTTGGGAGGGAATGAACTGACTTTCCCCTGGGCATGTGGAGGGCTCAGTCAACACTCAATCCCCAGGAGGACACGCTGGCTCCGAGGGTAGAATGGAAGAGCAGCAGACACTTGGCCAGGAAAGGCTAGAGGAGTTGGGGAATGGGCAAGGGGAAGGTTGGGACACAGAAGGAAGCTTGGCTCTGAACACAGCCAACTGCCCTCTGGACCTTGCAACCCTGCTGAGCCCCGATCAGCTGCTGTACTAGTGCAAAGCAGGGTGACATCAGCTGGGGAAGAGGTTGCTGTCGGGCAAAGGGAAGGCCAGGAGAGAGTGGGCTGACTATACTCACCCAATGCAGGAGGCTAGGTGACTGGGGAAGAGGTTGCTGTCGGGCAAAGGGAAAGCCAGGAGAGAGTGGGCTGACTGTACTGCACCCAATGCAGGAGGCTAGATGGCTGGGGAAAGGGTGCCTTGGGTGGAGGGGGAGAACTCTGGCCAGGACCTGCTTGTGGGGAGGGAAAGAGGGGAGGAAAGGGACAGAGTGAGGAGGTGAAGGGCTAGGGATTGGCTAAGGTCACATATGGGAGAGAGGGGTGCCCTGGTGTGAACTTCTGAAAGATCGTTGTGACCTCCCTCAGGACACTTTTAGCAACTACAGAAAACAGCAAAGGGGTGTACCTGTCTGACCATAAAGGCAGCTGGGGCATCCTTTTCCTCTCCCCACTTTGGCTCAGTCAGAGCAAGAAGACTTTCCTTTCAGCTCATTTGTCTCTTGGAGGCCCTGGGCCTGTATCTGCTTGTCCTCTCTGCATGTCCATCCTGGGTTGAATGCTCTGGGGTGTGGCTGGCTTCCCAGGCTGGGGAAAGCTTCCCTGTGGGAGGTCAAGCCACCACAGAAATCGCCAGCTTGGCCGTGGCCCCAAGACTTCTGTCTCTGCCTGCCCAGTCAGTTCCTGCCCCAAGAGATGAACTGCTCCTGGTCACGGGCACTACTCAACTTGCAGGCATACACCCAGGTCAGAGATAGAGGTGGTAATAACCTGGTAGAAGCCCCTCCCCGGTACAGGCACCAGCGTGTGCAAGTGCGCGCACACACTTGTTTTGCGTTTGACAGGGACGACCTGGGGGAGCGGCATGGGAGACAGGTAGGTCATAGCTCTCTGCACAGCGTGGTAACACAGGGAGCTGGCTGGACAAATGCACTGGCCCCTTCTCAACCAGGGTCACTCAGCAGAAGACCTGCCACACCATCTCTCTGGCCTGGGGCCCAGGAAGAGCCATATTTGAGGGTTCTAGTCAGGGACGTATCAATTTAGAGTCTCTTTCCTTCTTCTGGGCCTCTTAACTTGTCAGCTGCCCTATTCCACATCTACATCCCAACAGCACCTTCAGATTTAGCACTGTCATCTCCTCCAGGAAGTCTTTCCTGATTCGCCCAAGGTAGTATTCTCCACTATGCTGAACTACCAAAGTTCAGGACCTCCTTAGCGCTTAACACTGTGCCTGGGTCTATGTGGTGTTACCTCAACATTTGCTGAGTGAGTGAACCAATATATTCGTGGAGATGTGGGGGCCCCATCCTCTGTTTCACTCAAACTTCTCCAGAAGCCAGTCATGCCCAGATAGAATCCAGAAGGGCAGACTAGCCCAGTTCTGTCTCCTCCGGGCAAGAGGAGGGGAAGTCAATGATTCTAGCTTGGACCACGAGACAGAGAAGTGGCCACAGCCAGGGGGAATCTGCTCCTTTCTCTTGGCACAGAGAAATAGCAGGGCAAACACTGGCCCAGACCTAGGGGCTGGTTTCCACTCCTTGTTCACATTGCCCTCGTGAACAATTGCCAATGTTCACATTGCACTTCTGTCCCTCGGAAAAGCCCGAGGTAGGTTCTGACAGCCCGTGAAGCTCTATCCTGTTGCCCTTACACCATGGTGCCATCGACAGTGTGGAGGGACAGCTGCGTGGGGCTGCTTGGATCACAACTTGTCTTGGTGTGCTTATTTATCTCGAGGTGGCACTTTAATCTCAGGACATGGAGGGACTGAAGTGACAGTGGCTTGGAGAACATTTAATCCAGTACCTGTCAGTTATGGGGGAGGAGATGGGCCTACTTCTGTCACTCATGGGGTAAGGCCTTAGTTCAAGGGCATGTATTATCTTTACTTAACATACAAGCAAAGTTTGGCTTAGATCTGTGTGACTAAGTGGAAGAGAATGAGAGAAGAGTAGGTAAGGAAGGACAGAGCTTGGAGCGCAGCTGGGGCAGCAGACAGTCCGGAGGTCCCTGAGCACCTTTGGGGCTCACAGCATGTCCTTCTGCAAGCCTTACCTCCCCAGGCTCAGAGCCTTAGGGTTGTTGCCGGCCCCTCCTTGCAGGGCGCCCAGAGGGCAAAAGGAGGGGCATGTTAAGGGGACTGGCCAGGTAGCATGAAGACCTGGGAACATTCTACCTCTCTTTTGACAGCTGGCTAGGGACAATCACAGACCTTCAAGATAGATGTTCCACAAAGACCTTCATGCCGTAGTCCCAGGCATGTGTGCTTAAGTTCCCTCTTCCCAGACGTGTCAAACAAAGAGAAAAAAGAAGCCAGAACTCTTCCCCTACATGGGCCTGTATGTCACAAGTAGGCATTCATGAAAATCCCGTGAGTTCCTGGGACGAAGGTCACTTATGTGGAAAGCCCATCACAGGGCTGCTCCTCCTTTCCCCGAGCCCCCCGAAGACCAGAGCTACCTGGATGGACTCCCCGCTGTGGGGGCATGCATGGTGACTGAAGGCTCACCCTGTTTCTCTGAAGAGAGGCTGAGGGACAGAGCATTGAAAGAGCAAGTCAGAGGCTGCATTTGGAAGAGAAAGAAACAGGCTCCGGAATCTTGTTCTTTTCCATCGTCTCAAGTGTCAGCTTATTTCGTGAGCGCGGTCGGCTACTATGTCACCCCTTGCTACTGTGACATAGGGGAAGAAACTGAAACCCACAAAGGGTATGACTTTTGTTGGCCACAAAACAATGCAACATCAGTATCATAATGCCCAGGGTTCTGGGGGCTTCAACACGAACCCAGGAAGCAGAGAGACCTAATGGACAGAGTGTGCCCATGCATTTCAAAACCCTTGCTTAGGCCAGGTCAGAGTCCATAACAGGGAACGCCTTGAAAAAAATTGTAAAAATCCTCACCTGAGGACATATTCACTGACTCCAGAGAGAGAAAGGAAGAGAGAGAAAAACATCTATTAACCGCCCCACACACCCTGACCAGGGGTGAACAGGGATCGAACCTGCAACACCTTCCTTTCCCCTCACCTCCACCTCCCCACACCTTACCCCTGGCCAGGGATTGACTGGGGATCAAACTCACAACCCAGCCATGGACCCTGACTGGGAATCGAACCTGCAAGCCTCTGGTGTACAGGGCGACACTCCAACCGACCAAGCCATGGGGCCAGGGCAATGAAAAGGAACATCTTGATGGACATGGTAGATGGTTCTGCAGGTGACAGTGACTCACAGCCACAGGAGGTGAGAAAGAGAGCAGCAACAACACCCCACCAGTTTGCTTCCATCTGAAAGCTCTGGGAGTGGGCCGTCCTCCCCATCCCCCATGCTTGGCCAACTCTCCTTCAGAGAGATCATGGCATCCTAGGGAAGTCCAGTGCACTGTCACTGGGCTGCTTAGAGTGGGAACCCCAAATCACGCTTGGAGTTGAGAGATCATTAAAGAGAGGCCTCCACATTCAAAAGGCATAGATAGCACTCTCTCGCTCTCTCTCTCCCTCCCTTCCTCCCTTTCTTTCTCTCTTTCTCTCTCTCCCCCTCAGCAGTGGCCTGCTTGGGGTCACATCCTTTCCTTGCGGATAGAAGGAAATTTTGACAGAGCAATCAACGCATTGCCTCCTTTGAAGTGGGAAGAGGCGGAGAATACCTCCAACTGTCTTCCCTTCCTCAGGTGTTCCTGTGAGACAGAGGTCAGATGATGCACCAGCGCAGGTACTAGGGACAGAGTTCAGCTGCTAGGATTGTGACGGTAAGCAAAAGCAAATGAGAGCTAGGCCACAGAATTCCTCAGAAAGACCCTCACCCCTTGCAGAGGTCAGGATGGGACAAGAGGCCTTGTGACCCCTTGGGCAAGCTCTGTCTAAACACTGTCCCCAGCAAGCAAACTCCAGAAATTAACCCCACCTGTGGGAGACTGTGGGCCCAGCCCTGGAAACATCCCGAGGACAAGCCCTGATTACCATATTTGGGCCCAGAGTGGAGTCAAAAAGTCCCGGCCAGGTCATAACTCAGTGAGGAGAATTATTAGTCACAAACACCAAAGCATCAGACTTCTAGGGCAAGTGGGTAGCAATTTTTTTAAAAAGGAAGGAAGGAAGGAAGGAAGGAAGGAAGGAAGGAAGGAAGGAAGGAAGGGAGGGAAAGAAAGAAAAAGAAAGAAAAGAAAGGAAGGAAGGAAGGAAGGAAGGAAGGAAGGAAGGAAGGAAGGAAGAAAGAAAGAAAGAAAGAAAGAAAGAAAGAAAGAAAGAAGGAAAGAAAGAAAGAAAGAAAGAAAGAAAGAAAGAAAGAAAGAAAGAAAGAAAGAAAGAAAGAAAGAAAGAAAGAAAGAAAGAAAGAAAGAAAGAAAGAAAGAAAGAAAACGAACTTTGGGTTCCTCCTGAGCAAAGATGATGCCTAGAATCTCCCAAGTTTCGGCATTTAGTAAAACAATTTACTCTAAATCCCTTTATCCTTGTTTCCCTTCACCTTATATTATGTATCTGTTTACTTTAATTGTTCATCCCCCCAAAATGTGAACTCCAAGGAGGTGAGAACATGGGGCTCACTAGCCAGTGTCCCCAGCTCCCAGAACAGTGCCTGCTCCACAGCAGGAGCTTAATAAATACTTACAGCAATGAAGGAAGCACATTTTAGGAGTCCTTCTCCTGGGCTCATACTTTGGCTTCCAACCCTCCCTAGTTAAGAGGAGGCATAATTACCATACAATAAAATGAGCAGGTCATAAGTGTTTGGTTTGATGAATCTTGACACTTGTATGGGGCCCGGCACAAATAGTGCCCCTCTGTTATTACAAACTCTTTTATGACAAAATCATAAGCAGTTTGAGGTGCTGTCACACCGTTCTCAAAAGTGGCTGTAGCATATCATATTCCTGCCAGCAGGGAAGGAAGGCTCCAATTTCTCCACATTCTCACCACCACCACTGGTTAGCACCTGTCCTTTTTAATGTAGCCACCTTAGTGCATACAAGGTATCTCGTTTGGTTTTGACTTGTATTTCCCTGATGACTAGCCATGTTGAACATTTTTTCATGTGCTTTTAGGCCATTTTTGAATATTCTTTGGAGAAATACCTATTCAATTTTTCATTGGGTAGTTCTTCTTTTCTCTATTGAGCTGTAAGAATTCTTTCTGTGTTCTAGGTGTGTCTCTAAGCAGATGTGTGACATGCACAGGTTTTCCCCTATTTTGCGAGTTGTCTTTTCTCTTTCGTGATGCTGCCCACCCAGTCTATCCACTTTTTCTCTTGTTGCTTATGCTTTGGGCGTCACGTCGAAGACCGACAAGGAGCAACTTTTTATGTGCTTATTGGCCATTTCTGTATCTTTTTTGTGAAATGTCTGTTCAAGTCTTCTGCCAGTTTTTATTCAGTCATTTGTGTTTTTCTGTGCTGTGATGTATGTCCCCATTCTCCGGCTTGTGTACTTATTTCCTGAATAGTTCCTTCTGATCGCAGGACATTTGAACTTTCATGAAGTCTCATTTATCCATTTTCCCCATGTTTATTGCTTCTGTGTTCTCTCCAAAAAATCTTTGCCTGCCCAAGGTCACAAAGATATTTTCCTCTGGTTTACTATAGGAGCTTTATGATTGTGAGTTTTACCTTTAGCTCTGTGGCCCTTGTCAAATTAATTTTTATGAGCGAGTAAGCTACCGGTGAAGATTTATTTATTGCATGTGGATATCAGTTTTTTCCAAAAATATTTGTTAAAGAGACTTTGCCCTTCACATGTATTGATGTGGAATCTTTATTTAAAAATCAGTTAACCATGTACGTCTTGGTGTATTTCTGAAATTTCTAATTTGTTTCACTAATTTATTTCTGTTCACTTTTACTAATGCCACATTCTCTTGGCTATTCCAAGTCCTAAAATAAAATAGTTTAATCCCTCCAACTTTGTTTTTGTTTTCCAAGATTATTTTGGCTATTCTAAACCCTTTGCATTTCCACTTAAATTTTAGAAGCAGCTTGTTTATTTCCCCAAAGAAACCTGTTGGATTTTTATAGGGAGTAATTCTGCAAGTTAGCATTGAGTTCTCGTATCCATAAACATAACATGTCTTCCTTTTTTTAAGAATTTAAAAATTTCTCTCAGCAATGTTTTATAGTTTTCAGAGTAGATATCCTCTATATGTTGTTAGATTTATTCCTTTGTATTTGATATTTTTATGCATTGCAAACAGTGTATTTTAAGTTTCACTCTCTAATTGCTCTGTAGTAGTATATAAAATAGAATAATTTTTTATATTGGCTTTGTATCCTTGAGCTTTCTAAATTTACTTACCAATTTTGGCAGCAGGGTCCTGTCTCAAAGAGCTTAAACTTTGATAGAAGAAGTAAGGCACATGCAGGTGATTATTTTTTAAGTCTGCGTAAGAATTACTGTAAACAATGGAGTGAGCTCTCCGGAGGCCCGAGATAAAGAGAGAGCATGTTTTAGCAATGGTGAAAATCAGGGGAGGCTTTAAGAGAGGAACAGAGCTTGAATTTGGCCTTGAAGAATGAGTAATATTTTGACAGACCCAGAGGGGGAAAATGTTGGGAAAAAGGAACATGTTTAGAAATCAGTAAAAGAGCAGTTTGACGAAGATGTAAGTTACACCAAGCAGGTAGTGTGAATTAAAGCCAAAACAGGAAGTTCAGGGACAAATCACGGAGCACTTTGAATACCACATCTGCAACCTACTGTATGCCTGACAGTGTATTACTCATCTTAATACATTATTTAACATTCACAACAATTTGGGGGTTTTTTAGAGGCGATCTGCAAAATTTAAAAAAATTTTAATTACAGTTAACATGCGATATTATATTAGTTTCAGGTGTACCACATAGTGATTAGACATCTACATAACTTAGAAAGCGGTCACCCATCTGACACCTTACAGAATTACAATGTTACTGGCTGTATTCCCTGTGTTGTACTTCCCATGCCCGTGACTGTCACAATTTTGCAAAACAAATATTACTATCCTGATATTACAAGTGAGGAAATGGAAACTCACAGAAGAGGGCAAATTGATAAGTTTTTGTCCTACATTGATACCATTATAGCATGACCCCATTCTTAAATCATTAGAAATGCTTCTTACACAATATTTGTGTTGGTGTTGGCTGCATAAAACTGTATCATAGTTCATAGTTTTTATAATATTATGTATGGCAACATTTTTAACATTGTAAATAATGCTATGGTGAATGTGTCTGTGAATCAATTTATCCTCCTATCAAAACCTGAATATGCTCAAGTCCTTGATAGTGACAAATTACATATCATTATTATTTTGTATTGAATAATTAGTAAAGCTTAACATGTTTTAAGTGTCTGTTTGCCATCTATGTCCTACAAGTGCCCGCTTGGTTCCTTGGCTCCGCTATCATTTTGAGGGTCAGCTAAGTTTATCAGTCTGTATGAGCCTGTTATATATAACAATGGTTAACGTTTTGCCATGATGATGGTTGGGATGTTTTGTTTCTTTTTCTGCCCCTTGACCAAGAAACAAACTTAGAATCCAAGTCAGCGTGTTGGTTGGACTATTGTCACACAAGAGCCGCTGTATGACCAGGGCCTCGGGAGTGGAGGTGATCTCTGCTCCAAGGGGAAACAAATTCCCAGTTCAGGAAACCAAATAAATATACTCTCATATGATTTATTTGAGGTAGTTTCACCTCCCCCCCAGCATAAACATTTCTAAATTTTCTATGCTAATCAAGGAGAAAAGAGTGGTGGCTGAAATTCATGCAAACGCTGTATCATTCCATTCTAAATTATGTGTTCATCAGGTTGATGTCAAAAGTAGTGACAACTGCCCTGGTTGGTGGCTCAGTTGGTTGGAGTGTCATCCCGCACGCTGAAAGGTTGCAGGTTTGATCCCCTTTCAGGGCCCACACCTAGGTTGTGGGGTGCATACAAGAGGCAACTGACAGATGTTTCTCTCTCACTTCAGTGCTTCACTCTCTCCCTTCCACTCTCTCTAAAATCAATAAACATCCTTGGGTGAGGCCTAAAAAAAAAGCCGTGCCACTTTCCCAAGGGTAGAGCTGAGAAATGGTGGCCACTTTGGCAAACTGTTGCAGTGAAATACCCTTCTGGGTCTAGGTGCTACCTGGCTGCTCAGGGGACGACAGCCTCAGGGCTTCCAGGCTCGGGAAAACCAGGACACCCAGAGGAATGGGGTGAACCAGAGAACTTTTCCAAGCAGAGATTTGCCTTCCTGACTCTGTCCTGAATATGAACAGTTCCTTGCCTATCATAACCAGGCCCAGAAACACTTGAGATGGGCTAAATGAACAGGGAGATGGTTTTCTGTGGCTTGTTGCTACTGACACCTCATTTACGTTAAGATGGCTAAAGGGGGTCTGTTTCTTCCTGCTCTTTTAAGTTTAAGAGTCAAAATAAAGTTTAAAAACTGCCATGGTAGGGTGTGCCTCTTTTCATAGGAGAAGGTTTGTAGCTCCAACCTCCATCTCCCAAGCATACTTCGTACTTTCCTCTTATATGCTAAACTATTTATCATCTTATATGTAAACTCCATGGTATTCAACTATTGATTCTGTACTTATTTATAACTTCTAATTTGCCATTGACTTAATAACTTCTTCACACCCAAGTTCATGCTTTTCTCATAATATTCCTTCTACCATGCAGCCCTATTTCCTGGGCAGTAGCAAGGTACGGAGAGTTTTAAAGTAATAGGTGACACATTCAGAGCCATGTGATATGCCCTGGATGAACTTCAGGGAGGAAGCCCAAGCTGGGGAACCGGTCAGGTTCTATCACATTTTTCAACAATGAGATGGGCTCTGACCATTTCTCCCTGAAACTTTCTCCCCAGTCCAGACCTTTCCTGGACTCCCAGAAAGTGTGCCCCACAAGGTAGCATCTTCTTTTTAGAGAGGAGCAAAATACCCCACTTCTACATTTGTGTCTTGGCCAGACTTCCCTTTCTCTGGGAGAAAATGAATTATTACTAGCACCTGGCTTAAGTGTGCATGCATGCCAGCACTAAGTATGCCAGCAGTGATATCTATCAGAGTTTAAGTAATGAGGAGAGCCATTTCCAGAGAACCTTGACTTTTCAGATTGTTCCCTGATGAAGTCCAGGGTCTGGAGGAAACAAGGTCAAATATGCTGAGGCAGTTAAAGAGAAAGAAAGCTGGCCTCAATGGTAAAGCCACCTGCAGCCACAATGAAAAGTGCACCCACAGAAAAACCCTGAACCTTCTCCCTTGTAAAGCAAAGGAATTGGGCAAACCCAACATGCAGAGAAAGCCTGAAGAGAAGTAGACTTCCCTTGCACATGCCAACCATTTCTGAGCCATAAGAAGATAAGCTGTCTATATCTGAAAGCATCTAGGCTCGCCCTGGCCTGGTGGCTTAGTTGGTTGCAGTGTCATCTGGCACACCAAAAGACTGAGGGTTTGATTCTTGGTCAGGGCACATGCCTAGGTTGCGGCTTCAATCCCTGGTCCGTGTGCCTGAGGGAGGCGACGGATTGATGCTTCTGATGTTTCTCACATCCATGTTTCTCTGTCTCACTCTCTCCCTTCCTCTCTCTCTCTCAAATCAATAAACCTATCCTCAGGCAAGGATTTTAAAAAAAGAAAACATCTAGTGTCAATCGAAAGTTCTGCACTGGACAGGGAGCCAAGATTGGAATGGAGGTACCTGGTGACTGACCAGAGAGTTGGCCTGCAAGGAACCCCTCAGTCCTCCTCCCAAGCAATCCCAGGTGCCTGTTTTCCTGAGAGACCAGTCGCTGGCACACGAGTCCTTATTTTCTTCTCTTTCCAGAGGAAGTATTCTGGATATTGTTTGGGAAGGCACAGGCATAGGGTGCGGAGGCTGGGAGAATGCATAGCCTGCTTGGTTCTCAGCTTACTCCTACAGTATGACTCCCACAGGCCTGGAAAAGAGGGGGAAGGGGGACATGAGGGACAGGTCAGTGAGGTCAGAGCTTCTCAGGAACCCAGGGTTCTTCTCCATTTCCTATACTGTTCTTAACCTCCCCCTGTCTATTTTGTTCCTACCATTTGTGCTTCCTAATCCCTGCACCTTTCCCCCTATTCTCTCCCTTCCCCCTCTCAGCTGATAACTCTCCAAATGATCTCCGTATCTGTCATTGCATTCCTATTCTGGTTGTTTGCTCAATTTTGTTGTTTGTTCGTTTAGGTTCAGTTGATAGTCATGATTTTTGAACTAAGTGCAGGGCAGGGGATTGCTGGAGGGAAGGGGAGTACTGGGTGAGGGGGCAAAAGGGAAAAATTGGGGCAACTGTAATAGCATAATCAATAAAATATACTTAAAGAAAAAAAAAAAAAGAACCCAGGGTTCTCCGCAGGGAATACGAGTTTGGACTCGAGCATCACACTTCTGAGCCCAACTCCTGGCGCCGCCACTTACTGGCTGCTGTGACTACAGGCAAGTGATTTAACCTCTCCATATCTCACTTTTCCCCTCTTAAAGGGGGATGAAGAATGGACTATCCTCCTCACAGGGTCACAGTGAGGATTATAATAAAATGACTCCTGTGAGCTGGCTTGCAGTGGTATCTCCACACCCGTCGGCTATCCGTGCTCCATACAGCCGTTTTTCCTGCTTCTGGGCGAAAGCGCATGTCTGTGCTTCCTGCCTTTTTTTCCATGAAAACAATTTCAAAATTGCAACCCGAAGAATCTCCAAAACACCCCTCCCACGCTCTGGAAGGTGGGCAGAGGAATGGGATGGCTCACTGGTGTCCAGCGGTGACGGACCCTGCTGGGCGTGTCTACGGGCCGAACCTCGTGCGCGCGTGCAGGTCTACACATAGGTGAACCCGAGTGCGTCTGCTCCACCGCCGGCCCGGAGCTCCGGCGAGTTCAGCCGTCCCGGGTTAGCTCCGCGGAGCTGGTGGGCGGGGCAGAGCCATTGTTCCGCCACTGGCCTGGCCCCCGCGCCTGCTGGTGAGGGCGGCGGGCTGCGCCAGCCCTGTGCGACCCGGACCCCGGGTTTGAAGCCAAGTCTTCCCCCTCACGTGTCTCTGGGAACGGGAAGGAAAGCGTGATGGAGTTGTGCCTACTGGTCTGCCCCGTGGCCTCCCTACTGTTTCCTACGAAACTTCCCCAGTGCCCATCCAATGGTTTAGTGCTGGGGGGTCAGTCCTGGGCTGGTACCCCCCCCCCCCCATTCCCGGACTGCGTCCTTCCCGTCTTCCGGAGAGAATGCTCCCGAGTGCCTCTGAGGCCGCGGGGTGCCGGACAGAGGCCCAGCGGCCGGTGGAAGAGAAGCCAAAGAGAAAGGGATGGGAGGGGGAGCAAGGAGCTCGCGGCGCGGGGAACAGCAGATTGCGCCGAGCCAATGGCAACGGCAGGACGAGGTGGCACCAAATTCCCTTCGGCCAATGACGCTCCAGAGTTTACAGAAGCCCATTAGCATTTCCCCAGGGGCAGGAGCCGCGGTGTAGCTGCAGCATCCAGTTTTTGCTCCTCCAGCCCCTCGCACGCTCGTCTCTGTCTCCTCCCCCTCTCCGCTCTTACAGGGCTCCCACGGCTGACCCACTCTGCGCACTTTGCCCCTGTTGGCTGCGAGTAAAAGGGGTGTGAGGAAATACGGGGCACGGTCAGCCCCCTGCCAGCTCTAGCCTTTAAATCCCCAGCCTTGGGAGATCTACGCACAGTGGATCCAGTCCGAACACCTATCCAGCGCTCACGGAGCTAGAAGGATTCGGAGCGCAACGCCGCCTATCGCCACGCAAAGGCGGGCTCGGCCGCCTAAGTCTGCTGTCCCGAAATCCGCTCCTCAGCCTCAGCCCTGGGAAGGTGAGCCCAGCATCAGAGAGTCCAGATGCCAGCCCACTTGCTGCAGGACGAGGTGAGTTTCCCAGCACTGGCTCCCAGGCCGCGGGGTCGCCGGCCCTGGCTGGGCTACTAGGGAACTCGTTGGTGATGGAGGAGTTGAGATCTCCGCGGAGGACATAGCCATCTTTTGCGAGTTGTTCTGCCTTCATTTGTTGGGAATGTTGATTGTTATTTGCGGACTCGGTTCCCGAACTTTTGTTTCTCAACCTTAAAAGGAAAGCCTAGTGGTTCGGGTACCCTTGTGTGGGTATGTATCCCCTGAGAGTGTTCCATCGTGTGTCGGAAGGGGCAAAATTGTTTCACTCCTTCCTATTTGCCCCTTCACCTTGAGGTTTCACCCCCCTCCCCACCTATCTGCACAGTTCCTGGGGACTTCCTTTTCTTCCATCTAGGGTAGACCGCCCTCAGTTAACCTGGGTCCTGGGGACAGGGTCTGGGCCAGTCCTGCACCCTTCCCCCAGCTGGATTAGACAGTGAAGTGGCCCCTGCTGCCTCCACGTGCAGTCTGCTCTCTCCCGACGCTCCGCTCTCTCCCTTCCAGATGGCTAGCTCCTACACCACCACCACCACCATCACAGAACCCCCCTCCAGGAAGCTGCAGAATGGGGACGGCAAGTTGGAGAAGAACCTCCTATACGCGGAAGAAGACATCCGTCCCGAAATGAAAGATGACATCCACGACCCAAGCTACAAGGATCCCGAGGGGCCGAAGCCCAAGCTTGTGTATGTTTGGAGGAACATCATCCTTATGTCTCTGCTACACTTGGGAGCCCTGTATGGGATCGCACTGATCCCCACGTGCAAGGTCTACACCTGGCTCTGGGGTAAGAGTTTTTCTTGTCCCGTTGACCCAGGACCCCAGATTCTCTCCACTCTTTAAGGAGGTGGGAGCGTACAGGGAACACAGGCACCAGGCCCTCTGGGTCCAGGTTTTCCCAAAAGTTTCTGAGAGGCTGCGTGGGCTGGGGACAGAGCGCGGGGGCACGGGGAGGCCGGAGTGGCCTTTCATCTGGGTGCTGGGAGGGAGCACTGAGACCTTTCGCTGCAGGCTTTGAAGGGAGTAGGCCTGCGCCAGAGAGTCAGCTTTCCCTGAAAGAGCTTTTCTGTTTCAAGTCATTTGTTTGGCTGCTTGTCCCAGCCCTGCCAGCCACAAAAGAATCAAGGCGCCTACCTGGGAGGCACGGGAACAAGGGATGGGACCAGTGGTCTTGGGGGCCACAGGGCGGTGGGGGGGTAGATGCTGAGCACAGTGTGGGACAGCAACAGAACCTGCTCAGGATGAGAGTAGGGGAGGGAGGAACAGAGAGGTGTTACCCACAAAATTATTTGCTCTGACCCTTGGCCCACCAGCCTCCTTTGTTAGAGGGAAGATGGAGGCTCCTGTGGGACCCAAGTTACCCAGATGTGGTGCTCTGTGACTCTCTGTAGATCTCCAGGGAACTGTGTGCACTACTCAGCAAAATGTCCTCTGGGTGAAATAGGCTGAGAAAATGTTTCATGCCCCACTCCCCATCTAACCTACTCCAGCCCCTGTCTCCTGGTGCCCTACAGTCTCTCCTTGCCAGGACAGGCAGACCAGGCCAGAACAGAGCCCCAAGCAGCCCTAGCCTTGAGGCTGCCACAGTGAGGGAGACAGTTCCCAGTTCTGTCCCTGACCTGTCCTTAGCTCAGATTGTTCAGGGATACATGGGTATGAGCTGATAGCAGGGCCCTGACCCCTGGATCCACACGTGCGCTTTGCAGGCATTTTCGCCTCTGCTGCCATCAGCCTGAGTGCAGCCTCTGAAGACCCAGGGGCCCCACATTGCCACCCTCTGAGGGTGCTGAGCAAGAGCCCTTTCCAGGAAACAACGTTTGGGTTTCCCGAGTAGTCTTAGATGTGGGGTGCTTGCTGACAGCTGCACTCTTGGAGGGTAGTTATGTAGAAGGGCCGGTAGGCCAAGTTTTAACTGATCCTCCTAGGCCCTTTTACATCGAAAGGCGGTGGGATCTGGTCCCTAGAGCTTCATGTCAGGGAATCCTCTGAGTGCCTCCAATGGTGAAATGCGACTGGGTGGTCCCCTCTCTCAGGATCTCAATCTTTCTGAGTCCCAATCTTTTTAGGATCAGGAAGGTTACAGGTGTGTCGCTGCTGGAGCTGGCCAGGCACAGGAAAACAGTTCATCTGCAGATTGGGATGGACTCTCTTGTTTGTGAGGGGACAGGGACATCTGTTCTCTAGCCCCTCTGAGAGCCGAACCTCAGCTGCAGTGTGAGGACTCCCCAGGGAAACTGTGGACTCCTCCCTCTACCCCTCCTCCCCAACAGAGGGGTCTTCACAAGGTGTTCTGTTGCCTGTAAGCCCCTTCCAGCCTCAGCACCCCCTGCAGGTCAGGTTAAGTCCAGATTTTGGCCAGGCTGCTTTTGTTTGCTCCCCACCCTGGGCTACTGGTGCAAGGGGCAGAGTGCTGTCCCCAAACCAAGGCTGTGCCCTCTGCCTTTTTGTGCCCTGCTCAGGAGTGTGCATTGTGCTTCTGGACAGAGCTATGTATCACGCAGAGACTGGGTGGTGACCTTTTGTACTCCTTCCCCTGGGACCTGTGGCGGATGGCTTAGCTGACTGAGGGACGATCTGATAAGGGGACATCAGAACTCCTCTGTCTTAAGGAACAAGGAAGGGAAAGGGACAGCCAGAGGTCCCACTCTCAGAGTTTAGGAGCTTGGCCACACCTTTCCTTTTATTCCCAAGGACAGTGTTAAATTAACAACTGGTTGTGATTACGGCATTTCTTATGACTGAGCAATTTGGGGAACCTCAGAAGGTCCCTTAGGGGCAGTCTGAAGGGATATTTCTGGCAACTCGGAGGGCCAAGGGGCAAAACTTCTGGTCTCTTAGGGCCAAAGCTGTGAGATTTTGTTTAACAACCAGTTTGGACATTAGTAGAGAATGAGCCTCTAACTGCTGTAAGGCCTGGCTGATAGGCTGAGAAGGGCTGATAGAAAAGCACCAGAGTGCCTGGGTTCTTTTCTCAGTTCCCCTGTTAGCACCAGGGTTTCCGCGCCTTCTATGTTAACTTGCCAGGGTCACCTCTGTGGTGTGAAGCCACCCCAGTAAGCTTCCTTGGTTCTCAGCCAAGTGCTTCTGCTTTTGTGCCCAAAGCCATTTTCCTTCCTCCTCATTGATTCGTGGGGCTGTGGCTCAACTGTCATTTTTCCAAGCGCAGATGCAGGCAGATACTGCATCTGGGAAGATAACTGCCATGTGGCTGGAGGCCAGCAGATCACCTGGGGCCCTGACTTCCACGCAGAGGGCTTAGAGACAGAACTTTCACTGGAGTTGACACTGGCTCCATGTCTGTCCTTGGGATCCTGGACTGTTTAGGAAACTGCTATCTATGGCTGAAGAACACAGGACAATTTGTTACAATGTGTGGTGTCTCCAACTGCAACTAAATTCTGCAGTCACTGAAGACCCATTGTTTCTAGCTGTTTCCCTGGGAGTGAAACACTGTCTGTCAACAGCCCACTGCTCTACCAAGGCCTTGTTCAGCCCCTGCCTGCTAGAGCTGCCGAACAGAGGAAGGTGGGCACTCCCAGCAACCCGCTTCCCAGCTAGAGATTATAGCTGGCAGGCCTCCGGGAAGGTGAGGGTGGACAGTATTGGGGTGCTCTGCTGACAGTTTTGAATGTATCCCATCATTGTCTAAATTAGCCTTGCCGGAGAGAGTAGGGGCTGACAGGGGCCATCGGAAAGGAGAGACACAGGACCTGTGTGCACACCCTGGGGAGCTGGATGGGATGGCGGGACCATGAACGCTTGTTGACAGAAATCGTAGTTTTAAACCATGGCTCCATTTCTTACTAGACTCATGACCAGAGATAACACAACCGTTCTGACAGTCTTTTTCTTCATCCATGAAGTGAGGATATTAAAGCCATTCAAGGAATCCAGAGAATCATAGAATATAAAATTCGTGGTTACGCTTAAGGCACGGTGCAGATGTGACGTAGGGGCAGGGCGCACTTCCCCCGATGCTGCCACACTGCCTGTGAAACTATTGGAAGGCTTTTGTACCAGTTGGTAAACAGCCAGAGTTCTGAGCCCCCAAGTGTCCTCTACAACTCAGAGCCCCTCCAACTGGTGAGCGCCCAGACCAGACTTGCTTGTGTGTCCTATGCGCTGCGGGAGCAGTCTGTTGTCCTTAAAATTTGGAGGGAGCTTAGCTGAAGGTCAAAGGAGATGAAGGACCTGGGATAAGGTTCCCCGTGACTGAGAGTGACCAAGTGGCTAGGTAGTAAGCTCTCTCTTCTCCATCCTGCCTTTCTAAACTTCCTGGGACTCCTTAGCTTATTCCAGTTCCTAGGTGGAGAGGATGAGAGGTGATGGTATTTCTCAAGTAATAAACCCGGAGAGACCTAAGAGACTAAGGTGTCCCTGCACTTTAGGGTAAAGCAAATGCTCACCCGAAGACTCTGAAGACACAGACGACATACAGAGAACCACATGTGAATGGTTCCCCAGATTATTGACCTCTCACTGTTTCTGCCTGGTAGGGGTTTTCTACTATATGATTAGTGCCCTGGGCATAACAGCAGGAGCCCATCGCCTGTGGAGTCACCGGAGTTACAAGGCTCGGCTGCCCCTGCGGCTCTTCCTGATCATCGCCAACACGATGGCGTTCCAGGTAAGAAGCTGGCGCCACTTAACTCTTTCCTCCACTCTGTTAATGGCCAGGGGCAGAATGGGGGAGGTCTGCACCTGCAGAGAAGCAACACCTGGACAATCATGTCACTTCCTCCTCCTTGTGGTGCAGGCCCAGTCCATAAGTCTGTAAAGCCTGAGCACACTTCTGAGTCACTAGGAAAGGGAAATAGGGGATGAATAGGAAATACTCTATTTATCCTAAGGTTCCTCTGTTATCACATAACCTGACTACTGGAATGCTTCCTCCTAAAGGCCTGTAATGCATAAGCCTTAGTGTACGTGCTGGTTTGCTGGGCAGACCTTGGACAACAGATTCACCATTTTAGGTGAATATCTTAGGACTCCACCAGGATGGGATTGAAGTGCATGCTTCACGGACTCAGGTAGTGGGAGAAGCACTTCTGTAGCACCGAGTGCAGGCCTGGTACTATTCTAGGCACATGACATAGGTTACCTGATTACATTCTCTTAGGAGGTAGGTGCTATAATGATTCCCATTTTACAGATGACAAAATCATATCACTGAGAGGTTAGAGAGACCAACACTATGGTCCTTCCTTGGGCTGCCAGGCTGGCTAAGTTAAGTATGGAGGTTTATTGAGGCAGAAAGTTGATAGCAGAGACAGAGTGAAGGACATTGGGGAAGGGAGCTCATAGCTATTACATGGTAGCAATGGGCAAAGGATAGCATGTGATGTGGGGCTTAGTTTGGAGCAGAGGGAAAAGAGATGCATTCAAATGTGTCCCCTTCTCCAGGGCAGTATTCCAGGTACTGACCACAGTTGCATCATCACCTGTGCCACAGTACTTTGTATCCTGAGCATTCCTGAGACTGGGGCAAAGATGAGGAAAAGATATTGGTACAACCTTTAAGGGATAGAAAGAGCCTTGGCTGGTTTGGCTCAGTGGATTGAGTGTCAGCCTGCAACTGCCAGGTCACCAGTTCAATCCCCAGTCAGGGCACATGCCTGGGTTGCGGGCCAGTCCCCATCGGGGCATGCCAGAGGCAACCGATTGATGCCTCTCTCACACATCAGTGTTTCTCTCCTTCTCTTTCTCCCTCCCTTCCTGCCCTCTGAAAATAAATAAGTAAAATCTTAAAAAAATAAAAGAAGGGATGGAAACAGTCCCAGAGGAACCCAGAGGTCATTTGGGAAGGTGGCCAAGCTCATGATTTATATGCCGAGCCTTGCTGAGTTGTGAGCCAGCTCTTGCCAAGGCGTCAGAATGGAGCTCCCAGCAGCTTCGCCCACTGACCAGGACCGGGGGACACAAAGCCACCTGCCTCCTTCTCCCTGCCCCGGGATCAGGCACCACGTGAAGGCCCTTCCCCACATTGAAGAATTGCAGTGTTCTCTCCTAATGAAACTGTCTGAGCTCTGTGTGGTCCACCTCCATTCTGCCCACTGCAAAACCTTCATGAAGCAACCTGTCCTCCTCCTGTAGTCCTGGGACTTGAAGGTGCTTTTCCACTTAAGCTTCAGTGGCAAGTTGGGGCACAGAGGAGGCAACTGCATGACCCTCTGTGGAGCCCCAACTTTTGGGTATTTTGTGACGCTGGGCTGAGAGCCACAGGCTCTTGAAGATGTCTATTCATTGGCATTCCCTAAGAGGGTGTCTCTCCTCAGGCCTGCATTCTTCTCTCTTCCCCCAGAATGATGCTTATGAATGGGCCCGAGATCACCGCGCTCACCACAAGTTCTCAGAAACAGATGCTGATCCCCACAATGCCCGACGTGGCTTTTTCTTCTCTCACGTGGGTTGGCTGCTTGTGCGCAAACACCCAGCTGTCAAAGAGAAGGGTGGTTCGCTAGACTTGTCTGACCTAAAAGCCGAGAAGTTGCTGATGTTCCAGAGAAGGTGAGTGGGGTGGTGCTGGAGCTGGGTGCCTGGTGTTTGGGGTCCCCTCTGTTTTCTCCTAGGGCTTGTAGACATAAGCTGAGAGATTTACTGGGTTTGTATGTTCAAAATCATAATTTAAAACTCTAGTTTTTAACAACACCCAAGTCCACAGTCATACACTATTGTTCCATCTGACCTATCCTAGTTAACTAATTAAATTCAAGTTTATTGACTTAGGAAGTCATGCTAAAAAGACAACTCTGGCATAGTCCTTACCTTCAAAGAGTTTGTAGCCTGTTGGGGAGTGGAAGGATAAGCCAGGTGTCTGAATGACTATGACACATGGCAAAGTATTTTCTGTACCAATAGGAGGCACGGAGGAGAAGGAGAGTGCGTGGGGAAGGGTTTATGAAGAAAGTAGCTTTGCAGTCCACTGCTGGGTAGAGAGTTTCACAGGTGCTGCGGGCAGAGGGAGAGACAATGCAAACAGAACAGAAGGAACTGAAGCCTGGGCATGGTCCAGCAACAGAGTCCTTCTGCTTGAAGTACAGGGTGTGGTATAATTAAGACTAGAGAGGGAGACTGGTGCTATTCTTGGAGAGTCTTAAAAGCAGGTTTAGGATTTAATTCAACAGGCAATGGGGATGTGTCATGGTTGGAGGTGTGCTTCAGAAGGGTCACTCTCATGACAGCCGAAAAACCAGTGAGCCAAAGAGATGAGAAGCAGGGCCACAAGTTAGGACGCAGTGAGGATCCATGCAAGGGCAGCAGTGGTAAGAATGGGAGGGAACTGGATGCAGGAAAACCAATGACGGAAGAACATAAGGCTTGACTGCTGAAGAGACGTGTGAAATCAAGGCAGCCCAACCCAGTGATGATGGACGTCAGGTAGGTCTGAGTTCTCCCCCCGCTGACTGCGTATGGTCTTTCCACACAGGTATTACAAGCCCGCTGTCCTGGTGATGTGCTTCATCATGCCCACGCTAGTGCCCTGGTATTTCTGGGGTGAAACTTTCCAACACAGCTTGTGCGTTGCCACTCTCTTGCGTTACGCCATTGTGCTCAATGCCACCTGGCTGGTGAACAGTGCTGCCCACCTGTATGGATACCGCCCTTATGACAAGAACATTAACCCCCGCGAGAATCTTCTGGTTTCACTGGGAGCTGTGGGTAAGTCCACCATCCACAGCAAGACCGCATCTAGTGGTCTGCTATTTAGGGTATTAGGCTGGGAACCAGGAAAACTAGATTAACTTGTTTTATGGCCTCTTTTTCACTCTAAAACTAAGGGGCAATATATTAGAAAACTCTTGAGAGTCAGGCAACAAGCCTTATATAAAAAGGAAAGGGTAAAAAAATAACAATGTCTTCGATTCCAGGTTCTAAGACCATCCCCAAACGCTGTGTGCAATGAGTCCCTTTGGGTTTTCCTCTTTCCGGTCATCTGTGGGCTGGACTGCAGTCTTGTTTGGGGCAGGGCGTGTATCAACAGACGAAACGGTTTTCTGGGTGGCTGGTACGCCTAGTGGCTTATATTTAAATATGTCATATAAAATACAGAATTAATACTTGTAGTTTAATTCAGTACACTTTTATCCCCTGGCTGTATCCAGACAGGCCATTCCTGAGGTCTGTGTCAGGCTTCACCGCTCGGTGCTGCCAACGGGAAGCGTATCAAAGCAGCTGTTGGTGGCCCTTTCCCACCACCGACCCTTCTTATCCCCTGTCCTTGGTTTTTTCTCTCTTCTGCTTTACTCTGTGCTAAGAACACCTCCCCCGCCCCCACCCCATACAGCTTAGGGAATCCCCAACACAGCAGTTAGTTTGATCGAAGGGGCCTGCTTGCTCATCTAATGCTCACTATTCATGAATTTATTTCTCTGTATAATTTGAGTCCTAAAAGCCAAAGTCTAGGACAGCAGGATTCTGTCATCTGTCTCCTTTTTTTTTTTTTCTGTCACTCTTTTTTGACTAAATATAGACTTGACTAAGGTCTGGAATTAGCTTTCCTTGAGCGAACCCAGGGGCCTCTTGTCCCTCACCAGTGATCAGCACCATCGGTCACCCAGCATTCCCAGGCCACCTCACCACTGCACATGTTTGTGTGCGGCATGGCCTGACTTTTGCTTTTTTCTTCTTAAAATCTTCCTGTATATTCTCAACCCTGATCGTCTTCACAATCCGTAGTAGATGCATTTTATTTTTTCCTATTTCTTTTTTAATTTCCTGCCTCTCCCTGCTCCTTTCAGACCCCTTCAACCACTGTGTGTGTCCTTACTCTGAACCATGTTTGAAATACATCACCTAGGCCATGTAGGTCTGAGATTTTAATAGAAATGGAAGTTTCCGGAAGGAGACTTGGCTTGTGTTGCAAATGGATCTATAGTGGGCTTCCCCAACCGCAGCCCCATTCTGACCCTTGGTGTAAAGGGGCTCCAGCATCTCACTTTGTCTCAGTGACTGATTTCTCCATACCTGCTCCTTTCCCCCCTTATCACCACACCCGTTGTTTTCCTCTAGCTCTGCTTCCTGCCTCTCTAATCTTTTCTTCTTGAATTACCTCCCCCACAGTCACATGCTCGTCTTCTCTCTGCCAAAGCTGACCTCCCTTGAGTCTTTCTTGGGCTGTGTCTCGCTGCCCCAGTTGCAAAGTCTTGACCTTCTTCTACCCATTAACCCTCTTTCTCTTCCCCCACCCGCCTTGACCAGGTTTGAGTCTGATTCAGTTTTAAATCTGATAAGCATAAGCCTGGTTAGTGCTTTATACACAGCCTAGCTGCAAAGCCATTTATGGAAATTAGCAATCCTCTGTTAGTACCTTTAGCCTTGGGATTATTCGGCCCTCCTACTTAGTTCACACTGTGTCTCATCCAGTGTCACACAGAGAGAACATACCTTGAGATAACCTGGATGGTGTCATTTACTTTGTAGGACTTCCTTTACTTGCTGGTTATTAATATCATTACTGCTCTACTGAGGTTCTTTTATCTTCAAAGGGCTCAATATGCTCTTGTATTAGCTATTCTTTACCTGGCTTTATCTGGACCTCATAAGGGTCAGTATTGTTATTGTTGAATGTGATTCAGAAAGAAGAGTTCTGCCAAAGGTTGGAGAACTCTCTGTGGAGTTTCCAAAGTTTTACCCATTACAGAAATGATCATGAGTCCAGAATTTCTTTGTTTTTCCTTCATTTAGCAAAGTGAACTGCTTGTCACAGAACTTTAGAAGTTGGAGGGAACATATAAGCATCTTGGTTCTGACTCCCACAAAGACCTTCTGTTTTCTCTGCATCACCACCACACCAGGGTCAAAGTTCAAAGAATTCCAAGGCAGAGAGTTTGCCAAACCAGTCAGTGGTGGCTGAAGACACTTGAACTCTTGGGCTGGGCCTCCTTTCTTTGACTTTTGGCTGTTGCTGCCCAACTCTGTTGGTCTCTCCCACCCTTGGAGGTACTACCAGTGCAGGTGTATTCCTTTGCTCACCTTTATAGGAAACACAGCAAAAGTTCTTCATTTTGGACTCTCCTCTTCCTACCCTAACACACGCACACGCATACAGAGCCTTGAGGATCTCAGACCAATATTTAGTGAAGTTCTGGAATTTTCCAATCCAAAATCCACTTCCACCAGGAGCAGTTTCTTTTTGGTCATCTTATCCTCTAAGAGAAACTGCCAGTCCTTTCTGCCCAAGGGCTTCCAGACAGCCATGGGTGACCGGGGTCTCCCCATTCATTTCTTAAGAAGCCTCTGAGCGGATCTATTTGGTTCAGAGTAGAAGAGACTGGTTTCATTCATTCATTCAACAACAGCAAATTTGCACTAGGTTGGAGGTCTTCTGCTAGCTAACTGGTGTTTGAAGATCAAGAAGACGTCAATTCCTAGTAGAGTGCCATAACTTTTTCTTTGTCTTTGTTCCAGGTGAGGGCTTCCACAACTACCACCACTCCTTTCCCTATGACTACTCCGCCAGTGAGTACCGCTGGCACATCAACTTCACCACATTCTTCATCGATTGCATGGCTGCCCTTGGTCTGGCTTACGACCGGAAGAAAGTCTCCAAGGAGGCCGTCTTGGCCAGGGTTAAAAGAACTGGAGATGGAAGCCACAAGAGTGGCTGAGTTTTGGGTCCCTTGGGTTCCTTTTCCAAAAGCCAGCCAGAGGCAGAGATTTAATGTTCTGTTTATTAACTACTGAATAATGCTACCAGGATGCTAAAGATGATGAAGTTAACCCATTCCAATACAGTATTCTTTTAAAATTTGAAAGTATTGAAAGCCAACAACTCTGCCTTCATGATGCTGAGCTGATGTTCTTCTTTCTTCTCTTCCCTGTCTTCTAGACCCATTGTTCTCTGCTTTGCTCCTGTCACCTGCCTTTCTCTTCCCTCTCATTGCCTCCCAGACAAGTAGCTGGTGAAGCACTAGTGAGTGTCCGGCTGCTGAAGACTAGGCAACCTTTCTATCACCCCAAACCAGTAGTTTTGTCCCAGCTAACTCTTTCCATAAGCTGTCCTGAGCTTCAAGGAAAGTGGCTCAAGCTAGAAGTTTGACAAAGTCTTCTGGGAAGAGCCCTGTTCATTATCTTCATTCCAGACTTTTGCCAGAGGGAGTGGAAAAAACAGCTTTATTTGGCACAAAGTTTCTAAAGCAGGTGAATTGTCAGGGGAGAGAGTTAGCGTGCATGGTATGATTGATAAGTAAGGGTGGGGTGAGGTAGGAAATAGAGCAAGAAGTTCCTGATGGGATCAAACACACAGCGGCCTGCCCAAAGAGGACATTGAACCCCAACACACAACATGCTTCCTTTCTCCCCTGACTCCGAGTAGGGAACGGCCATGGAGCTGGCAATGCAAGAACACAAGCACATCTCAGTGTATCGATAGAGTAAAGGCTGGGGATAAAGAAGAAGCATTTAGTTTGTAGTAAAAGCTGTCTTTGATGGAGAAAGATTTTTTTTTCTTTAATAACAGGAAGATTTCTTATTTTATATATCAGGACGTCTTGAGGTTGGTTGTTTCCAGAATTGGTGAATCCAGCAGCTCGTGGAATCATCAAAATTCTTTCAACTTTCTGCTCTGCCATCTGACTGTTGGGATATTGGTCAGCCCCTCATGGTAATAAGGTAGCTATAACATTTCCAGACACCCCAAGATGGATAGGTTTTTAGGAGATAGGTCAAACATAAAAAAGTATGTATACAGATATGCTTTGCTTAAAATATTAAATAATTCCTTAGAGTATTTCCCTCTGAAAGAGGGGTGCTTGAAGAAGAGGAGGAATGAGCATCCCCCATTGCCCCCCATTGTGGGACAGGAGACGGAGAGGTTGAGAAATGGTGTGTTGGCAGCTTCCGAGAGAGAACATCACAGGAGAAGGGCTTTGAGAACACATCTGGGGGTTTGGATTCCTGTCAGAAGGCTACTAAGTTATTGGGTGTCCTACTGTGAAAGCTGGTTATGCAAACAAGTTAGTTATCAGGTTCATTCATTGACTCAGATTTCTGCTTGGCATTGGTAAAAACTAGAAGGTTTCTCACCACAGTTTCAGACCATTGCATTCATTTCTTTTTTGTTAACAACTAGCTCAGCGATTTTCAACCTTTTCATCTCGTGGCGCACTCGAACTAATTTCTAAAATTCTGTGGCACATCAAAAAAATACATTTTTTGCTGATCTCACAAGGAAAGATAGGCATAATTTGATTCATTTACACCAGACAGCTATTGTCGTGTTGGCTGTTGTCATTTTTTTTATTTGACAATCTAAGGGAAACGAGGTCGGTGACCCTGACTAAATAGGCAGGTATTGCATGTTTTAAAAATTCTTATGGCACACCAGTTGAAAATCACTGATCTAGCCTAGAGTATAGGACTGCCTAGGGGCAAGTAGATAGAAGTCCTTTAATTACCCTGGTTGTGAGTTCCTGGCTCTACCCTGTCTGTCCATTTTCTCCTACCGGTTCTATCTATCCCCTGATGTTTTCTTTTTCCCATGGACAGGCAGCCTCCTTTGTGTATTCAGAGGCAGTGATGGTTATTGCTGTCCAGGCAGACAGAATACTCAGGGTCACTGAACCACTGTTTCTCTTTATAAAGTTGAGCTAGCTGCCACTTACGCTTGGCCTCTAGAGTCTCTCCACCTACGCTTCTGTGATCCCCTGCCACACTGATGACTCAAGACAAGGCTGGCAAACCCTACTAGAAATATCCCCAGCTCAGGCACTCTCTCTGATGAGGCACAGCCAAGCCAAACACTTGCATCATGCCAGTGAGCCAGCCACGGAGCAAAAGAGAGTTTGTCTTCACTCTCCTCTGTCTGGGTCAGAACCAGGGAGCATGCTGGTTGCCCCTTGCTTACTCACTTACCCTGCCCAGCTTTAGTTTGTGCTCCCAGCTGACTGCAATGCTGATAAAAGTAGGAGGGACCCTAGTCTTCACTGGGAAGCACAAGAAACAAAAGCAAGTCCCAAAGTGCCTCACTCGGAAGGAGGCCCTGTGCGGTCCCTGGAGCCAGGGTACACTGCAAAGCTTTAGCTGAAACCTGGGGTCTGAGGTGCCATGAACTTTGCTGAACAGCATCTCTGTTCAGCAAACTAACCAGCATTCTCCACAATAGAGGTGAGGGTAGATGATAGTGTAGAAGAGGTCTGAAAAAAAAAAATCGGTGTTTTGAGAACCTTGGACCGCTCCTCCCTGTACCTCAGTCATCAGTGCAGAAGCCTGGCTCTTCTCTGCCAAGATTGGAAATGTACAAGAGCAAATGCTGTGTCTGCTGGTGAATCCCAGTGGCGGAAGGGAGGGGGGCGTTTCTTGTAATAACTGGATAGATGCTACAGGAGTCAGCATGAGCTAAAGGCGTCTTTATCTTTTGAGCCATTCCTCTCAGTAGAAAGGAATCTAATGGAAGATCACTGTAGTTTCAGTCTGCTGACCTGTGTGCTTACCTACCCCTTGGAAATGTCTTGTTGGATAGTTTTAATTCCACGGGTCATCAGATGCCTGCTTTATAATTTATGGTCAAAGACAACTTTATCTTTCTATTCTAATGGCATTCCATAGATCTGATCCACACCATGACCTTACACAAGGCTGGGCAGGGCCCTCGGGCTGAGGGCCTGAGTGTGTGTGTGTGTGGATGCATGGGTTTCAAGATTCTAAAGCTGAATTCAAATGATGCATTAATAATCCAGAAATCAGACCTGATTGAGTCTGAATTTCTAACAGTCCTTGCTTTGTGGGCGTACTGACAACTTATTTGGGTGCCTTACATCTTTTCTAATCAGTGTTGCATATGAGCGTGCTCTCACTCCCTCCTTGCTCCTCCGTGGAGCTCCTTTGCACCTGAGAGCCCCCAGAAGTGGCTGGTAGGAAAGGGGGCCTGGCTGGAGAATTAGCAGTAGAGCTGTTTGCAAGATTCCCTTCTGGGCTTCATTTTGGAAACTTTTCTTGGGGTTGTGTTTATTAAGTGCCCACATTTTTGATGGTGAATGGAAGTAATTTGAATGTATTTGATTTATAATTTTTCTTTTTAGGTTAAAAGATGGTTGTAGCATTTAAAATGGAAACTTTCTCTTGTTGGTTTGCTAGTGTCCTGAGCGTATTCTCTGTAAGTGTAGCTTAAATGGGTCAGCATGAAAGGTTAAAAAAAGCAAGATGTCAACGTTACCTGGGTGGTTAAGGCCAAGGCCTCTCCTACCACTGTGCCACTGACTTGCTATGTGACCCTGGGCAAGTCACTTAACTATAATGTGCCTCAGTTTTCCTTCTGTTAAAATGGGGATAATAATACTGACCTACCTCAAAGGGCAGTTTTGAGGTGTGACTAATGCTTTTTATAAAGCATTTTGGGACCCTTCGGCAGAGGAATTCTCTTAAGTCCTAAGTATTTTTATAGCAGTATCCACCGTGAATTTGTGTCCACCCAGAACCGTACATCCCAGAGGCTATCAACCTATCTGGTTCTCTGAGAGATTGAATAAATCCATTGGATAAGTGGTGGAAAACCAGCCAGACAAAATTTGAGGATGCATTAAACTCATTGCCATGGAAACATAGACAAGATATCTTTTCTTTGATTGGGTGGGATTTTTCCTTTTTTATGTGGGATAGTAGGTATTTGTGACCTAAGAATAACTTTGGAATAATTTCTATTAATGACTCTGAAGCTAGTTATACTTATCTGAGATGTGTTTGTTCATAATAAAAGTGAAGTGAATCTGATTACACTGTCTGGGAGTTTTTTTTGGCTGTGATTCAGTCTCCTGGGATTTATCTCTGTGGTCTGCCACGGTATCTGGGTCCTATTCCTGTACCTTTAAGAGTGAAAAAAAGAAGTAAGAGCTACGATTGACTCATTCCCCAGTAACCTGCCCTGTCCTTCCTAAGGGTAACTTTAGGTTAAACTCAGTCTTGGCAGCAGGAAACCAGGAGTCTGGTGCTATTAAGCAGAACACATTAACACCAGCTGACACTTTGGCCCTGGGGAAATGCCAGGTCTCTTGTGTGTCACATGGTCACATGGACTCAAGAGGAAGTTAGCAGCAGGAAAAATACTCCAGGAAAGCAGTTTTTTTAATCTTGCATCCTAGGCTGTGCAGTCCAGGTCCTTCCTCCGAAATGTAGTCCTACTCTGAAATGAAGTAGCTTCCTGGAAATGCTGACTAGTAACAGCAGGAAGAAAGGAAGAATGACCCAAGGGGAGATTTGTAAATTCCTGGAATAAAGAGGGCTTCATAATCAAGGTGGAAAGGCTTTAGCTTTTACTGTTGTATCTAGGAACCCTCATGTGGGAAAGAGGAGGGTTTTTTTACAATTTGAAGAAGCTCCATCCTCTAAGAGCAGCCAACTTGACAATACCTAGGCTTCTAAGAGTTTCCTAGAACCAGCTCTCCTCACTTTCTCCTGTGAGGTTGCCCTCACCTTGGACAAGAAGCGAGATTCTCTCAGAGTAACTCGGCACATCCTAACTCAAGTTTTTTTATTTTCTGTTTTTTTTTAATTTATTTTTACAGCAAGGGGAAGGGAGGGAGAAAGAGAGAGAGAGAAACATCCATGTGTGGTTGCTTCTTGTGCACCCCCTATTGGGGACCTGGCCACAACCCAGGAATGTGTCCTGACTGGGAATCGAACCTCTGCGACCCCTCTGGTTTACAGGCTGGCGCTAAATCCACTGAGCCACACCAGCCAGGGTCAAAATCAAACTGATGTTCATTGATGCCTTAATAATTTAAGGATGATGGTATTTTCTTCATCAATGTCTTGCTTTCCATTCCTTTCTCTGTCTTGCTTAAAATGTTCAGGCTGGACCTTTTAATTTTTTTTTTCAATTATATAACTACACTGTTCCTTCCAAGTCTGCTTTATTTCCCATTAACCAGCATCCAACCCAAATAATTTATCCTCACTAAGCTCTGCTACTTTTCATATTCTCCTGCATGTTTACCTAGCTGTCTTCCCTCTGGTTAGATCTACCTCTATGCTTCCTCCAGATAATCCGTATCTTATACCTTTGCTATTTTGTCCTGGGGCTGTTTTTATTCCTATTTGCAAATTTCCGAGAAGGAAGAGGGAAAGGAAGAGTTCTTAGAACTTGATTAATATGTTCAGTTGAGTTCAAGATTGAGAGGGAAAGGGAACTAGGTATGAGTTTACCTTTAAGGGTAAGTTGTAAAGTAAGAGCATTTAGGTGGAAAGTAATGAACTCTTGTTTTTGACATGTTTTGTATGGAAAAGGTTAAGCCTCTACTTAATAATCAAGATTTAACCACAGGACGAAGGATAAAAAGTAATTTAAGAAAATAATGGGGAAGAGCATAGAAATAAAATTCCTGAGGCCCAATAGCCACCAGTTTTCTCCCTCTTCCCTAGAAGTAAAAGATAGTCCTTAAAAAAAAATCTGCCAGGCTATAAAAAGAAAGAAGTAAAACTATCTCTGTATAACATGATTTTGTGTATTAAGAAACCGTACATAATCCACACAAAAACTCTTAATAATAAACAAGTTCAGTAATGTTGCAGGGTACAAGATCAACATATGAAAATCAATTGTATTTCTATAAACAACACTGTGCAAATGGAATGAAAAGAATTCTATTTATAGTACCAAAAAGAATAACATAAATAGAAATGACTCTAACAAAAGAAGTGCATAAGAATAGTACATTGTAAACTACAAAACATCATTAAAAGAAATTAAAGAAGACCTAAATAATGAAAAGACATCTCATGTTCATGGATGGGAAGACTTCAAAGTTGGTAATACAACTCAAAATGATCTACAGATTCCATGCAATCCTTGTCCAAATTCCAATTGTTTTTTTTTTAACAGAAATAGCTGATCCTAGAATTCATACAGAAATTCAAGGGACCCAAAACAAACTTGAAAAACAGGCAAAGTTGGAGGACTCACATTTCCTGCTTTCAAAATTACTTCAAGGGGTCGGTAACCAAGACAGTGGCTGTGTGTATAAGGACAGGCATGTGAATGTGGCAGAACTGAGAGTGTAAAAGTAAACTCAGACATTTACAGACAGTTGACTTTGACACAGGTGGCTAGACGATTCAATGAGGAAAGAATAGTTTTTCCTCTCCTCAATACTGTCCTTCTGTAATCTCTTCCTAGGTTATAGCTTTTCTGCCTAGTTTCACTCTAAACTCTTTGGGTCTCTATTTCTTTTCAGAACACCACAATCCTTATTTCCCACTGTTTACTGGGTATTATTTCCATGTGGATATTCTTGCAATTCAAACTCCATGTGTTAAAAATTGAAGTTATTCCCTTTCCAAAGTCTGCTTCTTATTATTTTTTAAATTTTACCACTTATACCTTTCCAGCCACTCCAGCTAAAAACCTTAGTCATGTGTGACTCCTCCCTCATCTCACATATCCAATCAATTAAATGTTACTGCTTTTAGTCCATAATGCCTCACAGCTTGTGCTGTTCCTTTCTATTTCCCCATTACCATCCTAGGTTTTAGGTCCCAGGACCTTCTAACTGACCTTCTAGCCCTGTTCTGGTCCTCCTTTGATCTGCTTTTGATATTGCCACCAGAGTTAACTTTCTAAAACACAAAAGAGAAATTTTTTTTTTCTTCTCTTGCTTGCAAAATACCTGATGACTCCCTATCGCTTACAGACACCAAGTCTAAACCTTCCAGGCAGGCTTTCAAGGCTTCCTTTCTCCTTTCCCCTCCCGCTCTCCCACTCCACTTCCCTGCTCCGGTTACACCAGCCGTGAACGGTTCCTCCAACACACGTTCCTGCTTCGGCCCTATCCTGTGGCCACCCAGTCTTGCCGGTTCATTGCTCTCTGGCCTCTAATGTGATAGGTGTTTGCACTCTTGTAGACAGAACAGAAAACCACTCTGCCTTCTGGCCTGTCCTGGTTAGCAAGGTCTCACCTCAAAGGTAATTGTGCTTTAAGAACTCATAAGGCTAATCCAGAGTTAGGGAGGGGCTCGGCAGTGAGGGAGGCTAAAATCTCTCTTTATATTTCTTTACAGCAGACAAGCATTGGATGTGTGCTTGAAAGGAACACTGTTCTCTACTGCGATGTAAAACTCTCCTAGAGGTCTGTTGAGCAGATGTCTCTGTAACTGGACAGCAGATAGTTCAGCATTTTCCCCATTCCAGAGAATAGCGCGATGAGATAGATCTAGGAGTGGAGAGCTCTGAGTCAGCCTCCCCTCCCCAGAAGGGGCTATAGCCGAGTTGATTCAAAGAGAGAGAGGCTGTACGGATAGCACCTCCTGATTGGAGCAGACGGAGTCAGACAAGCTTGGGGGCTGCTGATTGGCTCCAGCAGGGTCAGGCGCTACTGAGCTGTTGTAAATGTAAATAGCTCTGTGACCGGCAGTAACCCCGCTGAGAGGGGGTGGAGAGGGAGGCTCTTCCTCTTCATTCATATTTGCTACGAGCCAGGCCCAGACAGGCAAGCCCTGTAGCGGAGGGGGCTGGGCAGGACCAGGCTAGAGGTTGCATCTTCGCAGATCTTAAGCTTCAGTTGAGAGTTAAAACGCCCACCGGCAGGTCTGAGCCGGCTGGCAGCTTCCGCATGGAGCTCCCTCTTTTCTGTACTTAGCTTTGACTATTTAAGAGGGTTTAATGGCATGTTCTGTGCGAGGAGGAGGTGCTGGAGGGCGCTAGGAGGGTAATTTTATGGTTTAACATTAATGGCTGTTGTGGGTGTGCCACTGGGAGATGGGATCCTGTCCTGCCTGTTCCTGGTCAAGGAATCCTATCTGTGGAAAGGGCGAGACTGGAGGCAGAGGGTACGGCCAGAAGGGTTCTGCTGCGTAGCTTCTTCTGATGACAGTCTTTCTATTAGAGGTACACCTTCTACCACCTATCTACGCCAAGAGAAAGGGAAATCTGTGGGATCTGGAAGTAGGGAAGAGGCAAGGAACAAATGGGTTCAAGAATAAAGGATGACCTGCACACACCGCTTGTGGGGATGTAAAATGCTGCAGCCATTGTAGAAAAGTTTGGTGGCTGCGCAAGAAGCTAAACAGTAGAATTACCATTTGACCCAGCAACTCCATTCCTAGGTATATATCCCCATGAATTGAAAACAGGTACTCAAATACACAACAGTGTTTATAGCAACACTAGTCACAATAGCCAAAAGGTGGAAACAATTCGTGTTCATCCACAGATGAATAGAGAAACAAAATACAACAAAATAGTATTTGGCAATAAAAAGGAATGAAGTACTGATACATGCTAAAATGTGGATGAACCTCCAAAGCGTTAAGCCAGACACAGAAGGTCATATAGTATAGGATTCTTTTACACAAAGGATCACGAATAGGTGAATCCATAGAGACAGAAAGCAGTCTGGTGGTTGCCAAGGCCTGGGGGGGGGGGGGGAGAAGAAAATGGAAAGTGACTGGTTAACAAGTATAAAGTCATCTTTGGGGGTAACAAAAAGGTTTTGGAACTCGATAGAGGTGGTGGTTGCAGAACATTGTGAATGGTCTAAATGTCACTTTAAAATGGTTAATTTTGTTATGTAAATTTTCTTCAATTTATGTATGACAAAAAGACTAAAGGGTGAATTCTCACTGCCTGCTGTTCAGAATTCCCTCAGAAAGGACTGGAACTGTAGTAATGAGGAATCGTGTGCCCTCCACTGCCTTTCACTTTCAGTCTCTTCTTTTCAAGTCTGACAGGACCCTGGCTGTGAACTGCTCCTATGGGAAACGGCCAGGAGGAGAGGACTGATTTGGCCCCTTCGAGACCATCCCGGCCTGGGCCGGGAACCATGGTGAGTCAGCACAGCAGACACTTGGCCTTTGTGAGCTGAGCTCTCTGTGGCCTGGGTGTAGCAGGCTGGGCAGGACTCGGTGGGGGAGGGACAGGCCTGGGTCCTGAAAAAGGGAAGACTCTGCCTCTAGCAACCCCAGTATAGAATCTCAGCTCTGTGGAGCCTGCAATTAAGGCCTGTGGCATTTGCCCCAAAGTCAGTGTACAAGAATCAGCGCTTTGCCTGCGGCAAAGAAAGTTAACTACAGGTCACCACTACCACGCCTGGTGACATTTTGCAGTTTGTGGCAGAGAGAATTTAAAACAAGAGATCTTTCAATAATTTTATCAAGCACTGATTGTCTAGGTGCAGGAGACATTTCTAAAGAAAAAGATGCCCTTAAGCATCTCAAAACCTGACAAGAGGGTGGGGTATTGTTCGGAAAAGTACAGAGGAAATGTCAGGTATGTTTCTATGGTTTGAGAGGAGAGCCTAAAATTCAGGTGTGGTTGAATGTTAAAATGGGTCAGTGAGTGGAATTGGTTCTTCTGGAACAGAGGATGCCTCTGCAGTTTGCTTTGCATAAATTAAGCTTTCTGCCATTACAAGGCTTTGCCTCTGAGTTTGTCATCTACTCCACACCTAACACTGAGAATAGTTAATACCACAGTTCTGGAGTTGGATCACAGCACCAGTACTCACTCTCTCACAGCTTACTTTCTCTCCACATAAATTCAGTTATCTCATTGACAAAATTGGGGTAATAGCACCTGTTTCCAATACAGTGTGATAATGGACTGGCAAGCACTCAGTACAATACCTGGCTGTAGTAAATGTTCTAATTGCATCCACAGGTCTGGTGCACTCAGAACATGGACCTTCTGCATTGAAAGGTTGTTAGATTTGTGTTTGTGCAGTGGCCTTAACCTTTTTAGCTAATGTAGAACATGGTATATGTATTTTTTTTTTCCAAGGAATTTGGTATAGCAAGAATGTCATCCTAGCCCTGGCTGGTGTGGCTCAGTGGATTGAGTGCCAGCCCATGAACTGAGAGGTCGCCAGTTAGATTCCCGGTCAAGGCACAAGTCTGAGTTGCAGGCCAGGTTCCCAGTAGGGGGCGTGGGAAAGGCAACCAATAGATGTATCTCTTGCACATTGATGTTTCTCTCCCTTTCTTTCTCCCTCCCTTCCCCTCTAAGAATAAACAAATACAATCTTAAAAAAAAAAAGAATATCATCCTAAACTCTCTAGCTTGCCTTTTCTATGTGACTGGTGTCTTTGTCTCCTTGTAGTTTGAGAATAGAGGCCACATCACTATATAAGTAAGAGGATATGGGGTGCTTCTTTTGAATATATTCCCCTCCACCTGGCACCCCCCCTTCCCATCAGCATTCCCCCACCTTAGTTCATGTCCATGGGTTGTACATATAAATTCTTTGGCTTCTCCATTTCCCATACTATTTTGAACCTCCCCTTGTCTATTCTGTACCTACCATTTATGCTTCTTATTCCTTGTACCTTTCCCCCCATTCTTCCCCACTCCCCCTCCCCGCTGATAATCCTCCATGTGATCTCCATTTCTGTGATACTGTTCCTGTTCTATTTGTTTGCTTAGTTTGTTTTTTATTTTTCTTAGGTTCAGCTGTTGATAGTTGTGAGTTTGTTTTCATTCTACTGTTCGTATTTTTGATCTCTTCTTTTTTTTTTAGATAAGTCCCTTTAACATTTCATATAATAAGGGCTTGGTGATGATGAACTCCTTTAATTTGACCTTATCTGGGAGGCACTTTATCTGCCCTTCCATTCTAAATGATAGCTTTGCTGAAGAGAGCAATCTTGGATGTAGGTCCTTGCTTTTCATGACTTTGAATGCTTCTTTCCAGCCCCTTCTTGCCTGCAAGGTTTCTTTTGAGATATCAGCTGCTAGTCTTATGTGAACTCCTTTGTAGGTAACTGTCTCCTTTTCTCTCACTGCTTTTAAGATCCTCTCCTTAGCTTTCATCTTGGGTAATGTTATTATGATGTGTAATGGTGTGTGCTTCCTTGGGCACAACTACTTTGGGATTCTGAGCTTCCTGGACTTCCTGGAAGTCTATTTCCTTCACCAGATCGGGGAATGTCTCCCCCCCCCCCCAATAAATTTTCAATTCTTGCTCTTCTTTTTCTCCTTTTGGCACCCTGTGATTCGGATGTTGGAATGTTTAAAGTCGTCCTGGAAGTTCCTAAGCCTCTCCTCATGTTTTTGAATTCTTGTTTCTTCATTCTGTTCTGGTTGAATGTTTATTTCTTCCTCGTAGTCCAAACTGTTGATTTGAGTCCTGGTTTCTTTCCCATCACTGTTGGTTCCCTATGCATTTTCCTTTATTTCACTTTGCATAGCCTTCACTTTTTCCTCTATGTTGTGACCATACTCAACCATGTCTGTGAGCATCCTGATTACCAGTGTTTTGATCTGTGCCTCTGATAGGTTGACTATCTTTTCATCACTTAATTCTACTTTTGGAGCTTTGATCTGTTCTTTCATGTGGGCAATATTTTTTTTGTTATGCACACCTGTTATATAGTAAGGAGCAGAGCCTCAGGTATTTGCCAGGGCTGGGCAACCCATGTTGCTGAGTTGTGGCACTGTATATGGGGGAGGGGTCTGAGAGGGGAATGATATTACTTGCTCTGCTTTCTGCCAGCTTTCAGTCACTTCCGCTGCTACCCACAATCAAACTGGGCCCTTTTGGTGCTGATTCCGGTGGGTGGTTTTGTGTATATCCTAGGACCCTGTGAGTCTCTCCAATGAACTCGCCTGTGAGGCTGGGAGTTTCTCTTGCTGCTGCAACTCCCACAGGTTTTTACAATCAGAGGTTTGAGGCTTTTTTCCCTCTCACTGGAATCCTGGGTTGCTTGGTCTGTCTCGCTCCCCAGTTGTTCCTCCTGGTTTATCTTCACGCAGATGTAGGGCTGCCTGGTCCACCAGCTGAGGCCTCCCCTGCCCAGTCCTCCAGCCACTGCCTTGCTGCAAGTCCTCTCTGCCCTGGCTGCTGGTCTCCACCCCTCCTACCAGTCTGGATGAATGTTTCTTGTTTAACAGCTTGATTGTTGGACTTCCCTACAGTTTGATTTTTTGTCAGTTCTGGTTATTTTGTTTGTTTGTTTTTAAATTTGTTCGTCCTTCTTTTGGTTGTGTGAGGAGGCACAGTATGTCTACCTACTCCTCCATCCTGGCTGGAATTCTCCAGGTTCCACCTAGTTTTAAGACTGTGATTTAAAGTACATGAAAGCCCTTTATAAGAGGTGATAAGAGTTTTAATTTTAGCATGTGGGTTAAATGGTTTCAATTTAGCTATATTCCATCTCTTCATGATTTCAGACACATTTAAGCTCTCTTTATAACAAGGACTAGGTGAGCTAAAAATGATCACATCTGGCTGATAACCACTAACAGAATTTCTCATTAGCCCTCTGGTAGAATTGTAGTTATTTAATAAAAATTCACATTATTCTTCATATCTATAGCACTGATTTTGGTATTTTAGTGGAGAAACTGTTAGACTAGGAGTCAATAGGACCTAGTTTCAAGTGGTGGTTCTATTACTTTCTGCAGGCATGACTTTGAGAGAAGCATTTAATGAAGAGGTTTTCAACATGTGATCTATGGACTCTCTAAAGATCTCCCCAAAATACTTGTTCCAAAGATAAAATTTGAGCTTTCAAGAAAATTAAGATTTTGGAAATCCTACATGTGGCACTGAGTTTGCTAGCTTCCCAGTAATTAATGACATCTGATAAAATCAGTGGTGATGTTAATGAATGTGATGTTTTTGATATTGTAGAACGAAATGTATCAGCATTTTGGAAGATTTGCATAACTCAGTGAACCAATATTTTCCAAATAAACAAAGCACAATGTTATATAATCACACATGAATGAAAGGTACATTCAAAATGCTAGAGAAACCAGTATCATAACTCTATGTTTAATCTTTGAGAAACTACCAAAGTTTTCAAATGCAGCAGCAACATTCTACATTTTTAAAAATATATTTTATTGATTATGCTATTACAGTTGTCCCATTTCCCCCTTCACTCCCCTCCACCCTGTACCCCCTCTCCCACCCACATTCCCCCCCTTTAGTTCATGTCCATGTGTCATACTTGTGAGTTCTTTAGCTTCTACATTTCCCGTACTATTCTTGCCCTCCCCCTATCTATTTTCAACCTACATTCTATGCTACATATTCTCTATACCTTTTCCCCCTCTCTCCTCCTCCCAGCCCCCTACTGCTAGCCCTCCATGTGCCCTCCATTTCTGTGGTTCTGTTCCTGTTCTAGTTGTTTACTTAGTTTCTTTTGGTTTTGCTTTAGGTGTGGTTGTTAATAATTGTGAGTTTGCTGTCCTTTTACTATACATGTCTTTTCTTTATCTTCTTTTCTTAGATAAGTCCCTTTAGCATTTCATAAAATAAGGGCTTGGTGATGATGAACTCCTTTAATTTGACCTTATCTGGGAGGCACTTTATCTTCCCTTCCATTCTAAATGAGAGCTTTGCTGGATAGAGCAATCTGGGATGTAGGTCCTTGTCTTTCATGACTTGGAATATTTCTTTCCAGCCCCTTCTTGCCTGTAAGGTCTCTTTGGAGAAATCAGCTGACAGTCTGATGGGAACTCCTTTGTAGGTTACTGTCCCCTTATCTGTTGCTGCTTCTAGGATTCTCTCCTTCATTTTTACCTTGGCTAATGTAATTATGATGTGCCTTGGTGTGTTTCTTCTTGGGTCTTTGGGGCTCTCTGAGCTTCTTGGATTTCTTGGAAGACTGTTCCCTTTGCCAGTTTGGGGAAGTTCTCCTTTATTATTTGTTCAAATAACTTTTCCACTTGTTCCTCCTCCCCTTCTTGTACCCCTATAATTTGGATATTGGAATGTTTAAAGGTGTCCTTGATGCTTTTAAGCTTTTCTTCGATTTTTTAAATTCTTATTTCATCATGCTTTCCTGCTTGGTTGATTCTATCTTCCTTCTGGTCCACTGTATTTTTTGAGACTCAGATTCTTTCCTTTCACTATTGGCTCTCCTCCGCGTATCTTCCTGCATCTCTTTTATGGTAACCTGCATCCTTTCATCTAAATTGCACCCAAAGTCAACCAATTCCATGAGCTTTCTGATCACCAGTGTTTTGAACTGTGCATCTGATAGATTGGCTATTTCTTGGTTGCTCAAAAGGATGAGTCCTGGGGGACTGATCTGTTCTGCTGGAAACATGTCTTATGTCTTTCCCTGTCTCTCTTATTATTTTTTTTTTCGGTCTGGTCATTCTTGTTATGGTGGGGGGCAGAGCCTTAGGTGTTCACCAGGGCTGAGCACCCCAGTCGCTAGATTGTGACGTTATATGTGGGGGCAGGGGTGGGAGCGGGGACGGGAGGAAACAATGGCGACAGTTCCATTCTCCTGGGCTCAGACACTTCCCTGGGCTCCTGAGCTGCGAGCTCTGCCCTGGTCCACAATCGCTGCCCCACTGATTCCCCCAGCCTCTGCTTGCGTACTCAGGGATCACCACTGCGTTCCTGCGCCCCAGATGGCTGTCGCGTCAATTTTGCGCCAAATTTCCCCCGACCTCCATGCGCCGCCGACCCGCGCCAGCCCCGCGCCCGCTCGGCTCGTCGTCCCCTACCAGTCTGCATGTACGGGTCTACTTCAACTTCTTGGCTGTCTGACTTCCATTCAGATAAATACTCTGACAGTTTTGCGTGATATGATGTCTGTAAATTATTGTTGTTCTATTCTGGTTGTGCGAGGAGGTACGGTGCGTCCACCTATTCCTCCATCTTTCCAGAAGTCCACATTCTACATTTTTACCAGCCGAGGATTTCAATTTCTCTGCTTCCTTACCAACACTTATTAGTGTCTTTTTCATGTGAGTGTCCAGTGGTATCTCATTATGATTCTGATTGATGAAGGGGTTCAGAACAGGCCTCTTCAAGATGTGCTACTTGGCATGTGGAATATTTTGAGCTGAAGGTAATCAAAGCCCTGCAGGCTCAAGAGAAACTTTTACCTTACCCTGGAGGAACTTAAATTTGGAGCCTTGCCTATAGTAAGAGTTATCACCAGAAATCTTTTTTATGACTACTCCACAAGACATGGAAAACATCTAATTACTGAACATCTGTTCTTCTTATTGCCCTTCAGATGACCTTCCTTCCCTCTGAAGCTCCAGCTCCTGACCTCATTCCCTAGCTCAGGATGTTGTATATGCCTCATTTCACCTTTTTGTCTCTGAACTTCTCATGTGTATGGGGTCTTTGACTCTCTTATGTATGTGGGGGTTCCCACATGTGTGTACATAGTTAAACATGGTTATTTTTTCTTGTTAATCTGTCTCATGTCAACTTAATTATTAGACCAGCCAGGATAACCTACAAGGGTAGAAGAAAATGTCTTCCTCCCACACATTGGCATTTCCCCAATGACTGACGATGTTGAGCATCTTTTCATGTGCCTATTGGTCATTTGCGTATTTCTCTGGAGAAATGTCTATTCAAATCCTTTGCCCATTTAAAAATTAAATTATTTTTTAAATTGTTGAATTATGAGAGTTTTTTGTATATTCTGGATACTAGTCTCATATCAGACATATAACTTGCAAATATTTTTCTCATTTTGTGGGTTGTCTTTTCACTTTCTTGATAGTATCTTTTGAAGCACAAATTTTAAAAATTTTAATGAAGTACAACTTATCTATTTTTTATGTTGTTGCTTATGCTTTTGATATCATATCTGAGAAATCACCTTATCCAAAGTCAGCCACAAAGACCCTTCAGTATTCTAAGAGTTTAATCATTTAGCTCTTACATTTAGGTCTTTGATCCATTTCAACTTAATCTTTGTGTATGGTGGGAGGTACCTCAATTATTAAAAGAGTGTAAAGCGTTCCTGAGAGCAAAATGTTTGAGAATCGGTGATTTACTTCTCTGAGCCTCATTTCCTCATCTTTAAATTGGTGATTGTAATTGACTTATAGGGCAGCTAAGTTCAAAAGGACCTGCCAAAAGCAGATGGACTCTGGGCCATTCCTGCTTCTAAAGAAGTAGAAGCTAGAGAAGGAAGGAGTAGAAAGTGCATTTAGAATCAAGGGTTTTAGAATTAGGATGTTAAGTGAAATGTAAGAAAGAGGATATGCATTAGGATAGAAATGATGGGAGTGATTCATCCAAACACTATCAAACATGTTATCATTCCTGCCATCATTCCCTACTTACTGACCTGTTCAAAGATCCTTAACTTCTTCCTGTGGCTCTTTCCTGTCACAACACTTTCCTCACACCAGAGACATTGCAGATCCCCGGTAAAGATTTACTGATGAGCTGAGTGAGGTAGACAAAGAAGCATTTTTTTCTCTCCTTTTTTTTAAATAAACAGAATTATTAATCTGCACCAGGTTCATTTTTAGTCTAAAATAATTCTGATGCCTAACAACCTCATTCATCAATGTTTCAAACTCTAGAAACAGCATTCTTGTTACTTGACATATGAGCAACATTTAATGTCTGTTATTTAACTGCTGTTTATTTACTCTTTGCAACTCTATTTAATGGTGACATTTTCGTTTTTGTCTTTTTCACATTTTATTGATGCTTTTTAACTTAATTAGAATTGACATTCAATATTATTTTATGTTAGTTTCAGGGGTAGAAGTATTTATTTATTTATTTGGCAGCCATCCCCCAGACACTCCCCGCTGCCACTAAGCTTACACTTAGCAAGACTTACAGCCTTTTTTTACTTGAACTTTTAAGCTAAATCTTCCCCATGCTATGTTTGTGAAGTTATATTTTGAACATCAGTATGGGACTTTAAAAGTATCCCTGGTAAATTTCATTTATTTGGCATTTTTAACTTTGGAAACTGTTGAGACCTTTTTGAATTACAATTCTTTCTTCCAAGATATTAAATATCTCTTCTAACTCTGTAACTGAAAATAGGACCTGCTCACCTGGCAGGGGAAACACCAGGTCCCGAAGGTAGCTTCCTGGGGAGAGGCTTACCCACGGCACTCTGGGTGTGCCGACCCCTGTGATTTCCCCCAATGTGGGAAACTCGATTGCATAATTTGTCATAGTGGAACCAAAAAAAAAACAAAAAAACAAGGATAAGCACACCTTATCTATCACAAGTGAGAGGGTTGTTTAGTCAGAGCCAAGGACGGTGCGAAGTGTCTTGTTTCATGTTCAGCTAGTCTAAAATGAGACGTTCTTCTCCTGTGAGTACTGAGCAATGAATGGATGCGCACACCTGAACTACCCAGGTCACTCTACCTTTGTCCTCCAGATGGTTCTCTTGTTTATGTTGTGGACCAGTTTTTAAAATCAGAACCGATAGAATTCCTAGTGAAAGAGAAAGAAAAAACACAGGTACTATCCCGTACAAAAAATAACCATAGCTAATAGCACCTCTACCTTTTATCCTTGGTAACAGCAATCCAGTGAGTTGAAAAGGTAACAAAATAGTCTATTACCCAAATGTTGAAGTCTTGACAAATATAAGCACCTACCAAACGCAGATGGACCATGAGGCCATCCCTGCTTCTAAGGAGAACCTAGAGAAAGGAGTAGAAGGTGCATTTAGAATCAAGGGTTTTGGAATCAAGATATTAAATGGAATGTAAGGAAAAGGAAACACATTAGGAAAGACAATCTGGTTCTGATATTTGTACCTTCAGTAGAGATGCTTTAAATTGCCTAGGAAGAATTAATCTACTAATAATGGACTAAAAATGACCCAGGGCTCCAACAGAATTCTGACAGAGGCCAGATTTAAGCAGTCTCTCTCTCTCCTCTCTTGGTAACCTGGTTTGGGGGTGGAGGTGGTGGTGGTGTGCTGGGAGGATGGTGACACAGGAGATAAGACAAGGTTTGGGTGGGTGGGGGCTGTGTCTTAACAGAGTCTGTTCTCTTGAAAAGTCTCTTGTAGTTTCTTTACATTCTGTTTCCATTTTACACCTAAGTTATACTTGCACATAGTTTAAAGAGTCAAGTAGTTATATAAGGCTTGTTTTGAAAACAGCAATACTCTCTCCATCCCTTGTCACCACTTTCTGCTTCTCAGAGGTAACCATTTTTAACTCTTTTTTTAACTGACTATTTTGGCATTTATCTCTATCTCTAAATGACATGCTTCCATCACTACTTGCTGATTTAAAAAATGTTTATGCATTATTTATTGACTTCTCACCATGAAAGATGAGCATTTCACCTTCTTCACCATCCCCACCACCACAGTCACTCACTCATCCCCGTGGGCGTGTGCACGCCACTTTCCCTGGCCTGCCAACAGCGCTGTGTTGTGATTTTTGGTCATGTTTATATTCCATGTTTATATTGCTATCACTATGTAAATATTATTCACACATGGAGAAGTAATAGATCTGTGATTTCTCGCTTACACAGCTTTTTGTTTTCTCTGGATCTAATATGTTTTGTTTTGTTTTGTTTTCTGTGTATCTATCATTAATTCAACCCAACCTCAAACAATCGTCATTATCTCTTCTCAATACTTTCGGTCACACTGGGTATTCTATCAATTTCATCTTCTAGAAAAAACGTCTCCCGGAGCCTTCTCACCTGGTCGAACCTGGAAGAGTTGCTAAGCCTGCGGCACAGCTCTTGTCCTGGGAATTCTCTTCAACTTCATTCTAGAGGTGCCCATTTCTTCTCTCCTAGGTTGGATTCGCTGTTCCCAGATCCTTTGTGTTCCTTGTTCTTGGTTTCTCCTTGTTTTAAACAAATGCATTCTCTGTGAGTCTCACTGAAAAGACTATTCTTTTTTTTAAGATATTATTTATTTATTTATTTTTAGAGAGATGGGAAGGGAGCGAGAGACACAGGGAGAGAAACACTGATGTGCGAGAGAGACAGTAATTGCCTCTCACACGTGCCCCAATGGGGACCTGGTGCAACCCAGGCATGTCCCCTGATTGGGAATTGACCAGTGACCCTTCAGTTCACAGGCTGGCACTCAATCTGCTGAGCCACAGCAGCCAGGGGGAAAAGACTATTCTCTTTTGCTCAAAGGTATTCTCTTTGTGCTCCATTTTCCAAAATTTCATGATGGTGTGCCTTGGTGTGGATCTATTTTCATTCAATATCAAGGGCTTCTGATGGATTTTTTTTCAATCTAGAAATGCTTATCTTTCTGAGAATTTGTGTGTGTGGGAGGATTAATTAATACTGCCTTCACTTCTTCTTCTCCTCCTTCTCCTCCTCCTCTCTTACTTTCTAATCTCTGGAATTGATCCTCTACGCTTTTAAATGTTTTTCTTTTATTTTCCATGTCCTCTTCTTTTACTTGGTTTTCTAGGTGGCTTTCTTAACTTCATTTTACAAACCTTCTATTGAGTTTTAAAGATCTGTTATCATACTTTAATTTCCAGAAGTTCCTTTAGAATTTTCTTTTTTATTGTATCTTATTCCATGAATGCAGTATTTTCTCTTATTCTTTTAAGAATATCAATTCTAATTTGAGGGAATATTTTGATCCTCCTGTCTTTTAAGTTTTTTTTTTTTGTATTGACAGATCTATTTCCACAGATAACTAAAGCAGTTATTATTCATCCATCTGTTTTCTAGCTTCCAAAGTCTTATTGTGGTATCTTCTCCCATTCTTTTTGTCCTCATTGGAATATGCCTCTTTACAAAAAAATCCTTTATTGTTGTTTTACTAAGGTTTGGGAGCAAATGTACGTGTTCAAAATGTCTTCGTTATCCTGAAACTCGCCTGTAGTTTCTCAGAACCTCTTTACTCCACACATACTTAGAGTACCTCATGTATGTTAAGTATTGTTTGAACACCTGGGATACGACAGTGACTAATAGAGATTATCTCATACTTTCGGAGTTTACATTCTAGTATGTGTGTACAGGGAGAGATAATAAAAATTAAATCTAAAAATGTTGATTATGTAATAGGCATTATATAGGTCAGGTAAAAAGTGCAGCAGGAAATGGATAATTAGAAGTAATTGGCAGGGGGTGGACTCCAGTACTTAATAGAGCGATCAAGGTAGGTGACATTGAGAAAGTAAAATTTGAGCAGAGACTTGAAGGAATCGCAATACAAATACATATATTCGTAATAGGACATGTTTCTATGTTCCCCCCACACACAAGATTTATTCTCTCTTTACCTTATATTGAAAGAAGGGCAATGCCTTCTCTTTATTTTGTATTCTCACTGCACCTGGCATACAGGTCTACAAAGGACCCCACATACTGGTTGCCTGTGTGCCTGGAGAGAGATTTGAACTTAAGGGCTGACATGTCGTGTTCTTTCAGGAAAGATACCATTGCTGAATCTCAGGTTCTCCATTTATACATGGGAATAAAGGTAAACCGCTGGGCCTCTTTCTCTTCCTGAAAACTAAGTACCCATGAGCTTCTGTTAGTAAAGAAAAGTAGAGTGAAAATCATAGTATTATCATGACATTTTTAATGCAAACTGAGAGACACAACCCACATTTTCTTGGCAGGGAGAAAATATTCAACTTATCATGGGCTTTAGATTTACTTTGGGGTATACTGAAGTAAACTGGTTTGCTTCTACCATTTCCACTCACATACCCCTCAAGCCCTAACTCACATTCTTACAGGCTGACTTCATGATCAGATGGCCAAGTGATAATGTTCTTCTGTTCAGAATCACAGTCAAAGGAGCTAACTTTAAGAGAGTACTTACATGCCCAGCACTACCTGTAGATACTGGTAGGTAGAAGTTTAGGAGAAGGAGAGCTGGGAGGGGGAGGAGGGATGGGAGGATGTCCATAGTACTTACAGAAAGGGCTCACATTTGATTAACTGCCTCCAGCCAAGTATCTGGGGTTTTGGGGTTTTTTTAAAGATTTTTGAGAGGGGGGAAGGGAGGGAGAAAGAAAAGGAGAGAAACATCAATGTGTGGTTGCCTCTTGCACTTCACCTACTGGGAACCTAACCCACAACCCAAGAATGTGCCCTGACCTGGAATCAAACCAACGACCCTTTGGTTTGCAGGCCAGCACTCAGTCCACTGAGTCACACCAGGTGAGGCCCAAGTATCTGTTTTTAACAGGATAACAAGAGGTGGTCTGGAGCAAGATAAAAATCTGAGTTAACAGACCTCTACCCATACTTATGCTTAGGAGGTCAGACCCTCCCTTGGAAGAGTATGCACCACTTTCTCCCACCAAACTGATATGTAATTCCCTCACTCCACCCCACAAATTATATAAGTCCTGAGGACAAAGAGACCAAGTGCCTATGCCTTTCTCACTCACCCCTGCTAGGCCCCTTCTCTTCCAAACATATCACTAATAGACTTTGCTTACACACTAATAGGTTTGCTGATCTGCAATTCTTTACTGTGTCAGCAAGAAGAACCGAGCCTCCCACAGCAATACAATAACCTGATGAGACATAAGTTATTAGCCCTATTTTCAAATAAGGAACCTGAATCTTGAGGGATTTAATGACTTGTCTAAAGTCACACTGCTGGTAAGTGACACAACCAGAATTCAGCTGACATCAGTCTGACTCCCAACCACAAGCTCTATCTGCACTACACTGACTTCCTAGGACAGTCTCCTAGAGTGGCATTTCAGAACATTTTATGATTCATCAAAAAAGGAGATACTAAATTGAAGTTTTTGAAATGTGAACAAATTGAGCTTAAGAAAACAAACTCTTATTTAGTAGGTATATTAGTATGGGTTCTTGTGAGAAAGAATGAGTGACACAGTCATACAAAAGGATATCTATCTTCTCTATCTGTCTGTTATCTATCATCTCTCTCTTCCTTGCCTGATCTACTGATCTACCAATAGAGAGACAGAATTATTATAAGGAATGGTCTCATTTACCAAGATCTGCAGGAGTCAAGAGCTGCAGTCAGTGACTAGAGACCCAAGAGAGCAGATGGCTTAGTTCCCACCTGAGTCTGAGTCCAAAGGCAAGTGGACCCATGTCCCAACGCAAAGACAGCCAGGCAGAGAAAAATTCTTTCTTATTAAGCTTTTTATTCTATTCATGCTTTCAACTGATTGGATGAGGCCCACCCATATTGGAGAGGTCCACCTGCTTTACTCAGTCTCCTAATTCAAAACACCCTCACAGACATACCCAGAATAATAATTAACCATATATGTGGGCACCCTGTGGCCCAATCAGGTAGGTACATAAAATAAACCATTACAGTGAGTAATACATTTAGGAAATTTATTTCTGTAAGATAAACTATTGGTAAAGAAATATAAATTGTTTGTTAATAATTTGTTAACAATTGTTTGAAGTTGTCCATTGGAGATAGGTCTGCACCAGAGTCTATAGCAGATCTACCTACATAGAGACAAACATGAGGAGGCAGTCAAAATGGGAAGACAAAGAAACAGGCCCCAAGTGAAACAATAAGAGAATCCTCCAGAAGGAGAACTAAATGAAAGGGAGGCAAGTAATTTATCAGATACAGACTTTAGAGTAATGATTATAAGGACATACTCAACAGCATTTAAAAAAAGACATAGAAGCAATAAAAAAAGAACCAGTCATAAATTTTAAAAATGCAATATTTGAAATAAATAATATACCAGAAGGAATAAACAGTAGGTTAGATGAAGCAGAGGATTGAGTCAGTGATTTGGAAGACAAGGTAGAAAAAACACCCAAGTAGAGCAGCAAAAAGAAAAAAGAATTAAAAAGAATGAGGTGCCGAAGAAACCCTTGGGACAATACTCAGGGGCTGATAATACCTGGGGGTGTGCAAGAGGCAACCTTTCTCTCACGCACTGATGTTTCTCTCCCTCTCTTTCTCCTTCCCTTCCCCTCTCTCTAAAAATAAATAAATAAAATCCAAAAAAAGTATATGCCAATAATGAACTAACAAAAAAGAAAATTAAGAAAACGATTTCTTTCACAATTGCTTAAAAAAGAATAAAATACCTAGGAATAAATCTACCAAGGATATAAAAGACCTGTACTTGGAAAATTATGGCACTGAGGAAAGAAATTGAAGAAGATACAAATAAGTGGAAGCACATACCATGTTCATGGAAAAGAAGAATTAACATCATTAAAATGTCCATGCTACCCAAAGCAATCTATAGATTCTGTGCAATTCCTATCAAGATTCCAATGGTATATTTCACAGAACTAGAACAAATATTTCAAAAATTTATATGGAACCACAAAAGGCCCTGAATGGCAACGATCCTGAGAAAGAAGAACAAAGTTGGAGGAATCATGCTACCTAATATCAAACTATATCCTATGAGGCTATAGTAATTGAAACAACATGATAGTGGCATAAAAACAGATGCATAGATTAATGGAACAGAATAGAGACCCCAGAAATAAACCCATACCTTTATAGTCAATTAATATTAGACAGAGGAAACAAGCACATACAATGGGCTAAAGATAGTTTATACAATAAATGGTGTTAGGAAAACTGGACAGATATGTACAGAAAAATTAAAATAGACCATCTTTTTACACCACACACAAGAATAAATTCAAGATGGATTAAAAGACTTAAATATTAGACCTGATACCATAAAAATCCTAGAAAAAAAACATAGGCAGTAAAATCTCAGACATTGCTCATAGCAATATTTATCTGATGTATCTTACCAGGCAAGGAAAACAAAAGAAAAAAATGAACAAATGGGATTATGTCAAACTAAAAATTTTTTGCACAACAAAGAACCATCATCAACAACAACAACAACAACAACAAAAAAGCCCTAGCTGGTGTGGCTCAGTGGATTGAGTGCCCACCTGCAAACCAAAAAGTCATGGGTTTGACTCCCAGTCAGGGCCCATACCTGGGTTGCAGGCCAGGTCCCCAGTTGGGGATGTGTGAGAGGCAACCAATCGATGTTTCCCTCCCTCTCTTTCTTCCTCCTTTCCCTTCTCTCTAAAAGTAAATAAATAATAACTTTAAAAAAACCCCATAGAATGGGAGAACATATTCTCCAATACATCAGAGGTTAATATCCAAAATTTATAAAGAACTTACAAAACTCAAGGCCAAAAACACTCCCAAACAATCCAATTAAAAAATGGGCAAGGTTGAGTGCAGGCTGGGAGCCAAAGTGTCCCAGGTTCGATTCCCAGCTAGGGTACATTCCTGGGTTGCAGGCCATAACCCCCAGCAACCGCACATTGATATTTCTCTCTCTCTCCCTCCCTCCCTTCCCTCCCTAAAAATAAAAAAATAAATAAATAAAATCTTAAAAAAAAAAGAGAGATCTCTATTTAGTTAAAAAAAAAATGGGCAAGGGACCTGAATAGACACTTCTCCAAAGAGGACATACAGATGGCCAATAGACATAAAAAATGTTCAATGTCCTGGCTGACATAGCTCAGTGGATTGAGTGCGGGCTGCAAACCAAAGTGTCGCAGGTTCGATTCCCAGTCAGGGTACATGCCTGGGTTGCAGGCCATGACCCCCAGCAACTGCACTTGGATGTTTCTCTCTCTATCTCCTTCCCTTCCCTCTCTAAAAATAAATAAGTAAAATTTCAAAAAAAAAATGCTCAATGTTACTAATCATCAGAGAAATGCAAATTAAAACCACAATGAGTTATCACCTCACACCTGTCAGAATGGCCACCATCAATAAATAAAAAACCAACAAGTGTGAGGATGTGGAGAAAGGGGAACTCTTTTGCACTGTTGGTGTGAATTGCAGACTGGTACAATTGCTGTGGACAGCAGGATGGATATACTTTGAAAAATTCAAAATGGAACTACCTTTTGACCCGGCAGTCCCACTTATGGGAATATATGTGAAGAAACCCAAAACACTAATTCAAAAAAACATAAGCACCCCAGTGTTCATTGCAGCATTATTTACAATTGCAAAGATATGGAAGCAGCCCAAGTATCCATCATTAGATGAGTGGATAAAACAACTATGGGACATTTACACAATGGAATACTACTCGGCTGGAAAGAAAGAAAGAAAGAAAGAAAGAAAGAAAGAAAGAAAGAAAGAAAGAAAGAAAGGAAGAAAGAAAAGAAAGAAAGAGAAAGAGAGAGAAGGAAGGAAGGAAGGAAGGAAGGAAGGAAGGAAGGAAGGAAGGAAGGAAGGAAGGAAGGAAGAAAAAGAAAAGAAAGAAAGAAAAATTTACCCTTTGCAACAGCATGGATCATCCTGGAGAACTTGATGTTAAGTAAAATGAGCCAGTCAGAGAAAGACAAATACCATATGATTCCACTCATATCTAGAATCTAATGAACAAACTGAACTAACAAACAAAATAGAGACAGACTATAGATGGGGAGCAGGGTGACAGCTATGGGGTGGGGGTGGGGGGGTTAAGGGGTGAGGCATTGAGCAAAAGGGAGCAAGGACTCATGGACATGGACAACAGTGTGGTGATTGCAGGGGGAAGGGGTTATAAGGGGGTTAAAAAGTAATGGAAAAATACAATAAAAATATTTAAAAAACTAGTATTTTTTAAAATTTTTTAAAGACTTTACCTGGCTGGTGTAGCTCAGTGGAATGAGCGTAGGCTGCGAACCAAAGTGTCACAGGTTCGATTCCCATCAGGGCACATGCCTGGGTTGCAGGCCATGGCCCCCAGCAACCGCACCTTGATATTTCTCTCTCTCTCTCTCTCCCTCCCTTCCCTCTCTAAAAATAAATAAATAAAATCTTTTTAAAAAGTTTATTCTAAATATATATATATATATATATATGTAAAAAAAAGACTTTATTTTTAGAGAGAGGGGAAGGGAAGGAGAAAGAGAGGAAGAGAAACATCAAAGTGTGGTTGCCTCTCACACACCCCCAGTTGGGGACCTGGCCTGCAATCCATGCCTGGACCAGGCATGTGCCCTGACCGGGAACCGAACCAGTGACCCTTAGGTTTGCAGGTCACCACTCAATTCACTGAGCCACACCAGCCAGGGCAACAAATAGTATTTTTAACTACAATAATTTTTATTTTACCTACTGCTACATTAAATTATTGACACACTAAAATAGGTAATATAATTCTAACTTAAAACTGCCAAGTCCAGGTTCCTTACATTTACTTTTTATTACTAGATTTCAATTAAATTTATCTTTCCCAGTGGTATAACATGTATCATGAAATTATGAATATATAGAATCTGCCTTTAACTTCATAGGTTAAAAGGGCCAGACCAATGAGCCCTTTGTACAATTGCTGTGGACAGCAGGATGGATACAATGAGCCCCTCTTTGCCTCATCATCATCACTCAAATTCGGGTGAGAAGGTTGCGGAAAGTGCCTAGAACTCTTCCATGTTAATAATCTTATTTTTTGTCTATAACATACCTAATATAAAAAAATTAGTCCTTTAAATGGAAGCATCTCTGGGACATCCATGCTTTTATGTGTGTGTATACACACACACATATTTTATTTTATTTTATTTTATTTTATTTTTAAAGATTTTATTTATTTTATTTTTTTAGAGAGGGAAGGGAGGGAGAAAGAGAGAGAGAGAGAAACATCAATGTGCGGTTGCTGGGGGTCATGGCCTGCAACCCACACATGTACCCTGACTGGGAAACATATTTTATTTTTAAACATTATTTATAATATATTCTATTTTCTTCTTAAAATAATGTGAAGTTTCATATAGATAAATTATTAGCCAGTGCCTAAGAGGTACATGGGCAGATAGAAACAAAGACAGCTAATAAAGGTAGTTTTATTAGTTTAGTAGTTAGTAGTTTAATAATCCTATTGGAAATTTTGATCTAGAATCTCAAATATAATCATGTAAGACATAAGGAAAATATAACTTAATACATACAATATTTCCAAACACATTTATTTCTGAAAGGGAAGTATATATTCCATGTTTGTAGTAGTTACTTGGTCATGACAATTATAGGGTTGATGTGTTTTCAGCTAAAGAGAACTTTCTGAAGAATCGAATTATAGCTATTACTTATGTTTACTTAATCACATGGAATTGATGTATTTGATTCGCATTGACAAAATACCTCCAATCTGTGTGACATTGTGCCATGCATGGGAAATGCAAAGATAAATTAGACGTGGGTCTTTTTTTTTTTTAAGATTTTATTCATTTATTTTAGAGAGGGAAGGGAGGGAGATAGAGAGAGAGAGAGAGAGAGAGAGAGAGAGAGAGAGAAACATCAATGTGTGGTTGCTGGGGGTTATGGCCTGCAACCCAGGAATGTACCCTGGCTGGGAATCGAACCTGGGACACTTTGGTTCTCAGCCCGCGCTCAATCCACTGAGCTATGCCAGCCAGGGCTTTAGACGTGGGTCTTGTCCTCAATGAACAAAAGTCTTGTTAGAAAGTCAGAAATCTGCCCTGGTTGGCATAGCTCAGTGGATTGAGCGCAGGCTGCAAACCAAAGTGTCACAGGTTCGATTCCCAGTCAGGGTACATGCCTGGGGTGTAGGCTATGACCCCCAGCAACTGCACATTGATGTTTCTCTCTCTCTTTCTCCTTCTCTTCCCTCTCTAAAAATAATAAATAAAATATTAAAAAAAATAAAGTCAGAAATCTGAGGAAGTGAGAGGAATAATTACTCCTTTCTTATAGTTATTAACACCTCCCCCTCCTTTTTTATTTTGTTAGTTATTGACGCTTTTTATGAGAGTAGACCTTCTCATCAAGATCCCACAGGACGGCCTACATTTATTCCCCCTTTGGGGGTGTCCATGCTGACCTAGAGAAGCAGCTTGATAAGGTGGGGTTAACTGCCTGGTCTTCAGAGCTAGACGCCTGGGTTTGACTCCACGTTCTAGCATTTACTTCTGGCACAGTACTCTTGAGCAAGTTATTTAAATTCTCTTTGGTTCAAGTTATCTGTTAAATGAGGATGATGATAACAACACACATATCCTAGGTTCATTGTGAGGATTAAATGAGTGTTTACATGTAAATACTTTACGTCTAAAGTGTTTAGACAAATGTCTGGCACATATTAGTAATTAGCTAGCTGTTACTGTATTGTAGTACAAATGTTGTTCTTTGCTTTAGACTGTGTTGCAAACATATTTATCTGGAAATTTTTTTATGGAAGCTTTTGATTTAATCGAAGAAATCTTTGTAGCAAAGGTAAATTTAGGAGAACTTTATAGACCGGAAATGAGATATCCCAAAATAAGGGCTAACATAATGAATAAATGGCCAGGAGGTAAGAATAAGAAAACTGGACACAGTGAGTATTCAGGGGATTTTATAAAAACAGATGAAATAGAAAAGAATATCAAGAGTTGACAGAAGAACCTGGAATCAGCTAATTAAAAAAACTTAGACTTTCAAGAAAGGAAAGTTGGCTATTGAAGATTTAAAGGAACAATGTACAGTCAGAGAAGTAGAGGGGAGGAAAGGAATCCACCTCATATTTAGTGACACAGCGTGAACACCTCTGTGATTTCGCCCAGTATCTTACATAGAGCTGGTCCAAGCTGACTGGAGTCATACTTGCTTGAGCCTGCCAGAGTCCTCTGATGGTTGCCAGATGGGAGGGGGGTTGGGGGAGGAGTGAGAGAGGTTAAGAGATTAAGAAGCACACATTGGTTGTTATAGAATAGTCACAGAGATGTAAAGTACAGCCTAGGGAATGTAGTCACTAATATTCTAATAGCTATGTATAGTGTCAGATGAATGTGAGATTTATTGGGATGATCACTTAGTAAGTTATGAAATGTCTAATCACTGGGGACACACCTGGTACTAATACAATACTATATGTTAACTGTAATTGAAAAATAAAAATGGTTAAATCTGAAAAAAAAAGAGTTCTCTGTTAACTACCAAACAATATTTAAACTCTTAAGCATGGTATTCCAGCCCTACTATAAAATGGGTCCAACTAACTTTAAAAAATGTTTTATACAATATTTAAGATATGCAGACTATATTAAAAATACCACAACAAAATACCCATTTACCCTGCATTAAATTTAAGAAACAGAACATGAGCAGCTGAGCCAAGGCCCTTATATAAACTTCCTTGACCACATCTCATTCCCTACACTTCTGAATTTGTATTCATTCTGTGCAAGCAATAATATATGCATATATATCCCTAAATAATGCATAATACTATTGTACAGCATTTTAGTCTTTATATAAAAGATAATATAGGCATTCTCCTGCAGACTTGGTTTTTCTTTTCTACTCAATATTACATTTATAATATTTACCCTATTGAGATACTAATAGTCATTTATTATTCATTATATATAATATTAATATATATAACATATATACCTAATATATGGTTGTTCATTATTCATTATTAATATATCTATAGCTATCCATCCATTCTCCTGCTGACAGATATCGAGTTTGTGTCCAACTTTTTGCTTTAAATATTCTATATCTGTCTCCTTATATACATGAGAGAGTTTCTCTAGAATTAGAATATCTGGGTCACAAGATACAAGCATGTTTAACTTTATTAGACATTGATAAACTGTCCTCCAAAACACTTGCACCAACTTACAGTCTCCCCAGCAACATAGAAGAACTTTTACCTCTCCCCTTACTCACCAACACTTGATAGTATTGGGCCTACTTTCCAACTTTAATTCCCACTGCTGTCCACAAATCTTTGATTGCAATTAAACTGTAGTACTCACTGATCCCTGAATGTATCCTGTGATTAATTTCCCTTGTCTCTCATGCGTTTACTGAGTAGGAATACATGTCAGAAACACTGCTAAAGTGTTAGGAAAACAAACACGAAAAAATATGGCTGCTACCCTAAGGGACTTCGTAGTTTCCTGGAGAGACAAACAACAGAATATATTTGCCAGAATGAAAATCTGTACAAATTACAGTGTGCAGTAAGGCACAAGGAACACACACATTATGTCCGTTTGGGGCAGGAAGAAAAAGAGAGTGAGGAGAGGGTCAGGGAAAGCTTCACAGAGGGTGGAGTTTGATCACGTCACTCAAGCAGCGACCTCTGTCTGGAAGGTCTCATTCTATTCATGGTCAGCTCCAAAGCCAACTCCCTACAAAATCTCCCGTTCACCCCAGGAAAGTACTGTGCTGTGCACTTTTCTTATAACCTGTATTACATTGTCTTATGTTATAGATTATATATATATGATCTTACCTCCTCTAGGACTTACAAACTCACTAGTGAAGGGTGTTGCCCTGTTAGGCATCCTTATATCCCCCACACAGTGCAGAATGTCACTGCCACACTCTGTCTTCAGTAAATGCTTGCTGAATGAAAGATTAAAACAAAGAGGTGGGGGCTACATCATTTGACTTCCATTCTCCCAGATGCCTGACCCTTCAAATATTTTAAGAAATTGCTAACACAGACTGCTTTTTGCTATTGTCAAAGTAGCAGGAAGACTTTTAAAAAATCTTTAAAGTTGTCTGCCCTATTTTTTCGATGTAAAAAAAACATGTTATGTAATTTATAAAATCTGGCCAATCAAGAGGGCTGTTTCTTGCTTCTTTAATAAACTCTCCATTGTCATTTCAAAAGATCTTGCCAAGATCTTTTACATTATCACTGTACCCATCAGCACAGTGAAAAAATATTTGCATATCTTTTTGGTATAGTGATGGGGAAATGAGGTCAGAAGCAATTCAGGGCTTGGAAGCTAGTGGCATTTATACTTTCTATAATGAGCCTTCCTCTTTATTTTTCAAACTGAGCTCCCACTCCATATTGAAATAGGAAGTTTGATTCTGCTCCAGGATTTTTGTGAGAAATACATACTAGCTATTAATGTACAGATCTGTATGAAATATTTTTTTATTCATAGCATTTTTTATATATCCACTTAGTGATACTATCTATATAGATGAAATCAGGAAGGTATGTAAACTTAGGTGAAAATATTTTCATGTTGGCTTATTAAAAATTAACCTGCAACCTTCCCAGATTTTAGGTTGACAGAGAGAGCAGAGAGCAAAGATACCCCTTAAATTCTTTGGTGTCACCTGAGCCACACTGGTCATGTGGATATATCCGTGGGAGCTGGGTTTGGAATCAAAATGTGCTAACAGGTCTACCCTCAGGAGCCCTTATGAAGAAGCACAATATATTTTGCATATCATAGTAAAACTCTAGGTTTTCTTTATGAGAGAAATCCATTTGCAGCTAGTCATAGGACCAAAATTGGAGCTTCTAAGAAAAAAGATTCTTTTCATGGAGACATTTGCAATAACAACCGCAATTCTATTTGTTTGTTTGTTTGTTTATTGGAAGAGAGAGAGAGAGAGAGATTGATTTGTTTTCCCACTTATTTATGCATTCATTGGTTCATTCTTGTATGTGCCCTGACCAGGGATTGAACCTGCAACCTTGGCATATTGGGATGATACTCTAACCAACTGAGCTATCTGGCCAGGGCATATTTCTTATTTTTAAAAGCATTTCACAGAGAAAATTACTTCTGCATTGATTTAGTTACCACAAGAATCAGCAGGAAATACACAGGAATTAATTTCATTTCATTTCATTTCATTTATTTCATTTCATTTCATTTCTGGTGATGAAGGGTCCGTATACACCATCTATGAATATTATTCCAGACTTCAAGATGAGTGTAACACTTCCATCAGCTGCTGGACTGGTATGAAGAAAGTGAGCTTCTTTACAATATTTTATTCAATAAAGGGATTTATGAGGATGTAGTGTGGGGTAAAGAGGGTACAGGTAAGTCTCTCTAGCCAGGTACAGGTTCTCAGATTGGTGAGAGGCTGGTGCCAGCTGGAGGGCGGAGTGATTACTTAGGGCAGGAGCGAACGGAACAGCCTCTGCTCCTTCTGTCGGCCGGTCTTCCTTTCCATTTTGTGGGACACGACCTTCTCTGTCAGTGCTCAGCATGCTTACCCCATTCCGCTTTCTGTCTGGGAAGAAACAGACACCAGCCAGACCCCACATAGCCTGTGTTCTTCATGTAACACTGAAAGACTTACCTTCAATTATCTTTAGTTTTGGAAATCTACACTTCTTTCTCCTAACCCTGGTAATTAAATGAGTAATTCGAATAGAAAGAAAAAGTATTGGTCAAGTTTTTCAATGCCAGTAAAAGATATCTCTTCCTAGCTCTTGTATTCAACCAACAAAGGTAATAAATTTTTTAAAATCCTATCTATTTTTGTAATACTGTAAAGCCACAACTGACGTAAACCCAGATTAAGATAAAGTGTCAAATTCGACCTCAGATCAACTGGGCTCTGCCAGAATTTTGACACCAACATAGAAAAGTTCTGTTCAGCTGAGCATCCCTGCTCCCAAATGCTCCAAAAATGTAAATTCTAGAATTTTAGAACAGGAAGGGACCTTGTCTTTGTGACTCTCAGTCTTGCTCCCCATGAGTCTTGCCTCCAAAAAAATGTCCCTTTTATGTGAAGTGGGACTCGGGTGCAGCCAGAATTTTTTGTCTTTTTACCACTTTGTAATTGGAGAAAACACAACTGGCTGAGATTGTGGTCAGTGTGTGGGTGTGGCTGGAAAAAAGTACCCTCTGTGACTAATAGTTCTTTCTTCACTGTACTCTGCTTTCATACTGTTTCTCATGAATAAAACATATTCACATGACATTCTGTACTTTTCTATCCTTATTCAGTTTATGCAGATAGCCACTTCCTTCGGGCAGCAGGAGAGAAGGGTCAGCTCTGTGCAGTGAGAGATCAAGAAAGAGCTACAGAATTTGCCTTAAGAGTGCACGATGGGGCCCTCTCAGAAACTGGATGACAGCGAAGCGAAAGTCCTGGACTCTGGGTCCATAACTGAGCCTGTTTTCTTCCTATAAAAAGCTTGTTTTCTTTTCGGGATGAAAGAAATTCCCAATAACCTTTCTTTTTCTGGGAATAAATGTCTACATACCCTGTCTCCAGGTGCGGGGCGGGGGGGGGTGCAGGGACAGGAGAGAAGGACAGGAGAGAGAGAGAGAGAGATAGTTTCGGACATTTTAGAAAAATACAGCCGTGGGCCGGTTTGAGAATACAAGCCATCAGTGGAGTGAACTCAGCTTTGTTTTTGTAGCACGAGGAGGTAAATCATCCGGGAGGCCACTTACAAGAGCAGTTAGGTTCAATCTGAGTATAGTTCAGAGAGCCACACGCTCATCCTGAAACGTTAGAGGGAGTCTGCTGCTCATCTAACCGGGTCAGTCCATCTCCGGTCACAGACCTCTGGGCTGTCTGAGAAGCAGCTGCTCAGCACGTGCTTTTTACTTTACATAGCTGCATCATCCCTGTGCTAATGGCTTACAGAGTGTTTACAAGCAGCTTAGAACACTGTGATGAAAGGTACAGGCAGGGTCAGAGGCCTTTGAAACCATATCTTCCTCATGCATTTTTTTAAAAACTAAGGTAGAAACAAAGGTCACCGGGAGGCTTTCCACAGGCTCACCCCTCGCCTTTGCCAAGCTGTGACCAGAGCACAAACGGAGGCCCACGCAGTGTTTAAATACCTAAAATTTACAAAACCAAGCTCACAGACTGTTAAATAAAATAAGATGAAGATGTAGCCTTTCCTTTTGCCTTGACACATATGCCTTCATATTGCAGAAGGTTAGATTTGGATTTAGAATCCAAATGGCTCAGACCCACACCAGAGAGTGGGGGCAGGGAGCGGGGGGGAAGCTGGCTCCCAGCCCCTAGCCTCTAGCACCTGCCTCTCCCCTCCCCAGCTCAGTTCCACGCTGGGAGGGTCTTCAGGCTCATCCATTTGAATTTTCTAACTCACATGTTTCAGCTCCAGTCACACACCCTTCCCACAGGCACTCCTGGGGTCTGGCTGCCTGTGCACAGGTGGCTCTGTCCTGTCCTCGGAGAACAGACCCAGGGAAGAGGCCCAAATGGGTTCTGGATGTGGGCTCAGGGGCCATTGGGCAAAAAATGCTTGGGTTCCAGGTCCCCAGAGCCTTGCCTAGGTGGGGGTGAACATAGATTAGGGTGGACATATCTCCTTGGTCCCAGAGATGCCTCCACATGTCGAAAGGGTCAAAGGGGCCCTAAATCCTGGGGCTCAGTGCAGGTGGTCCTCTGGCCTGTGTCCAAGTGTATACTAACTCTCAATATTTTTTTCACTTATTTTTATTAGGGTAATACATGCACAGCCCCAGCCAGTGTGGCTGTGTTGGTTGGGCATCCTCCCACCAACTGATCCTCTTTCCGTCACCAGTTCAATTCCAGTCAAGGCCCAGGTTGAGGATTTGGTCCCTGGTTGGGGCGTGTATGAGATCAAGCCAGTCAGTTTTCTCTCTCACAGTGATGTCTCCCTCCCTCTCTTTCTCCCTCCCTTTCCTTTTAAAATATATATTAAAAAAAGAATTAATACATGTACATAAAGCAGATCAAACAGTAAAGACTAGTGTCTAATGGGAAGCCAACTCCCCCTCCCCTCTGTGCAGCCATCTTCAGAGGCACACGCTTTCCAGCAGTTCCCTCAAGACCCTAGATCAGGTTTTCACCTCAGCTCAGCAGTGTATCCACTTTAGACATTATCTTCTTTATACACACTATCATAAACTCGACATAAGTTGCAAGTGTAGCACAAGGGAACTTTTCTCTGAAACATTTGAAACCAAGTTGACAGTGCGATGCCCCGTCACCCCTGTATTTTCCGTGTGTATTCCCAACATGCACATGACACTGCATGGCAACCGTCACCCCCAGACCCCATCCAGTTGCCCCCATCACATCCTTCTTAGCACAAGAATCCAACCCAGACCCATGCATTGCATAGTGTCATCCGGTCTCTTCATTTATTTTTTTTAAAGATGTTATTTTTAGAGAGAGGGGTGTTACCGAACCCAACCAGTGGGGTGGGGGGTCCTACCATTGGCCACCTACCAGGCAAGTTTTCAAAGATGGAGTTAGGGGGAAAAGAAAGGAATCTTTCACTTAGCAATTATATAATTTGCAAAATAGCTATTTAACTATTTGTCACTACAACAACTGCATAGATTCAAGAACTGAAAATAACGAACAAAAATCTGTACTACTGAAGAAGGCACTTAAACTTTGGTTTGTTTATTTTTTTCCCCCTATTTTCTCCCACTGAACCCAGGAAACTAATATTTTAGTCTGACAGACCCGTGCAAGGGGGCAGGCAGTGGCCATTGTGGGGGGGGGGCATTTGGGGCCTGCGGCTGACAGGCCCTCCCCTCCTCCCCTCCCCTCTGACATCCCTAATGTCCAGGGCCCAGGACTTCCAGCCCTGGGTGGCCAGGAAAAAGGGGAGAATTAAAAAAGGAAGTGGCATTTCCATGAGCTCCTTTGTAAATGATCTCCCCCAGAATCCCTTGCATGACCTAGCATGTGTCTCCCTGCCACAGCTCAACCCTCCCCATTTCTGGGGGTGGTGTCCCCTGTTACAATATGAGTTGCTGACACTTGTCCAATTTCTTATGGTCAGGGTCATTCCTTGGTTAAGCAGGAGCTATAACTGCTGATGTCTGAAAATACCTGTAAGGAAACTTTTAATACATGAATCTTCTATGAATTTGTTAGTACATTTTATTCTAATTCCAATTCGTGGTAAGTCAGAGTAGTATAAAATTTCTACTCTATTATAAGGTGACTCTTTGGAAGCTCAGCTTCACGTGTATGTCAAGAGAACTATGTAAAAGGAAAGAAGATTCTTAAGAAAGGTCAGCTACTTTTCATGGAAGCAGTATGGCCAAGAAGAGGAAGAATGTCTCTTGGATTTCAGCTTCGAGGAGTTCACATTGCCAGAACTGGACTAGCACTTCTGAATTTCCTGGGGTGCCAGGCCCTGGATCTTCCTTGGGAAGCTCTGCAGCACCCCCTAACTCCCCACCTCCTTTGACACCCCACCCCCTTCTCCATATCCCTGGGCTGTTGGATCTTGGGCCACCCAGGTGTGCAGCCCAAATCCTGCCTCCCCATGAGTGGGGAAGGGAAGTCCAGAGAGAAGTAGGGAGAAGGGATAGCTTGGTCCCTGGTGATTCTGAGGAAAAGCCTTGCTCTTCTGCAGTCACTCTCAACCCCAGACTAATAAAGGTTGCCTAAATAAAGGTTGGAACCTGAGGCACAGTAGGGGTGATTCATTGTTAAGGGGACATGACACAGCTGCCAATTGCCACCCGGCTGCTAATTGTTGGTTCTTGCTCAGTATGCGGTGCTGGTACCCCACTTATCTGGGTCACTCGCTGTGCCTGCTTGCCTTTGTCCCTTGTTGTATCTCGGACCTGTCCCTGCCATGTCCCAGCTGCACCTCTGGGCCCAGGGCTCCTTTTCACTGGGCAGCTGTCGTGGCTGCTGCTCCAGGCAGCTTCAGCTCAGCCTCCAGCCTTGGACTCTGTCCTCTGAACTCTGCTCCCCTGGGGCCCACTGAGCCCTGGGCTTTTGATCAGCAAACCCCTCCACTCAAGCCTTCATATATTTCTAAGGACTTTGTATTTTCATCATTCGAATAGGAAGCCTCAGCTCTGCCTACAGAAGCCCGAGGAAATGGAACCTTTCCCAACCCCTTAGGAGGCCCCAGCTCTTCAACCAGAAGACCCTGAGGTAGAAGAATCTCAGCTCAGTCTGCACTGTCTCCTGAATTTTTTAAATCTCTGCTTGTTTATTGTGGAATTTTAGATCAGCATTCAACCTCCTCTGAAAATGTTTCCTCTTCAATCCAGCAGAAAAGCTCAGCTCTGCTGCAGGTTCCTCTTGCTGGTCTAGAACCTCCAGTCTAGCAGAAGGGTCTAGCTAGGCCTCCAAGTTTTTCTGTAAGTCATGACTGGACAGTCTTGCCTCTAGATTCAGGTGATGCTCAGCATCCAGTGTTGTAGGAACATGACCTGGAGGAGGGTGGATTCTGGAAAGGTAGCCGCTTTGGTGTTGGGATGTGTACTGGCCTCTCAATGCTGTGCACACAAGAAATGTGGAACGGAAGCCACACCACAATGACACATATGATGAAGACAAGGTTTTGACACAACGAACAGCCAAGGTTGGTACCTCAGACTTAGCTGCTGAAGAGATAGGTAAAGAACATGAGGCCCGAGGCCTCCACGGGGTGAACCCCCACCCCAAGGTGGCTGTTCTCCAGTCACTGTCCAGCTCCAGGCATCTTCGGAGCCTGTGCCCCCAGGCCTCCACTCCCAGGCCCACGCTGGCCACTGTTGGCAGGCCTGCTGGCCACCACTGACACGCTCCTCACACCAGGGGAGGGGAAAGAACCAACTGATTTCTTGTTTTCAGCCTGCTCAGTTTCAAAAGTTCTCTCCCAGAATCCCATGCACGCTGAAAGCCAGTGGGTGTGTCCAGCCTTCCAACCAATGAGAGCCAGTGCCGGCCGCGTTTGCCTTTGCCTCTCTTCCGGTCGCCGTGTTTAGAGAGGGGCCAAAGTCTCCAGTCACACTCTTGCAGCTCAAACCTCTCCCTCATTTCTGAGGGGTCGTGTGTCCCCATTACAGGGGAAGGGAAGGAGACGGTGCGGGAGAGAAACATCCGTGTGCATGGATCGATTGCCTCTCACACGCCCCCGTGTGCCGGGAACCTGGCCGGCAACCCAGTCGTGAGCCCCGCCGAGAATCAAACCAGCCACCTTCGGTTTGCGGGACAGCGCCCAAGCCGCTGGGCCACACAGCGCAGGGCTGCCGTGTCTCTTCAGTGTCTCTCAGTCTAGAACAGGCTTTTCTTGACTTCTGTGATCTCGAGACATTTGAAAGTGAAAGGTCACAGATGTTTTGGAATGTCCCTCAATTTGGGCTTGTCTAATGTTTCTGCATGATTAAATTCAGGTGATGTGCCTTCGGCAGGAGTGATGCAAAGGTGCTGATGCCCTGTCCTCGCTGCACGCCTGCAGGTGGTATCTCCCATTGTTAGGGAGACTGATTTTGTTCACTTGATTGAGGTGGTGAAGGAAGGGGAGTACTTAACAATTTTTCTGTGGGGAAATACTGCCAGACTGTTGAGATATCCCGTTCCTCAGCAAACAAACCCCTTCTTCACCGCCTTTGAGGTCTGACATCCAGTTTTCAGGCAGCACCTTGCGTGGACAGCCGCCTCACCTCCTTGGACTCCAACACCCTGCTCTAGGAGTCACTGCCACCCCACGCACACACGCTCACCAAAAAGAGAGCAGCTTAGCTTACCTAATAGCTTTTGAATTGGAATTGTTCATAAAAGGGAAGGGAGGGGAGGGAAAGGGAGGGGAGGGGAGGGGAGAGGAAGAAAAAAGGTAGAGGAAGGGAAAGAGAAACAATTCTGACTTATTTTCATTATGGAGATTAAGGGAATAATCTGAATTAATGTTAATTCAACATCGAAAAACTCTTCTTTTGCTGAAAGATATTTAGGAGTTAGAATTGATAGATGATACAATGTAGGAAAGAGGAAGAGTCAAATATAATTCCTTGTCTTTTCCTTGGTGGCGCTTATGACAACTATGACCAATTAATTATCTGTGCAATTTATTTATTTAACATCTGCTTTCCCCACTAGATTATATGCAACCCAAGGGCAGGGCCAGTATTACTCAACACCTCCGTTGTGTACATGCTCTAGTATGATGTATGGCACATAATGGTGCCTAAAAACTATTTGTGGGTTAAATTATATTTTGGGTTGTAAGCAAATGGGTTTGTGGTGATATCGTTCATGGAGTTGGAAACGTGGAGGAGAAAGAAGTTTGTGGGATGAGTTTTGACAATGCTGAGTTGCAGGTACCTGTGAAGCATCCAAGGGGAAATGTCCTGGAAGCGACTGGAAGTACAAGTCTGAACCTCAGGAGGGAGAGAAGTGGGCTGGACAGATGTGGGAGTCACGAGCACAGGGAAAGCAAAGCTAGAGTATATGAGACAGCCTAATTGGAAGGTTTAGAATGAGAAAAAGACCCTAGGAGAGCACTTCAAGGAGGTAATACGTAAGGGTTGTGCAGAGGAATAGCGGCCAACAAAGGAAACGGGCACAGGCCAGAGTGTTATGAGTAGGGGGATATTTTCAGGGAAATGGAAGTTTGAGGGAAGAATGTTTAAGAAAGAAGAAATCAGTCCTGGCTGGTGTGGCTCAGTGGATTGAGTGCTGGCCTGCAAACCAAAGGGTCGCTGGTTCGATTCCCAGTCAGGGCACGTGCCTGGGTTGCAGGCTAGGTCCCAAGTAGGGGCTGCACGAGAAGCAACCACACATTGATGTTTCTCTCCTCTTTCTCCCTCCTTTCTTCTCTCTCTATAAATAAATAAATATAATCTTTAAAAAAAATAAAGAAGAAATCAACAGTGTCTCATGCTTCTGGGAACTGAAATAATAGAGGCAATTAATAGTCAGTTTTAACATAGTGGTGGACAAGAGCCAGTTAACTGAGGTGAAAGTGGAAAGAAAATGGAGTTAGCAGATGTAAGCAGCTCTTTAATTAATTTATCAGGTGTGGTAACTGTCATCCTTACAAACAATTGATGATCCAAAGAAGATAAAACAAAGAATTTGAATTTAAAAAAAAGAGAGAGAGAAAGCACAGAGTGGGAGTCCAGTCCAGCTCTTGTTGAAGGGTGATCACGGAAGGTTCAGGGCTAAGGAGGAGGTCCCAGGGTGAATACCTAGAAGCGAGAAGAGATTAGCATAGATAACTGTATTTTATCATTTCGCCCCTGGACCCTAGTCCTCAGCTTTAAAGATCAGAGGATTTACTAAGGGACTTAGTTAACCAGTGGAACATCTTTCATCAATTTGGTTAAGGTCCTCACTCAAACAACAAGAAGATAAAGCTTTGTTGAGAAACTTTATGTTTCTCAACCTCTGTTCTACAAAGAAGCTAGCCAATGAAGAGAGCAAACAATATTTAAAAAGAACAATAAAAACTCTCATAGCTGAGACATTGGGATTACTAGTTGCTAACTTTTTTTTTTTTTTTTTTTGGTTTGGGAATTTGATTTGTTGTGTATGGTCATTCTTGCCCCTTATCTCATTATAGGGATGTTGGGAGAACAAATAAAACCGTTGTGTGAAACACTTAAAACCTTAAAAATCAATGATAAAAATACAAGGTGGCACTTCCTTTCTTAAGGGTTAATAATTAAACATTAACCTAAAGTGCCATTTACTACTGGCGGTTTACACATTCCCTTATACATATCCCTTGCTAACCAGAAAAACAGAAAGATAAAATATAGATTCCGCCCCAACCTTGAGATTTCTAGAATTATAATGTCTGGAGAAATGCCACTGCAAGCCCTAAGTACAGAAAAACACCCTCACGACAGCCCTACGTCTGAGGTCTCACGCTGACCTCCCAGGGACCTTGGGTTCCAAGGACACTTCAGTGATGGGGCTGTGCACTCCGCCTCCCTGCGCAGCCAGCCCCTCAGTTCCAGCACCTTTGCTTCCTGGAGGCCGTAGGGTCCCCATTTAAGGGGATGGGAAAGGGTCTCCTCTCCTCTGCGCTCCCCATGTCCACTCATTTTCACAACCTTGTGATCATTCCTACCACGGAATTTCTTGCTCAGAGGAGGTTAAAGGTGATTTGAATAGAAATCTGATGACAGGAAGTCAAATATCTCAAGGCACATAAAACTATTAATGGGAGCATTAGTTCAGAAAGTGGGAAAAATTAGGAACAGAGGAGTTACAGGAATGCTGTCCTTTCGATGTACTTTGGCAGCAATGAATGTTTTCGTGTGTTTGTGTTTATTACAAAGCTGTTCCCAGTGGACATTCAAGAGAATGAGATTTAAGGTAAGCTCCAAAGTCCTCAGGGTTGGAACTCCGGGAAGCTGTCTCTATTTCCTTTCATTTTTACCTGTCCCTTCAACTCTAGTTAAGTCTTCCACCTTAGACTTAGAAGAGGGCCCATAAGTCTGACCCTGGATTTCATTCATTCCACAAGGACTTCTGAAGTTCCCTTTATTTTCCACCATTGTGCCAAGCACTGCAGATACAGTTGTGCATTAGACCTAACCCTCAACTTAAAGGGACTTAATGGTTTAGTGGTGATTCAAGAAAAAAGGCACTCCAAGAATTCTGGTGACTTGCAGCATTTTCTGGAGTACAAAAGAAAGAAAACATTGGTTCTCGTTTAGCAGATAAGTACCATCTCCTCCTTTTGTCTCCCAGAAACCAGGACTCCAAGTCTGAATACACTGGTGTGTACGTGTGACCTCAGATGTTTCCACTGTTAGATTTTAAATTGATCTTTCCTTAGAGGGTTTCCACAATTCATTTGTTCTTGGGTTTGTTTCTGAGGTATTTCTTTTCTTTTTTTAAGACTTTGTTTATTTATTTTTAGGGAGGGGAAGAGAAAGAGAAGGAGTGAAACATCAGTGTGTGGTTGCCTCTTGAGCCCCCACCACACCCCCCACTGGGGACCTGGCCCACAACCCCGGCGTGTGCCCTGACTAGGAATGGAACCAGTGACCTTGTGGTTGCAGCCTTGGCACTCTGTCCACTGAGCCACACCAGCTGGGGCTACCATAATAATTCTAACCTGTAATCTGTATGCTTAATGACTGCTGAGTAGATTAATGTGGAGTCATGAGCTCAAAATCCAGTTATATTATATATAATAAATATTTCAACTTCATCAATTCTTAAACTCAACAAACATTTACTGAGGGTCTTCTAAGAGGCAGGCACAGTATTGACAATACATCAGTGAACAAAACAACATTTCTTGCCCCCGAGGAGCTTACATTTTAGTGGAGCTTACATTCATTTAACCAAAAATTCCAGACAGTCACTTTTAAGAGTGGACCCCACTTTCATGGAGGAAGGGAGACAAATGACAAGAATATTAAATCGTTTGAGAGTTGCAGCCTGGAGGGGTCAAAGGACTGCTGGGTTCACGGTCAGGAGACATTGATGGTGCTGGCGCTGTACTGGTCCTTCTTGTTATTTTCTGGGTCTTGGTTTTCTTGTCTGTTAAACCATGGCATTGAATTTTATAATCTCGAAAGTCTTTTCTGAATTGAATAGTCTATTGTTCTATGATGTGTAATAGGCATTTACTCACTTACTTAATTCAGATAAATTTACATAGAGTGAAATGCACAGATCACGGAGACTTATTTTTTAAAAGTATAGAAATGTTCACCCTGGCCACATAGCTCAGTTGGTTAGAGTGTCTACCCAAAATGCCAAGGTTGTGGGTTTGATCCCCCATTAGGGCACATACAAAAATCAACCAACAATGCATAAATAAGTGGAACCATAAATCGATGTTCCTCTCTTTTTCTCTCCTTCTTCCCCAATCCCCAGCCAAAAGTATAGAAGTTTTTGGGAGTCATCTTAAACTCCTGTACTAGGGAGGACCCTCCAAAACCCAAGAACTTATTTATTAAAAACTGTATTTATTCTTACATGTTTAAACTTCAGTCACCTTCAAAGTACTCTCCATTTGATGCAATACCTCTATTGAGATTTTTTCCCCACTGCTCAAAACAGTTTTTTAGCTTGTTGATTTTGATGCTTTTAGTGCTTCTGCTGCTTTTTTTGTTTCACCTCTTCCACATGGGCAAAACCTTTCCCTTTGAGGATTTTTTTTTACCCAGGGAAACAAAAAAAGTCACTTGGGGCAAGATCAGGTGAATAGGGAGGGTGGGGCACAGGGGTCATGCCTTTTTTTGGTCAAAAACTGCTGAACACTCAGTGGGGTGTGGGCAGGTGCACTCGTAAATCACCCATCATGAAATGGGCAAACATTTTGAAAGAATCTTCAAAAAACATTCACTGGAGCTGAAAGCAGCCTCTCACAACACGCCAGCTGGGACACTGACACAGACGGGTTCCTCGAATTCTCACCTAGCGGGGGAAGCCTGGACTTCAAGGGGCCCACCGTCCAGAAGATAAGTCTGTTTTTGGGGGGTCCCCCCTAATACATTTTGTAGCTACGGTACAATATAAAATTATACATTATGTTTCGGGTAACAATCCTGAGGCAATGCGGAATGCTGAATCAGTAAGAGAAGATTTAATTATGTTCATTAGACTACTTATTAAAGCAAGAAAATGCATGGAGGCAATTTAGAGAGATTTCAAACAAAAAGCGTTGTCTCATTATCCCATAGTTAATCAGAAACTCAATTAACCAGTTTGCGGTTTTTAGTCTTGTGTATTCTTCTTTACAACCACGACCAGATCACTGATCCACACCCCCACCGTTTCACGTTCACACTCCTAAAATCAATGGATTATTTCTCCCTCAAACAATACGAAATGCTTCCATCAAGACAGTCCCTTCAGAGACAGAAAAGCAATTATTTAAATAAGAAATAGATATGAGTAAAGTGATACAATTCTGAGTTTTGTTTTAAAAAATTAAAATGAAGGGGCCAAGACCCAGGATAAGGTAGACGTTTAAAGGGACAGTCACCCCAAAGAGAAAAGATTTAGTGGCACAGACGCCCAGGACTGACTGAGCAGACACTTCAGGAGAGGATTTCAGCAGACTGAAACCTTTTCAAGTGGTGGGTGCCCAGAGGAGCAGCACTTTTTAAGGAGACTAGAACTAAACTTAGAAAACATTTAGAGTCATGGACTGAAGCTCGAGAACATGTTTATCAAAGAGGCAGGGATAGAAGAAGCACTTCTCAATGGCCTGGTTAGGAAGACACTGGAAGGATCATCCTCAAAGGAAGAACATGCCCTCCTGTTATCCCTCATTACAAAAAAAATTTAATAAAATAAAAAATAAATAAACATAAGTGAAGTGATGGAATTCTGAGTTTTGCTTTAAAATACTCCAGATGTATTCTATTTGATTAGGCCTTCTCTTTCGTTTTCCTTTTTTCAACTACTTCCTTTCATTTGTCAGTGAAGTCAGTCTTTCAAAAGCATTATTATTTTTTATTTTTTAAAATTGTTGTTGCAGTACAATTTTCTATCTTTCACTCCCACCCCAACCCACCCACCCAGGCCTCCCCTCCTCCCTTCTATTTCCACCTGCCCCTAGTTTTTATCCATGTGTCCTTTATACTTGTTCCTGTAAACCCTTCCCATTCTCCCCTGAAATTCCCTCCCCTCTGAACACTGTCAGCCTGTCCTCTATTTCAGTGTCTTTGGTTATATTTTGCTTATTTCTTTGTTTTGTTGTTTAGGTTCCTGTTAAAGGTTAGATCATATGATATTTGTCTTTCACTGCCTGGCTTATTTCGCTTAGTATAATGCTTTCCAGTTGCATCCACGCTGTTGCAAAGGGTAGGAGCTCCTTCTTCCTTTCTGCTGTGTAGAATGCCATTGTGTACATGTACCATAGTTTTCTGATCCACTCATTTACTGATGGGCATCTAGGTTGCTTCCAACACTTGGCTATTGTAAATTGTACTGCTATGAACATTGGGGTACATAGGTTCTTTTTCAAAAACATTATTTTTTATCCCTGTCTGGTTTTATCTCTCCTGGTTCTCCTTTATGCCTCACTCTTTTAAAACCCTTTTCCTCATTACTGGACCTGCCAACCCAAACATTTGGATTGAGCAGCTAGCGCATGTCCAAAGTGTGAGAGGTGAGTGTAGGCAGGTAAGAGATCCAGGCACAGAGCCTGCAGTTGGAAGGCTTACAGCCCAGCGATGGGGACAGCACACATATTAGCAAACCACAAGGAAACCAGTGCGTTAAACCATGTGATCTTGGCAACCAGTGTAACTCTATTTCAGAAAACCAAGTGGATTACAGAGAAACAAAAGCCATGCCATCTTCAGGGAGTTTTATGCAAATCTGCAGAGATATGCATTCTCCTTGCTTCCTCTCAACTTTGAGGCTTACGAGTAGCTATTGGAAAGCAAGAAGAGCATGCAACTACGTAGACTGGTAGATGCATGTAAGTTTTAATAGATCCTCTTTCTAACTGTATTAATTTAGCTGGATCCCTAAACATGGTTAGGCCATTGAAAAAGTGTCCAGGTGCAAATAACAGAAAATGTGAATGTGTGTGTGTGTGTGTGTGTGTGAGAGAGAGAGAGAGAGAGACACACACACACACACACACACAGAGGCATCAGCCAGGAGGGACTCACAACACTATAGTGACCCAACCTGCTCCACCAACATAAGCCAATGTGTCACTGGGTAGCTATATCACAGACAAGAGGCCTGACTCTTGTATACCATATAAAAAAATAACTCTTCAAGACATATCTGAAGCAGGTACTACCCTGAATAGACATGTCTTTATAAAGTCACACATTGACCTGGGGACCACCTGTATATTCTTACCTTCACCAAGACTGTCTCAGGATTGGCTTTTTTAAGAAAAATTGTTGACACTATTTCAGATGTCCCCCATTTCCCCTCCCTGCTCAGGATTGATTTTTAACTTTAGAAGGCTTGTGCCTGCTATGCACTTGGCTTCTTCCCTAGTTTATTCTAGCTTTACAACGTGAAGGTTTTTGATTTCTGATCTGGCAGGGATGTTCCACCCCATGCTTTCTCCCACGGGATGTTGACTGAGATCATCCACTAGGGCAGGAAAAAAAAACAAAACAACAAAAAAAAAAAACCCTCATTTAAAAAAATGTGAGGAAATGGTGCCCTCTTCAGGACAATGTGGAAATTGCAGCCCCCGCGATCTGTAGGACAGGTCCTGTGCTTTCTGCCGTGCTCTGTTGTTTCCGTCCACAATGTGGCGCTGCTGTTCTAAACGTCATTCACTAGCGGGGGCGGGGCGGCAGGTAAGACCCCAGGGTAGCAAGGAGAGGTGTATAGGAGAGGGGCACAAAAGAATTAGGAGGAAGGAGAGGTCAGAAGAAAGCAGCCTCTTTCGGGCAAATTGGGCTTCCCTAGCAACTTACATCAGACCCATTGTAATTAGGAGAGTTATCCTTTAGCCTAGGAAGTTCCTTTTGGGGTCATTTAATCCAAAAGTTTCCAAACCTGATTGACCCACAGAATCACCAGGGGAACTGCTTTAAAGACACACATTCCTAGAGTCTACCCCAAGAAACTGATTCAAAAATTCGGGGAGGGGCCCAGTCATCTGTTTTTAAAAAAAGTCTCCCAAAGATCACTGGGGTCTCTTTTATAGAAGACCAGAAGGGGGCTCAGTCCTCGCAGGATTCGGCAAACTCAGCTTCCATTTCTCAATTCAATAACAACAAACATAATGAGAATCTGCTCTGTGTTAGTGAGTTCTCTAGGAAATAAAAGCACACTTTATGGAGTAAGCCCATCTGCATCTTAAGGAGTGTACTAATCACACCTCTGTTAGTGTTTAATCGCATCCATCTGGGCAAAGAATTTATGATCCAACAAAGTCACAATTCCCTAGTGCCAGGCCCCACTGTCTCCCTCCTAGGTATTGATAACCCAGGGAGGGAGCAGCGGTGATCTGGCTGTCTTTTGGAACTGAATTTGAATCCTAATTCAACAGCTCATCAATCATGGGACATTTAAAAAGTTACCTAACTTTTCTGAATGCTTATTTATAATAGGAGGCAGCCATATCTGCCTCTGAAGGCTGTTATAAGACTCAAAAGAGATAATTTAACCTCTTTTGCACCCTGCCTGGCACATGGTGTTCAATAAACATTGTTTATTAATAGTAGTAATATTAGCCTACTCCCTTGATTTATAGAACTTTGCTCTAAGACCTGTGTGATCTAATGACTCACCACGAACATAGGTCTTCTTGGGTCCTAATGCCTTGCTTTGAGGACAACTGCTTGGCCTTAGCTCTAACTACCTGTTATGAAAGTAAAGTAAGGAAAGTGTCCTTCCCTTCTCAGAATAGCAGGGAAATAAAATAAATACATTTGTTAATCTTCAATTCCCTTTCCCACCCCCCTCTCTCTCTATAATGTTAGAATGATATAGTTCCAACCATACCCAACTTAGTAGGAGATTTCAAACTTTGGTGAACAGCAAAACCAGCAGAAGCTCACATTAAGAATGCGGTCCCCTAGGCCACTCTGCAGGGTTCTGATCAAGTAACCTGCTTTGAGTCCCAGGAATCTTCGCTTTAACAAACCTGTAGATCACACTTTGAAAAACATGGCCTTAAAAATCACCTCATCTCAGGGTATGAACCTCAAAACTTTCAGAGGCCAAGTAGAGCGTGCATGTCTGTGCAAGTGCAGTGGGTAACATGGAAAAGGAAAGATGCTTACAAATGGAACTGGAAAGCACATACCCTACATAGCTTCTTTCCTTTTTTTTAAATTGAGCTGTAACTATGGCACATTTACATGATGGAATACTATGCAGCAGAGAGAAAGAAGGAGCTCCTACCCTTTGCAACAGCATGGATGCCACTGGAGAGCATTATGCTAAGTGAAATAAGCCAGGTGGTGAGGGACAAATACCATATGATCTCACCTATAAGTGGAACCTAACCAACAAAATAAATAAGCAAGCAGAATATAACCAAAAATGTTGAAATAAAGGACAAACTGACAGTAACCAGAGGGTAGATGGGAGGGAAAAGGTTGTCAGGAACATCTGTAAAGGACATATGGACAAAACTAGGGAGGGGTGGGGTCAGAGGTGGGAGGTGGGAATGGCTGTGGAGTACGGGGAATGGTGGAGGGAAAATGGACACAACTATATTTGAACAATTTTAAAAAAGTAAAAAAAAATTGAGCTGTAATGCATTTTGAAACAATTTACTAGACAGACAAATAACATTTTTCTTTGACCCCAGAAACGTCAAACGACTTGCTCAGTGTTAGTCCAGTCGAGGTAGAGCTGGGCCCAGAGCCTCTCTTGTTTCTGCTCAGGTTGCCACACCGTGCTGGAGCCTCACGAGTGCAGCTCAGCAGTCTTCCTCTTTGGCCCAAGACTAAATCTCCTACCCAGTTGGAGAAAAGGAAAAATAGTATCGAAAAAGCCCAGGTCAGAGGGTTACTCTAGTGTGGACTATTCCCGAAACAGAATTTTCTTGTAGCAAAGCAGCCTGGGGCTCACGGAGGAGGTCTTCACCCAGCGGTCCTGTGCGCCCAGATCCTCACACTGCAGGTGCATACCATCAGTTATCCTGCTGTGGACTGCGACGCTACTGAACTGTCTGTTTTCAAACAACCAGAAGTGTGTGTGCCTCCCGAGAGAACTATCCACTTGGTAATCAGACTACATTCGTCCTTAGAGATGTCCCCAGTGTATCATCAAGTGGAAAAACTTAACTGCAATAAAAACGTGGATAGAAAAGCAGTAGCATATGTATATGTGTGTATGTATATATGTGCATATATATGCACCTATGCAGCAAAATAAAAGAAAAATGTTTGGAAAGATATATCTCTTAACAGTAAATACTGCTGGAGAATGGAACTGGGAGGAGGAGAGCATTCTTTTTTTATTTTATATATCTCTGAATTTTCTTTTAAACAACTAGAATGGATCATTTTTCTACATTGTTTTCCAAAAATAAAATATAGGCATTAGACAAATGGCAGTAAGGACAGTATAGTTATTTAATCTGTTCAAAACTCCACATAAAAACCAAGAGGGCAACAGAGAGCAAACCCAAAATTTATGGAGTACAATTTGCAAAACTAGGTGACAAGGCATCTCGGAGAACCACTAGGTGTGCAAGCAGGTGACAGCAATTCACCGACAGCCACCTCTGCATGCTTTCAGCATTGGAGTGGGAGAAAGCAGAGGAAGCCACAGGACTTCTGACAGACCCCCAAACTGAAAACCCCCCAAAGAGCCAAGAGGAAAGTGAGGGGAGTCAGTTTAAGAACAAGAGGTCAAGCTGGAGGAGTTTGGCCTAATCCCATTAGTGAATGAATGCGCGGGGCCATGCTAAAATCTGAAGTGGCTGGGCCAGTCCAGCCCCTACGAACTCTGGAAACGGACCAGCCAGGGCTCCATCCCAGGGCATGGCCATACAACTGAGGAGAAACTTCTGGGTGTAGAATCAAAATTAAACAGGATTCAGATAATAGAGCCAAGGAAAAAGAGGGTGAGGATCAAGATGGGCAAGGGGACAATGTCAGGAATTTTCAGAAAGCAAGCCACCATTATTTAGAACACTGCGCTTGCCCTGGCTGGGGTGGCTCAGTGGACTGAGTGCCAGCCTGCCAGCCGAAGGGTCTCGGGTTGGTTCCTGGTCAGGGCACATGCCTGGGTTGTGGGCCAAGTCCCGGGTTGGGGGTATGCGAGAGGCAACTGGTTGCTGTATCTCTCACACATTGCTGTTTCTTCCCCTTTCTTTCTCCCTCCCTTCCCCCCTCTCTAAAAGTAAATAAGTAAAATCTTTAAAAAAATAAAACACTACACTCATATATCCTAAAATTTCAGGAAAATCAACAGCACATAACAATAAGCAACAGAAAAGTATCAAGATGAAATCCAATAAATACAACAGATAACACCTTAAGAGGAACAGAAGGTGAAAAAAGGGAAAGTTTAAAAACCAAAAAGAAATTAAACAGAAACTGACAAATACTGAAGATAAAATAAGAACATTCAACAGATGGAAAATGAGATATCTATACCCTCATTGTTGGAAGAGAACCCAACTCTACTGGGAACATAAATGTTTAAAATGTTTAACTTTTTAGCATCATTTAAACTAAAAAAGACGAAAAGTTCACCCAGTGCTATTGTAGCTATTTCATTAATCCCCCTTTCCTAGGAAAGGTATCTTCTAGCAAGTTTAAAGAGAAAAAAAACAAAAACACTTGGCGAAAAGGAGTAAGGATCTGCATGTCTTGCACTGTCGGAATCCCCGATATCTTGGACCGATCCAGGTTTTATAGGTCCTGCAGCTTATAGAACTTGGGGAGCCCTCATTAATAAAAAATACAAACATGGTTTATTTTTGTAAATCTTACAAGAACATATGGCAATTCAGGGGTTCCTAATTTAGCCTTATGGAAAATCCACTTCAGCTCATGTCTGCTTGTAATACGAGGGCAGGCTAACTTCTAGGGTTTTTGTAATGATTTGTTTTGAAAGACTATTTCTTTTAAAGCAGTTAGGTTCACAACAAAATTACAAGAAAGGTACAGAGATTTCACCTATACCCGTCTCAACACGTGTGTAGCCTCTTCTTTTATCGACACCCTCCACCTCAGCAGGGCACGTGTTGCAGCGGACGGACCTACGCTGACACGTCGCGCTCACTGACAGCCCGTAGTTTACATCAGGCTTCACTTTGGGGGTTGTGTAGCCTGTGGGTTTGGACAAATGTATACTGACATTATCCATCATTGTAATTTCATACAGAGCAGTTTCACAGCCCTAAAAATCCTCATCCCGGGCTCGCCCCCTGCACCTGTCTCTAAGGCACCCCTCTGCTGACTTCCCAGTGAGCCGAAGCAGCCCCCACTGGTCTCGTTTCTTTCCTATAACGTTTTAGAGGGCCAAAACGGCACTGCCTGGCTTCTCTCCCGTCGCTTCTTCTACCCTAAGTCTTTCTTTCTTTCATTGTCCCCAGCTTTAATAAACATATTCTAAAAATCAAAAAAGGAAAGGAAAGGGAGGGAGGGAGGGAGGAAGGAAACCTCAACATTTAAGCACCTGCCTTAAAGACAGCAGTTCTTGCATCATCCTGCCTCTCTCTTGATCTCTTTTTCTACAGGTTCACATGTTTTTTCATAAGAGCCTTCTATGAAAATGTTCGGATCTTTTCAAGAATCTGTAGGTTCATTTGAGAAGTTGAGGAATAGCTAAAGGACGCAGATCCTAGAAAAGCTCCTGAACACCAGCGGCCCACCTGTGTTTGGGCCGCTCCACACAATGAAGGTTACAGGTGGAAGGTCTGAAAGTCCAGCAACCCAGAGAGTGTTGACAGATTACAGTTAAAGCACACTTTAGTGAGAAATCAATAAGACTAAAAGTGGGCTTTGGGGTTAAATCTCCTCAAAGTTGAGATGGGGGAAAGTAAATAAAACTGAGGACCTTATAAATTAGCCAAGACTATCAATAAATAGAATTTGGCTTTGTTGGTACAGCACTGCAGTGAAAATAACAAGCTCTGGGGTCAGGCAAATCCAGGTTCAAATCCTGGCTTGCCACTTACCTGCTTGTAAACCTGGGCACCTTACCTTGTCATTCGAAGCCTCAGCTTCTTCACCCAGAAATGAGGGCAGTAACAATATTGCATCCATCACAGAATTGTGAGAAATAAATGTAAACCCCTTTGTAAAAAGACCATAAGAACTGCTTGGTACATTTTAGCTACTACTGGGAATTCTATCTTCTCTAAATTCATTTATTTCTGTGGTTTCAAATTTACTCTTATTTTATTTTATTTTTTAAAAGATTTTAGTTATTTATTTTTAGAGAGAGGGGAAGGGAAGGAGAAAGAGAAAGGGAGAAACATCAGTGTGTAGTGCCTCTCACATGCCCCCTATTGGGGACCTGGTCCAAAATCCAAGAATGTGCCCTGACTGGGAATCAAACTGACTACTCTTTGATTCGCAGCCTGGCACTGAACCACTGAGCACACCAGCCAGGGCTATTTTATTTTTAAAATACCATTTAAGGACCTTATCTTGGCTGAACTGAAGGAAGAAAAGACTTTTGCACACTTGAGTCAGGACAGTCAGGGGGTCAGGGCACACTGAGGAAGCAGGTCTGATGATGGCGGCAGCCATCCGTGCTGACCTAGCTCCCGGGGACAGGTGTGGGCCAGAAGGCCTGTCAAAATCTGCACATAACTTTGACTCCCTTCAAACTTAACTACTGTTAATATAAGATGAAAATAGATTTCAAAGCTAAAAATTTAAATGGGACTGAAAGGAATATTTCACATTAATAAAAGTTCAAACCATTAAGATGTGGCCATCATAAAATTTTCAGAATCTAACTCACAGCTTCAGAATTCAGGTTTAAGTTTATTTAAATGCCTTCAGGGCAAAATCTAGCATCATGCTCAACTTATCTTTTGGGTTACTGCTTTTACTTATATAATTACAAGTATACAAGTAAACTTATATAAGTATTATAAGTATATAAGTAAACCTTATTATCTTGTCAGCTCATCTAATTAATTCAAAAAATTTTTTAAAATTATATAGCATATTTAGCCCTGGCTGGTGTGACTCAGTGCACTGAGCACTGGCCTGTGAACCGCAAGGTTGCTGATTTGGTTCCCAGTCAGGGCACGTGCCTGGGATGTGGGCCAGGTCCCCACTTGGGGGCATGCAAGAGGCAATCAATCACACATCGATGTTTCTCTCCCTCTCTTTCTCTATTCCTTCCCCTCTTTCTAAAAATAAATAAATAAAATCTTTTTAAAAAACTTTAAAAAATTATCCAGCATATTTAGATGTTTTCAGTGCAAGGGTTGCTCCGGGTATGTGTCTGCCACACTAATAGAAGTGGAAGTTCTGGATCAAGCTTCTCAATTGTATAATCTCAATTATTTTTATTCTCTCTGTAGTTTATCATTTATTTTAAAAATATATTTCACATTTTAGAACAGTTTTTGATTTATAGAAAAAAATGCAAAGACAGTTTTGAGAGTTCCCAAACACCCTCCACTCAGTTTTCTCTATTATTATGATCTTACATTAGATTAGTGTAGTTTACATTTGTTACAATCAACCAATCAACACCAATATTTTATTATTAGCTAAAGCCCATACATTATTCATATTTCCTTACTTTTTACCTAATATCCCTTTTTTGTTCCATTTGAAAAGTTGAGTATAGATAATAAAATTTCAAGGGTAAACACTAAAAAAATAGAGAGTATATAACTTTCAAGTTACTAAAGGAAATAAAGAATAACAAAATATTTAATTACTTTAAAAGAAGGCAAGGAAAGATAGAAAAAGACACATGATGGGGAGGTGGAACAAATGAAAATCCCAAAAATATAGCAGGAGGAAATTCAAATATGTAAATGGATTAAATGGTCCCATTTAAGACAAGTATAGATTGATTTAAAGTAAATCTGGATTTATGGTCAAGATGGAGGCATATGTAGACACGCTAGGACACCTCACACAATCCTGGAAAGAATTACAACTAGATCTCAAAACAAATAACACCCAGAACCATCAGAAAATCAAGCTGTATAGAAGCCTAACAATCAAGGATTTAAAGAAACCACATTCATCCAGGCGGGTAGGAGGGACTGAGATGCGGAGATGGGCGGAGAGGCACAGGGATGCGGTGCCGCACGGAGAGGTGGTGGTGGCAGAAGAGTCAGCCCCACATTCACGTGTGATGGATAAAAGTCAGGTGGGACACCTTGGGAGCCAGCAATCCCAGTCCTAGGCCAGACTACACAGCCCAGGGTTTGAGCGCTGGGAAGAAAAATCCCCATAATTTATGGTTGTAAAAATCAGTGGGGGTTGGGACAGTGGAAAAAAATTGACAGATTTTCAGGAGACTCTGCTTAAAGGGCCCATACCGACTTAGAACATATGCAAACCCACCTCCTCTGGAATTCAGCACCAGGACAACAGCTGGAAGGGCACCAGTCACTTTTGGGGAGTGGGTGGAATGACTGGAAATGGGGCAAGTCTGGGAAAACCTGCAGAAGCTAGGCAGCAGCCTGTCCCCTCTCCAAGTCCTCCCCCTACACAGAGCTAAAAAAGCAGTGAAGCAGGTTGCCCTGCCCTAGTGATTATACCAAAGGCTCCACCCCAACAATTTACAGGTGCTTTTTCTAAAATAGGCCACACTATTAAGACAAAGAGTCAAAGCAGCTCTGCCTAATACACAGAAGCAAACACAGGGATACTGCCAAGTTGAGGAGACAAAGAAATATGGCCCAGTTGAAAGAACAGAACAAAACCCCAGAAAAAGAACTAAATGAAAGGGAGATAACCAACGTATCAGATGCAGAGTTCAAAACATTGGTGTTCAGGATACTCAAAGAAATCATTGAGTATGTCAACAACATAAAAAAGACTCAGGAAGAAATGAAGGTTATACTAAGTGAAACAAGGAAAAATCTACAGGGAACCAGCAGTGGAGGAGGAAGCCCGGATTCAAATCAATGATTTGGAACATAAAGAAGAAATAAGCGTTCAACCAGAGTAGTAAGAAGAAAAAATAAAAAATAAAAAAAAACCCCGAGCATAATATAAGGACCCCCTGGGGCATCTTTAAATGTACCAACATCTGAATCATAGGGATGCCTGAAGGAAAAGAGGAAGAACAAGAAATTGAAAACTTATTTGAAAAAATAATGAAAGAAAACTTCCCTAATTTGGTGATGGAAATAGGCATACAAGTCCATGAAGCACAGAGTCCCAAGCAAGTTGAACCCAAAGAGGCCCACACCAAGACACATCATAATTAAAATGCCAAAGGTTGAGGATAAAGAGAGAATCTTAAAAGCAGCAAGAGGAAAGCAGAGTTAACTACAAAGGAGTTCCCGTAAGACTCTCAGCTGATTTCCCAAAGAAACTTTGCAGGCAAGAAGGTTCTGGCAAGAAGTATTCAAAGTGATGAAAAGCGAGGACCTACAACCTAGATTACTCTATCCAGCAAAGCCATCATTTAGAATGGAAGGGCAGATAAAGTGCTTCCCAGACAAGGTAAAGCTAAAGGAGTTCATCATCACCAAGCCCTTATTATATGAAATGTTAAAGGGACTTATCTAAGAAAAAGAAAAACATCAAAACTATGAACATTAAAATGGCAACAAATTCACAACTATCAACAACTGAATCTAGAAAAACAAACTAAGCAAACAACCAGAACAGGAACAGAATCACGGATATGGAGATCATCTGGAAGGTTATCAGCTGGGAGGGGGAAGAGGGAGAATGGGGAAAAGGTGCAGGGATTAAGAAGCATAGTTGGTACAGAATAGGCAGGGGGAATGTTAAGAAGAGTACAGGAAATGGAGAAGCCAAAGAACTTATATGCATGACCCATGGACATGAACCAAGGGGGGTGTTGCTGAAGGGAATGGGGGTACCAGGTGGGGAGGCATAGGAGGAAAAATTGGGACAACTGTAATAGCATAATCAATAAAGTATATTTGAAAAAATTTTTAAAAATAAAAAATGAAGTAAATCTATCTTTGCAAGGTTTATTAGAGAGAGAGAGGACACAGGATATTTTGAAGTAAAAAGGTAGAAAAAGACATACCAGGCAAACACTAACAACAACTTGGTTAGCTGTATCAATATCAGATAAAATAAACATTAAGGCAAAAAAGTTACTTGAGATAAAGATGAATTTATCAGCAAGCTTTAACAATTCTCAACAACATAATTCACAATTTTATCCAATGGACATATCCAATGTTACAAAAAATTTATTTTTATAACTAAAATATACTAAAAACAAACAAGAAAAACAAGAAAGAACAAAAAGAAAAAAGTAAAGCAAACAAAAATACTTGGAACTGAATGACATAAATCATAAATATATTACATGTGTGATTCAGCTAAAGTAGGACCTGAGAGGAAATCTGTAACTTCAATGGCTTTGGAAAGAAGATCATAATGGGGTTGCTTGAATGTACCCCTCCAGGAGTGGGCGTACCTCAGAGCAAGCATCCACAAGAGAGAACAAAATGGCATGCAACTTAAGAAGTTAGAAAAAGGAAAACATAAAAAATCCAAAGAAAGTAAGTAAAAGGGAGGAAATAATAAATATAAAATTAGAGAATACTTTATATAGCACTTTTTATGTGCTGGGTACTGTTCTAAATTCTCCGTGCTTATTAACTTAAGAAAATGATACAACAGAGAGGAGTAACAAAACCAAAATTTGATTTTTAGAAAAAAATATTAAAATTTAAAAGCCTCTGGCAAGATTGATCAAGAAACAGAGAGGGGGAGGCCCATATATATGATAAGAGTTATAAAAATAAGAACACTGTAAATATAACAGAGATTAAAGAGATATTGAGAGTGTGTTATGAAAAAATATACATCAACAAATTTGAAAGCTTGCATAAGATAAACCAATTTCTAGAAACAAATTTATAACATACTACGACTGACTCAAGGATAAATAAAAACCCTGAATATATCTTGTCACAAAAAAATCAGGTCCAGATGGTTTGCCAATGAGTTCTAATATGTATTCTAGGGCCACACAATCCCACCTTACATAACCCAATCCAGAAAATGGAAAAAGATAAATCATTCCCCGACTCATTCTGTGAAGCTAGCAAAATCCTGGTACCGAAACTTGACAAGGGCTTATAAGAAAGGAAAATTATAGGCAATACTCACTCAGTGACAGAGATGCAAAAATCCTAATACAGTAAAAGTGTTAGAAAATGAAATCTAATATATTACAACCAAATTGAGTTTATTCTAGGAATGCAAGTTTGGTTTAACACTTAAAAATCAACCAATATAATTAATTGTATTTACATATTAAAGAAAGATAAGATGTTCATTCACTAGATGTATAAAGTGTAAAGGATAAAATTCAACATCAATTCATAATTTTTAAAAATCCCTTATAAAACTAGGAATAGTTGGGAACTTCCTTAATCTGATAAAGCCTCTACAAATACTCCCTATATTAGTTATCCATTACTGCACAACACATCACCCCAAAGCTTACTGGCTCAACACAACAATAAATATTTATGTTCTTATTTACTATAGCCAAGACGTGGAAACAACCCAAGTGTCCTTCCATGCATGAATGGATAAAGAAGATGCAGTACGTGTATACAATGGAATATTACTCAGCCATAAAACATGAAATGTTATCATTTTCAACAACATGGATGATTTTGAGTATTATGCTAAATGAAATAAGTCAGATGGAAAAGCATAAGAACAGTATTTCATATGTAGGATATAAAACAAAAAAAAAAACAACAAACAACTAACCCAAAACCCTCATGGATACAGACAATAGAATGGTGGTTACTGGTAGGGAAGGGGGTGGAGGGAGGATAAAAAGGGATCAAATATATGGTGACGAAAAGAGACTAGATTTCAATGTCGGTGAGCACGTAATAGAGGACACAGATACTGTATTATAAAGTTGTACACCTGAAATTTATATAATGTTAACCAACCTTCTTTTGATAAATTTAATATAAATATTTATGTTTTCACACAGTTTCTGTGGGTCAGAAACTTCGAGCGGCTTAGCTGAGTGGTTCTAGCTGAGGGCCTCATAAGATTGCAGTCAAGATTGCTGGCTAGCACTGCAGTCAGCTGGAGGCTCGGCCGCGGCTGGAGGAGCTTCTCTGGAGGTGGCTCACTCTCAGTGCGGGTAAACTGATGCTAGCAGCTGGCTGGAGGCCTCTTTGCCACATTCGCCCTCCCATAGGGCTGCTTGAGTATGCTCCCAGCACAGCACCTGGCTTCCGTAAAGGAACAGCAGAAACAGGAAAAATTTCTCAGTCTCCTAAAGGATGCTTACCTACCACAAAAATGATGTTTAATGACAAACTGTTGGAAGCATTTCCACTGAAATAAGATAAGGAGGCCCACTACTATCACTAACATTATATTCAAGTTTAGCCAATGCAATTACATTTTTAAAAAGAATTAGGAATTATAAATATTGGAAAGGAAAAACAATTTGGTGATATCTATCAAAATATTAAGTACATGCATCCACAAGTTTTAAATGGCAAATTAAACACATGCACTTTTCCCTATCAGGACCATTCCTCATTCAAACAATGGCAATGAAATAACATATAAATAAATAAAGTTTACAGTGGGGTAAATAATCAGGTAACCCATAAGCAAATGAAAGATTTCAACCGTCATATGGAAGTTAGAGAATGAATAAAGAAGAGGAAGCTACTGCCAAAAGCACTTGTGAAGGGTGATCAGTCTCACAGAATTTTGGAGAAGCTTTTAACTGGCAAACACCAGGTACAACAGAGAAGAAAAATGAGGTGAGATACTTATTAATTTAAAGCCTGTATGCAGAATAGTCAACCCATCAACTCTACTCTCCCTCCATCAGCCAAGGAACTACCCCTCCAGAAGATAAATGAAGAATTCTCAAAGTAAATCAAATGGCTCAATGAGAAAGAGTTCAATACGCAAAATGCAGGCTCGGGAATCATAGAACATTTTTTTCAACATCTGATGTGTGGAATTTGACCACCCAAGTAAAAAGGTCCAAAGTGTTAAAATCTGAGATTATACAATATCTGAATAAGAACAGATTTGTTGGAGTTACATGTGTAAAGCTATATATACCATTAATTATGGGTTCCATTGTGGTTGCAAATAGATATGTTGAAATCCTAACCCCCTGTACCTGAGAATATGACCTTATTTGGAAATAAGAGTTATTGTAGATATAATTAGTTAAGATGAAGTCATACTGGAGTAGGGTGGGCTCTTAATCCAATATGACCAATGTCCTCATTAGCAGACACACAGACACAAAAAGTACACCATGGAAGAACAGAGGCAGAGACTAGAGTGATGTGTCTACAAGCTAAGGAATGCCAGGAATTGCTGATCCAAGAAACTTAAAAAAAAAAAAAAGCTTGGAACAGATTCCTCCTATGAGCCCTCAAGAAGGAACCAATCCTGCTGATACCTTAATTTTGGACTTCTGCCTCCTACTGTGAGACAATACATTTCTGTTTTAAGCCTCCCAGTTTACGGTACTTTGTTGTAGCAGCCTTAGGAAACTAATGCACATTAGTTTTCTACAACAATTTTTCTTTCTCAGTGTTGGCACATTTCTTCCACTCTTAAGCATCCTTGAAAAACTAATGAAAATGTAACAGTAAAGTAAAAATGAATGGGTTAAACAGGCCCCTGGGTTACTAGTTACTGCCTGTCTAGACTTTCTCTACAAAGAGAGAGAATTCTGAGTTGAGGTTGTTCACTCTGAAAGAAGATCATAGCCACAAGTTGTTAATCAACATTAAACAGCCAGCTATCACTTTTTAAAAGTTGATATAGTCTTTTTGGTTGCACAAAGACTTTGGCCCTTTCTCTCCACTATTACAGGTCTTCTAGATTTTCTAAGTCACCTATTTTAGAAAGCATTTTGCTATCTAATTCTACTCCCTTTTGGGAAAAAAAATGGTATAGCATACACTGAGAAGCTTAACTTGACAGAGATACTATTTCCTCTCTCATTGTCCTTCTGAGCCAAATTCCCAGGATGGAAACTCAGCTGGGTACCAATTTATCTGCAACCCTTTGTTTTGGGTGTAGGATGGAATGCTGCCCCGTGGTACAAAATCTGTTGGAGGGCTCTCATTTGAGGTAAGATAGCCAGTAAAGGCAGTCATTATGGGCTGGGAGGATACTCCAGAAGTGTTCTACTAAAGCTGTTATTTATACTTCAAAGCTATTACTTATAATTTAATGAATAGCTTTGTATATGAGGTGTGTCCAGAAAGTATCCAGCCATTGCCCGTGAAAAAGAGAGACATTTACTGAAGATATAAAATTTAAGAAACAGTGTACATAGGACAATGGTGCCTCATCCCCTTCAAAGTTATGACCTTGTTGAGGACATCTGGTACATTGGTAGAGGTTTGAATCAAGTCATTAGCAAGCACAGCACGATGTTCCTTCTGCTCTGGTAGCAGAAGCTGTGGAATGAATTTTGCCGTGACATGTTTCGTGCCAGATCCTGCACCAAATCTCAGAGACAGTAGCTTTGGAATCCCCAGATCAGCTTCTAGTTCTCGTACTGTCAGTTGCTGATCTTTGTTGACTTCAGCCCGTACACATTCAACATTCTCAGGTGCTCTGCTTGTTGCAGGCCTTCCAGAACAGGAGTCACTTTCAACACATTCTCAAACATCTTTGAAGTGTTTGTGCCACACTTTTATTTGTGCTGCACTCATTGCTTTGTCCTCGAAAGTCTTCTGAATCATCCAAATAGTTTCCATGGAGGAATGTTCAAGCTTAATGCAAAATTTGATGCAGATTCGTAGCTCTACTCACTGTCATTTTGAATGTGATGGCCACACACTACACATGCTCATTTAATGGAGTCTACCGCCCCCACTGACCAGTACAGTGAAGTCATCATAGTTCACACATGCACATTCTAGTCCACTCTCCTTGGCTGCCAGGTTACATCAATGTTGCACAAACCATTCTTGTTTATTAATAATGGCTGGACTTAGTCCAGACAGGCCTCGTGATAACCATTGTCTGATTAATTCCTAAAGGTGGAGTTATTAGGTCAAGACATATTAATTTGATTAAATTTTTAATTCATATTATCAGATTGCTCTCCAAGACTGAATTAGTTTACATTCCTACCGGCAGTACATAAAATGATGACTTGATGAAACATAATATTTACCAATATTAGATATCTTTTTTACACCTTTGCCAATTTGATGAATAAAGGTGGTATCTCATTATTTTAATCCCGCTCTTTTCTTTTTTTAATTTTAAAATTTTAACCATTTTATTTATTTACTTTTAGAGACATGGGGAGGGAGGGAGAAAGAGGGAGAGGAACATCAATATTCAAGAGATACAGGGATCAGTTGCCTCTTGGTTGACTCTTGCAAGCCCCCTCCTGGGGACCTGGCCTAAAACCCAGGCATATGCCCTGACTGGGAATCAAACCAGTGACCATTTCGTTCATAGGCCAGCACTTAATCCACTGAGCCACACCAACCAGGGCTAATCTGTCTTTTTTCTTTTAATCAGAAAAGCTGAATATTTTCATCTGCTTTTTTGGGTATTTTTATTTCTTCACTCATGAAGAGCTTATTCATATGAATTAGCCATTTTCAAACAAGGCTGTTTTTTCATCCTAACGGCTTAAAATATTCAAGAAATATTTACTTTGTAATATATATAGAGAGAGAAATTTCCTATTAATATTTTTATTTTGTTTATAGAGTGGATTTTTGGGGGAAGGTACCTGGTTAACTCTAAAAGGATGCTTTTACCTAACTATTAATTGTCTTCAGATCAACTTTAATAATAGATGTTTAAAAATACTTTGGAGGACAATAGATTAAATATTAACAACTGAATCTTGAATATTTAATGAGTATGAAGCAAATACTCAATCACAGTAGCCTCTGCCATCCTAAAGGGCTACCTGATTCCATCTTCCTTTGTTCACTCCCACAGGTCAGCCCTTGTCTCTTCTCACCTGGATTTCTGCAACTGCCCTAAACTGTCTCTGCCTCGAATTTCATCTAGCCACCTTTCATCACTGCCAGAACAATAATAATCCTTTTGATATAAAAATTTTATGTCACTTATCTGCTTAATCCCCTTTCATAAAATCCAAACTCTCTAGTACAAGGCCCTCTGCCCCTGCATCAACCTGATTTCACTGGCCGCCTTCTATCTGTGTGTCATACACGTTCCAGCTGTAACAGGCTAATTCTGGTTCTCTGAATGTACCTGTTGCTTGGTAGACTTGTAACACCTTCTGTTATTCCTCCTGTGCAGACCCCCTTCCTCTCTGTCACTACTGATTACTCTTACTCATTTTTCTAGATTCACCCGTGTCTGTGCATATTCTAGGAAGCCTGTCGGCCTCTCTCTCTCCTGTTGCTTTAGGTATATGGCCTCTGTGTTTTCACAGTGCTCCATGCATTTCTCTTTTAGTGTTGTTGAGTGTTTACTAGTCTATGTCTTCAAAAAAACTATAAATGTGGTAATAGCCTCCCCTATCACCATAATTCGGGGGTTTCCACAGGGCTCGATACATTAGAGCCCGTTAAGTTTTTGCTAATTAAATATATAGACAAATTAACATTTCTATGTTTCTCAGGAAAAGTACAACCAAGCCAATATGCTACTATCAAAGTTTTAAGTGGGAATTAAACAATATAGCAGAGGACATTAATAATAAAGAGTAATACCACTTAGAGTATTCATTATTTGCTTTCCTGCCCTGTGCCTTAATTTTCAACTTTTTAGGTCTAAAATAATAATATCAAGCAAAGATCTTCAGAAGATAAACTAGGGTAGAGAGAAGATTAAGAAATTTGGTTGTAAATGCTTTGATATGTCAGTTGCTGGTATAAAACTCCAGGAGACCTAAGAATATCATATTTTCAAACATATAATGGTAAAAGTCATCAAATAATGTAATATAATTCATTTTTTTGAGGAATAATGCAAATATAGTTTATTTTTACATATAACCCTTCATTTGAGAATACTGAGAGGAAACTCCAGAGCTAAGATTTGGAAAAGATGAGAAGAGCTTAAGAAGGTTATATAAACGTCAAAGTTGCTATGAGAGGGGCATCCAACCCATGGCCCACGGGCTGCATGCAGCCCAGGATGGCTATGCATGCAGCCCAACACAAAACCATGAATTTACTTAAAACATTATGAGGGGAGGGGTGAAAGCAAGGGAGGGAGGTGGGTTTTGCTGGGGTTGGGGGATTAGCGGTGGGGGGTAAATTGCAGGCAACTGTTCAGTAATAAAATAATTTTTTAAAAACATGAGATTTTTTTTGGTGATTATGTATCACAGTGTATTTAATGTGTGGCCCAAGACAACTCTTCTTCCACTGTGGCCTAGAGACACCAAAAGATTGGACACCCCATTTGGTTGTTCTCACAACAAAATTATGCACCTTAAATATATGCAATTTTTATTTGTCAATTATACCTTGATAATTGATTTATTTAGGGGGTGGGGAGAGAGAAGGACCTAAAGTTGTTTGTGTGGGGATCAAAACTGCCCAAGCTCATCTTTACAATAAAGAATCCCAAATGAAGTCCTGGTCCAGAATATTGCAAGTGGGTAACAAAGTTACCTGGTCAAAATATTCAGGTGAAGACCCCTGAATCATCTGGCCTAAATAATCTAGACAATGAATTAATCTAATAATGTTGTATTCTCCAGTTCAGTTTGCCAGTGTAGATCTGGCCTGAGGTGGTTCTGAAGCAAGAGAAATGAGGATAAAATGAAGAACAGAGAGACAGATCACTGTCTCTGGGGAGCTCTGAGAAAAGGTAATGTGGATGCTATAAGAGATGATACGGCCACGTGGAAGTGATTTGGGGGCCCTCCGACGACCCCTGTACTGTGACTGAGGTGCCCTACCTCTCTCTACTGGAACAGAAGGGACAGAGGTGTGTGAGCAGGAGGCTTGGGTGCCCAACTGGCTTTACCACCAAGGTGAAGAGAATAGGAATTTGACTGTCTATTGAAATCTCATCCCTTCTTTGAAGTTCATATCCTGTCTTCTTCAGAAAACTTTGCCTAAATCAGCCTGTATGCTTTAGAGTCAGTTTGTAGCAATTTAATACCTTATTAAATTGCATCTTATATTGTCATCTTAGTAGGTTGTAAATGTCTTTAGGGCAGAAATCCTGTTTTGGGTTTAAAAAATGTCCACAGTGCCTAGGGTAGTGTTGAGGATGTAATAAGTGTTCAATAAGTAAGTGTCTAATGGTAAAGTTGAAAGGAAGGAACCATTGGGCTCCCACAAGTTTCCTAAACTTCTTTGTAACTTAAAGGAAGAATACCAGAGACTGTTGGGTCCCATTCCCACATTCTCAAATCAGAGAGCCGAGGTTCCCATAGTACATGGTATACTTTTCTCTGAAGAGCGCTATCCTAAATGCAAATTAAGTCTCAAAGCCCTACAAAGGACAACAGGGAAAGCACAGTCCCTGTAAATCCCCTTGGGGACCAGGCTCTTCTCCCTGAGTCCTCCTCTGTGTGTGAGTGTGCGTGGTGGGGGAGGCAGTGGTGGGGTGGGAGGGCATCAGCAAGAGGGAGGAGAGAGACTCCACGCACTGATTATGTGGAGGGGATTTGCTATGTCTCCTTTCCTCCCCCCACCCCTCTTTCTTTGTCCTCTTTCTCCGTGTTCCTCTCTTTGTCCCCCTTTCCTCGTCCCCTTCTTCTGCATTTGTCTGGGAGGATCCTGGAGTGTTCTTTTGATCGACTCAATCTTTCTCTGGCACTTGAGTTCTGATTGGCTGAAGGACTTAGAGGGGAAAAAAACTTTAATTAAGTAGATAATCTCTTCTTTGGAAGTTTGGCAGCTCCATTTCACCTCCCCTTAACTCTGTTTGGGATCGCTTACACACCAAGGAAATTGGGGTTTGAGGAGAATTCCATCCCACTACCTTCTTACGTCTCTGTCTCCCAAGTTTTTAGAATTTTTCTATCTCTGTTACTCCAGAGGATTATGTTGCTTATGAGGCTTTCTGTGTGCATTTTTCTTCTCACCTGTGTCCTCCAACTCATCCACACCTGGTAAGTAACCTGGAACTTGGAATTAGGTATGTGCATGGATTCTATGGGAGAGAGGTCATTTTCACTTCTAGGAATGTAGGGCGCTTTGGGATCTCTCCTAGGAAAAATTGTTTAAGGCAGTAGGTTCTTCCAAATCTATGACTGACTTCGGGAAATCTGTAGACCCCTGCCAATAAAAGAATATCTGTGCTATATCACAAATATTCTAGGTGGTTTGGGGGGAAAGACAGTAGCCCTTTTTACCAAACACTGATTTCAGCATCACGAAGAAGAAGGTGGCTCAGAGAAAGTTCCACGTGTGTTGAATCTGACCTTTGAGGTGAAGACAAAAATTCAGTGGGATTTAATTCTGCATTGTCTGACTTGAATGTTTCAGAATATTCTAAGTAACAGCTCATATCACTTCCTAGAGATTAAAAATTACCTTGAGCTCCTGAGTTGGTACTGGGTTTAAAAACATGTTGGAAAGAAGACATTTTAGAAATCTAAACTTTTCTACATATTTGTTTAACTTACTTAATTTACAAATGTTTCAGGTTGCTCAGAAATTTAGATAATGTGTGTGAAAGTGCTTTGTAAACTACAAACCCCTGCACAAATGATGGATAATATGATCACTTGCACTTAGCTCTTAGAAACCACATAAAGTCTCTATACGTGGACAAGTTAATAAACAAGTGTGCAATAATATACAGATGTGAGATGCAGGAAATGCATGTTGCTAGGGTGTTTGGAGTTTTCCCTCAATTAAGATGTAAGCTCAATCTCTCTCTTTATCAGTTCCCCCTTTGACCATCTATTTAACCAGGATATGAATCCAAGTGCTACAAAAAGTGTTGACGAAGCAAGAATAGGAATGTCTTTGCTGAAATCAGCTTCCTGTGCTAATTGAGAGCGTATTCTTATTATAAACAAGTATAGCTATCTTTATTAGGGAGTTGATAAGAAGTATGCCAAATTGATACAATGGTCTGCCAGTTAATTCAATAATTAACATATCTAATTATAAACTGCACCACCAAATAATTGGTCAGTTTTTAATTGGCATTTTAATTAAATATTTCACATTCAAAACAATCTCCCTTCTCTCGCCCTCACGAGAACAAAAAGACAAAAGGGAGAAGAGACTATTTCAGAGCGTTTCTGACATTCACGGTATTCTTCAGCTGATTCAGTATCAGCAGAAGGGAAACACGAGATTCCTTCCCCCAGTCACCGGGGCAGTGTGAAGAATTGTTCTGTAAGAAAATACCTTTACTGTGTGTTCCTTCCCTGCTGGAGGGGGTCATGTTCATTTCATTCCGATACTGACACAGCCATGCTGAAAGGTGGCTGGGTTGCTTGTCTGTCCAAATTCAAGTGTCTGGATTCAAAAAGAAAGAAGAAGAAAAGAGATGTGAAAGAAAGTTCTAATTTAAAAGCAGGGTTTAAGAACCCCTTCTTGCTTTGCCTGATTTTGAGGAGAAAATGTACAAATCTGTATAATGCAATTGTTTTAATTGCATTTCCCTCATAAGGCCCAATTTGAATTAAATATTTATACTTTGCCAAGAACCTGGTATTGGTAGCATTTGCAATGTGATTTTCGAATTTAACATGAAATTGTGGTTACTCTTATAATGGAGCTATCAGGGTTTTGCACAAGGTCATCTTTTCCTTTGTGCCATGCAGAGAAATTTGACCAATAGCAGCCTTTCAGATGTGTCTCTTGGTGCTTCATTATCATCAGCCTTTTATGTGAGGACCTCAAAAGCATTTAACAAATAGAGAACCACAATTTCTGCTTGGCTGTTCAATTGTAGGCGCGCCTGAAATTACTGTCTAACAGAGTCCATCAACAGGAATTCCTGGGCTTGAAAGGGAGAGGGTAAAAATGACACACACCTGCAGTACCCAGCTTCACGAGGAATCTCAGTGCAAAATAATTGGGGGAAAAAAGCATTCTCCACAGTTCAGGAGATTTTTGAAAGAATTATCCTTTAGTAACTTGAGAAAAATCTTTTGTTTTTCTTAATTCTTAATGGCTGCTCCCCACCACCCCCAAAAAGAAGAGTGTGGGAAAGCATGATGCAGCCAAGCAGATGGTGATGGTTACAGTGGTGAACCGAGAGGAAGCAATTTGACTTTCCGCCTCCCGTATACTTACTCCTCTGGAATGAATGGACCTAGAACGTGTTTTTCTTTCATAGTTCCCTTCATTTGACTCTAAATAATGTCCCATAATAATATCAGGCCTTGCCCAGTTCTATGCATCACTCTTTCTTCCCTTCTTTCTCTCTCTGTCTTTCTCACCTCAGCTCCATCACCAAATCAGAAAGATGCACTGGGACACAGAGGCCAGCTGAGGCTGTGCTCGCATTCTTTAACAGGGATCACTACCCTTGCTCTTCTCCAAAGGATTGAAATAGGGTCAGTTTCTTTTCTGCAGTAGAGCAAGAATTTATTTGAAATCTTTGTGTTTTAAAGCAGCTTTTGAAATACATCATCCCTTGGTTCTCTACATTTGTGTTTTTAGAGTAACCCGCTGTGGCTGTTGAAATTTCACCCGATGATGACATGCAAAACCCCTGGCTAGCAAAGGCTGCCGTTCTTGTGGGGGTGGGGGAAGGGGGCAACTTGGAATCCATATTCTCACCAAGTGTCGTCAATAGTTACAATTATTTTCTGCATGTATGTGCAACAATTTTTTCAAATGTATATTATGACCAGTAAAATAGACACTAATTTAAAAATCATTGCATTCATAGTAATTTGTGGTCCTATCATGTTTTTGTTGAGTTGTCCCCACTGACAGGTGCAAAAAGGACAAGGGTGGCCAAGTGGGGCTCCACTAAGCTTGTCACACCGGAAGGGAATCCTCATCCTCACAGAGCCAGAGAGTCTCTGGAGTTCGGGAAATGAATTCAGGAGGGAGAAATTGCTTTGGAATCTGGAAAATAATATGCCAATAAAAGATGCACATACCTAATAGCTTCCCTGGTCCATAAAGAAAAGTTCTTAGTCCATAAAAAAAAAAAAGCAGGGCTTGTGGAGGAACTGAGCAGGATTAAGTTAGTAGCTGCCATGTAGGAAGTTCTGAGGGCTTGAGACACGTTCCCGCTCTCAGTTCCCAGTTTTGTCATTGATTTCCCCAACAACTTGAGACCCAAGTTTTTCCTTTCAGAGCTCCCGTTTCTCCTGCTATGAGAGGAGACACTTTGTTACAGCTTTTCTTAGGAAACGAGTTTGTGTAAGTGGTGAGGGGGGTGTCCTGCAGAGCATCTCTGTGTGTGTGTGTGTGCTTGTGTGTGCTTGTGTGTGCAGATGATAACATGACACAAAGAAGGGTCTCCTTTTTGTGACATTATACAAAGGTAAATGGGATAATTAAAAAAAAAAGGACCAGAAGAAAAGGAGTTGCAGTCCAAACCCTCTCTCTTCCATGGAAGGAGTTTACTCTTTTTTCCCTCTACCCAGCTGGGACAATTGGTTTAGTGCTGCTTTATACTGGGCAATGCTAGTCTCTCCTGGAACTGTTAATAAAATCCTTTTTTTGTGGGCTCCATTCACTCTATTTCCATTAGAGACAGAGGAGAACTCAGAGGACTTAGAAAGAGAGGTCAATACAATTTTGCTTAGGATAAAACCTCACTTTTTCAGAAAGCAGATGTTTTTTCCTAGGTAAAAGATCAGGCTGGGTTAGCAGCTGGGGGAACTCTGAGCTCAACTCACGTTTGAAATACACCTACACTCTGACAGCCTCTTGCAAGAAACTATCATCCACTCTGGACACACTCTCTAGGCTCATTGTAAGCCAAGTTTTTGTGGCCTGTTTTTCTTGGTCTTTATGATAGGCCCTTGTTATTGATTATGTCTTCTCTCTGTATGCTTGTTAGGTCAGAGTTTTCTCCAGGACAAGAGAAATCAGACCATAAGGGAATCATTTAAATTCACTATTATCCAATCAGTCCAAGTTCACTTTCCTTAACAGGTTGTTCTGCCAATGTCAGCATGCTCCAGTACCAGCACAGACTGAGGCTATGTTCCAGTAGTCTCAGTAGACCCTGTAAGTAGGCCAATAGCTCAGTGTCGCTATGCAGCTCCATAGATGAAATTCTTGTGTTCTCCAGGCCAAGCTGAAACCATCCTGCATAAGGAAGAATTTCCCCTTCATTCAAAGCTGTAATTCTGTAATTCTCCCATATATGCAACTAGATATGGACGACAGTTGTATTTTTAATAAATATTTTTTAGCAAACCCCCCTGCCCCATAATTCTCTTTTGCTACCATAAATTTCAGTCCTTTTTCTTCACTCAGGCTCTTCAAGTTCACTATATCAGACTCTGAAGGTTCTATTCCATACCAAAATCTGGGATAATAAATAGCAAACCTAATATTGGCCATATTATCCTGTCTGGTATTTCTTCATTTTAATCCAAAGTGTCTTGTGGAGCCTATATTGCATAGATTATTGCTTCAGGAGTATCCTGTTGTTTAATTTTATATTATGGAAAATTTATTTTCTTTTTTAAAAATATTTTTTAAAGATTTTTTATTTATTTATTTTTAGAGAGGGAAGGGAGGGAGATAGAGAGAGAAAGAAAGAAACATCAATGTGCAGTTGCTAGGGGTCATGGCCTGCAACCCAGGCATGTACCCTGACTGGGAATCGAACCTGCAACACTTTGGTTCGCAACCCGTGCTCAATCCACTGAGCTATGCCAGCCAGGGCTGAAAATTTATTTTCTTTTTTACAAACATAAAGAGAACAGCATATATAATCAATTCCCATAACTCGGCCTCAATAGTTATCCCTTGGCTAATTTTGCTTCATGTGTACTTTCTGTAGCATTTCCAACTACATGTATTCTCTCCATCTAAATCTTCCAAGTACTGCCATGGTTCAAAATAGGAGGAAGAGACATAGGAAAAGGAATGCCCTATCCCATGTCAAAGTGACCTAGGACCAGTAATTAAAGTGAGTCTTGGGGAATATCATACAGATATGACCTCCTCTTAGGATGAAAAAATCAAGAATACAAATTAGCAAAAAGAGAATTCATTCAAATACATATTTGAGTTTAATTTTGTTTGAGCTGTGGTTAGTAAAGGCAACAGAAATTGATAGTTGGATCAGACTGAGGAGAGGACATTTTTACTTTCCACTGGATTTCGTTCCATTAAGTAGTAAAAACAGGTACCAAAGTACCAAAGCCTGCCAATTTTCCTACCTTGAACTGTCCATCTAGTTGTTTTATAGGGCAGTCCTTAGAGTTACGATGTGTACCCACCCTCTTGATCCTGACATAAACTGGTATTGCATCCATCAATGCAGTTAAGAATGTGAATGTTTTCTAAATTCTGTACCACAGGGACCAAGGTAACGAGATCAGAAAACAAAACAAAATGCTCTGCTTCCATAATAATCCTGGATGAGGTTCTTGCAACTTCAGGCTTTCTGGGAACAGTGGCTGGAGCTGTTCCTTAGCAGCTTTTACTTAGAGACCACAGAACAGAGAATTGAGTTAGAGTCCCAGTTAGAGTCCTCATTTAAATGCTAAGTGCTGGAGTGCTTTTTTGTAGCTCAGTGTTTCTCAGCAGAGTTTGCTACAATACATAAACAAGGAAGGAAATGAGGACAAGAAAGGACAATATCTCTCTATAAAACATTTCACTTTCAGAGGAAAAGATTATCCCTTGAAAATTTATGATGTGCCTGGGAAAGAATCAGCCTGAGATTGTTTTCTAGATATCCATGATACACAGTTGTCCTGAAGGCTATTATATGGTCTTTGCCAGTAATTATTTGTCAAGGGCTGGATTTGAGATAATGTGGGGTTTTAACATAAATTTTTAAAGTTACATTTTATTGATTGCGCTATTTCAGTTGTACCAATTTTTCTCCCTTTGCCGCCCTCCACCCAGCACCCCAACTCCCTCAGGCAATCCCCACACCATTGTTCATGTCCATGGGTCATGTATAGGTTCTTTGGCTACTCCATTTGTATACTGTACTTTACATCCCCATGGCTATTCTGTAACTACCTTTTTGTACTTCTTAATCCCCTTACCTCCTCACCCATTCCCCCACAGCCCCCTCCTTCCTGGCAACCATCAAAACACTCTTCATATCCATGATTCTGTCTCCATTCTTATTTCCTTAGTATGTTTTTTAGATTCAGTTGTTGATACATATTTATTGATTGCCATTTTGTTGTTCACTTCTTTTTAAAGATTTTATTTATTTATTTTTAGAGAGGGAAAGGAGGGGGAGAGAGAGAGAGAGAAACATCAATGAGCGGTTGCTGGGGGTCATGGCCTGCAACCCAGGCATGTACCCTGACTGGGAATCGAACCTGCGACACTTTGGTTTGCAGCCCGTGCTCAATCCACTGAGCTACACCAGCCAGGGCTTATTGTTCATTGTTTTGATCTTCTTTTTTATCTTAAATAAATTCCTTTAATATTTCACATAATAATTGTTTGGTGATGATGAACTCTAGTTTTTCTTGTCTGGGAAGCTCTTTATTTGCCCTATGATTCTAAATAATAGCTTTGCTGGGTAGAGCAATCTTGGCTGTAGGTCTCTGCTTTTCATGACTTTGAATTTCTCACCAATCCCTTCTAGCCTATAAAGTTTCTTTTGAAAAATCAGCTGAGAGTGTCATGGGAACTCCTTTGTAGGTAACTAACTGCTTTTCTCTTGCTGCTTTTAAGATTCTCTTTTAATCTTTAACATTTGGCATTTTAATTATGATGTGTCTTGGAGTAGGTTTCTTGGATCATTATATGGATCATTCTTACTTGGGACTCTCTGTGCTTCCTGGACTTATATGTCTATTTCCTTTACCAAATTAGGGGAGTTTTCTTTCATTATTTTTACAAATAGATTTCCAATTTATTGCTCTTCCTCTTTCCTTCTGGTACCCCTATGATGCGAACATTGGAATGCTTGAAGTTGTCACAGAGACTGCTTACCCTATTCTCATTTGGGGAGGTTCTTTTTTCTTCTTGCTGTTCTGATTGGTCGTTTTTTGCTTCCTCACGTTCCAAATCACTGATTTGATTCTCAACTTCATCCATTCCACTATTGTTTCCCTGTAAATTGTTCTTTATTTCAATTAGTGTGTGCTTCATTTCTGACTGGATCTTTTTCATGTTCTTGAGGTCCTCACTAAGTTCCTTGTGCATCCTTATAATCAGTGTTTTGAACTCTGCATCTGATAGATTGCTTATCTCCATTTTGTTAGTTCTATCTCTAGAGTTTTCCTCTGTTCTTTCATTTGGGCCATGTTTCTTTGTTTCCTCATTTTGGCAGACTTCCTGCATTTTCTATGTGTTAGGTAGAGATGCTATGACTTCTTGTCTTGGTAGCATGGCCTACCAAGACAATACATGTCTTGCAGTGCATGTCCTGTAGGATCCAGTGGCACAGCCTCCCCTATCACCCAAGCTGGGTATTTAGGTTGCACCCTTCACGTGGGCTGAGTACACCCTCCTTTTTAGTTGAACCTTGATTGCTGTTGGCAGGTCAATGGGAGGGATTTACCCAGGCCAGTCAGCTGCAAGGACTGTCTGTGACCACTGACCACCAACCTCTGCCCTCTGTGGAGGATCAGCTGTGCAGGGGTAGGGTGGTGGTGCTTTGACATGGTCTGTAGTTGTCCACTGGGTGTGCAGTCTCTGGAGTTTCCTGGGTGGTGCAGGCCAAGGTCAGCCCCCACCTGTGTTCTACCTGGGGCCACTCTGCATGAGCTATAAAGCAATCTGAGATGGCTGCTACTTGTGCTGAGCTTAGAGATTCCCAGGTGAAGCCAAGCTGTGAATCTAGGCTGGCTGCTGCTAGTGCCAGGCCTGGGCCACTTAGCCTAGAGGGCTTACTGAAGCCAGGTGTTGCTTGTTTGACAGGATTTAGGAAGTTGTGAAGCAGGAGCCAAGACCAGTCATTCATATGGAAAAGACGTAGTTAACCATTTGGATGGGCCTTTCAGTTGGGTGGGACAGAGTCTCAGGGCATCTCCAGGGGGCAGCAAACAGTGTCAGCCAGGTTGATGGAGTCTCAGATATGGCACCCACTTGCTGCTCTGTGTATCTTTTGGGGAAGAGACCAGGAAAGGGACAATGGACTCTGTCCACTTTTCTGTCTGGGAGAAAGCCCTCCTTCAGCTCCCGCCTTGATGCCATACACTTCAGTTCCTCCCTGTATGCCACTGGTGCCTCTCAAAGCTGCTACCCCAGTGCTGGAGCTCAGAGGGAGTGAGTATGAGTAAGTCCTTGTGTGTGTTCTTTAAGGGGAACTGCTTGGGACTCCATAAGTGTCTTCCACTAATTCAATCCTCATTGGTTTTTGCAGCCAGAAGTTATGGGGACTTAATGTCCTGGCACTGAAACCCTGAGCTGGTAGGCCTGATATGGGGCTGGGAGCCCTCACTCCCGAGATATCTCTCCTAAATTTTTATCTACCATACATGGATGTGGGACCAGCCTGTTCCATGTCTGTGCTCCTCCTACTAGTCTGGATGAATGTAATTTATTTAATTCTATAGTTGTCATACTTCCATTCAACTATATTTCTGACAGTTCTAGGTGGTGGTTGTTCCGTATTTTAGTTGTAATTTTGATATGGTTGTGTGAAGAGGTGAGCCTTGTTTACCTATGTGGCCATCTTGATCGGAAGTTTAATATAAATTTTAATATAAAGACGGCTACCAAAATGGCTTATAAGAGTTTTAAAAATATATTCTAGGTAATTGCCTTATAATATAGAAAATTTACATTTATTAAAAATTATGAGAATTATGTATAAGGCTGAATTCCCTTTGAAGAAACAGGTGGAGTTTAAGTCAGTGAAATAGCTATGGGGAGATGACCAGAACCTGTACATTCCTTAATTTTTGCTTTTATATTCTTCTTGAAAAAACTTTCACATAGCCCCGATCTTAACTGCATTTCTCTCTTTCCAATGCCATCCATTCTCCTTCACTGAGTCTACGCCAGCTGCTTTCATTTCATAGCTGTTCACACACCGTAATCTGGTTTCTGTTCCATTGCTCTACTGAAGCAGATCTCCCTTGTGATAATCACCTTTGTTCCCTCTTTACACATTTTTTAAAGACTTTATTTATTTTTTTGAGAGAGAGGGAAGGGAGAGAGAAAGAGAGGGAGAGAAACATCAGTGTGTGGTTGCCGCTTACATGGCCCCCACTGGGGACCTGGCCAGCAACCCAGGCATGTGCCCTGACTGGGAATCCAACCAGCGACCCTTTGGTTTGCAGGCTGGTGCTCAATCCACTGAGCTACATCCAGGGCAAATTTTAAAAAATATTTTATTTATTTATTTTTTTAGAGGGGGAAAGGAGGGAGAAAGAGAGGGAGAGAAACATCAATATGTGGTTGCTTCTTGCATGCCCTCTACTGGGGACCTGGCCCACAACCCAGGAATATGCCCTAGACTGGGAATCAAACAGGGGACCCTTTGGTTTGCAGGCTGGCACTCAGTCCAGTAAGCCACACCAGTCAGGGCCCTCTTGAAAAATTTTTAAGTAGGAAGAAATTTGTCTTTCAAATTTTGAATACTTTTCTCCCTACAAGACTTCAGGTATCTTGTGACTTTTACTTCCTAATCCTTTCCCTAAATAGGAAAGAGTTTGATTTCAATTATTTATGCTTTATGAGAGATAAGAATGATCTGTTCACCCTTGAAAAACATTTCCATTTTTAAGCTTAACTCTTTCTAATTGTACAGTGAATTGTACCTAGCTTAAATATACTGGGGTGTTGTTAGAGGGGGTGGTAAACATTTTGGACCCATGGGATATTATTTCACAGTGATCAGTAAGGCCTGTCTTTTCTGTGATTGTGTGTGTGTAAATATTGGTGCATGTGTGTTCTGTGGGTCATATGTTGTAGCAGATAAGAGAAAATCACAAGGAAACTGATTTGGAAAGAGCTGTGTTTGGGCTGCCAGGGTCCAAGGCATCTTGTGAGTTCCACAAAGTGTAGAGTTGGCTGCCAGACATTCACCCTAAGGAAAAGTTGCTTCACTGGAACACCTTCCTGCTACAACTCCAGGCAGGTCCTTATCTGTGCTCCCTCTCCTTAACCTCTACCTCCTTCCCCCTGTACTCTCTCTGTGCCAGATCTCCGGAGGGAGATGTGTATCTACAATCATTCACCACTTCTGCTTTCCCCTGGGCCCTCACCCCACATTACAACAATTACACGGTCTCTCCTGAAGTAGGACTACTAGAGCTTCATGACCCAGAGACTTTTTAGGGACCTAAAGAAATGAGATGAAAGGCTACAGAGAAACCAAACCTGTTTGTTATTCAAAGACTTGTGAGGACAGTGGAGAGGGGAAGAACAAAGGGAGGGGTCGGAAGGCTTTGACATGGAAGTCTGGGCAGTGAGAGGAAAATACCAAATTCTGGACATTCATATGCAGAACTTTGCTTTTTAAAAAATATGTGTGGGGGAGGAGAAAGGGGAATCCTAACTGAAGTTTCAGCCACATCCAGCCCTGGGATTCAAACGTACCCAGGCACACTAGGCAAACTAGGGCAGCTGGCCTGCGAGGAGCTTGCTGCATGAGACTTAGCGCTCTCCTGGAAGCAAGCTCCCATTCTGAGGGCGGGCGGGGGGGGTGGGTTGTGGCACACAGACGTGGTCCAGGAGCAAGGTCCTGGGCATGCAGGGGGAGAAGGAAGTCTGGAGATGGCATGGTGCTTGGCACTCCTGGTCTGGCGCCCATCCGTATCACCGGCTCTACAGAATTAGGCGTGTGTTCTCACCATGGCAGCCAAGCTGTTGACCATACAATGTGATTGCTACAGACTACCTCACAGGCTGTTCTACTTTGGAGAACCGCCCCCAAACAGGGAGAAATGGTTGAAACATTGGATAGTGGTTTAAAACTCTCGTCCACCATTAGACAATACTGATAGAGAATGGGAACTAGCAATTTTTTTGTGAACTTCTGAAGGTGATAAAATAGTAATAAATAATGATTCAAAGTGTCTTCAAATGGTAGTAGATAAAAAGAAGTATTGAAAATCAGGGTGAATGGATATATGGATAATAAATGTTAGGTCAAAAAAGACAAACAAAAACTTTGGAGATTTTCTAAAAGCTAGAAGAGAAACTGTGGCATTTGTATGTGGGTTGATGCAAAGTCCCTCCCCTCCTGCCCCAGCTCCCTGGGAAAAACAATGACTGGACAGATTATAGAATAGGCAGTTTAGGAGATGGTACAGCCTATGGGAGAAGCCGCATAATGTTGAACGCTGTGTGTTTGAGAGGCTACAGTGCCCTAGATCAAGGAACTTTGCACAGCGGTTCGATCATGGCTACCTCATAGATGCTGTGTTGTTGCAAGGTTAGAAGATCCTTAGAACAGACGCAAAGGGAAAATGACAAACGGTGCAGAGGGCTCTGCCTCAAAACTACTAATGCATCTGCATCTGTTGTTTAGTTGAAAAGATATTTAGTCATGAAGAGACTAACAAGGATCTAGACACACAATGAGAGGAAAAGAGCTTGTGGATATTCGGGGAGGAGCTGTGGCAGAGAGTAGTGGAGACAAGGACTAAAGCACTTGTCTGCCCAGCCAAATGGGAGTGAGAGGAGAAGCTACTCACAGGGAACGTTATTGTGAGAACTCAGAATGGGAGAGAGAGCTCTGATAGCTCTTGCGAATTCTTATTATTGGTAGATTAACTTGGGAGAATGATGAGATGACATTAAAAACTTATAGGAAAAAGTATAGACCAAAGAACGAATTAAAGACTTCAGGACCGATGACAAGAGTGTGGAGGAGGTCTGAGAATGTAAAATAAGAGCAATGGCAGTAAAGCCTTCTGTGAGTGGAGGGAGCTAGCATATTTCCTAGAGGACCAATAGACCCTAGGCAAAGACTCACAATCATAGGTGCATATCCCAGCCCCTCAAAAATATTTTATTCCTGGTGTGGGGGATATGGGCATAAGCTGGTAGCTGTGATTGCCAGGAGAGCTACCAAGGAAAACTGCAGGGTAGGAAAGAGACCCATGATTCCAGTGCTCAGCACAGAAACCCAGCCTCTCGAGGCAGTGACCAGAGAGAGCTGTGAGAGCCACCAAAACCAGCAGATGCTCGGTCCAGGCATGAAAGGAAAGACTGTCCACCAATAACGGTCTCTGGAGCTGAGGCCTAGGAATCTTCTTGTTGAACAAACTCCCCAGAGGATTCTCATGCGCTCTATAAAATAATCTTTTTGAATTAATTTTCAAATGCCTATCCTGATGTCCATTTGCCAAATCTCCAGCACTCTGGATAATATATGTAACTTTTAATTTTTACATAGTTATAAATTTGCATAAGGTCACAGAGAAACGCACAGGAAAGTTCCATGCCCAGGAACTATAGTGGGAGCTGGAGGGGCACAAAGATAAATAAGGCAGCCCCTACTCACAGTCAGGTATAGGGGGATAAAGGGAAACCTTAATATGAGGCAGGGAAAGTTGCTGTGAGGCTTCAAGAAAGGCTGACTGGTTTTTGAGCTAGATACTTACTTAAGAATACGTAGGATTTTAACATAGCTCTATTGAGATATAATTAACACACTATAAAATTCACCCTTTGAGAGTGTACAAACCAATGTGGTTTAATATATTCACAAACTTGGGCAACTCTAATCACTGTCAACTTTAGACCATTTTCATTCCCCTAAAAAGAAGCCCCACATTCATTAGGAGTCACTTCTCATCCCCTCCCTTCAGTCCCTGGCATCACTGATCTACTTCCAGTTCGTATAGAATTGCCTGTTCTGGACATTTTTTTTAGTAAATAGAATCGTACGGTTTATGGCTTTTTGTGTCTGTTTTCTTTCATTGAGAATGATATTTTCTTTTTAAAAAAGATTTTACTTATTTTTAGAAAAAGGGAGGGAGAAAGAGAGGGAGAGAAACATTAGTGTGTGGTTGCCTCTCATGCGCGGCCCCAACTGGGGACCTGGGCTGCAACCCAGGCGTGTGCCCTGACTGGGAATTGAACTGGCAACTCTTTGGTTCACAGGCCAGCGCTCAGTCCACTGAGCCACACCAGCCAGGGAGAGAATGATATTTTCAAGGTTCATCTATGTTGTAGCATGTATTCCTACTTCATTCTTTTTTGTGGCCAAATAATATTCTGCTGCATAGATATAATACACTTTATTCATCTTTTCATCAGTTAATAGGCACTTTAGTCATTTTTATTTGGAGCTATTATGAATGTTGTTATGAATATTCATGTACAAGTTTTTGTTGAACATGTGTTTTTAATTCTCTTGAGTATTACTTGGTAACTCCATGCTTAACTTTTTGAGGAACTGCCTGACTATTCCTCCAAGTAGCTGCACCATTTCACAATCCCACCAGCAATGTAGGAAGGTTCTGATTTCCCCCCAACAGCTATCATTGTCTTTTTTGTTTTAGCTTAGTGGGTGTGAATTCTTGTTGGATTTCCCTGATGACTAATCAATTTTAGCATCATATCATGCGCTTATTAGCCATTTATTTATCTTCTTTGAAGAAATGCCTATTCATATCCTTTGGCTGTTTTTTATTTGAGCTGTAAGTGCTCTTTGTATATTCTGAAAGTCAGTGTCTCACCAGATACATGCCTTGAAACATTGTCTCCCATTCTGTGGGTTGTCTTTTTTACTTTCTCTTTTGGTGCCTTTGGAAGCACGAAAGTTTTTAATTTGATGACGTCCAGTTTATCATTGCTTTCTTTGGTCACTTGTGGCTTTGGCATCATATTTACAAAAAAACACTGCCTGACCCCAGATCATAAAAACTTAATACCTGTATTTTCTTCCAAGAGTTGCATAGTTTCAGCTCCTACATTTAGGTCTACGATCCATTTTCTACTCCATTTTTTGTATATGGTGTGAGGCAAGGGTCCAGTTTTTGCACGTGGATATCTAGCTGTTCTGGCACCAAGTACTAAGAGTAGGCAATACATAAGAGGCCAGCACAATCGAAGGCATAGAGGCATACACGTCTGGATGCCTGGGAACAGCAACTGGTCCATTTTGACTAGAGGATTGGACAAGTAGGGATATTTCATGGGAAATGAGGCTAGAAAGGTATGCATGGTCAGATTATGGAGTGCCTTGAGTGCAAGAGTTGGAGAATGAAGATTCTTCATGAGGATGACATCAGCATTAGGCTCTCAGAAGGTTGATTTAGCTGCGGACTGACTATACAATGATTCGAATATGTCTGTAAATAACTCAGGGGTTACCAACACAAGTCAATTTGCAAGAATGTTGCCCAAATAAGGCTAACAGCCATATCTTATGGCAGGTGTTCAATTAAATCCTACTGGTTAATCAATTGAACTAGACCAGCATGTCATACAAATCTTTACATATTGTGGGGCCTTTGAGGAAAGAGGAATCCTCTAGCATTCTGCCCAACACTCCCTGTGATTCCAACCTAGTGTCCTCTCCAGGAAGTCTCTTCACCCAGGCTCATGGCAAAGTTTTCTCCTTTGTTTGCCACTTGATTTTTTTTTGGTTGTTTGTTTTTCTTTCTTTCCTGATACCACCTGTCCTGGGGAATGGGAACTAGCCTCTGTCTTGCCTGGTCACATCCAAGGGTCTTTGAAAGTTATCACTAACATAAAGAATGCCCTCCTGTGCTGTCTGGTGTGGCTCAGTGGATTGAGCACCAGCCTGTAAACCAAAGGGTCTCTAGTTTGATTCCCAGTCAGGAAACATGCTTGGGTTGCAAGCCAAGTTGTGTCCCTACTAGGGGGCATGTGAAAGGCAACCACACATTGATGTTTCTCTCCCTCTCTCCTTTCCTTTCCCTCTAAAAATAAATGCATACACACACACACACACACACACACACACACACACACGTGTGTATATATATATATTTATTTTATTTATTAATTTATTATTATTATTATTTTTTTAAAGAATGCCCTCCTGAGCCAGAGCAAGTCAGGCACCCTTCTCTGAAGCAAAGGGCCTGGCTGACTCCTCTGACTCTAGTCTTCCAGGATCAGAAATTTATCTGCAAACCCATAATGGCTTTAGCAATTGTGAATGCATTTAAATTGTTTTGAAAGTATTATTCTTCTTTGCTGGTACTACTGCCCCCAAGAGAGTAGCACTTGTCAGTCAACTTAATTTTCCCTGCCAAGCTTTAAAAAGTGGGCTTTAGTTTTGCTAGACTATGTAGTCTTTTATGATTTTCTAAAACTCATATTTCCTTCCAAATCTTTTTCATCTTCTCTCACATGGCAGCCTCCCAGTTTATAGTACTATCTTTCAAAACCCAACTGCATTTTAGGTGTTGTGTGTGTTTTGTATGAAGAGTCAGCCAACTCTTTACACCTCTGACAGGAAACTGCACTTCCTCAGTCTCTTTAGTCTCCAGTCCGCTTTCTGATGATCGCCAGCATCTTACCGGCCTTTACGATCACAGGGTATGCTAGCTTTCATGGAACAATGGTTAATGACTCCCATGTTACTTTATTCCATGACAGTGGGAAAAGAAAGATAATAATTGGTAATATATCATATTTGTATTTGGGTTAATATTCAATGCCTATCCTGAAGTCCATTTGCCAAATCTCTGGCATTACAGATTATGTACATATGCATTGAATTTTTATTTTTATATAACTATAGACTGGCAGACGCTTGCAAAGGCATGGGCAGGGAAGTCCTCCAGGAGCCTCCCCACAGTGTTAACCAATGATAGTGTAATATTTATAAAGTTTATTCAGACCACCAGTTTTACAAACATTCATAGCTGTGTGTATGTGTATAGCTCAGTGCAGTTTTGCCACGTGGAAAGCTTCGTGTAACCACACCACAATTAAGACACTTAACTCTAACATCACGAGATTCTGCCTTGTCATCCTTTATAGCCATGCCCCTCCTTCATGCCTAACCCCTGGAAACTACGAATCTATTCTCCAGCTCCATAATTATGTACTTCACGGTTGTTATGTAAGTGAAATCATGCAGTATATATCCTTTTGAGACTGGCTTTGACCACCCAGTGTAATTTCTTTGAGGTTCATTCAAGCTGTTGTGTGTATCAGTTGTCCTTTCCTTTTCATTGCTGAGTAGTATGCCGTGGTGTGGATGCACCACTGTTATTTTAACCACTCACACTTTGAAGGACATTTAGACAGTTTCAAATTTTGTGTTATTATGACTAAAGTTGCTAAGAGCATCTAAGTACAAGATCCTGGGGAAAAATAAGTCTTTATTTTTCAGGGATAACTGCCCAAGTGTGGAACGGCTAAGTCATAGGACGAGTCCATTTTAAGTTTTGAAAGGAGCAGCCAAACTATTTTCCAGAGTCAGATTATTTGTTTTTGGAATTTAATTATGACTCAACCTCTAGAAAGAGAGTCTACTGTTGACCTCTTTCTGATTTGAGAACTATCCTTCTCAAAGCCCAGTGGAGTCAGACAGACCTGGATTCAAATCCTGTTCAATTGCTTATTAACTGGGTGACCTGACATACTTTTGGAGGCTCAGAGTCCTTATTCAAAAAATAGGGATGGTGATGCCCTTGGTAGGAAGGATTGAACAAGATCAACATGTAAAATGCAGAGAGCAGAGCGTCCGGCACACAGCAGTGAGTGAGTGCTGCTCTTCCTGACCATGGTGAGACCATGACCAAACTCTACTCCCAGCATTTTTGGTATTTGAAAGTTTAAAAATCCAAAGAAAGCGCACTACTAATTCCTTTTGTACATATTCTTTTTTCATCAAATAAGTTGCATAATTTTTCCTCGGCAAACACATTTTTTCCTTTCTTCATATAAATTCTATCTTCCGAAGTGATCCTTACTTACAATTTTTTTTAAGATTTTATTTATTTATCTTCAGAGAGGGAAGGGAGGGAGAAAGAGAAAGAGAGAGAGAGGAACATCAATGTGTGGTTGCTGGGGGTCACGGCCTGCAACCCAGGCATGTACCCTGACTGGGAATCAAACCTGCGACACTTTGGTTCGCAGCCCGAGCTCAATCCACTGAGCTACGCCAGCCAGGGCTCTTACTTACAATTCTTGGCAGCAAAAATGAGTTGGTACATCTCCATTATGCCCTGTGGTTTTTCTCTCTTCCAGGTCAGTGAACAATTTCCTGATGACTGGTCCAAAGGTAAGAAAAAACTTCCTCTGACTTGTTTGGATTTCACTAATCTTAGCATCTTGATTACATGCCAATTTCTTTTCACTATATCAACATTTTATTATGTCTACTACAGACAGAAAAACTGTGCATAGAGGGAGTTGGTGACACACCCCAAACCACACAGCAAATCAGTGTCAGAGCCAGGACAAGAACTCAGGAGTACTGATTGTGAATTCATAGCCAGAATTTCCAGAGCCAGAAAAGCCGACAGCCTTTCAGTGTCAGGCTGTGGTCACGAAACCTTCTCAGCGCAGTGACGGGATGCAGCTTCCTACTTTTGAAACGCTGGCATTATACTGTATTATCTCCAAGGACATTTCCGGTTCCAAAATGTTATTTTCTGAGATTGTAATGGGACGAGAACATCTGAAAAATTCATGAATGATGTAATTTGGGATCACTTTGGAGAGGCAGAATAGCAGAGTGAATGAAGTCAGATCTAGTGTCTGACAAAACTGAGCTTCTTGCCTGCTTCTGTTCTCTGACTATGAAGACCTTGGACCAATTGCTTTACTTCACCTCTCTGAGCCTCAGATTCCTTATCTATAAAATGGTTTCTATTCCACAAGATTGTTTGTGATGTTATCTGAGACAACATGTTTAAAGTGTTTATGCTGTCATTATTTGGTGGAGGCAGGAAGAGAGGGGCTTAGCCACTTTAGGGCAAATGTCTCCCCAGCACAAATGCCGTGAGTCTGAGTTCTGACCCCTGGGTCCTTGCAGGCTTACCTGATCTACTCCAGCAGCGTGGCAGCTGGCGCTCAGAGCGGTATTGAAGAATGCAAATACCAGTTTGCCTGGGACCGCTGGAACTGCCCCGAGCGAGCCCTGCAGCTGTCCAGCCACGGGGGCCTTCGCAGTGGTAAGGAAAGCCTCAGCCACAGCCCCCCGGACCCCCTGGCCACAGGTTAGAGCCCCTCTCTCCAGAGATGGCCCCTTGCTCCTCTGCACTCGACTCCCTCACGTGATCTTTACTCTCAGGTCTTCTCCCTCATGGGGATCTTCTCTGTTCCATCTCCAGCTCCTCTTTCCTACCTAGAGAGCTTTTTTCTTTCTCCCCCAACCCTCACTGCCCAACAAATGGACCCTGCCTCACCCCCAGTCCTATATCATCTTTAGCCTCCCAGCTGGCTAAAGGCTTTCTCACAATATAAATAACGTCAGGAGGTAGGTAGGGGTCATAATTCCTCGATCCTCTTAGCCCCTTCCTTCAGCAGGCTCAGCAGAGAGGTACGAGGCAAGTGGGGACAGGCTTGGAGACCAGATTCCCATGGAGAAGACAGAGTGGCCACACCAGTAAATAAAGGAGCTGGCAGTGCGAGGTTCTTTTCAGAACTAGTTGGCGCATGCCTCTTAGGGGATGGGTTCTTGATAATCTGGCCTTTAGATTCATCTCCTCCCCCATTTCTACCTCAGGCTCTTTCCCACCCAAATCCTTTACGACCAGGTCCATCACCTAATCATTAAAGTGTACGACCTGAAAAGATGGGAGGGGAGAAAAGAAGGGCTGCGACCAGGGCTGGAGTAGACCTTGGAAGAGAGTAAGGTCCATTATGAAGCTGGGGAAATACAGGACGGAGCTGGGAAAGGAGAGGATAATGGTTATATTAACGGGAGGCAGCATGACTGGTGTTTCTTTGGGTCGCAACTCCTTGTAACTCACCCAATGTTTGGTTCCCGCCAGCTAACCGGGAGACAGCGTTCGTGCACGCCATCAGTTCCGCGGGGGTCATGTACACTCTGACCAGAAACTGCAGCCTTGGGGACTTCGACAACTGCGGCTGTGACGACTCCCGCAACGGGCAGCTGGGTGAGTGGTGGCGATGCCGACGGTGGGTGGGGCAGGCCAGTGGAGTTCACTTGAACAATGAAAAGCTTGGTGGGCAGCTGGGTGGGGTGAAGAAGAGCTGTATTCTTCTAAAGGTGAGGAAAATCAGGGCGAACCCCTTTCAGCTGAACCCTACCTTGTGAAACCAGATTAAATGTAGAGTGGATCCTCCTTCTCCTACTGAGTGTTTTTCTTACTTTAAAGGAAAACATCCCCCGTGGATTCAATCCAGTCGCTCTGCCAAACACATGGGGGGACGTCCTTCCACCTTGCCTGCCTCTGTCTCGTTTCCACTCTTCACCTCCATTGTCCCAGCGAATCCTATGTGCCCTCCGACTCAACTTCCAATTTAGCTTTTCTGTATTATTTCATTTGCTCTTCTCTCTCCCCCTCAATGCTCCCGCTTTCCTCACCTTTTTCCGGGTCATTTTGTCCCTTCCGGAAGTCGGTCGCTGGCGGGACAGGCACACACTCTGCCCAAAGGCCTGAAACTCCCTGCAGAGAGGGGCGCACCTGCACCTTGTAAAGAATCCATTCGGCAACTACTTACGTCATGAAGGCCCGAGCAAGGGATTGGCTGAACGTGGGCGCGTAAAAGTGGCAAAAACAAATCTAGGCTGAAACTAAATTGGACACAGGGCACTCACTTAACCTTAATCTTTCCCCATCTCAGATCCCCCCAAACCCAATTAGAAACAGCTGCCTAGGCGGTTCTGCGCCGCCTGCTCAACAACCTTTCCTTCACCTGCACTTTCCCAGGGGGTCAAGGCTGGCTGTGGGGAGGCTGTAGTGACAACGTGGGCTTTGGAGAGGCGATATCGAAACAGTTCGTGGATGCCCTGGAGACGGGACAGGATGCCCGGGCAGCCATGAACCTGCACAATAATGAGGCCGGCCGCAAGGTGAGTCCTACAGCCCTTCGGGGTCAGGCAGCTCGCTCCATCTACTACCACCCCTAGGTGAGGACAACTCTTCATTTAAGTTTGGAAAGACGATGTACTAAACCGACGTAGACTAGCTAGACGTCTTGCGACCCTCCAGAGGCAGAGGAGACTCCCCACGCGCTCAACCCCTGGTTCGCTCACTTCTCTCTCCCTAGGCGGTGAAGGGCACCATGAAACGCACTTGTAAGTGTCACGGCGTGTCTGGCAGCTGCACCACGCAGACTTGCTGGCTGCAGCTGCCTGAGTTCCGCGAGGTGGGCGCGCACCTGAAGGAGAAGTACCACGCAGCTCTCAAGGTGGACCTGCTGCAAGGTGCTGGCAACAGCGCGGCTGGCCGCGGCGCCATCGCTGACACCTTTCGCTCCATCTCCACGAGGGAGCTGGTGCATTTGGAGGACTCCCCAGATTACTGTCTGGAGAACAAAACTCTAGGCCTGCTGGGCACGGAAGGCCGAGAGTGCCTACGGCGCGGGCGGGCCCTGGGCCGCTGGGAGCGTCGCAGCTGCCGCCGGCTCTGCGGGGATTGCGGGCTAGCGGTGGAGGAGCGCCGCGCGGAGACGGTGTCCAGCTGCAACTGCAAGTTCCACTGGTGCTGCGCTGTCCGATGCGAGCAGTGCCGCCGGCGAGTCACCAAGTACTTCTGTAGCCGCGCGGAGCGGCCACGCGGTGGCGCGGTGCACAAATCCTCGAGAAAACCCTAAGGGTCTCCTCTCCCCGCTCCTTTCCCCTTTGTCCTTGGCTTCCTTTAGAGACCCCAGTAATAGAGGAACCTGGGGAACGCGGATCCCACACCTACAAGCCCAGGGATCCTGAGAGAGAGGATGCAATCTTCCGAGCTTGTTACTTTCCAACCTGTTTCCCCAATTCTGCTGCACTCTCCTGGATCACACAGCGCACACAACCTGTGAGAACTCTCTGAGATTTTGAGCTATCGATCTTCTTTGGACAAGCATGAGAATAGGCGTTCCTCCACTCTACCTAGTTACCCTACGCCGAACCTAGCCTATGGAGCCTTAGGAACAGGAAGACCCCTTCTCAAATATATAGGGTCCTCCTGGGTAGAGCCATGGCTTTTCTCCTTTGCCTGTTTTCTTACCGCCCTGCCCTCCCCAGCCCTCATTTTCTGCTGCCGTGTCTCTATCACGGATGCATCCTCCTTCTGCGGAGCCACTGCTGTGCTTCCGACTCCCCACTCTAGGCAAAGACTCCCCGGGAACCCCTAATGTTTTCTCTCCCCTTCGCCCTTACCCCTTTTCCCCAAAGAGAAACTGAGAAAACTGACCCAGGGAAAAGCATGTCCTTGGGGGCTGGCTCCTGGAGGCTGACGATGGGGAGGGTGGGAACCCTAGAGCGCTACCTCGCTGAAAACCAAGGGCGCTGCGGCTCAACGCCGTCTCTGACGGACTTTACCGGTGAGACAACCACCTTTCCAGACAGTCACCCAAGGTGGTCAGACACATACCCGCAATGTCTAGAGACTGTGTAAGCTCAGACTGCCAGTCATTTCCTACTCATTAAAGTAACCTTACCCTGCCCCTAACCTCTTTCCTCCTAGCAACCATTTTTACCTCTTCTCCCCTACTTGCTCCTTGGAGCCAGGACCCAGCTCAATAAAGCCAGTTTCCCATTTGGACCCTGGCTTGCACCTCTGAAGGCAGGTCATGAGGAAGGAGGAGCTGGGACCTTTCCTCTTCACTGACCTGGTTCTCAGTCAGAATTCAGGGCCTTGGATGCTTTCCTTCAATAAGTAAACTTCGTGTAATGAAACTGTTGCTAATAGGAAGTTCAGTAGCTTCAATTTTTAATTTATTGCAGTCACTGTGATATGTGCCTTTTTTCCCCTCAGGTATTGAACTTATTCTTGGGAACGTAGGGGAAGGCAGGTGGAAAACACAACCCGTGGGCCCTCCTGTCTCTCCCACCTTGCCAGAATACCACTCTCCCTAGTCTCGCTGCCCTGGTGGCCTCAGACTTAGACCCTAAGTAGTAATTATGGCCTGAAGCTAATCTGCCAAGGAATACTAAATCAGCTACACAATTCTTCCACTAATGGGTTCACTCTGTCGTAAGAGCTTGCTGCTGTGGTGACCGAGTCTCCTGGTTCTCGTCCCAGAAAGCAGTACAGCAGGGGCTTGCTCATGAAGGAGGACTCTGGGAAGGGAAGAGCCAATCCCTGACAAACACTCTGCAGCCCAAAGAGCTTCGCAGCCATCTCTTTCCCTAGGCCCACCCTGGGCCTGCACTTCAGGAGCAGAACTGGTCGGATGCTCCACAACCTCGTCCTGCTTCTCCCAGAGCAGGAGAAAGCACAGAGGAGGTGTGGCTCCAAGGAACAGGGGTCGAGGCTCTTGGGCCCAGCCTGTGAGAGCACAAGGGCTCCCGTATTCCACATGGAGACAGCGGCCTGGTCCTGCTAGCACTTCCTGAGGAGAGAGGTTTCCCTTCCTTCCTTCCAGGGGACACCCCCTGCCCCTCCAGGGTCTCCTAGTGCTTTGTTTCCAGCTCTGTCAGCAAAAGGACTTCACTCTTCCCTTCAGCTTTGATCTGGGCCTCTTGAGTCTCCCAGCTTGCCCTTCCTCGCTCATCAAGCAGATACCAACCCAGCTGTCCCACTTGGCAGAATTATTTGATAGTGTACAGTAAGAACACCTGGCAAGACATTTAGAAATAGAAAAAAGCACAATGTTGTAAAGAAAAGCTGCATTCTCTGGGGGGAGGAGGGGTGTCTCTCAGCACAGAACTTTAGTGTTTCATATTTGATAACTCCAGGTCAGTACTCAAAACATGTCATACTGCCAAAGTTCCTCACAGGTTGTTTTGTATTCCCAAATGGATATGGTTGATACCAGATTCATCTGAGTTCTATAAAGAAAACATTACTAAGCTACCTTAGACTGTATTGCCCTTCCCCCCCATTTGTCAGTTCAGCGAACAACGGAGTGGGCACGGAGTGGTGAACACCACACTGCCCTCCCTGCGTCCACGGAGTCTAGGCTCTCTGGCAGCTTCAGTCACTGGGGCGGTGTTCCCCTTTACAAACGCTGACGACTCCAGAGCAGCTGCTTGGGAAGACACCTCCAGGTCAGCTACTCAAAACTTTTGTTTCATAAACTGATGCTGAGAAAGATGTCTGGCTCATTCCACCAACTAGTAAGTTACTAGGGGGTGCACAGTGAAACCCAGGCTGCTCCCTCCTCTTGTGTGCTCTGTAGGGGGACAGAAGCAGAGGGAGGTCCTGAGAAGTGACAAGGACACTGGGGGCGGGGGGGGGGGGTGCAGAACACTGTCTCCGTCCAGTCCCTGGCTTGTAAGCCTGCATACAAGCGGGGCTTTCTTTTCTTGAAAAGAATCCCAGCCTCAACTGGCCCTACAGCAGGTCAGGGTGAAGACTGAGACAGGGTCGTGCTCGGTGCCGGTGGTGCTGGTGCTGGTGGGAGGGGAGGGCAGGGCAGGGCGCTCGCCTATTGTGGGTCTGGATTGGATGCTTCCAGTCATTCATTTCCTTTTAATTAACCCACATTCCTGGAGGAGAAATATTTATGTTGGCTCCCATAGAGGCAGTCCACAGACTGGAAAGAAGGGGGAAGAAAGCCTGCCTTAGCAAAACAATATCTCTAAAGAGCTCAAGAAGAGAAAATAAGAGAACAAAATGCCTTTAAAATAGCCTTCTACCCCCACCGGAGTCAATGAAAACTTCATTTCACATGCTAATCCCCCTCCCCGCCCCCTTCTCTTCTCACAACACCTTTTCCGAAAGTGTTTGGGAAAAGTCTTCGCAGTCAGTACACAGCTCCCTGCAGCTCAGACTCCTCCTTGTGTTAGTTCAGGGCCCCAAGTGGGGCTCTCGCTCCAACAGTGGCTTTTTTCTCCCCCCCTTTAACTTAAACAAAGACTTCGGAGTTCATCAACCTCCCACTGAAATTCACAGCTGCTGAACAAACTAATCCCCTCTCCCGGCCTTTCTTCCCTTCAATGGGCTCTTGGCTTCAAAGACACTTTGGGAAAGGACTTTGCTGGGGCTCACACTGCTTCATCAATAGAAGTTAGTGCAAGTATTATCTGAAGAGCAAGTGGCTTTACAAACAAATACTGCCTAACAATCCCTTCCTCTCAAACACACACATCCAGCCCCGCAGACATGATGGGATCTACAACAGGATTAGAGGTAGCACCCCGGGCTTCACACCCAGCCCCTTTGTGCTGCTGAGTGAGGCCCTGAAGTGGTGTGGGGAAAACCCTGGGGCTGACTGTCAGGCACGGATAGACACACACAGCAGAGTGGCCGCGAATGCTGGGAGGAGAGTCTATTTCAGTGACACCCTCCTTTCTTCAGCTTCCTTCCCTCCGAATCTGTCCCCAAGCCTCTCCCCTGCTTTATTGGGGTACAGGAAACAAGAACAAAGAGGATTAGGAAGAGAGGTTAAGAGCAAAATAGGACCCAGGAGACAATTATCAGGAGATGACTGAGGAAACCAAATCAATAGCTTTATTGCACATTAAGTACATCAGTGCTTCAATGCAGCATCCAGCCCTGAAAGTGCAGCCAGAGGAGGCAGCCTTGAGACATGTGGGGGCTGAGTGGGACAAGAGCCTCCAACCCTTGAGGAGCAGTGCTAAAAGAGAGTCTTTTGTTAATGTGGTACCTATTCCAGAGCCGGGCTTACCCTCACAGAACCAACGGTCTAGGGCCTTGGACCCCTGACTCAGAACAGGGCTCAGACGGGTCAAGTGAGGGGCCATTCCCCATAGGCAGTGGTCCCTCTGCTCCTATCTCATAGGCTCGGACAGCTCCCAGCAAAAGGCAGTGCACCCCTTCTACCTTCCACCTGACCTCACCCACTCTTAATAATGCTGGCAGATGAGATCTTCCTTCTGACAAGAGCCAAAGTTCCTTCTCTTGGTTATGCTCAGCACCCTTCCCTCGGGTTCATGACTTGTTCAAAGGATGAACAGTCAACTCTACTCCAGCCTGTGGGGCTCAGAGAAAGACGAAGTCAGAGGCAAGTAGCAGGTAAAGTCAGGCTCATAACCCACAGAAGGAGAAAAACAAAAGACCTAAAAGATGGGTATTGCAGAGGTAGACTTGGCTCCTGCTCACCCTCCCAGAAGCTACTTAAACAGAGTCTCTCCAAGGGAGAAGATACCCTGCCCTGGGTCTTGTCAGAGTACAGCATAGGGGAAGTGCAGAGCGGCTCTGTGCCCTGCCCCAGAGGCTGAGCAGGCCTTGGGCAGACCCCAGAGGGCCAGGCACACAGGGGTAGAAAGCAGGCACGCTGCAGGTTTGGAGCCAAGCCCACAGCATCACATACCCAGCAGCAAGAAAGAGGGCTGGGAAAAATGAAGAATCTGTTCCGAAATTCCCTTTTCTGCAGGGAGAAGAGTTGAGTAACAATAGAAGTGACCTCCTGGTTCCGGAGGCTGCCTGGCTTAGACGTGCAGCTTATGAGCAATGGTGAGAACAGCCTTCAGAACAGGCATAAAGCTGGAGACCTCGCTGAAGCGGCTGCAGCCCACCACCTGGGCATGCACTGCAAGGCCCTGCTCAAAGCTTCCTGCATCCACACATCGGGCAACCTCGTGGAGCCCAGCCAGGACATGAGGCGAGAGCTGTGGAGGGATTGGCCCTTAGGTTAGTGAGCCCAAACCAGCCCCTACCCTAGCAGCATGGAAAGAATAAAGGAGGACTTCAGTCTGGAGCCCTGTCCAGGGAAGGTGGATTGGTATTCTGTGGGAAACCCAGGTTGGTGAGACACAAGGGGAGGGGACACTCAAGCTCCCTTTGGCCGTGGGTGATGGTGGAAGGGCAAGGGACAGAGGAGCACCACTGAGTGTACTTACCGTCCCCTTGCAGAGCTTCTCATATAGACATTCAAGACGTTGGGCAGCCTCCTCCAGCTTCCGTCTGGTCTTCTGCAGGGAGGAAAATGGATTCTGATTCTGCCCCTAAGCCTCACACTACCCAGGGTTATAAAGGATCACAGTAGATTAGAGCTAGAGTGGCTTAAGGCTGCTTCTCTCATTTCGGAGGAGGAATTAGAGGCCTGAAGAGGGTAAGTGACTTGCTCAAGCTGACACAGCCAGTGAATGAATAGCAGGAAGTTTCCTAACTCCTGGTCTGACCCTCCTTCCAGTATTCCCTGCTGCCTCTCCAAGTGCTGAGTCTCCATGCTGCTGAGTCCTGCTGCCAAGGAGCTGGACTTCAGACCAGACAAGCTCACCCCCTCCCTCGCCCTGCATGGACATCAAATAAGTATAAGATACAGACAACATGTTAAGGGACAGTGAGAAAACAGTCACATAAAGAGCTGACCCGGAGCTAGGGGTCCTGGAACCAGCTAAGCGTGTGAGGAGGGCACCACGGCAAAGGTCCAGACTTACTAAGTCAGTGGCAGACTGGAAGCAGCGCTGTAGAAGTGCCTCGAAGCTGGTTTTCAAGCACTGATGTTCTGGGGGCAGGTCCTTCCTGTCCATCTTCTCTGGTGGCTGTTGCTGAGGAATGAGTGGAGAGACAGGATAGGCAAGCTGTCCTTCTCATAGTTCCCCTAAGGACTGGTCCGCAGTGACTCAGCAATACACGGTTCTTGCCAGAGCATGACAGAGTCGGGGAGGGGCACCCTCTACAGTAAGGACTTTTGGTGCCTGCCCCCCCCTCTATTCCCCAGCTCATAATCGGACTCCACCTTTAGGAATGAGGCCCATCTACCAAGCCCCCTGCTCTTCTATACCCAAGGAGGGTGGGAAAGTCTCCAAGGGGAAGGGAACACATTGTCACCTGCAGGCCGAGTTCTCCTGGTGCTCCAGGGGCAGCATGACCCGCACCGGGGACAGGGGCCTGTGAGGAAAGGATCCCTACTGGCTCCGAAGTGAGGCTCATAACTGGAGCAGTAATTGGTGCTGGGGACATAAATGTCTCTGGCACCTAAAGACAGAAAAAGAGAGGCACACGAGTCTAAGCTGAGAGACTCCCCAGGCCCTGGTTTGGGAGCGTGGCAGGGATTATGAGTGAGCAGGGGACAGAACAGTGAGTAGGAAACCAGGAAATGGGAAGACTGATGTACACAGGGAGGGGCAGAAGTAGGTTTACAGTTGTTCATACGGAAAATAAGACAATAATTAGTAAATAATAATATAAGAATTGTGTTTTGCATACTCACAACTGTAAACCTACTTTTGCCCCACCGTGTATAGGTAAGAAGGAAAGGCGGGGGGCGAGGGGAGATGAGTGAGTGTGAAAAGAGAGGGCAGAATGCCTGCCTGAGAATGGGAAGGACAGGCTGAACCCTGTTAGGAACTAGAATGCGGGTGGCTGGTAAATGTGTGCAGGGGTGGGCAGGAGGTTGCACTGACTTGTCTCCTCTGGAGGCTTGCCCTGGGAGCTGGAGCATTTGTCAAGGGATCTTGAGGTCCTGTATAATACAAAGATAAAGGTATTTAGGGGCATGGTCAGGAACATTGGAAGTTCTTAGTCTGAAGCCCATCAAAATTATTTTAGCTGGAAGCCACCACACCACCCTCTGAAGACCAGCCACACTCTCAGTTGACATTCTCCAGCCCAAAGGCCCCAGTTCATTGGCTTGAGGAAGAGACTCCCAAGGTGGTAGTGGGGAGGAGAGGCCGACAATGACTAGGAAAAGGAAAGCCACGGGAAGAAGACTGACCTGGCTGAGGGGTCAGGATGCCAGTGGTCTGGACGGTGCTAGAGCACGGAGCACCTGGTCCCCACGGAAGGTGTGCTGCAGGGAAGCTGACAGGAGGGGCTGGGGCCTGGGAGCTCACAGGGCCGAGACCTGGGGGTCTCACAGGAAGGAAAGGGAGCAGTCGAGCAGCCTCAGGCAGGCAGACAGAGCCAGGCTGCATGATTCCAGAGGGTGCCGTGGGCGGAGGGGGCCCAGGAAGAGGCCACGTTGCAGGGAATCCCACGGGGTTAGAAGCTTGTGCCCTCTGCCCTCTTAACAGCTGTGGCTGAGGTAAAGCTGAAGTAGAACAAAAACAAGTCATTTGTCACCAAATTTCAATTTGGGAGAGACTCAAAGCATATGAGGGGGGAATAGGTAGCAATAATAATTTGTAAAAACATAATAACAATAATAAATGATGAACTAATACCTGTGTATGGCGATCTACCACAAACAAAGTACTTTAAACTGTATTCCTTATTTGACTCTCAAAATAGTGCTATGGAGTTGAAATAACCAACAGAACAACTACTCTTATTTTTTAAAACAGTGTATTGCCCACAGGTATAAAGCCAGTAAGTGAGAGTTCTGGGAATTCTGACTTCAAATCCCAAGCTCCCCCCACTAACATGTATGCTGCCTCCCAAATCCATGCTGGCCGTGCTAATCGTCTTCCTCTCTGTTCTGCCTACACAGATCACTCACTCACTTACCAGGCCTTACCCCAGGGCCCAAGGTTAAAGGCTGGGCTACCTGGGGCTCAGGTGCCCTGTAGTCTCGTACATTCTGCATTCTGGAGCCTTGATAAGGGCCAGGACAGGACAGTGCCAGGGGCATCACTAGTGATGACTGAGGTGTGAAAATCCTTGGCCTTGTAGATGGAGTGGGAACCTGTGAAGGAAAAAAAGGATTAGCACTTGCAAAGGGGAAAAAAAGGTAAGCAACTACAAATAGAAAAGGTATTGAAAAAAAAATGAAACAAAAGCTAGTTCTTCAAAAAAAAAAAACAAAACCCAAAGTTGATAAATCTCTATAAAAACTGACAGAGAAGACACAAGTCACCAAGATCAGTCATCTCTGAGCCCAGACTTCAAATTATACTACAAAGTAACAATAATCAAAACAGAATGGTATTGTCCATGACACAGAGACCAATGGAACAGAATTGAGAGCCAAGAAATAAACCCACATGTATGTAGGCAAATAATTTTTGATGAAGAAATAAAAAATATACAAGGGGAAAAAGGCCTCTCCAACAAATGGTGCAGGGAAAATTGCAAAGTCACAGGCAAAAGAAGAAACCAGATTGCTGTTTGTAACCATACACAATGGATGAAAACCCTAAATATAAGACCTGAAGCAATAAATTACATAGAAGAAAACATAGACCTTATGGACCTTGGTCTTAGGCAGGATTTTATTAATTTGACCTCAAAATCAAGGGAAGTAAAAGCAAAAATAAGGGGAATGAGACTATATTACACTCAAAAGCTTCTGTATGGAAAGAGAAAACTGTCAACAAACAAAAAGGCAACTAACTGAACACAAGAAGATATTTGCTAATGACACCTTTGATAAGGGGTTAACATCCAAAATATATAAAGAATTCATACAACTCAATAACAAAAACCCAAACAACCCAATTTAAAAATGACCAGAGGACCTGAACAGACACTTTTCCCAAGAAGACATACAAATGGCCAAGAGATACATGCAAGGATGTTCAACTTCACTAGCTACTAGGGAAATGCAAATTGAAACTACAATGAGATAACACCTCACACCTGTTAAGAGTGGCTGTTATCAATAAGGCAGTAATGGCAAGTGCTGGAGAGGCTGTGGACAAAAGGAGCCCTCACTCACTGCTGGCGGGGATGTAAATGGGTGCAGCCAGTACAGAAAACAATATGGAGGTTCCTCAAAAAATTAAGAATAGAGTTACCACATGACCCAGCAACACCCTAAAATTTAAAAACATTTATTTGTAGAGATGCGTGCATTTTCACTGCAGCATTATTCACAGTGGCCAAGACATGAAAACCACCAAAGTCTCCTTGGACAGATTATCCGACAGAGAAGATGTGGTGCATATGCACAATGGAATACTACTGAGCCGTAAGAAAAGATGAAACACTACCATTTGCAAAAACAAAAATGGATATGGAGAACACCATGCTTAGCAAAATAAATCAGATGAAACAACGTCAAGAACCATATGATTTCACTCATATGTGGGATGTAAAACCAAAAGCAACAAATAAACAAACAAGACAAACAAACACCCTGGCTGTGTAGCTCAGTTGGTTAGAGCATCACCCCAATATGCCAAGGCTGCAGGTCTGATACCCAGTCAGGGCACATACAAGAAGCAACCCATGAATGTATATATAAATAAGTGGATCAACAAAATGATGTCTTGAGCACTCGCTCTCTCTCTTCCCCTACCCATTTCTCCCTAAATCAATGTAAAAATTTTTTTAAAGACAAACAAAGACTCATAGACACAGAAAATAGTATTGTGGTTACCAGAGGGAAAATGGAATGTGTGTGGGGAGGGGGGTAGTAAAAAGTCAGAGGGGTCAAAGATATAGTGACAAAAAGAGATATGACTTTGGGTGGTAAATACAGTGCAATGTACAGATGATATATTACAAAAATGTGCACTTGAAACCTATGTAATTTTATTAAACAATGTCACCTCAATAAACTTAATTTTTTTTTAAAAGATCAGGGAGCCCTGGCTGGCGTAGCTCAGTGGATTGAGTGTGGGCTGCGAACCAAAATAGCAGGTTCTATTCCCAGTCAGGGCACATGCCTGGGTTGCAGCCCACGGTCCCCAGCAACCACACATTGATGTTTCTCTCTCTTTCTCCCTCCCTTCCCTCTCTAAAAATAAATAAATAAAATCTTAAAAAAAAAAGATCAGGGATGAAACAGGGAATATTACAACAGACCCTGAAGCCATTAAAAGGATAATAAAGGAATACTACAAAAATAACTTTACATTCATAAATTTGACAATTTAGGAAAAAAAGGGTCAATTCCTTAAGAACTACAAACTACTAAAACTCAGTCAAAATTAAATAGATAACAAATAGTTCTACAACTATTAAAGGAATGAAATTTGTAATTAAAAAGATCTCCCAAAAATAAATCCCTAGGCCTAGATGGTATCACTGGAGAGTTTTACCAACCATCAAAGAATGAACACAAAGTTTACACAATACCTTTCAGAAAACATAAGAGACATTTCCTAACTCATTTCATGAGGTCAGTACTACTGTGATACCAACATCCAAGACAGCATACAATACAATTACAGGCCAAAATTTCTCATAAACTCAGACACAAAAGTCCTCAGCAAAATTTAAGCAAATCAAATCCAACAATGTATATTAAAAAATAATATACCACAATCAAGTGGGATTTATTCCCAGTCATGCAAGGCTAGTTCAGTATATTTAAAAATCAATCAGTGTAATTCACCCTAACAACAGGTTAAAGAAAAAAATCACTTGATTACATAAAATGATGCAGAAAAAAAACCTGACAAAATTCAATGCTGACTCATGACTCAGCATGCCAGGGTTAGACGGGAATCTCCTCAGCCTCATAAAGACTGCATACATATAAAATTACAATTGACATGGAAGACTAGCAGAGAAAAAGATGCAAAATACCTCACAAATATGTTTTTGACTTCTTGTTGAGAAGATAACAACTTAATATATTTGGTTAAATAAAACATACTCACAGATGAAAAAAAGAATGTGTTCAAAAACAACAGCTAACATTGTGCTTAATGGTGGAAGATTGAATATTTTCCTCTTAAAACTGGAAACAAGACAAGAATGTTCATTCTTACCATTCTTATTTTAGTACTACAATAAGGCAAGAGAAAGAAATTAAAGGCATACAGGTTAGGGAGAATAGAAAAAGAAAGAAAACTATTTGCAGACAACATGACTGTCTACATAGAAAATCCCAAGGAATCCACAAAAAAACTAGAACTATTAAATGAAACTCATCAGAACTATTCAGGAAACTCATCAGTGAACACTAAAATGTCACAGGATACAAGAAGAACACACACACACACACACACACACACACACACATCAACTACATTTGTATATAGTGAAAATGAACGGTGAAAACCAAAATTAAAAATGCAGTATCATGGGATTTTAAATTGCTCAAGAAAAAAATTAAAGGCAGTGGTGCCTCAGTACTCATCATTAATTAGTTCCAGAACTCACAGCGAGTGCCGAAACTGATTGAGTACCAAACGAATTTTTTCCCATAAGAAATTTCCCCTTGTGGGGCCGCACTGTGACTCATACAAGTTCTAGCGAGCCCCAGGCAAGTGCCGAACTAGCTTGGCACTGAGTGCTGAAACATTGTTTTCTCGTCAAAATATGACATGTACCAGGTCTGATGAGGTCTGAAGCCTCTGAGTACTGAGGTATGGCTGTACTTAGGTTTGAAATGAACAAAACATGTCAGGATCTGTTCATTAATTTGAACAGATGAAAATTATAAAATGCTGACAGAGACAGCGTTGGAGAGACATACCATGTTCATGGATGAGAAGACTCAGCATAGTGAAGACATCAATTTTCCTTACATTATTTTACAGTTTTGATATAATTCCTGTCAAAATTTTAGCAAGTTTCTTTGTAGGCATAGACAAGCTTATTCTACAATATATGTGGGAAGGGCAAGGTCCTAGAATACACAAAGAAATTTTGAGAAAAAAAAAATAAAGTGGAGGAATTGCTCTTCCTCACGTCAAGGTGTACTATACAGAGGTAGTGATCAGACAGGGTGGTATTGGCAGAGGGATAAACCCATAGATCAATGGAACAGAACAGAGAACTGAGGAATAAATCCATATGAATATTCCCAATTCATTTTTTACAAGGGTGCAAAATCAATTCAATGGAGGAGGAACAACTTTTTCCATGAATGGAAACCCACTGGCAAGAAAATAAAGCTTAACTTAAACTTCATTCTTTTCATAGACAGTAACTCAAAGTAACATGAACTTAAATGTAAAACTATAAAACTTCTAAAAAGAACATAAGAGAAAGTTCAGGGACCTAGGACTATGCAAAGAGTTCTTGGACTTGACACAAATAACAAGACCCATAGAAGGAAAACAATAAATTGGACCCTATATAATGAAAAATCTTTGCTTTGTGAAGGACCCTGTTAAAAAGATGAAAAGACAAATTCTTACATAATCACACACACACACACACACACACACACACACACACACAAGTACATGTAAAACTGGTGAAATCCGAATCTAAAATGTGAATCTATGGGTTATACTATGTCAATTTCTTGGTTTTGTTATTGCACAGTGGTTGCTGCGGGACGGTGGTGTGGGGTAGGGTGGAGCTGGGATGCATGAGACTTACCAGTACATTTGTTTGTGTCTTCCTATGACTCTATAATTATTTCAAAATAGAAAAACAGATGGAGAAAGAAGAAAATAAGGGAGAGGAGGAAGTAAGAAGAAGGGGGAGGGAAGAAAGGGTCTTGGAATTGATGGTGGGACAGGATGAATCGATCATCAGAGCTTCTTCTGCCTGATACCGCTATTTACAGTCTCATTGGATTTTGTTCCCCAGCCTCTCCAGTTGGCTCCTAGTATCACAAGTTTACACCACACTACCCATCTGGACAGACCTAGGGGCCAGGAACCTGGGGACTAGTCCCCCCACTTCACACACTCCCCTAAACTATTGCCAATTTCTGTCAATTCTCCCTACTAAGTATCTCAAATGCAACCTCACTCTCCAGCTTCAGGTTATTTCACATTCTCACCATGTCTTGCTACATAGCCTCCTAACTGCCTCCAACCCTACCCTTTCTCAACACAGAGCTAGTCATTCCCCTGCATACGACTACTCAATAGCTCCTGACTGCTCTCAGTTTCAGGGTCAAGTCTAAGCTCTTTAGCTCAGGCTGCCAGGTCCTTCCTGGTCTAACTCCTGTTACGCCAGCTTCATCTAAGCACGCTCCACTGCCACAAGGCCCTGTTTTGCAGCCCCATTAAAATGTCAGTAGCTCCTCACACAGGCTTCTCTTACTGTCCGTTCAATGCTTTGGCACATGCTATTCCTTCTGCCCAAAACAGCTTTCACCTACCCTTCCTTTGCCTAAGTAACTTTTAACCTTCAAGACTAAGACCACACATCATACTCACTCTGAAATACTCCCCAAACTTCCCACCTACCAGAGAAAACTGCTTTCTTGTGTGTAAGTAACCCCATGACACCTCACCATACAGCAATTATAGCCTTTATAAATTTTATTGGATTTTTTATGTATCTTCCACTAGACTGAGCTAATTAAGGGCAAGGATCATGGTTTGTGTGCCTAAGAGCCTAGCAGTTGTTCAATAAATAATCATTAGAAAAACACCTGCATCTGTGCTTTACGAAGTCAGGAGTTTCCATCATTTCTGTTTACTAATTTATTCCAAGTGCCTAGAACCATGCCTGACACGTGGTAGATACTAATGACTATTTTTTAATGGATGAACAAATAAATGAACAAACAAGGTGTTACCTGGTGAGAAGGCTGGAATCCCAATTTGCAAGACGATGTCTCTTTAGAGTGGGGGGTAGGTCCCACAATGACTTGGGGAAAGGGGAAAGGAGGAGACTGTTGGCCCACGACATCAGCACCCTGGGCATGAAAAAGCCGATCTCTCAGCTGCTGAATTTGTGGCTATAAAAGTCATAATAAAGAAGAACTGAGTTAAGTAAAATTAAAACAAGCAAACATCCTCTCTTACAAGCCTGGCCTCAGAGAGCATTCAAACTTCAGCGGACCCTCTACACTCTAGCCACCTGAGACGACTCAAAGATCCCTAACCCCTGCCAAGCCTCCCTTTGCTGTTCTCTTTGCCTAGATCACCCTACGTCTGCTGGTAAGCTGCTTCTTCTCTTCAACAATTTTAATCATTCAGAAACCTACCTTGACTTCTGCGGGCAAAACAGGCCCCTTCCCTGGAGTCCCAGTGTGCTTAATATAAGCTCCTGTTATGGCACTATGAGTTGGTAACATCTGATCTCCCCCCAAGAGACTGTGAGCTTCCTGAGGGACTAGATCTTATTCATCCCGGGAACTTCAGCACTTACCATGGGGTGCTCAGCCAGTGTTAGATGATTGAATGAAACAGTTTGCTCTTTCCACATGGCCACACTCACCTGAGCACAGTCACTGGGTAGGTAGCTCATGGCAGTGGCCAGGTTGCCCTGGGCTGCCAGGAGGTTGGCATACTGAGTGACCCGGTAGGTGGTGGCAGGGCCTGGGCTCATGCCAGCAGGACTCTGCATTAGCTCCAGGCTCTTGTTTAGGACCATCACCTTCTCCATCAAGTCCTAAGGGGACAGGGATGAGGGTGGTCAGCCTTCTTCAAAGGACATCCTGCTCTCCAAGCCCAGGCAGCTCACCCAGGGACTTCCCAGTGTGGGTAGGAGGGTACCTGGCCACAGCCAGGAAAGATGATATACTGGAGACACGACAGGTGAAGAAGGGCCTCACTTCTCAAGCTGTTAGCATTGGGCTCAAGTGGGGCCATTGGGGTCTAGGTTCTCGTACATCTCTACCTCCTTTTTTTGCTTTTTTTTACCATTTTTGCTGGTAGTATATCAGCACTTTCAGGCCCAGTCATACTATTATTTTATGTGTGACCTTGTCTCCCCATGAGTCCGTGACCCCCACATTCTCTAGTCACCTGCACAATGTCTGTACAATTTAGATCCATAGAATTTTTACAGCAGTTAATAGAAGGCTCAGGCTCACAATACTCAAATATAGAATAAACCTGTATAACCAAATCTGAAGTAGGAAAGCATTATGAACTTAATAACTAAGTAGCTGCTGCTAAGTCTCCCTGACTGAGAAGGAAGGAAGGAGGTGATATAGCTCATTCCTGGGAGAAGGTCTCAGACATTAAGGGCCCATCTCTCTTCCCTAATACCCTGACCCCAGCCTGGATACATAGCAGATTCACTCTGATGTCCCTGCACATCCCCACCACTGGCCTCTCCCAAGGGCCTGGAACGAGGGACAGGGGACCTGCAGAGAAGGGGTACCTGTAGAGCCATGGGGGATGAAGCCTGGCGGGATTTTGCCCAGCACTCCACCAGCCGCTCCACATTCCCTGAGCACACATAACAGAGTCTGGCTTCGGAGGTGAGTGCCCTGCTGCCCTCCTGCTCCATGCGAGCACCCAGCATGTCTGCAGAGAGATGGAAACTTCTTTAATGTCACAGCTTCCCTTTGCTCCTCCCTCCTGTTCCTATCTGGAAATGGGTAGAGGATTATGAGCTATGGGACAAGTAGTCACAGTGGCTTTGGACAATACTGAAGCTCACCCTTCTCTATAGTGAAGGACAAAGCTTTTGCCTCAAGACATGACAAGAAAAAGTGAAACAGGGCAACAAATGAAAGGAGAGGCATGCACTGTAAGTCCTTGCCCACTCGCTGAACCAGAGCTCGGCTCTGATAACATAGCCCAGCCTCCCAGAGCGGGGGCTTCTCTTCCGCTTCCTTCATCAGCACGTCTACTGACTCCACCCTGGAGTCACACCACTCCATCCTAAAGCCTAGGGCCACCTACCACAGAGCTCAGGAAATTTCTCTGGCCCTGAGTATGTCAGCAGCAAGGCCAGTGCCTCTCTCCAGTTCTGCAGGCTACAGGAGCACACCATATCCCTCCAGTTCTTCCGTATAACACAGGCGAGCAGCTGGAATGGGCAGAGAAGAAAGGAGGCCATCAACCACCCACCCAGCACAGGCAGCAGGAGTCATGCACAGGAATGTGCTAGAAAAGCCACTTATGAGCAGGCTTCCTGTTAGACCACTGACTGGGGGTCAGGGTGAGGTCAGGGTGGTTGAAGTGGGAAGAGAAAGAGTTTGGCAGATCCTCAGTACCCCAGTCCTAAGGTGTGGGCATTTATCCACCTGACAAGGTCCAAGTAATCCCCTCCTCTCCTCCTGCATGGTGGGCAGTTACCAAGGAGATTCTGGTTTTCTTCTTGGCCAAGTAGCGTTCCTGTGTTTTCTTCAGTAGATCTGCACCCCCAGCCTGGGCCAAGATAATGGCATCAGCAAAGCGTTCTTCCTTCAGACACAGCTCCACAGCAGGGCCCAGTTCACCGAGCAGGAGAGCCTGGCTCAGCAGCCCATCCGCATCTGCAGGCAGAGGCGTCCCCTCCACATCAGCCCGCCTGCCCTCCGACCGATGCTGCCTGTCCCCCGCGGAGCCCACAGCACACCTGCATCTGTGTCACTCAGCCTCCCTTTCCCCAGACAAATTCCCAAGTTTCATTCCTCAACAACCAAATGTAGTGGGGTGTCCTGGGGCACCCAGGTCCAATGGTAAGTCTCTAAGGAGAGAACCCAAGGTGAGGGAGAGACTCATGTGGCAGCATCACGGGTGTGATGTGTGACTGCTCAGCAAGAAAGGGGTCACAGTTCCCTAAAGCAAGAACACAAAGGGAATGAAAAAATATCTTGGTAGATGGCCTTCCACAGGAACGACATATCCATGAAAGTCAGAGAGTGCTCCAACCAGTGACTGACCACCCAGCATCTGTGATGGCGGGAGGGAGGCAGGAGGCAGGGGACAAGACGGAAGTGTCCTCAAGTCTGAGAACTCAGAGCCCACCTACTCCCATGCAGAGGGTCCCCTCCCTCAGGGTCACAGTACCTTCTGTGATGGAGATCTCCCAGGGAGTCATGTTCTGAGGGACCAGCTCATCAAAGAAGGTTGAGGAGGCAGAGGCTTCCTCTGTGGTGTGTTTGGAGGCCTGTACAGGAAGTGCAGAGGTGGCTACTTAGGAAATGAACTGGGAAGACAGAGAGCTGCCTTAGTAGTGCTGTCTGGAGGCTCTACTATATTTGGCCCTTAATGGGTGAAGCTAAAAGAATAAACAGGTAAGGTTTGGGAAGGGCTCTAGTTCATGGTTAAAACACAGCTCCACTCCCAGACCAGAAGCTTATGGACTCTGTGTCTCATTGTGGTTCTAAGAGAAGAAGGAGTCTCAAGACTTCTATGGAAGCAGAGCACTTCATGAGAGCAAAGCGAGGGGCCAGGAAGGGGAAAATTCCCTCAAAGCAGGTCTCCTGAGCTATGGTAGGTCTGGCTGGCTGGGCCCCTGCCACACCTGGCTGTGGAAGGTCTGTTGTCTGCGACTGCTGAGGTCGTCCCCCTTGGGCTGAGGGCTCTCACCCAGCCCTGAGTTGCTCTTCAACCAAGTGGCCACCTGCAGGGAGAGACCTATGAGTACGACTCTCCCCAGGACAAGGGCAAACAAATAAGCAGTATGCTTTCTTGCCACCTCCAAACCCTACCAACTAGACTCTCCAAGATCCTTGAGCTGTTTTCTTGGGAAAGAGTCCAACTCCAGGAGGTCCGATGTGTGTATATGCATTAATGAAGCCCAGGAAGGGGTATTCTGAGACATTTTTCACTGACAGGATTCTCTTCTTCTCTGCATATTAAGGACATGATTCTGATGTCAAAGCAGCTTACCTTCTTCTGAAGCTCATCTTTACTGTATCCTAACAGCTTTAGGAATTTCATTCTGGAGTCTTGCTCCAAGGTCACCTGGAACCAGAGAACACAGAAGGCTCCATTAAATGAATGTGATTAAGCCTCTCACGCTAAAACAGGACATCTGTGCCAGCGTACCCTCAAATATAGTTCTTTGTAACTATAGAACCAGAGGCCAGAAGTGGCCTACTAAGCCAACGCCATCTCTCCCTTTTTCTCCTCAGATCTGAATTCTGCTGGGCTGTGGGCTTAGTGTTAACAAAACCCTTCCTCCCTTCTGCATGAGAACTGAACCTTCAGTTGACTTCCTAGATCTATTACCCTGGTAACCTGATTAGAGTAAAATGTTAGTTATGGCCCTGGCTGGCGTAGCTCAGTGGATTGAGCGTGGGCTGGGAACCAAAGTGTCCCAGGTTCGATTCCCAGCCAGGGTACATTTCTGGGTTGCAGGCCATAACCCCCAGCAACCGCACATTGATGTTTCTCTCTCTCTCTCTCTCTCTCTCTCTTCCTCCCTTCCCTCCCTAAAAGTAAATAAATAAAATCTTAAAAAAAAATGTTAGTTATGTTTCTAGGCAACATTGCATGTGACTGGTAAATTGTATTTGGGCTTGAACTACATAAACTATAAATAATTGGCATGGACACCATGCTCTGGGCTTCCCTGATTGCAAGGATTCTTGTAACTGAGCGGTCCCTTGCAGAGACTCTAGAAGCAGGTGGCAAACACAAGGCCCGAGGCCAAATCCGGCCCTACAGTTGACCTTTTTCAAATCCTTTTCTCCTTCCCAGATTCCTGGTGTCTACCTTCATTAAGTTCTACTCTGTCTGAAGCACAGACCCCAAGTCCTTCTCAGATCCCCAGGACAAGGCCCTGTTCCTTCTGCATTCTTCTCTACAATCCCAAAGGTCTGGATAACCCTCTCACTGCCTGTCCACTCAGGTATTTCTCTTTCTTCTGTATCCCTCTCCTCTCATTTGCTCATTTCCTTTGACAGCTATAGTGCTCCTCCTGGTGTCGTAAGCAACTTGAAATTAGCACCAGAACGGAAGCCATGCCTCCAGAACAGAGCAAGGCTTGAGCCCCGAGTCCCACCACAATGACTGGCTTCGGGTTGCTTGAAACAAATGCAAAGCCTTCTTACGATAGTATACTCTTTCAGCTAATCTTCTTCCCTTCCTTTCCTTTTCCTTCCCTTCTTCTCCCTTCCCATTACCTTATCTGCCCTTTGGCATGGCCTGTGAAAGCCTTCACCTTGGCTCTGGTAAAGTACCCAGAACATAAGCAATAGTAGCAAAAAGGGCAAATGCCACTTGTACTCATCAGCTTGCCTAGCCGCAAATAGCCTTTAAGCTTCTGGTAAAGGATGAAGATTTTGTGCCCAGAGGGTGATTGTTGTGTAGGAAAAAACCTAACAGGGGTTGGGGCCTCTGAAACCTGGGTCAGAGTGTGGTTATGCGTCTCCCGGAGTTGACAGAGGCTAGAGTACCCAGCTTTGGGGAAACACTTCTGAGCATCCATCCTTCAGGCTTCCTACCATTAGGAACTGCCAAAGCATCTTTTCGCTTTGCTGTGACGCTCGCTGGATCTTGTTTTGACAATAATTGAGGAGATTTCCGGATCCCAGGGCCTCCTGCAGCTCAGCTGACCGCATCAGGAATTCAGATTCTGTGGTGACTTGACTGATGAAGACGAGGTGGAGGCAAGGCTGTGGCACCTGATGGGCAGAGGTGCTAGGAAGGCCAAAGGTAACCAGCTTCCCCCCAAACTGGTAAGGAAAAACAAGAAGGGCACAGGTCATGCCTTCAAGTTAAAAATGAACAGCAAGTCAGGGTCACAGGAAAGGCTATCTACTGGCCAATCCTAGAATAGGAAATCAATAATAAGGGATCTACTGGAGGGTGGGATAAGATCAGGAAATGAGTAGCAAATGGGCCCCCATACCAAAACCACCTCTGCATTTTTAGCACCATTGGCTTAAAATTTTAGCACATGATACTCATCTTCTCCTCGCCTGTCCTTCCTCCAGGGACCAAACGCCTGGGCATCATCAGTCTCTACCCCCACCACAGCCAAGCAGCAACAAAGTCTTACCTCTTCTTGTTCAATGTCCCTCATGCAGGCCCCTCTGTCTCATGCCCTGTGCTAGCACACCTAGATTGCTGGAATAGGTTGCTAGCCTCTAGGTTTTTTCCTCCCCCAATCCAAGCATTAGACCGACACCCTGTGCTTGTTGCTGCTCAGGAGTTTGAAATGATTCCGCGAGGCCATGGGAGAGACCTGGAGCTCCTCCGCCTGTTGCGCACAAAATCCTCCAAACTCATGACCAGGTCCCTCTGCAGGACCTCTCTCCCTGCTCATTTATGTGATCGGTCCGCATCCCCCAACGGCCTGCTGCATTCCTGCTTCTGTGCCCTCACCTCCATGTGAGGGCCTCAACGTGAGCATCCTTCTCTCCAAGTTAGGTATTTCATATGAAGCACTCAGCACAGTCACGGGGCTTAGAAAAGACCCCTCACTCCAGCAGTTCCCCACCTTGGCTCCATATTAAAGTCACCTAGGGAGCTGCTCAGAGTTGCCAGGCTGTACCCCAAACAATAAAATCAGAATCTCTGGGGGTAGGACTAGGCATCAGTATTTTTAAAATTCTTCAGGTTATTCCAGTTGCAGCCGAAGTTGATAACTCTCGTTGTATTCCCCGGCCATTCACCATGTCCCTTCCTAAGGCCCCTCCCTAATGAACTTCCCCAGGCAGAACTCTTCTACGGACCCCTACAACACCAAGTCTACACTTCAGGTAGTGCTAAACACAACCAGCTTAATTTGGGTTGGTGTGGTACTGGACAGTTTGACAAGGTGCTTACTTATGTTCTTATTCAACATTCACGTCAGTAAGCTGGGCAGGTATAACTAACTCCGTTTTACAGATAGGTAAGAACACTGAAGGCCTCAGTTAAGTGACTTGCCCAAGGTTCCCAGCTGATAAGCGACAGATCAATATTAAGAATTTAAGCCTCTTGACCTTAGAATCCTTCACCTCACTGCCTCCTGACTGTGTTGGTCTTACCTCCCCAATAAAACGATTGGCTTTAAAAACAAGAGCCTCTTCTTTCATGCACCAGCTTTTAATTCAAACCTAACTTTAAAGCACTGGGCTAGGTGTTGATATGTTAGCGCCCTGCTACTCCTCAGACCAGCAGCAAGGACTTCACCGGGGAGCTTGTTGGGAAAGCAGACCTTGAGCCCTATCCCAAAACAAATGACCCAGAATTTGAATTTTAGTAAGATCCCTAGATGATTTGCATTCACATTAAGGTTTGAGAAGCACTGCTTTAGAGATAAAAATGAACAAGATGTGGTCCCTATCCTCAAGGAATCTATTACTTAGTGGGGTCTTGAGACACGCATACAAATAACTTCAGTACAGTTAGGATGTATCATTACCGGTGTGAATCTGTGAGATTACAGAAGAGAGGGTAAGTTTGATTAGGGGTAAAGACAGGCCTCACGAGGCACCCTGAAAGGCTGTAGCAGGATTCGGTGGCCTCAGAGCGAAGCTGAAGGGTGGGCTCCAGACGGAGGTGGCAGAGTTAGGGAGTTATTCATGGAACAGAAGGGATTCATATTTATTTGGATCCTAGAAAACTCGTGAGAATAGGGTAGGAATAAAAGATGGAAAGGTACTCATAAATGGGGCTCTGTGTACATTTTGGGTCAAAGGTTTTGAGCAGAGGAGTGACAGGATGAAATCTACATTTTTTTTTTTATCTTTCCTGCTTTGTATTCTAACCCTTGCATAGCTGGACTCACTACCAGTCCAGACCTGTAAAGGTTAGAGAAAAATCAGGTGGAATCTCAGGCAGTTCTGCACAACTGGGAGCTCTAAAGCAATCAGTTCCTTTGATGTGGGATTGGCACCCCAAGCAGGTGAAGGGGGAGAGAGGGAAGCTATAGTAGTGAACACTCTGCTTGAGCAGTGAAGTGGGATCTGATCTGAGACACAGGGAGATGAAAAAATATCTCCCACAGAACATAGCTCCATGCTGGGCACATGGCAGGCTTCACAAGCACTCACACACACAACCACACACATATACACACACTACACTTACAGCAAATGAAACGCCTGCTGGCCTTCTCATCCATTTGGGAGCTTTCTTCAGAGGAGGTATCAGTGATGCTTGGGCTACCTGCTCAGGCACCTGCAATGGTGGGAGAGGCTGGCCTCTGCTGAAGGAAGAAGAGATCTGGGGGCAAAAGGAGACCTGCATCACTAGCCTGAAGTGGTGACCTAGCCAGGAACTCCACCTACAAACTCCGTTTTGGGAGGAATCCTTGAGACACCCAATCTGCCCCACAAAGGCCAGATTCCCACATTCCACGGGACTAACAGCAACCGGGGGATTCCCACGAAGTAGGCTTTTGGAAAGCCTACTGCTTCTAAGGTCTACAGAGGAGTGTGCCATAAGATGGATCTATAGGAGAGAAGGAAAGACGACAGCTCAGACTTCCAAAATCATGGCCCCAGTATGGAGGTCCAATGTCCCTGAAATGCCACAGGGAACATCCGAGAACAAAAGTCGAGGGGAAGGTCTCCTTTGCATTGTGGCAGGAACTGACAACCTCTCAGGACGATGGGCACTGGAGCAAAGGTACCGCCCTCCCCAACCTAGGGCCCCGCCCTCCCACTCTTCAACAGTCCCCACTTCTCCCCAGGCCAGGTGTCCTGCTCTCACCCCTAAACAGAGAGAGCCCCTCCCCTCCAGCATTCTCCACTAAGCCCTTCAAACCTTGTCAGCCTGTCTCATCTGCTGGACCTCCCAGCTCCTACCCATGACAGAGTACAAACTGATCCAGCCGTCAAAGGAGGCAGCAGAGAACACTGGGGGGTCCCGAGGGCACCACTGCACATCAAAGCACCAGCTGCTCTGTGCCGGCAGCCTGTACACCACCTAATGCGGGGGAACACACCATCAGGGAAGCTCTGACACAGGTGAACCATCCCGGAACACACAGGCGTCACTGGGTTTCCCCCACCCCCTCGTCTCCCATCCAGCACGCCCACACAAGCGCCAGCCTACCTCGCTGCTCCCCAGGTTCCAGCACAACACCTGGTTGTCCTTGGCACTACTGAGCAGCAGCTCAGCATCAGCCTGGCTCCACGACACTGACAAGATACCCCTAAAAAGGAAGGGGGAACTAGCATTTGCTGAATGCCTACTATGAGTAGGGTATTTTACATATCTCTGATAAATCTCATCCCTACAAAATGAGCAGCCTGATTTCATTTTACAAATGAGGAAAATGAGGCTTTGAAAAATTAAGAAACTTTCAGCAGTCAAGCAGCCAGAACCCAAGTTCATTCCCAGAGCCTGTGCACTGCGTACCGTATCACTCTGCCTCCCATAGGTCACTGCAGGCTGGCCTGCTTTTTCACCCTGGTTGTAGAGTAGGGACTATGAATCAGCAAGGATCAGAGAAGCACCCATCGCTATGGGTGCTTTTAGCTCAGGAGGGAAGTGAGGACCTAACTGTGAAAAGCCCCAAGGAGGTATAAAGGCAACACGGCCTTTTCATCAGAAAGAACCAGCCGTGGGGCTGCTTTCTCTGCTGCAAGCCCATGAGCTCAGCTCAGGTGCAGGCCTGCGTGTGGGACAGACAGGAATCAAGGCTCCTTCTTTAAGGAGAAGTCTTGGAGAGGTTGCCACCTCATGACCTATGCCAAGGAGCATTATCCGCAGGTGGGAGCCTAGAGACTCTCTACAAGGCTAAACACTGGCTCCAGTATTTCTCCCGGCCCCATCTCCACTCCCATCCCTAGAAATTACATGGAATCTCAGGCTCTTCACCATGACTTCCGTGTCTAAAGGAACTCCTGTTGGTTGGGGCTGGAGCTAGGGCTGGGTGACTGTGCGTTCATTGGGATGGCTCTGAAGACAGGGAGGGTGCTTTGTAGCTAAAGTGAGGCATTCACTGCCTTACCCAGGTCATTGTGCCCCTGCCCTCCACCAGGGATGTAGGTGAAGTTTGAGATGCTACCTGCTATGGCTCTCCAGCACCTTCAGGGGCGAGGAAGCAAAGCGCAAGTCCCACAGCTGAATCACTGGGAGGCGGTCATCTTCTGAACATAGCACCAACTGAGTGGCTATGTCTGGGTGCCAGGCCAGGCCTGAGCAGTGCATCTGTGAACGAAGCAGACACCATGGGTAATGTACCCTGCTCCTCCTAGTTATGAACCCTTTCTGCCCAGTTGGAATGGGCCCACTCTGAGGGCGGGTTTTGTGGTGACTGGAGACAATACAACCATCAGAAAATAAGTGATGACCATGGATAAGTAAGGAGCACCAGAAGCCCCAGTTTCAACTCTGGTTAGCCCCTAGGCTTTCACTCTCAATAGGACATCTGCCAGGGGCTCAATCCACATGTGCAATAGCTGAAAACAGCCCTGGCCTGGGGAGGGGCAGCTACAACGACTAGGCATGAGAGAGAAGCCACAGCCCAAGCCTGTATTTTGCTCCATGACTCACCCTGTTGCTGTGATCACTGACTTTGATGATAGGTTCATTCTTCCTGAGATCCCACACAACTGCCTTGCCGCTGGGGTGAGCAGAAGACAAAATATGTTGAACTTGCCGGTTCCAAGAGAGTGCCTTGATGTCTTCTGGGGGCTGCTGAGGCAGGATGGGGGTAGGGGTGGAGGACAACGGTCACCCCCCAGACCAAAAGACGGCTGCATTCCACTACTCCCAATCACCCACAGAAAGCCTAAGAGTAGACATGGGGCCACCCAAACCAAGACAGTCTCCGGGCCGTGGGAGCCAAGTTTCCCAAAGGACCCTTTAGGGTCCTGGTATAGAAGCGGAGACAGTGGCAGGCACACGTGGTTTCACTCCTGCCCCAGGTGCCCCTGAGAGGAGCGAGTGGAGATTTGAAAACGGCCCTCAGGGAGAGGAGGAGGAAGGTGAGAAAGGGAGGGAAGCAAGGGACAACTGTTATAGAATGACAATAAAAAAATCTTAAAAGAAATCCCCAAAGAGTGAGGCAGAAAGAAAAGCCATTGCTACCTTTATGGCACGGATGCTATCAAATCCATTCTTAACTTACCTCACGATACTGTGAGCACAAGCCAGAGACAAGCCAGGAAGCAAAAGGAGGCCCCATTATAGACTGACAGGTACACTCAGAGACAGAGACACACGAGACCCCCGACTGCATGGGAGAGCCAGACACAGAGACAAAGCTGACCCTCCCACGGAAAGGGCAAAGCTATATAGCTGGGAGTCCTACGCTGGTGCCCTCTGCACCGAGCCTGCTTAACATTAAATAGCACCCTCCTTCCTTCTCTCAATTCTTTGTACTGCTCCTGCTCTCCTTCATTTTCCTCCCAGAAACTCCGAAGACAGTTAATGACCACAAGCCACCCCCCCTCCCACACACACTCACATGCACCCTCCCTCCACTGTCCTATAATCATCTGGCTGATAGCACATAGTCTGTGGAGCTTTGTTGCCCTCCAGTGGTAAAGTCTGACATCCCCTATGCTCTAGCTGCCTCCAGAATTCAAGCAGCAGCCCCGGGAGTCTCCTCACCTGTGACTTGGATCCTGGGGTCATTGGCACACTCAGGTTATTCAAATCCCAAATGAAGATTTCAGAATTATTGGCCCCTGAGGCGAGGAGGTTGCCCTGTATGAAGAACAGGCCTTTGGAGACCACCATCCCAGGAAGAGATGAGAGCAGGAGAGGGGGCAAGAGACCCATAAACGAGGCTTCCAAAGCCTCCCCCGTAACAGCCTGGGAAGGGCTCAGCCTTAGAGACTGAAGGTCACAAGTGAATGCTTCTGTTCAGAGCTCTTGCTCCAGTGCGTGGCCATGCCTGACCAAATGAAATGCAGTACCTGGAAAGGATTAAAGTCAAGGGCTCTGACAGCCCCTGTGTGCTTCTGTCTCTGGGCAATCACAGGCTCCTTTCCCGAAGACAGGATGTGGGTCACATTGTATAGAGTAAGCATGCCATTGTCCCCGCCGCCTGCAATAACCCCGGAGCCTTCCAGAAGCCCACTGCCAAAGCTCCCCCAGATCAGCTTGTGAAACCTACAAAGAGGAGGAACTAGCATCAGCACCAATTCAGGTCCACATGAGTAAGCATGTACGTATGCAGGCACCCCCACCCCTGGCAGGGGCCGCCTGTCTCCTCATTTCCCAGATATGGAATGAAGGTCTCCTCTGCCTGGTCCTGCCCTTTCTCTGAAAAAAGATTCCTGCTATGGTACACTAGAAGCTGGGAAGCCACTGCCTCAGAGTTGTGTGGGGAGTTTTTTAAAGGTTAATATTATATAGGCTTCATGATAAACACTTCGAACAGATGACTTCACCTAACCCTCACAACTCATATCAACTAACATTTATTGAATACTTCCTATGTACCAGGCACCATCTTAAGTGCTTTACATGTATTAACTAATTTAATATTAAACAACCCCTTAAGGTGCTATTACTAATTCCACTTTCAACTGCGGAAACTGAGGGACAGAGAAGTTATAAAAATTTGCATATACAGCTAGTAACTGTATCCCCATTTTACAGCTAGGAAGTGGCAGAATCAAGGCTCAAAGTCAGACCCACTTTATTTTATGCCTGAGATCCCTACTGTCTTCTGTTCAAAGGAAGATCCAAACTTTTCTGTACCTGACTAGCACATTCCCTAGACCAAGAATTGTTGTCCCCTCTTCCCTCTCAAACTGAGAGCGAGAAAAGACCCAAGGACCTTCCCACCCCATGCCTTTCCCACATGGCTAGGCCACTGAAGCTGTTATGTGGCTGTAATGGGCCAGCCCTACAGATAGGAAGGGTTGAAGAATACACTTCTTGGGAAACTCTTTCTGGCTTTCTGAGGATGCTTCTAACAAGACACTGCCAGTTATCTTACACAAAAGAAGAACATGGACCCTGGGCCCCCTGCAAACAAATACGGTTCCTTTGCAAAGACCCTCAAGAAGCATGTGAAACCCCCAAAGCCCCAGAGGGGATCTGTTCTCCATTTCTCAGCTGCTAGCCAGACTATTTCCACAGTACTTCAAGGAAGTCAGATTTCACATCAAATGATGTCCTAAGGTCCCTAGTTGAAATAAAAATTCCCACACACTAGGAGTAGTCAGCAAAAAAAAAACAAAGACTGAGTGCGGTGACCAGGCAGGAATCTGGCCAGTCATAAGAGCAGAGCCTACCTGCCGGAAGTGAAGAGCTGAGCATCAGTTCAGACTAGGTTAGTGTCTGAAACAACACAGCAGAGCTATGATAACAGTACTGTGTTTGCCAGAGGGGACGAAGAGTGAGGAGAGGATGAGGGGGGAAAGAGGGTCAAATACATGGTGACGGAAGGAGACTAGACTTTGGGTGGTGAACACACAGTATAATTACACTTGAAAGTTTTACATTATTAATGAATGTCATCTCAATAGCGTTTTAAAAACAAAGCAAAAAGCAGCAGAACTGACACAAATGGTGGCACTAAAGCTACTGTCAGAAAGACTATGTTTTCTAAGGTCATCCAATCTTAATCAGGCAGAATAATGTCCACACTGGCTCAAGAGGCTGCCCGGGCATCCTAGGGCTAGAAGGCGGTGCTGGCAGAGGGCAAGTGAACAGAGCAACTACAGAAGTCCATAATAGGTCACACAAGAACCAGAGGGGGGTGTGGCCAGTGGAAAGCCCACAAGGGAAAGGTAGAAGAGGTGCAGTGATCTCCCAACATACAAGCCAGAGTCAAAGGTACCTGAGGCCTCAAGGAATGGGAGTCACCCAATGGGTTTGAGAAGAGCGCCCAGTCACTCACTCTAGAGTGGCTGGAATGCAGAACATGGAGTGTGACAAAATGACTTTGTTTCTGTAAGCATGCAGACAGTGCAGTCCCACGGACAGCCACTTCACGAGGGAGGTGAAGCTGGAGCCCGAACAGGACGTGACAGAAGACACCTGGGAGAGTGAGAGGACCTAGGATGAGTCAAGCGAGGACAGGGACTTGATTATTCAGTGGGCTCGAGGTGTGCTAATCATGTCTGCTCTGCAAACAGACAGGCCAGAGATAGCTACGTGTGTGGAGACTGAGTGCACGCGAGAGCACGTGAGCAAATGTGACAGAATGTTAACAACTGATGAATCTAAGGGAAGGTACATGATTGTTCATTGTACCAGCCTGCAACTTGTCTGTCTGAACACTTTAAAAGTTAAAAAAAAAAAGATGGCCTTGGCCTGAGAAAACAAACTAAGAGATTTAAGAGGAAGGCATAGGAAGAAGAGTTTCTGTGGGAAGCTGGGAATTTTCAGAACATAAGAATACAGGTGGAATTCTCTGCTAAAGAGCCTCCCGGGATAATGATGGCAACAATGGAGACCACAGGGCATCACAGAAGGAGGGGTGGCACCTAAATACAGGTTCTTTGATTCTTGCGAAGCAAATTTCCAGACACAGAAGCTCACAACCTAAATTTCTAGCAAGACCCTCCAGGTGATTCTAACAAGCAGCCAGGGTTGAAAACCACTGTACTGGATATAGCAGGCTGCATACCGGTCTGCAACAATGGGGAAGACGTTGTACTTCATAAAGATAGAACCAGCCCTAACACCCCCAGCTCATGGCTCCTGGTGAAAGGAAAAAGACAAGGCTAGAAACTAATCAAGGCCTGTTCAAGCCATGTACTACGAAAAATAGAGACATTTACTGAAGGAGATACAAGAAACATTGTACATAGGACAATGACACCTCAGTCCCCTTCAAAGTAGGCACCTTGGGACCTCACACAGTTCTCCCAGCATGTCTTCCACTATTTGACATACTCTGAAAAATCTTTTGTCGGAATCGCCATCAGCTTCCCCATCATATTTTCCTAGATCTCACTGACAGTGTGAAAGCTCTTCCGTTTCAAAGGTGATTTTAGTTTTGGGAAAAGCCAGGAGTTGCAGGGCACCAAATCTAGGCTGTAGGGGGCCTGAGTCACCTGGGTAATTTGATGTTTCACAAAAAAACTGCACAAGATGCAATGCATGAGCAGGTGCATTGTTGTGATGAAGCTGCCAATCACCAGTTGTCCACAGCTGTGGCCATTTTCATCTTATTGCATCTCTTAATCAATGAGAACATCGAGGTAGTACTCCTTATTAATTGTTTGGCCTGGAGGGGTGTACTTGTGATGGACAACACCCTCCCAATCAAAAAACACAGTTAACATGCTCTTGATCTTGCTGCAACTTTGCTGTGCCTTCTTCGGGCCTGGAGAATCAGGCAACTTCCATGGGACAACTGGGCCTTTATTTCCCAGGCATAGCCATAGACTCGTGATTCATCTCTGGTTATGACCTTCATGAGGAAATCTGGTTCATTGGTAGAGGTTTCAATCGAGTCATTAGCAACTGCAGCACCATGTTTGTTCTGCTCTGGTAGCAAGTTGTGTAGAGAATTTTGCCACTATATGTTTCATGCCAAGATCCTACGTCAAAATGTCAGACACAGTGGCTTTTGGAATCCCCAGATCAGCTTCTAGTTCTTGCACTGTCAGTTGCTGATCTTTGTTGACTTCAGCCCGTACACATTCAACATTCTCAGTGTTCTGTTTGTTGCAGGCCTTCCAGAACATGGATCACTTTCAACAGATTCTCAACCATCTTTGAAGGGTTTGTGCCACACTTTTATTTGCACTGCACTCATTGCATCATCCCCAAAAGCCTCTGAATCATCCAAATAGTTTCTGCAGAGGAATGTTCAAGCTTAACACAATATTTGATGCAAATTCATTGCTCTACTCACTTAGTCATTTTGAATGTGATGGCTACACAGAACACATGCTCACTCAGTGGTGTCTACCGCCCCCACTGACTAGTGCAGTGAAGTTGTCGTTGTTCATGCACGTGCATTCCAGTCCACTCTCCTTGACTGCCAGGTTACACAGATGTCATGCAAACCATTTTTGTTATATTAACAACGGCTGGAATAGTTTTGGATAGACTTCATAAAATAATGTATGTCAACTCTAACTGAAAAATTAAAAAATGATTAAAAAAAAGACAAGGCTGAAGAGAATAAACTAAAGCCTGTGAGATCAAAACTTCATACCAGCTAAGCTCATCTGAGGCCAAGCTATAGTTACCTTATAATTAGGAATATGCACTGTATAAATACTTACTTCCATACTTTATGTACTTCTTTGTTTTGGATTTTGCTTCTATTTGCTTAGAAAGCTTGCTTTGAAAAATCCCAGCCGTGTGTTAGTGAACCACAGTGAAAATGAGTTTGTCCACATCTAGTCCAAAACAGCTGAGGAACTCCAAGTTTCCTTAAAAGTCACAGGGAGCGGCGAAGGCAGTGTTCTGAGCTACAGCATGAAGACACTGGAGTGGGACAGTGGCTGCCGGAGAGAAGAACTACTTTCCTGAATGCATAGTATGTGCCAGGCTATTACGTGCCTACTCTACAAGGGGAATCCAAAAAATCCTGGAATTTATTTATAAAAAATTGTGTCTTTATTCTCATGTTTAAACTTCAGTCACCTTCCAAGTACTCTCCCCTTGATGCAATACACGTATCAAGATGTTTTTTCCACCACTCAAACAGTTTTGAACTCGATTCTGATGCCTTTCAGTGCTTCTGCCATTTTTTGTTTCACCTCTTCCACATTGGCAAAACGTTTCCCTTTGAGGAATTTTTTCATATATGGAAACAACAAAAAAATGTCACTGGGGAGAGACTGGGTGGACAGGGAAGGTGTGGCACAGGGTCATGCCATTTTTGGTCAAACACTGCTCAACACTCAGTGGGGTGCGGGCAAGTGTGCTCATAAATCACTCATCATGAAACGAGCAAAACTTTTTTGAAAAAGTCTTAAAAAAAATTCACTGAAGCCAACTGTAGCCTCTCACAACACCACCAGCTGGGACACTGATACAGATGGGTTCCTAGAACACTCGCCCAGCGGGGAAAGTCTCTATTACAAGAGTTTGCCCTCTAGAAGATAATTCTGGAATTTTTATGGGGGGGTCCCCCACTTTGTATATCCTGAATTTACAGCAGAGAAAACAGGGCCACAGAAGTTAAATAATATGCCTAAGAGGATAGTAGATGGAAAAACTAGGATTTGAACCCAGGTCTGTCCAACAGCAAAGCATGTGCTCTCTCTATTCAGTGATCTTGGTGTCTTCTAGAGAGAAGGCAAGTCTTAGAAACAGGAAAACTAAGGGAAGTATACAAAGTGATCTTTTTCTGCTTGGTGTTGTCCCTCACACAGGCACCAAGACAGGCCAAAGTGCTCCCAAAGAAGACAGAACTGAGATAAAAGTACTGGGGGACTGATCACCTACTTTCTCCATGTCTCTAGAGGATGGGTCACACAGAGGCCACTCAGAGATCTAGAACCTCAGGGTAGACAGAGCGGGAGAGGAGATCACACAGAGGCCTCTGACATCACTCAGCCACAGTAGCTGCATATTATGCTTCCCGAACCCTTTCTTCTTGAGTGAGATTCATCTAACAAGTCAAACATCGCTTGCTTCAGTGCACATGCTAATGCATGCTGATTCTGACTGCATCCAGCAACATTTATCCATGCACTCTCTTCCATCTTTTTACAGCTTGAGGCTGTCCCTTATCTACATCCACGCAGGTATTTCAGAACACTTCCTTTCAGTTGGGTATTTCTAAATGGGTGTTTCTCTGATGCATCATGGATGGAGGAGAAGGGAATTGCCAGGATTCAAACGTCGTTGAGGCGTGGGTCTGGTGAAAAGGCAAGCAAAGGAAAGGGGAATATTTTGAAAAGTATATGTTTAGTTAATAATGAAGAGACACCAGGACCAGTTTTAAAACAATAAATAAAAGGGAAAAGAAAGGAGACTAACCTAGAAAAAGAAAGAAAAAGAAACTAAGACCTCAATTTCGAGCTCAGCACGCTCTTAGAAGTCATGTCGTAAAGCCTCTTCTTCATACACCAGGGAGGAAACCTGAGACCACTCCCAAGTCACAGAGCCTTCCTCAAGGCTGCAACCCAGCACAGCTCTGCCTTCCACCTAACTCACAGAGGATGGCACAAAAGAAAAAATGGAAGAAAGCATAAAGCAAAGGATGTGTAGCCCTCCAGCTACTCTGATCATTCTGGTCAGTAGCTTGTGATACTGACTTTGGAGAAGGGAATTAACATAGGTTGAACAGAAAGAAGCAGGTGTCTTAGACCCCAGGGTGTCCGAGAGGATTTCTTCCAAAAGGACTCAACAGGATGGTACAAAGGTAACCCCTTAGGTCTTTGGGAATGAGAATCAATCTTTAGAAACAATCACAGAGGTGGGGAAAAAGTAAAGATGAAATACTATAAATAGTATTAACTATACTATTTATTTTGGTTACAGCCCACAAATCCCTTCAGGGTGGAGCAGGGTATGAGGTGAAGTTCATGACTCCCTCCTGTAGTACCAACATTTCAAAAAGGGTCCTTTCAACCCAGATGGTTGAAAAGCAAACAGATCATCACCTGTGAAAAGCTCTTGGACTAACTAAAGACTTACAATAACTAACTGAAGTGGTGGACAGAATGCTCAGTTTGGCAATCCAGAAGTTCCTTTTATCAATTATTCAACAAATATTTATTAAGCACCCAATACCAAGAATTGTTCTAGGTGCTAGAGAATAAAACAAAAAAATCTCTGCCCATGTGGATCTTAGGATTCAATTTCAAGGTTTCTTAAGCAATTATATGCCTCCTTTTAAGGAGCTCTAAGCCTAAGGAGCCACTACTGTGCTAAAACTGCTTGGCTGGTCAAGAATAAGACCCCTTGCCCACTGTGCCTTTTCCTGCCTCCAAGAGTATAAACATTATTGAATTAGCTCACCCCTTAGAGGCTAAGAATACCTCATTACCATTGGTAAACCCTCTAGTGCCTGCTCTTCAAAAGGTACAGATACCAGAAATACAAAGAGACGTAAAAAACTGCAAAATATAGGTTCTGTCATCAAGTGGCACAGGGGCTCAAGAAGAAGAGAGCAATAACTAACCTTCATTACTAGACTAAACCCTGAAAATAAAGAAGAGGGTACTTCTTTCTAAAAATCTTAACTAATCGCTCAGATTCACCCCAAAATTCCTAAGAGAATGGAACATGCATTCTAAACTGGGATCGGCAAGATAATTCTCTGGGCTACAAGAAAAAGACATTTTTAATTTAAAAAATGATGTAAATTACACTTTATTAACAGTACAATAATAAATGTACGTTATTGACATTGAATATAGAACTTGAGTATAGTGAATATTCACATACTTCCAATGGCACACAAATTTGGAGTCCATTGCTTTAGACTGTAAGCTTCATCTTTCCAAAACCTATAAAAGAGCAGCTAAGTAATGGAAAGAAGGTAGGCTTTGGAGTTAGACAGGTGGAGACTCAAATCCTAGCTTCTCAGAGTTTTGGCTCCCTCCTATGTGAAATGAGAGTAATGTTATTTATGGTCTAAGCTCATTCTGAGGAATGGATAAGATACACAGAGCCCTTAGCATAGTGCCTGGCATGTATACATGTGCTCAACAAATGCAAGTCAAGTGAATGCCAGCCCTCCATGCCTGCCAGAGCCATGAAATCCACTAGTACCCAATCAGTCCCTGAAAGCAGTGAGGAGAGGATCATTCGTCCTCCTCCCTTTGGCAGAAGAAGGGGATACTGTGGTAAGGTTTTTATCTTCACAAGAGCCAAGGGAAAGAGGAATCAACATCTCTGGGCTCAGAGAGAGATCAGGTACTCTTGGGAGCAGGCATCTCTATCACATGATTCTGCCTAATACTGCTGCTGCTGACCAGAAGGAGTAGGTGTTTTTAAAATTGTTTTGCCAGATGAACCCAGAGTTAACTTCTCTCTAACTTGGCGAAGGCCCTTCTCCCCTCACTTGTCTCCTCAGGAGCCCTGAGAAGCACACACTATCCCCGGGGTTCCCCATCAGGATCTGCCCTGCACACCCATGAGCACTTCATACCCATGAGACATTGTACCTGCTTGAGGCAGAAAGGACTCCCTGGCGTTTCAAGTCCAAAGAAGAGTCCCTGAAATCAACCTCAAAGATTTCCAATGTGCCATTTGTGCTAAAGGAGGCATCTAGCTGCTGGGCAGATGTTCCTAGGCATAAGAAAAGTTAGGAAAAAGCAGCGAATGAGCAACAAAATATGCATGGATTTGAGGTATAAGTGGTAGGGAGTAGAGAGGAGGAGAACCAGGAAAAGACTGAGTATACCTTTTTTCAAATGGTAACTGCAAAGAAAGACCCCTTTTCAAATGGCAACTGTAAAGAAAGTATGAGGTGCCTAGCCTTGAGCCACAGTCCAAGGCTGCCCCCAGGTACCAAAAACACCGAATGTCCCCTTGCTCATGCTGTGAGCCAGCCCCACGACTCTAAAGCCCTCTGATGCACAATGAGGAATTCTGCATACTGAGTTTCCCCAAGGCTCCTAGTCCACGGTATTGCCATACCTGTAGCCAGATATACAGGGTACTGGCTGGCGGGGCTCCACACTTGGACAGCAGGCCTCTCAAGTTCCTTCAGCTTCATGGTCTGACCTGTAGGTGGCAGAAAACTGACCTCAGCTCACTGAAAATAGAAATCAGCAAGCTTAAGGACCAGAACCAGGGAGCACCTGTGGACTCAAGATCTTGTTACTTTCTCTCCATCATGGGATAGGGCACCTCAGGGCAACACAGGATGACAAACACATGACCATTTGCATATCTGTAAGGCCAGTTCAATTACCCAATTCCTAAAATATAATGCTTTAAATCCAAAAAGATAATCAATTACACTGGTTGCCACAGGCCCCACAGTGATGATAACCATCAAACCAGATAATCAGTGACCTTATCGATTCCCTTGGCTTCAAATATTATCCATACGAGGATGACTCTCAAGTTTATATCACCAATACACATCTTTCCTCTGAGCTCCGAGTTTTTATATACAACTGCTAATCAATATTTCCACTCGGATATAGCTGATACCTAAAAGTTAGTCTAACATGGAATTCTCTATTCTACATCATCTCCCCTCAAATCTGTTCTTTTCTAGTATTCTTCATCTTGTAAATGGTACCACTATCTACCCAACTGCTCAACCCAGAAACCTAAAAATCACTCTTGGTTCCCTCCTTTTCTCTTATTCCCTTCTAATCCATTATTAAGTCTTCCAGATTTTATCTCCAAAATGTATCTTAATCTGTCTATTTTTCTCCCTCTCCACCTCCACCACTCTATTTGATGATAACATCATCTCTCACCCAGATTATGTCAATAATCTTCCAACTGGTCATGTCCCTGATGCTCGTACCATCACTCACTTCCTTCTCTACATGGCAGCAGGAGTGAACTTTTAAAATCAAAAACAGGATTTTGGCATTCCATGCTTAAAAGCTTTCAATGGTTTCTATCACACTCAGAATAAAATTCAAACTCCTTATTATGACCCTGCTCAAAGGCTCCAGCCTACCACTTCATTTTATCTCTTGCTACTTTCCCCCTTATTCATTCTGCTCCAACTGCATTAGCCTTTGTGCATTTCCTGGGTTTTCCCCACCTTAGAGCTTTTGCAAATTGTTCTTTATACTTCGAATGTTCTTCCTTTCATTGTCTGCATGACTGGCTCCTTATCACATCTTTCTGGGCTCAGCTTCTCAGCCCCTTAGAAGCTGGGCTCAGCTTCTCATCTCCTTTGGATTGGATGAGCCATCCAATCAAAAACAGCCTCAATTTTTTTCTTCTTAGCAATTTATAATCATATATCTATTTACATTTATATAGGCGGTCTCCTCCACTAAGTAAACTCCATGAGAGCTAGCAGTGTCTGCTTTGTTCATCATGTTATAACTAGTGCCAGAACAAAGTCTGACACAAAGTAAGTGCTTGATAATATTTGCTGAATGAACGCAGACATCCATTTCAACTCTGTGGTTTCCAATCCAATTGTAATGCACATTCAAGGTACCATCCCAATAAGCTCATAAAGCAGCAGAAAAGGAGGGAAAAAGTAACACAACTTGTGGGAAGAAACTTGGGACCTACGGCAACCTACTTTAGCAAGCCACAGTCACATTACTTTTAATGTACAAAAACAGGAAGTACATAGTTTATTTAATCTCTAATGTACTTTCTTTCCACTTAAAGAAAGTTTAAAATCGACAATGTAGCCAAGATTGCCAGGACGCCTCTGAGCCCTTGAGGCTACATCAGGAATCTTCTGACACGCTCCCTACACACCATACAGTGACCAGTGCCACCTGCTGGTCAACACCATTTTCACGTTTCTGGGAAAAGATCCCTTAAGAAAAGTAGCAGTTGCTTAGCACTGTGCACTTGACATGCAATACTCATAAAATTCTCACTATGGTTCTATCCGGTAAGCACTGTTGTTATCTCCATCCTACAATAAACAAACAAACAAACAAACAAACAAACTGGGTAGGTCAAGATGTGAACCGTTATGAGCCCCCAGAACCCAGTATTTTTAATCATTGTACCAGTCTAAACTAAACTAAACTCCAGAAAGTGTTTAAATCCTGACAGTCTAAAAATTGAGAAAATGGGCTTTTAATCTACTCTGTCCAGACACATTTGCTCACAAAAAAAAGCCCTCCGCTGGGGTCAGACTGGCCAGAGGAGGGCGAGACGGGGTATTGAAGGTGGGAGAGCTATGACCTTTCAACCAAGAGCTGAACGGACTATTGCAGTGATGGGGGTGGGGGGGCGGGCAGGAGAGCTTTTCTCCGGCCTTCCCCAAAGCGCGGCGCGAGGGGCATCAATAATAACCGGCCTTCCCTCCCACGGAGGATCCAGAGACTCGGAGCAGTGCCGGGCCCTGGGCGGATGGGAAGGCACGAGGGCGGCGCTAAACAGGGACCGGGCGCGGCAGGTGGAGCCGGATCCGCGTGAGGGAGGGCGCAGCGGGGGGCCGCGAGAGGTACACCGGCCGGAGCCGGGGCGGCCCGGGGTCTCCGCAGAGGGCACCCTTCCCCAGCGCTCTCCCGGCGGAGGACGGGCGCTGCGGGTTCCGAACTCGGCCTCTGCTCTCAGGAACCCCCAGGCCCCTAGGGAAAACCAACCTGCCGGGAGAGCTCAGGTCAGGGGTCAGGCGCGGCGAGCAGGAGCCGGTCTTCTCAAAGGGCTTCGGGGCTCTGCTGGGCGTTGTGGACGGCGGCTGTGGAGGGCCAAAACTACTCCTGGCCCGCAGGGCACCGCAGGGCAACACAGCCCACACGCGCCGCGAAGCTGGGAGCGGAGAATCTGGCCTGGCCGGGCCGGCCGGGCCGGGCCGGGCAGTCCCCACGGAGAGGGTTGTAATAGGACTATAGCTTTTAATAGGCCTCCCTCACCTGTCCTATGATTGTTCATTTCTGCCGCTGTGGGTCAGTCCTACCATCAGTAAATTCTGGTTTATTCAATTTGAGCTAGGGCCCGGAGCCAGCCTCTGAAAAGGGAAAGTACTAATTCATTATCTACTTATTGAAGCGGAGAAGAGCCGACCCTATCTCCAGGAGCTCTCAATAGAACCCTAATTGAAAAAAGCAATTGAAGCCAAAATAGCTGTGACACACTGTAGCCCCAGCAACTGCTGCCCAAAACTATTGTTTGATCTAAGGGCTATAGATCTGTGGAGGGCAAGGTACTGTAGACCAGAGGCTTCCTGCAAGGTTTCAGGGACGTGACATAGGTGTTATAACTTGGAGCTGCAAAACAGGTGATGTCTCAGTAGGGAGGAAGGGGCCCAACTTACTAATAGTCGACCCCGTCATTTCCCATTCCAGGAATGAATGAGGCTACCTATAGTTGGAGGAGTGGGCTGGTTACAGATTGTGAAATACCAATTCAACTCAGATATTTGGGAGTTATAGAAAATTACAGGTACAGATGCAGTAAGATATAGATTGTATTTTAAGACTAGTAGTATAGATCCACTGTGGGAGAGAACAGAGGACTCAAATTAGGAGCCTAATGGAGCCCAGGTATCAGGTGAAGAAAGCCTGGATTAATATAGTGGAAATGTTTATAAAAGAAAATTGGACAGCCTTTTGTGACTGATAAAGTAGTTGGAGGGGGATGTGAAAAGGTCACATATATTTCTCATGTTGATTGAGGGCATTTCCAAATAAAACGTCCTGTAGGCAGCTGAAGATCTTACATCTAAGTTGATTCAAAACTTCCATTTAATGCATGAATTCTACCGTATTCCTGCCTGATAGCCTCCAAAGATGGTGAGGTAGTTTTTTGTTGTTGTTTTTTATATCTTCAGACAGAGGGGAAGGGCAAGATCGATTGGTTGCCTCCCATGTGTCCCCAACCCAACAGGGATGGGAAAACCCAGGCACATGCCCCAATGGGTTATCAAACTGTCAACCTCTCATTTTGTGGGGTGACGCCCAACCAACGGGGCCTCATGGGGCAGAGCATACCGATTACCTTATGACAGCCTCCACCACTCATCGTGACATAACCCTAGCCTTCCTTTCATGTGGATGGTCCAAGTCAAAACAGAAGACAATTTTCTGTGCCTGCCCACCCTGTACTACGTACTCAAGTATTCCTTTAACTTCTTAGGACCACAGCAGTGGATGAGATCTGAGGAAAAATAAACATGGTTTATACCCAAACCTCAGGCAATACCTCAATTTAGGGAATGAAGCAGAAGTGTCACTGGTGAAGTGCTTTGAAAGAAACTTGAACCAAAGGCGAAAGGTCAGTTTCAAGCAGGACATTTTTTTTTCTTACGTGTGCTCTTCTCCCAATTCACACATCGCTTATAAATTCTTTCCAGCTTGTTTTTTAACTGTCAGTCTCCTCTTCTAGATAACTACTTGAAGGCAATTATTTTGGCTGGTTTGACTTTATACCCCCAGGGCTGATCAGTGTCTGATACACGAGGCACACAGATGTCTGTTAAGCAATTACGAAATGCTGTAAAGGACAGAGAATGAAGACACAGACAGTGGAGAGTTCCAGATAAAGGCACTTTTGTACCCACTCCCTGATCTCATAAAGGTCACTGCCTGGACAACCGCTAAAGGGCCCCTTATCTAACTTGAATGAACTTGCTTCTATAGGTCTGTTGAATGTACGCTTTTTTTATGGGTCAGGTTTTCAGGCAGTATGATTGTAATGCTTTTTTATGGATCAGGTTTTAGAGAGGGGAAGGGAAAGATCGATTTTTAAGAAAATGTCCCTAAAGGGAAGAAAATAACTAAGTTGGTTTACTTAAAAACAGATGTGCTGAGACTCTCAGAAACATGGCATTCCTCTTTCTAAGGCTACAGGGGAGCATGGATGAATCTTTAAAGCCATAGGGTCGGTGATAACTCACTGAACTGTCCTCTAATTCATAAATATAGGTGATGTTAGCTTAAAAGAAGCTAGAATTCAGACGTTGCTTTGGAGTAAGAAGTAAAATTAGAGGCAGTCACAGCCCTAGGCCAGTCCAAAAACACCTATTTATTCTATAATATACTTACAACATGTTAGAGTATAACGTTTTGTTAGCTAACTACTATCATTAAGAAGGTTTTTATGGGGAATAATTGTTGTTCCAACTTGGAAAGTCAGGAACATATTTTCCTTCTTCCTCAACTCTGTAAATGAGAAAAGGAGCTACCCATAACACCTATACAAATGGAACTCTCAGCTACTTTCACATTCCCAGTGGAGTTAACAAATGAACATCTTCTGTGCTTAGCTCCCCCATTCTCCCAATCTTCCAGTCTCTGTGGGCGGAGGCGGGGGCAGGGGTGTGCAGACAGCAGGCAGAAAAAAAGAGAAAAGGATGAGGTTCCGCATGGCAGTGTCTATTCCTGGGGAAATGAGGCACAGATACCACAGCACTATTTTATTAGGGATTTCATTAAGGTTAAATCTCTAGGAATGAGGGAGGCTCAGTCAGGAGGCACAAAGTCCAGGAAGCCTCCTCAGATTTCATAGTGAACCACCGGCTCAGGCTCTTTGGTGGGATCGCCGCCTCGTTCCAGGTACAGATTGTTATAAGGATACTGCTTTGGTGCCTAAGGAAAAAACACAGGTCAGCAAGAACAACATGCATCCAGCCAATGTCTGGCCACATCCCACTCTGAGTTTAATAGTCACGTACAGTGATGGGTATGCAGTAGCCTCTGGTCAGACCCAGCTGGGCTTGAATGGCAGAAGAACACTCCTCTTCCCTGCCCAGCCCAAGGCAGAGAGAAAGCCTAGATTGTAAGAGAAGTGGTGCCTACCCTGTGTGTGTGTGTGTGTGTGTGTGTGTGTGTGTGAGAGAGAGAGAGAGAGAGAGAGAGAGAGAGAGAGAGAGAGAGACAGTGAGTGAGCATGCGTGCAAGCCATGGAGAGCTGAGAGAGAGAGAGAGAGAACGAGGAAGAGCACCAGGGAGAGTTTTCTAAATGAGACGATGCATCCATCCATTCCACTCTCTCTCGGGGTCGAGACAGACTCAATCTCCTTTAAGTCACTCAGCCTCTAATGGTTCCACCACTAAAGTGGCCTAGCAAATGAGGCGTGCAGGAGCAGCAGTGGGGGAAAGCACAGAGGAGACACGGCTGGGACGTGCTTTAGGGGCTGCTGGCTTTACCAACAAACAGCTGTCAGAGAACACAGCTCAAGGGGAGGAGAAAAGGGTGATGTGCTTACAGAACTGAAAAATGGAAGAGCCACACTGTGTTTCTTGCTCTCCTGAAGTGAAGTTAGTGCTCACACCAGCCCTATGTGCACTCTCCAGCCTGGGGCCCCTGAGGCTTGGTGGAAAGGCTCGTGTCAGTGCACACAGACATACCAGCTACCATCAGGACATTGATTACCTCTGCAGAGGTAGCACTGAGCAGCCAACTGCAAACACAGCAGCTTCCCTGCTTTCAGTTCCTTTCCTTACAATCTATCCTGTAGATCACTCCCCGATTAATCTTCCTAAAAACCTAGCTTTCACCATGTCATTCTCCTGTTCAAAAACCCAAATAGCTCCTGGCTGCCCAGAGGCAGACCAAGTCATCACTGTATCCCCAACCCCTACCATAGGCTGTACCTGGTACACCGCAGGGCTTCAAAAATATTTGTTGAGGTAACAAGTTACTATACCATCAAGGCCAAATCCCTTAGCAATGCAGTAAAAGCTGTCCAACCTAACTGATCAGCTCACCTCACAATAATTTTTAACACATTAGCTTTCACACATAATTTCCCAGGACATCAGAATTACCCATGAAGTTGTTAAGTATTGATTCTAGAATCCCACTTGGAGCTAATGAATTAGGTTCTCCAGGAAGTGGAGCCCAGGAATCTGAATTTTAGCAGCTCTCCAGGTAACCAATAGTTACCTAGGAATTATTTTATATGCTTATTCCACTCCAGCTAACTCACTCTCCTTTTCTTTCCTTCATTCTGTTTTTCTTTTGCCCCAAATGTTCTCTCCAACTTCTCCCCACCATCTAAAGTGTGTCATTTTTAGCATCTAGTTTAACCATTCTCTTTAACAGCACTTCATACCCCTTAGCACATACCTACACAAAAACTATGCCAAATTCATATTTGTGTTCAGATGTTGCTTATGATGTCATTTATCTCAATTTTCTCCTTATTCAATTTCCTCAAAGCTAGACAATATTTTTTTTCTGTCTTTTACAGTCTCCAAATTATAACTGTCTATGCTTGTAGTAAATTTTTAATTCCTTCCAATACCCCTTAGGAGGTGCCCTTCACACCTCCCAAAAGGAAAAGGCTTCAACTCTAGATCCCATAACTCTTACCTTCAAAGATCACTTGGTGAAATGATTGGTAAGTGCAGTCCCCAAATGGCAACTCTAGAGACTGGATGACTTCCATGTTCTCATTCCTCAGAGTCCTTAACTGCTTTTTCTCACTCACACTGACCCAAGAGACAGGCATGGAGCAGTGCTCTGGTACTTATGCCCGCCAATGTGAAGGCCCTCTATAGGCCTTACCAGGAAACCAAGCTTAATATTGGCTGGATCCCTATTCCAGTGACCTTACTCCCTCAGGAAACAGCGCCAAGTAAATGTGCCTAAGGGAGGGAGCACTTCTCAGATACTCACCACAGGCTGGTAGGAGGGATACATCTCCCCCACCCAAAACATGAACGCCATGAAGGCCACGAAGCCGAAGAGGTGCTTACACATGACATCCCAAGAAACAGGCGTGGGGGACGTGTCCACACGGTTCCTGATATACATATCTAGGTCCCAGTGAATCTAAGACAGAAAGGCAGATAACTGTCACATACTGCTCTTCCTGCAAAAGGCAGTCCAGAGTGATCAGAGACTGCTACAAGGCTTGACAAAAGCATTCTACAGCCCCAGGCAATATGCTGAGAGCAAAGTTACTCTGGCTCCCAGGACTAGGTGCTAGTTCCCGGCTGGGTTTTGCTGACCAGAGACAGCTCAATCATTGAAGTTTTCAACTTTCACAATACAGAGCTTGTTAATTCCCAGAAATCCCATTCTAAATGCCAAACATGGAACCTCAGGCCTGAGATCAATGGATTTTCCTTCCTTGGGCAGAAAACCTTAGTATTACTTGGGCAGAGAAATACTATTTGAGCTAAAGAAAGAATCCCCAGAAATACATTAGAGAGAAGAAAGAAAGGTTAAATGGGATAGGGTTCTCTCACCGGTTCACCCCAGTTCATTCTCAGGTCTGGGTGGTCCCATTCATACCATGGATCCCTCTCGTGCTGTGAGCGGTCAGGGAGCTTTGGGTAGTCGCCATACCTGAGAGACAGCAAGAACTTCTGGAAGAGGCTCTGAGCACTGTCTCTCAGACAATTCAGAGTCTCCTCATCTCAAAAATAAGAAACCAACCAACTGTCTCACCTAAGGACAGAGGAACTGACTTTCACATCAAGATCTCAATTTCTAGTCACTAAGCATTGACTCCAGAAGTCCAAATTGTAATTAAAAGTGCATGTCAAACTCTGAAACGTTATAACATCATTAGCTTTTCTTATCTTCTTTCAACAAAAAGAAAAGTCACATAATATTATCATGTTAGCTTTGTAAGGGCATTTAATTATCTATCACTCTGATTTCCTCAATAGACAGAAAATGAAACTGAAGTTCAGGGTCTGAACCCAGTCACCCAGCTAATTGGAATAAAAACAAAAAGGGTACAGATTTCTCCTTAGTTGGGTTTTCCCCAACAAATCCAGGTTCAACTTATACAGACGGCTACCAAAGCTGCTCTTGTCCACAACACAATAAAAGACATAGGAAATGACGACAACTAGACATATATCACAGAAAATGACCGGGAAACAAGATGAATAGGAGCTGCTGAGACCACAGTAGAAAGAGTGATGCTAGGACAGAAAATGAGTGCTGGTAATCACTTCAGATAATTAACCATTCTGTGGCTATGGGAGCGGAAGGGTGAGGGAATGACATCACTTGGAGTAAGGGAGTTAACTTTAATCGGCTTTACAGTTGCTAGAATTTCCACAGCCCCAAGAGCAATGATGTTTTTAAAAAGAGAAACATACACAAATATAGAGTACTCCGTCTACAAATAAGGTTCGCATGACAGGCGTCCAGTTCCTGCCTGGTCACGTGCCTGGACGACAGCACCTGAGCCCAGCAGATGCTCAAGCCAAATGAAACCTTGCGCTCTGGATAGAGCCAAAGAAGGTTCCTGCTATTCAGGGGTCCTCAAGGGAGCTATTAAAATCTCGATTCCTCATTTGAGGAAACAGCTCGAGCCAAGGAAAAAATTGAAGTCCTCTCGGCTGCAGCTGCTCACTCACCCCCTCCCACCTACCGACAAAAGCACCTACACCATTGATTCTGAGAGGTCATGGGAAGGTTCGGGTAGAAAAGGGTCAAAGCCCAGCCACCAACCCAGCCGCCTTCTCCCATCACTACCAAAGTGCGGGCGGACCCTCTCTATCTCACCCCATGCCATCATCCGGGTACGGCTCGTAGTCTTCCAACCGCATATTATACTTCTTGGCGGCGGCAGCCCTTTCTTCTGGGGTCTTGGGATAAGGCCCCGGGAGCATGTCCTTTGTAATGTGGGAAGCTGGAGGGCAGACGAGGGCAGGTGAGAAGGCACCCGGTTTTGCCTGCCGCCCCGAAGGTTTCAAGCGTCGGCGGCTGCGGAGGCCCGAGCGACGTCCAGGTACCAGCGAGACCCTCTACCCGCTTCTCCGGATATACCAACTGCACCTCAGCCCCCCAGCCCGGACACGGCCGCCGCCGTATCCACGATACCCATCTTCCCCCCGACACAACAACCCTCAGACATCCCCTTCCCAGACTGAGACCTCGCCCGTTCTCGCGGACCTGTCCGTGCACCCAGCGGCACCACGGTCCGGGCTGCCCTTTGCAGCCATCGGACTCCCAAGACCCCCGCCCTGGCCGCCGCCATCTTGACCTTCCTCTCGTTTCACTCCGCACATGCGCAAAGGGCTCTCACGGTGGCTGAGCCGGGCCAAACGCGACCGGGAAAGCAGGGAATGAAAAAAGGTCCTAGGGGTTAAACTAGGGCTTAAACGTGTTGGGAAGCCAGACAGGCAAGATGTGCAGGTGGATAGAGGCAGAGAAGGAAAACTGGAAGGAGAGAAAACCAAGCAGGTCACTGCTTTGACATTTTAGATTGTTGTGTCTCTTTTTTCTCCCTCAGTTGACTTAGAGGCATCCAAGGATAATGAGGACTCAGAACCTGAGCATCTCTTGTGGACAGCTGACCCACCTCTTCCAGGAGCTGTACAAGTAAAGTGAGCCAGTGTTAATCTCTGATTGCTTGCTTTTTTCCCTTTCCTTTACTAGAACTTGCTCCATTCATCCCCAGACGTGATATTCTTCAAATTCAGCCCTTGGTCTTGCATGTTTTTGTTCCGTTTTCCAAATTGGTTGATCCCTTTCACTTAAATGCGCGGTGCAGCAGATAAATCGGCCTGGAATTGGCTCCTCGTTTTCAGTCCGTGTTTACGTATGGATGTCCCAGTCACCTCAACCCGACAAATGTAAAACCAATCCTATCACCAGAGGCGGCTTTTCGAAGCCCGCATAAAGCCCCAGATTTGCAAGGACTTGGATAAATACCTTTCAAACCAGAATACAACGAAGAAACACTACCTTAATAATGGGAGACATTATTGTGTTTGCATATGAATATGTTTTTATTTTATTTACACACGTGAAATTCGCATAGTTTACACAGTATAAACATGCACGTCACTGTTTTGGAGCAGAATCCATTATTAAAGACATTCTCAAATATATATCAGAGCAATAAAAACTGACACATACTGTTCAGTATATAAATTTGGGGGAAGATTAGTCACAGCAGCTTGCCCTCTTCTAAACTGAGCATCACTAGCTGAAGTTCAGGATAACTGGACACTACCCACATTCAATCGATAGGAAGCACTGATCTAGTTTGGGTTAAAAAAACAGAGTTGTTTTAATTTACTTACATATTTTTGTTAAGATATAGTTTACATACTATAATATTCACCACTTTATATAATAAAATTATTTTAGTATATTTACAAAGTTTTGCAATTATGACCACTAATTTAAAAAAATTTTATCACCCCTCCCAAAAATATCCCATACCCATTAGCATATTTCTTGTACCCCCTCCCCCTGGCAACCATTAATCTACTTTCTATCTCTATGGATTTGCCTATTCTGAACATTTTATATAAAAAGAATCACAACATTTTCAAGGTTTGTCCATGTAGTGGCATGTTTTGGTTCTTCATTCCTTTTATGCCTAAGTAATATTTCAATATATGAGTATATAACATTTTGTTTATACATTCATCAATAGATGGACATTTGGATTATTTCCACTTTTGACTATTATGAATGTTCCTGTTAATATTCTTATATAAGTTTTTATGTGAATGTATATTTTTAATTCTCTTGAGTATATACCGAGTAGTAAAATTGCTGGGTCATAGGGTAACTCTATGTTTAACTTTCTGCAGAACTACAAAACTCTTTTCAAAGAAGCTGCACCACTTTATATTTCCTTATATTTTCACTAGCAGTGTAGGAAGGTTCCAGTTTGTCCACATTCTCAAAAACATTTGTTATTGTCCGTCTTTTTTATTATAGCTATCCTAGTGGATATGAATAATATCTAATTGTGGTTTTATTTTGCATTATCCTGTTGACTAAAGATATTGAGCATCTTTTTATGCACTTACTGGCCATGGTATGTCTTCCTTGGAGAAATGTCTATTCAAGTCCTTTGTCCATTTCTTAATTGTGTTGTCTTTTTGTCGTTCAGTTGTAAGAGTTCTTTATGTATTCTAGATACAAGTCCCTTATCAGATGAATGATTTGTTGTAAATATTTTCTCCCATTCTGTGGACTGTCTTTTCACTTTCTTGATGGTGTCCTGTGGGACTCCATTTTTATCCTGAAAGGTATTGGAGTTAGTCAAAAGCTTTCTCTGTGTCCGTAGGGGAACCCACTAGATGCAGTATGGCTCAAACAGCAAAGACATCTGGGAAATGTTGGACTCTTAACTCTCTGTAGCCTCAGGCTTGGCTGACTACTTAGAAAACTGGAATGCCACCCAAAGGTATACATCATGCCTCCAGGAAGGAGGTTAATGAATGTATAGAATGTGGATGACTGCCTGATATCATCTGTTAACTTAGGAATGCATTGTTCATTCTGGTGGTCTACAGTGACTACCCACCATATGGTTTTACTTTTTACTCATCTGAAAAGAGACCCTGTTCTGAGAGGGTTGTAGATTTTTCCTGGCTGGCCATTACTGGGAGCAGCTGCTTTGCCCATGTATGTAAGTGTTAAAGCTCTTATGAATCTGAATAAGACTATATGTCAATTATTCGGAATGGATCCTGAATTTAGATTTCTAGGGCTTTCCCCCAACAGTGTCCATTCAGATGATCATGTTTTTTCTTTCTTCTATTGCTAATTTTTGGTTGAACCAACCTTGTATTCCTGTAATAAATGCCACTTGGTCATGGTATATAATCCTTTTTATATATGGTGCTGGATTTGATTTGCAAGTATTTTGTTAAGTTTTTGCATCTATGCTCATAAGAGATATTCATGTGTAGTTTTTTTCTTGTGATGTCTTTGTCTTGTTTAGTGTCAAGGTAATGCTGGACTCAGTGAATGATTTGGAAAGTGTTCCCTCTTCTATTTTTTGGATGAGTTTGTGATGGATTGGTGTCAATACTTTTTTAAATGTTTGGTAGGATTCATCAGTGAAACCATCTGGTCCTAGGCTTCTCTTCATGGAACACTTTTTATTCTGAATTCAATCTCTTCCCTTGTTATAAGTCTATTAAGATTTTTCTATTTCTTCTTAAATCAGTTATGATAGATTGTGCCTTTCTAAGAATTTTTTTTCATTTCATCTAGGTTATCTAAGTTTTTGACATACAAATGAATGCATATAGTATTTCCTTATATGCCTTTTCATTTTTGCAAAGTCAGTAGTAATGTCACTTCTTTCATTCCTGAATTTAAGTCATCTGAGTTTTCTCAGTCTAATTTATTCATAACTTTTCACATTAATATATTCTTGTAAAAATTCAAACATTGCAGACAAAAATTAAAGCCTTGATTGCCACCCCCACCCTCAAACCCTCCACAGAGGTAACCCTATCATCAGTTTGGTATAGCCTAGTTACTATGTAGCATAGTTACTATGTAGCATAATTACATAGTTAAGCCAATGTGTTGGTTTTCTATTGCTGCATGACAAATTATCATAAATTTAGCAGCCCAAAATAACACAAATTAATTATCTCACCTTTTCCATGAGACTGGAGTCCAGGATGGGTTAGCTGGGTTTTAGCTCAGGGCCTCACTAGGCTGAAATCAAGGTATTGGGTGGGACTACTATCTCATCTGAGGCTCTGTCTTTTTCCAAGCTCGGTAGTTGTTCGCAGAATTCTGTTCCTTGCAGTTGTACGACTAAGGTCCCTGCTTTCTTGCTGGCTGTCAACCAGGAAGGAGCCTTTCTCAGCTCCTACAGCCTACCTGCCATTGTCTGCCACTTAGTAGTTTGTTTCTTAAAGGCCAACAGAATGTCTTCTGTGGCTTCAAATCTCTCATTTCTGTCTCCAACCTCTAGACCCAGATTTAAAGATCTAGAGTGATTAGGTCAGGCCCAGGGTAAACCTCCCTTTTGATGAACTCAGAGTGAACTGATTAGGGACCTTAATTACATTTTTGTCATATAACACAATCTCATTTCAGGAGTGGTACCCTATTATATTCATAAGTCCTGCTCTTATTCAAGGGGAGAGACTTATATATAGGGCTTATTTACCATGGAATGGAAGTCTTTGGATTCATCTTAGAATTTGACTTACGACATTTTATAATCAATTATAAATTGTTTGAAAATGTGGGATGTTCATGCTTGGCAACTATAATAACATTGGACCCATAGCAAAATATCTTCAAGTGTGAGAGATAGTGACACAGGCAGAAAAATCAAATGATGCTAAACAAACAAAAAAACCCATCTTTGATTTTTAGAACTTTCAACTTGTAATCTTTTGTCGAGGGCAGGGGCCTTCAGAGAAACCTTTGCTCAACTTCTATCAATCCGACAATTGCTTTTCCTTCTGACTTGCTTAAGTAGGTCAAGAGTTTGCTTCTCTCCCATCCATTAGTGTAAAATTTAATACCCCATTAAACTTGCCTCCTTCTTTGCCTTTTGTGTAGGCCTGGACACACTGAGGCAGCAGTAATATTTTGTGAATTGGTTAACCGCGTTAGCAAGCCTAATCAAGCCTAATCATTGGTTAACCACGTCAGCAAGCCTGGGACTAACATCTGGCCCAGGTCTTCAGGAGCGACATTTACGAGTGTAGAACTGTTCGTTACCATTGGTAGGAGCGCTCCGATGTCTCGGGACCGCGTCTGCAGTGCCTGCGGACCGCTCTCTCTCGCAGCTCATCTCTGTGGTTTCCGTTGTGTTTTATCCGGAATAAGCGGAACTTCCGGTTCCGGTAGGGCCGTCCCTAGCGGCGGAGATGGCGGCTACAACGGCGGAGGCCGCGGCCTCAAGCTCTGGAGGACCCCGGGAAGAGGCTGAAGCCCCCGGCCCCTCCTGGAATGAGTCCCAGCTGCGTACTTACAGCTTCCCGACCCGGCCCATCCCGCGTCTGAGTCAGAGCGACCCCCGGGCGGAGGAGCTTATCGAGAATGAGGTAGGGGGCGGGACCGCGTCCCGAGTGGCAGCAGGGGAGGGAGTAGGTTGGGAGGAGAGGTCAAAGGCGAACGTTGACAGAAGCAGGGAACTGGCCGGGTGGTAGACTGGGGCCTAAGGAAAGCTAGAGAGGAAGTCGAGAAGAAATGGGACTTGAGGGCTTCGTGTTGTTTAGCAGGAAAAGTTATTCTGAAGTTGGGAAGTAGGTGGAACCGTGGAACCAGAATCCACCAGGTCCGTGGGACGACTTCTTTTTTTATTTCAATCTGGCGTTTTCGCGTAGGAGCCTGTGGTGCTGACCGACACAAATCTTGTGTATCCTGCCCTGAAATGGGATCTCGAATACCTGCAAGAGAATATTGGCAACGGAGACTTCTCTGTGTACAGTGCCAGTACCCACAAGTTCTTGTACTATGATGAAAAGAAGATGGCTAATTTCCAGAACTTTAAGCCAAGGTCTAACAGGGAGGAAATGAAATTCCATGAGTTTGTTGAGAAACTGCAGGATATACAGCAGCGAGGAGGGGAAGAGAGGTAAGTTCCCAGATAATGGTTGTCTATTGGCTCTAAGGCATAGATGTTCCTTTCCTGTACTTGAGGATATGGGGGAGTTGGGTGAGTTTTCTAAATTGAAGGATGAGGGAATGCTGATCTTGAACTGTGACTCTGTACTTTCTGTCATCTTCATAAAGTGAGAGTCCCAGGTGCTTACAAGGGTCAGGTAATGAACAAAAAGAGTGAAGTGTGTGAAGTTGCATACAGTGAGGCTGAATGTGTATGCCCTGTTCAAAGTGAGATGTCATTACTTGACTTGCTTCCGTTTCGGAGTTCAGTTTTCAGATTGCCACATATGCTGATGTCTCAAAAGAAGCCAGAAATCAGGATTTTTGCCTTAACTCTTTTTGACTTTTAAATGTGTACGGCTAATTCAGATTTTTAAAAATGCTGCAAGGGGCCAAACAAAAATGTTTGTTGTTGGATTTAGCCTTGGGATGACCAGTTTGTAATTTTAGATTGGCTGGGAATAGTTCAAGCTGAAAAGTTGTATAAATTGTTGTAATTCCGGGGTGAAGGAGATCAAGATCCCGTCTTAGGGCAGATTAGGTAAGAGGGGTATGGTGATGCTCCCCCTTGCACTGGTGATAGCAAACACAAGAGACACACAGGAGTGATTCTTCCTTTGCTTTTATCGCTGTTTATGAGGATAGCCTCCTAGGTAAGTCTCGACAGCATTCCGTCCCACCATTGTGTCTGAGGAATTGCTTTCACTAAGGACTTCATGGTGAATGACCATCTCTATCGCACATTTGATGCCCAGTCCTGGCCTTCCTTCTCCTTCTGACTCTGTTAGCAATATGCGGTGGAGTGAATGGATTTGAAATACTGTATCTTTTTTCCCTGTCTTCCTGACACTTAGCAGTTGTCACAATGATGGGACTTTGATTAAAAGAGTGTTCAGAGTCTGAGTATGATTGAGCTGTTATTTATGTTTTAAAGATTTTATTTATTTACTTTTTAGAGAGGGGAAAGGAGAGAGAAAGAGAGAAATATCTATGTGTGAGAGATAAATCAATCAATTGCCTCTTGCATGCTCCCAAATGGGGAACCTGGCTGGCAACCCAGGTATGTGCCCATATTGGGAATTGAACCTGCAACCTTTTGGTTCGCAGGCAGGAGCTCAATCCACTGAGCCACACCCAAGCAAAAGACAGGTTTAGTCAGTCTTCTCATGCATTAGTTTCCTTAAAATTAACAGCGTGCCCATATGCATGTGCACACATGCATCCAACATTCAGGTTGAGAGCTATTTAAACAGTGCTGGTGGAGTGTAAATCCATTTAATGAACATGTGCACTGGAATGAGCATGAGATAAGTAAGACACATGAATCCTCTGGTTCCCCAGTCACTTTAAGTTTCTTATCTTCTATGGTGAAAACATTTTCCCTCACTCTGAGTGTAGTCTGTACTCTATGGGTGAGTCAAGGAAAAATTTCTTCTGAGTGCACGTTGTGCCCTACCAGCTGACTAGCACCAGCCACCTTCACTGCATAATGGTACAAGCTGTTGTGATTCTGGAGTAAGGGGTATTAGCATCTTCTTTGAGCTCTTTTGTGTATTTATTGTTAATATGACAGAAATTGTTTAGATTCAAGTTTCGTGAATGGTCCTGTCTCTTTTAATCTCTGGGGAGATTCCAAAGGCTGTGTTCAAATCTTGAGGGTCCCTTGTCACCAAACAAGTAGCTAATATTTCCAGCTTATTAAGATTTCTAGTTAATGTTGCCCTGGCTGTTGTGGCTCAGTGGATTTAGTGTTGGCCTGCAAACTAAAGGATCGCCAGTTTGATTCCCAATCAGGGCACATGCCTGGGTTGCAGGCCAGGTCCCCAGTAGGGGGCATGTGAGAGGCAACCACATATTGATGTTTCTCTCCCTCTTTCTCCCTCCCTTTCCCTCTCTGTAAAAATAAATACATTTTAAAAATCTTAAGAAAACAACAAGATTTCTAGTTAGTGTTGCCTTAAATATCATATTGTAGGCACTGAGATACCTTTGAGCATTTTGAAATTAACATTCTCGGGACCAGGAAAGGGCTGCTTTTGTATTTCACCTTCCAGAGCCCTTATTAAAGTCTCTTGGGGTTGATTAAATGTGTCTAGTTTTTTGTGTACCTTAAGAAACTTCTGATAGTCCTCAGGTGTGTAAGGAGCCCTGGGCCTGCAGAAAGCCTGGTGAGGCATCTTCCTTCAGCTGTAGAAGGCTGCTATAGAGAGGTGGCTGAATCAGTTAAGATAAACTAGACTTCAAGCCAGCGCTCTGCAACTGTTTCTCTCACTCACACTACCTGTTCATCACTGTCACCTGGAGGAGGCTCTGCTCTCACATGATCTTTTTCACTTGGGACCTAGATTGCCCCAGTAGTTACTATCTGAAACTTTGTAGTTGCTGTGGCAGAGGGGAAAAAATGTGGTGGTAGTGTGTACTGAGTCTTAAAAGTATAGTTTGGAAGCAACACAAGTCACTTCTGTGGACATTTCATTGGCCAAAGCAAGTTAAATGACTTCAAGTGGGTGCAGAAGACTAACTCCCACAGGGAAGGAACTAGCTCCTGGTGAACAGTAACATGACCTCTTACAATGGCCGCCAAAGGGCACATCCTGGGCCCTGACAGTCTCTGGGACAGGCTGATTCATCATTCTAGGGTCTATGGGTAGACTTGGAGGAATCTAGGAGAGAAATTTTATGAAAGTTCTGTCTGTGTGTGCATTTTATGGGGAAACTTTCTTGGATTCTTAAAGGATTTATGCTGTGACCCAGAAAAAGTTAAGATCACTTCTTTAAAATAAGAAGTCATGCTGGATAGCACACTTGGTTAGAGCATTGTCCCGATATGCCAAGGTTGCTGGTTTGATCTCCGGTCAGGGCACATACAAGAAGCAACCAATAAATATATAAACAAGTAGAGCAACAAATCCATGGTTCTCTCTCCCTCTCCCCTTCCCTCCTTCCCCCACCCCCCTTCCTCTTTCTGTCTCTAAAAAATCAGTAAGTAAAAATAAAATCAGGAGTTTGGTGTTGAACAGAGTCCAAAGAAGGATGGATTCAGTTCTGTGAGAATCCATGTTGGTTAAGTTTTGCATGACTGTGGTTATTCTCTGTGGGAGATGCTGGTATGGGTTTGGGCTTAGATTTCCAGGTGTGGGGAGGCCATGCCAACGGACTGTGTGTACATGCACTAATGAGATCTTCTTCTTGGGGAACATAGGTTGTATCTGCAGCAAACACTCAATGACACTGTGGGCAGGAAGATTGTCATGGACTTCTTGGGTTTTAACTGGAACTGGATTAATAAGCAGCAGGGAAAGCGTGGCTGGGGGCAGCTGACCTCCAATCTGCTGCTCATAGGCATGGAAGGTAAGACATCTTTCAGAAAGCAGCATAGCTTGGAGTCAGTAATACAAACTTGGTTCCTAATCCTGTGTTCCACCACGGGCTCCTTGACTTTGCACAGGTGAGTGTCTTGACTTTCTCAAGCCTCAACTGCCTCATCTGCAAAAGGACCATGAGAGTATCTTATAAATAGCTGTGAAGATGAAGTAAGATCATTTATGTTATCTTTAAGCTAGTTTCATGCACACTAAAAAAAAGTCCCCTTTTCCCTTCCTCAGTTGCCATGTGAATGTGTATACTCAAATATCAGGAATCTCTGAAATACTGCTCTTCTCTTTTGGATGTGTCTGTATTCAGAACATTTTTATCCCAGTAGAAGAGGGAATGTATTTTTCCAATATAAATTGAATCTTAACTTCTGAAAAGATAATACATTCACGGGGTTAAATTCAAAAGGTATGAATAAGAATATAATGATAAATCTCTCTTCCACTCCTATTTCTCAGCCTCCCAATTCCCTTCCCTGGAGGCACCGTGTGTTATTAGTTGTTTGTGTACCCTGATAGAGGATTTTATGCATGCGCAGCAAATATGTAAATATGTTCTTTTGCTTTTTTTTCTTTTGAATAAAAGGAGAAACCTTTAAATTCCAGTCAGAAGAAGGAGAAAGCCACTTACCTCATTCTTATTTTTATTTCTAGCACTACCTCAGTGCTAGTCCTGTACTTAGTAAATGATAATTAAATTGGGTTGAATAAGGAAGCAGCTACTCATTGTCATTCATCACTGGGCCCTGAAGTCTCTTCCCCCTTCTGTTATCCTTCAGATTCAGTGCATCTTATGGATTGATCCATAACCTGTCCCTTTGAAACCAACTCTCGGTTCACCTTCCAGGAACCAGTTCTGGTTTACTTGACTGTGCTTTTCTGTTGCCTTCCTGCCTTGTGTTGGAGTGCAGGAAAGTGGAGCCACCAGGTAGAGTTGAGAGAGCAAATCCCCCTTGGGGAGCATGTAAGAAGGCAGCTGTCTTGGCCCACCCAGGCAGACCTAGAAGATGTCTTCTACACTCCATGCCCTGCAGAGGGCCTTTCAGCTTTCAAGGATTGTGCAAAGGATGAAAAACAGACATGGCCTCAGCTACAAAGAGAAGATAGAGCATACACACACTATGGCAGAACTAATTCAAGGTGACATTTAAAATAATTTGCCTTATTCAAGTTACACAACACTCTTTAGGTATCTGATATGCTTACCCCTGTGAGAATCAGCAGCCCCGGTGTTGCTCTAAGAAGTGTTGCATCCACAGGTGTGTTGAAATGGGAGGAAAGGTTGAGAATTTTTACACTCCAAAAGAGCTCCCTAAAGCAAGTACGTATTCATACAACTTAAAAATGACTGGTTAATTCCATCAAAGAAGATCATGCATGCATTGTTGGTACCAGTCATTTCATTTGTTTCCAATTCTTGCTTTGCTACCCTTGAATTCTTGCCCTAGTCATTAAGAGTATAAGTATATATGTTACTTCGCTAGACTTGTATCATTTCGATGTGCTATTGCTTCCAGTAAGGGTGAGGAGCCATTATTTAAGAAAGTCTGCGTTTCTAATTGATGCCGAATCCTTACTGCTAGACTTATTACTGATTAAAAGTGTAACACCTAATTTGCTGAGAGTTGTAATTGCCATCTCCCTGATTCTGCCTGGTTTTTTTTATTAGGAACTCGTAGCTGCATGGGCAGGCTGTGTTTCTCCCCTGTACTGCACCCTGTGTTCCAGTCTGTGCGGTAGAGCCACCGCTCTGAATAAGAAGGTGTTTTTCTTCTTACAGGAAATGTGACGCCTGCTCACTATGATGAGCAACAGAACTTCTTTGCTCAGATAAAGGGCTACAAGCGATGCATTTTATTCCCTCCGGATCAGTTCGAGTGCCTCTACCCTTATCCTGTTCATCATCCCTGTGACAGACAGAGCCAGGTGAGCTTGCGTGATCCGAGAAAAACAGAGAACTCCATGGGGATCCAAGGCTGGCATGTCTTCCCCTTCCCTGTGGTGGTATGCCAGGTTTGGACAAACTCAGAGGATAATTTCACGGTGTAGGTCGTAACAGGGAGGGGCAAAAGTAGGTTGACAGTTGTTCATATGAAAACTAATACAATAGTAAATGATAATACGGGAATGAACTCTTGTGTGTCCTGTACTCACAACTGTCAACCTACTTTTGCCCTGCCCTGCATATTCCAGGCCCCCGTGGCAGTCCCCAGGCGATCACAAGTAGAAAGAAACAGCCCTGTGGTAATTTCTGGAGGGCTGACTGTAGCGCTGCCGCTGATGGAGTCGGGTCACTCTGTGTGATTGGATTCCAGGTTCATGGAACAAAAGGTGTTATGTTTCTATTGGATTTAATCATTGTTTTCTTTTGTCAGGGATGCTACTTGTTTTTGATTAAAAGGAGGGCAAATAGAATTGAGATTTATCACTTAATGTTTTTTCTGGATTCAAGTCAGGTACAGGGTTGACTTTGTTGCCAACCAGAAAGGTCATTTTCTTTTTTGAGGTGAAAGCTGCCTAGCTACTTCATGTAGGAGTCTGGACGATTAGAGTGTGTGTGTGTGGAAGAAAGTTCCGGAAGGTTTGGGTGAAGGATGAGTCCTCAGTGCACCTCTCTGCAGGCAGTGAGTAGGTTTTCTGACCTGCAAGCTGTGATGACCAGCTTCTGACCTCAGGAGCACTGAGGCCTGGGATTCTTTATCGCTCAGCATTTGAATATGGCCTGTCTTACATTGTTTAATGTGTGTTTGGTCTTCTGCTGGATATAAATGTTAAAGTCATCTTTTTTCCTTTTTTAAGGTGTCTTTTTTTGACTACCAGAGTAACTTGCGCATAGTAGTTAATGACAAAACATTTGGTGATTGACTGATTTTTCTTTCTCTTGAACCTCTCAGGTGGACTTTGACAATCCTGACTACGAGAGGTTCCCCAATTTCCAGAACGTGGTTGGTTACGAAACAGTGGTTGGTCCCGGTGATGTTCTTTACATCCCAATGTACTGGTGAGGAGTGGGCTGGGACTGGGGAGTTCTTGGGAGTGTATCTTCTCATTTTCTGGAAAGCCTTGTCTGTCTCCCTTCCGAGCTGGAGCAGGATTGGTCTTAGGTGAGGAACAGGAAGGTTGGCACATTCAGGTGTGCGTACACTGAACATGGGGAAGTGACAGCCCTGTCTCTGGCCCCAGGGTGTGTTTGAGAGGCTGAGCATAAAGATACTGTCTTCATTATGTCCCTTAGCTGGGCTCTCCCTAGTTCTCGACCCCTCCCCTTGAAAAGTATTTGTGGCAAACAGGAGGCTATTTATTTTCTTGCAGGTGGCATCATATAGAGTCATTACTAAATGGGGGGATTACCATCACTGTGAACTTCTGGTATAAGGTGAATATGGGTTTTTTCCTAGGTGGGACTGGGGTGAAGTAGGTGTAATAAATTATTTGGAAGCAGGGTGGGGAGGCTGGCTATCTCTGAAAGTGACTCCCAGGTCTTTGGAAAGGTGAAAAGGGATGGGTTTGAATTGTGTTTCTTAGAAGGGGGGATTCTACCTAGGAATAGGTGACACTGAAGCCTTCTGCTAAAGACATTTCCTGAGATGCTGCTTCCTTTGCAGGGGGCCCCTACGCCTAAGAGAATTGAATATCCTCTCAAAGCCCATCAGAAAGTGGCCATAATGAGAAACATTGAGAAGATGCTTGGAGAGGCCTTGGGGAACCCACAAGAGGTATGTGACTGCCCCAAAGTGGCATTCCCATGGTTAGGTGGAGTGACTAGGGAAAGTCAGGATTGGTGTTACATTCTCCATAGCTCCTCTGTTTCAGTATCTGGTGTCCTATCCATAGAGGTTAATGGGTATGTTCAGAAAAGCCTTGTTTTCTGGAGAGAGCTGGGCTTGACTGGCGGATCAATTATAATCTGTTCCATGCTAGTGGCAATGTTCCCCATGGGGCTTGTGTGCCAGCTGGGGACCCCTGAGGGGATTCTTCTGGAACGGGAATCAAGCAGTAAAGCATCTCCTCACACTCTCCCAGCTGTGCCAAGGCTGCTCTAGGTAATGTTGCGACCTGCTTCCCACACAGGTGTGCCAGTGGCCCATTGGGTAAATGGGGGAGGTTTGTGTGTGTGACGCTCTTGCCTCCGTCCTATGGTTATCTCCAGCATCCAGAGGGCCTGTGGGGTTGGGAGATAGCACTAGCCTCAATTGCAGGTGTTCTTTTCAGGCTATAAAGGACTCAACATTCTTAAGGCATATTTAAGAAATGTGCAGACACACATTCTTAGGTGTTTGGGGGGCTATTAGCTCCTCTGACCTGTCCATTTGGTGCTGCTTACAAATATAGGATATTGTGAGAGGGAACATAATACAAGGTGGACCTGGAGTTGAGGGCCATGCCCCAGATTACAGGGTTGACCTCCAGGAAGAGACTTGGTTCGAGGGTTTACAAGATTGATGAAAGCCTTGTCCCTGCTCTTGGCTGGACATTGCATGTCTCCAGACATACCTATGTCTGGCTCCAGGGTCAGGGAACAGGCAGTTTTGACTGACTCCTCATGTCTTTTCACAGGTGGGGCCCTTGTTGAACACAATGATCAAGGGCCGATACAACTAGCCTGCCAGGAGTCAAGGCTTCCTGCCAGGTGACTGCTAGCCCGTCCACACCGCTTCATTGATGAGGACAGGAGACTCCAAGCACTAGTATTGCACGCAGCACTTAATGGACTGGACTCTTGCCATGGCCCTGGAGGCAGGTGTTTGGGGCAAGGCAGGGTGGTTGGAGCTCCACTCCCATTTGGAGAAATTTCATACCCTTGCCTCTGTGCCCCAGCACCTTCCCTCCATACCCCTCTAAAGTCCTGCATTCAGTGTGTGGAGTTCCAGCTTCTGGTTGTCATCATGTGTGTGTGTGTCAGTGTGTCAACCTCAGGATGTGTGTGTGCATGTGTGTGCATGCACATGCATTGTGTATCTGTTCCTTACACCCTTCTTTCAGGTCAGGACCCCACTTCTGGCTCTCAGCCCTATCTCCTGCAACCTGTGTGCCTCAGCCTGAGAGAGAGGAGGTGCTCTGGGATGCCCGCTGCATCTGGGCTGCAGGACCAGAGCTGTCCTGGCCTTTAGGTCAGTTGGCTTCCTGCAGGTTTCATAGAGTCAGGCTCTAGGCTGTGTGGGAATGGCTACTGGGATTCTAATGGGGAGAGTGAAAAGAAGGCTTGCTTTGAGGGCCTAGGGAGCTTTCTATGAGAGAATTAGGTTCCAACTTGGACCTTCATGCTCAAGCCATATATAGAAAAGAGCCTTGGGATACAAGAGCCAAGGATTATGCATAAGTTTAAAATTTTAGACACATGCAGCTCTCTTTCAGCACCAGCTCTTGCTCCCTGTGCTGGGTACCAAGGGAGTCCTAGCAGAGGCTTCTCTGGGTTCTAGGGGAGCACAACTCTGCAGGGTGTGTGTGCGCATGCACACTGGCCTGCCTCTGTGCTTACCGAGTTTCTCTGCTGCTTAATCTTGTCCAGGGGATATACAGTGGGAACCCCAGGGCAGTACCCCCTGACCTAACCTAAAGATTTTAAACTCAATTTTAGCCATTGGACATTGGTCAGGACTCAACTGCAACCTGCCTGAATGAGGCTGGCTGGCTGGCCTCCTCTACCCAGGCTATCTCCTCTGTCTGTGGAGCTTCCTGGCTGAGGAGGAAAAATGGGGTCCAGCTTAGGCAACTAAGTCACCACCTGTCATCCACCTCACGGCAAGAACAAAAATGTAGCCTTGTCTCTCAAAGCCAGTGCCTCTGCCAGACCCCACTGCAGTGTTTCACAAACACCCTCCCAAGTCAGGGCAACTGGTGGATCACAGAAGTAAAATTTCTTTTTCACAACTACTCATGGGAACCCCTCTCAGGGCTGCAGCTTAACAACTGGGCAGCTGTGCACTGCACAACTCAGAGAGCCATAATTCACATCTGTTCAGTGGGAGCGGGGCCCCTGGGGTTGGGCAGTACAGTGGGCCTGTGTCTTGTCGCCTCCACTTCCGTCTCCATGTCCCTTCTCTCTGGAAGGAAAGAAGAGTTGGAGTCTCTGGGTTTATATTTTTCTCTTTCTCTTTTTTTGGCCAAAGGTTTACTTCTGGTGTCTGAGCTATGGCTCTTACCCCCAAAGCTCAGTTTACAGTTAGTGCACTGATGGACTGCGAGGGTGTGTGTGTGTTTGTGTGTACCTGTGTGTTTCATGAGGGGTGTTTATCTTTATGCTCCATTCTGGGGTTCTGTGATGCAGTGTGTGCACAAATATGGTACCTTCTCAAGTGTAGTTCTTTCAAATACAGCCAATGCTGGCAAATGCGATTGCAGCAATTTCTATCCCTCTGTCTCTTTGGGGAAAGACGAGTGCACAAAGAAAACAAGGCAGATGGAGGATGACCTTGACCACAACCACACTTTGAAAGACAGCAGATTGTTTTTGTTCTCCTCAGCAGGTCTGCTTCACTGCCGACTCCGCCCGCAAAGATGCGGGTTGATGTATGGCAGGGAGGTGTGTGCCACTCTGCTGGTCCTTGCTGGGTGCGATGCTGACATAGATCGGACCTAAGGGGATGGAGGGGCGTACCTGCACAGGATTGGTTATGATCCTTGGGTAATATAATAGTGACTGCTGATTAGACACCTAATGTGTGTGCCTAGTGCTTTTATCTTTGTTCCTCACTATCCTGCAAGGTAGGTATTTTCATTTTACAGCTGAAGAAAAGGGTTCAGAGAGGTTAAGTGATCAGTGGCAGGATTCCAATCTAGTTCTGTTTGGCTACAAACCCCCTGCTGCTCCTTTTCAACCAAACTGGTGCTGCTTTTACCCCCACCCCTGCACTGCAGGCCAGCCTCCTCTCTCACCCCACTGTGTTGTCTAGTGCAGAAGATATGTGTTGTCTGGTGTAGAAGATAGAGCATGGCGAGAAAGCTCTTCTGGGTTCTGTCTAAAGACATCTGGGGAAAACTGCTGGGAAGCCATGAAATGAGTTAAGAGTGCTGGAAGGAGCTATGGGGAGGCTGAGTTCTAGATCCCGTTGTGTCCCAGTGTGTCCTCAAATAGGTCCCATAACTTGTCCAGCATGCTTCTGCATCAATACAATTGAAGATCTAGGTGACTACTAAGAACTTGGATTCATGTTCTGTACTCCTTTTTCCTCCAGGAAGAGGTTGAGGCTCTTCACTTAACTAGGTCAGGGCTATTTGGGCTCAAATTCTCCTTGGGGCAAACCCTGTTGCTTATCCCTATTGTGGAGGCAGACACCATGGGAAGGTCGGGGTTTGGGCCCCTGTGGAGGTCAGCTATGTTGCATGCTCCCCTTTTTACACCAGTAGGTACAGAGGAAGCTACTCTTGTGAAGTCAAATATTTGTTGGGGGGTTGGAGTTTGGGGAATGGAGGAGGAGCTGTTCTGGGCATCAGTTGAACAGATGCCCAGGATGCCTGGGGGAGACCAGCTTCCCCTACAAATCAGAGCTCTAAATTACAAGGTTTTTACCAACGCGAACAGTTGGGGGAAGTCGTCTGCTCTCATTTGCGTAATGGTTTCTGTCACTGGTGATTAGACACAGGATGAAGGAAAAGGAATTTGACAATTAGGAATGAGTGATCATTAATCTGAATCTGTTAGGAGACAGAGAGGGGAAGGATCCTTATTGGCCAGCCCGGCATGGGGGAGACCCTCCCTCTGCACCCCCGCCCCCCAGAGACTCTTGGGTCACCTGCCCTTTTATTGTACCCACAAGCAGGCTGAGCTGGTATTTCTTAAGAAAGAATAGGTGGGCCCAGTCCCCAGCTTGAGGTGGATACAGGAACACATCTACAGGCATGAGCCAGCATGGAGAGAGGGGTGTGAAGAGCAAATGGTGGGGCAAAGAAAAAGGTATAGTTTTGACATGTGCTGTTTGTGGAAAACGCTCTTGTAATCAACTCTCCAGACGACCAGCCAGTGGCAAGTATTTGTTACATTCCAACACTGCAGAGTGTGGAGAAAACCTGGTCTTTATCTTCTAGGAGCTTCTGCTTAGTTGAAGAAACCACATGAAGTAACCAGAGGTTATGAAACCATGTGCTGGTACACTGTGAAGACAAAATTAGAGATTGTTGAGGGAAGAGGAAGATCAGTAAAAAGCAGATCTCTTCTTCCAGGCTCCTCCAAGTTTGTGGACTCCACAGGGAAGGGTGCTTCCCTCTAGGCCTCCCAGCAACATTGATTTCCCCCCACGGAGGGTGCTGAGGCCCCTGCCCAGGTGTGTGAGCAGGTGATTAGATTAACTTAAAGGCTGCATCTTGGGTGTGGAGAGTCCCAGCTTGGATCTTCTCAGGTCTCCACACTTCCTGTCATCCCTCTGCGTCTTGGTGCAGACTTCAAGGACAGTATGAATTTGCACCAGTTGGTAGTTATTCCCGTCTGGTTACCTGTACGTAGTGGGTTCCTTAGGTCAGAGGCTCCCTCAAGGATTGGGTGCAGGTGTGGCAGGTGTTAACTTTCCGAGGACGGGACTCCCGTTGGTAAATTCCCTATCTTTGGTTCCCTTCACAGTCCAGTGCAGAGTCTAGTAGGGCTGCAGGGAATGGCCCTCAGTTGTAAGATAGACCAGTTTTACTCAAAACGGTAGATGCTGGGATGCACCTAGAAGTGGCTCATGGGGTTCCTAGGGCCCTGGCTTAATTTCAGCCAGTGTCCCTCTTTGGGACCTCTAGTGCTTGTCCTCCCGTCTCTGCCCATGTGTCTGGTGTCCCTGCAAACAGTCTGTTCTTAAGAGGTGTTCCAACTTCCCCTTTCCAGAGCTCCTTCAGTTTCTCCTACTCAGCTGCCCCTTCGCCTAGGGCCTTTTCCCTAAACAGTTGCCCTTTTCTCAGATGTTCCTGGCTGCAAGCGTGTGGATAGACTTTCTCTAGGATCTCTCTGGGGTCATTGCTATTAACCTTACAGTCATCTTCCTTTTCTGACCCGCAGTAGTTCTGGTTACCCAGGGTTAGTCCATTTGTTTTGTGTGTGTGCTCTGTCCTCTTGTCATTTTCTGTATCTTTTCTAACTTGGGTAGCTCTTTCTGTTAGTCTTCAACCATCTCTCTCTAATCCTCATAGGTCTTGGGGAAGCCCTGCTGAAAACTTAGTGCATTTCTGGGGGATAAAGCCTCAGACACTGGCAGCCTTGAGGCCCAGGGGTGTATGGTCAGTGATGCCTCCAGAGATGGGTGAGGGGAGGGTACCTAGAGAGTTGTGCACAGTGGCAAGCAGTGAGGGGGACTGGGCAGGCCAGGGTGGAAGAACCAAAGTTTGTTTCCATCTAGAGGCATCTGTGTGCCTTAGGGTCCAGCTTGTCAGGGATGGGGGGGATTGTGTGACTGTCTCCTAGTTTCTCAGGTGTTTTTGGCAATGTGAGTCACTGAGTTTAGCTTACCTCTGCATTTCAGTGTTCGCTGGAGGGAAAGAGCATGTTGAGTCGTCACCTGCCAGGAGTGGAGATCTTAGGTGAGAAAGGCCCAGGAGGCTGGGTCAGGAGGCCACGGCCCCACCCAATGGTCAGCTTATACCCAGACTGTCCCTTCACTCCTCCAGGTGCTTCAGGACAGTAGCTGATTACGGGCGTCCTCATCTCCCCTACCTAAAAGCTGGTCCGTGGGTGACATTTTGGGCAGGAGAGGGTGTCCTTGAACGTGAATGTGAAACATCCTAGCACAGTGTTTAAAAGAACGGATTTGGGAGTCAGATGTTTTTGGTTCTGGTTTTTAGCTTTACTGCTTTGCCAGCTGGGTTTGACCTCTCTGAACTTGCTTCCTCAACTGTAATGGTATGTGTGGTGGAGAAGGGGGGTGTTGAACATATCTACCTCAGGGTAGTTGGATTAACCAAAACAATGTAAAGCTTTAGCGCAGTGCCTGGCAAGCACTTAATAAATGGCATGGTGGCGGTGGTGGTTCTGTTATTACACGACTTACTCAGAAACTTGATTTCAGTGACTAAGGTCTCCAGTGATTCCTTCCTTCTCAGTGAAAGCACAGGGAAGGGTAAGGAAAATATCCTAGAGAAACACATGTTGAGCTGGGGGCAGACAGAAGAGCCTTGGTACCTAAACCTGCCCTAGAGGGAGAGAAAAGGGACGTGTCAGATGTCTGCTGCCTGCTCAGCTAGACTTGACTGCTCTCCACACCAGGGGTGGGGGATGGCAGGGGGTGCTGTCGGCCACCCAGCTCTCCGTACTCTGTGTGAGGGGTGAGGGCATCTGGATGAGTTCCCCTCACACCTGGAGAAACTGTTGCCAGCCTCACACTGTGAGACCCTGGCAGTCAAATCGGGCCCCCTTGATTCAATTTTGTTCCATACCCCTCTATGTATGTAAGCTGTGTGTGTTAGGGTCGTTCTAGGACAGGGGCATTCACAAGAGAATGCAGAGAGATATAAGGTAGGGATCTTAACAGCCACCATCTGTGGAGTGCCCTGGAGCATTTCTGTTCAGACCTGAGCTTGTTCCTTCCTGTGTGCTCTCCGTTCGTGGGGGGCGACATGTGGGCAATTAGCATTGCAGGTGCACAGAGGATACGCACCTGACAAGCTCAGGTGTTCGCAGTAGGCTTCCTGCCAGAAGTAACATTTTAAGCTGATACACCTGCAGGATAACCAGCTTGGGGAGTAGTAAAAGGCATGAATTTCTCCTCTGACTTGCCTCTCTCCCAGTCCCAAAACACACACTCTGCTGCTCCATGGTCAAGGGTTTTGTTAATCCTGGGAAGGGACCACCAGCCAGGGGATGGACCTCAAAAAGAAGAAAGCCCTTTGGTTAGCCACAGAAGTCCTTGAAAATCATTTTGGTTTCTGGTCCAGGTTTCGCCTGGGTTATGAATGGGTTGGACTCAGTCATTTGTGGTCCTTTCTCAGAAGAGTAACCTCTGGAGTTACCCTGCCACCCTACTTGGAAGAGCTGTTGAATCCAGTTATTCACATCTCGGCCTGAGATACATTCTGGCTGCCTGAAATTCTCAGCCTTTTCTACTCTGAGATCCCATTGATCTCTTAGGTTCTGCCTGTCCCTACCCCCAGACACTCCCCCTCTCCCTGCTCTGAACCAAGCCTCTACAGTTCCCCTTTGTAGCCACTCACATCCTCTTGCCTCTGACCCCGGTCCCTAGCCCATCAGTAAAAAAGATCCCTCTCTAGCTTGTGTTAAGCCATCTTGGAACTACAGGCTATTCTGTATTCTGTAGTCACCTTGCATTCACCTGTTTGCTTCTAGATTTCTTTGGCTGGCCTCAGAAAATATTCCTATATTTTATTCAGCTTCCTTAAAACCTATTCACTTGGTCCTTGAGGTTAGTCCTGCCCTTCAGGGAAGCTCTGCTCCTTAACCAAACATCTAAACTAATCTGGGCTAGGTTTTTATTACCTCGAGTATTACAGAGTGCAGTAGAGGGTAGTGGTTGAGAATGAGGGCCTTGCATACTTGGCTTTGAACCTAGGTATGTCATGCTAAGTGACCTTGGGCAGATGATAAACTTCCTGAAACTCATGTATGGGGATAACATGACCTACCTTGTCAGGGTTATGTGAAATAAGGTGTAAGAAAGGCTCAGCAGAGTGACTATCCATTGCAAGGGCCTAGTCATCATTGGGTTCCAGTGGTCCCAGCCCTAAGGTCCTGCTTCTAGTATCAGGGTAAGTTTAGTCGTCAGCTCATCAGCAGATCAGAGGCCTGAGCGTGAACTCTTCTGCTTATGTTATCTGTCCCTGCTCCTTAGTGATCTCTGACTAAGACTAAGTAACACCCCCTTCGCTGGGGAATGTTCTTCCAAAATGTCTTTAATATTAAAAGTACACGAAACACTGTCAGTGAAAATAGAAGACATCAGACCTGCTGCACCCAGGGAGTAAGAGGCACTGAAGGTGTGTGTGAGCTGGCAGCACGGCAGGCGGGGGCATGGGAGTCGAGGAAATCGGGGCAGAGGCCGCTGTGCTCGTCTAGGGGCAGTGGGACCACGAACTGGAGAAGGTTCCTTCAAAGGTTCCTTTTTTAATAGTGAGTTTTTGACTATATTTAAGCAAAACCCTACCACTTTACAGTCTGTGGTCACTGTTCTCACAAGGGTTTGTGTAATGTCTTGATAGGAATAAGGTGTTGGGTGTGACCACTGAGCCCGAATCGCAGTCCTAACTCTGGAACCTTAGGCAAGTTAAGATGTCGAGGTCTTGGGCACTTTTACGTCTGAGTGGTGGGAGATAGCTTGTGGCTTGCATCATTGTTTTGAGGGTTGCACTGATGTTTTTAAAACATGCTGCTCTGTGTGGGCCTGAGGAAAGAGCTTATTTACAAAGACTGAGTGTCTGCGAATAGTGTTCAGTTAGTGCTTGAATGAAAGTTTCTGGATCCTGCTGTGACTCTCAGGATGCTCAGAGTGGCATCACAGAGATGCCCTGGAGTGGGGGGAGCAAACTGGAAAAGATCATAAAAGTGTCCCATAAATGCTAGTTTCCTTTCTGTCTTTGCTCCTTAGGAAGCATCCAATTTACCCAGCATAAAAGGGACTCAGTTGTTCATGCCTTAGTATAAACAAGTAATGTCAGTTTCCCCTTCTTTTCTAAGGCGAGATCAGTTGCCCTAAAGCAGTGATTTTCAACCAGTGTGCCACAAGAATTTTTTAAAAAAATATAATACCTAACTATTTAGTCAGGGGCACTGACTTCTTTTTCCCTTAGATTGTCAAATTAAAAAAATGACATCAGCCAACACAAAAATAGCCATCTGGTATGAATGAATCAAAATTATGCCTATTTTGTGTCAGATGCCACAGAAATTTAGTAATTAGTTTATGTGTGCCATGAGATGAAAAAGGTTGGAATTCGCTGCCCTGAAAGAATAGGAGTGAGAATGGGGATGAACCCTGGAGAAGGGGGGGGCGGCGCTCTACAGTATTGGAGATGCAGTAGGGACCTTATGGTGACCTAGTGGGCATGGGGGTGGGTGACGAAAGGGTGATGCGAGAGAGGAGCTGGGTGCTGGGAGCTAGAGGGAAAAGCCAATCAAGGCATGGCCGTGTGGAGTAGAGGACAGGGCAGTGATCTAAGGGTGATCTAAGGGTGGGGAGGCCAGAGTTCTGTAGGAGAGCCTGAGGAGTTGTGACTGCAAGTCAGGGCTGTGAGAGAAGTCCTCAGTTCAACCACCTGTCATCAATACCTGCAAGAGCATGGTCCTCCCCAAAAGATAGAATGTAAAATGAAAGCAGAAATCATCAAGATGGAAAGACTTTCAAGTGTCTTTCAGAGCCAGGGAAATGCACGACCCAATCAAAGTATATGGAAGCCTCGGTGGGATTCTGACTTCTGTGAGAAAATGCATTTACTGAAGAGCATCACACGCAGGGGTGCGATCTGGGTGACCACCTTTCTAAGTGATGGAGGCCCTGTAGTGGGGCTTTCAGGGGCCACAAATAAGACTTTCTGGGTCCTTTCTTAGAATCCAGTCAGTGGCCCAACCCATGTTTCTGGTTGCTTCACAACCTCAGCCGTCTGAGAAGGCAGCCTGCAGAAACGGTGGGGGGGGGGGGGGGGAGCGCCAGTGTTTCCTTGATCAGTGCGCGCCTTGTAACACTGAGGACTTTGAGTGAAGAGCAGACACGTTGGAGAACAGCTAGCCTGCAGCGTTGCTGGTGGCTTTAAGGAATATAGACAGTTTGCATTTTATACCTGTGACATGTGGAAGAGAATTTGCCTCAGAGTTTAACAGGTTTACCTTGTAATACCAACTGAAGTGTTGAATAATTTATTTTGACTTGAATTTTAAGTTGGTCTTGCTAAGTTTCTATATAGTTTTTGAACATTTAAAATGAAGATTTGCTGTATTTATAAACTTAATTTATTGAAGATACAGTAATTAAATATTTGGGAAGGTTTGTTTTAGGTAAATGAAGTTTCAGGAAATCAAATATTAATCTTAATTAAACTTTGTTTTATAAGCAAAAAAAAGGTTTGTAAAAGCTAAACTTAAAGGCTTGGATAAGAGCTAGGATTTTGAATATGTAACTTTGAAAATTTAATATAACTTTTAAAACCAAAGTAATTTCTGAATAATTATTTGTATGCACAAAAGTAACCCTTATGGATATCAGGAATCTCGCAGGAAGACCTTGACGTAGTAGTTCTGCAAACCCAAGTCGCTGATCCTGGCCTGGCCCTCGGCAGCTGGCTACAGCTGAGGTGTCTGTGGTGGGTCAGAACAGAGCTACAGGCATGTTTTTGAAAGTTTAAAAAAAAATAGTTGGCAGTGTTTTAGATAAACTTTTCATCTAAACAACTAGATTTTTGGCTTCTCTGGAAACTCAGAAAATCTGGCAACAGTAAATCACGTTCCCCACATGACTACCGGCAGCTGGAGCTGAGTAGCCGCTACCCCTTTGCGCATGTTCCTCCCAGCTCACCACAGTCACTGCTGTGCATTTGGCACTTCACGCCTGGTTTGGCTGGCTGTTGTGACCTGTCCCGCTTAGATTCTTGAATGCGTGACCCCTGGAATGGAAGGTCTCTGAGGTTCCTAACAGTTGACTTACTACCTGGGATAAGGGCCTGGGAAAAGAGCAGGCCCTACCCTCCTCTGTATTCTTCCTTTCCCCACTCCAGCTGGTCTGTCTTTCCCAGCCTGACCTGGGCCCAGGACTGGTCTCCGCCTCTGTAGGAAATAAGAAGTTCCCAGACTTGCACTTCTCTGTGTTTGCTGCCCTTGTCTGTGACCAGACTGGCGGTAGGTCTTCTTGTACCCAGACAGTTGGCCTAGGCTTCCACCTCACGTCTCAGTTCCTGTGAACTCCTTGACCACCTCATAGTTTGGCCACAGCCTCGCTTTGGTATGTGAGGGCTCCCAGGCTGTCTGCTTTATGAAACTCCCATACCCGATTTTATCTGCTCTCAGGCTTGGTTGTGAATCCCTGACTGACTCTCAAACCGTGCCCCCATCTTCACCATCACTGCTCCGTTGGAGCAGTGTGGTTACCCAGCTAAAGCCTGGAAGATTGCTGAAGATTGAGGTGAGGTTGGCAGTGACTGGATTGGGAGACAGAGCCCAAACGCAGGTTAAGGAGACAGGTCATAGAAGGCCATTTTTGCTAAGGTAGGCCACTGCTCATGTAGGCAGAAGAGAAGGCGTGGCGGGGGAGAGAATTTAAGTGTGTGAATAAGGTCTCAGAGGAGGTACTGGGGTGATGGGGGTTAGGAAACAGCAACAGTTATTTATACCCAAGGCAATCCTGAAGTTCAGAAACATCTTAACACCTCAAGAGATGCAGGAGGGGGCACTGTTGGAAGTCTCCAATCCCTGAAGGTATGGTTAAATAAATGATGCTAGAGGTTTGTAGAGGAGAAAGAGGGCATGGCCATGATGTTGGGGCCACAGTCTGGGGCAGGAGAAATTTCCAGCAATAAGCAGCTGACAGCCTCTCAAAATATCTAGGTGTAGCAGCAACATCTGAACCAAATGATGAAGCCTGGTGAAGAGCCAGTGAGAGGTGATTAATGGACCCATGTCAGCCTCGACTGGAGGGAAGTCTCCAGTAGTGTGCCTTCGGGCTCAGCCTGGGCCTGTGTCCCGCCTGACATTTTTATTGACAGCTGCCCGAGGAGCAGGCTCATCAAGTTTGCAGGTGATAAAGCTAGGAGGGGCAGCTAATACTTTGCATGAAAGAGTCTGGATTCAAAACGATTTCAACAGGCTGGAACCAACAAGATTAAATTTAACAGGGATAAATGTGAAGTCCTGCACTTAGGTTAAAACAAAATCAATGACATAAGTACTGGGTGGGGGGCAGGCCCAGCCTGACAGCAGTTCATGATGAAAAGACCTGGGGGGTTTAGTTGACTGCAAGCTCAATATGAGTCAGCGGTGTGATGTGACTGCTAAAACCTCTAATACAGTCACGTACTGCATTAACCAAAAAAGAGCAGCCAGATCAAGGGGGGGGCGCTCACCCCACTTCTTTCTGAGATTGTCAGGCCACCTCTGGAATACTGGTCCAATTCTGAGGTCCTTTTCTTAAAGGTCAGTGACAAATGGGAATATTGAGACAAGTCGAGAGCATGGCAATGGTCCTGAATACTACTAGATGCTCGCCAGAAATCCTAATGTGCTGAGGTTCTGTAATGAAGGGCAGGGAGTGTGTAATCTGACCCTGGGGAAGTACAGTTGTATCTGGAAGCAGTTTTCTGGGCTTTGAGAGAAAATACGGGGACTGCTTTTCTTCATTTCCCGTGGATACCCAAAGACCTTCCAGAAGATGGGGGATTAGGAGTTATTTAGAATGAGTCAAGGATGGGTATCAATGTGGGAGTGGGTTGGAAATGGGGCCGTGAAGTGGAAGGAACCTGCAAATTTGGGCCTCAAGAACCACCTTCCCAGCACTGTTCTCCCCCCATCGCATGGTCATGCAGTCCCCACTTCGGTCACAGTGTGGCGCCCTCACTCCATGCAGCGATCCTGACCCTACCGCAGGAGCGGATTGGGCAAGTAAGCGCAGCTGTGCTTCCCGCACTCCCCACTGCGGGGAGCTCCTGGGGCCGCTCTGCTTAGGTGCAGTTTTCCTGGGACTCTTGTGTGCCAAGAAGACGACTTTGAGGTGGAAATGCTTGACTGCGGCACAAACACGTGGGATCCAGATGTAGCTCCGGTTAGGGCCATGCATTCTGGCCTAAGCTACGCTGCACATGGCCTCTTGTCTGTCCTAACACGGAATCCACAGTGCAGAGGGCTGCTCTTATGGCACGAGGGTTCCAGGGCACCAAGAGCTCTATCAATCTGTGGGGTCATGGACAAGGCCAAATTCCCTGCATTCCTTAACTGTCCAAAGTAGAATAACATTGCCAAGTTTATGGAGTTATTGGGACTGAATAAGGCATCTAGGACAATGCTTCTGAATTGTTATAGAAGTTACCAGAGGAGCTTGTTGAAAATGTAGATTTCCAGCCTCTCCACCAGTCATTAAAGTAGTTCTGGGTGGAGCTCAGGAATCAGGCATTTTAACCAGTTTTTCCAAGTGGTTCTGATGTCCATGTCCTCTGACCTCATTTGGAGAAACTGATCTAGGATATGCAAGGCTACTTAGTATGCTTCAGTTCTCTCTCTGGGAGCCCTCAGGAGGGACCTTGTACCCAGCATGGTGGTGGGCTGGCAAGAGTACACAGGCTTGCTCTCCAGGTGACTGTAGCCAAAGTGGTGGGAGGAGAACGGGGTACAATATTTAATCTTAAAATGGATGTCTAGGACCTGGAAGATTGAATGTACTGAAGGTCATAGAGAAGTTGGGGTGTTGGCACCACAGATAGGGATGCTCGGTGGTGGTGGAGCGATGGGGCTATGACGGGGTACTAGAGGGTTGACTGTAACATGTTATTGAAGGGCATGAGGTCAGGCTGCACTGGGAGAGGAAGAGGACGGAGCTAAGAGGATAGGGTGATGTACCTTGGCGTTTTGCTGCGGAGCCAGAGATGGAGGGTTGTTATATCATGATGTGGGCCAAGAAGACAGTGATGGAGACTGCAATGCTCAAGGAAGCCCCTGGGGGGCAGCCATGCGTTGTGATTTGTGGTGAGGATGGGGCCCAGGCTTATGACTGTTTTCATTTTTGGTGTAAGGGGAGAAAAATGTTCCTTTAGAGCTTCTGAAGGAAATTTCCTGCCCCCAGGGGTTATAGGTAAAGTGTGTGCATGTGTGTGTGTTGGGTGGGAGGTTAACTTATGCAATGAGATTTTTTCAAGTCCCTTCCTGGATTTCCTGACTGAGTTGAGGAGAGGGGCTCTGTCTCCAGACACGCCCCCTCCCCTACCTCTCTCCATATACAGAATGTTTGACCTGCCTGGTCTCTCCTGGGTCCCACCTTCCTCAAAGGGGGCACTCTTGTCAGCAGCTCATGAATGTGTGGATGGCCGCTCACTGAAAACACCTTCCAGAAATTCTGAAGACCTTCCCAGTGGAACATTCTAGAAAGGACCCTCAAATTCCAAATTCTTGAACACTAGAGATAAAAGAGAACTTGGATACTACCTTGATGCCATCTGAGTCTCCCTCAGCTTGGTGCTGGGGAATAGACACTTTGTGTGGATACCCTGCTTTCTAAGCCTCTCGGGACCCCAGAGCCTGAGAGACAAGACTCGCACGTTACCTGGAGAAAGGGGATTCCCAGCAGAGTCAGTGGTGGGTTGTGGGCTCTGTCGGTAAGCCCCCAGGAGGTCAGAGGCAGGCAAACACCTGCACGAGAAGGCTCCCTAGAGCGGGACGACTGGAGCTGCACTTTCAAATGGGGAGGGTTTATTTTCAGTGGGTTTTTTTTTTCTGACTATGATTGTATGGAAAATGAAGGAAAAATATTGGAATGAGAGGGTGGGGCTTATTGGTCTGTCTACAGGGGAGCAAAGCTGCAGAACCCTGAATTCATCTGAGGACAGTAGAGAGAGATCAGCGTGGGTAGGGGCCAGGGTGAGAGAGAGGGCGAGACGGCAGGCTGCAGCAGGAGGTGAGGCACCGGAAGCTGGAGGAAAGAAACTCAGGGCTGCTCTCACAGTAGGAACAGTGAGGACTGGTGCTAGAGGAGCAGACAAGAGCACCCAAGGAAGGAGACGGAGAGAGAGAAGAGGGTTGCAGGGGCAATACAAACATGCCAGAGAAGCACTTCCAGGGAAAACAGGAGTGGAACCAAGAGTTTGGGGGTCGTTGAAATAGAGGGGGACACAGGAGGGGGTCACAGGCTCAAACCCTGAACAGGAGTAGGAGAGTGGGGCTGAGGACCCAGTGAAGGTTATTAGAGTTGGTGACTGAGAGGTCAATAAAAGGGCAGGGGTTAAAGAGTGAGTTGGTGGAGGAGAAATGGGGACAGCAAGGGTGGACAACTGTAGGTTATCTTTTGAGAAATACACAGAAGACTGGAGACAGGCCCATATTTTGAAAAGGTTGCAGCCAAGCTTTGTTAGTCTAGGGGAGAGGAGGAAATCTGTGCACAGAGGACAGAGTTAAGGAGCCGTTGGAGAGGGGGTGATTGAAACTACCAGAAAGAGCAGACAGGGAGAATAGCCAAGATCAGAAGGGAAAGGAAAGACAGGAAGCCAAGGCTGGAAGAGGTCAGATCTTCAGGCGGGAAGAAAGGGGTGAGTTTGGGGCTCCAGCTGGACCAAGGCATTGATCTAAAAGTGGGAGTCAAGGTTGAGGTGGGCTTCTTAAGGTAAGGGTGGCCAGGGTAGAGCTGGGCTGGAGGGTCACCGAGGAAGGGGTGGAACCAGAGGGGCAGTCTGGGCACCTGACGTGTTACTCAATAGGTCTGGGAGGCAGCGAAGCTGGGCTGGGATTTGCCTTGGGCCCAGTCTGAGGCCCTGCATTTTGGGAGCAGGGTGGAGCAGCAAACCACAGTGCAACCCGATTACAATGTCTCAGGAGCCTGGAGGCCAGTACACCATGAGAGTAATGAGGGACCTCCCTGGGGGAAAGGAGGGACAGCTGCCAGAGCCCAGCCAGGAGGGCTTAGTAGAACAATATGGGCAGCAGTGTGGGGGTCAAGGGCCTGAGCACCAATGTGAGGAATTAACCATTGTTACTATTTTCTTATTTTATTTTTTATTTTTAGAGAGAGGGAAGGGAAGGAAAAAGAGGAAGAGAAACATCAATGTGTGGTTGCCTCTCACTTGCCCCGCACTGGGGACCTGACCTGCAATCCAGGCATGTGCCCTGACTGGGAATTGAACCAATGACCCTTTGGTTTGCAGGCTGGTGCTCAATCCACTGAGCCATGCCAGCCAGGGCCCATTGTTACTGTTTTTGAACAATCTGAGATGGGCTCTGAGTGGGGAGAACATGACGTGCAGAAAGCAAGCATTGCTGTGTGCCAGACACTGCTCTATATTAACTGACTTAATCCTCTGAAGACCATCCCCACTGTGAATTAGGTGTCATTATTCCACTTTACAAATGAGGAAGTTGAGGTTCAGAGAGGGGAAGTAACTTGGCCCAGGTCACACAGCCAGTTGGTGACATTTGAAAGGTGTTTCTGACTCTAAAGTATGCTTTCGGATACACCTTTTTATCAACTATTTACTGGGTAGGTGGCCTTGGGCAAGTTACTTAATTTCTTCCTCACTTTCCTCATCTGAAAGGTAAGGATAACAGTAATGCCATTACACAGATTTTTGTGAGGATTAAATAAATTACTATATGGAATGGATTTAAAACAGTATCTAGTGGAAGTGCTGCTTAAGGGGGTGCTATTTGTTATTGTTCCTATCACTGTTGTTGTTGTCGTCATTATTCTCGTTACTCCAGCCAGACACTAAGAATTTTTAGGGAAGTGAGAGGAGGTTCTAGGGCATATTGTTAATTTAGTGGGGTCTTATAGTGAGAGAAAGGGGAGAGAACAGCATCCAACTAGTGGTTCTTAACCAGAGACACTTGTGTCGTCACAGAGGCCTGGAGGAGGAGCCCGGAGGGTTAACAGTGGTCAGTCATGTCCCAGTGGAAAATGTTCAGGAGACACTCAGCAGGAAAGGGTGCTCAGGATTTAACTCCTCGGAAGAGTAGCAGTTTCAGAGACCGGTGCGGTTTGAGCAAGCATCAGGCATTTGGAATGAGCTCGGGTGTCTGTTGGGCTGAAGAGTCAGGCCCTATTGCAAGAAAGGCTTTGTGGAGGGGAGGGCGGGGGAAGGCTGTGAAAGTAGGCCGGAACCAAAGCTCAGAAGGCCAGGCTGGGGGTCTGGACAGGAGCCGAATTCAACATACGAATTTTGGGGATAAAACTCATATGTTACAGTGTTTGTCCCCTATAGCATGAAGGATTTAACCTAGCTGCAAAATGACCTAGAACCAAGAGCTAAAGGTAAACTGGGAGACTAGAGAAGAGAACAGTGTTCCAGGTGAGAGCCATGGGGTTCTGGACAAGGGGCGTGACATATTTAGGAAGATCACTCATGGAGCCAGGGAAGAGGCTGGGCATGGGGGGAGACCTTCCGGACCCATTAGGGATCCACACTCAGCACTAGGGGAGTGAGGTCAAACCCTGGCAGGACAGGCACGTGAACTGGGCTGGGTTTGGGGTTGGAGTGTGCAGGTAAGCAGCAGTACTGTGGGTCATTTGAAGGAAAACCCAATGTAAGGCTGTGTGACTAGAGAGTGGGCTGGACCGGATCTGGTGGGCACATGACCTGGGAGGGAATTCTGGGAGAAATGGACTCATTATGAACTCAAGGTGATCACAGTGAATTTCAGGTGATGATGGACACTCTGGGAGGAGATGCCGGTTGGAAGTCCACAGTGAATTGCCAATTTGGGAGTCATTAACCCATACCCACTGAGAACCCATCCTGCTCAAGGCACATACAAAATAAGGCCCTGTGAGGGTCATTCCTACGGGGTTGCTAGTTGAATTTGGAGTCCTGCTCAAAGTAAATTGATTATGGGAAGAGAGTGTGGAGGGGAAGCACTGAAAACCTTCAGACTGAGCCTGGGCCCTTTATGCAGATAAAGGAGGACAAGGGTTGCTGGGAGAGGATCCACGAGGTCAGAGAACTAGGAGAGGGCAGAGAGCTGCCAGAAGGGCGTCAGCAGCCTACAAGAGGCCTGGGGGCTGGCTGCTTGCAGGGCAAGTGACTTCAGGACAGCAGCAGGGTGGAGGCTAGCGATAGACAGGGGAGCCACGAAGGAAAGAAGCAGTTGGTGAAGATGGCTGCGGAACTGGAGAAGAAGTCTGGGAGTTGAAGGAAAGAAGGGGGTAGCTGTGGTTCTGAAGGAAGGCTGAAGAGGATGTATATGAGAGAGAGGAAACATTGAGGCTGATGGAGGGGAAGGAGAAGAGAGGGTGGTTCTCTGAGCTACAGGGTCCCAAGGAACCACCCTCACCTTATGAACAAAGTAGTGGATTTCTCCAGCTCGGCTCTCTGGCCTTTCTCTGCTCTACCTCCCAGCTCCCAACCCCCAGTTTTAGGCCATTTCCTCAGCTGCAGCCTCAAGGAGCACGGAGGAAAACAGCTCTGTCCTGTAACTGTCCCGATTTATCTGGCCTTCCCACCCCGCCATCCAAACTCAGCAGTTCTGACTCCTGAGCTCTCCGCTTTCCCCTCCCCAGGAGAAAGTTCAGCTCCTGCAGGTGACAGGACTGTGGAGCGGTTTCCTGTTTGCCATCCTCAGTGCACTCTGGCTTTTTCAAAAGCTTGCGGACCACCCTGCGCCCTTCTCCCCTTCCCCCCACGTCTTGTGCTACTCCTTTTCAGGCTAGACTTGCCATTTTTGGCCTTTGCTTTGATCACAGTCCCTTCTGAGAAGTGATGCCCTGATCCTCTTCCCCCACCTTCCCCCCACCCCCAGCTCCCTGGTCTCTCTGAGTCTGTCACCAGAGTTAGGAATCAGCAGAGGATGTTGAAAACTCCTCTCCTCTGGGAATCCTACTCCAATTGGGCTCATTCAATTCTTACTGCTCCTTTCCTCTGTCGATTCTGCAGATGGGGGGTCCACTTAGATAACTTTGCAGCTAAAAAGCAGCATGTGCTCTGGTATCTTACTGTTGTAGAACCACTTTGCTTTATATTCTGGAAGGGAACTAGAGATCACCTAGCCCAAGGATTTCAAAGAATGTTTTAAACTCTAGAACCTTTTATTCAGTTATGAAAACACACACAGAGAGGGCAAAGCAGAAGTGTGGTGGCTGAATCTCGCTCACCTTTGTGCCTACTCTTGCCCATAGCAGCAGCTCGGGATGCTCCTGGCAATCCCTAGAGCTCCACCAAGCACGTCCTGAAGGTCTGATGTCTTCATTTACAAGTGAGAAAACTGAGTTCCAGAGAGAGGAAGGGACTTGCCCAAGGTCACACACCAAGAGCAAAAACTGAGAATGTCCCCAAATTCCTCTTAGTTCTAGCATTCTAGGACTTAGAAACTTCTAAATGAGCCATTCCTTTAGTGTTCCTTTGTATACTCTGTGTCTGTCATTTGCTTACTAACAAATGTTCGTTGAGTACCTACTATGCAATGGGTACACAGTAGGCCCTCAGGACTAGTAGGTACTAGTTCTGGGAGTCAGGGGAAGCCAGAGTAGACACAATCTTCCCTCACAGGGCTCAGTCCAGCAGTGGGGCCAGAAAAACGACGTCTGTGAAAAGTGCCATAAAGGAGAGGTTAACGGTGTGATAAGGAGGGCTTGTAAGTGGGCTGTCGGTTTGATCCGGCTGCTAGACCAACAAGAAAACACCAGACTGGGTGGCTGATAAACAACAGAGGTTTGTTCCTCACGGTTTTGGAGGCTGGGATGTCCAAGATCAAGGCATGAATAGATTTGGTGTCTGTCTGGTGAGGGCCTATCTTTGTTCACAGGTGACTGTCTTCTCACCGCATCCTCACATGGTGGGAGGGGCGAGGGAACACTCTGGAGTCCGTTTTATAAGGACACTAGCCCCACTCATGTGGTCTCTGCCCTCAGGACCTGCCTGCCTCCCAAGGCCCCACCTCTTCATGCTATCCCTTTGGGCATTAGGTTTCAGCATATGAATTTTGGGGGGCATAAAACTCAGTCTATGCCATGGGGGGGTTAACCTCATTGGAAAGTGACCTGGGGCAGTGCGCTCTGCTTGGGGAGGCGGAGGCCACGCGCGAGAGGAAAGATGGAAGACTTCCAGGCTGCGGAAGAGACCGCTTTTGTTGTTGACGAGGTGAGCAACGTTGTGAAAGAGGCTATGGACCGTGCCATCGGCGGTGGCACCTATCAGCACAGCAAAGTGAATCAGTGGACCACAAACGTAGCAGAGGAGACTTCAAGCCAACTCTCCAAGCTGGGAGAACCATGTAAATACACCGGGAGCTGCCCCGTGCGATGGGAGGATGAGGCCTCGGACAGCATCGCCCGCGCCTTTGGACCGTCCGTCTGACCTCATCCACCCGGGCCCTTCCTCCTTTTGTCTCAGCGTTTCTCCTGCATCTTCATTAACCACCAGCCACGAATCCAGTGCACACCTTTCCTATTCCCTGTGGTGTTTTTGTGGCCCTCACAAAATGTAGAGAAGAAACCCAAATGACCGCACCTTCCTACGATCAGCACGCCCTCGGTCAGAGGAATCGTTCTCCTCTGGCCGTAGCAGGCCAGGGCCACTACCGGTCTCAAATCTGAGTCTCTCTGCTGAAAGGCGCTAAAAACTCAAAACTGCCAGCATGAAACTCTCTCCTCTCTGAAGTGATTCAACACTTTAATATTCCATACTTTGCACTTTTGTTAAAATAAATTAATCCAATTTTAAAGAAAGAAAGACCTGCAACCAAGAAGACCTGCAACCAAGAGCCAAAGGTAAACCAGAAGACTAGAAGAGGGAAAAGTGTTCCAGGCCCAAGGGACAGAAAGGACGAAGGGAGGGGCGTAGGGCAGTGTGGCCGGAGCGGCGGGGGGGTGGGGGGCGTAGCGGGGAGCTGTGGTCGACAGGGAAGCAGGGGCTGCATACCAGACGGGGCTGTGCAGGCTGTTAAAAGGTGCTAGGGCTTTCTTCTAGGATTAGATTTGTGTTTCAGAAAGATGCCTCCAGTTGCAAAAGGTGACTGAATGCCCTGTCCCCATCCCTGTCCTAGCTAGGTTCCTTTCATTCCATCTTCTGTCTGCTTTTCTGACATCTGCCACATGCTGCTTGGGGAATTCTTAGCAAGTTTTGTGTCCACTTTTTGTGGCATATGCATTTCGGCTCTAAGGTATTGTGAGTGGCTTGTTACTGTATCATTTATTCATTCAATAATTATTAAGCACCACTATGAGCCCAGTTACCATTTGATTATCATTACGGGCAACCCACATGATGGGCGATGGTACGTTCTAGTGTGTGATGTGGGTGCACTGCACCATTGGTGTGTGCTTGTATGTGGATGTGTTGACTATGGCGCTATAAATGATGGCCACTGTGGGTATTATATGGCTGTCGGTGTAAGTCTTCTCTAGGTGCCATTGTGTGACTGTCATTGTGGGGGTTGTGTGTAGGTATGAGACCACAGTGGGTGTGGCTGAGGTGGGTAGGTGCTTGTGTGTCACTGTGCAGTGTGAATGTAGGGCCGTCAGTGTGTGGCATGCGTGCCCTGACTTGGTCAGGTTTGGTTGGTGTGATGTGTCCCTGTGTCTGTGGGATCTCAGAAGACCCCAGCTTCTGCTGTAAACCCACCGGAGAATGGGCTCCCCTGAGACTGTTGGAGGCCCCTGGGATGACTGACGTAGGGAGAGGAGCTTCTGCCTGGGGCGGCCCTCGGGTATTGAGTAGTACGAGCCTCCCCCTCTGGCACTGGAGGGGAGAAGGGTGATGGGGGCAACCGGGCGGGTCAGAGCTGGCCAGACGGGGCCAGATTAATAAACAGGGACCCGAGGGAGGGAAGGTCTGGGCGGGCGGCTATGGCAGGAGGCGGCTGAGATGAAAGTGGCCCGACTGGCGGGCAGGCAGGTGGCCTCTCCCCTGCCCTGTCAGCACTTTTTAATGTCCCCTTGGTTACAATGTGTGGGAGGAGTGGGGTGAGGGGAGCTGGAGCTCACCTTTCCCAGGCCCTGGAGGAGGGGGCTGGGGCAGCCTCGAGGTGGGGTTTCTTTTGGGGGGCGGGAGGAATGTGGCTCATAGGTGTAACTGAGAGGAAGAGCCTGGCTTGTGCCCCCTCTCTGCCCCCAAAAATCTCCTCAGCTCAGCCTCTCCAGGGCAGGTAGGATTAGGAAGCAACTGGAAAAACAGAGGAGACAGAAAGGAAGGTGAAAGGGGATGGCTGTGCGTGAGCTCGTGTGACAATGTGTGTGGCGCCACGTACCGGTTCTTGTCGGGGCGTGAATTTGAACCCGTGTGAATAAATGAGTGGAAGGCTGAGTCCATGAGACCACATGAGCGAGACTGTGTGTGTTTGTGTCAGTTCAGCTCTCTGCATGTGGGAATCTCCACTTTAAAACTGGGGGCTTGCGTCCTGGCATGGCCTATTGCCGGAGTGGGGCTTTGGGCAGGCCATCTAACCTCCCTGAGCTTCATGGCTGCCTCTCTACAGCAGGGATGAGGGTGTTTGTTTCACAGGGTGACTGTGGGGCCTAAATAACTGAAATAAATGTTCAGTTGTAAGTCTCTCTGTAAACATGAGGTGTCATTGCTAGTAATCGCACGTGGGGCCTGTTGGTCGACTGTGTACAGTTGTGTGGGTGTGTCTGGGGGCTGAGTGTCTTTTTGTAGCAGTCATAGTGGGCGTCTGGGTGAGAACATGTATGCGAGTAAGTGTGAATGATTTGCGATGAGTGTGTTGTGCAAGTGAGTGTACAGGTGTTATATGTGTATTTGGTAGTTGTAGTAAAATATATGAAAATATCTGTGTGGATCCAAGAGTGGTGAGTGTGAGTGTCTGTGTGACTGAATGTGTGTTTGTCTTTGGGTGTCGGCCTCCTTGTGTGCATCTGTTCACAATAGGTGATTTTGTGTCTTGAGGTGAGTGTGAGTTGCCTTGGCACCTCAGATGGACGTGTGCATCTTGGAGTGTGCACTGGCTTTGTGTGGGGAAGGGTTTTGTGTGTCCCTGGGTGTGTGTCCCAAAGCGAGTGTGGTTGAATGTGCCTTTGTCTTGGTTGTGTGAGTGTGATGGTGGTAAGTGGTGCCTTGGTGTGGCTGTGTGTGACTGTGTGTATGTGACAGTGTGTGTGCGTTTGCGTGCGAGTGTGTGTTTGGTGAGCGGCTCTGCTGCCTTAAGCACCTTTCGAATACATTGGCCACAGCTCATTGAATCCTTTAACAATCTGACTCTGCTCTTCCTTCCCCGTTTTTTCTAATTCAGTTCCTCTTATTACAAAAATAAAAAATAAAGCGCTGCCCCTTTCCAGTGGCTGGCCCCGCGGAGCCCCCGCCTCGGGACCAGCCTCGTTTCACTCCATTTCGGAGAAAACGGGAAGTCGGTAATTTTAAAAAATATTTCTACTTTATTTGGGATTTAATGTTCTTACAGAATCCTGCTGCCTCCCTGTGTCCCCCCACCATCTACCCCCAGCCCCACATGCAAGAGGCGTAATGGCCCGTTCAGCATATTAGGGGAGCCAAGCGTGCACCCGTTTGTGTGTGTGTGTCCATGGGGTGGTCCACACACACAGACGCACACACACAGAGATAAAAATGCTCAGAGACCCACAGCAGACACACATAGGAATAGACAGCAATTCAAACATATACTCAGACATGAACTCAAACACTCTACCCTAACACCCAACTATCACACAAAGACAGAGCCCCACCCCAGACACAGTCACACTCTGAAGGGAAGCAAGTGCAGAGCACTGTTGGGGGAGAGTCTCCAGAGACATGAAGAGAGCCAGACAGGCAGGGAGGGGAAGATGGAAAGAGACATGTTCCCAGTGAGAGACAGATCGGAAGCAGCTTCCACACATAAAGAAATGCGAGTAGAGTAGTTCTAGGGGGCAGGAGGGGGCTAATCATCCCTGGGCCAGGCAATGCATGTCAAGAACTGACTACTTGAGGTTATATAGGGAGCTAAGACTAGATGTGGGGACAGAAATAAGGATCCTGTACCACTTTCCTGGGCCCTGCTGTTGGGGGTCCCCGGGCAGTCAAGTGCATAAATGTGTGCACGTGTGGGTGTGTATATGTGTAAGATGTGCTTTTGAACAGCACTAACTTAAGGGCCATGCCCACAGTAGGCTTGACAGAGGCGGGCAGGGCCTGAGTGTGGATGTGGATGTCTATAACTATATCTCAGAAAACCCGTGTGTGCATGCACAAGGGAGTATCCCTCATGATGTATAGGCCTGTGTAGGCATGGCCATGTCTATGCAGAGACCATAAACCCCATAGGGACAGGTACCATGTACCCCCTCTGTATCCCCATCACCTAAGAAAGGGCTTGGCACATGGTAGGCACAGTAAATATTTATTGAAGAATGAATGAATAAACAAAATCACTCTGGGAGCTCAGATAATTTAGGGAGAGCCTGACCTCCACTCGTAGAGAGCATGAGCAGCCCAGATTCTGGGCAGGACCTGGGAAGAGGGGAGATGCTGCACCATGGGGTGGTTAGGTGGGAACTCAGGTACCGTATTTTCAGACTACAAGATGCACTCCCCCAAATTTGGGAGGAAAGGGGTGTGTGTCTTATAGTCCAAATATAGCTTTACATTTACATTGGTGAAATATTGTTATTTATGTTATTAAATATTTTACCACATTTTTTGCTTCAAAAATATTTTCCTATTTTCCTCCTCTAAAACTTAAGTGCATCTTATGGTCCAAAAAATGGTAATCTTTTCCTGCTGCCATCTCTCTCGCCAGGAGATGTGGGCCTTGTGGTCTGTGCTTTGTCCAGAGTGATGAGTTTCAAGAGTTATTTAAGACTATTCTGTGGTGGAGAAAAGGAAATGAGCTATCCATTTGTTAAATATGGGACAGGTGAGGGAGAGAAGGGTAGTAGTGGACAGAAACTCAAGATAGATGGATAGACAGAGACATATAGACATACTGACTAAACACAAACTGATGAATAGGTTTATTTCTAGACAGACTCGAAGACAAATAGAGACACAGATAAATAGATATACAGATAGAAGCACAGGCTGACATGAAAAGTCAGGCAGGCAGACAGTCCCCAGGAGTGACTGACAAACCAATAGACAGGCAGACCAATCAATAGGTAGAGAGATGGACAGCTGATTGCACAGAAAAGAGGGGTGTACAGCCCAGCATACACAATAGGCCTACTCAACAGCCACGACCCATGTCCCATCCTCCCTTGCTAATGGAACCCATTTTTTGTTTGGTGTTTGGAGACCAAGTCCTTTGGGGAAGGTTGAACCTCTCCATTGCCCCAGAGGTTAACCTTAGTTGATCCAGGGAAATCATGGTAATTTCATTTCCTTTGCTGGTTATTTGTTTAGGAATGGACATACAATAAAATTCCAAGCATTTTAATGTGGGCATAAGTCTGTTAAGGAGATTTCCTTTGTAGAAATTTTACCTCACACATACAGAAGGACCCATAGAAGAGATGTGCCCCCTTCTCTCCTTCTGGAGTTTGGACTTTGCTATGTGAAGATGTAATATGCAGAGGTCTTGTAGCCTTTTTGAAACCTTGATGTTTCTCCTGAGTCAAAAGCATGTCCCACATTAACCAATTTGGGAATCTCTCTCCCAAACTTGTTATATGAGATAATATTTTTCTTATCATCTTAGGCACTTTTCGTAGGGTCATCTGTTACTTACAGCCAAAAGCATCCTAATTGCTACACAAATCAAATGACAAATTGGCTGACAAATAATGGAGAATTGAGGAGATACATGGGTGTAGAGACCAACCAACAGAGAGAAAGGCATATAGATAGATGGCCAATAGACCAACAGACCGGCAATTTTCAACAGTATGTCACAAGAATTTTTAAAATATGCAATACCTGACTATTTAGTCAGGGGCACTGATCTCTTTTCCCTGAGATTGTCAAATTTAAAAATGACAACAGCAAACACAACAATAACTACCTAGTGTGAACGCCCTGTCTTGAACCATAAATATATATATGATCATAGAATTGCATCTTATTGGTCACATTGCATAATAAGGTTGTGTCTGATTGGTTAATTCTTGATACCAGGAATCCTTATATACAAGTATAGGCATCTGATTTAAAAAAAAACAATAATAAAAGAATAAAATACCTAGGAATAAACCTAACCAAGGCTGTAAAAGACCTGCACCCAGAAAATGACAAGACACTGAAGAAAGAAATAGAAGAAGATGCAAATAAGTGGAAGCACATACTGTATTCATGGATAGGAAGAATTAACATCAATAAAATGTCCATACTACCCAAAGTAATATGTAGGTTCAACACAATTCCTATCAAGATTCCAATAATATATTTCACAGAACTAGAACAAATATTTCAAAAATTTATATGAACCACAAAATGCCCCACAAAGCAACAGCAATCCTGCAAAAAGGACAAATTTGGAGGGATCACACTACCTAATATGAAATTATACTATAAGGCTATAGGAATCAAAACAGCATGGTACTGGCATAAAAGCAGACACATAGATCAATGGCACAGAATAGAGAGCCCAGAAAGAAACCCACACTGACAGAGGAAGCAAGCACTTACAATGGCTAATGATAGTTTATTCATTAAATGGTGTTTGGAAAATTAGACAGATACCATGCAGGAAAATTAAACTAGACCACACAAGGAAAAATTCAAAATGGATCAAAGACTTAAATGTTAGACCCAAAACCATAAAAAAATCCTAGAAGAAAATATAGGCAGCAAAATCTTGGACATATTTTGTAGCAATATTGTATTGGTTATATCTCCCAAGGCAAGGGAGACAAAAAATAAAAATAAACAAATGGGACTACATTAAACTAAAGTTTTTGCACAGCAAAGGAAATCATTGACAAAATAAAAAGACAACCCACAGAACGGGAGAACATATTTGCCAATACATCTGATAAGGGGTTAATAACCAAAATCTATAAAGAATTTACAAAACTCAACACCAAAAAACAGCCCAATTTAAAAAATGGGCAAAGGACTTCTCCAAAGAGGACATACAAATGGCCAATAGACATGAAAAGATGCTCAGCATCACTAATCATCAGAGAAATGCAAATTAAAACCACAATGAGATACCATCTCACACCTGTCAGAATGGCTACCATCAATAAGTCAACAAACAACAAGAGCTGGCGAGGATGTGGAGAAAGGGGGACACTTTTGCATTGTTAGGGGGAAGGTAGACTGGTACAGTCACTGTGGAAAGCAGTATGGAAATACTTCAAAAAGTTATAAATGGATCTCCCTGTTGACCCATTGATCCCACTTCTGGGAATACATTGGAAAGAACCCAAAACACTCATTCAAAAAAACATAAGCACCCCTATGTTCATTGCAGCAGCATTTATAATTGCCAAGGTATGGAAGCAGCCCAAGTGTCCATCAGTAGATGAGTGAATAAAACAACTATGGGACATTTATACAATGAGATACTACTTGGCCATAAAAAAGAAGAATATTTTACTCTTTGTAGCAGTGAGGATGGACCTGGAGAACATTGTGCTAAGTAAAATAAGCCAGTCAGAGAAAGACAAATACTGTATGTTATTAGGTTACCACACTAATACCACACTAGTACCATACTAATACCATATGGTATTAGTTTATTCATTAGATTCCACTCATATGTGGAATGAACAAACTGAACTAACAAGGAAAATGGGGACAGACCTATAGATGGAGAGCAGGATGACAGCTAGTGGAGGAGGTGGAGGGATTGAGCAAAAAGGAAAAAGGACTCATGGACGTGGACAACCGTGTGGTGATTGCTTGGGGGAGGGGGTACAAGGGAACTAAATGGTAATGGAAAAAATACAATAAAGATTAAAGAAAAAAGTCACATTGGAGCAAAAAGGGTAGGTAGTTACTATTATTTTTTATAAATCAATAAAAATTATATCTATTTTTTTGGTCAGATCAGCCACCAATATATTTTTTGGTATGTTGCAGAATTCAGTAATTAGTTTGTGTGTGCTACTAGATGAAAAAGGTTGAAAATTGCTGAGTTAGGCAATAAACAGATTCTTCAATGGGCAAAGAGATAAGCAGATGATTTGTAGATGGACACTAGGTAAGTAGACAGATGGACAGAGGTGGATCAGACAAACGGAAATATGGGTTAGGGCATGGGGATGGTCAATGGAAGGACTGGCAGTTGGAGACATGTGCAGACATACAGGCCACTGACAGCTTCTCCAGAAAAACCTTCCCTGACCTTAGTCTGACTTGAATTCTCCTTCTTAGTGTTCCCATGTCCACCCCTACACAACACCATAGCAGCCCTTATCCAGTGCGTCTTTCAAATTGGTTTCATTATTACTCTTCTTCATGGTGAGTTCCAGGTCACGAGTTCCTTGAGGGCAGGAGTCACATGTCACCCACCTTTAATAGCACAAAACTGAGCACACAGTAAGTGCTCAATAAATATTTATCAAATGGACAGCTGTAGATGGACAATGGAAGAAAGGAAGAAAAGTAAAGAGGGATGTAGGAAGGGAAGAAGGAAGAAACACAGGAGTACGGACAAGAAGTTGTACGAATATATAGAAATGGACGGACAATTTGGCAAAAGCAGGTTGACAGACCATCAAAGAGACAGACGGAATGTTCGTGTGTGTGCCAAAAGCAGGCGGATGGACAGAGAAACAGAATAATCAGTAAACAGGCAAATGGGTGAGAGAGAACGTGAGTGAGTGTGGATGAACAGATCTCTAGCAGGCAGGATGGATAAAAAAGGTTGGCCAAATAGTTAGGTAGCTCAAAAACAGAGAAACAAATACATGGGCAGGTAGACAAAGACAGACAGACAGTCAAACCCAGGACCTGTAGATACCTGGCTAGTTGGACAAATTAAAAGCAAACAGAAACGGGGACATGAATGGCTAGATAGAGCGATGCACAGAGAGACAAACAGACAAATGGGGGAACAGACAGTTGACAAGACAGTCAGACTCAGTGACCCTAATGTTCATGTTTATCATCTATTAGGTGCTTGTTTCCATTAACTGTGTAATTTTCCTGTGTGGGGAAATTTCTGTCTCCTCCTGCTTCCTCCGTCCCTCCCTTTCTCCCCCCTCCCCCGACACTGTATTCTCCCTCCTCCCTCTTTTCCTCTCTCTCTCCCTCCCCCTCTTTTCCTCTTCTCCCACATCCCCCTCTCTGACTTCTCCCCTCCTCCTCACTTGCTTGTCTGTAAGAGTCCCCATGCCCACAGCTGACCTTCTGCCTCCCTGATAAGAGGTTGTTTGTGTGACAGAGGCTGCCTCTGAGCAGGGCCTGGGTTTGGGGTGGCAAAGGACCATGGGCGTGGGAAGGCAGCAAACCTCCTCTCACCGCCATCCTCGGCGACCCCAGGCAGTCTCTCCAAAATTGGCTGGCCTAGGGTTCTTTTTCTGACTCCCGCTCCTCTCGCCCTCCCTGCTAGAGATTCCAGGAAATGGGTCGGGTAGCTGAAGTGACTTGGAAACCTCATTTCCAGGCTTTAGGTAGCTGAAGTGGCTTGGCTGAGTTCTCCCAGTCAGTACAGGGAACATTCATGAGTTGAATTCAGATATCCTTGATTCCAAATCCATGCCTTTTCCAAGAAACTGTGCTGTTTCTTTGATTTGAGGATCAGGAGATTAGGATTTCGAGTTTGTTTCAAGGGTGTGAGATCTGAGAGTTCTGGTATTTGGGGGGCCATGTTCGGGGAGCAACTTGAGTATGAGTATCTTGTTTTCAAAGTGGTCACAGTGTGTGACAACCTCATCTCCAAACATCACACCCTTCGCCTTCTGAAATCAAGGCTCTAGCTTCACACTATGGTTTGAGAGTTTCTGGAGGGTTGGGGGGGGTCAGGTGACTCCTGAAGGACAGCAACAGTCGCCAAATTAATGGCCCACCTGGGGTCAGGAAGTCCGCTTGGAGATGAATTATGTGGTTAAGAAACCATGACCAGGTGGATCAATGGGGAGAGAAGGTTTTGAGGTTTTGTCACTTACTACCCCGTGTTTAAAGAGCTGCACCCCTGGGGCTGGGGCTCATGGGGATGGCCGTCTGTCTCCAGGAGTGCCCTAGCCTGAGTCACTGTTCTCAGGGAGCTTGGAGCTGAGCTGGGGAGACCCGAGCACTGGGGGCTCCCCGGGGGAGCAGATTATGAGATGGAGATGGATGTGCAGGGTGCTGTCAGGAAGCTCCTGGGATCAAAACCTTGGAGGGAGAGGCGGGAATCAGGACTGGGTGGAGGCTGACCCCTTGGCGCACGCCAGAGCCTCTTCCCAAACAGGGCCAGAGGGCTCAGCTTCTACAACAGCATGCTGACGGGTCATGGGATGCGGGTGCCCAGGAAACAGAGGTGACCCTGGGCTGGGCAGCTGTGGTCAGCTGAGGCTGTTCTCCAGTGGGAGCTGAGAGCTGAGGACTGCCTGCGAGCAGTCCCAGCAACTGGGGTAAGTCCCTCAATGACGGGGACTTGGGTGGCACATTACAGCGTCCACCACGGGTGCCCGCCCAAGTGGGAGTGGGGTTGGGGACACTCAGGGAAGGCTTCCTGTATGAGACAATGCTTGAGCTTTTAGAAGAATGAGTAGGGGTTGTGAAGGCAAAAAAAAAAAAGTCAGGCGGCAGGGCATGTAGGGAAAGGGGGAAAGGGGCATGTAGTTTCTGGTGGAAAGAAAAGCATGCAGCAGCAAAGCTGACACAGGGGAGGTAGGCAGGGCTCAGATCTGAAGGTCTGCACTGCTAAAGAACTTGAGGGGTTTTTAAATTAAGAGGATGGGGAGCCCTTTTGAATTTCAGGACAATGTGTGAAATAAGATTTGCATTTTAGAGTAATCTTGGCACTGCCACTTACTCGTTGTGTTGCTAGTAAATGACAACCTCTCTGCCTCAATTCCTTCATCTGTAAAATGGGCATAATAGTGCCTGCCTCTTAGAGTTGTTTTAAGAATGAAATGAGATAGTATGGGTAAGGGTGGCATGTGGCAACCTTGCTGAGGATTAGTTATTGTTATTGACTAGTATAGGCTGGGCTGCAATGGGAGGAGGCCAGTGAGGGGAAGAGTGAGACAGTGTTCAGGAAAGATACGGTACGGGCACAGCTAGGACAGAGGCAGCAGAGACGGGAAAGAAGGGGCCAGAGTAAAAGCTTTTAAGAGGTCAAATTCACAGGACTTAGTGATTGCTTGGATGAAAGAGGTGTTGGAAAAGGTGGCATTCACAAAGACTCCCAGGGTTCTGGTTTGGGTGACCAGTTCTGGGAACATACGAATGGATTCAGAACAGGGGGAGGTGGTAAGCTCAAAATGGGTGAGTTGAAACTGAGATTCTTGAGGAATCCAGCTAGAGATGCTGGGCACCTCTGAATTATCCAGAGCTCGGCTCTGAGAAAGGCCAGATGGGAAAGTGTGTGGCGTTTGCGCGAAGGTGGTCAGAGGAGCCATGGGCCTGACGAGGCCCCAGGGCGAGTGCACGGAAAGGGAGGAGCTGTGGGCTGCGGACGGAACTGGGTGAGCACCCTCTGGAAAGGAGCTTGAGGGGGAGGTCAAAGAGATTCCAGAGAAGCAGGAGGCAACAAGGAGATGCTGTTGTCAAGAGAGATGGGGAAATGAGACCCAAAGGTACCAGCCAACACAGCGCAGTGCCACAGAGGACAACAAAGATAAAAGTGGCAGAGTCTGTTAGAGAGGGCAAGGGGTTCCTGGTGATTGATTTTGAGAAGAGGGTTTCATCCAAGTGGTGGGCGGAAGGCAAGTTGTGATGGTTTGAAGAATAAAGAGGAAGCTGAGGGTTATACATCTCCGAGTGGACAGACATAGCAAGAGAGATTCCCCGGGGCCAGTCCAAACTCGGTCTTCCCAGGTAACCTTGCCGGTGGCCTTCTCTCACATTTCCCATTACAGACGGCCCGTATCCAGCACCCAGCCCTGCCCTCCTTGCCTACCAGACTGTAGGCTCCTTCAAGCCTGGACCCTCACCCGTGTCTGGGTCCTTCCCTGCACCAGGGGTGGGGCTGCCTGGACCTGCAGGTGACCAGCAGCTGCTTGTGGAGTGAATGGGTGATCGAGGTGACACTGTGAAGCAAGTTTCCTGGTCTTCAGACTGACCAGCCAGCAGGCAAGTAAGGAGACTGTGTTCATGGCAGAAGGTGTGTGATGGGAAGAGGGATGGCTGAGGATATGGGGAGGTAGGAGTCAAGGGACTTGGGGCAAAATACATCCAACCAATCTTTGAGCAGAAGTTCTTAACCATTTTAGATCCTGGACCCCCTGGAGCTGCCAATATAAAGAATGAATACGTGCTCCAGGAGAAACATGCATCCCAGTCGTACTCAGCCTGTGTACGATTTCAGGAGTTTCACAGACCCCGAGGCCCATCTGCAGATCTGCCTGGTGGTCCGTGGGTTCCACGTCAAGAATGTGCTTCCGAATGGAGTACTGCCCAGTCCTGTGACCTGGTGGATACCGACCTGGCCCATCACTCCCTCCAGGCCTCGATCTCTTCATCTGGAATATGAGGAATATGAGGTGGAGGTGAGGAGTGTAAAGAAACGAGCACCTGTCTGAGTCATCTGGTGCAGGTGTTCTACATACCGCAGATATCCCACCCTGCTGGTGGGTAGCTCTGTCCTCGCTTTGAAGGGAGGGAAATGGAGACTCAGTTCGAGACACTTGGCCAACTGTACACATGAGTAGGTGAGGAAGAGAGACTCTACTCAGATCTGTCCAACTCCAGATCCCGGGCGCGCTCCTGTAAACCGTGCGGCATGCCTACTGGGTGTAACATTATCGATGCCCATCTGCCCACCCCTGGCGTGGTTAATGCACCAATGTACATGAAAACAATTTGGAAACTGGACAGCACTTATGCAAATATAAGGTATCACATTGGTATCATCATAATTGATCACCCTTACCTCAAAATCCCTTCCTTGGCATCTGCTATGTTCCTTCCCCCAACCTCAGGCCACTTACTCATTGCTTCTGTCACCTGCTCCTCCTTTTCCTCCTGTCTCCCGAGAGTAGGTTTTCTCTAGTCCGTACCTCTTGCTTTCTTTTTTTAAAACTCTAAATCACTTCATTCTACGACTTCCGAGCAGGGGACTCTCAAATCTGTACTCTGACCCAGAGCCTTATTTCAGCCACCTCCTGGGAGTCTCTCACCTAAACCGGTGGCCTCAGACTCGGCTGTGCATCAGAATCGCCTGGAGAGTTTGCTCACACAGGTTCCTGGGCACTACTCCCACAGCTTCTAACTCAGTGGGCCTGACTTGGGGCCAAAGAGTATGTTTCACAGCATTATACAAAGGATAACTAACATACAATGAACTGCACAGATTTAAAGTGAACAATTCGATAGTTTTGACACATGAGTACAGTCACACAGCCAGCACCACGATCAAGATAACGAACACACCCTTGCCCCCAACGTCTCCTTGTTTCCCTTTATAGCCCCTCCGGCCCTCCCCTCACCCGCCACCGCCATCCCCAGGCAACCTTTAACCTGTTTGTGTCACTACAGATTAGTTTGCATTTTCTAGAATTTTATGTAAGTGGGATCATAAATTATACAGTCTTTATTGTTTCTGGCTTTTTCACTCAGCATAATTATTTTGAGAGTCATCCATGTTGTTGTGTGTATCAGTAATCCATCCCTTTTGTTTATCCATTCTCTAATTGATTGACATTTGGGTTTCCAATTTGGGGCTATTCCAAATAAGTTGCCAAGAACACTTTTGTAAAAATATTTGTGCTTTTATTTCTCTTAGAAGTGGAATGGCTGGGTCGTATGGTAAGTGTACGTTTAACTTTCTAAGGAACTGACAGGCTGTTTTTCAAATTGGTTGTACCATTTTACACAGCCACCATCTGTGTGCGAGAACTCCAATAGTGCCACATCTTTGCCAACACCTGGTAGGATCCTTCTTTTTCATCATAGCCATTCCAGTGGGTAGGTTAGTGGCATTTCCATAATAAGTAATGATGTTGAGCAGCTTTTCAGGTGCTTATTTGCTATCCATATATCTTCTTGAGTTAAGTGTCTGTTCAAATCTGTTGCTTATTTTAAAAATTGGATTGTTGTCTTACTGTTGAGCTGTAAGTGTTCTTTATATTCTAGAACATATGTGCTTTGTTGGGTATATGTTTTGGAAATAATTTCTCCCAGTATATTGCTTACCTTTTCATTTTAAAGACAAAACCTTTCTTTTAAAATTAGCAATAAATACCTCATTTAATCTCATATTTTTTCTAGTTTCCTTGAATCTGGATTTTATTTTATTTTGTATAACATTTTCTTTTTTAAAAATTTACAAAGTCTGATTTATTGATTTTTAAAAATATTTTATTTTTATTTATTTTTAGAGAAAGGGGAAGGGAAGGAGAGAGGGAGAGAAACATCAATGTGTGGTTGCCTCTTGCATGCCCTCTACTGGGGACCTGGCCTGCAACCCAGGCATGTGCTCTGACTGGGAATCGAACTGGCGACCTTTGCTTTGCAGGCCTGTGCTCAATCCACTGAGGTATACCAGCCAGGGCCGATTTATTGATTTTTTTATAGTTTGACTTTGGGGGTAACATTTAAGAAATCTTTGCCAAACTCAGATCACTAAGATTTTCTCCTATGTTTTCTTGTAGAAGTTTTATGGTTTTAGCTCTTATGTTAGGTCTATGATCCTTTTCAAGTTAATTTTTGCATATGGTATGAGGTTGGGTTGTTTTATATTGTTGTTGTTTGTTTTGTATATGGCTATACTATTGTCCAAAAATCAATTTATTTGAACAACAATAAAATTTAAAACAAAACAAAATCAATTTATTATTTGTGTGCAGGTTTATTTCTGGACTCTGTATTCTGCCCTATTTGTCTGTCTGTCTGTCTTTATACCAGCACTGCATGGTACTGCTGTATCTTTATAGGTCTAGAGATCAGGTAGTATAAGCCTTCTACCTTTGTTCTTTTTCAGAACTGTTTTGGCTATCCTAGAATATTTGTATTTCCATATGCATTTTAGAACCAGTTTGTTAATGTCTACAAATAAAAAGCTTGTGATACTGAGATTGTACTGAATCTATAGATCAATGTGGGTTATAGATCATCTTAAAATATTGAGTCTTCCAATGCATGGACATAATATTTCTCTATTAACTTGAGTTTTTTTTTTAAGATTTTATTTAGTTAATTTTAGAGAGAGGGGAAGGGAGAGAAATATCAAAGTATGAGAGACACATTGATCAGTTCCCTCTCGCATGTGCCCCAGTAGGGGAACAGGCCAGCAACCCAGGCATGAGCCCTGACCGGGAATCAACCCAGCGACCTTTCACTTTGCAGGATGACTCCCAACCAACTGAGCCATGCTGGCCAGGGCATTTGGGTTTTCTTTATCTCAGCAATGTGCTATAGTTTTCAGACTACAGGTCTTGCATATCTTCATTCAAATGAATCCCTAAGCATTTAATATTTTTGATGCTATTGTAAATGATACATTTTTACATTTCTATTCCTATTTTTATTGCTGCTACAGAGATATACACTATGTATTTGTTAAAACAGATTGTTAGGCCTCAATTCCACAGTTTCTGATTCAGTAGGTCTGGCATGTGGTCCCAAAATTTGCATGTCTAGCAAGTTGCCAGTTGATGCTGATGCTGTTTGTCTGAGAGCCGCACTTTGAGAACCATTGACATAAGTATTCTGCCTGCACCTCTTGTTCCAAACCAAGCTCATCATCTGGCCCCAAATAAGCTCTTCTGATTTTCCCCTTTCCAGAAATGGCCACACGATCCAATTCCATGTCCAGTGGTTAGCTGTCTGAATTTCCCACTGCAAAATCAATCTGTGGCTTATATTAACACAGTCACAACCAATCAACTGCCACTCTAATAATAATATATTCCTGAAATATGCCTCCCCTCTGTTCCCTTCACTTTCCACTTCCTATCTTCGTCACTACCCCCTTGACCAGTGAAATAGCCTCCCAACTGATCTCTCGGCCTCTGGTCTCTTTCTGCTACAATCTGTTCTCCATGCTCCCAGACTGACTAATTATTCTAGTCAGCAACTTGGACTGCACCAGTCTCCTTCTAAACAACCCCCACAGGGCACCCACTGCCAGATAAATTAAATGTAAACCCCTTGCTCTGATGTTGCAGAGACTTCCAGTTGCATATTGGTATCCATGGTCCTTTCATCTTTAGAAATAGAACTCATATCTAATCCAGAAAAACAATATGCCCAGAGTCTTAAGAATTATATTTTTCATTATCACTTGCAGATCAGTGGCCATGTGACTAAGTTCTGGCCAATAAGATGTAAATATAAATTGTTTCTGGAAAGTTCCATAAAGGTTACATAAAGAGGACAGATAGATGGGCAGATTGCCTGTCTTCCTTTCCTTTTTCTCCATGTCTGGAAGTGTGGGGCTTCAGCAGCCATCCTGGACCATGGGGCAACTTTAAAGATGGAAGTGCTTGCTAAGGATATATGGAGCCTGGTGACGGTAGAGCTGCCATACCAATCCCAATCACCAAAATTTGAAGTTATTTTAGTTAGAGAAAAATAAATACTTATGTGTTTTAGCTACTATTACTTGGCTGCAGGCAGTCAAACCTAATCCTGACTGATACACATGATATTCAAAGCTGTGCAAATATTAGCCCAAACATACTTTTCAGTCACCTCTGATTCTACCCCTGCCTCTACAAATACAGTGTTCTAGCCAAACCAGAAAAGGTTCCCACAATTAAATGGTATCAAATCGATCAAAAATAAGATTCTGTCCTAGGAAGGTAGACAATACTTTTCCAATTCCTTTTATAGAGTACAACTAAAAACCCTAGATATCGTATATAAAGCAAACAAAAGAAGACTCTAAAAGTGGAGAGAGGCCGCAAACCAGCTAGGGACCTTGGCGGTGAGTTTGCTGAGTTTTCTTTCTGTCTCACCTCATATATCAGACCTAGAGACAAAGAAGCCAGAAAACCAGAAATACCAATAAGTACAGACAAAATAAGTTCAACAGGCTAAGAAAGGGGCATCTAGCAAGACAGCTTTTAGACAATAACCACTCCACACCAACCAAAAAGCACAGAAAAATCTTTGGCCACACTCCCACCCATGCCATCAAGGGTGATGAGTGCTAAGCCTAGCCTTCCACCCTCCCCAGTCTACAATGAGGCATTTCAACCCTACCCCCCAGGATGGTGTCAGAGAAGGACAAGTAGGAAGCCTGATTGTTGGTACTTGCTAGTGCTAAGCTTTCTACCCCCAACCCAGCAATAATGGGGTGACCCTTCCCTTTCACACTGGAGTGGTGTTGTAGGAGGCCCAGTAGAGATTAAGGACTTCATTGATGAAAGCCCTGTGGCTAATAGTGACAAATCACTCCTACCTGCTCACAGCCCGGGACATATCAGAGGAGGCCAAGTGGAGAGCTGTTCCTTTCACCTCCATCCAGCAGTAAGGAGGAGGGAGGCCAAAGAGGAGAGAGGCCAAGCCAGGAGCTTGGACTTCTACCACACACTATATTTGCAAAGCAGTGCTCTCCCCCTTCCTCTGCTAGAGCAGCATCAGAAGAAGCCAGCTTAAAAAAAAAAGACTTAAATAAAATCAAGAGTCTTATAACAATACTCAAAATGTCTAAGTTTCCATTAAAAAATCACTTATCATATCAAACCAGGAAGATCTCAAACTAAATGAAAAAAAAAAAAGACAATAGATGCCAACATTGAAATAACAAAAATGTTAGAATTATCTGACAAAGATTTTAAAGTGACCATCACAAAAATGCTTCAACAAACAATTATGGCACCGGCTTGTATGGTTCAGTGGGCTGAGTGCCAGCCTACGATCCAGAAGGTTGTGGGTTCAATTCCTCATCAGGGCACATGCTTGGGTTGCAGGTCAGGTCCCCGGCTGGGGGCTTTTGAGAGGCAACTGGTCAATGTGTCTCTAGCACATCAATGTTTCTCTCCCTCTTTCTCCCTCTCTTATCCTCTCTCTAAAAAATAAATAAAATCTTTTTAAAAGTTAAAAAAAAAACAATTATGAACACACTAGAAACAAATTTTAAAAAAGAGAAAGTCTCAGCGAAGATATAGAAAGTCTTAGTAGGGACTTTCAGCTAAGATGGAGGCATAGATACACTGTGCCTCCTCCCACAACCAAAAGAAGGACAACAACAAATTTTTAAACAAAAAACAACCAGAACTGCCAGAAAATCAAGCTGTATGGAAGTCTAACAACCAAGGAATTAAAGAAGAAATATTCATCCAGACCAAGTAGAAGGGGCAGAGATAGGCAGCCAGGATGAAGAGAACTCACAGCAAGGAGGTGGCTGGAGGACCAGGGTGGGCAAGGCAGCAGCTCACAGACTGGGTGAGGTGGGAGCTGGTGGATTGGGAAGTCCCAAATTTGTGTGTGGATAAACTGGTCAGAACAACTAGGGAGCAAGACAGACCAAGCAACCTAGGGTTCCAGCTCAGGGAAATAAAGCCTCAAAACCTCTGACTGAAAAAACCTATTGGGGTTGTGCTGGCAGGAGGAAATCCCAGCCTCATAGGAGAGTTCATTGGAGAGACTAACAGGGTCCTAAAACATACACAAAACCAACCCACCTGGGAATTAGCAACTGAAGGGCCCAACTTGCTTGTGGGTAGTGGAGGAAGTAACTAAAAGCCCACCAAGAGCCCAGCAAGCGGCATTGTTCCCTCTTGAACCCTTCCCCCACATACAGTGCCATGCAGCGATGTTGGTTCCCCTGCCCTGGCGAATATCTAAGGCCCTGCCCCTTGCTACATAACAGGTGCATTGAGACAAAAAACAAAAAACAAAAATGGCCCAAATGAAAGAACAGATCAAAGCTCCAGAAAAAAAAATACAACTAAGTGATGAAGAGATAGTCAACCTATCAGATGCAGAGTTCAAAACACTGGCCATCAGAAATGGTTGAGTATGGTTGCAAAATAGAGGAAAAAGTGAAAGCTATGAAAAGTGAATTAAAGGAAAATGCACAGGGAACCAACAGTGATGGGAAGGAAACTGGGACTCAAATCAACAGTTTGGACCAGAAGGAAGAAATAAACATTCAAGCAGAATAGAATGAAGTAACAAGAATTCAAAAATATCAGGAGAGGCTTAGGAACCTACGGGACAACTTTACACATCCCAGCATCTGAATCATAGGGGTGCCAGAGGAGAAGAGAAAGAGCAAGAAATTGAAAACTTATTTGAGAAAATAATGAAAGAGAACTTCCCTAATCTGGCAAAGGAAACAGACTTCCAGAAAGTCCAGGAAGCTCAGAGAAATTGGACCCAAGAAAGCACACACCAAGGCACATCCTAATTACATTACCCAAGATGAAAAATAAGGAGAGAATCCTAAAAGCAGCAAGAGAAAAGGAGACAGTTACCTACAAAGGAGTTTCTGTAAGACTATCAGCTGATTTCTCAAAAGAAACCTCACAAGCAAAAAGGGGCTGGGAAGAAGTATTTGAAGTCATGAAAGGCAAGGACCTACATCCAAGATGACTCTATCCAGTAAAGCTATCATTTAGAATGGAAGGGCAGATAAAGTACTTCCCAGATAAGGTCAAGCTAAAGGAGTTCATCATCACCAAGCCCTTATTATATGAAACGTTAAAGGGACTTATCTAAGAAAAAGAAGATGATAAAAAATATGAACAGTAAAATGACAACAAATGCACAACTATCAACAGCTGAACCTAAATTAAAAAAAAAACACTAAGCAAACAACTAGAAGAGGAACAGAATCACAGAAATGGAGACCAAATGGAGGCTTATTAGCAGGGAAGGGTGAGGGGGGAAGCTACAGGGAATAAGAAGCATAAATAGTAGGTTCAAAATAGACAGGGGGAGGTTCAGAATAGTATAGGAAATGTAGAAGCCAAAGAACTTATATGTATGACCCATGGACATGAACTAAAGGGGGGAAATGCAGGTGGGAGGGAAGGGTGTAGAGAGGAGGGGAATAAAGGGAAGAAAAATGGGACAATTGTAATAGCATAATCAATAAAATGTATTTAAAAACTGATATGTGATAGGATGGAAGTATTGGCTAATGCTATGGTGATAATCATTTTGCAATATTTATCCAAAAAAAGAAAGTCTTAGTAAAGACATAGAAATATAAAGAACTAAATGTAATTTTATTTTATTTTTTAAAGATTTTATTTATTTATTTATTTTTAGAGAGAAGGGGAGGTAGGGAGAAAAAGAGGGAGAGAAACATCAGTGAGTGAAAAAAACATTGATTGGTTGGCTCTTTCACATGCCCCGACTGGAGACCAAACCCACAACCCAGACATGTGCCCTGACCAGGAATCAAATGAACTAGCAACCCTTCACTTTGTGGGATGATGCCCAACCAATTGAGCCACAACAATCAAGGCACCAAACATAATTTTAGAATTCAAAAATACAATAACAGAACTAAAGTCCTCAAATAATGGGCTCAAAATTGGAATGGAGAGAACAAAGGAAAGAATCATTGAACTAGAAGGTAGGACAATAGAAATGACTCAAAGTGAACAACAAAGAGAGAAAACACTGGAAGTAGACTGCAGGACTATGCAAAATATATAGCATTTTTTTTACTGCAGTCCCAGAAGGAGAGGCTACAGATAGTAGGGCTGAAAAAAAAAAACCCTCAAGCCCTGGCTGGTGTAGCTCAGTGGATTGAGCGCGGGCTGGGAACCAAAGTGTCCCAGGTTTGATTCCCAGCCAGGGTACATGCCTGGGTTGCAGGCCATAACCCCTAGCAACCACACACTGATGTTTCTCTCTCTCTCTCTCTCTCTCTCTCTATCTCCCTCCCTTCCCTCTCTAAAAATAAATAAATAAAATCTTTTTTAAAAAAGCTTGATTTCCTTAAAGAATTTATAGACCAAACAAACCACGGCTTGATAAATAGTCAATAAACTATTATATTAAAAAAAAAACCAAAACCCTCAAAATGCAGAAACTCCTCCAAATTTGGCAATGATATAAGCCTACAGACTCAAGAAATGGAATGAATTCCAAATAAGATAAGCCCAAAGAAATCCACATCAAGACACATTATAGTCAAACTTCTGAAACACTGAAGACGAAGAAAACTCTTGTAAGTAGTGAGAAATGACAGGGGGAAACCGATCAAACGCAGTGGATTTCTCATCAGAAACCACAGAGGCAAGAAAAAAATGGCACAACATTTTTCAAGTGCTGAAAGAAAAGAACTGTTAACCCAGAATATCCAGTGAAAATATCCTTCAGAAATGAAGTGGAAATCAAGACATTCTCAGATAAAGGAAAACTAAGAGACTGTGTCACTAGTAGATCTGCCCTAATAGAATGGAAAAGAGGGAACATCGGAACATCAAGAAGGGAGGAAGAACACAGTAAACAAAAATATAGATAAATACAGCAGAATGTTCTTATCCTTTTGGATTTTCTAAATTATGACTATTGAAGCAAATAGTTATAACGCTGTCTAATGATATGTAAAGAAATATTTAAGCCAATGATATTATAAATGGGGAAGACAAAGGGATGTGAAATGAGGTAAGGTTTCTTCACCTCATCTGACCTGGTACAATGGTGACATCAGTAGACTGTGATAAGTTATGCATTTAAAATGTAATACCTAATGAAACCACTAAAAAAGCTGTATATGGACATACACTCAAAACACCATAATAATTAAATCAGAATTCTAAAAAATATTGAAGTAATCCACAGAAAGGCAAAAGAAAACAAAAAAGAAAAACAGAACAATCAGAAAAAAAATAAAAGGGAAAACTTAGGCTCTAATACATCAATAATCACATTAAATGTAAATGGTATAAATATATACATTAAAAGACAGACTGGCAGAATGATTTAAAATTATGACCTAACTACATGCTGTCTACAAGAAACTCACTTCAAATGTGAGACATATACATGTATACATGCAGGTTGGAAGCAAAAGGATGGAAAAAGATATATCATGAAAACACTAATTAAAAGAAAGGAGGAGTCCATATGTATCAGTTTACATGCTATATTAATATCAGATAAAGTATACTACAGAGCAAATAAAATTACCAGATAGAGAGGGATATGATATAATGATAAAAGTGTTAATCCATAAATAAGATTTACAATCCTAAGTGTGTATACATACAAAAAGCAACAGAGCTACAAAAATATGTGAACCAAAAACCGACAGAACTGAAAGGAGAAACAGACAAATACACAGAGTTGAAGACTCCAGCGCCCCCTCTGAGTAACTGATAGAACAACTAGACAGAACATCAGAATGGATGAATGTTCTTCAATGGGGAAGGAAACTGGTGCATCCGCATCATAGCATACTACTCATCAATAAAAAATGAACGAACTATTGATACACACCACAATCTGGATGACTTTCTAGAGAATTATGCCAAGTTAAAAAAAATCCCAAAAGTCACATACTGTTTCATTCCATTTATATAATATTCTTGAGTTTACAAAATTATACAGCTGGAGACCATATTAATGGTTGCCAGGGTTTAAGGAAGGAGTGAGGGCTGGCGGGGGAAGTGGGTGTGGCTATAAGAGGGTGGTACAAGAGATCCTTTTGGACATGGAAATGTTCTGTACTTGCTTGTATCAGTGTAGATATCCTGGTTTTGATGCCGTGCTATCGTTTCATAAGATAAGCCACTGGGTGAAACTGGGTAAAGAATATATTATTTCTTATAACTGTGTGTGAATTATCTCAAACTAAAAAGTTTCATTTTTAAAAATGATAGAAAATTAGCACTGCTTTGCACAAGCCCTTCACAGACCTCCCCCTGGGAGACAGGGCCCAACTAAAAATATAGAAAGAACCACGGAAGGTCTAAATAAATTCACACATGATAGAATCCCAAGGCAGTCTGTGACCTTTGGGGCTCCTCCTTAATGCCGGGGAGGGCAGCCATGCCCCTTCTGACACTCTGGGATTTTGTCAATACTGGGACCTGAAATTCAGGGAAATATAGGGCAAAGCTGGACGGCAAGTCGGGTTTTCACACTGGAGGAAGATTTGAAAGGAGGTGAGAGACAGATGTGAAGGAGGACAGAGGCAGCTCAGGAGCTACTCCTCCAGGAATTCTCTGCGCAGTTATCCAGGTTAAGTGTCTCCTTCCCTTTGCTCCATAACCTGTATTATAATCTATGACCAATAACTTAATTTTCTGTCTCCCCCTCTAGGTCATACATTTCTTGAGCTCCGGGATCACCTCTCATTTTGCCTTTGCCTACCTTAAATATTTTGTTTTTAGATTTGAACAAATAAAAGGCCAATTACCCACCAGTTTTTACGTGTAGGGCGATGACCTTTCTTTGTGTATGGGTGTGCTAGTTGGCACTGCATCAGCTTTCTTGCACGAGCCACTCCCAGAATGCACTGACTGCCATTTTCAGTCTTGATTTCTTTAACATGGGTTGGAAACTGGAAAGTATTAGAGAAACAATCTGAATACAGAGTCCTAGATTTTTAAAATGATTGTTCCCCCTTCCTTTTCAGTTGTCTCCCCAATATATAATTTGATAACAAAACTTTTTATTAACTTGCTGTAATGAAATCTTTCCAAACAGCAACATTAGTTTTGCACTCATAGTTTATTGGTTTATGTAACATTTAGTTAAACTATATAATAAGAATAATATGCACAGCTGGCATAAACAGGCTGAGTTAAAAACAAATGACTCTTGGTAAGCATGCAATTCAACCAAATGGGGGAGCGCAAGTGCGTGGCGTCTTCGCCGTGAAGGCTTGATGAGCCATGAGTGGCAGTCAGTGTGTTTTACAAAAGAATTGATGGTGTCACTTAAGCCAGTGAGCCAGGTAAGTGCAGGTTGTTTAAAGTTTTATTTTAATATTACCAGTAACAACTAACACTTATTGAGTGCTTATTTTATGCCAGGCATCAACCTAAGTGCTCCTATTTATATCTCAATTAATTATTACCCAAAGAAAGTATTATCATTCCCATTTTATAGACAGGGAAACTGAAGTTCGACAAAGTTCAGTAACTCTCCCAACTTCTCATAGCTATTAGGTGGTAGACCTTTGTGTCCAATTATAGAATCCATGCTTTACATGCTACAGTATATTATTTCAAGTATTTGTCTTATGGATGAGTGAATGGATGCACACAGAGGACAGGGAAAGGCTGGATGTTGGGAGATACTTTCCTACAGTCAGGAAAGTGACCCTGGAAGACCAACTGACTCGTTCTTGGCAGTTTCCTGAGATGAGAGGGGCTCCCAGGGAGAGGGCTGGATGTTCTCAGAGGGGCTGGGAGTGCGGGGAGGCCCACTGACAGTAATGGAGGAGGCCTACCGGACCCGGTGCAAGGACATGTTGGCCCCGTCTCCCGTGTCTATTCCACATTTCTCACCACTACCACCACTACTCCTGGCCTCCCTTTAGTTCAGTTCTGCCTTCTTTTATTCCAACTGAATCTGGCTGGAATTTTAAAATCATTATTACAAAATAAGGAGAAAACATCAAAGTTATACTCTTAATGCCTTGACTCATGACCCCAACATCCTAGCAACTGAACCACAGATCAGCTTGGCTGCCAAGGCTTATAGGCCAAACTCCTTCCCATTTCAACCTCTCGCTTTGGCCCCAGGTGGACCAAGCATGATGGATTCTGGCTGGCACCATGACCAGACTGGGGGCCTCAGTTCTTCCCTAGAGTGCGTCTCAGCTGCCCTCTCTGGTCATGCATGGGACAGAAGGTCTCTCATCCCCTGACCCCAGTAAATGAGCAAGTGAAGGTCACCCAGCCACCCACCTCCCCAGTGGACCCATTCTTCACAAATTCCCAGAAACCTTCAGGCTTCCTATTCCTATAGATTTTCCTAAATTAAAACTCCTGTATGTGGACAATGTACTAGAAATGGTAGGCTGGGTTATTTGGCTGTAACAACTCCCAGTCTCAGTGGTTTAAGGCAAAGAAGATTTGTTTCTCACACCATGTGTTTATCACGGCTGAGCTGGGGGTTCTGCTTGGTACAGTCACCTCTCAGGGACCCAAGCATGGCCCTATGGAGTCCTGTGGTTAAAAAGTGCCAAAGTCCTGCCCTGGCTGGTGTGGCTCAGTGGGCGGAACATCAGCCTGCGGACGGAAAGGTCTCCGGTTTGATTCCTGAGGGCCAGGTCCCCTGTCAGGGGCCGCACGAGATGCAGCTCACCGATGTTTCCCTCCCTCTCTTTCTCCCTCCCTTACCCTCTCTCTAGAAATAAATAAATAAATAAATAAAATATATTTTTTTAAAGTTTAAATCCTGTTTACATTTGCTCAACCTTCTGTGTCTCAAATTATTTGACCACAGAACCCTTTACCTTACGTAACACCTGTTTCCATCCTATGGGCCTTACGCCCAGAAGTGCCAGCCTAAAGGGATTATAGCATCACAAACCTTTGTGGCACATCTCATAGGTGATAAAAATATGAGGAAATCAGTCTCTGCTCACATTTGTTGATTTTTAAAAATGCATTCAACAAATATGTATGGAGTTCTTACTTTGTGCCGAGTGCCCTGCCAGGTACAGGACTTGCTGCAATACCTGTGCTCCTTGCTGTCATCAAGCTTTCCTTCCAATGGGAAACGAATGGAACCAAAAACAGCATGATGCACACAAAGTACTATATTCCAAAGTGCTGTGGAAGAAAGGAACAGATGTGCTATGAGAGTGCATAATAGGGTGACCTTCCCTCGTCATGTAAGACTGTCCCAAAGAAATTGACCTGCTATTTGCAAGATGAGCAGTTAGTCAGGCAAAGTGGGGATGGAAAGTAATGGTTGTACATATGTAAAGATAGGAAATGTACCAGGCAGAGAAAACAACACGTGTAAAGGCCCGGGGGCAGGAACAGAGAGCTCAGTAAAGTTGGAATACATTGAGAAAGGGGCAGTGAACAAAGGGCCACAGGTCAAGTGGGTACTTTGAGTTTTATTATAAGAGCAGTGGGAGCCAATGAAAGAGCTCTGGATTGAACAGAGACAATACAGATACAGTCAGCTAATTAATTATATGGCTTTTTTATAGTATGATATTTAATTGGTATAGCATTTTAGAGAGATAACTGGCTCTTTTATTTTGGAACCTTTGAATACAGCAAGGTGGAGGTTAAATGAGGCTCAAATCCCTTCATACCAGAGTTCATTGTATATGAAATAAGTTGAGTCCTTATGTGATTTGCAGATGTTCAAGAAGGCACAGAGGAGGAACAAGTGCCGAGTCCCTTCTCGATAACAATGCTAATGCTCAGAGTCCTTACAGTGGACACTTCTACCCTCCAGACTGCGCAGGGGAGTTCTGCAGGTGATCATTTCCCTGGGCGCTGCACACAGGGGAGTAATAGCCCAGGTGTTCTCCCAAGTGGATGTTATATGGTGGCCTTGAGAACCACATTCAAGGAGCTGTCTAGGGTCAAGACCCTGGAGAAACAGCACTTAAATGTCTCAGAGGCCTGAAAAAAATCAGTTGAAAGGCTTTCCCAGAGAGTTGATGGGGGTTCTAAGGTGAAGAACAGGGAATATCTGTGATTCATAGGGTATCCTTGACCACTGCATGGCCTCCAATCTAAGGCAGTGTGGACCTGCCCTCCTCCCAGGGATATGAGGTCCTACTTTGAGAACTTCGTATGGAAAAGATAGGCCTTGAGTTTTTCTAGCTTTGCAATTAATCTTTGCTCTTGAAGACGGGTCTGCTAAAAGGGGGTGGCAGGTTGAGTGCAGCCTCAGGGAAAAGTTTCATCAGGGACTCCCAGATATTTTTACCCTGATGCACAGCCTGAAACACATTTTGCGTGGTGACCCAACACACAGCACACACACAATTTCAATAAGCAGCACCTACATGTACGTATGTGATGTACCTTGGTATTTCACTTTCTATTTTATTCTATTTCATTAAATTGATTTCATGACCCACTAATGGATTGCAACCAGCACTTTGAGAAACATTGGTCTAATAGATGATGACTTGTCCTTGAAGGTGATGGAGGAAGATGCTGTTCATGAATAATGACATTCAGATGAGCAATGCAAAAGGCTGCACAGCCTGACTGTTCACTTTAAATGCTCACGGCAAATCTAGACTCTAGTTTTGTGTCACTCCCAAATATTGAGGCTGGAGGTAGTAAAAATAATAACAATTAAAAAATAACATCAGCACTTACCGAGGACCTACTCAGTGCAGAGAACAGGACTAGGCACTTGAGTGGCATAAAAATACAAATCGTAAATACTCCCTGTCCTTAAAAGAACTCATAACATCATGGGAAAGGTGAAGTGGACCATGAACACAAGAATATAAGGGTATTTCAGGTCAGTGTGGCAGACTGAGGAGGTGTAGGAAAATGTCCCCCACTAGAAAGATAAACTTTATAATTTTACGAGGCCTGTCCAGAAAGTGTCCAGCCATGTACTATGAAAAATAGAGATGTTTATTGAAGAAAATATAAAAAACATTGTACATAGGACAGTGACACCTCAGTCCCCTTCAAAATAGGTACCTGGGGACCTCACACAGTGCTCCCAATAGCCATCAGCTGCCCTGGTGTATTTTCCTGAATCTCATCAGCCATCTGAAATCTCTTCCTTTCAAAGGTGATTTTAGTTTTAGGAAAGCCAGAAGTCACAGGACACCAAATCTGGGCTGTAGTGGGGCTGAGTCACCTGGGTGATTTGATGTTTCACCAGAAAACTGTGCATGAGATGCAATGCATGAGTGGGTGCACTGTTGTGATGAAGCTGCCAGTCACCAGTTGCCCAAGAGCAGTAGCCTTTTGAATCATTCAAATAGTTTCCATGGAGGAATGTTCAAGCTTAACACAAAATTTGGTGCAGATTCATTGCTCTACTCACTTGGTCATTTTGAAAGTGATGGCCACATAGTACATGTGCTCACTCAATGGCATTTGCTGCCCCCACTGACTTTTACAGTGAAGTCAGCATTGTTCATACATGTGCATTCCAGTCCACTCTCCTTGGCTGCCAGGTTACATCGATGTTGCACAAATTGTTCTCATTATATTAGCAATGGTTGGACTTTTTCCAGACAGACCTTGTATATTATAAATTCAAAATATATAAAATATAACAATTGAAAAGTATATAACCACATTCTAAAACAATAAATGAAAGCCCCTAAGTGCCTGGAATGAAAATAAAACACATATCCAAAGTGACCAGTGGGTCCTTGCTTCAGCAGCACATATACCAAAATTGGAACAATACAGAGAAGATTAGCATGTCCTCTGAACAAGGATGACACACGACTTTGTGAAGAGTTCCATATTTTTATAAGTAGCAATGGAAGGAGACTAGACTTTGGGTGGTAAACATACAATACAATACACAGAGGATGTGTTATAGAATTGTACACTTGAAACCTATATAATTTTATTAACCAATTTAACCCCAAGACATTCAACTAAAAATTTTTTTTAAGTGACCAGTAGGAGCTCGCAGAGGCCTTAGAGCTAGTATGTAATAAGACTAGAGTTTAACAGCAATGAGGATAGAAGAGTGAGCCCCAGGCTTCTGCATTTTGTGGGGAGGGCTGAAACCGAGCTCCCTTTATGAAATTAGGAGCTGGGAAGAGTGACTTATCCGTATACCAGGAACCAGAAAACTCCACTCATTGATGAGGATACAGTAGAGAATCTTGTCATCTTTCTGAGGCTGAGAATAGAATAAGGGTCATCTGTGAGAAACTAGAACCCAAGTCTATGCCCAACATGGATGTGCAGTGCAAATCTGCATTACTTACAAGGTGTGCAAAACTCAATTCAAGAAAATAACAAATAAACTGGCCCAGAAACCCATAGAGTCCCAGCAAAAACAAAACCGCTTGACACGAAGCCGTTTCCATGACTAAGGTCAAGTAAGCTCCCCACAGAAGCCAAGTCCTGCTGGAAATAACTTCACAAGCAAAACTAGAAACTACAGGAAGAAATGAACCACCGTGAGAAAGAGAATCAGCTCAAAGATAACACACCAGAGAATTCAAATAACATGGTATGTAACAAGGCAATGCGGAAAATACCTTAAAATAAATGCATTTTAAATGTTCCCTCCAAAAAAGGAAAGAATAAAATCTAAAAGGCAAGAATAAGACAAAATGAAGAAGAAAAGTAGTTGAAAAAGAACCAAAAGAATTTCTAGAAATAAAAGAGTATTTAAATAAAATCTCAATAGAGGAGTTAAACAGCTGATAACACTGCTGAAGAGAAAATTAGTGAATTGGAAGAGAAATTGGAAAGTACCCAAAATGTAGCTCACAGAGTTAAAGTCATGGAAAATATGAGGAAGCTAGGAAACATGAAGAATAAAATGAGAAGATCCCAGGGAGGTATTAGAAATTCCAGGAGAGAACAGAGACAAGAGGGAGAGAAGCAATAAACAGTGATGAATTACCAGTATTGAAGGGAAAAAATGAATTCTCAGTAAGAAGAGGCACAACTGGATTTCTGAGCAAAGTAAATAAAAATAGGTTTTCACCTAAACACATTGTAATAATACTGCAGAATATTAAAGACAAGAGTCTTAACAGTTACCAGTATAATGACAGTCAGACAGGCAGCAGGCTTCTCATCAGTAGCAGTAGAAACCAGATGAATCATTATAGCCTCGAAATGCTAAAGGAAAACAACTGTCACCTTACAATACTAAAACCAGGTAATTACCACTCAACACAGAAAGAATGAAATAAAGACATTTTAGATACAAATGAAAGACTTTACTATTCACAGATACTTAATAAAGGAATTTCTGAAAGACTTCAGTGAGAAGGAAAATGAATCCCAACAGAATTCTATTATTGAGTTAATAGAAGCGACAGTGAACAAAGAATTAGGTAAATATATAGGTACATCCAAATAATAATAATAATAATAATAATAATAATAATAATAATAATAATAATAATAAACTATTTTGAGAAGCATAAAATTGGGTGGAACTAAAATACTAATCAATAAATAACAAAAAATAGAAGAGGTTAGTTCACAGTCTAAGGTCTTTTCATTATTTAAGAGAACAGGAAGACAGATCAACTCTAATCTTTGTGAAGTATAATATGCCTGTTTACAAAATTGAGTAATTTGGTTTTTCTAGAAATGGAATGTTTAACTTCCAAACCAGTAGAAAGGAAAATAAAAAACAGAGAGAATAAATAAAACTTTATTAATGCTATGATGGAATACTACACAGAAGAAAGAAAGAACAAGCTCCTACCCTTTGCCACAGCATGGGTGGAACTGGAGAGCATTATGCTGAGTGAAGCAAGCCAGGTGGTAAAAGACAAATAGCATATGATCTCACCTTTAATAGGAACCTAATCAACAACACAAGCAAGCAAAATATGACCAGAGACATTGAAATTAAGAATAAAGTGATAGTAACCAGAGGAGGTAGGAGGGGATAATGCAGGGAAAAAGGGGAAGGGTTTTCAGGAACATCTATAAAGGACACATGGATAAAACCAAGGGGGACTGTACTTGAATAACAATTAAAGTTAAAAAATTAAAAAAAAACAAGGGGGGTGGGATCCGGGGAGAGAGGTGGGGATGGCTGCAGTGGAGGGGGAGTGGTGGGGAAAAATACAGACCACTGTACTTGAACAACAGTAAAATTTAAAAAATTAAAAAAGATTAAAAAAAAACTTTATCAGTGCTATAGAAGGCATGAAAGAGGGAAAAGAGGAAAGCAAAGAAAAAGAGCAGAAATAGAAAACACAAAGTAAGACAATAAAAGTCCAAATACATTAATCACAATAAAGGTAGACATCAAATCAGCCCATTAAAAGAGATTTTCAATTTGAATTTTTAAAAAGATTTTATTTATTTATATTTAGAGAGGGAAGGGAGGGAGAAAGAGAGAGAGAAACATCAATGTGCAGTTGCTGGGGGTCATGGCCTGCAACCCAGGCATGTGCCCTGACTGGGGATCGAACCTGTGATGCTTTGGTTCGCAGCCCACGCTCAATCCACTGAGCTACGCCAGCCAGGGCTTTCAAGTTGAATTTTTTTAAAATCCCAGGTATAGGCTAGTTTACAAGAGACTTGTCTAAAACATAAAGTCACGGAAAGGTTAAAAATGAAAATACGGAACATGATACACTGGGCAAATATTAACCAAAAGGCAGCTGGGCTAGCAATATTGATATCAAACGACAATTTAAGGGCAAAGGCATATACAGGGATAAAAGTGGATGTTACTTCCTGAAAGAAGGAACAATCCAACAAGGAGCTTTACTTATCGGCACGCTGGGAAGGTCCCGCCCGGGCAGCCTGAGTCCAGCCTAGGCAGGCTCCTCTGCCCTGGCTGGTGAGCTGAAGGACCACTTCCTGCTCCAACTGCATTTGCACTGGCTTGCACCTGCCTGGGCTGGGGAGGGTAAACCCAGACAGGGCACTGCTGGAGGAAAACACATGCTATCTTTCTTGAGTACACCTCGTAATTGTCGCACGGTCTAGGTACATGTTTATTGTAACCTTTTAGTGTTTGGTATTGCAAAGTCTAGGGATGAGAAGAAACCACTAACTAGTATTCCTCAAATGTGGGCATGGGTAACAACATGGGCTGGAAAAAAAAAACAAATCTTCCATGGGGGCTCAAACATACCAAATATCACTAATGTGCCCTTGGTGTTTCTCTTGAACTCTGTGAGTGGGCAGGACCTAAGGGGCTCTGAGATTTGAGGTCAAAGTAGAGGGTTTGGTGTATGCCCTTCAGTGGATCAGGTGACAGGAAAGTGAAGGGGAAGGAAGGGAGGTGAGGCTTACTCTGAAGACCCAGAGTGCTATCCCTACTTCTGAAGCTGGACCAGCATCTGGGGCCCAGCCTCTCAACCCGCCCAGACATCTGCAGATACTCCAAACTGATGCTTCTGGACATACTTCCCCTTGTGCATCGCATTCCTTCCAGACCCGTTACAGTGCGATTGGTCCATGGGACTCAGCAGTGTTGCCTTTTGGCCCCATCTTTCCCCTCTGGCCAGCATCCCCTCAGGCCATGGCCTTGCCTTTTATGATGGAGTTGTTCTTCTCAAAAGACTTTTTCTGCCCATCCTTTGAAGAGTCTGTGAGTTTATTTTTGTGGCACGCACCTCTTGGAGTGTTTGCCCAGCATCTTTGAGGGCTACTCTCCCCACCCACAGGGGTGGATGCCTAGGAGCCACATTTGGCCACAGTTGACTGAGGCAAGGTCAGAGACCCCATACAAAGTGAGCCATTCAGATTTCTACTCTTGAGAGTTAGACATTTGAACTGATGGAGGCAGAGACTGGGATGCAAGCAGAGTCACCTTGACGGCAACATGAAGGAGACGGCTGAAGGGCTTCCACTTCTAGAGACTCAGAGCTACCTTGGCTTCTGCCTTTCCCGGATGTGAGATACTTCTGGGTAGTCTCAGCAGAATCTCTGTGTGCTTCGGCTAACTCGGGTTACATTCTGCCATTTGCAGCATTATTTTTTAAAAGGTTTTATTTATTAGCCCTGGCTGGTGTAGCTCAGTGGATTGAGTGCGAGCTGCGAACCAAAGTGTTGCGGTTCAATTCCCAGTCAGGGTACATGCCTGGGTTGCAGGCCATGACCCCCAGCAACCACACACTGATGTTTCTCTCTCTCTCTCTCTCTCTCTCTCTCTCTCTCTCTTTCTCCCTCCTTTCCCTCTCTAAAAATAAATAAATAAAATCTTTAAAAATGTTTTAAAAGGTTTTATTTATTTATTTTTAGAGAGGGAGGAAGGGAGGGAGAAAAAGAGGGAGAGAAACATCATGTGCAGTTGCCTCTCAAGCGCCCCCTACCAGGGACCTGGCCCATAACCCTGGCATGTGCCCTGACTGGGAGTCAAGCTGGTGACCCTTTGGCTCACAGGCTGGAACTCAATCCACTGAGCCACAACAGCCAGGGCACTGGCAGCATTATTAACATTGCTTGGTTAAAGAAGGGATCTCCCCTTCAGTAGGAAATATCTTCTCCTAGCGATTCATTGACTGCCAATTTAGAAGCTCTGGTTCATTAAGGTGTAAAGGCTCCAATATGGTGGCAGGTCAACCTTCTTCAGAACAGGTACTGAGTCTGCCTTTCATCCATTGAGTAGGACTGTCCTGTCTCATCCCAGGAGAGGTGCCTGGAAGGCTCAGACATGGGTTTTCCCTGCCCAGCAGGCAGCCTGTCCTTTCACTACATCAGAGGCAGTAGGTGCACCGAAGTGTTCCATTAACAGTGCCAGGCAACCAGTAAACCATCCAGAATTTAAAATGCACTGAAAGAACTAAGCAGGGAATCAGGGCAAGAAGCAGTCATGAGTCATATTGTACATCCTAGAGCTGCACACAGAGGGCAGGGTTCTCTGAAAACACTGGCTATACTTCAGTGGATTCTGTGGAGTGGTATTCTTTGTAGACTGCGGGTGTACATGATCCTGCATTCCATCTGTATTGTCCATGTGCATGGGTTGCCTGTTCCCGTGGGGTGTATTCTCAGACACCATGGGTATATCTGATCTTGCAGGTAGTTTTCTAGGAAACCATGGCTGAATCCAGTTGTATGAGGTGGGGTCCCTTATAAGCCCTAAGGATGCCTGGTTCTGTAGGAAGGTGTCCCTGAGGACACAGGCATACCAGGGCCGCTGGCCAGTGGCACTGCTCTCATGGTGTCTCCAGAAACCTCAGTCACACCTAGTCCTGACGAGCACAGCATCCCCACTCTTACCAAGGATATCTGGGAACAGCCTCCCTTATTAAAAATAAATGCCACTACAGAAGCAAGCCAACTAAAGGTAGAAGGGATTTTAAAATGAGAAAATTCACCATTTTTGTAACCACTGTGGTCATAACTGATTCAGGCAACGGATGCTAAACCCACTGGATACAAGATGCTTAGAGAACAGGATATTCACACAGTCTCAAATCCCACCCCCACTCCAGATGATGTATTCCTCATACAGGGCTAAGGGCACCTTTACAGTGGAGGAACTTGGGTGACTCCACCTTAAAGCAGTTAAAATTATCATCATCCATCCTTGGAAGAACCAGTATCTTGTGTCTCCTGATCTGATGCACTGAGAAGGAAGCATCACCTGTGTGGCATTCCTGCCCGAAGTGTTAGCCTGAATTTACTCACGAGGAAACAATCAGACAAATCCAAATGAGGGGGCATTTGGACTGCTGCTTGGACTTTCCAAAACTGCCAAAATCATGGGGGGGTGGGAAGCTGGAGAACTATTCCAGGATAAAGGAGATTAAAAAAACAAAATAACTAAATGCAGATGGAAGATCTTGGGATCTTGGATGGGGGATTAAAAAGGACATCATTGGGACAATTGTAGGGTTTTTAATAAGTACTCATAGATTAGGCAAATATTGAATTTCCATAAATCCAGACAACTGTCCTTGTTTTTAACAGATAAATACTGAAGTATATAGGGGTTAAGTGTCATATATGTCAGCAACGAAGACACCTGTGTTTCAGAAAGAGGAGAGAAATCAACTTACCAATTGCTAATTTGTGTCAGAGTATATGAGTGTAAGAACAGTGAGCTTTTCTGTAGGTTTAACATGTTTCAAAATAAAAATTTGGAGGAAAGAAACAATTTTAAATACAACAACCCCTAATGAAATAATGGATCTAGTCAATGGCTGTTAAAAGCCATTAAATGAAAACCTGATGGAGGGAAAAAAACCTGAAAGGGAACTTTATAATGGACAGATCTGGCTGGCAGCTACTGAACCCACTGATTAAACTTAACATTATAAAAATTAAAATGACGGGAAGCTGTGTGGTCCTGATCTGATGCAATAGGAAGTTCACAGCATCTATAAAATCTCCTTGCTTCCCCCCAAAAAAAATCAAACCCGAAGCCAAGCACTCTAGAACCTACCAGTTTAAAAGACAGAGAAATGTGTGAAATGACATCACAGGAGCACTGTCAGCAAGATCCAGAATGAAGGAAAGTCCAAAGACAAGTGGCCCATAGTGTCTTCAATAAATTTCAAAAGAAAGTATAACTTATGAAATCCAAGAAACTTAAGAGCCACACTGACCACGTACAGTGAGTAGACCTGGATTAGAAACCAATTTAGGGAAATTTGAATACCGAATGGGTATTTGATGAGAGTAGGAAATTATAGCTAATTTTTATTTAGGTGAGATAATGGTATTGTGGTTATGTTTAAAGGGTCTTTAACATCTAGAAATGCATATTGAAATATTTATGGGTGAACTGATTTGATGTCTATGATTTGCCTCAGGGTAATCCTGGGGGAGGGGGAAGGGGCTATGGATGAAATGAGATCAGCTACGTATTGATAGTCATTGAAACTGGGTGATAGGCACATGGATTTAAAATACATACATATTTGAACTGGAATAAAGTTGTAACAAATGAGTAAACACAAGCCACTCCAATATATTCCCAACACATTCTCCTGAAAGAGGCTCCCCGGGGTTAGAAAGAACGGCTGTCCCGACAGGTGCGCACAGGTGAGATGAGGGACAGACGTTCCAGAGGAGCTGACACCAGGGCCAACTTGGAGTGCTAATTCTCTTTCAAGTGGGGCACTGCATACTCTGGGGGTCCTGTCTTTTGGGTTTTTTTAACCACTCTGCTGGGTAGGAGAAACAAAATATTATTTCTGGGCAGCTCGCTGCCCCAATCTAGGTTAGGGAATGAGGTTCGAAAAGCCTAGTGGGAGGGACCAGGTAAAATTAGATGTCTCTTTTTTGGTGAGGCCGTGTTGAGGTGGAGGTCCGAGATCAGAGGTCAAGGGTGGGGCTGGAGGGATGAGTGCATCCCTGAGGTGGGTGTTCTCTGCTGAAACTGAACGAGCCTCTAGAGCAGACTCCCCAGGCCTTCGCGCCTTCATCCTGGGTGCTCCGGTTCTCCTGGCTGGAGACAGACGGCCTCCCCCATTGCTGCCCACGCTCATGCTCATGCAGCCCGGCTTCAGGTCCTTTCTTCTCTCCCCCGGCCCACTTTTATTCCCTCCCTCCCTGAGCCCCCTCCCGATCTCCATTGTTCATTCCCGGTCCTCCGCCCTCCCAGACACCCCAGTTCAGGGTCCAAGAGAAGGACAGCTTTTATGTGGCTTATAAAATTCTATTATATCTGTATTCAAAACCTAGCAGCTGAGAAACACTGGTAATAGGCGTGTTATTAAGCGTGTAAATACACATCCACTCCAGGGCCTCCAAGGGGCGGGGGCCAGATTCTCAGGCCGGGTGTCTCCCCTGCATGTAAGTCCCTTCCCACCTGACCTCCTCCCAGACCTGGAACTCATGTGGAGGCCCAGGCCTCCTCCAGGCTCCAACCACTGTGGTCCTGCAAAACCCAGACTCTTGAAGAAAGGGGGCGGGGGAAGAGGGCCGAAGAAAAAAAACATTAGGAAAAAAACTCCCACCCAGAGAGCATTCTTTCTGCAGCACTCAGGAAAAAGGATGTCTCACAGGGGACGGGAAGGCGAAATTTTTTCACATCCAAATGGATTGCAATTTCCCTCCATTTAGCACCTGAAGGTAATTAGCTCGAAGAGACTGCCGAGTGCGAAACACGTTCACGGAACATTAACTCTCACACATTCTCCAGTTGCAGGGAATTAATAGGAAAGATTAAAGTTTAAAGAGAGCAAAATGCCATTACCTCGCCAGCCACCTCTCTCCGCGGCAGTATCCAGCCCCCGAAAACCTTCGGCCAGTGCTTGGGCCGGGGCTCAGGTCTCAGCCTCCAGCCTCGCTGGCTGGGGCATCTATCTGGGTGTGCCCCATGAAAAGTGCTCTCAGGTGCTGATGTGCACACACTTGTGCAAAACAGGGCAGTTCTACCCTTTACGAGGCCATTGCCGCCCCCCTCCCCTCACCCTGAAGTTCGGAACAGGTGTGTTCTCTTACAGGTGGACGCCTGGCATTGCTGGGGGTCAAGGCCCTGGGGGGGGTGCTGGGAAGGGCCATCAGCATAGGTGTGCCCAGTGATTTGGGCATAGAGGGTGGGACCCGCCAGCATGGCCAGCAGCGCAGTGATGGAGGGTGTCACTCCCACCTCTGTATGTGCGGAGGCACCTGGGTGAGGCGGTGGAGGGAGCTGTCTCCACTCCAGTGAGTCAGACAGGATCCACAGACACACGTGTACACACACGTGCAGTCTCCCGTTGGCACACACAGATGGCCTTGGTCACTGCTTTTTTCAGAGTTTATGTAGGCTTCAAATTCTAAAGGTTTCTGGGTTGCTTCAGTATTTTAGGAAAAGATGAGAGACAGAGAGGGAGACAGAGGGAGAGAGAGTGGGGGAGAGAGAGGGGGAGAGGGGGCAGAGGCAGGCAGGAGAGAGAGCGCGGGATGAAATTGAGACATGGAAGAATTTATTGCCCAGAAAATTCCATTCTGCTATCTGATTCAAAAAGTCCAGTCCCCCCAGCTTCGGAAAATCTATTTTCCACATTTTAATACCCTGCAGAACAGTCCTCATAACTCATCCGAGTGTGTTAAGCACAGTTTTATTAGATCTGAAACAAATTTTGGTGGGGAGATACTATAGGTCATTAACCATGGAGTAATTTTATCCTTGTTTCCCTAATGATGCCATAATGGCGAGCGAATTTCTTAACTAAAGACCAAAGAACATTTTGAAGGTCAGTTTCATCTGTGAGCTCCTTCAAGCGCTTCTCAGAGAAGATTGGAAAACTCGCCGATTTTTTGAAGAGTCATTAATAATGTGAAAGCTGAAAGCACCCTCCATTTGCGTTCCTGCTTTTTACCTTTTAATTTTATATCGTCCCCGCTCAGAGCCCCGCTCCCACTCCTTCACCCTCCTCTGGACCTCCCGCCCGCCTACCCACCCCACACTGAGAACAAGGCTGCCCAGTACCAGGTACTAGGCTGCCTGTGAGGCAGCAGACGGGGGCTGCAGTGGGGGAGGCAGCCGAGTTGGAGAGGCCAGACACCCCGCTGAGATGGGGGTCTTTACGCTCTTCCCGGACTGGGTGCCCTGTGTGAGGGCATCGCTACAGGCATGATGTACACGTGCATGTGCGCGCATGCATGCAGACATGTAGTGGAGGGGACTGAGGTGTGTACTGGCTGCACACACGCAAGCTGGGACCAATGGGGACTTAGTCTCTCTAGCTGGGAGCCCCCTGTTGGAGGCAGGCTGGGCAAAGTGTCCTGAAAACCAACACTGGGGCGGTCCAGTGGCCTTGGCAGTGGGTGTGTTGGCAGGTAGAGGGGGGTCAGTGCGGTCTCTCAACAGGGACAGAGAGACACACATGGAGTGCTTGAGACGATTTATAACATGTGTTCGCGCATGAACACGTGTGTCCTGGGAATGGCGAGGTCATCAAGGCGAGAACCCTTTGGTCCCTTCCCACTAGTAAATACCTCGATACTAGAGACAGTGACCATTGTCTGGCCAGCCCTCACTCCTCGATTCACTCATCCTCTTGTCCCCCAGGTCTGGGGACCACCCCCCCATCACTCACTTTATTCACCTTTGATCCCTGGTGCCTGGCTCCTTGGGTCCCCCTAGTTCTATCCCTCCCCCGGCAACCCCCCATCCCCTGACCTCACCTATCTGAAGGCTGTCGTTGCGGGGTGCCCGGCCAGGAGCCAAGGTGGGACAGCACTTCTGTGTGTGTGGGTTTGGGGAGGAGGGGGCCGTGTGGTGACACTCCATGCTCCCAGATGTGGTGGCAGCGATAATTCCAATTTTATGCCTTTGTTATGGCTTTAATCACTTTCTTTATGCGTTTTGTTCCAGCGATCAGGGAGAGACACCTGATAGGCAAAGAGGATACCAGGGGAACCATTTTTATTTGGAATGTGGTGAGAAGTCTAATTAGAATCTGAATTCTGCTGAGCCTTGAAATGGCCAGCACTTTATCCTGATCGCCTTAGATATTGTTTCGAGTCAATCATCTGTCATGGTGCGGCAGGAGAGCTCTCCCTTCACACCGCCCTCCCTCCTGCCGCAGGCCTGCAGGGCACAGTGTGGGAGGGCAGCTCGGACCCCCACCCTCATAGGGGTATGTGCCTCCTCCTGGTGGGGGCGCTGTTTTGTATGGCTCGCTGTTGCCTGTTAAGGTCCGTCTTCGCTGGGAGGCTGAATTTGAGCTCATGGGAGGCAGGGGGCTGCAGGTAGAGGGTGCCAAGTGGCCTAAATTAGAAGTAGGAAATATTGGGGTGAGGCCAGACTAGTCTGGGGCACCTCTTAAGTGCTCCTAGCACTTTGATCACCCCACCACCTCTCTGTCAATGGCCATGGGGACTCTCATTTCTTTACTTCCCCCAGATAAATTGTATCTCTCCTGCCTGTTCACTGTACCTTCGACTCCCTACCCCCATAGCCAGCCCCTTCCCAGCCCAGCATTTGCCACATATTTAGCTTTATTTCTCTGATTTTCTTCACTTCAGTCCCACCGCCAAAATGCTATTCCTGTTTGTTCTTCCTGTTTAGGACTTCTGCCATTTGTCAAGTCCCCAGACTGGTTCCACCTCCTCCAGAAAGCCTTCCCTGACTACCTGAATCCACCGTGAGTGAGCTCCCCAGGGGACAGACAATTACAGCGTGGGCCCCCACTGGGGAAGGCCATGCCAGCTTCGGGCACTCCCTCTAAACAGACTCCTGGCCCATTCCTCTTTCTCCTGCCTTTAAACAGTCTCCTATTGTCCTCTCTCTTTTTCTTAACTCTGTGTGTGTGTGTGTGTGTGTGTGTGTGTGTGTGTGTCCTGAATCTTCTCAAATCCCCTTTGAGCATGGCAACATATAAAATAGAAATAAAGATTTCTCTTTGTGACAGTCTCCTCTCCCTGACCACACTGGGCTCCCCAAAGTGAGCTCCAAAAGTCACAGGTTCACTGAGGCTTTCTGCTCCCCCTCAACCCCCCATACGCACCATTGTTGGGGGTGACCAGTGTGCAAAGTGAGTGCTGTTTCCGGTAGGAGGAGCAGATGTGCTCTAGGAGCATGTCCGTAGGAGGCGGCCCAGGTGGTTGGAGACTCCTTGCAGGGTTGTAGATCTACATACGGTCCCCTGAGTACTTTTTAGATGCTTGGAGGCCGGTCAGTGCACCCCGTAAAACAGTGTCCTCACTGATGGTCATTGTCACCAGGAGCCTCCTGGATGGCCACTGCCCTTCAGAGACTGTCTGTATGGGAGCGGTTCCCAGAGGATGGTCCAAAGGGCAGCGTTGCCAGACATGCCTATAGCAAGATACAGACTCAGAGGGTCCCCAGAATGCCCTCTCCACCTGCTCGCCTCCCCTTCCCCATTCGGACCCAACTTGAAATGCACCCCTGACGCATTTTGTTCCTGGACAGTCGTTTCCCACTTGCACCTCAGTTCTCCCTGGGCCCCACACTCTGGCTGGGAGTGGGGATGGGACTGACCGCAGTTTACAAATCGCAGGGCTCGTGGCCAGGAACTCGGGGTGGTTCTCTCAAGTGCTTTGCCAGGACTGCAGTCCTTTCTCTCTCCCAGCAGCCCTCATCCGGAAAGCATGCTTGTACTGGTACCACACTGATGGATGGAGAGTGAAGAGATGCAGGGAGATGCAAGGAAGGGAGTCCAGAATTTGGGGAGTGTTGTTTACAGGGGAAGGTAAGACAGTGGCTGGATGGAGTTAGGAGCAAGCTAACTAATGGGATATTGCAATCTTCCATTAACATCTAGGTATAAATTAATATATCAAATGGTGTGTGTGTGTGTGTGTGTGTGTGTGACAGAGGGTCAGTAGGTGAGAGGCTCAGGCCCCCATCGGGAAGAAGTGGGACCCTGGCACACTTGGTCTACCCGTGCTGAAGGGTGGGAGTGCGAGGGTGGCTCGTTCTCCAGCTGCTGCTAGCCCGCCTACAGAGGAGTGCGGGCTGGGGGAGGCTCGGGCTGCGGGCCCAGGGAGCACATGTGCTGGGAGGGGGCGGTGGACTGGGGACAGGGACGCCAAAGCCGGTAAAGGCCAGGCCTCTTCCCATCTTGCACGCCCTCGAGGCACTGTCCTCTCTCTACACCCAGAGCTTGGCTGCAGTGGGGGTAGATGAAAAGGAGGGGAAACTGTTGGATAAAAAGAAATTTGAAAAAAAAAGTAAGTGAAATATTCAAACTGGAAAGTGATATTATAGAAACTGCAGCCCACGGCTCAGTGCATTCAAATTTATTCAAACTCGGCGCCTGACAGTGATGGATGCGGCAGCTTTTCCCACAATATGGAGAAGGCGCGGGGGCATTTAGGACTGCGGGTCCCCTCCGGGAGAGTGGGGGCCCACACCACCTCCCATGCCTTGCTCCTCCTAAACGAGAAGTAGAGTTCTGGGTCATGGCCCCTCTACTCTTCCAAGCCCTAGATACTTCTCGTAGCCCGAAGTCCTGGGGGTCCCAGGGGACCTGGGCACCACTAGCTCAAGTGCTTAGGGTATGGCCCAAGACAGAGGTAGCTGGTCGTGAGCCAGTGTGACCGCCAAAGCCAAGGAAGAGGATGGTCAGACCCGTCCACAGGAGGACTGGACAAGGGTGTCAGCTGTACCAGGGAGAAGAACACGGTGGTGGGGTTTGAAGCCAAATAAATGGCATAAACCCAAGAAGCCCCCAAGCATGCCGGGACCTGGGTTCTCAGGACCCCACGTCAGGGTGCAGCTGGTCTCATTGTTCTCCACCTTTCCCCAGGCCGGGGCGGCAGCTGCCCCACCCAGGAGAGGGACAAAAGAGAGCCTCCAGGGAAACCTCCCGTGTGGGGGCTTGGTCTAAGCAGTGGGTGGCTGACAGAGTGTTCCTGAATGTTGTGCCCTAGAGTGTCCCCTGCTCCCCGGAGCACCTTCCAGCCTCCAGGCCACCAACACTTTTCCACACAGGGTCATCCATGGCCTTCTGTCCACCCTCCTGACCAACACACCCCACGCCGGATTCCAGGCCCCGTCCCGTGGGAACCCTGGGACTGCTGGTCACTCTGGAAAGCTCACTGGTCGCTTGGCTCCCTGGCCCATTACACTCTCCTGCTTTGTCCCTGTCGCTAACACTCCTTTGTCTCTTTTCCTTTGTACGGCTCTCCCAAATGTGGCTACACAGCAAAACTCAAACTTCAGCTTGTTATTCTTGCCTCCCACCATTTCCCAGAAGACCTCCGCTCAGGCACCTCCAGCTCACACCTCGCTGCGGGTGATGGAAACGCTGACCTCTGAGTCCAAGCCCTCAGTCCAGGCAGCACAAGGCGAATATGCTGAAAAGCCAGAAACAACGTGTGACTCCCTACTTTGTAATTAGCCCTGTCACCCACCCACTTACCTCACAGGAACCTTGGGCCCTCTAGCTCTTCACCCATTCCCATCTCCACCTTTGGTCAGCTTACAAATTCAGAGACATTGCCTTATGTCTTTTGTACCCACTTTTCCCTCCCCCTCACCCCCTTACCCCAGGAGTGCCCTTATCGAAGCTCTCCTGGATCTCTTCAACTCAATCAACAAATCATGTGTGAGTGACCACCTGCACCAGTCACCAGGTAAGGCATCTTTCTCTAAGTGGGGTTCTCTGCCTTTAAGTCCTATACCTCCTTGGTTCTTCTATGCACTGCTGCTAGATCAATTCTCCTAGAGCACAGCTCTGGTCATGTCACTCTGCTGCTCAAAAACCTTCAATGGCCCCCATTGCCTACTAAATAAAGTACAAACTACTTACTCGGATGTCCACACCCCTTCGTGATCTGCCCCTGCCCATCCCTCTCCCAAGCCTTCCCATTACTCCCCTTCACACTCACGTTTGCCAGCCGACTTGGACTCCGAGTGGTTGCCCTGCTCGCTCCCCACCCAGCGATCTCCTCTGTGCTCTGTCTGGTTCAGGCCATTCCTCCTTCTGGAATGGCATCACCCTCCAACACCCCAACTCACCTCTGCCCGTCAACACATCAGTCCTCTGAAAGACCTGATTCAAGTGAAACCACCTTTTGAGCTCTGGCTGGTGTGACTCCATGGACTGAGTGCCAGCCTGCAAACCAAAGGGTCGCCAGTTCGATTCCCAGTCAGCACAACCTGGGTTGCAGGTCAGGACCTCAGTTGGGGGTGTGCAACAGGCAACCATATATTGATATTTCTCTCCCTCTCTCCCTCCCTTCCCCTCTCTAAAAATAAATAAATAAAATATTTAAATATGTTTTTTAGTATTTTCTGTAAAAGGCTTAGCAAGGTGCCTGCTAGTTGTTTTTATTATATTTTAATGTATTTTTATTACCATTTATTCCTCCTATACCCTCTTCCTTCTCCCTCTCTGCTCCCCCTGCTGGCTGTTGTTATTGTTGCTGTTATTATTATTATTGTCCCCCCGCCCCCCAGAAGTGGTTTCTCTTCCCTGTGAAACTCCTAGTCCTCTCTATAGCTTTCCTGGCTCCTGTCATTGATGTCTGATACTGTTGTTACTCATATGTTTGCTCTAAAGCTGTCCTGGACTTCTCGGGAGCCAGAACTAAGGCGTGCTTATTTGTGCTCCCCTCGGCCCCTGGCACCTGAGACTCGGTAAACACTTGTTGAATGGACGCGTGAACGAACGAGCCAGTGCGGCCACACTGGCTGGGACATGGCTGTGTGACGTGGAGTTGGCTCTTCTGAGCCTCCTGTTCTGGACAGTGACCACCTAGGTGTTCCCTGTCATTACTCCTGGCCCTCCTGACACGTGTCCAGGTGAGCTGGGACACATGTGTGCAGGCTGTATGACAGGCGTGTCATCCCTCTACAGTGGAAAGGGAGTATGGCAGAGTTCAGCCTTCCCAAGTCATTAATCAAAGGACACTCACTGGCAGGCCCTGGGAGCCGGCTCTGGGCTCTGCTGGGGCTGGGGCTGCCATTGAGGGAGTGAGAGCTGCCCTCGGGGGTTCCAGCCTAGTCGCTCCTTCACTCCTCCGTGACTCTCAGACCACAGGCACTCATGCAAATGGGCGGGGTGAGCCCCTTCCTCCACGCTGCCCTGAAATGTTGCTTAATCCAGAAGTGGCTCTTTTACCCTTTTGGTGTATCTCTTACTGCCCCATCCAGACTAGCGCTCCCTGGGGAGGTCTGTTGCCTTCTGCAGAATTCTCCACTACAAAGCCCAGAGCTACACAACTTAAAGCTGCTGAGTAGCTGGGTGGACAGATGCCACGAGTAGTCGACAAAATAAAGAGTAAGTGAGCAACGAACTGAACACAAGATGAACAAAGTGCTGGGTAGCTTGGCGCACACCACACTAACCAGCATTTACTGAGCATCTACTATGTGCCAGGCACTGTGCTAAATCCTTCGCCTGCACTGACTCATGTCATCTTCCCTTCGGAGTAGGAACGATTACGGTCCTGTTGAGGAAGAGGAAACTGTGGCTCAGGGGAGAGAAATAACTGAACGAGAGCACCCAGGATATCAGTGACAGAACATTGGTTCCCTGCCCCAGACTCATGACTATCCTTGGTGACCTCCTGGCCAGGGTCATCTCCCCCCTCCCCTCACCGCCAGCACTTTGGGGAGCGGTGGTAATGGAGGTAGGGTAAGCAGAGTCCTGGGAGGAGGTTTGCAAATAGGTAGGGAGAATTGTAAGGTCCCCATCCCTTCACATGCACTGAGGTAGGCCTCTGGGCTCTGAGTTTTACTCCTTTTCTTTCTGTCCCCCTTGGGGACAAGGCAGAGCTCAGAAAAGGCACAGCTGAGGAGCCTCTGTTTCCCAAAAGGGGGTCTTCCCAGTCCTCCTCCCCTCTTCCATTTGAGAAGGGAGTGATGGCCTCTCCAGAAGGGTCCCCACTCTGGGGGACCCCCGGTCCCTCCCGCCCCTTGCCCCCTCACGGGGAGTCCCTCTCGTCCTGCCCAGAAACGAACAAGCACGCTAAACTCCGGGAGATTTACAGCGGGCGGCTGGGCGCGCGGCCCCCGGCCGCCGGTGAGATATCTCCAAACAGCGCACTAACCACTTTCCATTTTATACCTCACCAGCTTTATAGCATCTTAAGGATTTCTGTGCACGGCTGGCTTCCCGCCCAGGGAAAAAACCCAGCCTTGTAAATAAATACTAAATATATATGAACAGAGACGACAGTGAGAGGAGAGGGGGGTGCCGCGGGTGGGGGGGCGCGGGTAGCAGCCCAGTGCTGCCCACCAGTGGGGAGGGGGACGGGGATATATGGGGGTGCCCGAGACAAAGGCGGCAGGGAAAAAGCAGTTGACAGGCAGAGTGAGGGAAACTGAGATAGCCCCAGAGACGAGGCAGGAACAGAAGGATGGAGCTGGATGGAAGGGCTGCATGCAGGACCTGTCTCCCTGTCTGTGTGTGTGGGGGGGGGGGGCAGACTTAAAGCTTGAGGAGATAGGGAAGCCTCTTCCCATCTTACCTCCCCTCCTCCCCACAATTTCCGAGGGGACCCAGGGATGGCTCCCCGTGCTGTGTGTGTGCACACGCACATGTGATGGTTTGTATGTGTGTATGAGGAGGGGGTGACAGGTATGTCACAGCGTGCTCCAAGGAAAGAGTTTCTGTCTGTATGCACAGGTGTGTGTTGGGTGTTTGGTGTGGGTGGGGCTATGCCAGGTGAACACAGGGTGTGCGTGTGTGTGGGCAGACTGTCTGGGTTGTGTCAGGGTGTGTGCATGGGTTAGGGTGTGCTGGGGGTGGGAGGGGGCAGGTGAGTTCCGAGAACATGTGCAGGTCTGGGGTGGAGCCGCGGAGGGCTGAGCAAGCCATGAGTGGCCAGATGCATCCGAGTGTCCCAGGGGCTGGTGGGGGCTGGGGAGGCGATGAGGTGTGGGCTCAGGTAACCCGGGATGGGCCTTCAAAGGGGTGTGTGTTGGATCTGAAGGCAAGTATCCGTTTGTGTGCTGGGGCCTGTCAGGGGTGGGCTTTGAGGTGCTAGCAGGTGGTCATGCCACCTCTGCTCCACAACCCCCAAGTCTTTCTAGAGGCTCTCGGACCTTCTCTGCAATGACCACAGGGGAGAGAGTCCTCTTTGCTGACTGATGCCCTCATTCTCCCCCAGCCTCTGTCTCTGAGGTCTCTGGACAAGAGCCAGAGTCAGACTGGGGGACAGGAGGGACCGTACTCTCCCCTCTCAGGGGACCCGGCGATCCCTTTTTCTTCCCCCCTTGTCTTCGATATTAAGTATTCAAACCTCATTTACATCCTTATTTTTCAATTTGCTGCCACAGTAGTTTAATTTATTCGATATAATTTCTTTTTCTGAGGGGACATTAATCATTGCCCTGTGCTTTTGGGCGCCTGTGCGATCTCTGCGTGTGTATGTGTGTGCGTGCGTGCGTCTGTGGGGCGGAGGGGTGCTGTGTGTGTCTTTGAGTGTGCATCTGCGTCCATGTGCATCTGTGCCCGGGCATACTTGTGTCTGTGTGTGAGGTGCAACGTTGTCTGCTTTGTGAGGGGGTGTGTGTGTCTTCGTGAGAGGGTTTTATGGGTGTGAGAGAGTTGGCGTTGGTGAGTAGGTGTGAAAGGGTGGTGTGAGTGTGCTTGATTGTTCAGGTCTCATTCTTTGGAATCCTTCTGGCCCTTCCCAGGATGTCAACAAAGAGGGGAACTGGAAAGAGTTATCGCAAGACCCGAGACCTGGGTCTCTGCAGCTCTGGGTTTTCTCCAGATGAACAGCAGGGGTTCAAGGACTCTCTCAACCCCTGACACCTTCAAGGTGGGTCCTCCCATTACCTCCTGCCAGTTTTCCTTTCCTGAGAGTATACCATGGACATGAAAATGGAGCTGAAAATGTTCTAGAATCCATGGTCTCTCAAGAAAGGGAGAGTCCGAGAGATGTGGACAAAGACGCAGAGATAAAGACAGGCTGAGGAGAGCAAGGTAGGCCACGGCAGGGGAAGAAAGAAAGAAGGGGACGGACACACAGAGAATGGTGGAGAGAAGAGCAGGGGAGAGGGAGAAGTGAGCGAGCCACAGCGTCTCAGCCCATAAAGTCACTGGAATGGGAGGAAGGGGCGAAGAGTCTCTGGCATCAGCTCAGGCCCCGTCATGGCTCAGTGTGAGTGATGGGGGGCGGAGGGACACGGGGTTAGGGTGCTTTCCTCCAGGAGCTGAGATGAGTGAAGTGACTTGGGGGAGGCTTGTTGGAGAGAAGAGGCAAGAGGAAGGGGGAAGGGGAGCGGAAATATAATTCAGGGGAATGACTCCAGGAAAATTTCCAGAGAAGTTCGAGGGAAAAGAAGGAAGCTCTCCAGGGCCAGCGCCTCCCCCACGCTCAGTGCACCTGGGCAAGTCCATGCATTCCTGAGACGCCCTGTTGGTCCCCATGCCCAGAAGCCCTCAGTGTTTCTTCTCTGGCACATTTGTGTTTGTGGAGTCTCCTTTCTCCCCGTTGGTGGGCCTGGTGGGGAATGGCCAGGAATTGGTGGAAAGGCCCACTGTCCTCCAGGCACTGTGCTGGGATCAGATCTGTGACCTTCCACTTAATCTCCACAATGACTCCTTGAAGCAAGAATGGTCCCCCACTTCAGAAGGTAGGGAAGGAGAGGCCAAGCTTGCCCAAAATCACAGGAAAGAGCAGAGCCAGGACGGTTACGTCTGCCTGAGGCCATGTGCAGAGGTGGCCAAGCTCTACCCTCCTGTCCTTGCCACCACACAGGTACAATACACACACAAAACAAGATCTGAGACCCAGCGCCAAAGTGGGGAGGCCTTCTGGGGCGGGAGTCAGGAGGTGGGAGGGGTGGAGAACAGCCTCCTGCGGCTGGTCTCACAGCTGCCCCCAGCTGTGAGGACTTGGAGGCCCAGAGCACAGAGCCCGGGGCTCCCTTGGACTCCGTCTTCCCACTCACCTGGGACTCAGGGCCCTTAAGGGCCCCTCAAGGGCCCCTCCTGGGAGGAGGGGCCAAATGCACTCAGGCTCAGGACCCCATGGCTCTGCCCTGGGGCCAGGTTTCTGCTTCCTGGACCTGGATCCTTTTGGAGCCCGGTTTACAGCTCTGACTTGCCCGCTTTAGTCTCATCCAACGAGTGGCTGAGGCCCAGGGTTCCTTCTCTGAAATTCTGAAAACGAAATTCTGAAAAATGATCTGAAATTGGAAGACATGAGACCTCAGCAGCTGAGCCTCCAAACACCTGACTGTCGGAAGTCTCCAGATTTAAATGTGCTACTACCTGTGGCACTCAGTGTCCCCGGGTATCCAAACGTTTGAGTGCGTAAGTCACCGAGCACCCAGGAGGTGACGGAGTGTCCACAGCTGGAAATCTGAGATGGAAGGGAGTCTGCACCTTTCCAATACCAGTTCGCCAGGCCCCTCTGTCTTCCTTGCTCCCTCCTAAGTCCCTTCAATGCTGCCCACCAGAGAGACCACTCTGCTCTCCTCCAGGAGTTCGCCGGGGCCAGGCCATCACACCCAGGCCCCCAGCACAGACTCGTCACACAGGAACCATTGCCCACTCGGTTGATGACTGGGTGATCGAGACAGGGGGTCGCCGGGCCTGGGGGAATGGGCAAGGGGACAGGCCTCGGGCCGAGGAGAAGGTAGCGCTTTCATTTGAATAATGGGCAAAATCAAATTAATTCTACATTAAATAGTTGTGAATAAAGGGTTGAAGTCAGCAGTTTCAAACTTGTTTTCCTTAATTACTTTCCGTGTTTAATGTCATTAAGAAGATTAAAAATTCATTAACAAGAGTACTAAAGTGGCAAACCAGGAAAGCGATCACTCCAGGTTAGAAACTCCGCTGAGGCCGCACAGTGCGCCTTCCGCAGGGGGGCATGGGCAGGGGCCCGGGAGAGTGGGGGACAGACACACGCTCACACCCTTACGCTCTGATACAGCAACAACGGAAACGTGCCTCCATAATAACGGTGGGCACGCGGGCATCTGCACACTTGGACAGCTTCTGCTCATCCACACCCAGGACTTCCATGACCATGCAAAGGCAGCGCCTTTGGGCCTGCAGCTCATCAGTCTCCTGACTTCAGAAACCCCTCTTCTGAGAAGGAGAATTAAAGATCAAACTTTTGTGACAGGCAGTATAGGGCCTTGGGAGCCCGTGTCAGCCCAGATGTCTCCTGGCCATGTCCCGGTCTCTCCCTGTCTCCTTCCCCCTCCGCTCCCACACTAAAGGGCTCTCTCAGGGCAAACCCGATCAGTTTCCTGGGAGGAGCTGCTGTCTTTGAGGCTTAATTATCCTGGAAAAGGATCCTTTTTGTCTTTTAGCTTGTGGGGGGTGGGGGTGACTGCAGGGTGGGGAGGGGTCATGTTTCCTCCAGGGAGAGGGAGGGGGGGCACAAAGGGGAACCTAGTCCCAGAGGGTAAGGCTGAAGCAACTGAGGAATGGGACCCACGTGTCCTGGTGTTCAGCCCAGATTCTGACACCCAATCCCTATCTCTAACACCTCACCTCTCACCTCGCCTTCCTTCACTCCCTTCTCATTGCTGACCTCCTTCCTCCCCAATTCCAGGCTTTACTCCCTTTCACCATGAAAGGACTCTCCTTGATTTAGAACCCTCTTCCCCGTGGCGATCACAGTCTCTCTGACTGCATTTCCTATTCTCTAAGCCCCACATTCAGGAGCAGGTCCCCGTAGGGGTCTGGGTCACCTTGGGTGCATCTGTGCCTTTGTGGCTATGTGGCTAGTATTGCTGGCTGTGTTGGTGAGTGTGTGTGTGTATATATCTGAGTGTCTATCTGTGTCTGGCTGTGTGAAAAGAACTGTAAACTCAGCTTGGGAACACCAAGTTAATCATAAACAAATGTGACCACCTAAGCCTGTGAGACCCCATTAGAACGAGCCCTCTCACTGTAGAGGTGGGAAAACCAAAGTCTAAGAAGATGAAGTTCCACTCCTAGGAATAAACTCAAGGGAAATGAAGACACAGGCCCCCACAAAAAACTTGTACAAGGATACTCCTAGCAATATGATTTATAATGGCCAAAAAGTGGAAAAACCCAAGTGTCCATCAGATGACTAATGCATAAATAAAACTCACCTTATCCACACCATGGAATATTATTTGGCCATAAAAAGGAATGAAATACTAATTTATGCTATACCATGAATGAATACTGAAAACATTATATTACGTAAAAGCAGCGGTCATAAAAACCATGCAGTGTATGATTCCTTTTATATAAAATGTACAGAATAAGCAAATATACAGAGAAAAATAATAGATTAAGGATTGCTTCGGGCTAGTGGGGAGGGGATCTGGGGGAAAGAGGAGTGACTGCCAATGGGTATCAGGTTTGGGGGCATGATTCAAATGTTCTACAGCGTCTTATTGTGACGGTCGTACAACCCCATGAACATACCAAAAACCACTGGCTTGTACCCTTTAAGTAGATGAATTGAATGGTATGTGATTATATCTTAATGAGCTGTGGGTTTGTTTTTTTTAATGACATATGTTGCCCAAGGTCTCCCCGCACGTGAGCGGTGGCACTGGTACTAGAGCTTGGTTCCTTGACTCCAGGCTCAGGGTGCCTTCCACAGCCCTACGCAGCCTCGCAAGTCTGGCTATGGAGACTCTCAGCCCTGGGGGGTGGCATCCACCTATCGTAGCCTCGCGGCTTTTCGGTAGGGTTGTCAAGTCTCTGTCTGGGATAGTGTGTCTTGTTATGTGTATGTCCGTACGGGTTTGTGGTCTCACAGCAAGTGCATCTCTGCACTGCTGTATCTGCCCGTGGCTTTGCCTGTGGTGACTGCTGCCTGTGCTCGGGCGCTCTGCTCACTGCCTGGGTCTCTGGTTTGTCTGCGTCCACCTGGGCATGCCCGTGTCTCTGAATGTCAGTGCACATGGCGGGTTCCGTGAGGCCATGGCACTTCAGGGGAGTCTGTGTTCATGTGCTCATGTGTGGCAGTGTTTCTGCCTGTGTAATGTGTCTCAGTGGGTGCCCATGGATCTCTTCATGTATCAGCCTGGAAGTCTGGGTTCAAGCGCCTTCACCTCGGGGTCTCGGCCCGCAGTACGTGTCAGTGCGTCGCCGCACACGCCCGTCTGCATGTTTGTATTCTGGAGTCCACACAGGGCCATCTGTAGGAGCCCGCATCTCTGTAGCAGGGGCCCACGGGCCTGTCCATATGAGTCTGTGTGTCTGAACCCCTCCTCCAGGCACCAGCCCCAGAAGGCGCCTGCCTCCCCACCCCCGCCTCTGACAGCCATGGAGAGAGCGTCACAGTAAATTCATGGCCGCCTGGCTGGGAAACAGGCGGCTGCAATGGAAAGGAAGCATGGATTTGCATATTGAATTAAAATTAAGAGCTAATTATGCAAATAAATTATGACATTTGGCAGGAGAATTTGCTTCAAGATCATTTATTACGTTCTTTTTATAACAGTGTGAGCATTTAACGGTCAAAGACAATATTTTAAGGGAAAATTAACGCAAGTTTATTAACCTAAAAACAATTCCACATTAATGAGATGGTGAGCCGGTCCCCCCACACACCTGGGCAGGTCTGTGCCTAGCCTGGGAAGGCAGTTTTCTCCTCCCTCCCTTCTTTCCTGTACCAAGCAGGCTCGGATGGGGCCTGGGAAGGGAACGGGAGCCTTAGGGTTTGTATCTCCTTTGATTGGAGGTTCTGCTGAGCTGAAGCTGCCGCCTGAACCCTGGGCTGAGCTTCAGAGGCCACACAGAGGCGCTGATCCTCACTCCCATCACCCCTAGTCTGATGAGGAAAAACATGGTTCTGGCCTTGGGGCCCCTGTTCCAAGGAGGAAGACAGACCCCCCTACCCTAACAGTCATTCTGTAAATACCAGCTGGGATGGGACCTGGAAAGTAGGCTTTACCCAGCCTGGCTGTGTCCCTGCCTGACAGTTTCCATCCCCCACCCCAGGTGGAAGAACCCAGGTTCCCTGTCGACCCCCGCCCCCAGCTCTGGTGCTTGAGAGTTTTGAGTTTTTCAGCCTTCTGGGTTTCATTGTCTCTCAATTTTCCCTGCAACCTTAAAGTCAGCTAGTTTTTCTTTGGGGAGGTGGCAAGGAAAAGGGGCTCTAATCTGTGTTTCCTTGGCATTCCCCCAACCCACCCTATATCAAGTGGGGGGTGAACTTCAAAGGAAGTGGTAGGCAATGTTCTCAGCTGTCTGACTTTTCTCTCTCCCTGTGCACATGGGGAGTGGGCGGGGCATCTGCTATACCTGACCCCTGGGCTTACTCTGAGCTGTGCAGACTCTGTTGGGGCAGACCTTTGTCTGCAGGGTGGACTCCTAGAAGGGAGCCCAAGGCCTCCCTCTGGTCTTCCCTGCTGGGTGAAAGCCTTGGGTTCCCAGAAGGTTCCTGCTCTGATGCAAGCATGCCCCCTGGGGGGCGTGATGCTGTTACCTGTCATTGCCTGATGCTAGTGTTTGGTTCTTCCTGGAGTGGCATTGGGAGGGACGGCTCTTCCTCGTGCTAGGTCACTCCTCCAGGCCTGGCATTTTATTTGAGTTGTGCAAAACTCCTGTGAGGTACCACTGGCTATGGCCTTGGACTTAGGACTTCAGACTTTTCAACTCAGGAGTCCTGAGGTCACATCTTCTCTCTGCCATTTGTTGGGGGGGGCATCCTTCCCCGCTGTGCTGAGCGTCTGCCCTCCAGATACACACCCACTCTTCTCTGCCCTGCTCTGCGTCCAGGAGCCTGGCTTGCCCAGTCTGCATCAACTGGCGTCCTTGGGTTTGACCAAAAGGGGTCACCAGCGAGAGATGAGGGGGCCAGGGTGTTTCTGTCCTTGGCTGCCTCCTGTCCAGGTTGCTGTGGTTTGGCTTCATCTTCCCACCAAAGGCCACAGCGCTCCACACCTCTCCGCACAGACGTCCCTCCTGGTTCTGGTCATTTCTCTCCATCCATCTCTGTCCCTTTTAGACTGGGCTTCCTGCTGTTACTAACCTCAGGACACTGCGTCATCGCCTGTACTTTTCCTAACCCTTGCCCATACCTTTGTAAATAGTTGTTTTATTAAACTCTCCTCAGATGACCCAACAGAGTATGTCATATGTTTCCTGTCAAAACTCGGGCTGGCACACTCCCAGAACAGTTCAATTTCCTCATCTGGAAAATAGGGATGATAATGTACAGCTGACAAGTTATTAGTACACATCCAGTGAGATCATGTGTACCAAGGCACTTTGTAATTTATGGATTGCAAGTCCAAGTGCTTGTTTCCAGGTAGAAACTAGACCGGGAATTAGGCTGCTGTTGAAACCATCTCTGTTACGAAGATTCTGTGTGACCTTGGATAAGTCACTTCCCCTCTCTGGGCCTGGTTTCTCACTGATAAGGTGCAAAGGCTAAACTCCTAACTTCAAGGTCAGTTATACAAAGTGGTGATTCTATGTTCATTTTGCTATTGAGGAAAGAGTGGCCAGGTGACTTGCCCAAGGTCACCCAGCAGGCCACCTGCCGGAGAGTCTATCTGGGGCATAGGAGCTTGGGTGGAGCCCCGTGGCTGGACTTGGAGACCTGGTGGAACAGACCAGCCTGGCCAGAGGTGTCCGGGGCTGGGGATCTGCCCCCAAGTTTCAGTGGCTCCCTCTGCCTTCCAGGGCAGGGCGGGCCATCCCTTGGAGAGAGAGGGTGGGATTATTAATAACAATGCTAATAAGAGAGAGAAAACAAAGCCAGCGGGGCCTGAGCATTTTTTAAATAAAGAAATTTCCCTCATCTCGTGGTTAATTTAAAAGGTTTATTTCTTGAAATGAATCCTCTTCATCAAACCCCCGATCCTTGAAGATCGGAGGCGACTGCGAGTGCCGGTAATGAATTGATTTGTAACATGAGCGACACCGCGCCCTCCCGCCCGTGCCCACTGCGGGCCCTTAATCGTGGTGTTTAAGGGGAAATAAGCTTCTCCATCTCTCGGCCTGAAACTCAGCACCAGGCACTGGACCCAGCAGGCGAGGCCCAGGCCCAGGCACAGTGGGCGTCCCCAACCAGAAGGCCTATCTAGCAGGCCATCCCCCCCAGCTCCCAGCACCCCCTCCCTTCCTTTAAGAGCAGAGTCAGAAGAGCCCCTCAAATGAATACCACCCACCGCAATCTGAGCCATCCACAGCCACGTAGACCCACAACTGTCAGACATGCCCACACACCCACACACGAAGTTACACCCACCCATCATCACACTACAGTTGCACCAAACTGCACACCCCTGCAAGGTCACATAAACAGCCTCCTTTCGAGCATAAAATGCAGCAGTACAGTTACATGTATCCCCTATCCTTGTTAACGTAAGACACGCAGTTTTAGCAACGAGTCCAGCCTCAGGCATCCAGGGAGCATGTACCCTGGTCAGGAGGCCCACATTTCCATAGGCACAATTAATTGGTGAGTGGTTGGCAAGGTGGACATGGCAGCATGGCATGGCGGACTAGCATGGGCTTCACGCCACAGAACTGGATGTGAATCTGAGTCCCACCGTTTCCAATCTGTTTGACCTTTCTCATCCCCAATGTCCTCATCTGTGGAACCGGAGCAACGGCATCCCTGCCATGGGCTTCCTGTGAGGACTGCACTAGACAAGAGGTGTAAAGCTGCTGTTGAACTGTTAACTGCATGGAAGCAGGGACGTTGTGACTGAGATAATGCATGTTGAGTATTTAGCAGAGCTCTGGCATAGAGTAGGGGCTTAATAAATGTTAGCTAATATGATCATTGCTATCCGCTACTGTATCCTGAATACCTACTACAGTGCTTGGTATGCATCTAAGTAAATTTATGCTAAATTATGCCTAGCACATAGTCAATATTAATGGAATGATAATTATGAAAAAGAGGAAGGTGGAGAAATAATAATCATCTAGTGAGTGTTTGCAATGTGCCTAGGACTGTGCTAAATAGATACAGAAGATTATTTCACTGAATCCCATCAGCAAGTCTGTGAGATTGTTCTAATATACGCCCATTTGCACGTGAAGAAAGTGGGCACAGGGAGGTTAAGTGGCTTGCCTAAGATCACTTAGCTGGGAAGTGGAGGAGAAGGGATTTGAACCCAGTGAGACTCTAGAGCCTGCTTGGGTAATGCTGAAAAAAATACAGGGACAACATTGCTCTTCATGGGGACCCATGTGTTGTGTGGCAGAGTCAGTTACACCTTCAGGCTGCCTCCTGGAGAGTCACCTTGAAGTTCCCATGAATGCCCTCACTTGAAGAGGTCTGGTAGCAGGTCTGTGCCTGGTGAATGGGCAGTGCAAGCCCTGGGTGGCCCTCTGGCCTGTCACCTGCCTGAATGTGGGGACCGAACTTGGCAGAGGCTTCTCATTGCCTCCTGCTCCCTCACCTCCACAACCTCTAGTTGATCTGTGGCGCCGATCTGAACTTCTCTATTTTGAAATATCTTTTAAGTGGATGAACTGAAACCCCAAATTCCCCTGGGTGTGTACACACAGCAAAATATTCCCTCCTATGTTCCACCTTTCTGAATTGGCCACTTGCATTTTTGCTGCCACCACCCGAAGGCCAGCAGGGCCACCACCCTTTTCCTCATCCTCAGGGTCCCCTTCTTGTCTGGGGTCATCGGTCAGCTGGGACAGTGGCTTGGTCACTGGCTGGATCCAGGATGGGGGAGCCATACTCAGCCCAAATCCTCCTCGTGGCCTCAAAGACGGTCTTCGCCTGGGTCCGATTCTCCTGGGCTTCAGATGGGCTTATCTCCTTTTCCTCACATCCAGTCCCCTCCCCACCCCAGTCCTAGGGACAGGGAGGGCTCATAGACCTTCCAGAATGGACCTCCAGGCCACAGTTCAGCCAAAGAGTCCCAACACAGCCCCTCAAGAAGTGAGATGCCCCATGTCCAACCCAGGAGGCTCGGAGGCCCCCATTGGGCCTCTTCCCACTCCCCGTGCTGCTCTGCACACCGCCGTCTTCCTCACCCAGAGGTTCAGTGCCGAGTGGGCGCAGGGTGGGGGCGAGGGGCCATGCTCCCCTTCTACAACTTCCTAGGAGAAAATCATTTTTTATAACTGTTGGAATCCTGATTGAGCTGTCAAAAGTACATGAAACCAGCTACATGAATGGTAAACTATCCATCAGTCACAGGCCTATTTGTTCTGAGACAGTATCAACATCTCACATTTTTCTTCAAGATAGAAAATAATACTTACCCCATCACACCCAGGTAATTTGACCCCCGCCCCAAAAAGAAATTTATTAGTCACACTGGTCTGTTTCCTTCTTGTCTCCCAAATCTTTTTATTGTTTTACCCACTAATTCCATTCTTCGTTGAAGCATCAATTCAGTTCTGTCTTTCAGCTTGCTCTCTCTCTCTCTGTTTAAAACCAAATTTAGCAACACCCCCTAAGTTAACAAGCACTAAGGAGAAACACGCAGAGAACCATTCTTGAAGATACAAACCAGCCTGGGTCTCAGTGTGCAGACTGCGGCCCTCTGGATGAGCACTGACACAGACGGATGAGTGGCCAGCTCCCAGCCTGCCTTCTGAGGAGTGTGAGGAGGACCCGCCTATGCACCTGGTCAGGGGTGATGGGGATGAGGGAGAGAATGCATCCAGCCTTTTAGGTGAAACCACTCCTCCTGCACACATGGGCAGAAATCTGTCTCTTACAGGTGCTCTGGGCTCAAGAGAACACACGACGGGAACTCAGGTATGTTTTGAGCCAGTTGAAAGAGGCCCCGGCTTTCTCTCTTACCTTTCCTCCAGTCCCCCACAGTTTGGTTTCCACAAAACTCGACCCAGGGCAATGACCCCAGCTGCTAGTGACAGATATAGGTAGGGTAGAAGGATGGATGGATGGATGGATAGATGGACAGATACACGCAAATGTATCATCACATGCATATTCCCACACGAATCATAAGGACACATTCAGTACAGCACAGCAGTTAAAAGTAAAGGTTCTGAAGGCATTTAAAATTACCTGCTCCACTCATCTCTGTGTGTATCACCTTGGATAAGTTAGCTGACCTCACTCAGCATCCTCAAAAGGAAAAGGAGAATAATAATAGGAGCTGACCTGTGGGACTGTGAAAATTCGATGATAATCACAGCACAATGCCTGGCATAGAGCAAGTGTTCAGTAACTGATTACTGTTACTATTGTCCCACTTTGCACATACTTGTAAGTACGTATCCAAATCAGAACGTCTTCTAAACCAGCTCATGCATGCAAATATGCGAACATGCATGTGCTGCCACAAGCAAAGGTGAGCGGGTGGAGGTGGCACAGAGTGGTACCAGAGGGCACTCAGGAGCCAGACAGTTCAAATCCAAGCCCTGCTACCTACTAGCTGTGTGATTGGGAGCAAGTTACTTAATCTCAGCTTTCCCATCTATAAGATGGGAATAATAGTAGCTCCTCACTTGTAAGATCATTGTGAAGGATAAAGTTAATCAGTTAATATTTATAAAGCACTTACAACACTCTGTGTTTGCTAAACACAAATAAATCTCACAACCTTGTAAGCTAACACCTGTCTAGCTCTTAGAGTTTGCAAAGCAAACTCCCCTGGACATTCTCTATTAAGTGATTTGTCCTTGAATATCTGAAAGAGGCTTTGTAGGAATTTATCCTCTATGAACGGACCCCAGAGGACCCTCTCCTGTAGGGTCAGAGCACTGCCAGAGTGGGGGATGCCTTCCTCCCACCTTACTCCTTAGATTTGTCCCAAAAGTGACAATCCCCAGCCCTGAATGACTGCGGAGGACTCCAGCTCCTTCTCACCAGGCCCAGAATCATAAAGTGGGAGGCTATTTTGCAAGGGAAATGGCAGGTGACTGCGGCCTTCTCCTCCCCACTTCTTCTCCGGGGTCTCAGCCAGAGCCAGCAGTCGCCAGTGCAGACGAGGCCCTGCGCAACGCGCCGCTCCTTCCACACACACCCCGTGTGTGCCTGTGAGGCTGACACTCCAGGCTGGGAAGAGTCCAGGGCGAACTGACCAGGGGCTCCAAGGCTGGAGAAGAGCAAGCCGACTCCCAGGCCCCTCGCCAGCCTCCTGTGTCCTGCCCGGGGCTGCCACTAGGAGGCTAATGAAAAGGAAAGAGGCAGGCCAGGGCTTGGGCCAGCAGGAGACAGTAAGGGGACAATGTGAGGCAGGAAGGGGGCGGCCCTCAGGCAGGGACAGACAATGTCCCCATATGGGAAGCAGACGGAGCTGCCCCGCCCCCCTCGGTCCTGGGGCTTCCTGGGGGGCAGGCAGCAGTCTCAGCTCTGCGTCAGAGCCTGGGTAGTTTGTGCCCAGGAAGATGAGCCCTCCGAGCTGCTCTGGCAGCAAAAGGAGCAGGAGGGAGCTCTCAGTCCAGCACGTGCCCCGCAGAAGACTCAGCACGGGCGGTAGAGCCGGGAGCACCCCCGCAGGCCTCACGTGTATGCGTGCACCCGCGCCGCGCGCACACACGACCACTTTGTGGTTTGTCTAAATATTTAAAAACTACGCCATCATTCATGCCCCAAGTAAAAGAGTGAACAATACAGAAGCATGGGGAGTCAAATGTGAAAATTCCCCTACAGCTAACGACCCCACGGACTTCCTTTCTCAGAAGCAGTTATTTTTAATACATGCCTTTAAGCAAAGGCCACTTTCCATTGTGAGTCTGTGGAGGCTCTGTCGTGAGCCACGTTCTCACGGACGCGACGCGACGCGAGGCTTCCCTTGGAGCAGAGCCCTGTGAGGGCGGCGGGGAGGAGAGTCTCACAGAGAGCGTCCCCTCCCCCGCTTGCGATTCCGGGTTGTAAATCTTCTGAAATGGTTCCATTTCTACCCAACTTTACCATCTCCCAAGAATTAAAAAATCTTCTGTCTTTTTTAATGCTAAGCTTCATTTTTAGTTTTATAAGTTTCTCCCTGTCTTTAAAATTTAGTTCAGCTTGTTTTGTTTTGGCTCATAAATTATTTTTTGCTAGTACTCAAAGGGCAGGGGTGAAAGTTTTAGAATTCACAGTGACACAAGGGCTGAAGACTTTTGAGCACCAGGCCACAGCCAGGCCTGACAATCCCTTGGAAGGCGTGACAATCTGAAAACCAAGCGGGGGTTCTGCTCCCCTCTGGGACAGCCCCAAGGGACACCCTCTCTGGGACTCAGGATGACATGCGTCTCTTGCCTGGGGAAGGGAACTAGCAATTATTGGCCCCCTCTGTGTCAGACCCTTTAGACAGAGCTTCGGGAACTTTCAGAACCACACCTGGATGGGCGCCAGGACGCTCTGTCTCAGGTTACACCTGCAGTTCCCACCACCAGGGAAGGGTTATAGAGAAGGACTCCAATGGCCCCCACAGGTCAGGTATTCAAGGGTAACGCTGGCCAGGGGTGGGAGAAGGTCAGGAGACACCCTCTGAGGTGACATGCTGGTTTCCAAAAGAGAGGCCACTGTGCCCAGTAGGGCTTGGCTAACAATGCCCAATGTCTACTAGAATGAACTCTTCCAGTCTTCACAGGCTGGTAAGAGAATTATCATCCCCATTTCACAGGTGAGTAAACTGAGATGCAGGACACAGATGAGTTAGCCTGAAACCTGAATCCAAAGTCAAGTTTGTTGGATTCCGAAGCCTATGCCCTTGACGCGTATGAAGCTGGTTCCCTCAGAGGAAAGAACAGCCAGTCAGCACGAAACCCCTCTCTAGCAGGCCAGCCGCATGCCTGGCGCTGTGCGAGGCTGCAGAGCCAGAGCTGGGCCAGACAGGAGGTTACATGCAGTGAGAAAGGAGCCACAGAAGAGTCTTCTCCTTAGATGATCAGTATGGGAGGTGGCATGTGACCTGCTCCCTGCAGGGCGAGTGACAGTTCAGCAAGTGGAGACCATCAGGGAGGTGTCTGCAGCCAAAGGGACTGGTGTGGGCAAAGAGGCAGACAGGCCACAGTGTGAGACGTGGGGTCTGTCCGGAAAGCACCCAGCCACGGGCTATGAAAACTGGAGACATTTACTGAAGAAGATACGAGAAACATCATACACAGGACAACGATGCCTCAGTCCCCTTCAAGGTAGGCACCTTGGGACCTCGCACAGTTCTCCCAGCATCATTAGCAACTGCAGCACGATGTTCCTTCTGCTCTGGTAGCAGAAGACACAAAATGAATTTTGCCATGACATGGTTCATGCCAAGAACCTGAGTCAAAATCTCGGACACAGTAGCTTTTGGAGTCCCCAGATTGCTTCTCATTCTCACACTGTCAGTGGCCGATCTCTGTTGATTGCAGCCCATACACGTTCAACATTCTCAGGTGTTCTGCTCGTTGCAGGCCTTCCAGAACATGGATCACTTTCGACAGATTCTCGACCATCCTTGAAGCATTTGTGCTACACTTTTATTTGCACTGCACTCATTGCATCGTCCCCGAAAGCCTACTGAATCATCTGAATAGTTTCCACAAAGAAATGTTTAAGCACAATGCAAATTTTGATGCAGATTCGCTACTCTACTCACTCAGTCAATTTGAACACGACAGCCACACAGTACACATGCTCACTCAACAGCATCTAGTACAACGAAGTCGTCATTGTGCATGCATGTGCATTCCAGTCCACTCTCTTTGGCTGCCAGGTTGCACTGGTGTCACACAAGTCGTTGTCATTATATTAACAATGGCTGGACTTCTTCTGGACAGAACTCATATATTTGAGGAATAGAAAATAGACCAGTTTGGTCAAAACTAGGAACGGATTTGGGAAGGAAGCCGGATTGATAGACTTGTGGCCAGTCACGATTGGAGACAAAACTGTCTAGAGGTCAAAGGTACGGAAGGCTGTGGGACCTCGGCCCGAGGTGTATACTCCTGACAACTTGTTTGACCTCTCTGTGTCTGTTTTCTCATGGTAGCATCAGATGGAATTAAAATAGCTGCTTAGGACTATGGTGAAAATTAAATGAAATACTGTATGAAAATAAAGCTTTGAAGCAATAACTATTATCATAAGGTGAGTTAGATTTTAACACATATTGGGAGCCATGGAAGATTTCCAAGCAGGGCTGTGACATTGCATTAATTTCCCGGGGCTGTTGTAACTAAGTACCTCAAATTAGGTGGCTTAAAACAACAGCAATGTATATTCTCACAGCTCTGGAGGCTCCGAGTCCAAACTCACGGTGCCTGCAGGGCCTTGCTCACTCCGATGCATCTTCCACCGTCTCGTAACCCCAGGTGTTTCTCGGTTTGCGGCCACATAACTCAGATCTCGGCCTCCATCTCCACGTAGCTATCTTCTCACTGTGCCTGTGCCTTCACATAGCGGTCCCCTCTTCTCGTTAAGGCACCAGTTATGTTGGATTAAGGACTCACCTTACTTCAGGATGACCTCATCTTAATTTACATCTTAATTACATCTATAAAGGCCCTATTTCCAAATAAGGTCACAGTCATAGGTACTAGGGGTTAGTACTTTTTTGGACAAGTTTTTTTGGCAGTGGGAAGGGCATAGTATATATAACACATCAGACATAGTCAGAGCTGTGCTTTGAATAACTTGATTTAGTGGGGGTGAGCGGGACACACTGTACTCTAGAGAGACAGGTAGGAAGGAGACTGCTTAGAAAGCAAGACACAGGGGGCCAGCTTTGGGCCAGTGGCGATGGGGCTGACGGTGTCATAGGACCTGACAAATGCTAGGAGGGAGAGGGATGAAGAAGTGGGAAAAAGGGAGTGTCCATATGATTCAGAGGTTTTATAAGTGAAAAATGAGGGAATGAGAAGGGGGATCAGAAAGAGGGGGGCCCATTAGACTCCACGCTTTTGGAGGGCAGAAACCGTGTCCTTCGCTCGGTGTCCTTCGTGTCTGGCACAGCATCTACATGCTGTAAGTGCTTGAGAAATGTTTGCCAAAGGAAAGAATGTGTTCCATTCTGCACGTGGTGAATCTGGCATACTAGTTAACACAGGCAGGTAGAAATTCAAGCCCATCATTTGGTAAACCAAGTTTGGGGTTGGAAATCTCAATTGGGTGTTCATTTCCAGAGAGAGTTTAGGTCAAGTTGAGATGGATAGAGCTCATGAAAATGCAGGGAGGGGAGAGAAAAGGTTTGAGGGCAGAGTCCATGGGGCACAGTTACATTTGGGGGATGGCAGAGGGCAGGGGAGCTGACAGGAGGCCAGAAAAGGAACTTCAGAGATGGGGGAAGGGAAGTAGGAAGGTGCAATGTCACGGACATCGAGAAAGGAGACGTTTCAAGGAGGAGGGGTGGAGCTGCTGCCAAATGCGCAGAGGTCGAAAAGAAGAAATACCGAGAGGAGCCTGTGGATTTCCTAATTAGGAGACCAGCGGCAGTGTGCCCACCTGGTCAGGGCGGGAGGAGGTGCGGGGAGCCTACCGGGGGCAAAGAACCACAGGAAAGAAGGAGTGTGTGTACATACATGTGTGTGCACATGTGCAAACACTATCACTCTTCACATCTGTGTGGACCTGGTGGTCAATGAAATAGAGCAGAAACACAGAAGCAAAAACCATCATAGGGGGGTGTGCATGTCAGGACACAGGGTTTGCAAGTGCGATGATGGGCAGACACGGAGGCAGGAAAGAATCCGCTGGGGCAAAGAGCGAGTAGTTCTTGGTGCCTGGTGAATCTTCTGCGAGGTGGCGGGTGGAGGCAGCGACGCCCTGGGCAGGTGAGAAAACAATGCCGAGCTCAGCTCTCAAATCCCAGCGGCCCTTTGTCCAGGTTTCTGTTGCAGCTGCCTCCTGATGGGGGGAGGGGAACGAGGCCTTGTCCTCGGTCCTTTAGTCCACACCGAGTCCTCGCTGCTCTCAGTCTTGTTTATCACTGTATCCCTGTGGCCCGAATCAGAGTCTGGCACACAGGAGTTGCTCAGTAAATACTTACAATTGGAAATGACAATGACAACATCACCACCACCAACTGAGACGAATTAAGCCCCTGCAATATGCTGTCCCTTTACATGTATGAAGTAGGGACTGTTATTATCCCCGCTTCACAGAGGAAGAAATAGGAGTTCTGAAGGATTAGTGAGTTTCCAAAGGTCACTCAGTTAGGATATGGTAGAGTCAGGGTTTGAACCCAGGCCCGTATGACCCTAGACCTCTCACTCTTGACCATTAGGGTTACTGTTACGGCAGGAATGTGTGAGTCTGTGGGGAGGCATAGCCTGTGTCTGTGCTACTCTGCATGTGTCTGTGGTTGTGCACAGGCGCATGTGTTGTAGGTCCTTGTGTGTGTGTGTTCCTATATAAAAGACGTACATGTATTCAGTTGTGTGTTCTTGTGGGTATGTGAGCACAGATGCTCTTTCACATCCAGCACCCAGGTTCGAGCTCCCCGGTGTGTTTCTGCTTCAGGTTGGTTAGGCGATGCTTGAATTTCGCTTTCAGTTGCGTGCAGAACCCAGTCTCGAGCCCACCTCCTCCTCAGAGGGCTCATGGTGGATGGGGGGGGGTTCCTGCCCCTGACGGTTCTGCCCATAACTCTCCTTCCTTGTTTAAAGGGGCCAGTGGGTTTAATGATTAGTTACTGCCTTGTCGATATTCTCACCCAGGAAGAGGATGAATGGCAAGGCGCTGCCCCCACCCGACACACACACTCTGTGGCAGATTAAGGATGAGGGAAGGGACCATTCAGCAGGGGAATTTGGGGGAGGGCAGCTCCAGAGAAGCTCTGTGGGGACCTTGGAAGGGACTTCTCTTGTGATTCTCCAGTTGCTCCCACAAAGGTGCTCCTGCAGGCAGAGGAGCACCCTGCTTCCACCCCTCCCCCCAGTCCTCCCCTCTCCAAGTCCTCCGGGTTCTAGGGGGCGATGGGGAGACGCCTCCTTGATGTGGAAGAGCGTGCCTGCCCAAGTCCTCACTGTCATGTACGTGAAAGTGCCTGCCTCTGTGTGGTTCTGTGTCTTTATGAGTTTCAATATTCATGTGTTTAGTGGCCAAACATCCACGCACCCAAATGTACAACACAGTCCACAAACATATCTGGGCCTTTCTGTCCTTCCCTGTTTGTATGTGGCTGCCTTTGCCACGACTGTGTGTGTTCCCACATGCGTGTCTATGCAAAGGTACATCCATGTCTGTGTGTCTGGGTGTGCGTGTACAGATGTGTGTATGTGTGGGGGGGTATCTGAGTCTGCTAGGTGTCCTTGCCCTTCTGTGTCCTTGCTCTTCAGGGAAGTCAAGTGTGGCTCTCTTCCCATCCTGCTCTGGGTCCTGAGCCCATTTCCTGATGTCCTGGGAAGGAGCTGGCTGCCTCTCACTGAGGAGGGGCTGAGCGAAGCTTCCATCCTTCCTCCTTGTTAAACCTCAAAGGCAGGTCCTGGTGACTCAGGCACCAAGTTGTGGATCCGTGACCCCATCTTCAGCCTTTGCTCACTAGGACATTCCCCTGCTCTGCTCCTAGTCCTCATGTTCTTGAACATGGGTTTCCTTGTTGGCCAGAGAATATGTCTACCCAACCCTTAGTGAGTCCTCACTGACCTGTGCCTGGAGCCTCCGAAATGACATCCATTCATGTTCTGCTACCCAACCTCTGCTGAGTCTCTCCAATCCCACTCAGTTCAGAAGCCACCCCACATCTATTTAGTGATTCACCCTATGACATAAATGTGTTTGGAAGCAAATTCTGAAGCACCCCATACTTCATAGCTTCTGACCACTAACCATTAACCCCACAACTCCTGACACTCTCTCCTTTGACTCACAGCATCTGCCCCTCAACCTGATTTCACTGGATGCAGCCATGGAAGGGAGGGGAAGGAAAGGGGACAGTGTGGCCGGTTGGTCCCCTTGTATCAGGACTCAGAGCTTGGGCAGGGGAGCCTGGGGACCTGGAGCAGCTAAGGGGAGGGACAGGGAGGTGCAGGCAGGGAAGGGCTGAGCCTGGCACAAAAGAAATGCTAGGACTCAGGTCCATCCTCCCGCAATCCCCCTGCCCCTGCCACACACACATTCACACACACACTCACACACACTCACCCTGTTGGAAGGTGACATTTGCTATTAACCTTATATTGGGCCATTTTGTAAATCAATGTCACTTACATTTAATAACAAGTGTAATCAAAGGAATTATGCAAATTTAATTTGATGCTTCTTGAATTATGCAAATCTGCGGTGCACATAATGTTCTCTGACATGTGCCCAGTAGAGAGAGAGAGAGAAAAGAGAGAGAGAAAGAGAGACAAGGGGAGAAAATGGGGAGGGGCTGGGAGGGGGAGGTGAGGCGTGGGACTGAGGAAGAGAGGAGGATGGGGGTGGGCTGGGACTTGGGGCTGGGGGGAGGAAGGCAGGGTGGCCGAAGGCTGCGGAGCAGCTGCAGCCCAGGTGCTCTCCATCATGGGGAGAAGAGGTGGGCAGGTCTGGTACCTCCACCTTCTCCCTGCCACCCTCTCTGATTCCAGCCTTTCACTCCCTCTCTCCACCCACATCAGCATGACCTTGCTGGTCACTTGTCCTCAATGTCTTCTTCTGTGAAATGGGAGTGGCCAAAAGGGCTGACCACTCATGGGTCCAAGACTCCTCACACAGCTTGGTCCTCTGGGAGGGCAGCTTTGCAGTGCTAGCCCCCAGGGCAAGGTGACCTGTTGTGAAAGCTAGGCGTTATGATTGTCTGTTTTGTTCTTTATGGTCCTGAGGTCCTGGCTGTAGGAGTTGCACTACACACCATGTGACAATAAAATCATGCTGATCTACTCCCAGGTGCATACTGTGACAAACCTGACATGGTGGTGATATGCTCATATTGACACATGCATTTATATCTGAGATGACACAGTCATACACATACTGTTAAATATACACATACTGCATAAATATAGCCAGTGACCATCACCCATGGACCCAGTTACTCCCAGGGACCTGAATAAAGGCTACATAGTTACAAACACTCAGGTGTGTGTGCGAATGCATGAACATTTAAAATGTCACCTGGACACACCTGGGCCCAAGGGACATTGACTCCTAGTCATGCTGTGTTATGCTCATGGCCCACACATGAGATCACTGACATAAGAATGTACAAAGCACATTCCTGGTGCTGACATGCACCCACTGACCCTTGAAGCAAACTCCATGATCCAGGACGCTCCTGGCTGGAACTGTGTCCCTTCTTACTGATCGAACCCTATCCAGTCTTACTTGGCCCTGCCCTCAATGCCATCTGCAGCAGGGCAAATATCATGACATCCTGAATGGAAGTGACTTTGCAGTGTAAAGAGATGGACCAAAGTGAGGGGTAAGGACCACCAGCCCATGCACCTGTTCCTTAAATGCTCAGTGCTGGTTGGAGCCATGAAGGGATGTCTCAGGAGGTTACGTCAAGGTCCTAGTGGTGGACCAGCTTCCCACAATCCCTCACCTCCTCCGCAGTCTCCACTTGCCACTGAGGCAGGCCGTCCCAGACTGGCCAAGAGCCCGGCCTGTGTGAGTAGAGCAGAGCAATGGCGGCTCCCTCTCCCCTGAATGATGGGCGTAGAAAAGAGGTCTGTGCCTCAGGGAAGCCTGAGATGTCAGTGTTAATCCTCAAGGGTTCTCAGGAAGTGAATGGGACAACACACATTATTTTCATTTCCCGTGTAAGTTCTGTCCTGGGTTTATAGATGAGGTCTTCTCTCTCTGTGCTCCTTCTCAACTCCATCCTCATGCTTGGAACCTAGAGGCCTGCTCCTCTGCGCTATTAGACGGGTAGAGTGACTAGGGGCTTAGTCGGGGGTCAGAGTGTATCTGTCAGTGAAGGTACGGCCATGGCAGTGTACTTGTGTGTAAGTGTTACTGTGCGTCTGTGAGGAGTGTCATTATGTCTCAGAGGGTTTCTCCTTGTCATTCATGTGTCACTGGATCATTTGTATGTCTATGGGTTAAAGGATGCTTGTATTTGCTGGTTTTGTTTATCATTTCTGTATCAATGCACTGGAGTTATTTTATCTCAGCTTTATCTTCGCTGGTGCCCCATTCGGTGGATGTGTCTCACCCTTTTCTATGAGTCAACACATTTGAGTTGTCACAGGATGTGTCCCTATTCCTTATTCCATGCACTATGTGAGCGAACGAATACTTCATCTGTCACAATGTGAACATTGTCATTTTTATAATGTGTTCTGTGTGTGTTATCATTTTTGAGTTGTCAAAATGTGTGTGCCATTGCACTGGGGCTGTTACCACGTCTGCGGCGATACGATGTGCGCCTAAGTCTGTCCCACCACGTTCGAATGGCCCAGTGTGCGTTTCCGCACTCGAGCCGCCACGGTGTGCCCTCGCGGGCCAGCACGTTCCAGCGGGCAGAGCGTGAGTCCGTACGTGTGAATTGTCACCACAACCGTATCACTGCATTTGCGTCGTCACTATGTAAGGCTGTGTGTGTTGCGGGCCTTCAGTTATTGGGGGGTATCATTGTGTCCCTGGTGTCACCGTACATAATCAGTTTGAGTTGACACATGTGGTTAACTGTGTCACCTTTATTTTAATTGTCCCTAAATTGGGAAGGTATCACCAGATTTGAATGTTCACAGAATGATGATTCCGAATTTGTTACCACAGGTTACCTTGTGTGACAATGCACTTGCACTTTGACAGTATGGTGCGCATCTCTCTGTCTGAGTTGGCACAGTGTATGTGCCACTGTGTTTGAGCATCCCGTTATCAAATATTGACGTCATTATAATGCGTGTCTGTGTGAATCATTGTGTTTCAGTTGTCGCAGTGTGTGACTGTATGTCACCGTGTATGAGTCATGTATCTGTATTTATGTTACATTGTAAAAATACTGTCTGTGAATATCATGTCTAAGTTACCATGATGTGTATTGCCATGTTTAAGGTGTTAAAAAGCTTGTTTGTTGCAATTGTTGAGTGTATTAATATGTTTGAGTTGTCAAAATGTGTATGTGTGCCCTGGCCAGTGTGGCTCAGGTGGCTGGGCATCGTCCTGCAACGTGAAGGGTCACCAGTGGGTTTCCGGGCAGGGCACATGCCTGGGTGGCAGGTTTGGTCCCCAGTCATGGCGTGTGCAACTGATGTGTCTTCCACACATCTATGTTTCTTTCCCTCTCTCCCTCCCTTCCCCTCTGTCTAAAAATAGATTGGTGAAATCTTAAAAAAAAAAGTATGCGTGTTGCCATGTTGCAGCATCGCAGTGTTTCGTACTGTGAGTTTGCACACTTGTGTCTGTGTGTACCTGAACATGTGTGAGGTATTACAACACCTGTGCGTCACCATGTTTGAGGTGTCTCTTTAAACGCGTGTGACAACCCATTCCTCAGCATGGGTTCAAAAGTGAAAGGCAAGGAATGAGAGGGAAAGAGGGGGAGCTGCAGGAGGATGGGGACTGGGCCATAATCTAGACAGAGTGGGATGGGGGCCAGTGGGGGTTAGGGACAGAGTGAGCTCTAATTGGCCCGTGGTGAATTATTCACATGTATAATCCTCGCAGAATTTCAGCACGGGCAGTGCCAGTAAATGCTGTGCATGTTTAAAAGTCATTTCCATAAGTAAGTGCAATTTCTCTACTGTTTGCCCCTGTTTAATGAAGTGAAATCTTGTTTGCATTCCTCCCAATTTCCCAACGAAAGGCGCCCAACCGTTCGTACCAAAATTACACCGCCCAAATTAAAAGTCGGGTTCCAAGGGAGGTGAGGGGACGGCAGCACTGGGCCCTTCTGGGAGGGCCCACGGATGTGGTGGGGGCAGGTAGGAGCCAGGCCTGGGTTTTTCAGCTCATTGCTTCCCGTCGTTCTTGCAGTTTTGAGTGCTCCCCCCACCATGCTTCCCTCCTCCAAATACCCCCGTCATACTCTTGCTCCCCTCTGCCTCCTGCTCCTTCCTTTCAATGAATTCCTGGGGTACAGGAAGTTGGCATGATGTGTTTGTGCATGTATGTGCCTGTATAAACATGGTCACGTGTGTACTTTCAAAAGTGTGATATACAATCCTACACTATGACAATTTTTTGCAAAAATTATTTGTGCAAAACACAATGACTTGTGCAAACACGGTGTGACACAACGTGTGTTTACATCTGCATCCCTGCCTAAGGATGTATGTGGATCTGTGTGTGTCTAGCTTTATATGTTGGGTGTATTGTGTGTGTGTTTAAGATGGATGATTATATAGATAATATGGATAAAGGGAGAGAGAAGGAGGGAGATGATGGGAATGTGTGTAGTTCCTCTATTGCCCAGAGTGGAGTGCTTAGTACCTCTTCTGCTAGGACCTATGCCATCTGAGAGGTTTATGGTGAACCCCTCACCCCTCCAACAGCTGATTTCACCAAGGCAGCAAGATCAGAGGAGTCACCTCCTTTCACTTCATACATGATATAAAGGCCCTGTGGACATGGTCCTTGCAGGCCCGCTCCCGCTCCGTGTGTGTGCTGTTTGAACGAAGGTGACTCCCGAATGGGTTGGGAGGAGCCCCCTCAGGCCTTCACTCCTTCGAAGCTCCAACTCTGTCCTAGTGCCACAAGTCACCTGCGTGCAAATCACTTTGACACGAATCCAAAAACAGAGTTGCAGATTACTTTCATTTGGGCTAGCTGGAAGAGTATTGGCAGTGGAGTGAAATGAGGTTGAGGAAAGGGCAGGAAATGATGGTCCCACCCACCAAGGCCTCCCAGTGACCCCTGGAAAGTGACCACTAAGGACCCTTGAGGTTTTAGAAATCTGAGAGCCCAGGCTCTAGAAGTGACAGAGTGAGTAGTATCCTGTCCCTGTGTGAAGTGTGAGGTGCAAGATTGTGTGTCTCTGGTCTTTGTGGCTATAATCACCTCCACCAGTCTAATCATCTTCTGCTGCTTACCTCCTTCCAGTTTACTGGTCAGCCTGGATGGGACAGAACCAAGAAGTCACATAACTGCAGTGAGACCATCACCCTCAGACCCACAGACATTAGGACCACCAGCTGCTCCTCAGCACATCACAGCAGCATGCTGACGGACCAGCTGGAAGATAGGACCGTTGTTTGCCGAAGGTCTGGTAGAGAAAATCATTTGGAAGGATTTTGGAGGGGTGAGAAAAGATTCGATTGTTTAGTAAGAGTCAAGGGCCCTCCTTGGAGGGGACATCTCTCCCACCTCTTCGGCGTCCTTGGAAAAGTGGGACACCCCCGCACAGGGGCAAAGTGTCATCCTGGTCATGACTTCCCCACCTTCTTTTCCTCTTACCCATGCTGTGGTCATGTCATCAGCCCAAAGCATGGCTCTGATTTCTGTTTCCACGGCTCAGAGGCTATCCATAGCTCCCCGCTGCCCAAAGCAAAAAATTCCCTATCAATTCTGGTATCCGGAAAGCAAGCCCTTCACAATAAGACACTCCCTTCCCCTTCAGCCTGCTTTCCCAGCCAGCATTAGCATCCAATGACAGCACCTCCATATGCCTCCTAAACCCACTCCAAGCAAGCAGGGGAACAGGATAGTTCCCCAACATCCTCCACATTTCCCTCTTTCCCATTTTTGTCCACGCTCTCCCTTCTGCCTCAGATGCCACCATTAGCCTCACCCCCATCCAAATTTCTGCCTGGTGGGGTCCAAAAGAACAAGGCTAGGTTTGATGCTTCTTTCTCCAAGAAGACTTTTATGCTGGCCTTCACCATGACCACCATTGGTAGTATCAATGATACCTGGTTTCTCTGTCTCTCTGATCTGAATTTCTCGTCCCCTCTCCTTGCCTGCTGGTGACCAGATGTACTGGGCTCCAGTTTCTTTGGGCATCATGCCTTGAACACCTCTAAGGGAGGGTAGGGAGCGGCTCACATGGCTCTGTGGATGAGCTGACGGATGACTACCAGGCACGTGTGCAGCGCTAGAGTGGTTTGGAGTGCATGTCACGGGGGACAGAGCTCATATTTGGGGCGCCTCTCCCTATTCCAACCCAGCAGCATTCAGCGTCAGCCCTGGTTCTCCATGGCCCCCATCTTCATCCTGTTTTCCTCTCTGTGGCAGCAGAAGCTGTCTATTCCATGCCCTTGGCAGAAGAAGCTAGGGCCTTTCTGTCAGCTGAGAGATCCCCATCCACCCTGGGGAGGCTCTGGGTGCAACTGACTCTCCCCAAACCCCAGGGACCCCTGCCAGTGTCCACCAGGCTGCTACTTTCATGAGTGAGGGCCTTCCCTCTTCCCAGGGGAAGGCCCTGCAGTTACTGTGCTGACAGCCCCACTTCTCCCCTGGGCCTGCCTTCCATGCTAGGGGCTGATCCTCCCACCAGAGATCCCCCAGCCCACCACGAGACCCTCCACTGTATCTCCTTGGCTCCCAAGACCCTCTCACGAATCTCCTCCATTAAGCACCCCTGATCCTTCTGTACCCACCCCCATTCAACCCACTTTTTTTTTTTTTTCATTGAAGAGCCACAACCAAATCTCCATTAATCCTCTTGCTCCCTCTTTCCTCTAATTCTCTCAGGGAACCTCCTTCCCTCTGACCTTCCCCCCTCCCCACAGCCATCCCCTGGCCAGTCCAGAGCCTCAAAATCCACAGGAAGAAGGCTCCGGCTCCATCTCCAGATACACCCTCGGGCCCCACCACCTTCCCAAGCAGAGCCCGACATTCCCACGAGGTGCCTGGAGCCGGGGCCGGGGGGCCGGGGTGGGTTCCAGACAGGAAGGAGCTGCGGACTTCAATCTGGAAGGTCTCTGCGGGCCCTTCCCCCTCCCTTTGGCAAGTCTGGGAACTCGGCCCGAGCCTGGTCCACGCTCCCCCCCACCCCCGCCCTCCCCTCTCCGCGCTTTCATCAGAATTCAATTTCCGCCCGTAAGTGACTCCGCGGGCCCCTGATCCTTCCCTTGATGAATGAGCCGCCCGGCCCGGGCCCGTCCGTCACCGTCACCCTCGCCTCGGCCCCGCCGCTGCCGCCCCCTCCCCCGCCCCGGCCCCTCCACCCCGCGCCGCCCCGACCCCCTACAGCTCCCACCCAGACCCCCGATGCCTCCATCCCTTTGGGTTCCTCTCCCGCATCCAGCAGCCTGCCCTACCCCCATACCCGCGTGGCTTTCTCGGTCCCGGCCTCTGTCTCTCTCTGTGTGACTCTATTTCTCCCTGCCTCTCCTCTCCTCTCTCCTCTCTCTCCTCTCTTCTCCATCTCTCCCTCCCTCTCTCCCTCCTTCCCTCCCTCCCTCCTTCCTCCTCTCCCTCTCTCCCTCTAACACCTCTATTCATCTCTGGGAGCAACATCATTTATTTTGCACTTCCCAGATAATTTACTTTTTTTCCCTTCTACAGGAATTCTCCATTTCCCTATAAAATGAAAATTCATCTAGAATTACATCTTATGTCATCATTATGTTTATTAAGCGTGGATGATGTATATGAACAGGACGGGCTTGCTGCTGAGTGCTTAATGGTGCATAAGATTAAGCCGAGGCTCTCAGCTGCGCAGCGACTCCCCTCCGGTTCCCATGTTGTCGAGGCATGCTGGGAGTACAAGTTCCGAGCGCACGGCCAGGTGAACGCGCCGCCGCCGCCGCCGCCGCCCCCCCCTCCGCCCCCTCCCCGGCCCCGCCAGGCCACCCCGCCCGGCCCGGGGCGCCAGCGCGGCCTGCGCCTCCCAGACTCCCAAACAGACACGCCAGGCGACGGCAGCCCGGCCCGAGGGGCACCGTCGCCCCCCGCCCCGCCCCCACCCCGGGCCCTGCGGCTGGGTCGCACACCCCGGGCCGCGCCTGGCTCCTGGGTGTTCTCCCTCCTGCTCGGGGGCTGGGAGCCGCCCCGCCCGCCCCTCCTTCCTTCCAGTCCCGCGGGGGGTTCGCCCGCGTTCTCTCTCCCTCTCCTTCCCGCTGTCGGATTTCCTGGGGCTCTGGTCTCCCTGTCTGTCCCTCTGGGGCTCAGTCTCTCTGGAGTCCTTTCCCGCCTCCCTCTCTGCCCCCGCCCCTCGCTGCGTCTCTGCGTGTGCCCCTCCCTGACCCTCTGGCGCTCCCAGGCTGCGCCCGTCCGTCTGTCCGTCCGCCTCGCGAGTCTCCCCGACTCCCCCTCTCCCCCTCTCTCCCCTCTCCCCTCTCCCGGCGCTGGCGGCCACCGCACTGCAGCGCGGCACCAGCAGTCTATGACAAAAACATTATCCTTCTGCTGCTAAACAATCCAATAAACCTCTCCACAGGGAGAAAGTTAACCTCTTGTCTCTTCGGCTGATGCCTTCCCGCCCACGTGACTGCTGCCACAGTAAATTCAAATCATTAGTCTCCTCACCCCATCAAAAAACTTCTATTAGTAATGGAGACCTCGCCGGAGACCTTCCGCGGAGAGCGCTGCCTTCCCAATTCCCAGTGGAAAAATTCTGCGCGAAAAACTAATTCTACTTTTAATAATCTGTCATCAGGACCAGAGGCAGTCATAAATTATATGGGAGCGCGTGCGAGAGCGCGCCACAAGAGGGAAATCAGGGCGAAAAATCAAAGCCCAAGTTTGACAAACTTTCCTGAAGATAAATAATAACTTACAAACAGGATTAGTTGTAAAGTCACGCTCCGGCGCGCAGCCACGGCTGCAATCTCGTCTGCCGAGGGCCGCCGCCGCCGAGGCACCTGTCACCGGCCGCCACTGCCTCCCAGCCTTCCTCCTCGTCCTCCTCCTCGCCTCCCCCTCCTCCCCTCCTCCTCTTCCTCACCCTCCAACCTTCCTCTCTCCCCCCCCCTCCTCCTCACCCTCCTCTTCTTCCTCCTTCTTCGCCCTCCTTACCAGCCTTCTGTCCCCCCCACCCGGGCCTGCGGTAGGGCCAGGGACCCTGATGCCCACCTCCCCCCAATCCCACCACCGAGGGTCCCCAGTTGCCAGGACCAAGGTCAGGCGAGGGAGCGGAAATTCGCCCGAGCGTCGTGGGCCGGGGCTGTGGCCTCGAGGAGGGGCTCGCGGAGTGAAGGAAAGTGTGGGTGAGGCCTGAGGCCCTGCGCCCGGTTTCTGCGGCCTCCCTGCCTCCGGGCCGCATCCCGAACCTCTCTGCTCTCCGCCCCCTCCAGCCCGAACCTCGGGGGGCTGGTGCGGGCAGTGCGGGGCCGGGGGGTGAAGTCTGACCCCCAAGTTTGTCTTTGTTAGTGTAGGGTGGCGGCGGGTCCGCCCGCCCGGCTGAGGACCTCGCCCCCCCAGCGCGGCCCTCCCCCACCCCACCCCGCCCTCGCCCCGCACAATCTCGGCGCTGACAGCCGAGCGGGTGATAAATGCCGGCGACGCGGGGAAGGAATTGCGCAAAATAAAGAAGCATGTTCCAACAAGTCTTGTCAGGATTGTATTGATTTAATCATCTGCAGAAATACACATTCTGGATTACTGTAGCGTGCCGGGCCTGGGGAAGGGGCGGGCCGGCGGGCGGGGGCCGCGAGGGGCGGGGCGGAGCTGGGGTAGGAGGGGCGGGCAGAGACGGGGATGGCTCCTCCCCTCGCCCCAGACCCCGCCCCTCCGTCCTGGCTGGGCGAGAAACTGCAGGGGTTGAGGGTGTGCAGAGGTTGCGCAGAGGGGTCATTGCACCACGGAGTACCTGCTCCTGCCCCAGCCGGAAAGATGGGTCTGCCATCCTCTGGCCCTCAGAACTGCTGCATAGAGCGGTCAAGGATCCTCCAGCGCTAGATGAAACCCGGGACAGAGAGGGAGTGGGGAGTGTGGATGGGGCCTCATCCACCTTGCACATGTTTTAGGGTGGTTCCCTGCCCCATCATCTTTTAGCAAGGCCAGGGTCTTGGCTGCAAGGTTTGGGGGTGCATGGAGGGACACAAGGCACACCAGTACTACCTCCTTGCCAGGCTGACCTGTATACCCACAGCTACTTCAGAGGCAGGGGTACAGGAGAACACTTCAGACAGCCCCCGGGGAGCAGAGCTCTACTTGGACTCCACAGGAGCTCAAGAAAGGTTAACAAACCAACACACATTATCGCTTCTGACTTCTGCCCACAATCTGGGCTTGGAACCCCAGGTGAGAACTTAGCAGGACTGCTAAGTCCTGCTTTTAGTTGAAAACCTGAGCCTTACAAAGAAACATACCCAAAATGGGGGGTGGGGAGTGGGACCGAGCAGCTCCTGAGAGTGGGGAGATCCACAGGGAAATGGGGGAGAGAAGAAAGCCATTTATTTGTTTAATGATTGATTTAACATATTTTATCTCATGGAATCCTTTTGATAACTTAAGGAGGTTGTTACTGTTAATATCCCCCATTTTACAGATGAGAAAATTGAGGTTTCGTGGGTTAAATGATTTTCTCAAGGTCACAGTGCTGGTAGGTTGGGAAGTCTAGTTTTGAGGCCAGGCCTGTTATATTTCAAACTTCTCCCATAGTTATGGACCTTGGGGAGACTGTTGGGGGTTCAAGAACCGGATAAAGGTGGTGGGGAGACGATGTGAGAAGCACAGGGGAAGCAGACCTGGTGAGCAGTGAACCCTGTCTGTTCCAAAGAGGCTGCGGGGAGGGTGGGATCTGGTGCTCACATCTTCCCCAGGGGTTCAGAACGGGTAGAGAAGGGGCTTCCTCCAGTGTGGGGGTGGGGAGGAGAGGGAGGAGGACCACAGGGATTTCCATAGGTACCATCAATATATCACCTTAGTCCTGGCTTGGGGGAGAGGAGGGGATTTCAAGAAAAAGAGAAATGGGGATGACGAATGCAGATCAGGGAAGGAGGTGGAGCTTTATCTCAAACCAGGGACTAGGCACTGCGTGACCCCGGGCAGGGGCAGGGAGTCACTCGCGGTGGGAGAGGCAGACTTCATCAGAGCAGCTGTCTCAGTGAGAAGCACAGCCCCTCCCGAAGAGACCCTCACCCAACAGAGAGCCAGAGAAGGAGCATAACTGAAGGGACAAGTGTGACAGGAAGTCCCAAAAGACAGACCCAGGGTCCCAGTGGACCGGAGGCACGACTGGAGTGGATGTGAACAAGTGAACAGGGATTGGAAAATGAAGATGGATTTTGTGTGGGGGAGGAGGAAGGAATAAATAGGGTGATGGAGGGGGTGAAAGGGGAGAAGGGAGCAGCGAACTTCCCTGTGAGAGAACCCAGGCGTCTGCGCAGACTCCGCGTTTCTTCTCACCTGTACCCGTTCTGCCTCCTCAGGAGCTTTTCCTTCAGCACTTAGCCCAGGAGGGAAGGGAACACAAATTTATTTAATCAACAAAGATTTTTACAGAGCTTACTTTCTGCAAAGCACTGTTCCAAGTACCGCATGCATATTAACTCAGTCCTCCATAACAAGGCTATGCGACAGAGAATGGTATATCTCCATTCTACAGAATAGGAAACTGAGGCACAGAGGGCTTTATTAATTTGCTCAAAGTTACACAACTAGCAGTGGTAAAAACAGATCGAACCCAAGTAAACCTCGCTAGCTCAGAGTCCTCAGTGCCAACACGGGATTGGGAGTCAAGGCTCTGGGGACTAGTTCCAGTCCTACCGCCGCCACGCGGTATGACCTTGGCCAAGACCCTTGTCAGTTCTGGGCCTCAGTTTCCACGCCTGCAAAGTGAGAAGATCGGCCCCAAGGCTCTCGTAAATCCCTTCCAGACCCAAAGCTGCAGTCTGCGATTTCTCCCCCACGGACCCCTGCTGCCTGGTCCCTCCCACACCCCCTCCGCCTCCAACCCTCACCCCTCATGCCCAGCGCCTCCTGGAGCCTGGCGTTCACCTACCCCTCCCGCTCCCCGCGGGCCCGCGCGTGACTTTAGCGCGCGCGGCTCGGCCCGGAAGGTCACCTCCTTCATCACGGATTCTATTTGCATCCGGAATCGCATGTACATGAAAAATGTGTCCGCGTGCGGCCCCGACTGCAGACGCAGATGAAATTCTGTGCCGAGCCTGATGCGCGGTAACCTTTGCAGATGGCGCCGCTATTGCTGAGAAATGGATTGCTTAATAAAGCGTATCATCCGGCATATTTGCTGCTTGGCTAGCCAAATAGAAGTTGTTTTTTGCACAAATTTCCTTGTCAAATTTGTCAATGTTCATGTCATTTTTGCTTTAGGTCACAGAGCAAGGTGCAAATTCCTGGCATCTTTACTAGTTGCAGCCAATTTCGGCGATTTCGGCGGTGACGGGGATTCTCCGAGGAGTTGCTTGCCCGCGCGCGCCCGCCTGTAGGCCCCAGCAGTGCGCGGCCCCGACACCTCCTCCGGGAAGCCCGCGGGCCGTACTCGGGTGTAGGAAGACAGGCTGGGTGGGGGTGGGAGTGGGGTGGAGGGTATCTTCCCTTCCTAAACACCCACACCCAGACGCCGCCCCTTCCCTGAGCCACCTCCTCTCCCTGGGCGGTAGCTCTTTTCCCTTCTTCTTTGGCCTCCTCTGGCCTTCAGGCAGGAAATTGAGAACTTTGCCTCCCAGTGCCCCAAGACTCCACCCACACCTGATTCCAAAGCCCGACTGGCCTCTCCCCACCTTGCAAGAGGTTTACTGAAAGGGGGAGAGTGGGTGGGACAGTGGTGCTCACTCCGTCCTCCCACAGGCTCATAACCACTTGGAGGAACGGAGGTCCCTTCCGGCCTTCAGGGGAATAATGAATGGATAGTTGTATGTGGATCAGGTGAGGATGCAAATGAGCACACCTCCCTGGGGAGATATGATAAACTGCTCACTCTGCCTGGATTTCCACCATTTGTGCCTCGACCATTGGGCTTAGGCCAGGCCTCCTCCAGACTAATCTTATGAAAAGTAGATTATTCTAAGAGGTCACTCAGGAGCTTGGACAGTCCAGAGCTCAGCCTGGGGGAGTTTATTAGGTTATGTCCACACAGCAAAAGTCAACGACTATCACTGGGGAGTGTTTCCAAGTGCCCTTTGCTTGGATTGTTTCTTGAAATCGTCACTTCAACAACCCCATGTGGCAATTCCTAACATTGTCCCCATTTAAAGATGAGGAAAGAGCTGTAGGAGATGGGCCCACTTGGAGAGTTTGGATGAAGTGTGTGGGCTTGTGAGGGCAGGTGGATGGTGAAGGTGCGGAGGGGGGAGGATAAATGGTAGGGAGGAGGCAGCAGTGAAGTGGTGGTGGCGGAGTTGCTGACAGCGAGCTGGTGTGAGGAGAGGAGAGGAGAGGATGTGAGTGGTGGTGGGGGGGATGTGAACAGGGTTCTCTGTGGAAATCCTGCATGAGGGCATGAGGACGGGCAGGAGATTTGGGGACGGGTGTAGGAGAGTAGATGTGCTGGGGACAGGACTATCTGAATAAAACATAAAAGGGACAGGTGTGGGAAAAGGCACAAGGACAGATGTAGGACGCAGACAAGTGGAGAAGGTGTATTAGGGTGTGTGGAGTCCTGCATGGGTGTGTGTATATGGGGACAAGTGTGAGGGTCAGGAACATGTAAAGGATGTAAGGGGACAGGTGGAAGGTGACACTAAGCTCCAAGAGGCTGGTGGGTATGCCTGTGTCATCTGCTGTATTCTCAAGTCCAAGTCCAGTGCCTGGCACACAGAGCTCAAGATATACAGTACTCAGAAATGGGGAAAGGGATTGGTGGTGGGCAGGTGCTGTCCAAGGTTTGTTGTCGCGCTGGAGGAGGGTTGGGCAGGTTTATCATGAGACATTCTAGCAGAGTTTGGGTTTTCTCTTCAGCCTCTGCGGCACTGGGTCAGGGTGGGGAATGGTCAGACCTGCTTCTCCCAACAGGAAACTAGCCCGGGATAGGAGCCCAGAGAGCCCAGTGGGAGCTGCAGAGCTTGGATGATAGCGGGTGGGGGTGGGGTGGGGGTGGGGGAGGACTGCCGTCAGATTATTAATGGCCATGCGTTGACTCAATTAAATCCAGCCTGCTTTTGTTGGCAGGCCTCCGCAATTATGCATCTCATTACGGGCGGCCGACCAAATGCATCCTGGGAGGAGACCAGAACTCCAAATTAACTTTTCTTGGCGCTGCGGGGGCTGGTTGGCCGCCACTGCCTGCATGGCAGCCAATCAGTGTTGGCTCCAAGGGGGGCGGGGTCAAAGGAAGGGCGAAAGTAGGGGGAGGGTAGGTTGCCTGGCCCAGGATGTGTCTAAGCAAGATACTCTGAGGACACGCATGGCCATCTAGAATATAATTCCCAAGATCACCCCACCTGCATCCCCACCAAGAAGCCTCCCTGCGTGTTTGGACTTAGTCTTGGAGGGAATCTGAGCCTTGTCCTTATTCCTTTTGTGGCTGAAACACTGAGCACAGAGAACCAGGGGTCCCAGGTCCTGTTGGTTCCCTGACCTCTCCATCCACGAATGACCTGGACTAAATCATCCTGACTGTGGGACTGCACCAAACCCACAAAAACCTGGAAAGTAAGGGGCAGAGGTTCAGAGAGGATGTCCTTCGGGATGTGAGGAGACCACTGGAGGCTGGCCAGCCTGGCTCCTGCCCAGCTGGGTGCTGCCTGTGTGCCCGGGTTTGTATGTTTGCGTGTGGGTGTAGGTGTGTGTGCCTGCTCACAGCCTGCCTCTGCAGTTACACCACCAGAATAAAGCGCTTCATTAACCTGTCAATCAAAGGCCGCTTCTCTCCTGCTCTCCTGCGCTGCCCTCCGACAGCCCATGTGTGCGTATGCTCCAGCACACTGTGCCATCCCGGGACCACGTGGCATCGCCCATCCTCTCCCTACACAAATATGGCTCCCGTTGCCTCCCTTGAAGTCTGAAACATTTACGGCTTACCCAGAAGAGTCTGGGGCCCACTGTTGCCTATGTATGATGTGTATGTATGTAAAATATTATTTTATTATATGAGTGGCCTTTCTCCAAGTCATGCATTCATGAAAAAAAATGGCTGTTTTAAAAACTAGGGCACCCTAGAGTAGTATGAGGAGATCTAGCTCTGAGCAGAGTGACCTTGGATCTGTCACCTTCTCTCTCTTGGCCCCGGGGGTCTCACCTGTGTTAGGTAAAGCAAATCTGGCTTGGACTAGATGATCTCTGATGTCCTTCCTCCTTCCAGCTTTCTGAGTTTGGGTGAGTGTGGCTGATTCCTGACCTTCAGAATTGTACACGTGAGTGTGTGGGTGCATGTGTCTTTTCCCAGCTGTTTGCCCTCCCTGGGTGTCAAGAGGTGCAGAGGCAGGAGGCTGGCTGCAGCAGGACCACGAGAGCTGCTCCCAACCTGGAAGGAATGCGCTTTTCTGAGCTTCCACTTCCTCACTTGGACCACACTGCTGCTGGTGGAGTTTGTGCGTGCCTGAGGTGGGCATCCATGTACAGCCAAGCAGGTACTGGTCTAGGCAAAGCCTAACCTGGGAAACATGTGTCAACATTCAGGGTCACCTAAGGATTCCATCCTTCCCAGTTGGAGCATCCTGGCCTTGCTCCCACCTGCCGGGACCATCCATAGGGGAAGGAAAGGGGTGTTTTCCACAGTAGGGAAGGGCTCTGTTCACCACTTGCAGCATCTTTATTGTGCATTAATGAAACCCTGTTTCTTCTGGGTATTTAATTCTTTCCATCTATTATGTTTAGACAACTCATTAACAATCATTCGTTATAATTAGACTTCAATTTTAGGCTCCTTTCTCAGGGGAGGCAATGCAGAGCTTTTAAACATATTTACATCATAAACAGCTTCCAAATCTCTGGGTGCCACCCCTGCCCTGTCCCACTCTAGCTCCTGTCCCTCCTTTTCTCTCATTACTTACCTGCCTTCTGCCACCTGCATTCCGAAAGCAAGAGTGAAGGAGGAGAAAGCGGAACTGAGTGTGCTAAGAGGTGCCTCAAATCCTGCTGCTGCCCCAGTCCTTCTGACATGGCCCCCCTGGTCCTCACCGAATGAGACGGATGTGCCAATATGGGTGGCGGACTTCCCTGGAAGCAGAGGCCTCCCACTGACTGCCCAAGAGCGGTACCTCTGGCTGCTGGATCGTTGGGTGTTCCCAGGTAGTCCTATACACACAGATACACTCGCCGACTTGCTCAAGTGTGAAAACCAGACACATATGACCATTTAGGGGAGGGTGGAGGAAGTCTCTTGTGAAGATTTTTCTTTTTCTGCTTCCCAACTGACACCCTGGTTCCAACCACCACGCCTCCTGCTGGATGCCTTTAAGTTTAGGGACTCCTATCCCTTCCAGCCTTCACGTGCAACATCATAACATCTCCATCTGAGGAATCGATGTTTGTTGAAGGAGTGAATAAATGGTCTAGTGAAAACTGTACGGGTATTAAAGTCAGACAGGCTCGATTCAAATCCCAGCTCTCTCACCAACTAGCCAAAGTGACGTTGGCACCTGATTTAATGTCTTTGAGCCTCAGTTTATTCCTCTGCAAAGTCAGGGTGATAATGTCTACCTTGCAGGGTGTTTGTGATGAAGGAAGATAGCCCAACATGTAAAGTACCTGGCATTTTATAGGTATGGGATGATAGCAACAATAATAGTAGTGAATAATTGTATTAATTATTTATGAGTAACTATAATAATAATCCCAGGAAGAGGCCTCAGGGGTCAATCTGTGCAACTTCCCCTCCAGGGGGGCAACAGCATCCTCAGTGGGTGCTGTTGAATGCTTCAGTGGTGGGGAGCACAGCTCTGTCCTGGTCCATTATGGGGCAGATCTTATTACAAGAAAGGTTTCCTTTAGATCCAGTTACAATCAGCCTCTTTGTCACGTTCCCTGTTAGCCCTGGATCTGGCCTCTGGAGCCCAGGGAATCTGCCTCCTGCTCAGCAGCGGATACCCTGGAAAGTCTCCATCAGAGGGTAGAGGAGAGGGCAGGATGGAGGGCAAGTGCCATGATGGAGTAGGACCTTTGGGAGGAGGTGGGGAGACTGATGGGGGGTGTGTGTGGCTGGACCCCTCAGAGGCTTGGGGAACCACAGGGAGCCACAGGAGGGGAGACAGAGACAGAGATGGGACACCGGGGGAGAAGGATTTTCTATCAACAAAACAGCAGGACAGATTCTGGCTGGTCTCTGGAAACATCTTCATCCGGTGCCTGAGGCCAGCTCTGAGCTTCTTTTAGCTCATTACTGGCAATTAGTCCTCTGGGCCCAGCCTGGGGGAGGAGGGGCACTATTAGCTCTCACTCCCCTGGACACACACACATACACCATGAATCAAATTGACAACTTTGCCCAAGCCTGCCCTCCCCACCCTGCTCTGTGTGTGAAGCAGGATGCACATGTCTACATGGATAAGGCGTGCTAATGCATGTGCATTCACATGAAGGTGTCACAGGGCAGACAGTGTCAGTACATGTGTACAGCTATGAGAATGTGAGATTGTGCAAATGAGCAAGAAGTAAGGGACTTGCAAGGGAGAGGGGGATGGGCATTGAGCGTGGATGGACTGGCTGTGGGGACCCACGATTACTCCTGGGCTTTTGTTTCCTTAAGAATCCTGGCCCAGGTGGATGATTGAGGGGAGGGACATGCGGAGGAAAAGGACAAGGCAGATCTTGGGGTTTCTGCCTCGCGGCTCCACCTCAGGAAGGCTTTTCCTCTGGGAAAAATAGGACCCTATTGAAGAGACTTCTAGGGAGAGACACTCAGAATTTACCCCCAAAGCCCTTTCCTTCCCATTTATTTTAACCGAGCACTGTCTGGTAGAAATACAATGTGAGCCCTGGCTGGTGCAGTTCAGTGGATGGAGCACGGGCCTGGGAACCAAAGGGTGGCTGGTTCGACTCCCAGTCAGGGCACACGCCTGTGTTGTGGGCCAGGTCCCCAGGAGGGGATGCGAGAGAGGCAACCACACATGGATGTTTCTCTCCCTCTCTTTCTCCCTCCCTTCTCTTCTGTCTATAAAAGAAATAAAATCTTAAAAAAAATAAGAAATACAATATGGGCCACATATGCAATTTAAAATTCTTTAGTGCCTATGTGTTTTAAAAAGTAAAGAGAAACCGGCAGAATTAATTTAGTTTGTTTTCTTTTGATTTTATTAAATTTTACATTTTAAGTTAATATTTAAACATTAAAAATCCAAATAAATATTTAACATATAGCCAAAATATCATCTTAACATGTAACCAGTGTTTTCAAAGTATTAATGAGATATTTTGCGTTCTTTGTGCATACTAAATCTTCAAGAATAGGTGTGCATTTTGTTTACAGCCCGTCTCCATTGGGATTAGCCGCCTTTCAAGTGTCCAGTGGCCACATGTGGCTAGTGGCTACCACACTGGGTAGGGCAGATCCAGAGCCTGGGTTGGTTGGTTTCCCACAAAGCAGCGAAGGGTGAAGTGTGTGCCCACAGTGGGGGTGGGGGGGCGGGATGGGGTGAGGGTGGGGGGGTGAGGGGGCGGGAGCAAACGGAAGTGGGGGTTGAAGCAGTGCACTCTTTATGCTCTTGCAGGGTCTCCAGGCTCCTGTCTGCACTGGCTATATGCAAGGACTCAGTCTCAAGAATCTTACTCCAGGAAGTTCTTCCTTTTGTCTCATTTCTGTGCTTCCGACGGCAATGTTGAATCCTTCCTGCAACCCATTCTCTCGAGGGTCCCCATCCCCATCCTGCTTTGTCTAAGAGACTTTGTGGGGGAAGGAGGGACCCACACAGGCACTGAAATGGGCAGGGGAGTGGAAGAAGGGAGAAGGAAAATGCTGGAAAATTAGCCCCAAGGTCTTAGGAGGAGTGAGGAGGGGTTGGAGGGGGTGATGGGCTAGAAAGTGACCAGAGCATAAAAGCAGAATTTCTAGAAGGTGACTTTTCAGCACCTCGGCCCCCTTATCCTTTGAGATTTTCAGTCTCCTGCACCTTTCAGATTTCTTGGGTCCATCTAGACTGCCCCCCTATTTTCACCCCACACCTATTTCCCTCCCCCCTCAGCATCTTACCACCTCCACCTCTTGGCCACTGTATCTCTCTGGCAGCTTCTCAGCCCTTCACCTCCTTAGCTCACTTCCTGCCCCCACTCACCATCTTCCACTCCACTCGCAGCCCAGCAAGCCGGGACAGGGGGAAACCCAGGAAGTGGAGACCTGGAATGGGGTGTGAGGGCCTGAGTTGAGAGTGTTTCCAGGAGAGAGAAGTGAGGAAGATCCTCCCAGTCCCCTCCCATCCTCTTACCCCTCCTCCCAGCCCCCTCCCCCACGGGGCGGCAGTGATTCCACAGTCTCAGGGCTTGAGGGTCTCGGGGCCCCTCGCTAATGTAAGGTTATTGTAATTGATATGAAGGTAATTGATAATGTGTTACGGTGAATAATGTCTTCAATTTTCTGCTAAATCCCATTTTTGTAGCCATCTGGGCTCCTCCAACTGCCCCCCTGGGACGCTGGGTAATAGAGAGTAATTATTCTCAAGTCATTTACTTTTTCAAAGTGTTTAGTGCTTATCTGTTTTACAATTAAAATGGAAACGACCCTGATTCACTTCCTTTCTTTTTTATTTAAATAGCACTCACACCCCCACACCCCCCACCACACACTTTCAGTCACACACAACCACACGGGCACACAACCCTCACACACACACAGAGTCTTCTTGTATGCGGTAACATGTCCACAGTCACAGACACAAAAACACATGCACATTTTCTTTGTCACTTACACACACAAATACAACTTTACATTCAGCCAAGGGAAAGAGTCTCAGTGACCTAGACCTACAGGGTGGGGCAAAAGCAGGTTTACAGCTGTGAGTACATGAAACAGAGTTTATTCTTGTGTTATCAGTTATTACTTATTTTATTATTTTCCATACAAACAACTGAAAACCTACTTTTGCCGCAACCTGTACATACTCTTTGCCACTCTCCCTCGGAGTAAGAAAATCAGAGGTGAGCAGTGTCAGGGTGGTGGACAGTAGGAAGGAGTCACCTTGGATGTGTGTCTGAGTGTGTAAGGTTAGCTTTGAATGTGGAAGGTGAGCATCTCTGTGTCCACATGAGTGTGCTCTAAATGAGTAGTTCAGAGTGTGTGTTCACACGTGGCTAAAAATGTGCCAATTTAGAGCAGTAGTGTGAGCAAAGTCTCGCTTGTGTGTTTGCATATGAGTTATGGTGCAGGCAGGTGTGTATTGAGCTTGCATTCATTCACACCCAGTTACACACTATTCACACCCAGTTACACACTAACGAAGAGACCTGGCAGCATGCAGCTCCAGCTTGGGCACACGTCCTTGGGAAAGGGGTGAAACCAGAATCCAGAGGCACCTAGCCATGCTGAGTTTAAACAGGATGCAGAGAGCCGTCACACCGTGAAATCTGACCCATTTATTTTAACTGAAAATGTCACAGGAACATATAACATGGAGGATCAGGAGATGCAAGGGTGGGGGGGGATCAGGAGGTAAAATGGCTTACAATAGCCCTTCCCCCACCTCCCCAACCCTGCTGATTCCTCCAATGGTCCTTCCTGTCTGGGAACCCCCTCACTGGCCTCCCCACTGCTTGACCCTCAACCCCTTGTGGCCCCTCACTGAGCCCAGGCTCTGGTTGAAGGTGGAGGCAACAGTGGCCCTCAACAACTGAGGAGCTTCCGGCCCCTCCCCCCCCGCCCCGCCCCGCCCCAGCTGGGCCATTCCCCACTGGGGGTGCTCTGTGGACACAGACATTTTCAATAGTGAGGCACTGACCTGTGGGAAACCACAAGGAAAGATTGCACACAGTCCTAATCTTTCCACTACATCCCTCAAATGCCCTACAGGCCTGTGGGGGAACAGCTGAGTCCTTGTACTCACTGGGACACTCCGGCCAGCAGTCAGGTGACCTGTGGCCCAGGGATCAGCTTTCCATTGTGCAGATGGTGAAACTGAGTCCCAGTGGCGTCCAGGAAGGCAATGGGACCCCACGGGGAGCCAGACCTGGAGTGGATCAGTGCACTGTCTGCCGGGCCCAACACCTGCTGTCCCCAGGGTGTCCCGCTGCAGGCCCCCCCAGCCTTGCACACACTCTGCTGCTGGACAAGGGGTGCAGGGCGTGGAGGACAGGGCCCTGGCCCTGGCGCCCAGCCAGGAAAGCCCCGCGAGGTTCAAAGGAAACCAGGCCCAAGCGCACCCTGCTCACCCAGCACACCTCCAGGAAAGGCCCAGGGCGCTGTTTTTAATTTTGCTTCTTAAAACGGGAGGGTGGTGATATGGGTGAGGGATGCTTTTTTCTGCGTTTTCCCAACTCGCCTTTTGTGGACCTCTGCTTGGCCCTCCCTCCTTCTTCCCACGACTGTCTTTTTTGGTCTCCATCTCTGCGTCTCGCCTGGCTCTGTGTCTCCGGCCCTACCACCCCCACCCGCTCTCCGCAGCGCCCCACTCCGCCGGCGCCCCGAGTCAGCCTGCCCCGCCGCCCGCGCAGGGCGCCGCCCCCTTTCTGGCGGCGTCGGGGTTCCAGTCCCTGTCCCTGCCGCGCCCCTCCCCGACTCCGGCCGCTCGCACCTTCGCGGAAAAGTAAACATTTAATTTTTTTTGCTGTTAATAGATTTAATGTTCATTTGTTGGTAGCCCAGGGGCAGAAACGCGTGACATTTCAAATAATTGTTGTTTCAGGGGTATCCTCTGGAGGGAAATGCGGCAAAAGTGTGGAGAAGATTTAAGCAAATGACTGTGTCAGCTTCTATTTACTCCTGACAGGATCGCCGGGGGCACGGCTGCGAGATAACCATTAGCGCGGCCGCCGATAAAGCGGGGAGGCTGCATTTCTAAAGGCTCCGCGGCCATTACGGGAAAGTTAGTGTGAAACATGTTAAATTATCCCCCAAGTGGAGGAAGCGGGGGAGGCGGCGGGGGCAGCGGGCGCCCGCCTCCGCCGGGGCCTGGGAGCCGGGAGGCGCCGCAGCGGGCCCGGTGACCGCGCCGCGCCAGCCCACCCGCCGTCCAGCAGGGGGCGCCCGCCTCGGCCGGCCGGGCCTCAGTCTTCTGGCCCTGGGGGTGGGTGGATGGCTCCGCCCTCGGCCCCTGGGGCTTGCGGGCGACACCGAGGCCTTCCTGGCACGGGCCTGCCGCAGGCCCGGTTGGTGTGGTCCCCCAGTCCCAGCCGCTGAGATTTGCTCCATGGGTGAAAAGAAAGACTAACTGTGGAGCTTGAAACAGTTTGGCTTATTCCTAAACAGCCCCCTCACGTGTGCACAGGCAATACACCCACGTGCGGGCGGTGGGGGGAGAGGAGGTCCGGAGGAGGACAGGTACCGCTGAGGTTTGTGCAGAGCCCCGAGTTCACCTCTCAGATTTGCCTCTAAGTAACCAGTGTCCTCCTGCAATTCATCTTGGCTTCAGTTTCCCCATTTGTAAAATGGGTATCTACCCCGCATACCTTACCCCCGAAAGAACAGTTGAATCAATTAGACAGCACACACGTCATCCGAGAAACCATTAAATGCAATGCAAGTGAGGAGTACTGTTATTATTGTGTGCAGGCCGCAAGTGAATGCACCACTGCATGGAAATTAAGACCCCAGTCACGGTTCTTTTTGAGATTGGGGAACATCTCTCCCACCCCTCCTAATTTTGCTCTTCTAAGGCCCTCTTGGGGTAAATCAGTACCTACAGGCTAGTCCGGTAGTGCAGGTAGTGCTTGCTCTAGGTTAGCCCCTGCAGAAGCATACAGGGGTTCTCCCTTCCCTGTGGTTTCACTTTCCAGTGGTTTCACACACACCCCCAACCCAGTTCAAAAATATCAATGGAAAATTCCAGAACTAAACCATAAGTTTTACCTGTGTGCCCTTCTGAGTAGCATGATGAAATTCTGAGTTGCCCCTTTCCATCCCACCCAGGGGTGAATCACCCCTTTGCAGGGAATTCATATACTACCCACTCGCTAGTCTCTTAGTAGCTGTCTGGTTTTCAGAATGACTGTGGAGGTGTCACAGTGCTTGCGTTCAAGTACCCCTTATTTTACTTAATAATGGCCTCAAAGCACAAGAGTAGTGATGCTGGCAATTTGTACATGCCTAAGAGAAGCCTTAAAGTGCTTCCTTTAAGGGAAAAGACATCATATGCATAGGGAAAAAAAAACCAGTATATGTAGGGTTTGGCAATATCCATGATTTCAGGCATCCACTGTGGGTCTTGGAACACATCCTCCGCAGAGAAAGGAGGACTGCTGTACTTAGCTGTTAGCATACCTGGACCAGAGCACTAGCAATACGGACTGAGAGCCCTGTCCCACGGAGGACGGAAGCATGTGGGGCAGGAGGGAGGAGAAGAAGGCAGAGGGGACCACCGTCCCCTCTGTGGCAATGGTATCTCCAAAAAGAATTTCCTCCCTCCTGTCTTAAAAAAAATCCTCTGAATACATTGACATTGTAGCATCGTCTACATTATATTTTAGGCCTGGGAACCCAATCTGTGGTGCAGTGGCAAGTCAGTGACTTGCATGGTCATTAATACCACCGATTTACTCATTTCCAGCACACTTTCAGGTTCCCAAGAGCTCTGAAGTTCCCTCAGCTTCACTCAATACTTTTTAACCTCTTCTCCATGTCAGGTCTGCTGGAGGCACGGGAGGGCAGAGACCACCTTAGCCTTCCTGGAGCTCACCTTCAAGTAGGGGACTGATACCTACAACAGATGACAGGGGCACATGAACACTAAACCAGAAGCACATGCAAAGTTCTGTGCATTCAAGTGAAGAGCAGATGACTGACTTTTTGATTGTGTTGGGAAGTTTTCTTAAGAGAGGTGGCATTTGATCTAGGGTCTTGAATGATGGGGCAGAATTTTCCAGGTGGGAGAAATGGGCTACTACATAATAATGAAAATAGTCCTTGTGACCATTCCAGACAACAAAAATAACAATAATAATAGCATTTAGTCTGCTGTACCACTTTACCAAACACTTCCCAGTAATTGCTATCTTTGACTTGTTGTAACAACTCTGGGGTGGAGAACAAATACTGTTATATACCCCCATTTCACAGATAAGGACAGTAAGGCTCAAACAGATTCAGTAACTTGCCCAAGACCACACAACCATCCTAGCAATGAGACTAGATAAGGTGGAATGTCTCTTCCCTTCACTTTATCATTCCAAGACCAATTTTGAAAAAGAAAAAGCTGATTTTGTCTTTGATAAAGGCAACGCACCTCTCTTTTCAACCTCTCCTCATTCGTTCCACTGCTTTCCGAATGTCTACTAGGTGTCAGACATTGGGCTGGCTTTGGGGGTACAAAAAATAAGATACAGACCCTGCCCTTGGAAACTCATAGTTCTAATGAGGTAGGGAGTTCTACAAGTAAACCAACCATAAAGCAATGTGCATGATGAAGGTCTGAGAAACCTAAGATGCTCTGGGCCAACAGGAAGAGGTCAGACTCAGATATTGCATGGTTTGGCCAGAACTGAGTCTGGGCAAAAGAACGCATTTACTAGCCAAGCAGGTGGGACATGGGATTCCAGGCGGAAGGAGCAGCAAGTACAGAAGAACAGAGATGCAGGAGAACATGGCCCTCTGGTGTGTAGCATTTGAGGAAGGTGGGCAAGGTGGAGAAAGGGTGGCCCGAGACGTTGCCAGGAGCCACTGACTGCTGGCCAAGAGTCTAAGGGAGAGGGTAGGAGAGAGGCTAGACTGGGTTTGCCCATGGTGGGACTTTAAGTGTTCATCTAGACTGTCCTCAGAAGGTGCCCTGACACACAGCTGAAGAGCATGAGCGTGTCTGCATCTTTGTGCGGTGGAAGCAGTGAGCGGGTCACCCGGAATCAACGTCTGTGTTGGCCACAGATGACTCTGGAGAGCCCCACAGAGTAGGAAGTGGGGAGGGTAACGTGGCTCAGCCTCTTCCTGCATGCAGTGCCCACTCTACAGGCCCCGCCGCCACTCGTCTCTGCTCATCAGCCCACAGTCAGTCTCCCACTCACAGACATCACCCTTGCACTCCTATATTCACACATACTTCCCTTACAACCACACTCACATTCTCACATAATTTGGTTATAATAACTTCCACACCATTATACCCACATCCTTGCACAAATACATTCACAGAACTTGGTGCTTACACACAAACTCTTACATAAACATACCCAGTCACCCAACATTCACTCCTACACAGTCCCACACTGTCATATTTTGTCCTAAGGAAGTACAGTCACAAACCCCTCCTAGCCATTGTCATATAGGATGTTGCAACCACAACTCTACACAACTGTGCCTTCTTAGAGTCCCACAGAATTCAGTCACACTTTCACATCATACTCAAGCCTTGTGAACACATACAGTTACTCAGAGAATCTTACTCTGACAGGAAAAATGTGACTTGATTAAGGTCATACAGTTAGTTAACAGAAAATCTAGGGTGTCAACTCCAGTCTCATGCCTTCTACACTAGTGCTCTTTTTCCTGTGCAAAAATCTCTACCTCATAATCTGCTCTCTGGACCCCAGTGCCAATTACCCATACTGACTCTCAGAAACACTCAAATGAAACAAATAGTTCTTGGAGAGACAGGCAGCCAGGTGAATGAAACAAGTATGAATTTAGAATACAAAAGAAATGAGTTAGAATATCAAATACTTTGTAGGGTGGTGACAGGATCCAGAGAGGATGCAAGTAAAGCACCTGGCACAAAGTAATAACTGCTAACATTTATTGGACACTTATTATGCACTAGACACTATGCCAAGCATGCAATACATTACCTTATTTAATTTTTACAATCTCTTTAAGTGTAATTATCTCCCTATGACAGAAAAGGGAAGTGAAGCCCAGAGAGGTTAGGTTGCTTGCCCAAGGTCACTAAGCTAGTGGGTTTTGAGACCATATGATACCCTGTTTTTACTCCAAGTCTGGTTTTCAGGAATTATATTGCACTTCTTCCCTTAATAACAAAGTTAATTCTCTATTGAATCCTTACTCTGTACCAGACTCTGTGCTATAAAAGCATAGTTTCTATGCATATTTATAGATAAGGAGACTGGGGCTTGGTGGGTGCTCAGAGGATGGTTTTATCATTATGGAAAGGAAAATTCTAACTTTGAAATCAAATTTAGATCTATTTCGTCAGCAGGTGGATTCTTCAGATCATGGCAATCTTTAGTGGACCTGATCATTCCCATTGATTAGTTCACTTCAAATCAGCTACCCTTCCTCACTGATCTGTAATTCCCTGCATCTCCCACCTTAGGTCATCACAGGAAGAGACTCCTGCTGTGATACACACACAGTTCTTCACTTCCACCCACTAAAAAAAGTCAAACTCAGGTAGAGGTCTTACACACTAATAAGGCCACTATGGTTTAAGCAATTACCAAGAACATTGGGAGTGGATTCAAAATGCCTGGGTTCCAGTTTCATCCCTTATCAATTGCACAACCACAGGCAAATTTTTTTCTCTGCCTCAGTTCCTGCATCTGTAATACTGGAACAGCAATTCTTCCCTCCCAGAATTTGGGATTCAAAACACTGCAAGATATCATTATAGAAAGTCTGGTATACAGGAGGCACTCAAAATTTGCTACCCACAGTTTCACACACAGAGAGATACAAAACTAGCACTCATAACAACCCAAGCAGATGCAGCCACACAAACCTGCACACAAGCCATGTAATACACCAAGCTGTAGACCTACTCAGATCTGCTGGTGGTGGGCTGCCAGAATGGTTGAGAGAAGGTGCTCTTAAGTAACCTTGAGCAAGTCACTTAACAGCTCATTTTAAGAAAAAAGTTAACCATTAAGGACTTATAAAAACAACAACCACAATGTCATTATATACTTTAAAAATTGGCAGTAATTTCCCAATATCAAGTACTCAATCCTTATTCAACTATTCCCTTCTTCTTTTTTTTACATTTGACTTATTCAAATAAGGAACCAAACAAGATCGTTATTTCTCTCCCTTTTTATCTTTCTAAATGTGTAGTATGATTCTCCCTTCTCTTTGAGGACCCTTAGTCATTTGTCCAGAAGAATGTAATGTTTTTTAAAATTTATTTTTAATGCACAAGTAATACATGAATATATTGTTGGTTGAGAAGGAGGAGGAGGAGGAGGAGGAGAGGAAATCAGATACTACAGATAAAACGAGTCTGCGTGGACCATCCCCAACTTCAGTTCTTTAACCTCTGAAGTCTCGATTTTTCTCATATTTAAGATAAGAAAACTTCCATTCCTAAGGTTTCTCTGAGTATTAAATTATATAGAGCTTGGAAGAGCTCATCTCAGTACTGGGCTCACGGTAATCGTTCAATAAAAGTCGCCCGTAATGATTTTTGGTCATTGTTATTATCCGGGCAAACAGAAGAGCTGCCAGCCCCGGTGCGCGTTCAGCACCCTGGACAGAGGCGGCCTCGCTGCCCGGCCTCGGCGCGCGCCCGCGGAGGATCTGTAAATAAAGCCGCCCGGCTTCCGGCGGGCCCAGCACAGCTGGTGAAGGGGAAAGAAATCCGGGATTTTCCGAGCCGCCTGCTTCGGCAACGCTTCAGGCAGAGACAATTACCCGGATACGCTCGGGCTGGCCTCCCCGAGGCCCCGGGTCATTTCAGAGCGGGGCCCCGGTCCTGGAGCGGGGAAGACGGGCCGGGCGGGGGCGAGAGCCGGTGCCTCAGTCTCCCGCGTTGCAGACGAGCCAGGGGGGAGGACCACGGGGGGCCTCCGCTCCACACACAGCCCCCAACAGGAGCCCACCCAGCCCCTGCAGTCTTCGGGCTTGGCGGGGGCGGCGCGGGGTGGGGGGAGGGGTGGAGGAGCAGCCTCCGGAAGCCGGCCGGAGGCACAATTAGCGTGGAGCGGAGACGCCCTCGAAGGCTGATTTAATTAGGTGACACCGTGCCAGGCAGGGATACGCGGGGGGAAGGGAGAGCCGGGTCAAAACATTTTGTAAAAATCTGTTTCACAAACGCTGCTGCTCCCCTCGGGGTAGAGAGAGATTATGAGGCGTTGGTGTCGATCAAGGCTGGCAAGAGGCGGCCAGGAGCGCGGGACATTTCGTCCCCCTCAGCCCCTGTCTTTTGTTCAGTCCCTCCTTATAGTCCCAGGAGCCATCAGCTCTGCTGGGTTGCCGGCACGGGGACTGGGCGGGAATGGCTGGAGACCGAGACCCCTGTAAGGGGAAACAAAGTGCTGTCTGCCTAATGCACTCCCTCCTCCCCCACAGCCACATGAATAATATTAGCAGCAGTTGCAGGAAGCGCCTACTTTCCAAATACAGCTATTTGTTGCAGAGCAGAGCAGGCACTCCTCCACTACTCACTGTCCCTTGTTTATTTATACTCTGCTTCAGTTCACTCATCTCTCTAAAAAGTCAGGACCCTCCTAGATTTGATCTGAGAAGTAAAGGAAGTAGATAGGTAATAGTAAGCATTTAATGGTTTATTACCATTACTGTTATTTTATTATTACTCTTAGGTGCCAGGCCAGTTGTTTCCCTAACCCTTACAACTGTATGCCATAGATCTGATCATCCCCATTTTACAGATGTGGAAACTGAGACTGAGCTTAAGTACAGCTGTGTCACTGCCCTCATCTGGACAGATCTAGGACTTGAACTCAGGATTGTTTGGTGTTAAAGCCTGTGTCTGTTCGTCACCATGCTGCTGAGCTGCCTCAGTTTCCCACCTGTGACTTTATTTCAATGGACCCACCAACATCACTGCCTGCCTTGCCCCGCTGTGTCTAGCACAACCAAGCCCACCTCAGTTACCCACGAGTTTCCGTGGCATTGAGTAAAAGGAAGCATGCAGCACATGCACACACATGCACACACGTGCACATGTCACCAGAAACTGTCACATATAGTTACCCTCCCACAGAAAGATGCTTTCAAACTTACCACATCACTTAGAAGTAAAGCAACCTGCACAGAGGTGCTTACCTGCCATTGGCCACAAGGGAAAAGGGGTGATCAAATGGAGAAACAGTTGTACTCAGCATCACAGGAGAGATGTGGTAACATACAAATATACAAAGCATATAACACTTTCACATACAAACATACCAAGGTAGTAAAACATGAACAAGTACATACACAGTCACACACACAGGAAGATAGGGTACTTCTACAACACACTATACACAAACACACAGAGGTGCATAGTCACAACACACCCACTACCACACACTCACATACCGCATCATGGAGAGTATAGCTCCACTCCCACTGTAACATGCACCCACACTTGAGAGATGTAGCCAGGCAGGACACAGAGAGAACATCAGTCAAAAGCCAGTTCACACACACATGTTCCTCAGATCAGTGGAGACGAGGAACCATAATTTCACAGGCTCACAAACATACACACATTGAGTTTTTTCTCAAACCCTCTGGGAAGCTGGCTGCAACCCAAAAGTTCCCTGCCTCCTGAAGTCTTCAGGGTATGGTCGTCAGTGGCTTCCCTTCCCCTCCCTTCTCCAGCTGAGCCCAGGATAGCTGGGACACAGTCCTCTAGCAGACATGGGAGGGGACCCTGAACAGCAAATCTTGAGGACATCTTGGCTAGCACCATAGCCAGAGTCCAAGCTGGGGCCAGCCCCTGGGACCGATGGGCTGTTCTTCCACCCCCGAAATTCACTGCCACCACCATCCCAGCCTCATGCCCCAGCATTAGCTTTTGGAAAAGGGCAAATGAATTTATCAGACACCTCCTTTCCTGGGGAGCAAGGGCTGTCTCCTGGAACCTCTCCCCACCTGTTGTCACCTACCTGTGCAGGTGCCCTGTCTCAGCAGCTCAGAGCTCCAGCCTGGGCAAGATCCCGAAGGCAAGTGGGTGGAGCCTGGTTCCATCCTTTGCACCCCCCCCCCCCAGTGCTAGCTCCCTCTGCAGCTGCCCCCTCCAGCTCCAGGCCCCCTGGGCAGCCCCCTCCCTTCCTGCCTCCTGCGCTCCCAGTGCTGTGTCTCTCCTCTGAAAACCAGACTAGGGACTGGGGGGAGGGGGAAGATCCCATGAGAGGAAGTGGCATCTGACGGCCCCAGCACCAAACCTGGGGGGCTGCAGAGGGGAGGGAGGAGCAGGGAGGCTTCTCATTGTGTGAGGGAAATTTTATTTTTAACAGATGCTAAGGCAGATGGCGCAGAATTAACAGAAAATGGGAGAGGAAAGAGAGGAAGAACATTACTGACTCCGGAGAGAGTGGACATTAAAAAAATAAAGAATAAGGGAATGAAAACAAGTTTAAGTGCTCTCTCCGGGGGGGTGGGGGGACGGGAGGGGAGCTGAGAGGCAAAGAGGGACGGAGCAGCGTGGTGATAACCAGAGGCGTGAAATTACAAAAGTAAAATTTGTGGGACTCGGGAGGGGTTGAGAAGGCCCCAGTTTCATTGCAAAACTCACTCAGAAATTACTGATGTGATGTTTGAGCTTTTATCATTAATAATAATCGAGAAGGGAGGGGAAGACAAAAGGACTCGTGGGCTTGGAGAGTTTGAGGCACCAGGAGAAAAGAAGCTGGAGCCCTGGGGTGTGGGGGCGGGGTGGGTGACAGAAGAGTCATCCCTGTGACAGAAAATGAAGGGAGGAGAGAAAAACTCAGGGATGTACAGCAGAACTGAGACAAACGGAGAGACAGAGGCAGAATAACAGAAAAGGAAGGAAAGAAAACATGGGGAAAGGGGAGAAAGAAGAGAAGCTGTAGAAAGGATGAAACAGGAGGGGCTGGGGGCGGGAATGAAAGGAAACTAAAGTCAGGAGATTCAGAGACAGGAGATTGTTGAGACAAAGGGACAGTGAGGAACAGAGACAACGACAGGGAAACAGAGGGCCAGGGAAACAGCACCTGAAAGAAACAGGAACACGAGACTGGGCAAGGAAAGTAGCTCCAGAGATGAGTGAGTAGTGTTCACAGTGACCAAAAGCAGGGACCAAAAGAAACAGGAGGGAGAGGCAGAGGCCCAGGCAGACAGGGAAACGCATAAAGGAAAAGAAAGACAAGAAGAGTGAAAGACAGACAGACAGACCGAGAGGGAGTGAATGAGAGAAGTGGAGAGAGAAGAAACCTAAAGACTTTGAAAAGGACGCAAAAAGAGTTCAGGGGACAGAAATTCCAAAAGACAGAAACAGACCCACACAATCAGAATGAGGAAGAGAGGTGAGCTGGGGAAAGGAAGGAAGAAAAAATGAGCCAGAGGCTTGGAGAGACGCAGAGGCTGTGGGGGAGGCGACAGAGAGGGCAGGAAGAGAGGAAAGGATGGGAGACAAAGAGGAATGGCCGTTTATCTCTCCTCCCAAATTAATTGAGGCTACATCAGCCTGAGCCACTAAAACGGAGCGATTATGAATGGGTTAGTCACAGGTGGAGTTAAAGGCCTTCAGAGGCATATTAGCCAAAATTGAGTGGCTTTTAATTTCTTTCTAACGAGAGACTGTGGCTGGGGAACCAGGCACCGCCTCCGCTCAGCTCCACCGCTAAACACGGCGTGGGGGTGGTCCAGGCCACTCGCCACCTGACCTGTGTGGCACAGGCAGCCAAGTGGAAATGACCATGCCTGAAACATGCCTAAACATGTCTGCAACATGGAACACAATGCGGGGGGCAAGTAGAGATGGGATGGAGGGGTCACAGTCATTGAAAGTGGCCAGATCAAGGAGTATGGGCACAGGCTGAGCAGTCTGGGGTGCAGGGGAAGGTAAGAGGGACACGTAGGCGCCACCAAGGAAAAGTCCTGCCATTGCCACAGAGCTGTTCAATGATCCCTGCCCCTGCTTTGAGGAAAGCACCGTGGTCCACCACTGCTGTTCTCCACTACGGAGAAACCAAAGCCTTGACATTAGAAGAACTGTTGCAAATTTACCAGAAGTATGATGGCCTGGACCCTAAGACGGAATGGTGAGGTGGACAGAGCACTGAAACAAGAGTCCAGAGACCTAGATGTGAGTCTCAGCTCCCTTCTTAATTCATGACAGGACCTGGGCATCACCCCTCTCACTGGGCCTCTGTTTCCCCGCCTATAAAATGAGGCGATTGAAGTCTCAGATCCTTCTCAGCTCCAATCTGCTATGAACCTATGCAGGCAGACTTCTCATCCGAAGTCTTATCCAGGTGTCTCAGCTGCTGTGCTGTGGATATTTGAGATAGGACATGTGACCCAGACAAACATCTGTGACCAGAATAAGGTATGTGAGCCAAATTTAGGGTCCCTGGCCCAGAAGGCTACAAGTCAGAGCAAGTGCAGTGGGTGTTAAGTAGTGGGTAAGCAAGTGACCAACGCTGAGCCTGCGTGCTGAGGCCTAAAGGAGGCCAGAGAAGGGGACACAGCAGGGGGCTGGCCTGGGGGAGGCAGCACGGGGTTGGTCTGAGGTGGGCCATGAATGGTGATAGAGCCGGAGGGTAGAGGATGTTCCTAGTAGGGACAGCAGGAGCAAAGGTGCAGAGGTGCCACCAGGCTGAAGTTGGTCCTGCAAGGGCCATGGGCAGGCAGGGCTATGAGGCTTGGGTGAGAAGTTGGCGGGGGTGGAGGGCACACAGTAGGTTTCTGAGCAAGGGCAGGAGAGTGTTTTGGGATTTGGGGTACTTGGGGAAGGTCACCATGGAAGAGGAGTGGGAGGAGAATGTGGAAACAAGTGAGTAGGCAGGGAGATGTTGTAATAGGCTGGGTGAGCCCAGGTGAGGAGGAGAGTCGGGGGCGGGGGGTAGAAGGAAAACGATGGCAGGACTTGGAAACCGACAGGGTGTGGGGCCTGAGGAAGGATAGGACTGAAGTAAAAGATGAGCTTGGGGTGTCAAGGCCAGCACTCTGGAGAGAAAGCATTAGTACCAGCAACAAGGTGGGCAACCCTGGGTAGTAGCTGAGACAGACATAACAATGTTGGCTTCTACCCAAAGAGCAGAAAGAGACCGAGGCAGGGCAGTGCGGTTCAATGGAAAGTGTGTTCATCCAAGCGCATCCATCTATGATACTCAACTTTTTGTTCTGTCTCAGCTACTCAGTAGCCACGAGACCTTGGACAAGACACTCCCCATGCCTGGGCCTCAGTCTGTCCATCTCTCAAATGTGGAAGTTTGTCTGGGCTCTTGTTGAGTTTCCCTCTAGGTCCATGGTTCTGAGACTCAGAGACAAAGCCGAGGCAGAGACCTGCACGGGACAGAGACAGGGACTGGAAGAGACTGGTCATAATTCTCACTGCACTCCAGTCCCCAGAGCCAACAGCTGCGCCCCCTCCTCCCTGAAACTCCATTAACACTCAATTAGAGGGCCTGATGGGCTCCAGCCGGAGAGCCCCCTCCCCACCTCATACACAGAGGGCCCCCTCCCTACCTCAGACTCAGACAGTCCCCATTCGGGGTTCGTCTGATGGGCCCACAGGGAGAAGTCTTCACTCAAATTTATAACTAACTGCGGCAGCGGCCCTGCCGGCCTCCCCTGCCTCTTCTTTCTTCTTCCTCCCGGGGTGGAGCCCACGGGGCTGGGTGAGGACAGGGGCAGAGCCCACTGGAGCCCCAGAGATGAAAGCGAGCAAGCCGGGGAGCAGAGGAAGTGGGAGGGGAGAAGTGAGGAAGAGCGCGTGAGAGTATGTGAGAGAGAAAAATGACAGGCCCTGAATATTGGGCGCCCTCACTTTAAATCAAGATAAAAGACTGAAGTGGAAAATGAGAGTCCAGAGAAACCCCGGACGGCTTGGGGCGCTAATGGAAACACATGGCTGCCGGCTGCGGGCTTGTCAGCTTCCCCCGGCGCTGCCATTCCCGTCTGATAATCCGGCCTGCCATAAAATTAGACTAGCAAATACCTCCTGACAAAGATGCATGTTTCTCTCTATTGTGCCATCATAAAAAAAACTCCGCTGGTGACTCGGGGAGCCGCAAACTTCAATTTAAATTTACAGTGCTGCGGAAGGAAAGTGATATGCACTCAAAAATTTTAATAACCTATTAAGTTACGACTTCAATTTCATTTTATGAATATTTTCCTTGGGGAGCACGGCTATCACAGAGAAAGATAGAAATTTAAAAAAGATAAATAGTGCCATTAATCTCCAACATTTCTCTTCCATTATCCTTGAAAATTAGGAGTTATTTTTGTTCAGATCTTCATGTAATTAGCTCCCTCCACTTGATTCACTAGCCAGAAAATGACCATGTTCAGAAAATTAAAAATTTGTCATTAAGTGGAATTTAACATAATATCATTTATCTTTATCTATTCCCCAGCTGACAGCAGGAAGCCTTGGCTGCCTTACCGGCTGGTGTGTCAGAGTGGGGAGGGACTGCTCAGGGGAGACACTGGGAGAGGCAGAGATAGAGACCAGGGAAGGAGAGAAGGCCAGCAGGGAGGTGGCCAGATCGAGAGTGAGGAGGCCTTGGGAGCTGAAGTGTCAGTCATCGTGGGAAGGCAGAGGAAGCTGAGGGTGGATGGAGAGGAGGTGGAGGCAGCGGAGGCTGGTGGTGGCAGCGACAAGGGGTGGGCCTGAAAGCAGGGCAGAGGGAGGAGTTGGGGGCACAAGAGGAAAAGCCCAGAGAGGACATCGGGAGCAGGTACCAAAAGAAGGAGGTGGTCGGTCAGTGGGGCTAAGGTGAAGAAATGACTTGAGGTGACAGCGACCCAGCAGAATTAAAGGAACTTCCAGAAAGAGAGGGCTGGAGGTGGGGTGAGAAAGACAGGGAACCGCTGCCTTGCCTCCTAGCCCCAGGGGGAACTAGACACCACCATTCTGGCCACAGTCGGGCTTCAAGAAAAGACTGGGCGACAAAAAGAGACAGTGAGAGCCAGAGAGGAAGTGAGAGAGTAGTAAGAGCCCAGAGGCCGAGTGGACGAGACAGAGGTGGAGGGGCCGAGAAGCGGAGTGGGCAGACTGGCAGCGGGGCTCCCTCGGCGAGCTCTGGCCCCAGGAAGGCTCCGTGGTGGAAGCCCCCAAAGAAGCCCTTGGGCTTCTCACAAGGGCTGCATGGCTCCCTCTCCTCCCCCTCCTCTAAACAGCCCCCACCCACCCTCCCAAGTCAGAAATCATCCAATAAAACACTCAGACCCAGTCCTGGGTGGAGAGAGCCGTGACTGAGCCTGAGAGACTGAGAATTGGATAAAGGGATTAAACAGTGGCACATTAGTGAGAGATTTAGAGTGTAATAAACCTATTTCATAATAATATGTGCGTTGGGGCCAGCGATCCATCATCGCAGGAGCCTGTCCAGGGCGGGGGTAGGGAGGTGCACTGACCTGCTGGGAGGGAGGACCTGGACGGATGGCTGAGGTTTTTTTCTCAGGGTCTCAAGATATGGGCACGACGTATAGACTGGCCCCTGGGGCCAGAAGGAAAGCACAGGGATTCGGAGGGTACTTATGGTTCAAATAGCCACAGGGATCAACCTGGAGGTACAGCAAGGGAGTCTGGGTAGAGGCCTGAAAGCCTGAGAGGCTGCCCTGTCCTCCCAGTGTAGGGCCTTAGAAACAAAGGCAGAATGATTCTCAGGGGGCGCGGGGGTGTCCAAGCTGCAGAGTTCAAGCTCACAGACAGGACTCAGCAAGCTGAAAACTCCCAAATAAGCCTGCTCCTTCTATCCTGGTTTTGTCACTTACTGACTCTCTGATTTTGGCAAGCGACTTCACCTCTCTGAGCCTTGGCTTCCCATCTGTCAAATGGGGATACTTAGGCTGGTGTCATAGGACTGTTATGAGGGTCACCTGAGATAATGGGTTTAAACTTGTTCTACAGCAGAAGAGCCTTGGAGAAACATCATCGCTGTGACTCCCCCGTTTCCAGCTCCCCACCCACAGGCTGCCTTGCGAAGTCTTTCAGCTTCTTATAGTCCACTAGTTTTGCCTGCCAGAGGAGACTCTGAGATTATTCAAGGCCCAGTAAAAAGTGATGTGTTAATTATATGATTGACTCTTTATCTCCCCTGTTAATAGGGCAGAGGGAAACATTCTCTTGCTATCTCCATTGAGGAACCCAGCATCAGGGATTAGAAAACAAACTTTCTCCTGGAAAAGGGAGTGAGAAATAGGAATGGACCAGTTAGGTCTCAGCTGTCAGTCTTAAAATGCTGGGGAAGGGCGGCGGGGACACCTGGAGATACTGAAAGTAAAGAGGAATGCCTTCAGGAGGAGCGAGGCCCCGGGGCTGGGGGAGGGTTGGGTTGCCAGGGGTGATGGTCTTGAGTGGCTGGGAGATTGTGGCCTGAGAGAGAGGGGAAGTGGGGAGAGCAGAAGTCACTGCTCCACCAACCAGCCACACTAGCCAACTTTCCTTTTCTCCACGGCCTCCAGGTATGTCACTCCCTATCCCCACCCCAGAGAGGCCAAGCGGACACAACTTTCAGCTCTGCCTGAGACGCAGAAGGTGCTCCCATAGGAAGGTGTCATCTCCAATCCCAGTTCCAACCTGTCTCCAATCTGCTCCCCAATTTAAGTCAATTTAACATCAAGCCCTCTGGTCAATTTCTAGGGACACAGACTCTTCCCTGCTACCTCATTCCAATCCATCAAGCCTTCCTGAACCCTCAGTCCAGCCAAAGGCATCATTGATTCTTCCAGAATAAAGTTTCACTCAAACCAACACTTCCTCCCTGGTTGAATTGATCAAGGGCAAGTTTGGTCTGTCTGCACCCCCTCAAAAATGTCAACTAACTATCATTGCCAATTCTCTCAGCTTCTGGTGGATACCTTCCCGATGCCACAAAAGAACAAGAAATATTTTCTCCCAAAGCTCAAGGGAACACATCCATTGTTTCTGTGAATATTCATTATATGCTACTAAGGCCAAACACAAATATTCTGTATTACAAAGTAGTGAGTGAGCCGTAAGTTCCCTCTGAGTAATACAGATACTCTGGTGTACCTGGGAGAGACAGATCTCCACAAGCTGGCAGGGCCGGGTAGTATTGATGGAAGAAGTGCCACTGGAGCTGGGCAGGTTTGGGGCACAACTTCAACAGCTGGGGCCATGGGCAACAGCTAGGCCAGAGAAAAGAGATGCATGGACAGACATGCAATGAAGGAGAAAAGCAGTACTTAAGGAGCACACACTCTGTGCCAAGCATGTGCTGGACGCTTTCATCCATATTACCTCATTAACCCCTCCCATCATTTTTAGAAATAGGCGTCATTATCTCCAAGTGTATAGATGAGAAACTGAAGTTCAGAGGTTAAATTACTTGCCCAAGATCACATAGCTAGTAAGCAACAGAGTCTGGACTCGAACCCAGAACTTGTTGTCTCTGAAACCCATGCACTTTCCTCTACACAACAGTGCCAGGTGTGTTTAAGAAAAGAGGAGCAGCCTGCTCTGTCTGGAGCATAAAGCATACGAAGGAGAGGGGACACCGCCCCACATTGGACATTGCCTGCAAGGGTGCTGCAGCATCTCTGAGACTGCCACAGCCGTTCGGGCACAAAGAACCTCAGCCTTGCTGACCACACCCTTAGAAATCCAGGAGAAGCAGGGATACAGGGAGAGGCCATCCTTCAAGCACATGCTCCTGCAGCGGCCCTCTCTTCCACCCAGCCTTCCCCACTTTGCCCTCTCCCCTAGCTCCTTCCTCTCAGCATTGAGGGTCTTCCTTCCCTGCCCCACTTCTGGATCTGGCATCCTCTATTTCCCTTCCCCTCTCAAATATCCCCAGTTCCCGATACACACTTGTTGCTTCCGCCTCCCACCACCATTCCCTCCCTGAGCCGTCTGCTCCCGCTCCCCAGGTCACCAATAACATCCTCACGAAAAACAGTTTCGGTGACTGCTTACAAGTTTGTAATCCAGCTCCATTATTTATTAGCTCGATAACTGACTTACTCAGTCTGGGCTTCAGTTTCATTATCAGTGACATGCGAATGATAACAGCACCTACCTTATAGCACTGAGACATAACTTACAGCAGTGATATAAAATAAAGAGCATAGTACAAGGTACAGAGTTGGCATTTAATAAATATTGGTTGTTATTATTTTTCTCTGCCTTTATTCTTCTTGATTGCAAATCTTCAAAATCCCAATAAATAACAGATTAATAGTCATTAAATGATATGCTTATCATTAATAAAATGATACTGCTTATAAAAAAGGCTCAAAGCTCCTTAGCTAGGTTTTTGAGACCCATGCTGCACCTTCGTTCAGAGCCCAGAAGCTCCATCCACTTCTTCCTCATGTGACAGAATGTGTGTGGTCTGATGGAAGGATTTCCGACCTGGGGTCTTAGATACCCTAAGTTTTTTAGAGGTATTTGGAGGATGCACAGTTTTGATTTTAGTTTTCATATAGCAATATACTCTTAAAAACTTTACTGAAGTGTCACATGTTCACGGAAATGTCATGAACTGAATTATAACACATTAGAGGTTACAATCATGATAAATGTGTGTGCTAATTGACATGTTTTTCTTAACAATTAGAAAGCTAAAATTTGAGCCTACATAGTATGTGCTAATGAAATAATGTCTTTCTCAGTTTTATATAATGGGTTTGTTTGTAAAGGGCAGGGGGACTTTCTACTAAAAAAAGGTTTGAAATCATTAATAAAGTGGAAAAGGTCACAAAGACCTAGTCCCAGTCCCAAGTATGCGCCTTCCTCCCCTAAGGTCCTTAAGTACTCTGGGCCTCCGCTCCCCTGTATGCAGGAGCACATATATCAAGCACGCAGGGTTGACAATAGGCTTAAACACAGAATATATGAGAAAGTGCCTAGCGCCACACCTGACGTAACTTTGGTAATAGCACAAGCTAATACTTATTGAGGACTAACTCTATGCTGGGCCTCAGGCTAAGAGTTTGCATAGATTATTGCATTTCATTCTTGTAGCAACCCTGTAAAGTTTTACCCTTAATCTCATTTATAGATGAAAACCTTGATGTTTGGAGTCATTAACAATTTGCCAGATCACAAAGCCATAGCTGTGGAGCTGGGTTTTGAATAATCGAGGCAACCAAGCACTAAAGTCTGCACTTTTTAAAAAATATTGAGCGCTCACTAGGTACCAGGTACTGTTCTAAGTCCTTTTATGTGTTTTAATTCCTGGAATCCTCACAACTGCTGTAGCAAATTGTGCATCCCACGAGACTTGCGCGAGGTGGCTTTGCACAAGAGGTGGAGTCAGCTTCCCCTCTGAACCTGAGCTGGCCATGTGATTTGTCTGAGTGACAGACGTGACAGTCTGTGACTTCTGGGCTTAGGCATGCAGAGGCCTTGCCATTTCCGTAATCGCCTCTTTGGAAGTCAGCTACCATGTGAAGAAGCCTGAGTTCTCCTGCTGGAGAGGCCAGGAGAAGAAGAGAGGCCCTGAAGGATGAGAAGACACCTGGAGAAAAGCTAAGGCTTCCTGGCCAACAGCCAGCCAGCGCCAACTGTCAGACATGCCACGGAGGCCAACTTGGATGTTCTGCCCCCAGCCGAGTTTCCAGATGAATGCAGCTGCCAGCGTGAATGCAGCCAGCACCACAGAGAGCAGAAGAACCTCCCACCATGAACAACTTATAAACAAAAACACAAACGTTTTTAGCCACTAAGATGTGGGGTGTTTTGTGACATAGCAATAGCTAACCCAAACGAATAAGGTGTGTACTACTACAGTGGACCCCTGGACAATGAATTTTCCTAGTATAAGTGGACCCTCACAGTTCCAACCCTGTTCAAGGGTCACTGTCTTTTCGATCTGTGGTTGGCAATCCGTGTTGCAGAGGGCCAGTGGGAATTTCACGTGGATTTTCCACTGTGCAGGTGGTCGGTGCCCCTAACCCCTGTGTTGTTCATGGGTCAGCCATATTTCCTTATTTTACAAATGAGAAAACGGAGGCATAGAGGAGTTAAGTCAGTCACCTAGGGTTAAGCCATTAATGAGTGGCAAAGTCAAGGCTGAAATCAAGACAGTCTGACTCCAGAGACCACAGAAGTTACCACTAAAGTTTGGGAAGCTGAAATATGGTCCCTCAAAGATGTCCTGGACCTTATCCCGGGAACCTATGAATATGGTACCTTACATGGACAAAGGGACTTTGCGAATGTGGTTTTGTTAATGATCTTGAGCATGCCTACTGCACTCACAAGAGCCCTCGTGAGAGGGAGGCATCAGGGTCTACAGCAGAGAGGAAGGTGGTGTGGCGCAGGGGCCCGAGCGAGCCAAGGAGCGAGGACAAGGAACAAGGACAGTATCTAGAAGGTTCAGAAAACGGCCAGGAAAGAGATTCTTCCCTGGAGACTCCAGAATACCTGTCAACGCCTTGAGACTGATTTTGGGCTTTTCACCTCCAAAACTGCAAAATAATAAATGTTGTTGTTTTAAGCCACTAAGTTGAAGGTAATTTATCACAGCAGACCCAGAAAACTAATACAGGGAGCCTCTCACACTCAAAGGGAGCTGGGTCCTTCCTGTGGGAGCCAGCCAGTCTGGTCTCCTTGTCTCCCATCACATTTCATGTCTCTGAGCTTCTCTGGTTCTTGAAAACCCCCTTTCCCCCATCTATAATTCATTTCCACCCACCTCTTCCAGGAAGCCTTCTCTGATCATTGCAGCTCACGCTGTTCTCTCTGCCCTGTCTCTGCAGCACTCGATGTTCTGCACCTTCTTACTCAGCAGTAACTAATATCAGTGCTAATGTGCTGGCAGGCGGCCCAGTGACATTTTTATGAGTGTGAGTCATCGAATCTGAGGACATCAGGCCATAGAGGCCCCGAGAGAGTCTATCCCTTCATTTTATGGATGATGAAACTGAGTCCCAGGAAAGGAAAGAAAGCCACTTATCCAAGGTCACATAGCCAGGGCTTAAAGACGGGCCTTCTGACTTCAAATTCATAAGCTCATTCATTCAGCAAGTGCTTATCAAGCCCTCATTACGGGCCCAGCACTGAGCTAGGTGCTGGGAAATCACTAATGATCAGAAGCAGATAAAGTCTCTGCTCTCACAGTGGTCTCCGATCTGTAAGAGAGATAAACATTTATGCAATAATCAATCCAATATATAATTACTCACCATGATAAGTGTTAGGAAAGAACGTTCCATAATGCCAGCTGTGGGAGTGCAAAACACAGGGAACTGTTTTAAGCAGGAGAATCAGGAAAGGCTTCCCTGAGGAGATGACCGTTGAGCAGAGATGTGACTAATGGTGAGTAGAGTCCACTAGGTCTTTATAGGGGTAGGGGGGAGGAGAAAAGCATCTTAGGCTGAAGAAATGATGTGTGCAAAGACCTAGGGGGCAGGAGGGAGCAGGACAGAGAATGGAGAGAAGCCCAGGATGCCTGGAGACAAAGTGACAGGAGAGAGGTAGAGAGGAGGCTATAGAAGTCCACAGAGGTCAGACCATGAGAGCCGGGAGGCAGCGGTGAGGCTTTGATTTTAATTCCACCGGCAAGGGGAGGGCATAGGGAGGTTTTAGGCAGGGCAATGACATGTTCATATTTGAATTTTATGATGTTTCCCCCCAAGCCAGGGCCTTCTCTTATCTCTATAGACATGTTAGAGATCATTATTACAGGGAGTTTTATGCCACTGTGTATTCCACTCTGCACCTAGCCTTGTACAGCGCAGGTGCTCCATAAATATGTGTTGATTAACCTCTCAGCAGCATGTGACGCCGTTGATCATTCCCCTCCTCTCAAAGCCCAGTTCTTTACTTCTGTGCTGCTGCATGTTCTGGCTTCTCTGCATCCTCTGACCACACCCCCTCCTCCCCCCACCATATGTAAGCATTTCTCATCATTTACCTTCATCCTCTTTCTTCACGTCCATGCTCTCCCCTTTGGTCATCTTGTTGCCTCCAACAAAATTGATCTCATCCTTCTGGGCGGAACTCAAGTTCCATGGGGATTGGGACTTTGTCTTGTCACTGGTGCATCCCCAGAGCCTGGCACACGGCAGCACCTGATAAATTATGTGATGGGACTATATACTATATGACTGTTGATATGAAGCTCAAGAACAGGCAACATGAATCTCTGGTGATCGATGACAGAACAGTGGTTACCTGTGGGGACACAGTGACTGGGAGGAGCACAGGAGAACTCACAGGGGGCGGGGGCCAGAAGTCTTGATCTGAGTGGTGGTGACACAGGTGGCTGCTTTGTAAAAGTTCATTGATCTAGAAGCTTAGGATTAATGTTCTTTACTATATGTGTGGGATATCTCAATCGGAAGGTAACAAATAATGCAATATGGCCACTCTTCTGAGAGGGAATTCCTAATTTTTATTATTGCTTTATGTGTCCACCTAGATGCCCAGCTCATCATCTTTCCCAGCCTCCCAAATCAGCTCTCCTCCTGAGTTCCTGTTCCCAGTGTTGGCACCACTACGCTCCCAATCATTTAGTTTCCAAACCTCAGAGCCACCTTACCCATATGCCACCTCTTCTACCCTGCCTTACCCAGGCTTCCAAGGCACATACACACAAGTGGTCCTGTGGTTATGCAAACTTTTAATATGGCCCCCTGAATTTAACCTCCTGGTGTTACTCCTAGGATTATGTTATTTACCAAAAGAAAGAGTGGGGGAGGTGGGGTCTAATACAATCACAGATACATTTAAAAGCAGGATTTTCTCTGGCTGCTGGCTGGAGAGGAAGTCAGACACACTCCAAGCAGAAGAATACTGCAGTGTTGTTGGCTTTGAAGACAGAGGGACCATAGGCAAGGACAGGTGAGTGGTTTTAAGGGGCTGAGACTCCCAGATGAGAGCCAGTAAGAAAACAGGACCCTAAGTCCTACAACTGCAGGGAACGGAATTCTGCCAACAAGACAAGTTTGGAAGCGGATCTTCTCCAGAGCCTCCAGACCAGGACCCAGACCAGCTGACACCTGATTTCAGTGTTGTGAGACTAGGAAAGAAACTAACTGAGCCCACCCAGACTTCCGATCTATAGAACAGAGATTTTAAAATAAGTGTTGTTTGAAGCCACTAAGTTTGCGGTGCATTGTTAGACAGTCATGGAGAACTAATATGTACCTTAAGTCCTGTATATTCACAGTGGCCTTGGCCTCTACCCTCCTTCCCCTCACTTTGGTCCCACCATGGCTAGACCCTCTGACCTCACTTCTACCCAAATGAAATATTTATTTCTGGGCCTTTCTCTCTAAACCCATCTATCCACTGCTACCAGATCAACTTTCCAAAGTCACAACCCTAATCACATGCTTCTCCTGCTCACAAAATCTGGGTAACAGTGCAGCTTGGTGGTTATACTCTGGAACCAGAATGCAGGGTGTAAAGCCCAGCTTTGCCTCTAAATAGCAGATAACCTAGAATGAGTTGCTCAACCTCATCTATAAATTGGGGGGAAAAGTACCATCTCCATAGGGTAGTTGTAAGGGTTAAGTGAGATATGCATGCAAAAACAGTTATGCATAGCCCAGCATAGACAGGAACTCCACTGTGTGTGAATGATGGTTCTTATATAGCACTATCAAAGGTTCCAGGTGGCCAACTGATTGAACTCTTCAGTCTGGACTTATAATTGCTCCCCCACAAGCTGTGTGCACACCCCCCCCCCACAGCCTTTTCTCCCACTCCTCTTCTGTCAGTCCCATCCCTTCCCCTCCATCTTCATCACCACTCCCCTCGTTCACATTGTCCCCCAGGGGTCTCCTCCCTGATTCACACACTCCCACTCTCTGTGGCCTGCAGGGACTGCTGAAAACACAGATCTAATCATGTCACATGTGGAACTTAAACCCTTCCTGTGTTCCCCATTACTTTCAGTATAAAGTCCAAAATTCTTCCCACAACCCCCGAGGCCTTGGACAGCCTGGCCCACCAATGTCTCCAGCCCCCTGCCCTCGCTTTTGGCACTTACCCCCTACTCATCAGGCTCCCTCCTGTGACTGGGCCATCCACCTTACTGTTCCTTCTTCTTTAACACTCTTCCCTTCCCTATTTGCCTGGTTAACACCTATTTTTCCTTCCAATTCTTAGTTTAGTGAGGATTTCCCCAGCAAGCCTTCCCTGACCTCCCTGGTTAGATCAAACCCCTCTAGAAGAGGCTCTCAGGGGCCCTTTTGTAGAACTTCTCATAGGAGTAACTTATACCTCTTGTTTAATTGCCATGAGCTCCACTAGGACTGGGGCTGTTTCTGTTTCTAATCACCTCCTGTCCCCAGAGCAGAGTACAGTGCCTGGCCCAGAATCTGTGCTCGATAAATGTTTGTTAAAGGGGTGAATGAATGAAATGAGGACAAGGACTCTGCTTCAGTGAAACTGGACTGCTTTTCCCACAGATGCTTTCTCGTCTCCACGACTTTGCTTACTCATGTCCCTCCCCCTGATACGCTCTCTTGCCAACTCTACTCTTCTGTAAATTCAACCCACCCCGGCACTCTCTGCCAAGTAATCTTGCCCAGTATTTTAGCCTGCACTGGCTTCTACCTCCATCCTTCCCCCTACCCCACCAAAAGTGTCTGTTGTTTGCATTATTTCTTCCTGATTATGAAAATAATGCATGCACATCATAAAAAATTTAGATAACAGATAATGCAACATATTTTACAAAAGAAAAACATTTCAAATACCACTTCCCAATGATAATTGCTCCTTTTACTGTAAAAAGTGAGGCAAAAGTAGGTTTACAATTTTTCATATGGAAATCAATACAATAATGAACAAATAATAGCCCTGGCTGGCATGGCTGAGTGGATTGAGCGCCAGCCGGTGCACCCAAGGGTCACTTGTTCAATTTCCAGTCAGGGCACATGCCTGCATTGTGGGCCAGGTCCCCGTTTGCGTGTACAAGAGAGGCAACCACACATTGATGTTTCTCTCCTTCTCTTTCCCCTCCCTTCCCCTCTCTTGAAAAATAAATAAATAAATAAATAAATAAATAAATTTTAAAATAGTTAACAAATAATAATACAAGAATTAATTCTGTTTTGTGTACTTATAGCCATAAACCTACTTATTCCCCCCCCCATTTTTCTGTGCATAACCACGGAAAACTTTTAAACCTCACCACAAATTAATGAGGTTCATATTGTTCTCATATTATCAAAAAAAAAGTTTTCAGAAAAGTTCCATAACTTGCTCAAGGTCACTCAGAACTAGTAAAGAACTCAGGACTAGAAAAGAGCCCAGATTGCGGCCTAAGACTTCAGTCTTCACGATTCAGCCCCTTGCTCTCTCTGCTATGCCCACCCGCCCAGCCCTTCTCTCCCATCACTTACTCCTCTTACATCATTGCTTTCTCCCTCCAAGGCTGAAGCCCAAACTCTCCCCGACACACTCCCTTTAGCCCAACCATTCTACTTCAAGGATAATCACTTTGGTATTTTTTGCAGTAGGAGAAGACCACTATCAACCTAAATCTATCCCAGCCTGGTTTAGTAAGTACCAGCACATCCTCACAATGAAATTCTACACTGTTGGTCTAAAGAATAAGGGAGGTCTTTGTGCATTACTCTGGAATAATCTCTACAATAATTTGTTAAATAAAAAACGTGTGTAGCCCTGGCTGGTGTGGCTCAGGGGATTGAGTGCCGGCCTGCAAACTGAAAGGTCATCAATTTGATTCCCTGTCAGAACACATGCCTGAGTTGTGGGTCAGGCCCCTGTTTAGGGACACGTGAGAGGTGACCGATCCGTGTCTCTCTCACATATTGCTGTTTGTCTTTCTCGCATTCTCCCTCCCTTCCCCTCCCTCTAAAAATAAATAAATAAAATCTTTAAAAATATTTCTAAAAGTGTATAGTTTGCTATCATTTGTGAATGTAGAGAATATTTCTATGTGTGTAGAACATTTCTAAGCATAGAAATGATACCAGTATTTGCTTCTGGGAGGAGAATACAGGGATTGAAAGTGAAGGGTGAGAAGGGACTTATTTTTCACTATATATCCATGTGTAATGTTTACATTTTTACCACACCCAAACATTTAATAAGTAAAAGAGGGAAAACACAAACAAAAATTGCCAGGTTTTCTCCGATCGCCCCACTGAGGCCATCTGCTCTCGGTGCACGGGACTGTCTGGGTGCATGCGTGTGCCCTGCTCCCCTCTTTCTAGGGCCCCCAAGGGAGGCTCATATATCAGCCATTTTCAGAGATCAAAGACTTCGTCTTTTCCAGTAGGGTCCTGCAGTCACTTGAGTACCAAGGAAAAGGCTTTGTTCTAACACGAGCTTTGCCATTTGCTAGTTGTGTAACTTTGGACAAGTCACTTCACCTCTCTGATGGTAGATTCTTTCTCCTCCATCAGGTAGGTGAAGAGTTCCCCATCTGGTGGGTGAAGAGTTCTCCATCAGCCCCATAACTTCCAGACCTTCAAACAGTCTGTCCCCTCTGCCTATAAAATACTGCTCTTCTCCCTTCCTTGTCTTGGTAGCTCCTACTTATCCTTCAAGACTCAGCTTTCATGTCATTCCTGAAGAAAGACCTCCCGAATCTCTTAGCTGAGGTCCTGTGCTCCTGCTGTGGCTTCTCCATCGAAAGCCCCATAGCACGTGGTGGGCACAACTTGTCCAGTGTTTGCATTCCTGATCAGACTATCAGCTCCATGAGGGTAGGAACCGCCCTATGTTTATTTATCACATGTAGTCCGGTGTTTATCACACGGTTCGGGCTCAGTAAATATTTGCTCTGAGAGTAAATGCATCACATTGCCCTTGTTCAGACCTTTTCCTCAGATCCTACATCCTGATAGACTTCAGCAGCCTCCCCTGGCCACTCATGAAAGAGGCGTGTTACTGGGGATTAGACCCTTCCATTCCTGTTCTTCCCCCAAAGTCTCTCTGCCTACCTGAGGCATCAGAGCCTGTGATCTTCTCCATCACATCCACAGCCTCCAAAGCAAACTCCTGCAGGTTCCAGCCCAGTCTAGGCCTCTCCCTCAGGGCAGGGCCCCACCCAGGCCAAGGCCAGGCCCCAGACCCATTCCCTGCCCCCAGCCCAGTGTGGCAGGCCGGGCCCATCAATCGTGCTCCCAGGGGTACAAACCAATTTCTCTTGCTTTCCTGAGCCTGTCTCCCTGGCGGAGCCTGGAGGAGCCTTCAATCGCATTAATCCCAGCCTGGCGGCGGTGACGAAGACGGATTTCTCCACCAAACGATCCATTTGTATCTCTCGTGCACTCACTTGGTTTTTTTCTGTGCGGATGTTCAAAATATCATGAAAAAGGCGTTAGTCGGGTAGCTGTGGCGCAGCGAAATAATAGAGTGATCCGGCAATGCGCTCCTGACCTTGCAGGACAGCTAATCCATCCGCACATCTATCTTAATTATTCCCGGTTACAAAAGAGAAACTCCACCATTCATTCATTCCAGGCTGGCGATTTCATTTTCCACCCCCACTCACGCCCCGTCCTTTCTCCACCATTCCCCTAGCCAGATAGGCCCATTCACCAGTGCTGTAACAGTCTCCCCTCAGCAGCCCAGTCTAGCCAGGTGTGAGCCCACCTGGTGGCAATTCAGGACCTAGCCCACTGCTCCTTGGGATCAGAAGAGAGGCCCTCTGGCTCCCTTCCCCAGAACTCTGGCCAGTCCATTGGAGGAAGACTAGCTACCAGTACGATCACGACTCAGCAGGGACACACACACACACACACACACACACAAAGGCAGCCACAGACTCATCCAGACTGACCTTCAGGCTTCCTCTTGCACAGACACTAGTACATAGACCCACCCCCTTCTTCATGCCTAAGCAGAACATTTTAACTCTCCTGCTGCCCGGCACAGATGCTGGGATGGGCATTTTGACTAAGGGCAGGAGCCATGAAGGATGTCTTGGTCTGCCTATCTCCCACCCCCAAAAGCCAAAGACCCCACCCACTGTGTCGTCTCAGGCCTACTCATTAATACAACCTAAGCAAGTCAGAGCGGAGGAGCAAGGGGGAGCGTGGGAGAGGAAGAGAGTAAAAGAGGAGGAGGAGTGAGGAGAAAGACTTTGAGCAGAGATCCTGCAAATGAGAGAAAAAGAAGGACAGGAGTGATGGGGATGGTGTGGTGAGAAGGTCATTGAGATGAAATGTGAAAGCGTCTGTTTGTACAGCACAATTTGAGCTAATTGTACCACATTCACTTTGGGGATGCCCGTGCCAGTCTCTAAAGCCCTTTCTAATTCTACCCTTAATGTACAATTTTTCAGATCCCTCATTCTAATGATTTTGATGCAATCAGCAAAACTAGGCATGTAATTGTCTTGGCTCTGTGCTTGGCCGTGGTGGCTCTTGGGAACCCTGGCTCCAGTTCCCATGTCTCCCCCCCTCAATCCTTCCCTCTCTCCTCTTTTACCTCTTGATTCAGCTTCTGCCAGCTAGCACAGAGTGAGGCTTCTCCAACTCAAAGGGCTGCGGGAGAACAGAAGAGGGAGTTTCAGTCCTAGCCTCATGAAGCCCTGCTCTGACTGAGGGAAGGATACAGCGGGTCTAGGCCAGAACTGGGCGGTGGTAGGATTGCCTGCTCCACCAGCCTGGCTAGGTTATTGAATTTAGAGGAGGAGGAGGAGGGCTTTTTGCAAGAGTTCAGTGGGCTCTCCTCCCCTCCCCAGAAGCAGCAGGCAGGCTGGGCTGGGCCTGTGGGGCAGTGTGCATGGGAAGGGCCATTTGTCCTGAGACAATGGGAGAAAAGGGGTCTCGGAGCGGCTGTTGAGAGTCAATTTGTAGTGGTGGCGGCTGAGGTTGCTCCAAAGGCTGGGAACAGCTGGAGCTCCGGGTGACTGATGGGTGGGCCCAGGAGAGGGGCCATTGGTCTGGCAGACACAAAGGCCCCGATGGTGTGCGGGTGGGGCCTGTCAAAATCATTAAGTGCAGAATATGGGAGCGGCTGACTTCAGATGGGACCAGTGGGTAGCGGGAAGAGGTTAAGAGCCTACCCCTCCCTCTCTGCAGCCCCTCTTAGGAAACTCAGCCACCCACATGCCATTATCATCTTATTTGCATAGACACCCCACCCCCAGCCTTCCAGGTCCCTGGCCTCACTCCATCGATAGTCCCGGTTCCAGTCCTACATGGGCCACTCTGGCTCTGGGGCCAACTCTGGGCCTGGCAAGCCCTCTCCAGTCCTCTTTGGGAGCCTGGCCCACCCTCAAGCTTTGCATTCTCCAGGCAGTGGCTTCATCCACTTCTCAGAACACAGGACACCCCGAATTCAGGACCAGGAAAGACCGCCCCTCCATTTCAAAGGGAAGAAACTGAAGCCCAAGGTGGTGATTTCTCCTGCTTCCCCCTCTCTGTGGGAAATGCTTCTCCCACTTGACCTTCCTCAAGGGGGACGGACGGGCAGCGATACTAGAAGAAACCCACGGCCCCCACCCTCCAGCCCCTCCCCCGCCCCGCAGATCTCCCGGCAGGAGAGCGAAGCAGTGACCCGGCCAGGTGGTGATGATGCGGCCGGCCGCGCTGGTCACTCTTGGCCGCTCCCCGCGCGCAGCCCGACCCCCGTCGCACGGGTCACGGCGCCGGCAAAACTCCCTGACACAGAAACGCCGCGGGGCCTGCGCGTGTCGGGAACAATCCTCCGCCTGATGGGAAGCGACAGCTCTGCTCCGCCCCCCTCCGCTCCCATCCCGGTCGCGGCTCCGCCCCTGCTCCCCGCTCACCCGCCGCTCCAGGCCCAGCCTGGCTGGGGCGCCCCAGCAGGTGCCTGGCCCCCCGACCCGGTCCAACAAGTCGCTACCAAACCTCCCGTGTATCCCAGGGAGGGGGGAGCGGAAGGGCTGAGTTGGGGCGGGGGGCAGGGACAAGAGGGGCACCAGGCGAGACACATGGCAGCCGTCAGCGTGGGCAGCGGGGAAGCAGACAGCAACAAAAACGGTTTCCCTCCAGGGCCCTGCTTCTGTTTTCACCATGTTCACACAGAGAAAAGGCTGGAAAGAAACACACCAACTTGTACAGGGGTCTCTCCCTAAGTGTGAATTGACAGGTCATTTTCACTTTCTTCATTTTGCTTCTCCGTGTCTCTTGGGTTTCTTTTCTTTCTTTTCTTTATTTCTCTTTCTGTGTTTGTTTGTGTGCAATGAACATATCTTGGTTGACTTCCCCCCACAGGTATAACAAGCCAAGCTGAGGGGCTGTGAGGGGAAGCTCCCACCCAGACCCAGGCCCTGGCGCTGACTCAGCCACAGGCAGGGAGGTTGGTGCATTCTGCGTGGGCCCCGGTGTCCGGCCATCTGGGGAATGGCCCCTCACCTTCAGGCACCCTGTCCCTCCTCCCACTTCACCCACAGCAGGGAAGCATTAGTGTGGAGGGACCCTGGCTGTGGGAGAACGGCCCAGATGTACAAAAGTAGCCTCTCAGCATTTCCTCACACACAGACCCTCAGATGCTCTGGGGCACGCTGATGCACTGGCTACACGCCCAAACACATTCACACACATATTCCCACACCTGTAAACATATCCTTGTGGCTACGGCCACCCATACAAGCCCCTCGGCCCCCCTGTACTCACACACTCGGCATGTCCCTCACAGCCCCAGACAAAGGCTAATCATGGCCTCCCGTTCTCAACCTTCCACCAGCTCAGACCCTTCAGGGAGCGAATGCCTCGTTCACCTCAAATGCCCTCGTTCATCCTTCTCCAGTTATTTTTCTGCTCAACTCCATGCAACCTACGCCTCGCCATCAGCCTCTCCTATCTCTCTTCGCCCAGGCTCCTCCTATTCTACTTCTTAGTCACGAGAAATGAGGGAAAATTGGCCTGTTCCACCACCTGGCCTCAATCCTGGGTTTTGTATGAAAAGAGGAGGGCCTGAAGGAGAAAATGAGGGACCCCCTACCAAACTCCCCAAATAAGAGGCCTATGTGGGATCCCTCCGGGCTCCTAGGGCTGTGTCTGGGGCAGGCCCTTCCTGCCTTCACTGCAGTCCACCTATGGACGGCTGGCCCTGCCCACAGAGCCTTTCCCTTCCTCCTCTCCGGCTTCACTCCTACGCAGGAATCCTCTGTGGCCTAGCCTGGGGCCCAGATTCTCCAGGAAGCCTCCCGCCTGGAGGCAGCAGCAGCCGAAGGCACAGCTGTCCACTGACACTGCTGTCCCCTAATTGTGCCCCTCACTCAGGTGACTCTCCTTTGGTGCCTTCACTTTTGATCCTCTCTCATAGTTGTGAATGCTGTGACATCCTACAAAACAGGGGCAGATCTTCGATTCCTCTTGCACCCCCCACCCATATCTGCCCAGCAGTCAGCTGGCTCCTTGGTGAATGAATGAATGAACTGAAGAATGTTTGTGAGTACAGCTTGTGTCTCTGCTGTTGAGTGTGACGTGTGTGAGTGGAGAGGAGGCAGCCACATGGTGTAAGTGCCACTGCCTAGTCCCTCTGTGAAAGTACTGACAACCAATGAGTTCTTCTCAACTGCTCTACATTGGAGGTGTCTATTATATGCAGAAACAGAGGCTCACAGAATTTATATTATTTCTCCAAGGTCACCCAGCTGAGAGTGGCAGAGCTTGGCAGACTGTCACTCTATGGGGCTGGGGATACTAACTGCTTTTGGCTCCCTTATCATGGCCCAAAGATGATGTGGTGGGGAGGAGCTGCTTTCTGATAACTATGCTCCCCTCCATCTCTCCAGAGTGAGGGGGTCTCTGGTCTTCTGTCCATCATGGGCCCTAAGTCTGTCTCCTTCTTCTCAAATCCTCACTTGGACCCTAACTCCCCGCTCTGCCTTCTCTGTGATATCATCCCTGCCCAAGAGTGCTGTCTCCTCAGTGTTCCTTTGGTCTTGAACACATTTGCAGAAGCGAGAAAACAGGAGCTACTCTCTGGGCTCCATCATTGACTAGCTGGTGGCCTTGAGCAAACCAATAACCACAAATCTTGTCTGGCCTGCTTTTCCCAGGTGTGTGCCGCAGGATGGGGCTTGAGCAGCTGCTCTCTGAGGTTCCCTCCAGTGCCAGCAATCAGGGCTCCAACCTCTGGTGAGAGGAGGGAAACAGCAAGCTAGCGCCTTACCCAGGCTAGTCCACCCCCAGGCCTCCCAAGAGGGGTTCAGGCTCAACGAGGGCTTGGAAATACTGTGAATTAATTACCATCAGACCTCGGACGCTGTTCATCTCTGTAAACAAACATTTTAATATGCAGTAATTAATTACATCTGCCACACTGTCCCTCCTCTCGTTCATCCTTCTTCGGCTTTTCTTCTGCTCACCCTGAACCAACCTCCTCCTCCCAGTTGGAGCCTGAGAACCCAGGCAGGGCCCCCCTCCCACTGCCTCCCCAGCCTTCTCCTCCCCCACCAGATGCAGGTGCTCACATCTGCCACACTACTCTGTAGCTTTTTGTTCCCTTGTCTGTTTCCCTAACACCTGCCTGTCTTTCTGACAGTCCTTTGTCTCTAATTCTCTGTGCTTGGATTTTCCTCCCCAACAAAGTTTGATGCCAAGGACACTTTCTTGGAGGCGAGGAAAATGAGGAAGCCTGTGGATCTGCCCCCAGGTCCCCCAAGCACATGAGCATGCTTTTCAACTCCTCAGTGGTCCAGGACCAGACTAGTTTACAGAGATGATCTCAAAGCCAGAACAGACCCTGGTCCAAGAGTATCACTGCTGGCCCTAAAGGCTCCCAAGAGTCCTCCTGACCCCCATCCCTTTCCCCATGCTACTCCCTGCCTCCACAGCAGCTCAGTGTGAAAAACCCAAGGAGACACATCCGCCCAGGGGAGCTCGCCCAGCCACACCACAATTACTTTGCCGTCTCCAACAGTCAGAAGTACCAAGCTTGGATCCACCTTCCACACCCCTGCACTCTCCGCCTCAGTGCTCGCCGTGGGTAGACAGCCAAGCACGGTGGGCATGTGGGTGGCGCCCCCAACCCGTGGAATGGAGGTTGCCCCTTTTCTGAGGAGGTTCACGGTGTCCTGCTTGGAGTCTGGGTGGGAGCTGGAGAGTGACCAATATTGGATCAGAAGCGTGAACCCCAGATGAGAAAGAGATAAAGGAAACTAGATGCCTAGGGCTCAGGAGCGACAGGAAGGGCGGGAAAAGGACCGAGGGCTTTAGAGGTAAGGCCCAGCCAGGCCGCGCAGGGGGAGCTGGGAGCGGGGTGGGGGTGAGGGTGAGGGTGGGGATGAGGGTGAGGGTGGGGGTGGGGCGGGCGCCACCAGGCGTGGCGCAGGGAACGGAGCAGAATGAAATGCAGATGCAAAACGTGCTCGTAAGAGTTTCCTCTCTCTCCCCATCTGCCAAAGCCGAGATTTTAATCTTTAATCCATGAGCAATCAGCGAGCAGCGGCGAATGGCACATTACAGATGTTTTACTGTCGCGGGCGCTCGCAGCCTCCGCGCTCCGCACAGGCGCCCCGGGCGCCCCAGCCCCGCCCGTTCCCACCCCACCCCCTTTCCTACCCCTCTGGTCCCTCTTCCTCTCCCCTCCCCTGGTAGTCATCTAACAATTTCCCTATCACTTGCACGCTCCTGACCCGCACTGGAGGTGGGATTGGGGCGCAGGGCCATTAACCCTTCCTAGCTGACCTAGGGCTCCACTGGTGGGGGTACAGGAGGGGGTACTGAAACGGCGGGGGCGGCACTCAGCATTGCGTCCAGGCAGATTCTGGGCCCGGTCCAGACGGGAGACGCAGGGACAGGGGCATCGAATGCCCCTCTAGCTGAGCTGTCCCATCCCTCTATCCCCTTCCCTGCTCTATCCCACCTTGCGAGGCCGCTGGTGGCTCCTTGATTAGCGCTCCAGATGTTCAGCTGCGCTGGAGCTCCAATTGATTTCCAGATGTTGGGCACCTCTGTCTCACGTGTGGGACCGCTATCCCCTCTGAATGAAGAGGGAGGAGAGTACTTTAGTAGACCTGGAAGGCTCTAGGAAAATCTGACTGGATGGAGTTTTGAAAACCAGCTGATAATTTGGAGAGTTGTGCCCTCTGCAAAATGTGAGCAGGAATCCCTCCCACTTCTTGGGAGCTGAAGCAGGAGGAGGAAGATGAAGACCTCATCAAGCCTCCAGTCTAATTTGCTCCCCGCAACCCCCATAAGATTCTTGAAAGCCACAAGGATATACTCCCCACCCTGCCCCCATCAGCTCTAAAATCCTTGACAGAGATCCCAGTTTGCAAAGATATATTTGTGTGATTATTTGATTAATAACTGTCACCTCCACTAGTCCATAAGTTCCATGAGATGAGACTGTATTTCACTCATCATGATTTCTCCTGGGTCTAGCACTGGGCCTGGCACATTGTGGGTGCTCAGTGAATGCTTGCTTACTGGATGAAGAGGCTCATGGTTTCTGCTGTGATCTCAGATCATACTTTCTCGTGCCATTGCCAGTGGCGACAGGCCCTTCAACCCAAACACCTAAGCATGCATGCACAATCTCCCTCCAGCACGATTCTTCCCAACTGCAGGCCTCATCTCTCTAGGTAACACCTCATTGTCCCCATATCTCCCTGGTAGTCTTTCCCATTAGATATTAGGGGACCCCGGGGCACGACTATGTGTGACATTAAGCCAGGGCTCCTTTGGCCAGCTGCTTTCTCCCCGTGGGATCCAGGATCTAGATCCTCTGATTTAGCCTTCACCCCCAATTTTTGGACATCCTTTCCCTCCCTCTCTGCTGACCCCTTCTGTTTGGATGGTCCCTTCCTTGCTGGCTCCAAATGTACCCCCAAGCCCAATCTAGCCCCAACCAACCTCGTTTATAGCCTCATTTCACTAAGCAGGGTCCATCCTTCTCTGGGACTCTCCACTCCACCCCAAATGGTTCCTGGTCTTCTGAGATGAAAAAAGAAGGGAAAGAAGCAGACACTGGAAATGCAGAAGGTAAAAAGGCGGGGAGGAGAACAGCCCGCGAGGAAACCTGGACAGTGGGGAGAAGAGATGCACGAGGGAGGCCGGAGCAGAGCCGGGCCCACCGAGGCGAGGGCAGGGCGCCTGGAAGACGCCGGACAGAGGCCGCGGAAGACGGAGGAGCAGCGACTGGCAGGGGCAGTGGAAAAGTCCCAGACAGACAGACACAGAAGGAAGAAAGGGGGTGGAAACGAGGGAGGTGAGCTGGGGTTTGGAGACTCCGGGCGAGAGAAAGGACTCGGACTCTGGAAGCCGCAGCTTCGGGGAGGGAGCCGCCAACCGGCCGGGGCCCGGGCGCGGGGAGGCGGCCCGGGGCCTGGCGGCCTCCCGGGGCCTTGGCCGCAGGGCCCACAGGCGGCCCTGAGAGGCGGTGGCGGCGGTGAGGGAAGCCGGAGTGAGAGGCAGCGGGGCTGCGTGTGTGTTTTTATTATTATTATTTCTGATTAAAGAGGAATTCATCTCGTATCTGCCTCCTGCCAGGGGCCGAGGCGCCGCCATTGGGGTTAACGGTGCGGAAGAATACAAAAAAATTTCATTGAGGAGGATTATAAAAGTTACTAGCTGGAACATTAACAGAAGAGTAACTTGTAAAAAATGCAATATTACAATATTCACAAGGACGGCAGAGCGTGGTAAAGCTATAAAATTCAACATTAAAATCTTCCACAGCCTAGATAACCTAGTTAACAAACATGGTATTGGAACTACTTTCTGTTGGGGCTGAGGGATACGGAGCCGGGGGCGTCGGTCGCCCCTCCGCAGCGGGCGGGGGCTGGTGCCGGGCGGGGGGCGGGGCCAACCGGGCTAGACCCGCCCCCCAGCCGTAGCCTCCTCCCCAGGAATATGGGGAGAACCCCCAGCAATATGGGGAGAACCCCCAGCGAGTGTTGGTAATTGCCAAAAGAAGCACCTCAAAATCTAGGATAGGGCTGTACACTTGTGTGGTTATTTGTGTGTGTGAGAAGCTAATTAAAGCAGACAATTCAGCGTGGATTTCATCCTACTGAATAGGATATACATCTAACTTCAGGTCGGAAGTGTGAAAAGTATTAAGAAAGGATTGTATATGTGTGTGAAAGTATGCATTCTGGGTGGGATGTGTGTGCATGTCCAGTATGTGTGTACCCAGAGTCTCTGTATGTATGTGTATAGTTCCTGAGAACATATGTATGGTATGTAAATGTGCCTGCAGGGCACAGAGCTTTGGAGTGCAGAGTGTTTCTGTTTGTACGATGTATGAGTGACAAGTTAGTCTCTTTGTAGGGTATACGTGCATATGCATAGAATCTATGTGTGAGTAAGATATGCGTCCAGACAGCATAGATATTTGTGAGTATATTTGTGTGTCATGTATTCATGTACAGAATGTGTATGACATTGCTGCCATTATATATCTCTTGGCAAGATGTGTTTATAAAGAGGATATATGTTTACATGGCTAAGTGTGCATGCATATGCAAGGTGTATATATCACAGGGCATTATGTGGTTGTGAACACAGGATGTTTCTGTGTGCAAATAGCATGCAAAGTATACCTTCTATATGTGCAGAATATGTATTTATGCATAAGCTCTGGGGTAGTGTGCATAAATTTGTATGGTGTGTGTTCAGAGAGAGTGTACATGTATATAGTGTGAGTGTATGTAAGAGTGGATGTTTCTGAATGTGTGTCCAGGTATTTCATGTATACACAACTTGTGTATGTGAACAGAATTTATATATGTGAAAGATGTATATATGTGTAACTTACATATGCATGAAAAATACACAGACATTATGTGAGATATCTGAGCATGTAAAGTGTGTGTGTCTGCAGGTGCAGACATAGAGCATCTGCTTCCGTTAGGCCCCCAAACCCTTGTAGTGTACTGCTTAGCAGCACAGACTCTGGAGACAGGTTGCTGGGGATTGAATGATGGCTTTGTCATGTACTGTATGTATAATCTTGGACAAACTAAACCTCTGGCTGTTTTAGCTTCCACATCTGCAAAATGGGATTAGTAAACTCACCTATGTTATAGGGTTGTTTTTAGGGTTAGATGAGTTAGTACTTGTTGTGGTAGGAAAAATAATGACACCCCTCCCCAAAGACCCCATCCTAATGCCCAAAACCTATGCCAGAAGGGATTTTGAAGATGTGATTTTCTGAAGGATCTTAAGATGAGAAGATAAGCCAGGATTGGCTTATCTGAGCAGGTCCAGTGTCATAACAAAGGTCTTATAAGAGGGAACAGATTAGCAGAGTCAAAGGAGATGTGAGAACAAAAGCAGAGATTGGAGTGATGTGTCCACAAGCCAAGGAATGATGGTGGCTTCTAGAAAGTGGAAAAAGCAAAGAAACTGACTTCCCCTCAATCCTCCAGAAGGAACACAGCCCTGGTGACCTAGAGTTTTAGACTTCTGAACTCAAGAAATATAAGGTAATAAATGTGGTATTTTAAACCACTAAATTTGTGATAATTTTCTATAGAAGCAATAGGAAACTAACAAACTTGTAAAGTGCTAACAACAGTGCAAAGTATACAGCAAGTACCTTATAAGTACTTGTTAAATAAATTCCTGCCCTGGCCTAGTGGCTCAATTGGTTAGAGCATTGTCCTGATACACCAAGATTGCGGGTTCCATCCCTGGTCAGGGCACATATAAGAATTGACCAATAAATGCATAAGTGAGTGGAACAACAAATTGATGTTTTTATCTCTCCCTCCCTATCCCTTTCTCTCTCTAAAAATCAACTTAAAAAAAGAAGAAAGTAAGTAAAATTAATTCCTTGGAGGTGATGCTTGAGGCCCTCAGGGAGGCCTACTTGGTTAGTCTGTTGCCAAATTTGCCATCCACATCTAAGACTGCCTCTGGCTACCTCGGGCCCTCCAAGATTCTGGATTCTGCCAGAGCCTGTGTTTTGCCAACATTAGTATGGACACATGTGGTGGAGGGGTGCATACTCCCTCAGTATCTGCCTGCTTCTTCTTCCTTAATCATATGCTGGCGTTGGAGCCCATACTAGGGATCTAGGCCTGTGGCTGAGGGGATTGGGGACATGTTGACAATCTCTGAACCTTCCGGATCACTGGCTCTTTGGCTCAGGCTCGGGAGGAAGACAAGGTTCTTGTGGGGTAGGGAAACTTGTGTGGGAAGTTGGTGTCTTGAGAGCCTATGGAGTATATGCATGTCCTTATGCACAGAGAGTGACACCAGACCCTTGGCCACACTCAGCCACCATACTAGCCACAGAACTCAAGCCACTGATAGGGAGAGTTCTTGTTCAAAGGCCTTTGTTCTCCCCGGACCTCTCCACTTCTTTTGCTATCTTCGTCCCCAGCTTGAGACCTTTGGGTAATGCTCCTCCCACAGTTCCCAGATGGGGACAGGGACTTCAGTGACATTGCCATAAGACAATGGAATTAATGTATTAATTTTCACTACAGTATACTTTTAACTTTCACTACAGTATATTTTTAATTATACAGTGTATAATTTTCACTACAGTATAATTTTCAGCATATGTGCACACACACATATATGATTATGAGCCTCAGTTTCTTCATCTACAAAAAGGTAATAGTTAATCCTTTCCTGCTTCCTCACTGGATGTTAAGAGACCCAAAAGAGAATGCTACTGATCATTTGGCATTGTTAATGCCTGGGGCCCTGGGCCCTTTTCTCACATTTACTTGGAGAAAAGAAGCCAGTCTGGTTATTCTCCATCATGGGCAGTGCAGGGGTATAAGTAGAAAGGGCAGGAGTAGAAGCAGAAGGGGTATGTCACAAGGAATCTGAAGATTCATTGTTAATGGAGATATTAATTTCTTCTCATTGTGGAAGAGGACACAGGAAGTCTGTCCCCCGAGGGTGTCTGCTCTGGGGCTGTGCAGATGTTTAGATGAATAAACATGTACATAGGTCCACACTATACAGGTCAGTGTACACTTGTAGTAGGCCCCCAAGGGGTGTGATAGAGCATTATTGGGATGTGCCAGTCAGGAGTACAAAAATAGATTGTGGAGCTCTCTGTGAATTGAGGTAGTCAAGCACCAAACTGTGGAGTTAGAATAGCCAGGTAAGGATCTTAGCTCCACCACTTCCTGGCCAATAGAACTCTGGGCAACTTAACCTCTCTGCCTCAGCTTCCTCATCTGTAAAATGGGATAATAATGGAATCTAATTATAAGGTTATTGTGAGTTTTAGATTTGATTTACTTATTTATTTTTAGAGAGGGGAGGGAGGGAGAAAGAGAGGAAGAGAAACATCAACGTGTGGTTGCCTCTTGCACACCCCTACTGGGGACCTGGACCACAACACAGGCTTGTGCCCTGACTGAGAATCGAACCAGTGATCCTTTGGTTTGCAGGTTGGCACTCAGTCCACTGAGCCACACCAGCCAGGGCAGTTATTATGAGTTTTAAATGTGATGTGAAATATTTATCACAGTGCCTGGCACATAAATTCCCAAAAAGCATTGTTGTTGACAACGATGATGGTGTTAGCATCAGTATTCCTCCCCCTTCTGGGAGGAAGCATGTGGTGCTGTGACCTGTGAGCCAGAGGGATCTGGTTAAAATCAAAGCCCCACCCTAACCAGTTTTATAAACTTGAACAACTGTGTAACTTTAATCCAAATGAGCCTCAGCTTCCTCATCTGTATAATTTCATCAGTAGTACCTACCTCAAAGGGGCCCCCATGAGGATCAGAGTTATAAATATGTGGTCCAAAAGCCATAGCTGGTCTATAGCTGGGTTTGCTTGGCCTACACTCTAAACATGTAAATCATGCAGTCAGTGCAAAAGTCAAGACAAACCCTTGGGTATACAGGGAAAATAAGTCTTACTTCCGAAAAGCCATAGCTGGTCTATAGCTGGGTTTGCTTGGCCTACACTCTAAACATGTAAATCATGCAGTCAGTGCAAAAGTCAAGACAAACCCTTGGGTATACAGGGAAAATAAGTCTTACTTCCGCCCTGCACCCTTCCTTGAGGCAACTACTATTTCTGGTTTCTAGTACATCTTTGCAGAGGTAGTCTGTGCCTGTACGAATGTGTGCACATATGTATGTATGTATGCATCTCTTTTTCTCTCTGTAAGCGGTACCTTACACATTGTTCCATGCCCTATTTTCTTTCACTTAATTCATCTTGGAGATCTTTCCATTTCTATATATGAAGATTCATTTCATATGTAAATGTCATAAGTGTTTTAACCAGGCTCCTACTAAATGGACATTTGGATTCCTTCTGATCTGCAAACAAAGCTGCAAACAAAACCATTCCTGCACATCTCCATTTGATCATCCGCCTAGTGAGGTTTAAACAATTTTTAAAAAATAATTTCCAATGGCCCTGGCTGGCATAGCTCAGTGGATTGAGCGTGAGCTGCGAACCGGGCATCACAGGTTCGATTCCCAGTCAGGGCACATGCCTAGGTTGCAGGCCATAACCCCCAGCAACCGCACATTGATATCTCTCTCTCCCTCTTTCTCTCTCTCCCCCCCTTCCCTCTAAAAAAATAAAGAAAGAAAGAAAATCTTTAAAAAATAATAATAATAATAATTTCCAGTGGATTTCAAACAAAGAGCAAGATTCCTGGTTGCTCTTTAAAAAACCAGACAACCTGGCATCACTGGCCCCATTTGTACACAGCAATCACAGCCTCTAGAGAGTCCCTGCCCTCTTGAGTTGTCCCAGAAGCCAATCTGTGCTGTTTTTCCAACCCTACCTGCCCCCACCGACATCTGCATTTAGTGTCTGGTAGCCAGGCAATACTCAAGAGATGCTATTGTGACTCCTTCATGGGGAATTACTCACCAACAGTTTTTAGAAGGAACCCGCTTGGCTCACATGCATGTGGGTGGGTCACATTGTAACATGGAGGGAACTGGTGGTCCAAACATGAAGAGGAGCCATGCTCACAGGCCCCCCACTCACACTCACAGGACGTCCACACCTCTGGAAGAAGGGAGGGAATTCCTCCATCTGTATCCTGCTCCATTGAACGAGGTAAAGGCTAACCTGCTCAAGAGACCTGTGCTGGCCAATCCAGTAGCCATCAGCCATAATTAAATGATCAGACCAAATGAACTTAAATTTAAATGAATGAATAAAATTAAAATCCAGTTCCACAGTCACATTTGCTACATTTTGAGTGCTCAGTTGCCACATGTGGCTAGTGGCAACCATACTGAACAGTACAGAGAGAGAATATTCACACCATCACACAAAGCTCTATAGGAGCTCTGTAGTGCTCCAGACAGCAATCTGTGGAGGCAGAGACTGGGTACCTAGTGCCCACCACTGCAATTTCCATGTCAAGCCAAGAGCTGACACAGGGAAGGCACTTGGTAATGGCTGTTGAATTAATACTGAAGAATGAATGAATCAGCTAACCAACAGCCCACAAGAGACATAGTCATAGGCTCCTCCTTCTCAGCAAAGCATCATTGAAAGAGGCTTCTGAGGGGAAACTGAGGATAAGCTAGGAGAGTTCAATATAATGCTAGAGCTTGGCTACCCTCAGGGAGGCCAGCAGGGTCACCCCTAAGACTGAGGCCTGAGAAGGAAGTAGTCACTCATGGGTTGCTTTTTGAGTCAGAAGCCTGTGTTCTGAACATTGTTGCTGTTAACTTTTTGTGAAGTCTCCCTCCTTAGAATCTGAACAAACCCCCTTCTAAACCATCTCAGTATCTGTGGGCCTGAGCTAGAGAGAACTCATTAACCCATGGGGGTCAGTGCAGAGCAAGTGAGGTTCTTCTAGTAACTTGGTGGGGCAGCTGAGACCTTGTTGGTTTCAGGCAAACCCCCCTACCTAAGCCAGAAGTTGTTCCAGAGGTTGTGGTGCCTGACCTACTCCTGCCTAAGCTGAATGTATGTGCTGAGAGAGAGGGGGGAGAGGGAAAGGAGAGGGCTGAGAATCTACATGTGAGAACATTGAGAGGACAGTGTGTACCTGCACACCTGTGTGCTTGAAATGTGTGTGTCTTCCTTATGTATTGGGGGCTGTGTGTGTGGTAACAAGCTGTGTATGTATTAGGGATTGTGTGGTACAAGGGGGGCTGTGTGTACAGAGGGATTGGCTACATGAGTGTGATTAGACTTGTAGGGGGTGTGTACTGGGGGCTGTGTGTGATAGATATGAGGCAGGGCGCTGTGAGTATATTGGGGGCTGTGTGTGTGTGATATGTGTGGTGGAGGCTTGTGGTGTGTGTGCAGCTACGTGCAGGTATTGTGGGTTGCATGAGTGTGTCTGTAGTGTGTGATGAGCACAAACATGTGCCTAGAGTGGCCCTGTTCCATTTCCTCAGACTCCTGGATGTGGGCCTGAGTTGATCCTTGGACTCAACCTGGAGATCCCCACTGTGGAAAACTTCCTCAGTCCAAGAGGGGGCCTCCAGCTGTCCTGTCACAAGTGGCCCTTGTTGCTTCTTGGTTATGGCAGGGAAATGGGGATGCTGGGTGGGAAGAAAGCAAAACCCAGAGAGACAGGTATTGTGATGGAGACAGACGGTACAGAGAGAAGGATGACCTGCCCACCTCCTGGAAACCAGGTTGGAGGTGGGGGAGGAGAAGAGAGGAGAGGGGGGAGAGGGGGAGGGAGGAGGGGAGGGAGGGGAGGGGAGGGAGGGGGAGGGGGGGGAGAGGGGAGGGAGGAGAGGGGACGGAGGAGGGGAAGGGAAGGGAAGGGAAGGGAAGGGAAGGGAAGGGAAGGGAAGGGAAGGGAAGGGAAGGGAAGGGAAGGGAAGGGAAGGGAAGGGAAGGGAAGGGAGCATGTTAGGAGGAAGCAGAAAAACAGAGAGACCGAGGATCAAAAGCCGAGAGAGAGAGAGAGAGAGAGAGAGAGAGAGAGAGAGAGAGAGAGAGAGAGAGAGAGAGAGAGAGAGGGAGAGAGAGAGGGAGAGAGAGAGGGAGAGAGAGAGGGAGAGAGAGAGGGAGAGATGGGGAGGAGTGAGGGGAACAGACAGAGAGAAAGAAGGTGGGAGAACATAGCGACGGCAGATCAAAGGCCAGAGACGGCCCGCGATTGGGGGCCGGGAGGGGGGGCGCGGGGAGAAGGGGCGAAGGGAGGGGGCTTGGCGGGGGAATTGCCGGGCGGGTGCTCGGGCGCTCCGAGCCGCGCGGCTCCCCGGGGAGACGGCAGACACTTTGCGGAGATGTTACTCCGGAGTTGGAGACGATGATAAATATGATAATTTGTATAAAATCTGAATGGGTCTTGTTTTCAGGGAGAATGCCTCGGATGATGAATGGGCCCGGCTCTCAGATAGATGGCTGATAAAAAGTGTATTGGATTGTTGAGAGCGATTTTAATTCTCATTCTGTACCTGCAGATGCCGCGGCCGCCGCGCCCGGCCTCCTCCCTCCTGCCCGTGGCGCGGGCGGCCGGCGGCCCGGCCGGCCTCGGTGGCTCAGGAGGCTTCTGAAATGACTCTAATTACAGAGTTATTAATTTTAAGAGGAGGGTGAGCGGGGGGTTTATGATTATTAATCGAGCTCTGGCGCTCGGCAGGCGGGGCGAGCCGCGGGCAAGCCTGCTCGGAGCGCCGAGTACTGGGACTACTCTCGGGCCCCGGGGCAGTTCCAAGCCCCGTGGGCTCCGCGGTGGCGGCGGCCAGGCGCGCTTTGGACGCAAACTGGGGGCCCCAAGCCCTCCTGTGCGCATTCCGCACCCCTCACCCCTACTCCCAATTCGACCAGGTCGTTCAACCTCTGGCCCGGCCAGTGCCCTGGCACCGCGGAGCTTTCGGTTCTGAGCCCAAGAGACAAGTGGGTCAGAAACCCCAGGACCCAGAAGCACTGTTGTACCGCAGAAAGCGCGCCCTCCCAGCTCCCACAGGTGCTGAGGAGTGCCCGTGAACCCTAGACTGACTCAGTGCGAGATCTTGTAGAGGCATACAGTATTAACAGTGACATTTATGGGGGTCCCTATTGTGCGCCAGGCACGGCGCTGGGCACTCTAGTGCTCTAAATTCCCCACAGAGAAGGGGCGAACCTCCCAATTCTCAGATGAGAAAATTTAGAGCGTTATTTGTCCTTGGGAGGGGCTATATTTGCTTCAGGCACTCCCAACCATACCTTTCCTGGAGGAAGAGCTGGGAGGGGTGGGGGTGGAGAGAAGGGGACAACAAGAGAGAAAGATCCTCTGTAATTTACATCCACCCAGTCACCTTCATCCTGGTGTCTTGCCTGCATGATCTGGCGGATTGCCTAACACCCTGTCCATCTCAAAGGAAGATTTTCGAAAGGCTAGGCTGCAAACCAGGAAGGCAGACACTTAGAAGAAGTCCGGGAATGGTTTTGCTCCATGGTGCTGGCACTTTGGAATATCTGCCTGAGAACTACGACTGTTTTATATTTTCTTTCATTTCATTTTACTTCATTTTATTGAGAGGGGATGGGAGGCAGAAGGGGAGGGGGAGAAACATGGACGTGAGAGAGAAACGTTGACTGTTTGCTTTATGCCTTATGCACCTGTACTGGGGACGAAGCCCACAACACAGGCATGTGCCCTGACCAGTAATGGAACAGGTGACCTCTGTTTGCAGAACACTGCCCATCTAAGTCATGCCAGCCAAGGCTGCAGTGACTGTTTTAAAGAACTCACAGGTTATTTAGAAGAGGCCATTCTGTGTAGACTTGGTTAAATTCCAGTCAAAATGAAATCCCGCCAAATATAGGCCTAGACCCCTCCTCCCATACACACATAATCATTCCTGCCCTATCTTCCTGGATGGGTTAAAGGAAGCTACAGGCACAGATCATTCCAGAACTTCTTCAGCTTCTGTCTTTTGACAAAGATAACTCCTGCCTAAAGTGTGGGGAGAGAGAAAGACCTCTGCTGGCTAGAGAAAGGAGGGACTGGCTGTAGGGTGGCTCCAGCATTTAAGGAAGGGGAGGTCAGCTCTGAGAATGACCTGTTGTGTGGACCCAGGGAAGCTGGAAGAGAAGGTGGGCTCGTGAGTAGAATCCTCTGTGCTTATCTGCAGTGTCCAGGGCACATTGGCCCAGCTCACGGGGATCTGTGTGCGGCAACTCAGGGCAGACCCAAATGTGGCGCATCAGGATCAGTCAAGGGAATTCTTGTCTGTGGCTGGTGTTGAGTGAGGAGCAGGATCCACCAAGGCCTGATCAGAAGCTGAGCCCAGCTGAGGTGGGGCAGGAAGTGGGCCCCCTTCCACACGCATTCAGCCTGCAGGCTGAAGCTGGAAGAGCCTGGTGCCCGTGGAGAGGGACAAGGCCTGCCTGGGAAAATACCAGAGTATCCTACTGGAAAGGACAGCTCACAGGGCAGGGCTCTGAGCTTCCTGCAGGGCTGGTGAGGGCTAATAGCTCTAAAGCCTTACAGCCTTCTGGCTGGCCACAGGACCCAGGTCTGAGTTTTCAGATTCAGAGGCCCTGGGCAGAGAAGAGAGATGGGCATGGAGGTGGTAAAAGGGGACTGGTGTGAAGATCTGGAAGAGAGAGGGGAGGAGGGCTCCTGGGTTTTACCAAATAAATGTCCGGAAGGAGTGAGTCCCTTCAGGTCCACACAAACTCTGAGCCACATCCCGTGTCTTTTCTCCCTGTGACTTCCTTTTGGGCCCTAGGAATATCTAGTATAGCACGTGCTTATTAAGAGTGTAAGTTATGAAGGCAGTATCTGGGTACAAATCCTACCTTTGCCACCTACTGGCTATGTGATTGTGGACAAGGTATTAAAACTCTTTGTGCCTCTGTTTGCTCATCTTTAAAATGGGGCTAAGAATGGGTGGGATTGATGGATTAATACATGTGTGCTGACATGCAGTAAGCCCTCAGATGTGTTAGTTGTTTTGTCGTGGTTCCCATTAACCTTGCTCTGGCTGGGCACCTGGCCTTCCCTCTGGACTGACTTTTCCAGAGTATCTCTAGTTTATTGCTATTTGTACCTCTGACCTCCTGTGCCTGCTTAATCAGTGTATGCGGAGGTCCAGGCCTGGAGGTGGCACGGGAATGAACTAATCTAGCCAAACACCTACGTGCTAGAGGTCAATATATCCCTTACTTAATACCACCTAGTTCTGAAAGGCAGGTATGCTTGTCCCCATTTTACAGATGACACTTAGGCACAGTGAATTCAAGGGATGTGGCTAAGGTCTCATAACTGGAATGTTTTAGATCTGAGAAAGGTGCGATCTACCTCAGGACTACACGGCTCCATTTTCCACTCTTGGGGTGCTGCTTTCTTTGTCTTGGGGTTAGTGAGAAGTGATCCCCTTCTGTGGTGCACATGGTTCCCCTGCCTTTACCAGGGGAGAAAGTGCTGCCTCCAGGCATCAGATGTGGGTTTCCATTTTTGTAAACACTGGGGGGGGTACCATGGGAGGGGGGTGGAGAGTGAAGGGAGGGTCAGGGCTGAGACTAAGTTACCCAGAAGCCTAGATGGACATTAACTTATCATCTCATCTGAGAACACACGCACACACAACCTGTGGCCTACTCCTGACCATCCCACCTCCACTTCTCACTTTCACCCTCTCTGTCTCCTCAGACTTTTTTGTTTCAAGCCCCCCCCCAATCTCTCTTGCTGAGCCTGTTTTCCCAGTCTTCACTGCTCTGTCCACCTCCAGTGCACTCTCCTCACCTCCCAAGTGGTCTCTTCTCTCCATATCAGGTCTTTTCTCTTCCCTGCTTAAAATCCTTCAAGTGGCATCCCAGGGCCTAAAGTAGCAAATCAAAACTCCTTACCAGAGGTGCTCCTGGATCTTGGCCTTGCCCACCTCCCAGCCTTCTTTCCTTTGCCTCGCCCCTAGCTCTCATATTGGCTTCGCAGAATCCTTCGCAGTTCCCAGACTAGCTGGGCTGTTGCCCCTCCCCATGCCTTCGCTCCTTATCTCCTTCTGCCTGGGAATACTCACACTTCACCCAGCTATCCTCTGCATTTAGTGTACATCAGTCATCTTACAAGACCCCATCCCCATTATGAAGCATTCTCTACTCTGCCAGTTTGCTTCCCTGTGTCCCAGGCACCCTTCCAGCCGGTATCTTGCACACTTCCTTGGTTTATAGCTCTCTCTTTGCCAGCAGGTAATGCCCTCCTTGGAAGCAGGGCCAGCGTCTGATTTACTTCTATAACTCCAGTTTTCATCATAGAGCTGACCCAGGTTTATGGACTGACACTGGTGCCCTCGCATCTGGCCCAGCGTGGTCATTGTCTTCCCAGTTTCCCCAGCCGGAAGGATTCTGATGCAGACATCAGTTTCATCCTGACTCCATGCAAAAGTAGAAACTGACTGAGCTGCCTGTCTCCTTCCTGGAGGGCTTTCCCCTTCTGTTCTCTAGTCCAGCTCTACGGATGACCTGGCCCCTAGACAGGCAGGAGGGAGGGGAAGGAGGGTGCAGAAGAAAAAAAGTGGGTTGTTCATCGCCCTACAAATCCCAAAGATTGGAAATTTGGGGGGCCTTTGTCATCCCAGGGGCTGCTTGGTGGGTGCGGGAAACTTCTCACTGCACACAAGCTTCCAAAGGCTTTGTTGGGGTCTCGGTCCCCAGCCTGGCGTCCTGAGGACGCCTTCGACCTCATCAGATCGGAGAGGAGACGCTCCCTATCACCCTGGCTCCTTCCTTTCCCTCCGGTCTGAGTTTCCATATTTCATTCCTCTCTGCATCTCTTCTGCACCGCCTCCACCCCTCCCACTCCTTTCTCTTCTTCCCTTTCTTCCTTTTTAGTCTCCAGCCCAGGCAGCCTAGCGCGGGGGTGGGATGGGGGTGGGGGGACCGACCCCTAGAGCAAGCAGAATCTGCGCGGAGTCCCTCTGTCACCGCGAAGAGGCGGTTCAGGAAATGCGCCCTCCGCTGGCGCCCAGTTGCGGTTCTGGCTGCGTTACTTTTTTTTTTTTTTTTTCCTCTCGCAGCTTTGGAATCTGCAAGAGGGACGGTGGGGACGGCGGTGAAGAGTCCTCCTAGGCCCTTCAACAGAGCGGGACGACGTTGGGGTGGGGTCCTAGCTGCCGGGACCTTAGGAGGTCTGTGCCAAGGAGGCCCAAGCCTGTCTCCCCGTCCCCGCCTCCCTTCGCTTCAGAGCAGGAAGTCCCAGGTACCCAGTAAGTGCCTAGGAGAGCCTTGAGCCTTATATCTATCTACCCATCCCCTTCCCAGTCCGCGATCCAGGATGACACCCCACACAAACACCATTCCTTTCAGGGACAGATATTTCTGTGCGCCCCGCACCCAGGAACTTAACTGGAGTCCGGTTCTGCGCCGGACGGGGCCTACGGCCCCACGCGAGCAGGCTGCGCTCCCGCCTGGGCCTCCAGCGTCTGCGGCCCTTGGGCCCTTGCGCCGGAGCCCTGGCCGCCGCGGGGCGCGCTCTCGCTGCTGAGCTTCGTAGGGGAGTTTTTGTAGATAAAACAAAAGTGTTTGCTCTTTTGGATTTTTAAAAATTCTCTTTATTCTTTTGTCCCTTCCTTAATCTCCCTCCAGACTCTTCTTCTCGAACTTCTCTTTCCCCTCCTCATTTTCTCTTTCTTTTCATTCGCTTTTCTTTCTTCCACACTCTCTGTCTCTCTCCTGTCCATCTTTTTCTCTCTTCTATTTTGGCCCCTTCTTTGCCTTTGAGTTCCTTCCTTTCTTTGGTTCAGTCTTCCAGGGACATTCGCTGTTCCTGGGCTAGGGTTACTCCATCTCCTTGAATCATTTTTCCTGACCCCGCCGCCTCCTTCTCGCTTTTTCGTTCGAGAGGCCCCTGTCTGGCGGGCTCGGTCCGGCTCCCCCGCCGCCGCCGCCGCCGTGATTTATTCACCTCACCGGGCGGAATCAGGTGCTGAACCGAGCCCCAGAACGAGGGAACAGATTTCTCCCAGGAAGGGTTTTGTGAACTAAACGATACTAATTCCAGGGTGGGGAGACGCGCCGCTGGTGGAGGGGAGGCGCGCCGGGCGGGCCGAGCGCGCCGGGCGAGGGGAGAGGCCGGGGCCGGGCCACGGTCCTCCCAGGCCTTCTCCCCGAGCCTCTCGCCCTGGCTGTCGCCTTTCCCTGGGAACTTTTCCTGTCTGAGTTAACTATTAACTGCTGGCGAGAGGCAATTTTCTTCGGAATTTCAGCGATTTCCTTTTTGCGGTGGAGGCAGATTAACATGCAAATGGTGAGATGCTCGGCTTGAGTCTGCGCGCCGGCGAGGATGCCTCTGCCCCTCCAAACAGTGTCCTTCGCAACGGCGGAAAACTACAGCCCCGGCCACCCCCCCTTGCCGGCGCAGAGAGCCGTGACCAAGCCAGTGTCGGGCGGGTGCCCCGAGCGAAGGTGGAAAAAGCCGAGCGCTCGTGCTTGGGGGCGGGGTTGAGGGAGAGAGGCTAACCAGGGCAAGCCCAGGGGACCGGCGGGGGCGCGACAACCAAGGAGCCCGCGACCAACAGAGCCCGGCCCCCACTCGGAGACCTGCCCACGGGGACGCTCGTGGAGGCACTGGCAAACTCGGGGGGAAGTCTTTCCCGCCTGCAGAACCCCCAGACTGTCCCTACTTCCTCCCTCTTCGCACTGCCGAGCACACCCGACACGCAGGCACCCGCGCCCCGCTGTGACTTGTGAGCGCTGCAAACTTTGTCAAACTTGAGCCGCTGGTCACAAACTCCTTGCCTTTTTCTCCTTCCCTCTCTTGCCCGGCCGGCTCTTTCTAGAGCCGGACGGGAAGGGTTTCTCAGCCTCCGGACCTGGGAAAGGACAATTTCCGAAAGCTGGGACATTAGCTCCTGGCGGTCCGACCTGCTGCGGGTCACCCAAGGAGCTCCACGGCGGAAGGCGCTAACGGTTGCAGGTTGCAGCGGCGAGGCTTGGCAAGGCCCCGGCCAGCCGCTCCACGGCTTCCACGGCCTCCACGGCCTCCACGGCTGGGCATTCCCAGGGCGCCCGGCCGGGCCCCTCACTATCGTGTGGCCAATTCAGGGCTGCCAGCCCCCCAACGAGCCGCCCTCTCTGCATTCTGTCTTTCTGGTTTATTCTGCCACCCCCCCCCCGCCCCGCCCTCACCCGAGTCAGCTATCTCTCCGTCCTCCTCGCCGGCTCCGTCTCTGGCGGGGCTGCCTCTGTCTCTCTGTCTCTCCCTGTGTCTCTGTCTCTGTCTCTCTTGTTTGTTTCGGCGCGCGGACACTGATTGCGCCTTATGAAGTTCTAACTGGTTTTGTGTCAGGAAGATCTTTCTCGCTGCTACCCAGCCTGGCGTGACGGATTAAACATCAACTAGTTAAATAAAAATTAATATCAACTGCCTCCTAACTTCTAATGTCATGTTGTTTATAACTAATGAACTGATTAGGGGATAAACACATCACGGAGACATTCGGCTCCCTTGCCTGGGCTCCGCCGCCGCCCAGTGCCCACTCCCCAGCACGGCCTGCTGGCTGCCAGGCCAGGGGGATGGGGCAGGAGGCTGCCGCCTCCCCGGGGCTGGCTCCGCTGCCCGCCTCCGACTCTCTCCCTCCCCTCCTCTCTTTCCCTTTCCCCTCCTTCTGTACACTTCCTTTTCCCTTCTCTCCTCCTTTCTTCCGTCTTCATTAGTTCTTTCTGTTCATGCTTCTCATTCTCTTCTGTCCTGGGCTTCTCACACTGTCTCTGGTGTTTTTCTCTCTCTCCTTTTCTCCCTCCCTCCCTATCCATCCCCACGTGGGTCTCTACCTCTCTGTCCCCCACTTCTTCACCCTCATTTGGGCTCATTCCCGCCCCAGTACAGGGTGCCATGGTTAACATTGTCTGTGTGACTGGGCGCCCGCCCTGCTGTACGGCAGGGGGCTGCGTCTCCCTCAGCACCTTGTGGAAGGCTGGTGTCTCCTCCCCAGCTGTTTCGGAGAAGGGACAGATCTGGAATAAGTGGGGTTGTGTTTTGTATTTCTCATCTATTCAATCTGGAAAACACAGAGGGGGGGAAGTGATTTTAAAAACTTTTACCTTTTCTCTTGTCCCAGAAGCAATTAACACAAGTTCAAGCGTTACATTTAATTTTTGAGGAAAGGGAAACTGCTCTGGTGTCCTTCCTCCAGGGGCTTCAGAGCGCTCTCCACACCAGCCAGCTCACCAGCCAGTCCCAGCCCGACCTGAGCAGCCAGCCCCCTGCAGGGCCCTTTCCCTAAAGATACTTAAACCAAATCGCGATTGTCATCATGACAAGGATAAGGCAGGAAAGCGAGTAATTACAGACCTGGCCTTGGTGATTTTTTTTTTCCCTAAGAAGCCACAACATTTAAACTTGGTTTGCCCTGGACCACAAGGTCTGACAAGACAATAACAACAGAAAAAGCTTTTAAAACCAATTTAGCACGTGTGAAAATGTAATTCTAATGAAGAATCAATAGGCTGGTGGATCATTTTTCCTGGGACTCCTTGGAGAACCCGAGAGAGACTCTCAATCAATGGGGCAGGCAGTGAGCGCAAGGGCCTGAGACAGTGTGGGACAGGGGCGAGGGCAGAGGACAAAGAGAAGCGGGGCCTGAGGGAGGAGGTCGGAGGGAGGCTGAGGTATGGAGCTGAGCCCTCTGACTGGCATCACTTTGCAGGCTTCCAGAGTCCCCAAGGCTCCAAGTATATCAGAGCCAAGAGCTGAAAAAGCTCCTTCCTCCTCTTGGTCCCTCTGGTATGCGACAGGCTGCTTAGCACAATGGCCTCAGCTGCTTTCCCCTGGGCCTAGGCCCCAGCCCTGGCACTGCCCCAACCCTGGGCCCTGTGTTCAGGTAACTGTGACGAGCTGGCTCAGGAGCAGGCAGGGACACTGAGTTGAGTGTGTGTGTGTGTGTCTGCAGTTCAAAACACCTGGTTCCCCTGTGGGTGCCTCTCTGCTGTGTGTGTGTGTGTGTGTGTGTGTGTGTGTGTAACTTTGGGTCTCAGTTCTTGTCTCCGATAATATAGGAGCAAGGGCAATGAATGTGTCTGTGGTCACACTTTACATTTTATAAATCACTTGCACTCAAGTTATCTTGTGAGAAGCCTGCCAGAAGGACAAGGATTATTACCACTGTTTTAGAGAAGAGGTTAACAAAGGCGCAAAAGCTGAATCGTGAAGGTGTGACTCAGCAGGTCATGGCCCTTGGGTGTGGCTGGGCGGGGTTCTGAGTTGGTGACACAGAGGCTAACTATGTGTGTGAACATCTCACCTGTGTGTAATGAAATGACCACGCGAGGGTGTGATTTTGTATGTGCTCTCCCTTCTTGTCCTTGGGGGTGTTGCTCTGTGTATAACTAAAAGAAAAAAAATTTTGTTTGCTTCTAAGTTTTTGTGCTCTTAGATTGGAAAATCACTGTTTGAATTTTAAAAGGGGAAAAAAGAAAAAACACTGGAAAAGTCTGATGTTTTAACTCACAAGTAACGGTAAGGTGGTAACTTGGCCCTGATTTGCCAGAAAGATTAGAAATTCATGTTCTTGTAGGAAGATTTAAAAATTTTAAGTTGGGAAACAATGACACAGGTTTTGCCTCTGGGCTCCTGTGCCCCTCCAGCTTCCTGCCCCCAGTTGCACAATTTTTCTAGGAGAACTTCAGCTGAAGTGGATGGGACTCACAGTGAAGAACTTCCAGGTACTAACCTAAGTTGGGGCTTACCCAGCACTTTTCCTGGCAGCCTCTCGGTGGTACTCAGCACCTGTGAGCAAGGCTGTGCGAGAGTGGGAGGCCCAGAAAAAGTGGGAAAGGGTATGAAGTGGGGCAAATGAGAAAGGGCTAGGTACCTGGAGGGGAGGGGTGGGAGCTATGGTACCTGAGAGGTATCTGAATGTGTGAGAGGTAGGAGTACAAGAGTGTGCATATGAGACAGTGGTGGATAGGAGGTCTGAAGGAGAATTTGTGACAAAGGTGTGAGAAGTGTAAATTCCAGATTGAAAAGGCACAACGTGGGAAAAAGCTAAAGTTAACCTCAGCTAAAGTGAACCTTTGATAAGAGAAGTTTGGACAAGGTGTGCACCTGAGGACCCAAGAGATGGTGAGAGGACCAGATTGCCGGGGAATGGAGTGGCTGGAGGGAGAGGTCATGTGAGTGTGGCAGGACTTTGGGAGGTTCTGGTCTTTTCTTCTTTTCCCTGGGGCTCTTATCACCTCCTTAAGACAAGGAAACCAGGACTTTCCCTTTTATTAGGAGTGGTTGTTTTGTGCGTATGTGTTTTAATCTGGTGCAGAAGAGCTTCTGAGGGACTTAGTAAGCAGATCCACAATGCACTGGTGACAAGGACCTCCAGGGAGCAACTGTGTGGAAGCACAAAGTTAGAGGGTGTGGAGAGGGACCTTGGAAACTGAGGCTAAGACCCGGGATTGTGCGGCGGGTGCGGAGACTGATGATGGAGGAAATAGGATGAGGATAGTGCTGTGAGCCACCGGAGAGGAGAACCTCACAAAATTGGGGAGTGCATAAGAGTGAAGACGCCCCTGCGTTCCAGGCTGTTGACCGTAGGGGAGCGCTTATCACAGTGAAGAGGGGGTGGGTGAGAGAGTGCGGCGTCTGGGCTGGGGATACGGTCTTTGGGTGCCTCTTGCAGCGCAGGAGCTGCTTGCCTGAGGCTGGCTCCGGGCCTGGGGGCGTGTGTGCGCCTGTGCGCTGGCCGAGAGCTGGGGGCTCCCCCGCGGGTGGCTGTGCCTCAGCGCGGCCGGGTGTGTGAGCGCGGGCGCGAGCGGAGCGCACAGCCGAGGCGGCGGGCAGCCTGGGTTATCTGAGCCGCTCGGTCTCGGGTGGCTGCGCCCAGATCTCGGGACGGCGGCGGCAAAGGCTAGACGCGCTGTCGGGCCGCGGAGGACTGGAGAAGGGAGACCCAGTCCCAGGCAGCAGCGGCGGCGGGGAGCAGAGCATGGAACAGCACGCAGGTCCGGCAGGTGAGAGCCAGAAGGACCTGTCAGCGCCACAGGCAAGCGGGTGGCTGAGAGGGATGGGGGCGGCCAAGCCAAGGGCGGACTTCACTTCCCTTTCTCTCTGTGCTTGCCTGGGGGAGCCGCTGTGACCGCGGAGGACGCGGTTCTGTGGCCCCTTCCCACTCCTGGGGCCTCCTGGGCCTTCCCTCCCAGTGTCCTCTAAATCTACTTAAAACTTTCCACCCAGAAACACGAGTTACAACTTCTCTTGGTCTCTTTACGGAACCTGGCATTCCCTTTCTGTTACGCATTTAGGACTCTTATCTTTCCACTGTCCCTCAGTTTATAAATATTTTGCATAACTTTCTCTAAGTTGAGAGCACTGGGAAGGTCTTAGTGTCTAGTGGAAATTGTGCGTGGGGGTGGGTGCATGTGTGCCAGTGGGTGGGGATGTGATGTGTGCCCGTATGTGAGGTGTCTTGTGTATTTGAGTAGGAGCCAAAGTGTAAGCGCTGTTGTAGGTGCCCAACACGTGTGGAGAGAGGGTTCTGCCCCTCCCCCAAATAAACAATTCCAGGGAGGCCTGGGATAAGGGGGAAGGCGGCAGGCCCCAGGGGACCCAGGGGCTGAGAATGTAGGACTGTTTACCCAAAAAGCTAAGGTTATGGAGGGCTTCTCTCTCTTTCCTTTCCCCTCCCTCTCCTTGGAGCCTGCCGACTCAGCTCTGTCCCCCCACTTGGTGCCCTGGTGCAGCACAGGGCAACTAGGGGCCCGAGTGTAGTTTTGGATTAGTGGGGAGGGAGGAGTTTGGATCAGATTTCCAAGAATTTTCCAAATAATCCCACAGAGGTCAAGGGCTAACTCCATGTGCCCCCCCTTTTGCCTCACTCCTCCCTTTCCTCAAATCTCCTTCCTCCCCCCCCCAACTCAGGTTCTAGTTCTTTCAGCTGACAATGCCGTTTGCCCCCTCAGCACTGCCCTCCCTCTAGGGTCGTGGCCCAGTCCTTGGGCTACCTCCCTCCATTTCCCCTTGGGGGCCTTGTCCCCACTGGGGATTCTGGGCCCCCAGGACTGTCAACTGTGGCCTCCTGGGCTTTTAGGGCTCTGGGCCACCCCTCCGCACCAGAGGTTTAAGTAGGGAGATCAATAGCAAACAGTTGTAATGATCTAATTAATTATGGCAAAATTAAAAGCGAGTACAAAATCAATCTCTGATGGTGTTGAAGATGGAATTCAATTGAGAGCCCATCTGTGCACCCCCTCGACCGTATAAATATGCAGCCCAAGGACAGACCTAATGGCTGGGCCTTCCTGGGAACCTGTCTCCCCCTCTCTTCATCTCCCGAACGGGTTTCTCTCTCCCTCACTCTGGGTCTATTTTGCCTCCTGCCCCCATTGCTCCTTACTTCCTTGACCCATCTGCTCAGGCTCCCGACACTCCCACTTTTCCATTTTCCCTCTTGCAAGGCGGCTCTCCCTGCTTCGCAGGCCTGAGGTGCGTGGACCTGGTTCCCAGTCCCGGCTAGTCTCCCAGAAGAGGAAGCCTGGCCCCCTCCACAGCGCCTCGGGAAGGAGAAGGCAGAGCGGTGAGGGCATCCCTGACCGCCTGTCAGGGTCCTCGTCCCCAGTTCCCTGGCGCTCGGGACTCTGCAGAAGGGACGGGGCGCTTACCCAGTAGCAGCTCTCTCGGGCGTGCGTGGCAGAGTGGCCAGGGCGACTGGCTGCGCACTGCATTCCCTTTCCCTTCCCTTCCCCCCAACCCCCCACGTTTTTATCGCACCCCCGCCAGTTGCGGTTTGGGGAAGGGTGGGGGGGACCTGCGGAACTGGGCCGGAGGAGAGACTATTTCTGCGGGAAGAAAGCCGCTGTTCCCTTCGAGACTGCCCCACCGAGCTCCGGAGTCTTCCGCCCTCAGAGCCGCCTTCTCTCTGTCTCTTTTCACCGCCCCCTCCCGCTCCTCTGCCCCTCACCTCTCTCTCACACACAGCTGGCTGGGCGCAGCTCTGCAGGCGCGGGGCGGGGGGGGAGCCGTGTCCCCCAGGCGGGGCCCCACGCCCCTTTCGGCCCCGTCCGGCTCGTTCAAAATGACAATGACACACGCGAGCGAGCGAGCGTGCCTGGCAGATGCCCTGGCGCAACCGCCTCAGCCGGGTTTGCGAAGGATGCGGGTTTTATTTAGTGTCGCTGAGCCGCTTCCAGGGTAGCGAAAACCAAAAGGAAAGGGGGGAGGGGAGGGAGAGGGGGAGAGAACCAGTAACTAGGTCAGTTGTGGTCTGTGGCCATCACTACCTCTAGCCCCAGAACCATAAAAACAAGATCTTTATTTGATGGCCTCCCTTTTATTCTTCTGGCCTGTCCCAGCGGGTCCCTTGCCTCTCCCTCCTGGGGCTTTGGGCCCACTCCCTGGCCCGCACTGAGCTCCCATGGTTCTGTCTGCCCTCTGAGACCCCTTTCCCTCCTTGGCCCCGCCACGGAGCCCTCAGAGCCTGGGGGAGACACAGCCTGACGCCGCACCTCCCTCTTCTGCCAGGCCTCCTCACCCTGTTATTAATTGCTGTGTTGACCTGCAGGATTGATTGGCGGCCCCTCTGGAAGAGGCTGCGGAGGCCTTGGCCTGGGAGCAGCCTCAGCTGAAGGCAGAGGGAGGAGGCGGAGGTGCTGGATAGGGGTCCCGAGCTCCGCACGCAGCCCCGCCTGGGACACAGCTGTCTGGCTGGACGCGCCTCTCCATCCCCCCGACACAGAACACCCCCGACACACCCTCGCAACGCCCGAGCACACGCTCTCACAACCCCCTCACCAGGAGACGTTCAGCCCCCAGGGAGACACATAAGAAATTCTCCTTAATTGATTTAGAAATTGAAAGAGGCTTCCTCCATACATTAGTCGGTTTCTTCAATACATTCGTTAGCCGCGGGTCTAGACCTCACCGCTGGTCCAGGCGTGGCGGGTGGAATTACTGGGACTTGGGCTTTTCTGTCCGAGATTTACTTTGCATCTGCCCCCCACCCCCACCCCCACCCCAGGAACAGTTACCGAAAGTTAAGCAATATTCCTGGATGCGACCGTTAAAGTCTCAAACCAAAGCACTTTTCCCAGAAAGAGCCTGTGCCCCGACTCCTGAGGGATTTTGTTCAGCCCTTTTGTTTCAAGTTCGGGGACGGACGGCTCTGGACCGCGGAGAGCGGAGGGCAGGGGCTTGCAGCCGCCGGGCCAGGGGTCTCGTCTAACAGCGAAGGCCCTTCCCCAGCCCTCCCCCGCCTGCCTACCCCGCGAGCGCGCGCATACGCACCCACACACTTACGGCACCCCCCGCCCCCAGCCACAGCAACACCCCGTGCCCCGACCCCAGGCCCACCGGCAGGAACCCAAGCGGGAGTGAGCCCCCGGGACGCCCGACTCAAGGCGCGAGTGGGCGGAGGCGGCAGGAGTAGACCGACCCCGGCCGGTCCCCCGAGAGCCCCCTCTCCTCGGTTCTTTCCCTGTCTCACCAGCCCCTCTCTCCCCCGCTTTCCCCACTCCCCTCCGCTCCGGTCCTTTGTCTGCAGCCACTTCGCGGCGCCCAGCAGCCCGTCCCCGCCCGGGCGGCCCTGCCCTTCGCCTCCCCGGGTCGTTGGCGGGTCTCCCCTTCCTTACCCGCTCCCGGCTCTGGCGCGTTCTCCGCCTGCTCCTCACACCCGCACAGCTGCTGGCAGAGGAGAAAGGGAGGGCGGGCGCCGCGGATGGATCCGGGAGTAGATTTGGTGCTTGCTGGTAACTGTGGGACAACTCAGCCCGCCGGGCTTCTCCCGCCCCTCTCCAACTGTTCCTCGGCGCTGCAGAGCCCAGTGCCCCGGCCCGCTTCTGGCCCCTTCCTTTCCTTGTGCACTGGCTGTAGCTATTTCCCTCTCCTAGGTCTGCCCGGCCTCTGGAGTTGCGCTCCCCGTGCCCAGCACCCCGTTCCCTTTCGGCTGCCCTTTGCTACCGCCTGTCCCCTTACTCCGCAGCCCCCGTTGTCGCGGTGGCCGTGACAGATAGCCCCTGGACGCCCAGGGCCCACTGGCACTGTCTCCCTCCACCAGAGCCACATCAGGCTGCGGGCTCGAGGCCTGGCTGAGAAAAGGGTTAATCATTACTTTGCCACCGCCACTCAGCCTCACTGGGACTTTCTCAACCCTGGCTTGGGGAGGAACCTGGGAAGGGGTACTTGGCCAGGTAGTAACCTGGGCTTCTTCCAGACCCGCCTCTGCAGGCCTTCCAGAAACAGGCATCTTCTCCGTTTCCTCAGCACTCCTTTCCGTCCTTTTCTTCCCAGCCCCTCTCCCCCTCCAGCCTCCCGTTCGTTGGTCAGGCCTCCCCGCACCGGCTCATCTCCGCTTTGGCAGGTTGACTGCAGGTCCTGGGAGGACCAACTTTCTTTGTTTGGAACCGGACTGGACGGGATTTTCTTCCCCAAGTCTCTGCCAACGGGCCACCTCCTCCCGACGGTTTTGGCAGACTCGCCCAAAGGGGACTGCGCCGGAGGCCACAATTAACCCCGCTGTTAGGGTGGGGGTGGGGGAGTTTAACTGATCCTCTGGCAGCTGCGCTGGTGCAGTGGGGCAGGCTGCAGAGAGAAGTGGTCATGGAGGAGTGGCAGGACAGAGGGAGAGAGAGAGAGAGAGAGAGAGAGAGAGAGAGAGAGGGAGAGAGAGAGAGGGAGGAGGGGTGGGTGTAAACTTGGACCGAGTGTGGTATAGTCAATGAAAACGAGAAAAAATCCTGAAAGGGAGAACACAGGAAGGGCGACAGTGCCGGACCCTCTAATTACCTTTATGGGATAGAAGGTGGATGGGAAATACTACCCCCCTGCCTTGCCTAAATGCTCGGATCCCTTCCTTCCCTCTTTGTGCAAGGTCAAGGGTTCAGAAAGCTAGGCACTTCTTCCTTCAACTACTGTGGAAATGTTTGGTTTTCAAAATGCTTTCTTATTGGCTAGCCACACAGAGTGGGCTAGACAGGTGTAATTATCCCTATTTTACAGGTGAAAAAACTGAGGCTCAAAGAGGCAAAGGAACTGTGCAGGTGATGGCTGCTGCTCCTTCCCATGGAGTGAGTGGTCCTTTTGGATGTGCAGAGGTCCATGAGTGTCTGGGGAGAGGAAGAGGCGAAGGGTCTAGCTGTGTCCAGGTTTGACCAGGGCCTCACTGGTCCTCTTGCCCCCCCACCCCCACAATCCCAGTAGCTTGTTTTCTGTTGGACAGAGCCCTCCACTCCTACCCTATAGCCCTGCTGGCCCAGTTTCTCCTTGCTTGACCATTTTTTCTGCTCCACAGTCGGGTGGCCCACCGGCCGGCAGCCACCTGGCATGCCCGGACGCTAAGAGGCAGCTTTGGTGGCCAAGTGGGTTGCATTGTCGTTTCCCTTCAAAGGGACTGCGAAGGGCCGGGCAGGTCACTAGGACCTCTGGTGAGGAGAAGCCGGGTTAAAGGGGGGAGGGGCTGGGGAGCATAAAGGCGCAGCACGAGCGAGCACCCGGCGGCCACAGGACCGATGGACCAAGTGGGCAGAGCAGGCCGAGAGTCTGGCCCCCCGGGGCTTCAAGCAGGGAGCCCAAATATTGGGAACAAAAGCGGGAAAAGAAAAGTGAGAGCAGGAGGGAGACAGGGAGCAAAGGAGGGAGAGAGGAAGCAGAAATTAGGGGGTCTTAGATGGAAAAAAAAGAAAAAAGTAGCTTTAGGGGGAATGTGCCGTGGAGTGTGAAATTGCAGCCCATGGTGCTCCATATTGTACCAGAAGCTCTTCCAAAAAACCATCCTCCAACGTGACCAGAGGGCTAGGAAGGGGGAGGGACGGGAGAGTATGGGGAGGAGGAGGGGAAAGGGCCGGGCGGGAGCTGGTCTGGCCGAGCAGGAGAGGGGGCCGGATGCATGCACCCACTGCCTCGAATCTGGTCTCGGAGTGTGCGCCCCAGGATGGGCGGGGACCCTTAGGGAGAGGGGGCCGCTGGCAGTCCCCAGCTTGGATCGTCAGATGAACTTTTTCTCCTTTTCTTTTTTCTTTTTTGTGGTGCTGATGACTTCCAAAACTGGGAATAATTCGGAAAAGGAGCCCAGCTGCGGAGCTGCTGTTCTGCACTACCCTTTTCTCTTCCCTCCTCCATTTCTGCTTCTCTTCCCTTCGGACTAGTTTTTCCCCCTTGGTTCTAAACAGCTTCTTTCCCCCCTGAACTGTAATGCGTTTAATTTGGTCCGCGCTGTGGGAAGCATCTCCTAGGGAGATGCATTTAATTTCGGAATTTCTAATCCCCTCCCTGAGAACCTCGGCCCTGGCTCCCTTTGCCGCTCCCTGGGAGGTGTCAGGAGTGGAAGGAGGGAGTTAGACCCAGGCCAACAAAGCTCAGCTGGGGGGCTTTCTCATCCCCTCAGCCCCTCTCCCCAGACCCAGCCGCCTTCCCGAACTACTCCAGGTCAGGTGCCTGGGACCCAGGTCAGGGCCCTGGTCGGGGAGGGAGGCAGAGACACCCCTGCTTTTTCTCACTGGGGAGAAAAGCCCTGGGCCAGGATGGGGAACCTGGAAAATGAGCAGGACTGCAACAGGAACGGGTGCAATTGGGGCAACGGGCAGGATTTCCAGGAGCCCTTTGCTTCATGCACAATCTGCCCAGAAACCCATTTGGGAGTTTGGGGTGCTAGTTGTGCTTGGTTTGGCTTGGGGGCCTGTGCATGCGTACCCTGATGGAGGTGGAGAGAGAGGGGCTTAAGGGAGACTGCCACCTCCTGCGCACGTACACCCTGGACCAGCAGGCTCCAGACAACCAGTGACTGAGGCGGCCGCATCGTCACCGGAGGAAGGAGGCAAGGGCGGGGCACTGGGCGCCAGGCAAGCCTGGCAGAGAAGGGAGTGGAGAAGGTAAAGGAACAGAGATCCACAAGGAAGATTTATTGGGCAGATCAGATGCACAGAGGCGGCTAATGAAGCAAATCCCGAGATGGGTATCAGAGCAACTCCCCAAAAGTTTATTTGCCTTTAAATTTCCGCAGGGAGGCGGGCGCCTTGTTTGAAGTGTAAATGCCCCTAGGTTGGGGGGTGGAAGGGCCGCTTTGAAAACACCAGAGAGAAAAGGTTCATTTAGAGGCAGACGGGAAAAGCAACCAACCCTGACAGGTCGGAGCCCGGGTTGTGTTTGGGGTTGGGTTGTTTTCTTTCCTTCTCTTTCTTTTCCTCTTTCCTCTTCTCTCTTCTTCCCCTTTTTTCTTTCTTGCTTTTTTTCTTCTCTACTAAGCTCTATAGAAGAAGAAAGGGAAGAACAGAAAAGAGAGCATCAGAGGGAGAGGCCAGCCCTTCAGCCTGCAGCCTTAGGAGGAAGCAGAGTCTTGGCTGAAATCACTAAGAAGCGGGGCTCTTTGGCTTTCTAAACCCCGGGATGAGCTGGAGCTAAGGAGGAAGCTGCCAGGGGTTGGCCTGGTGGGAGGGTGAGTGTCCAGCTAGTGCTGGGTGGAGAAAGGGTCCCAGGAGGGACTGAAGTTGGTGGGTGGGTGGAGTTCTGGAATCTCAGGAGCTAGCTGTGAATTGGACTGTCCTGAAAAGGGCTTCACTTTTCAGGGAGTGCATGTGAAGGGTAGGCATGTGAGCACAACTTCCAGCAGTTTTGCATTAAGTCTCCTTTACAAAAGGTGACACTGCCTCTTGCAAATGCCTGTTGTCTGCACCCACAGTTTATCGTATGTGTAACCTAGGGGTGTGTCCAGCTGGTTATAGAAAAATCTGAGTCTATGTGTGGAGGGGGTTCTGCCCACAGTCTTGCTCCCCCAAAGTTCAGCCTCCCCAAGACAACTTCCTGGACCACCATAGGAAGACATGGGGCAAAGGGCTCCTTGAGTTCTGAGTTCCTTTCAGTAATCACCCCTCCTGGATGCTTCCCCCCACCCACCCACTCCCACCCCCGCAGTTCTGGGTTAATCAGCTCCCTGAAGAAAGCCCAAGGCTGTACCTGAGAGCGTTTTACTCCCAGCCCTGGGAGTGAGAACCTTCCCTTTTAGGCTGCGAGAACTCTGTTTTCCTTTTTCACTCCACACATGAAGTTACTGCGTGTTCGTGGGGTTGTGAGGCCAAAGCAAACCCGGGAGCGCCATCTGCAGGTCTCGAGAGGAAGAAACTGACCTTCCGGGCTGGACCCTGCGCCTTCAACCTCCCGCCTCAGGGAATCGGCTAGGCCACCCAAGGGAAGTGGGCTGGGGGCCCAGCCGGAGGAGGCAGGCAGGGAGGTGCCCCCCCCAAAAAAAAAGTTCCTCTGCAGGTGGATTAAGCAGATCAGGCTCAGGAGGATCCAGCAAGTAGGGCAATGCTAGGATCCCAGCAGGCCCGGTCCCCTAAGGAATGGGAGGCTCAAAACCCTGTCCGGCTGAGCCTGGCCCTAGCCCCGCAAAAAGATGAAAGGATCCCCAAAACCCGGGTGCAAGAGGCCCAGTGGGAGTCTCCTGGCTGAGTCCGGCGGGTGTAGTTTCATCTTAGCTGCCGCCAAGGCTCCGGCCAGCCGGACAGTGGCGTGGGTCTGCGGCGCTCCGGCGAAAGCCAGGGGTCTGCAGGCACGGGCCAGAGGAGCCTGAAGTCCGCGAGGCTAGAGCGCAGCGCGGGCTTCTCTGAACTGCCCTTTCGCAGACCCAGGGAAGCGGGGGGAGGGAGTGAAGGAGGGAGAGAGAGTTAAAACATCAGCTGAAGTGCCAAGATGATTTATGAGACGAGGGAAAATATTTCATAAAGATCTCCTGGATATTCTGTACTTAACCAGTTAGGAGACAAAGGGCTTCTCCTGCCTGGTGTGTGCAAGCGGACCCGTGCGAGCGAGCGAGCTAGTGCGGACGAGAGCTGCGGAGGCTGGACCCGCGCGGCGCGGGTAGGAGCGGGGCCCCGCCAGGCGTGCTGCGCCCCCTGTGCTCACTCCGGATCCGCGGAGCTAGCGGCGGGCGGCGCTCAGCCTCGCTCGCAGCCTCTTCTCCCCAGCCGGGGAGAGCCAGCCGTGGTCTGCCGCGTTCTCTGCCGCCAGCGACCAGTCGCTCCTCACTGTCTCCCTCCACACGCCCTCCTCCCGGGCCATCCCAGAGTCCAGGAGCCCAGTGTCCGGGCTCTCCCACTGTCCATTGGGTTCCACTGGAGGCAGACAGGTCCTCGCCTTAGGTCTCCACCTAGATTCTAAACCGAATGTTTTGGGATGCCCGGATCCCGATGGCCTGGGAGGTGAGGGAAGCCCTACGCGCAGCTGCGCGTGGGACGGGAGAGGACTGACTGCCAGGCACTTTGCCCCGGAATGAGAATTGGGGGTGCGTGGGTGGGGAGGTACCTCAGGAGGGAAAGGGGAAAGGGAAGGACCAAAGAGAGGAAGGAAGAACAAGGAAGGAACGGAAGGGAACTCAGAGCGGAGAATGGGGGGCTAAGCCTAGGGATGCGGACCCAGCTCCGGGCGGCGTGGCCCATGCGGGCACCGGCCGGTGGATGGCAGGGCTGGGTGAGTTGGGACTTCCAGCCGGGCTTCCAGGCGCGGCGCGCTCCGCGGCCCTCTGTGGATGCCTGAATATTCATTAGACTGGCCGGTCTTTATCCTTATCTAACGTTTATCTTATCGGCGAGTTTCGTTTCTCGGAGTAGTTTTATCCCCGGCTCCCCTTCCTCCTCCCCCTGGCCCACTCCCCTCCCTCTCTCTTCCGTCGCCCGCCGCTCCCTCCTCCCTCCCGTTTCCCCCTCCCCTCTCCTCCCCTCGCCGGCACCGGAGTGACAGGCGCGGGGCCCTCCTCGCCGAGGCTCGGGGCTCCGGCGCTGGCGAATCACAGAGTGGTGGAATCTATTGCCTTTGTCTGACAAGTCATCCATCTCCCAGCGCAGGGAGGGGGAGGGGGTCTGGAGGGGACTTTGCAGCTTTTAGAGAGAGACACACCGGGAGCCGAGGCTCCAGTCTCCGACCGAGTCTTCTCGCGGCCGCAACCCACCTGGGGCCAGCCCAGAGCTGCCGGCGCCGCTCGCTCCCTCCCTCCCTCCCGGCCCTTTGGCCGCAGCAGCGTGCGCCTGCCTTTTCCAGGGGTGGGGGCCCGGCTCGCACTCTCCCCTCCCGAAGGCGCCCGCCCAGACATCCCGAGGATTGCTACTTCTCTGTCAACTTCGCCAACTCACCGGCACTTGGAGCGGCCCAACTTCCAGCACGGCGCCCTCGGGCCGCCCCAGCTCCTCGCCCTCTCCGACTGCCGCCTCTCGATGACCAGGTTCCAGGGGAGCTGAGCGAGCCGCCTCCCGCTCCCAGCTTCTGCCCGGGCCGCAGCGGCCGCGCGCGCCATGCGCCCCCAGATTCCCCCGGCCCGGCCCGCCGCCTCGGGGCCATCCTGCTGACCAACCAGCCCCGCGCCCCGACGGCGGGAAGTTGCGGGCGCTGCGGTCGCCAGTTCCGGCCGGTCAGGGACAAGTCCCCGCCGGGAAAGCAGTGCGGCGCCCCCCGCCCCGGTGCGCCCTGCCGCAGCCGGGCGCCTGCTCACCCCCACCCCCACCGTCCCTCCCTTTTCTTCTCAAGTCCTGAAGTTGAGTCTGCGAGGCGACACGGCGGCGGCGGCCGCGCTGCTCCCGCTCCTCCGCCTCCCCATGGATATGCACTGCAAAGCAGACCCCTTCTCCGCGATGCACCGTGAGTACCGGCGCCCGGCTTCTGCTCCCGTTCGGGGCTCCCGTCCCAACCCGGGTCCTTCCTGGCGCGGCCCTGACCCCCGGTTCTGCGGTCCCATCTTGGAGGCCAGGCTGCTTCTCCCAGGCTCCCCTCTCGTTCTTGCTCTCTCATCCCCCAGTGTTTCCGAAGCCTCCAGTTCCCCTCCTTCCGCCTTCTGTCTCCCGTACTGCTCCCTCTACCTGCCTTCCTACCTTCCCTTGCGGCCCATCACCTGCCTTCCTTCCACCTGCTTCTTCTTAAGTTGTGGGTCCACACCCCGCCCCCTCCAGGAACCCCACTCCCTACTCACCCTCTTGCCCCGGGCTGGGTGACAGACGGGCTGGCAGTTTTCAGGGTTTGTGTTGTGTTGTGATTTCTCTGTCTTCTCCTCTGCCTCCCTCGCTCTGTGTGCCTCCCCCGCCCTCCCCTCCTCTCCACCTTCCTCCAACTTAGAGTGTGGCTGTCCAGGATGAGCCTGGGAGCGCCGCAGCCTCGGTGTCAGACCCACCAGGCAGAAGAGTATGGGGGTGGGGTGCCCCCTTCTGACCCTCGGCTCCCAGCATCTCCAGTGCCCTGCCAGCCTAGCCAAGGCTGCTTGTGGGCTGGTTTGAAACACTTCTTTCCTCTTCTTTTCTTTCCACCCTCCCTTCCCTCTCTTTCTTCTTCTCTCCTTGAGTTGGGAGTCGGAGATTGGCAGGATGTGGTGGTCATCTTTTCCCACCTCTCCCGGGGAGATGCTCTAAAAACAAAGAGATGTTCCAAGGAGAAATCGGAATCAAAAAAGATGGAGCGGAGGGGTGTTCCAGGAGGGACCTGGGCAGAGCAAGGCTCTGCGTCCAGTCCTGGAGGCCTCTTGCCCACCTCCCCCGCTCCCTGGTGAGGACAGTGTAGCCAGTGACCTGGCCAGGGGGTGAGCAAAGAGGGAGAAAATAGCCGGGAAAGAACAAAAGGAAGGCAAACGCTGAAGCTGGGGAGAAAGGAAAGAGAAATGAAAACACGGGGGAGAAAATAAAAGAGAGAAAACAGAAAGGATGTGACCAAAAAAGAATGGGGAGGAAAGGAATGAAAAAATAAGAAAAGGGAATTATTTTAATTAAATTCTAATTTAATTTTTGTCATATGTCTTTAACTTGGAAAACAATTCAGAGGTTTTTGTCGGGCTTTTTTTTTTAAGGTAAACAGGTTCTAAATAAAAACATCTCCTCCTTTGTAGATTAATAATTAAGGATGATTTGTAACTTTTCAGAGGGAAACTTTTTAGAACTAGCTCGGATATGTGCTTTGGACAAGAGAGCCGAGAATGGAGAGCAGAGTTTTTTTCCTTAAACATATATATAGCGTTACAGGGGGAGCTTTAAAAGATGCCCCTGGGATAAAGTATATTTTCCTAAACAACATCCAAGCACAGGAGACCCGAGCTGGGGGCCTCGGGCTGCCGCGAGTCTCCGAGAGCCAAGCCAGAAATCCAGGCTCCTGGTCCGAGCTTCCCTCGCCGCCTTCGCCCAGCCCGCCTGCCTCTCGGCCGGCTGCCTCTGCTCTGGCTCTCTTCTCCCGCTGATCCTGCGGGGGACCCGCTGAATCCTGGCCGCCCACTGGGTGCCACTTTAAAACCTAAAGGGGAGCAAGACGAGCTGAAGGTGGTCGGAGGAAGGGAGACCGCGGCGCGGGCGGCGGGCGGCGGGCGGCGGGCGGCGGACGGACTGGCCCGCAAGCCTCCGCAGCCGGAGTGGGCGCCGGCGGCAGTGGCGCATCCAGGCCCGACTCAGCGCTGGCTCCGGCCCCCGCCCCGGACTCCCACCGTGTCCGCTTCCATTCCCATCCCTTAGATTGGGAATGAGGGGCCGGGCCCAGAGCCCGGGGAGGCTGAATTATTCATCTTTAATCTGCCCGCAGCTGCCGCCTTTTCATACCGGTAACGCGAGTTCTCCCGGGGCCTAAATTATTGATGGTCGGGGTTTGGAGGGCGGGGAGGGGTGAGAGTGGGGCTAGAGGTAGCGAGTCCAGCGGAGATGGGGAGTGAAAGCAGAGGTTCCGGCCTTTCCCAGCCTCCGGATTCCGAGGCCTCTCCCCAGGGGTTTTGCCCGCTTGTGCTGTGGGTCCCCCCAGAAGGGGAAGGGAAAGAATTGAGCGGGACGCAGGTGTCCCCGCTTTCGCCGAAAGTCGCCTGAGGCTAGTAGGGCAGGGGCTGCAGGTTGATGGCCCGATCCGGCCCAACTCTGCCGCTAGAAGTCTCTGTGCTTGGATTGATCGGTAACTGCGGCTGCGGGTTGATGGCTCTGGGTGCAGGATTTCTAGACTGCTTTAGACCAGGGAGAATGGGGAGTCAGCAAGCGCCCCCAGGCCTGGCATCCAGTAATCACCTGGAACCACCTGGGCTCCGAGGCTGGAAGGCCGAGCTGGAGTCCGGAGTCCGGCTGGAGCCCCAGCGCCTTCCTCTTGGCCAAGCGAGCAAACGCCCTGCTGCGGGCGACTGCCAAGGTCTGAGAGGTCAGAAGGACGCGAGCTGGCCGGGGCTGGCTGGCACAGGGTTCCCCTTGAGCCCTCAGCCCTCCAGGGCGACCTGTAACAGGCAACGTGGGCAAAGCGGTGGGCCCCGAGCCTGGCGCAGCGCGGCAGGAGAGCCCTAGCCGCCTGCGTCCTCCAGCGGATACCCGCGCGGCGCCGCGACGCTCACCGCTGCCTGTCTGTCTCTGGGCGCAGCCGGCTCCGGGCCCCTGCCTCTTCGGCCTTCCCCCCTGCACCTGGCTTTCTTTGAACTTTAGACACTAGGGAGACGAGAGGGGAAAATGGATCCCCGAAATATCTGAAGATAGAAAACATAAAGGACACAAAAACTCTCCATCCAAAAAAAAAAAAAAACAACAGAACAAATCAAAGACACAGAGAAAGAGCTAGGAAAACCCCAATCCAATTAAAAAGAAATACAAGGGAAAAGATGGAGAGCAGAAGCGGGGTGTCAGGGACTGAGAATGTCAGGGACTCAGTGATGTCCCCCCCTGTGTTCGGAGTCCTTAGGTAGCCGCCCGGACCCAGACCCTTTAAAGCACCCGCACGCAGCGACAACTCCATCTTGCCTGCGGCTCAGGCGGGATCCGCTCCACGCAGGTCCCGTCTTCCGCCCGGCCTCTCCTTTCTTTTACATTCTCTCCTGCTGGCATCAACTCCCCCTTTGCTGTTTTCCCCCCTTCTCCCCTCTTTCCGTTCGCCCTGCGTCTCCATTCCTTCCTTCAGTTTCTCCCTCGCGCCCCACTGGTCCGGGCCGAGCGCTTTCGCAGCCCTCTGCCGAGCGTCTGCGCTTCCGCGCCTCCACCGGCCCGAGGGCTCCAGTCCCCGGTCCTCCGCGCTGTGGTCTGCCGGCCACCGTTCTCCCGCGACTCTGGGAACATGCCTCCGCCCTGCCTGCTCCCTTCACACGTCCTGGGCCGCGGACCCTGACTAATGGCTGGCCCCTGCTGTGTGTGGGGTGTTGTGTTTTTTTTTTTCTTGTCTCTCCCCAGCAGGGCACGGGGGTGTGAACCAGCTCGGGGGGGTGTTTGTGAACGGCCGACCCCTGCCCGACGTGGTGAGGCAGCGCATCGTGGAGCTAGCCCACCAGGGTGTGCGGCCCTGCGACATATCCCGGCAGCTGCGGGTCAGCCACGGCTGTGTCAGCAAAATCCTGGGCAGGTGAGGGCCTCGGAGCTGCTGCCCCAGGGGGATGCCCTGCCTCCTTTCCCTGCCGGCCCTGGGTCTCCAGCCTGAGGACCTGGCTAAAAGCTGGGGATACCAGCGGGAGAGGGAAATGACGGATTGGGGTATTTGGAGAGCTGCTCCTTTCGGAGAGGGCACTCAGGTGATGGCTGCAGCCCTTGGAGCGAGGCTGGAGCAGGGCCGTTCAGCACCTGCCCAGCTCTGGGAGGCAACCTGATTCCTGTCTTCAGAAAAGGAGTGGGCAGCTCTTTTAGCAGAGTCTTACAGATGGGGGGGAGCATTGGAGGAATAGGGAGAGGAGCTACAACAGGCACCCAAGAGGAGAAAAATCAGCATTGAGGAAGTGGAAGGAGGGTCTGGATTCCCACAGGAGCTCTGCACCCGGTGGGAAAGGGCTGGAGGTGGTGCCTCAGCCCTGGTCCGCCTGGGGGCCTGGAAGCACAGTTCCTTCTGCTCTTCCCAGAGGAAAGGTCAGGCTTTTGCTCCCAGGGGCTCCTCTTTAGGCTAGTGTTCACCCAGCCCCTGGCAAGACTGCCTCCTGGAGGGAGTGCCCCCCTCTCGCTCTCCCTTGTCCTCCTCTGCATTCCTCGCCCTAGCCAAGCTCCCTTTGGAAGCTGGCTTAGCCGAGCTGGGCCCTTTCCCTCTGCGTGGCTGCCTCAGGCATAAGAGTGGCTCAGTGGCTCTGGAACCTGCAGCCCCCACCCCGACCCCTGCCCCTGCCACTGCTGCTTCTCGCTGATCCTGCCGGCCTTCCCGGCGCAGGTACTACGAGACTGGCAGCATCAAGCCCGGAGTGATAGGTGGCTCCAAGCCCAAAGTGGCAACACCCAAAGTGGTGGACAAGATTGCTGAATACAAGCGACAGAACCCAACCATGTTCGCCTGGGAAATCCGTGACCGGCTCCTGGCGGAGGGCATCTGCGACAATGACACAGTGCCCAGTGTCTCTTCCATCAACAGGTGAGCAAGCTACCCTGAGCTGCAGGGCAGGGCTCCAGCTCCCAGCTCCTGCCCACCAGGGCACCCTAGCACATGATCTTGGGATCGTGGTTCTTTCTCCAGCCTCTGCCCTTCCTCCCCACTCCCAGCCTCAAAGTCTTTTGGGCAGGGAGAGGGGACCTGGGAGGCAGAGTTATAGACAGACAGGGCTGTCTCCAGCTTAGGCCTGGGTATTCCCTGCCAGGCTTCTCCCGCCGGCGTCCTGGAAATGAATCCAAGTGTTTGTGGTAATTAAGACTCCAAGATTACGCGCCTCGGTATCTAGAGACAATCACAGCCCACAGCCGAAGCCTTTAAAATGACCAGTGTCTATTCATCGCCTCCAAATAGACTTCCCTTTCTAAAGGCATGCTCCCCTCCCCAGGGGCAGCAGCCTGTCCTGGCTCCCCTGCCCTCCCTGCCAACTCCCACAAAGCTTGCCTCCCCGGAGCCCAGGCTTTGCTAGCCAGCTTCGCACAAATTTCCGGCCTACGAGCAGGAATATCCAGGCCTGTGGAGCAAATGCCAACCACTAGCCAGCAATTGGCAGGGTCTAGAGAAGCTGGACAAGGAGTGGGATGCCTCTCAGGGAGGGAGAACTCAGGATTCTGCGGCTGAACCTTAGGAAATGCCGCTAACCACCTGGAGTGCCTGTGTCCAGGCCTAGGAGTCTGCTGCTGACAGGCTCAGGCACCTGGGCATGATGCAGGCTAGAGTCAGCTTGACATAGAATAGCAGACGATAGTCAGTCTCCCGATCCCCAAGCCACTCTAGTATGTCCCCTGAAAGAACACATGTGCACACTCCATCCATGTATGTACACCCAGCCAGTGTGCAAATGTGTGTCTGTCTGTTGTGGGTACAGCACACATAGGCAGCAGGAGGATGCAGCAACCCAGGATGGCTTCAGCATCACAGAACTGTACAGCCTGATGTTAACAGAAACCCTGTACAAGTTCCAGATAACCTTGGCCAGCCTTTCAGCCCCTGCCCCCTATTTTAAGGCAAATGCCCAAATGAGATGAGGGTTAAGGGTTTCATACCCTTGTTGTTCTTTGCACTCTTCATAGGCTCATTATCAGGACAACTAATAATTCAGATGGTGCCCTTTTTCTGAAGCTGGCATCACGTGTCAAGGTTTTTTAAAGAAATATTTTGCAAATGATATGGAATTATCCCAAATCATCCTGAAAACAGCAGGTAGAATTAGCTGGTAGAATGTACCTTGGCTAAAGAAGATTCCCTCTGCCACACTTGTGCTGTAACGTACTGCAAGGCGACCCCAGAAATTATCCCAGTGTGTGCCATCTGTATTAAAATGGTTATTCAGTTATGAACAGGGTAACATAATACTGATCAGCTAATTACACACCCTCCGAAAACCCTCCAGCTCCCTGGGCCTGGCTCAGCTAGGTATTGAAAAGCATAGCAGTCTGACATTCAGACACCTTCTGAAGGAGCTGGAGAAAGACGCTGGGTGGTTTGGGAGAGGAATGAGTCTTTTGCATTTAAAAGCTAGAGGAGGAGTCTGGGGATGCTTTGGGACAGAGGCAGGAGTGGTAGCCAGGGAAGGGAAGGAAAGGGGACAAAGCATTGTTTTCTGAGCCATCTGGAGATGTAGCCTCTGCTGGTCCTTGGTGTGAGCTGAAACCCAGGTCCTGGAAGCGCTGCCTGGGGACAGTGGTGCTGGCGTTCCGGAGAGTATTAGAGAGACATGCTGCTGTCAGCGATAGGATTTGCTTTGGAGGAACCCAAGACATGTACGGTTAAGGCGGTTTGCTTCTCTCAATGGGTAGAGGATTGGAGCGATCAAGGTAGGTGTGGTAGTGGCACCCCTTGTCTGGCACCTTTTCTAGCCCCACCCCCTGCTCCCCTCACCCCAAAATATACTCCATGTCACTGGCTGAGATGTTTTAGGAAGCTGGCTTAGGTAAAAGTTTGGGGATGCTCTCATCCTGAAAAGCCATGGAGAACAGGATGACCCCAAGACCACGTTCTAGGGGCCTTGGGGTGCATCCACCAGAGTTGGGAAAAAGTAGAGAAGTGAGTCTAGGTTGATAGGAGAGTGCAAGAAAGGATGGCCTCAGCTTGGCAGCTGCAGAATCTGCTCCGTGTGGAGCCCTAGCACCTGAGGGGCATGGAGGCTTCCTTTGGGTGTGGAGAAATAACCATCTGTGGGCAGGTGTTGCTGTAGATGAAGAGGGAGTGGGAGGAGAGGAACGGGGAAGCCACTGGCAGCTTGGGCAGACGGCCCTGGGTTGGCAGCTAGATGCCCGGGCTTGCTTTGTCAGCAAGGAGCAGTGGGTACTCTCCACTTCGCTTTGGGACAAAATCCCGTGGTGGTTAATATTTTGGAAAGAATTCTGGGGGCTTCCCCGGTGTGCTGCTGAGTCGAGGCTGGAGGGATGCATCTGGGTCCCACACCCTTAGCTTCATTCAGCCCTGTTGGTGCTTTGCTCTGAAGGGGGAAGAGTTACCTGAAATGTGTTGTTTCACCATAAAGCCGGAGAAAGGCAGGTGTGTCTGCAGGTGCTGGTGATGTCAGGAACTTTGTGAATTCTCACTCTCTGCGGGAAGAGCCTGGAGATTTCCCCCTGGGCAGAAAGTGTGGTGCCTTAGGGGAACAGGCGGTTCTTGCGTTGAGAGATTTACTGTTGGTGGGTGCCCGCATGCACTGGGTGCTTTATACCCATTATAAGTAAAGGTGTGCACGTACCGGTGGTTGGCAGGAAAGGCAGTCCACACATGCTCCCCTACCTGAGCCAAATCGTCAGGTTTTTCATATTCTTCTCCTCAAAACAGATGCTGTCGCTGCACTTGAAATATGCTGTTATGGTTATAAACTAAATTGCTTTTCATGCTTTCAAAATGGTTTTGGCTTTCTCTGATCCTGTCGTGATAAAGCTTTAGACAGCCAACGCACATTCTCCACTAGCAACTCTTCATAAAAATACTTCTCTGAGCCAGTGGAGTAGGTCGGGGAGGCCTCCCAGCCCCAGCCCCACCCCCAGGGACCACTGTCAAAAATCCAGAGAGTTGACCAGATCGCTTAGCATGTGGATCATTGTTTAGTATCTGAGTCATTCTCGATATTGGGTGACTGATCACTGAGCATGGAGTTGCCAGTTCTTTAGCTTGTACACTGCTGCTGGGGAGGGCGGGTGCTTACAAACAGGTGACTTGAGATTGGAACCCGGTGTGGGAAATGGCCTGGAGAGGGGAAAGGATGGAGGGAGATCCATGCTGCTGAAAGGGGAAAAGTCACCTAGTTACATCAGAATTGACTAAGTAGGAAGGATTTTCCTGATTATATGCCAAGGCCTCCTGGTTTGGCCGTTGCTCTGGGCAGAAATAATACAGCTCTTTTGAAAGAACAGGCACAAACTGCAAGGAGAGTCTAGGGTTACTGAAGATCCCCTGAGGGCAACCTCTGGGAATGAGCTGATCGGAAGGCCCTCACTTTCCTGACTTCTTAGTCCGCCCTGCACAGTTTGGGACCAGGGTACTCCCTGCCTCCAGATCTCCCGTGTGGACTCTTCCAGGGTCCATTTCTCACTGAACACCTGCTGCCCACACTCTCCTCACCCTCTTTGGCTCTAAGCAAGCACATTCATTCTCTTAGCAGGGGCAACACTGCCTTCAAGAGGGCTATAGCCCCAAAGCTGTTAAAGAATTCCATCCTGTGCCATTCACAGGTCTTCATCAGAGCTCTGGCCGTGGGGGGAATGGGGTCTACCAGCTGTTCATTCACAGACCTTTCCATATAAGCTGGGAGTCACTCATCCTCGCCAAGGGAATGTTGAGGACATGTTTAGGGCTACAGTTTTATCTCCCTCTCTGAAACTCAGGTTCTAGAGAATTGCACGTTTGACTCTTGGCTTGGCACGAAGCTGAACTCAAAGCACAGCTTTTTCTGCCACATCTTCATACCTCTGCAGCTGTTTGGTGGTCAAGGCCATTGGCCTCATGGCAAACAGCCAAGGCAAGTTGATGGGCTAAGAAGAAGAGTTCTCCCAACAGGGGGATGAGAAAAGTAGGGACAGAGAACTTGCCTTGTGTGGCCTACCAGAGCGGGTCATAGATAGCAAACACACTTGTCAGTGTCTGTCTGAGAAGCCTTGCTCACCTGTCCCTCCCCAGAGAGGGTCACCTATTGCTGAGTAACATGTGAAACAGCCATGACTGTGGGTCCTCTTATTCCTTCACATGAGCTGGCATTGTCCTCCAGAAAAACCATTTTAGTTCTCTTAGTGATTTTAGACTTCTTGGCCAGCAGTCATATCGGTCTGTCTCTCTATTGACTGGCTCCGAGTGGGCGTTCAGGCCACAAAATGGCCTTTAGGTGAGAGCGATGGCTGGGTGCCCTGAGTTCTTTCCTCAGCTGGCAACTCTTGGGAAGAGGCAGACAGGAAGGGTTGTCCCTCATGAATGCTCCAGGTGGGTTTTGGATGGTGAAGCAAAGTGGAAAAGAAAAAGAAACCCCTAAATAAATAAACAAATAAATGGCACCCCAACTATTCTGAGAACGCAATAAAACAATCACATCAAAATGAAGAGGCATAAATCTTGTGTCTGCACAGGTAACCCACTCAATTGCTTTTATTATCGCTTGGGCTGCCTCCATTTATTACCGTCCACAACCTGGGCCGTGGAGGTTGCACGGAGGGTGGTCTCCAGTGCAATCCTACACTCTGAGAGGCAACAATCAGCCTGTACAGGCAGGGATTTCGATGGAAGCTGGGGAAGGGCCCATCTGTCTGCATGAAAACCAATCAATAACTCTGTAACCAGAGCCCTGTCACAGGGAAATGGACAACACAACAGTTCAATACAGGGGCCACAGGGGGAATTAGCCAAGTGGAGATGGGGCCCGGCAAGAGTAGCCCCTACAGCAGGGAAACAGGGTGCCTGGAGAAGGGAGTATTGGGGGGAAGTGGGGTGTGGCAGGGGAGAGCATTGGCTCTGTGAGCATATTGGCACAAGAGGAGGATTATTGTGCAAAGTAGATCCAGGAGACGAAAGGCATCCCTGGAAGTTGGGGTGAGAGGGAACAGTTGGGAAATGGGCTCGTTTTGGCACACATGGGATCATGTGGTTGCTTGTGTGGTGGTATGTGCTTGTGGACTAGACACAGCTTTCAGGGAAAGCGTAGTGATGGTAGTCACTGGTGCAGGAGATGAATCAACCCCATCCACCCACCAGGACCGAGAGCTTGTACTCTGATGAGCCGGTTTCTTAAGAGCTCACTTGGGACAGATGTCCTGCTTCCCAGTCTTCTCAGCAGGACTGGTTTAACATCTTAAACCAGGGGCTCCACTGCCTGCTCCCAGCTTTCTGGATTTTAAGTTGTGGGTGTAAGTGAGCACCAACCTATATTTGCTTTTTGGTAAAAGCATTCTGAGGCCAAGAGGAAGAAAGGGAAGAATGCCTATAGGATGTGACCCACTGTCACAGACAAAGGATGGACACCTTGTCCTTGGGCCCATCAGGTCAATCAGTGAGGCAGTCATTGGGTCATTGGGCAGTTAGGGGGCTGGGCTGAAGATTCTTTATTTCAGAACTTGGGCAAACTGAGGCCAATTTCTTCTTTCTCTCTGGCTGTCTCCTCCTCTTCTTCTTCTTCTTCCTCCTTCTTTCTCTTCTCCTCCTCCTCCCCTCCTCCTCCCCCCCGCCCCCTCCTCCTCCTCCTCCTCCTTCTTCTTCTTTTGGTGTTGTAACACTTCATAGTCCAATTAGCCCCCCATCAGAGGAGCTTTGCTACAGCGATGTAACCCTTGTGATGGAGAGTTGTGTGATTAGCTGATTGTCTTCACTTTGACACTTGAGCATTGACCCAGGTGGCAGGACAAGTTAGGGACCAACTATATAAACAGCCAAAAAGATGTTCTTCCTGGTGGGTCCCCTCCCTACAGGGCTGTGGTGCAGTGACCCACCAAGGGCTGCAGATGCCCCAGCAGCAGGTGTGGCAGCAGCACTGGGAAACAGTCATTGGCAGAGCTCTCCCCAGGGCCAGGTCCTGGTTCCATCCTCCAAAACCCTCCCCCAATAACCCAGGTGCCGAGGAAATAAGGAAGAAACTATGTGCAAGAAACGCATAGCTGGGACTGGAGAAGGCTTGGATACCAGGGGGTCGTGATGGCATATGCAGTTGCCTGGGGCTCCTGGGGAGGGCTAGGCATAGGGGAGCTGCTGCGGGTGTGGGAAACAAGAGAAGAATGACCCGGCCCTGGAGGAGAAGGAGCAAGTCCCTGTGTAGAAACTGGGCATTCTCAAGGAAAGGAGGAAGGAGACAGGAGAGGCCATAGAGCCAGGTTCCTCTTGTAGCTCATCCTCAAAAACCACAAAAATAACTGGACTCTTTCTTTTGTTTTTTAAGAGCTAACATGATAAGAAGATATTTTGTATTTTTCATGTGTGTGTGACAGAGAAACGGAGAGCCTGAGAAATGGAGAGTCCTTGGCATTCTAGAGAGGTTAGGCTTATTTTACAGATGTGAGGGGAGAAAAGCAGTGCCCAAAAGCTTAGATTGACAAAAAACGTGTTAGTTGAGGGACAGTGATGGAGATGCCATGTGGCAGTACGGGTCACCAGCACAAATGCTTCCCAGGGGCCACGGCAGGGAGGGTCAGTGGGAGCAGCCACAGGAGATGAGACAGGGGTGGTGAGGGCTGGACAAATAGAAGCTGGACTGTGAAGGCTCAGCTTAGAGGCAACAAGATTTGGCTTTCAGAAACTCCGTGCTGGCCAAATAAAACGCATCTTCAAGCCTGATCCAGTTCATGGGCCAGCAGTCTGCAGTCCCCAGTCTGCGTGACTGGACATAACTTATCTCTCTGCTTCAGACCTGAGCAGTAACCTCAGTGCAAGTGCAGGGCAATGTGACATTTCCTGAGCTCCTTAGTCCAGAAGCCTTTGAGGGAGGGAGTGGCTCTCTGCAGCTGGGGAGGAGAGGACAAGGTGCGGATGGAAAAGGAAGGACAAAAGTAAGACTGAGGACTGGGAGAGTGAGAAGGAGGTGATGAAGCTGAGCGGGGAAAGGGAGAGGTCTGGGACCTGACTCAGCCTGGACAGGGGCATTTGGGAATGGAGTGTGTGGTGAGAGGGCAGAGCAGGGAGTGGCAGGAGCTTAAAAAGTGGGGTAGGATCTGTGCATCTGAGCCAAGGGCCTTTGGTGGCCAAGCAAAGTTTTAGAGGAGGTTGGAGGGCACCAGGGCTCTCAGCAGCTGGCAGACCAGGTTGAGGAGCACTGAGGAGGCTCAGAGATGGTAAAGAAGAAAAGAGGAGGCCAGCCAGGGAGGAGAAAGGTGGCAGATCAAAGGAAGTGGCATGGGAGGGCAAGGTCACAGGACCTGGAGCTCAGGGCCACCACCTGCATCAGACAGTGCCCCACAAGGCAGGCCGGAAGGGCCTGTGGGGCTGCTGCAGTGTGGTTGCTCCAGCCTGGTCCCTGGCAGGAGGGCAGGTGGGAAAGAGGCCAAGAGAGAGGGAGGTCCTCACCTCCTGGGTGTTCCAGATTAGAGCCCCTTCCACTCGGGAGCCTCTGGACACTTTGCTCTGGACTTCCTCCTCTGCCTGCCTTCAGCTCTGCCCAAGCATCTCTGCAGTGAGCTCCCTCTGCAGCCATCCAGGAACAGAGGAAGCCAGAGGACATGACCGGCAACTCCTGGCAGCTCCTGGCAGCTCCTGGCAGCTCTTGGCAGCTCCTGGCAAGAGGAGAAAGGCTCTGACACAGGGCCACAGGCTGGAAAGGAAACTGTACCCACCTTGTAGTACCGTAAGGTCAAGAAATCAGAGAGAGGAAGGACTCGGGAGGAAAGTGGGAAGGGAGATCAACGGTGGCCCTAGAGAGCTTAAGCCGGGGGCAGACTTCCCTGGCCCTGATGGCCCCAGGGTCTTTGCTGGTCTGGTGAAGGAAAGTGAAGTAGATCAGGAGCCTCGTGGGCAGTGTCCAGCATCACAGGTCACAGAGTTGGTCAGGGAGGATGTCCTTATTCTGCGCCTTATCCAGTGACCTTTTGTCCTAATTTGAGAGAACAAGATGGTGCCTGCCTTATGTATGGTACCAAGAAAAGTTGGTGACTATGTGTTGGGGTCGTCTGCGTGGCTCTGTTCTGGGGAGAGTGTGTGGGCTTGGGGCATCTCGCTGAACATGGCATTCGTGCTCTGGGAAGCCATTTAAATGGCCCTGGCACTCCAGGAAGCTCTGAAAGGAGTCAGTTCTGTGGAACAGAGAGCTGGTGGTTCACTGTTCAGAGGGTTTCCAGTTGAAGGGATTGTTTGGTCCCAGAACAAAAGCCTCTGCCATCACTTGGACAGCCTGTCTGCTTGGGGTGTTAGCAAATGGTGTTGGAGAGCATGGGGTTGAATAGATGGTAGTTGTCCTGCAGGGTACATGAGTGGGGGTCCTGTCAGGTGTGCAGAGGGTCCAGACACATTTAGTCTGTATGTACACATGCATTTGGTCTGCTGGAGGTGAGGGTGCAGAGCTGGGTGTGATGCCAGGGTGCTGGGTGGGTGTAACATGCTGCTGGGAAAACAGGTAGCCACTGCTTGTTGGTGTCTGCTGAGGGCCTCAGAGGGAATGTGCATGGAGGTGAGGACAAAGACCAAGCTATTCATCTCCTTTTATCATCTGCAGAGAGGATACCTCCTTCCCCTCCCCCATCCTCTACCTTTTCCTTCCTCTCCATCTTCCCCATCATCACTCGGGTTAGCTGGTTTGGGTTAGGAGGCCAATCTCAGTAGACTCTAATTGAAGACTGAAGAGAATTTGATAAGATAAGGAAGGCCAACACGGGTCCTCTGGGGACCAGTGGAAGTTTCACATTCCCACACTACGCTCCGCCTCCCTAAGGAGCTGACAGCAGGGCAGGCGGCCTTCCCATTGACTGCAGCTGTCTGGCCTCTGGGAGAACCGGAGAAAAGGGGGCATTCCCCAGAATCGAGACTTGGGTTCCTTCCTCAGTTGCCAAGGGCCTGGAAGGGACAGTCTCGCCCAGCCCCGGATGAGACAAGGAAAACCGGTAGAAGAGAGAGCTGAGGACAGGAGAAGAGAACTGAGAGCCGGACGAGACTGACACTGACCAGCCCTAGCAGGAACTTGATTTGTGGCCACAGGAATACACTGGGGTGTGTGTATTAGGAATAAGGTCTCTTATTATTATCGTTATTATTATTAGGGAAGAGACTCTGAAGGCTTTAAGCCAGTCTGCTGAGCAGAGCACTCAGCTGTTTGCCGAAAGTACTGTGTTGGTTCAGGTCCAGCTCCTCCTAGAAAGAGTGTTCACCTCACTCTTTTTTTTTTTTTAAGATTTTGTTTATTTATTTTTAGAGGGGGAAGGGAGGGAGAAAGAGAGAGAGAGAAACCTCAATGTGCGGTTGCTGGGGGTCATGGCCTGCAACCCAGGCATGTACCCTGACTGGGAATCGAACCTGCGACACTTTGGTTCGCAGCCCGCGCTCAATCCACTGAGCTACGCCAGCCAGGTACCTCACTCTTAAACCCCCTGCCCTCCCTCCCCTGCACATGGGGTGCCTCTTCCCCTGTTCTCACTTCCCCTCTGAACTTGGCTCTGAGGTCCAGCTAATTCCTGGCCTCAGGAAACAGCCCAAAGGGCAGTATAGACTTCTCAGGAGATGACCTACCAGGGTGGGTGCAAAAAAAAAGTTGAGAAAAATTCATTTCATGGCCAGTGGCTGCTCAGAAAAGGCGATTCCAGCATACGAATGTGATAAATGTTAACTGAGCATTAATCGCATTAAAGAGGGCCCTATAAACTTTTCATTTCTAATTAAATTCATCCAGTGATGCTGCCCAAGCGAGTACTCTGGGCCTTTGTTTATGTGGAAAATTAAAATGCAAATACAATGGGATTTATTTCCAGGAGTGGAGTGATGGGCTGGCCCCTCTGGCTGCTGGTCTCCAGGCCTGTCAGGCCAGGTGACTGCTTTTTTGGAGGTGCTGTCCCCCTTGGGACACATTCTGGTGAGAAGGGAGAGACCAGAGTTCAAGGTCAAATAGGGTTAGAAATGGGGAAAAGGTGTGGAAAGGATTGAAGAAAGAAAGAAAGGCAATAAATGACCCAGAAATATGAGGCATTATCCTGGTCTCCTACTGTTCAACTCTCACTTCTAGGAGAAGAGCCCCCCACAAACTTGTTTGTGAATAAGGTCATCACAGTTTCCTCTGCAGCTGTGGGATGGAGGGTGCGAGGAAGAGATATTGGAGGAAGCAGCAAGGCCACGCATATATGGTCCTGGTCCTAAAAGAACTGAGTGGTTGTCAGCAGGGAGGGCCCAGGGCCTGGATTTATCTCCAGTAGTTTGAGGGTCAGCTTCTGTTCATATGATGGTTTCACTGGGCTCTGCGTGCCAGTGCCCAGTGGATTGACCTAGGGCAATGCAGCACAGGGGTCAAACTGAGGACACTGTGTGTACACACCCACATGCGCACAGCCCTCTCTCACGTAGGGAGGGCCGGGCTCTCATGAGAATAAACAAGTGTCCCTTGCAAGGAGTCCTTTAGTGCCATGATCCCTTGGACAAAAGTGATAACCCTAAATACTACTGAATGGAATGATCTGAATTTCCTATTTACCAAAGCCTCAATTAAGTCAAGTGGAGAGAAAACCTGGGTAAGAAAAACCATTTGGGTATATCAATAGAGACACTGAAAGATCGCTGTGCTGCTCTGTGGACAAGGAAGCTGTAAACAGCATTAAAAAGTAGAGAGGGAAGGAAAATGGAAGTAGGAGAGATGATAAAAGGCAGAGCACTAAATCACAAATAGAGGTGCATGTACAAAGTCACAAACCAGATTTACGCGAGGCTTTGCAAAATCTTCAGCTTGGACTGTTGATACGTAGAGAGACCTAGCACACAGGCATGTAGGCATCCAGAGAGCAGGTGAGGCCATGCCAGTATGAAGAGGGGGGATTGGCTGCAGCATCGGCTGTCTGTGCCCGATGCTGGGATTGATCTGTCAGCTCCACCATGCAGGGACCTTATTGGGTCTAGTTCTGTAGACAGTCAAGGATATAGCCTTATAAGATTTTTAAAGCTCTTTAAGCACATGAGTCTCTTGTGAGCTGGACCCATGTTCTAATAGATCTCCAAGGCAGCAACCCATCCCCAGAATGGAGTCTGCTTGACTAGTTTTGTCCGATAACTGCTACCCTGTTCTCTTTAGCCTGTTTTATTCTGTTTTTTTTTTCTCTTTGATGTTTGCTTATGCCTCCTAGAAATCCATGAGCACCTGCTGATGAATAGGCTAATAACTGTAGCAATTCCTAAACATCTGGGTGAAACCAAAGCCTTTAGTCAGTTATTTAATAAGAGTTGTTGATATGATGTCAAGTATCTGGTGATTTGGAGATGTCGAAGTAATTGGTTGAATTTCTTCATTTTTATCCAGGCACAGAATTAATACCCATTTTCATTTCATTGGTGTTTTGTTTACTGGGAAACACCTGTTCTCATTCCTGACTTGAAGGGACACTGGGCTTAGCCTGAGAGTCAAGCAGAGAGCTGGCGCTTACAGCGCTTAGTATTTGAACAGGCACGGCTGATGGGCACTTTCACCTGAAAGTTGGTTGGGAGGGCAAACCACTTTGTCCAAATAAGCTTACGCTGTCTGTGAGGCCTGGCTTCCATAAGGGAATCCTCTTTGCCAGATGGAAGGAGAGTATCAGAAGTCTTAGTAGATATGGTGCTTCATTCATTTATTCTTGCATTCATCCATTCAGAAAAGCCTTGCTAAGCACCTGCTGTGTGTGAGGCAACTCACATAAACCCATGTGGCGTAGAAAATGTAAGAAAGCAGGCTCTGGGGAGAGAGAGCCAGAGTTTGAATCTTGCTCCCCTACTCACTGGCTGTGTAGTTAGAGGTAGGTCTCATGTGCTTTCTGGACCTTAATTTCCTCTTACCTAACATGGGGCTAATGGTACAGCTCTCTCATAGGTTCTCATGAAAGTGAGATGAGTAGTCCACATAAACCTGCTTAGAATTGTACCTGGCAGATATCAAGTGCTCGATAAATGTTAGTTATTATCGTGGCAGTAGTATTTATCAAGTGTATATTTCTTGTTATGTGTCTATGTCAATGTGAATGAGTTCTGGCCTTAGTGTGCATAAACACTGAAATCTTTTATATAAAAATGCTTGAGGAGCCAAAAGGATGTTCTGTGAACAGAATTGTATAGCATGAATGACAGTGAGAACTGTGGTCCACTACGAGTCCAGCTGAATTTAGAAAGGGGGCCTGCTCTGCGTACATCCAGGGGGAAAAAACAACAACTCTACAACTCAGTTATCTGACCACTGAACAGAATTAGTTATCTAATTTTCCCCTTTGCCCATTTTGAGAGGTCTGCCTGCTTCTGTGGACGTGTGTGTGTGTGTGTGTGTGTGTGTGTGTGTGTGTGTACTTGAACTTCGTATGACTGCACATTTCTTCTCTGTGATGAGCTTACTACTGCTTGAGGAGTTGAAGGTTGGCATTTTCTGGGCTCCATGGCATTTTCATGTGTTGTGGTGCTTTGCATTTTGTAGAGTTTTTTAAAGATAAAATGAAACGGTAATGGGAAAAAATTCCTTATTTGATGGGTTTAAAGGGTCCCCCTGATTCTTAAATGTCATAGAGGGAAGAGAAAGGGAGGGAAACAGGGAGAGGAGGGGAAGAGAGGAGGGAGACTACAGATAAGATAAAGGATGCAGAAAGGGGACAGGAAGAAGTGAGCAAATATTGGACAAATTCAAACCAAATCTGTCCACCAAATTGTACTGCATAGCTATACATTCCAGGGAAGCATGGGAAGTTGATAATTATTGTAGCTATTTCCATTACTTAGGAATAAAAAAATCTTAAGAAAAAAATTTACTTTGGGCTCACTGCACTCAGTGCAATGCGTCAAAGTAACTGACAGCTGCAAGTCTCCCTCTTACTCTGTGCCCAGCGAGAGCAAAGATGAAAACCAAAGCTTCCCATACTCATGATAATGTGTTCTGACTCCCCATCTTTATGGGGAAGCCCATGGAATGAGGCTAAAAGCAAGCCCCAAATTCTTGCAGCCTCTTTGGCTTAGTTAAGTGACCAAGTTTAGCTCAATGGACTTCCATCAGATCCACATCCAAATGCCATTGACATTCATTTACTTATTGGATTCCTTTCCTACCTCTTCCTTAGTCCCCAGATTTAACACCTAGATTCCACTATTCCTCATTTACATCTATTAGCTGGTAAAGATCTTGATTTTTTTAATTAGAAAATAAATATTTTAAGTGAGCTAAATTTGAATTCTGAGAGCTCAATCATCCTTAAATTTTTAAAATAAGTGTTAAGTGTATATGGGCCACCATCTTCCTGTCTGCCTGTTCATTCCCACAGGGCTGGATGCAGCCCTCTTATGGAGACAGTGAACTCTACCAGCCCCCAGCCCCTGCCACTATCCAATGAACCAGAAGGTCAAGAAGAGAACTATCCTCTGCCCCTACCTTACTGCCCCTAGCTGACTGTAGTTTTGCACTTCTCTGCTTAAATCACACAAACACCTTGATTTATGTTAGGTTTTATGCACATTAGCACACGTGTGTACATGTTTATACACACGAATAGGCCAATCTTATGGATGTTTTACTTGGTAAGTCCTAATAATAATAATGATGATGATGATGATGATGATGATGATAATGGTTAACAACTGGTCACTGCAGTAGGAATGGTTATACACATGTTGCATTTATTAATTGCTTTAAGCTTCATAAACGACCCCATAGGTCCTTTGTAGGATTGTAGATGAGGAGTACAGAGAAGCTCAATAACTTGCTCTGGTCACAGGCTAAGTGGCAGAACAAGGATTTGAATCCATGTAGTACTGGCTCTGAAACCCATGTGTGTATCCACCAGTCCACACTTCATATCAACTTTTGATCAAAGGAAGTGCAGGCATGTGTAATATCTTGGAGAGCTCTGTACATTTTGCAGTCTCATACCCCACCATGTATCAATACATTTATTCACAAGCTCAGAACAGAGACCCTGCACCTTAGTAGAAAGTCATGCCTAGTACTTTTTTCCTGTTCTCTTCCATGGTGTGAGTACTAAGCCACATCATCTGGGGATACTGGGGAAAAAGAAGATGCTGATGGCCAGAGCTATAAAGTGGAGCAAACTGGGGATCCTTGGAGCCAGAATTTATGTCAGTATTCCCATCAAAATTGGGGAGTTCTCTCCCATCCAGCCTCCCCTAACCCTATCAGAGATCTAGACTCTCTACGGGTATAGGGTTTGGCCCATGGGCTTAACTCCCAAATCAGGCAGATGTAGGGAAGGTGGCACCAGGACCTATATCAGCGGGATAAGATCAGAACTGTTCCGTTAAGCAGAAAAAGTTTGCTTCCAAGAATAGAACTGTGCATTTGGTCGAGAAGAGATTTGTTCTGCATTTCTAGAATCTTTCTTCTGGAAAGGAGCAGTATGAATAACTAAGCCAGAAAAGCTTTTAAAAATGAAAGGATGGGCTCTCTCACCCACAAACACACCAAGAAAGCAATTACCAAATTATACACCACTCCCCAGCTCCAACATCATTACTCAGCCCACATCACCAAGGAGACATCCATTAACCTAGTCTTTGAGAGACATACATTACAAAAAAAAAAGAGATGCTGATACAATCAACGAACACAATAATTCAAAGCAGAAACATGGACATTGCCACCAAACAATACTTAAATTCTTCTAACTCAGTGTTACACAAAGTACAGTCTCCTCGATACAATACTGCGAAACACCGAGTAACAAACCTTAAGCTGGCTGCCAGGGGAATGAGTCACAATGCACTACACCGTAACACAGCACAATTCAACTCCCCATTCCACGGGCACGCCCATACACAAAGGCTGATGGCATGTGGCCATCCGTGTGACAGTCAGCCCTGGCCAGACACACAGAGAGACGGAGCCAGCAACACAACACCCAACCCTTCTGCGCACCCAGCACACAGTGGTTCGCAGCCCCCGCCTCCCCAAAGCCGGCGCTCTCCTGAGCTCCAAGCACAGCGCAGCCTGCCAGAAAAAAGTGCCCTCCTGTTTCTCCAGCAGGCGGATATGTCCAGACCATCACCTCCATCATGGCCTCCAGGCTCTCGTTGCTAGTGAGAGAGTAAACTGTCCCCTGAGCCTGCTTTGCGAGAAAGAACAAATCAGCTCTATCTTGGTTGGGGTTTAATCAGACTTTGCTGTTACGGAAAATGACAGAGCTCCAGGGATGGAGGGAAAGGTGGGGGTGGGCGAGGAGGGGGCTGGCCAAGCTGGGTGCAGGAATTCCCCTTCTTCCACCAAGCCCTGCCTTCTGTGGTCATTCCAGAACCGTAGCCCTCTTGCTGGGTGTTCACTGAGTATCGATTCAGTCTGCAAGCAATTTTAATATTTCTTCAGGGACTTTCCAGCAACAGCACAAGTCATTAATTCACCCTCCCAAATTGCTTATTCAATAGCAGGAACATGGCTCCTGAATAAAGTCCCAGAATTTATGTGACTCGCACGAGTCAGGAGGTCAAACAACTGTTATGGAGCGAAGTTAAAAATCCAAATAAAATATTGACACTTTTTGGGGGAGGGGGAGAGGGAAGTAAAGGTATTTAAAATAGGTTTTTGTTGCAATGCCCCCAGGATAAAGAATGGAAGGAGACTGAAGACAAGTTGGAGTTTATAAAATCAATGGAATTTATTGCACATCTACTTGGCATTTAATAATTCTCTCATTTCCACATCACTCTGCCCCCCACACCATCCGGGCCATAGACAGAAAGATACACAGGTATACAAATGCACATTTATGCACATCAATACTGGTGCACAGACTAATATAAAAACACGATTGTGATGTGATCATCGCCAACACCCCGGGAAGGGAGCCGTAATGGCTGTGGAGTCAGGTATGAGCGTGACTCACATATTTGACAGGAACAGGCACAACTGAGCAGAAATTCATGAAGTAGGTTTTGATAAGTAGGTCCAGTATTTTAAATCTTGGATCAATGTATTAGAGCAGACATGAATATAAAGACACACTAATCATAGAAATAGTTTCTAGAAACGTGGGAACCGAGAAGCACATCTGTATGCAGTGTCTCCACATAATCGCGTCCATGATTAGAAAACCAGGCAGACAGATGTAGAGAACTGGAAACTCCACACCCCAAATCTACCAGTGTGTGCAAAACACACGGCCACCAACCCACTTCACCTAAAACTGCAGTTCCTTTGTAACACAGACGTGATGCTGACCAAACACAACCATGGCATGTGCAGGGCAGAGGGTCAGCATCTTTAGAATCACAGCCACGTGCGATCTCAGTTCATCGTCTACATGTGCGAATGTTCAGTTGTCCACGTCAGGGATGTGAAGAGACTGAGAGGAAAACTTGCCCATTCCCAATTAGGGAATCAGCACAAAGAACTACTAACATAGAACTTCCCAGAAGAGATAATATGGTTCATCCTACAGATGTCAGAGACACAGACCTGGACCCAAAGTCTGGCTCTAGTGCGCATGACCTTGGGCAAGGTGCTTAGCCTCTCTGCTGTCTCCTTGGTGTGATAGACGGCATGTCTATTTGATAAAGTCGTAGTTAGGATTTGAATGAGAAAATGCATTTGTTACAATGCCTGTCACATAGTGAATAAGAAATAAATGATAGTTATCATTTTTCCTATTATTATATGCAGCTCTTCTATTCAGCCGCAGCCTCTCATGGATTCTGCCATCTGTTCTTGATGCAATTGACTTATTCTACCCAGTGGTTAGCAGCATGGGGTCTGGCGTCAGGCTCCCAGGTTTAAATCCTAGCTTTGTTACTTAGTGGCTGTGTGACCTTGGGCAAGTTACTTAACCTCTCTGAACCTCAACTTCTACAACTTATGTTTAATAATCTGCATAAGAAATTATGAGAAATAAATGAAATAATCTATGTAAAGTGCTTAGCACACTGCCTGGTACATCATGAACATATATTAGCTCACTATATCCCTAAATACTATATTATTATCATTAATAACACGTTTGTTATTCAACAAATAGTTTTTAAATATTTACATTATTCCAGGCACTGTTGCTAAGTGCTAGAAGTACAGTGGTGAGGAAACTAGGCATGACGTCTGCCTTTGCAGAGCTCCCGGTCCGGGGGAGGATCCGATGTGAACTGAGTAAGCAAGGAAACGAGGTTCCAGCTCTACACTAGGCCCTGAGGGGAAGAGGGGAACAGGGAAATGGATTAGAAAGCCACTGTGGAGCCAGATTGGGAAAGATTTTGAAAGCCAGGCTGAGGAATTTTGAGTTCATCCTGTAGCTCAAAGGCAGCAATTACAGGATTTAACCACATCACATTCTTTCAGGCGGACACAGAGAGAAACCATGAATTGTTTTTGGATACTGCAGTAACTAGGTGAGAGGGGGCGGGGCTAGAGGCAAGGTGGACCAGTAGTCTCTGACGGGCCCCACCTCTGCCGAGACTCAAAGGCTTTTCCCCTAGGCTTTCTTCTGCTTGAGGAGGGAGGGAGCGTGCCAGTGGAGGGGCAGGGAGGAGCTGGTCCCAGGAATGAGTCTGCAGTAGCATCCTTCATCAAATAAGGCAGCCTTCTAGCCTCTGGAGCCTCGCAGGTGGGACTGTGAACCCCAGCCCTAGCCCAGAAGCCCACACAGATGAGGGCAGGGCCAGTGGCGAGAGGAGCTAGTCTGGTCACGGCTCTGGGCTTGGCATGCACTGCAGCCTGGTTTCCAAATGGTTAGTTAAACACATTGTCCCTTAATTTTTAAACCTATGCCTATCTTGAAGTTAAATCAATCCATATGCTTACCATTCATCATCTAAACCATCCCTATTGCCCCCTTGGGCCAGCCCCATGGCCCATCTAGCCCAGTAAATTGTGTCTGGCCTGGGCTCCCGGGGACACGTGGTCGAAGGATTATCGCCCTCAGTGCCAGTCATAGAAGGCTGTGTTGATTCAGGAAATATGCCAGGTGTCTAAAGAACCCACTCGGAGTCTCTTGCCCTGGAATGTACCAAAAACTATCTTGAAATTATTTTTATTTATAACCTAGAGTCTAGTTTCCACAGAGGAACCGAGAGCTTCTTGAATTTTAGTTACTGTGTCAGTCGGAGTAGGGATTAGCAGTCAGGCAGGAATTCCATTGCTGGGATACGAGTAAGGAGCCTCAGGACTCTTCACTCACTGAGACTTTCTCCCAGCTCGCTCCAGGCTTCCCTGTTGACCATGAGGATGGGTTCTTCACTTGCCCCCTGAATGAGGGTAGTCTTCTCAAATACTAGAGAGTTTAAGAATAATTTGGAGAATTTGCTTAAATACAGATTCCTGGGCCTGACTACCACCGGAAATTCTAATGAGGAGGTCTGAAGGGAGCCCCAGGATTTGCATTTTAGCACACACCCCAGGGGATGCTAATGTAGGCAGTTCAGGGGCAGTGGGTTGAGGAAATCCTTCTGTAAGCTTTTTCGTGTAGGACTCTCGTCTCTTGGAGCTCAGTTATGACTTCTGAGAAGCAGAACAAGAGAGCAGGGGAACCCTGCTGACCTTGGAATCTGTGTATTTCAGCTACATCCTGCTACAGCCAGCGTAGAAGGTCCTGCCCATAGCTTCCCAGCATCAGTGGCCATTCTCATGCATGGAACCCTGCCTGACACATGGTCAGCTGTCCAAACTGAAGTCTGCAGGGCATGTGAGAGGGTGCGGGCAAATGACTCCAAACTCTGCACGAACAGCAAAGCCGGGGCCTTGGGGAAGAGTCTATGTGCAGCACTTCCGGGCTGCCAGTGAGATGAGCAGGGTGGATGCCGTTTCTTCTGTGGGGAGGAGGCAGTCAATTTCGGCTTTTCCGTTCCTGGGATGTACAGTAGGGGGATTCCAGGTCCTTAGAGTCCTCAGGAGCAGGGAGACGGAGGAACCATTTTGGGGAGAGGTGAAATTTTCCTGGATGATCTATGATGCCTCACTTGTGCCTCTGCCGTGAAAAGTCTCCAGCTGTCTGCGGTGCTCTGACTTGCCTCGGGGCTGAGCCAGGGACACATGCCTGATGCTGGCAGCTCTCAAAAGGCCCAAGTGGAAACAATTACCTGCATTTGTTGGGCAAAACATCCTCTGCTGAAGCAAATATTGTTTTGTCCTCTAGGGTGATCCAGCCTATGGTGATACCCAGGCAGCTTGAAGTCACTGGCAGAGACCCCTCCTACCTTGCTCCTGGCCCAGCAGACAGCAGGGCCGGCTAGTCTGCAACATTCTCTACCCTGGAGTTCCTGTCATTTGCCAAATCAGGAAAGATTTTCCCCACACCAGGAACTCAATATTTTCTGCAAAAACCCTAAAGTGGGCTCTCTGCCACAGGACAATTTAAACTGATTCATGCATGTAAATGACACATGTATGAAGACACTTGACATCCGACTCCACAGACCCTCTGAGCAAACCAGTGATATATGACCGAGCCTGGGCCTCACCCGCCTTTCCACTGGGCAGCTGGGCAGGGTCTCGTGGGGACATGCTGGAAGATCCCGTGTATGTCGCATTGTCAACAGCTGGTGCTAGCAGATGTTATTACTCCCATTTTACAGAGGGGAACACTAAAGGTCAGGGAGCCCCTTATCCTTCATTTCTCAGAACACGACAGAACCAGAGAACTGGGATTCAGGGGTTCAGATTTGGGACTTTTGGGTATCTCTCTCCTGGGGGCAGGACAGCTTGGCAGTTAAGGGTATGGGCCCTGGGGTTAGTCTACCTAATTCAAACCTCAAATTTGCCATTTATTAAACGGTTGACCTTGGGCAAGTTATAATATGCCTTATCTGTAAAATGGTTTGTTGTGAGGATTAAGTGAACCATTTGTCTGAAGCATTGAGAACATTGCCTACCACATGGTAAATAGTTAACACAATAGTTTTTATTACTGGAGCCTCCACCAAGGAAGCACTGCTCCTAGACATGCTGACCACGCCCTCCAAGGTGAGCTGTCTGAGGTCACTTCAGTGCTAATAGGGCCTCTTCCTGTCTCCTCCTCAGGGGGAGATTTTGCAAACCATTTATTATCATATAATATAATGCAATATAATATCATACATAACATAACATAATATGATGGGTAGGTTAACTTGGAAACCCTGAGGCAGACCGTGGATGGATGGATAGATGAATAGATACATTTGTACTAAGTATACATACATTATATCATTCTATTGATTTGTAAAAAGTTCCCGGTCTGCCTGGCTGTAATGAGATTTTTGAACTTTGCGTGGCGATCAATGAAAGGAATATTATTGGCCTGGAGAATTGATATACCTGCTCTCAGTGGCTTGTTCTGCTCCCAGGCTGCCCCGGCCCCCCAGGTGTACGATTCCAGCAGACACTTAACCTTTTTTACAGTGTCATCAGGCTAAAAGGAATCTAATAGTGACACAGGACTTGTGCTCAGCACTCTGCCACTATTGCTTTCCTGTCACAAATAATTTATAGCCTTCTATTTCCATCCCTGAGCCTGCACCCCAGCCCTGCCTCCCACTTTCCCCCTGCTCCCAGGAATCAATAAACTCACACAGCCACAGTGGGACTTCAGGGTGCCAGGAGACAGACAGACAGACAGAGAGAAGGGCAGAAAAAGAGAGTGAAACACAGAAGAAAGAATGAGAGGAGGAGGAAGAAGAAGAGGGTGTAGAACCCGAGGAGGAGGAAGAATGATCCTGGTGCATTCTAGGGGCATTGAGGGCTTCTCTGTGTCTTCACCAGTTTGACGGACTGTTACCGGGAGACTGGCTCCCTGCGCTCATTCTGACTCACAGGGCCACTGGACTGTTTTCCTCTCCAGGCTGGTGCGGGGTGAAGGTCTCCTGGGAATTTGCCCAAGAGGGAGTGGTTCCACCTGCCTTGTCACCATTTACTCCAAAGGTTTGCCGCACCCCCTGGCTTCTCTTGGGTCCAGAAGAAGCTGCTGCTCATACTGTCTGTAGAGCCTTCCCGGTGCCCCCAGGCAGAGGTCCCCGGTCTGTCGTCTCTGATGCAACCTTTTTTGGGGGGTCAGTCTGTGACACCTGCTGCTGCTGCTTCCTACCTTTTCAGCGTTCCTCCCAGGGTCTCTGTAGCAGCGGCATGGGCCAGGCTCCTGCCTGCACCTGGCTCAGCCCCTACATAGAGAGCAGCCAGGCCTAGGGGTCAAGGTGAGCTGTCTGAGGTCATTCAATGCTAATAGGGCTGTAGATATAATTCTAGTCATTATTATTTTTATGGCAAGGATTTGTTGAGCCAAGGTTTATGCTAATCATTTTACATGGATTATCATTTAATTCTCACAACAGTCCTAGGAAGTGAGGAGCATTGTTATTCACAGGCACTAAGTAACAGAGCTGGGACTGAGCCCCTTCTCCCTTCACCCCAGTCATACTCTTGTGAGTGGGAGATGCTAAGTACCTGAAGTCCCTGTGGGGGGCCCAGGCAGAACCCTGGAGGTTCCAGGGAAGTTGGGGGAGAAAGCACAGCTCTGTGGAAGAAAGCATGCTGGAAAGAGAAGTGGGGAGAAGGCACCCTGACAGGGCAGTCTTTTCAGAAACAAGAAATAGCATCTCCCTGGCCTCAAGTAAAGATGCACTCTCCAGGGCTCTCGACTGCATCCACCGAAGATCCTTATGCCAGACTTGACTTTTCAGGTCAGACCTGCCTGGGACCGTGGAGACAGTAGATGTATCTGGCTCTCCACAGGGCCAAGAAGGAAAGAGAATTGAAGGAGGAGGAGGAGAAGGAGGAGGAGGAACTAGGAGAAGTAGTATCAGGCAGTCACCCAAAGCAACTGCTTGTCTTCATCCTTTTAATGTCTTATGATATTCCCACCAGTTGCGTTGCATACAAAATGCAAGAGGGCAATGGGTGACAATCAGAATTCCACAGTCCCAGTTCTTTAATTCCTTGAGAGCAGCTCCAGGGACTCGGAAGTGCCCACAGCCCAGGGGACATGGATGGACACCAAGAGTATTAGCAACTCACAGCAGGCGCCCTGCCCAGCCCCTCTCCCAGGCACCACCAGGCCGCTGTCAGGGAATAGTGATTTTCCATCACTTGCTGCCTCAGCTAAATCTGCACCGGTGCCTCAGGGGTCAGAGGCGCTGGGTAACAAAGACAGAAACCCCACAAGGCCAGCGGTTACCTGTCTCATCCAGCCCCAGCTCTGAGGCTTCCTTAGTCCAGAGCCCATCAGCGCTCCAGCCAGAGCCACTGGCAGGTCAGTGAGATCCCAGAAGCTTTTGCTGCAATGAATTAGAAGCAGCTGCTTTGAACTGCTCTGCCTCCTTTTGCACCTTCCCTGTAGACCAGTCTACACTGCCCTTTGCTACTCTGGTCTTTCCCATCGTGATTATGCTCCCAAGACCGCCCCCCCACACCACCACTACAACTACCAATTCTTGGGAGATGGCCTTCTCTTCTGCTTTGATAAGAGATAAAAGCTACAAAAGCTGTTTTTCAAAGCGTTTGGCTCTCTTAGAATATGCCATCTCTCCCATTCCATTCTCTCCTTATTCCGCCTTCCTCTCACCACCACTCACAATCTCTCAGCCAACTTCAGTTGCTCCTTCTTCATCGGTTCTCCCTCCTCAGCCTACAGATGCATCCAGGTTGCTCCTACCGTAGAAAGTCCCCCTCCCCCTAGCTGGTGGTTCTATCCCCTGGCTTCCACACTTTCCGCTCCTTTTCTACAAACTTCCGAAGGCACTCATCTGCTTTCACTGTCTCCCTCTCCTTGTATGAGCTTCCTAACCTCTTTTTGTCTGGCTCTTCCCCGTTTGTTGACACTGCTCTCCCCAAGGTCACTAAGTCACCAAAATTCCCAAACCTATGCCCAATTCCTTCTGATCCTTATGCCATCGTTGACACTGTGGATTATGTTCTCCTTCTGGAAACGTTCTCCTTCTAGCTCTCCATTGAGCTAAGTGAAACTGCCAGACCCTGATCCTGCCATTTCCTGTGTGGCCATTTCTGAACCCCCTCAAGTCAGGTTCTTTCCCTCCATCTCTGAAAGTGGTATCCACTCCTCAGGCCTCTTGAACATTTCAATGCTCCTCTCCTTGACAGTCTCCTAAATCCACACCTGTTGCGTCAGCCGGGGCGTGGGCATGTCCACCTGGACACTCCTCCACCACCTCAGACACTGTTGGTCGAGGACCAGCATTACCACCTCCCTCCAAAACAGTCGCCTCCCCTCATCCCTCTTTCTGACAGTGGTACAAACCGCCAGCTTTTCAGTTACCAGACTTGGGGTTCCAGAGCCAAGGATGACTCCAATTAATTGCCAAATCCTGGCCATTCTGCCTTCACACCATCTTGTGCAGTGTTTCTGTCCTGAGGTCAGCCTCTCACTGCCACCTGCCTCTGCATTGCTTTACCAGAAGCAGTTTGTACATGGCTCCTCTAAGTTTAGAAATCGCTTGTGGCTTGGACCCTCTAAACCCGTTTCCCATATATGGGGCTATGTGTGACAAAGTAACAAAAGCATACATTTTTTTGAGACTGAATTCTAATTCTACCCTAACCGGTGATATAATCTCCAGTAAGCTCTTAACCTCTGTCAGCTTTGATTCTCGATCTGCAAAATGAGGATACTGGTATATACTTTGGAGGCTGTGAGAATTAAGAGCAGTGTATATAAGTGGTATAAATCGCATGTAATGTAGACACATAATAGGTGCTCAGTAAGTGGAAAATCGCAACTCTCATCACTTCAGAGTTTGCAGCCTTATTTCCTCTTACGTACCTCCCCTGTCCTGGCTAGCCTGTCTGGGGAGGGGCCCCTACAACACCAAGCTCATTTGGCTTCCATGCTTTGGTCCACCCTCCTCTAGCACCTGCTTATAGTGCCCTGCCCTCTGCTTCTTCGTTCATCTTAGAATCGTGTTTTAAGAGACTTTAGGGGTCCTGTAGTCCAAGCTCTTTAGAGCTGAAGAAACAGCCCCAGAGAAGTAGAATGATGAGCCCAAAGCTATGTGGCCACATAATGGCAGAGTCAGAAGCAGGACTCAGGGCCCCTGCCATGTAGCCTGCCCAGCCCACCATCCTCTGTGCCTCTGGTTCCTGTATGTATCTATATGGTCAGCCCTACTCTGCTGTGAAGAGCTACAAGCTTCACCTCCTCAGTGACTTCCCTCCCAATCCCCCCACCTGCGAGTGGGATGATTCCTCCTCTGCCTCCTTCTGGCACTTACAGGTTGGCCCCCTGGGAGTGACTTAGCTTTCTTTGAGTGTGTGTCTTCCTCCCCAACTTTATATCCAGCATCGTGAGGCAGGGGCCTCAATTCTATTGCCTGGCTGTGCTCAGTAGAAGCTGGTTAGAGCAGAGTCCACTCATGGCTGATGACTTACCTGCTGGCTGAGGTGAAGTTGGATCACACGCATCTCTGCAGGGAAGAGCAATGCTGCTGGAAAAATTGCTTCCAAGGGCACCTGGTTTGACCAGTGGGTGGAAGGGAGTGTTCCTCCGTCCTGGCCCCAGGGCTGGCCTTTGTATCACATAGGTCCTTGGGATCACAGACAGGCCAGCTCATCCCCAGTCCTGGAATGTTTGACTCACCCCAGAGTGCACAGTGTGAGGCATTGGGCTTTCCAAGCAGAGCGGTAAAGAAGCTGAGATCCAAGGAGGACCTTAAGAAAGGAGGCCATTGGGCCAGCGAGCTTGACAGGGACAGGGCTTTGACTTGTTTGAGAGCAGAAAGTGGGCTCAAGAAATTGTTTAGGGCCTGACATCTGGCAAAGGGCCCACATGCTGTGTTGGAATCCTGGCTACCACGTGCTGTGTCCCCTTCCCGGCTACTTCTCCTTGGCTCAGTAAATGGGGAAATCTCACCCTCTCCCTCAACTCTGGAGACGTGTGGTCCAGTCCCAATAGGAAAGCCAGCTCCAAAATGATCTCTAGACCCAGGGAGTCCTGCTCCCAGGAAAAGATTTGCATGTGGTGAAGGAGGGGAGGATGGAAAACAAGCCACTGAGTGAGTATGCTGTACTTACCCTGCTGCCTCAATCCCTGCTACCGAAAATCAAGCTGCAGTTTTGACCAGTCACATGTGGCCCCTGCACAGAAGGCAGACTGCCTCCCCCCAGAGCTGCACTAGGCTGGATCCGCACAGCAGCTACCAGGAGGGAAAGCTCAAGCCGTGCAGTGGTGCAGTGGCCGGCCAGGGCAGGGTGCAGGGAACAGTTAGGTGAGGAAGGAGCTGAGAAGTTGGAGAGAGCTTCTCTGCAGGTCTGGGCTAGAGATGGTGGGGGCAAAGGGTGCATGTGGTATGTGATGCCGTTGTGATTCTGTTGCAGGATCATCCGGACCAAAGTTCAGCAGCCTTTTCACCCAACGCCAGATGGGGCTGGGACCGGAGTGACTGCACCTGGCCACACCATTGGTAAGAGGGCTGAGGGAGGGGGGAGCAGAGCTCCACCCAGGAGAGCTGGATTGTTTTTCTTCTTCCAATTTGTGCTCTCTCTGAGCTCCTAGGGTGGGGTGGTGAGGGGGGCAGGGGGCTCCTCAAGAGAGACTAGCTCACTAGGATCTCTCTGTCTCTCAATCTCTCCCCCACCCCCACTCCTGTCAACATTTTCCCTTTAGTTTATCTTCTTCCCTTACTCCTCCTTCTCTGCCTTTTGTTTTTATGTGATCCTGTCTCTCTACTTGTTCCTCTTTCTTCCATACCTACTTTATTATTCCATTTTGGTTTTTAAATTTCTAAAATTATCATTCTCTCTTATCCCCTCCTCTTTCTTCTTCTCTCCTCTTTCCCCTTCCCTCTGCCTTTCCCTTTTTCTTTTCTTTTCTCTGTATGTGTGGTTCTGGGTTTGTTCCTCTGTCTCTCTCCCTCCCTCTTCATGGCCTGTCTTCTTTGATCTCTGCCTCTGTCATCCACTCAGTAACTCTGCACTTCTCTCCAATCTCCCTATTTACCGATCCTTGCTCATGGCCTCTTAGAGACATGACTCAGGCCCTTCCAGAACACCTGCTAACAACCAATACCTCCCGCCCCGCCGGCAAACATACGGTCTTCCCTTGGCCCAAGGGTGCTTGGTACCAGGGCTTAAGGGGCTGGGATGCAATCAAACTTTTCATACTGCCCTTCTTGGCAGCTGTGCCCTTCTCTGTTGACCAGCAGGAAGTAGAATGGCAGGTCCCAGCTCTCCTGGAGTTGGCAGGATCTGTTGTTTACTAGTCCTGTATTACAGCGTGTGCCGGGAAGGAGGGTTGGGCCGGGCTGTACCTGAGTAGATCATTATGGAGTGAATGTGTTCACTAGTCTGTGCCCTGAGGGGGCAATTGAGAACTTCTCAAGTGATTTCAAGACCAGAAACAATGGGGAGATAGGAGCCATGCACTACACTCCTGGAGAATATCAAGGCACATTCTTATGTCTCCTAGAGATTCAGAGACAGATCTTAGAAAGCCACAGACTCTAAATCAGGACTGGTAAAGACTCAGCCCAGGAGACTAAGAGACAGTGAGCTGGGCCTGTTTGGAAGGATTTTTGCAGCCCCGGGGATTGGATGAGCTGTGCAAGGAGGCCTCCTAGGAGCTGTGCTCTCTACGGGACTGCTGAGTCACTCCGTAGATTAAGTCAGCTTCGGCGTTTCCATTCATCTTCAGGGGAGTGAGTTCACAGGCCCCAGTAAATCCATACATCTGCAGAGAAGGCTTGGGGTTGACTGGTCACCCCTCAGCCCAGGGCTGGACAGAAGTGAATAGCCTGCTCTGTATGTAGCAATGCCTTCCTCCTTAAACCTCAGAGGTTTAAGACCAGAGGTTCCCTCATCTGGTCTTAATAAGGAAGAAAGGGAATATGGGCTCCCCATCCCTCCTTATTCCCTCTGCTTCTCTCTGCCCCCAGCCCTGGGGCTTTGGCCTGCGATCAAAACTGCTATCCTGATGGCATTTCCTCCTTACTCTCATCCAGTTCCCAGCACGGCCTCCCCTCCTGTTTCCAGCGCCTCCAATGATCCAGTGGGATCCTACTCCATCAACGGGATCCTGGGGATCCCTCGCTCCAATGGCGAGAAGAGGAAACGTGATGAAGGTAGGGAGGAGGGAAGAGGCTTGGCTTCCCCGTGCACGCTTTGTCTTTGCACTCGGGGCTCCGGTTTCCGCCCGGCCTCGCAGCTGCTCTGCTATGAGATCAGTTTTAGTCGCAAAGCCCAGGTCCCCCCATCGCCCTGCTGGCTCCCGGAGAGAGGGAGGCAGGCTGCTGGTGGGGCAATCAGCTTCACCATCTGCTCAGCAGCCTCGACTGCCTCACCTTCCTCCGGGACTCACCCCCAATATCCCTGTGGGATGCCAGGAGGAAACGCCTGAGCCATGTACCTTGCTTGGGAAGGTTTTGGAGATTGGGGGACATCTGGTCTCTGACCTGAGGATGAAAGACCAACCTGCCTTGTCCTCATCTGCTCCCAACCCATCAGGAGATAGGGGAGGGATGTCACATGCTCCTGACCCCGGGGTCGTTTCTCTGTGACACGTGGACACTGGCCCCAGTAAAACTACTGGGAGCTGGACATGGGTTCCTCTCTGTGCTCCCCCACTGGAGGAGACACCATGCAGGCTCCTCTGTGACCTTCCCTCATCCCTGGAACCGCGCAGTGCGGCCAGCTGTTGAGCAGGCAGGTGGAGAGGGGGGTAAACAGGAGGATGGGGAAAGGAAGCAAGAGGAAGTAAAAGGTGGCGATGAGCTTGGGAGAAGGTGTTTTTCATGTGTGTGACGTTAGAGGTCCCTGGGTGACCATCTGGTTCTCTTCTGATGCATGAGTCCAGGGCTCAGGGCTGGCAGGCCAAGGCGAGTGAAGACACCGTTGCCCGAAACCTGCCGCTGGCTGCAACCTCACAGTCCCTGCTGGGGAGGCAGTAACTTCCTGGTTTGGGAAGGGCGTATGATTTTAAGGGTATATGGCATGAAACAGACAGAATCCTCGTAAGATGAACAGAAGGCAGTGACCATATATCCCATTAGCCCAGAAGGTCCCAATTTATGCCTTTGTCGCTGCATCTTGGCCAGTCAGCATCTCCTTTTCCTCTCAAAAAATGTCCTATTTAGATAATAAATCCTGTGGTCATCCTAAGCCTAGATAAGCCATTGATTGGGGCAGTTTTCGAGGGTAAGGAACAGAGAAAAAGGACGGAGCTGACATTCCCTGGGCCCCAGGAAAAGAGAGTGTGAGCGTCCTGGCCTCCAGCGGAGGGGACAGAGTGTCGGAGAGGCCTGGGCCTGGCAAGACAGTGATGACCTGGTGCTGGCCTCCTTCCAGAAGCCCTAATGGCCTCGTTTCACAGGGAAACAGCTTGTCTGGCTCTATTTCTCCTTCTTCCCAAATATTCAAACCCATTTGGCTGCCACGGCCTTTGCCACTCACTAAATTTCATTGTGGTTGTTTTGGCCACAGCCCCTGATGGGCAGGGGGAGGCCGTGTGAATGGCCCTTAGTCTCAATTCTCCCTGGGGGTTTCCTACGCTCAGGCCTTAGCCACACTTCCCGGCACCCTGAGTGGTTTGGACAATTCTGTGCCAAACCCTAGGAGGTTTCTCCTTACCCACTGCCCCTGTATTTTTTAGAGTGAGAGGTGTCCAGGGGGCAGGATAGGCCACAGGACCCCCTCACCTCTCTCTCCCGTTGTTCTGCGGTTGGACACAAACATGCTTTTTGCTTCCTGGGTTCCTATGGGCCATGAAGGGGAGGCACTGGCATGAGGGTGTGCCTGCCCCCCCGCCCCCACATTGGGCCTCATTGGCCAGAACAGAGCGCTCTCCTCTCGGAGCAATAGATCACATTCATTGTTTCAAGTCCATTCAATTCAGTGAGCCCTTCCTGTGCGTCTGTCACAAGAAAGGCTTGGTGCTAGAAGGTCCCAAAGCAGAACAAGATATGATTCTTGTCCTTAAGGAGCTTCCAGTCTAGCAGGGCATGTAAAACATGTGAGCCCAGAGAGCAGGAAGGCCCACCAGATACCTGGGTTGCGGTGGAGGTCTGGGCCGCGGGCCGTGGGAGCTCAGAGTGAGGAGCGGGTAAAGCCCAGGAAGGGCTGCTCTGTGAGGAGGGGCCGAGGGATGGATGAGAGGCGGAAGTTTCTGTGGTGAGAAAGTGTAGGGGCGCTCCAGCTGGGATGAAAGGGCAGGACGGGAAGTCATGGGAAGCCAGGCCAAGCAGACAGGTTAGGGTCCCAGAGCAGGTCAAGACTGGACCGTGTAGGGAGGCTGGACTTTTTTCTGCAGGCGTGCAGAGCCCCTGAAAGTGTCTGAGCAGGAAAGGAAAAAGACTGGGTGAGAGTTGGGGGCATTGTTCTCCAGCAGGTTGACTGTGGCGGCAGCAGTTGAACCCCTCTAGGCGAGGGGCAGTGGGGGCCTCCTGGTTTCCTCTCATTGCTTAAATGCGTGCTGTGCCTAGCTAGGTGGCAGGAAGGATCAGAGGCCCTACTTCTTTTCGGGAGGTGGGAGGGTGTCTTGCCTTGACTATTGACCAGACCAGATGGAGCCATCCTGTCCCGGGTGGAGGCCAGAGCCTGTGAGGGAGGCCAGTTCTCTCGGACATCTTGTCTCCACACCACACACCCTCGATCCACCAGACCCAGGTGGGAAGAGAGAAAAAGGAAGGCAAGAGCAAAGGCAGACCTTTCACAGCCTGTCCTCCCCCTCCCCCACTCTGGGTGCCTCCAAGCAGCCAGGCCCAGTTTGCATTAGGGAGCAGCTCAGATGATTAAGAATAGGGGAGATAATTATGTGTCAAGATGATGTAGCCCAACTCTGCAGTCAGGCCAAGGTAGCACAGCAGCTGGCAGGCCGGCAGCAGGCGGTGGCCTCGGGCAGGGGCTGCACTGACACCCAGGTGTGTCCTTCAGCTACTGGACCAGCACCCCAGGCAAAGGAGAAACTGGCTTAGGGCGCTGAGGGCTGTTGGGATGGGAACAGGTATATGGTATACATGTCAAGGGAGTGGGCTGACGGAGTGGGCAGCCACATCTTCCTCCAGAAGAACCCTGATGCACTACAGGGGGGCCTCCTTGGACCCCTCCTACTGTGGCATCTCCCTAGAAGTGCCATACCCTGAGGCCAAGCTGTGAGCCTTTCTGTCCTCAAGGAAGCCACTCCCGCCCCTGCCTCTGGGTACAGTGCAGCCTATTCTTCAGCTCTAACAATGTCATGGTGGTGGGCATTAGCGAGGACAATCACTGCAGCGTGTGCTGGCGTTATTGGAGACAATCTCAGCAGTAGTTATTGGTGTTCACAGTGATAATACCCAGAGCGTTATTGGCACTGGCACTTGGAATATGGACAGTGTTATTAGTATCTGCAGCAATCATATCTGTGGGGATATTAGTAAAGGGTCGATCAGCTGTGACTCTGGGGAAAAAGAAACTGACAGGAACTGTGAGTCTGCCTGAGATGCCTTCCCGTGCCCCGGCCTTTGGAAGTATGGAAGAATCCCTAGACTTTCCTTTGAGAAACATGCTAGTCAAGAAGCTTTGGCCCTCAACCCCCAAGAGTCCAGGAGCTCCCAGAATGAGACAGGTAGACAGGCCAGTGAGAGATGAGGAAGTTAGGTCACAAAGCACCCAGAAGACAGTCTGAGAAGGTAAAGCCCCATTCAGTACCCTGCTAAAAGCTTGACCCCCTTTCAGCTACAACTATGAGAGGGTATGTTAGGGTCCTTTGAAGGACACTGCTCCCCTGGATGTTGATTACCCTGGCTCATGTGACTAGAGAATAGAGACTCTTGTATTTCTTTTAGGCTGAAAAAACAAAGTCCTTTGCTTTCGCCCAGTTGCTTTCAGCCATGGTCCCAAAGGTTGCTGTCTGTGGGTGGCCTTGAAACACACAGCAATGACATAACTTGTCCGAACATCCAAATGCAGTCCTATGGTCTGAGTCCGTTAATCTGCGGGAGGGGGGGTGTGTTGGTCTTCCTTTGGTGTGCGGGGTGGCCGGGGGCTGTCGTGTTGCATTCCGTTCATTAGGCGCACAACGAGTTGTGCGGCTGGGTGGCGCCAGACCAGTGAGGTTGTGCGTCTGCAGGCAGGGCAGGCTGCAGGGCTGCCAACGGCCCAGTCCGTCCGCTGCCTTTCGTAGCTCCCTTCTGCTTTGGGTGGAACTGCAACTGGAAGAAGCAGTTTATCCCCTTATTTAGTTTTCCTCCTAAGAGGTCCCCAAGTATGTGGCTTACGTTAGACTTGGTACAGATGTGAGGATGAAGCTGTGGAAGTGAGAGGCACCTCCTCTGTCTAGGAGCCCTGGCTGCAGGCAAGAGGGGGCTGCAGACCCCTGCCAGGAAGGAGAATTCGGGTTGGGGGCCAGCAGGCAGTCCCTGGAGCGCAGCAGGCATCAGCAGTGCCCAGTGGGAAGTGGTGTGAGCTCTGGAGCCAGGCAGAGCTGGGTCTGAGCCCTGGGGCCTTGGTCGAGGCACTTAATCTCCATCAGCTCAGTCTTTTCTGTAAAGTGGAGGTGGTCGCAGCACTCACTCCACGAGGACTGTGGAGAAGACTACACGGGATCACGGACATAGAGTGTTGAGCCAACCCATCTTGGGGGATGGGTCACACTGTGTATCTGGGGAGGAAGGCCTGGTTGGCAGTTTGTGTTTTGAGAGAAAATGAAGTTGTGTCAGAAAGAAACTTAGTTGGGCCTCCTTAAACTTGGTGCGGCCCCTGGTAAGTAGGGCAACTAGGGCAGCGGGGGAAAGGTGTCAGCCCCCCGTGTGTGATCAGGAGGACCTGTGTCCATCTCTGCTTACTCACTGGCTCTGCAGTATCTCACTGGGCCACATGTCCACTCTTAGCATCCACCAGGCATTTCAGCCATGTGTAAATTAATATAGGGCCCCCTTCTTTCCTAACACGCAGGTGCCCCTCCCTCTACCCACTGCTGTGCATTCCCACTACCGTGTGCAAGTTTGTCTATTTCCCTTGGGAAGTGTAGGTTTGCTTATGGACACGTATGTAACTTTTTTACATAGTTTATGAAAATGTGAGTGTATGTGTGTGTGTGTGTCTCAGCATCCTGAGACCTTTGGGTCTGAGAAAGGGGGTGTGGAACACCACGCATCGGGCAGGCATGCAGTCTTCTGGACTGTGTGTACATCTGCAGAGACGATCAGGTGTGCCAGGAGCAGGTCCACCAGCACCAGTGAGCAGGGAGAACTCACGCCAGGCCTGAGTGCGCTAGGGTCCCTGGTCTTGGGCCGCAGGTGTACATACAGACTGTTGCCCAAAGGGCCCTGCAGGCATCACCCTGCATTCTGTTGGCAAATGGATGGGCTGTGCTGAACGTGCTTCCAGCGGCGGCCTGGGGCTCCAGGCAAGGGACACTGAGGCTGCCCTCAGTGGGAGGGTATGGGAGCCCTCATACCCTCAGGCTCTGTGGGAGTTGCCACTCAGCACCCTTGTCCCCTTGGAAGAGGAGCCTGGTCTCCCAATCTTGGGGTCTACCTGCCTGTCTTTCGGGATCTCTCAGTGTCTGTCTGTCTCTCATTTGCTCTAGTCGAGGTATACACTGATCCTGCCTACATTAGAGGAGGTGGAGGTTTGCATCTGGTCTGGACTTTAAGAGGTATGGGGGCCAGAGGGAACATGGTGTGGGGGCCAGGGGCGCTAGCCGGGGGGTGGTCAGGGACTTTTCAGACAGTGGGTTCCTGAGGGCCAGTGAGCAGAAAAGGAGGTGGCGGCTCGAGCTCCTGCTGGGAAACCAGGAGGCTGACAGAGTCTCAGGGCCCGTATCACTTTCTCCACAGGCCACTGCCGGGTTTGGGGGCTGAGACCCCAGTGGCCCGGAGGGTCAGGCACTCAGTGGATGGGGGGCACTCTTTCCAGCCCTTGGAAAAACAAAGAGCAGATCAGGTAGTAAAACAAAAGCAAAGGAGACCTGGAAGCACCTGACAGCCCTAATTCATCACGGCCCAAGTTTTTTCCTGTGTTCCCATTATATTTGTTTGTAAAAGTGGAAATCAATTTTGAAGGTAATTTTCTGGAAAGAATGGAAGGGAGGTGGGAGGGCCGGATAAGGCAGAGATGGTAAAAGGAAAAATTTAGGCCAGGCACAGCCCAGGGGCAGCTCTTGGCAAGGTGAAAGAAAATTGCATATTCAATCTCCATCCATGAATCTCCCTCACTGCTGCCCGCCTCCTGCTTGAAAACAATGAAGGCTTTTTCCCAACACTGGGCAGGGCCTCGGTATCAGCCTCACTTTAACTTCAGGGTCATTAATTCCCTGATTATTGAAGGAGAAGAGAGGGTTGCAGCATCGTCAATTCCAAAGACACCCCCCCCCATGTGATCAGGCCCTGGCTGGGGTGCGGTGGGGGGCAGCCAGGGTGGGGTGAGGTGTTGTTTCAGAAGAGCAAAAGGGTGAGGAGGGAGGAAGTGGGGAGCCAACTGGACTGGGGGGAAGGAAGCCAGGAGGAGGGCGGAAGAAGGCAGTCATTACTGCATACCTCTGTTGTTGTTATTGCAAATTAAAAGTAGCATGTTCCACTCCACAGCTATCTTTAGGGAGGGAGGGGCACCAAGGGAGGTGGGGGATCTTATCATTGCTTCTTCAGCAGACCAGCCGTGGTGTCACCGTGTGAGGTGACATTTGAATTTACAATTCCGCTGAGAAAAGCCATTAATTCACAAATTAACATTTCTCCCTCTCCCTCTCTCTTTAACACTCTCTCCCTCTCTCACATGGATGTGCAAGCAATTGAAAAGACAAAGGAAATAGCCTTAAGGAAGAGACTTTACTGCTAGTCTGTCTGTGCTGAGATTGCTCCCCCTGCTTCCAGATAGATAAACCAATTACCTGAGCAGCTCTGCTCCTGGCCACCCGCGATCGCCTCTTTTTGTAGGCTGCCTCCATGGCTGGATTACACTTGGTGTATCTCATTAATGTAAACCAGGCATGCCCTGGTCACCGGTCTCTTTTCCCTCACTCGCTTTGTGGAGGGCAGTGGGAAGAGTGTTGGTGTCAGAAAAGGCAGGCAAGGTGGACCCCGGGGACTAGGAGAGGCTGCCAGACCTTGGGACTCTGAGTGCAGCCTTCGGTCCTGGAGGCTGACAGGGGAAGTCTGCAGGTGGGCACTTCCTGGTAGGCATGCACGGTCGGATATTTAGAGGCAGAAGCTGGAGCCTCAGCCTCACTCTCTCTGTCCTCTGTGGCCTTTTGGTCCAGAGGCAGGGGGCCGGCAGAAGCATAGAAGGATCTGAGCATGCCCTGCATGGGAAGAGCTTAGGGAAGTTTCACTGAGCACATACCATTTTAGTGGGCCAGGTTCAGCATGAAGGAGCTGGGAGGGGGCTGGGGAGGGCCCAGAAGACACAGTGAGGTTGCCCTGTATTGGGTAAACACATGGGGTTGCACAGATTCCTTAACCTAAGCCCAGCACCTGGGCACAGTTATGCCTGTTCACCACTTAACCTTCACACACACACACATACACACACACACGCACAGAGTCATCTGATTCCCTTTTAAAGAATCCCCGCCCAGGAGTGTGGACCTGAGTGGCATGCCTTCAGAGCTCTGAAGTGAGCTTACATGGTGGGCAAAGAACCATGGAGCCTCTCTTTGCTCCCATGGCCCCCCAGGCCGCAGCCAGGCCCTGTAAGGAGACACTATACTGGCGGGGTCTGAGTCTCTGTGAGGACAGGTGCGCTGTGGCTCCTTGCTGGAATCACATGATTTTACACGCACCATCCTACCCAGCACAGGTCACAGACTGTCTCTCATGAGCCCAGTCCTCTGAAAGTCCAGAAACCAAATCTGCAGGACGGCAGTCATCCACCTGAACAAGTACCTGAGTTAAACTGCATTAACAAGCTCAACCTATGCTCATTTTCCAACAAATATTCAAGCCCTGGCTAGTGTCTACCCTAATCTAAGAAAGAGCTAAGGTTTGAAGGTCAGCATTCGCTAAGACACCAAAAAAAAAATCCACTTATGAACACGTATTTGTTGCTATGATTCTATCTTCCCAGTCACCTGGGAAATCAGACCGTTCATACAGGGCAGGAGGTCTATCTTAGCTGGATCGCATATTTTAGCCAAACTCTGGGCCACGTTGGCCATGAGCCTGTTGAACACTGACCATGTCATCATACGGAGGTAGGTGTAGGCTATATCGATGTTTCAGTAAGACCTCTACCTTGGGTCCTGAGCCACGTGGGCTTACCTTTTTCTGACAGGAAGGACCGGGGCTTAGCCATGGCAGCGCAGAGCTGACATGCGTGCATGAATTTGTATGTTAAGTCCCTGAGTTTATACCAGAGACTTCAGTCAAATCATTAACCACCTCGGGTCCCTAACCAGTTCATGCTGTTGTGGATAAAGAGATATATTTTGTTTGAGGAAGTATGTTGTGATTTAGCACAAAAGAGGTTTTTTTTCCCCCTATGAAGTACCAAAACATCAAAATAAATCACCCCCACCCCCAGGAGAGAAAGTACAGATTAGCAGTGGAGGGGGCTGTCTGTGTCCCTCCCCACTGGAAGGTGGGGTGGGTGTAGCACAGGATTACAGCTTTCCCAAAAAGCGTCTGTGCATTTCTCGGCACGTGTGGGCACACCCATCTTGTCAGACCCTGTCTTCAGACCCTAGTCTTCGACCTGGCCACTGCCCTGCAGGTAGGCATCGTTCTCCCTCCCCCACCTGGCAAGGGCGCAAAGCAAGAAATGAGAAATCCCCGCCTCAGCGATGGCCCCAGGCTCAGGCTGTGGACAGGAGGGAGGGGCCGGGCCCTGAGGCTGCCCACAGGCCCTGCCGACAGTGGGCTGGCCTGCCTGGGCACCTCCTCCTCTGCTGGCCAGAGGGTGGCTGAGAAGGGCAGGGGCATGGGGACCCCTTGGAAGAGGGGTTTGGAGAGAAGGTAGGCTGGGAGACCCAGGATTGCTGCCTGACCATTGTGGGCTGCGTGAGGAGTCCTGGAGCCCAGGGAAGGACCCGTTCCCTGTCTGCCTTCCTCGGGGACGTAGAGGCTAGAAAGCTCTCCAGGACCTTCCCCATTCTGCCCTGTGGGGGTGGAAGAGCAAGGAGGGTTGGGGGAGGGCTGGGAGACGATCACGAGCCTCAGAGCTGAGTGGCAGCAGAGCCAGTAATTCAAACCATCCTGACCCTTCGGTGAACCTGAACCTGCTGACCTTGACAGCACCAGACAAGGGAGGCCTCACAAACCTCAACCTGCGTGGAGGCCTTGCTTTTTCTTTCTCCCTTCTTGGAGGCCCGTGGCCCAGCCTCCAGGTAGCTCCTAATTTGGCCATCCCCACGAAATGTCAGCATCCCTCCCTCCCTGAGGCCTGCCCCCCTGTCTCAAAGCATCCTTTGTGTTCATCTCCACTGGAGACAAGTACGTGGGCATCTCAGGGGTCTTTCCAGAGCCAGGCTGAGGCTTCCTTTTCAGGAGTACTAGCTATAAAGTGTGTGTGTGTGCACATGCACGTGTGTGTGTGTGTGTGTAGTCTGGGTGCACACAGGGGCTGGGGTAAAATGTGATCGAGACAGAGCAGACAAGACGAGGGAAGAAAAGCCTGAGGAAAGCTGCCCCAGGAACCTGCATTAAAGTAAATGTAGTTTATGAAGTTTATGCTTTCCTCCCAGGGAGAGCTGGATTCCATCCAACAGCCTCCCGGAGCCTGCCAAACAGCTCCTGAAGCAGAAAGTGCAGGCAGGAGCACGGGCAAGCCAGTGACGGGGGCGGGGTGGGGGGGGTACAGACACACGTGTATACACATGCACACACACATTCTCTCTCTCTCATTGGTTCACACGGATCTCCCTAGACCCCAGCAGACTTCCAAGAACGGAGGTAGGGATGCAGACAGTATATTTGGTGGAATTGCCTTCAGGAGCTTCCCTTTCTTTTCCTCTTCCTTTCCCCTGCCCCCATCTCCTTTGGCAGTGTGGCTGACCCAGACACATGGGCAGTGTGGACACTTTGGGGGCTGTTGGTGTGGTAAGCTGGGCCGAGGGCAGTGTGGACCACTGAGGCAGTCAGTTTGTGGGGGCCGCTCTGGGTGAGGGGCACTGTGGGCGATCTGGGGGTGGTGGGTATGAGGCCAGTGTAGGCAAAGGGTTCAGAATGTGGCCTGCCAGGAACCCACCTTTTTTCTGATGCTGGGGATCCATTCTTCTCTGGCATCTGGTCTAGACAGCAGGTGCCTTACAGCTGCTGAAGACCGCTGCTGGAGTCTCTTGAGGAGAAACAATGAGAGACAGTATTCTTCTTTCTGGAAACTCAAAGGAAATAAATGGTTGGGATATGGGCACTCTTAGAGGGACTTATCAGCACGCTGGCCGATCTGCCTTTCTAGACTCTTCTTCATGTGCACAAGCACATGGGTCCGTGTGTGTGGGTACCAATGGTATGTAAGTGGGCCGGGACCCTTGGCTTTAGAGACTGTGTGGAGGAGAAGAGTCACTGGAGAGGGCAGTAGTGTGTAACAAAGGCCTCCACCCCAGCCTGCTGGGTTGGCAACATCTAATTGCTTGCCCCTGTGCTTCCAAGACAGGTTTCTGCTGGGGACAGGCAGTGGGAAAACTCTATCTCCCACCTCTTCGGGGGGACTTCTTGTGCTTACTCAAGTTCTGCCAGCATCTGGGACAGAAGAGGACAACAGAGGCAGAGTCATCTGAAGGCACAGAGTTGAGGGAAGACGAGGGTAGAAGGGAAAGTGAAGGATAAGCAGAGGCTGCGATGGCGGAGGCTCCTCTGGGAAGCCAGGAGATGCTGGGTGTGGAGGGCGGCCAAAATGGGCCAAGGGTGGCTTTGGCCCTTTTTCTCCCCACTCTCCTTTCCCGTCCCTCCCTCCCCCTCCTGGTCTCTCCCCTCTTCCCTCCACACATCTTTATTGGTTCCAGTAATAGCGTTGATTTGCATGTCAGGCAAAGCCGTGCTACACACACAAAAAGAAAACCCCAGCCTTGGCGGTGTGGCAGTGTCAGCTCTCGCTGTTGTTCGACAGTGTAAAATTAAATTAATAAAGCCCCCAACGCAGGAAAACATAACAGGAAATTAATGGCCTTTACTGTCGCTCTGATGCAGTCATTTGCAACCCTGCTTTCCGCACCAAAGACTTCATAAATGCAAGCAGTTTCTCTAAACAAGCATACTTAGAGCGGCCTGGTATGTAATTTTTCGCCTTGCTTGTGTCCTCTGAGCTAACAAAGCCCCCTTCTCTTCTGGCTCCAGAGAGGTTTCTAACCGGTTCTGGCCCCAGCTGGAGTCCAACACCCGGCAGAAGGTCCCAGCCCCTCCCTGGAAGGGCTGAAGGAGGACTCCGGTCCCACACAGACAGGCCCTCAGCCAGCCCTCCTTCCCCACCAGCAGCCAGCGAGCCGGAGCCCCGGGCTCTGCCAGCAGGCCAGCAGGAAGGCACAGCGCATGCTCTCAGGCCGGAAAGTTGATCACTCAGGGGAATTCACCCAAGTCCACCCAATGTTCACTCTCCGCTCTGTTCTGTGCACTTGTCTTCTCTCCACTCCCTGTTTGTTCTCCTCCCATGGTGTTGCCTGGCCTCCCCTCTCCCTCCCCCGTTTATACTCTCTCACCCTCCCAAATGGGTCTCACACACTCAGGCTGGTTGTGTTGGCAGTGGGTGCCCATGCCCTTTTTTCCTACAGGTAAACTAGGGGTTTTGGATGGAAGGAGGGGACTAGCATTCAAAATGCGGGAATTAACTGTACTGCTATAATTCTCTGGGGTCCCAGGGCTCCCTCGTATCTTCCTCTTTTCTACTGGTTCGTTAGGAAACACGAGGGCCCTAAATGATCACTCGGGCCATCTCTCTGTCCTTGGGCAAATTTCCTGTAAGTCATTTCCTATCGTCGAGAATCTGTGATCTTGCTTTGGTGTGTAAAATGGTGGAAATTTATACTTACCTTTCTGGGGGTCTTTGTGTCAATGTGGGCCCCCGTGTTGGGGAGTCTGAGAGGAGCAAAGAACCAGGATGTGGATCTGAAGGAATCTGCAGTCTATTGGGAGAGGCAGAGCTATCACACATCAGACAATAAGCTCAACCATGTGGCTAAGTATTCACTAGAAATCCAGGGAAGTAGCTAGACGAGCAAGAAGGGAATGGGACTTGAGCCTGGGAATAGCTAAGATTCAGGGAGACAGGGAGCTTGGCTCGAGCGACACCTTCCATGTGGAAGGAGGCAGTGGGCTGAGAGCGGTGTCAAGGCAGAGTCTTCATGTCTTATCTGCCGCTCACTAGAACTCTCCCCTCCAGCGGTGCTGCCTGACGGGCCGCAGCCCCTGCCCGGACATGGGACACAGATGGACAGCTATCCCTGTTAGACTCCCAATTTCCGGATCCATTTGCACTCCGTACTTGCTCTGGGACCTTTGGTTAGTTACATAATCTCTCTAAATCTCAGTTTCCTCGTCTTTAAAATAGAGATAAAGACATGAACCACAGAGAGTGGTGTACAGATCTTCATCGGACACCCTCTCTTCTCACCCTCCCTCTATTCCTTCCATTCCTTCCATCCGATTTACTGAGCGCCTAGAAAAACAACGAGCTGAGCCCTGGGTGGATCTCAGTTTCTCACATGAGGTGGTCCCTGCCCTTTCTGGAGGTTCCTGATCACCCTTGTTACCCATCTCTGAATTCATTCTTGACGGTTAAAATCCCTCTTAAAGAAACACTCAACTCTAGGGACAGTCTAGCCAATGCCAAGTACAGTAGAACCATTGCCATTCTCCATCTGGAGATTCTACATTCATAAGGTAGCCTCAGATTACATTCGATTTTTTTAGCAGCCGTGTCAAACTCAGGCTCATATTGAGTTCGTGGTCAACTAAAACCTCGAGATCTTTTTCACATCAATTGCTATCAAGCCAGGTCTACCCCGTGCTGCTCTTGTGTAATTGATTTTTTTAACCTAAATATAGGGCATTCCATTTATCCTTGTTGAATTTCATCTTGTTGGTTTGAACTCTTAATTCCACCTGCTGAAGATCATAAGGAAGTTTTCTATATCATCACCCTAGAAGTTTTTTTTTTAGAGTAATTTTCCTTTAAAATAAAGGAGAGCCACAGGGCCCACCAGTGGAGACCTCCCTCCTGGTTGTGAAAAATGGATGCTCTCAGTACTGTCAAGTCCAGCAGCCATCGGCCATTTCACTCTTCTTCACCTTGTTCATGAAGTTAGGAAGGAGATGCTTTGTGAAATGTTAACATTCACTACATCCAGAGCATTTGTTTGATCAATCAATAAAAAAATCCAATTTAAGTCTATGCACAGATTGCGTGCCTGCCGTGTATGGAGCACGGCAGGACTGATTTACAGAGGTAAACAGGACGCAGTTCTTGACCTCAAGAAGCTTCTGCTGTAGCAGGGAGATAGATGTGTACGTCATTATATGAGCAGGATGTGACCGGTGCTATAATCAAGGCATGAAGGGCTATGACGAATTTTTTTTAAAAAGCGGTAGTTGGTTCCAACCAGAGCAATTGAGGAAGTCTTAGTGAGAAGGGCATTTGGTCTGGGAGCTAATATCCAGTTACTGTGCCACAACTTATTCTTGGTGAGTGCACGCAAGCTCCAGGGTATCACCGTTTTCCTTTCTAGTGCCAACAAATTTACTGTATAATAATTTCTTGTGAAAGATTTCCGGACCCCAGTATTAAATTTATTAGAGTGTTATTTGCATAAACTTACCTCCCTTTCTCCTTTTTTTTTTTTTTTTGCAAGGCAGGATGCCATTGAGCTTTGTCACTGCCCCACTTTCTCGTTGTGACTTTTAAGGATCATCAAAAAAAATTTTAGAACCCTATCTACCTTCCCCCCCCAGGGTCCTGCTAGATGAATATCTGGGCCTGGGAAAGTTAGCTCCGTGGAAATGGTCAGGAGTACCTGCCTGGCCCCCTCCTGACCCGGGCCACTCCTGCTGGTCCCATTTGGAAGATTCTTTTCTCTGGTGCAGAAGTTCTGCCTTCTCTCTCTCTCTTTCCTCTCAGTCCTAAGCTCCTCTTCCCCAGCACGGAGCCCAGACCTGCCTCACATTTTGTTTGCTCCAAACACAGCCACCAAGCCCCTTTCTTGTCGTCTCAGCTCGTTCTGAGCTTTTGTCTTCCTGACAGGCTCTCGCATCCATCCTTGGTTATGGTCCCCTCCTTCCATCAGTTGTGTGTCCTTTACAACGGGGAAAAATATAACTTTGTGTGATAATAAGTACAATAGATGCTCACTATAAAATATTTTGAAGATAAGTAAATTTTTCAAAATTACCCATAATCTCATCATCGAGAGGTAACCACTGTTGGAATTTGGTCTGTTCTTTACAGTCTCTTCTTTTTGTGCATGTATAATTTTATATATAATTTTTTTATCAAAATTGGAATGATATTGTATATACAGCTTGTCTTGCTATTTTCAGTTAACATTATATAGAAGCATTTTCACATATCATTAAATATTCTTTGAAAACATGATTTTTTAATGGCCGCATAATCTTCCACCATTCGGTGTACATGTCCTTTTAAAATCTAGGCTCATCATATTTTAAAGCTTATTCGTGTGCAGCGGCGATGATTTTCCTGAAATGCCCTTCTCCTCCCGCCCCTCCCCCACTCTCACTCCCTCCACCGTGTCAGGGTGATTCTTTGAGCTCGCAGAGGCAGAATCTCATTTTTAGAGCATCCAATCCTTATGGAATCGTGTTCCCTTCTAGAATCTCTTGTCATGAGATCGAGTGGCTATTCTTTCCCTCAACCCAGAGCAGTTTGCTTTCCTCGAGTTGGATTTTGTCCAATGCCTCCTTCCTTTGCTACTGTCAACTCTAGACATGCTTGCTTTCTCCCCAGATCCCCATCACTTACCCTTCATCGGGTTTTCCTTCTTGGCCGAAATTAAGCAGCTTGAAACAGCGGCAATGGCTCTGGGCCGAGAACCTCAGCTCACAGCCTGACGATGAGTGGCTGGGTGACGTGGGGAAATTGCTTAACCTTTCTGAGCCTCCCCTTTTTTTTTAATCTCTTACAGAGAATGGAATTAAATAATCTTGATACTTTCCAACTGTAAAATATGATGACACCAAATCCAGAATAGCAATTTCCTTTGTTGCTTCTTTTTCCTTCTAAAAGGTAAAATGTCGAATAAGGCAAGTTCAGAATCTATCAACCTTTGCTTTTGGAATTCTATCTGACAAATCATTCGACCTTTTTTATCACCTACTATGTGTCAGGCCCAGTGCGGGGTTTCTACAGATGAAAAAACATGTGCCTGCCTTCAAAATGGGAATAATAATAGAAACCCTCCCGCTTAAGTTCTGGTGAAAATTAAATGAGTTAATATATGTGAAATTCTGAGATGGATGCCTAATATATAGTGAGCACTTAATGTTAGCTGCTGTTATTGTAAGGATTAAATCAGTGGCTATACGTTCAGCCGAGTGTCTGGCACAATAATGGGAACTGGATCGATTTTAGTTATTATTATTATTTCTGCAATAGAGGTTTGGATAGATGGCTATTGGAACACAGAGAAAGGAGAAATTCATGCTGCCGAGAGGGAGCTAGCAACCCTCTGGTGTACCTCTGAGGAAACTCAATCCAGAAAAGCTTAAGGGACTTGGCCAAGGTCATACAGCACATAAGCGACAAAACTAGGAGTTCCACCAGGAGATGTTACTACCAGTCCAGTGTTCAGTTAGGGCGACAAAGGCAGTTAGTGTCCCCAGAGGCACGGGAAGACAAGGCAAGCAGGCCAGGCCCCCTGCCCACCTTTCATTCTCATTCTACCATGAAGTCACTGAGTGCTTGGAAGCTGGGCTCGGTTAAGGAGCACCCGTTGGTCCAAGGGTGCCAGAGCTGGAAGGCTGACCTGAACCTTGTCTTTGAGCCAGATTGCCAAGGGCTTCTTTGTGCTCACCCTCCTCTTCAGCATGGCTTGGGGTTCCTGGACAGGGCAGTCTCACAGATTGTCCATTTAAGGATGGGAAGCAATGGGGTATGTCACCCCAGCTCCCTGGACAGACATGGTCTCTGCCAGCCCGACCTCCAGCCTGGCCCCGGCCCAGCACCAGGCAGCGCCACTTTCTTCCTCTGCCCTCCGTTTCCTCCCCATTTGTACTTCCCACCCTGCTTTCCTCGCCTGCTCTCCCTCCCATCTTTCCTCCCTCCCCTTCCCTGTCTGCTGCCCGTCTCTCCTCATTCTCACACTCCTCCCCTCTCTTTTCTCCTTCCCTCTCTCCTGTGTCCCCTCCCCATTCCATGCATCCTTGTTCTGTGCCCAGTCTGAAAGCAGCCCCACTCCTGGTCCCAAACCCCAGAACTCCCTGTTCTCAGTCAGATGGGAGGGCCAGGGCGGCAGCTCAGACCTTCGTGGTCCTGCTGCTGTGGGGGTGGGGGTGGGGCTGGGGCTGCACAGGCGGGCTGCCCTGAATGACAAGCGGCGATATTGATCGCATTCTGAACTCAGCCCAGCCGATAGAAGGTAATTAATGACTCCATTTGCCTCAGTACGGAGGAGAACAATTGAGTTTGAAACTGCAACAACTGGCAGCTGGGGAGACTGGGGGACTGCCTGGGGGTGAACCCCTCAGAGGGGAAAGGGGTGTTAGCGGAGCTAAGGTGTAGAGAGAGGGGGCAGAGGCCATAGGTCACAATGGTATGGAGCAAATGTCTGCCCAGAGCCCCGCTCCCAGCCACCCCTCCTGCTCCCCCCAGCCCCCTGGAGGCCTGAAGCCCATCACCCACTGTGTCCACCTCCTCCACGTTTTCTCTTTTCTTCCTGTAGCACTTTTTCGGGTCACTTTTGGCCTGCAGATGAAGTAAGACTTACTTTCCCCAAGACAGCTTCCTGTGTGCGATGTGGTCTTGCACATGCTTTTAACCCTCCCCGAGCTTGTTTGCGCTTGTTTGCGCTTGTGTACAATTGAATTAATGGTGTCTCTTCTGCAAGTGTTCGGTGAGGATTAGAGAGATTGCATGTAAATCACCTCGAGCCTGCCTCGGACATAGTTAGTGCTCAATAAATGCTGATAACAACAATCTTTGACGAAGGAAGCAAATTTGGTAGTGTTGAACAAATAATTTTGCCTCTCAGCTGAAAATGAGAATAAGGATTACCTTGTAATGGTAAATGGATTTAATGAGCATATGTGAAGGCCCTCATACTGGCAGTTTCCCCAATGACAGGTAGATATTTGTGTTGGGTGTTAGAAAACTGAAATGAGTGTAGCCCTTTACTGTATCCTTTAAGACAGTCCCGTCAAATGCCTAGCTCTTACTTCCTGGGATTTGGTGGGCAGCCTCTGTTTATCCCATTTTAATCTTGTAGACTTTGATAACCTGGGCACGTTCTGACCAAGAAACGGACAATATTTCATTCTGTTTGTTACCATTGCCCCACCTCCCTTTTGGTCAATGCTTAAGAATTTCTCTTGTCCCTTGCGGTGACTGCTTTGGGAATTTGGGTAGAAGGTCCACACACAAGGAAGACAGAACGTTTCTGTTTTATCCCTTGTCCCTAACCCTCACCCCTTAGACATGGTGTTCGGTGACTGTCCCCCTCTCCAAGCTGCTGAGACCTCACTGGACAACCTTATTTATGATTGGCCGGAGAGAAGGTTGCAGTCTGAGGTCAGAGAGGTGAGGGTACAGACCTCTGCTCCGGGGAAACCCAGGCATGTATGGGGAGAGACAAACCTAAGTGAGTGAGGAGATCAGATCTTTTTATTGAGGAGCAAAAGGTTCTGTTAGTGATTCTAGAAGTGGTGCATGCTCCTTGTACAAAGCGTGCATGATAAGGAAAGACTTAGATGAGATGCAAATCACCATGCGGATAGCTCTCCTTTTAGCCAAGATGCTCTTTGGTTTTGCTGTTCGCTTCGTTTGCCTGGAGGCTGCGAGCTGATGCTCAGTCCACACCTGGCCACGGAGCACCCTCCCTGTGCCAGGCTCCCTGGTAGACGTGCCCCTGAGCTGCCACTGACCCTCATCTAATCTTCAGCTCCCTCACCCTGAGCCTCTGCTTCCTCACCAGTAAAAAGGGGGTTATAATCCTCACCTACCTTGGAGAGTGGTTGAGAAACCCAAATAACCTAAGGTCTTTGAAACCTTTTTGTTAACTGCTAAGCAAATACAAAGTGCTTAGAGGAGAAGACAATATGAGCCTTTGTTCCCCTTGAGAGAATAATATACGTCAAAGTTTTAACTCAGCACTTCGTTTAATTTGATTAATTTATTTATATCTGCCTTGTTCCAGAAAGGACTTGAGGAGGTTCACTCTCCTTGAACGCACTCACACTGTAGTGAACAAAGGTCCTGGAATGGGCTCCAGGCTTGAGACTACCTGGCTGTGTGACCTTGGACTTGCCATCTCCCCTCCTCCACCTCACTGCCCACCCCACTAGTTTTCATTACTGTGAAATGAGGACTTTTCACCAGGTGTCCCCTAATCACTCTGGGCACAGTCTGTGCCCAGCCAGCTCAGGGGCCACAGGCTGCAGCCTCAGCATAGGGGGCATGCAAAGCAGAGAAATGGGGATACTGGGAGGGGAACCATGTCCTGGATGGGGCCAGGTGGCCCCCAGCTGGGCCCCTGGGTTTGGTACCCAGGCAGAAGAGTGAAATGATGTAGAGAGCAGGCTCTGGACTCAGACGGACCTGAATTCAAATTCTCACTGTCATATGCCAGCTGCATGGCCTATTTCATCTCTTTGCCTCAGTTTCTTTATCTTTAAATAGGTATCACAGCATTTACCTCCCAGGGGTGTTGGTAGGGGGATTAAATAAACTGTGTAAAGTTCAGCAATGGCTTGTGATAAGCTCTCAGTACTGTGAGCTGCTAGTGGATGGTGGCTGCTCAGGGGGGAGCGGGAGAACAGGGCCGAATCCTTCACCTGTGCAGACCGACTAGCACACCATTTCTTCCTTGCTCTGTGGGGTCTCACTAAACTACAACAACCACATTTTCCAACCTCAGTCTGTGGCCCAAGAGTAGGATAGGATTTTGGAAGTCAGAACTGTTCCAGAAAGCTCAGGACATATGGCCACCATACTCCAGCCCTCTTCTTGGAGTCCTGACAAGGGGCCTCTGATTCCATCAAGGTGAAGGCCAAGGGCCTCCTCCCATCATTTGGGAAAGGCTTTCCCTGGAACCAGCTCCCGCCATGGGCAAATAGACCCATTTTTTGCGTTGACCCTGCTCTCTGTGACCAGGGGTTGGCGTGGGGAGTCCAAAGCAGAGGCCGCCTGGGCCCCATTCTCAAGCAACCTCTCTTACCTGCTTTGGATGGCAGTTCTGCAGCTCCAAGGTTCTGCACTGGGAACACAGTGCTCTCTGTCCCTTGGGGACAGCCATTGTAGGTGGGCAGGATGGTGCGGATGAGAGAAGGAAGGGCCTCCTGCAGACCGGAGTTGATGCTGCCAGAAGCTAAGCAGTGGGAATGAGTGAAGAGGGGCATAGGTCTACCCAGCGGCCTCTGATAGCTGGGATGAGAGGGACTTGCCTGACAAGGGACTGGGTGTCCTAGGCTGCCAAGCCAGTCAGGTCGACAGCCCAAAGACCTTCTGCCAGGGGTCTGGCTTTGAGTGCTCCCCAGCAGAACCTCATTCATTTATTCTAAAGTCATTCATTGAGTACCAACTGTATGCCCAGCTCCGTGCCTGGCACTGGAGCTCCCAAGATGCGTGGGTCACGGTCCCTGCACACGGGAGCTCACACGGGGAAGGACACTGTCTAATTACTCACCCCCTTTCCTTCCCTGCTCACTCAGGGACCGCTTCTGCCTCCTCCTCTAGTTTAGCCCTGCTCTGCCAAAGAGCACTTCAGTACCTGGGCCTAGCAGCTGTGTCATAGCCCGGTTCCACGCTCTTCCTTGCTGTCACCTCTGAGACTACCCTTGGGAAACCCCACTCTGAGCTCTTTCTCTCTCTCTGTCTCTCTCCATTCTCCTGAGGAGGGTCTCTCCAAATGGTCGGCACTAACAACTGCTTCATTTTCTCGCCCTTTTCTGTTCTTCCATGTTCTCTTGTCTTCTCTGCTCCTCCTCTATTCTCTTCTCCTCCTCAACCACTCCCTACCCTCATCTGGGCCCTGGGCTGCCCTCCTTAGCTGGACACCCAGGTTTATGGAGAAGCAGAGCCAGCTGGGTTTATTCCTGTGGCAAGTGCCCTCACCCAAGCCAGTGCCGCCCCAGGCTCCTAGTGTGGGAATCTCCTTCCCTTTCTTCCTCTCTCTTTTCGCCCTTTCTCAGGCATCTCCCAACTCCCTTTCCTCACTCCTCCTTACCTTCATTCCCCCCTTTCTTCTCTAGCTGAGGGCAGGTACCACCCGGTTCTCTGGAGAGAGCCTAGGAGAACCTTTCGGCCCTTTGGCTGACTTGAGAGGGCTGCCTCCCTGTCCCCCACCACTCATGCCACTGCCCTCTCCCTGCCCCCCTGGCTCACCTCCCCGATCCCCCTGAACTTCTCTGTGCTCCTCATGATTCATCATCACTGCTGCCTTTCCCCCTCCCTGTCGCCGTCCTTCTCCTTTGGGGGGGAGTTTGCTCACTTCTCCAGCAGCCTCTCTTGGGGGTTCCCTGCGTGCTTTCATCACACCAGTTTGCTCTGCTGCTCCTCTAGCACCTTCTCTCTCTTCCTCTCCCCACCCCCTTCCTCCTCTTCTTCCCCTTCCCCACCTCCCACTGCCATCTCTGCCAGTAGCAGACTTCCTTTCGCCTTTCCTTTTCCCTCCCCATTCCTCTCCATTGCAGCCTCTGTAACCTGTCTCATCACCAGGGCCCAAGTATACAAAAAAATAAATAAATAAAAAGGTCAGTGAGTGGAGGGAGCAGCAATAACCCCTAAAACAGTACTATCAGTGGAACATGATTGATCAATTGAATTCCATAGCGGCTGAAAAATGTGGGATTAAGTAGTGTATTATACGCACAATGAGTTGAGGCATGATGTTCATTTCAAGTTCATTTCGCCGGCCTCTGCCACCAGATCAGGCAATCAATAGGGGCAGCAGATATCATATATCACCTCTCTGCGGGCTGGGGAGAGAGCACCATAATCTCTCGCAAATTTAGAGTGACAGATTTGTCAAGATCTGAAGGGCCCCTGAATAAATGAAGGAAAAGAGACTCCTCCAGCCAGTGACCTGAGGACAAAGCTTCAGTTCAGCTCCTACCCACACATACACACACAGGCTTAGTCAAGCCACACACAGGCATAGTCACAAATCTACTCAGGGGCACGGCGTGAGTCTCACCACACACATGCACACACCCATGCACATAATGTGTGAGCATCCGCTCACAGACAGATGCACACTTTACTGCCCAGGGCCCACTGGTGACACTGTAATAACCTCACACAAAGACAGTCCCGCTGCCTCCCCCAGTCCTTATAGCCAGGCTTTCCCCAAAGGTGGGGGGACTCTAGCAGGGGAGGATTAGGACACAATGAAACATGCAAAGAGCTGCAAGGGGTGGGACTAGGATGACCGCACATCCGTGGAAGAGAAGCAGGGACAGGAGACACACAGGGGACATGGGCTCGTGCTCCCCACACAACCGCACATGCGCACACACACACCCATCTTTCAAAGAAAGTTCTCAGTCTGCCACTTACACATACCTAGACACTTATATGTTTACACACGTAGAAATGCATCTACTCGGAGAATACTCACACAAGAGGGAGAAATAAATATGTCACACCCAAACTTGTATAAAGAAAGGCATATACCCTCTCAGACAGAAAATCATTGCGGAGGCTTACAGAGAAAAAAACACAACCACCAAGTTTTGTGTCCAGAGGAGCAGAGAGAATATAGAAATACCATTGAGACTGTCCCTGTGTTTGTCTGTCCTCCTTGGACTTGATCTTGGTTTTCATTTCACTCTCTTTCTCCCACCCCCATCACTCACTCACACACACACATACACACACTCTCTTTGCTTTCCCATCTTCTCCAGAATAAAGTGCAGGGAAGACAGGGGGTCCCATTAAGAAAGCAGACCCCCGTTCTCCATATGAGAGGCCAGCAAGAGAGGATGGCTGCAGGTCGAGGTTAATCAATATGTAATATTTTCTATGTTCTCACGAATGATACTGTATGGTGTTACTGTATATAATGCAGTATTGATTATATCATATCGTATAATCACTATAAACTGATATATATATAACAGTCCCAGAGGATCACCCTGGGCCCTACAACATGGGCTGGGCCCAGGCCCAAGGCCCTGGGGGTTTTGGCCAAGCTAGGGCTGAGGAGGACCCAGCTTTGGTCCAGGGAAGTTGCAGGGTGGGGGTCCAAGGAGAGGTGGCAGAGTAGGCGCTTGGCCCACTGTGTACCCTGAAAACTCCTGCGGGCCTGATGCGGGAGGGCAGGGGTGGGGAGGCAGGGGAAGCAGCATGGTGAGAAAGCCTGGGTGGGGCGGGATGTGGACAGCGTTGGCCTGCGGCACCAGGGAGCAGGCAGCAACATGGCAGTGCTGTGGCTTTTCCTGCGTGGAGCGAGTCTCAGCTCCCTGTGCAGACCCACAGGAGGAATGAGGTGGCCAAGGAACTGGCCTCTGGTAGGGGCCTGGCCAGAGTCCAGGCCAGGGACGGAGGCTGAGCAGGGCGGCCTGGGCAGCACAGCGTCCACAAGGACTCTGTCTGCAGTCTCTGCCCAAGTTAGTACTTTACTGCTCACCTGCCACCTCTGTCCTCCTGCTCGATCTCAGTCCTGGCACAACGCAAGCAAAATGCCTCAGCTTGGCTTCACGTCCCGCCCCCCACCCCCTCCAGTGGTGAAGTTAATTGCTTCACCCAGTCTCCATGTTACACTCAGCCTCGGAGATTTGATGATTTTCCACCCTTGGAGCCAGTGGAACTGATATTCATCTTGAAGCCAAGTTCAATTCTCCACAGGCTGGGCAATGCCGGTCCCAGACACCCAGCCCCTCCCCCAGGCCAACCCAGGCCAGGGCACAGGAGTTCAAGGGAGATGGCCCCTGAGATCCCCTGTAGCTCCACCTCTGTCTAGTCCTCTGGCCCCACACTGGGACAACCTCCCTGTCTCTTCCCAGCTCGTTCAGAGCCTCTGGCTACCTCAGCCAGATCTCTGAGGCATGGCCAGCCCTGGGCCAGCCCCTCCAGCCTCAAAGCTGGGAGTAAGGGGTCCCAGCAGGGTTGCAAAGCCCCAGGGACCAAGCCAGGTACCCCATTTGCCCACTGCACTACTCTGTGCCTCTGCTGGCCTGTGCTGATGCCCCGAGTGTCATGTGTCCCCCAGATGTGTCCGAGGGCTCAGTCCCCAATGGAGACTCCCAGAGTGGCGTGGACAGTTTGCGGAAGCACTTGCGAGCTGACACCTTCACCCAGCAGCAGCTGGAAGCTTTGGATCGGGTCTTTGAGCGTCCTTCCTACCCTGACGTCTTCCAGGCATCAGAGCACATCAAGTCAGAACAGGTGAGGAAGGCGCTTGCTGCGTGCAGAAGAGGAAAGGATCTGGGCAGGGCAGGCCTCTGGAGCGCGTGCACGGGGATCAGCTGTGTGCGCACCCAGCATTGCATGTGCTGCATGTGATCGCACCGTGTGTGGCCCCTGTGAACATGCCCACACAGGACATTATAGTGGAGTTAGGACAAATCATGTGGTATGTGGTAGTTAGAAATGGTGAGTTCTCGGAGCGAGTATGGCCTTGGGTAAGTCTTAACACTTTCAGAGCCTCAGTTTCCCCCTGTATAAATGAAGGCCTTGGACATGGGATCTAACAGATTCCTTCTGGCCCTGCCTTGACCTGCTTGTGGCATAGAGTACTCAGGAACTGCATACTCTATGTACGTGCCCCCTGCCTAAATCTCCATAGGTCCTATAGAAAGTCTGTGCCAACCCATGGCACTCTTCTCACCCAGCTGTGCCTGCCCCTTGCTCCCCAGTCCGGAACACACAGCACGGGACACAGCCCACAGCCCACCTGCGTGATGCACAATGTGGAAACACATCTCCCAGCTCCTCACGTTTGCCCCATGTGCACGTGTTTACACACCGCCACACCCACCAACTCCCTCTCCCCTCAGCCCATAGCACTCCCAGTGTTCCGCCCACCAGCTCAGCGCCCTCCAGCTCCCCTTCCACCCGCACCTCAGTGGAGCCCACAGTGCACATGCCAAACACACCCCCATTCTTCCCTCAACCACAGTCCAAGCCGGGCCCACAACTGCAGCGCCACACACACCCCGCTGCGCGTGCGCGTGCACACAGGGCACACACCAGCACGCGCGCGCACACGAGCCAGCGCAGCCCCACCAGCTTCACGCAGCGCAGTTCCGCTCTAGGACTCCGGCGGCTCGCAGCCACTCGCCTTTCTCCCCGCCTGTCCTTTTATCCCATAAGCTGTTTGTCTTCATAAAACAAAAATCAAAAGTCTTTTTAAGGTGCCCTGAGCCATAAACCAACAAAGGAGGAGCCGGCCGAGACAGGCTGCTCGGTGCACCCTCCCCGAGTCCCCGGCTGTATTACAATGAATAACCTTTATTTACTTTCATTAGACTATTAAACACCAGCACAGTCATTTTTCCCCCTGAAACTCGGAGCAGGGCCCATAAAGCAAATCCGAAGCCTAATTGAGTTCATTTTAATTTCTCTCCGATCACAGCGAATTACTCTGGTGATAAATCAGGGGGCAGCTTCACCCCCAGTAGAAGGCCTAATTTGCAGCTAATTACAAAACTGATTTCTACAGGAAGATCAATACGAGAAGGAATTGGAAATGACGAGGCAATCCCGTCCAGCCAGGGAGGAGAGGGGGTCCTCTGGGGGGGCCAGGAAGTGGAAGGGAAAAAAACGGACCCGAAAGAGCAGAAAATCAGTTTTAATTTAACGTAATATTAATCAGAGCAACTTTTCCTGCTTTGTGCAGGCTCCTGGCCTGCCCAGCTCTGGGGTCTGGCTTGGCGGTGGCTGCAATAAAAAGGCAATTACCCGAGTGTTTCGGGCAGGACACCCTTTCAGAGTCAATGACTGGCCCCCTCCCACCCTTCTGTTAGCCATGTGGACTCTCCCCCTCCCCAATTTCATACCCCAGTGCACAGGCAGAGAGCGAGGGGCCCGTGGGGCTGTCTTTGTTTGTTTTTAAAAAGGGGGCGCCAGCACCCGATCAGCCGGCCCAGCAGTGCCAGGCTGGAGGCCCCACTGGGCCCTTCCCCCAGCTCCTGCTGCTTCTGCCATCGTGTCACAGTCCGCCCCTCCTCCCCAAGGTTCTCCACCCCAGGGGGACCTTAAAACACCCCTTGCCTCTCAGCAGAGGATCCTCACTGCTACACTCCACTCTCTGGCCTTTTTAGGCAGGAGCTGCTCTAGCAATGTGAAGGGTGCTTGGATAACCACCAACCAGGTATAGGCTGTACCCAGGCTTCACAAGATCAGGTCTGCATCCGCCCACACGAAACTCTGCATCATTCTCCAGCCCGCCCCTCCCTCTGCCTGGCCATCTCCTTCCACCCCAGCTGGGAGAGCTCCCCGGTCCTCCTCCCCATCTGCACACCGAGCCCTTTCTCCGAGTGTGTGCGTCAATAGAGAGCTGTCTCTTTTCTCTCTCCTCCCAGGGGAACGAGTACTCCCTCCCAGCCCTGACCCCTGGGCTTGATGAAGTCAAGTCGAGTCTATCTGCATCCACCAACCCTGAGCTGGCCAGCAACGTGTCAGGCACGCAGACATACCCCGTTGTGACCGGTAAGGGGGCTTCCAGGAGGGTGGGGGCACAGCTTTCAGAGGGAGCACTTCAGCTCATGCCATCTGGGGCCCAGAGTGACAAGCAGACCCCCTGCCATATCTGTGGAGAGAGTGAGTCTCCAAAAACCAGGGCGCTCCCTGGATAGCTGTATGCAGATGTGCGGATGAAAACTTGTGGTCAGGGTCCCCGTGTGCTTCAGCCTGGAAAGGGGGCTACTGCTGGCTGTTTCTGCCCAGCCTCTTGCCTCTCTCTTTGCTTTTTAATTGCTTCCACCTAGGTGCTCAGAACTGTAAGCCTCTTACCGGGACTTACGTGTGACAGGCCAGAGGGTAAACAGGCCAGGCTGGCAAAAAGGGAGCATGAGTGCTCAGTGTCCAGCCTCGTACGTCCCCAAGGTTGTTGGGGACCTGCTTTCCTTGCCCTCTGGGCAGCCTGGATTGCTGTGGCTTAGGGCTTCAGGCCGTGGCATCCAACCCTGTGGTTGTAGAAAAGCACAATTATCCCAGCCCTCCTCTGGCTTCCCACAGAAATCACAGAGACTAAGACTTGATTCGGAGGCCAGGCAGGGTCAGGCCTGTCCCACAGTCAAGTGCAGGGGCATATACTCCACGAGCTCCCCTGGATTAGGAGCAGCAGAGGCAGCGAGAGCGGAAGAAGGCCGAGGTGTGGCACAGGGCAGGGCCCAGCCAATGGAGCTCTAGGCCTCAGAGCTGCCGTCTGTGGAAGGCGCCTGGCACTGCAGAAGTGTTTCCAGGCCAGGAAAGTGCCCAAGTGGGAGAGACACACATTGAGGTGTTATTAAAATTCACCTAATTATTCCGGAGACACTAAAGCCAATGTGCCGTTTGTTCCTTAGGAGACAGAATGATTAAGAAGGGTCTCGGTGGGGATTGGGAGACACTGAGGCGTTACCTGCCGAGCAAGGCGAGCAGAGGCAGCCTAGGGACCTGGCAGCAGGGCAGCGAGCATCCAGCATCACAGCCAGTGGCAAAGACTGGGAGCAGGCCCAGCCCCGCTCGCTGAGAGACAGGGCCCTGGTGCTGACTTGGAGCTGATCTGAGTATGGCTCAGGCCTGAGAGGGGCCGCACGTGGCCACCCAGCCTCCCCCGGGATGGGGCCGGGACAGCCCTGTTGTTAGTGTCCCCAGGTTCTCCTTAAGGAGCGTGCTGGTACAACTGCTTCTGGCCTGGACAAAGTCGGGCTCTTTGGCTAGACAATCAGAGGCTGAGTTCTGGAAGTGTCAGAGAACTGTATGATCAGGGCTTTGGGAGTGACAGCCTTAGCTGGATCAGGTCACAGCCTATTATCAACTGACCCTTGGCACGAGCTCTCCTTAGCTCAGCTCAGAAGCTCTCTGAGCTGTGCTAGGTGTCCTGATTCAAGCCAGAGAGATGGCCCAGTCCAGGCCTCCTTCCTCCTAATCTGCTGAGAGCTCAGCGGTCACTTCCCAAAGGGGGTGCACCCTAAGTAGTTGGTGAAAGAGCCCGGGAGGCTTTGCTCTGATTCCGGCTGTGCTTCCCATGGCCCAGGGACACAGTCCAGAGGGCGGGGGCTTCCTGGGCAGGAGCGATGGAACTTGGGGCAGGGCTCCTGCTGCAGGAGAACTCGGTGCTGGTGTAGAAAGTCCCTCCACCTTGAGCCTCCCCTACCCGCCTCCCCCCCATGGCCCTGGAACGGTCCCAGCTCAGCCTGGGAACATCTCCGGCTGATCCATCTGGATCCAAGTGTGAGAAAAGTTCATTTCAGACCCAGCTTGACATTCCCAGGTGGCAAGTTAGCACTAACATCTCAATCTGTATGCGACATTTCAATCAAGCGAGGAGTAACAAAAGCAGAACCATTAACATTCGGAGCTGTTCACCAGTGGTAATGACGGGGAAACTCGCTCAGAAACTGGAAATTACCAAAAAGAGAGAAGTGTGTGGAGAGGTGGGGGAGGGGAGGAAGAAGGGGGTGGGGGCCGGGAATGATTTTTCTACACTTAGGCCAAGATCCAATGTTTGGATGAATGGTGCCATTACCCGAGAAAGGGCTGCTCATTCTTAAAATGTTTTTGCTGGCAATTAAACGGCTGCAGTTATTGATCTTTGTTGATTTTATGTCCTCCTAATTTGCATAATCTATTAAAGATGAATGATTCATGATGTGTTTATTATGGGGACAAACAGAATTTGCTGAAGGTACTGTCAAGGTGAGAAGTGGGGCAGTGCCCAGAGACTTTGTGGGCCATCTCAGCAGCAGGTCCAGCATGTTGGCCTTCAGGCCAGGACTTCGAGGGGAGCAGCAGGCAGCGACACAGGGAGAGCAGGCCCAAGAGTTCTGTAGAAAGATGCAGGCGTCTTGGAGAACCAGGCTCCAAGCGTGGCTGGGATGTGGGAGAGACGGTGGTGTATTTGCAGAAATCCTCTGCAAAGATTCTCAAAAAGCTGATTTGGTTGGAGAGTGTGAAGAGCTTTGGTGAAGGAGGAGACAGGGAGGCCCGTTCAGATCGGCGATTCTGGCCAGGCATGTGCTCAGGGTGAGAGGGCAGGGGGCATCCTCTGTGCCCTGGTGCTCGAGGAGCCCTCTTCATCCTCCACATGCCAGGCACCCAGCTCGTCTTCCCTGGGGACAGGAAGCTGAGGCTGCAAACCTCTGGGTTTGCAAAGGGTCCTGAGGAAAGCAGCCCGGAATGCCCTAGCCCAACTTGAAGAGCCGACCTTATTGATATTCCTGCCACCTCCTGGCACTGGAGGCTGATTTCAAACTTCACCAGCCACTTGATACAGCTGTTCCACAAGGTCAGGACTGAGAGGAGAGAGGAGCTTGGACTATTGTGTGGAGGGGAGAGTGGGGCCCAGTGGGCCAGGACACAGCTAATCACATTGCAAGCAAGGGTGGCTGCCAGAGGCCGCGGCTCGGCCCGATAGCTGCCCTCCCCACCTTCCATCATGGAACCAAGGAGAGAGACCAATTTTTCTGGGTAGTGTTTGCAAGTTCTGCCGAGATTTTAATTTCACTGCATCACAACTCAGCAAGCTGCCAAGTCAAGCTGGTTATTTAAATTTATCACCCACTTTCTCTTCTGCCGCTGGGCTGCTCTAGCTCAGCGGCATCTCTTCTCTCCAGCCCACTGCTCTAGGCTGCTGGTCTGGAACGGAGCCGAGTAGCTCCTAAGTGATAAGGAAAAAGGGACCAGCCAGATGAGAGAGGAGGTTGGGGCACTCTGGCCCGAGGCTTCCTCAGGTTGGCTGGCTGTGGCTGGTACTTTCTTCTAACTTCTTATTCTTCCGAAGGACTCCCCAAGGGGTCGCCATCAGCCCCTCCGTAGTCCCAGGGACCTCTGGATCAGGGACTCTTCCGTGAGGACTCTGGCTCCAGCTGTGAGTTGGTGCCTTCGTTCCTTCAACTCTCTTACCACTGGTAAAAAGAGTCCCTCCTCCCAGTGGCCTTTTCACCTCGAACCCTCCCTTCCTGTGCCTGGCCAGGTGTGCAGACATAGAGGAGCATGAGGGGACGCTGGCATTAATGTTGAGCTGGGAGAAGATGAGTACTAGTTTCAGGGTTCCCTCAGTCTCTTGGAGATGCTTCAGACCACTTAGAGTGTCCCTTGGCCTGGTGCAAGTCTACCCTGAAGGTGAGAGCGGGCTCTCTACCCTGGCACCCAAATGGAACGAACTGGCACTGGAGAAAGTCAGGGGCTCGTGCACGGGCTGTCTGTGCCCACACTAGAAGCCGAGGAATTCACTGGTCCCCAGAGCTGCTGCACTGAGTGGGCTTCGCTGGCCTTTAGTGGGCATGACTGCCACGCACGGGGGAGCTCTGTGCCTGCGTGGTTTTCACCACCTCATTTTAGTCCCAGAGAGGGAATGGAGGAATGAGACTGCAGCCAGAAACGAGGCAGGTGAAACTGGCCAAACACAGCTGGGTAAAATATAGCAACTAGAATTGTTAATACACAACCAAGTCTCACTCTCTGGTACCAGAAACAGAGGGAAACCCAAAGCCAGAGTGGTAGTGAGAGACGCACTGGAGGTAAACCCTGACGGGGGAGGCTGGCGTTGTAACGCACCAGACGGGAGGTGTGACCCCGAGTCCAAGGGAAGCAGGAAGCTAGAATGGACACCGCCCTGTGTAAAGCGAAGAACAGAGCAGGACATCACTGTTCAACAAAAGGAAGTACAGAAACTCACCCCACTGGCCCCGGGAAGCAAGTGAGGGGGGAAAAGTCTCCAAGAGAAATGAAGACCCTGATATTGACCCTGGTTCACAGTTCAAATGTATCTCATGAGTGTGTGGCAGGAACTCCCAGCCAACTTACATACAAATTTGTCCAGGATAGTAACCAACTCAGAAACCCCAGCAGGAACAAGGACAAACCTTCTCTGCAGAGACATTCCCCAATCTGGGGCACCTGGGACTCCCACGGGAGAAAAAAAACCCACCACTATAAAAAAAATTACACACCTCACATCAACAAACTATCATGAGGGAGAGTCCGCAAAGGCAATAAACAGGGCAGTGAACACCCCCAAGCACTGGAGATCATAGAACAATCCAAAGCAACTATAAAATAAGTATGTTTACTATTCTAAAGAGGAGAAAAGAGAAGTATGGTTTTATGATTATCACAGATCTAGATCAAACTTGCCCTCCCCCACCACTGCTCAGCAAACTGAGACAAAGCAGAGATAATAAAGGGTAAAAGAAGACCACACCTATAGCTTATTGTTCCGGGGTTCAGGAGCCATGGAAAGGGAGGAGCCACGAGCAGCCCTTGAAGTGGAGCCTGCTGCCTGCTGTCCAAGCTCCCAGACAGCTAGGTCTCAGCAGAGAATCGTCTTTTTTCTGAACATTGGAGAATCGGGACAAGGGCAGTGTGTTTCTCCCCAGTGGGCAGGGGGTGGGGGTGGGGGTGGGGAAGGCCTTGTTAGCTTTCCCGCCCCGGTGGGAAGAAAGTTTTATTCAAGAGCTTGGGAGAAACTTCTCTTGCTGCCTAGAGAGAGAGTGTCTCTCTAAAGGAGTCTAGAGCTAAGAACCAGAAGGAGAGGTGGCTGCTGCCCAGGAGGGAGGTAGCCAAGGCAGGGATAAGGAGCAGAAGATGCAAGTGTGAGCAGAGGTGGGGAGGCCAGTAGGGTAAAGTTCAGAGAAAATCAGGGGCTGGCTGCCGGGACCTGGAGTCCTGGGGGAACAGTGTGGGCTCAGCTTCTGAGAAGGGGCTGTGAGCCCTTGGCAGCTCGGATTCCTTTCCCATGTCTGGGATGGCCAGCAAAGTGGCCTTTTAGCAGATAGAAGCATGGACCCTGGGAAACCCTCCTCCTCCCACTCAGGGAGTCCTGAGGACCTCCAGGAACTGCCTCTTTCCTGTAGTTAACAACTCCCTTCCAATGCGACTGCATTTTCCTCCATAAAACAAACAGCTTAGCCCTTGGCCAGCCCCTCGAGGGAGGAGAGGGCAATAAAGGCTGAGAAATGTTTCTGAAGGAGGCTGGGAGTCTCCTCGTCTTGTCTGTCTGCTCAAAGCCCCTGATTAGCTAGAGGAATTTAGGGCACAGGCATCAGAGTTCCTCTCCAACCTTGAAAGGAGAGAGGACTAGGGCAACACCAACACGCGGGAGTCAGAGAGCCCTTTACTGTGGAGGCCTAAGCAAGCCAGAGGGTTTCTCCTCAGCGCCCCCAGGCCCTGGACCCTTCATTTAAGCTGAGAAGGCCCAATGGAAAGAAGCTAGCTTCTTCCGAACATCCCTAAGGCCTCCAGTCACATCCCCAAGGACCTCCAGCCACCAGACCTCAGCTCTGATTTAATTATGGGGGCATTTCCATAGCAATGAGACAGTGACTGATAATGCAGGTGCCCTGGGCCTGCAGCCTAGGGAGTCATTGGATCAGGGCTCTTTTTCTTCCTCCTTTATCCCATCCACCTCTAGAGGGAAGGGATATTGAAAAGAAGAGGCATTAATCTACTCTGGGACTGGGAGAGTCAGGTCAAATTTGAGCAGAATAAAAGCTGTACCACCCCAACCGCCAGCTCCATGTCTGTGCCCATCAGCCTTCCCATTTGCCTGCCTTTCCCAGCAGGGCGCCTTGGGCAGAAACACCTGGGGCTGCTAATGGAGCTGCAGAGTGGAGGAGAGGCATGGGGAAGTATGAAGGGTTCCTAGGCACCTTAGCAAAGACCATGTAATTCTATGGTCCTCTAAGCTGAGTTCAGATTTGGCCTATTACCTTGGACCTTTCTTCTCAACTCTTCCCTTCATCTCTTTCCTCCATCCAGGAGACCCAAAGTCTCAGCATGCCAGGTGGACTATGCTTGGCCCTCCACAGCGTGGTCTCACCAACCCATTTAGAGATCTGGGGGAGAGGCCTCATTTAAATCTGAGTCTAAATACTTTCAAGAAATCAGTGATCTTTGTTTCAAGTACATGTAGTAGCCAACTCAGGCCAACAAAGGATTACCTAGTAGCAAACCTGGGTACTGCTTTCGTGATTAGCTAGGTTATAGGGAATGTTTAGGCTGCTGTAGATGTTTAGAGACACTTGGGGTGTTCCAAAGGAGAGTTCTCCAAAGGGCTATCTCCCAGCACTAAGCTTGTTTACTCCATTATCGGGCACTTTCTATGAAGAAAAGGTTGGCTAAGTAAAAGTCAAGTCAGCCAACCCGACATTTTCTAAATGACCAGAATGCCTCAACTGTGGCATTCCAATGAACATTACAGGTATGTACAGGGACCAAAGGCTTAGAAATGTCCCGGTGGCCTCAAAGCCCCCTAGGCAGCACCTGAAAGCCTATTTCCCCCAAAGAGCCAGCCATCCCCCAAGGTGACAGGAAGACCCCCTACTCCCTCCCGAGGGTGACCAGAATCCTCCCTTCCCCCACCTTAGCTGTAGCCTCAGGACACACATGCCAGCACTTTTTCAACCCTGAGCTTTGGGAGGCAAGCCCTGCCACCATTGTTACTTCTGAGAGGGCTTTGCACGCCTTCAGAGCGGAATCCTTCCCTCTCCTCCCCGTGGCGGCTGGGCTGGCAGGCGAGGAGGGAGGAAATCCTGGGCAGGCTCGGAGAGCAGCCTAATGCTCCAGCAGCTTAAGTGGCCGTTTTCCTTGGGATTAGGGTTTCACTTACACAGAGCGCCTGAAAAACGCTGCGCTTTCGGAAGGATTAGAGCTGACAATTCAGTGCTCTCAGAGAACAAAATAAAGCCAGAGAGGAACTGGGAGAGCTGGAGTATTGGGAGACTGTGCAAACAGGCTTAACCTCTGCCCACCCAGCAGGAGGGTCCCTCTTGCTCTGAGCCCATCGGTGAGCCTGGGCCCCAGCCTTCCAGAGAGCCAGCACCTGCCCAACTCCAATCTTCATTTGCAATGTGCTAATAGAGCCAGAGAAGGCATCGTGGGGAAGTGAAATGAGGAAAGGGCTAGAATGACTCCCCCTCTCTGGGCCTTAGTTTCTTCCTCCGGAAAGTGAAGGAGTTAGACTACAAGGTAGCCAAGTTCCCTATTAGCTTTCTGAAAACATGATTCTCCCCCATGCTCCCTAGCCTTATCCCGGGATGCTGAGGCTGCAGCTCCATCCATCGTCCGGCTGAGTTAGAAGGAAGCCTTCTCTAGGCCAGCAGACTGCCATGGCCCAGATGAAGGCCACGTGCTGTGAGGAGAAGGGGTGTGAACAGCATGCCTGGTTGTGCCCAGCCAGTTGGCTGTGGAGGCAAAGACCTTACTGAGCCCACACAGATCTGCCTAGGATACACCAGGGACTGAATTAAAGGTCCAACTGTTTGTTGGAAGCCAGACCGGCTAGGAGAGCAGCCACTCCGAGCTGTAGGCACAGCCCCCTCTGCTGGAACCCGGAGAAGACAGGCTTCGGGATGAGGAGCGGTGGGGCCAAGGCGTGGCTGGGGCTGGGGGAACTCACGCGGACATTTCTGCCTTCGAGGAGAAACCTCAGGAAGCATCGGGAAACCTGGGAAGTAAGAAACAAAATGAAATAATCAAAAAACCTCTTTTCCTGACATTTTAAGTAATCTTTTACAGACTTAAAGTTTGTTACTTTAGTGTGTTCTGTAACTTGGGTTGGTCATAAAGTGATCATAATTGGCATAGTACATGTCAGTGTACGGTATGTTGAGGCAGTAATTACAAATGTGGTAACTGTGTATTCTTGGAAGTAGTATGAATGCTTGTGTCAAAGGCAGCCACGGGCCGCCCACCTTGCAACAATCTGACGTCCTCATTTTCATTACCTTATGAGAAGCAGGCAAACTGGAGGATAGGATAGTGAAACAAGAGTTATGTTTTCTGGCCTGAGGGTCCTCCACAGTGTCAAGTGGATGGCAAACGTGCTCATTTTCGGAGAAAGATGCTGAGGAAGAGCCTCTCGAAACTCATTGACTATAACTTCTGTATAAATCTATGACTAATACGTCTTGCTGTCGGAGCCATCCCTGAGCCACAGCATCTCGGCTGCTTGGACAGCTCCCTTTTCATTATTTCCTTGGTCTTCTGAATGCTGACATTTTCCTGACTCGAGATAAGCGTCTCTGCTCCTTCACGTGTTATTTTGCTGTTCTTCGTATAATTTTGTTTATCAGTACAATTCAAGTGGCTTTGAACAAATCAGTGTCTTTTCTACACCAAAGAACAGAGGTGTGTTTAGTCTTTTATAAATACTACGTATTAATCTTTGGGCCACAAATATTTTTGAGAATATGATAATAAGTCACCTAGATATTATACATGTGTATCCATCACATTTTATGTGTGGGTTTTGTTAAAGATTTTATTTATTTATTTATTTATTTATTTATTTTTAGAGAGGGAAGAGAGGGAGAAAGAGAGAGAGAGAGAAACATCAATGTGTGGTTGCTGGAGGTCATGGCCTGCAACCCAGGCATGTGCCCTGACTGGGAATCAAACCTGCGACACTTTGGTTCGCAGCCCATGCTCAATCCACTGAGCTACTCCAGCCAGGGCCTTATGTGTGGTTTTGAACGGACTCCCCAAAGCACATCTGTGCAGTCCTTCAGGATCAGCAAACCCTTGCTGCGGAAAATGGAAGTACCGGAAACATGCAAGAAACAAGACATGACAAGATGTTCTGTTTATAGGAAGGGTTTGCTTAGCATAATCCCAGGCTACTTTCCTGGACCCAAACACCTCTCTATTTTCTGGGTCTATGATATCTGACATTGTCATTCTAGAATCACCCAAGTATACTGCTTTTTCTGTAGTCCAGATTCTGTCATGTCCTAGCTATGAATTATTGGACATAGTATCTCGCGCCTCTGATTTTCAATTTCTCATTTATAAAATGGTGATTACACATAGTCAGCATCATAGCTTGATATGAGGATTAAGTGAGATAATGCACAGAAAATATTTGGGACAGTGCCCAGCGTATAGTAGGTGCTCAGTGAACGCTGGCTAGACTAGGTGCCAGCAGAAGCACAAGGCTACCCCTCAGTCTTGACCAAATAGCATACATTATCTGGTGACTGAAAATTTCCAATTTCTTAATAGCCTTTCACTTCGCTTTTCTCTGTCCTTGTAAAAGCAACTTCACTTAGATTCTCCAAAACAGTTGATTCGATCTGGCCCATTTGGTCGGGAATGTCTGACAAAAGTGCACTGTCTGATTCAGATGTAGTGATTGCTGTAGAAATTGGCTTTAGAATCTTCAGGGACTTCTGCAGTTGAACTGGGAAGACATCCTCATCAAGTACAGTGCTTCTAACACTTCTGGGTACTTTAAGAATCTCAACCACTACTGTTTCTTGAAGAGCCTCTTTGTTTTTCAGAAAACTCTCGAAGGAGATTAATACTCCACACCATGGAGTTTTACTACAGACTTTCGGTGTCAGTATTTTATTCTTTGTGTCCTGTTTTTCTTGCCTTATCTTAATGACGGCAGTGACAGTATGAGATGTGGCTTGTTGGATGACTTCTTTTCCTGTTCTTTGGCTCGTCTGGGAGTATCTGGCTCCTGTTACCAGGAAAACATAGTGTGGTACAGACGTGGCTTCACACTTTGGCTCTGTCGTTTGCTAGCGGTGTAACCGTAGGAAAGTCACTGTGACTGTGTGCCTCCCTTTTCTCAACTTTAAAACAAGCAAGTTAGACTGGTCATCTCACATCCTCTTCCATCTCTAAACTTTGTAATCTTAGGAGGCAATATCCAACATGAAATGCCCATCCTCTTCTAATATGTGGAGTTCTATCCATTTGTGAGTCTTGGTGCTATTTTTATGTTACTGGCATTGTCAGTGAGCAAAGCAAAAACTTTACTGCTTCCTCTCTCCTGTTGGTTGGCACATATTTTATAACTGATGTATTTTGCTGTGTAGCTGTTTCTTTCTCCTTCTGAGCTTTTGCTTGTTTAAGGAGCTGGCTGTGCCGCCTCCCAGTTTTAGAGTTCCCCTCCACTCCCATTTGTCCATCCATCTGATGTAACACAAGACCCAGCGCTCTGTCGATTCTTCCTTGCACAGATTCCATTACCCATTCATATTCCCTCACTGAGAGAGGCTTGCTCAAAGAATGCTGCTGGGCAAATGGTATGATGGCCTAAGTAATTTGAAAACTTCCTGCAGTATGTGTTTTCCATTATTGACAATGGTGTTCCAGAAGGATATATGGCTCTGGCAAGAGTTTGGTCAATTTTTTCCTGCTCTTCAGGTGTCACTTGTGTACTAATGAAGCCCGAGAGAGTGCTTTGTATGCAGTTTGTTGGCCCAGGTGTCCTGAACGGGCCCCTCTTTGTGGCGACTCTCCTGTCTCAGGCTGTGGTGCGGCAGAGGCACAGCTGTGTGCCGAACGTCAGGAAGCTTGCGTGCTTTTTCCTCGTTGTGGCTTTCTTCTCCCGCATTTTAAAAATGCCTGAAGCCCTGGCTGGCGTAGCTCAGTGGATTGAGCGCGGGCTGGGAACCCAAGTGTCCCAGGTTCGATTCCCAGCCAGGGTACATGACTAGGTTGCAGGCCATAACCCCCAGCAACCGCACATTGATGTTTCTCTCTCTCTCTCTCTCTCTCTCTCTCTCTCTCTCCCTCCCTTCCCTCCCTAAAAATAAATAAATAAAATCTTTAAAAAAAATTATTAAAAAAAATGCCTGATAACTACCAATCAGTCTATACCTATGAGCTGGTTTTTGTTTTGTTTGTTCACTTTTTTTCCTGTCTTCTTTTGCTTTATATTCCACATATGAGTGAAAATATACAATTTTTTTCCTTTTCTGTCTGACTTCACTTAGCATAATGCCCTTAAGGTCTATTCCTGTTCTCACAAATGGCAGTATTTCGTCTTTGTGTGTGGCTGAGTAGTTATTCCATTGTATGTATGTCACATCTTCTTTATCCGTTCATCAGTCGATGAACACGTGGGTTGTTTCCATGTCCTGGCTATTGTAGCTGATGCTGCAGTGAATATAAAAGTGCATAGATCTTTTCAAACAGGTGTGTGTGTGTGTTTTAGATAAATACAGGTATCGAATTTTAATGTTGTGTACCTGAAACTTATATATACACCTAAATTTCGTATACCTATATGTGAAACTTACATAATGTTATAAACCAGTGTTACCTCAATTAAAAAATCCATTTTGAGGAAAAAATAAATAGGCAGGTACCTTGACCGCAGGTACCTGGACAGCACTTCACAGAGTCTATGTTTAAAACAGACTTTGGAAATATGTCTTTCAACCAGTAATTCTGTATGACTTTCAGCATACAAAAGTTGCTATATGTTGGCAGTTGGCAAGGGAAGAAGCCAGTGGAAATGAACAGTGCAGCAGGGTTACTCCCGGGCTAGCTGGAAACACCTTTCCAGTCACCCAGCCTCGGGAGTCCAGTGTGATGTCATGTGAGAAGACCTTAGATGACAAGGAATTCGTGTGTGGCCAGATGTAGGAACCGTGCAGCTGAAAATCAGAATTCAGAGGCATTTAAATTCCTGTTTGTTAAAAAAGGAGCATACCTCTTTTCCTGACTGCTTTGTAGATGTTAAGATTGCAAAACCAAGAGGAATTACGTTTCTACCTCTTTCTAATTTCAAAACCTCTACATCCTCTTTAACTCTCCCCTCTCTTGGGCCTTTTTTGACCAGTAAATGCCATATTATTCACCTCTCTAGGAACTGAGAAAGCTGGCTGTCATTGCCCACTTCAGGTCCACTCCTCTGAGAAGCGGTCAGGAGTACATCATTCATTGACAATAGAAGTCCATGAAAGAAAACCCACAACAAAGTAAACACAGATTCTGCCTGCTCTCTCTGGGAGCCTGAAGTGATCTCTTGTCCAACAGTTCTACCCTGTTGTTGACTCTTGAGTTTTCAAATGTCAGGTACTAGCTAGAGCAGATAGGTTAGGGGGAAATCATTCTATTACGTGATAAAGCTGAGTCACAATATAAGAGTCCCTTACTATAAATTTCGCCTCAACCTATACAAATTCATAATCCATTGTTCAAACTATTTTTAGAGAAAAGGCAGATTCGAACATTGACATCTGTCCCAGGCTTTACCTCTTCAAAGGAGACCAACACCTATGAAACAATTAAAAGACAATATAACCCACTCTATGGCTTTTGTTGTCTATAAATGCATGGAGTGATAGAAAAGGAATAAAAAAGTATTTATTGAGCATCTACCATTTCTCAGCTGTGCAAGATAGCACAGGAGGCAGGGCTGTTGGTTTGATTATGATCTGTGTGTAGAAGCAAGCCGTGACACGAAGCTACAGGGCTGGTGCGTTATGAAATGTAAAGACATGCTAAACCATGGAGCGCAGATACTCTAGAAGTTTAGGAGAGGGAAACTTCTCTGATGGGTAGAAACAGTAGGGATTTTAAGGCTTGAGCTAGAAGGAAAAGGAAACAGTGAGTAAGAGGACGAAAACGGTATGGCAAAAGCACAGAGGTTTCACAGCACACAAGCCAGCAAAAGCGCTCAAACTGAACCAGGAGAGAGGCAAGTCATAGCTGAGGGAGCTGGCTGGGGAGGAGTCCTTGGGAGGCTGTGAAAGCCTGCCAGAGTTTAGAGTCCAACTGTAGCCTACAGAGAATCAATGATGGTTTTTACAAGGGAAGTGATGAGAGCCATGTTTCATGAAGACAAGCCAAGCATTCACATTTGGGAGAGAACTGAGGGGGAAGAATGGAGAGGCAGGGAATACATGCAAGAAAAATGTTGTGGCAAACCAAGAGCAGTTTTTAGGAGCTGAGCTATGGAGGTGGCAGAGGAAATGGAGAAGGGACAGATGTGACAGCCATTGCTAAGAGGAATTGACCACACTTAGTGGCTGACTTCATATAAAGGGAAAGGAAAAAGACCATGTTTAGAAGGACTCCAGTATTTTTGATCCGATGGCCTTCAAGTAGGTTGTTGGTGGAATGATTATGCGGATGATGAATCATCTTTTATTCTTGTCGAGTCTGAGGTGACAGTGGGACAGTTAATGAAAATGTTCAGCAGGAAGCTAGAAATACAAAAATCTGAACTGTATCTCTGTTTTGCTGAGGGTAGGAAAGACAAATCACTCACATGTTAAAGTGAGGAGTGGGAAACTCACAGGTTTCCTAAAAATCAGAGGTGAGGTCAGTTTCAAGGGTAGAGTGGCAAGGAGGGAGGAAGGGAGGAAGGAAGGAAGGTATAAGGAGAGAGAGAGAGAGAGAAAGAGAGAGGCACTTTGGAATAGCCATTAGGAGGATGAGGATGTTCAACTGATGAACAGAAAGCATACTGAGCCAGATTGCATAGTTCTGTAACTTCCTCCAGCCACACCTTGCCTTCCCAGGGTTGGACAGAGGCACTAGAGTGGGAGAGTGGCACTGGATGAAGAGAAGGATAAAGGGAATCTGGAGAGGATGAATGGGATCCAGAAGACCCAGGAGAGTGTGAAGTAGTCTTGAGAGCATGAAAGTCTAAGAGGGGGAAGAGGGCAAATTATGGTCATTGGGGCATGCTAAAATGCAAAGGGACGTGGTGACCCTTTCATGGTGATGGAGGGGACAGGCAAGGAAGGGCGGCCACTCAGGTGCAGCTGTGTTGCAGAGATGTCTGTGGGCCATGGGTATTTCCCTAATATCGACTCGCTTTGCCTTTACTCTAAGACACTAAGGGAAGCCCTGCCTCCCACTCTTCTAGCTAAGAGAGGACTCCCAAGACAAATGTCCAGCAGTTGGTGGGGGGAGCAGATTTTGGAACTTGATCTGATCCACTTGCACTATTGGCTCAAAAGCTCCTGATTCGCATCAGAGATGCTTTTCTATCGTTTAAATGCCATAAACACTAACAGCAAAATAGCCCACTGGCTGGGCCTCCGCTCTCCACACCTACCAGGCCCAGCACCTGCAGCACCACTTGGAGAGGACAAGAAAGACCCATCAGCCCATGTAGGGGTGCGGGGGTGTTCTTCAAGCCTGTAGGAAAGATGGGGTGTTAGCAGAGAAGAGAGGCGAGCAAAATCATAGAGGTCCATTTGGCTACTGGAGAGACCACAGCTGAGTATCTTGCTGGGAAGTGGGAATGAAACCAGGTCATCCTCCCTCCCTTCTCCATCTGGCTTTGGGCTACAAAGAGATACCAAGCAAAGGCCAATGCATGCACACACATGCACAGAGAAAGTCAAGGAGCATATACACAGCCAATCATAGGACAGACATTTAGGTAACGAGCTTGCACACTCATAAAGGCACACTCAGGCCTGCTCATCACATGCATCCCTGTGTGTCTACACACAGTTCTTTCTTCTCCAAGGGTTCTCTTTCCAAGGAGTGCCCTGGTGTGAGTAGATGCAGGCCCCTCTCTTCCAGGCCTCATGCCTTCCCCTTTGTGTTTTTCCAGGTCGTGACATGGCGAGCACCACTCTGCCTGGTTACCCCCCTCACGTGCCCCCCACTGGCCAGGGAAGCTACCCCACCTCCACCCTGGCAGGAATGGTGCCTGGTAGGTGACAATGGTGCAGCTGCCTAATTTATATGGGGGTAACTAAATTGTGGGTGAGCTGCTGAGTGGTCTTTAGTCTGAGGCTGGGGGTGGGAGGAGACCCAACATCCCCTCCCCGCAAACCACTGCTATTCTATCCCAATCTCTTCCTAGAGCAGCAGTTGGTCCCTGACCCTCCTTCATAAGCAACTTAGGGAGAGAGCTTGCAAAAGTGTCCCTTGTGTACACCCCACTGTATGTCATGGCCCCTCCACAAGGCCTACCCACCCAAACCTATGCCCAGGGAAGCACTCAGCCTCAGCAACGCCCTCAGTGCCCCAGCCCACCCCCAGCCAGCTGACACTGCTTGGAAGAGCCTGCCCTGGTTTCCATGGAAACTTGGAGCCCAGAACCAGAGTGACATGTCAGTCACTCAGACAAAGCCACCCTGGTCCACACCAACCCACAGAGAAGACCAGTGTTAAGAACCTACCCCACCCCAGAGAAAGGAGGGACCTTGTCCCTAAGGAAAGAGGAACAGGAGGACAGGCTATGGCAGGAACCAGAGAGGCTAGCTTCAGAGAGATAAGCTACAGCACCCCCACATCTCTTCAGAGGAACCGGGCTCTCCTTGCTCCTCAGAGCTCAGACCCTCCCAGTCTGAGAGCAGCTGGGTTACGCTGTGTGGATTGGAGAGGCAGAGGCCGCATTTAGGGTCTGGTAGGGCAGCTGGAGCTTGAGCTCTTCCCAACCCCTCACCTCCCATTGGGAGCCAGACTTGAAACCAAAGAGAGGTGAAACTCCTACTTGTGTAAACACCAAAAAACTCTTGTCTCAGAGAGAGTGAGACTCACTGAGCCTGCACCACTCCTGTGGCTGCCTTCTTGGGTGCCCCTTCCCTGAAGCTCAGCTCTCATGGGAGGAGGGTGGATGGAAAATGGTGCCTTGCACCATTCCTGGAGGGTCTGTCCAGGGACAGCCCCCATAAGCAAAGTTGGGGGAGGGGCATGGTGAAGAGGGCATTGCTGCAGGGTGTGGTAGAACAGGGGCTGAAGGGAGTGAGAGGAACTGGGGAAGGAGAGCTGAGAGGCGTGAGTGAGGGCGTCTACCCAGATGTGGGGCAGGGGGAGTAGAAGTGTTGGGGGCAAGGAGATTTTTCCAGGAAGGTCCCAGCCTTGAGCTGGTGGAGGCTGGAGAAGGTCTTGAAGAGATGGGGTGAGGGAGGGGGAAGTCTGTAAGGAGGTGGGGATGAGAGGAGCGCAGAGAGCTCATGGTGGCAAGGGGGGAGTCGTTAAACAGAATCTAGTGCTGATGAGGAAATTACACTTGTTTCATTAGCGATGGAGAAGGAGATAGCTCAGTTCCTCTTGGTCACAGTTGAGCTCAGAAGCTCATTATCCTGCTGCACGCATGCTTTCCCTCCTCGTCAATAAACAGGCTTTCCAGTGGCTGCATCCCCCACCCCCACCCAGCTCCCTCTCCGAAAGGGGCCCCTTCTCCTCTACTTAACCCGCGGTTAGGGATCACTGTAAACAGTCTGGGGTCATCACACAGGAGAAAGGGTGAGGGGGAAACCCGGAGGCCTGGCCTTTCTCCCGCGGAGGGAATGAAACAGCTTCCGAGAGCTCCCAGCCCACGGGTGGCCCCCACTGACTGACCCTGGGGGGCAGTCCACCTGCTCCCTGCCACCTCCTTCACCTGCTGCGTGGTGCATGAATGGAACCCCTACAGGGAAAGGTGATGGGGGGGTTTCCCAGCACAGCCCAACCCCTTTGCTTTGGCACAGTGCTGAGATGCCATTCTTAGGACTTTCTGGGACAAAGTGTCCCGAGAGCCTTTCTTTGCCACCCCCCCCCCCCGCTTCCACCCTGTGGGGCTACGGCTCCCAGAACCTGAGTCTCCACTAAAAAAACCCTGTCCGCCAACGCAGCGGGGTAGTCGTGACTGGACCCGGAACAAACCCCTCCTGGGTAGGCCAGGCACCTCCGCGGGAGGAGCCCCAGGCAGGCACTACCCCACAAGTCCCTCCACGCTTCTGTGCGAGGCTCATGGGTGCTTCTGCATCCCCGGATACACACACACCACCAGCTCTCCCCACGCTGACTGCGTGGATTGCTCCGCTTTCGCCTGGCCCACAGCCTGCAGCGGGCATTGCCCTGCCTGCCCCACCTGCACCACGACCGGGGGGAGGCTGCTGGTCTGGCACATCAGGTCCACCTCGGAGATGCATGTATCTGATCCCCACACCCCCACCGTCCCGCAGGGAGCGAGTTCTCCGGCAACCCGTACAGCCACCCCCAGTACACGGCCTACAACGAGGCTTGGAGATTCAGCAACCCCGCCTTACTAAGTGAGTACGCCACCTGGCTGGCCGGCGGCTCAGCGCGTCAGCTCGCCCCTGCTCGCCCCGCTCACGCTGGCTGCTTCTGGGCGCGCCCGACTGACTCCCAGCCACCTGACTTTTGGGTGCCAGCCGGGCAAGACGTTTAGCGCAGCACTGAGGCCCGGGATCCCTTGAGGACGCCCGTGCCTCCTGCCCGTCCTTCCTCTCTTCTCCCTCCCCGTCGCTGAAAAGCCCTGCACCACCCCCACCTCAGCACCCTTGGAGGGTCCATAATCGGGCAGCGGTGGTCTCCGATTGGGTCCCTCTCCCACCCGGTGAATGCAGCTCTCCTGGGGGCAACCAGCCCCCGAAGCCCAGCCAAGGTCTTCCTGCCCCGTCCTGCCAGACCCGAGCCCCGGGAGGTCTTTGCTTTTCTTTCCTTTTTTTGTTCTCCTGTTTGTCCTCTCACCCAGCCCATTCTTCTCCTGTGTTAACTTCCAGGTTCCCCTTATTATTATAGTGCCGCCCCCCGGGGCTCCGCCCCTGCCGCTGCTGCCGCTGCCTATGACCGCCACTAGTTACCGCGGGGACCACATCAAGCTTCAGGCCGACAGCTTCGGCCTCCACATCGTCCCCGTCTGACAGCCCACCCCGGAGGGAGGGAGGACCGACTCCACTCGAAGCTTCCTGGCCACCGCCCCAGCCCCACCCCACCCCAGGACACCTGCAGCCCTTCACGTCAACCCCGTGGAAGGCTGGACAGGACTAGTGGAGCCACGGGCCGGACCCTCAGGCCCCAGCCCACTACCCCGAGTCCCGCCCGCTGCCCCTCCCTGCCTGCCTGGACTTCGAGGTGCGGTGCGTCGAGGACGACCCGACCCGGCTTGCCCTGGCCTCACGGAGCCCAACAGAGCGGACCAGCCACATCTCCGGACTCGGGCCGGGCGGCCGCTGTGCGCGGGGACACGTTTCTGTGACACACAATCAGCACCGACTGCAGCTCGGCCCAGCCCTGGAGCCGCCGACTCGGATGCTCCGGCGCAGGAGGCCTCGCTGGAGGGACTGGGCAAAAGAAATTAAGGACAAAATGATTTTCTGCAAAAGAAGGAAGGGCCTTCTGCTGAACCCTTGAAACCTCGGGGAAAAGTCCTTACCCCCGCGCCAGCCGGACTGCCCCCACCTTCCGAGCGGAGTGTGCCCTGCCCCAGAAGGTGGAATGGAATGGGGGCATGGGGGGTGGGCTCTAGGGACAAAGGTTGGGGTCGTTAAGTCTTTCCAAACTTGGAACCCAAGACACACAGGCCCCAGCAGCCTGCACCCGCAGAGCCAGACTCTTGGCTCTTCCCTACTCTGCCAGAACTGCCCGGTTCCCCAGGGCCCAGGCGCCTCCTACTAGTGACGAGACTCTCAGCCCCACCTCGCCCCTACCTCAGCGTCTCTGCCATCTGTGACCTCCCAGTCTTCCCTCCTGCCAGTCCTCTTCCCATCCCACGTCTCTCTGCATCGCTCCTCCCTATATCTCGCCACCCCGTGGGAGGCTCTCCGGTGCCTGCCTGCCGTGGGGCCAGCTTCCATAGGCCGTGTGCACCGGTCTTCCCCAGCGGTTACTTGACGTCCCTCACCCGACACAGACTCTCGATCTGCCGGTGGCGGGAGCAGGTTCTGAGCTGGCATCTGAGCTGCGGGCGGGGTGAAAGTGGGGGGCCGTCCACTCCACCCCCAGCCTCTTCCTCCGGCAGGAACTGAACAGAACCGCAAAAGGTCTACGTTTATTTAATATGATGGTCTTTGCAAAAAGGAAAAAACGACAAAAACCCAACACGCTGCTGCTTTGTAGAAAGATGGTGTGTGTCGTGCGAAGGCGAACCCCTCTGTATATAACCCCGCCCCGTCTGCCCCGCCCCGCCCCGCCCCGCCCCGCCCGGTAGAGTCCCGGACGCCCGCCCGCCCGCCCGCCCGCCCTGCCTGTAGATTCGCCCCGCTCTGTGCTGTGAGAGTCGCCGCTCGCTGGGGGGGAGGGGGGGACACAGCTACACGCCCACTAAAGCACAGCACGTCCTGGGGGGAGGGGGGCATTTTTTATGTTACAAAAAAAAATTACGAAAGAAAAGAAATCTCTATGCAAAACGACGAACATGGTCCTGTGGACTCCTCTCTGTTTTGTTGACTACTTCTCTGTAATTCCGTGTTTTCGCTCTTTCGTTCTCTCCTGCCCATGTCTCCCCTCTCTCCGTCTCTCTCTACTTCTCAGCCTCTGCCTCTCTCCGTCTCTGTCTCTGTCCCTCTCTCGGCCTCTCCCCCCAGCCCGGCCCCGGCCGCCCTGCCCTCGCAGGCTAGATCAGAGGTGGCAGCTCCACCCCCGGGCTTGTCCCCTCTCGGCTGTGCCCCGTGCGCCCTGGGCCGCCGGCGGCCGGACCGCCCCGCCCCGTAGTTGCTCTCTCGGTAGCGGCGATGCGCCTTTGCATGTCTCCTCACCCGTGGATCGTGATGACTCGAAATAACAGAAACAAAGTCAATAAAAGTGAAAATAAATAAATAAAATCCTTGAACAAATACGAAAAGGCTTGGAGTCCTCGCCCAGATCTCTCTCCCCTTCCAGCCTTTTTATTTGAAAAGGAAAACGAGAACAGAGAACAGTTTAAGGGAACTGCCGGCGCCCAGCCAGGCTGCAGTGGCCCGAGCGGGGCGGCGAGGGCGCCGAGGTGCGAACTCCCAGGCCCACCCAGTCCTCGCGCGGCTGGCGGGGCAGGGGCACCAGAGCCAGGAGCCGGCCGAACCCTCGAGAGAGCCCCTGATAGCTCTGGTCTCCTTGGCCACTTTAAGCGCGTCGGTTCGTTTTGATTCTTTTCTTTTCTTTTTCTTTCTTTTTTTCTTTTTTTTATTGTGCACATGAGAAATAAATAATAATAAATAATAATAAATAAATAATAATAAAATTTTGTATGTCACTCCCCATGGCTCCAGGTTTGTCTCTCCCGGTCTCTGGGCCAGGCCTCCCCTCACACTGGTGGATCCCAAGTAACCCCGTCAGTGATCCCCCAATTACACTCCCTCTGCCACCCCCTCCCACCCCCTTACCTAGAAACCTCTCGGAGGCAGCTGAAAGCAGGCAAAGACCCAGACCAGAGGGCCCTTCGATAGCCACCCTCCCCGCCCTGCCCCGCCCTTGGGGCAAGAAGGTTTCCAAAGCTCCAAAAAACTTCGAGTTACACATCTATACCAGGCCGATACAGTCGCCCTGCCTCTCCGCCCGCGTTCGGATTTTGGGTGTAAACTCTCAAAACTCGACGTCGAGGCCCTTTCGAGACGGGGTAGCGGGGGTGGGGGGGGGGACGATTGTTTGCTGTCCTGTGTTCTTTCTCTGCACCTCTGCGTAGCCGCAATTTTATCCCACGAGTCTTCGCGGAGACCGCGGAGACCGCAGGCGTTTGTCACAAATTTCCTCGCTGCTCCTGTAGTGCCGCGCACGCACAGCGCCCAGCTCCGCCGAGACTCCGGCAGATCCTGCCGGCTCACGGGACCTCGCGCGCCCCCTGGGTCTTGCGGAGCCCCGGGCGCTGGCGAGCAGCAACCCAGATTGGTGTGGTCTGGGTGTGTCCCTGAGAGGAAGCACCGGAGTCTGTCGGTCGGTCAGGGTTTCCATTTCTGCTCGACCTCGTGGGTCTATATGTCCCTGGCTAGGCAGGCCCGGGAGTGGGGAAGTGGGAGAACTGTTTCGTTTTTCAGACACTCTAACTGAGTGCCCTCTGCGTTGAGCTCAGAGGGGCCAGTGAAGGATCTGTCTGCCTTGTGTCTCTCTTCCTGTTTGCGGGGAAAGACGGAGTGATTGCCCAGGATTACCCAGGATTACCCAGGCGGCATTGGAAGGGGTCCCCTCTCTGTTCCTGCAGCAACCTCTCAACCCCAGCCCTCCCATAGATATTGCAACCTTCACCTGGTCTCCACCCTTGGAGACTTCCCTTCTCTGCCCAGGGAAGTCTTCCCAACTCAGCTCTTAGTTGGGCCTCCTTCCACGTGGAAGGTTGTTTTTTTTTTCTTAAGATTTTATTTATTTATTTTTAGAGAGAGGGGAAGAAGGGGGGAAAGAGAGGAAGAGAAACATCAATGTGTGAGAGAAACATCAATCGGTTGCCTCTCGCAAAATCTCGAAGACCTGGCCTGTTGCCCAGGCATGTGCCCTGACAGAGAATCCAACCTCCATGGTGTCAGGTTGCAGGAGAAGGCCCAATCCACTGGGCCACTCCAGTTAGGGATGGAAGGTTCTCGATGCACTGAGGTGCCAGGGATGGTTGGGGACAGGGGCTGCAAGGAGGACCTGCAGACAGACTAAGGAGTGGACTTTCCCTCTTGGCTGGGGGCAGTGTGTTCCAAATGCCTCCTTCCCTCCAGGATCCCCAGGGACCTTTCTCCAAACTTGCTTGCCCAGCCTCACCCTCTGTGGCGCTTCAGGAGGATACGCAGCTTCCCCAACAAAGCATCAAGCCCCTAATTAGTCCATCCCCTTTCCTCCTCCTTCCTTACCTGTGCCCTCCCTGCTCCTCATCTCAGCAAATGGCAATCCCGCTTTGCACCCTGCTTGGCACTGCCTCTCTTAGCTATGGTTCTCCTACAAGGGTGGTCTTCCCAGTTGTTTTTCCAATCATTCATTCCGTTAGTAGAAGGAATTCTGAACATGTACACCTAATATAATTATACATTTATTTAAAAATTTACTTATTTATAAGTTCCATGAATGTACTACTGAACTAATATATTATGAATTTTATAAGACATAAAATAGTAAAAGGGTGAGATTGGAATACACAGACATAGAAGTTCTAATGTTCTCTAAAATAAATGGATTATCTTGTACCCCTGCCACCACCTCTGCCCCAGGAAATTACACCTCACTTTGGAGATCCTGCTCAGAGCCCATGAAAACCCAGCATGGCAGATCTCCTGACTACTGGCTGATGCCCAGCAGATAAGTTTCTGGAAGTTGTCAGGGCACTGGGCTGGCCCAGGCAGTGGTGCCCTCATCACATGTAGCTGGCTACCTGGCTTTGCCTCCAGGTGCCCCCAGGCTGGGAGTGCTTCTTCGCCTAACACATCAACTCAGGAGTCAGAGCCTCCTGCCTGGTTTCTACTAGAGTTCCTTACCTTATGTTCTATTTCTGGTCTCCTCATGCCAAATCGGGCAGTGAGAGTCCCACTGTTGACAGTGACCACCTCTGTTCAGAAGCTTTCATGCTGTGTTTCTCTTGAAGTGCTGGTTTCTGCTTAGAATCAGCTGGAGAGTCCCCAAAATATGTTCTATAGTCCTTGAGCAGTTGCCTGTTCTAACCGAAGCCCCATAAGCACACGCCAAACATAAACAGAGCCTGTTCTCCATAATTCACCTGATGCTGACTCTCCTACTCCCATCCCCATCCCACGCTCACAGCTGAGGTACACCATGTACGACAGTTAGGGACAGGTGAAGAAAGGTGCCCTGGATTGAAGGAATAGCAGGAACAAAGACGTGGAGGCATCAAAACATGCCAGATGGAATGTGGCTGGAGAATCAGGTGCCTAGGAAGAGACAGAGGGGATGCAGGAGGTGGCAGGAGATGAAGCTTAAAAATAGTTGAGAGCAAGGGCACTGTGACAGAAATGTCAAAACAGCATTCATCACTTACACGGCTTCTTTAAGGAAGCTGCCCCACTCAGTGCCCTCCTGCCCATGTAACCACCATATTTGTGCCAATGACTCCAAACTGAACCAGTCAGTCCCCTTTTCTCGGGACACAGCACGAGGAAGTATGGGGAGAATGAGGCCATTAACCACTAGCGGCAAAGCCCAATGGAGATCCTAAGGGGATTTCCCAGTCTTCCTCATCTCAGTCAAGGCCAGCTTTATCTGCCTTAGATCTTCCCTGATTGCTTCTACATTTCCCATCCATACCTGATCCACCACAAAACTAGCCAGCTCTGCCTCTAAAATATTGTATTGGCCAAAAATATTTAGTTTTTTCCATATGATGGCTCTAGTAGTGCTTAGGTGCCTTCAACTTTATTCAAAACAATTCCGTTAGATTGTCTTGTGACAATTGTCATATCAGCGTGCATTAAAAAAATCAAATTGGTAAATTTTGTGCAGCCATTTTTATATTGAGGATGAAAGAAGATATGCAACATTCTTGGAATATTATGCATTATTATTTCAAAAAAGTAAAAATGAAACTGAAATACAAAAAAAAAGATTTATGCAGCATGTGAAGAAGGTTCTGGGACTGATCGAACATGTCAAAAGTGGTTTGTGAAGTTTCTTGGTACTACTGACATTTTGGCTAAATAATACATTGCCGTGGGGCTGTCTTATGCACAGAAAGATGTTTATCAGCACCCCTGGCCTCCACCAACTAGAAACCAATAGCCAACATACTCAAAATATCCAAATCTTAGTTATTGGTGAAAATGAAAAAGTGTCTTTCATGTTACGGAAAAAAACTAAATGGACTTTTTGGCCAACCCAACAGATTGAGAATTTGACCATTTCTGAGGACTTGCACTGTACTGTCCCAGTCCAATTCACCATGATCCTTCACCAGGATTTGAAAAAAAAAAGTTCTAATTGGTCTTCCTATTTCCATCTTTACCCCACTCACCCCAGTCTATTCTCCCCCCAGCAGCAGAGTGATTCTCCAATGTGTATAGCAGATCGTGACCTGCTTCTGCTCAGCGGTCTCCAGTGGCTCCGCTTTTCCATCAGAGTCAGAATCCTAAAGCTGATCTACAAAGCCCCACATGTTTTGGCTGTCGGCCCTCCCACCCTCACCCTCCTGACCCCCACCACCACTAACTCACTTCCCACTACCTCCCCCAGCTCACTGTGCTCTGAGCCCATTGGCCTCTGTGCTTCAGTTACACCAAACACGAGCCTTCCCAAGACAGTTGCACTTCATGTGCTGTTACCCTCCATAGACTGGCGCCCCACTTCCTTAAGGTCTCTGCTCCAATGTTACCTTTCCAACAAGGCCTTCCCTTGTTAAGTTAAATAAAACTTAGCATATACCCCAGCATCACTCTCTGTTCCCTTCCCTTGCTTCTCCACATCCTTTACCTCTTCCTGAAAGATTATGTTTTAGGTTCAAGGCCTGTCCTCTCTGATTAGAATGTTAACTCCATGAGGACAGGTTTTTGTCTGTTCTGTTTGCTGCTATATCTCCAGTTCCTGGGGCAGTCGTTGGCACACAAGAGATATTCAACAACTACACAGTGGACAAAGAAACAAACAGAGTGGTGAGGCAGAAGAGCTCATGAAAGAGCAGGAGGCAGAGGCAAGGAAGAAGAGAAGGAAAGTGAAGGCAGGGCCCTACAATCACATGGAGGAGCAGGATGACCCCCAGAGAGTAGCTGAGTAGCCAAGGAGGAGGAGAAAGAGGGCGGATGCTGTTCATACTTCTGCAGCCCAGTGGTTCGAGACTCATAAGCTTCAACCTCTGTGAGTAATTCGCACCATTATCCGGGTAACTCCCTATCCCTTACACCCCAAAGCACCTATCATAGTCCCCATGGCGGGGGCATCAAGGGTGCACCCTCTTTCCATTGGGACATGGTCTTCCACCGTCCTATGTAGTTCCTGTGGAACTGTCCGTCACAGTGCTATTCAGTCAGAAAAGCCATCAGCTCCTGACCAGATGCAGGCCTGAGGCCACATCTGACCAACAGGGACCCCATGTCCCTGTCCAAAGCACATAGGCCTCAAGTTAGAAACAATCTGAGTCCTCTCAGAAGGCTTTTTATATGGTACAGGAAAGGAGAAGGGGAGGGCCTTCTCTTCTTTTGGCCCGTGAGCTGCAATGATGAGGGCTCTGGGTCCCTGAGGACTCCCCCTCACCACACAGAGAGTGCAGTTAGTTATGCTAAGTCAGTCAGGGACACAGACACAAGAGAGATAAAGGGCTTTGGTGGTTACATTAAAGCCCCTGGAGCCAGCTAGGCCTGAAGTATGACCACTTGTGGACCTCTGGGGCCATACACCAGTGCATTCTTTTTTTCATTTAAGCAAATGTGTTGAAGCAAATCTGTTAATTGCAACCAAAAAGTTTCTGACTTAAACAGTTCTGGAGGGCATGAATGCTCTATTAAGGACTTTGGATTTTTTCCTATAGGCAACGAGAGCAATGGAAGATTTTTGAGTGAGAGAACAGGGTAATAAAGTTGCATTTCTGGAGGAACCCTCTGTCCATAATGTGAGGAGTGGAGCTGAAGGAGAGACAGTGGGTGCGGGGAAAACCTGTATGAGACCAGTATAGCAGGCAAGAGATGACGGGGTGGGTCTACACTGAGGAGGAGCTCGGGAAGAATACCAACATGCAGACATGACAAGGCTGTACTTTTAAGTAAAAAAAGAAAGAAAAAGCCCTTACTTGTGTGACTCAGTTGTTTGGGCATTGTCCACAAAGCAAAAAGTCACTGGTTCAGTTCCTGGTCAAGGCACAGGTTCGGTCCTGGGTCGGGACACATGCAAAAGGCAACTGATAGATGTTTCTCTCTCACATCAATGTTTCTCTCCCTCTCTTTCTCCATCCCTTACTCTATCTCTAAAAAATAAATAAAATCTTTAAAAAGAGAAAAGAAAAATGCAGAACAGTGGACACATGCAAGAAAGGAGAAAACCAAGAATTTTATCACATTAGCTTATATGTACATAAACATTGAAAACATGAACAACAATCTAATGAAAATGGCTGTCTCTAAGGAGGGAAGAGTGTGGATGAGGATTGGGTAAGAGTGAGATTTCTGTGAGTATGCTTTTTAATATAATTTTGAGTTTGTTGAAAAATAAAATTTAAATTAAAAAAAAAGTAAAGACCAGAGATAGCCAGGTCTTTGGCACATAAAGCATAATTATTTAAAGAGTAAACCAAATGTTGCTTTTTTTTGTATGACTGAGGGGACGGCCATGGATTTGGTGACGAGGGGATACCGGGTGGTCTGAGAGCTAGTGCTTTCTGAGGGTGCAGGCAGGGCCGCTGATAGTTGGAGGGGAGGGGTGTCTAAGACCTGAGGAAATAGAAGGAGGCAGGGTGTAAATAATTCTTTGGAAATGTTTGGAAGAGAGAGGAACATGAGAAAGGCCAGAAGATGATGTCGGTGAGTTCAAAGGAAGACTTTCGTGTTAAGGGCTGTGGACAGCCTGCTGGCTGAGGCAGAGGGTGTGAGGCAGCTGGGGTGAAGGGAGGCCAATTAGGGATGAACATGAGGAGGCTTATGAAAGGAGGCCTGAAATAGTATGGTGGAGTGATGGGTGGGGAGGAACCGAGAACTCTTCTGGAGACAGGAAGGTCATGAGGGAAAGGGGGCTGCTAAGGTTGCTCAGAGAGACTGCAGGACACACAGTTGCTGTCTGCTGAGGGTGGAGGGAGCAGGGCTGGGTCTACCCTTGAGGAGGATAGAGAGTTTGGGGAGCATTTTTCTTGGGGATTCAGAAGGAAGTCTGTGAGAGCGGAAGGACCTCATTGCCAGGCAGCAGCAGGGTGAGCACACAAGGATGGAAGGTCCTGAGCTCCCCTCACCCTGGCTAGCTCCATCTCTCAGGATGTAGCATCCTGGCCCCCCAAGATTTCACTGCTCTCCCCTCTCCCACCTCATCCACATTTCTCTCCCCCACGTGGCTACCCTACTTGATGAATCCCAGTGGCAACTTGGGCCCATGTTCATGGTCTGACCTTTGTGACTGTCCATCCCCAAGTTCCCAAGTACAGCCTCAACTACCTTGTAGGAGAGGCCTGTAGAGGACCCAAACCTCCCCCGGAACTCCCAGTCCCCATATGCAACCTAGAGGCAGAACAAAAAGCACGTTTATGGAGGCATCTCCAAGTCAACAGCAGAAGGAACCCAGAAATTAGCTCACAAGGTCCCTGTGGCACCTTCAACAAGCACCCCCTTCTCTGTGCCTCAGTTTCCTCAGGTGTAAAACCAGGTGGCCTCTAGGAATCCTTCCCATTTGACACTCTATTCTTCTGTAGTTGTATTCGGTGGGTACTCAGGCAATCTCTGTGGCCAGGAGAAGTTCAAGAAAGTTCTATGGAGGTGGGGTGGGTATATTCAGATGGGGAAAGGGATGAGGGTGCTTTTTTAAGCTAGAGAAGGAGGAGGCATGGATTTATTTGTTTGTTGTATCTCTCCCATCTGGGAGTTAGAGAGTTAGTACTGTCTTTGCTCCCTCTTTCCAGTGTCTGCCCAAAGTTTTCTAGAGGTAGGGTCTTTGAGCATTGAGCTAGGAGAACAGTGGGGACCACTGAGGGTGCAGAGCAGGAGACTAGGGGAGGAAGACAAAGGAAACAGCTATTTGGGGCCAAATATATTTCCTGCCTCCCCCCAACACCCCCACCTGCCCAACCATCCCAATACCCTAATTAGCCAGTCCCTTAGGTGCCTGTTAACAAGGCCGGCTGAGCGCCCAACTCCCTAGGGACCAGCCCCCTTACCCCCTAGACTAATCAGTCCTTCACTCCTTGAGTGCCTGAGTGTGTGTGTGTGCGCACACACAGTCTTATTCTTTCCCAGAGCTCCAGGCCCCATTCCAGCCTTTAGAGAGTTAATGTAGGGTGATGTTGAATTCCCCAGTGAAGACACCCCCATTTGAGCTGATTGAAGAGTTGGGGAGAGGCCAAAGTTTGGTGGGTCCTCCCAATTTGGGGTTTTCTCTCAAACTTGTGGGATCAATGATGTGTAGCAAAGGATGAAGCCATGATTGGGGGCACTCTATGGCTCCCTAAGCCCTAGGGCTGGTGTCTCTCAGGCTCCCATCTATGGCCGATATTCACCCCAACCCAGACCCCTCCCCCCTTCATCTCAGGCCCCCCATTCATCTCCCCACCCCCTACCCCCCGACACCCGCACTGTCAGCCCAAACACATGATAAATTGCCCTGTCAACAGAATTCATTCAGGGACCAATTAATTCCACAGAAATGAACCAGGAGCCATCAGTTGCTGAAAAACTCAGAGTGCAGGGAGTGGAAGGAGGGGGTGCCGATGAAGGGGGGGAGTGGGCAGCAGAGGAGGGGACGGGGAGGCTGGGGAAGTTAGTCTGACAGAAATTGGTCATTTAATGCTTAAGTGCACGCTAGACAGCCCTGTCATCGCCCGCAGCCCCCGCGCGGGATTAATTATCAGAGGAGGAGAGGGCAGCCCAGCCCAGCCAAGCCGTCTGTCACCAACTGAGGCTAGAGTCACCCAGGACTTGGGCCACCCTGAGTCCACTTGGAAGTCTTTAGGCCTCCTGCTCCCTCAGCTTCAGGGTTCCTCCCGATCCCAACCTTAGGCCCAACTTCTTATCTTGGGCCCTAAGCCACGTTTAGTCATGGTCTTGCCCTTAGCTACCCCTGCCAGGGAGGGTCCTTTGGACCCCTTGACTGGGTTAGAACCTGTAACTCCCTGTACTTCATTGTCATTACCCCCGGCTATCTTGGGGACTCCACGTGGAGCCCAAAATATGATTGTCCTACCCTAAGATGAGGTAATGGCACCATCTTCCACTCAAATCCTCAAGCCAGAATCCCACCAGTTATCCCTGACTTCTCCCTCTCCTTCATCCCTCTCAACCAATCAGAATCCAAGTTCTGTCAGCTCAACCTCCTGTAAACATATCAAGTCTGGGTCGCTTGCTTCCAGCTTCCCCCATCACCTGAGGCTGGGCCACCAGCAGCTCTGCCTGCTCCCCTGATTTAGGTCCATACTTGCAGTTAAAGTTATCTTTAAAAATACAGATGACACTCTGCTGTGCCCCTACACACATACACAAAATCCAGTTTAACATTCTTTGGTGGGCCCACCATGGGCCTACAGGGGATTAAGTTTAAACTTTTAACTTGACTGAGAAGGCACAAAGCCCCAGCCTCGGCCGGCGAACCAGCCTTGCCTCCAGCATGCTTTCCCTGCTCTCTCTGCTCCAGTACCATTGACCTTCCCTTTTGGCTTCTGCGCATGCTCTTTTTCCTGTAGCCTGAAAAATTCTTTCTACCTTACAACCCCCACCATTCACTTGACTAACTCCTATTTGTCCTTGAAAACCAGATTAAATCTCACTGCCTCCAGGAAGCCTTCCCTGACCCCTCCCTGAGCTTATGCAGCTCCCAAACTTCTTCGTTTATCAACATTGTCACCCTACCTGTGCATTGTCTGTCTTTCCACCAAAATGTTAAATTTCACAAGAATGGAGTCCATGTATTTATCCTTAGGGTCTGCCACTTAATGGATACCAGAAAATATTTGTTGAATAAATAAATGAACAGATATAGGCCCCACTTTTTCTAGGCTCTGTCCCTGGCCTGACTCTGGGGCCAAGCTCCCCAGAGTCCGACCTCTCCTAGTAGCCAAGACAGGGTGGCATGGTGGGAGAGAAGAGAAACCCTCAGGAAACAATTTGTGAGCCCATCTGATGAACCCAAACCAGCTGTGCTAAGAGAATGTCCTGAGAGCTGGAGGTCAGAATGGTAGAGAGAATTTTGGGGAGGACTTCCTACAAAAGCAAAGGCCAGAGTCTGGCAGAAGCATGCTCTGGACAGATACAAGGGTCAGCTCAAGCATAGAATGATCATAGGAGGTGGGGAATAAACAGCTGGAAAGTCCACTTTCAAAAACAGGTTTTGATAATTTACCAGAAGTTGAACTGACAGGACGTGGTTACTGAATGGAGGAAGAGGGAGGCCAGTTTGGCAGGGCAATGAAGGTCAGGCTGAGTTTTCCCTTCTTCCTGTCCTTGATGGCAGAGGATAGTCATTGACTGCTTCTAAAAATGGCCAGGTACAGTTTTATTTGCCAAGTTAATTCTGGCTGCCAGACAGGGTGTCTGAAGGAAAGATTGAGTCAGGGAGACTATTAGAAGGTTGGTGCAGTTATGAAAAAGGAAGGGAGAGAGAGAGAGAGAGAGAGGCTGGCCTGTGGAAGGAAGGTCTGTGATGGAAAAGTCTCCCACGAGGGGCAGGGGTGAGCTGAGTGGGCTCTCTCTCTCTGGGAAGCACACAAGGCCTGTTCGCAGCCTCCCTAAGATGACACATGTGGACCTGGCTGCTAACTGGATGTAAAGGTGAGGTAGAGAAAGAGGGAAAGATGACTGCCTCCAAGTTTTGTGTTCTAAGAGGCTGGGTGGCTAGTGGGGCCATCAGCAGAGGCAAGAAGAGAGGCTGACTTGAGACTGGAAACAATGAGCATGACTTCGTATACAGAGTACACATGTCTGATTTGACATGCTTGGCATGATGTCCAAAAGACAGAATTAGGGAGTATTAGGTCGGGGGTGAATTGGCCTTGGGATATAGAATTGGGAGATACCTTCTTGCCCTCACTCTCCTATCCTCCAAATTTACATTTAATTAGAATGGGTTAATGTGATTTTGTGACAAAGTGATACTATAATACGGAAACAAGTGATCCTAAATAATATAATGCAGCAAAATGTGTCACATAGTACAAGTGATAGTGCAGGACTTGTAATGTTGTATAATGATGTAATCCAGAAACAGGATAACCATATGACAATTCACTAATATGAACCAGGAAATGATGGGTCAGTGCACTAGTTAACAATTTGGGGCTGTACGGTGGTAATGAAATAACCATGTAGTCAGTGACACTGCAACAAGGCACACAATCCAGCAACCAAGTGACAACCTGACAGTGTAACCATGTTAACTCAGTAATGATGTACTGACACAATGATGCCATGATATAATGGCAGAGTGTGGTGATGATGTCACACAATAATAAAAGGCCAACCAGGGAGCAGGTGAGCCACAACATAAATAGGTAACATTCCTCAATACAAATTTTACTAAAGAAAAACAATGTTATGGTGAAGAAAAATTCATATAATAAGCAGCCATTTATCTAATAAAGAAAAGAATATATGAATACATATACTTATTTGCTTATACTTTACAAAATGGAAAGATAATGTTCATTTATTAAAGAAGGGGGAAACAAAAGAGAGAGGACAGGATAGGAGATAGACATCACTGATCATATCTTCTTTTGTAGATTTGACTTTAGAACCATGTACATATTTTACATAACAACACAACAAAGTTAAGCAAATAAATAAGCAGTCCCCCAAAAGGCAGAAGCAAAATGAAATAAATGAACATAACTATCCATTGAGTTGGAATCATAACCACATAGAGAGAAACTATTTCAAGTAATTTAAAACCTAGTAATTGACTATATGTACATTCCTTAGTGGGCCATACACTGATAAAGCAAATAAGTAATGATATTGATGTTCTTGGAGATTTTGGTGCAAGACAAACAAACAAACAAAACCAAAGGGAAGATCAATGATGATAAGCAAAATCCCTGTAGTCCTGGATTTCAACTGGATGCATTAGTAATGCAATAGTATAACTCAAAGCATTTTACCTTTTCAAAAACTGTATTTCCTAGCTCTACCCACTGAAAAAGACAAGAAGTTAATCAACTCCATAACAATAAGCACCTCTAGTCCCCAGACTGTGGTCTTTAAATACCATGTTGCACTAAAAGGAACCAGGACTCTTTGGGGAAATGGAAAATGATTCTGGAAATCTTGCCAAACAGAAAGCAAGAAAGTTATTAAAAACTACTATGAGGGTTAGGCCACGAGGACTTAGGTGCCATTTAGAGGCTGCCACTGACCAACAATGGCATAACTGAGCATCAGTGAGAATAATAAGCACAATTGATTTAAACTCATCAAATATATTTAAATCCATGAATGTATAATTAAAAGAAATATCTTATTGACCTTCTTTGTAAGACACTAGGGAACCAACTCATTATTTGAGAAATTAATAAATGAAGAGAAAGAATCAAGCATTTCTTCTGCCTTTCTTATAAGAACTGTATCTTAGGAAAATCCAACAGTGGGTAAGGGGAAGTTTCTCTTTATAAATGTCTTACAGCTAATAAGTGAAGAAGAGATGGATAGAATTAGAATATTACCATTTTGCAACCCCTAATGGAATAATAGATCTAGGAAATGATCATCAGTGGCTGTTAATTTCACAAAAAGCGAAACAACAGAACATTATATGCCTCTTGATGAAAATACAAAACACACACACCAAACAAAAATAAAAAACCTATTAGGTAATATTTCAAAAAAGTTGAACCTGAATCTGATCAAGCCTCTCAATGTAACTACCATTTTTCAGATAATACTATAGACAGAGGAACTACAGGGATGAAATCTGATTTGGCTTTTGCTTGTATATTTTCCCCAGACTGTGAGAGTCTATAGGGCACATAATCTGACTTCTTCAAAAAATAAATTGCAAGGGGAGGATGGATAGACAAAAGAGACATATCAACTGATTGCAATATATTTGAATCTTGCAAGTAGTTAAAAAGAGGAGGAGCAGGAAGAGGAGGAAGAGCAGGAGGAGAAGGTATGAAGTACTCAGTGACATGTAAACACTGCACTAATTGCACATCATGAAATTTTTAAATGAGCTAGTGTTAGTATGGTCATTTAAAAAGTCCTTTTGTTTTAGAATTATTTAATTGAAATATTTACAGATTGAATAATATAATGTCTGGGATTTTCTATAAAATAATCCTGGGGCAAAGTGGTAGGAACAAAACTAGCTATGAATTGCTACTTCTTGGAGCTGGGTTCATTTTACTGTTCTCTCTATTTTTATATATGTTTGACATTTTCAATAATAAAAAGCTTTAAGCCTTTCTTATAGTAAATTAAACTACTTACATTTGGCAGTAGCCATCTCCCCTCTCTTGACTTTCAGAAAGCTGACAACTGTCTTCAATTGGTCAGCTATCTAACCTGGAGATTCTGAAGAAACTGACCAGCCTAAAAGAAAATACCTTCAGGTTCTGGCAATTGGGGTCTCCCACAAAACATCTGGGTCTCCACCTTATTACTCTTCAGTGATGCCAACCAATCAACAGGGCCCAAACATGCACACAGAATTTCCAGGCAGTCTTTTACTTTTGTGTATTGATGGACAGGAAAGGATATTAATGATTTAAAACAAGCCTCTGACATGAGAGAAAGAGACCAAAATTAACTACCACAAGAAAAAGAACTTGAAAAAAATCAAAGGCAATTCAGGAAAAATAACAAAACAAAATAAAAACTGTCTATAATTAATAACCTCAAAGCAGTAAATAAAGAAGAGCAAAGGTGGAAAAATATGGGACAAACAACTGTAATAGCATAAAGAAAAAAAGGGAAAAATGGTAAAAGAAGTATGCCCATGAAATAAATACATTCTCTGAATGTATTTTAAGGTACATTCAGAGAATAATAATAATTCTTAAATTCCTGGAAATTAATATATATGTACATGTGCATATATGTATATGTGCATATATATATATAATATCAGAAGTAAAAATATTCAATAGAAAGTTTTCAAGGTAAAGTTGAGGAAATATCTATAAACTACAATGAATGCTCACAGAAATGAAACTAGGAAAGAAAAAATAATAGACTAGAGGATAAATACAGAAAGAATAAATGTCCACTAGGAGTCTCAGAAAAAAAAGACAAAAATAGAGGTGAGAAAATTATCAATAAATAATTTACAAATTTCTCCAAAATGAAGGACATGAATCTCTAGATTGAAAGAGCCTACCAAGGACTCAGCACAGTGGATTTACAAATTCCCACACCAAAGTACATAATCATTAAATTATAGAACATCAAAGGATAAAGAGATTCAGAATGAGAGAAAGAGGGGAAATATGGTTTAAAATGTAATGGTTTAGAAATAAGAATGGCAGCAAACTTCTCAACAGCAACAATGGAGATTATTAGATAATGGAACAAGACAAATAAGAATAATGTGAAGTGTAAAGTTCAATGCAGCAGCACAAACAAAGAGAAGGTAGAGAAACGGAAGCAGTTCCTGCACCAGATTTGGCATTGAAGGAGCTTAAATGAATTAGACCTGCCGATCTGAACCATACTGGAATATTAAAAATTACACTTTTGTGTACATAAATACAAAATATTGGTTTTACTCCCAACTGTGACATATGTATATTGAGAGAATTAAAAACAGACAAAGTATCCCTGGCTGATGTGGCTCAGTAGATTGAGTACTGGCCTGCAAACCAAAGGGTCGCGGGTTGATTCCTAGTGGGGGCATATGCCTGGGTTGCAGGCCAGGTCCCCAGCAGAGGATGCGTGAAAGGCAACCACACATTGGTGTTTCTCTTCCTCTCTTTCTCCCTCCCTTCTCCTCTGTCTAATAAATAAATAAATAAATAAAATCTTAAAAAAATAAAATAAATGCAGATGTTGGTATAAAATAGCCCCATCTTCATCTTCCATAATAGATAGTCAACAAATAATTCTAAAAAGTGAAAAGTCAAATATAGCAATATAAATGGAATATTTCAATAGAAATAGGTATGTGAGTATTAAGATACAGCTAAACAATTTTAAAACATGAGCCTATGAGCAGCTAATAGGGGATAACTATAAACTTTTTTGGTTGGCTATTTGAGCTATGTAACTAACTTTTTAGTGAAAAATTCAAAGATAACTAAAAACTGAGAAAATAGTACACTGATCACTAAGAGTTAGCCATCATGAAGACTTTCCTACACTTGCTTCACATAAGCATATTAGTTTAATTGCTTAACTAAAGTACTTAGAAATACATACAACAAATTAATAAAATAGCTCCCTCTGAGGCCTGTGACTGATATAGGGATGGGAGGGAGTGGGGAAAGGGAGAATTTCTTTTTCTTTTAAACACCTTTATTTTTATCTTACAAATTCTTATGCTATGTACTGTCCTAAACACTTTACATTCATTTAACCCTCAACAATACAAGGTAGATACCAGTATCCTACCCATTTAACAGAGAAGAGGTGGCTATTATTTGTTTTTCAACTGAGCAGGGGTTCCTTTTTAAACAACAATTTTTTTAAAAGATTTTATTTATTTATTTAGAGAGAGAGGAAGGGAGGGAGAAAGAAAGGGAGAGAAACATCAATGTGTGGTTGCATCTCACCCCCCCCGCCCCCCTGGAGACCTGACCTGTAACCCATGTGCCCTGACTGGGAATTGAACCAACAGCCCCTTGATTCGCAGGCTGGCACTCAACCACTGAGCCACACCAGCCAGGGCTAAGTAATGATTTTTTTTAAAATAATGAGCCATAGAAATCTATTCCCCTTCTCATATGTCAACCATTTGATTATTTGAATTGTCTCTTCTCTGGTATAAAAAGTCCCAGTTCTTCCAATGACGCCTGAAATGTAGAATTATTATACATTGCTGTTATTAATAACTTTCTTTTACTCTCAAATGTATCCTGGTTTAGGTAACAAATTTCATAGTAACTCTACTCATAGAACTTGGAGTTTAGATCATTTACTACGTGGGTTGCTTCCCTAGACATCACTCTTAAAAATGGTCCTCGGTTCTAAACCCACCAAAACACGGGACCTGGTGGGACAACTGACCTTTCTTATTCCAAGCTTCGTGCATCTACGAAGGAAGTTTGGGAGCCAGGGTGGAGGTCACCATACCCCTGACAGTGCCACGTAACTGATTCACAGTGAATTGACTGACAGATAAACTAGGTCTTTTTCAGGTGATTCATTCTTAAACCAGAGCTTTTCTGCTCTATTGTAACCTGCCTGCAGGACTCCACACCCACCTTCCTCCAAATGTCATTTGTTCATGTATGTCCGTCGTTCCAGCCTGTCAAGATCATTTCGAACCTCAATTGTCATCCAGCCTATTAGTGATCCGGCTCCTGTTTGCATCATCTGGAAATGCGATGAGCTGGACACCTACATCTTCATCTGAGCTACTTATAGAAACACTGCATGACCAGAGCTGAGTCACAGGCTCAAAGACCCCCTGCTGCTGAGACATAAACCCTATCATCACCACACCCCTCTGGGTACAGTGATTCACCAGTCATGAACCCTCCAAGCAGGGCCATTATACAGCACCCTTTTCCTCGTTGTATCCACAGCATAATCTGACTAAGTGCTTAATGCCCTGCTGAAAGCAAAAACAGTGTCTTCACCATTCTCCTATCCTTATCAACAAAGAGGCATGATATTCTCCCTTTTGGTACGTGTTCCACCAAAGACAGACACGTTCTCCTTGCTAGGCATTGCCAGACCCCATACGTAATAATAATTTCTAGAATTTTGTCAGGAATCAACATTGATTTTGACAATCTTTAATTTCCAAATCCATTGTCTATTCCTTGCTGAATGTGGGCATTGCTTGTTCATTTCCATACCATAGCACTCCTCCCATCCTCCATGATTCCCCAAAGGTCACTGAAAGCAGATTCCTGATCACATGTGATCTTGACACCTATGTGGGCCTGGGCCTTTTTATAATGTTTTCTTTTTTAAAAATATTTTATTTATTTATTTATTTATTTTTAGAGAGAGGCAGGGAGGAAGAAAGAGGAGAGAAACATCAATGTGTGGTTGCTTCTCGAGCGCCCCCTACTGGAGACCTGGGATGCAACCCAGGCATGTGCTCTGACTGGGAATTGAACCTGGGACCTCAATCCAATGAGCCACACCAGCCAGGACTTTATCACATTTTCTTACTGTTTCTGATTTGAAATCATTCTCCTCAACACTCCAAAAAAAAAGGAAAAGGTAGCAGGTCTTCTCTCTGTCTTTGGTTAATAACACAGCATAACCTTCAACCCCAAAGATATTAAACACATTTTATTTAATTACTTATTAATTAATTCATCCATCCATTCATTTATTTATTTACGTTTAATCACACAAGACAAATTAAAATGTACATATCGTGGATAAAGTTAAAGCTCCCGTTGACCAGTCCTAATTCTAGTCCATTCTTCACTGTTATTAGCTTGGTGTACTTTCTTCAGTGCATTTCACATCCATATGCACATAAAAAAACACATGCTTTGGCTTTTTGTTTATCTATGCTGGCACATCCTGCAGAACATATCCCCCCATTAACATTTTCATGGCAGAACATCTCTAGGTTTTTAGGAACCAAACTTGATAGAACACACAGATCTCACAATAATATTTTTCAGTTGTTTACTTAAGGAAAACATATATCATATTTGCATCCCCCAAACTCAATATGGCATTCTAAATGTAATGATGTACAGGAGAAATTCCAAGTTACAGTGCAAATAGAATTGGTAGGGTGTCAGGTTCGTGTGTGGATGTCTCACAGTGTGCCACCAAAGGGGGTGGGAGTCTGGAGCGCGGCTGCCACTCAGAGGCCTCGTTATTGCTAACAGAGCAACCTTCTGTGACAACCTTATTCCTTATTTGGTAACCAGAAAGCAATTTTTGAGCATTTTACATCCTAACATAATAATTTGTTATTTGTATAGTATTGGCATTTTACTGGGATTTAGTTACATTTTAGGAAATCTGTGGAGGGATTTGAGTTGACACAATCTGTTACCACTTTTGCCATTTAGGATAATGGAAGACAGGCTCCCAGTTCGCGTTTCCACACAGAACATTTGATTGGAAGGAACAGATTTCTGACATTAAGAGAGAAAATGCCTGTTAGATGAAGGGATAAAAAACTGTGGCATATACATATGATGCACTCTTACTTGGTCATAAAAAAGAATAAAGTTCTGGTACATGCTACAACATGGATGAATTTTAAAAGCATTATGCTAAGTGAAAGAAGCCAGACACAAAAAGACAAACATTGTATGATGCCATGTATGAAATATGGGCAAATTCATAGACGAACAAAGTAGATTATTGCTTACCAGGAGCTTATGGGATGAGGGAGTGGGAAGTTATTGCTTAATGGATATAGGGTATCTGTTTGGGAGGATGAGAAAATTTTAGAAACAGTGCTGATAGCTGCACAACATTGTGAGTATAATTAATGCCACTAACATGTCCACTTTAATATGGTTTAAATGGCAAAATTTCTTATATTTTGCCACAATAAAGAGGAAAATTTCTATGTATTAAAAAAACTTTTAACACTGAGATTATTATTTACGTTGAGTCCTACAAAGATTAACAGATATATGAAAAAATTCAGGGAGAGTCTTGTTTTTACCTTAGTAAACTCCTTAACTTTTTTGAAAAAAAAAAGAGAAAGTAAGATGTCCATACATACACAAATGGTGAAGGTTTTCTTCCGTAACTTGCTTTCCTTCCTCCACATATGTTGGAGGGCCCCCAGGTGTCGGTACCCAGCAGCGCCCGACTCTGCTTGTTGCCCAGTCCTCTACAGCAGCGATCTTCAACCTTTTCCACCTCACAGCACATAGAAGCCTATTATTAAAATCTGCAGCACACCAAAAAACACAATATATTTTTTGCCAGTCTGACAAAAAAACTTAGGTATAATTTTGATTCGTTCACACTGGACAACTATTGCATGGGCTGTTGTCATTTTTTTCTTTGACAATCTAAGGGAGAAGAGGTCAGTGCGCCTGACTAAATAGTCAGGCATTGCATGTTTCGGAAATTCTCACGGCACGCCGGTGGAAACTCGCTGTTGAGTGGAAGTACCTGGGCTTTGTTGGGCCATTGCCCTGCCAGGCAGTTTTCATGGCCTTCACGCTTTTCAAGCTCTAACCTTTCAGACGCTTTTCACAGTGTGTTGCCAATCTGGTGTCCCTCTCCCCGGTCACTCTTCGTTCCTCCATGGTCTGTGCAAGGTCTTGTCAATCTGGCCTCATTAGAGACCTTCCCAGGCAGTCACACTGGTGTCCTCCCCTGCCTCTTTTGTATATAGAGGTACGTGCTCAGGGATGTTCCTTGCATTACTGCTTTTAAAATCAGGAGACATTCCAAGTGTCCATCACTAAGAGGTTATTCAACAAAGTTATCCTTACAGTGGAGTGCTGTGCAGCCACTAACGGTGTTGGTGTACATTATAGAACTGTATTTATAGACATGAAAAATTCCCCACAATTGCTAAGTGAAAAAAGGTTTTCAAAACAACATGTATTATGTAATGTAGTTTTTTTTAAGAGAAAATTGATTATGTACATAAAAATAAACTCCAGAAGGATATGCATATACACCCAAATGTGAACAGGGATAATCTGGGCGATGAGATGACAGGTGATGTTTATTTTGCACATCTGAATTTTCTGGCTTTTCTTCAATTAGCATTTATAACTCATGTAATGAGGGAAAAGAGCTTTTTTTAAAAAAAATTCAGTGTTGACATCCCTGAAATCTGGTAATTGCACTGAACTAACTTAGGGCACAAATACCATCCTCACATGTTTCTCTCCTTCTCCCTGTGAGTTCTGTCTCCACTATAAGGAAGAAGGAGGGCGGGAGAAGAAGGGGGCTACTCTTGTAGGCACAGTGCCGAGCCTCAGCTAGGAGGCTTTGTCACCATCATTGCATTTAATCCTCACAAAAGCTGAGGGGGGTAGATATGATTAGGCCCACTTTACAGATGAAAACTGAGGCTGTGAAATGATAGGCCATCACCTTCAATCACAGTGATTGGCATGGGTATTGGACTTTGGTGCCCAAGGACATTGGTGTGGGCAGCCCAGATGGAGCCCAGCAGAGGCTGGAAAGATACTCCAACTGTAAGACACATGTACTGCTTGTGTCTGCACATCATCACGTATCAGGGCTGACCACAGGCTCCATCCCTCTCATTTACAGAATAGTCAGCTGAGGCCCAGAAAGGGGGAGGTTTCTGCCCAGTGGGGTCAGCACGTTTGCAGCAAACCTAGGACAACTCTTGACTCTTGTGAATAAATGGGTGAATGAATGAGTGAATGAATGATGTACATGGATGAGGATAAAGTACACAGAGGGGTGGCAGATGAGAGGAATTAATAAAAGTGATGTTTTCCCACTGATGTACGCACTGATTCTTTGTGCTGAGTGCACGAGTGTGTGTGTATATGGATACCCACTCCACGCCATGTCCCAAAGGTTCTGCTGTAACCTCCCATGTGCTTTCCTCCCTGTCCCAGGCTAGTGCTGTTCCAACTCCCTGGTTTCCCCTTATCCAACTCCTTGGGTTTTCTTTGCTCTTTCCAAGGCCCTTCCTCCAGGAAGTCCTCCTGAATTGGGAGTCAGTGGTGCTGACCTCCCACCCAGTCAAAGAGCCCTGCCAGCAGCAGCCTCAGCTCAGGGAGTTACCCTAAATTATCCTAAGGGGACAGGAGCCTAGAGAAAACCCCCACCTTGTACCTTTGTGCCACTGTCTCCCCATTTGCTTCTGTGCCTCTAGCCCCCTATCCTCTCACCCTCACCAGGGCCCCATGATCATGTCTCTTGGACCCCAAAACCCCAGTTCCCTTTTTCTCTTCCTGTACCCTCCCGCAAGATTCTCTGTCATTATCTCTAGAAAGTGAGGCTTGTGCATCATCATTAATGGGCTAAACAGCAGGGTCAGCGAGGCAGGTAGCAGTAAACACAGCAATTACGGCCGCGCCTCCATCCGAGCGCCTTCGCTCCCAATCCATCTCCCCTCATCACCGGGCGGTGCTGAGCCGGCCCTGCCTTCATTACATTAATCAGGTTAATTCCAAGTTAGAGTCCACATTCTAATCAAAAGGCAGTCAACAAGGGTGGGGTGTCAGAGGGAGAGGGAAGAGCTGTCCTCCCAAGGAATGGGAGTTGACAGCAGGGTCCAGGTCTGGACACCTGACAGCCTGGCCTACAGAGCTCGTCCCTTCCAGGTGCTGCTACCACTCTGTGTCTGGGCCTTGCTCTTGAGACCTCTTTTGCATCCTGGATGGAACCCTGTGTTGACAGGGCTAAGGCTCTGGAGATGTAGTTAGAGGCAAGGGAGAGTCTTTTCTTATCTCTCTAAATAGGCCGAACAGGTCATCATGGACTGTTGACAAGGTTGTACCCTGATAACTCTAGGAGAACACCATATTCATATTGTAGTCGATGTAAGTGATGCCCTTAGAGCTGTGCAATGTACAACATACACAACAGCGCAGAGCGGCCCTGCAGCCTGCCTCCTGAGAAACCCAGGGCCTAGAGATGGTGGGGCACAGTAGAAGCAGGAGAGTAGAGGCCACAGAGCCAACACTGGAACTCAGAGAGCTTGTAAAGAGGGAACAGAGATCAACAGACCCAGCCCTCATCGCCAGCAACAACTCCATCAGTCCCCAACACGCCGGCATTTCCCCAAGGTTTTGTCCTCACCCTCTGCTACATAACCTCTCCTGCATCCACAGCTTCAGATATTGCCATGTTGATGAAGACCCCCTTCCCAAAAATCTTTCCCACCCTGGCTTCCTGTTCCACATGGGTAACTCCGCATGGAAGTCGCTATAGCCACATAAAGAACATGATTGAAATAGCTCAGAAACTTCTCTCCCCAATTTATATCTTTCCCTTTCTTTATGGATTCTTCCCTACCTGGAACAAGCTAGAAATACTGGAAGTCATTTGAGAGCCTTTGTTCTTGGTCCCTCTATTAGTCCCCCATCGCTGCTGTAACAAATTACCACAAATTTAGTAGCTTAAAACAACATAGATTTTATTATCTTTCAGTTATGGAAGTCAGAAGTCTAAAGTGAGCCTCACTGAGTTCAAATCAAGGTCTCAGCAGGGCCATGGCTCTTATAGAGGCTTAGGAAATATTCTGTTCCCTTGCCTTTTCCAGCCTCTGGAAGTGGCCTGCATTTCTTGGCTCATGGCCCCTTTCTCCATCTTCAAGGCCAGCAGCATAGCATCTTCAAATCTGTCTCTGATTCTGACCCTCCTGCCTCCCCTTTCACATATAAAGGTCTTTGTGAGTACATTGGGCCCACCCAGATAGTGCAGGTTAATCTCCTGGACCTTCTTAGCATCTTTTATTTTGGCAACCTTAAGTCCCACTTGCCATGTAATATAACATATCCACAGGTTCTTGGGATTAGGGTGTGGGTGCTGAAGAGCCACTGTTTGTTCTGCCTACCAAAACACCAAATGCCCTATTACTCTTCAAGTCCATTAATTCTATGCCTCCAGGTGACCCTTCCTCCTGTCAGTTTCTACATTCTTCATCCTGGACTGTCTGGATGTTGCGATCACCTTCTAATCGGTACCTCTGCCTCCGACCTCTCCCTCTCCAGTCCCTCTCCCAAGTGGCTGCCAGAATGTAGCCAGTGCCTTTGTTGTACGTAGCATCTCTTCCTCTCAGCTCACTTCTGAGTTCAGTGCAGCTAGCCTAAGAAAGGGGATGTAACTACTCAGGCAGTGGATAAGCGCCCAGCTTCTTACCCTTAGAGGGACAATTCTGAGGTACAATCTACATGATCCCTGAGAGGGCCCCCAAGATGGAGCCCACAGTGGCAATGGCTCCTTTATGTTTCACTTTTCTCACTCCCACCCTACTGCTCCCTGGGATCACCCCCCAAATAAGCTTCCTTCTCCCGAGCCCTTGTCTCAAGCTCTTATGTGAACGAACTCAACCTAAGACATAAAGAGATATTTCTAAAATGAGCATCTGATCAAGCCAAATTCCTTATTAAAGATGGTCAATACCTCCTGCCCTCAGATGAAAGTACTAACTAGTAGGTTAGTATTTAGAGCCCTATATACCCCAACTCACTCCCCCATCTCATTGTCTTCTACATTCATCCACTCATCCTATACACCAGCCACACCAGATTCCACCTTGAACTTTCATATCCGCACACTGCCCCTCGTGCTGAGACCCCTGAGCTCTAAATCCTGGCCCTTGAGCACCATGTATAAATGTCCCATAGCAAACCTCAAATTCAACATGTCCAAAGCTGAACTCAGTTTCTTATCAATGTTCTCTTGTCTTTCCTATGTCTCAGTTTTCCTCTGTTTTGTCTGACTCTTCCTCATCTTTTCCTGATTTCTCCCTCTAGTCTTGCATACACGAGTGCTCGCGAGGCTTTTCCACTTGACCCTCTTCTTTTCTTGATCTCGACACTTTCCCTGGGTAGTCTCGTTCTTTACCGTTGCAATAGTGACTTCGTACACATGCTGATAATTTTTTTTTTGTCTGCAGGCCAGACCTCTCTGCCAAGCTTCAGGCTCAGACCCAGCTGCCTGCTGGATGCCTCAGTCTGGAGGTCCTATCACAACTTAAACTACATGTTCAAGGCCCTCATCCCCCAACTTGCTGTTCCTCCAATATCTCCCTTTATGAAATTGCCTGCTACCTAGATGCTCGTAAACCTTCCATACTTTCTTCCCTATTCCCCTCCCCAAAGACTGTCCATTCTACCTAATCTATTCTCTCTTTCCTCTCCCCTCAGACCTTCACAACCTCTTCCCTGGATTTTGCAATGATTGTAACTGGTTTCCTTGCCTCTGGTCTTGCCTTCACTGATCAATCCTCCACCAGAAGTCAGAGAGGCCTTTTAACACACAAATCTGGAAGGGTTACTTTCCACTCAGGACCCAGGAGGAAAAGTCCACACTTCTTAGCATGACCGAAAGTCCTTCTTGCTCTGGATCTGCCTCCAGGGCAACCCAGCTTCCCTTATGCCCCATATACTGCTCCCTCTGGCTGTAAAGCCCTTTCTGTGTCAACACCTCATCAATCCCTTCTCTACTCGGAAACTTCTTATCGTTTAAGCCACCTCTTCTGGGAGGCCTTCCAGAACAGTGCCCCCAGAGACCATGCAGTACGGTTCTATGACATTTATTTGCTAGTCTGTCTCCTCCATTGGACTGTGAGTCCTTGGGGACAGAGACCCCGTCTTAGTCATCTTTGCCCCAAAGCATCATGTCTGGATCTTATTAGTTCATTGGGTGTTTATGAACAAATGAACTAATAGATGTTAAGTTCCATACACAGCCAAATTCTTACCTACATAAGGACACTCAATAGTCAGTGTATTCATGGTTACACAGGCAGACACAGTCATCCTTACTCACACTGTTATTTCATGTACAAGAGTCTTCAAAGGTCAATCACACAGCTCCACCATCACTTACCTCCAGCCAAACACCAATGCTCACCCACATACCCACCTGTGCATCAACCAAGTCACTTACAGTCACACCCACGCAAACATGCACAGTCACAAACACTCCCACACGGTCAGCCGTGCACACAGATTCACACAGACACACACACACAGCTCCAAATACCTCGAGGGCACACTTCATCTCCAATTGTGAGCAAATGCTGTTGGTTTTCATTAATCTGCAGACTCTGTGTTTGCCAGTCTCTCTGGCTCCCCCTCTCCCTCTTCCCCACTCTCTCTCTTTCTGCTCCAAGGCAGGTGAGCGCATCAATTTTCTCCTCGTCTGTGGCAGTTAAATTAAATGGAATCGGCCTGATTGCTGAAAATCAAAGGGAAGGCTGATAAAGCAATTAAATCCCTCTAATTCCTCGTCCTGAAAGGTGCAGCAGCTCTGAAGCTAATTAACTTCATAATGAAAATCCTTCTTCACCCTTTTAGGCTCTTCTCCCTGGGTCTCCTCTCTTTCTCTCCTTCTGGGGAGAAGCTGGTGACTGAGGAAGAGCTGGATCAGCAGCATTAAAAGTCAAAACTCTGGAGAGGTCTCAGGAGGCCTTCCTGTGCTCCCACATCCAGATCCCTTCCTCAGCCCTTCCCCATTCACCTGTCTACCCTCAACACCTAGACCCCTTTCTTCTATACCCAGTTGCCTGCTTACCTCTCAACACTGCATTTCTAACATCAACCCCTACCCCAAACACTCAGCACCATGCTAACACCATCTCAACCTCCAATACCTAACTCCACTTCCAGTATAGCCCTACATCAAACACCAGCCTACTTGAACAACGACCCCATCTCCAGCATCCACCCATTTCACCTTTAACACCCAGCCCTACAATAACACCTAGACTTACCTGCAAATCAGCCCTCCTCAATGTCAGCTCTGTTCTAATACCAACTCTATGCCAACAACAGCCTCACTTACAAAGTTCAGTCCTAGCTGCAAACCAGTTCTACTCTTACACCCAAGCCTACCCTACCTCCATAGCAGCCCTACTCCAACACCCAGACCCAACTACAGTCCCACTCCTATCTCAACACCAGCCTACCTTCAATGCACAGCCTATTCATTTGAGTACCTAATATGTGCCCAGAACTATGTTCAGCACTGGGACTATATAGGTGAACAAAAAAAGGGGGGGCTCCTAAAGAGAAGACAAGGGTCCCCAATGGGCTTTGGCAGACAGAGAAGGCTCCCAGATGGGAGACACTTAAACTGGGTCACTGTGTTAGCTAGACTGGCTAGATGGGAGAGAGATGGTGTCAGGAGAAAGAGCATAGGCAAGGCTTGGGGATAGGGGAGAACATGGGTTGATCAGGTATTGGGAGTTTGGAAAGCTGGCCAGTGGGCATCTGGAGATGATGTTGGATAACTGGACAGAGGCCAGATCTTGAAGGGCTTTGAAGACCATAGCAAGTAGTCTCCATTTTTTTTTTTCAAACAATGTCAGAAGCTGAAGAAGGAGTTATAAGTCAGAACCAGAGTCCATTGGACTTGTCTTCCACTACCCCATATGAGGAAGCAGGGCAGACACAGGGAGCCTCACAGCTCACATGCATGTGAATATCTGTGGTCACACTGGCAGGAAACAGACCTCCAGGTACCCAAGAGACATCCAGTCAAAGCTATCTAAGAAATAATGACACAGAGGTACTGGATGGCCTTCCACAATTTGAGAAGGACAAGAAGCCCCAGTGGTGTGGCTATCCCTTTTCCAGCCCTGCAGTGCTGGCCCTCTAGCACCTTCCTCTCTTCTCCCTCTGGGAAGTTCATCCACTCTCAGGGCTTCAGCTACCACCTTTCCATTGATGGCTGTGAGCTCCGCAAGAAAAGGGTGCAGCCTGTCTCGTCCACCACTGCATCTCAGCCCCATCTATCACAGACACTCAATAACATTTGTTGACTAATACACAGACATGAACAATGACTTCCAAACTTACAGTCCCAAGCTTGAATTCTACTGTCAACTCAACATTTCTGCTTGGATATTTCCATCTCACACTCAACATGTCCAAACCCAAGCTCAGCCCTCTCCCCACACCCTGCCCAACCCTGCTCCTCTTCTGAGTTTCTCATCCTGGCTATTGTCACCAGCAGCTACACTAATGACCAAGCCAAAGTCCTGGGCTTCATTCTTGGCTCCTCCTCTCCGCTACCCATACCCTGACACCAATTCAGTCTCTAATACTATTCATTCTGCCTTCCTGATAGTTTTTCCTCTTTCCTCTCCCCCTGTAACACATCAGTCATCAACTCTCATTGTCTCTTGCACTACTGCACTGATTTCCTAACCGGTCTTCCTGCTTTGATTCTCTGCCACCTCCAGTCCATCCTCCAGAATAATTGCCCTTAAATAGAAAAGAGGATCACACCATTCACTTGCTTATTACCCTCCAGGGTGGCTCCTCCATGCCTACAGAACAAGGCCCAAACCCCTCAGCCAGCCTAAGGACCCCCAGGCTTCAGCCACAGCAGGCTTCTTACAGCTACCAAACATCCTGAATTCACATCAGGTGCTTTGACTCACTTGTCCACCCCGGCCTGGAATGCCCCTCTCCAAACTCCCTCCGCTACCTTCCCCACATCATCACACCATTCACTGGGTAAAACTCTTCTCATCTCTCAAGGCTCCCTGTCATTTTCTTTGGAGGCTCTATTTTGTATTTGCTTTCCTTTGAGCTTTTTTGGTGCCTTCTCAGCATTCTGCACTGAGCAAGTATTATTTTTGTAAGTAGAAAAAGAAAATGTTCTGAATGCAACTAAGAACCCTCTTCTCCATAGGGATTTTCTCCCTGCTTCTGCACCCCTACCCAGAGAATCCAGCTGCCTTTGGGCATCTTTCTCACACCTGCCCTGGAACATCAGTGTCCTTATTTGTGTGCATACCTGTCTCTTTTGAAGGCACAGTCTAGGAGTATCTTGCTCATATTGGTTAGCACAGTGCCTGGCAGATCAAATATGCCCTGTGATTGTTGAATGAATGGATGATCAAATGGTCTGAGGAGGAGCTGAGATTTGATCCAAGCACAGCATTCTGTGGGGAGTAAGGGTATTAAGAGAACTTGATCTGGTTGATGTGAAGAACAGGTAGCATGCCCACCCCTGCCTTAGGGCCCTGTTAAACACATAAGCACCCACCATTATCACCAGCCAGGCCCCCCGTCTCCTGGCCATGATGGGGGAGGGTGGTAATAGAACTTCCCCAAATGGGGAAGACCACCCTAGGGACCTAGGCCCCAGCTCAGCCCAGACCTGACCCCCACCTTCAGAGACTCTCAGAGGGATGGCCAGACCACAAGGAGAGAGAAGTGGTAGGCAGAGAGGAGCAGGGATGTTAAGGAAAGGCAGAGACAGGGAGAGTGGCAGAGGTAAGGTCGTCCTCATGAAGACACAGGGGGAGGGACAGAGAGTGACACAGGAAGGGCAGATATGCGGCAAGACCCCAAGCACAGCCCAGGAACCTCCTCCAAGGCTGGGGTTGAGAAATAGCATCTATGGAATGGAGTGTGTTTCCCTCCCTGTCCCCCAACAAGGTACTGCTCCCATCCTGGGCCAGCTCCCCGCCCCATTCTAGAGCCTGTGGGCGGCACCCAGCAGGGGGCAGATGAGGCTGTACCGTGAGTAATGGGCTCCAATATGGGCCCAGATTCTCGGTGCTTGGAGGGCTGGCGCAGCTCCGAGACTAGGAGGAGGGGTGGACTGGGAGGAAGGGTGGACTGGGAGGAGGGGTAGACAGGGTGTACGTGTCCAGACTGGCCACTGGAAGTAGGGATAGTTTCTGGTTCTCTTCCCTCAGCACCCAGGGTACCTCAAGTGACCGACAACTTAGAGCAGAGGCCAGGAGACTGGACAGGAGCACCTGGCGCATGGCTTGACTTCTGTTTGCAGAGAGTGCAGGGCAGGCCTCCTGAAGGGGCAGCCACAGCTGAGCAGCGAGTCGGTGTGTGTGTTTGTAGCTCACTGAGACTGCCCAGGGCATGGGCGTGCATGAGTGTGAGCACATGCACACACCATTCCTCAGCAGTCACACCTGGAACTAACCACTGTGAGTTGGCTGAATAGACACACTCATCAGCATTGTTTGAGCACCTACCATGTGCCACAGCCTGTCGCAACCATTCACACACTCAGCTGCACAGTCCCACAGAGCAGCCCCCACACAGTCGTCCTCCCCAAACTCGAATGCCATCACACCCTCACCCCCACAGACTTGTCAGTCACTCACACTTCTGCAAGTGACAAGTCCCAGCCAGACATAGAATAAAATACAACCCACTCACAGTCACAAATGACCACCAGCACGCATTTACCCTCTTCCAGCCACTCAGAGTGAAAGTCAGGCAACCCACTCACAGCTTATCACAAAGAGATTGCACGGTCGCCCAGACACCCGGCACATATGCAGAAATATGCAGGCACATGTGCACACACACAGAGTACTCAGTGTCGCCAAAGTAATGGGGAAAACCCCAGAGATTAAGAGCAGTGTGTCTGGGTCTTGGTTTTGAATAAAGAAGACGATCTCAGGCTACTGGGCTCATGGAGGCAGGTCTGTGGCCTTGGAGAGTCCAGTGACGTCAGCCCCAGGGCCCAGGTCTCTTGGGGACCGTCCTGACCATCCAGCTGACTCAGGCCCCACCCACACTGTCTCCAGACATCCTCCTGCCCCCTACCAGGGTCCAGTCCCCTTTAGTCCCTACAGTCAGCTCCTCCCTGCCCCCCTCCTGTCAGCTCATTCTCTTCCCATCTGCATCCCTTCTCCTCCCCCCACCGACCCCCCCATCCCCACCCCTCGGTGATAAAAGAGCCAGATTGGAGCGGGTGCCACGCAGCTTCATTCCCCACCATATGGGCCCAAAAGCCAAATCGTCAGCTAAGCGATTAAATCAAGTATGTCGAACAAAATGTTATGAACTGACATTATGGGTATATAATTTTATGCCATTTGTTGCCATCTGTTTATCTAAACAGCCCCCGTTCCACACAGACGTACAGACTCACACCTTCCCTCATACCCCCACCCCCAACCATTAGGATCCCCCCACCCCAACCAGGGCCAAAGGTCAGGGACAAGAAGACATGTGCCTGGAAGTTGGAGAACTGAAGGCTCTGGGGTTCTTGGGCATCAGAAGGAATGGGGGCCAGTGGTCCCAGACAGCTGAGGGATGGGGGGGGGTCAGGATTACTCAGAGGCTTAGGAGGGGGCAAGGCATTTGGGAAGCCAGGGAGTCAGGAGTTCTGAGCATAAAGAGTGTGGCTAGGGCCCCACACAGGACCGGGGCCAGGGGAGCCTTATTGGCAAGCCTCCAGCCTGGCACGTGGCACGTTTGAGTGAGTGCGTGCGCCAGGGCAGGCATGAGAGCGGCAGCTGTGCACATCAGTGGCTGCGGGAACTTCCTCTCCCTCTGCCCCCTGCCTGCCCTGGGGCCTGAGGTTCTCAGAGCCTTGTGGGGAAGGCTGGCTCCTCTTAGGACCACAAGTACAGACCAGGGGCCAGAGGCTTAGGTTGGAGCTACTCACATCTCCTCCTCAGCACAGGCCAGCAGGCAGGTGCCGCATCAAGTCCAGAGACTGGGGAGCCACCTCCTCATGACCCTCCAGACCCAACCAGCTTCAGAGCCCCTGCATAATAGGCCTGTGGCCTCTGCACTTAAGTATGAGCTCCCAGTCACAGACGCTCAGCCTCCTACCCTTTCCTACGCCCTGCTGCCTGGTCCCTGACCTGTGTCTATGTCTGTGGTGTCTCTGCTTGTCCCTCCCTTGTCCACCACCTTCTGTCTGAATCTCGCCGCTGTCATGGTGTCCCTCTCCCTCTACATGACTTCTTTTCTCTCATCTCTCAGTCTCTTATTTCTGCCTTTGGCTCTGTTTTGGCCTCCAGCTTTCCAGAAGGTGCAGGCTAGGATCTCAAGGACATCCAACCACAGGAGTGGGGGCTCCGCAGAGGGGTTTGGGCTGGAGTTGGGATAAGGAGCTGGACAGAGACAGAGCAGGGCAAAACATTAGACCCCAGAGACTCCAGTGGTGGACAGTGAGGTGATCCTGGGGCATTGAAAGTGATGGGGCCATTTGGGGAGCGGGGAAAAGAATGGCCTGTGGGTAACAAAGGGTGACGAAGGTGTAGGAAGCCTCCTGCCCCCTGTGAGACTAATCCAGGGGTACAAGGAGAAAGTCCCGTTGAAGGGTGCACTGGGCAGAAGTGGGGAACCTCTGCCAGGGTTTATTAAAACACTACCCCAACCCTGGCTGGCGTAGCTCAGTGGATTGAGCTCGGGCTGTGAACCAAAGTGTCGCAGGTTCGATTCCCAGTCAGGGCACATGCCTGGGTTGCAGGCCATGACCCCCAGCAACTGCACATCGATGTTTCTCTCTCTCTCTCTTTCTCTCCCTCCCTTCCCTCTCTAAAAATAAATAAATAAAATCTTTAAAAAAAAAAACACTACCCCAAACATACACTCACACGCACAGAGGCACGTCACATCCACACCCACTCACACAGACACGCGTGGCCACTTGTACACAAGCAGCATCACAGTGCCGCTCCCCATGTAAACACCCAAGGTCTCCCTGACAAGTACTCTTCCAACCGGGGACAGTGTTGCTAGCAAAACAGCCCTCTGCAGCTCACTGAGGCCCAAGCCAGGCGTCCCAATGCCCTGACTCTTTTGGGGCTCCCCAGGTGTGTGTGCACAAGAGGTTATGTACCCCACGCCTAGGTTCACCTCTGCTGCCCCACCCTGCCTTACGCAGCCACCCTAACTCACTCCGGGTCTCTGTCCCTGAAGGAGATTGAGTGATACAGAGAAGGGTCAAGGTGCGCCATAGGAAGCCAGGTGGGAAAGAAACAGCCAGAAAGACTGAAGAGAGTGGACTGCGTTTGAAACAGAGAGAGAAACTAAGAGAGAAGATGAGGAAGACACAGAGAGACAGAGACCCGGCTCAAAGGACAGAGAGAGAAAGAGGAAGACAAAGAGAGAGACTTGAAGACTCAGAGGGAGAGCGGGACAGCCAGAAGAGCGAGGGGACGCTGCAGGTGGGCGGGCGGGAGGGGGTGCCCGGGACGCGAAGGCCAGGAAGGCGCGGTTGGCGGCGGCTGAGGATGGAAAAGCTCATTTTGCTGGTAATTTACTCTCCTGCTTTTGGGCCGCTCTGCCTGCCGCTGCCGCCCGCCCGGGCTGCCTGTTCCAATATTAGATATAAACAAGTAAACTGTGTAATGGATCACATTAAGCAGGCCTTGCGTCTTGAGGCAGGATTTAATTTGCATGGCAGATTAGCTTGTCTTCCCAGCAAGGCACCCCGGGGCACCCCGAGCTGTAATAGGATCCCGCCTCTTAGAGCCCATTAAGGCAATTGAGAGAGTCTCCTAATCTCCCTCCCCGCCCTGCACCAGAACCCCCTCCTGCTGGACTGGGAGGGACTTTCAATGGCCAGACCCTCTGCTTCCAACCCCCACTTCAAGTCCCACCTCACTCTTAGAGCAGTGACCCCAAATCCCCCTTCCCACCCCTTGTGTCAGCACCCAACCTCAGAAACTCCCTCTACACAGCCCAACTCTGCTTCCGAGCCCCTAACTGCCCTGAACCCACCTTTCCCCATTCCCTCAAAGTCTACCCAGGCTTCGGGCCAGTGCTCTGAGCCCCAACTTGCTCCTGCCCACCGGGATTTCCAAAACCTTCCTCCAGTCAGTAGGCTTCATAGCTGAGGGCAGACAGTAGAATATGTTCCATCCCTTTCTTCAATTTGTCATTTAACAACTATTCACTGAGCTTCCTACGTCCTTAACGACAACTGTCGCCAGGATGGGAATCAGAGCAGGTCTCAGCATCTGCGTGAAGGTCGATGTGAAAGTCACGGTTTGGTTTCAAACTGAGGCTGAAGTGAGTGGTTATAAGGACCTGCCCTCTTGGGGTGCTTTGAAGTTGATGTCATACTTATTAGGTCACTGATCCTCATAGGAACACTTTTAAATCTGCCTCATTTTACAGATGAGGAAACTGAGGCTCCAAGAGGAGAAACGACTTGCCCAAGGTCAAATAACTGCTCAGTGTCAGCTCCAGAACTCAACGCAAGCCTTCCTGACCCCCCAGTGCAGCAGCCCCTCTGATATACCACATTTCCGGAGTCAGCACGGGGTTGCGGGGGAGGGGGGGCGGGGAGGGGCAGGGAGGGCCAGAGAGGGACAGGGCAGTCTCGAGATTAAGGACCAGACCAGGGTCTGTACCGGGATTGAGACAGCCATGGACATCCATCCCCTGCCCCACCACTGGGCGGGGGTGAAGAGAGCCCACTCCACGGCTCAGTCTCCCCACTCATTTCACAGGAGGGGCTCCCGCAGTGCAGTTACTGAACACTGTTGAGAAGACAAAACAACCAAAGGCCAGCGGGATCAGAAGCCAGAAGAATTAGGTGTAGACATAGAGAAGGACTGCTGTGGGACATCAAGCTGAGTTCCCTCAGCATTGGGGAGACCGGGATATGGATCGAGCTGGGCTGCCGAGGGGGGTCATGGAGCCTACGAGCAGGGAGAAGGGGCCCCGGTGGGTGGGTATGGGGCCAGGCTGGTGGAGAAGGGTCAGTTCAGCCCTGCTTAGCTCACAAAGGGTCCTTGTTGTGGGTAATGGGACTCCCCTGGCAGCTTTATTTGCTGTCAGTGGCTTTTATTAAAGTCTCCAGTTTCAGACCCTCCAACCTCCAGCCATTGTGTGTGCTCCCCCAGGGCCCTGCCCCCCAGCCCCTGGCTAGCTGGCTCTGAAAGGCCCCCTCGCTGTCTCCTGGGCCCCAGGCCCCCCAGCCACCAGTCTCCCACCGCCACCTCCCAGCGAGAGGGCAGAGAGGTTATGCACTCAAGAGAGAATGTCTCGGCCTTGGCCCTCAGCACCCAAACAGACCCTAATCTCCCAGATGTTGTGACTGGTGCCAGGGGGTGGGGCCGTGAGTCAGCCTACATGGAATTCATGCAGGGTGGTGCACACGTGTGCGCATGTATGTGCACCCATGTGTGTCCTTGAGGGGTGTGCACCCATCTGTTCCCTCAGTTCGTCTCTGCACACAGACCTACACAGATGCTCCAGGAATGTGTAATTTAGGGATGTGTAGTTGAGATGAGGTGGGGGCTGCATTTTGACTCCACAGCAGTTAGAGACCTCCACCTCCACCAGGTACCCAGGCGGGTGGCAAGGATGAGGAAATGTCTCCTACTTCTGACTGTCATCTGGGGCATTGGCTCCCCACTCCACTCCGTTCTCTCCACCTGGGCAGGGAGAGAGTTGGCCGGTGGAGGAAAGGGGGAGGGGGAGCCAGGCCGGGCCTTGATCCTGGGTGAGAAGGAGACCCTCAGCTTCCCAGAACATCAGCACAGGGTGTAACTTCACCCAGATCCAAACTCGGACCCAAACCCTTCCTTGGTCACCCAGAGCCCCAGCCTTTAACTCCCAGCCCAGAACCCAAGCAGCTGAGGCCTGGTCCTCACACACTTCCTTCCCTGAGGGGTGGGGGCACAGAGAGACCCAAGCTGGTCTCTTGATGATGACCCCCACCTAAAGGCAGAAGTTTGAAGTGAAAACTGGTACGTGATCCCAGGAAATCGTTACTGAGAGAGGAAAATGGAGAGGCGCCCAGAGGGGGGCCAGAGGGCCTCAGTGGGCTAGAGGAGACTCAGTCCCACTCGTGGGCTTCTGTCGCATGCCCACCCAACCCTGTGGAAGGACAGGAAAGAGGCAGTGAGCCCTCTCCCTTGCTCCCAGATCTGAGACCTGAGTTGGACATAAGCACATGGCCAGTAACAGTGTCTGTGTGCAACTGGGCACGGACCATGGGGAGTCTGTGTGGACATGCGTGTGCATGGACGTTGGAGTCCATATCAGCATCTTTAGCATCAGTCCAGGTAACAATTTGTGTACGTGCGTGTGTCTTTGCTGGGGGTGTCTGCTCCGGGGAGCTGCTCAGTGGGTATATGTGAGAAAAAGGCATCTGTGTTTGAAGGCAACTCCATGAACTTGTTATGGGATATTTGTCCTGCACATGTTCAAGTGTATAAGAGAGAGGGAGATCCAGGGGGCCCGCAGCCCTCCCCAGGGTCTATTGAGCTCCTGCCTCGGCCTATGCCAGGCCACTTGGGGAGCGCCCGTGCTTTATGGTGCGCGGGTGAAAAATGGAAATGCTAATAAGTAGTCGTTAAGTTGTCTTGCAAAAATGTTAAATGATAAATTGGGTAATGTTATTGTTGAAATGAAATATGTAAAATAAATGAGTTATTTATTTCTAATAAATATTTTGTTTATGATATATTTGTAGGGGTGTTAATTATTTTCCCCCTCAATCGGGGCAACATATAAATTCTAATAAAGCGCAGGCCACGGTGAAGGCAGCGGTGATGGCGGAGGCTCCTCCGGGCAGGGCTGCTGCAGGACTTCTGCCCGTGATGAATGCTCCAGTCACCGCGATTGTTCCACTCGCTGCTGTCGCAGGTCCCCGGCGTGGCGGCCTGTTTGCCTTCTAATAAAGAAGAGGAGGAAGGAAGGAAGGAAGGAAGGAAGGAAGGAAGGAAGGAAGGAAGGAAGGAAGGAAGGAAGGAAGGAGAAAAGAAGAGAAGAGAAAGGAAAAGAAAGGAAAGGAAAAGAAAAGAAAAGAGAAGAGAAGGGAAAGGAAAAGAAAGGAAAGTAAAAGAAAAGAAAAGAAAAGAAAAGAAAAGAAAAGAAAAGAAAAGAAAAGAAAAGAAAAGAAAAGAAAAGAAAAGCAGAAAGGGAGAGTCAAGGAGGAAAACTAGTAGGCCAGGGTCTCCAGGATGAGATGATTAAATGCCCCCAGGCTGGATCTTGCTCCTTAGCCAGTAGACCAGGACCTGGGCACACATGTCACCGCTGGAACCAGCTTTAAGGAAGGAGAAACAAATACATAAGCAAACCAGGCATAGAAGAAGTTTCCTGCCCCCCAGACCCATCAGCAGCACTGAGCACTCACTCCAGCCTAGGCGCCCTCAGTCATTCCCACTGTCCCCTACCCCAGCTGGGGGATCTCCATAGGGGCAGATGTCCCCCATCTCCTACTGTTTTCAATCCTGTCCCACCAAAATGTCCTCCTTCCCCCAATCAAGGGATGCCCCCCTCTCCCCTCAGCCCCTTCCTATGCAGGGACCTCCAGGACTGTCCATGACCGCTCCAGGGGAACCCTAGATTTGCCCTCTCAGGGTCCATCAGACCAGAAGTGCAGTGAGGCCCTGGCCTGGGCCCTGAGGCTGAACTTGGGCGGGGCGGTGGGGGGGGCGCATTCCCCTCCAGAACAGGCTGCCTCCTCTCAGGGCGTTATCTCCCCCTGGGCAATAAAACTGCTGAGGCGGGGAGGCTTGGTGGGCAGGGACAGGCGGCATGGGCACAGGATGCAGGGTCGTTCTGTCCTTGCCACAGGCGCCATCCACGCCTCCCACTGACCCCTTCCCCCAACTCCTGGGGCTGAACTGGGCTCCCAGTTCTCGCCACAGGGCTCTAGGCTGAGCTCCAACCAGGGATCTCAAGCACTTGGTGAGCCCTTCCTTGGAGCCATAGCAAGAGCTGGGATTGGGCACATTCAGGGGTTCCTGTGGGCGCTTTAGAGTTGGGGTGTAGAGCCATGGCCCAAGATATTGCCTCCCTGGCTGAGGTCCCCCAGTGTCTGCCAGAAAGGGGGCCTGTACCTCTTTCAGACACCTACCACTGGCCACAACCCCAAGCTAAGCCATTGGGACCTGCCCCTCAAAAAGTGGTCCTCTGCACAGGTGTGTGTGTATGTGCGCACACACGTGTCAACGTGTGTGTAAGTGGAATGATCCAGGCTTGTTGATGGCAAGACCTACAGCATGGGACTAGCAGAAAGGTAAATGACAGAGGAAACGAATGGAGACATGCCACACGCTCTGCCTCATGCACTCACGTATGTCCACACTGGCCCATCCACAGATGCTGGACTGGCTTGCAGTCACAGGGCTGCGTTCTGCACGTCCAGATGCAAAGCCCAGTCCCACACAACCAGAGTCCCACAAACGCACATGCCTCACAAACACACATTCAGGGGAGTTTGGGACAGGTCGATGGGCTTACAGAAAGAGACAGGAAATCATTGCTTTCTTACCAGTTAGGTTCTGACTAGATGAAGGAAGGGGGTATCAACACTGGATGGAGGGCGCCCCCTGCTGGACAGAACAGCTGTAACTATCCATTCCCAGGGCAGGCCACCCAGCCTGCCCCTAACTGCACCCCCATCCCAACCCACCAAGATACCACACACCCACCACACTCTGGATAAGCCCCCACCCCAGCTGAATAACTCTGGGTTCTTTTCAAAATATGTACAACCTTTGATCATCGTTTGCTTAAACTGTATAAATAATCCACCCAGTTTTAATAGGATTTTTCTATGAATCGGCAACAAAGCATGAAATGTGATATTTTCACCATGAGTAGTTAGGAAATTAGTCACCTCTGTCCGTGGCTCTCTGCTGGCTGGAGACCCCCATTCTGTGTAGTCCTTCCCTCCCCTCTACCTCAGACCACCCCGGGCCCTTCAAATGTTACCTTGTCAGCTCCCACCTTATTTGGGGGTGGGGGGCAGTGGGGGACGCTCTGGCATTGCTCCGAGGAGCCTGTGCTGGTCACCTTCGTGTCTGAGAGCGAAGGCCAGGCTGCCCTGGGCCCCTGTTCCCCAGACTGCTCACCTGAGCTCAGGGCCTTCCGTTTTCTAAGTCCCACGTGGGCTCCGGTGCAGGTTGGGCAGGGTTCCAGGGTGGGCAGTGGGTTTAGGGAGAGTTATTGGGGGCAGGGTGGTAGTTTGGGCAGAGTGGGGTCATTCACCATTTCTTCCAGTTTCTCAAAAGTATTTCCACACTTGCCTATTCCCCAGGCTAGTCCACACCTATTTGCTGTTACACACCCACATCCTGTTACACACTCACAGAGGCATGACCTGTGTGCACACACAAGGGGGCTGGGCCTGTCTCCTGAGGTTGACAAGCTGCCCACCCAGTCTGGGAACAAAGATGCCAAGTCTGAGAGAAGAGCCATTGTTGGTGTCGAGCAAAGGTCAGAGGTGGGGTCAGATCTGGCAAAGCAGGAGATGGGGGCATCTGAGATGAGCTTCAGGGATGGCAGCCGGACAGGAATCAGAGATGGAGGAATCGGAGCTCAGGCCAGGACTGGGGAGTGGCATGGATGAGGCAGTGACGGCGGAAGCTGCCCAAGCAGGCAAGAGAGGCTTTCAATCCCACCTCCAGACCGTGGCCCCTGCTACCATGTATGGCAGCCCCAAAGCAGCCCTCCCCTGCCTCCGTGCTCCATTAGGAAAAGCCAGCAGCCAACAGCAGTGATCCAGGGCCTGCCGAGCAGTCTGGCCTCAGCCATCAGGCCAGGCCTTGGGCCTCCCAGGGCTCAGGCTGAAGCCGAAGCCCGGTGGGGCTCAGCCTCGGAGCTGGGCAAGGCAGTGGGGGGAGGGGGGGTCCCCCCCCCCCCGCCCCCGCACAGCACCACAGTCCACGTGCTCCAAGCTGAGCAGGGCCCCCTTCCTTTTTGCCCCCTGCCCCTGGCCCAAAATGAATAAAACTCCAGGGGTGGGGGGAGCTATTCATGGAACCAGAGAATGTGTGAGCCGCCCAGTGGCCCCCTCTCATTAGGGGACCCCGTCAGGTGGCGCTCATTAACTTCAAGTTGTCTCTTGTTTTAAAACTCGGGTGAGGGGGGCAGGGTGGAGGGGCACATTGTCTGGCTGCTGCCCCAGAGAGATTAGGCGCCCAGGGGGAGGGGGGCAGGCAAAGGCCCTTTAATTAGTTACTTTCAAAGGTTCCCTGTCCCCTTTCTCTCGGGTCCCCCTCCTGCCTCCGGCTGGGCCCAGCTTCGAGGGGGGCGGTCTTTTCTGCTTGGCAGAGCCGCCTGGTCACTCAGCTTAAATCCGCAGTCTTTGTTCCCGCCTGGACAATGGGCCCAGCGCATCAGCCACGAAGGAGCAGGGTCTTCTGTAAGACTGGAGCCAGCTGAGAGGGGCGCACCCTGGCACCGGTTGCAGCCTGGGGCTCCAGACAGAGGCCTGGGCACCAAAGGCCCTTTCTGAGTTGAGAACATACACACACACACACACACACACACACACACACACGCACACACACACACGGCCAACCTGGAAACCTAACTCTAACAAAAGAAAAACAAGGGACAAACCTCACGTTAGGGGCTCCTTCCCACAGGAAGTTTCTGGGGGCTAACCTGGAAGATAACTTGAGGACAGGGGTCTTCTTCCCTTCTATATAGCCAAAAGAACATGACTTTAGAGCCAGACAAATCTGGGCCCCAATCTTCCTCTGCTGCTCATTAGCAAGTAATTCTCCTCTCAGGCCTCCTTTTCCCTTCTTTAACATGAGGGAAACCACACCTGCCTCTCAGGGTGTAAGGATTGAATTCCTCAACCATGTAGACATGTCTAGTACAGCGCTCGGTGCACAGTAGGCCCTCAGCGCTGTTCCCTGCGAGGTTCTCGCAGCAAGAGCCTGACCCCACACCTTCCACCACTGGGTGTCAGGAGCACCTGACCCTTTCGCTTTGGGGGTGCTGGTGGCAGGGCTGGGGGATCTACTTAGCAGATCCTGGGGGCGGTCTTGGGGGGACGGGTTGAGAGGCTGAGTTGCAGGAGAAGGTGGTGATTTGCCTGGGTCAGCAGCTTAATGGCACTAACGAAGTTTCCGAGAGCACGGTGAGCTGGGGGGGGCAGGGGCAGGAGCACCCATGTGGAAAGGCACATGACTAGGGATTGATCAGGCTGAAGATGAAACAGAGAAAGCTTCCCGGGCAGCAGAGGTAGGAAACGCCAAAACCAATTACTGCCCAGCCCCGCCAGCTTCCAGAGCCCTCCCCGGGGGAAGAGGGAAGGGGCTGTGACCTCCCTGGTGGGGTGCATGCACTCTGGCACACACACACACGCAGGCCCCTCACATGGGTAGGTGTGTGCACAGGGGAAGGCCTACATGTGGGAGCAAGCAGACTCGGGATGTGAAGACATCTCCTGTGTTGGTCAGACCCCTTGTCTGTGGGTCATCTGACTTCTCACAGATGTTCCCACATTCCACCTAATTGTCCCTTGTGACCAGCACGGGTGTCACCAGGAGAAGGCAGGGGACCACGGGCAGCAGCAGCAGTAAAGGAGGTGCTGAGGGTCCTTTCTATTCAGTTTCGGCCTTGAGTCCCACCTCCACAAGTTTGCTGGTTGGAGCTTAATCCTAGTTTCTGGTCAGAGGCAACCCTGGGTTACCGTTTATGTGGCTGATCCCCCTTGCGGATCATTGACAACTCATCAGGCTCTGGTTAATGGGAGTGTGCCCCACTTAAGGAAAACCCACCCTCTTGGAAATAATCAAGCATGCACAGGTTCCACCCTGACCATTGTGGCTCAGTTGGCTGGCGTTGTCCCAAAAAGCAAAAGGCCGCTGGTTCCATTCCTGGTCAGGGCACATGACTGGGTTGCTGGTTTGGTCCTGGCCAGCTGCGTACAGGAGGCAACTAATCGGTGTTTCTCTCACACACTGATGTTTTGCTCCCTCTTCTTCTCCCTCCCCTACCCTCTCTCTAAAAATAGATAAATAAAATAATTTAAAAAAATTATGCCCTGGCTGGTGTGGCTCAGTGGATTCAGCACTCGCCTGTGAACTGAGAGGTCACCTGTTCAAATCCCAGTCAGGACACACGCCTGGGTTGGGGGCCAGGTCCCCATTTGGGGGCAAGCAAGAGACAACCAATCCATGTATCTCTCGCACATTGATGTCTCCCTCCGTCCCTTCCCCCCTCTCTAAAAGTAAATAAACAAATAAATATTTTTTAAAATTATGCACATGTTCCTTTTTATAGCCCCTGATGTTTGTTGAATGAATAAGTGTGGCAGGTTGGGCAGCCCTCTCCAGCTTAAAGAATTCACAAAGTATATCAAAGAACTAGATCAAAGGGCAAGCAAACATCTCTCACGGGACCTAGAGAAGCCCTTAGTTAAAAATCAACAGTTGAGAAGTGATTAGATGTAAGATAAGGGCCCTTCAAACTCCTAACACTAACCCAATAGTTGTCCATGTTTGGGGTCTTTAAAGGGGAGGGAGAGCGGGAGGCGTGAGGAGGCCTGGATTTAGCTCCTGCCTATGGAGGGGCAGCCTGCTTGCAAGCAGTATGTGCCATGCGGTGTTTGCGCCTTCGTATTTAGGGCAGGATTTGTGTTTCATGCCATATGTTGAGTGGTGTTATTACATTATTAGCAATTTTGTTTTATCATAAAATCACTTTTCCTTTAAATATGTGAGAAAAAATTCAGCTGTTCTTAGAGTAAGTTTTATCCAATCTATTCCACTTGGAAATTACTTCCAGTTTTACAACACAAGCCAACAGGCACAGGGGCTGGGAGCCCTGGACGCGTGCGTGACTGCGGGTGGGAAGCCTCACCATTTCATACAGGGAGCGGCCACCGCGCTGCTGGGTCCAGAGAGTTGAGGGGTCTCAGGAAGCGAAATCGGGCCTCAAAGGTACTGCAGAGAGTCAGTGTTCCCACCCCAGGTCCCAGGCCGCCCCCCTTCCCCGTCTTCAACCCGATGACCACCTCACCAACACTGTCACTGGGCTTCTCGGCCGAGGACGCCTCCTCTTCCCTGTGCCACCTCATCCACACCCTGCGCCCTCGCTGCAGTGTCTGCGAGGGAGACCAGCTCCTCTTGGGGCCTGCAAGCTTTTGTTAGCGTTATGTGAGCCGCTAGTGACAAGGGCCCTGAAACCCAACTCGACCAAACTCATAAAAGGGGTCACTGTCTCTTTAATTAAAGTTCCCTGTTTGGAGGTTAAAGACAAACCCGTTTGATGCTGCAGGTGTGTGTGGGGGTGGGGTGGGGGAAAGGGGTGGAGGGGGCTGGAGGGAAATGGAATTCTATCCTTGGAGGGGAGCCGGGAGGGCCTCACCAGGGTCAGACTGGCTGACCATGGAAAGTCTGATGGGGGCCCCCCACCCCCGGGGTCCAGAGTGCAGTGAGGGTCACAAGGGAGAAACCAGGCAGGAGCAGGGAGGCCGGCACAGCCAGCTCTGACTGTCCTGCAAGAACGCCCCACACAAACCGCCTGCCTTCTGCTCCCCACCTCCATTATGCCCACTTCCATTATCCCCACACCCCAAAAGTTCTCCGTTAAAAGCAGACCCAGGGCCTAATCCCCTCTCCCTATAGAAGCGACTTCATCACAGTTTAACATAAAAAGATCAGCTGGTATCGACCCGTAATTTGGACCCACGCCACGCTATTGGCAGAAAGACAGAATAAGTTAGGGTGGCCATGTTTCAAAAATTCTCTGTGTGCACTCAATCACGGCCCAGGGAAGGCGGGCGGGTGCGTAATAACCCAGCCGCGCTCTCCATTTCCCCTGTAGATCAATGCTAATACCAGGAGGCCCCAGAAGATGGATGGAACCGACAGGAACCTTGAAATCCCGACACGGGGGCTGGTGCCTCAACCGATAAAGGATTTCACTGCTACTGGGGCGGGGACACGGAAACCCTAGGGGCCACGGGAGACAGTCTGGTGGGGGCAAGGAGGTGGGCAAGAGGGAGCAGCCTCTCTTTCACACACACACTCATGTCCTCACTGACACCCACAGTCGCTCACACAGCCACTGACTGATGCACACTCCAGAGTCACTGACACGCACGCCATTGGCCGACACACATTATCACTCACACACTATCCAGCCTGCAGCACCGACACTTCCCCAAGAGGCCTTGACTCTGGAGCAGCCACTCACACGTGTCTTCGCTGGTACACACACACACAGGCATGTGAGCTCACATCTGCACACCAGAGTCAGGGTCTCTGACACAGACACTCGTGTTGACATATTGAGATGCAAACGCACCCAGCCACTGGCACCCACACATTGCCACAGTGAAACATAAAGACATACACACCCACACACAAGGACACTTCCCTGTCTTTCCATTCTTCCTTTCCGTCCCAGCCCTTCTATCCATTACCTTCCAATTCTGTTTAGAACCCTGATGGCTGATGATCAACTGGGGCACTTCCCAGGCCTTATGGGAAGAACATCACTGAGACAGATGTGTACCAGACACACAGGCCTGCAGACACACCCAGACAGGAACCCACACACACGCTGGGCTGGAAGGAGAATGGGTTCCAGGGACAGCTCAGCCACAGATTTGTTGTATGGCCTTGGGCACGCCACTTCCTCTCTCTCTCTCTCTCTCTCTCTCTCTCTCTCTCTCTCTCTCTCTCTCTCTGGGCCTCTATTTCTTCATCAATAAAACAAGAGGTGGGACTGGGAGATTTCTAAGGTCCTTTTCCAGATCTGAATTTCTCAGTCTATAACAGATACAAATCCTTGCAAAGAGTCACACTCACACACACACACACACACACACAGCCCCAAGCAGGTACGCCCCACCAGATTTTGAGCATCTGGTAGCCTGAAGCCACACCCACGCTGACACGCAGGACCACACAGGCACATGCTACTCTTCCCAGCAAGGGTGGCTGCAGCGGGTACAGCAGCTCCTCATCCTTCCCAGAGCTGGATGTCAGCAAGTGGCAGAACCCACTTGCTGGGAGCAAAGCACTGGGGGCAGAGCAGAGATGGAGCATTGCTTCGAGTTCGAGGGAGAAGGTGAAGTGAAGGGCAGGGGTTGGGACTTGCAGGGGGACAGGAAAAGAAGCACAGGGCTGACTGCCAAGACTGCCCCCACCCCCACACAGACCCCCTTTGCTCAGTTGTCTGATTCCTTTCTTTTGAGCTTCCCACCAAGATAGGAGTCCTTTCCACAGCCTCTCACTGACATCTTGTGGCCACCTCTAGAATCGCAGGCATTTCAAGAAAGCATTTGGTCCCCTACAGAGAAGCAAGGCCCTACCTACAGCCCTGACCATCCTGGACAGAAAAGTGAGTCTGATCCCTAGGGGTCCTGTCCCTTCCTCAGGGCCAAGGAAAGGTGCAAGAGAATGACATGTACCTTGAGCAGGGACAGGTATAAGAACAGAAGTCTGCTTTGGGAAAAGGCTTCAGGGACACTTGTGACAAAAAGGACTGGAGAAAAATAATAGCTTAAGGGAGTTCCAGTGTATGGTAGAGATGTAACCCTATTTCCTGCAGCCCCAGTCTGAGGTAGGGAAACATCAAGACCCTGACCTAGAGGGGCTTCAGTCTGAGGGAGGACATGCAACCTTTCCCCAGGGGTCCTCGCCTGAAGAAATAGACTCAGCCCCAACTTCCTGGAAGCACAGTCTGACCCCACTTGACCCTTTTACAGAGAGCCTAAGCATTGTATGTGGTGGGGTTGGGGCGGCCAGTACAAGACAGCTCTGCCCTAAGGGAGACTCTTATCTTGAGGAGGGAAAAATCCCAGTCCCCCCATCAGGGACCCCAATCTTATCTGAGGAACATGTGATTTGCCAGGAGTTGGAAGTCCCCAGCTAGCTCAGCCTCCCATGCTAAGCCCTGACCTGGAAGTCTAAAAGGAATAGGATTTCTGGGTCTGCATCAGCAGCCTAAGGTTGGGAAGAGGGCTGGGGATGCGGGCCCTCCAGAGCCATCCCCACCCATTCTGAAAAGTTCTGGTAAGGGAATGGAGAAGGACCACACCTCCCAGGTCCTCCCCGAGGTAGCCATGACTAAAGTCCCAGGTCTGTTTTGGGACTTCCCTGGACCAGTTCCTCCTGGACCAGCTCCTCCTGCTGGAGCCTCCAGCCCTTCTGGAACCAGGCCTCGGTCACCTGGAAAAGACGATTATACCCACACAAGGCAGAGGCCATCGGTTGCCAACCGGGAGCTAGGGAACCCTGGAGGTGCTAGGCTGATGAGTTTGTTATAAATTAGAGACTCATTAAGGGAAGGTGAGAAGGGCTCAGTAACAGCTTTCAGGGCCCATCTTTTCGATTTCTTGTTCGGTTTGTTTATTGCGATTGTTCCTGTCTCATAAGCTTATTGCAAAACCAATAAAAATGATCTATTCAGAGAGGGGAGCTGCTCTTTTGACTGGTAAGCTGCTGCTTGGTCCTGAACCCCACCCCTCCCCCTTCCCGTGACTGCAGCCCCAGCCTGGTTGACCAGCTGTCTCCCGCCGCGGGGTCAGCAGAGGGTGCCAGATTCCTGCTCACCAGAAACTATGTCCACCTGCCACACAGCCACCCTGGGCTGGCCTCAGGCCTCCAACCTGGCCCCAGTGACCACTGCACCCCAGCCCTCCAGCTCACCTCTGATGGACACAACAGGTCTGAACTGGGCACATATCAGGGCTCAGTTATGGGAGACAGGAGGCTAGGATGGGGATTTGGGGACAGTCACTGGAGCCTGGAATTTCAGGAGGGATTTTGTCTCAGTTTCCTGGCTATGCCTCACTGAGGCCATGTCCTTAGCATAGGGTTCCCGAACCTGAGGTAGCATGGAGCAAAAGAGGCCCCAGAGAATCAAGTCTTGGCTTTGACCTTGATGCTAGCACAGAGGCCCCAGCCTCTTGCACATCCAGGAACCTATTCACAGTTGAAACCAAGGGCCCAGGAACCCCTCTCCCAGGTGAGTTGGCGCTCATCCCTATCCCTGTTCCACCAGTGACATCAGTTCCAGTTAGTGACCACAATATTTCTGAGGTATCATGGGTTTCCTTATGTTTCTGGTGCTCGATTTCAGAGCCTTTCAGATGACTGTGGTGGGGAGTGCAGAGTTTACGGGAGTCGGAGGAGCCAGTTCTTCACTGACCATGCAGAACTCCAGGAGGGACTCCTGAGATCACTCTGTCCAACCCCTTCATGTCTTGGATACAGAATAAGGGTCAGAGACTTGGCCAAAGTCCCACAGCTAGGAGTGGCAGAGCTGGGACTAGAATTCAAAGTGACAGACCCTTGTACCATTGCTCTGCGTCGTCCTCTGTTTTCCCTGTCCGTGCCAGAGAGCATGTGTCAGTCCCTGCAGCCAACACAGGTCACAGGTCCCCCTTTCCCTCCCGGCCCTCTGATGACACTCTTTTCTCTAGAGCAAACTCAGCGTCTTGCTTCAAGGCCAGTGTCCTGGCTCTGCCTGGGGGCCCAGAGGAGGGAAAGAACCTTGCACAGAGGCCTTCAGAGTGTCTCTGTCACTTCAAAAAGATAGCATCAGTGGACTCTCCTTTGTCTGTTTATTTTGGAAAAGGAGGAGAAGAGGGGGAGGCGGATGAGGAAGAGCAGAAGTTTTCAGGAAGCAGAGCATCTCAAGGACTTGGCACGTCTTCAGAGAGAACCATGTCAACAGCCAGTTTCCCTCAATCTCTTTGTGTTGGCTTATTTTAACACACACTCACTATAGCGCTTACTTGTGTTGGGCACTATTCTAAGAGCTTTATATATTAATTAATTTTTTTAATTTTACATTAACTTAATATACATCATACATATTAATTTATCGAGTCCCCTTAATAATCCTTAAGGCCAGTACTATTATTATTGCCACATTACAGAAGAGGAAACTAAGTCACAGAGGTAAGCAGCTGGCCCAAGGTCTGGCACCTAGGGGAGTGGCCACTTCACCATCCAAAGCCAGGCAAACTGGCTCTTATCCACCAGGCCTGCACCTTCTCTCTTCCGAAGCCACAGCACAAAGGCTGGCAGGGCCCCTGTAACCTGGGGAGGAAGCAGCACTCTGAACACTCAGAAAAGACAAGACATCCTTGGTGTCAAAAGCAGTGTCTCCTCAAGTCTGTCTCTGTTAGCTACCATCCTGGCCATCTGTGCCTTAGCTTATTTGAAGGCCTATGTTTCATGTTTGGGTGACCAAAGGAAGCATAGATAGTCTGGTCCTCCCTTATCAGCTCCACGTCGAGGAGCCTTTGGCTGGATTTTGGAAGCCAGGGCTCTGGTGTGCCAGGCACCCACTGACAAGTTGCTCATGGAGCCTAGCTCCCTCCCACGCAGCCGCCTGTCCTGACATCTCTGAGAGGGCCTTTGATTAAAGAGACAAGTGACTTTGCCCATTCTATTGATCAGAATAAATTACTAGGAACTAATTTATGGGCTTCCCTACAGCCGATGACATGGTGGATTGTGCGCTATTGGTCAGTAAATTGGATTGTCAGGCTAGATTATTGGTTCATATACAGTTATCTCTCATAGCAGTATCAGGGAGCCCAGGTAGAGGAGTGAAATCCTTTCTCTGCTGCCAGACGCCAGGATGTGAGGCCTTCTCCAGGGCTGGCCGGGAAGGGCAGAAAGGGGAGAGGAGGCAGGGGGAGAGAGGAGAGGCCAGGCAGGGCCTCTGTGTAGGATGCTTATTAATTAGTGCAGCATCACAGCATTAAAAGAACATTAGTGTGGAATCGTCTGCAGAGTGATGGGGAAATGACATTGCGGGCCTCCTCCTGATTCTCCAGCTACGGCTCCGCTGGGTAGAGGCAAGGAGGGGGTTGATGAGCAGACAGGGGGATAGGAAAGAAAAAAGATGGAGGGATAAGGGTTCAAGAGGAGGGGAAGGGAAAGAAGAGGCCGCATTTGCTGGGAGTTGCAAGCAGAGCAGGTCTGCTAAGTGCCAGCGTCGCTGAGCCCCACGCGGGGGAAATGGAGCTGCCGTTCTGCTCCGTACATCACAGCCAACGATGAAAAGTTCTAGAGCTGGGATTTCTCAGGCAATTTGGCCAGTGATGCATGGGGCAGTAGATCCTCGCGCACTCTTCCGTGCTTCTGCCAAGCCAGCAATAACAAAAACTTATTTTTTGCCAGGGAAACGGATATGAGTCAGGCAGCCCATCAGGAGTAAGGGGGGCTTCACCACGCCGCTGCGATTTGTACCGCTCGGCTGTTTCCCCAAGCTCTAAAGACCTGCCAGGAGGTGACAAAGGCGAGACAATTTCAAGTTCACAGTCCTGTGTCCTCGAAGCATAACAGCAGCCATAGATGGGGACTCTCAGGGGCTGTGGGTTGCAAAGTCAGCGGTCCTTCCCCCAAGCCCACTGAGGAGGGGGCATGGGGTGAGCAGGAGGAGAGAGGCAGAGAGATGAGGCACTTGAGAAGCCGGCACCCTTTTCCTCTCTGTGAATTCCTAGGGGCAATGCCCTCTCCTCTCAAGGGGCCTGGCAGGAAGCAGGGAGAGGGGAGGCAGTGTGGGCGTGCCACGCTGGCTGCAGGGATGAGAGTGTAAACACCCCAAGTGAAAGCCCCGTGTGCCCTCCTGCCACAAGCTTCCAGGTTTCTACCAGCGTGCAGACCCTGAGACCACCCAGTCCCCGAAGGGTGACTATGGAAACCCCCCCGGTCTAGTTTTTTCACTCTCTCTGTTTGGAGCGCTGAGAAGGCCTGCACCTTCCCCGAGGCATGATCAGGAACACAGATAACCTGTTCTTTCGGCTGCAGGCCTCAGGGGAAATGTTCAAAGGAGCTCAGAGCCCTTCTGACTCCAGCTGTCACTCAACAGACACTGCCAGTAACCCCACAAGTACATGCCCGCAGGGCCCACTGGCAGGGACCCAGGCCCTCCAGCTCACTTGAGTTGCCACTGAGAACAACAGCAAGGAGGTCTCATCAGTGTCACAAAGCCACCAAGGTCACCATCCCTTGGTGTTGCTTAGCATTAGCAGACACAGGGAATGCAGATTGGGGTCCTTGGAAAAGGCTTAGCACCACAGGCTAAAAATATTCTGCACGATCCACTCGATCTTAGCCAAAAAGCTGAGAAGCAATATTCTTCACAACCCAAAAGATAAATGTCAGAGGTTTAGAAGGTAAAAGACCCTCCCCGCACCCCCAGGCTCTGCATGCTATGCATGCCCACCCCCTGGTCACTTTGCTGTCCAAAAGTTAAACTGTGGTCTTTGGCCACTCATTTCATCCTGGGCACTCTCCCTTTCTGCCCTCCATTGATAGATGTGACATTGAAAGCGGGCAGACCACTCTAGACAGAGGAAAACAGAGCAGGGACCAGACCCTGGGCCCCAAGGCAGAGCCTCCTGTCTGGCACCGCTGTGCCCGGCTTCCATTACAGCAGCTGCGCAGAAATGAGCACACAGGCCCCCCAGAGCACAGGGGCCTCCGAGATGGAAAAGTTTGCAAAGCTCGGGGAAAGAAAAGTGGGCCTGCTCATCGGTCTATAAATTAGAGACTCATTAAGAAGAGGCGGGAAGGGCTTTGGGGGCCTGTGTCTTTCGATTTCTTGTTGAGCTGGTTTATTGCTATTGTTTCTATTTCATACGTTTATTGCAAAACCAATAAAAATTATCTATTAAGAGCAGGAAACTCATCTTTTGACTTGTTGGTTGAGGTTTCTACAGAATAACCTTTAAGTGGTCCAACATGTCCACAGGAGAAGAGCAGGTCCATGTAGCTGCCTCCAGAGGTCAATCAAGCTGAGGGCAGGGGTACCTAATTCTGGGGGGGTGGGGAGAGGGTGGAAGGCCACAGAAACAAGAGCACCCTCTCCAGAACCTGCCAGGTGCAAAGGTCCTGACTTTAAGCAGCAAGGCGCCATACCATGTTTTCTTCACCCCATATTTAATTTTTTTAAATTCCTTGAAAGCATTTAAAATTTCTGACTTTCCACCAAACTATGCTGATATCTGACTTCTCTTTAAAAAAAAAAAAAGGGAAGATCACACTGGGCCTCATTCGCCCCTGGAAACAACCGTTCCCGGACAACAGACAGCGTCTCCTCTTCACAGGCCTCGCACCCTCCTGTCCCCGACGGTGCTCAGCCGCCCGGCATCTGTCATTGTGCGTGTCTGCAATCCCTGCTTTCGAAGCAGACTAGGTCGGGAAAGGAGACAGGTAAACACTTCATACGTGGAACTACTCTTGAAGGAAAATTTTGTGAGAACGCTTCCCACTCAGACTGATAAAATTTCCCTGCCAGCATCCCTGAAGGGAGGCTGGGGGCTTGTCCCAGCTGGGCAGGAAGGGAGCTGGCGTTCCTTGTGTGCCCCGGCTCTCCTCTTCCGCGTGGTCATCCCCCTTTCACCAAAAGGGAAACTGAGGCTGGGAGATGTCAGTGCCCGGGGCAAAGGGTGACTTGACCCTCAGCCCCAGAACACCAGCCCTAGAAGACTAAGGAACCATCCCTCTAGTACAGAAGGAAGAACAGAACATCCCCGGTGTCATTCTCCCAGGCTTGAGAGCATGCCCTTAGGGAAGATTCACAACCAATTGAGGGAAAATCCACCCAACTGTGACTCCAGTGAGAACTTGCCTCCAGAGTTACCAACACCCCTAAATCTAGTGAAAGGGAACTACGGGGTCTTTAATAATCACTCTGTCAGGTCACAGGACGGTGACTAATGGGCCTGGAGGAGGAGACGGTGAAAAACACTCTAGGAAATAAATTTGGGTGATTAAATTTCAAGGCAGTTCATGGAACAGCAACCTGAAGCCTAAACTAAGCCATCAAGTTACCAAGAGAATCAAGATTTCAATTTAACCGCTGCTGCCCGGGAACCAAGCCTGAGTCTGCAAAACATGAGGGGGTTAGGAGAAGGCACCCCAGGAAAACTCTCTGCGTGACTCCAGCATCTTCCCAACTTCCTCCATTTCTTCCAAAAGGCCAGCTAGCGATAAGTCGAGGAAATGGCTGTCTTTCTCTGGTTGTGCCATAATTCCGAATCTTTACATAAAAACAATCAAGGCCCATTTGAGTAAGGCAGGTGGGGTGGGGAGGGCCTCCAGCCAGGCACAGGCTAGAACCTCGCACAAATCTCTGAGAGACTCTCCGTTTACCAACCTAACAGAAGAGACCCAAGTTCCTCCAGTTCTCTGCTGTTTCCATTGAATGTCACGTACCTTGATTGGATCTCATCCCCAGTCACCGTCTAGTGTCTAGGGGCATAATCCCCTCTAGCTGAATCACATGCCAGGTGCTGTTAAGCTTTGCAGGTGAACGCACCCGTGCTCTAAGGTAAGAGCCCTAGGTCCGATTACTGGCAGATACTGTGTGCCCCTGTTTATAGTCCCCAGGGCATCACTTCAGCTCGTTTGTTTCTCTCTGAGCAAAGCCAGGGTAGGGGGTGTTGCGGCCAGTCAGGCCCCTGAGATGGAGGAGCTCGGGCAGGAAGAGCTTAGCGACTGCAGCTGCGCCCATCTCTCTCCCTTTCTCAATCTCTTCCTCTCTCGAGGCTTCACCTCTCTCTGCCCTGGCTCCGCCAGCTGTTTCCTGCAAATCCAGCTGAGACAGCTGCTGGCCCACCATGCTAAATTTCCAGGGGCCCTGGAACCCCTTGATTCTCTTGGCCCAAATGTGGGCAAATCTCAAGCGTCCAGACAAGGCTAAGATTGTTCAAAGAGCGCTTCACTAGAAAACTGGGGGGAAGCCAAAAAAATAAATTGCAAAAGCAGAGAAACAGCTTAGAGAACACAGATTCCTTCTCGCAGAATGACTCAAGCCTGGTCTCAGGAAAGTGCATTGCAAGGATAACTGAATAAGGAAAGGAGAGGGGGAGAGAGAAAAGGAGAGAAGAAGGGAGGGAAGGGAGAAAAGCTACAGCTTGATGGACACCCACCCCTTCTTGCTCCTCATTCTCCCTCAATTCTTTAAGGCTTGGATGCAGAACAAAGATGCTCACACTTTAGCCAGAGATAGAGGTTAACACCATCGCTATGCCTGATTGAGCCCTTAGTTGCTTTGAGAAACTGCCACCCAGGCCCCTGTCTTGTTCTGGCCCCCAAATCTGGGCCACACTGCACGTCTGCTCTGCCCTCTCCTGGGACAAGGAGGATACTCCTCTGTCACCGTCTTCCTACACAGGCTCCAGTCTGCCCCTTCCAGAGAGCTCAATGAATGGCACCTTATCCCTGTGGCTGCTTCTACAAGTCCTTAAAATCTTGGTCTCTTGGTCTGGTTAGGTGCTCGGCTGCAGGCGCATAGCTGACTGGCAAGACAGTGGTGAAACCGCTACCCCAAGAACCCTTCTCCTCTGAGCTCCTAACACTGGCAATCCCCTGAGGCACTCTGTTTCACCCCATTCAGATGCCTACCTTGCCCAAGGGACCTTCCTGCATTCTGTCACTACAGTGGAGTTAAGCACAAATTTTTGACCACCATCAATAAGAATTTAGAAGCTGTTCTCTCAGAGCGCTGCAGAAGTGGTGAGGTGTGTGCTGGATGACACCCTATTTCCATCCCCAGATCGAGGTTCAGCAGGGCTCCCCTTCCTCGGGTCACATTGCGTGTAGGGAATTTCCATCTGGCTGATTCATCAGCACCTCAGTATCCATTACCCAACTTGCCCCCAGTGGGATTTGTCATCTCCCCATCGCCAGGTAGCTGGGCTATACTAGCCTGACCATGGGCATTGGCTTCAAACCCTGGTTCCGTCACCTGTTAGCTGGATGTGGATGAACTCAGTTAAGCAATTTAACCTGAACCTGCTTTCTTTCTGTGAAATGGGAATGTGTTTGTAGCTCCCTCTCATGGCTGGTGTGAGGAATTAATAAAATTACATCTGTAAAACATCCAGCATTTTCCTAACATAAGCATGTTAAAATAGATAAAATATATATATATATATATATATATATATATATATATATATAGGTATACTACATTTCCAATGCAAACTGGTGCTTCATATCAACTTTCCAAAATCCTTCAGTGTTACATCATTTCCAGAAAAGTCTGCCTCCTCCGAGAGATGGTGAGGCCTGCAAGAGTATCCAAAATCTATGCCCTGGCTGGTGTGGCTCAGTGGATTGAGTGTCAGCCTATGAACTAAAGGGGTCACTGGTTCAATTCCCTGTCAGGGCACATGCCTGGGTGGCGGATGAGGTCACCAGTTGGCAGTGCAGGAGAGGCAACCGCACATTGATGTTTCCCTCTCTTTCTCCTTCCTTTCCCCTCTCTCTAAAAATAAAACAAATAGAATCTTTTTTAAAAAGAGTACCCTAAATCCATGTGACAGACTTCTCATTACACATTAATAAAATCACATCCTGGTTCTAGGCATCACCTGATTAATATGCTTTTGCAACCAGGATAAGGACCGTTTCTGGTTGCACACAAAATGAGTTTTCTGAGCCTGCAGTCTAGGGGTCAGACCTTGAACAGGAGAAAAGTCTCCAGTTAAAGGCTGTCCCCTGAAAAAACTCCCAGGAGACAGCCCGCTCACTCCCATCCCCCTTCCCGCAACGCGCCTGGCATGGCTGCCTCTTCTGTTTGGAACGTTCTATGCTGGGCACTGAGGTTCCCATATGGTAGGCATTAGAAATCCACTTGTTTTGTGAGTGAGTGGGTGGGTGGGTGGATGGTTGAGTGGATCACCGGGAATTTGTGGCTTGTTTTGAGACAGGAAAGAAGCAGTGGTGGCCTAGCAACAGGGGAATCTGCCTAGCAACAGGGATGGAGGCGGGGCCTGCTGGAATCTGTAGAATGGCTGAGGGAAAAGCATTCGGAAAGGAGACCTTTCTGGATCCTGTCAAGCTGTGGTCTCAGGCCAAAAAGGGAAAGCAGACCCAGAGCACGAGGAGAGAAGCATGGGAGGCCGGGCAGGAACAGAGTCAGCCTATTTGTAAATATTGCACATCCAAAGTGGAAAAAGCCTTGTACTTTTCCCAAAGTGTGCTAAAGCAAAGAGGAGCCCCCTCCCCGACCCCCCAGCAGCCATCACCCCAAGAACGAGTGGACGGTGCCCCAAAGTGGACAAATTTGAAGAGTACACCACCTTTTCTGCACTCTGTTTTGCAAGGGTACCCCAGGATACACTTTCACTTGTGCTATCAAGTCTGGAATTTGCTGGACTTAAAAAGCCACAACCCCCACCCCAACCCGCCCTCCAGAAATGATAAAGACCTATAGTCACTTACAATCATTCCAGAGGCAGATTAAGCAACTTTCCAAGCCAGTCTGTCTAAGGCAGGAAACCATTAAGAACTCGGGGACTGGTCTGTCTTGAATCGCTTTGCTCCTTCCCTCCTTTCCACCCATCACAGGACAAGAGCTTGGACATCCCCTCCTGTGAACTTTCAAGACCCTTCCCTGAAGAGAAAAAAAATTGTCATCAGCCTTTAACCTGATTAATAATTAAAACTGCTGAGTCTGAGCTGCCCCTAACAGTGAGGTGCTCCAAAACCCCAGCAAACTTTAACAAATAACCAGCCCGCTTGGGGGGAGAGAGGAAGCTTTTTTCACTAGACAAACTGACAATTAGCCGCTATTCAAATCCCCCTCTAGTCTTAGCATATTGGTTCTCCTTTGAAAGTGGCTCGGCATGGGGTAGAATTTTTGGCCTTGAGTTTAGAACTACTGTGCATAAAATCAAAGCAAGGAAGCCAGCAGCTAAGAGAATAGAGGCTATTTGGGGATTAGTGATTTCAGAGTTAGATTTCTAATAACTTGGTGAGTGGTGGGTTAGGAATGTCCTCCAGGAGCATCAGGCAGTCAACGCCATGGGACATGTCCTCACATTGAACTGGAAAGCAGTGAGTCACTGCCCTAGAGGGCGGAAATACAGAATGGCACCGAATAACTGCAACTCAGCGGTGCTGCGTGGTAATCTGCCTTTTGTCACTGCTGCAAGCTGCCTCCCATGCTTACAGTCTTGGGGTGACATGTGAACCCCCAAGTTTGGCTCAAAGTTTTCTCCCCAAAGAGCCATAAATGCAGGCACCCCCACATTAAGGAACCATTTATGGGGAACAAAGGGAGGCGAGCGGGTGAGATGGGAGAGGGGAGAAGGAGGGGGCAGCATTCAAACTGCTCATTTTCCCCTAGGAAGCATAAGGCCCAGCCACTACGGTGGGTGAGCAAAGTGAGTTGGTAATGGGCGATCCAGATTGCATCGCAGAGTCTTGCTTGCTTTCCAGGCACTTACTGAACTTTATAACTCTTCTGGGGGTAAGACACAAAAACCCAGGGTTTCTTATTGACCAGTGAGGGAAAGGGAGTTTGAGCTGCCTGGTCCGGGTCTGACGCTTTCCCACAATACTTGACTATAGTCCATCAAGAGATTTTTCAAAATATCTTTTTTAAAAGGGACAGAGGGAGCTGGAAAATCATGACATGAACAGCAGCCGCAGGCACTTCAAGACTGCAATAGCCCAGCCTAGAAAGCACTAGAAAATTCAGTTGTTCAGAGATGGAGAAGGCAGAGGACAGAAGTGGGCAGATGGCTGCGCATCCCAGGCACCCTGAAGGAGGGGAGGGCAGTTCTGGGAGGATGAATTTCCCTCTTGTTCTGTTTTGCTTTAGTTGAAGAATCACAAACAGTGAAGTGGGTGGTTCACTGTGTGTGTGTGTGTGTGTGTGTGTGTGTACTTACATACACACATGCATGTAATCGCCAGCCAGATCAAATGTAGAGGATGACTGCCATCCCAGAATTTCCCTGTTGCCCCCTCAGAGTCAGTATGCATCCACTCCCCCAAAAGTAGCCACTATTCCACCCTGTTTCTAGATGAGTTTCACCTGTTTGGGAACTTCACATAAATGGGATCGTGGAGCATGTACTCTTTCGTGTCAACCTTCTTATGCTCAACATAGTTTCTGTGGGATTCATCTGTGTTGATGGGGTGTCAACAGTTGATTCTTCATTGTTGAGAGGTGTACTATATTGTATAAATATTCCAAGTTTATTTACCCATTCCACTGCAGGGCATTTGTGTTCCTATCATGCAGTCCGTTGCCGTGAGTATTCTTGTACATGGCTTTTGGTGGATATCAGCACACACTTCTGATGAGTGTACACCCAAGAGTGAAATTGGTGGGCCCTCTACTTATTTAAAAAAGAACCCGACTCAAGTGTTGCAGGTTCGAGTCCCAGTCAGGGTACATGCCTGGGTTGCAGGCCAGGTCCCCCTGGGGGGCAAATGGGGGACAACCATACATTGATGTTTCTCTCTCTCTCTCTTTCTCCCTCCCTTCCCTCTCTGAAAATAAATAAATAAAATCTAAAAAAAATTTTTTTTAAATAACCCGACTCAAAGAGGGCAGAAACCATGCATGTCTTCTTCACTGCTTTCTCCCCAGAGCTTGCCACAAAACAGGTGCTCTGTAAATATCTTTGGAAAGAATATTGCTAAAAATGTCAGTTTTTATGAAATTAATGTACACACTTGATGCAATTCTAATTACTGTATTTCGCCATGCATAATGCGCTCCTGTGTATAATGTTCACCCACATTTTTGGCCCAAACTTTCAGGAAAATAATCTTTGTTTTAATTTTTTAATTCAATTGTTTATTTATATTTAGAAACAAAACCAATTATCGTATTCCAGGGTATTAGTTTGCATACGAATATTGTTTTCTAGAGTTACACTGTTAATGTATTAGCATAAATAAAAGAATTTAAAACATTTGTATAGATATGGAATTAGTACTACCCATGTATAATGCTCATCCTTATTGTTCCCTCAAAAATTTGGGCAAAAAAGTGTGCATTATACATGGCAAAATACATAAATAACAAGGAAGTTTTTATTTGGAAGAAAAATTAAATAAAATGAAATTATAAGGATGAATAAATGCTTTTGAATGGCAAATAAAAATAGGAAAAAGAAAAATAAAAGGTGAGGCTTGCCTTACCAGGTATCAGAATACACTCTAAAGCCACTGGAATTAAATCAGTTTGGCACTGGCATGCAAATAGATTAATGTATCAGTGGAATGAAATAGAGAACCCAGAAATAGACCAAGTATATATATGATAATTTACTATATGACATAATTGGTATTTCAATTCCACGAAAAAGGATGGATTTAATAAATGGTGCCAAGGCGATTTCCATCTGGAAGGAAATAAAACCGGAGTCCTATTTTATACCACAAACAGTATAAAGTCCATCTAGATTCAGTACAAATGTGAAAAGTAAGGCAATAACAATCTCGAAGATTTAGGAATCTACATGTCCCATAGAGGGGCGAGCAGGGGCTTTGTACATGAAGACTGGAATCCAGAAGCCATAAAAATATCTATAGACGTATTTTACCTTGTGACAACAAAAGAAGCTTTTGTATAGCAACCAATAAAATAAAGTTAACAAACACTAGTGTTATGGGAGATATTCAGGACAGACAGATAATTAAAAACAACAATAAACAAAAAGTTTTTATAAATGGGCAAGAGGGAGACAACCCAATAGAAAAATGGACAAAAGCTATTAGAAGGCACCTCTCAAAAGAGCTAAATTGTCCACATGCATAGGAAAAGGAGCTCAGAGTTAGTATTAGTATTTAAAAAAATGCAAATTAAAGTACATATACGATATCATTTTATACCTTTTAAACTAGCAAAAATTGAAATGAGGGTAATTTCCATTGCTGGCAGGGATGCACAGAAAACCATGTTTTACATTGCTGGTAAAAATATAAACTCCTACAACCTTTTATAATCCAGCAACCTCTTTTGAAATTGAAAAGCTGCATTCCCTCTGACCCATCAATCTCACTCTTATATTCCACAGGAATGAGAACCCCAGCACATAAGGAGAGAGATGCAGACATCTATACACATATGAGTGTATGGTTGTGCATTGTTTATTCATACTGACCATTCTCCCCCAAGGATGGAAGTCCTCCCACCCCTGCAAAAAAAAACCCCTAAAAACAAACTAAAACCCATTAATAGGGGTCAGTGCTGTGCTAGTTAAAATCAGCAAAAAGGACTGGTTTGTAGCTCTTGCAGATTCATATATTCACCATGCCTGGTCTCTAGCTACCAGCCAGTTATCACTGAATGCCGGGCTAGCAAGAGACGTGAACAATCAGCACTAGAAAGCCAGGGGTTCCAGCACAACCACATCTTGAATGAATTATAGCACAACCTTGGACTACTATACAGACATTAGAAAGAATCTGAATGTCCTAGTGAGTTTATTTGGTAGATTTCCAAAATGTATTGTGGAGAAAGAAAAGCAAGAAGTAGAAAAGTCGTTAAGATGGCATAATTAGCCCTGGCTGGTGTGCCTCAATGGAATGAGTGCCAGCCTGCAAACCAAAGGGTCACAGGTTCGATTCCCAGTCAGGACACATGCCTGGGTTGTGGGTCAGGTCCCCAGTAGGGGGCGTGCAAGAGGCAACCACACATTGATGTTTCTCTCCCTGTCTTTCGCCTTCCCTTCCCCTCTCTTTAAAAATAAATAAATAAAATCTTTTTTTAAAAGATGACAATTATATTTTTGTAAAACATATTGACAAAAAATTATACATATGTGTATTCTATTGATAATGATTACATAAATTCTATGAGAAGAGGGAGGGAAAAGAGCAAAGGAAAAAGAGTAATCCAAAAGGGCACATGTATGCATCATGTATGTGTGTGTAAAAGTAAAATTCAGCCCTGACTGGTGTGACTCAGTGGGTTGGGTGTCGTCCCAAAAACCAAAGGGTCACTGGTTCAATTCCCAGTTAGGGCACATGCCTGGGTTGCAGGCCAGGTCCCCGGTTGGGGGCATGCAGGAGGCAGCTGATAGATGTTTCTCTCACACATTGATGTTTCTCTCTCTCACATCTTCACTCCCTTCCCCTCTCTCTATAAACAAATAAAGTAAATCTTTAAAATTTTGAAAAGTAAAATTCAGCCCTAACCAGTTGCTTGGAGCATCGTCTCAATATGCCAACATTGTAGGTTTGATCCCCGGTCAGGGCACTTAAAGTAGAAGAAAAGTAAAATTCTTTATAATTAAAAAATAAATAAAATAAATAAAGATATTTTGGGCTTCTGACACATGCCCAGTTCTGTACCCGGCTCTTGGGAATATAGGAGCACGTGAGACATAGTTTCATTTTAACATCTAGCTGGAACTATAAAAGCAAATATTCACAGGACAATTTTTTTAAAAAACTAAGCCCTCAGGGCCCTCCTTGGCCCAAGTTAGCTGCCAGTTCTGGATCTTCACCTTCCGGGCCCTGGGGACCGGCCTGTTTTTGTCTCCTTGGAGAAGTGCCTTGACCGCCTCCTCAGCTCCCCTTTCCTTGCTGCCCCTAAGGATAAACACAGTTTCTTTTAAAGCTTTTGCTGCTTTACTGCTAATCACCATGGCAACAAACCTGCAAAAGTGGAAACAACACTATTGGGGAAGCCACACACAGTTAAGAATCACACAGGAGCTGCAAGGTTGGGTTCCTGGCCCTGGCTCTTGTCTCCTTTCTAATATGGTAACTGGGAGCACTCACTGGGCTGCCCAGCTTCTCTCTCTCTCTGTCTCTGTCTCTCTCTCTGTCTCTCTCTGTCTCTCTCTGTCTCTCTCTGTCTCTCTCTCTCTCTCTCTCTCTCTGCCTCTCTCTCCTTGGGGGGCTGTCAGCTTTATCTTGGGGCCAGGTCCTTCCACCTAGAGGAGCTCCGCTCTCCCAGGCCTTTCTTCCACTGGGTTTTGTTCTCTGGGTAACACACCCACAAATGGGCCAGACAGGTAATCTGTGTGTCTCCAAGACAAGGATTAGCTAAAGCCCAGCAAATCCCAGTTGGCCTCAACAGCCTTTGTCTTCAGGAAGCTCCACACCCTGATGAATTCTCCACCCTGAGAAGCCTCTCTGAGAAAGCCCCTCATCACTGCCAGATACCCCCACCTCCCCAAACTCTGCAGTCTCCTCACTGCCAACTAGCTACCTTTTGCCTTGCTCAGTGATTTAGCCTTCACCACTACACTGCCAGGAAAGTGGGAAACATCCTCCACCTGGCAGCGTTGCCATCTCCCATGCAAAAACAGCTTTAAGAACTTACTGTGCTCAGTATCTTTAATTGATCACGCCCACATTTTATATTCATCCAGAACATTTACATAGAGTTCTGAGTCGTGCAAGAAAATGGCCAGAAGCCCTGTTTATGTAGGAAAAAAAAGAGGCCCGCTTTTATTAAAAGGTCTGTGGTAACGCAAATTCCAAGGGGATCAAGCTAAGCTGGAAAAAACAGAACTGGGAATCTTAAGTCAGCTGCTTGTGCATGGAGCCCAGCTGAACAGGAGGATGGTTAGCGTGGTCAGAGGTCAGAGGTGGAAGCAGAGGGACACAAAGAAAGCACAGGAAACTGCCTCCAGGCTGGGCTTGTGGGGAAGATGTTGTCTCTGCGTTTGGCAGCAACATCGCTGTAGCTGAAACAGGCGTTAAGACCACGTAACCTCCAACTCATGAGTGATATTCCCAGACAGAGGCCAACTGCCCACTGCCTAAAATAAATGGTTTTCAGTTTGTTTTTCATTTTCATTGTTTTCTGATTACAAAACTAACTCACACTCATTCTAAAAGTGTTAAGTTACAGGCATATGTAAGGTAGAAATGAAAATTCCACCCTTCAGAGATAACCACCTTTAAGTTGTAGTATATTTATCCAGATTGCTTTCTCTGTACACATGAGCATTGAATATATATGCACATACATGTAAAGCTTGATAACATTAGTACCATGAAATCATGGCCAGACTGAGAACTTGAGCGACCCTCAACCTGGGAATGGTTATGGTGTCCCCCAGCCCGCTCCTGTCTCACTCACTGAAATAAAAACACTAAACAGTAGAACTAGCCTTTGGGACTCAAAGTTTTGATTTTTCATTTATTATTTCAGTACTTCAAAAACTATATGCATTCTTTTGAAACTTTTTGCTTGGTGCCCCCACCTATACTCCTGGTTTGCGTTGTAGGTCATCCAGCACGACGTCCCGCACACATGGTCTCGCCACTTTTTTCTTCTGCACGTGAGTTATCTTGGGCAGCTGTCCATGTCAGCATCTAAACATTACTGTGATGGGCAGGTGTGGATTCCTCTCTGGGGAAAGACAGGGCCCTTCAACTGCTAGTGCCTCTTGCCAAGGGTTAGGATCTGGGAGGAATTTCAGGGCTTTGCTACACTAGCATGACAACCACTGACGAGGGAACTTCCTCCAGAATTCAGAATTGAGTTCATGAGCAACTGAACTAGCTTCAGACTTCTGTAGAAAGAGAGGAGATATAAATAAATAGACTCATTCATTTTTTCACAGCTAGTCCAACTTAAGAGCAGTGAATATCCTCATTATAATTAAGGGTGAAAATAAAAACCAGAGAAAATTCATTAATGTAAGCTTTCCCTTTATGTTATCACTGTTAGGGAATTTAGAATTGGGCTGTCTTCAACGGATGATTTAACTATTACTTAGATGTAGTACTTTTGTTACTGATTTCTAATTTTATTACATTGTGCACAGAGGATATTATTTATGTGCTATCAGTTCTTTCGCATCTCTTTTAATCCTGCTGTGGCTTGGACATGGTAATTGTAAGCATTCTGCATGTGCATGAAAAGAGCCTATATTAATACTGTGATTTTGCCCACCATCCCGGGTAAAGGAAGAAATTGGAAAACTGAAGTCCATATTCCTACTTGCAATTAGCATTGAGGGACAGGCTTCCAAATACTATACATACCGAAATTTGCCTAGCTGAAACTCTCCAAAGCTTAAAAAAATGTTTAAAAACTATAAATGTTTTTTAAAACATTCAAACAGAATAAAGGTTATAAAGTTGAAAGCAATAATTCCCTGATACTTCCCCTAATTCCCAATCCCAGAGGGCAGAGGTGGGGCACTGTTCTAGGTATTCCCTTCCAGACATTGTCTGTATATAAGAATACATATATACAAGAATATGTAAATGCTACTATATGCCTAACCTTAAAAGGAAACACCATGTAGAAATGGGATTTTACTATATGTATACTATAATCTATCTTAGGTATCTTTTCTAATCAGCACATTTATTCCTTCTCCATTCTTTTTAATGGCTGTATAGTATTCTATAGCAAAATTATCCTCTCATTTATTTAGCAGCCCTCCATTGATGGCCACTTAGGTCATTTTCAATTTCCTATTACAGATAATGCTGCTATGAGCCACCTTGTTCACACAAGAGATGCTGCAACTCAGCTCAGTCCTGTCTCCCTCCAACTGCCGCTCCCTACCGTGTACCTCACCCACAGCTCTCCTTGTCCTTCTTCGCTGCAGACCCAGGCATTCCACCGGCTTTCCTCTCCGTGGAGGCTGTGACACCACCATCCATGCTGGCTAAGGAGCAGCAGATAGTTCCCTGAGCTCCCTGTTTGTTTGGTGCTTCTGATGAGCAGCACACGGGCCTTTTTGGTTTTAAGTGTTTTCTGCCATCGCTGCAAGAAGCAAACGAGAACAAATGTACAAGGTTTGTACTTCAGTAGTCCCTGCCTCTGGTTTCTGTCTGTGGAATACCAAATTTCCAAAGTTCACCAACTCCATTTCTAATCCCCAAATTAAGTAAAGACTTATTGATTATTTTTTCCACAGTACGACCCCTTCCCCTGCCTGAACATGTCTTCTTATTTCAAGAGAGCATGTTTTGGCTCTGAGGACCCTAGACTGGGGTCCCTATTTAACAGGTCTCCATCCTGTCGGCTGCAGTCACCCCTGAGCATTTGACTCCACTATAGTTTTTAATTATTATGCAACATCTGTAGGTAGGCTGCAATGTTCTCTGACTAATAAACAGCCTGAAAATGTCAGAACTTTGAGTTCTAAAGCCAGCTAATCCTGGATGAGTCACACATAACCTTCTGGTACCTATAACATAAAGCCAGCAGAATGCATAATTTTCCAAGCCCTGGCGAGATTGGGTGATAGGGGCAGCACACAGAAGGGGCAGATCTCACGAGAGAATTCAATGCCAAAGTGAGCTTTGGGTCTGAGTGCCTCTTGGGTCAGTACATCTGTGGACACCTGTTGTTTTGCCATTTGTTCTTCGGAATCAGAGACACCCAGAATCCCCCAGGCCGCTCCCTCGACTTTCACACCTGTCCACATCTGAATTTTTCATTCGTGATCTAAGCCGGCAGCACTCTGAGGGCCTCTAGAAAATCAGGCATGGCATTGCTAGGCTCTGCTCTACAGAACAAAAACAAAGCATATTTTCTTGCTGCCAACAACGCATGAAAGGTTTGTTTCTACTCTGGTCATAAAAACATAAAGTGAGAACTTTGTGCTTAGAAGAGTTCAGAAAGAACTTTGTGGTAAAGAGTATCTGAGGCCCCAACATGGGAAACTGTGAATTCTGGGGAAGTCTCAGAACAGATGATGTGAGTTTACCACATGTTGAGACCTCAGACTGAAGGCTGCTTCGAGGTCGAAGAGAAGAGGGAAAAGACTGATTTGGTGAGTGGCTTGAGAGGACTGGGGTAGCACAGAGTGGCTAGCTGAGGTTTTTCAAATGCAAACAATGTCCTCAGATTCACTTAATGTAATGCATTTTTCTAATGCCTCCAGTAATTTCTGGTGCGGTAGCTAAATGCCTGGGATAAGGAGTGGGGCACAACTGACCAACACCCAAGCCAGGAGTGAGTGAACAGTGGGGATTACTCCAGAAATGTTTAGTTGGGCACGTCCAAGTGTCACACAGACTAGCACTGTTCCAAGTGTATCCTCTTGCCCTAGGAATCTCTTTTTGAGGAATGGGCCTTATGTCAGGAAAATAGAGGAAGTCACAGCTAGGCAGCAGACAGACCAGGGGAACTGACGGAGCCCGTAGAAGCTAGCCCCCACAGAGGGTGTAACACAACCCAAGGACAGTGGACGGATGTTTCTGTATTATCAGTACAAACCCTTTATCTTTTCACTTTATGTGTTAATATAACAGAACTTCACTTTACTGAAAATGTAGACATAAAACAGACAATGTAGCCCTGGCCAGTGTGGCTCAGTGGGTTGGAGCATCATCCCATACACAGGAAGGTTGTGGGTTTGGTTCCTGGTCAGGGCACATGCCTAGGTTGCAGTTTCGGTCCCTAGTCGGGGAGCCTACAAAAGGCAACCAATTGATCTTTCTCTCTCTTGCTCTCCCCGTTCCTCTCTCTCTAAAAAAAGCAAGGAAAAAATGTCTTAATTGCAAACTTTAACTGACCTATCTAGATTTACAAAACGAAAGGGAATATGCTAACCATAATAAGCGTTAGTTGAATAATTAACTACTGTTTTATTCTCACCACTAATTCTTTTTATTTTTGTTCTCAGAGGGCACCGTACTGTCCCCTGGGGGCATACTGAAATTTGTGGGGACGATTTTTGTCCTGTAGTTCTCACATTGGTATCAAGAGTGTTTTACATTGTGAGAAACATATTATTTTATTATTGTTATTGATATTTGTGTAGCACTTTAGAATAAACTACTTTTCCTTTTTCCATATATTAATAGAACATTACTTTGGTCTCTTGAAATTATTTGTGTAAATAGTTTACATTATCTATGACTTTAATTCCAGGAGAGTTGAAGTAGTGTTACATTTTTGTTGTAAATACAGGGTGTCGAGTATGGCAGGATTGAGTACCTCTGCTTAGAAGATCATTATTAAGCTTTGCTTGCTTCTGCTTCCACAAGCTCTAGGATTCTAAGATGAAACATACAAATAAAAAGAAGCTGGTGTACATTGATTTCAATAATCAGGCTTTCACTTTTTTCTTTCACAGTATTTTCTCTTTTTTTAAAGATTTTATTTCTTTTTAGAGAGGGGGGAAGGGAGGGAGAAAGAAAGGGAGAGAAACAATATGTCTTTGCCTCTTGCTTGCCCCATACTGGGGACCTGGCCCACAATCCAGGCATGTGCCCTGACTGGGAATCGAACCAGCGACCCTTTGGTGTGCAGGCCAGTGCTCAATCCACTGAGCCACACCAGCCAGGGCAGTATTTTCTGGTATATATTTTTTCCAGCTTCTTTCATTCTTCCAGGGGTGGGGAAGGGGAGAGAAGGGAAAGAGAGGGAGAGAAACATCCATTCCATAGGCTGCCCACAGGGGAACATCTATGAGCTGCCTCCTGTAGGCCCCAACCCCCTGGCACATGGCCTGACTGGGAATCCAGATGATGACCTTTCTGTTCACAGGACACTGCCCAGCCCACTGCGCTGCACGAGCCACAGCTATTTTTTTCAACTTCCTGACACCAAAGCCTACAACTTTACCCACATCCATCTTCTCTTATCTCCCTCCTGTTTGTTTTTTTAAAGAGCTTGGCTTTATTTATCTATTTATTTTTAATTTTTGTTATTTATTCTTCCTCCCCTTTGGCAACCATCAGCTTGTTCTCTATATCTGTGGGTCTGTTTCTGTTTTGTTTATTCATCTATTTTGTTTCTGTAGATTCCATATATAAGTGAAATCACATGGTATTTGTCTTTCTCTGATTTTTCAACTTAGCATAATACTCTCTGGCAAGATTTCGTTCTTTTTTATTGCTGATATATAATTATATATGTATGTATATATACTATGTATACTACCCATGTATACTATGGGTAACAGAAGGGAGGGGTTAGTGGGACTCCCAGGCTTCTGGCTTGGGTGACAGGTGAGGACAGATTCACTGGGACAGGGAATGCAGGAAAAGAGAGCACCAACCTTGGAGGTTAGGGAGCAATGATAATGGGTTATGTTTAAGACACATCGAGTTTGAGAACCCAGCAACAAATGTTGTGCTACCAAATCCCTGTCAGGCAGCATAACTTAGTGGCCTCCACATTGTCCCCAAAGAGCAGGCAGAAGCAGGGGTGTCAGTGCTGAGGTCCTATGGAAGGGAGACGGAGAGACGAGTAGAGGCCAACAGAAACAGTGATGGATATCTGGCAAGGTCTTCACTGAAAGCAATTACTGTAAGTAACACTTAGTGTAACTTTCCATCTAAAGTCATTGGTCCTTTTATTTTAAGGTAGAGAGGTAGATGATGATGGTAGATGAGAGAGAGAGGTGTTTCTTTGGAAAAATAATATATGTACCTGGCAAAATAAAAATTTCACAAATGGGTGAAACCTCTCTCCATAGGCAACCACTGTTACGAGCTTCTTTACCTATGATCAAGTTGGACACTTAAGGATCAGTAGCCAGTGTCTATTAAAAATACAAAATGTGCATGCCCTCTGACCCAGCAATTTCCCTCCCAATGTATCTTAGAAATCCGCTTCTCCGTTCACAAAGATGGGTGTATAAAAGTATTTGTTTTGGCATGATCAGTAGTATAAGGCTGAAAGGGAACTAACTAGCCCAGCAGTAGAGGACTAGTTAAGTAAATTATGGCACATCCATACAGTAGCATACTATTCTGCAGTTAGGAAGTCACTGGCATCCTTCCAGAGATAGTCTTGGCATACACACACAAATAACCCCTTTTATTTATATAAGCAGTGACATAGCTTATGCAAACATTGTAGCATATACTGCTCTGCAACTTCATTTTTTCACTTAGTACATCTTAGAGATTATTTCATACCAACTGATATTATTTAAAAAGTGTTGAGAATTCAGCTTAACTACTCCCTAATATTGCTGCATCCATTTTGTGTGGCCCAGGAGCCTGCAGAGGCCTTGAACTTGAGACTCGTCCTCCCACACACATACCTAGATAACACTCAGAGCAGTCATAAGTAAATGTAAGCTCCTGATGTGACTTCCCAACAGTCCTTGTAATAAGGTATCCCCTACTTCACAGCGCCTTCCTGTCATGCACCCCTTAACAACGTCCCCGTGAAGCTTACTAAAGCTAGTGTAGGTTTGAATTGACCAATCCAGCCTTAGCTCAGGAACCTCAAAGCTCTCCACCACAGCCTCCAACAAAGGCATGCATCCAGGTCCTGCTGCTCTCGCTCTGCCTGCAGCCTGCCTTGACCTCCCAGGTGTACTGTGTACTTTCTCTAGGATCTGGGAGTGATAAACTTCTCTACCTCATTTCTCCTTGTGGTCTTTTGTTGACCGTGGGCTCACCACCTGGCACCTCAGGGTTCCACTGAACAAATGTTAATTTAACGGAGTCACAACAACAAGTAACAATAGCTAAGTCTTACTGTTATTATATCCCAGGCACTGTTCTAAGTGCTTTACTTGCATTAACTTATTTAAAACTCACAAAAGCTTATGAGGCAGGTACTACCATCATTTCCTTTTATAGATGAGGACGGTAGCACAGAGTGGTTAGGTAACTTGCTCCAGGTCACATTTCTGTTAAGTGGCAGAGCTGGGATGTGAATCCAGGAAGTTGAACCCTACGGCTTACACATTTAACCCCAACACATCCTGTATATCTAACTCAGACTTCCTAACTGCAGCATAGTATTCCACTATAAGAATGTACCATGCCCTGGCTGGTGTGGCTCAGTGGATTGAGTGCCAGCCTTTGAACAAAAGGGTCAGGGGTTTGAATCCAAGTCAGGGCACATGTCTGGGTTGCGGGCCAGGTCCTTGGTTGGGAGTGTGTGAGAGGCAACCAGTCAATGTACCTATCTCTCACACATTAGTGTTTCTCCCCCTCTCTTTCTCCCTCCCTTCCCATCTCTCTAAAAATAAATAAATAATATCTTTAAAAAAAAAAGAATGTACCATAATTTGTTGAACGATTCCCCTATTGCTAGCCGAGTTAGTTCTCTTTCAGTCTATTGCTGCTGGCAGTGCTGCAATGAATACCTTTATACATTTACTTTTGTGCAAATATAATTATATTTCAAAAATCCAAAAGAAAGGGGAATTGCTGGATCAAAAGGCATATGCATTTTTTTGCTAGATATTGGCATTTAAACGTTGCTAGGTATTGTCATGGTAACGTATGGCAATTTCTTCGAGTAAGAATCCCTGAGTGAGAATCCTGCCAACTCCCTTTTACACTCCCCTGGTCACCAAAAGTACTCACTATTTCCTGCTCTTTTGTCCTCAAGAAATATTTGCCTTAAGAGAGCATGATTTCACAGGACTACAAAAACAAAAAAATGTTATGGTATTTATTCAAGACGCCTGGGGCAGCTCAAATAGGGGGCTATAAACTTTCACTGCAGGTCCATGTCTTGTCTCACGCCACCACCCCCAGGTTCCGATGCTGCGGGAGGAGGAGGGCACACTGGGCCTACACGCCCACAGGGAAACTGTGGCCCGGAGAGGCTGCCCCGCAGAGTGGGGAATGTGCCTTCTGGTTCTCCCAAAGTCCCGCCTTGCTGCTCACCAAAGCTGGGCTCCTGGTGCCATTCATCACCATGCTTGTGCACACGCTGGGCAAACACCACCGTCTCCTAACTCCTAGGAGCATGTTGAAGATTAAACAGGTCAGTAATCATAAAGTGCTTGGAATGGTGCCTGACCCAGTAAGGCCCAAAGGGTGTTTGCCATCATGGTCCTCATTGTTGTTAAGAATTATTTCCTTGATCCCAACTCTCTATAAAAGTTAGGAAATGGGCTAGATTCACATACTTGTATCACCTAGCTAGCCCCTGTAGGCCTAGTGTGAGACCCCTCTTTTTTACTTCTTAAAGCCAAAAATTTTGAATTTTCTGAGAAATCTCTTGATCTTTTTAAATGGTGACCATCACCTTTACAAAACCTTTGGGAGCTAAAAGAAGAACATCTTCAGGAGTCCATCTTACCATGCATGGCATAAAGGGTTCAGTATTTTGGTGTTGTAGAAGGTTACAACTTAAGGACAGTGATGATAGGTAACGACTCTGAAGAGGCAGATCAGAGCCAGATGAAGAAAGTCCCTGTGGGCAATGACAGGTGTGTTGAATTCCGGAAGGAGCATTGTAAAGGTATGAGATCGAATTTAATATCGCCTAGAGATTGTTTCCAATTCCAGGATGACGGGGTTTAATGTGAGGGGCAGGTTGAATAAGGGATATAGATCTTTCTTCATCTTTTGCACCATTGCTCCTTCTCTCCCATTTCTCATCCGAAGCCCCTAGATTACTGAGGACAAGACAGGGCCCGATAGGGCCACCTTAGCCACTTCTCCCCATCTTGAAGCTATTTACAGCACAGGAAAGGTAACAGCAAGCTTCTTCATCTGCCTCCCTCCACAAGACCCTCCCCACCCCCGGGAGTATAGCCTTAAAAGGGCACAAAGAGAGCCCCAGTTATGTACCCGCCCCCATCCTCCCCACCAGCAGGAGTGGCCAAAGGAAGCCCATCTTGTTGTCCTTGAAGCAGCTTCTGCTGTTCAGTGCCACCAATACACAGAAGCATGAAATACAAATACAGGGTATAGCGACAACTTTCAAATGTTTCCACCACTGCCTACAGTTGGGGCCACAGAAATACTTTTTACATCACTGCCATATAAAATATACATACAACTGAAGAAGTAAGTTTTGCAAAACAACACATACGTGTTGTGCAGTGCAGTGCACTGATATTCTGTTTTGTTTTGTTTTTTTTCTGATGTGTCTGTGACCCATTACATCAATTTCAAAACCCTCTAGCAGGTTGCTAACCAGGTCTGAAAAACACCTGATTACAGGTTGGAGTCCCTACAACCAATATTTCCCAGAGTCTTATTTCAGACATGTGAATGATATCGATGCCTACCACCACTAGTAAACAAGATGACTCTAGAAGAAACATGGGGATATATTTTTTTTCTACTTGTTGTTTAGCTATTGGTTTTTACAGTTAGCTTCCATGTGGAAAGTTATCACTTTCCAAGTGATAGGATTTTCCACTTACGGAAATGATTTTAAGTTTTATTCTGAAGTAAATGTTTTTAAGTTTTAGAAAGTGATTTAAAGACAAACATTACATAAATAATAGTATAGGAAATAGGTATGTCAAAAACCCACACGCATTACTCATGTTCTTAAGGGTGGGAAACACGATCTTGCACCATGCCACAATGCACTCTCGAGAAACCTACTTCCCCAAATGTCAGGTCTGCTTTTGCAGAATTTTACTAATTACTCCCAGGAAGTTTAGGTTACATGATATGACATGATATTACATTTGACTTTTCCCCGGCAGCTCTTTAAAAGCAAGCCAGGGCTTTTCCCATGCACTTAGGCAGTTTTGAGTTCAGCACATATTTGCAAAGTGGTTTGTGTAGATCTTCAGATGCTGGAGCTGCCTTCCCTTCTTCAGATCGTCATGTGGTCTTTCTCTGTCAGGCTCTCAAGTTAATTATTTCCTGTTTCTCTGAGTCTGTTCCTTATCCCCCTCCCCAGTGACCTCTACCCTCCCCTCCACACATTCTGTTGACCAGCAGCAGGCAGCTCTGCGGCAAACCCACCTTTATCTCTCAGCCTGCCCTGGCCCACACTGCAAGAGCCTTGGAGTTTATTCCAGAGTGTAGCAATCTTAGAGCAAAAATATGTCATTATTGTAAAATTAGAAGTTACATTTGGAGTTCCTTGCTTTTCAGTGACGTTCTTTGTAACCTAACTTTGGTTCTACTACTCCCTGGCTGCCGGATAAGGACTGTGTGAGACAATCTGCCCAAGCTGTTTTCTCTCTGTGACTGCTTGGGATCTCTGGCGTCAGCTATACCTCCACTCCTCAGGACTCCCACGGTGGGCTTGCGGCTCTCAGCACCCTTGATCTCTTTTTCATGCAACATTGTTTCTGCTCTTGCCCCATCCCTTCCCATCAAGGCCAAAGTCAGAGCTCCTTCTGTTGTCTTGAACAGGGTGATAAACTGAGCTGTTTACTCCATAGAAGCTTCGTGCACAGAAGTCAGTCAATTCCTGTGGTCTTTGCTCTGTCATCCCCATGCCCCCAAATCTTCTCAAACTAGCCTTTTACGGTCATCTGGCCTAATTTCTCCAAATTATTTTTTCAATCCTGGCTGAAGTTTTGTCTTAAGTCTCTCATTCAGTCTTGTCTACTTTATTCATCACCCTCTCCTCCTAGCCCTACCCCAAGTTTTCTCTCCCCTTGTCTCCTCAAGTGCAAATGCCTGAGCTCTGTAACTTCTTTCACATAGGGTACAGCTTCCTGGCCATCTCTTTCCGGCCCACTACAAATTAATGTGCAAAGAGCCCTTGTAGTAACTGTGTTTGCGTACGCATGCACACACAGTGTATACACATATACACAAAGTGGAGAAGCTATATAAACACAAAATAGATTGTCTAACACTATTTGGGGGTCGGGGGAGAGAGGGAAGCCTTAGATTCCCAGCAGTTCTGGTTAGAATGTTGAGCATGTATCACCCTGCAACTCAAATTGTATCACTTTCAAACACAGCTTAAACAAAGAAGAGCCTTGATGCTTATTGCGGATTTAGATAACGACTTCCCTGTTAAGAAGAGATTTCTTTAATTGTGTTTTCATTATGATTCCATCTCCATTTATTGATCAAGGGATTTCTTGCCTCACTTAACTCCATAATCTGTTGCTCAGATTAAGAAAATGTGAAAACTATTGTTTGGTAGCATGAGTATAGACTTTAAAGTGATACCTTGGAGGCTGGATGATTCAAATACTATAATCCAAAGAAAAGCAACTAATTGATCATGTAGAATGTGTTCTTATGCATTACCCTTTTTATGACCTGAGCATGCAATGAAACAAATCAGATTAAATGTTTTGTAGAGGTGCTGTTATAGAAGCAGGAATTTACCACCATAGAAACATCCAACGGAAAGCACTAATACAAGAGATAGGTTATAACACATGTAAAAAGCCCTTAGTAAACAACACATGTCATTATTCATTTACACATTTTGAGCATCTAATATGTTCTTTATTATGATAGGAAAAATGCTAGGTATAGTAACTTCTCAATTAGGAGAAATGCCCCTCCTGTTAGTATTTCCTTTCTTGCATCACTACTACCTAGTACATACATAGCTGTGTATATGTGCTTTTTGGATGAATGCAAGCCCTGTACACTCACTGTTTATCTTCTATCTTCTACTTTCCCACCTTATTCCTAATTAATTTTTCCTCTTGAGAGCTAACTGGAAAGGAAGGCAGTGAACTTCAGGTCAGTCAGGCATGTTCAGCTACGAAAGCAGTTAAATCTCAGCACAATAAACCTAAGACCTGTCTAAATTCTTTTGTGTCATTTAAGAATTTATTCCATCCAACTAATTGAATAGGACTGACAATTAAAGGTTGAACATCCTTAAGATTGATATTTTGGTTAATAATTTTAACAGTATGTGACCTATCTTTGGAAGATTTTATAAAAATCTTCCAAAATTAAAGTCTGTCTAAAGAATGCCCTGGCTGGTGTGACTCAATGGATTGAGTGCCAGCCTGAGAATCAAAGGGTCATGGGTTCGATTCCCAGTCAGGGCACACGCCTGGGTTGTGGGCCAGGTCCCCACTTGGGAGTACACAAGAGGCAACCACGCACTGATGTTTCTCTCCCTCTCTTTCTCCCTCCCTTCCCCTCTCTCTAAAAATAAATCTTCTTTAAAAAAGAACAAAGGAACTCGAATTTGCTCAGCACTTACTACATGAAAGACTCTGAACTGTACAGTTTACATTGCTTATCTAGTTTATGGTTTACAGTTACCCAGAAAAGTAGAACATCCATTTCATAGGTGTGGAAACTGAGGTTCAGATACTCTAATCAATCTCTCAGTTTGTAAAGGAAATCTCCAGCTCACAGTCTCCAGAGTACAGGCCATTTACAAGGGGGGACTGGAGACTGCTGGCGGCTTTCACTAATCTATGCTGTCCACACTTAACATGGGTAATTGAAACTTGACGCCACGTTCCCTTCAAAAATCTCCAAGGATGGCGGGCAGGTGTTCTCTCCCCCTGGGGCAGCTGCGTAGGGAGATAATCTATCCATGTTTCTCTCTCACATCAGTGTTTCTTTCCCTCTTTCTCATCAATAAAAAGTATCCTCTGGTGAGGATTTTTTAAAAAATCTGCAAGGAATCTGGCTGCTGAGACTTCATGCACTTCTTTTAGCAGCTTAGAAACAAAAGGTTTTTGTACAATAAAAAGTCTTTATTTCATGGGATTTTTTTCCTCCGTGAAAAAGAAAAACCCTTACAGAATGGACAAGTCTTCAGGCCCGGCTGTGTAGAATACAGAGGAAATGGTGACAGCATTAGTGCACTTTGACCTAAGATGCTACAAACATGTAATGAATAGCTGGGGATTTCTGACACACAACAGTATGACACAGAGAGCCAAACGGCTAGCCATCCTCAACCAAGGGCAGCTGCCGCTTGCATTTGCTTTTCGCAAACGTTGCCCCTCGCTTCCAACCCGGCGGGTTTCGCCGGCTGCCGCAGCGCCCACTACGACCCGCACCTTCCCGCCCCCGCGTGCCCGCCTGGACTGACGCGAACAGGACTCCGCAGCGCGCCCCGCCTCCTGCGCGCGCACGTGACGGTGGGCCAGTTTTTCTTCTCCCCTCCCCCTCCCCGAAACCCCTCCTTCTCCTGAGAGGCTGCAGCTTTCTATTGCGCCACTACTGGAACGACCGCAGTACCAGCCAATCAGAACCCTATTCTTCAAGTAGGGCCCGCCCCCTGGTGGTCCTCAGGTTCCTTCCCGCTCACTTAGGAGTCACTTCCGAAGAGAGAGAACCGCCATGAAGAGAGAAGGGGGTGCCGCCCACCTCTGCTCCCACAGCTTCCCCGAGTCCCAGCAGCAAGACGGCAACCACGCAACCAGCTTCTCCAGTCACAGCTTATGCCGCCGTCGCCAGCGGCGCCGACATGACAAGGCGCTACATGCTTGCTAGGCCAGGTTTCCCCTCATCCCCAGCCCCGGGGTTGTCGCCCCCGCGCTGCCATCTGAGACCCGGTAGTACCGTCCCTGCTGCAGCGGGAAAAAGAACAGAGAGTCCTGGGGACAGGTACCGTGCAGAGGGCTTGAGAAGGGGCCGGGTCGTGGGGGCAAGGGTATGAGGGAGGACTGCGGACGGCTGTTCTTCCAGTTCCCGCCACCCTTCGCGAGCTCGGGCCTCGGCGTTTGGGGGCCTGGCAAACCTCCGCCCCGCCTCCGCGCGGGGACATCTGGGAGTTCGAGTTTCCTTTTCTGTAGTTGGGACTCGGTCTTCTCGGTCTAATGACCACTGCCTGGGAGGCTACGGAGACCCCGCCTTAGGTAGACGTGATTTTTGTCCTTTATGATAGATAGCTGGACCCGGGGCCCTAACCGGTTAGTGCATATTTAGGTGGTTTTCTCAACTTTGTTAGTCCTACTGTCTAATAGTATAAACCTTTTTTCTATATTGTGGGTGAAATTATGTAAGATGTGATGAGGGAAACCCACGAATTACTTTATAGTTCAGTATAAACGGTAATTCATACTTAAAAGAAAATGCAGATTTGGAATGTGATATGTTTTCTCCAGAAACTTGTTGCCAAGAGGTCAGTTTTTATGTAAAGATTTTGTGGGAGCTATGTAATGAGACTGGGAGTTTCCTCAAATGACATCCTCTGACAATAAAACATGTTTAAATTCTCTACACACTTGGTACTGTCTTTTTTATTTTAAGTTTAAGAGCTTGTAACATAAGTTTAACAATAAATTTACCTTCTGTTATTGCAGTACAGGGCCACAATCCCTTATCTTAATTCTGAAAATCAGAAAGCTATGAAAACTAAAAGTTTTCGGTAAGTTTGGCACCACATCTTACTTGGTAGCCAAACCTGACTATAACTAATGGAAGGCTGTATATGGCCTTTATCCCATTAAGTATGAGTATTCGTAAGTTTTGCTGGAAAAATATTAATTTGTTTACAGGGTGCAATATCAGACCCTACTAGGGGGCTTTACATACTGCACCTAAGTTACCACCTTTCTAAAATCCAGTACATTCAGAATTCTAAAATACATTTAGCCCCAAATATTTCAGATAAGGGTTTGTGAGCTGTTACAATTTTTTTTATCTAGTTAAAAATAATTAATAGGCATTTTTGTGCATATGAACTTAGAGAACTATTCATTCTTGAAAGTTACATAGTGTTTTTACAAATGTCTTACAAAATCATTTTTCTCTCTGGAGTATTAATAAAAAAAAGTCAGGGATCAAACATTTTAAGGAAGAGCTATAGTGTTACTTTTAATAATTCATATGAAAACATATTATCTTGTTATGAATTAACTGCTTCTTAATCCTGTCTCATTTCTCTTTCCTCAGCCTGAAGGTATCATCATCCTTTACATCGTTTTTCTCCCCTTTACAGAACCTCTAGCATTTCTTTAACTGCTGTGTAGTGAATTTGCCTGATAGAATTTATTTTATGAAGACAAATGCATAGATTCTTCCTTCCATCATTCATTCATTTTATTACCTCTTGGCTTTTCCACACATTGTAGACTGTCAGTAAACTGTTAAAGGAGGACATTGTTTTTTTAATGTGACCAGTAAAGTGTACAAGATGAAGAAACTTAACCTTTAAGGGACCTGAATTGTTCATTTTCTCTGAGCATTCCAACTTCTTAGTGAATAAATGTTTAGGAATACTCATACACCACTGCTTATTCTCTTTAAATAAAATAATTACATTTTAGCAAAATTTGCCAAAAAAGTTGATTTTTTGCTCTACATATCACTCTTTATGCAGCTGATGAATAACTCTTAAAGACATGAACAAAGCGGAATACAAATTCTAATAATATGGTCCTGTTTCACTTTGTGTCCACTGTAGGGTACAGAAATCCTTAACAATGAAAACAATATGGTTTTTGTTATTCTTGTTAACTTCCTTTTTATTTTGTTTGTGTTTTTCCCAGGTAGTGTGTTGTTTTTGTAAATATCTTAAGAATTCTTAGATAAGTTAAGATTTTTGAAATACTATGTAGTTGTGAACTCATTCCAATTTCTGCTGTTATTTAGATTACCACCTTACTGTAGTATATGAGAGGGTAGTATAAGGTTAATACTTCATCCTTTCTGTCTTTTCCCAGCACACTCTTCAGTTGCCTTCTCAGACCAGCCAGGTCACCCATATTGCCATTCTACTGCCATCTATTCTTGTTATGAATCTGTTCAGATTTTACTCAGTTTTTACATCTTTCGGTATTCATTCAGCAGATATCTACTAAGCATTATTTTGTATCAATCAGTGAAGTTATCAAAGAATAGGATCAGATACCCTGAAGATCTTTTACTTTGTGTAGCAGTGAGCTTTTCAGCCCTAGGAAGCAGTCTACCAATTCCCTGGATTCACACTTCAATCTTATAATTTTAGTACTATAGATTACATAAACCTCAGTTGTACTTTTACAAATTTACTTCTGCAGGAATTTTTGAGTTATGTTTCCAATTTTTTACAATCAGCTGAGTAAAGCATTATTGCCATTGTCAGAATTTGATTAAACTAGATAGTGAAATCTAGCCTATATTCTACAAATCTAGTGCTCTCCACTTACTCTGAATTATTGAGATTTTAATATTTGCTTATGTGATTCCATATTAGTTATGCTTTTATTTTCAGGAGGCAGTCAATTATAAATTTCTTCAAAGCAGCTTCGAAACAAGGTATGTATACTATTAATGAATTTTTGTGGGATTTTTTTTGGAGGGAAATATATCAATTTTTAAATCTAAGCTCAGTTTGATTAAATAATGTTCAAAACTGAAAATATGAAAATGCAGTTTCTAAACATTATGAAGAAACTTTTTGCTGCTATACTTTTTTTAATTAGTCCAGTCAATAATTTTCATAGTGCATACTATTTTCATTTCTCTAACACAGTAACATTATTTCATAGAGCCATTAAGAGCTTACATGATACAGCAAAAGGGAGTCTTATGAAAGTTAAGGCTGTTAACAAATAAACCATTTTTTTAGCCCCATGATTAAAAATGTGTATCATCATATGATAATATGATAAAGTGTGTATCATCATTCTAACTAAACAATTTGAAATTTTTTGTGATAGCTTAGTATTTTAAATATCAATACTTTAAATAAATATATAAGGTGCAATAGTTTGTATATTTCTAATAACATGTGGTTTGTATTGTTTTAATTGGCTATTTAGACCGACATATGTTGGATTCTCCACAAAAATCAAACATCAGATATGGAGAAAGTGGTTTGTCCATCAATGGCACAGAGCAGTTTGAAAGGAAGTCATCTTCACCAAAAAAATCTAAACCCAAAGGGCTGCCATCAGAAAAGAGCCCTATTATAGAGGCTTTCATGAGAAGTGTTAAAGAGCACCCTAAAGATCGTGGTGTACATGAGTCATATCGGCCTTGTGTGTCACTAACCACCAAATGTCCAAAGACAGTTACAAAGACAGTCTATGTTCCTCCTTCGTGTCACCTGTCTAAAGAGATGAAGACACTAAAGAAAAAACATCGATCTCCAGAGAGAAGGAAGTCACTACTCACTCATGAAAATAGGGAGAAGAATGATAGAGATCAAGGCAAGACCAGTGCAGATACCAACAAGCAGGCCACAGTGACAGAAGCTGACATGTTCAAGAACACCTCCAGAAGTCTTAGCAGCAGGAGCAGCCTATCCAGGCATCACCCAGGAGAAAGCCCACTGGGAGCTAAGTTCCAGTCGTCACTAGCTTCTTACTGCAGAGAAAGACAACTAAAGAAGTTGAGAAAGGAGCAAATGGAGCAGAGAACCCACTCAGAAAATTCTTTCTCAGAAGCAAGCAGTCTTTCCTTAAAATCCTCTAGCATAGGAAAAAACGATCAACCAAGGCAGGAACAAAGTAAACAGAATGATGTCAGACCTGGAAAAAGTAATCTTTCAAACCTGGTATGTGCAATAATTACTGAATTAGCTGCGCTACTGCTTTATCATTTTTAGATATTAAATCTAAAAATACTTAATAATTGTTAACATCATACTGGTATCTTTTGTTAAGAAAATAATTATACATATATTCTGTAGAAGTTACTTTCATTAGGTTTTCTCCAGTTGTCAATCAAACTCAGTAAACCAGTGTTTCTTGCCTTTAATTTTTTCAGACTAGGAACAAAGATCTTACTTAATCAGAAAAGTAAACATTTTTTTTTTTAGGCAAGTATGGTCATTTTTAAATTAGGCTGTGCTGAAGGGAGATGCGTGAGGAATGGAAAATCAAAAACAGCAGGAAGTGGTTTAGAATAGAGGTTCTCAAAATGTGGTTCCTGGACTAGCAACAGCAGCATCACCTTGGAACTTGTTAAAAATACAAATCTCCGGCCCCACCCCAGACCCACTAAAACAGAAACTGCAGGTAGAGTCCAGCAATCTGTGATTAACAAGCTTTCCAGATGATTCTGATGCACTTTAAAGTTTGAGAATCACTGGTTTAAATATAAATCTTAAATAATTGAGTATGGGTCTTAGCTTAGAAAACTATCCAAATATATCTTAATCTCATATTTATCTTTTGAAACTAAACTGAATTTAGATCAGCATAAAAGCTGTCCTTCTTCCCTGAAAAGTCAAGTCGTTAAGCATATCTGTTGCAAAGAGCTTTTCTACATACAGAGCAAATACAGGAAGGTTAGGTAACAAGGAAGTGCTATGTGGAAAAGTTGCTATAAAATTTGTAAATCTGGTAAACCAAAAATAAACGAAACTATGATATTCTAGGAGTAGATAGAGATTGTTGCACTGTATGTTAATGGAAATTGTAGTTGGTGCCTTTGCCGGTGATTAAATTGCTGGTGATCAATTGAGTTTTGGCCCTAGCTGGTGTGGCTCAGGGGACTGAGTACAGGCCTACGAACTGAAGGGTTGCTGGTTTGATTCCCAGTCAGGGCACATGTGTGGGTCACAGGCCGGGCCTTGCAAGAGGGTTCTCTTACACGTTAATGTTTCTCTCCCTCTCTTCCTCCCTTCCTCTCTCCCTAAAAAAAATAAATAAATAAAATCTTAAAAAAAAATAGAGGTTAGTAACATTTGGTCCATTTCTATAAGATTTCAGTGTTTGGTGTTACGTTGATATTTAAACAGAAGCATTGAAGAGTCCATTTGATTGGCAAATATTAGGCTTACTATTTATTAAAATAATTGCACTGCTCTAATAGAATCTTAATCCTGGGTTGTTAATATAAATCTCTGAAATAGTGTATGAAAACTGACTTTACGGTGTTTTTATATTTTTATACTACACATGCCCTTTGTTTTTATAATAAAACTTAAGATTTAAAGTATTTTATTATAGGGAATTTACCTCCAAAAATATGTTCGTGCTTTATTCAGTCTAGAAATCTGTGTTTAAATATGTTGAAGAAAAATTCATATTATTTACTTAATCCAACTCCTAATGAATTTTTTTTTCATTTTGCTAATAGGAAAATGGACATCTCTCAAGAAAAAGATCATCTTCTGATTCATGGGAAACTGCTTCAGGTAGAATCAAAATAATTAAATTTATGAATTTGCAAATACATTTACATTTTAATGGCACTGTTTTTTAAAGCCAATTTGTTTAAAAATGCAGTTTCCTTCCTAGAGGTGAATCGAATGTCTAACTTTAGAGTTTGATAGTATTATATTCAAAATGAATAGTCCTTGAATTTAGCACATGTAATTAATTTGTGGTTTATCTTGACTCTTCTCTACATTTTTCAATAGTTCCTTACGATGTGTTTCTCATACTGGTGACATTCAGTGCCCTACTTCTGAATCCTTGGCTACAGTTTAATCTATATTCCTGGAATTGTGGATTATCTGAGATCTTGGTATTGAAGATGCTTTGTTTAAGGTTGAAACTGTTACCTTGATCCACTGCAGTCTTTCCTGTATTTTAAATACAAAGATCTCTTTTTAGAATCAAATTTCATGGACACTTACATGACACTAGTTTGTACTTTTATTATCTATTGGTTGAGAAAATACATAATAGCAAACAGCTACTGTTAACTCAGATGCTGTTAATTCAGTGTCTTTATTTTTTTACTAGAAAATAGGACAGTATAAAATTTAAACACTGTAGAAATTTATAACAAAAAATGGAAGGGCCCCAGAAATAACAACTGTTAATAGTTTGGTATATCAGAACTTTTTTCAGTTATGACTGCAAACTTTGAAAAACGGACTTTACAAATTTCCACACTCTCAATGATAATAGTAAAAAACATTTATTAAGCCCTTACTGTGTGACATGCCCTGTCCTATATCCTTTTAATTCATTGGAGCCTCCCATCCATATAAGGAGGTTGCTTTTAGAAACAAAAAATGGAGATATAGAGACAGTTCTGACTTACTGCTCTTCAGGTTTTGTGTAAAATTCTATTTTTTATATATTCTAGAAGTATATTGCATTTTGATCAAGTGACCTCAAGTGTTATAATCAATCTTCAGCCAGGGCTGAAATCATACTTAGTATCGTAGAAGGAGATTCCAGGATATAAGAATAAGTCTGAAGTTTTATGTTTTCTAAAAAATGTATTTAATTTTTATAATGTTGATTTTGATCATCAAATGTTAGTGAATTTTGACATTAATAGTGTAAGAACAGCAATTGCTCAATCATGAAATTGGTCCTGCACTCACTGTATTTCATGCTTCTAATATTAAATAAATAATCACTTTGCACTGAGGTGAATGGAAGAGCAAAGTATTTTTAGACTAGCTTCACAACTATAAGGGGCTGCTGGTGATGTTGCCACCAAGCTATTCAGCCTTTTTCCTCCCTTTGATAATGACTAAGATAAAAATTATTTTTAGTTCATGGGTTTACAGATTTCATCTGTGGTGACCAAAATAGTTTTATTTATATAATTCCACATACTGAACTTTTGAACACTGCTTGAAAAAGATGCTTCCTACATATTTTCAGAGGCAGGCTTAAGATGGTTGCCTTCACTTACATACAATTTTTAAAAATGTTTATTGGTTTTAGAGAGAAAGAGGAAAGGAGAGAGAAATATCGATTTGTTGTTCCACTTATTTATGCATTCATTGGTTGACTCTTGTATGTGCCCTGACCAGGGATTGAACCTGCAACCTTTGCATATCAGGATGACACTCGAACCAACTGAGCATCCTGGCCAGGGACTTATATTTTTATTCTAATATTTTTGCATGTTTTTCATAATCCTCATAATTGTGGTACTGTACTCTTTATACATTTATACTTCAATTGACTGTCAACAGAATATATAGAATATAAGGGGATTTTTCTTCATTCTAGATAACATGAAGAATGCTTACTTTATCTGAGTAGAAATTAATAATCTAAGTGTTATATCTTGTTTATATTACTATTACAGTTATCCATTGTGATGATGCTGTGTATTCATCACACGTCAATTATTCACACAAATGTTAGTAGTATAGACATTTGGCTCTTTGGTCTTCCAGAGCCTTGTCCTTTGGCTGAATTCTGAAGTCCAACTTAATCCATCCCTAGTTTATTCCATAATTAATTAATAGCTAATTCCCTATTAAGGGGCATTTAGATTTTTCCTCTTTTTTTCTTTACAGACTCAACCACTGGCTTATCTGAGCATTTTATATACTAATACATATTTTTTAATTTAATCTTTTATATTTTTCCATTACCATTTAGTCCCCTTATACCTACCTCCCCCAACTAATACATATTTGAAATGTTATAAAACATTCACTCTGAAGGTTGTCCAAGGGGTGCAAAAAGAATCATGAAACTTTTGCAGGTAATCCATTGCCCTACAGAGCTTGCAAAAAGGAAGCCTAACTATAGTACCAGTTCACCTTCCTCTAATTCTAGATGTTAAAATTTCTTAATAAGCTGATTTTTCCTAAACTTTGCTCACAAATAGTTTTTCTCTCCTCCTGGACAAGTCTTCAATTCAGTTCCTGAACAAAGCAGGAATTTCTTCTCATTACTAGCTGTATGTAAATGTCTGACTTCTCTAGGGAAATGGAACCAAACTTCAAATTGGCAGCTCTGTAGCTATCTTTCTTATAACCTTCAAACTTAAGACAATCAGTATAAGTGTACCCCAAGTCTTCCCTTTTTCTTAGTTAACTTGATTTCTTATCCTGCACTATAAGGGACCCCTATTTTTTATAACAAAACATTGAGCCCCAGAAAACTGAGTGGTCATAAATGGTTTCTTCAGGTAATAGGAGATACCTGTAGAAGAATGGACATGGAACATTTGTTTATAATTTATTTTTTATAAGATGAATTTTTCAGAATATTTATTCATCAAGGTATCCAAATTGCTTGACTCTTGAGGATTTTTTTGTTTGTGTCTTTTTCTTTTTAATCTGTTGAGGATTTGGGGAGTGGGGAAACATGGAGGATCTGCCATTACAGAAAGAAACTTGATTTAGGGAAATTTGATTTTTGAGAATACTGATTATATAGTAATTTTTAATGAGTGAATTTTAAGGGTGAATTAATGAAACCACATTTTTAAACAATAAGAAATTTTTAAAAACTGGTTAACTCAAATTTTTGTGGTTATTAAAGTGCTTCTGGACGGAGCTACTAACCCAGCTTATATTAGTTGTCTAGGGCTGCCATAACAGTTGCCAAAACCTAGGTGGTTTAAAACAACAGATATGTATTACTTTATGGTTCTGGAAGCTAGAAATCCAAAATTAAGGTTATCAGCAGGGCCTTGGTTTCTCTTACAACTCTAAGGGAGGATCCTTCCTTGCCTCTTATAGCTTCTGGTGTTTGTCTATAATCCTTGGCGTTCCTTGACTTGTAGATGCATCAGTCCAATCACAGCACATTCCCCATGTGTATCTTCACATCATCTTCCCTCTGCATGTATGTCTTCATGTCCACATTTCTCTTTTTATAAGGACACTAGTCATACTGAATTAGGATCTGCCTTGATGACCTCATTTTAATTTGATTACCCCTGTAAGAAACACTACTTGTAATGAACATCACATTCTGAGGTTCTGGGAGTTAGGATTTCACATACCACTTTGGGAGCCACAGTTTAACCCATAACATAGCTGAAGACTAGAGGGATACATGGGAAAGGATAAACAATTAAATACTAGGGTGGAAAACTTGGATTAATTTTTTTAATTAAGAAATTAAAATGTGTCTGCTTTCAACTAGTTACCGTATATGTGTTTTAAGGTAATGTAAATTTAGATATAGAAGTGTTACATTTCTGGAACCATGTAGTCCTTGGTCTAAGAAAGAGTGTTTATGCACTTGGAAGCAAAGTGCCTTTGGAATCCTTTCCTTGATATAGATACGTAGTTTTTTATGTTTGGGGGAATTATACCTTTAATTTTATTTAGGTAGTAAACTTAATAGTTTTGAAATAAAAATCAGCTTTTGTCATTGGCTTTAAATTTCTTGGACTGACCAATATTTATCAGTTAAAAAAATAAATGATGGTATTAACTTTTTCCAAATTCCATATGTGATGAATAATCTCAGCCTAAACTTTTAGAATCTAAACATTTTGTCAGGGTATTCTAGATACTAATTGAATAAACTTAAGTAAGATAGGAAAATATATTTTCACTAATCTGGCAAAAATTAAATTTTAGCAGGCTCTAAGCAGAATAAATTTCCTGACAAAAGAAAAAGGAACTCTGCGGACTCAGATCTGAAAAGCACAAGAGAATCTCTAATGCCGAAAGCTAAAGAGTCTTTCCTTGAGAAGCGTCCTGACGGACCACATCAGAGAGAGAAATTTATAAAACACATTGCACTGAAGACACCTGGTGATGTATTGCGCTTGGAAGATATATCCAGGGAACCGAATGAAGAAGCAGATTGTTCCTCTGCAGGCTTGGCACCTTCAAATTCTGGCCACCATTCTTCCAGGAATAGTGACCAAGTCCGTGTGGCAAGTACCAAAGAGACTAAGATACAGAAACCTCACTTATCTTTACCTCAGGAAAAGTCTGCAGTTAAAAAATCTAGCAACTTTCAGAAAAATAAAACTGCCAGCCCTGTGGCAGCAAAGGAGACAAAACTTCTACCTTTACTTTCCCATGTTCCAAGTGCTGGTTCCTCTCGGGTACCATTAAATTCTAAAAATTGCACTCTTTCAGTTCCTAAAAAAGAAAAAGAGCGGTCCTCATCTAAAGAATGTTCTGGGCACTCTGCAGAGTCCTCCAAACACAAGGAACACAAAGCAAAGACTAATAAGGCTGATTCTAATGTACCTTCAGGGAAAATTTCTGGGGGATCTTTGCATTCAGAAAATGGCACTCCTACAAAGTCTCCCCCAGCTGCTTTGGAAGTTGTGCCATGTATCCCAAGTCCTACAGCACCTTCAGATAAAACCCCTTCAGAAAAAGAGAGTTCAGGAAATTCCAATGCAGGTAGCAATGCACTGAAAAGAAAACTAAGGGGTGATTTTGATAGTGATGAAGAAAGTTTAGGTTACAACCTAGACAGTGATGAGGAAGAGGAAACATTAAAACCACTGGAAGAAATAATGCCTTGGAACTTCAATCAGACTCCTGCATCTACAGGAAAGCCTCCTGTTCCTTCCAAGGGGCTTGGATCTCAGTCATCAGACTATACAGTAAGTAGTTCTATAACATTATCTTTACTTGAAGAGGGAAAGATGGATTGATTAGTGAAAGAAGAATAGAATGTTAGAACTTATTTTAAAATCCAGTATTTGTTATGATTCATAATTGGTCTGCAACTGGTACAGTTTTTGTTTGATTAATGGGTTTCCCCTATCTTTAGTTTTATTACTGTAAATCAGTGGTCTCCAAACTTTTTTGATCACACACATTTCTATTAGTAAAAAAAAATTTTGAGCATGCACCCCAATATATTTGTATACTTATAGATTAATACATGTATCACTATGTACTTTCTAAAGAATATGCAAAAACAATTTAAAGGAAGAAGAAAAAAAGTATTTTCCTATAGAATTTATGTAGAAGTTACTATAGACTAAGTTCTACAGAGTATCTATAGAAGTTCCATATAAATAGAAGTTCTATTATTTTCTTCCTGCACCCCAATGGATCACCTTGCACACCCTCTGCTTTGGAGACCACTGCTGTAAATGAAGGTAGAGTGTAGAATGTTGTTAATTGTGGTGTGCAATTTTATTTATAAAGTGCTTCATTCTATCTTGGGAATAAGCTGAATTAAATTCTAATATGTCTGTAAAATTTGGTGGGGAAGGTGTTAATGCTCATGGTAACACCTAAAAATTAATAGTTTAATTCCACTAAAATAGAATTTAAAAATAAAGACAGGATAGCCATGGAGCCCTTGGGTGTTTACAGTCAGCTTCTAAGACTGGCAGGGTTTTATAAGTAGTGCCTTTTCTTATAGATGGTAAAATCAAATTGCCTGTAGTACAAAATACTAGATTTAAAGCATGATGGTGAAAATTCTTTTTTAAGAAAGGTATCCTCCTGGCCCAGGTTATTGAAATAGAAAATATTCTTTAGTATTCTGAGTAACTTAAAACATCCCAATTCTTTTACTAAGATATGTTATAAAGTATTCCTAAATTTTCTTCTTGTTTTAGGAACATGTTCATAGTGGAACTTACACAAATACTCTAGAGCGTCTAGTGAAGGAAATGGAAGACACCCAAAGGTTAGTTAGTATTTTGATTACCTGACTAAATTTAAATACTGTTTTAGAAATAAGATATTCTTGTTCATAGGCTGGATCAGAGGCTCCAGGTTTTTATGGTATACTGCATTAATTAATAATACAATTTTTTTCTTATAACAACTACTATCTAACTCAGGGGTGTCAAATTCATTTTCATCAGGGGTCACATCAGCCTCGAGGTTGCCTTCAAAGGGGCAAATGTAATTTTAGGACTGTATGAATGTAACTACTCCTTAACTAGGGGCAAGGAGCTCAGCGCTGCTTCTGGGTAAAAACAAGGTCCTAGGCCAGATAAAACAAGGTGTGGAGGGCTGGATTTGACCCACGGGCCTTGTGTTTGCCACCTGTGACCTGATACCTGAAATTCTTGATCAAAAGCCTTAGTAGAATTTTCACTTTTTTATTATGATAAAATAGATATAAAATTTACCTTTTTAATCACTTTTAAATGTATGGTTCACTGGCACTAAGTACCTTTACATTGTTGTGCAACCATCACCTCCATCTAGCTCCAGAACATTTTTTTTCATACTCCTTTACTAAAATTCCATATCCATTAACCTATAACTCCCCATTCTCCCATCCCCTGGTACAACAGTCATTCCATCAGTACTTTCTCTGTGAAATTGACTATTCTAAATACCTCATGCAATGGGATTATAAGCATTTGTCCTTTTGTGATTGACTTACTTCACTTAGCATATCTTCAGGGTTCATCCATGTTGTAGCATGTGTCAGAATTCCATATAGACACCACATTGTATTTATTCATCAATGGATACTGGAGTTGCTTCTATTTTTTGTCTATTGTAAATATTGCTGTTATGATCATGGCTGTACAAATATGCCTTCAAGTACCCACTTTCAATTTGGGATATATACCCAGAAGTGCAGTTGCTGGATCATATGGTAATTCTGTGCATCATTTTTAGAGGGACTGCCATACAGTTTAACATAGTGGCTACACCATTGTGCATTTTCACCGGCAGTTCACAAGGGTACCAGTTTCTTCACATCCTTAGCAAGACTTGGTATTTTCTGTTATTTTTGATAATAACTATCCTAAGGAGTATGAAGTGGTATCTCATTATGGTTTTGATCTGCATTTCGCTAATGACGTTGAGTACCTTTTCATGTTCTTATTGGCATTTGTATAGCTTGTCTGGAGAAATGTCTATTCAAGGTCCTTTGCTGATTTTTTAATTAGGTTGTTTGGGGATTTTTGTTTGCCAGGGTACAATTTTTTTTACATGTTTGTATGCCTGCTTAGTCCCCAGTTTTGATACCAGTATAACCAAACATGTTATTTCTACATCAGATTAACCATATTTTCAGGACCATAAGATGCACCTAGCTTTTAGAGGAGGAAAATAGGGAAAAAATTTTGAAGCAAAAAAATGTAGTAAAATATTTAATAACCTGTGGCCCCGCTCCACCACTGGACGCCACCCCCTTTTCCTCCCAAATTTGGGGGTAAAATATGTTTTACAGTCCGAAAAATGATACTCTTTTGAGGCAGTTTAGTTGTGAATGACACCTCTGACATACACACACAAAAAATCAAAGAGTTTGAGGGTCACAGTGACCCTGATGAAATTTACATAACTAGTTACAAAATGCTTTTGCTAATGAGATGGGAAAAATATCTTCCTTGAAGGAATATCCTTGAAATGAGCCCAGGGACCTTCACTAAAAGCTCAACTGGCTTGAAGTTGTCTTCAACTTCTTGAAGTTGTCTGTGTCTTAAACTTGATAACTAAGCAGCTAGATACAGGATTTGCAGATCTTACTAGGTCAGAAGTGTTTCCCTTTCTGAATATAATTAGAAAAATTACATTATAAAATTCTTTAAATGTGTGAATTCATGTGATTTGTGATAGATCAAAAATGATGTTGCTTATTTAAAATTGAACATTGCACAGACCAAAGGCAGAGATGCTAGTTTGATCTGATAATTGACTGTTTCTTGTTGTAATAGAGCAGTACATTTATCCGTCATTTACTGTTGTATTACACTTATCTACTGTGGGGCTGGAGTTGGGGATAAGGACCTCAGCTTAAAAAACGTAATCTTGATGAGTTATATAAGCAAGGAAGGACTTCAGAGCTAGACTCTGACTTTGAACCCCAGCTCCTCGCATTGTGAGCTTGAGTAAGTTTCTCTAATGTCTTTTTCCTCATGTATAAAATGGGTAATTATAAACTACATATGGAGTTGTGAGAGTTAAAAAAGTTAATAAAGTTCTTAGTACAGTGTATATCACACATCAAGTTTTTAATAAGGGTTAGGTGTTGTGACAGTGATGATGATAACAATGATAATTACTGCTGCTAGAAAGCCTAGTTAACAATATCAGGTTGTTGGTCTACTGGAAGTCAAATGAACATTAGAGGCCTATCCAGGTGGCTCAGTTGGTTGGAACATTGCCCTATACACCAAAAGATTGTGGGTTCAATTCCCAGCCAGGGCACATACCTAGGTTGCAGGTTCCATCGCCAGTCAGGGCATATACAGGAGGCAACCAATCGATATTTCTCTCTGACATCAATGTTTCTCTTTGTTTCTCTTCCTCTCTCTAAAATCTATAAACATAGCCTTGGGTGATGATTAAAAAAGAAAAAGAAAAACGAGCATGAGAGATTAAACATTAAATTAGTAATGTTTATTTTTGCCATTTTCCCTTCCCCTTTTCTAAAGATTTAGACATCATTCTTGAAGTCCTAGCTATAAAGTAACATTCAAGTTTTTTGTGTCATGGAATACTATTCTTTTTCTTTGTTTTTTTAATTTTCACACAAGGATATGTTTGTTTATTAGAGAGAGAAAGAGGGGGGCATTGATTGGTTGCCTCTTGTATGTACCCCAACTGGGGATCGAACTCACAATCTAGGTACATGCCCTGACCAGGGATTGAACCCACTACCTTTTGGTGCATAGGATGACACTCCAACCAACTGAGCAAGCCAGCCAGGGCTGTGATGGAATACTATTCTAGGCTGGGTAAAAGACTTAAGACCTAAGATAGATTTGTTGTGTTTAATGAAAATAGTATATCCTATAACATACATTATGATGTATTTGGGAGACATGATTTGACCTAAAGTATAAACAAAGTTTGTCTTATAACAGTATACTTAATAAGAGTTTTTCTTGGTGCTACCTTTAGGCATAAGCTAAAAATTGTTTTTATTTTTAGAGCCAACCATTTATAGTAATATTGTGTCAATTCTCAGGCTAGATGAACTGCAGAAGCAACTACAGGAAGATATAAGACAGGGCCGAGGCATTAAATCCCCAATCAGAATTGGAGATCAAGACAGTACAGATGATGAGGATGGCCTCTTAGAAGAGCACAGGTACACCCTTTTTTCATGATGTATGCCCTGTTAAGTTTATATATTTTTAAATTTTGTTTTTATAAAATGGGCAATTGATGGTTATTTACTTAGTGGATAATCTGTGATGGGTTTCTAATCCATCTGTGATGGATTTGGAAGACAAACATTAAGACCAAGTTAACATCATTTGTCTTTTCTCCTGGTTATTTCTTCTCACACACATTTAGTGGCTTTGGACTAATGACTAGCAAAAAGTGTGAGGAGCAAAACACATGTTCTCATGTTAGAATTCTAATCTGGGATTGACATAGGTCCTAAGAAAAGTTTGCTTTACACCCAACTTTTAAGCATAAAATTATATACAGTATAACTTTGTTATTTAATGGCTTTTTCTAATTTCAGGGAATTTCTAAAGAAATTTTCAATTACAATTGATGCTATTCCTGATCATCATCCAGGTGAAGAAATATTTAATTTCTTCAATTCTGGAAAAATTTTCAATCAGTATACCTTGGATTTAAGAGACTCTGGTTTTATTGGACAAAGTGCTGTAGAGAAGCTTATTCTTAAGTAAGTAAAAAAGCAGACATTTTACTTCTTCACATATAAAAATTACTTTAAGATTCTGATGGATATAATCTTCTAAAAGTTTAATTTCTGCTATGACCAATCCAGTTTCTTAATCCTCTTTTTTATTACTATTGCCCTTTGTGCTGTATTATTTAATTATAGAAAGCAGTGTGAAATAGTTGTTTGGTACATCATATACCTTATTAGTTAGCATTAAGATCGGTATATAATAACAATGACTAAACAATGTCAAAATATCAGGGGCTTAAATAAGAAATATATTTCTTTCTTATGTGAAAGAATTCAAAGGTAGGAAGTCCAGGTCTGCTGTTTCACCATGTAATCTTTTTTCTCCACCATCCTTAGCATTTGGTTGCTTTAGTTGGCACTGGAGTTCCAGCCTTTATATTCAAGTTCCAAGAAATCCCACGCAGCATTTCTACTTAGGGTTTGTTGCATAGAACTTAGTCAGCATGGCCATACCTACTACAAGGAAGGCTGGAGAGTGATTTTTTTTTTTTAATTCTGAGGTTTTTGTTTTGTTTTTTAAATTTTCTTTTTAGACACAGGGGAAGACAGGGAGAGAAACATCAATGTGTGGTTGTCCCTCTTGTGCCCCCTGCTAAGGACCTGGCTCACAACCCAGGCATGTACCCTGACTGGGAATCGAACCACCAACCCTTTGGTTTGCAGGCTGGCGCTCAATCCACTGAGCCACACCAGCCAGGGCGGAGTGATTTTAATTTCAGGCAGCCAGTGTGCCCAGCTAAAAATCAGGGTTCAGTTACCAAGAGGAAATGCAAACATAGATATTGGGATAGATAACTAGCAGTCTCTCACATTACCCCAGAGCTAATTTCTCTCAGTGCATGATATCTCAGATCCAGAGAAATCACATTAATTCTGAGTTTTATGGAAGTACAGACCCCAGTTGGCAAAAACAGACAGTGCCCTGAGACTTGACAGGCTCTCCTCCTTATCAACACTGCCCGTAGACAGCTTTAGGCCCTTCATTGAATTTCTTTTATAAGTAACCCATCTTTATTGGGGTAGAATCCACCTAAGAAAGGATTTAGGATGATTTGCTTGTTCATTTCCCAGATTATGTCAGAATGTGGTGGTAGAAGTTTCTTGTCAACAGTCACACTGATTTTACTTTATTTTTTCAGATCAGGAAAGACAGATCAGATTTTTTTGACAACACAAGGCTTCCTTACCTCTGCTTATCATTATGTCCAGTGTCCTGTACCTGTGTTAAAGTGGCTATTTCGGGTAAGAGAAATGTGTGGGGATTATAGTTGCCTCCTACTGTTTTTCCCAGTCAAAAGCAAATTTAAAATATAATCTTATTTGCACAGTACTAGAGAAAAATACAATGTAGCACATGATTTCAGTGGATACAAATGAGGCAAAAGAATCAATGTAGCTCTGACCAGTGTGGCTCAGTTGGGCATCATCCCGTAAAGCAAAAGGTCATCAGTTTGATTCCCAGTCGGCACATGCCTGGATTGCAGGCTTGGTCCTTGTTTTAGATCTTTGGACCTTTGGATCAATGTTTCTCACATCAATTTTTGTTTCTCTCCCTCTCTTTCTCCCTCCCTTCCCTTCTAATGGTGAATAAGTAGGATCTTGTTTTTTCTTTTTTAAGGAAAAAAGAATAGGTGTAAAGAAGTAAAGAAAATACTAATGCAGGTAGTGTGCAGGATAATCAATAATGTTAGTTGTACCTGAAACATTTCATCATGTTGGTAAGTCACTGTTATACTTAGTTTCAGAAGAGGTCTTTTAGTGCTTATATACGTTGCAGGGGTTACCCTTTTTCCCTATTTTTGTGGAGGTGCCTGCATACATTTTTAAGGTTTGACTTGTATACTGATATTTAACTATTCATACATATTTTTAAAGGTTTTACTTATTTATTTTAAGAGAGAGGGGAAGGGAAGGAGAAAGAGAGGGAGAGAAACATCAATATATGGCTGCCTCTCAAGCACCCCCTACTGGGGACCTGGCTTGCAACCCAGGCATGTACCCTGACTGGGAATCAAACCAGCCACCCTTTGGTTTATAGGCCCACACTCAATCCACTGAGCTATACCAGCCAGGTCTATTCATATATTTTTTATGCAACTCTAACAATGTTTCTCCTCCTCATTCATATTTAACTCTTAAATCTACTTAAAATAATTCTTAATTTTTATATTATTTATATGGTATCTTTATAAATATCAGTGGTATCAGAGACTATAACTATTATATGAGAAGTGGGACAAACATGGAGTTTCTATTCTGGGTTTTAAGATAGCATTTCAAAGAATCTTGTATTTGTCAAGAACTAGCTATTCCAGTATAGCCTTTTATTCATTTTTTTTATAAACCTGGCAGTTCTGAGTGCCAGCTATGCCAGACACTGGAGAGAAGAGCAATGAAAAAAAATCAGTGTCTCTGATCTCATGAATCCCACATTCTATCTAGTACAGAAGAGACAGACAATAAATGTGTGTGTGTGTGTGCACATTTATACATATATTAGGTCAGATGTTAAGTGCTATGAAGAAAAAGTAAGCTAAGGTAGATAGATACAGAAAATATCAGAGTGGGAAAGAAAGTTTGCTTTATATATATATGGGTATCAGTGAGGCCTTACTGATAAGGTGAGGTGTGAGAAAAGACCTGAAGAAAGTAATGGAATGAGCTTTGCCACTATGTGGGAGAAGAGCATTTTAGGCAGAGAGAGTAACAGGTGGTGTAGGCTATGGGGCAGGAGCATTTGCTTCCAGTAACTGATTACTTGTAATTTTTTAACAGTCCTAATTAAATAAAAAGTGGCCTCCCTACAGTTTTTAATCTAGTGATAGTAATTACCTTTTCTATAGCTTCCCAGAATATGCCTTATCTGACTATAAAGACAGATTATTTTTATTTTTATTTTTATTTTTATTTATTGATTTTTAGAGAGGAAAGAAGAGAGAAACACCAGTTTGTTGTTCCACTTATTCATGCATTCATTGGTTGATTCTTGTATGTGCCCTGACCAGGGATTGAACCCGAAACTTTGGTGTACTGAGGACAACACTTGAACCAACTGAGCTACCTGACCGGGGCCCTTCAGTTATTTTTAAATAACTATCATGACCCTCATCTCTTCCCACACTAAACATTCTGTAGTCATTAAATTTCCAGTTTCTTTATTGACCATCCTTCTGATAGATCTTTAGCTTGTGTCACTCCTAAAGTGTTTTTCCCCTCCCCACACATGCTTCAGATATGGTCTTTCTTACCAACAGTTTCTAGCAAGATTCTTAACCTATCTACTCCACCCACATATTTCTGTTTATTACAATTCAGAATTTCATTTGCTCTCATGACAGGGCTCATTATTCTCTAATATCTTTTCTTAAACTTACAAGTAAGACTTTGCAATCATCTGTATTAAGTTTCATCTTCTTGATGTGAGCCCATGATTATGGCCTTTAAACCCCTAATGATGGCCTGGCTGGTGTAGCTCCATGGTTTGAGTGCCAGCTTGTGAACCAAAAGGTTACCAGTTTCATTCCCAGTCAGGGGACATGCCTGGATTTCAGGCCAGGTCCCTAACTGAGGGCATGTGAGAGGCAACCAATCTATGTTTCTCTCATACATCGATATTTCTCCCTCTATCTAAAAATAAATAAAAGCTTTTAAAAAAAGCCCTAATGATGGCATTCAAGCATATCTTTGTGTAAACAGTTTATTTTTTATTGTATTTTTTCCACTACCATTTATCCCCCTTATATATAGCCCTCTTATTAAGAAGTTTTATATACTCTTCATATTTACTCTTTGAAAACCAAACTAGTAATTGTTTGTTAAGCACTTTCTCTTTTTAAAATACTTTGTCTCAATCCTCCTTTCCAATTCCAAATTTATTTTTCATGATGGGGAGACCAACTTACAATTTTTTTTTCTTATAAATGTCAACATTTATTTTAATGCTACAGTCCTAATTAATATTTCGTAAATTTAATTGTTAAAATGTTTTGCATCTTTGTGGTCTAAATGTAGTAGACCAGAAAGACAGGGTTTTTTGGTCTTTTTGTTCGTTTTGTCTTACCATTTTCAGAGGGAATTCACGTTCGTGAGGCATTCAAGTAAAATGGAAAGGGTATTAAAATTAAAAATAAGGCTGAACTCCCAGTTTCCAGGGGCTGTTAGTGTTTTCTGGATTGTTCTCTGTGTATATAGATTGCAGTATAACAATATAAATAAAATATATGCTCTTTTATAACTTTATTTCAGATGACAATAAATTATTGAGTATTTTTATCAGTATAGATGTTATCCTTTTTAATGGCTTTTATAGTATTCCTTTGTAGTTCTTTACCATGATTTATTTAACCCAATCTTAATTGGTAGATATTTGATTGTTGTATACACTTCTTTATACACTTATTTAATTATTTCCAGTTGCCCACCTCAGAATTCATCACCTCCACAACAAAATTGTTATCCAAAACTTCTCTAGTGTCCAACATGCCTTTTAATGGTGCTGCCCCCCAGTGGCAGAGCATTACAACACAAACATCATAGCAAAGATTTATTCACATAGGATGATTTTGTAATGATATAAGCTGTTTGCCTGATTGAAGCCAGAGTTTGGGTTATTCCTCCTTATATTTTACATTTAAATGTATTATAATCTATGACTCCAAAGCAAAAGAGAAAGAGACAGAAATAAACTATATTTTCCTCCATAAAACCACTTAAAAATTACTTTCAGTGTGACTTTTAAAAAACATTTTTAAACACAAGCTTTTATTCCAAAAAAATTGTCCTATAAAATTATAGTAATTATATGCCTCGCATATAAATTCCTGTGTAAAAAGGCTGACTAGATCAAGGTACAAGGACAATAACTTTGCATAAATATTACCAAATTATTTTTTTTAGATTTTATTTATTTATTTTTAGAGAGGGGGGAAGAGAGGGAGAAAGAGAAACATTGATGTGTGAGAGATACATCAACCTGTTGCCTCTCGCACTCCCCCTACTGGGGACCTGGCCTGCAACCCAGGCATGTGCCCTGACTGGGAATTGAACCAGTGACCTTTTGGTTCACAGGTTGGTGCTCAGTTCACTGAGCCATACCAGCCAGGGCACCAAATTATTTTTTAAATTTTACTAAATTATCCCCACACTGGGCATACTACCTCTTTCCTAGTATACTTGTGAACACTGTATTATCAGTAGTCTCGATCTTCACCAATATTGAAGTCAACTGATGATTTCTTAATCACTTTTCTTTGATTACTGGTGATATTGAACATCTTTTTACAAATATATTGGAAGTGGGAATGGGGGGGAAATGGAGACAACTGTACTTGAACAACAATAAAAAATGGGGAAAAGTAAAATTTAAAAAAACAAGTGTATTGGTATATTAGTTTGCATATTTGTGTCTTTTCAATATTTTTACTAGTTGTTGGGTTTTTTTGTTTTGTTTTTGTTTTTGTTTTGGGGTTTTTTTTTTGCCTGTGAAGTAATCGAGCTAAGTAGCCTTTTCCTTTATGATTTTGGGGTTTTATGACATGATATGAATTAGCAAAATTTTTTTATAGTTTTAAATATTATATTTGTCTTATTATAAATGAAGTTATAAAAACAAACATGTTAGAATGGAAAAGGCCCTGAATCAGAATCAGACCTTGATTTAAATTCCAACTACTCATGTATTACATTGGGTAGAGTAATGAGCCTGTTTGCTCCTATGTGTGATGTATGACCATTTCATAAGGTTATTATATGTATTAAATGAAATACTCATAAAACACCTGTATATGTGCCTGGCAAATAGTAAATGCTCATGTTTCCTTTTTTTTCTCTCTCAATACTCTTATCATTTATCTATTTAGATGATGTCAGTTCATACAGACTGTATTGTGTCCGTGCAGATTTTAAGTACATTGATGGAAATAACAATTAGAAATGGTGAGTATATAATGGTGATTAGCAGTGTGAATTATTGGTTGCTATGTACGTGGTCTCTTTCGTATTGCTGAAAATTAATATATTTGGGAATATAGGATAAGAAATTATTTTTGTAATCTAAATTCTTTAATAATGAAATGAAACTCTAATCAAAAATTAGTATCTGCATTTTTCTAGTTGCATTCAGAAAAAGGGTATAAGATCTTGCAAGTGGCAGCCTTTACCTAATATTTACCAAGTCATGGCTTACTGTTTTGGGTAAGTAGAAATAGTTGCAAGTTTATTTATTTAGTCTATTAATTTTAATTGGCTCTTGATGAGCAACAGTATTATACTGATTTTGCACTGAGAAGATTAAAAGTGTCCACTGCAAAATTACAACAGTTGCTTTCTCTCCTTTGAAATCCCTTATAGTGAAAAAAGCATTGTGATCTAGCTGTCTTAGTTGTTTTGAGGATTGGAACAAATAGACAGTGGAGATGGTAAAATCTTCCTGTGCTAACAGTAGTTGATACTTTATGATTGTTATTTCCAATTTTTTTCAAAATGTGTTTCTTCCTCCTGAGTTTTACACCCTTTTATCCATCACTCTCAGATATTTTGTTCATAAATGTCATTATTTTCATATTTATTTGAAAATTTGTAATTCATATATAATCATTCTAAATAATTATATTGTTAACATACCAATATCAGCTGTCATTTCTACAAAATGATTATAATGTTTCAGATGCAGGCTATCACCTTGCAACCATGGGTCTGTGAACTCGGAATTTGAGATAAAATATTTTCTTCTGCCCTGGCTGGTGTGGGTCAGTGGGTTGAGTGCTGGCCTGTGAACTGAAAGGTCGCCAGTTTGATTCCCAGTCAGGACCCATGCCTGGGTTGCTGGCCAGGTCCCCAGTGGGGGGCATGAGAGAGGCAACCACATATTGATGTTTCTCTCCCTCTCTTTCTCTTTCCCTTCCCCTCTCTCTAAAAATAAATAAATAAAATCTTTTAAAAAAAAATGTTTCTTCTATTAATTAGATACCTTCAGTGATTCACCAGTTTGGCCCTGGATCCCATCATTGTCTGATATAGCAGCTGTGTTTTTCAATATGGGAATTGATTTTAGATTTTTGTTTCCTCTGGAGAATCTTCAGCCTGACTTTAATGAAGACAATCTAGTGTAAGTTTTCTTTTCACAGTTAATGCCAAAAATATTCTTTTAAACAATTTTTATATAAGAACAGTTACTATTCATTTCTTTGATAAGTTTAATATCCATTCTTGATTTGTGTTAATTTCTCTAAGTAGAAATGGATCTTGAATTAGAAACATTCTTAACATCTGTCTTAATCTAAAACCATGACCATGTGTGACAGGGAAAAAATTACAAAATTTAATTTAAAAATGCAATAATAATATTTTAACTACTTTCTGTTTTGCTTTCTCTTTGTTCAAAACAAATTGATATGCTTACTGTTACTCCACATTAGACATTGTTGCATTGGCTGTTCCTCATGCTGATTCCTCATCCCCATTCTTAGTGTTTACCTGCCAGAATACTACCTGTCTCGCTTATTGAAACATAATCTACAAGAGCAAAAGATAGTCCATCTATTGGGGACAGGTCATGGTACATTAATAATAATCATCAAACTACTTAAATGTATTGCTTACTATGTGCCAGGCATAGATCTAAGGGCATAATGTATAGTACTTCATTTAATAGTCACTGCAGCTATTAGATAGTATTTTCATTCCCATTTTACTGGTGAGTCAGGTACAGAAAGGTGAGTCAGGAACAAAAAGCTATTAACTAAATTGCCTGAGGTTGTTCTGCTAGGAAGGGACACAGGACTACCAGGCAGACATTTAAAAAATAAAGTTCTTCACATATAGAAATATCTCCATGATATACATTAAGTGAAAAGAAAGATGTACACAACAGAGTATATAGTATGCTACCACTTGTATTGAAGGTGTGTGGAGGAGAGGAATATTCGTATATATTTGTATATATATAAAACATTTGGAATGAAGGACTAAATCTAGTAGTGATCGTGGGGAAGGGAAATGAATGGCTGAAGGTCTAGACTGGGAGGACAGTTCTTCATAGTATACTGTGCCTTGATACTTCTTGACTTTTTAACCCCATGAAAGTATTATTTATTTAAGAAATTACCCAGAAAGGCCCTGACCAGGTAGTTCAGTTGGTTAGAGCATCATCCTGATATGCCAAGGTTGCAGGTTCAATCCCAGATCAGGGCATATACAAGAATCAACCGATGAATGCGTAAATGAGTAGAACAAGTCGATCTCTCTCTCTCTCCACCTCTCCCCCACTCAAATCAATAAATTAAAAAAATTTTTTTAAGAAATTAAGTTCCTTGGCTGGTGTTGCTCAGTGGATTGAGTGCCAGCCTGCAAACCCAAAGAGTAACCAGTTCAATTCCCAGTCAGGGCAAATGCCTGGATTGCGGGCCAAGTCCCTAGTAGGGGATGCACAAGGCGCAACCAGAATTGATGTTTCTGTCCCTGTCTTTCTCCTTCTCTTCCCCTTTTTCCCTAAAAATAAATAAATAAAATCTTTTTTAAAAAAGAAAAGAAATTAAACATGAAAATATTATCTATCTTATGAAAGCCAAGTTCATGTGTCTCCTCTTTCATGAACCTTCACATACCTCAATCAAAATTGAGGTGCTTAGAATTGTTTCTTCATATTCCTGTGGTGGTTTCTTTAGGCCATTCAAGAGACCTTTAAATATTACGTGTTCTTTGTAGTCAGAGCTACCTTCTACATAGCTCTCTGACACCAAGAGCAATGAAGACAGTTCCTTTTAAGAAGTATTTGTTCAAGGAAAAACTAATGCATAGGGATAGGGATCAAAATAGTATTTCCCTGGAGTGAGAGACAGTAGGATGGCTTCCATTTGGCGTGAAGAGACTTTTAGGGGTAATGAAAATATTCTATTTCTTGATTCGTATGGTAGTTACACTATTTATATATTTATCAAAACTTAAAATGGGTATATTCCTTTTATTGTATTTAAATTACACCTCAGTAAAATATACATTTTTGTTCGTCATTTCTTATGTTGTACCTAATAATATTGTACCTAATTTCATGTTTTTTTATTTACTTTTCAATAGTTCTGAAACACAAATGACATTGGGGGGGAATGGAAGTGAGGATTCATCTTGTAAGCCAATTTTTTCAACTCTTCCTGAAACCAACATTTTAAATGTGGTTAAGGTAGGAAGAAACTCTTTTTTATGTCTTTGGCTCAGAGCTGGAACCATATAGTTTTGTGGTTAATGGTTTTAAAACAAAACCACTAATGTTTTACTATGTGATTACCAGTCTCTGAAATTTCTTAGCAATAATCTTGTTTTAAAGTTTATCTTTGGCCCTGGCTGGTGTGGCTTAGTGGATTGAGTGCTGGCCTGAGAACCAAAGGGTAGTTGGTTCTATCCCAGGCAGGGCACATTCCTGGGTTTCGGGCCAGGTTCACAGTGTGGGGCACGTGAGAGGCAACCACATGTTGATGTGTGGTTTTTCTCCCTCTCTCCCTTCCGTCCCCTCTCTCTAAAAATAAGTAAATAAAATCTTCAAAAAAAAAAAACTGAAGGTTATGTTTGCTGTTTTTATTTTTGTTTTAATATTAGGAAAGAAAGAGAGCTTTAGATCAGAGTATATATTTAAAATAGTTGTAGGAATACTTTACAAAGAAGCTTTTTGAAACTAATATTTTTCAAACCAATAATTTTTTAGAATTAATATGTATGAAGAAAAAATATTACAGTGTAACTTAGTGACTAAGAATAACTGTTAAAACATTTTTAGTGACTGGATCAAATCAATGATATTGAGCTGTTAGAAAGAAAATCTTCAGAGTCTTCCAGCCAAGATGGAGGCATAGGTAGACACACTGTACCTCCTTGCACAACCAAAAGAAGGACAACAACAGATTTAAAAACAAAAAACAACCAGAACTGACAGGAAATCGAACTGTATGGAAGTCCAACAACCAAGGAGTTAAAGAAGAAACATTCATCCACACCAGCAGGAGGGGCGGAGACAGGCAGCTGAGCAGAGAGGAATTGCAGCAAGGTGGCAGCTGGCGGACCTGGCGAGGCAGTGGCTGACAGAGCAGGCTGTCCCACATTGGTGTGCAGATAAACCAAGAGGAACAACTGGGGAGCGAGGCAGACTTCTCAACCCAAAGTTTCAGTGCGGGGAAATAAGCCTCAAACCTCTGATTGTAAATACCTGTGGGGGTTGAGGTGGCAGTGGAAGAAACTCCCAGCCTCACAGGAGAGTTTGTTGCAGAGACACAAAGGGTCCTAGAATGTACACAAACCCACCCACCCAGGACTCAGCACCAGTAGGACCCAATTTGATTGTGGGTAGCAGGGGAAGTGATTAAAAACCAGAAGAGAGGGGAGCAAGCGGCACTGTTCCCTCTCAGACCGCACCCCCACGTACAGCGTCACAATGCAGCCACGTGGGTTGCCCCTCCCTGGGGAACACCTAAGGCTCCACCCCTTACTATGCAACAGGCATGCCGAGGAGAAAAAAATGGCCCAGATGAAAGCTGCAGAAAAAATACAACTAAGCAACAAAGAGATAGCCAACCTATCAGACACACAGTTCAAAACACTGGTGATCAGGATGCTCACAGAACTGGTTGAATATGGTTACAAATTAGATGGAAAAATGAAGGCTATACTAAGTGAAATAAAGGAAAATGTACAGGGAACGAACAGTGACAGGAAGGAAATGGACTCAAATCAACGGTGTAGACCAGAAGGACAAAAGAAACATTCAACCAGAACATAATGAAGAAAGAATAATTCAAAAAAAAAAAAATGAGAGGCTTAGGAACCTCCAGGATATCTTTAAATGTTCCAACATCCAAATCATAGGAGTGCCAGAAGGAAAAGAGGAAGAGCAAGAAATTGAAAACTTATTTGAACAAATAATGAAGGAGGACTTCCCCAGTGTGGCAAAGAAAATAGACTTCTAGGAAGTCCAGGAAGCTCAGAAAGTCTCAAAGAAGTTGGACCAAGGAAGCACACACCAAGGCACATCATAATTACATTAGCCAAGATTAAAGAGGAGAGAATCTCAAAAGCAGCAAAAGAAAAGACAGTTATCTACAAAGGAGTACACATAAGACTGTCAACTGATTTCTCAAAGCTTGCAGGCAAGAATGGGCTGGAAAGAAGTATTCCAGGTCATGAAAGGCAAGGACTTATATCCAAGATTACTCTATCCAGCAAAGCTTTCATTTAGATGGAAGGGCAAATAAAATGCTTCTCAGATAAGGTCAAGTTAAAGGAGTTCATCATCACCAAACCCTTATATAAAATGTTAAAGGGATTTAAGAAAAAGAAGATCAAAACTATGAACAGTAAAGTGACAACAAATTCACAACTATCAACTGAACCTAAAAACAAAAACAAACAGCAAACAACTAGAACAGGAACAGAAGCACAGAAATGGACATCACATGGAGGGTTATCAGCGGGAAGAGGGAAGGTGGAGAATGGGGGAAAGGTACAGGGAATAAGAAGCATAAATGGTAGGTAGAAAATAGACAGGGGGAGGTTAAGAATGGTATAGGAAATGTAGAAGCCAAAAAAGAGCCACAGACATGAACTAAAGAAGGGGAAATGTGGGTGGGAGGGAGTGTGCTGGGTGGAGGGGAAAAGGAGGGGGAATGGGACAAATAATAGCATAATCAATAAAATATTTTTTAAAAATCTTGAAAACTTGAATAATGTGCTTATTCTATGAGTATTTTTTGCTTTGTTCTAGATGACTGGGTTTTTTTACATAATTTTTCTTTGCATTTTTCATTTAACAGTTTTTATTTTAAGCTCTTCAAATAAAATATATTTCAGGTTGCTTTGTCTCTGCCTTTGTGTCAAAGTTTCTAGGTTTATGTACGTCTATTCATCCAGAAGGTTACCAGGATCGTGAAATAATGTTGCTGATTTTAATGTTGTTTAAAATGAGTTTGGAAAAACAGCTGAAGCAGATTCCTCTAGTGGACTTTCAAAGCCTCCTGATAAACCTGATGAAAAACATCAGAGATTGGAACACAAAGGTAACATTACTTAAAACTTTAGTATTGATTTTCTTATATAACATTACAGTTTGACTTTCATAGTGCATGCAGAACAGTTTCTAAGCTCAATTAAGACCTTCAGCACATGAAAAATAAACTGAGGAAGGGAGTGTCTTTGTTGGAACTGTATTTAAATCCATTAAGATAGAATCTTCTCTAAAAGTACAACCATTTATTCTACCAAAAAAAATTTATTTACTGGGGAGTCACTGTGGGCCAAGCATTAATGTAGAGAGGCTAGAAATACATCTGAGAAAAAGACAAAACCCATAACCACATGGCAGTTTTACCCTAGTCAGAGGGTTATATAATAAAGTAAATGTAGGTTGTAATATTATGTCAAGTATAATAGCGCTAGAAATAAAAAATAAAACAGGACATGGGTAAAGAGAGTAGCAAGGCAAAGAATGCTCTAGTTCAGATGAGGGTCTACGGCCATACCACCCTGAACACTCCCGATCTTGTCAGGTGAGGCAGTCAAGAAAGGCCTTTCTAAAGTGACCTTTGAACAGGGACCTAAAAGAAATGGTGGAGCAAGTCACACATGCAAGAATTTAAGTTGAACTTCTGCAACCATATTGAGGCTAAATGTGTATAATTTTTTTTAGATTTATAAGTTATATTTTTCAATCCTTTTTAGTAAAAAAAATCAAATAAGAGCAAAAATAGAGGAAAGACTAATTAACCCCTACCGACCTATCACTCAGCTTCATAATTATCAAGACATAATCTGTTACCCTCATCCCATACTTCTTTCCTCTACTCAGAGGTTATTTTGAAGCAATTCTGTTAGCCTTTACTGGAATAGCTAAAGATCTTTAAAATGCAAGAAATCTCAGGTCCAGGAAGATACATGGTCTAGTTCAACTCTCATTATACACCTTTGGAAACTGTTACTTGTATTTAAGCCACTTTATTCTTCCTAGAAGGTATATTAACATTTAAGTATATATAGATATAAGATGTAGCACAAAACATGAAAGTGAAGTGAAATTCTGATAAATGTACCTGTTCAGTCTGTTCTAGAGTTTAAGATAAAATTGAGTCTGTATACTGTGTATGTTTTAATAGGTACTAGAATCCATGCTGTTTCTAAAAATAAGTGTTCCTTTCATAAGAATGCCCTCATATTATGGCAAGATCATTGCGGATGATCAGTTGGATGTTTGATTTCACTCACCTGTCTGAAAAATCTTAACTCGTTTTTTGTTTTCAGGTGCCTGAACTCTGTCTGGCCATAAATGAACTCTCCAGTCATCCCCACAACCTTCTGTGGTTGGTACAGCTAGTCCCTAACTGGACATCACGTGGAAGGTATTGAAAAGTGAGAATTAAACATTAGGAAAAATGTACAGTGTTTACATTAATTAAGTGCTTTTGGGTCCTTTATTTCCTTTTATCATTCCTTGAATGTTAGATCAGTCTTTTATTTCATATTCAGCTGTGAGAATAGGCATTGACATCCTGATTCTGATACTTAACTCAGATCATTTTATACTATTCATGATTTTCAATTTTATCTAATAACTTAATGTAGATGGCACATGCTATAAAAATGACTAAATTAGTTTGGGTTTTTTGTTTTGTTTTGTTTTTTGTAAAAAGAAATTATGGCAATAAAATACATTTTCTAGCAATAAGTCAAAGATAAACGCTTTCAACAATTTGCCTGAACCCCAGGGCAACTCTTTATATGAAAATTCTACTATTCTATTACAGGAAATGGAGAAGCTAAAAAACTTTTATATATGACCCATGGATATGAACTAAGTGGGGGGAATGCTAGTGGGAGGGGTGCTGTAGGGAAGACAGGAATAAAGGGAAGGAAAAAATGGGACAACTATAATAGCATAATAAAATATATTTTTTAAAAAAGAAAAAGGAAATTTTACTATTCTATTAAACCTTATATATTTTTGTACAGCCTTCTCTTAAAACATTATATTTTCAACTAGCAGGACTAGAAGAACTCCTTTTGGCTCACTCATCTGCTTCTCAAGCAATGTTGATTAAAATACATTCTAAAATTCTAATTCCAGGCAACTGAGACAGTGCCTCAGCCTAGTGATTATTTCAAAGCTTTTGGATGAGAAACATGAAGATATCCCTAACACCAGTAATCTGCAGGTATACATAACATTTCTAGTTTCTTATAATAAGGGGAAGAGGTAGTCAGGTTAAGGAAAATGGATGAATTCTGAGTCAGAAGTCCTGAGGTTAGATCGTGACTCTCAGACATAATACTATCCATGTAATCTTTAGAATGATACTGAACTAATGATACTCAGTTACTTCATCTGTGAAATAGAGATGGTATCACAGCCATCTCCATAGGATTGGTATGGACATATAGATGAATTAATGTATAAAAACTGGGGAAATCATAATATGCTAAATGTGACATCATTTATGAAATTAGTTCACATTATGAAGATTTTCAATTTTATGACAAGATAAGAGCACCTGGTCATTGTGGGTCAGTTGATTAGACAACGTCCTGCAAAGCTGAAGATCATCAGTTTGATTCCTGGTCAGGGTACATGCCCAGGTTGCAGGTTTGTTCCCTAGTCAGGGCATGAGGCAACCGATCAAAGTTTCTCTCTCACACTGATGTTTCTCTCCCTCTCTGTCAATAAATCAGTATGATCAGAGGAGAGGAGAAACCCTCCCTTTTCTCTCCAGAATCAATAAAAGAAAAAAATTTAAAAGATTAGAAATTGCAAAACTATTGTACATTAATTGCATCTTCTGCCTGTTTTAATATTAAATAGTCTTTAAATTGTATAGCCTAAAATGCAGTTGCCCTTCAGTACTTGTCCAGTAGTAAATATATCGGGTGTATATATGAGTGTGTATAAACATGTGCTATGCAAGTGCCACTCCAAGAACTCCTGAAGGCTTTTTTCAAACATTCATAGCACTAATGGGGCTACTTACAGTTGTATTTGGAAACTCAACATAGAACCTGATCTACATGTAGTATTCTTGTTTGAATTGGGGTTTAGTACAAGATGCTCAACTAGGGATTTTAAAAATGAATTAGAGAATCTGCCCTTGAAAACTTAACCTAGTGGTTGAAACAAAGCAAATCAACTATTGTGGTACAGTGTAGTAAGAGCAGTGTTAAAAGTATGCACAAGGTGCTGTGGGACAGAGATTGAAAGAGACAGCTGGTTTCTGCATTAGTGGAGTTGAAGTAGATTTGATGCCAGATAAATTGGGAACCCACTCCTGAGTCACCAGGGTCATTATCAAATAGCTCTCAATCCTTTCAGTGATATTTACTGCCATCGAAAGAGTATTCTTTTCAGAATTCAATGACTTCTGTTCACAGGGAAATTCCGTTTTGCTGACTTGCAAATAATTTCACAGAAAAAGCACTCTCTTTGATCTCTATTATAATGCCATTTGGTCTCGTCCCTAAGCTTTTTTATCCTCAATTACAAGTACTAAATGTTTAAAATCCCTTTTAAGCAATTGAGGACTTTGAAGTAAAGGAGAAATGGGTATCACTGGCCTGTAAGGAAAGCTACAAAGGGGCAAAATTAGAGAAGGCAAAATGAACAGAGAACACACTGAAGAAAAGTAGCCTAAAAAGAACAACTGTATTGCTTAGTATTATTCAATGTCTTTCTTTTGGTAGATATCAGTCTTATATCGTTATCTTGTGCAAATGAAGCCTTCTGATTTGTTGAAGAAAATGGTCTTGAAGAAAAGAGCTGAACAACCAAATGGCACCATTGATGACAGCCTGCATTTGGAACTTGAAAAGCAGGTACCCAAAGCTAGGTCATCTCAAAAGAGTGTATAAGAGCATAACTGATGCCACCTTTCTACCCATAGGCTGCTATTATAGCATAGGCATTTAGAGGCAATTATAAAGTTAATGTTTTTTTTAATTGCTATCATAAATTTCTTTAGTAAACTTAGGAGTTGAGGATTGAGGTTAAAAAATGGTTATTGGTAATTTAATACTGGGAGTATATTTTTGTAGCCCTTTATTTGAGCAGTCATGAGATAAAAGGAGTGCCCTTCAGTTAGAAATTTGAAAGCCTAGGTTAAATGCATGCCTTTTCCTACTTACTAACTTGGTTAACCTTAGCAAATCCTTAATCTTCCCTGGGCAGCTTTCCTAGTATATACTAGGATAATATCTATGCTAGTTAATTTCATTGGTGTTCATTTTATTCATTTTTCAATAGGCATATTACCTGACCTACATTCTTCTTCATTTAGTTGGTGAAGTTAGTTGTTCTCATTCTTTTTCTTCTGGACAACGCGTAAGTCATTTTTAGTGGTTTTTGTTTTTAATATCACTATTGATGGAATGAATGAACATTCTTTTTAAATTCATTTAAATTTATTGGGTGACTGATTAATAAGTTTATATCATAGAAGTTTTAAGTGTACAGTTCTATAATGTCATCTGCATATTGCATTGAGTGTTCACCACCCAAAGTCAAGTCTCCTCCTGTCACCATGTATTTGACCCTCTTTACCTTCTTCTACCTTCCTCTACCTTCCTTCCCCTCTGGTAGCCACCATACTGTTGTCTGTGTCTGTATGAGTTTTTTGTTTTGTTTATTTATTTGTTGCTTTCTGTTTTATATCTCACATGAATGAAATCATGGTTCTTTTTCTGTCTGACTTACTTCACTTGGCATATACTCTCAAGATCTATCTTTGTTGTCACAAATGGCAGTATTTCATTTTTTCTTATGGCCAAGTAGTAATTCATTGTGTATGTGTACCACATCAAGGACACTTAGGTTGTCCCCATGTCTTGGTCATTGTGAACAATGCTTCAGTGAATGTAGGGCTGCATATATCTTTACAAATATATGTTCTCAGCTTCTTCAGGTAGATACCCAAAAGAGGGATTGCTTGGTCATATGGTAGCTCTATTTTGACTTTTTGAGGAACCTCCATAGTGTTCTCCATAGTGGCTGAACTAAATTATGAACATTGTTTATATAGAGGAAAATTTAATAAAAGTTAACTTTGAATTTGCTATACAGAAGCAATTTTCAACCTTTTTCATCTCATGGCACACGTAAACTAACTAAAATTCTGTGGCATACCAAAAAATGTATTTTTTGCCAGCCTGGCAAAAAAAGAAATGTACAATTTTGATTCATTCACACAGGACAGCTATTGTGGTGTTGGCTGATGTCATTATTTTATTTGACAATCTAAAGGAATGGAGGTTAGTACCCCTGAAAGGTGTTGCATGTTTTAAAAATTTGTGGCACACCAGTTGAAATCACTGCTTTAAGATATTAGCCCTTTTGTCTAAAAACTGTATTATTTTAAAACCTTTGTTGATGAACATTACATTTTTGTGATTACCCACAGTACTGACATGAATATTCTTATTCATATATCTCTATCAACCTATGTAAACATTTCTGTAGGGTAAATTCCTAGAAGTAGAATTGCTAGATCAAAGGTTATAAAATTTATAAATTTTAATTATTATTTCTCTCTCACATCAATGTTTGTCTTTCTCTCTCTCTCTTTCTCCCTTCCCCCAACCCCATTCTCTCTCTCTAAAGTCAACGAATGTATCCCCTGGCAAGGATTAGAATTGTTTTTTAATTATTTAAAGATAGCTATTATCACATATCTCTCCCCAAAAGTACCAATTCACATTCTTACCTTAATATATGGAATCTTGGTATATGTATGAGAGTGACTCTTTTGGACTATACACTTCTAAAACTTAAAACTTAATTTTTTAAGGAACTAATATTAAAGTAGTTTATAGAGAAAAATAGTTTAGCTGTTATTTGAGTATTTCATGAGAAAATGTGTGAAAGAAAGTCCTCTTTAAATTTTGGGGCATTATATCATAGTTTAAGCTCTAGGGTTAATTTCCATTAATGTGCTTCAATACATAGCAAAAACCAGCTTTTATTTTTTTTGTATATGTTTTTTGTATTAACTAACAGTAAGCCATACCAGTCTTATTGTCCTGGCAGTTACTATTTTCAGTGGTATGATTACTATTATGTTGGATAGTTAAATTAGAAATTACTTACTGGAGAATGGTAGATTTTTAAATGCTTTTTAGTTCTAGTAATTTGTAGGGCTTCAAAGTGGTTTTAATTCCTTGTGTTTGTTTTGCATAGAAACACTTCGTGCACCTCTGCGGGGCTTTGGAAAAGCATGTTAAGTGTGATATTAGGGAAGATGCAAGACTGTTCTATAGAACTAAGGTAAGTGTGTGTTTTAATTTTTTGTGTGTTTGTTTTTAACATTGGTTACATTAATATTTGAGGAAGAGAAGCATATAAAATGAATATATAAGATTAGAAATATTATTTCCTTCTTTAATAACCGAAATCAGTTTCTGTTAAGTACTTCTAGCTAGATTGAAAGTGAAAGGAAAAACATCTTAAAGCAGATAAATTTTTAAATTTTATTATGCTTTCTATTCTGAAACTCCTGACACCTAAGGAGAAAAATTCTAATACTAATGAAACTTATGTACAAGTTAAGACCTTCATGCTTAAGTTAGCTTCAAGAATTAAAGCATTGTTTAAGTAAATATATGTAAGTTTTTAAAAAATGGCTATAAAATTGTGTGATAGTTAAAAATTTGTTTTGTTCATAGAAAAAAAATAGGCAAGGTGTTATTCTTTAAATATTCCACTAGAGAATGTGTTAGAGGAAGCACTCTTCAAATCCCTGAGTCCTCTACATCATCCAGTCTGAGCTCAAGGATGGAAATGATTCAGCAGTAAGCTGGCTCAACTTTTTTCTTAAGGGCTTAGTGTATTCAAACAATAGAAAAGGTAAGTACAATATCTGAGTATGGAGTTAGGAAAACAATTTTAGTATTAATAAAATGATATGGTAGTTTTTTCTGAAAACGCTAACTTAACACTTTTTAAAAAACATTTCTTTTAATGATTTCATTATTCCAAATTATCTTTTAGCTTTTGTAACGTAAAGCTGATTTCTTTTGCCCCTATGTTTGGATAGTCATTGAATGTAAAAAATCAGCTTTGTAACTTTATATCTTACATTAATTGCCTGTAAAGGTTAGCCCATTTGGATTTAGTATCTATATTTATTTTAGTAGATCTAAGTTAAATACAAAAATGAGCAACTAATGAAGTATCTGGTTGCAGATTTTCAAATACATGTAGAGGATAGCTCTTTGCCTTAGAATGGAAACCATAGTTTTAGAAGCACATTCTTTTGAACACTAACTAGAGTTACTGGCCCGTAGAACTTGGTAGTAGTGGCTGCTGCTGACAGATGTGCTAAAAGGAGACCACTCAAGGTTTTTGTTTCTTAAAGCCAGGAGCAGGGCATAGATTGATGTCAGGGTTCCCCTTACTTAGAGTGGAGAACAACATAGAGGTCTGTGGAAATTGCTTAGGGGATGGCCCTGCTGAAATAATTGAGTTGCCTGCCTCTCTCCACAGTCCTCTAGTAGAAAGGTGGTAATTGTTTGAAGAAACTGAATCTACTGAACTCTAAATGGAGGAAAAAGCAGACCTTGCAATTTACTTTATTAACTTAAAGTAGTTATAAAATTCCTGACTTGTTTAAAACATTTTCTCAGGCAGTTATGTTCAAGAGCTAATTGAGAATCTCTAGAGTGGTAGGAAAGTTTGGATTTTACACAAAGATTTGTTAAACTAAACCTTGAAATGTCAGAATATACTGAGTATTTAAAGAAGATTCATCATACTCTACAAAAACCTAGAGGGGTATAACAATGAATTTTTGGATCTTTTGATAATGTGGAAAGGAACTAATGAAAGCCATTCTTTGTGGCCTTGAGTCTTTCAAATAGAAGCTAGGAAGGCAGGTAACAGCCTATGTTTTGGGCCCTATAACAAAGGCTACCCTTTACCTTCTGTATCTGAGTGTTCAGAAGCCAGCAAGGTGAAAGTTTATGTGTGTTGAAGTAGGGAATATGTTGGGATTTTTAAAAAATATTTTACTTATTTATTTTTAGAGAGAAGGGAAAGGAAGGAGAAAGAGAGGGAGAGGAACATTGATTGGTTGCCTCTCTCATGCCCCCAACTGGGGACTTGGCCTGCAACCAGGCAAGTGCCCTGGCTGGGACTCAAACCAGCAATCTTGGTTGGCAGGCCAGTGCTCAATCCACTGAGCCACACCAGCCAGGGTGGGAGTATGTTTTCTGGATGATCTTTAGTAACTAATGGGAAAATGGAGTCCTATGCATTCAGTATTTTAGATTATAGTGATAAAGAAAAGTTGTATTAATCACTATTATTTTAAAGCCTTTCCAGAAAATGAGTAGTTTATTTTTTGTTTCTTGACAAAAATCAAATTGAGTCATTGAGTTTGGGCCTGTCATAGTTACCAGATCTTTTATGTAAAGCCTTAAATTGATTTTAGGTGAGAATGTTTTAATCTGATTACTTTTTCCCTATTTGATATTTTTAAGGTAAAAGACTTGGTTGCCAGGATACATGGAAAATGGCAGGAAATAATCCAGAACTGTCGGCCTATTCAGGTGTCATTTTATTTAACAGTTTCATTTATTCTTTATAGTTTTGCTGAATGGTGTTTCTTCATATTGTTTGAAAAAAGTATGACAGAGCACTTGCTTCTAGATCTTAAGATAAACTGAAAACTCCAGCATAATAGTTTGTACTACTATAGTTTATCCAGTATAATTTTTCTTTTTTAATATATTTTATTGATTATGCTATTACAGTTGTCCCATTACCCCCCCTTCATTCCCTTCTACCCTGCACACCCTCTCCCACCCACCCACATTCCCTCCTTTAGTTCATGCCCATGTGCCGTAAGTCCTTTAGCTTCTGTATTACTCTTGCCCTCCCCTGTCTATTTTCTACCTACCATCTATGCTACTTATTCTCTGTACCTTTTCCCCCTCTCTCCTTCTCCCACTCCCCTGTTGTTAACCCTCCATGTGATCTCCATTTCTGTGGTTCCATTCCTGTTCTAGTTATTTGCTTAGTTTGTTTTTGTTTTAGGTGCAGTTGTTAATACTTGTGAGTTTGCTGTCATTTTACTATACATGTTTTTTTTTTATCTTCTTTTTCTTAGATAAATCCCTTTAGCGTTTCATAAAATAAGGGCTTGGTGATGATGAACTCCTTTAATGTGACCTTATCTGAGAAGCACTTTATCTGCCCTTCCATTCTAAATGAAAGCTTTGCTGGATAGAGCAATCTTGGATGTAGGTCCTTGCCTTTCATGACCTGGAATACTTCTTCGCAGCCCTTTCTTGCCTACAAGGTCTCTTTTGAGAAATCAGCTGACAGTCTGATGGGAACTCCTTTGTAGGTTACTGTCTCCTTATCTCTCACTGCTTCTAGGATTCTCTCCTTCATTTTTACCTTGACTAATGTAATTATAATGTGCCTTTGTGCGTTTCTTCTTGGGTCCAACTTCTTTGGGACTCTGAGCTTCCTGGACTTCCTGGAAGTCTCTTTTCTTTGCCAGATTGGGGAGTTCTCCTTTATTATTTGTTCAAATAACTTTTCCACTTGTTGCTCTCCCTCTTCCCCTTCTGGTACCCCTATAATTCATATGTTGGAACATTTAAAGATGTCCTGGAGGTTCCTAAGCCTCTCCTCATTTTTTTAGTTCTTGTTTCTTCATTCTTTTCTGTTTGGTTGTTTCTTTCTTCCTTCTGGTCCACTCCATTGATTTGAGTCCCAGTTTTCTTCCCAGAGGGGCAGAGCCTTAGGTGTTCACCAGAGTGAGGCAACCCAGTTGCTGGGTTGTGATGCTGTATGTGGGGGTGGGGTCCGAGAGGGAACAAGGGCATTTGCTCCTCTCTCTGTCAGACTTCAGTCCCTTCCGCCACCTCCCCAAAGCAAACTGGGTTTTTCTGGTGCTAATTCCCGTGTGGGTGGGCTTGTGCACGTTCTAGGACCCTGTGGGTCTCTCCAGCAAACTCTCCTGTGAGGCTGGGAGTCTCTCCCTGTACCTCAACCCTCACAGGTGTTTTCAGGCAGTGCCCCGAGGTTCTATTTCCCAGCGCTGGGACCCTGGGTTGCGCACAGTGCCTCGCTTCACAATCGCTGCCTTGCTGGGTCTGTCAGTTGCCACCCGGTGCCCAGGGTCTGCCAGCCACCGCCTATGTGCCCAGGGTCCTCCTGCTGCAGTCTTGCGTGCCCAGAGTGCTTTATGTGCCCGGTCCTACAGCTCTTTGTGCCTTGATCCCTCTCTGCCCAGCTGCCTGACTCTGCCCCTCCTACCAGTCTGGCTGAACGTGTATATTTTAACTCCCTGGTTGTCTGATTTTCATACAGTTCAATTTCATGTCAGTTCTGGTTGTTATTTTATTTCTAAATTGTTGTCCCTATCTTGGTTGTGTGAGGAGGCACAGTGTGTCTACCTACACCTCCATCTTGGCCGGAAGCCCTAATTTATTTATTTATTTATTTATTTATTTATTTATTTATTTATTTATTTATTTGATTTTTTTTTTAAGTTTTTGTTGGCTTCATATTCATTAATTTATGTTAGCAGGTGGTTAAACCTGTTAATATAAATTTTAAAATGTTAAAAGCTCATTTTAAAGCTCATTTTAAAATGTTAAATTGCATTAAGTAGAGTTTATTTCACAAGAATCATTTTTCTTAACAGCTTGAGATAAAATTCATGTATCATACATTTTACCCATTTAAAGTATACAGTGATTTTTGTATATACAGGCTTGTGCAGCCATCACCACAGTCTAATTTTAGAACATTTTTGGCACTCCAAAAAGAGAGAAAATCTCACACTCATTAGCAGTCACTCCCCATTCCCCAACTACCTGCACTCCTATCTCTATTCCACCAAGGCCCAGGCAACTACAGACTTTCTGTCTAAATAGATTTGCCTGTTCTTTATATTTCATGTAGATGAAATCATATACTATGTGGTATTTTATAACTGGTTTCTTTCACATAACAATGCTAACTGAATCCATGTTGTAGCATTTATGTCCATTTTATTGTTAACTAATATTCCATTGTATGGATATATCACATTTGATTTATCCACTTATTAAATGGATATTTGAGTTGTTACCACTTCCTGGCTATTATGAATAATGCTTTCATGAACATTTGTATACAGGTTTGTTTGTTTTTTTTTAAGATTTTATTTATTTATTTTTGAGAGAAGTGAAGGGGAGAGAAAGAGAGGGAGAGAAACATCAGTGTGTGGTTGCCTGTCAGGTGTCCCCTACTGGGGACTGGCCTGCAACCCAAGCATGTGCCCTGACTGGGGATTGAACCTGCAACCCTTTGGTTTGTGTGTACAGGTTTTTGTGTGAACATATATGTTTTCAAGTGAAAATATCTTGGACATATACCTGGGAATAGAATTGCTGGGTCATGTGGTAATTCTATGTTAAATGTTTTGAGGAACCACCAGACTGTTTTCCACAATAGCTGCACTATTTTACATTCCCAACAGAATATATGAGGTTTCTGATTTTTTTTTTTTAATAGTCTCTGAACTGTTCTTCTTGACCTCACTCTTTTTTTTTTTTTAAAGATTTTATTTATTCATTTTTAGAGAGGGAAGGCGGTGGGGAGAGAGAGAGAGAGAGAGAGAAACATCAGTGTGCGGTTGCTGGGGGTTATGGCCTGCAACCCAGGAATGTACCCTGGCTGGGAATCGAACCTGGGACACTTTGGTTCCCAGCCCGCGCTCAATCCACTGAGCTATGCCAGCCAGGCTGATTTTTCTACATTATTGTCTACCTCTTATTTGGGTTTTTGTTTTTGATTAAAGACAGAGTAGGGGGTTGGAAGTAGAATCTCACTGTGGTTTTAATTTGCATTTCATTAATGACTAATAAGCACTTTTTGTGTGCTTATTAGCCATTCATATAGCTTCTTTGGAGAAATGTCTATTCAGATTCTTTGTCCATTTTTTTTAACTTTGGTTTTTATCTTTATTATTGATTTGTAAGAATTCCCAAATGCTCTAAATACAAGTCTCTTATTAGGTATAATTTGCAAATATTTTCTCTCATTCTGTATGTTGTCTTTTTATTGTCTTGATGGTATCATTTGTAGAACAAAACTTTTTAATTATGATGAAGTCAGTTTATTTTTTTTTTCTTTTGTCACACTTTTGGTATCATGTCTAAGGAGACTTTGCTTTCAAGAGGGGCATTGTTTAATACCTGCTGTTAAGTTTGCTATCATGTTGTTTATAAACGAACTGATCTGGGATTGTCTAAAATGATGCTTCTCAAATTTTAATGTGCATAAGCATCAACAAGGAACTTGTTTAAATGCAGATTTTTATTCAGTAGGTCTGGAATGGGACCTGAGCTATTCTGCATTTCCACCAGGTTCTCAGATTAATGCCCATGCTGCTGATCCAGGGACCATACTTGCAGTAGACAGGACCTAAAAGTTGTTTATATTTTTTAATCAAAGTAACAGGAACACTGAATATTAATTACAAAAGCAATCTCACTATTCTATGACATTTTGACTTTTGTTGTTGGTATCCTTCCTAAGATGTGCACACCATTTTAGAAGAGTCTTTAATAAATCTTAAGGTAATGTTTTGTTGTTGTTTCTAACTTCGGTAGACCTTTTCCAGGCTGACCATCTTAGCTGATGTGGCATTAAAATAGAAAAGAATTTAAAACTAAAACTTTCTATTAGCTTAACAGTTTTACTTAAATCTTCTTAAATATGATTCTCTATGCGTTTGTTGATGAACAGAAAACATCTTGTACTTATTTTATATTTTTTTAATTGCTAGACCACAAAATGTAAAACTTGAATCTGATTACCACAAATTTTCAGAGAAATATAAAGTATAAAGTTTTTTTTTACTTTCATTATCAAAGTCCATTGTCTGATAAAGAGATATTTTATAAAGATTATTCATAATTTGGATTTTCTTTATCCTGGTTTTTTTTCCCCTTCTGTTTTCTAGGGGCAGCTTCATGACTTCTGGGTACCAGATTCTTAACAGGAGTTGCAACAGCAAAAATAAGAACCAAGAAAAGTTCAATAAGAGCCTTTCCTAGAGGAGTAGAAGGGATTACTACAAAAACCAGTGGAATGCTAAGAAAATGTGCAGCAAGTGTGCCACTTGAGTATCTAGTATGAAGCTGGTAATAAAGAAATTGCCGCCCTGGCTGGTGTGGCTCAGTGGATTGAGCACCGGCCTGCAAACCGAAAGGTTGCTAATTCGATTCCCAGTCAGGGCCCATGCCTGGGTCGGGGGCCAGGGCCCCAGTTCTCACACGTTGATATTTTTCTCCCTCTTTCTCTCTTCCTTTCCCTCTCTAAAGGTAAATAAATAAAATCTTTTTTAAAAAAGAAAAAAATTGCCATTTCTGAAGCAGATATGAAACACAATCTGCTTATTTAGGTAATTGGCCTTTTAAAAGAGCAGCATCCTATAACGGACTGGAAGTGTAGAAGCAGCTAATAGTTGCATGTCTAACCTGCCCCTATTAACTCTGCTGTTAAATTATAAGCCTGTTATCTTTTTTTTCCTCTGTATTTGTGTCACTTGGATAATCACAGAAAATATGTGAGAAAAGATTTGGACCAATGTGAGGAGTTAAACATGGAAACCAAGACCAAGTTCCAGTTGGTTTTAATTTTCCCTTTTAGTTATTTTAAGACTCAATGGAAAAACTCAAAATTGAGTTTAGTAACAAAAAGGATAAATCTCTTCTGTAACTCCTGTAAACAGGGAGGGTTCCATCCATCCATTTCCTTCACTATTCAAGATTATAAATCTGTTAGGTTTTTTAAATACATTTAAACAAACATTTGAGAAACAGAAGGTATATTGTCAGATTCCGTTAAGGGGAAGAGGTTAAGCTACAAAATAATGGCTCTGTTTTCATGCCAAAATATGCAGTTTGTTTTTAATTTCCAGTGCATTTTTTAAAATACTAGTTAAATCATAGAATTCTGGCCCCTTAGTAGCCATATTATAGAAGTCTTTATTGTAAAAGCTTAAAAATCTGGACAAGTTTCCAGAAACCTTATTTTCATGAGTATATAACCTTGGCAGAGACCTGGATGGTGTTATTCTTTACGACACTGCACGCATGTGTGCACTCACACACGTGTTTGTGCTTGTATTTTAAAGTTGCACTTGAGAACCACAGCTGCTCTAAATTCTTAAACACTGGAAAGCCAGCCTTTGTTTAAATGGTGGAGGGTTAGTAAAAGTGCACGTGCTGGTCTTAGCCCAAGGGCCCTTTGAAGCCTTTGGTAGTAATAAACTCTTACTAGCTAACTGAAAAATTCTTTTGTTGACTGAGTGTCCCTTTTAGGAAAATTTCTAAAAAGAAAATGCCAACTTTTTTTTTCCAGTATTGACTTGGATGACGTTGCTAGTAGCTATCCTGAGCACCCTGAGGTCTCCAAGTGTGAGGGGAAAGGTGGTGGTGAGGAAGGGAATTAGATTTGATGTTTGTAGTTTGAGAACGGAAAAAATAAGTTTTGAAAATAGCTTTCTACCTCTAAATTGAGGCTTAAGAGTAAAACACATTTTATCTTAAATGTATCATTTAAAGTAGCATAAATAATTTTTGAGCCCATGTCAAGCATTGAGCAGTTAGAGATTTTCTAGGTAAGACTAAATAAATCCAGTTCCTGAGAACCTTGTCAGGCCAACAAAAGTTTTATTCTGTGTTGAGTTTACTGGTAAGAATATTATTATCTTGATACTACCTCTCAAGGGTATTGTTAGAAAATGCCACTTACGGTTAATGAGATAAATACAAAGATACAAAGAGTTATATTTGACAGAAGCTTGAAACTCTGGCATCTATCTGCCCAACAATGGGGGCTTTCACACTCTGTAATTTAATAATTTGTAGATACATTATTTGTGTGTAATTTTATAAGTGTTCATATTTTTCTCATTTTGCATTGTGTAAAGTGTAAAAAGTTTCAAAAGTATAAAATACTGCTTATATTGCTTGTAATTACAGTGTGTAAATATTTTCTATCGTGTACATTGATGGGGGGACAAGTGGGTTATTCAGGTTTTTTTTTTAAGTGACCCTTTTGTATTGCAGTTTCAACAGGTAACTGCTCATCAAATTTAAAACCACTTTGATACATTTTTATTTAGCAGTTCCAATAAGAAAAGTCTCTATTTTTAATTATCTTTCTCCATTAGAGAAAAATACTTCATGTGTCCCTTTAAAATAAATGGCCAGACATCTGTTTGGACCTTTGCATTTATGACTCTGGTAGATGTTTCAGTCTCCAGGTCATATTCCAGTTAGTATTTGCATTCGGGTTCTCATAAAAGTTGTGTGATTCTCTTTTAGCACAAGTAGCCCATGTTTTTTCTCCCAAATCAAGTGTTACCCTTCTTCCTCTTGAGTCCCCTTGCTTTGTCTCCCTCCTGCTGTTGTTGCCCACCCAGTGAAAAGGGATGGTTGTGGGGGAGAAAATGTTCATTGCACAGAAAATGTCAGGCCACTTTTGAGACTTGGCAAACAAAGCTTGCACTGAGTGGTGGTGTGTTTGGCAGTATTACTGTGCCAAAAATCACCTTGTCTAATTTTCTGGATATGTATGTCAAACTTATTACCCTTATTGCAAGCTGAAATTTAAGATACTTGTAAGTGTTTATGCTTTTGTGTGTAACTGTTTGCCTTTTCTAAACTGCATTTCTTGTTATCCGAAAATACAACTCTATTAGTTATACCATGTTAAGTGAAGATGCGCTCCATGCACAAAATGCATCTGTGTAGCAGTAAAGTAACAGCATTTGTACATTTTCTGTCTATCTCCTGATGGCAGTGGTGCCTTTGTCGCCTTTTGGAAGGTTGGCGTTTTGTTTTTGTTTTGAGGATAAGTAATAGCTTGCTTTTGACTTCACAAAAATCTCCCCAGATATAAAAGATAGAAAATGGTGTGTCATCATCCAGACCCAGTTGGAACATTTGCTTTTCTGTTTGTGTCAAAACAAGTGTAGTTGGTGGGGACCGGCCAGTAATAATGTGTGGAGTCTTTAAACCAAGATTAATTTTTAAACTTTAAAAAGTAAAAATCTAAGAGGTGACCCATAAGTGACTGAGTTGAGAATTAGGGAAGGACTGTCCTGGCGTGCCTCTGAGGAGACACGATTAGAGTTCAGGTGGTCGGACATGCAGAGCGTGACCCGTGGCTATTTCGTGCTCACTGGCGGTGTCGGCGCACCTCACTATCTGTGTTTCTTTTCCCTGGGCAGTCCTGTCAGCCGGTCACCCACCAGCTCTTAGGCAGTTTACAAGTAGAGGCAGGTTTCTTTTTTCTTTGTTTTCCTTTCCTTGTTTTTTTATTTTTTAGGATTTTATACTACATCTTGTTTAAAGTCCTATGAATGTATGTGTGTGTTATTAAAACGGCTTTTTCTCAGTTTGAACATGTGTTTAGTAGTATTTGTTTGGGAGTGGGGATGGTGAAATATCTGGAATGTCCTGTGTCTTCCCCTGCTCCAACCCCTGCTTTTTAAACCAATTTCTTCCTTTCTTCCTCTTGCTTTGGATTCTCCCATTGGTTTGGTCGGTTGGTTAATGTTTCCTGTTTCTGACATACTTAAAGCCATAGTTGTACACAGTTCACTTTTATATAACGCAGTTAAAGTAATTTGCTGTATACTTTGCAGTCAGGAATTCAGTAACCTCATTCTTATCTCTTCCACTATGTTCAGTGACTGCTGAGTCCCCACTGCCTGCTAGACACTCTTTAGGATTCAGTGGTGTACAACACATAGGTCTCGTGAATCTTACCTGCTGCTGTCCAGATGAAAATACTTTCTGTTATTTGGAAAAGAAGACTGGAAAACAATACCCTTGACCTGGCCCCCTTGTTCTAGGGTCGAGGAGAAGCCAGTACGGAGGCAGGGCTCAGGATCACCTCCAGCCCACCAGGAAGACACAGCCCTGGATATGCCGGGGAGGAATGGGGGGAGACATAGGTTGACACGTCCTCAATGGAGCTGTTCCTGTGAAGTCACAGAAGGGCTAGGCAGGGTTGACACAGGCCTCGGGTTCCAGAACCGTGTCAGTATTTCTCCCTTCTGACGTGCTAGTTAAAATATGGCTTGTGAGCATTTTTCTCCAGCATTAGCATAGAGAGGTCCTGGTGAAAGCCCAGGCAAAAGCAGAGGCATTGCCAAAGAACTCACTGGGAGGCAGGCATCACAGCCTTATACAAGTTATGGGCCTTGACCTTGCTCTTCGTCCTGACCTCAGGTCACCATAGCCATTGTTTGATCCTTGGCAAGTTATTAACTTCTCTTAGTTTCTTTATCTGTCGAATAGAGTAATAACGGTGTCTACCTGAGGTGTTTGTGAGGGCTAAATGAACTAATGCATGATAAGTGTTTAGCAAAGTTCCTGGCATATAGCAAGAACTCAGTAAGTGCTAGCTAGCTATTATTAGCTCTTAAGTTCAGGCTCTTCTTAGATCATGAAATTGATCTTAAGGTACTTGGGCTTCACTGATACCTGAGCAAACCATATTTCTTAAAACTATTTGTTTTTATTCCTTCTGACAGCCCCAGAGACTGTTCAGCTGTCTCTGCTGGTAAAAAAATTTAAGTTTGTGACTTTTTAAAACCCAGCATGCTGAAGCTGAGAAAGGGCTGGTGGGTGGTGACTTTCCAACATTTATGGACATGTCCTGACACTCCCTTCTCCTTGCTAACAATTCCCCAGGCTGGAGTCAAGAGAGGTCAAACCAGAAGGCCCAGCTTTAGGTCTGACTCCAAGACTGCTGGCTGGGAGGAAAACTTAACAGGCAAAACAGGCTTCTGAAACACAGTGGAACAGTGAGACTACAGCACTATTGCACTGGTGACAGTCGCAACTGAAGAAGCACCTCAGCTGTAATGTGGCCAAAACAAAGATCACACCACCCAAAGGGAGAGTGCTGGGCGAACCAGAGGTGGAGATGGCAAAGTAGGGACAAATGCTGCCACAGTGAGCTCCCAGCAGGACAACTTGACTAGGCCAGAGTTCCTTTGCCTCAGGGAACCTCTGCTCAAGTTTCAGAAGTGCATACCTACCCCTACACCTAGGATCCCTGCTACAGTGAGTAACTACTCTGCAAAGCCTGGAGCCAAACCTGGTGTGTGGATGGCTGAGCTCAGCCAGCACTGCCATAGGCCACTTTCCTACAAAAGAGCTGGGGAGGATAGCCCAGCAAAAACAAAACCTACACTCTGGGGTTGTGTCCGTGAAATGCACCAGGTTTTCAAACGGGGTCCTCGCACAGCCACCCTGTGAGACAGCCAAGGTAGTGACTAAGGATAAGTAACGACCTTCTCAAAGAATGGCCTGCCTGTGTTCCCGGACACACGTTGATGGCTAGGTTTAGGTTAATTTCTTGGTTTGCTTTTGAGTCTCCTCCCCTGTCCATCTTCTCTATTCATATCTTATCAGCCTGATTTGCAAAGAGGAGTATTATCAAAGGGGCTTCCTACAGAAAGTTCCATTAATTGCAGTCACATCTGATCATTTCATTAGGTTCAGAGATTTAAGTGTAAGGACAGCAGAGAGAAATGCATTGTGGTCTGAATCTATATTATCAGAGGTACAAAAGTAACTGCCCAACTACAGTGTAGCAAGTGCTGTGCTGGAAGTCCACGTTGGGATTTAGACATTTTGCTCATTTGAAAATGTGTGAGGTTCTGAGTCTGCCATCAGAGCACCTTAGAGGAGCAAAGGCATGCCTCATAGACACTAGGTGAGTGAGATGCCGGACCTACCACCAAATCACTTCAGCCTACTTGCCACCTCCTGAAGTACATATGAAGTCGCCGGTGTGAGTTCATGAAGTGCTGAGTCCCTTAGCCCGCTGGGGCCCCCTGCGGTTTAATTGCTCTCCTGTCTGGTACTATGGGGCCAGCAGTTTTCCTATCCCTCCTCCACTGTCACCCCCAACACACTTTCCCATGAGGACTGCAGATTTTTTTTTCTTAGCCATGTCTTTCCCAGTCTTCCAGCTTGGACTTCCTTTCTTGGTCAGCTCTTTCAGAATTTTCTTCTGTGGTCTTTTCAAAACTATTAGCTGATTTGCCCTTCTGTTACCTCCTGGGAATCCTCCCATCTCATCAGATCAAACACACCTTCCTCTCCTGCCGTGTCCCTTCTACCTATTCCGCAACACAAGCCTACACACTTCCGCCTTTGCTCTGATGATACCCCTTCAGGCTTGCCTTGCTCCCCTCTTCTCAGGCTTTCCCAGTCCTCATTGTCCTCTCTGTAAACACAAGTATAATTTCAAGGCAGGTTATTTAACCTCTTGGAGCCTCTTTTCCCATCTATAAAATAAGGTTGTTAATCCCTCAAGATTGGAATGAAGATACAATAAAAACTTAAAAAAAAAAAAAAAGCTGGCACTCGGCGTAGATATGTGTGCACACTCGAAGCATTTCTCCCCCGCTGCCTCCCCCTCCATACACACGCATCCTATTTGCAGAGTGCCGGGGGAGGCGGAAGTGTGATGTGGGCCCTGCTGCCTAGTCACACACGGCAGCCCAAACTACGAGACTGTGTATACAGAAGTGCCAGACTGAGCTTTGGGAACTTCAGCAAAAGAAGGATGATGTGTGTTTCCTGGGCCCCTTCAAATGACAGAGCCTCTTGAGTCTTGTTCACCGGCTCTCAGGCCAGTGCTCATCCACCTGTTCCCCTACCTTCTGTTCCCCCAGAGCGCAGACTCCTAGGCACGTAAGTTAGTTACCTGTGCCCCGTGGCCTTCATCATTTCGGTCCCGCTGTTGGGACCATATTAATACTGTCATGGGTGAGAGAGGGAGGATCGGGCCAGGTCATGTCTAGAGCTTGGGTTTGAGGCAACCCTAGAGGGGCCTTTAATAGGCAGTGGGAAGAAGGCACTGCCCAAGGTGAAGGGAAGCTGAAAAACCAATCTGCATGGGAGGCTCATCCTAGTCGAGTTACAGGAGTTGGGGGGTTGATTCTGAGGAGGCATTCTGGAGTGCTATTAAGGTGATTGAGCAAAGGGAGGTCAGGATGTTTTATTGCCTAGGAGGAGTTCACGGAAAGATCTGGAGTAAGAAAGATGTCCAAGGTGAGCTGGGAGGGAAGGCAGGTGTGTGAGTGACCCAGTCCCTGAGGAGGTAGGTGTATCCCAGTTATGTCGGAGTTTTGGTTGAGTGGACAGGTACAAATGGTTGTGGCTTATCTATCCAGAAAAACAGCATTTTCTGTGTGTACTTCTGGTCGGGCTGTCACTTCATCCCTTCAGGCCTGACTCCCACCCCCTCACCCACCCAGATCTCAGGCTGAAGGACCAGGGGACCCCAGGGATCTTGAGCTGAGAAGACCCTATTCTGTGTTCGGAGCTGCCCCAATGCTTGGTCTCCACGTAACTGTAGCTCTTTGCACCCTAGGCAGAGAGCACAAGAGGTGGCAGAAACTCAAGAAGCGAGGACAGGCTTTCAGGCCCACGGGCTCTGGGATAATTTGTAGCCCCCAGAGGACAGGTTTGTGTGTCTCTTGTAGGAGGAAAGTCGGAAGGGTCCTAGGGCTAGAGGGGAGAGAAGGTGGGCTATGAGCCGTTGAGGGTATTCATTGTAATGAGACCACCACCAGGGGGCAATACCGGGGCCTCCGACCTTGTGGGCGGGGAACGCCATCGCCCTTAAACTGTCTCTATTGTAGGGGTGCAGGAGCAAAGGAGAGAGCAGCACCTTCCTCGGCACCCCACCCAGTCCGCCCGGCCTCCTGGTCCCACCTTCCAGGCCCCGCCCCACCGGTGGCTCCGCCTCCACCCCCGCCCCGCCTCTGACCGCGGCCCCTTCATTCTGCAGCTGGTGCTTTGGGGCCCAGAGCTGTGCGTCGCTGTCTCTATGGCCCAGGATCCGAGCGCAAAGGTGAGAGAGGCAGGGGGTGCGGGCGGTGGCGGTGTTTGGGCTGGGGATGGGGTGGGGGGGCGGGGGCCAGGCCAGGCCTTCCCCACATCCATTCCACCCTCCTAGCTGGGCCAGGCCTTTATCACCGCCAAGTCCCCCAGTCCCTCATAAAATGTAAAGGGGCGCGGGCGAGGCCTCCAGCCTCGCTGGGCGCAAACCCACTAACGTGGAGTTGGGGATCAGCGCGCAGAACCGGGGCCGCATGGCAAGCAGTGTTCCCCGGGATCTGGGTCACGTCTCCTGGCGTCCGGCTGGATAGAAGGAGACCTTGTCCTCGAGCTACAGCAGTAGGAACTGAGGTTAGACCCGAGGAAAGAAGAGAACCGGGGAGGAGATGGTGGAGGAAGGAGGTAGCGGGGGAGGGGCTTACAGGCCAGGAGAGACCACCATCCTACTGGGCAGAGGGAAACACCTCTTACAATAAGCAGGTGGACTTCTCCAATGAAGGTTGAGAGTCTGCTGATCCTACACGGATCTCGTTACGGGGGATGGGTCTCTCCTCAGTTCCCTCTGCCCTAGGATCTGTCAAGTGGGAAGGTGATCAGAATCTAGGGAACTGGCCCTGGGGAGGAACCCAAACTATGGAACCAAGGGTGGAATGTGGTGTGTGGACTGGAGACCTTGAAGCTTAGTTGCCCCTTAGCCTCGCCTTCTCTCCCAACAGGTTTTAAATGGGGGCTCAGAGCTCAGGCCCAACTCCCATAACTAGAACTGCAGTGTACATGGGAGTAGAGAGTGCCAAGCGACCCATCCCATCTTTCCTTTGCTAAGACTAGGGGCCTCCTTCCTTTCCTGCAGAGCAGCCTTGACCCCTGCACCTATCCCATTGGAGCATCTGAGGGCAGAAGCTTCCCCCACCACACACACACACACACACACACACACACACACACACTCGGAATCTGGCCTTAGAATCGGGACATTGGGGAGGGAGGGAGGGAGGGTTCTGCTCTTTATCTCACCCTTTGTGGACACCAGCAGCCTCCAAGCCTGCAATGAGAACTGGACCCCTGTATGCACATATGTGTGTCTCTGCATAAATGTAATTGTGTGTTTGAGGACTGTGAACACACATGTACTTGACCCTTCTTTGTCTGACCCACTGTATCAATGAATTTGTGTGCATGTCCTTCCACATATGTGTATATGTGTAGGACCCTCCTGTGAATAGGTGTGCAATCCTTCATAGGCACATGTGTGGGTTTACAACCCTCCTTGTCAACCTTTGAGGCTGTGTGACCTGCTGAATGAATGGGCATATGAATGTAACCTTACATGTGAATATATATGAACATATGCAGTAGGCCCTTTACGTAAACATATGTGTGTACAAACCTCCCTGTGAGTGTGTGTGCATGAATCTCCTGTGAGCACATGTGTTCACAGCTCTCCTGTGCCTATGTATGTGTATGTGCACCTGTTTGCATACACACCACCCTCCTCTGGACACATGTGACTTGTGTAAGTCTGTGTGAGTGTGCCATGTACCACACTCTGAGTGGTTCCTCTGACCTGGGGTGTGTTCCTCCTGCCCAATCCTAGGGACTCGCTCCTCCTAGCCATAGGGCTCCCCCTCCTCCTGCACGAGCAAATAATAGGACCCAAAGGTAAACAGGTGTGCCTCCACAGTAGGGGGCGGAGAACAGGCAGTTTGCCTGGGGCCTCCAGCTGCCCCAGCCCCTAAACCAGTAGCTGATGCCCTTTCTGTGGGTCAGGGACCTCCTTCCCTCTGTTCATACTCCGTTCTCCCGCTCTGGGCTCTGTCCACTACAGTGATGAACTTTACCTCTTAAATAAATGCTCTAAAGTCCTGTTCTCCCTCTGGCCAGGTCCTCATCCCTCCCCTCTCTTCAAGGCCACAAAGTTAATCTTTGACTTGGAAGGGTAGGGAGAGGCCAGTGACCCCTCTGGCCCTGTCTCTGAGCATCTGATGAGAATGGGCAGGTCAGCCTTCCTCCACAGCTAGCCCAGCTGAGGAGGCCTTCAGGAGCCACCTCGGAGATAAGGCCTGTTCCAGTGTCTAAAGGCCTGCTGCCTGCGCCCCAGCCTGTTCCCACCTGGTCGGCTTGGAGGAGGGCCCGGGGAATAGTCTCCAAGATGTGCTAGGGGAGGTGACCAAGAGCTCAAGGATCCCATCATTCACCTTTTCCATGTTGTTCATGTCTCACTCAACTGGACTTGCGCATTATAGCCTCCTGCACAAACATGACACTGATGCCGCCAGGGGGGCCAGATACCCCCCCGTGCATGCAAGTGCCTGTTTGCAGGTAGGGGCATGTGCACATGCCTAGCCAGAGGGTGTAGTACAGACTCACATGGGGAGGGCGGAGATGTGCACCCCCTCAGAGAGGAATGCTGGAAAGTATCTAATTAAAGAGAAATTCCAGAAGGAGCTCTCAGGCCAGGGAAAAGAAAAAACAAAGGGAAAACAGGGCAAAATCAACAAAGGCCCATTAATTGTCTCTGCTCAGGCCTTCCTGCATCAGGCACCCCCGCAGGCAGCAAAGGCAGCTGCAGCCCAGCTGGGCCTCACTGTTGGCAGGAGAAGGCGTTCCCCCTGAGAACCCAAGTTCCACCAAGATGGAGGCCTACCTAAGCTTCTCACTTGGTCAGAAAAGGACTATTACCTTGGGTTTAGGTGGGGAGGAGTGACGGGTTTTGTAAAGAGGACAAGTCCCACCCAACTTCCTGCATCAGAATGACAGAGTCGATCCTGACCTGGCAGTCCTGCAGATGCATGGCCTCCTCTCTTCGGCACCCCCTGAAGTCTGGGGATAGTGTTAGCTACCTTCCACCCACACAGAGATCAAAGGACTTTTTTCCCCTGTTTTTTTTTTTCTTCAGAAACCAGACCTCAGAGAACCAGCACTAGCCCTGCTTTCGAAGCAGGGTAACCCCATCAGTGACCTACAACCCCTCCAATGACCCCACAGCTCCCTCCCACCATGGAGTCTGTATTTGATGCAGACAGGCAGTGTGTGATCCTCTGACCTCTTACCAGGGGTTCCATGGCCACGCCACCCTATGATTCCATGTCCCCCCAATTTCAGGACCCTCCCTGGCCCCATGACCCCTGACCTGCCAAGTGACCTCCCTGGACCTTGACCCCTGTGACTGTTCTTCCCATCATCCGCTTGACTCTGGCCCTGGCTCCCCTTTGGGGTCTTGTTGGTCGGGGCTTCCCCAGGAAGATGTGGGGGAGGCTCTGGCCCCTCCTCCTGAGCTTCCTCACAGCAGCTGCAGTCCCTGGACCCTCACCACGGAGACCATCCAGAGAACTAGATGCCACCCCTCGGATGACTATCCCCTACGAAGGTTAGACTGTCCTCCCCCTGCCCCAACCTCAAAAGACAGCAGGAGCCAGGGCTGGGGGTGGGAGGCAGCCCCAGAACTAGGCTCATAGCTCCTCCTCTCCCCAGAGCTCTCTGGGACCCGGCACTTCAAGGGCCCAGCCCAGAACTACTCAACACTGCTGCTGGAGGAAGCCTCGGCAAGGCTGCTGGTGGGAGCCCGGGGCGCCCTGTTCTCTCTCAATGCCCACGACATAGGAGATGGGTCTCACAAAGAGGTCAGCCCCTGCAACCTGGGCCACACAGAGAGTCTCCAGCTCCATCCACCTCCCCAGGACCTCAGCTTCCTGGGAACCCTGCCACCCTTCCACAGCCCCCTGGTCAGACAGTGCTGCCCTTCCCAGCCCAGGGCTCCCTTACACGCAAAGCTCCTCCTGAAACTGACCCCCACCCCAATTTCCCCATTTCCCTGGGGTCCTCTCACTTGGTCCCACAGGCAGTGGGAAAAGCAAGGGTATTGGGGCCAGTGCATCAGCCTTTCTCCCCTTTTCCCCGCTCCAGATCCACTGGGAGGCCTCCCCAGAGATGCAAACTAAATGTCATCAAAAAGGAAAAAACAATCAGGTATGTGGTCTGCCCTGTCCCCAGCTCCTTTCTTCCTCCTCCTCCTCAGGGGCAGTTGTCAGGGTTGGGAGCCCAGATGGGAGGTAACCATAAGCCAGTCGGTTGCAGCAGCCACAGCAAACACTGTACGTGCTGCTGGAGTGGCGAGCCCCAGGCGCAGCACTTCTAATCCAGACATCTGGCGACCTATTAGCTTGGTCTGTGATGGCATCTTAATTTCCTCTGGGCTCCCAAAGAACAATCACGATAACAGTAATTAATCTCTAGTAGGTTCTGACTTAGCTATTATCTCACCTAATTCTAAACTAACCCTGTGAAATGGCATTATCCCCATTTTAGAGAGGAGAAAAATGAGGCTTTAGTCAAGGAGTAGCCCAAGTTACACAGTGTTCCATGGAGGGTGTTGGTGAGGGGTCAGCCGTCCTAGCTAAAGAAACAGGGTGTCTACGGGGTCCCATGTCCGCCTATGTAGCAGATCCATCCATCCGAAACGCTTTTTTAAATACGCATTCCTGCCCTAGCTGGCATGGCTCCGTGGACTGAGTGCCGGCCTTCAAACCAAAAAGTCGCCAGTTTGATTCCCAGTCAGGGCACATGCCTGGATTGCGTCCAGGTCCCCAATAGGGGGTGCACGAGAGACAACCACATATCAGTGTTTCTCTCCCTCTCTTTCTCCCTCCCTTCCCCTCTCTCTAAAAATAAATAAATAAGATCTCAAAAACTTAAAAAAAATACACATCCCCAAGGTCCACTGGCCCGTGAATTCTGATTCAGTGAGCCAGGCGGGTGTTGAGACAGGCGTGTTTAAAGACGTGCCTCTTGGGGCTTCCCTCAAAGGCCGCCTCCCGGTGAGCACGTATAGGAAGTGGGGCTGGGAGACAGGTGGCGCCCAGGCCATGGAGGATCTGGATTTTATTCTGTGACAATGAGCACCCTCACCACTTGATACTTTAGATACTCAAACTTTTTTTAAAATTTTCATTGTTGTTCAAGTACAGTTTTCTGTCTTTTACTCCCATCCCAGCACCACCACCCCTGCCCAGCCCTCCCTTAGATGCTCTAACTTCAATGTGCACGTGAATCACCTGGGGATATTATAAATGCAGATGTTAACTCAGTAGGTCTGGGAAAGTCTCGAGATTCTGCAATTCTAACACACTCCCAGGTGACACTGACACTGCTAGTCCCTGGGCCACACTTTGGGTAGACAGGACATTTCCCACAGTGGGTTCTGAGGAACATCAATTTTCAAAAGAGGGATTTAACGGTCAGATGACTTTGAGAGATGTCGCATCCTTAATCCCACGATGCACAGCAATACCCATAAGGCTCTGAGAAGTCCCCCGTAGAGGTAGATTTTACCTGTATTTTAACTGGTAAAACTTATTTAACCACCGAATTCCTCTCCCCCTCCCCCTTATTAATGTAAACACCTTGAGGAAACATTACTTACTGTAGGAATATCTACCCAGCCCCAGGCACTGCATGGACTAAAATGGAGCCAGTCTGCAGGCAGAACAGGCAGTGGCCGGGTTGGGGGCATCGCGTGGGTCAGAGGAGGGAGGCCTGAATGGGCCGGTGGAGGGGAGGGATGGAGCCACCCCTGCATCCAGGGAGGGAGCGGGAGGAGCCAAAGAGGCCTGCAGGGATCCAAACCCGGGGAAACCAGCCGGAGGAGGAATCTCCAACAAGGCGAAAAAGTCAAGAGGGTAGCAGCTTGAAGCATTTGATTGGCAGAGAAAGCCAGTGTGGCAGGAGTAGCATGAGCCCAGGGTAAGGGGCAGGGCCAGGAGCATGTTGGACCCTCTGTTCAGGTGCTCAGGACTCTGGTGAGTCCCTGAAGGGTTTTTAAATATAGCAGCAACATGATCTGGTTTACATTTTTTAAACTATGCCTTAGAAAGTGGGTTGCGAGAGTGTGCAGACTGGTAGACTATCTCTGGAAGGAAACTCCAGACGGTGGTAACAGCTGTCTCCTCGGGAGGCAACAGGGATAAAAAGGATACTCTGTTTACAACATGTCCTTCTGTACCTTCTGAGTTGTACACCGAGTGCATGTATTCCTTACTCACTGAGTAAATAAGTCGGTTTTTATAAACAGTGGCAGAAGCTTGGGAGAGCTGGCAGGTGGTTGCTGCGGCGGTTCAGGGAAGAGGGGATGGTGGCACTAATTCAGACTAGGGTGGGGGCATGGAAGGAAGTGGACCAAGTCCAGAGACGTTTTGGACAAAGAGACATTTAATCAGGAAGCAGGACTGAATGTGGGGGTGAGGGAGTGGGAAGCAGCAACGATGACTCCTGGTTTCTGGACTGAGTAGGACGCAGAGAGGAAGAGAGGAGGGAAAGACTAGATGAACAGGTTTAGGAGGGAAGAGCAGGTTTCAGGGAAGAGGGGATGAGCCTGCGTCCTGACACAGCGAGTTTGATGTGTCTGGGATATCGGGTGGAGAGAGGGCTGGAGCCCGAGAATAGATCTGGTGGTGTCACCCCAAAGGGGCTGCGGGAGCTCCAGGGTTGGGGCACATCGCCGAGAAGGAGATGTGTGAGAAGCATTGTAGGGTGGTGAGAGCCTGAGAGTACCTGCGCTGAGCGTGCGGGAGATGCGGGGGAAGCTGGCAGAGCGCACCGTGTGACCCAAGACACGGAGGAGGGGATTCATGCCCCTGGGAGGCCACAGGACAGTGAGTTCCAGGGAGAGCTCTACGTTCCGGGCAGGGAGCAGGCGCACTGGGATATTGGAGGGAACTGTGTGTCCCATGAGTGGGGATAAGAGCCAGACTACCAAGCCGGACTAATGGAAGAGGCCCTCCCCCACCCACCCCACAGACGGAGTGCTTCAACCATGTGCGATTCCTACAGCGGCTCAATGCCACCCACCTCTACGCATGTGGGACTCATGCCTTCCAGCCCCTCTGTGCAGCCATTGTGAGTACGCCTGCCCTAGCCCAGATCACTGGCCCCAGCCCGGGACTGGTCTGACCTTGGGCTCCCGCCTGTCCTTGGAACCACTCGCTTCTGAACCCTCACTCCCCCAGGATGCTGAGGCCTTCACCTTGCCAAGCAGCTTTGAGGAAGGAAAAGAGAAGTGTCCTTATGACCCAGCCCGTGGCTTCACAGGCCTTATCATCGGTGAGTGCACCCTCCTCCCCTCTCCAGTCCCTCATCCACAAGCATGCTGTTTGAGGGATACAGATGCCGTTGCTAGACCTTGCCACCATGTGTATTGTGTGTGACATGTCTCATGCCTGCTCCAGATGGAGGCCTCTACACAGCCACACGGTACGAATTCCGGAGCATTCCTGACATCCGCCGGAGCCGCCACCCACACTCCCTGAGGACTGAGGAGGCACCCATGCACTGGCTCAATGGTTAGGAGGATGGGGCACAGGCTGAGGGGGAGAGGGGACTGTGTCTTCATCTTTACTCCCTTGGACAGTCGACTGTCCTATCCCCACACCCCCGGGGAGGCTGCCTATTCCTGGGCGTGGTTGAGTGAGGGGCAGGGGTTGGGGTGGGGAGAGACACCCAGCCTGTCTCAGAAGCCACCTGAACTGCCTGGCTCACAGATGCTGAGTTTGTGTTCTCCGTCCTGGTGCGGGAGAGCAAGGCCAGCGTGGTGGGCGATGATGACAAGGTTTACTACTTCTTCACGGAGCGCGCCACCGAGGAGGGCTCTAGCAACTTTGCTCAGAGCCGCAGCAGCCACCGTGTGGCCCGTGTGGCCCGTGTGTGCAAGGTAACTAGGACTGAGGTTAGGGAAAGGTTGTAGAGGCTGCGGCTCGACCCTGGCTCCTGACCCCATGCCCCTACCTCCCTAGGGAGACCTGGGAGGGAAGAAGATCCTGCAGAAGAAGTGGACCTCCTTCTTAAAGGCGCGTCTCGTCTGCCACATTCCACAGTACGAGACACTACGTGGTGTCTGCAGCGTGGACGTTGACACCTCAGCCCGCACACACTTCTATGCGGCCTTCACGCTGACCACACAGTGGTCAGTGCAGGGACAGTGGGGAGGCAAGGAACTGGGGACAGCATAGGGGCTGGAGCAGAGGTCAGTGAGGATGAGTCAGGATCCACTGTGGGGAGGGCTGGCTGCACAGAGAGAATTTCAGGCATATCAGCTAGCCTGGGGCCAGAGGCCACAGTGGCCTACTGACCCTCAGGGGGCCCCGTGGGCCTAGAACTGGGACTTCCAGGATAACGGTGGGCTCCAGACTGGGCAGGTGGCAGACAGGCAGGCTCCACTCAGTGTGACTCACCCTCTCCCCTATGTATCATCCCCAGGAAGACCCTGGAGGCCTCAGCCATCTGCCGCTATGACCTGACCGAGATGCAAGCTGTCTTTGCAGGCCCCTACATGGAATACCAGGATGGCGTCCGGCGCTGGGGTCGCTACGAGGGTGGGGTGCCAGAGCCCCGACCCGGCTCGGTGAGTGTGCAGACCTGGAGTCAGTGCTCAGCAGACAGAACCCTTAGGAGGAACAGAAGGTCTGGCCTTGCAGGGAGGACAGGCAGGACAGAAGCCCTGGGAGGGCAGTGGGATCTTGTGGGGAGTCCTGAGGTTCACCATCCCTGTTCCCCACCCCAGTGTATCACAGATTCGTTGCGCAGCCAAGGCTACAACTCATCCCAGGACTTGCCGTCGCCGGTCCTGGACTTTGTGAAGCTGCACCCACTGATGGCTCGGCCTGTGGTGCCCACACGTGGACGGCCCCTGCTGCTCAAGCGCAGCGTGCGCTACACACACCTCACAGGGACACCTGTCACCACGCCTGCTGGACCCACCTATGACCTGCTCTTTCTGGGCACAGGTACTTCTGACCCCTGGCCAGAAGCCTCTGGTGACTACTGGGCCTGTCCTTTGATCCCTGTTGACCTCTAGCCCCCTTGATGACCCTTGGTCACAAAATCCTGGTGACCGCTGATGTTGATTCTTCAATGAACACTCGCTATTGGTCCCCAGTGAACCTTGGCTCTTGGTGACAGCTGACTCGTCACCAACCACTAATCACAATTGGCCCCAGTTGCTAATGCTTCTGAACTCAGTAATTCCTGCCATGAAGAGCCTAGAGGTCCCAATGTCCTGAGGGCCCACTGCTACTGAATGCATCTTGTCCCTGGCCTCATGACTCCCAAGCTGGTCCCATTAGGCTATTGCAGCAGGCCCAGAGCGATTCCATTGCTGAGATCTGACCCCCCCGCCCTTTTCATACTAGCTGATGGCTGGATCCACAAGGCCGTGGTCCTGGGCTCTGGGATGCACATTATCGAAGAGACACAAGTGTTCAAGGAACCTCAGTCTGTGGAGAATCTAGTCATCTCTCCGATGCAGGTACACCTGAGTCATGACCCTCTGTATGGCCTTGCCAGAAAGGCAGGGGCACTGGGGAGGTTGGGCATGGGCTGTGTACATGTCTGTGAGGGGGAGTTGCTGACCAGCTGTCCCCTCTGGCTCCCAGCATAGCCTCTACGTGGGGGCCTCTAGTGGAGTCACCCAGCTACCGCTGTCCAGCTGCTCTCGCTACCGCTCCTGCTATGACTGCATCTTGGCCCGGGACCCTTACTGTGGCTGGGACCCCAGCACCCATGCCTGCCTGGAGGCCACCACTGCAGTGAACAGGTCCCAGGGTCGCAGGTGGGAAGTGGTGGTGGTGGGGGGGGTGTGTGAGTCCCACGTGCCCAGGGACTCGGAGCCTGAGGGGAGGAGGAGGGCCTGCCAGCTGAAGCGGGAGTGGGAGCCAGTTGTTGGTAACAGCCCTGCTGACCCTTCCACTGGGGAAACGGAAGCCCAGTCACCCTTGTTCATGAGCCCTGATCTGTCTCCAGGACAGCGCTGATACAGGACATAGAGAGAGGAAACCGAGGCTGTGAGAGCAACAGGGACACAGGTAAGTGACATTCGTGGATGTTTGTGGGTCTGGCTGCATGGCCTGTCCTCTTTACCTTTTACTGCCCTTTGGATGCACATGGGTGTATCTGAATGGCTGTCTGTGTGCTTCCAGAGCACACAGAGTAAGTGCTCAACAAATATTTGTTGCCCAAAAGAATTATGAATGCGGAAACATGCTCACTTCCGGAACTTACAGCCAAGTGGTAGGAGGGGGGTTGGCAATGACATGATCACACAATTAGTTATAATTATTTCCATTGGGTTTTGTTACAAAAGAAATAATTACAACAATGATAAGGGTTTGAAGGACAATAAGTACTTCCCCAAGGAAGATCAGATGACCGCACTAATACCTAAAGAGCAACAGTTAATAACCATAGCTAATATGTACTGAGTGCTTACTGTGTGCCAGGCACTGATCAAACACTCACAGCACTCCTATGACAGAGATGCCATTATCATCATCCCCATGAGGGACAACCTCTCTGGGGCACAGGGAAAATGAGTAAATTGCCCAAAGTTAATCAGCTATTAAGTGGAAAAGTCAGAATTCGAACCTGCCCCCAGCAGTCAGACTGGAGTTCGTGCTGTTGATCACTGCTATACTCTCTCCCCACAAGTTACCCAGGCAAGTGAGGGCCACGGGGAGAGAGATGACACCTAACCAGAGGGAGCAGCAGGCAGAGCAAGCTTGGTGTGTTTGAGCAACAAGAGCAGAGGCTGGAGAAGTGGGCAGGGACCATGCTAAGGCAGGGGAGTGGCATGATCAGCTGGGTGTTTTTAAAAGGCACCCGCTGCTGCACAGAGTGGGTTAGATGGGGACCAGAGCGGGCCAGCGGTCAGGGCAGGAGAGAAGGGAACAGGTCTGAGATATATTCCAGAAGCAGAATCTTGGTCAGGGTTGCATACAAAGGTGAGGGGGAGTGAGAGGCAAGGAAGACCCCCAGCTTTCTGACTGAAGCACCTGTCAATTTAAGGAAAAGACCTGTTGTGGGGGGAGGCTCTGGCCTTAGTTCCTGTGTCCAAGAGACCTCACACTGATGCCCAGAATGTGGAAGATATTCAAGTCTGACGCCCAGGAGAGCAGTCTGTGCTGGAGGTAGAGATTAGGCATCAATGGCAGATGGCAGGAATTGAAACTGCAGGGAAGGGCCAATGTGAACCTTCTGTGGGAGCATAAGCGCAGAGAGCTTGGCCAGTTGTCACCGTGATTCAAGATTCTGTGCTCGGTGCTGGGGACACAGCAGTGAGCCATCTGGCTTGCCATCTCCAATGCCTTCCCTGGGACTGGCAGACATTGACTGCTCTTCCTTTCCCCCACTTGCTCCAGGGCTACCACCACCAATGAAGACCCGCTCTGTGCTGCGGGGTGACGACGTCCTCCTGCCCTGTGACCAGCCATCCAACCTGGCCCGGGCCTTGTGGCTGCTCAATGGGAGCATGGGCCTGAGTGATGGGCAGGGTGGCTACCGTGTAGGTGTGGATGGGCTGCTGGTGACAGACACGCAGCCTGAGCACAGTGGCCACTATGGCTGCTACGCGGAGGAGAATGGCCTTCGCACCCTGCTGACCTCCTACAGCCTCACAGTGCGGCCTGCCACCCCGGCCCCGGCTCCACAAGCCCCTGCCTTGCCCGGGGCACAGCTGGCACCTGATGTGAGGCTGCTCTATGTGCTAGCCATTGCCGCGCTCGGTGGCCTCTGCCTCATCCTGGCTTCCTCCCTCCTCTATGTGGCCTGTCTTCGGGGAAGCAGACGAGGACACCGACGGAAATACTCGCTGGGTCGGGCTGGCAGGGCAGGGGGCTCTGCTGTGCAGCTGCAGACAGTGTCGGGCCAGTGTCCTGGAGAGGAAGATGAGGGTGACGATGGGGAGGGGGCTGGGGGCCTGGAGGGCAGCTGTCTCCAGATCATCCCGGGGGAAGGAGCCCCAGCCCCGCCTCCTCCACCACCCCCACTGCCACCCGCTGAGCTGACCAATGGGCTGGTGGCACTGCCCAGCCGGCTGCGCAGGATGAATGGCAACAGCTACATGCTCCTGAGGCAGAGCAACAATGGAGTGCCCACAGGGCCCTGCTCCTTCGCTGAGGAGCTCAGCCGCATCCTGGAGAAGAGGAAGCACACGCAGCTCGTAGAGCACCTGGATGAGAGCTCTGTCTGAGCCCAGCCTCCCAGGACCAATGCTCTTCCAAGCCAGCCTGTCTGCCCCAGGCTGGGCTGCTGCCTCCCAACACAGCCACCGTCCCCTCCCCACCCCCAACTCCAGGCCCTTCCAACTTTTGATGTCCCTATAAGGCTAGCCAGAGTCAGGCCCAGCCAAAGTCCCCTCCTTAATCTCCACAGACCCATCTGTGAGCAGCCCAGGCCAACTGGTTCTCCTCAGAGGTAGGTGCTCCCTCAGGTTCTTCAGCCCCAGCCCTTATTCCCTCAACCTAACCACTTGGGAGGAGAGGACCCCGTCCTCCTGCCCCATTCGTCTGCTTAAAGCCTTCCTCTTTCTCCCAGGCAGGGCTTGCAGGTCCAGATGGCCTCAATGTCACCATCCTCTGCAGGGCCCTCTGTGCCGGATGGTCCTGACACCAGACGAGACCTCTGTCAGCAAAAGAGCCACCTGAGCCCTGCGTACGTTCACATGCCCACATGGAAGAATGTCTATCAGCTGGGCTGCAGGCCCCCCATCCCCCTTCTGCTGCATTCTTGTTACATACCTTCTTCTGGACTTTGGGTACACTCCCAAATGCCGCATCCCATCCTATATATTTAGTCCTCTCCCCCAGTCCCAGCCCCCTGTGGTGACCTCTTTGTCAAGAACTTTGGAACAGGCCAGTGTGGGGAGGTAAGACTGCATCATTCCCCTCTTCTCCCTTAATGTGCAGCCCTTATGAGTCAGCACGCCCATCCCCTTGGTCACTCTCAAGAGTGACAGTGTTCTAGGCACGTCCCTCATGTACACATGCTCACATTTCCACTTACATGCACCTTATGAGCCTCCTCTTGCTGCCTTGGACCTGTCAGGTTTGGTCCATGGACATTTCAGAGAGCCCTCTCCGGTTTAGCTGTCCTTACAGACACTTCCCTAGGACGGGTGACCCACACTGCACTCAATGAGCCAGCCTCCCTTTTGGGGACCAAGCATTTGCTACCCCTAGACCAGAGCAGCAGGAGGAAAGATCTGCTATCTCACCTGGCACAAGAAGCCCGTTCTTGGAACTATGCAAAGGGCAGAGGCTGGGAGTTTGGATGCTTGGCTCCCACCCCTGTCCTACCTCACCGGGGCACTTTCAGGGTCCAGGGGCCTCTGAAGTCTCCAGGCCCATATGGGACAATCAAATCCTGACTGAGCTCCCTCATTCCCTTGGGTGAGGATGACTGTTATTTTTGTAGCTGAGAACGTGGAATCCCACGGATTTTTACTGCCCTTCACCCATCCTCTCCCACCTCTCCCCTACGATGAATGTATTTATTGTGAGATGGCTACACTACTTTAGGAATGCCCCCACTCACCACCCAGGTGGGCCGAATGGGCATGTGACAGTGGGGAGCCTGGGCTCAGCTCCTCCACCCTGTTGGTTAATAAATACCCTCTTTTCCCCATGGCTGAGAGTAATCTGCTTGGTCTCACCTGGACTCCCCCTGATCACCAGGGGACAGGCTTCTGAGCCTATGGAAAAGGTGCTGCAGGGTTGGCTCTGATCCCCATAAAACCATTTGCAGAGGAAATTGGGGTCCTTGGCTTCCATCCTGACTGCCCCGAGCAGGTACACGGGCCTTTGTTAAGGCTCTCACTATTCAGTGATGATGATGATGATGAGGGGACGACAAAAGTACCATGGCTTAAGGATTCCTACAACGGTTTCTAGGTTTTTCCCTCCTGGCTCTTCCTCACCATCCCCCACCACCACTTTTTTAGCCAAGCCCATAGAAGATGCTGCCCATTTATCAGCTAGCCTGAGAATCCCTTTCTCCAAGGGCCAGGCCTGGATTATTACATGGCCTTTGATGTTGAGCATCCTGAAGGGTCATTATATGCCCTGCTCTGGTTTTGTGATAATGAAAAATGGGGTTATATGTAAAATACGAACATATTTTGAAGTATGACCTCAAGGGTGACCATGGACAAGTTTATTAACCTCAGTTTTCTGATGTGCACACTAACATTCACACAGCCTAGCCCAAGGCCAGGTTCACAGCAGAGCAGATGGTGCTAGCTCTCTAGCTCAATGACTGCAGAAATAGGACATCAGGGATTCTTCAGAAGCCAGCCTTGAAATCCCTCACTGTGATTTCAGTGCATTACTACCGATTTCGATTTCAGAAATGAGAACTCAGTTAAGATCCTCGAAGACTCTCCATTTTCAGTAGTGTCAACTGGACAAGAAGGAGACTCAAAGCCACTGCCCATCACAGTGGGCACCAAATAGAAAGAGGCAGGCAGCTCTTTATCCCAAGCAAAAGCTTTGGCATCAACTTTCCCTTTCATGGGCTCCACCTGTCTGCCTGGGCTTGGAATCCCCGAAAGCCAAGGAAGAAGAACCACCATCAGAGGGAATGGAGTTGAAGCAACCTCTTCACTGTGCGGGCGCCTGGGCTGCGGCAGAATCCTGGACCTCTCGCGGGCGCAGCCCACCGCACGTTGTCGGTTTGTTGGTGAAGGGGTGCCACTGTCCCTGTATGCTAGGGCTGTCCGTGTGGAAGGGCTTGCGGATGCGGATCACGTCCAAGCCGGACTGGTTTGCCAGCTTCTGCACCAGCCTCGTGATCTCCTCGACCGACTTGCAGTGGATGCTCTCCTCGCGCACAGCTCCGTTAACTGGCAGGAGGGAGGTGGGGGTAATAGGAAGTGGATGGGTCAGACGTCAGGGGAGGCGGGCCGAGCGCCCCCTCGGGCCGCCCTCCAGCCACCGCCCGGCCCCACTCACGGTATTCGGCCACGACTCTGGGCACATTGATCGGCCGCGCGTTCACGTATATTACGACACCCGGGTTCCGTCGGGCGAAGTCGGCCACCTCCTGTTCCACGTACTCCCTGAGGAACCCGAGAAGGGTGAGCACCGTGACCCCTGACCCCGACAACCTCTGCCCGGAGTCGCACCCCCACGCCCTCCGCCGGCTCACCTGGCGCCGCGGGACGAGGGCGCGTCGCGGCTGAGGCTGAAGCTAAGTCGCTGCAACTGCTGCACGTAGCGACCCAGCCCGTTGTGGAGGACGCTCGTCAGGAAGCGACTCGGGGTCCCACGCGCAGTCATGGCTTCAGCTCCTAGGCCGCCGAGCCAAGCCTGGAAGCGATGGGGCGGGACTAACACCCAGGCTTCCGGTTCCGGGGACATCGCGCCCGGGGGAGTTTTAGTTCCGAGGTCTCGTTGAGTGGCGCGTTCGAATAACCCACGCTGCGAACGAAAGCAGTGAGACGAGAGTGGTGGCACGGGGCCGGGGTTGAAGCGGCGGAGAGCCTGCGGGTGGAGCGGCGGGAAGCCGCGCGGGCGGGTGGAGAGGAGGCACCGAGAGGGGCGGGAGCCACACAGTGGCGTCCTAGTCGTGTCTAGACCCCTTTGAGGGGAGGAGCAGCGAAGAGGGGATCTAGAGCGGAGGCTACAGTAAGGACCCGATGAGGACGATGAGGAGACTCCGTGGAGGGCAGTAGTGGTGGATAGATGATCTGGAGAAACTACAATCAGTGAGCGACTGCCATGGGAGAATCTGGAAAGGACCAGAGAGATAGGGAGCCAGATAGAAGGACAGAGGCGTGAAAGGGTCATGGAGATGGGCTTGGATGGAAGTAGCAATGTAGAAGGGCCGAAGAGGATTCAGAAAGATGTTTATGAGGGAGAAATTTGAAAAAAGAGAGAAGCCACCTAGAGTGAGCTTTTAAGAGTGCTGTGTGGAGGATCCCTAGGGTCTAGCCAATATATTGAAGGCACCTGAACCAGGCACCTAAGGCATTGCAAGTAGGGACTTCCTCCATTTGATTAGGAATGGGGGTCCTTCTCCGAAGCGGGTACCCGCTTCGTATCCTGTTGTCCCTGCGTGGGGAGTGGATGGGTCGGAGGGGCCTGCCTCGAAGCTTGGTCCCAGGCCCCCCTCGCAGACGGTACAGGAAGGAGGCTCTCCCTGCCTCGGAGGTACCAATGCTGCCTGTAACTACAACTGAGATCCGCCAATATTTGCGGACACATGGGATCCCCTTCCAGGACGGCCACAGCTGCCTGCGGGCACCCAGCCCCTTCCTGGGGGCCTCCCAGCTCAAGGACCAGACTGCTAAAACCACTTCCTTCAGTCTCTTCATTGACAAGACCACAGGCCGCTTTCTCTGCATGACCAGCCTAGCAGAGGGGAGCTGGGAAGACTTCCAGGCCAGTGTGGAAGGACGTAGGGATGGAGATAGAGAGGGGATCCTGCTCGGTGAAGCCCCAGAAGCTGAGGACATTGAGGAGATTCGGAGGATCTGGGACCGAGCAGTACCTCTCTGGGAGCTGCCTGAGCTGGAGGAGGCCCAGCTGACTCGTGTGATGTTTGGCCTTACCAAAGTGACAGACGATACTCTCAGGCGTTTCAGTGTGCGGTATCTGCGGCCTGCTCGAAGCCTCGTCTTCCCTTGGTTCTCCCCAGGAAGTTTAGGATTACGAGGCCTGAAGCTCCTACAGGCTGAAAGCCAGGCGGATAGAGTGCGCTATGTGGAGACCACCATACCCCGGCCTGGTGCCTACCACAATCTGTTTGGATTGTCACTGATAAGTCATCGGGATACTGAGGTGGTACTGACAGGTAGTGAGCTGGACAGCCTGGCCTTAAACCAATCCACAGGGCTGCCCACTCTTGCCCTTCCCCGAGGAACGTCTTGCTTACCACCTGCCTTGCTCCCTTACCTCGAACAGTTCCGACGTATTGTGCTCTGGCTGGGGGATGACCTTCGGTCCTGGGAAGCTGCCAAGTTGTTTGCCCGAAAACTGAACCCCAAGCGATGCTCCTTGGTGCGGCCTGGGGACCAGCATCCCTGTCCCCTGGAGGCCCTGAACCGAGGCTTAAATCTGTCTCGAATTCTGCGTTCTACCCTACCTGCCTGGCACAAGTCCATCGTGTCTTTCCGGCAGCTTCGGGAAGAGGTACTAGGAGAGCTGTCAAATGTGGAGCAGGTAGCAGGCGTGCGCTGGAGCCGCTTCCCAGATCTCAATCGTTTCTTGAAGGGACATCGGAAGGGCGAGCTGACAGTCTTTACAGGTGACCCTTTGGGAAGTCCCTGCTTGGAGTGGTGGCAGAGGATCAGGTGACAAACATGTGGGTTTGGGCCACTATAAATGTTGACGGGCAGGCTTTCCCTCCCAACTTCGAGGCCCTGCTCCAGGTCTTGGTTTCAAGGGTAGGACTCTCCTCCCTCACCTGGATCTGTGTTCAACCCCCCTGCAGGGCCGACAGGCAGTGGGAAGACGACATTCATCAGTGAGTATGCCCTGGATTTGTGTACCCAGGGGGTGAACACGCTCTGGGGCAGCTTTGAGATCAGCAACGTGAGACTAGCTCGGATCATGCTGACACAGTTTGCTGTGGGGCGGCTAGAAGACCAGCTGGACAGATATGATGAGTGGGCTGACCGGTTTGAGGACCTGCCCCTCTACTTTATGACTTTCCATGGGCAACAGAGCATCAGGTGAGATTTCCAGGCTTAGGGTTTTCAGAGAATGTGAGGGCAGGAGAACAGACCCCCAGTGAGAGTTTTTAGGATGCTGGCTTTCTGCCTGGGATGGGCTGGAGACTACTTGTAATTGACTCCTGAATTCATCGCTTCTTCCTCTTCCCAGGACTGTAATAGACACAATGCGGCATGCAGTCTACGTCTATGACATTTGCCATGTGGTCATCGATAATTTGCAGTTCATGATGGGTCACGAGCAGCTGTCTACAGACAGGTGACATCCTCTTGTCTAGCTGGAATCCACTTGAACACAGATGTCTTCTCGGGCAGCTGGCCCTAGGCACACACACTGCACTCTTGTTTTCTGACATGTGTGCAGACACACCCCACCCCCTGTGTATTTCTGTCTCTATAGAGGTGTGGGGTGTGGCAGCAGGAAGTATGGACAGGGACCTGATCATGAGTCCTTGAGTACAGGGAAGTAGAGTGGGGTTGTGGTGCTTCGTGGAGAGGCGAATGAATCAAGAGTATGTGTATATCGTCCTTCTGTCTGTGTCTGGTAACCTCTTGTTTTGTTGGGGTGGGGACAGGATTGCAGCCCAAGACTACATCGTTGGGGCCTTTCGGAAGTTTGCAACAGAGAGTAGCTGCCATGTGACACTGGTCATTCATCCCCGGAAGGAGGATGATGATAAGGAACTGCAAACAGCGTCCATTTTTGGCTCAGCCAAAGTAAGTGACCTTGAGCAGAGCCCAGGCTTTGGAAAGTAGAGGGGGGAAGCGTGACAGGAGTAGCCCTCAGTCAGCCCTAAGTCATCTTGACCCTTCGTCTGGAAGAGGCAGCTGGGGCCATGGCATGAGGAATACAAAGGCTGATAAGTTTTGGTCCTTCGCCCTCCTTGCCCTCTGGGAGCTCACATTCTTTAGCTGGGAGGACATGAGACAGGGGTTATAGCTGGGTGGGACAAAGCTGTGATAGGCAGCGCAGGTATTTGGGGAGAAGACATCCGAGTCAGCCTGCGGCATCTGGAGAAACTTCCTAGAGGAGGTGTCAGCAACTGTTGGGTTGAGTTTTGGCCTTTTGGCTAAAAGTAGGTGTTTAGTAACTAAATGGGAGGGCCTTGCAGCAGCAGGACCAGCCTGATCCTGGACCTCCCAGTAAGTACACTGAATGCCTGTTATATGCCAGGCCTGGGCTGGGCACAGACTCTGTGCCATGACGGAACAGGCATGGAGCTGGGGAAGAGACTAACACAGAAGGAAAGATGGTGCCTTCTTTATTTACAGGGGTCGAGAATGGTCTCTCTGATAAAGTGTAACATTTAGACCAAGACCTCAGTGATAAGAAGCTGAGGTTGAGTGAGGTGGTAAGCTGTGCAGGAGGAGTGTTCCAAGCAGTGAGAACAGCAGGCACAGAATCTGGGGGTGGCAGCAGGGTTGTGAAGGGACTGGAGAACGCAGGTGGCCCTAGCATCATGGTCAGTAGTTCGGTGTGCTTTGATGAGAAGGAAGAGTGCTTCCTTTCCCCATTCTTACCACTTCTCCCTGCACCCTCAACCTTCCTTTCTGCTTCTCTCATGTGTCTCTTCACTGCTCCTTCATCCTTTGCCCTGTCCCTCAGGCGAGCCAGGAAGCGGACAATGTTCTGATCCTGCAGGACAGGAAGCTGGTAACTGGGCCAGGGAAACGCTATCTGCAGGTGGCCAAGAACCGTTTTGATGGAGACGTGGGCGTCTTCCCACTTGAGTTCAACAAGAGCTCTCTTACCTTCTCCATACCACCAAAGAGCAAGGCACGGCTTAAGAAGATCAAGGATGACAATGGGCTAGTGGCCAAAAAGCCCTCTTCTGGCAAAAAGGGGGCGGCTGTGCCCCAGAACTCTGAGACTTCCTCGAATGAGGCCCCCTACCCTTACCAGCCAGACCCCTCCAAGCTTCCGAGGTGAAGGAGGTACAGAGCTGGACCCTGGATGAATCTGACAGGACGTGCTGGGGCGCAGACTCCTCCTCGGCCCTCTGCTGGGACCGCCTCTGTCCTGTGTTCCCCAGCTCCAGGCCCTGCTCAGTCCCAGGGGCCTGGCCTAGGGCAGGGGCCCATAGTGAGAAAATTCAATTTAGCAGATATTAGAGAACCTACTGTGTGCCAGGCTTTGTTCTAGGTCCCAGGAATGTAGCACTGACGAGACAGACAAGTTTCCTGCCTCCATGGAAAATGCAGCCGGGAGGGCAGACAAGGTAACCTAATGGACAGATAGACACAAAACAATTTCAGATAGTGAAAAGTGCTGTTTGAAAAATAAAATGATGCCATAGTGCTTCCAGGCTAGTTTAGATGCAGGTCTGAAAAGGTGTTCTGAGCAGAGGCCATCTGAGCCGGGACATAAAGAACTAGTACTGAGCTGTGGGCACACCTGGAGGAGGAGGACTCCAGGCAGAAGGGAAAGCAGCGAGAGAGGCCCTGAGTGGGGAATGAGCAAGTTGAGTTCAAAGCAGTGGGGTCAGGTCCCCTCAGCCTGGAGAATAGGAGCTTTCTTGCCAAATGCCAGCCCAGGCTTCCGCAGCTAAAAGGGGACATGGTGGGTACTGAGCTCCTCTGATCCCCACTCTGGAGCCTGCTGCGTGGTGGCACTCAGTATGAGTAGATCCTAGGTGCTTCGCCCCGTGACAAAGGTGGCGGCTTGGCCAGAGAGCCGAGGCATGAAGTCGGCCCGCCGCAGTGCCCGCCACCTCCAACCACTTCAGTGGGCGCGGTCATCCCTTTTTATAGAGTTTGTCCCAGTTTTACTGAAAAAATAGATATATTTTTCCACTGCCTTTGTTTCTGTGCTTCCTCTTATTTGTCCACCAGGTGTCTCCCAAGTCTATTACTGGATTTTCTTCTCACTTTGAATTGGGAGTGGGTGGGTCCCCTCCCCCACCCCCAGTTTTTGAGCTCTGTTCTCCCAAGGAAGCGGGAGCACTAAAGGGCCTTCACACAGACACACCTGTACACCTCGTCTTAGCCTAGGGAAGACAGGACGGTGCCTCTTTGTCCCTGTTTTCCTTAAGGATCTTAATGTGATCCCTGGCAGAGGTGTGGGTCACTGGGCCACGTACCTAGACTCTGCCTGACCAGCTGTCCCTCTGTGACACGAGCCATTCGCTGACCTCTCGGTGTGGACTCAGGCTCAGCGTGTTCCCATCTGGCCCCCGTCCATCTCCGACCTCCTGTACCTTCTCCGTGTTCCTCCTGCTTTAGTGTGTGTCGGGACTCCTGGGGCTCTCGCTGGAAAAAGCAAAACCTAGGCCCTTCTCTCATCCCAGTCCACCCACGCGCGCGCGCGCGCGCACACACACACACACACACACACACACACACAGATACTGGTAATTCTAGAAGTTGGAGGAGAGGTATAGGATTTCTGGTTTTTAACAAGCCCTGAAGGAGATGGAAAAGAGACCCTGTCAGAAAAATTCCTAAATGATGACACGCAACTCACTTTCTCTGATAACGGTAAGTCCCAGTTTCCCTGTAGATTTGCTGCAAGTGTGGTGAGAATGCAAGGTGTTCTGAGGGGCCTGGGGGGGGAGTCTTTTTAAGGTTGAGGGGTTGGTTCCTTCCTCTGAAGAAGGGCTGTCTTATCAAGGTCTCCCTGTCAACCTAAGAAGGGGTTTCTGGGACCGTGTAGAAGGGTCTGGGGTCTTTGTTTTCTTATGTGTGAGAACTATGGCTACACTTGTCTCCTGAACAGACCTGCAGCAAAGCTGTTTGTGTGGGAAGAACTTCGGGGGGGAGGGAAGAGAGCTCCTCCAGGGCCTCCCTTCTTGGGGGTCTCTCCCAGACTGGCTGGAGCCAGGCCTCCTAATCCCGTGGTAATCATTCCCAGCCGCTGGCTGATCTAGGCCTCATCCAAGGTCTGTAACACTGAACGTCAGCCGTGCCTTCCAGATGCGCACCACCAGGTCAGTCCTACCTACAAGGATGTGGGTTCGACGTTAGGTCTCTCTAGAACGCCAGGTGTGTTCTAGGAAATCCTTTAGGGGTTTCCACTAGGGGAACTTTGTGAGGTCTCTGTGAATTGGGGATAGAGGACTTGCCTGTTTTTCTTGCCCCACCCTCCTAGCAGACACCCCCACACAGCACAAACCAGAATGATGGGGAGGGAGGGGAAGCTAATGCTCCCCCAGCCCCACACCTTACACAAACATTCCATCCCACACCTGTCAGACTCCTCACGTCAAGGTGAGCCCAAGGTGTGTTCAGGAGTCCCTGGAGACTAGACAGCAGTGGGGAATCCCTGACAGCCACTGACCCTGCACCCAGGGAAAGTGGAATGAGGCACAGTACTCTGCCTGTGTCCAACTGGGTGTTGAGAATCTCCCTGAGGGCTCAGCCTGCAGCCTGTCCTCTGACTGTCACACTCTCAGGGGCTGCTTTGGTCCTCCAGCAGCTTCTTTACGGTGAGTGGGTCTGGGGAGGGACTAAACTCACCCGACTCCTGCTGCCCGAGTACTAAGGCTGCAAACATGGCCCAGATACTGTGATGCAGACATCACAGTCTGCCTTCCCACAGGCTGCCTTAGGTGGCATGGAGGGAGGGAGCCCTAGGTGCCTCCCTGCAATACAGGCTAACTTCCTGTTTGTGCCTGTGGGTGGAACTTTATGAGTTTAAGGCAAGCCAGGCTATGCTCTGTACGGGGGCCAGAATTGGCAGGCTCGCTCACCTGGGCAGACATCTACTCCAAGGGAGTGCTAGGTGCTGGCTCTGCTTGGGCAGCCCCAGCCCGAGGTGTTGGGGGAGGAGAGGTGGGTCTGCTTTGGTGAAACCCGAGCTTTCTTTGTCCGCTTCCCAGGGGTTTTCCCTGTGTCTGGGGAGCAGGTCTAGAGTGGACCAGTTCTGGCTCCCCATAGAGCAGCAATTGGTGACGGGAAAGCCCTATAGCCATTTCGGTTAGGCCAGCCAGGAAGGTAGCGTAGCTCCCGATCGTGTGCAGCTTGCCCCTTCCCCAGGTCGAAAGCCAAATCTAGTTGGCTGAGAAGTCAGAGGCCAGAGGGCAGCCTCGTGCCACTGTAGTGTTACTGCTGGGCTTGGTACTGGGTTGGCCACTGAAGGAGTGCTGGGCAGACCACTCCCTTCCTTGGGTCGGGGGCGCGGCCTCAGCGGCCCCGCCCCGCTCCACCAGGCCGGACCTGGCGGGCGCCCGGAGCCAGGAGCTGCCTTGAGAGCCCGGGGATCCGTGGCAAGGAGGTGCCGGCACTGGAGCAAGAGCCGGGCAGGAGCTGGAGCGGCGGCGCAGGTGGCACTGGGTGAGTGGTGGGACTGGCGGAGGTATAGGAACTCGCACCTCCCTTACATCCAGGCTCCGGAGTAAACTTTCCTGTCTGGCGAAGCTGGGTGTTGGGACGAGAAGCGGGGAATCCCCACTCCAGGGCGCAGGCAAAGCATCTGAGCTGGGAACCAACACAGAAACTCACACGGACGGGCCCACACATGCGTGCATACATACCCACGGACGCACTTGGGACACACGTGCACTCAGGAAAGGACGCGCCCAGTGGGTTACTCTTGCAGTCCTTGGAGCAGCGCCACTGGCCTGCGCGGACCCCAGCGGGCAGGGAGCTCTGCTGTCGCGTATTTGCCTGGGGTAGCAGGAAAGGGCCAACTGGTTATCGCAGTCGGCAGCGGGCGGGTGGGACACCTCGCGTGGTTCCTGGCTGCCAGCAGGTGAAGACTAAGACGTAAACAGGCCCTGAGCACGTGATCGCTTCACAGACAGGTGTGCTGTGCTTCCCCCCACCCCAGCATCTGCGCGAGGACGACTCTCCCAAGTCCAGGGCAAGTCTTCGGGGTTGTTTGTGGGGCTGTACTCCATTCTCCGCCTAGAGAGGTGATAAGCCCTCCTCCAGAAATAGGAGCACAACGCCCCCTGGAGTCCGGGTAGTGAAGGAGGACGGGAGACTGTTGAACTGGGGTGGGGTTACCTGTGCTCCTTGCTTCCTTCTCGCGAACACCTTCATGGTGTCTTTATCCCTGAAGGTATCGGAGGGGGGCGCTATACTGATGGCAGTGGACAGCAGGCCTCCCCCTGCCCACCCCATACCTCCGGCCTGGGGAGCTGCTGCCCTAACACCCGTTGGGTCCCCTTGGTACTAAGACCCCTCCTTGCAGAACTGGGAACTCCTTCCCTCCAAGGTAGGAGTAGAAAACCCATTCATGCTAGAGTGGGAGACCCTCTCCCGCAGAGAATGCAGCAGCATAACCCTCCCCTCAGTTTGGGAGTGGGCCTGTACCCCTCAGGTACAGGAAGGACCAGCCAACCCCCCCCACTACCACCACGAGGGAGTGGGCAGAGGCAGTCAGCCTCCCTCCCTGCCCCACCCCCCACCCCTACACACACGCTGAGCCCAGCTGCTGCTGGAGCTTCTGGGCAGGCTGCCAGAAAGGGGAGGAGGCTCCTGGTACCCCAGGAGGCTGGGATCAGGGCAAGGCCAGAGGAGGGGGTCTCTACTGGCGAGAGGGCCTTCGTCTGTTCCTGTGAGGCTGAGGGTCTGGGGTGAGCCTGAGGGTGGCTGGGCTATGTTTCCCTTTCCAGGGAAAAAGAAAGAAAAACAACCCTTTCCATAGAGCTAAAAATAGAGCTGAGAGCCGGCCAGGGCTGTGGCCTGGAAGGGGGGGTAGGGGGTGTGTGGGGGGAATGCTCCTTCCTGGGGCAGAGGAGATCTGGCAGGCCTGGCCTGGGTTGGGGCACGGTGCTGGGGGCGTCCGTTAGGGGACGAGAGGCTGTCCTTGCCCAGGGGTGCTGGCATCAGCTGACCTGACCAGGTCACAGAGACCCCTACAGGAAAGTATGTGTGGTAGAATGTTTGAGAAGTATGTGTATACGTAGAAGTTGTGTCTGTGAATAAGACGTTCAACGTGAAAGATGCTTAGGAGATTGTGTTTCAGATTTCGTCTGGGTGGGAAGGACTGCGAGTTGTGAAAGCCTGTGCACAAGTAGCTGTGTGACTCCGAGTGTGTCTCTGTGCAAGATGGCCTGAATGATTATGGAGCGAAGGAACAGGGAACCACGTGATGAATGAGGCTGACTTGTGGCTGTGTGAGTCTGAAGGTGGGAAAGGTCGTGTGGGTATTAAGGATGTGTTCTTTGTCAGAGGGTGGGAATATTGATGACCCCTGAGAAGACAGTGGAATGTTGCCTGCTGTGAGGCTAGGGTGGGTGTGAACATGCTCCCCCCAGTGATTGTTGAAGGACCAGGAGCAGCTTCTCCGAGCAATGACTCTCTTAGCAAATGTCTCTGAGGGAAGGCTGAGGCACAGAGCCGCTACTGGGGCAGGCCTGGGCTCACAGGGAAGAGGGTACGCTGCTGTGGAGCTGGGTAGGGTAAGGGAAGGTAGGGTAGGGCAGGGTAGGGTAGAGGTCCCCACCCCTGAGGTGGGGGGGCGGGGTTACTAGCTATGTCTTCCGAATGCGCCACCAGATGGCACCACCTCCACAAATCCAAGTGTGAAGCCACCTAGCTGCTGGGGGTGGGGCAGGTATGGAGAGAGCCTGGGCCCCTTCCCTTGTGCTGCGGTGTAGGGCCTGGGCCACTGGAGAAAGTGGGTGGCAGCTGACCCTCGGCCTCCCCCTCTGGACTCCGAAGTCGGAGAGCGTGTCTGGGGCGGAGAGGCTTCGACTAGAGCAGCGGAGGGGGCAGGGCGGCAGCCGCTATGCCTGGCCCTTTGTGCTTGAACAATGACCAGCTGCCGCTGGCCCCGGGGCCCGAGTTGGGGTTGAGGGTGACCCGCTGTCGCTGCCAACGCGAGTCCTGAGCTGACCAAGGCCCCAGATACACAACCACCCGGCCTGGGAGGGAGGAATACTGAGTCCGACTGTACAGCCCCTGCGGACTCCGGCCGGACACGCGTGACGCGGGGTGCTTGCGTGTGGCCGCGCCCCGGGGGCGGGACGCCCCTGGGACCCCTCCCCCGCGCTGCACCGCCCACACGGGTAGGGCGGGGGCTGCCCAGCGGGGGGCGCCGTGGAGGCGGGGCCGGGTCGGGCCAGGCGGCTCCAAGTGGCCGTGCGCGGGCTGAAGCCGGGCAGCTTGCCGGTGAAGCGCGGGGGGCGGCCCGGGGCTGAGCATGGAGCAGAGCGGTGGAGGTGAGGGGGGCCGGGGCGGGGAGGCAACCTAAGGGCACCCCCAACTTCTACGCGGTGGAGGGCCAGTGGGGAAGGGGCATTCCGCAGCGGCTCCCACTTTATGGAAGCGGCGGTGGGGGGGTCTGAAGGAGGGTGGAATGGGGGCTCCCTGCTTCCTGTCGCAGATGGGAACTCGTGATCCCAGACTCTAGCCCACTTGACCGGTCCTTGGAACGGGGTGAGGGGAGAGACTTTCCCCAACTCTTGAGCCCCCTAAACAGGCCTGTGGGCCCTCGGATCTTGGCTAGATCTCTCTCGGGTCCGGGTTGAGCGCTGCCCTCTGCTCTCTCCAGCCCATTAAGGAGGGTTGCTGTGCCAGAGGGGTCACTCAGGGAGTGCCGGGCAGAGTGGGGATTCCCATCCCTACAGCCACAGACGCATTTCTCAAAATGGAGCCTCTACTTGCCCCTCCTTCTCTCTCAGGCTTCAAGAGCGGGAGTCGGGCTGGCCAGGCCTGGCTTTCCAGACGCCTGGCTCTGACTCCAGTTCCGTGGGTGTCTGGTTCACAGGGCCCAGCTGATGTCTCTTCTGGATTTAGGGGCCCCTGGCTCCATGGGGTTCAAGGCCCCAAGCTCACTGGGTCTGCCTTGTCTACCTGACACCCTGGGGCCTCAGTCTTTGTCTCTTGGGTCCCTGTCTCTCTGAGTCTGTCTCCTCCCCTCAGTTTGCACTTTCTCTGTGCTCACTGAAGTGGGGAAATGCAGACAGAAGTGCCAGCCCCCACTACCCACTAAGAAGCCCCTTCCCCGCTTTTTTTTCAAGCTCTGGAACAGTCTTGGAGAGGGCAAAGGAAGGGGCGTTCCATCCACTTTGCTCCGGGCTGGCACTTTGGTGGACACTGCTCACCCCTACCCCCAACTCCCAGTTCCTCCTACCTTAGTTTGGACATCTTCCTGGTCTCAGGGTCTTTTGACTTGAGTGGGGTGGTGGGGGTGGGCTTATGGAACACAAGCAAGAAAGAAGGGGAGCAGATCAGGCAAAGGAATCAGATAATGTCTCTCCTCTTCCACACTCCAGTGAGTGACAAAAATCAAGCTCCCACTCACCCAGTGGGCCCTGCATCCCACCCAGGCTCCCTCCCTGTCTCACACATGCTCCTCAGTACACACTTGTACACACTCACTTTCCTGTGCACACACTTGGATAAAATACATGTGAGTATATATGAGTGGACATCTGCCCACACATATTCTCTCATATAGTCACGCTCATACGCCACAAATTCACTACCTGTGCATTTGTAACTTTCACATACTTTCTGAGAGTGACCCCCTAAACTTCTACACACACGCTCTTGTAAGACATGCCCATATGAATTCACACGTATACTCATGTATGTATGAATATATCTAAACATATCTGCTCACATGCACTTAGTCATGATGTCACACAAATTTTCCTACACACAGTACCCATTTTCACGCTGTGCCTACAGTTCCGCACACACAAGTGAGTAAATGCATGCACCCCTGCTCCTACGCAATTCTCTGTCCACTCCTTAGCCCCCTTGCTCTGCATGATGACTTCAGCAGATGCCTGAGCCCTGGTCTTCCCTGATGGAGGGAGTTCCGGGTGGACTTGCTGTCCCCTTCCAGGAAGGAGGAGGGCCTGGGGAGGTGGAGCCCTGGGCTCCAGGGAACTGGGATCTTGAAGAAGCTGCCAGAGGTGATGATAGGGCTTCTACCCTTACCCCCTTGGGATCGTGCCGGGGAATATCTAAAGCCAGAAGGTTTCATAGAACTTGGCAGTAGGCCTGTGTAGGTTCCTTTAGGCCCAACTGAGTGGGTATGGTGAGGCTAGGAGTTGTCATAGCAACAAGCACGAGCCTGCATGGAGTCAGGAGACCCCACAGGGCACCTCTGGGCTCCCTAAGAGCTCCGAGTTTCTTGTTTGGCCAGTTCTACCCTTGCCGCCACTCTGTCTGGGAGAAACTGAGGCCCAGCTGGGGGAGGCTGGGCACTGCCTGGCCTTGGCTCTTTGTTCCCTAATTACCAGCTGAGTTGCTGACTTTGTCCCTGAGGTTGCTTCTGCCCAAACTGCCCTCTAACGAGGCCACCTGTCCCAGGGGACCAGGGCCCTGTGCTGGGAGCTGGTAGATAAGGCTCCCTCCTTAACTTGAGTCCTGGCTTCTGTAGGGGATGCAGTTTGGGGCTGGGTCCTGTGTAACCTCCAGGCCTCCCCTCCCCTCGTCCTCCCTGCTCAGTAGATTCAGTCCCCTGCCCTGGTCAGACCCACGCTGGACAGTGGTCTGAGCCCAGGAAGAATTCCGGTTCATGCCAGTGCTCAGAGGGGGAGCTTTGGGGACATCAGGGCTTGTTACCGATGTCAGGAGGCTACTTGACCTGGGATCGGGGTCAGGAGAGGGACTGGGGACCTTGTATAGGAAGCTCAAGGTGGAGGGACTCTGACACCATTGCCCTGCTCACAGGTTCCCCTGGAGGCCCCCGGCCAGGCCAGAGCTTCCGCCGCCATGGCCATTGTGCAGACTCTGCCAGTGCCACTGGAACCTGCTCCTGAGACCGCCACCACCCCACAAGCTCCAGCCATGGGCAGTGTGAGCAGCCTCATCTCAGGCCGGCCCTGCCCGGGGGGGCCAGTTCCTTCCCGCCACCATGGCGCCCCTGGGCCCACCTTCTTCCGCCAGCAGGATGGGCTGCTGCGGGGTGGCTATGAAGCACAGGAGCCGCTGTGCCCAGCCGTGCCCCCCAGGAAGACTGTTCCTGGCACCACCTTCACCTACATCAACGAGGACTTCCGGACAGAGTCACCCTCCAGCCCCAGCAGCGACATTGAGGATGCGCGGGAGCAACGAGCACGGAATGCCCACCTCCGCGGCCCCCCACCGAAACTCATCCCTGTCTCTGGAAAGCTGGAGAAGGTGAGGACCAGCCCTTCCTTTGGGGCCTGGGTGGAATCGGGAGCCCCTGGAGAAGCCAGAGGAGTTTGGAGGTCTGTTTAGAGAAAGGAGTGTGGGCTCAAGCTGCACTAGACCCGAGTTCTAATCCCAGCACTTTCTCATTCTGGCCGTATGACCTCAAGGAGGTCACTTAACTCTCCCAAGCTTGTTTCCATATCTGTGACATGGAGGTGATAGGTCAGCCCTCACAAGTTTGTTGTGAGAATGAAATAATACATGTAAAGTGCTTAGCCTAGTGCTCGGCATACACAGTGCGCTCAGTAAACGTTAGCTGTCAGAACCACTGTCGTTACCCCACAGCAATGAGTGTGACCTCGAGCAAGGCCTTTAACTCTGCCGAGCCTCCACTTCTTCATCTGTAATGTGGGGACAGTCATCGTAGTTTTGCTCACAGGGCTGTTGTCATGAGTAGCGATGAACCTTTTAAATTGCTTGATGTAAAGCTGACACTCCAGAGACCCCCAGGTAGTGGTGGCAATTGTTACTGACACGTGGGGATGGGAGACCCCAGGTGGGAAGACAGGGAGTGCGATACGGGCTTTGAAAGATTGGGCAGCTCACCCCCCGTGTCACGTGGCACCTCATTTCAGAACATGGAGAAAATCCTGATCCGCCCAACAGCCTTCAAGCCAGTGCTGCCCAAACCTCGAGGGGCACCGTCTCTCCCCAGCTTCTTGGGTCCTCGGGCCACCGGACTGTCTGGGAGCCAGGGCAGCCTAACACAGCTGTTTGGGGGCCCCGCCTCCTCCTCCTCTTCCTCCTCCTCCTCAGCTGCCGACAAACCTTTGGCACTGAGTGGCTGGGCCAGTGGCTGCCCGTCAGGGACACTGTCTGACTCCGGCCGAAACTCACTGTCCAGCCTGCCCACTTACAGCACTGGGGGTGCCGAGCCGGCCACCAACTCCCCAGGTGGGCACCTGCCCTCCCATGGCCCCGGGCGGGGGGCACTGCCGGGGCCTGCCCGAGGAGCCCCTACTGGGCCCTCCCACTCGGACAGTGGCCGGTCTTCCTCCAGCAAGAGCACAGGCTCCCTGGGGGGCCGCGTGGCTGGAGGCCTCTTGGGCAGCGGTCCCCGGGCCTCCCCGGACAACAGCTCCTGCGGGGAGCGCTCCCCACCACCACCACCACCCCCTCCACCCCCTTCGGATGAGGCCCTGCTGCACTGTGTCCTGGAAGGGAAGCTCCGCGACCGGGAGGCAGAGCTGCAGCAGCTGCGAGACAGTCTGGACGAGAGCGAGGTGACCATGTGCCAGGTGTGGTCAGTGGCAATAACGGGGGTGGCATGGCAGGACATACAGAGGTGCTGGGGATCTGAGAGCATTTCCCTTTGTTCCAGGGTGGGGGCAAGTGGCAGGCAGTAGTACTTGGCCATTCCCACCCAGCCGTCTGGCTTAATTGCGGAGAGGTGAGGATTCAGACCTACTGCCGTTTACTTATTCATACTGAGCCTCATCTATAAATGGGGATATTTTTGTCTCTTTTGAGTTACACAGATTAAGTAAGGCAAAGTGTGTAAAGTGTTTAGACTAATGCCCGGCACCTAAGAACTGCCACGTAAGTGCTTGCTATTATTGTTGTTGTTTTCTAGTATTGTAGAAGTAGTTGTTACTATTGTCATATTGTTATCATAGTGTAGTGGACTCTAGCTGCCCAAAGCCCCCAGTGGGCCAGCAGAGTCGTCTGTGATAGCAGTGATAGCAGGTGGCTAGGGCTCCAGATTTACGGAGCTGCCAGGACCCAAGTCTGCCTTCTCGCCCGCAGGTGTACGAGGACCGGCAGCGGCACTGGCAGCGGGAACGGGAGGCCCTGCGTGAGGATGGTGCGGCCCAGGCGCAGCGGGCACAGCGGGCCCAGCAGCTGCTACAGCTGCAGGTGTTCCAGCTGCAGCAGGAGAAGCGGCAGCTGCAGGACGACTTTGCGCAGTTGCTGCAGGAACGGGAACAGCTGGAGCGGCGCTGCGCCACCTTTGAGCGGGAGCAGCGGGAGCTCGGGCCCCGGCTCGAGGAGACCAAGTGGGAGGTAAGTCAGAATCAGACCAGGAGGGGCGAGTGGCAGGGTCCTGGAGGAACAACCCCTAGAAAGAGGGGCCCAGCCATAACCCCTGAGCCCACCGCCCCCAGACGTCCTCCGCTTCCTCACCTTTGTGAGATGAGGATCCCCCTCTGACTTCCCTTCCTGGGACGGAGCCTCCTTGTGCCTTCATGTTTGGTCTCCTCATTAGTCTGGTCTAGTGCCCGTAGCCAGTGGCATTCCCATCCAACTGCCTTCCAGCCAGTAATTAGAATGCGGTGATTGCTGAGCACCAGGCACTATTCTAGGCATGTTGCATAGACCGTGAATCCTCTGATCTTCATTATCAGCCCTATGAGGTGGGTACTGTTAATACCCCCATTTTAGAGATGCAGAAACAGAGGCCCAGAAAGGCTGGGGCCCAAAACTATATGCAGTCTGTGGCAGAATTGAGATCTGAGCCCAGGCAATCTGACTCCTTGTTTACACCTTTAACCCAAATATTGGAGGGCCTCGCAACTGGAAATGTGGGCACTGGCCTCTGTTGCTTCTACTCATGTAAAACCCACCATCACCCAGTCCCCAGAGCTTTGGGGTTTAAAAATAGCACTTGGAAGGAAAAAGATCTGGGTCTGAGTTCCACTTTAGCCGCTAACTAGCTGTATGACCTTGAACATGTCACTGGGCTCACCTCGGTGTCTTCCATCTGTAAAATGGGTATGAGGATCAAACTTCATCACTGCCGAATGTCCAGCATGATGTCTGGCCCTGACCCCCTGGGAGAACTCTTCTCACCGTCTTTCCCTCCCACCACCAGGTGTGCCAGAAGTCAGGCGAGATCTCCCTGCTGAAGCAGCAACTGAAGGAGTCTCAGGCAGAGCTGGTGCAGAAGGGCAGTGAGCTGGTGGCCTTGCGGGTGGCCCTGCGAGAGGCGCGGGCCGCCCTGCGGGTCAGTGAGGGTTGGGCACGGGGTCTCCAGGAGGCGGCCCGAGCACGGGAGCTAGAGCTGGAGGCCTGTTCCCAGGAGCTGCAGCGGCACCGCCAGGAGGCTGAGCGGCTGCGGGAGAAAGCTGGGCAGTTGGACACTGAGGCGGCTGGACTCCGGGAACCTCCTGTGCCACCTGCCACTGCTGACCCATTCCTCCTGGCAGAGAGTGATGAGGCCAAGGCACAGCGTGTGGCAGCTGGGGTTGGAGGCAGCCTGCGGGCCCAGGTGGAGCGGCTGCGGGCTGAGCTGCAGCAGGAGCGGCGGCGGGGCGAGGAGCAGAGGGACAGTTTTGAGGGGGAACGGCTGGCCTGGCAGGCGGAGAAAGAGCAGGTGATCCGCTACCAGAAGCAGCTGCAGCACAACTATATCCAGATGTACCGGCGGAACCGGCAGCTGGAGCAGGAGCTGCAGCAGCTCAGCCTGGAGCTGGAGGCCCGGGAGCTTGCCGACCTGGGCCTGGCCGAGCCAGCCCCCTGCATCTGCCTAGAGGAGATCACTGCCACCGAAATCTAGGGTCCTTGGTGTCCCAGCTCTACAGGGAGCTCTACAGAAAGGGAACAGTAGCCTCAGGTCCACTGAGGTCCCCAGAGCCTCTTGTCCCCTGGGATCCAGGACTCTGGGCCTCTATCAAGAACCCAGGGCTGTCCTATGACTTGGATGAGCAAGATCAGACCCCTCGGAGGTCCCTGTGTTCATTGTCACCCAGAGGCCCCTACTCACTCCACCCGTTTCACTCCCCACCTGTTGCCAGTGCCACTCTGCCAACCCCATTCACCGCTCACCGGGTCAACCATCCAGGGCCTGGGGAGAGGAAGGGGGTACCCCCCGACTCCAAAGCTGGAGAGAGCCAGGCAGCACCAGCGGCTCCAGATGTGCCTGCCCCCACCCTCGCATGTGGGGGACAGGGCTGGGGCTGGGGTCTGACCCCCAGCTTCCAGCTCTGCAGCCTCCCCCAGCTGGGAGGGGCTGTAGTCAGACCAAAGGAAGAACTCAGAAATGTCTTGTTTAATGTGACTGAATGGCCCCTCCCCACACCCTGGTTTATGGCCTCGCTTTTCACTTGTATATTTTTTACACTGTAAATTTGTTGTACAAACCCAAAGAAAAAATTTAAAAAAATTGTTCTGTTTTTAAAAAAAAAGGTGAGTGTGCTGGGTAGAGATTATGGGAACCCTCCCCCGCCCCCTCTCGATCTGCAGGCCAGTCCCCTGCCCCTTGCAGAGGTCTGAGTGGGAGAAGGGAGACGGGGAAAGGACAGACCCGGCTGGAAAGCTGAGGCTACTGGGCCACAGCGTGAAGCGGCCTCTCAGGGTTTGAGAAACTAGTCGAGACGTGTGTTCCCTGCACAGAACACACTGCCTGGGACTGGGTGGTGGATGCAGTGACTGAGTCTGGGTCCTTCAGTGCTTGGGAGAATCGAGGGCGGATGGGAGAAAATGCCCGCCAATTCCAAGTTGCAGACCTTGGGTTTCTTGACCCCCTTCCTGTCTTGGGAGGTGAGAAGCAGTGAATGGGTGACACAGGCTGCCTGCCCAGTAGCACCTTGTCCTTGACCCTAAGTTTGTCTGGAAAGGGCAGAGCCTTAGTGACAGCTGGGGAGGGAAGAAAGCAGGGAGATCTGAGCCACCGGGGTGGAGCTTTGGGAGGAGGCAAGGCGAGCAGGAGTGGGAGGTTCCCAAGTCAGAAGGTGAGCTGGTGAGGTCTGGGAGAGGGTGGAAGGATGGCGGGGTCAGCGGGGCAGGTTGGGGGGTAGGTGGGAAGAGTCGGGGGTTAGAACCCGGAGTCTGGAGGGTTGGAGAGGGGACCAGGCTGGGCATCAGCTGGAGGAGCCCGACATCAGTGGGAGCGGTCCGGGTCCCATTGGGAAGGGCACTGAGAGGTTCTGGAAACACGTGGGAGTACCATCAAGGGGTTAGCGGGCTGGGGCATGGTCAGCAGGAAGGGGTTGGTCAGCAAGGGCTGACGAGTTAGAGGGCAGGGGTGGTGGGCTGGGCCCGGGGACCCTGACCACAAGCTCCATGGGCTCCCGAGCCTTGTTTCGGTAAGCCCGGCGGATGGTGTCCACTGCTCGCTGGTGTGTCACCTGCTCCAGGCTCTCTCCATCCACTGCCACCAGCTCGAAGCCAGCCTAGGATGGGAGTGGGAGAATCACAGCCCTCCCTCCTCGGGTCACCCCCTACTCCAGCATCTGACTTCTCACCTCCACCAGCTGGGACACTCCTCCCCGTCTGGATGGAGAAGATGGACAATGGGACTTCTGTGCCTGGAGCTACTGGGGGCTGGGTGGGGCCAGACAATGGCCCTTTGTCCCTTGGGGCAAGGGGTGGAACAGGACAGGCCACCCTCAGGCCCAGGCTAGCGCAAGGGGACAGATTCTCCCCTGGGCTTGCTCATTCCACAGGCCTGACCCCTCCTCCCACGACCTGGCCTGAACATGCCCGGCCAGCAGATGCGCGTGTACCAGCCGCCCCCGCCGGAATTAACTCCAGGCTGAGGGAGGGGACCTGGGTGCACTTCACCCACCTGCAGGGCCCCACTGAGGAAGGCGGCGCCCCCAGGGAAGATCTTTTCTATCTTCACCATGGGCTGCACCTTGGACTCGATGCCCCCCGAGATGCTGATGCCTAGTGAGAGTGAGAAACAGGGTGAGAGTGCACCACACCCCTAAATGCCAGAGGTCCCAAGATAGACCCAGGACCCAGTCACCAAGTCTGGGGCCCAAAACTTTTTCCAAATCCCAATTCTGTCACTACTCAATCCTCAACTTGCTCCAAAATCCTCTGGATCCCAAAGCCCTCAAATCTAGACCCCACCCCCAACCATACTCTAATACCCAGGTTCTTTTCCTAGGCTTAGTTCACTTAGACGCATCCCAACATCAAGCCCACCAGCCTTATCCAAACCCCACAGCCCCCGCCAGGCCCAGCCCCCCTCGGACTCACCCAAGGACTGTTTCATCTTGGACAGCGTGACTGTCCTCAACTCCCCACGAGGGGCCTTTGTGGCTGCTTGCTGGGCTGTCCTGCCGGTTCCATTCGCAGAGGGGCCTTGACTGCCCCCTGCCTTGGCTGCCTGCCCATCCAGAGGTCGTGGCAGAGGGGGCCTGGCCTTCCGAGGCTTGTGGTAGCGCCCGTTGGCTGTGCCGGGGTTGGGGATAGGCACCGGGGATGGGGAGCGCCTACGTCCAGGGGACTTGCCTCGGCCACGGCTGCGGCTGCGGCTGTGGCTGCGGCTGCGGCTCTGGGCCCGGTCCTGGCCCTGGCCCTGGCTCTGGAGAGGGTCTTCTCGAGACAGGGGTTCTGTCAGCAGCCAGTTAGGCCTGGGGGGCCGGGGAGCAACAGGAGGCGGCTGGGGAGGGGGTGTGCAGGTAGTTCGGCGTGAGGCAAAGGCGTCTACTGGCACATCCTGGAGAGGGGGTATCCCTTTATGAGGGTGGCAGGGGGCAGAGGCATCCAGAGAGACCTGGAGGTCCCCCAGCCGCTCCCTCAGCTCCCCATCATCTTCCTCCTCAGGGAAGCCATTCGCAGGCAGCAGGTAGAAGCCTCCACGGCTGTCTGGGGAAGAGGGCCAAGGTCAGGCCGCCCTCTCCTCACTAGCCCAGACCACCTTGCCAGACCCCAGTCCTTGCCTTTGTCCCTGTAGGGCCTGGGAGACCCAGGCCCGGGTTGCTCAGGCCTGTAGGGGCACTGCCCATGTTCCACTGCAATAGTAGTTTAACACTTTCTGTTGTAAGAGTTTTGTGTTAATGTATCTAAGAAAAAATATGACTCACACACCAAGCTGATGAGTTCTTGGAGATTATTGCAGAGAATGAGAAGACTGGATTTAAAAAGGGAGTGGGTTTAAAACCGATCATTAGGTAAATAATGGCAGTGGTGGCTGTGACAGGAAAGGTTCTGACGGATGAGGGCTTCCCTTCAGGGCACCGCACACCCCTCTGAACCGCAGCACCGCAGTCCCTGCCGCAGGGACCAAAGAGGGCCTGCTCTCCCCCCCAGTGCCCCCATGGGTGTGCCCCCTCCCCGGGCTCTGGGACTCTGACTGACCAGGCACAGGGGTGACGAGGTGACGCTTGGGTGGTGTGTCCTGCCGAGCTGGCCGCAGGGCTGGAGGCCGTACTGGTTGGAGAGAAGAGGTCAGCAGCAGGGCCCTGCTGCTGGGCTCCCTGACGGGCACAGCTGAGAGGGCTCTGCCCCCTTTCCAGTGGGATATGCCTCCCGCACCCCCACCTGGGGTTCAGGACCCGCAAGACCCGCCCCCCAGCTGCTGACCTGCCCGGCTCTTTAGGGCCTCAAAAGCCTCCAGCTCCACAGGCATCACCATGCTGTCAAAGCGGCCCAGGTCTGTGGGGGCCACCACACTCCTGGGGGAGGACCAGATGGGGGTGGGCAAGGGCTCAGTGCTGGAGTTGCCTGGGGGCTTCAGCCCTGAGAAGGTTGGGGGCAGTATCAGGGGCGCCCTTCCTGCCCAAGCCCCTTCCTACTCCCCCCTCCCACCTGATGTCCCGCAGCAGCAGCAGCTTTGCGGGCTTGTCCAGAATGGCCAGCAGGGGCCTCACCAGGTCCTCCACTCCGCCCTCATGCACGTACTGCGGAGAGAGGCACCACGGGTCAGGTAGCGGCAGAGGCTCCCAGAGCTGGGCGTGGGGACGCCTGGGTATGCCGCCACCCCCACGTTTAGGAAAGGTTCTCCCGGTCCCCAAGCTGTCCACAGGATGTCTTATCTTGGTAACTAGGTGGCAGCCTGCAACAAGAATAACAGACTTGTGACAGCAAGGACAGCTTTGGGACAGGCACTTTTCCAAGCCTTTTACACATGTCTCTCCTTTAGTAACCGGCCCGAGAGATGACATTATTTATTACCGGTTTGCAGATGAAGAAACTGAGGCTCAGAGAAAAGGACTTTGCCAAGGCCACACAGATAAGGAAGTACGAAGAGGGGCTGAAACCTGAGAGGTTTGGCTCTCGCCTACTCTGCACCGGAAAAGGATGTGCAGGGAGTGGACTCTCCTCCCCACCCCCACCTTCCAAGCCGAAGGAAGGAATTTGAGCCAAAAACTAGTCTGTGGGCCTGGCTGGGCCAACATTTGTCTGTACACAGACCTACAAATTAGGCTTTGTTCAGGGCTGGGATGGGGACCTTGGGGAAGAGGTGGCCCTACAGACAGCCTCTCCAGTCAGTGCTCAGGGTGGTGGAGGCCCTTCTGCCTGGCACTGCCAGGATGCCTGCCACCAGGCACACGCCACCTACGCAGACAAATTGGCAAACTGAACACTGGGAGCCACCATAGTGGGCAGCATACCGCCCCCTGGTGATGAAAGGGAGACTCGTCCTGATTCAGGGACACAAACACAGAGCATCCTGTAGGGGCATAGACAGAGAAAGAGCATGCCCTGGTGGTCAGAGTGAGACAGTAAAAAAAATCTGGAAATAAATAAAAGATAAGCTTATGTGTGTGGCCTTAAACCACACACAAAGTTACAGGGATTCACACATATACGTAAAGAGAATTCACCCCCAGAGAATCATATATGTGCACATACTTCAAGTTCACAAACCTGCATTCAGCACCCACTAAGTGCCAGGCTGTGTGTACTGGAGGGTGACAGTGGGGACACAATAATGAAGACTCTGTTCCAGATCTTCAGGAACTCAGTCTAGTGGGAATGAGGGGCAGAATGAGCCTTGTGCCCCAGTTGACTACAAACCACTGACAGAGGGAGTCTCAGAGGAGGGTGGGAAGATCAGGGTAGGCTTCATGGGAGCGGTGGCATTTACACTGACTTTTTTTTTTATATACACTGACTCTTAAGGATAAATTCAGGGATCCGTGAAAGCTGGAGAAAGGGCTCTGAGGGTGATGTGGAATAACTGGTAGATAGAAGTTTAACTTGACCGGGGGTTACACAAAGGGCCTCCATGTAGGCAGTGCAGGTTGTGACGACAGTGTGAGTAGCGTCCCTGAAGGAAGCTGTGCAGCTCCCAGCCTGTGTAAACCCTTGTGGTGGCCCGGGGAAGATGATGGTGTGGTGATGTGGTGACTGTAGGAAAGCTGAGGTTAGTGGGTTGGGGGTCAGACCAGGGAGGGCCTTGGGTGTGAGAGTAAGGAACTTGCACTCCATTCTGTCAAAGAGGTTACAAGGGGGCTGGGGAGTGTGAAGTGATCAGAGAGGTGGTTTGTAATTCCTGGCCTGGTGGCTGGGGTGCGGTGGCTAAGAAGAGGATGGAAAAGGGCTCGGGGCCACACATCAGAATCAGTAGGGGAGCTTCACTCATCTTTTGGGCCACCCCTGACGGTCTGATCTCTTGGTGTGGGTAGGGCTTGGGTCAGGTTTAGGTGGTATTCCGAGCTCCCCAGGTGGGGACATATTCAGAGGCGTAGCTTGGATCGAGTAGGAGGAGCTGAGGGCAAGGGCAAAAGAGCCAATAAAGAAACAAACACAGAGCCCCACCTAGTGGCTACAGCCCAGAGTTGCAGGCTTTTGGAGGCTGGTACACACTACCCCACTGAGTGCTGTGAGCTGATCACCACACTGACTCTAACCCAAAGGCCCTTAGCTGCCCCTAACAAGCACTCCGTCACAAGGGGCCCTGCTGTAATCCAGGCCTTGGTAAAGGGATGCACGCATTACCACGTCTCAGTCTCCAGGTGACACATACATGCCTTAGCCAGACACAAGCACATTCGCACACAGATACATACAGTTAAGTTGACACAAAGCCAGGTAGCCCACAGACAGACAAATGCTCACATCACACAGACATACGACGCAGCCCCACCCTGACCAAGGCGAGGGAGTGGGGCATCCGCAAACCGTTTTCTGACTCTCAGAGCGCCCTTACACACAGGCTCACGTGGAACCCATCCCAGAAACCTGGAGTTTCTTGAGACAGTGGGAAGCCCTAGGTACTGGAGAGGGCCTTCCCACACTCCTGGAGAGGGTGACCTGTGCCTCCTGTAGTCTCCCCAACATTCAGTCTACAAAGGCTTCCTTAACCCTAACCTCCCCTTCTCCCAGGGCCCTCTGGTCTGTCTGAAGCAGAAGGGAACAGAGAACAACAGAGCAGGTGTTGGGGAGGTTTGGGCTGAGTGTGTGAGTGCATGTGCTCCGGGGGCACAAGGGATTGTTTACTTGTGCCAGGCCTGTTGGCTGCCCCAGGAGCACAAGGAGGCACGGGGATGGGCTGGGGTTTAAAGGAGAAGGGAGCAGGTGACTGCAGGGACTCATGTCCCCAACTCATCATCTGATTGACTCCTTCTCTCCTCAGCTTAAATGCCACCTCCTCAGGGAGGCCCTCCCAGACCACATCTGATTTGTGCCTCTTGGATTATTTTCCCAGGTTCTTTTCCTTCACAGCACTTCGCGTGATTTCTCACTGTGGTTGTTTAGGTTCTGGTTATTATCTGACTCCCCTTCTCGGTTGTGAGCTCAGTGTGTATGTGCCAATGTGTACGTGTGACAGGGGTGGCTTCTGCTTTTAGTGACCACTGTCCTCAGAGTGTTGAACCCAGATACTGGCCAGCAGGCAACAGTCGGAATGGATGAGGGTCTGGGTGAGCGAGTGACCATGTGCTGGGGATGGGGGCGGGCCGGAGGCTCACCCGGGAGCAGTGGCGGGTGATGGCCAGCACCTCGTCATCAGTCAGCAGCCGCCGGGCCAGGTCCTGAATGAGGGACCGTCGGCTCTCCCAGGCCTGCACCTGCTCATCCACATTGGGCAGCTGGCTGGAGGGGCTCCCAGACCTGGCAGAGAGCAGGGCCCGGCCCCTCTCCCGGTCTGCAGGGCGGGAGCAAAGGGATACGATGAAGGAGCCTGGAGCCACCAGGAGAGGAGGTAGGGGCTTCCCTAAAGGGGGATCAGACTCCAGGACAGGCTGGCTGAGAGGCCGAGGCGCACCTGACGGAGTTCGGGCCAAGCCCAGGTGCTCCCCACCATGGTCTCCTGTGCTGATCTGCCCACCAGTGGAGCTCACCCCCGGCCCCTCCGCCCCCCAACACAGACCCCTATACAGTCTATTCCTTGAGGGAGTCCTGACCTCAGGGTCCCTGGGTCCCCCAACATACACTGTCATGCTAGTCTGGTCCCCATTGACGTTCTCAGACTGGCTTTTTCATCTCCCCCAGGTCTGTCTTTGGGAGTCAAGCTCCTCAGTCCCCAAACATATACCCCAGTATCTGCCTACAACCGTATCTTTACCAGTCCGGTTCTTTTACCCGCCCCCAGCATGCACCGCTGCATCTGCCTGATTCCCCATGCTTGGTCTCAGCTGAGTTCAGCCCAGTGCCCCTGAGCTGCCCCTAACATGCACCCCGTCAGCAGCTCTGCTGTAAACCAGGCCTCGGTAAAGGGATGCACGAATTACCACGTCTCAGCCTCCAGGTGACAAACTTCTGCACAGGTCCCGCTCCCCCTGCTGAGAAGAAGAAGGCTCAGCAGCAGGCCCTGGCCCCAACCTGAGAATGGGGTCGGGCATTTCGGGCTGGCGGGACCCCTGGCTGGGGTGCAGAGTTCAGGCTGGAAGGAGTGAGACGAGGAGGTAGGAGGCCAGGCCGTGCTCGGGCTAAAGGGCTTCATTTATGGGCAATGGTGAGCCAGTGAGGGATCTGGATCAAGAGAGGGTGCAGTCTGGGCTCTGCTTGTAGAGATTCATTTGGAAGCAAATGCATGGAGACGAGAACCCTAGGGACAGTTCGGGGGAGCACCTACCTTCAGCAGACAAAGAGAAAAAAGAGCCTTTGAAGGAGAGAGAGGGGTGGCCAGAGAGACGGGAGGAGAAGCAGGAGAGAGCAGGGCCCTGGGGGCTGTGGAGAGAGAGATGGGTTGAGGAAGGGAAGCCGGCCTGCCCTTATTTGAAGGGATTTTCTCTCACAGGGGACTGTCACCTTGAGACCCCAGGAAGGGGGAGGGCCCAGTTCCTCATCCTCTGGTTGATTTTGCTTACCCAACATCCACTCTCCCTTCTGGAGCAGCACCTCGAGTTCACCCAGGGACCCCCATTCTCGGTGCACGTGCCCCAGGGCGGGCACCTACCCTGGCTGGTTGATTAAAGACTTTCTCCCTCCTACATCCCAGTGATTTGTTGGACATGTGGTCCCAGCCGGGCCAATGAGAGCCTGAGACTTCAGCAGGGGCTAGTTAAGGAGAAGCTCTCTTTTCCTTGTGTTGCCAAGCAACAGTGGCCATCTTAGCTCAAGTGGGCAAAGCGTGCATGATGCTGAAGCCAACCCAGGGAAAGGGAACCAAGAGACGGAGGGGCAGGTGTCTGATGAGATTGTTTAAATCTTTAGATCCAGCTTAAATCAGTAGCTGAGCCAAGAAGTGCTTTTCAAAGCTTGTTTGGGCTGAGTTTCTGACACAGGCAACCCAAGAGTCAACTCATCTAATCTTGGCCCAGCCCCTGACCCTCACCTGGGAGAGGCGAGGCCCGGTGTGCGGGCGCTGGGGAAGCCCCTGGCCTGGGTGAAGCCTGCTGCGGCCCTTCTGCCTGGGCCCTGATCTAGAAATGGCCTTGCTCAAGGATGGTTCTAGAACTGGGTGGGGCTTGTGGATTCTGGCCAAGGGAGATGAAGCCAAATATTCTAGGAAAAGAGTGTCCTTCCCTCTCCTCTGCACCAGGAGTGGAGGGATCAGACCCAAGGTCTTCCACTTCCTGCTGCGCTGGGACTCTATCAGCTCTCCGTCCTGTACAGTGGGTGGGTGAGGCAGTATTACAATGGCCACTACATTTTCCGGGCACCTGATGTGTGGCAGACAATGCCCTAAGTGATGAACACATACTCATTCACTTATTCCTCACTATTCATAAAGATACAGGTGTTGTTACTCCAATTTCACTCATGGGGAAACTGAGGCTCACAGGGTGGGGCGGTCACTCACAGCTAGTGTGAGGCAGTGTGGGGCTGGACGCCAAAGCGGACTTGGCCTCCGACCTCCCTGCCTGCCTAGCCCAGCCCTTACCTTTCTCCACGTCCAGGCGAGGGCGCGGCTTGGCCGGGCTCCCTCGCTCCAGCGTCCAGGCCTCTCTACGCCCGTCCCCTGCCAGTCGCCCCTGCCGCCCTCCCTTGAAGAAGAGGTTCATCAGTGTCTTGGAGCGCTGCAGGGCCCCCTTCTCCCCAGAGGACCCCGACTTCTCCTTCTTCCGCTGCTTCTTCTCCTCTGCAGACACGAGGAAGCACCCGGGGGGCTGGAGGGGTGGGCAGAAGGGAAGGACCAGGGGAGGGGGTGTGGGGAGGGGCAGAAAGAAGGGAGAGTAGGGGGCAGACAGGATCTGCAGCTGTGTGGGGAGGCAGGGGTCGGGGGGGGGGTGCAGGTCCTCCTCCAACTTTCCATCCCCTTCACCCCATAGCTACAGCTATGGAGAAATAAATGGGGGCTGGGGGGTGGGCGGTGTGGACAGATCTGGGCACTCCAGGCTGGGGAGAGCTTGGCTGGGGCTCTCTTGGGGCCCAGAGCTGACTGGACCTGGGGCTGGGACTGAGAGTGGATTCCAGGCCTGGGACTAATGTGAAAAGCGCACCAGGGCAGGGTCTGAGTGCGTTCTGGGGCTGAGGCTGGGTCAAGGCCTGGGGCAAAGGGAAGTTTGGGACCCAGGACAGGGCCTGAGAGGTGTTGCACCCAGGGCTTCGGAGAGAAGAGCAGCCACCCATCTCCCACGTACCCCACAAGGTCAGGTGGCTCTGGGAGCGCGTGATGGGCGGCCGGGGTCGGCTGAGGGCCAGCAGCAGGGCAGTCTTGGGGGACTCCGAAAGAGCAGAGTCAAGGCGGCGGGCGGTTGAGGGTCCATCGGAGCGGATGGCCGTGTCCCTGAGGATGACCGTGGGCCGCACGCTGCACCAGGTCTCCACGCGGCCCCCCACGTCGGGGTCTGTCTGCATGGCTGTGTCTGCCCGCCCCCAGCCAGGCCCACGGCTGCCGGGCTCCTCCAGCCCCAGGCAGACGTCCATGCGGTCAGAGGGCAGGGAGCCGGAGCCCTCGGCGGAGCTGTAGGGGGCGCTGGAGGCATATGAGGAGACGCTGGAGCTGCTCTCAGAGGCCTGGGACAGCTGCTGCAGCACCCCGTTACTCACTGTGGGCAGGGAGAAGGCAGGGATGTCTCGGGGGTCTGGCCGGGTTGCTTCAGGGCCCTGCCAGGCTTGCAGACCATCCCTGGGCTTGGGGGTTTGGGGAGCATCCAGCAGCAGCCAAGGTTGACAGCACGGGATCTGGGGACCTGGCTGCTGAGCACCCTGCCAGCAGGATGAGACCTTGGGGAAGTCACTTCTCCTCCACCTACCCCCTTGGGACTCCAGACCCCAGGCAAGCACTGCTCAGAGGAGGAGAGCCCAGGCCCCGTCCGGGCAGTGTACAATCCCAGCAAGGTCTTGGTGCCCCCGCCCATTTATTCTTCAACCCTGGGGGCCTGAGCCACTTACGTCGGTCCAGCCAACAGTACTCAGAAACCATCTCCTTGTAGGCAGGGTACCGGCCACTCTCCTGGGGGCAGGCATGGTGGGCAGAGGAGGGCATGGGAGTGGGTCGGGAGGGAGAGTGAGAATGGGGAGTGACAGCAGGAGAGCGCATTCTCAGCCCCCCACTCTCCTTCATCACACTCTAGCCACCCGGGCCACGTTATTTCCGAATGTGCGAAGTTCCTCTGTGCCTCAGGGCCTTTGCACTTGCTGCTGTCCCCTCTGATCGGGTTCTCTTCCTTCAGCTCCTCTGTGGCTAACTCCTCCCTTTTCAGGTGTCACCTCCTTAGACAGGCCCGCTCTGACACCCAACCCCGGCTACAAGGGTCTACCTAAATGACCCTCGCTGTTAATTTTCTGATAGCATTTGTCACAATCTGCAGGTGTCTAGTTTATTGGTCTGTCTGCCCCCAGTAGCAGAGACCTTGTCTTGTTCACTGTTGTAACCTCAGTCCCTGGCATAGTGGCTGGCCACCATATAGTAGGTACTTAAAAATGTTGAATGAATGGATGAATGAATGAACGAATGAATGAAGGGCAGAGTGGGAGTAAGGAGGAGGCTTTGGGATCATTTGAGAAGGACAGGCAGAAATGGAACGTGGGAGAGGTGGGAAACAGAGGCGGTGGGGGGCAGGGGTGGGGAGGGGGCACCGAATGGGGAAGTGGGTGAGGGGCTGGGAGGAGGAAGGAGGGTTGGCTAGGATGAGGCACTGGGGACAGCGGGCGGCACACCCCTCGGCAGCTGGAGTGAGAAGGACCTGATCGCCGGCAAGTGTGAGGCCCCCATCAATAATGGATCCAGCTGCCTCCCCTGCAACCCGATCTCTGGCCCCAGCCCAGCTCCTCTTGCCCTGTACCCTGAGGATGCCCACCACTGGGTCCCGCCCAAGGCCACAGCCTCCACCCCGCCCTTCTGACAGGGACACGTGTTCCTTTAACTCCTAGGCCTCCAGCACTCACGTGAGGGGGCACTGCCCCAGACACCTGAGGGCAGGCCCGGAACCAGGCCCTGCTACTGGCCGGGTCCCCAGTCACTTTTCCTCTCTGAGCCTCAGTTTCTTCTTCCGCAAAATGGGAACGATGCCTGTCCTACCTCTCACGTGTCTGTGACAAAGTCAAACTGCGGAGCACGGGGTGTCCGTAAGTACCGGCATGCTCTAGGAAGCCCTTCCTACGGTCTGGCCGCTCCCTGCCTCCCACGGTCCTGCCCACCTTGATGGTCAGCATGATGTGCGTCTGGCCCTTCAGCACCTCCACGGCCTGGCTGTGGCTGATGTCGTCGAACCTGACACCGTTGGCCGCCAGGACCTGGTCTCCCACCTTGATGCCATTTTCCTCAGCCAGCCCACCGTGGTCCACTCTGCGGTCAGACGGACAGCAGTCTGGTGGGGCCCCTGGCCTGCCCTCCCTCACACCGTAGATGCCCCAGTCAAACTCCTTGGCCATCCTCTTGGTGACCCCCGCCCCCCTCGGCAGATCCCACCCTTGACCCAGGCCCTCATTTGAACGTGTAGTTGGCCGGGCCTCACTTGCTCACCTGTCCCCAGGTCCCAGCCCAGGCCCCATCCAAGCCCCATTCCCTACCCTACCCACTTCTCTCCCTGCCCAGGCCTCACTTGGACACGTAGATGCCCAGGCCAAACTCCTTGCCCCCGCGGATGTTGAAGCCCAGGCAGAAGTCGTCAGAGGTTGTGTAGAGGTGAACGATGCGCCGCACGCCATCCTCTGAGCTGCTCTCGGACGGCGTGGAACTGCACTTCTCCACCACCAGCCGCCGATTCACCACGTCCACCCTGGGCGGCAGCAGGGGGCCCTCAGCCTGGGCCCCCATCTGCCACCACCCCCCACCCTCCTTCCCACAGTCCTGCGACTGCATGGGAAAGGGGGGGCTGCCGTTGGGGGACTGCCAGGCCTAAGATCTTCAGTGGGACACAGATTAACCAAATCTAGGAAATCACCTACTCTCCTCGTTTTATTGAGCAGCTACAATGGGCCAGACCCATGTCAAACCCTCACAGGCCCATGAGGAAGAGGTGCTGTTACTGTGTTAAACTCTCAGCTGCAGCAGCCGCAGCACAGGGGCAGGGCCTCTGGGGGCTGGGAGAGCAGAGCCGTGGGGAGCAGGGCTGGGGGAGAGGCATGGCCGTTTCTCCTCTCAAGGTCGGCCTTTAGGATCCCTGTGTTCCCAGCCCTAGGAGTCGGGAGCAGCAGAAGCCGCGCTAGCCAGGCCCATGCAGAGCCCTGTGCCCTCAACCTCTCCTGCTGTGGCTGTGGGTGGGGGCTCAGGGGCAGGGGAGGTGGGTGGGTCAGGCCTTCTCACCACGTGGTCTTCTCCTTGGAGAACTTGATGCCCGGCACGCGGCCCATGCGCCTCACCATCATGTGCAGGCGGCTGCTGCCGGTCAGGACCTTCACGGCGCTGCCCATGGTGGTGCTCTCCAGGCTCAGCCCGTTCACCTCTGTGATCTTGTCCCCCACACACAGGCCAGCGCGCTCTGCACCAGGGGACAGAGGTGGCTGGCATGGGCCACTCGGGAGAAGTCCTCCACTGTGAGGCCGAGCCCCCATCAGACCAGGCTCCCTGGGGCAAAACTTCTTCCCCGAGATTGGGGATCCCCAGGTTGGGTATGAGTGCCCCATGCTAGACTAGGGACCTGTCCAGGAGCCTGCCCTGCCCTGGGAGAGGGCCCGTCTCTCCATCAGATCAGGCCGCCCAAAGCTAAGGGCCCTTCCTCCGGTCCCTGACAACAGCACCTCCGCACCCCACCGAGATGAGGCCACATACGCCCCCCAGGACCTCACCTGTTGGGGCCCCGCTCACCTGCACTGCTGCCGGCCTCCACCTTGCTGACGAAGATGCCCAGGCCGTGCTCAGAGCCGCCCCGCACACTGAAGCCCAGCCTCCCCGCTGGGCTCTTCTCCACCCGGACTGCGTGGATGATGTCGCTCTCGTCACTGTTGGCTGTGGGGGTGGGGACACAGGCATGACCCTCATGCCTATTCTGGGCACAGTAGACCCCTATGTTCTCCAACTTGGGCCTGAAAGAGCGGGGTAGCTGAGCACAGTCACCCAGGGACCTACATGGGGGAGGGCAGCCAATATCTGAGTTTCCTGTGGGTGGTTCTGAGACTACAGGCTAGCCTCAAAGCAGACAGGACCGGGCTCCGTGTGGGAAGATGCTAAGATGCTGTTCTCTTTCCTTCATAATATAAGTGTGTGTGTGTGTGTGTGTGTGTGTGTGTGTGTGTGGTGCTTCGTAAGCTTCCCATGCCCATTGGCCTGGGATAAGCCAAATACCTGAAAATGATGGTGCTCTGAGGACAACAAGATGGATAGAAAAGAGGTCCAGGAACCTATTCCACGGGGCACAGTTGAGGGAGTCTGCACTCCTCAGCGGAAGTGAGTGCGTTAGCTCTATCTTCAAACAGCCGAGGAGCTGGTCTGTGGAAGCTATCAGATGTGTTTGACTATGCAGCCCAGAGGGCGGAACGAAGCCCACGCAGTGGAGTTAGATGGGGACCCACCGGGCAAGGGAAAACTTGCGAAAACTTCCATCTCAGACAATGGGATGAGTTTTCCAGGAGGGAGAGTGAGTTCCTCACTTTTGGAGGCATGCAAGCTGACCCTCAGTAAATCCCCGCCTGGGAGGTTGCGGAAGGACCCCCGAGGTGTTTCTGTCTCTTAAACTCAGGGATCGTGGAGGTAAGGGCTCTGAGAGCTGCCTGACTGTGTGAAGAAGGAAAGCTCAAACCACACACTGTCGCAGCAGGTGCCCAGAGCCCAGAATGGTGCTCCTCATCCATGCTGGAGAGAGCCAGAGGAGGAGGGTCCCTGGGCCCTGGAGTTGTTGGGGAAGGTTTCTCGGAGGACAAAGGTGGGTGGAATTTGGATGGGGGAGGGGAGGCACTGATGAAGGGATGGAGCGAGGCAAGACTCAGAGGTGGGTCCTTGGGGAGACCTTTTGTTTGGAGAAAAGTGTAAGACTTCCTTCCCTCTCTGTCTCTCTGTCTACACACACACACACACACACACACACACACACACACACCCTTCTGTTTGATCTGAGTGGGAAATCAGGTTACAGTGCATGCCTGGGAAAGCTCAGGAAGAAATCCCCACGGGCAGGCAGCCGTGGCAGGGGTGGTGCACAGCAGAGATGTGGGGATCCTGGGGCTTCCTTGCTGACTCTCCGCACAGGTTTTGGGACCTTTACATCCCGGCCAAGGAGCCTTTTGCTCTGCCGTTCATCAACTCCCTTACTCCTCAGTCCATCCCTGGGGTGTCCCTAGGGCCCCTGGCCAGCGGGATGCCAGATTTGGGGATTTGAGCCTAAGAGCTTAGAGCATCTGAGGTGGGAACCTTCTCTCCCTCCACTGTCCTAGCCCCGGTCACCAAGCTCTCTTTCCAGGCCCGATGCAGCCTCCTCCCTTTCCCCTACTTCTGCTCTTGCCCCCTCTAATCCGTTCTCTGCACGGTGGCCAGGGTCAGCTTTTCTAATAGATTGTGTCTTTCCCTTGATTAAAATTTTCAATGCCTGCCCCTGCTTCTAGAAGGAATCCCACACCCCTCCCTTCCTGGGCTTTCCTCTGCCTAGCGCTCTCCCCTCGCCTCTGGCCTCCTTCCCGGCCCCCCCCCCCCCCCCCCCCCCCCGGGGCTTTGGCCACATCGACCTCTTTCCTGTTTCTCTCTGGGCCAAACCTTTCGGTGTCCCCTCTGAGATACTCCTGCCTAGACCTTCAAAGCCAGCTCCCGTGGCTCAGGCCCTGCTGACTCAGACACCACCGCCACCTTCTCTGGAAGCTGGAGTCCCCTACCTAAGGAAGTCCCTCCCTCCTCTGGGAAAGTCTGTTCCAGTGGTTCTCAAGATGTGCTCCCCCGACCAGCAGCACCAGCAGCACCAGCAGCAGTGCCTGGGAACTTATTAAAGATGCGAATCCTCAGCCTTCACCTCACACTCACAGGATTGGAAGCTCTGGGTGTAGGACCCAACAATTGTCTTTTAACAAGCCCCCCACCCCCGGCAATTCCAAAGTTTGAGAAATACTACACTATCATACCATCTGGATTAGTGCCTTCAAGATTCTTACCTCCTTTCTCATCATTTGTAGACTATTATTCATCTTCTGTCTCCTTTCACTAGACTGTGAGCTCAGCCCCGGTAGGGACTTCATAGTCCTTCTCCACCAACACGCCCCCAGTGTGCTGCTCAGCACCTGGTACTCACTAAGCAGTTTTTGAATAAATGAAAGAATAAATGGATGGATGAATGGATAAATGAATGAGCTAGCAGAGTGAGGAGAAAGGGCTGGTCTGGATTGAAGATAATGCAATTTCTCTGGGATCCACTGTGTCTGAGCAGCTGGTGGCACTTCATGGGGTGATGTGAATGGCAGTGTTCCCCTTCCCACTGTGTCTCCCTTATCAGTTACTCTAGGCCCCTGAGTGGCCCAGTGAATACATGGGGGAGGGGTTCTAGGCTGCAGTGAGTCAGGAGGTATGTGTGCTCAGGCGGAGGGGAAGATTCTGAGTTCAGGGACTCCCAGCTCAGAGAGACTAAGGGCCAGCAGGTCAGAGCAAAGCCCGTGGACATGGCGTGTGCGGTGTGTATGTGGTGTGTGTGAGAGGTACAGCACAATGGGCAGTACCTCTTTAATATAATAGGACTTGCAAGGGCAGCGTTACAGTGCTCCCCTCCCCCTCCGTGCCTGTAGCTCCTCTGAGGACTCCTGCTCCATGACCAGAATGACAGTGGTGACCCTCAGCAGTGCCCTGCTGTTCACCCTGTGTGGATGATGGGGGTGAGTTGCTGGACCACTAGTTCAAGCCTAATCTCTGAGCAACGTGCTCCACCCCTGCCCCAGGGATGTCCAGCTGGGTCAGAGGGAGGAGCGGGGTCTGCAGAGTCCTGTCTGGGGCTCAGCCAAGGCACTCTGCAGGCCGAGAGACAGGAGGGGAGCTGGAGATGTTTATCTGGTCCTGTCCACAGAAAGCTCAGGTGCTGGGGCTCCATGCTTCCCTGCTGCCATTCAAGGTCCTGCTTTGCTCATCTGCTCTCCGTTGCCTCACACCTGTCACTGCAGCCAGGCTGTCTCTTAAGTGCCTGCCCATTGTGCTCCATGCTTTCCACTTCCATCCTTTGTCTGTGATACCTCCGCTCCATCAGCAGCTGCTCTCACTGATGTCTCCAAGCCCTGCTGCCCTGTAAATTTCTGAAAGTGAAGATTGAATCCTATTTCCCTCTAGATTCCCTGCAGGATCTAACTGGGGCTGGTACAGAGTCCATGTGCAATGAAATGGGGTTAAGCATCTACACAAGTTTCACTCTCCCATCCTTCCCTGCCCTGGCCTGGGGCACCCTCCCTGACCCTCCCCACTCTTCTAAACATCTGCTACCTTATCTCCATTTCCTTCCTTTCGCATGCGAAGCCTTTCATTCTGCCTGCCCGTGTGGGCACTGGCTCCACACAGCTCAACACAGAGCTGGTCACACAGTGGGCTGGTTGATGGAGGATGCCCGCTGTCTTGCACATGCCCCAGGGCACACACAAAGGGGTTCGGACAAAGGCGGAGCCCATGAAATGGAGGGGCCAGGACCCTGCTTCACTGGGGGGTCCGCATACCACACACACACACACACACACACGCACGCACACACACACACACACACACACACACACACAATGCTGTTCCCTGTCACCAGGCCCTATTGCCCACCTCTGACCTCGCTACAATCTTGGAGACCTGAAGGACTGGCCTGAAGGAGAACAACAGTAGATGAGGAAGAGCGTGGGTTGCCAGAAGCCCCTCATCTTTAAGACTCGCATCTCTTGAGTCTCCCCACCCATAGGGGGCTCTTCCTCTTTCTACTCAGCGTGGTTGTCCTCTCCCCCCACCCTCTGCTACGGCGGCGGCTGGGCCCCGCCCCCACCTTCGATGGGGGAGTTGATGAGGATGACACGGCCCATGGGCGACGAGGCTCGGATTCCGCGGGGGGGCCCATTCAGCAGCCGCTGTTGCTTCCTCAGCAGGTATCGCGTTGCGGAGCCTGAGTCGCTGCCCAGGTGGCCTCGGGAGGAGAGGGAGCTCAGGGAGCCAGAGCTTAGGTCTCCAAAGCCCAGTGGGTCGAAACCCACTGAAAAACCGCGCGCCATTGCGGCTAGACTAGAGGTCCAGAAGGAACCTGCTAGCCCTTGAGAGGAGGGCCCTGCGTGCTATGGGCACCATGAGACTTCTGGGCACGACTGGGGGTCCCAGTGGATGGGAGCCCCCACCTCCGCTGCCTCTCTGGAGTGTGCACTCGAGGCCTGTGCAAGAAGAGGGGTGTGTGTGAGGAGAGTGTGAATGCTGCCTCCCAGAATGTCCACCCCTTCCCCTGGTCTGAGCACCCTGCTCTCTCATGTCTTGGACCCCTCTCTCTCCCACCCCTGGCAAAAGAACCATCCAGTCCAGGCACCATCAGGGACTTTGGGAGCCATTCACACAAGGCGAGTGGGAAGCTCTCCTTCACCCCTCATTCCTGCTCTCAGCTGAGTCATCCACTCGGTCCCCAGCCCTCAGTAGAGGCTGAGCGAGTGGAGGAGATAGGATTAATGCAGACCCTGGGCTTCAGGCTGTGTGAGAGAAATTGGGGCCAGGACAGCTCACTGCACACCCCTCCAGCGCATGGGGACAGGGGACCAGAGGTGGATGCTCAGGCCTCAGGGGCAGGGCTTCAGGACCTGGGACAGCTGCAGCGGAGGACTGAAGATTCCCTGGACCCCAGATCCCTCCCCAGCCCAGATCCCTCCTCCGTCTCCCCTCTTCTCCGGTCTACGGGGGTTGCCCGAACCTTTCCCAGTCTTGCAGCAGGACCTGCTGGCGAGAACCCCACAACATCCCGCGCAAACCCGGGGCCAAGTCCCCCAGAACAGATCGCAGCACCCCACCCCCGGCTCGGTCCTCCCGACACCCCCACCTCTAGGTCTCGGGCCCCAGCTCCCCTCACCTGCTCGTGCGTGCGGCGGCCGCGGGCTCGCCCGCCCGCAGGCGCGAGCGAATGCAGCACCAGGGGACCCCGCCCACGCCTCCGAGAGGCTCCAGGAGCAGGGCTGGCCTAAGCGGCGCCGCACTCCTATTGGCTGAGGGAGCCGCCAATCACTCCCTTCTGCCACCTTTCTCAGACACCCGCGACAGCCGTTTGTCACCTGGGCTGGGGCCTTTGGGTTCTAACCTCTCCAGTCCGAGTTCTAATGCCTTCCCCGAGGGCGAATTTGGGGCGTGGGCTTTGGCTTGCCCTCCTCCCACTACGGGTTCAGCACCGGGGATCCCAGAACTTTGTCTTCTCCAGGTCAAGCCAGCTACTAAGGCTCGTGGAATTGCCACCCCTTCGCGGTCACCCCCGAAGCCTTAGTGAGGGAATGTCACCTGGGCAGAGCGGGGCGTGAGCCTGCATTGGGCAGGAGTGGACTGGAGCCTGGGCGTGCAGCAGACCTGCTCGGTACTGTGGCTGGGGCGGGGGGGGGGGGTGCGCGTGCGTGAGTGTGTGTGTTTGAGCTCTGCCTTCTTCACATGCATCCTCCGTTTATGTCAGCAAGTGTCTCTCTGGCCACCCATTTATAGAAAGGTCACAGAGACCGGCAGCTTGTTCCAGGACACTAGGAGGAGGAAGCATCTTTCTGACCCACTTGCTCGATGCAGACAGAACCTTGTGACTTCTGCCGCTTCACGTTCCAGAGCTAAGGTCTGTGGTGCAGGCGTAGGGGTTGGGCACATAAGGAAACTGGGGACTTAGTGAAGCTAGCGATTACAGAGGGGAATAAGGACGGGGCTGGGGAGAAGGAAAGGGCGGGGAACATAGAAGGGGCACAGGCGCGAGCGAAACGGGACTGTAAAGGGGTGTGAAAGCCAAGGTGCTTCGAGGAAGGAGCTGGAAGGAGCTTGTGGGAAGTGGGGTAGGAGCCCACGGGTGCCACGTAGGCTGAAGTCACTGCCAAGGCAACCGACAAGTAAACAGGTCGAGAGGTAACCCGAATCCCTCCAGGCGCACCATCAGAGGATGGCCTCTCCACGCCGCCCGCCTGCTCCCTTCCAAGTCTTCGCCCTGGACACTTAGAGCTCTTGCTGCCTCGGCCGGAGGAGCCTCCGGAGGCCAGCCAGGGGATTACAAGCACCCATGGCTCCTCCCCAACTCTCTCTGAGGGAGGACAGGGCCAGAACCGATCCCCGAGCCCGGATTGGCTCAGAAAGGTCTCATTGGGCGGAATCCCGGTGGCCCGGGCTGGGGGCGTCGCCTCAAATGACACCCACCGCCCTAGGTTTCTGCCAATCCCTGGGCACGCCGAGCGGACGCGCCGGGGAAGTCCCCCCTCCTGATGGTTAGCGTCACGCCTGACGTTACACGTGATGGGTGGGAAGGAGGGGGCGTCGGCGGAGAGTGAGGCGGGTCTGAGAGCTGCAGAGGCCAGGAGCGCAGGAAAGTGTGAGTGCTCCGCCAAGGGTCCTGGGGTCAGACGAGTAGGGGGTTGAAGACTGGGAATAGAAGAGGAAGACCAGCTGCTGTCTCCGTCCTGTCCGGATTCAGTATATTCCTCTTTACCTGGGACAGGAAGAGAGGTTTTTGGGGAGAAATCTCAGGGTGGGGCTCTGTGTGGTCACACATTCAGCTGTCTGCAACTGATGGATGCGGCCTGCGGGGTGTGTGTGTGTGTGTGTGTGTGTGTGTGTGTGTGTGTATGCAAGTAACGGGCTTTGTGGGACCGTGCATGCAGGGTGTGTCCACCCTCTTTGTATGGCGAGTATGCTGGTGTTTTGTGTGTGGGTATGTGAGTGTGTGAGAGAGAGGGGAGGGTGTGTCCGTGAGGGAGGAAGTGTGGTGGAAGAGGATTAGTCATTCTGTAGGATTTTGCCCAATGCAGCCAGATGGCTGTTTCAGGCTTTCTTCTCTGTGCTGGGTGGAGGGGCACTTACAGAATCCCACCCCTTTCTGGAGACAGGCTGCTCTGGGGAGAGGCGGTGGCTGTCTGTACCGGCCCTGCGCAGCTGAGGAACGAGGAGAGCCTTGGGCCATTTAGTGTGGGTTGGAAACACTTGCACGGGAACACAGCTGGCATCAGAGTCCCCGGCTGAGATCTGAGGATAGACAAGCCCAGGGATGGCCAATGAGCTCCTGCTCTGCTCAGCGCAGGGGTGGTGGTGTGGGATGCTTGTGTCACCTCCAGAACAGCCTTGGGAACTTGTATCCAGGTCTCAGGGCAGCTGGGGCCTGACACGACATGAACACAAATGTGGAATGCACACAGAGCACATTTTTGTGCACACAGAGCGCAAGAGTAGCTGCATGGGATTGGTTGCTGCTCACACATCAATCACTCACATGTAAATTCTCACCCATGAAAATGTGCACCGGGCCCAAGCACAAGATCTGTTTTCCTGGGTCTGTCCCCACCCACTTCCTCCACCCCCAGCCTCCTCCAGTGGTGGTAGGTCCCTGGGCCGGGACGTTGCCTAGAAAACAGCTCCTCCCCCCACTGCTGCTTACCTATCTGGAGTCACCTTGAGCTAGAAGGGATTGGCGACAGGCCCAGGGACCAGGGCAGGGAGGGCTACCAAGTGGAGCCTTTGGACCCCTTCCTTGAAGTCCTCTGACTCTGGTCCCTGGCCCGCAGAAAATGGGGGAGTTGCCCTTAGACATCAACATCCAGGAACCTCGCTGGGATCAAAGCACATTCCTCGGCAGAGCCCGGCACTTCTTCACTGTTACTGACCCCCGAAATCTGCTGCTATCTGGGGCACAGCTGGAAGCTTCCCGGAACATCGTGCAGAACTACAGGTGATCCCGCTTCCCCACCTCCCCCTGTACCCCAGGATCTCATTCCCTGCTGGTAATGCAGCATCTTTCGTGCCTGTCTCCGCAAGCGTGAGAGTGCCCCTGTCCCACCCCTCACTCCCTGGTCCTGTGTGTTAGAATCACAGAAGCTATGGCACAGAGCTTCAACCTAAAAGGTTGTAGGGTGTTTGGATTGGAGACATGGCCTTGATATTTATGCCTCACAAACTATCCACAGGGGCCTGTCCCACTGGGGGCCACCCTCTGCAAGGACAGAGGGGCCCAAACTTGAGTACAATGCAGGTAGGAGGCCATCTGCTTTGTCTCCAGGAAGGAAAACCTTTGCAATACCCCTAGCCATTTTTGACCCATTGGAAACCACCAGTATTGGGACATAAACACAAGCATGCCCTTCTTTGTGTGGCTAGAAGGGAAATAGAAATAGGAACTCCCACCCCCCTCCCCCCGCCCAGAAGATTTGATTGTCTCCAGAGACTAGGAGCTCCTTTATTCTGAGATTGGGGACCATGATGCCTGGTCCTCTGCCCAGACTTTTCCTGAGCCAGGTGGGCAGGTTGGGAGGGCGTACCTGCCCCCTAGCATGCCTGCCTGTTTCCTGCCAACCTCTGCAGGGCGGGCGTGGTGACTCCAGGGCTCACCGAAGACCAGCTGTGGAGGGCCAAGTATGTGTACGACTCCGCCTTCCATCCGGACACGGGGGAGAAGGTGGTCCTGATCGGCCGCATGTCAGCCCAGGTGCCCATGAACATGACCATCACCGGCTGCATGCTCACCTTCTACAGGCAGGTCCTGTCCTGTGTGTCCCCTCCCTGTCCAAGCTAGAGTGCACCTTGATGACCAGGTGCTTCCTTTCTGGGCCAAAGTGGGCAGAAACGGGTGGGTGGGTGAGAGCTTATGTTAGAATTCCTTCCTTCCTGAGAACTCAGCCCTGGGGGGTCCTCCAACCCCAGAGACAGTAGCTGTGCTTGTGTAAGGGGGAGGGTTACTCAGGGGTCACCAGAGCAGGATTCAGGGTCATCAGCTGGCTCCCTCTGAAGGTTTGGGAATAACCTTTGGGGTTTTATTATTGGGGTCCAAGGACAAGGGACACTGTGGAGGGGACAGAAGTAAATGGCTTTGTACCCTCAGGAAGACCCCGACCGTGGTGTTCTGGCAGTGGGTGAATCAGTCCTTCAACGCCGTTGTTAACTACTCCAACCGCAGCGGCGATGCTCCCATTACTGTGAGGTGAGGACACGTCTTCTCTCTGCCCCGCATTGCTCTCCTGTCTGATGCTGTTCACCCGAGGGCTGTGCAGCCAGTGGCTCCAAGCGCTCCTCTCAGCCTGCCCCCCTCCCCACTTTCCTGGCCTGGGGGCTACTCTTTCAAGGGGAAGGGCTGGGGCTTCCAGACAAATCTGCACTGGAGCACGGGAGGTGTTTCTCTGCAGCGAGGCCACCCTCCCGTGCCTCACGTGCTGGACTGTTCACCTCCCCCCTTGTGTCCTGGCTTTCCCACCACAGGCAGCTGGGAACAGCTTACGTGAGTGCCACCACCGGGGCTGTGGCCACGGCCCTGGGACTCAAATCCCTCACCAAGGTAAATGCCGCCCCCATTCCACGGATGGCCAGTCATCCTTTATCTGCCTCCTTCCCCATCACCCCTCTGCACCAACCTACAGCCTTTATATATCTCTTCCCAAAGTTCCTCACCACCCCATGGCCCTCAGGGCCACTAAATGACATCTTTCCTCCCCCAGCACCTGCCCCCTCTGGTCGGCAGATTTGTGCCCTTTGCAGCTGTGGCAGCCGCAAACTGCATCAACATCCCTCTGATGAGGCAGAGGTGAGTGGCCTCGACTCCTGGCTTGCACATGCCCAGTGTGCACTCTGAGCGTGAGCTGCTGGCCCCAGTCCCAGTCTGATGCTGGGATCTGGGTGAGAGAACCGGCCTTTCAACCTAGGATGTCTGAGACCCCAGGGAGCAGCTGCCCATGAGGGCGGGATTTAGGGCCTGTGATCTGACCCCGACCCCCTTCCTTTCTCAGGGAGCTGCAGGTGGGCATCCCCGTGACTGACGAGGCAGGTCAGAGGCTTGGCCACTCAGTGACCGCCGCCAAGCAGGGAATCTTCCAGGTGGTGATATCAAGAATCTGCATGGCGATCCCTGCCATGGGTGAGGCAGGGTGGCTGGGCGGGGCATGGGAGGCTCTGAGGCAAAGGGGGTTTGGGGACTCTGGAGGTGGTGGGATGAACTCTGCAGGGGGATCCTCCTTCCTTAGTGTCCCAACTGTCACTCTACTTACTCTCTCCCTGCCTGCCCTGCTCTCCCCACAGCCATTCCCCCCGTGATCATGGACACTTTGGAGAAGAAAGACTTCCTGAAGGTAGGTCACTCTCACCTCTCCTGTCCTGGAAGTAGCAGGGACTGGGAGCAGAGGTGACCAGTCCCTGACCCCCTCTCCGGCCTGACCTGAGTCCAAGACTTGCCACCTGTTTGCCCCACCCCTGTGCCGCCACCTCCGCCTTCATTCAGTCAGGAAGAATGAATTGGGCTGCAGTGAAGGGACACTGAGGGAACAGGAAGAGATGACAAGGGAAGGGAGGGAACTGGTGTCACTCAGAGCCTCTGACACACACCAGGAATGGACTGTTGCAGTCATGCTTGCTGTCACACTCATGCCGTCACCTGTTAACAGCAGTGAGACACACATACGCATGCACACACGGACAGGACAGGGAAGCAAGGCCCAGGAGTGTATGCTGTGGTGCATTCCCTGGGCCATTTATTCACAAATGTTTATTGAACACCGACTGTGCACATCTGAGTGACAGAACAGGGTCCCTGTGGCTGGAGCAACCCGAGAAGGGTGTGCAGAGCAGGAGATGGGCTGGAAAGGGACACATTTATGTCGCTGAGGTGGCAGAGAGGAAGTGGACGGTCAGTGGAGGCTTCCTGAAGAAAGTTGCTCTGGGAGGAAGTATGAGAAGAGAAAGAGGGACAGGGGGTGCCAGGGATCCCGTTCTGAGAGGCCAGAATGGGTAAGAGGACACTGGGGAGGATGTCGGCAAACAGGCCTGGCTGGCGCAGAAGGTGGTGATTTAAAGGTACAGACCCATTATAGGTTGGGGAGAAAGAAAAGGGCCATGTACCAGGGGCTGGAAGGTAGGCCTGATGGGATAAAGCCATGGTGGGTGACAGGGGCTGGGGGCGGGTGGGCAGGGGATGCACACCATGCCCTTGTCTCTGTCTCCCTACAGCGCCGCCCCTGGCTGGGGGCGCCCCTGCAAGTGGGACTGGTGGGCTTCTGGTAAGTGTGTGGGGAGCTGGGGTGTGTGGGAGTGCCCTTTCCGTGGTGGACATGGTGGGCATTTATTGCTTTTAAGATTATATATATATATAATTTATTCATACATTGAGAAGGTAGTGGTCTTGGACACCCATAGGTCTTACTGTGTGTTTGAGGGGTTGACCCCTCTTGTCCTTGAAGGTCAAGGGTCTAGTTGAAGGCGTTCCAGTCTTCACCTATGAGGGGAAACTATGGCAGTGTACCTTTTGGTACCGTCCAGAATTTCATGCACACTGAATTCCTGATTCTCTCTCGCTGGCTGTGGAACTCTGGGTCACGGCTCTGGAGGTTCTTTCCTCGGCCCAAACCTAATGTCAGTGTTGGCTTTAATCAGTCTCCACCCCTAGGGTCAGTGCCCAGAAATGGGGTGGGGTGCAGGGAGGGAACACCCTGAGGCCACAGCTTCACAAACCTCTCCAACACTGTTCTCCCCAGCCTGGTATTCGCCACTCCCCTGTGCTGTGCCCTGTTCCCACAGAGAAGGTAAGTGTGGCCCCTCGGGCCTGACTTCAGGCTCTGGACAGGTTTCCATATCTCTGGAACCAGCCGACCTTAGTGTCCTCCAGTGTGTTCCAGGAAGCAGCCTGGCAGGCGTTCAGCTTATTCTGGGGGTGGGGGTGGGGGATGACAGTGATCTGGGCCTTTGCTCTTAGATGGAGAGTCTTCAGCTTGGGAAGAGGAGGATGGTGACCCCTTAGCCCGAGGGAGGTTGGCTTCAGGGGCCACTCGGCCTGCCTGTGTTTTGTTGCAGCTCCATACACGTGAGCAGGCTGGAGCCAGAGCTGAGAGCTCAGATCCATCAGCAGAACCCCAGCACTGAAGTGGTTTACTACAACAAGGGGCTCTGAGGGGGAGTCAGCCCCGCCCCTCCCTTACCCCCTTGGGCTGCCGTGTTAGTGGAGCCCTGCCGTCCTGCCACTTTTCTTTCTGCCTGGTGTTGGGCAGCGGGCTTGGTGGGGAGCAGCCATTGAGACCAGCAATCCACTAGGCAGGGGGAGATACCCCATAAGCCTTTTTCTCTCCCCTTTGATTCCAAAGACAAGGGTCACATAATCCCTCTCTCCTGTGCTATTGTTTTCATATATGCATATGTGATATGTGTGTGTGTGTGTACATGCTGTCCTGGAAGCTAGGAGCAGACACGCTGTCCTGGAATGTCCTGATATCTGGCTTCTCCTCTTGGCTTCCTGCCACCTGCCAGCCAGCCCAGGCTGTGGGACTTAGTTCCACTGGCCAAGTCGTTTCTGACAGCACCTCACCCCTTCTGCACATAGAAGCCCAGGATCTCAGGACAGACTGAGGGACACTCGCAAACCAAACTGGGCTGAATCCTTCAGATTTCTGCTTCCTGGCTCCCAAAACTGACACAGGAGCTGGGCTGGCAGAGAAAGACACGCCAGGCTAAAGGAGGCAGGGGGCTTATGGCATCCCCCACATCCTGGAATAGGTTACTTTGTCTCTGCTTCTCTACTAGAACAAAGGAATGTCAGTATTCTGTACGGCTCTTGCAGTCTTCCCATCCACCCCTCCACGGTAGTGTGGGTGTCTTCAGGCACAATGCTGGGAGTCTTGGTCCACTCTGACATGATAACCTCAAATCTAAACCTACAACCCCAACCCTCTTCCTCAACCCAAAAGCTGCAAAGGCAGAGAAGCATTCCATTCCTCTTTCAGAGCTCCCCTTCTTAGGGAGGGACACCGCTGTGGGAGCAGAGCTTCCGCTCCACAGGTGTCTGAAGGGGTGGGGCTAGTATACTCTCGAGGGCAACTATGGCCCTGAGTGTACAGTCTTTAGACAGGGAATTTTGTGTCCCTTTGACCCTTCTTAGACATTCAGCAGAACCCCACTTTAGCTCCTCCTCTTTCTTGAGGCTTGGCCCCGCTCCCACCCCCACCCGCACCCCCAAGAGGAGGCGAGGCTAGGCGTCAATGGCTGGTCCAGAGAGGAGGCAGGCTTTGGGATGCAGTGTGTGCTGGTAAACTAAGGGTACACGGTTGGACCCTGACTCCAACTCCCACGACCTCAGGCTGAAGCACTGGGGAGCAGGTCCCAGCAGGATCCCCCACAAGCACTTTCCTGCTCCCCCAACCAACTGCCACCAATAATAAAAGCTATGATGCCATTGTTACTCAATAAACTGAAAACCTGTCTATTTCTTGATCTTCACTTGGTTCCAGGTCTTGAGTGCCCAGGAAGAGCCTCCTGCCTGGGGCCTTTCCTTCTTTCTCTATCAAGTCCAGGTGTTAGTTTCTTCCTTCCCCTCCTGTAGGGAGCATCAGCCCCCAGCAGAGGGCGCTCTGAGATTAGGAAGCCAGTCCATCAGCTGTATGAGTACTAAGGGACAGGGAATGCAGGTAGGTAAATGCCTCCACCTTGTATGGTCTCAGCAGATGGAGTCCTGGCTTCATTTCCTTCTTCACTAGGGGTGCTGACTCACACACTTACACATCTACCCAGGCTCTGGGCTTCTTGGTCCCCTTCAAGACTTTGGCGTGGGATGGTAGCACCGGGTCCCCAGGGAGGACCCTGCGTAGGGGAAGGTTAGAGAGCTAAGGACTGCCCATTATCATCAGAGAAAAGTTGTTAGTGCACGAACACACCCTGCACACCCCTCCACGCCCCCAGCAATACAACAGGGGACAAGTCTGGCAGGGACCATTTGCCACCTCACAGCCCCTCCTTCTGTCCCAGGGCTCTCTACTCCCACCCTGCTTAGGTAACTCCCCCCTTTTTCTGGGAGATATGAGGCCAAAAGTTCATGCCAATGTACAGCTGGTGAGAGATACTACTAAACAGTTTGTAGTTACCTGTCTTACCCTAAGTCTCGGCTTTGGAAAATTCAAAAGAATAAACATGAGTGAATCTATGTTAAAATCCATTTCCTCCCTGCAGGAAATACCTCCCATTTTCCTCTTCTTACCCCAAAGCTCTCAAACTAGGTGGTGAGGAGAAACCTTTAGGGCTGAATGGTCCCACAGCAGCCCGAAGTGAACCTGCTGCCTTGGCCTGGACTCCCTTGGTCCTCCTGGGACATGGAAGCTTATTGTGTGGGCAGTGGGAGTGACACCAGCTACTGGTCACTGAGTTCTCCTGTGTGGTGCCAGGCTTAATGAGGCAAAGTGATTTAAGTCCATTATTCCTTTTGATTTTCACAAGCACTCCTGTGAGGCCAGACATGTGTCCATTCTTTAAAAAAAGACACAGTCGTAAAGACATTAAGAAAGTTGCCCACAGCTGCACAGCTAGAAGGTGGCCAGAGGCAGACTTAAAGCCAAGCTGTGTGCCTGAAGCCGCTGTGGTGTGCTTCTTCTTCATCTGCCAACCGCTAGCCAACCCTGAAGTCGTTCTCCCAGTCCCTTGGACATTCCAAGACAGCAAAACTGACAGGCCCACAAGTGCACATGGATCTTTTTACTAAAGTCACCGAGGAGTTTCCAAGGTTGAGGGTTTTAGAGACGAAGGTGTATACGCAAAGTTTCCCACTTTTGATTAGGGAACCAGTTTCAGTTCTGTCCTGTTCTGCCCATCTGGACCAGAGCCTCCCACCAAGCCCTCTGGAGTCCGGGGTCAATTCTTGAAGCCTCTTCCTGCAGTTACAATTTTGGCCGTTGGTAGTCCTCTTAAAAAGAGGCCTTGCACTTTTACTGGCAAATCTATGCAAGAGAAACCCACTTGGGGAGTGACGGCAGGAATCTCTGTAAAACAAAATTGTTAAGAACATTTTATAACAGAATTGTCCGTTTTCTGCAGATAACACTAAACCATGTCAGAGTGGAGACTGGCTGGGCACCAGTGGACCCGTTAGGAAGGAATGCTTTCCTGCCATCTTTTCTAATTCCACACCAGCCTCTCAAAGCAAAAAGTCAGCTTGAGGCTAACTTCACAAGCTCTCCAGGGCTAAATCCTAGCCAGGTACAATTTCCAAACTGCCTTCAAGTACTTAGACTTTTTCTTGGAAGTGAGCATTTGAGCAGAGGTAGCACTGTTCGCAATGTAAAGTAATCTGCCCTATTCCTGGGCCTCTCCTCATCCTCCTAATGCTCAGGAACCTTCCCTGGGAGCCTGCATCTGTGTCCTCGTCCTCCCTCCCCCGCCTTCTCTCCCTCTCCTGGCCTCTCATGCTTCAGAGCTCCCACCCTGCCCATTTTTAAGGAAGTCCGGAAACCTCCTTATCTCCCCATGCAAGGTCTAAGGACAAAATGGCTTGGTTCTGGAGCCCTGGCTTAGCCTGGCCATAGGAAGGAAGCCATGTATTCTGCTCTTTTCCAGGATTATTGGGACTAATGAGGCCAGCATTTAAGGGCCAGTTTAGTCTCTAAGGTTAGTCCCTACTGTTAGGGATAGCTGCATTTGGGCCTTGTGGGTTCCTCCCTAGCCCCCCGGGGTCTAGAGCCCTACGTCAGAGCCAAGCCCTTCTTTCCTCCCAGTCAAGCTTGTCAGTCTTAAGCCAGCCCGGCCCCCGGACTTTGTCCATCAAAGGTAAGCCCCTCCTCTAGGGCGTAGCCAATCAGGAGAAGAATTCTGCCCCTGCTGTGGTCCGTGTCAGTCAGTCAAGCTTGGCTCCACCTCCTTCCCGTCTCCCGGGCAACGGCTTTAGAGCCGGAAGCCTGAAATACAATTCGTCCTCCCTACCTGAGCCTGGAGCCTACACATCAGATCAGCTCCCCAGGTAACTTCGGTCCTGGACTGCAGAATCTGTCAGGGTCACTTCGTCCTTGCCAGTGTCGAAGCCCACGAGCTACTCAGCGCCCGCCCTTTGACTTCCTGCCTGGAAGTCCGCGAGCTTTTCGAGGCCTCTCCTGGGTCCCCAGCCCGGATTTTTTCAGCGGCCTCTGGGGCCATTGGCCCTGCCGTTTGCGCCCTTGTATCCCATGTTCGAGAAACGCTTGCTGAGCTCGGTTAGAAGTGGTCCCGTGCTCGGCGCAGGGTAGAAATGGCCTGCTGGGTGAACCGATTCCCTTCCCATCTGCAGGGACACAGCCTATACCTCGTAGTCATTAAGGCGCCTCTCCCTGTCCCCTCTGAGTCAACCTCCCCTCAGGATGCGGTGATCCCTGGTCCTCACGCTGGGGTCACCATTTGCTGCAAATTGTGGTGGAATCTTGACCTGGTTGCATCATTTCCCGAGAGGGAGCTTCCTGGGCTGCTTCCTTCTCTCATCCAATATGCACAACGTCTTTTTTCCTCACAGTCAGCCCCAGCACGGCTGCCAGAGGGACAGTGGCAACCTCCGCTTCCAGCCACAGCCTCCTCCATCTTCTTTTTTCACTCTTTTTAGACAAGGGAGATTTTGTAACGGAATAACGACCGGGGGAATGTGGGAGGAATCCTGCATAGCTTGGCCTATGCACACAACCCCTCCCCCCGCCCCCCCTTCATCCACTCAGGAGGAAAATAGCCCGTGCCTGTAACAAGCAACAAGCAGCTCCTTCAGGGAGAAGTGTTTGCTGTGGACCAAGAGTTTGCCATGTTAATCTATACGTTAACCAATGAATCACCTATGTTATTTTCCCACTGAAGACCTCCCCTCCTCTATCACCAGCAAGTCCTCAATTGACTATTTTAATTAATTATTTATTTTGGGGGAGCATCATGATGAAAACAATTTTATTCTTTCTCATCACAGTTAATCTTGCTTTGTGGAAATTGACAACTTTGGGGGTGGGGTGGGCAGAGAAGGGCAAAGAGGGAAATATTGGGATAACTGTAATACAGTGACAATAAAAAATTATTAAAAAGAAAATGACAACTCTTATTTTCCAGAATGAGCATTTCTGGTTTGGTTTTAACTGAAGTTATTTTGTGGAAAACAGCAGGCAATGATTGTGGCTAACTTCAGTAAACAGGGGAAGGTATTGGAAAGATTGTGAGTAGCTCTAAGAACCGAAGATGAAGTTGACCAGCGTGACCTTGGAAGGGGCAGGAAGCTGGGCAGCTCTGGGGGCCTCAGTAACTGGAGACAATGGGCACTGCCACTAAGGTACCGCTTCAAGTAGCTCCAGGCTCTGATGTCTCCATTCAAAAACTGGCACAACTTAGATCAATTGTCTATCCCTCTGAGGTGTCCAGAGGTCAGGGTCAAGTTGCAAGGACATTGAACATCATTACTTCAGGTCTACCTTTGTGGTTGGGGCTGTTCCTAAAGTAGGGCCACTGTTGTGCGGTGGGAATCATCCTGATTGGTATTTATTAGTACATGTGTTATTATTGGTCCTATACTGATCATTCTGTCCAGTTTAAATGAAAACCCTCCTGAGGGCAGGCACTTTTTAAAATTGTGATAAAAAAACACGTAACATAAAATTTACCATCTCAACCATGTTTAAGTGTAGTGTTCAGTGGTATTAAGTGTATCCACATTGTTGTGAAACAGATCTCTGTAACTTTTTCATCTTACACATCTGAAACTTTACATGCATTAAACAACTTATATCAATTTTATGTGCCCATAGCACCTATAATAGTGCCTGATCCACAGTAGGTGCTTAATCCATATTTGCTGAATAAATGGGTGTGGAATCCAAAAGTGCCCTGAATGCCACTCATATGTTGGTCTTACATAAGATCACTAACTCAGTGGTTCTCAGTCTCTTTTACTCCTCAACAAACAAAAAATGTGACCTAGTGACAACAGAGACAGTGGCTGAGCCCTTTAGTGATTTTCAGCCTGGAGGATGGGGAGCATGTCCTCCCAGGGACGCATATCGGGATCTTGGGGGTAATGTGGTTTGAAAAGTTCCAGGCAAAGGGAAGCTTGGCCCTGGGTATACCCCCACATAGAATGGCCAGCGAGAGAAGAAGCCCAGTCCCTCCTCTTCTGTGTCTCTCTAGGAGTCCCAAAGGCAGGGGGCCAAGGGAGAGCGTCTCACGTGTAATCACAGCTACTGTCTCCACCTCTGTTGTCGGTCTGCTTCCCTGCACATGTTTATGCCTTTTTCCTCTGGTGGTTTGTCCTCTGTGGGGCTGACTCACCCTCCGCCTCTGCAGCTTCTTGGGGCTGACACCAAGCTTCGATCATTTAAGGCATGCCAGAAAGGAGACACCTTCACCTTGTTCTAGTCCACTTCCTATCAAGTGGTCCCTCAGCAGAGTTGTTTCGGCCTCTGGTGATATAGTTCATTGTCATGACCTCCTTTCCAGAGCACCAATGCACAGTGAGGTGTGGGGTGGTGCTGGGTAGTGGTGATGTAAGATTAAGCATCCCCCTACCATATATCTGGAAGACTTGCTTTTGATGATACGCCTTCTGCTGAGTCTGGTCCATCCTGCTTGACTGGCTTGTCACTGCTATTGATTTTCTTTCAGGACCCTATTTCTGCTAGCTGGCTTGCAGCACCTGACTCTCCAGCTCTCAGACTCCCTTGTTTATATCTGAACCCCGAGTTGTGGATAAGATTCAAATTCTTTTCTTTAAAAAATATTTTTATTTACTTATTTTTAGAGAGAGGGGAAGGAGAAAGAGAGGGAAAGAAACATCAGTGTGTAGTTGCCTCTCTTGTGCCCCCTACTGGGACCTGGCCCACAATCCAGGCATGTGCCCTGACTGGGAATCGAACCAGTGACACTTTGGTTTCCAGGCCAGCGCTCAGTCCACTGAGCCACACCAGCCAGGGCCAAGTTCTTTTCCTTGGCAATCAGATGACCCTTATTCAGTTGTCTCAAACTTTCCCAGACCACTAAGGTGAATTGTTATTAAAGGAAAACAGGCAGATCCCCCAAATCTGCAATTTCCAGACTATGTACTGAGGTACTCCAGAGCATCACAATGAACCCTGAGGACATTTTAAATTTCTGAGGGAAAACCAACCCAGAAATACTTGACATCTGCTGAACACTGCATATACACTACTAACTTGAACTCGCAGTATCAAAGTTAGATTGTGATGCGTTACTTTCAATGTCTTTGTAAAACTGTTTTTTTTGATGGTGACAAAAAAAGAAAGAATTACACAGAAGTCATTATGAGACAGGAAATCAGGGTGGCAATATCCAGGCTGATTCCAAGTTTTGAGAAGTTATGCAGAGCCCAACAGGTGCACATATGTCATTGGTAAGTAAGTGAGGTTAAGAAGGACATAAAAATATTCTTTTTTCTTCCAGTTTATATTGTATTAGTTTTTTTAAACAGCTACAGTAGAGTTAATACTTGTTAAGATCTTTGGACCTAAGTACTTAAAGGGGACAGTTAGATAGATATTTCTTTTGTCCTAGGGTACTGTGGACAAAATTACTGGAAATCTAAGGGGCCTATGAATGTAGAAATTTTGGGATCTCCTGTCCTAAGTGAATGAAGAAAGAAATGAAGGAATGAGGAAATAGCACCAGGTTGTCTTTGGGTCTCAGACTTGCCCTCTGTAAACTCACCAGGTATTATTCCTTTGTAGCAAATTTTCTCTTATTAAATTCCTAATAATTCCTTCTGGCAAGTTCTAATCTTGCTTCAGCGATGCCGGTGTTCACAATGTGATCAGAGGGCGGTAGAGTCCCTAGGTACTCGGGATGGTGGTGGTAACTTGGAAGCTGGAACTGCGTTGGCTGGTTCAGCTCACAAGATCAGAAGCGAGGGGACAATGGAGGTTGAGGGGACCCTCCCTGCCTGTCTCTCTTCTGCATCTCGGGCTAGACTGCACTAGGTAGTCCAGTCTCCTTAGGAAACTCCTTCCCCCCAAAACTGCCCGGCACTGCGCCCCCTGGAGGCCACACTGGGTCTTTTGGGATGGATCGAAGGGCTTTCTCTACGCCGCTGGAAATCTGGGGGCATTTGAGATCCCGTCGGTGGAAGGGAGCGGGTGGCCGCCGCTGGAGACCCAGGCAGGCCTGCGCTTCTCCCTCCTTCCCCACCCGCATCCTCAGGTGACTGGCGGGCGCCTTCTCAACGCTCAGTCGGCAGAACAGGCGAATCCCTAGCTCCCCGGCTCATACATTAAAGATGCGGAGGCGTCGGGACTACTGTGCCACAAACATGAAGACAAATTTTTAATCCCGAGCAAGAAGATGCTGGGAGATGGGGGGCGCGGGAGAAAAATGAATTAGGTTTTTATTATGTGTTTTATTATGCTGTAATTGAACAGGATTAGGTGAGAATACAATATATTTCTGATGCGGCTGGAAGGGGGAGGGGGTGGGAGAGAGGCGGACAGCGGGAGAAGGACGGCGCAGCCCGCCGAGAAGCGGGGGCTCCAAGACTCAGTGTGGATCCCAGGGGAGGGCGGAGGAGCGGCGCCGACCCTCCCGGGTGAGCCCAGCGCCCCTCCTCCCACGGCCTGGCAGTTTGGTCCAGGATGGAGGGCGAGAGGGAACTGGGTTGGCGACTGGTCCTGCTAGCATTTGCTGGGGAAGAGGAAGGGCTTAAGGGCTGGAGGGCTGGGGGCTCACAAGCCCACCCCAGGAGGAAAAATGAGTCACGGAGGGGGAAGGGGCGCAGCCATGAAAAGACAAGGCGCTTTGGAGTCGCTGGAGTCCCGGAGGCCCACGAATTCACATTCGCTCCCCACGTCTTCCCCCGGCAATGTCTTCCCCTGGTGCGCGGGCAGAGACGTAGCCAGTCAGCACACGTCGGAGCGCCCGCTTCGTGCCCTCGCTTACTGCAGGGCGACCCGGGCTCTCAGACACCCCCTCTCTCCCCGTTTTTCGCCTAACTCTTGTTACCTCCGAAAAGATCCATACTGAAGCAGGTCTAACCCAGCACCCACCCCCTCTCCGCCCCTCCCCCAGTACTGCGCCCCCAGGAGGCCTCCTCAGGTAAAGGGTGCCCAGGTGAGCCCTGAACTGGGCTGTGGGCGCGGGGATGGGCGAACCCTCCTCTCGCCCCAGGAACCGCCTCCCTCCCAGGAGCTCGCCCCTCGGTCCGCCCCAGCCCCGCAGCTTCATTAAGGGCCGCCGCCTGCTCCGCGTCTCACCTGCTGCAGCGCCCCTCGCGCCCCGCCAGGGACCGACTCCTGGCGGTGATGAAGAGGCCCATTAGCCGCTTCTACCTTTAGGGCGGACTGGGCCTCTCTCCCCACCTCCCAATTAGGACATTAGAAACCGTCAACCAAGATTAATAGTTGCCCGGCTCCGGGGCAGGGAGAGGAGCCCAGATACCGCTGCAGCGCAGCTCGCTCTGCCGGGGCCAACCTGGTGCAGGCCGGGCGCACCACTGGCGGCCGCCACGCCTCCCTCCGCCACCTTTTCCCGCCTCCCGGCGCCCCTGAGGCTCTCAGGTGAACCCCAGAAAGGGGTCTGGAGCGTCAGAGCCCGGACGCTCCCTGCTGAGTCTCCGACCCAGGCACGCTCCGAGGGAAGGTGTACCCTCTCCAGGGTACTCTCCTAGCTTTCCCACCACAGGCTCGATGGAAGAACTTCTCATCTCAAATGCGGGAATGGTGGTGGCTTTCTCAGAGAAGCGCCCTTAACCTCCCTCTCCCAAGTCAGTTCTCCTCTCATTCTCACTCATTCCTCCCTGTCATATTTTTAGTACATGCACCATATGCGTGCTTTTACCTTTATTTGTGTGGTTGTGCCACTGATGTCTGTCTCCCCCACTGGGCTGTGGCTCCGGGCGGTAGGGACAGTTGTTTTGCTCATCATGGCTCTGCAGCGCCTTCAATAATTGTGAGTTCCATGAATGAGTGGGCAACAGGCTTGTTCCCTGTTCTGTTTTGTTTTGAAAGATTATTTATTTATTTTAGATGGAGGGGAAGGGAGGGAGAAAGAGAGGGAGACAGACATCAGTGTGTGCTTCCCTCTCGTGTGCCCCTACTAGGGACTTGGCCTACAACACAGGCATGTGCCCCGACTGGGAATAGAACAGGCAACTCTTTGGTTTGCAGGCTGGTGGTGCTCAAGCCACTGAGCCACACCAGCCAGAGCTGTTTTGTTTTATTGAAACATCTGCTTCCAGTGCTAGATTCCCCCAACCCCTTCTTAAACACCCTCCTAGCACCTGCACTCATATTGTAATTGTAACTTATTATTTCTCTGATGATCTGTTCCCCGTCTTCTCCCCTTCAAGAGAGAAGCTCCAGGAGGGCAGGCAAGGGCTGGGCACACAGCGGCATTCAGGCTGCCCTCAGGGAACTCAGCACTCAGTCCAGCAGATTACAGCGTGTGAGGGCTCAGGGGCCTTATAGCTCTTCCACCCCCATTCTTCTGAGGTCTGGAGAAGCAAAGTGACTTGCTTGAGGTCACACAGACAGCTAGAAGCAAAGCCAAGATGAAAATAACTTTTCTCTCCAGCACCCTGTGATTTCCCCCCAAAGTTCACATCATCTGGGACTCTGAGAGAAGACTCTTATGAATTCTGAGGTTTCTAAATCTTGGGGAATGTGTGGGATAGTCCCAGGTATCTCTTCCTTTGGTGGTGGTGGTCCCCCAGAACTAAACCTTTCCCCCTCTGCAGGAGTTTGGGGCCCAGGGATGTCCTATACTCTATATCAATAGGGATAAATTCTTTTCATTAAGTCTCAACTCTAGTTTCTTTTCCTGGGATGTAAAACCCCAGCTCTTCAGTCCCGAGGGGATGTGAACTGTCTCTGATCTCTCCCCATTACCCCCCGCCCCAAGTAGCATCAGGAAAAAATAATGATTAGGGAGCAGAAAACGTGGGGAACTACAGCGCAAGTGCTAAGACCAAGACAGTGGGGGCATGAACTCTTCCTCCAACTCATCACACCCCTGGCGTCACCTCTCTAGAACCCACTTACTCCAGGGGGGAGGGGCGGGACGGGGTTTGGGGATGGGGTTAAGATCGATACTTCACTGGGTTTTGATGACCGCAGGCTTTCACCTTGCAGATAATGGGGTGAGCGGCGGTAAACTCTCACCGACAGAGCGGGCTCCCCCGGCCTTAATGAGATAATCAATACTTGTTCTCGGCTTAATTTCCATCTAATTGCTCTTTAACGACGCCGGATAATGGGCCGCCTCCTGTGAGGAGAGAGCTGGCTGGGAATCCGACCCGCCTCGGACTCCCGCCCCTCTTCCCCGGGCGGGATGCCCTCGCGCAGGTGGAATGGGGGCGCACCACGCTCTCGGGCGAGGCTGGAGCTCCCTCCGCGCGTCTCCTCGTCTGGAGCCGCCACCTACATGAGGCGTTCTCCGCTCCCTCTGGGGGCGCTCCAGGCCTTGGACGCCGATTCCAGCCAAAGCTCCGGGTTCCGGGCTCCGGATCATCCACCTGACGGACCTCGGAACTGCGTGGCGCCCTCGCTCCGGATGGCGTCTCATCCTCCCTGCCATCCACCGAGTCAGGCAAGTTCTGTCTGAGTCCCCTAGCCAACGTGAAGGGCCTCTGGACAAGCCCTTTCCTCCTTTCCCTTCTCACCTACCTGCGCTGCACAGGGCTGTGACTCTGAGTGAGGCATTAGCTAAATTGCTGTGTTTCTGAACCTAAGAAAGGCTCTGATCATATTTTTCCCTGTAGGAAGCTGAGCTGCCTCCTGCAAAGGAACCTGTCTGGCCACCTCAGACCCTCAGGCAAGGAGGGGAGAGGGTAAAGAATGAGGAAGGCTGAAGTGGGACACCTAGGCCCCACGGCTCAGAGAGCCACCTGATATCACACTGCACCCCTCACCCCCACCCCAGCTCAGAGACCCTCCAGATTTCCACTCACCACTCCGCCTATCCTAACCAACCACAGCCAGGAGAGCTCCTGTCAACTCCAGCCGCTGATATCAGCCCTAACTTCTCTCACTGCCCACCTGCCTGTCTCAGCACTAGGAGCCGCTGGAGGTTCTCCCCAGGGCCTCTAAAGGTCCCGCTTCACAGGGATTAAATCCCTGCCAGTCCCCACAACACACGTCTCTCCTCTTTTTTTAAAAACTTAAAAAAAAATTATTTATTTATTTTTAGAGAGGGAAGGGAGAGAGAGACAGAGAGAGAGAGAGAAACATCAATGTGCGGTTGCTGGGGGTTATGGCCTGCAACCCAGGCATGTACCCTGGCTGGGAATTGAACCTGCGACACTTTGGTTTGCAGCCTGCGCTCAATCTACTGAGCTACACCAGCCAGGGCACATCTCTCCTCTTGATGTCAACCCTGAAGCACTTTGGCCTCAAGTGCCCAGATGATGTGACCAATGATGTTCCCATCACCTCCCCCACCCCATGATCTGCCCTATCTGGGCACGCACATACCTGCATTTCTAGAGCTTGGCTCCTGAATCTTGGGTATTCAACTTTATAAAACATGAGCTGAAGTTCTGGCTCCAGTTGTACTGAAGTTAGGGCAACAAAGGTACAGTGATAGTGTTAGAATAGTGTGCTGATTAGAATCAGGCCTTGGACCTAGGCAGCCCCAGGTTCAAATCTTGACTTTGGTGCTTAATGGTCAGTATGACGGGGTCGGGGGGCAAACCTCAGTTTCTCATTTAAAAAATAAGGCTCATAATCTTCATTTTGTAAGTCTAAAATAAGATAATGTACATAAATTGCTCACCGCAGTGCGTGGCACACCAAACCATTTGGTAAGCAGTAACTGTTATCGTTATTACTGCCGCTTAGAGCTGAAGGAATCATCTAGGTCAAGGGTCATAAGCTCAAAGGCTCCAGAAGCAGGCAGGAACCCTGAATGAGGGAAGCAGGCCAGGTCGGGACTGTGGTAAACTGGACAGGGCCAGCCCCACCTACCACAGCTTCAAGTACATCTTCAGCTGTTGCTAGGCAGACCACATTCCTGGTTTTTCTTTTCTTTTGTTAAGAAAATTTTGCAGCACCTGCAGCTTAGATATTAACTCTAACTTTTCTTACTTCCCACCTTCCTATCTCAGCACTAGCAGCAGCTGGAGGGGTGGGGAGTGGTTCCCAAGGCCTCTCTGAACATCCTGGCTTGATAACTCTGGCCCCCTAAATCTGGATTTTTTCTATAAAATTTCACACAATTTAAATAATGTCAATTAAGTTACGAATTTAAAACACTGCCAAATACAACATGTCTGAAGGCAGAATTCACGCTTGTTTCTCAGAGAACTGAGGTGCAGATGTGTCATGGCTGCTGGCAAAGCTGACTGAAAGCCTGGATTCTGAGTTCAAGTAAGAACTTCTCCTAGGAGGCCCTTCCCAGACCATGGGCCTTTCAGCTGCCTCCCCCCACAGATGCTGCCCACTCTGCCACAGTGGCCGTACTTGGCAGCTACTGAAGCACAAGGCCTTTCAGGGCAGCCTTCTCTCTTCTGATAAATCCAAGTTCTTATAAAATGTTATTGCCCTGGCCTGTGTAGTTCAGTTGGTTGGGCATCATCCCACAAAGCGAAAGGTTGCCAGTTCAATTCCCTGACAATGCAGCTGCTTCGGTTGTGGGTTCGGTCCCTGGACGGGGCACATGGGTGAGACAATCAACTGATGTTTCCCTCTCACATCAGTGTTTTCTCCCTTTCTTTCTCCCTCCCTTCCCCTTTCTCTATAAGTAAGTAAGTAAATAAATAAATAAATAAGTGAAATCTTTAAATGTTGGAGAGGGCACTGTGATAGCCAGTCAACTCCCAGGACCCTGGAGATCTCAACTCCTAATTTAAAGCTCTATTTCCCTTCCTTCTTTCCTTCCTTCCTTCCTTCCTCCCTTCCTCCCTTCCTTCCCTTTTCTTTCTTTTTTCTTTTTTCTCTTTGTTAATTTCTACATAGTTTATAATTCTCCCTCCTTTCCTTTTTATGTGTTTTTTTTTAAAGATTTTATTTATTTGTCCTGACTGGTGTAGCTAAGTGGATTGAGTGCCGGCCTGCAAACCAAAGGGTCTCAGGTTCCATTCCCAGCCAGGGCACATGCCTGGGTTGTGGGCCAGGTCTCCAGTAGGGGGCACATGAGAGGCAACCACACGTTGATGTTCCTCCCTCTCTAATTCCCTTCCTCTCTCTCTAAAAATAAATAAAATCTTTTAAAAATTTTTAAAAGATTTATTATTTTATTTTATTTTTAGAGAGAAGAGAAGGAAGGGAGAAAGAGAAGAATGGAAATATCAATCAATGTGTGAGAAATACATCAACTGGTTGTCTCTCACTTTCCCCCAACCAGAAACCTGGCCTGCAACCCAGGCATGTGCCCTGATCGGGAATCAAACCAGTGACCTTTTGATTCGCGGGCCAAAGGCTGGCACTCAATCCTCTGAGCCACACTAGCCAGGACCTTTTTTGTTGTTGTTGTTTTTAAATCATTTTAATTTTTTCAGTTATAGTTCACATACAATATTATATTATTTCAGGTGTACACCCCAGTGATTAGACATTGCATAACTAATTATCCTGATAAGTGTCATACCCATCTTACACTATACACAGTTATTAGAATATTACTAACTATATTCCCTATGCTGGACTTTACATCCCATGACTATTCTGTTACAACAATTCATACTTCTTAATCCTTTCACCTTTTGCACCCTCCCCCCAACCCTTCTTCTATTTGGCAACTGTCAAAATGTTCTCTTTATCTATTAATCTCTGTTCTGCTTGATTTATTTGTTTTCTAGATTCAATTGTTGATAGATATGTATTTATTGCCATTTTATTGTTCATATTTTTTATCTTTGTTTCCCTTCATCTCCTTAAAGAAGACCCTTTAACATTTCATGTAATACTGGTTTGGTGGTGATGAACTCTAGTTTTTTTCTTGTCTGGGAAGCTCTTTATCTGTCCTTCAATTCTAAATGATAGCTTTGCTGGGTAGAGTAATGTTAATTGTAGGTCCTTGTTTTTCATCCCTTTGAATATGTCTTGCTTCTTCCCTTCTGGCCTGCAAAGTTTCTGTTGAGACATCAGTTGACAACAGTCTTATGGGCACTCCTTTGTAGGTAACTATCTGCTTTTCTCTCCCTGCTTTTAAGAGTCTCTCTTTATCTTTAACCTTTTGCATTTTAATTATGATGTATCATGGTGTGGGCCTTTTTGGGTTCATCTTGTTTGTGACTCTCTGCACTTCCTGGACTTGTATGTCTACTTCCTTCACCAGGTTAGGAAGGTTTTCTGTCATTAGTTTTTCAAATAGGTTTTCAAGTTCTTGTTCCCTCTCTTCTCCTTCTGGCACCCCCATGATGCAAATGTTGGTACCCTTGAAGTTGTCTCAGAGGCTCCTTACATTATCTTGGTGGGGTGTTTTTTAAATTCTATTTTTGTTTCCAATTGAGTGTTTTTCTTTCCTTATATTCCAAAACACTTATTTGATTCTTAGCTTCACCCACTCTACTGTGGCCTGTAAATTATTATTCATTTCAGTTAGTGTATCCTTCATGTCTGACTGGTTCTTTTGTATGATTTCTATGTCCTTTTTCATGCTGTTGAAGTTCTCACTAAGTTCCTTGAAGTTCTAAGTTCCTTGAGCTCCCTTATAACCATTGTTTTGAACTCTGTATCTGGTAGTTTGCTTGCCTCCATTTCATTTTGTTCTTTTTCTGGAGATTTCTCCTGTTCTTTTATTTGAGACCTGTTTGTTTGTTTTTGCATTTTGGCTACTTCCCTGTTTGTTTCTATGTATTAGGTAGAGCTACTATGTCTCCCAGTCTTGATAAAGTGGCCTTATATAGTAGGTGTCTTGTAGGGCCCAGTGGTGCAGCCTCCCCAGTCATCTGAGCTAGATGCTACAGGTAAACCCCGGTGTGGGCTCTGTGCACTGTCCTGTTGTAGTTGAGCCTTGATTGCTGCTGGCATCACTGGGATGGACTGACCCTTAGGATGATGGGCTTCAAGGACTGCTGCAACTATAGCGAGAAGCTACTGTGCAGAGCTCAGCCCTATGGAACAGGACTTGCTTCAGTGGGGCTTTGGCACTCACCAAGTCTGTCCCTTAAGTGTGTCACTCATGGAGGTGGTTGGGTTGTAATCTGGCATGGTCTAGGGTTTCCACAGGGTGCACTGGCTCAGGGGCCTCCTGGGAGGTGCAAGGTCAGCCACACCTGTGCCCTGCCTAGGATCACCTGGCACAAACTACAGAGCAATCTGCAAATGGCTGCTAATTGAGCTGGGTTTGGAGGTGCCCAGGAGAGGCCAAGCTGTGAACTAAGGTTGGCTGTCACTAGTGCCTGTCCTGGGGCCACTTAAAAAGAGGTATAGGATACGCAGAGGCTATCTGCTGCTTGTTAGAGATTTTAGGAAAGTCCAAAGCATGAGGCAAGAGAGGCCATTTGTACAGAAAAGCCACTGGAAATGGCTTGGGTGAGCCTGCAAGCTGGGTGGGGTGTGATCTAAGGGTTAGGGCGGGGTGAACAGTGTGAGCCAGGTTGATGGAGACTCGGTGCCTACCCATAGGCTCTGTTGGAGGGTAGGTCTCAGAAAAGGAACAATGGCCTCTGTCAGTACTTTTGTCTGGTGGAAGGCTCTTGCTCTGATGCCAGACAATTCAGTTCTTCCCTGTATGTCCCTGGTTCCTTTCAAGCTGCTGCCTCAGTGATCCAACTTAAAGGGAGTGAGTCCAAGTAAGTTTGTGGGTGGGCCTTTTAAGAGGAACTGCCTGGGACTTCAGAACCTCTCCCTCTGACTCAGCCACAATGCCTGCTGGTTTTTACAGCCAGAAGTTATGAGGACTTCCTTTTCTGGCTCTGGAACTCTGAGCTGGAAGGCCTGGTGTGGAAATCATCTTGGTGTTATATAAAATAAAGGTGGAAGTAATGAGGAATCACTGTAGGACTAAAGGTGGAAGTAATGAGGAATCACTGTAGGACTATCAGCAGAAAGTTACCTCATTATTTTCTGCTTCACCTACAGAAAATTGTCTTCAAGTAAAAAGTGGATGTAAGGCAGGACTGACGAGCCTGCTGCTTTGGAGAATATCACTGTCATCACACTTTCCTTCTGAGTGTGCCATAATGACAAGTGGACTTCAACCAGTGACCCTAGGACTCTACCCATGGCCACAGCTACCCTAACAAGTAGATATAGAGTATGAAAAAGTGTGAGAGTATTTAGCTATGACAACTAGCTTCCTTTCCCTTCACAGGCTTTTGATGATAATTTTTCAAAATATTTTTTTAAATTTATTTTTAGACAGAGAGGAAGGGAGGGAGAAAAAGAGGGAGAGAAACATCAATGTGTGGTTGCTTCTCATGCACCCCCCGAACTGGGGACCTGGCCTGCAACCCAGGTATGAGCACTCAAACCAGCAATCTTTTGGTTCACAGGCTTAATCCACTGAGCCACACCAGCCAGGGCTTGATGATAATTTTTAAAGCAGCTTATATAATATATTAAATGACATTCTGTCTAGTTTTATAGATTCTACTAGCATTTCCCTTGGCATGAGCATAGCATCTATCCTCCTGTACCTCATAAGACCCATTTACTCACCTCATGATTATGCAAACCTGTACATGTGATAAAATTTTAATTATGAACACTCACATGAATACATGTAAAAATCAGTGAATTGTGAACAAGGTCCATAGTTTAGTTAATAGCTTTGTAGCAATGTCAGTGTCCTAGGTTTAAAAAAATTTTTTTAAACATAATGATTTTAGAGAGAGAGGAAGACAGAAAGAGAGAAACATTGGTATGTTGTTCCACTTATTTATGTATTCATTGATTGTATCTTGTATGTGCCCTGACCAGAGATTCAACCCACAACCTTGGTGTATTGGGATGATGTTCTAACCAACTGAGCTACTCAGCCAGGGCTTCAGTGCCCTGGTTTTGATCATTATACTATGATTTATACAATGTTATCAATGGGGCAGATTGGGTGAAGGGAACATGGGCACTTTCTCTGCTATTTTTGCAACTCCTATTCAAGTCTACAATTATTTCAAACTAAAAGTTTTGTTTTAATTTAGGGGAGGAATTCCTTGCAGAACTGGCCATCTTAAAATCTTAGGGTCTAAAATATTTACTTAATGTCTAAATTTTTTAAAAACTGACAAAACCAAGTGTTGACAAGGATATGGTACAATGGGAGCTCTCATAAGCTGCTGGTGACTATGTAAACTGATACAGTGACTTTGGGAAAAATCATTTAGTAATTACTAATGTTGATAGTCTGTATACTACATAAAGCAGTAATTTTATTCCTACTTGTATCCCAATTTATATCAAAGTCAAAAGCAGGTGAAATTATAGAGTTATAAGTGAATTAATTAACAAACAGAAAGGATTAATGATTGGGAGGGAGCACAATGAGAGCTTCTGGAGGTGTTAGTAATATTAAGTTTCTTGACTTATATGATAATCACATGAGTGTTCACTTAAAATGTTAATTGAGGTATACAGCTCTTATGTGCACTTTTCTGCTGGTCTGTTATACATCAAAACAAAAAAGAGATGCAGATTGATTTAAACATCCTTTGCAAGTTTATCAATACAAAATGTGTCCAAGACTTCTGGTCAAGATGGTGGCATAGGTAAACATAGCTTGCCTCCTTGCATAACATCAAAACTACAACTAACATGTAGAACAACTATCACTCAGAACCATCAGAAATTGAGTTGAATGGAAGTCTGACATCTATGGAATTTAAAAAACCACATCCATCGAAACTGGTAGGAGGGGCAGAGATGCTGAATGCGCTACTCCCACATCCACATGTAATGGATAAAAATTTAGGAGGGATTTCATGGGAGTGAGGAGTCTCAGCCCCTCACCAGGTCCCCCAGCCCAGGGTTCCAGTTACAGGAAGATACGCCCCCATAACTCCTGCCTGCAAAATCCAGTGGGGATTGAGTCAGTGTAAGAAACTTCTGGAGTCCTAAGCAGTTCCTTTTAAGGAACCCACACACAGACTTACTCAGACTCACTCCCTCTGAACTCCAATACCAGGGTAGCAGCTTGAAAGGCACCAGTAACAAACAGGGAGAAACGGAAGTATCTGGCATCAAGACAGGCGCTGGGGGACAGCTTTTCCCCAGACAGAAAGGCAGGCAGAGGCCACTGTCCCTTTTTGGAACCCTCCCCCAACAGAGCCACAGAACCAACAGACAGGGGCCATATTTAAGACTCCATCAACCTGGCTAACACTGTTTACCCTGCCCTGGAGATCCCCTGAGGCTTGTCCCACCCAAGCTGTTAACAGTGGCTTTTCCATATAAATGGCTGGTCTTGGCTCCTGCTTCACAATTTCCTAAATCCTATCAAACAAGCTATAGCTGGCCTCAGTAAACTCTCAGCCCCCACCCACCCCCCATACCTCTTGCTAAAGTGGCCCTAAGACAGGCACTAGCAGCAGACAGCCTAGATTCACAACTTGGTCTCACTTGGGAATCTCCAAGCCCAGCTCAAGTAGCATCCATCTCAGATTGCTTTACAGCTCAGACAGTGTGAACCTGGGCAGAACACTGGTGGGGGCTGACCTTGGCCTACACCATTTGGGAAACTCCAGAGCCTTCACACCCAGTGGACAGTTACAGACCACATTGGAGCACTACCACCTTGCCCCTGCACAGCTGATCCGCCACAGAAGGAGGAAGTTGGTGGCCAGTGGTCACAGCTAGTCCTTGCAGCCAACTGGCCAGGGTAAATCCCTTTCACTGACCTGCCAACAGCAATCAAGGCTCAACTACAAGAGGAGGGTGTACTCAGCTACCATGGAGGATGCATCTCAAGTACCCAGTTGGGTGATAGGGGAGGCTGTGCCACTGGACCCTGAAGGATACCTATAACATTAGGCCATGCTACCAAGACAAGCAGTCATAGCAGCTCCACCTAATACATAGAAACAAACACAGGAAGGCTGCCAAAATGAAGAGACAAAGAAACATGGCTCAAATGAAAGGACAAATCAAAACTCCAGAAAAATAACTAAATGAAATGGAGATAAGCAATCTATCAGATACAGAGTTCAAAACACTGATTTTAAAGGTGCTCAAGGAACTTAGTGAGGACCTCAACAGCATAAAAAGATCCAGTCTGAATGAAGGATATATTAATTGAAATAAAAAACAATTTATAGGGAAGCAACAATAGAGTGGATGAAGCTGAGAATCAAATCAATGATTTGGAACTTAAGGAAGCAAAAAACAAAAAATCAGAACACGGAGAAAAAAGAATCCAAAAAAAACCCAAGAACAGTGAAAGCAGCCTCTGGGACAACTTCAAGCATCCCAATATTAGCATAATAGGGATGTCAGAAGGAGAAGAGAAAAAACAAGAAATTGGAAATCTATTTGAAGAAATAATGAAAGAAAACTTTCCTAATTTGATGAAGGAAATAGACATGCAAGTCCAGGAAGCACAGAGAGTTCCAAACAACATGGATGCGAAGAGGCCCACTCCAAGACACATCATAATTAAAATGCCAAAGGTTAAAGATAATTAGAGAATCTTAAAAGCAAGAGAAAAGAAGTTAGTTACCTACAGGGGAGTCCCCATAAGACTGTCAGCTGACTTCTCAAAAGAAACTTTGCAGGCTAGAAGGGATTGACAAGAAATATTCAAAGTTATGAAGAGTGGGAACCTACAACCAACATTGCTCTACCCAGTAAGGCTATCACTTAGAATCAAAGGGCATCTAAAGAGCTTCTCAGAGAAGAAAAAACTAAAGGAGTTCATCATCACCAAACCATTATTGTAAGAAATGTTAAAGGGACTTATTTAAGAAAAAGATCAAAACTATGAACAATAAAATGGCAAAATATGTATCTGTCAACAATTCAATCTAGAAAACAAACTAAGAAAACAAGAAAAGAGACAGAACCATGGGTACAGAGAGAATTTTGATGGTTGCCAGATGGGAGATGAGTGTGGGGAAATGGGTAAAGAGGTTAGGAGTTTAAGAAGTACAAATAGGTAGTTACAGAATAGCCATGGGGATGTAAAGTACAGTATGGGAGATGGACTAGCCAAAGAACTTATATGCATGACCCATGGATATGAACAATGGTGTGGGGATTGCTTGAGGGGAGGTGCTGGGTTGAGGGGGGCAAAAGGGGAACAATTGGGACAACTGTAATAGCATAATCAAAATATAATAAAAAAATAAACTCATAAAAATTCTCTAAAAAAATGTGGCCAAGTCATCAGGTCAGATGGAGTTACCATCTCCATCTCAAGACGGATGGGAAATTGGGTGTGTGGTTGGGGGACAGTTGCCTCCTGGGATATAAGAAAACTAAGGAAATTTTTTCCTATTTTCTTTCCGAATATTTTAAAGCTCATTCAACATGCCTTAATGCCTAGGTATCCCAAAGAGCTCGTCTTCTGGGTATTTCAGCTTTCATTTGGTAACATATAGGTGAATTATAATGCTTATTTTCCCACCTGGCTGTCCCAACTTTCTACATTTGTCTCAACATTCTAATTTACCTATAAAATATCTACTACTTTATTATGAAAAATAGTTTCACAAAATAAGTGTTATACTCAGCCATTTGCCTCATTCCAAATTGTCTTAGGGTGTTTATTGATGAGATATATGATAAATATTTCCCTAGTGTGATTAGTATCCATATACTTTTTTTTTTTGCTTTACCTTATTTTCCTATGCATATTTTTCCTTTGACTGAGTTCACCTATTTGTCACAGTAGGCAGATACAAGGTATTCTGTCTTAATTACCTAGTGGAGCTTTTTTAAAAAAACCGATTCTAATGTTCTGAGGAAACACAATTCCTCTGTATCCATTTCTAATGGGTTGAATAGACCATTTGTTTCATTTCTGCTTCTCCCTTAAAGTTGCAAGCCCAGTATTTTCACGGGGTTTATCAAAACAGGGCACATGAAGTGACAGGTTAGAGTGTGTGGGTCCTCTCAAGTAATTTCTTACCAACTATGTACTGACCCTTCATGGTTTCATTTGATGGTGTTCATTTGTACAGCACCCATTTCAATCCATCATTATGTTTCAGTTATATCATGATCAGTAGCTAAACTGAAGGTACGAAAACCTGTGAACTTCCAGGCTATGATTCACAGTGGAATACAACCTACACTCTATACCTCATTCCTTCTTCAGTACAAGCATCTACAGGAAAGAGTGGGGAGGGCAAAGAGGCAGGACCATCTTTTCTTCAACAAAGTTTAACTTCACCCTCTTCATCTCAATCTAGTCTCCCCATGTAGACACACAAAGGATATTGCCACCTAGCTCCTCTCCATGATCCAGATTAGAGAATCTGGTCAAACTGATTCAACATTTTTAAAGCATGAATACGCAAAATATTTAGTAAATTTATGAGGCAAATAGATGTTATTAAATGTGTTTTGGAGCTTTATTGGATAGTGTCAGATAATGAGGATCTGGGAACGTATCTAGACTTCCAAATCGTGTCTTAGGCAAACAATTCCCTCCTCAAAGTATTTTCACAATATGTGGTGTTTCCCTGGGACAAAAATCTCTACTTAATAAAAGCAGAGTTCCTGGAGAGTCAACATCTTTGGTGTCTACTGTACGTAGGATGTTTTCGTCACCAACCGCAGGCCCACCAGGGGGCGTTCGTTCCCTGTCTAACCAGTCTTCTCCATCAGCGAGCAACCCCGAAAATCCGGGTTAAACCTGATTTTCACTCTCAGGAAGTCCTTCACATTTAATCCACAAATATTTACCAAAATTTTTCTGTTCTGGCAGGCGCGGGGGTAAGTTTGCAAGATACAGTGGTGAGTTAGACACAATTCCTAATACCAGGCGCTTGGGTCATAGCAAAGACTGAAAATAAAAGCCGACTACAATAAAGTAGGTAAGAGTTTCTAGGTCTGTGAAGTTTATTGTTTAAATACTGGCGCCAAGCCTTAGAAGCTGGAGACAATTCATTAAGAGACCGGATTGCTACCCCTCTGTATCCCCGGCAACGATCTCCGCCCTCAAGGCATTGCCAGAGGCCTCTCCTTAGGTGAGTGGCTCCGTAAGTCACCTCCGCAATTTCAAGTCTGCTTCCTGCAGTTCTCTTACGGTTCACTTCTAGCCCAGGTCGACACTTCAGCTGCCCTAAAGCCAAAAATAAGGGACCACTCACGACTATCAGCCACAGCTGGCTCCGCCCATTCTTTTTCCAGTTTAAAACCGGCGGGCTTTTCCTGTTCTGGCTTCCCAGACTTCCTGTCCTAATTCTCGCGGCAACTGCGAGACAACGCGTGAAGTTCGCTTCCCCTCCCTCTTGAGTTTGAGAGACCAGGTGACAGGGTACCTGTCTTCGCCCACCTCATCAGGCCCTTCCGGCCAGAAGTGGCGTGTACGCCGCTAGGGAACTGCTAGTTGGAAGGGCTTAGACAAGGTCAGGCCCGGTTGGAGAGTCCAGGACCACAGGCGGGAACTTGAGCGTCTGGGCTTCCAGTACGCATGCGAAGCCGATCCCCCTGGGCGGTCTCGAGGCCCCTTTGAACTTTGGGGTTAGTCAGGAGGCCCCCGCGCCCCCCGCTCAAGTTGCTCCGCCCTTGGCCAGTTCCTACTGGACGGAGCCTGACTACTTTACAGTCTCCTCCCCGGCTGCAAAGCTCAGCTTACGCCCCCTGGAAACTAAATTTGAGCGCGGCTTCTGTAAGCCGTTTGGGGCCGGCGGGGCGGGGCCTGGCAGACCCCCGGTAAGGCAGGCGGGCTTCCAGAAGTGCTTTCCGCCCCGTCCCCAGCCCAAAGTGCCACGGTGGCGCTGGTGGCGGCTGCAAGACCGTGTGTCTCCGGCTTTGCGAGCCTCGCAACCATAACCTGTAATCCGGACCCCGGAGGCGCCCCGCCCGCCTTTTCCTGCGGCCGCTGGTCGGCTCGGACCTTTAATCACCGTGCTCAGCCGTGGTTAAGGCACCTGCCGGATGTAGGGAGGGAGGAGGTGGCCAGATGTGGGGAGGCTGATGTAAGCGCCCAGTCTCTGGTCGGCGCCTTGGTGGGGAAGCTGGATGTACAAGCCTGCAATCACTCCCAGGAAGCTGGTTTTGGGCTGCGGAGAGACAAAGTTGCGTGGCCCTGCCCTACAAGAGCTCCCGACTTGGCACCAGAGCTCCTACCCCAGGGACTGTGAAGTCAGATGGGATAGGGCCTAGCTGGTCAGCCAATTCGAGCTTCACAGCCACCCCTGTACCCCTACTTTCAATCCCCACCCCACCCCGTCTCTGGTCCTCTCCCAGCTTCGGTGTCCGGTTACGGCTCCTCCATTCTCACTGTGACTTTGGCCCAGGCTGAAGGAAGTGGCCCAGGAGGGTCCTGTGCAGCCGCATAAAATTGGCAGCTTCAGAACTAGAAGATAGGGTGTGGGGGGGGCGGGGGGGGCTACGTCTGGGGGCGGGGAGAGGGGCGGAGGAGCTGTTTTCTGAGTGCAAGCCCGTGGGCTCTCTCAGAGATCTTCAAGCCGGAGCAGAGGTGGCTTGCGGGCCCAGCCGATTGTTCTCTGCTTTCTTTCCACTACCTACCTTTTTGGACTGGAGTCACTGGAGTCACCATTGCTCTGAAGGGCTTAGTCCCGGACACTAGGTGAGAGCTCTGGACCCTAGGACATCACCCCCCACCCTTCCCATTCTTATTAACAACTTACTTCTCGTAGGCCATCCCTTCCCATCCACCTCTAGGGCAGGAAACTCTTGCGAGTTGGATGGTGTGTAGCAGTGGTGCTAGTGTGTGTGTGTGTGTGTGTGTGTGTGTGTGTGTGTGTGCGTGCGCGTGCGCGCTGAGCTTTATAACCCCTTTTTCTAACCTCTCCCTAACCCCCCAAGAACAGCCCAATTACCACCCTCTATAACTGGATGACCCCCATGCCTCGGCGTTGAGGGTCCACTTGACTCCAAGGTAGCAAGGGAGGGGACAGTGCTAGAGTCAAACTTTGGTACAATGAACAGTGAGGTTTCTTCTGACCTCCTGACCTGGCTTCCCTCCCTGGCAGGGTGCACGAACCTGCTGATGCCCAGAGTGCTCACAGGGCTTCCAGCTAACTATGCCACAGCCGCCCGCAGCTACTTTGGCGCTGCCCCTGCTACTGCTACTGCTGGTGGTGCGGGAGCCGCCCCCGACCGGCGCGCGGCCGTCCCCAGGCCCGGATTACCTGCGGCGCGGCTGGCTGCGGCTGCTGGCGGAGGGCGAGGGCTGTGCTCCCTGCCAGCCGGAGGAGTGCGCAGCGCCGCGGGGTTGCCTGGCCGGCTGGGTGCGCGACGCTTGCGGCTGCTGCTGGGAATGTGCCAACCTCGAAGGCCAGCTCTGCGACCTGGACCCCAGCGCCCACTTCTATGGGCGCTGCGGCGAGCAGCTTGAGTGCCGGTTGGACGCAAGTGGCGACCTGAGCCGCGGAGAGGTGCCGGAACCGCTGTGTGTCTGCAGCTCACAGCGCCCGCTCTGTGGTTCCGACGGCCGCACCTACTCGCAGATCTGCCGTCTGCAGGAAGCGGCCCGAGCTCTGCCGGACGCCAACCTCACTGTGGCGCACCCAGGGCCCTGCGAATCGGGTATGGGTCTCCCACACACAGCACGTGGAGGAACCTCGAGGCATTGCTGCTCCTGGCCCCCGACGGCATTAGTTCCTGGCCAGAGGAGAGAGAAAGATGAGGCCTGCAGGGCAGTATACGAGCTCGTTTTCGTTGCTCATGCGTAGAGGCCGCCGCCCGAAGGTTCGGGTCTGGAGGTTTTCGTGAAAAGCTCCAGACCCGCTGGCAGGGACCAACTCTTGAGGGAGCAGGCGCATAGCCAGTTGTTGGCCTCAAAACTGAGAAAGTGAAGAGACTCCCAGACTTTGCCCCAGACCGCTGAAGCCCAGGCAGGGAGACTTGGGTTCCTGTGAGATGCAGTCGAATTTCATTTGGCTGGCTTTGTACTGCAAGCCGTCAACTCAGTCTCCCCACCTCCTATCCCAACCTCCTTCCTCTGCGCTCAGGGATTAGTGGGGGAGGGGGTTCTTCTAACTCCCTCCATCCCAGGGAGCTCGGCCACTCAAGCTTCAAGTTTTATTTGGCGGCTTTAGTAACTTTCACTTCCTGAGCCCCTTTGATGGGTCTGGCTGGCAGAGGCTGCCAGGAAAACAAACACGCCGCGGGGGGTTCCCAACACTTTCCCCCACAGCTCCAATTCGGTTTCAGGTTCTCTGCCTTTGCCTTTCCGGATGGCCCCAATCCTGGAGTCAGGTGGGGGAAGGGCAGCTTTTTGGGCCTTTGTCAACTGGACCTGGTCAGAAAAAGGGGAGGGTGGAGGAGGGAGGTGTTGGTTACAAACAGGGATAGGGGCCTAGAAGGTGGAATGAGGACAGGCGAGCAGCCTGGGACAGTGTGGCTGCCAAGCTGAGGTGTGGGTCCGTGTGCTTGTGTGTGCATCGCGTCTGCTCATACGTCTACATTCTGCATTTGCACACTGTGTGTATCTGCATCCACATTGGTATACGTGTCGTGTGTTCATGGAGGTGTGTTTCCCCACACACATGTCCACAATGGTTCGTATATGGGGTCCTTGCTGGGCTGGGTGTGCCATCCTGTTCTCAGGCCTCCCACCTCCACCCCCAGAGCCCCAGATCCTGTTGCACCCATCCGACATCTGGAATGTGACGGGGAAGGATGTGATCTTTGGCTGTGAGGTGTTTGCCTACCCCATGGCCTCTGTCGAGTGGAGGAAGGATGGCTCGGACATTCAGCTGCCAGGAGATGACCCCCACATCTCTGTGCAGGTAGGGGAAGGGAGCAGAGCTTCCCTAGGGCAGCGCAGGGCCCACCTGGAAGGACCCTGCTGACTCCTCCTCCGGTTACAGTTTAGGGGTGGACCCCAGAGGTTTGAGTTGACAAGCTGGCTGCAGATTCAGGCTGTGCGTCCCAGTGATGAAGGCACCTACCGCTGCCTGGCCCGCAATGCCCTGGGTCAGGTGGAGGCCCCAGCTAGCCTGACCGTTCTCACACCCGGTAAGAGGGAGCCCTGGGTTCTGGGGCAGGAGAGGATGGTGGTAGACTCGGGCCCTGTAGTGTGTATCCGTGTGTGTATGTGTGCATGGGTGCACGTGCGAGTGTGGCTTTCCCACGGACTGGGATACGTGCACACGGATAGCCCCTCCTTTCTGACCTCTCTCCTTTGCTTGCATGTGTTTGCAGACCAGCTGAACTCCACAGGCATTCCCCAGCTACCGTCCCTGCTCCTGGTCCCTGAGGAAGAAGCTGAAAGTGAAGAGGGGGAGGACTACTACTAGGTCCGCAACCCTGGCCAGTGGGGGTGTGTGAGTGGGGATAGTTTTTGTCCCTGCTCTTGAAAAGATCTGGAAAGGGGGAGCAAGGCTTCTTAACAGATTGCTTTTAATGCCTTTAGTAGGCGAGGCATGGGGTGGTGAGACAAACATTGGAGGAGGGTAAGGAGAGGCCGAGATGGGCGGTGGGACGTAAAGGGGCCCCTGCAGGAGATGCACACACCCACTAAGAAGAAGGCAATACCTGTCCTCTGGTCCCCAGGCTGAGTGGATGGGGGGAGGGGAGTGGGGTAGAGCTGACTTAAAAAGCTGCAGAGAACAAGTTCCTCCCTTGCTTCCCAGGAGCCCTTCCGCCAGCCCTGATGGGCCAGTCTTCCTAACTGCCCTTCTGCACAGCTCCTGCTGTTGTTTTCCTTGTCCCCAGTCTTTGCCTTGCCCCAGTTTGCCCTTTCTCAAAATTAACCTTCTAGGAATTTCCTTCTCTCCTAAGTCCCAGTTGCACTTACTAACTGCAGTCCTCTTCGGTGCTTGCCATCTGCTACCCAGGAGAGCACCATGGGGCATGGGTTAGTTCAGTGCAGTAAGGTGGGCATTTGGTCATGTCCTATTTCTCCTGTCATTCTGGAAACTCCGTATTTTATACTACTTTGTGTTGGACAATGCCTAGCAAAGGACTAGGCACAATAAGCACACAATAAAGGTGTATAAACAAACAGACACAGAGATGCACAGATGGTGCATGCAGATGTGCACATGAAGGCGGAATTTCATGATAATAAGACTCTGGCTTCCAGAAGCCATGGGCCCTGCTCACCAAGCACATGTCTGCCAGATGTACAGAGAGGATGCTTGAGCTGGGGCCTACCTCCAGGGAGGAAGGCTGGAGGCATCTGGGTGGAGGGAGGCTGCGCTCCCCAGTCTGCACTCCACTGGGACTGGGCTAGAGATAGGTTGCCCGCCCCTCTATCTCATTCCGGTTTCCTCTCCAAACAGAGGGGGGAATTCGGTCTGTGTGGGTAGGACCCAGTATGAAAGCATAGACTGGGGAGAGGAGGGGAGAAGTTTGGCTACATGCATGGCCACACCCCAGGATTCCTCTAGGAATCCTGATGTCCCTGCGGAACATAAAGTCGTGGTAAACTGGTTTCCTCATCTGCCCCAACTGCGACCTGTTCTTTCTGACTGCGGAACCCTCACGGAGCTGGACTCTTTTGCTCTCCAAATCTCTCTCTACACTTTTTACCTAGCCGAGGGACACTGGTAAGGCGCAGTGTTTATTGACGGATTGAAGAAGATGAAAGCTTAAATTCTGAAGCCACGTAGGATGGCGACGGCTTTCTGCGCGCCAGGGCTACGCCCGGAGCCTGGCGCCACCACGGGAAAGATCGCACTTGGTTGGGTGTCTGAGCTTGTCCTCTGGGGCCCAACGCAGGAGCCGGGCCTCTTGAGAGGGGCGTGGTCTGGAACCCCAACCGCAGGGCTCGGCCGCCCCTCTCACGGAACAGCCAGGCTCCTCCAGCGGTTAAACCGAGGACTGCTCTCATTGCCTGGCTGGAGCCCCTTGGCTCCAGGAGCTGCGCTCAACAAATTTGGGGCAAATTCCAAGGCGACCGCAGAAGCAGGAGTAGGGATGTGAGCGGTGTGGCCGGGGTAGGCGTCTCAAGCCATTTGTTCCTTGTCCAGATCAGAAGGAGGTGTCTGCTCCGAAAGGGGGGCGGGGTCTGAGTGAGTCCGGCAGCAGCCTGGGAATCCGCCCCTGGATTGTTGTGCCAGGGTGGGCGGGGGACTCCAGCATAGCCAGGCTCCAAGGCGCCCCCTGGCGGGCCCATCGTTCTTACTGCGCCCACCTACAGACCAGAGGCTCCATCCGACCCTAGGGGGTCACACACGCCCGCGGGAACCCATACTCCTCGATTGCTTTCGTAGCGAGTTCGGGTTCAGCCTCCTTACAGCCTCAGTTTCCCCTTCAGCGGCCCTACTTGTTCAAGCCCCACAGCCTGGAGTAGGAGGAACCCCTGCTGCGTTCTCTACCCCGCCCCCCCCCCCCACCGCCGCCTCTGCTCCAGCGGACGCGCTTTAATAATGTCTCTGGAAAGTGACACGCGATTTATTATTAAAGTAATGCGGGGACGGGAAAGGTTTAATAAACGCGCTGCGATGCCGAGGATTATTCGCCGCAAATAAATGAGAGAGCAGGCGGCGTTTTAATAAATAATTTCCCGCTGCTCCCTGGGGAGGAGAGGGGAGGAGGAGGGGGAAGCTGAACTGCTGCCAGAACTCCCGGCTTCTCCTCCCCACGGGTTTCCAAGACTTCTCCGCATTTTTTCATCCTAGGTCGCTCACACCCGACGTGTGAGGTTCCAGGAAAGCTGATGCCGAGTGGCCAGGGCCTGGGGGCGCTAGAGCCTGTATCCCACCCCGCTTCCCCACCTCCGGGATTTTTGAGTAGTTTGCTTAAAACGAGCGAATACACTTCCTTTCGGCTCCGAACCTGAGATCTAGAGTCAAGACCGGACCGGGGCAGCAAGTGTTAACCAGGACTAGCCCCTTCCAAGCCGAGGGTCCCAGGTCCCAGGTCCTGTGGCCTGGCCATTCTCCTCCCAGCTTTCGTCTGACCCAGGCTGGGCGTTCTGGGCAGTGTGTAGAGTAGCCGAAGGGGGGCCGTGTGTACAGGTGTGTAGTTGTCACGTGTGTGCAAGCGACCGTTGTGGGGATGGGGCTACAGAGTCTGGTTGGTTGTTACTGGAGGAAAGGCCCTTGAGCCTAGTCTGAACCTACGGAGTCCTGGTGAAGCCCACCCGCTGGCTCGCTGGTGAATAGGTATTGATTTGAGCTCGGGCTGAGCAGAATTGGAGCCCCAAGGGGGCATCCACCCCTTCTACAGAAGCCTGGAGACCCGAGAGTATGAACTGGATTTCAGAGAGGGCCGAGATTGCAGACTTTGGGGCCACAGGACACGGCCACCGCGCTGCTGGGTTGCAGAAAGAGGGGAGAGCTCTTGGGGTACACTGGCTCCGAAAGTTTTGTGCCTCCTAAGAGAGTCGACACCTCTGGCGACACCTCTGGCAACACTTGGGAGTACAGGAAGTGGCGAAAGAGTACCACCTGGTGGACATTTCGGGTTATGGCCGCCAGATCCGGGCTAGGGGCCTTGAGACAGTTAAGTAGGCTGGAAAATTTTGAGTAAAAAGGTGCTTTTATTTATACTCATTTATGTATGTGAAGATGTCCATGTATGTGTAGTATATATGTGATATCTTTGTGTGATATCTATGTAATACACAGGGTCTGGCACAAATAATGCATCTTTATTACACAATCGTAAGCATGTAATTCTGTAACAATATCACACTTGAGCACACCTTATGACATTTTAGGTGAAATGTCCAAATTGCTGTCCATCGCGTGTGATACTTTCATGTACCCTACTGACCACACTCAAACAGGCCTTACTTCTTCTGGACCTTGTATGTGGTATGTTCATGGTAGTGATGTGTGTATATGTGTGCCTATATACACAACATGTGAGGTGTGTGTGTGCATTAATGTATGCACATCACAACTATGTTATGTGTGTGAAGTATCTAAGTGCACACATATGTATGTAGGTATGTATGTGGGTGCATAAATGTATGTGTGTACATAGCATTATATATGTATGTATTATGACATGTGCATATAGCTGTATAAACATATAATAATTTATTTCCAAGTACTCGTTCCATTACATGCCATCCTTTCAGCAAATATTTCTTATGTGCCCGCACTGTTGTATGGGGCTGGAGGTACATCACACAAAAACACGTTGTCCCTACCTTTATGGAGCTTACCTTCTGTTCTAAGATGTGCATGTAAATAAATTACATACATGTATGTGTAACTCTGTTTTGTGTGTATGTGTGAGGCATAGACAGGCTTAAACATTCTGGTGGGCTTGGAGATTCTCTGTTGTTTTGCTCAGAAGCTTAGGTCCGGTTGCCTAGGTCAGACTACTCTAAGTGTGCAGGCAACTGAGGACCGAGGGAAAGAGGCTGGGGACATAGGCTGATTGCCTCCTAGGATATGTTTTGGTTATTTCCTCAGCCATCTGAGTGACTAGATGCTTTCTAAAATGGGGAACAACTACGTAAGTCCACTTGGAGTAAGAAAATGTGAATGAAGATCAAGTCTTTCCTCTCTACTCAGTGCAAAGCACCTTAGGAGGAAGACTGATGGGCTGGGGATGGGTGGGAATGGGGTCTGGGAGGCTGGGGGTAGAACTAGGTTCTTGGAGAGCAGTGATGAGGGCATTTAGAGACTGGGGGGGGGGATCCAGTCTGTGGTTCAGTTGCAGCTAATGAGGGTGGTCTGAGAACTCCTGGGGGAGGGACGGGCTGGTGGACAGATGGAGCCGGAGGGGAGTGTGAGGTCAGGACCAGGGATGGAGTTGGAGGGGCAGATGCAGAGGCTCTAGTGGCAGGGATACCGGGCTGGGGTGGAATTCGGAGGCGGGCCCAGGTGGAGGCATCCCTCTCTCTCTCCCACCCCTCCCTTCTGCAAGCCAGGGCCCCTAGTGTTCTCTAATCCTCTCTCTCCTCGAGCCGGGTCCCAGATGCACTGGTGGGAGAGGAGAAGAGCTCAGGCTCCAGGGCTGGTCCTGGCTTAGGTGACTCACAGGGAGTGGTGGGGTGGGGGAGGTAAGGCAGAAGTCCCAACACCAGTGTCCCATGAAGACATGACCCAGCCTCCTGGGTCATTGACAGCCCGGCTGCTATGACCAGCTTAAAGTTTGGGTTCAGTCTGGGAGTTTCAAACAGAGATAGGGCCTGGACCTGGACGAGATCACAGAACACCACCCCCACCAACACACACACATATGCACACATTCCTGGGACTCAGTTGGGCAAGGTGCTTCTGAATCATTTCCTCCTTCCTTCCCATCTTTTGCTAGATGTTTTGCAAACACAGTCAAGGCCATGGGTCTCCAGGTGCCATCTTCAGTCTTGGTCTGTGGTAACCCCTGCCTGTGCCCTTCCTTCTCGACCTTCCACGCTGGACCGCTTCATGCTGAGACCACGGTTTCTGTCCTTCCATTGCCTCCCCTCCCTTCAGTCCATCTTTTTCCCCCCAAGGTTGAGATCTTAGATCCCTAGCCTGAGAGGCTAAAGGTTGGTTCCTGGCCTAGATTCAGTTTTGACATTTTCTCTGCCACCTGGGCCATTGAAGTCTTTCTGAACAGGATGAACAGTTACGAAAGTCAGGATTGGTGACCGCTGTTACCCCATGCTCAACTCTTACCCTGTCCCCTGGGTGATCAGCACCTTAGGAGGCAGGATGGATTTGTGGGTATTGAACTGAGGTCTGGAGTCCCTTGGAAGAAAAGACAGGGTCTCTGAGAAGGGATGTGGTCCCCCAGGATGAAAGTTGAGGATTCTAGGGATAGTTACTTCTGCCTTCCACCCGCCCTCAACCCCACATCATGGGAGCTGGGCTGGAGAAAACTCCACAAGTCTGGACTCAACTGGCCCCCCTAGGGACCCAGGTTCTAAGTCCAGCTTTTTCTCTCCTCATGCCCCTCCCCCACTGTGAATGGGTGTCAGAAGGGGCAGCAGTGAGGATCTCTGGGGGCAGTGGTCTCTGAAGGGATGGGTCTTTGGGAGCAGAACTGAGCTCAGGTCAAAGCAAGGGGACGTGAGCATTGTGGGTTTGGATCTCGGTTCTGCTTTTAAAGTGCATGCCTTGGGCGACTTTCTCAGCTTCCCTTCTACTGTGTCCTCCTTTGCAAATGGTGATGAAATGTACTCCTTAGGGGTTGTGATGAGATTAGAGATCTTATAAATAATGTCTCTGGAACACAGTAGGTGTTCAACCAGTGATTGTTGTTACTATTATTATTTCTGGGCAGGTGGGCTGCATGGAGACGAAAGCAGGGTACCTAGTGCAAGCTGCCTGCTGAAGTGTGTGTGTTGGAGTGTGGGGTGATTGCAGTCTCGGTGCCTGCCTGGAGGAGGCCTTAGGAATAGGGCCTTTAGAGGAGGGGCAGAAGGCAAGGTGGGGATGGAAAGAGACTGGGCTTCCAGAGAACTTAGCAGACTTCACCTTCACCCTCAGCCCTCCTCAGGGAGCCCCTGTCAGGATCCAGGGCTCTAGCTCTGGGCTTGCTGGGAGGGGCGCCCCCTAAATTCACCTCCATCCATCTCTTTTATCTGGGCTGCTGAAGGGCTGGAGCTCCGATGGGGCCTCTGATGGGGAACAGATACAGACCAGGCGGAAGCAGCCGGAACTGTGCTGAGCTGGAGCTGAGGACCGGGCCAGGGGGTCAGTGAAGACAGATAAAGCTCAGAGCAGCTGGGGACTCAGGGGACCTGGGAGGAGGGGCAACAGGGGCTGAGGGCTGACTGTGTCCTGGGAGGAGGTAAGGGCCGGAAGCTTCTGATGGGGACCGGTGTCCATCAAATGGGCAGACAGGGCCTTTAATGACTCCTTGGGAGGCAGGAAGGGACAGAGCTCCGTCCCCCAGATGTGACCGCAGGAGGGCCAGGGTGCCTGTCAGGGATGGGCACTGGTCCCAGGGAGAGGTTGAGCCTCAAGGTCCAGGCCAGAGGCAGCGCTTCTGGGGACTGCCTTACCTTTAAGGCAGAAATGGGAAAAAGGTTGGTAAGCGATTCTTCGGTTTTAGTTCCTGTTTTAATTAACTTTGAAGGGCTAGGGGCCTCCCTGAACGCCAGGGAGAGGAGCAGAGCAGACGTTTATTTTCCTCTTTTCCCTTTTAAAGACAATTTTATTAAATCACTTTGTTTTCATTCTGGCTTGAACACGGGGCATTTAAATGGAAAAGTAATTATTTCACCTTGTTTGCTTACGGAGAGAGGAGAGTCGGGAAAGAGAGGGAGGGAGGCCAGTGAGAGGCAGAGCCTGGCAGCTTCGGCTGCCACACTTGTGTGCACACAGACACACAATCACGTTCACACTCACACCAGCATCAGCGTCCACACTCTCTCCTCACATTGGCACATGCTGTGTGCCTACAGAAAGATACACAGTGTCCACACCCTCCCAAGTGTGGACACCTCCGTACCAGCAAGCACATGTCCCCATTCTCCTGAAGACACAATCCTTCACCACAGCCGTACCCGCAGGCAGAAGCTCTGTCTCTCGCACAAACACCACACACTGTGCCCGCAGTACAGGCACCCTCACAGATACCTCTTCCAAGCACAGTGGGTGTGCACGCCCATGCACGCACACCACACTCAGCTCCTCTGGAGCCTATTGAGTTACATCATCACAAATACACACAGGTTGAGATGCATGGTTCTCATTTTCAAACACACAAGCACATCCCGACAGCGATGCCTGGGGGCAGACTCGGGTGGGAGGGGACATGGCCCGGAGAAGGCGGAAGAGTGGTGGCACTCTTCCCTTTCACTGGGCGGCCTGGGCCCCTAAATGTGCCTACCCCACGGGCTATTCCACGAGGCCCTTTCTTTGCACCTATAATGTTCTTGGAGCAATTGCTTGCAACTCTGATCCTGCAGCCTCTGGGGCGGAGTGGCCCCTGCCTCCCTCTCCCCCAACCCCTCAAAACCTCCAGATCACCGGAACAGGAAGGGAGGAGGCCAACAGGTCTCCAGGGCTCAGCCTGCTCCTGTCAGGACCACCCTCACCCAGACTGGGGTTCTAACTCCGGCTTTGGAGGGGTTAAAACTTGGGTAGCCCGCCCCTCTCCACTCCCACCCCCGGCTGGTACATCGAGGGCCGGTTCGCAGGAGCCCTACCTGTACTTTGTCTTCATCTGTCACCCCTTCTGACAGTCAGATACATCTTGTGGGGGGGCGTGGGGGGTGGGGGAGCAATAATTAACCTCTCCTGCCTCATCCCCCAAATGCCGCTGCCACGGCTGCAATTGCAGCAGGGTCTTCAGGAGAGAAGAGAGAGGGAGGGTGAAGGAGGAGTGGAGAGGGGAGAGGGGCGATGGGGAAAAGCAGGAGAGGATCCAGTGAGAGGAAGCATAGAGGCGAGGCCCTGACAGCTTTATTGCCCTGCCAACCTCTTGTTTGCACCTTGCTTTCCACTCTCTCTTCCTGGGGAAGGGCGGGGAGATGGGAGAGGTGTGAGAGAAAGCCTGGTGCGGTCCCAAGCTCATTTCTCCCCTTTCACATCCCAGAAGTTCAGGCCCCTTTGGAAGGCCTGGGGGTAGATTTGGGGCAATGGCAGCTTTACACAGGGATGTGTTGGACTAGGAGAGGGTGCGGGCTGGTGCAGAGGGTGTGGAGGGCACCGTGCTGGTGTTTCACAATTGTGGCAAATGACTGGAGCTTGTGTTAAGGATTCACTTTCTTTCCAATCAATAAAGGGGGGAGTGGGGTGTCTTGTGTTGTTCCTGGAGAAGGCAAGTGACCTCAGTACCAAGGGGCTCTGGGATTAAAAGGACCCCGGAATTGGGGTAGGAGACAGAGGACAGGTCTAAAAAGTAAAGGAATTCCTTGACGGGAGGGGTGGGCAGGGCTGGAATCAGAGCTTGGATAAGAAGACAAGTTTGTCTTGAGCTAGGTCCTTGGAGGAGGCAGGTGGGACCCAGGGCCAGGGGAGAATTATCTGCTGCCAGAAAGGTGAACTTGTTCAGAGAGTGTTCCCAGCCAGGCTGCTCCATGTGGGGTGTGCCCAGGGAGAGGAGGGCAGCAGCCAAGATGGTAAGGAGAGGTGTTGCTGTCACTGCCAGGGCTGCTGGGGGCACTGAGACACGGCCCTGCCAGTCCCCAGGGCACCCCAAAGGCCAGGAGAGTCTAGCTTTTTCCATCTCTTTGAGAAGCTGTTAGTCAAAACTGTCATGTACGGTGTCTCAGAAATGGGACCTTTTCTCTGAGGCCTCTGACAGCGTTGCGGACCAGCACTGTCCATGAGTCAGGGTCCCTGGCTGTGTGATAGGAGATAAGTCATTTAACTTCTCTGGACCTCAGCTTCCCCATTTATAAAACGGTGGGGGCGGGGGTGAAGGATGAGACAAACTGTAGACACTGCTGATATGATGTCCTATAATTTTTTAAGACCTGAGGAACCTTAACTGGTTCAGCTGTGTCCCCACCTTCCCTTACACATTCTGTGTCCCCCTCCCACCCCCTGAGCAACACATCCACAGCCCAGATGACCCTCTGTCTCTCTCTCTGTCTCTCACACACGCACGTGTGCACACGCACACAGCCCCTTGCCCCGTGTACTGTGCATCCCCGGACTCCCAATCATCTCTAAAATGTGCTGTGGTTGGAAGGAGCCTGGGGCCAGCGCACCCCATCAGAAAAGCTGACTCTGTGTATTTCTCTGAAAAGGAAAAAGCATTAGCAGAGCCGGAGAGTGGAGCATCAAAGCAGAAAGTTAGCACTGGCAAGGGCTTGCCAAACGGACAGGGGCCACGGGGGGAAGGGAAGATGGCCCTCGAGAGGCGAAGAGAGAGACAGAGAGCCGAGCCTCAGCTCAGCTGCAGGGGACGCACGCTGAGAGTGAGGAGTGAAGGGTGCTGACAGCCTTGTCAGGAAATCGCCTGGAAGCTCCCGCACCCCGTCTGTCAGGTTCCGTCTCCCGGGGGAGGAGCCCCTGTGAGTCACGGCTGCTGTCTGTCCCCTGGATTCCACCCCACCCGCCCCAACACACAGCCCTGCTGCAGAACAGGGAATTAGTTTCTCCCTATGGTTTTCTTCACCTGGAGAGATGCGGGGCATTTTGGCAGCATCAGAGGAGAGGGGAGAACGCAGAGAGAAGTCAGGACTATCTGGGCTGGGGCCCCCTAGGGTTGTGCTGCATTACCCACAGCGACAGAGGGCCTGGGACTGAGTTTGTCTTCTGGGCAAATGTGGCACTGAAGGAAGAAGGGGGCTTCCTTTAACAGCATGGTGCCTGGGACAGCAGTGGGCCACCCAGGACAGACAAACCAGGGCCCCTGGAACAAAGCTGAGCTGTGCGTAGGCTCATTCCGCTGAAGGGGAGGCTTGGAGCTCGGAGGTGCCGGCTCTGGCAGCCTCGTTTGTGGGGTGAAGAGCTTCTCTCTCAGCCTCGGAGGTCCATGGAGGTGTTCCACCCTTGGTGGGCACACTCTGGGGTTGCTTCTGCGGCCCTGCCTCCTTTCTCCTTGTTCCCCTTTCTGTGGGAACGGGTCTCAAGTGCCAGCCCCGATTCCGCCTTTCACTCACTCCTCAGAGCGGCACCCACCACCGTTGTGAGATGACTTCGTAGTCTGCTTAAACATCCTTTTTATGGTTCTTCACTTTAAAAATATAGCACATGACTAAAAGCTTATAAACATTTCAAACAGTTTCAAGCAATTCAGAAATGTGTAGAGTGAGGGGTAAAAGTCCCTCTTTCCTCCTTCCCTTTAACATGGTATGTCTCCTTCTAGATCTTTTACATGTCTACACATGTAGACAGACATGCCACACATACAGACACACTCAAGTTAGGCTTCAAAAGAACTATTGTGTAGATTTTTCATGTCATATTACTATTTTATTATTTGCTCTTTTCACTTAAAAACATCAGAGATATTTTCCAGGTCAGGACATAAGGATATGCCTCAATATATATAGATACATTTCACATTGTTCTCCAGGATAGATTTAAGCACTTTCTTTTTTTTTTTTAAGATTTTATTTATTTATTTTTAGAGAGGGAATGGAGGGAGAAAGAGACAGAGAGAAACATCAATGTGCGGTTGCTGGGGGACCCAGGCATGTACCCTGACTGGGAATCAAACCGGCGACACTTTGGTTCGCAGCCCGAGCTCAGTCCACTGAGCTATGCCAGCCAGGGCCTGATTTAAGCACTTTCTTGCCAGTGGGCCTTTATGTTGTTTTTAAGTTTTTGCTTATACAAACAATGCCACAGTGAGCTTCCTTAAACATATCTCATTTTGCACAAGAACAAGTATTTCTTAGTTTCAGATTTCCGAAAGTGGCATCACTGGGTCAAAAGACATGCACTATGTATCTGACTTTGACTTCTCGTTCAGGTGTGAAGCCCACATTCCAAGTGAGTGCCCGTGGATGTTTGGAAGGGGCTGCAAGAGGCTGCTTGGGCTGCTATTTTTGTGCAGGTGAATGTCTCCAAACACTTTAAAGCAAGCAAGTCCAATACGAAGCCCATTGTCCCCTCCTCTTCCCTCGGGCCACTCTGCCCCCCAGCCTCTTTGGTTTGGTCAGCATCACCCTATACATGGTGTCACCCAGGCACCACACCTTGGGCCATGTTTACTAAGGTGTTTGTGTGCCCATAGTTGTCCAGGATTACTCAGTATATGTCTAGTGTCCTGGCAAAATGATTGCTAGTACTCCTTTCATGCTCAAAACTGTTCTGGATTAGACAATAAATTAAATGGCCATGCTATTTCTCTTCCTCTCCGGTTCCCGTTCAGCCCATCAGCAGGTCTTACCAACTCTCCCTTCATTCTCCCTTCTGCTCCTTTCCTATGACCGGGCTCTGCAAGCCGTCATCAGGCTTGAATGTCAGCAGGAGCTCCTAACCAGTCTCCCCGCTCTGCGTCTCCCCTCCCTTCAGCTCACTCTCCCACCCCACTGCCAGTCGAACCTTTTTAGGTCACCACTTTATTATATAACCCTCTCGTTCTCCATTGCCTGTAAGAACAAATCTGCTCAAGACCCACCATAATGCTGTACTTCACCAGAGCACCCATCTCCCATCCGCGTAGGCCAGGGATCTGTATTACCTTTGCTGGAGAAGAGGCAGGAGCCGGTACTGGGAAGACTGTTCTATGTCCCCCACATCTGCACGTGAGAAAAACAAACTAACGCCTGATGGGGAGAAAAGACTGATCTGAACACAGCCTGGAAGTTGGTTTGGCATCTCTTTGAATTCAGATCTGGGGGTGTCCATGGAGAAAGGCCCCCTTGGGCAATACTCCTCCCACCCGTGCTTTCTCTCTCTGCTCACCTGCTTTGTCCCCTGGTGCCACAAAAACTCCAATTAGTTTCCCCGCCTTTCTTGCTCCAGGGCTGGAGTCTTCAAGGACATCTTTTCATATTTTGTGGTTTCTGATTGGCTGTCATTCAGCTGCTGCCTGCCCACTGCATTCATTCCAACTCTGAGCAGTGTCATATATGATCAAAGATCACAGGAACACCCAGGCTTTGAGTGAGAGGGAGGGTGGCAACAGAGGGTGTTGTTAGAGTCGACCCTCAAGCCATTTCAAGTCATACCTGGGGGGACTATTTCAGGGAAACTTCAGAGGCAGCCTAGTCAGAACTCCCTGTACTTCCCCACCATGTTACTCCTCCCCACCCCACACACCTGAATCTTTAGAATAAACCTCTGGAGCTCTTCACCAAACCTAAGGGCACCTGCAGCCTCTCCACTCCCTTCCTGGCATCCCCTCCCCTTACTTAGATGTTGCCAAATGAATGGTGAGCTTGGATGGGTCCTGGTGGCCATACTCCAAATAGAGGGGGAGGCATCCTGGCTCCTTGCCAGTGTTCCGTCCATGGTAATTTGGCAGGAAAGCACCAGCTGCATATATCTGCACATCTGTTTATGCCTCTGGCTTGTTATTTATTCTCTGTCTTTCATGGGCAGCAGAGCCAGAGCACACCTCAACTCTTCCCAAGTTAGATTAACTGGGAAAGAAGGCTAGGACACTCAGTCACTACAATTGCTGATGCTCATTGAAGGGTATGCCTTCCCCAGCAGCTGCTGCCACTTTTCATAGAGACTCAGAGGAGAGGAGCAAAGGGGTAGGGAAGGGAAGGGGAGGGGAGGAAGAGAAGAGAGATGAGGGGAGGGCTGTGGAGTTAGCACCATAATCATGCCGGGAGTACTTAAATCAGGTGGGCCAAGCCCTGACCCCGCTGGAGAGGAGGACAGTTGGCCAGTCCTTCAGTTACTCTGACCTTCCTGCTGGACACCAGATTTCAGCATGTGTGTGTTCTTGGATGGTCAATCATGGCAATAGGTTTTTAACAGAGGCTAGGTAGGGTAGGCTTCTTGAGGTGTTTAAATAATTCTTCTTAAGGGATTCACTTGGTGGTGAAGACCCAGTGCCAGGCTTTGTGCCTGGGATTAAGAAGGAGTGAGAAGAGGAGGAAGAGGAAGAAGAGAGGGAGGAATAACAGAAAGGGGAGAAGAAAGAAAAGGAAAAAGATTGTTAAAGAATGGAGAAACATGATTGGCAGGGAAGAAAAAAGAATGGGTGGAGGGGTCTGGAATTTGGATAGCCTTGCATTGGCGAAGGTGCTATCCTTGGTCCTGACCAGCACAGGGCCCAGGAGTAGCCCAGAGTTCCTGTCCTGGATGGGGCTCCAAACACCCTGTAATTTCCTTCGAAGGAGACTGGATGATTTTAGAATAAAACAAAGAGCTGGAGCCTCATATGGCGAGAACTGAATCCACAGGTCTGACTTCTACCACTATTAGCTCATCTCCCTCCTACCTTTCCCCAAAGCAACTTCCCGTCCTGTGAATGCTCCTTGCAGGGGTCAAATAGGTGTGGGCCCTGAAAACCCTGCGAAGGCCTCCTGAGTAAGAGTGCAGGCACCTGAGCCCTGGGGTATACTTGGCCTGAGCAGGGAAAAGTAGGGGTGCCCTAGGGTGGGGAGTGCTGGCCTGGTCAGATGTAGAGCAAATAGACCCTGCCAAAAGTCTGGACAGATATTTCTTTAAAATTTTTATTTATTTATTTTTAGAAAGAGAGGAAGGGAGGGAGAAAGAGAGGGAAAGAAACACTGATGTGCAAGAGAAATATCGTTTGATTGCCCTTCGCATGCCCCCAACCAGCAGCCTTTCAGTTTGCAAGACAACACTCAACCCACTGAGCCACACCAGCCAGGGCTGGGCTGACAGTTTGCTTCTGCTTTCCCTCCTGCTCCTTTGCAAAACTCGAATACCAACTTCACTTTTTCCCTCCTTCAAAATATTATATGTAACGAGCTGTTCACAGGCAGGCCTTGCACAGATGGGGGTTTAATCAGCTCGAATCTAAGCACATGGCATTCCAGCCTAATTCAATTCCCATTAGTTCATTAGAGGAAATATTCATCACCCAGAGATTACAGCAGGGCCAGAACTCTGACTGGATTCTAAAGAGCTGTCAGTGGAGCAGTAACTGCACCAGCCGAGACAGGAGGCCAGATTGTGTGGAGGGTGCCTGGCAGTCCCTGGCCATGCCCTGAGACCCCTGGTCTTTCAGACCTTGGGGCCAGGCACTGAGCAGGGGGGACATAGAGAGGAAATGTAAACTATCCTTGCGAGTCCCTCTTTAGAGGGGAGATACATGGCCTCCTGCTTTCAGGGAACCCTCAGTCTGGTGGGGAAGACATTGTTCCCACTCTCTAGACTGCTCTCTGAAGAGTCCTAATGTGCACCTGGCTGGTATGGATCAGTAGGCAGAACAGCAGCCTGAAATTCAAAAGGTTACTGGTTTGATTCCTGGTCAGGGCACGTGCCTGGGTTGCAGGCCAGGTCCCTGACTGGGGGAGTGTGAGAGGCAACTGATCAGTGTTTTTTCTAGCACATCAATATTTATCTCCTTCTCTTTCTCCTTCCCTTACCCTCTCTCTAAAAAATAAACAAAAATCTCTTTTTTTATTTTTTATTTTTAGAGAGAGGGGATGGAAGGGAGAAAAAGAGGGAAAGAAACATTAATGCATGGTTGAATCTTGTGTGCCCCCCACTGGGGACCTGGCCTGCAACCCAGGCATGGGTTCTGACTGGGAATTGAACCAGCGACCTTTTGGTCCTCAGCCTGCGCTCAGTCCACTGAGCTACACCAGCTAGGGCAAAGTCTTTTTTTGAAAAAGAGTGCTAACTTGCCCTGGCTGGTGTGGCTCAGTAGATTGAGTTCTGGCCCGTGAACCAAAGGGTTGCTGGTTTGATTCCTAGTCAAGGCACATGCCTGGGTTGTGGGCCAGGTCCCTGCTGGCGGGTGTGCAAGAGGCAGCTACACATGGTTGTTTCTCTCCCTCCCTTCCCTACTCTCTAAACATAAATAAATAAAATATTTTTTTAAAAGAGTGTAACTTGTAAGTGATCAGACATCTTTGTCCCATCTCTAGCAAGAGACAATAGATTGCCCCCTCGTGAAGGCACAGGCTCCTGGGAGCACGACTCCTATCAGTTCCTGCAACAAATGAGAAGCAGAAGTCGGGAATAGAAGGCAAGGTTCAGACTCCAGACCAAGGGAGGCCATTACTTTCCTTCTACCATGGGGGTGCTGGGCTAGGTGAAGCCAAGAAGAGGAAGTGAAGGATCTCTTCAGGTTGGCTTCTCCCAAAGAGATGAGGCCCTCACCAATATCAAAGAGCCTTTATCTCCTGGTACCGAGAATTTTGAACATTGCCCTGTAGTTCCTGCCCACATCTCCATGTGAAGTTTGGGAGGCTTGTTTATCAGCCCTGGCTTTCCTGATGCCATCTCTCTCTCCTCCTCCTTGGTAGGGGTGGTGGGGGAAGACCAGTGCCCAGAAGGCTCATCGGGGCTGCCATTCTCAGCCCCACGTCCTCAGGAAGGAATCAGAGGGAGCTTCTAGGTCCTGGGACAGAGGCCTGGGAGCTGTGGAGGGGACAAGGTCCAGACAAGAAATGAAAAAGCAGCTGAACCACAGAAATACTTAGGAGTTATGAGGTGTGGGGATCCATAAATACTTTCCCACTTAGACACAGGTATGACCTACCTGGGACTTGGGACCTGGAGCCACGCCCTGCTGTTCAGTGGGAGGTGGTAACATAACTGGGGGCCTGGCTTCAAACCTTGTTCCCCCACTTACTTACTAGCTATGGATTTTTTGGTCAGCCACTGTTTTGCGTCTGATTCCAATTTCCTTATCTCTAAAAAGGGGGTGTATCAGGCAGGTAGAGAACTCAGGACAGAGGTTTATCATAAGGAATTGGCTTATGCAATGGTGGGGGTTGGCTAAGCAAGTCCAAAATCTGTAGGCGAGGTCATCTGGAAGGAAAGATCAGGGCCAAGCTGGAGCCCTGGGCTCTGGCGAAGCTGCTGTCCACCGGCGGTCTGGAAAGGACGATCAGGTGAGGGAGGAGCAATTGTGGACCCAGCTGCTGTTTGCACTCTCCATCAGCGGGAAGAGCTCAGGCCCTTCTAAGGGTTTGCCCGATTAGGTCAGACCCACAGAAGATAACCTCCCTAGTTTAAAGTCAACTGATTAGGGACTTTAATTACATCTTCAAAATCCCTTTTCCACAGGACTTCGTGTTTGCTTGAACAACTGGGAGGAGGTGTATGTTCGTTACAAAGTGGCTGCCGCCGCCTCTTCCACTCTCGTTGCTCCATTAGTTGACACGCCAAAAAATGATTCTGTTGAAGATTAACTGTTAGATACTCTTTAGGAAAGTTCCCGCCAGCCAGAAATTCTCCGTGTAGGCTGGTTGAGCCTAGTTAATGGGAATTTACATACCTAGGAGCTGAGGCCCTGTTTCCCTTAGCGAAGGGAGGCTGGGGAGTGGCCATCCTTTGTTGTTCTTAGTCAGAAGTGAGGGTGTCTCTCTGGGGCTGCTGAGGTTTTGGATATGGTGCGGGATGGGAAGGGTCTCAAGGTCGATTGGCACCTCAGGGATGCCCTGCTCTGGCCGTTGGGGCCACCAGAGCCGGAACCACAGGAGCAGGAGATAGGAATGGCCCTCAGTGACCAGTGGCACTTCGGCAGGTAATTACCCGGCAGAAGCTGGGAACTGACAGGGTAATTATTAGCTTCTAATTGCAGGGCAAACCCAGGCCGAGATCCTCCTCTCCAAAGCAGAGGGCATTACTATTTGCATAGCAATTAATTACTTTGGGAGCTACGGAATTTAATTACCCACTAGTCCATAGGAGCCAATAATTAAATTACTCTCAGAAACAGGGTATTTATTTCCCAGTTAGGCCGAGCAGGTAGCTCCTACCTGGGGAGGTGAGCTTGCGTGGTGACCCCTGAACTATGGTGGCCCTCACAGGCCTGCGCAGTCACGGAGTGGTGGCCTCGGTGCCCCAGGAAGGCGTGTCTGCGCTGTGATGCAGGCAGACACCCAACATACACAGACACAGGCCCGGGAGGGGCACGCGGACACACAGCACGCTCAGACCCCGGGCTGGCACTCGGACACGCCGTGTGTGTGGCCTGTGGAGCTAGGCCATGCGCCAACACGTAATCACACACATGGTGGGAAGAAGGACCAATGGACCAAATAGGGCATTTTGGCTCTGTCATTTTGCCAGTTATTTGGCCTAACTTGTGTCCAAATATAAAAATGTATTTTTAATACCATGTGCTTTGGTCAACAGACTGATCTGGAGCTTATCCTGGAATCTCTTTTCGTCCCTGATTCCTCTCAGGGACTGGTTGGGGGTGTGGGGGATGGGGTTGGGGGCGCAGGACAGAGTGGGGGTAGGGAGGGGCTGGGGAGTACTTGTTTTGGACACCACTGGGTAACAATTAAAAAGTTCTGAAAGTTTAATATTCCTGCACCGAAATGGCCATGTCCAATGTCATACACTCCTAAGAGAGGTGAGCTCATAGAAGACCTGGGGCCTGGAATCTTCCAAATGGAGTGTGGCTCCTGCAGCAGAGATGTTAGATCCCGACCTCAGTTCTCCCTCTTCATAAAAGCAAGAGCGGTCTGGGGTCATGGGGATGAGCGGGGAGGGGGAAGCCACTGAGGGGGTGTCTGGGTCAGTGCGTCAAATGGCTGGGACCCCCTCCCAACCCCAGGCCTGAGAAAGCCTAGAGGGTGGGTATGTCTCCCCACACCTCGCATCGCCCACCCCTGAGTTCACCTTCCTCGTTCTCCAATCCGTTGCTTCCCACTGGCTGTCTGGTAGGTGGCTGAGGCACAAGGCTGTTCCCTCCATCCCAGCGGAAGGGTGAGGGGTGAGGTGTCTGGCTCGTTGGGGCAGACCACTGCCTGTGATTGGTGCCCCTGTCCTCTGGGCTCATGGGCCTGCGGTCTCTGTGCACCGTCCCCCTCCGAGGAGGGCTGGCAGGAATAGGGCTCATCCCCTTGCTCTTCACTCCCTTTCCTGGGAAGGGTCTCAGGCAGATCCACTGGGTCCTGGGTATTCCGTCTAATTAGCTTCCTCCCTCCCTTCCCTCCAGGGGTGTTACTGAGCCCCTGCTGTGTGACGTCCGGAGCCAGGCCACCTCCGTGCCCCAGTGCCTTTGGGTGAGTTCTCAACTGACACGTGTACCCAGACCCGGACCCCGTGGAATTCCCTCACAAAGCCCAGAGTCGAGCCCCAGCCCCTGTGCCTCCAGCCTGGCCTCAGGGCCTCCCCAAGTGGGATCCTGTAGGCGCTCCTAATAAAGTTCTCTCTGACGCTCTTCGGGGCACCCAACCCGGGGAAAGGAGCAGCCGCCGGCCCTCAGCCCAGGCTGCTGACAGCAGCAATCCATCTCCATCACGGTAATGGCGTCCCCATTAATCGGCCATAAACTAATAAAGCAAGCACTTTCCACCCCTCACCCCCCCCCCCAACTTCATTAAGTCTTTAGTACATTAATATGTCTTACTTAGTGTCAGCTAAGCCTCTTTCTCCATTTGGGGTGGAGCATGGTGCAGTGGGCACCCTGCCCGGTGGGGGGTGAGCACGACCCCTCCCCTGGCCCGGGCAGAGGGGCTTGCTGGCTCCCCTCTCCCTGTCCTCCGCACTCTGCCCCCTTGAGGGGCCTGAGAGGTGGAGTGGGAAGCAGGAGCGGGAGGAACAGGAAACCGGGGGGCAAGACAAGTGGGGAGGAAGGGAAAGAAGAGGAAGGAGGAGACAGGATGGACCGAGGAGGAAGGGGGTTCTGGAGGAAGGAGGAGACGGGATGGGGGAGGAGCTGTACACCTCCAAATTAAATTTGTGATTCAGGCATCAGATGGGCCGACAGCCAGAGATTAATTCGACTGATCGAGTTATAAAGAGCGGGAGGCCTGGGTAATCAATCTTGCAGCTGTCAGTCCGACAGGCAGGAGTATTAACCTGGCGAGACGGCACATACCAAGGACTTTTTCATTCCATTCACCCCAACCATGTCCCTGACCACCTCTGGCCCATCTCTCCGAATAATAATAATTGTGTCTGTTAACGATGACAGAGACAGGACGAGAGGCCTGGCTCTCTGCCAAGGCCTTCGCTGCTCCCGGAGTTCCCGCCCATCGCTCGGTTTGACCACTCCCAGAAAGCAGAGCAAGTAACAGCCCTTGCTCGGCCCTCTGGGAGAGGTGGGAAGATCGAGGCCGAGAGTCCATGAAGACCTGCAGACGAGCCAGAGGGCCGGGAAGGTACTTTGAGACGAAGGACAGTGTCCTAGATTGCTTTTGCCTCTTGGGAAGAGTTGCTCCCCAACACCTGGGCTCGGCCCACGATACTCCATTCTGGCGGAGGAAGCTGGACCCAGCTGAAGCTAGCCACCCCCTCTGGCCTCTGCCCGCCCTGGCGGTGCATCCGGGCGCCGGGTGGGCTGGGCTAGGCCCCTGCGCGGGAGCAGCCGCTCTCCCTCGCAAGCCCTCTCCTCTCCCGCTCACTGCCTTCCCCGCCTGACAGTGTCAGTCCACACCTGCGAGTGGGGTGGGGGTCTCTCTGCAGAGACTTGTGGAAACACCATCCCTTGGGCAGAGAAGGGGCGGGGTGGGGGTGGGGCAGTGTCTTGAAATTGACTTCTCTCTCAGCTCCAGCTAATTTTTGCATCCTTCAAACTCTGATATCTCTTTCTTCCTCCTTGCTCCAGGGAAAGGAGGGGGAAGAGGGAACATTGTGTGTGTGCTCACGCACGCGCGCACGTGTGTGAGGGGGTGGGGGGCACACATGAGATGTGATGGGGAACCTTTAGGCTTACTGGGCGTGAGCCGGGGCTGAATCAGCCCTCTGAGGTCGTCCTGCCAGGGCGAGCTGTAGCTAGGGGAAGCCTTGGAGACCTGGGCTGAGGAGACTCGAACCCGCTCTTCCTTCCTCAGTAAGAACTAAGCATAAGGTTAGTTGAGGGGGCTGTGGTCCCTATAATTCTCTGAGAATGTTATCTATTATTACTGCTATTATTATTACCAATCTAGGGACAACCCCATCCCTACAGACAACACAAAAACTCTCATTTATTGTGTTCTAAGTGTCTTCAGATACTTGCTAAGCACTTTACATGTGTCACGACCTTAGTGCTCACAAAAAGTCCTGGGGAGTAGGTTCTATTTTCAGCCCCATTCCACAGGTGAAAAGTTGAGGTGCAGAGAGGTTGGGAGGCTTGCTTAAGCTTGCAAGCCAGGAAACAGCACAGCTAATACCAGCCCTGTACCCAGAGTCTCAGCACAAGCCAACTTTCTCCCAAGGTCCCCAAATTCTACCTGCTCTCTACCCCGACCCCATCCCTACCAAGTTTCCCCCTTGTTTCCTGTGGGCTGGGCTGGATATCTCTAGCTGAGGTTACTCAGGCACCAGATGTCTCTGGGTGTGAGGAGGGTGAGGAGGGCGGTGCTGTTTGTTCAGAGGGTGGGGTGGGGGGCTTGGTGTCAGAGCATACTCATCCAGGGCAAAGGGAAGAATAGGGGCCCCACCCGGGGAGGTTCCCCAGTGCCCTGCCCTGGAGTAACCCCAGGTAGTAGAATTGGCCCCCTCCTCAGGCCCCATGGCCTCCTGGGAAAGAAGAAGGTGCTGACTTGCACAAGTCCCCCACCCTCCCCAGGGACGGAGCAATTGGAGAGCTGCCGTGCTGGGTGTGTGTTTGGGGAGGAGGGGATCCTGGCTTGGTTCTAGAGAGAAAGCTCTCCCTCTCACCTCCTGACCCCAGCTGGGGCTGGGCCCAGGGCGGGTTGGGGAAGTGGGCCTGGCCGGGGTGTCAGGAGTTGGAGGCTGGAGCGAGGCCAGCCCCTCTCCCAGGCTCCCTGGGACCCATTTCAAGTGGCTGCTTCCAGGCTGGGCCGGCCCAGGGGAGGGGGGGTGGGAACAGGGAGCCCGTTTCCAAGCAAAGGTTCAAGGGTCTCTCTTCCTGAGCCCCCACCCTCTTGCTCGGGGCAGCCATTGATTCCACCCTGTCAGTCTCCAGTTTACTCCTTATCTGGGCCAAGGCCCAGTGGAGGGACCCAAGTCCCTGGAGATTTTATGTGTCACCTCCACCCCAACTTGAGGCAGTCCCTGTGCTTGGAATGTGGATGGATGGACACCCCTAGCACAGACCCTCAGACACCAGGATCTCAAGGTTCGACCGCTGGGGTAGCTGAGGATTTTGCCTACTGTGGTCGCTCTCACACAGCTTTCATTTCCTCCCACCAGTCTTCTCATTCATGCCAGATCCTGGATCTGGGGTCTGGTTTCTAGTAACTCGGGGGCTTCTGGTGGCTGGGGGGATGGGGGCATTCTCTGGTTTCTAGTCCTTTCACCCCCATCAAGGTCAACACGAAATCAGACCCCCAAGGACTGCTTGTCGTGGTCACCATAATGGTCCTTCAAGCCATTGTTCCCCACCTGTAGGTAACAGAAAATTATCCTCGAGATCTCTGCTTACCCTGCCTTAGGATGGGGAAAAGGTGTGTCGTTGGGGAAGGAGAGAGGGGAGGTCTTCAAAGGCAAATCATGCAGAACACCTGTTGCAGAAACTGGCTGTCTCTCCGTGCCTCAGTTTCCTCATCTGTAAAGTGGGAAATAACACCTGCCTCCTTGGGTGTTGATGATGTTCAGGTGAGGTGGCAGAGAGGGCCTTGCACCGTGCCTGTACGTTGCACTGTCCACAGTGGGTGCTGAATTAATACGTGAAACCATCGCCAAGGTAGGGGAGGGGCCTGGCATGCGGTGAAGGTGCAGGCTTCAGAGGAGACACCCCTCCTCATCCTCAGTCTCCCTTGCCCCCCAACTCCCCACCCCTCTCACTGTGAGGAGCCTGGGCGGAGGCCCTCCGCTTGCACACCCCCACTGCAAGGAGCTCTTGGACAAGGCTGGGAGAGCATCTGCTCGCTGGACCAGGTCCTGCTTGAGGGCTGTGTGTTTCCGCATCCCTGTTTTGCGAAAGGAGTGTTTGGACACCAGCCAGGCTGTGTATGCATATGTGAGGGTGCGGGCCTGTGCACAAGTGGGTGGGGGAGCTCAATAGCTGGCATCGAAATACTAGCTGGTTAATCTCTGTCTTTGCTTACCCAGCCCTGGCCCTCAGAAATCTCTGGCCTGAGCCGGTGTCCAATGGGCCTGAAGGGGCAGAATGAGGCCCAGGAAGATGGATCTCCCTGTCCCCTCGGCCCTTATCCAGCAGGGGAGAGGGGAAGGCTGCTTCATTATGTTTAATGGGATTATTGGGGGGGATAGTAGTCACAGGGCATTAGCTGCTAATTGGGTCCATAATAAAGTTTAATAAAGCTCTTATGGTCTTTGCCATTAAGTGTAATTAGGGGGGTGCTCTGTGGTGGGGGTAGGTGTTGGTGAGGAATGGGTACTGAGCTCTCACTGGTGGAAGGAGCCAGAGCAGGAGCAGGTGACAGGAGAGCTGGCAGTCATGCCAAGGCTGGGAGCCGCACCGGCGGCTGGAGCCCACTCCTGCCTGGGCTTGACAGCAGGTCCCCTGGGGGCTGCAGGGGGTGAGGTGGGCAGAAAGGGAAGGGGGTTGCTGTGTGCTGTGCGTTGCTGTCGGGGGGGAAATGATTAACACCTGCCCAGATGCCCACACTCTGGGAGAAGCTTGGAACACCTCCGGAAGACACGGCAGTGCCAGGAGAGACGGCATGGGCAAGTTAGGAGTTTGGGGGGCCTGACTCTGGGTTGGGATTGCTGTGTGGCCTTGGGCAAGTTGTATGACCTTTCTCAGCCTCTGTTTCCCCTTCTGCAACATGAGGATAATAGCGGTGTGGGTAATACTAGGGGATAATGACAGCTGGTTCCAGAAGTCAATGCTCTGGGAGGAAAGTAGATGGTTGACTGCGATGCTGTCGTTGTTTTTCAACCTTTTATTTATTTTATTTTGTAATTATACAAAAAATGCTCAAAGTCTTGTATATATATTCAAACACATATAGAGTGAATCTCCCCAATGCCATTTTTCCCTCTGTCATCAATTTACTGTTTATTTTTCCAGTTTGGGGGATACAGTTATGTAATATACATGTACACAGGGAAAGAGTTTTCTTTTCTTTCTTTATTCTTTTAAAATCTATAAATGGGATAATATATATTTTTAAAGATTTTATTTTATTTATTCATTTTTAGAGACGGGGGAAGAGAAGGAGAAAGAGAGGGAGAGAAACATCAAGGTGTGGTTGCCTCTCACGCGCCCCCTACTGGGGACCTGGCCTGCAACCCAGGCATGTGCCCTGACCAGGAATTGAACTGGCGACCCCTCAGTTCGCAGCTTGCACTCAATCCCCTGAGCTACACAGCCAGGGCAGAATGATATTTTTGTACTGTTTTGCAATTTGTTTTTTCCTCTTACATTTGTCTTTGTAGCGTTTCCATGCTTGCACGTGTAGATCTGTCATTTCTGTATGTTCACTCACTATTCTACAGCCTGAACACACCATCACTTACTCGAACAATTACCCATTGATGAACATTTGTCTCCAACATATTACATTTAAACAATAGCCCATCCGTGTATAATCTTGGTGAACTTGTGTGTTTCCGTCGGCTAGATTTCTGGAAATAGAGCAGTGGGACCCCAGGATATATGCCCTTTACTTATTTTTATATGTATAAAAAATTTGTTTATTTTTGAAAGGTAAAGTGTGTACAAAGTTCAAAAACCTCATCGCGAGTACAACAGCAAAACTCCGTTTCCCTCCCAGTCCTGCCCTCAGTTCCTTTTCCGGGGCGCCGGCATTGCGGCTCCTTCAAGATTTTTTGTAAGAGATATTTTCAAAGATATTTGAAGCCTTGTTTGCATATTTCCCTTCTTACCACCCGCCCCCAAACGATGGGGAATTCTTCACTATTCTGTACTTTGCTTTCTATCTGTGCCTTGCTGTCCTTATACCTTGAAGGTCACTCTCAACGGGAACATGCAGATTGCTCTTTTGAATGGCTGCATGGTATTCCGTGGTACGGCTCTGGCTTCATGACTTGGCTGGTCCTCCAGGTGGACCGCTGGAATGTTTCTGTCCTTTAGCTCAGGCCGTGCTACAATAAATTCTCTTGATACATTACTCTCTGAGCACCACTGTGGGGCATACATAGACAAATCCTAGAAGTGCAATTACTGGGTCAAATGATATATTTTCACTGAAAAGTTTTGATAGCTCTTGCCAGATTGCACATTGAGATGATGGTACCAGTCCACCCCTACTCCTGAAGTGGGGGTCTGCTGCCTCCCAAGCCCTTAGGTACAGCCACATCAGTTGCACTGGCACACTCATGGGTTCTTCTAGAAGCTCCTGGGGTCCGGGAGTCTCAAGCAGAATGCAGCTTTCCCTGGGAGAGCCCAGGCAGGAGGGGCAAGGTTTGAGCCCTCTGCTGTGTGCCTGAGAAAGCCACTGGGTAAACACAGTTGTCAGCAGGGAGGAAGAGTTACAGTCAGGGTCAGGGGTTAATGCGGATGGAGCTACCGGACATGCTGCACAGAGCAAACAAAACAAGTTGAGGGGAGAGGGGCCCTGGGGTGGGGGGGTGCGCACCCGCCAGCCTGGACTTGGCTCTTCTCTGGGCAGCTGCCGTCACGGGCATGGATTCTGGACTGCTAAGGACCTTGTGGTTGGCTACTGGGTTCTGAGGACACTGGGGCAGCTTTCCCCTTCCACAAAGCCTCCCCAGCCTGGAGCCAGCAGGGTGGGCCCGCTGAGCAGCCCTGCCCACCTCCAGGGCCCTCTCGCAAGGTAATCCCCCTGGAGCCCCGTCTGGGAGGCTTTGAGAGGTATTAGAGGTGAGCCAGGCAGGGGGCCCTGGAGCCAGGCACAGTTTTTACAGCATTCCTGGGCATTAGGCACCCTGTCCCAGCCCAGCCTTGCCCTCGCTCCACTGAGCCTGAGGGCCTTCTCTGCCTCAGCCACTGTGGGCCTAATTATAGGTGTCCATGTCAGGGTCAGCAGTGGGGTTAATTTGGGGCTTGTCCTGGGGCGGCCAGGGCTCATTAATGGAGTCCCAAGGAGTCCAGGGGATGAGCCAGGCAAACAGGGGATTAGGGCTAAGAAAGATGCTGTCGCGGGATGATGGGCCAGACGGGGCTGTGAGCGAGGCCGCTTCAAGTGTGTGTGCTCACATTCCCCTCACACGGGCGCTCCCACGGAGACACAACAGGTGCTCAGACACACAGGCACACACAGCTGCAGGCCCAGACACTCACCAGACACGCACGGAGGCAGACTCTGAGTTTCACACCACACAGGCTCTCACATAGAGACACGCAGCACGGTGACAGAACTCCTTCCCACAAAGCCGGCAAGGGTGTGGGGCATGCAGGCTGTGGGAGCTAGACAGAGACTCTCCCTCTATCCAGAAACGCTGGCCTGTCCCTGCCAGCTTCCCCCGGTGTCCCATCCCACCTGCCCCAACCAAGGAGATGATGCTCCCTTCTCCTTTTCTCTCAGCATCTCCTCCCACCCTGGGGCTGGAATTCCGAAGCCTTGGCCCATGGGTAGGATGACTTAGGGCAGCTCTGGGAGAGCTGTCGGCCCAGCTCCCAGAAGAACCCCCACACCCACCCTGTGCCACCTAATAACCTTGGGTCCTGAGGGAAGGCAGGGCCGCACTGCACAGAGGTCACTGAAGAGAAGGAGGAAGAGGAGGAGGAGGAGGAGGAAGGAGCTCATAGGAGCTGGGACTGGGAGGCGCTGGGCAGGGGGAAATCGCTTAACCCCGAAGCCGCCACTGGTCTTCGGAGCCCCCAGCACTGACGGGGGCCAGCTGGAGCTGGCTCAGGACGGGAGGCCCAAGTGTGGGAATCTAGGGAGGGCGCCTTCCAGGGCTTCCTAGGTCAGCTGGGAGGAGGGTACCCGGAGCGTTCTTTCCCAGCCTGCCCTGCTGCTACCACCCCTGAGCAGAATGTGGAGATAGGACCTAGCTCCCTGGCTCTGTTGCTGACAAGGAACTTTTTACAGCATTAACCACCACCACCCCCCACACCCTAGCTGGCTGGCCGATATTGTTCCACCCCTTGAGTGCTGGCGGCGGCAGCATGGGGGGTGCGGGGCAGATGGGGTAGGGGGTCAGAAACCCATCATTTGGCTCTGGATGCCTCCTTTCATCTGCCCCCTGCCCAGCATACCCCCTTGACTAGCGTTTAGAGGTAACTCCAGAGGCAAAGTGACTCTCATTACAGAAACGGCCACTATTCCATCCCAGTAACTGAACCTTCTCATCCATAAAGGTGCCCACAGGAATAGACTGCCACCTGTTGTCGCCTCAGCCTTGGTCCTAGGCATCAACTGTTACCTTCCTGGGCTCCTGTCTCCCCGTGCCATCTCCAGGACCCCCCACATACTCCAGGCCCATAATTGAATATAAAGGCCCAGAAGCCAGTGCAAACAGCAGCATTAATCACCAGCAACCTGGCAGCCTCCTGCCATAGATCTTTCTCACATGTAAAACAGCTCATGTTAATCATTGCTGCTGATTTATTGTCTTCTCCGCCTTGTACATAAATTATTCACCATTGCCCGCACGTGGAAGAATCCTGTAATGAGGGCTTCCGTCCTTCCATCTCTGAGGTGGATTCTCAGACCTCTGGGTCCCTGCTGGACTGTGGGTGTTCACGGGTCTGGCCTGGGCATGGAGCCCCAGGCAAGGGGACTGAGGGGAGGGGAGGGGGAAGGACCCCATTCGGGAGTTTCTGTGTCACCCAGGAGCACAGGCAGGAGCTCTTCAGCTCCAGAAAACAGGACTTTGGCCTCGGAGACCTCTTTAGCCTGGACAGGAGAAATGAAACAGGATGGGAGCTGCTGAGTGGCCCCTGGGTGTCCTAAGGCTGGGGCTGGGGGTGGCGCGGAAGGAGACCGCACCTGGAGGTTTCTGCCCAACACGGGAGAGTTTCTGCAGCCAATCAAGCCCAGCTTTAGGGAGTTCCTCATCCCGGGAAGCAGGATGTGGGCGTGTCCGTGGGGCTTGGAGACCTGCCTTACACAGTGCCCTGTCCTACCCTGGGGTTGGTGCTGCTCTCTCAGAAGGCCTCAGAAGGTGATGGCAGTAGTTATGACAATGTCCACCAGATGGCAGACCTAAAACCCACCGCAGCAGCTCCAGGAAGCAAGAGAGACCGCCTGCACTTGGGTCTGCACTTGGGTGAAGTGTCTTCGGAAAGGAGAGCAGTCAGGACTAGGTGGAGGTGGGGTCTTGCTGACGGTAAGAGCCCTTAGCCTCAGTGGGACCAAAAGACAGGACCCACCTCCCACATCGAACCTCACATGGCAGCAGCCTCACAGGGGATGGTCTGGGGAGAAGAGCTGAGGGCCCAGGAATTGGATGAGCAGTGGGGCTCCGGTCGGGGAGAATCCAGCCGGTCCCAACTTCCCTGGCCCTGGCCCAGCGCCCCTGAAATGCAGCCAGCCAAGGCTCTCCCTCCCAGGCTCAAGCCCATCTCTTTCCCAATCCCTGTCTCTTGGCTGGGAGACGCTTGGAGGCAGCCAATACAGGAGCTACTGGTATGACATGGTCAGTGGGGGGTCCAGCAAAGCCCAACTGGCAGCACCTGAACACTCACTGATCCTGCAGTCTGGTCATTCAAACCCCAGGCCTGTGAGCTGCTTGGACCCATTTTACTCAAGGACTTCTGTCCACCTAGGAGACCCATCCCTCCCCTCCTCCGTGCAGAGCTAGCTGTGTCTTAAGATTCAGGGGACTTGTGGCTACAACACTGGGCTTGCCAGAGATCCCCAGCTGGACCCTTTTCTAAGTCTCTCAGCCCCCACAGACGCTGTGAGGGCATGGTCCTCTGTCACCTGTGGAGGCCGGGCAGAGCACTGCGTGGCATTGTGTTGCCACCTAGTCAAGGAGCTGCTTCCACCTTAGATGCAGGATTCTGGCCCTTTAAATGCTAAGAGTCCCAAGGGTAGAGCTGGCAGAACCAGGCTCTGAAGAACAGCCAAGCCTCCTTTAGCCCCAGCTACCTCAACTGGAGTCCTAGGAAAACAATGGGAACATCCAACATCCGTCTCCTTGGCAGTTCTTGCCTAGGTGTCCTTGCGGTGAACCCCTCCCCCAGGCTTTCTGCCGCTATTAATTAGCTGGGATCCTGGAGTGTCCCTCCTGCCTCCAGGACATATGTGACCTGCTGGGAACTCCAAGCCCGAGGCGGAGCCCTGTCTCCTGCTCTCAGGCTCCTTGAAGGCAAGGTCAAGACCTCCCTATCAGTGAAGACCAACGTTTCTCTGAGTGTAGCATGAGCCTGAAGACCTACTGCACTGCAGGCCGTGGAGATGGGGTGCAGGGAATGGAGGTGTTAACAAGCTTCCTAAAGTCCGCCCAGGAGACTTCCTCAGAGTCAGGGGGATGTCCTATTAGACCTGAAGCTTCCTGAGGGCAGCCGCAGACCAGCGTGACTGGGTGGGAGGGCTTTCCTAGTTGGCATCAGACTGCTGACCTCCTGGCGGCAGCGGCCCTAGAGAGCAGGCATGCCGTGGGCCTCCTCCCTCTCCTTCCGCCTGGTCTCCCTCCCTTCCCTGCCAGCCCTTCCACACCCAGCTTGCCTGGCTTCCCCGGACCCGCTGTCTTCATATCTGTCTTCACATCAGTTCCAGGGCCGCCCCAGCCCAGCTTGTTTATCCTTCAGGGGGTCCGAGTGGGTGTTTCAATCCCAATTATGCTCTGACCACAGTCATCGCAGATACCAAAACAAACGTCTTGGGCGACAGAGGTGGGGGAGGCTCAGACAGGCTGGTGCCAGCGGGGCTGGTAGCGGGGGATCTGACTGGGCCTGGAGGCGATGAGAACTGCTCCTAGTGATGGGGCCCTGGGGAGCAGGGGCCTCTGGGTAACTGGCCTCCTCAGCTAGGCCCAGGCCACAGACAGAGCAGCCTTGGCCTCCGTGTCCCCCCATCTGCCACTTCCCCGTGGGCTCATCTAACAGAGCCCTGGGGCTGCCTGGGAAAAGCCTCATCTGTCCTCAGGTGCTGGCAAAGTCTGGCCCCACCTCCAGGAGGCGCAGATCTTGACTCCTCAGCCCAGGCCACGGAGGCCTCTGGAGCCTGTCTCAGGCCTGGTGGTCTAGTACTGGAAGTAAAAGTCAGGGATTCCCGCCCCAGCTCAGCTGGACTCACCCTGGACTTGGATTGGGGTCCTGGGCCTCTGTTTCCCATCTCAAGGTCAATTAGCAGAAAATGCTTCCCAGTCAGACCAGAAATTTTTCCCAGGCAGAAAAATTCCAGCCCTCTAAGCCCCCCTGCAGTACCTGGAGAACACAGTGGCTTCTCAGACAGCAGGGGCAGGTTGGACGTGGTGCCTGTTTGAGGCACCCGTGATGGGGATAGGGAGGAAAAATGGAGGCAGGGCTGATGGGTGGGCCCTGGTTTCTGTCTAGGGCTTCAGAGGGATGGGATATCAGGCATCTAAGACCAGGCCCCAGCTCCCATTCACCTCCGTGGCAGGACAGGAGCTGCCCTCTGAACCAGGGGACCCTGCAGAGGCCGTGCTCAACACCTGCTTCCAGTTGTGCCTGCCCCCTCAGGGAGGAGCCCCCTCACCCACTGCATCCTCTCTGGCTTCTTGCTCCAGCACCTGCCTTGCTCCCACCCCTGCCTTTCTGCTCTGTCCTGGAAAGACCACCTCAGCCCACCTGCCCACTGGCCAGTCTCTGCAACGAGCCACTCCTAGGGGCGTTTTTAATAACAGTGATGGTAACGACCAACGGCAACAAAACAGCTCCCATTCACTGAACACTTTCTATGTGTTGTGCCAGAGGCTCCTGCAATCTTGTCTTCACATTAGTCCGACGAGGCAGGCAGACAAGCAGCCCAGCTTTACAGGTGAGGAAGGAGAGACTGAGAGGGGTGAAGCCAACTGTCCGAGTCATCCTACTAGGAGGTACAGAATGGGATTCGAACCCCACAGGCCTGGCTTCTGAGCCCAGGCTTTTTGCACCAGGCTCGGGATGGCCTGAGGGGGGTCTGGATGTCAGCGAGTTTCTGTTCTGATCTCTATTCTGGCCTCTCGTACTCATTCAACCCTGGCTGCTGCCCAGACACAGGCGGCCTCTGCCCCTGGGCTGGAGCCACAGTGTGGCAGGTGGAAGGCTGGGAGATGGGTTGTGGCAGCCTGTTTCCTGCCACTCCGAAGAGGTCCAGACTCGCCCTCCAAAAGCACTTTCCATGAGGTCAAGGTCGAGATTAGAGACCTGGCCTCTGGGAAAGAGGGAGAACCTCCAGAGCCTTATAAGGGTTGTGCCTGTGTGAGTGAGTGAGACTGAGAGTGTGTGTGTCTGTGGTGTGTATGTGTGTGTGCCTGTGAGGCTGAGTGTACGCACTAGTATGAATGTGAATGTGTTGGTCTTTGAAAGAGCAAGTGCGACTAGGCAAGTGTGTTAGTGTAACCACGTGGGGTATGGGTGCTCCCAAGTGTGAATTATTGGGCTTGGGTGTGAGAGCACAAACAGGTGGGAAAAGCAGTTACTGTCTATGTGTCTTAGGGGAAAAATCCCAGAAAATCCAGAGTTCAGTCTCTGCTCTGCTATTAATCAGCTATGTGGCTTTGGACACATTACGTCTCTAAGTTTTCACACCTGCAGTGGGGAGAAAAGCCCTCACAGAGTCATCATAAAGGTCAAATGTGACACGGGGACAGCGACAGAAGCTCCTTCTCAGAGCTCCAGTGAGGAACAGATGAGGAAATGTGCAAGGCAGGGTCCTCTCCGTGGCAGAGGGCCGCCTGCTGTGACTGTCAGCATCGCCCATCACTCAGTATTTGCCATGAATCGCTGGGACTGAATCCAGGGTCTGCAGGTACAGCCAGAACCTCCTGGGCCTGGACTCGTCTCTAAGCCCACAAATTACAGGTCAGGCAAGAACACACAGTCCACTTGCCACTCTCCGCTTTCCATTAACCTTTTGTGATCTTTCCACGGCAGCTACGGCTTGGGCCACGGCCATCACTCCTTACCTCCGTGAAGTAAAAGACACCAGCCATTCGGCAAATCCTTGTGACATTTGCCAGAGCAGAACTGTTGCCAAAGGTGTGGATGAGACTCCTGGTTCCTCGTGTGTGTATATCGAGTTTCATTATTGATGCCTTTATTAACTCAGTCAATGTACCTTCGTTTTAAATTTCAAAAGTGAGCTGCAAGTGCATTTTTGCTGTAAGAAAGATAGATGAAGTGCCCTTTCCAGAATTCTCCCCAGGGGTTACTGCCATGGTCAGTTTACTGAGTATCCTTTCTGATCATTGCCTCTGCATTTATATACATGTACAAGGTCTGCCCGGGAAAAGTCCAGCCATCATTAATATAATGAGAACAGTTTGCACAACAATGATGTAACCTGGCAGCCAAGGAGAGTGCACTGGAATGTGTATGTGTGAACAATGATGACTTCACTGTACTAGCCAGTGGAGGTGGTAGACACCATTGAGTGAGCAATGGTGGTAGACACCATTGAGTGTACTGTGTGGCCTTAACATTCAAAATGACTGAGCAAGTAAAGCAATGAATCTACATCAAATTTTGCATTAAGTTTGAACATTCCTCCATGGAAACTCATTGGATGATTCAGAAGGCCACAGCTATGGACAAATGGTGATTGTCAGCTTCATCACGACAATGAGCCAGCTCATACATCATGGTTTGTGCAGAGGTTTTTGGTGAAACATCAAATTGCCCAGGTGACTTAGACGCCTACAGCCCAAATTTGGCGCCCTGTGACTTCTGGCTTTTCTCAAAACTAAAATCACCTTTGAAAGGGAAGTGATTTTCAGACTGTTGATGAGATTCAGGAAAATACGACAGGGCTGCTGATGGCAATTGGGAGAACTGTGTGAGGTCCCAGGTGTCTACTTTGAAGGGGACTGAGGCATCAGTGTCCTATGTGCAATGTTTCTGGTATCCTCTTTGATAAATGTCTCTATTTTTCATATTATATATGGCTGGATACCTTCTGGACAAACCCCGTATATGTCATACGTAAACAAATATACTGTTTGGGGGGTGCATTTTTATCTTTGCACACAAATGTTATTTTTCTGCAAACTTTTCTAATTAAAAATATAACTTAAAAACATGGCTTGGAGATACTGTTGAATGAATACATACAGGTCTACCTCATTATTATTTTTTAAAGAACTTATTTGTTTATTTTTATAGAGAGAGGAAGGGAAGGAGAAAGAGTGGGAAACATCAGTGTGTGGTTGCCTGTCATATGCCCCCTTCTGGGAACCTAGCCTGCAACCCAGGCATGTGCCCTGACTGGGAATCAAACCGGTGATGCTTTGGTTCACAGGCCTGCACTCAATCCACTGAGCCACACCAGCCAGGGCTCTGTCTTATTATTTTTAACTGCTACATATGAAGTATTCCATAGCATGTGGTGTTACTTTTTATTTAGCCATCCTCCCTCCACCAGTGGACTGTTCGGTTGCTTCTAACTTTTCATTGTTTTACAATGCTCAGTGGGCTCCCCGGTATGTGATCCTGTGGGCAGACATGAATATTTTTGTTACCATAATGGATCTCTGGAAACAGAGCTGCTAAGACAGAGATGGCTGTTAGTAGTTTTAATAGAAACTGCCAAGGTATCCCCAGGAAGACTGGATCAATTGGTATGCTTTCATTTGCTGATGAGACAACCCACTTTAAAAAAAAAATTTAAATTACAATTGACATGCAATATTATATCAGCATCAAGAGTACAACGTAGTAATTAGACATTTACATAACTTTCAAGGCTATCACCCTGACAAGTCTAGTACCCATTTGACTTCATATAGTTTTCACAATAGTATTGACTATATTCTCTATGCTGTACTTTATATTTTTATAACTGCCCATTTGTACTTCTTTTTTTTAATTGATTTTAGAGAGAATAGGAGAGAAACATCAACATAAGAGAGAAACGTCAATTGGCTGCCCCAAGTACGTGCCCCAACCTGGCGTCAGACCTGGAATCAAACCCACAGCCTAGCTATATGTCCTGACTAGGAATCAAACCCACAACCTTTTGGTGTATGGGACGATGCTCCAACCAACTGAGCCACACTGGCCAGGGCCCAATTTGTACTTCTTAATCCCTTCACATTTTTCACCACCCTCCCACTGCCTCCCGCAATCACGTGACCATCAATTTGTTCTCTGTCTATGAGTGTGAGCAACCCGCTGTTCATACACCCTCTCCAACGGTGGGCACTAGCATCCTTTTTGAATTTTTCCTAATCTAATGGATGAAGCAAAAATCAATCTTCTATTTGATTTGCATTTCACCAATAGTGATCGTGTTTTTCTAATGTTCGGTGTATTTTCCTAAATTTATTGAATATTTTGTATTTCTATTTGTATGAATTGCCTGTTCATATACTTTGCCCATTTTTTCTAATGGGGCTTTAATACTTTTTCTTATTGTTGTGTTAGAATTCTTTATTCTGGATGTTAATATTTATTATGATTTTGCTGCTTATCTTTCTATCATTTTCAATCTTTTATCAGCAGTTTTGAATTTAGATGTAGTATACTTATCAGTGTTTTCCTTGATGGCTTTATAGTTTGGGTCTGATTTTGAACAGCCTTCTCTAAACCAAAATTATTTAATATATGTGTATACTGTCTTCTAACACTTTTAGAGTCAGGTCTTTACTTTATTTGTGCACAGTAGAAATAATCCTTTTGGAAAGTAGTTTGGAGACCTCCCCCACTGTCACCAGGTGTCTGGACTATGACTCTGATTTGCTAATATCAAGGCATGACATTCATTTTCACAGTTTGAAAGCGAGAGACTTTGGAAGGAATGTCAGGTATCTGGGGCGGTGAAGGGAGGTAGGGGAGGAGGTGGGTGTGATGTGAGGGGTCCCTTCGCAGGGCTCAGTGAGTGAAGAAGATAAGTAAGGGGTGCTGGCCTGGGCTCCCCCTTTCCCGCCCCTCAGTATGCAAACGGCTCCCGGCAAAGCGAACGGCAGGTGATTCCCAGAGGATCCTGAAAGGCGCATCTCTGGGCACCTGGCATACAACACGTGTCATACCATGTGAATGGTCTGTTTCCTTAGTGCCACCCCCTGACTAAAATGTCAGCCTCTTTGAGGCAGGGACCCTGTCCTCATCTTCCTCTCCCCCACCAGCAGTCCCCAACATTTTTGGCACCAGGGACTGGTTTCGAGGAAGACGAACTATTTTTCCACGGACTGGTGAGGGGGTGGGGCCCATGGGATGGTTTTGGGGTAATTCAAACACAGTGCATTCAAGCTCACCTCCTGCTGTGTGGCCTGGTTTCTAACAGGCCCAGACTGGTACCGGCCCACAGCCCAGAGGTCGGGGACCCCTGTCCCCCACACCTAACACTGAGCTGTCATCCTTGGGTGAAACACACATATACATTCTCATTTCCATGTGCCCGTGTTTCTGTGTGCAAGAGACAAGTGCAAGGGGCGTGTCTTGCCATGTACATGGGTGCATGTTGAATGCACGATGAGCCGTGTGTCCTGGTGTCTCAGACTGTGTGTACCTATGAGTGCAGGCTGTCATGCCTGTGTCTGTGGGCACAAGAACACACATGTACTTTCTTTCCCTTCCCCACCAGTTTCCCCACCCTCTGCTCCTCTGGTCATGGAAACTTTCCCCCTCACAGGTGGGAGATATTACTCATGGGGAGAAAGTCAAATATGGCAAATCTTGGAGTTTCTCCCAAGAAGGCTTCTTTCTCCCCACCCCCTCTCTTCTTTGCTCTCTTCTCCCTTCCTCTTCCTATTTCACTTCTCTCCAGTCCCCGCTCTGGGAGGAAGCTCATCTGAGCCCAGCTTTTGCTGACATGGCCACTTGGGCCCATTAGCCGCCTTCTAATGAGTGACTGCCTTCTCTGCCCCTTCCCCCACCCCAATTGGGAGGGAAGGATCAATTAGCTGCTGCACACACACATGCACACACACCCCTACACATGTACTCATGCCCCTGTGTACAAATGTATGCCTCATGTATACATGCATAACATACACATGCATCCTTTCTTCTTGACCAATAATATCCTTTTAAGGGTCCTTACTTTCTACAGTGTTCCCCAGACCCCCAGAGAGAGAGCCTGCTTAATTTAACAAGCAAGACACCCACTGCCAAGTCCACTCACCCCAGCTCATTCCCAGATTCCTAGCATGCTAACTTGGGTACAACTCTCATATTTTACAGATGGACAAACTGAGGCTCATTGTGGGGAAGTGACTTGTCCAAGGTCCTTCAGTTAGAAGTCAAGCTGGGAACGGTCTCCTGTCCTCTGACTCCTAGTTCAACATTGTCGCTATCAACAGGTAGAAGCATGGTTTGGACAAGGCCTGCCCTACACTCAACAGAGCTGTGGGGTTTGGAAGGAGTAAGTTCACGTTGAGGTGTGACAGGATCGTGGGGAGGCTCTGCCATGTGCGAAGGAGGGAGAGGGCGAGCTCTCGGAGAGGCCTGACTCCTCCCACAGAGTCAACTTGGCCCAGAGACTGTGGAAAGGTGGCTCCAGGCTCAGTCCCTCCTCTGGCTCTTGTAAGCCTCACCTTGGTTTTCTCTCTCTCCATGGAGCACTGACCTTAGGGATCCCCGATGCAAGCTCTGTCTTGCTCAGATGAGAAAGGGACGCCTCACTGAGGGCTCTGTTCCGAAGGGTGTCCCCTGAGGACTACGGAGCGGTGGGCCCCAGCCTGGACCTGCCTCTGACCTGCTCTCCAGATTCCATATAAGGACAGGAAAAGTGAGAACTGGGCCACAGGCCTGAGGCAGGTAGGAGCCAGGAGGGTCATAGTACCCTGCACCACTGTGCCGAGCCACTTGGGAAAGTCCCAGCAGCTGGAACCATAGGTGAGCCTTGGCAGTTCACATCTCCTAAGGTCCCAGCCCTGCAGGCTCTGTATAACAGAGGGGTTGAGGACAGATCTGGGGGTCCTTGTCAGAGCTTACGGTGCGGGGAGGTCACAGAAAGCTCACCCAGGGGGCAGGGGCTTCCACAGTGACCCCTCCCATCCAGGAGCTAAAAATAGTATAATACTTTCCTTGCTCCTGTTCAGCGTCTCCCTGAGTCAGGGGATGGAAGAGTGGGCGCTCTTATCTAAAGGTCCCTTTTCTCTCTGGGAGCCACAGACCCACCCCCTCTTCCTGATCTTGCTTCCTGGCTGGGAGGTACTAGAAGGCTGAGGCAGCCCTCCATAACCCCAAGGCCTCGGTGAAACCTGGTAAGGACTCAAGAGGGGCACAGTGGGACCCATGCCTGGGCTGATGCGGACCCTTGTGTAGCCTCATGCAGGTTCCCAGGCCCTCTCCCTGCCCCCCTCCCCATTAGGGCTCAGCCCAGCAAGTTCTCCCCTAGACTGGGTTGCCAGCAGGGATGTCCTTTTCCAGCCAAGCCCCTGGCCTGCCCTAAAAGCACGGTCCTGGACCGCTCCTGGGGGTGGTGGAGCCTCTCACTTCAGCTGGGCCATTGTGGTGCCAGCGTCGGATGGGGGCGGCGATGGGTCCCGGGGCGAAGGGAGTGGAGGTCGCAGGCTCCAGGTCAGGAAGCCTTGGACTGGCAACTGCGCTTCCCCACTTAGTACCTGAGTGACTTCGCAGGGCTACTCCATTTTTTAAGAGTTTTTCATCTGCAATAGGAGGAGAAGCAGAGGCTCTTCCCAAGGATTTTGCCGCAAGGATTAGAAGCCACCTACAGTCTGTAACACTATTTGCTCACATGTGCATCGGCAGTTTCTGGAGGGTATACAAAGAAACCGGTAACGGTGGCTGCCTCTGGAAATGGGAATAATGGGAGGAAGAGGGGTGCTTCTCAACTTGTTTTAATGTTACTACTAAGGGTATATTACTTTTATTTAAAGAAAAGAATGGGGCAAAAGCCCATATGATTTCCAGCCAAATAGCTGAGGCTCGGCTCAGTCGGCGAGCGGCAGCCTTGATGACCACCTGTTGCCAGGTAGCTGTCCCTCTTCCTCGGGCACTGTGTCTGGGCATGAGAGTGATTTGTAAATAAATTGCTGTACAAATGTTAGTTATGATTAACATCGGGGTAATGATATATTTCTATGAGCAATTATAGAAATAATTGTGAGATGGTTTGTCTTGAGTATGCGTAGGTGTGAGTGTATGTATCCTTAAGGGTAATTAGGCATGTATTATAGGTGGTGGTTAAGAGCACAGGCTCAGTAACCACGTTGCCTGGGTTTGAATCCTGAACCCACTATTGACTGGAGGTGTGATCTTGGAGACATGACCGCCTTGGTTAACCTTTCTGTGTCTCAACCTTCCTGTCTTTAAGACGGGGATAGTGAATGTACCTTCTCCATAGGATTGCTAGGAAGATCAAGTGAGCTAAGTTATGTGAAACTCTTAGAACAGCCCCTGGCACATAGTAAGTGTTCAACAAATTTTTTTTTTTCCAGTTTTGTGTGTCGGCATACACATGGCTGTGTTTCTCATCCCCTTAAAAGAAGGAACGCTGTCTTGGCCCCCCTTCCATCGAGGAGGGGGAGACGGCAGAGTCGGGGGTTCTGCGTGCCCTTTTGGTCTGTTGGTCTGTGGAGACCGAGGGCGCTTAAGGAGACTGGGGTTGCTCTTTTTCAAGAGTCCAGAGCCAGGGCCCCATTCTCAAAGGGGACACCTGGGGAAGACAGGGGTGTCATGCCTCCAGCTCTCATCCCTTTCATGCTTCCAGGACACTGCAGGGGGTGGCATGCCCCAGCTGCCCCCTGAGTCCCTCAGAGGAAATGTCAGCTGAACCAGGAAGGAGGATTGACCTGTAGAGGGTGGAGGTGGGGAGAAGGAGGCCACTCTCCAGCTGGAAAGACATGCCAGAAGCGGTGGGGGAGGGTCACTACAAGCTGAGGCCAGGGAGAAGCATGGTGAGGCAGCCCCTGAAGCATGGTGAGGCAGCCCCTGAAGGCACTAATTCCCCAACCCCTTCTAAAGGGGGTCAGCCTGCCCTCCCACTACTCCACTCCCAGCTCTCTCCTGGCTGTCTCTCCCAGCTCTGGTGGGATGGCTGTTCCCATGAAGAGGGGCACTGAAGGCACCTCCCGGAGAGGCTGAGTTACCAGGCAGATTGATCGACTTTGGGAAGGGGTGGGAGGGGCCTTGACTTGGGGAAGGGACTTGGGCCTGAGACAGAGCTGACAGCCTGGTTCCTGAAGGTGCCAAGGGGTCCCAGGCTGGAGGAGTGAGTGGGCCCGGCCTAGGGGAAGAGGTGGGAGCTGAGCCAGGCTGCCCCCCACCCCTTGGAGACATAGCATAGCCCTGTTCCCAGTGTAGACCCTCGGTCCTGGAGACCTGGAGAAATCAGAGGTTCTGAATCCCAAACTGGGACATGTGGTGGGCAAGTGTGTGTGGAAATCACAGGGTAGAATAATTAGGAACGGAATAAACTTAGTCTATCTCCTCCATGGAGCAGGAGCATAGGTAGTTATAAAGTCACACCCAGGAGCTCACGTGCACATCTGACCTCACGAGCTCATGCACGCACGTCGCCCGCAGGCATATGCACACAGGCGTGTGCACACAGATACATGCTTGCAGACAGTCACAAGGCAGTGCTTTCTCTCACTTCACAGATTAGGAAAACACATTCTGGGAGCATAACTAGTCCAGCCATGGTCCACCTTTGGGGGGTCTCCAAAAAGAGACCCCCTTTCTCCTAAAAAGCCATCCTCAACTAGTGCCCTCTAGCCACCTACTCTCTCCCCTGTACACTCTGTCCTTCTGTGCAGTGGCTGGCCTTCCAGTGTTGCCCCACTGATGTGCACACCTGAGGTCTGACCCACTCCAGAACTTTAGCTGGGGGGCTCCTGGAGGGTGGGACCAAGTCTTCCTCCATCTGGGCTCTACTGCCAGGGACACTGCCATAGAAGGGGTCGCTAAGGAGGCCCAGAAAGGTGAGCAAAAGGTGGGGAGCGGGCTGTGGGGCTGGGAGAACCTTGGAGGCGAGCTGTAGGACAGGCAGGAATTTCACCAGATGCACCCAGGAAGATTCATATGCCCCTTACACACTCAGACACGCTCGCCTGGAGGGGGCAGGAGGAGGCAAAGAGGAAGAGAGTCCAGGGACAGTTGAAGAAGGTGAGCAGTGTGGGCCTGTGTGAGGAACACGAGGGAAGGTATGGGGACAGGCTTCATGTTCAGTTGTGGGGGTAAGTATTTGCCGGGTTATAACATAAATCCAGACACTACATAATATATATGTACTTTATGGCTTATTCTTATATGAGTGTATTGCTCAATGAATTTCCACAAGGTAGACACACCCAAGTAAACAGCATCCTGATCGAACAGTAGAATACCATCAGCACCCAGGGCCTGCTTAGGCCCCCTTTGCGGGCGCAACGCCCTGCTCTGACTTCTGACTCCAGGGGTCAATTCTGCCTGTTTCTATCCTTTATGTAATTGACATTACAGATCATATTAACTTCCGGGTCTGGCTCTGCCTCTCAACATCACAGTTCTGAGATCTGTCTCTGCTGTCTCGCAGACACGTTTGTAAATGATATTCGTACCTGGAGATGCTCACATGCAGGCAGATCCTGTGTGCATGTTTCTGACACAAGTCTGCACACCTAAACACTCGCACAATCCCCAAACACACCCAGGTTCTCATGCACATGTGCACGTTCTCACTGCTTTCACATACGTGGCTATCATGCACACACATGTGAATATGTAAACCCTCAAAAACTCATGCTTATACACACGTACACAGGTTCTCACACACAAACACATTCTCAGACACAAAGACAGACACATTAAATGTACCTTGGTTTTCAAATTCAGATGTACACCCTCACACCATGCACGCTCAGCCTCTCTTCTCTCTCACACACACACACGTCCACTCTCACACACTGCTCAGCCCTCAGCCTCTTAGGCTCCAGCTCTAAACAGACAGAGGAATGTGATCAAATCGACAACTGAAAACTGTCCCGAGAGTAAAGCTGTACTTCGCTGAGAGAGCTGAGCCTTTATTGGAGGGACGCAAGTGTCTGTGTGTCTGAAGGCTGGGGGAGAGGGGAAGTGGAGGGGTGGTCTCCCAGGGCGCCTGTGGCCACTGGGCTGCTTCAGTTATAAAAAATGATGAAAGGACCGTGCAGTGAGAGCATGGCTGTGAGTAAATAAAGCTGCCACCTTTGACCCTCAGAGGCCAGGGTGCATCCCAGAATGAAAACTCATTGGGGAGGGGGATGCTCGGGCCCAGCCTGAGTTCTCCAGCACCCCCTCCCAAGGCCAGACTCCCAAGGGGGAGGCGGAGGGGACTTGAGAACCTGTATGATGCTAGGGGACTTACAAAGGGAGGAGGGGAGAAAAGAGGAGTTGGGGATAAAGAAGGAGGTTGGGGACATTGGGGAGGGGGTGAGGGTCATGGGGGGGGACTGGGGACAGGGAGAAGAGCTCTGACTTCCAGCTCTCCCTCCGTGTACTTCGGTTTCTCTGTCTCTCATTCTCTCAGCGGCTCTCCGGGTCTCTTCTGCTCCCAGTCTCCGAAACAAGCGTACATCCCCCTTCTCGTGTTTGAGGCTTGGTTTGCTTGTTTTTCTAATCACCGGGAACTACAGGCAAACAGGGGTTAGCAAAAATAACAAACACAGGCAAAGTACAAAGTCACCAGGAATTCCAGAAAGATTGAGAAGTGGTAGGTTCAGGCTCTGCCAGAAATGAGAGTGTGGCTGGGCCTGCCCCGTCCCCAGTGGGCCCCTCCTAAACCCCTCTCCCAGCTCAACCCTCACAGGCTCCCTGGTCCCTGGCTCTGAGCAAAGCTCAACAGAGTCAGCTGCAGAGATAAGTAAGTGAATAAATGGGTGAATGCATGAAAGATTTCTTGGGCATCCACCTCCTCAACTCTGAGTTCAAAATTTATGAGCACGTATGTGGGGTTGCCCGCACTGTGGGGTCAGGAAGGCTCCCCACCTCCTGCCAGGTTTCCTTCTTCTCCCCTCTCTGCAGCCCTTCTGGGCTCCTCTCTCTCCGGGACTGAGGTTCGCTTTGTTCTGTAGTCACTGTGGCTCTTAAAGGTTCACCCGGTCCCATCCCCAGGAGAAGACAGCGCTTTGCAGCCTGGCTGTCAAAGAGCCATGCCCTGCATGTCCCTCCATCCTGCACAGACCCCATAGTTACTGCCTTTGACCCTCTGGGGGGCCACTCAGTGGCCATAAGTAGGTTCTTGGAAGTCTTACCTTGGCTAAGCACAAAAGTTTCCACCAAAAGATAACGAAATTCCCAGCTCTGTATGTGAGGGACATATAGGGAAGATGGCAGGAAATACACCACTCATTGCACCTCCCATTCCTGTGGCCCAGTCTGTGGCAGACTTAGCAAGAAGGCTAGAGAAAGACAGTTCAAGAAAAGCATCCCCGCTTTCCTGTTAGCCTGGAGCCTCGTGGCGGGGGCTGCAGTCTAGAACTGGAGCGAGCCGTCGCTGTGGGGAGCCAAGTGCAAGCATGCTCCCAGCAGGACAGAGTCCTCTGCCCAGGGAGACACGGCCTGCAGTCAAGTGCCCAGAACCTGGCCCCTCCTCTCTTTATGCCCCAGGCACACAGGCTGTTTTTCCTGAATCCCTGGTGGAGACTTGACTTGGTCTTTTTCCCTGCGGGGAGGGGAAGGCTGAACCCCATGAGGGAGGAGGGAACTGAGGCAGCTGAGCCCTGTGTGTTCGCACTGGGTTCTTGGTCTACGCCGAAGACCCCCTCTTGGCCAAGTCTCTCCTGCCTTGTCGGCTGAGATGAGAGATCCAGCCAGGTGGGCTCAGCTGCAAAACACACTGGAGGCCCAGAAGACATAGGTGTCCAGGAAATCAGACACTGTTTTCTACCTTCTTTATTCGCATTTCTTCATCTCCGACCCAAATCATAACCAACCTTCGACTGAGAAGTTACTATGGGCCACACTCTGTGCAGTGGGCTTACAGGAATTCCCTGATTTAATCCTCACAGCAATTCTGTGAAGAGGTGCTATCCTGATCTCCATTGTACAGATCAGAAGATTCAGATCCTGAGAGGTTAAGTTACTGGTCCAAGGCCACCCAGTTCATAACTAGAGGGCTGAAATTAGAACCCTACAGTCAGTCCAGCTTCTAGGGAGCTGGTAGGTGTCTGAGTCTGGTTTAGGGGCAGGGAAGCCCAGGGTCAGGGCCAGGTTCAAGTGTCAAATTAGAAGGTAGCAAGTACTCACAGCCCTCTGTCCTGGCTCTCTACTGCTGCTGGGCCCCCATCCGACCTGGCACAGACACAGTCCCAGCCCTTCCACGAGCAGCACTGACCTCCTGTCTGCACTGATGGGAAGGTGGGCGCACGGGAGCACTCACATCCCTTCCTTCCCCATTTCATTCAATCCCTACCTTCTCAACAACAAAAAGTGCCATCGATTTGAAGCACCAAGTCTGTACATGAATTGTAGTGTTTCCTCCCTTGCTCCTTATGGGGGCCAGGAGGACCTGCACTTTTTTGGAGTGGTAGTCATGAGAACATACAGTCTTCCCTGAATTTTTTACATTTAACATTGCATTGTACCTGCATTGCCCTGAACCGACACACCCTCTTAGTTGTTTTAATTATTTACCCTGTCATGCTTTTAATTTTATATGATATAAATGACATTTTTTTTTCAAGTGGCAAAGCTCTTCCTAACACCGTTTACTGAGTTATGTTTCCTTCTCCCTGTTTGCTGACATCTGTCTGCAGTTCCTAGGTGGTTGGGTCTGCTTCTGGGCTCTGTTCTGCCCCACTGGTGTAAATGCCTGTTTTGGTGCCTACACCCTACTATTTTCATGTTGTTGTCCCCTAACAAAATGATTTAACATCTGGTCCAATTTGCTTTTCTTTGGAAAATTATCTGATATGTGTTGGTTCACTTATTTACTTTTCATGTGAAACTGAGAATAATTTTCTTCTGGTTCCAAGAAAATGTCTGGTGTGATTCAGATTCATCGGGCAGCGAGTCTATAAATTTTCCTGGGGAATGTTGCCATTTTTACAACTCTTGGCATCTTGGCGGGTCCCACGACTCCTCCTGCATCACATCTAGTGATGCGGATGGCTGTGTGCTGCTCCTTGGGCTGCTGTTCCCTGCCTGGCTTAACCATTTCCCCAGTGTTGGGTGTTTGGGTCACTTCCAAGGTTGAGCTGTTATGAATAGTGCTATTATAAACATCTTTGTACAGATTGCTTTTTTATTTCTTTGGGGTATGGTCCCAAAAGTGGGATTATCTGATCAAAGGGTATGAACAGTATCGTGGTTTTACCTAACTCTGGGAGAGTGGGACCCATTCACAGCATCACCAACAACATATAAAGAAATATCTCCACCCTGGCTGGTGTGGCTCAGTGGATTGAGTGCAGGCCTGCGAACCAAAGGGTCTTCGGTTTAATTCCCAGTGGGGGCACATGCCTGGGTTGTGGGCCAGGTTCCCCGGTATGGGGTGTGCGAGAGGCAACCACACATTGATGTTTCTCTCCCTCTCTTTCTCCCTCCCTTCTGCTCTGTCTAAAAATAAAATAAAAATAAAATAAAATATTTTTTAAAAATAAATATCTTCTTTTCCTTTAACAAACCCTTGAGCAACCTGAAGACTTAAAAGGGTAACTTGCTCCTAAGGTAAACACACCACAGGCACTAGAGGGGTGAGGGGGCATCTGAGAGCAGGGTTCTGAGGAATGCAGATCCCGCCGCAAAGGGGTGGGCTGCCTGTGGCTGCCCTGCTTCCTCGGAGCCTTCCGCGCCGGATTCCCTGCTCACAAGTGAGCCTGGTTTATTTTTATTTACTTAGCGTATGTTTGCATAGCAATGATTAGGTGTCAGGTACTATTCTAAGCACTTTACAAATATTAACTCATTCACTTCTCATAACAAGTGCATAAACAAGATCCTATTATTTGTTATCATAACCATGTTACAGGTGGAGAAAGCCAGTCATAGAAGTTTGGTGTGAGTCGCATGGCTAGGAGGATTCAAACCCGGCAGCCTAGCATTAGAGTGTTGGCCACTGGGCACTGCTCTCCTGACAGGACACAGTCACCGCAGCCTGTAGCTGCCCTTCTTTCTCTGGGTCCCGCCTTGGCGCCAGCGGCCCCAGTCCCCTCTGGGGAAGGGCGACCCTAAATCTTCCCGGCCTGGGTTTCAAGCTTTCTCCTTAACTCCTTTTCACACACAGCCACCATCTGGGGGATCCTGCCACGCGCCAGCCGTGAGGCTGAGCACTTTCACATCTTTCCACCTCTTTTGGCCGTTACCAAAATCACACAAAGTACGTAGTGTATCTTCATTTTATAGAAGAGGAGACTGAGGGTCAGAGAGATGTGTTGCCCGAGATCACACAGCCAGTAGAGGGGCAGAGGGAGGATTTGGATCCTGTTCGAATATTAGTGTCTGTGGTCTTTTCATTATACGTGGCTCCTCTCCGGCTCCCTGAGGCCCCACGCCTTACCCTAGTCCACTTCTCTTCCTCCTGGTGGTCTTCCTGAACACACTGAAGTGGGAAGAAACCCTTTTGGTGAAGCTCCCCTTCACCAGGGCCCAAGTAGCCACCCCCCAGGAAAGTGCCATCATTACCTTGTGCTTTTTGGAACCGACAGTCACTGCCTGAGAGGGGCCCAAATAGCTCCTTCCTTTCCTGTTTCAAAATCTACACCCTCTGGAGCCTGCTCCCTGGTTCCTCCTTCCTGCCCTAGGATCTTCAGCTGATTTACTGAGTACAGATGATGGGCAGGTGCTGGTTCCAATGAACGCACCACACCCCCAGCTCAGATTTGTGCTTCTACTTCTCCAGGTCCTCTGGGGTGACTCAGAGCTCAGGTGCCCTCCGGGGAGTGGATTATCCCAGTCCTGCCATACAATCTGTGTACAAGCCCCAGACGCCCTGAACGCACATTATGCTCTTTATGGAGAATTTCCGCCAAGCACAAAAGAAGGCACTTCTCTGGTCCCTGACAAGCTCTGGAAGATTCAATGGCAGCGTCAACTTCTGAAACTGTGCTTGTATACTTCTCTGTGTCCATGCTTTTCAGGGGGTGAGAGCACAACTGCATGTCTGCACAGGTGGACCTGGGACTGCAAGGATGGGCTGATGGGCGCCGGAGTTTATGTGTGTTGTCTCTCTCTCTCTCTCTCTCTCTCTCCCCACCCCACCCCCTTGTATGCATTTGAGAGTAAGGGTCTGCATGTACCTGTGAGTGGAAGTATGTGTTTGTGTGCAGATGCTGTACCAGTTGGGTAAAGGGGCTGGTTGGGAAGGTTTCCAGCAGCATTCAGAGGCAGACTGGACAGCAGGGGTAAGGTGGAGAGAAAGAGACGAGAGAGTCGAGTCTAATGCTTCGTAAATTAGCGAAGGGATGGTGTGGAAAGTTGGAAATGACAGGTTTGCAGCTTTCAGTGTCACTTGTAGCCCAGGGCAGGCATGGCAGGTCAGAGTGGGCACATATGTGCTGGCCTGACCAGGCACAGCCCCAGTTTTACGGGAAAAGGGCCTGGAGAACATGATGAAGCATTGCTGCCCGCCCCCAGCCCCCGACACTTTCCAGGCCCTGGGCTCCAGCCTGTCCCTGCAGACCCTGTGGCTTCTCTGGGCGAAGACAGTGTGGCCTTGGCAGAGAGGAGGCAGCAGAGGAGAGAGGCTCCAGGAGGCCTATGGAGAGGACTTGCCAGTGCGCCTCACCCCTCTGCTGCTCCAAAGGCTAAGGAACCTCCTTTTCGATGCTGTTCAAAGGTTTCGCTGACTTCAGAGGGATGGAGAAAGAGGGAGGAAGGAGGAGAGAGGCCTCTGAGGTGGAGAAGTTTTGCTGAGCCTGCAGGCTATCCAGCCCATCCCCGGTTCCTCATTACTGTGGTCCTTGGGCAAGAAACGTCTGTTTTAGAAGCCAAGAAGAATCCAGGGCTGCGTTAATGACCGCACAGCACCAGGATGAGGCCTGAGGCCCGGGATTGACTCTCTTGACCTTGAAATCCTGCCTGAACTTTTTCTGCTGTGCTGACATCCCATTTTCCCAGGACTTGTCTCTCCTGCCTTAGCCCTGCCCTCTCCATGGGACCCTCAAGAGCAGGGAAGTTAGGGAGGTCGGGGCAAGGGTGTCCAGCATGTCCGAGGAGTTCAGAGGGTCTGGGGACCTGAGCAGGACTGGACAACATTCAGTGTCAAGGACTCCCAGAGCAGCAGGGCTAACAAACATCTTACATAAATGTTAATGCAACAGCAAAGATGAATGAGGACATTTTACTTTTTTTCATTGTTATGTTGATTCCGATAATGGCTCGATGAACTAGAAGACAGAGTTCACTGTGCCTGTTTTATTTTTTAAAAAAGGGAGGGGGGTCGAGAAGTTACCTGATCTGGTCCCATTCACATCCGTAAGGCAGTGTGGCCGGGACCCCGATGACTCCAAGTCTGCAACACAAAAACTATGCGATTTTTCAAACAGTGCGCTGCTGACCACGGGCAGGACTCATGAATGGTGCCTGGAGACCATTGGGGAGGCAGAAACTTGAGCTGGGTTTTGAAGTAGGGGTAGAAATTTCCTTTCTTCTTTCTCTCTTTTTTAAAAATTTTTGTTTTTGGCAGTGGGCGTGGGTATCGTCAGAGCTTTGCACCCTAAAGTGCGGCGTGAGTGGGAGGGCATGGCAGTGTTCATCTCAGCTGATGCAGAATGGCTAATGGCAGCCGGCGACTGGGAGAGGGCGTTACAGATGAAGCATAAAGCAAGTCAAGGGCCTTGAACAGTGGGGTAAAGGGCTTTGATTTTCCCCGTAGGCGAGGTGAGCAGTTTCTAAGCCAGGGAAGAGCGTGTCCTGCACACCTTTTAGGGAAGGAGAACTGGGCCCCTCCAGCAGCGTGGATTGTGGATTCCAGGTTCCAAAGAGAGGGGTGGCACACCAGCTGGGACCGAACTGCTGCCCAAAGAGAAGATGAGTGGAAGGAGTGAGGGTAGATGGGGGCGGGGGGCAGGTCGTGAGGCGGGCTCCGGAAAAAGGGAGCTGCAAGCCAAGAGGCCCAGAGAGGAGGGTGGCCCGGGCAGCCCAGGCAGAGCCTCGGAGTCCTGGGTGGCCATGCTGTGGCCATTCTTAGCGAATGTGCGGTGTGGGCAGCCCCAGGCTCCACCTTGTGAGCCTCCTGCCTCATTGAGAGGTTATTAATAGGGAGTTTGTCTGGTGTCAGAGCGCAGACATAAACTGCATTAGCATTACCCCATAATCTTATTTAGTAAATGCTCATGCCGCTCCGTCTCCTGTAATTGCATTGGGAAGATGCAATATTTATGAAAGGGGAGAGGGGGATGTCACCGCTCATCTCAGTGATGCAGTAAAAGTCCCGGGAAATACTGTGCGGGCTGCAGAGGCCTGGCCCCCGGCCTGTGAGAGTGGGCCCCAGATCACTGCCACCCACCCCAACTCCCATGCCCCCTCAAGAGCCTTGGGCAGTAGGATAAGTAGGTGTGGAGGTGACAGCTACCACCTCCCTTGGCAATACTTCTCCAAAAGTTCCTGGTCCCTGCTGGATGCACCAACCCTTCTGGAGGGCACAAGGCTCCCAGCTTTGGGTCGCTCCCTGCCCTAGTCGGGTTGCTAGGGGACTTCACCTTCACTGTGCCACTTAGGCGGCTGGAGGAAGCTCAGCGGGCAGCAGCAGGTGGACAGGCTGGGACCAGGGGTGCTGGCTGGAACAGGGTCCCAGTAGCAGTGCTAGCCACTGAATGATCCCCAAAGCCCATGGCAGCCCTAGATTCCCAGGGTGGCGGCCCTCTTCCACCCTCCTGGGATCATGTGGCTCACTCTGTAGGACACACCCCTAGGACACACACACACACACACACACACACACACACACACACACACTTTGGGCCAGTCCCAGGACTTTTGCTTCTGGGTAGAGGAGGTAAGAGTGTGAAACTGCCCCAAGGGACTCAGAAGCAGGTCTGTGTGCTCATCACTCCTGAATGACCTGGGCTCAGTCGCTGGTGGTGGGGTCTCTGGTGAGGCCACTGGAAAGGTAGGCTGAGGGGAAGGCACGTGCCCAGGAAGGCACTTCCTGTGGGACCCCAGGCAGTGCCAGACTCTCAGCCCCTGGCTTTGGGGTCAATGTTGCCCCCCAGAGACAGGAGCTGGGTCTCCTTACATACCTCTTTCACACCTCACTCACACACAGCCCCACACTCTACACTCAAACCACATTCACACTCGCACATGCCCAAGACCTCACCCACTGGGCAGGGACTTACGGCCCACAATGCTCTTGCACACTCATGAAGTTAGCCGCCTGCCCCAACCCACTCTTTCTCTCCACTCCCACGCAGCAGCTGCACCATGCCTGCCCACGCGGGGCACACCTCCCTCGCTAAGGCATCCGACCCCTCTAATTTCCAGCAGCCCATTCGCCTCCTTCCTCCTCCCGCCCTCACTTCCCAGGTGGGGGAGTGGCTCCCGAATCAGAGGCAGCTGAGCGCCAGGGACTGGGTGGGTAGAGGAGGGCTGAGTCAGCCCCCTCTCTCCTGTCCCATTAATCACAGCGTCGCGGTCCAGTGGGGGATCCCGGCGCCCAGTGCCACACGCAGCCCGCGGGACAATGGGATTATTTCTGCCGGGAGAGGCCGCCTCGGGCCGGGGCTCAGGCGGTGATGCCTCCTTCCCTCAGTCCGTCCCCCGGCACCCAACAAGCGCCTGCGGCGCCCTGGGACGGGTGGCAAAGCGGACGCGGGTGGCGCAGGGTGGCCGGGCCTGACCGGCCTAATTCAATTAGCTGGGCGGCCACAGCTTCTGCGCAACTCCGGGCCCGCGGGGGCTGAGCTTCGGGCAGCTGCTCTTTGTGCGCGGAGCCCATGCATATGGATACAGCCCCTCCCCCTGTGCACGCCCCCTACTCCTGGCACCTGCGGCTCCCATCCCCGCCCCGCTTCAGAGACAGGATGACCTAGGCCTCGTCGGAAAAGTTGAGAAATTATGTGGCTGCTCGTGAGTCCAATCAGCGTGAAGGGAGGGAGCAGGAAAGGCGTGTGGAAAGGGGTGTAGCGGGTTCCTAGTGTGTGCGTACCTGTGCCCGTGTGACCTGTAGGTTATGTGTGTGAAGGGAGAGGGTTTGTTTTGCACCTGTGCGGAGGGGGTGTGCGTGTGGCAGGGCGTGCCTGTGGGCTCCTGGGGGCAGAAGTGTGAGGGAGGCTTTGGGAGCCCCCGTGGGGGCTGCACTCACGAATGTCTGAGTTTTGTGTGCAAGGGCGAGTGTGGGTCTGGGAGTGGGTGTGAGAGGGTGTTGTGGCCGCTCCGACAGTGTGCCTGGAAAGCCTCGGGTGTTCAGTGTGCCTGCGCGTGGCCACCTGCACACACGCGCGCGGGTCCATGCGCAGTCAGGACCTGGTGTGGAACACATCACCCCTGCTTCCCACCGCCACCGCCGCCGCCGCCGCGGGCCCTGCAGCAGCTGGGTCTCCCAGACCGCATTCGTTCCCCCCTTCACCCCGCCCCGCCCCGTGCTTTTCTGATGGAGGAGGAGCTTGGAGAATTCAATTCAAACCCTAACTCCAGCTCAGCCCGTTTAGTGGGAGAACACTTCCCCAACCCGCTAGGCTCACGGGACTGCCAGGCCCTCTCATCCAGCAGCCAGTGGGGGCCCAGCCAACCGGGTTATCGGTCCCCAGAACATCCCGGCCTCCAGTAGCTTCCCACGCACCCCTTGCGCCCCTGAAATTACCAGACCTATCCATGCCAAAGTGGCCCGAGCTCCCCGGGGCGACCTCTGAGACTCCAACTAAGCCCCCTCATCACAGCCCCAAGTGAAGCCTTCGGAGAGTCCGGTATTGGGGCTGGGAGGTCTCCATCCGCCCTCCCTCTGCGGCCAAATCTATGCTTCCCTAGGGGCGAGGAATTGAGGGGAGAAGTCTGGGCAGATGTGACCACTGCCCAGGCTCTCAATGGTCGGGACAGCTCGCTCGCCCTGGCTTTCCTGCGGAGGCAGAGGGAGAGAACCCGCACAGCTGCGGAGGTCCAGCCCTGGATCAAGGAGGGAGTCTGGTCAGCTCCATGCGCGGCAGGCAGTAGGGTGGCCCCTAGAAGATGGTGGGTGGTGGCCCTCGGAGACCTGGCCCGAGGCAGGCTCGGGTTCTCTCTGCTCCTTCTCCCTCTCCCACATCCCGCTCAGGGCCTGGCTACCAAGGTGCCCTCTGCCACCAGAAATTCCTCAGACCCAGCAAGGACCTGCCCAGCGGCTAAGTCCAAAAATAGAGGCTGGGGAAGGGAGGCTGGGCCCTGCTGGGCCCTGGGCCCTAAGCGGAGCTGCTCCACTGGGGCCTCCTGGTGGGGAGCCCCCCAGGGGCATCCAAGGAGCTCTCCTGCAGCTGTCAGGGGTGGCAGAGCTGTGGTGTCTGGCTTGCTCTGGGCCATCCCCAGCACCGCTGTCCTACCCTCTTCCTGTTTTGGAGTCCTGAGAGGAAACCTCTCAGGATACAGTGGGTCAAGAGCACCCACGCTGGATGGTGAGGCCTGAGGGCCCCTGGCTCTCCTTTGGGAGGGAGTTGGCCAGAGAGAAGCCCGAGGCCTAGCTTGGCGCCCAGAGGTGATGGGGACAAGAGCGTCCCTTAGTCAGAAGCTGAGAGGGGAAGCGCTGGAGGGGAGGGCCAGACTTAAGGGACCCTATTGCTCAAGCAGGCTTTGGGGTGGGGTGGGAGGAGAAGGCGCTGGCTCCTAAACCAGGGGACACTAAGGTGTATCCTACATCAGAGAGTCTCTGTCCTCTGTCCCTCCACGTTCTACCTCCCCCAACATGGGAAATGTGTGCCTGTCTTTTCAGGTTGGAGAGGTCCTCGTTCCCTGGTCCCTCTCACTATAAGACCCAGGTGGGGGCACCTGGGGCTGGCCCTGTACAACTCCTGCTGCCCTCTCCCAGGCCCGATGAAGCATTGAGTCGTGTGGCTGGAACCAGCCTGGCCTGCTCACTCCCTCCTGCCCCGACCTAGGTTCCTGGAGACAAGCACTGCCACCCCAGGGCTCTGGACAGGTGGGGCCCCCTTTACTGGGCCTCTGTGTTCCTAAGTCACAGCTGTGCTGTCTCCTTCCTGTCCCTTTACTGAAGCAGGCGGGCAGGAATCCAGACCTCAGTGGTCCCACCATGGATTGCTTCATGTAACATGCCCCCTACACGTTCTCAGCCTGTTCCCCCTTTTCCTGTAAATACCTACAGGGCAAACCCGGTCTCCCTCTTCCACACCCACAGGCCCCCACACGGCCGCTTTCCTGACAACCACACTGGAAACTGAGTCACTCCTTGCACGGCCGCACACCCACGGTCAGCAGCACACGTTATTACTGCAGTCACACTTTCACACACCAGTCGAGGGACACCCTCACACCAGCATGCACGTGTTCACTACAGAGGAACAGTTGTAGAGACACACAATCGCCCTGTCACAGAAAACACGCATTCACCCGCATTCTCCCTGGCGCACACGTCCTTACACGGACAGATCCAGTTGTAAAGCAGACGGAGACCCCTCGCCCCCGAACTCCTACCGACACGCCTCTTGGTTGTGGTTGTGCCCAATAGCCTAACACTGATACATAGTGGACATTCAGTACATATTTGGGTAAAAACACAAAAAACAGATTTTTAAATTATTCCTTGAAGACGAGCACAGCTGCCCTCACCGTCAGGCACACTTCCACATGCAGCCCCCGCCCCCCGACACACAGCCCCACAAAAACGAAGTAATTAAGTTATCACACACACCCCTAAGCTAAAGGACAACCCCTGGCTCAGGGGTCTCCCCCAGAGGGGGAAGGGAGCAATGTGGGATCCAGAGGGGCCTCCCCCGTGGGTGAGCCCCCCCTCTTCTCCTCCCCCTGCCACAGCCTCAGCCCCAGCTGCTCCTCTTTTAATTGGAGGCGCTTCTTTATTCTGCATGCCTGGTGTGGGGGTGTGTGGGGGGGGGTGGCTGGTGCTGGAAGGGGCTGCTATTACCAGGTGGCCTCAGGGCTGGACTCACCTAGACTTGAGCAAAGATACTCCTGCAAGGCAAGGACCACATCTGTCTAGTTTGGTGCAGAGGAAGCAGCTTGTAACGAATGGAGTCAGAAAGGCAGCATCTGAGTCCCCTCTCTGTCCCTTTCCAGCTTTCAGCGCCTTGGTTTTTTCATCTGTAAAATGGAGACAACAAAAGCCACATGAGGGATATTTGGAGGATGGAATGAGAGGGTAGCTGGGACACCACTGGTGCTTGGTGCCTCCTCCCCAAGCTCTGTCCTAAAAGGGCTACTCCGCAAGGCAATGGAACACAAGCTGCAATAAATCAAGCCCTGAGCCCTCTCCGGCATTTCAGAAAACTTTCTACACTGCAGCATTGTACTCAGGAAACACGGCTCCAGGGAGTGGTAGGGGCCAGAACCCAAGGAATCCTGGTGCCCTTGTTTCATCTTCCTAGGCAGGGAAGGGACTGACAGGGTAACCCTGCCCTCCGCCACCATCCCATTGGAAGACAAAAGCTGAGGTGGAGCTGGGCTCGAAGAACCCCAGCTGGGGGGAGACCAGCAGCTCAGAACGGGATTGAGATGAAAGTTGGCTCTGATAAGCAGGAGAGGTTGTTGGGAAATCCAAAAGCAAGCAGGCAGGCAGGCAGGCAGGCAGCGGTGAGCGCAGGGGGGAGGCAGGGTATCCCTGGGTTGCTGGTTTTGGTGAGGAGAACAGCCTGACAGTCTCAGTGGGCCCCTAGGGGGCGATGACCTCTGCCAAACTTGGACTGGACCAGCAAGGGTGAGGTCTCCTCCCCGGTTCCCTGGACAACTGGCGACAGAGGTGAGGTGTTCAAGAGGTGAGTGAGGTGGATCCCGAAGGGTTGGAACAGGCAGGGCTGAGAAGGTAACTTAGGAGGGCAGAGGGGGCAGGGAGAGAGTGTTAGGAACACTCAAGGGGTTTCAGGCATGGGCCAGTGACCAACTGAAGTTGTTCTGAGGATAACCTAGGAAAACAAGGTTTTGTTTTGTTTTGTTTTAAGATATTATTTATTTATTTTTAGAGAGGGAAGGGAAGGAGAGAGAGAGAAACATCAATGTGCGGTTGCTGGGGGCCATGGCCTGCAACCCAGGCATGTGCCCTGACTGGGAATCGAACCTTCGATGCTTTGGTTCACAGCCCGCACTCAATCCACTGAGCTACGCCAGCCAGGGCAAAAACAAGGTTTTAATTGCAGCAGGTAGAACTGTGGGTAGGCACAAATGTGACTGCCTGAGTGAAAGGAGAAAGGCAGAGCAGGGCAGCTGGGACCCTGCCTCAAAGGATGCTGTAGGGCCTCTCCCTGAAGTTCTCACCCGCTACAGGAAAACTAGCTCAGATTTGGGGTCCCAGCTCAGTCCTCTGCTGTCTGTGGGACTTCGGGCAACTTTGTTCTTCTCACTGAGCCTTGGGTTTTGTTTCCTCTTTTTTAAAAATGAGATCTGATTCATGAACCATAATTTCAGCCCTTTAAACCACACAATCAGTGGCTTTTAGTATCTTCACAAAGTTGTGCAACCGTCTAACTCTGGAATATTTTCATCTCTCCGAATAGAAACTGTGTGTTTATTTGCAGTCACTTTCCAGCCCTGCTCCCCTCCTGCTCCTGGCAACCACTCATCTACTTTCTGTCTCTACAGATTTGTCTATTCTGGACAGTTTATATAAATGAAATTATATACTGTGTCACCTTCTGTGCCTGGCTTCCTTCACTTAGCGTGGAGGGCCGTGTGTTTTCTGGGTTCTTCATGTTGTAGCATGGACCAGGACTCCCTTTTTATGGCTGAATAATATTCAATTGTATGGAGAGACCACATTTTATTTATCCATTCATCAAAATTCTTCAATTTTTTTAAAACTTTTTGGCCATTATGAGTAATATGGCTATGAACATTCATTTTCTTAATTATTTAAAAATGGGGATGTTTCTATTAATTTCACAGGGTTTGGGGTCTTAAACGAGATCAGTGTGGTGTGGTGCCTGGCACATAGTAGTTTCTCAGTTAAACACTAATGTCTATCTCTTCTTCAGGTCTTTCAACATAAGGGGCAGGAAAGAGTGGTCTTCAGGTTCAAATAACTTCCTAAGAAAGGTATAGAACCTCCTGAATGGGGTGGGTGGAGAGGCGGGAACTGGCAAGGGAGGGGCACTCTCTCCTCATGTCACTGTTGAGCGTTTAAAACAACCACATCTGGCTTTATATTGAATGGGCCCCTGTCCACCTGCCTGGAGCCCAGACAAGGTTTTCCTTATAGAGATGCCCTTCCAGCCAGCAGCCAGGTGTCCAGGGTAACTCCTAAAAGCAAGTGGAATCCAGGCCCACCATCTTGATCAAGTCACTTAGCCTCTCTGAGATTTGATTTCTCTGTATCTATAAAATAGAAATAATATTCATCTCAAAGAGTTAGTGTAGGGTTTATAGTGTTCTCCACATAACACTTGTTGTAATCTGCCTTATTGTATTTGCTTCTTTACATCCCCCCTATGGAGTGCGAGCTCCACGAGGGCAGGAACTTTGTTCTGTTCACTGCCCTTTTCTCAGTGCCAAGAACCACGCCTGAGCTCTGGCCGGGCAGCTCAGTTGGTTAGAGCATTGTCCTGGTACTCCAAGGTTGCAGGTGCGATCCTTGGTTGGGGCACATACAAGAATTGACCAATGAGTGCATTAGTAAGTGGAACAACAGATATCAATGTTTTTTGTCTCTGAAATGAATAAATTTTAAACACCGTGTCTGATGTCTAGTAGGTGCTCAAATAAACTTGTTGAATGAGGAGGTTTACTAATTTATTATTCATTCAAAGTGGTTTGGGGCTATACTCCACAGGGAGGAACAGAGACGTGTAAGTCATTGCTTGCCTCCAAGGAGATCTCTTCAAGTGGAATAACAGCCGTGGCCAGGGCAAATGCTGCATCGCAAGGAGAGCTGATGAGTAGACCGAGTGCCTCCCCACTCCAGCACCGCGCCTGGTGGAGGGAACACTGCTCCGAAGGCCTGCTGGGTCTAGAATAGACCAGAAACAGATCCCAAGTGATCCAACCTGCGCGCTTCCCAGAGCTTGGCTTCTGGGCGGGATCAAACCGTTCCCTACTGGAGCGGGGAAAGAGGGGAAGCAGAAAAGGGAGTTTCCTCCTTCTCTCCTGGGCTCCAAGCCAGTTAGCCACAGGCAAAACTTTGAAGAGGCCTAAATGTGTCCAGGATGCACTTCCCTCTTCTTGGTCCCACCACCCCAGCCCCCACTGCCTTAAGCCCCTAGGCCTCCCTCCCAAGATTCCAAAAGTAAGAACATAACTCCCTCCCCTTACCACAGTCCAAAGCTTTTTTGCTTGAACTGCCCCCCCCCACACACACACCGCCTAGTTGCTATGTGAAAACAATCCGCGTGAATTCATTCAGATACTGTGGTAACTGCTTCCTGAGACATCTGTTTATTTTCAAGGAAAGGGGTATGTTGATGCATGGGCACCCTGGCAACAGGCCCCAAGCTAACTCCCTCGGCTGGTGCCTGCCTCTCAGAAAGCCTCCCCTTCCTCAGTTTCTCTAAACGGGCTGAGTTGGGGTGGTTGTTGATTTTTTTTTTTCAACATATAGCCTGTTCATAGGCATGTGTTTTAAAGAAGGGCAAGCCTGAACTCACCTTCCCTGCCTCAGGGTCCTGGGCTCCATACCTGGGGAGTAGACAGTCTTCTACTTTCTAACAAGCTGGACTTCAAGTTTGGTGTAAATCCTCTGGTTGATGGACAGGTGTTTCCCCGCTGAGCCCTTGGGGAGATTCTCCAGTAGCGCTGGGACACCTCTTCCCCAGAGGCCGGTGGGCTGGACCCCTTTGGCCCAATTCAAAGTTAGGGGGCGGCACCTGCCTGCCTGAGAGGAGGGCTCTGACCACCACCTCTTGGCCTCGCTCTGTCTGTCTGTCGGTCTCTGGGAATGGCCGTCTCCCGTTCTTTTTCTTTCTCCTTTTAAGTCTCTGTTTCCCCTCTTCCTGAAGAACTTCTCTGAGCCTCAGTCGCCGTCCTTCTGTCTCTGGCTCCTGCATCTGTCTCGGCTCCCGGCTTCTCACTCCTCGTCTCCGCCCCTCCCCCCGTGCTGTCATTCACCCCGCTCCTCTCTGCGCACAGCCAATGGAGAGACCGGGTCGGAACGGCGAGACTCGCTCGCACCGGGCTTTTTCGCCCGGTGATTGATGTCCCAGAGTCAACAGCGAGCGAGCAGCCGGAGAGGGGAAGGAGCAGCAGGAGACGAGTGGAATACGTCGCCCCCTCTCCCCTCCCCCTCCCCCTACTTTAGCCCTTCTGCGCACTTCGCCTCCAAGTCTCCGCGCAGCCAGGAGCAGCTCCCGCCTTCGCGCCCCTGCGCCCCTGCGCTCTGCCCCCAGAGCGAAAAACAGCGAGCCCCGCTGCCCAGGCCCCCCCGTGGGGCCGGGGCCGGGGGCCAGCATGGATCACCTGGGTCCGCACCATCTCCACCCGGGCCACGCGGAGCCCATCAGCTTCGGCATCGACCAGATCCTCAACAGCCCGGACCAGAGCGGCTGTATGGGGCCAAACTCACGCCTCCAGGACGGAGAATACGGCCTTGGCTGTTTGGTCGGAGGCGCCTACCCTTACGGAGGCGGGGGACCTGTGGCCGGGGCGGGGGCTGGGGGTGCGGGGGCCTATGGAGCAGGCGGCCCGAGCGGTCCTGGTGGCCCCGCTGGTGGCGGGGGCGGCGCCTGCAGCATGGGCCCTCTGGCCGGCTCCTACAACGTGAACATGGCCTTGGCGGGCGGCCCGGGTCCGGGCGGCGGCGGAGGCGGCAGCGGCGGAGGGGCGCTGAGCGCTGCGGGGGTGATTCGGGTGCCCGCGCACAGGCCACTAGCTGGAGCAGTGGCCCACCCACAGCCTCTGGCTACCGGCTTGCCAACCGTGCCCTCCGTGCCTGCCGTGCCGGGCGTCAACAACCTCACGGGCCTCACCTTTCCCTGGATGGAGAGTAACCGCAGATACACAAAGGACAGGTTCACAGGTGAGTCCGGCCTGCGCGCACCCCGCCTGGCCGCGGCCCGGCTCTGCGCTCCCTCTTCCTGCCCCCACCCCACGTGGCTCCCCGCTGCCCCCTTTGCGCGCCTAGTCACCCAGCTCCTCTTGGTGCTTTCTCCAAATTTAGCAGCCTGCCACCTATCTATGCTCAAGGAATCGCCATGCTGGAGGAGTTCTCCCAGCCTGGGCTCCTCTGCGTCTCTTTCGCAGGACCCCCGGTTGCGAAGCGCTCCCTGATCCCCTCTCGGAGTTCCTGGGACGGGTTAGGCGGAGGGAAGGGGGATGTAGCTTTGAGACTACATTCCGCCCGCGTTTGGGGCTCAGGAATCTCAGAGAAGGGGCGCGATGTGAACAAACTACTTCCGTCCCGACGTTCTCTGTCCGAGGCAGCGAGCCCTAGGACCAGACGCAAGGAAAGAGCAGGTTCCCCACCTCCTGCCCGCCCCCCAGCACGCACACACACACTCACACATTCCAAGCTCCAGTGTCCGTCGCGCTGCCCGTCCGGCAGAGGCCAAGGGCCCCAGTAAAGCAGCAGAGCTGGCGGGCACTTCTCCGACTGCAGGCTTCATCCGGGTCGGTGGCAGCCTGAGGCTAAGCCACCCGCTTCATTTTCGTTCTGTCCCGGCTTGGCGTCCTCCCCGCACCCAGTACCCTGGGCCCTGCAGCGTAAATAATGCACTGGCCAGGCCCACGATCGATTGAGCACCCAAGGACTACTCCTGGGACGATTACGTCTTCGGCGGCGCCGGCTGCCGCACTCCCCGGTGCCCGCTCCGCGCCTTCCTCCGCTGGCCCCGGCTCCCTCCACTCCCGCTTCCGCTCTCAGCACTCGGCCCCCGCTCCTGCAAGGGCCCTTTTCCTCCGGCTTCCCTTCCCGCTTCCCTTGGCGTTCCCTGAATCCTAGAACACCATCCTCCCGCCGGGCCGGGCCCCCAGCCCGCTGGGGAGCAGCCACGAGTTGAGTGTGGGTTCCGGACCAGGCCTTAGAGAGAGGAAGCAGGAGGAATAGGCCAGGACTCCCGTGGGGCTCGGCCTCCAGCGTCCGACTGTGAAAGGAGGAAAGGCAGCTTAGAGCGAGACCCTGGGCCAGACGACCCGAGGCAGGGCAGGTCCCCTGCTCCTGCTCCTGCTCCAACCGTGGAACTGTGGCTCACACTCTGGGTCCCGCGCAAAAGTTTAGGAGGGGGTGCTCAGAGGCGGATCAGCGGATCCACTTTGGGCCTCTGGGAAGGGCCCTGTACCCAAGGGGCCCCACTGCCCCAGCCCAAGTTTTCTCAGGTCTGGGGAGTCGGGGCCTGGCGCCCATCCCCTCAGCCCCAGGCCAGGCCAGTCCTGAAGGACTCTGGTGGAACTCCCAGCCTGGAACTCGCTGGTCCTGAGGCTGGTGAAAGGTACTCCACACAGGGCCTACCTAGGGGCGCCACAACCCTTCGAATCTCCCTCAGGCCTAAAGAAGGTCCGGGGGGAGGGTATGGCCGTTGCCTTGTGTCACTTTGTGTCGCCCCATGTCCTGTGTGTGTCTGCCTGTGTGTCTGTGCGGCCGTGCAGATCTATAGCTTGTCACTGCTGTATGCGACGAGTCTGTGTGTATTGCTGTGTGATGGAGGCTCAGGTCAGCACCGAGGATCGGGGTCTTAAGCAAGCATGGCCTCTTACTGTTGGGCAGCTTCTCTGAGGCTGGCGACCTGGGGCTGTGGAGGGCTGCGACCTTTAGCTCTCCTCTGAGACTGGGGAGGTGCCCGAGGCGCTGTCTTGTTGGGCACATGGGAGCCCGGGGCTAGGGAGGCCTCAGCGGTGGCAGCGGCTGCGGCTTGGCGGCGGGAGGGGGTTGTCTCTCGCCCGAGCTTGGAGCTGAGGGCTTTCGGGAGGAGGATCAAGGTCCTTCTCGCGGGGTTTAGCCGCTACGCTCGCTGATTCGCGGGGTGTCGGGCCTGGGACACCTCCTGACGCTCTGCCGCTTGCCTCTGCCGTCTGTCTGTCTCCCGCTCCAGTGGCCCTCTCACCCTTCACTGTAACACGCCGTATAGGTCACCCCTATCAGAACCGGACGCCCCCCAAGAAGAAGAAGCCGCGCACGTCCTTCACGCGCCTGCAGATCTGCGAACTGGAGAAGCGCTTCCACCGCCAGAAGTACCTGGCCTCGGCCGAGCGCGCCGCCCTGGCCAAGGCGCTCAAAATGACTGACGCGCAGGTCAAAACCTGGTTCCAGAACCGGCGGACAAAGTGGAGGTGAGAGCGCGGGGCGGGCGCGGCGTGGGCGCCACGGGCGGCACAGTCTCCGCCGGCCGCTCGAGGCTCCGGGCCTCTCGGGGCCCTCACATTCGCCCTGCTCCCGGTTTCCGCTCAGCTCAGAGGAGCGAGCACCTCCTGCCAGGCTCTCGGGGAGTGGGAGGCGAGGGAGGCCGATGACCGAGACGGGGCTGGAGAGCCCCGGGTCTGTTTTACTGGAGGCTTCCTGTTTTTCTGACGGGCACAACTAGTGCCAGTGTAGACGCGGCTGATCTTCGCGGGTGCTTGGGGAAACAGCCGGTTAGAGCAGTCTATGCAGTCCGAGCTTCCTGGATCAGAGTCCTGCAGGACTTTTTGTTTGCGCAAACTCACACTTACGAAGATGCCTCCCCTGTCCCCGAGACCGGAGACGGGATGGCCCACGCCCTGTTTCTGCGCCCCAGCCGGGATCTCTGCAGAGCGTCCGGGGCCCCAGGCCACGGCCTGGGCTCTGCTGACTCCCTCCTCCCTCCCCCCGCCTGAGGGCAGTGGGTTCCCTCCCTGGACGGGGAAAATCAATCCGCGCCGGCTGCGACGGGGTTTTCGAGGGTCCCACTGAATCCGGGATCAATTAAGAGCAGATGGGTGTGTGTGTGTGTGTGTGTGTGTGTGTGTGTGTGTGACACACACAGGGAGAGAGATTTCCACTTCTCACGTCACACACCCACAACTACACTAATTTTTCTGCATAAACCTCAAAGTCTGTCCTCTATCCCCCCCACCTCTCTCTTTCTCCCTCTCCCTCCCTTCCTCCCACCACCCTTCTCTTTCTTAAGCACATAAAGTGTCCCACTGACACCAGGCAGCCTTGTTCTCCGCGCACACCGGCGCTCTCTCCCCTGGGCGGCCTCGCATCCCTGCACCCTCCTGTGCGTCTGACCCGTGTACCACTCCTGCCCGGAGTTTCTCGCTAGCTCAGGCCTCAGGGGGTAGCGCAAGAGTCTGGGCTAAGGCGGCGGCGCCGGGCCGGGCGGGCCTGGGACGGGAGGAAGGAATTGGAGTTTCCTCTTTTTCTGAATGAAGGCGAGGAATCTGCCCGGGATTCCGCCGTGGTGGCCACAAAGGAAGCCACTGCCCCGCGAGTCTGCTGCCCTCCCCTCCCCACATTCCTGCCGCCTGGGAAGGGGTGGAGGACCAGCCTCGGACCCCTGGGAAGCCAGTTAAAGAGGAGCAAGGGCCAGCCGGGCAGGGGGGACACTGGTGTTCTCAAGGCCCACCCAGGGCTGTGACCAGGGGAGGGGGAGAGCCAGGCAAGCCTCTTCCCGGGTGGGGGTCCGAGGAAGATGGAGCGGCAGGCAAAGGGAGGAACGGAAACGCGAACGGGCGGCAAGGATAGGTGCCCCACCCCGGGGAGGAAAGGAAACCAGGCAGCCCAACGAAGCGTTGTGTAGAAAAAAAGAAACCGATGGAGGATCCAAACCTCCATTTTCGTTTCAAACAAATTCCCGTAATTTTCAAAGAGCCCAAGGGGTGAGGGCGGGGGTGAAATAAAACGGGAGATGAAGACGCGGAGCCCGAAGGAAGAGAAGCAGTCAGGCGGTTTAAAGTGCAGGAAAGGAGGGGAAGAAGAGAGCCAGGGAGACGCAGAGCAAAAAGCAAGAAGGGGCGGCGGGAAGGAGGCCGGCGGCAGTCGCTGGGAGAGGCCCTCGCTGGCTTTGCGCGGCTTCATCGATCGCCTGCAAATTGCTTCTGGAGGCCCCGGGGACTCCCATTAGGTCTGTCCACCTTAGAGACAGACGTTTGATCTCAGTTGACGGGGTGGAGGGGAGGCATTAAATGGAATAAGTGAGCCACCGCCTCCCTGGACCGACCGCCTTGGTGGAGAAAGCAGGCCGGTCGGGCGGCCGTCCCGGCAGGGCACAGGGCTCGGCGCAGGAGGTCGGAGCCGGGGAAGCGTTTGCAGAGAAAAGGGGAAGAAGAGGGGTCTGGCGGGGCAGCTCGGATCCGCCGGCGTTTGCCTCTGCCCCGGCCTGGTGGGGAAGGGTTGCCCAGGGGGTGTCTGGTCGTCCTCAGGGTTGGGAGAGGCCAGATGCCATCCTGCCCTCGGCCGGGCCGCCCTTCGAGGGTGGCGTGCAGGCGCCGCGCAGACGAGGAGCCCCAGCTGCTTGCCTATAGGGTTTTCCCACAGCTTCCCCAGATAGCGCCATTCCCTCTACTCTTGGGGTTGCCAGTCTTTGTGGGAGTCAGGACCTTCAAGATAAGGGAATGCTTTAGAGGGGCCCAAGCTGGAGCTGGGCGCTGTCAAGGGGAGCTGTGCTCGCCCGGGCTCTCTCGGGATCGCGCCGGAGCGTGGGTAACGGCTTGTCCTCGGTGCAGGCGGCAGACCGCGGAGGAGCGTGAGGCCGAGAGGCAGCAGGCGAACCGCATCCTCCTGCAGCTGCAGCAAGAGGCCTTCCAGAAGAGCCTGGCGCAGCCGCTGCCTGCGGACCCGCTCTGCGTGCACAACTCGTCGCTCTTCGCCCTGCAGAACCTGCAGCCGTGGTCTGACGACTCGACCAAGATCACCAGCGTCACGTCGGTGGCGTCGGCCTGCGAGTGATTCTGCCCATTCCACTCCGGAGACCCCGGCCCAGCCAAGGGGTCGCCGCCACGGCCTGAGAGCCGGGACTGTCTTCGACTCCACCGGCCTCGGACTGCACGCCGGAGGAGAACGCTGCCCCGCTCACAGGCGTCTGCGTGCGCGGAAACTTCTCTCTTCGGTGGAAAAGGAGAAAGAAAGCACAGAGGACAAGGACCGGCGACCTCCTCCCAAACTCCCAGGCGGTCCTGCGCCCGCTAGAACTGTTCAGAGTCGGTCTCAGTTGCGTCTGTTTTATTTTATTCTGATTTTTATCGTGGGACCGATCAAGAGAGGCAGGGGAAGAGGAGCTTCTGGGGTCCCCTGAGGACAGCATGGGCTGTCATTTGAACCTCGCTCTGTATCCCACTCCTCATCACACACTGACACCCATAGGCCCACACAGAAATGATCTCACCGTCCCTCGTGGTGTCACCCCAGAGTCACACACAGGGGACCTATGGCAGAGTGTCATGCACACACGGGGCCATAGCCTTCTTACCCTTTTTCCTCACCATCTGGCCTAGGCCAGGAGTGACCTGGACTCATTCTGAGCAGCATTCCAAACAGCACTTCTCGTAAACACAAGGCCACGGCCACACTGTGACATGCCATCCCACACACAACAGCCACCACAGCATCGCTTGGCCTGCCAGACCTCCAGCACCCCTCCTAGCCGCACCAGGTACGCACAGCCAGGTTTCCACACAGACTCAGCCTATTTCTCCAGATCCCATTCATGGGGGGGTTTAAGTTATGCACTTATAAGGTGTTTTCTGTGTAACCATTTTATAAAGTGCTTGTGTAATTTATGTGAAAAAAATAAAACCCTCCGGATCCGGAGTTAGGGCTGCCTGCTCCTTGCTGAGCCAGCACCTTGCAGCTACTTGGGTTTGGCGTGAGATGGTGCTACCAGGGCAGCCACTGGTGCCTGAGCTTGAGGGACATCTGGGGGCCAGGACCAGCAGCAGACCCTGGAGAGAGGAAGAAGGGGAACAGAGAGAAGGCAGAGCTGAGGGAAGGAGGGATAGCAAGGCTCTCCTGGGACAGCTAGTGTTGGAGAGGGTATAGTGTGTCTGAGTGTGAGAATCGTGTGCATGCATCGTGTGTTCGCAATGGTGTGGGCGATGAGAATGTTACTGATAGTGAGTATTTGTGATAGTGGGTAATTGTGTTTGCAATTATTGGTGTGCTTGTTTCTGCTTAAGTTGCAAATCGAAACTATCATTATCCACTCGAACTTCTGTGTGTGTGTAACCACATGTAAGTGGGGCTGGGTTTGGGGGTAAGTGTGTGATCACCCACCTGTATCTGTGATTGTGCGTGAATCATATTAGTGTTTGTGAAAGTACATATTAGTTTCTCCTTGTGCATCTGTTTCACATTAATGGATGAATAGGACTGGGTGTCATCTGTAATTATGTGAGTGTAATTGAGTGGGAGGTGTAATCACTCATGAGATGTGCATTTCACTGCATATACTCATGTGTGACAGTATCTATGTATTTGGGGAAATGAATTAGTGGGGAGTGGGGATCACTGTGGGTGATTATTCTTGCCGATGAGTGTTTGTGAGTGGGTGTAATTGTGCGTTGGTGATGTACAAGATAGTGGGGGTCTCAGGTATGGTGTGCAGATACATTGTGGGGGTACTGACATCTGCTCACAACTCTGGGGTTCTAGGCCTTGACCCAGTAAGCTGCAGACACTGGGGCACCGAGTCATTAAGGGGACCAGGATCCGCTGGGGTGCTCTAAGCAGGCCTTCACAGCTCCCAGCACCAGCCTGCCCTAGGTGGGGTCTGATCCCAAGAACATTCAGAGAAGCCCCAGACCACTCCAGCTGGGACAGCAGCCACAGGGCACACCACTTTCCATAAAATCTGCCCCCCCCCACATACACTCACTATACCAGTCGCAGGTGCACAAAAATGGTTGGGGCCTGCTTTTGTGCAAGGAGCTGGGTGGTGAGGAGCTGGGGAACATGCTATCCTGGGGGAGGAGAGAGGGGAGATAGGAGGCTCTTTCTTCGGGATGGGAGAGTGAGAAAACTTTGTGTCTAAAAACAAGAGGTGAGTGGTGTGGGGGACCTGTTTGTGCATGCAGAACTGTGTGCAGTGGGATTGGGGTCGGGGGCCACTGTTCTTCATCCCTGGCCAAGCTGCCATCCTGGACATGCCCTAGGAAATAGGGACAAAACACAGCAACCTCCCACCCAGGGAGGCCCACGGGGAAATTTGGCTGTGTGGGGAGTGGGCAGCACTCCTTCATCCCTCTGCTGTGGCCCTCTTGGTGCTGGCTCTCTTTGAGAGAACTCTGGGCCTGAAAATCATAGGTCAGCCTCCTGTCCCCACCCCCCCAGACCCAAGGGGTGACCAAGGCCAGGCCCTGACAGACTCCGTGGCTGGTCGTGGGGAGCAGTTCCTGGCCACACTGCAGGGTCTGCAGCGGTTCTCAAGCCTGCCATGGCTGCAGCGTCCAGTACCTGGCTGAGCAAAAGCCGGGAACTGCCTCCTGGAACCGTAGAATCCATCTCCTTCTGCCTGGGCAGGTCTGGCTTCTCCTCCCCTCTCACCAGTCCTGGAGTTTCCCGGCCCGCGCTCTTCGTTTGGGGAGGTGTCTTCCATTTTTGGTCTCTAAGGCTCACATCTTCCGTGTCTCCAGGCTGCAGGAGCCCAGAGCGCGGGACCCAGGGAGACTGGGGCCTCCCAGTCCCTGGAATAGCCACCTCCAAGAAGCTGCTGCGTCTGGAGGCTCCTGGGTATTTTCTGGCCTCAGACTGCCCAGGGAGGAGCTGAGGTAGGAATCGGGAGCGGCTGCCCAGCCCAAACACAAGCCCACAAACTGGGTTCTTCACCGCTACCCCTTGTCCCCCTCTTACAACACAAACGCAACCAAAATTAGGCATAAGGCATTTCCTCTCCAAAATACCGCCTACCCCCCAGCTTTACAAACAGCTAGGGTTCCCACTCACGTCCAGCCGGCGAATGCCCGCTCAGCCCGGCTGCTCTCGGTTCCCGTCCAGCTCGTTGGGCATTCGCGGGAAAGTGGGCACCCCGCATACCAGAACTGCGAGCGCTGTTGCCCCCCACCTCACGCCTAATGCGGGTGCGGGTGGCCACCTGGCTGCCCCAACCTGCGACTCGGACCTCCCGCGCCTGCTCCCAGAGCTCGCGGGTGGCGCGCTCTCCCGGGACCCCTCCCCCATGCACGTGGCCTAGAGCCATGCGTCCCGGAGGTACCAGACCCCGGGGGCACTGAGGCTCTTGGCGCTGGAGAACGGCGCAAGACTATCCACTCTTGGCCAGGAATTCGTTGGGACCAAATCCTGGCGAATCCCGCGTCGGCCGAGGGCCGCGGCTGCCGGGAAAGGCCAGGCTGGCGGCGGGGCCTGCAACCCGGTTCCTGGGGGGCAAAGGCCAGATGGGAGGGGGCCACGAAGATCACAGGCAGGGCCAACTATCCGCAGCAGAAATTTCACAACTTGCGGCCTGCCAGGCGCCTGCCGGAAATGGTTGGGCTCTCTGTTCAAAAATAGAAAAGGAATTATCCGAATAATTGTGTGCAGAGGTGCGGGAAAAGAAGAGAAATTAACGAACCTGCCTGGACAGAAAGGCCCGCTCCCTTCCTTGTCTTGAGTGAGCCCTGAGCACCCAGTTTCTGGGCTCAGTGGGGGCCCAGAAACCCTTGCAGGGCGGGGGTCCTAGGAGTCCGGGCTCTGCCTCCGGTGGCACAGAGTGACACAGAGAATCTGGCTCAACCTGTTAACTATAATAATGGCTTTGTGCGGCGGGATCTGTGCTTGGGGGCTGTGTGGGCATGGCCTGAGCTCCGCCTGCTAATGTTCCCGCTGCAGTGCCGAGTGCGCTGTTTGCCCTCTGCCAGGACTCCGATGGGAATCCTGTTTGTGGTGTGAGTGACTTGCTGGCGGTCGAAGTAGGTTCCAGGCACGGAGCTGGAGCAGCTGGGAATCAGCAGCCGCGCTGGGGAAGGGGGACTTGTGGCCCCAGGGCTGCCCTGAGGGCCCCTCAGGCCAGAGGTGGGAGGGGCCTCCCTCCCTCCTACTCTGCTCCTCGGCTCCCCTCACATCCTCCTTCGCACGCTACTCACTCCCACACAGCCCCCAGGGTCCTCCTCCGAAGCAGCAAATTCCCATCCTAGGCCCTCCCTAATCAGCTCAGAGTTTGGAGCCTGCAACCAGGCTGCTGCCTGGGCAACGAACAGGAGCTGCGTGGGCTTTCCCCCAATGGCACGAATTCACTGCCCAATAGGCGGGGAGGCCCCTGGCACCACTCGTCTGCACCCATGCCTCCACCCCTCATTCCAGGGACTCCGGTACAGGGCCTGACTGGGCAGTGGGGAGGGCTGGTGCCCGTTTGGATTTCCAAGGAGCTCGGAGCAGACTCGAAAGATGGTGCCCTCCGTGGCCGGGAAAGGGAGAGGAACGAGTTGAGGGAGCCATGGGTATCCACGTTATGTTGGGTGGGTACAAACTCACGTCCCCTCATTCACAGCCTGCACTGAGTAAGCCTCACACAGCCCCTTCTCCTATGCTTGGGGTGCGCCGTGATACTCAAGGGGAGCCACAGGTGTGTGGTGCTGGGTACACACGCTCGCACACAATCCCCACTGCTGGCATTCGCAGCTACTCTCACAAGCTTATCCCCTCAGGGCCCCACCAAGCTCTCACGGGTGGTTATCCTGCGGCCACCCCGCTGCAGGGCATCCCTTTTCTCCCCTCCTCTCCTAGCCGGGAGGGAGGAGGGACTAACTCGACTGCCAGTCAGCCTGGGGGTGGGGATTTTCTAGGCCGGTGCTTTAACTTCCAGCTCTGCAACGCTGGTGGCCCCCGCCTCCCCCGCCCCCCATGAGCTGGAGACTGAGCCTGGGGGCCACAGACCGCCCTGGATTCTGGCCAAGGACCTTAGCAAGGCCTAGAGGTCCAGCGGTCGCCTCTGCCTCCTCAAGCCTACGGAAATCCGGGTCTCCTTGTGTGTTCCAGAAGGTGGTGGAGGGCCTGGGGATTCGAGGCCCACAATGCCAAGTGTCCCTCTAAGGAGGAGGCTGCTCCTGCCCCCTCACGTTTCCCGCCCTGTGGTCCCAGAGCCCATGTATCTTCGGTTCCTGCGGGAGGAGTCTCAAAACCCAGTAACTGGAGGCGGTGGCAGCGACTCAATCTTCCCAAGTGGGAGCCAGACGGCGGGCCTCAACGCAGAAACGCAGGACCGGTGAGTTCCGGGCGCCCTCTAGGGGCCTCGCGGTGAGATGAGACTGGAGCCGAAGCCCTGGGAGTTTGGGGTCTGAGGGACCCGAGGGACAGCAGGGTGTGCTCAGCCTGGGTGGAAAGTAATAATGATAGTAATATTAATAAGCAGCATCATTGAGCGTTTTCCTCGTTCCAGGCACGGCACTAGGTTTTAAAGGTATACTTAACAACCCCCTGTGAGGTAGGCGGCATTTCCATCCCACTGTACAGACAAGGAAAACAGGAGTCCGGAGCAACTCTCCTAAGAGCATAGAGCTGACAAGAGGTGGGGGTCAGCATTCCCACTCGGGGCCTGACCCTAGAACTAGGGCCCTTGGGAGAGATGTGGTGGATTTGGGGAGGCCTCAGGCTGAGACCCTACCAGCCCCCTCAAGCGATGTGTCAGTTTGTGGAGGGAGCTCTTAGTTCAGGGGTCCGCTGGGAGTTTGCTCCCTACGACTCTGGAAAAAATGCTTCCAAGCTACTGGGCCCCTTCTGGCTCTGACTGCCTGTCCCCTCACCCCACTTTCCAAGACCATCCCTGAAGCACTGCCAGGCCTCCACATCTGTCCAGCGCCCACCATCTGGGCCTTCCCAGCCTCGGCTGGCCTACTCCTGGGTTGGGCGTGGGGGGGGGACGGGGGCTGTGTGCACATCCACCCTGCTTCTCCCTCTTCTGGGTTAGTGGGCTGAGAGGGCTCAAACAAACAGAAAGTCACAAATAGTAGCAATGAATCACACTTCACCAGACAAAGGGATGGAGAACCAGGAAGGAAAATCCTTTCTTTCCTTTTGCATCTGCTCTGTGCAAAGCCTGTAGCTGGGGAGGCTGCTCTGGGCTGGAGAACGGGGACTCTGTTGGGATGGGTACAAGCGTGCAGGCTGCAGGGGCATTATGTTCATTATGTTGATCTTTTAGGCAGTAAGGATCAGTCAGACTATGAGAAGAGGGCACAGCCTTCCTGTCTTCCCTGCGTCCTCCAGAGTGGTAGAGGAGGAGGTAGCGAGGTGGCCTGGGGAAGGCTCCTTTATGCACAACAGAAGATGTACTCATTCATGTACCGATACATGTCCCCTGACATTGTTTTAAACTTTAATGTGTGGAAGGAACACTTGTTAAAATGCAGACTCTCATTCATTAGGTCTGGAGTGGGGCCTGAGGTTCCAGATTTGGAGCAAACCTTCTGTGGTGCTGATGCTAGTTAAGGGTCAAGGTCTTAAACTATCGCCCTGTGTCTGCGATTTAATCCTGGATTCTCAAACTTACATGTCAAATATGACTTGTAGTCTTATTTTATTTGCTCGAGCATTTTCTTCCATTTTATTTACAGAAATGAAAAATACAGACACAATCAATACCCCTTCTGATACGGTTCTGACAGTTCACTCTCCAGCATGCCACTCACTCCTCCCTGGTCTCTTATGCTCCTCCCCTGTTACCTGTGTGGCCCCTCCCATCTCCCATTTCCTCTCCTTCTGCACCTGTCCCTCTTCTGAAAGTTCTCTTTCACTCCCAGGTGGCTGCTGAGGTGGCTTTGAACATCAGCCCAAGTTCGGAGCTCAGCTTCTGTGCTTCCTAACGTCGGGAAAGTTAATTAAATTTTAGGAGCCTGCACCTTCATTGCCCAAATTACAGGGCCAATCCTTGCTCAGATTACTGAAGGGATTAGAGATAATGCAGGTAGAAGCTCTCTTCAGGCGCTCCAGGAAAAGCTCAGGAAGCCCCAGTGTGGCTCCAGTGCGGGGATCTGTACTGGGAGCATCCTATAATTCACAGGGGCTCTGATCTTCCCATCTCATTCCTAGACCCTTGATTTTCCAGGGAAAGTCAAATGGTGGCTATCCTCACTGGGAGTTCTCCTCCACAGCACTGCAAAGGGAGGTGTATTGTGTATTTAGGTAGTGCACTTCCCGCCCCTCCTTGGAGCAACCGGCAGATTAGCAAGTCCCTGCTTTCACAGGTGCCCAACTATCCACCGGGCAAGCGGGCAGAGAGCTGGTAGAGACCCAGCGGGGATGGGTGGAGATTTGAGGGAGGAAACCTCCATGAGGATCTGCCCAGCCCTAGCGGGCTACAGGCACAGGGCAGGGTGGGGCTGATGCAGAGTGGTGAGTCCCCCTGCCCCCTTGTCCCTCCCCCTGACACACACACACACCCCACACCTCCAGGCATGCGCACAGGAGCACACTGTTGCTCTGGCTCTCTCAGACCCCCAAGCTGGCTCTCAGGCTGGCCCGTGCATCTCTGTCTGCACAAGGGATCAGTCCTGCTCATTTCTACTCATTTACCCCAGATTCCCTGGGCATCTGCAGCTTACGCATTGGCTGCTGTCCCCAGAGCTCACCCCCATGTTTGCCTCCAGTCCAGGGAAATGTAGAATCACTTACATTCACTCACTTGTTCCGAAGCAAGAGAACTCACACAGACTGGGAGGCCCATCTCCCAAGTTTACAGAAAAACTGTTAGGGAGCTTCACTGGCACCCTCTCACCAGTTCACTTGCTTTCAAGGGAGGACCACATTCTGCACGTCGGCACGCTTGGTTAGGAGGCCGGCTTTGAGTTCACAGACGCATGGGTTCCCTTGAACCCATTTCGTAGCCACAGGCTTCTCTCCCTTTCCGGAACATCTCAGGACAGAAACTGGGTGCTTTCTGGTCTGTGCCAAGGTGGCTGGATACTGCCCTGGGCAGATTCTGACGGGGACTGGGCAGAAGGAAAGGGAAGGGGACAGTTATTAACCCCACAGCAGCCCCAAGTCAGATTTACGTCCTCATCCACCAGAGAATGAGCTGCCAGCCCTCCTCTGCGCACAGCGTCGCTGGGACCCAAAGGCTCCTCACAGCGGATCTGCAGCTCCAGTGCAGTACCAGCCAACCTAGACCCGTGGGAGAGGCTTCTGGCGCAGAGAAAGTGTGTGTGTGGCGTGTGTGTGGCATGTGTAGGAGGGGCCGCATTGATGCGTGAGGGATGTTCCTGGACCCGGGGTGGAGCAGGGGTGGGGTGGGGGCGGGGCGTTGGCTGAAGCAGCAGAGCACGGGAAGGCCTGGGGCCTTTGGTGCACCAACTGAGCAGAACCTTCCATTTAAAGAAGGCCCCCTAGCAATCCCCGAACCTTCTGGGGTGGGCTCCCCTGTCCACTCCACACTGCCAGTCCAGCTTCCTCCCTTGTCATGGGGTGTCACCACCAGTTAACAGGAGTTCGCAGAACTCCAGTAATCACCCCCACCCCACCCCCCGGCCCACCGGCGCGGTACAAAAGGGCACCTTCGTGGAGCTGCCCCTTGGTGTGCTGGAGACAGCCCAGGGCATCCTCGAGCCTGTGTCCAGGTCGAGAGTTCCGCCAAAAGCTCTGTAGGGACGGTTAGTGAACTCCTCGGAAGCGCCCCATATTCACCCTGCCAGGCGCCCACCCCACCGGCCGCAGGGAGTGTCAGGCCGGCAGCAGGGCGCCCTCGGAAGCAGGGTGTACCAGGTTGGAATTCGCCGGAAACGCGAAAAGGTTGAGAAACAGGCTCTGGTTTTGAAGCCCGGCCCCGCCAGCATCCGGAACTTGCAATATAAACAGGTTCCCGGAGAGAAGGGACATCTTGCACCGCCGCCCCCCAAACCTGGTCGTTTGGGTGTGTCGAGGGGCGGGTGGCCTGGAAGAAAATGCAGCCTGTGTCCACCCCTTGGATCTGACCAGTCTGTAAATTGGAGCCTCTGCCCAGCTCGGACCCGGACTTAGGGGCCCTGGGTGGTGCAATGCGGTCCTGACTGCACGGCCGCTACAAAGGCTGGAGAATTCAGCAGACAAGGCCGGTTCTTGGCGGTGAGCCGCTCCACTCCACGGCGTGGGCCTGAGTGCATCGAGCTGCAAGGGAAATCTAGCCACCTTGCTCTCTCCTGGGCTGCGGAGGGCAGCCTGAGAGGCCGCGCCCTTGGCCTTGGCAGAGAAGGGCTTTCCTTTTACCCCTGCGCTCCAGGGACGCACGTCAGAGGCAGCCTGGGCTCAGCGAGATTTACCATCGAGTTCTGTGGGCTTCATCCCTTCCTGGGAACCAGGCCGGCAGGGAAATGAGCGGCGGCCCCGTTTGCTTTTTTTTTTTTTCCTTGTTCAGGATCCGGGATTCTCTCCGCCTCCAGAAATTGTGGGAAAAGTGTTACTATGCAGATCGCAGGGGCGCGGGGGCCTGCCCTGTCTAATTTAGGGAACGCCCCCGCGGCGCTTTCGCTCCTGGGGGTTTCCGAGGCAACGACTCGAGAGAGCAGAGCTCAGCCAGCCCTGACCTGGCCCCGCGCCTCGCTCGGGATCCGGACCCAGCCGCAGAAAGGTAAACGCTGGGAAACCCAGGGGAAGGGCAGGGTCCTCTGAGTCGATCCATCTCGTGGCCGGGAGAAGAAGGTCGCAGAATTCCAAGTCGAAAACCTGCAAGGCGAAACACACACTTCCCCAGAGCCCTCGGGTGTGCGTGAGCACCACCCTCCAGTCCTACCTGCGTCCGGGCCCTGCGAGGCTCCAGGAGGAGCCAGGGAGGGCACTGCTCCCGTTTAGAGACGACATCCCCAAGGGGATGGCTGTGGGGTCAGCCGGCTTTACTCCCACCCCTCTCCCCCGCAGTGAGTTCTCCCGGCACACGACGGCGTCCACGAAGGATCGCAGCAAGGGCGAGGCTGAGAGAAGAGTTCAGGTGCTGTCACTTTTTGTTGGGGCGAGAGCACCGAGGCTCCCTTGTGGCTGTACTGCGTTCATCCCAGTGAGCGCCGCTGCCGCCTCTTCGCACCCCTCAGAAGGGCTAGGAACCCTGAGAGGAAGAACAGCTAACGCAGCTCTGACTGCGCCTCCCAGGAGAGCTGAACCTTCCCCACCTCTCTGCCATTTTGGCCCTCCGACCTCTGGGAATGGGGGTGGGGCGCTGAGTCTTTTGAATATCGGGGCCACAGGCCAGACAATTGTCAGTACCCACCCCAGTTGTTTTGACAAATGGGTCTTCTTGGTGACCAGGAGGAAACAACACCCCTCTCCAACCAACACAGGACAGGAGGTCTCTCACCTGCAGAGGGTTGGGAAAGTTCTTCTCGACCCTGGATTGCAGAGAAGACTCTCCTTCCTGGGATCCTGGGGGATCAACCTGGAAGGCACAGAATCAAGGAGAACTGGCTTCGGAAAACACCATGAGGTCACACCACAGGAAAAGCTGGTTGGGGCGCTGCTGCTGGCACCCCTGTCACTAGACTCTTGGCACGAACATCACTGTGTGTCGTTTTTCAAGTGTCCTTCCATCCTTCCTTACTTGACCCCCCCCCATGATCCGAAGCCCATGTGGGATCGTTTGGTTGTCTGAACCTGAGACTTATGTTCCTTCAGCTCCGGCTGTCAGAGCTGAGGAGGGAGCAAAGTCCCTTAGGTTTCCAAAGGAAAAGCTAAAACTCCTCTGCAAATATTTACTTTGTTTAGGGAAAGTCTTCCCAAACAGGAGGGGTGTTCTGATGGTAGGTTTTTGGGTTTTGTTGTTTTTGTCTTTTAAAAGGAGCTCTGACTGATGTGGCTCAGTGGGTTGAGCACCGGGCCTGCGAACCAAAGGTTGCTGGTTTGAGTCCCAGTCAGGGCACATGCCTGTGTTGTGGGCTGGGTCCCCATCTGGGGGCAGAGGCAACTGGTTGTTGTTTCTCTTGCACATCGATGTTTACACTGAACATCACTCATACAGAATGTATTTAACTTGCCCCCAAGGGAGACAATCCAAACCCTCATAGCTCCTAAGTTCAGGATCTTCATTCTGTTCTTCTAGTTCTTCTGTTAAAATATATTTTATTGATTATGCTATTACAGTTGTCCCATTTTCTCGCCTTTATTCCCCTCTACCCTGCACAGTCCCTCCCACCCACATCCCCCCCCCTTAGTTCATGTCCATCGGTTGTACATGTAAGTTCTTTGGCTTCTACATTTTCTATACTATTCTTAACCTCCCCCTGTCTATTTTCTACCTACCATTTATGCTACTTATTCCCTGTACCTTTTCCCCCCCATTCTCCACTCCCTTCCCTGCTGATAACCCTCCATGTGATCTCCATTTCTGTAATTCTGTTCCTGTTCTAGTTGTTTGCTTAGTTTGTTTTTGTTTTTAGGTTCAGTTGTTGATAGTTGTGAGTTTGTTGTCATTTTACTGTTCATAGTTTTGATCTTCTTTTTCTTATATAAGTCTCTCTAACATTTCATACAAGGGCTTGGTGATGATGAACTCCTTTAACTTGATTTTATCTGGGAAGCACTTTATCTGCCCTTCCATTCTAAATGAAAGCTTTGCTGGATACAGTAATATTGCATATGGGTCCTTGCCTTTCATGACTTGGAATACTTCTTCCAAGCCCCTTCTTGCCTGCAAGCTTTCTTTTGAGAAATCAGCTGACAATCTTATGGGCACTCCTTTGTAAGTAACTGTCTCCTTTTCTTTTGCTGCTTTTAAGATTCTCTCCTTATTTTTAATCTTAGCTAATGTAATTATGGTGTGCCTTGGTGTGTGCTTCCTTGGGTCCACCTTTTTTGGGACTCTCTGAGCTTCCTGGACTTCCTGGAAGTCTTTTTCCTTTGCCAGATTGGGGAAGTTCTCCTTCATTATTTGTTCAAATGAGAGTTTTCAATTTCTTGCTCTTCCTTTTCTTCTTCTGGCACCCCTATGATTTGGATGTTGGAACATTTGAAGATGTTCTGGAGGTTCCTAAGCCTCTCCTCATTTTTTTTTTACTTCTTTCTTCATTGTGTTCTGATTGAATGTTTCTTTCTTCCTTCTGGTCCAAACCATTGATTTGAGTTCCGGTTTCCTTCCCTTCACTGTTGGTTCCCTGTATATTTTCATTTATTTCACTTTTCATATCTTTCACTTTTTCCTCTATTTTGTGTCCATACTCAACCAATTCTGTGAACATCCTGATTACCAGTGTTTTGAACTGTGCATCTGATAGGTTGGCTATCTCTTTTTTCTGGAACTTTGATCTGTTCTTTTATTTGGGCCATTTTTAATTTTTTGTCTCAGTGCCTGTTACATAGTAGGGGCCAGAGCCTTAGGTATTCACCAGGGCAGGGCAACTCACATCACTGCATTGTGGTGCTGTATGTGGGGGAGGGGCCCGAGAGGGAACAATGCTGCTTGTTCAGCTCTCTGCTGGCTTTCAGTCACTGCCCCTGCTTCCCACAATCAAATTGGGCCTTTCTGGTGCTGATTCCTGGGCGGGTGGGTTTGTGTACATTCTAGGACCCTATCATTCTCTCTAATGAACTATCCTGTGAGTCCAGGCATTTATTCCACTGCCGCAACCCCCACAGGTTTTTACAGTTAGAGGTTGTGAGGCTTTATTTCCCCACGCTGGAGCCCTAGGTTGTGTGGTGTCTCACTCCCCAGTTGTTCTTTCCAGTTTATCCTCATGCAAATGTGGCACTGCCTGCTCCACCAGCTGCCACCTTGCTGTGCATTCTCTCCTCCTGGCTGCCCGTGTCCACCCCTCCTACTGGTCTGGATGAATGTTTCTTCTGTAATTCCTTGGTTGTCAGACTTTCATACAGTTCGATTTTCTGGCAGTTCTGATTGTTTTTTGTATTTAAAGTTGTTGCTGCCCCTCTTTTGGTTGTGCGAGGAGGCACAGTGTGTCTACCTACGCCTCCATCTTGGCCAGAAGTCTATCCTTCTTCTAGTTCTGTTGGAGTCCTGCCTCAGTATTCTGCAACCTGTGGACTAGATTAAATTGTATAGTTAATCATCATCACACAATACAATAGCAAGGAAATAGCAACTGGAAGAAAATGCAGTTAAAATATATAATTGTCTAATATCTTATGATTTCATTTATATATGGGAATCTGGTAAACAAAACAAACAAAATAGAAACCGACTCATAAATACAGAGACTGACAGCTGTCAGAGGGGAGGGCGGTTTGGAGAGGTGAATAAAATAGGTGTAGGGATTGTAAGGCAAAAAAGAAGAGAGAGAGAGAGGCAGACAGACAGACAGACAGACCAGCCCTGGCTGGTATGGCTCAATGGGTTGAGTGCCAGCCTATGAACCAAAGGGTGGCTGGCTCAATTCCCAGTCAGGGCACATGCCTGGGTTGCAGGCCAGGTCCCCAGTGTGGGGTGCACGAGAGGCAACCATACATTGGTGTTTCTCTCCCTCTCTTTCTCCCTTCCCCTCTCTTTAAAAATAAATAAATAAAATCTTTAAAATTAAAAAAAAACCCTCATAAACACAGAAACAGTATGGTGATTACCAGAGGGAAAGGGGGTGGGGCAGGTAGAAGAGGGGAAAGGGGAGACAAATGGTGAAGGAAGACCTGACTTTGGGTGGTGAACACAATGCAGTATACAGATGATGTACTATAGAATTGTACAGTTGAAACCTATGTAATTTTATTAACCAATGTAACCCCAATAAATTCAATAAAAATATTTTTAAATATATAAATGCCTAACATGATGAAGGTCAGGAGGTAAAAGCCACCATCTTTCTTTCTGCAGCATGAGATTCTGGTTTCTATTGATGATATCCTCTCTTCCTTTTTTTCATCGTATGATTTATTTTATTTTATTATTATTTTTTTGCCTTCAGCCAGCACCTGAGCTGGTTGGTGTGCCTCCTTTACCCAGCAGAGCAGCAAGCCCTCACTCCCTGGGGGGTCTGAGCCCGGTGGTCCTGTCTAAGGAGGGCTGCAGTGGTCTTCCATGGACTTCTACCACTGGACATGGCAGTGCGAGGAGGAAACCCAAGGGAGCTCCTTGGTGCTTCTTTTTGACCAGAGTGTAAGAAAAAAATCCTATTTGACCTTGATATTCAGAATTAGTCACCCTGGCCGATCCCATACCCCTCTTTTCACCTGTTCATCCATTGGCATGAGCAACTGTGGTTCGTTCTGCTGGGGACTTTCTTCCCTCGCGGACTTTCTAACTCTAATGCGGCAGAAACAACAGTCACAGGATATCACTGGGTACTTGTAGGAAGTGCCACCCCCTCTTTCTGGACACATATAATTTGGCTACGGGAGAAATGACACCCTATACTAACTGCTAACTTCCAGCATATACCTCACCCTTGAAGTACTGTACCACATCTCCATAACATACTAAATTGCTCTTTAAAAAAATATTTTATTTATTTTTAGAGAGGCAAAGGGAGGGAGAAACAGTGGGAGAGAAACATCAATGTGTGGTTGCCTCTCACGTGGCCCCCACTGGGGAACCTGGCCCACAACCCAGGCATGTGCCCTGATTGGGAATCAAACCAGTGACCCTTTCGCTTGCAGCCTGTACTTGATCCACTGAGCCACACCAGCCAGGGCTAAATTGTTCTAACAGAATCCAAAAGCACATTTGCCAAAAGAAAAGTTTACTTTACTTTTACATCCAAGGAAGATGAACATATCTGGAAACCCAAGGTAATGGGAAAGCTCTGCCTTCTTCAACAAAGTTGTCGGGTTTTGTTAGCAGGAAGGAAATGGTACAGCAAGCTCTTTAAGAAGGTAAGTTGAAAGCTGTAACTATCAATTCCACCCGCATTCCATTGAGGAGAACTAGCCACTAGGGTGCCTGGGAAATGTGGCCCTTAGGCGGACAACCATGTGCTAAGGAGAAAGGGAGAGTAGGTTTGAGCAGACCAGCCACATGATTCCATTGATCTATAAAGTCAGCTGCTTTGGAATAATGGGATACATAATGTCACAGTGTCACAAGATTAGTGAATCACATGGCCATTAGCCTGATTTTAAAGCTGCAAAGCGAATTCTTCTTAAGAAACAGTGTACATGGAAAATCAGACAGGTGCAAGTCGTGGAGTGAGTCCGTGGGTGACAGTATTGATGGAGCCTTGATGTGTGGAGGTGGCACATCCAGACATTTCTCTCTGGACCCCGATGGTCCTTCTAAGGTTGTGAACCAGTACAGGGTACAGCTTGGGGGTGGATGGCTGCTGCTGGCGGTGATGGTAACCAGGTGAACTTTGGTGAGATGGCGAGTTCGTGCATAGCGCTCATCTCAGTCTCGGGCCGTTTGCTAAAGAGGACGCTGAGCAGGCCCTGGGTGCCTGGGGATGGGGATCGACTGAGATATGGAATGGGTTGCCTGTCCACCTGATTATGAGAACCCTTTTTATAGTGGGGGACTTCGGGTAGTCAGTTTCGTAAAACACAAGTATTTTCACAATCCATATCCATCCCCAAGGTTTGTTCTTTGTACATTGTCTTTCTAAGTCCTTGCCCCAAGGAATCTCATTCCTTTCCCGTGGCCACCTGCCTAAACAACTGCCACTGCCCATACGTTCACCACACGTCTTCCTTAGGCCAGCTCTACCAGACGCTGAGCCACAAAATGTAGTGTGCAACACTGTGCCCACCGGGAAGTGTTCTCTGTCATTTTTTCAGAGTCTCTGTGAATGGTGCCATACACCAAAGTTCTGTTTCTGGCCAGGGTTGGTGTGTTGTGTTATAAACTAGTCTTGACATTTTTCTTCCTTCAGTGTCTGGTATTAGGGTATTCCCCATGACGTCATAGATGTGGAGTGAGGGCTAGCACACTGTGGTGTGTGGTGGTGAGGCAAGTTGGCTGCCTATAAGGAGGCATCACACTCAGGGTCTTGCAAGTACATGGTCAGCACCTGAGTGAGTGCCTCCTTAAATGTTACACCTTAGGCATCTTGCCTAGCTCACCCTTGTCCAGACCCTGTTGAGTGGCCTGCACAGGACACTTCATTGTGCCTTCAGGACCCACATGGACTTGATTCCATAGATTCCACTTGCACTTGATGACAGACTCTAGCGAGTACAGCCAACACATGGCTGGGTAGACCGGACAGCAGCCAGCTGAGTTTACTTTGGTGTCTCTCGTACACCTAGTGATTTATACCTAAACCAGGGCCCCTTCTGTAAGTAGCTCTTGGTTCTCTGCTGGGCCGTGAGAGGTGCCTCCATGGCAGTTCTTTTATTATGACATGCCACAGGCTCCATGTAGCATTTCAATGTGCTGCAGAAATTTTGAACTTTCTCCAAGCCTCGTCCATGTTCTACCATCTCTTGTTAATTAAATGAAGATGTGATCGGAATCATTACACCCCACTTCTGTAGTCTTTCATGGTATAATCTTTGAGTTTCTCCCAGGATGTAGCCTTTGATCTATTGTTTTGATAAGAAATGAGAGAGCTCCAGGGGCTTCCACTTTGCCTTTCTAATGACTGGATTGCCAGTGCATGCTTTTTGCTGGTTGTTGAGGGTAAAAAGGATGATAGCCGTGGGGTGGGTATAGAGTTCCACTGGGCCACTGTAAGACGCAGAATGAAATTCAATAAATAATAGCTATAATTATTTTATTTTTTTATATTTTATCTATTTATTTTTAGAGAGAGGGGAAACATCAATGTGTGATTGCTTCTCATGTACCCCCTACTGAGGACCTGGCCCACAACCCAGGCATGTGCCCTGACTGGGAATCGAACCAGCAATGCTTTGGTTCACAGGCCAGCACTCAATCCACTGAGCCATACCAGCCAGGGCTGATAGCTATAATTATGAAAGAGCATTCTTTTGATGCCATTACAGACTTTCTCACTGAGGATGCTCAATCTCCCTTTTACTTAAGGGGCTTTGGGTCTGTGACATGACTCAGGTCTGGGAACGGAGGAAGGCGCCTACATTCTTTATCACTGGGGCTTCTGATCTATCACCATTCCTTACTTACCTGTAAGTAATGGGGACCTAACATAACAGTGACTTAAACGAGATAGGAGTTCGCTTCTTTCTTATGTGGCCATCCAAATGCAGGCTGTCTGGGGCTGATAGAGTGTCTCCGCTCCACAGGGCCATCCAGGGATCTAGGCTCCCTTAATATTGTCTCCTCACCATCACTAGAGGGTTGCTGTTGCCTGTTCTCCAAAATGCCTTATAAATGCTTCTGTATTCTGAGCAGCAGGATGAAAAAAGGGGAGAAAGAAGGAGCTAACTCCTACCTTTAAGGATACACTTGGAAATTACACATAATTCTTCCACTCACATTTTATAAGTTAGAGCTCAGTCACGTGATCTTACCTAACTTCAAGGAAGGCTGGTAAGTGTAGTCTTTATTCTGGGGGGCCATGTGCTTGGCCAGAAACCAGAGGTTCTGTTTCTATGAGAGAGAGCAGGGAGATGGTACTGGAGACAATTGGTAGTGTTTGCCACACTGACCCAACCCAAGGCTCTGTTGACCAGTTTTTACCATTTTTTAAAGTACTGATCGCACAGTAGTGCCTTAGTGGGCTATTTTGATTCCAGGCACTTAATTAGAAGAAGCAAAAATAATTATAATGATCTGTCCATGGAGTACCTGTCAGCTCTGCTGACTAATGTGTTATTTATATTCATTTGCCTCTACTACTGAAGTGTCACCACTTGTTCTAAAGGACACAGAGTTCTTCATTTTCTTTTCAACACGGAGTCACACGCCATCTCCAAATGGCATCTCTGGTCTGCAGAGAACAACTTGCTAAAATGCTATTTGCTGCTTTTGTTATTTCCTGCACCAAAGTATTTTTCCAGTTCTTTGAGAATGAAACATCGGGGGCCCTTTCCAGGGACATGATGGATGGCTGGTCAAGTTGCACATGATAGATTTTCTCCAATGCTCCTGTCTTCATAATTCTTCAGATTCCTTTGAGCTTACACCATTCCTGACATTATAACTTTAGATCATGCTGAATTTATTGGTGTGCAAGCACTTAGTAAAGATTCTGGAATTGTTGTTCTAGTCTGAGCAGCTGGGAGCCCAGGTTTCTATCAACTGTCTGCTCCTTCACACAGAGCTGCCCACAAAGCTGGCACACTGGGATTTGACACGTCTGAAGAATACGTTGGGTGGGAGGAGTGGGAAATGCGGACAAATAGTATCCTCTTGCAAGGTGACTCCAGAAGTCACAGCATCACCAGGCAAGAGGGGTGCACTGCCGGTTGATGGGGAGGGGCAGCTTCAGCCGGTAGGGGAGGCTCAGGGATAGTTGGGGGTTTCCCCTGAAGGTCTCTTAGCCCTGGTCCCATTGTTTCTAATCAGTGTCCTGTTTTATAAGACCATGATTTGTCTGGCATTATAGTTGAAGAGTCATCAGGATCAAATTCCAAAACTGATTTGCATTTCTGTCAGCCCTGTTGCTACAAGAAATAAGGCATATTTTCCAGTAATGACAGAAAGTCCATGGGTGTAAGTCATTAGTTTGAGCTGAGAATTTAGGGTTTGACCTTGTTACCCAATTTCTATCAGCTTCCCTGTGGTTTAGAAGCAGATCCCCTATGGTCTCCTAGTACTTGTCCTCAGCGGACACTTCATTCTCAGTGGCCACAGGTAGTACTTTAATTAGCTAGTTTGCACTACGTGGCACGGGCTATCAAATTCTCACTCCCAAGTCTCTATGGACCTGCAGCCCAGCAAACCGAATAGTCCACTCCCATTCCCAGCATCCCCCCGGCAATCTTCCACCTACCATCACTTGCCTGATACCAATGTATGTACCAGTTAGGGTTCTTGGCAACAAACACACAAGTTAACTCTGGCTACCCTAAAGAAAAGAAGACAATTTGGGGAAAATATTTTAGGTAGCTAAAATCCACATTTAAAAAATCCACAAAGCAGTGTGCAGGAACCAGGAAGATAGCACATTCAGCCAAAATCAAGCCACAAGAATACTCTGGTGGGGAGTCCCCGTTGTTGTCTCTGCCCCTTAGCACCCAGTGCTGCTGGCACTGTTTTCCAGCCCCATCATCTCCACTTGCAGTGAGTTTTCACCTGTCCCTGTATCTTTGAGTCATCCTGGGTAGGAGTGTTAATTGGCTCGACTTGGGTCACATTCCCATGGGCTAGCTGACAGTGGGATGGAGAGAGAAGGCTCTGACCTCTTTGCTTCTCTAGTAGCAGATGAGATTCTGCCTCCTTCCAAACATACACACAGTAGGGTTTCTCCCAGACTGGCAGGTAATCAGGTGTGGAGCAGCCAACACACGCACACACTCACACACACACGCTGTAGCTGGAACCTCCTGGCCTTCCCTTCCTTCTCCACACAGCCAAGAGCTGGACTTCCACTCAGCCTGGCCTTCCACCTAATGCACGCCACTGACAAACCCCAGGCCTGGCTCCCTATCGCCACCTCATACTTCGTGTCTTCACCCGGCCACACAGCACTTCCCGGGAGCCTCCACAGCCCGAGGACAGATACACTCATGGGGCCCAGCTTTTGTTGAATCTCACTGAGGCTTAGAACCCCTTTTATGTTAGATATCATAATATTTATCCCTAAAAAATTAAGGTTCTTTTCATATACGGCTAAAATTAACAGTCAAGTTTACTAGCATTTAATATCCATCCCACATTTGAACTGTTCCCCAGATCTTGTGAGGGTGATCTTTCTATAAGGCAAATGTGATTATATCACTTCCTTCATTGAGTTATTTTAATATATCAACATTGCAAAGTGATGCAAATGCAAGCAGTGCGAAGAGGTGGGAAGGAAAAAGTGAGAGCAGTCCTCTTCCTACTCTCCCTCCCGAGTCTCCCCCCCTTTCCAGGCCAGTCCATCTCTTCACAGTATTGACCGTGGATTTTGTTTTCTTCTGATAAGTTTCCGGACATTCACGTGCAAACAAGAACATATGTTGACACAGAGGCAAAGAGTTCACACCACACACACTCTCATGTGACTTGCTTTATTCATGTGATAACCTAGCTTGGATGTTTGTTTATGTCAGTAAAAAAAAAAAAAGTCTTCAGCGGTTTCTGTCTCCTCCTCTCACTGGAGTTTCCTCTCCACCCACTGGTGTGCAGCGCCCCGAGTTCACGGGCCCCTCTCTGACCGCTGTGGGCAGTGCCGGTACATGTCATTTCCTGTCTGGAATGCCTTCCCCTCTTCCACGGGTACCCAATACACTTTTACCCTCTGTGAAGCCTTCCCTGCCCTGGGGGAAAGAACTGCGCTTTCTTCCTAGCTTCTCAGATGCCCTAGATATTATTCTGTCATCGCATGTGTCACGGGGTTTTGTGGGTGCTCATTTATTTGTCTTCTCCTCCCACTGGACTGCAGGCTCTGGAGGCCGCCCTCTGAGCTGTGACCAACCCTGTCCCATGCCTGCCTCACTGCTGAGTCAGAAGTGGTGCTTCATAAGTGGTTGTTACTGAGCTCTTTCTCCCACCCACAGAGATCAAGGGCATCTTAGGACAATAAGACACTGCCCTCCCCACATCATTCAGTCAGCGAGATACTATGAATCAAGATTTGCAGAGGAGCAAAGATAAGATTTTCCAAGGCTTTTTGGCTTCGAGGGGGATGCTCTGAGTGAAAATGAGCCAAGATCCTCTTCCCCTTGGGGCCCACTTGGGTTCCTCTCAATTAGGGCCTATGGAATAAGGCAGAAATTTTGATAAGATAGCTGGGGACTTGGGTAATAATGACCCCAAGGCTATCGGACTGACTGTAACATTTCAGGGGTAGACAGAGTGAGAATCACTGAACAATGGACAGTGAGGCTCTATTTGCCCAAATGGATAAGTCATCTTTCTAGTGGATGGGATAAGGAGGGCCCCTCCTTCCTGAGACAGGCTGGGGCTGGGGACGGTGGGGTGGTGATGGGTGTGGGCTAGCTGGGTTGAGTCAGTATGACTTTTCTGGGAGAGAAGAGGGAGTTCCAGCATCAATTAGAAGGTGTGGTGGATACTGTGAAGCAGCCCATTCTACATCTGTCCAACTTTCTTGAAGAAGTTGCAACCAAGGAGTTACCTGGGGTGGTGATCTCATCTGAAGACTTGACTGGGGAGGGATCTACTTCCAAGTTTATTTACATGGTTGTTGTCAGGATTCCGTTCCTTCTGGGTTATTGGCCTGAGGACCCAGGTTTTCTCCGGCTGTTGGCTGGTGGCTTTCCTCAGCTCCTTGCCGTGGGAGGCTGCCCCAGAGGCAGCTCACATCATGGCAGCTGGTGTCCCCGGAGCAAGTACGCAAGAGTCTGAGAGAGCAAGCAAGATGGAATCTGCAGTCAAGGTGGAATCCACAGCATTTTTGTCACCTGGTTTCAAAAGTAACAGCCACTCACTTTTGGTATATTTTATTTTATTTTTTAAAGATTTATTTATTCATTCACTTTTAGAGACAGGAAGGGAGGGAGAGAGAGAGAGGGAGAGAAACATTGATGTGTGGTTGCTACTCACCCCCCAACCAGGGACCTGGCCCACAACCCAGGCATGTGCCCTGACTGGGAATCAAACCTGTGACCCTGTGCTTCCCAGGCCAGCACTCAATCTACTGAGGCACACCAGCCAGGGTGCTATGTTTTATTCATTAGAAGCAAGTCTCTAGATATACCCCACACTCAAGGGGAGGTGACCCCCTAAGGGGAGAGGATTCTACAGGAACCAGGGGTCCCTGGGGACCACTACAAAGACTGCCTACCATACCTGTCACTTATAAAAGCCCCCAGTACCAGGACTAACTCCTTTCTCTTCCCACATGTACCCCATTCTCTCCCTTATGACTCTGGCCATACAAGCCATAGCTTCCCCACAGCCTTGGCCACCTCTCCCAAGTGAGCATCCAGGACAGAATCAGGAATACTTTGGTCTCAGAAGACAGAGACCCAGAACTCAGGTGCCCTGGCTCATGGGACTTGTAGATGTATCTGGTGTGGCCATTGTCATTGGTTAGCAGACAGGCTGGACACAGAGAAGAACCAGGGGCCAGACTGGGTGCTGGAGGCACTGTCATTCCTGGGGATGGTCAGGTGCACGAGGCCACACTGAGCCGTAAGTCCAGCTCAGAGTCTTCCCCAATGCAGAGGGGCTGCGGGGTTGGCTCCCCACAAGGGCCAGCCCCACCCAGCCTGGCTGGATTTAGGTCCCACTTGCCGCTTTGAGCTTCACTGCCTTGGTTGCAGTGCAGGAGGGCTGTCGGGGAACTGGCAGAGGTCTGTGAACCTGGGGAGTGAAGGCTGTGCAGTCTTTGTAATTTCTGTCCAGGACTGATCTCAGTTCCTGTTGGCAGATCCATTTTTTCATCTCTAATTTTCTTTTTTTTTTTTCTTTTGGCTTCCAGATTCCCATTTCTCTGACTCTTTTTTCTTGATTTCACAACCTAAAGCAGCCTAGGGAACGGGATACCCCTAAAAGTGAGCCCCCACTCTCTCTAAGGGGGCAGCAGGATTTGGGAAAACTCTTCCTCTCTTCAATTAGCACCTGAAGCAAAGGAAGAGTCTTCAGACCACACTCCTCAGCCCAAGAAGACCCTGCGAGGTCAGCAATACTGAGTCTTTCCACACTGCCACCACAAGAGGGCGCCCTCGGTGCTGTATCTGTTCTGGCCGCTCCAAGGGGCCTTCCAGTGACCAATTAGGGCAGAAAACTGCCATACCAGAAAGGCTTGGGAAGGGTACAGTGCCGTATAAAGAAGTGTGTGGTCTACCTTGATTCCCAGCATCCATCAGGGAGCTTGGAGGTAGTCCCCAAATTGTCAGCCTCAGGTTTCAGAGACGAGAAGGGCCAGCATTCCTTCCGCCGCGAGTTCACCACTCCTCCTAACACCTTCAGGAAAGGGGCGGACACTATCCGCCTCTGCGTCCTTGGGGCCTGAATGAATGAATGACCACACAAACTAATGCGTAAACAAAGTATAATACTTAAGAGGCTTTGGTCAGGGCACATGTTCATGTGTGAGAAATGACATGTTTACAAACATATTTATTGGAACATTATTTGTAATCTTGAAAGATTGGAAACGACTCAAATGTCCATCAACAGAGGACCAGGAGAATCGATTATGGCATCTCCTTCAGTGTGATGATGTGCAGCCAGGAAAAGCACGAGAAGCTTTAGGTGCATTGATGGTGGGCAAGCTCCAAGATCTATACAACATACTGTCATATGGGAAGAACAAGATGCACAGCGGGCTCAGGCCGGGCTGCCCTCCATATGTGCCGGGGGGGTGGGGTGGGGGACAGTATGTAGGTCTCAATGTGCATAGAAAAGCTCGGGAAGAACACCCAAGAAGAGGATAGTTCTCGTTCTCTGGGGGAGGCTACCGAGTGCCTGGGAGAGGGTGGGAGGAAGGTGGGCTTGTGGCTGCTTTGAACTGTTTGAATGTTGCATTAAGTATATTATTTATTCAAAATGATTTTGAGAGCACACGTTGGGTTGCCACCCCAGCTCTGCCACTTCCCGGCTGCGTGCTCATGAGCACGTGTGTTACTCTCCAAGCTTCCACTTCTTCACCTGCCAAATGGACCATGAGAAGTCTTCCCAGCGCTCTGAGGGTGCTTCAACGGTTCCTCTGGGGCACGTTTGGGGAGACCAGGGTGTTGCTGGCATTGCTGCCCTTTCTACCATTACATACAGATGGTGAATGAGGGGACACCTCTGACCTGGAGAGGCCAAGGTCACTTATTAAAACTTCCCAGAAGGTAATACAGTGAGATATAGGGGGTGTGATCCCTGCCTCCAATGATCTTGGCCTCAATTTTGGAGAGCTGGCTTTAATGTCCTCTTGGGGCTCTCTTGCTGCATGATGGTATCCGATGGACCCTCTTCCCCTGCTTCGGTGAACGTGCCCAGGACCAATGCTCAGGGGCTCTGCCCCAACACCCGACAGTTCTATCATAAAATTCCTCCCTCATTTCTTTCCTTCTTATATCTTACCAGTGAGGGGAAAGATGCAAATACGAAGGAATATAACATGTAACCACTTGGGGTTTTGCAAGGGGAAGTGCTCAAGATTTCAAGGTCAACGGTCTTTAGGGATATTCTCCCTAAAGTGAGTGGCAGCTGGGGGCACTGCATGACTCCACGCTGTGATGTTGACCCTGTGTTTGGCTATGCATGCCAGGGATACTCTCTCATTCATCATTTATTCATTTGACAAAAATTAATTCAGTCCCTCCCCTCTGCCAGGGATGTAATGCAGAGTAAGCTGCCTGCGGAAGTTATGGCCCATTGGTGAAGGTAAACAATGAGGTAAACTAATCACGGTAAAGTGTGGGAAGCCTCAGAGAGACAGCCCGGCTTTCTGGATGTAGCAAGCGGAGGTATAGCACCCAGGGGCAAGGGTCAGCATGCTCCCCTGGGAAGAAGTGAGGCTTCTGTTTGAACCTGAGGGTAAAGGATGGAGGACAAGTGCTGGTGAAGAGAAACAGTTTCCCACCAGCTGTTGTGGAAGTGTAACAGTGGCTGTAAATGGCCAGTGCACGGCCCAACACGCTGTAAACACTTCATCAGTTCTAGACAGTACAGGAAGGAATTTCCGCAGATGCCCAGGGCTGGAGTTCAGGGCTGCCATCACCCCAAAGTGCCACAAGGGGGAGCTCATCCCCAGTTTTTGTGTGTTCTGGCTCCTGTCGCTCCCGCGGCTGTGTAGCCTTTCTCCCCACCTAGGCCTGGTTGCTTACACTTTACAAACCCGTTCCGCGGCCCCCGCTAAATCTGTTACGTGCCGGAGCCCAGGTGGCTCCTGACAGCCTTGTCCTCGTGTTTTAAAGTACAGGATTTGTTCCTCTAAACTCTTACCATCTAAAATTGCTCCAAGTCCCCCCCAAAGAGCCACCAATTATGTTCTTTTCGCCCGTCCTGTTTCTTTCCACCCACACCTGACATCTACTGGGGTCCCTTCCCTAAAGCAGCACCAGTGTGGGCGGGGCTCTAGCCAGGGACGCCTCTGGGCCATCTGGGCCAGCAGGGATCCACTTTTCCGAACCTGTCGGCCCAGCCCCCGGCAGGCCCCAGGCAGGCCCCAGGCCGGCCCCAGGCCCTCTCCAGGGCCTGAAAAAGCACTCGTTCTCCCACAAATGCCCCAGCAGAGTTAGGAATGCACTCTGTTTGGAACCTCATGGTCTCTGCTCTGGTGGCTTCCAGAGGGGACACGATGGCTACATGCTCTGGAGTGAGAGAGATCTGTTGTCCGTCCCTCACTCTGCTGGTGACCTCGGATAAGCCACATCACTTCCGGTCGTCATCCATGGAGTAGAGATTTGCAGACCTGAAGTCTTACTTTGTGGGCTGGTTGCAAGGACTGGGTGTCCCAGGAAAAAGGTATATTCACAAGCCACTTTATTCCTTTTTCTTCCCTCACCCTTGGAGGGGCCTTAAACAAGCACGTAGATGTACAAGTCACTCCTGCGGAGGAGAGGGGCTGGTTCCTGACAGATGGCTTCAAGCCAGAGAGATAAGCCTGGGTCAGGCAGGGGCTGGCAGGAAGTCGACGCACTCCTTTTGTAACTCTCTCCCAAGAGGAGTCTGGCTGAGGATGAGGGCTGACAAGTACAGGACCCGACAAGTTCAGAAAAGGGACAGCGGAGGATTTCCGTGTAGAGGAAGCACAGACATGGATGGACTTCAGGGACCGGTTTCTGGGTTATTCTCTGTCCCCTCCAGAGGACAGAAACAGGACCTGAGCCGCCTGGGCCCAGCTCAATGCCTGGCACGTAGAGGGCAGCCTCTGGGGGTCAAGAGTGACCAAGGCCTTAACCCCTGGGCTTTGGTCCCATCAGGATCTGTTACAGTCATCTGCCGTCCAGCCACCTTGGCAAATGACAGAGGCCATCATGACGGTGCCCCGTGCACACTGCAGTTTGCTGCTCAGGGAAACCAGTTAGACCAGAGTGAAGGGTTTGAAATTGTTCCTTGGAACCCGTCGTTGGGGGGCGGGGGGGACTAGAAGGCAGAGAGAGGGAGGTGACAAGGGGGGCAGCAGATGCTCAGAGAGCCCCCTGTCTCTCCTTCACTAGAGAAGCTCCAAAAGAGCTGGTGTGGAACAGAGAGGAGAGACAGAGAGAGAGAGAGAGGAAGAACAATAAAGAAAAACTTATACACTCTGTGCAGTTTAACAATTAGTTATAAAATGAATAACCCATTGTGCACTTCAAGAAAAAGAGCATTACCTGCACCCTAGGATCCCCCAAATATCCTTCTGCTTGACATCTCAGAGGCCCCAGCCTCGATTTCAAGCGGCCAGCAGGTCTGGTACGAGACGCAGCGTGTGCGTGCGTGGTGTCTGTTTCGGCTGGGGTAGGTCTCAGATGCAGAGTTTGCGGAACCACAGCCCTCAGGTCGTGCAAGCGACCCCGCTTTCATCAAGGCCGTCTCCAGTTTTTCTTTTTTCTCCTGGCTTGCCCAAAGAGTTAGCTTTGGTTTTTTCCATACAATGGCTCTAGTAGCACTTAGTTGTCTTTATTTGAAATAATTTCGTTAGATTGTATTGTGACAACTATCATGTCAGTGTGCATTTAAAAAACATCAAAATCGGTGAATTGTTGTGTAATCATTTCAACATTGAAGGTGGAAGAAAATACACAGCATTTTCGGTGTCATATGCTTTATTATTCCAAGAGAGGTAAAACACAACTGAAATGCAAGAAAAGACTTGTGCGGTGTGTAGGCGAGGTGCTGTGACTGGTCGAACGTGTCGGAAGCGGTTTGCAAGCGCGGGAGATGCCTCGCTGGACGATGCTCTGCGGTCGGGCAGACCAGTCGAAGTTGATAGCGATCGAATGGGGACATTGAGAACAATCAACATTACATCACACAGGAGATAGCCAACATACCCCACATATCCAAATCAATAAAGCTATTGGTGAAAATGAAAAACGTGTCATTTATTTTATGGAAAAAACCGTACGGACTTTCCGGCCAGCCCAGCACACACTTATTTTTCTCCCCTTCCTCTCCACCTCTGCTGGTACGTCCCCTTCTCCTCACGGACACTTACCCGGTTGTATTTGGCCGATGGCCTCGGGTGGACATGTATCTGTGGAAAATACATTGTGTTTTATACGTCTGCATTGCAGATCTCTTTCTATTCCTTAACTTTTCCCCTGCTTTTAAGGTTTATCCCTGTTATTTTCTATACCTCAAATCTATTGCTTCTAACTGCTACTCCACAGAATGCGTCTGCGCGTTTAACTGATCTGTTCTCCTCATGACGGATGCTGAGGGTGCCTCCCGTGCTCTGCAGTGGCGAATGACACTCACATGGGTCCCCGAGGGGCTCGAGTCGCTCTGGGGCGTATGGCCAGGGGGAGATACGGCAAGGCAAGGTAAGCAGGCTTAGGATTGGCTGGTTTGTTTACTTATTTAGAAGCAAATATTTAAAGTGATTTCCTTGAATTAACGTTTTACTGCATCATTCTGAAATTATTGAACAAGGAATTGGCTAGTTTAAGTAGTTTCACCGGGCTCCTGGGTGCTGGGGCTGTCCCTGCCCGCCTGGTACCCGACAGTGCAGGGATTCGGGCCAGGAGAGAGTGGGCAGCGGGTTGTGCAGGCTCTGAACTGGGTGGTCCGCACGTGGAAAGTGTGCTCGCAGCAAAGCCCTTTGCTGCCCCTGAGAGCTGGCTGGCCCTCTGGGGCCAGTCTCTCCAGGGTCAGCGAGGCCCCAGACACCGAAGCGTCAGGATAAGAAGATGCGCTGGCCCCCACGAATTTGGTAGAACTTCGCCGTAGACCCAGCCGAGCTGAGAAAAGCATGTAAGAGGAGATGACTTTGATGATTATTTCAATGATTTCACCAGTTGTTGCCTTATTTTCTATTTCTTCTTGTTCAACATTTGGCATTTTACATATTTCAATAAACATTTATTTCTTATAGATTTACAACTTTATTTGTTTAAAGCTGTTTCTAATTTTTTTAACTTTTAACTCCTTTGTTTCATTATGAAAAATTTCAAACACACTAACAAAAAAAGAGAATAATATATGAACACCTGTGTACTCACTATTCAACTTTGTCAAATTTTAATATCAAAAATACATGACTCCAGAACTTTTTCTGAAAATCGGCAGGCACCACTGCGGGTGCTGTGCACCTCTCCCCTACCGCCCACTCCCTGTTCACCGGGGGAACCAGACTCACTGATACAGTCTCCATCACCCCAGGCATGCTCGTATGCTCTCATTGCGTGTTGATGTTTCTTCAACTATTACGTAATTTTAGTTTCAGGGGGTTCAAACTCCATATAAATAGTATCTGATGCATAGATCATTCTTTAACTCGTCTCTGGCTTTCCAAATGATGCTGCAGGGATTATCCACGTCAACAGATGTAGCTCCAGTTTGTTTTCACTGCTGTGTAGTACTCCACCGCGTGGCTATACTGTCGTTCTTCCAGTCTGCTGTTGATGAGCATTTACATGGTTTTCAACTTATTGCCGTCAATGGCGGACTTTCTGGTACCTGTTTTCTTGTGACCATGTGTGCGAGTGTGTCCGGGGTGCACGCCTGGGAGTGCGGTGCAGGGTTGCCACTCATCGCCTACGGAATCGAATGTGTGAGTCTGTGCTCCCACCAACGTGCGTCCCTCTTCCCCACGGCCTTGGCAGCACCTGGTCCGGTCAGAGGTCAAACAGTTTCCAATCTAACCCATCTGGCTTGGCATCTCTCTTTTAAACGTTTGCATTTTGTTTCCTGACTCCAAGCAAGGGTTGGGCACCCTGTCACACATGTACTGGCCGTGGAGTTCGGCTGTTCATGCCTCACTAACGTGTCGGAGTTCGTTCTGTGGTTTGTGTTCTGATGCCTCGTCAGTTATGTGCTCGGCAAATCCTGTCTCCCGGTCTGTGGCCTGTCTTCCGACTTCGTCTATGTCGTGTTTGTGAGTGACTTCAACCTGTGCATATAGGCAAATACGTCAGTATATCCATTAATAATTTGAGCTTTTATTCCTTGTTTAAAGAATTAAGCAAGGAATAGCCCAAAGATATCAAAGAATAGTCTCCTATATTTTTCCCTAAAATTTTTTATTTTGTTTTTCATGTTTTAATACCTCTAAATTTTGTTTCGTATGTGGTGTTAAAGATCAGCTATTACGTTTTTCATACTTCATAGCTTCTTTATGCATTCTCACTCCCTTTTTCAAATTGATAACACCTTCCATGATTCCTGGAGAATTTTTATGGTGATTATTTAAGTGTTTGGTCTTTTTTTTTTAAGATTATTTATTTTTTTTAGACAGAGGGGAAGGAAGAAAGAGAAGGAGAGAAACATCAATGCATGGCTGCCTCTCATATGCCCCCCGCTGGGGACCTGGCCTGCAACCCAGGCATGTGCTCCGACTAGGAATCGAACCAGAGACCCTTTGGTTCACAGGCCAGCACTCAATCCACTGAGCCACACCAGCCAGGGTGTGAGTGCTTGGTCTTGCTGACCCATTACTTCTACTTCCTCTCACATAGTTTGTTCATTTTTGGGTTTTCTGTTGTAGGGATCGCATGTCTCAAACGTCATGTTCCTTTGAGGTGTCTTTCCCTTGGCTTGTGGTGTGAGCCTAGAGAGGGGACTAGTACTGTGTGGGTCCTTCATTTCGCCACCACCTCCACACCTTTTGCTTGGGCAGGGGAGGACGTGCCTTTGGGTGAGCCCACTGTGCTTTGGCCTTGGGTCCCAAATGAGTTGAAAATTTATGTCCATAAAAAACCTACACACAGATGTCCCATTTATTTATATTTGCCAATACTTGGCAGCAATCAAGATGTTCTGTAGTGGATGAGTGGGTAAATGTATACAAATAGACAATGGAATATCTTTAGCATCAAAATGAAAGGAGCCACAAAGAGACATGGTGGAAACTTAAATGCACATTACTAATGAGAGAAGCCAATCTGAAAAGGCTACATAGTACATAATTCCAACTGTATGACATTCTGGAAATGGCAAAACCAGGGAGACAGTAAAAAGATCAGTAGTTGCCAGGAATTGGGGGGAGGGAAGGGATGAACAGGCGGACCACAGAGGATTTTTAGGGTAGTGAAACTATTCTGTATGATACTATAACTGTAGACACATAACATTATACATTTGTCAAAAACCACGGAATGGAATTCACATGAAGTATGAAACCTAATTTTAAATGATGCCGATAGTGGGCAGGCTGTGGGGAGGCCAGGGGTATACAGGAACTCAGCAGTTTCCCTTTTTTAAGTTTTATTTATTTATTTGTTTGCTCTTTTAGAAAGAGGGGAAGGGAGAGAGAAAGAGAGGGAGAGAAACACTGATGTGAGAGAGGAACATCAATGGGTTGCTCCTCGTACGGGGACCAAACCCACAACACGGTCGAATTGGCGACGTTTTGCTTTGTGGGACGACGCCCAACCAACGAGACACACGGTCGGGGCAGGAGCTCTGTGGTTTCTGTTCAACTTTGCTGAGAACCCGAGACCGCTCTAAAAAAGTGTATTTAATTAGCTAATTAATTAATCCGAAAACCACCATCATAATCATCTGACGAATGCTCATGTAAGCCTCTGCCTGCCCCCGTGAGACTGTCCCTGCCTTCCTCTAAAGCAGCCTGGCCCCTGTCACTTGGGCCAGGAAGGTGTAGCGGGGGGGAGTCTGACTGGCCTTCGGAGAGTCATTCTATCCTGTACTTTCTACTTCACATTTGTTGAAACACCTTTGTTTCTCTTCATTAGTGAGACCTCGCCACATGCCGCCGACAATCTCGCCGATCTCCCAGAGCTTTAGGTCACGAGTGGAACCTTTACCTGGTCCCAGATCTTTGAGCGGTCCCTCATGGAGGGCACTGGGGCTCACCTTTGGGGGTCTGGGGGTCACACTGGCAGAGGACATGTGACCTGGCTGTTAGCGCCAGTGCGGTTCCTCGCTGGTTGGAGTTGTAGGAGAGATGGCCCTGCGATGGTGTCCCACAGACCCTGCTGCGCCGGGCCTTTGCGTGTCAGGAGCCAAGTGAAAGTTAAGTTCTCAGTTCCTTAAGAATGAATCTGAGACACAGAAAGAGTGCCCACAGCTCCAGCTTCACCCCCTTCCCTCTGGTTTCGTGGAGAGAACAATGCCTGGATTTACCATCCCACCAAGGTCGTATCTCTCCGGGAACTCTCATTTCTAATACTATTTTTGCTCTGGCAGCTGGGGCCACGCTGTTGGGCATTAACTAATTCCTAGAGAGAGCAAAACAAGGAGTGTGTCTTTTTTGCATGTAAACTAGTCAATCCAGAGCCCATCCTCCAAACCTCCTCCTCTTTCCGGCTCGCACGCTCCAGGAGACAGTCTGTCTCTGCCCTTATCACCCCAGGCCAGGTACCAGACAACAGCTCCACAGCCCGGAGCCCGCCGAAATTATTCACATTTACCCATCCTAAATCGGTCTGCCCTCCCTTGCCTTGCATTCCCCACAGGGGAATGGGAAGAAACCACCATAAAGGTGTGAGCTAATGCTTTCCCCCTTGCTCCTCTCTCTTCTGCCTCCTGGCCGACCCTGGTGCTTCCCCGTGTGGCCCTGCATGGCAGGCTCGCCCCGTCTTCTCGGGAAACCGTGAGCCGAAAATTGTCTTCTCACGGCAGTTGGCCAAGTCATACCTGAATAAAGACAAAACCCAGGGTACCTGTTTAAATGCTCCTACTTAGGAAAGAGGGATGCTATTAGGGAGGGGATATAGATGCCGAGGGGCCCCAAAGTGACTTGACTGCAGAGATAAGCAGATAAAACCGATAGAGAGAGAGAGAGGGAAAGGGAGAGGGAATATGACACACAACAAGGTTTGCAAGAGTAACCCTGGATATCCTTTCAAGTTCCTGAATCGAGGCCCTTGGAGGGTCCACTCCATCCCTGCAACCTGCAGTCCACGAGCTGCCATTCCCTCCTAGTACACCTGCTTGGGTTGAGCACGTTGAGGACACTTCTGCTCCCTGCAGCCAGATTCCTCTTTCTAACAGGGCACTTCGCTCTCACATGGAGGCATCTCAACCCGTGAGGTTTTTTCCCACATGGTGGCCAACGGCTGTTGGCCCAGATGCCTCCTGCCTCCTGCCTCCCCCACCCCGCAGCTGCACAGTCGGGTGGTCCTGTCCTCTCCTCCTCGGCTGCTTGGGCAGCCCCGCAGCCCAGGCTGGCAGACGCTGACTCTGGGACTCCTGACCGCCCCCCCCACCCGCCCCCAGTCTTGCTGCCTTAGCTCTTCAGCCTGAATTCCAGCCCCTTCCTTTAGGAACTGTCATCGTGTTTAATCCTGCAGGGGGGAGACGCCCCCACCTCCCTAAAAGAAAGCTATCCCATTACCGGTAAAGTGCGTTTACGTTGCTGGAGGGAAGTATGACAGCAAGTCTGTCGGAGTGGAGCCGGACTTGCCAAAACTTGGTGCGATGTGGGGACGCTGTCAGTGAGCCTCCTAAAGAAACCTGAGCTGAGCTGAGCTGAGGCTGGGGCTTGTGGGGACGTTCCCAGCGAGAGGCAGGAAGCAGTGTGGGGGGAGGGCCGCAAGCTCAGGCCCTGGGTGGCCTGAGAGAGAAGGGCTCCCAGGGGTGGGTGGGGGCAGGGGCTTCCTTGTCACTGCAGCCAGACCGAGGCACAGGGACCACAAGGATGTCCAAACTGCATGGGGGGGGGGGTGCGTGGGGGGCTGGGGGGAAGACAGGATTTCCCCCAACGAGGGCTTCAGTCTGAGGCCAGAGGCACCTAGACCTGGACTCGGACCTGGACCTGGAGAGGAAAGCCTCTTCCTCCAGAAACCGGATGCTGTGGTTCCTGGTGGAGAGGGCCTGCGACTTGGGGCAGCTGGAGGGCCAGGACTGACCGACAAGAATGCCCAACAGGATGGTCTGAACCCAAAGACAGCAGCCACGCAAACACTGGAAATGGCCCAGCCGCACTGGAGACCTTGGGAGCCCCTTCTCATTGACCCTCCCCCTCCCCCATTTCTTTGTCCCAAAGGGCCACTCCCGGCCCCCAGTCCCTCTGTCCATCTGGGCCGACTGTCAGTCAGGGCTCAGTCTGCCCCTCCTCCTTCTGCCCCTCTCCCTGCTGCCCTCCGCCCCTCACACCACGGAAGTGGGCCCTTCCCTGCGCCCCTGGGTGAGCCCGCCTGGGGCCTGCCTCGCTGTGCCAGCCTCGCCCAAGCCACGCTCCAGCTGGGACTTGGTCTTTTCCGTCCCAGCAGGCTGAGGCACCTGAGGCTTTAATTATGAGCTCCCCAAAGCCTTTCTGGAAGCAGGTGAGAGATGAAGTGTAAACAAGTGAGTGAGTCATCCCAGCCCTCCCCTGCCCTGCAGGACAGGAAGATCCTTCCTGCCTCTGTCTGACCCGCCAGCTTCTCCAGTGACAAACCGCGGGTTCCCTCCTCGCAGGGACGCTGTCCTGGGGCCAGGGCCCTTCGAGGCTCCCCCCCGCGCCCCCCCCCGCCCCCCGCCATCGCCCACTTCGTCTTCCGTTTCAGCGGGCCTCATTACAGGTGGCGCGATGACGCATCTGGGCAGAGAGCTCCGCCCGGGAACTAGTTCACTTAGTCCTCACGACAACCTTGCGAGGTAGGGACTGTCATGTCCCAATGGTGTGTTTTACGGCGACAAGAGCAAGGCCTAGAGAGAGCAGGTAACGAACGTGTCCAGAGTCACAGAGGTCAATGGTGAACCCGGGTTCGGGCCGCAGCGGTCTGACTCCGGAGTCGGTGCTTTGAAGCGCCCCCTGTGTTCCCTCCCTGTCTCCTCTTTCCTCTCAGAACAGCCAGCTCAGGCCCGTCACTCGGCAGTTGCCCCTTAGCTTTGCCTCTGGGTCCTCTCAACCACAGGTACTTCTCCTTCTCCTTGCAGAGCCTCTCCTACTCTCCAAGATACGGACAGGAGAGCCTCTTAGCTCTGGGGGTGGGGTGGGAGATGGGGTGTGTGTGTGCTGGAAACAGGGGCAGGTCAGTTGAGATGCCTGCTCTGGATATCACTTTCGGGAGCTTCATTAGGGGACAAAGAGGGAAAGTCCAGGGATGGGGGTGTTACAAAGATAAGCCTACAGCCCATTCTTTTTTTAAACCTCACCCAAGGATATGTTTATTAATTTTAGAGGTGGGGGAGGGGAGAGAGAGAGAAACATCAACCTAAGAGAGAAGCATCAATTGGTGTGTGCCCTGACCTCGTGTGGGATTCGTGTGGGAATCAAACCGCAACCTTTTGGTATACGGGATGACACTCCAACCAATCGAGCAACTGGGCCAGGGCCCCCTGCAGCCCATTTCCTTCCATTCAACTGTGACCAGAGCCTTGGCCTCACATTGGAGAGGGAAGCAAGGAGTTAGAGTGTTCCGTGGTGGAGACAGAACATCTCATCCCCTCCCACACCGCTCAACTGGAGGGACCACATGGCAACAGGCAGGCCTAACTCTGAGTCTCCCTGCTTTGTGGGAAGTTACTTGACCTTCAGAGCCTCAGTGGTTCAGTCTGTAAAGTGAGATAATAAATAGCAGCTAATTCCAGATATGAAAAGGAGACAACTCCATTTTGCAATTGTCATGGTATTTACGGACTCAGGAAAGAATCACCAACCAGCGGATGCCAAAACTATTGGGCAAGAATTTATTGAGGGAGAGGACAGTCTCCAAGTATTTTCCCACAGAGCATATTAATTTCAAAGGGAAAAATGTAGCCTTTACTTTTTTTATGTGATCTGGGAACCACGTTAACCAGCTATCAAAGTTAACATCACCAGTAACGGGGCCACCTGATGTCCTGTGCGCCCTGATTCCTGCACTGAGGACGTGGCAGCACCACCCACGTGGCACCGCTCACGTGGCACCCCTCACCTGGCACCCCTCACGTGCCATCCCTGCCCAAACTGCAGACACTATTCAGGACAACACTGTCAGACATCCAAATGCTTCAAAAAAGGTCAGTATTATGAAAGGCAAAACAGGCCGAGAACTTTCCCAGATTAAAGAAGTCACGGAGACGTGACAACTAACCACAGCACGTCATTCTGCGTCAGATCCTGGGTCAGAAGAAATAGTAAGTGCTATGAAGGACAAAATTTGAATGTGGACCATATATTAGGTAATAGTGTGTATCAATGGCATTTCCTTAATTTGGCAGTTGTCCTAAAGATATGTAAGAAAATGTTCTTTCTTCCTTCCTTTCTTTTTTTTTTTTTGAGAAATTAAGAAGGTATTTACTTCATCTATGGATAAATAACTTTCTAAAAATGTTCTTGTTCTTAAGAGATATGTGCTTAAGTACTTAGGGATGAAGGGTTATATGTCTGAGACTTATCCTCAAATAGTTCAGAAAAAATAATACTAAGATAATTGCATTTCTCCGTGTGTATGTGTAAGAGAAGGAGAGAATAAAGCTAATGCAGTAAAATAGTAGTTACCAGTGAATCTTGGTAAAGGGTGTTTAGGAGTTTATTACACTATTCCTTTAACTATTCTATAAGTTTGGATTTCTTTCCAAAATAAAAAGGTTGTTAAAAGGGAGTTACCCAATTAACACAGCCTGGTGCTAATTCAGACCTTGATGGGTGCTAGTTCACACATGTGCAGGACAAGGGATCCCAAAGCAGCGCAGTCCCCGCCGCCCAGGAGACCCAGGGTCAAGGTCCTTACCCATTGTCTCTCTTCACTGAGATCCCCAAGCTTCCGCCTTTGCATCCACTGTCAGCATCTTCCTGGCCTTTGCTGAGAGGTGGGGAGTACGAAGTGATGGCTGAGGGTGTGAAAAAGACAGTCCTTCCTCTTTCCTCACTCCCAAGAATTGTGCCTTGAAAGCCTGGACAGATTTGTCCACAGGTGCTAAGTGGTTTGTGCTGAGGGATTTGCAAACAGAAAAGGCACCGACTGAGAAGCAGGAATGCCCCTCTGGCTCGCTCTCCTGCCTGCGCCTCTGAGCCCCGGGGAAGGTGTTACACGGGCCCACAGAGGCATCACTCAGCCCTGGGAAAGCCAGCCCGAGTGTCAACACTCTGGCAGAAAGAGGTGCTAAAGCGCATATTTGAAGATGTCTGAACAGACTTGTTTGAGAGACAACAGGAGTTGTGAGGTAATCCTGACGTCTCCCCCTGTCTCCGTCTGGAAGGCAGGGTTTGCCTGCGGGCCTCTGACCTTTAGTGTCTCTCTATCATTATTAGCATTTGCCAGAACTTTGCTTAAGACTTGGGGATGACAGAAGTCAACATGGAGAGGAGCTTATATAGCTGCGAGAAGGACTCTTAAGATCCCGGTGGGACCGAAGTCAGCTCAGCGGGGGCAGCGACACCCTGCACTCTGCTCATGTCACTTATGTGAGCTAATCCACTCCCTCTTTTCCGCCTGGGCCACTTCAGGTTGGAATTCTGTCTCTTCTTAAATAAGAAAAAGGGGTGCGGGTGCCCTGGCCGGGTAGCTCAGTTGGTTAGATCCCTGGTCAGGACACATACAGGAAGCGACCAATGAATGCATAAACAAGTAGAACAACAAATTGATATTTTTCTCTTTCTCTTCCTTTCTCTCTCTAAAAAAAATCAATATTTTTTTATTTAATTTATTTTTAAAAATTTTATTTTAATTGTTGCTGTAGTACAATTTCCTATCTTTTACTCCCATCCCAGCCCATCCACCCAACCCTCCCCTCCCCAAGCCAAGGAGAATCGATCAATGTCTCTCCTATTTAAACTAGATGCAGAGATTATGGTCCAATGGCTGGAACTGAAAGGTTATGTAGACTCAGGACTAGGGTTCACTTTGAAAACCCAAAAGAAAAATGATCTGCTGAGATAAATAGGGAAAGAAAATGACCAGATGGGCAGGTTAAGAGAGAGAGAGACATGATTTTTCCACCCCCTAAGCCCAGTGCGCTGCCCACCCTTCCTCTCCGAGGTAATCTCTGAAACTCTGTGTTAGGTATTTTTTGGATACAAGTGACATGCAGGGTAACTTAGGCACAAATGGTGGTTATCATGAGGTATTACTATTATATAACATAATTATTATAAGGGCAGGCGGCACTCTGGGCCCCAGGAAGGCCTAGAAGCCGGGCAGCCCTTCTCTCTCTTGGCCTCATGGTCTCCAGCATCTTACCAGGGAACGCCTTCCTCCCGTTCTCCCCATGCCCCAGGCTGACCATGGCTGCCCCACAGTTCATGTGGCCGCAGAGACGTCCTGACCACTCCAGCTCTTGTCCAAGTCAGGAGAAAGGCTCTGTCTAGGTCAGTGCCCTCCCCTGCTCCAATAAGCCATGTCCAGTGCAGTGGGGGGCCACATGGTGCCCCAGCTTCTGAAGCCCACCTTCAGGGAAGTGTCAAAGACGAATCCCCTACAGCTATGTTCTGTCAAGCCGCTTCGGACGGGATTCCACTCACCGCCATTAAACAGAGCTGACTGAAACAACTGTAGCCTGTACCCTCGGGGGCCGTCTGCCACCCCCTCTCTGCACGGAGGCCTGCGGCTCACGGGAGTGCCCAACTGGATCGCAAAGCTGGTTCTTCCTAAGCAAGTGCAGAGAACATTCTCCCACACGGGATCTCACGTGAACAACCAGAATTCACTGTGGTGGCCGGTGGGCCGTCCCTTCTCCCCACCCCTCTCAACCAGTACTGGCCGATGACATATCACCTGGACCCATCCTGCTTCCTGTATTTCATCATCTCTGGAGAGTCTGGAACCATGCAGACGTAGCACTGGATGGAGAATTCTGGAAGCTGGACATGATTCTGTGGGTTTTACTAGGGGTGGTAGGGAGGGCTGAGGGGCTGAGTCAGGTCACGTGAATTGTGGATACCTCTCCCACCCGAGGGCTCTAAAGACACCAGTTCCACACAGGGGCCAGAGTTCTCTTTCCTGAGCTTGGCGGGACCCTGCGGGCATGTCTTTCACTTCTATTTTCCTATGATTATTTGGCAACGGGCAGCCCTGGATGCAGGGTGGGGTGAGAACTGTCTCACACAGCACAGACAGACTGAAGGCTCAGAGTGGGAAGGACAGTGGGATGCTTTCTGTTCGTCGTTGCTGTTCTAAGGTGAAAATAGGACTGGGCTGTGCTATAATAATTATAGCACAGAAGGATAATTCAGAGTCGGATAATTCAGAGTCGGAACAAAATATAAGAAGAAATGCAAACACTCAGGTGTGACTGGATACCTCCCTCCTTCGACACCCAGCATTGCTCTTTTCCTGGCCACCTTCTAGTATTTCTATCTGCATTTTCCCTTCACTTGAGTAGAATACGCTTTCCTAAATTATCCAGAGCACGCCTTGGCGTGTCCAAGGCCCACCCTCCTGTGGGCCCCCAGGCCCTGGCGGGAAGCTCTGGGTTAGCTTTTAGACCTCCTGCTGGCAGGAGACCCACCAGCTGCGGAGAGTGTGTTCCCACAACACCTCGTCAGGAACGAAAGCATCTGAGCAGCTGCCTGCATGGCATGGGGAGGACGATGCCAGAGAGGGGGTGACAGGGACAGTGTGGTACAAGCATATCAACTGCTGAAACGATGACCACCTCCCAGGAAGGGCACTACAGAGGCGTGGGGAGTGGCGAAAGGGAAGGCTAGGTGAGGCAGAACCTCCGCCGGGTGATCCAGTTTAGCGCCACTGGGGAGGAGTCGTGTCCAGTGCACGTCCCCCAGTGTGACGGGATGGCAGGGGCACTTCACCGCTGTGGTGCTCCTCCCAACACCCGCAAGCTCGTCTAACCACCAGACAGACCCAGCCTGAGAGACCTTCTACAAATACCTGGCCAGCGCGCCTCCAGGCTGTTGAGGGCATTATACAAAACAAAAGAAACCTGAGGAACTGTCACAGACCGGAAGAGATTGAGAAGATAGAACAACTAATGTAGAGTGGAGCCCTGGATGGAGCCCTGGATGGAGCCCGGGGCAGAGAAAGACCTTAGCAGAACATCTCGTGAGAATGAATGGAGCGGAGTTAGTGGGCGATGCACCAATGTTGTTCGCTTAGTTGGGACAAATGCTGCACGGTAACAGAAGATATTAACAAGAGGGGACACTGGGTGAGGGGTGCAACTTTTCTGTAAGTTAAAAACTATTCTGAATTTGTCCTGGCTGGTGTGGCTCAGTGGGTTGAGTGCCAGCCTGCGAACCAAAAGATCACTGGTTCGATTCCAAGTCAGAGAACATGTCTGGGTTGCAGGCCAGATCCCCCCAGTTGGGGGCATCTGAGAGGCAACCGATCAGTGTCTTTCCTTCTCCTTCTCCCTCCCTTCCCCTCTCTCTAAAATTAAATAAAATCTTTTAAAAAACTATCCTGAGTTTAAAAGTTTATTTTTAAATAAAAGGTAATGCAGGGATGTGGGCAGGGCAGGAGGAGCTGGCTCTCCGGTTGGGAGGGGGAGGAAGGGAGGAGTCCTGGGAAAGCTGAAGCAGGCTGCAAGTCTCGGATGGAGTTGGCACCCTGTCCCCAGCAGCCCCGAGGAAGTGGCTTCCGGCAAATCCGGTTAGCAAGGGTTTTCCTTACCTGCAGACGGCCGAGAGACACGCAGAGCCAAACCTCTCCAACTCTAATGCACACCCAGCCCACTTGGTGAAATGCTGTTAAAATGCAGGTCCTGACTCCGCAGGCCTGGGCGGGGCTTTTCTACCTGGCTTCCAGGTGATGCTGAGGTTGTGGGTCCCAGAACTGCACTTGGAGTTGCAAGAAGCCGGAGAGTTGGACATCACCACTCACCTGGGAGGAATAGAGGAAATACTGAAAGGGAGGCTGCCACCCCGAAGACACAGTCCCACCCTGACTTGGGCCTGAGCAGAGGGGCCGGCTCACAGAGGTGGGCCAGAGAGAACAGCAGAGTGAGTGCTCTGCAGCTTCAGAAAGCCAGTCCGGCTCTGATCGCCTGCAAACGGCCACACGGGGCAAGTGCCTTGGGCCCCAGCCTCATGTCCCCATCTGTACAATGGGCATCGTGACTCCCAGTGCCTGTGTCTTCAGGTTGTTCTGGGAATCCAATGAGGTAATCACGCGTGACGGTCTCGGCACACCGCACACCCGCTTTGCTGAAATGAAAGGTCTCTGCCAAAAGAGCTTCAGGTGACTTACAAAGACCGGGCTTCTGTTTTTTATTAGCATGGCTGTACTCCCATGAAGCCATTTTGCTTTATTTCTTTAATCATTCGGTCAACAAATATACACTGAACACCACCATGGATTTCCAAAGAAATGCTGTCTGAAGTCTTTCCATCTCTTGGAATCCAGATTTACAGAATGGTAGAGTCGGAGGGAAACAGAAGGCCAGACAGATCTTACCTCCACTCGCCGGGTCCCATTTGTCATTCCCAGTCCTCTCCATTCCCCTCACTCCGGCCTCCCCCTCTGGCCCGGCCGCAGAGGAGCCCAGGGGCTGCCTTTGCTCCTTCAGGGAGCCTCCTGCTGGTGAGGGCGTATCTTCCCCAGGCTCCCCCTCCTCCCTGAGCTCCATGCCCCCTTTCTCTAGCTGTAGGGCACTGGCCACACCCTGACAGCTGTCTTCCAAGGAACAGGAGCCCTGGAGTGAGTTCCTGCTTATCTTCAAACTTAACTTATACAAACACACTTATATGCGTACTCACAGGAGTTTCCAAATGAAATCAAGGTGGTTTCCTCACAAAAGATGAGAGGAAACGAGATGGAAATCACCGCTGTTGACTTCTGTTGGGTCGCATACCCTTTAGGAATCTGATAAAAGCGCGATGCCATCACCACCCAGAAAAGCACACTTAAGCACACGCACACGCACACACAACTCTGTCCCCAGTTGCAGGGGATTCTGGGCACTGGGTTAAGAGGTTCCTATAAGCTTAGGGATACAAAGAGAACACAGACAACAAGATAAGGTGGTGGGAATGACAAAGGTCCCTACGTTTTAGTGTCATCACACTGTCCCTGTACCCTCAAGTCCCCAGCTCCATAGGCAGCTACCCACAACCACCCTGTACACCATCCCCCAGGTCAGGGTAAGACTGGCCCGGCTGGGGCAACCCTGTCAGCTGCTTTCCCCTGGGCCCCTCAGCACATGGTCCCTGTTGACATGGAAACCCTGGGCCACTTCTTTCTGGCCTGTGGCCGAGTCTACTCTCACTGCGCAGGATTCCCAGAGCACACTCCCGTGTTGTTCTGCCCGTCTTCCTGTTGGGCTCAGGCTATCCCCCAAAAATAAATACATGATGCCCCGTCCCTCCCAGCACAGAGGTCTGCAGACCTTAACTGAGAACCCAGCAGGAGTGGAAGGGGATAAACAAGAAGATCAGAGTACATTAAAATGGTCCACCCTACCCAGGACATGTCCCTGACCCCAGATCGTGGCCACAAGCTCCTACATCACAGGAAAAATTCTCAGGCCCTGCTGCCTGAAATCCACGCCAGTGGCTCTGGAACGGGGCCTGAAATATGCATTTGCTCAAGCCCAGATCACCATGCAGCCAGGCACACCAGCCACCTCTCCCCCACTGCATTCTCCTCCCAGACCAGAAGGGACGAGAAGGGAACATGTGATGTCCTGGCCTAAGAGCAGTGACTGGGAGGACCCACGCCCGAGAAAGGAGAAAGCACATGCCCCCTCGTGGGAAACTACTGAAGACCATGAGAGAGAAAGGATGGAAAAGGATAGAAAAGGACAGAAACACCTCCCTCCTTCACTTGTGTCTCCATTTATGACCTAGGTTTAAGGATTCTCATGTTCTTGGGCTACTTAGAGTAACTGGGAATTCCCAATGCCAGGGGCTTCCCCTGACCTGTGCCCATGTGGGAATCCTGCTCTTAGGACATGGGCAGATGGGTGGGAGGGGCCTGGACCAGAGCTCTGGGACAGCCCTACACCGGCAGAGGGCATCACCTCACACGAGAGGTTGTCACCAGATCTCATATCACACGGGGACCTTCAAAGCCTGTCTTCCTCCTCTTGTCACATACAGGTACACGCTGCCCTTCCTCTCTCTCTCTCTAAGGACAGCCTGGAATTGGAGGGCAAAGACCCAGAGTGGCCTCCACAGACTGCCCCATCCCACACCTGCAGAGGGATCCTGCCCTCTCTGACCCTGGACTCTCCTAGTCATCCAGGGCTGGAGAATGTCCTGCAATGGGGTGGGACAGATCTCAGCAGCTGGTTCCTGGTGAGCATGGCTGTGACAGTGTCGGGGGTTCAGTGTCCAGATAGGAGATGGTGGCAGCCTGGGTCAGCTCGAGGGGGGAGGGTCTGCTGTATCAGAGAGCCGGCGTGTGTCAGGCATGTGAGGGCCCCGCTGGGGCTCCCTGCCAGGGAGTGGCTGGCTGTCAACTAAAACCTCGGGGTCTTGGCTCTTCTCCAGCGCCATCACCACTTGTTATACAGTCTCTAAATGGACTGACCTGCACCTGTCGGCACTCCTTCTTCCCCTGACCTTTCTATCGCGGGAGTGCTACACGGGGAACACAGTCTGTCCTGTCAGTCTTGATGATCATTCCGCGGAGGAAGTAATTTCTAACTTTCCTGGCACCATATCACTGGGGGGTCGGCTGGCGCAGCGGCAGAAGGAAAAGATAAGATTAGCGCAGAACTAGTACTAGCCCTGCCTGGTGTGGCTCAGCGGATTGAGAGCTGGCCTGTGAACCAAAAGATTGCAGGTTCAGTTCACGGTCAAGGCACATTCCGGGGTTGCGAGCCGGTTCTCCAGTTGGGGGCGTGCAAGAGACAAGTGATCGATGTTTCTCTCCTTTTTCTCCCTCCTTTCCCCTCTCTCTAAAAATAAATAAAAAAGAACTAGCAGAGGGGTGGCACTCAGTAGCACTTAATCCTTCTCTGTGCAAACTCATTTAGACCAAAGAAGCCTTTTAAGCTCGTTTGGGAAAAGGAATCCCCTTCCTGAAGACAGAGCGATGGCTAAGACACCTGCCAGCATATCAGATCAGGACGAGAAATGCCTATCCTGTTTCTCTGCTGAATTTTGCAGCCTTCCAGCGCGGCAGCCTGCAGCAGTGCCAACGTGTGGACAGCAGGCGGAGCTCTTGCCTAACCTTTCCCAGGTGGAGGCGGTTGCGAGGACCCAAACTTTGTGAGCCTCGAGGGTTCTGGTAATTTGCTTCTAGCGTCCCGGTGACTGCAGACGAGGGCCTGGCTAGGGTAGAAATAGAGATGACGAGGGGTTCGTAACTTCCCCTTCAGGCGCTCTCCCAGAAAAGAGAGTGGCTTTTTGAGATGGCTAAGGAGGACAATTTTTTCGGCCCACACCAACGAGTCATGGGGTGATCCATTCTCAGCCTCACCCCATACTCAATTCCTGAAAGAACGTCCCCAGTATCTGCAGGTCCCAAGGAGGATCCCCCGCCCCCTCCCCCGCCCCCGCCAGCCGTTCCTCTGCTCTTCCCGCAGTGGCCCCCTCCCAATGGCTCAGTGCCAGGAAGTGGAGGTGAAGCGTGCTCACGTTCGGGCCTGTGGTGGGAAAGCAGGGCTGTGTCTGGGTAGGTATAGGGGTTCTAGGAGTGGTAGGGGGAAAGGGGTAGCGGAAGAACAGTGCTGCTGTTGCTTGTTAAAAGTGCCGCGAGGTGGCGCTCGAAGGCCGCGTCACAGAGAAGTGCTGCTTTTGAAGAGGAGGGATTGGCTTGGAGACCTAGGGAGGGGCTGCGGGAAGAAGTTGGCAGCTGCGGTCCAATGATCCTACTCATTGAAACAGAGGGTACTTGGGGACCTTTGGAGCAGCATGGTTACCAGGAGACTTGGAAGGGTCAAGGAGAAGAGGGAGCCGAAGGCATGGCATGCATTTCGAGGTTCAGAGGATGGATTCCCCAGACTCCCAGGAGCTGGAGAGGGGTGGAGGATCTTCTGCCCGTTAGTCTGTCGTCTGCTCACGTGCCTCTCCGGATTTATAGGTTCTGTTCTGAGGCCACTGGGAGAAGAATTCGGGGTCTTAGAATCTGAATTCATTCCAGGAGTTAAAAATCCAAGAGCGTGCCAACATCTCTTTTTCTCCTAAGATTTGTAGGTCTCTGTATTACCTCCTGCTCTGAACCTTCCAGACTCCATCCCATGAGACAGGGGTGGGGGTGGAGGACGTGGATGTTCGGAATTTTTTTCCCTCCCTTCCTTTGCTCTTCCTTCGGAAATCCTCAGCGGCTTCTCCTGACTGTGGGATCCGCCCCAAGCTCCGAGGAACTGCCCCACCTCAGGTCCCAGGAGGAAAGAGGCCTCCCTCTAAAAGCATCCGACTCAGACCCATTCCCCGCGGCAGAACTTGTCTCTCCGGGACAGCCCCGTACCAGGCGCCCTTCTCTGCCTAGGCCTCCCTTGAAGGGGTCCATCGGGCCCAGCTGGGCTTCTCGCCATCACCGGCAAATTATTCAGATTCTGGTGCCACAAACTTGTAGGGTCCTCTCTCCAGACCATTCCACTCTCTTGATGCCTGGCCCAGAGGTCCCATGCCCCCTCACTCCTTACACTCCGAATGCAGAGACCCAGGGGTCGAGTAGCCAGCAGCGCCAACGTTAATCCCACCCAGCCCTCTAGGAATTCGAGATCCGATGAGGGGCTCCAGCTGCGGCGAAGCGCGCGGCACGGTCTGGCCCGGAGGACTGGGGCTCCCTGGTGAGGACCCTGACCCGCCGACTTCCCCCTGTAAAGTGAGGGGTGGTGGGGAAAGGTTGCGTTCTCGTGGAAGAGAAGATGGAAAAGCTGGAATCAGACTGGGTGGGGAAGGGACCCAGAGAGAGGCGCTGGTCCCCCGCCGTCCAGGCCTTCTCCAGAGGCCTTAGCAGCATCCTCCGCCAGTGCCAGGCTCCTGGGAAGGGGACAGGGGGCTTGAAAGGACGCTGATATCTGCCTCTGGAGCTACAATGTCCCTTCAACTCCCCAAGGGCCTCGTTCCGGGGCCCACCCCAGCTTCAGCGTGGCGGGGACTCCAAGCGCAGCGCGCTGGGATGAGGGAGAGTGTGGGCCTGCTGAGTGGGTGGCCCGGGACAGAACGAATCCCAGGCAGCGGGGAAAAGTGGGATTAATCGGGAGAAATGGAGGGTTGGGTGTCCGCTGTCCCAGGGTGCCCCGCCCTTCTCTAGCTCGGGCACCCCTCGCCGCGGGGCCCCCGGGAAACCGAGCACGCCCCCGAGAGTCCCCGCCCCCTCCCTGAGGCCGGAGGTATTAGTGCTGCTTGATCAAACCTCATTTTCTGCGAAAATGGAAACATACCCAGGGTCCTTAATAAAGTGAATGACGAGGCTTCGGGTGTAATTGGACTTCCGGTTGGTGGCTATTTCCTTAAACTGACAGTGGGAAAAATGTAAACCCACAGCGTTCAGATGTAATTGTACGATTATCAGAAAGAGGTGCGGGGTGGATTCGCAGAGACCTGGAGGCAACGACCTGAGAAAGGGACACGAGCGCTTACCCAGATCGAGGCACCTGGGAGTCCTGGACCTCCACACTGACCCCACGTCCAAGTGCTCGCCTCTGCAAGCTTCGGGCGCTCCTCATACCCCAGACCAGCCCTGCCGCGACCGACGGAAAACGCGGGATCTTTATTTATACGCTCGGGCGGGGGCGGGGAGTGAGGTCTTCTCCTTCCTCTGAGAGGAGGAGTGTCCTCGGGGGCCGCGGGGCGGCCAGGCTGAGAGTCTGCTGACCGATCCTCTGGCCATCGCGCGCTGCCTGCATATTTCTATGCATAATCCAATTTTCTCCGTGACTATCTAGTTAAACTCTTTAACAACAGCTACATAATTAGAATTTGGATTCCCATTAATTTTCCCTGGGCCTCGAACCATTTGCAGCTCACACTGGTAATTAATGCGATACATCACTAACTTTACCCGGAGCCGGCTAGCTGGGCTCAGGTCGCTCGGCCCACGCCACGCACCCCTGCGCGGGACCCTGACTTCGGACCCCGTTCCGGAGTGGGGCTGTTTCCCTCCCGCCGAAACCAAGTACCTCGACCCGCGTATCCAAAGCCTTGTTTCCAGGAAATTTCACAATTAAAAATATTTATCGGGAGCAGATTTACGTTTCTGGGTTTCCAGTCTCGGGGCGTCTGGGTAGGCTATTAAGTGTAATTAGCATCTTTTGTGCATGCAGATTTACTTCGCTCATTGCCACATAATTCATCCCTAAAAGCCAGCGCAGGCGAACACAGGCTCCGCCGCCAAAACCGCGGCCGGAGTTACCGCCCCCGCCAGGGTCTAAGTCCCGGGGCCCTGAGCCCCCATCACGCTGCCGGCTCCTAGTTTCTCTGGTCCAGCTGTCCGCCCTAGGCCGGGAGGCTGAGCGCGGAGAGAAAAAGTTTCTGCCCTGGAGACGAATAACGCTAGGGCGACCTCAGGAGGCGGGGGGAGGGCCTAAACGAGCTCTCCCAGCTGCCCCGGCCGTGCGGTGTGGACCTGAGGCATTGAGACCCTGCACGTGTGTGCGCGTGAGCGAGTGGGCGTGTCTGTATGCACGCTCGCGTGCGCGCCAGTGCATGTGCATATGCTAGTGCGCGTTCCTGAGAGTGCGCAAGGGCGCGGGTGGAACATGAAGTGATCTCTGCCCACCCGTTCCCTGGACCGAAGCTCAAATGCCAGTCCCAGGTCACCCAGCTCAGGCGCCGAGGCTTAGAGAGAGACCCGGGCCCTACCTCGCCCTCATTCCCTTTTAAAGAGCCAACCCCAGCCTGCTTACGGTCCTGGAGTGCGCAGGGTCTGAAGCGAAGGAAACTGGGAGGCCAGACGCCCAGTCGTGTCTGAGCGCAGGTTGCGGGTGCTGGTGACAGGCCACCGGAGAAAGGGCGAGCGGAGCAGGGGGTCACTGAACAGCAACATTGCGGGACCGCTGGAGGGCAGCCGGAGACAACGGCACCTGGAGGGGGTAGGGGTGAGGGTGGGAGTGGGGGAGAGGGAAACTACGGATTGGTGGTGGGAGGACCAAGGCCAGGGAGCACGACTGTGGCTCCCGCGCTCCAGGCCGAGGCACCCACTCCGGGTTCGTTATTAACGCACTGGGAAGTCCACGAGCCGCCCAACTTTCTTCTCTTTAATGAGCCTAGAAGAAGAGGCTGCCCTGAAGGGGTTTGTTCATTAAAGATGTAGCTGGAGGAATATTGTCTCATTAATTATCTGGTTTTAATTACACTCCTACCCTTTGAATCAAGGGATGGGCGAAGTTGATTCAGTGGCGCCGCCTTCTTTAGCTTAAAGAGTCAGGCCAGCATCGGGTCTGGAGGGGGCGGCGGGGACTGCGGGTGCGGAGAGGGTGTGAGTAAGCATTTGGGGCTTATCCAGCCGCTAGTCCCCATGCGAGGGAGCCTTATGTCCGGTGGGAGGGAGTGTGGGCGAGGTCTGCGTGTGGGTCTGAAAATGTGCGTGTGTCTGAGCATGTGTGACCACGTGCGCCTGAAAGGCCCTGTGGACGTGACTTGTGTGTCTATGTGAGCTCCCTGCCTGCGTGCGGTTCTGTATGTCTGGGTGTGAGTGTGGGCAGCTGAGTGTGTCTGCAGACAGGCCCAAGAGCGGATATCTAAGTGAACAGGAGTGTGACTGGATGGCTGTGTCTGTGCGTGTTTAAGAGGATGGCCTCCTGCCCATCAGCTCAAGTGACAGTGTATGATGGTATTTCTGGGTCTGTGCTGTGTGTGCATGTGGCCCTGTGTGTATGAGTGTTGGGTGGGGGGGCACTCCACCTCTGAAACACTGCAGGAACCGGGACCTCTCCAAGGACAAGGCTCGGTTTCCGAGGGTCCCCAGAGCTGGGGTGCCATCCGGAAACCGTGATCCTTCTGGAAGGGGGTTATTTAAGGGGGTGCTCATCCCTGTCTCGTCCCTTGTCAGGCAGGAGCTGTGCTAAAGCGGGGGCCGTTTTCCCTTTAAATCGTGGACACTTTGACAGGGGACATTAAGGCCCCGGCTGCTCAGGCTGAGCAGATCATAAAACCGGACAGGCAATTTCTGCTCCCGCCAAATAGCCGGGCAAACTCGTTCTGCATCTTTGGTTTTAATGCACTAAACTGGCAGCTAAGCAGGGAGCGAGCAAAAGGGGGTGGGGAGCCCCCACAAACACCAGCGCACACACCGGCACCCGGGCAAACACCCCTTCACACCCTCTCGCCCCACGCCCCGCCCTCGACCCCCCCACCGGTGGAATTATCAACTAGAATTTGATTAATATGCAAATCGCAGGCAAACAGCTTCATATAATTCTTTCAGTGGAGAGTAATTAATCACCAGTTAAAGCAAATTAATACATATATCAATTTTGTCAGAAACATGCTTAGTTCAATCGCCCGTAAAATTGAAGTTTGAAGTATTAAGAGGCTCTGCAGAAACGCCAGGACTAAAACTTTCAAATTGATCCTATTTAGTAATCAATCAGGCTCTCCCCTCAGGTTAATCTGCCTAATTTTTCATCTCAAATCATACACTTTACTGACACGCCATCTAGCAAACAGTCGATAAAAAGTTAACAAAAATGATAACGACTCCAGCCAGAGCCATTGTGCAGGGTGGGTGGGCGGTGGGTGGCTTTGATTGCATTTCTGGGGTGGTTGGGGGACTCGGTTTTTCCTGAGCTAAGGGCTGGGAACTCCCCCGGGCGGCCGGAGCCTCCCTGCCCCACCGGCCTTGCCTGCCGTTCACTGCCCTCTGCTGCTGTTGGACTTCTCTCAGAACATCAGAACACCAGAACACCGGCATCATTTCCCTCGGAGTCCCCTAAACCGGCCGGCTCCCTCCCCACACTCGGGGTTGCATAGAATGCCTGGGAGCGTGTGCATTGTGTGCTTGTGGTAACATGGGCCAGGCCTCTGTCACTGTGTCTGGGCTGTGTGTGCAATGGTGAGGGTGGTGTCTCTGTATCAGCAAAGGGACCCTGTGGGCCCGCACTGTTTCCAGGCACTCTCTGTGTCTGTGTCTGTCACGGTGGGAGTATATTGTGTTTCTGCGTTGTGGGCCTGTGTGGCTTGGTGCCTGCTTTGTGTGTGTTTGCAGTTTCTGGGATGTCTGCATCACACTCTGTGTGCCTGCATTGAGTGTGTCCTGGATTGGTGGTGGGCCCACTTGAGCCTACCATTCATTTACACATGAGCAGGTGGGGGGGGGGGCCTATGGCAGCTGGATCAATAGGCCCATCACAGACATCGGGAGAGAGGGGACAGTCCCTGTGGAGACCTAGACACTTCACCTTGAGCAGCTTCTGAGAAAGGAGAATGGCCACCTCTTCCCATTCCAGCCTCTGTGTTAGGAGGGGGCTAGCAAAGAAGGGAGAAAGAAGGCCACCATTTCTTGGCTGAGGGGATTCCCAGCCCTGGACTCCTCTCCACAGAGCCCTGGACCCACTGCTTCGGACTTGGGCCCCTGAGTTTGGCAGGGGTGCAGACACAGTTGGGAGTGCCTCCATCCCGTGTATTCAGATGTCACGACCATGACCGGATGTGGTGACAACTCATCTCAAACCTCTATGTACACATGCTGACAACTAAACACACACAAGTTCTAAGGATACTCACAGGTAACTAATTCTCCTTCCCCCCTATACCCCCAACACCCCCAGCACACCCCCAATCACCCCCAGTTACACAATCAGTTACACAAACACAACAGCACACCCCCAATCACCCCCCCCCCACTCACAAACAGCTAGCCCTGCCCAGCCCTCCGTGGAAAGGCCTCACAGGTCCACATGCACACACCCACTCACAACAACCTCTGTGTGCACACACAAGCCAGGTTCCAGAGAGGGCAAGACTCATTCACCCTCAGCCCTGCAGGCAGCACCACCCATCTGCCCTGCATTTACACGTGCATATTGCCATGTGCCCTCTCCCCAGCTTGGCCAGGCTGAGCCCCCCACCCAAGAAAGAGGAACGTCTCTTGAGTGAGTTAGGAAAATGGGGACTTGAGGGTCACCTGGTACTCAGGTGGCCACAAGTGAATCTGCAGATTATTCTAGGGACAAAGTTCAGCCTGGGGATCCACTTGAGTAGGAGGGGGCAGGCAGGGCAGCCTGGCATCACCCAGCAGCACAGCAGAGGACAATCCTCCACCCCAGCCTGTTCTCAAAGAAGCAGATTCCGACTGACATAGTGTTGATTCACTGGCCTCAGTTGCTCTCAGAGCAGATACATGCCCAGGCTGAGGCCCTCCACCCCATGTCCTGCCACTCCTCTCATGAGCCCCCTCCCATCAGGTCTTGTGCTTCCCGTCACCCCCCACCCCACCCACCGTAAGTGTAAATCTGAGTAGCCAGCTTGGTCAAGCTGTTTGGAGCCAGGAGTCTTGTCTTCAGCTTCAGTTCCACATCAGTGTTCCTTCTCCTAGTTATCTGCTCACACCAGCTCCCAGCATACATCACACACCCGGGGGCATCACTCACTCTTTGGTCACACCCACCCAGTGACAGCTTTACTTCTTTCCTCTCCATTGCACTAATTTAGTCACACCTAGTTGCACACACTAGTTTGCAACAATCGGTTACACAAACACAACAGCACACCCCCAATCACCCCCAGTTGCAATGCTCTGTTTCCATCAATCAGCCACACATGCCCAGTTACTCAGTTGCACAAATCTCGGACACACTCAGTGACACATCCTGTTGATGCCTTCAAACCTAGACACACACACACACACACACACACACACACACACACACACATCCTCAACCTCAGGCCTCTCCTAGGACTGGTATTGGTTAGGAGGAGACAAGCTGACTTGCTGATGGAAGCCCTGGATCTTGAGGTACGGAGGTGGGGCCCCCAAGGAAACTTAGGTGGGGATTCTCCTCTCTCCAGAGTACTGCTCCCCCTTCACATACCTGCATCAGGCTGAGGCACCTTCACCTTCCTTTGCTCCAGTACCAGGAGCCTCTCCTTTGGGAGACACAGCCCGTGGAGCAGCTTGGGGACAAGCTCCCAGCTGTCCCAGGAGTGCCAGCCTCTGCCTGAGACCTCTTCAGGCACATACACCATCCAGAGACGCACCCATTCCCCGAAAAAGCCAAGCAGCCACTGTTCTAACCCACCCACGCCCCCTCAAAGCCAGCACATGTCCTTCTGCACTTCACAGCAGCGACCTCCACCCGATGTCCCTCAGGACCCCAGTTCCCTCAGGTTTACAGTCCCTTCTCCCATGCGCCTTCTGCAGCCTCTGACCCTGTCCACTCTGGGCCTCTCCTCTGGTCACTCCCCCTACACTTCCCGCTCCCCCTTGTGCCCCTGTGCAGGTGTGTGTGTGTTAGGGAACATCTGTATTCTCAGCACAACCACTTCCTGGGCCCCAAGAAAAATGGGTTGACGACTGGGGTGGGGGGCAAAGCCCAGGTGCCCCAGGTTTGAGTGGCTGGGGACCTGCAGGGTCGGGTGAGTGGACTTCCCTGTACCTGAAAGCTCAGAAGGGTGGGGAGGAAGGGTCCCCGCGGCAACTGGCAGGGGCGGAGGGGAGGCGCGCGGCCCCAGCCCGTCCCTTTCAGGGGGGACTCATGCATCAAACTTCAATTTTCCGGACGATTGAATTAGTGATTTTTTTTCCTCCTGAACTAAAATACACTTAAGTCTTTGGGATTAATTACCACGTTCTGGTCCCTCAGACTGGAGTATTACTTATCGGAGCTGCGTCTGACACCGGCCCGACACCTCGTAAAATAAGGAACTGCGCCTCCCGGCCTCACCCGGCGACGCCCGCCAGCCCCCGGCCGGGGAAGGCGGAGCGGGGAGAGCGAGCCAGCCATATCGCGCGGTGGGGCCGGGTCAGTCGGCGCGCGGCCGAGGCGTCCCAGGCCGTGAGATCAGAAACCGCCCTTCCCCAGGGACGTAGTGAGCCGGGTCGAGGCCCGGGCCTAACTGGGAAGGAAAAGACAAAGCCGGGTCTCCTCCCCCTGGGCAGCCGGGAACCTAAAGCGGGTCTGCAGGGAAGCCAGAGTCCTGGATTCCCTCGTCTGCAACGGCCCCAGGCAGTGAGAGTGACGCCGGGCACAGGGCCGGCGGCCCAGACTGCCCCAAGCCTTAATGAACCTCGCCTGAGAATGGGCGCGGGACCCGCGGCCCCTCGCACGGCCCACGCCACACACGCTCAGAGAATAACGCACGAAGTGCACACGCCCCGCTCCCACGGAGGGCACATGGGCGGCACACGCAGCACACACAGTCGCACCTAGGACAGGCCGGGCGGTCACCAGGTCAGAGGCCCAGGGCAGGCGCTTGCGCTTGAGGCCCTCTCCGTCACAGGCCCCTGGGGGAGCGCCCGAGGCTCGGCCGAGGCCATCTGAGCGCCGAGGCCTGCGCACGGGTAGCAGCTCCCGTCAGAGCCCAGATCGCCGAGGAGAGGGTGGGCTGAAACCCAGGCCCCTCATCCCAGCCCCAGGCTCTTGCCCGCAGCCAAGCCCTCAGGCCGCCGCCTCGTTGCGCGATGGGGCCAGAGAAGCAGCCACAAGCGGCTGTGCTCTGTCGGGTGGAGTCGGGCCTCAACGGCCGCACGGGCTGTCGGCGGGGCTCGGGAAGCCTACCGGCGGCCTGGGGTCGGTGCGGAAGCGAGCGGAGCCGAAGAGGCTGCGGGGCAGGTCAAATCCGCTCCCCCAAGTGCGCGCGGAACCAAGCACGCGGCGCGCTTCCCCCGGGCCTCCCGACTGGGGGCTCAGCCCGGGGCTCCTGAGCGCGTCTCTGTCCCCTTCCCGCTGGCGACAGTTCCTTCCCTCGCAGGCCCTTCTTTTTGGCCCATAAAAACAACGAATTCCTTCTTGTCTTTCAAGGCCTGGGTCCAAAGCCACCTCTTCCGCGAAGACTCCACCACCCGGAGCCCAAAGTCCTCTTTCCGAGTTCTGCAAATGCACGCTTCCTCCCCCATCGGCCCGGGCCTCCTGCGGTCGGGGGTGCGGCCGGTCGCGTCCACCGCTAGACTGGGAGCTCCTTGAGGGCAGGGACTGGGTCGCATTCGTTTCTCTGTCCCTAGCCCCCAGCGCGGCCTGGCACCGAAAAGACACACAATAAACATTTGATGAATTGAATGAATCTTTCCCTTTATTTTATTAATTCTTCCTCTTCCTCTTCCCTTCTTTCCTTTCCTCCTTCCTTCCTTCCTCGTCATTTTTTATTTCTTGTGTATATTCAATTGTCATGTTTTTCAGGCTCATTAAATCCATTTAGAGACAAAAGAATAAAAGGCAGAAGGGGAAGGAGGGGGGAGGAGGGGAAGGGGAGGGGAGGGGAGGGGGAGGCCGGAGAAGCAAACAAATAACCCGCTTTAACTAGACGGGCGGATAAATGGCCCCGTTTCTCCTCAGCCCCGATGCGCCTGCTTAGCCGCGCGCCCCGCGGGCGCCGCAGCTCGGGTGGGCTCAGCCCCGAGGCCGCCGCCCTTCGCCCGAAGGGACCCAGTAGGGCCCCGCCCGGGGCCGCGAAGCGGGAAGTGGCCAGAGGTGCCAGGACCGCTTCATTGGGATTCATGGGCGTGTTGGGCGGGCGGCCTGGGGCTCCGGGCGCGGGGCGGGGGGCCAGTGGGGGGGTTGCGCACGGCGGGCGCAGATGCCCGGGTGACCGCCGCGCCGCGGTCCCTGCGCCGCCTTTGTGCCGGGGAGACGCGCGCGGGGACCTAATCCATCAAATTGTCTACAAATTGTGAAGAAAATTCAAAAACCATATGGTCGCCAGCGCCGGCGCGCTCTGGGCTGCGGAGGGCCGCGGCCGCGCCCGCACCCGGAGCCGCGGGGGGCTGGGCCCGGCTATTGTCGCCTGTCAGCGGCCGCCCGGGTCCATTCGTCCCGGCCTTCATGGTCCGCGCTCCGAATTACAGACCCATCCATCCTGAGAGAGGGCGATTTATGTCGCCCAGGAGAAACGGCCGCACGCCGGCCCGGCTGCCCGGCCGCCTCTTTCCTTCTTTGGTTCTCTCCTCTCCCTTCTCTTTCTTCTCTCTCTCTCTCTCTCTCTCTCTCTCTCTCTCTCTCTCTCTCTCTCTCTCTCTCACACACACTCTCTTCCTTTCTCTCTCTCTCTTCCTCTCCCTCTCTTCCTCTTTCTCCCCCTCTGTGGCTTCCTACTTTCTCGCTTTGCTTTCGGAGTGCATTCTGTGCCCCTTCTTTTTCTGTTCCTCTGTTTCTCAGTTTCCTCCCGGACACGACCGTTCCCGACTCAGGCCCCGGGGCCCCATCGCCTGCCCGAGACCAGATGCGCATTTCTCACATCAATTTTGCGGAGAAAGGGAGCTGAGCGGCCTGGAGGCGGGACCCTCCTCCGGTGACAGCGGCCACTCGCCAGCCCAGAGACAACAAAAGCCCAGAGAGAAACCCGCTCAGTCCGGAAAAGTGAAAGCTGCCTCCGTCCCTGCTTCAGCCCCACTCTGGGCGCGGGGACCCCAGAGAGTCCTTGGGAGATTGATGTCACTGCCCCCAGCCGAGTTCGGGACCCAGAATTTGTGAATGTCACCAGAAATTCATCCCAACTCTCAGGCGCTTTGGGCTCACATCTCCCCGTGCCTGTGTAAGCAGTTCAGTCTGTCCTCCGGTGCCTTCGGCCTCATTTTTCTCCCTGGCCCAAGTGTGAGGCCCTCCGGCAGAACCGAAACTCAGGAGCCCTCAGACCCCACCCTGTGCCCGGCTGAGCTACACCTGTCACTCACCCGGGACTTAGCGTGGCCCCAGGGAGTGCAGGAAGAATGTCCTTGGGTCCCGGTTAGGGTGCACGAACCACAGGGCAAGTCCCTCCCCACCCTTTGCCTCAGGCAAATTAATTTCATATCCGTGGCGCCCCCAACATACGCCCGCACTCGCACCCAGCATTGCACGCCTGCTTTTTACCCTGACCTGACGAAGCCTACTTGTCTTACACGCCCCCACCTCATTTGGAGCCTGCCGCGTGTTTGCGGGCAAGAAACGCTTCCTCCCACTGCTTCCCTCTCACCCCTCATTCTCACGCCTGCCCTGAAACTCCTCCAAATCTCCAAGGCCGGGCCGCCGGCAACGAGCAGCAGCGAGACCCTGGGCCTGCCATCGCTTCCCTGCAAAGGGCCCACTCATTTAGACACGGTCACCACCGCTTCTAGTAAAATGGCAAAGACTTTATTTATTGGAGAAAGAGGCCTTGGGTACAGTCCGGGGAGGAGAAGGCAGGGCAGGAGCGGGGAAGGAGCACGTGGGACCCACCCTCATCTGGCCACCTTGCCTGGCCAAGTCCACCTAGGAGCGGGCGTTGGAGACAGACCCAGAGCTGTGGAGGAGGTGGGGTGAGGACTTAGGTTGGCCTCCTCTCAGTCTCTGTCACATGCAAAAAAATTCTAAAAAGAGTAAAAAATAATTCTAGGGCTTTGGGTTCCTTTTTCGTTGGTTGGTTTGTTGGCTGGATTTCCCCGTTTTGTCCCTAAGACCCGGACCCCAGCAGTCGGTCCAAGGAAACCGAGAGAGGGTGGAGAGGAATCTTTAAAATAGCGCTAGTGGGTATTGGGAGGCAGAAATGGCATCGGAAAGAGACTTCTCTTAGGGGAGGAAGAAAAGATCAATTTGGAACTTGCAAGTCAGGCTCCGGCTGCCCACCTCAGCCGCTTCTGACTCGGGGAAAAATGCAGAAGAAAATAAAAGAAGTCAACTGCAATAGGCCCGGGGAGGCGAGGAGGGAGAGGGCCGGTGCATTCGCCACATGCAGAGAAAAATCGAAACAGTCGGGTGGCCCCCTCCTCCAGACCGCGGGGGTTCAGTGTCCGTTACCCTCGGCTCTGCCTCTCCCTCAGCAAACCCGGCAGCCTACGAGCTTTGAAAACATGAAAACCTCCGAGATCTTAAAAAATTTAAAAAGAAACAAAAAAGGCAGGCTGCGGTGGGAAGAACCCGCTATATAGGTTTAAATATTTATACAGAAGCCATACAGAACTGCCCGGCGAGGGCTCCCCGGGCGGTCTGCGGAGGCTACGCCAGCGGCCGGCCCGGCCGGCCAGCCCAGCCGGGGTTTATTGCTTCGAGAGGGAAGAGGCGGCTGCTGGGAGCCCAGTCTGGGCCAAGGACAGGGGAGAAGGCGGGAGTTGCAGAGGAGGTCCCAGCTCCCCTCCGCGGTCCGGTCCGGGAGGCTGCAGGCCCGCGGCTCCAGGGGCCCCGTGCGGCGGCAGATTCTGGGCTCCGCTCAATCGTCCACGTCGATCTCTTCGTCTTCCTCGTCCTCCGAGCAGTCCTGGCTGCTGGCTGGCTGGTCCGTGAGTGGGGAGGCGGGCGAGAGCTGCAGGGGCCCGGCGCCCGGGGCCTGCGGAACGCCTGGAGGGAGTGCCGGAGAGCCAGGCCTCGACTTGGCCCTGCCGCAGCCGCCGCCACCAGCGCCGGCAGCCTCCGAGTTCTGCTCCAGTTCGGCCAGCGCCACGATGTCCATCTGACCACCGGGGCCCAGTTTCTTGGCGGACTCCACGTCGGCCTTCATCTCCTCCAGGTCCCGCTTGAGCTTGGCGCGCCGATTCTGAAACCAGGTGATGACCTGAGCGTTGGTGAGGCCCAACTGCTGCGCGATTTGGTCTCGGTCGGCAGGGGACAGGTACTTCTGGTAGAGGAATCGCTTCTCCAACTCGTAGATCTGGTGGTTGGTGAAGGCCGTACGAGACTTTCGCCGCTTCTTGGGGGTCTGCCGTTGCCCAAAGATGGTCATCCCGTCTCGGCCTGCGAGGAAACCATAGTATAGTCTTGCGCCAGGGGAGAAGAGGCCCCACCCCGTCTCTTGCTCACCCCACCTAGGCTCATCCGGCCTGCGGTTTGCCACAGTTCCCTTCTCGGTTTTGGTTAAGCTTCCCGGACTAAGGCAAGCCTCGTCAATGGCAAACCCTCTTCCCCCGTCTCTCTTCTACCGGAAGTCCCTAGAAAAAAATTGTTTTGTTTTCTCTCCCCCATCCCCGCCCCCCAAGAGTTGGTTTGAAAGACCCAAGGTTGCTAGAGCAGGAAGGAGCCAGACGGGGATGTCCTGACTTTTGTATGCGTGTTGGTACTCCACCTCTTTACAAGGACCACAACTCTACCCTTACCCAAAAGTTCGCAGCAGAAGGCTCTCCATTCCTCATCCCCGGAACAGGACTAAGAGTGCCCAGGCCATTGGGAACAGGAGGGAGTCAGGCAGAGCAGGCCGACTACAGAGAGACTTGTGTTTCCACCATCCCTTCCTGACACTCTGGCCTATCCAGAGGTCCCTAGGAAATAGGATTTGGGTCCTGTCCCACCCATCTCCACACTTAGCGGCAGCGGTTTCGGCTGGAGGGCCCTGACGCCGGCGCGGGAGGAGAGTAGAGGCAGAGGGCACAAAGCGCGCTGGGCACGGGCAGCTGGGCTCTGGGGCGTAGGGGAATCTAGTGGCAGCACCTACCTTCGGCTGCCTGCAGGACGCTGACCTCCAGCCCCTTAAAGGTCTTGCTGGCGAGCTCCTCCAGTGCGCACAGCGGCGAGGTCTGGGAGAGCAGTGCGCGCCCCGCCAGGGGCAAGCCGCCCGGCGTGTGCTTGTCCGCAGCCGCCAGCAGGTGCGCCGCCCCGCACAGCGAGTAACTTCTCCGCACAGACGGCTTGTTGAGGATGTCCTCTATGCTGAACGGCGTCAGGGGCTTGTTGGAGTTGGCGGGCGGCGGCAGGTGGTCCAGCGGGCTGCGCCGCCGCTCCTCCCCCGGCGCCGCCTTGCCGTCCTCCTTGGAAGTCATCTCGGCCTCGTTTGGGGGCCCGGCCGGGGCGGCTCGGGCCTCGGGGACCCAGCCCGCGGGCAGCTCGGGCGCTGGGCGGCGCGGGAGAGAGGCAGCGGCGGACGAGAAGGAGGCCGCGCCGGGCAGGGCGCCGGCCGAGCGCCGGCCGTACGCGGGGCCGATTAGCGCGGCGACAGAGGCGAGCAGAGCTGCACGGGGCCCCGGGAAGAGGGTGCTGACGCGGGCACTGCCTCCGCCGGGGCTTCCAGCAATCCGGGGCCCGAGCCGGGGTGCGCCGCACGGGGCTCCAGTTTCGCCAGCCCTGGTGCTATTTAAAGGTGTCAGGTGGCTCCGCGGCAGCTCCTGGCCCCGGGTCCTGGAGGCGGCAGTTGGAAGAGCCGAGGCGAGGGCGCCGATCCCGTACTGCGAGGGGAGGCGGAGAGATGGGGCAATTGACTATTGCTAACAAGTTAGCCTTGATTCAGGAGTAATCAATTATATGCAGAGACACTACTCTCTCTCTCTTTCTCCTTTCCCCCTGTCTTTCTCCTCCCTTCTTTCTCTCTGTCCTCTTTCCTCCTGTTCTCTTCCTCCCTCCCTCCCTCTCTCTTCTCCGCTCCCCCCGTCTCTCTCCTTCTCTCCCTCGCCCTCGCCCTCTCTTTCACTCTCTGTCTGTCCAATGCAGGCAGCTCTAAGTTGGGAAGCTCATTAATTAGCGGGCCGGGGGTAGGAGGAGCCGGCTGGAATTAGCCTGCCTAATGCGCCTGTCAGTCCGGCGCCGCGCCGCGCTCGGCCCGAGCTGTTTGTAAATTACATTAGCGGCGCCTTTATTGCGCCCGCACCGCCGACGACTGAAAAGCCGCCGCCCCCACCCCAAACTGCGAGCTGCGCGCCCGGCGCACCCTTCGCCCGCCGGCCTCGCCGCAATTGCAGCGCTAGCCCGGAGTTCTCAGGCTCTCCAATCCGGGATTCGACGCCTGAGAAGGGCGGCGAGAGCCCAGTCCGGGAGGTGCACGGCCGCCAAGCGGTCAAGGTAAGACCAGGAGCTTGGGTGGGCCCCGCCGCTGCCCAGCGCGGACTTTGCCGAGCTGTGACCAAGGACCCAGCGCCCCTGCCCCTACACTCTTTCGCGGCCTCGGGCCACGCGCCTGGGGAAGAGGGAATCAGGAGGTCCACACGGGCTCTGCAGCCCTGCGTGAGGCGACACAGGGCACAGGGGTGGGAACCCCGGGGGCTGGGGGAGGGGGTTAGTCAGAGGACTCAGCCTTCCCTAGACGAGAGGGGGAGTGGAGTTGGTGGTGGCCCCAGCACCTCTCCCCGGGCCAGATCCCAAAGGGGCAGACTTACCTCCCCCAGCAATCTTGCACACTTATCTCGGGCCAAGGCTCTAGAGGCCGCCTGGTGACCGGGGTCTGACCGGCAGTCGGCCGGTGCCGGGGCTAACGGGCCGGCTCCGGGCCTCCCCGCTGCGCTCTGCCGGGCCCGGGCCGGTGCCCCGCGCCCCGCTGCCGGCCCCGCCCAGCCCAGCGCCCGGCTGGAGTGCACCGCCCGGCCGACTCCAGCTGTTCCGGATGCGGGGCGGGGGCCGGGAGGGGGCCCGACCAAGGCTGGGGTTGTGCTGTGAGGAACCCGCACGGAGGCCTGGGTTCAGGTCGGACTGGGGTCTGGCAACCCTATGGCCCCGCACTCTGTGTATGCCAGGCGGGCATTGGTGTGCATTGATCTTTGACTGTGTTTATGTTTTTGAATATGTATATTCGTGTGTCGTTCTCCACGCTTATATTTGTGTAAACCGATGTGTGTTTGAACCCTTACCTATGAACCCTTACCTGGGGCTGTGCCCCAGGCTCTTTTCGCTCGGGCTCCCCTCATCTGGTTTGTATGGGGCTGCTGGCTTCACCACCCTGATTTTCCATTTCTGCGCCTGGAGAAAGGGGGGAGGTGAAGGGGTTGGAGCCAATGGAGGCAGAACTGTTTCCTTTCCCACACAGCCCCAGCCGTTTCCCTGGCTTTGTTTGTAAACTCCTGGGTAGGCAGTGCCACCCTGCAGCCCCGCTCGGTTGAGAGAAGGGCCGAGCGAGGCCAGTGCAGAGGACAGTGGCCCAGCCCAGAGGTTGGGATGGGAAGGACGGGACCTCCTGGGCTTCTTACCCTCTCATACCTGCCCCCGAGAGGGAGCGAGCCCAGCTGGGCTGTGCGGTCCAGCACAGATTCTCTCCTTGGATGCCTCCGGCACAGGGGCTTCAGTGCATTGGAAATGGGCTGCTTTATCTCCCTTCCAGTTATTTGTTGGGAACATGGCTCGCAGCTCTCCAGAGTAAAAGGGACAATGCGGGGAGAAAAGATTCTTGTTTGGGATCCCAGCGCCTGCTCCATCTTTGTCCTGCATTTTGGGGGGATGACAGGTGCTCAGAGGCAGAGATGATGAGAATGGGGTTCTCAGTTCCCCCAGAGCTGCAAAACTATCCCCAAGGCCGGTCGGCCTCCAGTGCGTCAGTGCTGTTCTGGGAGCCGTGAGGTGATTGATGCCGGGCCTAGCACCACGGAGTGGGAGTTCAGAGATGGTGGAGAGGGACTGGAGGGAGAGGGCGCCAGGGAGCTGGACCCTGCTGCCTTGGAAGCTCTGGGACCAAGAGAGGTCTGCCCTCTCCTCTCACTTCCTGCCTGGAGGATCCTGCCTCAGCCTCTGGCCCACAGCCCTTTACTTCCAAAGCCCTGACCCAGAGCAGGAGGCGAGCCGCATCCCTCCTGCCAGCAGGGAGCAGGAACTCTTAGTTCCTTATCCTGGGAGGGGCCTCCCCCCATACTCCTCCTCTTTCATTCTTCCTGTCTGTTCCAGTATTCACACCTGATATTGGCCTGTAGGACAGGATCTTAAGGACAACCCTGCTGTTGCCCATTTCCCAGTCCCTCAGGACCAGTGAAGTTTAATGTTATTGTGAGGCTGCCAGGAAGATGAGGAATGGAATTAGGGAGCCGGGGGAGGGGGTGGGGGGGTGGGAGCATAGAATTCCTCTACTAGGGCATTATTTCCTGGGACCTTGATTCTCAACTGCATCATGTCAAAGTAGACAAGACATTCTACAGTCATCTATATTACCTCTTCCACCTACTGTCGCCACACCTCTTCTTCCCTTCAGCAATACCTGCGACTCAATCTTGAGGCTTTAGTGTTTTGGCCTAATTTGCTGATCTCCAGAGCAGCCAAACAGCTCCAGCCTAGCACAGCTAGTGGCTCGGGGGTGCCCCGGGAGTGCTACCCACCCAATTTGTTGTTTAGGGTCCCCTGCTTGCATCGGCAGGTCATTTTCAAAAACCAGCCTAACTGCCCCACCAACCTCTTCCACACCCAGCAGTTCCCCAGACTCCAGACCCCACTGTGTAAGTGGCTGGAATCTTCTAAACTCCTGGCAGCCCAAACCCACCAGCTTCCCATACCCCTCCTGCAGAGCAAGGAGCTGTGTTTTGGGTCTGCAATCAGACTCACTCCTTCTCCCATCAGACAAACCAGGAGGTCCTCGAGCGCAGGGACCTTAACCTGGGATGTCCGTACACCTCAGACCTGCGCAGGCCAGGTGAGTTCACCTGGCGCCCTCCATGTATTGGTTGAATGAGTTTTTTAGCAAGCAAATGAAGTACAAATGTTTGTGTATTGTGGAGGGGAAAGGCTTGGGCCTTGACTGCCCCCCTCAGAGGAGTTTTGGAGATTGTGAAAATTGAAAGAAGGAGTAGCTCGGGGACAGAGGGGTGGGAAAAAACCCTGCTGCTGCTCTCCAGGATCTACCCTTCCACCCAGCCCCCTTCCTGGGATCTTGTGCTGGGTCGGGAAGACACTGGGGGATTCCCAGCCCCCAGGAAGCTGAGCCGGTGGCATCTCCCTGGAGCTGGAAGTAGCTCGTCCCTTGAGTCTGCTCCGCAGAGGGAATGCCTGTCTTTAGAGCCTGGCCCACACTGTATCCTGACTCCTGAATTCATGCTTGCTGCCCTGCCTCTACCACCAGGGTCCAGCCTTACTTTGTCTCCAGGGAAAGGGATTGTTCTGCCCAAAACCTGCTTTCCCCTTATTTGAGTGAATATTCCAGACAAAGAGGAAGGAAAGAGTATTGCATGAATTGCCAGGATAAGGGGACCCTGTAGACTCAAGCAAAATGACTTATTCCTTAGTACAAGAGAATACTTCAAGTAAATGTCCAAAGGCTTCGTTGGCTTTAATCCAGGCGGTTTCAGTAGCCCGTTTGTTTCCAGATTATTTGTGTAAGCACCAGCACTGGCCCTCAGGCCAAGGCTTCCCTCAAAAAAAAAAAAAAAAAAAAAAAGGTTCTGGCGCTTCTTGAAATGAGTTACCTTGACCACCAATTGGGATCATTTTTGTCGCCTGGGGACCGGCTACTAAGACTCTCTTTGTGGAATTCAGTGAGCGTTTCTTCGGCTATAGAGGCAGACTCCGATAGATGGCCTCCTGCCGCCCTGGCTGAACCGGGACTGCCCACTCGGTTTTTATACTCTGCCCTGGGCCACCATCTGCAGTAACAGCAACAATAACCATGACAATAAACACCATAAGCCCTTACTGCATGTGCCTGGCTTCAGGCTAAGAGTTTTATTCATTTCATATATTACTCACAACCTGTGAGGTAGCTAGTGTTATTACCTTGATTTTACATATAAGAAAAGTGAGGCCCAGAGAAGTTAAGTAACCCATCAAAAATCACACAGCCTGTTTTGGAGTCATTGAGATTTGAAGACTAGTTTTTCTGACTCAAGTCTTAATCCCAGAACCATGGAGTTCTTAACCAGAGGCCCCCAGTGGCCCTTTGAATGGGCTTCAGGGGCTCTGCATACAGATCCCAGAAACTGTGTGTTAAATTGTGTATATGAGCCCAAGTGGGCACATTTTTCCAAGAGCAGTATTACATAACACATTGGATTCACAAAAGGGGCTGGAGATCCAGAAAAGTTTAAAGCCACAAGCAGGCCAATAGGGGAAGGGGAAAGGCTAGGGGGAGGGAAGTTGCCTCCTCACCGCCTGGGGGAGTAGGGAGCCAGCTGCTCCAAAATTCAGGACAGGCTCCATTCCTGCTTCTGGAGCTGCCCGCTGTCTCTGGCCAGGCCCAGCTCCCAGGACCTTGTGTAGCAAAGGGGGCAAGGTCTATGGCCACAGCAGGGCTTTGGAGAGCACCCCTCCTGCTTCTCTTCTCCCCACTTCTTTTCTCTTTCAGAGTCTATTGACACTGGCCCCGACACATGTCCTACATAGGGAGACTGCCCTTTTGAAGTGTGTGTTTGTGTGTGTGTGTGGGGGGGGTGCCTAGACAGACCACTGAGGGACAGAGACAGGTAGAGAGGGGACGAGAGACAGTTCCTGGGGTTCTCAAGGCCCAGATGACCATACTCTGAAGCTTCCAGAACAGCCCTCTTTTTTGGTCCCAAGTCTTTGCTCCCCTCGTCTTGGGGCCGGAAGGGTTTCTATCACTTTCCTTCCTGGCACCTCTTGTTCTGTGTTCAGTGCTTAATTCATTTGAGGGAGTCTCCCCTGACCTGTTCAGGTCCTCTGTGCTCCTTGGCACACACCTCCTTGGTGTCACGTCAGATTGCCAGGGATGTGCTTATTTGTCTGTTTGCCCTTCTGCCTCTCTCTCCACCTGGCTGTGAACTTGGGGAGGAAGGGACTTGAATTTCTTCTCCATGCCCTATGCTAGGCTGGCATATACCAAAGTCTCCTCATTCATTTACTGAATAAATAAACTAAACAAATAATAAAGAGACAAAAGAGAGCCAGGCAGGGACCTCAATCGGCGCCCCAGAGAGAGGACCAGGGGGATGAGGGAAGGGAAGGTACATTGTTTTGCCAGCTGTGTGCAGATGTGTGAGGCCCCCCTGCTGCTCCAGCACACTCAGAGGGGCACAGGAGCCTCATTATTTAATGCTTTTTGGTCATGGGGGGAGGGTCCTGGGTTCTGGACCCAGCTGTGGTATGGCCTGATTAAGGAATGAAGTTTGTTCACTCTCTCTCTCTCTCTCTTAAAAAACAGGACTGAGCCCCTATCATGTTTTGGGTGCAGAAGCAGAGAGGAAGAACAGACAGAAGATGGAGGGCGATGGGCAGGCAGGGGTGAAAGGAAACAGACACTCCCTCCCACAGTAGCGCAGAGGACCATGATGAGGGTAAAAATAAGTGGGGGGAGTCTGGTTCTGTCCCAGTGGAGGTGGCATTTGAGCTGCACCTTGAAGAACCAGGAGCATTTCGCTAGGTGCAGAAGTGGGGACCACTCTCCTGGCAAAGAAGACAGACAAGCAGGAGGCCAGAAGTGCCAGCCCGGAGGAGAGCCAGAACACCCCCACATTTCCTCCCTCTGCCGCCTGAGCAGCAAGCTGCTAGAGTCGCGATGAAATCTTTGGTCCTTCCTGCACTTGCATCAGGTCTGCAGCCTGCAGAAGGCGCTGGTGAGCTTGTGGGGTGGCTGTTTGGGGCCACAGGGGTGGGGAAGTTGGGACAAGGCTGCGGCTTCTGAGCCAAGTAAGTGGAGGGACTGAAGCAGGGAAAGGGGAGAACGAGGAGCAGGCCAGCCCCACTAGGCGGGCGCGGGGAAGGCCTGAGTCAGGCTTCTCATAATAAACAGCACGTGAATAATTCAGCAGCCGCGTGGGGGCTCATTGCATTAGTGCGGCCACCCCCACCGCCCTTCGCATTCCCACTGAGGGGAAGCGATCGCTAACTCGCTTGAGGTGGAGAGCCGGGATAGAAGACCTCCTGCCCCCCTCCTATCCTGGATTCTGCCCTGCTATGTCCCAGGAGACTCCCTGGTGCCTTGTCCCTTCTGGCCTCACAGCGACAGCGGGGCAGTGCTGTCCCACCTAAGCTGCTCTCAAGGTACCAGGCAAGAGCGGGCAGGCGGCAGGCCCAAGGCCAGGCCAAGGGACGCAGTGGTGTGACTAGCAGGAACCAGTGACTCCAGGGCCCAGCAGCACCAAGAACTGGGCAGTGTGGCTCTGAGCGAAGTGGAGGAGGCAGGCTCGGGCCTGTGCTCAGAGCCGGGATGCCCCAGGGCTGCTTTCGTCAGCGCCAGGCTGGAAGTGAAGCTGCGGGGAAGCCTCCGGACCCTCCACGGACTCTGGACCCCCTGGCTCCCCGTGCTCTGCGCCCGCCTGTCCTGGACCCGTGGAGCCAGTTCTGCACGCGCAAGCAGCAAGCAGCTGTATCTCTTCGCGCGAGGCCTGCCATGAGCCCCAGGCCGCTGTGCCTGGAAGAGAAGCTCAATAAGTAGCGCCCTCAGCCTTATTTCGTTTGCGTGGAACTGGCTCCTTCTGGCTTTTCCATTCCCGCGTGTCCCTGGCTCCTGATCTTGAGGGATCGCGCTCCTCCCCTCTCACACTGACCGCCGCCTGCATCCTCCAGCTCTCCCAACGCCTCTTCCTCCCCTTAGGTCGACCCAGCTCTTTCCTGAGCCGCCTGCCCTTCGCCCCGACCCGGTGAACCTCAGCGTGGGCCCTCGCAGCGGCCCCGCGGGTCTTCCCGGGGCAGCGCGGACAGGGGCCCGGCCTGATTTCCAGCAGAGTCCCAGGCGCCCCACCGAAGGCTGCTCCCTGGCCCATCCTCCAGGCCGCCTCCCCCTACCCCCAAGAATCCATCTCTCCTGCTGCACCTTCCTCCTCCTCCTCCTCTTCCTCTTCCCTCCGCCTCTATGCTTTCCTTCTCGTTCGTTTGTTTGGTTAGTGCCACAGCCCGGACCCCTGGGGAGGCCTGGGCTAACTCGGCCCCTCCCGAGGGCTCAGGCGGAGCTCTGAGCCCTCGGCCTGGCCTGGAACGACGTCCACACCTGGGCGGCCCGGGCGTCTCGGCAGAGGCAGCCGGCGAGAGGGGCTGTGACCGCACCTCGGCCTCAGCGGGCCCCGCCGCCTGTGGGCTGTGTGGTCTCGGGTAAGTCTTTCAACCTGCCTGAGCCTGGCCGGGGGTGAAGGTCAGGGGACTTAGGGATCGCGATGGCAGGAGACTAAGCCTTTTCATTCGTTTGAGGAAAGGGGTTGCCTGCTTTGGGCCCCAAGGAGGAAGCGAGGTTCGCGAAAATTGTAGGTTTGCTGTGGCTATTTATTTTAACGAATATTTAGGGGGGCAGCTGGTAGCTGGGGTTTTTTTTTCTCTCTCTCTCTCTTTTTTTTTTTTTTACAGCTGACGGGGTACTAGGCGTTAGAAACCTTCTCTCCAATTCTGACAACGTCTCCGTTTCACCAAAGAGGAAACTGAGGTTGAGACAGTGTCGCCAGAGGTGGGGCTCGAACCCAGATCGCGCTGGGAAGCGCTGCTGAGTTTAAGTCCAGCAGCTCCACCGGCGGTGGCGACCTGAGCAGGCACAAGGTGGGGCTGAACCTTCTAGAGTCCCTACTGCCATCCGCTGCCCCCGGTGCTGGGGAAACTTTGAAATCCTTATTTGCAGGTAAACGATTTTGGCGGCCCCTAGAGAAGGCTGGAAGTAAGACCCAAACGAGGGACTTCCGGCTTGTTCCGGGAGAGCCCGGGGAGGCCAACTCTTCCCAACGCAGAGCCCGTTGCTCCCGGAGTTTTCCTCCTTAGAGCCTGTCCATCAGCTCTGGCGTCTGTCCCTCCGGTGGGGCCCACGTCCCCGGCACCGCGGGGGACGGTGCGCAGGGCCCTCCCGCACAGGGCGGGGGGCTGGCCAGACGCCGCTCCGTCCCAGTCTTGTCCCCTCTCCTGCGTGCCTCTCAGGTAGGAGTCCTCCTGGCTGCGAAGCTGGGACTGGCCATGCCGGCTCGGGGCTGGGCAGGCTGGAAACCGGGGCCTGGGAACCCCCGGCCGGGCTGGGAAGGGTTGGAGTCCGCCTCCCCGGCGACACCGTCCGGAGCTCCCGCCGCAGAGTCACCCCGTGGCAGCCCCGACAGGCCACGCGTCCCTCGACACAAGTCCCATTACATTGTATTTATGCTTCACTTTATTGGTTTTTTTTCCTCTCTTATTATTGTCTCACTCTGGGGGAGGTAAAGGATATAATATATTCATCTTTATTATACCAAATCTGTGTGAAGCATTTAATAAAACGCTGTTTCCACACAGCCAGGGATATTAGTGTGAGCTCTTAAATTAATCTCGGGTACCGAGGGCGCCTCGGCCGCAGCGCCTGCTGCTGGCCGGCCTGGGGAGGCGCAGGCCCCGCCCCGCCCCGCGCCGCCCCGCCCCGCGCGCCCCGCCCGCTCCCAGCGCCTGCTACTCTTCCCAGCCCCAGGCTCACCCCAGCGGTCTCTCGGTTCCCCTCGGGCCCCAGCTTGGGAGGAGGGGCTCGAAAAAGCCGAGTTCAAGTTCCCCCATCCCCTTTTCCCTGTGATTCTGATCCGCCGTGGGCATCAGTCGGCTTGTGTCTGAGAACATGGGAAGAAGAATTCTATAGCTGCTTTCCTCTCAGGGCTCTTTTCCTGGAAGAGGCCGTGGGGGTGTGCAGAGCTTTACAAAGAGGAAAGGGGGGAAAAGGGATTTATCGGGATGAGGTCGATGAGGGCCAGAAACAAAGAGGCAGCAAACGTGGACCTAGGCGACACAGACCCCCGACTGGACCCCAGCCTAGAGTGAGGAGCAAAGTGCAACTCCAGTTGGTGCGGCACCTAGAAGGTTTCCGCATGCCCCGGCCCCACCCGCAGTGGATGAACGTGACCCGACTTTTATAAGGATCTTGGCCTGTCACAGTAGTCCCTGCCGTGGTCCTCCCTGTAGGCAGGCAGTCTTTGTGGTCTAATTTACAGTCAGCAAATCGAGCCTCAGAAAGGTCAAGTGGCTTGTCTGAGGTGACTCAGATGGGAAGTAGCATAGCAGATGACAGAGTGTGCAGACTGATTCCCTCCCTCCCCCATGGCCTCTGCTCCCTACCTTCCCCTTCAGCACCCACCCCACCCCCATCCTCCAGGGTTTTCCATGGCCTATAAGCTTTACCTCTTGCTTTCTACATGCGTGTGAGCACACACACATACACACTACCTAGGGAAGCCCATGGGGAGGAGTAAAAGTCACATAACTTCATATCCAGGCCCACCACAGATTCTATTAGGGCCCTGATTTGGGCCTATCAGCCTTTCTTAGGCTCTTGTACCACCAGTGCTTTCGGGAGAGATGGGGGCAACTCCCCCAGGCTAGAAGGAGGTGTTGTGCAGGAAAGGATTGGAGTAGGCAGGTAAGTCTCCCTAGTTAGGACTAACACCTTACCATAATTCTCAGTCCTCCTCTGTCCTCATACCGCTTCCTTGGACACTGTACCAGGTCACCCCACACCCTGTAGGCTGCTGGTGGGAGCTTCCCAGGATGGTTTCAGCTTCTCCTTGTGAATGGCTTTCTGAAGGGTAGAGTGCAAACAGTGGGAGGAGCTGCCGTATGTGGGAGTGAGCTCCCCCAATAGATGGAATATGCTTAGATCCTGCTGAGAAGGCGAATAATCAGTCTTATTGCCATCATCACCATCATCTTCATCATTTTACTATCACCTTACTCTATGCCAAGTAAGAGCTTTACCCACATTATATCACGTAACATATATAAACATATTTTGGCTGACAATGGAATATTGGTCTCTGACCTTCTGGGTCCTTTCCAGCTCTGAGAGTCTATTGTTGCTTAAGACAAAGGGCATTTTTGTTGACTTTGGACGATTTGTTGCCCTATAGTTATTTGGACTTGTCTCGTGGCCTTTAATCATGGGTAAGCTCTTTGAGGGCAGGGACTGTGTCTGATCTCATTTTTTTTTTAACTATTCCCTCTCCTCTTCCATGCCCCACACAGGATGAGGCACATAGCACATGTGCAATAAATATGTATTAAAATAACACACAAATAATCAAAGGCTGTCTGTCTACCTGGCCGTCTGCTTTCCAGGTTGTGACCAGCGAATCCATTAGAATGGCCTTCGGGAAAGCCCCCTTCCCCCACAGCTGAGCTGAGTTCAGGCTGGCACTTCCAGAGCCTTCTCCCAAATGTGCCCTCAGCCCTGTTGCAGGCTGCAGTTAAGACAGGGCCAGCCCAGTTTCTACACGTGCAGAAGGAGCTCAAGTGTCATACTGGACATACTCATAAAAAACCATTCAGGTCGTGGAGGGGACCTCCGGGAGATCCAGGCAGGGAGGAGCCTGGTAGCCAGAGAAGTCTGCCTGGCATGTGGGACTAGAGCAAGGCCTTGAAGAATGGGAAGGATTGAGAGGTTAGAGAGAAGAAGTGGAATCTGTCAAGTTGGAGTGAGAGGGGGCAGCGAGAGCAAAGGAGCAGAGGCAAGACTGCTCGCCACAGTTTTGGGAGATAGGTAGTCTGGCCTGGAGTCCCAGAGGAAGGTAAGTAGGAAAAGATATTTGTGGAATGCCTTGAATGTCTAGGCCTGAGCCAGAGACCAGAAATTTGGGTTTAGAAATCAGGTTCTACATCCTAGAGCCCAGACACCAGAATCTAGAACTCTGTGCCAAAGGCCAAAACCCAGAACCCAGCCTCACCCAAACTTGTCCTTTCAGTTGGTGTAAGATGCCACCATGGAGGATCCAAACTCAAGGTGCATGGACCTACTGGGTGAGAAGATGGACTCTTCTGCTTGGCTTAGCGCAGGAAACCCAAGACCTGGCATGATCCCAGAGCCAGCCTGACCCAGGACTAGCATGATCAGCTCTCCTAGGTCGCCCCAAATCAGAACCTGAAGTCTGACATCATGTGCACCCTAGGCACCCTGAGCTGGGTCAGGAGCTGCCCACCAATGTACAACCTCCACCCCCCATCCTTTCCTTCACTCTCTGATACAGGTGGGATCCAAGCTTCTAGGTTAGACCCAGCTGGGCTAGGCCGCACGGGGGGTGGAGCTGTGGTGCCTGCACTGGTGCCAACCCAGCCAGCATGGAGGCGTTGCTGTGCCGGCCTGTGGCGGAGCGCAAGCCTGCCAAGGAGCCGGAGCGCTGTGCCGCGTGGAGGGTGTCAGGGGTGGTATTGTCGGCGCACAAATGCTCAACTTTATGTACTTTTAACTAGAGGTGTAACAGATGGCCCCGTTTCTGTCCAAGCCAGGGAGACTGGTGCCCATTCCGGCTGCAGCCAATCAATCCCGCCACTCTGGGGGGAGCTACAAGCTGGGCTGGGAGGCCTGGAGCCAGCAATCGCGCAAGGCTGTCTGCTTGGGCTGGCCCAGCACTGCCTCCGCCAGCCGCTCAGCTCTGGGCCCAAGGAGGTGGGAGGGCGGGCAAGTGGCAGGCATGCCCAGAGGCCCAGCCAGTGGCCTGTCTGGGAGAGACAGCCTGGAACCACCCATTAGGACCCAAATGGCCAATGAAGACATTCAAGTCCCTAGCTCACCCCAGTTTGTCCTTTCCCCTGTGGTCCCTTGCTTAGTCCCTAGGCCCTGAATCTCTAGCTTCAAAATCCATAACCCTGTGGTGTCCTGCATGGTGGATGCCAGATACTGCTCAGGCAGGACTGGTGGTGAGTAGTGGTGGCTTTGGGAGAAATTGTCACAGGATTACAGAAGGCATTTCTTCAAGAAATGCTTAAGAGAAGAAAAGAAAATAGCAGGATCCAGGGATCCCAGAACTGGGAGAAAATTAATCTATTGATACATTCATATATTCAGTCAACAGATGCTCAGTGAAAACCTACTATGTGCCAAGTCCTTTGCTAAGCACTGGGGTCACAATGATAAACGACATAATTCCTGTCCTCGGTACATTTTCAGGGAAGGACAGACAAATACACAGGTAATTGGAGTATTGAGCTAGGACAATGGAGCAAGAGCATTTAACCCTGCCTGGGAGTCCCAGGTTCCAGAAAGGGCTGGCTCTGAGCTGGGTGTTAAAGACTAGTAGGAATTTTAGGGGTGAAGAAGGGTACCTGAAGGGAAGGAAGAGCACACGCACAGACAGTAAGACAGAGCACAGTAAATGTGAGGGTCTGAAGAGACGCGTGTGGGTGACATTTCAGACATGGATGGGGGAGTAGAGGGAGTGAGGCTGGACCCGGGAGGGAGGCAGGCCTGGGCCCCATGGCAGCAGGCTGGCAACCTGACCCAACAGATCTCTTCCCTCAATTGCCCCTCCTATGACCCTAATGCCCCTCCTCCTGGGGCCAGAGGGAGTAAGGAAAAAAAGAGGCAAAGCCTGGCAGCGTGTGGGCAAGGCCAGCTCAGGGAGAGGACCCTGCAGCTTCATTCTTCGGTCCTGGCCTTCCCGCTTCCCTGCTTTGAGGGATGAAGCCACGAACCAGGGGGTCTCTCGCAACTGTGTACCCCATGGATTTCTGAGTCTCCTAAAAACAGGCCTTCCATAGGTTCCTTAAAGAGGACATGGAATCTCATTCATTCATTCATTCATTCATCAAACATTGAGCATCAGCTGTGTTCAAGGCCAGGCAGGATACTGCAGTGTAGACAGAGCATTCTGCTGAACTGTGTGGGAAGCTCAAGCCCAGACACAAGAGGAAGACAAGAACTTGGGCAGGGATCATTCCTTGTGCAAGAACAAAGGTTCATTTGAGGAATCTCTCTCTCTCTCACACACACACACACACACACAAAAGGAGTGCCTTTGTATTGTAGCACATGCTTCAGCACAGGAACTGGGCCCAGAAAGCATTCAGGGACTGAGGCAGCTCTGGGGACCAATTTCTCTCTCATGGTAAGGTGGAAAGGCAGCCCACAGGCTCTTTCTTCTCTCTGTGTGTCTCTCTCCTCATTAATATTAATGAAATTAATGATAATAATTATAGGAGAAGGAGGAATGATAGCTAACAAGTTCTGGCACTTACTAAATGCCAAAAACAGCGGTGTCTGGTGTCCATCGTGCTTGATTCAGTTAATTCCCTTAAGAACCCCATGAAGTAGCTCATAATGTTATCCCCATTTTCCATATGAGAACACTGAGGCTTGAGGAGGTGAGGTATCCTGCCCCAGGGCCAACCCAGGAAGTGGAGGAGTCAGGATTCTCACTCAGGTTGGCCTCTAGAGCCCCAGCTCTTAACTGCTTCTGACCCCCGTGCAGCACACAGAGCTTCCTGGGTTTTCTCATAATTTCTCATAATGTGACTTGCATTTGACCAGCCGGCCTTTCTGAGTCGCTCTCTACATCACCTCTGCTAACTGCTCTAGTCTCTTCATATTTCATAGTTCTAATTCCCAGGAGAGGACATCAACTGGCCCAGCTCATCTTTTAATGCCAGGCCACATCGTAAGCAGCTGCCCAGTCAAAGACCCGACTAGGAGTAGGGCCAAATGCAGCCCCTGATCAGCACTTTTCTGGAGCCAAGTGTAGAAGTAATATCATGCTAAGGAGAAAATGCAAAGTGCAACGAGACAAGGGCAAGGAAAGGATGAGGAGAGACTCCATGGAAGGTTGTGCGCAGCTTTGGTCTTGAAATAAGAATAGGATTCAGGGAGCAGAGTTGGAGACGAGGATTGCCTGAAGAAAGGTAGAGTGTGAGCACAGGTGTAGGACTAGGACAGCATGAATCATGTTTAAGGGCCGATGAGTAGTTCTGCTTATTAGGAGAGTGGGTGCATGAGAGGCTGGAAAGGTAGGACTTGAATGCTAACCTGAGTTGGAACTTAATTTAAAGGGAGTCATGGAAGGTCTTTGAGACAGAGAGGGATATGATCAGACATGTGCTTTATTGTTTTTAAAGATTTTATTTATTTATTTTTAGAGAGGGAAGGGAGGGAGAAAGAGAGAGAGAGAAAAACATCAATGTGCGGTTGCTGGGGGCCATGGCCTGCAACCCAGGCATGTGCCCTGACTGGGAATCGAACCTCCGATGCTTTGGTTCGCAGCCCGTGCTCAATCCACTGAGCTATGCCAGCCAGGGCCCAGACATGCACTTTAGGTAGGATGACCATAGCCCAAGACAGTCCCACTGTAATTATTACTAAAATGGATTATTATTATTATTGTTATTATTATTATTTTATAAAGCCCCTTTCACTCTCAAAAGCATGCTGGTTTGGATGGAGTATATAGTTGTCCCAACTTCAGGGGCTCTGGGCTGTTGCTGTGCTAGGAGTAGAGTGCCTGGGGCAGGATGAGAGGCAGGATGGTCTTGGGTGAAGATATTGCCCTAGTCCAAGTCAGGCCAGAACAAGATGGGGGCAGAAAGGACAGAACACAAAGGGGTGTGGTCAAGAGATGGGCTGATGTAGAAGTGGCCGGACCTGGTGATTGAATGGATTTGGGCGGATAATGAAGAGGGGGAGTGGAGTCTAAGGGACCGCCAGGTGTTTAGCCTGATTGTCGGAAACAGTGGTAGACGTCTGAAGGCGGGGCTTCTCGCGGAGGGGATGGAGATAGTGATTGCGGTTTGAAGAGTTTCAGGCGCTCTGGGGCAGCCACTCAGAGACGCTCAGCAGAAAGTTGGATAATCCAGATGGGAACCCAGAAGCTGTCAGTTAGGGATTCTCCCAAAGAGATGGTTCGTAGAAGCCAGTAGAACGGTGAACATGCCAGGGACGGGGGCGAGGGCAGAGTGAGAAACGACCGGAAACTGAATCCCGGGAGGGCCCTGTATTGAGATAGTGGGAGGACAGAAGGGAGTCAGAGGAGGCTACACAGGGGTCGTTGGAAAGTTGGAGAAAAACAAGGGGAGTGAGTGCCCTGGTGACAATGGAATTTTTTAGGGAGGGAACTGGGGGTAAATCCTGCGGAGTGATCAGTGAGGAGGACAAAGCATATGGCCAGCGGGTTTGCTTATTTCAAGGTCACAGGCAACTGTAAGAGGCTAGGACTAGAGGTAATCAAGGTGGTTTGTCATTTATTAGGTTTGCCCAGGACAAAGAGGAAAGAGGGAGAGCCAAGGTGGACAAAATGTGGAAGATACTCGATGGAGAAAATTCTGGAAAGACGCAGAAGTTGGGTCCTTGCTTAGGAAAAGGAACTCTTCTTCCTCAGAGACAGGAGGGAAGAAAAATGATGCGTGAGGATCCAGGGAAATTCTGGGGTGGACTGGTGGGTTTGGGGACAGGTAGAAAGGAAAATATTATTCGAGGAATGGGGCCCATGTACTTGGTCAAGTTAGAGTCAGAGGCTTGCAGAGGGGGTTTGTAATGGTTGTGGAACTGTAATGGAGAGTCAATCATAGATGAAGGGAAAGGCTTGCTTGTTTCTTTAACACTTACTGGTGAAGGATGAGTTGAAGCAGCATAATGAACTATTTTTTAAAGCAAAACAATTTTTTAAAAGATTTTATTTAGGCCCTGGCTGGCGTAGCTCAGTGGATTGTGCGCGGGCTGCAAACCAAAGTGTCGCAGGTTTGATTCCCAGTCAGGGTACATGCCTCGGTTGCAGGCCATGACCCCCAGCAACCGCACATTGATGTTTCTCTCTCTCTTTCTCCCTCTTTTCCCTCTCTAAAAATAAATAAATAAAATCTTTTAAAAAAAGATTTTATTTACTTCTTAGAGAGAGGGGGAGGGAGAAAGGGAAACATCAATGTACAAGAGATACATTGATTGGTTGCCTCTCTTAGGCCCCCAAATGGGGAACCTGCCCACCTGCAACCCAGGCCTGTGCCCAGACTGGGAATCAAACCTGTGACCTTTTGGTTCACAGGTGGTTCTCAATCCACTGAGCCACACCAGCCAGGGTGAACTTTTTTTTTTTTTTTACGTACTCCACTGTGCCCAGGAGTAGGAGGCAGACAAGTGGATGGCAGTGTTGCTTAAGGCTGGAGACTGGGAGGCAGGATGGCAGGAGGCACACTGTTGAAGTGGTTGACCTGGAGTGGATAGGAAGGGAGGAAGTAAAGCCAGAATGGGGGTGGTGGGCTGGGAGGAGGAGGAGGAGGGCTTAGGAGACCAGAGAACAAGTGAGTAGGAATGAGTGAGGTGAGAAGACAGGAGATTGAGACCAAAGAAGAGAATTTCAGGTCCTAAAATCCTGTAGTTGCCAGAGGTGAGGGGTGGTCATGCCAATTAGTGGCTGCAGAGAAGGAAAAGGAATTGCAGCATGGCTGGCTAGGTTCAAGACCTTCAGGGGACCGAGGAGGCTGGGTGGGTGGATGGGACTTGAGCTACCCTCAATGTCCCCAATGACACTTCATGTTTGAAGTTTTTAAAAAAATTATGCAAGTGGTGCATGTTCCTTTATTTTAAACAAAAGGTCTGAAGATCCAATGTACAGCCCTGTGATTATAGTTAGTGGTACTGTATTGTGTACTTGAAAATTGCTGAGACTAGATCTTAGATGTAAAAACAAAAGAGAAATGGTAATTATATGATGTGATGGAGGTGCTAGCTGACATTACGGTGGTAATTTTACTGCATTGTATGTGCATCGAATCAACATGTTATACACCTTAAACTTACACAGTGTTATGTGTCAATACAACCTCTATGAATCTGCTATAAGAACATTCAAATGATCAAAATTAAATCCAATTCAAGTTGCTCAGAGTCCCACCCCTCAGATATTACTGAAGTTAACACAGTGAATATTCTCCCAGCCTTTGATGTATATATATATACTGTTAAAAAAAATGGGAGATCACATTACGTATACATAATGATTTCTTAAATCAGCTTAATTTTGGGATAATTTCAGAGTTACAGAAAGCTCGCAAAGCTAGTACAGAGTGTTTCCATGCCCCTGGCCCAGCGTTCCCTGATGCTAACACGGCCGTGGTTCATTTGTCAGAACTGGGAAGCCGGCACTGGTGCATTCTTATTAACTGAACTCCAGACTTAACTCGGCTTCCGCTAGTTTTCCCACTAATGTCCTTTTTTTACTCCAGGATCTCTTCCAGGCCCCCACATTGCATTTAGTATGCCTACTGTTTTGCAACCTGCTTGCTTCGCTCAGCGTTGTGTGAACACCTTTCAGCGAGGCTAGACACCCTTCCACGCTGTCCTTGCAGTGGCTGTGCAGTAATCTGTTGGCGGTGGTGTCGTCGCCAATCCCTACTGTGGGATGTTTAGATTGTTTCCAATTTTTCACTCTTATAACCAAGCTTGGATGAGCCCCTTGAAGCTAAACTGTCTGGACTATTCCTGCTTATTTCCGTACAGTAAATTCCTAAACACAGCATTGTGGGGGCCAAAGGGATACATCTCGTACAGGCTGTGGATACATCTTACCCACCTGGTCTCCTGAAAGGTTGTATCGATTACCCTCACGCCAGCATCACTTGGGCTTTCTTTCTTCCTTCCTTTTGTTTTTTAAGTTTATGATGGGGAGGGGTGTGGGTGCAGAGACCCTTAGGAGGACCTGTCTCTCAATGTCATATCCGTCTTTCTGCACACAATTCTTCTCTAGGCTACAGGGTCTGGGTTGGCCCTGAATGCAGCCAGCAGCTGGGATGGGGGTGGGGTGTGGCCAGGCTATGGCCCCTGGGCTCTGGGGACACCTCCTGTGCTGGGGGCTGAGGAGGGGGCCTGGGCAGCTGCCTGGGCTTTGTTCTTTTGCCAAGAGGTGAGCTGGTGGGGCGGGGGAGGATGAGGAGAGGCTGTAAGGCGAGAGGGAGCCCTCCTCTTGCCCCATGAAAGCTGAGAGGCAGCAGGGCAGCTCTCTCAGCCAGCAGGGTGGGGTGGGGGGTGCCGCAGACAGATTGGGCAAAAACATAACCTCCCGGAGATGCATGCTCCAGTTCAAGCAGGAGGCATTAAGGATGAAATATCTCCTGAGCAACAATTCATCTCTAACTGGGAGGAGAGGGACTCGCTGACATTTAGCTGTGATCAGGGGCTGCACACGCCTGTCTCCAGAATCCTAACAGGAACTAGCTGCCCACGTGTGCAAGAAACTCACGCGTGTGTGACAGGGTATGAGGGACTGTGTGTGGCTGTAGTGAAGCAGTGGGTATGTGGGTGACATAGTGTCAGAGACACTGTGTGTGATAGGATATGAAGGTCTGTGTGTGACGTGTGAGAATCTGCCCGCAATGGTGAGGATGCTTTAAGTGTGTGTCAAAGTCATGTCTGTGTGTGATGCTGAATATGTGTGGGCAATTGTGCAATATATGTATGGTAGGGTATTGTACAACACTGTATGTGTGACATTGAGACTAATCCTGAAATTGGCCTTGAGAACCATGAGTATGGGTATGAGATAGCAGATGTGAAACTGACCCCCAGGCTAGTCCATGGGACTCCTCCGTGGGAATTAGAGAAAGGTGCCCCTTTCTCCACAAAGTCACAGCCCCCCAGTTGTGTCCCCGTGGAGCTTTCTTGTGCAGTGTGCAATGTACATTACTCTGAGTGGGGGCCGTGGGTGGGCCCCCCATTCTCTTCTCACTGTTCTGTGGGATTTTCTCCATCGTGGCACTTCCTGTGATTTTACCGTCTTCAACAGTTCTGTGTAAATATTTGTTTGATAACTCCCTCCCCTGCTGGGTTCTAAACTCCTTGGAGGCTAGGACCACTTGTCTAGGTCTGTCTTGTGCCTCACTGTGACACCGGATCCTGCAGTGCCTGGGGCGGGGGAGTTGTTTTATAAATATTTGCTGGATGACCGAAGGAATGAACAGGACGGGGGTGCAGGTGTTCACGTGCGAGTGCATGTGCGTGTCGGAGTGTGACCTGAGCCAGCTGTTTGAGTGCCTCTACTGGGTGTGTGTGCCTGTGAGTGAGTGTCGCTGTCACTCCCAGAAAGCCCTTCTCACCTGTTCCCTAAGCTCTCACCCCCAAATAGGCGAAGAGCAGGAGTGGCCTAGAGACAGGAAGGCACTGGAGGGGAAGGAGGCCAACTCTGCCTTGGCACTGTGCTGGGGCTGGGGCTGGGGTAGAGGGAATGGCGGGACTGAGTTTGTTGGCTGGGGATGGGGTCAGGGTCCCCAAGCTCAAACTCTTCCCTGCCCACCTGGATGCTTTCCTGCCTCATATCCAGGCCTGTCTGAGGCTCTGAGAAGATTTCTAATGAATTGAACCATAGGCACCTGGAAAGGGCAGGCCCTGGCAACACTGCTCAGAGTTGAACTTGGGGAGAGTCCTGCCCGTGCTGTCCAGGGCCCAGCCCCAGGGCTCTGCAGCCTTATGTCCCACCCTGGGGTTCAGACCAGCAGTCCAGCTTCTGTCCCCGTGTGACTTACTGGGTGTATATCAAATTCCTTTACCTTCCTGCAGTCTCCAGTGTCACAGTAGGCCCCTCCCCTACACATGGTCTTGTCCCTGAGAAGGAGAGCCTTGTGGCCCCCATATTTTGAGGAAGGTATGTATGGGGGTGGTATAGGGATGAAAAGGGTCAAGGAGGGTGGATGTGGCAGGGAGGGTGGCAGAGGAACACAGAGAAAATGAGCTCAGAAGGCATGAAGGGGACAGAAAAAGTGAGAGCTGGTGGCTGAATAGGCTGAGGCAGAGCAGCAGGCAAATGGCTCAGGACAGAGGCCTGGCTGTGCCCTTGCTGGAGGGGGTGGGGGAGGCCAGGATGGGAGGAGTCTGGGGTACACCAGAATCCCGGGTAGCCGCAGCCCAGCTATCCCCAGTCCTGCTTCTGAAGTCTGAAACTGTCCCCAAAGTCCACTGACAGTGGTACCCTAGGGACTGGGGTGGGAACTTGCTCAGCTGGGGAAATGTGCTCAGAGTCCCTTGCAGGGAGAGGTGCTATGTGTCAGCATCGCAGGAGAGATCACAAGGCAGTTGGAGAGAAGAGACCCGAGCTAGCACTTGTCCCTGTGTGACTGGGACCTCAGTTTCCCGTCTACATGAGGGGGAGGACCACATGCTCTGCCACGTTCCTGCCAGCTCAGACCGCACTAACGGGACTCTGATTATGTAGCGAAATCTGAGGGGCTCTACTCCCTGAATAGGTGCCTCTGGCACCCACTTGCCCAGCAAAGGCTGACACAGTGTTCCAGGGATGCCTGTCAGACCCTGGAGGCCCCTTCCTGGCCCACAGGAACCCTAAACTTCCACCCTCTTTTTCTGGCCCTACAACCATCCTTCTAGAGCCTGGAAAGGCAGACGGTGTGCTGTTTGCTCTGGAGTCTGACCTCATAAGCAGGCCATCCCCGGCCTCTAGCCTCTGCCTTTTCTCCTAAGCCCTCAGTGCTTCCACCTTGGGTTGGTCTCCAGCCCATGCAAAGACCAGCCTGGCTGAGAAAAGAGACAAAAGATATTTTTCTCTGGTCTGGCCATAGGAGACCATACTCTGCTTCTCTCGGTGGGGAGGGATCAGGACAGATTAGGGCTGGAGGGGTGAGGCCTGCTCTCCTCTGTCACCATTCTCCCCCAATTTTTAAAGCTGCTTGGCTCCAGAGATGACTGGAACCAATTGCAGGTAATGTCCCTGTCAGGGCATAGCTGTGCTCATCCATTACCTGCTGGAATCTCACCCACTGCCCTCTCAGGAGGACTGGCTCGGGCATGTGGTTGACCCTTGATAAGCTGGAAAGGTCAGGGGCATCTTTCCCTTTCTCTCTTCTCAGTGATGACTATGAGCTCTTTAAGGATAAGAGCCAGGTCTTATTCCACTTGGCGTCTCCAGGGTCTGGTTCAGGGCTCAGCACATAGTAGTTGCTCAATAAAAAGGTAGACCGAAAAATGGGTATGAGGGGGGGAAGGAAGGATTTTACCCCCTTTCTCTGTTGAGTCACATGGGGAGAAGGTTGTGTTTATTAACAGATAGGTCTATCACCATAGCGTTTTCTTGTGATGGAGGACAACTGCTTCTGTCCCTCCCACTGGCCATCTCCCTGAATCATTTCACAATTTGTTTCCCCAGCATTTGGAGGGGTCACTATTAAGAAGCATCTGGGCTGCCCCCAAATGAAGGATTTGGCAGCCTCGCTCACGTGTTCTGGAGCCACCAACCCCACCCTCTCCACAGATCAGTAAACCAACCCCTTTTGCCCTGGGCAGAGCCCTATACCAAGCACTGGGAAGGGGTCTGGCCCCCAAACATATAAAACAAGGGTCCAGTTTCCTCCTTCCTACCTCACCCTGGCCCTCTGGGAAGAGTTACTCAGATCTAGGGATTAGAGAGCCATGTCTTTTGGGTTACATGACCAGATTCGGAGATGCACTTTGGGATCTGACCTCAATCCCAATGCTCATCCTTTCCCTCCCATGAACCGTGTGTGACTGGCGGGGTTGAGTACTTGCAGAAAGCCTGGGTACTTGCAGAAAGCCTGGGTACCTGTGGCTTCCTGGGAGGGCAAGAGGGTGACACAAGCCACTATATCCAGAGTACAGACTTGGGGGGAGATGAGAGCTCCTGCTGCCTCTGCCATGGCCACCTTCCATAAAAGTGCAGTGTTTCACCCTGGCTGGTATAGCTCAGTGGATTGAGCGTGGGCTGTGAACCAGGCATCAAAGGTTTGATTCCCAGTCAGGGCACATGCCTAGGTTGCAGGCCATGGCCCCAGCAACCGCACATTGATATTTCTCTCTCTATCTTTCTCCCTCCCTTCCCTCTCTAAAAATAAATAAATAAAATCTTTAAAAACAAAAGTGCAGTGTTTCATCCTTCCTAGGGACCCCAGGGAAATATAGGAGGGCAATTCTTCCTGTGATCTCCATTGGACAGACCAACAGGGGAGCAAAGAGTTTGTTCCGTCCCCTGAAGATCTTCTGCCTCTGACACTTTGTACTCACCAGGTTGGCAGGTTCTGCCCAGAAATACCCTTTCCCAGCTTCCTCTGGGCTTGGGAGTCATCAAACCAGCCTTTGGGGAACAAACATACAAATCCAGCCTCTTTTCACTCAGCGAAAGTCCAGGAAAAGATGTTGGCAGGACGTTGGTCCCCTGAGAGAGCATGGCAGGGCTGAATTCCCCAGGCCTAACCAGGCAGACCTCTGCAGCTGGTGGCAGAATGCCCAGGGTTAAGTGGCCGCCAGTTAGAGATAAACCAAGGGTCCAAATTCATAGCATCCGAGCAAGCAGAAAGGGATTGCTGATTTCAATGGACAGGCCACAGCCAGCAAGACTCCAGAATCCAAAAAGTCAAATTGGGCAATGGGAATTTGATTATGAGGCCAAAATAATTGAGTGAGGAAGCTGCTGGGGTGCAAGGGGTACAAGGGGTGCAAGAGGTTATTTTGACCTAGAGGAAATTAGGAGTATGCTCTGAAGACTTCTAGAAAGTAAAAGGAGAGCTGGGGGTGACCTTACAAAATGAAGTGAAGGAGATGTCCTAATACTTATTACGGTGATGGTGGATGTGGTTGTCATGGTGAGGCTGGTAATTACAGTGATTGTATGATTATGGTAATGGCAACAATGGGGTGAAGAGTGGAAATGGTGTTGTTAAAGATGGCTGCCATGGTGATAAAGGGAGTGAGTGATGATCATTGTTGTCATAGTGAAGAAAGTGGTGACACTGAAGTTCATAGTGAGAGAAGTAATCATCTTGGGGGTGACAGTAGTGTTGGTGGATGATGGTGACACTAGCCATTGTCACAAGTGAAGGGGAACGTGACAGTGGTAGAGATGTTAACTTGCTCTCTAGGTGAGGGAGTTGGTGAGAAGGACCACACTGGCAAATCTGGACTCTTCCTGTGGCATCACTGCTCTTTCTTTAATCCCAACACATGTGAGATAAGCCCAATCCTTCAGGCAAGCTCAGGAGGGAAGTGTGCTGGCCCCTGGTCTCCCTGGGCAGGAGGGAGGACTTCTCCCAAAGCTGCTGTGCTCAGACTGGCACTGTCTGCCCTGCTCCTCCGTGTTCTGATTATAGACAAAGTGGAGATTGGAGGGAGAACCATACTCCAGCTTTCTCCTCCCTTTCTCCATCTTCCTAGGGGTCTACTTGCTTCCTAAGATAGCCCTCCCCAGGGTCCAATACCGGCAACTAAGGCACTGAGGTTTTTCCTTGTGAGCCGGAGCCTCAGCACGATGGGTACGCCAGACATCTGGCTGGAAGACGGGATGACTGACAAAAGGCCCGCCTTGTGGCTGCAGGAGCAGCAGTGCTTGTTGCAGCTGCCAGACCTGGCTCAGCGACGATCCTCAGTCCCCTGAGGGTTCGGCCTCGGCAGGTCCTCTAGACCGGTGCTTCCAGTGCTGCCACTATGAGCCAGACGTGCCTGTGAGGCCCCTGAAATACAGCTAGTCCAACTGAGATGGGAGTGTAATACATACACTGGATTTTGAAGACATAATATTGAAAAAAGAACAGAAACTATCTCTTTAATAACTTTTATATTGATCATATGTTGAAATAATATTGTTTTAAATAAAATATATTAAAATCAACTTTTACCAGTCTCTTTAATTTTTTTAAAAAAAACACATATACTAGATAATTTTCCATAACATATGTGGTTCATGTTATATTGTACAGGGCCAGTGCTGCCTTAGATCATTTGCTTTTCCTTTGTCCCGAGAAGCAAAAGGAAAGAAATGAAGCACATTACAAAATACTAGTGAACTAAGCACATAGCATTTGTTCCTGTCTCCCATGGAGCCTGAGCTGAAGCACCCAGGGCGGGCAGATACGGCCACTCCACTCCACGGCGTCAAGGTCCCAGGTTCTTTCTTCATTGTTGTCCCACCACCCTCACCACGTGGCTTCTAATATGAGCTCCAAGATGGCTCCTATTTGGCATGGGGAGAAAAGGATGTGGAGAATCAGTTCCTTCCTCTTAAGTGCAAATCCTAGAAGGTACTACATTACTTTTGCTAGCTCATTGGCCAGAATCTGGTGACCTGGACACACCTAGCTGCAAGGAAGTCTGAGAAATACAGTCCCAAACTGGGGGGCCAGGTTCCAACTAACACTTCAGGGTTTTATTATTAAAAGAAGAAGAGGAGAGTGAATATTGGGGGACAAACAGCAGTCCAGCTACATCCAAAGTGGGGTGATTCCCTAGGCTCAGACCTTCTGCAGATCTGAGGAATGTATAGCACCACTCGGGCAGCAGGAGAGTGGAACAGAAAAGCCTGTTCCTTTTAAAGAAATGCCTTTAATAAAGGCAGCCCAAGTCCCAACATATTCCCAGATGTTCCTCGGTTGGAAGATTTTAGGAGAGGGGAGAAAAAAGACAGTCTGACAAGAAAGAGGGAGAGTGAGTACTTGTGTGTGGCTGAGAATGATTATTCTAAGAAAGAATTCTAAGCATTCTTGATTGGGAGAGGGACGATGCTTCCAGTAGTTTGGACATTTATACTCAAGGTCTTCACTGGTCATATGACATAGGAACAATGGCTGCAGACACTTGTTAAGTACATTCTGTTTATTAAAAAGCTGCTTGTCTGTCTTCTTTCTTCCTACCTGTAACCATTGTACTGCTAACAGGTGTCCAGGGCTGCCCGGGAGGGAGGTGGACCCAGGAAACATGTGAGACCTGTGTTTAAGGGAATGGTCTGACTGAGAAGTCAGAAAACCACCAAGGACAACTGACTGTCCAAGCAACCAAGAAGTGAGCAGTGGCTGGGATGGTTCACTGAGCATAGCTTTGACTTTCTCTTTGATCCAGGTCTTCTTAACAAATAGATATTCAAGCCCTGGCTGGTGTGGTTTGGTGGGTTGAGCCCTGGCCTGTGAACCAAAGGGTCACTGGTTTATTCCCAGTCAGGGCACATGCCTGGGTTGCAGGCCAGGTCCCCAGTAGGGGGCGTGCAAGAGGCAACCACACATTGATGGTTCTCTCCCTCTCTCCTTCCCTTCCCCTTTCTCTAAAAATAAATAAAATCTTTAAAACAAACAATAGATACTCAAGAGAAGTAAACTAGGTCTTCATGAAGGCAGAGCCTAGGTATATCAGGGTCACCAATGTACTCCTGTTGCCTGGCATGTAGTGAGAGCTTGACAAGCATTTGTTGAATGAATGAAATCTGGGGCTGGCTTTACTCTGGAGTTAGGTTTTATATTATTTGGGTTTTGAAGGTGGGAAGTCCACAGCTGCCCCTATGGCATACTGCTCCTCCGTGGCCCCGTTTCTGGACCTGCAATGCCATCCTTCCCAGGCTCTTCTGTGCAGGACTGCTAAGCTAGTCACTCAAGTTCAATGCAGGCTGCTCCTAGGGAATGGGGCAAGTACAGAGCTAGTTCCTAGGAGGCCTGCCTGGGGCTTCAGAAGCCACCTTCCTGGCAGACCCGGCTTTGTTCCCGGACAGAGACAGGGCTTTCCCGGCGCCTGTCTCCTCCATGCGGCCCCTCTCTTGCTCAGCAAGGGTCAAATAAGGAGACCACAGTCAGCTCTAGGAGAAGGTCTGGAAGGATGGAGGGGCCCATACCCTGGATTTCCTCCTCCTCCCATACATTTTGGTGTCAAACACATTTTATTTCCTCACGTCTGGGGACTCAGGGGCTTCCCCTCCAGGATTACTTCCTCCTCCAGTTTGTTTTCCAGCTGGAGACTCTAGGAGCCCCACAGCAGGAGGCGGCAGGGGGTGGGGTGGGCAGCTCCCCTGCTTTGGCCCATGAGGCTTCAAAGGGCCCAGAGTGGAATGCCAGCTGGGGAGACTGCCGGCCTGGGAGGAGGGGCCCAAGGTGTGGGACTCTGGATGGGGTCCCCACTCATTTTCAAGTGCCCCTGAGGAGCTGTATCTATGGGTAAAAGGTGACCTCAAAGGTCAGGAATGGGGGACTCCCTGCCACCCCTTCCCACGGGGCTGAGAGGAAGGCAGGAAATGCCCCCCCTTCGTGATGGATTAGGTGCCTAAGAGCCATGGCGAGCTCATGGCTAGGGAGACCTTCTCCCTTTTCATGGGGCTCAGATTTCACGATTTTGGGAGGGAGGAGGGGGTGAAATAATTAGTAATTTGTGATTAAGTCTTTTCATGGATATTTTGTTTCTTTGTTCTGTGATGTCGCCTGGAGCCATTTAAAAAATGACTTAATGACAAAAAAAAAATAATTGCTCTTTGTAACTAATGACTGTGTCAGAACTTGGAAATCACCAAAGCCTCAGAAAGTAGAAACCGAGACACAGTCGGGGGGGTGGGGGTGCCACTCTTCAAGGAATCAAATCAGAAATCGTAAAGTGGCCAGGGATCCGTTTGCACCTGGGCTGCTCTCTGTCCTCCTGCGGAGCCAGCCAGCACCCCACGCGCACGCTCAGCCTCAGGGCTTCAGGCCAGGGGTTCCCTAGGAGCCTTTGCTGGTGGACACAAAGGACCATTAGAACTCGAGGACAGCCTAGACTGTTCCAGCAGGTCTAACCCTGGAGTCACTTCCTCCTCCACAGAATCCTTCTGGAGGGAGACCACCCCAGGGTGGCGACGAAGAGGCAGTCGTGCTCTCTCCCCTCTACTCCACCAGCCAAGGTGGAGGCCCACGACTGCTCTGGGATTCTGGGCTCTCGGGGGAAGAACTACGCTGGGCACTCTCCGGGACAGACAAAAACAATTTCCCTGGATACCTCTGCGCCACCCTCTGCCCCGTGCGCCCTCAGCCCGCAGAACCACAGGCCCCCCCACGCCGAGCAGGGATCCTCAGGGCCTGAGCCCCAGCGACTCACTCCGCTCAGCCCTCGGTTCCTCCTGCGGCCCCCAGCCGCTCCGCAGCCTCCGGGGAGAGGGCCGGGAGATGGGGAATTGCTCACGCAGCAGATTCGCTCCTGTTCCCTTCCCGGCCCTCGCTCCGATCTCTCCCAGGGGGAAATGCTGAGGGGGAAAACCCGTTAACTTGTGCCTTCTATTTGGTTTTCCTCTGGTTATTGTTTAAAATGCAGAGATTATGAGGTCAAACTCTCCCAGCCAATATTTTTCTAATGAAAAATGTAGTAAGGCACGACTGAGTAATCTAATCTATAAGTTAAGCGTTCCACACAGCAGCGATTTTCACCGACAGAACTTCAATAAATCTTGTTTTGAGAAAAATGATATGAGGCTGATGTTCTATTTTTGTCAATTTGAATGGGCTCCCCTGCCCCCCAGTCCCCAGAAACACTGCATTGCACCCAGTCAGTCTCCTCCTTCCCTCCCCAGAGCTGCCTGGATGAAAGAGGGGACAAGAAGGATGCGCGGAGGCTTGAGTTTTGGTCCGGGTGGGCTCTGGGGCCTGGGGCCAAAGGCAAATGCTTCAACTCACCTGGCCTCTGTGGCTGGCCTCCTGGTGAGGGGCCAATGGGGGTGCTGGGAGTCCTGCAGGATGAGGTAGCCTGTGGCCTAGGGGAATACACCTTCCGTACCCACAAGGACAGGGTTACCCAGGTAAGCCTGTCTCCCCTTAGCTGTCCCAAAGCTGAGCAAAGAGCAACCAGCAGGCCTCACACCTTTCCTCAACCCCCAACAAGCCATTGATAGATTTGGCAAGAACGGCCTCACCTTAGGCAGGATTATTTAGATCCATCCTTGCTGCTCCGTATAATCTGACTGGAACAGAATGGAAAAGGCAGAATGTAGTGACTGCGCCTGCGCAGGTGTGTGCGCATAGCTGTGTCTAGGGCCCCGGGAAGGCAGGGCTGTCCTGGTGAATCGTTGGGTCATAAGCCTGTCATGGGTGATGGCTGCCAAGAAAAAAATCAGGAAAGATATTTCCAGCCCAGGGAAGACGTGGGAGGCTGGGAGAAAGAGTATGGAGAGGCTATTTGAAGAAACTGGAGAAGCTTTAAGGATAGCCAGAAAGGATTATGGCACCTCATCAGAGAGAAATCAATTAGAAGGGGTTCCAAAATGAGGAGCCTCTCCTCGCCTCCTCCCTAAGACAACCCACTGAGGGGAATGCGTTAAAACAAACAGAGATACTAGGACAGAGAAAGGGCTTTCTGGGTGGAGACCCGGCAGCGTTTAGGTTTGAAAGAGTCAGGCATGAAAAGCCGGGCAGAGACATCTGCAGGCATGGCAAGCCGGGCCGACAACCTGACGCTTCAGTGCCCGGGAAGCGGAGTCTGGAGGAAGGAGGCCCGGAGGTTCCGCAGAGCAGAGGGCCTCGGTTCTCCCACTACCCGTGGTCGACTTCGGGCCTCCAGTTTTTCATCTGTAAATGAAAAGCTAAGAGCAGCCCCACTTACTGGATAGCAGTGCTAGCAGATCAAATGAGGAGATAGATGCAAATATGCACTGATAGCTTTGAAGTTGCTGCACAGAATGAGCTGTTGACAGAATTGTTACTGCACTGGGCTGGGGGAGAAGACAGGGGACAACTTGGAAGCCTTGTTATTTTGCCAGCTGGGTGCCCGCCACCGGCCTGCCTCTGGAGTTTGAGCTTGGGGATTTCCTCAAGGAGTCGGAAAGGAGTGTTCACACTTCTGTCAGTGGCGTGACTGTGCCAAGGGTCTGTGGTGTGGAGATGCTTTGAGCTGGTGACAGTACATGGCTAGGACAGGGACCTGGGGGTTGGGAACAGGGCCTGGGAGAGGAGGAGTCGCTGAGTGGAGGGGAAGGGCAGGGCCCCTTGTCTCTGCTGAAGCAAGTCCAGGCACCAAGCATGTGCCCCTTTCTCCCCAGCCCCCCTCCAACCTCCCCTCCCTGCCCCCCCACCCCCAGTCATTGCAGGGGCCATTCTGAGGCTCCCAGCAGGTTTCCAGGTGAAAAGGGAGATTTTTTTTAACCCCAAATGCCAAACATTGGCTCCAAGTCCCCTTTTGCCTTTGGATCCCCATTGACCATTCCCTCCTCTTCAAACCCCCACTGACCGTTCCAAGGACAAGGCAGCCCAAGGCCAGGGCTACCTGAACCCGCGAGACATGAGGCTGTAGTCCAGGACGGCTGATGCTGTCAAAGTGGCCAGGAGCTGCCTAAGTAGCCTCAGAGATGCTGAAAACTGGGTGGGTGGGGTGGAGGCAGGAAAACAAAGATCAACTTGATCAACAATTTTTTAAAAAGGAAGGAAAGAGAGAAATACCGGGAACCTGCTTCCCAAGGAAAATGGGAAGTGAGGGGAGAGAGAGTGCTGACTTCGCACATGACCAGGGTAAGGATGAACCCAAAGGGAAGATTCCCCTCTCATTTCTCTGTGTCTGAGCGGGGGAGGTGAGTGTGGCAGGATCTGGAGCTAAAGGGATCTGCCCCCAGGATGAGTCAAGAGTCCCTCCGGCTTGCTCCTCCTCTTGCCCCCAGATAGGTTCCAAGGCCGTGGCTGGAGTATCTGCCACCCTTAGAACTCCATAGTCGATAAAGGGGGGGGGGGCCTTTGGAAACTGAGGGATTGGTGGGAGGGGGTTGTGGCTGGTGAAGAGAGGAACCGTGAGTCCATGCCAACTTATACCCACTAAAAGTCAGATTCTCAAAGAACTTTTAATCAAACATAGAACATTTTCAGGAAATAATAATAAAGAAAAATAGGGTACAAAGCACTAGGTATAGAAGGATCCCATTTATGAAACAAAAATAAATGTACAGATTAAACTAAAAGACTAGAATAAAACCAGTAAAATATAGACAGTGCAATTTCTGGGGGGTAGAGAGGAAGTGTATGTATGCTTTTGTTTTATTTATACTTCTTTATAGTTTCCAAGTTTATATCATCAACATATACATTTACAATTCAAAAGTTATGAAAAAGATTAAGGTGACTCTGGGGTCAAGGCTACTCCCTAAAGGTGACCCCGAACTTCTGCAGACCCCAAGCACACTGCCTGCTCCCCAGGTCTCCTCTGGTGATCCTCAGCAGGACCCCCTTTACGGCAGCCCGTGGGGGAGGGCCTGGGGCCTGGCAGCTGGGAGTCAGCTGTGCCTGGAGACAACCCCGTGTCCAATGGGAGGTAGGGGGCTCACTTCCCAGCTGGACAGAGGCCAGGCTTTAGGGACTGAGTCTGCCACGCAGCTACCTGAGGCACTGGCGTTCACAGCTCCTCCTCAATCTCAGCCCCTCAAAGCGGGTAGAGGCCCCGGAGTCAGCCTCTGCCTAAAAATCTCTTCCCTGTAGGCCAGTGACTATTTCTGGATACAGAAGGGCCTGGGCCGGCGGGGCGGGGGAGGTGCCGGCCGGTGAGGGCAGCCTCATCCCTAGTTCTGAGGTTCAGTGAGGACCTGGATTTATGGAGATGCATTCAGACATATTCATCCCTTTTCCTCCCTTCTGCCCTCTCCCACCCTGGGACGCCCAAGTCCACGGCCTGTGTCAGGGGAAGAGAGCGGCTGATCAGGGCTGCGAGGGAGCTTCCCAGGGTCTGGCCAAGGAGTTTGGGACCAAGGGCTCTCAGTTAATCCAGCTTGAGGATTAGTAAAAATATGGCTAAGAAATTCTAGCCCACCTTCAAGTATTCAGTTGTACCGAAGGAAAAAAAAAACACACATAAAAAAGGGCCTTTTAGACCGTTTATTTATGAGCATATGTCAAAGTTTTATTTCAATGTTGCTGTAAGTAAAAAGAGGTCAATTCAAGGATTACCTCTTGGTAGACTCATTTAGAAGAAAGAAGAGTGGTTAGAATCATTGTTAAAATGGACACACGGACAAACGGACCAAAAATAATGTCTGGATAAAATGCACCAAACTCTGACAAATGGCGAGGAACACGGGAAACTGTATTCTGAGAAAAAAATCTGAATTCCACTAAAAGTGAACATTGCTTAAGTGTTTGTTATTAAGAATGCTGTGTCTTACGGCGGGCAGCACTGGCGTGGCTCCTGCTCCGGGGCTGGAGGCTCGAGCATGAAGCGATTGATACGGGAATTCTGGGTTCCTGTGTGCACCCAAGCCCCCACCAGGCCCAGGGTGAGAAGGAGACGGTGGGTGGAAACTGGGTGGGTGGGAACTGCGGGAGGCTGAACTGTACGGGAATGCAAGGAAAACTTCCTGACAAAAGGATCTCTCCAGGGAAGTGCTTCTAGAATCCCCAAACTCCCTCATGTTGGAGGTTGGCAAGACGGCAGGGGAAGCCGGCAGCCTCGTGGCAGAGACACTTTAGAGCCTTTTCTCTCAGGTGCAGAGTCTGGGCCTCCCGTAGAATGTCCAATGGTTTTTGGTGGGGCACTGACAAGACACTGGATCCCAGAGTGAGAAAGGTATTTCCTTATCCATTTCTTTCCTTTCCTCTATTTTCCATTGGACCTTGGGTTCACAAAACTGAATTAATTATAGTCCTCACACAGTTCATCACACAATGGAATCTGGGTATCTGCATGGACCACTTTATTATATAGTTCGTTTTATTAGTTGTTTTTAAATAATACTATGAGTGCCCTGTGAATTTATTACCCTACACAAAATCTCAGACCTTGACAATAACAACTAACCAAGTGTTCCCCTTATTCCTGGCCTATGACCCAGGGCAACTGATATCCTGAATCCCATACTTTTTATACTTTTGCTTTGCTTTTAATATAGTTTAATATAGCTGCTCCTATATGCATTCCTATAAAGTATACTTTAAATTGTAACTGCTTTTAATTTTATTAAAAATGACATCAGGTATATAAAAATTTTGGACCTGCCACTTGATATAATGTTATATTGCTGAGTCATCCATGCTGTTGCCTGTCACTTAAGTTCCTTTGTTTTGACTATAATATAAAATAATATTCTACTGTGTGAGGATACTGCAGGCTATTGTAAAGATATCATTTTTAATCATATTTTTCCATTACCACTTATCTGCCTTATACCCCCCCCCGGCAGATATCACTTTTTTACCTGTGTTCATAGTAGCATCATTCGCAAGTGCGAAAGGCAGAAGCAACCCAGGCATCTGTCAATGGCTAAATGAAGAAATACAATGAGGTATAGACATGCAATGGATATATGCGTCCAGCCTTTAAAAGGAAATAAATTCTGACACATGCTTACAACATAGATGGACCTTGAAGAAATTACACAAATTGACATAAGCCAGGCACAAAAGGACAAGTAATGTGTGATTCCACTTACATGAGGTACCTAGAGGAGTGAACTTCATAGAGACAGAAAATAGAATGTTGGTTGAGTCCTGGGGTGGGGAAGGAGGTGGGGTTGGTGTTTAAGGGGCACAGGATTTCAGGTTGAGAAGATGGAGAGTTCTGGAGATGGATGTCAGTGATGGTTGCACGACAGTGTGAGTGTAACGCAGTGCCACTAAGCTGCACACTTAAAAATGGTTAAAATGGGTTTCCAGCCAAGATGGAGGCATAGGTAGGCACACTTTACCTTCTTGCACAATCAAAAGAAGGACAACAACATATTTAAAAAAATAACCAGAACTTCCAGAAAATCAGAACTGTATGGAAGTCCAACAAACAAGGAGTTAAAGAAGAAATGCTCATCCAGACCAGTAGGAGGGGTGAACACAAGCAACTGGGGTGGAGAGGTCTCACAACAAGATGGTGGCTGGAGGACTGGGGTGGGCGAGGCAGTAGCAGGTGGTCCCACATTCGCGTGCAAATAAACCAGGAAGAACAACTGAGGAGCAAGACAGATTGCCCAACCCAGGGTTTCAGTGCGGGGAAAGAAAGTCTCAAAACCTCTGGCTGTAAAAATCTATAGGGGTTGTGGCACAGGGAGAAACTCCCAGCCTCACAGGAGAGTTCATTGGAGAGACCCACAGGGTCCTAGAACATACACAAGCCCACCCACCCAGGAATCAGCACCAGAAGGGCCCAATTTGATTGTGGGTAGCAGGGGGAGTTTCTGAAAGCCAGCTGAGAGCTGGGCAAGTGGCTTTATTCCCTCTCAGACCCCTCCCCCATGTACAGTGACATGGGTTGCCCCACCCTGGTGAGCACCCAAGGCTGCATCCCTTACAATGTAACAGGTGCCCCCAGACAAATACATATGGCCCAAATGAAGGAACAGATCAAAACTCCAGAAAAAGAACTAAGTGATGAAGAGATAGCCAACCTATCAGATGCACAGTTCAAAACACGGGTAATCAGGGTGCTCACAGAAATGGTTGAGTACAATTGTAAAATAGAGGGAAAAGTGAAGGCTATGCAAAGTGAAATAAAGGAAAATGTACAGGGAACCAACAGTGAAGGGAAGGAAACTGGGACTCAAATCAATGGTTTGGACCAGAAGGAGAAATAAACATTCCACCAGAACAGAATGAAGAAATATAAATTCAAAAAAATGAGGAGAGGCTTAGGAACATCCAGGACAACTTTAAACACTCCAGAATCTGAATCATAGGGGTGCTAGAAGGAGAAGAGGAAGAGCAAGAAATTGAACAATTATTTGAACAAATAATGAAGGAGAATTCCCCCAGTCTGGCAAAGGAAAGAGACTTCCAGGAAGTCCAGGAAGCTCAGAGAGTCCCAAACAAGTTGGACCCAAGGAAGCACACACTAAGGCACATCATAACTACATTACCCAAGATTAAATAGTAGGAGAGAATCTTAAAAGCAGCAAGAGAAAAGGAGACAGTTACCTACAAAGGAGTTCCCATAAGACTGTCAGCTGATTTCTCAAAAGAAACCTTGCAGGCAAGAAGGGGCTGGAAAGAAGTGTTCGAAGTCATGAAAGGCAAGGACCTACATCCAAGATTACTCTATCCAGCACAGCTATCATTTAGAATGGAAGGGCAGATAAAGTGCTTCCCAGACAAGGTAAAGCTAAAGGAGTTTGTCATCACCAATCCTTTATGACATGAAATGTTAAAGGAACTTATCTAAGAAAAAGAAGATCAAAACTGTAAACAGTTAAATAACAACAAACTCACAACTATCAAGAACTGAACCTAAAAAAAACAAAACCAAAACAAACTAAACAAACAACTAGAACAGGAACAGAATCACAGAAATGGAGATCACATGGAGGGTAATCAGTGGCGAGAAGGAAGGTGGAGAATGGGGGAAAAGGTACAGGGAATAAGAAGCATAAATGGTAGGTAGAAAGCACAAAATAGACCAGAGGAGGTTAAGAACAGCATAGGAAATGGAGAAGCCAAGGAACTTACATGTGCGACCCATGGACAAGAACTAAGGTGGGGGAATGCTGGTGGGAGGGGGTGTAGGTTGGAGGGGAATAAAGGAGAAAAAAATGAAACAACTGTAATAGCATAATAATAAAATATACTTAAAATGGTTAAAATGGGAATACCTTATGTTTTATATATTTATCACAATTGTAAAGAGATATGGCTTTCCCATTGGTGGACATTTGGGTTGTTGAATCTTCCCGTTTTGTCCAAGGAAGGGTCTCATTTTGGTGCTAGTGTATCTTTAACACCTCTCTAACATCTGTTTCTCTTCTTTCCCTTTTTAACAAAGAGCTAGGAGGCCTCGGGCTCAAGAGCACTCAGCAGGGAGTGGTATCTAGCTAGAATCAAATACCATTGTTTTTATTTTACTTATTTTTATAATTACTTTCTATTTTTGGCAAGTAATGGCTGGTTTTCCACTTACTATAGTGCTATAAAGTTTTTAAAATAATAAACATACTCAAGTAAATTTAAAGAAAAATATCAAGTGGTATAGGGTTATGGCATGAATTATGAAATTGGCACATAAATGCTGAAGCTTGGAAAACGTGATTTTAGAGGTTGATCAGACTCTGGTTGAACCAGTAATCTCTGCGGCCCTTTGAAGGTTAATAGTCCCTGATATTCTGGACGTACCGAGTACACATCACTGGCGCTCAGCAGATGCTAGCGTGGTCAGGGAAAGTTTTGAGAAAGAACTGGGACATGATTGCAACCTTAAAAGAGTAAGTAGGATTTCGGTGAAGATAAAGGGGAAATGAGAGTTTTCCAAAGCAGAGAGAATAGTGTGAATGAAGGCATGAAGGCGAGACTAATCAAGGTGTGGTTATGGGCTACTGAGTTTGCTTGGTGGAAGCAAAGAATAATGCTAGAAAATAAATTTGGATTGGGTGGAGGGAGCTAGATTATCAAAACCTCAATAATCCAGAGAGGACTTTAGACTTAATTTGTGAGGTAATAGGGAGCCACAGAAAGTTCTTGAGCAGGGAAGTGACATGATAAATAGGCGCAGATCTTGTGCAGGTACCATTTGGTTTTTAGTAAAACTTCTCTCTTTGTTCAGCCTGAGACTGCTGATTATTCATTCATTCCTGACGTATTTATCAAAGGCCTTCCCTGTACCAGACACTGTGCTGTGGGCCCAGTGATGCACAAAACATACTCCTCATCCTCCAGAGCTATAGTGGGTGAACAGACACATTCATGAAATAATCACATAAATAAATGTAAGTCTGTAAGTGTAATAAGTTCAATCAGGCAGGTACTCCTGCTGCCCTGCGTGCATACAGTAGGGGGAAGGCTTACCTGGTTCAGAAGCTGAGACAAGGCTGTTCTGAGGAAGCGACATCTGAGCTGATATTGAAAAGAGGAGAAGGAGCTAAATAGCTGAAGAGAAAAGAGAAAAGCGTTTCAGACTGAGCAAGCAGCATGCCCGCAGCACTCCGGCCGGCAGAGGAGGCCTGGGAAGCCCCAGGAGCAGAAAGGCCACGAAGGCCGCGGTGGCTGTGTCTCAGGGAGCGCGGGGAGTGTGGTGAGAAAGGAGGCCGGAAAATCAGCAGAGGCCAGACTACGCCAGAGCCCAGCAGGCATTAGGAAGGTTTGGGCTTTTATTGTTTTCTTTCTTTTAATTTTTATTTATTGATTTGAGAGAGGGAGAAACATCGATTTGTTGTTCCTCTTATTTTTGCTTTCATTGGTTGCTTCTGGTATGTGCCCTGCCCGGAGATCGAACCCACAACCTTGATGTATCAGGACAAAGCTCTAACCAACTGAGTTACCCGGACAGGGCTGGGCTTTTATTCTTGAAGAATGGGGAGCCATTGACATTAAACCTTTTTTTTTTTAAGTCAAACATTCTGTGGGGACGATGGGCCAATTGTGAGTGGCACTCTCTGAGGCAGCCCCAGAACCCTCCAGGTGGCTCCCAGGTCATTAGGGCGGCTTGCAGGGTGTGGCGGTGGAGGGGTAGCAAGGAGAAGGAACCGACTGTAAGGATCAGACAGAGGATAAGTTCAGGAGGGGCCAAAGGGCACCTGCATGACTGGGGGAGGGGAACATGTAGAGGACCCATGAGCCAGGTCCTGCAGGCAGTGGAGGACAGAAGCTGAACTGAAGTCCCTGGCAGGTATAAAGCAGAGTGGCAGTGACTAAGTTTGCCCAGGAGAGGGCTCCACCTTGGGAAAATGGCTAAGTCTCCAAGACTCTGATGAGGTCTGAGGTCCCCTAGAGAAAAGACGTTCAAGGGCAGGGCCCTGGGGGGACCCCTGCCGTGGTTGGAGGACAGATAGTCAGGTACAGTGGTTGGGGCAGGCCCGAGATGGTGATGGTTGAGCAAAGACACCAGGTTAGAAGCAAGAAGGGGACCAGGAAGAGCACAGCGCCCCAGTGGCCAGGGTTTACGAGCGGGATGGAGAGGCAGCCGCAGGCAGTGAGAGCAGTCAGCAAGCCTGCGAGGCTCTGGAGAGCCGGGCTTGCCAGTCCTCAGGCGCACGGGCACTGTCTTTTGTTGTTGCTTCCTCCTAGGTGCGCAAAGGGGCGGGAAGTGGGAGGCGAGGGTCGGTGGAAGTAGGGAGAACATGGACCAGGATGGCAGGGGTAGAGCTGACAGGGAAGTGAGAACGCCCCATCTTACCCCCACATCATCACCCTGCCCCTGGTTTCTAAACCTCCCTGGGCCGCAGAAAAACAGAAACTGAAGAAAAATTTCTCTCTAAAAGGAGCCAGACTTTAGGGGTGGGGGTGCAGGGGGGAGAAGAGCAAACCTGAGCAAGAACCCCATGTTCCTTGTCAGTGTTTTTAAGAAGATGGAGATTAAAGTGAATGTAGGGAATTCAAGACTTGAGTGCACACATGTGTATACACACGTGTATGCACTCACATACACAGTCGCCCGCAGACACACACACAGCACTCACATGTATTCATCCATGCGCCAACATGTGCTCGCTCCCTTCCACCCCCCACCCACTCAAGGAGAACCCCAGGCAGCAGACAGCTGTCCACGAGAGCCCTGGATCTCTCGGGGCCTGGGTCATGAGCACCACTGTTCAAGTGAGCGGCTCCGCAGTGCGTGGTGTGTGTCGCTGTAAGTAAAAGGTGACTCAGAGGGCGAGGTGCGGGCAGGTAGGGGTGGGGATATGTCCAGATGCAGCATGTATTTCTCGGGGGATGAATGTAGTGATGTGTGCATCCATTCATTTCCTCATTCACTCATTCATTCATTCACTCAACAAGGTTATGGGGGAGCCACCACGTTCCTCGAGCACTGTGCTCAGCTAACAGTGAACCACACAGACACAGCTCCTATTCACCATCTAATGCGCTCCAGCAGACCATCAGGACATGGCTGGTAAACGCCATGATGGGGGGTGTGGCCTGCTATGGGAGCTGGGAAGAGGAGGGGTAACTCAGAGAATTTCTAGAGAATTTCTCAGAGAATTTCTAGGGGTGAGTATAGGCACTGGTCTGGGGAGCGTCTCCAGGGTTCGAGCTGCATGTCAGCGGGTGGGATGTGTTTTGGTGGGAGTGGGGATTGGGGGTGGGGTGGGGCTTAATATGTGCATGTGTATATGGCGGTGAGTGAGCTTGGGAAGGTGTGAGGTGTGTATCATTATCAGAATTATCAGAGCAAACCAGCTCTTTATTACATGTATAATTTCCTCATGTCCCATAGGGTCCCTCTGTGCTGGGGAGCTGGAGTGGAACTAAACCAAACAGGGGATTTAGCAACTTGGAGGGGCTGGGGCAGAACTTCAAGTGCTTTAGTGATGGATGGTGTTGGCAGTCAGGGAAGGGGAGGGGATGTCACCTTCCCTATGATGGAGAGAGAAGGGGGTGGGGCATAGGGTTTGGGGAAGGGAAGTCAGTGGTCTGGGAGGGCAGGAGGGGAGGCAGTGTTGCCTGGGATGGGGACAAGGACCAGTGCTGGCGCCTGCCTTCAGGGAGGAGGCCTGGGGACAAGTCCAGCGACTGGCAGATCCCTGTGACAACCTGGGGGGAGGGGAGGGACAGGAGAGGGAATGTTCAGCCCAGCTCAGGCCTGAGGCCTGGCTGCACTAACTCCCCTCTTTTAGGGGTATTTCCTGCATCGCATATGTGGAAAATGACCTGGAGGGTTAGTGGAAAGAAGTCATCTCAATGCTGTGTTCAAATTTCAGCTTTGCAGTAGGATTTTTGACAAGTTACTTTTCAGAGTTGTGTAATGATTAGGGTAATAATATTTAGCTTGCAGGGGTGTAGCAATGATCAGTAGTGATTCAGAACACCCTGGCACCTAGTAAACACTCAGCAAATAATGTTTTTTTTTAAATAAAGATGTCGGGCTTTTCCATAGAGCTGCATCATCTTTATGCCAGTCAATCTACATCTCTCCCACTCTTTAAGGTTCAAACCCAGCCCCCTCTACACCCGCTGAGCCAGGCCCCTCGTCCCTGCTTGGGACTGGATACACGCTTCTGAGTAGCAGAGCCCTTTTCACTGGCTGCCCCTTTTAGCATGTTTCTGTCGCCAGTTTCTTTTTCCTTCCCTCTTCTACTTTTCCCCGCTTTTGCAAAAAGTAGGTGTAAAGAAGCAGGAAAAAGAAATCTTTAATCCCACCATCAGAAGTAATTCCACAAGTCGCTATCACTTCTGGAGTGCTGCTCTGTATCAGACATCATTCCAATAGCTTTGGGTGCTTTATTTCATTTCACTGGCACAGTAACTCTGGGAAACAGGCACCAGGATTGTGCCCACTTAACCGGAAGGAGCTGAAGCACAGAAGTCAACATGCCCCAGACGACACAGCGAGGAAGTGCTTAAAGGAAGGATGCGAACTCAGGCAGGCTGCACTTTCCTTCCCGTCTTTTTACGGTTCTCTTTCATGAGGATGTTCCACCGGCTTCCTATGGCCACTGATGTCTTAGTTGAGCTAGACCTTCAGCCTTCACATTACAAATATTTATTACTCACTTCCTCCATCCCCAGCAAGGTTCTAGGCCACAGGTGGCAAACACAAGGACTGCGAGCCGAATCCGGCCCTCCACCTTGTTTTATCTAGCCAGGCACCTTGTTTCTACCCGGCAGCAGTGCCAAGCTTTTGCTTAACTGTTAAGGAGTAGTTACATGTATACAGTCCTAAAGTTCCATTCTGCCCTTTGCAGGCAACCACGAGGCTGATGTGGCCCCTGGTGAAAGGGAGTTTGACAGCCCTGCTCTGGGCTCTGCTGGAATGCAGGTACAGAGAAGCACTCCCAGTAGCAGTGCTGTAGGGCAAAGACCAGAGCACAGTGCCGAAGAAATGCAGAGGAAATAGCCTCCAGTGTGAACTTGGGGAGGAGCCAGTCTCTCCGAGGACTCAGCTGAGCCTAATGTGCACTTCTCCTGACTCCCATCGGCTCCTTCTGGGGCATGCACGGCCCTGACACCCAAAGGGCCTGATGCCCAGGATCCCACAGTCCTGGGGGCTGCAAAAGGCCCAGGCTGTCTCACAGGGACAACCTGCCTCCCTCCCCTCCACCCAGCCAACCTGCTTGCCACCGGGTGCATCACAGAAGCACACTCCATTATGTCCCTGTCCTGCTCAGAAACTGTGGTGCCCGGTTAAGTGCGAACTTCCTGGCTGGCATTCAGGGTTGGTCTTTCTGATCTAATCTCAAACCGCCTTTGCAGCCTTCTTTCTCCTGCCCACCAGACACACCATAATACCCCGACTGGAAAACGCCTTCTTTTCCATAGCTCTTTCCTTCTCTACCCAGCAAGTCCCCATCTTGTTCAAGTCCTACAACAAATGCCCCTTCTTATAAAACCTTTCCTGATCACCCTCACTAAGCACAATGGCTGCCAGGTGTACCTCTTCCTTTGAATTCCATCGTACTTTTTTTTTTTAAATTCTCGCCTGAGGAATGTTTTCATTGACTTGAGAGAGAGAGAGAGAGAGGGAGAGAGAGAGAGAGAGAGATCAATGTGAGAAAGAAACATGGATTGGTTGCTTCCCCCAAGCACCCAGACTGGGGATTGAACCCACAACCTTTTGGTGTATGGGACAATGCTCCAACCAACTGAGCCAACAGGCCAGGGCACCATCATACTTTTTACTCTTCTCAAGGCATTGACCTTAGGCTGCCTGATAGCATAGTTACTTTTTTAAATTGAAGTATAACATACGAGGGGGGACCAAAAAAACCCTGGAATTTATTTATAAAAAATTGTGTATTTATTCTTAGATGTTTAAACTTCAGTCAACTTCAAAGTACTCTCCATCTGATGCAATACACCCATCAAGACTTTTTTTCACTGCTCAAAGCAGTTTTTGAACTCATCAATTTTGATGCCTTTTAGTGCTTCTGTCGATTTTTGTTTCTGCTTTTCCACATTGGCAAAACGCTCCCTTTAAGGACTTTTTTCATCCATGGAGACAAAAAGTTGCTGAGGGCGAGATTGAGTGAATAGGGAGGGTGGGGCACGGGAGTCCTGCCTTTTTTGGTCAAAAACATCTGAACACTCAGAGCGGTTGTGGGCAGGTGTGCTCGGAAATCACCCATCATGAAATGGGCAAACACGTTGGAAGAGTATTCAAAAAAATTCACTGACGCCAAACATAGCCTCTCACAACAACACCAGCTGGTACACTGATAGAGAAGGGTTCCTAGAACACTCACCTAGTGGGGGAAGCCTGTACTGCAAGGGCCCGCCCTCCAGAAGGTAATTTTGGTTTTCTTTTTGGGGGGGTGCCCCCTCGTATACAGTCAAATGCAATAATCCTAAGTGAGTTTTAAATGAAATTTCACATGCATACAGGTAACCTCTAACCAGATATAGCACATTTCTAACACCCCAAAAAGATCCTTTGTGCCCCTTTCCCCAGTGCCTGCTCATTGCTGTCATCCTAGGTTAACTTTGATTGTTATTGAACCTTTTACAAATAAATCATACACTATATATTCTTTAGTGCCCAACTTATTTCATGCAGCACATCTGTGGGATTTACCTATGTTCTTACTTGTTTCAGTAGTCCATTCTTTCTTCTTGCTTTATAGTATTCCGTTGTGTGAATATACCAACATTTTTTGACTTGTTCTCTGTTGGATGGACTTTTGAGTTGTCCTAGTTTGGGACTATTACAAAATCAAGTGCTGTGAACATTCTTATACATGACTTTTGCTGGACATAAGCCATCCTTTTTCATGGGCACAGAGTCCAGAGTGGATCTGCTGCATTTTGGAGGATACGCATCGCTTCGGTAGGCATTGCCAGACGTTAGTCCAACTTACCCTCCCAGCAACGTGAGTTCGAGTCTCCCCGGTGTTGTCAGTCTTTTTCATTATAGCCATGTCAGCCATGTTACATTACTTCTTTGTATTTCAAAATAATGGCATTTGCCATCTATTGATCAGATGTGGCACTAGGAACAACTCTAGAAAATAGGTATTATTGTCTCCACTTTACGAGTGGGGCTGTGACTCCTAAGTTGAACAGGGTGACACGGATAACAAGTAGTAGAACCAGAACACAAAGGCAGAACCGTCTGACACGACACCAAAGGCCCTGTTTGCCTAAATACTTCACGTTGCCCCTCTCCCACCACACTGGAGAGAACGGCCCTCGTCTTATTCCTTCTCAGATATTCTGTAGTGCCTAAGTCAGAGCTTAGTAAAGGATTGTTAAGTTAAATGTATGGGTCCTGGCCAGGTAGCTCAGCTGGTTAGAGCATCATCTCCATACGCCAAGGTTGTGGGGTTCATCCCTGGGCAAGGCACACAAGAAGCACCCGATGAATGCATAAGTAAGTGGAACAACAAAGTGATCTCTCTCTCTCTCATCAATAAATTTTTAAAAATGGATGAATTGTTGCCCATGAAGAGGCTATTCTTGGAAGCAGATGTCACAAAGCAGGAGACTCAGCTAGCTGTTCTAAATCCCAGGGACTGACGAGATTCAGGTGGAATCTGACAGGCTGCCTTTGGGGACCTGGTTGTAAGAAAGAGAAAGAAAGGAAAACAGGAAGTGAGGGAAGGAGGGAGGGGAAGGAAGGAAGGGAGGGAGAGAGGGAGGAAAGAGGGGAGGGAGGAGGGAAGGAAGGAAGGAAGGAAGGGAGGGAGGAAGGAGTAGGGGCAAAGGAGTAGGGGTAAAGGAGTAGGGGTAAAGTAGGGTCCATTCATCTTAAATAACTTAGGCCTCAGCTTCCTCACCTGTAAAATGGAAATGATAATACTGCCTTGTTAACAGCAGAATGAGAGACAGCACTTTGTCTTTTGTAAATTTTAATTTTGTAAAATGGACAGAATTTTGTAACCATAGCCATCATCTTTGGAACTTTATAAAATATGTGGATTCCAGAGGCTCACCCTGGAGATGTAGATTGGCTTGATCCTGGGCAAGTACTTTTTTTTTTAAGATTTCATTTTAAGCCCTGGCTGGCGTAGCTCAGTGGATTGAGCGCGGTCTGAGAACCAAAGTGTCGCAGGTTCGATTCCCAGTCAGGGTACATGCCTGGGTTGTAGGCCATGACCCCCAGCAGCCACACATTGATGTGTGTGTGTGTGTGTGTGTGTGTGTGTGTGTGTGTGTCTCCCCCCTTCCCTCTCTAAAAATAAAATCTTTAAAAAATGATTTTATTTTTATTTCTATGTAGAGAGAGGGGAAGGGGCAGAGAAAGACAGGGAGAGAAACATGACATGTGAGAGAAAGATGTGCAAGAGAAACATTGATCGGGTGCCTTTAGCATGTCCCCAGCTGGGTACCTGGCCCACAACCCAGGCATGTGCCCTGACCAGGAATCAAACCAGCGCCCTCTCAATTTGCAGGCCAGTGCTCAGTTCACTGAGCCACACCAGCCAGGGCTTTAAACAGCTTCTGAAGGTGACTTCAATGCTCAGCCAAGGATGAGAACTGCTAGGGTAAAATGTGTATTGTTATCATTACCATTCAAGTATTATCACCTTGTTATCTTTTGGCAGAGGCGGGGTGGGGGTTGGAGCTGGGGAGGCACCTTTCAGGGAAGTCTACTGTAAAGTGAGGAAGTTACTCTAAATGCTTAGAGAAGGACCACTGTCACTGTCCCGCTGTCTTCGGTACTCCGGCCATCTCTGACCTGGAGTCTCAGAGGCAGGTCCGTGATGGGTGAGTATTCAAGTCTGTGTGTGTGTTTTCACAAATGTGTGTCGGAAAGGGCAGTGAGCAGACAGGCAATCGTGTGAGGGTTCCACATTGAGAGAGGGGAACTGAGGGCAGGAAAAACCAACAGTCTAATTTCTGGGGGCTCAGGCCAATGGATTTATCCTCAAGAAACAAGCAAAAGTGACCCCAGGCTTGGTTCTTGGAGGAGCATGGCTGTTCCTGTCACTGATTTGACCACAGCTAGGGTCTGAGTTCCCCACAGCGTTAGCCCTGCCTGCCCCTGACTCTTGAGCTGGGGAGGCCCTGGGATCTGGCCTGAGATTCCAGCAGTCAACCCTTTTCTTCCTGTTAGCTGCCCCACCCCCCACCACCCAATATCCTGGGCTCCGCAAGATATTGTCCACCCTTGAGAGACCAGAGAAGGTCAGAGCAAAGCAAAGGCCACCCCACCTACCTACTCCTGCCCCATCAGGCCATTCCTTGTCCAAGGACAGAAGGCCAAGCTGTGGGCCTCTGCCATTGTTTATACACAAGAGAGGGACCCTGGGGACGCCATGGGACGACGCTAGTGCTCCTGCATGTCCTGTGGTGGGAGGGAGTGGAGGTCCTGCCAAGGCTCAGAACAGGACGTGGGAGAGAAGAGGAAATAAAATAGAGGGCAGGATTAATGAAGTGGCTTCAAGAGCTAATAGTGCATTTACCAACATTCTCCTCCTCTGCCTCCCATCCACGGGGAAACTGGCCACAGCACTGTGGACGCCTGTCCAGCTCCCAGTCCACCTCTTTGGGGCTGGAGAGAGGCAGGACATCTCTCAAGTGAGGGAAATAACCCTTCTTCTCTTACACCCCAACCTCTGGAGACGACACCCCAGATCTCAGCCCCTCCTGTGAAGTGCAGGCCCTTCCCCAGAGCTACCCAACCCCCAAGTAGCCAGTGGGAGGAGCATTACTGGACAGTGCTTTCAGGAATCACCCCCAGCCCTGCCATGGGGCCACAGCCCTGGACACCCTCCACAGTTTCTTTCAGCCTGTCCCTGTCCCATGTCCCGTTCCCGTCTTTCTTGAGGCCTCCTCCCTAGAAGCTGACCCGGAGCTGGATTCCCAAATAAACAGTAACTAATTGGATTAGGAGCTGATAATATTGTTGACCTTTCTTAATGTCTGCTGGCTGTCTTTCCACCACACTGAGGCTTAATTGTATGGGGGTGGGGGCAGGGTAGGAGACTTCCAGGAGTGAAATGTGACCCCTGTTAACCTCAGATGAAATGGGCTCAGCGTCTTCCCCACTGCCTGTCGTCCCCCATGGAGCAGGAACACACACATGCTCCCACTCTCATCAAATAATTACACAGATGACACACACATGCATAGGCATGCGGCAGAGATGCAAACACACCCAGAGGCACATAGGCATCCTCACCCAAGCCCACACGGAGCACACACATGACTTTGAACATGGATCATGCATGTATGCAAAGGCACACAAGATGCTACATGTACGATAGACAAGTATATGTATATACACAAAGATACATACTTGCAAAACACAAGCAAAGAGATAGAAATACACATAGACAGATATAATTACATGTGTGATGCAGGTGCATAATAGATATACTCAGAAATGCACAGGCACATACCTGTAAAGAAACACTGGCATGTACACATACTCGTATACATAATGCTTAAATACATGAGCATGCACAACACACACATGTGCTACATACACATGCATGCCATGCACATACCTTCACACACCCTGGACATGAGAACCCTGCCCGGCTCCACACAGGCAGTCTGTGCCCTCCCAACCCCCGTGTCTTTCCCCATCACAGCTGCTCCTCCTTTCTGTGTGCTTCCTGGTTACCTGGCTGTGTTTCTGCAGTCCTGAGTTTGGGGGCCTCCTGAAGTTCTGGCCTGGCTTTTCTGAGTGTGTCCACCTCTCAGTGTCTCTGGGGCCCTGTCTCTGCCTGGGCCTCTCTCATCCTGGGATGCTGAATTTGCAAAGGGCCTGGCTGGCAGGGTGGTGGGGAGTGAAGGAAGAGAGAAGCGATCATAAGGGAAGGGCAGGAGAGGGGGTCAGAGACGATGGAGAGAAGGATTGGGGGATTGGACCTGGAAAGAGGGGAGCTGCAAGGGAAGGGGAGCGAGGGGCGGGGGTGGGGCGCCTGCCTGCGCACAGCAGATGTTGCTGCTCTTCGCATGGAGCTGTTAATGTAAGTGGAGTTTCTGCAATGGTAATTAGGAGGGCCCTCATTACCCTGGCGGAGCCGGCTGAGAGCCGATAAAGCCGAGGGGGAGAGGGGCCGACATCAGGGTAATGGGGGAGCAGGGCCATTGAGGAGCTGGAGCCGAGCCGGGACCGCTTCGCGCGCAGCTGGAGCTCGGCGAGAGGGCCGGGGAAGGGGGGCGCGGACCCGGCCCGCAGCCCAGAGAGGAGCCGAGGTGAGAATGGCGAGCGGCGCCAAGCGGCTGAGTCTGCGCTGGGCCTTCAAACCGCCACGCGCGAGAGAGGGCCCGGGAGGGCGAGGTGCGAGGGCTGACTCTCCCTGCGAGAGGAAAGAGTCGAGGAGGCTTCCAGGCTGAAGTGCCCGCCTTCTGTGCAGCCGTAGGTGGGGGCATCCACTGAGGCCTCTGAGCCTAAAGCCAGGAGACCTCTGGTGGCCTGACGGAGACGGGGCGGGGCGGGGGGTGGGCATATGGAAAGGGCACCCTTCTCCTCTAGTGTTCCCCCGACCGTCGTGCCTGGGCATCTGTGACACTTATCCAGAGTGACCAAGACCATGGACTGTAGACTAGAATAGCCAGGATGAGAGTTAACATCCAGATGGACGGCTCCAGAATGTCGGGTCACAGACTCTGAAGGAAAGCAGTAACTCTTGCCTCTTTGAGTTGAAATTTCAGTCCCCTCCTCCCCTCTCCCCACAGGCCCTCTCTCCCTGTCTGACGGCCTCTTGTTTTCCCTTGCGCACCCCCACGCCCAACCCTAGGGGAAGGCCCCAAGCCCTGAAAGGCGGGAAGCTGAGTCCTGAGCAGCTCTGAGGGGCTTGCTTCCCTCCAGGGCCTTGCAGGACCGGGAAGGGAGGCAGGAAGGACAGTGACAATGGGAGGCACCTGCAGCTCTGCTCCCCAGCCCGGCAGAAGCCAGGAGCCCCTTCCAGACGCCCAGAATGGGGGTCCAGGGTGGGGAGCCCATTTTGCTATTTACCCTTCTCACCTCTGGGTGTTCTAGGATGAACCCCCAGTGCTTTTCAGACTAAGGAGTGAGCCCAGTCTTCTCAGCCAACTGAGAGCCATCTCTGTAAAACAGACCTAGTCCCTTCTGCTTCCCTGCCCCAGGCCAGACGACCCAGGACACACTTTCCCGGGGGAAGGAATCTGCCACCAACGACTGGGAGAGAGGAATTTTGGGAGTCTTTGCAACCCTCCATTGGAGGGCCCATCATGCCCTTTTTTAATTTCCTCTTCACACAACCCCTCACCTGCAGCTGTCTAGGCAACCCAAGGTCATTGACCCCTACCGCTGTGGTTGGCCAGCCTCTCAAGGGCCACCTAAGCCTCTCCGTTATGGAAAGGGTGGAATCGAGAGGGGCTCCTTTTCCTTCAGGCTCTGAGGAAGGGAAAGGTACGTCCTGCCACCACTCACCCCAGAAGAACCACACCTCCCAGTGACTCAGAGACACCACCTCTCCCCTAGTCATTGGGAGAGGTGGTGTCTCTGAATAGCCCCGGGCTGAGGGGAGATCCTGGGCTTCGGAACAGCCCCAGATGCCCCTCCCTTCTTCAGCTGCACGGCAGAACAGGGGTTAACGGGGAAAGCCTGCAAGGCTGGAGCAGGCTGTGGCTCCTGCCTTCTCTCCCCCTCCATCCCCCCCACGCCCCCCCAGAGTTGCTGACTCTTCCTTTTTGTTCGGGCTGACAGCGAGCACCTGGCGTGCTCCTGCAACAATATTGTTCCTGCCTCCCTCCCCCCAGGCCCCAGGCCCCTTCCCTCCCCCCACCCCACTTGCCGGCAGCCTTCCCCTCTGCCTCCTCTTCCCCTAGACCCCTCCTGCCTGTGGCCTCCAAGGCAACCCCCCCCAACCACCACAAGCACCGACCCTGCGGTGTCAATAAACACAACATATGCCGCCATTAATGTGAAAATCGTGCCCTCCACTCCATTCATCCCCTCAGCCTGCCCGCCCGCTGGGGGTAGGGGTGGGGGGCGGGGAAAGAAAGGTCAAGTGGGAAACATTACCCTCTTTTTTGATCTGCTCAGCCCCCACCCCCACCTCCAGCCTCGGGAGAGGGAATTGGAGGAGCTTGGATGGGATAAGGGGTGGGGGGGTACCCTGAGACCCATGTTCTCCGACATGCCCATGGAGCCTCCCCAGAGGGACTTAGTGAGCACCCTCCCCAGAGGGACTTAGGTGAGCACCCTCACCCAGCCCATATGCCTCCCCAGCTGCAGGGGGACCCGAGTGAAGCCCGGCTGGCCCTACCACAGATAGCCATGTCGCTGACATGTCTCTCCTGGGGAGAGAGGGGGCCTTAGGGGTCCCCCTCTCTTACGAGTCCAGCTAGCATCTCAGCTCCTGGGGACTGCTATTCTGTCTGTCCACCCAGATTATAAAAGACAAGCCAGAAGTTTCTCCAAGTAGGATTGCACTTCAGAAAGCCGTTATGAAAGGAGCCAAATACCTCGGATGGCTAAGGGAGTGGCCTGGCCTCAGTCTCCTCAACTAAATCACCAGTTCCGAGACAGTGGGGAATAATAAAGATAAAAATAATATAATAACAACAGCTAACATGTATTGAGGGCTTATTTATGTACCAGGCATTGTGCTAAGCACTTATAGGCTTTATCTAATTTGCTCCCCACAAGGCCCCTATGGGGAAGTTACGACTGATATCCCCATTTCACAGCTGAGGAAAACATATTTAGTAAGTATGCACTGAGTGCTCACTGAACGCCAGGCCCTGTGCTGAGTTCCCCACATACGCTATCAGTGACCCTATGAGATGGGCTCTACTCTTAGTGCCATTTTACAGTCGAGGTAACAGGCTCAGAGAGGTTCAGTCACTTGCCCAAAGTCACACAGACGGTAAGCAGTACTTGGCCAGGAATTCGGGTCTGTCTGACAACAAAGCTTGTGATCTTAATCCCTATAGTTTCTTGCCCCCTTTCTCTATTTTACTCCATCTCTAGTAGCCCCACAGCACCCCACCCCCCTAAAACCTGCCCCCATAAGATTGGACACATGGAGGGCGATGTCAGACAGAATTGAGACCTGGTTCTTTTCCCAGATCTACCCTTGCTCCACTGTCACTCCTTGCCACTGGCTGAGCTGTGTCTGTCCAGCCTATACACTCTCTGTCCCCCTGCCTCTATGCCCAGCCCCGTTCCAAGGGTTCATTGCGGACAGCAAAGTGCTCCTGGAGGCTCCCAGAGCACAAAGACATTGTGCTTGGCTCTGCAGCTTCTCACTTCTGAGCCTCCAGTTGCTTTATTGATATTAACTTAGCACGCACGCCCCCACTTCCCCACCCGCCCAGCCCAGTCTGCCTGGGCACCACCCTGACCTCTCTTTTCCTCTTTCATTATCCGCTCCGGGCACCAGGGAGCCAGCACCAAAATTAAAACAATAACTAAGCCCGAAGTGGGCCCAGCAGCCCCCACTCCCACCCCAAGGGAGAAAAAATGCCACAAAAACACCTGGAGAGGAGAATAATCGATGGAAGGGGAGGGGTGACCCACTTCTTTGCCAGCACCCCCTCACCCCTATCCCACCTTAACCCTTTATCCCCCAAATAGTACCAGGACTCCCCTATCCCATCCTTCATGTTTCATTCTGTGAAGGAGCAGCAGCTTCTGGCAGCTGCTCAGCCATTTGGTGCTTTGGGATTAGAATAAACAAACGTGGGACGGTGAGGTCCCCAGAAGTCCACAGGCAGGGGCTAAGACCCTAGAGGACAACAGTGCTGTCACAGCAGGAAGTTCCTCCTTGGGCAAATTCCTGAAGAACTGGTTGGTCACTTAGTGCTGAACACTTTATAGAGTTCACTGCCAGCGGGGACAGCTGTGGTCGAACAACAATTTAAAAAGAGGCACACTGCCTTATTGGATCCTCACAACAACCCCATGAGGTAGGTATTATTGTTCCCCTCTTTCAGATGAGGAAACTGAGGCTGAACAAGTTAAATGACTGGCTCAAGTTCATATCAGCTAATAAGTGGCAGAATCAGGCTTCAAACTCGAGACTCTGTTTCTATAGCCTACAGTTTAAGCATCTTGCACGGATCTCTCCCAAGCGTTACTGGCGTCTTGTTAAACAAGAAGACCTAGTTCGGGCATCTTTTGACTTGAAAGTTCCAGGCCTGGAACATTTAATGTAGAGTGGACCTGCTGTGACATCTTAACTCACCTCACGACAGGCTAGAAGGAAGGGAGATCAGCGGAGAGTGGGCCCACCCGGTTCTAGTCCTGCTGAGGCCAGCAGAGGGGCTGCTGTAGCCGAGGTCAGGTGGTGGGAGAGGGAGTTGGGTGGGCCGGTCCCAGAGAAGCAGAGGTGCTGACTACGCCTCGGTGCTCTGCTGCTCTCCCATGCAGCCCCTGCTGGGCGTCTATGGGCTGGAAGCTCCAGCAGAGGGTGCCCTTCCAGAGAGAGGGGGCAGAGTTTGCACCACTGAGCGGCCCTAAGCAGGCTGGTCTCTGCCCAGAGGACCTGTCTCCCTCCCCTCCCCTTTCTGCCCTCTGCTTCCTCAGCCCCACCTGGAAAAAAGAGTGTGTCTCAGTTACCCCATCAGCCCACACCAGGATTCCCATATCCCCCAGCAAGCCCTGTCACTGCCCCCACCCCATCCTTCTCTCCAGCCTCTCTTGGGGTTTTCTAATCACCCATTATCTTGTCTTTTTTTTTTTACTTTAATTCTGCTGACATAAGAATGGGACTTTTCCAAAGGCACTATACTAGAAAACTGGAGGAAAGACTAGAAAAGCCAACATGTGTTCTTGTGTCCAGGCACTGTTCTAAGGGCTTTGCCTAAAATGTGCACAACAATCCACAATCCTAAGGAGTGGGCACCCCTATTCTACAGATGGAGGAAAGGACGACCTAAAAGCTCATCAGCTGATAAATGGCAGAGCTGGGATTTCAATTCAGGCAGTGTGCCCGTATGCAACACTACTTTTTCCAAAGGAAGGAGGGAAGGAAGGAAGGAAGAGAATTTAAAGTCTTCAAATCTTTTTAAAAAAGATTTTATTTCTTTATTTTTAGAGAGAGGAAAGGAGGGAGAAAGAGAGGAAGAGAAACATCAACGTGTAGTTGCCTCTTGCACATCCCCTACTGGGGACCTGGCTAACAACTCAGGCATGTGCCCTGACTGGGAATTGAACCAGTGACCCTTTGGTTTGCAGGCCAGTGCTCAATCCACTGAGCCACACCAGCCAGGGCTAAATAAAGTCTTCCAAATTCTTTATTCTAAATTAGACTGTCCGCTCCTTAAGTGTCCATCATTTTGTTCCTATGGGGTAAGGCAGAGAAGGACATCCATCAATGCACACCAAAGGAATTCTAAGACAGTTGAGGATTACCTATTACACCCCATGGTCACAGACAACACAGTGCTTCCCCTTGCCTCAACCCTGGCTGGCTTGGGTGTCAGAACTAGCCAGTCTGACTCCTGGCCAGAGGTAGGCTCAAACAATATGACAGCCAGATCTGATGAGATCTTCAGGCCTTTTCAGAATCCTTCCCATCTTCTCATTGGTTTCCCTTGACCTTGTACTAGGCTTTTCAACTAGTCATTATAGCTCCCCCCTCACTCAGTTCCTGCCTCTAGCTCCCTCCAAAGACAAGTCAGCCTTTACCATGGCCCCCCCATGGCCCTGCCCTTCAGTGGTCCCCACTACCCCAGCCTGGTGCTCTCTGTTCTGCCTGTTATCCTGGAGCATATCCGTGGTTAGGCCCCGACTTTCAGAAACTCAGCTCCCTCGCCCACAGCCTGGTTTCAAGTTGTCCTGAGGACAGACGCCCTGGCCCCAGGAGCCGCTTGGCTGCACACCTGCCCCCTGCCCACAGCTGACCAAAGACTTTTCCTTTGCCACCCCCTCAGTACAAGCCCTCTATTGCTCTGTTCCTGACATGAGAGTTTCCTCCAAATCCCCATACTGCCTCCGTGACCCACTTAGAATCCTAACTCTCCAGACTTAAAATAGAAAACACTCAACACAAGCTTTTACACTTCCTGCTACCAGCTGAATAAAGATTGCGTCTTTAGCAAAAACAAAATAACCACCTCCTAGTAATAATAGTTGCCCACCAATTCAGAGGGAATGGCTGGCCACTCATTTGCTCAGCTCTCCTGACCCCACTTTCTAACTGTCCCCAGGCTGTGTAAGTACTGTGGGCCTCTCAGGGGTGCAGGACACGTGTGTGGCAATGAGCTCTGAATGGTGTGTACTATGCGTTTTTTCCCCTCCTTGGGAAAAACTCGAAAGTGACTCCTTGCCCTGGGCTCATTTGTAATCTGGGGCATTGATCAGGACCCATTGGTAGCTGATTGTTTTCACACGTGACTCAGGTCACATTCCTCTAATCTCCATCCTCCTGCTCAGTTTGCATGACAAGAAGCGGCCTCAGTGGGGAGAGGTCGCTCACCTCTGACCAGGATATAATTGGAAAAAGAAGGTCATTGCTGCCTTTGCTTCTGGGGCAGATCAGCTTCGTTCCATTTGTGTCAGGAGCTCTCACCAGCACACACTCTCGGTGACATGGAGACAATGGCTGTGCCCGCAGTGGAGCCCACAGAGACAGGCTCGACAGGACACAAACACGCCGCGGGACCCACACTTGCTCTCCTCAAGACAGGCATGTACAACAACACACACATACAATAGGTGCTCTCAATAAATGCTGATGACAACATCATCGCAACTCGGGACAATGCATGTGACATCTCCACACAGGACACACAAAGAGATTCATGAAACAATGCTCACCCAGGGACACAGGTACCCAATGACAGGCACACATAATGATACTCACACAGGCATACCTCATAAGGGCAAAGAGCCCAGGATGAGCTGCCAAATCCAACATGACAAAAATATGCAACAGTAGGACCTTTCTTCAGACAATGCCTATGTGGGAATATTTCAGAATTACCTGGGCAGCTTTGACAAAACGCGCATTTCCGGGAACTCCTGCCAGCCTATGCACACACTATACACACCCTCCAGTATGAGTGCTCGTGGGTCGCCACGTTTATGTTGACAAGCTTCCTAAAGAAATTCTGACATGTCCCCAGGTTGAGAACCATTAAACTGACACCCCAGGCTCCCCTCTACTGGGTGGCAGAATTTGCCAACAGTGATGTTGGGCTGTATTTGATTTTCTCACTCGGCTTGGGAAGGGGCAGGCAGGAGCAGAGAAAAGGATCTGTCTGTGGCCAGGCGATTAGGGGTCAGACAATGGCCTGGAACTGAAGGAGTTAAAACTGGGCATTGATTCTCCCCCCAGCCCCCCACCCTTCGTCTTTGGCTTGGCCTAGTTAGTTCTCACACAGCACACACAGAAAGACCTTTCTAGTGGGGACTGTCCCGGACACTCGTGCCCTCCACCGCTAGGATACACAGGCCCAAATCCCACACTCCGAAGCCGCCTCTGCCGCTGCTTAGGTGTCTTTGGGAGTCACTGGCCAGACCCTAGCCCGGAAATCCAGCCCCTAGCGCACTTCCCCGCTTCAAGGTCCCAGGGTGTGGAGCTCAACACCATGAAAGCCTGAAAGTTCCTTCCATGCGGGGAATTGCCCCACCCCACCCCCACCCTCGCCACAACCGAAGACCTCTGAGAGAGGGCAGAGAGAGCTGCGCAGGGACCAGGTGTCAGAGGCAACGGGTGACTTGAGCCTCAGCTTGGAGGCGCAGAGATCCGCGGGGACAACACAGGGTCGCGCCGCCCCCTGGCGGCTCCATGGCAGAGTTGAGGTCAGAGAAGGGGGCGGCTTCAGGGTCTTGTCGCTCGGGGAGAGAGGTTCCTCCTTCCCAGCGTTGGGGGTGGGGAGTGGAGGTGGAGGATGTTGAAGAGACGCCCCCTCGAAGGCTGTCCCGTGCTGTCCCCTTCCTTTCCGCTCTCCCTCAGTCCCTCTCCCCGTTTTTCTCTTCTTACTCCCCCATCTCTCCCACTCCTCGTGCCCTTCCCCCATCCCCTGTCCTCTCACTCCCTCTCCTACCCCCCGCCCCTTTCTCCCGTCCTTCGCCCACCCCCTTTCCGCCCCCGCGGGGCAGCGCCTCGGTGCGCCCGCTTGGCAGTTAGCCCATTAGATCTGGTACTATTGATCCGCTTCTGAGCCGAAGCTGACAGCCCTCCCTCCCCGGTCTCTCTCTCGTCCCCATTCCCCGCGCCCCCCTCCCCCATCTCCAGGCAGTCCCGGCCTGAGCCTTCCCCCGCCCCCCACCCCCACCTCCCGCACGGGCCTCTCAAAGTCTCGCCCTCACGAAGGACAAGAACAAATGTAATTAAAGCGACCGGCGAGGGGCGTGCGCCCCTGCCAGCACCGGCGCGAGCTGGGGTCCCAGCGGCCCGCTGTGCCCGTCGCCTCCCTCCCACCCCGCCCCCGTGCTCCCCGCCCCCCGGAGCGGGAGCATTTGGGTTGAGCTGCGCCTGTCCTATAAATCCACATATAATTCTCGCCTTTCCTGTTCAGCTAAGGAAAATAAACGTGTAAGGCTGTTTCTGGGAGCCCAGCTCAGGGACCGCTCTAAATTCTCCTCTTATTGAGTCCGGGCTGGAAATCATTCAGCTCGGCGGCGCGCCCCCGCCCCTAGCCCGCGCCTGCCGCGCACACGCAGGCGCGCACACGCGAGGCAGGAGCCGGGTATATAAATATCTCCAGCTCTCCCCATAGCCGGGCAGATTTATTCCGCTGCCAAGCCTGCAGAAAATTGACTTGTTCATGGAGGCGGCTATTGACACATCACCGGGGGGAGGGTTAGGGGAGAAAGCAGTGGAGCCGGCGCCCCTCCATTATACGTTAATGTAATCAGCAGTGTGCGAAATGACTGCGCGGAAAATAGCATCACTGACATTTATATTAGAGGATATTGATGGCAGGAGCTGTGACCGCATCACTCTGCCTCCCGTTTCCACGGATTGACACAGGAGCCTCTTGTTGGCTCCATCCACGCTCGCCTCCCCTCCCCCTCTCCCCCTCCCGCCCTCTCTCCACCCACTCTGTCTCTCCAGCTCTCCCCCTCTCCGTGCCTCTCCCCCACCCTCCCAATTCACTCTTCCACTCATTTTCCAAGTAATTCTTGAGCACCTACTGGGTGTTACGTGCAGAGGTCTCTCCCCCATGCCGCTTTCTCTAGGTTTCTCCCTCTCCCCACCATGCCCTTGCCTTCTTTCTCCCTTCTCCCCAGCTCTGCCTGCCCCCTCCCCCTTATCTTGGCTCGGTGGCTGGACCGCTGCTGTCACAGCAGATAGATAATTGAAAAATGGGCCTCACCTTTGCAGCCAGCAGGAGTGGTTCAGGCAGTTACTGCTGGGGTTACCTACTCCATCTCAGGCCCAGACTCCAAAAGAGATTCCAAGGAAATTGGATTTTACATGGATGTTTTACTCGAGCAGAGGCTTTAGTGTATATAAATACAAGTGAGGAGGCCTTGGCGGCAAGAATGAGCGAGGCGAGACAATCCCGCCTGGGGCCTGGAGGCTCAGGGGAGGCAGTCAGGCCATGTGCTGAGCTGGGGGTCCCAGACCTGGACATCCGTGCATTTGCCCCTTATCATTCGGGACCAAGGGAGGTTAATGCCTCTGAACAGCGCCTCAAAAGCTGCCTTGGGAATTTGGGTAATTGTTGGAGAAGTGCGTAATTGTTGGAAATTGTTGGCAGGGCTGTATACTGGGAAAAGGAAATATACCGGGAAAACTTGAGGAGTGATTCTTTTAATGAATATTTGTCGAACCCTTGTGTGGTCTTGTGTTTGAAGCAGAGGGTAAGTAAGTTATTGCTGCCACTTCCAATGACAGTTTGGAGAAACCTGGGGTTTGCAGGAACAAGGAGGGGGAAAGCTGGGGAAACAGGTACTGAGATTACTTCTCTAGGACTTGACCAGCTTGGGAGCTTGGATGAAAAAGCAGAAGGGAAAATGGTCAAATTGGGTGGACAAGGGACCATCAACCCATCAGTGCTGCCCACCTGGGCCTGATTACCAGAGCCTCTAACAAACATGTAGACAATCGTGGCCACTGAATCTACAGGCAAGTTCACCTACAAAGTGTTTGCAAGGAATCCTGGGGAGAGTCTCTGGAGGTCTAGGATGATGGATCATCAAGGACAAAGATGAGGCCTTTCAGAGAGATCAGGTACAAGATTGAAAAGGACCTGAGTCGGGAATCCTTTGGAGGCCTAAACTAAAGGCACAAGGGCAAGTAAGGGCACCAGAAGACCCGAGAAATGAGACGTAGATGTGGGAAGGAGGGAGTAGATACTTAGGGCCTAGGATAAGGAATCCTCCAGTGTTCGAATGCTCCCAGCCTTGTAGGAAGGAAGACCTCCCTTTCAGTCATGAGCCCTGTCTCTTCTGTGCCATGTCTGATCTTTGCTTAGAATCTGTGTGGCTGACAGCAGCAGCTCAAACCATTTTTGTTTCTTGGAAGGAGAGCTCCTCGCGAACCACCCCATGACCGAAGCCCTGGAATTAAGGTGCGTGCAACCAGGCTCACCCAAGGGCCAGGGCTCCTTCTGAGTTCAGAGCAGAGACAACAGCAGCCTTGCCCCAGCCACAGCACTGAAAACGGGACCAGTCTTCCCTCAGATTCTAAAGCCCCTTTGTGCTCTGTCACATTGTTACACAGCTACATCACCGGCCTGTGGGTGCAGGACAGGTGCCGGATAGATCATAGCTATCTCCTGCATCCCAGGCACTCCCAGATGGCATCCGGGAGCCCCAATCCAGCTGTGAGATGGGAGTATTCTGGGGTAACTGGACTCCCTTCTGACCCCCGTCAGCATCTTCCCTCTCTCCTAGATACTGCATTCATCCCAACAGCCCTGTGGGCAGGGAGACCCTTCCCAGCTCTCTGGGAGCCAGGACACTGCCGCTCACCTTAGTTACCTTTGCCTCGTGCTCACCTCCACCCTCAGAGAACCACAGGGACTCCGCCCCCCAAGTCTGCTCCTGGATTTGGCTTCTGTTTCTTGTGTCTCATTTGATACATGTGTCCTCAGATTCTGGCCTCACTCCTAGTCTAGGACACTTGAACAGGCTGGTGATGAGAATACAAGTGTACGTGTGTGTGTATGTACATTGCACACCCGGGCACAGGGGTCACCATTCATGGAACCAGACTGGATCCCACCCTGCCTTCCAAATAAGGAAATTGACACTTACTTCATTTAGAAGTAAAATGAAGGAGCAGCCAGAGAAGTGACATCTTCCCACAGTGGGACGGATGCCTCTTACTACTCTAGGCTTTACCAGGATCGGACTCTGCAAAGCCCTCGCTCTGGGATCATCTGTTCGGTGAGTAAGCCCTCAGAGTGGACCCCGGGAAGTGGGGAGTTGAAGGAATTACAGACAGAGCCGTGTAAGGCTCAACCACTCATTGCCATTCACAGCCTGTCCATTCCCTCTCCCTGTGTAAGAGGACAGCAGGAGGCGGGGCTCATAGAAGAATGGACTTTTGAAAGATGGAAAGCTTGTTTTGGAGGCGGGGGCACAAGAAGCCATTAGAAGCTGAAAGTGGGAGGTCTGGCTAGAGAAGCCAAGCTTCACAGAGGGGCATTGCCAGCATAGCAACAAAACCAGCACTAGTTATGTGACTATGGTGAGAATCACCTGACTTCTCTGGGCTTCGGGTTCCTCATCTGTAAAATGAAAACATTAAGGTCTTTATCAGCTCTAGCATCTGTGGTTCTAAACTGGTAAGGGAATACATCTGGAGAGCCCAGCTTGGGATGAAAGGAGGAACTTCAGGGCTGAAGATCCAGTCTTTTAAGAGAGACAAAGAAATGTAATTGTGGGGCCAGTGGGACTTGAAATTGCTGGGAGGACTCTTGGAGGGGGCCAGGACAAGGTCAGAGGGGGAAAGCAGCAGGACCCTGGCGCAGAGGGAAGGCAGGGAGGGATAGGCCCAGAAAGCAGTGCCTCCCAAATTGCCTCAAGCTCAAGGTCTTGGTTCAGAATCCAGCTCCCGTGGCCTGGAGGTCCTGGGTAGAAGAAACTTGAAGTGCCCAGGAAGCTGTTGACCAATCCAAACTGCAAGAAATCTATGTTTGAAAATCTGTGCATTCTGATGTGCTTTGGAAGGTAATGGGTGCGAGGTAGGAGCCTTTGCTTGGTTTCTACAGAGTTTCTTAGTGAAGTTTCCTAGTTGAGAAAGGTTAGCATTCCCTAGGCCATTAGCATGGAGAAGGCACCAGAACACCCCTAGTGGCAGAGCCTGGTGGCTGGCGACAGTGGCACCTCCTCAAGGCATGCGGGAGTTGCTGGGGACAGAGTGTGGAGCAGCTGGAAGGAGACAGTGGGGGAACACTGTGGGTAATGGAGATACCACAGCCCCTCCCATCTTGAGGCTAAAGAAACTGGGTAGGTGCCTAGGGAAGCCTTTGCGCAGAGAGCTGCCTTAGAGGCAAGTGCCAGAGGGCAAACACTAGAAGCCCAGAGTACAGGCAGCTGGAAGCCAGGGGCAGGGGAGGGGACGAGAGGGGGATATCCCTTTCCACGGATGTGCCTTGGCCCCTGCCGAGGCAAAGAGGGGCAGATTTTCTGTCTTGTCCCAAGCCCCTGCATCTGCCACCTTGTTTACCTCGTGCCTATTTATAGCTGCAGGCTCCGAACCTGGCATGGGACTCTGCGATTTATATGACTATAAACCTCCAAAGGGCACTGCTATCTGGCAGGGAATGAATAAAGCCACACACAGGCCTCCCAAGGTCAATATGGCCACCTTCCCACTGCAGCTAACCTTACACCCTACTACAGGACCAGAGGTCATAAGGCCAGACTCAGGCAAAAAAGAGATCCATCGGAAACCACAATCACTTGACCTTTCTTACCCTGACCTTGACCAGGATGTGGAGCAAGTTAGAGAGGGTCTGTTTTATTGTTTTGTCTTGTTTTCTACTGTGGGAGGGGAGAGGGAAGCTCAGTGTGGGAGGGTGGGCCTCATCAGGGGGTGATTGGATTTGGAGAGAGCGGGTCAATCCAGCCTTTTGAGTGGGGAGGGGAGAATGGAGATCTGCCATCCAGCTCCCACCTGCTCATTCACTTCCCAGCACAAGGAAAGAAGGAATTGTACCTGGAGCACTCCCGGCCCCTGGCTGCTCTCTGGGGGTGCCTTTGGTGAACCGGCCCACCTCTCACTTAGCACAGAGTATGCTGGTTACCTAGGACCTGGGCCCCCAACCGACATGGGACTCTGCCAGAGCAGCTGATTGCCCTGTGGAATCAACCCCTCCGCAGCCTCTGGCTAACCTCTATCTTATGCCCCTCTCCATTATCCCTTGGCTTCTAGCCCCCGCTGTGTTCTTGCCCCACTGCTCCCCACAAGGTACCCCACACTGTGCCTGCTGTCCCTGCTCCCTCTGCTGACTATCCCGGCCTCCTGCTGTGCACACCCGGCCCCCAGCTCTCTGCACTGGTCCCTACCCCGTGATTTATCACGTGAGAATTAAGGCTGGACGTAGCTGTGTGTGTGTGTGTGTGTGTGTGTGTGTGCAGGAATGTGCCGGGTAGGTAGATCAGAGTTGTAAGTCACAGGCCAAATGAGGGTGAACATGAAGGAGAGGAGGAATCAGTGACCTTCTCCTTGACTGTTTTCTTGTCTTCTCATCAACCTCTACTGGACCTCATCTGAGGGCTCGCAGAGGGGAAGTACCTCTTTTAGAGTCTGCGTGACTCATTGGACATTTCTGGCCTTTTTTTTTTTCCGGCCCTCCCCTCCCCAATACCATCTTCGGTCTCAGGACCCTCGGGACTGGACTAAACCTGGTGGGAAACCAGCAGAGCTGGGGTTCAGGGCCGGGCCAGTTGGGATCAATCTTCTCGTGCAGGGAGGGGCACTGGAGGACACTGAACTATTATTAGTCAAAATAGACTCCACTTGGGTGTGACTTTGATCTTGGCCTCAGAGACGGATTAGGCTCTGGGTAAGTTATACTCCAGGGAAAAGAGGAGATCCCTGGCACATAGCCTGATTCTCGGGCTCACTCCTCCGTCCGCCTTTCCCAGCCCAGCTCATCCTTGGGGCTGGGAGTGCAAATGAAAGTCCTCTCCTTCTCAGAGGAGGAGAGGTAGGGAGTGGAGATTACTGATTCCAGAGATTCCTCTCACTCACCTACTAATCTAATTTTGATCTAGTGCCTTTTATGGGGTGGAGAATGGGGGGTCTGGGAAACATAGGTGAGGTGTGTGAGGATCAGGAGGAAACCAGGGGCCTGGGCAGGGCTGGGGTACAGCAGAGAGAAGCCAGGAGGAACTGCACAGGTCCTGGAGGACAGAGCTCACCCTCTTGCCCTCTCCCAGAGGGAGGCAGCAGAGGACCACGGGAATTGCCCCACTAGGCAATTAGTAGTTCCGTTCTCTTTGAGTCCACTGTCCACCATGGAGCCCACAGGAGGGATTCACCCGGCTCGAAATGTGTATTATTCCAGCCCCTGCCCCTGCGCTGGGAAGAGACCTTGGGAAAGTCAGCCAGTTCTTGATTTGGCCCCCTCAAGTCCCTCTATTCATTGCTAAGTAGGGGCTCCTCTCCTTCATGTCTAGAGCTTAGAAAACATACTTTTGTCCACTCCTCCTACCTCCTTACATTTCTCACCATCAAAATCCCCAACTCCCTACCTCCCACACCCTCCTGGGGGCCATGATCCAGCTGAGTCAGCACCCTGAAGAGGCCCAGCCTGTCTGGGGGAGCTGCTCTGTGCCTGCTGGGCCCTGACCACGACAACTAGACTTGGTTTGCATCTGATCCCCAATCCTCCCCACGGGGTTTTGAATGAGGGTCAGAACCACACACACCTGAAGTATCCTTCCCCCAACCCCCATCTAGGCACTGACCCGGCCACGCATGTGTGGACCTGGAGATGGACAGAAAGACAGCGTCCACGCGGTGGATCAGGCTGGCAGAGGGGCTGCAGCTAGGTGGAGGAGAGCTGAGGTGTGGCCTTGGGGGAGATAAAAAATCAGTGCCTCTTCGCCTGGAGACATTCCCCTCTCTGCCAGCATGGCATACCCACGGTCTCTCAGCCTGGCTGGAAATGTGTGTGTGGCGGGGGTGGGAGGAGCAGAGACAGGCGGAGAGAGTGGGTAGTAGAGGGGAGAGGAGGGCACTGGTCAAGGAAAGTAAGATCTCAGTTTCTGGCTGCCCTAAGTTGGGAAACTAGAAGGAACGGAGAGGCTTCAAAGTTAGACCCTGGGGCAGAGAGAATGTATCCCAAGAGGCCACCTGGGTGTGGGGTGGAGGGAGGTAGGGACAGAATGGACTTGGTTGAAGGATGATCTTATCCAAAAGGAAGGTAAGAATCAGTGTTTTTGAGAAGAAAGAGGACCAAGGAGTTCCTTTAGACCTTTTGCCAGAGTGTGAGTGGCTGGGGACACAAGGCCTGAAACCCCTGGGGAGCAGAGCAGAGATCCCAGAGGAAGGCGCCCGTGTGTTTGTAACGTACTGGTGTCGCTGAGTTATTGCTCTAGAGGGGCAGGATGAGGGAGCAGCGGGGCGGCACTTGTCTCTCTCACCCAGTCTCCTGTTGCTGGTTCCAAGAAACCTGGGGCTCAGAACCTCCAAGAGGTAAGGCAACAGGCACCTCACACATCCTGTAGCCCAGCACCCATTTTACAGGTAAGGAGAAGGGGGCTCGGGGAGGAAAGGAAGCCTCAGTCCCAGACTGCACTACAGTTCGAGTCCTGCTTGGCCACCCCCCAGCTGAGTTCTCAGACCCCAAATTGGCTTCACCCTGTGCAGCTCCAGGCAGAGCTGCCGGCCCCACAGGTTTGTTCCCAGACTAAGTGCCTCCCTCCCTGCCCCCTCCCCCACTGCTCTATGTTTAGACCCCTCTCGATCTGCCTGATTGACGATGCCTGATTGGAAAACCTCCCCTCCCTTTCCTACTCCAGACTGGGGCTTCCTAGGAGCTCCCTTTGCAACTTGAGATGTCACTGTCTTTCTATTAAAATGTCTTTCCTGCTCTGCCTCTGCCTCTCCCTCTTTCTCTCTTCTCCAGTCCTCCCCCACCCCCCACCAATCCCTCCTCTAGATAGAGCCTCTGAACTGCTGAGATGAATCTCTGAGGCTCGTGGTTCTGGCCTGTGTTTCTGGTAATTGAGTTGTGCTCCCTGGTTGTGATGGGGGAGGAGGGCAGCGGCCGCCTGTGGTGGTCTTCCTCCCTCTGGGCTACCCTCCCCCCAACTGCGATCCAGCAGAGAGGGTGAGGAGGAGAGAGGTGGGGATGCTTCCTCTTCCCCAGCCTGCCTTCTCTAGCTCTCTGTCTCCCCCTCTCCCCCTCCCGGCTTCATCTCCGGCACAAATCACATGGTGACAGCCCCATCCAACCTTTGGGGAAGGGTTTGTAAATGTGTCTTCCTTAGCTCTGATCTCCAAATTGTTCCTTTTATTGCATTTGTCACGGTGAAGATTAAAGTCCCTGGGTGGCCTGCACCACAAATCACAGGGTCTGCTCAGGGAGCGGCTGCAGGTTGGGGACCTACTGAGGGGTCTGGGCCCTGTTATGGGGTGTGCATGTGTGTGCAGACACTCACAAGCACACACTCCTATCTGTGGTGTGGGCTTACACCCAGGAACAGGAAGATGTGCTCTTCATGATGTGATTCTGAGCTCTTCCCTCTTTATAGCACAGTTTGTGACCTCTTCCTCCAGGCTGTCTTCCAGGATCACTCTGCCCATTCAGTAGTGGGCATCACTGTCTACATTGATCTCACTTGTCTTCCACTGGGCAGGAGGGAAAGTTGCGTTCACATCACAGATATTTCAAGACATCCCTCTGGATCTCTGGGCACATCAGTCTCTACATCTCACCCTGGGAGCATTCTGAATGGGTCAAGGGCAGCTTGGGTCCAAAGCCCTTAAGGGACTCACATTCAGGTTCCAGACCCTGACATTTTTTCTCATCCTGAGTGCAGAGGGGCACAGCTGAGACAGAAGAGACACAGCTGAGGGACCAAGAGGACAAAAGCTCCCTTGTACACACGCACTGGAAAACAGTCTCTCGCCTACCCCCTTATGAGGTGGGCTTCCTGCCTGTCCCTCATGCACATTCATAACATTCAAATTTATGCCGTAATCTCTGCCGCTCCATATGTATGAGCCTTTGATGGGTGTTTGGGTTTATGGGATGCACCCAGCCCTCCGCTCCCTCGCCCGCCCACCGCCTCCAACCACTGCAAAGACGCTCGTACATAATTGACATCGGCAGATTCTTTCATTATACAAGATTTAGCATCTGCTCGGGGATCGCTCGCTCCTCACTCACTATAGATGACTTTTCCCCGCATTTCCTATTATCAATTCAAATTAGCCCCATTTCCCCACCCGACCAGTGCGGCGTTTACACTTGACAGTGAGGAAACAGCAAGGCTGTAATGGGCTCCTCAATTATTTAGGCCCAGTTAGGCCAGGACCCAGAAGGCCTCAACAAGGGGGGAGGCTGAGGGGAGGTCACGGTAGGGGGGAGGATGGGGTCACCAGTGCTTGGTCTCTCTTTGGCCTTCCTGCAGCCCTGCATGTCACTTTCCACCCTGGGGAAAGTTCCCTTTCCTCTCTGGGTCTCTAAGGGGTGGGACGGCCCCTTTCCTACCCCTACTCTCAGCAGCAGCCCCTTGCCCCACCCCCCTCCTCATCACCCCCACCCTGTGTGTGCTACCAGCACCAGCCAGGCTTGCCCTTCCCCTCAAGATGTCTGCTTTAAAGTGCGCCTCTGTGAAGATTTGAGAAGGTGAGCTAGGATTTCAGAGATAGTAGCAGAGAGAGACAGAGGCAGACATCAGTGAAAGAGATTGAAGCTACAGAGCCCTAGGAAGAGAGAGAAACCCAGACCCAGCAATGGAGACATGCGTGAGAGGCTGAGGGAGAAGTCACAGGAGAACAGAGAGGCCTGGGCACGGCCCTTTCTCAGACCGCAATGGCTGCGTAGAACTGTAATCAGGTCGGTGCTGCCCACCCGCTGGTCTGACTCATCCAGGCCCAGCCTCCTGATATAACTCTTGGGCCCAGTGGCTATTCAGGAACCACAGGCTCTCTGGAGCCCACTAAACAGCCCCAAGTGCGGGACAGAAGCTCCTCATCAGCAGGGCGGGCCTAGGCCCTGACTCCAGTCAACCCCTGGCCATCTCAAACAGGGCCCTGTGCCCCTCCCCACCGCTTCACTCTTCCCTTCTTCTCTCTGGCCCCCAGCCCCCGCCCTTCCCCAGCCCAGATCAGTTTCCAAGGGCAGCAATGGGGGAGGTAGCAGGCAGGGGTCTGAGAGGCACTGGGATTAGAGGTGTCTTTCCCATGCTCAGCTTCTCTGGAATCAAAGAATTCCTCTGCCTGATTGGATTTACCCTAAGTCACAGGCGTGTGGGACCTTCTTTCCCTCAGCAACAGCTGGAAACAGCCCTAAATATGATTAATTAACACTGTAAAAAGCCCCAGACACAATTAAGATTTATGTGCGTGTGTGTGTGCGTGTGTGTGTGTGTTGGGGAAGGGGGTCCAGGAGTGGGGGGAGGTGGACTGCCAGCCCCCTCCCGGGCCCTCCAGGGCAGCGGAGTGACATTTCCTCAGAGACATTCCTCTCCCCAGCCGTCCCAGGCAGGGGTCATTTTATCTAGCCTCCAGCTTTTGAGCAGATTAGCTCCTTCCTCTGTCCCAGGGGCACGGGGTGATTTCCTGCTCTCTCCTCCCTGATAAGGGGGTGTTTCTGGGGCAGGCACCTCATCTCTTTTTCCTCCACGGCAGGCAGAATGTTGGCTGCCAACCCTCAGTTCCCCTTGAGGGTCAATCTAGGGACTGGGGACATAGCACAGTCCCCCACGGGGCTGCACAGAACCCAGCCCAAAGGGACATAAAAGAGGAACCTCAGAGGAATCTGAATAAGTGAGCCTCCAGCTTCCTGTCCTTGGAGACGTCTCACTTTCATCCTCAAAGACTCCTGTCTCCAAGACAGGACAGAAGTCATCTCCTTGGACTGTCCCCTGTACCTTTAAAATGACACACCCTTATTCAATGGACCCTCCTCTGCCTCCTGTGTGATTTGGGTGGTCATTCCCTAAGCTGAGGACATTGTGGCTTTGATGAGATGGTGATGATAATATCATTTATAATCATGAAAAGGAAGGGGATAGGAGGATTAGACCATTCCAAACAATGAATCATCTGAAAATCGGTTCTCAGGAATGTTTGACATGGTACTGGACTTTAATTCATTTATTGCAACTGATTCATTTACTTTTGTTTTGCTGAAATGACTGAGCTCAGGAAGAGGCTGCCTAAGTTTTAGCATTGATGGCCAGGATGGAATGAACCAGAAGGAGCATGGAAAACCCACACCCCCTCTTAGAATCCTTCTAGGGTCAGTGGCCTGAGTGCCTAGGAGCCAACTCTGCTTTCTGGTCTGGTCCTCAGGGAAGGGATCCATGAAGGCATGCTGGATGACCCTTGGGGGAGGGTCATCACACATCCTGATGGAGTTCATAACAAACATGAACTTAACACACTGACATTGGAGTTTAACTTCCTGATATCAAGGCCAAGGATATGTGAACACTCCTTGTCAGTCCTCTGCCCCAACACAGGCTTGTGGTGAGGATACAAAGTAAGAGGGGCATCCCAGGAGCCCCACATGCATATGTGATGGCCCTGCTCTAAGGGTCAACTGTACAGAGCACTCTCTCCCCACCCCATTTCCATTTACACCCTTCGGACTTTACTGAATGCCACTGCCGGGGGGGAGGGGTGAATGTGAGCAGCAGACTGGGGTCCCACTGGGTGAACAAGGAGGCGGAGGCAGAGAGGTGGTAGGCTGGCAAGAAGTAGACAAGAAGGCAAGCTGTGGATGGGCAGCTCCTCTGTGAGTGTCTTTATGCTTTGTGACAGACACTCTGAGTACTTGGGGTCTAACACTGGTGCCATGTGCATCCTTATGGGTCAGTGTGTCTGCGCACATGTCATACCTCTACTGTGGGTCAATACTTTGTGACCCTATGGCTGAAGATAGGTGTGTCACCAGAATGATCAATAAACTAAGGAGTTTCTCAAAACACCAAAACCAGGCCCACCAGGTCTTTGGTTTGCTGAACCAAGACCACAGAGTTCACACCAAGCAAGCAAACACGATATTGAATGCCTTTGGAAAGGCATGTGCTTTTGAGGTACGGCCACAGACTCCACCCCACCCTCTGCATCTCACTGGTTGCTCCACATTTATATAATCGGTCTGGCATTGGAGTTGATTCTGTGACTTCTGAAGTTAAGGAGATATGCTCCTATTGGCCCATAAATTGGTTCCTGAATAATTAGCCTCTTTCAGAGGCAAGGGCTGGGGTCCAACCACCAGGTTCTCTGGGACTGAGGGCTACTGGGAATCTTTTTTTTTTTTTTCCAGAGACAGTCAGGATCCCCTCTACTCGGGGAAGGAAACAAGTCCCATCCTTCTATGAGAGAGAGGCTGCACATCATACAGGTGAGACTGGAACCCCAGCTGCCTCTGTGGAACTCAGAACTCCCTGCACGCTGCCTCTTCCTTCTACCACGTCAGTTCTGAGCTGAGGCTCAGTTACAAGAGACGGAGAACAAACACAGAGACCCTGAAGGACTCCCTGACTTTCAGCTGCAGTGTCCTGGTCACGGGCCTTCGCCCGAGGATGGGCGGGGGTTTGGCCTGAAACACCGATGGGACAGCTGTTAGGTAGACTGGTTGCTCAAACAACCCATTCTGCGGCCTCATAGACAGGCAGGGCCCCCTCCGGTCCAGCACCGTATCAACCACCCTCCCTCTTCCCGAGAGAAAGGGGAACTTGTGGGCCTGAAGGAAGGGAGACCGCCTTTTGTTCTGGGAGTTCAGGACAGGTATCTGGGAATGTATGGGGCCTGATTTGGGGCTGGGGGTGGGGCTTGCTCTCAGTCCTTGTTTCACCCAAGTGATCAGCTGTCTGGAATTCTCAGTGGGACTTGTAGTTCAACAGGTAGTTTTGGGTTTTGTTGTTGTTGTTTGTTTTTTAACATAAGTGTATCCCAAATATTGCATGGGATATAGTTATGCTAAAATAGTTTGATGTTGATCTGGAATTCAAGTTTAACTGGGCATTCTACATTTTATCCGGCACCTTGACCATGGGGCCCAGCCCTGCCCCATTCCCCCAGAAAGCCTGGAGGGAAATAGGCCTCCAGTAAAAGGTGTTCTGAGCTCACCAGACTGCTCTGGCTGCCCAAACTGCCCTTTTCTCTCTTCCTGATGGTGGCTGACACCTCAGAGGATGGGGCAGGGCTTGGATCCCAGGGGGTGGGAGATCACACCCATTCACCAATCAGCAGGGAGGGGCGCTGTTTCATCCCAGCCCTGGGCTGCTCAACAGGCAACAGGCTGGGAAGACCACAAGTTGGGGGTGGGGCGGGGAGAGCACAGCAGGGGGCCCTGAAAAAGAAATTAAAGCACAGATCTCAAGAAATGGGAGATGTAAAAAAAATCACGGGAAAATTGAAATTTCCTGACACTTATTGTACAGCTTAGCACTGCATTATTATACAGTGGGGATAGGGTGGGTCGACTACACAATGTGTTCAAGGTTTCTGTCCTCTGGAGGTCTTGTCCAGCCCTCTCCAGGTTGGGCCTAGCTCTGTGCTGACCTGGGAGAGGGGCATGGTGGAAACAGCTCCTTCGCCCCCCCCCCCCCGCCCACTTCCCGCCCCCAGTCCTGAGGCTCTCTACCTGGGCTCCCATCTCCCTCAGGCCTCGGCTGGGTCCAGACCCTGGTCAGGCAGGAGCTGTTCCTTTGGGAGCTCTTCCTCTGGTCTGCATTCCCCTCCCCCACACACTGAGCTCCGCCCCAGGCTCCATCGCCCGCTCCAGCCCCGCTCAGGCGTCCAGCTCACGCTCAGCGCTCAGGCTCGGTTCCCCGCTCCTGCTTGGCTTGCTCAGCTTGCTTGGGGCGTCTCCCTACTGAAGAATTATGTTGCATAAAGCAGCCGCCACCATCTTGAACTGGCAGTGAACTTTGCTTTCTACATATAAATACAGATAGCAATCACACCCCAATCAGCACCGAGGCTTCAGGGCATCATCTCAGCAACTCTAACTTTCCCATTACGATAATGTGATTTTCACTCAGTCTATAATATCACCAGCCATGAATAAAGCAACTGGCTCTTTCTGTCTCTCTCCCACCTCCCCCCTTTCTCTGACTCTCTCCCACCCTCCTCAGTCTTCTTTTCTTTTTCTCCCTCACTCCCTCCTCTTCTCTCTCTCTCACCCTCTCTTGGTTTCTGCGTCCATCTCCTTCTCTGCATCTCTGAGCATCTGGCCCTTCCTCTCCCAGTCTCTCCCTTCCTCCCTCATCCTCCAGGACTCACATTCCCTAAATACTAATGACAGGGATTTGCAGGGCCCCGAGGGCTCAGTTACATTCTGCTCCCCAGCTCTGCGATCATCTGCCTTTGCCTATCTGCCTTTGCCTAAAGGTGAGAAACTGCCTGTTGGAGGTGGTGGGGTCAGCCGGAAAGGCTTTGGGGAGGGTGAGGAGATGGGGAGGAGAGGCTACAAAGTGGCTCCCTCCCTCCTCTCTCCTTCTTTCCTTAGGTGCCAGCCTGGCCCTCTGCAAGGATTCCCACCAGGAATGCCAAAGGTGGAGACCAAAGGAACCAGCAGGGAGGGCTGAAACTGCCTGCTTGGGGGAGGGTCCTGGAGGCTCTGGTTTTCTGGATAGTGGGCCCCCCAGGCCCAACCAGATTCCAAGTGCCAGACTATTGTAAGTAGATCTAGCTGGTGAGAGGGTGCTCCAAGGAGGCCTGGGGAAAAAGAGGAACTAGTACCCAGCCTTCTAGGATCACTTTTGAGTACCCTGGGCCCTGAACTTGGCAGAGCAATCCAGGCTGGAATTGCCTTTGCCAGGACATGGGGTGATAGCCCACAGACAGCCTTAATCAAGGTATCAGCCACCTCATAAGAACTCCAGGAAAGGCATTCTCTTCAGGGACATCCCCTTCAGGGACATTCTCCAGGATGGTAGTGGTTCTCATGGGGGGGATTGTCTGTGCCTCTGGTCATTCATTTATCCAACCCCCTGGGTTTGCATCCTAGTTCTTTCACCTGCGAGCTCTGGGCTGTGAACAATGCTCTTAGCTTCTCTAAGCCTCAGTGTCTTCATCTACGAAAGGGGAACACTAGTACCTATCTAATGAATAAAATAAAGTATATATGATGGGCTTATAAGTACTTGGCACATTGTTCAATGTTGGCTCATTATTACTATTAGCAAATATTGAACAACCACCTACTATGTGTGTTTGGCTGTATACCTTGGCGGTTAGGAGCCTGGGGTTTTGGAGTCAGACTGTCTGAATCCTAGCTTAGTCACTTATTAGTTTTGTCACCTTGGAAAAGTCACTTTGCCTGGCTGAGTTTCCTCATCTGTCATAGGAATACTAATAGTCCCTACTTCATAAGGTTGTTGTAATGGTTACTCTGGCCATTGTAGTGCTTGGCATAGTGCTGACATATGGCAAGAGCTATAGGTATAGTAGCAAGTAACGGTTTGGCATAGTGGATCTAACCATGAATGGGGCCAGTGCTGGCCATAGTTTGTCTGTGGGTGATTCTCTGGGCCGCTGACTTTTTCTATTGCTCAAGACCATTGATGGTCTTGACCTTTCACTTCAGTGGAGGATGAAAGCTTGGTTTTATTTCCTTGGCTGTAAGAATTGCACCTTTTTAGGCCCTGGCCAGGTAGCTCAGTTGGTTAGAGCATCATCCCAATACACGAAGGTTGTGGGTTTGATACCCAGTCAGGGTACATACAAGAATCAACAAATGAATGCATAAATAAGTGGAACAACAAATGAGTGTTTCTCTCTCTCCCTCTCTCTCAAATCAATTAAAAAAAAAAGAATTGTACCTTTTTAGCTGCCCACCTTCCTTGAGTGGGACTAGGATTCCAGCCTGGCTCCTTCCCTGGGCAAGAGAGGGGAGAAAAGGTGCTCCCTTAGGCAGGGGTATAAATTAGAATCAGGCCTCCGCATTTGTGTCCCTTTCTGTAGCTCTAAGTATTTATGGATCTTGTTTGCTTGCTTGCTTGCCTACCTTTAGTTTTACTTGGTTTCTCTCTGTAGGTTCCGTTGGAGCCATTCCAGCCTGAAAGAGGAGAGAGAAGACCCTACTCTCACCTCAGTCAGGCCATGAGGGGGCACCAGATGCTATGGCGGTCAGAGCTCCCAGTTGTAGGGCCTGGAGAAGCAGACCCACAGGCGGAGCCTAGGGGCACCATGGCTGGCCAGCGGCTTGTTTGGGCCTACTGGCTCATAATTAGCCTCTCCGCTGGTCTCCAGGAAGAAAGAAGACTAAGCCAAAGCACTCTTTTTTTAAATCTTCACCTGAGGACATTTTTTTTTTCATTGCTGTTAGAGAGAGAGGAAAGGAGAGAGAGTGAAACATTATGTGAGAGAGAAGCATTGATCTGCTTCTTCCTATACGTGCTGTGACTGGGAATCAAACCTGCACCCTTTCAGTATACAGGACAATGCTCTAACCAACTGAGCCACACTGGCCAGGGCAAGAGCCTAAGCCAAAGCATTCTTAACCAAGTACTTTAGCCAAGGGACCACAACAGTCTGTAAATTCCCTACGGGACTTGGAGTCTGATCTCTTCCCTACCCATTCCATTTCTCAGAAACAAATAAGACATAACCAGTACCTACCAGGTGATCACAGTCCAATGGGGGAGACAGGCATGAAAATAAGTAAAATACAGAGTGAGAGACAACATTAACAGACGTAAACTACGGGGGCAGTAGAGATACAAAGAGAGAGTTCAGGTCAACCAGAGTAGTCAGATGACAGTTCCTAGAGGAGCTAGTGCTTCAGCTAATTTGCATACGTGGACAAAATGTGGGGGCGTGGAGAAGGAAGGGCATTTAAGACAGAGGGAATAGCACATGCAAGAGCCTTGAGGGGTCATACAGCCTGGCGCTTTTGGAGAACTGAAGTACACCGGGTGGGGTAGAGCAGTCACTTTGGGAGAGGCCAGTGGGAGGGGACCGATAGTAAAAGGCCATGGGAAATTGTGCTTTCATCCTGAAGGGCTTTAGCATTGGCATGATTTGCATTTCAGAAAAATAGCTCAGAGGCTGATGAAGAGGGTGGGGGAAGAATGCAGCCAGAAAAGCTCAGGGCTGGGCGCTGGTGAGGAGGCTCACACAACTGCACGGACAAGAGACGAAGGGGCTTGAGCTGTGGCAGTGGTGGCAGGGAGACCGAGGAGTGAGATTGGAGAGGGTCTTGCAAGGGAATTGACAGGATTTTGTACCTGACTGGATGTGGGAGGTGACGAGGGGGAAGATGGCCATCTGCTTCATGCCTTGGGCGAATGGTTGGGAATGGCAGCGATGGGGAATAGAAGAGGCGGAGTGAGTTTGGCAAGAGTGTAGGGTGCCGAGTTCTGATTAGGGCTTGTACTTCGTGGAGGGGAAGGGGTGGTCTGGACTGCATCTCTAAAGATATCCAGGAAGTCGAGGACGATTAAGAACAACTTAATCTCCCTAAATTTGGAAATTAAGATGTCTGGTAGGGAGTTGATGTGTGTGGCATTTAAGAGACATCTTGTCAGGGTATGTGGATTTGACAATCGTCAGCATATGGATGATAATTAAGGCCACGGGAAGGAGGTCAATTACTGGGAAAGACAGGTAAGGAGAGAAGAAGGCCAAGAGTCTTAGGAGTATCGGCAGTTAGGGGTGGTTTCCAACCTTGGCAGCACAGTTGGATCGGCCAGGAAACTTGAAAAACCCTGGTGTCTGGGCTCCGCCCCAAGCCAACTACATCTGAGCCTCTGGGAGTGAGCTGTGAAAGTTCCTTGGGTGATTCTAATAATGGAATCGGGGCTGAGAACCATGACTCAGACAAAGGGCAGAGGAATGGGGCTAGGAAAGGAGACTGAAGGAATTTCAGGAAGATAGGAAGAGTTTCCACAAAGGAGAGTTCCAAAGCATCAAATGATGCAGAATAATAATAAAGTCCCAGAGCTTGTGCTATGTCAGGGACTTTACATGAACTCCCAGAGACCCAGTGAAGCAGGTACTATTATTATCATCATCATTTAAATTATAAGGGAACCGAGGCACTGGGATGTTAAGTACTTGCCCAAAGTCCCACAACTAGTAAGCGGAAACCAGGATTCTAGCCCTAGCAGGCCATTGTCGAGTCTGTGCTCCTGAACGCTGGGCTAGGCTGCCTGCCCTGCAGAGGGCTGGGTCAGATGAGCACTGTCTGTGGCTTTAGCAGTTAGCTGGTCGGTACAACCATCAAAGGAGGCAGCTCTCCTCCTTTCCCTTCTTGCTGTCCCTTTCCCTTTTTCCTTTATTCTAGGTCACTAAGGCAGCTAGCTATACCTTATCTCCTGGCCTTCTCCTGGCTGACAGGGTTAGGTGGAGATGGTTTTCCTCCCTCTCTGGGTGAGGCAATACACTGTGGCCCTGAAAGGGAGGTCACAGCTGCGGGGCACCTGGTCAGTTGCCTCTTCATTTACCAACTTGAGCTGAGCATCCTTTTAAGTCTCCATAGTCTGGGAAAGGGTGGGGAGTTGAGCTGATGTAGAAGAGAGCAGATGCAGAGATAGACCTGGAAGAGGAAAAAAACTGGACTTCACATTCACATGGAGGGGATGTAAGCATAATCAGACACCTTGGCAGCCCCACGCATAGCTCCTGCCTGACATCGCCAAGCCCCCGAGAAAGCAGCGGTTCTTACCCAGTCTGCATGTAAGAATTCCTGGGCAGGGGGACTTCAGAAAACCCTGGCACCTCTTACACCATTGGATTAGAGTCTCTGGGGGTGGGATGCAGGCATTGGTGGGTGCTGAAAGCTCCCCAGGCGATTCTAATGTGTAACCAGAGTTGAGAATCACAACCTCAAGAAAAGAGCTCTGGATGAACGTAAAGGACCCTGCTGCCAACCGCAGCATTGTCATTTCCTGGCTGGGTGGTCTTGGGCAACCCATGGGACCTCTCTGAGCCTCAGTTTTCTTAATCTGTAAAATGGGGGTACTAATCTTGACCCTGCCTACTTTATATAAGTTGTTATGATGCTCAGGGAGATCATTGGCTGTGATGTATTTTGCTAGTTATATATGGAAATTATGTAAAAGTGAGGTGGAATGAACTGATACAGACGCTACAATACAAATAAGCACATGTGTTCACTTGGCAGAGGTAGGTGCCCTTGACTGAGCATGCACACAACCCCCCAGACGGCTGCTGGTGGGGTTCTGAAAGCAGAGTTGTGGTTTCCTAGAGATGGCCTTTTATGGTTTTAGCCTTCAGAATATGCCATTAAAATATGGAGAGATTATCTGGGGGTGTGCGTGTGCGTGTGTGTGTTTGAATGCTTGCTAAAGTGTGGCATCATTTGAGTCTGCCTGTCAGCCTATCAGAAACATCATCTATAACCTTCACTGTTTGCAGTTTAATCTCCCCTGCCTCCCCGCGGGCCCTGTTCTGACATTTTAAACCCCATAAATGACAGTAGTGCTCTAAGCCATTTTGAAAAAAGCCAAGCATTTGGAAAAAAACATACATAGAGACATACCCTTAAAATTCCCCTTCCCCCGAACACATGTTCACTCACACGCAGAAGTGGAATCACACACATGTTCATACCCCTATACTGACCATTTTGGGAAAAATCACAGATACTGGTCAACATAAGTGCACATGCGTGGCAGCAGGACAGATGCACAGAGGCACAGCCCTGTATCTGGCGCCTGTGCATGCGCTCTAGCGGACACAGACACACCTTTCTGCTCCCATCCTCAAGTCCCATTCATTCCTCTGTTCACTGGCCTTGAAAGAGAATGGAAGAATTCTGGGTCCTTGGAGGACTGGTGCTGGAAGCAAAAGGGTAATGTGGGAGGCTGAGGGGCCCTACATCTTGGAGTTTAGTGTCAGGGAAGGGCGTACAAACAGGTTCCTAGAATGCCCGTGGGTAGAAGGGGATAACAAGCAAATTGCACTCTACCCTACCAACAGCAGGATAGCTCGCCGCATTTGGGTAGCTGAAGAAAAGAAAACCCACAGAAAACGCAGGGTCTACAATAGGCCAGAGACTCATAAATCTCGTTGAATAAATGGCTGAAAGAATATGTAAGTAAGCTCTAGAGTAGGTGGTAAGGGGAGTGTGTGTGCGCGCACATGCATGTGGTGGAGAAGGACCAGATTGGCTAGTTAAGGACAGTTTCTTAGAGGATAGGACCCAATCTGGGACCGGAAGAGAGGGGCCCACATCACATCTGACATCCATTTGTTCCAGAGTAAATGGCTGGTTTTCCTGCTTTGGACTATCTCTGACTTTGCTGCAAGACCTCCCCACTCAGAGACAAGACAGACTCCCAGATAAAGTGGAAAATAACAATGATAATGAATCACTATTCACCAAGGTACCTTGGTGCAGTACTGGGGCATTTTTCCTGAGCTGATAAACTTTTCTTCTTATGTGCAAGACATGTGTACCAGCAGGAGATAGGGATTCCGGGCAGCCCTGCTTGGTTCTGAGGGGCTCTGTGGATTCTCCAGGGCAGGGCTGGCTCCTCTGGCTCTCCCTCCCATCACCTCAAGTCACCATGCACTTTAAGAAACTTGTTTCCGTGGCAACCAATTAGTGTCAGCAAGTGAGGGCTGTGATGTCAGGATGGGGGGGTGGGGTGAGAAACCGCCATCCCCCACATTCCTGGCTCCCTGTCCAGGGTCTACAGCCAGCAGGGAAAGCTCCAGGAGAGATGCAGGGACTGCACTCCTGAGGCGCACGGGTTGGGGCGTGGGGCCCAAGAGTAGGGGTCAGTTTGTAGATCCCATTCACCTGACAGCATTCCTACCAGCCAGCCCACTTCACAATGCTGACGAGGTTGTGGGCCTGATCATGCACAGTGTGAGCACACATAGAAGGGTAACGATAGTAGGAGATCATTGCGCATGTCCCTCCCTGTCCTCAGGAGAGGGGGATCCTTGGCTTTATTTGGGAGGCCGATAAACAAGGCCCAGAAGGAAATCTTGGCCCAAAGGGAAAGAGACACTGTGCTCAGGCCTTACTTGGGACCTGTTGCTCCTCCTTCCGCTAAGGCTGGGTGCTTTAGTCTATGGGAGGAAAATACAGGCTTTAAGTAAAGGAGTAGGGAGCCCAGCTAGGAATGCATCCTGAGAGTGCCGGAGGGATAATCCAGTGGGCACCTAGCTCACTGATTCTTAGAGCAAAGAATGAGATATAGATAACAGAGATCCAGCAATTTGAACCCCTAGATCTTTGGGACCGTGGCAGGACTTCCTGAGGGGCAGCCCGGCCAATTTGGGAAGGTCATTTTAATCAGAAGATAAAAGGCAGAAGCAAATGACTTTGTCCTTAGGAGAAAAAGAAGGCCAGGCATGCGTTTACCGGTCTTTGTGGCCAAGGCGTGCTAACCATCGCACCAGCTGGGCAGACCCTGCTGTGAAGACGATGAAGAGGACAACGATGATGATTATGATGATAAACAGCGGCAGCTATATATTTCACAGCACGTTACTGTACAAAACGTCCTCGCAGTAGTCCACTTGGTAGGTGGGGCAGGAATTGTCCGCAGGTTGTGTCTGGAAGCTGACTCTGAGATAAAGAGAACTGTGCAAGAGCTATACGGGAGCATGCCCCTGGCATTGCCACCAGTGCAAGGGAAGGAACTGGAAAGAAAGACTGGGCCGAGGGAGAAGTTATGCTGTGCTGCAATCTCAGAAAAGACCTTGGCCAACCACAAGTGTGGCTGTGAGCCTGGGATGGCCCTTTAGAACGGTCTGGAATTGGGGAGAGGTGGCTGGGCCTTCATGTGCCCATTATGACCGGGCACTAGACACTGGCTGCCCAGGGAAAGGGGCACGACCTTAGGCAAAGCAGCACTCTACAGCACAGACAAACCCCAGAAAGCCCGACAGGTCAAGGCGACAGCTGGGGAACGTCCTTCCGTACTGAGGGAAGCACAGCATGGCGCCACCACCTTGAGCGCTACGGGCTCCAGCACAGCAGTTAGCTCTCTCGTTTTGAAGAGGAGGAAGTTGAAGTTCAGAGAGAAGTGATGACCTGTCGCACCGTATAGCTATCACAGAAGCAGGGTTAGAGTACAGTTTCAGCATGGTAGACAGCCTTGGCTTTGCAGAGAAGGGCTCTCAGTGTAAAACTCAGTGCGACTGCATGATCAGATCATCAACAGAACCCTCGACCCGGGCTTCATGGAGGATGGGCGGTTCGGACTGAGGTTGCCCTGGCTGGGGAGTCAGATGGGGAGCTCAGCGCATTATCCTCCTAAGAGTCAGGCTGCGGAGACTCTGTGCCAGGTCTCTGGAGGGCCTGCCCAGTCCTGCCAAGGTCCAGGGAGTCTCCTCCCCTTCTGGAAAGTGGAGACTATGGCCTTAATCCCTTTCAGCTCAGGGGCCTCAGAGCTGGTTGATCTGGGTCGCGAGAGAAATTTTCCTGACAGATGTGTCGGACTGACCGAAAGATGAGGGGCTTTGAGGAGATTATTCTGTCAGTTTGATGCCTGCCCCCCAACCCCCCAGGGAATGGAACCCTTTAGGGGCTTCTGGGAGGAGGCAGAGCAATCAGCAGAGGTCCTACAATGGTCACCTCCCTGGCCAGCCTCTGAAGACACTTGCTGAGGGATTGACAGGGCAGAGAAGGCATGGACAAGGTGACAGAAGGTGAGAAATGTCAAGGTGGAGGCCAAGAGAAAGGGGACAGGGTTGCTTTCTTGGAACGAGCCCCTCCCACAGAAAGAAACTGAAGTCTGGGCTCGTCTGCAGGCTGCTGTGCTGGGCCATCTGGGTGTCCAATGAGGGGTTTGGGAAGTTACTGAAGATTGTTGTGTGTGTATGGGGTGGGCTTGGGGTGGGAGAAAATAGCAGCAGATGAGTTGAGAAATGGAGGAAAGGGAATCCATGCCCCTCCCCCACCTTCACAAGGACGTTGCTAGGTCCACAGGCTGGGAGTGACCATGGTTCTAACTTTGGTCTCTTTTCCTTTCGACTCTCCCTGGCTGAGGGGTGGGAAAGAGCTGAGCTGCCACAGGAGAAGGACCCCGAGATGCAAGAGGCAGAGGGATAGGGAACTAATGGCAGCTCAGGAGTCTCTGCCAGGGAGATGAGAGGACCCACCGGCCCCTACCCTGTTCCTCCTCTTCCCTGAGGGCGATGGGCACGGTGCTCTGGGGACCTGGTCCTTCTTGGCCTTTTCTGGGGGGCAAGAGTGAGTGGCCACAGCTTCTTTCTATCCAGGAGACTCTGATCAGAAAGGACTTTTTTTTCTTTTAAACTCTGCCACCTTGCCCATCCCCACATGCACATTTCCCTTCATGACCTTGTGACTCCTCCATTAGGTCTCCTTTCTTCTTGCTTCAAGAAAAAAAAAACAACACAGGCGGGGAGGGTTGGGGACCAGGGAGGGAGGCGAGGCAGCCGAGAGGCTGAGCCAATCACGGGTCTGCAAGGTGCAAAGCAATCAGTGGAGCCGCTGGTGAGCGGGGTCACTCAGTAGTGTGCACATCAGGGTGAAATCCTTTCAGCTCTTCGCCAAACCCCTAGTGAAAGACAATCAGGCTCGCTGTCACCGAGCTAATTCTGTCTATATAAAAGCAGTAATGAAATTCACGGCAGGATTACCCTCTCCATCCAATGGGCCAGCGTCGTGGTGACATATCTCTCTTATTGCCCGAATGTAACACACCATCTAATTTACGTCGTGTAGCGAGCAGGAATGAAATGTTCATAAAGAATTGCTGCATCTCGTCACCTTAACTGCGGCCCGGGGCTCTGAGGCATCTGTCAGGGAGAGGAGCAGGAGGAGGGAGGGCGGGCGGGGCTCAGGGAGCAGCAGCCAGGGGCAGGGGTACTGGGGGGCTGTTGTCTCTTAATAGGGTGAAGCGGAGGCAGAGGGAGGCAGAGGGAGGCAGGGGCTGGGGCGGGGTAGGGAGAGGAGTGGGAGTGGGGGGGCATGGAGGGCTTTGGGGATGCAAGGATAAATAAGGGTAAGTTGAAGTGGTCTGGAGGGAGTATTTGGAAGTCTGTGTAAGTCTGGGGAGCCAGAGAGTCTGAGCGTATGCATGTTTGTGTTTGGGTGAGTTTGGGAGGATAAATGATTGCCGAAGTGGCAAGAAGCTTGGTTGGGAAAACGTCCCTCTAGCTGCCTGTCAGATGCCACCGGGTCCCTGGTAGTCTCTCATTCTCTGGAATTGGATGGAAATCCAACCACATCAGAAGAGCTATCAGAACCAAACTCTCCTGTGGACGAGAACGGAGACCTTTTATAAAGGTGACAGATGCTAGGAGCAAGTTCCACAAACCTAGGAGTTATCCATGGGTTCTCTTGCTCCCTCATCCAAAACTGCTGGCCTGGACCATCAGAGAGCCCTCCACTCCACTCTAAAGCGTTTCTCTCAGCCATCTTTTTCCATCTGTCTCCACCATTCCAGTTCAAGGCCACGCCATCTGTGGCCTGGCTAACTCAACCCCCTCCTGCCTGGGCTCCCCACACCCCCTCTTGCCACCTCAGCTCAGCCAGGTAGTGGCCACGTCTCTACAACCACGCCTTACCTTGAAACCTGGCTATGGTGTCCCCTTGCTCTGAGGAAAAAGACCAGAACCCACACCTCCAACTTCTTTGCTTCACTCTCCCAATTGGAAATTGTGCTCCAGCCACGTTGGTCTTTTCCTGTTGTCTGGACGTGCCGTGTTCTCACATCCCCTGGGACTGTGGAGAAGACTCCACCCCAGCGTGGCCCCAACACCCACTCCCACTTCAGATGACAGCTGAAGTGTTACATCCTCCAGGAAACCTTCTGTCACTGCCCAGAGTTAGTTAACTCTCCTTTGATTCGCTGTCTTAGCGTAACTGACTTCCTTTTACAAGACAGATCATACATTGTAGAATATGTTTTCTTCTGTGACTATTTCATTACAGCCTGTATTCTCCCACTGAGGTCTGAGCTTCATGAGGGACGGGACTATTCCTCTTCGCTCACCATTATAACTCCTGCACCTGGAACAGTAGCCGAGGACAAAGTAAGTGCTTGGTAAACACTCATCAAGTGATGAAATGAAGGGACTACACAACCACTAAAGCCCTGCTCCTTCCTTCTTTCACTCACTCAACAAACACTGGCTGAACGCCTCCAGTGTGCCTGGCACTGTCAGGAGCACTGCGGCCACGATGCTAAACAAGTGAAGACACAGGCCCTGCCCCTGAGGTGCTCACAGTCCAGGGAGAGAGACAAGCAAGGCGGGCCACCATGGTGCTAAACCTGTCTTGTGCTGCTTCACTCCAGAGAAGAGGCACAACCTGAGCCCACCATTAGGGTCATCTATGAGATGTGGCTGACCTTCTGGGGCCATACAAAATTCTCCCTAAACTTCCCCAGACACAGCTCAGCCACCTTTAGGGGAGAAATTAGCACAAGAAAGCGATTTTATTAAAGAGCCATCATTGGAATTCTCTCACTAGTGATGAAAACAATAAGCAGCATTAATTGCGAATCAACTAGGTGCCAAACATCTAATCTCATATAATCCTTACAACTGTGACATCTCATCTCAGTATTATTACCCCTGTTTTATAGATGAGGAAACTGAAGCCAACTGAATTTAAATAACTTGCTCAGAAGAAGGTCACACACCTGGCGCACAATGGATGCTCAATAAATCCTTACTGAGTGAATGAATGAATGAGAAGCTAATAAGTAGAAAAGACAGGAGTCAAACCTAGCTTTTGGCTTCAAAGCCTGCCCTGATCCTTCTATTATCTATTATCTATTTCAGGCAACTATTTTTGGAGTCTCAGGGTCTGGTCAGAATTAGAGAAGTAACTGGAGGTTGGATTCAGGATCCATGCTTCCCCTGACCCAGACCCTAGTCTTTCTGCCTATAACCTTCCCACAGAGACACATGATACCCAGATATCAGGCCTGGCCAGGGAGGAAGATTAGGTTTAGAGAAGACCAGACCTTAATATCTTTGGGGAGATGCCTGAGAGGCAAACCCTTCCCCATCCTGCTCTGTCCTTCCTCCAAGACCCCAGGCTTAGGTGAGCTTATCAAAAAGTCTAGGAAGGAGTCTTTTTTGTGGGAGATGGAACATCATTCCTCTGTGTATAGAATCAACCATGTCTTATAATATATCTCTTGTGCCTAAGCTATGTGGTCCTTTCTCATGAATTCAGGCATATTTATTCTCCACATGGTATATATCTATGTGTGCATGTTGTGTTGACATGTGTTCAGTTATGTATACACATGTATCAATAAACCCATTCTTTCATTAGCGTTCTCATATCCCACTGGTTTATTTTCTGCATATGCACACACCTGAGTCTACATCGTGAAGTTTCTTCCCCACAGTTATCTGTGGATATGCATCCCTGTAGTTGCCTTTTCCTCTTGCTTTTGTCCTCCCTCCTAGAAACTATAGACGACCTTCCAGCTAATGCTGGCAGGCCCCAGAGTTGGACTGTGTGCCATGTGCTTCTTCTTATTTTGAGAAAAGTTCTCCTCCCTGGCAGTGGGTAACTTTCTCTTTATCAAAGAGCTAATGCATAGATATATCATCAAAGAGATAATATATGCCTGGCATACAGTCATCTCTCGATTCATGTTAGCTATTAACATTATTACAGCTCATTCATCCTCCCTGACCAGAGGGCGTCCCTCCTTCTCCCCACAGCTCTTCTAGGGCTGGAAGTACGAGTGCCCATACCCACTCCTGCCAGGGAGCTGTGTGAGGCTGGGTGCCCTTACAAGGATCTCCTGGGGTTAAAGGGCTCCAGGCCATTGTCGTCTATAGCTCTCAGTAGGACAAAAATCTCACACACCCCTGGCAGGCAGGACTAACTCGTATTTTTAAAGTCCCATGAAATAAGTCTCAGGAGTCTCTTTAGACTTTGCATCCAAAACCTTAAACTTCTAAGATACAGATTGCTTCCTAAACCCATCCTTTTTTTTTTTTTTTCAGAAAAAATGTTTTATGTTTTTATTTTAGAGAGAGGGGAAGGTGGGGAGAAAGAAAGGGAGAGAAATATCGATGTGAGAGAGAAACATTGATCAGTTGCCTCTCGCATGCGCCCCAACTGGGGACCAGGCCCACAACCCAGGCATGTGTCCTGACTGGGAATCTAACTGGCAACCTTTCACTTTGTGGGATGATGCCCAACCAGCTGAGCCACACCAGGCAGTGCTACACCCATTCGTCTGCAGCTGACACCTTTTCTCAGGTCAGACCTGCGGCCAGACCCACTCGCCAGTGCCCACCAGAGAAGGGCAGTTTCAGCCAGGACACCTGATAACCCTAACACACTTCCTTTGGCCCAGGTGACCTACCCTCCTAGCTAGTGATTGTTTTGTGGCCCTGCCAGAAGCTGACATCCTAAACCAGGCCCACTTCTTCAGGTGAAGCAAGATATCATTCAAGTTGGATGGATACAGAGCATTCAGCAAGCAGGAGCAAGGGAGGGGAGCAACGAGAGAAGCAACACACAACAAAACAAGTTGTGTGCAGAGTCAGTATTCTCCAGACAGTATCTGTTCTTAAATTGGCATCAAGCATTCTTTTCAGGGTCTGTGGAAACCCAAGACTCTGTGCCTAGAGGTGTATTAAGATTAAGTTGTCCTTGATTGTCTTTGGACAGGCAAGAGGGGGATGGAAGATTCCATGGACCAGATAAACTTGAAGAGATTGGTGATGGATGAAAATTTGGAATCCAATCCTGTCAATGTGTTTATTTGATTTCCACATTTTCCTATCCCCTTTATTCCCACCCCTCTTCCCCATCCCCCAGACTGACAGACATAATACCCTGATGGCTATTTCAGCTGCAACCTTATATGTCCAGGGAAGCCTGAGCTCCCCAGCTGCTGGCCAGCTCTGATCCCCTAAACCCAGAGGGACTAACTGGTCAGAGTTCTCAGGGATGGCAGATCCCAAGTACAAATTTGGCTTCGGCTACCAACAGACTCTGACGTTGGCCAGATCACTTCTCCATGTAGTGACCTTTCCATTAGCCTCCCGGTCCCCCTCTGCATGCATCACCCCAGATGGTGGTAAGAAGCATCCTGCATTTCTTGAAAAACTATTTCAGAAATTCACCTTTCCATTTCCCATCGTAATTACCAGATCAGAATATAGTTTCCAGGAGGATTAGTTTGGCCTTGGGTGGGCCTGTCCTCTTTACTGCTGGTCTGGACAGCTGTTTAGTCACTGGCCAGCAGGACAGAATGAGAGTAGACTGGTGTAGCTCAGCCCTGCTGCTGAGTGCGTGACCTGTTATGGTAACAGCAAAAATCCATTTCCAGCCTCCTGGCTTGTCTGAGGGCTTTGTGAGGACCTAGAGACACTACATGGTTTAGAACGGCATCAGCAGCAGGCACCAACCAGCCTCCAACATGCTGGAAGTTCAGAATGATGGTGAGGGGATGGCCAGCATGTAGATAAAAATGAAAGGCCCTGAAGACGGAGTCTAACTGATGACTTGAATAAATGGGCGTCAATTTTTGTTAAATATGGTTCCACTCCCTTGCTCTCTAGGCCCTTTCAAAGCCAGAAACTTGGTTTGGTGGTCATTACCTGGTCAGTGTCATTAAATTCCCTGGTAATCTGCAGGGATATGTAATTATGCTGTAGTTAGTGATTGTTCACTAAGTAAACCCTTGGTGTAGTTACCATGTAAGTCAACGGTATTTACAGGATATTTTTTCTGCCTGTAACTCAAAGCCTTACCGAAACAAATTGGAATTGCCTTCTGGAGGCCGTTGTTATAAATTACAGACCCAACATCTGTCCACATCTGCAACGTCTAGACAGCCTGTCTCAGCTACAAGAGAGGAGAGGGATGAACGAGGGAAAACGAGGGAGACGTGAGGAGTCGTAGAGGGAAATCTCAGACTCGCACAATTTTTCTCTTCAGAGGTTTGCCTAAATAAATCCTTTGCTAACTTCTGAAATGGAACTGAATTTCAGCAGCCCAGCTCCAAGGTCCAAAGCGTTCAGGGCCTGATCATCACCCTGGATGTGCTGGCAATGCAGCCATTTCTGTTGGGCCACATCCCTGCCCTTGCAGCCTCTCAGAGGTCACGGTGGGGCCTGGAAGCTGGAGTTACAGATGCGGACGCTGACTGCAGCAGCCACATCCGGAGAGTTGGCTGCTTCGCCAAATTCCCTCCATCCGCTCGCCCCGTGCTCCCGGACTCTCACCCCCACCTGGCTCAGTTTATGGGGGTGAGACATTCATTTGCCTGCCTTTCCTGTGGTCCCTCTCCTGCACCCATGATAAGGAGCCTGCCCGTCAGCTGAGTGATTGTATTTTTTTACAGTTCCTAGCACAAACCTTCTCATTTATATGTAAAGCAGCCATTAGTCATAGCTCCGTTCCCACACACTGCCTGATGTACAATCACATTTTGCAGCGGATGAATCTTTCCACACAGCTGCTCTGCTATGAATAATCCGTCTCCAGGCCCATAAATCAGAAAAAAATCATGCACCTCGTTCGCCTGATCCTTACACAAAGTCATATATTTTACATGAGGACGAGCTAAATATTCATGAGTCTTAAAGGCTTTTTTCACAGGCACTTGTTGGGGTTGTCTTCTACTATTGGGGGGATACTAAGGTGGTATTTAGGAGAACTAGGGATTTTAGGAAGGAGAGAGGAAGAGGAGGAAGGAAAGTGTATGTGTTAAAGGGAGAAAGAGAGAGAGAAACAGGGAGAGAGAGGCAGAGAGAGAGACAGAGACAGAGAGAGAGAGATCAAGATGCCGAGGGTATCTCTCAGTCTAGCAGTTCTGTGGCACAAAGGATGCTCCTGTGAGGTCTTAAAAAACCTGATAAGTACTTGTTTACCTGAGCATCCATCCTCTCGGAGCCATGGATATCGCCTCCCTGACTTTCAAGGTCATTTCATGAACCTTTGCTCTCTGATCCGTGTGGCAATGATTTTGGCCCTTCTCTGTATAGGGAGGTGCCTGGGAGCCCCACCCTGGTTTGATAAAATCAGAACTTGGGGTGAGGGAGCAGAGACAGTGGGAAATTAGTGGACTTCCATAAATCCACTCTGATGCTAACAAAGCCTCTGACCTGCACACAACCTCAGAGCCCAGCAGCTTCCTGGAATTTTGTTTGTACCCCATTCTGATTCCAGAGAGCATTTAAAGTGGCTTTGTTCACTCTCTACCTTATCTCTGTCTCCTGGCCATCTCCTTCCCGCACCCCTTAGCTTCTCAGGCCCTGCACTCTTCCTCGGCTAGGGCTCTTCTCAGGCGGTCCACATGCTCTGCCAGGAATACTGTCTGCACTGCTCCTCAAACTCTGTCCCCCAAATGCAAAATTTAACCCCTCCAAGAAGGCTCTTTTCACTAAATAGTGGAGAGGGAGTTACTCGCCTTGCTGTATAAGCCCCTGCCTCTTCCTTTCCTAGCTAAGCACTCACCCTACCAACCCCTCTGCTGGCAGGTGCTTTTCATTTTATCCTGGCATTCACTTAGCATTTGTCTGCGTGTTCAGTGGTGCTATCTGTCTGACTCATTAATGCCGTGGTCGGCAGCGGTGATGACGATGTGCCTTCACTTCCCTGGAAGGGTAGAAAATTCTTCTTCCTGGATTTCACTGACAAGATTAAGAACGTAATTCTAGGTAGAGATTTCTTGGATTTAACTTTAGATCTGGAAACACACGTAAGCCCTCAGATCCTTTTAGCCTCTGGTGGGTAATGATCGTGCCTTGGGCTCCGGTAGCTGTTCTCAGGTGAAGAACTGGATCAACACTGCAGTAGCACCTCTGTGGGGGAAACCAGTTCTCTCTTTAACAGATGGGCAAACTGAGGCATAACCTTGGCAAATCACTAGAAGTCAGATCAAGAGATGACAGGAGGCTGCAATTACATCTGAGCTAACTTTTGAATTTTGACTCAGCACATCAAGTTTTCTCCACCAACCCCCAGGGCCAAAGGCCAGGGGTCAACGCCTTTCCTCGTTTCTCTAAGCTCCGCAGGTTGACCCCCTCTGCTGCCCCTTGCTCCCCCTGCTCTCAACCTGCTCCGGTAACTGTTCAGAAAGAATTAAGTAAAACACCCCCGCCAGAGAGGAGGAAAAAGTCCAAACAATCACAGATGGCAGACTTGCAAATTTAATTTAAAATCATTCTTTATTATCCAAAATATTAAAATTAAAGCTATAATGCCCAAAGGAAAACACAGATTAAAACCCCCTATGTTTCACAGCCTCTTCCTCAGGGGGTCCCCAAAACACAGAGTGAGAATGCTTTGAAAAGAAGGCAGGAGTGCGGGAGCAAAGAGCCAGCTGTAGATCATTGAGCCAAACGCTTGGTGACTGACCCAATCAGCTTCCCTTAAAGCCAAACACCAACTGTTTCATGTGCAATTAATGATTGCCCTGGCAAATGGAGGCGCATCAAGTCATCACAGGCATCTTTGAATGAGAAGACACACAGCAGTCACAGGTAGCTCATCCCTGGCATCTACATAATGATATTACCAGGCTAATCTAGGCTCAGAGATTTAATTCCGCAAAACACCATGCACTAAATATTTATATTCATAAAGGGGCCAAGGAAAGAATGCTCACATGCTGCCTGTAGGCTCCCCATTTGTCTAGAATAGGCTGCTGGCTCATTTGCCAGGGTGTATGGTTGGGGGTCAAGGGCATCCGTCAAGTGTCAGTAGAATCCCAGTGTTTCTGGCCCCCAACTTCATCTTTCAAAAAGGGCTCATTGCTGGATTGGGTATTAGAAGTAGTGAAACCCCTTTCTCCTCTGGAGAGGCCAATGCAAGAAAGGAGGTCTCTTCATTCATCATAGCCAAGCAAGGGGCAGTCGGATGAATGAGAATGTCTGTTCTCCATTCTTTGGTGCAGGAAATCAAAGTCTGGAGAGGACCAGAGGCTGGTAGACTCATCCTTTACACATTTTAACTTCTCAGTTATAGATAAGATGCTGATTCCTGACGCCATCATGCTTTAACTGTAAAACTGAAGAAGAGGGACTCTTTGAATCATCACAAAAAACCTATGTTGATGGCAAGAACATGTGTTTTCCTTGGCCTTTTGGGTTTGTCTCTACTGGAGCCCAATTCTGGGCTCTGCCCTTACTCAGGTGCTCTCATTGCAGCACACTTCCGGGCCTCGGTACCTCCAGCACACAGCGCACAGAACCTAACTCGGCTTGGCCCTGCCCCTCTCTGCATGAAATCCCCAGGATCAGTTCTGTGTCTATACTGGAGACTGGACTCCCCTCCCCACTGGCATCTCAAACCCAGCTCTTTCAGTCCAGCCCCCTCTGCCCTTTTCCTGTCCTTGGCAGAAAATGCAGGTGATGAAGCCTGTGTTTCCCTGTGTACACCATGACTTGGAACCTTCAGCAACTTTTCCAGGGCTCTGCATATTACAATCAAGATGGGATCGGCTAATAAAATTACATTGGTTACAATCCAAGAAGATTAACCAGCCTTAAGGGTTTCATGGCTAAGCATTACACTTTTCAATTTTCCTACAATTAAGCTAACAACAAATAATATTGACAAATAAACTGCCAGATCCGCTAGCTGAAGCCCTGCTGTGGGAAGCGAGGGTTGCTCCACGGCTGAGGGATTGTCCAGCCACCGCCTGCCTGTGGGTGCTAGCAGGCTGGGACGTGGGCGCCCAAACCTCACGGGTGAAGGGGCGATGTGGAATGGTTGATGGCTTTGTTTCTAAAAAAACTTAAAAGATAATAATAATCCTGATTCTTGCCTTCTTGCCGTCTCTAAGGAATTTTCCTGATTTCTACTGATTTCTCAACCTCCTGTTAGAGAAAATCCAAGGAAAGGAGACCCATATCCTCATGAGGCACAGCTATATCATCAACTCATTAACTAATTTGGAGTCACAAATCCAGGACCTAAAATTAATTAGGCCTAGCGGCAAGAAAACTTGGGGGGAGATTAGCCTAAGAGTCTCACACACAGGTGCTGACAGTGCGCGGAGGCCGGACTTCTTCCTGCCTGTCTGCCCTGATACTGGGGGGTGGGGGTGGGGCCAGGGGTGGGGGCAAGAGGCTGCAGCACAGTTCGGACCCTGCCTGCAGAGCTAAGGCCCAGTTCCTTCTCCAGTTATTTGCACTCCTCAGTGTTGGAGAAGCAGACAACAGGAGAAAGGAAGAATGGGAAGAAGCTAGGAAAATTCCTGGGCAAGTGGAATGGGGAAACTGAGACAAGATAGTTAAACAAGGCCAAGCAATTTGAACAACATACAGCCAGCTAGTAAATTGCAAGACCTTATCTTCCCTTACCAAGGACCCTTGAGAACAAATGGTTTATACTTTTCCTTCCTAACCAGAGAATACATAGCTTAAATCACCCTGGTGGGGGACATAGAGGACAGAGACCCAGTTAATGCTATCTGTGCCAGCCAAACCCAGATGAAGTCAGGGGAACAAATAACAGAAACCCAGTTAGAGCCAGACACACTCAAGGTAAAAGTAAAACAGTAAAGCAGACCAAAGAATAATCCCAAATTCCTTTATATGCTCATTTTGATACATCAGCATATTAAAAATGCACCTGGAAAGCTGATGAATATGAATATTCCATTGAAACCTTCCCTAAGATTCTTGCCTGCAGGGGAGAGATAAAACCCTCTAGACAAAGGGTACCAATGTAGGCTTGCTCTAGATACCCCGCAGGGGTGTCCAACCCGCAGCCTATCGACTGCACACAGCCCAGGATGGCTGTGAACACGGCCCAACACAAACTCATACATTTACTTAAAAGCTTTTTTTTTTTTTGCTTATCCATTTTCATTAGTGTTTGTGTATTTAATGTGTGGCTCAAGACAACTCTTCTTCTTCCTGTGTGGCCCAGAGATGCCAAAAGGTTGGACACCCCTAGGGCACGCCCATCCATGCCCCTTCTCAGGCATGACATTTTTACTTCTTTCTACACTCTAAGGGTCCCCATGAGATTTGCAACCAGGGGAGCAGCAGGCAGTGGCAGCTTGTCCAAACCTAACCCCTGATCCTGTCTCCAAGGCCCCCCTTTTCTCAGACTTTCCAGTGAGCTAACTTTCCTATAACGTTTTCTAAGGAGCCAAAACAGAGTAGTACAGCTTGGGCTCTCTCCTTTTTCTTCTCTTTTTTAAAAGATTTTTATTTATGTATTTTTAGAGAGAGGAGAAAGGAGGGAGAAAGAGAAGGACAGAAACATTGATGTGTGAGAAATATTGATTAGCTGCCTGGCGTGCAACCCAGGCATGTGCTGTGACTGGGAATCAAACCTGGGACCTTTTGGTTCACAGGACAGCCAGCACTCAATCCATTGAGCCATACCAGCTAGGGCTCTCCTCTTTCTTCTTCTACCTTAGGTCTTTCCTAGACTCATGTTGTGAAATATTTCCTACACAAAATCAAGAACCCAAACACTACAGGCTGGCCTGAGGCAGACCCACCCCAGGCCCTGTCCCTATCCAATGGCAAGGAGAATTGCCTACAAAGGGAGAAAGGATCATTGTTATCATTTAATGCAAGTTTACTCTGCACCATGCACTGTGGTAAGTGCTTTTTACTTAGTAATTTATTTAATCCTCATAATAATCTTATAAAGTAGATACTGTTTTCTATTCCCATTTCACTTTTACAGCTGAAGATACTGAGATGCAGAAAAGTTAAATAACTGAACCCAGGCTTTGGTTCCAGAGCCTTTGCTCTTAACTATAAAGTCAATGAAAACTGCCGTACAATTCTTGGTTCAAAAAATGTCTTTCTTTGGCAGGATCTAAATTCTGATCTACTCTTAGAGTCATGACATCTAGCCTCAGAGTCATGCTTACTTTGATACTATGTTTGATCTTCACCAAAATCAGCAAATCTCTGACACGGACCCAGGATCCTGGGTCAAACAGGAGGCACTATTCCATGTTTCTCAAATTACAGCCAGCTCAGTGGATTGAATGCCGGCCTGTGAACCAAGGGGTTGCCAATTTGATTCCCAGTCAGGGCACATGCCCAGGTTGTGCCCCAGGTCCCCAGTGGGGAGGGGAGGGGGTGTGAGAGGTAACCCCGCAGTGATGTTTCTGTCCCTCTCTTTCTCCCTCCCTTCCTCTTTCTCTAAAAATAAAATAAATAAAATCTTTAAAAAGAATCAAATTATGGCCAGAGGACAATCTTTTAAACTAAATCATCTAGACATCTTGTTAAAATGTAGGTTCAGGGCCCCATCCAATCTTCTTGATCAACATCTCTGAATATGGCCCTGGCTGGTGTGGCTCAGTGGATTGAGCACCAGCCAATGAACCAAAGGGTCTTTGGTTTGACTCCCAGTCAGGGCACATGCCTGGGTTGCAGGCCAGGTCCCCAGTAGGTGGTGCTGGAGAGGCAACCACACATTGATGTTTTTCTTTCTTTCTGCCTCCCTTCCCCTCTCTAAAAGTAAATAAATAAAATCTGAAATAAAAAAAAAAAATCTCTGAACATGCGGCTCATGAGAGTGCTGCTTGACAAGCTCTCCAGATGATTATCATGCATCCAGAATTGGAAAACCATTGTGATCAACTATGGACACTGCCCTCAAACAGTTTCTCTATGAACCCAAACTCCCCACCACGGCATCCAGGCCACTAATCTGACCCTAGGCAACTAGGCAACCTAGACTCTCCCAATCTCTTCAGTCTTTCAGACATACCAACCTCCTTTCTTCCTCATGGCTTTGTTGTAACTCACCCTGGCCCCCACCCTCGCTTATGCTTTCCCTCCCACTCCCCAGCTGCATTTGTGTTTTACACACCTGGGCCTGCATGGTCTCTTTCCTTCTTTCTTTTTTAATGTAATTTTTATTTAAGGACAGTATACATACAGAAGAGTGCACAGAATAATAATTTTGCATATGCAGTTAGGAGATTGTGCTTCAGCAACTCGTGGAGTGCTTAGAAGGGAACCATACACGTAAAGAGCAGTAGCACTGGCCAAACCTTCCTCAGAAGTAGTTCTTCTGCCCTGACCAGTGTGGCTCAGTTGGGCATTGTTCCATTAAGGGAAAGGTCGCCAGTTTGATTCCCGGTCAGGGCACATGCCTGGGTTGCAGGTTCAGTCCTAGTTGGGGCACATTCAAGAGGCAACCAATTGATGTTTCTCTCTCACAGTGATGTTTCTCTTCCTCTCTTTCTCTCTCCCTTCCCCTCTCTCTACAAATAAATAAATAAAATCTTTTTTAAAAAGAAGGGAAATAGTTCTCCAGAGATTCTCAAAGAGAATTTTGGCCCCTAGAAATAAATAAATAATATAACCAGAAAGAATTTCAAATAAAAGGTGAACTGGGGGTCATGTGGGGGTCACATGGGTCACAAGGTCATGGGGGGTCATTAGCATTCACATAGGAGTCATGTGAGAATCACGGGATAGTCTCAGCTCATGGGGGAGTTGTGTGGCAGTCACCTGTGGGTCACACAGGAGTCTACCGCTCAGTGAATTTTTTCAAAGTGAATACACCAGTATTGTCAGCATGAAGTCTCCCCTGTTCTTTTTAACCTAATTTTTTTTTAAAAAATTGATTTTAGAGAGATAGAGGAAGGGAGAGAGAGGAAAACATCAATTTGTTGTTCCACTTATTTATGCATTCATTGATTATTTCTTGTATGTGCCCTGACCAGGGATGGAACCCACAACCTTGGCCTGTCAAGAGGACACTCTTAACCAACTGAGCCACAGATTTGATTCTAAATAGCACTGAAGAGTAATTCGTCTTTAGTGTCTCTTTTTTAAAAAAGATTTTATCCATCTATTTTTTTTTTTTTTTTTTAGAGAGAGGGAAAAGGAGGGAAAAAGGGAGGGAGAAAAACATCAATGTGTGATTGCCTCTTACACACCCCCCACTGGGGAACTGGCTCACAACCCAAGATTGTGCCCTGACTGGGAATTGAACCAGTGACCTCTCATTTCACAGGCCAGCACTCAATCCGCTGAGCCACACCAGCCAGGACTGTCTTTAGTCTCTTAAAGGAGCAGCAAAAAGGGAAATTGCATGGTACTCACTCCTTAAAGACCTTTCCTTATAGAAGCTTCTCCAACCCAAACCTCTCTCCTTTCTTCCCTTTCTTTCATTCCTTTCACAAATGATGTATTTACTGAGCACCTACCGTATTAGGCACTGAGTGGATAAAGATCAGCAAAGTATACTGGGTTCCGCTTTCATGGTACTTACAGTCTCACGTGGAAGACAAATGAAACACGATAAGCAAACCAGAAATAGAAATTGTGATGGATGCTCTGAGAGGACTAACTGGGAGCTGAGCTGCACGAAGCCAGAGGAGGACCAACCAACCGGGAGAGGAGGCCAAAGCAGCTTAGGCAAAGGTGTAAATAACGAAAGCAAAGGCCCTTGGCTCAGGGAGGGTCTTCCCTTTCTCCGACTTCGATGGCTTCTCTTCAGCCTCCTCCTCCCACCTTCAGGATCTCTTCTTTGCCACCAGAAACTTTCTACCCTGTCTGCCCCCACTTATAATAGAGCAATCTACCACTTTCTCTCTTTTTTTTAATATTTTCTTTTTTTTTTAAGATTTTATTTATTTATTTTTAGGGAGGGAGATAGAGATAGAGATAGAAAGAGAGAGAGAGAGAGAGAGAGAAACATCAATGTGCGGTTGCCGGGGGTTATGGCCTGCAACCCAGGAATGTACCCTGGCTGGAAATCGAACCTGGGACACTTTGGTTCCCAGCCCGTGCTCAATCCACTGAGCTATGCCAGCCCAGGGCTCACTTTCTCCCTTGTGGCCTAAGAAAGGTTCACTAACACAAAGCCTAGTGAGGTAGAGAAAAGGAATATGAAAGAATATGAACTTGCACTTCGATTTTTTTTTTGTCCCAGAAATGTTTGAGTAGGATTTATCCACTTTCACTTTGCAATCAATCCTCAGTTCATGTTCAGTTGGAGGTGTCTCTGAACTAGGTCTGCAGGAAGCCGCTGAGTTGTCTCCTTTCTTTAGCTTCTCACAGTTACCACCGGGAGGATCACAGAGGAGCTCTGTTCAGGAGCTCAGAGGGTTAGAATCAAGAAGTCTCGTCTGCGGTGTTACCAGCTGCACTGCTTTGTTCCCAAGGTAACACTGTTATCGATACCCCATTGTTAAGATACCCCATCTTCAATACCGGCATTGAAGAGAGGGGGCAGCACAGTCTGTGCCCCAAAGGGTTTGGCTGCGAGCCATTCAAATTCTCACCTAGTCCTGATGACTTGAATAAAAATATTGCAGTTGCAAAGAGACCTGAGGATTTAAGAGTCGTTGTGGGCTATCATTTGGCGCTCTTCCTGCCCATGTCAGTGTGGGGTCTCCGTGGATGTCCTTCAACTTGCCTCTTCTTTCCCTTTTCCACCTCCACCCACCCACCCACCCACCCACCCACCAGCCCGAACTCAGATCCTCTTTCAATTCTCCGTGGATCTGACTGACCTCTTCTCTGCGGGACTCCTGCAGTCAGATTCCCTGACAGGTGCCTGGACTGGGGAGAATGTTGGCAGGTGAGCCCTTACAACAAAATAATCGGATCTTTCAAAAGCCCAGCTTTACAGCCCTTTACACATCTCCAGTATTATGTGACAGAGCGTCTCATTCTGTTAAATTGCACATGTTCTGAAGAAGGTAAATTAAAACCAATAAACAAAAAAACTGCACTGCTATACTTGGATTCAAGTTAAGGCTTCGAAGTTGAATCTTGGTAAACAGATCTTTGTTATGTCTTCTCTGGGCCCCTGGCCTTGACGAAATTCTGTCAGAACCTTGTCGTCATCACCATCAGCATCACCATTGCCACCTAACATTTCCTGAGTCCCTACCATGAGCTGGGGCCCAGACAAAGTGCTTTACATGCGTCTTTTCCTCCTGGGGCAGCTAGAGCGGGACTGCTAAGCCTGAACCAGGACAATGGTTCGGGGGGTCAGCCTCCAGGGCTCTGTAGTGCATGAGGCAGGCTCTCAGGCCAGCACTGGAACCAACAGGGAGAACCCAGGGACTGGGGGTAAAGTTTAGATAGGTTGCTCTCTGACAGTTGAGACATGGTTGGGACAGTCCTCAGTGCTCATTTAATAACAATGGAGGAGGATACCAGGTCAGGATAAGGGAATTCTGTGCTCAGGAAAGCTTTGAGATCAGAAATCAGGACTGAGCTTTATGACTGTATATATTGTGAGCTGCTGACATATTCATGGCTGAAATAACATATCTGAGATTTGCACCAGTATAATCTAGAGGACGGGGGAAAGAAGTGGGTGGGGGTACACCCGAAACAAGAGTGGCCGTAAGTCAATATTTTTGAAGCTGAGTAATGAACAAATGGAGGTTCATTATATTCTTCTCTTTACTTGTCTGCGTGATGGAAAATTTACATAATGGAAAGTTAAATATATACACTATACGTTTTTTCCCATTTTCTTTGTGCTTTCTTTTTCTTGTTTGGTTATTGCTTCTGAAGTAAGGTGCCGTTATTTATTTACTTTTTAAATGTCAGCCTATTTTAGCAGTGGTAAGGACAAACAAGGCAAATGGGTTTCATGTGCATTGGGGCCAGTGAGAAAAGGGCCCCCAGGATGCAGGGGCAGTGGTGGTAGAAAGGATAATTGTGGGAGAACCCCAAGAAGGCAAATTTTCTGGGATAGGGGATCCAGACCTCTTGGTATAGCTGTCTTGGCTCCCTCCACTGTACTGCTGTCCCCCCTCAAAGTTGTTCCCCTAAAAAATCGTCCCTTGATACACGGAGGAGATTGCATTTGATTTGAAGGGTAGTTCTCCAATGTTAAAGTCCTGCCTTTCCCACATCTCCTGCCTCAGTCTGCTCCCAGACCTGTCTCAGGCCGACAGCCTAGCTGTCTGGTTTCTCTCTGTCCACCTACGGACTAACATGCCCCACGTGGAAGCTGCTTCCAGCTGGAAGTGCCCCCTGGATTTTCCCCTGGGGCCTCCTGAGCGACCTGCCCTGCCCTGGAGGGCTATCCAGATTCTAGACCCCCTCCCACCCCAAGCTGCTCCCACGTGGAAATCTTCCTTTGCCCTGCCAGAGACTGTCCTTTTCTGTCCTGTCTGGACCTTGGGAAACAACCCATACTGACTGCATCTTACCCTCTGGCTTCTGTTTGGCCAACAGGAGATCGAAGATTAGAGGGCAGAAGGAGAGTGATTTGGGGTGTAAATCCTTCCAGGTCTCTCCCTGTTGAGTTACTAGGAAAGCGCTGCGTCCCCCTTTGAAGGCCATAGGTTTGTCAAGTGGCCCTCCAACATGGCCACTGCCACCTCTGGTAGCCACTCCCTCCCCTCAGGCCTGCAGGCCAGGAGTGGTTGGCTCCCCGCCATTGCTGGCCCACGGTATGCATTCTCCCTGCTGTCTTTCTGAATCCTGCCCACACCTTTGCAAACAGGCCTTTAATTAAAACCTCCTCAAAGTAATCCAGTTTACATGTGCCAGGACCCTGCCTGATACAGGACCCTACTGTGGCCAAGAGAGCCCCGGTTAGTTATACATACATTTTTGTGCTTTGTCTTACAAAGCACAAAGTTTCTTGAAGGCGGGGCCCATCTTGTACCTGGCCCTGTTCACCTCTTCCACAAATGGCATTTTGGGGAGGCAATGGGAATCAAACGAGGGATAGCTTCAGATAATGTAAATGTCTGGGAAATGAGAGCAGCCAGATAAAGAGAATCATACACTTGAAGGAACGGTCGTGATGGGATCTGGACAAAGGCGAATTGAAGGGAAAAGAACCTGCATAAAGTCTGTAAAATTAAGTGTGGTGAATGCTATTGATCAAATAGTTCCTAAGCCAAGAAATCATGGGAAAGATAGCACTGTCAGCACAAAAGGCTGATTCATCTCCCGAACTGGGAAAAACATGCAGCAACTGTATAAAGTATCATCTTATAACCAAAGTGAATACTGCTTTTGTCTGTTTGGATAAAGGTTTCTGATTCAGATACTATGGTTAATACATGAGACACTGTCATTGCATTTAGGCTCTGGGGTGGGACCGCCTGTAAGAGAAACTGTATTGGTCATCTATGATTGCTGTATAACCACCAACCCAAGCTTAACAGCTTAGGACAACTATAAACATGTATTGTCTCACATGGGTCCGAAATTCAGGGACAGTTTAGTGTTCTATGCAGTGTCTCGTGAGATTATACTCAAGGTGCTGGCTGGGGTTGTTGTCACCTGAAGGCTTAACTGGGACTGTTGGATCTGCTCCAAGATAGCTCCCTCCTGTCACTGGCCATTTGGTGCTGGCTGTTGGCAGAGGATTTCAGTTCCTTACTATATGAACCCTCTGAAGGGCTGCTTGAGATTCCTCACAACACAGCAGTTAATTTTCCCCAGAGTGAGTGAAACAAGTGGGTAAGGCAGAAGCCACAATATGTCCTATAACCTTACCTTGGGAGTCACCCTCTATCGTTTCTGTAATATCTTATTGCTTATGTACATCAGGCCTAATCAATAAAGAAGGGATGTGAACACCAGGAGGCAAGAATTTTGGGGTGTCACCTTCGAGGAAGCCACCACAACCTCTTTGTTCTTCTTATCGCCTTCTATTGGGGACACACAATTTCAATTTGCCTGTCTGCTGATGATGTTCACTTCGATCACTTGGTTCAAGTGATATCTACCAGCCTTTTGCCCTGTGGACCTACTCTGTGTTTTTCAAATCATTAAATATTTTGGGAGGTGAAACAATGAGTCTTTTTGACACATCTCCATTACTCTTTGGCCACTTCTTTCTGTGTTTGGGCAAAAAGTGTCATAGGCTCATCTTGTGCTTTCCTTGTCCCAACCCTGGAAGCAGCCATGTCCCCCAAGAACACTGATTCTTTTGAGTGGAGAATGGTATTCAGAAGCTAAGATCTGGATGCGAACTGGACTCATTGTTACTGGGTAGTGCTGCTCCAAGGTCCTCTCAGTGGGCAGAGCGAGGGAATGTATGCATGTATGTTTGTATGCATATATGTAACCAGTCTCCCATGAGAGCTTCTCCCTGCACATGGATGTCCTTACCACACCACTTGGACGTTAGCAGCCCGTGGCAGGCCTCCTCTCTGTGTTGACGTCGGCCTTGTTCTGCCCTGTATAATGGTTTTAAGACTGAATTGTTCAGGAAAGAGAAGGTGCAAACTGAGCCCATCTTGATGATACATGCAAACTATGTAAAATTTAGACCTATTAGTTGCTAACATTTTTTGAGTACTTACTATGTGCCAGGTAATGTTCTAAGAATTTTCTATGAATTCTCAGAGCTGCCTAATGAGATAGGAACTATTACGATCCCCATTTTGCTGATGAGGCATAAGGAGGTTAAATTACTTGCCCAAGGTCATGCTGTTGCTAATGAGATAGAGCAGAACTGTCTCATTGAACTTCTCGAATATCCTTAGGTATCCTGTGTCCTTCTGCTGCAGGCCTGGAGCACAGATATTGCTAAATGTCCTCTGGGGACAAATTGCCTCCACTGAGAACCACTGGTCTACAACAACATTAATTTAATTTAAGGAAAACTACTTTTTGATTGTGTTGCTAATGCATGAAAGAAAAGGGATAAACGTAATCCAGAAGAGCAGAAAATGCAAAAATCCCATTTGTGTGGCAGAGATGGCTAGTTGTCTATTCCAGCACCCATCAAGAGGGGACTTCCTCAACCTTTCTTCTCCAACTCTATACCTGACCTACTTTTGCATCCGTACTCTCTTCCTCCTCTCTCTCTGGCTGCCAGTTCCTCCAGCTGGACTCATTCTGTCTCATCTTCTCAGGACCTGGCTTCATCATTATCCCTTGTCTCTTTCTTTTATCTTCAACCTTTCTCTGTCTAGCGGAACGTTTCCATCAGCATTTAAATATGCTCAAGTCTTTTACTTCGTTTCACTCCCTGAGATTTTGCTTTGGAAAATTTCAAACCCTCAGAAGAGTTGCAAGAAGGGTACGATGAATAACCATAACACTTCACCTAGATCCACCAATTATTAACATTTTGCCATATTTGCTTCAGTTCTCTCTCTTTTTTCCTTCCCTCTCTGTTTTTCCACAAACACACACTTCTTTCCACCCTAAACCATTTGAGAGTTAGTTGCAAGCAACGTGACATTTCACCCTAAGCACTTCAGCAAGTATCTCCTAAGAACAAGGGCATTCTCTAGTTCTCTTATCCTCACAACAACATTACCACAGTCGGGAATGTAACGCTGTGTTAATACTATTATCATATATACAGCCCACGTTGAGTTTTCCCCAGATTGTCCCACTAATATCTTTTATGGCTGTTTTGTCTTCTGTGTGTCAGTGTATGTGGGTGCTGTTCCAGTGCCCGATCAGAGATCAGTCAGTGCATGTGGTTGTCATGCCTCTTCAGTTTCCTTTCAACTATAGTCTCCTTGTTTCAAACACAATGATGGGCACTTCTGAGACCCTTAGCTTCTGCCTCGAACTGCTGTGCTCTCTCTCTCTTCTCCTTCCCTTGACAGACACATGTTTTGTAAGAAGAGACTCAACAGTTTTCATTCCCTCATCTTCCACCTGCGACTCACTGCTGTATGGCACCTGACTCCCATTGTGAGCCGCACTTGCCAGATTTTCCTCCTGTCTCTCTGGTCACTTCTTCTTGGGCTCCTTTGCTGGCCCCTCTTCTTCTGCTCATCCTGTGTATATTAAGGTTCTTCAGGATACTGTCTTAGACCTGCTGGTCTTTACACTGCTTATACTTTACCTGGGTGGTTTCATCCTTTTCCAGGGGCTTCAATTACCACCTATATGCTAAACATTCATATCTGTGGCCCAGGCCTTTTTCTCCAGCTTCAGTTCTAAATGTCCAACTGCCTCAGTGTCTAAACCCATGTGGAAGTCTCCCAGACACCTTGAAGCAATATGTCCAAGAAAGAACTGATTATCCTCCCACAACCCATTCCTTCTATTGCATTCCCTGTCTCAAAAAATGGCTCTTCTCATTCATCCTGTTTCCTGAGCCACATACCTAGAAGTCATCTTTGACACATCCCTTTGACATCATCCATGACATATCTAATCAATTACCAAGTCCTACAGACTCTATCTTCTCAGTGTCTTTGGAATCTACTTCCTGTTCTTATCATCTCCTTCATCAGACCTCCAACATCTCTCCCAGAAAGATCAGAAAGTTCATAATCCTTTTTCTCAGCCTCTGGCCATAAGTAATTTTCTAAAAATAGAAGTCTGGCCATGCCGTAGCCCTTCTTAAAATTTTTCAGTAGTTTCTTATAGCCCTCAGGATGAAGTTCAGATTCCTTAATATAGTCTATAAACTGGGGTGAAAGTCAAAATATTTAATAGCTGGAACCCTGGCTGGTGTGGCTCAGTGAATTGAGTGCCAGCCTACGAACCAAAGGGTCACCAGTTCGATTCCCAGTCAGGGCACATGCTTGGGGAGTGTGTAAGAGGCAACCACACACTGATGTTTCTCTCCCTCTCTTTCTCCCTCCCTTCCCCTCTGTCTAAAAATAAATAGATAAAATCTTTAAAAAAGGCTAAGGTAAAGCTTAACAATATCATTTTATAAAAAGAGAGAATGATTTAAAAAAAGATATTCAATAGCTGGTAAGGCACAGGCACTGACCCCAGGTAGAAAGGATGTCAGCTGGCTCACCTGACCAGTGGATACTGGCTAAATAATGGCTTGCCATTAGAGCCCCATGCTATTGTCCTCTATGGTCTCATCTAGTGTCACTATTCCCCTAAAGTCACACTAGCCTTGTTTTAATTCCCAGAATGCATTATCAAAGGCAGTTACCTTTGCCTGGAACAACCTTTCTGGCAGCCCTGCTGTCACCCCATCCCATCCCTAGTCCACAGACCTATCCTGAAGGGGACTGACTGCTCTATCCAGATAAGGGTGGCCTTGGCCTGTGTCAGTGGGATCATCTGCAAAGGGAACCTAATCTGGATCACGGTTCACTGCTAATAATGACTTCTTCCACTTACGCACAAGAACAGAGAGCCCCAATGAGGTCAGCAAACTCTTAGAAGTAGGAAACTGAATTTTGACCTTTAAAAAAAAAACAATTGATTTTTAGATAGAAAGAGAGTGGGAGGGAGGGAAAGGAGATAGGGAGGGAGGGAGGGAGGGAGAGAGAGAACCATCGATTTGTTGTTCCACTTACTTACGCATTCATTGATTAATTCTTGTCTGTGCCCTGAGCCAGGATCAAGCCCACAACCTTGGTGTGTCGGGACAAGACTCTGACCAACTGAGCTATCCGTCCAGGGTGACTCTTGACCTTTTATGAGGGCAAAGAAGTGAGGAGAAGGGGGAAAATTCTTTATTTAGCCCCCAACTAAAACAATATCTTTCTTGGCAACTGAAATACAAATAACTTTTCTCACGTCCACTGGGCCTCTTGACCCTGGGGTTGAGCCTATCAGATATCAAACGTTCCTGGCTTTTTAAATCAGTTAATCCCTTTGCTTCCATTCAGCTCTGAGATTCGGTTAGCTTTTTTTAGGAATGTGGGGACAAGGGGCAGGGAAGAGTATTTTTTTAGAAGGCAAGTTAGGTATGGGGGGGGGGGATTCTGGGTAGCTGAGGTCAGCAAGAAGGCATTGGGCATTTAAACTCCAAGGCAGTAGTCTCAACTCTGGCTGCGGATTAGAACTATGGTACCTGGGGCTCTTTTGAAGTTACCGTTGCCAAGGGTCTACTACACATCTTTTAATCAGAATACCTGAGGGGTAGAGCTTGGGCATAAATACTGTTCATAAAGCTCCTGAAATGACCCTCATGTGCAATCAGAGTTGAGTACCCCACCAGGTACGGGAGAAGGAATGCCACGGAATGAGAAAACAGTGCAGGCCTATGTGGAATACTTCTGACCCCAGCTTGCTGTGTGTGATAAGCACACATTGCAGAGAGCGCGGGTAGAAGAGCAGGGTCGCGTGCCCAAAGGAGGGCATGGTTCTCGTGGGTCGAGTGTTGCCTAGAGAAGGTTAAATGTGCAAACTGGCAAAAAGTAGAAAGCCCATCAATGCCAAGTGTGGTGGAAGGGCAGATGGTCGTGGTCTTTCCGTACTGCAGTTTGACACCACACAGTCCAGTTAAGTGTCCTTAATAGCCTATGAACCAGTGAGTATGATTTTAGATATGTATTCTTGAAGACAGTGTCACTTGGGGGCATGTAGGAGATTGGTCACTGCAGTGTTATTGGGAGTGACTGGGAACAGAAGGCTTTGCTGGAAGAGTAGATAGACGGAGTGTGGGTGATACACACCATCAGACCATTATTGGGCAGTTAAAAGCAACAGGTTAGGTATACACATAGCAACATGAGTGGATCTTAAAAAGAATTACTGAATGTGAAAAGTATGAAACATAATGAGACATATATAAAACAATATTAAATTTGTGAGTAAAAATGTAGCCCCCACAAAAAATGTAGCACACCAAAGTGTTTATTTTACAAGAACCATACAAATAAGAAGATAAATGTTGCCTATGGGGGAGGGAAAATCCCTTTTTTAGCAAGCCATGGTGCTAAAAGAAAATATATAGCTATTTTATATTTTTTATTATTTTAAAAATATATTTACTTTTACAGAGAGAGGAAGGGAGGGAGAAAGAGAGGGAGAGAAATATCAATGTGTGAGAGATACATTGACCCTCTGCTTATCACCCACTCTCATCTCAGGACCTGGCCTGCAACCCAGGCGTGTGCCCTGACTGGGAATGGAACCTGCAACCTTTTGGTTCACAGACTGGCGCTCAATCCACTGAGCCAGGTAGATAACTATTTCTTAAAAAGCAAGATTTAAATCAGACCTTGAAAGATGAGTGAGTAGGAAAGAGGGGGAAACAGAAGGCTTCTGGGAACGGCAAAATACTCCCCCAGGCTAAGACCGGGAGGCAAATGTGTGTGGAGCAGGTGGGGCAGGAGAAAGGTCTGATTGGAGCAGCATGTTAAAGCAAAGTAGGGATTCAGGCTGGAGAGAGGGGATTGGATAAGATTTTGAAGGCCTGGAAAGCCAGGCAAAGGGATTTAAACAATGATAAAGTAGATAAGAGAACAGGATTGAGCGGGGGGGGAAGGTGAGGAAAGTGAAGTCAGAGGAGGTGGGTGGAGAGAGCCTGAAGTTAGAGAACCGGATTGGAGGGGATACTTGAGTGAACGAAGCAAAGCGGATGAAGGTGGGTAGCCTGGAACAGGTAAGCATTGGAGCTGGAGGGTGAGAGACACATTTTGATCGATTACTAGCTGCATACAGACACTAATAGACAAGAATAAGTCAGAGTACTCCCAGATCTTAAACCAGGAAGTTAGGGGAAGAAACTAAGTCCAGTAGTAGCTGTGATTTCTTAAGCTGGAAATGCAGTTTTCCAGTGAAGTGGAGCTTTCAAAGTTCTGATAATTCAGTAATCTCTTTGAGCAAGTGCTCCAAACGGGCTCACAGGTATACTGATTTTACAGTTGGCAGAGAGCTTTGTTTTACAGATGACAAGAGGACCAAAGATGTTTGGTTAATTTCCCAAAGTCAACCAATTAACTGGCGAAAACGATGGGCTAGAGCCAGGCCTCTTAACTTCTAGTCCAATGAACTTCCCTAATTGCCGGTATATTGGATCTGAGGAGCTTGAGAATCAAGGCAACTCACCTTTGGACTTCTGCGTTTGCCTGACCATGAGAGGTCAATTTTCAAGAATTAGGATCTACCCTTCCTGTACCCAGCCTCTGCCAGCTCAGTTTCAATCCATATGCACATGAACTGTCTATCTCGTTGGGCTTCTACACAAAACTCCTGGTGTTTGCTTTACTAATCCTTACCTCTGCACGACTGGGCAAAGTGAGGACTGTCACTGACTGCCAGGCTTTCAGGCAATATTTTCATAGTCCTCTCTGGATAAAACAAAGTAAAACAAATGACTTCTAAAAAAGAATAGAATCTTAGAGTTTAAAAGATCTTAATCTCCCACCCAAGAGGAACCCCCCTAAACAATACCCCTGACAGATGCTCATCCCGTCTCTAAATGTTTTTAGGAATGGAGCAGGCCATTCCTTTGCCAGATCTGATTACTAGAAAACTCTGAGTCTGAGTCCTATGTCACTGCAGCATGATTCAGTGAAAATAGCACAGGGCACTCAAGCAGACTTGAGTTAAATTCTTAACTATGTAATTTTCTGCACGACTCGAGCAAGTTATTTGTCTTCTATCAGTGTCACTCACTTCACCTGTACATTAGGGGTAATGCCTGTTTTACAGAGTTACTACGAGTATTGGAGATTATGAATGTAAAATACCTAGTACGGTGCCTGACACAGAGTTAATAAAGCACTAGCTGTTATAATCATCACCATCGTAATTATTATCCTATCCATTGGTCCTAGTTTGCCCTGTGGTGTTATGTACATACGCCTTTCAATACTTTCATTGCTTGAATTTAGTTGTGTTATTTCTAAGTGTTCTTTTTTTTTTAAGATTTTATTTATTTTTTTAGAGAGCGAAGGGAGGGATATATATATATATATATATATATATATATATAGAGAGAGAGAGAGAGAGAGAGAGAGAGAGAGAGAGAGAGAGAGAGAGAGAAACATCAATGTGTGGTTGCTGGGGGTCATGGCCTGCAACCCAGGCATGTACCCTGACTGGGAATCGAACCTGCGACACTTTGGTTCGCAGTCCGCCCTCAATCCACTGAGCTACACCAGCCAGGGCCTAAGTGTTCTTTTTTTCGGAGCAAGCATTCACCAATATTTTCTCTCTTGCTTATCCTGCCCTTGACTTTGTTCCTGCTTGTGATGTTTGCAGAACATAGTGCCTGTAAATTAACAAAGTGCTCCAGGTGTGGCCTGAGTGTTTCAAAACAGAGTAAGACCTTAAGTCTACATTCCCCAGACTACACTCTTCAAGCTTCCTAGGCCTCCTTTAGCTCTTTAGGCAACTGTGTCCCATACTGACTTAGTCCTATGAAAACCTCCAGGTAGTTTTCATACGAATGAGTGTTAATCCTTCCCTGTTTTGCGCTTGGTAGAACTATTTTTCTGTTCAAGAAAAAACTTTTTATTACCTGAAAGCCTATTATATATTAGGTATTGTGCTGATTCTGTGGACATAGGGATGAAGACTAGGACAAAGCATCACCATACTAGAAATGTGGGTTCCACAAAACCAGGTCTATTGCCTGCACTAACAAATCCCCACTTTCTGGGATGATGTCTATACACAACGATGTGCTTACTGTTGGTGAATTAACAAATAATTTACACTGGAATTTCTTCTTATAAGTAAAAAGGCATTTCCCCAACTGACTTATTTTAAAAGTTCAGGTATTTTGTACAAGCCTCACTTTTTATTTCAAATATTTTTTTACTCCATTACCATTAAGCCTACCACTTTTGGCTCAACTATAGTATTTTTTTCCACCTAGGGTAGACCCAATTTCCAAAATGAATTTGTATTGTCCTTTTTGAGGCCAAACTAAATACATGCTTTATTTGCTGAGTGGCCATTATGTTCCATGGTTGATAAGCACTTATATGACCCTACCGTGCAGCTTACCATACATCTCATAGCAGTGCCAACTTTGTGAATGCTAAACGCCCAAACGTTTTTGGAACCAAGTTTAACTGGGCCCTGACTTGGGGGCAAGCATCTCCAACCTTTTGGCATCTCTGGGCCACACTGGAAGAAGAGTTGTCTTGAGCCACACATTAAATACATTGCAACATGTAATCACAAAAAATCTCATAATGTTTTAAGTAACTTTATGACTTTGTGTTGGGCTGCATTCATAGCCATCCTGAGCCACAGGTGGGACATCTCTTCCAGGGAAAATGAGGTCTTTGGGACAAGTGTGAGGCGATGGCTTAAGGCCTTGAATTTCTGCATTGGTCTGTAAAGTGCTGCCAGGCGCTCATACGCCTAGCGCCTCTGGTTCAAACTCATCCCACAGACATCAGACATATATATGGAATTTGTAGGTATCCAGTTCTCTAAAACCACATAGGAACTCTGAGTCCTCTCACAGTTTTTTCTAGTATATGGGCTACAGGTGAGGCAACGATCGCCATCTTGCTATCAAATGCCCAGCAAGGCGCCACTGGCGTCGCTTGGTAACCACGGAGATGCACGTGCCCCACCCCCCTTTTCTAGCTCGTGGAGGCTGTAAACTACGATTCCCATCAGCTGATTTTTCTCTGCTTAAAGTTGAGATGTCTAGATTTGGCTTGCCGGCATCCTCGCCCCCGTCGCAGTGAACCGCGGGAATTGCAGTTCACGAGGTGGCCTCACGGTTTGCTACGCGAAGCTCTGGAACTACAAGTCCAGTGAGCCCGAGGGTTCACGCATGCGCTCCGAGCAGCCGGTCCTCCCTGGCCCCGCTGCGGGTGCTTGAGAGGTAAGAGAGGGCGGAGGGAAGGAAGAGGAGGCGGGATCCGAGCGCTGCGTTGGCTGCTGTCTGGCACCAAGGGGGCGGCCCCGGCGGAGTGCAGACCCAGTGGCCCTCGGCGATTATGGACCCGGCCGAGGCGGTGCTGCAGGAAAAAGCGCTCAAGTTTATGGTGAGGAGAAGGTGCAGGATGGGAAACGGTGGAGGCTGTGGCGTTGGCGGCGTCACTGAGGCTTGGGCCTGGGCCGTCCGTCTGCCAGGAGGAGGGCACAGAGGGACTCTGGGCCGAGGCCGGTGGCAGGGGCTGCTGAAGGGACGGGACGGGAGCTCTAGGGAGGCGGGAGGTGGTTGCGGAGAGGACCCGGGGGTGGGGGCAGCAGCTCCGCCATCTTGTGGATGAGAGACCAAGTGACAGCGGGAGCTTAATCAGGGAGGGGGCTCTGGGCGGCGCGCGGGGCCCTGGAGGGAAAGGGGCGTGGGGACAGTTACTGAAGAGCGGAGGGAGCCTGGAGGGCAGCCGCGGTGAGGCTGCTGGCAGGGCCTTCCCAGTGTCAGGCTTACGGGTAAGGCCCGGGAGAAGAGGTGCACTGAGGACTGGGGAAAGGGATCACCGGGTAGTGGGAGGAAAGATGTTAGAGGGGAGGGGGACGTGCAAGGCTGGATGCAGATGGATCTGAGGGTTGAGGACAGCCAGGGCTGGTGGGAGACTTGAGTTTTGTAGAATGAGGGGGGTTGAGATAGCCGTTGCCTTCAGGTCTCCCACTTGGCTAAACTAATGTTGACAAACTCTGGGAAGAAAGAGGCCTTACTTAGGAAGATAAGGACTGGGGATGGAGACCTAGGTCTCTGGTGACAGCAGTCTTTGGGAAAGGAAGAGGGTGTTGACTATGAGCCAGCATTACAAATGTCAGAAAAGGGGACACATACTCTTCTTTGAAAGGAGAGAGGCTAGGTATTGTAGTAAAGACGAGGTTGAACTGGTCAGGAAAACCTGGGCACACAAGATTGGGGACAAAATTAACATCTAACAGGGTAAAACAAACAAAAGTTAGTGCTAAATTGTAGAGATAGTAAAATGTAGGGGCCAGGTCCTGTATCACTTTCTGGGAAAGGAAAGGCCATGGAGATAAGAATCGCTAGACCCGGAGAAGTGATGAGATCAGTGGAGAAATTCCAGAGATAAAGGGGGAATATAAGTAACGGGAGATGTCAGGATTAGTCGTTGCTTATCAGCTTTAGGTTTGAAGCACAGTATGGGTTTGCATTGAATTTTGTGGGTGGGTTTAAATCCTTTTGAGCCTAGTTTGTTAACTTTCCATCATGCTTTTCTTCTATGCTTCTGTTTGGCAATTTTGTATAGTTTGATATTTGATGCTTTTAATCTGATGCTTCTTGTATATCCTAGGTGTAAAACCAGACTTTGTGGTCACTGCTAAAGAATGATGGGATGCATAGACTTCCATCTTAACAGGTGGCTTTAGGGACATTGATATTTGTAGTCAGGTCTTGCTTTTTCAGAAGTATTTGTAACCTGTCACTCCAAATTTTATTTCTTTGTTATTTGTTATTTTGTGTCTTTGCCTGAAATACCAAAACAAATCTAAATAAACATGAACCCTAACTGAATTTAGGCTATAAATGGCTCTATTTATAAGAATATGTTTTTTAGAGACTGGTCAAATTTACTAAAACTTTATTTATTTTGTATTTAAAAACACCTAACTGAAGTTTGAGTGCATCATTAATGTAATTCCACTTTGAAGAAAGTTCTTAAATTTCTTCCCAATGTTGAAATTCTAAGAGATAAGACTTTGAAATTTTTTTGGACTTTAGGACTAAGAGGAGCCCCAGCCACTGTGGCTCAGTTGGGTGGATCATTGTCCTGTACACTGAAAGGTCACTGGTTCGATTCCCATTCAGGGCACATGCTTAGGTTGCAGGTTTGATTCCCAGTCAGGGCATGTGCAGGAGGCAAATGATTGATGTCTCTCTCTCTCTCCCCAACTCCCCTCTCTCTCAAATGAGAATAAAAAAATAAACCTTAAAAAAATGAAGTAAGAAGAAGTCAAGAGACGTGGCAGCTGCTTATTTTATTTTCTTACTTAGAGGTTGACTTAATCCTAACCTTGACACTTGTGTCAGATTTATGGAGTAGTGTGATTTACAGATCATAAAGAAACATTATGAGATCATCTTCTTTGCTTCCCATCAGACCTCAGCCTGGGAACATCCGCAACTGCTTGATTTCTGCTTTGTACCAGTGAGTTATGTTTCGATAACAGTCTCCTGATCAAGTTAAAGTGGACCTGGAGATGGCCATGCAGTGGTTTGCAGCTTTTAGAGCATCACATATTATTAGATGTTGAGTCAGTTACTATAGGGAGAAGCCAATTTTTTCTTTAATTTTAGTTACTTTTTATTTTTGACTTTGCCTGCAGTTGTGGCTGCTGTTCGAGAAAAGACCAACTGGAGGAGGGTCACCAAGTATGACACCTTAATAACTGAAGCAGAGAATGGCGAGTTAGAGATCTGGTATTCTTTTTCAGCTCAGTCAGTCTTATTATGAATCTGAGTAAGTCACAACTTGCCTATGGCTCCATTTACTCTGTCATAACATGTCTGCTTACTCAGAGTCAGTTTTGAGATAGGAAGATATTTAATTCGTCTTTGCACCAAGTGATTAGTGCACAGTACACCAGGGCTCTCCTTTTAATTAAATTGAAAATTTTGTATAGTATTTGCTTTGTTTTTTCCTTACCTTTTCTTCTGTTGTAACTTATGAATGACACTTTTTGTATGGAAGTCCTGATTTCCATTGTTTAAGAAAATGTAATTTGTTTAAAATGCCAACATGAAGTGGATATTCTCTTTTATGAATTTTGCTCATTACCACATTTAATGTAGTGCTTTAATTAGGAATTTTACAATAAAATCTTTTTAATGAGACTGCTAATTCAGAATTGATCATAATTCACACATGGCCTAGACTTAAAGTTTACCCTTGGATACTTGTGAAACATAGTTTAACTTCTAGAAACAAATGATATTAAAGCAGTAGTTTACATTAAACAACCTATATGCTAATATCTCTCGTTCAGCTTTAACAGGTCCTTAGGGACCTTTCCTAATATTTCCTTGGTCAACAAAATTATAATTCCTCAAGAAGATAAAGGGGAACTGGAAGAGACCCAGAGAAGAGAAATGAAAATGATCGGGGGAATGTAGGCACCATTTTATAAGGGTATATCTATTTTAAAATAATATATATGAGGGATGGAAAGACAAGTTGAGGGATTTTTTTTGTAATTACTTTGTGTTCTTGAGGGAATGAATTTTTAAGTTTAAGAAAAGTGAACAGGATAAGCGAGTTTCAGAATCTTAGAACTGGGGAAATGTTTGAAACTTGAATGACATAATTTTAGGGTATATAAAAGAATTTTTAATATAGTTGATAAGGAGACAGTGTAAAAGGCAACTTTCTGTGTAACACACCACTCCAAAACTTAGTAGCTTCAAACCTGTGGTTGACTGATGGGTTTTCTGCTTCACTTGGTGTTTTCCGGGGTGCCAGCATGACTGGAATGTGCAGAATGCCCACACTGACATGACTGGCTCCTGGGTGAGAGTTCAGCTGGCTCTGAAGGCCGCCTTTATGTGGGTCTCCTCTCTGCACATTGCCTTTGGATTTCCTTAAAGCATGGTGCATGGGTTCTGAGAAGGAGCGTTCCGGGAGACAGGAGATAGAAGCCAATGAGCCAGTTTTCTTAAGACCTAGGTTTGAAAGTCCAAGAATGGCACTGTTGGTCAGAGTAAAGGGAAATAAACTGTGCCTGTGGACATGAAGAGTGACATGCATAAACAAATTGCTGGGGGTGGATGCTCTTCTGAGACCGATTGCCATAGATGCTATTCTAGTTGGTTGTTCAGGCTAAAAATATTGGGTTGGCCAAAAAATGTGTTTTGGTTTTTCCCTCAGATGGCTCTAGTGGTGCTTGGTTGTCTTTAGCTTCATTCAAAACAATTTAGTTAGACTGTATTGTGACAGCTGTCATTTCAGTGAGCATTTTTAAAGAAATTATCAAAATTGGTCAATTTTTGTACAGTCATTTTAATATTGAAGATGGAAAAAATATGCAACCTTTTTGGCATATTATGCCTTATTATTTAAAAAAAGGTAAAAATGCAGCCAAAACACAAAAAAAAATAATGTGCAGTGTATGAAGAAGGTATGGCAACTGATCAAATGTGTCAGAAGTGGTTTATGAAGTCTTGGTACTACTGACATTTTGGCCAAATAATTCTTTGCTGTGGGGATGTTTTATGCATTGGAAGGTGTTTAGCAGCACCCCTGGCCTCTATGCACTAGAAGCCAATAGCAGGATATAGCCAACATAGTCAAAATATCCAAATCAATAAAGTTATTGGTGAAAATGAAAAATTTGTCTTTTATTTCATGGAAAAAACTAAATGGACTTTTTGGCCAACCCAATACAAATGGGATCAGACAGATTTGTGGGTTATAACACTAGGAATACTTTGGAAGTATCTCATTTTGGAGGTTAATGTCTTTTTTAAAGAATTTATTTATTTTTAGAGAGAGGGGAAGGGAAGGAGAAAGGGAGAGAAACATTAATGTGTGGTTGCCTCTTGTATGCCCCCTGTTGGAGACCTGGCCTGCAACCCAGGCACGTGCCCTGACTGGGATTCGAACTGATGACCCTTTGGTTTGTAGGCTGGCACTTTATCCACTGAGCCATACCAGCCAGGGCTGGAGGTTAACTTCTTAAGGAACTAATGTGATTTCTTGTATGAGTTGTTTTAATTTTACTGTAGAGATAATACTGGGTGAATTAATATGATTCAGTAACTTCTTACTTGTTGAACAGCATATGTATCTCAAAGCAAGAAATTGCATTTAAAAATAAATACTCTCATACTTACCTGTCAGGGAAGATACCATGTGATCCCGAAGGTAGTTTTCCCAGGGTGAGACTTATTCATTGCACTCGGGATGTGCTGACCTCTGTGATTTCCCCAATTGTGGGAAACTCTACTGCATAATTTGTGGTAGTAGGAGACTGCATTCGTGCTCTCCCCTGAAATAAATGAATGAATACTCAGATTAGCCCTGGCTGTTGTGACTCAGTTGGTTGGACTGAAGGATTGTGGGTTGGATCCCAGGTCTGGGAGTTTTTGAGAAGGCAACAAGTTGATGTTTCTGTTTCACAAGGATGTTTCTCTCTCTCTTCTCCCTGCCCTCCCCCTTCCTCATTCTCTGAAAGCAATGAAAAAATGTCCGGAGGGAGGGAGGGAGGGAGGAAGGAAGGAAGGAAGGAAGGAAGGAAGGAAGGAAGAAACTCAGATTTTCACTGTGATGGGCTTTTCTTTAAATCAGTGAGATTGATTGCCAGCTGTTTGGATGAACATCTGAAACTGGTTCATAGTTTAAGTTGTCGGAGTTTCTATGTATCCCATGCCTGTTCCCAACCTAAGTTAGCCTTCAGTTTCTTTTCTGGATACTCTTATGTTGTATAGGTTATTGTAGTAGGAAATTACAAATTATTGATTTTTTTGGTGCTAATTTTCTTGATTTATGTTTGGAATAGATGCACATAATAAATTATTGGAAGTGAATTATAGATGTGAGTGAAAATTTTTTTACTTTTAATGGCTATCAGAAATTTTTGTCGTTAAATTAGAATACGAACTTTCAAGAGACCACTTGTTATTCTGTATTACAGTGGTACCTTGGTACCCCTCATTAATTAGCTCTGGAACTCCTGATGAACGCTGAAACCAATGAGTACCAAACAAGCAACAAGTGATGAAGCATTTTCTCTCGGTAGGGAAGCCTGTGACTCATACAAGTTCTAGCAAGTGTGAAGGATCTCGGGCAAGCGCTGAGCACAGAAACATTTTTTTTCTCGTCAAAATGTGACAAGTACAGGGTTTTACCAGTTCTGAAGCTGATGAGTACCAAGGTATTTCTGTATTTGTATGCTGTTTAAATCCTTCAGGGAAGCAGATAAGAATATTTTTTTCCAGTGCAAAAGGGAGATAGGACAGTATGTAAGATTATTTATCTTTTTCATAGTCACCCTGACTCTTAGCAGCTCATCCCGTCATTCCTCTGTCGTGCCTTAGGCTGGCGCTCTTCCACTCACCAAAATCTGATGACAGCTCTCAACCAGTTATTCCAACACCGTCCCAAACTCACAGCCTGCCAGGAATCTCCCTAGGTCACAGTCCCCGGCCCCAGACTGGGTCAGGCCACTCACAGCTTGATCACTAGCCTTCCCTTGCCCAGCGCTTAGCTCAGCTGAGACCACACTATGTCCTGCAGTGTCCTCCTCCAACTCAAGGCTTCCTCATCATAACTTTTAGCTTGATTGCTTTTCTTTGGCCCCACCACATGCCCTGATGGCAGGGCAGGTACAGAATTTAGTCACTTTTGTATCTCCAGAAGTCAACATGACTCCTGGCATGTGGCAGGCACCCAGTAAATACTTGCTGAACTTAATTACTCATGCTGCAGAGCAAATTGTCATAGTCTTGGGCACCCTGTCACCTCATCTGGCAGTGGGTCTTAATTTCATCTTCACCTTTTGGCTTTTAGATAGCTATTTAGAATAGAACTAGGAACTCTTGATATGTATTTGTTCCTAACCAGATATATAAAATAGAATTAGGAACTCTTGATATATATCTGGTTCCTAACCAGAACATATTCTTAAAGATTCTCTGAAACCCTTCATAGGAAATGTCTCCCAGTGGGGAGTCAGTGCAGTGGGTTCAGCCGGCACAGGAAGGGGTCACTAAGCAGGAAGAGCAACAGAAGCCATTTTTACCTTTTAGAGGTCCTTGGACCGAGATCTTGATTATGAATAGATAAAATGATCTTATGGCAAATGGCATAAGAAAACAAAATGAGAATGAGGAAAGAATTTTTGTGGTATTAAAACATTTTAAAACCTCATACTTTCTAGCAATATTTTAATATAGCACAGAGGCACCTTCTAAATGTGTACAATAAGAGTTCACTGAAGATGAAATAGAAAATATTTACCAAAGTTTAACAACTTGGCCACTATTAAGAAAACTTACAAAAATGTATTTTATTTATTTGTTTTTAGAGAGAGGAGAAGGTAGGGAGAAAAGACGGAGAGAAACATCAGTCGGTTGCCTGTGTATTTACCTAGACTGAGGACAGGACCTACAACCCAGGCGTGCGCCCTGGTCCGGAATTGAACCAGTAACCTTTGGATTCGCTGGACAGGCCTCAAACCCACTGACCCACCCCAGTCAGGGCAAAAACTTTTCTTAATAAATCAATCCCAGCATCCTAAAATTGTCAGTGGAGGGGAAAAAAATCTCTGTGGGAAAGGTTCATCAGATCTTACCGTTTTAGCTAGTGTTCCACAAGATTCACCTTGTACTTGGGGAATCTCTGAATAATTTCCTTTAATTTCCCAAAGCCTAGTCAAGACAGAGCTAGAATATTTTATCAAAGACTCAGAGACTGCGGTGGGTTAGATAATAAGAGCAATGTTGAACTAGGAATATGATTTGTTCTCTGGAACACTAGCATCCTACTTTCTGGATTGTCTTCATAAGTGGACAAGGTAGGATGTGGAGAGCAAGGAGCCACCAAGCTGGGAGAGAATTTCTGTCTACTGAAAAATAAAACTTGTGAGGCTCTGGCCACGTAGCTAAGTTGGTTACAGCGTGTCCTTATATGCTAAGGTTGCCAGACCGTCCCCAGTCAGCGGCACATGGAAGACTCTATCAGTGAAGGCAGAACCCAGTGGAACAAAAAATTGATGTTTCTCTCTCTCTCTCTCAAATCAATAAATGAAAACTAAAAAAAAAAAATAAACTTTTGAGCTGAAATTTCCATTTGAGGTCTTGCTTCTCCCTGAGATTTGGCAATTTAGGTATACTTGCCTTCCTGTTATCAGGCTTCTGACCTGACCTGACTCTGTCAATAACAGGGTAACCATAGCCAAAGTGGGAGAATTGTGTTTTTCATTGTTTTTTAAAAAATATAGTCAACTATAAATAGCTAACAACTCTCTATTATTTACTGTGAGCTGTTCTAATTTTTTTAACATATATTATTTCATTTAATCCTTCTAATAATTCTGTAAGGTATAGTTAGTACTCTTGTTATCCCTGTTTTTCAGATGAGAAAACTGATTCCAGACAGGTTAAGTAAATTACACAAAGTCACCCTTCTAGCAAGAAGCTTGAAATCAAACCCAGGTAGTCTGACTCGAGACTGTGATGTTCACTAGTATTTCATTCTTGAAAAGCAGAGAAACAGTGGAATGTTATGGTGTATTTCTTTGCTAGTCTAACCATGACTAGAGTGGAAGCGTTATTATCTAGACTTACAAATAGATTTTCTGACCATTTGAATTACTGAGGAAATGGAGTAAGACTTTACAGTTGTCACAGTATCACTGCATCAGGTATGTAATAAAGTACCACAAAACATAATGTGTTACAACAGTAGATACTTGCATAAATATGTGGATTTGCTGGGCACTGAATGATATAAACTGGGCTTAGTTGGGTGACTCTGGGCTTGATTGCTTACTCAGGACTCGAGGCAGTGACTTCCCTGGCAAAACTCTTCTCAACTACAGCAAAGGCACAAGAAAGCAAGCCCAGCTATTCAAGTGCCTTTCAGTCATTGGTTGTATTATGCCTTCTAATGTTCCATTAACCAAAGTGACTTACATGCTCAAGCCCAATGTCAAGGGAAAGGAAAGTATACTTTGCCCATAGAAGGAGTACAGGAGGGAATAACAATAATCCTCCTCAGTAACAATAATCTGTAATCTAGTTCACTTGATTTTTAGACAAACGATAGAATGCTTACTGTGATAACTGTTGTGTTTTTTTCTACTTCCCATCATTGACACTGTCACAGCTAGCCCTTTCTTATTTTGGTTACTGAACAACACCTGTTCGTTGGATACTTCAAGAATCAAAATTTAATGCAGCAGATATCTTTGCATCTTGTTATGTAGGGGAGATAAGGCACAAAGAAATAATCAGAATCTTGACTTTAAGTCACAGTGATACCCTGAAAAGGTCCTCAGTATCAGTGCTCTCCTCTCCTTGGTTGATGTTATTCCAATGGCGTTTGTAACAATTTGAAATGTAACAGAATTTAAGTCAAGGTTATACATAATTCCCTAACAACTCCCTTGGTAGCAGGTTTAGAGGTCTTCAGTCCCTTCTCTGCCCCTAAACTTAAGGCTGCAAAGGTTAGGTGCTGATATTTTCAGATGTCTTGCCGACTTCTAGGCTTTCCCTGAAAAGTCATGGAGACAGGCATCCAGGAATTGTAGCACATAGATAATGTTTTTCCTGCACAGATGCATAAATCCTTGCACTGAGGAAGCACACATGAAACTAAATAGTTAATATGGTTATTTGTGAATTGTTGGATTATGGGAAATATTTCAAAATATATTTTAAAGATTTTATTTATTTTTAGACAGGGGGCAGGGAGAGAAAGGGGGGGAGAGAAACATCAGTGTGTGGTTGTCTCTTGTGTGTCCCCAACCAGGACCTGGCCTGGCATGTGTGTCCCCAACCCAGGCATGTGCCCTGACTAGGAATTGAACTGGCGACCCTTCAGTTCGTAGGCCAGCACCCAGTCCACTGAGCCACGTCAGCCAGGTTGAAACTGTTTTTCATTTTACACTTCCTCCAGCAGCATGTGAGGGTTCCAGTTGTTGGACGTTCTTATCACTTCATAGCGTCTTTTTCATTTTAGCTACATTAGTGGGTGAAGGCTACTCTCTCACTGTTTTAATTCACATTTCCTGTGACCATAACCCATCTTTTTAAGTTTATTGGCTATTTAGATATCCTTTTTGTGTGTGAAGTTTATTTAACCCTTGATCATTTTTTCTATTGGGTTATCTGGCTTTTTTTTTTTTATTGACACCTTCCTTTATAGTAGTCCTCCTTTATCTACAGGGGTCACGTTCCAAGACCCCAAGTGGATGCCTGAAACTGTAAATAGAAACGAACCCTACCGTTTCTTTTTACACATTCACACCTGTGATAAAGTTTAACTTATAAATTAGGCAGTAAGAAATTAACAATAACAACTTATAATAAAATTAATAAAACAATGTACTATAATTGCCCTGGCCAGCGTGGCTCAGTTGGTTGGAGTGTTATCCTGTACGAAAAGTCTCTGGTTCGGTTCCCTGTGAGGGCGCAGGCCTGGGTTGCAGGCTCAGTCCCCAGTCGGGATGTGTGCAGGAGGCAGCCCGCCGGTGTTTCTCTCTCGCATCAGCGTTTCTCTCACTCTCCCCCTTCCCCTCTCTCGGATGAGAATTAAAAAAAATATTTAAAAAGGAATTAAAAAATATATATATATACTATAATAAAAGTTATGTGAATGTTGTCTTTCAAAATATTTTATTGTACTATACTCTTGTGATGATAAGAGATGATGCAATGCTTAGGTAATGAGATGAAGTAAGGTGCTCAAATGGCATACAGTTGAAAACTCATGAGTGGTTTTTTTCTGGAATTTTCCATTTAATATTTTTAGACCATGGTTGACCACAGGTAACTGAAATTGCAGAAAACGAAACCATGGATAAGGAAGGACTACTGTATTTTGAAAAATACAAATCTTTCATCAAGTATATGGTGTTTTTGTAGGAAATCAATGCTTTATTTCACTTTTTCACTTAAAAGATCAGTAAAAAAATGTTGCAGATTTTGTACTACCTTCACAGGATTTGCAGGGTTAGCAAGTTTATTTTCTACATACCAATACTTAAAAAAAGGCTCACCACTATTAGCATCATCATTTTATAAAAGAAAGAGCACTTTAATACCACAGAGGTATTAAAGGTAGAAGGATATAATCTCAGAAAAAAGGAAACTCCTTGAGGTGGGCAAATGCACCCCCACACCCCAGGATGCCCAGTCTGATCCTTAAAACTTGCACACATGTTCCGTGGTAAAGGGGAATTAAAGATACTAATCGGATGGCTTTAAGTTAGGTAGGTTTCCCTGGGCCTAGTGTAACCAGAAGGACCCCTGCATGTGTGTAAGAGGTGAGCGGAAGAGGTCAGAGGGATGCCATGTAAGAACTCAATCTGCTGGAACTGGTTTGAAGGTGGGGAAGAATCAAGGAATGAGCAGCTTCTAGAAGCTGGAAAGGACAAGCTAGAGCCTCCAGAACAAGACACAGTCCCACCAACACCTTGATTTTGGTTCAGTGAGACCCATTTCAAACTTCTGAACTACAAAACTGTAAAATAATAAGTTAATGTTTTAAGCCACTAAGTATATGCTAATTTGTTATAGCAGTCCTGGAAAACTGGTATGGACAAGTCTTTCTCAAGAGAAAGTCCTTCCTCTAACTGAGGTGTGTGTGTTGATAAATATACACATAAATATATGTGTGTTTTTTTAGTGTTTGATAACTATCAGTGCAGATCTGTAGCTTTCTCCTAACATTTAATTTTGAATCAATCTCAGAATTACAGAAAAGTTGGAAGTACAACACAAATGGCATTTTTCCTGAATGCTTTCAGAGTGAGCTGTTGCATCATCACCAAATGCTTTAGTGTGTATTTTCTACAGACGAGGGCATTGTACATAACTGTTTTATGACTGTCAACATTTAGAAATGAACATACATTGCAATTACAGATCTAACCTTAGGCCCCATTAAAACTTGCCAGTCATCACAGCGATGTTCTCTCTAACAAAGGAATCCACTCCAGAGTCACGCTCTGAGGTGGGTTGTCATGTCTCTAGTCTCCTCCAGTCTAGCACGGTCCCTGAGTCTGTCTTCGACTTTCACAACTCTGGGACCTTTGAAGAGTATAGGCTAGTCACTTAGTTTGTAGAATCGTCCGTCACTTTTGATTCATCTGATGATGTTTCCTCATGATTAGATTCAAGTTACGTATTTTTTGGCAGAAATCCTACAGAAACGATGCCGTGTTTTGCTTAGTGCCTCCTGTCAGGGAATGCATGATTTTTATGTCTTACAACTTTGTTTAGTTAAGGTAGGACCTGCCAGTTTCTCCCTTTAAAATTAGTGTTTTTTTTTCCCTTTGTAATAGGTATTTTATGGGAAGGTACTTTGAAACCATGTAACTTTCTATTAATCAGATTTTCAGTGTATTTATAACATTGAATTTATGAATTCCTGATAATTTGATGGATAATAATTGAATACTATCATTATTTATTTTGATGCTTACATTGCTTCCTCTTTGGCTAATGAGAGTACTTTCAAACCGCTTTGTCTTTTTGATGTAGGACTATTAGTCTTTGAGCATTTTTCTTACTTTGTGGTGTAAGAAGATGTCATCTTGTACTTTTTTGCCCCAGCTCCGGAATCAGTGATTTCTTCAAGGAGCCCTGGTCTCTTATAGTAGTATATAACACTGAGAAGTCAGTATCTGGGTGTCAGGTGTGCTCATGGCTGTTGGGATGTCACTGCTCCCAGGCCATCTCACTGGACAGGGGTGGGAAATACATGTATTGCCTATATATGAACACATGTACACACACACATATACACACGTGCATTTTTGTTGCCCTGTTAATATTATCTCAGTATTTATTTAAAACCATGAATTCACATTGATATCTCCAATTCTAGTCTAACACTGCAGGGTTCATTCAGTAGCTTCCTTTTATAACTGGAACTCCTTCTTTGACAGTAAGTTGGCTCTCATTATCCTCAACATATTTTCTTAATCAGTCCCTCTTTATGTGACCAATCTCTTCTGTTGTTCTTTCTGATACCCACCATGGGGATGCCATTGTCACCTTACTCAGCCTCCAAAATCCCGTATCAGGCTGCTGCCTCTGCCTCCCCCCCGCCTCTGCCCCCTTTGAACACCCTTATCACTTCAGGCTCTGATACCCTGCACACGCCCCATTTGGACTCCAGCACCCTGTGCAGGGCAGCCAAGGCCGCCACATTCGTGTATGGACGTCCTCTTTATTCTGCTGGGGCTCTGACATCCTATAGCGGATCACTGCTGATCCTCCTGCTCCATCTCACGTGGACACCTGTTTTGCTCGGCCTCATCTAAACGCACTGCAGACTTGTCATCGTGCAAAACTAAAACTGTACTTATTAAACAACAACTCTCCAGTTTCCTCTCCCTCCAGACCCTGGCAACGGCCATTCATTCTACTTTGTATTTGTGAATCTGAGCACTCTAGATACCTCATATAAATATAGAATGAATAAGGTTTGCCTGGAGTAGGATGGGAGACATGAAGAAAAAAAGAAAGGAGAAGAGTAAGATATGGCTGGTGTCAGGCATGTTCAGGACATTTAGTTAAGGGGAAGATTGCTATAGCAGTGTGTATGGAAAAATGAGAACTTGATGAGTAAAGATAGTCCCTAACTTTAATACGAAGACTAAATTTAAGATATATTTACACAGATAAAATTGGACAAAATGGAGTACATGTTAAAACATAGTGCAGATTCTCAGCTCCTCTTCCTCCACTTCATTTGGTAGGTGGAAAGCTGAGTGATGGGGATTCATCATATACCATCCCATATTTTTCTTATATATAAAAATATCCATAATGACATTAAAAAAAGATTCACATAGAGAGTGAACTAAACTGAAATTCTCTAGACCAGCTTTACTCAAATTCCTATGTAATAGATCAGGATTTATGTAAACATTACATTTGGTTTTTGAATAATTTCATAATCACTGTCTATGGTACTAGGGACGCTGTTTTATCAAGATCAGGGGGCACAAACCTACAGAGGTTTTGCATGCTAACTGAGGTAGGCCAGGTGCTTGGGTGTGTCTAGGAATTGAGAGGAAAATTAGCCAGGCTGATGGAACACAATATCTGCTGGCAACACAATCAGATTTGTGGAACTAGGGAAGTTCCACAATTCCCTAGGGAGGGAGGGCAGGAAACTACTTCTAGGGAGAGAGTGATAAGGAGTCTGCAGATATTTTTTCTGTGTGCAGATAGGCAGGTAGCACTAGTGAGTTCTAAGAACAGGTGGCATGGCCCATGTTTCCAAGTTTGGGCTCAAAATGAACTAGAATACTCAGCAGAGAACTAAAGAATTCATTCATTCATCTAACCTGTGCTTAACTAGTGCCCACTGCAATAGTTCTATACTGTGCATAAGAATCATCGGAGAACATCTCAAAACATAGTGTAGATTCTCAACTCTTTTTCCTCCACTTAATTTTGTAGTCTTCAAGAAGCTACATGTTTAACAAGCGTCTCACTGTTCCTGATGCACATATTTTGCTGATCACGCTTTGACAAAATGAGTAGTCCACTGTGTCCTGGACAGTGTGCCAACACAGAGGGAGTGGGGGAAATATTGTGGCTAGAACCTTGTACGTGAGGAACATAGCAAAAGGGAGCTGAGTTAACTGGAATCAGAAATGAAGGCAGGTGGTAATCATTTTGCAATATACAAGTGTGTCAAACCAGCATTTGATACACCTTAAACTCACACATGTCAATTTCCCAGTAATGCTGGGAAACAAGAGTAAAGGCAGAGTGAGGCAAACCTTATGTCAGAGGCTTGGAATCTCCTCAAATTCCAACTGATTTGTAATAAGTTGGTTCCTAAAAAGAATTTTCTTCTGGGGGCTGTTTGCAGCTTGAGAAATTGGTGAACTACGAGGGGCGGAAACATAAGCAAAGTATGTCATTTACAAGAGGTATATCTAGTAGAAGAAACATAGCAACATCCCCAAATGTGGTCACTCTAGGTATTTTATAATCATACCACATTATAACTGGTAGTCCTTCCTGGTCCTGTGAAAATGTGGACAGTTCTGACTTTTTATTGTTAATATTTTGTGACCCTATTACATGTGTGAAAATAAATGACAACAGACTACCTCAACAGTTGTTTTATAGAGCTCTAAGTAGAAGTAATGTCAAGGAATAAAGGAAGAAGTTTGAGAAATCACTGAAATGTTGCTTCAAGCCACAAGACATAACTGAATGGTAGAGAAAGTGATGATGAAAAATTAGTCTTTCCTACAGTTATGTGATGGGGTTGTTCTTTTGAGCAGGGGCTTCATGTTGACCTCGAGTGAGAGGCACATAGCCCTAGGCTCTCTCTGACCTCAAGTGGGAGATTCTGAAAAGTTCTTTTTTTATCTCTGCCCCTTTGATTGTAATCACCATAAGCCACAGCATCTTTAAAATAGGGGAAGATGTAATTTAACACAATTTAAAAGAGGTAAATGTGAAGGTGCTCTCTAGGCAACTAGCATATAGTGGTAGTGAGTTTTGTCCAACAAAACTCTAACACAAAATAATTCACACAGACTTCTGAAGCTCATTGAATAGGCATTCCACCCCTATTTCATTTTACTGTTTAAACATATATTGATTCATGCCTACCATATGCAAGGTTTTGGTCTTAATTCTTCTTCTTTTTTTAAATTAGCATCCAGTAAAATTAACTATTTTTAGTGTATTTAGTTAGGTCTGAGAATTTTAACACATGTACAGGGGTGGGCAAAAGTAGCTTTACAGTTGTTTGTATGAAAAAGACATGCAGGTTATGGTTATTGTAGTAGCTTTATTAACGCAAAAGAATGTCACAATGCAACTGTAAACCTACTTTTGTCCACCGCTGTATGTGTAAATCCATGTAACCACCACCACAGTCAGCATATAGAACAGTTTCATCACCCCCCCCAACTTCCTTGTACTGTTCCCCCATCCCTAATTCCTAGGAACTATGATCTTCTCTCTCCCTTTAATTTTATCTTTTTGAGAATGTCATATAAATGAAATCATACAATATGCAATCTTTTGTTACTGACTTCTTTGACTCAGCATAATACCTTTAAGATATAGCTTCATCTAAGTTGTTACATGTATTAGTAGTCCCTTCTTTTTTACTGCTTAGTTGTATTCTGTTGTATGGATTGTATCACATATTGTATACCCATCTGGGTTGTTTCCAGTTTTTGGTGATTATAAATAGAGCTGCTATAAATACTTGTGTATAGGTTTTGTGTGAACATAAATTTTCATTTCTCTAGGGTAAATACCCAGGAGGGGAATTGCTGGGTCATATGGTAAGTTGTTTTTTGTTTTTTTTTTAAGATTTTATTTACTTATTTTTAGAGAGGGGGGGAAAAGTGAGAAAGAGAGGGAGAAAAACATCGATGTGTGAGACATACATGCATTGGTTGTCTCTCACATGCCCCCAGTTGGGCACCTGGCTTGCAAGCCACGCATGTGCCCTGACTGGGAATCGAACTCATGACCTTTCATTTCACAGGCCAGCACTCAATCCACTGAGCCACACCAGTCAGAGCTTATGTTAACTTTATAAGAATCTGCCAAACTGTTTTCCAGAGTGGCTGTACCATTTTGCATTCTTGCAAGTAATGTATGGGTTTTAGTTGTTCTGCATCCTTGTTGGCACTTGGGATTGTCAATATTTTTTATTTTAGCCACCCTAATAGGTATATAGTTGTATCTCACTGTGGTTTTAATTTGCATTTTCCTAGTGCATTCCTCAGTTCTTGACGACCTTATCGGGATCAAACAAAAGATAACTAGAAGAATCAGAAGAATGGTTATCAGAATGATATGCCTTAAATTTAACATTCTATGAAAGACTTTTTGTGAATATTTTTCAAAGGAGTTTATGCTAATGAATGTTCATGGTTTTTCAATGAAGTGTGAGGTACTCTGAAATCTGTCTACAATGTTTTAAGTAAGCCCTGTGACAATGAAAATGAAAAGATTGACTTAAGTGTATTTCTTTTTCTGGTGACCTTTGGTCTTACATAGAATGTTTGTGGCTTTTATTTTTATTTTATTTTATTTTTAAAAAGACTTTATTGATTTCCAGACATAGGAGGAGGGAAGGAGAAAGGGGGAGAAATATCAGTATGTGGTTGCCTCTCATAAGCCCTGCACTGGGGACCTGGCCGACGACCTAGGCATGTGCTCTGACTGGGAACTGAACCGGTAACCATTTGGTTTGCAGGCCCTCACTCAATCCACTGAGCCACACCAGCCAGGGTCGCTTGTGGCTTTTAATAAACTGAGAAGATAGGAAAAGAAAAATATCTGGCCGTCACATAATTTTAAAAAATGAAGTAAACTGAGTAAGAAACAGTTCTGGTCATCATGATCATGATCGGCATTGACTGGTTGCCTGTTCCTGGTAGCGCAGGTCAGTGGTGTGGTTCTGAAAACTTGCTTATTCAGGGAAATAATCTAGATAGGGAAAGGAGGGTATTCCCTTGAGTAATATATTTGTTTGGCCTCTGTCTTTTTCTCCCTTCATAAATCATTCCAAGCAGTTGTCTGTATTATAAGAAGCAAACCAAGTAATTGCTAAATAAATGTTTAGTGTTTATTTTAGTTGGTTATTAATGTGAGGTCAAATTTGTTTAATAAATAAATATGGAAGAGTTATTATTATCTTCACACTTTGAACACATACTTGCTGATCATTGCTATGTAACTCCCATTTTATGTAGCTGAAATGTAATTTTCTTAGTTTTAATGACTGTGGAGGTTTATAGTTATTGAATCTTTGTTTTGATGTTGTTAGGCATGTCATTACTTTTTTTGATACCAAGTTCTCAGTTAGGAAATAGCCTGCCAATTATAACTTGTTTCCCTGGGAAAATATAGTCTGCTTTGAGGCAGTTTCCAATAATATATTTCTGTAGAAATAGATTGTCGAGTGATGACTCAGGTTTAGTGTTCAGTGTAATTTAGAAAAGGTGACTTAAATAGAAGAACATTGGTGCATCTGATTTTCAAATTGCATTAAGTGTAGTGACAGCTTATAAGATCTACATCATTCTCCCTTGAAATTTTGTGGAACTTTACAAATTTTACATGATATGAGTTAAAAATGGACAATTTAAAAGTTAATAAATTAATGAAAAAGAAGCCTGCCATATGAAATCATGATTTAAATGTTTTCACACCCTCCAGTCATTTCCAGTATGGCATTTTGAAAATCAAAATGATTGCTTGAGCTTTTAGCAGAGTTGAGAAACTCTTTTTATTTAGGTACGTGTCATTTTTTTTTTATTATGGTAGTCTCTTGGATATAGTCCCTTTGTTTACGCAACGCATTCCAACTGCATTAAAAAGTATTTCTTAAGTATTCTTAAATGTGTTTTACTAATATCTGCTGGAAAAATATAATCTTTTGAAAGAATTCATGTTAAAAAGAATTACAAATGATGTTTATCTGATTTGGACCTGTTTCTCTTTTAATGTATCATTAAGTTGTAGGTATACTATATAAGAATTCATACTATAGGACTGAGACTTTGATTTAAGTATATTATAAGTTATTCATGGAAGCCTGCATAAGATACTACATATTTTTCCCCCAAAGATGCTTCTTTAAGTGGTTCTGTTAAGTGTAAGAATGGTCTGATGATTATCTTTTTAATTAAAATGAGAAATCTTTGTTTAAAGTGGCATTCTTTTTTTACGGCCTGTTACAGTCTCTGTAACAATCATTTCTTAAGTCTGAACGTTTTATTTCCAGGAATCCATTTATATAAAACTATGTTTAGACTTAATTAAGGAACGGTTCTTACAAAGCTTGTAAATAGCCAAGAAAAAAGGGACCGAAAATAAAACTGACATTCACATTTAACAAAATGATTGTTACAAGGTATGTAATAAGCTATAAAAATACAATAAATCCCTTTTTATAAGAGTTCATATTTTCTGATCCTTGTTTTCAAGGGTATTTAAGAAAAATATCAAAGCTCTGTAAAGTGACATCTGTTTTGCTGAATAGACTAGTGAGAACTCCTTCAGTCGAGAGTTCTACCTGTCTTCTTAGTGTATTTTCCTTGAAATGTCTTGTAATTACTTTAGATTAGAATGTAAATTTTATGTTGTGCCATAGAGCAAAAACAAGACCTGGCTCTCTTCCCACCTATACTACTTTTTAAAGTCATAAAGCATTGGGCAAGTTGCTTACCTGCTCTGAGTCTCATTGTCCTCATCTGGAAAGTGAAGATAATCCTCTTCCTACTTCAAAGAGCTGTTGTGAGGATCAAATGAAATTATAGGTAGTGAAAACATTTTGGAAATTATATAGGACTGTGAGCATCCAAACTATGTTTTTTTAAAATCCCTGTGACCTTGAGTAGAAGTAGCAGTCATAATAAAACAACAACAATAATGGCAGCAAACACTTATAACTCAGTATGTTATACCATGCAGGAGTCTAGGCACTCAACGTGTATTAACTCATTTGGTCCTCTCACCTTCTTAGGTACATATTATTATCCCTGATTTCCAAATGTGGAAACTGAAGCTCAGAGAGATTGTTTCCTCAAGATCATTATTGGTTTGAAGAGGAATATGGATAGTTTCCATCTTTTTTCTAATCTATCAAAAAATTGTGAGAAACACATAATGGTTAGTCATATACCCCTCACCTGGATCAGCCAATTCTTAACATTTTGCCACATTTGATTTTTCTCTCTCCATATATAGTTATACTTTTCTTTCTAAATCATTTGAGTTGCAGACATCATGATATTTCACCTCTGCTTCTGCATGGGTTGTCTGAGAACAAGTTGTCTTTCATAACCGCAAAGCAAAGTCCCACTTAGGAAATTTAGCAGTGATAACATTTTAAAATTTAATATGTAGTCCATATTCAAATTTCCCTAATTGTCCTAGTAATATCCTTTATAGCTTTTTAAAAAAAATGCACAGTCCAGTCACGTTATATATATTTACATCTCTTTAGTCTTTTTTAATTACACCAGTTCCCGTCTTTTTATTGATGAAATTGACATTTTTGAAGAGTCTAGGCTAGTTTTATAGAACATTTCTCATTGGATTGGATTGTTTCTCCATGATTAAATTCAGGTTAAAAAAAATTGGCAGGAATATATGTTATGTTTTCTCACTCAGGGCATTATATATCATGTCAATTTTGTTCTTTTATTTGTGATGCTGTTGTATCATTTTATTAAGGATGTGTTCTCCAGATGTCTCCATTGCAAAGGTGTATTTATAATTAATAAGTGCTCATTAGAGCAAGACTTGGAAATTGTAAATATCATGTTTCCCAGCATTGCTTGCCCCAATAGTGTTAGCATGCTTTGTTGATGATTCTTCTGCGATAGTTGTAAAATCAGCCTCCTTACTTTGAGGCAGTTCCAAATCATTTTTTCCTTTCTTGACTTTGAAGTGGGGACTGTTTCTGATTTGGGGAAGGTATTGTGTAGACTTTATTATTTTTATTTATTTTTGTTTTTGAACTTAGACTAATTAAAATGTCTTTTATGTTCTAATTTTCAGGTTATATGCTTTATAATCTTGTTTTTAGTGGAAAACACTGCTAGAGCTGCTTAAAGAATTGAGTTCAGATTTTAACGGCTTGTAGTAGTAAACACTACATCAGAAGTTCCTGGAGGCAGGCCGTGTTTTTCTGTTCAGTAGGCATGGGGTGAGGCCTGAAAATGTGCACTGCTGACTAGTTTTCAGGTCATACTACCTTGGGATCCGAGGTGGCTTCTCTAGGCCTTTCACCACTCCCTGGCGGTCTAGTGGTTAGGATTCGGCGCTCTCTAGGCCTTTCAAGCCAATATCTTGCTCGCAGTTATTTGGGCCCTTTTCCTCCTTGTTTGCTTTTTCTGGTAGACATGAGAGTACTGTGGGTATGGCATAGTGGAATAAGTTGATGTTTGTAGTAGTTGAGTTTGATAAATGTTGGAAAATATTTGGGAATTGACTAAGTTACTGAATAGGATCTCATTAAACTGGCTAATCTAAAATTGACTGTTGTAATGAAAATGGCTATAGGCTATTTTAAAACTTAATATGGCACTTATATTTGTTGAATTTTCTTCACTTAATAAAACACTGCTCCCTTAGTTTTGACCAAATTAGATGTCCCCAGTGGTCGGTTTGGGCTTTCACTACTTCAGTGATCTCTGCCAACATCCTAGCAACTTGGTTCTGTTAAGTCTGTGCAATTAGTTAAGCAAGTGGGACATTTGTTATGCCATAGAGATATTTTTGTTTCTTCAGAACTTGGCCAGTCTCCCTTGCTTCCTCCATTAGAAATAACTATAAACATCAGAGAAAAAAGGATGGCCTTAATATTTGCTTCCCAGACTAAATCACAGCTTTGAAGCAGTTATTTCCTTCTGAATAAAAAGTTTAATTTCACGCCTTGATTAGTGCTAGTACAGACAGGTGGATATTTATTTTATGCAGTTAAACTGATCTGTTTTTGCAAATTACTTGCCAGTCAGCAGAGCTATTATTTCTTTTGAGTAGTTGGTAGTAAATTATAGTTCTCATTAGTAAGTTCTGTGTGTATATTTTTTAAAGTATGTATTTATGAGGTGGAAGTGTAGGAATTTGGCATCAAATTTTGGCCACACTAGGAGTTGACTAATAGTTTTTTCAAATGCTTGGGGATTGATGAATTTGGACTAACAGCCCAGTTAATTGCATAAAGTGGTAGGAAAGAGTGAGATCTTGTATTCAGAATCAAGAAAGAGTGAGGCCTGATGGAAAAGACCAAAGAAGAAATTCTCTTTTTATTGGTAAATAAAATACATTATAGTTAAAATATGAGTGTTTGGAGAGGCTTAAAAAGTAAGAAGATAAACCTAGGGCAAGATACAGAAGATTTTGAAATTGAAGGGTACTGAATTTTTAGTTGGTTAAGTGAAGCTATGAAATTTAAAAAATTTTATTTTAAAGCAAAACTGACTTTTATTGGACTTGGATTAAGAGAAAATGCAGTGAGTCAGAAGGAGGCAAAGTTCTGTTTCCTTAATAGGTGGGTCAGTTAATTTGCCTTAAGTAAAATGTCACCGAATTTGCGTTGGGTCACAGGCTTTAAGAGTTAGGAGGGATCGTCTAATTCAAGGCTTCATAAACTTTTTTATGACCCGACTGAAAGTGTTTTGTATGTCATGAGATACTTCCCCCGGATGTGCACATTTATTTTATACACAACTTCAAGAGGTTTGGCGGTACTTATCCTTTCCGTGGATCCTAGATTAAGACCCTTGTCTAGCCTTATTTTAATATTGTTACGCAATGAATTTTAATTAAAAAGCTTTTGTTTTTGATAATTATTCCACCAAAACTAGTTCTGACTTTTTAAGAAAGATTTTACTTATTTATTTTTAAGAGAGAGGGGAAGGGAGGGGGAAAGGAAGGGAGAGAAACACTGATGTGAGAAACATTGGTTGCCTCTTATATGCACCCCGATGGGGGATGAAACCTGCAACCTAGGCATGGGCCCTGACCAGGAATCAAACCGGCGACCTTTCACTTTGTCGAAGGACGCCCGACCAACTGAGCCATACTGGTCAGAAATAGTTCTGACTGCTTTAATAAGTCTATGACTATCAGGTCTGAGCATAAAATGTCCTTTTGAGGAGTTTTGAAATTTTGAGTATGTTATTTGGTCCAAATAACATTAGGAAAAATGGTACAGAAATGACTTGGCTGGTAGTTATCAAAAATCCTGCTGGAATGTCCTTTCTTAATTTTCTCATTCCTATCTACCCAGGCAAGCAGCCACAGTTTATCTCTATCTTTGATAATGGAATTTTATGTTAGGAATACATGGATGGTCACACTTAAATCCTTTGATTGCTATTCTACTGATATTTCTAGGATCTTGATACTTTCATCAGTTTTATTAAAGAACTAGTATGACCAAGCAAGTGCTCATCAAGGTCACTTTACCCCAGTGAGTGCAGTTTTTACATTTAAGAGCATTGGGAATATATTCTTTTTTTTTAAAAAAGATTTTATTCATTTATTTTTAGAAAGAGGGGAAGGGAGGGAGAAAGAGAGGGAGAGAAACATTAGTTGGCTGCCTCTCACGCATCCCCAGCATCCCCATCGGGGACCTGGCCTGCAACCCAGGCATGTGCCCTGACTGGGTTTCGAACTGGTGACCTCTTGGTTCATAGGCAGGTGCTCAGTCCACTGAGCCACACCAGCTAGGGTGGGAATATACTCTTTTTCTATCCAGGTCAACCTTAAACACTGTCAGCATGTTCAGTTACTTAAACCTGCAGTTCTGGGAAGACTGGGAAACATCATCTCTTCATCTTCTTAAAGTATCAACACTGGGAATGCTATCTACCTACTAAGCTCATTTAAGAAATAGTGGTTCATGATCATTTTAGATCAATAGTACACTTTGGGTAAAACACCTTGTTTAGATCACAGAATATGATCTATTTCCTTTGAAAAATGAGCAGACTGAGACCCAAAGGGATCATGTGAGTTGTCCAAGGTTACAGTTGATGACAGCCTGGATTAGAGACCACATTTACAAATTCAAGCCTACTTGGTGCGTTTTTGACTTTGTTCTGTTTGTGCCTGAGTTTGTGTCTCTTCCACTGGATGTAATTGGTAGGTGAATTGAAGGGTGTGTGTACGTGTACTTAATTAGTGCTTCTGTGACTTGTTTAAGAAAGACTTTTTACTCTGTCATGAAAATTTATTTTCTACTAGGAAACTTAATAGTTTTGCCTTTTACATTTATAACTTTAGTCTTTCTAGAATTGATTTTTGTGTTTCAGTTCCATTTCATTTTTTTTCTGTATGGTTTTCCAGTGCCCACCCCACCCCCAGCATCATCTATTGGAAGAATATGTATTCTCCATTGATCTGCCGCGCTACCTCCATCATAAATCATGTCCTTACTACTACTCATTATTCAGTTCTGTTTATCTGCTTAGCTATCCTTGTATCAGAACCATACAGTCTTATGTAGCTTTATAATAAGGCTTGATATATGGTAGTAAGTTCAAATACCTTGTGTTTCTTCAAGAGTATGTTGGCTATTCATGGCTTTTTATACCTTCATAAAAACTTTACAGATAACTGGTCAAGCTCAACAAAACAATCTAAAGGCAAAAAATAATACATTTATTGGGGTTCAAGTTAATTATTGATAGAAAACAGTACAGAGTTATTTCTAAAGTATTTATTTTTAAAAAATTTTTAAATATTTTATTGATTATTGCTATTACAGTTGTCCCATTTTCCCCTCTTTATTCCCCTCTGTCCTGCACATCCCTCCCACCCGCATTCCCCTCCTTTAGTTCATGTCCATGGGTCACATATATAATAAGTTCTTTGGCTTCTACATTTCTTTTTTTTTTTTTTTTTTAGATTTTATTTATTTATTTTTAGAGAGGGAAGGGAGGGAGAGAGAGAGAGAGAGAGAAACATCAATGTGCGGTTGCTGGGGGTTATGGCCTGCAACCCAGGCATGTACCCTGGCTGGGAATCGAACCTGGGACACTATGGTTCCCAGCCCGCGCTCCATCCACTGAGCTACGCCAGCCAGGGCTTGGCGTCTACATTTCTTATACTATTTTTAACCAACCCCCTGTCTATCTTCTACCTACCATTCATGCTACTTACTTTCTGTACCTTTTCCTGCTCTCTCCCCTCCCACTCCCCTGCTCATGACCCTCCATGTGATCTCCATTTCTGTGATTCTGTTCCTGTTCTAGTTGTTTGCTTAGTAGTTTGTTTTTGTTTTTGTTTTAGGTTCAATTGTTAATAACTTTGTTGTCATTTTACTGTTCATATTTTTTATTTTCTTAGATAAGTCCCTTTAACATTTTATATAATAAAGACTTGGTGATGATGAATTCTTTTAACTTGACTTTATCTGGGAAGCACTTTATCTGCCCTTCCATTCTAAATGATAGCTGTGCTGGATAGAGTAATCTTAGAGGTAGGTCCTTGCCTTTCATGACTTGGAATACTTCTTTCCAGCCCCTTCTTGCCTGCAAGGTTTCTTTTGAGAAATCAGCTGACAGTCTGATGGGTGCTCCTTTGTAGGTAACTGTCTCCTTTTCTTTTGCTGCTTTTCAGATTCTCTCCTTCTCTTTAATCTTTGGTAATGTAATTATGATGTGCCTTAGTGTGTTCCTCCTTGGGTCCAACTTCTTTAGGACTCTCTGAAATTCCTGGACTTCCTGGAAGTCTATTTCCTTTGACGGATTGGGGAAGTTCTCCTTCATTATTTTTTCAAATAAGTTTTCAATTTGTTGCTCTTCCTCTTCTCCTTCTGGTACCTCTATGAATTGGATATTGGAACATTTAAAGATGTCCCAGAGGTTCCTAAGCTGCCTCATTTTTTGAATTCTTCTTTCTTCATTGTGTTCTGGTTGAATGTTTATTTCTTCCTTCTGGTCCACACTGTTGATTTGAGTCTTGGTTTCCTTCCTGTCACTGTTGGTTCCCTGTACATTTTCCTTTATTTTACTTTATTTTTCCTTTACTTTATGTAGCCTTCATTTTTTTCTTTTAATTTGCGACCACATTCAACCAATCCTGTGAGCATCCTGATTACCAGTGTTTTGAACTGTGCATCTGATAGGTTGGCTCTCTCTTCGTTGCTTAATTGTATTTATTTTGGAGCTTTGATCTGTTCTTTCATTTGGGCCATTTTTTTGGTCTTGGTGTGCCTTTTATGTAGTAAGGGGCGGAGCCTTAGGTTTTCCCTAGGGTGGGACAACCTATGTGACTGCATTGTGATGATGTATGTGGGGGAGGGGCCCGAGAGGGAACAGTGCTACTTGCTCTGCCCTCTGCTGGTTTTCAGTCACTTCTGCTTCCCACAAGCAAACTGGGCCCTTCTGGTGCTGATTCCCAGGTGGGTGGGTGGGCTTGTGTACATTCTAGGACCCTGTGGGTCTCTCCAGCGAACTCTCCTGTGAGGCTGGAGTTTCTCCTGCTGCTGCCTCAACCCCCACAGGTGTTTTCAGTCAGAGGCTTTGAGGCTTTACGGCTTTACTTCTCTGCACTGGAGCCCTGGGTTGTGTGGTCTGTCTTGCTCCCCAGTTGTTCCTGCTGGTCCACCAGCTGCTGCCTTGCCTGCCCCAGTCCTCCACCAGCACTTGCCACAAGTCCTCCCCGGCAGGCTGCCCATCTCTGCTCCTCCTACCAGATGAATGTTTCTTTTTTAACTCCTTGGTTGTCAGACTTCCATGCAGTTTGACTTCATCTCAGTTCTGGTTGTTTTTAAATTTGTTGTCCTCCTTTTGGTTGTGTGAGGAGGCACAGTGTGTCTACCTCCACCTCCATCTTGGCCAGAAGTCCCTCACACAGCCTGTTCTTGATATAACAAAGAGTCTCTTGGGAGAAAGTATCAGAGTGAGGGAGGATCCAGATGAGGAGGCTCAACATGCTGTCTGCCCACCCTGTGCCTGCCTGCGGCTGGGCCCTCAAAAGTATTTTTGAGTATGTGAAACACTCAACACAGTACAAAATTCAAAAAGTACAAAAGGGTATATAGTGAAAAGATATCTCTGTTATCTTCATGTATTTATTTATTATTGTTTATGCTGTTAGAGTTATTCCCCCCACCCCCTTTGTTCATGTCCATGGATCATGCATATAAGTTCTTTGGCAGCTCCATATCCTGTATTTGCTCTTAACATCCCCCCTGCCTCTTCTGTACTACCAATTTATACTTCTTTATTCCTTCAGCTTTCCCCTCATTCTCCCAAACCCCCCTTCCCACTGGCTACCATCCCAGTGTTCTCCATATCTATGATTCTGTTTCTGTTCTGCTTGTTTGCTCAGTTTGTTTTTTAGATTCAGTTGTTGGTAGTTGTGTATTTATTGCCATTTTAATGTTCATAGTTTTGATCTTTTTCTTAAATAAGCCCATTTAACATTTCCTATAATAATGATTTGGTGATGATGAACTCCTTTAGCTTTACCTTGTGTGGGAAGCACTTTATCTGCCCTTCCATTCTAAGTGATAGCTTTGCTGGAGAGAGTAGTAGTCTAGGTTCTAGGTCCTTGCTTTGATTTCATCACTTCAAATACTTCTTGCCAGTCCATTCTAGCCTGCAAAGTTTTTGGGTTTTTTTTTGTTTGTTTGTTTGTTTTTTCAGAAATCAGCTGACAGTCTTATGGGAATTCCTTTGCAGGTAATTATCTGCGTTTGTCTCACTACTTTTAAGATTCTCTCTTTATGTTTAACCTTTGGCATTTTAATTATGATATGTCTTGCTGTGGTCCTCTTTGCATCCATCTTGTGTGGGACTCTCTGTGCTTCCTGGGCTTGCACGTCTATTTCTGTCACCGAATTAGGGAAGTTATGTTTTATTATTTTTAAAAATAGGTTTCCAGTTTCTTGCTGTTCCTCTTCTCCTTCTGGTACCCTTATTATGCTAATGTTGGACCTCTTGAAGTTGTCCCAGAGGCTCCTCACACTGTACTCAATTTTTTGGATTCTTTTTTCTTCTTGCTGTACTGATTGTATGTCTTTCTTCCTTATGTTTCAAATCATTGATTTGATTCTTGGCTTCAACCACTCTGCTGTTAATTCCCTCTAAATTGTTCTTTATTTTAATTAATGTATCCTTCATTTCTTTTTTTTTTTAAGATTTTTTTTACCTAGTTACCTGGATTACTTGTGCTTTCCTTGCTATTTTTTTAAAAGATTTTATTTATTTATTTTTAGAGAGGGAAGGGAGGGGGAGAGAGAGAGAGAGAGAGAGAGAGAGAGAGAGAGAGAGAGAAACATCAGTGTGTGGTTGCTGGGGGCCATGGCCTGCAACCCACCAAGGGATGTGCCCTGACTGGGAATCGAACCTGCTATGCTTTGGTTTGCAGCCCGTGCTCAATCCACTGAGCTATGCCAGCCAGGGCGCTGTATCCTTCATTTCTGATTGAATCCTTTTTATGCTGTTGAAGTACCCACTGAGTTCTTTGAGAATCCTTCAAACCAGCATTTTGAACTCTGCATCTGATAGATTGCTTATCTCCATCTTCTTTAGCTCTTTTTCTGGAATTTTGTTCTGTTCTTTCATTTGGACCATGTTTCTTTGTCTCCTCATTTTGGCATTCTCCTTGTCTTTGTTTCTATGTGTTAGGTAGAGCTGCTTTGACTCCATGCCTTGGTAGTGTGGCCTAATGTAGTAGGTGTCCTGTAGAGTCCAGTGGCTCAGCCTCCCCTATTCCCCAAGCTGGGTACTTGAAATATACCCTCTGTGTGTGCTGAGTGCACCCTCCTCTTGAAGCTGAGCCTTGTTTGCTGTTGGCAGGTCAATGGGAGGGAATTATCCAGGCCAGTCAGCTGCAAGGACTGGCTGTGACCACTGACCACCAACCTCCACCCTCTTGTGGCCTGTGGAGGTGGTTGGATGGTGCTCCAGCATGGCCTGTAATTATCTGCTGCGTGTGCAGGCTCTGCAGTTTCCCAGGTTGTGCAGGCCAAAGTCAGCCCCCACCAGTGTTCTGTCTGGGGCCCCTCAGTGTAAGCTGTAGAGGGATCTGCAGATGGCTGTTGCTAGTGCTAGGGCTGGGGCCACTCAGCAAGAGGTAAAGGAGTTGGTGGGCTGGCTCAGCTGTTGCTTATTTGTGTGGATTTAGGAATGTTTGAAGCTTGCACATAGCCCAGTCTTTCATATGGAAAAGCCCCTGTTACCAGCTTGAGTAGGCCTGTAAGTTGGATGGGGTGGACCCTTAGGTAATCATCAGGACAGAGCTTACGGTGTGAGCCAGGTTGATGGAGACTTGGGTATGTGCTGCTGCACTGCGGCTTTGTGTGCAGGAGGGCTCATAGAAGGTACAGTGGCTGCAGTCTGCGGTTCTGTCTGGGAGGAAGCTATATCCCCTAGCTCTTGTCCTGATGCCAGACACTTCAGTTCCTCCTCGTATGCCACTGGTGTCCTTCAAGATGCTACCATAGTGCAGAAGCTCTGAGGGAGTAAGTGTGGGTAAGTTTGTGTGTGGGCCTCCAAGAGGAGGTGCCTGTAAATCCCACAGTTTCTTCTGCCAACCCAACCCCCACTGGTTTTTACAGTCAGGAGTTATGGTGACTTACTTCCTGTCTCTGGAACCCTGACCTGGGTAGGCTGGTGTGGGGCTGGGATCCTTCACTCCTGAGATATCTCTCTCTTTCATATCCCCCACATGTAGGTTTGGGACCAGCCTATTTTGCATCTCTGCATCTCCTGCCCGTCCCATCCCTTTTAAACTTCTGGATGAATATGGTTTCTTTAATTCCCTAGCTGTCAGACTTCCATACAGCTTGATTTTCTCATGGTTCTGAGTATTTGTTCTGTTGTTTATCTGTAATTTTGCTGTGATTGTGTAAGGAGGTGAGCTGCATTTTCCTATACCTCCATCTTGGCCAGAAGTCTCTCTCACCCATCTCCTTAAACATTTAGTTTCCCTCTCCAGAGGCCAATACTTCTTGTTTCTCAATTATTTTAAGTTAGATTCAATAAAGAGGTTTTCCTAGAACCCTCCTAGAAGACAGCTACCATGGAGTAAATACTAAAGTCTAAAGAGACAATGGGGTGTATATAATGAAAGAGCACTCCTGAGCTGGGTCATTTAATAGGCATTTGACTCTTAGACAAGTCTGCTGGAGTTTCTTAGTCCTTGGTCCTAGGCCTTCTATTTCCTGTCTATTTTCTTCTTAGGTGATTTCATCTATTCCTTTGGTTTTGAAATACCATCTGTGTGCTGATGACCTCTAATGTGCCCATGATCTCTAACTCATGCTTCTACTCTGACATCTAGATTTTAATATTTAACTTACTATCCACTTGAAAAGTGATCTTTAACTGAATATATCAAAAACAGAAATCTTGATTTTTTTGTTGTTGTTGTTGCTGATGTTCCTATCCCAATGAGTCGTAACGCCATTTACCTAGTTACCAAAGCCTCAAACCTCAGGATCATTCTTGATTCCTCATTTTTCTTTACCCTGATATCCAATCCAGCGTCAGATTCTGTCTTTTACTTCCAAAATATATTTCAAATTCATCCACTTCTCTCTGCCTCCATTGTCCTCAGTTTACTATAGGTTACTATAATTTCTTTTATATTTAGAATACTTTTCCAACCATTGCCCTCATTATGGAAATCCAGTTTCCATAAAGGAGTTGGAGTGATCTCTCAAAAAATCTAAATTTAAAACTTTTTAATATTTTTTATTTGTACTTATGCCATGCATGAGAAGACTTTGACTTTTGTTCTACCAGACAGATCTGCTCCTTTCCTACCTGCCTCTTTCACTATCTAATCATGCTAATACACCCCCTCTTCACTTTCAGTCTAATTAACTTGGCGTCTTGCAAGATGACCGTAAAGCCTTTTCATTTGCTCTTTTCTCTGACCCTGTCTTTTTACTTGAATCCTTCTTACATCTTTTGCTTCTCAGTTCAAGTCATTTCTTTAAGGACTAAACTATCTAAAGGAAATGCTTCTCCCTTTATTATCTATTATTTCTACTAGAAAATAAACTCCATGAGGGTAAATTTTGTCTGTTTTTCCCTCCGGGATATCCTAGTGCATGGCACATGGTAGGCAACAAATTTGTATGTACGAAATCTTTACCTTCCCTATTTCTCATCATGTAAATTAGGGGTGATAATAAATTGTCCATTTTATATCATGAAGTCATTGTAGGGAGTAAATCTAACAGTATTTTTTTTTTATCAGTTTGGATGTGCTATGTAATCTTTTGCAAAAAAGACATTTTTATAGGATAATTTTGATAAATGAGCTTTTGTTTTTTTAAGACATTAGAACATTTGAGAATGAAAAAACAGTTTTAAAAAACTACTTTGCCACCATACACAATTGCTTTTAACTATTTTGTTTTTAAAACAACTTTTTTAAAAAGATTTTATTTTATTTATTTTTAGAGAGGGAAGGGAGAAAGAGAAAGAGAGAAATATCAATGTGCAGTTGCTAGAGGTCATGTCCTGCAACCCAGGCATGTACCCTGACTGGGAATCGAACCTGCGACACTTTGGTTCACAGCCCGTGCTCAATCCACTGAGTTACTCCAGCCAGGGCTAAAAAAACTTTTAAAGATTAATTTATAGCCTAACGCTCTTCTAATTTTTAGTCCCAAGCACCTACCAAAATTTTTTGAAGTGGTCACACTGATTATAATCCATTAGTTTTATATATATTTTTTTATTTTAATTATGTTTTATTGATTATACTATTACAGTTGTCCTGATTTTTTCCCCCTTTGTCCCCTCCACCCAGCATCCCCCACTCCCTCAGGCATTCCCCCACCATTGTTCTTGTCCACGGGTCATGCATATAAGTTCTTTGGCTACTCCATTTCCTGTACTGTACTTTATATACCCATGACTATTCTATAATTGCCTATTTATATTTCTTAATCACCTCACCTCTTTACCCATTCCCCCACAGCCCCCTCCCTTCTGGCATCTATCAAAATGCTTTCCATATTCATGATTCTGTCTCTGTTCATCTTGTTTGCTTAGTTTGTTTTTTAGATTCAATTGTTGATAGTTATGTATTTTTTTGCCATTTCACTGTTTGTAGCTTTGATCTTTTTTAAAACTTTAGTTTCTTTAACATTTCCTATAATAATGGTTTAGTGATGATGAACTCCTTTAGTTTCCCCTTCTGAGAAAATCTTTATCTGCCCTTTCATTCTGAGTGATAGCTTTGCTAGGTAGACCAGCCTTGGCTATGGGTTCCTGCTTGTCACAGCTTTGAATATTTCTTGCCTATCCCTTCTAGCTTGTAATGTTTCTTTGGAGAAATTAGCTGACAGTCTTATGGGCACTCCCCTGTAGGTAACTAACTTCTTTTCTCTTGCTTTTAAGATTCTCTCTTTGTCTTTAACCTTTGGCCTTTTAATTATGATGTGTCTTGGAGTGGGACTCTTTGCATCTTCTTTGAGACCCTCTGTGCTTCCTGGGCTTGCATGTCTATTTCCTTCACCAAATTAGGGAGGTTTTCCTTCACTATTTTTTTCAAATAGATTTTCAATTTCTTGCTCTTTCTCTTCTCCTTCTGGCACCCTTATGATGTGAATGTTGGACCTCTTTAAGTTGTCCCAGAGGCTGCTTATACTGTCCTAATTTTTTTGTATTCTTATTTCTTCTTGACTGTTTTTTGCTTCCTTATGTCCTAAATCATCAATTTGAATCTCTGCTTCACTACCCTACTGTCATTTCCCTGTAAATTGCTCTTTATTTCAATGAGTGTATCCTTTGTTTCTGACTGGATCTTTTTCCTGCTGCCGAGGTCCTCACTAAGTTCCTTGAGCATCCTTATAACCAGCGTTTTGAATTCTGCATCTGATAGATTGTTTATCTCCATTTCCTTTAGCTCTTTTTCTGGAGTTCTGATTTGTTCTTTCATTTAGACCATATTTCTTTTGTCTCCTAATTTTGGCAGCCTCCCTTTATTGCTATGTATTAGGTAGAGCAACTTTGACTTTGTGTCTTGGTAGTGTGGCCTAATGTAGTAGGTGTCCTGTAGGGTCCAGTGGTACAGCCTCCCTTATCATCCAAGCTCTGTACTCAAGGTGTGCCCTTTGTGTGGGCTGAGTACATGCTTCTTTTGTAGTTGAGCCTTGGTTGCTGTTGGCAGATCAATGGGAGGGATTTACCCAGGCCAGTCAGCTGCAAGGATTGGCTGTGACCACTGACCACCAACCTGTGTCTTCCTGGAGTATCTTTTGTGCAGTGGCAGAGTGGTAGTGCTCCAGTGTGGTCTGTAGCTGTCTACTGGGTGCACTGGCCTTGGGGCTTCTTAGTTGGTGCAGTCCAAGGTCAATCCCCATCTGTGTTTTTCCTGGGGCCACTCTGCATGAGCTAGCTGTAAAGCAATCTGAGATGGCTTCACTTGTGCTGGGCTTTGAGATTCCCAGGTGAAGCCAAGCTGTGAATCCAGGCTGGCTGCTGCTAGTGCTGGGCCTGGGGTTCACTGAGGCCAGCTGTTGCTTGTTTGAGAGGATTTAGGAAGTTGTGAAGCATGAGCCAAGACCAGTCATTTATATGGAAAGGCAGCTTGGGTGGCCTGTAAGTTGGGTGGGGCAGAATCTCTGGGGATCTCCAAGGTGGGTCAAACAGTGTTAGCTGGGTTGATGGAGTCTCAGATATGGCACCAGCTGGCTGGCTCTCTGGCTGTATGGGAGGAGGGTTTAGAAAAGGGACAATGGCCTCTGTTAACCTCGATGTCAGACACTTCAGTTCCTCCTTTTATTCCACTGGTGCCTTTCAAGCTGCTACCCCGGAGCAGGAGCTCAGAGGGAGTGAGTCTGAGTAGATGAGGCTGCATGTGGGTTCTTTAAGAGAATTGCTTGGAGCTCCAACAGTTTCATCCACTAACTCAATTCCTGCTTGTTTTTGCCAGAAGTTGTGGGGACTTATCTTCCTGGCACTGGATCTCTGGGCTGGGTGGTCTGGTGTGGGGCTGGGATCCCTCACCAAATTTTTATCCACCACATGTGGGTGTGTGACTAGCCTGTTCCACATCCTCGCTCCGCCTACCAGTCTGGGTGGATGTGGTTTCTTTAATTCCTCAGTTGTCAGACTTTCGTTCAGCTCAATTTCTGACTGTTTGGAGTGATGATTGTTCTATATTTTAGTTTAGAAATTGTACTTTTGGTAAAATTTTAACAAAAACTTCCTGAAGCTACTCTATAAATCAGGATTTTTTAAAAAACAGTTTTATTTATTGACTTTAGAGAGAGAGAAACATCGATTTGTTGTTCCACTTACACATTCATTGGTTGTTTCTTGTATGTGCCCTGACTGGGGACTGAACCCATAACTGTGGTGTATTGAGATGAAACTCTGACCAGCTGAGCTACCCAGTCAGGGCCTAATCAGTATTTCTTAATATAGCATACAATTTGATTTTTCTTTTAAAACAATTTGGAGAGATTACTATTTATCCTATGGTAACCACAGCTCCTGCTCTGATTCCAATATTACAACTGTTGAGGAGTTAGTTATTCTAGGCGTGAAACAGTTTCATCTGAAGTCCTTGGAACATATTTTTGGATTAGAAAAACGATTAGCACAAGAAGTGTATTCAGCTGGGAGAACTACTTTTTTGAAATTTATTACTTTGGAATATGTAACATTTGGTTATTTTTGGAACTAAAGACCCAATTAACTAGCAACTGGGGTTCATAGTACTAAGATATAGTACTGTCCACATATGAAATTAATTTTTGTGTGTGTCTTAGGTTAATAAATTTTCCTGGAATCCATTGTTATGATAAATATCAAATGGAAAATTGACTTTATTTCTTAGTATGATTACAATTTTCATAGTTCAGGCATCACCAAGTGCTCCTTCTTGTGCATCAGGGGTAAGTTGGAGCTGATTTATAGACTACAAAAATGGCAAAGTTGGCATATGCTGTAATTTGCTAAATTATTTTTAAAATAAATTCAAGTGATCTTACTTGTTCCCACCAGTAGAAGAAATGATAATTAATGTAACTTGGTTATAGAGGTACTAGCTAACTACAGTGGCAATCATATTGCAATATAAATGTATTAAATCAGTGTTGTAGACCTTAAACTTATACAGTGTTATATGTCAATGTCTCAATAATAAATAATCCAAGTAACTTGCTATCCAAAACAGTGACCATCAAAAATAATTTTGAGTACCTATCGAGTACTTTTATTTGTTAATTTACAAATTGCAAATTGTATTCATGCATTGCTGTCATTAGCTACTATATCAAGGCAAAGTATATATACTTAGAGAAGGCATATATATTGTGTACACTTTGTGAATATAAATTGTGGCTAGTGTATATATATGTATACAAGTGGTATATATAATATAAATTCATGTTTCAGATAGTTGTTTTGATACTGGCTTTGGCTCACTTTTTTCATGTGTGGTTTATTTAATATTGTTTTTACCTTGTAAAGTGGCTAATGAAAGTCTTGTGCAAGGAATTAGAGAAGTGTCAGCTGACAGTTTATTTGAAACTAGATTATGTCCTTAGACTCTGGGCACGCTGTAGTTTTTGTAGTATGCTAAGAGAGAATGTAATGGGCAGGAGGGGTACCACTGCCAACTATTTTGTGTTGTAGAACTCCCAGTCTTCCATTGGATCACTTGCTTCATATCTGACATTTGACCATATAATCTCAAATCAAATCAAATGAGGGATCCAGTGTCAATCTATATCATAAAAAAATTAGAAGACAAGTTCTTTTTTGTAACTAATTTAAATAAAGGTTTATTATTTTTTTCCCCTGTACACCCCACTTAGGAAGATGTGTTGTGACAGAATTGAGGTCTTTTCCTTTTCTCACATTCTCTTCAAATTTTATATATTATTGAAAGACTTTTGAATGAGAGAACAAATACTTAGAACAACTATAGCCAGTGTAATGTAAACTTCTTAATACCATATACCATGCACTTCTAAAACTAAGCATATACTCAGAAATCTGTATGTAGGTCTTCCTTCATTTCAGGGGCTGAGTAACTAAATTAAAGACTCTATAGAATATGTACAATGTTTAGCTGGACAAGAGGAGGTATTTCCATTTTAATTCTATTTGAAAGAACTTAGTATTTTGTATGGCTAGAGATGGAGATCTATGACTAAAGGTATATTAATATTTCTTAGTAAATAAGAGGACTAATACTTTTTATTTTTATTTTTATATATTTTTAAAGATTTTATTTATTTATTTTTAGAGAGGGGGGAAGGGAGGGAGAAAGAGGGAGAGAAACATCAATGTGTGGTTGCCTCTCGTGTGCCCTTGACTGGGGACCTGGCCTGCAACCCAGGCATGTGCCCTGAGTAGAAATCGAACTGGTGACCTTTTGCTTCCCAGTCTGGTGCTCAATTCACTGAGCCACACCAGTCAGGGCTAATAAGTTTTTTAAAGAAGGTAATGTATTCCTTCAGTTTGGAAATGTTTTTTAGATTGGTTTAAATAGTAAAATTATTTTTAAAATTTAGAATTGAATCTTTTCAGATCTAATTACTGATAACTGATATAATGAATCCTTTAAGGTCATTATATTGTATCTTGGAGCATGAAAGTGCATATAAGTCTCTCATGTATATATGAAATGCTTACCCCTTCAGAATCATGAAACAAGTACCTTTTGCATTATGCAGCTATCTTGGCTTGTGGTTTTCACTTTGTTTCTATTAGGGACACTAGTTTATTGTTGAGATTTCTGTCTGTTTAAAGACTTAATTATCTATTATAGTATCAAAGGTAAAGCTAAAAGCAGGTCCTCCCCCACTCTCCTTGTCACAAAATACAGATTCCCTAGTTAGGAATGAAACCAGAGCAAACTACTTCTTACCTTAGGAACAGAGAGGAGCAATAAGTAAGGCCCTAGCTCAGAGAGAGTAAGGGTTAAGATTCTTACCACTCTGGCCAGGGTGTAACACTATTGATAGGAGTGGTAGGGACTTGCCCCAGTAGCTTGCAAGTCCCTGAGGAGTATATGGCTAGACATGTTAGATCAGGGCAGGAATAGCAATTCCACCAGTGAATTTCAGCAGGCGCAAGAGCAGTAGCACAGATCTGAATGCATGTTGACTCACAGCCAACTGCTCCGTAGATGAAGTCAGAGGCTTTCTTCAGAGGCTTTCTTTTAAGGGGTATTCTGGATGAGTCATAACTGATACCAAGAATGCTAGGCTACATATGCACAGATGATTCACCAGTCCTGTCAGAATGCATCACAGAAATCCAGCCTTGAGACTTACATGATGCCAGCAGCATTAGTACCTAAATTCACATTATTGCACTGTAATAAAATTGCATCATCTTGCTAGGACCTACGAGCTTGAGCTAATTTAGAAGTCATTGTGAGGTGGTGTTTGCCTGAGGAGTTTAGGCCTTACAAAGGGGGTTTTCCCTGAGTTTCCCTACCAGTACAACAAACTAAGGAAAGAAGAAAGCAGGGTTGGAGAGGGTTGGGCGATGGTAGAGGATTTTAGCCCAGTTTGTTGGTTTAATCTTGATATAAGGGTCTAGCTAGGTTGCCTAGGTTTTGAATATATTCTGTCCTAGTCACTCTCCTTTTCTTTCAACACCCTCTGTGCTGCTGTTGGGCCTCTCTCAACCCCTCATCTAAGTAGTGTAACCATCCTTTTGCTCCAGCTGCTTTATTTTCATTGTCATTGTCTTGGAGTCCCTCATTTTCCTGTATGGAAAGGATTCTAAAGAAAAGACATCGATCTAATCATTATATTTGCTCTTAGCATTTGCAGGCCCTTTCTTCTTACAGTCCTTTAAAAAAGTGACTAAAATACAATTCAATTGTTATTTCAGAGTTTGGAATATTAGTGAATTTTTTCTCTAAAAAATGTACTTAAATGGTCATGTTTTAAAAGACCTTAAGTTTTCTTTTGATCTTCAGGTTTGGTTAAATAAGTCATATTTTTTCAGCTCATTGCAACTATAATATTTATTAAATAATATCAGCTGTGATTAAAATTAAAATGTGTCATGTTACATTAATATGTGAAAATTAGTTCTATCCTGTAAAAATACTACAGTATTATAAATGATCTTTTTTGATGCCTGTAGGCAACTAGGGGAGTTTAGCAATATTTGCATATTTTCTCCTCAGATAGTAATATTTCCATGTTTTGTTTATAAGCAATAAATAGGTATATATATTCATGGGTATTTATACTATGGGAGAGATTTTTAATGTATTTTTATCAGCTGAACAAATGGCTAAAGGATCTGACTTAGTGATTTAAGCAATTAAATTTAGATAACCTTTTGCATATACAAAGTCCTATTAGAGCAAATACTGGTAAAACAAAGGGTTGTAAAAACTGAGAGGGTTTTTTTTTTTTTTGAATACTTTCATATTTCCACATGAATGGTCCTACTACTAGATATGGTGATCCAGGAGCCAAAATATTTTTTAGATTTTATGCTGCTGATTTAGAACAATAAATGCTTTTCTTTTATCTTTTCTATGAATGTGAATTTTTATACTCATTATAAAAATGTTGGAACTGCATAAACTTCTATAGGATTCTACTACCATGGAAAACCTTGAACAAAGGGTAAAAATATGTAAATGAATTTTACTAGTATAAAGCCCACCATTCTGAGGTGTGGTATTTCTAACAATGTAGACAGAACTGTCCTCATTCTTGATTGTTCTACTTTGGACGGGTGTTAGTGGACACTTTTCCCATAGCTCGTAATCATGATGGTTATTGCTATCTTTTGCTTGGGGAAATCTGTATAAAAATCAGTACTAATGGTAGACAGTCTTTAGATTTTAGCAGATACCAGTTTTTTTTGTAGTGTTGTTTGTTTTTGTATGATGAAAGTCCCTATCAAAGTAACTCTTCCCTCAAAATATTTTAAAATTGGATATATTCATTTAAATAAATTCTTATATAAATTCTATTATTTACTCCTGGGGAAATCCTGTGTCCTCAAGAATACAATCCTAAAATAAAGTTGTTACATATTGGAGAAAGGCAGAATGATTGTGTTGTTATGGCAACTCAAATGGGGAAAATGAAAACAGCGCAGATAAACTGCATCCTGTTGTTATAGCAACCATAGTTGTGAAAATGATTAAAGCTGGTCTAGAAAGGATGTATTGCAGCTTTAGTCCATTGAAAGTAAATAGTGTAAAAAAAGACAGAAAGAATTGGTTTTTAGACAAAAGTTAAATCCCTCTGGCACCACAAGTTGCTAGTACCACTGCATATACGCAGACAGATCTCTGTCCTTTCTAATTATATTATAACTCCCTTTTATTCCCTCAGATTCTAATGATGGTATGAAGGAAAGGAGAATGTATTGAATAATGACTATATGAAAATCTTGTCAAGAAAGATTTTTTGGCAACAAATTTAAAAAGAAATTGAAGTTACAAAATTTTGTTACTGAAAATGTCTTTAAAAGAACAGTAGAATGTTTTCTTTTTCTCCTCTTTCCTTTCTCCCTATTTCTCAGTGCTTTATTTTCATTCTTTTCCGTAATCTCTTTCTGTATCATTTTAGCCTTAAGTGTTGAATTGCAACATAGACACCTAATGTCATGGCAGTTTGTGAAACCATCAAGTGCAGCATTATGACTGCAGATGAACAGATGGGTTTGATGATAAATGATAAGTATCCAGTAGGTGTGAAGAAATTTATTTTGGCCATATCTTTCAAACTTTCTCTGTAATCAAAGCTTCTTAGTTATTTTAAATGCCATTATTTCCCCCCCAACTTCTACTTGCCCACCATAGCAAAACATTTCATCCCAGTGGAGTGGAGACATGTTAGAAATAAACCTGATGAAAGCCGTGCTCTTTGTTCAGCATCTGGCTGCTCGCACAGGTTTTTGCGGTAATGGAATCAGCATCTCTGTATTAGAGTATTGATCTGCTGCTTGGTAGATACTGTGTAAAAGAAGTATCTCTAACATTGTATTAAAGTGGTTTAAAGAGCAGTTTATGTTACAAATGAGGTGGAGGAAGATGGAGTTCTGCAAGACTGGGCACATGCTATAAATATCCATAAAACTGAAGACTTTTTCTAAAAACTGTGGTGTTGAAATTCCCATATTTTCTTCCACATTTATTGCAAATAGTTGATCACTACCAGAGCATGAGTACACTAATGCCATTACCCTTTTGTCCTTTAGTAGATAGAGGTTTTTATAGTTAATGTTCTCATGTTGTAGTTGAAAACTGTGGTGCAAATATAAGTCAGGGTTGAGAGATAATACTGACTGACCATAAGAACAGTGTTTTAAAGTAGTTGTTGAGTATTTTAAGTCAAAATCCAAATATTAATGTCGATTTAAATGTAAGTTGATTTTCATAAATAGGCTTCTCACTTTAAACATTGCCCAATTTTGCCTGACTGACCAAAAACTGTCCTTTCCAATAGGCATGGGGAAGAAAGCTCTTTTTAAAAAGCAGAAAAATATGAGGGAAGAAAAGGGAGAACTAAAGTTTTTAGTTTGTTTCTTTTGAAAAAGTCGTAAAATATTTATCCCTTTCTGATGTTATTTAGTAGTAGTAGGTTGTTCAGACTCGTGACTTAGGTCAGACATACTTGAGTCCTTAAATGCTTCAAATACCCAGCAACACTTCAAAAATTTCATCAGTAAGTTAGCTAACATTTTGTAAAGGAGTTTGAAAATGAAAGCTGATCACAAGTGCCAATATCCTGTTGTGCACCAATGGGATATAACAATGCATGGATTTAAATCTCCTTTCTCCTAACTTATCTTGTAACAGTTTTTAGTGCTAGTTTATAAATCTGTAAAAATGTTTAATATTAAACCTGATGTACTGGTTTTTAGACTGGTGTCTAGAAGTGGGCAGTAGCAGGTTGTGTGCATTTCCTAGTTTGCATCTTGGTTTGTTATAAATTGGATCGTAAGATCAGGTACTTTATTTTCCTGGAGGAAAAAAATTATTAGGTATACTTATCACTCCCCATTTCACAGTTTCCTGTCACATTTCACTTGCTTCAGAAATATTCATTTTAGATCCTTCTTGTGAATATGTAACTCTTAATACTGATGTCCTGAGAGAAAGGAGAATTTCTTATCTAACCTATATAATAACCATATCATCACAGAAAATAACCTCACAATATATCAAGCAATCAAATAGCCAATAAACCTATTCTCTTGCTACATTCCATAAACTGGATGGGGAGGGTAGATAATGTTCATTTTTGTTACTTACCAGGGAACATGACACTTGATCTTTGAAATGGTTATTTATTTCATATATTGTAACTGCCAATCAGCCAGCCATTTGCAAATAGTGAAGTAAACGCACTGCTGAAAATGAGTTTCTTCTTTGCTGGTCTGTGGTACCCAGGAAGTCAGATGTAATATGGTTCCATTTATTTATGTAGGCATTTATTCTCTTTCTAATGAGCAAGTAATTTTCTTTTCTCTACTCCTACACAAAAGTTAAATTAAGGAGTACCCAAGAGGGCTAGGATACTTGGTTTGCACTCCTTGAAATACTGTTTGATATCAGGGGATCCTTTCATGAGCAGACTTTCCCTCTCAGCTAAGAAGAAAGCTGCAGATAGCTCTCCCTTTTGAACTCATTGTTAGAGCAAACAGGTCTGTACAGAGGGGGATGACCCAGAAGCCTAAGGTGGAGTTTTGTCTCCTTTAGCCCTGCTCCCCTACTCAAAGAATTTTACTCTGTGGCTGCTTTTGCTTTTTTTTTTTGCCTGTGAAGTGAGGGACAAGTACTCTGATCGCTCAAACGCCAGCCAGCCTGCTGTATTTAGTATGTGGATTCTTAACACAACACTGGCTTCTGTTGAGTCATACTAACTGCTATGAACAAATGTGTAAATTCATACTGGGGGAAAAGTGTTGCAAATGTCTTTCATCAAAGTGGGCAAGCACATACAATGGGCTAAAGATAGTTTATTCAATAAAAGGTGTTGGGAAAATTGGACAGATATGTGCAGAAAAATGAAACTAGACCACCTTCTTACACCACATACAAGAATAAATTCAAAATGGATCAAAGACTTAAATGTTAGACCCAAAACCATAAAAATCATAGAAGAAAACATAGACAGGAAAGTCTTGGACATTGCTCGTAGTAACATTTTATCAGATATATCTCCCCAGGCAAGGGAAACAAAAGAAAAAAAATAGGACTGTATCAAACTAAAAAGTTTTTACACAGCAAAGGAGATCATCAACAAAATAAAAGGATGATCTGCAGAATAGGAGAACATATTCACTGATATATCTGATAAGGGGTTAATACCCAAAATTTATAAAGAACTTAGAAAACTTAACACCAAAAAAACCAAGTAGCCCAATTAAGAAATAGGCGTAAGACCTGACTAGGCACTTCTCCAAAGAGGACATACAGATGGCCAATAGACATGAAAAGATGCTCAACATCACTGATCATCAGAGAAATGCAAATTAAAACCACCAGGGATATCATCTCGCACCTCTCAGAATGGCTATCATCAATAAACCAATAAACAAGTGCTGGCGAGGATGTGGAGAAAGGGGAACCCTTTTGCACTGTCGGTGGGAATGCAGATTGGGGCAGCCACTGTGGAAAGCAGTATGGAGATACCTTGAAAAATTAGAAATGGATCTGCCTTTCAACTGAACTATTCCACTTCTGGGAATATATTTGAAGGAACCCAAAACACTAATTTGAAAGAACATAAGCACCCCTATGTTTACTGCAGTGTTAATTACAATCACCAAGATATGGAAGCAGCCCAAGTGTCCATCGGTAGATGAGTGGATAAAACAACTATGGGACATTTATACAGTGGAATACTACTTGGCTGTAAAAAAAGAAAATTTTTATCCTTTGCAACAATATATGGATGGACCTGGAGAACATTATGCTAAGTGAAATAAGCCAGTCAGAGAAAGACAAATACCATATGATTTCACTCATATGTAGAATCTAACGAACAAACTGAAGGGAAATGGTGACAGACTCATCGAGGGAAAGCAGGGCACCAGCTGTAGGGGCGGGGCAGAGGGGTGGGGGAGGTTAGGGGGTGGGGGGAATGGACTCATGGATATGGACAACAGTGTGGTGATTGCTGGGGGCAGGGGGGTGTTAGGGGACTAAATGGTAATGGGAAAAAATACAATAAAGATTGAATTTTTAAAACTTTTGAAAAAACAATATATAATGTCCAATCCTGCCAGTGAGCTCTGTGATTATTTCAAATTTGTGTGTAGGCCAAACCCACATCATCAAAAATTGTGTAACCCCATGATTCCCAGGCCTCAGCTGGTGGCCTAGTTATTTCAAATAATATTTAATGCAATAAATTCTAAGGCAATAAAAGAATTTAGACAGTTCCTTAGAGATTATTGCAATGGGATTTGACTTGATTTTAAGAAAGTGAAATTCCAGTATTGCTAAATAATTGTGGCACGATTTAAAAGGTCTTTAAGTACAGGTATAGGAAATCGAACTTGTAAAACCTAATCTAAGATAATTATAGTTTTACTCTTTACCAAGTAAATGAGAACTTCAAAAATACAGAAATTCTCTTTTCTTAGCATAAGGTGATTTTTAATAATGGAGTAAAGAAAATGTAACTGAACATCCTTACTTTCTGTTCTGTTATGAGGAGAATAAAGATACCACCTGGCTGTATGCATAAATTTGTTTACTAAGTTGGTTCATTTCCTGTAGATGGGTATTAAAAATGACTTTTTTGGTACAGAAAACATGTGGCATCTATGTATTATTATTATGCCCTGCTGCCTTCTAATGTTGAATATTTTATGATTTTTTTTAAAAAAGAAAATTGTTCTTATATTTTCAGACTCAACAATGTTACAGTAAAGTCAGCCATAAACCAAATATTTAGAACTTATTATATTGACACCAATGAGAAAAAAATAAAGCACAAGTGTTTGGTAATTAGAAAACCAGAACAGCAATTTTAGAAAAATTGTTCATTGCCTTGTACTCTGGAGTTCTTAAGCCAGTGACTTCGAAGATCTTTTGTTTTCTGTACTGAAGCAGAATAGTGAAAATGTTTTTATAGAAAGTTATGAAAAAAAGTCTATGTATTAATTTGCTTTGGGTCATTCTAGTCTCTCTGGTAAATTCATAATTAGGAAGGCCTTTTTAAGACTGTTCTAGTCTCACAGGTACGTAGCTACTGCATATCTGGTAAATCTAAATTCATATGTTAGGAGGTTATGTTTTTTTAAAGCATATTATTTACACAATTCACTGGAATGGCTCCTTTGGAAGTTGGGTGGCTCTCTTATGTAATTATGTACTTAGTAACCCTGTGCTACACAGCAGTAGAAATTCAAGTAAGAATAATTTACTGCTTATGCATAGTTATTAGAATTTTAAAGCATTTGTTTGTTCAAAATTCTAGTTTATCAGAGTGTTATATTTGACTAATTGCATACTTAATAAATAATAATGAATAAATTTATTTCAGAAAGCAGCCGACTTTGAATTTTAATTGTTTTAAATAAGCATCAGGAGCTGCTTCTTCCTCTCCCCCTTCACCTTATTGTTTAAAGGGATTTCCATTGCTTTAGTCCATGTTTTGTGGTGAACCTAATAATTCTATAGAAAAATCCATACTAGAAGTATTGTAGATGGATGTAAATCACAGAATTATGGACTCCTATTGCTGTAAGGGACTGTTAGAAATATTTTGATCTACTTCACTTTAGTAGTGAAGAGGCAGAGTTGTATAGAATAGTTACTGCTCAAGATCTTACATTTGGTTTGAGGACAAGTCTGCAAGAGAACCTGGTGCCTTAACTCCTGGGTTAGTGTCAGACCTCCTCTCAGTTGTGTTGGATTCAGCAGTTCATTTCACCAGGGACTTCTGGAACTCTTTTGCATCTAGAGATTATAAGAATAGTGTGTTTATGTAGTTTAACAGTGATGATGTCAAACTAGTGATATGTCACACTTTAATTCTGATTCATCTGGTATTTTCCAATGATTATAAATATGTTAACATGTGATGGCTAACCCTTTAAATGTAATTTTCTTCTAGATTATAATCTCTTTAAAGGCAGGGGCTCATTTAGTTCTCATAAAGTTAATTCCATTTCTTTTTTTTTTTTTTGAAGGCTTAAATTAAAAATATTTTTTTTAGAGTACTGATGGCATTGTTGGAGTAAGTGTAGCTGTCCGTGGTGTCTACTCTGGGGATAATACTCATTTTAGAATTATATCTCAGTCTTCATCAAGTACTGTTGATTTCAAGTAATAGATTGCCTCATTCTCCCTTTAAGCACGTGGGGGCAACTCTTTTAAGGGTTCAGAGATAGCCTGAAGGGGTGATGTGCACTCATGCTCCACAGAGGCAGGGTCTAGGCACTGGAACACCTCGAGGGCTCAAGGCATCCACCTTCCATTCCTGGGATCAGTTCTACTTGGTCATGGTGTGTAATCCTTTTTATGTTACTGGATTTTATTTGCTCATATTTTATTTAGGGGTTTTGCCTGTATATTCTTTTTCTTTTAAAAAAATATATACTTTATTATTTAGAGAGAAGGGAAGGGAGGGAGAAAGAGGGAGAGAAATATCCATCAGTTGCCTCTTGGTTGCCTCCAGCCTGGGGACCTGGCCCACAACCCAGGCATGTGCCTTGACCAGGAATCAACCTGCAACCTTTTGGTTCCCAGGCCGGTACTCAGTCCACTGAGCCACACCAGCCAAGGCGACCTTATATTCTTAAGGAATATTGCTCTGTCATCTCCATTCTGCTTTTGAGTTCATCCAATGAGTTTTCAAATTTCAGTAACTTTCAGTTCTTATATTTCCATTTGTTTTTTTCTTTATATCTGTTGTTTCTTTGCTGAGATTTTCTATATTTCCATTTTTTAAGAGTGTTTGTCCTTAGTTATTGGAACATTTTTGTACTAGTTAAAGTCTTTGCCTCTAAAAGTAATTCCAACATTCATGTCAATTGATGTGAGTTGAGATCCTCCCCCCTCTTATTTGTAAGCTAAGTAATATTGGGTTATATCCTGGGCATTTTTAATATTATAGGACTGAATTTTGTTTAAATAGTATTGAAAAATGTTGATGTTTTTGTTTTATCAGGCTCTCAACCCAGTTGAGTTCAACTTACAAGTTCAAATAGCCTTCTGTCTCCCCCACACCTACCCACAGGCAGCAAGTGAGCAAAACCGCACCTGCCCACCCCCTCTCCCCAAACCTGTCCTGCCGAAAAGGTTCCGGGGCTGCTGGTTTACTCTATTTTTAAAGCCTTTGCAGTGCTATGGAAATCCGTTCCATGTGTGTGCCACTGAGTGGCCAGTCTGGGATCTAGATGGTAGTCTATCTTGTAGTTCATTTCTCAAAGTCTATGGCTTGCTCTTTTGGGTTATATCCACACATGTGAAGCTTGCAGGTGAGCAAAAGAGTTCATAACTCGTTTTATGGGCTTGCTTTCCTGAGCTCCTCCCTCCCCACGGTCTCCCCAGTGCTATCTAGTTCCCTGGCACTCCCTTTTTCATTATTGCGGCCAGGCAGCTGGAGCTTTATTTAAAACTCCTCTACATGAAAACTTACTGCATCTGGGGGTTAAGTGATAGGCAGATGGAAAGGGGAAAAAAAGCAATGATAAATTAAAAAAAAAAAGAAAAACAAAACAACAGAAAGAATAAAAGCAGTGAAGTTTAGCCTTAGCCTTTTAGGATCACAACTCCTCTGATCAAAGAGTTTCCTACCTTCAGAGTTTTTTGTCTCTTGTGGGCCCCCCTACTTCTGTGCTTTCATCATGGGATTCTTTGAGAGAATAAAGAGAACTTTAAAGAAAAAAAACAGGATTTTCACCATTCTGTGAGTATTATGATACTCTTACATTCCTTGGCCAGAACTAGAGGGCTTCTCTTGGATCTCTTTCCCTACACTGATACCCACATTTGAGTTTCATGCTGCAGTCTAGACTGGTGGGACACTGAAAGAATTTTTTAAAATACCGTAAATTCATTGTTGATTCAGTGTCGCGTGAAGTCTTTGTTCCCAGTCTACCCACTGCTGTTAACTCTTCAGAGTACTCAAATAGCTACACTTTGCATTCCATCCATTTTTTGTAGTTGCATTCGGTGGGAGATAGAGAAGGGAGTATGCTTATTCCTTCTTAACTGGAACCAGAAGCCCTTCTGGTTACACGTCTTGATAGTGATTTACACCTCATTAACAACGCGCTCTGCAAGTTCAGTCCTTTGAAATTTGTTGGTTACTTCCTTCGTGGCCCATCTTAGGCTCTATTTTGGTAAGTGTAGCAAGTGTGCTTGAAAACAACTGCAGTTGTTGGGTCCAGTGTTCTAGATAAGTCATCAGGTCAAGTTGTTAATTGTGCTCTGCAGTTATATTTGGTTTATTCTTTCAAGTAGCTGAGGGAGGGATGTTAAACTTCAAACTGGGATTGCAGATTTGTTCCCCCTTTAGTTCGGTGTATTTTGCTTGTTATATTTGAAATTTTATTAATATATACACTTCTAAGATTGTTAGTTCTTGAGGAATTGACCTCTTTATCATTATGGAAAGGCCCTGTTTATCCCCATTAATATTCCTTGTTCAGAGGTGTACTTTGATATTAATGTAGCCATTTCAGTTTTCTTATAATAACCTTTTATGATATCTTTTTCAAGTTTTTACTTTTTAAAAAATTAAGTATATTTTATTGATTATGCTATTAAGTTGTCCCATTTTTCCCCCGTTGCCTCCTTCCATCTGGTACCCCCATTGCCTCTAGCAATCCTCCCTTTAGTTTATGTCCATGGGTTGTTAATATAAGTTCTTTGGCTTCTCCATTTCCTATACTGTTCTTAACCTCCCCCTGTCTATTTTGTACCTACTATTTATGCTTCTTATTCCTTGTACCTTTGTCATCATTCTCCTTCTCCCTCCACATTGATAACACTCCATGTAATTTCCATTTCTGTAATTCTGTTCCTATGCTAGTTGTTTGCTTAGTTTGTTTTTGTTTTAGTTTTTTAGGTTCAGTTGTTGATAATTGTGAGTTTGTTGTCATTTTACTGTTCATAGTTATGATATTCTTTTTCTTAGATAAGTGCCTTTAACGTTTCATATAATAAGGGCTTGGTGATGATGAACTCCTTTAACTTGACCTTATCTGGGAAGCACTTTATCTGCCCTTCCATTCTAAATGATAGCTGTGCTGGAGAGAGTAATCTTGGATGTAGGTCCTTTTCATCACTTTGAACACTTCTTGCCAGTTCTTTCTTGCCTGCAAGGTTTCTTTTGAGAAATCAGCTGACAGTCTTATGGGAACTCCTTTGTAAGTAACTCTCTTCTTTTCTCTTGCAGCTTTTAAGATTCTCTCTTTATTTTTAACCTTTGGCATTTTAATTATGATGTGTCTTGGTACAGTCCTCTTTGGGTCCAACTTGCTTAGGACTCTATGGCTTCCTGGACTTGTATATCTGTTTCCTTTGCCAAATTGGTGAAATTTTCTTTCATTATTTTTTCAAATAAGTTTTCAATTTCATGTTCTTCCACCTCTCCTTCTGGCACCCCTATAATTCTAAGGTTGATGCATTTAAAGTCCCAGAGGTTCCTAAGCCTCTTCTCATTTTTTTTTTTTTGCTTGTTTCTTCCATCTGTTCTGAGTGAATGTTTATTTCTTCCTTTTGTCCAAAATTGCTGATTTGAATCCCGGCTTCCTTCCCTTCATTGTTGGTTCCCTGTATATTTTTCTTTATTTCACTTTGTATAGCTTTCACTTCTTTATTTTGTGGCCATACTGAATCATTTATCTGAGTATTCTTATCACCAGTGTTTTGAACTCTGCTTTGATAGGTTGGCTATCTCCGTGTTGCTTAGTTCTTTTTCTGGAGTTTTGTTCTGTTGTGTTTTTTTGCCCATATTCTTTGTCTCCTCAATTTGGCAGCCTCCCTGTGTTTCTGTGTGTTAGGTAGAGCTGCTTTGACTTCCTGTGTCAGTGCACCTGTTACATTGTAAGGGGCTGAGCCTTAGGTATTTGCCAGGGCAGGGCAACCTGCTTCACCACTTCGTGGCACTGTGTGTGGGGGAGGGGTCAGAGAGGGAACAATGCTGCTTGCTCGGCTCTGGCCCCATTTTCAGTCATTTCCCCTACTTCCTGTAAGTGACTAGTGCCCTTCTAGCTGCTGCCCTGGTGCTGATTCCACAAGTTGGTGGGTTTGTGTACATTCTAGGACCCTATGGGCCCTTTAAACGGACTCTTCTGAGACACCAGGAGTTTCTTTTCCCATGGCAACACCCACTGGTTTTTATATCCAGATGTTGTGAGGCTTTATTTTCCCGGCACAGGAAGCCTGGGCTGCACCGTCTGGCCTGGGGCTGGGATTGCTTGCTCCCCAGTTGTCCCTGCCGCAAGTGAACGTGGGACCACCCGTTCCACCAGCAACCACTGCCTCACTGTAGTCCTCTCTGCCAGGCTGCTTGTCTCTGCTCCTCCTACCCATCTGGATGAATATTTCTTCTTTAACTCCTTGGTTGTCAGACCTCCATACAGTTTGATTTTCAGGCAGTTCTGGTTGTTTTTTGCTTTTAGATTCTTTGCTGTCGTTGTGCAAGGAAGCAAAGCATATCTACCTACACCTCCATCTTGGCTGAACACCCTCAAATTTTTATTTTTAATTTATCTGTATACATTAATATATAGTTGTGTCTTGCTTTTCAATTCAGCCTAATAACCTGTCTTCCAATGTTTGGACTTGTACTGTCCAACAGAGATGTTAGCTACAGATTCTAACCAAGTACTGTATATATATTTAAAATTTTTTTATAGCCACATTATAAAACTAAAAAGAAACTTGAAAAATTTATAGTGCTTTTTATTTAATCCAGTATATTTTAAGTATCATTTAAACATATAATCTATATAAAGTTACTGAAATATTTTATATTTTTTTGTATTGAATCTTCAAAATCCAATGTGATTTCACAGTTAAGCACATCTTAGTCTGGACTAGCATGCTCAGTATCTGCATGTGACTAGTGATCACTTTATTAGAAAATGTAGTTTTAGGTCATTTATATTTAGTATCGTTAAGTTTAAAGCTACCATTTTGTTTCTGTTGTCCCAACTGTTCTTTTCTCATTTTGTTTTAAGTTTTCCTGCCCTCTTTTGGATTATTTTTTAGTATTCCATTTTATCTGCTCTGTTGGCTTATTAGGTACCTTTGTTTTGTTTTGTTTAAATGGTTGCTCTAGAGAATACAATATGTGTTTTAAAATATTTATTGAGGTGAAATTCACATAACATAAAATTAACCATTTTAAAGTGAATGATTTAGCCATGGCTAGTGTGGCTCCATGGATTAAGTGCTGGCCTGTGAACCAAAGGGTTGCTGGTTCAATTCCCAGTCAGGGCACATGCCTGGGTTGCAGGCCAGGTCTTCAGCTGGGGCAACCACACGCTGATGTTTCTCTCCCTCTCTTTTTCCCTTCCTTCCTGTCTCTCTAAAAATAAATAAGTAAAATATTTAAAAAATAAAGTGAATGATTTAATATAGTCACAATGTTGTGTAATCACCATCTTTATCTAATTCTAAAACATTTCTATTATTCCAAATAAAGTTCTTATTCATTAAACAATTTCTGCCTATTCCCCTCTCCTTCCGGGAAGGCCCTGGAAGTCACCAATTTTCATTCACTATTTTTGATATTTTATATATAAATAGAACAATACAGTAAGTGACCTTTTATGTCTGGCTTCTTTCACATAGCATGTTGCTTGTATCAGTACTTCATTAATATTTATGGATGAAAATATTTTATAGTATATATATACCACAATTAATTCATTTGTTGGTGGACATTTAGGTTGGTTCTACTTTTTAGTTATTGTGAATAAGGCTGCTGTGAACATGTGTACATATATTTGTTTGATCACCTATTTTCAGTTCTTTTGGGACTGTCCCCAGGAGTGGAGTTGCTAGAAGTGGTCACATGGTAATTCTGTGCTTTTGAAGGACAATCAAGCTGTTACCTAAAGTTGCTGAACCTTACCTCCATATCCTCACTACAATTTATATTTTCAACATCCTCACTACAGCTTATTTTGTGTTTTTGTTACTTTTTAAAATTTTATTACTTTTTAAAATTGTAGCTTCAAATGCTTTTGAGACTGGATAGGACTTTGATGATAAAGCTCCTTCCAGTCTGTCTACATCTCCTGGCATGCTTCTCTCCTGAAATATCTGGATGACGGTTTTGGGGGTTTTGTTTAGATTGCTGTCCTAATGGGTGTGAAGGGCACCTCCTTGTGGTTTTGATTTTCATTTCCCTAATGACTAATGAGGTTGAGCACCCTTTTAATGTGCCTGTGGTCCATTTCTGTGTCTTCTTTGGAGACATGTCTGTTCAGGTTCTTTGCCTATTTGTTAATTGGGTCATTTTGTTTTTGAGTTGTAAAAGTTCTTTATATATATTCTGGATATGAGATCCTTATCAGATACATAATTTGCAAAACAATATATATCTTTAACTTATTGCAGTCCTCCTTGAAATAATATTTTATTTCACATAAAATGTATTTCCATTTTCTCCTTGTATCTCTGTGTTGTTGTTTTGATATGTTTTGTTTCCAAATACATTATTAATATCATAAATCATTGTTATTTTTGCTTAAATTGTTTATTATTTTTAAAAATAAATTTTAAAATGAGAATGATTTTAAAAATATTTACCTGCATATTTATATTCATGACACTTATCATATTTTTGTATAGATTGTATTATCATTTTCCAAATGTATTTGAAAACATTTTCCAAATATATTTTATGCTTCCTCCCAACCCTCACTCCCTGATTTTTTTAGTGGAATACCAGTTATACATATATTGGACCACTTGATTATTTCCTGTAGGTCACTGAGGCATTGCTCAGTTTCTTTCCATTTTTTTCTCTTAGTGCTTTATTTCATATATTGTTTTTTGTTTAAGTTCACTGGTCTTTTTCCTATAGTCTTAGAAAATTATTATTTTGGACTGTATTTTTTTTCTGTAAGTTTTACTTCATTTATTTTTGTATCCTACAGTTCTCTACACGATATTCCTGTTCTAATAGCTATTTTAATGTTTTGGTCTGTTAATTTCATCATCTCTGTCATTTCTGGATTGCTTCTACTAACTGATATTCCTCCTGATTATGGGTCACATTTTATTGTTTTTATCTAGTAATTTTAAATTTACACATTGTGAATGTTACATTATTCAATATTTGTTTTATTGTCTTTTAAAAAGAATGTTGAATTTATTTCAGCCAATAGTTTATATATATATTTTTATATATAATCATTCTTTTTTGTATGTATCTTCATATATATATACATATTTATCCTCAACCAAGGACATTGTTTCATTGCTTTTAGAGAAGGAGAAAAGGGGGGTGGGGAGAGAGCAAGAAAGAAAGAAAGAAAGAAAGAAAGAAAGAAAGAAAGAAATATCTATGTGAGATAGAAAATCAGTCGGCTTCCTTTTCATTTGAGACCTGACTGAGGATTGAACCTGTAACCTGGGTTTGTACCCTGACTAGTAATTGAACCTACAGCCCTTTAGTCTGCACATGATGACACTCTAACCAACTGAGCCATGCCAGCTAGGGCCATCTTAACCACTTTTAAGTGTACATTTCAGTAGCTTTACATTCACATTGTAGTATAACCAATCTCCACAACTTTTTCATCTTGCAAAACTGAAACACTCTGCCTGTTATACTCCCTATTCTTCTTGTCCTCACTACCCCCCACCTCCCAGCCACTGGTAACCACTGTTCTTTCTGAATTTGGTTACTCTCGGTACCTAATATAAGTGGAATCATACAGTATTTGTCTTTTTGTTACTGACACTTAATTTAGCCTAATGTCCTCAGGGTTCATCCATATTGTAGCATATATTAGAGTTTCTTCCCTTTTTAAGGCTGAGTAATATTCCAGTATGTACACACACACCTCTCACATTTTATTTATCCATTGATAAATGGATAAATATCCATTGATCCATTTATCCATTGATAGGCCCTTGGATTATTTCCACCTATTGGCTATTTGAGGGTCTGTTTTTATTGTTTTTCATTTCTCTTTTAGGGGCATTTGATCCCATTTTTTTGAACTGTTGATAATTTTTTATTGTATGCTACACTGTTTTTTTTTTTAAGATTTTATTTATTTTTAGGGAGGGAAGGGAGGGGGGGGAGAGAGAGAGAGAGAGAGAGAGAGAGAGAAACATCAATGTGCGGTTGCTGGGGGTTATGGCTTGCAACCCAACAATGTACCCTGGCTGGGAATCGAACCTGGGACACTTTGGTTCCCAGCCCGTGCTCAATCCACTGAGCTACACCAGCCAGGGCTGCTACACTGTTTTTAATGAAAGTGGTAGAGACTCTGAAAGATAACCCCTTTCAGAAAGGACTTAATATTCTTTTCATGAACATATCTCTTTTGTTTGATCGAGGTTACTCTATTTCTGGTGTTCCTCCATGGCATCAACTGAAAGCTGCCCCCCCGCTTTTTTAAATAAATCCGGGTACCTGCCCTGGTTGGTGTGGCCCAGTGGATTGAGTGCCGACCTGCAAATGAAAGGGTCGCTGGTTCGGTTACCAGTCAGGATACATACATGCCTGGGTTGTGGGCTGGGTCCCCAGTGGGAGGCACACGAGAGGCAACCACACAATGTCTGTCCCTCTTTTTCACTCTCTTCCCATCTCTCTGGAAATAAAGAAATAAACTCTTTTTTAAAAAATCAGGGTACCTTGTTCTTGATAGGCCCTATACTCCCAATTTATACGCTTTACGCTTGATTGTTCAACATCTGACTCTTTGCATGCAAAATTAAAGAGTCAGCAAATGCTTCGGGGGGGGGGGGGGCGGGGACTGGGTGTGGAATTTCAGATTTACCTCAGTGCATTTAGCTCCTGCCCAGAATTTTGGCCCCTAAAGTTTTGGCTGTATTAGTAGTTCTCTGATACTTTCAAATAGTTTTCTATATTTTATTAACTTTTCATAGTTTTCTTTTTCTGCACGAAATTTAATCAGATAACAATTACATCATAGTGAAAAGCAAAATCCCAGTATATATTTTCATTAATTTTTACATTATTTTTAAACTTTCTCAAGCTTATAGAAAAGTTGCAAGTATAACGCAGATAACATTGTTCCCATAAATCATTTGAGAGTAATGCACTACATGATGTGTCATCACTCTTGAACTCTTTGATGTCTGTTTCTTACAAACAAGAACATTCTCCTACACAACCCGGTAACAACCATCAAAATGAGAAAATTAATATTGATACCTGACTGCCGACTAACTCATAGACCCCATTCAAGTTTTTCTAGCAGTCCTCATAAATGTCCTGTACAACAAAAGGGCCTGGCCCAGAGCCATGTGTTGCTGTTAGTTGTTACGTCTCTCTTTAGTCTCCTTCAGTCTGGGATAGTTCTTCAGTCTTTCCTTGACTTTCATGACAGTGGCTTTTTTTTTTTTTTTTGAGGATTATAGGCCAGTTATTTTATAGATTGCTTTCAGTGTGGGTTTTTCTGATGTTTTCTTATGATTAGGTACAGGTTATGTATCTTTGGCAGAAGTATCACAGAGGTGATGCTGTATTCCTCTTACTGCATTCTGTCACGTCACATGTGATTCGAATGTGTTTGTTATTGGTGATATTGATGTTGATCATTTGATTAAGATGTCACCTAAGTTTTTACATAGTAAAGTTACTGTTTTCTTCTTTGTAATAAGTATGGAGAGATATTTTTAGACTATTCAATATCATATTCCTTATCAAACTTGCAGCTTATATCATTGATAGAGTGATGGATTTTTATTTTATTTAGTGGTTTATTGTATTATCTTTTGCTGCATACCAAAATACCACAAATTTAGTGGCTTATAATAATATACAATACTCATTCATTATCTCACAGTTTCTTTGGGTCTGGGATCTGGCCATGGCTAACCTGGGTCCCCTTCTTCAAGATCTCTCACAGGGCTGAGGTCTCATTTGAAGGCTTGATTGGGGAAGATCCACTTCCAAGTTTACATTGTTTTTGGCAGAATACCTCTTCCTCAAGGGCTATTGGACTGAGAGCCTCAGTTCCTGGATAGCTATTGGCTAGAGGCCACCCTCAGTTCCTTGCCACATGGACCTCCCATATGACTGCTTGCTTGATAAAAACATACAAGACAAGAAGGTAACAGAGCCTGTTAGCAAGGTGGAAGTTACAATTTAATGTAACCTAGAAGCAAGGGGGCGCAATTACACAAGGGTTATGGATACCAGGAGATGGTGTTCATCGGAGGGGCATGTTAGAGTTTGCCTGCCACTATTATAATCTGTTATTATCATTATTTGTTTTGATTTAGCTTGTGAGAGCCTGTCACATTGGCCCATGTGTCATCTTGCCATGGCTCTCCGTTACTCCTTGAATACCCAAAGGAGGTATTCTAAGATTATCTTAAGTTTTCCCTGCGCATGTGAGCCCTGGAACCAGCCACTGCTCTGGTACTCTGTTAGTCAAGAATGATTTCTTTTTAATATTTTCACCCAAGGACATGCTTACTAATTTTAGAGAGAGGCTAATGGATGGGGAGAGAGGGAGAGAAACATGGATGAAAGAGAGAAACATCAATTGGTTGCCTCTCATATTCCCCAACCAGGGACCAAATGTGCAACCAAGGCATTGTGCCCTGACTGGGAATTTAACTAGTGCCTTTTCAGTTTATGGGACGATGCTCTAACCAGCTCAGCCACACCAGCCAGTGCCTGGAGAGTGATTTTGAATTATTTAATATACTCACTACTACTAGGTTACTATTACCAGGTCATCTTATTGATAGAGGTGTTTGTATGTATGTGTGTACATCATTTACCTAGAGACTTTCTCTCTCTCTCTCTCTCTCTCTCTCTCTCTCTCTCTCTGTCTCTCTGTCTCTGTCTCTGTCTCTGTCTCTATGTATATATACATATATATGCAGTAAGATTTGATTTCACAATATCTTCAATTTTAGTTCAGCAGCATAGTATCATTCTAGTTTTCTTCCTTTCTGTATCTGTAACTCTTTCTCTGATTATGAGAAAACTTGCTCTCAGTATCCTCAGTGTTTAATCTACTTCTTTATTTAATCCTCCTGTGTAACTCATCTCCTGTTTCTGACACAGTTTTCTTTTCATTTCCCACCTCATACTCTGCATAGATGTTTTCTTTCCTTTTGATTTCTGACTACTTGCTCTGGGCTGCACCTTTTCCCCTCCTCTCCCAATTGGGTCTGAAACTCAGTGCTTGGCCACTCTCCCTCCACCCTGAACAAATGCCTTCTGTCCACTTTGGGAACCCTCACTACTCTGACTTCCTGCACTGCTCTGCCCCATCACATAGACGCCCTCCATCGTCCTGCTCACTGCCGCTCTAGTCCCCCAGGTGGACGCCTTCAGTACTCTGCTAGAGCTGTAGCACACCATACCAGGCTCCCTCACGTGCAGATTTTCCCCTTTATCCTACCTGGAGGTCAAAACTGTATGTAAGGCCTCTCCCCCTTCAAGGACACTTTTCTCACACCACCAGAATGGCTCCTTCTGCGCCATTCAACTTGATGCCTACTTAGTCTGTATTCATTTAATGGTTGTTGAACTGAGCTGTTCAGATAGGAAAGGAGGTAAGTGAGTGCTTCCACCATTCCTCTGGTCATTCAAGTTTGAAACCTTGGGAGTTCTTTCTGACTCATCCTCCTTCTTTCCTCACAGTCACTCATTAAGTTCTGTTGGTCCTTGTTTTGATGTACACTTGTCTTCTCCATGGCCATTACTTGGATGATTACAGCAGCCCCTTTCTTTAGTTTCTGTAGTCAGTCCAGTGCCCCTAAACCACCGTAGCCCCCACATTTCTTAATAAATGAGGTCACTCCATTGTCTGACTTTTAATTGCCATTTTTATGTGGCATCATCCTAGGTCATCAGAATATCTACTTTTGAATCTCATCTTTACCACTTGCTAGGTACCCATCAACTTTTAATAATTTATTTAACCTCTTTGGATCTTACCTACCTTACTACGTTGTTTTACAAGTGAGTAAGATATTGAATTGCGAAAGCTTTGTCTATCACAGATACCTTCCAATCTAGTAATATCAGTAAAGTAACTAATGCTGTTTTATCAGGTTTCTCACTATTGCATAAATCAAGAAATTCTTCTCTTTGATATGCAGTTCTCGCTGATCTCTTCCCTTTAAACACACATTTGTTGAGCATCTGCTATGACTAGATACTGGAGATTTTTAAAAAGCTGAGATAATGACTCTTATCTCTGAGGAATACAGTCTGGTAGAGGAGGTAAATACATATTGAATTATATACAGTAACAAATTCTACAATAAAATTAAAGCCAATGTCTGAACTTTTCAAAAAATTTAAAATTTTAACTAAATTTTTGTAGCAGCTATTGTCTAACACAGTTTAGTGCTTTTCCTTGTAGTTACTATTCGTTTTAGTTAATTTATCTCCCTAGAGTGGAGTGAAAACTGCTCGAGGACAGGTCTTGGTAATGAGTCTATGGATTCTGAGAGACAGCCACGCCGGGGTCTCATTCCTGCCATCGCCTTTTGGTCACTGTAACTTTTCTGACCTTAAGTTTACTCTCTTATTAAAGTGAAAATACTGATGACTCTTTGACAGGGTTGTAATGATTAACTGAAATAATATATTTAAAGAATCTAGCACAATATATGGCAAACAGTTTTTGCCTGATCAGTTTTGGTTCTGTCTTCGTACTCTACTTGTGTCCATTCTGGTAAAGAACAGTAAGTTTGATTGGTGAAGGGTGGTGGGAGGACGTAGGCGAGGGTAAAGGGGCAATAAAATGGTGATGGAAGGGGACTTGACTGTGGGTCTGGAACACACAATACAATATACAGATGATGTATTATAGAATTGTACATCTGAAACCTATATAATGTTACTAACCAATGTCACCCCAATTAATTTAAAAAATTTTTTTAAAGAAAAAAATAAATTCGATGAATGGTTTATTGATTCCATGGTCTGTAGTTCATAATGGCTTCCCAGAACATTTTGAAATGCAAGTGGCATTCATGGAAGCCTGCTCTTGGTAATAATGACACTTGATATTTTTTCTTTTGTATTTGAAATTTTTAGATCTCTGATTTTAATTGTACCACAACCTGTACAACAGGGCTAGGCAGATATGATTATCCTATATGACAGGTGAGAGTTACATTTTTGAAATGAGTTGACTAAACTGGCATTCTTAAGAGGCAGTCATTGTATACAATCCCAATTTGTATAGGGAAAGCTGGAATGTATTACATGGCTTATGGAATACTACAGTTCTCTTGGCCTGAAATTTTTAGTTGATATAGTAGAGAAAGGGGAATTCTTCTGTTCTATGGCTTAAATACATAAGTTCTCAATGCAGCAGTCTTTTTATTGTTGATTATTATAGCTTTTGTTACTCATAGAAGTTGACCAACGGGACCTGAGTTTAAGAGATTTCATCATTCAGCTTTCATCTAGTAAATGCTGAGGCTAGCCCTTTGCCTGCAGGGGCCCGTCAGTGAAGAGAATCTGTGACTTCTTTCCTAGCAGCCAAGTAGTGGGGAGGAGTCAAGGATTTTAATGTTCTCTGTGTAAATGAATTTGTGTGCTTGAAGCTGATGGGCACTAGATGCTGTATGAAGCCTGTCTGGAAAAAGTCCAACCATCGTTAATATAACGAGAAGCAGTTTGCGTGACATTGGTGTAACCTGGCAGCTGAGAGTGGACCAGCATGTGCATGTGTGAACAATGGTGACCTCACTGTACTAGTTAGTGGCAGGGACAGATACCATCGAGTGAGCATGTGTACTATGTGGCCATAACATTTGCACTCAAAATGACTGAGTGAGTAGAGCAACAAATCTACATCAAATTTTGCATTAGGCTTGAACATTCCTCCATGGAAACTATTCAGATGATTCAGAAGGCTGTGAGCAACAGGTGATTGGCAGCTTCATCACAACAACATACTTGCTCAGGCATCACGTCTCCTGCACAATTTTTTGAGGAAACATCAAATCACCCATGTGACTCAGTCCCACTACAGCCAAGATTTGGTGCCCTGTGATTTCTGGCTTTTCCCCAAACTGAAATCTTCTTTGAAAGGGAAGAGATTTCATATAGTTGACGAGATTCGGGAAAATAGGATGGGGCAGCTGATGGCAATTGGGAGAACTATGTGAGGTCTCAAGGTGCCTAGTTTGAAGGGGACTGAGGCATCATTGTTCTATGCACAATGTTTCTTATATTTTGTATCTTCAATAAATGTCACTGTTTTTCATATTGCATGGCTGGACACTTTCTGGACAGACCACAGTGTATTGAAGCACTGGAGGATCTTGTTGCAACATTTCAATTTCCCTTTTTCATTCTTTCAAGTAAGAGAAAACAAACTCCAGAATTTAAAAAAAAATGCTGTGTCTGCTTTTTTAAATGCTGGTAAACTAAATCAATTGGATAACAAATTTCAGATGTAATACATTATTATAGTCTTCAACTTTCTTTGATATTATTGCAAAGGAGAGTTAATTGGGGTGAAGTTAAGTGGGAAGTGAGCTGCAGAAACTAGTATGTGCTGTGTGTGGCTGTATTTGTATGGGATAGAGGTACATGTATGATCCATACTTTGGTAGCTTTTGAGATTGCATAGAAGAAACATGTAAAGAATTCACAAGTTCTTTTAACAGTAAAAGTTAAATATTTAAACATGAGGATATAGTTGCTGGATTGCAGCTTAGTTTAGAACCTGCTTTTTTAATTAAAAATATTTTTTTAACTTCATAAAGAAAACCTTAGAAATTTAAATATAACTTGCAGGGAGAAACAAACTTGCAGCCCAAAGTTTAAGTAGAAAATTGTATATGCTTTGGGGCATTTTAAAGGGGATTATTTATTAAGATTTGAAGGACAGAAAGTTTTATATCTTTTTCAGAAATTGACCATTCAGGATGGCCCTGAAATACAGGGTGGGGCAAAATAGGTTTACAGCTGTGAGTACTTGAAACACAAGTTTATTCTTGTATATTTCTTTATTAATTATTGTATTATTTTCCATATGAACAACTGTAAACCTACTTTCGCCCCACCCTGTATTTAGAATACATAAGAATAGTAGCCAAAATGGCAATCCTTTCTACTCTGTTACTTATTGTCCAAATTTCCTTTGCTTTTTCCCTTTCTGTAGAAGATGCTCCTAAATGTGAATTTAGAAGGGAAAAAGAAGTAGAAGTTATAGCTTATTCCATTAATTTTGTAATTATATTTTTTTCCTCAGTGTTTTAAAGTGGCATTTACCAGTATGGGTAAGATTAATTGTTAACAATACAAACCAATTTGAAAGTTGGTTATTAAATTGAGCTATAATATGTAAAATCTTATGGTAATGTGCAGATCTGACTATATTCAAGTGCAGTTTTCATACCCACACCAATTGTCTTGTAATAATCGTGAATGCATCCTCTGTGTGGTATTTACAAGTTAATGCCATTTTAGAAATCACACCAGTATATCTAGTGGCTTTCCTGGGTGTATGTAGCTCATTAACGATTATAATTTTAATTTGAAATTTTAGTTTAAGGGGATGGGGTAAGCCCTTTCAAATTCTTAGTTGTTAGGAGTTTTGATGGAAGATAGGATGTGTGAAGGAGGAAGATTAGAATGAGTTACCAAAGGAAAGTCAGATGATAATTAAGCAAGTATTAGACATACTGCAAAAATAACACAGGATCTAATTTAAAGTAAAGGAGACAAACATTCAGAAGAGGAATGACTTAAAAACTTAGGAAGGACCATTCACAAATACAAGTAAATATACATATTTTAATAAAGACGAGAACATGCAAGTGGCTTTAGTATAGCCGAAAGTGTTTGAGCCATCTTCCTTTTGAGAAGGGCGTGGGGAGAAGTGACAAGCTATCTTCTAGTGCCTATTCCATTTTTTTCCCATTATTTCCTTTTTACTCTTCTGTATTTTCATTCTCCCTTTTTGTATACTCTTCCTCTTCCACTTTTCTCAAATTCATTCTCTGCTTCACAATGAGACTTTCTTCTGTCCAGCACACAGAACCAGTTGCTTAATAATGTGTACATTGTCTCTCATGAACAATGAGAGAAATTCACTAACAATGAGTTTCTTTTATATTAAAGATTTTAAATATAAAAGAATTTAAGGTTGAGAGAGTATCACTTGAATGTAAAGGACTTTTGTCTCTTTTGTTCATTGTTCTATCCCTAGTGCCTAGAACAGTGTCTCGCACAAGGAAGACACTCAATAAATACTTGTTGAATACATGACTAAAACATTACTTAGAAATATTTAATCTCATTTACTTACAGAAATTATTTTAGCAAAGAACTTGATGCTTCCCAGGCAAAGATATGGGGGTAAGGCGGGTATTTGAAAAAAAATTTCAAGATAGTCAGTTGGCTAGAGGACCAGGCCAATTGGAAGCACAGAGGTGAGTTAATGTAGGCAATGGGGAAAGGTCAGATTAATCGAGTGCTTGGATTTCATACAATAGATACAGGGAGCCATTATGAATTATTGATGAGAGTGACATGATAACAGAGTGAACACAATTATTGTATTTAATTGCTGTTTGTAAAATGGATTATAGCTTGAGGTGAAGAAATATTGGGAACAATGAACAGAGTCAGGAGCTTGTTGTGGGAGTTCAGAGTGGTTCCGCTGTTTTGTTTGGGATGTTACCCAGCGATGTCTGCAGCAGGTGCCCTTCTTTGAAGTCTGCTGTCTGAACGCTCTTTATGACCTCGGGATGGGTGGAGTCAGGAGGAAGAGTTCTTCACTAAGAAGTAATAGGCCAGGATTCTAGTATTCCAGGAAAAATTAAGTATTTATCTATGACCATGAATTTAGAAAGTAGAGCCCTGGCTGGCATAGCTCAGTGGATTGAGCTCAGGCTGTGAACCAGGCATTTCCTGCTTCTCTACTTTCTTTAGTTTTTTTTTTTAAAGAATTTTTTTAAAAGATTTTATTTATTTTATTTTTAGACAGGGAAGGGAGGGAGAGAGAGAGAGAGAGAGAAACATCAATGTGCGGTTGCTGGGGTCCATGGCCTGCACCCTAGGCATGTGCCCTGACTGGGAATCGAACCTGCGATGCCTGGTTCGCAGCCCGAGCTCAATCCACTGAGCTACGCCAGCCAGGGCTGTACTTTCTAAATTCATGGTCATAGATAACTACTTAATTTTTCCTGGCCATCAATCACCTTAACTATAAAATGAGGAAATAATGATCTGAATGCAGGGGTCTAGACCAGATCATTTTTTGGTGTCATTATTATTATATCAGTTACAGATAGTTTGAACAGTGAATATCATATTTTGTTTCCTAATATTAATTCTTACAACTAGAGTATTTTAAGAAAAAAAAAGTCCCATAATGATGTTTAATATTTCCTAGCTTATAAAGTTTAGCATTATGTGCATTGACTGCTATATTTTAAAATATGTATTCCTGTTTTTATATGTGCTATTATCAGGTATTTAATTTTTTAAGTATTATTAGGCTGTAATAGTACCCAAGTGGATGAACAAAACTTCAGCCTGGGATACTTTTAGGGAAACTCAAAGAATATAAAACTGCTTCTAAAAGATAAAGTATTTTATAAAGCTATAGGAGCAATAACACTAACATTGTTTAGTCAATATTACTAGAAATCATAAATTCTACCTTATTTTGCTACTGAATACACTGTATGTATATACATTCACACATACTTTTTTGCTTAGAAGGTTTTAACCAGCAGCATTTGGGGTTCTCTTGTCCTCTTTTTTTCTCCCCCTGTTTCTCCTCTCTTTGTTGCTGTTTTCCCTTCTGTTTGGGTTGTTTCTTGCCCTCCCCCCTCCCCTTTAATCCATCTGGAAAGATGAAGAAGCAGCTGCTATGGTAACTGTGCATTTTGGTTAATGAATGGCAGACTAACAAGATACATAAAACATATGCAAACTGTGCAGAGTTAGTTGCTGTCAAAGCTGTAGGGGTATACTACTTTTCCTTCTTCCTACCTTCTAAAAAAAATACTTTAACTTTCCTGTGGTATTTTGTTTTCTAATTTATCATTCGTAATATTGAAATGCTAACATGAAATATTTCCTTCTCTGCTTAGTCTGCACCTTATATCACCCTGTGGTGAATTTATGGGAGGTGAGTCAAAAGTGCATAGAGGGGAAAAATTGATTAATTAGATTAAGAAGTGGATTTCTTTTAGACACATACATAGAAGAACAGGGACAAAAATTTTTACTGTATATTCAGTCTTTGACTTACAACATTTCCCCCCTTGCTTTTTGGGTATTAGTGCCCCGTTCGAGTCTCTCTGGGGTTAGAACTAATGAGTAGTGTGTTTCTCGAAGATACTTCTATCATAAAGGGCAGCTACAACTGGAATATTGCATTCAGCCAAGCCTTGAAAATTCCTGTAATCTGTACCATCCTGTCTCATACTGTCCCATCTCATAGTTGTCCTCTCTCTGCAGTGCTCTATGCCCAGGTCTCTGTGGCTGGGCTGCTCCAGCCTGGCGGACAGCATGCCTTCGCTGCGATGCCTGTATAACCCAGGGACTGGCGCACTCACAGCTTTCCAGGTACTTTCTCTGTCTCTGTGCGTTATTTGCGGGCTTTAGTGTGTGTGTCTCATTCACGAGTGTGTCCTTCCTTTTCCATGCTTTACTTATGTTCACCTTTTTCCCTCCATATTGTCTGTATATCACATCACTCAGTACTCCTGTAATGATTAATTTCTAATGTAGATCCAGACTGATCCACTCTTAAGACATTTCTGTTGTCACGATTGGCTTGCCAAAATTGAGATAGCACAACTGGACAGTTTATTTTCATATGTAGTAGAAGTACAAGAGTGAATTTTAAAGTAATCACAACAAATAGCATTCAATATGTAATGTTTGCTCTGGACCTACATAAAGCCAATTAATGTAATTAATCACAGCCAGTTACTCCAATACCTTCGTATGTTTTTCTTATGATCACTAAAAGTATAAAGTGCTCTGTCAGAGTTTCTGCTGGTTTATATGTATAAAATCTTTTGGGGGAAGTAATAACTGCTTAATTATATGTTGATTACCAGGTTTAGTTTTAAGGTAGAAAGGCCTTTCAGACCTTTGAGTTCAGTGTTCAGCTTGAAACAGTCAGGCTGCTCTTGCATGAACCGACAGGTTTTGCTTCTTTTCAGCCTTTCCTTGAGGCCATTTGTCCCATTGATCACAGGTCAAATTTAAAATTTTATTTATTTATTTTTAGAGAGGGGAAGGGAGGGAGAAGGAAGAGGGAGAGAAACATCCATGTGTGGTTGCCTCTCCTTGGTGGGGATTTTTTTTTTTTTTGGCACAAGTATTATCTACCCACCTCAGGTATTTGGAATTTGTGTTTAGCATTTCATAGTAATACACAAAAAGTTCACTTTTAAATTTATTTTTAACGTACTTAACTTATATTTTCATTTAGAAGAATTTCAAAGACAAGTAGGTAAGCAAGCATCAGAATGCTTATGACTCTTAGTTAAAAGAAAGGAACTTAAGTATTCCACATTCCTGAGTAGTGCTAACAGTTGCTGGTCTTTAATGATGCTATTTTAGTGATGATAATGCTGACATTTCTATTGTCCTTTGCAAAATATACTGTTAAGATTCCTTTGCTTGTGTTACGAGGTACAATATAGTAAAGTGCGTAGGTTTTAAAATTAGTTAAATTAGGGCTTACATACTATCTGTCAGTAGTGGTATTATCTTGAGCAAGTCATTTAATCCTCATGTTCCTCATCTGTAAATGGAGACCATAGTGAGGACATGCAGTAAATGGTTGGTATTTTTATCATCTTCATCATCATTAGCACCATTGCTATTGTTTGAGAATATTGATATCCTGAGAACATCAAATTGTTTTAAATATCTTATTTTTTACTATGTATTGTATTGATAAAGTTTCTGCTCTCAAGGAACTCAGTCTAGCTTATTGGTTTTTAACCTTTTTATTTTTTGCTTACCATGAGTTTAACCAAGACTGGTAAGTCTCGTAGGGACTGCCCTCACTTGAGAAACCAGTTGGAAGTTTAGGAGCCCCCAGGACCACCTTCAGGTTTGATAATTCACCAGAAAAGACTCACTGAATTCACTTAAAGCTATTATATTCACATTTTATTGTAGGAAGAGGGCACAGGTTAAAATTAGCCAAAGGAAGAGACACACAAGCAGAACCTAGAGGGGTCCAAACGTAGAACTTTCTGTCATGCCCTCCCCATGGAGTCATGGATGGCATTTCTGCTTTTGGGCCACAGTGTGTGAAAATATGTTGGATATTGCCAACCAGGGAAACTCACCCAGGCCTCTGGCGTCTAGAGTTTCTATGGGGACTGAATTACAAACTGCCCGGCCTAGTGACCGTTATCTCTACCCCTTCCTGTCAGCCACACTGACGCTTTTAGTCTCCATTTCCTCTCAGGATTGGACCTGCTAAAGCCCCCATCTTGAATCACACTTGTCTGGTGGCCAGAGGCCCCAGGCACACAGAGACACTCCTGTTACATAAGAACTTTCAGGCCTAGATATCACCTCCCAGTAACCAAGAGTAAAGGCCAGAACTCATTTTGGGTAAGGTGAATTTTTTACTACACGTGGATTATGGACTCCTTTGAGGATCTGATAAAAACTGTTGATCTTGGGAAAATACTGCAACACATAGGCAGAATTTTATTCAACGCTTTTATATATAGGAATATTATATTTATATTTTACTTGGGAGAGCTAGTAATTACATAATCCCAAAAGTATAATCTCCCAAAATCTATGAAGGAAATGTGCAGGAAGCCATAAGAATATATTAAAGAGGATCCTGATCTTACTTGAGGGTGTGGGGGTAAGGAAGATCAGTTAATCAATGTTTGAATAGGAATTAATGAGTCTAAGGAAGAGGCAGTGCAAAGGCCCTGTGGACAGTTGGAGGTACGTGCATTTAAGGACTCTACTAAAAAAAGACTTGTATCAGAGAATGGGGAGAATGGAGAACCTTGATCATGCAGGACTGATCTTAATGCCAAGAAGAGTAGTGAGCTGTTGAAAGGATTTAAGCACAAGTTTGATGTATTACATATGCATTTAGATGCATTACTCTAGCTATAATAAGGCTAATTTCAGTAACTGAAGGGAGATATGGTGGCAGTTTTGTTTGGTCTCAGGATTTGCATTCTTAAAATTATGGAGGACCCTGCTCTGGCTGGTATGGCTCAGTTGATTGGAGTGCCCTCCTGAAAACTGAGAAATCGTGGGTTGATTCCCAGCTGGGGCACATGCCTGGGTCGTGGGTTCAGTCCCAGGTCTGGGTGCATACGACAGGCGGCCGATTGGTGTTTCTTACATTGATGTTTCTCTCCCTCTCTCCACCTCCCTTCCCCTCTCTCTTAAAAAAATCAATGAGCATGTCCTCGGGTGATGAATAAAAAAAATTATTGAGGACCTCCGAGTGCTTTTGTTTATGTTGATTAAATCTGTTGACATTTTACTATATTAAAAATAATAACTGAGAAAAAATAAATATTAATTTATTTAAAATAGCTATGATGAACCCATTACATGGTCATGCAAATGAAATACTTTTATGAAAAATAACTTTTTTAAAAACAAATTAGGACTGGAATTGAATTTCATTTTTATAAATCTCTTCAATGTCTGGATTAGTAAAGGACAGCTGGATTCTCATTTTTGTTTCTGCATTCAGTCTGTTGTAATGTGGTGTTTTGGTTGAAATATATGCAGAATATCCAGCCTCACACAGATAGTTTGAAAAGGGAGTGGTATTTTAATAACCCTTTTCAGGTAGTTCTAATTGCTAAAAAATGTGTTACAGTATAAAATCTGAAGTCATCTCACTGAATTTATTGTGCTCTGTTATATTAAAATGCATTCTCAGTCTCCTCAACAAATCACTCTGGAACAATTGGTCATCTAAATGCAAAATAATGACCCTCAACTGTTAACACTACATCATGTATAAAAATTAACTCAAACCAGATCATAGTTGTAAATGTGAGCTAAAATTTTAAAACTAACAGAAGAAAATGAGGAAGGAAAAAAAAATCATTGTGACTTGGGTTAGGCAAAAGGTTTCTTTGATAAAACACAAAAAATGTGAACCTTAAAAAAATCAAGGAAAAGTTGGACTTATCACAGTTTGAAACTTCTGCTTTTCAAAAGACACTGTAGAAAATGAACAGGTAAGGCACTGACTGGGAGAAAACATTTGTAAAATGCATTTCTGATAAAAGACTTGTATTCAGAATATATAAAGAACTCTTACAACATAATAATAAGATAAACTACCCAATAAAACAATGCGCAATTAGTAGGCAAAAATATTGAATGGATACATTACCAAAAAATATATGAATGGCAAATAAGCATATGAAAATATGCTCTATATTTTTAGTCATCAGGGAAATGCAAATTAAACCACAGGGAGATACTACTACACTGCCACCCAATGCCTCTTCCCACCCTGGAATGTTGGGATGGGAATTCTTACAGACCCAGGCAGTTAATACGTGCTAGCGTAATAATGAGAAATATGCCAGAAAATGCCTTGAAAGCAGAATTCTTACACTTATCCCTTAACCTCCATGGTTCTCTGTAGAGTGCTTTTGCGTAGTTGGGGCTCAGTAAATGCTGATGATTTGAACTGTATCAGATAAGTGATAAAGATTATTGTGTGCAATTAAAAACTGTGTAAGTTAGCCTTGGCAGGGCGACTCGGTTGGAGCGTCATCCCGTACACCAACAGGTAACGGATTTGATCCCCAGTCAGGGCACATACCTAGGTTACTGTTCGATCCCTAGTTGGGGCATATACCGGGGGGCAACTAATTGATGTTTCTCTCACATCGATGTTTCTGTCTCCCTTCCTTTATAAAATTAATAAACATATCCTCAGGTGGGGATTTTTTTTTAATTGTACAAGTTAAAATCATCTGGCTTGGAACCAAGATACTAAGAAAAATTCAGATTTTCATTTGGTCTATAGCAATCTTGAATCTAAGGTCAGTAGGAAAAAATTCTAAACGTTTGCTGAATCCCCTTATAAGTTGCTACTTCTGGAGTATATTTGAAGAAAGATCAATTTAGAGATTTTACTGGAAAATTCAGGAATAAATTTGAGCGTGTGGTACTTGAATTATATTGTATGGTATAGGCACAAAAGAGATGCTTAAGAAACATTTTTGAAAAGAAGCCCAGAGGCCAATGTATGGTGCCGTGGGTAAGAGCATGGGCCCTGGCACCAGACTGCTTGAGATTTGGGCCTGGCTCTATCTAGATATGACCTTGGGCAAGTACTTGACCTCTCTGTACCTCAGTTTTCTTTTCAGTAAAATGGGGTGATAATAGGATCTCTTATAGAGTTGTTAGGATCAAATCAGTTGATTTATACATTAAGCCCATAGAACAGTGCCTGACAGATTATTGGGTTTTATTTTATTAGAAAAATGTACAGAAGACTAGCTTTCAGCAAGTACTGTTTTTCACCTTGATATAAAACAGTATCCTATTAAATACAGTCTTAAAGTTTTTCATACCTTACAGCATAGGGAAGCCTACTCTTGATTCAGGTATTGATGAAAAATTTTGCTTTTCCCAACATTGCTGTAAGTATGAATGTTTATTTTTCTTTTCTCATCTTCAGAGAGATCCATTTTCTCTATATAGCAAAAATGGAAGAAATGGGCTTATATGCTATTTTTATTCTATTTAGTCCAAAATTCATTCTGTCAGGTTCAGTATGCTCAGGCTCTCAGTACCGCTGGTTGACCAATTGGCAGATACAGGATTTAAATCTAATCTTTCCTGTTCCCACGACTACAATTATAACACTCTTAGTACATTTGCATCTTTCTGGCTTGGGTTTTATTTTATTATTTAGATTTTTGTTTATGTACAATAGAATTTATGTACAGTGAAATACAGATCCTAAGTGAACTCTGGATGAGTTTGACAAATGTGCACATTTGTGTAACCTCATTCCCATGGTATAGAACATTTTCATAATCTGAGAAGATTCGTTTGTACCCCCATCCACGGACTACTCGTCTCTTGTATGCAGTCACTGTTCTGATTTGTCACCAGAGATTAGTTTTGCTTGTTCTTGAACTTTATGTAAATGCACTCATATAGTACACATTCTTTTATGTCTGCATTCTTTTGCTTAACATAATATTTTTAAGATTTATCCATTTTTTAGCGTTTATCAGTAATTCCTTTTTATTGCTGTCTTCCATTGTGTTTATATATCACAATTTGTTTATCTGTTTATCTCTTTGAACAGAAATGTCTGTTCAAATATCCATATCTATCCATATGGGTAGATATTTGGATTGTTTCCATTTTTGTCTACTATGGAAAAAGCTACTTATACAGTTTGTATGAGTCTTTTGGACACATGTTTTTGTTTGTCTTGGGTAAATACCTAAGAGTGGAGTTGTGGGTCATAGAGTAAGTATATTTTTAACTTTAAAAGCGACAATTAAGGAATTCTTCAAGGTAGGTAGCCCAGTAGGAATACTTACTTTTACTAATATTGCCAAATGTGTTTAAGGAAGTGACTTAGTGCTAGCTTCATGGCATTTTTCCCCTTTGAAATTATTGAACTCCTTTTGTAAGTTTGAAACATTTTATGAAGTCACAATTCTGTGACAATAGAATAGGAACAGCATTGGGGTTGTTGAGTTTGTTGGATTTTCTCAGTAACTCAGATAGAAATGGAACATTGGAACAGTTTAACTGGTTACTGATGTTTCAAACCACACATTTTAAACTAGTGACATAGAAGATGCTGAAAATATTGTCTAAATAGATTCTATTAGGATATGTTTAGTTTATGCATATTTTTACTTTCATCATTCCAATGGTTTGTCCTGGAAGGTGTATGGGTGGTTAGGAGAATTTCTCTTTATTAACAATAAGTGTAATTTTTTGGAATAATTTGCTTATCCTTAGCAAATGGTGATCTTCTATAATAATTAAATGACAATGATTAGTAGAGAAAAATGCTCAAAAATAGCTAAATAATTAAGATCCTTTTTTTCTTTAGACATTGAAAGGGAAGAGAAATTCTGACAGTAAGAGTATAAGTAGATTTATATGACCTTAACATATTTAATGTGTCAGGTATAGCTAGTACTTTTAGGGAATCTTGAGCTAAATGAACCATACAGTATTTTAATGTTAGTCAGGATCCCTTGTCAAAGGTTAAAGTTGTTAAAGGTACATGTCAGGAGACATAATGTGTTTTATTGTTCAAGAACATTTATAAATCTACTAAATCTTGCCATCTACTAAGTAAAATATTAAAACGGAGCAATACTAGGACAATTAAGCATTATTCAAAATACATGTACATAGGTATATACATAAGACTTCATTTTATATTTGAGGTTATAGGGAAATACAGTTTGTCACATTGAATGCAAATTAACATTCAAATCTTATTACAAAACAATACCATAAGGAAAATTATCCAATGACAGAAATACATTTCAAGATCTAGCTGATGAGTCCCCCTATTGTACATGAATAATCACAGTATGGCACAATTTCCATGTAATAAAAAATTTAGTTATTTTTTGTTAAATGTGTTGACATTTGACCTTGGTTATTTAAAGTGACATTTGACACACCCCTTACATTAGGAGTTTGAACATAGTGACAAAACAAAACAAAATGTTTTTTTTTGTGGGGGGGAACCCCCACGTTTTCTCCTGCTTGTAAAACTAATTGTTTATTATAAAATATGTAAATTCTTTGATAAATATATAAACAAGAAAGTATCACACATAATCTTTTCACTTTAAGGTAATTATCAATGTGTTAGTTTCCTTCTATCTGAAATGACTTATGCACCCGTGCATGCATGTACACACAGAGACATAACCACATATAGTTTTGTTTTAAATATTTTTATTACCATTTTTAATAAAATATAAAAATTAAACATTTAATATTAATTGTAGAAAATACAGAGAAGTAGAAGAAAGGAAATATTTTAAATTACCCTTCTAGACATTTCTATCGTATTGGTACTAATACTTTCTGAATTTCAACTGTGGTGGTCCCCCTTGTCTTTGGTTTTGCTTTTCCGTGGTTTTAGTTACCCATGGTCAACTGCAGTCTGAAAACATTAAGTGGGAAATTCCAGGTATTTTGAGAGAGAGAGACAGACCACATTCACATAACTTTTACTACAGTATATTATTAAAATTGTTCCCTTTTATTATTAGTTACTATTGCTCATCTCTTACTGTGCCTAAGATAATTTAAACTTTGTCGTAGTCATGTATGAATGGGACAAACATAGTGTATATAGGGTTTGCCAATGCCTGCAGTTTCATACGTCCACTGGAGTCTTGGAACGGATCCCCCGCGCATGAGGGAGGACTAGTATATATGCTCACCCAGATTTATTTGTTGGCTGGTGGCGCTGATTTTCATCACTCTAGCTCATGGCCAGTTAGTTGCTCATGTTTGTAAACTGAACAAAGTGTAAACTTGGTTTACCGTAACTGAGTGGCTTACTACCGGTCCCCTCTCCTGTCATTCTTAGCCATTTCAAATTTACTGTCCTCCTGAGGTGCTGTGTTCTCTCATGCACCGTGTCTTTGCATATCCTGTTCTCCCTCCCTGGGGAGCCCTACTAAAAACATCTATCCTATCCTCCCCTACACTCTGCCTCCCACCTTTATCTACCTGGCTAATTTTTAATCTCCACAGTTCAGCTTAAGTTGTTTTACCTGTAGAAGAAAAGCTCTCACTGATCTTTTCCCTCTCTCCGGGGCATGCTGTAGATACCTTTGTAATAGCACTGATACATAGTGTGATCATTCCCTCACCAGACTGTGCATTTCTTGAGAGTAGGACTGCATTTTGGCCATTTTGTATTTCCAGTGTCAAGTACAGTGCTTGATACAGAGTTTGTGCTTGATGATTGTTTGCTGAATAAGTGAATGAATGAATGAATGAATGGGCTTAGATAATTTGAAGGAAACCATTAAATAACATATATGGGGTGGGAGGAGAGAAAACATTGGATTGTTGGTATTACCTGCACATCCATACACACAAGTGTTCTGTGTTCAGAAACAAACCATACTTAGACAATTATTCCATAATCCACACATTTACATGGGAAAAGGAAAACATGCTGAGTCCTCAAATGTTATACATTTGGCTTACATGCAACGCACACCATGATGAGCCCTGTGAACTGGATTTTGTGTGCTGAATTTGGACTCTTGTTAATGAGCATATACATATTTCAGGCTATTAAATAATGGCACTGCAAGCCAGCAGTTCAGTTTCAATGATGTCAACATCTTTATCTTCACAGCAGTGTATGTTTATGCAATTATTTGACTATTTTATTGCATTTTACCCTTATTCTATAAAAGAACAGATACTGAGAAAATTAAAATGATAGTAGTGATAAACAACAGTTTAGAGAAAAGGTGAAAATCATTAGGCACACTGAAAGTGATGACCCTTTAGGTACAAAATTAATGTACATGTGCAAAATGTTGGAAATATATTATTGAAGCTTGCTTCTTAAAAAGAACATATAATTATGGACTTTAAAATGTTTCAGATAACATTGAAATTTATTGTTCAGCTTCTAGCCTTTCAACTTTTATATATATTTCACCAAGAAAAGTAGAGATGACCTGAATTTGCTGCATTATCCTGGAAATACAGTAGTCTGTCTTGGAGAAATGACATCATTTGCACTTATTTGTGTTTTAAGATGCCTACTTGGTTGCTTAAATACTGTTTATTTCTTGAGTTTTGTAATAATAGGTTCCTCTATCACTGAGTATTTTGACATGTCTGTGATGCAGGTAGTTTCTTTATAGGCTTAATATGCAACATTATCTAATGTTTTAAGTAAACTAAATCATCTTATTGTGAGATGATCAGATTTCCTTAAAATTTTTGTATTTTTTCTGATGAATCTGAAAAATTAAACTCTTCATGCTATAAAGAAGGTTTATTGCTTTTGTTCATGTTGAATAACACTGGATTTTTCTATTTGCCCTACCTTCAACATGACCCCTAATGGCAGAGAGGAGAGAGTACAGGTACCTCAGGGACCTGGGGTTGCCCCAGTGTAAGAAGCACAAGCTGGAAAAATGGAATTGATGAAAACTCGATGGGTGATGGGAGCCTCTGTGGATACACTGTCCTTATCAGACAAGTTCTTGCTGTGGGCATTTAAGACGAGCCTGTATCTTCTGGATAGGTACATACCACTTTCTTCATATTCAGAGATTAGCTTCTTGTTATGGCCATCATTGTGCTGAGGGGACACCATAGTGTCACAGGAGTTCTTTCTGTGCTGTTTAGGAGTCGCTATTGGTTGTTTGGGGATGGCCACAGCCATTCGTACCTTCTTTTGCTACTGTTCTGCTCTATGTGGTAGTGTTTTATTGTCTTGCTGTCCTTCCTTGTATTAGTTTTGAGACTTGGTGTTTTATATGGACTGTCAAGATTTGGAATCTCGGTAGACAGACAGCATTTAGGAAGCTCTTCTTGGGTTCATTTTTCATGAAGAGAGAAACCCAGGTTATTTACTATAACCTCACTGGAAAAAAAAAAGATCAGTCCCTTGTTTAGCTGCATTGGCCTCTAAGAACTTAACACTTTACTGTTGGGAGGCTATACTCATGAGTTTTGTTCTTCCTGACCGTGAGGTTGACTAGCTTTAAGCTTTCCTATATTCTCTGGCCTCGTCCTCTGGAGACCTAGTCTAGTATATTTTGAAATGCTTATTTGGGCCTAGGATGTAGTACATAATCATGAAACAGGATTTTTCGGTGTATCTCCCCCCCGCTGGGCTGTCATCTGCTTTTTAAAGTTCTCAGGTGTATCATTCAAATCCTTGAGACCTTTGTTGCAGATCTAGTATCCTAGTATCTGTGGCTTGGTATGCATTAAATTGGATTCTGTGCCTTGTAAAATTGACATAAAAAAGAGTATGTTCATTTTCATGTATGATCCGTGTGTGTGTGTGTGTGTGTGTGTATTTTAAAGGTCATAAACAAAGTGTAGAGGGATAAGTCCTATTTTTGTTTTCATGTTTTATACACACAAATATATGTCGCACTATTTCAAACTAGTAAATACAGAGCTTTTGTATATGAACATGGGAAGCTTTTATATTTGAAAGAAAGTACATGATTAGTTTTAACTAAAACATAGTTGCTATTGTTTATTGCAGTTTCTACCCTTTGCATGAGCCATATTTTGGGTAGTGCCTGTTTCTTTCCTGGTAATAAAACACAAGTGAAATTTTTAGTAAAACATTAGTGTATTTCCCCCAGATTTTTAAATTGGCAGATCATTAATTTTTTTAGCATTTCAGTTGCAGCATAGTGCAGTCCTTTGGGGAGAATTGGTAAAATGAGGATAAACTGGTTTACAGGATTCCGGCAGCTTGAAAATAACACCATATTTGACCAAAATCTCTTTTGTATTCCCTACTATAGTTCTATCCCAGTGGTCCTGGAAATGTGCCTATGGACTATTTACAGTGAGATTATAAAACTAAATCATGATTTTGGTGAATAGAAGCCAGAGCATGTGGCTCCAGCACCCCAGCTGGCAGTAAGCTCTCCCTAGGTTTATGAATGTAGTTAGATGGCCCCCAACTGTTTACAAGACAGCAGAGGTGAGATCTTTGATTGACAAGTCAGAAATGCATTAGATCATTCTCTCTGCCAGTCTCTGGTTCATGCTGTTAAAAATGTCAGCCTCCAAGTTTGAATGGCAGCCTGAGGGCCTTAGAAGCTTTTTGTTTTCTGAGATGGAAACACAAATTGGATGTGTGCCTGAGCGCTTCATCCTGGGCTGTAATTTCATCTTTTAGCTAAGAACCACAAGGTACATGAGCAAAGCACCCTGTAAACAATAATACTGTGGAAAAAAAATAAACAAGGTCGTGTTTCTGGTACGTTGATCCGATGGTGTCCTGACCTCTATCACGTTGAACATCTCCACTCTGATTGCTGTTCCCTTTGGCATTACAATGAGAGAAAGAGAGACTGACATAGAAGGAAAAGATTTAAAGTTGCAGTGTCGTTGCACATTCCTTGTATTGGCTATGAAATATTGAACTGTCAGAATGTGACACTTGGTTTTTTAAGCAACCTTTCTTGTTTGAGGTGTTTGCAGTTCATTCCTTTCTCCCCCATTTGTCTGCTTTCATTGATAGGGTTGGAAGTAGTTGCCTTAAATGCATGAAAAGGGACAATGTTAAAGAGAAGTGGTGCTGATGGAGCCAAATAAACTTAACACTGGAACATAAACACAGGCTGTGAGGTGTGGGCGAAAGGAGACCAAAATTGGGTTAGTACATTGTTACTGGAGTTTATGAAACACCATGTTGTAAGGAAGAATCAGCTTAGGTTCTGGTTCTGTTTCTGTGGAGGCAGGAAGTTAGGGAGGCAAAGAGACGTAGTTTGTTAAATGACAGCCTGCTATATGGCAGTGTTGCCAGTCAAATCAGTGTTAGCCCAGCTATGTTATTTACTGCTCTAAGTACACAGTGTCTTTGGCAAGTGGTTCATTATGAAAGACTAAAATTTTTGTCAAGAAAACAACTTTTTAAAAATGTGCAAAAATTGTGTTTTTAGTAAGAAGGTGGATGAGTAGGTAATATGGAAGAACCATTGTGTTGTATTACTATAACTTAATGGCACATGAATAGAAAATCTTCACTGAAAAACCCAAGCCATAGATTTCTTGGGAAATATTTTCTAGTAATAGAATGAGTTTTCTAGTGCTCTTTGTTTTAAGTTACACATTTCTTAAAACAACAAATATTTTATATTAAAAAAATCTTTGTTCGGCCCTGGCTGGTATAGCTCAGTGGATTGAGCATGGTTTGCAAACCGAAGGGTCACTGGTTCGATTCTTAGTCAGCGCACATGCCTGCGTTGCAGGCCAAGTCCCCAGTGGGGGCCACGTGAGAGGCAACCACACATGATCTTTCCCCCTCTTTCCCCCTCCCTTCCCCTCTCTATAAAAATAAATAAAATCTTTTAAAGAATAAATAAATAAAATAATTTGTTTTCTTCCTACAAAAGCAGCATTGTTAGATATGTGCTTAATCCATTTGGGACATAGACCTTACAAGTAAAGTTTTAAGTGAGGATGACCTTTTACAATTCTTCTGGAGTATGAAAAAGTAGGAGTTTGTGTTAAAAGCAGTTGAATTATTGATGGTTTTAAAAGACAGCTATTTAGCTTAGCCCTCTCCCTTTGCAAATGTGAAAGGCAGGAGCTATTCTCTGTCATGAACACATAGTGAAATGCACTGGGAAAATCTTGGTAATCATTCCTGACATTTCTTAGTTCCCTGCTTTGAGGTCATGCTGGATAGAGAGGAGATAGTATTTGTAAAATAATATCCTTCTGGATAGAGAGGAGATAGTATTTGTAAAATAATATCCTTCTCCCTTGTACCCAGAATTATGTCCTCATTTACAAAATACAGTGCACAGAAAGCAAGACCAAAGAGAGAGATCCAGAGAATTAGTTACTGTTGCCTTAAGTATTGCTGTGTATTTTTAAAGCATAAATATTGATACAGATTTGCATTTAAGCTATGAGAACCCACTGTCTTGACTCAGTGGGGGAGTTTTCAAAAATCATTCTAGAAATTGATTTCTCATTGGCTGATTTTCTGAGAATGAGTAAAAACAAACCATTCTTTCAATCTTGGAAGAATAAAAGTGCAAGTGCTTATCTAAAAAATAAGATTAGAAATATGTACATTTATGGAATCTCCTAAATCTTAACACACAGAAATTACAAAATTTCTTCTTCCCCTGGTGTATTATTAATACATCAATTACTATGAAAATGCCTTTACAGCCCGTGGTTTTATATAGCCATACCTCCATAATAATGATTAGCTTTATTACAGTCCAGGCTTGCCTCATGAGCAAAAATCAGTGTATTCATAGAACCATAGAATTTCAGCATTGGAAGGGACACGAAGGCCATCTAGTCACATACAGGAGCTCTTGATGAAGTGCTCTTTGCCAGGGGTGGGGGAGTCATCTAATCTCTGCTCGATCCCGCCATTGTTGGCAAACTGAACTTCTTGAGGCTTCTCGTTTCCTTCTTCACTGTTGGTTCTGTTAGGTTTTCCCTCAAGGATTCAAACTTTTTGTTCACCTACTCATTTTACTTCTGCCTTTTGTAGAAATATAAAGTAATTATCTTCTTTTTTTTTGTATATTTGTGTGAGGATAGCTGTCGTGTTGCTTATAAGCTTATTTTCTTTCCCAGGGTGAATATTCCTGGTTCTGGTTAGTGTTTCATTGGAAAACATCAATAATCATTCCTGCCATTTTCATAATCTCCTATTTTGGTGGGGGCTGTTATCATTCTGGTTGTCCTTCCTTGGGAATGCATTCCACCTTGACAGTGTCCTCATTACAATATGGCATGCATAACTAGAGGCAGTGCTGCAAAAGTGTGAGATAGTTTAGAATACAGTGATAGACACATTTTGTATTGAACATAATTTGGGTTATGTAATTTAATTACTGCAGCCTAAAATTGCATATTCTTCTTTGGTACAGATGATGGAAAAATCTCTAGGAACTTAGCCTGGGCTTGTTTCTTCACCTTTTCTTTGAAGCCAGAAAAGCATATGTAAGCACCTTGACAAATGACATAATGTAGTGGCATATCTGAGTGGTACAGGTATTTTAAACCTAGCTCCAGTTCCTGAAGATGGTGAACATCTGCTGAGAGATATTGTAGAGCTCCACAATGCACTAATTGAATTACTCTTTTCTGGAGTTGCCGACTGCACTAATTGAATTAGAATCTGTGTGTGTGTGTGTGTGTGTGTGTGTGTGTGTGTGTGTGTAACTGAGATAATTCCAACCTCAACCGGAGAGTGTGGGCGATATGACTGATGGTGTGTACTGTGCTGCTATCTAATGGCAGCCTATGGAACTACCGGATGGTCTCCGGGGAAGAGAGTGCAGTCATCTGATCCAGTGTGACCTCAGTCTAACCCCATCCAGTTCAGTTCAAAAGGTCCCAGGATGTATTTTGTAATTCTAAATTTAAGAAGAAAGACTGTGATTAATTTCTTTGTTAAAATTGAAGATATATTTTTATTAGACATATTATTTCTATGAAGTATTAAGTTGCAAATATTCAACTGAATCAAAAACTTCTGTTTGCCCTGGCTGGCGGAGCTCAGTGGATTGAACTCAGGCTGCCAACCAAAGTGTCACAGGTTCAATTCCCAGTCAGGGTACATGCCTGGGTTGCAGGCCATGACTCCCAGCAACCGCACATTGATGTTTCTCTCTCTCTCTCTTTCTCCCTCCCTTCCCTCTCTAAAAATAAATAAATAAAATCTTAAAAAAAAACAAACTTCTTCTATTTTAATTGGTGAAAACAAATCTAAATGTACTAAGTCAGTAGATCATTTTTTTTCATTCTGCATTTCATATGGCGTGAATGTGAAAAAGAATTGTCTTTATGAAATGCCTTAGCATTTATAAGGCACAGGAAGAAAGAATGATATAGACTGATATAGGGTTTGTGTTCTTAAGTAAAACTTATTCCTGGTGTCAACATACTGAAGTGAGTCAATGTAAGGGTATTATCAAATTTTGCTATATGTAATTATGGTTACCTAAAATTTAAAAAAATTGTTATAGAAAAAATGTTTTAAGTGTAGACGTATCAGAGCAAGTTCTACAAATCTAATTATCTAAAATTTAACTTTACCACAAATTTGGGTAAATTTGAAATCCTCTGAGAGAAGTAAGTAATTTTCTCCTTTTCTGAAAAACAAACAAACAAAACCAGTCTGTTCGTCACAATTTAATGATTTTTGTAAAACATAAAAATATAATTTTTTTTAAGATTTTATTTATTTTTAGAGAGGGAAGGGAGGGAGGGAAAGAGAGAGAGACAGAGAGAGAGAGAGAAACATCAATGTGCGGTTGCTGGGGGTTATGGCCTGCAACCCAGGCATGTGCCCTGGCTGGGAATCAAACCTGGGACACTTTGGTTCCCAACCCGCACTCAATCCACTGAGCTACTCCAGCCAGGGCAAAATATAATTCTTTACAACTTTAAAAGCAAATACACTGGGGAGAACTCAGCATGAACTATCTTTTGATTCAGTTGAACTCTAGGCATTCTAACTTGTAAAAATAACCCTTAACAGAAAAATACTTATGTATAATCACTTGCTTTATAAAACATTTATCTGTGCATGTAATACCACTTCAATAATAGAAGATTGCTAATGGTTACCTTTTTGAGCATCTAAAATTATCTCATTCAGTCCTGTCATATGAAAGTAATATAAAGCATAAAAAAGTTTAAATCTCTATTATCACTATTAAAATAAAATGTACATTTAACTATTTCAGTATCTTGTAGGCTAGTTTTTTATTGCAAGATTGAGCTACTTAGGTCTGTTGCGCAAATAACTTCAGTTAAAATGACTGCAATACGTGATATGCACTCTTTAGATAGGCTTTAAGGACATTTTACTGATTTAGAAAATGCATTTTGGCACCTTGTAGATCTAAAGGTTTACAATTAACATTGCCATTTACAACTACATACTTAATTCATATAGAGTACTTTCTGTGTTCCAGGTACTGCACATAGTATTGGACGTAAATTAAGATTCAGACCTGGTCCTCAAGGAGCTTATAGTTATTTATTAGATATTAGTACATATCTAATAATTAGTACACAGAGCCTATGTAGTAGGCAGTATGCATATACAGAGGTGGGCAAAAGTAGGTTTACATTTGTGAGTATGCAAAACAGTTTATTCTTATAATATTAATTATTGTATTATTTTCTGTATGAACAACTGTAAACCTATTTTTGCCCCACCCTGTATAACTCAAGGGTGGGAGACTAGTACTGTGAATAACCATTAATTTCATGTATTTTTTCCCATTTTTGAACTAGAGTTTTGGCTTAATAACAGCTCTAAGGAAGCAGTATGCTTATGTTCATATCAGATATAGTTCACCTCAGCAAGAAGAGTGACGCACATATTTCAGACTAGTCTGTCTCTTAAATGATTTTTCATTTTGCCTTTACACACCTTCTAAGGGAGCAGTAGTTTGTTGTTGTTGTTGTTGTTGTTGTTGTTAAATAGCTTTACATGTAGCTTGAAAAGGGACAGATAACATTTATTTTAGTGCCTCCTACTGGTGATCATAGATTTTTTTGATCCTTGTCTCCAGAATTGGTAGTGCCCACTTGTGGTTTGGTACTTAATTCAGGGCTCCTTCTAAAGCTATAAATGGGAAAGAGTCTATTGCATAGTAGGTATAAAGTACTTCTTTAAACAGTATTTCTAAAACCTAAATTGTCCTGAGACCAGCTCTTGATATAAAAATTCATAGAAACCTGTTTTTCACAGAGTGTGGTAACTTCTTGCCATAGTGCTGTAGTGTTAAAATTCACATTGGCCAGGTTGTTCTGTAAATTAAACACTGACAGCTACCCTCAGGGGAACAGCCAATGTATTTATGATGATGTGCTGATTACACAAAATACACTGCAAGCAGAAAACAGCTGCAGAGAACAAACCTCTTAAAAAGAATACAATTACAAATAGCACCCTCAGTATTTCTAGTGGTGAACATAGAAACAGCATGCTAATGCAGGTTCTTACTTAGTCTGCCTGCAAACAAAAAAATCTGAAGGAAAGACGTTAAATTATAGTTGATTGTACATGTGGTGCCAACATAGCAATTGAACAAATTTTGTTTCTGAAGAGCATCTATGAGTACACAAGTTTCATGTGTGAAGTCATCTACCCCTCCCCCCACCATCTTTTTTGTTAGGTTTTATTAGCGTTTTTCTCATATACAGTAAGGCATGGTCTTGATGTATTAGGGGTTCTGGACATTTAAATGATATTACACAATGAGGTGGGCAGGAGAGTATCTAAATTGCTTTAAAAACTGCTGTAGAAACTAGGCATTAGGGTTTGGATATCAACATTTCATTTGAAGATATAGCTTTTCACTGTTCATAATGCTTTGAGGATGTTTGCCCTTGGAATTAATAAAAAGAGTCATGATTCTGTGTCTCTGGTAAGGTATTTGTAATTTTTTAGATTATCTTTATTCCAGAATATAGTATTTTAGGACACTGGGATAGCTGGGTGATTACATATTTTTAAGAGAACCAACTTTCAAGTGTGTCCCCTTTCATCCCTGCATGTTCCTGGTTACTTGCAGACAGGTAAGCAGATTAGAAAGAATTGTTTTCCTTGTTTGAGATTTTTTTTTCTGTTACAGTTTACGGTTGGTATCTATGAAGTATTTTAACTGCTGAGCATGTTTAAATTGGTACAAAATATGTTGATCTTCCCAGACATAAATTTGCTCAAGCCAACTGTAAGGTATAGCAAGGGGACATAGTGCTTGGAAACAGTTCACTTCACCCACCTGAAACTAAGAATCAACTCTTCAGTATATGGATCACTGGTATGTAATAATCGACTATTATTGGTCTGTCTGTTGATCTGTTTTTAAATCAGTTTGGAACCTCCTGGAGTTATTTTCTTGCTCTGCTGACATCAATCCCTTGTGGCAGAGGAGTTGTGTATAACTGCTTTGGTTTAATCAATAGAATAATTGATAAACCAGATAAGATTTAAACTGATTATAGCCCCAACAGAATTCCCTAGAGGCCTTGGACTCTCTTAATTTTGACATGTGTGTTGTGTACCCTGAGGATGAAGTGCAGTTTGAATTATCTGCTTTTATTTGCTTAATGACGGGGAGGGTGTTAAAGTCAAATGTTTAATTAACCCAGCAATGGGCTGCGTTGTCACTTACACACAGCTGATTGAGATATCTCATGGAGAATACTGAATAGGAATGATAATGTGGCACTGGGATGGAAGATTGCTTTTTCAATCCATTTGCTGGGTCACTGCTTTGAATGTCTTATTGGATGAAAGGCATTCAGCCTGGAGAAAAAATTCACCATTTAAGTACATTTTGTTCCCTTCTCTCCCTCTAACCCCCTCCCTGCCCAGAAGTTAACTAAAACAGATATGTTCTAGGTTTAATAAGCCATTCGAGAACTAGTAAGAGATCAAGGTAGTCAGTAGCCTCAAGCTACATAATCTCCTGTGGAAACGGAAAAATCCTGCTGGCCTCCTCGGTATTCTAAGTGTGAGCTCTTTTGTCCCTCATATCCCTTGTCCCTTGCCATTATTGTGGAGTGGTTTTCGGTTACTTGTGTCTTGCTTCTCTTGGTAGCGTGTGTTTGTTGTGCAGCCACCTCTGTGGCCACGGGCAGACCTCCTTCTCTTGAAGGAGCATGGTCTTCATTACGTTTTTGCTCTTTCGTGCAGCTGGCTTCTATTTGGTTGTATTTTTGATCAAATATTATATTGAGATTGTTGAACTTGTTAGATGAAAATGTGAAGCATATAGATTCTTGTTACTTATGCTACTGCTATTATATAAACGATTGGTTTTACGTATATTTCGTTTTGTTGGGAGGTAGTTTGCTTTTTCTGTATGGACTAAAAAACTAGGCCAGGAAAGATCTAATAGCCCACACCATCAAAAATGCAGTCCAGGCAATTGGAGTTTTAATGACTTGCTGCCCACAAAAAGATCCCTGACTAGCTTTACAATCAAATGTAAAATTCTTTGGAGGCGTATTGAGCAAAATTTCAAAAAATTGTATCATGACTTTCCTTCTTTGTAGTTCTTATGTTTGTTCCTTCTGTCCTCCAAAGATCTAAACCAGGAATTTACTAATTTTTTTTTCTTTTCTCTAGTAATTTGTATTCCAGAGAGCACAGCAGGGGGAAGGATACAAGATTGATTTTTTTTATGTGTATCCTCTTGAAAGCATAGTCTGGGGCATGACTACTTGTGTGAGGGGGGTGGCTGTTACAAAGCAGTGGAAGCATGCAGCTGGTTTTCAGGCTCAGGTTGGACTTTTGCAGGTCAAGGCAGACCAGATGAGTAGCTTATCTTGAGGGACATAAGTAATAGACCAAATATAGAGCAGCTATTTCAGGAATCATGTAGGTCATTTAATTATCCATTATGATTGAGTGGCTAATGCTCTTTTGGCAATTACATGACCTCTGTTATTCTTGAAACCTTTCCAGGCTCTCGTGGGTCAAATGACCCACCAGTCAGTGCTTACAGACTTCATTCTACCCAGAAGGAAAGGAGATGCTGGAAACTACTGGCATTTAGAATTGGCTTTGCTTTCTTTACTGACCCACTACCCAGAATGTCCTTTGTACAGCAGTGATAGGCAACTGGTTTTGAAGTCAACTGTTCCTTCATTGTCTGCAGGAGCAAGAAGTACAGTGGTTTCCACAAGAGGGACTTGCGGCAAACAAAACAAACTTTAATACCAAAGTTGGCTATTAGGCTATTTAAAGGTTCTGTACTATCAAAACCAGTATTTATGGTATTGAAACTAATGTTTGATATCTGTTAAACCAATCACCATTACCAAACTCTGAAGTTAGTGATTTTTTCCATAATACAACAAAGTGCTATTGATGATACTAAGAGCAGATTTTAAAAGATCATTGATTAAAATTAGCACAGTTTAAATTAGCCAATCATTTAACTAAGTAATTACGGTATTTTTAAAAAAGATTTTACTTATTAATCTTTAGAGAGAGGGAAAGGGAAGGAGAAAGAGAGGGAGAGAGACATCAATGTGTGGTTGCCTCCTGAGTGCCCCTCTACTGGGGACCTGGCCTGCAACCCAGGTATGTGCCCTGATTGGGAATCAAACCACACACCTTTGGTTCGCAGGCCTGTGCTCAACCCATTGAGCCACGCCAGCCAGGGCTGTGGCAAGTAATTAAACAAAAAGGCTATTTTAAAATTGAGATGCTGGTCTAAGACAGAATAATTCTAGAACATTTGGATTGTTTGTCACTTCTTTCCTTAACAAAAACATCATTACTGTTTCTAAAGAAAACACTTTTTTCCTACTAAGTAATAGTAAAACTTGCTTTTGGTAGTTGTAATGACTTATCAAGTATCTGAGAAAAGAATGTCAATTTCTTTTGATTCTTTAGATTAAAAACAGTTATGGTGAGTGACCTGGCCAGGTTGCTCAGTTGGTTGGAGCATCATCCAACACACCAAAATGCTGCAGTTTCAATTCCTGGTCAGGGCACATACCTAGGTTATGGGTTCAGTCCTCTGTTGGGGCACATATGGGAGGCAACTGGATCAGTGTTTCTCTGTCCTTCCCTGCTCCCACACTTCCTTTCTCCCTAAAAAAATAAAATCAATAAATGTATCCTTGGGTGAGGATTTAAAAAAAGAATACTTATGGTGGGGGAAGGTGAACACACCGTAATCAAACTATTTGTAGGATTTCTCAGAAATGCACAAAATTGTGTATACTTAGTAAAATGGCAGATTTAAGGTAACCATTCTCTAACATTCTAATAGTGTAAGACCACAGTTAAGAGAAAAAATTTTATTGGAATAACACACAAACATATCCTTTAAGTAGAAACCATTTTCATTGTTACAGAAAAAACAAACCTATAAGGTTGTCTCTCCTGGGGCAGTAAAATTAACCATCTTTCCAAATAAATTTGTTCAACTACTCCTGGTAGAAATCAAAGTTAATCTGTTTTGGTTTTATTTTCATTTTGTTGTTTGGTAATATTAACAAATGAAAAACTGAAGACATTAATTGGTGTGGTTAGCCTTTGACCCTTTAGAAATAGAAGCCTTCTCACTTAAATTTTAAATCCTTTAGGCCAATTCCACCTTGGTGTTTGGCTACTTAGAGACCTATGATAATGCAGTCTGTGTGAATTATGTTAGCTGTTTTCTGTTTAAAAACATATTTTCCCTCATTGTACTTTTAAAAACATTTTGTAGTGGCAATGAACAGAAAATGAGAAAGCAGAATTTATAGTAAAAGCAAAAGTTATAGCTTAAATTCAAATATCTTGAATAAGGGATATAGTTAGTGTTCTTGGAATTTTAAGAGGAAAGCAAGGGATATGAAACAAAATGTGTTGTTTGATTTTTTTAATTGATAAGTTGTTATTCTTTAAGGCATACCCTTTAATACCTATGTTAGACCATGTTTTTTACACTTAGGAACCAGAAGTCTATATGAGTCAATGAGACTCATATTTATAAATATATGAGATGGTATTTATAAATTTAAAGAACTGAAAATTCATTAACATTGTATAATTAGTGGGAAAATCTATAGGATAATAATTCCATGGATTGTTTTTTTTACTTTGTTGAAATGATCTTAAAATGTCCTTTTAATTTTTCGATTACAATTGACATACAATATTATGTTAGTTTCAGGTATAGAGCATAAATAAATAATAAGAAGAAAAAAGGGAGTGATTAAATAAGGGACCATTTACAATAGAAATATACACCTAAACATAAATCTTAACTTAGTCCAATCTGGTTTTTAGAAATTTACTTATTTATGTGGTATGATTTTATTTTCATTCCAAAATGGGTTGACATGTGGGGATATTACGGTTTAAGTGGGTAGACATTTGGGGATATTATAGTTTATCAACTCATAGGAACCTTAAATTTCTTTCACAATATTGTTGAATTGTAATAAAATGGGGACGCCAAAGCAGGGAAGAGATCCAAGGTGATGAAAGTCCTTTAGCAGAAAACTAATCAGGAACAAGGATAACAGAAATAACCATTCTGCAGAGAGAAGGGATTTGGGCATTATGTCCTAAGGGTTCTGTAGTTCTTGGTTTTGAAAAATTAAGAAGATCTACAGAATGCAGATGTCTTTGAGTTACAAAAATAACCAGATGTCCTTATTAGTAGAAGCAAATGTTTGCCTCTTAATTTACACAAAACTATATGCAGAGGATCTCTGGGTGAAATATTGTGTAAATATGGCAGTGAAGAAAATGGTGGTATGAAAGGATTTGTCCTATACACCTAATCATAAAGATTTTATCTTGAAAAGGAAAAAAAGAATCTTTGTGATTTATGTAGATTTAAAAGCAAGAAAAAATATGTAGATTTAAAGGTTCACGTGATAGGTGAGCTTTTTAAAAAACTTATTATTATTATATATGTTTTTCTATCTCAATTCCCCCTGATGAATTTTTTCCCTGATAAATTTTTATTCATTTTACTGAGCTTGTTTAACTACTTTGTGTGCTGTCATTGTATTTTAAACAGTAAAAACATACGTATGAAACTCATTTTTTTCTGAATGAACGATAGTCATCTTAGTTCTGTCAAGAAAAACAACCTACAGTAGTATATAAAAGCCCCCTTTGCAAGCCAGTTGGGGTTTTAAAAATATTAAGCTACATTTTATAAATAGGTGTGGTGACGCATTGGGATGTTAAACAGAATAAAATGTTTTAAAAAAAAACTACCTGAAAGGGCAAGGTATGAAGTATTTTTGTTTGTTTTTAAATTAAGCTTTTAGTAAAAAAACCTTTAGAGTTTAAATGGACTATTACTTTTGATATGGAGCATATTAACGTAATTACAAACTCTTTTGTATACTTACAGTTATTGCTAAGTTGATGTTCAAACCTTTGATTAAGAAGTCACAAAGCTGAATGTGTTCTGAGTGCTGTGTAATCTCCTATTCACAAAACAGAGATAACTGTTTTAACCTTTTTTGTCTCCACGTTTATTGGTAGAAATTTGTCCTTCTATAGCTATACTTTTAATGGTGAAATATTAAATGCTGTATTATGATATAGTCTGTTACTTGAAAGTTAACAAAAGCAATGCTGTTCCTTCATGCCCTTGCCTTGTCACCCTGGTGCAGCTCCTCTCTTCCATCCTTATCAGAGGATCTCAGTGCTTAGTTGAGCTTGTTTATCTTAAAAGAGCAGGAGGTAGGCTTTTAGGGAGTCAGCTACATGTTCCAGTATAACAGGCACCAATGCTGTTTGACTTGAAAAACATTTGATCTCTTACATTAACAGCCCATGTCACTGTAATAGGGACTACAGCTGGGCTGTTGTTCAGTTTTCTATTATTTTAGCTTTGAAATAACTGTTAGTGCTGCTCCAAAATCTTCGTGTTTAAAATTGTATACTGGCTGTCCCCCCAGGACTCGTAAGTAAACAAGGTGATATGTGTGGCCAGAGGGAGCATATTTTGTTAGCTTTGTTTTAAATAAGAACCTTGCCTATCTATAGATGGTTTTTGTCGGATCTTTGAGAGTGTGCTACATGACTTTGCTTGTGTAAATTTGCAGATAAGCAGTATTGTAAAGGAGATTTTTGTTTGTTATCAATGTAATGGTCAGTAACTATTAATTATGAACGTTCATATTTTTTTCTTGAATAAGAAAGCATTTAGTTTTTTCATGAAGTTTACCTTCAAATGTCCTGCACAATTTCCATAAGTATAGCAGTTTGTACAGCCGTTGAAGATGGCAAGCAAGAATTTAAGGGTATGTTTGTGAGACTTAAGTATTACTTAGCTTTATTTTTAAATATTCAGTTATTGGTAATTTCTGTGCCAGGAGTAGTTTGACAGTTGGAATCAGGTAGCAGTATTTAAAGACCAGAAAATACAGTTTGTAAAATCAGGTTGTTGTTATCTTCCTTTTTAAGAGTACTTCTTATTTTAATAATGATAGAGTGGCAGCTTGTTATAGTAGTGGTAGAATGGCAGCAGATAATTTTGCTCCTTCCTTCCTACTTCCTCTATTTTTTTTTTCAAGAATCTAGTTTGTTTTCCTGTTCTAATTCTTTTCTGATGTGAGACAACACTACGAGGCCACCTAGCACTTGCTTTGAATTTAACCTAAAATACATCAGCCAGCACAAACATAATTGGTTGAAAGGCAGCCATCTATCTGGGGAGTTCTTCTAAATACTGAATGTGCCATGTGCTTTGACATGACATATCTGTAATATCTCTGAATACAGAGCACTTTCTGCATTAGCTGTAGGTGTTAAAGCAGTAGTGTGTTTTAAGAATGTATGCTGTGCAAATTCTGGCTTGTGAGGTAATGACAAGTGTTTGCCTGAATAGACAATATATTTCCCCCCCTGAGGTCCCCACACACCTAGTTTCCCTCAAGCTCATCATCTCTGTCAGGTTAATCAATAGGCACCGTATGGCAGAGGGTCAGTAATCAGTGTCATCGTGCCTTTAAATCGTGTTGAAAATTTGCTTAAAGCCTGGGCCAATTAACATCGAGATGATGAATGGATGGGAAGATGGGAAGAGCCTGACGCTCAGGGGCTTTGTGAGGAGGAGATGCTCAGCTGTTGAGCAGCAGACACCAGCGAATAAAACCAGCCATTCATGTGAGCTCAGTCCACCCACTCTTAATGATAATGTCAATCTAGCAAAATATATACACATTGGAGTTGTCACGAGTTCATAAATCAAAGGAGTTTGTCAAAGGCATTCAGATTAACGAGGCAGCAGCAATAACAAGTCAAATTTGCATAGAGAATTGCTTGAATCTCAGTAAATTATGATCCTGTTTTTCATTTGATTATTTGCTAATGTCTCAAGAGGGAGAATGATTATATTAGCATGCAAAACCTACTCCAGAAGTAGAAATCTGAGGTATAGAAGACCAGCACACTATGACAATTAATCAGTTTCTGCATACTAGCATAAATGCACAAGGCCCAGAAATGAACTTCTTTTTTATTATTATTTCTCCTTGCTACTGATCCAAATGGTTCAGCTTGACAGAGACTTTATATTGCTTTAACAGTGTTCTGAATTGTGCCTGCAGGCAAGACATAGTTATGCAGCTATAACCAACCTATCCATCTGCCAACCAGATTGGAATTCTCCTATCCAAGGCTTCCATTAACCCCCACTGACAGCTCCAAACAGGATTAAGAATTTGGAAGCATAAAAAATAGTTGTTCTTTGCAAATGTACACAATCCCTTTGCATTTGAGAAAGGCTGCATCTGTAGTATTTTATAATTAGTGTTGGACAGCATATATAGCAGTGGGGGGGACCCACTTGGCTTTTTTTTTTTCCTTCTGTCATAGGGAGTAAGGCAGTACTAATGGAAGTCTTGTGTGTTTGGTTGTCCCTGAGAGTGCTGTCCATTATACCTGGTTCAGTTGGTGTATTACTAGAAAATATCACTTCCTGAAAGCTTTAATTGGTGGATCTTGTTGAAGTTTAGCAGTATGGGTAGGCTCTGAAATGGTTGTGGTTTAATGAGTATGTCAGATGATAAACCTGCTGGACAGCAGTGTTCATGAAAACGTGCCCGAAAACATTCTCTTTCCAGGTCCTTCCTAAAACTCATTCTTGAGTAGGATTCTTCAGTCAGCTTCTGAACTTAAGTGACCTAAATTTGCTCTATTGTGTCCTAGAAGGATTAATTAAAATTTGTTTGAACACATATATATGTGTTTATTTATGTCACCTTTCTTTGAAGAGTTTGAATGACTTTTATGTAGCTAAATTACCTTTTAACTTTGTAGAAGAATTGTTTCTGCTTTTGAAAAGTGTAAGTCATATATATTTAGAGACTATAATTAGCTCCAAATCATATAAGTTAATGGGAAAATATTAATCCAATTACTTTTACCAGTCAAGCCTGCTATAGGATGTTTACAAGTAGCTATTAGAAACTGGTCTCAAGATTTTATTCTTCATGTGAGTTGTCGTTCTACATGATAACAAAGAAATGACTCCATTTTTAAAATGTGTTTAAAATCAGAGTTATAATTCGCTGCAATTTACCATCTTTGCTAAAATGATATAACTTTCCTGGTTACAGAGTCCTTTGAATTCTCCCAATGAAGAATGTGGCATAACTGGAAAATGCTACTTCTGCTTTGGGAGCTGGTTATTCTGTGTGTTCCATCAAAGAGGCTCAGGCACTGTTACACCATCCAACCTTGAGCAAGCTGCTTACTCAAAGATTATTATAAGTCATTATGAGTGACTTGACTTTTCATCACTGTGTAAATTAGTTTAGATTTTCATTTGATTATATAATCAAGTCTTAATTATCCATGTCATCAGGAGTGTGTGTTCGAATAGATAACTGAGCACGGTAAATAAGGCACTTACCAGGTCATGGAGAGTATTTCCCCAGTCATGAAACTTCTGTTTACTACTTTCAGAGTCTCTCTAACTTCTTGTTTTTGACATTAGAAACCTCTGAAAAGTTAGGAATGCTTTGCTTATCCACAGAAGAACTTTTCCTCTTTAATCAAGTGTCTGCAGACTTATTCTGTAAAAGACCTGGTAATAAACACTGGAGGCTTTGTGGGCCATACGATCTCTGTCATGGCTACTCACTTGTGCCATTGTAATGTGAAAGCAGCCACAGACAAAAGGCAAATGAATAGGTGAATGGAGTGGCTAAGTTTCAATAAAACTTTATTTGCAAAAAAACCCAAACCTTTATTTAAAGCAGGAGCTTGATAATTCATGCTAAACGACCATACTGGCATTGTAAGTGGTGGGAAGGGAGGACTGCAGTTGGGCTATCACTTTGAAGTTTCTCTGCTCTGAACATCATTTTTAAAGCTAACTGGACAGTGTGGGTATAGGGTTTCAGTTTTTTGCTTGTTTGTTTTTTATCAAGCCCTTATTATCTATATATTAGCTAATGTGTTGGGAGGTAGAAGGAGCCATAAAGACTTCACCCAATAAGCTTCCAGTTTTATTGGGTAGTTGAGCATAACATACAGATATTTATCTAAGTGTAGACCAAAACAAAATTGTTAAGGAATTTCCAGTAGAGCAAAATGGAGTCGTATGGTTTCTTGGAGATAGCAGTTGAAATTCGCTGTAAGAATGAGTAGGACAGCTCTGGCTGCTGTGACTCAGTGGCTGAGCGCTGACCTGTGAACCGAAGGGTCTCTGGCTTGATTCCAGCCAGGGCACATGCCTGGGTTGTAGGCCAGGTGCCCATTTTGGGGACCTGTGAGAGGCAACCAGTTGATGTCTGTCTCCCCCTCTCTCTCCCTCACTCCCTCTCTCTCTGAAAATAAATAAATAAAACCTAAAAAAAAAAAAAGAAGAAGAAGAATGAGTAGGATTTAAATAGATTAGATAACTTTCTTGTGTTTATAATTATACAGTGAACTAGACTAGAATTAAGGGTTTGTCCAGCCTGAAAGCTTCAAGATCATATCACATATCACTGAGATTATGAAGAAACTTGCTTCACTAGGGCAGAAAATGTATGAGGGAAGTAATGAAGTAATGCAGCAGGAAATTCTGAAAGGTCTTGAAAACCAGGCCCAGAACTTCATATTTAATTTCATAGAGACCAAGAACCACTAAAAGTTTTTGAGGAAAAAAAGACCACCATGACAATAATGGTGTTTAAGAAAGATTAATCTGGTAATAGTATTTAATCCAACAAACATTTTAAAACTCACAGTATATTCTCAAGCTTTTTATGCTGAGATACTGGGAAATGAATACGGAAAAAGAAGCTGATCCTGCCCTGAAGGACCTTACAGTATAGGGTAGGGGGTGAGAAGCTCATTCATACAGAGATATAACATAGAAAGAATAAGTGCCAAAATAGAAATAAAATTGCTAATGCAGAGTTATTAATTTCACTTGGGCCTGTGTAGAATGGAGGGGTGGGGCAGGAGATAAGCATGGACTTCTCAGAGTCTGTTGACTCTTGAATCATGACGTTAGTAGATAATGAGACTGGGAAAGAGGGAATAGAATTAGCAAAGGCACAGAGATGTTTTATTGTGGAGAAGGATAAATAACGTTATGTAAATAGTGCAAGAGACTTTGATGGAAATTTAAGTTGGCCAGATTATAGATGCTGTCCTAAGTTTGGACTTACCTTGTAGGTGACAGAGAGCTATAAAAGGTTTTTGGGCAGGGGTGTAGTGTCTTTTCAGAACAGTGATTTGGACAATATTGTGCAGAATGGATCAGATACAGATGTCGGCAAGGATATCAGAAGGCTATCTAAGTGTAATAGCACAGTAAGAGGGGTTGGTAGTCTAGACTAGAGTATGAGCAGTGGAAATGCAAAACTAGTAAAATAGATGATTCACAGGAAAAACTGAAGACTTGAATTGGCTAGATAACATCAAAGAAAAAAAGGGGGAAGCGAAGTAGAAGTTGACTGAGGATGTAATTGTGGGATGGAAAGCAAAGTTGGAAGGGTAAGAGCTGGCCTAGAATAGGTGAGAATGATAAAACGTTTTAAAATTGGGCACGTTGATTTTGAGACAGTTTAAGTTTAGCATCTAAATACTTTTTTGATGTGATTCCTTTTTATTTACCCCCAGGTTACTTCTAGAAATATTTTATCCAAAATACATCCCTGAGCTTTAATGTATGAGCTTTAGCAATATTTCATTGTATTGACTTTTTCCTACCCAAAGCTCTATTACAGTGTCTGTAGGAGTTACAAACTAAGTGCTTTTAGTTCAAAGTTAAATTCGAAGTTGTCAGTGAGGATTTTCTTCTGCCCCTTTTGAATCTAAGCTAGTAAGTACTGGGCTAAGAGATAAATTTTTAAGTTAATATTAAAGATAACAAGTTCTGTAGTATCTTTTTTAGAAGTATTTTAATATAATGCTACTATTTATGCAATATTGTTTCTCCAGGACTATGCATTCTGCAAGTAGTTGAGTGTAATGAAACTTTCCATCTGAATGTTGTAAATGAGTTGTGGGAAGTCAGGTTTTTCTAGTTGGCTCAGGGTTAAGTGGTACAGTATAGCTTTTACTTATATTTGATGGAATTTCCCCCCAAATTTATTTTTCATTTATCTGACCTCTAGTTTTCTATTTCCTTTTTTTTTTAAAGATTTTATTGATTTACTTTTAGAGAGAGGGGAAGGCATGAGAAAGAGGGAGAGAAACATGCTAGAGATACAATGATTGGTTGCCTCTCACACGCCCCCAACTGGGGACCGGGCCTGCAACCCAGGCATGTGCCCCGACTGGGAATCGAACCAGCAACCTTTTGATTTGCAGGCTGGTGCTCAAGCCACTGAGCTACACCAGCTAGGGCTATTTTTCTATTCCTTAACATATTTTCTTCTAGGTTTCATCTATTTTGTTAATTTTTATTTTGATATAATTTCAGATTTACAGAAAAGTTAAAAGAATAATACAAAGAATCCCCTTATACTTTTCACACAGATTCTCCATATGTTAACATGTTACCACATTGGTTTTATCTCTTATTTATACATACAAATGTATACGTTCACATCCACTTACTATTTTTCTGAACCATCTGAAAATTACAGACATAATATCCCTTTACCCCTAAATGTTTCATTGTATGTTTCCTAAAAACTAGGACATTTTAGATCACAGTACAGATGATCAAAATTAGGAAATTGAATGTTTAAACAAACTGTGGTACATTCATACAGTAACTCATTGGCAATGAAAAGAAGTACTGATACATGCAACAACACAAATGAATCTCAACTGCGTTATACTAAGTGAAAAAAGACAGCCTCAAAAAATTACATACTATATGGTTCCATTATATGACATTTTGAAAAAAAATTGAGATAAAAACAAATAAGTGATTATCGGGGCAAGGGATTGACTATAAAGGGACAGTGCTAGAGAATTGGAGGAGTGAAAGAACTGCTTCACATATTCATTGTGGCGGAAGTTACACTGTGCTTTTGTCAAAACTCATAGAACTATACACTGAAAAAACTGAATTTTTCTGTATGTAAAGTTTGAAAGTGGGGAAACAATCAGGAAATTAACATTAACACAGTGTTATTAGCTTATCTAAAGACCTTATTTAAAATTTTACAGTCCAGTGATGCCCTTTATAGTACCAGATGTCCTAATACTTGCTCAATACCCATCAAAATAAAACAGAGGGTTGGGAGGAAGAAAATTGTGAATATATGTTAGATATAGTTACTACTCATTCTGTTAGGTCAGATCACTATTTTCACTGTCTACTTTCAGTATACAGGAGTTTACCATCAATTTTGTTTCAGCTCCCCTAAATAATCTCCAATCACAAGTTGAATTCAGTTGTCGTGTCTTTTTAGTTTCCTTTAACTTGAAACAGTTCCTTAATCTCCCTTTGTATTTCATGACATTGACATTTTTGTTAAGTACAGACTTTATAGAATGTCCCACAATTTGTTTAGCCTGATGTTTTCTCATGATCAGATCGAGGTTATATGTTTTTGGCAAGGTTATCTCACAAGTAATAATGTATTCTTCTCAGTGTATCATATCAAGAAGTACATAATGTTAAGACGGTGTCTGCCAGATTTCTCTAATGTGAGGTTACTTTTTTCCTTTTGTAATTATTAAGTATGTTATGGAGAAATATTTTGGCATTATGTAACTATAGTGTTGTCTTTCTCATACTAATTTGTGTGATGAGTCTTCCTGGCATTAATTAGTTACCCTTAAATAGAACTTACTGGGCATAATTTAGCTTGATGACCCCGGGCAGTTGTGAACATTGCTTGTTAGGATGCATCATAGTTAAATATACAAGGAATAACTGTGCTGCTGAGCTCTCCTGGGGTGATGTTGGAGAGGGACAGGCTTTGAGAACCAGAGGTGACCACTCTGGTCTACGTGGCCATTTCACGTATACCTCCACCCTCAAGACTGTAGAGCTATTCATCTCTTACTCGCTGGCTTTCTCACTCTCCTCTTCACTATTGGGAGGGCAGCTTACTCCTTGCTCCTTACTTCATGACTGTTTAATGTAACTACCTCTATTGTATGTAACAGCAGAGTTGAATTTTTTTTGTCTTGATTTGCTTTCTCATGCTGGATAGTCCAGGGTTAAAATGTTGGGTTAATCTATCCAAAAAGAACTAGTTGTAACAATGTTTGTTTTTCTCTTTTTCCTGTTTAAGAGTTATGCTTTTTAACAATACAATATATATAATGTTTTTTACATATATATAAAGGTGTAGATAGATAGACAGATAGATAGACATATAGATATATAGATATACACACACACTTTTGCCCTGGTAGGAAAGGAACTCCTCTACATCTCTGTGTCCTGCTCTCAGACAATAATTATCCTTTAAGTTCCCCTCATCTGCTCGTACCTTAGATGTTCTCATAATTCCCACTCAGTAGTTCCCCATCCAAATCAGATAAAATAAAGGGTCAGGAGAAAGAAAATTGTGGATATGAGCTAGATAGTTACTGTTCATCCTCTTAGGGTTCAGATCACCACTTTTCACTGTGTAGCTTAGTGTAGAGAGTTTACCATCAATTTTGTTTTATCCCAAGCACCTGTAGGGTACAAATGTGATTTATAATATCTTCATATAACAAACTTCCACCAAAAAGTAATTAGGCTTTCAAGTTTATTATAATGACATTTTAACAAAACATAGTTAATTTTGAAATGTAGGACCTTACATTGAATTACACAGGTTTTGATTCTCTGAAAAGGTGTTTTATTTAAAGAAAGGTGGAACTTCATGGTTTGGGGAATAGTTACTTCCAAATTATAAGTTTATAATTGAATACTGGCTTAATTGAATGCAGTTATAATTGAATACTGGCTTAGTTGAATACAATTATAATTGAATACTGGCTTAAATTTTTATTACATAAGACATTTAATTTTAGTATTTAAAACAGTGATCTATACTTAAAAAAAACAAGAAAGTTAAATACAGGCATCCCTTGGAGATATCGTAGGTTCAGTTCCAAGCCACCACAATTAAGAGAGCACAAGCATACCTCAGACACATTGCATACTTGGTTCCAGAACACCAGAGCACTGAGTATCACAGTGAAGCGAGCTGTGATCTTTTCCGCTGGTGGAGGGTCTTGCCTTTAGTTTGTAATAAGACTAGGTAGGTGTGCCTTTATACAGATTGACTTTTGCCCTTCTTTGATTCTCTTATGGCATATATTGCTAGTTTCCTTATTTGGAATGTTTTATAGTCATTAACTATATTTCTTCCTCATTTTTTTGTAGATAGTCTACATTCTCTTTTTTAAAAAATGGGGAGAAAAGCAGTTAGAACTCTTAAGTTACTGAGTCTCTGTCCCTTGTACCATAGTATGTTTTTTCTTCTTTGTCTTAATTTTAGGGACCTTTACCTTAGAGATCATCACCACTGTAAAATACCAAGTTAAACTTCATAAGAGATTTCTGTCCAAAAGAAACAGCTTAGTTCCAACAGTGTACAAAGGAACAGTGCTGGCCTGTCAAGCTAACTGAAGGTAATGCACGAAGCACACACACACATTAGCCACAGAGGTGCAAGAGCCTTTAAATGACATTATGTATGTATGCCATTTATCCCTTAATATCTTTTAAAATCTAATATTTAATACAAATCAAAAAGTATAGCTAATATCTAAGTTTAAAATACAGTTGTGATCCTATACTGTATTAATGATTTCATACTTGTATGAAAATTTTCAGGTAAACTCATATGTAGGAGAGAATTTCTCGATATAAAAATAAAGTAACTCCCCACTTGGCATGTGATGAATATGTGTAACACAATGAATATATCAACTGTAAATTTTAAAATATTAACATTACAAATGTAGTTGTGGAAAATAGAACCCAAATAACATGTATTTGTTTGGATTTCCTGTTTTTACCTTGCATATAATGATTTACATGTGTTGATTACCAGATTTTTTAGTGTTAAAATGCACATAACATAAAATTTACCATCTAACTTTTTTTAAGTGTTCAGTCCAGTGGTGTTAAATACATTCATTCATCCTCCATTCATCTCCATTACTCTTTTTGTCTTGTAAAATTGAAGTTCTCTACTCATTAAATAACTCCCGCCTCACCCCTTCTCCCAGTCCCTGATTTTGGTTATTCTAAGTATCTCATATAAGTCTAATCATACAATGTGTATCTTTTTGAGATTGGCTTATTACTTCACTCAGCATGTCCTCAAGTTTCATCCACACTGTCGTATGCGTCAGAACCTCCTTCCTTTTTAAGACTGAATACTATTCCATCGTGCATATATACCACATTTTGCTTATCCTTTCATCCATCAATGGATATTTGGATCACTTCCATGTTTTAGCTATTGTGAATCATGCTGATATGAACACGGATGTGCAAATATCTCTTCAAGACTCTGCTTTCAGTTCCTTGGTGTATATACCCAGAAGTAGAATTGTCGGGTCATGTGGTAATTCTACTTTTAATTTTTGGAGGCACCACCATACTGTTCCCCATAACACTCCCATTGCACGAGAAGTACCATTTTGTGTTCCCACCAAAAGTGCACAAGAGTTCCAGTTTTTCAGCATCCTCACCACTCTGTTTTCCTTTTTTTGATAGTAGCCTTTTTAATGCATGTGAGGTGATATTTCCTTGTAGTTTTGATTTGCATTTCTGAAATGATCAGAGATGCTGAACATCTTTTCATCTGCTTCTTGACCATTTATATTTCTTCTTTAAGGAAATGTCTGTTCAAGGCCTTTGCTCATTTCTTAATTGGGTTGTTTATTATTGAGTTTTACAGCTTCTCTGTATATTCTGTGTTAATACATTAATCCTTTATCAGATATATGATTTACAAATATTTTCTCTCATTCTGTGGGTTGACTTTTTACTCTGTTAATATTTAGAATTCTAAACTTGCTTTCAAATGGACTCCTCCCTCTTCTTAAGTATTTAAAAATCCCATTGACATTTTAAGGTCTTCCAACTGCTGTTTGAGGTGATAGTGGCAAGAATGGGCTCTAATTTTAAACTTCACTTTAAAGGTTGTTTTGAGCTTAGTACTATGCTATTTTTAATAAGAAAAGAAAATAATCCAAGAAGAGGAGGAAGAGAAAGAACTACCTTTTGGGAATCAGACTTTGAGCTCTGTTGGAATGTCATCCTGTCCAAACTTTTGTTGTCTCTGGGCCACACCAGAAGAAGAAGAGTTGTCTTGGGCCACACATTAGATACACAAACACTAACAAAAACTGATGAGCAAAAAAAACCAGTTTTAAGTAAATGTATGATTTTGCATTGGGCCGCATTCATAGCCATTCTGGGCTGCATGTGGCCCACCGGCCGCAGGTTGGACACTCCTGCAAGGCCACAGTTCGATTCCTGTCAGGGCACGTGCTTGGGCTGCTGTTTTGTCCCCCGGTCAGGACACGCATGAGGGGCAACCAATCAATGCTTCTCTCTCACATCCATGTCCCTCTCCCTCCCGTCTCTTCTCTCTAAAATCAGTAAGTATGTCCCCTGGTGAGGATTTAAAAAAAAGTGGCCGTGGTCACTGTGGCTCAGTTGGTTGGAGCGTCCTCCCCTAATCAAAAGGTTGTGAATTTGATTTCAGGTCAGGGCTCATGCCTAGGTTGTGGGTTTGATCCCCAGGTGAGGTGCACGTGAGAGTCAACCAACTGATGTGTCTCTCTCTCCCCTTCCTCTCTCTCTCTAAAAGCAATAAACATATTCTTGGGTGAAGATTTAAAAATGATGGTTTAAGTTTTTACCAGCTAATTTTAGACTGGAGTTTTCTTGTGTCCAGTGTCAGAACCTGCATTTCCAAGTAGCAGTAAACTAGACTTCTAATGAATATGATTTGCTGGGCAACACTTAAATTTAGATAAAATATTTGCCACCTAGATCCCTACATACATTTATTTATATACATGGGCATATGTTTTCCTTTACATAAGTGTATGTCTGTATGTATATAAATCTTCAAATGAATAAATGCATAAATATACATGGTATTCTAGCTTACTGAATTAGAAATGTAATTTAGTTTACTCCCACAGAATAAGATTGAAGATAATGAGAAGTGAATTAAAGCTTACTTTCTTTCACAGAATTCCTCAGAGAGAGAAGACTGTAATAATGGCGAACCCCCTAGGAAGATAATACCAGAGAAGAATTCACTTAGACAGGTATGAAATTCAGTCTTACTTAAAAGGCTACCAACAACAAAACAAAAGACAGGAAACCCTTAATTTGCCATTCTTTAAGCATTGGAGCTTAAATTAATAATACTCTCTCTGGCCCTGATTGGTGTGGCTCAGTGGGTTGGGCTTGTGCCACAAACTGAAAGGTTGCAGGTTCGATTCCCTGTCGGGGCACATGCCTGAGCTGTAAGCTAGGTCCCCAGTTGGAGGTGTGCGAGAGGCAACTGATCGATGTTTCTCCCGCACATTGCTCTTTTCTCTCCCTCTTTTTCTCCCTCCCTTCCCCTCTCTTTAAAAAGAAATAAAATCTTTAAAAAAATGAGTACTCTGAAATTGATATGGCTATAGCCATCAGTTTCAATCAGGTAACATTGTTTTCTCAGTCATCAAAAATATCCTAGGTACACAAGCAAAGGGCAGTCAATTGTTATGAGTAGTGAAAACTAAGTCAAAGAATGAGCTTCTTGTTTAGGAAAAATAACTTGAAACGCTTCTTAAAAGTGCAGATGTTAGAGTAGTTGACTTTAAACCTTATATTTCTTTTAAGATTCTCCATGCATTAAAAAGAATAATAATCAGAAGGGATCTGCCTAGTGAGTCAGCTCCTTCTGAGTAGCATTTGTTTGCCTTTATTAGAAATTAAGGCCATTGTTGATGACAACTTAAAAAAGTATTTTAACTCACCACTGTCTCCACAGTCTCCAAAGATAACACATTTTAGTTAAAAGCTCAATTCCATAGTGCTTTCTTTTTAAAAATTAAAATGCTCAAAAAATATTTGGTCAAGAAAATTTGCTCTTACTGCTAGTAGCAGCAGCCTGTAACATCTTCCATCCCCCATGTCACCAAGAACAAACCCTTACAGTGCTGCGAGAGGATAGGCGTAGCACCTATTCGTTTTTTTGATAAGTGACGTTTTGTTTTTTGTAATTTTTCAATTATACCAGCTTTTCATTTTTAATATAAAATGGGATAAGCATCAGCAGTAAAGAATCATTCTAATTGTATTGATGGCATTATTCTAGAAAGGGGGGGTATCTAATATTTGTTGAGTACCCACCATGAACCTTATACTTATTCCCATTAGTCCTCACATTAACCCTGTAAAGTTGCTAGGTATGATTTCCAGTTCACAGATGGAGAAAATGGAGGCTTAGAGAGAGTAGATGGTTTATTTAGCTAGTCAGTGATCTGAAACCCAGACCCCAGTGTTGCCAGCATGGTGTCTGCTTCTGCCTTCCGACTCCAGTTTACATACAGGGTTTACTTGAAACTGTGATGCTCATTTTTTATTTACTGTATGTTACACCATTATTTGGAAGTAAATAACTGATCTGTAAATGTAAATAAATAGGGCAATATTGAATATTGAGATTTGGAGGTGGAGACAACTGTCAGAAAACAATGACACAACAAAAAGTTTTGGCAACTTTATTTAAGCTAACAAACGAATTTTAACTCTACAAAGTTATAAATTAATTTTAATAGGCTTATCCAGATGGTCCATTTGGAAAATGGATAGGCTGATCTGTTGAAAATTAAACTAAATTTATCTCTCTCATACTTCAAACTGAAGCAAGAGAGAGAATCGTGCCTATTAAGTCCAGCACATACAGATGGACCAGCAGGTCACACATGGGACTAATCTGATTCATTTTAAAAATAAATGCATACATTATTGAATCATTTTCTACTTGCAAGATCTGTTGTGTGCAGTATTTGAAAGAAACGCTTTTTAGCAGGTTCACTTCACCCTCTCCACTTTAATTTAACCATTTTTGTCTTTTTTTTCCCTTCTGGTGCTCCAAAATGATTTTTCTGATTCTGTCAGTGTTGAGATCCAAGCTCTGGAGATTAATTAGGTCAGGAGGCTCTCCCCACCCCCTTTCTTTGTAAAGGGTTTTATCTCCATTCTCTTTGTGAAGAGCATGAACTCAATGTTCTTGGAAAGAGAAATGGCCTTTAGAAACGGGGAAGTAGGAGATCCTCCTGGGGCCTTCAGAGTCTTTTAGCTTCTGGGTGTTTTAACAGCCCCATGAATGCAGATTTGTAAATTTATTGCAGTGCCATCTGGTTTTTTGCTTGAACCAGATTACTGTTGGCTTGTGTCTGTCTATTGTGGTGGTCACTCCCTAGGAGCTCGCCCTCTCCATCGTAGGGAAGAGTGATGAATAACAGGGGTCAATAGAAGCGGGTCACAGGGCAGCTGTCCAGGACTGCCCTGAACTTGATTACCGCACTGCCAATTTTTTAAATGTTGGACATAATATATAAGCTGTTTAAACTCCCTCTTTTCTCTGTTGCATATGACAATAATGAAGTGCCATTTGCTTGTGTTGTCTTCTTCCCCGCCCCCACTTTAGAAAGTTAATATAAGTAAAAAGAAGCCAAGGCTGCCTTTTTAAAAACCTGGTATTGATGTAAGTGGGATTTGCCACATGGAGGCCAATACTTAACTTGAGATTCTCTTGCACATATTTCTAATGGGATTTCAGGAACTCTTGTGCCATTGATTTTAAAATGCTTAGTTACATTCTGACAAGTTTAGTGATATTTTAAACTAATTTTATAGTTTATATATTTTATTCTAAAGTGTGCTTTTACCATTGTTGATACAGTATGACTACTGTGTGTTAACTTGGACAGCTATATAATTATTGGAGAGTATTATTGTAATTCTTACAGACATTAAAAGGATAATAGATATTATAAACCACTTTAAACCGAAAATTTGGCAGCTTAGATGAAATGGATAAATTCCTTGAAAAATACACAACACAAGGTGAAACAAAATTTGAATAGCCCCATGTCTATGAAAGAAATTGAATTAACTATCAAAAGGCCCATATGGCTTCACTGGTGATTCTATCAAACATTTAAGGAATAAATAACACCAATCTTACACAAATTCTTTCAGAAAATAGAGAAGAACAGTTCCTGACTTGTATTGGCCACCATAACCATAATTCCAAAACCTGAAAAAGACATTAGCACAAAAAGAAAATATGGAAGGAGAAAGTCAGGAGACGCCACTTCCTGCATCACCCAGTCATTTTGTATCCCTGCTTTTCCATTTCATTTCCACCATCAGGAGGCAGGAGAGTTGAGTGGGAGGAGCAATGTATCCTTTTAACTTTCTAATAATCTTACAGATTAGTCTTTAGGAATAATCTTACATTTTGGCATTAAGTATGAACTTTTATTTAAAGGATGTACAAAGTAGCTACAATTTTCTTTCTACTTTTATTCCTAAAGTGGGAAGCCAAGGAAACCATAGCAATTGTTTTTACAGCCTTTATTCATATCTGCAAACAAGGGCAAAGGCCTGGGAGGATACGTGGAAGTACTCATTACTTTCTAAAAATGTAGCCTTACAACATGCAACTCCTTCTTTCCTTCATATTGGCGCTAATAGGATCTGTCAGCCCTGCCTTTCTCTGTAATTGAGTAAATTGTGACCTCTGTCTAATCCTTTCCCCACCCCCATTCCCTTTGTGTGTGTGTCCACTTACCATCCTGAGAACGTGGGCAGTGATAAATAAAGCATTGAGTAGAGCTCTCTCATCGCTTTGAAAGCAGCATGATGCCAGCCCTCTAGTTATATTTCTTTAAGTGTTTACGTTTTCTGTATTCTTTCTCTTGTGTAGCTGGAACCCTGGGGATGCAAAGCCATGAGAGAGGCCAAGAAGCTAACAAAGTAGCTGTCTCCCTTGTTAGCTTGTTCCTTTATTCTTTAAAAACAAGATAAAAACCATCTGGCTCAGGGCATTACATTTTCCTCCCTCATGCACCTCTATAGATGGAGACTTCACCTGCAGTGAGGGTTTACATTGATTAGGGAGGGAGCAGTAATTCAAGCTTCCATCCTCTTCAAGGATACTTTGCAGTCTTTAAAGGTGCTGGCTCACTGAGTTAAACTGTCAAGGGAGGATAAAAAAGTATCTTCATCCCAGGAGGTAACAGCTGCCAGGTTTTCAACACCTTGCACGCTGTTGGAAAAATGTCACAATTGTCAGCTGAAAGAAAAATGACTCTGTTGTCATGTTCTGTTAATGACTGGGCCTTATAAAAGGAACTATTTAAGTCTTTAAAAGGAGTAAGTAGCTGTTTTCCTTGCCCACCGTACCCATCCTCCCCCAATTCCTGTTTTTCTAAACATTACCTTGGAGGAGATCCACCAAAAAACAAAACAAAAAAAAAACAGCAGTGAAGAACTTAAAGTGAAAACATCCCAGGATAAGCATGAAAGTGATTGGCATAGTTCCCTTATACAGTTGGATGACTGGGAAGAAAAAGTATATCACTGACACAGAAAAATGACATTATAGTGTGTATTAACACAACAACAACAACAACAACAACAAGTCATTCATAAGCCAGTGAGCTGAGAGAAAGCATACTGTATTTCTGCTCTTTGGAGGACAATTTGTTTTCAAGCAGCATCCAGATGGGTGAATACCATGACATTTCTTTTTTCAAGAGAGCCACTTCGTTTCTTTCTTTAAAAACAAACTCACTGATTTACTTCCTTTAATAGCTCTGCAATGTTCGTGTATGATTGCATTCCCTTCTTTCCAATTTGATTGATGGGGGGAAAGGTTTAATGAAGTCTCTGATATCAGGCAGGCAGGGTTTTTTTCTATTTGTTTTAGGTTAGTCATTTTAATTGTATTGAGTAATTAGAAGGTATACATAGCCAAGGGAGCTTTGTTCTGATAATTGCTCAAGAAAACCCATTCTCTATCTGCTGCTGCTTTTTGTTAAGACATTTCTCCCCCTAGTGGCAATAGTAAGCACTTTGACTTGGCAGTAGGCAAGGTGTAATTGCAATGTGACAAACTATACTTAAGGGACTATCTTGTAAATACTTTAGTTTGGGGTGTTGGCATTATTTCATCATATATGTATGCTTTTTTCCTCTACGAAACTTCCTACCTCTTTTTTTTTTCCTGAAGTGCTTTGGGCTTTGGATGGAAAAAAAATAGCCTGAGATGTTTATTAAAAAAAAAAAATCACAGTGCATCCTGGGTAATGTTTTGCAGCTTGACTTAATTTTAGTCATCTGTTTTAATTACCTATTTATAAAAATGCTTTTGAATTTGTAGACATTATTTAATACTTTGGAAGACGTACCTCATTTGAAATAAATAAATAAATTGTATTTATTTTAAACAGTTCATGTAAAAGACCTTAAAGGTAATTAATGTAGGTCTCTTAAGTAAGACAAAAGTGATCTTTCCAAGTCTGATGAAGTGATTTGTTTATTTAACTTCCCACTTCGGCTGAATCCTTCAGAGTCTAATAACTTTTTTTTTAACATGCTTTGGCAATTTGTGTCTAGCTACAAAAACCCTTCTTCAAAAAGCAGCAATTTAATAACCAGCTTTCTTAAAATTACTTTGAGGAAGGAAGACTATATAGGGGGTTGGTGTTTTGTTTTATTTTTATTTCAGTGTAATCATGCTTTGATAAATTGTGTAATCACTAACTTAGTAGAAAAAATACTATTGAACTCCTGGGTTGCAATGACCATAAAAAGTATATTTTCATATTGAGACTTGAGATATTGTGAATAAATTATAAAGGAAACAGCTTATATGCTGGTTGAAGTCCATATGGGCCCAATTCATTTTGTGTTCAGTGCTAAATCTGGATGTACCATTAAAAAAAGAAGGAGGAGGAAAAGAAAATGGGGTGAGGGGAGTAGCCTATTATGCCCAGTTGTATGGGTCCTTAAAAAAATCTGCCCTAAGAGCAACATGGAATGAAATCAGATATAGCTTTGCATCTATTGAGCGAGATTCAGTAGATCTGTGTGACATTTTTAAAGCCCAGTTCCAGCTTTCCTAGATGTCGCTTTGTAGTTTGCCTTTTCTGTCCCATATTCTTGCTGGGGACTTGATTTAATGTTACCATATATCTGAAGGTCCCCATCTCCCCACTCCCCACCCCGCAATCACCAGCCATTTTCATTATACTATATCTTGTTTTGCTATAGGGCTGCTGAACAGATTTCTTAAGCAGCTTTTTGCAAGGTTAAAAGAATGCAGCCTGGTAACAAGTTTGTGTCATTTTAAATATATACCTTCTAGTAAATAAGGAGAAGTCTGGCAATCAATCCCTTTTAGTGTGTTATATGTTTCACCTGACAACTAAACCTTCTATTGATTAGCCATTACTTTGTTAGATAATCCTATGTCATTGAATCCATTGTAAAAAATTAAACTCTTTAAAATGTTTTACCCTAGCAGCAGTGTGAAAATTGAAAACTTGTTCAGAATTACAGCCTGCTTTCACAAAGGTAGTTTTCAGCAAGGCATCTTACTGGTTTACGCTTATGTGCTTTATATGCAATATAAAAACATATTAAAGTACTCCAACGCAAAACTCTGCCTCTGGTTCAGCAGCGAAGCTACCTTCTCAAATGTTGCATGGGGACAGAACCTATCTTGCTTGCGGCTGTTATGCTCACTATTTTAATTATAGCCTGGAAGGAGTCTTATAATAGTAAAATATTGAATTTTTTAGTCTTCTTATCCAAAGTATTTAAGAATTGTGATTAGTTTTAGTTTACTAATCTGTGTAACTTCCTTGGGAGATAAACAAGATCATATACCCATTTTACAGATGGAATGTCTAGAAAATAAAGGCCTATATATAGCTTTATTCCGGAAACTTCTATAAGCCTAGAATAGGTTTCCTGAATCTATCTAATGTTCTCCTAAGTGTGTTATACTCATTATGAGGACAAACGGAAAAGTCTGTCTACTGTGTAACCACTGCTTGAATTAAGATACGGAACACTTTCATTACCCAGGAAAGTTTCCTTGGTCTCCTTCCCAGACAGCCTCCCCACCCCCAATGAATCAAATATGATCAGCTCACTGCCACAGATTAGTTTTGCCTTTCCTAGAGTTTCATGTTATAAATTCATACATTTTGGGTGCCTAACATAATAAATATGTATATAATTCATCTATGCCACTGTAAATATCAGTAGTTTATTCTCTTACTATATATTTCATTGAATAAACATTGGGTTGGTCAAAAAGTCCATTTAATTTTTTTCTGTAAAATAAAAGACATTTTTTCATTTTTACCAATAACTTTATTGATTTGGATATTTTGAGTATGTCAGCTCTCTCCCACTGTTGGCTTCTAGTCGGTAGAGATTGGGGTGCTGCTAAACTTCCAATGCATGAGACAGCTCCTCAGCAAAGAATTATTTGGCTAAAATGTCAGTAGTACCAAGAAACTTCACAAACCACTTTTGACACATTTGATTAATCATAGCACCTTCTCCACACACTGCACAAATCTTCTTTTGTGTTTCAGTTGCATTTTTACCTTTCTTGAAATAATAAAGCATAATATGCTGATATCTTCTTCCATCTTCAATATTAAAATGGCTACACAAAAATTCACCAGTTTTAGTAAGTTTTTTTAATGCACGCTGATATGATAGCTGATATAATACAATCTAATGAAATTGTTTCAAATGAAATTAAAGACAACTAAGCCCTACTAGAGCCATAGTATGGGAAAAAACAAACGAACTTTTTGGCCAACCCAGTATACTATAGTTTATTTTCAATTCTTCTTTTGATGGACAGACACCTGAGCTGTTTCCATTTTTATAAATGAAGTCGCTATGGATGTTCATATATAAAGCTTTTTTGGTAAGCATGTGTTGAATACATTTTCATGTGCTTATTGGCCATTCAGATTTTTTGATGTATCTTAAGTTTTTTGCCATTTGAACAAAATGCTTTGTCTCCCTTACTGAGTTGTGGAACTGTACTGAGTTCTAGATACTGGTCCTTTGTCAGATATGTGTATTCTGAATATTTTCTTACAGTCTATCTTGCCTATTCATGGTGCGTTTTGGTGTTTTCTAATTTTTTAACGAAGTCCGTCTGTCAATTCTTACCCTATGATTGTGATTAAATTCTTCTAGAAGCTTTCTAAGTTTTATCTTTTATCTTTGAAACTGTGGTCCATCTCTAATTCTGATGTGTTGTGATGTAAGTTTGGGATTCATTATTTTCCCAGTGCTTTTTTTTTTGCACTTAACTTTATTTTCCTTGTAATAACAAAGATAGAAACATCCCCATGCTTTTTTATTCAGTTGTTCTGTCACCATTGTTGAAAAGACTTTCCATTCTCCATCGAATTACATGGCACCTTTGTCAAAAATCAGTTGGCCATACAAGTAGCTGTTTAGTTGGCTTTATACATCTATTTTTGAGCCTCCTAGAGAAGAAAGGCTGCTGTTCAGTCAGAGCAAGGGCTGACAGCAGCTGAGGCTCTGACCAACTCCCACTTCAAGTCCCTAACACGACAGAGGATGAGCTCAGGATCCTCTGTTCTTAGAGGTGTCTGTCCCTACACCAAACACAGTCAGTTCTCCATATTCCCAAGTTCCACATCCATCCATTCAGCCAACTGCAGGTCAGAGATACTGGGGGCTTTGGGGGGGGAGGGGGGTGGCGAATTACGTTGTTTCTGATGGCTACTATGTAGTGAGGCCTGCAATGGTTGCATCTATACTGAATATGTACAGACTTTTTTCCTTGTCATTATTCACTAAACAATATAGTATAACAATTATTCATATGACATTTACATTGTATTGGTTATTATAACTAATTTAGAGATGATTTGAAGTATGTGGGAGGATATGCATAGGTTATATGCAAATACCATGCCATTCTATGTAAGGAACTTGAGCATCCAAGGATTTTGGTGTCCTTGTGGGGGAGAGGGTGAGTTGTCTTAAAACAAATGCCCCAATGCCCCAGGATGATTGTGTTACACTGTCTTGACTATTGTAGCTTTAATATGTTTTGAAAACTGGTAGTGTGAGTCCTCCATTTTTTCATTTTTAATATTTTGTCTATTCTAGATACTTTGCACTTATATTTAAATTTCAGAATCAATTTAGCAAAAGTTTTTCAATGCTATTGTAATTATTTTCATTCTCTGTTGCTTATTGTAGATACAAAGAATTTTTATCTTGTCTCCTGTCATTTGTAAATAAAGACAATTTCATTTCTTCTCCAATTTATATGCCTTTTGTTTCTTTTTCTTGCTCTATTGGAATATCGAATAGATATGGTAAGAGAACATCTTTGCTATGCTTCCTGTCTTAGAGAGACAGTATTAACTCTTTCATCATTGGGTATGATGTTAGTTGACATTTTTTAGATTTCTTTAATGGGATTGGGTTCTCTTTTGAGCAAAAGTTCCCTTCTATTCCTACCTTTCTGAGGGTTTTTAAAAATTATGAATGGGTGTTTAATTTTGTCAAATGCTTTCTCCCCTTTTATGTTGTTAATATAGTAAATAACGTTAATTGAGTTTAATAAGAATTTCTATGTCTTCATGAGGAATATGTAGTTTTCTTTCTGTTTATTGTGTCAGGTTTTGGTGTCAGGGTTATGCTAACCTCCTAAAATGAGTTAAGAAGTCTTCACCTCCTCCTCCATTTCCTAAAAGTGTTTGTGTATGATCTTGGTTTTATTTCATTCTTAAAACTTAGTGTAATTCACCAGTGAAACCATCTGGGCCAGAAGAGTTTTTTTGTTTTTGTTTTTTTGGTGTGTGTGTGGTGGAAAGAATTTAAGTATTTTTTAACTTTATGTGGAATGATTTTTAATAACAATTTCCATTTCTTTAATAGATATAGAGCTATTCAGATTTATTATTGTGTCAGTTTGAGTAACTTGTATCTTTTAAGATATGTGTAACACATTAAAATCTATTAACATCTTTTATTTTAATGTTCAGATTATCACATATTGGGAAAATGAGTGCCCCTTTGACATCTCCTCATTCCTTGAATATTTCCAGGTTTATTTTGTATTTTTGTTGTTCAATCCTGCAATCAGCTATTTCTTCAGGGAGCTATGGTTCCTTTTAGTGCAGAATGGTATTGAGAACACAAGATATAAACATTAACTTATATTTTATACCTATATTTATACTTTTGAAACCATGAGTTCACATTAATAACCCTAAATCTAATCCAACACCACAGTCTGTTCTAGATTTCTTCCTTTTCAAATTTATAATTCTTTTTCTAGTAAGAAGAAGCTTGGTTTGAGGGTTTTGTTTTGTTTTGTTTTCCTTTCAGCGCTTTAAAAATGTTCCCTTATCTTCTATCCTTCCTTGTTTTGGTAAAAAGTCTGCCACTATTTATATTGTTGCAGAATCACTTTTTCTTTTGGCTGTTTCAAGGTTTTGTCTTTGTGGTTTTCAGCAGTTTTTACTGTGTTGGACCTAAGTTTTGTTTTCTTTGTTTTCATTTCCCTGGAGTTTGCTGATCGTAGATCAGTAGGCCAGTGGTTTTCACCAAATTAGAGGACTATTTAGCCACTAGTTTTATATTTTTTTGTGTCTCCAAATAAACATGTGTTAGATCATTGAAAATTGTCCCACAGATAACTAGATTCTATTTGTTTTTTCTTTCTCTCTCTCTGTTCTCCTGTTTCAATCATGTCAATTGATCAGTCTTCAATTTCATAGACCTTTTCTTCTACCATCTCTAATCTGCTTTTAAGCCCATCCAGTAATTTTTTAATTTCAGATACTGTACTTTTTAATTCTAGAATTTCTATTTGGTTCATTTTTGGTTTTCATTTTTCTGGTGAAAATTTTCATCTAAAAATTTCCATTGTGACCTCATTTTTCATTTAAATTGTTGAACATATTTATTATAGCCTCTTTAGAGTCTTTATGTGCTAATTCCTACAACCAGATCCTCTCATGGTCATATTCTGTTTGCTCCTTTTTTTCTTGATTATGGGTCCCATTTATCTTCTTCTCATGTATACAAGTTTTGGTTTTTAAAGATTTGTTTGTTTATTTATTTATTTATTTATTTATAGACAGAGGGGAAGGGAGGGAGAAAGAGAGGGAGAGAAACTTCAATATGTGGTTGCCTTTTGTGCACCCCCCACTAGAGATCTGGCCTGCAACCCAGGCATGTGCCTTGACTGGGAATCAAACTGGCAACCCTTTGGTTCACAGGCCGGCACTCAATCCACTGAGCCACACCAGCCAGGACTTTTTTTTGTATTATTATATAGTGGGCATTGTAAATGACACATAGAAGAGACTACGGATTTCTTCTATCTCCCACTGATTAACTTTCTGGCTGATAATTGTGACTTCATCGAGTCTGGTTTTGCATCCATTAAGGCAAGTGTGTTTTGATTTTGCACTGAGTCCTAAGACTTATTCTTTATGCAGGGTCTTTCCAAGTTTTCATTGGAAAGTTTAAGGTGCTTATTAAGCCCCTCTAACTTAGTAGGAATCAAATTATAAACCGTGTCTTCCGTCAGAGGCAGCAGCTAGAGTCTCTGCTCAGATCTTTCAGCTTTGCAACTGTTACTTTCCATTGGAATCCTAGGAGTCTCCCACTCATGTATGTAGCTTGGGGGTTAGCCATGGATTTAAGGGGAATTTATATGCATGTTTTGATGCTTCTTCCCTCCCCCATGGCTTTTTCTATTTTCTATGATTTCTCTCCTCAATTTTCAGCCAGTGTGGTAGCCCTGAGCTCTATCCTCTGACATCTCAAGCCAATAGATTATGGCTTTCTAATTGAATTTTAGTCACCCTGTACCAAGTGGGCTGGTGAGTAGTACCCTTAGGGGAAAAGCACACGAACATGGACCTTACCCAGCGTGGTTATCGTCTCTCAAAGTCAATCAATTCTTCCCACTAGTTTCTACCTCCTGCCTTTAAGTAGTTATTTTAAAATCTTTTTCTATGGCCCTGGCTGAGGGCTAGAGCGTCTTCCTGTATACCAAAAGGTTGTGGGTTCAATTCCTTGTCAGGACACATACCTAGGTTGCAGGTTCAATTCCCAGCTGGTGCATTTATGGGAGGCAACCAATCGATGTTTCTCTCTTACATTAATGTTTTCTCTCTCCCCACCACTCCTCTCTAAAATCAGTAAACAAGTCCTTGATGGCGAAGCTCAGTGGATTGAGCACAGGCTGCAAACCAAAGCATCGCAGGTTCGATTCCCAGCCAGGGCACATGCCTGGGTTGCAGGCCATGGCCCCCAGCACATTGATGTCTCTCTCTCTCTCTCTCTCTCTCTCTCTCTCTCTCTCTCTCCCCCCACCTCCCTTCCCTCTCTAAAAATAAATAAATAAATCTTTAAAAAATAAAAAAAAATCAATAAATAAAATCAATAAACATATCCTCAGGTGAGGAAACTTTTTTCTTTTAATCTTTTTTGTATGGTTTACAATTTTATCTTAAAAGAGGTTAATTTACTGCAAACATTTCTACCATTATTGAAACTAGAATTCTTTGGCTTAAAGTTTTATTTTGTTCAGTATACCAATTATTGCATAAATGTCTTTTTAAAACATGGTAAGTTTAGTTTTAAAAAATTGTGTGTTGTCTGTACATGAATAGTAAACGTGGTATTAGTAGTTGCAAAAGAAGTACTGAACCCTGAGCCCAGAATATAAATGTGTCAGCAACTCTATACATTATGTCAAATGAACCAACTTATTCTTTTAAAACATGTGTTTCGAGCCCTGGCTGGTGTAGCTCAGTGGATTGAGTGCAGGCCTATGAACCAAAGGGTTACCAGTTCGATTCCCAGTCAGGGCACATACCTGGATTGCAGACCAGGTCCCCAGTTGGGGACCACACATTGAAGTTTTTCTCCCTCTCTTTCTCCTTCCCTTCCCCTCTCTCTAATAAACAAACAAACAAAATCTTCAAAAAACTTAAAAATGTGTTTTGAAATAATTTCAATTTAAATGATATAAGAATAAAACAGTTATGTGGGTTTATTTTTAAAAGTTGTTTAAATGAAAAACCAATTTCATAATATCTTTTTCTGTTTTTTTAATTTTATTTTTGTCTACCTGTCCTCTTTCCAAAGAATGGTAATTGACCAAATATGAATTATTTAAAATACATACAATCATTGCTGATAAAAATAGATGAATAAATAAGTAAATTGGTGAAAAAGTCATAGCTCTTCCTGACAGAAAAATTCAAGTTAATAAATAGAAAAGGGATAAATTAAAAAAATGACCAATAGACAAGCAAGATCCAGCAATACATGCCCAAATTAGTGGGCAAAGCTGAAGCAGAAAAAGAATGTTTGCATAGTCTCAAAGTATTTCCCCCAATATTTAGTAATTCCTAAAGGAAGAAATAATAAGCCTGTAATTGAAGGTCTTGGCAGATGCAGTCTTAGGCAAGTGGTCAAGGTTAACGTCACCAGAAATATTCCTCAAAACATGTCCTGACTTGATACAGTGAGACGAACATCATCTCTGTGTTGTCCTTCCTAGTAATGAATAACCTCAGTCTGATCATGAGAAAACATGAGACAGACCCAAACTGAGGGACATTTCATAGATGAATCAGCACTCTTCAAATGTGGCAGTCATAAAAGATGAGAAATTCTAACAGGTCAGAGGAGACCGGGAGACAGGATAACTGCGTGCAGTATGGGATCTGGGACTAGATCTTGAACAGAAAGGGGGCACTCATTAGTGGGGAAAGTGGGGAAACTCAAGTTCTTTATATTGTGCCACATTAATTCTTAGTTTTGATAAATACTCTGTAGTTGTGTAAGACATTTGTTCACGTAAGGGAAAATTGGGCGAAGGATACACAGGAACTCATACCTATTTTTGCAACTGTTCTGTATGTCTAGAATTTTTTTACAAATGCATTTTTTCCTATTGTTAGTTTTTAAAAATCACCTGTGTCTTCAGATTTTTCTCTTCAGTTTCAACATACACATTTCTACCAGTGATTCTCAGAGCGTTCCTACACTAGCAGCATCAACATCAACTGGGAGCTCGTTAAAAGTGCACATTCTCAGCAGCTATAGGATGGGGCTTAGCAATCCGTGTTTTTACAAGCCCTCCAGATGATTCCAATGCATGCTAACGTTTGAGGACCATGATTTGTACCATCAGTAAAAACTTAATACTAAAGGGAAACACTTTTATTAATATATTGGCCAGTTAATATTTGCTTACCATAAAGTATAGCCAGTTTTGTTTTTAATTGTGGTAAAATACATGTAACATAGTAGTCATCTAAAAATGTATAATTCATTGCTATTAAAGATGGTATATTCACATTGTTGTGTAACCATCACCACCATCTATCCCCATAACTCTTCACCTTATGAAACGGGCTCTCTGGACCTGTGAAGCAGTAACTTCCCATTCTCCTCCTCTCCCAGTTCCTGGCAACCACTTTTCTGCTTTGGTCTCTATGATTTTATACTACTCTAAATATATAAGTGGAACCATACAGTATTTGTCTTTTGTGATGGGCTTATTTCACTTAGCATAATATCCTCAAGGCTCATTTATGGTGTAATACGTGTCATAATTTCCCTTCCTTTTTAAGGCTGAATGCTATTCCATTGCTTGTATATGCCACATTTTGCTTATCCTGTAACCCATCAGTGAACACTTGGGTTGCTTCCACATTCAGCTTCCGTGATACACAATATACAAGTATATAACTCCAGTACTGTTTTCAATTCTTTGGGGTATATACCCAGAAGTGAAATTGTTGGATCATATGGTAATTCTGTTTTTAATTGTTTAACTATCACCATTGTTTTCCAGAGTAGCTGTACCATTTTACAGTTCCACTGATGGCACACAAGGGTTCCAATTTCTTTATATTCTTGCCAACATTTGTTTTCTGGTTTTTGTTGCTATTGTTTTTAATAATACTCACCCTAATAGGTATGAAGTGGTATCTTATAGTTTTGATTTGTATTACTCTAATCATTAGTGATGTTGACCATCTTTTCATGTGCTTGTTGACCATTTGTATGGTCCTTTGCCCATTTTTGAATAATTAATACCCCCACCTTCCATACATTCAGTGAACCACTGCTGCTCATATACTTGTTTATAGGCACATCAGTGGCTTTTGTGGGCTTTCACTTTCTTTGCTTTCCACCGTCTACCTTGTCCCTCAGGGCTCATAAACCTGGAATTTACATATGGAATCTATTTATGTGTTGATTTTGAGAAATAGGGCAGAATTTAAAAACTACATATGATAGTATTTTAATAATTAAACCTGTTTCCCAAAAAAATTCTCTTTACAGACTTATAACAGCTGTGCCAGAATCTGCTTAAACCAGGAAACAGTATGTCTAGCGAGCACTGCTATGAAGACTGAAAGTTGTGTGGCCAAAGTAAGTAATATCACTCATTGTCTATTATACCACATCGTAACGATGCCTTATCTGTAGACATCTTCACTCACTATTTCTGTTACAGACTCTTCAGGGTTTTATATTTAAAAGAGAATACAGCAGGCATCATTTTATCCAAAAATTAGACCACAGGTTGGAATCTCCATCTCTTCAATTGCAACAAGAGTTTTCTGATTGCGTATTCTGGTCACACTTTGTTCTAAATCACATTTGTTTCTTGATACTAGTTATGGATTATTACAAACAAGGAAGGTTTATGTAAGAAAATGTATGATTATTTTTCTAAGTTCATGATTTTTAAATGTAATTAAGTATAGTGTACATCATTGCAAAGATTACGAAATATGCTACAGAAAATCTAATTATTATACCACTATTATGATTTATTAAGTGGCTTAATGGTAGGAATATTCCTTTTGGTGACCTTGATTTGATTGGACAAGTATATTTAAATCATGTATATGAGTTATCTCTTTCTTATGTATAAATGTGTGCCATATCTATAGCCTAGATTTAAAAAATAATCTTATATATTAGAGAAGTCTTAAAATCTAATAATTGTATCAACTATGACTCAAATTTTCTAAGTATCTCAAATTAATCAGCAGCTTTGACCTAAATTTGGGTATCAACCATTTTGATTATTCCAAATAAGAAAAATTCTACAGTGGGCTCTGTTTTTAGACTTTTCCTTTGTATATCTGCAAAATGACTACCTTCAATAACTATTTTGTCACTGTTACAATGTTTCCTACTTAGTAACTACTTAAATTTAATCTCCTGTATTGTACACTTAGCCTCTCAATTACTTACTGTTATTATTAGAACCAGGGCTGGTATCATGTAGTCGCCATTCTTTGCTACAAAAATCAAAGGACAGCAGTATTTTTTATTATTTTTATTTTATTTCTTAAAACATGCAGTGGTTTCTAGACCTACTTTATCAACTGAAAATATATCAGGGAATATGATATATAATATTTTTTCATATATTTGTTCAATGGAAATGATCCACATAAGAAATATCAGGATTTATTAAGAATTATAGTTAAAAAAGTCATTTATGTGTCTTTTAAATTAGAATGTCTTAATGATTTGCTGTAAAAATATGAATATTATAAATTATATATTTCATTTTTCAGTTATTAGGTTACAACCAGCAAGTACTGATTGGCCCTATTTTATATCCAGCATGTGTACGTTGAGATGGGGACCAATTATTTAGGCCTTTAAAAATAATCTTGTCCCCTCTTTGGCCATGCTGCTCTCAGTGTCATCACAAGTGGGTGACTTCTGGCTAAACAAGGTAAAATCTTAACATGAGCACATACCCAAGGACAGGGTGACGATTTTAATGAGTTTCATTGAGAGCTGGCCAAGTGAGCATCTGTTCCTTTTGTCTTGTTTATACTTTGTACGCCAGGATCTCTAAGCTGCGTAGTTACATTGGTGTGTGTCTGTATGATGTGGTGGGGTTTTTTTTTTTTTTTTTCCTCTCCTACCCTCTATTTCTGTGGTGCATGGTTAGAAATCTCCTGGCATCTGGCACAATGGTATAATTTATTCTATGCTCTTGGGTGAGGAAGTTTGCTCATTGCTGTTAATCGGTCTGTTTCCCTTGCTCCCAGATGGTGACCCTCTCATCCCATTCTTGCTTATTTTAGCATTATTCTGACATCTCTACCCTTTCCTTGATTTCTTAAATATCCTAATTTAATAATGATTTCTATCATTTTCTGTTGGAACTTGCCTAACTTTCTGGTTCCTTTTATTGGTCTATGTCCTGTCTTCTGGTTAATTTCTTCAGAGTTGACCCAAATAAACAGTTGATCAATGGCAAATAAAACACACGTAGCTGAGTTTTTCTTTTTTGTAACAGCCTTCAATGAGGTACCGATAACATGGGAATAGAGAAATAATTTCGCCTTTTTCATTTACATGTGTTAGTATATCTCATGATTCTGCGCTGTTTCTCTTGGCTTTTTTTATTGCCTGACCTTTGAAAGGTAATGACTTGCTACTATTTTTGTAGGTCTGCAACCTTGTCCCTATCTCCTGCTCTTCACCTTTAACCCTTAACTGAATAGTTTCATCTGCTATACTTGATATGGCTGCAGTGGTTTTTAACTTGGTACAAGTGTCTGTTAATGATTGAGACTGTACTCCACAGTGGCCTTGAATGTCCAGCCATCTCCATGTGGGAGCAACTGGAATATAGTGATATCAACTGTTTTTGGCTCTAGTTCAAAGCAGTCAATTCTGGTTGGAGTGACTTTGGTTTGGGTGGCGATAATGGAGTCTAAAACCTTACTATTGGGTACTATTTATATGCGTTTTAGACAAAACTTTTAATACCAGTTATCCCCTTTAAACCTAGCGATGTTGTTGTGTTTGGACCCCAACAGCTACACTGTATGTGACTCCTCCTTGCCAGAAATATCTTACAGTAAGTGTTTTACAATAGGCCTATGCAAAGGGACCTGTTACTCTTATTTCAAATACAAGAAAACAAAGTTGTTAGACAAACTACAGTCACCCTAGGTTAATATAATCTTCTGAGCCTCTAACTTGAAGAGTGAGGCCTAAAACAAGATTTAAAAATTAAAATGGAGGAGGGATCATTTTGTCTGCATAACTTAATTCAAGTAATATTTGGAGGCACTGAAATGTCTTATTTTTCCCAAAGCCTTCCTTCTTATTAATTATAGCCCTGTATCTCATGAAATTTGTGTTTAAACATGATGAGCTTTGTATTTATTGTTGCTTTAAATGGACAGTCATTATTGACTGCCAACTTAATCTTTAAAATCAATAATTACATTGTACCTAATTGTCAACCTTCATGATGTTTTTTATTGGTAAAGAAAACTGATGGAAAATGGATAGCATTAATTCTTTGTTATTTTTTAATTGACTTTATTTAAATATTGCTGAAAAGTTTGGTTTCAGGCTTTTCCCCTAATTTACTCTTACACACACACACAGTTAAAATTGAGTTGTTTGAACATATCTACCTAGATTCCTGTCCAGGTAGGAATAAGTATTGCCTTTATATTTGGGAAATAAACCACTTAAGTAGTCCTTTGTAGATGTTCTGTATTATGGTAGTAGTTGTTTGTTGTTACTGTTTTTTACTTGAGACTAATAATCTGTTTGCAGCTGACTGAGACAGAAAAATGTGATGTTCCTTTCCACTCACTCCAGATTTTGATAGAAGACTTGTTTTATTTATTTCCAAAATTATATCCGCAGGAAACAAGCTGTTTAAATTCAGATTATGCTGAAGCAAAATGGTCCTGGTATGAGAAGCAACGTGCTGTTTTACGAGCACAGAGTCCCTTTTCTCATAACTGATTGATAGTAAATATTTTCCTGAAGAATTATTGCCAACCATGAACAGTGCAACTGTTTCACTTTTTTTCCGTGCTACTTGCTGTACCAGCCATTGTCGGTAATTAAGATCTACAATTCACAATGCAGACGTTTGCACTTCCTCTGGGTCTGCGCTATTTATAAGGCATTTCAGCTGTTCAGAGTTTCTTTTGAGTTTTAAACTACATGTTAACAGGCTTCTTTAATGTACTGTTCCACAAGTAGCATGTCAGATGGTCCATTCCTCACACAGCCCCTCTTTTGAGTCTAACAATTAACTTTGTGGAGAATATACTTAGATTTAACCATATCACTAAGGCTCACGTGGTTGGGAAAACTCTGAGTGTAACATGTTACACATTAGGCTTATCGCTGAAGTTCGGAAATAGTATTTCTTCTTTCATCTTCAAATGTTCATATGAATTTAATGAGTGTTAAAGGTGGGGTGTTACAGAGAGGTTCTGAGAAATACTAGTCAAGTGACTTTTCCAAGTTCACTTTGAAGTAATAATAGAATCAAGGACTGTTGTTATAGACAAGAGTTTATGTGTTTATCACATTGAGGATATAGGAACACATGACCAGGATACATAACCTTCTAGATGTGCGTGGTGTTTAGGAAAACAGAAAAAGGACACCAAAATGGATTCAGCAGATTGACTGCACATTGATTGTGTAATCAGCTTTAGGGACCTTAAGTAGCATGTGCCATTGGAAAGAAAAACATAAACAAGAATCCTGTATTAAAATTGGTAAAGTTTCAACCATTTCAAGAGAGTTAATTTTTTTTTAAAAGTCCAGACCCCAGTGAGAATCTTCATGAATGATCCTGAGAGTCAGAGTAACTGCTTGCACACCCTCCTTGCTACCTGCATTCATTGTTAAACATACAAGAGAAAGAAACAAGAAACTGAAAGCTGTTGACAAAATATGTTTAAAACTTTGCCCTGAGTGGAGGTCAGACTGGCTGTTTTTAAGCCTGAAGTCAGCTGCTTTGGTTCTGCACGTTGGCTGCCAGTATCTTCCAGCAGAGCAGATCTGCAGAGAAAGGCAGGACACAGTTTTCAGTGCCGATTTCCTGATGGCCCCTTGAATGTAAGACAGAGCTTATAACAAAGCCTTTCTAAGGCAGTTTTATTTGTCAAAACCTAAAACTTTCTGTAGTTCTTTGGAACTACAACCACAGTGTTTCTGCAAACTTTTTTCCTCCGTGAACTCTTTATGAACCTTTTTTTAGATAGCAGTGGTTCAACTGCTAGGAACCACTGATACATCTGACTGAGATGCTTCGAGATGCTAAAAATCTATTCACGTTTCTTTCTAGCCAGGGAGCTAATAAGATTGAGTTTGTCTTTGTGGATTGATCTAGATTAGCATGAGATGAGCCCAGTCAGTGTCTTCCTCAGTGAAAAAGGGAAGGTTGGGGGGGAGAGGGCTGACGGAAGAAAGTTCTTTATCAAGAACTGACTGCAGTATTGCCTGCTGATGCATGTCGGATCACCCGCACGGAGAGATCACATGGCTTCTCCAAAAGTCAAACGATCAATTCGCCTCGTTTTGGCTCTGTACTTAATGCACAAACAGTGCGATCTGCGGGGCTGTAATTGCATTGTTAGGGCCAAGGAACAAGCCTGTGCCTTTTCAGCAGACAGCTGGCAGGGAGAGAGGCATGTTGTTAGGAAAGAGAGAGGCAAGGCAAATAAAATTACTGCTAACGCTCAGAGATCGGCAGGAGTCCTACTTGCCTAATCTTACCGGTGGGAGCAAGCGGCTGTTGTAATCCAATTATAGCAGCATAAGCAATTTGTTAGACACTCCGCATAATGTAACAATTTCCCAATAAACTCTGACTTGTAATAACGTCGGCAAGAGTCCGCATAAATCTGCCCGAATGGTGGGGGCTGGAGCGTTCGGCTGGGGGCTTGTAATTGGCGCCATCAGCACGTTTTGCGGAGTGCAGTATGGTGCAGTCTTTTAGTGCAGGAATTTTAAGGAGAAAAGCATGGCACACGTTTCTTAGAAAAAAGAAAAGTGGCCATTAAAAGGGGAGCAGCAAGAAGGGCATACTCTTGCCTTCACATTACCTACAAATCTTGGTGTAGAAGGAAAACAGGAGGAAGCCATGTTTACTTCTAACACTGAAGGGGGAGCAAGGGGGGAGCGTGTGTGGATTAAATTTCTATATTTAAAATGCATCGGTTTCTATTATTTATACCCTCCTTCTTTAGCCCCCCAAAATGCTGTTCAGGCAGCATTTAGCTAACATTTTTACAAAATGTTCGTAGCCAAGCGTGCCTAGAAATACGAAGTTTAAATCTATTTTCTTCTAGAGTTTAGCTTTTTCTTTATAACAGAAAAATACAGTTTCTTTGTGCCCAAGACACATCTTTTAAGGATATTATTTTGTTGAATATCAAATCTTTCTGGAGACTTCTGTCTTCTGCTTTAAGAAACCAACTCTTAATGAAGGGTTTTAAAACAGCTTGTTGTTTGCTTAGCTGGCTTTACTACACTGCTTATTTTCTAATTGTGAAATATATTGCAAATATATATGATACTAGGATTAGTAATCTTTCTTGTAGAATACTTATATTGTATAAGAATACATTATTTTAAATTTAAAACTATACCTGTATGATTATTACAAAAATAATTTTGATTCCTAAGTCATAAAATTTTTGTTTTGGAGAAATATTTGTTGTTGTGTGGAGAAAATAAAACCTCCATTATTTGTTGTCTGATTAGCATTTGTAGTCACAGAAGAGAGTTTCTCATTTATACGAGGTATAGGATATGGAGAGTACTCATAGATTTTGGTTAATAAACAGGTTTGCATAGAACTGAATGTATATTAAATGTTACCTACTTTCTTAGCCAACCCAACTCTTCATTGTTGTTCATTTATGTCAAAGCCAAGCTTTTGAAATAAGAACAAGATTCTTCAGAATAACATATTGCTGTGGGTATTATTACAATAAATATTTACTTTCAGTGTAAACATTTCTTTCTGAAGCAAATGCTGCCTTGTTTGAGTGGAGCTGCATCAATAAACTGCAGTACCTCCAATAAAGCCACTCAGTGTCTGCGTTTAACTAATGGCTGATTTTCATGGCTTTGACAGTGAGCTGTGTGCGTTATTTTCTCCTGATATTGTAAAAATAATGAGAGCAAATTAGAACAATCAGTTTACACAGATAGCTCCTGATTGGAGGCGATGGGCAATATGGCAGCAGGTAATCCATCTTCGGGCTCCTGTCACATTAACTTCAGCAGTGTGAAAAGATCAGGTGGGGTAAGCAGGGATCCTGCCCAATCGGAACACTGAAATTAATGAGAAGAGCATTGTTCTGTGATCAACCTTTTAATTAGCAAGACTGGAAATGGAGGGAGTGATGAAGGCAGCTCCACAGCTGTGTGATGCCAGGCACAATTCTGGAAAAGGGGGGAAATCTGTAGATTTTAACATCACACTTTTCTTACAGTATACAATATTGTGTTTCCACTGTAGAGTTGATTTACAGACTAAGAAATACTGCCTACTTCCAAGGTAGTGTCACAAATATGGTTGATGTGTTAATGATCTATAGACTGTAACTCTATCATGGGTCATATAGGATTTTGATTACCAGCACACTTTCTCTGGCATTGCACTCTGGGTTTTGACCTTTGAATTTTTAAAAATCAGGTAACCAGAGGAATTAAGTTTTAAAGAGGTCTGTCTTGTCAACCTCACCCCTCCCACTTAGTTGCAAGTAGCACAAGAGTTTTCTAGTTTGGAGCACTTCTGTCACCTTTTGAGTTGCTTAAAATCGGAGCAAAATCCAGGCAAGTAAGTTATGGAGTATTTTTTTAAGATTTTACTTATTTCTTTTTGGAGAAAGGAGTAGGGAGGGAAAAAAAGAGGGAGAGAAACATCAGTGTGTGGTTGCTTCTCACGTGCCCCCGACTAGGGACCTGGCCCATAACCCAGGCATGTGCCCTGACTGGGAATCAAGCTGGTGACCCTTTGGTCCACAGGATTGAGTGGAACTCAGTCCACTGAGCCACACCAGCCAGGGTGGTGTATTTAAATTATGTCCTTTCCTGATTCTGTTTACTAGGGAATCTGCTGTTTTCTTTTTTCCCTATGCCATTGACTTTTCAGTATTGGGGGCCATGTGTTTGTTTCAATTTATATAATTGAGAATGGAGTATCATTGAATGGTGTTCGTAGGAGAAAGGGGAGAATATATGCAGTAACTGTGACTGAAGGCTGGTTTATCCATTTGACATTCAGTTATACTAAAATTGTTGCCTTATTAATCATCCTTATAATCTTGGAAAATATGGTATGAGGCTATGGAAGACATTAATGAGCCATATTTTCTCTACCAAATCAGTTTTCTGGGCCTTTCTTTAGGCTGTAACTCTGGGAAAGTATGTGAGGCCATCCCGATTTGTGTTCTTTTAGTCTTTATACCCTAATCTTAGTGGCTTACTATAAAAGCAAATAATATATTATAGGCTATGTAAAGGAACCCAGATATCTTCCAAAGATATATAAATTTATTTTCTTGATATTATCAGTTAATCAACTTAAGCATGTATTTAAATTATTAATACATAAAAATCAGGTATTGGTACCCATCTGGAGTACAGAATTAGCAGGAAAGAGCCTAAAGTATAGTACAAAATATTCAGGTTAAATGTAAGATGAACTTTTCTCATCATAGTTAATAAGACCTTTTCATAATATATACAACTAATGGTGATTCTAGCCTTGTAGCCCTAAGATACCATATATACAGAATGTTAAGTCCCTGATACTATACCTCCATGCAAAACTCATGGAACAAAGGCACTTTACTTCTCCCTAATACCCATCTTACTGCCCCTCTTGCCCACACATCTTTAGCATAGCTTTTGGAATTTTGTCAGAAACCTGATTTTTTTTTGACTGATAGCTTTTATTGAAAATTTGTATTTAGACTGAGATGTATCAGTATTTTAGAATCAGTGACTTAATACTAAATAGTCTGTAGGACTTCCCCCTCCATTATTTGAGAGAATGCTGCTACTGTGCATATTAATATTTTAAAGGCCACTTGTTAGAATTTTACATGATACTTTTCTGCACCCCTTAATCTGGAAGAGAGATTTTTTATTCTTAAAGCTTTTATGGTTTTTTGTGGCTTTTCATTCTCTCTCCTAGTTTGACAATTTCAGAAGCTTGGACTCATAAGCTCTCCGTGAATAAATATGTTCTTAGTTATATGGTATAAATAGATCACTTACAAAGCTTGTGAAACTCGAGCTCTCCTTTTGAACCTTTTAGTACCCATGAGCTCAGGATCCATACATGTTAAATTTTATTCTCGTGTCATGACTTCAGCCTATAAGGCAAATGAGCTGTGAATTCAAAAGACTATTCTCTCTACCAAGTTTCTACAAAGAAATAATAAAATTATATTTTTCTCTTTTTCCTATGATTCTGGGATTCCATTTTACTTAGTGATCTTGGCAATATTTGTTCTTGTTGTTAGAGTTCTTTTCCAGTAAGATTTGCTTCGTAAGATCAGTGTTAAAATAGATATCATTTTTTTTACCTCTTTTCTTGTTTATACTAGTAATTAAGAAATGTCTAACTGGCCGAATGACCAAGGAACTCCTTTTTTGATCTCCTAACAGAGCTAGAGTTAGCTAGAGTTACCAAGTCACCTTAAATTCTACTGATCTGGATCTTATCAATAGGGTTCACTTTAGAAATATTTTTATTAGTCTAGTCCTTTGGAGTTCACCCTTACACCCTTATTTAAAGTTCTTAATGTAGCCCTGGCCAGTGTGGCTTGGTTGGATGTTGTCCCACAAACCAAACGGTCATGGGTTTGATTCCTAGTCAAGGCACATGCCTGGGTTGTGGACTAGGTCCCTGGTCAGAACTCATGTGAGAGGCAGTTGATAGATATTTCTGTCTCACATCGATGGTTCTCTCCTTCTCCTTCCCTTCCCCTCTTTCTAGAATTAATTTTTTTTAAGTAGAGTTCTTAATGTTTGGAACCAGTTGATTCTCTGAGGCTATTATAACCCTTTCTAAGTCCCCGCACCCCACTTTTTAGTTTCGGGATATGTTCCTGTATAAGGAATTGAAAAATGTCCATTTTCTTTTTTGTGAATCTTCAGGAACCTTTACCTTTCTTCCCCCCAGTTCTGTACTACTCGAAGTTTGAGGTATAGAGAGAGTATATTAGTATTTATTGCACCTGTGTCTAGGCACTGGTGCCTAGTGCTGGCTATGTGATACCAAATTTTTTGGACTGTAAGGTACACCAGACCAGAAGATGCACCTAGGTTTTACAGGAGGAAAATAGGAAAAAAATTTTGAAGCAAAGAGTGTAGTAAAATATTTAATAACATAAATGATATAGGCTGTGCGCCCCCCCACCCCAGCGAGCCAGGTAAGCTACATTTGGATTATAAGACGAACCCCCATTTTCCTCCCAAATGCGGGGGTACATCTTATAGTCCAAAAATTACTGTATATTTCAGTCCTTATGTGAACCTGATGAGATGAGTATTACCCTTGTTTACAGATAAGGCACCTGAAGCGTAGAGAAGTTAAACCTTTCCCTAAGCTTTCACATCTCCAAGTTACAGAGTTTTTTTGAATTCAGATCTCTCTGACTTCAGAGTCCTTACTCTATTACACCTGGTTGGTTGCCTTTCCAGCAGCATTTGGAAGCCCTCTGTATCTCTCCTACCATTGTACTTGGTCTCACTCAAAGAAGCACCTATAGCTTTTTCCCCCTTGATTTCAATAGCATTTTTTACATCTAGCAGATGTTATCTCCAGCCCTTCCCTCCACCCCCTCCACTGCTTAGAAAATATCTTTTTCTGACTTAATTGAGCCAAGTACTATATTCAGAAAACTAAACTATCTCTGTTCTGGATCACCTACTCAGTAGTTCTACTGTGTAACTTTAAATGTTTAGCTCAATAATAATCACCCACCTTATACACATAGGCCTTAAAGGACCCAAGGTGACTTCATGGCTCCATGTTCCATTGTTCTACATATAAAATGAGTGGGACATTATGAGTCCAGTACTGTTCAAGGTGGTGATTTATACCTTAGACATTGTTCTAGAAGTAGTTATGGACTACAGATCTCATCCTACTGTCTGTGTTATAATTTACAATGTAAACATACACTGACGGTCCTTTTATTCCATAAATTTATTTTTCCTGGTTAAGCTTGGTACTAAATTTTGTCAGTTTAAGAAATGTCCCTTACGGCTTCAAAACCCAGGCTCTGGTTGAACTTCGGTGAATATTTTTATAGTTTTATGCATGCTTCTAGATAGTTTGGTGATTGTGAACACATGATGAGAGTTAGCAGTTGGGGCCTTGAAACCCTGTTTTAGACAGGAGCGAGGAGGCCTGGGACAGGGGTGAGTGATTAAGAAGAAGTAGGTTCATCAGAAGCAAATTAAAACAAAAAGAAAACAAACAGGAGTATCTCTGTGTGTGTGTGTGTGTGTGTGTGTGTGTGTGTGTGTGTGTGTCTAAAAACCTCTCTGGATATTCTCTAATGGAAAGAATGAAGTTTTTGAGAGTTAAGGTTAACATAAATTTCATGCCCAGGCTTGTAAAAATATGCAAGGAGCACTTGCTCACACAGAGCTCCAAGACCATGACAAATAAGAATGTTGAAATATTTCTAGAAGAATGAACCTAAATTCAGTTATGTTTTATACTTCAGACATCACTTCTTTAACTTTATCTGCATTTTCATAGAGTATCTAATAGCATTAGAAATTTAATTATAAAGTTGTTGTTTTGAAACCTGGGAACAAGCCAAAAGGGAAATACAGAGAGAAAACCCTGTTTAAAAAGAGATGGTTCCTACAGTGTTAACTATGGAGTGTGTAGCGTGACTCTGTAATGGAGTATCATGGCAGGGGGTATAATACTGTAAATAAGATGAATATGCCACTTGTGGATTAATGGGCAACCTAAAGAGTGGCTTTATTTACATCTGTGTGTGAGGTTCATTTTCAGTTTGTGTGTTTTCTCCTCTTCTTGTGACCGGAGTACTTACAAACCTGACAGTGTAATCAGGGAACTTTTAAAAAAATGAGTTTCCTTGAACCCTAATATATATATATACATACATACACCCACATGTGTGTATATATAAAATTTTGTAGAATTAATACAGTATCATTTTAGACTTTAAAATCGATAGGTTAAAAGTTTTCTTTACCTTTTTCTCTGAGTGATACTTAAGGGTACTGGAACTAAATCCAAGAAATATAACTTTTTTTTATATTTTGTTATAAATGATAAGGAGTAGGTGTATACATCACATGTATCCAGATTACAGTAGATTCTATTTGCAATGACATAGTTTTTGAATATAGGAAACCTTTGCAAAGGTTTGGTTACTGAGTAATGTAAATTTGAATACATCTAGCCTGGGACACTATTGGAGTCACTATCTCAACATTATACCGTGAGAACATTCAGTAAGTGAGAGCTTTATATAACTATTATTTTTAGTCAGCTGTTTAGCTTGCTGTTGATTGTCAATTAATACTACCGTTGAGTGCTTTTGGAATTTCAAAAGTTTAAAATTTAGACTATTATTTACTCTCTGCTTTCCCTCAATTGAAAATGTGTGATAAAAGTTGCTCATAAAAGCCCCGGCCACGATGTCTCAGATGGTTGGAGCATCATCCCCTACACCAAAAGGCTGGGGCTTTGATTACCGGTCAGGAAACATTATCTAGGTTGTGGGTTCAATCCCTGGTTGGGGTGCTTATGGGAGGCACCCAATAGATGTTTCTCTATCACTTCAATGTTTCCCTCTCCCTTTCTCTCTTTCTAAAAGCAATAAACATACTTTTTGTTGTTTTTCTTTTTGTTGTTTTTTTTTATTGATTATGCTGTTACAGTTGTCCCAATTTTTTCCTTTATACCCCCTGCCCAGTACCCCATTTCCTTATTGCAATCCCTCCTTCCTTAGTCCACGTCCGTGAGTCGTGCATGTAAGTTCTTTGGCTTCTCCATTTCCTATACTATTCTTAACTTCCCCCTGTCTATTTTGTTCTACCAATTATGCTTCTTGATCCCTCCACCAATTCCCCCTTTCTTCCATTTCCCGATCCCAGCTGATAACCCTCCAAGTGATGCCATACCTATGATTCTGTTCCTGTTCTAGTTGTTTGCTTAGTTTGTTTTTGTTTTTTGGGTTTTGTTTTGTTTTTAGATTCAGTTGCTGTGATAGTTGAGAATCTGTTGTCATTTTAATGTTCATAGTTTTGATCTTTTCCTTAATAAGTCCCTTTAACATGTCATGTAATAATGACTTGGTGACAGTGAACTCCTTTAACTTGACCTTGTCTGGGAAACACATTATCTGCCCTCCCATTCTAAATGATAGCTTTGCTGGATAGAGCAATCTCAGTTGTAGGTCCTTGCTTTTCATCACTTTGAATACTTCTCTCCAGCCCCTTCTTGCCTGCGAAGTTACTTTGGAGAAATAAGCTGACAGTCTTATGGGGGCTTTCTTATAAGTAACTAAGTGCTTTTCTCTTGCTGCTCTTGAGATTCTCTCTTTATCTTTAACCCTTGACATTTTAATTACTATGTGTCTTTGTGTGGTCCTCTTTGGGCCCAAGTTGATTGGGACTCTCTTGTCTTCCTGGACTTGCATGTCTATTTTCTTTGTCAAATTAGGGAAGTTTTCTTTCATTATTTTTTCAGATAAATTTCTAATTTCTTGCTTTTTGTATTCTCCTTCCTGGCATCCTTATGATATGAATGTTGGACCTATTGAAGTTGTCCCAGAGGCTACTTACAATACCATCATATTTTTCTTTTTTATTCTTTTTTCTTCTTGTTGTTCTGATTGGTGGTTTTTTGCTTCCTTATGTTCCAAATCATTGATTTGATTCTCAGCTTCATCCACTCTACTGTTGTTTCCCTATAAATTTTTTTTATTTCAATTAGTGAAATTTCAGTCAGATCCTTCATTTCTAACTAGATCTTTTTTATGCTGCTAAGGTCCTCACTAAGTTCCTTGAGCATCCTTATAAGCAGTGTTTTGAACTCTGCATCTGATAGATTGCTTATCTCCATTTCACTTAGCTCTTTTTCTGGAGTTTTTATGGGGTTTGTTTTTTCTGTTTTTGTTTTTTTTTTTTGGTTTTTGTTTTTTGGTTGTTTTTTTTTTTTATCTGTTCTTTCATTTGGAGCATGGGTCTTCATTTTGGCATCCTCCCTGTGACTAAACATACTATTTTTAAAAAGTTGTATTACTTATAAAAGACAAATTGTATGCAAAAGTAAATTAAAAGGTAGATCCTCAAATTCTACATATTGATTCTGATTGACTTATAAACAAAAAATATGAGATATATGTTTAAAGTATTAAAATTCAGAGATTATATCATCAAATTTGACAGCCTTTTTGCACTATTACTATACATTTACAGTGCACTAGACACTAGGCTAAGGGTTTCATATACACTGTCACTTAAATCCTCACAATCTCATTAAGCTACAACCCCATTTTACACACAAATAAACTAGAACTCAGAGAGATCAAGCAGCTTGCCCAGAATATGTTACAGAACTGGAATTTGAACCCAGACTGTCTGGCCCCATGGCCTGTGCTTTTGGCCATTATGTTTTGTAAATTTTAGTACAAAGAGATTAGTGTCGTTGTAGCAAATGGGAGGATTATCTAAAAAGTTCACTATGGTGCCTATTATATGTTAACAGTTTGTTAACACGTGGCCAGGATTTTGAAAATACAGAAGTATGCAAATTGGTTATATAAAATCATGATACAGTAATACATTTTAGGTTTGTGTTCTCTTGTACTTAAAGTATTTTCAGCACTCCATGTGAAGTGATAAAAATTAAAAATACCTCAATTAGCAACCACAGAAAAGTAAAATTGTTAATTGAACCTTGTAATCTCCTCTGCTGTCTGTTAGGCTTTTCTTTTCAGGCTTTGATTGTGTGTAATAAAACTGTTGCTTAATTAATGCCAGGTTTCTAAAGCCTTTGGATGCCACAAAAGAGAGTGGAGTTGAGAAACCAAGAGGCAGCATCAGAGAGCTTCTCTGTCATGTTAATTTAGATCTGTCACTCTTGTTCTAGTTCATGATATACGGCTCCCAACAGATACTAGGTGAATTGAAAAAGGATTCAGTAGTGAATCCTGTCTTAGGAAAAACAGCTCATGATTGAGGCTCTCAGTAGGTTAATAAATAACTATTTTCAGACAATACTTCACTCCTAGTTTGAGCTGCCCTTGGAATGAATGTGGCCATGTTAATGGACCAGTAGATGTGATGCAAAACCAAACTACGTGGTGAGTTGGCATCATGGCTTTGTTGTATGTGTAGGACAGGTCCAGGGCTGAGGTTCCCGGTGTACTTCTGTCATTGTCAGAGGGGTGCTTGCGTGTATGTAGAGCATGAGCAAGGAAGTTGTACTGGTTTGCCTTCAGTTGACCAAGAAAGTTTGTTTGTTTTTTTTTCATACGATGGCTCTAGTAGTGTTTAGTTGTCTTTAACTTCATTCGAAACAATTTCATTAGACTGTATTGTGACAGCTGTTATATCATCGCACATTAAAAAAAAAAAAAAGTATCAGTCCTAGCTGGTGTGGCTCAGTGGATTGAGTGTGGGCCTGAGAACCAAAGGGTTGCAGGTTCAATTCTTAGTCAGAACACATGCCTGGGTTGCAGGCCAGGTCCCCAGTGGGGGGCATGCAAAAGGCAACCACACATTGATGTTTCTCTCCCTCTCTTTCTCCTTCCTTCCCCTCTCTCTAAAAGTAAATAAATAAAATCTTTTTTAAAAACTTATCAAAATTGGTGAAATTTTGTTCAGCCATTTTAATATTGAAGATAGAAGAAAATAAGCAACATTTTTTGGCATATTATGCTTTATTTTTTCAAAATGGTAAAAATGCAACTGAAACACAAAAAAGATTTGTGCAGTGTATGTAGAAGGTGCTGTGACTGATCAAATATGTCAAAAGTGGTTGCGAAGTTTTATACTGGAGATTTCTTGCTGGACTATGCTCCACAGTTGAGTTAAAGTTGCTAATGATCAAATCAAGACATTAATTGAGAACAACCAATGTTATATCATGCGGGAGGTAGTCAACATACTCAAAATATCCAGATCAATGAAGTTATTGTTGAAAATGAAAAGTGGTCTTTCATTTCGTGGAAAAAAGTAAACAAACTTTTTGGCCAACCCAGTATTAACTTCCATTTAGAATGCTTTAAAAAAAAAAAGTAAAAATTTCCTTTGGAAACTGCTAAAGTTTCCTTTAATTATGGACACACTTTTTGAGGGCGCTATATGCTAAAAACTGGTTGATAGGAAATGTTTGTTTCATATTATAACTCAAAAAAGTTATTTCTTACTGTCCTGGCTGGTGTGGCTCAGTGGATTGAGTGCCGGCCTGTGAACCAAAGAGTCGCTGGTTCGATTCCCCATCAGGGCACATGCCTGGGTTGCAGGCCAGGCCCCCAGTAAGGGGGCATGTGAGAGGCAACCACACATTGCTGTTTCTCTCCGTCTCTTTCTCCTTCCCTTCCCCTCTCTCCAAAAATAAATAAATAAATCTTTGAAAAATATTTCTTAATTTTAGAATGCAGAATAGTGAATAATATATAATATAGTCTTTGCTAAAATGAGTATACTTTTAAGGTGACTCTAGTCTCTTTTTCATTCTCTCATTCCCTCTTCTTGATTCAAGGAACTTATTAATTATAGCTAGTTTTATATTTGTATTAATTTTAACAAGTGTCGAAAAGCAGTGTTTCCAGGGTGGGGGAAAATGAGAAATTAAACTCCTTTTATTTCTGGCTACATTCCCAGATGGTTGTATTACAATCATTGAACTTTTAGCGTCTGCTCAAATTCTGCCTGGAGTGCACAGGATTACAACATCATATCTAAATTATATTTTATGGCTATATCCATACATGAAACAGACATTGCTGAGTGGAAGCATTGATATCGTAATTCCAAATGGTTAAGGTGTCAGTGGGGATGGGAGTTTACAAGCATGAGGAAAGAATACAGGCTTCCATTTGAATAGGTCTGGATTGTCCAGGGGGTTATTTAATGCTAATAAATACTTGTTTAGAATGGATGGAACTAGGTTAAGTGTTTACAGCCAAACCTTGCTCTTCTCCACCAAAGAACAAGGTTCTCCTAACAGTGACCTACTTTGTTCTTATCCAGTACTGTAGGTACAATGGTTGTGCAGCTGTGAAGAGAGAGATAGATGAAGACGAGAAGAATTTTTTTGTAGGAAGTGCCTGGTAGCATGTTTCTTTGTTGGTGAGATATAATGTTGCCACAAATCATGAATAAATATTCCAGATTCTCTAACATCATAACAGTTACAACCATTTTTAAGCCTCTTTTCTAAATAGATATTTCTCTCCTGGCTTTCTGTATTGTGAACTTTACAAAACTGGCTTAGGCAGCCTATTAATTATTCATATCATAGCAACAATTAAAGCAAATTAAAAATAAAAATCGCCATATTGCATTTAACCGTGGGCAGCACCAAAATGTGTCAGCTCTGTAAGGGCCTGTGGTGTTTCCTGAGTTAAAAGTGCTAGAGGGAGCTCTAACCTTGTTCAGAGCAGTGGCGTATGGGAACAATTGTCTGTATGTGGCCGTAGGGTCACAATTGAAGACAGAGGCTAACGCTGTTCGGTGGCAGAAATTTAAATCTTTTTTATTACAGCTTCCTGTTTCTTTTATATCAGAAAAAAGGGGTTAGAACTATCTGTCTGTTACCAAACAGGACTTTATTCATCCTTCTCTCTCTTTGTATGAATATAATCATCTCCTTTTAATACAGTATTCAGGAGACCCTGAATTTGAATCAGTGAATTTTCACAAAGTGAATACACCTGTGTAACCATCACAAAGATTCTTTTTAAAAGAAAGAAGGAAGGAGAGTAAAAGAACATTCCAGAAACCTACTCGCCTACTCCTGCTTTCTTTGTCACTCCCATTCCAAGGGTGGTAACCATTTATCCCTACTTCTAACGTGATACATCAGTTTTGTCTGTTTTTGAGCTTCATATAAGTGGAATCATACAGCACATTATTTACTCTTTGACTTCACTCAACAATGTTTTTGAGAGTCATATCGTTGTAGATAGTTGTGATTTTTCATTTAATTTTCATTGACATCCAGTATTTCATTATGTGAATGCACCAAGTTTATTTCTTTGTTTTCCTGTAAATGGACAGTTGGATTGCTTTCAGATTTTGATAACTATAAAAAATGTATATATCTTTTGGTGAGTATGTACAGTGAATACATGTATTCTATTAGGTATGTGACTAGGAAGGGAATTGGGATTTTCAAACTGGTGGTCCCAATTTATACTCTTACCAGCAGTGAGCGAGAGTTCCATTGTTCCTTTTCTTTACTGACCAGCACTTGTGTGGCCTTTTCATTGTAGTATTCTGGTGTTGTATAACAGCAGTATCACTTTATGGAGTTTTTTAAAAAACATATAGCAAAATTTAACCATGTTTAAGTGGTACAGTTCAGTTTTGTTAATATACATATTGTTATCACTTTTAATTTAAACTTCCAGTAACATTTAAAGTTGAGCATAGTCTTATAAGTCAATTGACCATTTAAATGTAAAGTGTCTGTTCAAGCATTTTGTCCATTTTTCTACTGGGTTTTATGTATTTTTCTTAATGACTTGTAGTTTTTAAATAAATTTGGGTACAGGTCCTTTGTCTCCTGTGTGTTGCACGTGTTTTCTCCTGCTCCGCGCTTCACCCTCGCACTTTTTAGATGATCTCTGTTGATGAATAGAGGTCCTTAATTTTTCTATACTCCGATATGTCAATCTTTATATTATATAATTAGTGTTTTGACATTCTACTTAAGAAACCTGTGTCTACCCCAGTGTCCTAAAGATATCTCTTATGTTTTCTTCTTAAATTTTCGTTTTCACCTTTCACATTTACATCTATAATCCATTTGATTTTGGTGTGTGGTGCTAGGTACAGGTAAGAAGTTTGGTGGGGTTTTTTTATGTGATACTCAGTTGGTGCAGCTCCGTTTATTAAAATATTTCCCTCTGTACTGGATTGTTTTCTTTGTCATAAATTACATGACCATATATATATATGCTTTTTCTGTCAAATCTTGACCTCCTGTTTTTTGTTTTTCTTTAATGTTAACCTTGGTTATTCTTGGCCATTTGCATTTCCATATAAATGTTAGAGTCAACAATAACTCAGTACATACAAACATTCCTAAAATGTAGTTTCCTCCGATTTTGCCCAGAGCCTTTGAGCCTGGCTTACTGATCTGTTCTTACAATCTAATCACATCTTAAATTATTTTTTTCTTTTCTTTCTTCACCGTTCTGTCCCCAGTCACATCTGCTAATGGTGCCCAAACAAGTTAGTGTATTTTAAAAGATTCCAATTCATAATTCCCCTTCCTGCGTCATTTAGTATGGAGTTTCAGTTAAAACTCAGCTTCAGAGTTTGGTGGGCAGGTCCTCATACAGCCTGAATTGCTGCAATGGTTTCTACATATAGCAAACAATAACATTTATGTGACGTTATGTGCCTGACTTAATGTGTTTAGCATTTTATATGTAATCTCCTATATTTCATTTAAAACCCTGGGAAATAGGTGGTCTTACCTCCTTTCCACATGAAAAAATATTGAGGCTTACAGAGAACTAGCTTACTCAAGTCTGCATAGTTTGTACATTGCAGACACAGGGTTTGAACCTAGGCTTGTCTGACACCGTGTAGTATGCTGACTTTAAAAGTAATGCCCAGCCTCTTTGCTATTATCCCTAACACTGTGTCCTCCAAAATGTCTTGACTCTGTTTTCCACCGAACTCCATCCCGCATTGTTGCTGCTACTGTTAGTCCAAGTCCATTCTGATATCAGCCCACTCTTCCAGCTTTGCTTACTTACAATGTAGGCCCATTAGATTGCTCATTTGGGGAAGATACTATCACCATAGAAGCTGATGCCACACATTCTCTTTGTAACGTAGTTTTTCAAATGAAAATTGAGCTTCAGTTCTTTCCATATTCATTTATCTATTATAGTAGCTAATATGTCACCTTGACCTTGGGGACACTTTTGGCCTTTGGAATCTGAAAGAAAAAGGTCTCTAAGATAGAGCAAGCTATGGGCTCTAATGCTGAAAATTAAACTGGCAGAGAACAGCAGCCATCTGATCTTGACCACTATAACCTTGATAAAGCATTAGGAGGATCCCAGTAGGCTTTTCATATCTGTTTGCAGACTCTTCGTGTAGCCCCACTGCTTTGATTTAGCCCTAAATAAGACAAGTTGGTATATTAAATTTATATAATTTCTTGCCATTGTGTGAAGTAAAGGGATTTTTTAATAAAAAGATACACTCATTTATTGACAGTTTTCTAGAAAACCTTCCCTTAAATACTGGGAACTGTGAAGAGAGATAGTTGGGAAAATAACACAGCAAATATGAAAGAAATGAGGCAAATTGAGACACAAAACTTTAAGAAGACATTAATGGGTCTTCAGATCCTAGTGTCAGCCCTGAGAAAGGTTAACACTTAATAAAATTTTAAGTTCTTAATTATGGAATATTTTAGCATGCAGAAAAGTCAGAATAGTAATATTACCTGTATAGGTGTCACTCAAAATGATAGCATTTCTTTGCATAAAAACCTCAATTGTTACAGAAAAGCCTGACTTATTCTTGGAATTTTATAGTCTATTGTTTGCCCAAGTAATATTATGTTATGAAAAATATTTCTCTTTTCACTTGATTTGTATCCTTAAACTCTAATGTTAGTTTTTTAATAAGAAAATATAAACAATGAGTCTCTTTTTTAATATTTTGCTCAGCTCTTTTAATATAACATGGATCTGAGTCATAGACTCAAAATATAAAGCCAGACTGAGCTACAGATTATCCCACCAACCAATCGTTTTACAGATGACATCTTGTGGCAGTAGAGACTTGCCCAAAATCACGTAGCTGATAAGTGATAGGACTGGGCTGTCACGCTCCCTCATTTTTGTTGTGGGGCTATTTATTGGGCCAAAAAGTTTGTTTGTTTGCTTTTTTCTGTAAGATGGCTCCAATAGTGCTTAGCTGTCATTAACTTCATTTGAAATTATTTTGTTAGATTGTATTGTGGTAGCTGTCATATCAGTGTGCATTTTTTAAAAAACTTATCAAAATTGGTGAATTTTTGTGTAGCCATTTTAATATTGAAGATGGAAGAAAATAAGCAACATTTTTTGGCATATTATGTTTTATTTTATTTCAAAAAAGGTAAAAGTGCAACTGAAATGCAAAAAGACCCCCAAAACCCTGCAGTGTATGGAGAAGGTGCTATGACTGATTGAACATGTCAAAAGTAGTTTGCGAAGTTTTGTGCCAGAGATTTCTCGCTGGACGGTGCTCCGTGGTCAGGTAGATGAGTCAAAGTTGATGGCGATCAAATCAAGACATTAATTGGGAACAATCAACATTATACCTCGCAAGAAATAGCCAACATACTCAAAATATCCAGATCAATCAAGTTATTGGTGAAAATGAAAAATGTGTCTTTTACGGAAAAATCTAAATGAAGTTTTTGGCCAACCCAATACATGTGTGTCGGTTATAAGAAAACTTTTTACAGTGGTTTGTTTCCAAAGCATCGAATTTCAGTATGTGTTACTTAAACAGAAAATAGAGACAGAATAACTTCAGAAACATTTGACACAGAAAAATTTCATGGGGGGACAATTGCTACTCTTGAGTTTCATATTTATAGTGCTTCATGTGAGCTTAACCCACACCCAGGTGAAGTAAAAAGGTTAGTTAGTAAACCAGAAAATGTCTTTCTAGAAACCACTTCATGCTTTAAGAAGCCAGGTTATGCAAAGAAAGAATATCATTTCTGTTTCTAAATCAAGTGCATTGTGGATGTAACTGTCTTCCTGATTTTCCGTCTTTGTTTTTTTCATCCTCACACAAGGATATGTTTTTTTTTTTTTTATTGAGTTTAGAGAGAGAGGAAGGGAGAGAGAGATGAAGGGGGAGAAAGAAAGAAACATCAGTGTGAGAGAGGAACATCCACTGTTCGCCTCCCGCACATGCCCAGACTTGGGATCAAACCCACAACCCAGGTATGTGCCCTGACTGGGTATTGAACCCACAACCTTTTTGGTGTACGGGCCAATACTCCAACCAACTGAGCCACCCAGCCAGGGCCTGCCTTCATTTCCAACAAATACATACACATAAATCCCTGGTGGGATTTGGTCCAATTCTAAAACAGAAAATTATTTTGTGGCCCTCAAGATTCAGTCTTTCCTCAGAAACATCAAAAATCTGTAGTCTCTGGCTCAGGGAACCCCATAAAAATAGTGCCTATGTGAGGGAAATGTAAATAGCCCTCAGACAAAGTCACAAGTTAATACTTTTTCTGCTAGTTTTTGAGGGAAAGGAGGGTGGATGCTTATGACAGCTGGAGCTTTAGTCCGGGTTTCAGCCCTAGTTCTTCTGTCTTGGCTGATTCCTAAAACCAGCCAGAGAGTCTGAAGGGAGCGAAACGTACTCTGTGTCCTACAGGATGTTAGCTCTTTGGTAGAAACCAATGATACATTAAGAGTCCTTATTACCATTCTAATTAATTTCCTTACTGTCCTTCCCTCAATAAACTTAAGTTTTATGGGAATATGTTTTGGCAATTGCTCTGACAGATAGAAAGGGAAAAAAATTGACGTTCAAATGTTTTTTTATTCCATATTATAGAATTTTTTCAGGTCTGTCTTTTGCTTTTTTCTGTCTTTTCCAATTGTTAAATGTCAATCATCATTCCTTTTGGAAGTTCAGTTTTAATTTGATTTTTTAATTGAATTTATTGGGGTGACATCAGTTCACAGAACCATACAATTTTCAAGTATACAGTCAGTTTTGATTCTTAAATTTTGCATGGTAATGTTTACATGTTTTATTACTACATACAAGTATTGAAAGTAATCTTAAGAAAACAATGGGTTAAAGGTCACCAAGTTAAAGTACTTAGACAAAGTGTCAATGTAGTTATGACATCATCCCTGATGAGAGAAGACGGCTCCAGTTATGTTTACACCACGAGGCAGTTTACCACTGCACTTCCAAAAAGCGATATCCACTCCTGACGTTAGTTAGGATTAAAAATTCACTTTACCAATTTTTGAGCTGCTGTTACCTAGATACAAAGGCTTATGTCATAATCTCTGCCTTCAGAGTTTAAAAGTAAAAGGTTCTTGGCATAAAATTATTACAAAAGCAAAGAAGATTGTAGTTAGTAAAGTGTTAAGCTAATTATGATCAGCAATTATGTACATTACAGTTCTTTCTAGTTAAAAGCATAATGACGGCTAATGCCCTTACTATGTGCCAGGTACTCTGCCAAATGCCCTAACATCTATTATCTTATTTGTATTCTAACATTAACCCTTCCAGGTAAGTACTATAAGAATCATCATTTTACAGATAAGGAACTTGAGGCACAGAGAGGGTGAGGAACTCAGCCGAGATTATACATCAAGTAAATGATAGAGCTGGGATAGAGTCACGTCCAAATTACGGTGTTATTTCTTTATGTTATTTTATTACACAAACATAACGCCTTCAGAAGGGCATTTGAGCTGTCTTCAGTTCGGTGATTGTGGTCTTGGTGCTCGTGTAAACCTCTTTTGACTGTGGAAGATGTACTTACTCATCTATGCAAAGCAGCCCTGTAGGTCTTCTGCATTCAGTCAGTCCTTGACATGGCGCTTTATTGTCATTAAAAAGAAGAAGGGCCAGAATTTCATTTTAGAAAAAATGTACACTTTATGTAACAACCACATTTTAAAATTTTGTCTGAACACAACTAACTTATGTGAATCTTAGCAAGTTATTTTGATCACCTCTGCTGAAAAAACAGACATTGCTTCCAAACTAAGCTTTTTCCTGGATAAATTAAGAAAACAATTACCCGGCTATTCCAGAGAGAAATGTCTTTAGTCCCTTGATGCTCCAAGGGTTATTAAAGTTTTACCTGCAGATAACCAAGACTTCCAAAAGTTACAAGTCATTTACTTCACTCACTGCAGCTAAGAGAGGCCTGTGCTGCTGCCTCATAGGATTATTTCTTGCTGCGTTTAACATGCATTAACAAGCACTTGGAAAGAGTTGAATTTCTTCTAGAAAGCTGAGTTGGCTTCTTGAGATCCTGTCCCCAAGCCTTGTATTTTCCTAATCCAGGTTTTAGATGTAGCTCCTCAAAGGCTTTCTTCAGGAACAAGTTTAACCAAGTTACTGAGACCTTTTTTATTGGACACAAAAATGTAAGGATTTGAGCACGAAGAGGAGGAGGGAGTCTTTCCTCTTATTTAAAACCAACGGTATTTCCCCCATGTACTTCTGAATTGTGCTTTAAGAGTGTCTTATGTGCTTTCCTCTGGCAGCTAATGCCTCCATCATTCCATGTTATTTATGGGAGAACTTTCTGATGCTAAAATAAAGGGAGGATGTGAGGGGAAAGTCAGGGAGAAGACTTAGTTTAAACTTTCCCCATCACAGAAATTTTATTTTGGTAATATTAACATTATTTAATATTTGGATGAGCAACCTCGATCTGAGGAAGCTTGTAGAAAGAGCAACCAGACTCCAGACAATTAAACTTTATTACTCTGCCTGAAACATTAAGTAGTGGTTTAGGAAAATGGTTCTTCATCTCCTGTCCCTTTCGATGTTTGTTGTTTATTGTATAGGAGGAGGACCTGTTTATCCAACAATCATATTGTTTTTTCTCTGAGCAGGTGAGCTTGGTAATGCTAGGCCTGTTTTGCATTTGGTTATATTTATTCTTTTCCCCCTCATCTCTCTCCACCTCACCCCTGCTACCCCCGTCTCTTAGCCCCTCTGCCTAGCCCCTCATCTCTCTCCCCTTTGCCATCTCTCCCCACTCCCACTTACCCTTCCCGTCTCTTTCCCATCTCTCTCCTACCCACGCCCCACCCCAGTCCCCTCTCTCTCTCTCCTTCACCGCACCCTCAGTCACTGTCCTCGTTTCTTGCCCTTCTCTACTCTCCTCTTCTCCCTGCTTTCCTTCCCTTTCTTCCCCCTCTTCCGCCCCCCTTCTTCCTTTTCTCTTCTCTTCTTTCTCCTCTTCCTCCTGTCTCCTCTTCCTCTTCTTCTCTCCCCTCCTTTCCATAGTCACAATCATTGTAACCCTGTATCTTCCAGGATCAGATCTTGACTTTTCTAAGGTGTTCAGCAAAGGAGATGACTTTTGCCTGCTATGATTATTTTGATGTTATAGACAAAGAATCCTATAGATGACACAGTAACACCCTCTCCACCATACATCAAATTGTTGACTGATTTTTTAAAGACCAGAAAGATACATACCTAGCAATGTTCAACAATGTGAACATTGTTTGTTGATGGTGAAAATTATGGGCAATTTTTATGTTCTTTGTAATTTTGTGTTTTTCATATTTTCTAAAGTATGTCTGTTACAAAGTGCTCTTTTAAAAAAATCATTTCATCTTTCTGAGCCTGACCCCAGTAGATCCTTATTTAATGAAAGTAAAAACAGAACAAAACGAGGAATAAGATTTGACCCTCCAGTGAGTATGAATTTGGTTTGCCATTCTGATATTCAGTTTTCCAGATTCGTTCAGCTGTCAGAATGGTGGCCCCTTGGACTTCAGCTCCTGGTGCTCCCAGAGCACATGGCGGACATTAAGTGGTCTCACACGTTAGGCTTAAACACAAGATTTTTCCTGCCTTTCTCTGTCCTCGCCAAAATTTAGCTCGTTTTGTTTTTTGTAATCTTTCTATACCATGAGGGTGGTCAGTGTGACAGACTTGGCAATTTATATATAGACTTGTCTTCAGCCCTGTTAATCAGCTTCGGGGGTGGAGGGGACTGGCCTTGGTGAGCAGCCACTGTTACTGCTAGACCTCATTCTTGTACTTGGTTGTCCTTGGTGCTGTTAGTTATAAAAAGGCATAAAATTCATGCTATGCTAGGCCATGATACAAACTCTTCCACAGATAAATGTTAAAATTCCAAGTTCAGATTAAAGTTTGACCAAAAGAAGAACTTCTGGACCCTGCCCTTCTCATTTGGGTAGCTTAGGTGAGGAAGATGACGTGTTCTAGAGAAAGTTATGCGTTTCCTAGCTGTAGGCTACTTAGTTCAGAAGGGGTTAAATGATGTAGTTAGTGAATGGTTTTCTAGCTGCAGGGGTTTCTGAAAAGAGATCTAGGAATTCTGCAGTTAATTGAATTCTTCAGGCATGAACTTATGGTCATTGAAAAATTTAAGTGAGTGAATTTTTCTTGCTTCACTACTAGATGTAGTTCATATAGTATCCTAGAAGTCCAGATTCTTTTTAAAAGATTTTATGCCTGTTTATGCTGCTTGGACATTTCATATGATAAACATGACATTTTAAAAGATTTTATATATTTGTTACCTTACTTTTCTCTTCTCCCTGTTTTTTTTTCTTCTTTCCTCACTTCCCCAAATCTGTATCACTGAGCGTTTTCCCATTTTTCCCCATCTTGTGAGCAAAGTTTTAACAGTACATAGAAAGTTAACTGCCTGGAGTCTTTTAAATATAAGTAACACGCAACCAGTAATAAGCTGTTGGTTGTTTTTTTGCTGCCTGCAAAGAAACATAAACACAGTGCTCATTTCTGGCAGGTTTTTACTGTCAGAGTTTCTCCTATTATATTTATCTTACAATTTGCCAGGGGGTGAAGTTATTAAGTTTTAGCAGCAGCCATCGATCAAGTTCACAAGTTAACACGATAAAGGCTCTGTGCCGCTCCGATCCGGGGAAATGATGATCCTCACTCGGTAATTAACTAAATGAGAAAGTTAAATCTTACTTGAGAGCTGGGAGAGATGAAAGAGAGGTGTTTGTCAGTTTCTCAGTGGAAATTAGAAGCAGTTTTCTGCAATTCCCTAAGCTGCTGCTCTGTCATATTTTACATAAGCACTGGGAAAACGTCTTGTAATTAGTGCTGTCATGGAGGATTTTTTTTTTGCTGAAGGATGTTGGAATAATTCATTAGATTATCAAGAAAGGCTTGTGTCCTGAAATGATTAGCACAGTGAAATTTAAACCATTAACGATAACAAGTTTAGAGCTTGCTGCAGTGCAGAGGCACCCGGGGTATGTCTGTGCCTATTTCAATCATTTCTTATAATTAAACATTATGTCCTCCCCCACCCCCCATTACTAAGACCCATCCAAAAATCCTTTTAAGGTGGCACTGTCTACATCAGTGGGTTTACCAGCCTTGGAGGTGTATGTAGTTAGTAGCTACAATAATGCAGCAGTAAATTAAACTGCTGTGAGTTTCTTGGTTTAGAACAAAAGAACCTCTCACCCTGGAAGCTATCAAGTTGCATGAAGCAACCCACTACAGAAACAAGAGTCCCAGTTTGAAACCTAAAAATGTTAAGTGACGATCCTATCCCTTTAACTACCTTAAAAATCCAGAGATAGTCAAAATGGCTTGCCTTGGCTTTTGGTGAATTTTTTATATGGCATTTCCTATAATTAGTAAATAGGAAGAAAGATTAGCAAATATCCAGTCTTCAAATAATCATTTATACTGGTACATTTGTGAGTTCATTTCTCAGTGAATTTTATTTAAAAGAACTAAAGTGATTGCAAGCTTCACTTTTCTTGTTGGTTATTAGAAACCAGTCAGATTCATAATGTGAACTTTCCTTCTGCTGACAAATCTGCCCCTTCCTGTCTTCCTTGTTCACTAATCAGATCTGACATATTTATGAGTTCACCTAATATGTAATCATATTTAGTAGAAGCTGTTAAAATATTAATGCAATAAATCCCACTGTGAAACGTGATGTTTACTCCTGTTGAAATGTATGTCCCAGTCTGTATGTACAGCCACCATTTTCTTTTCATATGCACTCTCACCCCCAAAAGATAATGGACTTCCTTGGTCGCTGGAAGTTTTCAGGATTTTTTAAGAACTGAAAACTGGAACGTTGCAAGTTATGTCCCACTTCTGAGCGTTCATCACATTGTATTGTACGTGTTCAATTTATGGCCACAGTCTTTTGTCTCTCTTGAAATCTTCTTGTTAAAAGATCCCCAAGTGCCAGTGGGCTCTACCCCTTCTGGGTTCCTTTTCTTTTCTCCCCTGGCTTTTTGGAAATTCAAGAGCTGTCCTGGACCTGTCTGCTCTCACTACCTCCATCACTAGGTGTGCATGCTTCTTTCTTTCCTTCCTAATTAAAATGTAGACAATACCATTTCCTCTTAATTCAACTAAGGCAATGTTGACTTCTTTAAAGAGATATTATTACAAAGAAATCAAGAAAAAATAAAAAAGAACTTTAAAATCAGTGTTTTTATATTCTTATTAAACTGAAGCCTGGCAACAGCCAATAGAAAGTATAATACAGACCTTTTAAAAATCCTCCATTCCCGCTTGAAACTCCCAAATGGTTTGCCTCGTTTCTCCTGGCCACAGGAGCAAGAGCCCTGCTTCCATCCCCATTCAGGTTAACATACCAGATTGATATTTGAAGAATCAGCTGCAGTAAGAAGTAAATTGTTATACTGAAGTAAATGTGTATTATAACTCAGACTTATAATTCTCAGCAGGCCCTCTGTCTTCCTTCCTCTCTTGTGAGGGTAAAACCCTTCTTCTAAGCATTTCCTAATCTACCCTTTCCAATTAAACCATGCTCACCACTTGCTGGATTATTTTACCAGCCTTCTGGTTGGTCTTCCTACCTCTGCTCTCACAACTTTGCACTTGTTATCCTCTTCCCACTTCCCCAGCACACCCAGCACCACGGCCACCATTCTCTGTGTGGCAGCTAGTGTAAGTGTTTCTAAAGCATAAATTAGATTACGTCACGCTTGACTGCGTCAAAACCTCAGGTGCTCTTTACACTTAGAATGAAATCCATGCCCTTTACAGAGGCCCAGAAGGCCTTATGTGATCTGGCCCCAGGCCACCTCACTACCCTCGTCTCCCACCACTGTCCGCCTCATTCACCCTGCCCCAGCTCTACGAGCCTTCGAGCCTTCTTTCTTTCCTTCGTTCGAACACCTTTGACTCGCACTTTCCTCTGTCTGGAAGGCCTTCCCCCAAACTTCAGAAGACTGACTCTCATCATTTAGATCTGAAATCTTTAGTTACTTCCATCAGCATCTTTTTGTGACCACCTCAGTTAAAGAAGGCTGTACTACTCACTCCTATTTTATGTTACCTTAGTTTTCTTCACAATACTTACTGGTTTCTGGAATTGACTTGTTTATTATACATTCTCCCTGTACTCTTCCCCAGAAAAGGCAAAGAAACTTTGTGTACCTGTTCACCACAGTTTCCCTAGCGCCTAGAAAAGTTCCCAGCACAGAGTAGCCACTCAGTAAATTGTTGTTGGTTGCTTGATAACCCTAAAGATCCAGCCTTAATCAAAACCCATGTCCTGTGCCTCCTAGGCTTAAGCCTTATCCCCAGCACAATCCTTGCCATTTTATTCTTACATTCATTCATCATCTCAATCATTATATCTCTTTTCCCCTACCATGGGTTGCAATGCCAGTCTTCCTTCCGAGTGAGTCCTTCTTAAAGCCAAACAGCATCCTTAAATATCATTTGCATCTGCCTAGTCATAAATACTACTTTTCACCTAGGTTTTGGTCCTCTAATTCCAAGTGGTGTCCTATGTCTGAAACATTTTCTTTCTTTACCTACCACACCCTTTCTTAGTGGTTAAATAAAGCAAGGTTTGCATGCAGACTAGAAACATCTGTCATTTCACCATCCAGTCTAGCCAGTCCATGGTGCATCTTCCAACCTATACCGTTAACAAAGTCAGTACACTTCATACTATAGTGGTGTGTTGGTTAGACTAGTAGGTGTCTGCAAGTGTGTATTTTTCCCTCCTGGCCCTGGCGGCAGCTTCAGAGAAATTCATGGTAGTTTTGAAAGTGATGCATGTAATATATTTTCAGGGCGGTGGGGGGGAATGTTAGCCCTTAGCCTTTGAGGACTAAGCTGTGGACAGTCGTATAAATACTTAAGTTCTTTCATTTTGTGTGCTTGTCACCTGACAGCTTCTCTCTTCTTTCTTTTGGAGGTAACTGTTCATTGTAAACAGAAAAGGAGATGTGCAGGGGCAGCAGAAAGTTAGTGTTACCATTAAACTGAGGTTGTTTGTCAGCTTTCCCAGACATGTGAACAGTGGTTGAGTCATCGGGCTTTTGCTGGGAAAGCCAAATCAATTCCATTGCCACCAGTAACCATTCCCTCTCTCCCATGCACTGTAATATACAACCTTTTGTTTTTTTAATAATTGAACTTTTTCACTGTACTCTTGTGGATTTTTAAAGGTTCTCAAATTGAAATTTTGTTACATTTACTGTAGAAATTAGTAGAAAAATCTGTATGGGAGAATAATAGAGGGAAGAGGGTTGATAACAAAAAAGCCTTTATCTCCAGAGTTCTCTATAAATGTAGTATCTTAGCTGCAAATGAAATTACTATTACACTGGCATTTCTCCTTAGGAATATCTATCCTTAGAAGTCTTAAAAATCCATTTTATTAAGGTAACTTACATATAATAAAATGCACCCATTTTAAGAGTACAATTTGATGAGTTTTGGCAAATGTGTACACCTATGTAACAGTCAAACTATGGAATACTTTCACTGCCCCAGAAACTTTCCTCCTGCCCTTCTTCAGTCAGCCCTGCCCCACATTCAGCCCCAGACCACCGCTGATCTGTTTTTATCATTGCAAATTATATTTGTTGTTCTGGAGTTTCATATAAATAGAATCATAAAGTATGTTCTCTTTTGTGCCTGGCTTCTTTTGTTCAGCATGTTTTTGAGATTTTTTCCTTATCATTTTGTGCCTCTGTGGCTCGTTCTTTCTATTAATGAGTACTCTTCCATTGTACAGATATATCACAGTTTGTTTATCAGTTCCACTCTTGATGGACATTGGGATTCTTTCAGTTTGGGACTAATGTGAGTAAAGCAGCAGCTATGAATATTCATGTACAAGTTTTTACGTGGAAATATGTTTTCGTGGAGGGGGTGGTAAATACCTAGGAGCTGGGTCATGTGGTAAGTATATGTCTCACTTTATAAGAAACTGTCAGCCAGTTTTCTAAAGTGGTTGTACCATTACACATTACTGCCGGCAGTGTATGAGAGACCCAGTTACTCCTCATTTTTGACAACACTTGGTATGGTCAGTCTCTTTAAGTGTAGCCACTGTAGTAAGTATGTAGTGGTGTCTCATGATTTTAATTTGCATTTTCCTAGTCACTGATGATGTTCATGTTTTTATTGGCCATCCATGGGTCTTTTCTGTGTGTGAAATGTCTCTTTAAATCTTTTGCCTATTTAAACAAAAAACGTTATTTGTTTTCTTATTGAGTTCTGAGAGTTCTTTATATATTCTCGATACCAGTCCTTTGTCAAATACATATATTGCAGATATTTTCTCCCTGGTTGTGATTTTTATTTTCTTACCTGTTTCATTTAGAAACCAGGTTAAAATTTTGCCACATACTAACCCATGAAATGTTTGCCTATCCCAATAGCAACAAGATTTTCTCCTATATGTTCCTCCAGAAGTTCTATATATAAAGCTAAAATCCACCTAATTTTTGTATACGGTCTAAAGAACAAGTTTGTTTTTTCTAAATGGATATCCAGTTGTTTCAGAATCATTTGTTGAAAAGGCTATCCTTTCCCTGTTGAATTATCTTGATACCTTTCTCAAAAATCTGCTGACCATATGCGAGTCTATTTGTGGACTCTCTCTTCTGTCTCATTGATCTACATGCTTGTCCATACACTGTCTTGATTTGGCTTTACTGTCAGTCTTGAAATTCAGTAGTATTTGTCCTTCATCTTCATTTTTATTTTTTAAGATTGTTTTGGCTAAAGTTTAGGTCCTTTACATTTCCATACCTGCTGGGATTTTGATTGATAGTGGGTTGATTCTATAGATCACTTAGAAAGTGAACATCTTAATAATATTGAATCCAATTTGTGAATATAATTTAGCTCTACATTTATTTCTTTTTAAAATTCCCTTAGCAATATTTATAGTTTCAGTTTATAGGTATTCCACGTATGTTGTTAAATTTATTCCAAGTATCACATGGGTTTTTTAATGCTACCATCAATTGTGCAAGCAGACAGTTTTAAAAAACATAGTGTTTACACAGACAATGGTGTGGTGGTTGCTGGCGGTGAGGGGAACTGGGGGAGGGTCTGGGGGGGATAAATGGTGATGGGGGAGACTTGACTTGGGGTGGTGAACACACAATACAGTGTAAAGGTGATTGTGTTGTGGACTTGTGAAACCTGTATAATTTTGTTTACCAGTGGCACCCCAATAAATTCAATAAAAAGGAATATATATATATAATGGTGCATCTTATGGTCCAAAAATAGTGTGTGTACAGTAAACGCACCTAGGTTTTAGAGGATGAAAATAGGAAAAAAAATTTGAAGCAAAAAATGTAAAATACTTAATAACATAAATAACATAATATTTCACCAATGTAAATGTAAACAGAACTCAACGGCAGCATTAACAACCATTATTCCTCCCAAATGGGGGGGGGGTTCGTCTTATAGCCTGAAAACACGGTATATGTAACGGTTATCCTTGGGTGGTAGAGTGGGGTAGGGGGTGGTTAGTGACCTGAAAAAAGGAGCACAAGGCAGAGATTGTGAAGTTTGTGATAATTCATTCCTTGATCTGGGTGCTGCCTACATGGGTATGTTCACCTTGTGAAAATTCATCAAGCTGTACTCTTAAAATTATGCACTTCTATGTATATTATACTTCAATGAAAAGTAAAATAGAAAAAATGTGTATTACATAGTGAGAAAGATATATTTTTTTAAAGAGGGAGAATCCAACTCCAGCAGTATTATAAGTGTTAATAATATTATATTATTGTGTGACAGGTAAATTAAGCACACTTTTTTTTTTTAGATTGTTTTGTTTGATCCTCACAAAAACCCAATGGTTGGATTGTATAATTATTATTATTTTACAGAAGATGGAAACAGACACTCAAAAACAAATAAAACCCACTTGATTATGGTGTGTAATCTTTTATGTATCGCTGGATCCAGTTTGCCAATATTTTGTTGAGGATTTTGGCATCTATGTTCATCAGGGATATTGGCCTGTAATTTTCTTTCTTTGTAGTGTCTTTATCTGGTTTGGAACTAGGATAATACTGGCCTCATAAAATGAACTTGGGAATCTTGCCTCCTCTTGAATGTTGGAATAGTTTAAGAAGGATGAGTGTTAGTTGTTCTTTGCATGTTTGGTAAAATACACATGTAAAGCTATTCAGTCTAGTACTTTTGTTTGTTGGGAGTCTTTTGATTACTGATTCAATTTCACTGGTTGTAATCTTTCTGTCTGGATTCTCTGATTCTTCCTAAGTTTTGTAAGATTATATGTTTCTAGGAATTTATCTATTTTGTCCAAATTATCCAGTTTGTTGGCATATAGTTGTTTGTAATATTTTCTTACAATCCTTTGTTTTTATTTGGTGTCAGTTGTTACTTCTCCTCCTTAATTTCTGATTGTGTTTATTTTTTCCTCTTTCTCTTTTTCGTGATGGGTCTGTTTAAAGGTTTGTTGATCTTGTTTCTCCTTTCAGAGAACCAGACCTTGGTTTCATTGCTCTTCTGTGTTGCTTCTTTTCCTAGACTGGATTTCACTTATTTCTGCTCTGATCCTTATTGTTTCCTTTTTTCTCTTCACTTTGGGCTTTGTTTGTTGTTCCTTATACATAGTTCTTTTAAGTGTAAAGTTAGATTGTTTAAAGATTTTTCTTGTTTATTAAGGTAGGCCTATAATGCTATGAATTTCCCTATTAGAACTGCTTTTGCTGTGTCCCATAGATTTTGGGTGTGTTCTCATTTTCATTTGTTTCAAGGTATCTTTTGATTTCTTCCTTGATCTCATTGTTAACCTACTCATTGTTTAGTAACCTGTTATTTAGCCTCCATGTCTTTGTGTGGTTTTCAGGTTTTTTCTTGTGATTGAGTTCTAGTTTCATACCATTGTGGTCAGAGAAGATGCTCAATATGATTTCATTCTTTTTAAATGTATTGAGACTTATTTTGTATCCTAACATGTGGTCTTTCTAACAAAGTTCCATGTGCACTTGTAAAGAATGTATAGTCTACTGCTTTGGGGTAAAATGCTCTGAAGATATCAATTAAGTCTTTCTGATCTAGTGTGTCATTTAAGGCTTCTGTTTCCTTGTTGATTTGTTGTCTGGAAGATCTATCTGTTGATGTCAACAGGTGTTAAAATCCCCAACTATCACTGTGTTATTGTCTGTCTCTTTTATATCCATCAAAATTTGCCTTACATATTCTCAGGGAGTCATCAGGGTGAGCCAGCAGAGCTTATCAGGCCCAAATAGACTAAGATTTGGCTCTATGAAGGGATGGTCCTGCTCTGGTCGGGCACGCAAAGGAAAATTGGCCCCTGTCCTAGAGCCACACCACTCAGTCTGTCCCAGATTCTGCCAGGAGGAGATGGAGCTCGGAAGGAATGGGTCACCAGGAGTTGGGAGGATGGGACTTGTGGATCTCCCATGAAGGAAGGGGAGGTGCTAGTCAGGCCTCAGGGAAGGTGGGCGGTGTGGCCCCTGCCCTAGACCCACACAATTCAGTTGATCCCAGATTGTGCCACAACCTCGGCAGGGCAAAGCCACTGGGAGTCTGGTGAGTGGGTCTTCTAGAAGCCAGGAGAAGAGGACCAGTGGACCTCCCATAAGGAGGAAGTACCAGTGGGGTTCACAGGAAAGTGAGGGGAATAGCCCCAACCCCAAAATCACATAACTCAGTCACTGGCAGCCCCTGAGTCCACCCAGAGCTCTATATCCCAGCCAAGGCAGCTAACTCCTCCACAAGATGTAAGCTCCGTACTGTGGGCAAGAGGGAGTCCAGAGGGTGGAGCTGTTGCTTTTCCCCCAGCCTAATGCCACATGGAGGGGAGTGCTCCACCCAAGAAAGATGCCGTCTGTGTTATGTGAGAATGACTCTCCTCACGCAACTCTAGTCCAGTCCTCCCTCCCTCTGCTGGAGCCCAGTGTGAATGGCTGTGAATGGAATCTTGTGGGTTGGCCCTTTAAGAGGATGTCTGTGTTTCTAGCAGACAGAATCCTCACTGATTTTCACAGCTAGATGTTATGTGGATGCCTCTTCCAAGCTCTGGTGCTCTGAGCTGGAGGGTCCAGATTGGGGTTGAGACCCCGCATGTCTCAGCAGGAACCACCCACAGCTAAGATATGCCTCTGGAACTGCAGTACCATGAGAGCAGAGCCAGCCTTTTTCACATCTCCGCCCTCCCCACCAGTCTCAATTTGGCTTCTTTTATAAATCCGTGGTTATAAGCCTTCTCTTCAGCTAGTCTGGGTCCTGGCCGGATAGCTCGGTTACAGCATCATCCAGATATGGCAAGGTGGTGGATTCGATCCTCCGTCAGGGCACATACAAGAATCAACCAGTGGATGCATAAATAAGCAGAACAACAAATCAGTGTTTCTCTCACTCTAAAAAAATCAGTATATTAAAAAATGACTATCTAGTCTTCAGTTGGTTATTCAGGATGATCTATAATTTAGTTGTAATTCCAGTTGGTCCACCTACTCTGCCACCATCTTGGATTCTCCCCTCCTTTTTTCCTCTCATTCTCCACATCCAGTTTATCCGCAAGTCAGTTGGCTTTGCCTTCAGAATACACACTGAGTGTCAGCTATCTCCCACCACCTCTACAGCTACCACTCTAGTGCAAAGACCGTTGTCTCTTCTGTGGACTGTTGTAAAGTGGTTTCTTACTTAGTGTCCTTATTTCCATTCGTGTTCCCTACGGCCTGTTCTCCACACAGCGGCGAGCCTTTTCAGAGATGCCAGATCATATCACTCTCAGGCGTTCACTCCAGGTGCGTCTTCACGTGACCTCTCCTTAGTTTCTTGTCCTCCAGTTTTTCCGCTCCATCAGGGAGCCTGCATTTCTGACATGGTGGCTCAAAGCTTTAAGAGGAAGTGAGTAGACGCTGTCTGGGCTCTGAAGTCCCAGAATGCCACTTTCCCTTTACATTTTGTTAGTCAAAGCCCAGATTCAAAGGTTAGGACAAACTCAGCCTCTTGATGGAAGAAACAGCATTTGTGTTCAGGGAAGAATGGAATTGTTTGGAGCCCTCTGTGGAGATTAGCTACCACCACCTAATGGCCTGCGCGATCTGGCTTGGGCTACTGTCCAGCTTCATTTCTCCTTGCTGCCTGGGCCCTCTTGTCCCGTGAACATGCCAGACAGATGGCCACCCAAGACCTTTGCTCTCAAAATTTCCATTTCCTAGACCATTCTTCCCCCGTGTAATAAATGTCTAGTTCCCTTATTTTCTTCGTTTCAGTTCAAATATCATCACTTTAAGAAAGCTTTTTCTGACTCCTTAGACTTAAATAACTATATTAGTTTTGTTGTTTGTTTGTTTTTTCACTTGCTGCATAACAAATTACCACAAACTTAGGAAGTTAAAACAACACCCATCCATTAGCTCACAGTTCTCTAAGTCAGAAGTCTGGCACAGCACGTCTGGGTCCTTGGCTCAGTGTATCACAAGGCTGAAGTCAAGGGTTGGCCACGCTGACTTCTCTTCTGGAGACTCTGGGGGGAAATTTTCTTCTCAGCCCATTGTTGTTGGCAGACCTCAGTTCCTTGCCTTGGAGAATTGAAGCCCCCCTTTCCTTCCTGGCTGGCAGCTCCTAGATACATTCCTTGCCATGTGGTCTCCTTCCTCTTCTGCAACCAACTGGCAAAACTCTGTTTTAAAAAGTTTACTTGATTAGGTCAGATCCACCAGAGTAATCTCCTAACCTTAAGGTCAACTAATTTGGGACCTTAATTAAATCACAGCAGTACTTACATGTTTGTTTGAAAAACTGAGAGAAGATGTATGTACACCAGGAGCCAAGAGTCTTGGGACCATATAATAATTTTGTGTGTCCCCTTATCCTGCTTTATTTTTCTTCCTAGCATTATAGACATTGTATTTTCTGTTTATTTGGCTATGTTAACTTGCTGTGCGCACAAGAATATCAGTTACCCCAATGATAGAAACTGCTATTTTTGTTCAGTGTTATATTCCCAGCACCTAGGATAGTGTTTGACACATTGTAAATGCTCAATTAATATTTATTAACTAAACCAATTAATAAAATGACTTTATTAGCATATAATCTTTTTAATCCTTGCCCAAGGATACATTTATTGATTTGAGAGAGAGGGGGCTGGGTAGAGAGAAATAAACATAGATGTGAGAGAGAAACATTGATCAGTTGCCTACTAGACATGCCCTGACTGGTGACCAAACCCACAGCCGAGGTATGTGTGCTGAGCAGGAATCAAATCTGTAACCTTGTGGTGCACGGAATAATGCTCCAACCAACGAAGCCACGCTGCCCAAGGCTATAACATATCATTTTGATGAGAGTGGAGATGGGATTTTTTGGAAGGTAAGTGTAGATGAAACATATAAGTGTTATTTAAGCTTTAGCTCCAAATTTAGCAGCATCTCCAATTATTCATTGGCCTTTCTTTGTATAGAGAATTTCTTATGTCACTATTAAAAAATAAGTCGTTAGTAATTGTATAAATGCCTAATAACTGGTGTATACAAGAAAAAGCAAATTAGCTTTTTTGCTTGCGAGGAATAACTTAACATGCTTTCAGCTTTGGGTTTTCACCTATATATCTCCAAATAATGCCTTCATGTGAACTTTTGGAAGTGCGTGCCTGGTCATATAGCAGTATTCCAATTTACCAACTTATTGTGGTATTTTTGTAGTTTACCTTGTGATTGCTATTCACAAACATTGAATTACTAATAGAGCAAGCTCCGTCTTACAGCCATAACATAGCGTGCAAGACCAGCAAATTATGCATTTCCCTCATTTTCAATACTTATTGTTATATGTTTTTTTAATCCACCCCTTCTACAGACAAAACTTGCCAATGGCACTTCCAGCATGATTGTGCCCAAGCAGCGGAAGCTCTCGGCAAGCTATGAGAAGGAAAAGGAACTGTGTGTCAAATATTTTGAGCAGTGGTCAGAGTCCGATCAAGTGGAATTTGTGGAACATCTTATATCCCAAATGTGTCATTACCAACATGGGCACATAAACTCGTATCTTAAACCTATGCTGCAGAGGGATTTCATAACCGCTCTGCCAGGTATGTCTACGGGTGTCTGTGAGCCATTAATTTGCCTGGAAGATATGACAATGGTAATGGTCCTGGATGTTCAGCTGTACATCTCTGTTTTTAAAAGTCTTTATGGGCTTGATTTTTACAAACTGAGTCCTTTAATCGTACCTTCTTGGAGTATAAATAAAAAAAATCAAACTCTGGAAACAGAAATTCTTCTTTTCCCTATTTTCTCCCTTTTTACCCACACACCAGTCAAATAACGTCTTTTCTGGTTTGAGGTGTGTGTTAGTTTCAAAATATGTTAATTTGTTATACTTGGCTTTGGATTTCTAAGGGAGTTTATCAACAGAATATTTAAATTGTAGGAATGAATAAGAAACCTTTTTGAGTATTTCAGAAAGGAGAGTATCTCAGGATATAAATTCTAGGCTTTGCAATCTCACTGTGCACAGTAACCAAATATCTGTTGTGTGTGTGTACAAATACACTGAAATAAACCGTGTGTGTGTATGTGTACAAATACACTGAAGTATCCGTATATGCACACACACACAAACTTAAAATGCTTTGTTTTAGGAGGTGCTGTGGTTGTGTTACTGAATGATGGTGGTCTAGGGCATGACATAGGCAAAGTTTAAAATATAAAAATAAAATTTCCCAGAGCCCCACCATTCAGATAAAACTACTGATGGTGCTATTAATATTCTGGCATGTAGCCTTCTTGTTATTTCTGGGGTGTGTGTGTGTGTGTGTGTTTCCTTCTAAAGCCAGGATCTTACGTGTGTGTAACACTTTTTCTTAATATTTCTCTTAATGTATTTTCTAAATATTCTTTAAAAACATTTTAATAGGATTAATTCTTTATTTCATTTTTTAAAATTTTTTATTTAAATTGTTTTATTGTTGTTCAATTACAGTTGTCTGTATTTTCTCCCCGCCCCCTCTAAACCCACCACCTTCCCTTGCTTCCACCCTTCCCCTTGGTTTTGTCCACGTGTTCTTTATAGTAGTTCCTGAAAACCCTTCTCCCCATTGTCCCCTCCCCTCTCCCTTATAAGATTCTCTGTGATGGTTAAAGCACATATTTAATCTTTTTATTGAACATTAAAGTAGTTTAAAATGTTTTTCCTATCATAAACAATTTGTGGTGGACATTCTTATATTAAGCAATCTTTTGGACATCCTAGGGAAAAATACCAGGGGTGGGATTCCTACATTAAAAAATAATGAGAATTTTAAGACTTTTATTACATGTGCCAAACTATCATCTAAGAAAAATATACCAACTGACACCTTCCCCAAAACTGTTTATTACCACTTTGCTTAATCTTTGCCAATTATAGTTTTTTAATTTGTTTTTCCAAATTGTGATTTAAATTGCCCTTTAAAACAAAAGAAATGCCTGTGTATAACTTAGAAATAACCATTTTAAAGCTGAATTTGTACCTGTACCTTTTGTTAAGTAGAATAGGGTTCTGCCCCCTCTTCACTCATCAGATTTTGTTTCAGCCGCAGGCCATCAGCTTTCTTTGTCCGAACAGCCCGTGTGTGCCTCAGTGCTGTGCTCTGCCCACTCGCTGAGACACGTTGCTGTCTCAAGCCTGTGCCACTAAAAACTGAACAGGAGTTGATCAGACCAGTGTAGCCCTTTGCCTAATACTGATCCCTGGTGTGTGTATCTGCTGACCACTTTGTAAGATTAACTCATCAGTCTAATTCTTTACATCCATTTTAACTTACAAACCTACATCATCTAGCTACATTTAGTAAACCAAACTGCTTCAAAAAATGCCTGTAATCCATTAATGTAATGGGTTTGTTGGGAGTGTTAGGTGAAATTACTTCCAAAGACTTATTATAGGGACATTGTGAAGGATCAGGAGCAATTTGACGGCAGCCATTAAAAGCACAGGAATAGATTTTGGAAACTTCTGATGGTGTAGAAAGTTTCAGTATAAAGATGCAGGAATTGTATCATCACTGTATTTTGCATGAACTAATTATTATATCTTTAATTGGCTTATAATAATGTTCCTTTAATAAGAATGAGATGATGGATGCCTCCATCTGCTTATGCTTAAATATGAACATGTGATGCCAGCCAAACAAGATTCATTTAATGCTGCCTTTTCTAAATCTGCTGAAAAATGTGACTGATATCCATACGTTCTTTATAATTAGAATAATGCTTAACCACATTTGGATTGTTGTTAATGGCGTCCAAGTGTGTCTGTACGATTCAGGGGAAAGGCAAAAATGAAGTGTGGCCTTCTTTTCTGTTTATTAAGTTTGTGCCTGAGGGAGTCAGAGTTTGAAGGAGTTCTCCTGCACTATTTAAGTCTTTAGCAAACCTTCGATATGTAACCCATAAAGAGAAATAACCTCGAATGTTTTTGTCTCACTTGTGAATTAGAACAGCAGCCAAAAGGTTTATTAGTGCGATCATCCTGTTTTATAGGGTCTGTTCCTTGGAGGCCTCGGTGCAGATTTGAGTGGTAGAGAATTTTAATTGGGAAGTCCTTCTGGTTTACACAGCCCAAGATCTGCTTGTCCACTGTTTTTATTGTTGTTGTTGTTGTTGTTTTTTCCTGTACATTGCACAAAACAGACTGAAATTCTAACCAAGTTATCTGTGGGTCTGGGAAATTTTTTTTATTTTTTTTATTTTTGGTCAACTGTCATTTAGATTTTATAGCAGCAACTATTCTCAAATATAGTCCTTTTTTTTTAAACATCTGAAATTAAACTCATCCTTGAACTTAAACATACCTCTCTGTCTTCCCTCTCGGGATGTTCCTCTACCAATCTGTATTTCCTCCTTCTCTCCTTTCTGCATGCCCAAAATTCTATAACCCAGCACATTCTGACTTAGTGCCTCTCCCCCAGTACATTTAAAGGATATTTCTTTTACTGAACAGCTTTGGAACTGCAGCAGTAATAGAAACAGAATGAGAAATGGACCTAATATAGAGATTTGGGGGGGTCTGAATCACAGAGTTGGAGATGCCATCCATAGAACATCCCCTAGTGCTGAAATCCATACAGATAGATGTGAATTGTTTTCTGAAATCCTTTTTATTTTTAATGTCTTGGGGGGTTTGCTGGATGTTAGCTTTAACTTCCTGATCTAAAGGAAGATAGAAAATACTGTTCGTTTCTGTAACCTTATGGAAAAATTATTGACACTCATTTGACCCAAGTCTGTGTGAAAAAGAAACTGGACCGCGCTAGAAACAGTAACGTGCCTTCATAGAATAGAAGCCGTCCTGTTTCAGAGAACCATTTGTAAAACATCACTCACCACCTCTGTTCTCTCTGCCTCCTCTCGCCACCAAAAGCTCGGGGTTTGGACCACATTGCTGAGAACATTCTGTCATACCTGGATGCCAAATCTCTGTGTGCTGCGGAACTGGTGTGCAAGGAGTGGTACCGAGTGACATCTGACGGCATGTTATGGAAAAAGCTCATCGAGAGAATGGTCAGGACAGATTCTCTGTGGAGAGGCCTGGCAGAACGGAGAGGGTGGTGAGCCTTTTAACTTTCTTACCGTTACAGAGCTTCGAGACCTGGCCGCGCAGCCATTGGAATATTGTTGAAAACCAGTGAGACCGTTTCTCATTTACTACAGTGATTTTGCTGGTTTATAGCAAAAAAAATGTCAGAGTTGTTCAAGTACTCGGCAGTTTTTCTTCTGACCAATCACACGTAAATGACATAATAATGTGTTCATGCTGCTTTGCAAAAAATAATGAAAAACTGACCAGCCCTCCTATTTAAAACATATGCTGTTCTCTGGGCAAAAACAGTACCCTGAAAAAGGGCTGAGGGGCATTTTATAAGGCAGGTAGATGCCTTTGAATCACAAAGAAGCCACCAGATTCAGCTTTCCCCTGAACCTGTCCAGAACAAATAATTTTCTCCTTCAGAAGATTCCTTGCCTTGAGCCCCTGCCTGTGGTGTTTTATCACCTTTGTAATCAAAATTATTTTTATGCCCAACTAGAATAAGAACTATAGCCATCAGAAGAGTGAAAAATGGAATTTGGTATAAATAATTGTTTCTTCATAAGACTCTTATATTTTCTCAAGATTTTACTGCTTAATCTTGAATTCCTTAAGGCAGTGTATTGTCAGCAGCCCGAGACCTCAGCACTTCGTTGTTTCCCTGCCAGAGCGGTACCGTTTCATGCGAACTTCTGGAAGATGCCTTCTGTACATAATCTTCACTCAGAGGATGCCCCTAGAATGTCACTCTGAGAAAGTCAGGTGTAAATATTTCTGTGAAACAAAGGTGCCGTTCAGTGCTGTAGCTGACCGGTGCGCACCGGTAGGTGGGGCGTGCTCAGTGTTGCCCCCGCCGGGAGTCCCGTCGGCTGTTGGTCTCGGGTCACACAGATTACAGAACAGCTCGGGGTGAAGGGCCAGCTCTTCTGAGCAATTTTCAGAAAAATGTACTTGACTCCCTTTCTTTTTTTTATCTTTGAAATTAATTAATGTGTAATAAACAAAATGGCCTGCAAATATTTTACCAAGTGCTGCAAGAGATTTCTGTCATCCTGGCTGTTAGGAAGACTTTAAGATTCCTCTCAGATTTAATTAAAGGAAGCAAATATCAGACAGTTCTCTGGCTATTTAAAAATTGCATCAATGAAAGTATTTTGTTATGTCTCCTTCCCAAATGTGGTTTTTTAATTCTCACTTACTTCACAATATAGAAAAATAGAAACCTTATCTTTCATAGCTTATTTCATATTTTGGAAATAAACTCTTATAGCAGGAAAAAGCAAAATAGTATATAGTTATGTGGCATTCAAAGTCCATCATTTTGTTAAGCTTGCCAAGACCAGCCTTGCAAATAGAGCAGGCAGCCACTTGCATGGGAAAATGTTAGGGCAGCTAAGAATGTTCCCCTACCCCTGGGGGGTAAAAGAAAAGAAAAGAAACTCTCCTCCAAATAACTTTTGACTTGAAATTTCTGTTATAGAGATTCATTCCCATAGCTATAAAGGTTTTGTTCCCTGTTAAAATACATCTAGTTCCCATTTGGACTGTAAAAGACAGTGAACCTTTATCAGACACTGAGAGTTTACAAAGTCTTTTTTGAAGATAGGGAGAACGGGAAATACATGGGCAGATTTTGGCAGATGAGTGTGAAAATGCCAGAGATAAACACAGGTTTCACAGTTTTGCTTACGGTTGACACTAAACAGCAAGGTCTATCCTGTAAGCTGTAAGGGGGGAGGGGGGAGATTATTGGAGAGGTGGCTGTTTGACCTTTTGAAAGGGGTGTGTAAAGGTACAGCAGAGAAACAATCCAGGATCCAGCTTTTTCACTCTGTCCCCGTCTCTTCAACCACAGGAACCCACTCCTGCTCCTTGAGTATCTGTCAGGGTTCTGACTATATTCCTTTGTTTTGGGCCATATTTATCGTGTTAGCTTGATACAGCCCCATGGAATTACAAATATTTGTCTTTGGTACCCCGTGAAGACCTCTTCCAGTATGCCCTTGATGTTCTGTGGCTGTTTCTATTTTTACATGTTGCCTTTCTTCCCGTGTTGGCAGCCTCCTCCCACTTTTTTAAAAAATTTAGTCTATGATCAGTCTTTCATTTTATTCTTCAAGTTATCTTACTGAACCTACTATATCAGTAAAGTCTTTCTGTTACACCTTTCCCCAAATGCTGTCTTTGATAGTTCTGTCCATTTCCTCCAACCAAAAATAAATAAATAAATACAGTTTTCTAATAAAACTTTTGGTTTAACTTCTACTTTGCTGTTGTAATTTATATCTAGATGAATTTGACAGTCTGACTCTATGGCATGAATTCTGTCAGTTTCTCTCTTGAGTAATACTGAACATGCTCTCTCTGCTCGGTATTGGTAACTCTTGAAAATATAATAAAAGATAACCTGGGAAAAGTCCATTTTCTTAATCTGTAGATCACATTTGTGATAACATTCTGAGCTTAATATTTAGCGTTTATCAGGCCCTCACACTCTCAGAGGCTCTCGGCAACTCATGTAGCAGCGGCCCCTGTTGTCAAAGAGCTGCCATCGCAAAAGGTTTTGACTTACAACATAGACTGGGGAGCCAGTTTTGAATACCTGGCCACCCTTTTTGGTAATCCCTTTGATTTGAAGAAATTCAGATACTTTAGCAAGTCATGGTAACTACAGTGCCAGTAGAAAGTGAGATCCAAGGTTGACACGATTTCTCTTCCCTTAGGTGTAGAGTTCCATTGCTTACAAAGAAAATCCTAGGGTGTCTGTGTGTGACCAGAGATTGAAAGGAGGACAGGAGTCTCTAAGGAATAGTGGGCACTGAGTTACAACAAAGTGGTTAAGGTGTGGGACCTGAAGTCAGACTTCAATTCAGATCTTGGCTCTGCCCACTAGCTCTGTGGCCTTGGCAGGTTACTCAACCCCCTGACATTTGGCTTCATCTGTGCAATTAATACAGTGGTTCCTACCTCATTCAATGATGTTGGAGTTGAAATTATTATAATTATTAACCAGATTTAGAATCTCTTCATTCAAAATCTATTGTTTGTCTGCAATGTGTTTCTAGAATAAGATTGTTTAGAGAAGAGTACTTTTAATCCAGAATTATTTCAATGTATCTTGTTTAGCACTTTTCTTTATGTTGGTGTATCCTGTTGCTTGATCCTTTGTCCCTTTTTAAAAACTATTATTTTAGCTTTTCCTTTGCAGATTTTTAAAAAAGGTTTTGTTTATTTAGTTAGAGAGAGGGGAAGGGACCTGGCTGGCATCCTGGGCATGTGCCCTGACTGGGACTTGAACCAGCGACCTTTTGGTTAGCAGGCCGGCATGCAATCCACTGAGCCACACCAGCCAGGGCTCCACTGCAGATTTCCCTCTCTGTATTAACACACAAGTCAGAGCCAGCAGCTACTTTCCTGATAGGAAATTTCCTCAACTAATTTTCAAGGTGTATAATAGGAAGAGGGCAGGGGAGAAACGCTCCTGGAGACATCGAACAATTAATTATATTGTAATGGAGCTATAGAGGGAGGAGTGGATGACTGGCCCAGAGAAAACATGATTTCTCTGGTGCCAGGATTACACTCAGAGGCATTTCTGCCTATCTCCACTTTGCAAGGCACGGTGCCAGTGAGAACAGCAGTTAGTACACCCATAGTGGGGTTTACTAGCTTCCACACCGTGTTTGGTGGGTTCTTAACTTCAGGATAAGGAATTAAATTTTTTACCCAGCAGGAAGTGATTGCCATTTACTGATTTTTTTTGTAGCAAAGATCTAGCTTGGGATATGAGTATTCCAAAGATGTGCTGTCATAAGGAAGGAGATGCTAACAAATGTTGCTCACTGGAATCAAGGAAAGGCAGTAAAATGCATGTATGTATGTATGTAGCCAGGAACACACCTGTGAAAGTCAATTTCATGCCTTAGATTTGACAGCACAGTGCTTTTAGGCATTTCTTTTCATCTTCTTCCATACCTGCTTCTGAACACTCCTGTGATCCCTTTGTTTTCTGGGCAAATGAACTGAATTGCTCTTTTTAAATCATAGCTACACTGTTTACCAACCAGCAGCCAGGGTGCCCCAGTTGCCACCATACCTTAACCCACATAAATGAAAACAAAAAAGTGTTCTCTGCGACAGAGGCATTCCTGCTGCCCAGGATGCTAGGCTCCACTCACTAGCACAGCTTTCCTCAGTGAAGTAAGACCGTGGGGCATGCACCTAGTCCAAGGGGAGGGGTCACCATCACATAGAAAATTCTCAAAAGATAAGGCCAATAAGTCTGTTAGTCCAGAGGTCTGGTAGACCAGCGGGTGAACTATGAGTATTTCATTTATCCATTGGCATTATAATATTCCTGAAGACCTGATACACACATCTTCTACACTGGAAATCACCATGTTTCACACAAAAACCAGTTGATGTTGGCCCAGTTCCTTAGAGCCCAGAAAGTTACTCCTTGACGTGGGACTCCTGAAATCGGACTTAACGTCACACCTCTCCAGGCTAGTTAAGGAGATACATGGAATGGTAACTGTGCAAATACTTTGAAGAAATATGAAGCCCCTTGTGAATGCATAATATTATGATTTTTACTGGGAAATATTTGTTGTTTTTTAGGGGACAGTATTTATTCAAAAACAAACCTCCTGACGGGAATGCTCCTCCCAACTCTTTTTACAGAGCACTTTATCCTAAAATTATACAAGACATTGAGGTAAGAATCTGTGTATATTTGGGTATTTACCAAATACTAGAGAATCAACAACAATCTTCAGTAACAGCATTGTTACAGCGAACTTGGTTTAAGGTTTATGGATGTGGGTCAAAAAACAGTTTCTCGGTAAGAGACTAGAGTAAGTAAAATATAGTAAATTGCTAGGCAGAAATTTGTGTTTAAAAGTTGTTTACTAATAAATAGGTGAGAGAGAAAGACTATGATGTCTTCACATAACAGCAATGAGACTGCTAAAGTTGCACTCTTAACCTGATACTCAGATACCTTCTGAACTGAGCCTCCATGGAAGTTCACTGGTAGAAATGGCCGCCACACAGGTAGGAAGAGCCCTGAGCACATAACCTCAGGTGGTTCGTAGCTTGCCCTGCTTTGGAGAGTAGTCTCTTTCCACCAGGTTTATTACTTAATTGGATGAATTATATGCAGGAGAGTTCTAGGAAATACATGTTTAATTACAAATGGAGAAAATATTTTATAAGTTTCAACAGTGGCTTTTTTATAACAATTTTTTAGTTTGTCTTAAGTTCTATATAGCCAGTAGAGTGAAGCCTTGAGCACTTATCATTGGTTTAGTGCTGGTCCTTTCTTAATTACTGCCTCTTTCCCGTCCCTTCTTCTCAGACGATAGAATCTAACTGGAGATGTGGAAGGCATAGTTTACAGAGAATCCATTGCCGAAGTGAGACAAGCAAAGGAGTTTACTGTTTACAGTATGATGATCAGAAGATAGTCAGCGGCCTTCGGGACAACACTATCAAGGTGAGTTTTCTTCAGCTGTGGGATGGTAGCTGAAGAAGCGAGGGCGATCACATTCATAAAACTATCCAAAGCATAAATTCTAAGTGTCATTTCCAGGAAGGAAGTTAGCATTTTAAGTTCTTTCTAGTCCCAAAGCCAAAATCATTTCCCTAAAGGACAAATACCTGCTTCCCCCAGGAGAGCATCCAAATAGATTGCTAAATTCTCTTCTTGAACTGCACTGAATGGGCTATTACTCTTGGCCCTCACATAATTACAGGCTACCCCTGTTCCTTAATGAAAAGGATAAAGTCTGCATTAGTACCGTAGCCACGTATATATAGATGCTTAGCTATACCGAGAGAAAAGAATGCATTCCACACTACTCTGGGCTTTGATTCTTTTGGGGAATCAAACACATAATAGACCCAGCAAGTCTCTGCAGCACCCCATTATCACAGTGATCAAAAGGATCTTGTTTGCCATCCTAGATCTGGGATAAAAGCACGTTGGAATGCAAGCGAATTCTCACAGGCCACACGGGTTCTGTCCTGTGTCTCCAGTATGACGAGAGGGTGATCATAACTGGATCATCGGATTCCACGGTCAGGTAGAAAATTTCAAATGTACCTTTGAACTCCGAAATACCATATGTGCTCTGTTCTTTGTCATAGATAGTAGCTCTGTGTATATCTGCATGAACACAGTTCTGAAACTTCATAACTAAAGAAGAATAAGCCATCAGCTCCCCCCCATCATTGTGTCAGTCTAGAACTAGAAAACTTGAATTAGGAATGCTTAAGGTAAGTTTACATTTTTGTACATTTAAGGAACTACACAGCCTGTTTTAATTTGCGGTAATCATCCATTATAAAAACTTGGTAAACCTTGCATTCCTCACAAAAACCACTTCACAAGGGAATGACGTGACAGGAATGAAGCCTTCCTTTCAGGTAGTTATAGCCGCAGTGCAGGCGTGCGATCTCTCTTTTAAAATGTGTATAGGTGAGCAGTGCTCTCCCTTCGCCAGCCCCTCCCCTGCTGTCCCTGCAGTTTTTAATTGCAAGCTTCACTCAGGGAGGGGCCTTCAATTTCCAGAGGCATTAGTGATTTGATGACACAGCCATTATGCTGCTGGAGTCCAGTGCAGCTTGAGTTCTGGGTACCAGAAGCGCTGCTGGAAACCTCTGCTAGGAATTTTGCCTTAAGCTAAAGGATTTAGCAAACATAATGCATCAAAAGTAACTTTTTTTTTTAAATAGGGAGGAAAAAGCAGTTAACCGCATTGTTAGATTCTCTGAAGTTAAATGTTTACCATTCCCAGTTATCCTCTGTGAATAGAAAAGGCTGTTCTTGTTTCTCGTCTTGACTTAAAGGCATTGCAAACTCCGTTCTTATAGTTATCGACATTTAACATTTATTGGTGCATGTGGAGTGCCTCAAGGAAGCTGAAGCAGTGTAAAGGCTATCATCATATATAGGATAAAGGAAAAAATGATTTTCTGAAAAAGGGCGGTTAAACTGGAAAAGGAAATAAAAATGTGTTATAAAAAAACAAAGTAAATATACAAAAATAGAGTAATCAAAGTCAAATACTGTATTTCATCACACAAAATTCTCAAGCTATCCAAGGGTCCCATGCTCTGCCGCGATGCCCATACTTACAGTGGGTAGTAGCTATTCTTGATCCCAGCCCCCATTCAAAGCACAGAAGTAGGGTCTTAGACTTAGAGTCTAAGTAATCTTGGACCTTGACCTCTGGTGAAATCTAAGATCCAAGATCATCAAACTCAAATTCATAGTACTAACTAAATCAGTCTGTTGCAGAAGCTTCTTGGCCTATATCAGTTCTAGTTCCTGAGGGCTAATGCTCCTTATTATTAATCAGATTCCCAATTTGAAATGTACCTTATTAATGGCATCAGATTGAATGTCAGAAGCTTTATAATAATCTTGAGATCTGTGTCCAGTTAATAGGTGATGGTGGCTGCTATCTCATTCCTACCCCCACGCTTGCCCACATTTCAAGTAGTGTGTCTTAAGCATTCCACGTTGGCAGCATCCCATCTCCTTCCTTTTCCCACTTTCCCAATCCAGCCCTCCACCTACCACCACCTCGTGGCCCACCCATACTCTGTACCTCAGCTCAACTTACAAGCTGCAGAAGAACAAGGTGTAGTACTATGAACGTGGAGCAGGAGGGATGGGAAGTGCGATGGTCAAATACTGGTCATAGATTGTAGCATCAGTACCATCAAAATCTCAGATAGCCTTCTTAATGTTGTTTGTTCCAGGGTGTGGGATGTAAATACAGGTGAAATGCTCAACACATTGATTCATCATTGCGAAGCAGTTCTGCACTTGCGTTTCAATAATGGCATGATGGTGACCTGCTCCAAAGACCGTTCCATTGCTGTATGGGATATGGCCTCCCCGACTGACATCACCCTCCGGAGGGTGCTGGTTGGACACCGAGCTGCCGTCAACGTTGTAGACTTCGACGATAAGTACATTGTTTCTGCATCTGGAGATAGGACTATAAAGGTAAAAGACATCTGCAGTAAGTGCCCAACTTAAGAATAGGGGAATCATGTGAAAACCTGATTGAGGGCTATTTAGTATTTACCTCATATACTAGTCTATGTGTAAAAAGGCAATGAATGAGACAAGTTGTGTGACAATTCTTTTAAAGATTTTATTTATTTTTAGTGATAGGGTAAGGGGGGTAGAAAGAGAGGGAGAGAAACATTAGTGTACAAGAGAAACATTGATCAATTGCCTCTCACATGCCTCCAACTGGGGACCTGGCACGCAACGCAGGCATGTACCCTGACCAGGAATCGAACCAGCAACCTTTTGGTTTGCAGGAAACGCCCAACCCACTGAGCTATACCAGTCAGGGCAAGTTGCATAACAGTTTTGGTTAGGTATTTTATTACCTAAATCAGCAATTTTCAACCCGAGAATTTTTAAAACATGCAATACCTGACTAATCAGGGGCACTAACCTCTTTTCCCTTAGATGATCAAATTAAAAAATGACAATAGCCAAAACAACAATAACTATCTGGTATGAATGAATCAAAATTACACCTATTTTTTTTTTTGTCAGATCATCAATTTTTTTTTTTTTGGTGTGCTGCAGAATTTTAGTAATTAGCTTGTGTGCCATGAGATGAGAAAGGCTGACACCTGGTGAATGGTGAGTGTGGAAAGGGCAGGGGTAGATTTAGGTTCAAGACAATGTGTCTAAGACCAGAATAACACCGTGAGAGTAATCAGTTTGAGGGATCCTCATGTGAGAGCAGCGAGCTCCAAATTAACCCTATATTACCGTGAATTGAACTTGTTATTTGTTCGGTTTGGTTTGAGAAGTTGACTTCGTTCAGTCCTATTTTCTGCTTCTCTAAGACTCCACTATCCATATGTTTAACTAGTGAAAGCATCAAATCAATTGCCAAATGCCATTTTCTGTCCCAGGTGTGGAACACAAGTACTTGTGAATTTGTAAGGACCTTAAACGGACACAAACGCGGCATCGCCTGTTTGCAGTACAGAGACAGGCTGGTGGTTAGTGGCTCATCTGACAACACTATCAGGTGAGCAGCAGGTGCCCTTGTGCAGGAGGGATCGATATCATCCTGCCCTCCATGTTTGTGCACAGTTCAAACGAATCTTCAACTGTGTTATGTTTATAATAAAATGTTTTTCCTTTCTGTAGCTTCTTGCAAGTCAAAAGTTTGCCCTAAGTAGGCAGGCAGCACAGCAAAGCTTTTTGTTGATGTATTAACATCCTGTAATAGTTTTATCACTAGATAGACCTATTTAAAAGGTACTGCTTGAATAAGGAAGTGGGCAAGAGAGATAAGCAGATTTGGTTGAAAGCCCTTCTCTTTAAATTTCACCCGTCTACCATTGGAAAATGCTAACAAATAGCTAAAGGCCTTTTCTCTCTGCCACTGGTTTTTTGTGTTTGTTGTTTTTTTTTAAGGAACAGGATTTGTTTCCCTACTAGAAATTGTTCATTTTGTTTTCTTAGCATCGCATATTTATCCAGGGAGTCACCAGTTTTTGAAATTATAAAGAATCCACAAATTGAAGTATTTTTGGTGTTTCCTCTTCACAAAGATGGGTGACACAGATATGAATTATATTTGGATGATTTATCAATCCTCTCTGTTCCTTCAGAGAAGTACTAAGAGGATGAAAAGCCCATAAAAAAAACAGAGCTATTATTGTATCTAAGGAGATTATCATTCCTAGAAATCATTTGGATCAGTGTGAAAGCATGTAGTTTTTGTATATTAGTATATAAAAGTCACTGAGAACCTACTTGGCACTACCATTGTATGAGAAAGACTGTCCTGGGCAGTGAGCGAAAGCAGAGAGTGTCCTCAGTGAAAGGGACGGACGTGCTTTGTGAGGGCAGGGTGCACTGACGCTCTTCACCTCGTTCTTATGGTGGTTTCAGGAAGCATTACTTTTCTTAGCTGGTCATTTTCTTCACAGGCAACTGTGTGCATTGAATTCATCCTTTTTATGCCTTGGAGACCCTGGTTACAGAATTACATAAAACATTGCACTTTGAAAATACATACTGTGTTTGAACTTAAATCATACGTATTTCTACCTGACTTATATGGCAGAAAGGAAATAAATTACATTGGAAGCAGTACATTTTTGTGTGGGTCTTGATTTATTTTATTTTTGTGGATTTTTAAAGGAAAAAAAAAACATTGAAGAACATTATTTTAACATTCCAAGCTTCGGAAAGAAGAAATGAAAATTCACTTGACTCAATTTTCTTTTCCAGATTATGGGACATAGAATGTGGTGCATGTTTACGAGTATTAGAAGGCCATGAGGAATTGGTGCGCTGTATCCGATTTGATAACAAGAGGATAGTTAGTGGGGCCTATGATGGGTGAGTTTGCGTCTGCATCTGACCCCCTCCTGCCGCAGGATGTCCAACATCATAGCTGTTCCCTGTCTCTGAAAGGTTGTAGGTGGGCCCGCTGCCATGGCTCAGGCCCGACCTCTGCATTCACCTCTCCTTTGTTCACTCTTCTCCAAGACACTCTGCCCAGTTATTTAATTGCACTTGTTTGCTCATGATTTTTATTGATATTTGGGGTTTAGGTCATATATTTGTCTGTTTTTCCCTATATTCCAAAGAGCTGGACAAATCCAGTATAACAGAATATGCATATAAAATAGTGACTGACTAGTAAATTAATACATAGGAGGGTGATATCGATAGGGCTTAGTGTGATAGGACCTTAAATTCTGATATCTTTGAATGATTCCAGAAAGTACAGCACCCTTTACTTCTAGCATTTCAGGTATAATAAGTTCAGTAATCTTTATTTTATTCTATCTAATTTCCAGTGAGTATAGAATCCATTCATGTTGTGGATGGATCCCACGTCTAGCAATGCCAAGCACATAGCACATTCTTACAAAAGTATATTTGCTTATGAAGGACTCTTTATCATTTCATCTCGTCAAGGTACCTGATTTGGGGGACTAGAAAGCTACAGTCACATATTGGCAGCTTTTTAAATACCAGAAACTAACTTAACAGCGTTATCTTAGCGTCTGAACTGACTGCACTGCCATGTGAAGACAGTTCAAGCACGGGACGTGCAGCAGGCCTGCCTCTCCGGCTCGGGGTCAGCCACCACTCCCGTGCCCTCGGCTCGGGCTGTGCTGCCAGGTGCCGGCAGGGGCCACGCTTATGTTTCCTCGCTCCCGTGGTTTTGGTCTGTACCCACCTTTCTTGGGTTTTGTCTGTTATCATGAGGAGACACGACCTATAATTAACTTTTAGAAAGGCTAAACTTTTCTTATTTAAATCAAAATATGAGGATTTGTTTATATAAACTCCAAAACTCTTTAAATGGACCCAGTCCTCTGGTATATGTGACCTGTGCCATTCTTAGAACTGACCAAAAAGAAGATGCCTCAGAATTATAGGTTTCTAGGTCTAAGTGATCTTTTATATTACTAAAAAGTCTAATGTGTAAGATCTGCTCTGAGCCCCAAAGTGTGGTGTAACTTCACCATTCAGTGTCTGTCAGCTTTGTTAGAGCTAACCTGTGTCTCGTTTTTAGGTTAATCACATCCCTTTCCCCCTGTTAAGACCAATAACCTCTATTCAAGAATGAATATCAGAACCAAGTCTTCAAAACAAAAAAGTCTTTTATATTCCTGTGAGCTGCGTTTATCATATAAACTGTGTTCACCTTACATGTTTATCGCCATGACTTTTTGCCATTCTTCCTGTGCTCCCTTAATTTTGCTTTTGACAAAGACTTTTGTCCCTTTTTGATCTGTAGAAAAATTAAAGTGTGGGATCTTGTAGCTGCTCTGGACCCCCGTGCTCCCGCAGGGACTCTCTGTCTGCGGACCCTTGTGGTAAGTCTTCCTGTGGGAAGGGAGCTGGGGAGTGGGAAGGAGAAGTTAAACATTGATGTGCTGTGGAATATGGATCTAGATTCGATAGATAGAACCTCACAAAACCTACTATTAAGTGGAAAAGCAGCCAATACATGATAATAAAATATGTTTATAGAGCACCTTTCTTGCAAAAGCACTTTAGAGACCATATATGGAGAGAAATGTGGCAGCTGTTGAACAGCTGCCCAGCAGCTCTACACATCAGTGCAGCACAGGAAGTGAAGGAGAATTCTGTGTCCACCAGAAGCAGTAGGGGGCACTTAGGGAGAAGGAACGTAATTACTCAAGCTGGAGCCTGTCCAGAATCTGAGGACCGGCACACCTGTGCCTACAAGAAGCACCATGGGAGTCTGCGTGAGCCCCGGTCAGGCCCTTATTTCTGCGTCCTACTCAAGGCCTGCGCTGCCAGCAACTCGATCCCAGCTTCTTTGCTCCTTGTATGCCCCCTTGCCTGGACATCTTGACATTTTGGGAAAAAGTGACTCAAAAGGACTAATGTCACTTTCAGAGCCACTAAATTCTTTGTCATGGTGTTTGCCAAAGGCCTGGATTAGAAAATGCCCTAAAGTTAAAAGCTGCTTCCATCAGAAAAAGATTAGGTGGGGCTCTGTGGAAGACAGAGTCTTCTGCACGGGGAGAAGATGAGAGCAAGCATTTGAAGCCCCAGTATTCTGGATCCTGGCTCAACATTTAGGCAGTCTCTGCTCTGGAAAAGAAAAAGATATATTTCTTTATCTTCCTTGTTGGAATTAAAGTGCATTCTTTCCATACCAGGCATGCTTTACCTTCATATTTCACATGTTTTTTAAAATGTGTATTGTTACTCATTTACAGTTAATCTAAATCTAGTTTCTAAAGTATAATTTACAGCCCTGGCTGTTATGGCTCAGTGGGTTGGGCACTGGCCTGCAAACCAAAAAATCACTGGTTCGATTCCCAGTTGCCTGTCCCTGGTTAGGGGCATGTAAGAAGCAACCTATATCCATGTTTCTCTTGCACATCGATGTTTCTCTCCCTCTCTTTCTCCCTCCCTTTCCCTCTCTCAAATAAATAAAATAGATAGATAGATAGATAGATATTCCTCTGAAAGAAAACTAAATGGGGAAAAATAGTAGGTTTAAAAAAATAAAGTATAATTTACATACAGCAAAATTTGTCCATCTTAGTGTACTTTTTTAAAAAAATGATTGATTATGCTGTTACAGTTATCCTGATTTTTTCCCCTTTGCTCCCCTCCACCAGCACTGCCCACTCCCTCAGGCAGTCCCCTGCTCTTGTTCACGTCCACGGGTCACGCATGTTAAGTTCTTTGGCTACTCCCTTTCCTACACTGTACTTTTTATCCGCATGGCTATTCTGTAACCACCTGTTGGTACTTAATCCCCTCACTTCTCACCCATTCTCCCACAACCCCCTCCCATCTCTTTATCTTTAACCTTTGGCATTTTACTTATGACGTGTCTTGGGTGGGCCTCTTTGTGCCCATCTCATTTGGGACTCTCTGTGCTTGGAGTTGTATATTTCCTCCACCAAATTAAGGAGGTTTTCCTTCATTATTTTTTCAAATAGATTTCCAATTTCTTGTTCTTTCTCTTCTTCTGACCCCCTTTGCGAATATTGGAATGCTTAAAGTTGTCCCACAGGCTGTTTAGACTGTCCTTGATTTTTTTGGATTCTTTTTTTTTTTTTTTGTTCTGATTGGTGGTTTTTTGGTTCCTTATGTTCCAAATTATTGATTTGATTCTCAGCTTCATCTACTCTACTGTTGTTTCCTTGTAAATTGTTCTTCATTTCAATTAATGTATCCTTCATTTTTGACTAGATCTTTTTTATTCTGTTAATATCCTCACTAAGTTGCTTGAGCATTCTTATAAGCAGTATTTTGAACTCTGCATCTGATAGATTCCTTATCTCCATTGTGTTTAGCTCTTTTTCTGGAGTTTTGATCTGTTTGTTCATTTAGGCCATGTTTCTTTGCCTCCTCGTTTTGGCATTCTCCCTGTGTTTGTTTCTGTGTACTAGGTAAAGCTGCTTTGACTTGGTGTCTTGGGAGTGTAGCCTAATATAGTAGGTGTCTTGTAGGGTCCAGTGGCACAACCTCCTCCATCTCCCAAGTTGGGAACTCGAGGTATGCCCTTCATCTGGGCTGAGTGCTCTCCTCTTATAGTTGAGCCTTGGTTGCTGTTGGTAAATCAATGGGAGGGATTTACCCAGGTTAGTCAGCTGCAGTGATTGGCTGTGACCACTGACCACCATCCTCCACCCTCCGTGGAGAATCAGCCATGCAGGAGCAGGGTAGTGGTGCTCCAACATGTCTGTAGCTGCCCAATTGGTGTGCTGACCCTGTGGGTTTATCGGGTGGTACAGGCCAAAGTCAGCCCCCACCTGTGTTTTCCCTGGGGCCACCCTGCCTGAATTATAAAGCAGTCTGAGATAGCTGCTATTTGTACTGGGCTTGGAGATTCTCAGGCTAAGTCTACTGTGAATGTAGGCTGCTAGTTCCAGACCTGGGGCTCACTGAGGCCAGCTGTTGCTTGTTTGAGGGGATTTAGGAAGTTACAAAACACAAGCCAAGACCAGCCATTCATATAGAAGATCATCCTAGGTGGGCGCATGATTTGGGTGGGGCAGAGTCCCTGGGGATCTCCAAGGCAGGTCAAACAGTGTTAGGCAGGTGGTTGTCTGACTTCCATTCAACTCGATTTCCGTCGGTTCTGAGCGACGATTATTCTATATTTTAGTTGCAAATTTTTTGTGGTTGTGCAAAGAGGTGGGCCATGTCTGCCTATGCCACCACCTTGACATGAAGTCCTTTAATGTACTTCTGTGAACTGTTCAGATGTCTATATACCATAATCAACTTATAGAAAATTTTCAATGTCTCCCTAAAATGATGTTCCTTAGAATCACCCCTAGCAACCATTCATCTGATTTCTATTTCTGTACTTTTGCTACCTTATGAATGTCATATAAATTAAATCAGTAGTATGTAGTGTTTTGCCTTTGGCTTATTTCACTTTATTTAATATTCATCCATGTTGTTGCCTGTATTAGAACTTTGTTCTTTTTTATTGCTAAGTAGTATTCCATTGTATAGATAAATCAGTTTGTTTATTCGTTTATCAGGGTAAGGACATTTAGAATGTTTCCAGTTTTGGGTGATACTGAAAACATTCCCATACAGGTTTTGTACGTACATATTGTTTTCATTTCTCTCGAGTAAACACCTAGAAGTACAATTCTGGCTCCTATGATAAGTGTATGTTTAAATTTGAAAGAACTACTAAGCTATTTTCAAAGTGTCATTTTGGGAGTTTACAGATGCATGCCATTTTAGATTTCCACTGACAATGTATGAGAGACTCATTTATCCACATCCTTGACAGCACTTGTTATTGTCAGGTTTTTTTCAGTTATAGTCACTTTAGTGAATTGTAGTGGTTATAGTTTTAATTTGCATTTTGTGATAACTAATGGTATAGAACATCTTTTCATGTTCCTTTTTTGTGAAGTATCTATTCAAATCTTGTCCTCATTTATTGAGTTGTCTTAAGTTTTTGAAAACAGATTTATTGAAATATAATTGACATACAATGAAGTAGACATATTTAAAGTATACAACTTAATAATTAATTTTAACATATGTACATACCCATGAAACTACCACTTCAACCGAGATAATGAACTTACCCTCCTATGTAATCCCTCCTTCCCATTCCACTCACTTCCCCCTGCTCCAGTCCCCAGGCAACCATTAATCTGCTTTATGTCAATTATGATTAGTTTGCATTTTCTAGGGTTTAGTTAATGGAATCAAAAAAGAGTGTGTACTCTTTTTTTGCTTCTTTTCATTAAGCCTAATTATTTTGATATTCACCCATGTTGTTGATGTAGGAGTAATTCATTGCTGAGTGGTGTTCCATTGTATAATTATACCACAATTTATCCATCTGCCAGTTGATAAAAATTTGGATTTTTTCCAATTTATGATTATTATAAATAAAGTTCCTATAAACATTATGTGCAAGTCTTTATGTGACTGTATGCTTTCATTTCTCCTGGGTAAATCCTAAGAGCAGAATTGCTAGATCATATGATAAATATATGTTTAATATTTTTAGAAACTGCCAAACTGTTTTCCAAAATAGTTGTACCATTTAACATTACAGTACAACAGCGCATGAGAGAGTTCCACATCCTCGCCATTGCTCAGTGTATAGTCTTTTTTTAATTTGAGTCATTCTATTAAGCGTCTCATGGTACCTCATTGTGACCTTAATTTACATATCCCTAATGTTAATAATGTTGAACATTGTTTCATGTGTTTATTTGCCATTCATATATCTATTTTGGTGAAGTATCTGTTTGAATCTTTGCCCATTTTTTTTAATTGAGTGGTTTTATTATTGAGTTTTGAGATTTCCTTATATATTCAGGATACTCCTTTTGTTTTTTCATTCCCTTAAAAGAATCTTTTAAAACAGAAATTGTTAACTATTTTAAGGGTTTTATTTATTTATTTTTAGAGATGGGGGAGGGAAGGAGAGAGGGAAACATCGGTGTATGGTTGCCTCTTGAGCATCCCCTACAGGAGACCTGTCCTGCAACCCAGACATGTGCCCTGACTGGGTATCGAACTGGTGACCCTTTGGTTTGCAGACCTGCGCTCAATCCACTGAGCTACACCTACCAGGGAAGAAATTCTTAATTTTGATTAAGCCCAATGTATCAACTTTGTCTATTACGGTTTGCTATTTGATATTATATCTCTAAAAAAAAACTTTGCCTAATCCAGAGTCACAAGGATTTCCCTTGTGTTTTCTTTAGAAGTTGTATAGTTTTAGTTTTTACATTTTGGTCTATGATCCATTGTTAGTTAACTTTTGTAGATGGTAAAAGGTATGGGTCAAAGTTCGCATAGCTATCCAGATATTCCAGTACCATTTATTCAGAACTGTCCGTTTTCCTCCGACTTGCCTTTGCAGCCTTTTCAAAAACCAATTGACCATGTGTGTATGGGTCTACCTATGAACTTACTCAGTTCCATTGATCTTTTCATCTATTTGTTTGTCTTTGTCTTGATGTCAGTGTCATATTATCTTGGTTACTGCAGCTTTTTAATAACTCATGAATTTTAATAGTGTAAGTCCCACCCCTCACCCCCCAGAAATAAATGTGCTGAGGTTTTCATTGGGATTGTATTAAATCTAGATCAATTTTGCATTGGAGAGAATTGACTTCTTAATAATATTGAGCCTTCTGATCCGAGAGCACAGTATATCGCTCTTTGTTTAGGTCTCTTTAAACTTTCTCAGCAATGTTTTATACCTTTCAGTGCAAAGATCTTGTACATCTTTTATCATGTTTATCCCTAAGTATTTCATATTTTTAATGCGATTGTAAATGGTATTTTTAAATTTTAGTTTCTGGATTGTTCATTGCAAATACATAGAAATACACTTTTACTTTTTTCCAACCTGTATACCTTTTATTTCTCTTTCTTGTTTTATCGTACTAAGACCTTCAGTACAATGATCAAACGAATTAGTAACAGTGGATGTCCTTATCATGGGGAAAAGGCAACTCACATGCACACAGATATGTGGTAGCTATAGGTTTTCATGGATAAACATTAGTAGGGGATTAGGAAGTTCCTTTCTGCTCCTTGATAGCTGAGAGTTTTTGTTAGAAATAGATGTTGGATTTTGTTAAATGCACTTATCTACAGCCATTGAAATGATCTTATGTTCTCACCTTTATTTTGTTAATTGGAATATTACATTGATTTTTGAATGTTAAATACAACTTTGAATCACTATAGATTTCATGGTCATTAAAAGTATAATAATAAAAAGACATACTGTGAACACATCTCTGTGCCCTAAACTTGATAGCCTCTTCCTTCACATCAGAAGAAATAGACAGTCTGAATAGGCCTATACCTATTAAAGAAATTGAAGCAATAATCAATAACCTCCTAAGACAGAAAGCACCAGACCCAAATGGGTTCCCTGGTGAATTCTACCAAATGTTTGAGGAAGACATTGTACCAGTTCTCTACTGTCTCTTCCAGAAGATAGCAGCAAAGGGAATACTTCCTAACTTATTCTATGAAGCAGAATTACCCTGAGAGCAAAAGCAGACAAAAATATTACAAGAAAAGAAAACCACAGACCAGTATGTCTCATGCATACAGATGCTCGTCTGTGAGTGTATTTGCATCTTGTAAAGAATGTAAAATGGTACATCCTCTATGGAAAACAGTATGGCAGTTCCTCAAAATATCAGAGATAGAATTATGATCCAGCACTCCCACTCTGGGTATACGTTATATCCAAAAGATCAAAAATAGGATTTCAAAGAGATATTTTTGCATATTCATGTTCACAGCAGTATTATTCGCAATAGCCAAGAGGCGGAAGCAGCCCAAGTGTCCATCAGCAGATGAATGGATAAACAAAATGTGACACACGCACACACAAATATTGTTCAGCCTTGAAAAGAAATACTATCACATGCTACACCATGGGTGAAAGTTGAGGACATTATTCTAAGTGCAACAAATCAGTCACAAGAAGACAAATAGGACAAGGTATCTAAAGCGGCTGAACACATACAAACAGAAAGTGGAAGGGTGGTGACCAGGGAGCCATCTCCCGGGCGAGGAGCTTTAGTGTTCCAGTACGAGAGGGTTCTGGGACCCGCTGCACCGCAGAGCGACTGCACGCAGCTCTGCTGGCCACGCACCGGAAAACGGGTGAGATGGCAGGTATTGTGTGATTATTTCCGTAATTCAAAATAAAATATTTTTTGAATACTAATGTAATAGGCAAACGTGCAATTTCATAAGTAATATGAATTTATTAGGATTTTTTGGTAATATTTTAAACCATTTGATTCAGATTTAAGTGTGATATTACTCTCCTTACGTTTAGTGATTTCACAATAAGGAAGATTTCTGAAATTATTTAAGAGGTGGTAATATGCCAGTAAAATGAAGTAACTTATATTTAGATAAATTTCCACAAATATTAGCAAACCGAATCCAACAGTGTATAAAGAGAATTACACACCATGACCAAGCGGGACTTATTCCGCGTATGCAAAAGCAAGTATAACACTCAAAAACCAGTTCATGTAACCCATCACATCAAAAGGATAAGAAGAAAAATCACATGATTATATAAAGAGATGCAGAAAAGGCATGTGGCAAAGTCCAACATCCAGTTGTGATCAACTCTCAGCCAACTAGGAATAGAAGGGAACTATTGCAACTTCATAAAGAAAAATGCAAACTAAAACTCCAACATAATAATACCACTACAAATCTATTAAAGTAGCCAAAATTTAAAAGATTGGCAGTACCAGTCTGTTGAAGATGTGAAGCAACTGGAATTCTGATACACAGCTGAGAGGAGTATACATTGGCACAACTTTTAAAAACTTCTGCCACGCTCACTAATGCCAAGAGCACACCTACTCCATGGGCCGGCAGTGCTGCTCCTCGGGAAGATGGGAGCACGTGCCCATCGACACACATGTGCCCGGAGACTTTACTTACCAGAACCAAGACTGGAATCAGCCTGTTCGTCCACCACAGGACACAGTATGTTGTGGTGTGGTCATATAAGGGAGCAGCAACCAGTAGTAAAAAAAAAAAAAAATGAACTGCTGTTGCATGTAGTAACAGAGAAGAATCTTGTAGTGCTAAGTGAAAGGAACCAGGAAAAAGAATGCTGTCTTGAGCATATTTATATGAAATTGAAAAACAGGAAAAGTGAATTGATACCATCGGGGTGAAGGTTGTATTGACAAGCAAGGGGCTCAAGAAGCCTTCTGGGGTGCTGCAATGGTGTGCTGTGTATGCCTACAACTGCTTAGGAGAGTCAGGTAGTAAATTGTCCTGAATTTTGCAAGCTTGTTGAACTCATACAGATAGCTTGGAGTTGGCCAGAGTAGGAACTTTTACACCATGAAAATGTGCAGGCGCTTTTACAAGTTGGGAGAGTTCATTGGTAAACATTTACCAGCACACCGCTTAGTATTGCGCATCAATCCTTGGCCGCTGATTGCAGAAGAATCCTAGGGATGCAGAGAGAGGACAAGGCCAGGGAGGTACTGAGTGATGGTCTTGTTTAGCCTAAGGCTGGGAGAGTTAGCAGTGAGAAACCAGCATGCTCCGGGACGTGTCTCAGCTCTAGTGCATATTACTTCAGTTGTGCATGAAATCAGCTGCCCAGTGTTGCCTTTCATCCAAATTAGGTTTTTTCTCTGTTAAAACAGCTAAATGGTAGAGAAAATGATCAGCGCTACCTAGCCTTGCCATCGACTCCTTTTCACATGTTGCTGAATATGTGTCCTTTTGATTTTGAGTAGTTCAAAAGTTTCTGTTTCTGCTTCTTCAGGAGCATTCGGGAAGGGTTTTCCGACTCCAGTTTGATGAGTTCCAGATCGTCAGTAGCTCACACGATGACACGATCCTCATCTGGGACTTTCTCAACGACCCGACTGCCCAAGCCGAGCCCCCCCGCTCACCTTCTCGAACATACACATATATCTCCAGATAAATAATCGTACACTGACCTCATATACTTGCCCAGGTATGAAAAAGAATTGTGCACCTAGCACTGTGAATAGGAGATGGAGTGTTGGCTGTAGGTATTGCTAGTTCGCAGAGCCTTCTCGTGCCCTTTGTCCTTCCGAGTCGGGAAAGCAAGGGAGGCTGACGTCCTGATGCAGAGCGGGGGCTGTGTGTGGGGTGCCGCCTTCGTCAGGGTGGCCAGCCTCAGTTCTGCATGATTCTTGAACTAGCTCTAGCTGACCTGTGTGCAGTACAGCTAATAACTCCTGTCCCAATTATTTAATAACGTTTTTAAGAAAGTAAGGGTGGGGGGGGGAGTAAGAGATTTGAATCCATTTCAAAACTAAGAGGAATTCACCCGAAAGCCTGTGGCTTTGTAGTTCCCGAATTAAACCAGTACTTAGGATAAAAACCCTTTAAATCGGGTAGATAATCTAGTGTATGAGTGGGAAGATCTCTTGATGAAAAATGCTGACCTCTCACAGCTCTGCCTTGTCGGTGTCATTTGACATGAGAGGTAGCTTTTTTATCCTCATGCCCACTCCCTGCTCCCTCTACAATGAAAAGGACCATCTTTTGACCTTGGAAGTAGCTCCGGGGTTGCTGAGGACTCCGTGTGTTCACCATTCACATCTTCGTCCTCCCTCTGAGGTGCAGAGAGAGGATAAGGCCAGGGCGGTACTCCCCCTCTGAGTCTGGAAAAAATCCTAAAATTCATCTTCAACTATATTATGGTATATTCCAATTATACCTGGTGTCCTAACTGGTTGAAATACGTTAAGTTATTGCTGGTTTTGGGAAACTACACTGTTCTTGGGGATCGTTTCCCACACTTGCCTTGGCGCTTGTGGCAGAAGAACACGTTTAGCACACTTTTCTGCACGTCTTTTTACAGTGGCTTTTCTGAGTGGGGTGGTCCGTGCCCTGCTGGGCTCACTTCAGTGCCCACTTCTCACGGAGGATGTGCTGCCTCCTCCTCCCTCAGCCTCCTCAGCCAAGTCCTGCCAGCAGGCCTGGGTGAGAGTCCCAGCTGCGTGCCCGTGGGCAGGTGACCTCCCAGAGCCTCGGCCTCCTGATGAGTACAGTGAAGGTTGCAGGTACACACACTACGCAGAGCTGTTGTGAGGACTGCAGCTGAAATGTTGTATATAAAATTTTCATTGCTTGGCACAATGCCTAGCACCTAACAAGCCCTTAGTAAAAAGTGGTTTATTGGTATTAATATTGTAATCATGTTACCTATCCCCTCCTTTTGCCAAAATTTGTGCTCCTGAGATTTCTGTGGCATCCTGCCATATGTAATCTTTTCCTGGTGCCCTTATGGCTTATGTCTCCTTTCCCCTCTCACCCCTACAGCGTACGCATCCCCCTCGAGTCTTGTCTCGGGCTTTGTTTCCTTATCCAAGCCCCCTTTCTTTGGCTGCCGTGTCTTTTCCCAAGGCTTCTGCCTTAATCTCCAGGCCACACACCCAGCCACCACCTGCTCCCTCTAAAATGAAAAGAACCGTCTTTTGACCTTGGAAGTAGCTCTGGGGCTGCTGAGGACTCCGTGTGTTCACCATTCACGTCTTCATCTTCCCTCTGAGGTGCAGAGAGAGGATAAGGCCAGTGCACACTGGTCTTTGGAGGCCACCGCGGCCAAAACCTTAGAGCTGTCCTCACCCGCTGCGCCTGTGCAGGGAGCAGAAGGAAGCTTGATGCTGCTGCACCCACACAGTCCCTCTTAATCTCAAGACATCAGATCACTCTGCGTGACTCTGAACGTGTCAGTGAGCCCCTGCCAAGTCCCGGAACAGGCCGTGCAGCCTCCAAAAGAAGCTCCTACTTGGCAGGGGCCAAGAGCAGGCATTGGGAAGGATTTCTCAGCCTTTCTCCCAATTGACAGCTAAGTTAATATTCTTTTTCTCATAGAGCAAGTGAGAAATACCGGGAAAGGGACTAATGACTATCTGCTCTGTTTTCACACAGGACTCATTAAAGTTGCGGTATTTAACGTATCTGCCAATACCAGGATGAGCAACAACAGTAACAATCAAAATACTACCCGCCTCCCCCGGACTAGCCGAGGAGTGGGGCTTTGAGACTCCTGTTGGGACACAGTTGGTCTGCAGTCGGCTCAGGAGGGGCTGCTCAGCACAGCTGACTGCTTCCGTGCTGCTATCAGAAGATCTTTTCTTTCGTGACTGATTGGAACTTTTAAAGCTCACCTCACTTCCCCTCCTCCTTTCCCCTCTGCACCTTTTTTTTCCTCGTTTGGTTCCAGACAAAGATGACTTATAAATATATTAGTGTTTTGCCAGAATCTCTCTTGCTTTGCTGTTAAGCAGAAGAACTAGTTTCCCTATATAGCCTGCTGGGAGAGACCCACTTCTAGGGGAGAGGGGGTACAACTTGAAGCCAGACAGCACCCAGTGTCTCCCTGTGAACCGTGGGAACGCCCAGCACCTGGCAAGCTCAGCGCTGCCCCGCTGTGCTTCGGAGACAGCTGTCCGCACAGTCTCTGGGGCGAGAGAGAGACGACGATGAGAATAAGCACACCGGGAGATCTGGGCCTCTTTCCTTCCGTCTCTTTTCTCTGTTTCTGCACCCCTTCCCCTCCTCCCACTCCCCTCCAACCTGCTTCTCGGCTGCACCTGAGAAGTGTGAAGAGAGTGTCTTCAGCTAGCATGAGACAAATCTGCTAGAAAATGCAACACTTTTCGGAAAAGTTCAATGCTGTTCGGTCAAAATTTCAAACTGAGGCTTTTGCTGCAGGTGACCCTCTATGACAACGATGAGTTCTCAGACATGGTGTTTTCATCATCTTTGCAACTCTGTTCTCCTTCTGACACCCTTCCCCAAAGAGAGGGAGGGGGCGGAGCCGAAATTCCCTGGGCTCCATCAATGGTCACATCTTTTCTGGACTCAGCGGTCTCCTCGGTTCCATGTCGAGTGTGCAAAGGAGTTGCTGATTGCATTTTCTCTCATTAACAATTAGATGTGTAATAAAAAGCATTGTACTTCATCTTAAATCACTGGTAAGGCTCAGCCTACAGAAAGGCTTGAATAGCCAGAGCCGGTCGCTGGGTGCATTCTGCATAATGGTTCAGATCTCTGGATTCCTCATCAGGGCCTGTGAGCACCCAGGCACCTGTGTCTTTGCCAAGGCCACGGTCAGAGTAGCTTTAGAGGTGGTCAGGAGCAAAAGTTTATTTCTTTTTCATTTAGTCCAGTAAATAGCGTTTCTAAAAAAAATCAAGCTAAATCATCTCAACTTTGCACTGCAGAACCTTCCTTCTGCTTCTCTCAAACCCAGTATTTACAAAGGGCAAAGCTGCCGGAGAGAGCAGGTCAGGGTGAAGTTTGGCACACAGGGTTTCTTACTGAGGCAGAGACTGCCTTCTCTTTTCCTTTTCCTCCTCCTTCTGGTCTTATTTCCTCTCCACTCTCCCCCGACCAGTAAAATTTCTCTGGGAGTTGGTGAATAACACAAACAAATGGACCTCAGCCAGGGCTGGGCTGACCCGGCCACTTGAAAGGCAGCTGTGTGGGCGTCAGGTGCGGGGCACAGGTGCCACCCAACCTGGGAGCACAGAGAACGCCGTCAGTGTGTGCCTAGCTCGTCTCTTGGGGCAGGAACAGGCCTGCACCAGCCACTTCCAGTGCACAGGCAGGCCCATCCAAATGCCCGAGGCCACAGCACAGTCTCAAGTTTCCCCTGGAAGCTGAGCTGTCAGGCCCTTCGTTTCCACCCCTGGTCCAAGTGGTTGAGGAAAAGAAAGCCCCTTTTTAACCAGCTGCTGGAAAACTTCGGAGTGGGAGCCAGCTGCAAGTAACCTCACAGCCAGGCCACCCTTACTTCAGCGATGGCGAAGGCGAGGAAAACCATCTTTCCTCTTCCCTCTGATTTGCAAAAAGGCGTTCTCTTCCCAAAATGTGCCCGACCGAATGTTGTCATTACATGGTGTGAGGCAGGCATGCATACGCAGTTCTCCTTTCCTGCTTTATGAGTGCGTTTACGCTTTCAGTTCCAGGTTATATTCGGACAGTATTTCCCAGTGTACCATGTCATTGCCTAGGAAGTATCCTCTGAGTATAATTCCCTTCCCAACTACCCAAATGCCACAGAGAAATGTTTTCTATTTAGTCACTTGTCGTGGTTCCTTGTCCATTGTGTTGACTATTGATGCCTTTCTGACTGGTGGAGAACGCTGCTGCAGATGAGGCAGAGGACCATCGGCCCTGGTGGACACACAGGCCAGGCATTCAAGAGGCGTGGGTTTTAAGCTGTTTTAAAATATTGTCCAATAGCCATAACTTACTAGCCCTTCTGTTACATGCTGCTGTTCTGAAGTGAGAGCTGTTGAATATGCGTTGGTACCCGGGGTTTTGCTCTCCCATCTAGGTTTGGAGGTAGATTGTTTCTAAGGCCGTTCTGAAGCCTGTCCAGTACATCGTAAGTGAGACTGAGGCAGGCCCTGCAGCCTGCAGCCATTAGCCCCGTGGAGGATATTCCCCACGTTGTCCTCTGCTGCTGATGGAAATGGGAATGAAGGGAAGTGGTCTGAAAAACTTGAGTCAGTCACATTTCTCAGCTCTGGGGGTCATTTACCAGTTCATTGTAGAAGAAATAATCAGGTAAGTAGAAGTTCATTTCCAGAGAAGGTAAACCCCACTTACCATCTCTGCATGATTTCAGTGGGAATTGATTATCACTAATCCCCAACTGGGCTAGAATAAATGTAAAGTTTGACCTTTTTAAAAAGAGAAACAAAGAAAGTTTCAACACATTTAAAGGAATGGTAGAAGAGGAGCTGAAGGGGCCTCTGGGCTCTGAAACGAAACGTCTCCATTGTAGATTAGTCTGTTTTCACTAAAATTCCCGGGGGGCGGGGGGCTGAAAGGAATGTTCCTTAAAGGTGGAGGGAGCCCCTTCAGAGGCGGGCTCGGGGAGTGTGGGTGCACCTACACCCGGGGCCCCGTGGGCCCGTGCAGCGCTCCGTCCACCCGGGCTGCCGGGACGGCACCAGCATGCTTCGCTGCACACGTGTGTGTTTCCACTGCCGAGAACATCCGTCTGCTCCCTTACGTGCAGTGTGGAAGCACACGTGTGTTGTGAATGGGAAGCCTTTCACATTTGTCCCTTGGCAAACTTCTTTCTGGTGGCTCTTCACCAGAAACGTTAGAGACAGGTACTCTGGAACTCTGCTGACAGATTGTACGAAGTCTGGCCCTCGTAATTTGTTTCTGAGCTGGAAAAGACACTGGGACTCCTAAGTCATTCATTCTGTGTTCTGCTTGAGTAAGAAAAATCCTTTTTTATTTTTCTTTTGTAAAATCAAAAGCTAAAGAGAAGAAAATGCGAACTCTTTGGCCTTCTCTTGGTACCCATTGGTCTGAGCGCTGGGGCTGGCCTCTGTCTTACCCAGTACCGGTTGTGCAGGAAGCAGAGGGCTCGGGTGGCAGGGGTGGGGACTGTTGGAAGTAATGAGGAGGGTGTTTTCTTCCCTGGAACTGCTGACCTTGGTGTCCTCCGTTTACCTTAGATGGTAACGCCTTCCTGCCCGAAGGGCCAGCCTCAGGGGCTAGGCTGCAAGCTCAGTTATGGAGGAATCCACCACGAGTCTAGGTAGAAAAGGGGGTGCTAAGAGACCCCCACCTGTGACACGTTCCTTGATGATCAGGTTTACCATTTGACTTTAACCCTCATCTCGATCTCCTTCGCCATTTGCACACCTTTAACAGACATTCCAGGAGGTGGAGGGCGTGAAAAGGCGCCCTTGCCCTTCCTCACCTTCCTCTCTCCCCTCCCAGAGTGGTTCTCGAGTCTAAGCTGGGCACCCAGAGCCTGCAGGCCGGGCCTTTCTCCCCGGGCTTCATCCGCACGGCTGTCTTTGCGGTGAATGGGGCTGGGTTCTGCTGCTTGTTGCTTTCACCCGTAGTTCATTTGTGACTTCAATATTCTTGGAACTAAGGAGAGAAACCAAAAGAGCATGATCGTGGCAACCTGGTTTCACGTGGCACTTAGTGCACTGATATCCTGAAACCTCTTCTATTGGAAGCTGAGTACCTGTGATTAGACACTAAAATTTGCTGGAGGCAGATGACCTCTAAAACTTTGTGCTCTACAGCCCGCAGTCTGGCTTTCTCAGCTCCTGATTGGCTCTGTATGCGTTTGAAGATACGTGCGGTTGAGGATGAATGGCATTATCAGCATCACTTCCCCGTTGTCTCCTTCCTTCTTGGACACTGAAGGAAACGGAGGGTCAGGCCTCTGGGTACCAAGGAAATGAACACCTCCCCGAGTCAGTGATCACTCAAGCCCAACTCAGACTGTCCTGAGAGAGTTTTGAGGGCTGTAACCGTGGGGGCAGGCCCGGCCGCAAATGTGAGCTTCCCGCCGGTCCGGCCCTCTGTTCTCTCGGCCTGACAAGTGCTGACCACTTTGACGTGTGCGATCGTGTCTCGGTGGTGTGTAGTCGATGTGCCGATGTGTCCACAACCTAGAATCATGGTGATATAGTGTGTTTGGTTTTTTAAACTGTTCAGAAAAAAGTAACTTAAATCACAAATATAAGATTAAAGTGAATTTTCCAAGTGTCTTGTCTCTTTGCCCCAACACCAGTGGAACAGTGAGTTTTTCAATACACAAGTTGGGAGAGTGCACAAGCACCTCTTACGATGATCCAACACAAGAAAACTGTGGAGAGAAGTCGGGGCCAGACGCTGTGAATAAATGTGGGCCCCGCGTACCACGGATGTCCCCCTGCTGAGTTAAACTGAAGCTGGAGTGGCGTCTGGCTGGGGAACTGGGCCCCACGGCCGCGCCTCCCATGACCATAGCTGAGCCCTGAGTTCCTCCTGAGAGGGCCAGAGACTGCGGACAGGTGAACGCACGTTCAGAACAGTTTCCGGAGAGACTCCAGCAAACCATGAAAATGAAGGGAGCATTGACCACAGGGCAAACACACCCCCTTCCCTCCTCAGACCAGACCCGGGCAGGTGCAAGCCTTCCACCCCTCCCCTCCTGGAGTCACAAGCAGGACCCTGTCAGAGCAAACCCATCCCTATCTTACATCTGAACATCTAGTGGGAGTGTCCTTCCCTGTCCAGACCCCCTTTCAGTGCTGTCAGCCATGTGGTCTCAGTGCCTGTCATACTGGACCGACTCTGGTCACGAAAGCATTCCCAGGCTGCGAGACGGCATGGCCTCCGGGCAGAGCAGTCCCTGCCGGAGCAGGAGACGTGACAGAGCATCGGGTGCACCAAGCACTTTGCAGACGGGGGACCTGCGCAGGAAAGGGGGCTCCCCACACTGCCCAAGACCACACCAGCTCCCCTTCCCAACCGCTAAGGGCAGGGAGGGAAAAGGCAGCGATGACGGCTCAGGCCTTGGCATCTAATCAGTTGTCATCGGTTGGGCTCCTGAGCCCCATAATGAGCAGAGGCTGGGCTGGGGTGTAGGGTTTCACCTTCAAACCCAGAGTCAGCTTCCCTGGGAAGATGGGGTCTAGGAGACACCCCCGACTCAGCCCTGAAGGCGCTGTTTCCCAAAGCCAGGCTGGGTCTGGGATCCCTCAAAACCTTTAGCTGTGCCTCCGTCGGCAATGATGAAGGGGAGGAGACCTCTCCTTCCTGATTGGCTCTTGCCAATTAAGAGCATTTTATTAGGCTGCTAATTAAAGGCACTTCGGTAGCAGCAGGAGAGGCCGTGTGGGTGCCTGGTGAGACGGAGCTGAAGCCAGGAGAAGTCGTTTTCTTCCCCCCATGGAAGCGGAGCCTCTCAGGAGCCCTCTCCGTCCCCCAACCCTTCCTGCTGCGCCCACCACACCCCTTGCTTTCAATTAGCTGCTCTGAGGGGAGTGAGGTCATTACCAAGCCCAGGTGGAAAGCCCTCCCCTGCCTCAGGCCACACAGGCCCTGGGGGGAGGGGGCTGTCCTGTCCCCACACACACGTCGTTTGGAGTCTGAACTGCCTGAGGGTCATGTTTGTTCCCGTTGAAGAGCGGCCCCTGGGTCTCCCGGGCCATCACTAGCAGCCACCTAGTGACCGGGATAACCAGTCCTGTGATCACATGGTGTGATCCCCTTCCTCACCAAAGGCTCACAGTGTTTGGAAATGTGACCTTCCTACTGCCCTTTGTAGGAGCTGCGCCCTTGCAGACCCCTAGTCCCCGAGTGGGCCCAGGAGGAGGAGGGACTGGTGGGTTTACCGTCGCAGTCTCAGGGACCCCAAGACACCACGTCTGAGCTCTTCACACACCGGAGGCCCTTCCCCTGTGCAGCTCAAATGAGCCTCGAGCCAGTCCCTTCCTCCAGTGAGAGAGGGGGGCCTGGCCGTGACCGAGCAAGACAGGCAGGCATCAGGGTCAGAGGGAACCCCGCTCCAGCACCCTCCCTGTCCCGTCCTGCCGCCCTGCTCACCCCCTCACTTAACTGCAGAGTTAGCACCGGCCCCGGCTGGGAGGGCAGATTTACAGCCAGGCCCGCTGTTCTCCATTTAACCTGAGGCCGGCCCGGGCTCCAGACACTAAATTAGATTTTTGACAATTAGAGAGACTAATGGGCGCACGGCCATCCCCAGAGCCAGATATCCAGCAAGGCCGTCCTTTAATATCCGCCACTGGCCGGCCGGCCCCTCCCAACCGGCCTCCCTCGCCTCAGTAGACGTTTCTCTCCCATGGCCTGTGCATCTCGGGTTTCTCCGGTTCCCTCCCCCCTGGTTTCTCACCCTCTCCTTTCCACCCTGGCCCAAGGCCAGCTCTGCTGTGGGGCTCTGCCCTCCTTGCCTCCCCTTCTCCTCCTGTCACTTCTCCATCTCTGCCTTCCCTAGGGCCCATCCCTCTGTAACCCTTCCATCTGCCCCTCACGACTGCAAGCCCCTTGAGGGCAGGGGCTTGTGCCCAGCCTGTCCTACAGGCTCAGCAACCAATGGGCGCGAAGTAAGTGTCCTGAGCCTGCCTCTGCCCCCTCCTCCCGCGCCTGCCTGTGTCTCCAAGGCCTGCCCTCCTGGCACCAGGCCCGGGCCTGGCTCTGACCTGGCTCTGCTCCAGCTTGGGCTGGGTGCCCTTCCCTGCAGCCCCTCCGCTCTGGTCGGTCTCGGGCTGGGCGGGTAATGAGATTGCAGTAAGTGGCGTTGGGGGGGGAAGCTGCTCACATTCACTCAGGCAGACTCATAGCTCTGTCAGGCTGATTGGTCCTGAGTGGAGGCACAAACGGCCCCCCATGGACACGCTGAGATTGGTTATAAAATTACAAGCATTTGTTCTGCTGTCAGTGGCCTTCCCTCCCTCCCCTCTGCCTGCTGCCTGGGCTCCCCCCACCCCCTCCCAGCCCGCCCTCCCTTGGGGTCAGCCCACACACCCTGAAGGACCCTGGCCAGGGGCCACTATGGCAGATGGGAGCTGAGGCCACCAAGCACCCCAGCCAGGCAGGCCTGCACGCCTTGGCCCTGGGATGGTCCCAGCTCAGGCTGGCCTCAGAGTGACCCGGCCCTGTGTGCAGGGTTTCCGACTCCCCTGAGCATTGAGTGGGGGTGGGGGCAGGGGACCAGGGCAAACAGGCCTTGGGGTCCAGGTGCGGGATCCCAAGTAGAGGAAGATATCCCAAACCCAGGCAACCCTGGCACAACCAGTGACCAACTTGGAGTGTGTCCTGGATGGGGGTGGGGGTGGGAGGTGGCTGGGGGCCTGTCCTGCTGAAAGGGGACAGCAGCAGCTAGGGCAGTGGGAGGAGCCCACCTCTCTCCCTTTCATATGGCCAGTCCCCTGCCCTGTACCCTGCCCGACAAATGGGACCTCAGGAGAGTCCCTCACTACCTAGTCCCTGAAACCTGGGCCTGACCTAAAAGCCAATATGGCCGACTAGGTCCCTGCTATGGTTACCCTCTGTAGGCTGAGTCCCCTCATCCTGGCCCCTGTGTTCGCTCTCTGGTGCCACAGCTCAATGGCCATCGGTCCTCTGGCTTCTGCAGGGGCCCTGTTACCTGCACCCCCTCCCCCACCGCGAGCAGGGGTGCTTTGGAAAGTTGTCTCGTGCTCTAGTGATGCTCTCACAGAGGTACCCACTCCTTCCTGGCCCTGCCCCACCACCTGGCAGGTGGTAACACCAGCCCTGGCCCTTGCCTGGTCCTTCAGGTCCCACTTTAGTTCCCACCTCTCTGTCACCACCCCGTTGGGAGGCATCGGGACACCCTGTAACCAGTCAGGGGGAGGGTTCCCCAACCAGGAGTGAGGAGCTGAGGCAGCAGCATCCCCCGTTACTGGCTACAAGGTGCCTTCCTACCATCCGTCATTCATTCTCAGCCCAGAATGCATTTGCTGTAATTACATCTTTAATTAGGCTGGTGACGGCTCATTGTTCTCCAACAATGATGGATCAGGTCCTCCTGCTTGCCGTCCTCCCTCTGCCCAGCACCGTCCAGGTCGGCTCTCCCCCAACTCGGGGCTCTCGGGTTGGGAAGGATACAGAGAACGTGGTCTCTTCCCGTGAGGCCTGGAGCAGCTGTGAGCTGCATCCCAACAGTGACCCTGTCCTTTCAGACCCCTGGGGGTTCCCGAGGGACGGGTGGGACCCTGATATCACCTCCCAGGGCTCTCGGCAAGAAGGCTGCAGGTCTCCCGGCAGCCATGGCTATCTCCTTGCTCCAAACTGACCAGGTTTGGGGGGCGGGGCTAGCACTGATGTTGCCCCATTCACGTTTCACCATTACCACCCCCAGGCTGGGCCCTGGACTGTGCATTCCTCGCTGACGAGCTGACAAGCTCAGCCTCACAACTCTAAGCTGTGGGGTGCATGGGCAGGTGGTCCTATGTCCAAGCTCCCCGGTGCATTAACCAGGGTCCACTTCTATACACTGATGCCCACCCAGCCAGGGTCCAGGTCCAAGTTTGCAAGTGCTAGGTGTTCAATGACCGAATGAACTGAGGTCAGCCCATGAAAGTAGGTCGCTGCAAGACGATGGAGGCTATGGGCTGGTTAGAGGGCATGCTGCGCAGAGGGAGGGGCCGCAGTGGGCAGCAAGGCCCAGGACCCTCGAGGAGGCCTTTTGGGGGTAAGAACCTTAATCCAGATTAAAATCCCAGCCTGGCACCTGCTGGCTGTATGGCACTGGGTGAGTTCCCTAGCCCAAGCCTCAGCTCCCTCATTTATAAAATGGAGATGAAACAGTGCCCTCCCTACCTCATAGATGAATGCAGAGTTGCTGGGACACAACGGAGAATGGGAGGAGGCCCGGCTAAGGTGGTGGCAGCTGCAGGGAAGAGTGGCAGGTGAGCAACTATGGGAACCGTCTCTACCATGGCTGGCTGCTGGCACCAGAGCTGGGAGGCAGTCTCCATCCTGGTCTGAGGGAGAACCCACTCGCTTCGGGCACCGTTGGGCGCTCTGGTGGGACAGCGGGGCTGTGACGAAGCTGCTGTGAGACTAGGTGCGCAGTAGCTGCAGAGACAAGCTTGCAGACAGGGATTGGCTGACCTCTCAGAGCTGCGGGGGCTCTTTCCCAGCATGGTCAGGACCTGGTCAGAGCAGGACCCTGGTAAGGGAGACACCGCGCCCTGGCCTGATCCAGAGCCAGGGCCTGGGAGGGGGAGTCTGGGGGCCAGGCAGGGAGCTGAGCCTGTACCCTGTCTTTACGGGGTCTGGGCTTCAGGGAGGATGGAGGGGTAGGGGTGACGGAGAGGGTGCATCCTCTGGCCTTTCTACTGTCCAGCTCTAAAATTCTGGCTCCCCCCTCCATGGGGACCTGTCGTCTCCCACAAAACCTCCCCTCTCTCAGAGGGGGCCCCCTCTGCCTTCCCTCTTCCCCAGTGACCCTCTCCACCCTGCAGGGCCTCCACTCTCCAGGGCGACTCCCAGGCCCAGGCTGGAAGGATGAGCTGTACCTAGCGGTAAGTATGCGCAACATTACATATGTATATTGGAGAGTAAATAACCCCAAAAAGCGCCTTGTAAATAGACTCCGAGTTTATCCTTTATTAATGAGGCACCGAGTGCCCCGCTGTTTTAGAGCAGCGAGACTTTCATAATATCAAAACCTAAATTACACTTGCGTCTCTCATCCCAGGGACGAGCATCTTTCGGCAGCTCCGTTTGCAGAGTGAGTAAGCAGGGACCCCTTGTTGCCTGCATGGAACTTGTTGACACCTCTCTTCTGACGGGGGGTGGGGGCAGAGGGTGCACATGCATGCCTGCGTCCCAGTTCTCACCAGAGTCCCCAGAGAGCGCCCAGCCTAAGGCCTCAGGGCCCCGCGGGTGAGGGGCGCCCGGGATGCTGGCTCTCGCTTCATGTGTGACATTTTCGGGATCAAGGGGTCACCCCAGGGTCCGCAGTTTGGATGTGTGGAATGGGGCAGTGGACATTTACAAGCTCCGCGACCAAGTTGTTCCCTCCCAGCTTCCATTTCCCCTCGAGTGAAACTCGGGTAACCGCCTTCCCCGGGACGGCGGTGAGAACTCCGGGGGCCAGAAGTGGGGGTCGGTGCCGGGTGAGGACTGCTGAGTGGGAGCCCTGGTGGTGAAGATGCAGATGACTTAGCTCCCCTCTCTGGGGTGGGACACCGCTGTCTTCTCTCCGACTCCCAGGATGGACCACGAGTGGACCACAGAGCTCCAGCCCCACCCTGGCACCAAGGTCCTGGGCTGAGAGGGGGGTGCCAGGGCCCACCTCACCCCCAATACAATCAGGACCTGACCTTCCAGCGCCCCCCGACACTACTTGGCCAGGGCAGACAGCCTGGACCCCCTTGGTCCCCCTGATTCTCCAGGTCCGAGGCCACTCTCGGGCCCTGTGGGGGTTGTGCCCACCCTGCCCCAGGCCTGGGCCAAGCCAGGATAACCGGGCAGGTGGGCAGGCGAGCGCCGCACGGACAGGATTTACAGCCTGCCCGGCCGGGCTCCGGGTGCTCCGGTGGGCGTCTTGTCGAATCTGTCCCATTATATGGACAGTTGGGTTTAATAGTCATTGTGTGCTTGCTCGGAGCCCAGCAAACATCACGGGGCGACACCCCCTCCACGCGAGCCGCCCGCTCCCCAGCCACACGGCCCATCCGTACAGTAAATTAAAAATATGAATCACTTCTCCCCACTGCCTCCCCAAACGCTCATCTTGTCAGCCTCTATGTTGCCTTCATTTGTATTACCTTAATTTAATGTTAATTATGGTCTTCATTTACAAGGAACAAGCAAGCCCTGCTTTGCCAGGGGACCTTCCCCCCACCCCTCCCCCTCAGCCCAGGAGGGAGAGGCTGGGGGAGAAGGGGAATTTGGGGGGGCTACAAAGGAGCGAGGAAGGGACTTGGGGAGAGGCTGGGAGGTGACATCTGTGTCATCAGTGGCTGATGGGCACTCAGGGAGGGGCTAAAAAGACATCTCCCCACCTCCTCCCCACACCCTATCTTCAATCACTTAGTCATTCAACAGTTATCTATTGAGCACCTGATACGCGCTAAACGGGTAGGGACCTGAGACATGGGGGCACTCCTGCCCTAGTAAGGGCTAAAGGAGCCCCCTCTGCCACCCTGAGAGAGTGCATTAGGCTGCAGCATCAGCAAGACACATTGTCCACGCCCCAGGTGGGTGGGTCCCTGACCCCACCCGGGGGGCCCAGGATGCGCAAAAGAGGTCTTCTGTGCCTTCCCAGCTCCCCTCTCGGCTACTAACACCACCCTGCCCACAAACTGCTCACACCCTTTCCAGGCAGGAAGTTCTTCCTGAAGTTTTTCCTCAGTCTCTCATGCTGCAGATCAGTCTAGGCTCAGCGCCTGCGTGGGGCCAGGAGTGGAAGGGTAACTCCCGGCTAAAGTGTCTCTGGAGGGTTGGGAGGGAGGCGTTGTGGGAACCACCACCCATCCTCTACCCCCCGGACCCTGTTCCCCACCTGCCGTCTTCCTGGAAGTCCCTGTGTGAGAGGGCAGGGAGGCCTGAGTGTGGCTGTTCGGCTGTCCCCCTGCTGCCACACCCCGCCAGTGGGACACACAGGCGCACACAAGCCTGTAGAGCCTGTGGAGGGCTCAATGAACGTCGGTGGCTGATGTCACACGTGTGCACACAGAGATCTGGCAAAGGGCCACCTACGCTCAAACTGCCATTAACCAGGAAGACCGGCCCTTCCCCCAGCATACATCCCTCCACTGGGGAGAGGATCTCCAGCTGGGAATATCTGCTTGACAGATGAGGCTCTTCCGAGTGTGTGTCTGCACGTGCGTCTGTCTCCAGGGAGCCTTGATCCACACACAGGGACATGTGTCCCCCCAGGTTCAGTGTGCCCCCTCCGGTTCCGTGTGCCCGTGCATGAGCGTCCGTCCAGCAGGCCCACGTGCACGTGTGCGCGCCTGTGCTCATGCACGCGACATCCCCCACCCCCCACCTCCGTCTGTCAGCGGAGCTGATGACATTGGCGCAGAGGAAAGTGATGACAAATGCCCGTTATCAGCGAACGAGGCCGATGACAAATGGGCGGGCGCCCGAGCAGCCCCATTACGCTGTAATAACAGAAGATGGATGGCCTAGCGCCCCCCCACCCCTACCCCCCTGCGCCGGTAACGGGAGCCCATCATCGGGCTCCACCCTCCCGGGAGGGAGCCAAGCGGCCTCCCGGCCGCCAATCACGGCGGGCCAGGCCGGGAGCCGGGAGCCCACGCGGCTGCCTGCGGCAGAGGAACAAAGCGGCGAGCTCAGCGGGAGCAGGGGGTGCACTGGGCGTCCAGCTTGCCCAAGGCCAGGGCACGCAGCTGTGCGCACACATGGCCTGCACACGCGCCAGCCGCCTGTGTCCTTGCCCCACGCACCTGCAGCTCCTGTCCAGGCACAGCCCCCACCTCCCAGGACCACGGATTCGTGCTTTTGTGCCACGCATGGGCGAACATCTGCCACCAGATCTGGGTACACACCCACCAACAGAAATCGGCGCATGGAGACATGCATACCTCTACACCTGCAATTCATGCACACGCCTACAGAAACCACTTACGTCTGGGCACATGTGTGCTCCCAACACACCCGCACATGCATGGATAATAAATACACACGTAAGCAGAAATGTGTGTGTGTGGACACAGGCCTTACACACAGTTCTGCCCACAACTCAGGGCCTTCCCACACAAAAGACACCAACAGCTGCCTTGACAAATATTAACTGAGCCCCTGCCACGCACATGTCAACTAGGTGCTGTGGAGTTACAGTGATGAATATGGCGCCGTCTCTGCGTCTGGAATTTCAAGTTTCCTAGAGGGACCAGACAAAGGGCCGTGAGTGAAGGCAGAGGATGATTTGTGCTTTGACCCGAGTACACAGTTTGTGATGTGACATTTCCAACGGGAAAATCAGGAAAGTTGGTGGCAAGCCAGCTGGTTAGAGTGTCATCCTAATACGCCAAGGTTGCGGGTTCAATCCCCAGTCAGAGCACATACCAGAACCCACCAATGCGTGCACACCTAAGTGGAACAACACACTGAGTCTTTCTCTTCCCCTCTTGCCTCTCTCTCTAAAGTCAATAAATAATTAAAAAAAAAAAAGAAAGTGTAGGTAAGACTATTTAATAAAAGTTCTGTGATTTCTAAAATCAAAAAGTAAAAATTATAAAAAAGAAAAGAAAAAAGGTGGTGGTTAAAGGAAGAGTACCTTTTCCAAAGGAATCGAATTGGGGGGGAGGGTGGGTGTGAAAATGGCCAAGTGCAGGGGGTGCTGGGGCGGAGTCTCAGAAGCCAGGAGCCGGGGAGAAGGGTGTGGGGCGAGTGTGTGGGAACCAGACTCAGACTGGGGCCAGGAGGCTGGAGCAGGGAAGGGGCTGGAGGCAGGTCCACGAGAGGGACGAGCGAGGCAGGAGTTGGCGCCAACACAGAAAAGGAGAGGAGCGTGAAGACAATGAATGTGAACATAAATGTGTGGGAGGCGCCAGGCGGGGCCAGCTTCACAGGCACGTGACCTGCGCAGTCCCAGGGACCCCGGCATCTAAACGGGCCCAGGACTGGGTTCAAAGCTGTCTTGGAATAAGTTTATAAGGAGGCTGTATTTCCATCTGGCATTGGGCCCTGACGATTATGTAGCCAGTCCTGGAGCCAGGGATCCCTCAGATTTCCAGGCTGATTGCCTAAGACAGTAGAAGGAGCAGGTGGAGGGGAGACAGTGAGTTTGGTGGGTTCGGGGGGTGGATGAGAGAGTCTGGGTGTGGAGTGAGGGGTTGAGATGATGGATGAGGATTCAGTGACTCCATCCCCAGAGGGCAAACTGGACCCTGCACATACCTCTGCCATGCTTGCTTCTACTTTGCCGTGAGTCTGCACCCAGCCACACAGCACAGGGGCGCCTCCTAAAACATACCTGTCCTATGCACTCTCTTCACTGGAATGTAAGCTCCCCAGGGCTGCTCCTTTGTCCCCAGGGCATGGCACACGCTTGCCACTCAATACCAGTTTGCTGAAGGAATGAGTGACTCATGAATGAATGAGCATGCATACATGCGTCAGCACACGGGCACACCAGGCATCCAGTCCCCCACCATGGGGGGCACGTGAAGGCCCGACTTTGCTCCGCTGGCCCAACAATTTTCACCTGCATGCTGCAAGAAATTTTAAAACATGCAATCCCTGACTGTTTAGTCAGACGCACTCACCTCTTTTCCCTTAGATTGTCAAATAAAATAATGACATCAGCCAACACAATAGCTGTCTGGTGTGAATAGATCAAAATTATACCTAGTTTTTGTCAGGTTGGCAAAAAATATATTCTTTGGTGTGCTGCCGAACTTCAGCAATTAGTTTACGTGCACCAGGAGATGAAAAAGGTTGAACGTCGCTGCTCTAGCCCACATCCACAGCCCTCTCCCGCCTCCGGGGTCGCTCTGCCACCCGGTGTCCACGTTGAGGTAAGAATGCCCTTGCCTGGGCGGCCTCCACATGGAGTGTCACCTTTGCAGACCAAGCTGGGAGTGAGTTAAGGAGCCTGCAGAGGAAGCAGCCCACCAGCCTGGGGTGATGGGGCTGTGGCACCTGTGGTTTGGAGACAGAGGATCTGAGTTCAAATCTCAGCTCATCCCTCTGCTGACTGTTCATCAAACTTCAGCTTTGCCCACACACAGCGGGACTGAGAGATATTCATCAAAGCAGGTACTGACACAGCTGCTTCCTTCCCCTCGACTCTGGGTTCCTGGGGCATTGAAAACAGACTGGGGACCCTGGGGATTACCTAGGTGAATTCAAACAGGGGAAGGGGAATTGGTGGACCTAGAATGAGGAGGCTGTGGTCCACTCTCAGTAGAGCCAGCTGTTCTAGGAGTTGAGACTCAGGCACCCCACTGCCCACAACCCACCTACCAGGAGGGACACAGGGCAAATATGAAGGTGCCCACGACTGAGGTAAACACTCTGGCTGCAGACAGTTTGAGGCAGGGGCAGACAGAGGACACCTCCAGAGATGTGGGCTGGAAGCCTGGTTGGAGGGGCAGGGAGGCGGGTAGAGGACACCATGGCCCCCCTTATTTCTCTCCTGCTGCCCGAGAGGGACTCACCTGCTAACTTTGGCTCCCCAACACCTGACCTTCTCCTGCCCCTATGTACAGAAAGAGAGGGAGAAGGCCCAGGCCCCCCCCCACCCGTCTCCCTCACCCCCATGTGACCCACTTTGGGTCCCTCGAGTGTGTTCTGGTCCCTGCCTCCTCCCCCTACTGTTGTAGCTGTGTCATCTCCCAGACCTGCTGAGAGGCCTCGGGAACCGCCCCCCCAGCAAGGGGACTGCACCGAGAGGCAGGCAGACTGTAAAGAAGACACCGGGAGGAAAGGGACAGCCGGCTAATGGGCCTCGTCCCTCCTCCCTCACCAGTTCACTTTTTCTGTAGCGTTATTGACCCGTCATTAGTTATCCGTCCAAGGTCGCCGGGCCTGGCCCAGCCATAAATCACGGCGCTGGAGGGGGCTCTGGGCAAAGCGATGCTTCCCAGGATGCAGCGGAGAGCTGGCCCCCAGCACAGCTCCGAGGGGGCTTCGGGTGGCCCCAGTCTCAGGACGGCGTCCCTGAAGGGGCTAGGCCCCTCTTCTTGCCCACTCACCCCATCTGCTCCCCTCCCTCCCCCTCCACGCTCCCCTTCCATTTGCTCCTCCAGGCCCCCTCTCGCTCCATCGCTCACTTTTTTCTCCCTGCCCATTCTCCCCTACTCCCCTACCACCGAGCTCGCGTGCGCGGTGGGCTGGGGAGGGGGGAGGGACACCGAGGAGATGCTGGTTCTCTCTCATTGGGCGTCTCACTCCACCTGGTCTCTCAGTTTAGCGCTTCCAGGAGCAAGAACAGAAGTCCTTGGGGGGTGGGGGGGACTGAAGCACGGAGTCCCGACCAGAGGCGAGTCTGGAAGAGGGGTCCCACGCGACTCAGCCTCTGAATCGCTGGACCCTGTTCCCTGCCGGCCCAAGGGTCAACCCACCCTTGGCTGGGCGCGCTGTGCTGCTTCCCCATCCGCCGCCGCCTCCTCCAGAGCGAGAGGCCGCCCGGCGGCAGCGTAGTCCAGTCTCTTCCAGCCCCCCGCCCCCACTCCACGCCGAGCTGAGCGAAACACCCCCTGGAAGGTTCCTCCGCGGCCCCTGCCACACCCCCATCCCAGCCCCGCTCGCCGCCGGACCTCTTCGCCGGTCCTCGCGCGCCCTCTGCTGGCGACTCCCGGAAAGCGCGCTCGTCGGCTTCAACACCCTCCCCACCGCTGGTGCGACCCACCTGGAGGCCACTGCCCAACCCGAGTCTCCGCCCGCCCTCCCCATAGCCTTTAGCGGCCACGCCCCTGCACCCGAAGTTACACCCTGGAGCGTCCCCCTGACTTGCCATCACCCTGCTTTGGAGCAGCCACTCCCACTCCAGGTACCAGAGAGGCCCATTTGTTCTTTCCTGTGGGGTGGAGGGAAGGATGTCCAGAAAGACAGAACTTGAAGCGTGGAGTGGAGAGAGCGTTTTTCTTGCCATGAAGCCGGGTTCCGGAGGGGAATCTGCAGTCCGAGCATTGACTTCACAGGGCGGCAGGTGGGTTTCCTCGGGCCATCTCCCTGGGGCCCCCCTCCACCACGTGGACCTGCGGCTTCCACAGGGACTTGGTTGGAGGAGGCTCAGGGAGTCCCTGAAGGTGGGGGACATTGGTTCTCAGAAGCTCTGAGGTGGGGGCTGACGTCCTTGGCCCCTGAGGCGGGAAGCCGGGGCTGCCCAGAGCTCCAGGCCTGGTCTCTGGTGGGGAGAGGAAAGGCGTGGCTTCTGGGGCCTCACTCCAGGGGCCAGGCCCTGAAGGGCTTGCGTGTTCTCCCCATGAGGAGGCTTGAGAGAAAGAGGAGCAGGCAGGGAATGATTCCTTTCCAAGGAGGCGTCTGGTCTGACAGGCAGGTAGGGTGGCCTGACTGGAGGCCCTTGTCCAACTGGTCCCCACTGGCTGCCATACAGTGCGAGTCCAAGGTTGTGGTGATCGGAGAAGATTCCTCGGGGACACCTGGAGCCTGGGGGAGGGGATGTCCTAGGCCAGGCGAGGACCACTCAGCTTCTGTGTGGGGTCCATGTGGCAACAAGTGAGGGAGGGGCCAGGCACATGCAGGGACGTGGGGGGGGGGCATGGGAGTCACAGCGAGGCATGTAGGGGGGTATATGTAAGCTGTAGAACCAGGACCTCCACCTCCCTTAGGGCTGGAGCTTAGGAATCTGTGCCCACCCCCACCCCACCCCCACCCCCACACACCAGTTCTCTAATAGAGGTGGGAGGTCCAGGCAAGTGGGCGTTTGCTGATTTAGATCCCCAGGTTTCAGGGCCAGGGACTGTGTCCTCCAATGTCCACATGAGGAAGCCACCACAGACTCTGAAAGGCTCAGGGACCCTTGCTTTGGATACGAGGGAGGAGGGAGTGAGGTTAGGAGAGAAAACCTGGTTAGATCTGCACTAGAGACACTCCCAGAGATGAGCCAAGGAACACAGCGGGGCTTCCTGGGTCACAGAGATCTAAGGCAAAACCCAGCTCTGTTCCTCATGTACTGTGTGATTTAGCGCAAGTGAATGAACCTCTCGGGGCCTCACTTTCCTCATTTGCAAAATGGGGATACCACGACTGCCCATAGGGCTGTCGGGAAGGTGACATGCTATAACCCATGCTTGGGGCTGGGTTAAGGGTGACGGGCCAGGCCCAGGAGTCACTCAATGAACGTGGCTGAAACTTCCCTGAAATAAACCAGAAATCTGGTGCAGCTAACCCAGGTCTCCTCACAGGAGACTCTTCCCGTAACTTGCAAAATGTCAGTTGGGGTTCTCCATCCTCCAAAGAAGTCGGTGCTCCCCAGTGGCATTCCAAACATCTTCTACCAGTACCCACATGAATCACTGTTCTGAACTCTGCTTTGAAAGGGCACCAAACTATCAGCCAGCCCGCAGCACCCAAGAAGGCTCTAAGAAGGCTCTGCCCAAGCTAATTCCATGGAAATTCCTCCTGTCAAGGACCCCTTCCTGTGAGAAGTGAACTCACTGCTCCTCATAACCCGGGGGCCCAGACTCGCCTGGCAGGAGTCACAAATATAAATGATTTACAAGGGTTTGGTCCCAGGAAAAACAATAGGGAGTGGCAAGGACTTTGGCATCTGGGGAGCAGCCCCCGTCGGTTGTGCCATGTGGGAATACGGAGGGACGAGGGACATGGCATTAGGGTAGAGCCCCAGACCTCTCCCAGCTCCACCTCCTCCCCCCTTCAGGAGCATCCTGAGACACCTTTCCCTTATGTATCAGCTTTCTATTGTTGCATAACAAGTTAGCACAAACTGAGCCCCTTAGAACGAGACCCATTTACTATCTCACAGTTCTGTAGGCCAGGAGTCCCGGCGGGCTCAGCTGAATTCTCTGCTTAGGGTCTCACGGGGCTGAAGCCGAGCTGTTGGCTGGGCTGAGCTCTTATCTGGAAGCTCACAAGCTTCCAAGCTCATTCTCGATGGCGGCAGAACGCAGTTCAGTGTGGCTGTAGGACTAAGGCCCCCGTTTTCCTTGCTGGCTGTCAGCTGGGTGGTGCTCTCAGTTCCTTGAGGACTCCCCCTGGTCCCGGCACACGGGCCCCTCCATCTGCAAAGCCAGCAAAGGCAGGGCGAGTCCTCCTCATGCTTTGATTGCTCCTTCCGCTGCCTCATGCCAGAGAAAGCTCTGCTTTTAAAGGGCTTCTGTGATTAGAGTAGGCCTACTCAGATAATTCCCCTTTTGCCATATACGGTGACATAACTAGTGACATAACCATGGGAGTAACACCTCATCATAGTTGAAAGGCTCTTACACTCAAAAGGAAAGCAGGGGAGGGGGGTTCTATAAGAACAAGGGTCACTTGGGATCTTAGCATCCTGCCCACCACCCCCAGCCCCCAAGGTGGGGTGGGAGCATCCCTCACCCCTAGCCTCAGCACCCCTGACTTCTGTGAGACTTGGGCCAGTCACCTCCCATCTCAGTTTCCTCATCTGTAAAATGGGACAAAGGGCTGGATGAAATCTAAAATTCCTTCCAGGTCTCACATACTAATTGTGATGCCAGAAGACAGAGTTTTGATCTTTTGGACTTCGTGGGCACACGGCCCAGCGAAGGTAGAGCTCGTTATCCTCCCAGCAGCACCCCCTGCAGGCCTCCCAAGGAGCCTTACTACGGAAGAGCAGATGGTACAGTCAGGCAGCACAGCCCAGGTTCCCGGGTGTGAGGGGCCCCATCCCCCAGCTGGGCTGGGCTGTGGGGAAGCAGAGAGGCTGCTTCTGTTGGTCCAAGACCATGGGTGCCAATGAGGCCCCACGGATGAGGATGGGTCCCCCTCCCCGGAGTCTGCAGAGGCAAGGCGGCCTGCTCTCACTCAGGTGGTGGGGTAGTGGGGCAAAGACCAGGTCGGGGAGAAACCAACTCCCCTCCCCCCACCTCTCAACTGCAGCTGGCCTTCACCATTCATCGCCCAAACCCATCCTGTCTGCCCCCAGTCTCAGCCTCTTGGGCTCTTCCTGACCCCTCCCCCAGCCCTGGCTGGGCAGCACCCTGGACCCTCTGGGCTGACCCTGCCCAGGGAGAGACAGGGGCCTCCGGAGCCTGGAGTCCATCACCCGCACTCTCACCCCCCAGGGTGACAGCCACCCCTTCTCCCAGGCTGGCCCTCCTCAGGCCCCACCTTCTGTCCTGCTTGCAAGCTCCCTGTCGGGGCCCCACCCCCAAGCTCCCACCAAGGCCCGGCAGAGGGGCTGGAAGGAGACCCTCCCCAACTCCGTCGGAGCGCGGGAGCTGGGTAAGAGGTGGGGAAATGAATATTAATTTATCATGATTAGGCAAATCCGGCAGGGAGAGCCGATTCCGGAGGAGGCTAAAAAGATGAATTTCAGCAATAAAATTAAATAAGGACGGACGGGCAGCCCCTCCTCCCTCCCGCTTTGCTGATCTCTCTCTTTCTTACAATTTATGAGGCCAATTATGAAGATGAGGTTGGAAGTTCCTGGAACTTCACTAAATGCAAACGGCGGTCCCTGCTGTTCCCATCAAATTAATTAACCGCATGCTATTGATGGCCGCTCAAGGCTGACGCAGGCGGCCCGCCCTGCGGCCGCCTCCATGGACATAAGGACTCAGAGTCCACAGCTCAGCCGGGGCTCCACCACCTTTCCCAGTCCCTGCCCGGCACCCCAGGGACCTCCTTTCAACCCCCAGGCCTCCCAAGCCCTCAACGACATAGGGGCATACACACAGAGCTTTAGACGGACATACGAACACATAGCCAGTTGCCCACACACACAGGCAGACACAAAGTCATGAGCACCCAGCACACGCAGGGCCTGGGAAAGCACGTCAGCACACAAGCAAATGGACAGACTCAAGCACAGTGACAGCCCAGCTGAGGGGGCTGGAGCCCGTTTGCATGAGAGCACTGGGCAGAGGGGGCCTTGCTATCGAGGGGAACGAGCATCTGGGCCCTGGGCCCACTCCATCAGGGCCAGGCCTGCGTCCAAGGGAGCAAACAGCCGGGCACTGCCACTCAAGCAGTGAGCAGTGGCCCCTCCCCCGGTGCCCGTACCGTGGTCCCGCAGTGTCATGGGGGAGGGGGGGGGAACGGTTCCAGGACGCCCGCTGTGGACATCTAAAGCTGCAAACGCTCAAGTCCCCATGAAATGGTGTGGCATTTGCACGTAACCCGCACACATCCGACGGTGCGCTTCAAACCACCTCTATACTGCTTCTAATGAATACCCGACACAGTGGAATATTTCGTGAATACTTGTTAGACTGTGTTGTTTAGGGAATAATGACCAGGAAAGGTCTATACATGTTCAGTACAGCCCCAACCATTACGGGTCTAATGACCTAGTATGCATTGGCTATAATGTAACTTTTTAAAATTTCCTTTTTTTCAAAGATTTTATTTATTTACTTTTAGAGAGAGTGGAAGGGAGGGAGAAAGGCAGAGAAACATCAATGTGTGAGAGGTACAGTTGCCAGCTACCGACCTGGCCTACAACTTAGGCACTTGCCCTGAATGGGAATCTACCTGGTCACCTTTCAGTGTGAAGGCTGCCATTCAATCCCCTGAGCCACACAAGCCAGAGCAACAATGTAACTTCAAAAAATTTTTTTTCCAACTGCAGTTGGCTAAATCTGCAGATGCAAAGCCTGCAGATGTAGAGGGCCAGCTGTGCTGTCCTCCAGTGGCGCCTTCCGAGGCCTCCCCACAGCCCCTAACCCCTGGGTCTTCGCCTCGTCTTCTGGCCTTTTTCAGGAATGTTCCCTCTAGGTCTTTTCTGGCCTCTGCTGGCCTCCAGTGTGGGGGGCCAGGGCTCGCAGAGCCCCCAGTTCAGATGATGGGGATGAGGTCTGGCCGGGCTCAGACCAGCTTTGGGGCTTTGACCTGGGAGGCCCCTGTTCCTGAGCTCAGAAACAGGACTGCCCAAGGGCCCAGGAGTTCCGGCAAACTAGCTGGCTGGCGCCTTGACCAAAGGGCACAGTAGACATAAGGCTAAAGCTCTTGGGGTTGAGCCCAGCCTGGGCCTGGGGGCGCGCCTGCCTGCATGTCCTTAGCCGGGGGAGCAGGAGGTGCCCCAACAGCTATACTTTCTGGGCAAAGTTGATCTGAGATGGGAGGGAGGGCCTGGAAAGGTGCTGTTTTTAAAAATATATTTTATCGATTATGCTATTACAGTTGTCCCACTTTTTCCCTTTATTCCCCACCGCCCTGCACACCCCCTCCCACCCACATTTCCCCCTTTAGTTCATGTCCATGGGTCATACATATTAGTTCTTTGGCTTCTACATTCCCCATACTATTCTTAACCTCCCCCTGTCTATTTTCTACCTACCATTTATGCTACTTATTCTCTGTACCTTTTCCCCCCCTCCCCACCCTACTCTCCCTCTGATAACCCTCCATGTGATCTCCATTTCTGTGATTCTGTTCCTGTTCTAGTTGTTTGCTTAGTTTGGTTTTTTGTTTTGTTTTGTTTTTAGGTTCATTTGTTAATAGTTGTGAATTTGTTGTCATTTTATTGTTCATATTTTTATCTTTTTCTTAGATAAGTCCCTTTAACATTTCATATAATAAGGCCTGAGTGATGATGAACTCCTTTAACTTAACCTTATCTGGGAAGCACTTTATCTGCCCTTCCATTCTAAATGATTGCTGTGCTGGATAGAGCAATCTTGGATGTAAGTCCTTGCCTTTCATGACTTAGAATACTTTTTTCCAGCCCCTTCTTGCCTGCAAGGTTTCTTTTGAGAAATCAGCTGATAGTCTTATGGGAACTCCTTTGTAAGTGACTGTCTCCTTTCCTCTTGCTGCTTTTAAGATTCTCTCCTCCTTTAATCTTGGGTAATGCTATTATGATGTGCTTTGGTGTGTGTTTCTTGGGTCCAACTTCTTTGTGATTCTCTGAGCTTCCTGGACTTCCTGGAAGTCTATTTCCTCTACCACACTGGGGAAGTCCTCCTTCATTATTTGTTTAAATAAGTTTTCAAGTTCTTCCTCTTCTCCTTCTGGCACCCCTATGATTCAGATGTTGGAATGTTTAAAGATGTCCCGGAGGTTTCTAAGCTTCTCCTCATTTCTTTGAATGCTTGTTTCTTCATTCTGTTCTGGTTGGATGTTTCTTTCTTCCTTTAGGTCTGCACCATTGATCTGAGTCCCGGTTTCCTTCCTGTCACTGTTGGTTGTCTGTGCATTTTCCTTTATTTCACTTTGCATAGCCTTCATTTTCCCCTCTAATTTGTGACCATACTCAACCAATTCTGTGAGCATCCTGATCACCAGTGCTTTGAACTGTGCATCTGAATGATTGGCTATCTCTTCACCACTTAGTTCTATTTTCTCTGGACCTTTGATCTGTTTTTTCATTCGGGCCATTTTTTCTCCCTCAGTGCACCTGTTACGTAGTAAGGGGCGGAGCCTTAGGTGTTCACCAGGGTGGGGCAACCCACATCACTGCGTTGTGACCCTATATGTGGGGGAGGGGTCTGAGAGGGAGCAGTGTTGCTTGCTCCGCTCTCTGCCAGCTTTTAGTCACTTCCCCTGCTTCCCACAAGCAAAGTGGGTTCTTCTGGTGCTGATTCCCAGGTAGGTGGGCTTGTGTACATTCTAGGACCCTGTGGGTCTCTCCAATGAACTCTCCTATGAGGCTGGGAGTTTCTCCTGCTGCCGCCTCAACCCTCACAGGTGTTTTCAATCAGAGGTTTGAGGCTTATTTCCCCACTGGAGCTCTGGGTTGCAAGGTCTGTCTTGCTCCCTGGTTGTTCCTCCTGGTTTATCTGCACACCAATGTGGGACTGCCCAGGTCCGCCAGCTACTGCCTTGCTCTGAGTCCTCCCCACCCCTGTTCCTGTCCTTGCCCCTCCTACCAGTCTGGACGACTGTTTCTTCTTAAACTCCTTGGTTGTCGAACTTCCATATAGTTCAATTTTCTGTCAGTTCTGGTTGTTTTCTGTGTTTGAATTTGTTGTTGTCGTCCTTTTGGTTGTGCGAGGAGGCACAGTGTGTCTACCTACGCCCCCATCTTGGCTGGAAGTGAAAGATGCTCTTTGGTTGGTGAGTGAAGAGCGTAAGGCTGGTGTCTCCTCCAAGTTATAGTCCCTGTTCCTGGCGAGAGGTGCCCATGTCACTGAAAGGGACAGGGATTCCGTAACTCCCCTGGGGAAGCAGGACAAAGGGCCTGGCTGTCCCATTCCTGGCCCGCAGATCCCGGGGGGCAGGACCTGGCTGGGCTTGCCCATCTGTGTCCACGCCAGGCCTGGGAGGCTCCTGTCCATGTCCCCACAGCTGCTCCCCCATGAGCAGCCAGAACCCGGGAGTGAACTCAGGCATTCTCTTGCTCTCCTTTCAGGGCGAGTCTTGGGTCAAGGTCAATGTCATCACCCCAGGCTTTGGGAAAAGATGAGGCTCCCAGGTCCGCAGGGCAGGGGCAGAGCAGCCCAGAGAGGACTGTGTCTCCAACATGAAGCATGAGGGGGAAGCTGACGTGAAGGGAGGCTCAGACTGAGCCAGTGGCAGCCAGTCCCAAAGAGCGGGGGCCCAGGGCTCGCCTCCCCCCACCCTCTGCTCTCCCAGGCCTGTGAGGCTCCCGCCCGCCCCCCCCCCACGACACCCGCCCCCCCACACCGCTGCACTTCGGTGGAGGCTCCGCAGTGGAGTCTGTTTCCTTGTCACCTCCAGCTTCTAGAGGCCACACACTCGCCTTAGCTGGTGGCCCCTTTCTCCATCACCAGAGCCAGAAATGCCGCCTCTCTCTGGGCGGTCTTCCCTCACCACAGCTCTCTCCGGCTGTAGCCGGGAAACGCTCTCCACTTCCAAGGATTCAGGACTAGACTGGGCCCTCCGGGTAACCCCATCTCCGCCCACTGGAAGCACACCTGCAGGGCCCCTGGGGGGGGCCACTATTCTGTCCACCATGCGTGTGGCCTGACCAGGGACAACTCTGGCTCTGGGATCCTGTGACAATGGCTGGGCTCAGGCAGGACGCGAGCCTGGGGTGCCCGTGTCCTCCTCAGGACCAGGGGGTGCCTGGGGGGGGTACCTGGGAGGCACTGTTGCTGGACAGAGCACCAGTTCCCATCATTCTCTGAGCCCATCTCCCTTCCCAGCAGGACGGGCTCTGAGGTGGCTGGGAAACCCCCACCCCCACATCACTGTGCTTCGCTTGGACTCAGACACCCACCCACCCCTCAAACTGGGCACCCTCTCCCGAGACTCGGGAACCCCTCCATCAGCTCTTTCCCCGGGCTCCTGTGTCAGACTGCCCGGCCAAGAGGATACCGCCCTCAGGACGGACCCCTCCAGACGTGAGCACTTGCCCCTCACAGCCTGTGACCTCCCATCGCCCTTGCCAGAAGGTGGGACCAGGAGTCTGTTCGGTCTGCGGGGGTCTCCGGGACTCTGAGTCCCGGGATGGGTCTGGGGTGGCAGGAGAGGGCCCTGGCTTCAGACACAGAAGTCGGCACTCCCCCTCCCCACGGTTCTGGGGGTTCCTTGTGTGCAGAAAGGGGTTAGCTCCCTCTGCTCCTAGCCCTGGAGGCCCAGGCGCTCTGGGCGGGGGGCTGCTGTGCAGACGGGGGCACTGAGGTGGGGGCAGCAGGAGCGGAGGGGCAGCGGCCACGTTTGGACCCCGACACCCCAGGCTTTGGGCCTCGGCCCGCTCTGGCCTTGCTGGCGGCGGGACGGGCGGGAGGACCCGGTCCAGGGCAGAGCTGGCAGACCTGGGGCGGGGACAACAGCGGCCCTAACAAGGGCTGGGGCGGGGGGGGGGGGGGCGGGAGTGGCCAGGGGCCTCCCTGCTCCTCTCTATGCCAAGCCCCAGGCAGCCACACCTCCCCGGGAGGAGCCGCTCTGAGGGGAGGCTCAGCCATCACAGAGGTTTCTGGGCCTCAGGTGGCACTGGGCTGCTGTGTGAAAGGGGCCCTCGGGCCCCACAGGCTTTTGGTTCCTTCCCTGCATAACCCACGCAGACATGCCACAGAAGTCTGTGGCTTAGACTTTGGGGCTCTGCACTAGAGTTGGGGGGCCCATTCTAAAGCTGCTGGGACCCCGTGACTGAAACCAGGAAAACAAAGGCCAGCACCAGATTATGCAAGTTACCGACAGAGGCCAAGGACTCGGAGACTGACCCACCCCGCCTCACAGCCAGTGCACGGGGTCTGGGCCCACCTCCACCTCTGGGGCTCCCTTCAGGCCCCGCCTCAAACCCCCGTGGTGCGGGGCCTCTCCAACACGGCCCCCTTCTCCTGCCTATGAATCTTCATGCTCGGGACGCCCACACCTTCCCCCCTCTCCCTCCACATCCCTCACCAAATTCCCCATCCTGCGAGGTGCAGCCTGTGCAGACAATCTGGATGCCACCAGCTGTCCCGTCCGCTCTGTCACACTAAGCCCCTCGGGTGACTCAGTCCTCCACCAGCCCAGCCTTCTCCCGGCTGCCAGTGGGTCGCAGCCCCTCCTAAGGGGGCTCCTTAGTTACGCCGAGGACCCGCTTACCCCCTCTCAGACAGGCTATTTCACTGCCAGCCTGCCCCCTCCTCCTCCAGGCAGCCTTCCTTGCCTGCCTCAGCCCTGACGGTGGCACCCAGGTCACCATTCAGTTGTTCCTAATCAGGTTTTGCTACTTTTATTCATGCTTCCAGTCAGCCGGTCCCAGGGCAGCGCCCACGGGAGACACTGACAGCTAGACGAGAACTCCTCCTGGATGTCTGGACTCCATGAGTCCTCCCTGTAACGTCCACCAGTCCCCATCTAGTTCAGGAGCCGACTCAGGCCTGGCCTGTTTGAAGAGCAGCTCCCAGCTCCAGCCCCACCCGGATGGAAGAAGGCAGGCGGGGCTGCCGCAGCTCACAGACACCAGTCAGGTTGAATGTCAAGTGCACTTTACTGGGCCCCTGGGCCTCCACACGCTGTCCTCACGGAGCCTGGGGCACCCCTCCCACACCTCCAGCTGCACAGGAAGTGGGGTGGGCGGAGGGAGCACTCAGAGAGGCTCCTTCTCCTGCTCCGAAGGGTCACGGGTAGTGCTGGGCCACAGCTGCTTGCCTCTCCCCCTGCGGCCCCCATCCCGCCTCCAACAGCTAGACCCCCCTCAGCGCCAGCAGGGGGGATGCCCGGGCCTTCAGCACAGGAAGCTGGCTTCAAACCAGCCACCTGTTCCTGCTTGGAACGGAGCACGGGGGCCTGCACCGGGCTCTGCCAGGGCAGTCGTGGAGCAGAGGGGAAAGCAGCCTGCTCCTGTCGGGGGAGGGTGGGCAGACCCTGCGAGCCAGGCTGGCCCTCTCCCTCAGGCCCAGGGAGCTGGCGGTTGAAGTGGCGAGGTCCAGCCAGCAGAGGCTAGAAGGACACACTGGATAGCCGGTGGGCAGCGGGTCCGGCTGGGCGTGCCCTCCGCCCCAGCCCTGGGTCACCAGTCCCGCTCGGCTGGCTCGCGGTAGGGGAGGCCTAGGAGCCTGAAGACATCCTTCTCGGTGGGGGTGGGAAGCACACGGCCAGACCCCACCTTGAGACCGCGGGTGTCCCGCACCACAGCTGCGCTGAGGGCGTGCTCCGACAGGCTCATGCCCTTGGTCTTGGCCAGAGCCCGCATGGAGCGGTTGAAGTGGGCAGAGCCGGTGAAGTAGAGCAGCGCGCAGGCAAACTCGCCGTAGGGCACAACGATGATGTCCAGGCGCCGGTGGCGGCGCCCGGGCCCTGGGAGCCGGCACACGCCCAGGTACTTCTGCTGCTGGCCGTGCTCCTCCTGGCTCACCAAGTCGTCCGTCAGGAACCCTGGCCCAGCACAAGAGGGCGGTGGAGGGTGCGGACCAGGCCCTGTGGGGGCCATCCCACCCTCCCAGTGCTCTGTCGGTCCTCCTGGTCCGCTGGTCCCAGGACACCCGTTTCCTTGCTGGGTGACCTTGCCTTCTCTGGGCCTGTCTCCTTACCTGTAGAATGTGCATAAAAATCCCTCCCATCCCCCACAGTGCCACAGAAAGATCAGGTGAGACACTCAGCCTGCAGGTGGCACTAAGCACCTGTGTGGTGTGGGGCCCTTTGGTCTCTTCCTGGAACGGCTTGGCCACAAAGAGAGATTCTCATGAAACCACCTGCCCCTGTGTGCTGCCCGGAGATTGCAACTTCAAGGCTCTCCCTCCTGGGGGCCACCTAGCACTGCCCTGCCCCTGCCGACCTGCTCACCCGGAGGTGGAGCTTATACCTCGCTGCCGGAGGCTGTCAAGGAGGCGACTGAAGATCCCCCTGTGAGACCGGCCATCGGGGTGAGTGAGCAGCACGTCGACGTCGCCGCAGGTCGCCTTCCCCCGTCGATAGGAGCCACAAGCCACACAGAGCAGCCCAGGGTTGAGGGCCTGGGCCGACGCCCGGACCTGGGAAGGAGCAGCAGGGGGCGAGGGGCTGTGGCCCTTAGCCTTTCAAGGGGTTCCTCTCTGTCAGCAGGGGCCTTCCCTTACGCAGGGGCCCACCCCCAGCCTACGCCCCAAGCCAGTCCCTGACGAGTGACATGACGAGGAAACAGGGGCAGGGAACAGAGACCAGAAATCCACCCTGGGGGCAGCAGCTCTCTAAGGTCACGGGACTGACAGAAGGACAGGGCAGCCTAGGGAGAGAGACAAGAAGTGCACTCGAGGGCTGAGGGAAGGCGCTGATCTTTCCCTTTAGGGTTCTTCCAGGGCGGAGACGCATCTTCCCTCGGCCCCGCCCACGCCCGTGCGCCGGGTCTGAGCAACCCCACTGACGGCAAAGGGCTGGGTCTCCGCAGCCCAGGTGTCCATGGATTCGGAGCAACAGACGGAGTGTGTGACTTGGGGTTTGAGGCCTGAACAGGTGGCTGGCAGGGTGCCCTGGGCCCAAGTCTGGGGGAGAATGGAGCCCAGAAATATAACCACACCTGCATGGAGGGGGAAAGGGGGATGGAGGGGAAGAGGAGGCCAGAAATAGAAGGACACCTGCGATGGGGAAGGAGGGAGAAGAGGGTTGGGGAAGAGAGGGGAGAGGAGGGCTGGAGAGGGGAGGGGAGAGAGGCAGTTCAGAGCCAGTCTCTGTCCTTGCTGGGAGGGAGGGATGGAGCTGGGCGAGGGAACTGTGACGGAGGAGGCTGTCAGCAGAAGGGTCATCCCTCACTGGGAGGGGTAAGCTCATTAGTCCCGACCCCACCCACGGACACTGGCCTTTCATATGCAGATGGCCTCCTGCCTCCACCCCAGGACACTGAGATTTCTGGGGCCCTGGGTACCCTCAAGCATGACACCTCGATTCTCAGGACAGGCAGTTCTGCTAATCCCCTCACTCTCCTCTCCAGCCTCCCAGGAAGACAGGAGGCGGCCTGGGGCGAGTAATCCCATCAAAACCCCCTACGGCTGGACCCTTCAATGGTGGGGGGGTGGGGGGGGTGGGGGGCGTGGAGCAGGCCAGGTGGGCAGGGGGCCCAGAGGCTCACTGGGGCATTCTCCTTGCCTGGACACCGTGGCTGAGTGACGGTGTCATCACTAACACCAAGGCCTGGTGACAGGTGAACAAAGGGGCCTATCGTCCGTCCTGTGCCAGTGGCCGGGAGAAGAGCTGACAGCCGATCTCAACTGAGCTGTCCCTAGTCCGACCCGTCAGAGTCCTTGACCACAGGGAGCAAGCCCCGCCCACAGCAACCAGCCCCCCCCCACACCCCAACGCCAACGCCAGCTGAACACAGGACACCTCTAACCCCACATGCACCCTAGTCTCTGTAACCTAGGTTTTATGTGAACTTGATCCCTCCCCAACACTGAATGAAAACCTAATCCTGGCCAAACCTTATTTCTATGACAACCACAAATCTTAACTAAAAGCATCCAACACTAAGAAAACCCTACTCCTAATTCAGGTCTAACCCTAACTCACCTCTTGCTTTAGTTTTCTTCTAAACTAAACATCCTGAACTAAACCCAGTCCTACTGGCACTGGGCTTCTTCACCAGTTCTAGCCCCAAGGTGGGCTTCAGAAAGTCCACACATCTGGAAGGAGATAGAAAACTGCACATTTGCACCACTTCCGGAGAGAAAGAGTCCATGGTTCCTACCAGGTTCTCTCGAAGTTTGTGAACCAAAAAATGTTAAGAACCTCTGCCCTGACCCACCCTAACTTAGCCCAGTGCAAACACATCATCCTTAAGTACTTCTGACTAGAATCCACCTCAAATCTAACCCTAACAGGAACCAGTCCCAACACCATTCTAGCATATAAGCCGACGCTTACTCTGGCTGACCACTGAAAGCCCTAATCCAAGGAGCTGGTTCTGCAGGCCTCCCCTACCACAGCCGCCCGCCCCTTCTCTGGGCTCACAGCTTGTCTCGACCTGCTCCTTGCTCCCTGGTCCCGGCCTCTGGTGGCCCACGGCTGCCTCTGCCCGCTCAGCTCCCCAGCTGAGGGCAGGAGCTCTCGGCTCCTGGCCGGGCCCGAACCTCACGGCAGGGCCTGGCTCCCCTCCTGCTCGGAGACACCTGCTTACTGTCTGCTCAATCTCGGTGGCCTCCTCCCTGGGAATGCGCTCCAGAAAGTCATCGTAATGCTTCAGACCGATGGCCTGCTGGGCGGTCAGTGAGGCCTTGCTGCGGATGTCTTCTAGGGTCCGGAAACCCTGGAGGAAGAAACCAGTGGGGGCACCGTGAGGACCCAGGACCAGGGAAGAGGCAGTGAATGGGCGTGCACACCAGGCTTCCATCACCCCCAGACTCCAAGGAAGACCTGAGACAGGACCACCCCCAGGAGCAGTTGCGTCTGTAATCAGTGGAGCTTGGAAAAGGCAGGGGTCCTGGAAGACAAGTCCCAGTTCAGCCCCGGCTTGTGATTCCATCTGGGCCCTGGGCACTCGGCCCTGAGGCATGGTGTTCTCAGAAAGGTCCTTGCTGGTCTGGGAGACAGAGAAACATGCTTCCTGCCCCTGCCACAGAGGAACACCTCAAGTACCCCGGCTGCGGGGCAGTTCTGGAGCCAGGGCAGGCATCCACCGACGGGCCCTTTGGAAAATGGTCTCCCTCTAGTCCGGGTTCATTCCCATCAAAGCACAGGGTACGAGAACTGTAGGTCAGGAGTTCTGGGACACAGCAAAACTGAGCAGGGGCGGGGATGAGGTGCGACCTGATGGTACCACATGTGGGCAGTCTTGGTTCCGGCTCCCCAGATGTTCGAGAAGAGTTCCAAGACAGGCACGCTATCGCTGATGTGGTCCAACTTCCGCAGGTGTCCACTCTCTAGGATCTCTGTGATCTTCTCTGCCATCCGCTTCCCGATGCCGGGGATACTGCAGGCCTCCTAGAGGAGGGGGTTGGAAGAGGCAGGAAAGAACAGTGAGAAGACGGGAGGGGTAGAGCCAGAGGGGCAGGGAGCGGACTCCTTCCGCAGATGTCTGAGGAAAAGCCAGCCTGGCTGCTTGGTGGCTGGCGGCCGTGTAGCGCTTGGGCACAGCTGCTGATGGGGTGTTTGCACGGAGTGGGCTGGGCGGCTTGTCGTTTGGTGTCTGGGGGGATGACCATGGGCACAGGACGGAGGGACACCAGGCGCCATCGTCGTCACAGCAGCGAGAACTAACACTGAGTGAGGCCGTCCTGCGTGGCAGCTCATGCACGCACAGAGCACCCAGTGCAGTCCTCACGGAACACTGAGTCTGTGCTATTCTTAGTCTCTTTTCACCGGTGAGGAAACCGACACTCAGAGCGTTTGAGTAATTTGCCTAAAGTCATACAATTAGTGACTGATGGAACCAGACAACCCCGGTCCGTTGGCCTCCAGAGTCTAAACATTTTAAAAACTTTGTTATGGGAAAAATTCCAAAGTACATAGAACAGTGTAACAATCCCCCAAGCAACCATTAACCAGCTTCTGTAATTATCAAGATGTTGCCAATCTGTTTCACCAACCTCCCCATTTTTTCCTTTTGTGCAAGTCCCAGAATCATAAATTCTTAACCACTCTGCTTGATCCCCACTTGTGACCGGCGCCTCCACCCACCTCCAGCCAGTAAAGAGATCACACCCAGCCCCTCTTCGCACCCTGCCCTGGCCCCTGGGTACCTGGTAGGAGGCAACAGGCTTGTGGAAGCTCTTGAGGGCATTGATGGCCTTGGCGTAGCCCAGGGCCCTCCACTTGTCCCCCTGCACGCTGTAGGCTTTGGCCAGCACTTCTAGCTTTTCTGTGATGTGGGCGTTGTGGTTGGTCGCCTTCTGGCTTGAAGGCTGTGCGCAGACCCACCTACCCAGGCCCTCAGGGGCTGGGATGGGCTTCCCGTCTCCCTCAGGGGGGATGGGGTATCGGCCACTGATCAGGGCTTCCAAATCATCTGCGCTGACCCGGGGCTCTTCCCCATCACTGCTCCCATCGTCAGAGCTGGGCTTGAGGTAAGGAAGGAGAACAGACAGTAAGTCCATGAATGCTCCCCAAAGGTGGGGCTTGAGTCTCCTGGTTAGACCCAAGAGTTAGGCTGGGTCTCCTGGGTCTCCTGATGCCTTGGGCCTCCTGAAGTGTGGGGCCGTGCTCCATTTGACTGCCTCAGTCCCAGCCCGAGCACGCCCAGTGGCATGAGGTAGATGTGATCTGGGCCAATACAGGAGTGGAGAGTGTCGGGAAGATGTACATGGCTTCACAGTACAGACGGCCCTCCTCTCTCTGGGCCCCGGCCTTCCTGAACAACCACGGGGCCCTTCACGTTTCCGTGACCTGGTTCCCACGGAAAGGAGCTACGGGGGCAGAAAGGCTCCTTACCTGGGCTTGGGTGCTTGGAGCCTCTTCTGCTCTCTGGGGAGGAGATACAGGTCTAGTGGGAGCAGGGGGAGGAGAGGAGGCTGTCCTGAGCGGAGCCTCACAGGCTCCAGGAGGAGCAGCAGAGTCCTGGTCTGAGTTACTGAGCTGCGGTTGGGCCAGGTACCTGCGGGGACGGTGATGGGAAGATAAGACACTGAAGGCCTTACACTATCTCTGCTGCCAATCCTTCTCTACTTGGAAACCTCAGCCTTCTCGTGTGTTCAATGAAGACAATAAGAGTCGTTTTCAATAACCCAAGGAAAGAGTTCAAGATGCTGCCAGAAAACATTTGAGAAAAGTCTGGGACCAGCCCACCTGTCCGGGATGAAGATCCTGAATTCTGCTGCGTCCACCAATCTTTTCTCCTGCAGGCACAAGCTCAGCCAGGCTGACTTTACCAGCTGAGCACCTGGGGGCAGCCAGGGCAGTCTGAGGAGGCGGAGGGCTCGCTCACAGTCCATGCCATCATCCACCACAATGTGAGTGACCCCTGGGGCCTGGGCAGGGAGTATCTGGCCGCCGTGTTGGACAATCTGCTTCTCAAAGAGCTCTGCCCGGGCTCGCCCAATGCCTGTGGGCACAACGTGGGCCCATACGGAGCTCAGCCACTCTGTGGAGGAGATATCCAGATGCCTACTGTCATAGCATTCAGACATGATCCAGACGATCCCGTTCGAGTCCCGTACTCCCAGTCACTTTCTTCCCACCCAGGCTCCACCTTCTGGGGGCTCCACCACAAGCACACATCTAACTTCCTCATGGGCCATCACCTGATGTGAGGGACAGGGATTTTGGGAAGTCCTGTTCCCTCGTGTAAACTAGAACAGTGTCTGGCACACTGTAGGCATCCTGTAAATCAATTTGTTCATTTATTCATTCAACAAGTGTGAATAGATACCTACTGTATACCAGGCACAAGGCACACATGTCTTGCATTTACAGGCCTCACAGTCTAACAGATTCCCCCTTCCCACCCGATATGTTTCTGCCATCTATTTGTCAATTTGGCTACAAAGTATCTTACTACTCTGGGAACCTAAGATGGATTTCTGGGCACCCCCAACCCCCCATTGCAGGCAACCTCCTGGAGAGCCAAGAAGTCTGTTGGTCAGTCATTCATTTCCTTAGGGACCAGGGAGTATTTTCTGACTGATGGAGGTCTCAGGGTGGGGCAGAAGATAACACAGCAAGTGGCCTGCCAAAACCCTGGGACCAAGCCTAGCACAAGGCAGGTACAAACCAGCCTGCAGGCTCTGGGCGGGCAGAGTCAGCTCCAATATCCAGTTCTGGCCGTGAACAATGTAGAAAGTCTAACGGTGCGAGCACACGGCGGTTCTGAGATTGGGTCTGCTCACCTCTTGCTCCTTCACCATCTTCTTTCTTGGGAATCTTTACAAGTGCTTTTGATGATGGATCTGCATGAATTTTCTTCCGCTTAGGAAATGCCTTCAAGATGCCCCTGGGGTCCATGGAGGTATGGCTGCACCCTGGACTTTCTGCATGAGGGGTGATCAGGCCCACTGTCATGAGGAAACCCAGAACTGAGGCCCCCCAACCCCTTTGCCTGTGGCGGTAGGATCTCTACCGACCAGGGCCTTCCAAAACCCATTTGAACTTCAGTGGTTCAGCCTAGTTCTACACTCACCAGCCTTTCAAAGACAGAGTATTGGGGAAAATGAAGGGAAGAACAGACTTACTGGGGGAATTTCTGAAGGGTACCAAACGGTATCACTGGTCAGAGGGGTTACTCTAAAGATTCAGTACGGTGTCTTGCCCTGCCGCACCCCAAAGGGGTTTACTAAATGGGGAGGCCAGGTTAGGAAATAGAGCTAACTCTTTAGGAAGGACTTGGTTTCCAAAGAGACGTAGAGACTAGGTGAATCTGCATAAACTCCACATAATCTTTCTCTACCCCATCACAGACCCGCAGAGGAAAACCTGGTGTTGTGGGAAGTTAAAGAGACAGGCGGAATACCCTGTACCTGCCCTAGTTGCAGGCCTCTCGGCATGGGAGCGCTCAGCCCCGCAGCTGCGGGAAGACGGGGCACGGTCACAGCAGGTGTGCAGAGCCTTCCGGGATTGGGGGAGTCTCGACCTCCCAGCTGGAGACAGAAAAGACTCCGGCAGGTGTGGGGCATCCGCCGCGGCTCGCAGCTGGAGCGTGCTCGCGACTCCCAGCTGGGGAGCCAGAACAGTGACGGCGAGTCCGGACCCTGCCCGAGGATTCTGTCCAGGGTAGGGTCAACTTCAAGCCGAAGAGGCCACCCGGCGGGTGGGCAAGAGCAAATTACTACTTACTTACCCGAGTAGCCAATGAGAGCGGATGAAGTGAGAGAGGGGCGGGGTGCGGGGGAGGGGAAGAGGGAAAAAAAAATGGCCAGATCAATTTCCGGGTCAGCCGGAAGTGACCCCCCAGGCGGAACGGTCGCCATGGTAGCGGTCGGGCGCACAACTGGGCGGAGGGAAGATGGCGGTGACTGGGTGGTTGGAGAGTCTGCGGGATGCCGAGAAGACAGCCCTGCTGCAAGATGGTAACTCGAGGTCCCCCGGGAGTTCCCTTGATCTTTACTCTAGGTTCCGGCCCTCCGCGCGGGCGCCTCCGGAAAGGGCCTCAGAGCCTGGGATGGCAGGGCCGGAAGGGTCGCGGCCCCTCCCGAGCCAGGTCCTGCTTTTGCAGATGAGGAAACTGAGGCCCGGAGAGATGTCGTAACTGGGACACACATCTCTGGACACCGCCTAGTTTCCTGTGCACCACCTCGCTCCGCTCGCAGTTCTATTACTAATAAATAATACATAATTCCCTTCACATTATGTCATTTGCTCCTCACCGCCGTCCCAAAAGGCTGTTAATTTTCTACCCCATTTAACAGAAGAGAAAACTGATCCCAGAAGGTTTTAGATCAGCCCTAGAGCCCCAACCAATCAGTGGTACAAGTGCATCTTGACCCGGGATCCCAGGAACCTCAGTCTTGGGGTTCCATTGCTGAAGGCAGCCTGGTGTCATGGAAAGTGGAGGGACCTCGAGTTCTACTTACAACTCTGCCGTTAATTCACGGGCTCTCCAGTCGGCCCCTGTACTTGTTTGGACCTCACTTTCCTCATCTGTAAAACGAGCTGGATGGTCTCCCTGTTATCTTTGAGGTCCTTTCCAGCTGTTATGTCTGTAAGTGAACTTCTGAAATGTCCCATGGGTCTTTAGGGGAGACAGAGCAAGGGCTCCGGGCTGTGCCTGGGAGAGATGGTGCAGGGATATGGGACTGTGACTTTCACCCTAGGATCGTTGGGTATAGCCGACCCTCCCACCCCCAAAATTAAAGGTCCCTTCCTGGACCCACTTGGCTGCCTGAATGAACTAGGTCTTAGTTCCTGTAGTTTTTAGGATACCTACTAGAACAGGAGTGTCAAACTCATTTTCACTGGGGTCCACATCAACCTTATGGTTGCCTTCAAAGGGCCGAAATAATTTTAGGACTGTATAAATGTAACTACTCCTTAACTGTGAAGGAGTTGAAATTACATTCACCGCTAGAGATTCACAACTGCAGGCAGAGGCCAATCAGGGAAGCCTGGAAATTAAAATCATCTGCTCACTTATAAACACAGAATTCAGGGAGGCTTTGCTGTGTGCCAAGCTGTGTACTAGAGCAGATAGAAAAAGACAACAAACAAACCATTATTAAATACATGGATGCACCTCGTCAAACCTCTGCTGTAGATTTACCCTCCTGGTGTGGGTGTGTGGGTGGGTGGGTGAGGGTACCTCCCACCAAGAATCACTGCTCTTAGTAATGAGAACCCAATACACTTTACATTTTTTCCTGAAGTAACTTATGTTCATTGTGGAAATATGAAAAATAAATAAATGAGCCAACCATAGCCCGACCATCCAGAGATAACCATAATTTACATTTTCATACATAAACTGTATTTTTTCTATGCATGTACACTCATACATATTTTAAGCAAAATATCATACTAATATACTTAAAAATTTTTATATTCACATACATATGTACATACTTATATAACAGATATATATTAGAATAAACTGTAGATAAATGCTATTTAATTTTTGGGTAAGGGAGGATATTCTAAGTACAACTGGGTAAAAACCACAAAGGGAAAAACAGTTGACTATAAAAATTAAATATTTGGGAAAACTCACTTTAAACCAACTTATATTTGACAATATTATTGTCAAACTTATATTGAAACAATATTTGCAATATATATGACACATGGTTAATAAATTCAAAGCTCAATTAGGTTAGTAAGGAAAACATGAGTACCCAAGTAAAACAGGCTAAGGCCTGCACAGGTAATTCTCTAGAAACAGGACCGGGAAACCTGTGGGACAGCGTCAACCTTACACGTATCTCAGCTATGCAGATTGCTTGGGCTTGGGCCTCGAGTGGGTTTAACACTGGGCCCATCATGTCCTAGCTTTGGGACCTTGGGCAAATTGTATAACCTTTAAGCCTCAATTTCCCTCATTTGTGAATGGGCACATAGGATTATTATGAGACTCAAATGCAATAAAACATATAAAGTGCCAATAGTAAGCATTGCCTCCTGCCTGGACTCAAGACTGGACTCCAGGGGAGAAGAGAGTCAGGCCAGACACCCTCAGCTATTCCCAGGCAACCCCTGTACCCCACTCCTGACAGAAAAACCCCTTCCAGCTCTTGGAGCGATCCAAATGATTAAGGATCATGTGACCTAGGGGACCGCTGAGAGACATGCAGATTTGGGGGGTGAGTTCCCCGGAATATATTACATTAGGAACAACTCTAGAGAACAATGTCCCGGGGGAGTGAACTGGATAGGAAAAAGGCTGGGCAGTAGGGTAAAACTGCAGGGTCTGGTTAGTGGCACCATTAACCCTTTGGTTAAGGGTACTGGGGCTTGTATTCATCAAGTGTATGTTGGGGCCGCCAACTGGGCATTAGTCCTCTGGTACCAGCCTCACCAAGGAGCCTACCTATATCCACTTACCTAAAAATAGGGGGAGTGGCACAGCCACTTTTACAAAAATGCTTATGATTTCACTGCACCGGTGGAAGAGATGGGCTAGGGTGTTCTGTTGGGTTCTTTCTTTCAGTGAAAGATGAGTCCATGTTCATTCTCAGTCAGAATTCAGTTGAGCTCCTAATGTGTGCCAGGCACTATGCTTGGTGTTAGGAAAACCATAGGCAGGGGAGGGAACACATGTAAAATAATAACCAAGGTAAATGCCATGAAGACACATGGGAACTGACACTGTGTGGCTACTGACAGGGCCCAGAGGTGTGCGGAAGAAGGCAGAGCGACGGCCTGGCTGGAGGGAGCACTGCCTTGGGAAACCCAATTTAACATCCTGAGAACATAAGCTTGTTTTAGGAACCGGGAAGAGAAAGACAAATACACCATTCCTGAAGAGATAGGTGCCTCTAAAATTATCGTACTACGTGGTAAATGCTCCTCTGAATACAGCATTAGAGAGGCACAAGCAAGGAAGTCAATTTTGCCAAGGTGGCTGGGGGGGACAGTTTAGGGAGACATCCAGTGGAGGTGATAATTTGAGCTGGGGTTTGAAGGGTGAGGAGGAGTTCACAGAGGAGAGAAGTGTGGAGCCGTTGCTGAGAGAGGAAACAGCAGAGCAAGATTCACTGAAGGGAAGCTTCAGAGAGGAAGACAGTCCCAGGACATGTCTTAAAGTAACAGTGGACAGTTGTTGGCAAGAAGCGGGGGGCTCTGGGGGGTTTCTCAGCGCGCCCAAGGCTGCTGGTGTTCCCCAAGCAGACCCCTTGATCTGATGATGTGTAAAGCACACGGCGAGAGGAGGAGAGGAGGCCCGGGGTTAAGGCACTCTCTGCTTTGTGCGTAGGGAGAAGGAAGGTGCACTATTTGTTCCCAGATGGGAAGGAAATGGCTGAAGAATATGATGAGAAGACCAAGGAACTCCTCGGTAAGTGACGGGCTCCCAGCAGGCCCTTAAGAACATTGGGGTGACCGAAGCACACTCCCGCCTGAGGCTTGAGGGGGGAGCCCGGCACCAGATGCGGAAGCTGGGGAAGACAAGCCCTTGTGGCAAGGTTGTTCCTGAGCAGAATCTGACGGCAGGGTGGGCGCCAGACGTGGGTGGGAGTTGGTTTGATCGTTGAATCCCATCCCACCCGCAAACAAATGAGAGTGCATGGGTTTTCCAAGGTAGGAGTGGGAATGTGGAGAGTCCGTTGGGAAGAGGTTTACAGAAAAGGTGGAACTGGAAGTGATCCCTCTAGGCCGAATAGTGGTAGGGGCAGGCTTTTCACTGCAGGGTTGTGGGTGTTTTTTGTTTTTGTTTTGTTTTTGTTTTTTGCTTGTTTTGTGCCTTATTTTTGAAACCACACTAGGAACAAGCAGGTCTCAGAGGCAGCACTACTAAATACTGACCTTTATCTTGGAGAATGGCTGAATCAAAGGGAGCAGGGGCTAGAAATGGTGATTTTGTGACATTATCATTTGCGTTCCTGCAGCTCCTTCCCTCTGAAAATAGGCTCATGACTAGGGGCCCCAGTGCGAGTTTCTGGGAATTATTCGACTTGCCCATTCTCCGTCCCCAGGTGCGCACATCAGCACTCGCTGACTTCCCGCGGCTAGGCGGCTGGTCCTTTGACCCGCGGCCTGAGGCTGTCAGCAGTGGGAGTTAGTCTCTTTATTAAGTTCTACCTGAAATGCTAAGACCAATGATGGAATTACGCACTGGGTTATTTTCTTGTCATTATTCTTGACTTTAATTTCTTCCTGGGTCTGATCGACAGGTAGCATTGGTGAGGGAATTTCTTTTTCCCTTTTTCTGACAGCTCATAAATGTCCCGAACCGACAACACAGATTACACTGGTTTGCATTCTCTTCGTCTCCGGTCTTAAAGTGCGTGTCCTGCGCATGTTCAGTCACAGAGTGAAGTGTTGATCCCTCCTTATTATGAGCTGCTTGGGCTCTAGTCCCAATTGGTTTAGTCTGGTGCTATTAAAAATCTTGATGTGTTTAGCATATGACACTGATTTGGTGGAAACCAATACAGTAGTAATATCCTCACAATGCATTGTAATTTATAGCGCTCCCAGGGGGTGACAGCCTTGGAATGCCTAACAGGGGCGAGCTTATGAAAGCAGAGGTCACGTGGGCTCACCACCGCCATTGCCGGGCCAGAGCCTGGCGCGGCTCCGCTCCCCCAGCCCCCAGCATCGCCTCTCTCCTCCACACGGAGCAAATCAAACAGCTTTAGCTGCTGTGTCTATAAAAACAAACATCAAGTAAAACCCAGGCCTCTTCGTTGTGCTTGGACATGAAATTAAAATGAAAAAAGTCCACATTCCTTCATCTGTAGTTAACCTGTCACTTCTCTCGGCAGGTGGGAAATAGAGACCTCCAAACTCGGTTTCTACACTTGATCTTGGTTAGCCAAACGCCGGGAACCGGCGAAATTCCTTTTTCTTAACAGCAGAAATGGAGGTTCATGGGAGAACATTGTTTGTCTAAAGTTTACCTGAGAATGATGTTAATACCATAACTTCTGTCGGGCACCATGCTGAGTGCTTGGGGTGAATGGTCTCATGTCATCACCCACATTGCAGCCCAGTGAGGTGGGTCCTGCTGTCCCCGTATTACAGTTAAAACGTAAAGAGGGAGTTCCAAGAGGTTAAGCACCTTCTTGAGAATCACGTTGCTAGGACTTAAACCTAGGTCTGTCCAATTAAGAGCCTGAGCGAGCGTTAGTCCACCACAGCATACTGGTGGGAGTTGAGAATATTTAATCCTGCTTTATTTTCTCCTCCCTGGATGTTGCTGTCCTCAGAATGACCTGAGTAGGGGCCGGAGAGAGCAGGGAAGAGATGGGCAGAGACAACCACCCGGTCCGCTGAGCCGCTGATCCTTCTCTTACCCATTTCTAACCAGCGCCCTCCGTACCCCCAGCAGCTGCCCTGGCAAAATACTGTTCATTATAAACTTTTAAATATAAATATTCCCAGAGCCAGAGCTGACTTTTACTTGTGCATTCTGTGAAGTAAAATATGGACAGGGTTTTTGTGGCTGTAAATGGGAATAATTTCCATTTTTTAAGTTAATTATATAAATTTGATAATTGGCCAAACTGGTATTCTGTTAGAAAAACGGACAGTGATTTCCAGGGGAAGAATTGCCCACAGCGCACCTGTCTGGGACGGCGTTCTTCCGCGCTGTTAGTAAGCGCAGGAGTGTCAGATTTTTTCCTCCACCCTGTCAGCGCTGTTCATTCCCACCCCCCGCAAGGAAGGCGCTCTGTATTCATGGAGGAAGAAGCTGAAGGGCCCGTAACAATGATCGGAACATCAAACCAGCCCCAGTGGAACACAGCAGGACCAGGGGGGCAGAGGCTGAAGGGCAGGCCATCCCCCAGCGATTACATTTGGATTATCGGCCTAATCTGCTTTGGTATTTGACCGCCAGCCTGTACCCCCCTCCCAGGCTGCATTTGGAGGATATGGAGCACTTTCATCCCCAAGCACTTCACCAGCTTTATAAATGACCCACTCGATTCCCTTCAGCCTCCTTAGGGATGGGACGTGGCAGCTGTTTAATAGCCACATAGCAATGTTGCAGTGTTTTAGGGCAGAAAAGAAGAATCCTGCATCCAGTTTAAGCTGCAGGGAGTATTTAGGAAGGGGGAATGTAATTATCCACATTGGAAGTGGGCCAGGGCTTGGAGCTTTGGGGAAGGAGGCCTTTAGGACCACCACTTACCAGCCCACCTGAAAGATGGGGCCTCCTTTCAGCTAGCAGTCTGGGACGGCAGCCTACTTCCTGCTGACTTGGGAAAAAGCCCCAGGCACTGCTTCCTCCTTATATCCCCCATCAGACCCCTTATAGGGTCATTGAAAGTCTCCTTTCCAAGGTCTGGGCCTGGCTCGGCCGGGAAGATATGACAGCGTCCCAGGGAGCTGCCTCGTACACACCAGTTTGGGTTTAGCATATAATCAAATCAGAGTGACAGCAGGTGGAAACAGTCTTCTGTTGCCGCAGGAGCTGTCCTTGAGTTCAGGAACAAAGACAGGACGAGAAGCACAGAATGTGGATTTGCCCGTGTGCACTCGTGCCCACGTCTGTGGGAGAAAACAACAGGGACTGCACCAAAACCAGTTACTGGATCTCATGAGGGAATGAGTAGGGACACTCTCTTCTGCATTCCAACAAAAACTTAATCCCAAGTTTTTCTGTGTGTTTTTGTTGTTGTTTTGTAAGAGCTGAAACAGCCAAAGGTGCCAGGTTCCTGTAACCTGAATAGTGTTTAAGGTCAGTAGTAAAGAAATAACTAATTTTCCTCCTCCTTAGTGCGCTCCTTGGGAAGGCTTAGGTGCAAGCCCCAGCATTTCCCGGAGTTGAAGAAGAGATGGGAGATCCTGGGGTCAGCACTGCCTCTCGCAGCTGCAGCCGTGCTGGTGTCGCTGCAGGACGCAGGGCTTCAGAAGGCCCGAGGTTAGAGGGCCACCGCGCTGCCCAGCCCCAGGTAGTTAGGTGCGCCTCGTAAATTATATTCTCAAACAATCAAAGTTTTCCCCTTAAAGGCTAAAATATAAAAAGAGGAGTAGAGCTACTTAAAAGCATAGTAACCTTTCTAAATATCATACATGTTTAGCAAATATTTATAGAATATAATTTAGCCTTTTATTAATGATTCAAATTCTGGACTTGGAGTTAAGAGACCTGAGGTTTAACTGTGGCTTTTGCAAGTTAGTTTACCCCTGTGCCTTGCTATTCCTCCCTCTGTCCCCTGCAGAGTGGTGGCAAGGGAAGAAATGCTATTTCTCGTTTAAAAACACAGGCATTGCACTGGGGCTTCCTGAGGGAACCGCCACCCTGAAGGTCTGTGATGACTGGATTTCACTCTGTAGCAACCCCTTCAGACGCTAAGGGTGCTTACTCGCCCTCACACTAGATGGTCCCCTGTGCTTAGCAGTTCTGACACTGCCCTCTGAGGTGAGCTGTCCCCTCACACTGCTGCCAGTGTGCCTGGGGAAACAATTAGTTTCCTGCCGCATTGCACACGTAGCATTTCATACACGCAGTCCGGGTGAGCATCCAGGAGTGGTCTTTCCCACGGTGCAGGGGGAGGTGTGTGGTCTTGTCACAAGAAGCTGCTGCTTGGAGGCGCTGGTCACTTCTGAGTCTGTGGCTGGGACACAGGCCCCCAGAAGGCCGGGGAGCGGGGGTTCCAGTTAAGCGAGGCGCTGTGTTACGTGAACAGGTTTGGATATACTCCTGGTCACAGTCCATTCACTTAAAAGAGTAGAAGTATTTGTAGAGAAAAAGAAGTTGCCTATAAAGCATATTTCCAAGCTTTACTCTTCCATATTAATTTTCATTATAAACTTGGAAATGTGTTTCTAGGGAGAATTTTTGGCCCTAAGACGTAATAAAACCACACTGCAGAATGCAGTAGACCTTGTAAAAACGCACATTCAAGGGAAAATTCTAATTTTACGGCACACTGTGGTGTTCAGCTTGCGTGCTGCACTCCGCACTCCGAGCGGCGAGGGTGTTTGGGTTTGGCACAGCTGCTCCAAAGGTCTCAGAGAAACGCACCGCTCCGATCCGGAGAGTCAGACTGCAGCTCTCGTCCCGCCCCAGCCCAGGCAAAGCGGAGCAGCTAAGGGCAGTAGCTGCCGCAGAATCCCTGGCCCTCTTTGGGTTGTTTGGCTGCTGACAGCGGTGTCGGGAAGGCCGCTGGCCTCGAGCAACTTCAGGGCTGCCCAGGCTAGAGTGCCCCCCAGTGCGGCAGGACAGGGAAGGAGCAGAGAGGTCACAGGCCCAGAGGGTGCCCTGCAGTGACAGGCTGCGCCGTGACTGCGGTCCTGGTGGCACGGCTGAGCGGCCTTCGAGCAGCGCTGGTCAGGTAATGTCCATTAAGCTCGTTTTTTCCGCTTATAATTTCCATAATGGATGTTCCTTACTTGAAGGAAAAAAAGCTTTATGCAAACATCTGGCTTATAAAACAAGGTAACATAGAGATAGTTGTTTGCATTACAAAAGGATAATTCTTCACAAGAAAACATTAGATCGTATATAAATAATGAATTTAAGCTGTGGCGTGTGCCTGCTTATGTGCAGGTACCCCTGAAATGAGTGCCTTTCTACAGGTGGACTTTCTGAGTCATGAGACAAGTCTGCCTATCGGCTTTCACCCTCTTAATTCGTTTTTCCTTTGCACATTTTCAGAGGGGAAAAAATGCATGTCAACTCACTCATTTTGGGATCCAAATCTTCCCAGTATTAGTAGCTACCCTTTTCCTAACTCTCACATTTCCCCCTTGCTGGCAGCCACCGCTGTGGGAGGGGGTGGTGGTTCTTACCTCTTCTTGGCTTCTTGCAGAGGTGTGCTTGGATGGACAAAGCCAGTGCAGCAGGCCTGTAGCTCCCACTTTTATCCTGTTCCATTCACCTAATGTGATGTCAATGATTCAGCAGAGAGAGCAGCGCCCCTTTCTTTCCCATAGTCCCACTGCTTCCTTCTCTCCCCAGTAAGAAAATGGCGTGTAAAAAGTGCCCTGGGAGCCTTGGGCCAGTGGCAGATTGAGGTGGGAGAGCCAGCACCCCGCGGAGCAGGGAACCTGGGGCCTGAACTCATCAAGGAAAGCAATGCCAATGTATGTGTATCTGTCAGGTGTCTTGGGGAGGCGGGGCTGAGTGGGGAGGGGGCTGTCAGAGCTTGAGGGCAGGGACCGTGTCTTGTCCACCCCTCCACCTTCTGCGTGCCCACCTGCACACAGAGCTGTGGCAGTGTTTGCCTGAAGGGGCGCCCACAGGGCTTTGGGCCTGGGCATCCCAGGGTGAGGGCTCTAGGCCTGGAATGGCACAGCGATGGGAGCATCAGAGGGAGCTGAGAAGAGCTGAGGGCCCCTCACTGTGCCCGAGGGCAGACATTTGTGGAGGGGAGCCATCCCTGCCCGCCGCTCCCCAAGAACAGTCCTGGATTTGCCTTCTGCAGCCCATCTTCCTGCGCAAGGACACCAAAGTGTGTTTCCAGTGGCGGATTCGAAACCTCCCCTACCCTAAGGATGTCTATAGTGTCTCTGTGGACCGGAAGGAGCGCTGCATCGTTGTCAGAACAACCAACAAAAAGTAAGTGGCGTGGCCAGCAGCAGCCTGCCTGTGAGTCAGCAGGATGTGGGTGGGGTTGGCCCTGGCTTGGGGCTCAGAGGGCTCCCTACCGCGGGTGGAGTGGGGGGTGTTGGGCAGAGAAGCCTCCTTTTCCAGCTCTGAGGGAGGAAGGGAGGAGGGCTGCTCTGGAACCCGAGAAGGCAATGAACACTGACGGGCCTCCTCCCTGCAGGACCAGCTATGGCCATGTGGTCAGCTTCATCTGGGCGAGGAAATTTGAGCAAGCGTCTAGTCTAATACCTGGTATCTACTAGGGCTCAATAAGTATTTTCTGAATGAAGAATGAAGAAGATGAGGGATCTTAGGTGCTTCTGTTGTAAGGTCATTGTGACCTTGACCTCTGGCTGGACCCAGCCCATAGTGAACTTGGCCTGGTGATATCAATGTCAGAGCTGGCCTGGAAGGGCGCTGGGGCCTGGGAGGCACGCCTGTCTGAGGTGGCGGTTACAGGACTTTGAAGTGTTGGCCCAGGAGCAGCAAACCTGACCCCTCCCTGGACTGAGGGACAGTGCGCAGGCGCTCGGGCTTCTTGAAAGTCTCTCACGTTTTATTTCAAAAGGGACACTCAGCTTCCCTTTGCTCTTCTCTCTGTGGTCTGCTAGCGGGAGACAACATGTGGGGTTGAGGGGACAGAGGTGTTTGAGGTGGACGCTGGATCCTGGCAGGGCTGCTGCTGGGCTGCCTGTCTTGGAAATGTATTGATCCTGTTTGGGTTTCTGGAGCTTCGATCACAGGAGAGGGAAGAGCCCTGTGTTAACCAGTCTTGCCGTGGGCCGGGGGGTTGCCGTGTGGGGCCAACTCCCGTGACATAGATTTGGGGTATCGAAGTGGAAGATTTCATGAGCTACTGGCCCACAAGCTTTGAAGCCACCCAACATGCCTCTTGAGGTGCTCAGCTTAGTTTAGCTAACTGTACTGGTTTCCGTGCATTAAAGGAAGACCCAACTCTTCGTCCATCTTCTCAGATGGTGTGGTGCCAGCCCCCCGCCTCCTGTCTCTCGGGTCCCCAGGGCCCACAGGGAAGCAGCACGGTTCCCAGGCCCCCTCAGTGCAGCCCTGGGTCCTGCCCACTTCTTAGGACCAACCCCCATCACTTTGGCAGGGTTAAGGAGACTGGGAAGGGGTGGAGATGAATGAATTAATTTCAGGTTTATTGCTGTACATGCAGCCAGCCAGTAGCCCCAGCAGTGGGCCTTGTCCATAAATATAAAGTCATAGTAATAAGGGTTTGCGTTTATAAAGCACTTTGAAGCCCTCAGACAAAAGGCACTTTATTCCCGTTATTGTTCTCATCATTAACAGGAGTCAGTGCCTAAAGTGGGATTTAGCAATTTCAGACAACTGAGAAATTGCCTTTAGGAAAACAAACTCCGACTTCAGCAAGCATTCCCTGGCGTAAGAGGCCTTGGGTCCAAACTGGGAACAAAAGTGCTTCTGATAGCACTTGAATCTGCAGCCCAGCAGTTTGTGGAGCTGGCTGCTGCCTCCCTTTTGTCCCCCAGAGGTCACTGTCGAATACAGATATCAGGCAGAAATGTGATTACCAGGGAGTGAGAGAAGAGAAGCAAGCTAGCTCACCAAAAAATTCATCTGAGGGCAGATCCTCTGGGTCCCATCTCCTGCGCGCATTCAGCCATAGGTGGCGCTGTTGGCCAGGAGCTCCGTGGCTGGAGGCCGACGTCGGAGCCCGGGGAGCTGGGGGTGCATTTTTGAACTGATGGGTGAGGCCAGGTGGGATGGAAGTAGAGCCTCCAGAGGGGACAGGGGCAGAGACCGGAAGGGAGAGGAGTTTGTCGGTGCCCACTTTGGAGCCGGCACCGCGCAGCTGGTCCACTGGCCCAGCCTGGCTCAGCCCAGCCTTCCTCGGGTCCCTCCTCAGGGAGGGAGGCGAGAGGGGTCACTGCACCCTTAGTCCTTAGAGTTTAGTGGCATTTCCATCTTCTACCTGGAGTAGTAATGTGTCCTATACTTTTACTGCCACTAATTAAACAGAATTGAATGGCCTTTCCTCTGAGCAATGGTTCAGTTTCTCAGAATACTTTAAAAATCTGTTTTCTGATCATCGCGCCGTCTGGAGGTGGGCAGGGCGCCTGTTTTTGTTCTCGTGCGGTGTGTTCGCGGCTGCCGGAGTGCATCTGTAGAGTCAGGGCGGTGAACTGCCCTGCCGAAGGTGAGGTCGGTGACGGTCTGAGGCCCGGGCACCTGCAGTTTCCACCGTGCCACGGCCTCTCTCTCCCTTCTGCCTTCTTCATTCACCTCGGGGCTCCACGCCTGCCCCCGTTCTAATATTCTGCAATGTGGTTGCTAGTAAAAGCTGGATTTCCTTTGTCCATGCCTGCCTTGACACTGGAGAACTGGGCTGGCTGCTTTTTTCTTTTTAAAATTTTTATTGATTTGAGAGAAAGAGAGAGGAAGGGTGGGGAGCGGGGGAGAGAGAAACGGTGACTTGTCCTTCCACGTATTTCTGTACTCACTGGTTGATCCTTGTATGTTCCCTGATGGAGGATTGAACTCACAACCTTGGCGTATCGGGATGACACTGGGACCAACTGAGCTGCCTGGCCAGGGCTGGGCTGGCTGCTTTTCTTGCAGGAATCGAATCCAGTGTGTCATGTCCTTGGCCTTGGGTGTGAGTGAGGGAAGGAAGAATGTGCTTTCCCGGGATCCCCGTGTGGCACCACCTGTCCCCGTTCAGAGGGTTTACGCAAAAAGAAGGTGCTTGGCCTCAGCCTAGAAGCTGGCAGCTGTAAGTGGAATGAGCCGAGTGCTGGAGTGTGAAGATGTCGGCTTAAATACGGCCCTTGCCACGCATTAGTTGTAGTGTTCTATGCAGGGTTTCCCCATCCGTCACAGGAGAACACTCATACCTTCCTCACAGACTGGGGAATTTGATGGCATCGCACAGGTACCAAAGCCTAGCACAATGGCCGGCCATAAGCAGGTCCTCAGCAACTCTTTGGAAATTGTCATGTGAAGGGAGCTTGGCTGATTTGACATCGGTGATACTAACACTACAGGAGGTGTTAATAGATGTTGCTAGAAAAAAGGATTCTATGCTGAAATAAGTTTAAGAAACCCTGGATTAAACAAGTTTTTCATTGGTAGGGCTTCTGAGAGCCTTTAATATATGAGTGTGCCTGTGACTTCCCAGGAGGGCTACTGTAGGCCGGGGCGGGCAGTGTGCCCAGAGCCTTGGCGTTTAAGAAGGAAGGGAGATTTGCGCACTGATTTGCTCAGGGCTGGACTGGCTGGAGGCGTCTCTGGGCTACTCTGGCCCGCCCCCGTGTGCAGTTGTACCGGACGCCCTGGGGAGGTGTGTGCAGCGTGGCCCGTGTGACTGTCCCCAGCGACCCTGCTCCACGTTCAGCCTGTCCTCCTCCGGCGTCTCTCCCTGAAGACCTGGCCTCTGTGCCTGTCCCCAGCGCACTGCACCCACCGAAGGGAAAATGGGCTGGGAAAGGGCGGGGGTTTGGGCAGTACAGGGGGAAGAGGGTGATGGGGTGTGGTGGGTCATTTCTTCTTCTGATTTTAATGGTCCTCGCTTGAGGATATGTTTATCGATTTTTAGAGAGAGAGAAAGGGAGAGACAGAGACAGAGAAACATTGATCAGTTGCCTCCCACACACATTCCAACTGGGGATTGAACCTGCAGCCCAGGTATGTGCCCTGACCGGAGATGGGACCCACAGCCCTTTGGTGTATGGGATAATGCTCCTACCATCCCCGGCCAGGCTGGCAGGTCATTCCTGAAGTAGCCAAAATAAAGGAACTGTCCTTTCGGCACGCACTGAAGAAGGTTGGCCTATTTCGGCCCACTGGACGAGCAAACTAGGAGTTTATCTAGGATATTTCCTTTATTTGAGGAGGAAACTGAGGCCCACAGGTGAAATGGTCTGCCCAAGGTCACAGGGCAGGGCCAGGAGTCCTTCTGAGAGCCTTTGCTTCCTCATGCGTCTTTTGAACACTTTTAAGGTTCAGAAAGAAAGACCACCGTGTGTTAGAGCACCTCGGGGACCCGCAGGGTGGCTGGGTCCCGGGGAGCCCTGCTCCTGTATCTGCCCTGTCCTTGGACAGACGCAGGGAGTTTAGACCAGTGTCTGTTACTTAGCAGTGGGACTGTGGAATGACGGGAGGGTCGGGAGACTGGGGAATTGTCATTTGTTGTTAGAGCATCTCTGTGTACCACTGTTGTGACTTGGGCAAGATGCCTAACTTTTCTGTGCCTCAGTTTCCTCTTCTGTAAAAGGGGATAATAGAAGTAACCAACCTGAGAGGGTTGTTTTGAGGATTCAATGTGCATAGAACAATGTCTGGCACCGAGTGTTAATAAATGCCACCTCTCACTGTGTGGCTGAGACTGGGAACAGTGAAAGGGGGTGGAACTGGGGGTGTGTTGGGGCATCTTCAGAGAGCCCAGGGACCCCCTGCTCCAAGTTTAAGTTTTAGCAGAAACGCAGCACGGTCTCCTGTGGCAGGGATATGGCCTTGCTTCTTCATCCTTAAATCCCGAGGCTCACAGCTCAAGGCCTAGGACACAGTTGATGCCTAAGAAATGCTTGCTGCCTGAGGCTGGGTATTCTGGCTTCTCCAGAAGCACAGCGCGCCTGTCTCTAGTCCAGGTGCTGGCGAGACAGTCAAGTGCAGTTCCTCTCAAGGCAAACCCCAGGGCTGCCCCCTGGGAAGGGATGCCCCATACTCTCTTGAACACTGCCTGTTAGGAGCTTCTGAGGAAAATTGTTTAACCTTGACCAATAAACTAAACCTATTAGAATAAACTCAAAACAAAGCTGAGTCTCCAGACGCACTGCTTCCATTCCCCCGGCCTCGTGAATGGAGGTGGGTGTAGGAGCGAGAAGGGGGCAGCCATGCACCTCAAGTTCTCTTTGAGGTTGTTGCCACCATTGCCGTTGAGGCCAAGCTCCGGAATTACTCTTCTAGTCCCACTGCCCCAGCCTGGGGCATGTGGCTCGAGAGTGAGAGCGCCCCTCGGAGGGTGCACAGGAGTGTCCCTGTCCTGCCTGGCACACAAGCCAGGCCGGTAGAAAGGATGCCCCGTGCTCTGCAGGGCAAGGCTTCTACGCAGGCCCCTGGGGTGTGCCTGGGCCGCATGTGCCTGGGCTGCGTCTCTCCCAGTTCAGCTCCTTGCTGTATTTGCAAGGAAGATGTTAACACTTCCTAACAAGCCTTTGTGTTCATCTAATCTTTTCTGTTTAACCTTTGACACCCCCCATTATCAGTGTCTGCCACCTTTGCTGGTCAGACCAAGGGCCCCAGGAAAAGGCCTCAGCCTGGGCTGGTGAGGAAGAGGATGAGGCCAGCATTCCACCCCAGTGTGCAGGCAGATGGATCGCCTTTCCCTGGGGCAGAGCTTTGGAAAATAAAGCAAACCCGTGGTGCCATTAGGGCCTCCCAGCCCCCACTCCTTTTGAACTGTCAGCCTTTAAGTAAACATTCTTTTCCTGCCACGGTCCCGCACCTTGGCGGGGAGTGGGGAACCTGGGAGGAGAGCCTCCGCTGCACTGAGGGATTTGGGCAGGGAGAGCAGGGCCAGAGGACCGCATTGATGTCAGCTCTCTGAGTCCCCAGGGCATCAGGGCTTTTGAAGTGGACTCGAGGTAGCTGTCACCACAAGGACCAGGCTCCTCTGAAGTACTAAAAGCCCCATCCTCTCCAGGCCCCTCACTTGAGTTTGTTTGTACCTGCCTGCGGCGTTTCCCTTCCCAGCCCACACATCCTCGGCAGCAGCGGGGATGCCATGCCCGGGCGACAGGTCTGGCAGCCATTGACAGGGCCTCGCTGCATCTCCACTAGGGAACGTGCCAGACGGGCCGACTGCTGCAGACGAGCAGGCCATTCTTTGTGCTCTGGCGTGACGAGCAGCAGCCCGGGAGCTGGGGATTTCAGCCCTGACTCCGCTGACAGTCCCCTGTGAGACCGGGCAAGCGGCTCACCTCTCGGAGCCCAGGCTTCCTCCTTGGTAAAGGAGGTCCGGTTTCCCCCAAAAGCAAGTCCAGTTCACACATTGTGGACTGGGTGTTGCTGCCTGGGTTTTTTTGTTTCGTTTGTTTGTTTGCTAAAAGTGATCGCTGATCTCTGGACTGGCACCTGCAGATGGCCGTGGTGTGTGTGGGGTGTGAAAAGGGAGGAGTGCGGTCTCAGGGCCGACACAGTGGTCCAGCGCCCCAGGGTCCGGCCTCCTCAACGAGTCACACGGTTGTCCCCTCCGGCAGCTTTCTCCTGTGGATGTGCTTCCCTCTCTGGCCCACAAGCTAATCAGGCCTTGAGAGACCCCAGCAGAGGAAAAGGTAGCTGAGGCCTTCCGTGGAAATCCATGTACATGGCAACTGTCGGCCCCCACCTCTGGGGGACAGCCCTTCTTCAGTCCCTTGCTTGTGCACACGTCCCGTTTTCCCGGGGCACAGAGGTCTGGCTTGCCCGAGCACTCTGCACATCCCACGTCTCCTCTCCATGTCTTTGGTCACGCTCAGCCTGCAGTGCGAGTCCCTCCGACGCCTGGTCAGTCAAGGAATCACAGGCAGTTCTGCTCTTTCACCTCCAGACTGGCCAGAGGCCTTTCATTCTTGGCAAGGCCCCTAAGCTCCGAAATGCTGGGTTCGAACTGGCTTCATTCTTCCTCTCTGGCTGCCGGCAGGTGTGCAGCACCGTGTGCAAGCTTGGCAGCACAAGGCTTGACGTCCAGCGGTTGGGGCAGCCTCACTGGAGGTCCCAGTGGCCCGTTCATGTCCCCACAGGTACTACAAGAAGTTCTCCGTTCCTGACCTGGACAGACACCAGCTGCCGCTGGATGATTCTTTGCTGAGCTTTGCTTATGCCAACTGCACCCTGATCATCTCTGTAAGAGTCACCCAGGCCGCTGCATCAGGGAGAGGCTCCCCCTTTCCCTGCACACTTGTCAGGCCATGAGTCCCCAGTTCTAGCCCCAACCCCTGCGGTGTACTTGCTACAGAGCAGGCATCTCTGCTTCAGCTGGGGAGAGCAGGGTGGGGCTCAGAGCTAGAAGAGAATAGAGGGTGAGGGGTGGAAATCATAGGACTGGGGTTCTGGTTCAAGGCCTATTCCTACCCAGCCTTGTAACTTGAGAAAATCATTTAACCCTGTAGGCCTCAATTTCCTCATTTTTGAATAAAGGGATCAGAAGGGGCCCTGAGTGTGCACACATGCACACACATGTGTGTGTGAGAGGTGCGGGGGAGAGAGAATGGGGAGAAGTGACTGAACTATGTCCTCATCCTGGCTCCATCTACAGTACCAGAAGCCGAAGGAGGTCCTGGTGGCCGAATCAGAGCTGCAGGAGATGCTGAAGAAGGTAAAGGTGGCCCACAGCAGTGACGGGGACTGCAAGACCCAGTAGTGGACCCCTGAGCCTGCACCTCTGGCATGAAGGGGGGCGCTGTTTCCATCAGCAGGCAAGACTTTGCAGCCTGGGCCTTTCCTACACAAGGGGCGGCCTCTTCTCATCCAGGCTCTGCAAAAACTGGACCACGGGGCACTCCTGGCCCCAGCCATGCCTTATCTCCTGAGTAAAGTCATTCTGAGTCACTGTCCTGTGGTCCACTTCTCTGTGCTTCTATCCCCAGGGAGGGTGCTGGTGGTGACATTCCCTTCTCTATCCTAGGGACCGTCCACATAAAGCCTTCCCTATAAAGGGAGGTGTGGGCCTTAGATGGAAAGTGGGTGGGGGAACCGTGATCCCAGCTGGGGAGGGCTAGCATCTTCCCCAACCTGTTTGCATGAACTCAGAAGACAACTAGGCTTACAGATGTGGCCCAAAGGAACTCCCTAAGGTAAGGGTGTGTGAGGGAGAAGCTTTTATTTAAAAATGCAGAAGCCTCAGACACAGAGTCAGGAGGCAAAGACACTGTGGGTGGAGAGCCAGGGTAGTGCGGCAGCCTCGTGAAGAGCATGTGCACGCTGGGTTGGGGTGAGGAAGGGGCACTGAAGATGGACAGCAGCCTAGCTGCTGGTGGTCCTCTCTCCACATCCTCCAGGTGATACCCACCCCACCACCAGGGCCAAAAGGGTAGATGGTCAATGAGGGGGTTTCCTGAAGAAAAAAAGAAACCTTTGTTGTTTGGAACACAGAGCCACGAGGCTGGTCTCATTGTTTCCCCAGCATGCACATCCCTAAATTTGAATCTGTTGCCCCCTTTCTTTGGAGTCTCCCAGGAGTCCCCGGCCAGTGAGGAGCCAGATCTGTGAACATTTAAGCTTTATTTTTACAAAAATGAACATTGTAGCATGGCCTGAGGCTGGGATGGCTTAGAACTCAAAGCTGCTTGCTGGGTTCCTTTGTCCTTTCTTGGTTTCAAAGGGCGACCAGGCCACAGTGCCCCAGGAATGAGTCTTCAGCCCCAAGAGCTTGATCCAGGGTGGGGTCTGACTGCGGAGGGGGGCGCTGGTGCCAGCAGGGGTACTGGCAGCCTCACCCCTCCTTCCAGGGAAAGGACAGAGAAGGACCACAGGAAAGGCTGGAGTACCTCACCTCACTCGAAGCTATCCTGGGTACGGGGGGCGCCTCTCCAGGCCAGATCCTTGCTCTGGCCAACAGGAGAGCAAGGCCTAGTGGGTTCAACTTCACTCTCCCAAAGCAGCAGGTCCCTTCTTTCCACTGGTTCCTGGGAGGGACAGTGTCTCTGGGTAACCCCAGCTCCCGGGAGTCAGCAGCCTTTAGCTTAAGGGCCCGAGCACTGTGGTTGCAGGTCTGGGAGCACAGGCACGGGGGTGGGAAGGCGTTATCACTGCACCCTCCAAGCAGGATAGGTCCCTGAGTAGCTGGCTTTCTGGGCCCACAGGCTGGGGTGGCCCTGACTGTCACGGGTTTTGAAAGTCCAGGATGTGGAGGTTGTAAGCCAGTGCAGCATAGAGATGCTTGGTGGTGAAGCGCAGGCAGTACACAGGACTGCTCTGGGGTGTCGACGTCAGCGGGAAGGCCTGCAAGGGAGGGCACGAGAATGGTATGACTGGCCCGAGTTGGGGGGGGGGGGAGCCCGAAACCAGGATTCCAGACCCAGTGCAATGGGCTCCCACCCACCGTCTCTGGGCACGCCCACTCTCAGGTGCAGCTGGTAAAAATGAGTCCTGGCTTCTTGCAAGATTGTGAGGTGGGCGGGATGCTTACGTGTAGGCAGGCCCTTTGGCGCCGGTCCCACAGTCGCACGACGCCGTAGTAGGAGGAACCTGTGGCCAGCAAGTGGTTCCCATCTGTCTGCAAGCAGTACAGGGTGCTGTCGTGGGGCTCCTCCCACTCCATGACACACTTCCTGTCCAGGAAGAGGAGATGCAGGGGTGGGGGGGAGCTTCAGGGTACCCCCACCCCCCACTCTGGCTGGGAGGGAGAGAAGCTGAATCACCACATTCTTTAAAAGCCAGCCTTCGGGGGACGAGCCTCCTCAGTAAGGCCTCTTCCTCACCGGGCCCCAGCCCCCAGAGAGGATGAGGCCCCCATCTGCGTTCCACCCAGCTGACTGCCTCGCAGGACTGGGAAGGCCTCAGGGCGGAGAAAGGCCTGGAGGAAGGCTGGGACAGAATGCCCAGGGATGGCACCCTGACAGCTCCCGAGGCTCTGATCAGGGCCTGGTGGCTACTGTCCCCGAGGCCCCAAGGCCAGGACCGCCCAAGGTGAGGAGTGTAAGCCTGACCTGACCCTGCTGGCTGCCCCCTGACGTGCAGTTTCTGCACCTTCTCCTCCCAGGGTTCCCACCACCTGTCCTCCTGCCCAGCGCACTCACCTGACGCTGGCTCGGAGGTCCCAGTATCGAACGTAGGTGTCATAGCCACAGGACAGCAGTGTGGAAGGGGACTCGTACATGAGGTCCAGCACCCCAGCCCCTGGGGGAAAGTCGCTACCCAGATGCGTCATCAGCTGCCCACTGCGGGGAGAGGACGGGCAGAGGATGAGCCACTGTCCCACCTTGGCCTGAACAGACTCTTTGAACCTCCAAATGGCATCTGTCCCTGAGGAAATGCGGCTTTCCTCCCGGAGCTAGAAGTAGACTCCCTAGAAGTGGGGTCCAGAGGGGAGATGCCCCAGTCCCTCTCCGTAACAACACCTCCATCACTGCCAGCAGTCCCTGCATCACACCTGCACGCCGGCCACCCACCACCCAGCCTCTCTGCCTCGGGACGATGAATGGGCCTTGCTGAAGGGGTTGCGCGCGCACACACACACACACATTTGGTTACTTTATACTCCTTGATCCGCAGGTCATGCCGTTCTGAGCTGCCTGAGTCCAATGCCTTAATTCCCGCCTGTAATCTGGGGCTCAAACCTCAGTGGGGATAAAGACCACACAAAGGGAGAAGGGGAGTCCCAGGAGATGTTAAAACAAGTAAACACCTTTGTGTCTGGGGAGCGAAATCGCTGAGAAAGCAGCTTAGCGGGCTGGTCCCTAGTGTTCCCGGCCAGGCTGGCCCCCAGCCCGGGGCGAGCACGCCTCTGTGATCACAGCCCCCAGCCTGCTGGGCTCCAGCTTGCTCCCCCACCCTCGCCCCTCCCGGTGGCCGAGAGCAGATTACTGAGAAGAACAATTTCTTTGTGACTGTGTAATTCCCTCCGTGACCGCGGCAGTGGGCAGACCCCTCACCCGATGCCAGACCCCTAGCAACCATGTAGGGGGGCCCCCTGGCCCTAGCAACTGCCCCTCAACATCAAGTGCACCCGTTAATCCCTGTGCCTAGGGGGCGGGTGGAAGCAATGAGTCTGCAGAATGGCTGAGGGAGTGAGGGAGAAGAGGGGCGCCCTCCAGGCCCCATTCTCCAGCTTCACCCAGAGATGCTGGGCTCTCCTCCAGGACAAGACCAGAGAAACAAGGCCTTGGACACTTCACAGGGACACACAGGTAAGAGGCCTGGGCACGGAGTGGGGAGGACTCCATGGTCACGCCAGCCCAGGTTTGGCCCACACAGTGGCCATCAAAGGGCTTAAGGCAGACGAGGCTGCCGGTCACATATGTGGATGCGGCCCTCAGCACCAGTCCTTCTACCTCACACACACGCTGACCCTCAGCCTCCCTCCTCCCCAGCAGGCTGCCGTCTCCCCTGGAGACCGAAGGAGGAAAGGAGGCCGCTGCGGCTCCTTCCTGCCCACTCTGCCTTTCCCCTTCAGCCCTGGGCAGTGAGGTGACCCCAGCAAGGAGCACTGCTGCTGTCCGGTGGGGACCAGGCCCTAAGGTGGCACCTGCGCCCAGCCGTCTTTCCAGGGCAGCGCTCCTCTTTCTCTTGGGGTCGCACACGACAAATCCACGGGGGGAAAGGGCGACACTGGGCGAGTCCCGAGGAGGGTCAGGCAGAAAGCCCTCTGTCCAGGTCAGCATCTCCTTGAGATCGCTGACCTGGGCTCCCAGGAAGCCCTGCCTTGCCCGACGGGCCACCGGCCACGCTTCACCCTCGCCGGGCAGGCCGGAGCCCCAGAAGTGGCGGCCTCTCTCCCTGTCCCTCCGGGTACACGAGCACACCTGTGTACATCAGGTCGGGCTGTTTCGCTCCACGGTTCCCCCTCTCCTTCCAGATTGGGGGCCCTGCCCCCTCCATTAGTGAGGCCTTCAGGAATGACTGAGGAGCTCTCCCCTTTAATCTATAGAAGTAATTTCATGTTTGTCTGTTTGAAACAGAAGATGAAAGGCAGTGGGACGGGGGGCGTGAAGCCCAGCATGGCTCTACCTGCCCACCCTGGTCCCGGGGTTCGGGGGGAAGGAGAGCTGGGCATCCGGGCTCGGCAGGGTCAGCAGCACAAGGGCCACACCCAGACCAAGTGGCCAACCTGGACCTGTGCTCCAGAGTCTGTGCCACCGCTGGAGGGTGCCACGCGGCGACACATGCAGTGAGACACACAGGCCTCTCCTCTCCGAGGACCGGAAGGCACAAGTAAGCACCAGCCCCGGGGCCAGGACACGTCCCAAAGGCCCTCGTCTGCCAGCCCAGCCCAGCCAGGGGTCACAATTTTCTTTCTGCCGCACTGTCTCTGACTCTCTGAAGTGGCCACACACACTTTAAATGGGCCAATAAAAAGACACAATTTCTCTGGCCTCTGGGCCCAGCACCGTGGAGCTCTGCTGAGCGGCGCCGTGGGGTTAAGTTCGCAGCATGAGCCGACACGCGGCGCTCTGGGAAACGGCCGGGCTCTTCCTGGCGGTGCCCTCGGAGCCCTGCTGGGGCTTTGATTTGGGAAAACAAGCAGAAATGGCTCCGTGGGCCCTTTGTGGCCCTCACCCAGGACCAATTTAACTAGAAAAGTGTAGCTCAACTGTTGTGGTGGGGAGAGAGAGGCTGGCCGACAATAGCCCCAAACTTTGGAAGTAAGGGGGACAAAACAAGCTGTCTCCTCAGCCCCTCCTCCGAGCTGCTTTTCTTACTGCAAGTGTTTCTTGTAAAAAACGATTAGATTGCAATTTGTATAACATGGTGACCCCCAAATTCAGACGTTTCACCCCTTTTCTCTGGAAAGAATGCTAAGAATGCTTCTTGGCCTGCCACTGTGGGGGTGGGCGGGGGTGCACCGCCTTGGCTGCCGGGACGACTTGTGTGGGAACAGGGCTGCCGCTCACAGCCCCCGGCCAAGGCAGGAGCAAGGGCCGGTCTGTCGCTATAGAAGGCCAGACAAAAAGTCCATTCCCTTGCAACTCCTGCGCACAAAGCCGGGCCTCCAGGAGCCGCTGCGGGCTGGGGGCATCCACACCAGCCTCCCGAAAGCCAATTCTCTCCCCGCCCGGGTAGAGAGAAAGACGGCTGGGGCCACCCCTGGGAGCCTGAGGAATGTGGCCAGGCCCGGAGGCAGCGGGCTACGTGGGGCCTCGTCCCAGGGAGCCTTGGAGAGGGGATCAGGTGAGGGAACGGGTCCCCCTGGCCCAACCACCCTGCTGCCCCGGCAACCCTCCTCGCGCTGGAGGGAAGTGCGAGGGTAGAGAACTTCCTGACAGTCAAGGAGGAGGGAAGTTTTAGACACTGACCCCACCCCATCCCCGTGACCATCTTTCTGGGGAAAGCTGGCAGAAGGCAGGTGCTAGCCCCGAAGACCTGGATGTCTGATCTGCAAAGGCCCTGAGTTCCAGGCTAGAGTCCGGCAGAGTGGGGCAGCCCCTGGCAGGAAGAGCCCCCGCCCCTCCCCGGCCTGGGCCCTGGAGAGCCTGCAAGCCTGGCGTCCTACTCCCCTCCCTTCTCTACACCCTCCCGCCCCTGCGCCCTCTCACCCCAGCCTGGCCTGCTGGTGCCCCCGCCACAGCCTCGGCTCAGGGGAAGTCCTCCTGTGGGAACATGCCCCGAAACACCCCTGGAGCCCACTCCCCACCCACACTGAAGAGTGCCCGCAGCCCCGCGCCATTTTCCCGCCACTGTCCACATACCGGGTTCCCCACAGCGCTCCCCGGAGACCCTACAGTTGCTCGTTCCTGCATTTGTTTGGGTGTGAGGACACCCCACCTTGCACATGTACCCCAAAATGCAACAACGGCTTTTGGGAGAGGAGGTGGATGGGAGGGTGGCAAACCGTTCATCTCCCTAGATCTCTCTGGCTCCCAGGAGACAGATGGCCTGAAGGGATAAGCTGGGCCCGATATGGCTGTTAAGAAAGTGGGAGGTTCCTCCCTCCCTCCCTCCCTCCCTCCCTCCCTTCCTCTGTCCTTCCTTCTTCCACCTCCTCTCTCTCCCTTTCTTTGACCAGGGACCACTTATTGAGCTCCCTGCACACAAGCCACCGCGCTCAGGAGGAACTGCAGGGAGATAAGGAGTGTGACTCCAAAGGACGCAACGCCTGTCCGTAGTCCAGTACGGGGGAGAAGTCTGTCGTGTGTCCGACTAACGACGCAAAGCATGACCTGGCGGGCGCCAGAAGGGAGATGACGGAAGCTTCACAGGGCACAGAGAACATTCTGGCTGTGGGTATCGAGTGACTCCTCAGTGAACGACCGGACTGTGACAGGCAATGACAGGACAGGGGATGGCCCAGGTGAAAGACCAGCCACAGCAGAAGTGCAGAGCTAGGGCAGCCGTGGGCAATCTGGTTTAGTCGGAGGCTTGGGTCTTGTGGGGGAGCAAGTCGGCGTGACCTGGCTCCCAGACCCTGGTGGACACGCTGCTCAGCAGGCAGAACTCCACGAGTGGCAGAGAGCTGTGAGGCTTCTGAGCAGGCAGGGCTGTCCCAGTCCAGCCCTCCAACAGGGAGAGTGAGAGAAAGAGGAAGCTGGGTCCCAGCCACGAAGTGGTGGAGACAAGAATCCCATAAAAGCTTCGCCTGCCCCGGCCCCGCCAGGAGAGAGGGAAGGGCCCTCGCCAGGCACAGCCTCTCACATGCGTGTGCATCCGCGTGCACGGCCCCAGCACCCGCCCGAGCACACGTGTTCAGACACAATGGCTCAAAGGCCAGGCAGCCCACTTTGTGCTGCTAACAAGGGGACGGTAATTACAGGAAGGGGCAGCCGGGCAGATAAAAGGATACAAAATTTCAACATCTGTTGCCATAAAGGGATAAGGAGAAGTGAAACGCAAAGTATCAGTTTGGTGTCAGTAGGCAGAGAGCCAATTTCAAAGAGTTCAGGGGGACAGAGGGGACAAGAAAGAAAAAGGAAAGGGGGGGAGAAAGAAAGAAAGAGAAAGAAATTACAGGGTTCCTTAAAGAGGTAAAGAAAAAAGAAAATGAAAAACGCTGTCAGTAATACTTTCAAAGGAGAAGGCAGGTACTTTAAAGAGGGGCAATTCCCTTAATCAGCCTGACTGAGGGCCAGACCCCCTGCCCGGCGGAGGCGGAGGGCCTGGGGCAGGGACAAAGCCACACCTGGGCGGGGTGGGCGCTCACGGTGCCCTCAGAGCCACCCGGCCTGCACGCAGGACACCAGGCCCCATGACAGCAAGTTCGGCAGGCTGCAGCCAGGTGCCCTTGCCATCCCAAATGCCAGCAGGTGACCTGATATGCAGCTCCCATGCTCAGTCCAGGGTCCCAAGACAAGTTCCCAGCCCAACGGGGAGCTATGCTAGGGTACACGGTGGCCGACGAGGTGGCCCTGTGAGTTCTCTCCAAGTCACCAACTCCAGCCACGGGGGTCAGGATCAGGGTGGGCTTTGTGATGGAGGTGCTGTTTATGCTGCAGTGTGAGTGAAGTTTCAGGAGGCAGAGAAGGGTTAACCCAGGCACAAGGGTCAGGTGAGCAAAGGCTCCATGAGGAAGAGCAGAGGGCACCTGACAGAACGTCCGAGAAGCCCGCCTGCCCAGCCTTCATTGTGAAAGGAGATGTAGGGGCTTTAGGGTGGAAATGGAGGAGGAACAGGAACCCGGGAGGGCCCTGGTTGGAGGGGGAGGGGAAATGAGAGCATGTGAGCAGGGCCACGCCCATGGGTCACACAAGTACACAGCACAGTGCCTAGCCAAGGGCTCAAACTCTCAGTCCCTAGGAACTGCCAGGTCACCAAAGCCCACTGCTACCCCCTTCCCCACCAGACAGCCCCCGGGCTGGCTTACAGCTATGGCTGGACCCACGGTGACCCCTCCAGGTCTGGGATCTCAGGCCTCTTCGTCACACTGCCTGGCTGCCCACCACCCCCAGGGTGACCAGGGTGCCCTGCCTTCAGGGCACCAATGCTGGGCCCAGCTCAAAGCCCCTTGGCAGAAAAGTATAACCCACAGCCAGAACACGCCCTGGGGGAGGGGTGGGCCCTGTCTGGCCGGCCGGCAGGTAGGAGGCAGTCCCCACAGACAACAGCCACCGGGCCCAGCCGGGGCCTGCTCACAGGCAGGCAGAGGACACCGATGGGCCTTGGTTCCTCTAGGCCTCAGGCTCAGGAGCAGGACGGCTTTGACACAGCACCTTGGGGTGCGATGGGACCCCAGGGCCTAGCTAAGGACACCTCAGTGGTTGGCTACTGGCACTGCCTGTCCAGATGGAGCCCTTGAGGGCTGGGGACTGGGCCTGAAGAACATCCACCCTCAGAAGCAGGAACACATCGGCACCTCCAGGCTGGAGGGAGGACTCCACCTTTCTCTCTGCCCGGCTAGACAGGCTGGGAATCTGCCCATCCTTGGGCCCACCCCAGGGGCCCCAGCTCTAGGAGAAAGAAAGGCAGAAGTGGAGGAGGGGTGGGGACAGCCAAGTTCCTTGACATCTAGGCAATGGTTGTGTGCCACAGCTGCCCTCTGACCTACAGCCGGGAGCTCCCCTTGCTTAGCCCCGGGGAGAACAGTCTCCAGGGGTGCTGAGAGAATGAAGGGCTGAGGGAGCCACGGTGACCTCGAAAGCAGTCCCAGGTACTGTGAGTGACCCAGGCTGCCTGAGGACAGGCACTGAGGGACACAGGGCTGAGGAAGCACTGACACTCAGCAGGGTGCCTCCACTTCCGAGCTCCATCCCAGCCCCCACCTCTTCCTGAGGGCAGCCCCTGGCGGAGTGATGCTGGGAGCAAAACTGCCCCTCAGTACCCCCTGCCCCCCCACCCAAGTCCCTGCACACATAAAAGAGAAAATCTCAGTGCTCCTCAAGTTTCAGCAGTGACAGGTTAAAAGCAAAAGAATCCACCCAGCTCCGCACTCGGCCCCGCTGCTGAGTCCTGCCGGCGATGTCGCTCCACCTTCCAGATTGGCCTGTCAGTCAGGCTTTGGCGTTATTGAAAGATCAAACTCTGTCCTGCCTGTTCATTACCTTAATCCTATTTTCTACACGGCTTTATTATCTGCTCGGGCTTCCCTGGGAAAGACAGCGGAGGACAGTCGTCCTGTCCACCCATTTCCTCCCACCCAAAGGTGATGTCTCCACCGGGGCATCTTCACCTTGGTCCCTGCAGCGCCTGGTCCTCCAAGCTCCCCTGGGGGAAGGAGGGGTGTCTGCACAAAGCCTGGCTCCTCTCAGTGGTGAGGAGGGGAGTCTGGGGGCTAGAGAGACGGCATTGCCAAGGGACACCCAGGGCAGCCCTGCCACAGGCTGGCCAGAGGGTCCTGCAGCTGTTTCTCGTCTGGCTCTAGGGGGGACTGTACCCACCACCTTGTGCCCACTCTCACTTTGGTTCTTCTGGGGCCCTGCAAAAACCCAGCGTTTGGGGTCAGTGTGGAACGGAATGCCGTTCATGGATTGGTGACTTAGAATTCCATCCTGATCCTAAATCTGTGCCCAGGCATACCTCCTCCCAAGGCAACCACAGGCAAAGAGGAACTTCAACATTACTCTGCCTTCAAGACAAAGCTGGGCCACAGTGGTGCACCCCCACCCACTGGCCTGTCCGCCATCCTGGGCTTGGGTCAGGTCCAGCTACATGAGTAGGTCAAACAGGCCCTCAGCGGAAACGCCCGTCTCTGTGACTTACACCCTTCTCTACGCCACGAAGTCAGCGGGTTCGCCCGCCTCCACTGGTCACAGGCCACACACACTGAGAGGACTGAAAGGGGAGCCCCCACCAACTCCACAGCCCCCTCGTGGCAGACAGCTGTGGATGGGGAGGAGGAGAGGGAGGGAGGTAGCTTACAGTGGGTGACCACCCCCGAGGTGACAGGCACTGCGTGGGCACTTTTTTCACACTGGTTCTGTTACACAGAGATAATTAAATCCCATTTAATTTACAAGTGTGGAAGCTGAGGCCCAGAGAGGCCCCCAGGTCACAGAATTAATAAGCAGCAGAATCAGCTCTGGAACCAGGTGTGTCTGACCCTACAGTCTGTGCGCCGTCGGTCGCTCCCCACAGCACCCCAGTCATACCGGAGGAGGGGTTCCTTCTCCGCCCCATTCAGATGTAGCAGGAGTTGGGCAGAATGAGCCACGGTGACCGTTTTCACAGACCAAAGTTTTCTGAAACCTAAAGGCCTGTCTTCAGAGGAGAGGTTCAACTTGCTTCTGGTCAGGCTCACACCTCCAGGAAGCAGACTGACCCTCAGTGGAGGGTCAGTGTCCTAACTCTTAGAGCTGCCCAGTGATGTGATGTGGCATTTGGTGAAGTCCCGGCTTTCCTATTCCTGCACTTGGATGATCATTAAAGGCACTAAAGGATCGTTAATTATAATAGCTCATGTGTTACACAAAAATCAATTGGGAAGACTGACAGCATAATGGATATTTCAAAAAAAGGAAAAAAGGTGTGGCCAATACTTTCCTGGGGAGATGGGGAGGAAAGGAGAAGACGAGCCAGAGCAGCCGCGGCTGGAGAAGGTGAGAGAAGCACACCCCGTGGCCAGCTGGGCGCTGGAAAGCAGGAGGTGGGCAGGTGCCTGGTCGAGGTGAAGAGTTCTTAGACTCGATGCAAAAGTGGTGACAACACTAAATGCCACTGAGGATGCGGAGGGTGGGCACAACTGTACAGGACACATAAGGGGTCTCGGTGCTGGCGTGGCGGTGGTCACTCGAATGGACACACGAGACAAAACTGCCGAGAGCCACACCCAAGCATGCACGCACAGACAGGCGCGCCCGGACCCCGAGTCAAGGGCTGCAGACCTCGCCTGCGTCCATCTCCCGGTGTGGATGTCGTACTGCGTCTGGTGTTACACGGGCACCCTTGCTGTCCTGTGCTTGTAGCTCCCTATGCATCTGTGATTCTTTCAGAATAAAAAGTTTTTTAAAACCACACAGGCAGGGAATCAGATGGGAATGTGTCAAGCCTGCCAAGGCTGAGAATTGTAAATAAAACCTGGATGTATTGTAACTGTTCTGTGTAATTCTTTTTACGGATCTGTAGGCCACTTCCAAAATTTCTTAAACTTTAAAAAAACCATCTCTGAAGATAGTGCCACACAGTCAGGCACTCCTCGGAGAAAAAGTATTGTAAGTCCAAGTTGTTGTTATCATAATTTTACCTGAAATTATTTACTTCCTATGATAATTACTTCCGCCCTGGTAGTGTGGCTCAGTGGATAAATCACTTCAACAGTCGACCCAAGCTAACAGAGGACTCCGTGGGAGAAGGTGCCACGGCAGAGGCGGCCAGTGGGTTTCGGGGCAGGGGTCCGTCCCAGCCTCCTCCTGGACCGCCGGCAGCCAGCTCTCTCCACTACCTTCCTGGCGGCTCTGGCCCCCCCCGCAAGCCGTGGTGGGCTCAGGAATCTCTTACCTGTTGAGGTCCCAGATCCTTAGGGGTGAGAAGTGCCCACAACAAGCCGTCCCAGTCACAAAAGAGCTGCCAAACAAAAGGAGAGCAGAGTCAGAGCTGGCCTGTCAGAACTTGTGGCGGAAACGCTGCACAGTCGAAGGCACGGTGCTCACTCTCCAGGGGCTCTGGGGTTAAGCCAGGATGAGAGGAGCGGCCCAGAGAGCCACCAGAGCAGTGGCAGGAAGACCCTGGAGGCGCGGTGAGGGCTGCGACTCACAGCGACCGGCCGGAGGAGCCACAGGTTCGACAACTGAGCCCGCCGCTCAGGCCCAGTGGCATGGTCTCTGCCCACCGTAAAAAGCAGCTCTCTGGGGCTGCTAATCTGAGGCCAAGGGAGAGCACACCTGCCGGGCTTCCGCTGTATGAAGTTCACAGAGCCACGGCATGGAAACGGTCTCCTGGGAATGGCTGTGGGCTGCTGGAAGGTGATGCCCTGGTCAGAGTGGAGGGTGGGTGGGGACATTCCTGAAGGTTCTAAGAACTCAGGGAATCGGGTAATATGGTACGAGCACAGGGCAGATGTAAAGGCACCAATCTGAGAAAAAGAAAACGAATGAAGATGAGTAAGAATACAGAAAGGTGAAACGGGAGAAATGCGAGTATATGAAGGTGAGAGAGCAGGGAACGTGAGGGGCTGGCAGCCAGGGCTGCTTTGGAGAAGAACGGGGGTCAGGCTGAGTTTAGAGGACAATGACGGACACAAGAGGCAGGTGAGAAGGAACACTCCTGCCACATTTCCCAGAGTGTGTCTTATACCCTTAAAACCCTCAACCAATACAATCTGCAGAGTTTCTTCTTCAGTGCAGGCAGGGAGAAGGGTCCATGCAATGAGCCAGGCTGGCTGTAATGCTAGGACTAGAACTTGAACCTAGGAGCCCGGCCACTCCTTTGTTAGAGGATTTGGCGGGGGTGGGTGGGGAAGCCTGCAGCAACCCAGGGCTTGAAAACCCAAACCACAAGCAGCAGAGCTGAAAGCAGTTGTGTCACTCGGCAGCCCGGGGCAGGGAAGGGCCAGGTCCCTACATGTCAAGCACGGGGGGAGGGGGACTGGACATACTAATGACACGTTAGCAACGCGGGGCAGCAGCCCCTCCGCCCTGGCCCTGCCCGGCACCTGTGCTGCTCTGATCCCGAGCGTGTCAGCGGGGAGATGGATTTCCGCAGAGGGCTCTGAAGAAGCCAGTGGCTTTGGCTGGGGGCAGGGAGGGGGGAGTTGGCCCGAGAGTTACCAACTGGGGAGATGTTAGGGCAGGCACTGGCCAAGCCACTGATTTACAATCAAAATTGCAGGGCAGGTGTCTGCATTCGACCCAGACTAACAAAATGGCCACGTGAGCCACCCTGTAGCTTCCATCCTTCAAGCCAAGACTTCCTCTGGGGACATGCTCCATCATCCTAGCCTCCTCGCAACCCACAGGAGTGCCAGCAGCCACCGAACTGCAGTGGTGTGCCAAAGCTGCCACTCTGTCACATCCCGGGTGACCCCCAGCCTGGGAAGCGGCCACTGGACAGTGAAGCTCCCGACTATAAAGCCAGGAGGTGCTGTCCTCCCCTCCCCTCGACATTTTCCTCTTGAGGGCAATCCATTAATAACTGGTAAAGCTAATGACCTTGGGCTGGAAACATAATGGCCACTTGGAAATCATTTGAGCAGGCAACTGGGCTCTCCAGATGTTTGAGGATTTGGACCCAGGTGAGGGGCGCCAGCAGAAACATCTCTTAAGGAGGCCTGAGGCAGGCCTCTGACCTGCCACGGGCCCGAGTAGCATCAGGGAAAGTCAAAGGGAGAGAGAGAGATGGCGGGCACCTGGGACCTGAATGCCTGCCCCTCCCCCAGCTCTGACACCCAGCAGGCTGCGGTGGAGATGGGAGTACCTCCCCTGGGGACCCCGAGCTTCTCTAACCCTGCCCACCACCCACCCCATCCGGCCCTGTCCGGCTGCCACCAGGAGGGGTGCCTCTCACCCTACACCCCATGAAGGCCTTTCTTAATTGCCTGAACATGACACTCATGATGTTTCCTTCCACAAACTGGTTTTCCCCTCACTTCACCATGGGAGGGAGGGAGGAAGAGGAGGAAAAGTAGAGAGTCCCTCTGGCACTTATGAGGACCTAAGAGTTTAGCCAAACTGGACACTCAGCAAACAAAAAACCCCAAACATATAAACAGCACTCAAGCGGATCCAGAACCAGGTTCCACTGGGGACACTCACCAGGACTCAAACCCAAACCATGGGGACTGCCAGGGACAGGAATGGCAAACCTGTGCCAAACGGGCAGGGACAGAAGCTCCTGACTCTCAGGTGGCTTCACTATCCCTCCTCTGAGTCCCTCCCACACTCTGATCTCACCTTCTTGGGACAAATGGTATTTTGGGGGTTATCTTCCCACGTTCCCCTTGAGATCATGAACCATCTGCTGGCTCTTGTGTACTCCAGTGCCCTGCACGGTGCCTGGCCCAGGGGAGGCGATCAGGACAAATCAGTGGACTTGAACAGAGAGGGCCTTCCAGAGCTCACAGCCAAATAGGCTGAGAAGCTAGTCATATGGGCTGTGAAGGGGGTCCCTCTGCTTCTTAAATTGCCCAATCAGCAAACTGAGACCTGAATGACACACGACACAGTCATACATCACTGCAGCTGTGAAGTCCTTCCTGAGCACCACAACCAGAGAATAGATGAGAAAAATCATCTAAAAAGTAAACTCTCTGTCACACACATACAACTCGGGAGACTCTCGAAGTCTGAGGGTCTAGAAGTCATTCTGACTCCATAAACTCAACTCTTTTGGGACAAGAAAGCCCCGGCCAAAAGCCAGCCTTCTACTGTGTCTCATTCTGTGCCCAGGGCCCCCGCCTACCTTCCTGGTCCCTGGCCCCAGCTCGGGCAAACCTGGTATCACAGAGATCATTGTCAGGCCCCGGTGGTAGATACAGGAGCCCTCACATCAGAGAGAGACACACCAGGAGAACGAGGGGCTCTGGCACTCAAGTTGAGGAAGAGAAAACAACAAGTTACAGTAGAGAGAGGAAGGTAAGAAGGTAAATTAGCTGGGTGTGGGCAGAGTGAAAAGAAGATAGATTCTCGCTGCCTCTGCTTATTTGAGGCCCTTTTAATTACATGAGTGATTTGTTGAGCATTTACTAGGTGCCAAGTTCTGAGCAAGTATTTCAAAAGCATTATTCTCTCTAGTCTTCATAACCCTGCGCAGTGGGTTCTATCTCCCTGTTCTACAGACAAGAAAACTGAGGCCCAGAGCGGTAATGGAAATCGCTTGAGCTCACACAGGGAGCAAGTAGAAGGACTGGAATCTGAACCTAGTCGATCTTGATTCCAGAGCCCAAGTGACTTTAGACCCCTTGGCCCGAAAAGCTCCCCCCAGCACCTAGCGTAATACCTGACACACACTGAAATGCTTGTGCAACGAACAAGTGGACAAATGACCAAAATGACTCCACGTGGAAGAAGAAAAGAGGGACAGAGTGGCTCTGAGGCGGGACAGCAGAAGTGGCGTGCTCAGCAGCTGTGCCCCGTGGCTGGCCCAGAGCCACCCAGCTGGCCCAGGCCCCAGCCGCCTCTGAGCCGGGGCTGACACACTTTGGCAAGGGAGGCCACCAGGGCTGTCACATCATTCACCAACATGCCCATCAAGTGTATTCAGTTCTCTTCAACCCGCATTGGCATTTTAATTACTGTTGGGTAAACTAATTTGTACAAATGAAGGCTGGGCTGCCTAATAGAATATGCAAGCTCTCTGACCTCTGACAGGCGCTGACACGAGATACAAAGGCCGCCGAGGAAGGCTTTTTATCTGAGCCTTATTACTCTCTATTACTCCAATTAGTCAGGCTCCAGTGCTCCTAATTGGAGGAAAAATTGCAATTAAATCAATTTTTGATGGGCTGCAAGTGGACTCCTAAACTGCCCCGCTGGTGAAACACTGATATTATAGCAGCAAAGGTCACAGGCCTCATCGGCACCTGGGAGTGCCCCTCCCCAGTTTCCCTCGGCCCACTCCTAAAATGCTTCATGGAAATCCCTGCCCCTCCATCGGCTTGGCCAGCAAGGGTGGGAAGGGGGGAGTCATTAGAACATGTCAGGTCTCATTGCTGCTGCCGCCATCTGCTAACCTGCGCCACTGACATCATTACGGCGGCTAAGTCCCGAAGCAGGAGTGCAGTGCGAAGGTCACACGAACTCACTCACGAGGGGAAGCCGGGGCAGTGGTGCAGTGGCAGCACCGTGAGGGAGGGGCCCGCAGAGCGGGAACAGGAGGTCAAGAGAAGTCAGGAAGAAGAGAGACCGAGGCCAGGGCAGGTGAAAGGGTGAGGCGGCCAGTTTCCGAGATCCAGCCAACAGGGCACCCTGAGCTGCCCAAGGAGACGGGAGGAAATAGATGTGCTTGGGAAGGGAAGAAAAGAGAGGCAAACAATTCTCGTTGTCTCCAACAAACATCTCTCCTTGAAGCTGGGGAAACACCCACCCGAATGGGAGCATGCTTGTGGGGGGGCCTGCTGTCCACAGCAGCCCCGCCTGTAAAGAGGGGGTAACCCAAGAACTAAAGCTGTAAGACCAGGGAGGGAAGGTGAACGCAATTGTGTTCATCTCACTAAAAGATAAGAAGACTTTTTTTTGTAAACAACAAAGGAGGCAAGGATATACAATGGGGAAAGGGCAGTCTCTTTGACCAGTGGTATTGGGGAACTGGACAGCCCCATGCAAAAGAATGAGACTGGACTGTTACCTTACATCACACATAACAATTAACTCACAATAGATTAAAGACTTGAATGTAAGACCTGAAACCATAAAACTCTTGGTATAAACACAAGTGTTAAGCTCCTTGACATTGATCTTGGCAATAATTTTTTTGGATCTGACTCCAAAAACACAGGCAACAAAAGGAAAAATAAACAAGTGAGATTACATTAAACTACAAAGCTTCTGCACAGCAAAGGAAACAATCAACAAAAATGCAAAGGCAACCCACTAAATGGAAAAATATCTGCAAATCATGTATCTGATAAGGAGTCGATACCCCAAATACATGAAGAATTCATGTAATTCAACGTCAAAAAAACAAAACAAAACAAAAAAAAAACCCAACAGCGATCTGATTTAAAAATGGGCAGAGGACCTGAGCAGATGTATTCTGAAAGAAGATGTACAGACGGACAGCAGATGCACGAAAAGATCCTCAGTACGGCAAATCACCGGGCACTTCAAATCAAAACCACAGCGAGCCGCCACCTCACACCTGTTAGAATGGCTGGGCGGTATCACAAAGATGAGGAAAAACAGGCCTGGGACAGGGGGGTGGGGGGGGGCGGGGGGGAGAAGGGAACGCTCACACACAGCTGGTGGGAATGTAAATTTGTGCAGCCACCATGGGAAACACGGAAGTTCCTAAAAATTTACAAATGAATTGCCATATGACTTAGCAACTATTTCTGGGTATTTCACTGGAGAAAACAAAAACACGTTCAAAAAGGTATCTGCAGTCCCTGCAGCATTATTCACAAGAGCCAAGACAAGGGAACAACCCAAGTGCCCACCAGCAGATGAATGGACAAAGGACTCTGGTCCACGTACACAATGGAGCGCCACTCGGTCATAAAAAGAATGGAACCTTGCCATTTGTGACAGCATGGATGGGTCTTGAAGGCATTATGCTAAGTGAAAATTTTTTTAAATGTTAGTTTATGTGTGCTGTATTTAAATATGAAATGATGTCTTAGAACTATGGTCAGTTTTTAAATTAATATTATAAATTTAAAAAACAAACAAATCAAAACAAAATGAAAAACAAAGTCATAAATTCAGAGAATCAACTGGTGGCTGCCACGGGGGGGGGGGGGGTTGGAGTGAAGGGTGTCGAAGACACAAACCTGCAGCTTCAAAAGAACGAAGACATCACGGAGATGGAAAGCACAGCACGGAGGCCGTGGTAAGTGATACCACACTGCACATTTGCAAGCTGCTAAGAGAGTAAATCTTACAAGTTCTTATCAAAAGAAAAAAATTGTAACTATGTATGATGACAACTGGTAACTAGACTTATTGGCGTCAGTATTTTATAGTGTGCACAGATACCAAATCATAATGTCATACACCCGAAACTAATACAATGTTATATGTCAATCATATGTCAATAAAAAAAATAGCCTGCACATAGAAGAGGGAACAGTGAGAGGAAACATACTAAAATGTGTTGGGGAAACAGAGTGATTAGCAATTCTTTCTTCTCTTAAACCTTCTTTATTTTCCAAATCTTCATTAATAAACATGTGCTACTTTTTAAAGGGAAAAACATTTACATCCTATAGGAGAAAACAGCAAAACCAGGCACTTCTGTCTGCTGGCACATGGCCAAGAGCAGGTAAACCCGACAATGGGCTGCCTGCTGGAGAAGGTGTTAGCAAAGGTGGCCCTGGCACACCTTGTGCTGAAGCTTTGGGACCAAATAGTAGCCCAAGGTTAGGACAGAAAGCCCCAGATCAGAAGAGAAGGGCCCCACTGGCCCCTTTCTCCCAATGAGGCACTGGCCAATAGGGGGCAAGACTGGCTCCTGACCCTCAGCCGGCACAGGTCTGAAACACCTCTCCCAGTCATCCATATCTCTCTCTCTCTCTCTCTCTCTCTCTCTCTCTCTCTCTCTCTCTCTCTCACACACACACACACACACACACACACACACATCCAGGCCTCTCTCCGGGCAGGATGTACAAATAACCACCTAGAAGGTCAGGCTCTGGAGAGAGTATCCCAAGGCTGAGGTTCCCGATGCCTACCCTCGCACAGCAGCTCTGATGAACAAGGGCCACTAAAGCAGGACATAGAGGAGAGCAGTCCTACAGCTGGGAGACACCTCCACAGAAACACAAAATGGTTATTCTCCACTGTCACCAGTGGTAAAAGGTCAGCCTGGCCCTTGAAGACCTTGGCCCAGGCTAGATAAGAGGCTGCTCTGCCCCAATGCACCCACTCCACTCAAGAAACCGAAACTTAGGAACTTGAGCAATGGAAGAACAAAATTAGTAGGAAAACATTAAGTACATCAAAAACAAAAATTCACAGTACAATGGAATAACATACACATTCATTCAATCTATTGAACTTAACAAGAAATGTGCTGGGCTGCAAGGAGAAGAGTTTCTATCCTGTATTTTCCATCCACATGGCCTCTAAACATGGCTTCATCCACTCCCTAGAGAAAGAAAGGGCAATGTGTTCCAGTGCCAAAGGTGAAGTGGACTGGGTCAGACTTCCCGGGAAACGATGAGATGATATTCACAAAGCTAGGTATCCAACAAGAGGCATGGAAAAAGAAGAAATAAAAATGGTCCTTATTTACAGACAATATAATCATCTACCTAAAAATCCAAAAGACTCAACTAAAACTCTATTACAACACAAACCAGGGCCGGCTGAGTAGCTGGCATGCTGTGCTGGGCAGTGGAAACCAGTGCAGGCTCAGGGCTCCGGGCTCTGTCACCTAGTGACCTTGGAAGAGTTCTTTAAGCTCTCTAAGGCTCAGCTAATTTATCTGTAAAGGAGAAATAAGAAGAGGACCTATGCATAAGCTTGTTGTAAAAATTATATGAGATAAGATAGATGCTCAAAACGGTGTATGGAACACAGCAAACACCCACAGATGTTAGCCATTATTATACACCAGTAATCCCCAGTCAAAATGTAATTAGAAATCTACTCACACACACACAAAGAATGAAGAAACTGTAAAATAGCAAAGAATAATCTTAACAAAACAAAAACAAGAACAAAAACAGCCCCACCGCAAAAACTGTCAAGCTTTACACAAGGACACAGAACCACTGGCCACGTGGAGAGACGGCCGTACTCCTGGACGCGAGGCCCGGGACGACAGAACTGTTGGTTCTCCCCTTACTAGTCTACCATCCCATCCCAGCAGAGTCCCATCCATGCCAGATTTTACTTCATCAATTGACCGTAAATTCATCTGGAAGAGGAAATACATAAGAATACGCAAAAATGTTTTTAAAAGAACAATGAGAAAGAAGTTGCTCGATATCAAACATACTGTGAAGCTATATTATGAAGTTCGTGCTGGAAGAGACAAATAGATTAATGGGTCAGAATAAAGAATCTGAAGCCGTACTCATATATTTGAAGGGAATTAGTAGATCCTAAATGTGGCCTTTACAGACAGCAGATGAATAATGAATTAATCAGTGAATGGTATAGGGACCACAGGACACATATTTGGAAAATAAAATAAAATTGGAGCCCTGCCTCAAAGCAGACACCAATTCCAGATGGATGAAGGACATAAACACTTTTTAAACTACACGAAAAACCATTAAAGTATTAGAAGAAAATACAGGAAAATATTTATAATCTTGGGAGTAGGAAAGACGTTGTTAAGACCAGACAAAACTTTAAAGCCACAAAGGTAAAGATGACAGAATTAACTTCCAAATAATAAAAACTCCTGTGTAACAGAGGACACTGAACGAGCTGAAAGGAATGATCGAATACATATACCATAGTTCAAAGGTTGATACCCAGAACATGTAAAAAGATCTTATAAATAATGGTGAAAAAGTAGATAAGTGAGGAAAAATGTCAATAAGTAATTTATAGAAACAAATGTATATGGCCAGGAAAACATATGCAGTAATGTTAAACTTCCAAGTACTGTTCAAGCACTTCACATAGATTAATTCATTTAATAATCAAAACATTCCTACAAATTTGATATTTTTCTCTCTTTTTAAATATTTTATTTATTTTGAGAGAGAGGGGAAGGGAGGGAGAGAGGGAGAGAAACATTGATGTGTGAGAGACACATGAATCAGTTGCCTCCCACATACCCCCCAACCAGGGGCTTGGCCCGCAACCCAGGCGTGTGCCCTGATCGGGCATCAAGCCGGCAACCTTTCGCTTCTCAGGCCGGCACTCAATCCACTGAGCCACACCAGCCAAGGCTGATATTTTTCTAAGTATGATAATAGGATTTATAATTACATTTTAAAAGCATCACTATCTTTTGGAATATACAGTGAAAAACTTATTTATATGTCTGATATTTGCCATAAAATGATATGGGAAAGTTATATGGCAGAATTGGAACAAAATTGGCAAATAAGTGATAATCATCCTACTTTAGTATGTTTTTTTTTTTCACGTCAGACAGTCCATGCACCAATGCCATAACACGGTTTGTGGGAGGCACATGTCACACAAGAGCAATGAACACCCAGTCATCACACTTATGAACTACAAACGGATCACTTACTTGAGTACATTTTTAAATTTTTAAAAAAGATTTTATTATTTACTTTTAGATAGAGTGGAAAGGAGAAAGAAAGACAGGTAGAAAAACATTGATGTACGAAAGAAACACCAATGGGTTGCCCTTCACACGCCCCCAACCGGGGACCAATTCACAACCCAGGCATGTGCCCTGACTGGGAATCAAACTGGCAACCTTTTGGTTCGCAGGCCAGCTCTCAATCCACTGAGCCACACCAGCCAGGGCTTAAATTTTCCATGATAAAATTTCCATGAGGAAACTGAGGAACAGAGTGGTCAAGTAACTCACCAAGGTCACACAGCTAGTACGTGGGAGGACTCATGGTTTGATGTCAGCCACTTAGGCTTCAGAGTTCAGCGTGTAATCACTATTTTATACATACTTCCCAAATGAGGTATCATTTTTTTACCCTTTAGAAAGGCAAAAAAAATTTTTTAACTGATATCACGCAGAGGACTGATAAGTGTAAGAGAAAATAGGTACTTGTAGACGCTGTTTATAAGCAAGCATTTAACCTGATACGGTCCAACTGGGTGGCAATTTGGCAGCGTCTAAAACTTCTTTTAAATGCACTTATCCCTCAATCTAGCAAGTCTTTTCTCAGTATCTTCCCTTGAAAAACATCTGATTACATGCACAAACAGGTAAGTAAGTACACAGGCTTGTCCCACGGCACTGTTGACGACAGCAAACGGCTAGAAACAACCTGAGTGCCCATCAGTGGTTGGATGGCTGAGTAAAGCACGGCGCACCCGCCTTCTCCGAACTAGAATGCAGCAGTGAAGGCATGTGGTAGGGATGTGTGTTCTGACAGCACAGGGCCTCTGTACCACAAGGGTCGCGGAAGAATTCAAGTTGCAGAACAAATGCATAATGTGAGCCTAAAACAAAGCAGAACCCTACATTTGTGTGTGAATGTACATACACCATATTCATGAAGTTGCATGTGTCTGATATTTGCTTCACATTACAAGATCCGGAGTGACACATAACGGACTTCCAACAAAAAGAGCGGTGTGGTGAGGGGCCACAGCAAACTGAAGTGGAGTTTTACTTTATAGTCTGTGTATTTTAAGCTGCTTGAACTTTGTGCAATTGAACATATTTATATATTACTTAGGTAAAAGAAAAACAAAATAGAAAATGAGAAATTAAAAGAAAGATGGTAAAAACAATATTCATTTTGAAGTTGCCTGAAAGCAGGGTCGCATATTGGCGATACGCTGCATTCTGAATATCTGAGTTTAGATTAGGAATAATATCACACAAACCAGGGAATCAGCTGGCTCCATTCTGAGCCTGGCTCATGGCCTTGACATAGACCCCTCACCTGGAGGGCTTCCAAGTGGTTAGGAAACAGTTGCCTCTGAGAATTTCTCAGATTTTACCCTGCTCTTACAGCAATTTCCCCCTAACCTTCTGCTTCATAACCACCCTTTCTGTAAAGGGGTGAACAACGCTTCTTTAAACAGGTGGGCTTCTGAACTCCACTGGGAGCCCAACAGAGGCAGAGGTGATGGTGTACCTCACAACAGTGCCTGTGTGTACTGGGTACTCAGTGACTGTTGCTACTATGGCTACCTTGGCCTGAAGCACAAAATATATATTTCCAGCTTCAAAACAAATCACTTTTCCTTTTAGGTGGTCAATTTGGACATCAGGGTAGTTAGTGGTCAGGCCCAAGGCTTGGGCTACCATACTACTAATTGTCTTCTACTGGGTACGGGTGGCCCACGTGGTCTGGTGATTACTGGGGAGATTAAGGCCAGACAATCTGGTGATTTTTTTCAGGTGTGCTGATAGAGGTACCGTAAGCAGCTGGCACTTGGATAAAGGCATGAGATGAAAGGATGATGGGAACCATTAGGATCAACTATGGCTCTGCAGAGAGGAAAGCAGAGCTCGACTGGCAAGCCACACAGGTAATCAGGACACCAACGCGACAAATTTATTTTAAAGTCTGACTCTTTTAAACATACCCACATTAACAAACCACAGAGGAACCTTGAGACTCAGACTTGATCCAGACTTGGGCAGGAGAAACAGGGAAGAGGAGATGAAACAGGTCAAAGAAAAATCTGTGTGACCTATGGTCCAAAGGTCCTACGTCCCTGACTGCTGCAACATTTAGACCAGCCATGGAGTCCCTAGACATTGGTCTGGCTCTTATTTTTATTCTCAATGTTCCATAAGCACCAGCATCAAGCAAGCATCCAAGTACAACCATCCATTGGCCTCCTAACTCTTGTCAGGCTTAAAGTAAGAGAGGCCCTGATGACCCACCAATGAAAAGGAGTCTCACGGTGACATCCAGCAAGTTAAAAAAAAAAAAAAAAAGAAGGCAGAGGGCATGAGTGTCGACTTCCAGGTTCACCACCTCCGTCTATCCCTGGACCACTTCTCTCCCATTAAGACAGAGGAAGGAGAAGGGGAGGTAAAGTTCTGCACTCTTCAACCTGGTCTGATTGCTGCTGCATTTTCCACCATTACCCTGAAGGCTGCTGCCGAGAGTGAAGGCTACTAAGGAGAGGGAAGGGGTGGCGTGGAGGTTGGTAGACCTATAGGGCCTCTATGTATCACAAATTACACACCACAGCGTTACAGATGTATGATCCATGACAAGAAGAAAAGAGGACTGTGTGTAAGTAAAACCCATTCCTCAAGAAGGAAGGTGTTCATTGTAGAGGAGAGCCAGCACCAAACCTTGGTGTGCAAATCCAACCAATAACTCTTACGTTGCCCTGGCTGGTTTGGTTCAGTGGACTGAGCACAGGACTGTGAACCAAAATGTCACTGGTTCGATTCCTGGTTGAGCACATGCCTGGGGTGCAGGCTGGGTCCCCAGTTGGGGGTGTGTGAGAGGTAACTGACAGATGTTTCTCTCACACATCGATGTTTTTGTCCCTTTCTCCTTCCCTTCCCCTCTCTCTAAAAAACAAATAAAAACCTTTAAAGGAAAAAAAAAATTCTTGTGTGAACTCCTTCCCTGTGATGGGAGATGACGAGGGTCCCAGAGTCCTCACGCTGGCCACACAGACAGAGACTTCCATTACATGGGGAAGCAGAAGAGCCGCAAGGCTGGAGAGATGTGAAAGTGAGGGTGCTGAGGTCCTTTCACGCGAGATTTCCACCACAGGGCTCTTCGGGAAGATGGAGATCTGAGGAACTTCCTGATTTCCAGATTAGTTAGCAGCACCAGGAATTATGACCTTGAACTCTGTTCCTCCCCAAGATTTCCTGCCCTCTTGACAACGGCACTAAGGGAAGAGGCAGGAGTCTCTGTCTTCCATCCGCTCTGCGATATAGACTGTGCCCCTAGAGTCTACTTCAGGCTGCCTGCTGGTCATCTGCCTCTGGAGGAGGACCAGCCAGGTCAGGACTTGGCTCCAGGCTCTCTCTGCCCCAAAGGGAGGATGCTCATTTGTCCAGCTTCACGTGCCTGCAGCCAGGGTCTTTCCCCTGTACAGGTCCCACTAGGAAAGTGGCAGGTTTTTCTAAGGACACCATTAGCAGTTGACAAAGGAAGAATCTCTGATCAGCAGACCGGTAATGAATGAGGAAGTGGAGATTAAAGGCACTGCCATCCACACAGACACTTTGGGACTGGATGACATGGAGCAATTTGGCCTCTATAAAAATAGAAGCCCTATTGTTCTGTCTGCCCTACACCGTCCCTCTGTACACGTGATCCATGAGAGACTTCCCCTGTTCTTATACACTCTCCATCCTCTGGCCACAGTTAATTGATCAAGGGGTGGGCAGCTGATCCAAGCTGGGCCAATGGGCCTCTGCCCTGAGATTTTTGGATGTCATTCACTCTCCGTGACTTAAGCAATGAGCTGCCAAAACTCGAGAGTTCTTGGCAGCTTCTAGAATAAGCTGGTCAGCTGGGAGAAGGAAGCTAAGATCCAGTTAGAAAGAAAGATGAACGCCCCAGAAATATAAAATCCTGGCAGCACTGTGGCTTCTGAGGCCAATTTCCCCTGAGCCCATCTGTATTTATGCCCCTTCTTTGACTTGGTTGCTCCGCTCTGCCCTTGGATTTCATGAGCCAAACATTTCCAGTTTTATTTAAGTAAATGTGAATGTGGTTTCTGTCACTTACAACCAATTTGTCCTGACCACTCCAGTGCCTCGTTCAGGAGCTGATGGGTTTCTTACCCATATGAAAGTCCCCACTGATGGATGGGCAAAGGGCTTTGTCAGACACCTGTTGGACACCTTGAGGCCTGGCTAAGAAGGGACCCCCCACACCCAGCCATGAAACCAATAGCTGGTGGGTCAGCTAGGAGAACAGTTAGAACAGGGTAGTACAGGCTGGCCTGGAATTTCAAAGGGGGATCAAGTGTGCTCTTACACCTGGGCCAGGGGAAAATCTCTTCTCCCACTCCCAGTAGTTGGTGAGGATACGGTCTGTACCACAGCAGATAACGAGGCTGTCAGAGGAGTAGGATGGTCATTCTAAGTGAGAAAGGCCTGATCTTCAGAGAGCTGGGCCCTTGGAGAGTGCAAGTTCCGCTGGAAACCACGAGGCTCACTCTGGTGGGAAAGAGTCTGGTCCACTCTCGGACCCTTCTATTTCCAGCGACAGTAGTGCCAGGCACCCGAGACATGGATAACTGAAAGATACCTTCCAGGTATTTATCCAGTTTGAACTAAGAACAAACAAAATAATTAAGCTAGGGATGAAAACACAGGAGTTAATTTTACCATTTTTTTCTTTGTGTGTTTGAAATTTTTCAGAATTAAAAGTTTAAAATTACACACACACAGTTAAAACTTAACCCCAAGCAACTCCTTTGTTGCAACTTCTTTTATCCCTCTCCTACTCTGCCCCGATACCAATGGCCCAAAAACCAAGGGGAAAATAAAGTTGGCCACGTGAGCAAACCTGAATACTCCACTGCCGAGTCCCTCTAGTGATTCAGCGACACACACACACACACAAATGCAGGAGGGGCCAAACAGAAAACTCACACACGGCACGTAAAATTTTGTTTTTCTTAAAAAACAAATAAAAAAGCCCCACACAACCTAAAGCAGTCCAAAAAGAGCCTCTCACTCTCTTTTTCTAAGAGAGCTGGCCCTCGGTCAGAGAGACACTGAAGTCATAAATCAGAATTAGGTGTGAGGAAACCAAGGCCTGCCCATACGTGGAAAACCACATTCTGGAACATGAAATAATAAATGATATCATGTCACATAAAAACCCTATAAACATAGCACTATATATTACATAAACAGACACTTATGTATACGGATCTATATCTCCAGCTACATTCAAACACAGGTATAGGTATGTACATACAAAAAATGGACGCAAAACATGGCCAGTGTTTGAGCTTCAGGTTCCTCCGAAAACCCACCTCCTTCCAGGAAGCCACCACGTGGAGCCCATTCCTGCTCCTCTCTGAGCTACTCCATACACACCCCAGGACCCCCAAATGCTAGCCAGCATTTGCTCCCCATAAACTCTTACCTCCACGCTCCTGCTCAGGACTTTGTCAACAGCCCTTGCCTCCCCACTGGCAGCCTGTAGGCACCAACTTCTACCTCCTAAGGCCCCTTGGTAGGCAAATAACTCGGCATATTTGTTTTCTGGGAAAAGTCAACCCCTCGATGTTTGATTTCACCTTTCTGGAACATTGGAGTGACAGCCAAACACATCATGAGCCACAGGGAAGCACTGGCCACCATGGCTGCCATCAGCGCCACCCCGACCTCCCCCAAAGTACCAAGGCTGGGGGCAGCTAGGTGCGGCACTTACGCTACCCGTGACCTGCGGTGCACGTACATCTATAACTAACCAAATTATAGACTTTGGATGTGTAAGTCTACCTTCCTCCCCATCACCCTCCCCAGATAAGATAAGATCAACCCATCTTCCCAACCGCGCTGCTCCTCAGAGACTTGGCGGGGGAGGACAGTCCGTGTCACCTGGAGACTCCCACCATAAGCCCTTTCAGCCAAGCTGCACATCAAGAAAGAATTCCAGGCCACTGATTTCTTTTCTGCTGAGTCTCCACGCCTCACCCCTATCCAAGCTACAGGAGGAAGAACACTGGAGATCAGCATGTCCATCCAGTCCTCCCTCTAGCCCCTTCCCAGTCCAGGGCCAGGAGGTGGCTGCTGGCCACTCAGCCCTCAGTTGTTGAAGGTTGCAGGTGGAAAGCTATGCTATGGCTCAGCCTCAGGTACCGGTATTTGGCTCGCAGGAAGAAAGAGAACATGGGCCCAGTCACAGCCTTGGGAAGAGGGGCTCGGCCAGCAGGGCTCTCTTGGCCATCCTGTGCTGAGAAGACACGTGGAAGCAGGTACACACACATAGCCTGTGTTTGTTCCTTTTGGTGAGGGGGCAGCCAGGATGGCGCACACACCGTCACGCAGGTACACCCGCTGCCTGGGGAGCAGAGGAAAGAGGTTCCCTGGGCACATGCACACCCTACACACACACGCCCACGCCCTGTGCCACGGCGCTGCACCCCACGGAGTCTCTCTCCCCAACCTTCCTGGGCAGCAGTGATGTCTAGTCAGCCCAGGTGTCCGGCCCCTGCCATTCCCCCCTCCAGCCCGTCTCTGGCCCTCCCTCTGCCCTCCCACAGCGCGTGCTTTCAGGCCACACAATGAGTGGGAGGAGGAGAAACACTTCTATTGAGGAAGGCGTTTTGTTGTTTCATCCCCAAGGGGGGGGTTGAGGTAGGGAAGAAGGAGGGGACCCACAAAATTTCTAATAAGCAGTTTCTCTCCTCAAAGCTAAAATGATTTTCTTTAATTGCTTAGTGGGAACAGTTTATTGTGGGGTCCCGGCCCTCCCCCCCAAGCCTAATTGACTTACTGAAGTTTAACAGGGGCTTTCACCTGGAGAGACTGCAATTACTCCCCCCACCCCACATTCGTACCTGGGCTCTCCCCACAGGGGGCCTTTGTTCCCCCTAAATACAGCAGTGACACAAATGTCCTCAGCAGCAGGGGAACGCATGCAGGGAAGTGGTAATTTTCAGCCCAGCGCAATTAGCTGAGAGCTTTTCAGCCTTCCCAGTGAATGGCAGGGAAACTTCGGCATGTGGGAACGGTGAGCTGGGCTGCGCTGTGCAAGTCAAACAAAAGAGGCCACTGAATTGGGTCCCATGGTGAGCCAGGCCAGGGCTGGCGGGGGCAGCTGGGGCCTGGACGAGGACCCACAGCATCACCACCCAATCTGTGTCTTCCAACCAAGGCCAGTGGCCCCAAACAGCTTTCTGCGAGGCAGGGGCGTGCAAGGCGCTTGGCTTGTACCTAGCACCACAGCTCTGCACGTATGAGGCAAGCAGGGAAAGGGTGGTGGGACTGAGCTGGGGTGGGACGAGGTGGGGACCAGAGGGCCACAGGGCTGTGGCTCACATTACACTGTGGACCTTCACAAACGCCCCCAGGTCAAGAAGCTTCATGGAAAGAGACTCTCCTGGGAGTGTGGGGACAGGGAGACCCAGGGCCCCAAACCTGCTGTGGCCACCAGTGGAGGAAAGGGAGTGCCCTGCCTAGGGATGGCTTTGAGGCAAGGGAGGCATATCTGGGGTCAGGGCTGAGGTGTCCATGGGCCAGGATGTGGGCTCCAGCAGTGGAAGCAATGTGCTTATTACTGCCAGCCTCCCACAGCCACCCCAGGAGGGCCCCGACCCAGGCCCAGGAGAGAGAGGGAAGCAGATCCTCTGGAAGGAATGGAAAGGTTAAAACCAAAACCAGAGGGGCTGGGGGACAGACAGCTGTGCCTGGGTGAGAGGTGGAATGAGGAGCTGAGATCGCCGCCTGCACCTGAGGGAACACAGGTGCAGCCAGGGCCGCACCACGGAGGGCAGCCCTGGGCACACCACTGGGAGGGTCCAGGGCAGGGCCGGCAGGCCAGCAGTCCACACCGGGTGAGCTGCTTGTGAGCAGTCTGACCTCGGGCAAGCCCGTACCCTCCTGCAGCTTCACACTTCTTGTCTGTAAAATGGGAAACAGATACCCTAGAACAATGTTTTCTAACTTTTAACAACAGCCACAGAAAACTTCTGTGAGTTAAATCGCTAATAGAGTTATAAAACAAGACCCAGGACAGCTGTTCCGGTAGAGCAGAGGTAAGACGACGTTGGGGGGCTGAGTCCCGCCCACGTGGCCTCCAACCCTCCTGCCTTTGACACAGACCTTTGGAGCTCTGCCTGGAGACCCCGGGGCCAGATACCCCCCAGGGCTACTCCACCACTAACACGATGACCCAGCAGAAACGGAGACCGAAGAAAAGGAGCAAAGCTGGGCTTCCCACACTGCAGGCCACTCTCTACCGCCCTGCCTCCCGGCTGCCCTCTACTCGCAGTGACAAGGGGGATGGCACTCCCGTTTGTCATCAAAAACCACACCCAACATGATGGCATCTCTGAGCGCCCAGGTGAATTATATGCAGGGGCCACTGTGGCTGGGGTAGTTAGAGCAATCTGGCACCCGGCTTGTAGATGGCGGCCAACTTTTCCCCTGTTTATCCAACAAGATCTAGCCACCAAGATGACTGCGATATGGTGTGCTACCCTACCCCGCTCCTGCACTGGCCTGAACGGGTTGCTAGAAAGTTCTGTCCTCCACCCCCACCCCGCCCCTGTCACCCCTGGCTCAAGACTACCAAAAGAGATTCAAAGTGATTCTCTACATAAGAGTCTACCAAGGAAAGAATGGCTAGTCCAAACACCCACAGTTTGGAAATGGGGAAACAGACCCTCTCCTCATGCTGCACTGCTCCTGGAATAACCCCTTCCTTCTGGGAGCAGCCCAGACCAGTAACCTACGGGGGACAAGCGGCCTGTCCGCTCAAAACAGCTGGCTCAGCTCTGGTCACATCTGGCCTGGACTCTGTCTTCTCGGCTTCTACTGTCCCTGCGTCAGCCTTGTGTCAGCTGGAAGCTTCCGCTCTGGGACTGACCACCCCTCTCACTGAACAAGGTCGTGCCCCAGCAGTTGCCGGGCTGGAAGCAGACAGGTCAGGGGCCTCAATCCTTCAACAAGCACCTCAGGGCCACCACAGTGGGCCCCAGCTATGTGCTAGGGTGTTCAGGAGAAACCAGGCTCATGGAGGCCTGCCCTTAGGCAGCTGGAGGACCAGCCAGAGAGTCGAGTCTTCAATTCATATTTTTTAAAAATTGGAAGCCATTCAAGATAATCAAGACATTCTGATCCCAAATGACAATGAGATCAGCCTGGGCTGAGAAAACAGACAGTGCAGCACAGAAGCTGAAAAGCATGAGCTCTGCAGTCAGATGTCAGGCTCACAGCCTGGGCCTATCAATTACGGCTGTACCTTTGGGCACAGTAACTAACCGCTCTCAGGCCTCAGTTTCCTTACTTATAAATTGAGGTGGTGACAGTACCTATTGGGGAAGATTAAAGGAGATCTCAATGCAAGGGTGCAGCATTGTGCTTGGCACTCAGCTGGCACTCCATAAGCATCTGTCATCCTCATCCTCGCCGTTATCGCCATCAATGGCTAGGAGGCAATTGAGAGACAGCAGGGACTCATTGAGAAGTGACCCCATAAGAGAAGCCCGTACTGTCCCCCTTCTGAAGCATCAAGAACCAGGTAAGAAGAGATACCTTGGGTTCCCTGTCCCTATTCTGCTGACCACTTCAGAAAGCTCCTGTCAGTGCTGATGACCGTCAGGACAAATTTAACCTGACCAGGGCCATGGGGGACCCTGAGTCAACCAGGGCCTTAACGGGGCAGACGGAATCTGTGCCCCTTAAACTGACCACAGCCCCCTCAGCCCCCTCCCGCCCCCCACTCTACCGTCAGCCTGCTGGCTGGAATGCAGCAGCCCCTGTGCCAAAAGGCCCAGGCCAGACAGGAGGCCAGGAGGCACAGGTGGTTCTCAGAGGAGATCCCTGGGCTCCAGAAAGCATTTCCCCCACAGGCGCAACACAACTGAGGCTTGTTGTCGGTCAAGGCGCCTTTGCTTGTCTGGGCCGCAGCCCAGACAGCTAGGCGGCTGGGGCAGGCCAGGGGACTCAGAGCTCGTTTCGGGGGAAGGGCGGTGGGCAGCAGCAAGGTCTCCTGGCACCACCTTCCTCCTTCCCTGGGTTTCTCACTGTGTCCAGCACAGCAGCCTGAGGGAGGCTGGGGAGGCACTTTTCACTACCCGGCAAATACAGCCATGGGAGGGGGAAGAAGGATGAAAGGTTTGGGGGTTTTTAAATTTGGTTTTGGGGTATTTAGGTGGTTTGAAAGAATAATAAAAAGAAGTTGTTTCTGCAATCCAATTAATTTCAAACCCAGGATTCAGATCATAAACAGCCAGCAGAGATCCCGCAGCACCTCACACCTATTATGCCTCTTCTGAGACTTGAAGTCCCGGTGGAGCCAGAGTTGTCCCAAGAGGCCTGGTGGGAATTTGTCTGCTTCTTGGTGATGGTGGAAAGGATGGGGCACAAGCATGGCTTCAGTCAGCCTGACCACAAAATTCTGGGGCCTCCCACTCCCCAGGTCCCCACAGACCCATGCAGTCCCGCTGGTCACGGGTCTGCATGGCTTTCCAAACGGAGGCTTGACGCCAGAGGCTGCCAGAACCCACTTCTTCCCGAGAACCATGTTCTCTGGCCCCAGGCCTGGCCAAGGTCTCCTGCAATGGGCCGAGAGGATTCCGACGATGATCTTAACTTGCCTGCTCCCTCGTTAAGCCCCCAGCCACAGGTCCCTCTGCCCCATCGTCTCCCTTCTCCTGGGCCCCAGAGCCCTGACGCCAGGCCCTCTGGCCCTAGAGAAGAGGGGAGGGACTCTTCTCACCAGGCCTCTGACATGTAAGGGGTCTTTCACTGAGGAGTTTGGGCGGTGCTGGGCCTGGGAACCCCTTCCCGAAGCAACTGCCTGTCCTGCCCACTTCCTCAAGGTCAGCCCCGCCATCCCCCCACATCCTCAGTCCTTGCTTTGGAACAGGTTTGTTCTGGTGGCACTTTTTTGTTATTCAGTTTTGAAAACTATAAAAACTATGGGCCTCTCTCCGGAAAAACCTTAAGATACCAACAAGGCTGATTGGAAGTTTCCTTTCTTTCCCACTGAGCCACCTGGGATGGAATCGAACCTCTCAGAAGAGTGAAAAGACAAGACACACAAACCTGCAAACACACTCGGCAGGGGTGGGTTCCCGACTCACTGGCTGGGTGGCCCAGCCCACTTCAGACTTCCGTTGCTACACAGCACCTGTGCCAAGTGCTGGACCCTGCTGAACGCTGCGGACTTGAGGTATCTTCAAGGAAGTTTCCAGAGAAAACCAACTTCCCATCCACCTCCCCATCTCCCTCTGCAAAAAAGCCAAGGAGTTGAGACCCTGATGATAAACCCCCTTAGAACCCTCAGGTCAGCTGCCACTTCACAGGCCTGGGCCCTCCGCCAACTGACCAGCACCCGCCCTCACTCAGGGTCTGCGTTCTCCCCTGGGGCCACACCCACCCTCATCTTTCAGAAAACGGGTCCTTGCACTCCACCACCGGTGGGGAAGGCTGGGGAAGATAATCTAGAGAATAAAAGGATTTCAGGAAACATGGTGATTGCCAGGAACTCAGTAACCAGGTTCCTGGGTCCTCTTCCGTGCTGTGGGGAAAAGGGAACAAGGGCCCAGTGGCTTTAGGAATCCACACACGTGCACACCCACTCATGCTGAGATGCCTTCTTGAGGTGACTCTGTACCAGGAGAAGTAGTGACACCAACACAGAGTATGGTGGTGAAAGGCAGGGTCCTGTGTGGGTCATCTCGGGAGAGGCTGTTCGTGCTTAGGGGCAGGGCGCCCAGAGCCTGCTTGCCACCTGATGCACACAGAAGCACGGGCTCCGCAACAGGTGAAGGTACACACTGAGCTAGGAAGAGAAGGGCACAGGACCTGTGCCAGAAAAAAGAAAAGAAAAGAAAAGAAAAGAAAAGAAAAGAAAAGAAAAGAAAAGAAAAGAAAAGAAAAGAAAAGAAAAGAAAAGAAAAGGAGAAGAGAAGTAAAAAGAAAAAAGAGAAAGAGAAAGAGAAAAAGAAAAAGAAAAGAAAAAAAGAAAAGCAGAAAAGAGCACTGGCTATCTATCACTCAGCCAGTTTTCATGTGGTGGTAATTGTTTCCTCTGATCATCTCTTCTCCTTTTCTCGGGGGAGTAAAATTGCACAAAGGTAAACTTTTCCCTCTTTATGGGGAGGGATGGGGTAAAAAGGAGGAAAGAGGCAGATGAAAGAAGCCGCCTCCTACAGGTGCTCAGTAAACTCAAACTGCAGGTTCGCCCAATCACTGGGGAGGTACCAGGCTGAAGAACGAAGAGTGGGATTGGGTCTCCACCAGGAGTTGGGCCTACACCCACAGAAAGACATCCTGTGTATTTCAAGTCCCAGGGACCTCAGGGAGGTTGAGCTAAGCAGGGATTTGTGGTGAAAGTAAAGGATGGTTTGTGTGAGAGAAAGCAAATACTCCAGGACCCTGATGAAACCCAGCAAGCACTGATTCTAAATGAGATTCTGTAATCCTGCTCCTGGAACCCCAGTCATGGGAGCGTTTCTTAAAGCCGACATCACCTAAGATGACATTCCACAGACAGGACCAGGACACCCTTTGCCTAGACCAAAGTTCATATGCACCCAGCACAGTTAAAGGCCAGTCCCCCCAGCCCTTCCCTGGCCCCACAGGTGAAATCTGGTGCATGCTGGGAAACAACAGTTGTGGACCCGCTGCATTGCACCTGAATCTCCCCATTTGGTACTTTCAGTACAAACTTTAAAATGGTCTCCCAGGGAGGCAGGGTTTCTGATCAACATTTTTACTGTCTGTCAAAATTCCTCAGTCTTACTCCAGAAGCAAGCCCCCCACCACGCCCACCCCCACCAGGGCTTCTCTGCTTCTGTGTTGTTGACAACGAATGAGGGAGCACCTCCAAGCACCCTCCCACTGGCCCATCTCCCTCTCTCTACCTGGCTCCATACTCTCCTTTAAGTTCTTGGGTGCTCTGCAAGGTTACCAAGGGCAACTCCTGACTCTTCCCCCAACTAAATATAATTATACTTTAAAAGGGAAAAAGACAGTCCAGAGAACCCCCAGAGAGGCCTGCTGCACTCTTCCCCCTTATAATGAGCTCAATAATGAAATGCCCTGCACTCCAATTAGTAAGAAATGCTCATTTTCTCCAGCTGAACACCCCCCATAGACGTATCTAATTTGTTTCCACGATTCCATCTCTTTCCTCCACCAAGTCTGCATTTAAAGGTTACGATCTGTTGGTACCCCCCAGGCCTGGCAGGATAGCCTGGGGAGCACCAGTGTTTTCTTGGAGCCCCGGCGTGACCATCCTTGACACCCCTTCCCTCCACTATCTCACCCATACACATAAGCTCTGACTCTTTCGGGTTACGAGCTGTCCACAGAATGGAAGAAAAGGGTGGGGAGACACAGCATTTGGAAAAATTAAGGGAAAAGAACAGTAGAAGGAAAAGGGGAGGCACTGTGTATTGCTGGGAGTGCCTATTTCTTAATGAGAGAAATGTTCTCGGCCCCAGAGTGGACCGAAGCAGGAGCTGCTCCTTACTGGTAGGCCGCTTTGGGATGCAGGCCCCTCAGAGGCCCTGGGGCTCTGGCTTCTTCTCCCTCGTCAGGCCCGGCAGGGTGACTGGCACCAGTTCCTGAGACAGTCTGGAGGGCGCCAAAAGCAGCACAGAGGGGCCGCTGTGCTCCGGGAGCCTGGCGGAATGCCTCTCCAGGGCCACCTCATCTCAGTGGCCAGCCTGCGTCTTTGCCTTCTGATCACATGGAAAGTGAAGACATGGTTCCTTTCTGACAACCTGATGCCACGGAGGAGGGCCTCACTCCTGGCACCACACCGGATGCCGGGACCATGGCCTGGCCGCAGGTGGCAGTAGGCAGGTGATCACCACCAGCTCCTTGCCTCGGGAGTACCCCTGGGTTTCCCTCTCCCCAGAAGCAGAGCCACAGCCAGGTCAATGCTCCGAATCTCCCCGTCCTCAAGTCATGCATATGCATCTTCTCTCTCAGCAAGATTAGGGGCCCAGCATGGGTAAGGGCCCTTTCGCTCAGCTCCCGGCAGGAGTCTACATGGCAGCGAGGCGGATGGTAAAGGCAGAGGTCATCCTGTTGGACAGTCCCTAGTGGGTCTACCTGCGATGAGGCCCCAGTTCTCTGCACTGGGGAAAACGCCTCCCATTCTGTCCCTAGTTTCTAGGGACTCTTCTCTCAGCTGCTGGAGAGAAGCATCAGAGGTTTGCCGACACTCCTGCAGGCTCGTGCCTCTTTTCTCTCTGGTTCTGTTCTCTCCTGACCCTTACCAGTTGCTGGGTAGTTGTAGGCAGCAGACTGGTGCTCCCCCAGCACCCCTCCCGTCTGTCCCCACCCCCGCTGAACCCCTGCAGACAAGGCCCTGCCCTGGCTCCCTGAAGCTCACAATCTGTGCTCCTGCCAGACTCTGTCACCAGAGGGGTGGAACTCACTTCAAGCTGGCAGCCCTGTGTGGTAGAACTGACCGCCCCTCCTGAAGGGGTGGGGGTGGGGGCCAGCAAGCGTGTGCCTGTGCATCCCAAGGTGCTCTTGTTTTCTGGGCACCCCGCATGGTCCGTGACAGACGCACGGACGGGGGAACCCTCTGCCAGCCAGAATTGGCATCTCACCCTACCTCTCAAATCTGCCACTAGCCTCCAGGGCCGAAGACCCTCCAAGAAGAAGAGGCCCCGCAAGACAAAGACCCGAGCCACCCCCCACCCCCCCATCCTGGCCTCCCAGCCCGACACAGGCCCGCATTAAAATCAACACTCCGTGAACACACAAAACTGACAGGGCAGAGGGGGAGCACACACCAGATACAAAGATCGGGCTCTCGGGAGACGCGGCCTGTCGGTCTCCCATGTTAGCTCCAAGTGACTAAGCGCAGGGTGGGAAATAACGCCGTCGTGGCAGCCAAAGCTCCCGCCTGGGCTCCAGGTTCGGCAGCCTTTTCACAGGGAAGATGCCTCTGCCTGGAAAAAAATGTGAGCATTGTGTGGGGACCATTAATGCATGCGCCTCTGCACATTCCTTCGAGAAGAAGCAGCACACCAGTCCCTGAGCCCCCAGCCCTGTGCCCCAGCAATTGTGCAGGCCTGCAGCACACTGCACATGCCACCTGGTCCTTCCCCCCAGGCCCCCAGCTCCATGAGTGGTGGGAAGGGGCCCGCCAAACACCCTGGCTTCATTGTGCCCCAGAAAGAGGGGACTAATTACTCGCCTACACTCTGGAGCGCCCAGCCAGGGAGAAAACAGAGGCCAGTGGGGTGGAGAGGGTGGGAAATGGAGGGGGGGGCGGCGTTGAAGAAGGGAGAGAGAAAGCCACAGGATACATTTCAAAGTTTCTCTAGCAATTTGGGGGTGGAGGAAAGAAAGCCCGGTCCTGATGTGAAATCATACAGAGGTCAGGGCTGGGTCTCCCACCCTTGTGAGAAAGTGGTGAATCGGGGACGGTTTATCAAACAATCATTTTTTTCTTTTGAAACCAGGAGGCAGCAGCTTGGACAATTCTGCAGATGTGCTTGATGAGTTAGGGACAAAAATGGCCCTTTTCTGCCCCCCTCCTCCCCTCCTTCTGTAAGGGCTCCCATAGGGGGTTGCTTCTCCCTCCACTGCCTCCAGGACCCTCCCCTCCCTTCTTCAGTGGTCAGCTGAGACCCCCACCCACTGCTTGCCTTTGTACTCTTGGCCTTTGGACATACTGACAGGGGCCTTTATGAGACCCCAATCAAGACCCCCATGTCACAGGTACCTAGTAGAGACACCAGACCTTTTCAAACAAGGGACAACAAGGAAAATCGGCTGGCCCATTGTCTCTCCTCTGTGCTAAGTGAGATGAAAGGGGCCCGCGGCCCCTTCCCTAGAGCCCGCCTGCCAATCACCTCTAGTTATTAAGGTCACAATGTGTAAATTCTTTTGACCTGCACCTAATCAAAGATTCACCGGCCCTTTCAAATCCGAATGGGGAGGAGGGGAGAGATTCCCTCCCATAAACCCAGCAAACTCTCCCTCAATAAAATTTCTCTCTCTGATTCCTTCTCCGCTTCCCATCTCCACCCCCTCGCTTCTCCTTACTCCGCCCTCCTCACCACTGGCTTCAAACACAAATGACAAGCCCCATGGAATTACTACCCCAAAAAACCCAAGGAAGATTTGAAAGTTTCTATTTAATTTTCTTTAAAGAAAAAGTTCTCAGACAGGGACAGTTGCCCAAGCAAGCCCAGAACCTGAGGGGCCCCTGGGGCTCTGGTGCCACGTCCCTCTAAATGGCCACGTGGTCAGCTGGCTTTTTTCTCTCTCCTAAATTGGCCTCTCTTGATTTCCCTGATACCACTCTGCATGGAGAAAATTGCAAGGATTAATGCTACTACCTCACTTGGCATCTCTAGATCAGCTGCTGACCCTCCACAACCCAGTGTACCCTAAGTGATTTTGTGAGCAGAGGGGGAAAAAATTACCAAGCCCAAAGTGGGCAACCCTCAAGAAAAAAAAAATAACCATAGGGTAGAGCAATAGAGAACAAGAGCCAGAGGGAAGAACTTGAGAGAGAGCAAAACTTGGAATTTATTATAGTTTGAAAAGTACGTAACGTTTAAATCAAGCAAGGAGAATAAAATGCTTGCAAATTTCCATGCATCACTATCAAGGTTGTGACTTCTACTTTATCTCTTACCATCACTTAGAATAAGGAAGAGATCTAACAAAGCAAGCTAGTGATAAGTGAATGTATGGAAATTGCCCAAAATCTAGTCTTACTGGATGCTCTGCTCTCTTTGATGGTACTTTCTGCCTCTTGGTTTCTCCTTGCCCGGATGTCTTTATTTCTTTCTGAGCTTTCCTTTGATGCTAATCCCTCATGTTATTTCAACTATTGTCTCCGTACCAATGCCTTCTGCTTCTTGACCCCAGGTCTGAGCTCCAGGCCACCTCCCTGGCTATCTCTGGCAAGGGCTACCTGACTGTGCCATCCCCTACTCAAGTCAACATGTTTCAAACAAAACTCCGCCTTCTCGAAGCCAGGGGCCCCTTTGACCCTCAGGCTCCTAGAGGAGCTCACGCGGGTCTCCGCCCCTCTACCCCAAATGCAGTCATGACTGCCCACAGGCTGTGTCCTCTGCTTCTCCTGAACCCAGGGCATCCTCCCACGGTCCAAGGAACCCAGCCCCTCACTGCTAACAAAGTGTACTTCCAGGAGCGCATACGGACACCCTCAGTCTATCCCCCTCCAAAGTATCCCCTACATTGTGCCACCAGGTAAATCATTTAGTGGCTTCAATCTGGCCAAAAATATTCTATGGTTTCCTATTATCCTAGAGTTAAATTGAAACTCTGCTCTTCAAAGCTCTTTCTAAACCAGGCTCCAAACTTCCGCTCTGGCCTCCTTGCCCACCACGTCATTACACAAACCTTCCTCCCCAGGCAGCCAAACTTGTCTGCCTTGAACGCCCAAACTGACACCTAGCTTCACATCCCTTATGTCTTTGTTCATATCTGTCCCCTTACCTCAAACTTTCTTATGCAACTTAAAGAGTGCCATCCTTGAAGTCCCACTTCAAATTCCATGTCACCTAAGAAGCTCCTCTGATATAACAAAAATGGTTACTGCTTTCCTCTGATTCCCTGTCAAAAACCTTGATAGTTGATGGCTCTCACACCGCACATACAGTGGAATAAATCTGAAGATGTGCAGACTGGACTGTAAGCCCCTGGATGGTAAAAACGGTCTCTTGTGTTACTTCATATTCCCCACGAGACCTTACACAGTATAGCATTCTTGACGCATCTGTAAGGCAGGCACTCAGGAATATGCATTACACACAGAAAAATGTTTCTGGGTGTACATTGCCTTTTTATACAAATTCCAATATTTTAACTGAGTTCTATGCCCACAAAATGTCCCAAGTGTGAAACTGCGTTTAATGCTGCAAAAGTAAACATAAGGAAGGATCTTTTCAGGGTGACAGAAATATGCTAAAGTGGATTGTGGTCATGGTTACAGAGCTCTGTAAATTTGCTAAAAATCATAGAATTGTGCACTTAAATTGTACACTTAAAGTGAGTGAATTTTATGATATATAAATTATACTTCAATAAAACTGTATAAAATAAAAAAGTAAATGTAGGTGCATGCATCCTTAATTTAAATAACTGTAAAGAAAAGAGGAAGGATTCTCCATACACCTGCCTGATACTAAAACAGACATTTAAATGCAATTTATGTTTTTTCTAATTATAAAAATAAGCTCATAAAAAAGTTTAAATACAAAAAAAGTAAAAAGAAAGTAAATGTCAGAGAAATCCACCACATAAGAAATAACTCTAATGAGATAGTCAAATAAATGACTCATGCTGTGACCCTTTTTCACTTAACGAAGTTATAACATCTTTTGGGATCAATTAACACACATCTATATCATTCCTTTAATGACTATGTAGGACTCTGTTGAATGAATATATCATAAAATATTTAACCAGACCCCTATTAATGGATATATAGGTGTTCTTAATACAAGTCTTTATAAGTACATCTTGTATACTTGTCTGGTTATTGCCTTAGGATAAATTCCTAGAAATAAAATTTATATATCAAAAGGTTTTCACATTTTTATTCTGATACTCACTGCCAAACTAATGCAAGTGTAAAACCCTAACTTCTCCTCTCCCTCTTCCTGCAGATAGCCCACCTTTACTGCCTGCAAAGAAGGATTTCCCTGGCCACTGACCTCTAACAAGTGGAAGAATCCTTTGAACAGCTTACATTTTTGTGTTAATTTTTTTTGTTTTGATTCTCAACCACAGCTCACCCTGGATACTAGTGAGATTCAAACTGGTCAGGAAAGTAGAGGGCTTCAAACACATCAACTCACATGTCCCTCTCTTTGCCAAATGTTACAAGTCTCACCCTCATGCCCAGCTGACCCTTCTCGTGGGTTATTTACCATAGGACCCCACCCCAATCACTCACTCAGTCTCCTCCCATTCAGGCCCGGGAAGAAAGAGGCCCAGGAAGAAAGAGGCCCAGGCTTTGCCAGGACAGCTAATGCTACAGCTGCAACAAGACAGAAAATGACTGGAGAAAGTGCTGACCTATAAGAGTAGAATCCTCAGGAGAAAGAGAGGCAATGGGTCATGTACTCTGAACTGCACCCTCTCCGCAGCCCTGCAGGCCACTGCACAGTGAGTTCAGGGTGAGGAGCATGTGCTAAGTGATGGCCATTGAATGTGGACAGCATCCTAAGAGGGAGACTGCGCTCCTGAGACTCCAGAGCCTGGACCACGCACCAAAGGACTGCCCCAGGGCAAGACTCACACTAATCTCTCTTTTAAAATCCCCCAATCAATGAAGAAGGGAGGGAGGGACACCCATGGTGGCCACAGGCAGAAAGGGGTTCATTTCAGTTTACCCCACACACCTCAGCCTTTCCTTCCCTGTGTGTTCAGCCAGTGCACGTCACATGTGCAACAGAGCCACACTAAAGGAGATGTAGTCCCCACAGTTGCCCAGGGCCTCTACTACTGAGGCACATTTATGCTTGAAAAGCTCTTCCTTCTAGCCTTTGTGTCTTCCTATGTAATTCAGCTCCTACAAAGAAGCCGGTCAGAAGCTCCTCACCGGACCACTTACTATGCCAGCATAATGAAAGTGGTGGCCATCTCCTACCTATCCCTACCTCCATCACCACCAGAAGCAACATAGAGGTAAATGTGTCCAGCCTGTGAGCAAAAAGTCACACCTCTCTAGATGGGGCCAGTGAAGCCTGGAAAATTGAGAATGGAAAAAGGCCTGCTGGTCCCACATTCTGCTTCATCAAGCCTACCCACAGTGTTGAGAGGATCGGAGAAAGCATATGATGAAGAGCCTTGGCTGTAATGCCTTCAGTAAGCAGGCAAGTTCCTGCCTCCAGATGCAAGCTCTCCAGCCTGTACGCAGAGGCCCCAGCCCCCAGGGCTGCTGTGCACGTCTTCTTAAGTGTACCAACTTTAGAGGGGGCTGCTGTTTCCAGCCTGCTGCGAAAATCAAAACACTACACCGTGACCACCATGGCCCTTGTTCCAGAAGCTGGATTATGGCTGTGCTGTAGGAAGGAGCAGGAAAGGAGACAGCAGGACAAGCTGAGCAGGGCCAGAGACAAATCTGAACAGAAGAATGTGGAAAGGGTACATGTGGGGGTGGGGGTCACAGCCAAAAATGATTTATAATTATTTTAATCTCCTAAAAGGTTCACTCTCATTATTGTAATTCCCATTTACAAATTAAGACCCTGCTGAAGATTTTGGATGTTATCACATCCCAACTGGCACTCCACCTGCCCTTCCTATACCTTTTTTGTTCCCTATCCATGTTTTAAATTTGCATTGCAAACTATGAAAAAGGAAAGCTTCTGCAGAAAGCAATTTCCTGGGCCAGCAGCTCTTGGACTAATATTCCCTTCGCAATTACCATGGCTTCTGTATGCACACCCTCCCCTCCCTCCTCCCTCCACTCCTCCCTCCTCCCTCCACTCCTCCCTCCTATGCCAGCAACTTCTGCTTGAGCCAAGTCTGTCTGACAGAGTGCTACAGGCCATGTTACAAACTACCTGTTGTGAAAATGCCCTGGCCAGAGAGAGGAGCACAAGTCAGTTGGGAAAAGGGGCAAGGATCCTGGGTAGTCAGCTTAATAGGCAACCCCAGGGGCATGGGGGTAGCACTCAGGTACATAACTCTCATAGAAGATGGCAAATAAAAACCTGTTCCCCAAAGTTCTTGATCTGCAACTTTAAGAGTCCTGTTCAAAAAGCTGCTAGAGAAACACAAGGGTTAGACCCTGTCCAATCCACAAAGCCAAAGATCTTTCAGTGTGAAGAAGAGCAAAATCATTTGCTGGCTTGCTGAGGCATAAATGCACCCTTTATAGCCATCACACATAGAAACTCTGGTCAGCACAGCAGAATTCAGCATCAGCGCTGACCTCTGTGATGCACAGCATCTGCACAGCTCACACCAACGGGGCCAACATACGCTACTGGTGGTGGCACACGCAGACGTCTATTCTCTTTCTCGGTGTAAAGAAAACGTTCCAGCTCTGGGGTTCCAATCTCCTAACCCCCCAAATGGAACTACAATAAAGAAACTTACTGAGACTCACTGATACAGGGGTCATGGGCAGCAGAACTCCTGTTCCTAGGTCTTAATCCCATGACCGATACAGCCACACGCGACTGTCCTGAACGTGGAGAAGAAATACAGCTGGCACTATGGACTGCCATCTAGTGATCCAGGGACGAGGGTGCTCACGGGTGGAAAGGGGGAAGCACATTTTCTTTCTTTCTTTTTTTTTTTTTTAAGATTTGATTTTATTTTTAGAAAGATGAAGATAGGGAGAAAGAAAAGGAGAGAAACATCAATGTGCAGCCACCCCCTGAATGCCTCCCACCAGGGACCTGGCCCACAACCCAGGCATGCACCCCAACCAGGAACCGAACCCTCAACCCCCTAGTTCACAGGGGGTCACTCAATTCACTGAGCCATACCAGCCAGGGCAGGAAGCACATTTTCAAAAAATCTGGCTTGAAATAAACAGAAAAACAAGGAATTTAAGATGACTCCAGAATACTGAAATCTGCCCCAAACTGCCTGATAGCCACCTATTTGCAGGAGGATAGGGCAACCCTCCTACCTCAGATGTGACCCCCCCAATACACAAATGTATATTCATGCTACTGATCAGCCACACCCCCATCACTGCCTTTTTCACTTAGGTCCACCCAGCCCCCAGTCAACTTACAAGAATAAGTTCTGTTGGCTCAAGAAACTAAAACCACAGACACTTCATGAAGATCCCTCTTCTGACTGGTCTGAGTACCACAGCTAACAGGTGGGGAAACCTTAAATATACGAGCATTGTCATGACAGGGCCACTGGCACGGATCGGTGCCGTAAGTCAGGCAGGACTAGAAGTTTCCGCCCCGCCACCAGGTTCCTCTTTAGCCTTGACAGATCAAACTCAAGCCGATGCAGGCAGCAGAGATCAGTTCAGTCTCCAAGCCAAAGGTCTTCACAGTGAGGGACCAAAGCCGCCCTGGCCGGGCCTCTGCCGGCCCGTGTCCCAGATTAATCACCACCAGGCAGGGCCTGGACACCAGGCTGCAATCTGAGCCCGGCAGCACCTGCACGGGGTCACCCTGGCCCCTCCTGCACTCCCCTTGGGCGGGACTCCAGGGCATGAGGGTGTCCACCTGTTGACTAGATTACCTGGAACGGGAGGGCAGGACACTCAGCCATTTTCAATCCTGCAGATAAGTCAGAAACTGTATGAGTGGATAGTGAAGGAAGGAGGAAAGAGGCAGTGACCCAAGCAGTGAAGTCAAGGCTCCAAGAGAAAGACTATTCCGAGCCTCTGAAGAGGAGGAGGAAAAGGCCCAAAGCCCCTCTCTGGAAAGGAAAGCTAGCTCCAGAGCAGCAGTGGGGGAACTAAGCCCTCAGAGGTCATGAACTATGAGGTGCTCTGTGAGTGTCTGGCATACTTTCTCACAATCTACAGATCTACAGGCAGCTGATGAGGAGGAGAGGGAGCAGGGCAGGGGTATCTTTTCAAAACACCCCCAAATGCTGCCAGATATGCTAGTGTAAAAGAAGTTTAGAAACAGATCCATTCTGTTGGCATTCTTAAACGCCACGACCTTGGAAACAGTTTCTTCAGTGACCACCTACATCAGCCCGCTCTTTCAGACACTGTCCACTCGGAGCTGGCAACTAGGTGTGGTGTGTGTGCGCACAGCTATTTGGCCTAGAATGCACTTTCCAGGACCAAGGACCCTATTATATTGTAAATTCCTCACAGATGATAATCTCTTTCATATTGTTGCTTCTGTAAGTGGAGTAGGAGGATGTATTCTTGAGGCTCAAAAAAGAAAAAAAAATCAGAAGGAGGAAGATAAGCATGAAGACCGTATCTCAGAACGATCTGTCCCAGGCCCTGACCTGTGCTACGCGGAGAAGCCACTCGTGGATGCCCCCTTTCCCGCAGGCCCCGTGGCCCCAGGGGAGGAGGGGTGGGGAGGGGTCAGTGTTGGACTGAAGTGTGTGTCCCTTGAAAGAGCAGAGAAAAGCACAGGCCAGATAAGTGGACAAGGAGCTCCTGTGCAGTGCCTGCATTTGGGGAGGAACACCCACATCCTGACTGCTGCACCTTGTACCTCCAGAGCTCCATCTCCAGGAGTTCCCTTTGAACTCCAGCTGCAACCGGAGTTAGGACAGAGCAGTGGCTACAATCACACACTTGCTTGGAAGACAGGGAGGGGTGGGGGGTGCCACATGTGACAGGCCATGAAAGGTCCCTGCCTATAAAACAGACTGGAAAACAAACCCTTAATTTAAATGTTAATGAAAGTGCTGTGGAGACATCAGAGGCTTCCCGGCTGCTTAGAGAACAGCTACACCAGCCACAGAATTTATGGCTCCCCTTCACCCTCCCGCCTCCCTCTCTGCCTCATCACCCACTGAAGTTTAAAGAGTAAAAAAAAAAAACAACTAATTTTAACATTAACTCCATGCTTCCACCTTGGGATGTGATTGCTAAATTATCTGTAGGCAGAACAGTGATCAAAGGTGGAAAAACACAGGCACGGTGCACACACAACCCAGAAAAGTCAGCCACAGCTGTGGCAGGAAAACGATCTTCTCCCTCTCCCCTGCGCGATGGAGGAAGAGCAGAAATAGCAGTGCGGGCGGGGACTGGAGCGGGAAGGAGGGAAAGAAAGCTCTGACCCCTCCACTGTGCTCCGTTCCCCCATCTGAGAACTTAGCACACAGGTTACCCATTTGATTAGTCTGTCTCTGACCATGGTCTCATCAGACCATGCTGTCTAGTTCACTGCTGTTCCCCCAGGGGTCTAGCACATAGTAACGCTTAAGTACCTGGACAGAGACAGAGAGAGAAAGTGCAGCAGGCGGCAGGTGGGAGAGAGACGGAGGTGGAGAAAGAATTGAGACACTGCGACTGAGGGGCGGAAATGTACCCGTCAGCAGGGGCAGGGTCTCCGTGGCATGCGCTCTGTCTCTAGCCTTCTACAGCGGCCTCTGTTTCTGCCTGTGGTATTTTATTTGTCAGCTCTTGACAACAGAGCCAACCTTGCTGGCCAGGGAAAAGTCACTCCCACAAATGGGTTCTGGGCCAGCCAGGACTGGTTGGGGTGCTGGTCTCAGGCCAGCAGCTTAGCACATGAGCCTCCCCGTGCCCATCCTGCCCTGGCTAGTGGCAGAGAGCCAGAGTTTTGAGGAAATGAAACCCACCCCTGTCCCTGTGGCATTTCGTCCTTGCTACTGATGGACATACCCGCCAGAGAGGCGTGGCTTAGCACAGGCAATGAACTCTAGGGTGGCGGGCACTGCCCTGAGACTCAGCAGGACCAGACCCTGATTCAACTGTATCCCCAACACTGATCATTTTCCAATTTTCAGTCATTTCAGGCTGGACCAAGGGGCCCACCTAGCATTACCCAGAGCTTCCTTCTTTCTCCAGGTATCATGCCTCCCCTTCCGGCCATGCCAGCCCACCATGGTGCCTCTGCACCTCTGACCCTCTCATCCAGAGGCACCACATGCAGGAAGCTCCCTCCTGTGTGCTCTACAGCCTGGCAAAGGGGAACGCTGGGCCAGTTCTTGCCTTAGCAAGGTATCTTTTCCCTAGACAGGCCCCAGCGGAAGCTTCCCTCTTGTCCCAGCCCTGGGAAGGGAGAACAGGGAGGTCTTTGAGTTGGCCAGGGGCCAAGTCATCAGGAGAACCAGCGACAAATATGAGGTCTGACAAAGTCATCCAACGGAATATTCTTTCAGGTTATCAAGGTTAGGGATCCTCTTCAGGACCCAGCTCTCTACTGCCAATCAGAAAAAGCAAAACTCAGAGGCACAACCTTTCCTTTTGATTCGTCTCCTCCTCAAAGCCCTGAGTGAGTTATGCAGCCTAGGGCCAAAGGATTGCTGAACCACTGGGAACCAAAAGATTCCAAACCAAAAGTTGGCTGCTTCTTTTTCCAATCTTTCAAACCTCTCTGTCAGGGAAAACTCCAGATGCAATTACTTTTCACTAAAGAAAGGTGCATTTCAACAGGCTAGTGAATATGCATCTACCCCCCACACAACACACAGCAAACCCTGTAGCCACTGGAACAAACACCCTGCTCTCCCAAGAAACCCACCCCCTTACCAAACAGTACACAGTGCCTGCTCTCCGTCCAGATTCTCCCTCACCTCTGGGAGAAGTGAAGCAAGAAGGGGCAGCTGCTCTGTCAAAACCCCCCAGAGGCCACAACTCACTTTACAAATTTGAATCGGTACATTTCATGCAGACTTGGACTAATCCCCCAAAAAACAAACAGGCCACCACAGTGAGCAAAGTAACACAAAATTATATTGTATATTTAATAACACAGCTAAGTCGAGTTTCTACACCTATACCACTCATATATTTCCCTAATGACAGAAACAAGAGAGAAGGGATTAAAACCCAAGTGTCCTAGGAAGCCTTCCTGACCACACTCGCTCTCACGATAGCAAACGTTGTTCTGGGGGAGGGGGCGGATTCTGTCGAGCACCTCCTTTCTCCTGAGGGTAATAACTATGGTGTCTGCAGAGGAAGGAGAAGCTGTGGGTTCCTCTCTCCTCCCCTCCTAGGCAAGCAGGGCAAGCAGGCCTACAGATTGATTTCACCATCAGGGCCCCCCCGTCTGCCTGGCTCGGAGGGGGCCCTGCAGACTGAAGATCTACGAGGACCCGCACTCCCGGACTGGGGCAGGCATTTACAGCTACCTGAGTGAGCCCACCCCTCTCTCTCTCTACTCTGGCCCCGGTTCCCACAGAGCCCTTCGAGGGCCACAGCTACTATCCAAGACGCGCTAGTGGTAAAGGCATGGCGATGACCTGGGGCCTGCCTCGTGGTCCTCCCTGAGCCCACAGGACATGGGTGGACTATGACAGGCTGCAGACCGGAGCACCAACTGCTGCCTCTTCCACCCTATGCCACATGTGCCCTACCTTGAGCTTCTCTAAGCCTCGATTTCTCCCTCTGCCTGGAATGGCACCCTTCTTCCCCCTTAAAGACAGCCTAGTTTCAGGCACTTAGTATCACATGGCGACCATCACAATTATGTACCCGTCTTATTCCCACCTACGAACAGGCCCTCTGGGGGACCTGCCTCGCAGCACATGTCCGGTCAGTGCACAGGAAGTGGGGAGAAAAGGGAGAAGGAAAGGAAAAGATGAAAAGCAGAAGGGAATGAAAGTAAGTCTTTAACAGTTCTGCATTTCCTCATTCTTGAGGATTTACTAACTTTATTCAGCTGGCAATAATTTTGGATGGCAACAAAACATATTGGACATTTTAAAAACTCAGCTTATCCGTGTTACTCATGGAACAGTGCTCAGAATCCAATGCGACCTCAGGAGGTTGGTCTGTGAGACCAGCTGGGCTGACGTACGCAGCCCCACAAACACGCCCGGACACTGTCCTGCCACCCAGGCAGGCCTCAGGAGCTCACTGCTGTTCCATCTGAACCCACCGCTCATTAACAGTGCCAGGCCAGGCCTCCTCTGCAGGAGGAGGGCTTCATCTCCAAGTCATGAATCTCAGAAACAGAACCATTGCTATCAGGGCAAGAAGATGGGTAAGAGGCAGAGTAAAAGGCCCTTGCCTGCCACCCTGCTGTGGAGACAAGTGGTTTTCCTCCTGTGTTTTCTGAGTGCCTAAACACAGCTCGAAGCACATAACTGGTGTTAAGTATCATCTTCCATGACTGTTTACGAATCAAGAACTCAAGGTCATGGAAGGAAGGAAAGGTGACATCTGGACACAGGAAAGAGTACCTGCTTGCTTTCAGTCATGAGCACCTCAAAATAAGCCTAGGGCTTGAGGTTTCATGTTTCACACTACAAGTGTCTAAGTTAACACATAAGAAAAAAAGGCAGAAAAGTCCTAGCATCAGATAGATATGATAAATACCTCTGACATATTATTTGAAATTGCAGAAAGAGATTAATTAAGAGAAACGACGTGCCAGATCTAACTATCCAGGTTCCTTCTAACTGTAAGGGAGCTGTGAGGGCGTGAGAAATTGTCAGGTAAATCACCCTGGCTGGTATGGCTCAGTGAATTGAGTGTTGGCCTGTGAACAAAACGGTTGCCAGTTCAAATCCCAGTCAGGGCACATGCCTGGGTTGTGGGCCAGGTCCATGGTAAGGGAGCGCAGGAGAGACAATCACACATTGATATTTCTTTCCCTCTCTTTCTCCCTCCCTTCCCCTCTTTCTAAAAATAAATAAAATCTTTTTAAAAAGAAGGAGTCAGGTAAACCAGGAGTCCCTGCCCTAGAGGAGGACAGCTGGGTGCCCCAACAGCACCCCCATGTTCTTCATGAGTTCAGGGTCTCATCACATTAGTGATACTGATGACCACAGTCCATAGGAAAGTGGCAGGAAGGGGAACAGAAGGCAGCCACCAAGGGCAAGAATATTACAGGAGGAAAAGGAGAGGAAAGAGAGATCCCTGCTGAGTCCCCACCTCAAGAAGACTGCAAAAGAGCAAAGTAACTCCACCAGGGCCAGCCAAAGCCTGGGGCAAGAGCTGAGACATGAGGCCACGGGGCAAATGCTACAGAGAGGAGAGATTCCGGTGGGCACCGTATTACAGCCCTTTTAGCTTTGCAGAGTGTTTTCTCATTCATTACTGTATGTCACAGTCATGATAATCTAGAAAGGTCTATAAAGGAAAAATATTTACATTTCATAGATGAGGAAACTGAGGCTCAGCGAAGGGGACGACTTACCTGAGGTCGCTCTGTTGGCTGGTGGCAAAGCAGAACTCCAGTCCCCCAGAAGAGACCCCAAGGCTGGGAGGCAGTGCCTCCCAGATCAGGATAAATGGATAAGTTTGTTGAAAAGTTCAAATCCATGGACAGAGAGAGAAGAAATTGATCTAACATTAAGATGAAAAGGCCCCTATCCCAGAATAGTTTTGGATAAGACAAAAAGGAGCAGAGATAACACCACCATATATTCTGGTCTCCCAATGCAATGACAGAATCCCAAAAGCAAATTATTTTTTTTAATAAAAAGCCACACAGCATTTATTGTCATCTGGTAATAACAAAAGGGTAATCAAAACAATATGAATAAATGTTCAAGGACTATCTGCAACAAAGAACACCTAAAGAACACAAATGGAATTGCTTCTCAACAATTTCTCATGTTGTCAGTCATTTCTAGATGGAGACACTTTGGAGCAGAATATTATTATCTCCTTTTAGCATGCTCTGACCTAGTTGTTTTCTTGACTTTGTTTTAGAATGAATCTCTTCTGCACCAATGACACAGCCCTCTATCCATACACTCACTTGCTCATAAAGCCACAGCTGAATCTGAGATCTGTCCTGCAAGTACTTGAAGATAAGGTTGATGGGCTGCACCATCACCTTCTGCACTCTTTGGGCTTGGCCACATATGCCATGGTGGAAGCTGACAAAAGACCACACTAACTGCCCTGGCTGGTGTGGCTCAGTGGATTGAGTGCCGCCTGTGAAGCAGGGGGTCACCAGACTGATTCCCAGTCGGGACACATACCTGGGTTGTGGGCCAGCTCCCCAGTGCGGGGTGTTCCAGAGGTAACCACACATTGATGTTTCTCTCCCACCCTTCTCCCTCCCTTCCCCTCTCCCTAAAAGTAAATAAATAAAATCTTAAAAAAAAAAAAAGACCATACTAACCCATGCAATACCTCAAAAATCTACTTCTGGAATTAAGCTACAAACTATTTTTAGAGTCCAAGATACCATCTGGAGTTAGGGGAAAGGTCATCTCAAATAACTCTGGGTGAGGAGCTGAAGAGCCAACCAACAGTGAGTGAAAGACTCATCCCAGGGTCAAGAAAGTACACCAAGAAGCCTCTGAAGGAGAATGTGAAGAAAATGTAAGACTCGGGTTTTCACCAAAGATGAAGTACATCAAGGACACAGCAGAGGGTCTGGCGCGGGGCTGCTGACTAATCGGTGTTAGCTGCTAGTAGCAGTAGCAGTCAGGGGGCATACTCGTAATAGAAAGCTAGGTCTTTCCTCAAAGCCAGTCTCCAAGTTGTAGCCAACCCCCCCCTCCCAAACTCTCTTAACTGTAATCTAAACTGCTACTTAATGGTGAGGGCAGACTCTTTCCTCAACTTCTTATTGGCACCATCTTCGACAGCTGCTGTGCTCCATTCTGTTAACAGGTAGCAGGGCACAGTCCAGAAGAGGCAGCTGGAGGAGAAGAATATGGCTCGGGGGTGCTGGGAGAGTCTGTCTGTGTTCTTTGGCCTAAACACACGGGCAGGGAGCACGCGGACCATCTCCAGCTCAGAAGAACTGCCCTCCACCACCCACCCCACCCCACCCCACCCAAATCCCCTGAAGCCAGCAGACGTCCACAGGTAACCACCAAGACAAAGTCACCAGGGCACCTGTCATCTCCCACAGACTGTCCCACTGTCCTTCAATCTTCACACAGATCCAGCCCACAGACCCCGAAGCCGGGCTCACTGGCTTAAACAGGGGTAGCAGCATGAGGAAGAAACTGAGGAGCGGACGAAGCCGGCCGGCTCCGGTTTCCACCCTCCGCTCCCACACACTTAGGCCTCTCTCCTCCCCGCTGCTCTTTCCTTCCCGCTTCCCTAGGATCGCTGCAATGATTTGTTCCGAACAGCGACAGGTTTATAGGTTAGCCGACACCTCCGCTCTGTGGAATTTTAATTAACTTCTCCCATCGTCAATATGCTAAGGAATGGGGTCTCCATTCTCTGGGGTCAGCAATGTGTTTCAGGTCCTGCTATATCAGCCGTCAAATTGAAGAATTAATGACGTGGCTAATCGGCTCTAATTCTTTAGGAAGAAAAAAATTTGAAAGGGAATTGTGGAAGGGGGCAGGAGGAGGGGTGCAAGCTCCTTGGGGTGAAGAGGAGGAAAGGGGGCTGAGCAAAGGAGGGAACTGACTCTCTCGTAAAACAAATGACTGACTCAAACTCAGTTTTGGGGGGTGGTGGCCCTACAGCTTTCCCTCTGATCATTTGGATTGGGAGGGAGGGACGGAGGAAGCGGGTAAGACCCGAGGCGAACACTGTGGCAGAGCAGGTACAGGAGAGGGCATCAGTGCCCGCTGCTGGGGAGGAGAGGGGCTCTGCCCAAGTCCACGAGAGCCTAGAAAGCAGAAGTCAGGATAGATAAAGCTAGAGAAATACCGGTCAGGCCAAAGGGTAGGGTAGAGCCATCATCAAAAACCTGGCACTTCTGCCACGATGGTCAATAAATCTACACCACATTTGGATGAAATGTCTTCAGATGAAAGCCCAACAGCCCACAGGCCTCGTGCCTCTCCTGATGCCTCAACTCTGTAAGGGCTTCTCCGGGAGACATTTTCCAAGGGGACACACCACTGATGTGAGACCTGTGAGAGCAGGCTGGCTGGCACTGTCACCTCCCAGGGGTGCTGAGAGGCCTCCGCTTTAGTAACAACCCAGAACGGCATCTATTCCAGATAGGACACTGTTGTCATAGCTGGACTCAGTTACGTTCTAACACAGCACCTTTTCCCTCACATCCCTGGGCCAGATGGATGCTCAGGAAGCTGGCTCCTGGAAGGTTAGCTCAAGCCCACGCATATAGGCAGTGACCTGCAGACCTCAAGTCTCTGGAGGATTCCCAAAACCTCCAGGAGGGTAACCTAAAGCAACCTAGAACATACAGGTAGAAAGGAGATTTTCTAGCCCACCTGACTTTGTAAAATAAAAGCATTATTACACGGGACGGACATAAGCATATCCAAAAATATCTCCCTTACCTGAGTAACGGACTGATAGCAATGGACCAGACTCGGTCTTCAGTCTGGATGGTGTGTAAGCACTGCCCAAGCCGGCCTGAGGCCAAAGACCATACCTGGAAACAGGAGAGGAGATGCTCTCGTTGGCAGTGCCTGGATGGGCGTGGGGTGAAGGAAAGATGCACAGGGTGGGGGTGGTGATGGTGGCGGCGGCGGCAATGGATAGCCCTTTCTGTCCTGTATACACAGAGCACAGGGTACCAGCAGAGGGGCCTCTCGGCTTCTGGATAGCCTACCACCCAAATAGACCCTGGCTCCCAGTCTAACCACCCTCTTTCGCCTCCACCCGATGGCCCTTACTTCCCAGCCGACTTTCTACCAGGGAATCAGAAGTTTCACATTCCTCAGCTGAGGCCTGACTAAGACAAGTGAGTGGTGTGGCTCGCCTCTCTTAGCAACCTCCCCCTGTGTGTGGATTTTCCTTTCTCCTATCTCTCACCAAGATTTCACTTTGGGGACGTAGAGGGGAGGGGGGGAAGATCAAGGTGCAGTACGGGAGGAAAGAGATAGAATTAGAGAGAGGAGTGAAAAGAGAGATGCAAGAGAAGGAAAGAATGGAAGAAGAGAAACCTCGAAGTAGCAAGGTGGTGTGTTGTTGTTTGTTTGTTGACAATGCCCAGGATCCAATGCTATTCATGTCGGCACGGAATTTAGCACCTAGTGTCACCAAAAGTAGCAGAAAAGCTTAACTCTTTTAAGCTTCCATATCTCCTACAGGTTAAAAATATTGCTTGGAGCACATTATCTGGTCCCTATCAGTCAGGAATGTACATTAGCAGCCACTCTGGGCTTAACTCTAATCAACACTCACAGAGCCCTCTCAGCAGTCAGTGCATTTAGAAATCTCCCATTAAGCACGAGGCCCCCCCACCTCACCCAACCCCAGATGACACACACAGGGATAGAAGCCTCTAACTAAACAGAAAGGAAACCTCAAATATACAGGGCTATCCCCAGACAGCAGCCAAGGAGGGACCCTGGGATGGCCGGATGGGTCAATGACCTCTCAGGGTCCCTGCAGTGCTATAAGGGGAACACACAGGTCAGTCAGCACCTTAGATGGAAGAACTTTCAGGAAACATTCCTTGAGTTTAATGGGTAAGGAATGGAGTGGGGGTAGTCCGGCCTCCTTGGGGTCACATGATATCTCTTCCCTATAAAAGGAGAAAGTGTTTCAGATTTTGTGTGCATGATGGGGGGAAGTGGGCATGAGTTAATTTTCTCAACAAAGGGAAAAGAAATAAATCTAACACGAAGATCCTGAATGAGGAGGGGCAGAAAACAAAGGTAAATACCACACATTTCTCAGCGTGCCATGATTCTGGCTCACTCTTCTGGATCTACGGTCAGGCCACTTTGGTAGTAACTAGATGTGCTCCCAATGTCCTCTCTTAGACGGCCCCATATGGAAAGAGAGGTTTGCCTCTTCCCTGATGCAAGCCCCCTAGAAGGCATGCTCTTGCATGGCTGGTGGGAAGACACTAAGGACTCTGATTATAAAATCTATGGGGACAGCCTAGGCCTGAATTCACTGGTGCCCCCAGGACACAAGCCGGTGCACTCCCAGATCGTGCAAGCCGCAGAACAAGGCTCCTGGTCTCCAGGAGTGGCTCAGGGAGCACGTGGCCAATCCCGAGCATCATCTCGGGAATGCAGGCCTCCTGACCTGCCCCAGCAGTGCCCCATCCACCCGAAACGTGAGTATGCTGAACACGCCTTCACCCTCAGTGGTCAAATACGAAGAAGACCCATCCCTGGAGACGTAACCCGGTGGGAGTGGACATTTATACAGTTCTTCTAAAAAGCAGTTGGCTGTATGTACCAAGACCTTTAAAATCACCAAAGTCTTTACACTGGCTGCTGTGACTCAGTTGGTTGAGTGTCATCCTGAAAACCAAAGGTCATGGGTTTAATTTCCTGTCAGGGCACATGCCTGAGTTGTGGGCCAGGTTCTCGGTCGGGGCATGTGCAAAAGGTAACCGATGTTTCTTCCCTCTCTCCCTCCCTCCCCTCTTTCTAGAATCAATAAAAGAAAAAAAATAACTTAAATCATCAAAGCCTTTAATTTAGTCATTCTATTGCTGAGACCCTATTTTGAGAAAATAATCCTAAATCGAAGAAAACTAAATGATGAAAATGTTTCCTAGAGCCTGCAGTCGCAGAAAGGACTTTAGGACCAGACAGATCTGGGCTGAACCCTCTTTGTTACTTATCGTCCCTGGTTTTACAGATGTTTCATAACTCCTTAGCCTCAGCTTCCTCACGTATAAAATGGGAACAAATACCTATCTTTCAGGGTTGCAGTGTGGAAAAGTGAAGATATGTATAAATTACTCAGCACAGTAGCAAAGAATTTGGTAGATATTAGGCATCAATAATAATGGTTCTTAATACTATAGGAAAAAAACTAGATACAAACATTACCAAGAGGAAAAACAGTGACTAAACTATGGCAAGTCCATTGTGAAGCCATTAAAGATGACACTAACAAATAATTTGAAATAATGATGGAAAACTTCATAAAATAAAGTCGATACAGCAGTGTACACTGGACAGCTAAAATATATTACAAGCATATTATGCAACAGAAAATTATCCTAAAAGATAAAATGAGAAAGATAAATAAATGTAAAGGGCTTAGCATAGTGCCTGGTTACATTCTATATGGTTATAAATCAAACAAAGAAATGTATGCACTGAAAAATAACTAAAAGGAGAAAAAATAAGTTCAAATGCACCCTCTACAGAAAATCTCCCCTTCCAAGCCAGATGTGATCCCTCCACCCTCTGAACCTTCTGGCCCTTTCCCGAGAGCTTCACACCTCAGTCTCCAGCCATTTCCAGTCCCCTTCACAGTGCACGCAGGTCTCAGCTCCCCTTGAGGTGAGGGGCTGGATCTTCCTCCCCTTTGAAGAGCCCTGGGTGCCTTGCATAGGCACGTATCAGAATGAATGAAAGAACAGAGAAAAAGGAAGAAACAAAGGGATGGCCAGTTCCAGCCCAGGCCCACTGAGAACATAAGCCACCTTTCTGCCACATCTCGGAATGGGGCTGGCCCCACTGAAGCCCACAGAAGCAACTCCAGCTAAGTCACGGTAAGTTTAAAACTGAAGTTTGGAGAGGGGAAGGAAGAGGGCTTTTGGGGAAGTCTCTTGCTCAGCAGTTTTACAAAGAAAATGTTTTCGTTTCCTTCACACCAATAAAACAAACCTCTTTCCTAAGACACAGTACATATTTGGGGAACTCCCTCAAAAAGAGGCTTTAGATATTTGAAGGCAAGCATGGTAGTTCTTACACAGGTTCATGTATATTAGAAGCCTGAAGTAGCAGTGGTAGAACTGCAAATGCCACCAAAAGAAAATGGAGAGTCAGTTATAAAAGACTAACTAACGCAGAAATGGGCCAGGAAGATGAAGGTGGAGAAATGCAAAGCCAGCAACAGAAAGGAAGAAACGAAAGCAGCATCCAGAAAGCCGGGAAAGACAAGCCGGCCTGGAGGTCACTGGGGAGCCCCAGAGAGCTGACTAGCTTTCCGAAGTTGAAGAACCAGGAGGGAGAGTGCTGCCACTGACCTAAAAGAAATCCTCAAAAGAAACGGGATATGCTTCGGTGACGATTTTAGAATTAAATAGTGCCCTATTTCAGTACTTTTTTAAAAACTAAGTCACTAAGTAGGGCTGAGTTGGTACTTAACCCAGTATCCCACAGAGAACTGCTGTCACCTTTTGACTGTAAGCAGTCCACACCCTTGAACTGCTGTGTTTGCTCATGAGGCTTAGTTTCACACTGCCCAGGGTAGCAGAGCAAAGAACAGGATGGAAGAAAGAGATGCCAACGAGAAAGAAGAGCCAGGGGAAGCTTGAAGCTATGACAAGAAGATGCTGTAGTGAGGTGGGATGATCTAGGTCACACATGCCACCAAATGTTTCTGTGCAAACTGACTTCTGAGCGGTAGAGAAACTGAAGTCCAGTCTCTTTGCAAGGAGGCTTTGCAAGCCTCATGACCACACACAGCAGTTCAAGGGTACAGAGAGAGTGACCGATCAGCAACCTGAAGTACAGGGTAGGGGAGTGGGAGCAGGTGACAGGAAATTCAGTTTCCACGTCGGTTCAAAGGTTTTCTGGATTTCTTGGGCTCCTTGTGCCGGTGCGCATGTCTCCGACAGAATACGAAGTGCGAGGAAGAAAACAGCAAAGGAAGGGAAAACTTCCACAAACGAAAAAGAAAATACTCAGCTTTTCTTTTTGTCTAAATTAGTGACATTTTTCCAAGATGGAGTAGTCACCAGAGAGGGCACGGAGTCAGAAAAGTTAGTGAGCAAAGACTAGGACATCCCTCACCTGAGTCCTCTCTCCCTATGTGTCCTAGAGGCCTGTCTGCGGACACGAACACGGAGTTTGCTCCTATTAGCACAACGAAGTCTCCAGATGCTGAGAAACGGACAGGCAAGATACCACCAGGCCTCCTGCACCCCCGAATGAACTGTCAGCCAAGTTCCCACAGCAGCCCCAAAGGACCAGGCATGTGCAGGCCCTGCCTTGGGCTGCTGGACACTCAAAAGGAAAGGTTCTCTCTCTCACGAGTGGGAGCCTATTTGACTCAAATGGGAGGAGCTGAGTCCATAAAGCAGGGGTCACACTACTTATCAGGCTCCTTCTGCTGGGTCTTGGCAGATGTCTGACTGTAGACCAGACAATTTGGCAGTGATGCAACAAATAACACCCTTCTCTTGTCATTTTTCTACTGCTTACTGACCACATCACTCTCTAGAGAAGCAGTAAAAACACATTTTAATTATCAACCTGATTGCTTATAAACAAGGTGGTGAAAAATTAACCTCCCTAAACAGAGAGCAAGTAAAAAGAGGGAGACTTTAAAATAAAATATTGGGGTCAGAACTCAACCCACAAACTTGAGGAAATTCAGCCCAGGGAGGAAAAGCTGGCCAGGCCCTCTGTTTTTGAGTTCACGCCACATTTCAAGTGAGTGGCAAGCTTCCCAGCCACTGTCCACTCCTTCCCCAGGCCAGCTGGCAAGGACACAACCTGGCATGGCAAGCTGCATGCCAGAGGCACATAAGTGAGTCCTTTATTGCGTTGTTTCCTCCGCCCCCACCCGAGGCTCTCAGCCAATCCCAAGACTTCGGCCCTATCCACCCTCTCCCGCCCCACTCCCTATAGACAGAAGGGAATAACGGTATGTAAGGGGGCAACCACCTCACCTTGGCCGTCCTGTCCCTGGAGCCACTCACAATGATGCCCCCTTTGCAGTCCACACAGTTCACCTCCTGTTCATGAGCCGAATACTTGACAGTGAAGGTGCTATGAATCTTATGAACACCAATCTTTCCATCTCTAGGAGAGAAATAAGGAGCCCACCCCAAACAGCCAATTATTCTCTCTGTAAGAAGAGAAAAAGCCTACAGAAATAGCCCAAGCCTGGAATGACGTTGAATTTGCTAAGCTTTAGGCAGTTCAGTCCAATAAAGTTCTGACCTTCCAGATACCTTTAGTTCCTCAGTATACTTGGGGTTGAACAGAGCTGAGAGACCAAACAAATTTCCCCCTTGGGAGTATCAAGACCAGCTTCACTTTTCATTAAAGGCTCTTCCTGTTTTCCTTTCCCAGCTAACCCTATCAAATGCCTTTGGTAAATCTCTGTGCTTTAAAGGGGGGGTGGGGCGGGGGGCGTGGAGAGAGAATAATTACTCCTTCTAGTCTCCGTCCTCATCCCTTCAGAGTTAAGACAGAACAGTCAGACACAGGCAGGTGTTCCCTGAAGAGTCCTGAGGAAGAGGATGAAAGGAGAAACCTGTAGCACTTACCCTCCTGCACTGATAATATGTGAGTTGGCCAAAACAAAGTGGCAAACATCCTCATCATGCCCGGCAAAGACTCCCAGGGGCCGACGGTTCAAGCTGGCACCATCTGGGCGGAACTGATAGGCCAGGATGAAATTAGCTTGGGATATGTACAGAGAATCACCCTCTAGCTGCATCCAGGGCATCTGACTGCAGAGAGGAAACACAACATGTAAGGATCATCAGGATACAAAATGAAAACCTGACTTCAATCTTTGGAGAGGCCGACTGATCCCCAACTTAGCGAGGATGACCTGCAAGACTAAGCCTATATATGCCTCACTCTCCCCTTCTTCCAAGAACTCTGTGGTGACCTTATCATCTTTGGACTATCCAAAAGAAAGTGAGAATTAGAAAACCAATTAAATAGTACTTTTAATTGGAGAATGCTTAAGACATGAATTACTGGGTAGGCAGAGCTTAGAAAATGCAATGATTGAGGGGTGGGAAGGGCCAAAAAGAAACCTTCTACCCTGATGAACTAATCTTTTTTCATTCTGTATTTTCACTAATTTGAAGTGTAAGTGCTTACATTTCATGGTTCCAAGACTCCCCTACATGCCTCTGTTCCAACAGACTGGTTAGTTATGATAGAGAAAAGAGAAGAGTGATCCCAGGGAAGCTCCATTCTCTTATCCTGCTAGAGAAAAGGGGTCATTTATAAGTAAAAGGAATAAAGCCATTTAGGAAAGGATGCTAATAGTGTACTGATTAGATGCCTAGATCTTCACAGGGGTATCTGCATTTCTCTATTAGAAGGTATACGGTAAGAGTGGCAATGGAAAAGCACAGCCCCTAGGGCAGTTTACTATAGTTCAGGGGCTAAAGAGAAACAGCTCTCATTGGTAGCTGATAAAAGAAATCCACACATAGTTAAAGATTCCCCTTTACAATCCGGCAGCAAGAAGAGAGGTTAAAAGCCACAGACCAGTCCCATGGCTCAGAGTGAGCATTAGGAAGAGAGAAGACTCTGCCAGACACCAGGCTCTCTGGTGGGGACTAAGCCCTTTCCCCAAGGTAGACATCCCAGCAGCCTGCCAAGTCTACCTAGGGATTCTGGAGCTACCAGGTCCCAAGCAAAGCACAGGGACAGTTGATTCACCCCATTTACGGAGACACCAGCTCTCACTGCCAAGCCCGTCTGAGCAAACTGGGCTGTGTTTCTTCCCCAGACTCCTTAATACAAGCGTCATGGGAATGTGGAAAAGTTCTGCAAATTGACTTGACGGGCCATTAAATGCAGCTTGGACTTTGTAGTAACCGACTTTCTGCTCATGAGGTTTTACAAGTGTGTGCATATATTATGTGCAACATGTGTACAGTGTGTATAGATGCCTGCATTCTCACTCATTATACACATTCCTCTTCAACATCCCCTTGCAGAAGTTCATGGCACACCCAAGTGGGCAGCAAACAGAGAGGGGTTTGGAATTCATGTTTAGAGCCACCTGGTAGGCAGCCATTGCCTAGCAATTGCCTAGGACAAGAAACTCGGTTCATGCCAGGTGAACAGTGGAGAATCCCGGGGCAGCCTTCTAACTGTTTTGTGTGTTTATTTGCCAAACTGCTTTAAACCAGCCAAAAAAAAAAATGCCAGGGATAAAACCTTGATAGAGAAATAAACTCTACTTTCTGGTATTAAAAGACAAAAGTGGGAAGCTAAGGGTGAAGTCCTTCATCATAAAAGCCCACGTTTCTCCATCAGCACTACCACATCACTCACAGCAACTGATGCCAGTGAAACAGCAGACCGGACACGAGCAGGAGAGAAAGGGCCCCCAGAAGAAGAAGCCTGCGTCTGTCGGTGCCGGTATAGGCAAACCAAGAATGAGGAATCATGGCGTTCACTATCCACTCCAACCAATCCACAAGGAGCACTTTTTTTTAGGGAGTCATACAGTAACTGAAATAATTTAGCATTGATGAAGCATAGAATCTGTAGCATTAGCATTACCAAAGCCATTATCTAATGTGCTTTTCCTAAGCTCTGCCTCCCGTAACATACATATATCCAAAACTTTATATTCTACTTTGCCCTCTAATAAAGTAAAGGGAGAGAACTACAGGAAGCCAGGAGTGAAGGTTTAACTCCCTACACTGGAAGAATTAAAGAAAAATAATTGTAAAACAAGATGCATCGAAATATTGGCTTCATTTATGTCTTTTGATGAGATACCTTAACAGTGGTTACCTCTGAGTGGTAACTTACAAGTTTTAAACTTTTCTATTTTTCCAAATTTCTACAATACACATGTTATTTTTAAAATCATAAAAAATATGAAACTCATTAAAATAAATTACAGTTTCTGTAATCCTCTTGGTAATGTGAATAAAAGTTGTCCCTCTGATGCCCCTTGGTGGTGTTTAAAGGATCACCAGGGCCATACCACCCAAGAGAGGCTATTTGTGCCCCAGCTAGGACCTGATTTTTCACTTCCCAGCATGCTTTTCTGTCCCAGTAGCTTTCAGAGTCAAGAGGCTACTAACCTGCATCTCCACTTCAGCAGAATTCCCTCCCGGCAGCGTCCCAACCTCCAGTTTTGAGACACCTTCACTCGTTCCTTCACTGGCACACTGGCCATCCTGTGTAGAGACAGAACAGATAGTCCAGTCACTCCGACGAACTACCAGCCAGAGAAAATGCCATGGGCTTACAAGTCAGGACTCGGGAACACCCAGAACATTTCTGGATATAAGTGAAGGGGCTAGGAAACGAGAAAGGAAAAACTCCACTCTCCATACTAGGGTAACTAAGAAATCCGAGGAGGACAGTTTTTCCTTTCAAGTGTCCCTAATAAAGCCAAAGCGACCTAAGAGAGAAAAGACGACAAACACTGCTGGAACCACAGGCTGTCCGTAAAGAAAACACTGATTCAGATTATCGTCTCACAGCACAATATAATACACTCCCCAATACTGAAACAATGAACTTAAAACAGTCTCTTTAACTAAAAGAGTTTAAAGTATTTAAATTTTAAATACTGCATAGAAAAAAAAGAGACTGAAATCTCCCCAAAAGAGTAGGTAAAATGAACAATTAATACCATAGGTACAAGTTCCACACTTAAAAGTTTTCAGGGACTGATGGGAATCTGCCAGGACAACACACCCAGGCTGCAATACCCTGTCACCCACATCCAACAACAGATGAGAACAGGCCCCCCAGTGCTCACATGATAAAACACGGGGGGAACACCCCACAACAACAGTTTACAGACATACACACTGAAACAATTACTGAAGCACCACCTCACATCTATTAAATGGAAAATACACTCTAGCTTTGGTTTGATAGAAGGATTTGGGTTTGGTTATACACTGCTAGCAGCATGCTGGAGCAGCCTTTCAGAAAAGAATTCTGTTGAGAAAAGTTGTTAAATGACAGCTTCTGACCCAGCATTCCCACTTTGGGTACTCTATCACAAAGAAATAATTCAAAAGAAAAATATATTTTTATAAAGATATTTATAGTTGCAGCTATATATTAGAGCTAAAATCTGGCAATAGTCCAAATGGGGGAGAATGGTGTACTAATGCACAAAAATATATTGCTACTAGAAATGATAAATGTGAGGATTATAAAATAGTTTGGAAATGACTAGAGCAAGGAGCAGTAATTTTAAAACTAAGTCTAATTAGCCCAGGCCTGTGTGGCTCAATTGGTTGGAGCATCATCCTGTAATCAAAGGGCTGCAGGTTCGATTCCTGGTCAGGGCACATGCCTGGGTTGAGGGTTTGGTCCCTGGTCCTGGTGGGCACAATCCCCAGTGCGGGCGCATACAGTATAGAAGGCAACCAATCAATGCTTCTCTCCCTTCCTCTCCCCCTTCCTCTCTCTAAAAAGGCAATGAAAAAAATGTCCTCAGGTGAGGATAAAAAAAACTTTAAATAAGCCAAATTTATAAAATGAAGGTGAGGAGACTACACAAAATTACATCTCCATAAATAACAGGACAGAAGAGGTAAATAAATGGCAGTTTAGGAAGTGAGCAATTTTTTTAACATATCACATAATTATAAAGTGTTAGGTCTTTCAATTTACATCTAAATTATAGATTAAATGAAGTTATGAGGAAAGTACAGAATGCAGACTTAGGAAGCTGGGATCCAAACCTGGTTATTCAACTTTTCTAATTGTCAATTTCTTCATCTATGAAATGAGGACAGTATTTCACACAACTGTGGTGTTTTAGAGATGACAACTAAAAGTACAGCATGTTATAAATCTCTAAAAAACAGTTAATTATTATTACATAAATATACACAGTGACTAATATCCATTAATGGTGTCATCTTTAAAGCTAACTCAACAGTCATTTGTTTTTATTCTAACTCAATTATAACTAGTAGAAACTGTACTTCTCATGTCAAACTTAGTCCCCTTCAGACTGAATGATCAGGATTTGGGTGTACGCATGTTAAAGCTAAAATAAATTTACTAAATTCATCCACTGGGTGAATATGGTCCCTGGTTTCACATTACTAGTAAGCACCCTGTACTGCCTACTGCTAGACAGAGAGCTGAGGACAGTAACAGACAGTCAACAGGACGGCCCAAAGAACTGCACTCTTAATGAAAGAGATTAGACTCCCTGTGAAATCTTATTTGCATATCCCTCCCAGATACAGAGGAAGAGACCGTCTGTAGCTAACCTCTCCTCTCTCCTCTTCAGTTCGGTCTAAGTTCATAGGTAGAGATGAAACCAAAACTGAAACAAGGGGGGAAAGAATCAATATATTTCCTGAATTGGGATAAGGACAACACTTCTCTCATCTCCCTGCTCACTTAACTGCAATTTGGTGACACTTTACTAAGGGTCAAAGCACTGCCCTGAGGGCCTGATCACAGCAGCAAGAAACTTTCAAAGTTGAACTTTAGAAGCAGCTACCAAAGAGCAGGTGCGGGCTCCCTCTCCCAGAATGCACACCATAATCAAGATATGGGCCCTGGTCCTTCACATCAAATTCCAGCTCTTTAAAGCCGTTCCATTTGGCTTTCACTTGAGAAGAGTACCACTTTGTTAAAAGCAACAACTAGGCTTTTTCATCCCTTTTGTTGGTTTAGTCATCTCTAGTGGTTTCCTAGCTGGTGGACAAATCATAAACATATCCTTATTGGCTTCAGGACCTGAAAAATCAGAAGGAATAAAAAAAAGCCTTCCTTCTCTGAAAGTAGGCATCCCTCCTTCCCTGTGGGGACCTGTCATGGCCCAGCCAACAGGAGTCAGTAAAACAAGGCAGCAGAAGTGGGAATTCAATAAGGACCCTTGTTCCCACCCTTGAAATGCTCTCTGGTTGGCTGTTTCTCCACCATGGTTACTGGTGCAAAGTGGGGATACTCTGTCCAAAAACGACTGGTGTGCTGAAAATAAACCTCTTGCATGGCTGTTAAGGCACAGGGATCCCTAACCTGGCCTGTGGGCCTACTGGAACTTCCATTTTCCCAGCCTGCCTTCTCTTGCCTCAGGCTCATTTTTCCACTTGGGCCCCCACCTTCTCAGCTTTCCGGCACTTAGTCCCCATTACAGTTTGACTGCATTCCTGGGCACATGACCTATTTTAAACAAAAACAATACAACACGCACCCACAGTAAGCTATCGGGCCCCTTAAAACCTTGGCAACAAGTCGGTCCAGAGGGATAGAAATTAATCTAGTCAGTTATCTAGATTCCCCTTTCATTTCACCTCTCCTCACCGCACCCCAAACCAAAAGCAAATAAATAAACCTAGTCAGAAGGAAAATGGCTGGGGGGTGAGGGAAAGGGAGGTGTGGATAGATCATAGAGGTCTTAAACCTGTATAGTCCCTAAGATCAGAAAACTCCTGGATCACAAATCAGTGCCCCTCCCTGCTTCACCTTGTAGTTTGATTCCCCTCAATGCCACCCAAGCTGCCTACCTGCGTGACTGGCATGATTACCGTAAGCATAACTTCCTGCAGACTTGGAAATTCAGAAAAGGAGGGCGCCTGTCCACAAGTGACAATCAGGGGCACTGGGCTGAGCGGGGGAACAGAGCTATGCAAAAGGATGCTTGGGGGGCTGAAATTTTAAGTTAATACTGTCTCTTGATTTCTTTGATCTGCTCGCTCTCCAGAAAGCAGATTCCCTGCAGAGTGCCTGTACCCACTAGCTCTTCTACTAAAACTAAGAATTTGGCTTTAGGAACAAGCATTTAAATAGCCTAAGACAAGAAACTTATCTCTTCATTCACACTTGGCATTAGACTAAATCCTCCAAAGGCCCTCAGCAGCAGAGGTCCATGATTAAGGTTAAAAAAAAATCAATGAAAAATCATTATATTGTGTTAAATCGCTTACCCTTTCAGCCAGGAAAGAGGGAATAACACCAACATGCAGGCGGAGTGAGACTGTAGGGAACACATCAGCATGAAGACAGAACCATGCACAAGGGGAGCATGGAGCAGACCCGCATCTCCGTCAAAAGGCCCCAAATGACAGCTCACCTTATTCATTCAGCCTCACCTCCCAAAGCTCCGCACTATGCAGTTGAGCTCCAGCCACATCCATCTCTTCTACATTCATAACTATATCCACACCTTCTCCTACAATGCCAGCACCAACGTACCACTGTCCTTGACAAATGCCTCCTTCCCTCTCCTGGGCACTAGTCAAACTCACCCATTCTTCAAGATCCAGCTTAAACCTCTACTTCCCTGATTCCTCCAAACATGCCTCGCCTTCTCTTGCTAACGCACAGACTAAACCTATCGTAAACCTAGGCTTGTTAGTTTTTCACGGCTGTATGTCTTGTTTGTCCAATACAGGCATAAATTCCACAGGAGCAAGTCTTCAACCTCTTAGCACTTCTAAAAGTGGATCTCAACCAATGGTATAACAGGAACCTTGAATAAGTATGCCATCACATTTTAAACAACGTGCAGCATTTATTTCCATTCAACTAAAGAGCCGCACCTTTATAAAGCTTTCTGTCAGGCACACCACTGAGCCTCAGTGCGACTAATGACACAGTTGCTGCAAAATAAGAGGAAGGCTGGGTGTTCAGAGGAGTAGATACAAACTTTATCTCAAAGCAGGTTGTAAGAGAACAAGGTCAGGGCAGTAATAGTTCTACTCAAACAGGAACACACTACATGATAAACAAGTACAAGCTTTTCAACTTTCTGAAATTTGCTTGAAAAAAGAAAAAAGACATTCAGTGTTTAATCCTTTAACGTACTATCAAAAATTCTAACATCACCCAGAAGTACGCTGTAGACACAAAAGGTGGGAACCACAGTCCTAGGAGAACAGGTATTCTGATAGACACTGCTTAAATGAGCACTCCAAGTAAATGAGCTTCTCCCTGTAGCAAGTCCCACTTCCAACAATGTCTGTAGATTTTCAGGAGCCTGGACACGCTACCTTCAAGCTCCAAAGGCCCTTCCTAAAAATGTACAATACAGCACATCGTCAGGAATTCAACCAAGGCTTCCAAATTCTTATGCTAGAGAAGCTCCAGGGAAGGAATCTGAGCAGGTAAAGTACCTTAAGGTGGCACCCACACGTCAAAGCTGTCCAGAGCAGTTTTAGAAGAACTGGGCATAATCCTGATTCCTGAGGTGAGCTTAGGATTTACGGTCATGTTCACATTCATGTCCTCCTGCTGTTGATCAAGTGCCTGCAGGGCACTTGACCACTGTGCATGTTCTGCAAGATGTCAAGAAATGTTAAGCAGTGAAAAAAAGAATTTTATCATCAAAACATGCTGTGCAGTGCTGGATGCAACAGAACTAAATGGGTCTCTCCATCACAGGACAATTCAATGCCTCTCGTTTACCAACAGGCATGGTGAGTCCCCAAGAGAGGGGGTGTGCAGCGCAGCATTTCCCACGCTCCCTGGGTCACAGAATCGGTTTTTCAAAAAATTGCACAGTACAAGACTGATCTGGCACTTTCTGAGAACAGACAGCAGCAAGAAAGATGCCATTATTTTTTGAGAACGGGCCATCTTCTAACCAAGGCATAGACTGGCATCTAACAGACTCAGAAGTGGACTTTGTTCTCATACCTTCAAAATGACTTCCACCTGGGCTCCCCACCCGAAATGTGAGGAATACACTACTCCACTCCTCAGGGTTATTTCATAGTTTTTCATCTTGTAACTGTATTCGACATTCACCACCAAAGCAGATTCTCAGCCCTGGTGGCCAAGTTTCAAAATCCCTGGTGCCCTTCCAGCCTGGAAGGGATGGCGAGAACAGGAACCAGGCGCCACCCAGAAAGTTTCACGTCTCCAGTTCCTAGGCATTATGATGCAGCTAAGCTGCAGCCAAGACAAGTGATGAATGAGAGGTTCTCTGTTAGTAACTCACTCCTAGAGGAAGGCCACGTAAGCACGTGCACCACCTGTACGTGAATCTTGACTCACCTTTTCAATGTGGGCTTTCGAAAGGAGAATTCAAAGAAACATGGGAGCTACAGGGAAGAAAGAAAATGAAGTCCTAGAAAAGCCCATTACAGATCTAGTCAGCAGGGGAAACATCATTCCTTTCAGGGAAACAGCTTTCCAGGAAAAGTATCTCAACATATTTACTATAAAACAATTTAATTTCCCTGTCCCATCACCTGCCACCCCACCATCCCCACCCCCCCTCCCCCCAAAGCCCACAGATTGTGGATTTCCTCTCATTCTTGGCAGAGTTACCAGAAGAAATATAATACCCCCTTCGGACTGCTCCCAACAGCTGCTGAACAAGAGGAGGAGCGGGGGTAACCTTCCAAAGCTGCCTCTAAAAATGACCATTCTCCCTGCCAAACCCTGCAGTCAGTAAACACAGAACTTCTTTCTCTACTACTTAAACCAAGGGGAGACCCCCCAAAGCAGCACTGTGTACCCTAGTCCAAAATCCTCGCGCCCAGCCCATCTGTTCCTCTCAACTTGACTATGAGCTGAAACTTCTATACAGTAAGCCGCCACTCTTTCTTCTCTAACATGTTTTCTTGAAACAATCCTCTACTACTTCACCAAACTAGTATTTGCTTGTTTGTTTCTTTGTTTAACCTACTTATTTGCAAGGTAGGGTTCTTATCAAACTCCTATTCAGTGTAATTTCCTTACCTCCATCCACCTCTCCAACACCTCCTGTAGATACACACACACACACACACACACACACACACACACATCTCTTTTCAGGTCAAGAGCCCTGAAAAACAAAGGTCTAGGAACAAAGTCAGCAATGGCTACACTGCACCCTAGCCCTTTGCCCCGTTCCCAACATCATCACACACCAAATGCACTTCTCCGTCCAGAAAAGCCCCATCACCAGGCAGCAGAGAGACTTCCAGCTAGCCTTCAGCCTCTCAGCTGAGACCACCAACAAAGAAGTTCACAAATGTCAACTGGGGGCAGAAGCAATATCTTTCTTTGCTGAGGAGAAGCCGGACAGAGCCTCCAGCATCATTCCCCAAAGGTGACAGCCGGGGTTGAGTGAAGACCGTGAAAACTGTACAAGAGCTGGGGGAGAAAATATAATGTAAGGAATGATTTGGAATCAGGGGCAGGGGAAGGCGGAGGGCTGAACTGGTTGACCCCAAATGTCTTTTCCATCTCTAACTCCTATGATTCTTTGACCTCCAATTTTGTGCTGCGGACAAGGAATGGAAAGTCAACAGACGTGGTGATGTTTTGAAAGAGCCTGGCAGTCTGCTCTTGTCATTTAGTGGCCTTCACATGTATTTTTTAAGGTGTCTCCAAGCCCTGTCTTCATTTCACAGTTGTCACCTTTCTCAGCAATTTGAGCTCATGTCAAATACCAAAAAGAAGGAGAAGAAGAAAGAATGTACTGGCAATTAATTGTGGGCTAAAGAGGGGCAGGCACGGGGGCCCATTGGGTGGCCCAGACTTCCAGGGAGGGCCGTGTGGACAGTTTGGATATGACGAAGACCGGACTCAAAGCCGAGACAAGGCGGCAAACCTCTAACAAGAGATAAATTCTTCTCCAGACAGGCTCACAGTAAGTTTCAGATGCAGTTCAAGCATATACATGATTCAGGGTTCATAGACAGATTCCTAATTAGCCCAACCATCTAGCTTCTATGAATTACAACCGAAGTTCCATCTGAATCCTAGTCATTCCCGAGCAAGACTGCTAAGTAGGGAGAATAAACCAAATCTTTGAATTTGGTCAACACACGAGGTGAATTCTGGGGCTTAGCAAAAATCAGTTTCTAAGAATCAAAGTGGGGAGTATGCCAATTTTCACTGAAAATTCAGAACTCAACTTTCTCATCTTTTAAACAGTTTAGGTCATCTTAAATTTTCCAAATTTCCTGGAGCCAGGCTTCAAGAAGAGTCTACCTGAACTTCTCCCTGCCCCGTGGTTATAAGTCTGGACCAGAAACCAATCCAATGCCAGAGTCGACCCAGAGTTAAGGTTAAGTTGACATACAAAGGTAACTCTTTTCCTTGTCAAACACTCAAAAATAGTTTTAGTTTACTTTAATCTGTATGTTTCCAGTAACCTCGCTGTCAGTTTGATTCCAGTGGCTCAAACACAATTTCTACCTCAGGTGAAGGCATCAGACACAGAAAACAGAAAGTATGGCATACTGAAACATGGTCAGAGATCTCGTCCCGGTAAGAACTACTCGTCTTCCAGACTGTGAGGTCTTTGGGTTTCTCCACGTTTCTGCCTTGAAAGCTAGCCAACGCATCTTCTACTCTTCAAACGGCACAAGACGAGAAGTACACAAGCAGCTTCTCTCATCTCGCGGTCCTGGAGGAAAAGGCCTCTTCCATCCTCCCAGTTTGCGTTTGGAGGTACTGACTGCACTAGACCATTTCCTGCTTCCACAGGTCTATTGTTTTATTTATTTTAAGCATGTAAACTGAACTCAACTTTTATTAACTCACAGAACCATTAAAAAGAAAGCCTTCCCAAAAAGACTGAAGATAAAAAAGATCCATACATGAAACCTTGCAATGAATGGGGGAACAAGTGAGTGACTCTCCTCCCTAGGTGAGGCAGAAAGGTGAAGGGGAAAGCCAAAGTGACTTTAAGCTAATCACTGTTTCCTGAAAACCACTGTTTAGACCTTAAATGTAACCAGTCAGCGATGCCCTGTCCGGGGCTAAGAAAGGAAACTTTATGCTTTCTGGGCCAAAAAAAATGCTCTTAGGTGCAATCATTTTAAAACAAACAAACACACTCTGCTTATCTGTGTCCATCTCACCACTCTGGACGTTAATCATCACTGAAATAGATACCCCAGCTCCCCAGCCTCAAAGTGCTCCCAGCCCACAAGACCCTGTCTGAGGAATGAATGTGCATGCCAGGGCAGACACCTCAGCGCCTTACTCCCTAAACACCTATTGTGAGTTCTAGGCGAATCTACCACAGGCAAACGCAAGGGCACCCGGGTATTGCTCAAAGGATATTTAAAATAAAAGTCAAGTTTGAAAACATGTAGGACTTAATTTGGAAGGAAAAGGATTAAGTAAGCTTCCTTTAACATAAGACTGGCAGAAGTATTTTTTAAAAACACGGATACACTTCTCTCTTTCCATTCTCTGCTTTGTTAATTTTCAGCATCAGGATATTTGCAGATAGCACCTTCGCTCTTCCGCCTATCATACCCACTCCCTGCGTGTAGCCTCCATTATAAACTGCCAGAGTCAAATTTCACTGTTTTGCCTTTGAAGACTGAAGTAGGTTAGTTTTCCTCACACTCCAGGGAAAACTTAAAAGGTCGCTATATTAAACATTTCCTTGATTTTTATATTACAGATATTGCCACTCTCCCAGGCTTTATAAAACCTTCAAACAAAGCTGATTTCAAACCAGATGACTGCCTCAAACTGTCTCTGTGTTTGCTTAAAAAAAAAACAAAACCTCAGGATATCTACCAGAGTTTAGTGTTTGAGCAAGAGGCCTAAAGGGAAGCAAATTATTTGTTTGTGGTTTTAAAGTGGCCAAAATGCCTTCAAGCACAAGTATAAGACCATTAACAAATCACAAGGAACCAAAGCAGTTCATCTTACTCAACAAAGCTATGATCAGTTAGGAACAGCCAAACTGAATGGGACTTGCCCTGGGCCGGAAGGTCAGTAAACCGTAGCAGTTTGTGTTTCTGAGAATCAAGAGGCTCTTCGGCAGGAGTGCAGACCCTAAGCTCACAGGGTCTGCTGTCAAGTTTCTGAAAACATTCGGGCAGGTGAGAGAAACGAAGCACAGTGTGTGTTTTCCCTCACCTGCTCTTTAGGCAGCATCTCCAAGTCAAACCACCTCCACTCTTGCTATATGCAGACGGACTACAGGAGAAGCCTAGCAATTAAGAAGTTCCATTTTACAATTTATTGAGTGCCTACTCTGTGCTGGACACTCTGCTAGCACTTACACATTTAAGGCTCATTTTATGAGACATGTTACTCCCATTCTTTATAGGGGATAAAACTCTGGTGCAGTGATGTGTGGCCTCTGATAAAATGGAGTTTTGTGTCGTACTTACAAAAACATATCCCACTGTCCAGTCTGCAATTAATTAGCCCAAAGCATGAACTGCAGCCCTGCCACTACCCAAGCAGCCATACGCTCACTGAAGTTTGGGCCCTGGCACCCTCATGCTGTAAGAGGAATGGGGTGCAAGCCATCTCCCTCCAGGGTTGACAGCCACCTCTCTTGGTGGCTTATCACGTCTCTGCAGCTGTCCAGAAAGAGACCACACTAGTAAACACATCTCCACCTGCTCTAACACACATAACTTCTCCCCTCAACTCAGAAAACACAAACAGTGACCTTGCTCTTCATCAAGTGCTGTGATAAAAACAACGTCCCTCATCCTAGGACACAGGCAAAAAAACCCAAAACACTCATGGCAAATAAATAATAAAGCCATGTCCCTCTGCGGTCTCAAAGCGCTATAAATGAGTATACTGTACACGTAAACTCATTTTTATTTTCCTGTTATTATTGCCTATAGAACACACACTCATTCCCATTAGCTCTCTTTTAGAGCACTTAAAAAGAAAAGAAAAATAAACACCAATTCTTTCACTCATCCATTCAACCTCTATAAGGAGAGAGAGAAAGCCAAACTATGCGTTGGCTGGCTTGGATTCCAGTCGTTTTAGCCAACTTCTCTTGTAAGTCAACTGGTATGTTCTCTGAAAGTTTTTCTTCTAAGAAATAAAGGTAACAAGAGTACATCCGCCCCAAATCCCAGAGAATCATTGTCACTGACAACAAAATTGTACTAGAATTAATCAAAATTAAACAAAATGATCAAGCTCAAAATTTACAAAAAAAAATTAATCTTGTACACCAATAATAACCAACTGGAAAACATACTAAGAAAGGATTACATTCATAATAAAAACAAAATGCATAACATATTTAAGAATAAGTAAAACAACAGGTGTGTGGGAACTTTATAATGAAAACCACAAAAACTTTTGAAAAGGCACAGAATTTCTTCTTGTTTGGGTGGCTGAGTGGAAATAGAAATGTCTCTCTCTCTCTCTCTCACATACACACACGCAAATCCAACAAGGATCACCTCACCCTAACAGATATTAGAGCCTATTAAAAAACAACAGTATTTAAAATAAGCTTTCTAAAACAAGGGAAAGACAGCAGTTATTTAACAAAATGTATAGTGATAACCAGGTAGCCACTTAGAAAATAAGAGTTAACTCACCCTTTCCACAGATAAGTGATAGCGATTGAAGTGTTAACTATTCTAAAAAAATCAAATAATAAAGAAACCAGCAGCTACTCAAAGAGAAGACTTTTCAGGCCTACGGAGGAGTTCTAAATTTCTCACACTTAGGGGAAAAAAATAAATAAATTACAAAAGTCTGACAGACTGATATACAGGGGTGGGCAAAATAAGGTTTACAGCTGTGAGTAGGCAATACACAGAGTTTATTCTTGTATTATTATTAATTATCATATCATTGTTCCATAGAACTGTAAACCTACTTTTGCTCACCCTGTATGTAAGTGTAAAACTTCTATAGGCTAAAAACAGTAAAGTAAAAAGAACTGGGAAAAAGTACTTGCATCAAACATGTCAAATTATAGCCTAATATCTATAGCCCAATACCTATAACCCTCAAGGATTCCAAATTTACAAGAAAAACATCAAGACCCCAATAATAAATGGGCAAAGACTAAGAACAGACAATCTCACAGGTGAAACACACATATGGGAAAATATTTACCCTGATCAGTGGTAAAATGAAATGCAAAATAACAAAATTTTGAGATAGCATTATATGCCCCAATATAGCAAAGATTTAAAATTTTTTCACATTCATTGCTGGTGCCACGGTGACTTGGTATACCTTTACAAACCATAACCTTTGACCCAATAATGCCAATCTTGAGAATTTATCCTAAGTAACTAATCCAAAAAGAAATATATGTATTAGATGCTATGTGACTTATGTTTCAATAAAGCTGCTACCAAAAATGATTAAATTACTCATTTCTGTTATCTGTAATAGCAAAAAAGCTGGATATAACAAACATTTTAGTCTCATTATGGTACAGCCCCAAAACATTAATTCTGTACCTATTCTGTTAGGATCAGTTAAGATAGCAACTCAGAAGCGTGAGACTGAAAAGTAATTTTTAAGATCAATTGGTGTCTAGAGGTGGTGGCATTATATCTCTATGTTTTCAAAAGATTTTCTTCAAAGTTATACTATATCGGAACTATTTTTTTTTAACTCAAACTGGATGGAGTTGGGGGCAATCTGAAAGGTTTTTCTCCTCCAATTCCATACATCTTTTTCCCTTTTATTTAATAGATTTAAGTGATTCAAAAAGTTGCTAAGAACAAGCCAAATTGCAATACCATCCCCTCCCATACAGCCTAAACCTAACCCAACCCTCTGCCATAAGCAGGCACCCTTGTGTGTGTCGTTCAGCCCGTATCAAGTCATAAACCAGAGTTGACACATGGACCAAGGGCCTCCTTTTTGGGTCTGAGCCCTTTTCTCCAAATGTGACTTGATCTGAGCTCTGAAGCCTAACAACCGTTAGAAGAGGGTGAACGGATGAAGGACCACAAAACGTTCAAATAGACAACACCGTGAACCTGAGTCCTAGACCCGGGCCAGAAGAGGCCTCCAAAGCCACAGACCCGCCGGGCTCTCTGGGACTGAGGAGCTCGGCGAGTCAAGGTCTGTGAAAAGGCACAATCAGAAGCTGAAGGAGTGCTTAAGATGGCTAATTGTGAGGAGCCGCCCACGGGGAGAGTGCAGACTGAGGGATGCTCTTGGGAGGCTTCCTCGGATGGGGACCTCCGAGAAGAGAAGGGTGTTCGGGTAGGGGTCTCGGCGGAAGCCGGCCGGGGCCACGGAATTCGGGGTGCGACAGGGCCCCAGGCTGACCAGGCCGCGGCGCCCCGCCCTTTCCCGGGACGCGGGCCGGGCCCGGGGCGGGGAGCGGGCGCTTACAGGTCGGTGCCGAGCCGCGTGAAGCCGGAGTTGAGCGAGGCCCGCGCTATCCGGCGCCAGAGCAGGTCGCAGCTGGTGAAGCGCCGCAGCCAGCGGCACACCTGAGCCAGGCGGCCGAGGGCCCTCATGTCCAGGTAGGAGCAGATGAGTAGCAGCAGCTCCTCTGGCAGGCGCCAGAGCGCCGACCCCGCGGCTGGGCGGCCCGCCGGCTGACGAGCCGCAGTCTCCTCCTCGGCCTCCGCCGCCACGGCCGCCCCGGCCCCCGCGAAGCGGCCCCAAGCCTCACCCTCTCCTTCCTGTGCTCTGCTCGGCCTGGCATCCTCCCGCCGCCCAGTCCTAGCCCTCCATTCCTCGTTGCCTTCGTTTCCTCCTTTGGCCTCCTTCCCTGCCTCTGCGCTCCCCTCATCTCCCCTGACGACCCTTCTCGCCCCTTCCTCCACGCTTCCGCCTCCCTCTCCTTCCTCCCCCGGGCCTGCCCTGGCTCCCGCCTCGGCTCCCAACCCAGCCGCCTCCTCCGCCGTTTGCGGCTCCGGCTTCCCTTCCGCCCCGCTTCCTCTTCCGCCTTTCCTCGCTCCTGCTTTTCCCTTCCCCTTCCTTCGCTTCCTCCTCGCGACCCTCCCTTCCTGCAGTTTCCTCGCCTCCCCGCTCTGGCCCTCGCCCGGCCCGCCGTTCCCGGGGGGTCCCAAGCGGCCCTGGCTGCTCATGAGCGGCCGCGGGGCCGGCCCGACAGGCAGGCGAACCGGAGCGGCCGCCGTCGCCCCGGGAGGAGGCGACACCATGTCGGACCGGGTCACATGGGGCGGAGCGGGCCGAGACCTGGGCCCGCCCCTTAACATCCACGGCTGCGGAGCGGCCTCGGGGTTCGGGCGGGAGAGTGGACCTCGGTTCCCAGTCCCTGGACCTCCTGCAGCGTTTGGTGCAAGCACATGCGTTCATCCGTGTAGCACGTGAGGCCCACTGAGAGCCTGGCCACAGGCCGCACGCAAAAGGAGCATCTGCCTTAAAGAAGCGGCTAGTCGGAGCTCCTGCCCTCAAGAAGCACCCACTTCGATGGCTTGCGCACTCTTATCTTCAGGTGATGCCTCCTTTCCAACAAGCCACGAGCACCCCACAAACTGCATCCCCCTTCAAGGTGGCATGCCCGGGTTCTCGCACAGGGTATGAACCATCGTTCGGCAGTGAGCTGGTATTTGGGAAGGTTTGCAGCCCTCTAGATCCTGAATCCCTAACTCCCCAATGCATCAGTAAATGGCGAAGCTAGGGCTTGTTATTAGTCACCACCCACACACAAATGGATTCTCCAGGGTCACCCACAAGCCCTTCCCCACAGCACTAATTCCATTCACAAGGGCACCAGTCTGAAGGGAGAGCTAAGTAAAACCTGAAGTTCAGACATGCTGGCATGGCCGACCCACCTACCCCCAGTCACACGTGGCTACTGGACATTTGGAATGTGGCTAATCCAAAATGAGGTGGACCATGAATGTGAAATACACACCAGATTTTGAAACCTTATACAAGAAAAAGTGTGAAGTATGTCGATAATGTATTAATTACATGTTGAAGTGATAAGATTTTTGATACATTGGACTAAGAACATTTAAAATTATACATGTGACTTACATTTGTGGCCCGTATTATTTTTCCATGGGACAGCACTAGGCTAGACAGTGAGATCTGGAGGGAAGGGAAGAAAATACCTATTCCTGCCTGTGTATCCTGTACCCCAAATTCTGATAGGAAGGATTCGAGGGTTTTATTTTGTGTTTACATCTTAAGACTCATTTTTAAGTAGCAACAATGAACAAAAAATCAACTCTGGAAATTATTCAACACTTTAGCATAGCCAAAGAGAGACCTAGGAAGCAACTACATTGCACTATGGTGTTGCAGAAGCATCATGTAACAAGGTCAGACCGGAATCTGGCTTTGCCCTAGAATTACTTTTTGATCTTAGCAAAACAACAACAAAAAGCCCCACCTACCTTGGCTTTTTAGTGTTCTCAGTCTGTAGCAGAGATAATGCCTCTGCCTTACTTTCGAGGGATAAATGAGATGATCCCTGTAAAATGCTTTGAACTCTGCTAAGAAAATTCTCAATAATAGTTACAGGTCAAATCTTGTTACAAAAAAAAAATACCCTTACCAAAAAAAAAGGCATTGTGTGGAAAAAGAGTTCCAAACTTCAGCCAGTGGTTTACTTATTAAAAGCGATACTTGATACAACACTTCAGTACACCTAAAGAATTCACGCCATCTCTTTGAGATCACTGTAAAGAAATTTACTTATTCATACTGTTAGAACACTGTTGAGGTAGGAACTCTACAAATTGAGGCCATGTCATCATCTACCCAACGTTTATTGATTTGCTGCCTGTGTGTGCTGCGAACAACCCTGGAAGGAAGACAGAGATAAATACAGTATGTGGTTCCTACATTTTGTGTTCAGATCTGTGTTAGACAATTTGTAATTTCCTACTGTTTGACAATGTGGGGTTTTTTTTGAAGATTTTATTTATTTATTTTTAGAGGGGTAGGGAGGGAGAAAGAGAGGGAGAGAAACACTGGTGTTTGAGAGAAACATTGATGGTTGCCTCCTGTACACCCCCAACTGCAGACCTGGCCCCGCAACCCAGACATGTGCCCTGACCTGGAATCCAACCAGTGACCATTTGCTTTGCTGTATGATGCCCAACCAACTGAGCCACACGGGTCAGGGCTTATTAAAAAGTTTTCTAAATTTGCATGTTAATAAGTAAACTGAAAACATTGGACTACTTTAAACTTAAGATGCCAAAAACATGAAATTCATAATATACAGGGTGGGGCAAAATTAGGCTTACGATTGTATGGAAAATAATAAAATAATACATAATAATACAAGAATAAACTAATTTTGCCACCTATATTAAAACTTAAAAATCAATGTGAATTTTTATACTGAGTATTTAGAAACACATGCTGTATTAGCTTACTTTTAAAGAGAATTTTTAAGTACAAAGTTCATTGTGTATGTCCATGTAAATGACATGCATAGTAGTGAATATTACTGTTTTAGTAGTGTATATGCATGTCTAGGATGGTAAAGAGGCTAGAATTTTGTGTTCTGTCCATTCTTATAAACATAGGTGACAGTCTCAGATATGAGCTGTTCCCATATCTAGTACTCCATCGTCCACATGCCCAGTGATTAAGCCCTCAGGCCCCAGCCTTTAAAAATATGCAGATTTAACAGGGGAATTATTATGAAATGAAAGATTATTTTGAGACCTACAATTTTCAATATCATACATTGGTTCTGATGCTCACCGTTGTTCTTCTATAATAATAGCTTATGTTTATTGAGCACTTACTATATATCAGGCACTATCATAAGAGCTTTTCATTGTGCTTTCTCACTGATTCCTATCAACAATCACGTGAGGAAGATACTATTAACCGGTTTTTTGTGGAAGATAAAACCGTGGCCTACAATCACATGGTTCCTGAATGGTGGAGCAGGTGTTAAATCCAACCTGACCCCAAAGCTTGTACTCTGAACAATGCCTTCACCACACACAGCAGAAAAGGGAGTGAGGCGTTGAATTCAAGGTTCTCTAAGATGCCTTATAACTAATAAAGAACACCTAATAATACTATACCTCTATCAAGCAGTCTAGTATCTAAATAAAAGCTGTTTCTAAGCAATTAAATTAGTTCCTGTTCTTGTTTCAATTACTTTTTAGGAGTTAACCATGTTGACTTATAATCTCTTAATGCTTTTGATCATCTGTAAACAGATTCATAGAAACCATGTAGACTTACAACCTCTTAATGCTTTTCATAATCTTCAAACAGATTTGTAGAAACTATCTTGCAAAAGAACATTCAACTAAACTTTAGTAACTCCTTCATTTTGCTTAAGCTTCAGTTTCTTCTGTTAAATTTAAGTAACAATGTATGGTATGGTTTGTATTATGTGACCCTTTTTATCACTGCACTTGCCTGTATGTATGTGTGTGCGCACACATGGAGATTTTGTAGAATGATGTTGATGGTTATTTCTAGGTCATAGAATTTTTGAATTTACTCTGTAATGTTTTGCACTGCTTAATTTTTTTGTAAGAAGCATATACCACTTTTATAAAATTAATAAAACCTCTCAAAAAGAAAAATAGTGTTGTCCCCGGTCCAAACACGCCATGCAACAGGAGAGCTTGAGGTCTGCAGCCTAGGTCATTGTCAGGGTTTGTATCTAGCCACCTAAGCTTCTTCACACTGTACTTACTGCGTTTAAAATGCGTGTCATGTAACAGTAAAATAAAGAACAAGTTAGCATATTAGAAGACATAGGAGGCCTAACAGTGAATGCCATATCTGTAAACATTTGAGCAAGTCATAAATGGAAGGAATCTAAACTGTTTTCAGAAACTATATTAGAAACACCAGCAAGATCTTCTGTTTTTTTCTGGAAATCCACTATCTTTCTCATTGAAAATATAAAATATTTTTCTTTCATATGAAACAATTTAAAGTATGTACTGTTTAAAAATAGTTTATGCTGAAGAGACTAGAAGGAAATATGATGGAATGCTAGAAATGGATGCTTATCACAGGTGGAATTATGGGTAGTTCATTTTGCCATTGCTTTACACTTGTCTGCGTTTTCTAAGTTTTCTGCAGTGAGCATGTATTACACAGATAATCAGTTTTCTTTAAAAGAAAAAAAAGCCTAAGAGGTGTTTACACCTAAATTAGAGTGTTAGAAAAATAAGAAATAATTTAATGTAATTAAGCTAGTTTATTTTAATATTTTAAAAGTTAATTTTACAAATCTCCCATGCAAAAGAATTCCAAATAATTTATGTTATACTTCACCTTCAAGGAGGTGGAGCATAACTGTACCACACACTCACACACTCTTAACGGGGCTAAATACAGTGACTTCCTTCCAAAGAGTACAATATGGACAGAGGGGGAAAGAGTAACTTTACAGTGGAAAAGGCTGACAAACACTTTCAGCCAGGTGATCAAGTTCAACATCGACCCTTGATATAGTGATGAAAATGGTACTTTACCTCTGTGGTCTTCCTCCCTAAAACGCATAATCCTAGCCAAATAATGAGAAAAACATCAGATGGATCCCAATTGAGGGATGTTTTACAAAACTGCCTGACTAGTGCTCCTCCAAAATGCCAAGGTCATTGAAAACAAGGAAGGTCTGAGAAATTGTCACAGCCAAGAAGAGCCAAAGGAAACATGACAAGTTCATGCAATGTGGTATCCTAGAATGGAAAAGAGAGGGAACTTTAGGTGAAAACTCAGCAGACCTGACCTGTCCATTACTAATTGATACGAATGAACTGCACTAATGTAAGATGTTGATAATGGGACCAGGCGGGACCTCTCTATACTGGCTTCACAAGTTTCCTGTAAGTCTGAATCTGTTGTACAAAATGAAGTTTTTATAAAAGTTCACTTTGGCCTTTTGTCACTTTTACAGAAAATCTTTGCAAAAGAAGGCAGTGTGTTTTCTGAGTTATAAAGATTTATGGTATCTTGAAATCCTGTCCTGTCTCCCCAAATTTGAAAGAAAAAAGTTAAAATAATGTACCATAGTCGTCTCCAACAAAAAGCAAACCACTACGTATGATTCTAGTTATCCACATTAACAGCTGTACTAGAAAGATTCTTTATCCAAGGGGTCAGACATCATCCCAAGATACTATCCTGACTTCACAACTGTGAGAAAACAGACATTTTCAAGCACAATTTTTTATAAATTATATATGTATTTATGTATAATACAATAAATATATACATATGAATACAAAATTTAAGGATCCTATATCTATATGGATAGAAGAGCAAGAAAAGGGATGGGCAGGATAAAAATATAAAATGTAAGTTTGTACAGAAAACAGATTTCCAGATTGGCCAAGGAAGTGATGTGCTTTATTAGTCTAAAATAGCCTTCTTCACTAGGTGGAGAAGTCACTAGTCAATAGTCACTAGGTGGTGGTCAAAGAGATTTTGAATAAAACGTAGAGCACGCCATCAGCATTGGGATCCAAGATGAATTCCTGTGTGTCCATCTGGCATTAGAATCGGTGATTTTTCTGATCTCTGTCAGAAGACTGAGTCATTCAGCAACAGACGATGGAAGGTATAAAATGTGAAGATGAATGGAACCCCAAAATTGTGTGAAATTTTTATGATTGCTTGAGGATTTCTTTAAATAGATACATAAAAATAAGGTCACCACTGAGACAGATTATATGCAAATATAACCTTAATGAGTTTTTTTCTAAGAAAAGAATGATATGTTCTCATTAAAAATTTCTTTAAGCATATTCAGTTCTTCTGGAAGAAAGTGTCAGGTCTAATATAAAATTCTTATTTCTGATTCTATAATGACTATTACCATTTAAGAGTGCCTAACTTCAGGTGCATCTTTTCATTCAAGACATTCATTACACCGAATGAACTTCAGGATATAATTTATTTATCTTGTGTGCTAAGTTTTGAGTCCTGTTAAAAATGTGAAAACAGCCCTGGCTGGCGTAGCTCAGTGGATTGAGTGCGGGTGTGAACCAAAGTGTCCCAGGTTTGATTCCCAGTCAGGGCACATGCCTGGGTTGCAGGCCATGGCCCCCAGCAACCGCACATTGATGTTTCTCTCTCTCTCTACTCCCTCCCTTCTCTCTCTAAAAATAAATAAATAAAATCTTTTTTAAAAATGTGAAAAACACAAAAGGCAACTTTTCTGGAGTATTATTCAATTATTCAAATACTTTCTTTTGGACAGATGGGGGGTTGTCTTTGGCTGTTAAATATAAAAGTTTGGGTATGAATAGGATAAGGGTAAGTCTTATTTAATTTTGGGGGGGTTTTACTTTAGTTAAAAAACACTAATCCACTACACAGTCATATACTAAGGAAAACTCAATTATGGCTTTTGGATCAAAATTTGTTATTCTTTAAGAATCTGTATCATTGCTTCTAAAAAGAAATGACACATTCAGTGTAATGTGCCTTTCCCCTCTCTTACAGCAGCTACTTCAAACACAAATGCAGAAATGAATGAGAAAAATTCCCTATATTTAAAAATCCACCATGGAAAGAAAAGCAGGGGTTAGTCCAAGCTAGCCCCTGGGGATCTTCCCAGGGTCAGTAGATTGACTTGAAAATAAGGCGTACAACTTGAGCTCTCCTTCCTTTCTCAGGGCAGGTACTGGTCAGAAAGGTTTTCAAACACATGGATCCTAGTGACACCACCTGCTCCAATGTAGGACAGTGACCACTGGACCACCAACTCTGTTGCTTCGACACCAGCTCTCCTTCACAACAGAATACAGGCTTTAAAGATGGAGGTGTAGGTAGACACACTGTGCCTCCTCACACAACCAAAAGAAGGATGACGACAAATTTGAAAACAAAAAACAACCAGAACTGATAGAAAATTGAACTGTATGGAAGTCTGACAACCAAGGAGTTAAAGAGGAAACATTCATCCAGACTGGTAGGAGGGGCGGAGATGGGCAGCCAGGCAGAGAGGACTTGTGGCAAGATGGCAGCTGGCGGAGTGGGTGGTCCCACATTCACATGCAGATAAACCAAGAGGAACAACCGGGGAGCGAGACAGACCTCACAACCCAGGGTTCCAGCAAAGGGAAATAAAGCCTCAAACCTCTAATTGAAAACACCTGTGGGGCTTGATGTGCCAGTGGGAGAAACTCCCAGCCTCACAGGAGAGTTTGTTGGAGAGACCCACAGGGTCCTAGAATGTACTCAAGCCCCTCCACCTGGGAATCAGCACCAGAAGGGCCCAATTTGCTTGTGGGTAGCAGGGGAAGTGACTGAAAACCATCAGAGAGCGGAGCAAGCAGCACTGTCCCCTCTCAGATCCCTCCCCCACAGACAGCATCACAACGCAGTGAGGTGAGTTGCCCCACCCTGGTGAACACCTAAGGCTCCGCCCCTTACTACGTAACAGGCATGCGGACACAAAAAAATAGCCCAAATGAAAGAACAGATCAAAGCTTCAGAAAAAATACTACTAAGCAACAAAGAGATAGCCAACCTATCAGATACACAGTTCAAAACTGTGTAATCAGGATGCTCACAGAATTAGTTGAATATGGTCACAAATTAGAGGGAAAAATGAAGGCTATGCTAAGGGAAATAAAGGAAAATGTACAGGCAACCAAGAGTGACAGGAAGGTAACTGGGACTCAAATCAATGGTTTGGACCAGAAGGAACAAAGAAATACTCAATGAGAACAGAATGAAGAAACAATAATTCAAAAAAATGAGGAGAGGCTTAGGAACCTCCAGGACATCTTTAAACATTCCAATATCCAAATCATAGGGGTGCCAGAAGGAGAAGAGGAAGAACTTGAAAACTTATTTGAAAAAATAATGAAGGAGAACTCCAATTTGGCAAAGGAAATAGACTTTCAGGAAGTCCAGGAAGCTCAGAGAGTCCCAAAGAAGTTGGACCCAAAGAGGAACACACTAAGGCACATCATAATTACATTAACATTACCAAAGATTAAAGAGGACAGAATCTTAAAAGCAGCAAGAGAAAAGGAGACATTAACCTACAAAGGAGTTCCCATAAGACTATCAGCTGATTTCTCAAAAGAAATCTTACAGGCAAGAAGGGGCTGGATAGAAGCATTCAAAGTCATGAAAGACAAGGACCTACATCCAAGATTACTCTATCCAGCAAAGCTGTCATTTAGAATGGAAGGGCAGATAAAGTGCTTCCCAGATAAGGTCAAGTTAAAGGAGTTCATCATCACCCAGACCTTATTATATGAAATGTTAAAGGGACTTATCTAAGAAAAAGAGGAAAAAAATATGAACAGTAAAATGACAACAAACTCACAGTTATTAACAACTGAACCTAAAACAAAAACAAAAACAAACCAAGCAAACAACTAGAACAGGAACAGAATCACAGAAATGGAGATCACATGGAAGGTTATCAGAGGGGAGTGGGAGGGGGAGAGAGGGGGAAAAGGTACAGAGAATAAGTAGCAGACATGGTAAGTAGAAAATAGACAGGGGGAGGTTAAGAATAGCATGGGAAAAGGAGAAGCCGAAGAACTAATATGTATGACCCAAGGACATGAACTAAAGGCAGGGAATGCAGGTGGGAGGAGGTGTGCAAAGCGGAAGAGAATAAAGGGAGGAAATGGGACAACTGTAATAATCAATAAAATATATTTTTAAAAAACCTGGAATACAGGCTTTACAACATGAGTTTCCCAGTAAAAGAATAGCAAAGAGAAGCTAAACATCATATCTATGATGGGAGCTCATAAATTAGGAGCTAAGTGGACAGATTAGAAAGCTAAACTGAAATCAGTCTAATAGGAGAACCAAACAACAATTGCATAGATATCAGCCCTGGCAAGACAGAGTTAAAAGTTTAAATCCTCACTTGACAAGGGCCTGGGCCTCCAAGTGCTGTGGAGCCACCAAGAAGTAGAAAGGAACTCGATCCAGGTGCTCAAGCATCCCTTACACATGACCAGTCTTGGTGGAATGTGTGACATAACCCAAGAGGGTTAATCTTGTTAATCTACAGTCTCTCAAGAGCTCCATCTCCCGGCCCACTCGACCACAGGGCAGGAATCACAACGGTCAGGGCCCATGACTTGCGCCACTCTTCCGAAAGACTAGGGTCAACTAGAAGTTCCAATTTCCTTGATTTGAGTCTTGAGTCATGTATGAAATTGCATGTTGTATTAGTGTTCAATTAAAGGAGTATAAAGCAATATTTAATACTTACTATTTTGTAGGTTAAAAGAATTAAAGTTAATAAAGAAAATTCTCAGCACTGGCTGGCATAGCTCAGTGGATTGAGTGCAGGCTGCGAACCAAAGTGTCGCAGGTTCGATTCCCAGGCAGGGTACATGCCTGGGTTGTAGGCCATAACCCCCAGCAACCGCACATTGATGTTTCTCTTTCTCTCTCTCTCTATCTCCCTCCCTTCCCTCTCTAAAAATAAATAAATAAAACCTTAAAAAAAAAAAGAAAAGAAAATTCTCGGTTCGGTACCCTACAGTAACCCCCATAGGGAAATCAATGAACAACGGCATTTTAAATGTTTAAGCTGTTAGGTCATGACACCATCTCGGTGGGATCCACGATGAGGCTAAGGGGAAGAAACTGAAAGTCTTGGCATCACACAACTTCCATAATGCTGGTCTTTTGAAAACTATAGACCCATATTTCTTTGGATAATTTTTTTTAAAGTTTTCAAAGTTTAGAAAATAAAATTTTTAAATTTGTTCAAGAGCCTTGTATGTTACACATCTTCAACAGCACCCAAGGTAGAGTCATAGAAACAACCTAAGAGAATGGAAGTGTTTGGAACAAATATATTCTAAACTGTTTAAACAAGTCACAGAACATCCATAGAATGCAATAATAAGCAGCTATGAAAAAAAAAAAAAACAAGGAAGATCACATGCATTGGTATAGAAGGATCCCTAAAATACATTAAGTGAAAAAAGCAAAATGCATAACTATATATAACACATTGCCATTTGTTAGGGGGAACTATATTTATGCGCTTTGACTTTTGTATGCCGAATAACTCTGGAAAAATGCACAAAAAGATGGTATCAGTGTTTGCTTCTAAGGAGTGGGTGTTGGGCAGTGCTTCTTTTCATTATATATGCTCTTTCATACCTTTTGAATTTCTAACTATTAAGTATTTGTGTATATTACCTGTCAAATAATAAGCTTTATCTCTTTTTTCTGAAGGAGGGGGGACTCTTTGAGAAATAAAAGAGCATTTTGAGCATACTTGGAGTAAATGGAAGAGGCCATCATGAAATAAATTGCCTTACCTGCCAATAAAGCGGCGTGGTGAAGCAGGGGGCTAGGGAACTCTGCAATATGCTGACTAGGGTGTCAGAAGGTAGATCAAAATGAATGCCCAGACTGTGAAAACATGATCACTACTGACAGAGGGAGAAAGAATAAAGTCTGTCTTGTTGCATTGCAGTAAGTAGTGATATGTTAGGGAAAAGGCTGAAATGGAGAAAACACTAGAACTCAAAAACTGCAAAAGGAAAAAATCATTTGTGTACTGAAGCTTCAGAATGTTGTAATATCACAGTGAAATGTATAAGTAAACTTGCAGATGAACTCTGTCAGATCCAAAAATCAGTAAAACAATTCCACTTTCTTAAAATGCTCACACCAACACACCCCTGAAACACACACACAACGTCAGATACACGCCGTGAGAAGCTGTGAGGCCGTGCAGACAACTCTGGACTTTTACGGCTATTTCTTTTTTAGGGGGTCATTCTTTGCATTTTTACTGCTCTAAATTTACCTCTCCAAGTCACTGCAATGCAGATCGAGCTTTCTTTCTTTCTTAGTTTTGTTCTCAACTAAAGCTTTTGTACATTTCTGGAATTTAAGCCACCTCAGTTACCGCTACTTATCTGTAACACCAATGCTTTGAGGGATTAAAGCAGGTTTCTTGTAATACACTCAGATCAAGAGTTATCTGAGTTGAGAAGAATATCCTGTTTGAGTTGCGGATGGGGAGCCTCTTTTACTTTTTATTTTTTATTTATTTATTTTTTAAAATCTTGAGTTGTTTTGATTTCCCCTGAGAGCCGTAATCTTCCGCAAGTGATATTTTTTAAAAGCCCCAAACACACCACAAAACATTCCAAGTGATTTTAACTCCTGAATGAGGTTGGGCTACCTGAGTGATTCTCTCTCTTCTCTTCTTTGGCAGAAAGGATTAGAAACCTCCACAGAACTCGCTCTCTATTAAAGTGGAGTGCTGTGCATTCATTGGCAAGAGGTGAATTGTTTTCAGATTACATGCGAAAGAGTGTGTGTGTTTCTTTCCCACATCAAAGACTTGGATGGAAGCAGTTCTGAGTATTGCCAGGGATGCAAGAATTGGCGCTAAAGTGATTAACAAAATTGCTTTCCTGCAAAAGAAGCACAAAACATTACCTAGGGATTAAAGGAGGAGAGGGCAAGATTAAAGGTGATGTTGAATTTTGGGTGGAATATCTTATCCATCTTTTACAAATCATGCTTCAAGGATTCTGTGACTCCTCCTCGAGGAAACCTGAACAAATCAAAGTCTTGCTTTCTCAAGTTTTGTGCACAGGCGTGCTGACAAGGTAAAATTAAAACGACTAACATAAGCAGCACCCCTTGTGACCTCCATGTCTTTATCTCACTCTCAAATACATTCTGAATGTGTTTTATTCAGCACACACCAACGACTCCATGGATCAAAGATTCCTTCATTTGTAATTGGTTTGTGTCCACCTGTTGCACTTAAATGATACTTTTCTATAGAATTGTTGGCATTTAGTTTTAGTAAATCTTGACTTAATTAATACAGCATCCCTTTTTAAACATATCTCTCACAGTCAGAATCTTCATCTAGCCAAAGTGTTTTTTTTAAAATTAGCCATAAAACCTATATTCTTAACAGTGAAGAAAAAATCATACAGCAAATCTCACAATGTCTGGTTTGGGAAATTATTTTAAGGGGTATCTCTGAAATGCCCTAGGTGTGACATGCTTTGTCACTAAGCATTCTTCATCTCTTTCAAAAACTTAATGTAGGCCTGCCTTCTTCCAAGAAGGCCTCCTGACTTTAGTCTCCCAATCAAAGACAGGCAGAAACATTAGGTATTGTACATGCAACTGTTCAGGTACGAATAAACTTTTCCTTCCTCCTAGGTTTCTTCCTTTAAAACGTTAAATCCTGGGTTATGTACCTGAAACTAATATAACGCATGTCAACTATAAGTGAAAAAAAATTAAATGATTTTTAAAAATAAACATTAAGTCTACCCTGACTGGTGTGGCTCAGTGGATGGAGTGCCAGCCTGTGAACCAAAGGGCCACTGGTTCAATTCCCAGTCAGGGCACATTCCTGGGTTGCAGACCAGATCCCCAGTGAGGCTCGCACATGAGAGGCAACCACATACTGATATTTCTCTCCCACTCTTTTTCCCCTCCGTTCCCCTCTCTCTAAAAATAAGTAAATAAAATCTTTTAAAAAATAAAAATATTAAGTCCCAAAAAAGGAATGACACATATCTGAATAGATGTCAAAAACATAAAGTTAAGTGTAATGCACAAAATAAATAAGTTCAGAACAATATATATAGCATGACACAATTTAGGGAAAATTAACACACAAAACAATATCACAATTCATTAGCGACCATATATATGTATGTAGAAATACAAACATTTACAGGATTATACATCTCAACTCATATACATCTCAACTCATGGTAGTAGTGGCTGCCTCTGGGAAGGAAGATGGAAAATGAGATTGGGGTGAGAGGGAATTTTAGCTGCGTCTATAATGTTCATTTGTTTTAAAAGGGGGGACAAAACAATTTGGCTAAGATGATTCACTAAGTTGTAGTTAAGGCACGTGAAGTACAATTGAAATTCTCGTCTGAGCAACGCAGCAGAGGTTTGAGACCTCATCTTTGTCCTCCAATTACTCTCCCACATAAAGAGCACATACTATTTTGTCAGGTACTAGATATGTCTCACTTTCTTTATAACAACAATGAAGCCTGTTTCAAATTGATTAAATAATTTAGGATAGTTGTGACCTCCTTTTTTCCACAATAACTTTATCCTCAGGAATTCATGTAGTGTGGCGATGGAGCTTTACCTTTGTGTGTGTTCTGTAAGGGATAAGCCTCACCGTGAGTCCTCAGTAAAAAGAATAAATAGAGGAATAAATAAATAAGCACTGTTGGCTTACCACCCTGCCTGCAATCATTTGTGAGTGTTTTCATTTCGAAGTTGTTTCTCGAGGTTGCCTATGTGACTTCTTCGCTTTCAGGACCTTGTTGAGAACAATCATTTTTTATCTGTCTCTCCCTTAGGGTCCAGTGAGGTCACTGGACATAAGATAGCTGTGAAATTTGACATTGTTCCCATTTAAATGCCTTCCTCCAGCAAGTGCAAGACTGTGGATGCTTCGGTGTGGGGATTGCCACGGCCAGGCCGTTTCTGAGACTCGCCAGCCCTCCAGGCTTCAAAGCCTGCCATCCTTGATCTCACTAAAGAATGTTTTTGAATTCTATGTCCATCTAGTGGTTGCCTGCAAAGATCTACTTGGCTTTTTCTTTCTTCCCTTTCTTTCACACTTGATCAGTGAGATTCTGTTTGTGATGGGGGTTTTGCCCCCCTCGGTCTTTAATTCTTTCACAGGTGGTTTCAAAGTGTCTATCCTTAGCCACTGCTTTCTATAAACAAGCAGGAATTCGTGAACCGCAGTTACTGATGGCTGTCCTCGCCCAGTGATTCTCCCCCCACTTTGAAAATAGACTGTTTTGTGGACAGTAAAGTACAGTTCTTTTTCACAGATGAGATTAGAGGCTTGAGGGGAGGCTGCAGAGAGGGGAGTTTTTTCCTTTTTCTTTTTCTTTCTTTCTCTCTTTTTTTAAACTGGAGAGCCTTTGTGTTGTAACTCATTTTAGCAAATGCAAGAACTTTACTCATTTTACACTCAGTTGCACCTTTGGTTAAAGATGACGTGGGACTAAGTAGAGGTGCTGAGAATTTGCTGATTTCCTCATTAATTCCAGCGTCTCCAGCATCCCAAGTCTAAGGTTAGGAGTTGAAGATCAGATGGTGGCAGGAGCTAATGTGGTTACATATCCAAGAGACCGAATTATATCAATTCTACCTAAGAATTTTGATGTACCATAGGGGTTGAGATATCTATCTTATCACCTCCTCCCTGCTAGAGGCTGAACACTCTCTCCCCAGGTTTCAATTCCTTTGATTTGAGGTTTTAGGAATGGATTCAATCCCTTATCTGTAGCAGCTTTGGTCTTTTCAATTTTCAAATGGATCATGAAAATTGGAGGGAGGGTAGGTTGATGGATTATACTGCTCTGAATTCTGTGAGGAAAAAAATAATAGAGGCCAAGTGTTATCACTCGGTCCCTAACACACCCACAGTGTGAGGGCACACACGTGTCTCGGGCCCCCTTGGCCTCTAGGAAACTAGGGATACACAGTGAATTAAAGCCACTGCCTTTGTTCCAGCCCAAATTCAAACAGCAAATACTTTTAATATTTTAAAAAATTGTTTGCTCTTTATAAATGTAAAATATTTTATTAGAATCGATGTAAAAAAACACACAAATTGTGTTCATGCAGCATTGTTGGTAATAGCAAAAAATTGCAATGAAACCACCTAACTGTTCATTGGTGGGCCACTGGCTGGATAAACTACAGCATCTCCATCCACAGAATGACCCGCAATAATTAAACAGAGCGGAACTGGGAAAGCGTGGCACGGAGGCATGTCTAAGAAATAGTGTCGATTGAAATAAAAGTTGAAACACGTTACGTGTAAAACAATCCTATATAATTTTAGTGGGTTCAGATGTATATACATATATCTGGGACTGAGGGAGGTGATCTAAGGGGATTTTAACTTTGTGTGACATGTTTTATTCTTTTCCATGGAGAATGTATTTTTATCATTCTTATGTGATTGAAAGTAAATTTTAAATGATGTTTAAAACCAACTAGAAGATGACTAAAAAGAAAAGAAAATCACCCATAATCCACTACTCAGCCTTCTGGATAGTCTTTTGAGTATATTATATACTTTTCTAAAAAAAATGTATTGTACTAAAACATACATAACAAAATTTACAGTCTTAGCCATGTCAAGTTCAGTGGCGGCAAGCACAGTCACACTGTTGTGCAGCCATCCCCACCATCCTCCGCAGAACTTTTTCATCTTCCCAAACCGACTCTCTGCGCCCGTTACACAGCAACCCCCCACCCCACCCCGGGCCCCAGCCCTGGGAACCACCGTCCTACTGTCTGTCTCTGTGGATTTGACCACTCTAGGTCCCCCATACAAGTGGAATCATACATTTGTCCTTTTGTGTCAGGTTTATTCCACTTCGCCTAATGTCTTTAGGGTTCATCCGTGTTGCGGCATGCATCAGAACTTCACTCCTTTTAAAGGCTGAAGAATACTTGATTGTATGTACAGACCACATTTCGTTCATCCATTCATCCATCGGTGGACATTTGGGTTGTTCTCACCTTCGGGCTCTTGAGAAAGAGCTGAGATGGACACTGGTGTACAATACCAATACCTGTGTGAGTTCCTGCTTTCCGTTCTTTGCGCATATACCCAGACGTGGAACTGTTGTTTGAAATGGTTACTCTGTGCTTGTTTTTGAGAGCTCACCACACCGTTTGCCACAGTGGCTGCACCATTTTACATTCCCACCAGCAATACACCATGGTTCCAGTTTCTCTGTATCCAAACTAACACTTGTTTTCAAGGTTTTACATATGTAGTAGCCATCTTAAAGTTGTAGATGGCTATATCCTTTTAAAAATTAAAAAGTGGCCTCAAATCTAGCTTGATATAACCTTGACATTTTCTACACCATTAAACATTCTTCAATATGATTTAAATGGCTGCATTGCATCCCACTGAATAAGACACCCCATAATTTACTCAACCAATTCCCTATTACTGTAGCATTAGAAACTTAGGTGTCACCAGTTTTGGGGGGCATTTTAAAGAGTGGTCCATATTCATATACTTGACTTTGCTTTGAATGTGCTTATAAATTGCTAACGGTGATATTGCTGGGTCATAGAGCATATTTTTTTAAAGCTTTGAAGATCAATATTCACTTGAAAATTCACTCAGAAAGAGGGATTGGAGGGAGAAAGAATCGCCACTGCAGCCACATGCTTGAGACCCCAAGCAAACTACTACTTAATGAGTTGAGAAGTTCCCACACACAATGTAAAGAGTGGGCATTGTCTGTCACCATTGACCTACATCAAAATCTTCAGTTTAGGGAAAGAGTGTTAGAAGCCTGTCATTGGAAGGCCCGATTCAGCAGCGCTCAGGGCGCCGATGCAGTCTGTGTGTGAGCACTCTCTTCCCTGTAGTTCATGGGATCCAGGACCAACTTGAACCTCACTTATTCTCATTACCAAAACCCGATGCCACCTCTGGGGTAGAAATTGCCGAGGTACCCAAGGTTAACAACCAAGAAAGTAACTTCAAGATGAGGAATTACCCAAGAATGAATAACAAGGGGCTAGCTTTCTCCCTCCTGAACTGCCTAATGATTAGTCGGTATAGCCCGTGCCCCAACAGAGCCTCCCTGTGGACTTAGGAATCCTGGACAGAATTTATGTCCCTCCGTCCCGTACTCAGAGACCTGGGCCACCCACGGGCTTCACAGGCAGCATTCTGGTTTCCCCTTACCTCTCACTGTTCTCATTGCCCCAGCATGAAAATTTCCATTCCACTCATATTGACCTATTTTCAGTATTCCAAACAAGCAACACATACTAAGGAAAGACTTTTGGGCTTGGCGTCAGAAAATCTGGATTTGAACCCTGGCTCTGTTATTTCTTGATTAGGTGGCCTTGGGCAAAAATACTTAATCTCTCTGAGACTCAGTTTCTTCATCTGTAAAACAGAGATGACAAGGGCCAATCTGCTGTATTACTATGTATATGTTAAACTAAACAACAGCATGTGAAAGGAGTTAGCACAGTGCGGAGTTTGCAGTGAGTGTCTGCCAGGCGACCCGTCTGACAGGCGACGTGAATGTCTCATTTATCCTGGCCTCTAAGCCTTTGCTCCAACCTGCTCTCTTTCTGAGTGAGTCCTCTTTCATCTGAATCCTGCCCCTCTACCAACGCAAACTCATGTTTTAGCCCCTTTGAAAGTCCTTCCACAAAACTTTTAGCATTCACTGACTGGGCTATTTACTTACTACCTGTATTGTAGTATGTCTATACTACCTGGTGTGAGTTGTACTTTTTACCGTGTATTTGTCCTCTCCAGGGAGCCTGTCACAGGGTGGGAGCCATGCCTACTAACTCTCCCCCCAACCCCACTGCCCCCCCTCTATAGTAAGAATGATTTACACATAGTAGATGGTCAATAAATATTGGTTGGCTGACCTTTTCATTCTCCCCACGCTTCGTGACCTGCCTGTATCCTTCTAAAAGGACTCTCCCCTGGGGCGGCTTTCAGGGGGTGCTTGTACCAATTTTGCCCCAACAATGATCATAATTAATGTGTAGCATGTCCCTGCTTACAACCACTGCCTATGTGGGCAACAGACGGGATATTGTTGTCGTCATCCCTGTTTCTCAGAAACTCAGAGAGGGCAAGTGATTTGTCACAAAGCCAGTGTGTGGCAGAATGGAAAATTGAATTCAGATCTACTGATTGCAAAGCTCCTGCTCTTGGCTTCACATAATAAAACGTCCCTCCCTATTTAACTGTTAATGGACATTTGTCCCTCTCTGAAGTAATATGATCATTGACTTTCAGATCCTTGTTTAAGAAGAAAGTGGTGGTGTTTTGGGGGTACGGTAACTGCCTAAAGAAATTTCTGTAGTGTTTGCAGAGGCACGAAAGAAATGTGCACAATACGCCAGTTCTCGGGGAAATGTTCCAGGTGAGAACCTTGTGTAAATTATTTCCTTGGGGCCCAGAATGAAAGCTGGGAAGGTGAGAAGGTGTCTTTTCCCTTGCACCTAATTAATTACGACTCAGAGCAGCCTTCTTAGAAACGGTTCCCCGCCGCACTTGACTTGTAACGTCCTGGGGAACCTGCCCCCACAGCTTCTGCTCCGAGGCCTTGGCTCTGGCTTCCAAGGACTTCTCACCCTGCAGTCGCCCTTCCTGAACTGGGGTCCCTCTAGCAAAGGGCACAACTCTTTAACTGCAGTTTAAGGGAGTCATAGGTGATCCTAATTTGAGGAGATTCTAAGGGTTGTCCTATTACTACCCAGCCTGTCTCCCCAGCATTTAACTCGCTGACAGCTCAGGAGACATCCTTCAGATTTAGGCAAGGTAGGAGTCCACAGAGTTCACCGGCAACCCAGAGCAGAGCCACGTTTCTCGGCAACCTCAGTCACTGAGTAAGCAGCAACCTTTCTGTCCGGGGTGTCAGTCTACCTGTTGTCCCAGTAAAACTCCCGAGAAGCGACATGAACCTTGACTTAGCTGTTGCCCTGAATTCTATTGATAACAGTTGTGTGGATTCATTTCTGCCCTGCTGCCCTTGGACACTTGGGTACTAAAGTCAACTTTGCTGAGTTCCTTCCAGATTTGTTCAATATACACTTATTGGGAACTACTTCCCAGTGCCTACAAGAGAAAGAAGTGGGGTCTGGAATCTTCTCCTTTTTTCTCAACCCAGTTTCCACTGAAAGCCTCATTTTCTCACAACCAGCAAGCCTCTTATCAGCAACAACCTTTAAGATGCATAGGGACTGTTCATATTTTCTTACTGTTTTCAGAAACAAACATTAGCATAAATATTAATACTGCAGTGATTTAATTATATCCTTATTACTCTGGGCCAAAAATGGTAGTTTAATCTCAATTCACATGCTGTTTTGGTAGAAAGTTGTATCTAACCCCAGGTACAACATGCCTTCACCTTTGCTCACATCGCTTGGTGAAGCCCTGACGTTACCACTGATTTTCCCACACCCACCATTCTCTTTCAAACACTAAGCGCTCAAACCTGACTCCTCCAAAGATCTTAACCTTGAGACTTAGACATTTTCCCCTTATTTCTCAACAGTAACCGCTCTTTTCTAGCTGCTCTTTAGCATAATGTCAACTCAAATGAAATAAACGTTTACAGAGTGGGGACGGAGGGAAAGATGGGGAGGGGACAGCTGTGATTACCGACCCGTCCTGCCCCAGCTTTTCCTCACTAAGAGTGTCTTTGGGGACAAACTCAAAACGGCAGTGAAAAAGACAAAAGTCAAGTTTCTTATGCGCCCCTAAAGATCAGCAATGAACTACTGGGACTTGAATTTTTGTTAAAGATTTAATTTATTTATTTCTAGAGAGAAGGTAAGGGAGGAAGAGAAGGAGAAAACATCAGCATGTGATTACCTCTCAGACACCCCCAACTGGGGACCTGGCCTGCAACGCAGGCATGTGCCCTGACTGGGTATTGAACCAGCAATGCTTTTGTTCTCAGGCCAGCACTCAATCCATTTAGCCACACCAGCCAGGACGGGACTTGAATTTTTTTAAGGATATTTTATTGATTATGCTATTACAGTTGTCCCATTTTTTCCTCCCCTTAATCTCCTTCGCCCTGCACCCCCTTCCCACCAACATTCCCTCCCCTTAGTACATGTCCATGGGTCATACATATAGGTTCTTTGGCTTCTCCATTTCCTATACTATTCTTAACATCCCCTGTCTATTTTGTACCTACCATTTATGCTACTTATTCTCTGTACCTTTTCCCTCTCTCTTCCCCTCCCACTCCCCCTCTGATAACCCTCCATGTGATCTCCATTTCTGTGATTCTGTTCCTGTTCTAGTTGTTTGCTTTGTTTGTTTGTTTGTTTTTTGGGGGGTCAGTTGTTGATAGTTGTGAGTTTGTTGTCATTTTACTGTTCATATTTTTGATCACCTTCTCTTTCATAGAGAAGTCCCTTTAACATTCCATAGAATAAGGGCTTGGTGATGATGAACTCCTTTAACTTGACCTTATCTGGGAAGCACTTTATCTGCCCTTCCATTCTAAATGACAGCTTTGCTGGGCAGAGTAATGTTGGATTACTCTACCCAGCAAAGCTCTATGTAGGTCCTTGTCTTTCTTGACTTTGAATACTTCCTTCCAGCCCCTTCTTGCCTGTAAGGTCTCTTTTGAGAAATCAGCTGACAGTCTTATGGGAACTCCTTTGTAGGTAATGGCCTCCTTTTCTCTTGCCGCTTTTAAGATTTTCTCCTTATCTTTAATCTTTGGTAATGTAATTATGATGTGCCTTGGTGTGTGCTTTATGTTTCCTCGTTAACTCTTTGGTTGTTGGACTTCAATAATGTTCAATTTTTCTGGCAGTTATGGTTATTTTTTTATTTTTAAATTTGTTCTTGTTCCTTCTTTGGGTTGTGTGAGGAGGCAAAGTGTATCTACCTATGCCTCCATCTTGGCCAGAAGTCCTGGGACTTGAATTTGAAAAAACAGTACCATTTACACTAAGACTTCCAGTCAAGATGGCGGCATAGGTAAACATGGCTCGCCTCCTCACACAACCACATCCATATTACAACTAAAATATAGAACAACCATCACTCAGAAACATCAGAAATTGATATGAATGGAAGCCTGACAACTACAGAATTAAAGAAACCATATCCATCCAGACTTGTAGGAGGGGCGCAGACACAGAATAGGCTGGTCTCATATCCACGTGTGGTACATAAAAATATTGGAGGATATGTTGGGAGTGAGGACCCCCAGCCCCACACCAGGACCCCCAGCCCAGGGTTCCAGTGCCAGGAAGATAAGTCCCCATCATTTATGTCTATAAAAGCCAGTGGGGATTGAGTTGGTGGAAGGAACTTCTGGACCCCCAAGCAGTTCCTCTTAAAGAACCCACACATGGACCCACCTACTTAGACTCACTCCCTCTGAGCTCCAGCACTGGGGTAACAGCTTGAAAGATATGAATGACATACAGGGAGGAACTGAAGTGTCTGATATCAAGGTAGGAGCTGGGAAACAGCTTCCTCCCAGATAGAAAGGTGGGCAGAAGCCATTGTTCCTTTTCTGAACCCTTCCCTCACAGAACCACAGAACCAGCAGGTGGGTACCATATCTGAGATTCCATCAACCTGGCTAACACTATTTGCCCTGCCCAGATCTCCTGAGGTTCACCCAACTTACAGGGCCCACCTAACTGTTAACAGTGGCTTTTCCATATGAATGGCTGGTCTTGGATCATGCTTTACAACATTCTAAATCCTCTCAAACAAGCAACAGCTGGCCTCAGTAAGCTCCCAGCCCCCTTACCTCTTATTAAGTGGCCCCAGGACCAGCACTAGCAGCAGCCAGCCTAGATTCACAGCTTGCCTTTGCCTGGGAATCTCCAAGCCCAGCACAGGTAGTAGCCATCTCAAATTGCTATATATCTCAGGCAGGGTAGTCCCAGGCACAACACAGGAGGTGACTGACCTTGGCCTGCACTACCTGGGAACCCCAGGGCCGGTGTACCCATTGGATAGCTACAGACCATGTTAGAGCACCACCACCCTGTTCTACACAGCTGATCCTGTGTAGAAGGTAGAGGTTGGTGGTAAGTGGTCATAGCCAATCCTTAAAGGTGACTGGCCTAGGTAAATCACTCCCATTGATCTGCCAAGAGCAGTCAAGGCTCAACTACAAGAAGAGACTATGCTCAGCCCACACGAAGGGCACACCTTGAGTACCCAGCTTGGGCAACAGGGGAGGCTGTGCCACTGGACCCTACAGGACACCTACTATACTAGGCAACACTACCAAGACACCAAGTCAACGCAGCTCTACCTAATACATAGAAACAAACACAGGGAGGGTGCCAAAATGAGAAGAAAAAGAAACACGGCCCAGATGAAAGAACTAAACAAAACTCCAGAAAAAGAGCTAAAGGAAATGGAGGTAAGCAATCTGTCAGATGCAGAGGTCAAAACACTGGCTATAAGGATGCTCAATGAACTTAGTGAGGACCTCAACAGTATAAAATAGATACAATCAGAAATGAAAGATTCACTAATTGAAATAAAGAACAATTTACAGGGAAACAACAGTAGAGTGGATGAAGCTGAGAATGAAATCAATGATTTGGAATATAAGGAAGCAAAAAACAACCAATTAGAACAACAAGAAGATCCAAAAAAATGAGGATATTGAAAGCAGCCTCTGGGACAACTTCAAATCTTCCAATATTTGCATCATAGGGGTGCCAGAAGGAGAAGAGGAAGATCTAGAACTTGGAAATCTATTTGAAAAAATAATGAAAGAAAACCTCCCTAATTTGGTGAAGGAAATAGACATGCAAGTCCAGGAAGCACAGAGAGTCCCAAAAAAGATGCATGCAAAGAGGCCCACTCCAAGACACATCATAATTAAAAGGCCAAAGATAAAGAGAGAATCTTAAAAGCAACAAGAGAAAAGCAGTTAGTTACCTACAGGGGAGTGCTCATAAGACTGTCAGCTGACTTCTCAAAAGAAACTTTGCAGCCTAGGAGGGATTGGCAACAAATATTCAAAGTGAATGAAAAGCAGGAACCTACAGCCAAGACTGCTCTACCCAGCAAAGCTATCATTTAGAATCTAAGGGCAGATAAAGAGCTTCCCAAATAAGAAAAAACTAAAGGAGTTCATCATCACCAATCCATTATTATATGAAATGTTAAAGGGACATATTTAAGAAAAAGAAGATCAAAACTATGAAAAATAGCCCTGGCTGGTGTGGCTTAGTGGATTGACCACCGGCATGTAATCCAAAAGGTTGCTGGACGCATTCCCAGTCAGGGCACAAGCCTGGGCTGCAGGCCAGGTTCCCAAATGGGAACGTGTGAGAGGCAACCAATTGATGTGTCTCTTACACCCTGATGTTTCTTTCCCTCTCTTCCTCCCTCCCTTCCCCTTTTTCTAAAAGTAATTAAATAAAATCTTTAAAAAGAACTATGAACAATAAAATGGCAATAAATATATATCTATCGATAATGAATCTAAAAAACAAACTAAGCAAACAAGAAGAACAGAGACAGAATCATAGATATGGAGAGCATTTTGACAGTTGCCAGATGGGAGGGGAGTGTGGGGGAATGGGTGAAAAGGTGATGGAATTAAGAAGTGCAAATTGGTAGTTACAGAGTAGCCATGGGGATATAAAGTACAGTAGAGGAAATGAAGTAGCCAAAGAACTTATATGCATGACCCATGGACATAAACAATGGTGGGCGGATTGCCTGAGGGAGTGGACAGTGCTGGGTAGAGGGGAGCAAAGGGGGAAAATCAGGACAACTGTAATAGCATAATCAATAAAATACAATTTTTAAAATATGTATTGCTTATCTTGACCACAGGACATACAACCACACCCACATGTGACAGTTGCTTATATTTAATGTGGCCTAAGCACTTGTATTTTTTATTTTATTCAACTTGGCTTCATTGAAAAATGTTTAGTTCTGATCCATTTTGTTGATTTCTTGACCAGCTAAAGTCTGAACAACCTCAGCCTGAGTGACTTGCTCAAGGTCACCCAGCTAATATGGTGGTGGGATCAGGAGAATAACCCAGTATCCTCCCACCCGCTACCCGCTACACGCTGCGGGGGTTCTGGCCCTAAGGCAAAACTATCACAAAAGTCTTGTGTCCATTTGGATAACCAAAGAATAAATGTGTCCTTCTACCTTTCAGCCAGAATTAAGGGAAAGTTAATCTCATCATCTGCAGGCATTTCAGTGTGGTTTGTCCAGATACCTTGGCTCTCTGCTCTGCAGCTGTCCCGAAGGTTCTTCCTAGAAGCTCTACGGAGAAAGGTTTAGCCCTAATGGGTGGCACACCCAGACTTGCTGGAATTCTCATCCAAATTACACCAAACGGGAACATATGGACAAAGGCCCATGGCATATTAAATGATTTACTGGGGTCAAAGATCAAGTCAATGGCAGGCCTAAAGTCAGCCTGCCCCACATCGTCAGAGTCTCCTAGGCTAGGACCCAAGGAAGCCTCGGCCAGGCAGGGCCGTCAGCCTCCACCTGGCCAGCCATCAGCCAGTTAATCTACAGCAGCACCTTCTTTTCCTACCAGAGGGAGCTTTGCCTTGAACCCCTGTGAGACATGCCTTCTTGGAATCTAGATTTCTCAGCTTCAGAATCTAGCTTAGCCGGTGTTGGATGCAGAAGGATAGAGAAAGCTGAAACTTGTTTATTTGTTCTTTTATTCCTGGATTTATAATTTGACCTAATATACTGTATGTCTGTACATGTGTTGATCTCAAAAAATGTTTGAGCTTGCCTGCTTCTCAGGCAGTGTTGGCAGGCAGCTGTTAAAGCCATCAGCAATGTTTGCTTCCAGTTACAAAAGAAAACATTCTCTATTTGGGGCTATGTTGTTGTTTTTTTTTTTTCTTTCCTGATTTAAAAGGGGAAATATGTTTCCCAGTAGAGATGTGGGGCTGCCCCCAACCCTTTCTAGGGCTAAGAATGACTAAGAAATCTTTTGGCACACCTGGTTCATCATCTTTCTAATATTCGTACTTTTTTCTCTCCCTGTGGAAATATTCCTAGGGGATTTGGTTTGAAATTATTTGAGTAACTGGGCAGGTTTCTCTCCCTTCCCTGGGGACACCAGTTTATGGTTCAACATCTCTCTCAAACTCTGGTGTGTTTTTAGCTACAAAAAAAAAAAAAAGAGGCAAGTCATGTCCCATTATCAGGTGCACTGACGAAGTAACTGCTGATGGGACCGAGAATACATGAGTAATTCTAACCTCTGCCCAGAACCTTTGAAGGAATGCATAAACCCTGACCTTGCTTTGGTTCTTTGGAGAGACCATCTGGGGAAAACTTCATTTCTCAAAATATATATGAAATTGAGAGTTCCTCTGGCTGGAAAATGGGAAAAACCAGATGGTAAATGTGGGGTTCCCATATGCAAATATTTGTTGCAGAGAAATGATTTAAACATAATAAATGCACTCTTGCCCTTGCTGCTATGGCTCAGTGGATTGAGCGCCAGACCGTGAAGCAAAGGGTTGCTAGTTCAATTCCCAGTCAGGGCACGTGCCTGGGTTGCAGGCCAGGTCCCTGGTGGGGGGCACACAAGAGGCAACCACACATTAATGTTTCTCTCCCTCTCTTTCTCCTTCCCTTCCCCTTTCTCTAAAAATAAATAAATAAAATCTTAAAACACAAATAAATGCACTCTTGAAAGACTGACCTGTGCTTAGACCAAGAGCATGGGGGAGTTGGAGGCGAAGAAGAGTGGAGAACAGAGACACCAGACAATACTTGGGAAGCAGGACACGGGGCGGTAAGACTTGCTGGGGGTCGGAGGAGCCTTTGGACACATCAGACCAAAGTTCAGCAACCTGCTGGGAGCAAGAGAGGCAGGAAGGTCTGAAAATGAGGAAAGGAAGCCTGCAGAGAAAATGTGGCTGCTGAAATAAAAGCAGCTCGGAGAAAAAGAAAAAGGCTTGATAGACAGGACCTCAGAGGAGTCCAGGGATGGGTGGAACCACTCAAAGGACAGCTTCGACTCAAAACTGAAGACGAGGTCCAGGTCACTCCCTGAAGGTCTGGGCAACCCCAGGATTTCCGACTTAAGGGCGTGGTCGAGCTGAAACTGCTACTCACCTAGCTAATGTGCTAATGAACCACGTAACACTAATAAAGAAGACTTTTAAATGATATCTTTTCAAAAATTTTAGATTCCAGCAGTTCCTTCCTGATATAGGGGAAAGCAATTGACTTTTGTACACAACCTTCGAACATGGAATCTGTCTCCATCTATTTAGATTCCTTTTATTTCTTTCACCACTTTTCTACATACAGATCCTGTACACCTTTTGTTAGATTTATACTAAGTATTTGGGGATTTTGATGCTATTGTAAGTATTTGGGTTTGTGTGTATGTGTGTGCTATTGTAAATGGTAGTTTTTCATTCAGTCATTTATTTATTTATTTATTTATTTATTTTTAATTACATTTTATTGATTATGCTATGATAGTTGTCCCAATTTCCCCCTCCACCCAGAACCCCCCACTCCCTCGGGCAATCCCCCCACCATTGTTCATGTCCATGGGTCATGTGTATAAGTTCTTTGGCTACTCCATTTCCTCTACTATACTGTACATTCCCATGGCTGTTCTGTAACTACCTATTTGTACTTCTTTTAAAAAATATATATTTTACTGATTATGCTATTACAGTTGTCCCAATTTTCCCCCTTTGCCCCCCCTCTGCCTAGTATGCCCACTCCCTGCAGCAATGCCCCCCTTAGTATTTCCTATACTGCTCTTAACATCCCCCTGTATATTTTGTACCTATCAATTATGATTCTTGTTTCCTGCACCATTTTCTCTCCCAACTGATAACCCTCCAAATGATCTTCATATCTATGATTCTGATCCTGTTCTGCTTGTTTGCTTATTTTGTTTGTTTAGATTCAATTGATAGTTATGAATCTGTTGCCTTTTTGATGTTCATAGTTTTTATCTTCTTTTTCATAGGTAAGTCCATTTAACATTTCATGTAATAAGGGTTTGGTGATGGTGAACTCCTTTAGCTTTATCTTGTCTGGGAAGCACTTTACCTGCCCTTCCATTCTAAATGATAGCTTTGCTGGGTAGAGTAACCTTGATTGTAGATCCTTGTTCTTCATCACTTTGAATACCTCTTGCCAGTCCCTTCTTGCCTGCAAAGTTTCTTTTGAGAAATCAGCTGACAGTCTTTTGGGAACTCCTTTGTAGGTAACTGTCTCCTTTTTTCTTGCTGCTTTTAAGATTCTCTTTTTATCTTTAATTTTTGGCACTTTAATTATGATGTGTCTTGGTGTGGTCTTCTTTGGATCCAACTTGCGTGGGACTCTCTGTGCTTCCTGGACTTGCATGTCTATTTCCTTCACCAAATTAGGGAAGTTTTCCTTCATTATTTTTTCAAATAAGTTTTCAACTTCTTGTTCTTCCTCTTCTCCTTCTGGCATCCCTATGATTTGGGTGTTGATACATTTGGAGATGTCCCAGGGGTTCCTTACACTATTCTCATTTTTTTTTATTCTTTTTTCTTCTTGCTGTTCTGTTGGAAGCTTATTTCTTCCTTATGTTCCAAATTGTTGATTTGAATCCTAGCTTACTCTCTCCACCCCCACCACTGTTGGTCCCCTATAGATTTTTCTTTATTTCACTTAGTGTAACCTTCATTCCTGTTTTTTTTTTAATGTTGTTGCCATACTCAATGAGTTGTTTGAGCATCCTGATCACCAATGTTTTGAACTCTGCATCTGATAGGTTGGTTATCTCTGTTTTGTTTAGTTCTTTTTCTGGGGTTTTGTTCTGTTCTTTCATTTGGGACATATTTCTTTGTCTCCTTAATTTAGCAGTCTCCCTGTATTTGTTTCTGGGCATTAGGTAGAGCTGCTTTGACTCCCTGTAGCATGGCCCATTGTAGGAAAGGCACTTATAAATTGTGTGGGGAAGAGCCTTAGGTAATCACTGGGGCAGGGCAACCCACTTCACCAATTTGTGGCTCTGAGTGGGGAGAGGGCTCAGAGAGGGGACAATGCTGCTGCCTGACTTCAGCACTTGCTCTGTTTCCAGTTACTTAACTTGCTCCCCATATGTGACCAACACTCTTCCAGCTGTTACCCTGGTGCTGAATCCCAGAGTGGGTGGTTTCCATACATTCTGAGTCTATGCAGGCCCTTTAAGTGGAGTATCCTGAAAATCTGGCAGTTTCTCCTATTACCCCAACCCCCAGTGGTTTTTACAGCCAGAAGTTATGGAGGTTTCTCTTCCTAGTGCTGGAACCCTGGGCTGTGCAGTCTGGCCTGGGGCTGTGATCACTTGCTCCCAGGGTATCCCTCCCAACTTTTATCCACCACACAGCAATGTGGGATCGCCCATTCCACCGCCACTGCCTTTCTGCACGTCTCTGCCTGTCTCTGCTCCTCCTCCCCATCTGGATAAATGTGGTTTCTTCAAATCCTTGGTTGTTGGACTTCCATAAGCTTGATCTTCTGATGGTTCTGGGTGTTATTTGTTTTAGGGCCTACTCGTAATTCTTTCTGTGGTTGGATGAGGAGGCAAAGTGTGTTTACCTACCTCATCCTCAAAGTGTGATCCTATCTTGACCAGAAGTCTAAGGATCCTATATGATCCTATACTGAGCACCACAGTATGCCAGCACAATGGCATGTAACATATGCAGGCATAACGAGGCCTGTCCTCATGGAGCCGCAGCTAGTGGGGGAGATAGTCATAAAAGAACTACATAATTATTGAGCTAGCTCTGTGATCAGGGCTACAGGGGACTTACGAGGTGTGAAGAGAGTGTGTTAACACTAGTTCCTAAGACAAGCTGTGAGATCGGGGCCAGCATCCCTAAGGAAGTGGCATAGAAAGAGGCAGAAAGAACAGAAAGTGTAAGAAGACTCTGAAGAAGCAGTAACAGTGTCAGTCAAATGAGATGACAGAGGAAACACTTCCTAAAGTGTAGCATTATTCCAATGTGGTGTGTTTTATTGCAAACCATGATTATAAACATGCCTTAAAGATGATCTTGGCCTCCCCCACACATCCGTTCAGTGATGAGGTGAGCACTGTGCAGTGCCCGGTAATGGTCTAGGTCCTGGGGAAACAGCAACAAATAAGACAGGCCCAATGCTCAGGGAAGTTTCCCTTTTGGAGACAGAGACAGACAATAAATGCATAAATCTGTCATTTCTGAGAGCGTTAAAGTGGGGCAGAGGCACAGAGAATAATGGAGGTAAGGGAAGTTTTTAGACAGGAAGGTAAGGCTCCCTAAGGGGGTGATACCCATATCACCTTTTTGGTGATGTGACCTTGGATACATCACTAATATGTCAAGACTTGGTTTCCTGATCAGTTAAATAAGGACGCTTGTACCCATCTCACAGGACTCTGCTGAGAACGGAACGAGATGAGGAGCTCAAGGTCTCCAGTACTGTGCTAGCATGAGTAGGCGTTTAACAAGTGCTAAATCACTGCAAGTCTGTTGATCTGTTACTCAGGAGACTAGGAACAATATATTGGGAAACAGGCAGTACAATAAAAAGGAGAAAGTAGGCCTCCTCTTTGCAGACCAGGCTGGAAAAATCCCTCCAAAGGAGTCATTATGGGTCTTCAACTCTGCGTCAGTTGAGCCCTCTGGGAGCAGATACTGCGACAGAGAAAGGTGTGCAGTTTAGGGTGTATGTGTGAGAAGAGAGGGTAACACCTGGCAAAGACAAAAATGGGAAGAAGCAGAATTGGGCAGGTAGAGGCTTTAGAGGAAAGACTGCTAGCTGAAGGAGTCCCACGCTGGCAGAAATGGCCAGGCCCTGATATTCCCAACATGCTCAGTCATTAGCAAGGGCTGCCTGTGACAAACAGGACTTGACTTGAAAGGGCATCCACGTGGCAAGTTCTTCCTGGAAGGGAGATCTCAGTGGTGCCTGCACAGCTGCCACGAACTCCTGGGCTCACACAGGGAATCCTGTAAACGCGTTGCTGTCCGAGCCACAGTGCTTTCTCGAGAGAAGAAATGTGATTTATTCTGACTTGAGGAAGGTCGTAGAAAGAAAAAGCACTCAACGGGCCAAAGGATCCAAGCCCTGATTTTATGTCATTCTGTACCTCTGAGGAGGTCTTTGGCCACAAGTTATAGAAAGTCCAACTCAGAGTGGCTTGAACAATGAAGAATTGTTATCATCTCATCATAAGAAGTCTGCAGGAAGGAGGCCCCCAGGGTTGTTTAGAACTCAGTGATGTCATCATAGTGGCATCACTTTGGACAAAATGGTTTTGGGCCCTGACATCCTCAGCATGTCAGCATTGTCTCCGTTAGCGTCCTTTCCGGGTCCAAGATTACTGCTGCAGTTCTCGGCATCTCGTGTGGACCGGACAAGATCTAGCAGAACACAGGCCCTGTCTTCCTGTGCCTCTCTTTTTACCATGAGGACACTTCTCTTAGAAACCCCCTAGCAGACTTACTCTCATACCCCACTGGTCAGCATCTCCCCTCATACTCCTCTGCATACCAGTTACCGGTTAGACCAAGGGGACGGCCATGGTTGGTGGTGGGCCTGAACTCCCCAGGTGATAGAGCTCCCTTCACTTTAATTTTAATATGTGACTTTACATACGTACACAGGGTGGGGCAAAAGTAGGTTTGCATTTGTTTAGGTGGGAAAATAATACACCAGTTAATGAGTAATAATACAAGAAAAAACTCGGTTTTGCATACTTACAACTGTAAACCTACTTTTGCCCCACCCTGTAGTGTATACGCACCCATGTCACACATATACAGACATACATACATCAGCTATATTGAAATAGAAGTCCCATACCGATATTTGACTCTTTCTGAATGGAAAATTTTGTTAATCATTAACATTTTTAAAATTGTAGAATATACACAACATAAAATTTCCCATTTTAACCATCCTCAAACCTATAGTTCAATGGCCTTACGTGCATTCACACCATTGTGGCAGCATCACCGCCACGCACCCCCAGAACTCCTGTCCCCTTGCCACACTGCGATTCTGTGCCCACCACTCAGCAACTCCCCGTTCCTCCTTCTCCTGGTCTATTCTGCTTCTGTGGAGCCGACTCCTTCAGATACTTCATGGAAGGGCAGGGTTTGCCCTTCTGTGGCTGGCTTATTTCAGTTAGCATAATGTCCTCAAGGTTCATCCATGTTGTAACATGTATCAGAATTTCCTTCCTTTTAAGGCTGAGCAATATCCTTTTACGTGTGCACGCACACCACATTTCGTCTACCCATTCACCCGTCAACGGGCACTTGGGTTGCTCCTCATTCTGGCTACTGCTGCGATGAACACAGGTGTACAAGTGCCTCTTTGAGACCCAGGTTCCAGTACCCTTGGGCACATACCCAGAAGTGGAATTGCTAGATCAACCGGTAAGTATACTTTTTATTTCTGGAGGAGCTGCCGTGCTGTTTCCCACAGTGGCTGCACCGTTGACATCCCCACCAACGGTGCACAAGCGTTCCTGTTTCTCCACATCAACCAACACTTGGTATTTTCTTGTTTCAGTTTTGGGGGGGGGTTAAAAATATAGTATCCATCCTAGACCTGGCTGGTGTAGCTCAGTGGATTGAGCGCGGGCTGCAAACCAAAGTGTCACAGGTTCGATTCCTAGCCAGGGTATATGCCTGGGTTGCAGGCCATAACCCCCAGCAACCGCACATTAATGTTTCTCTCTCTCTCTCTCTCTCCCTCCCTTCCCTCTCTAAAAATAAATAAATTAAATCTTAATATATATATATATATAAAGTATATTATATATATTAAGTATATATATATGTATATATATATAGTATCAATCCTAATGGCTGTGAGGTACTACCCCATTGTGGATTTGGTTGACTTTTTCATAATTAATTAATAATTATAATAATAATTATTATTAGTTGAACATCTTTCATGAGCATCTGATTGGCAATTTGTATATCTTCTTCGGATAAATATCTATTTCCCCAAAGTCCTTTGCCCCATTTTTAACTGGGTTGTTTGCTTTAGGTTACTGTTGAGTTGTAGAAGCTCTTTATAGTTTTTACATATTAATTCTTTATCAAATATATATTTTATAAGTATTTACCAATATTTGACTTCTTTAAAAGTTAAAAGCTCAGGCCATGGAGCCTAATGCTTCGATTCAAATCCCAGGAGTGCCCTTTGCTGGTGTGGAGGGGAAGGCAGACAATCACACCATACCCAGCACCTGCCAGCAGGGAGCAATGGGGCCACAGCAGGCAAGTGAAACCCACAGAGGTCAGTGCACGGGTGTCCAAGGCAGGCGGGTGTGGACGTGCTCACTTCAGTCTCCAAACTGAGAGTAATTATGTCAGGTAGTGTAATCCCAGGGGACAGCGTTTCCTGGAGTGCAGCCTGTGCCAAGGACACACCGAGTCCTTCGCTTGCACCGTCTCGTTTCATTTACTCATTCCCTAAGTATTTAATGAACGCCTAATATGAACCAGTCACTGGCGACCTGAACAACAAAACAAAAACAAGAAATCAGACGTGTGCCTGCCCTCAACGAGTTTACAGACTCTGATTGAAGAGTCACACAACTTACAACGATACGTGGACCCATAAAGGACAGGCCCATGGTCCTGGGGGATTGGCCTGATCCAGCACATCAGGGAAGACTTCTCCAAAAACGGAGAAAAGGGAGCTGGAGTTGAGGTGAGAAAAGATGGGGTGAAGAGCTAGGATGGTCCAGACATGCCAGCCCCATGGGGCAGTACAGGCATTATCCCCACTGGGAGGCGAGCTCCGTGAGCAGAGTTGAGTCCTTGTCTGACTTGCCCGTCAGTGTATCTCTGTTGCCCGGCACAGTGCCTGACACAAAATCGCTCTCAATAAACATTTGCTAAATGAATGTGTCCTGCTTCTTTAGATGAGGAACTGGAATCTCAGGGAGGGTAACTAACTGGACCAAGGCCACAGTGCTAGCAAGTGGCAGAGCTGGGTTTGATGCCAGGCAGTAAGCTCTGCAGCTTGAGCTCTTAACGTTTTTAAAAGTCTTCCCTAACCCCATTATCCCAGGCCTATAGAATAAGTATTCTCTTCTTTGGCCTCCAAAAGCATTGACTTCAGCTTGCTGGTGAGGCCCAGAATGCATTGTATTATAGTTGCTTTCCCATATGACTCTTCAGCCCCGACCCTCCTTCCCTCCAAGCAATAGCAAACTGTGAGCTATTTAAGAGACTGTATCTAAATATACACAAGGTGCAGTACTTAAGAATGCAGGCTAAGAATTCATACAGACCCGGGGGTGAAACATGTTTCAGCCACTTCCTAGTTGCATGACCTTAGGTTCCTTACTTAACCTTTCTAAGCCTCTGTTTCTTTATCTGTGAAATGGGGACAATAATAGAACCCACACCTCACAAGGCTGTTGCAAGGATTAAGTGACGTAATGTCTGTAAAGCACTTAGGCTAGCACTCGACACAAAACTATAAAAGTTTGTGAATACTCTATACTGGAAAGAAATACAACCAACATCAGTGCCCACCCACCCCAACTGGAAGAAAAATTAGGTGGTATCTTTTTCTAGGGTAGGGATGGGCAGGCTTCAGCTACTGGGTTTTTCTTCATTCGAAACACAGTATTGATGACATCACTCTAAGCTGCAGTCTCTGGTGGAAGGAGGGGACTGGCCAGCAAAGGGGTGACACAAGAGGGTCCTGGAATCAGCAAGTCACTTCCCCCTCCCCAACCCCGGGGGCTCCGTGCTGCTCCTGCGCAGGCCCCGCCAGTCCTCCACCTCTTCCTCTCTTCTTTCCCGTCCCTCCCTCCCCGCTTCAAACCCTGGGAAAAAATGAAGAAAAGCACACCAACCAAGAAGGCTTTTCACTTCATTGTGTTTTCCAGCTAGACCTGAACAGACAGCAATCAATTCAGCTCTCCCTCGGCCCCCTCCTCTCTTCTTCTCTCATGTCCTCTTTGTTGTTGCTGTTTCTTCTCCCTCTCCCTCTCTCTCTCTCTCTCTCTCTCTCTCTCTCTCTCTCTCTTTTCCTCTCTCGGACGATGTCTCCAGGCTTGGGAAAAGCATTACCTCCCAGCAGCGTGAGGAGACAAGAAGCTTCAGTTGCCAGCAGCGAACACCCGTGATTGCTGATTGCGACAGGTCCCCTGGCCCTTGGTACTTAGAAAGGCCGAGAAGCAGGGAATCTCATTCAGATTCTCTGAGAAATGCCTCACGTCGACCACTTCTGTCCCATCCCAGGCTCAGCTGCAACGAGTCACACAGAAAACCTGTCTCCTCCTTCTGAAGTCCACCCCATCCCCAGGCCAGGGGTCCTCATTCCAAGTTTGAGGAAACCTGGACAGTTGGACTTGGAGTCAATGAGGATGAAGAAGAAAACACACCTTTTCCATTTTCAAAGCAGCCCAGTGGGATTTGGGTGTTTTTTTTCCAATAAGGTAATTCCAGATTGGCAGGACTTTCAAAGCTACAAATTTCCATGTCCCCAGCTCTCACTAAAGAAAAATTTCCTGGTTAGGTTGGCAGGTTTGGGGTATGCAAGTGAGAAATGTTTCACAAATAGTTAAACCGGAGCCATGAATCAAATTAGTCTAAACAAAACTCTCCCCCATCGCGTGCTGTGCTAGTTACCCTCCTTAATTCCTACCCCAAACATATATTCAAAAATAACCACTGTTTATCAAGCACCCAGTAAGTACCAGGAACTGAAGTGTTTTATTTACTTATATTGACTCATTTTATCTTCACAACTATGCAACATAGGAATTTTTTATTGTTTCCCTTCAGAAGAACAGACAGGTTAAGTAATTTCTCCAGTCATGCAGTTAATAAGTGGCAGAACTAGAGTTTAAATCTCATCCCCAACAAAATAACATGTATGAATCTCAAAATCACTCCGCAGAGTGAAAAAGCCAGACCAAAAAATAAGAGTCCTTACTGTAAGAATCCATGTAAATAAAATCATAGAAAATGTGCCCTGACTAGTGTGGCTTAGTTGGTTGGCATTGTGCAGCAAAGCACAATGTTACCGGTTCCATTCCCCAGTCGGGGCGCATGCCCAGGTTTCAGGTTTGGTTCCCCCAGCTGGGGTGCATGCAAGAGCCCACAGATTGATGTTTCTCCCTCCCATCCCATGTCTCTAAAAAACAAATAAATAAATTCTTTAAAAACACAAAGAAAATGCAGACTAATCTGTAGTGACAGAAGGCAAATCAGCGGCTGCCTGGGGGTGGGGAGGGACAACTTACAAATGGGCACACAGAATTAGGGGGGTTATTGAATGTTTGCAATGCTGATTGTGGTGATGTTTCCGCAGCCGTACACGTGTCAAAACAGACCAAACTGTACACTTTAAATATGTGCAAGTTAGGGTACTTCAATTACACTTCAATCAGGTTGGAAAAAAGTACCCCCGAAATCCCATCCCTTAAATCCTTTCCACAAATGCATTTACCTTTGCTATAATAATAGTATAGGGCTTAGCCTGACTGCTGTGGATTTTTAAAAGATTTTATTTATTTATTTTTATTATCGATCTGGTGACCCTTTGGTTCCCAGCCTGCTCGCAATCCACTGAGCTACACCAGCCAGGGCTGCTGTAGATTGTTCTGCTGTTGTCTCTGGGTCCTGTTGAGGCGAGAGGACCCAGCTGTTCTCACTGGAAACTCCAGTTAGGCAGGACTGTGATTCTAGGAAACCTTTTGCACCGCTCACAGCCGGGCCCAATGCAATGTCGATGTGCTGCTGCTGATGACCTAAAGCAGCCATTCTCAAACTCTTTGGTCTTAGGGCACTTTTACACTCCTGAAATATACTGGGGTCTGTTTTTCACATCAGAAATTACAACTGAGAACTTTTAAAGGTAGTTTTCATTTATTTTTAAGATAATAAACCTATTACATACGGCATAAATAACACCTTTTTATTAAAGATAACTACATGTCCCCAGAAAACTAGGAAAAAGAACCGGGTTGTTTTGCATTTTTGCACACCTATCTAATTTCTGGCTTCATAGATGATGTGACTCTCATATTTGCTCCTTCATTCAATCTGTCACAGTGAGTGAACTGAGTGAAGCCTTCTGCCGAAGTCCACAAAGTCCTGCTTGTGAGAGAATGAAAGTGAAAAAGGCAAGTAACATCTTAATATCACTATGAGAATAGTTTGACCTTGCAGACCCCCAAAGGGACCTTGGGGACTCCCAGGGGTGTCCAAGCCACACTTTGAGAGTTGCCGATCTGAAGTGTTCAGAACCATGAACTATTTGTTTCTGTTCTTATGCTACCGTTTCCATTATTTTACCTCTTCTACCCAAGACCTTGTGAAATTCTGGGAGACAGAGGAAGAAACTGGGGCGCAGAGACATCAAATGGAAGGTCACCTGGTAACTCTCATTCCAAGTCCCTTCCACGCCTGTGAGTCTGTGCGTGGGCTATTTTTCTTTTAAATTTAAGAGAGCCAGAGCCTCTTGCAGATGCACAGGATGGGGAAACGAATGCACAAGAACAGAAACATCACAGAGTCAGTTTCCTTGCGACTCCCTCACAGAAAGGGGAACAGCTGCCTCCTCTGAGGTCCTTCCTCGGTTCACCCCCATGGAGGGTGTCGAAAGAAATTCCCGCGGTCCTGAAGACATTTCAGACAGATCTTATCTCCTATTGGTTCCCTAAACAGGCTACAGCCAGCTCTACCCCACACCCTCAAACCAGATCAAAACTTCGCCCCCTGGCATGGGGCGGCCAACCGGGCAGGAGCTGCGGAGTCATTCAGTCAAGGTGTGGGTGTTGTTCCCCTTCTTACATAGAGGCCGTGTAATCTTGAGTAAGTTACTGGACTTTTTTGAACTTCAGTTTCATCTGTAAAAGAGAAGTCATATCTTTCTGAAAAATTATTGTGCAGATTCAAGGATATAATAATATATAGGGTGGGACAAAAGTAGGCTTACAGTTGTTCATATGGAAAATAATATGATAATTAATAAGTAATACAAGAATAAACTCTGTTGTGCATACTCACAACTGTAAACCTACTTTTGTCCAGCCCTGTACGTAAGAAACCCAGCAGAGTAGCTGGCACGGAACAGAGGCTCACTCTTAGTGATTGTTACCTTTTTACAGAAAAGCAAAGAGCAAGATGGAAATACCACAGCATCCAGCATCAGACAGGCCTGGGTTTGAACCTAACAACACTGGCTTTGGTCTAATCATTTCTTCCACCTTGTAGAATTGTTGTAAGGTCTGATTGAAACAACGTCTGTAAATTGTCTGGCATCTACCCCTTGCTGTCACTGTTGTTACTGTGCATTTGCAGCTGTGGCTACAGCCTCTTTGTGGTCTAGCTCTTGGGATCCCTGGAGACAGGTTAGGATGGCTGGCTCTCGGTCAGGCCTGATGGACTTTTACAGAGGAATTAACCCAGTCCTCTCATTTGGCATTTCCATCTCCCAGACATTCGCCAACAGGGTATGTTACACACAGGAAATAACATGGTAGGGGAGTTAACAGTTTCAAGGGAAACTGTTCCCAAAGCAGAAAGAGAATAGATACTGCATGTAAAAAACAGCCTCACCTGGAAGAGGCTGTACACCAGCTCTGGAGTCAGACTCGGATTTGAATCCTGCCTCTACCAATCATTTACCAAATGCAGGATCTAGGACAAACTAGCCCGCTGGGTTTGGAAATAATGATAGTACCAATATAAGTGCAAATAGCACTTAGCATAGTGCAAGCAGGAAATACAGGTTGGCCAAAAAGCTCATTTGGTTTTTTCCGTAAGATGTCTCTGGTAGCACTTAGTTGTCTTTAACTTCATTCGAAACAATTTTGTTAGATTATATTATGACAGCTGCCATATCAGCGTGCATTTTTTTAAAAAGATTTTATTTATTTATTTTTAGAGAGAGGAGAAGGGAGGGAGAAAGAGAATGAGAGAAACATCACTGTGTGGTTGCCTCTCACTCGCCCCCTACGGGGGACCTGGCCTGCAACCCAGGCATGTGTCCTAACTGGAAATCAAATTGGCAACCCTTTGGTTCACAGGATGGCACTCAATCCACTGAACCACACCAGGGAGGGTTCAGCATGCCTTTAAAAAAAAAAAAACTTATCAAAATTGGTGAAGTTTTGTGTAGCCATTTTAATATTGAAGACAGAAGAAAATGTATTTTCGGCATATTATGTTTTATTATTTCAAGAAAGGTAAAAATGCAACTGAAATGCAAAATAAAGACTTGTGCAGTGTGTGGAGAAGGTGCTGTGACTGATCGAACATGTCAAAAGTGGTTTGCGAAGTTTCGTGCTGGAGATTCCTTGTTGGACGATGCTCCACGGTCGGGTAGACCAGCTGACATTAACAGTGATCAAATCGAGACATTAACCGAGAACAATCAATGTTCCACCATGCAGGAGATAGCCGACACACTCAAAATATCCAAATCAATAAAGTTATTGACAAAAATGAAAAATGTGTCTTTTATTTTACAGAAAAAAAACATAGACTTTTTTGACCAACCCAATACTATATTTACCTATTGTCTTCTATTTTTACAGCAGGATCCCGATGTACAATATCACATATAATACAGATAAGCCCACATCCCCACCTAGACACTAGGGTTAGGGAGGGACAGCAGGGCTTGAAAAGAAATGGACTATTTTCACTTTTATGTACTTGCAAAAGCTTCTATAGCAAGCATCAGCAACTAGTGACTAGGAAAACATGGAAAACAAACAGGAGGGCAAGGGGCGAAGGAGAAATTTTAAAACTCAAGCTTAACTCAGCCCCATCAGAAAGTACTGACCCCAGACATCAAAGGATTGCACCCTGTGACGTGGTGCATTTGTGCACTAGGTGGCAGTGGAACTAAGAAACCATTGGCTGAGGGGACCAGCCAATCAGAAAGCACTAAGGTGAGCCAGCATATCTGTTGTTAGGAGGATCAGGCCCTGTGCAGCCACATGACTTAGGGGGTGCCCTGATCCACGTGGCTCAGTTGGTTGAGAGTCTCCGCCGCAAAGCAAAGGTGTCAAGTCTGGGCACAGGCCTGGCTTGCAGGTTCCTCCCTCCGCGTTGGGGCGCCTTTGAGAGGCAACCCATTGATGTTCTCTCTCACATGGACCTTTCTCTCCCTCTATTTCTCCCTCCCTTCCCCTCTGTCTAAAATAAATAAATAAAATAAGTGAATAAAAATAAAATGGTTCAGGGTGCCGGTGGTGCCTGCGCAGTAAGGCTCTGGCTTGAGGAGGGGCTCAGAAGAGGTGGGGAAGAAGGAGGGGAAGGGAACGCAGCAGAGCTGTAGAAGGTGTGGGAGGAGAGCAAAGACAGGGAGAGGCAGAGAAAAGGTGACCTCCAGAAACAGAAAGCATGCGTACAGGGTGGGGGAGGGACAAAAGTGAGGAGAAGGCGTGAGGGAAAGATCGCAGACCTAACAGGTGGCTCTGGGACCCGTGCGGAAGGGTCGCCTGCTCCCCAGTGCGGACTTGTAAAGGATGAAGAGAGATTATTGAGAGCTCACTGTACGCCACTTTGTGTTCGTTTAGTCCTGTGAGGGAGGTTGAATCGTTCGCTCATGGCTCCACAGCTATTATGTGATGGCGCCAAATCTCAGTCTCGGATATGACTCCTAGGTCCACCTGCAGTCCCTTCCCAGCTCCACCTGCACACATGGGACGTTCCGAGGGAAAGACGAGCCAAGAGCACAAGTGATGGCAGTGGGGGCCATGAGGGAAGATGGCAGCAACCGAGATGTGGAAAAGCAGGGAAGACTTTGAGAACAAGGAGATAAAAAGGAGGAGAGACCGAGAAAGGATGGAGAGTGGGGAGGAAAGGGAAGGCTTTAGGAGGAACAACAGGAAAGGAAGAATCCGAAGAGGGAAAGGAAAGGAGCTCTGGCAGAACATGGGGTTAAACCAGAGGCAGGGGGAGCAGGAAATGCGGGCAGGGTCCTGGAGGAGTCGGAGTCACCTGGGGCGTAATCCTAGGGGCTGAAGGAACAAGGGTTGGAGTTTAGGAGGTGTTTGTGGTTTGTTTTTTCCTTGCTGTGAAAGTATGGAGCATGGGGATCGTTGCCCATGGAGCTGTCAGCAGACTAGTCAGCTCAGCAAGAGTGTCAGGTGGTGGGGAGTTGGAAGTGAGGTCAGACATCTCACCGCCTACGCTGTGGGGGTCTCTCGGTGGAGGCTGAGCTGCGGGCTCAATTTACTGGTGCACCGAATGGGCCCCACCGGCACGCTGCTCTGGAGTCACCAACAATCTGAGCTGAAGTTTTCCCTTTGGACCAGGTTGTGGGGGTGGAGGAGTTATTAAAAAATGTATTTTGTTACTAAATACATTGCTTGTAGTGTAATGTAATGATTTGACAAAGTCTTTATCTTCTTTTTTTCCTCTAAAAATCTGAACAGATCCTATGTTTGATCTTAAATATTATGGACTACAAAGGGAAGATTTTTCTTTTTCTTCTTGGGTTTTTGCTGGAACCCTGGGGTGTAATCTCTTGAGTGAAAGTTACTGGAGGAAGATATCACACCAGAAAGAAAAGAGCCACGGAATATTATCCAGCGGTAAAGAGCAGTGAAGAACTGTTACAACACATTACAACAGGGGTGGACCTTGACCACACTGTGCTAAGTGAAAGAAGCCAGTGACAAAAGAGCATATTTGTTCGCTTCCATTTATATGAAATGTCAAGCTTAAGCAAATTCATGAAGACGGGAAATAGATTAATGATTGGTTGCCCGAGGCTGGGGGAGGATGTGGGAAATGGAGTTTCTTTTGGGGTAATGAAATGTTCTGAAATTGATGGGTTCATGGTGCCCAGCTCTGAATACACTAAAAACCATTGATTGAGCACTGTAAATGGTGGGCTGTGTGAGATGTGAATTGTGTCTGAATAAAGCTATGAAAGGAAGAAAGAGAGAGAGAGGGAGAGAGAAAGAGAAAGGAAGAAGGAAAGAAAGAAAGAAAAAATAATTCCATCTGAGTTAGGGGACACAGAATGGATCAGTCTGGCTGGCATTTAAGGAAGCATTTAGGAATGAGGCCAAATAACAAAGGGCCTGGAAACTCATGTCAGAGTTTGGACTTGACTTACAGCCTGAGCTGTCAAATTTAGTAGCCGCTAGCCATATGCGACTACTGAGCACCTAAAATGTGGCTAGTCCAAACTGAGGTATGCTGTAGGTACAAAATACACACCAGATTCTAAAGCCTTAGTATAAACAAAAGAATGTAAGACTTCGTTAATAATTTCATATTGATTACATGTCAAAATGATAATGTTTTTTATATATTGGGTTAAGTAAAATGTATTATTAATTTTATTCTCAAAAATAACTTTGTAGCCTGCAAACCCAAGGGTCACTGGTTCGATTCCCAGTCAGGGCACATGCCTGGGTTGCAGGCCAGGTACCCAGTAGGGGGCACACAAGAGGCAACCACACATTGATGTTTCTCTCCCTCTCTTTCTCCCTTTCTTCCCCCTCTCTAAAAATAAAATAAATGAAATATTTTAAAAAATAACTTTGTAACATGGCTACTAGAAAATTACAATGATATGGTAGCTCACATTACATGTCTATTGGACAGCACTGTCATAGATGGAGGGAAGCCATGTTCTCAAGTCAAAACAGAGTTCGGCAAATGTTTCCTGTAGGGACCAGAGGGCAAATATCGGAGGGCCAGAGGGCCATGCAGTGTCTGTCACGACCACTCAACTCGCCCTCGCAGCACGAAAGCAGCACAGACAATGCGCAAACCAGTGAGTAGCTGTGTTCCAACACAACTTTATCTGTGGATGCTGAAATTTGAATCTCATAAAATTCTTACATGTCATTAACGATTACTCATTTGATTTTTTTCTCTAGTCATTTAAAAATGTGAAAGAAGAATCTTCTTTTGTGGGACATACTAAAATCGGCGGTGAGAGGGATGTGGCCAACGGGCCACGGTCGGCCCGCCTCTGAGGCGGAGAGTTAAGCTAGAGTCTCTGGAAATCTTTGGCAACCACCAACGTGACCGGTGCTCTCCTCACACACGAGCGCACAGTGCTCAGAAAACCCCTCCTCTGCAAGCAGCATGGATTCACGTAACATTTGATCTGGAAGGGCCAGTAGGGATCATGTACTTCTACCTTCTCATGTTACATTTGAGGAAACTGAGTCTCAAAGAGGTAGACTCACATAAACAAGGTCGCATTGCAGTGAAGAGGTTCCAAAGAATGGGACTAATTGCAAGACTATCAGGCAGCAGCTGGCAAAAAAGGAGGGGTCTAAGGTCAGACCGAGCACCCAGGCCCCATTCAGGGAAGCTGAATTCTAGCTCTCCCACACACCCAGTCATCAATTCTTTTATTCATCATTTATTTCTTGAAATGGCTTGGGCGCCAGACCCTATGTGAGGCCCTGGGGAGCCTGACAATTAATTTGTTTATTGACCTTGAGAAATTCATAGTATAGAAAAAAGGTATTTTAAAACATGCATCCTGGGAGCAGGGGAGGAGACAGATGTCCTGGAAGGGTAAGGGAAAGCACCTGTGAGATGTGGCTCAAGCAAGGATCAGAAGGACAAATAGGAATTAGCCAAGTGCAGGAGAAGGTGGGAAGAGTGTTCTGGGGAAAAGGAACAGCGTATGCAAAAGCCTGGAAAGTACCAGAATGTTTAGGGAATTGTAAATAGATCATGGATGTGGAGCATTTAGCAGGAGGCAGAAGGGGAAGAGGTGAGCCTGGAGGTGAGTAGGACCCAGAACAGGAAGATGTTCTGGTCGAGGTTAAGACACTTGGTCTTGACCACATTGGGTGGTGAAGAAACTGAGAGAAGTTAAAGCCAGCAAAGCGACACAGTCAGACGGAGTTTACAAAAAGCCCCACTGGCAGTTCAGCAGGCAGAGAGGAGAGAAACAGGGTCCGTGTGGGAGAAACAGCTTGTGCAAAGGCCTGAAAAAGTGCAAGGACCAGTACCAGCAAGCGACCTGGTATGACCCCAGCATGCGATGGATGACGAGGAGCCAGAAGAGATAGACCTAGGGAAGAAATTGGTGCAGATGGTAGGGGGGCTTCGATTCCAGGCTGGGGAGTTTGCATGTGATTCTTCAGGCACCAGACAGAGATAAGAACCTCAGAGCAGAGAGGGTGAAGGCAGAACACAGATTAAGGTCAAGTTTTCCCAGCTCTGTCACAACTAGCCACATTTTGGGGCCGTTCTCTTTAATATACTCAGAGGAACTGACGCACCTGCCTCTGGCATTCCGCGTGGCTGTCTCCAGAGCAGAGCACAGGAAGCCAGCCCCACAAGTGGAGAGCGCTGAGCCTTCTGCCAGGACCTGTCCCAACACCAATTATCTGCCCATTTCCTATTCATTTAACATGGTCTGTATGTACAGAAGAGTTTGTATATCAAATGCGAGAAGGGAAAAACATTTCATGTGTATGTTCAGAAAGGCATAGAACAGCCCCCAGGAGCCTGGTCGCCGGTCCTCTCCAGGACAGGGAGCGGTGTGTGTAGAGGATGAGGTGGCGGAAGACACAGTTTGTATTATTTTACACCTTTCAGAGAACCATGTATATGTATTATCTTTCAAACAAATAAATTAAATTTAAAAATATATAAAAGCATTTTGCTTTTCTATAATAGAGATATACCAGATCCACGGTTGATTTAATCTCCAGTTTTGCCTTCCAGCGCCCTGCTCTCTAGTCCAAAGCCAGGGCAGTGAGCAAGAGGGTGCAAGTCTTGGTTTCCATTTCCCACTGCAGGGCTCAGCGCCTTCCTGTGGCCCAGGCCCCCCAGCTGGGGCATGGGGAGAGTGGCACTTGCCACATGCCCCACAGGGGTAGCACTGAGAACGGGCTATCTATTGGTAAAGGATTTCAGGATCTGGGAATGAAAGAGAATATATTAACACAAAATACTCCTGCTTTTTAACCCCACATAGTTCTAGGGAAATCTAATATAAAGGCTTCAGATCCATTTACAGTTGCTGCACTACAGATGAATGCTAATTAGTGACACTGACAATTGTCATTTTCTTTGTAAACCCACTTGATGATGGGGAGCTGCAGGAATCTTGCTATATGAGCCTCCTCTCTTTGAAGAACAAAGTCTCAGGCTTACCTACCTGAAACAGACAGGAAACCTGCGCACCTCAATTACAGGTCTCAGCTGAGTAGCAGGGTTTGGTGTCCACAGTCTATCTGGACAGCATTTGCCTAACTAGGTCCAGTGACTGTGGCTTATTTTTTAGTGAGGTTCTCCCTTCCTCCTCTCTCCAGTGCCTTCACCCAAGGTGGGATGCAGAGATGGCATTTAACGAATGATGGCTGAGCTAATGGTTGCCCGGCTGACTTCAGGAATGCCCTCACTTTCCTGGAGGTAGCAAAACAGAGGCACACAGAAACGCGTGCCTTGCATGAGTTCCATTATGCAAGGAATCACTGGTTCGGGCAGGACTCCCCATTCAACCCCTAAAGCTCCTCTCTTCTCTTTGAACAGTGAATGCTTGAGAAGCTCCTGCGTTTCCATCTTCAAAGTCAGGAAAACAGGAGAAGCAGCTGTAATCTAGACGATCTCTCCCTAGATCTGTTTCCCCATCTGTGATAAAATGGTGGGAGTGCGAAGATCACTCTGGTTCGTCCGCATTCCCTCTGGCCTCTGTACACAGGCCTACGCACACCAGCTACTTTGGACCGTTTCTTCCTCCAAGTTGTATTTCTTTAATTCTTTGAGTTTCTCAAGAGTTTCAAGGGGGCGCTGTGAAACTGGTGACAGGCCACCAGCAGGCTCTTCCTTCTAAGGAGCTGCCTGGCTGCTCAGTCTCCCTGCTGGTAACCAAGCCCTTGTCCGCCTTTTGAGCAACCCAGCCCTTTCTTATTGTGGCTGTCTGTTTCCATTTGCTCCTTTTATTCTCCAGGTTTTCCTTGACTCTGATGTTTTTCCCCCTGCTGCACAACAAGCCCTTCTGATCTCTGTGAAAGGCAAACCCGTGTCATTCTTCCAAATCATCATTGTATGACATGTTTTTATATCAGCCAAACAAAGGAGCTATTTGATCAGGGGGTATGGTGTGTGATTGTAAGAAATTCAGCTAGTCGGTGGCAACCATTGTTCCCCAAGCGGCTCCCTGACCCCATTCTGTTCCAGGAAAAACTCCCTGAGAGTGGCCTCTATTCATGGAGGAGCACCAGTCCCCAGCCGCGCTCCAGGAGCATGCTCAATTCCTAGCCGTGTCACCGATAGCTGCCCGCAGCCACCCTTTAACTCTTTCATCAGCATTAGGTTTCCAACCCCACAGCTGTTATCACGGCCCTGAGCTTGGGGGGTTAGAGATATAGGCATGCTCTCTGCTCTCCCTCTTATCTTGGAGAAATTCAACCTTCCTTTGAAATGGTCATTTGGAAATTACCCGTCTGCTGCTTTCAGCACAGCAGGCCTGGCTAGCACGCCCTGCCCTCCTCGGTTTTCCTCTGGCCCCCGAGTGGGTGGCAGATTGTTAATCAGTCCCCTGAAGACAAGGAAATACTTCCACACTCTAACAAATATTACTTGCTTAGCTTTCCCTTTCTTTATTTCGTGTACACACGGGGCCCCTGTCTAGGTAAGGCCTTGGGCTGGGTATTGGAGGACAGACAGAATTGTATACAAATTGGCCCTTGGCCCTGGGAATTCAACACATTAGGGGAAATGAGACAAGTAGACATGTATCTGCAGAAACATCTTTAATGTTTTCTCATCATGAACTCTCTGCTGTTCGAACAGTGTGAGGTACGCCCAAACTGCTTAGCATGCAAACGACTCAACAGATTGGAGCACTCAGAACCGCACACAGCGTGAGGTGTACCCAAACTGCTCCGACCCAACTGCCTAGCAAACTGCCCAGCTCACTGGAGGGCTCACAACCTCACACAGGGTGAGCCATATATATACCTTTTAAAAGGTCCAGCCTGCCCTAAGTGTGTGAATCTTAGCATCACACATCTACAGAATGGCCCAGAGGATGCTGGAAGATTCAGATTCTGTGAAGTGTCTTAAAACCTAATAGTTTTGGGATTTTCCTTATTATCACTGTGTTCATTTTACGGAGACTAGAAATGGAAGGACCCGTTCGAGATCATGCAAAGTCAGTAGCTGAGCAAATGCTCCAATCCAGAGCCTGTGGTTCATTTCTCCCCTGGTTCATTTCTTAATTCATTAGGTTCTGCTTTTCTCCAAGAATCTGGCAATAGATTAGACTGTTGCCAGTTCTTTGTAACTACTATCAGGGAGTCAAGGACCTCAAAGCCAGTGAAAACGGCAACTCAAGAGTCCAGTATCCTAAATGAGGCTCCTTCTCTGCCTTATCCCCCTCACTGTTCCCGTGCCTGGAGCCAGCAAAATGGTCTCTGTGTAAGACAACATTAGCCCGGCTCCTCCAGCTCAACTCCTCTTTGGCTCCAAGGGAATACCCACAATGCAACAGCTGCAACATTAACAGCTATAGGTAGAGTGACTGAATAATCTATTGTCCCAAGTACTAATTCATGTTACAACATGCATGAATATGGAAAACTCTGTGCTGCTCCCTGGCTGCTGTGGCTCAGTGGACGGGGTGCCAGCCTGAGAACCAAAGGGTTGCCAATTCGATTCCCAGTCAGGGCAATTGCCTGGGTTGCAGGTCAGGTCCCCAGTACGGGGTACACAAGAGCAACCCACACACTGACGTTTCTCTCCCTCTCTTTCTCTCTCCTTTCCCCTCTCTCTAAAAATGAATAAATTAAAAAAGAAAAAGAAAACATTATGCTGAATAAAACAAGCCTGACACAAAAGGCCACATATTGTATGAAGCCAAATGTGTGAATTGTCCAGAACAGGTAAATCCATAAGGACAGAAAATAAATGAGAAGTTTCCAGAGCCTGGTGGGGAGGGGGGTGGACAGTGATGACTAATAGGTATGGGTTTCTTTTCAGGGTGATGAGAATGTTCTGGAATTTGATAGTGGCGGTGATGACACAACTTTGTCCATATTCTAAAAACCACCGAATCGCACACTTCAGAGGGACAAAGTCTGTGGTACATGAATTATATCTCAACACCAACAGCAGCAACAACAACAACAGATTGGGGAGGGTGGATACCACCTAAAAAAGACAGTTTGTCATCCAAGCCAGGACCAAGACACTTTTGAGGTATTAATAACTACCCTAGGAAAATGCAAAGTGGGGCAAAAGTAGGTTTACAGTTGTTCGTATGGAAAATAATACAAGACTAAATAATAATACAAGAATAAAGTCCGTGTTTCATGCACTCACAACTGTAAACCTCCTTCTGCCCCACCGGTATGTATAAACCAGGATGTATGGCCGTGCTAGCTGCAGACCATGAACCTGAGCTCTGTGTGCCATCCGCCTCCACATCTCCTCCAAGGAGCCTGAGAACGGCCTAGAGTCTGCCCAGTCAAGGATTCTGCAGCCACTGGCAGCCCCAGGGACCACAGGCATTGATGCTCCCAGCTCTTCTTAGCTTTTCTGCTCCCAAATCTCCAGAGCCACTTGAGATTCTGTTTCCTCTTGAGTGTACCTCCTCTTTTGCAACGAGCTTTAAAGGTTTTCTCTGTGACATTGGACCATTCTCCACTTACCTGAGACTGACCCATTCATCCATTCATTCATAGGTCAGATGGTTACATGATGCCTGCTGTGCCAGGCAGGCAGTATAGGGGCTGAGGAACATCGATGAAGTTTCCTTTCCTCTAGGAGTTCACTTTCTACTGAGAAGAGTGTATTGTGTCCTGACTGGTGTGGCTCAGCGGGTTGGACGGCATCCTACAAAGCAAAAGGTCGTCAGTTCAATTCCTGGTCAGGGCACGTGCTTGGGTTGCAGGCCAGGTCCCTGGTTGGGGGTGTACAAGAGGCAACCGATCAATGTTTCTCTCCCTTTCTGTCTCCCTCCATTTCCCTGTCTCTGAAAATGTGTGTGTGTGTGTGTGTGTGTGTGTGTGTGTGTGTGTGTACAGGGAGGCCTGAAGAAGGGGCAAGTCAGTGATTCTGGCTGCTGGCAGTTTCCTGATGCCCACTGTTTGACTTCTCAGGAGGACAGCGACAGGGCCTTCTTTTGGTGTCCCATGGGAAGGATGCTTCCTTTGTCTTTTCTTTCCAGTTCCCCATGATTCCTGCTCCTAAACGCCCCTGAGCCCCAGCAGCACACGGGGCCACAACCACACACAGCTCTGGAGCCTCTTTCCTGGGGTGACCTGTGCTCCAGCTCAGACCCCCATTCTCTGGCTATCATCCTGATCTTTCCTCCCTAAGTGCATTGTGTTCTTGCCCATTTTTCTGCCCACTCACAAAGGCTTATAAGGTTAAACTCCTTGACTGAGGTCACACGGCTGGTTAGTAACAAAAGCCAGGCTAGAACCTAGGTTCAGTCCTCAAAGTGAAGTCCTTCTGAGCTTCCAATGAGGGGTTTTATTTTCCTAACAAAGCACATGTAACCCGGAGAGGGGATCCTCAGTCAGTCCTAAGTCAGTTTTTTGTTTTGTTTTCAATTTTTATTTTTATATTTTTGCTTTAGTCATGCCAGGGGTCACAAGTAATGATTGGTGACCCCCTCCTGGAGCGCCTGTGTGGGTCCCAGGGCAAACATTAAGCTGGCACTTCCGGTCTCTCGCAGCCAGCCTGGGAGACCCCAGTCCCTGTGCCACACGGCTCAGAAGCCACAGCCAGTGGTGTCGCTAATTGGGCAGCAGGAGCAATGGCACTGGGTGTCCCCTTCATACGGAGGGAAAACTTTGCACTTGGAGGGGTCAGAGGCAGAAAAACTAGGAAATTAAGAGTTTGGGTTTAAAGGCCAACAGATCTGAATTTAAACCCTAAAGTGTGGGAGGAAGATGTTCCTTCCCTTTTCTGAGCCTGGTTCTCCCACTGAAATGCAGGGACAACAGTTTATTCAGGGGGTAAAATGCCCCCGAGGATGACAGCTGCCAGAGCACCGGTGTGAGAAAGGAATGAGACAGACAGGCACAAGGGCGCTTTGGCGCAGTCCCTGGTAGACAGAAAGCACTCAATAAATGGCAACTGTTATGATTATTTCTTTTCTAAAACTACCTGTGGTCTTCAAAGAGTCCAAAATGCTGGAGACTGTCGGTCAAGTGCCCTCAGAAGGCGGTGGCGGCCCTCTTACTGGCCCCAGCACGGCCCGACCAAGCACCAAGGCATCCAGACTGGACTCCGTGCGTTCATTCACCAAAATTTATGAAGCACCTACTGTATTCCAAGACGACTTGAAGAGTATAGTTATCCCTAGGTAGTTATAACTCGGTGTTATGAACAGAAGAACACATGAGGCCACCGAGGGTCGCCTGGGAGACACACGGGGAGAAGGCAGGTGTCCAAGGCGCAGAGGAGCTCACCTCGGCAGAGGCGACCACAGATGCGTGAGAGAGCATGAGTGTCTGGGGACCAGTGGAAAGGGCTGTGTCCCAGGACTCTCCCAGGAAAGCGGGGCGAGGTGGGTTCGGCACATGTGCGCCACAGGGCGAATGCCCTGTTCCTCCCCTGTGAGGAATCTGAGTGCTGTCCTGGGAGCATGCAGGGGACTTGAAAAAAATCTTTGGCTTTGCTTAGAAATTTTTGTTCTGGCTGCATCATAGTGGGAAGATTGCAGAGTGAGCCCCAGCCTTGGGGGGCAGGGAAGGTGTCTGGGTCTGGGTCTGCCAGCAGAGTGGGGCCAGTCCGGCAGCCCCTGACTGCCAGGGACAGCCAGTTTTCTCCCCGCTGTCTGTCTGCACGTGCTCCCCCTCCATTCGGACGGCACCGGTTACAGGGACTTGCAGAGACTTCAGAATTCTTTCTTCGACGAGAGCTGAGATGAATTCCCCTCAAAGTTTCCTTGTCAGTAGTGTTTGACACTGCTCTTGATCTTGGGTTGTAGACACCTGGATTTTGCCTCTGACTCCAGATTAATCAGCTGTATGTATGACCTTGGCCAAATAAGTCTCTGCTCCTCAGTGCTTCTTCCTCTTGACCAGGGGGGATCTCCCCTCTCCGAGATTCCCTAGCACCGTGTGGGTGCCTGCCCTAGGTCACTTTTCCCACTACGTTCTGCTCTGCGTTGTGGGTCACTGCTGCGCCCTGCGGAGTGGAAAGACTGGAGTCGGCAGATCTGGCTTCAAATCCAGGCCCAGCCACTGCCAGTTGTGCAGTCTGAAGACATTATTTAACCCTGCGGACCCCTGATCTCCTCCTCCTCTGTGGATACGGGGGATTCGTGCCTGCCACACCGAGTCATGAGGAGGTCAGTAGAAGGAGGAGTTGAAATAAGCATACAAACACCGTGCCTGAAACATAAGGCACTCACTAAGGAGTGATCGTGCGATTACACGGCACGCGCATGCACACACACGCTATAGTCTTGGTACCCAAGCACTTAGCTTAAAACATGTGTGAGCATGGACCCAGTATCGAAACTGATATTGCATATGTGCCTGGGTTTCTTATATTTTTAAAAGATTTTATTTATTTTCAGAGAGAGGGGAAGGGAGGGAGAAAAAGAGAGAGAGAGAGAGAGAGAGAGAAACACCTATCGGGTGCCCCTCGCACACCCCCAATAGGGCATCTGGCCTGTAACCCAGGCAGGTGACCTAGACTGGGAATCGAACAGGCGATCTGTCGGTTTGCAGGCCAGCGCTCAACCCACTGAGCCAGCCATGGCTGATTTCCTTCTCTTTAAAAGGCAATGATACTATCTGACTCATCTGTACTGAACAGTTGGAATAAAGTTGAAAAGCACACCCATTTGTAATTGCCTATTTGCTATCCAACCATATGTAGTTTCTCTTAGTAGACTGTAAGCATCCCGGAACAGGAACAAAATCATTGCTTTCCCTGTGAATAAGAAGTGAGGTGGAGCCCAGCACTTGGTGCATGGCAGTGGGAACAATCATATGTCAGCCCCACGTTCCATACGCAGCCAGCCCCCAGGCCGGAGGCGCCCTTCTGCCTCGCCTGCTACCCGGTCTCAGTTGCTGCCTTCTACTGGCAGCGCGGGCTCAAGCACAGACATCAGAAATGCTGACTGCAACGTTCTCCTCGAACACGGTATCCATAGTTTCTCACCCCAAGCCCCGGTGGCCAACAACAGATCTTGAGGAGCCCCAGATGCTGAGAAGTGGACAGGAGCCCGAAGGATCTCTCCGTACCTGTGGGGCAAAGCCAGCCCTTGGTGCTGGTCCCAGGGGATAGTCATCTGGGAAGCCTGAGCCTGGGAGGCGGTGGGTGCAAAGCTAGTCAGCAGGCCGCAGCCTCTGGCGAGGGTCCTGGTCTTTAGCACAGCAGAATGACTTCTCCTCAGAGCCCCAAGCTGCACACCCCTCAGCTGTGCTCCAGGGGCTTTCACGCCTAGACGACAGCCTGGTCGGTGGGACCCAGCCCCACCACCTCCCCTCCCCTTTGCTCCTTTTCTGGCTCAGCTCAGTCCCAAGGACTCTCCAAAAGGGAGCATTCTGATGAACTGGGACTCGACATCCACCTTCTAATGAGTAGCTCAGTGAAGCGCATCACTTACGTGGAAGACAGGGCGACTCAGCCACTGGAGGGCCGGGACTTCTCTGGAGGTGGGAGCGGAAGGTTCCTCGTAGGCTCCCAGAACATCGCAAAGGATAGTAGCCTTCTTAGGCGCCTTCTAACCTGCATCCGAATCTTGAGAGGCAGGGAGGGAGGGGTTGAGCTTAGGACAAGCCACACCCGGCCAGCTGAGGGTTTCTTCCCCAGGGCTCTGGGCTGCCCAGGTGAAGGGGAAGAGGAATTCTCCTAACAACAGTAACAGCATTTATTGAGTGCTTCCTCTGTGCCCATCACTGTCCTAAATACTTCACATGCATTGTCGCTTTGACCCCCCACCTACAAACAGGCACTGTTACCGAGCCCCTTTTACAAATGAGGAGACCGAGCCCCGGAGAAGTGACATCATTTTCACAAGGTCACGGAGACCCAAGCTAGAGGCTCGTAGCATTTCCTTTGTCTCACACCATGGCTTGAAGGGGAAGAAAGAATTAAGCTGGAAATTCACTGAGGTCCTTGGGCTCTAAGGCAGAATGGGATTTCAAGACTCCAACGTGTGGAACAGCAGAAAACACATTGATGCCTCAGAATCCAAAAGCCCCAGGTTCAGACCCTAGGTCAGTCAGCAACTAGCTCTGTCACTTGGGGCAAACTGCTTACCTTCTCCGAGCCTTAATTTTCCCATCGGTGAAATGGGACTAGTAGTGCTGACCCTGCAGGGCTATCATGAGGATGGGAACGGACATACGTAGCACCTGGCGCCTGATGGGTGCTCGATAAATGGTAACTGTGGTTACTACGCTTCTCTCCCCTCCCTTGGGTTCGCTGACCGCTCCAGCAGCCCACTGGAGTAAGTGGAAGCAGCTGGGAGTGGGGTGGAGGGAACAGGGGAAGGGAGGGGGCCGCGTGAGTGACTGCAGGCCGGCCCTGAGGGCCTCGCAGGGGATATTGGCCCTAGCCACAGGTGCACCAATTACTTTCCCCCCTTGAAAAGCCTGGGTGGGGGGTGAGCTTCCCCCTCATTTTCCCACCCCGCTCGGCCCCGACCTTTGGTTGTGCAGAAGGCAGTGGCAGCTCCACAGCGCCAGTCCGCTGGCTGGTCGTTTGTCTTCAGGTTTCATGGCCTCCCTGAGGCTCCCAGTGCCTTGGAAGTTTTCCCTCCCTTTCCCAGCCACTTCCCAGTCAGCCCGGGGGCAGCTCGGGTTTCATTCCTGGGAGCTTTGTTCCGAATGGAAGTTTCTGGTTAAGATAATCCCTGGGTGAGAGTGGTCAGTGCAGGAAGAGGCAGGAGCCCCTCTAAGAAGCGGTGGGAACAGCCGCACTTGTCCAGGTGCTCCGAGGAGGGGGCGGGCTCAGCTGCTCCTCCAGCCGGCAGGCACCTTCCCAGCGGGGCCGAGGGGGTGGCCCTGGACAGGAGTCCTGGGGCCCACACAGCCCTTCCTCTCGGGGCGTCCTCACCATCATCTTCCCCTGGATGCCGGAGGGAACCCTGAGGGGCCCAGACCCTGCACCTCTCCCACCACCTGCCCCAGCTGCCGTGTCAGGCCCGAAGGAAGCAGGGGATTCCAACCCCCGAGGCCACCGAAAGGAACGTTGTTTCCATCTGTTTGAGGAAACAGGCTTCTATACAAGTCTTCCTCCTGAAATAAGTTTCTTGTGTCAAGACATTTTTTTAAAACAAATCACCTTGTTGAACCCTTGCACCTTCTAGATGAGGACACTAAGGCTCAGGAAAGACGAATTTCTGTGAGGACTCCGCAGCTGCTCGTTCTCAACTCCTGTCTCCTCTGCCATCGCTTCCATGACTCAGTCAGGTGGAGTGCCCGGTGCCCACACCACGTGGTGTGGCCACGACAGGTTTACCAGTCCGCGAACCCCAATACATGAGACACCCGAAGGCGGGAACCTTGCGCCAGCAACTCCATACTCAGGGCGCACACAGCACAGCTGGGGCTGAGATGAGTCGGGGGATCTCCATCAGAATGGGTCCCGGGTGCCTTCTCCCACCAGGCTGCCTCCAGCCAGCAGGGCCTTAACCCCGAGCACTCCCACCCTCCTCCCCAGCCCCCTCTCCCCCACACAAGCGCTGCTCCTCCTCTGGCTCAGCCACTCCCACACCTCACTCCAACTGACTGTCTGACTGGAGCCACCTGCACTAGATGGGAAGCTTTGGGGGTCAAGGGTCTATCTGACGTGCTCCCTGACACTTGCTTCCCCATACTTGTTTTAATGCCTGGCCTGGAGGAAGGGCCCAGTACATTTCTCGAGTGTTAGTGCAGGGCCCTAGGGAAAGGAGAAGGTTGGCACTGGCTGGGAGGGAAGGTAAGAAACCTTGAAGGCCGACTCTCTGTGTTGTCAGCTCCTCTCTCCTTCCAGACAACTCGGACTGGACTCCCTCTCCATCTTGTGTGGGCTGCCTTGGGGGCTGGGAGAGGGGAGGCCAGGCCAGGTCTGAGGGGCAGGGTGGTAATGACCTGGATGCCGGCCTCTGGGAGTGAGCAGGCAGGCCATCCCCTTGCAGGACACATAGGACCTGCCCTTTCCGTGCTCCCAAGCCTGGGGATGCACCTGCTCGGATGAAGTCAGGCTTTCTGGGCTTGAAGGCCCTTGCCCGTTATCTCACCCAGCTTCCTAGCTGCCTCTGGAAACAGCTCCCTGGGGACCCTGCCTTTCCCCTGGCTCCTCATGGTGCCTCTTGAGTGACATCACTTTGCAAACCTGGGCTTGCAGGGACTGGGCTCAGCTGGCCCAGCCCTCCCCGAGAGTCCCTCCCTGCCGGCCACGTAGCCACCATTTGTTAGGGACTGTTGTTCAGGCCCTCTGCTAGATTCCCATCACCCTCCTGGGGACGCATCCCCCTGACAGCTCTGTAAGGTGGAGTATGTGCCCCATTTTGCAGGTGAGGAAACTGAGGTCTAGAGAGGAGAAATGTCTCACACGGTTCACACAGTTAGGGAGCCAGCATTCAAGCTTAGTTCTGCCTGCCTCCAAAGCCCTTACTCCCAACCATCGTGCCCAGCCACAGCCGACCTGTGGCCGCTCCAGAAGCCATCTCTCTGAGTTCCTTCTCGCACTGTGCTGAGGCCTGGGGGTGCCGCACCAAGGTCTGTGCAAATTCCAGGGGTGTTGGGGACAGTACTAAAGATTCCCCTGCCCTTCCCTCTCCCCTCCTGCACCGCTGGTTGACGGAAGTGCCCCCACATGCAGGCCTGCTTCCTGGGACAGGCCCCTGCCAGAGGGCCTGCCACTGACACCCAGCATTCGCCCCGCTCCTGCACACTCCCTCTTACCAAGGTCCCCGGGATGGAAATCACAACGGCAGACACCAGTGCTTACTCAGGCTCTGACCCTCCTCACTCTGGCACCAACCATGGGCTTTGAGCCTTTTGGTCACAGCTTCCCCTTGTGTTCCTGCTTTTACTCAGAGCCCCAGCTGCTGGTCCTGCCTCACCTAGATGTGCCCCTAGAAACTGCCTCTGCCCTCCCTTGGCTGCTAACTCGTCTTCTCCGGAACCCTCTCTTCTCCTCTGCCCAGGTCCCTCCACCCTCCACCGCACCAGTGAGGATCGGGCCTGGCTTAATGGAAGTGGCTGGAACTTGAGTCCAAGTAGAGAAGTCAGCCCAAACCCTGAGAAGCCTAAGACCCAGCTTCCTACTGACCCAGCCTCTGCTATCGGAACAGAGATCAGGCAGACCCTACATGGTGTGTTACCCGCGATGAATGTTTTATGAGCCTGTTCTTCATTACTGCGGGCTGCAGGAGCCAGGGAAAGAGGGGTGGGGGGACAAAACCGCTCATGGAGACATCAGGCAGGGAGATGAGGTAGAAGTGTGTTAAATGGCCAGGGGTAGCTTGTGATGGGACAGGGGGATTTAGATTTAGAAGATTTAGCAAGAAAGATTTAGCAAGAGTTGGTGATGTTTGTCCTGCTGAAATGACTAAATGTTGGCAGCTGGAAATAGGGAGCAGTCCAAAAAGGTGGAGGTTTTGAACCTGGGTCTGGGAGCTGCGGGCCTGCGGGCAGACAGAGGGACAGCTGGAATTTGGTGTTGGTCCTGGCTACCGTCATCCTTGAAGCTCGCTGGCTGGTTCTCCGGGCAGTTGGCCTGCGCCCAGCACCTTGGCTCCTCACGGGCTTGCCCTGCTGCCACTCCCGGGCACTTTCTGGTCCTCTGGGCTCGAGGTGGCAGGAGGCTTCAGACCACACGGAGAACCTGTCCAGGCTCGGACTGGCCCCTCAAAGCTGTGTGCCGTCCTGGGCCCTTGTTCAGAGCGCCTCCAGCCGGGCCCTGAGCTACAGCCCATCTGATCCCTCTAAGTTAGGGGCCTCACCCCCAGTGCCAAAGCGAAGGACCTCACTTGGCACAGGATGATGCCCTGACTCCCCTCCCCTCCATGTGCTCTCCCCTTCTCCTGGTGCACCATCCACAGCCAAGGAAGGAAGGGAAAAGCAGTGAAGCTTCCCAAACCAATCCAGCGGCCCAGCTCATTTCGCTGCTGCCGAGAGAGAGGCTGAGCCGGGGGAAATGGTCCACAGGACTGGGCCTGACCCTGCTCATCACCTGCCAGCCAGGAGGTGGGGGACCATGCATGAGGGTCAGCTCTGGGCCCTGCCCAGACGGACAGTTCATTCTTGAGGGTCAGCAAGAGATCCAGATGGGGAAGGGGAGCAACCAAATGGACCTTATTGGCACAACCCTCCACAGTAATGTGGGACTTGGGGTCCCCCCGGAGCTCCTGCCAGCTCCCCGTCTGTCTTGCTACCACTTACTCCTCCTCTTTCCTCTGCTCTCTTTGGCTCTTAATTCCCCTTCACTCTCTTCTTTGAAGTCCCTGGTTGCTATGGAAACCCAGTGGCAGGGAAGGAAGCAGAATTTTGGGAGGTTCTGAGCCGTCCATCCCAACAGGCCCTACTTCGATGCTTGTTTGTCCGGGTTTGGGAGACAGTTCTGCATGAGGGCACGGGGGGGAGCCTGGCCAGGCAGCCTTGGACCTCCTTTTGGCAAAACCACACACGTCTGGATGCGCTCAGAGGGTCATCCGCCACAAGACCATCCTCAAGTCTCCCTGACCCTCCAGCATTTCCTAAAGCCTGACCCGAGTCCTGGGTACACAGAGGACTCCCGAACCACCTCCTCCACTCAACAACCTCCGAGTCTATCCACGTTTTATTAGCTGACGGCTTCAACCGATGTCTACTGCACACCCACGCCACACCAGACCCTGTTCTAGGTGCTGGACAGCCATCGGCGAGCAAGCCCAAGTCCCCACTCTCTTGGGAGGGATGCAGAGACCAAAAGCAAGTGTGCAAATAAGTAACAGGAGAATATCTGATAGTGGTAAGTGTGACAAACATTTGTGACAAACGGACAGACCTAAGGGGCGTTACACTAAGTGAAATAAGTCAGGGAAAGACAAATACCATACAATCTCACTTATTTCAGAAGCTATAGAAAATAAAAATAAATGAAAAAATGAAACAAACAGATCCACAGATAGAGAGAGCAAGCTGATGGTTGACAAAGGGGCAGGGTGGGGGAATGGGATTTTTTTTTTTTTTAGTTTTTATTTAAATAAATAAGACAGTGGCTTCATGACTCTCCCAGAAACAACAACAACAAAAAAACCCTGACCGTCTTTTCCCTCCTGGCCTGGGCAGTCGTGTGATTCACACTGCTTTATACACAGTATATAAAAGAAAGCTAAGCAGCGCGTGACAGCAGAAATCTACATAGCGCGCAGTCAGCCAGCATCCAGCGGAAGGGCACGCCACGCGGAGAAAACGAGTGCGCAGGCCCGATGCAGACCCGATGCAGACCCGGGCTGGCTTTTTGAGCTGAATGGGGGCGGTGTGGACGCAGCACTGCAGCTGAGCAGGAGAGTGGTTAAGCGGTAAGGTGAGACGGGCGGACAGGACCACGCAAGCCATGGAAAGGAAAATTCAATTCTCAGAGACACAGCCCTCCAACCTCTCGAGATATGGTGATAACACGATCAGATTTATGTTTTAAAAATTGTAGGGGGATAAGAGAGGAACCGGGGAGAGCAGTTAGGGGCTGTTGCACTAAGTCAGGCAAGAGCTGAAAACGGCTTGCAGCAGGGCGGTGGCGGCCGATAGATGGAAGAGCAGATGCGCTGGGTTTGGATATGCTCTGGCGATAGGGGCCCAGGATGAGAGGCAAGGGGAGGCTGAGAGGAGAGTCAGAGAGCCTCCCACGTGCGCCAGCTCTATTCGCCGGCTGCCTGCTCTCCGCCCTGGGGTTGGTGGAGGTGGGAGGAAGGGAGAGAGACAGTTAATGGCAGTAAAACTTTACCCTAACCCCAGAAATCGTTCTTTTTCCTGTATTATGTGGACGCTACATTCTCCTGGTTTTCCAACCACCTATCAAATGAGCCCCACTTCCTCAGCCTTCTTCCCTGGTCCCCCTCACCCTGACCTCTGACTGTGGAGAGCACAGCCAGGCTCAGGCTTGGGCTCTCCCGCTCCCTGTCTGTGTTCCCTCCCCAGAGAGTCTATTGCATCTCTTGGCTCTAAAAATCACCCGAGTACTGAACACTCCCAAATTTGTATCTTCACACTAGACCTCTCCCCTGAATTCCACACTCATACAACTGCCTACTCAACATCTCCGCTTGCATATTTAGTCAGCTCAGACTTAATAGGGCCGTACCCAAACTCCTACTCTCCCCGCTCAGAATCCGCTCTTCCTGGGATCTTCTTCTCTTGCTGAACGACCCCTCCATCCTTTCAGATGCTCAGGCTGGAAACTCTGGAAACCCTTCCAGTCTTGCTTTCTCGCAGCCCATATGCAAACCCATCAACAAATCCTGTCCAATGTACTGGAAGAAACAACAACACACACACACACATCCAAAATCCAATCTCTCTCGTCACCTCTAATCTACTGTTACAATGATTTCATAATTGGCCTCCCTTGCCCCCCTACTGTCTACTCTCAACACAACCACCAAAGCAGCCTTGACAAAACTCAGTTCGGATCGTGTCGCTCTACTGATGACACCCCCGACGGTCTGTCCGCGGTCTCACGCAGGGTCAGAACGAAAGCCTTTTCAATGGCCCTGCATAGTCTGCCCTCCACGCCCACCCCTTTCATCTCTCTGGTCTCACCTCAGCTTCTATCATTCTCTGCACCCCTAACTGCCCTTCCCACCACACACACACACTCACACACACACACACACACACTCTCACACACACACACTCTCACACACTCATAACCTCCCTCCGCTTGGCTCCAGCCACACTGGGATTCTTCCTCTTCCCTCGATGCACAAGCCTTAGCCCTTACTGTTCCCTCTACCTGAATGCCTCTTCCCCCCAGATATCTGAAGGCCTCACCTCGGCTATCTGCCTGCCCCAACATTACGTTTTCAGGGAGGCCTTCTCTGAGCAGCCTGTTTAACGTGGCTGCTACCCCACACCACTACTCACATTCATTCCCTTCTCTGCGTTTCTCTCCATAGAGGATGTCAGTGTCTGCTGCACTGCACGCTGTTTGCTCCACATGCCCCACCACTACCACCAGAATATGAGCTCCATGATGCCAGGGCTATTGTCTCTCATTTCCTGCTTTGCTTATTTCCTTCCCCAGAACAGAGCCTGGTGCATGGTGGACACTCAACAGTGAGTGAATGAATGGAATTAGGGAAACACCTACAACCCTCAAGAGGCAGCCTGGGTCTGGGCATTAAGACCTGATTTCTAGTACTCGCTTTGGCCCTAGCTGTGTGAACTCTGGCCTCACATTGTAGGCAGCAGAGAACTGGCCCTTTGCTGCTGCGGCATTCTGGGACGATGCTTAGCCACGGCCTGCCTGCTGCCACTCTGCTGAGAGAGGAAGGCAGGGATGGACAAGACCTGGTGGAATAAGAGGAGAGAACTCTCGCTCCTTCTTCTAGCCAAGGCTTGGGTGGAGTCTTCACTGGCTTTGAAATGAGAGGCAAGGTTCCGGGTTGGACTTGGAGGCTTGGTGAGGGGCCCAGACCCTCCGGCTGAGTGGGGACAAATAGAGGCCTGTCCGCTAGGACTGGGCTCCTCCTCATGGGGAGTCTGTCCCTGTGAGGGCCTCGCGGGAAGCACTGCTATAAGAAAAGGAGAAGAATGGGAGGTGGGAAACAGGGGCAGGTAAGAACTGACCAGGGAGGACTGGCGAAGGCCCTCCGTGTGGATCGCCTGGGCCCGCACACTGGTCTCCAACGGAGCTGTGGGCGGTCAAGCCTTCATGCGGACCTCGACTGGCCCCCACGGCCCTCACAGGCAGCACCCACTCCGAGGCAGAGGGGCCAGCCTTTTGGCTGAGGAGAGAAAACCCGGGGCTCCTCCCTTTTCTGGGCCTTGCAACAGCACCCTGCTTGTTTTCCCTGAAATAAATGGGCTGAGCATATCAGGCCGGCAATAACCCCTTGAAATCAGTTGTTATCACAGTTAACAACCAGTTTGGCTTCAGTTCAGGCTGTTAACTATCAAACCACTAAGTGCCGGTAATGATTGATTCTCGGCCAGTTGCGGCTTGAGTGGGCTGTAAAACCCCATTAGCGAGGGCTCTGTGGAGGCAGCAACTCAAAGATAAACAAGGTGGTGGGTGCTCCGGCCCAGCCTAGCCCTGCTGCTTTGGCCTCTGCCCCCATGGCACCATGGCCTGGGGTCCTGCAAGGATTCAACCCCTTCCCAAAGCCTCAGGCAGCCTCATGGACCAGATACCAGCTGTCCCGTCCAGCTCTACTCCCCCTTGCCGCCGCCAGTCATCTCCCTCCTCCCTACAGGCAGGCCGGCTCTATGGACCACGGCCTACCTCTCCTCCCTCATCACACCCATGGCACAGTTCCACCCCACCACTCAGGAGTACTCAGGCATCGCAAGCCTGGGGGCTTCAGGGGTAGCTGTGGCCTGACCAGTCACCATCCTTGGCCCAGCCTGGCCCCACTTTGTGGCCAGGATCACAGGCAGGGAGAGCCTGACATTCCACTGCACCCCACCCCAGACTCCCTCCTGTCCTGTGGCTTCCCCCAGGAATTGCTCTCAAACAAATAAAATGTGGGTAATTACGGGGCTAGGGGCTGGACAGGCGGCCCTGCAGATGAAAGCGTTTCCTGGACGGTCTCTTCATTTGCATGGCATCAGAAGCTGCTCAGAAGGTGTGACTTTTCCCACAGTGAGACCCCAGCTCCTTGCACAATAAAGCGGGGCTGCTCACCCAGAATTAATTAAAGGGGGAGGGGAGGGGATGGAGCAAATGAGGAGGCACCAAGAGCTGGGGGAGCCAGAAGAGAGATGTCTAGAGCCCCTCCCTGAGTGCCCAGTGTCTATGAACCAGGAGAAACCTACTCTACCCAGAGGGCCGCGCCTTCACAGCAGGCTGAAGGTGACGTAGCAGGAGGTGATGTAGAAAAAGCCCAGGGCATCCCCAATCTCTCTATGCCAAGGCTTCCCACTGAGCCCTGAAATTCCAGATCCACCTGGATGGCCTGAGTCTGGGACTTGCAGTTACAACTCTAGGAGGCCAGTGTGGTTAGAAAGCTTTGGGGTGCTCCCCTCCCAAAGGATATGCGAAAGACCAGGAGCCCAGAGGGAAGACATTCCTGGATTGGCCCAGGAACTGGGCTATGGGACCGGCCAGGGGCACCCTCAAAGAAGGCAGCATGAGCAGCCAGCATGGGAGACCTCTGATGTAAAGACTGGGTCAGCCCTGCCCTCAGGGGACCTGCTGCTTCTGGGCTTGGGTGCTCCATCATCCCGTAGCACAGCGTGGTATGATGCGAGTGTCGCCGGTCCACATCCGAGCACACTCCCCTCCACCCACCGTGGACCAGTCCTCTTGCCCGCACCGTGACCTGCACTACCAGCCTGAGCTCCTCTCCATCCAGGCCCCCTCTCTCCAAAGGCAGCAGCCACCCCCTAAATCACAGTCCCCCAGGTCCTTCTGCAGCACCTGAGCTTGGCACCTTCTGCTCGCAGCTGTCTAACCAGATCTCCCACAGCTCACGCTGGTTCCACGTCACGATGGTCAACGCCAGCCTTGGAGGTCCCCCCTCTGACATATCCTCACCTTGGGCCCTGGCAGCTGCTCTTTTCTTTCACTTCCTGCAGCCTGACACTCAGAGAGAAGGAGCCCTGGCATCCCCCTTTTGCCCCGCACACGGACCGAGGCACACAGAAAGGCACCGTTCTCAGACTCATGGGATCCACGGTCGCAGCTCTGGCAGAGCCGTCATTTCTGGCCCAGGGGTGGCCTGGGCAAGTGTCAGCAATAACTCCTGTTAAAAGCTAGGAAGTGCATGTCTCCCAGGACCAGCTGAGGGCCTCTTCTTGCTCCTTCCCCTACTTCTGTCCTCCAGGGAAAACCCTGCAGTGACAATGATGGGGACGGGGACAGACATCAGTCCTTAGGCTAAAGGGAGGCTACTGTCAGACCTGGGGCCTGATTCGCTGCGTCTCCCAGCTCCGCCGCCAGCTGGGACAGGGCAGGGGGCAGGAAGCTGACCCCAGAAGGAATCACCCTCCAAGACACATTTTTAATACGCAAGTTAAATAAATATTTTAGTCATTTAATAGCAACTAATACACAACCTCCCCCCTACTGACAGCCACCCTTAAAACACCTGACCTAAGTCCTTACCCTTTCCTTCCCGCCCCCACCTGGGGGTGCAGTGGAGTTCCTAGCTGCCTGGCCAGCTTGCTCTGCAGGTACTGGGGGCTCAGAAGCACCGCTGCTGGACTAGAAAAAGCCTCCCATGCCCAGGGGGCCCCCCCTAATCTCAGTCTTGGCCACTAACTGGCCTTCCTGAGAGTTAAGAAGACACCACAGCCAAATGGAATACAAAAATAGAGCCTCTCTTTTGTTTAAAAAAAAAAAAAACCCAACAGCAAACAATTATCAACAACTAGAACCCGGGGCTTCCCCGGCTCCTCCCCAGCCTTCAGTAGAGCAGACCTCGTCTTGCTTGAGTTTCTGTTTGTGCTCCCCTGAGATGGAAATCTCCGCGCTGGGAGCCGCGGGAGGGGCCGGGCGGGCGCCTATCGGGGCTCCGGGGCCCAAGTCCTCTGGCTGCCGCGCAAGCTGCGCGTGAAGGGCGGGTAGTTGAGGAACTCGAACCGCAGGCTCTGCTCGGTGGTGTGGTGGCCACGGGGCAGCCGCTTCATGAAGTGGACCTCGCGCTGGTGCTGCCGCGTCTTGGAGCCCTTACGGGGCCGGCCCTTGCGGGTGAAGGCCATGTACCAGCCCTCGTACTTGGCGTTCTGCAGGGCGGTGTAGTTGTTCTCCAGTACGATCTCCGTGAAGACACAGTCTTTGCCTTTGCCGTTGCTCTGCAGGTAGGGGGGCCAGACACAGCGTTACTGGGCTCTCTCCGGAGCCCACCCCCTCATCAGAGGCAGAGGGCAGGCGGCCCCAGACAGCAGGTGGGCACCCCAGCAGATGGCAGGGTGGGCAGGAGCTGCAGCCCCACCCCCTGCCTGGGCACCCGCTCTCTAATCCCTCACAACCCGCAGCCCACCCGGCAACTTCCTGTCCTCCCGGGCAGCAGTGACACATGGCTATCTACCGAAAGGGCTGGGCCCCGACACAGAGAGGCAGCAGAGAGGGGGCCCAGACCCTGCCCACCCTGGCCTCCTGCCCACCAGTCTGGCCTGAGCTGCTAGCACCCGTTTCCCCACCTGCCCCCGTCAGCCCCTCAGGATTCCGGCTCCAGGGCCCCTGGGCAGCCACCCCATGGGGGAGGGGAGGCCTCCGAGGAGACGCTGAGTCCCAAGCCCCAGAAGCCCAGCAAGCGGGGAGCTCGAGGCTGGAGAGGAGCCGTGACTAATGGGGCCATTTCAGAGCTCGGCCGAGGGGCTGGGCCTGCGGCTTACTGAACATTCCAAATGCTGGTACCATGTAATTGGACATAATAGCAAAGCAATTTGGCGATTTGTTAAAAAGATATATGGAATTTACCAACCTTTCCCCCCCACCCCCCAGCCCCTTCCCTAGCCTTCCTTCTTCCTCCTTTGCCTTTATGGCTTTTCATCTCTCCAGCAATTTCCTTCTCCCTCACCTCTCCCCTTCCAATCGTCAGATAACCCCAAGGTGGCCCCAGGTCTCTCTGCCCACCTTGTTGATATCCTGGAGGAGCTGGCCAGCCCAGCCCGTGCTCCCCAGGCCCCAGCCCCGACCCCACCCCATCCTCCTGGGGCTCCACCTTGGCAATCAGCTTCCCCTTCTTGTTCATGCAGATGTAGAGGCCTGTCTCGGCGCCTCGCACTCGAACCCGGCTGCCGAAGGTGTCTGTCTCCACAATGAGCTTCGCTGTCCGGGACAGAGGAGGGAGGTTACTGGAAGCCCCCTCGCCCCCACGGCTCCGTGTCCCCACCCCAACAGGCCCACAGACTCATCACATCCTAGCAGCCACTGCTCCAAGGCCCAGGTACCCAAGAGGTGGGCTTCAGCCCCCTAGCTAAGGTCAAGCCCCCCACCTGGGCCAAAGGCCCCTCACCTGGGTTTACAGAGGGGGATGAACAAGATCATGATGTGCCAATCTCAGAGGGGCCTTGGGGCCTTCAAATTGAAAAGTCCCTCTTTTAAAACCAGACGGTAATGATGTTGAAGTCAAGGTTTCGAGACTAGGGTTTTTCTGCTGCTCAGAAGATCTCTGAGAATCATTCCAACTCCAAATGTCAAGTGCAATGCCTCACAGGTCGTTTCATACATCCGGGAAGGGTGGTGGCCTCCAGTCCTGAGGCCAAACGTAAAAGCACTGTCTCCTGTTTCTGGTACCTGGGGTTTGAACTCACAGCCTTGGCCAGCCCTCTTTCCCCACTGCTGTTGTGTTGGGAAGGCCATAGGGATGGGACAGCTCTCCCTAACACAGCCCCTAGCCAGCTGCTTTCCCTGAACTCAGAACCCAGCTGGGAGGGTCCTGCCTCTTCCCCTTGCATCCCAATCGCCGCCGAAGTCCCCAGCACATGCCTGTGCCCATAAGTCAACAACTCGATGTCTTTCCTCTCTCACCCTCCATCACAGCCAGCCTTCTTGCCCCAGTGCCCCAGCCCTTTCTGTGCGTGTAGAGGGAGGAAATCAGGCATGCTTGCCTCTCAGGCTTGGGAGAAAATATGGAGCTGAGTTCTGGGCCTTCCTCCCCATCCTCCTCCTCCTCAGACAGCAAACTTGCCACAGAAGCCAGTTCCTGTCCACTCTGTGTCACTCCTCCCTTTTGAGGCTGTCCCCAAAAGGGAGTGAGGGCTGACTTAGCCCTTTGGGACGGGACTGAAGGGGCGGGGTCTCCTGCCCTCCCCACTGCAGCGTCCAGCCCCGTCCCTCCTGGAGAGCAGTTCTGAGACTCCCGGAGCTGCCACCCAGCCTCCACTGACAAGGTGGCACCTTCTCTGTCCCTGAGACTCCTGGGAAGATGGGCGTCGAGGTCAGCAAGACAGCCCCCAATGCCCAGCCTGTGACTGCCCACCCCCTTACATGAGCACAGAGCAGGGGCCCAGCGGCCAAGTCCTCAGTCTGGCTCCAAGTCAGCCAAGGGGAAGTGCAGCTGTCACCCCTCCCCACCCACCTCCTTTTGGACCCGGCTGGCCTGCTCATCCCTCTGCCTGGTCTGCCTTCCAGCGCAAAAAGTAGCCGCTTTTAAGGGGCAGGAAGGACACGGATGGGAGAAGGGCGAGAGGATCCCACTTGGAGGATCCCACCGGGAGGATTCTGGCCAAACCAGGAAGGTAGAGATGGAGTAGGCCCCTCCGCCACTTCCTGGGGCCCATTAGAGAGCAGCTAGGGCCTCTCTGCTGTTCTTTCCAAGACTCATCCTGTCCTGGCTGCACACCCTAAGTCTGCTCTTGGGCCCTCCAACTTCTACCCCTGCCTGCCGGGCAGGCAGGGACCATCCAAGGAGCCTGGGAAGCCTACTTCCTATCCGTGTGAAGAGAGAAGTGGGCATCAGACATCTGATGTCTGAAGACGAGTTCTTCTATGGCCGCTTGGCCTCTTCTCCCCTCCCCAAAAGCCAAGGATGCTGGGCCATTTGCTCTGATGGAGCAAACCCAGAAGGAGCCAGGCAGGCATCCATTCCCATTCCTAGGAAGCTAAGAAGGGCAGCTAGCAGCCAGTCTGGAGGGACAAAGGGAAGGTAGGCTGGCCCTGCCAGCCCAGCGGGGGAGCTCGGCCACTGGGCAGGCCGCCGCCACCCCACCCCCCAACCAGGAGCCCCCACTCGCCTTCCTGGATGTTTCTGGGGAGCTGGGGCTGCAGTGCACAGCGGCTTCCCCGACCGGGCTTTTGGAAAGCTTAACATTTTCAAACCTATTCTTCCACCCAGTGACAGATTTATCCCAGGAAAATTATGTCTCCTTCTCCAGCTTTGAAGGGAAGTCAGCTACGTCGACGCAGAAAAAATGCAGCGAGACATACTCGATCCCCCAAACTGGCTCGAGAAGAGGAGAAAGTATTCAGGAAATGTTTAAAACGGTGAAAGTAAGAAGAGTTTTAATCGCTCTGCCAGACGCGGGGGTCTCTCCAGAGATTCATAGAGAACAATCTTGAACCTCTTTTTTAACATTTGCAGACTTCCAACTCTTTTCAAACTCCACATCTGAAAAAAGGGGCTCGTTCTTTTTCTGTTTTATATCATCCTTCATTTTTCTTCTTAGCTCTTAAAATGCCTCACCTTTTTATTACATTTTAATAGAGTCTTCCCCTCTGCTTTCATGCTTGTTTAACTTGGTCATTATTTAAAGGTTTTTAAACTCACAATAATCGCTCTCTAAAAACAACACCAGCCGCCCAGAGGGCTTGCTTTTCTCTGGGCACATCAGGACTCTGGAAATTGGCCTTGTTTCAAGGCAGGAATATTGAATGTTTTAGAAATCAATCAGTCCTCGGCCTCTGCACCGGGCAGTAGCTCCCTGTACTCACCGCCCCACCGGGAGCCGAGAGCCGGCTCCGACCCACCGCCTGGGTTCCTGGGCGAGCGGAGCAGGGAGGCCCCTTCCCCTTCCCAGAAGGGTCCCCGTGTGTAACTGACCCTTCTGATCAAAGCGTTTAAAGGTTCACAGCACCCCCTCACAAGCTGGGAGAGTTGGGGGGACTTCTCTCCCTTCTCTTTCCCACTCTCCTTTTGTGGGCCCTGGCGACATATCCTCTTTCAAGAGCTTCCCTTAAACCTGGGCCCCCTCCCCCTGAACCCTCTGCCTCCACCTGCAGCTGGGGAGGGGTGTATGAAAGGGGGAGGTGTAAAGGGAAATTCCTGGATTCATTCATCTGCTGGGCAAGGAAGGGGCACCCGTGGGCCAAGTACTCCCCAAGGTCCCTTCCCAAACCCTCTCTTCTCCAGCTGACCCCCAAAACACTCTTTTTGCCTTAACCCATTGCCTTCTGAGCTGGGAGCCTGCAGAGCCCTGGCCCACACAGCTGCGGCTGGTGGGTCCGGTCGCGGCAGGCCCGCCGGGGAAGGGGGCGCGTTCCCCGAGCTGCCTTCACCCTGCCGCGGTGCAGCGCGCCTTACCGAAGGGGTCCCCGTCGTCTGCCATGGCGTTGATGCGCTTGTTGGCCAGGACCTGCACGTGCTTCCCGCTGGTGCGGCTGTAGAGCTGGTAGGTCCGGATGAGGCGGCGGCTGAGCTGATCCGTCACCAGGCTCTGCTCCCTCACATGCTGTGTAAAATTAGGTGAGGACTGAACAGTTACCTTTAGGAAATTGAAAAATACACAACACGCCATTATAATGCTACTCTGCCCAGGGGCCCCAGTGGCCCCCATTGCCCTGTACCCCACCTCCACTGCCCCAGGCAGCGGGCAGGGGCTGGGGGTCCCCCCAACATGCCAGCTCAGGCTACCACCCCCCACCCAGGAAAGCCGGGCGTGTCCAACCCAGCGTGATGGGTGAGCCGGGGGATGGGGAAGGGTCTGGACCCACCTGTTGGGAAACACCCTGGGACTCGCGGCCAGCTCGGAACAGGGAAGCCAGCTCCCTGCCCAGCGCAGGCCCCCCGCCCGGGCCTTCCTAGAAGAGCAGGGCGCTTTTAAGTAAGGAGGCAGCGCTGCCTGACCCCTGACATTTATAAAGACAAATTTACGGAGCAAATGTTGGGAGCACAGAGGGCCTAAGCACCTGATCTTTCCGCCAGACCCGCCACAAACCTCCCCCGGGAGCCGCGGGGAGGGTCCCTGAGGCAGGCCCCCGACTTCTGACAAGAACGCTCCCTTGGCCCCGACCTGCCCCCTTCCTCGGCGACCAGGTGAGGCTGCCCGTGGAGTACCCCAACCTGGCTGGAACGCGTGGGAGACAACGCTAGACTTAGAGACCTTGGTTGGGTTCTAGCTTCGATACGCACTGGCTGTGTGACCTTGTGCTGGGCGCTACCTCTCTGTTCCTTAGCTCCCGACTCGGGATAGTTCGGGGTTGGGTTTCTAAGGCTCCTTCCAACCCTGCCGCGCTGGCCGCAGCATCGGTCCTGGTGCCCCTGCCCGACTTGGCCAGCAGGCGCTCCCCGCCGGAGCCCGGCCCCCGGCCCCCGGCCCCCGGCCCCCGCCTCCGCGCAGTGCGCCTTACCTGGGCTTGGAGGCAGAGAACCAGCAAGTGCAACAGCCTGTGGGAGACAAAAGCGGGCGGGAGAGAGAGGGGCGCAGGGTGAGCGAGGGGCGCGGCGCGCGGCCGGCGGGGACGGGGCGGCGGTACTCACAGGCAGCTCAGCGCCGAGCGGGGGCTGCCCATGGCGCGCGGCCCGGGGAGCGCGGGGAGCCCCGGCGGGATCACGCCGGCCCGCGGGCACACGAGCTGAGACCGGCGGCGAGCGAGGGCTGTTCGAGGGCGGGAGCCCGGCGGCGGTGTCGACGCGGCTCCGCAGGTCCCGTGGAAGGTCGAGCTGGCCGCGCCGAGCCGCTCTGCGCCGCTACCGGAGCCGGTGGCCGCTGGCTACTCAGGAGCCGGAGCAGGCGGAGGGTAACGGGCCGGCAGGGTGGGTGGGTAGGTGGGAAGGGGAGGGGGAGGGGTGGGGGCGGGGGGCGCCGCACCGGGCGCGAGGGGGGAGCGCGGGGCGGGCGGCCGGAGCCCGCAGCCCCGGCTAGGAGCTGGGGCCGGGACGCAGCCCGGGGCGGGGGCGGGGCGGCCGGGGCGGGGCGGCCGGCGGGTCTGGGATTGGGGGTCTGGGCCGGGGGAGGGGTCTGGGGACCCACCGGAGGGGCGTGGGCGGCCGGGGTGGGCGCCTTCCCCCCTCCTGGGCCCGTCCCCTCGCGCACTCTTGAGGTCTAGACACGCGGGAATAGGGGGCGTCTCGGGCGCCCGTTCCATGGGGTCCCTAGACCCTCCGCTGGGGTTTCCTGGACTTCGGGCGCGTCTGAGTCGGAAGGTGCCAGGGCTCCACCGTGGGGCCCGTCGGCTCACGCCTCTGCCTATGCTAGCGGGTCTCTGAGCCACCTACTGTGCGCTCCTGCTGCGCCCGCCCCTGGGAAGTGGCCGCTGACTCTGGACTGAAGGGCACTACGTGCCTGTGCGACGGGGAACCGACCCCCACCTTTCTGCTGAGTACCCTGCCCTGCCTGTCTCTCCGTCTCTCTCAGTCTTCAAGAAGCCCTGAGAGAGAGAAATGTCTCCTTCCTACCTTCTAGCACCCATTATCACCATCACCTCCGCTCCTGTTACCCCCGCCCCCAATACAAATACACACATATGCTGACCTGAAGCTTCGGAGGAACACGAGCCCCCTATGTGGGAGAGCCCAGAAGTCCCTGGCAAGGACCCCCAGTCCCTGCCAACCCCCAAAGCAATGGGCAGATGGGGCAAAAATAACTACTCTTAGCTGTTTTTCCTGGAGAAGAGACTTCCGTCCAGGCCGCCAACTTTTCTCTCTCCGAGTCCCATTATTCGTGCACTTAAGAGGCATTTACACACCTACTGTGTACTAGACAGGGACTGGTGCTTTCTGTCCACTGGGGCGGGGGGGGGGGCGCGGGAGTGCCGAAGGAGGAGGTATGTATGGTCTTGTCCAAGCCTTTCCCAGGCCCTCATTGCTTCCCCTGGCAGGAGGAGGGGTGCTTCTGGAAACCCGGAGCCATGGTGCTACTTTGGGAGCAGCTTGGGTGGGCAGAGGTGCCCTTGGGGTAGGTACTTCTGAGAAGCAGGTGAAGCCACTGATGCTCTGCCCAGCTGCTGCCTCTGACCACACCCCCTTGCCCCACGGGCCCCCTCGCTCCTTGGGGGTTGGGCTGGAGGGGTTGGGTGGTCTTAGGAAGCCATTAGGCCAAAGGCAGTAAGTAGGCAGGCCCTTTTCCAACAGTAGAGCCAAGTTCTGCTTCCCTCCTGCTCCTCTTCCTCCCCCCACTCCCAGCCATAATGCTAACAGTGAGAAATATGGGAAAACAGAGTCAGAAGACTTATCCCAAAGATCTCATCGCTCCTCAGAGGAGTGGACCTCCTGAGCCCACCTGTCCCCCCCTCCAGGAGCCAATTCACTCAGCGGGCTCTTGCCCAGACAGACCTCCAGGCAAGGACCATGTCTGACCAGCTCGGAGCTGGCAGCTCATGGCACAGAGCTGGGCAGGGCTGCTCTGCAGTTAGCATTTGAGATGAGTGTGTGCAGTGGGGAAACTGGCTGAGCGTTTCAACCTCAGCCCCTGCGCGGTTCCCCAGGGAGACTTGCCTTCACCCCTTGCCTCCACCCCCTTGCCTCCACAGGTAATAACCATAAACACCACCATTTACTGAGCACTCATGTTTGCTACAAGCTGGGCTTACACCCTCTCCTCTCAACCCCACTAGGAGATGGGCCCATTGGGTGGGTGGGGGTGAGAGGTGAGGTGGGCTCCAGTGCCCACAACCCAGACCAGCCCCTGTGCTTTATGGTGCTCCTCTGTGTCAGAGGCCTGCGGGACACCTGTTGAGTGCCTACCTCCCCAGCTGCACTGCTGGAAGCAGGCAGGATACTCACCATCGTAACCCCATGCCTGTGAAGAGTAGGCCCTTGAAAAAGTTTGTGTGCATGTGTTTGTTGAATGAATGAGTGGAGAGATGGAGAGCAGAGGATCTGAAGGGCCTTCTCCCTACCCAGTTCTCTGAAAATGGTCTGATGAGAACAGGGAGACGGACTCAGGCATTCAGCCCAGCTTAGTGCGTTGTGCCTAGTCCTGGAGTCACAACCAGAGCCACTGGGCACCGGTCCTCCCCTGGAAAGGTGGCGGGGGAGCAGGGTGAAAACCAGAGCTCCTGGACCAGACCAGGGTCCAGCCCGAGTTCTGGAGCCCCCAGAAGCTTCCGAAGGCCCTAGGCTGAACCTCAATAATCATAACCACCCTTCTCTCCCCTCCGCCTCAGAGAAGATGGGCATCTGGGGCCTAGAAGTGTGGAGGCCAGGATTTTAGTCCTACACCTCAACCTCCACCAAAGAGCCTGCTTGTGTGGGACCAGAATTCCTTCACATTTGGAGAACTTCCCCTGAACTAGATCCTGGACGATTTGGGGAGATTCTTTTCATCTCCCCAAAAGTCCGAGAGTTTACAGAGGGGCAGATGGGGACACACCGCACCCAGCCCCAGGTCCGGTCTGGGTGCACTCTGAGTGACAGATGCAAAAATATTCCTTCAGGGCCCCCGCAGGCCGCTCTCTCCCTCCCTCACTCCCTCGCTCGCCTCCCAGCCAGCTCTCTTCTTCCTTTATCTTATCAAAGCCCCGTAATTACAATTGCTATTTTGTTTCTTCGAATCTGCAATCAGAGCTCCCTGGCCCTGATGAGGGAGCGCCTGTCAGCCTGATCGCTGAGTGACAGCCCGGCCGCCTTTCCCCGCCGCCCCCACACTTCGCAAACACAAATACACACACACACACACACACACACACACACACACACACACACCCTCGCCTCCTACAAACACAAACACACACTCCTCACCAACACAAACAGCTTCTCTCCGCAAACACGCCCTCGCGGAGACCCAAACACACACCTTCAACCTCCTTCCAAACGCATCCCTCGCCCCCCGCCCTCTCCAGCCCCCTCCGATCCCCACCAGGTTGCTCGGGCTGCCACTCGCTCCCTGGCGTGCCTCCTGCGCTAGGCGTTCAAAGCGCTGCGGTGTGTCCGCTGACCGTTGAAATGCAAATTGTGGAGACTGTGTTAAGCACTGCGGACACCGTGAGGGAGCTGTCCCGGTCTCCCCGCGAAAGGCAGGCCTGCCTTTCCTCCCGTGGTCTGCAGACCCCAGGGCACGCCTTCGAGCCTCAGTGCTCCGTGGCCAGAGTGAATTGGCAGCGCTCCTACTGTGCGCTGAGGGTGTAGAAGGGGGATCGAGGAAAGACGGGGTTGCGGGGAGCCGAGGAGGGAGAAAAAATAATTCCTAGGCATTATCCCCCGGGTGCCTGGTCTGGCCGGGAAACTCCCGGACGCAGGGGCAGATGTGGATTAGGCCCCACTGCGGGCAGGAGCGTGCTCCGCGCTGCCCGGTCATTCTCGGAAACCCACCAAGACCACAGCGGAGGCACCCAGTGAGCCATCGGCCGCTTGCGTGGGGCGAGGCAGGCACATATTGGGGCAGAGCCATGCGCAGGGGGTAGCTGGGTTGGCCTTCCTCTGCCCCCAGATGGCTCCCCCCCCCCGCCCCGCACCCAGCGGGTCTCCGGTGCCTCCGACCTTGGACGTGCGGAGGACTTTGGAGGCTATAGGCGAGAGGAGATAGGGGAATGCTCTAACGGAGTCCGTCCAGTGAATGATGAATGAATGAATGTATCTAGTCAGCCTTACTTACTCCCTCGCCTTTCGCCTAAACTTTGGCGGCCAGACCACTTGAGGGCAGCGAGCTCCTGCACGCCTAAAGCCCCTAAAAGAGACAACATGGGGCATCCACAGGGCCACAGGCAGTTTCAACGTCGCCCACAAGAGGGCGCAAGCTCCCCCTACCCCTGTGTCCCTTTCTAACCTATGAAGCGGTAAAGTGAATGATCTCAAGCCTGGCTACCCTCCTCCACCCTGGTTCTTGGTGGAAGCACTTCAGGGAAGTTCTCGGGAGAGGAGAAAGGGGCCTGAGACCCTGATCACTGCAACAACAACAACAACAACAACAACAACGACAAAATAGAGGGATCGCCTTCCTTTCTCAACTTGAGGATAAAGGGAAGTTAAAAACTGGACCTCTGCTCCTCACCACAGAGCAGGAAACTTCTTCTAGGCATATGTTGAAGAGGGAGTGCTTTTCAGGGGCACTCTCTCCGAAGTTTACCTAGCTGGCCCAATGCCACCTTGGGCCAAGTCCCTTGGGGTTCGCTAGGGACCCCTACTTGTTCAACTCATTGTGGGAGGGAGTGGGCCTGCCCCCCACCCTCACCCCCACCCCAGGCACTGTTCTCTGTCTATCCTCGGCATGTCTGGCCCCAGGCTACCCCAGGAGTTAACCTTTTATTTGTTTGTTTGTTTGTGAGCATTGAGACACCCCACCCCATCGACACAGCTGCTGAACTGCTGACCCCAGAGTTGGTCACATACACATGCATCCCTTTCTCTTCTTGGCACAGCAGCAGCCAAGCCCAAGAACCACCTAATTCCAGGCACCAGAGACCCTAGACCAGGCGGTGTGTATGGGGGGCAGAAACCCCTTAACCCAGGAGACTGAAACCCAGAGGCTCTTCTCTGCCCCCATATGCCAGGCCACCCGGATTCTGGTTTCCCTGTCACCCAATCTGGTCAGCCCCCTCCATCTGGCCCTTGGAATCAGGTTTCTAAGGCCCCACAGCAGCTCAGAGACAGCCTGCAAGACTGGAAGGAGCAGAGACTTGCCTCCTCCCTACCCAGAGCCCCCTCATGGGGCTAGAGATGCACATTCCTCCGGCTGCTTAAACCCCCTTATCTGCCCCCCTGCCCATCCGCTTGAGTGCTGACAGAGGCCCAGACCCCTTGTTTGGATGGTGATAACCTCCTAGGATAGCCCTCCCCCACCTGTAGGGACTGGGAATGGGCTTGGTGTTGGGAGGTCCTCTCCTAGCAAGGCACTTCGGCCTGGGGATAGCAGTATCCCACATTACCTAACCCTCCCCCAGGCCAGGGGCCACCCTCAGTGCTGCCACAGTGCCACCTGGTGGTCCCTAGGGGAATGCCACCCCAGCAGGGAAAGAAGCCATACAAGAGTTGCAACACACACACACACACACACACACACACACACACACACAATATTAAACAAAAAATGCTACACTTTATTTCACTGTTTGTCCAAAATGTAAAAACTGTTTAAAATGTTTAGTCCTGAGCTTTAGATGATGACCTCCAACCTCAAAGACAAGTGTGGAGAGAAGGTCAGGACAGTTCAGAGGTCCTCCCACTCCTGGAGAAAAGAGAAGCCTCCAGTACGGTGTAGAATTAGAACACCATCGTCCTGTGAAGAATGGGACCCCCTTTCTCCTAGCACCAGCCCAAGACCTCCCACCCCACTCTTCCTCTTCAATGAAGACACTTAAAATTCTTGATACTTGCACAGCAACAGGATGCATGGTGTGCACGGCAGGCAGCTAACTGACCTGAGGAAAACAAAGAAGGGATCAGCATGCAGGCCCTCACCTGCTCCTCCTGCTCTCCCAGACCCCACTGGGCACCCTTCTCCCCCACTCACCAAGGAGGGCTAGGGCCTGCCCCTCCGCTTCTTGGCAGGAAGGATGGGGCACAACTCGGCTTCCTCCTCTTCACTCCCCTCTTCTTCGCTCTCTTCTTCCTCAGAAACATCACTGCTTACAGTAACTGAGGTACACACAAATGGTAAAGGGCGGGGGAGAAAGTTAAAGCCAGGCCCTTTTCATACCACATGTCATTGATTCATCCACTGTGCTGCTAGGCTTGCAGGACCCTGACTTCCCAGAGCTTATGGTCTAGATGGGAAGACCCTCAGATACTAAACTGGGTAACAAAGAGTCAAAGGATTACACATCACTGGAGCTGGAGAAGCTAGGACAGGTTTCACGAAGGAGGCATGAGTAGGACAGAAAGGGGAGAGCACATCATATAGAACCTGTATGGTAGCTACAATGGGATATAAGGCTGGGATGGGGAGTGTGGAGTCAGGGGAGACCTGATGGAGAGCCCACCGGGTGCAAGGGAGAGGACTCTCACCAATCTGGTGGCGCCCAGTGATCCGCACAGGACCCGAACCTGACTTCAGGCGGAAGGTTACAGGAGGTTGGAGCTGGAAGTCATCCAAACTGAGCTGGAAGGAAGACAGGGATGAAGGCCTGGCCCGCCTCTGCCCTCCCCCAACCCCCAAGGCATGGCCGGGGAACTCACCATGGGTTGGCAGGACAACCTGAGGTTGGCCACAGGGACTGCAATCTCCTGGCGGTCATGGCTCCGGGCCACAACTTCTACGACATTACACTCATCTTTGGCCCCCTCGGTGAGGCAGAGCTGGGAAAGGGTACACAAGGCCTTGGGGTCTCCCCAAGCAAGTGTTGACACCACTGTGGAGGCATCTACCCTAGAACTTCCGGAGCCTCGGGAGGTCCCTTAATTACCTGGCGAAGGGAGCGGGCCATTGGGAGATTGGGCGGAAGAGGTGACTCCCAGTGAAAGGGAGGTTGGGGATGGAGTACAGGTAGAGACCCATCAGTTGCCAGCTCAGGTTCAGCTATTCACCAATACCCCTCTTCCCCACCCCTCACCATGGTCAAAGCCAGCACGTGCTCTGCATCATCCTCTTCCGCTACCTTGAAGGTGAAGGAGCGGGTGTGGCCGGAGAGCTCACATCCTGGAAGATATAATAGTGAGTGTACCTAGGTGTGAGTGTGCATGTATGGGGCGGAGGACGGAGGGCGTTTCATCAAACCTCCATCACGTGCAGCCAAGGATTGACCAGCATCTACACGCCCACTTCTTTGGAAGGACAGGGGCGCTCAGCCCTAGGCCACGCCCCATACATCTGGGCTGGGGTCTCACTACTTCCGCTCCAGCTGCTGCGTGCCAGCGCCCCCTCCCCTCCGACCTGGCCCACGTCGCGCACCCGTCGGCATTCCTGTTGCTCAGGCCTCCCTCTTACCACCCCAGGACTACCCTCACCCGCTCCTTTCTCAATACCGAAGAAAAAACTGTCCATAGTGACCGGAGCTGGGGACCGCAGCCCACAGACACCCCCGGCCCGGGTTCGGCTCTCCTGACTCAAAAATGCTAAAGCAGCGGCGGCGCCGGCGGCCATGATGCAAGGGCCGCTGGGGAACCCCGCCCCCGACACGTACAAAGCAGGGAACTCCGGCAGGTTCCGGCCCCGCCTGTTAAAGGGAACGTTCGCCAGTCTCGGCAGACCCCGGGCTTTTCTGCCCCCATTCACCCTGGTACCCTTGGCCTCTGCTCAGAGCTCTGGGTCGAGACCGCAGAGGAAGTAACATGAGAAAAGCATGATTTTAGGATTAATGTTCCTGTCCTTGCTCATTACAACGACCAAGGTTTTCTGAGGGCGGCTCCTACCTCCATTTTCTCTAGTTCACATCTAGTGTTTCTCCATCTCCCAACCCCAGGGTAAACTCGTCAAAAGGAACCTAGATATAAAAATGGAAATCTCCTTAATTCCCCCAGCAAAGTTTCAGGGCAGCATTTTTTTCTTATAAAAGCGAAACACTGTAAATGCCCTGAGTTCCCTTTGCTCCTAGGGACCCGGGAGCCTTAAGTGAAACTTCCAGCTCCGGGCATCTTGTACTCAAACCACTCCATCCTCTCCTAGATGGGCTTCCTGCTGATGACCTTGCAGCTGTCCAAACGGTCTATCCCTCGCTGAGCTTCCAGATGCTGGCTGGATGCGGGCGCTTGCCAGCAGAGAACTCCTGCCCCACGCAGAGGCAAGCTCTCCAACTTGTACAATACTTCCCCATCAGCCCAGGAACTTCCTTCCGCCTTGGCCTCCTCCCGTCCCCTAACGGGCTCCTCTCCACCTCTCACCGTTTGCCTCAAGGACCAGGCAAATCGTGTTCCTTACCGTTTGATGGCAGGACCTCACTCAAGCAAGTTGCCCCAATTCACACCCGAAGTTATAACTGGGAAAAGGGTGGCTAGGCCAAGAACCTACTTGTACTTTTTGCCTTGCCTCGAGGAAAACCTTTTAGGAAAGGCTTACCAAAGGAAAACCTAAAAGGGAATCTTTTATTGGAGATGGGAGTGGGAGAGGACTACGTTCAAGACTCTGTTCCTAAACTTGGAACAGCTATGGGGAGGAGTACTTGCTTGTAGGTGAGGAACGATGAAGGGCAAGAGGAAAGGCAGGAGGCAGAAACAAGTAGGTTTACACAGCACACCACCACGCACATTCAATTCGTTTTATTTTGCTTCTTGCATGATCTTCAGTTTTACAATTCATTTTCTACAGAAACTGAGCTGTGATCTAAACAATCAAGGAAATGTCATTCCAACCTTAATAAATATTCATAGCCATAGAAGATAGCATAGCACTTTACAATCCTAGAGTGATGTATGCATAGGCCTGGACATCTGTCTCACACATCTGTGACCAGACCAGCCCAAGTTATTAGAAGCCAAGAAAAAGCCACAAGCAAATGCTAAAAATCTTGATTTCCATAGGAGGCTGACCCTGAAATCCTCTAGATAAAATGCCGTAATTGTCCACTAGTACAGAAAACGTATTTAAAGAGGAAGTTGACAAAGCCATTTGGACCAGTATCTTACATATTCCTTTCAAATCTCGGCCCTTGAAAATGCAAACCTGGTTCCAGCTTTCCAACATACTATATCCTATCCTGAAAATGAGACCTCCTTCCTTCCTTCCTCCCACCCATTTCAGTGCACACTCATGGGCCTTGGCTGAAAGTCACTGAAGGAAACACTCCAGGCACCACTCTTGAAGACTCTCTAAGTCCACCCTGATGGAATTCTCTGAAGGAAAATGTTTCAAGTTTACTCTCCTTGCCCTTTCCCTCTCAGCTCAAAATGAAACAGCTGATACAAAAATGCAGGGAAGCTGATAATAAAATACTGTTATAAACCTATGGAGAAGTCAGCCAGCCATGACAAAAAAATAAATTCTGCAGAGATTACCTGCTAGCCTCATGCTCAGAACCGTTAAAAACAACAAGTCTAAATCAAAATACGTGAAACTTTCAAAATCTGTAGTTAAAAGAAAAAGATAACCATTAAGTCATTGGTTAAAGTATACTCATTCTTTCTCTTTCAAAAATCCAATACAAACATGCAAGAATTAGACTCTTGATTTAATAAAACCAGTAGTAATAGGTCTTAAAATTAAGGGACAACTGCTCTGGTGGCAAAAGGGACCAAGCAGTCCCTGAACCCTACTTGACATGTCAACCTAACATTTCACATGCTGACCTGCACAGAGGTTAATTTCTAGAAGTGACTGCACTTGCAACAGATAGACAGACCCCTATGAAGTTAGGCTCTTGTACCCAACGTGGCTGTGGCCTAGCCCTAGGTGGGAGGCACTTTAAAACTAAAAACTAAAAACAAAAAACAAAACAAAAAAAAAAGCAAAAGTAAAGAAAAAGCCACCTTCCACTAATTTACATTGTTCAAAGTGCCATCCTGAATCACACCTTTTCATTTTCAAAATGAAAAAAATTACAAAAACAGTGAACACAAAGGTAGGCAGATCACAGCTAGTTTATATACAAAAAATTTACAAATTTGTCATTTTTAGGCTTTTGTCACAAACAAGTGCACATTCGTCCCTACGAAGCACAACATGCCTGAATCAATCATCACTACAGGTGACAACTGGCCCAGGCTTTACAAAAAGCAGAGAAACTGCCCAAAATTGAAATCACTTCTTATTCAGCTTAAACTATGCCACAACCATCCCACTTGGAATTTCCACCCTGAAGCCTCTGAAACCCACTAAATCTTCCTCTTCTCTGCCATGTTCCCAAAGAATGCGACATTTCATTCAATAAGCCGAGGATGACAAATGATTTTTGATTACTTAGGTGGGAAATGCAACCACACTGGATGCAGAAAACAGTGCTGACTACATTTATTTAAGACCCCCTCCCTATAAGCCCATGTAAGAGATCTTGACACCTAACACAGACCCAAAAAGGAGGCTGACATCTGTTTTTTAAGAGGATTTGCAGCAATACTATCTTCTTCCAACCAGCGAGTAGTCTCAAAGTACGATGAGTGAAATTTTACAGTCTTCTTTTTCCAATCCCAATAGGCTGATCTGTTTACCACTCCAGAGGCTAAACTGTATGAAGACCCCAACCACCACCCACCAGGTGAAGTTAAGAGATTTTTGGACAGCTCAGTGTCAACAAATGTCACAGGCTCCGACCAAGTATAACCACGTCCTTTGGAAATCCTTCCATCTTTGCAATTTCAAAACATCCTAACTTGCTGTAAAATTCCAGAATTCTTTTATCATCTGGTCTCACTTCACAGAAAGCCCCTCGGGAGCCTAGAAAGAAAACAAATAATCAAAATATTTGCTAATTAGAATTATGGATGTGAATTGTGACTAATCTTTAATAGATCTCAAATGTTATCATAATCAGAGCTTATCTATACCAGCCCCTAAATTTCACGCCACAATTTTAAAATTTCCATTAATTTTCAATGAATATTGAGTATTAAATACTGCAGTGATAACTATCTTAAATGATGGACATGTTAACTAGTTTGAATGTGGTTATTATTTCACAATATTTTTCAAATCATTAAATTTTACACCTTAAATATATACAATTCTTAACTGTCAAATATACCTCATTAAAAATAAATTCAATTGCCAGAGTGAAAAAGGTGAAACAATTAAGACCCCTCTACCGCCCCCCCCCCACCAAAATCCAACTGTGAGTTAAATTCTTCTCCAAAAAGAAAACTTTTCGGGAAAAGGTTGTAAGAAAGCTCAAAGCAAAAGATGCCTGTTTAATGTTTTAATGTAAAGTACCACTGAGGGACTCACAGGGCAGAACCTGTTCCAGCATGTGTCATAAGCCAATATAAGCAGAATGTGTTGTATATTCTAACATACTCCATATACCCACCTGGGTGCTTCAGTTCCGAGCACAACACAAAGAGAATTATGCTTGCTTCAGAGTTATTTCAGTGACCCCACCAAGAGAAACCACTGACTCAAACAATACAGAAATGCAACAAGTGCATTCTAAGTATCAACCACCCTGTAATGAGGGCTCAAAAAGCTGCCTTTTGTACTGTGCAAAGGCTAAACAGTTTTTTCTACATTTTTAAAAGGCTATTTAAAAATCGTTTGTGGCCCTTAGAGCGTAGAATACTTCCTATCTGCCCCTTCACAGAAAAAAGTCTTCAAATGTAAAGCCACATAATTTTGAAGCCTGAGTTCACATAAATTCAAAACAACTGGCACTCTGCATTCTTAAATGAAATTTCTCAGTGATGTTCATTTAATTTTCCATATATTTATTATATAACCTCGTGTTCACTTCTCATTTAATTCAGGTGCAAAATAAACATTCATAGCATAAAAGAGCAACATTTTTCAATGATTAATACACATGCAATTCTTGCACAACTACTACTGCAGAAATCAAATCATAAACAGTGGGGAACGGAATGTAAATGCACTGTAATTCACTTCTTTTTATCCTGAAATACAGTCCTGTCTCCATCTAACCTGAACACCAGCAACTGCACAAACACATACTCACCGTTGGCCTTCAATGAAGACAGGAGGCAAGCCATCATGCTTTTGGCCACACTTGGGTCAGTTACTTTTTTGTGAATATCCATCTTTATCAGAGAAGGGAAGTTGGCAAGGAAAGTTTCTGGCAAAACTTCCTGCTCTTCATGGAAACTCAACATTATTTTCTAAAAATTAAAATTTTCTAAAAATTAGAATCTCTTTTGATTTTCAGTAGCCACTCATTATATATCTATATCCCAACTACAGAACTCAGCAACAGGAAAGGAAAATAACAGTCAACAGCTCTTCCAATCATAATTACCACATGTAGAATTAGCTTATAGTTGTAGCTGAAGCATTTTCACTTCTAAAGACTTTCTCTAAATATAATATGGTATATCCTGGATTGGATCCTGGGACAGAAAAAGGACTCTGATGAAAAAACTGGTGAGTGAAATTTACAATAAAGTACAAAAGTTATTTCTCAGAGTTGGATGATTGTAGAAAATGGGTGAGGTATATACAGGAACTCTGTATTACCTCTGTAACTTCTTTAAATTTGAAATTATTCAAAATAAATTTTTTAAGTTTATATATGGCTTGTACAAAATTGTGAATGTACTTAACACTGCTGAACTGTACACTTAAAAATGGTTAGAATGGTAACTTTTATGTGACGTATATTTTACCACTTTTTAAAAAAGGTTTGTTATTAGGCACACTGGTCATTCTTTATATGTTCTTATGCTGAAAACCGTAGCTGTCAGATAGGAAACAGCAACATGTCTACAGCTCAGTCACCAGTGTGCTGCCATTAGTGTCAACGTGCCTCGAGCGAGGCCACTCCAGACCAGAGTCTGATGACACGGCCATCCATCCGGCTAGGGCAGCAGGTAAAAACTGAGAAACTACAGAGAGAATGCTGAGTACACTGGTGTGGGGAAGAAAGGTAGAAAATTTCAGAAACGGAAGGAACAAAGTGAGAGTACAAGTATGTATCTAAAAATATTTATTGAACATAAAAATTATCCTTAAGAAAGAACTATTTTTTTTAAGATTGCATTTATTTATTTTTAGAGACAAGGGAAGGGAAGGAGAAAGAAAGGGAGTGAAACATCAATGTGTGGTTGCCTCTCACGTGCCCCCTACTGGGGACCTGGCCTGCAACCCAGGGATGTGCCCTAGACTGAGAAACGAGCCAGTGACCCTTTGGTTCACAGACCTGTGCTCAATCCACTGGGCTATGCCAGCCAGGGCAAGAAGGAACTATTTTAAAAATGCATATACTGATGTATAAACCAAAACAATCATTACTTGATCAATATCAGGCACTTTTTTTTAGAGCAAATATTCAAAGAATTTGGAAGACACACAAGTGCTCCAATCAGAAAACAGACTCTCAGAGAAGCTCACCCCTATTGTTAATTAGGATGAGAAAAGCATTACTGAGAAAGGTAAGTTAGCCTCCAGACAACCAAGCAAAGAAATCTGAATTACCTACACTTGCCCTGAGTACCCAGAAGACCCTAACATCCTTAAGTTTGATGTTTCAGAACAGAGAGAAAAAAGGTTGGTTTTTTTTTTTTTTTAAATAAAGGTTCTTTAATCACCTGTATAGTGTTTTTACTTGAGGAAATATTACAGTGCTTCCAAATGAAAAAGTGTCCTAGCACTGAAGGAACAGTAGAAAAATAGCATGCTAAGAATAAGCTCTAATTCTCCCCTGTAAGAAATTTAGAAAGCACTGAGATTTTAAAATGTGTCTTCTTGGAGGATACATCTTGGGGAGGGCAGGGCAGGGCAGGGGAAGGGAGGGGAAGTATCTGCTTACTTTTTATTTTAGTAAGTACTTAAGTGAAGATTACTATAGTATAATGCTAAACCTGTGTGTTACCTCTGCCTCAGACAGTTCTTTGTCACCATTTGGCTTGGTGTACTTCTCTTGCATGAAGGGAATCCAGGAAATTTTACATTTTTTAATGAAGGGGGTCACATCCACAGTGCCCAAGGCATAACCACATATGCCATCTTCATCTTCTAGGACAAAACAGTAATCCAGGCTGAGGGAAAGCAGCCCTCCTACTAGCCTGTTCAGAAGAAAAGAGGCCAGAGTGAGTTTGGAAGTCACTAACACAAAATTCACACCTCAGTGATGTTAAGGCCCAAAACGAATGACAACCTGTGGAAACTACGCTCAGTGTACAAAGAAACTGGAAATACACGCATATTAATGTCCGTGTTTTATTAAAACTAAAGTGAGATTTCTAAAAAAACTGTATTGCCAGTCACCACCTCCCCTCAACCTGGTAAACTTGGCTTTTAAATAGCTCTTTCCCAAATCCAAATACTTCATCACATACTTGTCTCCAATAAGGTCAGGCTGACTTTGAAAAGGTAAACCCACTCCATCGTCATACATTTCTCTGCAAATCTTGTACACGGAAGCCTGAAAATATAATCTAGTTAAGCAACACATCAAGAAAAGTGGCAACAGAACTTAACAATGTGACTCATAAATCACACTGGACTTCTAGGACAAAATGTCTGGCCTGTCACAATGACCACCTTTGCTTTGTTAAATTAAGATTTACTGAGTCAGAGTTGTGACACTAATAAAAAGCAGAATGGTTCTAGTAAACACTGAGAAGTGCTTTGCAGCAGATGGTTAATTATAAGAACTTGAGTAGTGGATTCAAAATCCAGCAAACTCTGAGATTGTCTCAATTTTTTGGAACATGTTTTATAGATGTTACTGTCTTTTTGGGTCTGCTTTTCTCTGTAGCTGACTGTCAACAGCCTACAGGCACTCCCCAGCGGAAAATCACAGAATACTAATACATCAGAGAAAAGCAGCCAAGGACAACATGTCATTTAGACACAATGAATGTTTAGTGATTCCGACTCTGAATATATTTCATCTGATTTTTTTTAAAGGGAAGAATTAAAGAACGCATCACAAGATGTTAAGAGGCTAAACTCCTTAGGTTCTTCCTTAAATATCACCCCCCTCCCATGATCAAAGTTCATGTTTAAGACAGAACTGATTAACCAGGAAATCCAAAGGGAAGTAGTAACGTGCACCATAACCATGCACCAGGTTGGTAGGTAGATAGACAATTACCTCATCTTTAGGAAAATATGGTCTGATAGTATAAACTTTGGAGGTAGGTGTCAGTGGGGGTGGTTGAAAAAATAGATCATTTGCCCCATCAATTGGCAGCAAACGCTGTGGGAAGGAAAAAAAAGGAAATGAATTAGTGTTGGGAAAATATCCATTTCTTCACGTGGGTGTGCACTGCAGATTACCAACTTAATATTAACTGGCTACTGCAGGCAGACCTAAAGAAGAGGGGTGTACTATGCTTTACTAATATAAACACTTCTTTGCTGGGGGAGGGGGAATGCTTCTGAATAGAAATCACCCAAACTGAGTTACATAGTTTTAGTGGCATATTAATATGGATTTAAATTTACAGTAAAAAAAAAAAAAAAAAACACAACTCCAATTATGACAAATTATTTTTTAGAAAAACCAATCTCATATAGACCATCTTTCTACTAAAAGATGGCAAACAGAATGTCAGGAGGAGAGGTTTGGTCTGAAGAGGGTTATCTGTCCAGGAGACGCTTTATTCCCAAAGCAATGCGCTTCAGTTTGCTGTGCGCAGCAGAGCACCTGTTGGGGGGAGAAAAGTAGAGCACCCGAAAAGTCCATGAACAAATTCTAATACCAAAAAATGCTTCATGTTTTGTCCACATTTTCATTAACAGACTGTTCTTTCAAGTGTAAGTTTTATTTATAAAATAATTGTGAAAGTATCCAAAAGCCCTTTCACCATTCATTTGCATAATTATTCATCCTTTTTGCTCATGGAGTTTCCACTGGCAGACAAGCATGCGCGCATTGTGCATTGCGGGCGCAGATTAAAATGCTGTGCGACCTGCAAAGAAACAATGTGAAGTGTATACCTAGAGCCGCTGCGCTTCGCAGGCGCGGGGGGAATTGGCAGCATCTCCTTCAGAAATTACTGTGAAAGAGGAGGAAAATTTGATTTAAAATCCAGCTATGTAACTAAATTGAATTTGGGACTAGAAAGCCTTCGGCAGACCAATCCTTCCAGCCATCTGATGCGCAATATAAGGTTTCTCATAAAACAAAGAAAATGTCAATTCAGTTGTGAATTCATATTGATACCTGGAACTCTCCTGCTAGACCACCTCTAAAGGCCCAGGGTTCTTGGTCTCCAATTAAGAACTGTGCTGAAGAATGACTACGACACCCTGTTGAGATCAGATCCAAGCGGAGAACGTTACGAGAAAGGGGATTCCTGGGGTCTCAAACGTCCAACAAACTAACAAACACTTTGTGGAATAGCTGTCTAACAACAATAATCCAGGGTTTCAGGACAAGGCTGTGATAATAATTTTTAGCAAATTCATAATCATAATGGAATTTTCAATACTGATGTTCCTTTCTCTGATTAATGAATAATAAATAATAATAAATGATAAGAGCGCTACCCTTCCTTTAATTGTTGGAAGAAAAGTCTCAAGTTTTTGTCTGAGTCAAGCTTATATATTCCCTATAAACAGCTATAAAAATCAAGTTAGCTGCTTGCTCTGTAGTGAAATGACAATAACTATAAAGTGAAACTAATGAAACAGATAATGAGACATTTTATTATCACAGCCCATGAAGGAATCAAACCTGTCTGAAGTCACATTTTACATTTTGAGGAAGGGTACAGGTGAAGGGAAGGGGGGGAGGGTTAATCTTGTCAGAAAACTAAGGTCAGCAGAATGAATAAAGGAAATTATTCACTAGTTGACAGCAAAATACAGTGAGAATGATCTCTCCCCCACCAAACAAGGACAACCCAAATTCAGACTGGGCTAGTAACAGTACTAGCCTGACAGAAACAGAATTAAGGAGAGCCGACCGATGCTCCTAGGTTGTCCAAAACGAAAACATACTTTTCTTCGAAGTATGACAATATCTGGCTCGCCCGCATGACCACTGCGGTCTTTGCAGTGCACTGACACATGCACAGACCAGCAAGCTTCAAGGTCTAGAAGGCAGCACTGGGGCTCACCACTTAACCAGCTTCACATTCAAAGGCAATAAATGCCGCTAATAAGAGGTAAAATTAAAGGCAAATATTTGGAGGCCAAATCAGAATCACCTGCCTAGTCTTCTGACAAGATAAGCAGCGCAATATAGTTCTTTTCCATCTGAAGACAGCATTCTACCTCCTGTTCAAGTTAACAGTCTCATCAGTACAAGGTATAGTGTGCTAGTCAGACAGTCCCAAAGCAAACCATTTTTTTTTTTGCTGACAATTCAGGCCCTTTAGAAGATTATATCCAGGTTTGCAATTTTTTAGGGGTAGGGGTACTTTAAAAAAACATGTATAATGTAGTATTTGTAAAATAAGTATGAAATGGGGTCAAAATTTAGGCTATGAAGAAAGCCTGCCCCATCCCATAGCTCAGTGTAAATTTACACTGCAGGAAAAAACTGTACCTCTCAAACTTTAAGATCAGCCAATTTCCCCTATCCCCCACTTTGAGACTACAACATAACTAGCACTTCCAACTATTATAATAAAAAGCTGCATGTACGAAGAGCTGTGTAAATGAAAACATGGTTAATGCCTCAGTCGCTGCGCAAACGTGACTTCAGTTCATGCCTACTGCCCTTAAATCTACCTGAGCTACCTCACAAACAGAACCTTTCAATTTAAACTAATTAATCATGACGCGCTGTGAACATCTGCCGCTGTCCATCCAATAGTAGTAGACACTTGTGCTGAGGATTCTCCCATCTGTACACAATGGGGAAGAAGATAATAGAAGTCGTTAGTAATCAAAAGTACTGCACAGCCACATTCTTTAAAGGACTGAATGCCAACTGGACTGGAGAGAGGAGGAAAACAAAAGGTTCTAATCAGTAACTCCCTGAAATTACTATAGAGCCATGAAAATACTCTCATCATGAGCTTTCTGTAAAGCTATATGAATGCAAAGATGGTCATAAAAACCTCTAAGATGTTCTGACCTTGAGATTGTACAACAGCTATCTATACAATTTGGGAAAGCTGTGTCATACTTGTACAACACAGAAGTAAAGCCTGAGTGGGAACAACACAGTATCTATATAATCAAGAATTTTTTGCCCCGGCTAGGTGGCTCAGTTGATTGGAGCATTGTCCTGTACATCGAAAGGTTGTGGATTCAATTCCCTGTCGGTATACATATGTAGGTTGCAGATTCAATTCCCAGTCAGGGTGCGTACAGGAGGCAACCCATCAATGTTTCTCACATTGATGTTTCTCTCTCTCACCCACTCCCCTCCTCTCTAAAATCAATAAACATGTCCTCAGGTGAGGATTTAAAAAAAGAATTTAATTTTTAATAATTCTGGAATGAAAGGCAGGGTGGAAATTTAAGATTTAAATCCCTATAAGGGCTAATTATAACCCTCTGGCCAGAAGCCTGGAAGGCAATTGCCATCATCCAAAAACCAACATAGAGGTTTTTCCTGAGCCTAAGAGCAAAGATCGATCACAGAAAATGATCTCTTGGAGCCTTTTAACAAGAGGTCAAAAATCTGTTCTACCTGCTGTGCTATGTACACAAGAACCCAAAATTCTGTATTTTCAAATTAACAATCCAAGACTATATACTCTTAGCCACTAATTAGTTGTACCACAGGGAAACTATTATTTTTTAATATTTAAGAGCCCAAAGTATACAGGCAGAAAGTGATAAACCTCACTGCCACTGCTTTTTAGTTAACCTAAGCTCACACTGTTACACACATCTACTTCACCACCAAGACCATGTCATGTAACCCGTCATAGTGTTTGTGACTACTATGAAAACTATGACATGTCAGTTAGCCTTGCTGCCTGCTGTGTGCTGTATTGTAAGTCCATTACATATTCCTTACAGCTGGATTGATAACCTGGAAATGAAATGAGGTCCTTGGAGAAACTTGGCCATGCTGGTGCTTTTTACCAAGTTTGAACATTTCAAAAAGAAAAAAAAAAAATGGGTTTTCAAAGAAGACATACAGAAGTGAACAGAAGTTCACTTAATGAACACAAGAGTTTTTAGAGGGCTGAAATTTCCATCCCCTGCTAAAACCAATTACTTGGTAGAGAAATAAAGAAAAAGCCATGTGAAATAATACCAGTAGCACCAGAATAGCCCACCACTAAAGCTCGCATGCGCACAGGGCTGGGAGGATGGCTTCCTCTTGCCAGGCCCCTTAGGTCATTTCGGCAATTGTTCTGTTAAACAGCATTAATATTATCAAGACACAGCAAGCAGCAGAGAGCTTACCCAGTCACAACTCATAGTGTCTCATCTCCAAATCAGGTAAAAATGATATACAGGGTTCCATCCAGGAAGCATTCAGTCATAGCAAGTTAAAGTCAGTACTTTCTAACACATTTTCAAAATATTTATGCTGAATTAGCCCAAGGGAGAAAAATCAAAGTGCTCTATGTATTAACTGAGACTTGCACCTCAAGTCTGCAACAATGGCTATACATTTGAAAAAACTAGGCAAAGAATTTAAACAGAGTTGGAAATTCGCAAGTTCCCTAAATGTTTTTCTCCCTGTGGGATAATCTGTCTTTTTCTTTAAGGGACAATATATCTGAGAAGAGATTATTCCTGGTGCACCTACCTAACCACTGTACAAAAGACTTCACCATTGACATTATACTCTTGATATCCCAAACATAGGAGTACATGTCATAAAGGATTGTCCTGTTGGCACAATTGGAAAGTCGAGTGAACATTCCCATCACTAGTCCGCACATCTCTTCAAACTTGGCTGCTCGTGACCGCCATTCTTCAATCTATTAAGGATCAATAAAAAGACTCAAAAAATTGCAAGCTTAACAAAAGAATCTAAAACATAGTTATAAACGAAACTGTTTGTTATCCGGTGCCTGCAATTTATCTTAACTAAAGAATGACTGAGCTTACACGCTTTAGACAAGCAATAAAAGTTCATGTCTGCCTGGCCTAGTAGCTCAGTTGGTTAGAGCACAGACTGATAGACAATACACCAAGGTTGTGGGTTTGATCCCCACTCAGGGCACATATGGGAATCAAACAATGAATGAAAAAATAAGTGAAACATCATATCAGTATGTCTCTCTCTAAAAATCAATAAATTGAAAATTTTTTTTTTTGCCCTGGCTGGTGTAGCTCAGTGGATTGAGTGCAGGCTCAGAACCAAGGAGTCCCCAGTTTGATTCCTAGTCAGAGCACATGCCTGGGTTGTGGGCCAGGTCCCCAGTGGGGGCCATATGAGAGGCAACCACACAATGCTTCTCTCCCCCTCTTTTTCCCCCTCTCTCTAAAAATAAGCAAAATATTTTTTTAAAGTATCAGAAGTCAACATTAAAAAATTTTTTTTTAAGTTTGTGACTGCTCAAACTGACAAATATTCCTAAAATAATCACCTTTGACTTTCCTTCATTCCTAACTATAAGGTCAAACTATGGAACCATACATACCAGATTACGCAGAGTCCACATCCACTTTATAGAACATATACTAAGATGTGGTCAATTTTCTGCCAGTTACCAATGTACTCATTTAATACCTCCTCTGTATCACCAGGGGACTCATCCAGGCTATAGAAGCATGTAAATTAAGTATACTCACTTTTTCAGAGTCTTTTCCTTTGCAATTGACACTGACAACACTGCTATTTGCTCGAAGCCACTGAAACTCTCGTAACATCTGTGCTCCTTTGGGCCCATGCTCATAAGGTAGGTAGAAAAGATCAGCAAGTAACTGCAAATCCTCCAGAGTCACTGGTTCTACAGAGTACAAAGGCTTTTCATTTGGACCCGGCACAAACTGCTCCTTGTTTGTCTGTTCATCAGTCTGCATAGGGGCAATATCACTGATGCAATCTTCCTGCATAGACATCTCGGGGGATTTTGATTCAGCTATGCTCTCTTTATCAGTGTCCATTGGTTTCAATTCCTCTGCCATTTTAGCCTCTACAATTTCAGTTAGTATTTGATTGTCATTCTTGTTGTCTGTTTCTTCTTGCTTTTCCACCACCATGTCCATAGGCTCCTCATCTGGCTGTTTCTTTTCTTCTTCCTTGGTCAGAGCCGTAGGCTCACCACTCAAGGCTGTGCCCTGGCTCATAATGGGCTCCTGGTAAACAGTTGTAACTACAGTTGTGGCATTTAAAGAGGGTGCTGCCACCAGGGGAGTCCCATCGACTACACTTGCTTTGGCTCCACTATGTGCAACTTGCCTACCTACAAAAAGAAATGGCCAAACAGACAATCAGAATTAGAACAAATCAGATCTAGAGAAATGTTTTCTTATATCTGTAACTGAAACCTCAATTTCAGGTTCTAAATTACATGAGCCCTAAGAAAAGTACAATTTCTCTAAAATCACCAGGGAAGTGGGGAAAGAAGAAACAGATTATAATCTGTTATAACATCCCTAAACATTCTAACACAATATTATCACTTCTTTTGAAAATCAGTATTTAAAAAAGTTAAATAACTGTTTCAAAATAAACACATTTCAAACAAATTAGCATTCCATCAGGATAAAAGCTATTTAAGACCAAAAGTAAGATTTTAAAAACCTTTTCTCTAGATCCCTAATCATTTTGTTTTTGTATGGCAAGGCACATCAAAAATGTTCTTTATGACTCAAACCACGTGATCCAACCCCCTTAACAAAGAATGGCCAAAACTCACTGCTGTACTGATGAGGCACGCCAAATTCCTGTAACCACTCTGTCAGAGCTAACTTTAGAGCCATCTGTGGACTATAAAGTACATCAGTTTCAATATCTTCATCACTGCCTTCATTTTCTAACTTGATTTGGATTGATACAGTACTGTCTTCACTGTCAGCTGCAAAAAGAGCATGAAAACAGTTTTGATTTAAAAGCCTCCTGAAAGTGATGGGGGACGAATGCAAAATACTAGTTGTCACGGTACAATGAGCGAAGCAAAGAACTGGAACAAGAACAAACCTTAAACAGAAAAATGCAACCGCTACCAAGACCCTTCACTGAACAGCTTCACTTTGAATAGTTATGTGAATGTACTGCTAAATGTAAAGTCCCCACTAAAACAAAAACCATTAATTTTAGAATTACTGGAAAAGTCATTCATAAATGTCCAATGAGTACCAATTATTGAGAACACAAGGTTAAAGGCACTATGCTGTCCATAAAGAAAATATTCCCTACCTTTCAGGGGTAATTTAATAGGCAAATAATTATTTAAAAATGGGCAAATAAATAAATGCATTGGGGAGAAAGAGTAAAATAAATTAGAAAGCCCACATAGAAGCATAGATAATATGCAAATAATGAATCTCTGAACCAGGTTAGTGACAGAGATAATTAAGTATGAACTCTAGCTTGATATTCAAAATGCTCTTATTCTTAGCTATCCCCCGTATTTCCCTGTACATGGCCCAGTTTGGCTAATGTCTACTACTTTTCAAAATGCTCCATCTCAAAAATGCCCTGCCTTAAAGGAGACAGGAACTAAGTGCCATGAATATAGAGGGGATTATATCCCTAATTTTGTGGGTGTTTTATTAGAGAGGGGAAAGGTAACAATGATTGAGCTTTAAAGGGAGGCATTTGTTTAATAAACAGAATTGGAAGCAGGGGTACAGAACTGAGAAACAGAACACAATTATACAGCAAATACATGGTGACGGGATATGACTTTACTGCGGGTAGGCACAAAGTGCAATATACAGTTCATGGATCATAGAAATGTACACCTGAAACCTATATGACCTTATTAACCAATGTTACACCAATAAATGTAATTCTGAAAATAAAAGTATATAACTAAATACCACCAAGCATCACACTGTGACATTTCAATATGCCCAAATGATTTAGAATTCAAATAACTCCAGATTTTCAGTATCCAGTGTTTTCACCTCCAGCCCACCAACCCTTTAATGCCCAACAAGCCTTACTAATACTTTGACCCAGCTGAAGTATCCCTTCCTCTATACAATCGTTTCTCACCCAATTTGCTTATCAGAAATAATCACTTCCTTCTGCGTTCCTATAGCACTTTGTAGATAATTATCTCCACACTTATTACATATAGCACAGTTGCCTATATGCTTTATACAACATCAGAATGTGTTCGACAGGAGGGAATACTTTATTCTTTGCACCGTTAGTGCCCAGGAATATGCACTTGCCACACAATAGGTGTTTAAATGTTAATCAATACTAGTTAGCATGCTCTTAACTGAAAATCAATTAGAAATTTTTTATAAATAAAAATTCAGTAAACCAATATTTTAAAAATGAAAATATGTTCCATAAATGTAAGCTGAATCTAAATATGTGAAAAACCTCAGATAGGAATAATTCAACTAAAATATTCCATTGAATAAAAATCACCTGAAAACACAAAATGAATCAGAATTCTAGAGAGAACATTAACACTAAAAGACCAGTCAGTCTAGTCCTCACAAAGCCTAAGACACATTTTAAAAACAAAAAACTGAGGCCTAGCGGTTGTCATTAAGTAATCTGTCGAAAGCCACTCAGCTCTTCCACCATATATTTACATGTACTCATCACATTCATAGGACTGAACAACACTTCTTTTAAAAAATCTCTTAAATTGTGGTTACAAAGGAACACTTATTTGCCAGTGCCCCCAGACAAATCCAGCTCTCCTCCCAAGATCAAGGGTTAAGCAGTCTACTTACTCATCACCACATCTTTTCTCACTCCGTTCATGTTTGACTTGTACCAAGTGGCAAGGGTATGGATAGCAACGTAGTTGGCTTCGAATTCGCAATTTGGATTAGTCAGGACTCCTTTTAACCGTGGGATGAGTTCTGTGGACCTTCCTTTGTATGGGCCCAGAAATAGTCTCTTCTGATCATAATCATTAGCATGAATGTTATCCCAGATTACTGGAGCTCTCTTAATAATCTTAGAAACCTCTTCAATGGACTCTACTGGAATTTCTTTAGAAACAACTTTGGGACCTAGAAATAATGACCACCTTTTGTTAAAAGACCCTCACACATGGTTTTTCAAAACATACTGCATACAAATATTTTATTACATTTTCTTTGTTATATGTATACTTTCTAACAATTTTTCTTTTTAAAATAACATAGCAACATGTTTTTTTAACTCAGTTTTATTCATCCACACACCCTATTTCTTCAGATTTCAAGAAACAAAATTAGTCAAAAGTATAAATATTTAAGATTTGGGCAAGCTTCCTCAAACCGTTACGTTAATAAGAAATATATTTACATGTAAACAATTTCTTTTCCCATTATAATATAGTATACCCTTAATTAGAGAAACCCCAACTTACCTATATTCTGGAAGGGTTTCTAACCTTGATTCTTAAAAGCTAATACACAGCTTGTTGATTACTAGCTGTCAATCTAGCATGACAGCTTTCATTTTATAAAATAGAACAGTCTTCTAGGGCTGGGATTAATACCCTTTAGCCCAGTTACCAATAGATCTATTATTTATCAATAAATAAGATTTAGGTTCACTAGAAATCCTCAAAGATGTTTTTTAATACTAAGTGAAAAATGTATACTTTGTAAAAGGAAATTTTAAATTTTACTTATATACTTAGTTTATTTATTGAAAGGAAGGGAGAGAGAAACATTTATTTTTGTTGTTCCACTTATTTATGCATTCCTTGGCTGCATAAATGCAACCTTGGAGTATAGGCCAACACTCCAACCAACTGAGCTATCCAGCCAGAACCGAGAAAGAAAATGTTAGTAAGTTTTCTAGTTAAGGATCAGATTTTAAAAAGTATCCAATTAACCAGAAGAACCAACTCCTCCGGGTCCTAAAGTTTCACTATATAAATCTTAAAGACTTACCTGTCCAAAGCACCTCAATTCCAGGTAGAAGCTTTTCACCCACAGTCCTTAAATAAGGGGACTGAGACACATTTGGGTAACAGAAAGTGCCACAGTATTCTGAATGCGGGAGGGAAATAAGTAAAATAGTCAGAAGTGAAATGGTCACGAGTTTTTAAATGCGGAAAAACATGTCTACCAATTCTAAATTCTTTTCAGCCAAATCATAAAAGGCCTCCATGTCATGCCCCAAAGGAAGTAAACTTAGGAGGGAAGTTCATTTATGCATCGATTCATTTAAAAAAAAAAGAGTTCATAAAATCTGATATTCTTCCTCTAACAGTAGTACAGATCAATCCTATGATCACTAGAAATACAAGTTTACTAAACAAATAATTTAAAAATTTAGCATTTTCTACATAATTCTGATTTGCCTATATGTCTTGAGTTACAATCAGAGGCCAAATAGACTGAACTGATATTGTAACAAAGATTGCAACATTATCCCTAAGGCTTAGTACTCAACTGCAACTAAATGATAATTTATAATGAATTAATAAGTAATCTTATTGAATGATCTCAGTGAATATCATTTGATTAATCATAGAGTAGCAGGCCACCAAGATAAGGTCCATGGCACACAATACCTGAGACAGACATACACATAAAGTTAAATGACCTGTCTAAAATTTCTTAGGATTCATTTATGTCTTCCTGAATAAGAGGTCAACTCTTGGGACAAGTTCTTAAAGCTGAATTTTGAGAAGAAACTAAAAGAGACTAAAACATTTTCAATGGAAGCAATGAGGGAAGAAAGGGAGGAAGGGAGAACAAAGGAAAAAAACACTAAGCTTTTTATGCCAACTTCTGAAAAGAAAGGACAGAGGTATGTGGGCAGAAAAAGGGTGAGAGGAAATGAGAAAGTGATTAAATTAAAAGCTATGTAAATTTTTTTCTACTTTTCATTTGATAGTGTTCCTAATACAGTAGTTTCCCCTTATCTGCCAGGGTGTATGTTCCAAGACCCCCAGTGGAAACCTAAAACCTCAGATGGTACAGAAGCCTATAAATACTGTTTTTCCTATACAAACATGCCTGTGATAAAGTTTAACTCGTGAATTAGGCACAGTAAGAGACTAATAGTAAAGACCAATTGTAACAATAAACTGTAGTAAGTATGAATATGGTCTCTCGAGATAATCTCATTGTACTGTACTCACTGTTTCACTTAAGGGAAGCACTTTATCCCTTCTCTCAGTCATATGTGACCTGCCAGCATTACTACTGTTGCACTTTGGGGCCATTTTTTTTTTTTTAAGATTTTATTTACTTTTAGAGAGAGAGGAAGGGAGGGACAAAGAGCAACATCAATGTGTGAGAGATACATTGATGGGTTGCCTCACACACATACTCAGCTGGGGGCCTGGGGACATCATTAAGTAAAATGAGGATCAGCTGACCACCAGCGCAGCAGTCCCTCTACAGTCACCCCACCACCGGTCAGCTGGGTCACCAGCAGGCGGGTAACATATCCTATTTTTAACCGTGGCTCACCACAGGTTACTGAAACTGCAGAAATCGAAACAGAAATGACAGGGGACTGCTGCATTTCCAGTACTAATACATACATACAATCTTTTGCCTGTTCAGTTGTCATTTACTAGGCCCTAAATTTCTCCAGTTTAAGACCTTGAGGAAACATCTTCTAGAGAAAGAATTCCTACCTTTATACACCCGAGAGAGAAGACAACACAATAAAGCCCATACATGGTCCTTTGGAAGTTAATGCACAGGGTTCGGCAGAGGTAATGCCTGCTTGAGTGAGGATGGTAAGGTAATATATATAGGGGTGTAACAATTTATAGTTATAATTTGAACATTTTATATAAAACATCACATGGTGTGCTAGAGTGTGATATTGTTATGTTACAGAATTACACGCTTATGATTTTGTAATAAAAAAGGGGCATTATTTGTGCCAGACCCCTGTATTTCAAGAGTAGATAAATATAAAGTTATTATATACCATACCTGTGGGACAGAAGAGGAAAGTTTCTGGTTCTCCTAGGTACTGATAAATTTCATTTGTGATGGAGACCTGGGCATGAGCAAAAGAACTGAATACCTCTTTGTCTGCTGCACACATATTATGGTCAATATCATCAAAAAGCAAGGCAAATGACCTGCATCCAAACTGAGAAACCTAGGAAAGAAAAAAAAAACAAAAAACAACAAAAAAAGAGGCCTTACCAGCTCATCTTAGAATAAAAAATACAGGATTCCAAACATCAAAGCATATACTTAATAGTCATATTTCAAAGTCAAATATTTCCCTTGGTAAGATGTTCAAAGCCAAAGCTACCGTTTTTACACTATGTTAAAAAGCTAGACAGTTTTGGGGCCCACTTTTTTCATTTGGGTTTGAATGCAATATGCCAGTATGTTCCAACAAAGCTTCTACTGAACACCATGTGGCCTACCTAGCACCTTAGCTGCTAATTATAAAAGACCAAACTGACAGAAAAATACAAAAACATGAACAATAAACAAACTCATGACATGAAAAATCCAGACCTGTTCTAGTCCCAAAGACACAATGATGCTAATTAATCTCTCTGCACACAAACTTTAACTAGGCCATGAATCAGAAAGAATACCACAGGAGAATTTGATCAAATAGAAAAATAACTTCTTAAAAGCTTATTCATGGAAATTTAACTACCTTAAATTTTTACTAACCATTTTAATGCCACAAATAACATAAACCTTTGCCTAATAAAAATACATACATATTTATCTATCAGCAAACATATGTATCTGCAAACTTACTTTACAAAAAAAGTTGTGTAACTTTTAGGATGAGTAGAATTTAGAATTCAATCTGGTTCACCAATAGCTTACATGTTTACCTAGTCCATTTTTCTTCTCACCTTGGAAAACTAATCATTTCCAGACTAAATTACATTTCTTGTCCATGTAACTGAGGGAACTGATGTCCAACAGGTAAAATGCTCTTTTTTTCTATAACCTCAGTCACAAATTCAGTCAAGCACCCAATAGTATACAGTTTCTCAAAATGTGGGTCTGGATGGCTTAGCATAGAATCACCTATGCTCTGAAATAACTCCCCACCCCAAATCAGTGTAAGAATCTCTGGGAATGGAGACTATTAGTTGGCATTCTTTTAAGTATCACTTCCAAGCATTCTTTTAAAAAAGTTCTTACACAAAGTGTAGTTTGAGAAGCACTGGTACCTCCAGTGAAGTCACTTTAGAAAATATCCCTCTAATAAAGGCATTAAAGTAAGAAATCTGTACAAAAACAAATAGGAATTTGCTCTCCTTTTAACATCATAAAAACAACACAGAAAACTTAGTTTCAGTACTGATTCAGGGAAAAATAATGAAAATGTTGGGAACCGCCCTGCCTGGTTTCAGAAGCTGTAACCCCCGCCAAGGCTAAGGCTGAGGGAACGACCTTGGACCATAAGCCACTAAGGATACAAGGCTTATCCTCCTGGTAGGAGCTCCGCTTCTGCTCCTTTTACTTCATCCATAACTGGCCCCCAATGCTTGGTTGGTTAGCAATGATGGGTAAGATTCCCCAAGGGGGGAATGACCTAAGACAGGCACGATCACATGGGAGGCCCCCAAGGAAGGACTCTGGGGGCTACAGCAAAAGGGGGTGATGGACCCTTGCCGCTCGGCTTTGACAAAGCCTGAGTCTTCATTCTGTCTCCTAATCTCTTGACTGCCTCACTTCCCTTGCTCCACCTAAGCCTGGAACAATGACAGGGTGGTGCAGCCCTATGCTGGAAAGGGCAAGTTCCCTGGGTGATCAGGCCTAAGAAAGAATATGTAAAATCCTGTGAAACCTGCTTTGTTTAGAATGCTCTCAATTAAATGATAAGGGTCCAAGCAAGAAGTAAGTTTGTTCCTCAAAGTCTTACAGCTCTTTAGCTATCTGACCCTGACTTAAAATAGGCCCTCAGAGTTCTTTGTTATCTACTACTTGACCCTTACTGCCTGACAATGATTAGCTTTATCTGTATTCCAGTACAAATGAACCAAATAAAAGCCCATTGAGGAACAGGCTCCTGCCACCTTTCCTCCCGAAGCAGATCACGTCTTGGTAGACTTATTCTCATGAGGGGTTGGGGGGGCTGCGGGTGGAGCCCCTCCACATGAAAAAGTTAAGAAAGTTACCTGATCCAGTTTACGTTTCAATGTAGAAACTTCCTTGGGATTAGAAAAGGTAATGTCCAATCCAGGTGAGATGGCATAGATGAACTCTATCTCATATTCCCGTGCAGCAGAGATGAGAGTCATAAGTTGTTCTAAAGAACAGAGTCCATGTTTTTAGAAAGTAGCACAGAAAACTAAAAGAACCTCACCTTTCGGTTGAAGAGCTCACTTTCTCCAATTCACAGTCAAGAAAGGAAGTCCGTAATTTCACAAAATTGTCATGTTCAATGTGACAATAAAAACTGTTCTTAAATACCAGGGTTAGATGAGGCATTAACAATCCTGACCCCTCATCTTTGTTAATGACTGAAAAATATTCATCACAGATTTTAAGTTTTTAAAATGTGACAGTTTTCCTAAGTAAACTGAAACACTATTCCATAACGGTATATCTTCAGGTAAGTTTCAGTGGCATCTCAAAAGTTTGAGATGACTATTTTATTTTGAGTATGGATCACATTAAAGTTTGTTATCAGCACCTCCAGAAAAATTAAGTTGAAGACACACTTAAATTATGTAAAGTAGTAAAAAACAGTCAAAGTCAATGGAGATGGGGTTAAGTCTTAACTGCTTCTGCATAATGTAAGAAAATTTTGTCTTTGGTGCCTCAGCTACGCTCTATAACCAAACATACTGTTAGCTACAAGTGCACCATTAAATCCCAAGTACAAAAACGTCTCCCCATGCACTCAAGTCAAATCCCCCACAAAAGCACCGTTTGTCTAATTTACAATGAGGTTCTGTGATTTACTACTTCCTTACAAATTTCACATAACTAATTCCACACAAGAACATGCAAAATGAGGAGAGTTTAAGATGGCTTTTCACCTCAGTATAGGCATAGACTAGGGTTAGGTCTTCCTCTTAAAGACGGGACAGCGATCAAGTGGTTAAGACCAAACATATTTGAGCCTAAAGCGAAAGGATCAAAACACTGATCCCATCTTTTATTTACCATTTTGGTATTTTGTGCATGGACTTTTTTTTTTGCATTGTTAGGTTTTAAAAACCACATAAAATATTATTTATCCCAATTTTTGAGTCCCATAAAATCTACACCCAAGGTGGGTGCCTCACTTGCCTGGCGCCAGGCCTAGCCCTGCTTCAGCACTGCTTTCATCCAGCAGCCCACTGTTTAGACAGCTGGCAGACGTTACAAAGTACAATTTATGATCACAGAACAGACTGATATACCCAGGAATCACACCACGGCTATGCACCATTAGTGCTACTCTTTCAATCTACACTAACTCATGTGATAACCAAACAGAAAAAAGGAAACTACCCACAAAGTGAAAATAAAATACTTAATAATTCCTGTGCCACTATATTAAAAATATAGCTGTTTTCTTCACATATTCTGAATCTATGGACAAAGACAAAGACAAAGATTACCAGCTTCCTCCACTGAATACATCTCTCGCCAAAACATCCTGTGTTTGTAGTCATCTTTTGGGGCATACAAGTATGTATTTAATTCCCATTTCTGAAGCCTTAAGGGGAAAGAAAATTACATATGTATAAACAGGTAACACACATAGGCTGTAAATCTCAATTTTTCTCCCTTCTTTTTAATAAAAGATTTTACGTTTTTATTTTTAGAGAGAGGGGAAGGGAGAAAGAGAAACATCAATGTGTGGTTGCCTCTTACGTGTCCCCAACTGAGAACCTGGCTCGCAACCCAAGCATGTGCCCTGACTGGGAATTGAACCTACGGCCTTCTGGTTCACAGGCAGGCACTCAATCCACTGAGTCACACCAGCCAGGGCTCTATTTTTTTCCTTTTCTAGAAGCATCTCTATCTCTTAATAAGCTAATAATATTCTGGGGCAATAGCTTTTAACCTTTTTGTAAAACAGTGGAACTATAAAAAAATACTACAATGAATATTTTTAGAAAGCATATTGAACAGTCTTACAACAAAAAACACAACTCTGGATCTGGCTGGGTGGTTCAGTTGGTTGGAGCATCATCCCCTACACCAAAGGGTTGCAGGTTGGATACCAGGTCTGGGCACCTGCCTGGGTTGAGGGTTCAGCACCTGGGGATTTAAGGGAGGCAACCTTGCATCGATGTTTCTCTGTTTCTCTCTCTCTCTCACACACACACAAAATTAATATATCCCTAGGTGATAATTAAAAAAGAAAAACATAAAACAAAAAACCCACACAACTCTGGGTGAGGCTGGTAAAGCCCAAGACCTATTCAGCTTCCCCAGGAAAGTTTGAAAACCAATGGCCTAAGCGAAGAAGAGGCAAAACACCAACTTTTGAAACTAAAAAATCATCAAAATGCATCTGGCCTATTATTAGTATTTCTTTAAACAAAAGGATATGTTAATGATTTAAGATTCTGCATCATAAAATAAAATTTTACCTTCTAAAGAGTTCTTTTCTCTGTTCCATAACCCAAGGTCTTCCATAAAATCCTGTATTTAAAAAAGAATGAAATTATTTTCAAGTTTCAAAATGTGTTAAACTGAGAAAAGCAGGTTACAAAACATACACTGTAATCCCATTTTGTAAAAAAATATGCACAATATACCAAAACCTGAAGGGTATTTTAGTAAGTAAACCATTCAAGTGTCTTTGGATGGTGCTATTATAGGGAGGTTTTTATGCCCTTTGTGCTTAAGTAAATTTTCTGATTTTTCTACCATGAACACATTACTCATATGATAAAGTTATTAGAAAACACACCCTGGCTGGTGTGGCTCAGTGGACTGAGTGCCGGCCTGCAAACCAAAGGGTCACGGGTTAGATTCCCAGTCAGGGCAAATACCTGGGTTGCAGGCCAGGTCCCCAGTAGGGCGGGGGGGAGGGGGGTAGAGGGCATGCCAGAGCAACCACACATTGATGTTTCTCTCCCTCCCTTCCCCTCTGAAAATAAGTAAAATTAAAAAAAAAAAAAAAGGATTATCTCAATCTTACAATGGGGGAAAGGAAAGCAAAGTAATCCAAAATTGCTACGAATAAAAATTACATCCTAGAAGGGTAGTTAAACTGCTTTTAAAGGGGAAGAGGAGATAAACAAGGCAGGAAAAAAAATCAAGAACATGATTAGAAAAGAATCTGATTGACCCACTTTTATGATTACATGTTTTTAAGTTCCTGATATAATAAAGTCCCCAAAACACCATAAACTACATTCACAACGAATTTAACAGTTGAACTGGACCAAACAGGAAGCTCTCAAGCAATCTCAATTCCTGAGCAAACGTTTGAACTGAAACTTCAACATGACTTGCTCCAGTGTCCAAGGGGCAGAAGCAGTGGGGGGAGGGAGGGGCATGGTCTCAAAGCACAGTGCAGGAAGCAAACCCACAGACTAAGGACTTTACACAGTGGTGTAAGCACCAAACAGGTATTTGGAGCTCATTGTTGTGCTATTCCACAGTTTACAACTCACCTAACCTTTCTTTTCCACCTCTCATGGTCTAATTATCTGCAAGAGGTAAGGACAACCTCTTGGATGCACCATGAAGATGGTTAAACCTGTATTTTGAATACACATGCACACGAGCGCACACAGACCCCTACCTAAGAACCTAAAACCAAGATTTATGAAGTGTATTAAGTTCCAATCTCTAAACAAGATGGTTACTCTGCACTACAAACAAGGAAAATAACAGACCAAAGAAAAATTCATCACATACCAATATAGGAAACTGAGCATTTTCAATCCTGACAATTCAATGTTACCCTCTTACAGGTGATCACCCTCTTAAGGTGATCTTGCCTAAAATAATAGGTAAATTTTATATAAGACTTTATAGCTTTCCCAGAACACTGAGCATTATCATTTTACCTCAAAGTAGGCATTAAACACCCCGGTAAAGTTATTTAAATATAAAAAAGAAACATTTTTAAGTGTCTAAAGTTTTAGTTGGAAAATGAAAAACCTACCTTTGCTCTTTGAGAGTCAGGTTGGTTTTGAGTCAACGGGCACCACAAAGAGGAAGCAGTGCTGTTATACAGAAGGTAAAACCAACAGAGGTTTGGGAGGGAACGAACACAAACAAAAAAGGAATCCTGCAGCACCTACAGTATTTCTATCATTCATTTTAGGAATGGTGCCAACGTACAAATATTTGGGGGGGGGGGGCGGGTTCAGGTACTTAGCCACCAAGAGAACATAAGAGGGAAAGGGACAGGATTTGTTGTGAATGGGATGGAGGGATGAGTAAGAGACAACTCTATTCTTTGAGTAATTCTGTTTCAATACCATGCCTAAAACCCAACCAACTTATTCAAACGACAAGCTTTTATCCATATTTACTGAGGGCAAGCTTCCTTAGACTCACTCTAGTCTAAGGTGTCAGTACCGCAGCCGTACCTGCCAGCACTCCTCCACATCAAGATCTCTGATGGCACAAGGGACTTTTCCCCTACAAAGCCCCTGCATTCAAACAAGCCCGAAAACTATATCGAGTAAGTCACACAAAGCAATCGTGTTTTCATTAACTTCCACTTCAGTCAAATACAAAGTAGTTTTCCATTGTCCTCCCCTAAATTCTGCAAGTTTTTAACTGTTTCACTCCCTACTGAAAATTAGTCTATTCTCCACTACAATTTAACTATCTAAAAATACAATAACCATCACCCATCTTTCATATGAGTACTCGATGCTAAAGATTTTGATTTTCAAGATTTTCAATCGATGTGCTGCAGGAATTTTTAAAACATGCAACACCTGACTGTTCAGTCAGAAATACGGACTTTTCCCTTAGATTGTCAAAAGTAAAAAAATGACAACAGCCAACACCACAACAGCCATCCAGCGTGAATCAAAATTATACCTACTTTCTTTTGTCAGACTGGCAAAAAATGTATTTTTTGGTGTGCCACAGAATTTTAGTAATTAGTCTGTGTGCCATGAGATGAAAAAAGTTGAAAATAGCTCCTCTACGCTGGAAAAGCTGAAGCTCTCAACTAAGAGGGCAACCTTCTTTCCTTTTCTGTATCTTTTTGTCTTTTAAAAAATTTTTTTTTTAAGATTTTATTTATTCTAGAAATGGGAAGGCAGGGAAAGGAAGTAGAAAAACATCCATGTTCCAGAGATACAGGGATTGGTTACCTCTCAAACGCCCCCAACAGGCGACCTGGCCACGCAAACCAGGCACGTGCCCTGACTGGGAATCGAACCTGTGACATTTTTGTTCACAGGATGGAGCTCAATCCACTAAGCCACGCCAGCCAGGGCCCCTTTTGGTTTTTTTACAAAGACAAATTTTTATACATTTTTACTTCTATACATACCATCACATACAGGACAGAATAAAGCAGACATCTGGGAAACCTTGAATCAGCCAAAATACTTCAGAAAACTCAAATACTTGTTGTACTCGAGTAAACAGTAACAATATAAAGTAACATTGTAACTGGTTAATGTTTTTATACAATACACAGCCAAATACTTGTCTACTACATTAATAAATTGTCATGCAGGCACGCGAGACGCAACCACACGTTGTTTCTCTCCATCTCTTGCTCCCATCCTTCCCCCTCTCTAAAAATAATAAAATATATTTTTTATATTGTCATACAATCTCCTGGTCATTGTCCCCAACTACCAAAAAAGTCCATCATTTCTCTTAAATGGAAATAGGAGGGGAGGGAGATCTCGAGGAGGACATTTTTTAAACCTCTTCTGCAGTCACTAAATTAAAATTCTGTATCTGATAGGAGAGTCAAAGCTTCCTGCCTCAGAGGCAAAGCACAGTAGTTGGCAAAGGGCAATTTTCCAGGCTGCAAATGAATCTTCAAAGGGTGGGGGACAGGGCGACTGGCCAGCAAACACAAAAATCCTAAACTAAGAGGAATTAGAACTACTAACGGCCCACCGTGCTTCTCTTCACTCCAGGAATACAACAAGCACACCTGTGTGGGGTTTTCCCCCCAGACTGGGGACAGCATCACTATACACATTTTCCCACTTGAACAGAGACCACCCTAGGGAGAAACACCCTAGGGCACAAACGCGTCTATACTCCTCAGGAGACCAGTACTAGGCTCCTTACCGCCGCCTCCGCAGGAGAACGCTGGGCTCAGAGCCCAAGGCGGGTGGGGTCAGCCGCAATTGCCAGAGGGGAATTCGACGCCATTTAAGAACGAGGGGGAAGACTTGCACACCTCCTCGCCTCTCGCCTCGTGTTAGCAAGGTCAAATTTCAAATCCAATCGAGTACACCCTTTAAGAGCACCCTCCGACCAGCACCGCCGCCAACCCGCACGAAGACAGAACCTGTTAGTGCTGAGGCGAGGCGGGAAGAGGGACGCTCACCTTCCACCACGCCGCACAGGAACCTCCGAGCCCCTCCTGCCGCCCCAGACACTGCTGCTCCCCCAGCCCCGGTCGGGTTGTCTTCTCCGGGGGCCGGAGTTGCCGGTGGCTCCAACGATGCACCAGCAGAGGCGGCAGGGCTGGCGTTGAGCTCGTTCTCCCGCTCCTCCAGCGTCGCCTGGCTCTCCTTCTGAACCATCCTCCTAGGCCTCCGTCCGCTGGGCCACAGGCCCAGAGCCCTGGAGAGGGCCTCGGCTCCAAAAGCTCGCCCCTCCTGCTCCTTCCCTTCCCCCTCTGCCCTTCCCCCTCCCCCTCCGCAGGGACCTGAATGCCCGGATGAGAAGGGCGGCGGCACCGGAGCGAGCCCTTTGTCAGCCGCTGCCTCAGCCTAAGCTGGGGAGCCGGAAGCCTAAGTCGAGAACGAAGCTGCAATCTCTCGTTCCCTGGAGGCAAGTGGCCAAAGCTTCCTTCTCGCTCTGTTAGCCTCTGTTGCCCTCCCTACAATCTTAGTCTTCCGCTATTTTACCCCCGAAAACCCAGGAGCTCTCCTGCCGCTGCCTCTACCGCCAGCTTCCTGTTTATCCGCACTGCGCCTGCGCCAGAGACCGGCTCAGACCGGTCCCCTTAGCCCGGCCCCCCCCCTCCTTCTTTGGGCCAGCCTATTGAGCTCATTCGGTAGGGGGAAGTAGAACCAAGGAAACGCGAAAAACGGAAGGTGATGAAGACAGTAGGATGTACCATTTATGTTCTCCACCCTCCAGAATGAGCCTGGCGCCCGGGGACGGACCATTACCCGACCCAAAGAAGGGGAGTATGGGAGGAGGCTGCCGCGGGTTGGGGCAATTGGGAAAAAGGGGGGTAGGGAGGATGAGAAAGAGAGGCGTTTACTCTCTCAATGGGCAGGCGCGGAAATGAAGCCTCTAGTTCTTAAAGACATAGGGAGGAACTGACCTATTTCTTTGGAAAGTCTTCTGATAGGTTGGCTCATTACGACAACCTGACCCAGGCTCTGTTCTGTGAAGACAACGCTCCAAGGAGCTCAGCTAACCCCTGTGTCTTGAACCATTTCCGCCTACACCCAACTTGGCGCTGACCCCTTTAAAATTTTCAATCATTCGTTCCTTCCTCCAGCCGATACCAACTGAGCTGGCCTCGTGCTGGGCTCTTCAGCCACTATGAGCTCACAGTATAGTGGTGGCGACAATCAAGCACACCTCTCGTAAAGTGTACCCAAGTGTTGCTGCAGCGCAGAGAAGAGACTGATTCAGTCCTCTTCGGGGAAGAGGCGGTTTTGCCATGGATGGTTTTGCTTTTGAGCTAGACGTTCAAGGATGAGTATGAGTTAGCCAGGCTGAGTAGTGAGAAAGGGAAAAGAACACTCCAGGCAAAAGGAACAGAGTACAAATGTAGGGAAGGATGGAAAGGCCTGGCTTGTTTGGGAATGGGGAACGTGAAGTGTGAGGGAGAAGTGAAATACCTTGGGCGCCGGCATAAACATCATCATTTCCTTAGGGAAGCCTTCCCTGAATCCTAGGTGGGCTTGGATCCCCTTGCCATATGTTCTGTCATACCGCATTTGACATTTATGTTGAGCTATCTGTCTCAACTTGTGCTGTATAAATGTGAACTAAGCATCTCAGTCTCATTCTGATTAAGACTTAGTATTGTCCCTCTTACTCTTCCAACTCATCTTCAACTCCTCCAACGGAAGTCCAACTTGTAGCTCCAGAAACTCTTACAGCCCCCCTTCTTTTTAGTCCTGGAGCGTTGAGATTGGGGTTAAGAGCAAGCGTTTTCCTAGGGGACTTCCTGTGATGACAATTGGGGATCATAAGCAGCTTCACTGAATACTGCGATCACTTGGGGAGGGGGTGGGGGGGGTGTCATTCCACCGGACCCCAGCCCTCAGTCTCATGGCATTTTCCCTTTTGGCCCATATCTCACATCTGCTAGCAAGTCAGTAGCCCCAATTCCATCTGCTCACCACAGTCCAGACTCTGGGGTCTCTGGCCCAAGCAAGTTTCACCTTCCATATCTGTACCTCTCAAACCTGGAGGGCCATTCTTGCCTCACACTTTCTCTCCATACCACATCTACAAAAGGAACCAAAGTTTAACAGGCCTATGATAAATATTTATAATGAAATAGGGCCCTACTCTCAAAGAGCGTACATTCTAGTTGAGGGAACAGACCATAACAAATTCAATATATACATAGGAACTCAGTTTGTGACTAAGTAAAATGAAGCAAGGAGATTGAGTGGTGTAATAGAAAGTAACCACGCCAAGGAGGGGCTACTTTAGGTGGAAAAATAAGTAACAATGCAGGTGAGTAATGACAGTGGCTTTGCCCAGGGAACAGCAGCGGAGATAGAGAGGGGCTGCACCTTCCGTGGTGGAACTGGGGAATGATGAAAGGAGAGTAGGGGGGGGGAGTGAGGGAGAGGAAGACATGAAGACACCTACATTTTGACCTGAGCAACTAGGTGGATGGTATCATTACTTGAAAAGGGGAAGCCTGAGAAGGCATGAATCAAAGCTCCATTTTGAACAGGTTACATTTATTACAGGTCCACATCATGTGTCAAATAGGCAACTGGATCAATGGGTCTAGGAGCTCAGACAATTCTGGGGATATAAACTTAGGAGTCCTCTGCATATAGATGGTATTCAAGCCATGGGGTTGAATGTGCTTTGGAGAAGAGGCTCAGGTCTGAGCCGTGGAGCCTTACATTTAGAATTCCAGTTAAGAAGGATGAGTCTGCAGAAAGGGCTGAGAAGGGGCAGCCAGAAATGTAAGAGGAAAACCAGGAAGTATAAAATACCAGAAGGCAGGAAAGGAGGGTGTTTTGAGATGGAGCAGCTGACAACATTCAGAGTCCGACCATTGGCCAGAAAAAGTCAGAACACCAACCCGTTATTTTTTTGGTTCCCATTTTTGTGCCCTGGCTCTGGGGCACTGCACACTTCACTAGAAATTCTCAGCTTTAGACTTCAACTTCCCTTAAACTTGAACCTACCCTAAGATATAGAGAATGCCTCTATACTGAACCTAGTTATGTACACAAACTCACATTGCTCATTCATCCAATCAAGTAATTATTGTCTATTATGTGGCAGGCCTCAAAGGTAGGATGGTGAGGGGGGAAAAACAGTCCAGGCACCCCAGGAGCCTTCTGTAGCTTACAGTGTATCAGAGAAGACGGCCACTCAAACAAACGCTCAGGAGTTTCAAACCGAGAAGTGCCATGAAGTAATAGCACCATGAGAGCCTATCGCAGTGTCGCTCTGTTTAGATTGTGACATGCACAGCATGCATCCTTACTGTGCCATAGGCCCTCTCTGAATAGAGACTTTGGGGACTGGGTCAGGTCTCGATCCTCCTATAAATGTGCCTGTTTCCTCTTCTGTGCAATGGGAGGCTGAAAGGTAGACAGGATCACAGGGTCTTAACTTAGGGCCCATGGATGGGCTTAAGGGTTACCAAAATAAATGGAGCCTGGCCAGTCGGCTCTGGTGGTTGGAGCATTATCCTGAACACAAAAGGTAGCGGGTTTGACTCCTGGTCAGACCCGTACCTAGGTTGCGGGTTCCATCCCCAGTCAAGGCACATAAGGGGGTGGGGGACATATCGATGTTTCTTTCTCACATTGATGTGACTCACTCTCTGTCTAAAATCAATGATCATATCCTCAGGTGATGATTTTAAATAATAAATAAATAAATATATGCACTTTTTTTTTCCGTTTGGACAGTGGGCCCATATATCTCATCAGATCCTTCAGAGGGATTGTGACCCAATGAAACCCAAGGGCCTAAAGAGCAGATAATTGTGTGATGTGAGTAGGGTCAGATGACAAAATGATGGACTCTGGAAGAAAGTTTTTGTTTCTTGGACACCATGCCTTGTCAATGTGTACGGTAATAGAAGTAATAGAATAGGTGCCTCTATATAACCTTGGAATACAGTTAGTAAATGTTGGAATTCTTTCTGTAATGTATGTCTGTAAAAACAGTCTCACTCAAGACATCCTTGGTTTAGAGCTACAAGTTCAGTTGGGTACATTTGCTGGTGGCAGAAAAATTCTGCCTAAAGTGCATTAAACCACAAGGAAAGATATAAACTCAAATATAAAAGACATGACAGTTGATGGAGCTCTAGGCGGGTCTGTTTCCCCTTCTCAGGGTCCCCTCGGTCCTTTGTGTGTGGCCATTTGATCAGGTTGGCAGGGAGATGGCCATGCAACTTCCAAGCTTAATGTCTTTATCACCGTTCCTCAGGGACAGGAGAGGGTGGACTGTTGCAGTAGGAGGTTTGAGGGCAAAATCAAATGCAACGGGAAGCATGATATTCCTTGACTTCAGTCTTGAAACTTAGTTACAGCCAAAGACGTCCTATGGATGGCGAAGCTTAGTCACCATAGGACAGTACCCTAGAGCAGGGGTGTCAAACTCATTTTCACCAGGGGTCACATCAGCCTCTCGATTGCCTTCAAAGGGCCAAAATAACTTTAGGACTATATACATGTAACTACTCCTTAACTGTTAAGGAGTTGAAATTACATTCGGCCTTTTGAAGGCAACCGTGATGCTGTGGCCCCCCATGAAAATACGTTTGACACCCTGCATTAGAGGAAGGATGGGAGGGACCTACCATTGGCGGCTACCTCTCTAGCAGCAAAACAAAGAAAGGTTCCCCACCCCGCCCCCGTCCCCCCAGGAAGTGTCTGTTACCCTAATGTCACCTGCTCCGTGGTAACCTGCCCTCTGAGTCCCCACCATTCTTGACTGGAACAGAAACACAAATGTATGTCCACACTGCAGGTAAGGTTGAAATGTTTACATAACAAAATTTTCACTAGAAACTAAAGGGAATTTCCCCCTCAAAAGAAAACACTTGGAGATTAACTGATGTCTGTAAATTAGAAATTCTTGATTCAACTTGTAAGAATGCCTAGACAAAGACAGCATAGTGTTCAGGGCATCGCTATACTTCTCTAAGGTCAGGTAGGTCTCCAGCCCTTTCAGAACCCACGTCTTGGTCTTGTGCCAAGAGCTGGCCACACCATGGGCAAGAGGCACTTTCTTTCAGAGCTAAAAGGCTGCAGGTGCATGAGTCAGAGGTCACGAGGTACGTGTGGGGTAGGAAGGACAACAAGGCAGAGACAGAAGCCTATGCATAGCCATTGTGTTTTATTGGATCTAGTGTATTTTTTTTATTTTACAAAATATACAGAGGAGCCAAAAATGCAAAGCAGTCGACAGTGTTCTGACGGGAAAGGCAGCTCTCTGGGGGCCCTTCCCCTCAGGTCCTGGCTAATGGAACAAGCAGGTCTATTAAGGAGTGACAGCATGGCGGGGGTGCTGCTGATGACGCAGGGCTTGGATCCTCTGGTTCCTGCTTTCTAGGTATGTTCAGGGCATCTCTGGGTAGATTGAATAGTAAGAGGAGACCCTAGGTGGGAATGAGGAGGCTATTTGGGGGTTGGATAAAGCCTGGGTAGATCAAAGATTTTAGAGAATGTCCCCACACTGGTTCAGATGCTATGCCAGCCCCCCTCCTTCCCTTTTCTTCTAGTGCATTCACTAGATGGTCCCCAACTCACTCCACACTGGTGGGCTGAACCTTTGGGAGGTATCAGCCAGGACATCTCCCGCCCATATTCCCCTCCGGCCACCACTACCATACAAACAGGAAGGAAGGAGAGGAAGAAAATCCAGGGAGGAGACAGACATCAGGATCCCAGGTTTTTCTGGGATACTGAGCATGGAAAATTTGTGGGGTGTTTCCAAGGAGAAAAGGTCTTCTGAAGAGCCTAGAAATTCATATTTTTGTAGCTTGGAGGCAGACCCGTGGAGCTCAGAAGAACAGCCGGGCATGCCTTAGCTCTCACTGACAACCGCTAGGCCTTCCTACTCTGCACTCCAGCTACCTCCTAGGACCTAACCACTGGCTCAAGCCCCAAATTTCTGCCTTTACATCCTTGTCCCCTCCTACAGAGCTCTCACAGGCCCTGTTCTGAAAGGCCAATCCATGCCAAGGACGCAGAGGCTTCTCTGAGAAGGGAGTCTTATGGAAAATGTTTATGAGATCCGGGATGGGAAAAGCACCATAGCAGGAGAAATTCTGTCTAGTGTTGCGGTTTCTAGAGTGGGGTGGGCGGTGGAGAACCACTTAATTCCTATAGCAGGGGCACCCTCAGCACTGAATGTCAGGCAGGAAGGGGGTGGGAGCTGTTGGGAGTTGGGAACACCCAGCAGATGCACTCTGCCCACTCCCTGGCCCCTCTGGCTCCACTAAATCCAAGGCTCTTGGATTCCTACAGACCTTGGGCAGGGCTGGGATGAGGAGAGACCCGGGGAGAGAAGGGTGCGGTCCAATTGGACTAGGACTAGAGCATGGTCGGCGGACACCCGACCCCCCCATGCCGGGGAGCTAGATGACGTTGTCAAAGAGCTGCATGGACCTCATGATGTTCTCATCCTGTAGCCGTGGTGTGGGAGAGGCAGATAGGAGAGAGAGAAAGAGAAAGAGCTCGTCAGAGACAGGGAGAGAGACACTGAGTTATAAATGCGGACAGTCAGAGACTGAGAGAGGCAATGAGGAAGGAGACACCCAGGGAGACCAGAGGTGAGGAATGCCAGGCCTCCCCCACCCCCCTCCCCGGTGTGAAGGAACAGGCTTGGGAGTGGGGTTGGGTTAAGGGCATGATACTCTGCCCAAAGGAGCCTTCTCCTACATCATTGAATTAGACCCTGAGTCCAGACCAGGGAAATGTGGGGGCGGGGACCTGTACCTTTTGACAAGACTCAATGAATTCCTCGATGGTCACCACCCCATCCTTGTTCCTGTCCATCTTCTGCGAAAAGGTATTCGGGGGGTAACAGGAGGGATGGCAGGAGAGAGGCAGGTAGAATTCAGGTAAGTTCCCCACTGGGACCGCACCTTCTTCCCTCTACTCCAGGACCCTCCAGCCTACCCCACCCCAAGTACCTGGAAGAAGCTCTCCACGTGTTCCCTCGGGGCCTCCTCCCGGAGTGCAGGATACGTATACTTGCCCATCATGTCATAGATGGACTTCATAATATCTAGCATTTCCTATTAGGCCAGAAAAGGAGAGGAGCCCTCCTCAGAGCCTACAGCCTCCAAGCTGGGAGGCCCAGGGCCCAGGGCAAGCATTGCCCTTGCTGATAATGCACATGTGAGTCTCATTTCCTTCCTGTGGGCCTTTCACACCCCCCTCCAGCTCTTCAGTTGCCCTGCGCACCTCCTTGGTGATGCAGCCGTCCTTGTTGAGGTCATAGAGGTTGAACGCCCAGTTCAACCTGTCGTCTATGGTTCCTCGAAGGATCACGGACAAACCAGCCACAAAGTCCTGGGAAGGAGGCAGGGGAGGAAATATGTCTTCAGATACCGTTCACTCAACCTCCTCTCCAAGTCTGGCCCATATATCCTGGCCTCGGAGCCCCAGGCCTCCCTGGCCTATCTTCTCCAGCTCACCTCAAAGCTGACGGAGCCATCGTGGTTGGTGTCAAAGGCATTGAAGAGAAAAGTGGCATATGTGCTGGAGTCTGCAGAACAGCGGGCCAGTGAGCTTGGCTTCCAGGCGGCAGAGGACTTCTGACCCCCGTGGGGCTCCCCAAACACCTCTTATCACTTGGCATTCCCAGGCGCCCCCCACAACCCTCTCCCCAACTCGGCCTAGAGATGGACAGACAGCTGCTTCCTGTCAGGCCTTGGCCCCTCACCTCCTTGAGGGAAGAACTGAGAGTAGATCTGCTTGAAGTTCTCCTCATTGACAATTCCACTGGGACATTCCTGGGTAGTGGGGAGACCCGACTGAGGACACAGACAAAACCTCCTTCCCCATCCCTCCCCCTTCCAGCACAGAGAGTCCCAGAGAGGGACAAAATCTTCACGTCTCCAGGGGGCTCACCATGGAGCTCTTCTGATGGGGGCCAGACTTCTTCCCAGTGGAAAAAAACAAAAACAAAACCCACAACAAAACCTAACTGGACCGTCCACAGGCTCCGCCCATTCTCAAACAGGCCAGAACCTCCCGCTAGAGGTTGGGACTGGGGGAGGGGAGTGGGGTAGGGGGTGGAAGGGAAAAAATTGGTCCAGGATAGGCCTCGCCCCTCCTGTCCCACCCCTCTCCCAGTTTGGCCTTGCTTTTTACACTCACGTTCTTGAAGCCCCGGTACAGGACCTGCAACTCTTTGCGAGTGAACTTGGTTTGCTCCTGCAGCTGCTCCAGACCCTCGGGCCGGTGACACACGGTGGACAGTTCAAACTCATCCTCCACGCTGTCTGTGGGGGTTGGGGGGGGCGAGGGAGGGGGAGAGGCACGCCTCAGGCCCAGCCCCCATGACCCCTCTTCAAAATCACTGATCCGTACATCCCCCCCTATCTCCAATACCAGAGACCAGCCTGCCAGTTCCCTGGACGTGAAAGCAAGGAGACAAGACTCTGGTCAACTTCAGGGTCTAAGAGCAGGCCCGGCCCAAGGCCAGGCCTGTCTCCAGAGCCAGGGATCTGACCCCGCGCTGGCCCCTGGGCCCTTGGGCCCTGGTAGGAAGAAAAGGCCCCAACCCATCTTCATCCCGCAAGAGGCTGGAGTAGTGAAGACGGGTTCCGAGAAGGGGCGTCTGAGGATCCAGCTTCTGTGCCTTCCCACACCCACCCGGGTCTGCCCAGTCCAGGTCTTGCCCCGCCCAGATTCCCGCCTTCCAGAGCCATGCTGGAGCCATGCCCCGCCCAGATCCAGCCAAGCCCCATCTAGACCCCACCCCTGCCTCCACCTCCGGTAAGCCTTAGCGAAGGCCCCACCCCCGGCCCCATCTCAGTCCCCAGAGCCCCCAACATCCAGTCCCCCAGGCAAATGCCCCCACCCCGTTCTCCCAAAGCCCCCCACCCCGCCCCCGCCCCCACCAGGAGAGTAAGTCACCTGGGTCCAGCGGGCGGGGTCTGTGGGGGCGTAGGGAGGCTGGGGCGGCTAATGCTGAAGGGAGCGCACTGTCACCGAGAAAGCCGAAAGCCCGGCCAACTGCAGACACACACCTTGTCTGTCCCTCCCACTCACTGCAGATCTCACAAACCTGCGTGTTACAATGCACACACCCCAGCCCCGCACGCAAAAGCACACGTAACGAACGAGCACAGGCATACACGAAGTGGACCCCACGCACGCCTGCATGCGGCACTCACGCCGGTTCTTTTTCCGAATCTAAAACGACACTCAAATAACTACAAAACAGGCCTGGATGGCTTGCAAAGTGAAGTACGATCCTACGACATGGACAAGGCCCAACTGAGAAAACAGGCCTAGAGACAAAGGGAGGCCACTCAACTGGGAACCAGGCTGCCACTAGAAAATCCAAGTATCCTGGCATCTGGCGGAAGGTGGGCTCCATCCCAATGGGCGACATGCACTTCGACAACCATAACATGCCCAGGGACGGGGCAGGAGGCCAAAGTCACAGACCCTAACCCAGCTAAGCCACGCACAGGCGCACAGACCCGCACAGCCGCCTGGACCAGCCCGTAGCACGTTGGTCACAGCACTGGGCTCCCGCCTCAGCCTTGCCACCCTGGCCACGCCCAATCACACAGGCCCCGCCCATTTCGCACACAGGTGCCGCCCAAAGACACTAGGGCCCTGCACCCCAAACTGACCATGTCCCCACACTGTGCCTCCTCTGAGGACTGTAGCTATGCCTGCTCACTCTCACGCTAGCCAGTACCCACCCTACCAGGGGGGACACACTCGCCGCGCACACGTGCACACACGCGCGCGCACACACACACAGAGGCCCGCTCCAGTCACACGGTCCCAAACGACGGGCCCCGCCCCAGGAAGTACAGGAGCGGCACTTGCTTTCACTGACTGAGGGCAGGGCTTGGGGCCCGCAGCAAGGCAGCAGCTTGAGGAACCGCTGCTTCAGCGCTTTTTTAGTGGGCCCTGGAGGGTGGCCTGGGAAGAGAGAAGACCCCGGGAAGGCACATTAACCCCCACTGCCCCTCGGTTCCCTGTCCCTTTCCCACCACCACAAATTAACCCTGGCTGGGAGCGGGGTGTTGGGGGAGGTCGAAGGGGGATGGCGAAAGTAGCTGGGACCGGGTTTGGGGAGCCCGGTGGGTTTCAGAGGCATGGAAAACCCAGGGAGGCAGCTGGGGTAGCGTGCATTATGGGACCCAGCTGGAGAGAGCGAGGCAGCTCCGGGCAGGTGGCATCGGGCTTCAGTGTCTGCTGACCCAGTGCCCTTGCCTCCAGCGCTAGGGCTGGACCTCTGAGTGTGATATCCAACCCAAGGACTGCCCGGGGTAGGAACACCTGTCTCTCTTTCTCTCTCTCTCTCACACACACACAGACAGGCATGTAGAGTGACACACAGAACAGTAAACCACAGAGTGATGGATGCCACACAGTGACAGCTGGACACCCAGTCACGCACACCCTGTGGCCTAATTAAGCAGGCTTCAACACATGTGCGTGCACACACACACGCTGACCTAAAACTCTTTAAAGCAAACACACAGCTGTGGCCTGGGAACACCATGGCACACAAGAGGAACTGCACAGGCCATCCTACACACAGTATGATCAAACCACACGAAAACACACGACCCTGGGGACATCATGACACAACATGTTAATGCCACTCTAGGACCTTATAATATTGTGACACACACCACGGTCCCCAGGACAAGTGCCCATGATCATACTGTGACCTATGCGCCCACGCACCCAGACACTAAGGCTGCATGCAGCTCACTGCAGAAGCCCCATCTGTCCAGAGGATGCCCACCTTTCTTTCCCAACGTACCGGTATCTTCCTGCCAGTGCAACAGGGTTCCCCAGCGGCTAACTCATCCATCCTGAAAGTGCCCCTTTCCAGTCCTTTCCAGTATGGTCTACTCTTTGAAGGTGAAATGACATTGAACTTTGAGGCAATAATGGACCTTAAGATAAGTAATTTAGTGTAACGTGGGGCTAGCTGGAGCCCCCCCATCACACTTCCTCTCCTTCCTCCTTGTTTACACACACGTCCTGCAGCTCTCATTGCACCCTAGGGAGCCCCCCACGTTCATGTGTGTCTGTCTCCTGGCTGCACCCACCTCCAGACTCCAGGGCCAGAGTCCAAAGACACTGAGGCTGGCCTCAGTCCATTTCTCGAAGGGCCCAACTTTCTCTGGTTGGAGGTTACTCAGCCATCTCAGCTCCCACACAGGCCCCACCCTCCCAATGCAGTTTCCACCCCCAGGATAAGGTCGTGCCCGAGGTGGGTAACTGCTAGGAGTCACGGCTTTCTCCCACTCCAACTGGTCCTCTCTCCCTCCTCCACAGCAGGAGCTCTGGAGAGGTGGGAGGGAGGCAGTGGGCTGGGTGGGGGATCGATGGCGGCCTGGCCCCTGGCCCAGGGCTCCATTAGCCCAGACTTTGGTTTCCCGAAGCTGAGGCTGTATTGCACCTGGGGCCTCTGGTGCTACGTAGAGCTGCCACCAGACTGGGGGGGCAGCTCCCCCCTTCTTCCAACCTCCTCTTCACACATCCTCCTTAACTGCTCCCAAGACTCAATCTCCTCTAGGCTCCTCTAAAGATAGAAAGAGAAAGGGGCTGCCTTCAGCCTACTGGATGCTGGGTTTCCTGGATAACCCCTCTTCCCACCAAACAGTCTAAAGGGCACGGTAAGTTAGAGCCCAACTGATGTCACCCAATCACGATTGGATGAGCCCTGGCTGGTGTGGCTCAGTGGAGTCCAGTGTGATTCCCAGTCAGGGCACATGCCAGGGTTGTGGGCCAGGATCCCAGTCGGGGGCAACCTATAGATGTTTCTCTCCTTCTCTTTCTCCCTCCTTTCCCCTCTCTCTTAAAAAAAAAATAAAAATAAAAGATTGGAGGAACCCTAGTTCACCTAGGACCAATTCCTGTTCCCCACCCCAACAAACGCAGCAGAGGATGGGGGTGAGCTAGGGGTCTTCTGCTCCTACCCAACACTAGAGCAGTGCATGGACCTTCATCTCGTCCTGCCTCCTTTCACATGTTTTAGTTCTTCCCCAAAGTCCCCCTGTCATGGTTCTTGCCTGTTCACCTGTCCCAGGTGGAACTGGGCACGGCCACGCTATGGAGCTGCACAGTTCTTGGTGTAGAGTGGAGGGAGAGGCCCAAACTCTCCGGGGGAGGCAGAACATGTCCCCCTCTCCACCTCCAATATCACTCTCCCCACTTGAGTGGAGGGCTGATTTCCCACTCGCAGTGTCTAGGCCCTGGGGGCCATTCTACCCTTGGACGCTGAGGGCAAGTGGGCGCCTGGGAAGCAGGGTCCCTGAGCCGACCCACCCCCTCCCTCCTGCCGGAGGGGGTCTATAAATGTCTCATTCAAGCTGTTCTCACTCTTGTCCCTCCAGAACCCACTGCCCTCCTGAGTCTTGGGTGTGGAGCTAGTGATGCTCAGGGAGCTTCGGGAACAGCCACGTACACAATCCGACACCCATGGGGCAGCCACACACATGCTGTCCCCCCAGGCACAGTCACATCTACCATGTGACAAAGCCACACATCCTGTCACTGTGACACATTAAGTTACACTCCTGTCACATACACAGGCTCACACAGTCACACACTTTGCCTCTTCTCGTCATACACACACACAGTCACACCCCCTGCATCTCTCATGCACTGAGTCCACACGTGCTTTGTAACCACACCTGCAGGGATGAGGCAGGAGAGTCCCACACACCTTCCCAGCCACTGTGGGCCCCTGGGCCCCAACGGGACTCCCTAGAAGTCTAGTGGTATCTCGGGATCCCCAGAACCTCCTTCCTCTACTCCAGATACCCCTGCCTATCTCCCAACCCCTCCTCATGCCCCCCAGACTCCCCTCATCTCCATACCCCAGTCCTCCTACACTGCACCCCTCATCACTTCCCCAAATACCCTGTCCCCTGGTCCTCCATCTTCACCTCTGTCAGACACCTAGTCCCCCAGATTTCCTCCTCACTTCCCCCAGATGCTCCACCCCAGAGTCCCCCTCTCAGCCTCTCCCAGGGGCCCTGTTCCCCAAGCACAGGGAATATGGTCCCTGTGCTCCGGGAAATACCCCATCCCATCACCACTCTGCTCGTCCCTGCTGCCAGGCAGAAGTGAGAGCAGCCCCTCCCCAGTGCCGGTGGCGGCTGTCCCTCCGGCCAGCAGCCCAGACCTGCCCAGACACCTGGGTTACCTTCCAAGGAGACAGGCTCAAAGAGCCCAAACTGCTCCAGGACCTTGACAAACAGAGCGAGGACCACAAGCACTGCGACCATCTCCAGCCCTTCCAGGTTCATGGTGGGCCCGGGGCATGGCCCCCACCGGCAGAGACTCACACAGGCCCGCCTGGCCCTTGGGCTCCCCAGCGTGAGTAGGAACGCCTGCAGCCTCCCTCCCCTTCTCCCTCCCTGGATCTCCTCCCTCTCCCCCCTTCTCTCACCCCGCCCCTGCCCCACTCACCTCCCAGCCACAACCTCCCAGCCACAGCCTCTTCCTCTTCGCAGGCCACCTCAGCCTCGCGTCTGGCATCTTCCTGGGGGCTTTTGGTGTGAAGGATCTGGGCCAGGCCAGGCCAGGCCAGAGGAGGGAGGCAGTGACCTGCCTCTGTCCCTGAGGACGCTTCCCCCAACACCCTGTGGCTACCCTGTGCCCGAGGGAGGAGGCAGAGGGAGGAGCCGTGCTTGGGGAGAAGGCAGGAAAGGGCAGTGTGTGCGAGAGACCATGCGCTGCACACACATAAGTGATAGATGTGGGGGTCCAAATATCTCAGGGGAGTCTGGGTGTTTTCTTGCGTGCATATTCCTGTGTTTGTCTGTATGGAGAACGCGTGTCTATGTGTTTGCACATGCTTGTGCGCCTATTAGGTGTGTGTTTAGGGGGATGTGACCCGGGTGTGTGTGTGAGAGTGTACTGGAATATTTCTGAGTGTGTAGGGGGTGTGAGGAGACTGTGTTTTAGGAGGGTTGTGGGATGTGGGTCTGCAGGCCGGGAGATGATATGGATGTGCCCTATTATTAGGTGTGCGGGTCTACGGTGGTTGTGTAATTGTATCTGCATGGAACTGGATGAGAATATTATAGAGGAGAAGGCAGTGACCTCTCCCGACAGGAGGACACCACCAACATCGATTGTGGTTGCCATAGAGACTGTGGGGGGGGGGGAAGCACCCTCTTCCCACAGGCCACAGACAAGGAAACTGAGGCCCAGGGAGGGAGAATTAGGTCCAATAGCCTAGGCAGGAAAGAGGCTACTTAGCCCTAGCACAGCTCCATGGGGAGGAGACTTATTTTGGCTGCCTTTGTGACCAAGAGACTCCAGCACCTTGGGAGAGGAGGAGGGACTGTGCTCTGCCCTTCCCCCTGGCTGGGGCCTCACCCAGGAGCTGCCAAAGCCCTGCCTGCTCCTAGGGAACCATTACGGAGCAGATGGAGAGGCCCAGGGTGGAAGGGAAATCTGAACCCTCCAAGGGCCCACCCCCCACCTCCACCTCCACCTCCTGGAACATTCCTGGAGCCCCTCCTCCATCCCGCTCCTTCCTGGTAAGTGGTGCTGGTGAGTGTCGGGTGGGGAGAGGCCTGCAGAGCCAGTGAGCCAGGGGACTGGAGCCACGGAGTTACTGCGCGGCTGACCAATGCTGACCGGCTGACCAGCGCTGACTGGCTGACCAACGCTGACCGAGCGCTGAGTACGAGCGAGATAGAGTACTTTGTGCTTAACACGTTATTATGTTGAATTTTCACAATAAACCTGTGAACACGGTGCTGTTATCCCTAATTACAGGTGGTGAAACTAAGGCAAAAGGAGGTCCCATCAATAAGTGTCCGAGCCTGGATTTTAAAGCAGTCTGACTGTGAGCCGGCACGCTCTGAACCACCCACCGCACCACTCTGGCTCCCGTCCCAGCCCGCCTGCCCGCCCGTCCAGGAGGCTGGGTTTAGGGGGAGGGGCCCCAGACGAAGCCCTCCTTCCTGGCTCGGCTCCGGGGAGAGTGTGTCTGAGCCGCGGTTGTGCGGCTGGGGTTGGGGGGCCGCTGCTTCATGAGACTCACTGATCGGTAGTTCTACGGACCACCGCTGGGACGCCTAAGCCCCAGCCACCGCTGGGGCTTAGGCGTCCGTTTCATACCCGTCTCACCCCTTCTCTTCCCCCCGCCCGACAGCCCTGGACGGTGTTCCAAGGAGGGTCGGGAAGGAGGGCAGCCTCAGGCAGGCGTGACCCTCTGCTCTGCTCCTCCGCTCCCCCCTCCCCCCGCAGAAGAAGTCAACTTGGGGGCTGCTTTTTGATTCTCCCACTTCAGAGATTACAGATTGACAAGTGAAACCAGCGAATGGTTCCTGTCACCGTCCAAACTCCACATCTAGCAGTTAATACCTTTCCCCTTCCCATCATCAGCAGGTCCCCCGCCCCCCCCCCACCCCAGCCAGTTTGGCCTCCTCACTGGTCTGGCTACATCCGTGCCTTTGCTCTTGCTAGTCCCTCTGCCTGGAATACCCTCCCCTCTGCTTTCCTTCTGTACCACAGCTTCTGTCTCCCCCTCTGAGGCATCTTAGATTCCCATCCCTTCAGAGCCTCCCGCCCCCAGCGGGCTCTCGGTACCTGAATCTCTACTGAAATCCATGTTGGGCTCTCAGCACCTAAGTCTGTAATATTACTACTGGTAACAACAAAAGGAGGCAGCATAGCATGCTAGGTAAGGACACGGATCAGCGTGCCGGATTCCCTGGGTTCAAATCCCAGCTTTGCCTCTTAATTTTAAGTTGCTATTAAATGGGCATGTTTTTAACTTCTGTGTGCGTGAGTTGTTCATCTCATATGGGTGCTGGGAGGAGTAAATGAGTCAATGCATGGAAAGCTGGCAGAATAACTCCTGGCCCAGAGTACATGCTAAAGCGTTTGTGACTGAAAGGGCAAAGCCAGCCCCATTTGCTACGGTGGCACCATCTGCCTAGCAGGCCCATGACCTTGTTAAACATGACTGCCATTTCACTCTTCCAAGCTTGTCCCCAGGACTGGAGAGGACTGGAAGCAAGAACAGCTGGTCTCCCTACGGCCACAGCCGGAAGACCACATTAAAACAAACTGCAGCCTGAGGTTACAGCACCCCAATAGCCCAGGGGCCAAATGGCAACCTGACCCCCACTTTTTTTTTTAGATTGTTATTTATTTGTAGATAGAGGAGAAAGGAAGGAGAGAGGGAAAGAAACATCAGTGTGTGGTTACCTCTCGTGCACCCCCTAATGGGGACCTGGCCTGCAACCCAGGCATGAGCCCTGACTGGGAATCGAACTGGTGACCCTTTGGTTTATAGGCCGGCACTCAATCTACTGAGCTACACCAGCCAGGACCCCCACCCTTTTTAATCCAATTATAGTCCAATAAAAGCTCAAAGCACCCACCCCTCGAGGCTGGTGTATCTCTCCACAACATCCCCTTCTCCTTTCTTGGAGGGTGACTAAAAGCTTTATTCTCTACACTTTCTTCTCTTTGTGAATTCTTTCACAGCCTGCATCACCAAACCACCTTAACAGTGACCATTATTGCCATTATTGATAACATGCCACACCCTCCTCACATTTCCAGGGCACTGAACAATTCAGACATTCCCACATTGTTCTCTCAGTGGCTTCCCATGACGACCCCATGAGGTCGGCAGAGTGATTCGCGTTGTGCCCATTTCACTGATGAAATAAACAAGGACCAGAGAGACAAAGGGACTTGCTCAGAGTTAAATGATACAGATTTGAACCCAGATATATTTCTGGATCAATCCTGCTTCCTCAACTGGACTCTTAAGTTCCTAGAGGGCCAGGCTGTTAAAAAATCGGACGTGTATAGGTCGAACGCCAGGCTCCATGCTGGTGCCTGTGGAACGAGGGTGAACCAAACGGGGCTTGGCTCCCACTGGGCAGCGAGTTCTCCCGCTGAGGGAGCTACAAGCCATCTATTCATTTAAAAAGCACTTGCTGCATGATGCCTACCACTTGGTAGGAACTGTTTGTTCCAGGCAAGGCATAAAATGAGCTATAGTAAAAACTTTCTAAGTGGGAGGCCTTTCTAAGTTAGGGTATTTTTTGAGCTGACTCTTAAAGGGTGGCTAAAATGTCACCAGGCCACCAATAAAGGGACCAACATTTATTGAGCATATTTTGTGCCCTGGATACTTTACATACATGACCTCACCCAGCCCTCATAACAAACCAGATAGGTAGGGTCTATCATTCCTGTGTTTACAGCTGATATGGTCAGAGTGAGTAGTAATACACCTGTTCTGCCACTGAAGAAACTGAGGCTCAGAGAAGTGAGTTTCCCAGGACAGCACAGGTGATGAGGGATGGATCAAAACTTGAACCAGAACCAATGATCTGCCAACTCCCTCAGGCTGTCTCTCCAATAGATGTGGGTGTGTCAAGAAATCCTGTGGGTGCCCTGGCTGGCATGGCTCAGTGGATTGAGTGCCAGCCTGCTAACCAGAAGGTCACTGGTTCGATTCCATCAGGGCACACGCCTGGGTTGTGGGCCAGGTCCCCAGCTGGGGACGTGCAAGAGGCAACTGATTGATGTTTCTTATGCACATCGATGTTTCTCTTCCTCTCTTTCTCTCTCCCTTCCCTTCTCTCTGAAAATAAATAAATAAAATCTTAAAACAAAAAAAAAGAAGAAGAAATCCTGGAGGTGACTGTGGCTTAGCCACCCAGGGGAGCTACAAATGATAAGGCCAAAAGGGTCAGATTCCATGGAGCCTTGAATGCCAACTTCTCCCACTGAAAGACGCAGCACAGTAGCATCTCCCTGATCTCAGATGCTGACTCACGGATGGACAGACTGACAACCTTGTAGCCAGTTGCCCTGTCTCTGACTCCTCCTTCTCTCTCTCACCCCTACTCTCGTTCCTCAGAGATCTTGACGCAGCCACACAGGGACTCAGCATCCTAAGTCACCAGGCTTCTAGTGGGAGGGTCTGTCAGAAGGAAAAGAGAAAGTTGTTTTTCAAGCTCTCCCTTCTCCCCACTCAGCAGCCTCTCAGGTCTCAGGGCCCTGTCGGAAACTCGCCCAGGTCTGTCCTCCCAAGCACTCCCGTGCCTCTTAGCTCTTTACTCAAAGGAGTGAAGTCTTAATGGAAACACATCAGGCAGAGTGAGGGCTCAAGGGAAAACTGTCGTTCTTTCTTTCTTTTTTTTAAGATTTTATTTCTCTTGAGAGAAAAGGAAGGGAAGGAGAAAGGGAGAGAAACAATTAGCTGCCTCTCACAACCCAGGCTGCGCTCTCGCAAACTGTGGAACTGGCCCACAACCCAGGCATGTGCCCTGACTGGGAATCGAACTGGCAACCTTTGGGTTCACAGGCTGGCACTCAATCCACTGCGCCACACCAGCCAGGGCAGGGGAAAATTTTCTTGAAGCATTAGGTGGGCCCTCCCTGGGTCTCTCAAATCTCACCAGAGATACCCCTATCATTTAGTCATTCAAACCTTATGGGGGGGGGTCCACCCCACCCCATGTAACTGTCCCACTTTTCCATCTATCCTTGTTCCCCGAGTGAAGATCCCAGCCAGTGAAGACCCCAAAGCCCTTCTCTCAGTCCCCCGGCCTACTGTACCCCAGCCGGGACAGAAGACACAGCAGCCCCCAGCTGTATCAGGTGATTAATGAACTCCCTGGGCCTTTGGGCTATTTTGGGGCCTGGAAGTCATGCCTGCTATGATTGAGAGCTGGCCCCGCCTGGCTCTGGCCATCTGTCACTGGAGACAGGCCCAAGCAGTGGGCTTGGGGGATGCATGCTCCCCAAGCGACTTCTAAGTATGGCTCTGTCTCAGCCTCATCTCCCCTCCTTCTGGAGAGGCCTGTCTCTACTCCAGGGGCTCAAGTGGAGTGGATACCTACCATGGTGAGAGCCAGAGAACTACAGCTCCCAGAATGCCAGGGGGCTAGGCTGTTTTGGTCTTCCCAGGCCAGGAGGGGAGGTGATACTGGGTTCTGTGGGCCCTGCCCAGGCAGCTCGAAGGAAACCCAAGTGGAGGTGCGCACAAATCTCAGCAGTGCCACGATATGACACCCATAATCCCCATATCAACTCCACAAATCCCACACTAAACTACAGCCTTGTGAAGGCTACACAACTAACTTTGTGTGACGCAGGAACCCCCAACCCAACTCTAAAGCACAAAACTCTAGGTACGTGCAGTTTCACTGTCACAGAATCCCAGGGATACGCAAAGCTAGGGACACTCAGCCCCAGAGTTCGCAACCCCAGTGACGCATGCACAGCCCCCTTAGGACAGACTCCCAGAGACAGACAAAACGGTGACATACACTCCTCACGCCACACGAGTCTATCCACCCCATCAGGGTGAGCTCACTAGCTGAGTGCACGTTGGTCCAGCCCTACCTCCCCAGTCTTCTTAAGAGCCCATTAAACTGAACAACTCAGTCAAGGACTGTGCCTTTCCCCTGCTCTGCTGCAAGCTTCCTCCTTTATCCCTGTGAGGGCTTTGCCTCTTACACCCACTGCTGGAGGCCCCCTCCTCTACCATCAGCGAGATGCCCTGCACGCTCCTCCACCATTGTGGGGGACCATGATGCCCCCTCTCCTTTCCCCCTTGACGACCCCTTACCTCCTCTACCTTCTCTGTAAGGACTCCTGTCCCGAGCTCCACTTCTGCAAGAGGTATTGCCCTTTAAACCCTTTCCTTTGAGAGATCCTGCTCCCTCGATCTTTGAGGGGCCCTTTCCCTTCCCTCCTTTTTAAGTCTCCTATCCCACTTCGCTCATTTTTTAGGGGTCCATCCCCTTCTCCCTTCCTCATACCTGGCGACAGTGACCCAGTCACCAGCTGGTAGAGGGATCGCGCTGCCTGCCCCAATGGGCTCCGGCACCTGCGGGGGCAACGGTTCATGGTTCCGCTGGGAGCACAGTGGCCAAGCTCCTCCCCCAAGTCCCTGGGTGGTCGGGTCACCGCGGTACGGGAGTGGGCCCTGCCAGGGCGGCGGCGCCGGAGGGCGGGACCTGCAGGACCAGGACCTCAGACAGCAGAGCCTTGTTCCGCTCCGGGTCTTCTCCGGGCCACAGGAGGGGACCTCGCCCCCGCCGCAGCATCTACAGCACTGGACCCCAAAGTTCCTAGACTGAGGCTGAAGTGGAGGCGGAGGTGGGGGTGGGGGGCGCGCGCGCGCCCGGCGCAGACTCTCTTCATAGTCTTCTTAGAGAATATTTCCCGGATTTCTGGTGGGGAAGGGAGGCACTCACAGGTTTTGAAAAAGGAGTTGGGAGGGGGGAGTTAGCCTGATCTTTTATTGCTCTTCTTCATCCCCTCCTCTGCCTATCACACCCCTCCTCTTCCCGTTTTGGCAGAGATAAGAAGGGGTAAGAGGACACAGTTGTCATGGCAACTTCCCACACTTCCATACTTCCTGGACCAATGGGAGAGGGAGCAGAAGGGGGGAGGAGGAACTGACCAGTGTCTTGGGGTGACAAAGAAGGGTAGCAGGGATGTGATCCCTCTGGTCTGTCTCCTGGCTCCCAATCCCTTTCTCATAGCTGTTCCTGTTGTGTCCCTTTGTTGTCCCAGCGGATTCACAGACTTTCCCGTCATGTGCTGACTGCTAGCCAAATGCATCAGAAGCCCCCTCTCCTTCGTCTCCGCCCTGACCCCTTTCCCAGATTTCGTCCCCATCTGGCTTTACCCAAAGTAAACCTCTTCAAGGACGCACTAATGTCTTCACACTCTGGGACAGTCTACGGAAGGGGCAGAGTTCCACTCCTCCGACTGGGAGCCCGTATTTTCGGCTAAAATATCTTGCATTTATGAAGCGAGAGTCACTGCCGAACTCCCTGTAAATCTTGCCCCTTGATTTGGTGACCCCTCTTCTGATTCAGCGCCGCAAGCTGAGTATGACCACACGGGGGCGCTCCAGTCCGGGGAACGATATATATGGCCAGAAAGACTTGACTCCGAATCTGGAGATACCAGGCCCAGGGACCAGAGCTCAGGCCTTGGCCAACCTGGTCCCAATTCTCTCCCCATCTTCTCCAGTCCTCTCTTTTCTTCCGGCTGGGAAAGGCCTGCCGCTGCTTTTTCCCACCTTGCTGCACTGCCTAGCTGCCATGCCGGACAGGTAAGACTAGAGGGGTTAGATGCGGGGCAGGGTGGCTCTTGGGCTTTCCCCTTCTCTAAAAGTCATCTCCGTCTGTACTGGGACGACACTTTGGGAACTTAGATGCCCTGTTGCACCTCCTGCCAGCGCGTTCTTCAGCACCGCGGACAACGACTCCCTCTCCGCTTCTTTCCTATCAGGTGTCTCCAAGCACACAGCGCTTTAACTCAGGGGGTGTCCCAACCCTATTTGGGACTGCTATAAGATCACCCTCCTTCAAAAGGAGAGCTCCTGGGAGTCCTATTTCTTCTTTCCAAGCCCTGTGTAGAGCTATATACAGAAAGGATGCTTATGACAGGAAACACGGTTGCCAACATTTGACCTTTCTATTTCCCTTGGGAGGGAGGCAGGCAGGAAGTAGCATTCATTCCCCATTTTACAGAGAAAAGTGAGGCCCCAAGAGAGCAAAAGTCGTACGTAGATAGCTAGTCCTCACACTTCCATCCCTGCACCTTCTAATACAAGTGCTTCCCCACCTTCACCCAATCAATCTCTGATTCAAACAGCCACGTGGAGAGGGGACGATTCCCTTAAAGGGGAGAATCAATTAAAGCGGGAAGCAAACACTGGCTAATGTGGTGCTAATGAAGGCCCTGGGGCCCTCACCGCTCTCAAGGATCCAGAGATGGTGAGAACAGTTCAAAGCAGAGCTAGACAGCTGGACCTTCGGATGCCATCTAGGTCTCAGGCACATCTAGGACACATCTGGGGCCGGCCCGAGCAGAAGGGCTTCACTTTCTGGGAGTCTTGGCGTGGGGACGAGGCCCTCCGCAGGGTCAGTGAGTCAGGGAGACACTTTCTGAAGGCACTGCATTCTAGCCCTGTACCCACCCCCAAGTCTTAACCTGGCTACCCTCGGCACAGACAAGAAGGATCACGGCCTCCGTCTACCTCCCAGCTGGTGCACACGCAGGGGAGGGTCTACCACCTCCCATTCTCTGTTGCAGTTCTTGGGCAGGCTGCACAGTAAAAGACAGAAACACACATGCATGGAAATGTACACAAGTGTCACCCACACAAACACATGGATCTGCCTACCAAACCCAGCGATGTGCACGGGCACAGAGGTACTTGGTCTCACAGCTCCCCTGGTGTGGGGGAGCCGGTATCTGGGCAGCAGAAGGGTTTGGGGGACAGTTACAAGGGGAGGCCACATGGCACCTTCCAAGCCTAAAGCTTCTATCTCTGGGTCTGGAAAAAAGGCAAGAGGACGTGTTTTCCTTCGTTTTGGGGTGAAGTTCCAGTACGGTTGTTGGGTGTTGAAGGAGCTTCTGTTGTAAAAATGATCTCGGAGTACTTAATGTGGGGAGAGCCTGACCCAGCGTTAACCAGAGCTCCCGGGTAGGGGCCAGATGCTGCTCGCAGGAGCCAGGCCGGGCAGCTGGACATTCAAGTCCCTGCTTGGGCCCACCTGGGCTATTTGTGGAAAATGTGGGGTGAGCAGTGGTGTGTACTAAAGGTCCTCTTCTGCAGTAGGAAGCCAGAGAGACAGCTAGCTTAAGACACATCACTGACACTCAGAGCCCCACTGAAGACACCACATGAAAGTACACAACCAGCGTCAAAACACCAACATAACCGGCACAGTCTCACAATCACAAAACACAACACAACCCACCGCCACAAACACTTGCCCCAGGAGTTCACAAAGTCTTACAAAGAGACACACCACCACGAAGTGAAGCCCTGACACATCCTGGCAGCCACATACCGCTTCACACCGAAGCACAGACTCAAAGCACAGAGTTGCACATGGAACAGAAACAAACAGTCAAACAACTTCATTAGTACAACCAGGGCACTACGCAACCTGCTCCATCTGACGAGATCATGCGACTGCACAGCCACATACACTCGCACTCACCCTGGCCGTCACCAAGCCCAGGGCACATGGCAACCAGCTGTGGGAGGCGCACACACATATATACACAGACACACAAAGAATGACAGGCACTCACTCACGTATCACCTCCCACCACAACCCTCCCTGCCTTGTGTCACAGGGCCCACACCTGCTGCCTCTCCCCACCTGCCCACCTGCTCTCTCCACCCTCTTACCCCACCTTGGGACCCAAGGCTTTAAACCCCAGTGTCCTGGGGCCCAGAGCAGCCGGAAGTCTCTGGGAATGGGGCAGAGTGTGGGTAAGGGCTTGGCAGGGGGCAGAGACATAAAGGTCTGGGGGGGGTGGAATCTACCCTCCCTCTAGCAACCCCCCTCCAGCGACCCCCCTCCACCGACTCACCGGTGAGCTGGTCATAGGATCCGTCCAGGTCTCGGGAATCGGACAAACTCTCTTTGCGACCCTGGCCCCGCATGGCCCCCGGCGACCCCCTCCCGTCCCGCCTGGGCCTTGGGAGGGGGCGCCAGGTGGCCAGGATAGGGCGCTCACACGGCGCCCCCTGGTGGCGTAGCACACGGAGGGGCTGGGGGCCAGGAGAGTCCCGACTGGGGTAGAGAGTCTGGGGACCAGGAAGGGTCTAGGGCCCACCCGGGGTTCCTGGGGCAGGAGCGGAAGGGAGCCTTGGGCAGTAGGTGAGCGCAGAGCCTGAGGCAGAGCTGAGCTGAGCAGAGCCAGAGCCGAGCCGCCTCTCTCCTCCCGCCCCCTCCCCGCGGCTGTCATCGCTGCCTCCCCCCTTTGGCGCTGCCGGGATTGGCTCCCCCTACCCCCGCCCCCTCCTCTTTGCAGCTCGGGGGAGGCACCCGGTGAAAGGGTGAGCTGGGAAGTGCGGGGATGGAGACAGGCTCTCCAACAACACTACCCCCTAAACGTGAAGCCACGGGCCTTGGGGGTGGAGGAGAAAACAGGGCCAAAAAGGGCCCCCTGTGAGGAAACCCCGCCTCAATTCTCAGGCACTCTTTCCCCACCGCCAGCATGGGTCAGGGGTCCGTCGGGGTCTCCAGGAAGTCAGTCTCTCTGCAGCACCGATTTTTCTCTGTTGCGTGTCTCTGTGCCCCCACCGCCAGTGCCCACCCTGCTTTAAGGGGCCTGGGGATGTAGAGGAAGGGTCAACCTGGCCTCTAACGCAGGCTTAGCTCAGGCCAGTGGACCATAATTTTCTCCTCTGAGAAAAACCCCAACCCTCACCCGCCCCAGGACCCTGTCTCCTGGCCCTATTCATTCCTTCTCAGTGTCTTCTTTCCTGGTCTGACGACTGCCCCCCGCTGGCCGACTGGGGAGCAAGGGGAAAGAAAGTCAAACAGATCAGTTTCTCAAGACTTTCTTGCTCTTTGTTTCTTTCAATTTTCCTGGCCTCCTCTCTTCTATCACCCACTCTGACCTAGATTCCTTCTGTTTTCCTGAAGATTTGCGGTGTCGCGGTGTGGGGGGGACTGGGGGTTTGGGGATCCAGGCGAGGATCCACAGTGGGGAATGTACGTTCGTTTAATTCCCTTAAATTAACTCCTTTTCTGACGCCCAGGCTGGCACGGTGCTGGCCACCTCTGGCTCCCAGCCGCGGCTGGCTGCTGAATGGCTGCGCCCAGCGACGCCAGAGAGAACAGCGGCGGGGCAGTGTCTGGGGGGTCTGGGGCGTGTGGCGGCAGTGTCCCAGGAATTCCTGCGTGCCTTGTGGCTCCTTTGGAGGAGTGGCCTGTTGAGACTGAAAGTTTCAGCTAAAATGACCCCAACACATTTAAATTCTTCAACTGAATTTAATTTTCAAGTATTTGACTCAGTTAACCTGGCCGGAGTTATGGTGGGAGGTCGGGCGTAAGAAGGGGACAGGCAGCCAGAGGGCTGTCTTCGGGAGCAGTGTCCTGCTCCTGGCTGTCCCCTGGCTCTGCAGGGTCCTGCACAGACATGGCACAGCACGGGCAGCTCCTTTTGAGGTTCGACTCTAGAAGAGGATGGGACTCCCGTTTAGAGTCCTTAGAGTAAGATGGGCCAGAGATGCATGGGCCTTTACAATGGAATCCTTTGTTTATTACCTCATGCCCTTGACCTGCCCTTATTCACACTGTAGGACTGGCAGGAGTCCATGAGCTGCCCAAATGGGCCGGCTGTCCTCAATACCAAGTGTGGGGATAAGGGAACTGTCTTCTCCCTCCTTCCACCCAGAAGGCATGGGAGGCTACACCTCCAAACCGAATTTGCTTCCTCTGCAGCCAGGAGAGTCTGTGAGGATGGCGGGGCGGGGGAGCCTAGCCAGATGGCACCAGCACCTGGAAGATTACTTTAACTTTGTCTTTGGGAAATGAGTTCGGGTAAGAGATTAAGAAGACGAAGGAAAAAAAAAGACACTAAAAAAACTGTCCCATACAAATCAATTTTTAATAATTTCAGCTTGCCACCAGCTTCCAGCTCCTCCAGGGTTTACCACTGTGGAAAACACTAAATGCCCCAGGTTGAGCCGTCTGTCTAGTGACCAGAGATGACCCAGCTGCTGGTCTCTTAAGAATCTACGTCAGTCGTGGCAGCATGTTGGTGGAGTCTCTGGTCCTGGAGCATGTCCGCTCCATGTCGGAGCCAGAACTCGGGTTCCAAAGCAGGGCAAGTCTCCCTCCCCTGAAGCTTTAGGGGAACAGCAACCAGGAAGGTCCCGGGCTTGCTCTCACTGCTGGATCCCTGCACTTCCTCCCGACTCCTCCTCCCTGCCATCCTGAGGCTCCAGAAAGTGTTTCAGAAAGGGAGGATCTCAAAGCGGCAGCTACTTAGGAGGCAGCTGTAGGGTAGGGAAAGCCTACAGTAGTCCGTAGAGGCTGTCCAGAGGAACCACAGGCCAACTTCTCAAATCCCAGGAGACTTGCCCGTGGCTCCACCCAGAAACAGGTAGACGGGAACGGCCTCTCGGCAATGCTCACCTGGCCTCTGGTAGACACAGGACACTCTGCCCCCAGCAGGTTCTCTCCCTCCCAGGCACCAAACCACAGCAGGAGCAGATTCCTCCCCAGAGGAAATTCTCAGGCAGGCTGGATGTAAACAACAGCCGGGTGCGGGGGTGGAATTCTGGAGGGGAGCTGAGCAGAGGCAGGAGAGGCTCCCAGAGGAGGGGGTGGCTGGGGAGGTGGGGAAGCTGCTGGAAAGGGAACCAGCAAAGTAGGCACCTGAGGGTTCCAGAAAACCTGTCAATGTTTATTTCACACTCCACGCCCCCCCCCCCCAAAGACAGTCTAAACCAGATTGAAAGTGAAAAGCTCAAGTTGTGGCCCTACAGTGCTGACGAGCCAATGGGTCGGAGGGCAGGGGAAAGCTAACAGGACCTCCTGGTACCAAGATTCGAATCCAGAAAGTGGTGGCCGGACAGCAGAGTGCTGGGTGGCTTCTACTATTCAGTCTCCCAGAGAAGTCAGCTCTGGATTTAGGAAACAGATAAAAGGTACTCCATTCCTACCCTACCCTAAGCCTGAGCTAGGAGTCCGAATGACTGGACAGAGGGCCAGCAGAGGCAGGGGAGAGGAGACCGGTTTCAAGCCCAGCTCGGCCCCAGGCCAAAAGAAGCAGAATTAGTTCCACCTGGATCTGAGAGCCACCAGTTTTCAGAAGCCTAGGAGAGCCATGGATCCCCAAGGTGCTGGCACCGCCCGAAGGCTTGCCCCAAGAGCGCCTGAAAATTGGTCAGTAGCCACAACTTGTAATCTCAATTGGAAATGTGAGGGGATGTCCAGGGAGCCCCCCTGCCCACGGACATGCCCTACATTCTCGAAGGCTTCTCTCTGTGCCCACCCCTCCCTCCCCAGTTACCCCTGGCTTGCCCCTCCTGGCACCTGCTGTCCCAGCTCCACTGAAGTGCAGCCTCCACCAAGAGAACTCGGCATCTGTGTTGTTCTCCAACCTTGGGGGCAGCCCCTCTGCCCCGCGCCCCCTCCAGCCCCACAGTCTCATGGGGAAGGGCGCACAGTGGCTGCTCAGGCTGGCAGGGCCTCAGGAGATGGTGGAGAACTCCTTGAGCAGGACCTCCTGGCTGAGTGTGTGGAAGGCCAGGTTTCTCCGCACGTTGGTGCTAATGGATCGGACCTGGGAAGAGGTGGGGAAGGGAGGAGGACACAGGCAGAGAGAAAAGAGGAGAGCGTCATTACAAACAGTAGAGGGCAGTGCCTGGGGCGTGAGGCCATGATTCAGTGCCAGACGTTTCTCTCAGGAAATGAACCCTTAACAGCTATCACCCCTGTAGGCAAATAAGCAAACAGTTCCGTTTGCTGATAGTGAGAAGAAAAGAAGAGAGACTGAGAGATGGAAACTCTCCAGTATGGAGAAGAGGATCTGAGCGCCTGGCGAGGCAGGAGCTGGCAGACAGGGAGGGAGGGCAGGGCAGGCCCCCGTCAGGGCGGTGCAGAGGACGACTGGCGGGGCCAGGGGTCTGGTGCAGGAGAAACTGGACTCCAGCTCTGGTGTACCTCCCTTTGGATGTGCTCCTAGTCTCCTTACTCCCCTTTGTATTTATCGACTTCTGGGGGGTTGGGAAGAACGTTTAGAGGTGCAGCCCATGCCTGGCACAGACGGCAGGAGTATGATCCACGGAGGCCAAGGAACGGGATCAGGTCATACAGCCAGTGGGTCCAAGGCCTGGGGCAGGACCCGGATTCCCCAGCTCCTAGTGCAGCGCTCTTTCCACACCACAAACGTGCCTCCCCGCTTTGGAGGGAAGTCTGGGGGGCACCCCGGCTGGGTCCCTCCTGCTCACCTCACATGCTTTCTACCCACGGACCCAGAACCCTGCAGAAAGGGGTGCCTGGGTCGGCAGGGACAAAGACCCGGGGAGAAGGGGTCGGAGGGCCAAGCATGTTACACTCCGAGTGCACTCTGAGGGGGACCCAAGGAGACGCGCTCACGAGAAACAGAGGTGAGCGCTGCACGAGAGAAAGTGGGTGGGGAGGAGGGAGAAAAAGAATGCACATCTGTGTGGGCCCCAGAGCCCAGGAGCTTTCCCTCAGTTTCTGCTCTGCCATGGTGACCGCAGCGGAGTAGCCGGCTGGGGGCTGAGGGTGGGTGGCATGGTGGATGGCCAGCGGCTCCAGCTCATTAGCTCTCAAACGCAAACAGACCTCTCCGTCCCCTGTGCCAGAGGCACAGATACAAGGAGAACTGAGGGAGGCAGCAGCTGGCCTCATGGAGCCTCGAGACAGAGCTCCTGTAGCCCTCTGCCCCACAACCCCCTTCACCTCCCAGGAGCTTCCTCTTCGTTAAATCGTGGCCCTCGGTAACTGCGCATCACCCTAAAGACTGCTAACAAACCCGTAAAGATACTCTGCTATCTCCTTACACTAATGGCTTCTCCTTTCCCAACTAACTCCCCCCAGAGTATGTCTTCCTCACCCTTGGGAAGTCCCAAATCCCAGGAATGGCGTGTCAGGGTCAGAGCTGGGCCTTGTTCGGTACAGCACCGATGGGCTAGGACCCCGCACCCCATCTCGGACTGGGCACGGAGGAGTGAAAGCTGGACTGCTGCACTCTCTGGCCCAGGGGAGGGAGGTCGGAGGGCACAGGAAGTAGGTAAAGAGGTCTGTGTGTCCTGGATGTTCACGTGCGACCATGCAGGCGAAGTGGCAGGACTTCAGGGAGGCTGAGCTTTCTCTGAGAGCAGCTCTGAGCCAAGCGCAGAAGGACCATCCACAGGGCGAGCCCAGCTCCGTGGAGAGAGGCTGCCTGGGAGGCGGAGTAGGAGGCAGAGCAAATGCTCACTGGCTCCAGGTGGCCGAGGGTGGGGGCTGCAGGAAGCTGAGTGACTGGAAAGTGGGAGTGGGGACAGGGAGCAAAGACTGGGGAACTAGATGTCGGGGGTGGCGGGGGGCGGTACGAGGACCAGGAGCCAGCTAGGGATTCAGGAAGTGACTGCATAAGGAGAAGAATCAATTACTCTCCTTAGTTTCCCTGAGGACAGGATACAGAGTGATGGGCCAGAGCTGCCACTGGGCGCACGGTCAAGCCCCAGGCCCAGCTGGAACAGTGCAAGGGCTGTCTCCATGCTTCTCACACCTCCTTAGCCTGGCCTCGGTCCCCAGGGGAGTACCTTCTCCCGCCGCCCGGTCCAGGTCTGCTCTGGGAGAGAAGCTGCACACCCAACCCAGCAGACTCCTCAAGTCTCCCTTCAGGCTTTGGCAAACCGCAGTTGCTCCCCAGATGCCCACTTGCACAGCAGAACCCAGTGGCTGGGAAAGGGCCCCCAAAGGACAGAGGTAGAGCCGGAGACGGGGCAGACTCACCAGCTCTTTGAAGAAGGCCGCTTCCTTGTGCTGCTCCGAGTAGCGCTCATACTGGTCCAGGCCGTCCTGCAGCTTCAGGGTGAGTGTGTCGTAGTTGGCTCGCACTACCTCCAGCACCTGGGGGAGGTCAAAGGCCAGCAGGGCTTAGTCCAGGCAAACTCCAGGTCACTGGGCCCCCATGCACGCCCCTTCTGCTGCCCTACCACCTGAATTTAGCCTGGGGCAATACCCTCAGGAGACCTTGCTCACTACTTAGCTCCCCTCCCCTCCCCCAAAAACTCTGGCCACAGGGTGCAGTTCCTCAGGGTTCCTGGATTACTGTCTCATCTCTTCCACTCTCCACTCTTCCTGCCCAGTCCTGCCCTGCCTCGGAGGGAGGCTGCTAACTCCGGGTGTGGTAAGAGCATGAGAAGAGGTCACAGAATAGGGAGTGTCTAAGCTCACCTACGTCCCACGTGTTCTCAGCTTTCTCTGGCCAGCTTATCACGGTTGCTCAGTGAGACTTTGCCAGGGTCTCCTTCCTGTCCCCTTTTTGGGAGCCACAGCTTTCCTCATTCCTGGGACATTCCTCAGCAACATCTGCCACTTGTTTTCATCCCTCAACGCCAACTCAGCCTTCCTATCCATCGCCTGGGTCAATCTTTTGGGTATCCCAGCCTTCGGGTATGGGGGACACTTTCGAGACTAAGCTAGAGATAACGTCATCTTTTCTTCCGATGAGGGGGTCTCTCCCCCACGTGCCTTTCTCTGACTTTCTGTGGTGGGGATTCAGACCTCCACCGACACTAGGAGCTTGGATCTCTGTGATTCCAAAAGGAAGGAGCTACTATAGCTAGTCCTGATGCGACTTTAGTTCATAAGACCGTGAATCAAAGGCAAGGACAATTAGGAAGAAAGGCACTACATCAAGTTAGAAGAAATGAGCTGGGCAGAAAGGAGGGGCCAGGAGAGGGAATGGCTTTGACTGTGGTAATCTGGGGGACAGCTGTTTTGCAACTAGATGGGACCTGGGAGGGAAGTCTGTGGCCCACGGAGGTCTCCCAGCTCGGCGGCGGGGAGCTCAGGAGAATGAGTGAGTGATGGGGGAGGCTGAGCTCCAACAGCAGATGGGCCTGAAGGGTCAGCCAGAGTCAGGGCCGGTCAGAGGGCTCAAAGGTGCCTCTGGGCTGTTCTCACCCATTTGGTCTTGTGCCAGGGCAGACTTCGCTTGGTAGCAAATACTTCTGCCTGCCAAGAATTCCTGAGGAGAGGGTATGGATGGAGGACACAGGGAAGGCTGTGTCCCGAGTTTGCAGGGGAAGGACAACCAGGGCAAAGGTACTACTGGCCCAGGCTCTGGGCTCATTACGTCCAGACACCGAGCTCCTCAAGGCAACTTTGCCTGGTTATGTACCCGAAGACCTAATCTCTCTGAGTGGCCAGTATGGGCTGGCTCCTTTGCTTCTAATGCCATGTGAAAGCTCCATCAGCAGGAGGCCCCGCGCCCAACAATGGCAGTCAGTCACCCACAAAGTGCTCCGGCCCTCTCACGCACCTGGGCTGTGCTCATGGCTGGAATATCCACAGCCACGGCCTTGGCTCAGAAGCGAGTGGCTCGAGCCCAGAAAAAGGCACAACTCCTCCAAGATGGAAGCGGCCCTCAGACACCAGGTGCAATAGAATCATGCATGCCTTCTTGAACTCTGAACGACGGGCAGCCTCAGCAATACCCACGGCCCAGCAGCCTGGGCTCAGCCCTCCCAGAGGGGTGTCAGGTGCCAAAAGACAACTACTATGCTGAAGCCCATTTCTGAGAAGAAGGTGCAGCACGTCAAGAGATGCTATGTCCCAAGGGCCTCGGGCAAGGCTGACTCCATCACTGGGGCTTTCTCTTCGTGCCAGGGCAGGGTGGAAATTCTAAGATCTCACTCAGAACAGGGACTTGTCCTTTCCCAGTAAAGTTGGCTTTTCCAGCACAGCTTAGTTCAGTTTCTTGCAGGGAGGTGAAAGTGAAGAAGGGCCCTGAACTACCAGCTCCTTGGAGGAAAACCAGGGGGCTTACGGGACTTGGTGCACGATCTCAGCTCTCCTCTGTCCGGGCCTTACTTCCTTTCGCCCTCTTTCACCCAGGGGAAGGTCGCCTTTCAGTTCCCCCAGCCCCTGCTACTTCCTGCCTCATCACTTCTCTTCAATTCCTAAAAGAAGATGACATTCCAAGCCTAGGCATGGGCTCCAGCCCATTTGGGACTTGGGAGCACCAGGGGTACTTTCCTGGTTTGGGACTGCCCTCCGTAGCTTCGGACTTCACGAAACGAGTCCCATTTGGGCCCCACACTCACTACTGGCCCTGGACTTGGCAAGAGCAGCACTTAGTCGCCGGGCAGCCTCCCAAGGCCCTTGTGCCTAACGGTCTTGTCTTAGGTTTTCCCGTAATTTTCAACCTCAGCCTCTGCCTTCCTGGACCCCACCAGGATGAGATTCCTCCCTAATCCATCAGGTAACAGTCTATCTTCCAAGTACAAACCTACCTTCTTTCATCAGCTGTTGGGCTTGTGGGTTTCCTAGAAACAGGCCCACCACCTCCGCTCCGAAGGTAGCTCCGAAGTCATTAAGTCACCTGACTACAGGTCACACGCTCTCTAAGGAGCCCGTATGGGCCCTCTGCCCCCTCGGCCCTCAGCAGACAGGAACCTAGCATGGGGCCTGATAGAACAGAACTGGGAGTCCCCCTCTCACTGTGGGATCTCAGACAATTCACCTAACCTCTCTGAGCGTATTCACCTTCCTAAAATGACACGGGAATAAAAGTTTTGAGTTCCCCAAAGTAACATACAATTGTTGAAAACATTATCATCCCAACAGCTCAGCCGCTCTTGGGACTCCAGAGCAACAGCCTTCACAGCCCATTTCAAACTATCTCAAAGATCCTGTGTGTATAAATGATTGTTCACTGAAAAGAAACATCTTCTGGATTTAACTGGAAGACAAATGGCCTCAGTTTAGAGAAGAACTAACTGGTGGGAGGGGGGACCTAAATCCCTCCCCTGAGGTCTCCTGAGGGGAAGGGTCTGACATTGGTCTTAAGGTCAGAGAGACCTGAATTTGGTCCCATCAACCACTAATTAGCTATGCAAACTGATACACATTACTCAATCTCTGAGTCTCAGTTTCCTCATCTGTACACTGGGGATGACACTGTCTACCTGCTAAGGCTGAGGTGATGATGAAATGAGATGACTGTCTAGTATCTGGCACATAATGAAGTCAGTAAGTGGTTATGAATTTTATGATGAATGCTTCTTTCTTTTGACAATGGGCATTTGATAGTTCCATTTATCTGCAGACAGTGTTAACCATAAGCTTGGAGCTAGGGCCTTGCACATCTTCATTTAGGCTATGGCAGATTCCAGTGAGGAGAAAACCTCAATCAATACGAAAACAGGCTTCCCATCATGACCCCACTGTCCTGAGCAAACTGGCAATGCATCTGCCAGAAGTCAGAGAACATCCAGTCCCCACTGCCAGCCTTACCAAGCTGGGAAGTGCAAAGGGACGCAGGTCATACTAAAGAAACACTGAACGGAGATACCCACAGAGGCCAGCCTTGCCTCACACAGGTTCCGAGGCTCTTGGCCACACCAGGATCAGGAAGGACAGAGACACCGGTGCACGAAGTTAGTTCAGAGTTGCTGAAGAGGTGTCAGACACATGCCGTCCCCCTAGCACTCACAAGAGACACTCCCCACAATCTATCCCACAGCCTGTACCCCATGTGTTTTAACAGAGGCTTCAAAATGGGAAGTAACCTTTGCTCTGAAGACAGCAGCAAAAGAGAATAGGCACGCTGGAAGAGTTCCTGGCACTGGCTACCCCACCCTAGTGGCAGAGGGCTTTGCCTTGTGCCTGAAAAATTGCTTAGTCTCAAATCTCTGTTGGACTGAATTTCCAGCACAATGAGAACTAAGGGACAACTAAGTAAAAGGATGTGACCTGACAGTAAGCTCCCGTTCATTACCTTCTTCTCAGTTTGAACACATCTTAACAAGGGCATGGCAGAATGGATCAAACCTGGTTTTGAAGAAACTGCAACTGTGGACTGTGTATTTGGGGAGTAAAGTGACATTCTTTCCCAGCCTCTCAACCTTTTGCTCATCCCTTCTGTAGGATTTATTTTCAGCATCAGGGCTGAGCCGGAGCAGCCTGCCCTTGAGGTGGCAGGCCCCGACGGAGCCTGAACTGTCAGCGCCAGAGCCACAGACCTGTCAGAGGGAGTGGCCGTCCTTGCAGCTGCTGTTCAGGGGCCTGCTCGCTGATGGGGGACCCTGCCCTCAGAACAGCCGACACAGTAAGGGAAGGTGGAGGAGGTGGTAGATAAAACAGAAGAGACCTTGAATTTCTTCCTCTTCCCTGTCTTAAAAGGTGTGACGTGGTTTCAGCCTGGCTGCCTATGCACGGGTTTTGCAGTTGACTCCAAACCAGCCTAGTGTTATTGGCTCAACCCTGTTATGTGCTTATGTCTGTGGGTATGTGCTTCACGGTGGTTTATCCTGACTCCCCATTTTGCTTGTTAGCTCCTTAAAGGCAGAACTTGGCTCTGAGGGCTTTGGTAACCTATCAGAGTGCTGAGAACAGTGCTGGGTGTACGGTAATGGCCTAACTCTAATCTTACCGTGTGACCTTGGTGAGAGATTCCTTTCCTTTTTGGTTGGGCCTGAGTGTTACTAATTTAGTCCACAACCATGTTGGATGTTTACTGTTTCTTAGGACTCCGTGAGGCCTTGTGGAAAATCTATAATGTAGCACTGGGTCTCTTTCTCCTGAGCCCCGAGAATCGAGCCGTGGCGCGGTTTCAGTGAAGAGACCAACAGCAGCAGCACGCTTGTTCCTCCAGAAGAGGGCCTGCCGCTCTGGGCGTCCACACCTGCTAGAGCCTGAACCTCAGCACGGCAGGTTCTGTCTTCCACAGGGAATCCCTGACTGGTGAGCCTGTGGAGGACAGGTCTCTTCCAGAAAGTCAGGGAGGGCAGCATCTACTTATTTATAACAGGTGTTGGAATTTCAGGTCCTAGCAAGCAGCTATTCATGGAGACATATTAAAATGAAAGGGATAATAATAACAGCTAAGGTTATCAATCACTTGCTGTGTGTTAAGCAATATGCTTGGCACTTTATATATGTTACCTTATTTAATCCTCACTACCAGGCCCTGTGTGATAAACATTAGTATTATCACCCCCATTTTACAGATGAGTAAAGTGAGGCTCACCCAGCTCCAGCCTGCTAGTGAGTGCGTGGTGGAGCTAGGATGTGAGTCCAGGCAGGCTGGCTCTAGGGCCATGGCCTTAACGATGTTATCTTGAAAATTACTAGCTATTGGTTGAAACTCTTTTTCAGGCTCCAGGCACAACCAAGTCCCATAGTGATGCACCTAGGTCTTTCCTTAGAGACATCTTTGCAGTGCTCCTTGTTCAGCTTTAACTAGTCCTGAATTTGGAAGAATAAGCAGGGATTAGGGAGGAAGAAGAATTGGCTTTTCGCGTCTGTCTCACCAGAACTTCCCTTCCAAGCAGTCCAACACCTGATCACTAAGTGAAGTCACTTGGTTGTAAGAATGCCACTGAGAGCCTGTCCTTAGACTGGTGAAATTAGAAGGTTAGGGATAAACTTTTATTGCTTCTGGGAGAAAACAGGGCTGCTTCTCATTGGAAAACCCATAACCAGTGCTGGGGAAGGTCTCGTTTGGGGAAAGCAGAGGACAGTGAGAGACTAGATTAGGTCCTTTCAGAGAAAATGTAAGATCAGAGCTCCAATTTCTGTTCAGTCTCTTGCCAAAATTATAGAGCATTCCAGCCCTAATGCCCTGAGTAGGTCATTCTCATTTTTAGGGGAAAAGTTATTTTCCTTTGAGTTTCAGGAAGTTCACCAAGTAGTAGAAGGAAAAATATTTCAGTCTTCCTGGTCGAGAAAAGGTATATCTGATTTCTATTGTCCTCTAAGGACAAGGAGAGGGAGACTTCAGTCTGCACTTACCATAAAAATTGCCTGCAGCTACTCGGACCACCTTCTCTCTGGCAGTCCCATTTGCCACTGGCCATTGCTGAAAGACTACTTTGTGCTCAGCCCTTCCTTCCTTCCTTCCTTCCTTCCTTCCTTCCTTCTTTCCTTCCTTCCTTCTTCTCTCCCTCCCTCCCACTCGTCCTTCCGTCCTGGTACTGTGTCCTCAATGAGGTGATAATCACACTTAAGACTAGAGACATCAGGATTTTTTTATTTTATTTTATATTTTTAGAGAAAGGGGAGGGGAGGAAGAAAGAGAGGGAAAGAAACATTGATGTGAGCAACACTGATCAGTTGCCTCTTGTTTGTACCTTGACCAAGGGCCGGATCTGCAACCTAGGCATGTGCCCTGACTGGGAATCGAACCGACGACTTTTCGCTTTGTGGGATGACACCCAACCAGCTGAGCCACACTGGTCAGGGGAGCACCACTTCTTTCAGAAACAGGACATTATGCTAGAGCGATGCACAGTTTAGAGGGGTGGTATGGAGAGCAAACCTGTTAGTCAGACCTTCTTGGTGCTGTGGCATAAGGATAGGTTTGTCCCAAATCTGGAATCATTGTGAGGGATGAACTTCATTTCCCAACAACTTTCTATGGAACAAAATCTTTCGTTATTTTCTCCATCATCATAATAAGCAGTAGCAGCTCAGCTCCCTCTCACTGACGGGAGAGAGAGGCAAAGGCAGTGTCTAGACTTATGCCTGGTGATGATGCTCTTGCTTATGGTTTCAGAGCTGGATCTCTCAAGCTCTCCTTTCCTGGTTTGTGGAAGAAATGGGGCCAAAAGCCATAATCTCTAACTGGTGAAAAAAAATATCTGAAGTAGATCAGATGCCAGAGGCCAGTGGGAGGAATTGATGGATATCACCATGAAAAATCCTCTAAAAGTCCTCCACCTTCTTTCTTCCTTTTAACTACTCTATCTGTTCCCAGTCATCCAGAGATGAATTTGTTCTGTGATTAGAGAGTTGGCTGAGTGAAAGTGGAACAGCCTGGAAGTGGAACAGAGCAGTTACAGTGTCTTTTGGAGGATGGGAAGTTGGCCCTGAGGTATGAGCATTCACTGTAGAAGGGATTCAGTGAATCCTTTTAAAGCCCACCCAAGCCTAGAGGTCACCTGATAGCTGTGATCAAAGAAGCCCAATTAATTGAAGGCCTTTGAATTTCAAGCTTCTAAATGGGTATTAAGTAATTAAAATGGCAACCGAAACCCGATTTCGCTGATAATGAGTTTTAGAGAGGTCTGTGAAGTTTTGTGGGTGGTTTATACCCACTAACACAGGGCGGAGCAGGGTCTTCACCTGCACCTGGTGGATGCTGATGATCCCCAGAGCTCAGAGGAAAATCACTGAAGGTCAAACATCAAACTGCTTTATCAGGTTACCCACTAGCTCCCCACAGATCATCCTCTCACTTGCTGGGAGTGAATCTGAATTGCTTGAATGTTTGTTCTCTGAGAGATCAAGTTTAACCTGTAAACTCAGGCACATGCCCCAGGTTAGAAAAGGCTGCCAGTATAGGAAGAGCACTGGACTGGGAGCAAGAAAACTGGTTTCTAATTCCAGCTTTGTGTCTTCAGGTAGTTTACAACCTTTCTGGACATCTGTTTCTTCTTATGTGAAAAGAGGGCTATGGATTAGGTATCAGATAGGTGATTTCAAAGGCTCCTCACAGAACTATTATTTCTATAGTTTTATCACTACGGTAACCCTCTGCCAAAAAGAGGTACAGCTGTCTTCCGTGTCACTGTCCTCAAATATGAGTGATGACTCTGCACCCTCCTGGCCTCCATTTTAACCACCTGAGTCATCTTACTTGAATTCATCAGATACGTTCTCTTTCCATTTTCCTTTGTTTCCATCTCAACAGCCTTCATTGATTTGGCACCTTTTATTTGCTAGATGCTATCATATATTTTTATGTTTATTTTATATATAATCCTTAATCTTCATAATATTATTAGAAAATAGTATGATGATAATGACTATTTTACACAAAGAAACTAAAGCTCAGGCAGGTCAAGGGCATATAACTAGTAAAAAACGATGCCAAAATTTGAACCCAGGTTTCTGATTCCATAGTCTCTTTTCCATTATCTCCCGTTGCAAATGTCTTGTTGCATTCCATGTGTATTTCCCACTCCATAAGAAGTCTCAGTAAGTTTCTCTATTGGTATCTTATGGTTTTATGCTCATTTGCCAGCCTGGCAGAGAGGCCATGCATGTTGCCTGGACTGGGAGTGGGCTGGTGGCACGCTTACATACTCTCCCCAGATAGGTTATACTGTAGATGTCAGGCCAAACTGAGAAGAAGGTAATGAACGCAAGTTTGCTGTCAGGTCACATCCTTTTACTTAGTCGTCCCCTACTTCTTAGTCTGCGGGAGTTCAATCCAACAGACATCTGAGACTAAGCAATTTTTCAGGCACAAGACAAAGCCCTCTGACCTCTGACATCAGGGTGGGATAGCCATTGCCAGGCAGTTTTCCCAAAGTAAAACCAAGGAAAGAAGATAATGGACTCTTTAAAGCAAAAAAGAACAACAATGTACTGTGAAACTTACAATAAAAATTGAGGAAAACAGTATGACAACGCTAGAACAAAGGACAGGAGGGGGCAAATGGAAATAAATGATTGCAAGGTGATTACATGTTATATGAAGCCATAGAACATTATCTCAAAGGTACACTGTGATCAGTTTAAAGGTGCATATTGTAAGCCCTAGAGCAAACACCAAAAAACCCCTGAAGAGGTATAACTAAAAAGTCAACAGTGAACATAAAATGAAGTACTAAAAATACTCAGTTAATCAAAAGAAGGCAGAAAAAAAATGAATGAAGAACAGATGGGAGAAATTAAAAAAAAAAAAAAAGCAAGATGGCAGATTTTAACTCAGCCATACTGATAAATTAAATGTAACACTCTAATTAATAGGCAGAGATTGTTAAACTGGATATTAAATCACAACTCAACTATGGGTTGTCAAAAAGAAATCTACATAAAATATAAAGACAGATTTGTTGAAACTAAAAAGAGATTAAAATTTTATATAAACACTAACTGAAAGAAGGTAGATTCATTATTCATTATATTAATATCTGACAAAGGAAACTTCAAAACATGGAATATTATCAGGAATAAAGAATGATTATAATGATAAAGGGGCCAGTTCATTAATAACACAATTCTATATGTATGTACACCTAATAACACAGCTTTAAAATCCTGAATGAGTCAAAAGTGACAAAACTGAAAGAAGAAATAGAAAAGTCTATTACAGTTGCAGGTTTCAATACTTCTCTCAGTAACTGACAGAACAAGTAAACAGAAAATCAGTATATATAGAAGATTCAAACAACATCAGCCAACTTGATCTAAAGGTAAATATATAGAAAATTCTACTCAACAACAGAATATATATTCTTTTGAAATGCATATAGAATATTCAACAAGACAGACTATATGCTGGACCATAAAATAAATCTCAACAAATTAAAAAAAAAAACAAACAAACCTGAAATCACATGGAGTATACTTTCAAACTACCAGGGAATTAAATAAGAAATTAGTAACAGCCCTGGCTGGTGTGGCTCTGTGGATTGAGTGCCGGCTACGAACCAAAGGGTCACTGGTTCGATTCCCAGTCAGGGCACATGCCTGGGTTGCAGGCCAGGTCCCCAGTGGGGCCACTTGAGAGTTAGCCACACATTGATGTTTCTCTCCCTCTCTTTCTCCTTTCCTTCCCCCCTCTAAAAATAAATAAAATCTAAAAAAAAAAAAAGAAGAAATTAGTAACAAAAATTTATCTGGAAAATCCCCAAATAATGAAAACGAAAAAACACACTTCTAAATAAATGAGAAAATATTTCTGAACTGAATGAAAATGAAAACAGAGCATACCAAAATTTGTAGGATGTTATTAACATGAAAATTTTATAGCTCTAAATTTTAATACTAGCAAATAAGAGTTAAAATCAATGAACTAAGTTCCCATCTAAAAAAAAAATGAGAAAAAAGTGCAAATTAAAATAAAGCAGAGGAAGTAACAAAGATGACTATATAAAATCAATAAAATGGAAACAGAAAAACAAAAGAAAATTAATGAAATGAAAAGGTGATTCTTTGAAAAGATTAATAAAATTGATAAACCTCTGGCCAGACTGATTAGAAACGAAACAGAAAACACACACATTACCTATATCGTGAATGATAAATCCTATAGGCATTTAAAGGAAAAAGAGAGAGTATTATGTGTGACTTATACCAATGAATTCAACAACCTCTATGAATGAACTTCCTCAAAGACACAAACTACATTTTAAGGCTCAAGAACAACTAGAAAACCTGGAAGTACTAGCCATGGCAATCAGACGAGAAGAGGAAATAAAAGGCATCCAAATTGGAAAGGAAGAAGTAAAACTGTCGTTATTTGCAGATGACATAACACTGTATATAAAGAACCCTAAAGATTCCACCAAAACTAACTAGAATTCATAAATTCAGCCAAGTAGCAAGATACAAAATAAATATTCATAAGTTGGTTGCATTTTTATATACCAATAATAAACTACCAGAGAGGAAAACTAAGGAAACAATTCCATTTACAATTCCATTAAAAAAATACTTAGGAATAAATTTAACCAAGGAGGTAAAAGGCCTGTACTCGGAAAATTATAAGACCCTGAAGAAGATCGAAATAAATGGAAGCATATACCATGCTTATGAATAGGAAGAATAAGCATCATTAGAATGTCCATACTACCCAAAGCAATCTATAGATTCAACACAATTCCTATTAAAAGACCAACATTGTATTTCACAGAACTAGAATAAAAAAATTTATACAAAACCATAAAAGGAGCCGAATAGTCCCAGCAATCTTGAGAAAGAAAAACAAAGTTGGAGATATCACACTACCTGATATCAAACTATACGAGGCTATACAGTAATCAAACATGGATGGACCTAAAGGGTATTATGCTAAGTGAAATAAGTGAGTCAAGAGAAAGACAAATACCATGTGATTTCACTTATATGTGGAATCCAAAGAACATAATAAACAAACAAAACCAAAACAGACTCATAAATACAAAGAACAGACTGATGGTAGCCACAGGGGAAACGGAATGGGACATGGGGTAAAAAAGATGGAAGGGATTAAGAAGTACAAATTGGTCATTATAAAACAGTCATGGGGATGGAAAGTACAGCACAGGGAATACAGTCAATAATATTGTAATAACTGTGTACGGTGCCAGGTGGGTACTAGAAATATTGGGGGAACATTCTGTAAAGTATATGATTGTCTAACTGCTGTGCTGTACACCTGAAAGTAGTATGAAATAATATTGAATGCAAACTGTAATTGAATAAAATTTTAAAATAAAATGATTACTGATTAAAAAAAAACAAGTAGAAAACCTGATTATCCCTCAATCTATTAAAGAAATTAAATTAATAAGTAAAATACTGCCCACAGAAGTATAATAATAAATGCAGTTTAAATGACAGAATCTAGGTGGTGGTTATATGTGAAAATTATATTCACATATAATTTTTCAACTTTACTGTATCAAACATACAGTAAAATTTCTCATAATAAAAAGTTGGGTAAAAAATTCTTCTCACAAAGGAAACTCTAGGTCCAGATTCCTTCACTGGTGAATTCTATTAATCATTAACCAAGAACTAATACCAATCCTTCACAAACATTTTGTTTTAAATGAAGGAAGGAATACCCCCCAACTCATTTAATAGAGCAGAATAACTCTACTACCCAAACCAGACAAAAACATCACAAGGAAACTAAACTATGAACTAACATCCCTCACAAACTGTGACACAAAAATAACCAACAAAATATTAGCAGCTCAAATTCTGTACTATATAAACTAAATACTCTATCATAATCTTGCTCTTCCTTTTCTCTTGCTCAAGAGGGGTTTATCCCAGGAATGTACGGTTGGATTAATATTTAAAATTCAGTCACAACAGTAATAGAATAAAAGCAAAATCCATGTGATCGTCTCAATATATGCAGAAAAAGCACTGACAAGATTAAACATCCATTTGTAATAAAAACTCTCAGCAAACTTGGAATAGAAAGGAAGTTCCTCAACCTCATAAAGGAAATCTATGAAAACTTACAGCTAACACACTTAATGATGAGAGACCAAATGTTTTCTCCTGAAGATCTGGCAAGATGTTTACTCTTAACCACTTTGGTATTGTACTGGAGGCCCTAGCCAGTGCAATAAGAAAAGAAAAAGAAACCAAATGCTTACAGCCCCGGCTGGTGTGGCTGAGGTAGTGCCCTGTCCATTAGGTTGTGGGTCCAGTTGGGATGCATACGGAAGACAACCAATCAGTTTCTCTCTCTTGCTCCCTCCCTCATTCCCCTCTTTCTAAAACCAATAGCATGTCCATGGGTGAGGATTAAAAAAAAATCAAAGGCTTACAGATTTTAAAGAAAGCAGTAAGACTGAATTTATTTGTATGCAATATGGTTGTGAGCAGAGATAATTCTAAAGACTCTCCAAGAAGAATAAATGAATTTATTAAAGTTGCAGGGGAAAAGATCAATTTAAAAGTAATTATATTTCTGTATGCTAGTGAAAAACAACTGGAAATTAAAATTTAAAAATACCATTTATAGTCCTTGCTGGTGTGGCTCAGTGGATTGAGTGCTGGCCTGCGAACTGAAAAGCTGTTGGTTTACCAGTCAGGGCACACGCCTGGGTTGTGGGACAGGTCCCCAGTTGGGGGTGTGTGAGAGGTAACAGGTCATTGTTTCTCCCGTACATTGGTGTTTCTCTCCCTCTTTTTCTCCCTCCTTTCCCCTCTCTCTTTAAAAATAAAAAAATAGCCCTGGCTGGTGCGGCTCAGTGGATTGAATGCCGACCTGCGAGCCTAAGGGTTGCTGGTTCCATTTCCAGTCAGGGCACACGCCTGGGTTGCAGGCCGGGTCCCCAGGTGGGGGCACATGGGGATGTCTCCATGTTTCTCTTCCTCACACGTTAATGTTTCTCTTCCTCTCCTTCTCCTTCCCCTCTCTCTAAAAATAAATAAATAAAGTCTTTACAAACAAACAAAATCTAGAAGGAATGTGGCAGGTGGAAAACTTGGACAGAAAAGACCTGTGATCCATCCCTTCCACCGAGAATATACTTTGTTCTGCGGTCTAAGGAACCGCAGTTGTGTGGATGCAGGTAGACTTTTTACACTGGGACTAGTTACTCCAGCATTTTTACCTACACATTCCAAGTCAGTTTGGGCGCATCAGTCACTTCAGCAGAACCTGCCTTAGGCTCTTAACATTTTGTGGCTCAGGTGTGCCAAGACCAAAAAGGCCCAAATGGAAGAACAGATCAAAACTCCAGAACAAACACAACTAAGTGACAAAGAGGTAGCCAACCTATAAGATGCATAGTTCAAAACACTGGTGATCATGATGCTCACAGAATTGGTTGAATTTGGTCGCAAATTAGATGAAAAAAATGAAGGCTATGATAAGAGAAATGAAGGAAAATGCACAGGGAACCAATAGTGATGGGAAGGAAACTGGAACTTAGATCAACAGTGTGAACCAGAAGGAAGAAGGGAACATCCAACCAGAAAAGAATGAAGAAACAAGAATTTAAAAAATTGAGGAGAGGCTTAGGAACCTCCAGGACATCTTTAAACGTTCCAACATCCAAATCATAGGGGTATCAAAAAGAGAAAAGGAAGAGCAAGAAATCAAAAACTTATTTGAACAAATAACGACGGACAGCTTTCCCAATCTGGCAAAGGAAAGAGACCTCCAGGAAGTCCAGGAAGCTCAGAGAGTCCCAAACAAGTTGGACCCAAGAGGGAACACACCAAGACACATCATAATTACATTAGCCAAGATTAAAGATAAGGAGAGAATCCTAGAAGCAGCAAGAGAAAAGGAGACAATTACCTACAAAGGAGTTCCCATAAGACTGTCAGCTGATTTCTCCAAAGAGACCTTACAGGTAAGAAGGGGCTGGAAAGAAGTACTCCAGGTCATGAAAGGCAAGAACCTACAACTAAGATTACTCTACCCAGCAAAGCTTTCATTTAGAATGAAAGGGCAGATAAAGTGCTTCTCAGATAAGGTCAAATTAAAGGAGTTCATCATCACCCAGACCTTATTACATGAAATGTTAAAGGGATTTATCTACGAAAAAGATAAAAATTATGATCAGTAAAATGACAACAAACTCACAGTTATTAACAACCACACCTAAAACAAAAACAAACTAAACAAACAACTAGAACAGAAACAGAACCACAGAAATGGAGATCACCTGGAGAGTTATCAGCAGGGGAGTGGGAAGGGGAGAGAAAGGGAAAAGGTACAGAGAATAAGTAGCATAAATGGTAGGTAGAAAATAGACAGGAGGAGGTTAAGAATAGTATAGGAGCCCTGGCTGGCATAGCTCAGTGGATTGAGCACGGGCTGTGAACCAAATCATCGCAGGTTCGATTCCCAGTCAGGGCACATGCCTGGGTTGCAGGCCACAGCCCCCAGCAACTGCACATTGATGTTTCTCTCACTCTCTCTCTCTTTCTCCCTCCCTTCCCTCTCTAAAAATAAATAAATAAAATCTTTAGAAAAAAAAGAATAGTATAGGAAATTAGAAGCCAAAGAACTTATATGTATGACCAATGGACATGAACTAAAACGGGGATGGGGGGCAATGTGGGTGGGAGGGGGTGTGCAGGGCAGAGGAGAATAAAGGGGCGGGGGGAATGGGACAACTGTAATAGCATAATCAAAATATAGCATTAAAAATCTGTTGTTTTTGAAAAAATCTAAAAAAACATTTATGTAATACAAAAATGAAATACTTAGGGATGGAACAAAACAGATGAAAGACAATATGCTAAAAAAGCTATAAAACATTAATGCTACCTGACTTTAAACTACAGAGAAATAATAATCAAATCAGCATGGTATAGGCAGAACAGACACAAAGACCAATGGAATAGAATTGAGAGTCCAGAATAAGAGCCACATGTATATGTGCAAATAATTAAAAAAATATATTTTATTTATTTTTTTAGAGAGGAGAAAGGAGGGAGAAGGAGCGGGAGGGCAACATCAATGTGTGGTTGCCTCTTGTGTGCCCCCTACTGGGGACCTGGCCCTGCAACCCAGGCACATGCCCTGACTAGGAATCGAACCAGTGACCCTTTGGTTCGCAGGCCAGCACTCAATCCACTGAGGCACACCAGCCAGGGCTATGTGTAAATAATTTTTGACAAAGAAGTAAAAAACATACAATGGAGAAAAGAAAGCCTCTTCAATAAATGGTGCTGGGAAAATTGGAAAACCTCATATAAAAGAATGAAACTAGACTACAGTTTGTTACCATGTACAAAAATTAATTTAAAATGGATCAAAGACCTAAATGTAAGAATTGAAACGGTAAAGTACATAGAAGAAAACACAGGTACTAAACTTACAGACTTTGGTCTTAGAGAAGCCTTTATGAGCTTGACCCCAAAGGCAAGCGAAGCAAAGGCAAAAATAAATGAAACAGAACAATATTAAACTCAAAAGTGTTTGCACAGCAAAATAAATCACCAACAAAACAAAAAAGGCGACCAGCCAAATGGGAGAAGATATTTGCAAACAACAGCTCCAACAAGGAGTTAATATCCAAAATATTCGGTCAGCCAAAAAGTTTGTGTAGGTTTTTTTTGGCACCATGGCTCTAGGAGTGCTTAGTTGTCTTTAACTTCATTCTAAACAATTTATTAGATTGTATTGTGACAGCTGTCATATCAGCAGGCATTTAAAAAAAACAAACATCACTCTGGCTGGTGTGGCTCAGAAGACTAAGTGCCAGCCTGTGAATCAAGGGGTCACTAGTTCCATTCCCAGTCAGGGAACGTGTCTGGGTTGCCGGCCAGGTCCCCAGTAGGGGCACACGAGATGCCACCACACATTGATGTTTCCCTCTATTTCTCCCTCCCTTCCCCTCTCTCTAAAACTAAATAAATAAAATCTTTTTAAAAATGATCAAAATTGGTGAATTTTTGTGCAGGCATTTTAATATTGAAGAAGATATGCAACATTTTTGGCATATTACGCTTTATTATTTCAAGGAAAATAAAAACGCAACTGAAACACAAAAAAAGATTTGTGCAGTGTACGGAGAAGGTGCTGTGGCTGATTGGACATGTGAAAAGTGGTTTGCAAAGTTTTTTGATACTACTGACATTTTGGCCAAAGAATTCTTTGCTGTCTGTGGACCAGGGCAGAGCTCCCAACCCAGGATACCAGAGAAGGGACTGAGATCCCAGGAGAATGGAAATACCGCCATTGTTCCCTCCCATCCCCGTCCCCACTCCCACCCCTACATAAAACGTCACAATCTAGCGACTGGGGTGCCCAGCCCAGGTAAACACCTAAGGCTCCGCCCCTCACTGTAACAGGAGCAACCAGACGGGAAAAAAAAAGGAAAAAAAAAAAAAAAGGAGAGACAGGGAGAGAGACATGTGTCCAACAGAACAGATCAGTCCTCCAGGACTCATCCTTTTGAGCAACCAAGAAATAGCCAATCTATCAGATGCACAGTTCAAAACACTGGTGATCAGAAAGCTCATGGAATTGGTTGATTTTGGGCACAAATTAGATGAAAAGATGCAGGTTACCATAAAAGAGATGAAGGAAGATACACGGAGGAGAGCCAATAGTGAAGGGAAGAAAACTGGGTCTCAAAACAATAGAGTGGACCAGAAGGAAGATAGAAACAACCAAGCAGGAAAGCATGAAGAAATAAGAATTCAAAAAAACGAGGAGAAGCTTAGGAACCTCCAGGACATCTTTAAACATTCCAACATCCGAATTATAGGGGTACCAGAAGGGGAAGGGGAAAAGCAACAGATTGAGCACGTATTTGAACAAATAATGAAGGAGAACTTTCCCAATCTGGCAAAGGAAATAGTCTTCCAAGAAATCCAGGAAGCTCAGAGAGCCCCAAAGAAGTTGGACCCAAGAAGAAACACACCAAGGCACATCATCATTACATTAGCCAAGGTAAAAACGAAGGAGAGAATCCTAGAAGCAGCAAGAGATAAGGGGACAGTCACCTACAAAGGAGTTCCCATCAGACTGTCAGCTGATTTCTCCAAAGAGACCTTACAGGCAAGAAGGGGCTGGAAAGAAATATTCCAAGTCATGAAAGACAAGGACCTACATCCCAGATTGCTCTATCCAGCAAAGCTCTCATTTAGAATGGGAGGGCAGGTAAAGTGCTTCCCAGATAAGGTCAAGTTCAAGGAGTTCATCATCACCAAGCCCTTATTTTATGAAATGTTAAAGGGACTTATCTAAGAAAAGAAGACAAAGAAAAAAACATGTATAGTAAAAGGACCGCAAACGCAAACTCACAATTAACAACCACACCTAAAGCAAAACCAGAAGAAACTAAGCAAACAACTAGAACAGGAACAGAACCACAGAAATGGAGATCACATGGAGGGTTAGCAACAGGGGGGTGGGAGGAGGAGAAAGGGGGAAAAGGTACAGAGAATAAGTAGCATAGAATGTAGGCTGAAAATAGATAGGGGGAGGGTAAGAGGAGTATGGGAAATGTAGAAGCTAAAGAACTTTAAGTATGACACATGGACATGACTAAAGGGATGGGAATGTGGGTGGGAGAGGGTATACAGGGTGGAGGGGAGTGAAGGGGGGAAATGGGACAACTGTAATAGCACAATCAATAAAATATATTTTAAAAGTATCTAAATCAATAAACTTATTGGTGAAAATGAAATCTGTGACTTTTACTTTATGGAAAAAACTAAATGGACTTTTTGGCCAGCCCCATATATAAAGAACTCATACAACTCAACACTAAACAAAGAATCCTATTAAAAAGGGGCAGAGAACCTCATCACACACTTCTCCCAAGAAGACATACAAATGGTGAAGAGATGTCAAAAGATGCTCAATTTTACTAGCTACCAGTAAAATGCAAAGCAGCAGATTCATAGATAGAGAGCAGGATGACAGCTAAGGGGTGGTGAGGTGAGGGGTGGAGGGATGAGCAGAAAGGAAAAAGGACTCATGGACACGGACAATGGTGTGGTGACTACACAGGGGAGGGGGCATATAAGGGGACTAAATGATAATGGAAAAAAAACAATCATTTTTTTTTATTTTAAAGAACTACAACAAGATATCACTTCACACCTGTCAGAATGGCTATTATTGACAAGACAGGTAATAACAAGTGTTGGAGAGGTTTTGGAGAAAAAGGAACCCTCATTCACTGCTGGTGGCGAACTTGTACAGCCACAGGGGAAAACAGTATGGCAGCTCCTCAACAAATTCAGAACAGAGTTATCATATGGTCCAGCGACCCCTCCTCTGGGTATCTACCCCCAAAATTTGAAAACATTTATTCACAAAGATATATGCACCCCTATGTTCACTGCATCGGTATTCATGGAGGTCAAGACATGGAAACAACCAACGTGTCCTTCGACGGATGACTGGATACAGAAGAGGTGGTACATATATGCAGTGGAATACTACTCAGCCATAAGAAAAGGTGAAATGCTACAGTTTGTGAGAACGTAGATGGACCTAGAGAATATTATGCTAAGTGAAACAGTCACTCAGAAAAAGCTACGCACCATGTGATTTCACTCACATGTGGGGCACAAAACTGAAACTCAAACACAGACAACAGTATGGTGGTTACCATCTTTTCATATCATCTCTTGCCATCTCTTCGCCATTTATAGGTCTTCTTGGGAGAGGTGTGTGATCAGGTCCTCTGCCCATTTTTAACTGGACTGTTTGCTTGGTGCTGAGTTGTGTGAGTCCTTTATGGCGGGGCCAAACATGGTGACGCAAGATGGGCTGACTCTGGGTGCCGGGCACACAGTGCACTATGCAGATCACGTGTGACAGAAACGTGCACTTGACACCAGTGTAATCTTATTAACCAATGTCAGCCCAATACATTTAATTCAAAAGATAAAATCAAAGTATGAGGAACATTAATGAGAAAAGTTAAAAGATCTAAATAAACATCATGATCATGAACTTGAAAAAATATTATTAGTGTCAATTCTCCCCTAAGTTGATCGATAAAGTTAATGCAATTCCAATAAAATCTTACCAGTTTGGGTTTTTGCTGGTGGTGGTGGTGGTAGTGGTTACATAAATATATTTTCTTTTATGTTAACTGTAACTCAATAAAGTTAAATAAAAAATAAGTCCAGTAAATCATGACTAGTCAAAACAAAAAAGTACAGCATGGCAGTAAGCTCATGTCTGTTTCTGGTCTTGCTATTCCATTCTTGGTTGGGGCAAGGAGCACTCAGACTGATATATCACCCACTCTAAGCTAGTACTTCCCAGAACTTCAGCAATGCCAAGGATTCCCCTCACTGGACTCCTCCATTGCACTCCTCCACCCCTGGCATTCTTCCTGACAAATTAAATGGACTCTGGGTGGCAATCAACAGTGTTTAGAATACTTTTGAGCTGGACACTAGCCACATGAGGTGTTTTAAGTGGGTACATTTACCTGCACTTTCTGACAAACTCAACCAATCTGCCAAGCTTAGGGACTTACATGTACATTGTGGACATCTAGTGAAGATTCTGCTTTTGCCTTTTCCATGAAACTGAGGAAGGGATGAGAGGTACGAGATGATCATGGCTCTTCATGTGGAAACTCATTCCAAATAAAGGTCATTAGCCAAGCTTTGATGGGTGTACAATGAGGCAGTATTTCACCAGAATGCAAGAGCAGGAGGGTTGACTTGTCCTCCTTAGGCTTGTAAAGGGGCAGGTGGGGTGGCTGCAAGCTTGCCAGTTACATCGCTGAGGGAGGTCTACAGGAAGCACAGCCAAACGTCTACGCAAGAAAGAGGTGAACCTGATTCTTACACTGTGAAGTCCTCAAGGATGGGCTGGTTTGATTTTTGTATTTTGATTGCCCCTGGCTTGGTGCAAAGCAGATATTCCTGTACTTTAGCACAGAAAAGAAATAATAAAATATGGGGAACTTGAAGTTAGGGCACCCATTATTCCTTGTCTTACTGCACTAACCAAGGACACCCAGAAGCAGAGAATTCTTAGATCAAAGCAGGTTCTGCGAGATTCCCTGGGAGGCAAGAATTGGTTCTTTTTCAGGACACTTTAGCTCAAACTGGAAAGAAGAAAAGAAAACAAAACAAAGGGAGGAAGGAAGGAAGCAAGCCACTAGCACAGGAATTAGAACAAAGAGCAGCAACCTGATAAGAAAATCAGAGACTTCATTGAATGAGCATCCCTCCCTCCACTGGGTGCTCACAGTGAGTTTCTGGCCAAGATAACCTGCATATCTCCACAGGCACAATTATTCAATATAATTGCTTAGAAACAAGGATCTAAAAGATGGACACAAATGTCTTAGGCTAAAAAAAGAAAATACTTTTAACTGTCTCCTCCATACAGGCACCCCGCACATAACATGCAGAAATTTTTTTTCCTTTCCTATTTTCACCTAATATATTTCAGGACTAAACACAACAGTTTCAGAACCGATTTAAGTTGGCTAGCTCTCCCACTCCAGCCATGTCTTTCGAGCCTGTTACCAAAGGGCTCTCCACTGCCCTAAGATTTATTGATCTGACAGACTGGCTCTGCCCTTCAGCAGGGTGGACCAGATAATGAACCTCACTGTGGGTGATTAGTGAGAGGCCATCAGCTGGTTAAAGGAGTGGTGACAGTGACTTTCTTTAATTTCCCTGGGCAGTTGCTCCACCTCTCTGACTTTATTTGGTTGAAGCCCTAGACACCCCTTGTGATGCTTTTCTTTGCACTAATTACAGATCCAACATGCCCGGACCCTTACCCTGCACAAACAAGGAATGAAATCATGCTAAGAGGCAGCCAGGGTAATGAGGGTGGGGGAACACGATACACTAATATCACACTAGGCCCTCTCCTTCTCAATGGTTTATTGCGGGGGCAGGAGGGCAGAGCACTCTCCCAGCTCCAACCGAAATGCAGTCATCTCTGTTCTCCCCACCTGAGGTTTCTCTTCTTGGAAACGTGTCACATCTCAGGGAAGGAAACGGAAAATGTGGTCCATGTACCTAATTCACTGCTGCTTCGACATGGGGTCTCTGCCTCCCCACCTAGCTGTACTGGATATTCCTCCCTAACAGACAAAAGTTCTTTAACAGGAGTCTCATTTGTGGGCTATCCGGCTTCCCTTCTAGCTGGCGGGGTCATTTTTAAGATTGCCAACTTTCTTTGAGCAGGATCACTGTGAAAAGGTCAAAGTGCTGTTACGGTAGTTAGCAAAAACATATCCAATTGACACAGCCATGACAGAGCTAACACGTCTGCATGGCAACACTTCTGGCCTCTGATGTTACCACAGAGGCAAACCATGCTTTTCTGAGCATCCTTAAGGTTTTAAGCTACCTCCTCAGTTGCTCCACCTCTCTGACTGGAAATAAAACAAAAGTTCCCAAAGATTTGTTTGGAAGGAAGAAGGTGGCTAAAAATCAATCTGAAGAAGGAAGTCCTACCTGCACATTCTCATCTAATAACCAGATAAAGGATCTTTCTTAGGCGAAACCAGGAAAGCAAGGGCTGCTGTCTCCTGGAACCTTTTGAAAAGCTGGTAATTCCTGGAATTCCTATGAGCTGCAACACTGTTCCTCCTGTGCACTGCCAATGAAGCGTCACTGGCAATGAAGCCTGGCTGAGGAAGACCAAAAGTTCATGTGATGGGCATTTCAAAATTCGTACTTAGTTGGAGAAAATGCTGACAGAGGCAGAGAGGAATAATAAGCTGAGCTCTTCACCAGTGACCTCAGCATTCATCTAGCTTAGCTCTGGGACATTAATTTTAAGAGTCTTCATTTTGCCTTTGAAAAACAAAATGGAACTACTACTTTAAAAATAATTAAAATTCTGCCCTGGCTGAGTAGCTCAGTTGGTTGGGGAGCCACTCTGTGCACCAAAAGGTTGTGGGTTCAATTCCCAGTCAGGGCACATATTGGGATGTGGGTGGGAGGCAACCAATCGATGTTTCTCTTTCACATCAGTTTTTTTTTTCTCTCTCAAATTAGTAAACCATATCCTTGGATGAGAATTGAAAAAAAAAATATGACTTGAACAATTAAAATTAAAATATATACATATGTATAGCTCTGCACCCAATACAATACACAGATGATGTATTATAGAATGACACACCTGAGACCTACATAGTTTTATTAACCAAAGTCACCTCTATAAGTCCAATTAAAAAATAAAAATAAAAGAAGCAAAATGACATCACAGTTGGATGTAACAGTAGAGCAACGCATTCAAAGTGGTGATAGTAAGTTTTTTTGTTGTTGATTCTTTTTTTTATCTTTTTTAAAAATATATTTTATTGATTATGCTATTACAGTTGTCCCATTTTCCCCCTTCACTCCCCTCCATCCTGTACACCCTCTCCCACCCATATCCCCCCCTTTAGTTCATGTCCATGTGTCATACTTATGAGTTCTTTATCTTCTACATTTCCCATACTATTCTTACCCTCCCCCTATCTATTTTCAGCCTACATTCTATGCTACTTATTCTCTGTACCTTTTCCCCCTTTCTCCTCCTCCCACCCCCCTGTTGCTAACCCTCCATGTGATCTCCATTTCTGTGGTTCTGTTCCTGTTCTAGTTGTTTGCTTAGTTTCTTTTGGTTTTGCTTTAGGTATGGTTGTTAATAATTGTGAGTTTGCGGTCCTTTTACTATACATGTTTTTTTCTTTGTCTTCTTTTCTTAGATAAGTCCCTTTAACATTTCATAAAATAAGGGCTTGGTGATGATGAACTCCTTGAACTTGACCTTATCTGAGAAGCACTTTATCTGCCCTCCCATTCTAAATGAGAGCTTTGCTGGATAGAGCAATCTGGGATGTAGGTCCTTGTCTTTCATGACTTGGAATATTTCTTTCCAGCCCCTTCTTGCCTGTAAGGTCTCTTTGGAGAAATCAGCTGACAGTCTGATGGGAACTCCTTTGTAGGTGACTGTCCCCTTATCTCTTGCTGCTTCTAGGATTCTCTCCTTCATTTTTACCTTGGCTAATGTAATTGTGATATGCCTTGGTGTGTTTCTTCTTGGGTTCAACTTCTTTGGGGCTCTCTGAGCTTCCTGGATTTCTTGGAAGACTATTTCCTTTGCCAGATTGGGGAAGTTCTCCTTCATTATTTGTTCAAATACGTGCTCAATCTGTTGCTTTTCTCCTTCCCCTTCTGGTACCCCTATAATTCGGATGTTGGAATGTTTAAAGATGTCCTGGAGGTTCCTAAGCTTCTCCTCATTTTTTTGAATTCTTATTTCTTCATGCTTTCCTGCTTGGTTGTTTCTATCTTCCTTCTGGTCCACTCTATTGTTTTGAGACCCAGTTTCCTTCCCTTCACTATTGGCTCTCCTCCGTGTATCTTCCTTCATCTCTTTTATGGTAACCTGCATCTTTTCATCTAATTTGTGCCCAAAATCAACCAATTCCTTGAGCTTTTTGATCACCAGTGTTTTGAACTGTGCATCTGATAGATTGGCTATTTCTTCGTTGCTCAAAAGGATGAGTCCTGGGGGACTGATCTGTTCTTCTGTTGGAAACATGTCTCTCCTTTTTTTTCCCGTCTGGTCGCTCTTGTTACGGTAAGGGGCGGAGCCTCAGGTGTTTACCTGGGCTGGGCACCCCAGTCGCTAGATTGTGACGTTGTATGTGGGGAGGGGGAGGGTGCGGGGGCGGGGAACTATGGAGGTAGTTCCGTTCTCCTGGGAACACAGTCCCTTCTCTGGTATCCTGGGTTGGGAGCTCTGCCCTGGTCCACAATCGGTGCTTCACTGGGTCCATAAGCCGCCGCTTGTGCACTCACACCACTGCGATCTTGTGCGCCCCAGATGGCTTACGCGCCGCCAAGTTCTCCCCGATCACCGCGCGCGCTGCCAACCTGCGCCCGCCTGGCTCCGCCCCTCCTACCTGTCTGGGTGAACAGGTCTATTTCAACTTCTTGGCTGTCCGACTTCCATTCAGATAAATTCTGTCAGTTCTGGGTGTTATTCTGCCTCTAAATTGTTGTTGTTCTAATCTTGGTTGTGCATGGAGGTACGGTGCGTCCACCTATGCCTCCATCTTGCCAGAAGTCTAGAGAGTAAGTTTTTAATTAAATCTAAAATCTCATATTTATTTGAATACTTTATTATGTGGGAAAAATAAATACTTTTTCAAATATGCAGATAAAAATAAAAGCCTACCAATTATGCATTCTTTGTAGAAAAAAAATTATATTAGGTCAGGTATTCTCCAATAAAAAGTAAAAATATATTCAAGAAATTAGAAAAAATAGAATCCAAGAAACAAGGGAAGTAACTGGGGTAAGTCAGGTTTGGGTGGGAAACTAGAACCCTCTAGAGTAGGAGTGTCCCAAATTAAAGTGGGAACAGGAGGGTGAGTAAATAAATGTGTTTTTTTTGTTTTATTTATTAATTTTTAGAGAGAGAGGAAGGGAGGGAGCAATGGCAGGGGAGAGAGAGATCTGTTGTTCCCCTTATTTATGCATTCACTGCTTGACTCTTGTATGTGTCCTGGTCAGGGGTCAAACCCACAACCTTGGCGTATGGGGACGATGCTCTAACCAACTGAGCTTCTTGGCCAAACCCAAAAGTATTAAATTATTTACTGTTACAAAAACAACCACTAGAAAGCCATGAAAACAATGATATTTCTAATTATAACTGGGCGAATGAGGAGGGGAGCAAGGATTTCCTGCGTCCTGCATTCTTCATGTTTTACGATGGAGTATAAACAGATGTTAGGTGATGACTCAGTACTTTCTGTTGCTGTTTGGTTTTGATATCCCTAGAATAAATTGTTGTCTTTGAAAAAATGATTAAAATGCAATGTGCAGCCCTTTAAATTTTGACTCACATACATATATCATCTATTAAAATAAATAAATACAAACCTTGAAAAGATTACCATGTTCCTTTGGTATGTGGGAAAGTTTTCTTTCTCATTAGTGACCTTCCTGACATGCTGGAACAGAGACTCTGCCCTCACGTGTGAAGCTGTCACCTGTGCCAGAAGCCTCTGCTTAGACATTCCTGCCTCACTGGCAGGCAGACTCTCCAGGCCCCTGGTCAGCACCTTCTTTCCTCAGCTGAACGGGCCCTTCCCAGACCAGGACTCCCCCAGGAATGGGCTCTGTTACCTCCACCCTCCCCTCCCTGGTCGGCCTCTTCCTTCAGGATCACCGACAAGCTCAGGTTGTCAGACAACCCTCAGCCTGATGAAATGGAAAAAGCTCAGACTTTGGTTTCAGACAAACCTAGGTTCACACATGAGTTTACCATTAATAGCTGTGTATCCTTGGACAAACTCTTGGTCTCCTTACTATCCTTATCTATAAAATGAGGATAATGGCACCAATTTCAAATAGTTGATGTAAGAATTAAGTTAATAAGCTAAGTAAAAGTGCTTCGCTCAATAACTACTAGTTGTTCCTTTCCTTTTATCTATTTGTATCCTTTTTAAATGCAAGATACTTTCTTCCCTGTTTCTGGTAGTGTAGCTTACCTTCTGGTCCAAATAAGAGAATGGTCATCCTAAGTGGCACATAATCAGCTCTTATGTGTACCTTCTCAAGATGCCCAATGTAACAAAGTTGATTTCTGAGGTTAAGCAGGCGGCTTGTAGGAAAATGAGAATCCCTCTGGCTCTGACTCTGTGTCTTTCCTGTTTAAGTGGATCCAGTGAATAAACAAACTGTTTTTCTGCCCAACAGGTGAACTGAAATGCCAGAATCTAAGCAAAATCAACCAGGAAGGCAGGGCCAGCCAGCCAGCCTTGTGTTACATGCCTGCACTCAGTAAGAGTTCCCACAGCAACCATCACTCAGGGTTACTGAGAAAGCCGTGTAAAACCATAGGCTATTGTAGACAAATACAATGCCAAGCACAGGAAACAGAGTTATGGCTACCATGGGAGTCTGAAATCTCAGCTCTCCAGCATATGTCTCTGCCAAGGCCGTCTTGCATCGCAGTTAAGGCCCTGTTCTAGCATGAGAAAACATCACAGGAGCTATCAGAGTGGGCTGCTCCGAGGCCTCGATTGCCTAGGGGAGAACTTTATATAGGTGACTGCCATGGGGAAAGTGAACCACACTCACCTCCAGCTCAGAAAGCCCCAACTCACAGCTTTACAGCCTCCTTCTCGCAGTCTTCCCCAACCACCAGTGGTGTGCTGGAGCTGGGTCACGCACGCTTGGCCTGTTACAGCTGAGTGTTTTAGTTTTTAAGCACTGCGAGAGCCACTTTGCTTCACATTGGTACCCGTGGTGGGGGCATTCACACACAACTCTACAAATCAGCCCCCTTCCCACCATTCACCCCCTCTACCAGTTGTTAAGCTTTTATTAGCACTGAAGGGCCAACAATTCTAAAGCTGAAAATATCAGGTGCCATTTTCATAAGCCTTGAAGCTCTCAGAATATTTCTCTTAAGATCTTTTGGGGCTTTCGTCTAGATGTTCCCAAGCAGTGAGTACTACCCAGGGCCCCTAACAATGTTTGCCCCACAAACTAGGACTCTCCTCTTATTCATGTCCCACTTCTGTCTTAGAAGATAAAGCTAGGTTTCATTAGGATTTGTAAACACAGCAGTTATTTGTAGTGGCTCTTATCTTAGGATCAGGAGAAAATCAAAATGGTTTAGAAAGACTACTAACAGATGGAATACTTAGCTTCCAAAGCACACTTCACTCATTTAGATGAGAAGCATTTTTTTGTTTCCATAATTTATAATCTAGTCCCCAAATGAATGATGCCCTGCTTTGTTATAACATTTTTGAAGATGCCTCTTGTAACATACATTATACAGGCCTCCTCTGAAGTCCAAAATCCAAAGCTCTAGTGAGAATGGAGACTTACAGAAATAATGGAAGGTGAAACTCCAAAAAATTCCTAATGTAGAAAATTTAGGAATCTGGGTATAGTGTCCTATGGCCCTTGACCTATGGGGGTCCCAGCAGGCCTCCTTCTGATCACCCCAGAAAATTCCTAAGTGTGTCGGTAGAGAAATTTTTAGCAGGCGGCTTGGTTGAAGGAAACACCAGCTTCAAGGCAGATTTGCTCACTCTTAGAAACCAAGTAGACCAGTTGTTACCAAAGGCGGGCGGGGGGAGGGGGGGAGGGCGGAAGGGAGGGTGTTGTTTAATGAATAGAACGTTAGTTTTGTGAGATGAGAAAGTTCTAGACATAAACGTCACAACAATATGCATATATTAACACTACAACACTGTACACTTGAAAATAGTTAAGATGATAAATTTTGTTATGTGTTTTTTTACAAATTAAAAAAAAATAATAGGTTTGCCTGTTAGGCCTTATAATCCACCTGGCATTGAGGCTGGCTCATACTTGTGAATGGAATCAAAGGCAGCACAATTATGGCAGAGATGAGAGTCAGTGCATTAGGGGTTATGGAAGCTGTGATCACTTAAGTGACCGAATTGTACTTCTAAGTCATCCAGTACCTGTGATCTGAGGACAAGATGTACAGAAACTCTGAGACTCCTCTCCATTCCTTCTGTCCTTTTCAGGGCCTGACTTTGCGTACATTTTATAATCTATGCCTCTCTATGTATCCAACACCCATCCCTTCTCGTTCAAGTTCCAACTCAAGTCTTCTCTCCTCTTTCCGCACCGCCACAACCTGCAGAGATCTTTCTCCACCAGGAACTCACAGGTCCCACTGCTAGGACTGCTTAGCTGCTGATGATAAGTTGCCTTCTGCCCTCTCGGGCACTTACTCTATCCTCTGAGGACAAAGGGCCTTTATCACACTTCCGTGTTCCTTAAATGGCTGGCACGATCTGAAGCGCACAGCAGGCACTAAAAGCTAAAATACTGGTCCCGAAGGCCGAAGAAAGCAGGCGTTGGCCATCCATTTACTTGCTTTCCAATGGGATATTTCAAAGGAACAAAACTGGTCATGAATGTGACGGGAAGCTTAAGGAATCAGGTGCTCAGAGGTTTTGACTTAAATCCTAAATTGCTACTATGTACTCTAGATATTCAGGGCTCCAGAGAATCTTCTGTAAAGTTCTGCTATGAAGCCCTCTCTTGCCTATAAGAAAACTAGAGGTGATATAAATCAGCATGTCATGGCGTTTGTAAACCAAAGCAAACAGTGAATAGCCTAAAAGGAGCTCAAGATCCTTAATAGATATTTTCAAAGGCCTAAGGGCTTTGGGGCAAGGAAAGTGTGAGATATTATTCAAGGCAGTTTGAAGTGTCAAAGACTGGCTGAAAATTTTTAAAAAGATGGACCCTCATCAAGAAAAAAAGGGCATCTATATAATTTTACACATAATTTCAGAGTAGATAATTCTCTAAAGCTTATTCTTGGACCTTAGGTTAAGAAACCATGAGCTAATATTATTCTGTAAGATTTCCTGACAGACTCTATCAGACTCCTGACAGAGTTTGGACCCATTCCTAACATGATCCGGCCAATAATAATAAACTAGTTTTCCTGATTTGACCAGCAAGAATAAAGAAGCAGGAGGAGTATGTACGGGCTGAGGGTAGGCCAGGATAGGGAGGAGCTCTTTCCTGTCAGCCTGGTTCTATGAAGGGAGCACCGCATCATCAAGACAGGTGTGCTCAGAGCATCCAAACTGAACACTCAGCCTGGGGTCAAGAGTTTCTTTTACTTTTCATCTACATGTATTTAGTACAGACAAAAGGGTCACTGGGATTTATCTAGGAAACACAGGTTGTGTGACTCACTTATCCTCCTAGGAAGATGGAAATCAGGGGTTCAGGCCACTGGTGGGGGGAGAAGCAAACCAAATGGTTCTCCAGCTAGGGTCAGGTGCTTACCCACAAGCCACACTGGGGAGCGAAAGGAGCTAAGTCTCAACTAAGTGGGGGTAAGGGGCCCAAAGGGCAATTTTTACAAGATGTGCTAGAGACAAGTAAACCCAGCAGAGAATAAACTGAGAGTAGTTTCATAGTACTTGGAAAAACGAGCTGTATCTTTTCCATAATCTTTATTCATAAAGATATGTAAAATACAAAAAGAAGTCAAATACTCTTACCAAACAACATATACAAATATTAAAATGGATCGAAGACCTAAATGTAAGAGCTAAAACTATAAAACTCTTTAGATGAGAACATAGGAGAAAAATTTCAAGACACAGTATTTGGCAATGATTTCTGAGGCATGTCACCAAAAGGACATGTGACAAAAGAATAAATAGATAAGTAGAACTTCATAAAAATTTAAAAGTTTTGTGCATCAACGGACACTGTCAATGCAGTAAAAAGGCAACCCATGGAATGGCAGAAAATATTTGCAAATCTAGAGGAATTAATATCCAGAATATATAAAAAACTCCTAAAACTCAATAACAAAAAAAACAAACAACCCAATTTAAAAATAGGCAAAGGGCTTGAATAGACATTTCACCAAAGAAGATAGACAAATGGCCAATGAGCACATGAACAGACACTCAACTTCAATAATAATTAGGGAAATGTGAATCAAAACCACAATGAGATACCACTTCACATCCATTAGGATGGCTATAAACATTAAAAAAGTGCTGGCAAGAATGTAGAAAAACTGGGATATAAAATGGTACAACCACTGTGAGAAACAGTATGGTAGTTTCTCAAAAACTTAAACACAGAATTACAATTTGATCCAGCAATTCACTCCTGAATAAAAATACAAAAGAACTGAAAGCAGGGACTCGAACAGCTATTAGTACATCGATGTCTTCACAATAGCCAAAAGGTGAAAACAACCTAAATGTCCACTGATGGACAAATGAATGAACAAAATGTGCTATATACAAAGATAGTCTCCTCAATAAATGGCATTGAGAAAACTAGACTGGTACATGTGAAAAAAATGAACTAGACCACCAGCTTACACCAACACACAAGAATAAACTAAAAAGAAAAAACGACTTAAATGTAAGCCATGAAACCATAAAAATCCTGGAAGAAAACATAGGCAGTAAAATCTCAGATATCTGATGTAGCAATATTTTTGCAGATGTATCTACTAGGGAAGGGAAACAAAGGAGAAAAAAACAAGTGATACCATAGCAAATTAAAAAGCTTCTGCACGGCTAAAGAAGTCATCAGCAGGGTGAAAAGGAAACCTGCTGTATGGGAGAACATATTCGCCAACGACACATCTGATAAGCGTTTAATCTCCAAAATATACAAAAACCTAATACAACTCAAGACTAGGAAGACAAATAATCCAATTAAAAAACGGGTAAAGGACTTGAATACCACTTCTCCAAAGAGGACATACAGATGGCCCATAGACATATGAAAAACTGTCCAACATCACTAATCATCAGAGAGATGCAAATTAAAACCACAGTGAGATATCACCTCACACCTGTCAGAATGGCCACTATTAATAAGTCAACGTATGACAAGTGCTGGCAAGGATGTGGAGAAAAGGGAACCCTTGTGCACTGTTGGTGGTAATGCAAACTGGTACAACCACTGTGGAAAGCAGTATGGAGTTTCCTAAAAAAATAAAAAATGGAACTCCCCTTTGACCCAGTAATTCTACTTCTAGGGATATGTCCTAAGAATCCTGAAACACCATTACAAGAAAATATACGCACCCCTATGTTCATAGCAGCACTATTTACAATAACCAAGATCTGGAAACAGCTGAAGTGTCCATCAGTAGATGAGTGGATTAAAAAGCTTTGGTACATTACACAATGGAGTACTATGCAGCAATAAAAAAGGGAAACTCTTACTTTTTGTGACAGTATGGATGGACTGGAGGTTATTATGCTAAGTGAAATAAGCCAGTCAGCGGAAGACAAATACCACATGATCTCACTTATATGTGGAATCTAATGAACACAATACACTAACAAATAAAATAGAAACAGATGTATAGATGCAATGCACAGACTGACAGCTGCTGGGAGGCAGGTAGTGAGGACTGGATGAAAGATGGTGAAGGGATTAGCCAAAGAACATTTCTGCATGACCCATGGACATGGACAATGATATGGGGATTGACTGAGGGGGAGGGGCGGAGGTGGGGTTGGGTGGAGGTGGGCAAAGGGAGAAAAAGTAGGGACAACTGTAATGGCATAAAAAAATGTGATATGTGTGTGTGTGTGTGTGTGTATACACACACACACACACACATACATACACAATGCAATATTATTCAGTCTTGAAGAGGAATGTAATTCTGGTACATGCTTCAACATAGTTGAACCTTAAAGACATTACACTAAGTGAAACAAACCAGATACAAAAAGAGAAATATTGCATGATTCCACTTATATGGGCCACCTGGCATGGTCAACTACATAGAGACAGAAAGTACAACAGCGGTTACTAGGGGCTGGGGGGAGGAGAAGTGGGTAGTTAATGTTTAATGGGTATAGGATTTTGAATTGGGAAGATGAAAAAGTTCTGGAGATGGACAGTGGTGATGGTTGCACAAAATGTGAGTGTACTTAATGCCACTGAACTGTACAATAAAAATGTTCAAAATGGTAAATTTACATGTATTTTATCACATAAAAAAGGAGTCAAAATGAACAAGTTTCACAATCAACCTCAGACAAATGACACCTGTGTATACAATATAAAAATGCATGCAGCCCTGGCTGGTGTGGCTCAGTGGCTCAGCATCGCCCACAAACTGAAGGGTGGCAGGTTTGATTCCCAGTCAGGGCACATGCTTGGGCTGTGGGGCAGGTCCCTGGTTGGGGGTGTGAGAAAGGCGACCAATCTGTTTCTCTCCCTCCCCTCTTCCCTTCCCCTTTCTCTAAAAATAAATGTATAAAATCTTTAAAAAATGCATGCAGTTTGTTACATTAGAAAATGCAAAACCATTCAGTCATGCTGAGGGTATTAACTGATTAAAAAGCTCTGCCCTCCCTGAAGCCAATGAGAAGTAACAGGAAAATGTCATCTATCTTCTGGACAACTGAAAAAGAAAAACCCATATGAGAGAATGGACTTGGTTTAATAAGCAATAATGGATTTACAAGCATCACCTTGTAAATGCCTCACACGGAGGACGGAATGTGTCTAGGGGTTGTCAGAACTCAAAAACTCAACAAATCCCTTGCTAGAAAAAATGTCAGGCTGGGCAGGCAGATCTAGTAAAGAACCCTCCCTCGTCACTATTTACTAGGTGCTATAAATTCCAGTTAATGCCTATTCATGGTATTTAGGTTTTATTTTAGGAGTCCATTAGCATCTATGTGGGGATTAAATTTCTAATTTTTTCTTTCTACTTAAGTTTGCCACTAACAACTGCAGGGCCTTGCTGCATCTCAAAGCCAGCTCTTTGGGAAGCTGTGAACACACTTAACATTAAGTGATATTAGCATTGATGTTCGTAAATGAAGGGAGAGAAGTGCTCGAACACATGTTGGAGATTAACGAGGCAGTCAAATACTTCCAATCTGACAGTGCTGAGAATAAAATCAAGTGTATCCTAAGCTGTCATGCAGCGCCCTTCAAAGTCAGCAACAACTATTTTGAGAGCAGTTTTGCAAAGGGTCCCAGAATAGTATCACCACCCTTCCCCCACTCCCCAAGTGCAAAGGATTGTTGAGAGGGAACGAGTATACAAAAACTCCATGAGAACAAGCACCACACTTAGATCACTCATCACCACTGATCCCTACTACCCAGCACCGTACCTTATATGCAGCAGGCCTGTAATAATGTATTGACTAAATCAATCTTTGAGAGCTATTATCCCTTCCCCATTCTCACAGAGCATGGTCTACTCTCCCTCTCTGTAGAAATGGCCTCATCTCTGGTTTGTGGACTCTGAGAGGCACTTTCATCACTTCATTTAACTTTGAAAGAAGGTGGAGGAGAGTGAGGACATGTGCTTGCTAATCGCTCTCTTCCAGATTGCCTCATGCGCCAGAACGAATTTTTATTATTGGTCGTCTGTGGCTGCTGTAGAAAGATTTCAGCCTGACCTTCCCAAGCTGCTAGGGGATGAATACTGCACATGGCTGACAGGGAAAATGTATCTTAAAAAAATAAATAAATAAAGCTTTTATTTAGACTAACCAGAGCTCACTGTGGTAGGAAAGTCACCCTTTTTCTCACTGAACAACATAGAAGATGCTGAATCCTTTTGTATAAAAATGGTATAGCAAAATCAATCTGAATTGGTCCATCAGGAAAAAGGTAGCATTTCGAAGCACCTCACAGAGAGCAGTGGTATCATAGAAGAGGATTCAGGGCTGCTCCATGGGCAGAACAGAAAAAAAGAAAATGAAGCCACTTATAAAGGCAGTTTAAATAAGCGAATGGATTCTCACAGGTGGCCTCACAAAAGAGAACAATTATGTCAAAGGAACAACTGATATACTAATAGAATGCTATCCATCTGGCTGAGGAGAGAGCCACTGGTGGGAATACTGAGAAGCTTGTCTGTTGGGAAAAGGGCTTGCTTGGTGCCTCACTGGGAGAGCAGAACAGCTTTTGGGAACACTGGAACACACGTTGCACTATAGTTGGCTGGCCCAGCTGGCAAGAGGCTCATAGAAGGGTTATACTGATGCACTGGCAAAAAAGGCAGCACACAGCATATGTGGGCTTTTAAAAATTAGCTTGGAGCCTATATACCTGGACTCTCACCTCATGAATACCCTGGCCTTCCAATTTAAGGATAAAGTGCGAAGGGCCCTGGCTGGCTGGCTCGGATGGTGGGAGCATCGTTCCGTACACCAAAACGTTGTAGGTTCAATCCCAGTCAGGGCACATACCTAGGTTGTGGGTTTGATCCCCGGTCGGGGTGTACTCAGGCAGCAACTGATTAACGTTTCTCTCTCACATTGATGTTTCTCTTTCTCCCTATCCCCCCTAACCCTCCCTCTCTCTAAAACAAAACAAACAATAAACATATCCTTGGGTGAGGATTTTTAAAAAAAGAATAAAGTGGAAAGAAAGGAGATTGTGTGAATAGGATGCCTCATTTTATGCTTTTAAAAATAGGACTCAAGAGTCTCATTCTGAAACATCAAGTTCAAGCCCATGCCATGCACTAAAGTCCCATCTCTACTTTTATATAACACAGAGTTGAGTGCAGGCACTTTGGGAGATGGGGAAATCAGGCCAGACTCAGGAAAAACACACACACAATACTATCTGCATCTCCAACTCAGTCCACAACATAGAAACACCTGCTCTGAAATAATTTCTCAAGGCAAACAGAAGCCAGTTACTAAAGAAAATCTGACCCAACAAGGGCTCGTGTTTTAACAAGCAAGCAGCATCAAATTAAGCTGAACTCTGGGTTTTTTTAATTGGCAGTTTCATCCATTTCTAAGTTTTCATTTCTTACTTTCCCAAATCGAAATGACTCTCTGCCTAAAATTAAAAAACAGAAATGCTTTATCACCCACTCTAAAATAAGAATTCTCCAAATTTTCACCTACATATCTTCTGTATAATTAAACAAACCTCTCATTCGGCACAAAAATGGAAGCCATTACTATTTAAAGTACTATCAATAAAGCCCTTACTAATTCCTCTTAGCCTGGCTTTTGCCCCTCCTGCTAGCAGCCCTGCCACAGAGTCCCTCTGCTATCACACAGAGGGCAACTTACTTGACTCTAGCCACTGGGGAGGGTCACTCTGGGGAGAGTAATGGCTTACCTGTTCCTCCGACAATTGGGATATGTGATTCACAGCGGCATAGGACTCGATTTTGGGGTTAAAGTGGTTGATGATGGCTCTGAAACAAAGAATTAACATTAAGATAGCACCAGATGTAAGAAAAGGATAAACGAGTTAAAGTATTGCGTACTCTGGTTTAGAGCATGGGAGTGATTGTCAGAGGTGAGCTGTCCTCTTATGGAACATGAGATCATGTAGGGGTGAACTGATAACTCTGAAGTGGGAAGGGTTTAATAATTTATTCAAGACAATACAATTAAGCATCTCTGCTTTGCAAATAAGCTAGAGAAAACCTCACAACCAAACAAAAAACAAAACCAAGCACCCTTCAGACAAGAAGGAACCAGGACAAGAAACAGGAACCAGGAGCCGTCCACTAGGGGGCCCCCGGTGTTCCGGTCAGAATGAGTAGTAGTAGTTCCCTCGGCTGTGACTTGGGGGAACGGGCGTCCAGTAAAGCGGAACCCAGTGTACGCTAAATATGTTCTCTGAAGAAGCTGAGTTTATCGAAGTCTAGAATTAATCCTCACACGTCAGGCAATCGTTGAAATCAAAATTTTATTTCCAGCCATTGAAACCAAAATCTGAGTGCCATTTTCAAACACCATCCTTCACTCCCTCACATTCAAGGATCACCAAGTCCTATCAAATCAACCTCTTAAAAATCTCTGAAATCTGAAGCAAATAAATTTCTTTGAAACCAATGCCTTGGTATAGGTCCTTGTCATTTCTTGTCTAGTAATAGAAGAAAAAACACAGGTTTCAGATCAGAGTTTTAGTATGAGTCCATATCGATATAAAAATGATTAAATAAATGGAGAGAAGAGAAATTCTTTTAACAGAACAATTTCAAATATGTGTAGATACTTTTCTCGTTAGGAGGTGGAGTTTAGTTCCCATTCCCAGTGAGGGTAGCCTAGATTAGTAACTTATTTCCAAAGAATAGAGGAGCAAAAGGGAAAAATAGTAACTTTACAGTAAAAACCCCTGAAGAACACCACCTTAACCAAGTGAGGAAGGCGAACGTCCCCAGTGACATCGGGTCACGTGCTGTCGGGTAACCCTGGTGCACTCTGATGGGAAGGGCACCTCACTTCTTTTGTGTGCTTCCTAAACCATGACCCTGAACTGTGTCCTGGAGTAGAAGGAAGACATCAATGGATAAACGGTGAAATGAAACATAAAATATGGAGTTTAGTTAATAGTAATGTATCAATGCCAGTTTCCTTCAGTTCACAGGCTGGTGCTCAGTCCACTGAGCTATGCTAGTCAGGGCTCAATGCCAGTTTCTTAGTGTTGATGAATGTAGCATGGGTAATGTAAGAAGGGGATAATTAGGTTGAGAGACATATTTTGCTTTTTTTTTCTGTAATTCTAAAAGTATTCCAAAATAAAAAGTTTACTAAAATGTGTGTGACAGCAAAATAGATATCAATATTTTCTTTTACTATAACTTACTGATTGTGAAGAATTATAGAGTCATTTAATCTAATACAGGTAATAAAAGTATAAACTAGAAACTTCACAAAAACATAATTTGGAATCCTATTTTGACCACTTATTATTCTGAATGATTTGGGTGAAGCTATATGTCTCATCAGAGGGGGAAAAAAAGTGGGAATAATAATACTTAGCACTTAGCACAGTACCTAGGAATAGTACATTGTAGGCGTACAATAAATGTTTGTTTAAAGAGTGACTAAATCTTAGAGGATTCTTGCAACATTTATATAATAAAGCAACGTCAAACACCTAGCATAATGCCTGGCACACAGCTGGTGCTCAATAAATATTCAATGAATGAATAAATTAAATACGACAGAAACGGGTCAGGAGCCCTATGCTTTATGCTGCAGAGCTCATGCACTAATATTGTTTAGTGGAGTGTATGACAGATTTGCCACTCTGGGAATTTATATCTTTTTAGGGGGGGTTAGAGAATATATATTTGGAATGAAGATAAAAATCACCCTCCAATCTGCTCTATAACACTCTCATCTCAGAGCTTCAGGTCTCAGCAGAGGTTAAGGTCTCCCACCATGCAAGCTGAGGGACTGTTCAGAAACCTGAGAGTTGTGGAACAGTCTAAACCCAGTTGGTATTCTCTAACTCAGCCCCCACAAAGGGCACAGAGTACACGTCTCTGCTTTACTTTCCTTGCTGGAGATGCCAGGTGCAGGGCACTAGGCCTAGGAGGTAAGAAAAACAGACTGACACGAGCTGTCTCCCTTCAGGCTCTTTTGCAAGGAATTTGAGAGAAGGCTTGGGTGCTTTTTACTGTTGAAATAGAAATGTATTCTAAGATTGCAAAGAGATGCCAAAACACTGAAGCCAGATTAAGTCAGCCCACACTGAGTGACACATGCCTTTGCAGTGACTGACATACTTAGTTTCTCCTTCCCTAGAAATTTGGAGGCTACTAGGGCTCACCTAAGTTACGGTTCCACACTGCCCCTAAACTGGGACTTGTGTCTGACTAGTTCTCAGTGGAAGAAAGATGAGGTATCAGATTTAAGGATGAGGGAAGAGTCTCTTTTTTTCAGGCTTTCCTTCCCATGGGTATCACCTCTAAAAGGACTGACTACCATCTCATCTGAACACTGGGTGCAGGGGCGGCGAGGGGGCTTCTTCTCCTGAAAGATTCTGACAGGAGCGCTCCCATTTTTAATGATCAAAACCTGACAAGAAGCAACTGTCCAGTGCTGAAGTCTAAAATTTGAGTGTTCCAGCAAGGAATAGCAATTTTTTAAAATATCAGAAGATGAATGAGCAGAATGTGAGTTTAAGTTCCTCCTACCCATTCTATCTAAACCCTGCCCCTACAAAAAAGGGCAGGGTCAGAAAAGGTGAATACTACAAGCAGGACCCAAGTGCCTTGTTCCTGACTAGCCTGATACAAAACAAAGTTCAGAAAAGGCAGCTGAAGAGACCAGAGAGGAGTCTTGCATGGCCAGGAAGCTAGGGCAGGCTGTGTCAGGGCATCCCCATTAGATTCATATTGAATTGTTATGAATACCGTATTTTGTCATGTATAATGTGCTGCCACATTTTTGGCTCAAACTTTCAGGGGGGGAAATCTTTTATTTTAATTTTATAATTCAATTATTTATTTATTTATATTTAGATACGTATTGTTTATATTATAAAATAATTTTTGCATTTGTTTTTGAACATATTATGGTACAAGAAATTTTATGTAACAAATAATTACAAAACACAAGAACAGATACAAGGTATTTCAGATACTACCCATGTATAATGCACATCCTTATTTTTCCCTAAAAAATTTTGGGTAAAAATTTGTGCATCATACACGGTGAATTATGGTATTTGTTCCCCAGTCCCCCAATCCATATCTCCAGTATGAAGATATGATCATCATGGCTCCAGTTGAAGCCATAATCTCCAGTATGACTGTACTTGCAGAGAGGGCCTTTATTGAAGTAATTAAGGTTAAATGAGGTCATAAGGGCTGGGCACTGACCCAACATAATTAGTGTACTTATAAGAAAAGATAAGAGACAGATTGCTTGATCTCTCTCTCTCCACCATGTAGGGACAGCCAAAAGGTGGCTGGCTGGCTGTAAGTCAAGAGGAGTCTGCACCAGAAACTGACCCTGCTGGACCATGATTTAAAGACTTCTAGCATCCAGAACTATGAGAAAATAAATTCGTTTTTTTAAGCTGCCTAGCCTATGGTATTTTGTTATGGCAGCTGGGAAAACTAATACATGGATGTTCTATTCCCCACAGGGACCCTGTCATTTGGGCAAAGCAGACCACAGGCCAGAATCAGTCTTTGTTTATCAAAGTAGTAAAACAGATAAAGTCGGCTTCTCATTATGCAGGTGACTTCTTCTTTTCGTACCCTTTACCTTATGGATTAGTTTCCTTCTTTTCTAGAAGAGGATCATTCTGAGATTCCTACCCTACAAAGTACCAATCACAAGTACCATAAATGTAGCGACAGGGGCAACCAGCTTCTCAGACAGACTGGACTTGGCCTTTCAACCTTTACTAAGTGAGAAATACAGACTTTAGTAAAAAGAGATTTTGCAGGAGTTTCTGAGTGGCCTGTGACATAAAGAAAACCACACACATACACTGAACAGAGACAATGTCTGAAAGGGCAGCAGTGCAGGCAATACCACACATGGCAGAGAAAGAACACTCCAAACAGCACTCTATATCCTTAGCAGTCAGTCCCCACTCCTCCTCTGACACTCTTCTCAGCCCCAAACAGCCACTAATCTTCTTTCTCTATATATATATAGTAATTTATTGGGTTGGCCAGAAAGTCCATTTAGTTTTTCCCATAAGACATATTATTCATTTTCACCAATAGCTTTATTGATTTGGATATTATGACTATGTCAGCTACCTCCCCCTATTGGGTTCTATTGGGTGGAGGCCAGGGGTGCTGCTAAACATCTTCCAATGCATGAGATAGCCCCACAGCAAAGAATTATTTGGCCAAAATGTCAATAGCACCAAGAAACCTCGCAAACCATTTTTCACTCGTTCGATCAGTCACAGAACCTTCTCCATATACTCCCAAAACTTTTTTTTGCATTTCAGTTGCCTTTTTATCTTTCTTTTTTTTTAAGATTTTATTTATTTATTTTTAGAGAGGGAAGGGAGGGAGAGAGAGAGAGAGAGAGAAACATCAATGTGTGGTTGCTGGGGGCCATGGCCTGCAACCCAGGCATGTGCCCTGACTGGGAATCAAACCTGCGATGCTTTGGTTTACAGCCCAAGCTTAATCCACTGAGCTATGCCAGCCAGGGCGCATTTTTATCTTTCTTGAAATAATAAAGCATAACACACCAAATATATTACGTCTCCTTCCATCTTCAATATTAAAATGGCTGCACAAAAATTCACTAATTTTGACAAGTTTTTTTTAATGCACTTATTGCACGCTGATATGACAGCTGTCACAATGCAATCCAATAAAATTGTTTCGATGAAGTTAAAGGTGACTAAGCACTATTAGAGCCATCATGTGGAAAAAATTAAATGAACTTTCTGGCCAACCCAGTCAGTACCTATTTTGGACCTTTCCAATAAATGGAATCATACAGTATGTGGCTTCTTTCACCTACTATTGTCAAGGTTCACCTATGTTGTAGCATTTATTAGTCCTTCGATCCTTTTTGTGGCTACATAATATTCTATATAGCTATACCACATTTTGTTTATCCTTTCTTCAATTTATACATTCTTCAGTTATCCATTCATGGACATTTGGCTTGTTTCTACTTTTTGGCTATTATGAATAATGTGCTATGAATATTTGTGTACAAGTTTTTGTGTAGACAATGTTTTCATTCTTTTGGGCATATACCTAGGAGTAGAATTTCTGGGTCTGTGGTAACTCTTTGTATTAACATTTGAGGAACTGCCAAATCACTTTCCAAAGTAGCTGTACCACTTTACAATCCCACCAGCAATGTATGAGAGTTCTAATTTCTCCATGTCCTTGCCAACACTTGTTACTGTCTTTTTGATTATTGTTCTGCTAGTGGGTATGAAGTGGTATCTCACTGGGGTTCTGTATCAGATATATGATATGCAAATATTGCCTCCCATTCTGTGGGTTTTCTTTTCACTTTCTTGATGCAGCACAAAATTTCATTTGCAGCACAAAATTTTTTAACTTGACCTACTTTTGCTTTGTCAGTTGGTGCCTTTGGTGTCTTATCTAAGAGTCCTTGCCTAACCCAGGATTATGACTATAAAATAAAACAATGATTGTACATGTTAAATGGGTGAATTATAATATGAATAAAATTTAAAACAAAAAGATTAATATTAAGGTCTCTGCCTCCAACAGTTCTTGAGAAAGCTGCCTTCCCCAGCAACCAATTCCACTAGAACTCACAGATCCCAGGGAGTTTCACTTACCAAGATAACTTTCCTAGAGCTTGCATATGTTAGCAATGCTGGCAGCAGGAGGAAAAGCAGCTCAGAGTAGAGAGAGTTTAAGGAGCTAGCTGCTGGAGAAGCCTCTGTGGTGCAGTGCCACAAGAGGCAGCAGAGACGTGGGTGAGACTGGCAGTGGAAGCCACGTGTGCAGCAGGGAGGACCAACCCTGCCTGGAGAGAAGAAAAGTTCAACTGCTGCTTGTATGCATGGTGTCATTAGATCAAAAGGTCTGCATCTGGCAGGTGGTGCCAACTTTCGGCTGCTGAACAAAGAACTCCTTGGAATCACAGGTTGTGGGTAGATTGGTAGAGGAGAAGGATGGTTTCCTTATTTTTAACACCCTTGACAGTTTTTTTTTTTTAAAGAAATGGCTGGAACTGCCCACATTACTCAGAGAGAGCAACCCCTCCAGGACTATGAAGAGGGTTTCAAGAAATAAGGTCTAAGGGAAGGGAAAGGAGTCTGGAGGTAGAACTTGGTGGAGAAAGGGAATATAATTTCTAACCAAACTTCCAGCTTTCCTCAAATTGGAACTAAATGTTCCATAAGAGCAAGAATCAAATTTAGTTTGCTCACCAATATATTCCCAGGCCTTTAGCAAAATTCTGGGCATACTGAGAGATTTTAAAAGCTGAATGAATAAATAAATGAAAGTCTAAGGTTTCTATCCAGTCTCACCACAAGCAAGGAGGTCCATGATCTCCAGCTAGTCTCCAAAAGTGTGAAAATAACAGTAAAAATGTTTTAGCCCCTCCCTGTGAGAAAAGGTAGCTCAGACACGAACAGCTCTCCTCTAAAGAAGAAACAAAAGTTGTTACTAAAGACAGGAAAGCTTTCTCATCCTCTCAAGTCATACTAGGAAGCCAGAGAAAAACTTTCAGGCATTTCCTATTAAGGTAATCTAATATGTTCCAAAAAGTAAGCCTAAGTTTCTGTTTGTTTATTTGGGGGTGAGGTGGGAGAGCAGTGGGGGCATGTGTTACACTCCGGTACTTGGTATCTTGGAGCTACTGAATCAGACAGTCCCAAAGTGGAAAACAAAAGACCAAGGCATAGTCAAAGAGAAATTGTGAAAGCCAGCCACAGTGAGGGATGGCTCCGCATCCAAAGCACCTATAAGGGCAAGTATCTGGGCCACCCTCCAAGCAACTGTCAACTTCTGACTGCTGAAGACAGGGGTCACTTAAACTGAAGCAAAATGAAGTGGACAGATGGAACAGCAAAGCTGAGCCGGGGATTTCTTGGTCCATTTTTAACTTATTCTCTCTGACTCATGACTCTGCAAAGCAGCTTTCTTTTCCCCAGTGCTGGGTAGATGATGGCGAAGACACAGAGTTAATGCCCAACTTACCCAAGAAATGCACGGAAATGTTACCTTAACAATGTAGGCAATGTTTGCTTAAGAGAAAATGTGAATTCTTCTTCATATCCAATGTGAATCTAAAGCAAATTCTCCAAAGATACAATTTCTCACAATACCAGCTATCTCCCACAGACAGGGTGGAGGGGCATCGAAGGGTCTTTTTATGAAGCAATAAATAAATAATAGTTTCATCTAGGAGTCCAGAGCATGGTGATTGTTTCCTGACTGAGCTATTTGAAGGAAGCAAGCTGTCTCTGAAAGTTGCTATGTCAATCCTTCAGGCAGGTTCTGGCTGAGTAGCTGAGTTGGTTCATGCGTGGTCCTAATGTGTTAAGGTTGCAGTTTCAATTCCCACCAGGGCACAAATAAGAACCAAAGAATGCATAAATAAGTGGAACAACAAATTTATGTTTCTTTCTCTCTGTCCCTTCCTCTCTCAAATTAATAAATTTTAAAAAATATTTAAAAATAACCTTCAGGCAGAAAGGAGGAAACCAGGCGAAAGCTGTTTGCAGAAGTTGCTGGGGCTCTCATTACAAGGGAGGAAACATAACTGGTACACTCGACATGGTGCACACTGGAAAGACTCCTAAAGTTTCACCCTAAAATTACTCTTATAAGGCTACCAGATTTACAAAAAAGAGACTATAGGTTAATATCTGAAGCCTGATAAAAATAAATCTGGATCTCAAGCCTCAAACTCATAAGAGCGATAGCCTGTATTTTTAAATACTTACTAAACATGTACAACTGGATGTCGTACCTTTGTTTACATGGTTTTCCTGACATGGAATGCTATTTTTTTCCACCACTAAAAAGCCAACATCTTATTTTTCTTTGAAGACCCGGTTAAAATACTGTCACTTCCCTGAATAACATGGTGTTCATAGTGTAAAAAGCAAAGCTGTGGAGGCAGTGACCTGAGTTAAAATCTTGACTACTCCACTCCTAGTGGGTCACTCCACTGTGTACTCACGGGCAGGAGGCCTACCTGAGCCCGTTTCCTCACTGGGTCGGTTTCCTTTCCAAAGCTTTCCTCTGTATTTTCCTGTATCTAATGTGACCTGAAGGGACCCTCCCCCTGCACTGCCCACCCCCCCAAGCAGCTTCCCTTTTCCTAGGCCCAAAGGAGCGGTCCAGAGTATCAGACATCTGGGGTTAAAGACAAGAAAACCATCACATTCATAACTGCTTCTACCTGGGAAACCTTCAAATATATATATAAGAGACTGGCTTTCAAGAAGTGGTGAAGGTACGACTAGACTGTATGTGGCAGTGTTTAAAATGGTTCATCTGAGGCTGAGTTATTTAATTTCAAACTAACATTTCTTTTCATCTTTAGAACTGCCTCACATACTCCCATTTCATGCAGTAATAAGCTTCCTTCGTCATGGAGTCTACGTACGAATCTTCAGCCCATCCAATTCAACAACAAAAAAAGCAATTTCCCTTGATGCCTGTTAACAGCAGTGCATTACAAGCCTCAGAGACTCTGCTAATTAACATTAAACAAAATAAAACCTCAAATAAGAATTACCTTCTAACCTTTTCACTTTGAAACTATCTAGTCAAAACTTCAGTGACTGACCTGTTGGCGTTATTCCTCTAACTTACCCCCCATATACCAGATCTTAACCCTTTCATGCCAATTATCCCCTTCCTTCCACTGCTGTTTCTGTAGCCGTTCTTTGTAGAACAGAGAAACAAAAATAGAACCTTACTACAGAAGCCATTCTGACAACCGCCAGGAGGGATGAGGTACTGGCCAGTATATGCAGTTGCTTGCTTTACCCAGTGAGTCAGCTATGTAAATTGGCCCAATTACTAAAGAGAACTTGATTTATTTGTGAACACAGAATTACTGGTTGAAGGGAGCAGAACAGAGAAAGGGTATCACCGACTGCACCACAGTAACCCTCAGATTTTTAACCAGGGGAATGGTTTGAGTTAGCATTTCTCTCTATTTCTAGGTGAGAAACACATGTCACACCAGGTAAGTTATTCACCTTACTGGATGACATTTTCATCCAGACTCTGCACTGGACAAATACGAACGCTCAGAATTCATTAACTGAAGGGAAACAGGAAAGAGTTAATGTAAGTGAAATCTACATGCACACAAACTGAAGGGAAACAGGAAAGAGTTAATGTAAGTGAAATCTACATGCACACAGCCTGAGGGGCAGTTACCTCATTTTCTGAAGCTGTGTGCATGACTATGCATTCGGCAGTTTGAGCTTTCTACTTTGATGCATGACTTTGTCCAATGTAGGTTTCCACCTCATCACCTGCTGGAAATTGGGCAATTGGTTATAGCTACTTTGCTTGAAAAATGAGCTAATTTCTAGTTACTGTGGCCCCAAACCACAGATTTAAGCCAAGTAAGATGCCATGAGCTTTACACTTTGGCTAAATTATCTCCTCTAGCACTGCCAAAGAGAAGAATGGAATTCCTTCCTGCTTTAGATACCAACCTGACATTTTTTCACTGTTTACACAATCGCAATGAATGTAAATGGAGAAGAATGAACCACAGGAATTAAAGGAACCACAAAAGTCAAATGGACTATCTACATTTCCATAAAAAACATCACTTAATCCATTCCCTTTAGAAATGTCTATTCTTTATTAAAGCTTTCTCTAAATAAATGAACAGAGGCTCCAAAACTTTCCTAGGGACAAAAAACCTACGGGATTAGCCTATATCCCTGTTCAGATCCCATTACTCTGTGCTTCAGTCTCCCTCACTCTGTCCCTAGTGAAGACCGGAGTTGGTGCCAGAGGTCCTGGGAGTACAGAGTGCAAACCTTTGACAGCCTTTGCAGTTACTTTGGCCCTGAATTTCCTATCTCCAGAAGCAAGGCCTCTCTAAACTCTCAGAAGTTTCTAGTGAACACAAAGGAACAAAATGGGCCACGTGAAAATGTCTATTAATAGATTTCTTGCCCCACTTCAGGATACAAAAAAATCCTAATACATACTTGGGAGGACTTCTCAGGCAGTAGAGGTAAACTCAAAACACCAAAAAGTGATCTAATTTTAATTAATGGTGAACATTTCAATCCCCTGAACGTGACTCAAAAGCTTTTTAAAAACTGGCATGAGCCAAAACCCTGAAATATGTTAACTACATCTCATTCCCATGTGCCCAATTAATCAATTTATTATAAGACCTTTAACTTTGAGTAAGAGGTCAAAAAAAACAGCAACTGGCTAACTTAGGCTTCTTTTTAGAGGGGGATTATTTTAGTGGCTCACATGCTGGGCTGGAGAGAAAGGGAAATCTTCTGTGGATCCCATACTAGTTAGAGAAAAAGGTAAACAGATTCCAATCTAATCAGAAGAGCTGTGCGTATACCTCCGTGGCGGTGAGGGGGGAACGGGGATCTCATGTGGGCAGAGGGAAATATTCTGTCAATATTCTGAGTGGTCCAGTGCGGGCGACGTGGACACCATGCCAGACTGCAGCGGTCCTGATGTTCATGCACAGAAGAGGATGGTAGACATATGGATCACATACCAGTTTTCCAGTATTCCAAGTAAAGAATGACATTAAAAGACATGGGAAGAGGTTTATGCTCCATCCCAGGGGTACCTTTTGGAACTCCTCAGGAAAAACAATCAGTGAGTCTGCCAAAGTGATTAAGCAAGCAAACATTTACCATGAAGCCCACATCAGTTGAGTGAACGGAGATGAATCTTACTACAGTGCACTGTCAGCTCTGAGCCTGCAGGTCTAACCACTGAGAGACCTGGCGTTACTCAGCCCTGCCTGCCTGCTCGCCCACTGTGACGGAGACCTTCGCCCTTCCTGTCAGCTCTGAAGAAGCACGCTGCTTTCACCTGCTCTGGCAGTGACTTGTGTTGCCTGCAGAGAGGCCCTAGCATCAGTAGTTTCCTGTAAGAAGCCTGGGTGTAAATAGTGGGGGGAAGAGATGTGGGTGGCTGGAGAAAGGATCCTTCAGAGGTAGAGAGGCAGAGGTATGGTAGGAAGCAGGGAAATTGGGTAGCACTTTGATTAGTAAGATAAGAAAAATGGGATAGGTTAGTATATCAAGAAGTAAATGAAGAATAAATAAGCTGCTCAAAGTATTGAACCATTTCGCTTAGGTGAAGTAGACAGTTATCTCTCTCACTGATTAGGGAAAAACTGAAAACTTCATCGCAATATACTTTCTCCACAGGGGGCGGAAATACTACTGAGGTATGTTGCTTTTCTAATGTTAATGGCAGCCTCAATATATCAGCTTATTAATGAGTTAGCATCAAAGCTAAAAGGTCAGATTTTCTCAACAACCTAATCAGTATCAATTATTGAATAAAATGCACTGTTTGCTAGTGAAATGGGTTTTTATCAATTACCCTAAGATTTACAGATGGCACCTGGCACAACGTTTGGCTCTGTTTCTTTCTGACAATAGTCATGAGAGACAAAATGAAAGCCCCAAACTGAGGAAACGGCAGCCTACTAAGTCAGGATCCTCGAAGAGAAAGACTGTAGGAATACCTGTGGAGACAAATTAAAGATCACCTAACATTTTAAAAGCTCATCAAAGACCATGTGTCTTTCACTCAGAGGAATAGATAAGAGCAAACAGGTAGGTTGGTAAGGCCCTTGTGTTCAGAAACCAGCAGGTCTCTAACTCACAGAGAGGAGATCCTAAAGACAGTGGTGGGAGACGGAGAGGACCAGCCAATTACGGAAATGACATGAAATGGGCTTGTGACTGAAGTCGATGGAGGCCTCACAGCACATGCCCGCGCAGGCACTCATACATCTGAGCTTCGCTCAGGCCTGGAACAAGAGCAAAGAGCTGTGGGAGAAAATAATTTGCAATGATACTTTCGACCACAGCGTTTTGTTTATAAAAGGGCCTGCAGTTTCCTTACTTTCAAAGGCAGTGGGAGGTGGAAGGAGGGGAAACTGGTGGACTATTATTCAGAACCAAGCAGTGCTACCCAGGAGAGGACTTAATGGGAGGATAAATTTGGGGCCCAATTCTTTGACAGCACCTCCAGTAATAGCTGGTAAAGCAGGGGGTGAGGGCCAACTCCAAACATTCATCATAATAGTGCAACAAGGTGGAAGTCTTTGGGGGAGAGCCTGTGAAATGCTGGAGTGAAAAACGAAAGGCCTGCGTGGGGGTGAGGAGGATGGCTCTGGCAGAGGGTCTCTACGGGAGGCCTGGGTATAACTTTTATGTTCGTGGAGAAGTTGTTAGTGCTTTCTCTCCAGTATACCAGAAATAGTGGTGAGTTTTTCCCTTCCTGAAAAGGTGACACCACCAAAAGGAGAAATTTAGTCTTAAAGTGATTATGGAACTTTATCCTATATGCACCGTTTTAGAAAGGGAGCACTTCTGTATTTTCTTCTCCCTTGCTCTGCACGTTGACTGCTTTCTCATGGAGTGAAGGAACGTCCTGTCTCCAGAAGGAAGTTCTGTGGTTTCTGAAGCTAAGGGTTTGCTAGTATAGCCACCGAGTCTTGACAGTTCAGTCTGTTTGACAAATATCTGAATACCTACTATGTGTAGATACTATGCTAGGAAATGAGGGAAGCAAATGAAATTTGATCCGCAATAGCAAGGAATAGATGGATTAGCGGAAAAGACACATAAGACAGACAGGTAATTTCATTATGATGTGGGGAGGGCTGGACAAACAGAGAGCAGATAAACGGTCTCAGGGAAGCACAAAGGGGCCGGGGGGCAGTACTTCTCCCAGGCTGAGCATTTAGGAAAGGCATCCTAAAGGAGGTGGTGCTTGAGTAAAGTCCTGAAATACGAGTTAATTTAATTAGGCCAAGAAAGGCGAATATACTCTTGCACACTTTTTTTATAGGGAGGGAGACTAATAACCAATTTTTACTAAATCAGACTACAGAAACCTTACTAGTTAAATTAGGTTCATCCATTCAAAAACCAGCCAGCCAAATTTTTCCAGTAAACCAAAGAGAAAAGTTAGTTTCCTTTCTCAGGGTCTTGTTTTAAAGTGTTTCCAGCTAGGGGGTGGCAGGGTACCTCTGTGAAAGCCACAGCCTGCTGGGGTCCTATTTGTTCAGTCCTGACTCAGAGATGCTCATGGAGAAAGGATACGGCAGGTTCTGTACCTCCTCTCACCTACAACTAAATGTAAACATAAGGCAGCTATCTAAGCTGAAGGCAGGTCTCTCAGTCTCCGATGGGAGTGAATGGATCTCAGCTGTGCTGTGCTGTGCCCGCCCTCTACAGCGTGTCAGTCTCCAGCTGGTGATGCAGCTGCTTCACATAAAGCCATACTGAAGCCTCAGTCTCTGATCTCCACCAAAGCACACTGAAGAGAATAAATGGCTCTGCTGTGCAGCTGCCTGTTAATTTTAACAGTTTTCCTTGGTTCTCTTTTGGCTTATAAGACAATAATGTATATTTGGGAAGGCCCTCAGTAAGAAATACACGAGAGAACCTTTAACCTCCGAAACTGCCTGGAAAAACACCTTACTGCCAAAAGCAGTAAGGCGTATGAACACCTAAACAATGGCACGTGAAATAGTGTCAGAACACACACTCAGGAGGGCCCCTGGCTTACATAAATGACAGCAACCCATCACTCAGCCAGTGACAAGCGTTTTTTAAGGCATCCTTATAAAACCATCTTTAAAATACAGTAGATCTGCAAGATAAAAATAGCATTAATTATCTTGACTTGTTACTTGAAAAAGGAGGAAAAACAATGCATAATGTTATCAATGATTCACTTCAAAGTGGCTTTAGTGGCCTCAAAGCCCCATTTCAGATCACGAAAACCTTTGGGCTGTCCTCCTGTTACTCTGGAAGGAATCAAAAGTCAGTAAATTCTACTGTGTCAGGATAAACGATTCAGCTCATCATTGAGTAAGGGGACTCTTTTGATAATTTCAAAGCATACTTCCTGGCTACACTAAATTAGTTCAGGAGCTACCAAGACTGTATTTCCTGTTGTCTATTAAGATCTGAAACAGCCTTTTATAATGGGGCTCCACAGACACATTAGGGAGCACAATCAGAAGGGGGTGAGCCCTACAAGCACTTAGGCATCTCAATATTCACTTCCCCAGCTTAGGCCCTCAGATCAGTTATTGGCCCTGGAAGACAAGGGTGGCAATTTAAGTTAAGGCCTTGGAAGATGAAACCATTCATTCCAGCCATCCGCTCATTCTTTCGCTGTACCACACTGTACTGTGCTGGGGCAGACATTACAGAAGAAAAAACACCACCGCCAGCAACAACAACAGGGTCTCTGTCCTTCGGAGCTCACCATCTGGAGATGGACAGACAAATAAATGACCACACCATTACGTGGCAAGTGCTCTGAAAGAGACATGTGTTAAGTCCTGTGGTCATATAGGTAGGGATCATTCTGCTTCAAAGAATCCAGAAAGCTTTCAAGGAAGGTGACATGTGAGCTAGATTTTGAAGCAAAAATGGGATTGTGCTGGGTGAAAAGAGGAATGAGAAGACATTCTAGGTAAAAGTGTGTGCAGAGGTTATTTGAGACCCTGTGGCCAACTCTAATTTAGCCAGATAGTAGGGCAGATGGGAGAGTGAGAATAAATAAGGCTAGATACAAAGGAAGGCTGAGGTTAAGTGTCATGTGAAGTTTGGACACTCGTTTGGGGAACTGGATATTTGGGTCTCTGAGAAGGGCCAATGGGTGGACTGTAGCTCTGCTTGTCTTTCTCACTGATTGTCCTGTTTTCGTCTTTCTAGCTTGAGCTCTGGGAGCCTAGCCAGGGGCAGCGCCCCTTTACCGAGATTTACCACCAACCTTGGACTGAAAGCCTAAGGCTAGTCTTGCTGGAGAAGTGTTGTTGTGATGGCTGGGATGCCTCGGTAATGGTTCCTGCCACTTCAGGCTGTGACAAGAAGAGCACGGTCCTTCTCTCTGGCTGCTATGGGTTCTGCTGACACAAAGGATGCCGTTTCTCTGGTGGTGGCCCAGATCTGGTGTTGGCCCAGATCCTAAGAACTTGTATCTTTCCCCCATTAGCCAGTGTGAGTGGCTGTCAATTTACTGCAGAAACAAATGCCAAGATATTTGGGGACGCTGAAATAATGTTAGCTTTCACTTTATTTTGTCTTAAACAAGCATTTGGTTTTATCAAAAGGATTCCAATAAAACATATTAAAGCAAATAAAGTAGAAAAAGAAGAAGTTTGGACATTATCCTATCCCTATCAATGATGAGGAATCACACAAAATTTAAAATCTGGTGATTTTTTTGAATGAAATGTTTCAGACATAGAAAAAGGTACAGGAAAGAATATATTGAATGTTTGTATACCCAATATCGAACTTAAGAAAGCATTACAATTGCCTTTCAAACCCTCTACGTACTTCTTCTTGATTGCATGTGTCTCTCTCTTCCCAGAAGTAGATACTTTCTTTTTTCTAAAGATTTTATTTATTTATTTTTAGAGAGGGAAGGGAGGGAGAAAAAGAGAGAGAGAGAGAAACATCAATGTGCAGTTGCTGGGAGCCGTGGCCTGCAACCCAGGCATGTGGCCTGACTGGGAATCAAACCTGCAACACTTTGGTTCGCAGCCCGCGCTTAATCCACTGAGCTATGCCAGCCAGGGCTGATACTTTCTTAATTTTGGTATTTATCATTCCTAAAACAGATTTATTCTAAAAATAAATATAACACATTATTGTTTTTATGTTTTTAAACTTTTGTGCATATTATCTTACATTCTGCAACTTACTTTTTATTCAGTATTATATTTATGAAATTTTTATTGATTTGTGTAATCCAGCTTCAGTGTTGTATAACATTCCATTGTATAAAAATATAGCACAGTTCATTTTGTTGACTGTAGGTGGTTTCCCATTTTCTTGGTATTGAAGACAGTACTGAATACATGTTCTTGTTTACATATCCTTGTGTTCATTTGGGAAAGTGTCTCAAGAAATATAGCTAGGAATTAAATTACTGTGTCATAAGGTTTGGGCAACTTGGACTTTACTAGATATTGTGAAACAGCCCACAAAATGATGGTACCAACATACACTCTCACCAGCCGCATAAAGACCCGGGCTTCTGAAATTCAACTCCAGTGACTGAATAAACTGCATAGAGGCTGCTACAGGGGAAAGAATGGAGGAAGCGAGCAGCTGGAAGGCTCTTGTACATGAGAGCTGAGGAGGCCTTGAAGTAAAATGATCGTTGTACCAAAGGAGAATTCTTTACTAGATAAATATTTATGAGTTAAAGCTGAAAGAACCTACTGACTGGGTAAAGGAAAGAGAAGGCTCTAAAGCAACTCTGAGATTTTTGCTTCTACTTTATACAACTGATCAGATGATGATACCATTAATTGAGATAGTAATCACAGGAGGAGATGGTTTTGAAATTGTAGGGTAAGGACAATAGGTACATTCTTTGGAATGTTAAGTTTGAGGTATGCGCAGGACTTCTAGGTAGGGGATGAAGTTCAAGAGGCAAGACCATGCTGGTAGTAAAAAACTGTGATGCTCGTTAACCTAGGGAGCAACAAAGAATCAGATAAGCAGGCTCAACACAATGAAGAAAAAATAAAGAGAACAGCACTTTCTATTAGTTAACACTAGTCTCTCTATTCCAGGAAAAAAATTCAGTTATATGCCCCATAATACAAGGGAGGTACCCTCCCCTTAACCTAACTCTGTACCTGACTTTCTGCCTGTCAAGACTGAAACCTCCAGCCCGAGATGGAACAAACAGAGATAAAAGAAGACGGATTGACAACACTAGAGCTCCAAGAGCTACCAAGCTGTGCTTTAAATGTTATTATCAACAGGGAGATGACCTGACATTCTGTTTGACAAAGGAAACAAGGCTTCACTCCTTTGAGTGTTTTCTACTCAGATATAGTCAAGCAATTCTGGACTTTGCTGTGCTTTGAACTCCTCATTCTCCCAGGTGTATGGAAAGGTGCCTTTTAAGCAAGAAGGAAATATTCACTGAAAAGTTATGATGAATACTTCTTCATTCTCTGCCTAATTTCAACAAAGTGTGAACAGAAGCTCAGGAAGTAGGTAACAGTTGTGGCCCAGCAGTTTCATCCTAGCGGAATACAGGAACAGCTCGGAATCTCCTGTACCACCCAGGCCAGGCCTGGTTTGCAGCAGTAACTGACCTTGGAAAACCTAGGGTTAAAAGCCCTGAGTTATATTCTAATAAAACAATGTGTTGCCTCTCTGTTTTTAGAAAGAAAGTACAGATATTAGAAAGCAGGCTAAATTGCCATACTTCAAACCCTGAGGCAAGTAAGGAGTCAGCTGTCCTTGTCCCCTGCCCCACAGTGTGAGGATGGTAAAGTCAGTCACCCTGCCATGCCTGATCCCCCAGACCTGTTCCACAGACACTTGGCCTCATGTGTCTGCTGAGGACGTGACATGTGGTTAGTGCAACTGAGCAGCTAACTTTTTATTTTAACCAGTTTAAACTAAAAAACTAGAGGAGTGTAAAATGTTATTCCACAAAATACAACTTTGTTTTGGAAGCTGCATTTCGCTTTGATCAGTGCTCTGTAAGATATTGCCACCGAGCTACTGTGCACGTCGGGCATGCGTGTTGTTTCCAGACTACGCATCTCCAGTCTGGTTGGTTTCAAAGAGCTGATTCAGTTCAAATGACTTTCTATGTACAGATGTAATGTGTTTTTCAATATTTTATGCAGACAGCATGAGTTACCGCAGGGTTTCTTAACCTCAGCGGCACTGACATTTTGGGCTAGATAATTTGTTGTGAGGGGCTGACCTAAGCACTGCAGCATGTAGAACAGCATCCCTTGTGTTACCTACTGTGGTGTTTACCTACTAGATGCCAGTAGCACTCCTTACCCTGTCCCCCAAGTTCCGATGATGGAAACATGCCAAATATCCCTTGGCAGGAGAAACTGCTGAGTTACAGTGATACCTACATAAATTAGAATTGGTAATTAGGGTAAAATACTTACTTTAAAATTACGTTTCTAATTTTAAAAAGTAAGTATGAACAGATTTTTAAGTTTAAAATAAAGGCATACTACTGATGAAGAATGGAGTAGAGATGCAAACAGTACTACTATGCTGAAACAATAAAGAAAGATAAAACTGAAAAAAGGTATGTTGATAGTTTCATGATTAATGGCAACTGCAGTTTGCTTCAACAAGGCAAAATGAAAAAGCAGTTTGTTGTGCAAAAAACTTTTCAAGATAATAAAGTACACACTATTAAGAAACATAAGAAGATAGCCCTGGCTGGTGTAGCTCAGTGGATTGAGCGCAGGCTGCGAACCAAAGTGTCGCAGGTTCGATTCCCAGTCAGGTCACATACCTGGGTTGCAGGCCACGGCCCCCAGCAACTGCACATTGATGTTTCTCTCTCTCTCTCTTTCTCCCTCCCTTCCCTCTTTAAAAATAAATAAATAAAATCTTAAAAAAAAGAAACATAAGAAAATATAAACTCAATAAGTTTCTTTCTAACATTAAAGCATAAAAAATGAATCAACAAAATAGGCTGTCTGGAATCAGAATTAAATGTCCAACAAAAAATTTTAACTATTTTTAACAGGATCTGAGCTTGTTTCTTTGGCCACCACACCATATTTTAGATTGCAATATAGTAAAAAAAAAAATTGTTACTTCAATTATGGACATTTTGTCAGAAAATTATAAGGAAAACTAAAAAACACCTTATAAAAAGTGAAAGATCTTCAATTAAACCACCAAACAATTACTTGTAAAATATAAGACATTTCTAATGATACAAAAGACAACTGTTTCAAAATGTTTTAAATTACAAGTGCTTTTCTTTAGAGATAGATGATACTGCTCAGTTAATACTTTGAGTACATTTTGTCTCTAAGAACTCCCAAATATACAAAGAAATTTGTCAATTTGCAGCCTAAAAACCTGAATTTGTGGCATAAATATTATAAAAATCTTCTACATCTGCCAATGAGAGACTGGACTAGATATTCTGTAAAATTCCAACACATGGATGGTGCTCTAATGATGTTAAGTCAAATCCAGGTTTACTGGCATTTTAAAACAAGACTGAAGTTTCCTTCTGCTTCACTCTACTGCATGGTACATATTAAAAATATTTGTGCAGTATTCTGAAGCAGTCTTTCTAAGTGTCACAGATGCAGTTGCTAAAGTAATTTAGTCTATGCCTGCAAGAGCTGTGAACATTGCCCCGACTTCAGTATGTCGGCACTGGTTCAATTCCAGGTCAGGACACAGGCCTTGGTTGCAGGCCAGGCTCCTAGTTGGGGGCATGTGAGGGCAACCTATTGGTGTCTCTCATACATGGATGTTTTGCTCTTTCTCTCTAAAAATAAGTAAAATCTTAAAAAAAAAACCCTCTCTCCATTCTTCTCTTTCTAAAAGCAATGGGAAAAAAATGTCCTCAGGTGATGATAAAAAAAAGGCTATGAACATTGCCAGTTCATGGAACAGTTGAGAAAATAGGAGAAAATGACAATGAATCAAATCACCCTGAGTCCTTTGCAAATGCTCATTGGTTGAGTTTGTAGAAAGGTTTAGAAATGATTCACTATGATATTATTCAGCTCAAGATCTTGAAATAAAAGGAGTGCCTGACAAATTTCAATAATAAAAAAATAATTTATTAATGAGTTAAATTTGAAACTCCAAGAAAAGAAAAGGCTTATTTTGTGACCTATCTGACAAGGTATTTATGTTAAAACGGAAATTTTTCATAATAATAATAATAAACATTTTTCTAATGTGAATCAATATGAATATTTTAATTGTAACTGACCGTACTAACCAGATGCAAAAACTACAAGATAAATGTGAAAAATGCTTTGTTGATATTGATAAACTTAGAGTTGCCTTAACAGTTTATGCCACACCTCTTTGACTTTGGTGTTAACACAAGAGTTATTAAATTTCCTTAAACTGGACAGATGTCACTAGAAATGAACTAGAATTCATTTTATTTCAAAGTAAAGATGAAACCACTTAAAAAAGATGAAGTACTTTTATCAATGTGGATGCAACTGTCAAAGGGAAATTATTTTTAGGTACTCAATTCAGTTATGGGAAAACTTTTAAGTATGTCTGGAACAACTTGGGTATATAATTCTATTTTTTTCAACTGTAAGTTTTATGAAATCTAAACAGAGATCAAGTATTTCCAATGAAAATATATCCCTGGTATTCTGATAATATTTATCAAGAATAGACATCGAATTATGCATCTCCCAAATGACTGATAAACAAAACCCCAAAACAAAGCATATTTCTACATGCAGACATGATCTCTGGAAGAATATCCAAAAAGGGAAGTGGGAAAGGGAATTCTTGCTCTAGCAGAAAGGTCTTGCTTGAAAGGTCAGACAGAAGGAAGAACATCAGCTTTAGCCTAAGTCGAGGCCCTAAGACTCTAGTGAGCAAATGTCCTCAACAGACCTGTTTGGCTGCATGCTTAAAGTAGCTTCCTCCTTCCTAGAGTGACTTCCATGATAATACAGGAGGGAAGGAACAATTCAGAAACTCTCCAGAAGCAAATGATGAGTGGTCATCTCCTGGAGCTTGCTTTGCAAAGGAACTATAATGGGAACATAGCTATCCTGGTCACATTTTACCTCAGGTATGACATGATACACCCCGGCCTTCAGATGTCCTTCCAAAGTCTCAAGGGCAGTGGCACTCTACCCTAGGAAGTATCACCGTGTTGTACTCTCAATGCGGGTTGGGAGCTAAGGGCACAGGGTTGGTACACAGGAAATACATAAGTAGTTACTGACTAATTCAGAGTTAGCCAAGATAGACCTGCATTTCCCAGCTGGATTAAATGCTATTTGTCTACTATATATAGTCAGTAAATGTCACTTAAAATTCCTTCTGGGTGGAAGGGGTATAAAAACACAGGATTAAGATATGACACACTGTTGACATAATCCCTTAACTCACAATGTTTCATTATCACCTATTTATCCAGTCAAAATTTTTAAGTGTCATCTTATAATTTCTCTCCCTAATGAAACTTGTCATTTTTCACAAGGTCATAGAAATTTTACAGAAATACAGTCATAGTTGGGGATTTTTAACACCCCATTGACTTCAATGGATAGATCCTCCAGGCAGAAAATTAACAAGGAGACAGCTGCCTTAAACAACACATTAGATCAAATGGATTTAATCAACATCTTCAGAGCATTTCGCCCCAAAGCAGCAGAATATACATACTTTTCAAGTGCACATGGAACATTTTCTAGGATAGACCACATATTAGGACACAAAACAAGTCTCAATAAATTTAAGGAGACTGAAATCATTATCAAGCATATTCTCTGACCACAACACTATGAAACTAGAAATCAATTACAAAAACACAGAAAAACAGGCAAAGACATGGAAACTAAATAAACTAAATGTTATTAAACAATGAATGGGTCAACAATGAGATCAAGGAAGAAATAAAAAGATACCTTGAAACAAATGAAACCGAGGACACAACAATCCAAAATCTGTGGGACACTGGGAAAGCAATCCTAAGAGGGAAATTCACAGCAATATAGGCTTATCTCAAAAAAAAAAAAAAAACAATAAGAAAAGGCTCAAACAAACATTGTAATTCATATTTAGAGGAACTTGAAAAAGAACAACAAAGCCCAAAGTGAGTAGAAGGAAATAATAAAGATAAGAGCAAAGCCCTGGCTGGTGTGGCTCAGTGGACTGAGTGCTGGCCTGCGAACTTAAGGGTCACCAGTTTGATTCCCAGTCAGGACACATTCCTGGGTTGCAGGCCGGGTCAGGTCCCCAGTAGGGGGCACATAAGAGGAAACCACACATTGATGTTTCTCTTCCTCTTTCTCCCTCCCTTCTCCTCTGTCAAAAATAAATAAATAAAATCTTTTAAAAAATCAGAGCAGAAATAAACAAAATAGAGTTTACAAAAACAATACAAAAGATCAATGAATCCAAGAGTTGGTTTTTTGAAAAGATAAACAAGACTGACAAACCTTTAACTAAAACTCATCAAGAAAAAAAGAGAAAGGACTCAAATAAAATCAGAAATGAAAGAGAAGTAACAACTGACACCCAAAAAATATAAAGGATTGTGAGAAAATATTATGAATAACTATATACCAAAACCGGACAACCTGGACAAAATGGATAAATCCCTAGAAACACATAATCTTTCAAAACTAAATCAGGAAGCATCAGAGCATCTGAATAGATAGATTACACCTAGTGAAATTGAAGCAGTAATAAAAAAGACTCCCAAAAAACAAAAGCCTTAGACCGGATGACATCACAGGTGAATTTTATCAAACATTCCAAGAAGTAAAACCTCTCCTTCTCAAACTATTTCATAAAATTCAAGAGGACAGAAGTCTCCCAAACTCCTTTTACAAGACCAGCATTATCCTAATTCCAAAATCAGATAAGATAGAACAAATAAAAGAAAATTACAGGCCCATATCCCTGATGAACACAGATGCTAAAATTCTTCACAAAATATTAGCAAACTGAATATAGCAATGCATCAAAAAGATCATATACTATGATCAAGTGGGAATTATACCAGGAATGCAAGGTTTATGACAAAATATCTCAGCAAAGTGGGATTAGAAAGGGAACATACCTAAACCTAAAAAGGCCATTTATGACAAACTCACTGCTAGCATCACACTCAATGAGCAAAAACTACAAACATTCCCCCTAAGATCGGGAACAAGACAGGGATGTCTGCTTTCACCTCTCTTATTCAACACAGGACTGGAAGTCCTAGCCTCAGCAATCAGACAGGAAGAAAAAATAAAAGGAATCCAAATGGGAAAGGAAGAAGTAAAACTGTCATTATTTGCAGATGACATGATACTGTACATAGAGAACCCCAAGAATCCACCAAGAAACTATTAGAACTGATAAATAAATTCAGCAAAGTAGCAGGATACAAAATTAATATCCAGAAATCAGTTGCATTTTTACATGCCAATAATGAACTAAAAGAAAGGGAAATTAAGAAAACAATCCCATTCACAATTACTACAAAAAGAATAAAATACCTAGGAATAAGTTTAACCAAGGATGCAAAAGACCTATACTTGGAAAAATCATAAGACACTAAAGAAAGAAACTGAAGAAGATACAAATAAGTAGAAGCACATACCTTGTTCATGGATAGGAAAAATTAACATCCTAAAATGTCCATACTGCCCAAAGCAATCTATAGATTCAATGCAATTCCTATCAAGATTCCAATGACGTTTCCACAGAACTAGAATAAATATTTCAAAAATTTATATGGAATCAAAAAAGCCCCACATATCAACAATGATCCTGAGAAAGATGAACAAAGTTGGAGGAATTGTACTGTCTAATATCAAACTATACTATAAGGCCATAGTAATCAAAACAGCATGATGCTGGCATAAAAACAGACACAGAGATCAATGGAACAGATTAGAGAGCCCAGAAATGAACCTACACACACCTTTATAGTCAATCAATATTCAACAGAGGAAGCAAGCATATACAATGGGCCATAGATAGTTTATTCAATAAATGGTATTGGGGAAAATGAGACACATATGTGCAGAAAAACGAAACTAGACCACCTTCTTACACCACACACAAAAATAGATTCAAAATGGATCAAAGACTTAAATGTTGGATCTGAAACCATAAAAATTGTAGAAGAAACCATAGGTAGCAAAATCTTGGACACTGCTTGTAGCAATATTTTATCGGATATATCTCCTCAGGCAAGGGAAACAAAAGAAAAAATAAATAAATGAGACGACATCAAACTAAAAAGTTTTTGCACAGCAAAGGAAACCATCAACAAAATAAAAAAAAGACAATCCACAAAATGGGAGAATATATTCACTGATATGACTGATAAGGGGTTAATATCCAAAATTTATAAAGAACTTAAACAACTCGACACCAAAAAACCCAAAACAACCCAATTAAAAAATGGGCACAGGACCTGAATAGACACTTCTCCAAAGACAACATATAGATGGCCAATAGACTTGAAAAAAATGCTCAACATCACTAGTAATCAGAGAAATGCAAATTAAAACCACAATGAGATACCATTTCACATCTGTCAGAATGGCCATCATCAATAAATCAACAAACAAGCCCCGACGAGGATGTGAAGAAAAGGGAACCCTAGTGCACTGTTGGTGGGAATGCAGATTGGTGCAGCCACTGTGGAAAGCAGTATGGAGATAAAAAATTAAAAATGGACTTGCTTTTCTTTTTTTTTTTAAGATTTTATTTATTTATTTTTAGAGAGAGGGGAGGGGAAGGAGAAAGAGAGGGAGAAAAACATCACTCTGTGGTTTCCTTTCACCTACCCTCTACTGGGGACCTGGCCCAACCCAGGCATGTGCCCTGACTGGGAATTGAACCACCAACTCCTTGGTTTGCAGGCTGGGACTCAATCCACTGAGCCACACCAGCCAGGGCTGGACTTGCTTTTCAATTCAGCTATTCCATTTCTGGGAATATATCCAAAGGAACACAAATCACTAATTCAAAAGGACATAAGGCCCCTATGTTCATTGCAGCATTATTTGCTATCATCAAGATATGGAAGCAGTCCAAGTGTCCATCAGTAGATGAGTGGGTAAAACAACTATGGGACATTTACACAATGGAGCACTACTTGGTCATAAAAAAGAAGAAAATTTCACCCTTTGCAACAGTATAGATGGACCTGGAGAATATTATGCTAAGTGAAATAAGCCAGTCAAAGAAAGGCGATTATCACACAATTTCACTCATATGTGGAATCTAATGAACAAACTGACCTAACAAAGAAAATGGGGACAGATTCATACATGGAGAGCCAGATAACAGCTAGTGGCGGGGGTGGGGGGGCAGTTAGGGGGTGGAGGGATTGAGCAAAAAGGAAAAAGTACTCATAGACATGCAAACAATGTGGTGATTGCTGGGGGGAGGAGTGTATAAGGAGACTATATGATAATGAAAAACAAATACAATAAAGTTTAAATCAGAAAAAGAAAACTATAAGCCACTTGATAAAGATAGCTATTTGAGAAAGTTTCATTTCTTATTAATTTAATTAAACCCTGAACAAAATGGTGAGTGCCGCTCCAATAGCAGACTTCATCTAGTATATCTGTGTTATTTATCATACTAGAAGGAGAAGGGACAGATTTTTGTAAACAGGCATACAAATCAATATGAGGTTTTAACAGATGGAGTCTTGGTTGGGAGCCACAGCAGCCCCTTCAGGTCCAGTGCTAAAAATCATTCAGCTGAAAATACTGAAAGACCCAGACATTTGCTTGGCAAGTCACTTGGGGAATCTGCATCTTGCTAAATGTAATCTGCCCAGTCTGGGTCAGAACGATGGCCATACATCTGCTCAGGGTAGTTAGCAGTTAACACACTAAGCCACAGTCACAGAGTTACACTGAATATCACTGCTGCAAATAGTGCAATACCACCATTATATAATTTGCCCCACTGAGATATTTTTAGAGATATTGAATAGATATTGAATGGTTTGGCATTCAGGGAGATGCTTCTAGGTAAATATAAGAAGCACGCACTATACACACGGTTTGAATCACTGGAGACACGGGAAGGAGGGGCAAAGAGGCTCAGCAGCTCTCAGCATTGGTTTAGCATTGGTGGCTCACCTATCGCTGAGTCCCTGACCTTGTGCAAACCTGCCTTAGACACCCATAGTGTGACCAAGCTTTTTGTTCCAGTGCAAATGCAGTAAGGTATAGAAGGTGTCTCTGAAGTTAGCTCTGGGACACAATTATCCCTAGCACTCTTTAGTGTCTTACAACAATTCAACAGTGGGAGGGCCTAGACAGAAGAAATATATCTTTAAAACAAAAACTAAATCTACGGAACCTCAGATAACTGGATTCAAGCCTAAAACTGGGGAACTGATCCTGTTGTCCATGCCTGATGGATATCAGCAAGGTCTAAGAGCTACTCAACTGTGATTTCCTTCTTAAAATAACCCTCTCGTCTGCATACAGGTTTATGTAATGCTGACACCTAAGGAAAACCCCCATCCCCCACCCTCTCATTTCTGCTTCCACTCAAAAGCAACAAAACAAACAAACAGACCTTGGAATTTGCAAGCAACATGAAGAAAATCCAAGTCCTCCAATTCCAGCTCCTGTTATTCAAAATGTGGCCACATACAAAGCATGGTAGTGACGGTCAAAAGCTGAATTTCCTGCCCTCCCCTATGAAGACCTAATTTTTTTCTACTTTTTAAATTAAGGCAAAATACACACATAGGAAAATTTACCATTTTTACTGTATAGTCTAGAAGTTTTGAAAAATGCATAGTCATGTAATCAACACCACAATCAAGATACAGGACAGTTCCATCACCCATAAAGTTCCCCTGTGCCCCTCCTTCCAACTCCAGCCCGACTGAATTCTGTGCCTACAATTTTGCCGTTTCCAGAATGTCATGTACATGGAATTATACACTATGTAGCCTGAGTCTGGTCTCTTTCATACTGCATAATGCAATTGAATTCATCCATGTTGTTGTATGTATCAGTAGTTTGCTCCTTTTTATTGCTGAGTAGTATTTCATTATATTGGATGTACTAGGGTTTGTTTATTTACTCCTCCTCCATTGAGGGTCATTTGGATCGTTTCCAGTTTTGACAGAATGTATAGGTAAAGCTACTGTAAACATCTGTTTAATCCAAGTTTTCATTTCACTTGGGTAAGTACCTAGGAGTGGACTGCTAGAAGATCTACATTTTAGAATACCTGCCTGGTTCTATCTGTGCTATTTCCATACAACAGTTATGTACTTTCCCAGTGGAATAGCTGTGATGCTATTTCTGTGATGCTTCTCTTCCTGGTCCATCTATATCATTTCTCTGCCCTCCTGGGTATAAGAAACATCTCCAAATCATTACCACTTACGAACTTCATTAACACTCTGTTTACTTTCAGCCCTAAATCATTAATACAAATGCTAAATATGCCCAATTTCCTCAGCACCCTGCAGCATCCTAGAAAACAACACTCATTCCCAACCCAGACACACACACTACCCTTTAGTTTACACTTGATTTACAACACACATTGTATCAGTAGTTTCTCCTCTATCTTCTTAATCGATTTTCAAATGAGCCAAGAATTTTCAGTATATCACCTTTAATAACCACAGGAAAACCAAACAGAGCTTCCCTCAACTCATTTGCAGTTAGTGTACTTGCTGTATACACAGATACAGACAAGGACCAATAGAGAATAAACTCAGAAAATCTGAGATGTTTCTCTCTTAACATAAGCCTAAAAGTAACACTGGGCTTTGTCCTCCTAGAACAGTGTCCCATCCTAAAAAGTCTTTGAAATAAACGCTGTATTAATTAAACTAGAGAAGAGAAAAAAAGTGCCAGCATAATTAACATACAAAGCAACAGTATGGCCTAATTAATCACCATGAAGAGCAATCGAATAAAATACTATGCATTTTTATGGAGCAATTTAATCTGGCAAGCAATTAATCACAGAAACACTAAGCAAAACAAATGGATTTCCCTTTAAGGAAGTCACATTTATCATCTGTAATGTATCCCAAACTCTAATTTGTTATCCCAACTCAAAATTGTCCAGGAGACAATGAATTGTCAGCCTTAGCAGAACACTGATTTCTGGTGAAAAAGAAGAACATTAAGCTTTTCAAATCAAGTTACAATCCCTTAACAACCAAAGACCTATTAAGGATAAGAGGCAGAGGTGTATGGCAATGGGCATGGAGGTCTTAACCTCAAAAGTTGTAAATCTGGGTCAGTTCAGTCAACTCCATAGATAATTGCTAAATGATTCATGAAAAATAAACACTTAGCATTAGGAGTGATAATTATAGGTCACAGATATTACCAAAACTTCAAAGGGAGGAACCTCCAACTACAACAGAGGTAAACAGCTTTTGATCTTCAGAAGAAGCAAGAGGGGACACATTTCAACACAGTGAAATTTAACTCAAGAAAGTGTATTTCCTTTACTCTTCCTTCTCTCCTTTCTTCATCTTTAAACAACGACCCACTATCCCTGAGCCCCAATAGCTTTACCAGTGTAAAGAATGTCAACAGGCTGATTTTTTAAAATATTTTTATTGATTATGCTATTATAGCTGTCCCAATTCTTCCCCCTTTGCCCCCCTCCACCCAGTATCCCCCATTCCCTCCAGCAATTCCCCCTGCTTAGTTCATTTTCATGGGTCATGCAGTAACTTTTTTGGCTTCTCCATTTCCTATACTGTTCTTAACATCCCCCTGCCTGTTCTGTGCCTACCAATTTGTACTTCTTAATCCTCGCACCTTTTCCTCTGTTCTCTCCCTTCCCCTCCCAACTGGCAACCCTCCAAATGATCTCCATATCTATGGTTCTACTCCTGTTCTGCTTGTTTGCTCAGCTTTTTAGACTCAACTGTTGACATTGTGAATTTATTGCCATTTTAATGTTCATAGTTTTGATCTTCTCTTTCTTAAATAAGTCCCTTTAACATTTCATCTAATAATGGCTTGGTGATGATGAACCTTGTCTGGGAAGCACTTTATCTGCCCTTCCATTCTAAATGATAGCTTTGCTGGATGGAGTAATCTAGATTGTAGGTTCTTGCTTTTTATCACTTTGAATACTTCTTGCCAGTCCCTTCTTGCCTGCAAAGTTTCTTTTGAGAAATCAGCTGACAGTCTCATGAGAACTCCTTTGTAGATAACTATCTGCTTTTCTCTTGCTGCTTTAAAGAGTCTCTCTTTATTTTCAAACTTTGGCATTTTAATTATGATGTGTCTTGGTGTGGTCCTCTTTGTGTCCATCTTGTTTGGGACTCTTTGTGTTTCCTGGACTTGTATGTCCACTTCCCTTACCAAATTAGGGAAGTGTTGGAATTTAATTATTTTTTCAAATAAGTTTTCAATGTCTTGATATTTCTCTTCTCCTGGCACCCCTATGATTCAAATGTTGGTACATATGACATTGTCTCCAGAGGCACCTTACCTTATCCTTGTTTTTTTGGATTTTTTTTTCTCCTTGCTGTTCTGATTGAATTTTTTTCTTCCTTCTGTTACAAATCATTGATTTGATTCTTGCCTTCATCCATTCTGTTGTATCCCTGCAAATTTTCCCTTATTTCACTTAATGTAAACTTTATTTCTGCCATGGTCTTTTTTATGCTGTTGAAGTACCCAATGAGTTCCTTAAAGATCCTAATAACCAGTGTTTTGAACTCTGTATCTGATAGATTACTTATCTCCATTTTGTTTATGTATCTTCTTCTGGAGTTTTGTTCTTCTTCTGGAGTTTTGTTCTGTACCAAGTACAAATTGGTAGTCACAAAATAGTCATGGGGATATAAAATACAGCATAGTGATTTAGTCAATAATATTGTAATAACTATGTATGGTGCCAGATGGGTACTGAAGATATGCACAGAATACTTTGTAAAGTATATGATTATCTAACTACTATGCTGCACATTTGAAATGAAAACAAAATAATACTGGATGTAAACTGTAATTTAAAAATAAAATTAAAAAAAAGAGAGAAGTGCATAGTTCCATGGAAAAAGAGGGTTATGAGGGAACTTTGGGATGACCAAAATGTTCTGTCTTAATCTGGGTGATGATTAAATAAGTACAATGTTGTTCAGTTACATACTTAAGATATCACATTTTACCATATATAATAGTTCAATTAAAAGGAAACAAAGATAGGGTTTCAGTGAATTGGTAACATTCTATTTCTTGAGGTGAGTGGTTTACAGGTTCATTTAAGGATCAAGTTTTATTACAAATATACATTAATATATAGCACTCTTTAGAATTTATCAAATAGTTCATACTTTTTAAATAGGAAATTAGTTCAGATTAAATGGCCAAAAAGAGCAGATTTTTTTTTTAATTTTTAAAAGATTTTATTTATTTATTTTTGGAGAGAGCAGAAGGGAAAGAGAAAGACAGGGAGAGAAGCATCAATGTGTGGTTGCTTCTCATGCATCCCCTACTAGGGACCTGGCCTGCAACCCAGGCATGTGCCCTGACTAGGAATCAAACTGGCAACTCTTTGGTTCACAGTTCAGCACTCAATCCACTGAGCCACACCAGCCAGGATTAATCCATCCTATATAAATTTCATCTAGTAAACTATCCCATAAGAAAGGTAAGGTACAGACAACACCGTGTTCCGCCCCCTTCTGCCCAGAATGAATTCCAACTACAGATGGCTATTCCTGCTGCCGTTTCGGAGTTGTCACCAAGATGAATGCAGAAGAGGAGAGACCAATGAGAACCAACTGTCTCTGGAGCTTCCTTGAGATTGAGAATTTTTATCATATGAAAACAGTGTCAAATGAGAGATAAATTAGTGTTCTTTGGTGTACAGGGTAGTGAAAAATGCATCAGCACACCCTGTGTTTGACATCCCACTCAAATGTTATTGGTTTTAAAAGAAATTACACAGAAACCCAGCAGAACAAAAAATCTCATTAAACCTCTTACAACAGGAGCCCACTTTGCTAAAGCATGCACAATATCTGGGCTCCAGGGAGAAATGCAAAATCAAGGTAAAATTAATCAAAACCTACATAAAAAAGAACAGAAAAAGACATTTTAAGACAAAAATCTTTCATCAGTGTTAGAAATTCATAAAGTCTGATCATTGAGTGCATAATTCTGCTTATTATTATCTTCCACTATGTAACACTATATTTATAATTAGGCTGATATCACAGTAAAATGACAGTAAAATGTAGACACAATTCATTTAACAATTAATCTACTGGAGCTAAAAATTCTTACCATGTCATTAATTGCCTGCTTAAAACGCTGCCTCAGTTTTAGTTCTAGATTATCACACGCCTTCTTTAAAAACCCAGGGGAAATGTGATGCACAAGGCAAGGCTTGTTTAGGGGAGAAAGAGCAGGCAGCAGTGAGCTTCACGCTTTTCTCTCCCAATGGACCCAACTCAGAAGAGCCTTCATTATGCCCACCACGCTCACTCCTGATTAAAAGAGAAAACAGTGAAGAGCATCTTCTTTCGGTAAAGCTCACCCACCCACCCTCACCCCAAACTGCCGTTTCACTGTCCTTTAC